>NC_133413.1:11057500-21057500 GCF_049350105.2 Macaca mulatta | reverse complement strand
GGCTCTGGAAACTTCCTGTGAGAGAGCAGGGCTGACAACTGTCCTTTTGTAGTGTATTCATGCCCTGCAGTGCTCTGCTGGGATCTCAGGTGGGGAGGGAGCGGGTGCTGCAGAGAGAGTTGAGAGGAGTCCAGCTATCAGAGGACATTTTAGAAAATGAGGATAGCAGGCTGGGTGCAGTGGCTCATGCCTGTAATCGTAGCACTTTAAGAGGCTGAGGCAGGTGGATCACCTGAGGTCAGGAGTTCGAGACCAGCCTGGCCAACATGGCAAAACCCCTTCTTTACTAAAAATATAAAAAATGTAGCCAGGCATGGTGGTGCGTGCCTGTAATCCCAGCTACTCGGGAGGCTGAGACATGAGAATTGCTTGAACCCAGGAGGCAGAGGTTGCAGTGAGCCAAGGTCGCACCATTGCACTCCAGCCAGGGCAACAGAGCAAGACTCCATCTCAAAAAGTAAATAAATATATAAATAAATGAGGATAGCACTTGAAAACAAATCAGTGAAATCCAGAACAGGAGGAAGAGATGTTTTTTCTTTTAAAGTCTCCTCTTTATCTTAGGGTTCCTTCCTCCTCTGTTGTAGCCGACATCATCGGTGCATCACTTGTCAATGCTCGAACAGAATGGTGGAGCTTCTCACAACTTGCAGCAAGGTTTCTAAGAAGTCACACGCTCCGCCTTAGACCCCAGGGAGGTGAAAACATTTTTGTGTCTTGGTCCAGAGCCACAGAATTCTGAGAGGTTCTCACCATTGCATTTCCCAGGCCTCTGCTGGGCCACTTGCTGGCGAGCATCTTGCAGCGTGTCTGTTTCCACTGGCTTGGAACCATCTCTGCCCTAGGACTGCTCTTGGTTCATTCATTGAGGAAGTATTTACTGAGGACTTGCTGTGTGCTGGACATTGTTCTGGGTGCTGAAGATGTAACCGTGAACAAGAACAAGTCCTGAGCTTACATTCACCAGGGCTGGTGACTGAAGTAGTCGGCAAACAGAGAAGCAGATGCATCAACAGGATAATTTCAGAAGCCAGAATTGTTACAGAGAAAATAAACCAGGGTGACAGTGCAGCAAGTGGCATTAGGGTAGCAGGTGCATAACACGGGCCAGGAGGGTCAGGACGACCACTCTGACTAGTGACATTGGAGCACAGCTTAGTGGTGAGTGGGGAGAGGGTGACCCAAGCAGGAGAGACTGCAAGTATCTGGCCTTGGAGACCTGTGAGCATGGAGAATCCAGGGGCGGGGGTGGGGTGGGGAAATGGGCCTTATATAGGGCAGAAGGATAAGAAGAAATGAGATGGCTGAGGATTAGGGAACCTCACGTGCAGGGCTTCATGTGGGAACATGATGTAATCGGATGTGCACTGGAGGGCACACACTCCTGCCAGACTGCCATTGAGGGCGTCCTTCCAGTTAGTGGCCCAGCACAGCTGTGGGTGGTGGAACCTCGACGAAGGGAACTCCGTCTTGCCCTGAAATTACATGCTGTGGGCATGACCAAATGGGTTTCCACAAAGGGCTAAATTTCAACAAGCTGTTCAGATAGTGGCTTTCTGTGGCTTGCCAGCTTCCAAACCGACTTTAATAAATGTTTACACAGCTCGCTCCCCGGCTCATAAGCCAGATTGCCTCCATCACGCTGTTCCCATGTGAGGGCCACCCTTCACCTTGTTCAACCTTGAAAGGCCCTACATCAATGCAGCCCAGATTCCCTGGATGCCTCCGTCTTGTCTTCCTTCCCAAGGCTTGGCCAATTGTCTTTCCTGTTTGGGGCATTCCTTTTTAAATTCCATGTGTACCCCAGCCAAATATTTGAAGATTGGATACTGGCACTTCTCTTTGACTCCATTTTTACCCATAAGCTTAGGGAACTTGTCTAGGTTGCCAGCAGAAGGAATATTAGTCCATTTGCTGCAACAGAAACTGTGTACCTGGTAAGGCAGGGATGGAACAAAGTCCATTTTTAAAAAAATTACTCCTTGGAGACTTCTCCAGACTTTCATGCCTTGCAAAATCTTTCCAGTTGATACTAATGAAATTGTCTTGTCATTTGGTAGATGCCGTATAACGGTCCTGTATTCTGAAGTAGAACTGGAGAATACTTGCTGGGGATAACTTGAACCAACAGAACCTCTCTTGGTCCTTACTTTCCTTGGGCAGTCCTGATGCTTGCAGGAGAGGGTGGCAGCAGGTCCCCATTCCCCGTGGAATGTAAGTGACATCGTAGAAGTGACATCTACCTGTAGATTGTAGTGAAAGTAAGAGTTTCATACATTACAAAATTAAAGAACGTTTAAGATTCATCAGCCCTTCTGCAAGCCATTTATCAAATATAATTAGCCTGTGGTGAAACTTCAGGAAGAGGGAAGATGTGATAAACACTTGGATGTGAAAGCTGAAAGACACCTAAGGGGGGATGAGTGAGCTCAACCCCCACATTTTATAAGGGGGAAAAAAATAGATTCATGAAGAAGTGAAGGAGCCTGCCTGAAATGAAAAAGCCAGTCAGTGGTCACACCGGGCCAAGACTCTGATACTTCTCCCCCATCATGTACCGTGTTTAATTAGCGATGAACAGAACCAGATGTCCGCAACAAAAACTATAGAAATCCAGGTGGGGAAGGAGGAACCTGCTGCCGCCCTCTCTGCCTTTCCCCAGAGGACGGGATGTGGGGATGTCCTTTCATCACATCATGGGATCATTTTCATCCCATGTTAACTGCAAGAATGAATTACGTAAAACACCTAAGATCGCAAAACTGTTGCCAGAGTTCTCTCAGCTGAATATGTATGTGTGTGTGTATATATGTGTGTGTGTGTATATATATATATTTATGTACACATGCAGTTTTAAAAAGCCTTGCTGTTTCAGCAAATATATTGGAAATTTACTTGCAGAGTAAGAGACTGGGCAGTGCCTGGATGCCCTCTCCACAGCCCTGCAGGCTGGCACCACGGTAGATGCTTTTGGGAGCAGTTTGGTTTTAAAATAGCGTGAAGATGAATGGACGGAGTCTGTCTTCAGAGCCTGGACTTCTAGTGCCTTTTCCTCAGCAAGCGAGAGTTAGCAGAGTTGGAGAGCTGGTAACATACTGAAGTGTCTCAGATACTTCTTTTTATTCCCCGAGGGAGTCCTGTGTGTGGACTGTGCCAGGGCAGCTGAATTCCGAGTTGTTCTCTATCCCTTTTCTCAACTTCCTGAGCCCTTTGCTGGCTTGCTGCCCAGGCTTGTGTGAGGGGCCCAAGCCTCCAGTTCTCACTGGCACGGGTGTGGGGCCAGGCACGTAGGTGGCTTTTCCACGGCACTGCTCAAAAACTGGCTCTCCCAGTTTGTTTTTGATTGTGTGTGTGTGTGTGTGTGTGTGTGTGTGTGTGTGTGTGTGTGTGTGTGTGTGTGTTTTCATACCTATGCCCTAGAAACATTCCAGCCAGAGGTGCCAAAAATCACAAGGCCTTGTTTTGGGACTGGTGTGTGCACTGTGTTCCTGACTGTCTGCAAGGACTCAAATCCATCTGTGTTTGCTGCACCAGTTGAGGCTGTTTATCAGTGATGGGATAGGCTCCACACTCCACGATGGCTCACAGGAGTTTTTGAACATTCTATTTTTGTCCACCCTAAACTTCCCCCTCAAATGACAGTGCTTTTCTTGCAGGTCATAAAGAAGGAAACTGGATTTTGGAGAGACTTTGGATTTGGGATGACGTGTCAGTATCGGTCGGACTTCATCAATATAGGTAGGACAAATCTGCATCTCTACTGCCACCCAGAGGCCACTGGCCTGTGCAGACCTTAAAGGAATCAAGTCGGGTTTCCAAGGAGTCTGGTAGGGAAGGTGGTACCATTGCCTTAAAATAAAATAAAAAAATGCTATTCCAGATTAGGTGCAGTGGCTCACACTTACAATCCCAGTGCTTTGGCAGGCTGGAGGAGAGAGGATCACTTGAGGCCAGGAGTTCAAGACCAATGTGGACAACATAACAATTCTCCTAAAGAGAATCACTACAAAAAAAAAAAAAAATGAAATGCTGTTCCTCATGTCATAGACTCAGGGCTGGACCAAGACGGGGCTTGGTAGTGGGCAGCATTTTAGCCCCTGTAATCTCCACTAGCACCTCTCAGTCACCCCAAATAAGACACATAATCTGAGATTAAAGGCTGCTTGTTGCATCCAGGCAGCTTTGCAGCAAGTCTTCCACTACCTTCTCCCAGCAGGGTCCTGGCTACTCTGCCATCTCCTGTAGAACATCCTAAGCCTCCCAGTAAGGGTATGAGGGAAATAGGGGAATTGGGGGAAAACGCATACTCGAAAAGACCCAAATTTCTATCTGCTAACCTTCAAAATTCCAAATGTCACTTTAAGCTGTGACTGAATGTGCAGTTGCTGTCAATACACACACAGACAAACACACACACACACAATTCATATACACAAGTGTCCGCATGCACACACACAATTCATATACACAAATGTCTGCATGCGCACACAATTCATACACAAATAGGCACATGCACACACACTCATACATGCACATGCACGTGCCTGTGGGTTTCTAGACCACAGAGAGGAAAGGCCCTTGGGATCCAGGTGAGGAGACCAAACCTGTCAAAGGCAAAGAGACCCTCCCAGGCCTCACAGCAGGTGAGAGGCAGAGTCAGGATGAGAATAGAGGCCTCCTGTCCCCCTTGGAAAGGCCACCCCACCTTCCCATAGTGATACTGACTCTTGGATCTTGGAAGGGATAGAGTTGCGGATTATGCATGAGCTGGTTATGAATGAACAGTCCAGAACCCTTGATCTCAGGTGCAGGGGCTCAGACTGGGCCCAGAGCTAGGATGGAGTCAGGGGGACCCTGCCCTCAGGGTGGCATGGAATGTCCCATCTCCATGCCACTCACGAGCTGCTGGTCTCGCTGGCTTCTAGGCAACTCCTCCTCAGGTCCAAGGCCTAAAGCTACTCATTTTAAAATCAGGGATGAGGGGTAGCCCCAGGATTGTTTTGTTCAGAGATGATGTGAACTACAAGGACTACAGAACCCCCAAGGAAATCACCAGGTTAAAGATTTAAAAAAAAAAAAAAAAAGTTGAAGTCAAGTCTTGTTGGAAGGAGCAGAGCACCTGGGATGCCAGTCTGAGTGGTGGGTGCCCTGCAGACACTCAGCAGCTAACAGCAGGAATTCTTGGATATCTCTGAGAGAAATATTCCTAAATGGTTATGTGCAAATCAGCTTTCCAAAATGGACATTTAAAATTTTTTCTTGGCTGAATGTGGTGGCTCAGGCCTGTAGTCCTAGCACTTTGGGAGGCTGAAGCAGGTGAATCACGAGGTCAGGAGTTCGAGACCAGCCTGGCCAATATGGTGAAACCCCATCTCTACTAAAAATACAAAAATTAGCCAGGTGTGGTGGCGGGTGCCTGTAGTCCCAGCTACTCAGAAGGCTGAGGCAGAAGAATCTCTTGAACTCAAGAGGCAGAGGTTGCAATGGGCCGAGATCGTGCCACTGCATTCCAGCCTGGGTAACAGAGCGAGACTCTATCTCAAAAAAAAAAAAAAGAGACAAAAGTTAACTGGGCATGGTGGTGCATGCCTGTAGTTTCAGCTACTCAGGAGGCTGAGACAGGAGAATTGCTTGAACCCAGGCGGTGGAGGTTGCAGTAAGCTGAGATTGTGCCACTGTACTCCAGCCTGGGTGACAGAGTGAGACTCTGTCTCAAAATAAACATTTTTCTGAAGATTTTCATTTCAAGAAATTCTGTTTCCTTGCTCTTTGCATAGGGAAAGATTATTTTGTGTTGATGCCTATATTTATCAAATTTGGATTTAGAATATACTGGATTCTCCTAAAGACAGATGTAGCTAAAAGTGGGCACAGCAGGCTGAGAAGGGTGCCATTCTCAGTAAGCCATTGCCATGACCTCAGAAACTTTGAGTCACATTTAGACTCTATCCTTTGCAGTTTTTGACTTACTTTCAAGTTTACTTGTGCACCTTGTATTGATAAAGTTATAATAACAACGATAATAAATCAATTGCAGTTAACCAGGCACCACCTTTATTTGTCTTAGTTTGTTATGATACCTGCCTTCATTTAAGCATAAAGAACCAAAAATCAAGAGAGGTTAAATGGCAGCTTCTAAGGGAACCAGGACACAAATTCTGGACGGCCGATTCATAATCACATACCGTTCTTTGCCTGCCCACCATGGAGGGGTCACAGTCACTCGGACACACAGCCCGTGGGTGATTTGGTTGTAAGCTTCCCCGGGCCTGAGCCCCCTTTGGGGTTCCAGTGATGGCCTTGATCAGGGCAGCACAGCTTGGGGTGTGCAGGAACCAAAGCTGCAGGAGAAGGTCTGAGAAAAGGTGTTGAGAATCACTTCACTATTTCTCATGAGAGTGAAGTCCATCCTTCTAGGTGAGATGGGAACAAGGACCAAAAGAGGCCAGGGCTTCATTGGTTCCATTTGGGACCTGGTGGGGTTTAGGTTAAGAAAAGGTGTGAGGCATCTCAATTTACCGAAGCGAGACTTCAACAGACCATTACTGGCTTTATGAAGGAGTTTATTACATAGTGACATGAGATTTTTCTTTGAGTAGAACTTCAGGACTGACTGTGAGGCCAGTCCCTTTAAGATGACTGATTTCACCAGCCTATGATGGAATCCCATGTGACCCCTTCAGCCTGTGAAATGCATAGTGCTTTGGTGGGATGTGACTTCTTCATGCTGAGACCCTCTTACACTCGGTCGTACTGCAAGCCCCTCGTTTCTTCTCTGTTTGCGATGGCAGGAGAAGGCCACATCTTAACAGAAGCACAAGAATTTGCATTCAGAGGTTCCAAGCTGAGAAGTGGGGATGCTGTAGAAGCTCTTTTTTTTTTTTTTTTTTTTTTAACAAAACCTCTATTTTTAATTGTTACGGGTACAAAATAGTATTTATGGGGCATGTGTAACGTTTTGATACAGGCATACAATGTGTAATCATCACATCAGGGTCCTTGGAGGTACCCATCATCTCAAATATTTATCATATTTATCCCTCTTCTCGTTATTTTTAAATATACAATAAATTGTTAACAATAGCTAATTCATAATCACAATAAGTCATCTTATTGTACTACCGAATACTAGATCTTATTTTTGTACCTATTAACCACAAGGTTGGGGCTATTCATGAGCATGGCTGATAACTCTCGAGTGCAGGCAAACGCTTGGAATTTTGTTGGAGGTCCTGTCATCTCAAGAAATCGGTGCTGTCTGCCATGAAAGCCGTCTTTGTTGGGAAATTCCCAGGGCCTCTGACCCAGGTGGACACTCTCATACCTTGGGGGGGTGGTAGTGAAGCACACATCCCCTCAGTCATGTCTCAATGAAAAGTTTGTGCTTGTTGTAACTCAGGGAAGCAAAACAGACCAGTGCAGTGTGATTGAACAGTGTGTTCTCTCCCGACAGGTGGGTTTGATCTGGACATCAAAGGCTGGGGCGGAGAGGACGTGCACCTTTATCGCAAATATCTCCACAGCAACCTCATAGTGGTGCGGACGCCCGTGCGAGGACTCTTCCACCTCTGGCATGAGAAGCGCTGCGTGGACGAGCTGTCCCCTGAGCAGTACAAGATGTGCATGCAGTCCAAAGCCATGAACGAGGCGTCCCACGGCCAGCTGGGCATGCTGGTGTTCAGGCACGAGATAGAGGCTCACCTTCGCAAACAGAAACAGAAGACAAGTAGCAAAAAAACATGAACTCCCAGAGATGGATGGGGGGAGACACTCTCTCTTTCCTTTTGCAATTACTGAAAGTGGCTGCAACAAAGAAAAGACTTCCATAAAGGACGACAAAAGAACTGGACCCGTGGGTCAGAGACGAGAGAGCCTCCAATTTCTCTCTGTTTGGCTTTTTACAACAGAAATCAAAATCTCCACTTTGCCTGCAAAACTAGCCCAGTAGCACCCTGCGAAGTGTCTGACAAAGGCAGAATGCTTGTGAGATTATAAGCCTAATGGTGTGGAGGTTTTGATGGTGTTTACAGCAAACTGATACCTATTGTTTTGTGTGCTCACTGAAATATTCATGATTTAAGAGCAGTCTTGTAAAAAGTTCATTAGCATGAAAGGCAAGCATATTTCTCCTCATATGAATGAGCCTATCAGCAGGGCTCTTGTTTCTAGCAGTGCTAAAATATCAGAAGGCAGAAGAGGAGATGTGCTTATTATGATCCTAGTGAGTACATTAAGCAAAATCAAATGGACCAGAAAAGAAACCGTAAATATCGTGTTATTTTTTTTCCCAAGATTAATCAAACATAATCTGCTTATCTTTTTGGTTGTCCTTTTAACTGTCTCCGTTTGTTTCTTTTATTTAAAAATGCACTTTTTTTTCGCTTGTGAGTTAGTCTGCTTATTTACCACTTTGCAAGCCTTACAAGAGAGCACAAGTTAGCCTACATTTTTATATTTTTAAAGAAGATACTTTTAGATGCAGTTTGAGAACTTTCAGTTCAAAGCATCAAACTGATCCTGTATCCGAGGACATGCCAAATGCTGATTCAGTCCGGCACTGAGTGTCAGGCCTGGAGACATAGGGAAGGAATGGTTTGTACTGATGGAGATATACAGATACTTTATCTGAAGAGTGTTTTCGAAGAGGAGCAACTGAACACTGGAGGAAAGCAAAATGACACTTGATGCTTTACAGAAAAGGAAACTCATTCAGACTGGTGATATTGTGATGTAACTAAAAGTCAGAAACCACATTTTCCCCTCAGAAGTGGGGACCGCTTTCTTACCTGTTTAAATAAACCAAAGTATACCGTGTGAACCAAACAATCTCTTTTCAAAGCAGGGTGCTCCTCCTGGCTTCTGGCTTCCATAAGAAGAAATGGAGAAAATACATATATATATATTTTGTGAAAGATCAGTCCATCTGCCAGAATCTAGTGGGATGGAAGTTTTTGCTACATGTTCATCCACCCCAAGCCGGGTGGAAGTAACTTAATTCGTTTTTAAATTAAGCAGTTCTACTCGATCACCAAGATGCTTCTGAAAATTGCATTTTATTACCGTTTCAAACTATTTTTTAAAAATGAATACAGTTCACATAGAGTGGTTTCTACATTCATGTGAAAATTATTAGCCAGCACCAGATGCATGAGCTAATTATCTGTTTGAGTCCTTGCCTTCTGTTTGCCCACAGTAAACTCATTGTTTAAAAGCTTCAAGAACATTCAAGCTGTTGGTGTGTTAAAAATGCATTGTATTGATTTGTACCGGTAGTTTATAAAATTCAATTAAAACACAGGCCATGAATGGAAAGTGGTATTGCACAGCTAATAAAATATGATTTGTGGATATGACTGCCTTGTGGAGTAAGAATGCCATTTTGTTTCGTTTTTGGAAACAGTGTATCGTGCATGGACCAGGGTTTCTCAGCTTTGGTACTACTGACATGTTAGACAAGGTAACTCTTTGCTGTGGGGGGCTGTCTTCTATCCTGTGGGATGTTTAACCACACCCCTAGCCTATACCCACTAGAGGCCAGGAGCATCTCCTACCCAGTTTTGACAACCAAATTGTCTCCAGTCATGCTCAAAAGTCCTTTGAGGGGAAATCACCCCTGGTTAAGAATCACTGGGCTAGAGGGAGAAGAGAACCATAATGAAAAACTTGAATTATTTATACATTAACTTGTCTGTTTTCATTAGAGGAAATTGAGAAATGATTTCCAAGGCCCCTTTCAACTCTGTGCTTAGTATCGTCATGTGTGGCTGGGCACTGTGGTTAATGCCTGTAATCCCAGCACTTTGGGAGGCCAAGGTGGGAGGATCACTTGAGCCTGGGAGTCTGAGACCAGCCTGGGCAACATAGTGAGACCCTGTCTCTAGAAAAAAATACAAAATTAGGTGTGGTGCACACCTGTAGTCCCAGATACTCAAGAGGCTGTGGTGGGAGGATCACTTGAGTCCAGGAGGTTGAGGCTGCAGTGAGCCCTGATTGCACCACTGCACTCCAGCCTGGGTAAGAGTGAGACCTGGTCTCAAACATGTGTATTTTTTTTTCATATGCTCTGATGATACTAGTGACTTGAGGACATGTGTTTGGCCTGTCTCTGCCGTGGTTCTGCTGGATTTGTGCTGAGTGACCTGCACGCTCTTGCCCATATCCTCCCAGTCAGAAGGATGCATTTCTAACAAGGCTGGTGGTGGCAATCCAATGTTCTGACTGTGGCACTGGGTGGGTCTAGGTGTCTCACTGGTGGCCCCATCCAGGCCGCACTCTGTGGGCTCATCAGCCATTTTTGTACTTGTTTAAATTGCATATCACAGATGCCCAAGACAGTGGTGAAGAATTTTTTTCCTTTCCAACTTTTTAGGAGGTTCCTGTGCAGATGTACTACATGGGTAAAATGTGTGTTGCGGGGGTCTGCTGTGCAGATTCTTTGGTCATCCAGGTAATAAGTGCAGTACGTATTTTTCAATGCTCGCCCTCCTCCCACAGTCCACCTTCAAGTAGGCCCTGGTGTCTTTTGTTCCCTTCTTTGTGTTCATGGGTTCTTATCATTTAGCTCCTACTTAGAAGTGAAAACATGCAGTGTTTGGTTTTCTGTTCTTGTGTTAATTTGTTCAGGCTAATAGTCTCCGGTTCCATCCATGTTGCTGCAAAAGACATTATTTTGTTCTTTTTTATGGCTGTGCAGTTACGAATTGGGTTTTTTAAAGTTGCAGAGAGTAGCTGATGAGGAGACGGAACAGCATAATATTAAACTATGGTATTTCTTTTTAAAGCTTATTCAGGTAAAACAGTTTTATCAAAGGGTAGAGGCCCTCTTTAGCAACATGCTAGAGGAGAATACCCCCATTGCCTGCCCAAGACATACAGAAAAGAAGGATGGTAGAAGGTCCCACGAAAACATTAGAATTAGGAGGTTGGAATTTAAACTTAGCAAAGGAAAGCTGTACCAGAACAGTGGTTTCAAGAACCCAGTCACATTGCACATTCTCAAGGATGCTGCTGAGGAAGCAGTGAGTCTTGAGCTTGCCTAAGGCCCCTTCCAGCTCTGCGTGCTCTCTCTGTTCCTATCCCTAAACTGCCCAGTGACCAGCACAGGTTATCTTCCTGAGCTGGGCTCTCTAATACACTGGGGGTCTCCTTCAGGCAATGGCGTACTGGTACAACTTGGTGGGAGCCAGTTTTGAGCATTTCTTCCCAGTGCTCACTCCATGTTGACTGGGTTGTAGCGTGAAATACACCATGGTGGGAGTATTTACACCATGGACTCTGGCAACTGGCAAATGGCTGCCAATCAGCCATCCTCACAACCCCTGGGTCCCTAGGCCTGGCCCATTGTTAAATATTATATCAACACATCATTGCCTCCAAGTGACATACCTGGGCTCCCTGGGCTCTTTTTTCTGCGGTCATCGACTTCCTAGCCCCTCTTTGTATTTGTAAATGTGGTTGACTGCCCCTTTCCACATCAGTGATGAAGATCAGGCCTAGGAAAATAGCTACCCAGAATCTCATTTTACTAATGTTTTTGTTTCAGGAAAAATCCTCTCACCTAATTTTATATAATCAAGGTTCAGCTCAGTAGAGTAGTTGATATCATGGTTTTTCCAGCCAAACAACCTGGGTTCAGATTCCAGTTATTTCTCTTGCAATTTACAGGATCTTTAATTTAAAGGAGTCGCTAGATGTATTCGTACCTCAATCTCCTCATTCAGCGTGATGGATTCAATCCCTTGTATATCATGCAATTGTTTTAAAGATTAAATGGGTTCATATGTTTGAAGCACTTCGGGTGCATCAGGCATACGGTAGGTGTTTAGTTATTAGCATTCAACACACAGTTCCTCACATACAATTGTGTATCTGGCAGTGTCTGTTAAGCTTCTTGGTATCCCTAGTGCTGCTTGGATATAATCAGACGGCTATTACAGGCAATACAGTAAAGATTATGAAGCCATCATGTACACTGTTGTTCTTTTTGTCATTCTGAAAATTTATCTGAAGGAGAAGGGTTACTAGGAGTGTGAAATTTAATGGGTAATTTCTACCTTACGTTCCACACTCAGTAATATGGAGTTGATACCCTCCTAGGCAGCTGAGAAGCTTTCCAGGGTTTTGAAGTCAGGAGCATAGCTAGGAACCTTATGTTCATTACCCCAATCTTCTAAGCTAGATAGTATCATTACTTTCATTTTCCAGGTGCAGAGAATGAGGATCAGAAACATTGAAGAACTTGCCCAGAGATCCAACCAGTGAGTAGCCAACTTCAGACTGATATGACCGTCATTGTCCCTGACCATGACCCGTCACATGGCCAGCTCCGGATGGATTGGAAGGTCTGCGGGAACGAGCTTTGGCCTAGTGGTAAGTCCCCAGCCTGTTGTTTTTGATTCTCAGTTTTCTACCATTTCTCTGCTCTCTAGTCCCACCTGAGAAATCACCTAACAAGGAAAGAAAGCTTGCTAACACAGGGATCTAGGAACAGCTAAGGCATCTGACCAAGCCCTCCAGCCACTCTGCAATGACAGGCAGTGTTAGGACTCCATATGGGATCAGAGCCCTGGAATCTGGCTCTCATGCAGGATTCCGACATGTTACATTGAAAGAGTGATGGCCTGGCACAGGGGCTCACGCCTGTAATCCCAGGGCTTTGGGAGGCCGAGGCAGGTGGATCACGAGGTGAGGAGTTCAAGACCAGCCTGGCCAAGATGGTGAAACCCCGCCTCTACTAAAAATAAAAAAGAGTTAGCTAGGCTTGGTGGTGGGCGCTTGTAATCCTAGCTACTCGGGAGACTAAGGCAGAGAACTACTTGAAACCCGGGAGGCGGAGGTTGCTGTGAGCTGAGATCGCGCTACTTCACTCTAGCCTGGGTGACAGAGTGAGACTGTCTCGAAAAAAACGAAAAAAAAAGAAAGAAAAAAAATGATTTGAGTAGGAGGGGACAGCAGGTGGGAATACTTGCTTTTTTAAGAAAAGACTTGATACTGTTCGTGAGAATTGCTGATTTGAGATAATGACCTTGGGCAGTTTCTTAGCAGGGCAGGGGTGTTTTACTCCCCACACACATAAAATGACTGGCAGCTTCATGTGATCCATATTCTGATTAGCTTTATATTTTAATTCAAAGCTGTTTCTCCTGGCAGGGCTCAGTGCTTTGCTGTTGCTGCCAAAAACTATGGGGATGGTGCCAGTTGGTTGGGGGGTTTTGACGGTAGTTTTTTTCAACACACAGAATATGTTCTTTCCTGTCAGCAGAGGTGCCTTTCAAACTGTGCATTACCGATCCTTTGAACACGCCCTCTGGAGTAGTCACCCCCAGTGTCTCCTCGGCTGTGTATGGCCTTGTCTGCTATTCTAGCAAGAAGGTGGACAGAACTGTAGGGGAGGAGGGGCAGGGCAGGGCCGCCTTGGGGAAGGTCACAGCCTGGGAAGGGCGGGCATTGCTCTGGGGAGAGAAGTAGTGCTTCTTGAAGACCTTTCTCCAGCCTCCACAGTCGCCCCAGGGACTCAGTGAGGGCCAGCCATCCATGGCAGCCTCTGTCCGGGACTAACCGAACGACCTTCAGCCTGGGTGGGATGTCTGGTGAACTGGATTTATTCTTCATCAACCTGAGTCAGATACTTGAGCTTGGAATGAAGTGCAGCCATGCCAGGCCACTTCCTCCACCTCCATTGTGATTCCTGAAGCTTCTACCCCCACTGCCAACTCACCCTGTCACTCCAGGGTTTCAAAAATGACAACAGTAAACATCATCTGGCCTGCTTAGATGTTAAAGCCCATTTGAAATGGATTAAATAAGTCAATGAAAAACCAGAAAAACACCCAAATTAAGTTCAAAGAAAGGCTGAAGAAAAAGCTTATTTACATCACTTGTTCTTTATCAGCCTCAAATGAAGCTACGTCAAAATCACAGCCCTGGCATGGCGGGCTGTCGGAAGCAGCAGGGAGCGGCTTGGTTGCAAAGCTTTTCTCGAGCGCTGGCACACCATTGGGAGGGCACCCCTGGAGGGCAAGGCATTTGCCATTCTGTCTGGTTATTGAGGTGCAGGCCCATGCAGGGCTCCCAGGATCTCAACTTCATTGGTGAGAAGATTTCACAAGAAACATCCTCCCAATTGAAGAAAAGCCAAAGCTGATTTAGACTGAGAAAAACAGAATGTGGGGGAGTTTGCTTGGCATTGCCTGACCTAGCTGGGAGACAGGCAGAGTTCATCTCAAAGGGAGCTGGGTTTGTGATGTCTCCTGGTCGAAATGGGAGGCAAATACTTGGGGATTTGTAATCAGGAATCACGAGGCAGCAGAGCCAGTTGGACAATGGCTGATTTGTGGGTAAAAACTGGTTACTGCTAATTTGGGGATTGTCAAAATCAGACATTAGAAAAAGCCCCTCTGTGCCACCTCAGATCCAGACCAAGTGAGCCCATTCTCTGCAGGTCAACTGGCAAATGAATGTATTGTGTGGTTGGTCATTAAATCCCTTACTCTTCAGAAGTTTCCTCTTCCTTCTTAAAATTCATCTCAGAAATTCTAGGAAACAAGGATAGGGGATAAACAGCCCAGTGGTCACATAAACTGAGTTGACAAAGGGGAAGTTTGCAGTGCAAGGATCCTGGTTTTGTTGGACTCATAACTCACTAGGAAAAGGAAAAGGCAATTACCCAATTACTATTTATGGAGAGCTGGCTTGCTTTCCTTTTCTTTTCTTTGTAAAGAAAGGGTCTCACTCTGTCACCCAGGCTGGAGTGCAGTAATACAATCATAGTTCACTGCAGCCTCGAACTCTTGGGCTCAAGTGATCCTCTGACTTCAGCCTCCTAAGTAGCTGGGACTACAGGCACATGCCAATCACACCTGGCTAATTTTGGTATTTTTTTGTAGAGATGGGGTCTCACTATGTGGGTCAGACTGGTCTCAAAATCCTGGGCTCAAGCAATCTTCCTGCCTCAGTTTCCCAAGGAGCTGGGATTTCAGGTGTAAGCCACCATGCTGGGCCCATGGAGAGCTTTCTGGATGCCAGATATTTAACATATTTCTTTCCTAATCTTCAGAACCCAGGTGACTTGAGTAACATCTGTCTGAGAGATGAAACTGAAGCTCAGACAGGCTTAGTTACTGTTTTTCTTTAACGACTCCACACAGTTAGTTATGGTATAGCCAGGACCCCACCCCAAACCTGCTGGGCCTGCTCTCTACTATATCCAGCAGCCTGATTATCAAATAATGTGTTTTTGCCACAATTAGAATAGGGTACTTTTATCATTTAAGCTTCCTGACAATTGTCAGTCTGGGGAAGCAGTGGGAAGCCTAAAGATCCCTGCACAGGAAGAGAAGGTAGGATGGGAAGTAGCTGGAAATGTAAAAGTGGTACTAAAATCCACCTGGAGGCAGTGCAGTGCAGAATTAACATTGTAGAAAATTTAATCTCTGATGGGGAAAGGACAGATGCAAGAGCTCTCCTAAAATACAACAGAAAAGAAGGGAGAGATGAAAACAATGGGGGTGAGAATACCACATGAAAAGCAAAGAAAAATCAAACATTTATAGCTATTCCCGACGAAGAGAAAAGCTAAATTCAAACAGATTATTTAAAGATACAGTTGTAGAAAACAAAACAAAACAAACCCCGTGAATTGCAGCCTGAAAGGAAAGCATTTACCACGTTCTGGATAAATATGAAAGCAAAGAGGCCCCATGGAAACGTATCCATGCATAACACATGCATTTGTGTCTTCTCTGTCACCAAGTAGCAGGAGCCTGAAAATCCGTGTGTATGGGCCATAAAACATGTTTGGACTCCAGTGCATTAAGAAAACAGCCTTTGCAAAAGGTGGCAATTGCAAAACTTGAAGCCATAATTTTTTTTTTAACCTAAAAGATTTCATGTCATATTAGCAAAGGATGCTTAATTCCAAAGCATTAGCTCAGATAGGCAATTTTGGGTAGAAATGTCCTGGAGGTATTTTTGGTGACCTGACTTCTCTGATCTTTTTTTTTTCCTAACTTACCCTGTGTTTTCTCACTTTTTAGGGTAAGCTCTGAGCCAGAAAGCATGTTTGTTTGTTTGTTTGTTTTAGTAGAGACTGAGTTTCGCCGTGTTGGCCAGGATGGTCCCAATTTCCTGACCTTGTGATCTACCTGCCTTGGCTCCCAAAGTGCTGGGATTACAGGCATGAGCCACCGTGCCTGACCAGAAAACACTTCTTGAGACTGCCTAGCTAGCACTGCTGGTGACACTGGGGGCCAAGTGACCTTCTTTGTGCATCGTACTGCAGCAGGGTAGGATAGGAGGCCAGAAGCAGGGTCCTTGCAGGTGACCTGATGCATCTGTGAGCATCTGGCAATACGGTGGCAGCCAGAAAATCTTACATGACTGTGGGAGGGAGATTCCAGAATTGTGGGAGAGAAGAATCTAGATGGGCAGGGAGTAGCATTTGGGCACAGGCCCAGTGAGTCAGGGTATGCAGACCAGAGCCCCTAGGCTTGAGAACCAGGACAGTAACATGAGGCCAGCATTCCTAGACCCAGAAACCTTGCGCAGGCAGGTCAAGGAGCTGGGCTTGCGGAGGCAACAGGAGGAGACCAGGATCGATCAGAGTTTGGACATCTTCACCTTAGACCGTAACTCAGGGTAGATGTAGGCAGGACTGAGACCACAGCACAGCTCGGATGACAGTTCAGGCCTCCAGAATCCCATTCAGTTGAAATCAGTTTCTGAAATCTGTAAACCATTCTCCTTCCCTAAGAATTTCAACTATCATTCATGCCATCATATCATCCAACAGTGACAGTGTATTTTTCTGTCAGCAACAAATAGGATAAACTAGTCCAGAACCCACATCTACTCCCCTTTGTAGTAATGGGTTAATTCAGTTGGGCAACTTCCTGTTTTCTAAATCTTCCTTTAGTAGGATGTTGCTTTGTGTAGTTATAGCTGGATATGGGCACACTTATTTCCTACAAGATAACTGTAGGCACAGGAGGGTACTGGATTTCTTTCCCCCCCCCCAACACAGAGTCTTGCTCTGTAGCCCAGGCTGGAGTACAATGGCCTAATCTCTGCTCACTGCAACTTTTGCCTCCCAGATTCAAGCAATTCTCCTGCCTCAGCCTCCTGAGTAGCTGAGATCACAGGTGCACGCTACCGTCCCTGGCTAATTTTTGTATTTTGAGTAGAGACGGGGTTTCAGCATGTTGGCCAGGCTGGTCTTGAACTGGTGACCTCATGATCCACCCATTTTGGCCTCCCAAAGTGCTGGGATTGTAGGTGTGAGTCACCGCACCCGTCCTGTACTAGAATCTTACGTCTTCCTAATTATTAGTGACAAGGGGGTACTTTCCATTCATTCCAGTGAGAAGCACTGGAAACTTAAAATTTCAGAATTGCATGAAAATAATAAAGATCACCCAGTTAAATCATATTTTGTTGTTCAGAAGCAAAAACTGAGGCTCAGAGATAAAACGTCCCGTCCAAGGTTACACAGAAAATGGTGGGAAGAGATGAGAAGTTTCTCAATAATGCCATGATTGTTGAGTAATAGGAACAAAAAACAGATGGATCCTTACAATAGTTTAACAATATAAACCACATGGAACATTTCAAGAAAGAGTTAAACAATGATCTGTGTTTCAAAGCTAGCTCTACCTGGCATAGTATCTCACATCTGTAATCCTAGCACTTTGGGAGGTTGAGGCAGGAGGATCACGTGTGGCCAGGAGTTCGAGGCTGAAGTGAGCTGTGATCGCACTACTGCACTCCAGCCAGGGTGTCAGAGCAAGACCCTCTCTCTAAAAATAAACATCATCCTCTTTCTCATTAGAACACACATGCCAACCATCCCCTTCTCTGTCAGTGCTGGATGCAACCAACAAGCTCATGACCACACTGTTGTATCATTCTGCTTTTATTAAAAGGCAATGTAAAAGAGTGTTGACCTACAGAGTTAGGCCAGAGGTCCTAGCCAATTTCCATCCTCCCAGAAAAATGATCTCCAGTGGCTCAGAGCCACCTCAGTCCCTGTCCAGAGTCCATTCCCGGACTGGGAGTGGACCAAGGTGGGTGGGGCGTGCAGCAGGGCATAAGATTCCTGATAGGACAAATACGTGTCCCAGGGCTAAACAGAACTGGCTGGAATGTTTTTCTTACCTCCCATTTCTACTTCATTATGAAAATGGTGGACTGGGCAGCAATTAACGGGTCAATCCTGTGTGTCAAGTTATGTAATTACATAAACGACTGTATTAGCTTTCTGGTGCTATAGTAACAAATCAGCATGAACTAAGCAGCTTAAAACAACAAATTTATTCTCCCGGTTCTGGAGTCTGGAATTCCAAAGTCAGGGCCATGCTTCCTTCTGAGGCTTGGGGGGAACCTGTCCCATGCGTCTCTCCTGGCTTCTGTTGGTGGCCAGCGATCTTGGTGTCCCTTCCCTTCTGGCTGCATCACTCCAACTTGCCTCTTGTCCCCTGGTCGTCTTCCCACTGCATTTGTCTCTATTATCAAACCTCTCTCTTCTCCTGAGGATGTAAGTCATTGGATTTAGGGTCTACCCTAATCCAGTGTGACCTCATCTTAACTTGACTATATCTGCAAAGACCCTATTTCCAAACCAGGTCACATTCACGGGGATGGGGGTTAAGACTTCACTATCTATTTTGGGGGAACACAATCCAACCACAAGTAGCATCCAAACAGCCTGCTTATTCTGTTCTGGTCTATGCACTACTGATAAAAAAAAATAAAAATACATGTGCAGATGCTTTGTCCTTTTGGTGCACTCTAGAGCCAGGGGAGGCCAGGGAAGCTGTGGCCCCATTCTCCAGAACAAGAAAACAAACTCAGTGATGTGTGCTCACTTTCCTGCAGGTCCATCTGTATTTTTATGCATGTTAAGCCGCTCATTCTATGTTTTAAAACTTCTCATTCCATTTACATTCATGACTTCTGTTTTTCTATGTCTCTCGTATCCTGGTTCCAACATGTACAGTAAGAGAGGTGTGTTTTAAGCATCATCTCAGCCAGGAAAAGGTTTTTTTTTTTTTTTTTGCCAGCATTCCAAAGCCAGTGTGAAACTTGACAGGCCCCTGAAACCTCCCGAGATGATACAGAGGGAGTACAGGGGTCATATGATACTTCACAAAGATACTGGTTTTCAAGTACACCTTCATTTCTAAAAGGTTTCCATTTCTTCGTTTGTTTTATATATATCATTAAGGTCATACCCTTCATGACAGATGCTTGCTGAAATTGAGACTCTTCTCCCTTTACTTTTGGAGTGAATATGAGCAGAGGTCATTTTCTCTTGACACTGAATTCCAGTATTTGTGCAGAAGAGAGGTGTCAGTGAGGATTCCATGGACGCTTTCAGTTGATCAGTACTGGCTCTGCTGCAGGGTGCTTTTGGCTTCACACATAAATGCTGCGGTGGCGTTTGTCCAGGGGAAAACCCAGCTGGAGGCTGTAGGATGACCGTGATGGAGGCTGTCACTCAAACAGCTCCAGGTAGTCAGGCAGCTGGTCCTGCTGACCGCAGGGATAGAGGAGGAGCTCCTTTCCCAGGGAAGTGATGGGTTCCTCCTGTCAATCAGAAGGCACAGGGTCAAACAGTGTAAGTAGCAACCACATGCTCTTCCTACTTCCTCAGAGGACATCACTAGCTGCCTAGCCAGGATTTACACAAAGCTTTCGTGGTTTATGATCATCTTAAGAGGCATTTTTCTTATCCACATGTGGCCAGGGTACTCTCTTTCCCTCCAGGGCTTGAGTTCTAACTTAAGACTGTTCTCATAGGTCAGGGGTCCCCAACCTCAGGGCCATGGACCTAGTACCAGTCTGTGGCCTGTTAGGAACTGGACAGGAGGTGAGCAGTGGAGTGAAGCTTCATCTGTATTTACATCCGCTCCCTGTCGTTCACATTACTGCCTGAGCTCTGCCTCCTGTCAGATCAGTGGCAGCATTAGATTCTCATTGGACACCAATCTTATTGTGAACTGTGCATGTGAGGGATCTAGGTTGTGTGCTCCTTATGAAAATCTAATGCCTGATGATCTGTCACTGTCTCCCATCACCTCCAGATGGAACCGTCTAGTTGCAGGAAAACAAGTTCGGGGCTCCCACTGATTCTACACTTGATTGAACTGTATTATTATTTCATTACATATAACAATGTAATAATAGAAATAAAATGCACAATAAATGTAATGTGCTTACATCATCCTGAAACCATCCCCCAACCCCTAGTCCGTGGAGAAATTGTCATCCAGGAAGGTTAGGGACTGCTGTCATATGTGATCCATGTGGCTACAGCTTTTATTTTTTCTTTTCTTTAGCATTTCCTGTATTCTCTGCCCCAGTGGGGTTCCCTGAGTATTTAAGGAAGAACTAGGTTCTAAGATAAATGAAACGCAATTAACAATCCTGATTATCAGGAACAATTACCAAAGACAACCCCCCCGCCCCACGTACTTGTCTCAGTCCTTTTCCTTGTCATTGTCATTCACTGTTAGAGCTGCTACAGGACAGTAACTCAGAAGGCAAATTAAGTTTATGCATTGCTTCACCTTGTGATATTCCACCAAATCCGCCAGGGTGGCGTGCTGCAGCTGGTCCACGCCCAGGAAGCTGTAGGAGTCTGCAGAGGCATCGATGAGGAAATGTTTACAGCTGTCCTCTGACAGGTGGGACAGGGCATAGCCTTTGATCCTTTCACTGACTCGGATGAGAAAACTGCCGGGCATGCCTGTGCTCAGAAGAAGTTCATTTGCTTTCTTGAGTGTGAGAATTCCTGTGGCAAAGCAAAAAAAGGCAGGTATTTCAGCCAAATCATTTCCCAAACTCTCCTCTGTTAAATCCAGTTGCATGGATAGTCAGTGACAAATAAGACACAGTAAGCGCAATTTTAAGTCTGTTTTGGGCTTCTTAGGAATATGGAATATTCTGCGGGTATTTGCTAATTAGACATGAATAGGTTACAGAGGCAAACTGTATAAAAACCATGTATGGAGGTATACATGAGAGCTTAAATGTCAACCTTAAGAGGAACATATTTCCACTTTATATACCCATTTCACGCAGGTGTTAGACAGTTTATGAGGGTCTAGCGGGATGCATTGATGCTCATCCTGGGAATGTTTGATCTGGGGGGGGATTTTAAGATACTCTCCCTAGGCCACCTCAGTTTACCAACAAGGACTCAATGGCCTGGGGCGTGATTTGACTTGGTCTAGGACAGTGGTTCTCAACCAGGACAGTGTCTGAGAGAGACCTTTGATTGTCATGGATGGAGGATGCCACTAGCATCTAGTGGGTAGAGGCTAGGGATGTTGCTAAACAGCCTATGAGACAAAGAATGATCCAGCCCCAAATAGCAGTAGTGCTGAAGTTGAGAGTCCCTGGTGTGGGAGGCGCAGCAATTTAGTGACAGAGCCAAGTCAGACTCAGTTCTGTAAAGTACCTTAGACTGTAGCTACTGCTGAATGACACTACACTGGCATTTAAAGGAATAAAACTATATGTGTGTCTTCATATACATATATGAAGTTATATATAGACATCATGAATTCACACTCTTACTCCAGACCAGCCTTTTCCCCAGTTAGTCCAAACTCATGAGGTGTGACTCATGTTCCAAATTTTTTATTCCCATCATAATTCGTCGATGAATAGATAATGCTGTAAAACTCATAGAAAGTGCAGAAACGCATCTTGGAAAGATGGGGAAGTCAATGAATTATTCAGTGAGCTGTGATCTGGGAGGGAGGAACAGCGTTCTACGCGTGCCCTTTTTCATTTCAACAGATAAAACTCTTGCCTTGTTGGCTCCCTGTTGATACTCAGTACCTTATTATTAGGAAAACAAAACAGTAACAGAACCACCTTAGGAAAAGGCAATCGGCTCCCAGAGCCCTTTTGTCTTGTTAGTACAGTTAATGGGGAAGTGAACTCCCTCCAGAGTAAAATAAAACCATTTCTGTTCTCTCTTCTATAAACAGACCTTGAATGACAGGAGGATTTTAAAAATTGTTTTCTCCTAGCCAAGATCATCCGACCAGCCCTTCTCCTGCCTCCTCTTCTCCTGTTTCCTATTTGGGAGGACATAGACCCCAGATGTCCCACTGCAGAGTCCCCGTGTAGGAAGGTCAACCCAGTGTGAGCTCCAGGTAAGAGCTGGGAGTGGATGAAAAAGGCCGGTCTCCCCGACATGCAGATAGTCAATGTCCTTGAAACAGACCAGGGCCTTGCTCCTAGGGGCTCTGGCTCTATTATACCCATTCCCAGCAGATGACTGATGCACATGCCTTGTACCCATCACGTCCAGTGGCTTTTTCACCCCTTCCCCACTGAGACAGACCCACTGGACACTGCAGGCACCACGGACACTGAAGGAGCCTCTTGGTTCAGATGCTCCACTATCCACATGAGGTACTCAAATCATGGCTATCTAGTTCCATCAGATACGGGCTGCTGCTTCTGTGTGTCTATTTCCCCTTCCTAAGCATACCTGGTCCCACTGATAAATTACAAATGACAACCATACATTGAAACAAGGCACCAGGTACCAGCCCATGTGGGGACTGCACATGGCAAATCTCTGAAGACACTGTATGAGGCTGTCTCTGAAACCCAGGGATGCTTTTCAATGACCCTGAAAAGTGCCCTTCAGAAACAAGAAGCCACGATTGGAGGAGAAGCAGCATTCTGGAGAAAGATTAGTCCCTCCTCCTAGACTGATGGCTCACTATGAAATTCCAGGTTGTTTCAACAGATGGGGCAGATGTTATAATTTATGACATCTGGAAATTATCCAGATGAATCTGAATTCCTAAAATAAAAGCTATTCTGGAAAATTATCACCAAACCTGAGCTAACTAAGGTCAAATGCCTTTTAAGATGAGGTCGTAGTTACTATAACTGAAACTTTCCAAAAGCCTGTTAGCCTTACGCACAGATCTTGGTGCCACCTAATCTCCTGGGACACCAGGACCCAATCAAACGTATTGGTGGCAAAGCACAGGTCATAGCAGAGACTCCTTGTATACCATGGGATTGGGCAGGTTCCAAAGGGAAGTGCCCTGGAGACTAGGCTTTGAATGATCCAAGAGGTAGTTTGTCTTTGCTTCTTTTGCTTTATAAGAGGATTACTATTCCTTAATAGCAAACCAGCTTGGTGCAGCTAAATACACAGGTCAATGTACAATTTGTCATGAATCCATCAGGGGCAGCGTGTGCATTTGGGGTGTCCTGGTTGTGATTACTGGCAAGCAGTTAGGTTTATCTGCTGGGATAGGGAATTCTTGAGCACAAAACCAAAATCCTAGGTTAGATACTGATCACTGAGGACTCAATCAATGTTTTCTTTTTCTTTTAAACAATCACTCAAGCTGCAGTGCAGTGGTGCGAGCTCAGCTCACTGCAATCTCTGACTCCTGGGTTCAAGCGATTCTCATGCCTTAGCCTCTTGCGTAGCTGGGGTTATAGGAGCCCACTACCATGCCCAGCTAATTTTTTGTATTTTTAGTAGAGACAGGGTTTCACCATGTTGGCCAGGCTGATCTCAAACTCCTGGCCTCAAGTGATCTGCCCACCTTGGCCTCCCAAAGTGCTGGGTTGGCCAGGCTGATCTCAAACTCCTGGCCTCAAGTGATCTGCCCACCTCGGCCTCCCAAAGTGCTGGGATGATAGGTGTGAGCCACCGCACCCGGCCTCAGTCAACCTTCTCATGGTACTTATCCCCCAAGCTGCCCTTTGCACAACTCTAAGAATTCTGAAGCAGGGGTCTTCCCCCCAGCCCTAAAGGCCATGACATTGGTGCTGCTTCCCTCTGACCTGATCTCTCTCCACACAGCTTAAAAGAACCAAACCTGAGGTCCTAGGAGGATTTCTGTGCTAGTGAAAAGGGATAAATAATTTTTTTTTAAGACAGGGTCTTACCCCATTGCCCAAGCTGGAGTGCAGTGATGCGATCATGGCTCACTGCAGCCTCAACCTCCTGGGTAGCTGGGACTGCAGGCACGTGCCACTGTGCCCGGCAAATTTTTGTAGAGATGGGGTTTCGCCATGGTGCCCAGGTTGGAATATTTTAGTCCATCAGTTTAGTGAACCAGATTTTCACCCAGGCAACAGTCTGTTGATTTTACAGTTGAATCCAGGCCGGGACTGGCAGACCTCTGGCAGCCCAGAAGAAAGCAGATGTTACTGCGTGAGGTCTGATGGGCAGCGTCTGGCCCTCAAGAGCCTGGGGCAGAGCAGGAACTGAAACTCCTGAGAGCCTACACAAGAGCACCAGCACAGGGGTTCGTCACAGCTGGAGAAGGTCCTACTCTGCTCTCTGTGTGATAATGCAAATAGTGCCACATGTGCTGCTGAGCACTGAAATAGGGCTTATTTCTGATTCATTTTGATGTCAAAAGCCACCTGTGTTTAGGGGCTACCCTAACTGGATAGTGTAGCTCTAAACCTCTCTAGAATGAACATTTTGCCCAGGTAAAGGCCCCAGGGAACTACTTTTTGCATAGGAGAGGGTAAACATACCCAAGAACCTGAAAGTAACTCAAACTCCAGTAGGCTCCAGTTGGAAATCCAAGTGGTAATAACTGCCCCACAAAGCGGTTCAGTGGTATCTTTCTCCACAGCTTCCTCCTGGAAAACTCCTACTCACTCGGCAAGCTTCAACTCAAGAGCATGACACGTCCTGATCCTAGCCTGGGCAGTCAGTCTCAGTTTCTCCTAGACCTGCTGTGCACCTGCTGCCACGTCCATCTGAGCACTCAAGTGGTCAATGCAGGGTCTCACCTGTACTGATCTCCATCTGTGTACTCAGCTAGTTTTCGCTTCTATCCAAGAATTCACAGAACTTTCTGCCATAACTGTCCTGCCCTCCCCGACTTCCTTGTGACCTCCTCGAGGCCAACTACTCCATCTTATTTATTTTTACACACTCAGCACCTGCCACTTAGAAGATGGCCAGAAAAGGGTTTAATGAATGCTTGTGTCTGATAATCAAGTCAGAAACTTCCTTCTCTGGGACACTTCGGTGCAGCCACTTCCTATAGTCTAAGAATTGTGATCACAGGGACAAGAGATGCATTTCGTCTTTCTATGAAGTGCCACCAGGTCTAAATATTATTTGGGTACATTTGTACAACTCCTGTGTCTGGAAAATGTGTGTTTAAAAATCAAATGGAAGACAGCCAAATAAAGTTTGTATTACTTCCTTTCATCTTCACAGCAACCCTACATAGACATATTGTTATTATCCTCAAATAATGGATGAGAAAACTTGCATACCCTGCTGAAGGTCATTCGGGTAGGTCAGGAGAAGCACTGGGATTAGACCCAGGCTGGCTGACCTCAGGGCCCACGCTGTCACCCATTCTCTCAGACAAAACACCTGCTTTGCACTGGCGTACCATACTGTTCAGCGTGCTTCCACTGCATTTTAGAGTTGTTTTCTCTAAAAAGCAGAGCTGATGTTATCATCATCTCTATTTTATAGATGAGGAAATTAACGCAGAAAAGGCAAGTACCCAAGCTTGCAGGATTAGCAAATGACACTTCCAGGGTTTTTGTCTCCTATTGTAGGGTTTTGCTTTTTAACCCACCAGGCTTATGGAATTTTCGTGGAACGAACTGAAAATAAAATAGGTCTTTATTTCACAAAGCAGTGTTCATTTCTCACCTTGGCAACTTAAAGAAGATGCATTTTTCACTGGTTACAGATGTGTAGTATGCCTTGATGTGGGGACAGTGACTCTTCCAAAATCTAAGCTTAGCATTCATGCTGCTGAGGACTGAGAAGCTCCTTAGTAAGTCAAGGATCAGAACTATTAGCATTATTCATCCTCACTTCATTATCTTAAATGGCTAACACTTGTTAACTAGGGCTTATTATGTGCCACACAGTTCTTCATGCTTTACAAATATTAACAACAAATTACATCCACATACTGAAGCAGGAACAACCCCTAATGATCTGCATTATACATATCAGGGACAGAAGGAAACAGTCATGTGACTGCCTGAAGCCACACAGCTAATTAACGGGGGAACTCAGATTTTGAAGCCAGGCACTGTGGCCCCAGGGACATGCTCTTAACCACTATTTACTTACTTTCCCTTGGCATAAAGAACTGAGGTGGCATCACCTGGCTGTGTCAGAAGAAACTGTCAAGAAAGCATGTGATAGTACACAAATAAAAATTAAGGCATTTGATGGTCATGGCCAGGTGCCCTGTCTCACACCTGTAATCTCAGCTCTTTGGGAGGCTGAGGTGGGAGGATCACTTGAGACCAGGAGTTTGAGACTAGCCTGGGCAACATGGCAAGACCCCATCTCTACAAAGAAAAAAACAAAAAATATTAGCTGGGTGTGGTGGCACACACCCACATTCCCAGCTGCTCAGGAGCCTGAGGTGGGAGAATCACCTGAGCCCAGATAGTCAAGGCTGCAGTGAGTTGTGATCACACCATGGAACTCCAACCTGAGTGACAGAGCAAGACCTTTTTTTTTTTTTTTTTTAAAAGCATGTGATGACAAAAGTTTGAAGACAAACACATGCCTTTTAAAATACTAAAACAGTAGAATCCCTTTTCTATTCAAAATTCCAGGTGAAACCCCCAAAACAGAATCTCTCTTCTTAGGTTCTCACACACCCACTGTACCTGTCCCTTGCCACTGAGGCCCCTTTAGGCAACCTCAGGACTCCAAGAGCACGACAGGGAACTAGAAGGGTCCAGTCCTGGGTGTGTGTAGTGGGAAGCTTGGGGCTCCCAGGCACAGCCACTGCCATCCTGTCATAGTGTCAGGATGAGGACTCCAGTGCATCATCGGCAAAAACCCAAGGAAGAGCTTGGGGCCAATGGGCTATTCTCCACATTACTGGCAAACAGAGTGGCATTTTTGCAGGAAGCCTGCTGCACTGAGTAATTTATGAGAAAAGTCAGGTTCTTCCAGGAAAAAGCCAGCATTGCATAGAATGTTCTGCAGAAAGCTCACTCTTCCGAAATCCAAATTAATGTGTGTAGTTTTAGCCTCTTTGTTTCATCTTCTCCAGCTGCTTTACAATCTGAACAAATACTAAGCAATTTTACAGGGGGACCATGGAGAATAATTTGGACAAAATGTGCTTTGCTTTAATGACATTAATGTAGGTGAAGCCTTCATGCCAAAAGGAGCCCTGCCCGGGAATGGACTTCCAGCTGTCCTTCTCCGCCACATACAAGCAGTGATATACTGTTGCTGGCCACAGCATATCTACTCCATAAAGTGTGTGAATCATCCATGTAAATGAGGCAGGATATATATGTCATCTGAGGTTTAAGAACAAAGAGGCTTTAAGAAATCACATAAATAACTACTTTGTGCTCGGTGAACACAGAAGCTTGAAAATCCCTTTGTGACAGGTAGGCAGAATATTGATGGCCCCACAATTAAGAAATCTCCATTCTTCAGCAAAATAGTCAAAGGACAGATGATCACTGAGAAGCTCCTTAATAAGTCAAGGATCAGAACTACTGACTCATAGGTCTGCTAAGATCTTAGACTGAAAGAAATTTTGGGAAGCCTCCATGAGCCCTTCTTAATGCAACCTATTGAGTGACATACGCTCTGTCTGGGGTGGTATCTGTCCCCGTTTTGAAGGAGCTGTGCGTGACAAACTGTCAGGAATAGAAGGGAAGTGGGGAGGAGTGGGACACAGGATTCTACCTTAACAACCATCTGTAGGGAACAACAATTCCAGAGAATAACTACCTCCAGGAGGTTCAGAGTAACCCTCTAAAGAGTCAGTGGAATGTATCAAAAAATGGAAGAAATCAAAATAGCTGGAGTGTGGCCAGGCGTGGTGGCTCAGGCCTGTAATCCCAGCACTTTGGGAGGCTGAGGCGGGTGGATCGCTTGAAGTCAAGTTCGAAACCAGCCTGGACAACATGGTCTCTACAAAACTTAGCCAGGCGTACAAAACTTAGCCAGGCATGGTGGCACATGCCTTGTAATTCCAACTACTCCTGAGGCAGAGGCAGGAGAATCATCTGAACCTGGGAGGTGGAGGCTGCAGTGAGCTGACATGTCACTGCACTCCAGCCTGGGTAGCAGAGAAAGAGTCTGTCTCAAAAAAAAAAAAAAAAAAAAAAAAAAAAAAAAAAAAGCTGAAATGTGAACTATATTGCTATTCCACCAAAGTAAAAAGGATGTGCTTGCTAAGTAGCTTAAAATATATATAAAGTACTGGTGGGACCAAATCACCGGGAGGGCAGGTTCAGTTGTATGCCATGACAGCAAAAGACAGCTAAAAGAAACAAATCAAGATGGAGAGATTTCATCAAAAATCTAATTACATCTACATTTGAATAAGAGTGTTCATTAAATTTCAGAGGAATAATGATCAACTATTGATACATAAAGCAAATGTGTACAATTTTGTTTAAAAATTGTTTATAATTGGAAAATTTCTAAATCATAAACTTGTTTATACACAGATTTCTATCTTTTTACCCATCTTCCCACGCCCAGTCCCTGCCAGTTTCTCGGCTCCAATATATTGCTTTATTTTTAGCAGAAATAGGCAAATATTGATAGAATGAAGAAATGAACCTGTGGTGTTCCGGACAGAACTTCAGATCTCAATTTTATTTATTCTTTGGCCCTGTCTTGGGGAACTTTAAAAGCATATTAGTGGGTAAAATGAATTATGTATCTACATACTTTGGAGACTCATAATCTGAAGCCAGAATAACTGGGATGACTCTTCAGTCAGCAGGATGTTAAGTTTGGCCAGAAGGACTTTCCAACATTATTTACTTAGTTTACAGATATTACAGACTATAAGGTCTTTCTTAAAGAATGTTGGAATCTGGCTATCAGATGCAAGAACCAAATGAATAAAACAAGCACTGCATTTGAAGGTCAAGACAGTCCCGACCTGAAAAAATGGTCGTTCAAGGACAACGGGATAAGAAGAGATAAAGGATGACAAAATTAGGCAGATTTAAGCAATAACAATATTTAGAAGATCACAAATCCAGAAAATGGGAGCTATTACTTTAGAAACGCTAACACTAACCCCCGTCTCTTTGCGCCGTCCCTCCCAAACCCAAGCCCAACCTTAACCTGCAATGTCCTGCCAAACTTGCCCAAAAACCTTCTTTCTCTGTTGGTGAGGGTGTTGACCCTCTGTCCTTCCAAATTACTGTTTGCTTCTGAGGTGGCCTCCTAGCTTTTAAAGACAGGCCCCAAATAAACACTTGTAGAAATAGCATAGGGCAGTTTTTGCAGTAATTACAATCTATTTTATTGAAGTGCTGCTTACTTACACTGTTACTCAAAATGATAGGAAAAGAAAGGTAGGGGAACAGGAACGATGAACTTAAACTGCACAATTCTGATAAATCAAAATAACAAACACCAGGTATTAGGTACTATTCCAAGCACTTTACATAATATTAGCTGATTTACTTTATAAAAACAACCCTATGACATAGATTAGTATTATCCTCCTCATTTTACAGAGAAGAAAACCCAACTCAAACCTAGGTAATCTAGTCATTACATTTCAAAATCCCTCCCCCTTAATTTTTTCCCCCTTTTGGGAGCCAGACACTAAAGACTAGGACATTCAAAAATAATTGCATATATGGAGAAAATCACAACATGACTATTCATGGCCATGGAAAGGTACAGGCTCAAAAAGGAGCTGTGAAGACCTTAAGTTTGTACCTCAGGCTGATCCTTGACATAGAGAAAGCCTATAACAATAGAAACAAAAAAATAGAAAGAAAAAAAATAGTAAGCCTTGGGGAAGAGGAAGAATCAGATTCCCAGAGTTACCACATTATTACATTCAAATACCCAGTTTTCAGCAAAAAATCACAATGCATGAAAATCCAAAGAAAAATATGGCCCATTCAAAGGAAAACAAATCAGAAACTGTCCCGGAATGAAAAAGGCCCGATGACAGATCTACTCAAAGACTATGTATGCACAAAATGTAAATATAAAGAGAAAACCTTAAAAAAAAAAAAAAAGGAAAAAATCCTAGAGCTGAAAGTATAACTAAAATGAAAAATTCGCTACAGGAATTCACAGGCAGATTTAAGTGGGCAGAAGAAAGAATCACTGAACTTGAAGACAGGACAATGGACATTATCGAGTTTAAGGAACAGAAAGAATAAAATGAAGAAAAGTGAACACAGCCTAAGGCACCTATGGAACGGCATCAAATGACCCAATATATGTTTTGTGGAACTATCAAAAGGAGAAGGGGGCAGAGAGAATATTTGAAGAAATAATGAAAACTTCCCAAATTTGATGAAAGACATTAATATAAATATCCAAGAAATTCAATGAAATCCAAGTGAGATGAACTTAAAAGAGACCCACACTGACACACGGTACAATCAAACTGTCAAAAGACAAAGATTGGCCAGGTGTGGTGGCATGTGCCTGTAGTCCCAGCTACTTGACAGGACTGAGGCAGGAGGACTGCTTGAACCTGGAAGGTCGAGGCTGTAGTGAGCCGAGATCATACCACTATACTATAGCCAGGGTTACAGAGTAAGACTCTGTCTCAAAAAAAAAAAAAAAGAATCTTCAAAGCAGCAAGAGAGAAGCAACTCATCACATACAAGGGATGGTCAATAAGATTATCCCCAGATTTCTCATCACTAGTTTTGGAGAACAGAAAGCAGTGAGCCAATAAAGACGCTCCTCAACTTATTTTATGATGGGGGGTTTACATCCTTATAAACCCAGCATAAGTTGAGAATATTGTCAGTCAAAAATTCACTTCATACATCTAACTTACTGAACATCATAACTTAGCCTAGCCTACCTTAAACATGGTCAGAATATTTACATTACCCTACAGTTTGGCAAAACCATCTAACACAAAAACCATTTTTAAAGTGAATATCCCATGTAATTTATTGAATATTGTACTGAAAGTGAAAAACAGAATGGTTGAACAGGTACTTGAAGTATGGTGTTTACTGAATGCGTATCACGTTCACACCATCATAAGGTAAAAAAATCGTAAGTCAAACCATTGTAAGTTTAGGACTATCTGCATATTCAAAATACTAAAAGAAAAAACAACTGTCAATCAAGAATCCTACTGATTCTTGATTCTTTTGGCCAATCCTGGAAAAATTGTCCTTTAAAAGTGGGAGACAAATTAAGACATTCTTGGGTAAACAAAAGCTAAGGAAGTTTGTTACCAGTAAACCTGCCATGCAAGAAATGTCCAAGGATGCTACATGGTGAAATGAAAGGATGCAGACGGTAACTCAAAGCCAAATGAAGAAACAAGTAACTCAATAAAGGTAAACACATAGGCAATTATAAAAGATAGTATTACAGTAACATGGTTACTATCAAAATTAATGCAGCAGCATATCAACAGGATCATATACCATAACAAGTAGGATTTATTCCTGGAATGCAAGATGGTACAATATATGAAAATTGATCAGTGTAATACACCGTATTAACAGAATAAATGAAAAAAATACATGCTCATCTCAGTGCAGAAAAAGTATCTGACAACATGCAACACCCTATCATGATAAAAACTCAACAAACTAGGAAGAGAAGGAAACTACCTCAACATAGTAAAGGCCATGTATGAAAAACCCACAGCAAACATCATAGTTAGTATTGAATGACATTTCTTCTAAGATCAGAAATAAGGTAGGGATGCCCACTCTCGCCATTTCTATTCAACTATTCCTGGAAGTTCTAGCTACAGCAGTTAGATAAAATAAATAAAAGGTATCCAAATTAGAAAAGAAGAAGTAAAATTATCTCTGTTGTCAGATCATACAATCATCCATGTAGAAAACCAGAAAGATTCCACAAAAAACTGTTAAAACTAATAAATGAATTAAGTAAAGTGGCAGGATACACAGTCAATACACAAAAAATCAGTTGCATTTCTATACACTGACAATGAACACGCTGAGAAGGAAATTACAAATCAAATTCCATTTACACTATCATCAAAAAGAATACTTACGGCCGGGCGCCATGGCTCACGCCTGTAATCCCAGCACTTTGGGAGGCCGAGACGGGCGGATCACGAGGTCAGGAGATCGAGACCATCCTGGCTAATACAGTGAAACCCCGTCTCTACTAAAAATACAAAAAATTGCGGGCGCCTGTAGTCCCAGCTACTCGGGAGGCTGAGGCAGGAGAATGGCGTGAACCTGGGAGGCGGAGCTTGCAGTGAGCTGAGATCCGGCCACTGCACTCCAGCCTGGGCGACAGAGCAAGACTCCGTCTCAAAAAAAAAAATTAATAAAAAAAAATTTTTTAAAAATACAAAAAATTAGCCGGGTGCAGTGGCAGGCGCCTGTAGTCCCAGCTACACGGGAGGCTGAGGCAGGAGAATGGCATGAACCCGGGAGGCGGAGCTTGGAGTGGAGATCGCTCCACCGCACTCTAGCCTGGGTGACAGAGCGAGACTCCGTCTCAAAAAAAAAAAAAAAAAAAAAAAAAAACAGAAAAAAATACTTAGAATTAACCAAGGAAGTGAAAGACTTATACAATGAAAACTACAAAACACTGATGACTGGGCACAGTGGCTCATGCTTGTAATCCCAGAAGTTTGGGAGGCTGAAGCAGGTGGATCACTTGAGGTCAGGAGTTCGGTAACAGCCTGGCCAACATAGTGAAACCCTGTCTCTACTAAAAATACAAAAATTAGCCAGACATGATGGTGGGAGCCTGTAATCCCAGGTACTTGGGAGGCTGAGATGGGAGAATCGCTTGAATCTGAGAGGCAGAGATTGCAGTGAGCAGAGATCACACCACTGCACTTCAGCGTTCCAGCCCAGGCACCAGAGCAAGACTCTGTCTAAAAAAACAAAACAAAACAAAAAAAACAGCAACAACAACAACAAAAAAACCAACTACAAAACATTGCTGAGATAAAGAAGACATAAGTAAATAAAAACACATCCCATGTTCATGGATCAGAAAACTTAAGATAAAAATACTATTCAAAATGATATACAGATTCAGTGTAATCCCTAACAAAATCTCAACGACATTTTTTGTAGAAGTAGAAAAACCCATCTAAAAATTCACGTGGAATCTTGAGACCCCAAATAATCAAAACAATCTTGAAAATAGAAGAAAAAACTGGAAGACTCACACACAGTCATTTCAAAACTTAACGCAATGCTATAGTAATCAGAACAACGTGGTACCAGCATATACACAGACTTATAGACCAATAGATTATAATAAAAAACCCAGAAGTAAAAATGCTTAGATGTGGTCAAATGAATTTTGACAAAGGGGCCAACACCATTCAACAGGGAAGGGGCAGTCATTTCAACAAATGGTGCTGGTAAAATTGGATAACCATGTGTGAAAGAATGAAGTTGGACCCTTATCTAACACCATATATAAAAATTAACTCAAAAGGGATCAAAGACTTAAATGTAAGACCTAAAGCTGGAACACTTTTTGAAGAAGACAGAGGGTCAAATCTTCACAACATTGGATTTGGCAGTGATTTCTTAGATATGACACCAAAGGCACCAGCAACACAAGAAAAAAATAGGCACATTGAACTTCATAAAAATTAAAGCATTTTATACATCAAAAGACACTCTCAACAGATTAAAAAGGCAACCCATAAAACAGGCAAAAATATTTTTAAATTAGATATCTAATAAAGGATTGATACCCAGAATATACTGTATAGAGAACTCTTATAATTCAACAAGAACCCAATCCAAAACTGGGCAAAGAGTTCAAGTAAACATTTTTCAAAGAAGATATACAAATGGCCAATAAGCAAATGAAAAGGTGCTTAACATTACTAGTCATTAGGGAAATGTAAATCAAAACCATGACAACATATGACCTCCCATCCTCTAGGATAGTTGCTATGAAATAAAAAAGAAAAAAAACAGTCATAGTGACTCATGCCTGTAATCTCAGTTCTTTGGGAGGCTGAGGAGGGAGGACTGCTTGAGGCCAGGCATTTCAGACCAGCCTGAGCAACAGTGAGGTCCTGTCTCTACAAAAAATTTAAAAATTAGCCAGACATGGTACTGCAGGCTTATAGTTCCAGCTGCTCAGGAGGCTGAGGTGGGAAGATCACTTGAGCCTAGGAGTTCGAGACTGCAGTGAGCTATAACTGTGCCACTGTGCTCCAGCCTAGGCAACAGACAAAGACCTTGTCTCTTAAAAGGCTCACGCCTATAATCACAGCACTTTGGGAGGCCAAGGCGGGTGGCTCACTTGAGGTCAGGAGTTTGAGACCAGCCTGACCAACAGGGCAAAACCCCATCTCTACTAAAAATACAAAAATTAGCTGGACGTGGTGGTGCACACTTGTAACTACAGCTACTCGGGAGGCTGAGGCAGGAGAAATGCTTGAACCCAGGAGGCAGAGGTTACAGTGAGCTGAGATCACGCCATTGCACTCCAGCCTGGGCAACAGAGTGATACACTGTCTCAATAATAATAATAATAATAATAATAAAAACAAATCTCATCCAAAAAATTCTTCCCAGAAACATCCAGAATAATTTTTGACCAAATATCTGGGACCATGGCCCAGTCAAGTTGACCCATAAAATTAATCATGGAGGCATCTTTCTTGGTGAGACTGTGCTGGTCTGCTTGCAATAGACAACATTGAGTTGAGCAGTTAGTTGTCTCCTTAATGAAGCTAGATTGAAGTTCTCAGTGTAATCAGGCAAAATAATCTCAGAAATCCTCAAAACCACAGGCATGAAAGAGATCATACAAATTTTAATTTTTTCCCTTCATTAAAAAATGATTTTTCTTATGAAATATTTTAAACACAAAGAAAGTACCAAGAAAAATACAACACCAGTGATATAACAAATGTTGTATCTATTCTCCAGGTACAATGAATATTAACAGCCATATTTACTTCCTATCTGTTTTTCTTAAGAAATAAAACTTGCCAGGGCAGGCATGGTGGCTCATACCTGTAATCCCAGTGTTTTTGAGAGGCTGAGGTAGGCAGATCACTTGAGGTCAGGAGTTTGAGACCAGCCTGGCTAACAAGGCAAAACCCCGTCTCTATTAAAAATACAAAAATTATCTAGATGTGCTGGCAGGCACCTGTAGTTCTAGCTACTTGGGAGACTGAGGCAGGAGAATCGCTTGAACACAGGAGACAGAGCTGGCATTGAGCCTAGATGGCGCTACTGTACTCCAGCCTGGGCTGGGCAGCAGAGTAAGACTCCATCTCAAAAAAAAAAAAAAAGAAAATCCTGCCATATAGAATTAAGGCCCCCTTTGTTACTTTTTGATCCCATTTCCTTTCCTTGTCTCCTTCTCCAAGGGTGAACTTCTCTTCTGAAGCTGTGATTTCCATCTATATTTTATGCTGTAAACGTATATATTGTAATGAAAACATACAGTATTGTGCTTAACATTTAAATGGGATCCTGTTACATGTAATGTTTTCTTCCAACGTTGTTATTGGGATTTGTCCTTGCTTGTACATATAGACAAGCTCATTCATTTTACCTATCATGCGGTATTTTATATATATATATATATATGTATACATGCATATGATGCACATGTATCATTATTCATCTCTTCTACATTTGCTATAACTTTTTTACTATTACAGAAAATGATGTGGTGTACACCCTTGAACATGTCTCGCTGTAAACATGATCATTTCTTCAGAGTATATATCTAGAGGCAGAATTACTATGAGGTAGGCTATGTGCATCTTTAATTATACTGCATATTGCTAAATGCCCATGAAACTGATTATACCAGTATATACTCCTACCAGCTGTACTTGAGAATGTTTCCCTGTGTACTTGCCAGTTCTTGATACTGCCAGATTTTGATTTTCCATTCCTCTTATGGGTGCACAGTGGAATCTTATTTTAATTTGTACTAATTTATAGTGAGATTGAGCTCATATTTTACTGGCTGGATAAGTAGGTCTTCTGTAATTACTTACACAGATCTTTTGACCATTTTTCTAGTGAATTGATTTTTTATATTGACCTGTAGGATTTCATATATTGTAGATACTGATCCTTTGTCAATTATATGAGTTACATATGTATTCTCCTAGTTTGTGACTTGTCTTTTGACACATTTTAAGGGAGAGGGGTTTTTCATTTCAATGAGGTTAAATTTAGCTATTTTTCCTTTATGGTTTTTGCTTGTTGTGTCATGCACAATCCACCCATAATTTATTTTTGCATATAATATGAGACATGGAGACTTTATTATGTAAAAGTATGTACTATATAAAATTTACCACCTTAACCATTTTGTTGTTATTGTTTTGAGACAGAGTCTCACTCTCGTTGCCCAGGCTGGAGTGCAGTGGCATGATCTTCGGCATACCGTAACCTCTGCCTCCCAGGTTCAAGCAATTCTCCTGCCTCAGCCTCCTAAGTAGCTGGGATTACAGGCACTTGCCACTAAGACTGGCTAATTTTTGTATTTTTAGTAGAGATGGAGTTTCATCATGTTGGCCAGGCTGGTCCTGAACTCTTGACCTCAGGTGATCCACCCGCCTCGGCCTCCCAAAGTGCTGGGACAACCATTTTTAAGTGTACTATTCAGTGTTAAATACATCCATAATATTGTACAATTGGCCACTTGTGGTGGCTCCCACCTATAATCCCAGCACATTGGGTGGCCAAGGCAGATGGATCCCTTGAGGCCAGGAGTTTGAGACTAACAACTCAAACCTGGCAAACTCCATCTCTACAAAAAAAAAAAAAAAAAAAATACAAAAAAATTTGCCAGGCATGGTAGTGCATGCCTGTAGTCCCAGCTGCCTGGGAGGCTAATGCAAGAGGATCACTTGAGTCTAGGAGGCAGAGGTTGCAGTGAGCCAAGATCACACCATGCACTCTAGCCTGGAAGACAGTGCCAGATCCTGCCTCAAAAAAAAAAAAAAAAAAAAAGTTGTACAGCTATTATCACCATCCATCTGCAGAAGTCGTTTCACCTTGTAAAACTGAAACTACCCATTTAATAATGCTCCATTCACCACCAACCCCCAGCCCCTGGCAACTACCACGTGCTTTCTTTCTCTGTGATTTTGACTATTCTAAATACCTCATATATGTAGAATTGTACAGTATTTGTCTTTTTGTGACTGGTTTATTTCATTTAGTATCATGTCCTCAAGATTTATTCATGTTGTCATATATGTCAGAATTTCCTCCCTTTTTGAAGTAGAATGATATTCCATTCTATGGATGGACCACATTTTGCTTTCCCATTATCTGTTGCTTCCGTGTTTCAGGTATTGTGAATAGTGCTGCTGAGAACACAGGTGCAGAAGTATCTCTTGGAGAGTCTGCTTTCAGTTCTTTTGGGTATTTACCCAATGGAATTGGAATTTCAGGATCATAGGGTAATTCCGTGGTTTTACTTTGTAGAAACTGGCCATACTGTTTTCCATAGTGGCTATGCTGTATTATTTTACCTTCCCACCAACAGTGGCTATGCTATATGATTTTACCTTTCCACCAACAGTGCACAAGAATTTCAATTCCTCCCCATCCTTGCCAGCACTTGTTATTTTTCTTTTTCTTTTCTTTTTTTTTTTTCTTTAAGGTCTTAAAAGAAAAGGTCTTTTCTTTTAAGAGACAAGGTCTTTGTCTGTTGCCTAGGCTGGAGCACAGTGGCACAATTATAGCTCACTGCAGTCTCGAACTCCTAGGCTCAAGTGATCTTCCCACCTCAGCCTCCTGAGCAGCTGGAACTATAAGCCTGCAGTACCATGTCTGGCTAATTTTTTAATTTTAACCTGGCCTTGGATGAGATTTAAATGGGAGGACTTGGAGTAAAGCAGATTACCCTCCATAAGTGTGTGGGTTTTGTCCAGTCAGTTGAAGGCCTTACTATGACAAAGGCTGACCTCCCCTGAGCAGGAAGGGACGCTGCCAGCAGGAGGCATTTGGATGGAAAAGGCCATTCCTCCCCACATGTCCAGCCTTCCCTCCTACCCTGTCAGATTCGGGACTTACCAAGCCTCTATAATCACTTGAGTCAATTCCTTAAGAAGTCAGCCAAAGGGAGGCATGCAGGAAGAGCAACTGCAAGAACCCTAAGGTAGGGACAATGTGGTGTGTCTGCGGGATGGAAGGGAGGCCTGGAGAGGTGACCAAGGCAGGGACGGTGGCTTAAGATGGGTCTGGAGCAACAGACAGGGGCAGATCAAGTAGGCATTGTGGATCACAGGGAGGAGTTTGGAACTTTTTCATTGTAAATCTTCAATTTACAATTGTGTAAGTTTATGGGATACCAGGTGATGTTATGATTTATGAACCCAATGTGGAATAATTAAATCAAACTAATTAACACATCCATCACCTAAAATACTTAGCATTTTTTTTTTCTGGTAAGAACATTCAAAATTTACTCCTTTGGCACTTTTGAAACATACAATACTCTATTAACTACATTTATCATGCTGTGAAATAGAACTCTCTGTTCTCTTCTCTGCTTCCCTAACCCTCCCCATCCCCTATGTTCCTTCTCTCCATTGATAGCCCAGCCACCTTCTTCCCAGCCACAAAAGCCAGAAGTCCAATAGTCTTCAATCCCTTTGTCCTCTCCTACTCACTCCCATCCTTATCTCGAGCTTAATTGAGAGAAAAAGATGAAAGTATAAAACTTTGTGGGATGAAAAATTAGGCAACCAAAATAGCATCTTACGAAGGGTAATTCATGGTGGATGTGACAAAGGAAAGAAGATAATAAACCTACAAAGGGCTACCATTTTAATATTTCAGAATAGGTTTCCTGGTGATAATTATATTTCAAGGAGATAAGATGTGATGCATATTCTCTTTATCCTGAAAATGTGAAATTGTATCTTCTTGAAACTGAAAATAGAGATGTATACTGACTATGTGGCTATGTCCTGGTTATTAATTATATAGTTTTTTTTTATTTTGCTTATGACTCTGAAAAATATGTATATAAGTGAAAATAAATCAAAAATAAGCACACCTGAATGAGTTACTTTATGTAAAACTCAAGAGTCATATTTTTTAACCAAAGCTCCAACTCGATTTTTAGTCTGTGTCTTCCTAGCTTTCAGCCTTTCGAACAGAACTGCCTGTTAAAGTCCCAGGGTTTTTAATAACAACTGACATTTTCCATTTCTTACTCCCTGCTGTTAAAAAACTACCAATCTTATAATCAGAGATGACAGCCTCTTCTGTCCAAAGACACAGAAACTACAAAGTGGCTGATTTCCTCAGTGCTTATTTTAAAAAGGAAAGCAAGGCATTATCAGACAGCTGAGACAGCCACGGCTAATGCATAATTGCCCCACGTTCTTTCTGTTCATCTCTGACACCATCATCTCTTCCCCAGTGTCTGAAAGCAGAAAGGAAGGAGGCTTGCAACTTCATCCTGGGAAGGAGAAGGGACTCCTCTGGGATGGACACTTAATGAAGTCTGAATCGCCAGAGAACAAATACTTCCAAGAGAAGCCAGACAGTTCCGCTGTGACGGCAGACAGACAGTTCCGCTGTGACGCCGGACAGACAGTTCCGCTGTGATGCCAGACAGACAGTTCCGCTGTGACATTCTGACCTCACAAGCAGCCCTTTAGGAGAAAGCCTATCACAAATAACTATTCCTTTTAGAAAGTTTCCCATGCTATGTGTTTGGGAGTTTACTATTGTGGTATATTTATGTGTGAGATGACACTACTTCAAGGAAAGATGTCTTAAACATAATTCAAACCAAGACATCCTGAGGACAAACATAACTCTGGGAGGGGACCGTATTTTTGTTTTAAAGCACCTTTTGTTGCCATATAGCCAATTAGTCCAATTCAACCATGGACCTTATGGAAGTCAACTGAGCCAAGAAGCCACTCACTTTTCTTGAGATCCAAGAAACAGAGAGGTCCATGAAGTATCTGCTGGGTGGAAGAGGGGCGTGAATCAAGTTTCTTGAGTCAAATACAGAAAATGTTTACTAACTGGTATCTGCTCAGGATCCAACCACCTATGTTGCACACTCAGCTACATACTGGAAACAAGGTGATCAAAGCCAGTTTTCACTTACAAGACCACAAAGTTCAACTCCTTCATTTAACAGATGGGGAAAATGAGACTTAGATAAATTGGTTTCCTACAGAAAACAACAATGATTTGTTCAAGGTTGCTCAGCCAGCGTCCTATCCAGCTTCCCACCCCCATAACTGTGTCTCCCTCAATGGAAGGAAAATGTGGCCATTTGATGGAAGTTGCAATCAAACAACCGAGTGGTAAGTCACCAGGAATATCACTTTTCCCTCCCGTCCTGTGGGTTTTATTTGTGGCGATAAATCTATCCCACAGTGAATACAGTGCCCGTGAATGCTGACTGCCTTCTAAACAGTCATGAGAATGCAGCTTACTGAGGCGTCTTTGAAACACTGCTTTGTGAAAATAATCTGAAAGACTCTTTTTGGGCAGCACCAATAAATGGAAGCTTTTATTCTGTCTTCCTGGTGGATTAGCACAGCTTCATCCGCCCTGAGACGAAACACCATTGAGGAAATCTCTGCACTCACCATGGAACCAGGGGGCTATGGTGTCTGAAGTTTTCTGGTAGCCTGCTCGAAGTGGTAGCTGCTCCTCTTTAAACCACCGGATGATGTCCTCTTGGGCAGAGCTGGACACTGTCCTCACCACTCCCTGATTTCTGTTATTTATAAAAGTTTTTCAAGTTAGATTTAACTAATTTGAAAATAATGCCCTCAAAAGTCATATATATATGTGTGTGTATACGTACACACACACACACATAGACATGCATATATATACATGCATGTCTACAGACACCAGAGGTGCTTTATACTTACAAATATATATACATGCAAATATATATACGTGTGTGTGTGTGTAGAGAGAGTGAGAGAACGGGAGGGAGAGATAATTACATACATTTCAAGATCTAATTCAATGACCTCAGCTAACAGGAGGCTGGACCCCCTACACACCACCATTATACACCTCCTCAGGGGCAGAAGAGGAAGGAATATAAATCTGTCACTTGTCCTTCCAGTCTTAAAGGGCTAGTTATAAGAATGATCCACTGCTGTGTTAACACATAGATTTAAATTCATTTGTATAGGAATTAGAAGCTCCATTAACTTTCAATTAACATCTGAAAAAAATAAGCATTAAAAGGCAAAATACACTTTTACCCCAGCACATTTTCCTGGAAAGCATGTATTTGCAAACAAAAGAAATCAAATGCAGTAAGACAGATTTCTTTCCTCATGTTTGCATTATTTGATTCACTCTTGTTTCTCTTTCCACTAACCTCCCTGACTTGCTTTCTCCTTTTCCACCCTTTGATGACATTTAGTTCTGCTAAAAAAATAAAGAAAGAAAGAAATATAAAGTAAAAGGAAGAAGAGTATTTGAAGTTTGGTAAGACAAAGATACAGGCAGCAGAATCATTCTGAAATAGATTCAGTAGCAGAACTTAATTTCTAGGATGTAAGTCAATTTCTACTACAAAGAGTAGCCTTACAATGTAATAAACAGACTTCCAAGTCCTACTCAACAACCTACTAATTTTGAGCATAATTCAATTTAAACACAACACAACCACCATTGCAGTCAGTGAACTATCCTGTCTGTAGAGGCACCTGCTGGGAGACAAGCGTCTATTTGAGCCAATGAGATGGGCTCTCCAGCCACCCTCCATAAACAGATACTGAGGGGGTCCAGTATCAGCTCCATCCCCTGACACTGAAGTCAAGGAACTACCCATTCCCTGCTGGGATCCACTAGGAGACTAGGAGACACACTTGTCTGCGTCATTAAATCAGTCTTCTGTACTGGAGTCCCTGACCAGCTTCCCCACACAGCCCCTGTACCCTCCTTGAGTTCTTCCTCAGGTCCATCAAGGAAGGAGAGCTGTGTAAATCATAGAGCCCTTGGGAGACTGGCAGCAAGCCTGGGCTTGGAGCGCCCTCTAGCGCTAAGATGGCTGCATTGGTCACAGGCTCAGGAAACATCAGTCGGCTTAGAATTTCTGGAAGGGCCTCTGTAAGACAGGCACAAATAAAGCCAGGCTGTGGAGAGTGGAATAAAAGCCTAATCCTTAAATGTGCAGATATTGTCACACATACACAAGCATCAAGAAGATTCAAGAAAATATGACCTCACCAAATGTACAAAATAAGATACCAGAGGTTGAGCCTAAAGTCATAGAGATGTGTGACCTCTGAAACAATTCAAAATAGCTGTTTTAAGGAAGCTTAACAAACTTCAAGAAAGAACAGAGAGTCAATTCAAAAATATATCAGGGAAATTTAGCAGAAAGACTGAAGTAATTTTAAAAAATCAAATCCTGGAGCTGAAAAAGGCAATGAATAAAATGAAAAATGCAATAGAGGGTTTCAATAGCACACCTGATCAAATGGAACAAATAATGAGCCAGAAGACAGGCTATATGAAAATATACAGATCATAAAAAAGAAAAGAATGACATGAAGAACGCTTCTGGGGTCTGTGGGGCAACATCAAAAGAGCAAATATTGGAGTTATTAGAGTTAAAGAGGGAATTCAGGAAGACAAAGGGGTTAAAAGCTTATGCAAAGAAATAACAGAAAACTTTCCAAACCTGGAAAAAAATTAATAGCCAAGCATAGGAAGGTCAAAGGTCACCAATCAGATTCAACCTACACAGGAATACCCCAAGACATACTATAATGAAACCCTCAGAGTGCAAAGACAAATACAGGATCCTAAAAGCAGCTAAAGAAACAAATAACATATAAGACAGATCCAATATACTCGTTAGCAGACTTCTCAGAAGAAACCTTACAGGCCAGAAAGAAGTAAGATGATACATGCTGAGCACTGAAGGAAAAAAAAAAAATGCAACCAAGAATACTGCACACAGCAAAGATAGTTCCAGACAAACAGAAGCTGAGGGAATTTACCACTACCAGACATGTCCTATAAGAAATGCTAAAAAATAGTTCTTCAAACATAAACAGGATGCTACCATGATTTTTGTTCTAATACTATCATCATGATGTGTAAACCACTTATATCTTCAATATGAAGACTAAAAAGTGAACTACCAAAAATAACTTCAATAATTTCAGATACGTAATATAAAAATGTAAATCATCACATCAAAAATACAAAATGCTAGGAGAGAATGGAGGTAAAGTATACAGTGTTTTTGTTTCTTTCCTTCACAAAGTTAAGTTTGTAAGTCTCTAAATTAACTTGTTATAACTATAGGATGTTTTCTGTAAGTCTTATAGTAACCGCAAAGCAAAAACCTATAACAAATACACCAGAAATAAAAAGCAAGGAACCAAAACGTACTACTAGAGAAAAGTGCCTAACCACAAAGACCATAAGAGAAGAAAGGATCTACAGAATAACTAGAAAATAAGAAAGAAAATAGCAATAGTAAACCCTTACGCATCAATAATTACCTTGAATATCAATGGATAAATTCTCCAATTAAAAAGCATAGAGCAGCTAGATAAAAATAAAACAGGACCAAATTATATGTTGCCTACAAGGGGTTAACTTCACCTGTAAGGACATGCATAGTCCGAAAGGGAAAGAATGGGGGAAAAAAGGTTGTATGCAAATGGAAACCAAAAGACAACAGGAGTAGCTACATATATATCATATAAAATAGACCTGAAGCTGAAAACTGTAAGAAGAGACAAAGAAGGCCAGTATACAATGATAAAGAGTTCAATACAGCAAGAACAGTTATAAATATATATGTACTCAATTAACATAGAAGCACTTAAATTTAGAAAGTAGATATTAATAGACCTAAATTGGGAGAAAGACTGCAATACAACAATAGTAGAGGACTTCAATACCCCACTTTCAACAATGAACAGATCATACCAACAGAAAATCAATAATTATACCACACTCTAAAAGGTGCCTAACAGACATTTACAGACTATTCTGTCAACCAGCTGCAGAATACACAGTATCTCAACAGCAAATAGAATACTCACCAGGAATATATTAGGCCATAAAACAATTCTTAAATTGTTTTAAGTTAAAATTTATCAAAAAATCAGTAATAGGAGGAAAACTAGAAAAAAATATGTGGAAATTAAACATGCTCCTGAACAACCAATGGGTCAATAAATAAATTTCAGAAACCAAAACTTTTCTTGAGACGAATGAAAATGGAAACAACATACCAAATCCTATGGGATACAGCAAAAGCAGTTCTACGAGTGATGTTTATTCCAATAACCACACATATCAAAAAAGTAGAAAGATCTCAAATAAGTATTTATTGTCGAACCACAAGAACTAGAAAAACAAGAACAAACTTGACACAACATTGGTTGAAGGAAATATAATAAAGGTCAGAGCAAAAATAGATAAAATAGAGACTAAAGAACCATACAAAATACGAATGAAATGAAGAGTTGGTTTTAATAAAATCGACAAACATTTAGCTACACAAAGAAAAAGAGATGACTCAAAATCAGAGATGAAAAAGGACACATCACAACTGATACCACAGAAATAAAAAGATCACTAGAGACTATTATAAACAACTATATGTCAACAAAATGGAAAACTTGGAAGTAAATAAATTCCTGGACACATACAACCTAGCAAAATTCAATCATGAAGAAAAAGACAACTTAACAGACCAATGATGACTAATGAGATTGAATCATTAATAAAGTATCCTATCAAAAAAACCCCAGGACCTGATAGATTTCACTATCAGTGTTTTTGTTTCTTTCCTTCACAAAGTTAAGTTTGTAAGTCTCTACCAAATCCTATCAATCATTTAAGGAAATACTAATACCAATTCTTCTCAAACTATTCCAAAAAACTGAAGTTGGAGGAATTCTTCCAAACTCATTCTATGAAGTCAGCATTACCTTGATAGCGAAACCAGACAAAGAGACAACAAAAAAGAAATCTAGAGGCCAATATTCCTGATGGTGATGAACACAAATACAAAAATCCACAACAAAATACCAGCAAACCAAATCCAACAGCACATCAAAAACATCATTCACCATGATCAAGGGAAATTCATCTCAGGGATGCAAGGATGGTTCAACATAAACAAATCAATGAACATGACACATCACATTAACAGAATAAAAGACAAAGACCACAAGATCGTCTCAATAGACACAGGTAAAGCATTTACTAAAATTCAATATCCCTTCATGATAAAAACCTTTAAACACATTAGGTATAGAAGGAATGTACCTCAACCCAATACAGATCATATATGACAAAATCACAGTTTACATGCTGAAAGAGGAAAAATGGAAAGTTTTTCCTTTAAAACCTGGAACAAAACAAGAATGTCCACTTTCATCACTTTTGTTCAACATAGTACTGAAAGTCCTAGTCACAGGAATGAGTCAAGAGAAAGCACTGAACACATCCAAATTGGAAAAGAGGAACTCAAATTGTCTGTTTGCAGATGACCTCATCTTACATACACAAAACCCGAAAGCCTCCACCAAAAATCTCTTAGTCCTGATAAAATTCAGTGAAATTGTAGTATATAAAATAAACTTACAAAAATCAGTAGCATCTCTACACATCAACAATGGACTAGCAAAAAAAAAAAAAAAGCAATTTTATAATAAAATAAAATAACTAGGAATAAATTTAACCAAGGAGGTGAAATGTCTTTATAAGAAAAACTATAAAACAGTAATGAAAGGAAACAAAAAAATAGACATCCCATGTTCATGGATAAGAAAAATTAATATTATCAAAATGGATGTACTACCCAAGAAGATCTGATTCAATGTGATTCCTATCAAAATACCAATGATATTTTTCACAGAAATAGAAAAAAACTTTAAAAATTTGTATGCAACCAGAAAAGACTACTACAAATTGCCAGAGCAATTTGTAGCATAAGGAACAAAGCTGGGAGGCATCATAGTAAATGACTTTAAAATATACTACAAATCTATAGTAATCAAAACAGCATGGTACTGGCATAAAAACACACACATAAACAATGAAACAGAACAGAGAACCCAGAAATAAATCCACACATTTACAGTCAATTGATTTTCAACAAAAGCACCAAGAACACATACTGGAGGAAGGACAGTCTCTTCAATAAATGGTGCTGAGAAAACTAGATAGTGATGTGTATAAGCATGAAACTACCTACTCTCGCTAGGTAAAAATCAGCTCAAAATGGATTAAAGACTTGAATGGATGAGACCATGAAGCTACCAGAAGAAAATATTGGGGAAACACTTCAGGACATCAGTCTGAGCAAGGATTTTTATTTTTTATTTGTTCATAGAGATGAGTGTCTCCCTATGTTGCTCAGGCTTATCTCAAACTCCTGGCCTCAAGCAATCCTCCCACCCTGGCCTCCCAAAGTACTGGGATTATAGGTGTGAGCCACCATGCCTAGCCCCAGATTTTTTAAAAAATAACACCTTAAAAGCACAGGCAACCAAAGAAAAACAAACAAATGGGATTATATCAAGCTAAAAAAGATTTTCCTGCAGCAAAGGAAACAATCAACAGAGTAAAGAGACAAGTTACAGAAAGGGAGAAAATATTCATAAACTGTATCTGACAAAGCATCAATATAGGAACTCAAACTCAATAGCAAAAAAAGAAATAATCCAAATAAGAAAAAACCTCAATAGGCATGCCTCAAAAGAAGACATACGAATGACCAACAAGTATATGAAAAAAATGTTCAATACCACTAATCAGGGAAATGCACATCAAAACCACAATATCACCTTGCCCAGTTTTGTATTTTTGGTTATCAAAAAGACAAACAAAAAACAAATGCTGGCGAGAATCCAGAGAAAGGAGAACTCTCATAGCCTGTTGGTAGAAATATAAAATAGTATACTATTATAGACAACGGGATGAAGTTTCTCAAAAAAATTCCAAGTAGAACAAAAGCTCCAACAATCCCACTACTGGGTATATGTCAAACGGAAATGAAATCAGTATGTCAAAGAGACATTTGCACTCCCATGTTTATTGCAGCACTATTCACAATAGCCAAGATATGGAATCAACCTAAGTGTCCAATAATGAATGAATCAAGAAAATGTGGTGTATATACACAATGGAATATTATTCAGACAGAAAAAGTATAATATCCTGTCATTTGCAATAAAAAAATGCTGGCGAGAATCTGGAGAAAGGAGAACTCTCATTGCCTGATGGTAGGAATATAAATTAGCATACCATTATAAACAGTATGAAGTTTCTCAAAAAATTAAAGGGAACAAAAGATCCATAAAAAGAATAATACCCTGTCATTTGCAACAAAATGGATGAACCTAGAGGACATTATGTTAAGTGAAATAAGCCAAACACAGAAGGACAAACACTGCATGACCTCACTCATATGTGGAATCAAAAAGGTTGATCTTTTTTGTTGTTGTTGAGACAGAGTCTCGCTCTGTCATCCAGGCAGCCTTCGCCTCCTGGGTTCAAGTGATTCTCCTGCCTCAGCCTCCAGTGTAGCTAGGATTACAGGTGCGTGCCACACCAGGCTAATTTTTGTATTTTTAGTAAATACGGAGTTTCACCGTGTTGGTCAGGCTGGTCTCGAACTCCTGACCTCATGATCCACCCACCTCGGCCTCCCTAAGTGCTGGGATTACAGGCTTAAGCCACCACACCCGGCCAGGTTGATCTTATAGAAGAATAGAACAGTGGTTAGCAGAGGCTGGGGAGAGTAGGGGGGATGGTAAATGAGGAGAGGTTGGTCAACTGGCGCAAAGTTACACTGATACAGCAGAAATAAGTTCTGCTGCTCTACTGCACAGCAGGGTGAACACAGTCAACAGTAATGTACTACATACTTCAAAACAGCCCAAAGATAGGATTTTGAATGTTCTCACCACAAAGAAATGACAAGTGTTTGAGATGATGGCTATGGAAGTTATCCTGATTTGATCATTACACAATATATATATGTATCGAAACATCACACTGTATCCCATAAATATGTACAATTATTGTGTGTCAATTAAAAACAAAATACAATTTATGAAACACAACCACCACAATCAAGTTTGGATGAACTACTAGAATTTCTTGTAATTAACTAACTTAACGGTTCTTTATGCTTTTTCTAACACGTGCTTCTGAGTTATGTGTGACATACTGTCAGATATACATATATAGATGTACATATGCATGTATGTGCATATATTATCCCTAATGATTTTCAGAGCCTTTTGGAGAAAATATCCTATAATATTTGACTTCCCTGGGAGGCAGACACTGCACACATACGAAGTTATATTATACATTATCTTACTAGCTGCCAAATTAGGCTCTTTTTTGGGAAGTCCTTGGAGATGGAGCAAAACTCCACAGACACTGGAGGGGCTGGTCTCTTGTCTTTTCCTGGGGTGGCTCCGAGGTGACCTCTGCCATCCCTGTGTCAAGTTCCAGCTCTAAAACCACCCAGTCTGACTCACAAAAAGCACTTCATGCATTGTCTTAAGTTGCAAAAAATGAGGAATTGCCTTTTTTTTTTTTTTTTTTTTTTTTTTTTGAGATAGAGTCTCCCCCTGTCGCCCAGGCTGGAGTGCAGTGGTGCGATCTCCGCTCATTACAAGCTCCGCCTCCCGGGTTCACGCCATTCTCCTGCCTCAGCCTCCGGAGTAGCTGGGACTACAAGCGCCCGCCACCTCGCCCGGCTAACTTTTTGTATTTTTTAGTAGAGACAGGGTTCACCGTGTTAGCCAGGATGGTCTCCATCTCCTGACCTCGTGATCCCCTGCCTCGGCCTCCCAAAGTGCTGGGATTACAGGCGTGAGCCCCCGCGCCCGGCCAGGAATTCCTCTTTTTTAAAGACCACCTTCATTGCTGTCAATCAAATATACTATGCTTCAGAATGCTGTGGGAAAGGGACATCTATCTACAAGTCGTTTCCATGCTACCCTTGGAAGAGATGGAGAACAGGAGTTAGCTGCGAAAACATCCCTGCCGAGGCTGTCACCAGCGCGCACACAGACAAGCGCCAGCGCTTAGACGGCCGTGTGCACCTTTGTCGCCTGTTCACACAATTAAGGAGACTCCTATTTCCTGACTACATTTCTTGCTTTGTTGTCGATAAGAAAAGAATCATTACCCAAACCATCACTTTGGAGATCACTGTCTTTACTGTAATTATTTCCACTTACCCCACTGAGTTCCATGTTGGTTCCCATTTCCCAAAATGGAACTTTCCAGTAGGGTAAGTAGAAATAATTATAGTAAAGAAAAAGGTCTGCCTTTGTGTTTCTCCTGAGGTCATCATTCCTGTTTAAAGAGAACCTTGAAGATAACTATGACTGCAAGCAGGGGAAGAGTCTCGTTTTTCATTTCTCCATAATCTTAAACCGAGAAGTATTTCCAGTTTTTTTTTTTTTTTTAGTTTTTATTTCAGAAGGCAAAGCTTTAGACAATTCTGTTTCTTTCAATCAAAATTTGATTTTAATACTTCTTTCTAAATACTAGGATGTTAAAAATAAGATCAATACCAGAAAAAAAATTATAATCAGCAAACATCAGGGATGGGGATTTCTGTCATAGCATCATTGCACTTTTCTGCAGAGTTTTTCCAGAACAAATGGTTCTTCCTAGTTCTTCCATAGCCTAGGAGACAATGGGATCACCACCACCCAATAGACAATTCACTAAAAACAGGAGCCTTTCCAAATTCTCAAAAGATGAACTGGGCTATGTATCCCAGAATGAGAATTACCATCAAACCTTCAATCCTTGGCAGTGAAAATGTCCTGCGAAAGTCAGCAAGCCTTTGGGTTCCTACTTTGATCATCTTTGACTAAGGGGTGATCTTGGGCATTAGTGAAACCCCACTTGTTTCCTGTTGTCCCCTCACTGGCTCACCAGCCGCCTTTGGGGGGTGAAAGGGAAGAGGTGCTTAGGGGCATGGGAAATTCTCTTACTCCATGCACAGCTTTACTATTTCACTGGGTATACTAAGTATAACAGCTACGGACATTTGACAGCTAAGAAGGGGAGGAATGCCCGACCAGATAACCCAGGAAGAAGGCTTAGACAGGAGCCTGAGCTGCTTACACAGGCTGCCAGTTGGCCCTCCACACCCCATGGCAGCTCATACAATTTGCCTTTAATTTCAACGCTTATTCAAAGCCCATTGCAATACTGATGCCTAAACCCATCTGTGTGGCTTCTTACCTAAGAGGTTTTTGAGGATACGCCGCCGGGTTTAGGAACTGAGGCTTGGGTGGAAGGGGAGGTCTTTTGGGTTTCTGTGGAACACGCAGAGGGCTTTGCAGCCTCTCACCGCCTCGTCCTTTCTGGGCCCCGAGGGATAACCTCTTGTAGTCTTCTCGTGCTTGTTTAGCCAAGGAGCGTCTCTTCTCATCAGCTGCTTTGGATTTTCGCACTAGAAAAGCAACGGGGTTGGACAAAACCCTCATCAGCCCACAGAGCAGGTGAGAAGGCTCAGCATTGCACAAAGGGCAGCAGCGCAGGTTCCCAGCAGTTTGTTATCTGCTTGTAATAAGGAACAATCATTATCAACACCTAGGATCCAGGTCATTAGGGCTTGCCCAGCATTCGCTGCAGGATTCCTCTCTTCATACAGGAGTGGGGATTTTCTGAGGGAGAGAAAAGGAAGAGGAGGAAGAAGGGATGAGAGAGAAGTAGAGAAAGTGTGCAAGAATTTCCCGCAGTTGGCAAGACCAAGTGAGGCGTCCCCGCCTGGGCATGGGTTCAAGCTGGCAGGGGTGCTGAGTAATAAGAGACAATTGTCACATCCTGCGTAGACTCATGTTCAGATGCAGTGTGCGTGGCTCACTAGCAAAGGTCAGGACTACTCAGTGGCACGGGCTTGTGCACAGGGTTAAGGAGCAGGGAGCAGGACGAAATGAGAATCAGCCCGACAGGCAAAAAATTAAAGGGATGCTTAACCACAGGTAATTATAGAACACATTAGTACACGAAAAAGTACCCCAAGCCTGCCTTTAAATATTACAGTCACATAATGAGAGGAATATGTTCTGAGAAATGCATCATGAGGCAACCATAACACAATAGTATTTGTGTATCTAAATACCCCCAACACAAGGCCGGGCACAGTGGCTCATACCTGTAATCCCAGCACTTTGGGAGGCCAAGGTACATGGGTCACCTGAGGTCGGGAGCTTGAGACTAGCCTGGCCAACATGGCAAAACCCCAACTCTACTAAAAATACCAAAAAATTAGCTGGGTGTGGTGGTGGGCGCCTGTAATCCTAGCTACTAGGGAGGCTGAGGAGGGAGAATCTCTTGAAACTAGGAGGCGGAGGTTGCAGTGAGCCAAGATCATGGCATTGCACTCCAGCCTGGGTGACAAGAGGGAAACTCCATCTCAAGAGAAATAATAATACCCCCAACATAGCAAAGGTGTGGTAAAAATATGGTATAGAGGACCAAAAAAACGGTGCCTCTACATAGGGCACTTACCGTGAATGGAGCTTGCAAGACTGGAAGTTGCTCTGGGATGAGTCAGTGAATGAGTGCTCAATGAATGTTAAGGCCTCGGACGTAACTACACACTAACGTTGACTTTATAACACTTTACACTTAGGCTACACTATATTTTTAAAATGTATGCGACCCATTATTTTGGGGTTTTTATGATTTTTTTTTTTCTGGTTTTGTGTATGTGTGTGTGTGTGTGTGTGTTTTGAGACTGAGGCTTGCTATGTTGCCCAGTCTGGCGTGCAGTGGTATGATCTTGGCTCACTGCAACCTCCGCCTTCCTGGTTCAAGCAATTCTCCTGCCTCAGTCTCCTGAGTAGCTGGGACTACAAGTGTACACCACCACAACCAGCTAATTTTTGTATTTTTAGTAGAGATGGAGTTTCACCATGTTGGCCAGGCTGGTCTCGAACTCATGACCTGAAGTGATCCACCCACCTTGGCCTCCCAAAAGGCTACGATTACAGGAGTGAGCCACAGTGCCTGGCCTAAGAAATATATGCGACCCATCATTGACCAAAACATCATTATACAGTGCATAACTACTTTGTAAAAGAGAATTTTTCATTGTAGCAATAAGACTCTAATGCAGAATGTAAAAATGATTTTTATTGAGGATATTTACACTTCAGGCATTATTGGTCAAATCCTGTTATACTTGACTTCAAAGAGATACCCAAAATATTCCCTTATACCAGGATTTCACTGCATAGTACAAAGAGGCCACTGGATCTTGCAAATATTTTCATTTCACAGTAGTTGCCATTTAAATAGCATTGGTTATAATGTAACTGCAGATCAGTGTGGGATCTCAACATCCTGCAAATATAGCCATACCTGCTGTCTTCCTCAAGCTACCTCAGGATGATCTAGCAGTTCAGACTTCTCTGAGTCATATGGAAACACTAATTCTTTCTCAAACCTAATTCTTCTAGCACTCTGGAGCACCCTCTCCTCTGCCTTCAGTTGTATGGACTTATTCTTCCCCTATGAGCTTTCTCTCCAGCTCTGCTAACTCAAATAGGAGTCAGGGCTGGGTCACAGGCATAAGCTGGATGCTAACACATCTGGCCTGGTAATCCTGTGTGCTTCTGATTACAAAGTTAAAATGTATTCACTATCAAAAACTTAGGGGAAAAAAATCCAAAACACAGTATTAAATTATCAGAAAAGCATTCAAATAAATAATCTTGAATCTCACCTCTCCAAGAAAACTAATGTTTACATGTTATTATAACCTTCCAGTTCTTTTCCTTCAGATATTTAGACATTTCTAAATAGCGAAGCTTTTCATTCTATTTCATGGTGTTTTTTCTTCCCCAAGCTAATGACATGTAAACATAGTCTAAGATCATTAAACACTCTTCCAAAACCTATTTTCCATAGCTATATATCACGCTATTTGATAAATTACATCATAATTTTGGTGATACAGAAATGGAGAACCAGTCCACTGTTCAAAAGTAACTTGTAAGCATTTGAGTAATAAGTTAGTAATAACATTTGAGTGGTCACTTACTGTGAAGATCTCTCTCAACAACCCACATTAAGTGCTTTCTAGATTGATCACATTATTAAGTGAGAGAATCAGCTGAGAGCCTGGAAGGTGCTATGGAGACATCTGGGTACTCACGAGATGCCTGCCATTCCGAGTCTTCTTTCCAGTTCTTACAAATCTGCTTCGTTCTCTCTTCGTCTATTTGATTTATTTCTTCTTCTTGTTTTTTCTTCATGGATTCTTTCTTCTGTTTAAAAACAAAAACAAAAACCAAACCAACGAAAACGAACCTTGGTGAGCAAATCCAGCAGTTTCCTGAAGGACAGGGGTACCCGGCACAGCTGATTTCTAACTAACTCTCTGGCCCACTAGGGAGGATCAAGTGTGGACTTTGGAGTCAGTAAGACCTGAAGCTGGATTGACCATTGCTAGCTAGTGTGTAACTCCAGGAGCAACAACTGAACCTCTCTTGGGCTGTTTCCCCATAAGAAAGATGAGAAGAAAATATTTCTCAGGGTTATACTGAGGATTAGATAACTTAAGAAGTCCCTGGCACAGTGTATAACACATAATAAGAAAAAATATTCCTTTTCCTCACAGTACTTAGCTGTTTCAAATTGACTCCCTGAAGAAGCATGTAAACACACTATTACATAGAGCCAGCGTCAACCTACTTTATAGTAGCTGACAGTCCCCATGGAAGAAATGCACATTTCCAGAGCAATCTCAGCTCAGCTGAATCTCTCCCCTCGAATCATGTGTCCCAGAATGTGGTACTTACTACATGATTTTACGTGGTTTAAAAGAAATATATATTATTATTTTTTAAAGACGGAGTCTCACTCCATCGCCCAGTATAGTGGTACAATCTCGGCTCACTGTAACCTCCCCCTCCCAGGTTCAAGTGATTCTCCTGCCTCAGCCTCCCGAGTAGCTGGGATTACAGGCACGTGCCACCACACTTGGGTAATTTTTGTATTTTTTGAAGAGGTGGAGTTTCACCACGTTGGCCAGGCTGGTCGCAAACTTCTCACCTCAAGTGATTCACCACTTCAGCCTCCCAAAGTGCTGGGATTACAGGCATGAGCCACCACACCCTGCCAGAACATGTATTTTTTTGTTTCAAAAAAAAAAAAAAACCAGAAAAATATTTTTCAAAAGCATCTTTTGAGAAAGGGAAAAATATTTTTAAAATGTGAATATTCCTTTAAAAGGCGAATTAGGTTTTTTAAAAAATTGCAGTAAAATTCCATATAACAAAAGTATAGCACCTTAACCATTTTTAAGTGTACTGTTTTCCGGCATTAAGAGCATTCAAGGAAAATCATTTTAAACGAAAGAGAAATGAACAAACCAAATCACTTAGACCTGAAAAGTACTCTGTTTATTTGGACACAAGCTTCTGAGTGCTCACAAGAAGACTGAATTTACAACTTGGAGAACTAATAAAAGCCTTGGTTAGCTAAGTAATAAAACAAACTGAAACGGCCAGGAACGGCTGCCTGTGCCCACCTCTCTATCACGAGTGACAGGTTTTTTTCTTTTGTGCTTTCCCATAGAAATATAAAGACTTCCTTGCTCTAATGTCACCACAACGTAAAATATAAACGTTAATGTTGTGAAACATGTTTCTGATCGCTGTGGGCAGTCATAAATCGCAGTTTAAGTAATCATCATTCATAAATTGTGCTTCACTGCAGATGTAACTAAACCTCTGTGCATTTACTGTTTTTATTTTTTTCCTTACGTTGTTTTCCTGCCTAGAGCTAGCTCCTTTCATTTGCCAGCATTTTAAAATCCAAAGGACAGCTTTGATGTTTGAAAGGACTGTTAAGATTTGCCATCCTTTGATTGAAGCTGTCTGCAAGCCCAAGATACATAAATGTGCTGCTAGCAATTTCTAAGCTTAAACAGAAGAAGCTTAAAAGTGGAGCTTTGTTCATCCTTCCACATGCATACGTGTTTATTTTTAAATGATTAGGAAACATATAGTGAAAACATCAAGCTATGATCATCACAGATATTGTTGCTGAGGATCAGCAAGAAGTTTGGAACATGATTCCACTAAGAAAAAATATTAGTAACAGATGTAGTACTTGGTTGATGTTACTCAAATGTCTAACAGTGCTGTATTTAATAAATCTACTCCTTTAATCTGCATGTAATTATGTACAGGCACAGTGGAAAAGAAGAAAAATTCATGAGTTTCACAGAGTAATAGCAGATGAGATCTGCTGTTAACTCATCTATATATGGCCCTGACCACCGTATTTATTCAAGAAAGCCAGAAAACGTAAGGAACTTGTCCTGAGTCCCTCAAATAATTTGACTTTTAGCAAAATCTGTAATGCTTTACTTTCTCTATTGAGAAGACCATCATTTCCTTTTCAGCAGTGTTTTGCTGGAAGCATGCTGGTCCAGGACTCAGGACTCTGAGCCAGGCATGGGGAAATCCAGGTGATGGCTTGGAGTGGAGGGGTAGAGGGGCCAAGGCTGGATGCTAATCCAGATACCCAGGGTGGAAGGTGTGGAGACCCAGATGTGTGGTGTGAGCTATGAAAATGTGCTCAGCTAACAGGACCAGAAAATGAGGCCACGCCGGGCCCATACAGAAAGCCACGGGGCCCATACAGAAAGCCTCTTTTTTTTTTTTTTTTTTTGAGACGGAGTCTTGCTCTGTAGCCCGGGCTGGAGTGCAGTGGCCGGATCTCAGCTCACTGCAAGCTCCGCCTCCCGGGTTTAGGCCATTCTCCTGCCTCAGCCTCCCGAGTAGCTGGGACTACAGGCGCCCGCCACCTCGCCCGGCTAGTTTTTTGTATTTTTAGTAGAGACGGGGTTTCACGGTGTTAGCCAGGATGGTCTCGATCTCCTGACCTCGTGATCCGCCCGTCTCGGCCTCCCAAAGTGCTGGGATTACAGGCTTGAGCCACCGCGCCCGGCCCAGAAAGCCTCTTATCCAGCCTGTTGATGGAAGCACTTAGAGTGACTCGCTACCAATTCCTTCATCAGAGCCTCACAACGCCTCCAAAGCAGGATGGCTCTGTTTTATCACCGTTGTTCTACAGAGAAGCAAGGTGGCTCATTCATTCTCTCAAATGATCAGCCCTTTCCTGACCATGCCAAGTGAGTTCCTGCCTCTGTGTCTTCGACTTGCTGTTCCCTCTGCCTGGAAGAGACGTCCACATGGCTTAGACATCCACATTGCTCCTTCCCTCTTTCCTTCAGGTCTCTGCTCCAATACTGCCTTCCCAGAGTGGCCTTCTCTGACTACCTGTCCCATCCCAATTCCATCCTCCCAGGATTCCTCAGTTCCCTGGTACTGCTTTATTTTCCTCTGCAGCGCTTATGATCACCTGACCTCACAGATATGTTTATCATCTCTCTCTCCCATGAAGAATATAAGCTCCCTGAGGGCAGGAATTTTATCTAATTTTTTCATAAAATGTGTCTCCAACTCCCATAATAGTGCTTAGTGTATAGTAGATACTCCATAAATGTTGCTTGGATCAATATACGATCCTTTGTCTTCCTCAGCTGTCCCCATTTAAAATGACATAGTGAGATCTAAGCAGGATTAATGAAAATGTCCTTTAGATCGCCTATTGCTGCTATTTTAGAAAGAAGTACATATTATATCAGCAGTATGCATACAAGGACTACAGTTCCACAACTTCGTCCTGATTTCTTAAAGTCTCAAAAAAGCAAGTTCATGCATGTCCCTGCAGAGGAATCATGGAATTCATGACATGGTCCACAGGAAAACAGGTCCCTGGGCTGACCTCCGCTGTAGCCCGATCTCAGGAACCTTCTCTTCACAGGCTCACATCTGACAATGCTGTTTCAGACTCTCTGGAGGTCAAATCCTACTACAGCTTCCAAGTACCAGTCTATGCCTCATTTATTTTGAGCAATTTATGACATGATAGCAAGCTCACACGATGGAGGAAGCAGGGGTTGGCCTGGAGGAACAATGTCATATCTGGATGGATGTGAGAGAGGGCTGAGTGCCAGAAGGGGTTCCAGGAGTGGTGGATGTGGAGGACACAGCAGCTGCTCACCTTCAAGGGACAGGTTCAGAAACAATGAGCACAGAAGTAACTCGATCTGAATTCACTCTTTCTGCCAAGTTTAATGCTCCATTTATCACTGTCTGAATCAGTCTTCCCTCCATGTCTGCAGCAGCCTGGGATGCTGCCTCTATGTTAGATCTTCTGGGAGGAGTTCAGCTGATACATCTTGGCATCTCTGTTCTTTCCATGACATTCAACACTTCCCGAACTCCAGATAAATGGGTAAAGATGAAGAACTGTGTTTGCATCTTTTAGGACAGATTTCCCATTCTGCTGCTTAATTTCATTTCTGCATGAGACTAATTAACTAATCTGTGAAACGTTAATGGAAATGCCTAGGTATGCAGCCCCCGGAGGACAGAAGGGAAGTCTTTTACCTGGTGAAATCCATGCGCCTTCATACGATTGATTGAATCTGCCAACATTTGTTGAATATTTCTTGAAGAACTGGAGGGTGACTAAAAATTAAACACGAAACACATTTATGGCATTTGGACCTACAGTGCAGTTTCATAAGATAATCTGTCAATGTTTCCCTGGTTTCAACATTCCCTAATGCTGCCCCCACCCCCACAGCTGGATCCACCCCAGACTCCCACTGGCACCTGAGTTCCTGGGCTGATCCTGACTACAACAACGGGCATGTGAATCCTCAGTATTCCCACTCAGTAGGGTTTAAAAAGGAATTGTTGCCCAAGAGCCAGGAGCTGGTGGTTTGGTGTATTTTGCTCCCATCTGGTTGGCCCTGGAGAGCCCTGGGATCACTTCTAGACATCAACATTACCCCCTATTTAAATTCTCTTCTTGCTTAATCTCTGCATACCCTGTTTTAGTGCAGGCCAAAGAAATGCCTTAGTCTCCAGATTTAACTAAATGATGTCTTGCAGACACACCTGGAGCACCAGTTTGGTGCCTGGGACCCCACCCAGTTTCCCTGCCTGGGCTACACTTCTCCTCTCTTCCCACCCTTGTCACCCGGTATCTATGTTTCTGCTGCTCTAGATGGATTTCCCACGAGGCAACTTCCCCAGTGGGGCTCCCAGATGTGTTGCCTAGATTCCCTGGTGTCATTCCTGCCTGCCACCGGCCAACCCTCTGGCACTGCAAGTACGCCAGCAAATCACAATGGGTGCTTCTTAAGACACAGGCCCCCATCAGTCCCTGGCTGGAGTGCAGAGCCTAAGCTAAGTCCCAACATGGGTAGTCACATGCCCTGAGTAGCAGGATATACCTACCCACAACCCATATTACCACCAAGTGTATGCCTTGTGTCTGAGTTCTTAATTTTGGCATAGATTGGAAATTGTCAGCAAAATTTCAACAAAAGGTTGGTGCCACCATTCAGAAGGAGCACAAGGGATCATGACTACACCATGCAATAAACCAGTGGCTTTCTCAGTCTTCCCCTTTTCTCACAGCAGGTGGCATGTGGCCACTCCACTGTACTGCATTTCCCAAATGCCCTAGCATTTGTCTCAACGTAAAGCGGGTGACAACAGGCATTGGCCATTTCTCCCCAGGCCCACTCAAAACCTCCTTCACACACCCCTCCAGGCCACTTCCACCTTCCTTTGGCTGGAATGGTGACAGCAGCAGTGCTACTACTAAAGATAGCAGACACTTAGACTACAAAAGCCTGAATCCCTGAATGACTATGTGCAGCAGAGCCCTCCTGAACTAGAACACCTATTCTGGACTGTCAGAAGACAAATACATTAACTTCTGTTGTAGTTTTGGCCATGGCATTTGGGGTCTATTTGTTTCAAAAGTTTAGCCTATCAGCTGATAAAACTGGTCACAACAGTTGCTGGTGGCATGTTTCAAGCTCTCTGCTGAGGGTTTATAATTAATCACAGGTGGTGAGATTAATGCTAATTCCACTGATGAGCACTCCTGAATACCGAAGACATATTATGACTGGGCACTATGTTAGTGTCTTAGTGTTATTTTCACTCCACACAACACCTGTGATGGATGGGAAACATACTGGGCAATTTTCAGATGAAGAAACCAAGTCTCAGACGAGTTGTGGAGCTTGCTCAGGACCAGACAGTTGGTTTGTGCCAGAGTTTATGCTTTTTCCACTATGTCGACATTGTAGTGATAAGAAAATGAGATGCGGGTCAACAGATATCTAATACTTATTACTTGGCAAACTAATGAATAATGTAGGTTTCACAATTGCTACTGACCATATTCTCATTTTAATATTATAAAAGTATGCTTTGCTGCTCTGCATCTAAACTTAGAACAGGAAACAGTTCCTCTGTTTGGGAACAGGGTGAACCGTTCCTACAGGTTTCATGTAAGCATCTCTGCTCAAAAGTCCAAGATGACTTTGAAAGTCTCTGAGTGCATTTCCACCACCAGGAATGAGAGCTTTAAAAACAGGCCCACTGTCCCTTTCTTTGATGATATAAGATCTTTGGGGCATCGTTTTGCAAAAAGGATCAGTTTCTTATATTTGAAAATTAGGAGGCAGGTAGCCCTTCTTTCTTAATACTTCCTCAAGTATTGCGGAGAATGTTTCAAATATGCTGTGTTTATTACTTGGCAAACTAATGAATCCTGTAGGTTTCACAACTGCTACTTATCATACTTTCATTGTTTTCTCATTTGAATATTATAAAAGGACACTTTGCTGCTCTGCATCTAAAACAGAACAGATGCAGAGCAGCTGTTCCAGAATCAGACAGATCTGGACCTGTCAGACAGATCTGAAACTGGAGTTCTGGACCGAGGTTTTGTCAGCAGCACATTTGCTGTTCTTAGACTTTGAGCTTTTAAACACACTCTTACTTGTGTCCTGAATTAGCATTAGGCGAATAGGCATCTGATGGTTATCTTCTAATCCACGTATTCAAAAGTGTTGTCTATTTTGTCAGTTTCCCCTCAATCTCCCCCCAGTTACTATCATCTGCATGGGTACAGTGCTTTGAACATAATGTATGAGTTACCCTCCATCCCTCAGTTATTCCTTCAACCGAACAGTTCATCTCATGTACACATGAACAATGTTTTTTTACTACTTGCTTTCTTTAAACTATCTTATATTTTTTCCTATCATCATTGTATGCCTTTTCTTACTAGTACTTTCATCATGCTCACTGCTTTTGCATTTGTCACATCTGATGCGGTTATGAATTATGTTAAAACAATAAGACGCACAGACACGTGCTTCAGACAGTGTGCATGGAAGCGATGCCACTGGGCACTAAAGTGACTGTGGTGTCCGCCAACACCATCCACTCATGGTAGTTGGAGTTGATGATCTTTCTTTTCTTTGAAATTTTAGGTTTTGTCTTTAGTCTACCAAAACTCACAAGCTTGTTCTGGAGTAAAAGAATTTTAGCATAAAAACTCATTAGGCCCACACATGATGGCTCATGCCTGTAATCCCAGCACTTTGAGAGGCCAAGTCAGGCGGATCACCTGAGATCAGGAGTTCGAGACCAGCCTGGCCAACGTGGTGAAACCCCGTCTCTACTAAAACTACAAAAATTAGCTGGCATGGTGGTGCGTGGTGGCACATGCCTGTAATCCCATTTACTCGGGAGGCTGAGACAGGAGAATTGCTTGGACCTGGGAGGCAGAGGGTATAGTGAGCCGAGACCGTGCCACTGCACTCCAGCCTGGGTGACTGTGAAACTCCATGTCAAAAAAAAAAAAAAAAATTTAGCTGAACAACCACTCCAGAGATGAATCCTTCTATTTAAACATTTCTAGTCAATGTGTCTAAAACATACTGTAAACTCTAAAGCTATTCACACATACTAAGAACCACATTTATAAAAATTCTACTTTTCATGGTGAACCAAGATTTTGCCATTATTCTAACATGTTAAAATAACATGAAAAGCTTAAAACTTGCAGAAAGCAGGCTCATTTAGATACATTTACACGTTCTACAAACCCATGAAATGCACAAGTAGAAAGCAATAGACTGAAAACAGTGGGATCCAAAAGGTATTTTCCTTATGTAAAAAAAAAAAAAAAAAAAACAGCTAGAGGCCAGGCGTGGTGGCTCATACCTGTAATCCCAGCACTCTGGGACGCTGAGGCAGGCAGATCACAAGGTCACGAGATCCAGACTATCCTGGCCAACATGGTGAAACCCCATCTCTACTAAAAATACAAAAATTGGCCGGGCGTGCTGACATGCACCTGTAGTCCCAGCTACTTGGGGGGCTGAGGCAAGAAAACTGCTTGAACCCAGGAGGCAGAGGATGTAGTGAGCCAAGATCACAACACTGTACTCCAGCCTAGGTGACAGAGCGAGACTCTGTCTCAAAAAAAACAAGAAAGAAAAAAAAAGAAAAGCTAGATGATTAATGGCCTCAAAAGTGATGATTTATGATGGCAATATCAGAGGGGAATACCTCAGCAACAGCACTGCCTCTTTGAAGCACTCCTAGAGGCAGGATGAAGAGGCTTTTCAAAGAGGGTACCACGCCCTCTCTGAAGCTTCCATATGCTGCTATGACCCAGGAAATACACTCTTTAGTTATCTCTATACCAAAGAAGGGAAGAAAATGACCCTCCTACCTGTATAATTTTTGCTTATAAAGCACTTTGAAGTCTAATACATCATTTGACCTTCATATCAGGTGTCAAAATAGGTCTTATCCCTTTACCAAAGAGGTAACGTGACCTGTTTTATTGGTCGTTGTGTTTTTGTTCTTGAGACAGAGTCTCGCTCTGTTGCCCAGACTGGAGTGTGGTGGCATGAACAGGGCTCACTGTGGTCTCGACTTCCTGGACTCAAGCGATCCTCCCGCCTCAGTCCCCCCAAAGTAGCTGGGACTACAAGCGTGCACTACCACACCTGGCTAAATTTTTTTTAAATTTTAGTAGAGATGAGGTCTCACTATGTTGCCCAGGCTCATTTCAAACTCCTGAGTTCAAGCGATGCCCCCCCCTCAGCCTCCCAAAGTGCTGAGATTATAGGTGTGAGCCGCCACAACTGGCCTAAGTCGACCTGTTAATAGGTAGGAGGACAGGGATTCAAACACATGTCATTTGCATGTCTGAAGCTTGCTCCTTCCTCAGGGTCTCCCAGAGAGAACATATGTATGCTCTCACGTGTAACAGCCACTGCGGTCATCATCCATCTGCCACATTACAGAAATTCTTGCAGCTGCTAGAACTCTATGAGCAGAGTTAAAGCAATCTTATCTGCCTCATATCTGCTCTATTTAAACATAAAAACTGCCATGAATATTTATGCAAAAGTTTCCAAAAAAGAAAAACTGAATGCTAATAACATCAGAAGCTAGTGGACTTCCTACAGACATCGAGTCAGAATAACCCTCTCTAATCAGTGAAGATCCCAAATACATCTGGGGGTGTAGCGTATCTGATTGGCCAAAGGACAGTATGAAAAATAATAGCTACAGTTAAACTTAGAAGTATGGCAGTTCAAATCTACATAAGCAACTGGGTTACGAAAAGATGCTGCTGACAACATCAGTATTAATTACATGGTTGCAAAATACGCTTCCTCCAAAGTCTATCTGTCATACGAGAAAAATTATTCTAATTATGTTCACTTTTTAAACTGGTTTGAGAAACAGTTGATTCTAGCTTCTAACTTAATATTCCCTTTGTTTATAAGTAGGGTTATAGGCCAAACGCGGTGGCTCAGGCCTGTAATCCCAGCACTTTGGAAAGCTGAGGTGGGCAAATCACCTGAGGTCAGGAGTTCAAGACCAGCCTGGCAAACATGGTGAAACCCCACTTTACAAAAATACAAAAATTAGCCAGGCATGATGGTGGGTGCCTGTAATCCCAGCTACACAGGAGGCTGAGGCAGACGAATCGCTCGAACCCGGGAGGCAGAGGTTGCAGTGAGCCAAGATCTCGCCACTGTACTCCAGCCTGGGTGACAGAGCAAGACTCCATCTCAAAATAATAATAATAATGATAATAATAATAATAATAAAAGTAGGTTTGTACAATCAAATAAATGCCAAGTGTCTTTCATTCCCAATAAACCAGAAAGCTCCAACAAACAGAACATTGTCAGGACTCAATTTTTACGGTAAAGATGAAAATGAGGAATTAACAACATAAAATCAAGAGTTGTTTTTTTTGTTTGTTTGTTTTTGTTTTTGTTTCTTTTACAGAGCTTGCTCTGTCACCCAGGCTGGAGTGCAGTGGCACGATATGAGCTCAGTGCAAGCTCCACCTCCCGGGTTCACGCCATTCTCCTGCCTCAGCCTCCTGAGTAGCCGGGACTACAGGCGCCTGGCTAATTTTTTTTGTAATTTTAGTAGAGACAGGATTTCACCGTGTTAGCCAGGATGGTCCCTATCTCCTGATCTGGTGATCCGCCCGCCTCGGCCTCCCAAAGTGCTGGGATTACAGACGTCAGCCACCATGCCCAGCCAAGAGTTTATTTTTTAAAAGAAACTACTAAGTATTGACTCATCCTGTTCTCTTATACCTCTTAAACCATGGTATTCCTGAATAGAATGACAGAATAATAACCTCGATGAGGGCAAAGACCATGCCAGCAAATTCACCACCATCTGCAGCAAACAAAACAGTGACTGGCACTTAGTAGGCTTCCTAAATATTTGTTTTTGTTTTTCAGACAGAGTCTCGCTCTGCCACCCAGGCTGGAGTGCAGTGGCGTGATCTCTGCTCACTGTAATCTCTGCCTCCCGGGTTCAAGCGATTTCTCCCGCCTCAGTCTCCCCAGTAGCTGGGATTATAGGCGCCTGTCACCACACCCAGCTAATTTTTGTATTTTGGGTAGACATGGTATTTCACCATGTTGGCAAGACTGGTTTCAAACTCCTGGCCTCAAGTGAGCCACCCACCTTGGCCTCCCAGAGTGCTAGGATTACAGGTATGAGCCACTGCACCCAGCCAGTAGGCTTCATACTTATTTGGTGAATGAATGCACACACAACAAATTCATGAAATACATTCTAAATCATTAAAAGATACTCAATCTAGTTTCACTATTTTTTTTTTTTTTTTGAGACAGAATCTTGCTCTGTCACCCAGGCTGGAGTGCACTGGCGCTATCTTGGCTCACTGCAAGCTCTCCCTCCTGGGTTCATGCCCTTCTCCTGGCTCAGCCTCCTGAGTAGCTGGGACTACAGGTACCCGCCACCTCACCTGGCTAATTTTTTGTATTTTTAGTAGAGATGGGGTTTCACTGTGTCAGCCAGGACGGTCACGATCTCCTGACCTTGTGATCCGCCCGCCTCGGCCTCCCAAAGTGCTGGGATTACAGGTGTGAACCACAGCGCCTGGCCAAGATCTAGTTTCACTATTAATCAAGAGAGACTGAATTCAAATACTCTGAGAATCAATGGTCTATAACTCACCCATTTTGCCAACCAGGTCATTGAAATAATCAGATCAACCTCTTTTCAGCCATTTTAAACAAAAAGGCAATTTCCCAATGATGACTATAATATTAAGTTTCCGAGCATACAGGGATTTAGCTTTTTGCTTCTAAAATAACGGGAGAGGCAAAATAATGGAACTCTGCTTCAATAAAGTTAAAAAGCATAATAATAGAGAGAGGAGAGATTTTCCTAAGGCCAAGGAGACTAACAAGATGAAAAGCGGGACAATAAATTTTATTGCTAAAAATATGGTACAAACTCCATGTAGAGTGATTTTACTGACACATGAATGAGGACAATGGAGACCCGAGCAAATCTTTTCCTTATTTTTCTAATATTGTTCCAAGCAAAATCCATGCAGAGACTACTGAATGCCCCGACTTGAAAGTACAGCAGACTCTAACATGATGTGAGATTTTATGGCACATCTTTCACTAAACATTGTCAGCTGCTGCAGTGGCTCAGACCTATAATCCCAGCACTTGGGGAGGCCAAGTCAGGAAGATCGTTTGCACCCAGGAGTTTGAGACCAGCCTGGGCAACACGGTGAAACCCTGTTTTTACAGAAAATACAAAAGTTACCTGGGCGTGGTGGTGTGTGCCTGCAGTTCCAGCTACTCGGGAGGCTGAGGTGGGAGAATCACCCGAGCCTGGGGAGGTCAGGATTGCAGTGAGCCACGATCTCGCCACTGCATTCCAGCCTGGGAGACAGAGTAAGACTCTGTCTCAAAACCAAAACGAAACAATAAAGAACAACAACAACTAAAAACATTGTCTTTGGTGTCCAAGTTTATTTTGAGCATGTTAGAGCACAGAACGTCAGTCATATTAGATGAACAACATGCTCACTCCTATTGCACCATCCCCTAAAACACCATTAAGCAACGCACAAACAACAGAACTGGGCAGTAACATCTTTGGAAAATGCAGTGATGCAGAGCTGGTGTAGGTTGCTAGGGCAAAGCGTTCACAGGTGAGAGAGTTTCAAAGGCCACTCTTACATTCTCACCCAGGGAGATGACTGAAACAGGATCCATGAAGAAGTAAAAGACAAGCAAGAGAAATAAAGGAATTGTGAAATATAAAGTGTAAACATAAAATAATAAACGATTGTTTAGAAAATATTCAAAGAGTCTTAAAAACATGATTTAAAAAATGATTGATACAGGAAGTCCTGACGAAATGGAACATAGAACTTAACTACAAATAATAATAGAAAAATAATAGACGGGGGCAGTGTCTCACGCCTGTAATCCCAACACTTTGGGAGGCCAAGGTGGGCAGATCGCTTGAGGTCATGAGTTCGAGACGAGCCTGGCCAACATGGTGAAGCCCCGTCTCTACTAAAAATACAAAAGTTAGCCGGGCGTGGCGATAGGCACCTGTAATGCCAACTACTCAGGAGTCTGAGGCAGGAGAATCACTTGAATGTTGGAGGTAGAGAGTGAGACTCTGTCTCAAGAAATAATAATAACAATAATAGAAAACGATATTCATATCATACATCCTTTACAAAACACTTTTATGTGTATTATTTCATTTGATTCTCACATTAACCCAATGACATGTAGCTACTTTAACGTCTATTTTATAGATTGGGAAACTTAGCCTCAGAGAGATTGAACGACTGACCTTGAAGTGGTCAACACGTCTCCCGACTCAGGATTCTAGCATACTACTTTTAATGAGTTCAATAAGTGAATCAATGCAAATATCTCCTGCAATGAAGTTATACACTATGAAGTTGGTAACAAAATTAAGTTGAGTAAACACTTATGACTAGAAATCTGTTTTTCTCTTTTCTAATTTATATTAAGCTTTTCATTTTAGAAATTTTGATTATTTGTTTGCTTTTAAGAAGCACAACAGCTTAAGTGAATTTTAAGGTGCTAGTATTTCGTGATTCTATCTTATATAAGATTTTATTCTACAAATTACCTACCATGAAATTCTATTACAGTTATGCAGAAACTACTTGGGGAATTGTGTAGCCCTCTGATTAGGGCTCCACTCTTGAATTAATAAGATATGCACAATTAATTCATTATCTGTTTTTACCTGGCATGTAAAATGCTTTATCTCTCATAAAAATTACATTGAAATGCTTCCTTCATGTGTACTAGAATGGAATATACGTCAAGGCAAATGACTCCTAGCTTGGAATAGGATTATTCCTCTTTCGTCTCTATATCCAATTTAAGCCTCAAAATTCTAGCTTGTGTTTCGGAAGCACATGTTCTCTACTTACCATGGTGGTCCTTGATCTAAGGTGTGAACCCCCTTGCCTCCCAGAGACTGGTGACATGGCTGTCTGCAGCCAGGAATCAGGCAATGCCACGCTGGTTCCACTAACCCCAGGCACGAGGTATCTACTCTGGGGTGGGGTGCACACTTCGCGACCCAGCCTACTCACCAAGCTCAGTACTCACCTCCGCTTAAATCACATGAAAGCGTTATGCTGCTAATACTGCTTTTCCCCCTTAACCTGAGGCACAAGTGACAGAAAACCCAGAACTTTTGTTGCTATGCAATAGCACTTTGAGATGAATGAGAATCCCAGAAATAATTCAGCATATTCTTTTCTATTCTTTTGAAGACTTGTTCGGATCTCAGTAACTCTCTTCCGAATCTCTCCTTTATCAAGGCAAACCACTGAAGTCCAGTTTTAGAGAACTGATCATTTCAGAGTGGACAGCACTCTTAATTTTAGTTTGAAAGAAAGGTATAGAAGAAGGAAAATCTAAGTGGAAGCTTCATATTATATCTTAAAATCATTTTACAGGTAGCTACTTAACTGTTCTCTACTCATGGAAACATAACACTATGAGTTACAATAACACTTAAAAATAGAAGTGAACTGTAATCTCAGCACTTTGGGAGGCAGGGGCAAGAGGATCACTTGAGGCCAGAAGTTCAAGACCAGCCTGGGCAACATGGTGAGACCACTGTCTCTATAACGAATAAAAAATTAGCTGGGCTTGGGAGCATGCATCTGTAGTCCCAGCTTCTTGGGAGGCTGAGGCAGGAGGATCACCTGAGCCCAGGAGTTTGAGGCTGTAGTGAGTCATTATTGCACCACTGTACTCGAGCCTGAGTGACACAGCAAGATCCTGTTTCTAAAAAAACACACACACAAACAACTAAAAACCACCATAGTTTTAGTGTCAAGTTTACAACTAAAATGGACGTTTTAGTGGCATGTTTTTGTGATCATTAGTTGTTATAGAAAAATGACAGACTTAAAAACAGGTATCAGAGCCTTGGGGCAGTGTGGAAAGCATGCATATGTGTGTTGTGTGCGCATGTATGCATGCAATGTGTGGCATGTGTGTGCCTGTGTGGTGGAGGTGGAGAGGTAAGAGGCCTCATTTGTAACTCCACCTGGTTAAAGAATATATCACAAGGAAGACTTTTGCTCAAGGCTCTTTAATCTGCCAGCTACAAGGTCTTCTTCTTTTGTGTGTGTAATGCTTTGAATCCCAGATGTTTGGTTGTAATTTTTTTTAGCTCCTGTTTTGCACTGTGGCCCACTCTGAAGGCCATTTCTGTAAAAATAATGAAGAATTCTCTGGAGATAAAATCTAAAAGTGAGCAGATATAGTTTCATTCAAGGTCCTCTTCAGGGGCAAGGACAGTTGGTACTGATTAATGAGTTCCAAGCCTACAAATTACATACAAGCGGAGAAACACAGAGGAGCTTATCTTTGAGTTGGCAGAATCTGCCATTCTCCCAACCAGGCGCGGAATGACTCTGACTGGGGGCGGGGGACATCACTGCATTCAGATGGCTGTCCACACAGAGGGTCCCCTAAGGGTCTCTTCAACTGCAGGGGACTCGCAGTTCATACCCAAACTCCCCTAGGTCGGGTGAGTCTGTTCACACAGCACGCCACTGTCTTTTTCTCTGAGTCCCATTAACTCCCCATGACATTCATCGTTAACTGGGAATGGCATCTGCTCTGAACCTGCATGTCTCAAAACGTGGCAGAAGGACAGAGAAACCCAGCTATTCCCCAGCACCTCCAGTTCAGTGTAGGCACCCAGTAACCCTGCGTGTTCACTGTGATCCATGGAGAACCACAACACTGACTCGGTATTAAGCAGAGCATCACTTCAGAGGTTCCTCAGCTGCATCACCACTGCCGAAAAATAAGGACAAGCCAGCGATTTTGCAGAAGGCAACAGCTTTGCAGAATAAAAACCATATACTCAGTTCTAATCTAGATGTTACTTCAGCCTCCTCAGCTTGGAAAACGCAGCCAGACAGCCTTCTTTGGCCTCCAACTCTTCATCTGAAGAATGGGAAGGACCAAGCCTGGGCTCCTGATAAGAACATCTTTTATTGCTCTACATACTTGCCAGAGGATGTGGGTTGGGGGTGAGAGAACGGCATCCTGTAATTCAAGGACTTCAGGAGGCAATTGTTGCTGCTTCCATCAGACAATACTGGGCAAGCTGCTTTCTCCTATTTATACATTTTATCAGCTTCCTTTGTAAAGGGTCAGTGTTGCTAAATTTAACATCTACAGAAGAAACTGATCCCCAGTCCCCCGCTTTTTGGCATCGGGGACCGATTTTGTGGAAGACAATTTTTCCACAGATAGGGGGCGCCAGAGGGATGGCTTTGGGATGATTCAAGTGCATTACATTTATTGTGTACTTTATTTCTATTATTATTACAAACTCATCATAATTCATAATGCAGAATCGGTGGCTTGCTTTCTTTGAACTATAAAGTCCCATCCGAGGGTAATGGAGGCAGTGACAGATCATCAGGCATTACATTCTCATAAGAAGCACACAGCCTAGATCCCTCACACGCACAGTTCACAATAGGGTTTGTGCTCCTATGAGAATCTAATGCTGCTGATGATCTAACAGGAGGCAGGGCCCAGGGAGTAATGCTGGCTTGCTTGCCTGCTGCTCACCTCCTGCCATGTGGCCCGGTTCCTAACAGATCACAGACCAGTGGTACCCCAGGGATAGAGGCTCCTGCCTTACAGGATACTGCCCCAAGTCTCAGAGCTGCCTGTAAGGACTGAAACTTCCATTCCCTAACTAGAGATCTTCTACTGTGTTGGTGCTATGGTTTCCAGGTATCTGGTACTTATTCAGGCCGTCTTACTTTTGGATATTTTTTTGGTATAATAAAAATTTTAAACCAACAAAAATGTATCCTTAGAAAATCTTTTGTAAAGACTGTCATGCACGTGTAGAAAGATACTCTGAGCCTGGACCTTAAGGTTTCCAAAGCCTGTAGCAGCCACCAAACAATTCTCAGATTCTCAAGATTTGCTTGTCATGGCTCTCAGGGTGAAGCAGAAACTCTTCACTCTTAGAACTGGGGCAAGTCTTCCCTTGTTCTGTAAGGGATCTCCTTGAATGAAGCCATTTACTAATGAAGATATAACTTGGGTTACGTTGGTATAAAATCATATCCAAACGCAAACCTACAGATTGGGTGGTTTGGTGTTCTGGTTAAAACTATAGAAACTGTTGCATGGCAGGAAGGTACAGCTCTCTACATTTTTGTACGTGAGAAGATTAGCTGTTACCCAGGCGGACCAAAAGATATGTTTTGAGTCTTGGAGGGGAGGGCTGCAGTGAAAACCAGCTCAGGAGAGGAATGCCACTTGTCCAAAGAATACATCGTTTGTGCCTTATTTACAGAAATAAAATTGAGTTGACCTTGCCACATACCACCGGCTTTGCCTATCACACCCCTGCCTAACTGCTGCTCAAATACAAAAGTCTAGACCTTGTGGTGTGGCTTATTCATTGAAACAGTATGGCAACCCTCCTTAACAGCCAGTAGTGACAGGAAAAAACATTCTTCCTGTTGTACAGGCATCGACTGTTGCTTTAAGATCTGCATGTTTAGAGCTAGACTGAAACTTCTGAGAAATCACCTCAGCAAACAGAGTCCATCTGTGCCGTTAACTCCTAGGGCTCCATTTGGCTGCCTGCAGCCCTGTTGACAAGGATGTGAGGTCCTGTCCTGGCTCATCAGGAGAGAGTGCTGCGATTGATTAGTGATGTCTCTCCCAGGGGCAGCACTGGAAGTACCTGCACCTGGGCTCTATGGTCACTAAACAATTTAAAAGTCTCTCATTTTATAGATTACGAAAACAAAAGTCCTGCAGAGACAAAGTCAAAATGAAAATCCAGTTCTTTTGACCACTTGCTCTCATTATATTACCATAGCTCAAAAATGGACTGGAGGCCCACCCTCCCTTATCAACAATTCTAAAATCCAAAAAGCTCTGAAAATATGTAACTCATATCAGGGAGGATCCTAACTTGAACATGAGGCTATTTACAGTATTTACAGCATTTGTTTACAGAGTATTGCCCCAGACCTTGCTGGGAGGCATTATATATTACATACTACCTGCTCAGTATTTCTTTTATAAAATCTGGAAAAAAGCTGAAATCTAAAGCACGTCTGGGTCCAGATGTATTGGATAAGGGGTGGCAGGCCTGTACTACTGACCCGACAGCCTACAGGGGTGTGGTAGGTGTCATGGCTTTAAAAGATACCCACGCCCTAATCTGGAACTTGTAAATCTGTTATTCCTCAGACATTAATTACTAGCTATGGACCTTAAAATGAGATTATCCAGGATTAACTGTGGGCCCATTCTAATCACAGGTGCTCTTCAAAAGCAGAGAACTTTCTCCAGCTGGAGTCAGAGACAGACAGCAGAAGAGGAAGTCAGAGAGAGCTTTTAAGCAGGAGAAGGACTCAATCTGCCATTGCTTGAGGGACCACCTGGAAAGCATAAGGAATGCAGGCGGCTCCAGGTACAAAGATTGGCCCCTGGTTGATGCCCAGTAACGAATCAGGGCCTTCCGCTGGTTCATTCGGCCAACGACGTGAATACACCTGGAAGCAGATTCTTCTCCAGGGCCTCCAGATAAGAGCCCATCATGGCTGACATCTTGATTTCAGCCTCATAAGACCCTAATCAGAGAACCCAGTCCTGCTATGTCAGATTTCCCACCTGAGGAGCTGGGAGACAATACATGGGTACTAGGGTAAGTCATGATGAAAACTAATACATGGAACAAGCCTGACTCTTCTTCCATAAGGTGTCCTGTTAGCATCTTCTCAGACTTACCTTTCTGCATCCCAGTCAAAGCCCTTTACCCCCATCAGACTGTTCCCCTGCATCCTCCCTCCCGGACACACGAGGCTTTGCACTTTCTTACCCAGGACATTTCACCGGCCAGGACTGCAGAGTCCTTTCCCCCAGGCCTCTCTGCGTTTCTCTGCCACGCCCTCCAGCCCTGCCTTCCACAAACCAGTGAACAGGCCACTGGCCTCCTGGAATGGGATTCAATCCTGCCCTACAGAGCACTCACTGCTGCTCTTTTCAGGGCCTAAGACTCTTGAAAGATGAAAACCTCGTCTCGTGCCCCCCTCGTGGCGCCGTAATGCCTGTCATTACACAGATTAAACCTTGATGCATATTTGCTCAGAGATGCAGCCCAACAGCGCTGGGCACTGAAGTGTGCAGCCCCTGGGTAGGAGGCGGTCACACAGGGGAGGGGCAATCTCTAGTGTTCCTAGTTAAAATAACCCCTTAGATTTGGACTGGGATTTGCAGTTTTCAAAGAATTTCCAAACATATTATCTCATGTCATTTTTTACTATGTCAACTTTTTTTTCACCAAAAACCCATGACATAAACAAGGCAAGTCTTTTTAAATTCCCAGTTTTTGCTTGTTTGAGACAGAGTCTCTCTCTGTCGCCAAGCCTAGAGTGCAATGGTGTGACCACAGCTCACTGACGCCTCAACCTCCCAGGATCAAGCGATCCTCTCTCCTTGGCCACTGGAGTAGCTGGGACTACAGGTGTGCACCACCATGTCCTGCTATTTTTTTATTTTTATTTCTGTAGGGACAGTGTCTTGCTATGTTGCCAGGGCTGGTCTCGAAATCCTGGGCACAAGTAATCTACCCACCTTGGCCTCCGAAAGTGCTGGGATTGCAGGCATGAGCCACCACACCTGGTTTTAATTCCCCGTTTTGACAGATGCAAAAACAGAGGTTCTAGAGGGTTATGAGATTTGCACAGTCAGCATAGGTAACAAACCCAGCAGTACAGACGCAACCCTCTCGCAGTGCAGGGCAGAGAAGCTGCTCTAAAAATCCAAGGCACACGGAGACAGGAGCAGCGTGCTAGAGCTGTGAGCTCTGCAAAAACACCACCCAGGTGAATGAGACTGGCTCAAGGTGTCCAGGAAGGTAGATTTAATCCTGTCTGTTTGTCCAAACCCGACTCCCTCCTCTTTCCCCTTCTCCATGTTTTCCTAAGGAAAAAGCTTTTCTGTTTAATTTAAAGCCAAGAATATCTGGTCTAAAGTATCACTGCTAGTGGAGGGGAAAAGCCCAAAAACTCTAATCCCAGCAGTGTGATCATTAAGATGCAGACGAGACTACCTTCCCTGGGGCAGATAACAAGAAGGACCTGAATAAGGTGGAAGACCCAGCTCCACCTGGGAATCAAACCATTGCCCTGATCTCCCCACTCGGAACAGGAATAAAAATACCTGTTTCACACCTACAGTTGTGAGGATGAAGTAACATCGCGAATGTATATCTCTCCAAATGTGTACGGGGCTACCTATATCTAACCACTATCATCCCAATGACCAGCACTAAGGCAAATCTGTCTGTTTCACCAAATAGCATCCGGGTTCCCAGCTATCCTCTTACCACGTATTGCTTTCTTCCCTCGAGGCTGGCCTCGGCATCCTATTAACCTGATTTCATCCTATTCAAAATACTAGTGAGTAAAGAGGAAGGATAATGAAGAAGTAACTGTAGGATTTACCCCAAGTTCTACATAAGCTCAAAGGGGACTCTGACTACATGTTTGCTTCAATCCTTCCTTCCATGAGATAATCACAGCAGAGTTGAAAAAACACTACTGATACAAATGCAGAAATCCAGTGTACCCTGACGTGCATAAGACTGAATACTCTCATGCCCAAGCCCAACCCCGATATTTTTCCATTATTTGGACTTCTTCAGGCAGCAACTGATAGATCAGTACAAATAAAAAGGGTCCCTGTTAACCAGAAGCACTACCTCCTAAAAGAAACTGACTCCTCCACAAGAGAGTCTACAATGCTGAATACACATCAATATTTGGGTTGAATTTAATTTTCACCCATTCTCCACAGCCCTCGGGAGATTTTAGATCAGACTGGTAAGAAGTGCATTCTGATTCAGGTCTGGAGTATTTTATTGGAAAATGGGGCACAGTTTCTAGTGACGATCTTTTTTTTTTTTTTTTTTTAAGACAGGGTTTTGCTCTGTCACCCAGGCTGGAGTAGAGTGGCGTGATCATAGCTCACTGCAACTTCCGCCTGCCCAGCTAAAGTGATCTCCCATCTCAGCCTCCCAAGCAGCTGGGACTATAGGTGCACGCCACCATGCCTGACTAATTTTTGTGTTTTTTGTAGAGACAGGGTTTTGCCATGTTGAACTGGTGTTGAACTCCTGGCTTCAAGTGATCCATCTGCCTCGGCCTCCCAAAGTGCAGAGATTACAGGCGTGAGTCACAGCACCTGGACTCTAGTGATGATCTTTCATTGGAAATTTACTACAAATCTAACAAGACAGCTTTACTTTAATAAATTTATAGCTGATTTCCCTTGGATATTGTTGATAATCCTGGAAGACTGATTGTTCTTTAAATCCCCCCAGAGTTACTCAGATAAGGATTATGGTCACTAACTTCAATAAAAACTGCTTGAAGATTTTTTTATAACAGATGTTGGGCCTTGTGTATACAATGCAATTTTGAAGACATGACAATATGCTTTTAGATATTAGAGTTAAAATAAATTATAGCAGAAATTTGGAAATCTTTAATCCTTACTGTGCAAATCTGAATTGCATTTTGGAAACACGTGGGATGCGTCCTAAAGCTCCAGTCTTGGTTTCTCACCAGAAACCAGAGTTCCCTTCTAAAGGAGAAGGCCTGGGGGCAGTGATGCATTCTGTTTTAAATACATCAAAGTTACAATGAGAGTGGAGATTAAAGTAGACATACAAAAATGAGGGCATTCTAACTGTAATTTTGGGGTTAATCACTTAATCTCTTCGAACATTTGTTTCTTCATCTGTACAAAAGAAATGGTAATGTATTGTCTGTTTCACAGGAGTGTTGTGAAAAGACATAACTCGATGAGAAAAAGTGTTGTGAACTCTAAATCACATGTATAAGATCAGCCTGGCTGGGTGCAGTGGCTCACACCTGTAATTCCAGCACTCTGGGAGGCTGAGACAGGAGGATCACTCGAACCCAAGAGTTCAAGACCAGCCTGGGCAACACAGTGAAACTCTGTCTCTACAAAAAATTTAAAAACTAGCCACGCATGTGCCTGTAGTCCTAGCTACTCAGGAGGCTGAGGCTGAAGGATAACCTGAGCCGAGGAGTTGGAGGCTACAGAGAGCTTATGATTGTGTCACTGTATTTCAGCCTGGGTGATAGAGCCAGCCCCTGTCTCAAAAACAAGAAAAAGAAAAAGAAAAAAATCAGCGTGTATCCACCACGACTACTGCTGCAAGTAGCCTGGGAAATCCTGATGCATCTCAACTAGAATAATCTTCTCCTTTAACATCAGCTCTTCCTCCAGACACGCCTGTCCATCCTGATGACACCTCATTCTCCCAGGCATCTAAGCTTAGAAACCTGGTCATGCTACCTTGTTCCTCCACCCTCCCTGATGCAAGAATGATCCCTCCTTTTCAAAATATAAACCTGATCAGCTCAACCCCTTGCTCGATAATCACTGACAATTTCCAATTGTTCTTGAAAAGAGTCAAAACACGTAAGTCGCCCCCAAGCCCCTGTCTTGTCTGGCCCTGCCCTCCCCCCACAATGCTTTCCCTGCTTCTGCACTCCAGTCACACTGGCCCCTTTGGCTCCTCCAAAGCCCGCTTTCCCGCCAGCTATGGAGCCTTCGCCACACTGTTCCTCAGCTGGAACTGCCAGCCCTAGGGGCTATGTCCTCTGCAAAGCCATCCTTGGCTTCATGGAGCTGCCCAAGTGCTAATGTAACTGGTGTGAAGAGAAACCTATCCCTCATGTCGCAGCACTTGTTACTGTTTGAAATTATATGCTATGTGATGTCTCCCTCTCCCTCCCCAACTAAAACGTCATGAGAGCAGTGATGCTGTTTTACTCCAGTATCATAACTTCAATACTTAGCACCTATTGGGTACTCAAAATATGTTATGAGTAAATCAGTCAACCTTGGGATCCTCTCCTCACTGTCGATATATTTAAGCTAAGAAAAATATATAAGGGCCGGCCACAGTGGCTTACACCTGTACTCCCAGAACTTTGGGCAGCTGAGGTGGGAGGATCACCTGAGACCAGGAGTTTAAGACCAGCCTGGGCGACGCAGCAAGATCCCATCACTATAAATAATTGTTAAAATTAGCTTGGGGTGGCGGCCTGTGCCTGTAGTTCTAGCTACTAGAGAGGCTGAGGGAGTATTGCTTGAGCCCAGGAGTTCAAGGCAGCAGTGAGCTATGATTGTGCCACTACACTCCACCCTTGGGGGAGAGTGAGACCCTGCCTCAAAAAGAAAAAAAAATAATAAAATGTATAGGGAAGAGGAAAGTGAGCTAACTAAATATCTGATATGTGTTTGGAGGCACTGAGATAAGTGCTCAGTATTTAATATCTGTGATGGTTAATAGTGAGTGTCAACTTGATGGATTGAAGAATGCAAAGGATTGTTCCTGGGTGTGTCTGCGAGGGTGTTGCCAGAGGAGATTCACATTTGAGTCAGTGGACTGGGAAAGGCAGACCCACCCTCAATCTGGGTGGGCACCATCTAATTAGCTGCCAGCATGGCTAGGATAAAAGCAGGAAGAGGAACATGGAAGGACTAGACCTGCTGAGTCTTCCAGCCTCCATCCTTCTCCTGTGCTAGATGCTTCCTGCCCTCAAACATCGAACTCCAAGTTCTTCAGCTTTTGGACTCTTGGATGTATGCCGGTGGTTTGCCAGGGGCTCTCAGACTGAAGGCTGCACTTTTGGCTTCCCTACTTTTGAGGTTTGGGGACTTGGACCAGCTTCCTGGCTCCTCAGCTTGCAGATGGCCTGTTGTGGGACTTTACCTTGTGATCGTGTGAGTCAATACTCCTTAATAAACTCCCTTTCATATATACGTTTATCCTATCAGTCCTGTCCCTCTAGAGAACCCTGATTAATACAATACCTCACTTACTCATCACAAAATCCTACCAGATTGTATTGGTTTTCCATTGCTGCTGTAACAAATTATAATAAACTCAGTGCTTTTGAACAACACAAATTAGGATACATTTCGGTAGGTCAGAGACCCAACCCTAGGCCAACATCAAGGTGTCAGCAGAGCTGCGTGCCTTCCATAGACTCAAGGAGAATCCGATTCCTTGCCTCTTCCAACTTCTAGAAGCTGCTTCCGTTCCTTGTTTCATGCATGGTCTCTTCCTCCATCATCAAAGCCAGGAACATCACATGTCTCTTGTCATTATCCTATAGCCACATCTCCCTCTGACCTCAACCAAGAAAGAGTCTCTGCTTTAAGGACTCATGCGATTAGCTGGGCCTGCCTGGATATTCGAAGATAATCTTCCATCTCAAGGTCCTTAACCTCGGTCCCAGAGGCAGAGTCCCCTGTTCCACGTAAAGTAACGTGTTCGTGGGTCCTAGAGATCTAAGTGTGGATATATTTGCCATTATTCTGCCTAACAAATAGATGGTTTATCCCCTTTTTATAGCGGGAGAAACTCAAGAGCTAAAAGCTACAGCACGAGGAGGTGAGGGATGCAGGATTCAACTTTTTTTTGGTTTTCCAGAAAGCAGGTCTGTCTCTCTAAAATGGTTGCTTCTCCATTTTAATAACTATTTAATAATTAGGGTAGCATAATGAAACATTTCTGAGAAAGTCAATGAGAAGTAACTGCATTCACTATGCAGGGCTGCTGCAAGGAATGGCCATAAACTTGGTGGCCTAAAACAACAGATATTTACTCTCTCACAGTTCTGGAGGCTAGAGTCAGAAATCAAGGCTGGGCAGGGCTGTGCTCCCTCTTCCAGCTCCTGGTGGCTCCCATCTTGTGGCAGCATAACTCCACTTTCTGCCTCTTTCTTCACTCGGCCTTCTTCCCAGTGTTTCTGTCTGATAGGGCTTGGTTGTGTCCCCACCCAAATCTCCTCTTGAATTACAACTCCCACAATTCCCATGTATTGTGGAAGGAACCTGGTGGGGGGCGGTTGAATCATGGGGGCGGGTCTTCCCCACGGTGTTCTTGTGATAGTGAGTGGGTCTCATGAGATCTGATGGTTTTATAAAGGGGAATTTCCCTGCACAAGCTCTCTTCTCTTGTCTGCTGCCATGTTAGACGTGCCCTTCACGTTCCACAGTGACTGTGAGGCCTCCCCAACTAGTCCAGTAAGCCTCTTTCTTTTGTCAACTGCCCAATCTCGGGTACGTCTTTATCAGCAGCGTGAAAACAGACTAGTACACTCTCTCTCACATTTCCCTTGGCTCTCCTCTTATAAGGACACCTGTCGTGGGATTTAGGGTCCACCCTAAATCCAGGGCGATCTCATCTTGATATCCTTTACTTTAATTACATCTGGAAAGATCTATTTCCAAATAAGCTCACATTCTGAGGTTCTAGGTGGACATGAATTTCGGGGGATAAATATGCAGGCCACTATAGTGACATATACAGAACTTACAATAAAAATGTAAATGTACCATCGAGTCAATTGTCTAAGAGGTAGCAGACACCTCTTTAAATGCTCACACTAGCTGTGAAGATCAGCTTCCTCGCTGCGTGGCCCGCTGTCAGAGTGAACTTCAGCAAATATCACAGGAGCCCCTGACAGCATCTTCTCTGACACAGGGAAAGATAAAAAGCAGAAATATAAAAACCTGTCACCCATCTATTTCTGTATTCCTTGTATCTAATTGTTTCTTTCTCCACTGCCCCCATCTCCTTCCATATGACAGTTTAGCAGGCACCTAAGGAATGGAACAGTGCCACTCTCAATATAATATTTATGAGATGGTTAAAGAATAATAACTGTGGTATCTATTTTAATTTCCATTTTAATCTTCTGTCCTACTTTTGAAAAAAAAGATCTAAAAAAGTACTGTAATTCAAGCACAGAGATAAGCATACACACTTAAAACTTTCTTTTTTCTTAAGAGTCAGGGTATCACTCGGTCGCCCAGGCTACAGTACAGTGGTATAATCAGAGCTCACTGCAGCCTCAAATTCCTGGGCTCAATCGATCCTCCTGCCTCAGCCTCCTGAGTTGCTAGGACTACAGGCATGAACCACCATGCTTGGCTATTTTTATTTTATTTTTTGTAGACATGGGGGTCTCACTATCTCTACAGGATTGTGCCCAGGCTTGTCTGAAACTCCTGGCCTCAAAAGGGATCCTCCTGCCTCAGCCTCCAAAAGCACTGAGATTACAAATGTGAGCAACCACACTCAGCTCCATAATTAATACTCTGGAAGGAGCTTTCTTGTTGTTGTTATTGTTCTTGGTTTTATGGGTGTGGGAAAGGGAGCCGTGTTGGGGGAGTCTGGTGTTACGCATGCTGAGTGCAAAGCATGCCTGGGGAGGCATGGAGGCCTCACTGAGGATGTGGGAAGCATGCCCAGGGCTGATCCTGAGAGGAAAAACCAAATTTAGAATTTTTTCTTCTTAAATATTTTGAGCCTCATATTTGTAGCCCTTCATAAAAAGCTTCTTCATAGCCCTCATATTAAAGATACAACCAAATACGAGAGTTAAGAGTTAAGGAGTTAATAGTTAATATTTAAGGAATAGCCTGGGGGTCCTGCAGACCTGGGTTGGAATAAGACCTTGGGCAGGTTGCTCAACCACACCTAGCCTCAGTTTCCCCAGCTGTAAAATGGACAAATGTCTCTAGTTCATGTTATTGTAAGGATCACATGAGACACTCAGCAGTGTGCTTTGCTGTGGAATAACCCCCTGACCGTGTTAGTTATCAGAGTCTCACTAGGCCCTAGAAGGAAGCAGGAGATATCTGTATTCCCATTTGATAGCCTCAAAGAAGTCAAAAGCACACACAACCAGTGCTGCAGGGCTGGAGACACGAATGGAAATCAAACAACTGTAAATCCCTGTTAATTCTCAGTTGTAATTAAATTCCTGGCAGAATAAGGTACTTCATAATATAGTTGTATTGTTCTCCCAAACTATAATCCAACCAGCAAATTATGTTTGAGTTTTTTAAACCACCTGAACCATAAGAGAATTCATACCAATTCTGAGTATAAAATTTCATTATGTTGGGGAAGTAACTGTCCCCACAGTCACAGGCAGAGCCAACGAAGCCAAACGAGCACTGATACTTAGAGTCGGCAACAAAAAGGTGGAGACTCGGTAGAAAGTAATCTATATCGTGAACAGGCCAGATCTGCCCCTCTGCCTGTCCTTGAAAATAAAGTTTTATTGGAACACAGCCATGATCATTCATTTGTGTATAGCTGTGAGAAAGACGGCATGGCCCATAAAGCCTAAACCATTTATTATGTTGCACTTTACAGAAAATGTTTGCCAACCTCTGCTGTAACGGAAGACCTATAATGGGGCAGCAATGGGGAGAACCTGAAAATATCTTAAAATGCCAAGTTGCATTCCTAGCGTTCTCGCCTGGTACTTTCAGTCTCACGAAATAGGGGTGCTTTATTTTTCACGAAGTAGCAGGGAAGGTAAATCCCCCAAGGGACATGAGCAAGAGGACCTTAAAGTTAGGAGGAATTTCTCCCAGCAAAGCCAGTGGAGGATCCTGACACTCGGCCACAGTGGTCTCAGTGGCCTCAGTAGCTTTTTCTCCCCCGTGATGAAATTCCGCACACCTACAGACAGGAAGGACTCACTCGGATTTTCTCGTCCTCCAGGGTTGGGGATGGGCTAGATCCTTGCTCCAATTCCTCCGTCTCTGTCACTGTCTTGCAGATGTCTTTAGGCTGCTGGTTATCTGGAGGCTGCAGATCATGGTACTGTGATTTTGTTTTCAAGCTATTGGTGAATTCTTCAGAGTGAGTTTTTCTGAAGAGAGACAAAAGTAACATTCTCAAAAACCATTCTTCAACAGGAAGAGCTTTTACAAAGCAGATGTTGACATTCAAATTACGTGAGAACCAGTAACAGACACCACTTACTGAGTGCTTCTAACATGCTGGGCCCTGTGCCATCACCTGCCTCAGTTTCCCTCAGTGTAAAGACGTTAACTTCATCCTCATCACAACCCTATGAGGAAGGCATTGTCATCCTCACTTTGTTATAAGAGCTCCAAGAAATTTTGTAATTCACCCAAGACCACATAGTGGTATAGCCAAAATCTGCATCCTGGTCTGCCCAACTCCTGGTTTACAAGTTAACCTATTAGAACATACCATCTCCTTCCAATCGATCATTAAATAATTCCTTTATCTTCATATGTCCATTGATAGTTTTAAAGTTACAGGCACTAGTGGGCAGCATCCCAGCCCTTGAAAGTCCAATGCACCATCCATTGTGCCACAGAGTCGGCTTTGCATCCCTAGCCCTTGGGAACTAAACTGTGGTCCTCATGTCTGTCCCAATTTCCACTTCAGCATCTCAGAGTAATGCTGTCAACATCACTGTGCAGAGCCAGAGAAGGACACCCAGAGCACCCCAGCTACCCAGCAGAGGAGTGCCATCACCTGCCTCAGTTTCCCTCCGAGTTACCTTCCTACATCTGCAGTTGATATCACTTCTCTATTGAAAACCCTCACTGTCCACAGAATAAGGTCCAAACTCCCAAATCTGGCCTCTGAAGCAGTTGCCCAAGGGTATTCCAAATGCTCAGAAGACCTCATCATTCCCCAAAGAACCATTCGTAGTCAAGTCTAGGGGCCTTGGTTAAGCCCTCTGCCTGCACTTTCCTTCTTGGCCTTCTGTAGCTAGAAAACCACTCCTTTCAAGGTTTGGTTCAGATTTTACCTCGTCTGTGGATGGGAATGATAGGTTCCCACCTATGCTTGGTAAACTCTGTTTATACCTTCATTATAGCCAAATCACAGCCTGCACTGCCCGTAGTGAGCTGTGCATCTGTCTACTTCTCCTCCTAGACTGGAAGCTCCCTGTTTCTCTTTGAATTCCCAGTACCTTGCACTGTGTAGGCACCTAAAGAGCCTGATTATCCAGCCGCCTGTATCTGAGTGATCTCCTTGAAAGACCTGAAGCTTGCACAGTCACTGCATTTCTCACATATGTTCCAGATACTCAGCTGCGTCGGCCTGCACTGCTCTCACATGACTCTAGTGCAGCCACGGGTGATCACTGGGGAACTCACACACTCATACAGATCAAAACTGGAACGACAAGCAGGCAGAGGAAGCAGCGGATTTGACAGCACTAAAGACTTTCATGAGGTCTTTAGTGCTATCAAAGACTTGAGACCAAAAGCCTAAATCAACCTTCTAAAGAGATCCAAAAGGTCTTTAGACCAAAAACCTAAGTCAACCTTCCAAAGAGATCCAAAATGACTTTCGTGACCCTCCAACCCAACCCCACTCTCCCACCAGATACTGGGAACAAGGGGCGTGTTTGCAATGTTTTCTAACGTCTGGAGAGTCTTTAAGTCTCTGGTTGGTTTGCAGATCGCATACCTGAGCTCTTCTGCCTCCTGTTCTGCCTTCAGCCGGGCCCTCTCAGCAATAATTTCATCACAGAGCACATCATAGGGTTTATCTAGATGGTGTTCGCCCATCACCCACACCCAGACTTCCTCATCGGCTCCCAGCTTCCAATGAACGGATTTGCCATTCTCTGCAAACAAACACACAAACAAAAAATTCAGATTGGACAAATAACTTTAGTCATAGATTACTATTTCCCTATATTCTCATCTAATATATATATATATTTTCAAAGACCCTAATATTAGATGAGACAAGGAACTTCCAACTGCTCAGGAACATCTGTAGGTGGCAATGGCAGTGGTGGCAGTGAAAGGCAGCTTCAGTGAAAATATTTGTTTTAAAAATATTAGGGGTATGTTTTTTGCACGTGCTTTTTTTTTTTTTTTTTTTTTTTTTTGACACAATCTCGCTCTATTGCCCAGGCTGGAGTCAGGTGGCATGATCTTGGCTCATTGCAACCTCCGCCTTCTGGGTTCAAGCAATTCCCTGCCTCAGCCTCCCAAGCAGCTGGGATTACAGGTACCTGCTACCACACCTGGCTAATTTTTGTATTTTTGGTAGAGACAGGGTTTCACCATCTTGGCCAGGCTGGTCTTGAACTCCTGACCTCGTGATCCACCCACCTCAGTCTCCCAAAGTACTGGGATTACAGATGTGAGCCACTGCACCCGGCGGCACATGCCTATTTTATAAATGAAGAAACTGAAATGGAAAGAAATCATTCATTGTTTGCATTATCCTTTAGGGTAACAGAGCTAGCACTTCACACCATAATCTCTTAAATCTAACAATCTCCCTGTAACCCAGAATTCCATAGCTGCTCAAGGGTGTGGTATTTGTACTATGTTCACAAGCTTCACTGGTGGGTAAAAAGCAGGTTTTATCATTTTATTTTACTTTTATTTTTATTGTATTTTATTTGTATTTATTATTTTATTTTAGAAATAGTGTATTACTCTGTCACTCAGGCTGGAGTGCAGAGGTGAGATCATAGTAGTTAGGACTAAGGCATGCACTACCATGCCCAGCTAATTTTTAAAATTTTTTGTAGAGACAGGGCTTTGCTTTGTTGCCCAGGCTGGTCTCAAACTTTGGCTTCAAGCAATCCTCTTGCCTCAGATAAAGAGGCATTTTAGATTCAGACCAGCTTGAGTTCAAATCCTAGCCCTGCCACTTATGAGCTATGTGACTTGGACAACTTATTTAAACTCTTTAGACTCAATTTCCTCATCTGCAAAATGGGAATACCAGTATCTACTACCTAGGGTTGCTGTGGGTAGGCAGGTTCCTGTGCCAAGTTCTTCCCCCAGTGCCTGCCACATAATAGGAGTTCAATAGAGGTTAACTGCTATCATTGCTAGCCTATTATTTACTTATATGGCTGCCTCAGAGATTCACACCAGCCTGTGAGAAGATAATACGACCAGGTAGTGTGATACTTGGTGAAGCTACTTAAATAACCCTTGTTTACAATTGGCCTCACAGGTTAGATTACACCCTAGTGCTCTTGAAATGCGGCCACATGGGTCATGCTCCCTTAAACCGGAGGCAGGTGGAGCATACCTAGGAGAGGCCAACAGAGATCATCCCTGAGTCTGTCAGGCCTACCCAGGGCAACTGTGGGCCAAAGGTGGACCTCTAGTCAAGACCCCAAACTGGCAGTGGTGCTGACTGCATGGAAGAGGGCACCTGGCTGGTGCATGTGCTGGGCCCTGTTTGATGAGCGAAACATCCACACTGGGATTGTGTCTTGTCCTCTCACACTAAGTCAAAGGAAGTTTCCAATTAAGGTGTCTTCTGTCCAATGTATTGTTGACTTTTGTACTGTGGCCTCGGGATACATTACCAAAGCAGGCTGCTCAAAGCCAGGCTTGTGCTTTCTTTTGACCCTTTCTACCCTTCTTGGTACAATGGATACTCCTGCAGTATGTTCTAAACAGAGATACTGGGCAGAGGGAATAGACTCAGACTCTGCACTACCCAAGAATTCCCATTTACTGAGTTCACTGTGGAGAAACAGCGAATGTGGCTGCCAGGTAAGGAGGGGAAGGTCAATCCCTCCATGCTCAAATGGGGCTGGGCACCAGTGCCAGCTCCTGGCAAGCTCGTTGTCTGTTTGACGTAATGCCAGATGGTTCATTAACTTTAGAAAGCTGTCATACCTCATAAAACTCCCTTTATTACACTCTCTCAGGCCAACTAATAATATTTTTATGGTGTCAGCCTCTCAGCCTTCACCTAAGTAGTTCTCTGTCGGTATTTTTTTTTTTTTTTTTTTGACAGCAAGAGGAAGATGCCCAGAAAGGATGGCAGGTGGCACTGTGCCAGGGGAAGAAAAAGGATGAGCAGAGGGATTCCAGCAGCTCAGCTAGGACAGCCCAGAACAGCCTCCAGAGAAGCCACAGCCTACAGGCAGGGCAGGAACTCTTAGGGAAAAGGGGCATGGCTATAGGTGGGGAGAGATACCCTAGAACTGCATGTGAACAGTTGGGGCTTCAAAGCCAAACACCAAGAAGAGAGCAAATGAGAGGAGCAGAGTCAAGAAAGCTTTAAAGGAGGGAACAGAGGGAACATGGTGACCATAAAGAAATAGTGGCTCTTGGCAAGAAGAAAGAGAATGAGATGTGAAATGTCAGAGTTAGCGAGATGCTGAAAAATGGGCTCTTGACAGAGTGGCACTGACAATGGTCTCTGTGCTGACTCCTCACCTCTAAGAGCTCTTCAATAAACTCAGAGAGCAGAGATACTGGAGGAGCTTCAAGTGGTTCCATGGAACTCCCTGAAGCTGTAGGAGGAGGGGGAACTTGTTCTAGTATAATGAGTGTTAGCTGGGATACCCTTGGCTTCACACCAGATGAGGAGATGACTCTCAAGGCCTTCAATGTAGTTCATTCTACAAGCCAGAAAATGAGTTTTTGCTATTAGCAAGATGTAGAGCTAGATGCTGCAGGTGATACAGGAAGGAAAGGGATGAAAGAGATGTGCCCATTCTCCTGCAAGTAACCTAGAGTCTGCAAGAGAAGGAGCAAGACATTAGGTGATTCATTTGATGAATTTTCATCACAGATCTGATACGTGTCAGGCACTGAGGTAGACACAGTGTATTAGTCCATTTTCACATTGCTGAGAAAGACATACCCAAGACTGGGCAATTTACAAAAGAAAGAGGTTTAATTGGACTTAAAGTTTCATGACCGGGGAAGCATCACAATCATGGCAGAAGGCAAGGAGGAGCAAGTAACGTCTTACATGGATGGCAGCAGGCAAAGAGAGAGTGAGGAAGATGCAAAAGTGGAAACCCCTGATAAAAACCATCAGATCTCATGAGACTTATTCACTACCATGAGAACAGTATGGAGGAAACTGCCCCCATGATTCAATTGTCTCCCACCAGGTCCCTCCCACAACATGTGGGAATTAGGGGAGTATAATTCAAGATGAGATTTGGGTGGGGACACAGAGCCAAACAGGTGTCACACAGGTGAACACTTAGGACAAGACAGCCCAGTCCCTGTCCTCAGGAAACTAACATTCTAGTTATGGGAAGCAGACATGGATACTTAACTAATTATAAAATTATTAGAACTTCCAAAGGTGGTAGGGTGCAGTGCTAAAGGATGCTACGGGAATGCTTAAAAAAAGGAATTAAGTCCCTGCAGGGCCAGGGCAGCATACATTATAACCACAGGGGATTTTCTACTAAGTCCAGTGACGATTCAGGGGATGGAGAGATTGTTCTGGAAAGACAGAGGAGAAATAAGACAAGTTCTTTGTACTGAGTATGGGAGGATGGATATGGAATTTAGACAGAGAGCAAGGGTGTGTTTGACACTAGATGCAAAGAACAGCGTGACAAAAGAACAGAGAAGGGAATCAGCAGGCAGCCATGGGCAATAGGAAATGAGGGTCTCCACCAGGACTGAGAGGGACACCAGAAGTCACCTGCACATGTGTGGCATAGGCTGACCATCACACAGGGGAGCAGAGGGCCACGTGGCACAGGGTCCCACACACCTGGCTAAGGGACTGAAATTTAGGCCCTGTACTGCAGTTGAGCCAGAAAGCTATAGCAAGATCCCAGTTTTACCCTTGACAAGTTATGAGACCATGCATACCTCAATTTATGTCTCCAAGCCTGAGTCCTTCTATAATAAACAGAGGTAAGAAAGTCCTACTTCACATGCCTGCTAGGTAACAAATGCTCAGAATGTATCATTTCCACATTCTTTATCTGGGTGGCCAATGAAGAACGCATGAATATTTCTGAGCAGATGGTGCCAGGATCAGAAAGTGATTGAGGAAGCTCTGTTCGCATCTCGGTATATACAGGACGGACCAGGGTGGCACGTGGTGGGTGTTCAGTCAGCATTTGGAGAGAGAATGGGGAGAGACTAGGGGTGAAAAGACCAGGAGTGAGGCAGTCAGGTCCTAAACAGGGCAGGCATAGGAAAGGACAGTGTTCAAGAATATAGGAAGGTTCAGGCCACTGGATTTAAGGAAGGACTCAAAGATGATGCCAGAGTCCTGAAACTCACTAACTGGGAACACAGCAGGGGACAGGCAGAAGTAGTGACAAGAAAATTAATTTGCTTAAGGAGTTAGAAAAAAAAATGAGCTGTTTTGGAAGCGTAGACTATGTCACTTTTACTCTTACTAGAAATCCATAGGAGGACATTCAATCGACATCTAGAATCCAGAACTGGAGTCCAGAAGTGAGGCCGAGATCAGCCACGTAGACGTGGGAATGACTCTATAGATGGCGTCACTGAAGCCACTGATACAGATGAGCTCATAGAGGGAATGAAACCAACAAGAGAACCTTGGAAAAGCAGGTGCTTTATTCAGAGGGCGGAAGAAAGGGGAAGGAAAAGACAGTCCTGACTGACAATAAACAAATGAAAAATGGAGGCTTCTGATGCCCCAAATAACCAAACAGCGGAGGAGACCAGGGAGAACGTCCTGCCATGTCGCTGAGACAGGAAAGGGACAGGGCAGTGTCAAGCTCTGCTGAGATGAAGGGGAGGATGATGCAGACTGAGAAAAGTCTCAGGCAGCCTCGGACTTCAGAGAGACTCATTCTAGGGACACTGGTGGGGACAGGCGACAAAGGCGGGATGGAAGGGATGGTGAGAACTGGTGCCGGCAGTCAGCGCGTGCTCTGGAGTTTATTGTGAAGAGGAAAAGGAGGATTCCGTTATTGGTTCAGCAAGTATTTACAGAGTGTCTGCTACATTCCCGGCACTGCTCCATAGACCTGAGGAACAGAAGGAGCACTTGAAGAGCACAGATAACTGAACGATTTATTTAAATGGGGGAAACACAGGCAGGGAGTATACTTGGGGTGTGGGAAGAGGTGAGAGAAAGGATGTCAAGGATGATGCCCAGGGAATGATGGACAGAAGGAGGTGCAGGCGAAGAAGAAAGTGTTGACAAGGAGGTGAGGGAAGCTCCAGTCTGGTAAGAGAAGTTGAAAATGGAGATACACAGAAGCACATTTCTGCACGCAGTGTACCTCCTTAAGTGTGCTTCCTTAGGGTACATTTCAGGGAGCCTAATGGGACATGCGCGTGTCTGTTTCTACTTGAATACCGCCCAGGCCTTCTGGATTTTCTGTCTGCTTCACCTTAAAATTACACGCACTCTTTAATCAGAGGTGAGCGAAGGAGGGAGCTTTTTATAGCACTTCCGTTTAATTAGAGGGTTTTTCTTCCCAGTCCTTGAATCATGTTTATACACTGCAGGACTCTTCACGTTTGCTATCTTGGGGGTTTCTTGAAGAGTTTTTCTAAAACCAACTTTTCTAGAAAGGCGGGTCAGTCCTGCTCAGAACCAGACCACAAAGGGACGGCCAAGTAGAGATATATCCAACTTCATTCTGCAGAGAAATCTCTAAGATCTGAGAGACGTTTCCCCCTGGGGCCTCCTATAACTAGGCAGTGTTGAAAAACATCAGATAAAAGCGGGGTGACACATGTCCCCGGCAAGGAGATGGCCGGGCTTGGTCCAGTCCTAGGCTGCAGTGTGATGCCACTCACAACACTGTTGTGTTGGATTAATTCCCAGGTGATGGGTACGACAGGGGCGCCTGAGGGGGAGACGTGGGCATCAGTGTGGATTAGCTCCTCAGGGGCGGTGAATGCCAGCCTTAGACTCAGCTAAGGTGGAGATCAAGGGCTAAGACTCACCTTTGCGGAGTCAGCCCTTGGTCTTCACCCCCACTGGATACAACCTGAAGGACAATCATAGTAAAAGATGTATGTGCGAGAGGGGGAAGAGGCACACACACACATTGTCACACATACTATACACACACACACAGACACACACACACACACACACACACACGATGCAGGGAGAGAGAACAGAGAGAAAGCGAAGGAGAATCATGTGCTTTATCCCCACAAAGAGAAGACCAAGGACTGAGCCAATAGCCGCAAAAGAGAATCAACACCAGGGCCTCCTATGAGGTAGAGGGGACAGTGGGAGCAATGTTCCCTATTAACTACAGCGGCGTCTCATCAGGGCTGATGGAAACAAGGTGCCCACCAACACCAAGGTTGTTACCATGCTGGCAGACTCCCAGAAACCACGGCCACATTGTCCCAAGTGGATCTGCCTTCCCTCTGGCCTCTCCTTTGGAACACCCCAGTTCCCCTCAGCTGACCCAGAAACCAGAAGACAAATGCCTGACTGGCAGGGGCCACATCCCTTCCAACTGGTTAATGCCCAGGCCCTATCAGTCACTAAATATCAGCTCAGGTGATTACTCACCTATTTTACAATGAGGAAGTTGAGGCTCAAGGAAGTTAAATAACTTGCCCAAGATCTCAGAGCCAGTAAACACTGAGACCAGAATTCAAAACCGTTCTGCATGAGTGATGGCAAGACCTGTTTCGGCCAGCTTACCTCGTACAGTCCAAAATGAAATGCTTTCGAGGGTGAAAATGGAGCAACTGAAAAGGGACGCTGGGGTGGCAACCACACACAGGACCCCACTGGGCAAACGAGCATGTAAAGTCGTCATCATGTACTTTCCTGGCGCCACAGAGCAGCGGGGTGATGAAAACGCTAGGTCTAGCCCTGTATTCATTTTAATGAAGGCCAAGGCCGATTCCTATCAGAACTTCCTGAAACGATTCAAACTGTTGCTTTCCCCATTATTTCCTACATTTGTTAGCATAGGTAACAGTCCTGAAGTTATTAATATCAAACTCAATTTTTAAACATTTTAATAAATGTTTATGCTTAGAGACGAGGACAGAAAGAAAGATGGGGAACTTGCACGGCACTACAGCCCAAGGAAGCAGGGGGTGGCATAGAAACGAGAGAACCTCCACTGGAAAAGCAGATGGAAGAACTAGAAAATAGAGAGGAGATCAGTGAAGCCTGCGGCTCAGGGAAGGTGAAAGGGTTCTGACAGTGTTACCCAAAAAAGATGTTCACCACGCAGCTAGGAAGTCTCCCAGTTAAATTATAAAGCCCAGGGTTGGGAGAGCAGAGAAGTGAGGCGCAGGGCCCGTAGTTCGGACAAACTTGGAGTTGAAGTGGACCTGAGTTCAAATCCTAACTCCACCACCGACTCACGCAAATTATGTCTCTAAGTATGTTTCCTTATTTGTAACAATAAAGGGGGCAAAATTTACCTGACCAGATTCTTGTGAGGATTAAATGAAATCATATGAATACAAAACTTATGCTTGGCACATCCTAACAGACCAGTATATTGGTAGTGGGAAATCGCTATGGAATGGGACAGATGAAGCAAAATCCAAGACATCAGTGACTCGGCGGGTGGGTGAGGGTCAGGGAGGAACCAGCGTGGCTCCTGGAGTTCTGGTTTTGGTGACTGGGAACAGAGCAGTACCACTCATCATCACACAGAGTAAAAGGCAGGACCAGCAGATGCTGGGGAGAGCTGGAGTGATGCTGCTGAATTGGGTTTGGCATCAAGCTTGTGCGGCTTACAGGTCTTCTGAACGGTGCTCACCAGGCAACCGACACTCCGGTGAGAGGTCCGGCTTGGCAATCTGGGTGTGAGAGTCACTGGCATAAAGGTGATGTTTCACCTTTAAAGGTTAGAAGAGTTGCCCTAGGAAGACAGTAAGAACTTTCACCTTACCCTAGGATCTGTGAACCCCTGAGAGTCTACGAGCTTCAGGGAATCGTGAACATTGTGAGATTATACACAGAATGGTGTCTCTGTGCATTTTCCTAGCTCTAAGCTTTCAGTTAACTTTCAAAGGCATCTATAAGCCCCCAGCCTCATCTCAAAATCACAAACCACCAGTGCAGTGTGAGGCACCCCCTGGGAAATACAGACATTCAAGGAGCAGGCAGAGAAGAAAAAAAAAACAGGAGAGAGCAAGAGGCTCATGACTGAGCAGCAATTCCAAGAGAAAGACACCAAGAGACATCATCTAGATCAGAGGCGGCTGAGGAACTGATCAAGATAAGGATGGAATCCGGCAGCTGACGTCCTTGCGCTGCCAGCCCTACTGCAAGCAGTGAGTTCAAGAGGGAAAGGCAGGGAGGCAGACACTGTCAATGGCACGAACCAATGGCTTTAACATTATTTCACAAAAATGGAGGGAAGGCTTTGCATAAAGGATCTGCCCCTTGGAAATAATGAGAATGCAGCAAACAAAGCTGTATGAATCCAAGTCTGTTTCAAGGGCACACAGAGGAGCCACTTCAGCACCATGCACAGCAACCAGATCCCAGCCCATCGCATTAGGTTTCCATCAACTTGACACAGACCCCATGAAACAAGTGCTGGGAAACACGCTGCTAAGTGAAGGCGTCTTCTCCTTGTGTTACCCAATAAAATCACCCAAGAAGAAGGCTCTGTGGCAGATTCCCAGTGCGAGCATGTTTTAGATGTGTGCAAGGCACCTTCAGATAAAAGTCACCGTCATTAAGCTCCAGTGAAGTCACCTTCAGACAAAAGTCACTGTCATTAAGCTCCAGTTAAGCTCTACATGTAGTTGATTTGTTAACAGTGCAGGCTTTGGGAGAATCAGATCCAGGATCTATTCTAGCTCTGTCACTTACTATTTGCCCTGGCCAAGTTAATGAATGTCTCTGAGCTTGACTTTCCTCATCTGTGAAATGTGAATAGCAACACACACTTCAGGCGTGGCTGTGATTATTTAATGAGATAATATCCTTAAGCTCAATGCTCAGGGTCTGATACCCAGTTAAGCGTACTGAATGCTGGCTGATGCTACCATTATAGCACTGCAGAAACGTGTACCATATCCGTAACTATCACTTTTCTAGTAGCCACATTAGAAAAAATCAAAAGGAGGCCGGATGCAGTGGCTCACACGTGTAATCCCAGCACTTCGGGAGGCCGAGGCAGGTGGATCACCTGAGGTCAGGAGTTTGAGACCAGCCTAGCCAACATGGTGAAACCCCATCTCTACTCATAATGCAAAAATTAGCCGGGCATGGTGGTGCACACCTGTAATTCCAGGTACTCAGGAGGCTGAGAAAGGAGAATCGCTAGAATTCAGGAGGCAAAGGTTGCAGTGAGCTGAGACTGTGCCTCTGTACTCCAATCTGGGCGACAGAGCAAGAGACTCTTGTCTCAAAAAAAAAAAAAATCAAAAGGAACAGATGAAATTAATTTAAATATTTTACTTTACCCAAGATATACAAAATATTATCTGTTCCATATATAAGGAATATACAATTATTAATGTGGCATTTTCTTTTCCTTCTACCAAATCTTTGAAATCTGGTAGTTTACACGTATAGCACACCTCAATCCAGACTAGCCTCATTTCCTATGATCAAGAGCCACATGTGGCTGGTAGTGACTGCACTGGACGGTGCGGCTGTAGACCTCTAGCTACCCCAGCAAGCGGAGTAGATCCATAGTTCTCTCCCTAAGTATCACATTCTCCCACTACAGAAATCAGAAGTGATCTTCTCATATAGAACTAAGTTAAATTCACTTGCTGAGAGTTTTTCAGCCCCTTCTACTTCAGTCTTCAGATTACTAAAAAGTAGACAAGCTGGACGCGGTGGCTCATGCCTGTAATCCCAGCATTTTGGGAGGCGGAGGTGGGTGGATCACTTGAGGTCAGGAGTTCGAGATCAGGCTGGCCAACATGGTGAAACCCTGTCTCTACTAAAAATATAAAAATTAGCTGGGCATGGTAGCAGGTGCTTATAATCCCAGCAAGTCACTCAGGAGGCTGAGGCAGGAGAATCGCTTAGAATCCGGGAGGCGGAGGTTGCAGTGAGTTGAAATCTCGCACCACTGCACTGCAGCCTGGGTGACAGAGCGAGACTCCGTCTTCAAAAAAAAAAAAAAAAAAAAAGATTATAGACAAGTTCCTGTGATGCACAATATACGACCATTTTAGTGAGGATCCCTAAACACTAAGCACAGGGGTCTGTGTATTTATAGTGAAAAATGACCAGATGGCAATGAAAGAACTTCTAAGTGATAAGGTAGAGGGTGTCAAGGAATGACGGGGTGGCATATGATGCTTTTAATGAAATGAACAACCTTCGAAACCACCGTGTGGCTAAGAACTGCTAAGGAAAAGCAGCACTTAGCCCAGTACTAGCCAGAAAGACAGAAGAAGGGAGGCAGGGAACACAAGCCTTCAGGGAACAGATGCACATGTGACCTCTCAACCCATAAGGGTCACAGGCTTAGCAGGTCTGCAGCACAGATAAGCACCTCTGGCAGCACCAGCCATGACAGCATTGCTTTGGACGGTCTATGGCTTTGTATTCAAAGACCGCGCAAGATGAAAGAGAAGTGATGTGATTTTAGGGGAAGTGGGAGAAACTTTTTCCTTTTCTGTAGTCAGAAGAGGAACTAATTTAATGCAAAATATATTTTTCCAAGTTTTCAATTTAAGGGGGTAATACACCTTTGACGTGAGATATTGATAGAACTTTCACCACGTATATTAACATACTTTTCTCATGATCATTTGACTAACAAAGTTAATATAGGGTTTCTGAGAGGTAGATTCAAAACTCTACAATTGAGAAATTTAAACAAAGAAACTGAAATGATTATTTTAAGTTATCACAAGGAGACCAATTCAGCAAACACGAGAATTCCAAAGTCTAACAGAGTCTGAGTCATTGACTCTAGTGGCAAGCACCCTTTGGCTGCCAGTCCCCAAGGACACCCCGTCACACTAATATATGTTATGTTCACAATAATCATGGTGCCCAGAAGAGACCCAATTATATCTGAAATACTCTGACTAGAGAATCCAAGAAGGTGCATAAACCACTTCAGAAAGACAAAAGAGTTACGTTTCAGTTTGGCCATGTTATTTGTTGGAGGAAAAGTTATATTTTGGATAGTGCAGAGTAATGTAAACTCCAGCAGAACTGGGCATCTATTGGTGGTATAATCTTGCATATATTACTCAACTTACCTAAGTTTCACGGCCAGGCACAGTGGCTCAGGCCTGTAATCCCAGCACTTTGGGAGGCCCATGTGGGTGGATCGTTTGAGGTCTGGAGTTAAAGACCTGCCTGGCCAACATGGTGAAACCCCATCTCTACCAAAAATACAAAAATTAGCTGGGTGTGGTAGCACATTCCTGTAATCCCAGCTACTCAGGAGGCTGAGGCAGGAGAACTGCTTGAACCTAGGAGACAGAGGTTGCATTGAGCCAAGACTATCCCACTGCACTCTAGCCAGGGCGAGAGAGTGAGACTCCATCTCAAACAAACAAACAAACAAAAACGAACTTCTCGAAGTTTCATCATCTATAAAACAGGACTGTCAATGTTGACTTTGCAGAAGTTTTGTGACGGTTAGGTACTATGTACATAAACGTGCTTCATATACTGTCTGAAACAGGAGGTGTTTCATAAATAGTTGTATTGATCATAACAAGAGGAAATGATACATTTATGTTTATTTTCTTGTCACAATAAAGGCATCACTGGAAAAAAGTTTTAATAAAAGACAGGAAAAGGTAAAGGATATTACACTGACTTCCTTTTTGAACCTGGGCATATACCAGGCATGCAAATGAGATTCATTTTCTCAATCTTTGAAACCATATGTGAATTTAAAAAGTTTTATTTGCCTGGTTTAATGAAACATGAAAAGAGATTGGTCTTGGATGCCTCTGCAAGTGACCTTGAAAAGTGTGCTGTGTTTTCACAACTTCGGTATCCACCCATGACAGATTTGGCATGTGAACAGCAGGGCAGGATGTGGGGGTTAGTGAGCATGCAGTGAGGGGGGTGGACAATGTGTGTTTTTCTGTGTCTATATGTGTATATGCTTTAAGTATTTTTTTTTTTTTTGAGACACAGTCTCACTCTGTCACCCAGGGTGGAGCCCAGAGGTGTGATTTCAGTTTAGTGTGGCCTCGACCTCCTGAGCTCAAGCAATTATCCAACCTCAGCCTCCCAAGTAGTTGGGACTATAGGCATGTACCACCATGCCCAGCTAATATTTTATTTTTCCTAGAGACAAGGTCTCACTATATTGCCCAGGCTGGTCAGAACTCCCGGGCTCAAGTGATCCTCCCACCTCGGCCACTGTAAGTGCTGTGATGACAGGCATGAGCCACTGTGCTTTGTCTGTTCTAAGTCTTAATGTACAAAGATTTCCTCCCTCATGGTCTCAAAAGAACTCTCTCAAACTACCAGAGATTCCTTTGGTAATGAGGAAAAGTTTACATCTGAAAAACTCATTCACACTAAAAAAAGATAGTATTATGATTATTTTCCTTACAGCAGTTCCTTACATTTTAAGAGAGGGTGTTCCCTAAAAAGATACCTCAAAGAAAAATCTCTGAGGTCTAAGAAATGTAAACACAATTGCTATAAATATATTGATATAAGAACTTTGTGTTCTGGTAGTAGAATATAAGGAATCAGTAACAATAAAGGAGATAGAAACCTTTCTTAATACCCCTCAAATCAAACTCCATAGGTGACTTTTTACTACAGCTTCAGGTTAGTCTCATTTCAAGTAAGAGATTTCCTCACAGTTATGCAACTCCATGGTGAATGCTGTGTGTGTGTAGACTTCAAGCAGATATACTGCACTACTGGATTCTCAGTAACATTTAGGATTCATCTACCAAACTGGAACTTGCACTTGCTTTGCTTGTGATTAGTTTGAAATTGTCAAAGCCAGCCAGGAGTTATTCTACCAACACGTTCACAAAAGAAACGTGGCTAAGTTTACCTTTCTTTGGTCTGGGTTTCACTGGCAGGGACTCCTTTCTTTCCATAGCTGCTTCTCTTTCTTTCCATCGTCGGATCTGTTCCTCTCTCATCTTGAAGAACAGGATCTGTTTCTGTTCTTCGCTGAGCTCTGCCAGTAGATCAGGATCTATGTACATCTCCGACAGTATCTGTTTCAGCATCTTTGCAGTTCTGGAGTCTTTTATACCTGTGGCAAAAGTTCCTGAAACTGGCCTCCAGGTGTCCCTCCACCTGTGCTGGCACTTGGGCGTGTCCACAAAACTTCCCGAACAGCTCACAATCCTGGCTGACTGGGGCAATAATTCAGCAAACTGGCTCCTGAGACCTGGCACCAAATGTCCGGTCCAAAATGCTGTTCACTGAACCTACAGAGAGAAAGAGCCCGCATTCAGGTGGCATGTTAAAATGTGTGGACGCTGGCTAGGACGGGTTAAAAAAAAAAAAAGCCAGGAGGAAATACAGTATCACTTTTCATTTCAGGGAGAAAACAGAAAAAGAAAACCTGAGGCACACTTTGTTAAGAGTTTGTGTAACTTCTATCCTATAATTTCTAAAGATACTTTGTCAAAAAAAAGAAAACAAACCCTAACTTTATACAGGTCAATCTCAGGGAAACAAAAAAAGTTCACAGAGGTTTGTCCTGCTCCCAACTAAGCAAACACATGATTACCCCAGAGCCTAACAAACCACCAACTGTGTGGCTGAAAAAAGAAAGGCAAAAAGAAAGGTCACAGGAAGAAATTAAAAGGCTCTCTGCAAAGTACCTATTTCAAAAGAAAATACCATTTTTGAGATGTCACAGAGTAACTCACCCCAAACCAAACCAAAATAGAGCCATGTTCAAGGAAGAAAAAGGAAGAAATAAAAACTAGACCACCATGCAATTTCTGCAATTTCCCTAAAAAGTAGCATTAAATAAACATAATTATGTACTTTCCTCTTCACAAAAGGATAATGTAATTTCCAGGCAACCTACTAGAGCCATGAAAATCAGGGCAGGTGCAAGAGAGAACATCCGTCTACATTCTGGAAGGTCACCGAGTTTTAGGTGTGCTTTTACTAGATAACCTAGTTTAATAAAATCTAAATGGACAGACCAGATAAACTAGCGGGATGAAGAGGTCATTAGGTTCATAACAAAGGATCCTTGATTTATATGAGTTTACTGCATGGCTCCGTGAAAGAGAAACCATAAATCGAGTGTGCACAGTGGCCTCCTAGAGGTTCTCCTGGGGTTGGAAATCCCACTGAGGTTTCATTCTGCTTTCCACATTTCTATTTGGTTGGCTTAAAAATATTACCACACTGTCATACTTTTTCTCTCTATTTTTAAACAATTTCTAAGTCTCATAAACCATCATACTTTTGTAATCAGAAGGAAACTATGTAAATATTTCTATTCTGGAAAACAAGACTTTGGATTCGATGTAGTACGATGTAAGAAAAAAAACTTACTACAACTTTTCAGAATCACATGTGTCCTAAGAAATTCACCAATAGACTAGGCATGGTGGCTCACACCTGTAATCCCAGCACTTTAGGAGGCCAAGGTGGGTGGATCACGAGGTCAGGAGTTCGAGACCAGTCTGACCAATATGGTAAAACTCCACCTCTACTAAAAAAACAAAAAATACAGAAATTAGCCAGGCATGGTAGTGGGCACCTGTAATTCCAGCTACTCGGGAGGGTGAGACAGGAGATCGCTTGAACCCGGGAGGCGGAGATTGCAGTGAGCCGAGATCGCGCCACTGCATTCCAGCCTGGGTGACAGAGACAGACTCCATCTCAAAAAAAAAAAAAAAAGAAAAGAAAAAATAAGAAATTGACCAATAATTTGTTGTTTACAGTAACACCTCAATAATCTTACCACCTTGCCATGTGCTCTCAAATATCTTGTTTCTCCATACTATATTCAAACACTCTTAAACTTTAGACAAGTCACTTAGCTATATTATGGCCATCGTAGGTTGGTTTCTCTTCGTTTACCTTGTCATTGATACAGCTAGATTTGTAATGCTTCTCTCACCACCTGGGGGCCTCCTTCAGCTTCCTGTCTTCCTCCTCTTCCTTGCAAAGTTGTTCCTTGATGTACATCTGTCTTTTGAGACGAGCACGCTCAATAGCTAGGCTACCACAGAATGGTGTGCATACGCAGCACTCAGATTCGCTGACTGTTCATTGCAAAGCCAGACCCTTGATGAAACTACACCTATCCCTACTGACTGCAACCTATCATCTCAGCAGCATTCAACCACCGGAATTCAAATGGAACCAAATATTAAGAGAAAACTTTTAAAGGACTAAAAGTAATGTCACGCCCCCTGCCAGGTCCCCTTGCTAACTTTGTATTTTGCATGGAGATACCCTTAAAGGCTTGAACAGTCAAAAAAATGGATGTCTTGTAATGATTTCTTGACTGTTTCTAGCAGCTTCTGAAGGGGTGGAGCCAATGAAATCCACAAGCTCCAAGATAAAGTGGTAAGAAACGACACGGAATGACTCCTTGACATTCCAGTAAATGTCTTTATGTTCTGTGGTTGGCTTTCGCAGAAATCACACATGGCAGAAAATGAACAGTTCAGTTAGGGTTGAGACTTCCGCTCTGTTCCCCATTTTCAATGCGGTGAGTCCTATTCAAGGCGTGGGTAGAGCCTAAAATCTAAAACCCTTAAAGCGCCAAAGTCACATTCCTACTGTCTCCCCCGCCCTGCATATTCCTGATAACACAGCTAACACTTCTCGTACCAGGCACCATCTTAATTAAGCACTTTACCTGTGTTAACTCACTTAATCTTCATAATAACCCTTCGAGTCCAGCCCATCACTGTGCTCATTTCACAGATTAGGAAGACAGAGCACAGGTCAGCAGCTGGTAAGCGGCAGAGCCGGGCAGTCCAGCTCTAAGTCAGCTTCACTGTAATCCACAGCACAGAGGCCTTTTTGTGAGTTTATTTGTGTGCCCAGAATCAGAACAGCAGGATGTGGCGCCATGTATGAAATTTCAGAATGGAAGCCAGCAAATTCCTGCAGGAACAGAAATGCTGAACTGATGGTGCTTGACACAGGGCAGAAGCCTCCTCCTGGTCCGCTGTAGCTAAGCTTAGGGGATGCCAGGTGAACACAGCCCAGTCAGGAAGGCCAGAAAAGAACCGACTGCCACACTGGCCCAGGTGTGGACATTGTTTACCCACGTATTCACCAGACACCTAGTCCCCTCCATTTCCCCTTGCACTTAGTCATCCACTTCGTCTCCACAATTTCCCCTTCCAAACAAATACTAAGAACAGTGCAAACAGCACAGCCTCTCACATGTGCAAGGAGGTTCACGGCACCTCTGTGATGAAATGCTCATATTGTTTCCATTTTTATGTTGTTTTGTTTTGCTTTTTATAGCAAACGTGGATTTCTAACATTAAAATTAACTAGTTCATCTTGAAGGAAAGACACTGGCTGGCTTCCTTGTGCCTCCCAGAATACTTGGGAGGCCCAGCCAACAACTATCTGTGGTCAGGTCGTTGAAGATGTGACCATTCTGCGGCTGCTGAATGGTACTGGTGTAAATCACCTGTCCCCTCACCCCCAACTCCCATCCCCTAACCCCCACCCCAAGGCTTTCTCAGACTCCAACTCAAGCTCAGCATAGTGCACCCGAGACACCCAGAGGCACTCCAGCCTCAACTCCCAGCTCCGCCTCTAATGAGCAGTGTGGCTATCACCTCGCCTCCTCGGGACTCAGTTTCCTCATCTGTGAAATGAGGGCTGGTTCAGTCTGTGACTCCTAATGAGTCGGTATGTGACATAATCTACTGTGAAGTGAAGGAGACTGGTGGAGCCACGGTAGAAGAAATAGAAATGAGGAAATTAACTAACCAGGGTTTTCCCACTTTCATTCCCTGACGAGAACAAATAATCATTGCTGATACGGATTCAAATGCTGAGGACTTTCCCATACTATATCAAGGGCAGCAAACCTCCAGTTATTCAAGATCCAACAAAGGAATAGCTCAGCTAACACAGCACCTTTCTTAAAAGAGAGAAATGATAAGAAGCAAGCCCACACCTGCAATTTATTCTGAACAGCAATTGCTAAAGGATCAGAGAATCTGTTGTTTTCCATGATACCATAGATTTGACCTGATTCTCACACCTTCACACTGTTCTACCATACAACTGTCTTTTGGATAACTCTGATACCTAAACAAAATAAAAAATTTTAAAGGCCTAAGATACAGCCTAAATCATAAAAATAGTAGGCCAGGCACAGTGGTTCAAAATGTAATCCCAACACTTTGGGAGGTGAATGTGGGTGGATTGCTTGAGCTCAGGAGTTCGAGACCAGCTTGGGTAACATGCCAAAACTCCATCTCTACACAAATATAAAAATTAGCCAGGTGTGGTGGCCCACACCTAGAGTCCGACCTACCTGGGAGGCTGAGGTGGGAGGATCACTTGAGCTGGAGAGTTTGAGGCTGCAGTGGGCCAAGATCGCACCACTGCACTACAGCCTGGGTGATAGAAGGAGACCCTGCCTCAAAAATGAAAAACATTAGGTCGGTGCAAAAGTTATTGTGTTTTTTTATGGCCTAAATAAATAAATAAATGTGGTTTTTGCCATAAAAAACACAACTACTTTTGCACTTACCCAATAAAATAAAAAATAAATAAAAGTATTGTGGTATGGACAGTGTAACTATAACATTAACAATACAGCTTGAATTCTAATTCTTTTAAAACAGCCAGCTCTGTGGTCGAGCTTTGTTTTCTTATTCAAACTTTATCTTATTCATCTACCAGCAAAAGAGCTGTTTTTGGAGATGAAACAAATTACCAGAGATGACAGCAATTTGGCAAGTTTTGTAAATATATACTATTCTTCAGAAATTTGAAGTTACTGTACACACAGATTTAGTATACATAGAAAATTCCACTCCTATGCCAAATCTATGCCCCTGTATGCTTTCCACTTATTTATTCACTATTTTAAAATAATGGTACCCAAGTCGTTGTTTCCATTAAACCAGCAATCAAATAAAAGCCTTTTGGGCGATGAGGAGCATCTGTTCGGAAGGGGGAGGTGCCACGCTTGCTGTTTCTCTAAGCTCCCTGGGAAGGGAAAGACAACTCAGAAAACCTACAAACTGTAGCTCCTTCCGGTGCCCGCGTAACCCCCGAGTCCAGGAGCGGGCAGGGGCGCCGCTTGGTTGAGCCCAGTGGGCACCCGGTCTGGGTCTGGGCCAGCCCCGCCGCAGCAGCCCCTGGGAGGCGGCGCTGCACGGGCCTCCGCGCGCGCCCTGACCCCACTTGGGGGCGCCCCTGGGTGCCGGCGCGCGGGGAACGCGCTGCCGGGGTGCTGCGCCGGCTGCCACTGTTTCCCGGGACTTCCCTCTTGGAAGATCTCCAGGCGCAGGTCCAGGACGTGCTCCTGCTAGGAGTCTAGAAACTCCAGTCCAGCCCGGACCCTCCCGGGGCCTGCACTCCCTGCGGGTAGAAGCACGCGCCGCGTGTCCCCGCCGGATCCCAGAACTTCCCCGAAAGTCCTCAGCTCCGGCAGACCCTCTCCCTCGAAGTTCCCCCCGCCACCCCTTGCAAGCCCCCAGACCCCGGGGACAGCCGCTCACCTAGCCAGCGGCTCCAGTCACCGGACACCGGACACCGGACACCGGATACCCGCCGCAGCCGCTCTAGCCGCCTAACCCCGCACCTGAGCCCGCCCCGGGCGGCGCGAAGGGGTGGAGGCGGGGGTGAGGCTTCCGCCCGCCCCCTCTGGCCCCTGCGCCTCCCATGCACCCCTGCAACCCCCGAGGAAATTCCCTTCCCCCTACTCCCACCCCATGCACACTCTCGCCAAAGCCTCTCCCCAACCCCAGCACCTACCAGTGCTGGGCGCCCCTGGGCAGGGTGGCCCGATCACCCGCCACATCCACTTGGCCGCCAGAAGCCGTCGGGGAAGGGAGGGAGGGAAAGGCAGAAGCGTCCCAAGCGGCGCAGGCGGGCTGAGCAAATACTCTGACCGGGACGCCAAACAGCTCCTGCAGCCGGCCCGCCCGCGCCGCCCCGCCGCGCCCACATGCCGGGTGACTAGCGGGGCGCGATCGCGGCCCCACCCGGGCGCCTGGAGGCTCTCCAGGGACAGTCGTCGGCCAGGCTGCGTGGCCTGCGCATCTCGGGCCGCCTGGTCTGCGCGCTGTCCCCGAGCTGCGGTAGTCCGGGGTAGCCTTGCTCCTCTCCTCTCTTAGTTCGTGGGACTGGGATCTGCAGTCTATGATCTCTTGGGGACTGCAGGACTTAGATTAAATCAGCAGGTCTGGGCCTTTCCATGTTTCAGAGCTCGGGGTTCCATGCGAGGTGGAGGGTAGGAGGGTGCGCGGGCCCCACTTGTTCACTCGGCTTGGGTGCCGCAGGCCAAGGCGACTCTAGAGCTTTTTTTTTCTTTCTTTTGTTGACATTAAGTAAATGATCAAACTCTTTGGCACTTGTCGGTACAGGTGTGGCTTTGTAGGACAAGATGAAGGACGGAAAAGGCTGAGAAGGAGACCGCAGTCAACACAGACCAGGAGAAAATGAAAGAAAACTGGGGAAAAAGTTAAGATGCTGAAAGGAGTCTTGTGGATTGCAACAAGAACAGGTTGGGTTGGGGCCTGAAGACATCAGGGAGGAGCTGGCAGTCCACAGTTAGAGGAAATCTTGGAGGAAAATTCAGCAGAAGCAGAGTGGAAAGGCATTTCCACTGGAGGGCATTTTCCATCCTAGAGGAGTATGTGGAAGAAAACCGCCTGCTTTGGTGAACCCCAGATTTTATGTGTTGGGAGAGATGTAATAAATAGCAAACACCAGTAGTCCTCTCCACAGACTACCTGACCTCTTCAGGAGCCTGACCTGCTGGGTTCAAACATAAAACGTCATTCCCCGCCTTTACAAACGGCAGAAGCTATGCAGTCACATCAAGCCTCGGGGCAGGCGGCATTGTCAGGAAACAAGACCCAGCTATTTAGGAACCATTCCAGGGATCCCATCAGGGAGAAATTTCTGGTCTAAGGCTTAGTTCCTACTGCAGTTTAAATGATAGCCTATGGGGTGCTTTAGGCTGGAGTGGGATTGGCCCCTGGAAAGCTACTATGGCGAGGTCGAAATGAATCCTAGCCCTGCATGGATGGATCGGTTAACTATACAGGGTGGTTTATCTGGAAAAATCCCATAGGACACTGTGACAGCCACTTACCTTTCTCATACCCAGTCTCTCTCCAGGTCCTGACAAGTCCTTCCTTATAATAGCTCTGTCACTGTGCTACTAACCTCTGTACCTCAATTTCTTCTCTGGATAGAGTGTCTGCCTCCGTAAGTTGTTAAGAGGGTTAAATGAGATACCGCATGCAAAGGGATTAGAACAGCTCTTGGCATGTGGTGAGTGTTCAAACACATTTGCTCAGATCAGTTCATATCACATTAAGGTACTATAATTCCAGGTTCCTGCTATCTCACCCTAGGCTATGGTTCTGCCCACCATGCCACTTACATTCCAAGTCATTCCCAGGGATCCCGTCTTCCTGTTATTCATACCCTTGCATAGCTCCCCGCCACTTTGTAAAGGTTGGTTTGCTTGACCAATAGAACCCGGCAGAAGTGATGATGGTATGCCACTTAGGAGATTAGGTAAGGAAACATCTTGGAGCTTCTATCTTGAAAGAATGTTAACAGCCCAAAGGAACACACACTGTACACAAATAGCACAATCAGCTCAGAACCCAGACTCTTCCCTTTTCTCTCTGCCCCTTTCCATCCTTCTTGTCTCATGCCTCTTTCCTGTATTTGGCATGATCTCTTCTTCTCTTATTTCTATAGTTTCTTCTCCATCTTCTTTACTTGGTCTACCCTCGCCTCTACCACATTCTCTTTTTGTTCCCTTTCTCCTGACTCCTGGAATTTCCTTTTAATTGGCATGGTCTGGAAGAGAAAAGCTCGATGTTTTTCCCTTAATTTCAAAAGTAGACAATAATAATTTTTTTTTGTGTGTGTGTGTGTGTGTGTGTGATGGAGTTTCACTCTTTTTGCCCAGGCTTGGAGTGCAGTGGTGTGATCTTGGCTCACTGCAACCTCCGCCTCCTGGGTTCAAGTGATTCTCCTGCCTCAGCCTCCTGAGTAGCTAGGATTATAGGTGCCTGCCACCACTCCTGGCTATTTTTTTTTTTTTTCAGTAGAGACAAGGTTTCACCATGTTGGCCAGGCTCATCTCGAACTCCTTACCTCAAGTGATCTGCCAACCTTGGCCCCCGCAAAATGCTGGGTTACATGCATGAGCCACTGCGCCCGGCCAAGAATGTTTTATAATCCTCTAAAAAGAATCGGGTGGCCTATTACTTGTGGGACCCTCAGTTACTTTTTCCCCCGCTTTGGGCCAGTACGCTCAGAAGAAAACATTTCCCCCCTCCATGATGTAGGATGTGTCATAGGGAGGAATGTGAGGAGGACTACTGACGGGGGCTGACTACTCACTACTCACAGACATGGAACGTGGTGGCACTAACACATGTGTTTAGGAATGCCCTGGTGCAGCGTTCACTGCCAGAACTCAAAGAGAAAAGCTAAATATCTATTTATCAGTTACTAATATTTTTAATTTGTCATTTATTCGTAGTAATGAATACCATGAAACAAATAGCCTACATTTTAATGGATGTGTTCCTTGGCCTTCGTTTTAGAATGTTGCTTAGGAGCCCTGCTGCCCAGGACTGTCAAGGAAAATGGCATAGCATGGCACTTGTACAACTACGGGTGGGCAGAGGACAAGCGGGATATCACTATGTGTAAGGTGCCCCCTGGAGTTGTGTAGCACTGCCAGCCCTATTGTTGCCAGAAAGACAAGATAATCCACTTTGCACTTTTTCTAAGTTAAAGATTAATCTTTAAGTTCTACAGACAATGAAAATTACCTTCATATGTTTTCTTTATAAAATAGAATATTTTTCCCGTCATATTTTATGATCAGCATCAGAAACCTCAACCACTTTTTAACTGTTAAAGCAGTTATTTACTTGTTCCACAATGAATGTAATGTACATATGAAAGAAAAATACAAAAAACATTTAAACTCTACTAAAAACTGATCCAATCTCAAAATAAATCTCAATCAGTTCATCAATCATTAAAAATATATTGAGGGTCTGCTATGTTTTCAGCTCTCTGTGAGCAGTTAGATTTGATTTTGAACTATTTTCATTTGTGTATGGTTCTGTATGGGCCTTTATTTCTTCATCTTCATAAACACCAAAATAAATTATTGGTCTTTACATTCATCTTTGAATCAATTACATTACTGTAATTTTTAATGTTTTTCTAAGAGTTACCTTTATGGAGTTCTTTCTTTAAAATCCACACTCTGAGTTGCTAATTAGACATTTCTGGTTTCATATATATATATATATATATATATATATATATATATTTATTTATTTATTTTAGACGGAGTCTCACTCTGTCACCAGGTTGGAATGCGGTGGCACGATCTCGGCTCACTGCAACCTCCGCCTACCGGATTTGAGTAATTCTCCTGCCTCAGTCTCTCGAGTAGCTGGAACTACAGGCGCGTGCCACCACACCTGGCTAATATTTTTGTATTTTTAGTAGAGACGGGGTTTCTCCATGTTGTTCAGGCTGGTCTTGATCTCCTGACCTCGTGATCCGCCCACCTCAGCCTCCCAAAGTGCTGGGATTACAGGTGTGAGTCACCATGCCCAGCAGTTTCTTACATTTCTGTAATACAGTGACAAGCAGCCTGTGGCTCAGAGAACTGCTGACTTAAAACTTACAGGTGAAATTGGACAGTCACTATCCAAATGATATGGGACATCTGCAGTGGCCTATGGTAACCAGTGCTTTTTGACGGGTCAAAGCTCCGAGAAAGGAGCAGAAGCAAACTTTTTCTAATATTCTGGTGTTCCTCGGATCTTCCCAGGCAGTTTTGAAAAGGTCTACTAGACTCATAAAATAAAATTTTATCTCTTTCTTGGACCAGATTCAGAAATGGGTTTCCATTTCCTAGCTTCTCTCTTATATGAAATCTTTGCAAAAAGTGCACAAATCCCATTTAGTTTTATAAGGAATTTTCCGCAAATGAGTACAGCAATTCTCAAGTACATATTAAAATAATCCAGGGAGATTTTCTTTGTAACATTTGCCTCTTTGTCTGCTCCTCCAAGGAGTTATTTGATTGGGATGGGATGGAGCGCAGATATCAGCATTTTTCAAAGCATCCAAGGGGATACTAATGTGTGGCCAAGGTTGAGAGCCACTAAAATATATGGAAATAAAGTTATTTGGCTATGAGAAATGTTGAAAAAGTAGTAATAGCACTTCCTGGACTTGACTGAAACATACATAAGGCTAGATAGTCATCTTCTTGGTTCTGGTCTTTGAGTGAGTTCCTGAAGTTAGTCTGAGATGGACTTTCCACCAAACCCAGCCTGTCATTTAATAGGATTGGAATGAAGTGAGATGCATAAGATGACAGTGTCTGGCTTATTATTGGAGGCCCAACATATGTAAGTTTTGCTTCTTTCCTTCCTTTCACTTCTTCCTGGTTTTGAAACCCCCAGCATTCCCTCTGGCCCTTTAGTTGAGGAAGGCATTTCCTTCTTTGGTACCAAAGTCTCGCCCACTCCCACATATACCCCATGCATGGCTCCAAGTGTCCTCCAGATTTCTCTAACTGAAAGTTGAAGTTCATTCTGCCCTTGGGTAAAGTAAGACACTTTGTCTCTTCCCCTAATTGTATGTTTGAATAAGAGCCAGCTTATGGCCTCTTTGATAAGTGCCATTGTTTAAGTTTGAAAGAGTTGGTTTTGACTGGTGTGTTGATATTTTAAGGATAATTAAATGTGTACAACCCCCAGTATAGTTTCTAGTGGAAGGGCATGGCCCATAGGTGACTGATCATTCTATACAAATAGAGAAATATGAAAGAGAGTAGCTCCCTGAACCCTTTGGAGAGAGGGTTCTAGATTCATAGAAATTATATAGCCACATTCACCAATTTAAACATCACAGAACTAGTCAGTGGCATACAGAATCAAAATAAATACTTTCTGATGCATAATCTTTACATAGTTACTACACTACATTCAGTTAACTAGTTCATTTACCTTACTGAATTCGGGAATGAAAGTAAAGCAAGCCACCAACAGATCTCTCCCCTAACAGACAGCACCTATGTCTCCTGATGGTGAGCAGATGGGAGCTACCTCCAAGGCTGCACTGGTTCGTGGCTGGCTGGTGTACAGGACTCAGCTCTAGTTTCTACTCTCAGTCCTGGGCTCAGAGTTGAAGACCTGCAAGTCACACACAAGCTTTTGAGCCTAAACAAAGCAACTCCTCTTCTTTTTTTTTTTAAATTATTTTTATTTTTTTTTATTTTTAAGACAGGGTTTTACTATATAGCCCAGGCTGGAGTTCAGTGGCTTGATTACTGCTCACTGTAGCCTCAACCTCCCAGGCTCAAGGGTTCCTCCCAAGTAGCTTGGACCACAGGCATGTGCCACCAGGCCTGGCTAATCTTTTATTTTTTGTACAGATGGGGTTTTGCCATGTTGGCCAGCCTAGTCTTGAACTCCTGGCCTCAAGCGATCCTCCCACCTCAGCCTCCCAGAGCACTGGATTACTGGTGTGAGCCACCACGCCCAGTGTGTGACTCATCTTAAGTACAATAAGAAGGTATTGATGGAACAATCAAACAAATTCCAAGCGGTTTTTTTTAGATCAAATTCTGACCCAGAGAGGAAACATAAAGAAAAAAGGAATAAGAAAATGAGAAGAGACAGAGGAATCAATACCAGTAGGATAAAAAAGAATAGAGGACATATTAAAAAAGAAATGTGTAAAATAGTTGATTTTATAAGTGAGCTTCACTTTGGTACGTTCCTGTGGAGTCTCAAATCCACACTTCTTTTTGATGGAGAAATGGTTCACACAAGAGAGAAAGGAAGAATGCCTCTGGGCTTCAGAAATTATCTTGAGAATCTTCAGTGAAAGAATTCCTGCCCAATACTGAACTTAAAAGCATGAATTTCATTGTTAGTTTTGCTATGTAGCAAGCAGCGTTTTCAAATTGTTGGAATAAACAGTCTCATTAAATGCCCAGGAACAAAAGACTCCAATCTTACTTTTTTTTTTTTTTAAGTCAATATTTCCTAGTTAGATTCCAAGGAAGAAACATGTCACTAAAGATTTAGATGACACTTAATGCTCCGATACTGTTTCTGGTCCTCTGAGTGAGCTATAAATGATAATGACACCATAAATCTGTGCAGATTAACTTTGCAAAGAACTTTCAGGCTATTACTTCCTTCTGTCCTCATAATACGTTTGGTGAGGTGGGCCCTTGTGATCGTCAATTGACACACAAGGACACTTGGGTACAGGGAATATCAGTGACTTGCCTAGGTTTACATAGTAACTTGGGCAGCGAGGGAACCAAGGTTGGGACTCACGACCTCTGACGTGCAGTCCAAGGCTCTTTCTGCTACACCATGCTGTCCCCAGCACACCCTCATTTCCCCAGTTACACTGCGTGTATCAGGAAGGCTGGAACTTAACCTCATTATCTTTCTGTTCCCAGAGCCTAGCTCAGTGCTTGGTATACAGTAAGTACTTAATATATGTTTGTTGAACAAATTAATGCATCTAAATTTGGGTTAGCCCAGAGAGAGCCAGAGCCTTCCTGATTAACTTGAGTAAGCTCATTTTTGGAAATTAAGCCTAAGTGGCTTTGTAACTTAATAGCTATCAATATGTTCTATAGAATACCTTAACTTCAGGCATGGTTCCTGTAGCTTAAGTGTTCTGAGATGAGATGCTATTCTGTATGAAAGGAGGAGGTGATTTCATGGAGATCAGGTTATTATCCTGTCACAGAATCATATGCTTTTATTTTATTTTTATTTTTCTTTTTTTTTGAGACTGAGTCTCACTCTGTTGCCCAGGCTGATGTGCAGTGGCACAATCTTGGCTCACTGCAACTTTTGCCTCCTGGGTTCAAACAATTCTAATGCCTCAGCCTCCCAAGTAGCTGGGACTACAGGTGTGTGCCACCATACCCAGCTACTTTTTGTATTTTTGGTAGAGACAGGGTTTCACTATATTGGCCAGGCTGGTCTCAAACTCCTGACCCCAGGTGATCCGCCTGCCTTGGCCTCCCAAAGTGCTGGGATTACACACGTGAGCCACCGTGACCAGCCTGAGCCACCATGTCCTACCTATTTTTATTTTGTCTTGAAGTTTCATTATTTTTCAAGTTATCATTCATTACATACAGTGATATATATATCTTTTATACCTAAAATGTGAGTGATACTGATTTGAGTAACCATTGTGTTGAAATATAGCATTTCTAGAACTCTGACGCAGTGATTAGTGTTTACATGATTCATCTTACAATTTTAGTAATATACCATCTTGAATTATTATTCGGTCATTTCATTATTCTTGATTCCCCAACTAGATTGTAAGTTATTTTAGACCAAGACTGGCGTATTTATTTTATTTATTGTATGTTCCCCTCATGCCTAATGAAGGACTGACTGCACAAAGATGAATTTCTGAGTGTCTAAATCAAAGAATGTAGAATTCTCTTGACGCTTTAGAGTAGTTTGAAAATGTTTGTAAGAATTTTCTTTTCAGTTTATATTGATCCAACTTAGCAAATACTATAGTTAGAATGAAATGTTTTATTAAATTCTTCATAGTCTTTCATAAGAGTAATATATATACATACACATATATATGTATATGTGTGTGTGTGTGTGTATATATAGAGAGAGAGTTTTGTTTTGTTTTGCTTTGTTTGAGACAGAGTCTCACTCCTGTTTCCCCGCTGGAGTGCAGTGGCACAACCTGGGCTCACTGCAGTCTCAACTTCCCAAGCTCAGGTGATCCTCCCACCTCAGCCTCCCAAGTAGCTGGGACCACAGGCATGTACCAATAGGCCCAGCTAATTTTTGTACTTTTTGTAGAGACGGGGTTTCACCGTGTTGCCCAAGCTGCTCTGGAACTCTTGAGGCTCAATGGATCTGCCTGCTTTGGCCTCCCAAAGTGCTGAGATTACAGGCATGAGCCACCGTGCCCGGCCAATAGTTACATATTTTTATAATAACACTTTTTTTTTTTCCTAGGGCAAACAATATTGGCAGAATTGAGGGTGCTACTTCTAGGATGTTTGACTTAAAAAGTCACACGTGGCTCTCCTTTTCCTTCCCTTCCTGCATTTCTTCTCTTCTAGCTTTTCATATCTTCCTACTCACATGATATGCTTGGAAGACACAGGGGTGTAGTTTCCATGGATAACGTGAAAGGAAAATGAATGAGTGCTTCTACTTGTTTATCAAACATGCGGTAAGCCTCTGTCAGTGCTGGGGGGAAAAAGAAAGGAAATAGTCCCTGATGGCAGCGAGCATAATATCTAAAAAGGTAAAATGTCATGAATGAAAATAATTATAATGCTTTAAACAAAGGAGTAGAAAGTATAAGTGCCACAAAGGCCACAGAGACAAAGTTGTGGGCATTCAGAAGAACGGAGATTACATCAACATGGAGGGATCGGTAGTGTTTTCATGGAGGATGTGGTATTTCAGATGGGTCTTCAAGGAGGAATCTGACAGAGACAAGCAGAAATGAGACAAAAAGGCATTCCAGGCAGAGATATTCTAAGAGCAAAGTCTTGGAGGTAAGAAAGGCGGCCTTATATGGAGAACTGTGATTCTAGGGTGATAAAGAGGAGTTAGGAATCATAGGACCAGTGGAATTCTTTGAGATTAGACTGAAGGGAGCCAGGAATGCAGGACCAAAATTACACACTTTTCTCATTGACTGTCGGTGAGCTTTTAGAGAGGAGTACTGTATCTTAGGAAGATTAATCTGGCAGTATCTGAACAAGGAGAGATTGAAGGCAAGGTGAACAAGTTCAAAACAAGGGCTTAAATTCCAGTGACCATAATCAAAAGGAGGAAGAAAATTGATTAATTTAGGTATTTGTCCCCACCCAAATTTTACGTTGAATTGTAATTCCCAATACTGGAGGTGGGGGCTAGTTTGGATCATGGGAGTGGATCCCTCATGACTTCGTGCTATCTTCATGATAGTGAGTGAATTCTTGCATGATCTGGTCATTTAAAAGTGCGTGGCACCTCCCGCATCACCCCACTCTCTTCCTCCTGCTTTCACTGCCATGTGATGTGCCTGTGGTCCTACTTCACCTCCCCCATGAGTAAAAGGCTCCCTGAGGCCTCCCCAGAAGCCAAGCGATGTTGGCACCATGCTTCCTGCAAAGCCTGCAGAACGCTGAGTCAATTAAACTTCTTTTTGTTAAAAATTGCCCAGTCTCAGGTATTTCTTTGTAGCCATGCAAGAGTGGTCTAATACAAGAATACAAAATAGATCGATAAATAGAACTGCAGTGCTTCCATACTAGTGAGGAATGGTGAGCGAGGGCCAGTGCTAGGAAGACCACAGAACCAGTTTCAGCTCCCATACTTTAAGTTAATATGGTGGAGAACTCTACTACAATACCAAAGAGCCGCTGCATTATCTTGTCATTTGGGCTTATGGGAATCATTGAAGGCAAAACACAAGTGAGCTGGCCTGTGACCAGCTGCAATTATGTCTCCTTCTTTTGCCTGAATTTCTAATTTCTTTGTTGGCTGGTGAAACCATCTCCCTCCAGAACATTAGGGGCCTCTTACAAAGCTACTCGATCCTGTATCAACGCTATTGCTAAATTTTTTATGTAATCCTATGACCGCTGTTTTCCAACTCAGCCATCTCACTTATGCAAACGCAGAATAGTCTCAGGGGTCCTAGAAAATCCCAAGGTCAATTGAGTCAAACATCACAGAGGCTGGCATGGGGAGAGACCAGTGGAGGAAAATGGAGCCTCAATTAGAAGGTCATTTTATGTATCTGCTTGTGCTCCCCTTCTTTGAGTCTATGACTGAAACCTCCACTTCAACTCTCCAAATACACAATGTTCTGGAAGGAAATCTAATCTGTGCACCAAAAGTTGTCCTGACATTGTATTTTATGGCCTCTTCGTCTTATAAATGGTAAACTTAAATGGTTATCATAAAATTTATTTTAAATTCCCCTTCTTCACATACCTTCTTATGGGAATGGGAGAAATTCATGGGGCAGAGTCACAGAGACAGTTGGGGTTGTGCATGAGGCTGAACACATACAATTTTAAGGCTCTAGGATATGGGGAACTTTTAATTAGAACTTTTTAGTAGTCTGCCTGATCTTTCCAACTTGGACAAGTCATCGTTTGCTGCATTACAAACACTCAAAACATAGTGGCTTTAAATGGTAACACTGCACTGTTTCTCATGAGTCTATAGGTCATCTGAGTGGTTATTCTGCTGGTCTTGCCTGGGCTCAGTTCCGTAGCTCCGCTAGAAGCTGGGACAGGCTGGAATTATTGGGCCATTCCCTGCAAGTGGTCTTTCACTCTCAAAGAGTCCAGACTGGCTTCTTCATATTTTCACATTGTAGTGGCAGCATTTCAAGAGGACTAGCCCCAAAGCAACACATGTACCAACGTCCTCTTGACTGAGGCAAGCCATGTGGCCAAGTCTAGAGTCAGTTAGGAGAGGACCATATAATGACATAGATGCTGAAAGGTGTGATTTATTGAGGCCTGTTGGTGCAACAGTCTGCCACACAGTCTAATATAGAATTCCCCAGCATTTGAACAACATGCCCTGGGATGCTCAATTTTTATAAGAATTTATTCTCCTGTGTCCTGGGATGATTTTTTTCTGCAGATGTGGAGTGTCTAGACAACTCATAAATTAGACAAGCTATTGTGGGGCTTTCTGCAGGGATCTGCCTATTCTTCTCCTCCCTTCCCTCCCTCCCTCCCTCTCTCTTCCCTTTCCTTCCTCCTTTCCTTCCTTTTATTCCTCCTTTCCTTCCTTTCCTTCCTCTCTTCCTTCCTTCTTTCCTTCCTCCCTTCCTTCCTCTCTTCCTTTCTACCTCCTACCTCTCTCCCTTCCTTCCTTCTTTCCTTCCTCATTCCCTTCCTCTCTTCCTTCCTTCCTTTGTTTTTTCCTTCCTTCTTTCCTTACTCCCTCCTTTCCTCTTTCTTTCTCCCTCCCACCCTTCCTTCCTTCCTTCATCATTCCCTTCCTCTCTTCCTTCCTTCCTTTGTTTTTTCCTTCCTTCTTTCCTTACTCCCTCCTTTCCTCTTTCTTTCTCCCTCCCACCCTTCCTTCCTTCCTTCATCATTCCCTTCCTCTCTTCCTTCCTCCCTCACTTCCTTCCCTTCTTCCTTTTTTCTTTCCTTTTTTCCTTACTCCCTTTCTTCCTCTCTTCCTTTCTCCCCCCTCCACTCTTCCTTCCTTCCTTCCTTCCTTCCTTCTTTTCTTCCTGTTGTTTTTTTTTATGGAATCATTTGAATATTTGAGCCAAGTTATTAGGTTTAATCCCTCAAATGCTTTATTTGACAAATATACAAAATGAGGACCAAGAAAGCCATGACTTGCCGGGCTAATTTAGGGGACATTAGTGACTAGAATTCAGGTCTTTCAAGCATCACTCTAGTGAACTTTGCACAAGTAAATTACCTCCCTCTTTACATCCTGTGCATACCTGACCTCCAGTTATCTTTGTTTATGTTAAATTATACATCTGAGGACTTCTTATCTAATGTTTCTAATTAGTTTTCCATGTTTCTAATTATTTTATTTGGCATTTCCTCTACTTCTCAATACTGAGAATGATCCTTTGTTAGTTCATAATTTTGAAATAATTTCATTTTTATCACTTCTAACATTAAATTAACTAGTGGAGACACTAAAGGGAAATGGCCCCAAACCTGATTTTGTAGCACTGAACCAGCTGTGTTCCGAAAACTATGTACCTTCCTGTTTATTATTAACTTTTATTTACCTTGTTTTAACTGCTATTCTGACTGCAAGACTGTGGTCTAATACTTGATAATTTAGGATTTTTTTTTTCCAGGAAAAAAAGTTATCAGTTTGCATCAACCAAACCTCAACTTGTAACTGTAAGTAAATTCAAAGTAGCATTTTTTATTGATTTTATTTTTCATCAAGCCTAAAGGTATAATTCAACCAACAATGGAATGCCATATAGGAGCTAGACTTTTAAGTTCTTCTTTCTGCTGTGTCTTTTGTATGAGTCAGAATTTCCCAGTACATAAGACATTATGTGGGAATAGGTTAGCCATCTTCGGTAACCACATCAACACCCTTAGCTTGTGCTACCAAATTTAAAGCAGGAAGTAACCTGGGCATTAGAACAGCAGGTCCCCGAATAAGTCATATATTTATATACATATATGTACATATACATATGGTTCAGGTTGAAAACAAAACAAAACAAAACAAAAAACCCTACTTATTACCTACCTCCTGAGTGCTAATGCTAGTTCCATGAGGAGCCTGTCACCCACAGTTTGCTTTGAGTTTCATCATGATCAACATCATCATTGATATTGTTTGAATATTTGTCCCCTCCAATCTCACGCTGAAATTTACCCAGTGTCGGAGGTGGGGCCTGGTGGCAAGTGTTTGGGTCATGGAGGTGATCCCACATGGCTTGGTGCTGTCTTCACAATCCTGGGTTCTAAAGAGATCTGGTTGTTTGAAAATGTGTGGTACCTCCCACCGCCAACATCTCTCTCTTCCTACTGATCTCATCATGTGACATGCAAATTTCTGCTTCACTTTCCGCCTCGTGTAAAAGCTCCCTTAGGCCTCCCCAGAAGCCAAGCAGAAGAAGCTTTTGCCATGCTTCCTGTCTGGCCTGCAGACAGAACTGTGAGCCAATTAAATCTCTTTTCTTTATAAATTGCCCAGTCTCAGGTAGTTCTTTGTAGCAATGCAAGAATAGCCTAGGTCAATCATCATACTCATTATTAGCCACAGAATTCTCCTTGTCATCAATAACAACATTTTTGTTCAGGCACAAGTACATTTGAAGGGAATGAACAGAAGAAAGGGGGCTACACTCAGAGTGATGTCAGGGTGTTTCCTTGGCTCGCCTGAGTCAATTTCAACTCATAAGAAATAAAGGTTGGCTATTTTACCATGTAATCAGATAATCCTTACATCTGATTATCTTTGGAAAATTGTGCTTCATTTTGAGTGCCACATTTTAAGATGACATTGATCATAGTGACTTCTTATGAGACCTGGTTGGTTGAAAGTGTGTGGCAGCTCCCTCTGCCAACACCTCTCTCTTGCTACTGCTCCCACCATGTGACGTGCAAGCTTCTGCTTCGCCTTCTGCCATGAGTAAAAGCTCAAGAAAAAACAATCAAGTGGCAATTTTTTTTTTCCAGAGAAGAATGAATGAGTGAAGTGGGGGATAGTTAAAGGAACTAAGGGTGTCTAGCATGGACGAAATAAGTCTTGTGGGTATGTGGGGACATCTCCAAGTATCTTAAGGAGTCTCATGTGGATGTGACTTAGTTCATTTTTGCTCTACAAATTCCCTGGACAAAGTTAGGACATTGGAGATTTGAGACCAGTTATTGCTCACCAAGCCTGTCTTCTCACTTTGAGGCGGTCATTACCTAGCAAATGAAGGACAAATGAGGACCACACTGCCATCTTCACCCTCTCCTGGCCCTGCACTGAGTTTTACCATCCTTAGCTATTAGTGTGCCTTCTTTCTAGATCTTTTCACCCTCTATGAACCACTGCTGCTTCTAGTCTATCACTATTGAACTATTGTACTAAAGCTCATTCTGTGATGCATTTGAGACCAGCAGGCTTTGTCATTCATTTCCTTCACCCACTGCCACCTGCCCGGCTCCCAAGCACTGTCCCTCACTCATAAACTTTGCCATCTGATACTAAATCTTCTTCTATCCAACTCCTACCACCATCCTAAGAAATTTCACCATCCATGTTGATGGACAACTAATCCTACATCTTAGCTTAGAGGTTCCTGAGTTTATTTAATGCCAGAGACATTCTTTACCCCCTTGAATCTCTTCAAGACCAGGATCTTCTCTACCTCTAAAATATAATATTTGAAGATTACAACTTCTGAAGACAGTCTCTTATGCTCTCAGCTTTCTCATGAACTCACTCATACTACACTTGCTCTTTTAATGCAAATGTATTTTTAATCCTTGATTCTTCCCATTTTATTGGCTTATCAGCTCACTTCTGGCCTTTCCTTCTTTTCTCCCCAGAATAGACCTCCCTGGTTGATTTCTTACTGTCATTTTCACTTCCCTTCCTCCCCTACCTAATTATTCTAGGAAAAGAAAATCAAGCAATCCATGAAGATAAAGTCTACTGCAGATTCATGGGTCTAACTTCAACTTGACCTTCAGTACCAGACCCTTGGGTTTCCCATTAATTCTTCAGTTATCTCTGGGTCAGATTCCTCTCCCAGTGATTTCATCAGTGACTCCAACCCATTATCATTCTCTTTATGCCCTTTCCCTCTCAATTTCAGCAGATGACCTTGCCTCCCTTCTTGAGAAAATTGATGCCTTTACACATGGTTGCTGTATCAGTCAGCATTCTTCATAATGAACAACAGAACCCAGTCTGCTGGTCGAATGCCACAGTTGTTAAAGGAATCTCCAGGAAAGCCAGAAAACCAGCTTGGGAGCTACCCAGCCCCAACCATGCCAAGAGGGCTGTTGTAGTGAGCACCACTGCCAGAATCCAAATATTCGCTAGAACCATGCATTGCTGATGCTTAGAACTGGAAACCAGAAGTTCTGTCCCTATTGTGTCTGAACAGAATATGGAGTTTCCATGCACCTACCTCCTCACATTGCTCCCTTCCAAGTCAGCATCTCATGCAGAAGCATCTGACTGATGGAAGTGAGCTCACATGCCTGCACTTTAGTGGCAAATGATGCCAGGAGAATGAGTTCTGGTTTCTACCTTGGGGAATCAGGATTCATAGTGTGGAAAACTCTTCAAATATAGGAGGAGTGTTCAAGAGATGTTTCAGAGCTACAAACATGATAAACGTCCCCCATAATCTCTTAGCTGCTCATTCTTTGGCCACAAACTTTATCTCCTGCATACCCATTCCTGCCTCCTTTCCTCTCATCGCAATGCCTTCTACTTTGAAGTTCATCCTCTTAATTTCTATGCTTAACTTCATCCCTTTTGGCTTTTGTGTCCTCTATCCTCTCACTACTATATTCTGAATCTTTCCCCATTTTGACATTTCTTAGTTTATGAATATATTCAAGCTTCTCCTATCCTAGAAATCCCTCACTGGACTTCCTTGGTACACTCTCATTTGCTTCTCAAATGAACTTCTTAAAATAATAGATTGAACTAACACTGTCCACGTCTTCATCTATAATTCACCACCAATCCATTGTTATCAGATTCTGACCCATGATTCAGTGTCCCAAACCTGTTCTACCCTGAAACTGCTCTTACTCTGGCAAACAAATGACCGTCAGCTTGTCACATCTAATGAGCATGGATTAATTCCTCTAACTCACAGTGCCTATCTGCTTGTTTTGACCCTGGAGATGATGCCTGTTTCTTGAAACTTACTTCTCCTTTAGCTCCTGTGAGTGCCCACTCTCCTGGTCTTCTGAACTTTTCTAATCAATGCTTAATGCTTCTTCCTGGAATGCTCATCTGCCTCTTTACCTTTAAATACTGGAGTTCCTAAGAGTACTACCCTCCCTCCTGACTCCTCTGATTGTAATGACTCTACGAACTCTGCTTGGGTGACTTCATCTGCCCACATTTTTAAAATCCACATGTCAATGCCTCCTAAGTCTTTACCTTTAGTCCAGATCTCTTCTATGAAATTGTGACTTGGATAATGAATACCTGATCATATGTCCACACAAGCATCCCATATGAGTGTCAACTCAACACAGCACAAACAGAATTCATATTTTCTCTTTCACTCTAATCTCTTTTAGTTGGTTAATACTAACCAGCCCCTTAAGCTGTTCTTGGCTTCCCCTCCCCTTCACTACCTGCCATCTCATATCAATTCTGACTGGGTGATGTGAATTCTAATGGCCAAATATTTCTTGAACTCTTCCCAGCCTCCTCAGCTTTGCTGTCATTGGACCAAGGTCTCATTATCTATTGCTGAATTTCTAACTTGTATGGTCTCCCAACTGGTCTCCCTTTTTTCATCTTATCCTCTCCAAATCCATCTTCTACAGAGCCAAAAAGAATATGCTTTAAAAAAAATGTTAAGCCAACTGTGTTTACAGCACCTCAAAACCCATCACTGAGAGAGTAAAGTCAAAGCTCCATAGCCCCAAGGCAAGCTCTTGTCTCTCTCTCGAGCTTCATCCTTTAATCTGTCTCTCACTTTTGGCTTCAAAACACTAAATAATGTATCCAGTTTCTTGCACCTCCATGCTATTTTTGGCTTCTCTGTCTTTGTACATACTGTTTTGCCTTGAATCCTCTTTCCTTTTTCCTTTCTACACCGCCACCCTCACTCCACAAAGCAAAAACAAAACACGAGCTAACTCCTTCTCATCCTTTAATACTCAGCTCAGTCATCAGCTCCTCCACAAAGCCTTTCCTGACCTCTTTTCTCCTCCCTGTAGAGATATGCCCCTTTTGAGAGCTCCCATGGTACCTATTACGTACTCTTCAAAGTACTTACTCAATATTGTATAACATCAAGATATAATAGGCCTGTATGCCCTATTAGACTGTAAATGTCTTTTTTAATGGAGTGATTTTATTATATTATTTTAAAAATTGACACATCATAGATTTACATATTTTCCAGGTATCTGTGATAATTCAGTAAATTCATATGTAATTTATAAATATCAAATCAGTGTAATTAGATTATTCATCACCTTAAGTATTTGTCTTTTCTTTATATTAGAAACACTTGAATTAAGACTAAATTTCTTATGAGCAAATTTTGTTTCATTCCTTGTTGTAACCCCAGAACTCGGTAAAGTACTTGGCATCCAGTGGACACTTTATGCATGACTGACAAATCAATAAAATGATAGATTAGCTTTACAAACCCTGGAGTCTAATTTTGGTACCTAGATGCTAATCCTCTCAGGGTCCCTGGTATGAAAAATGGCTCTGTCATTTAATAACGTTGTATATATTTAAGACTCACAAGGCCACCAAAACACATTTCTAATAGCACTTTAAAAGGTGTTTACACAGTTGTATCATCAGTATCAGAAGCCAAGCACAGTAAAGACTACCCTTTGTCTAAAATTAAGAAGCAGCCCTAACACTGACCCATGAGCCCCACTGGATGGATGATCAGAGCATGTCCAAGGTTGGAAGGCAAAATGAGAAGAAAGACTACACCAAGAGAAAGTCAAATATCCAGCGCGTTTGCAATCTTTGGGCTGAAATTAGAGCTAGTGAGAGTTTAAAAGATCACTTATTAAACTACAAGATAAATGAATCATTAGGAAGGGAGAGCGGAATAAATAGTACAGTGAAGTAAATAGATTTTCTTTAGACACCCAAAAAAGAAAGAAGCTCTTATTGCATGCAATGAAAATGGCACAACATTTAAAGTCTTGTAAGTTCCCGGAACTGACACGCTCAGTCCTTAAATGGTCTAACCCTTAGTTAAGGGGCCATTTTGAAATCCACTTGTAGGCAATTGCTAAGCAGAGCTGAAGGCCACTATGTAAGTTGCCAGGATGCCAGTATACCAAGTAGGATTCACAGGGACCCACGTGTTCCTTCCTTCTGTGAAGTGAAAATGGAACAGTGAAGACCACTTTATCAGCTGCTAAACAAAGTACTGTCAGACCCCCGAAAGGGCCAAATAGCCAGAAACCTTGGGAAGTTACTTGTGTATTTATTTTAATAAAGGAAAGTTTTGAGTTCATGTTCATTAATTGTCTGTATTCATGCGAGTCCCCAGGGAAATTTCTCCCAAAGGTAGAATATGGGTTCTCAGAGCAAATGCCACCAAGTAAAAATATTTTTTTCCTCTTTATTTAATAAACTGTCCCCTTCCACAGGCTGCAGGCTATAGACATTACAGTGTAACGAAGATGACAAAAATGTGTTACAGTGCAGTAGCATAAATTTTTGTAGGCACAAATGCTAGGTTTGAATTACAAGCATATAATTGACTTTCATTAAGATAGAAAGGCTTGGTGGGCTGTTTTTATTTCTGAGTTGTGTAGTTCATGATAAACTGGTCACTCTCAATGAGAGCCAAGGCACTACCCATGAGCCCACAACTGAGGGAATCCTGTGGTCTTTCTAGGGCAGCCTATGGACTGGTTCCTGCTGTTCTGTTAACTTTGTTGGAACCCCTGTCCTGGGAACTGCTGTCCTGGGTCATGCCAGCTGTTCCCCTGAGGCCACCTTCCTCTCCTGCCTGCACTGTCAGGAGATGCAACCCTGTACTCTTCCTGGCCAGGGATCCTCCCCTTCCCTATGTGGGTCTCAGTGTGAGAATAGGCAGAATCAGGACTGGTTTCTGTTCTCCCACATTTAGGGGGTGGCTGTGTTTTTGGCAGGGAACTAACTTCATTAGAGAACAGAAGAAACTTTTTCGCAGCTCCATTTTTGGAAGTGGTGAATTAGTCATGAACTAAAACACCGATGGTTCTGGAAGTGAGTTCCTGTAAGCTAAACACAATTATCTTGTAGAGATGGCCTGGAATTGAAAGATGGGTGGCTGTTTGGAACAGAACAAAGAATACTTGAGGAAAGGGAAGAGGAGTGAGGATACCTGGAGGCTATCTTGGCTCTAACAGAACAAACAAGGGGATCATGGCTCAGTCACTCCTCTCTCCAGCCCCAATGCTCATCTACACAATGAAAAACTTGCAAGGAAAAGAATCTAAAAGTCCAAAATTCTACCCTTCCATGACTCTTGAGAATCAGACAAAAAATTAGCCTGAGAATCTGAGTTATGTGTGATTAAAATCATATTCTATACATTTCTAAATTCCAGCAAATATTTACATTTATAATAAAGAACAAATGAGAAATGAAAAAGAGCAATAAATGAGAAAGGTTTTAACAATGCCAACACTCTGGTTTTTCCAGCTCCTGACAAGGTTTATCCAGTCATCAATCTATGTATTTTAATCTCTCACAAATTAGGCACCTAATGGTTTGAGGTTTAAGGGAGAAATGACTCAAGACTAAAAATTCTGGTTCTGTCAGTTGGACTACAGGCATTTTCCTATAATCACTTAACTTTTAATTTTCATTCTTAAAGATCAATCTGAAATCCACAGGCAGGCCAGTTATATGTAGCATCGATGTGTCATGGTGATGGCAGTTTGCTGGAGCCTCACAGGAATAAGGATCTATCTAGCCTGGGCAATGTAGTGAGACCCCAACCCTACAAAAAATGTTCTTAATAACCAGGTGAGGTGGATCGTGCCTGTAGTCCCAGCTACTGGGGAAACTGATGAAGGAGGATCACTTGAGCCCAGGAGTTTAAGGCTTCAGTGAGTTATGATTGCACCACTGCACTCCAGCGTGAGTGACAGAGCAAGACTCTGTCTCAGAAAACACACACACACACACATACACACACACACACACACACACCCCAAGGGTCTGGAAGGATATAAATGCCCTCCTGTGTTTCTCATAATGCAGCATCTAGATGAATTTCGAAACTGCCTTGCAGTCTACCAAAGGTCAAATGAGGTCTGACCCACTGCCCATCGGCCAGTGGTGATTAGTGAGAGCTGACGCGGAGGAGGCTTTGGAGATTAGACACGGTGATGGGAGTCAACACCTGTGCAGCCTTCCCAAGTCCTTCCTACATTCGCAGCTTGTTGTCCAGCACTCTCTAAATAAGTATTACAAATGCATGAGCACCCATGTAGAGCTGAAATGTTTGAATTTTTTCAGTGACAAGTTTCTAACATCAAATTCAACAGTAAAAAAAAAAAAAAATACATGTCGAGTGCTAGTATGTTCTAAGCACAGTGCTTGGTCGGGGAATATGTAAAAAAGCAAGACAGAGAAGCTTCTGCCCTCAAGTTTTTAGTCCAGTGGGTAAGGGACTAAAAATCGATTGATCAAGCAAAGATTTTAATAGGTTTCTCCCAGGCTCCGATTGCAGAACACAAGGATTATTAAGGCAAAAATATCACTCAGATGTTAAGCGTCCTGCCCATCACCTTCTCTCCCCAAAGTGGTTACCTGAAACCCCACACATGACAGGGTGGATTTAAACACTCAAAACACGAATGAGGTATCCTCTTCCCTTGTCTCCCTGGGAGTCTGCTCCCTCTTCTCTCTTTGCCTGGCTCTAATTTTGTCCTCTGATTACTGTATACTTTGAAATTAAGAAAATGAACAGAATGGGCCAGGCGCGGTAGCTCACGCCTGTACTTCCAGCACTTTGGGAAGCGGAGGCAGGCGGATCACAAGGTCAGGAGACTGAGATCATCCTGGCTAACACAGTGGAACCTCGTCTCTACTGAAAATACAAAAAAAAAAAAAAAAAAAAGTTAGCTGGGCGTCGTGGCAGGCACCTGTAGTCCCAGGTACTCTGGAGGCTGAGGCAGCAGAATGGCATGAACCTGGGAGGCAGAGCTTGCAGTGAGCCGAGATTTCACCACTGCATTCCAGCCTGGGTAACAGAGTGAGACTCCGTCTCAAAAAGGAAAAAAAAAGAAAAAGACAATGGACAGAATGATCATAGTTTATTACCTCCATCCACAGTTTATTACCTCCATCTGCCTTGAGATGTAGGCGGTTCCAGATTCCATGTAATAGACAACACAATGTCGGCTTAGATGCAGGTGTAAGTGACATGTAACTGGTGTGCAGCACATATCCACATGGACTTTCTCATTCCTCACCCTTTTTTTTTCTCTCCAGCTGCTTCATACAACTGGATATGGGATCGAGGAAAAGAGTTCAGAGACCACTGCTCTATGTGAATTGGTGTATCCTTTAAGAAACAATTCAAGACCGGGTGCGGTGGCTCACACCTGTAATCCCAGCACTTTGGGAGGCCAAGGCATGTGCGTTACCTGAGGTCAGGAGTTTGAGACTAGCCTGGCCAACAAGACAAAACCCTGTCTCTACCAAAAATACAAAAATTAGCCAGACATGGTGGTGCCTGTAGTCTCAGCTACTCGGGAGGCTGAGGCAGGAGAATTGCTTGAACCCAGGAGGCAGAGGTTGCAGTCAGCTGAGATCTCGTCACTGGACTCCAGCCTGGGCAACAGAATGAGTCTCCTTTTCATGTTGGGAGTGGGGCAAAGAAACAATTCAAGTAGCCTTCCGTGAAATGAAAAAAGCTTACATTAATTGAACACTTACAATGTGTTGGACACTGAGTATCTTATGTTTTAATTCACTTAACCATCAAAGTAAACCTTTTGTTATGTCTGTGTTACAGATGAGGAAACTGAGGCAGAGCAGTTACGTGCCCAAGATTACACAGTTTAAGAATGGAAGCGCTTGGATATCAATCCAGGTTGTTAGATTCACATGTTTGTGTCCTTAACCATTAAGCATTCTGCCTCCCCGGAATGAAAAATGGATTAGGAGTCTTCTTTGTCACATTTCACATTCCTCTTGAATTTGTGTCAGCCAAGTTGCAATCCTGAAGTATGCTCGGCGTCCACAGAATGTAATCTATTTGCAAAGCTGGCCTCCCTGCCATGAAGCAACAGCATATCTCTGAGTCACTGTTGGCGTGAGCATCTGGCTAGCACTTACTGTCTTCAAGCCAGCATGCCTGTCTGAAAGTGAAGCTGTCTAACTGGCTTTTCAACTGACGTCTCATGGGGAAATAACTTTTCAAGGCGACTCTTTACTTTTATAACTTCCTTGGATAGTGGTCTTGTTTGAGTGCTTATGAAACACAACTTGAAAAGTATTCTTTGATTTAAACACTTAGAGATGTAGTGAATGAAGCATATCTATTTTTAGTCATTGCAAAATGTTTTGCCTTCGTCAGGTGTGCTTCATAATTTGGATTGTTGAATGGTCAATCAGCATAATGCTTTTGAAAGGGAAACCATTCTCTGAAAATCATAAGCATACTTATTAATAGTAATCGTTTCCTGCTTCTTGACCTTCATGGAACGTAAATCTATGCTGTCTTAGGTCGTTTGATTGTTTCACATGTGTAAATCTTGCCTGTACATCTAGATTTTAAATTCCTTAAGGACATATCAAGACAGCTAGGCACACGATAAGTGTAAAACCTAATAAATATTGTTGCTAAACTGAATAGAAAATATACAGATACTGGCCGGGCGCGGTGGCTGAAGCCGGTAATCCCAGCACTTTGGGAGGCCGAGACGAGCAGATCACGAGGTCAGGAGATCGAGACCATCCTGGCTAACACGGTGAAATCCTGTCTCTACTAAAAAAAAAATACAAAAAACTAGCCGGGCGAGGTGGCGGGCTCCTGTAGTCCCAGCTACTCGGGAGGCTGAGGCAGGAGGATGGTGTGAACCCGGGAGGCGGAGCTTGCAGTGAGCTGAGATCCAGCCATTGCACTCCAGCCTGGGTGACAGAGCGAGACTCCGTCTCAAAAAAAAAAAAAAAAAAAGAAAGAAAGAAAGAAAATATACAGATACTAAATTATCATTAGGTGCTAAAAATTAAATTTGGTGTTTATTGTTTTGTTTTGTTTTGAGACAGGGTTTCACTTTGTTGCCTAGGCTTGAGTACAGTGACACGATCTTGACTCACTGCAACCTCTGCCTCCTGGGCTCAAGTGATTCTCCTGCCTCAGCCTCCAGAGTAACTGGGACTATAGGTGTGTACCCCCATGTCCGGCTAATTTTTGTATTTTTAGTAGGGACAGGGTTTCACCATGTTGGCCAGGTTGGTCTCAAACTCCTGACCTCAGGTGATCCACCTGCCTCTGCCTTTCAAGGTGCTGGGATTACAGGTATGACCCTCTGTGCCTGGCCTAAAAATTAAGTTTTAAATGAAGAATAATGTTTCAGAATTTATTTTGGAAAAAAACTCTTTAATCCCCAAGTGAGTGCAGCCTCCTTTTTATTTCTGTTGTAGTTAAAATTAAATGACACATCTTCATGAGTATAACAGAATAGTTATATTTAAAGGGCATTAAAAAAGGTATAACATGAGTTTCTGAAAGACATTCAATTCCATAAACAAATATACTAGTCTTTCTTACAGCAGAATTTAAAATAAAATTCTCAGCCTCTATGTTTTTTAGATTATTTTACAAAGAAGGCCATTTCTATCCCCACCCGTGTTGCAGCCTCGCTTCCCAACCTCTGTGGACCTGGAAGTCTTTGAGAGTGGCCTTTACAGGAGGAGTGTCTATATCCAATCCAGTTCCTGTCCACAGCCTTACAAAGGGGCAGACCTGCAAATAAAATCTAAATCTTTGAGCCAGAACCATCGGTGATCACCTTCTATTATTACTGAATCCAGATCAAGGGTTTTAATTTGGGGGATTTTGGTGTGATGTCTGGCAATATTAACACAGATGATAAACAGTTTTATGTTTTAGTATTAGTTTTTTTGTTGTTGTTGTTTGTTTGCTTTGAGAGAGAGAGTCTTGATCTGTCACCCAGACTGGAGTGCAATGGCACTATCATGGCTCACTGCAACCTCTGCCTCCGGGGCTCGAGTGATCCTCCCACCTCAGCCTCCCAAGTAGTTGGGACCACAGGCATGTGCCACCATGCCCGGTTAATTCTTGTATTTGTTGTTGTTGTTGTAGAGACAGAGTCTGGCTGTGTTGCCCAGGCTGGTCTTGAACTCCTGGGCTCAAGCAATCCACCCACCTCGGTCTCCCAAAGTGCTATGATTCAGGCATGAGCCATTGTGCCCAGCCAGTATCATGTTCCTAAACAGTGCTTTTCACATAACTGGACTGGATGGCTGTGGAAAGACAAGGGCAAAAAGGCCAAAAAGGCAATGAATGTTTTATATAATGACCCTCTCAAAACAGGTGAAGAGAGGCTTGAGATGAAACATACAATGCTATTAGGGAGTCCAGGCTGGGTGCCAAGAAGTACATTCTCACCAGTGTGCAAGCAAGGTGGTGAGGATATAGGCACGGAGAGGGACAGAAAAGAGGCGCATGACAAGCTAGCAAGAGAGGAAGGACATATACTCCCAAGGTAACCTAAAGAAGGCTACTCCGGGCAAGTCATCTCCCGGCCTCAGTTTTCTTAGCTTCAAAATGAGAAGAGTGGATTATTTCTCAGTTTTATAGCAACCCATAGAAACTAACTCTAGCCGGCCACTGCAAAAGAAAGAATGTACTGGAAAGATTCTGGAGCACATGGAATCCATAGAGAAGTGGAAAACCAGGCCTCAGAAGCAATAGAGACCAGGAAGCTCCAGAAAGTTCAGCAGCTGAATTTGTGGGGTTTCTTTAGAGCACCTTGCTTTGCACAAGATTCAGTCACAATCCCCTTCCCTCCCTCCAATCCCCTTCCCTCCCTCCAATCCCCTTCCCTCCCTCCAATCCCCTTCCTTCCCTCCAATCCCCTTCCACCACCTCCAATCCCCTTCCCTCCCTCCAATCCTTTTCCTTCCCCCTGTGTCTTTCAACTTGGAATTTTCAATTTCTGCGACAGTTACCATGCTCAGCCCAGGGTGGATCTGCTGTTCACACCTGGATTCATCACTATGACCAGGCAGATTGGATCTTCAAGTACAGCCATAGCTGTTGGCTCGCTCTGTGTTTTGGGTAGGAATGGAGCTAGGTGACAATTTCCAGAGAAAGGCAAATAGATGAGATCCAGGTGGCCATACCAATATGTTTTCAGTTCTACCTAAAGTTCAAGTAAAAATAATGTAGTTATGAAAGTATTTATAAGTAGGTAAAAGAAATGCTTTAATGTATGACTAAAGCTGAATAAGGTTGATCAGGAAGGGGTTCTTGGAAGCAAGAGGGTTTACGAATGGAAACTTAAAGTTTTGATGAGTCACTGTCTATTCCAGGTAGAGGGGAACAAAATGCACACAGACTCAGAGAGTCATTTTTTGGGGAGAGCAACCACTTTGCTTGAGTAACCCAAAACATTAAAGTCAGAGAACAAAGAGCTTTAAAGTTAATTAGATTAGAGGTAAGATAATTTGCAAGGTCTTATAGTTGGGAGACAACTCAGAGGAGCAGCATGTTATAATGGAAAAAGCATTTTAATAACATCCAGGAAGCCTGGATTCTGCCATGAATTAGCAGTTTCTGTTTGGGTGATCAAGTTCCCTTGGCTTCAGTGTGGTCACTTGTAAAACAAATCTGTAATTCCACCACTGTCAATTGCATTTTATTTGTTTATTTAAAAAATGTTCATTGACAAACTACTACATGCCAAGCAGAAAAAATTCAGCAATGAAACAAAACAAGCTGCTTTCCCTCTTGCAACTGTACTGATACCTAATCAATAAGGTAGTGATCATAACAATGATTAATTCAGACACGTGATGATCATGAGTCTTGACTTATTTTCTTTTTCCTGCATTTCCTGTATACACTTCCTTTCCAGAGCCTCCTCTTGGGGCTACATGATTCTTTAGATAGCTCTCTCCCTGCTCTATCAGATGGTAGTTTCGTCATCACAAAATACTTGCCAAAATCTTAAATTGGAGTGCTTGAGGTGTCCCCCCAAAATAGTGCACTCTTTTTATTCCCTCAAGTTCTGAACAAATTGAAAACTAAGACAAGAGGAAAACATTTTGTTTCCAAGATGGCGGATTGGAGACGTTGTTAGTCTGCCTCTCCCCTTGGAAAGACAAAAGAGTGTGTAGAGATTTATGCTGCGAACTTTTTTCCAAGAAGCAACACAAGAACTTAACAGAAAAACTGAAAGAAACTACAGATCCTCTGAAAGCAGCAGCAGGCAGCAGCCTACACCATGAATGAGCCAGGCAGAAAACCGTGAGTCCCCACAATGTGAGGCGGGAGATGCTGCCTCCATGGTATTCACTCCTACTGGGGGTCCTGGAAATCCAGGCCATGGGGGGAGGCCTTGACCCTGCCCGGTGCTGATTTTGTAAGCGGTAGGGAGTGTATGAGAAGGAGCAGCATCGGGATGTGCTTTTTGTGCATTCCCAGACTCCAGCAGGGACAGAAGGAAGCCATTCCTGATCCTACCTCATAGGGGACGTTGCAGAAATCGCCAGCTAACTCAGGTGGTGGTCACAGGTTGAGAGAAGCTCCCAACTGAGATTTGTGATATGATCTTGAGTGGTGACGAACCCCCTTGGCCAGAACTGAGGCACAAGCAGTATGTGTGCTATAGCCACAGGTGCAGGAGCTGGGTGCGCTGATTCACAGGCAGACCAGGAGAAGTGTAGTTGGAAAACCTCCGTTTCTGTCTGGATAGGGAAGGTTGACAGCCTGGGGCAGTTTTGAGTTCAGAGTACAGGCTAACTGGAACCCAGCCAGCTGCTGCTGGTGGAACATTGCATGTGCAAGAGCTGTCTTGCCACGTGCATGGGAGCTGGGTAGTGCTTACTGCTGCCTGCTACTCCCCACTCCCTGTGCAGATTCTTCTGTGCAGCAGATGCAGCTTTGGTACTCCTGGATTATTACCCCAGTGGCCAGGGAACTGCCCTCCAATCTCCACTGGAGCCGCTGCTTGCAGCTGTACATGGGAAACTAGGGTACAGCCTTGCCTGACCCAGTGCCACCTGACTTTATCCCTCTACCTACCCTGGTAGCTTAATTAAAGGACAGGTACTTTTGAGAGCTCCATGGTAGCACCCATTGTCTGAGACACAAGAACACCTCCCCTGGATAACATAAGGCAAGCACAAATCCCACCAGTACCACTGCAACTGGCATTCTTTGTAAACACGAAGCACCTCCTAGCTGGAGGCCAACCAACACATTCTATTACAATGCAGGCACAGTAACACAGTGCCTATGAAGGAGAAGACTTTTGCACAACCTTAGCTGTTACCCAAGCCTGCATCACCGTGCCTAACCAGGAAGTCTCGACTCTGTCTACATGACCTGTGCATTACTACTACAGCTGGTATTTGAGAAGGCCAACACACTAAGGTGATTTATAAGGAAGGAAATCTCACAGAGTCTACATCATTCCTATTCCAACACCATCAGACCTGTTGCTGGTACCTGATGCTGGCTAGAAGAGAGGTCACATCACTGGATCTTTTGTGGACATCCTCTAGCACCAGCCTGAAGTGTGGCAGACCCACTGTGCAGCTAGACCCAGAGAAGCAGCAGAATTCACAGTAGTCTGGCTCTCAGAGATTCCTGCTTCTAGGGGAAGGGAGAATGCACCACATAAGGGAGCACCCTGTGGATAAGAGAATCCAGACTGTAGGCCTTGAGTCCTGGAGCTTTCTGTTCACAGAATGTTTCAGCAGAGGCACAAGTGGAATGCTGGGCTCAGTGGGGAAAGTCTGCAGCTCTACCCCAACATTCAGGCAGCCCCAAGGCTCATGAAGCATCTTAGCAAAGGAGACTTCTTCTTCCCCTCACCCACCACTGCAGACACAGCGGAGGCTTTGCCCATGCGAGCTCAGCATGGGTGCACCTGTAGACAGCCTTTCTGTAACACTTCAGGCTGACTGCATCATCATAAGAGGAGTGCCATCCAGGTTTAAGCTTGCATGAGGGGTAGAGTACAAGCCCCCTCCAAATGGAACATTGGCATTCCTGCAGATAAAAAGAGGTGCCTCTTTGATTTGAATGGCTAGAACACTGGGTAAGAAGTGTGACTGAGAAGTGGATCACCTTCCTGCTCACCTGGTAGGGGAACTAAAGTGGCTCCCATCCTTCCCCCAAAAACGTCTCAACACATGTCACTGAGAGCTTCCCCAGCTGCCTCTGTCAAGGCTGGGGCCTCTGCCCACCATTGGGTGTTGTGTTTACCCATCTGCTTTAGCCGCAACTGGTTTTTACCCATGGAAATCTCCTACTGGCCTGAAGCCTAAACTATTCAACCCAGTGAAGAAATAAGTGGGGAAAAATTAATAAATAAGTGCACACCACTGGGGAATGAGATAAGCTTCATGAGACTTCTGCCATTCCAGCCTCACAGGAGACAGTGAACTCACTCACACACAGCATACATTGTTACTACAACTGGCACCTGAGAATGTGATCACACAGTGACTCTCTATAGCCGAGGAACTCATACAGAACCTTTGCCACTGAAAACACCCAGAGCCAAATTAGGTTACAATAAGCTATAAATATTAAAGCCACATCCTTAAGGGAAAAAAAACCTGAATTTTTTAAAAGCACAGTCAAATGAAAAATAAATTCCAAAATGATTAGAAGAAATAGTCTACTCAAATGAGAAGAAACTAGAAAATTAATTCTGGCAATATGAAAAAATAGGGTTCTATAACACTCCCCAAAAGATCAGCAATGAATCCAAACCAAGATGAAACCTTTGAAATACTAGATAAAAAGTTGAAAAGGTTGATTATTAAATTATTCAAGGAGATAGAAAATAAATGTGAAAACCAACATAAAGAAATTAAAAGAATTCAGGATATGAATGAAAAATATTCTAAAGAGATAGATATTTTAAAGAAAAACCAATCAGAACTTCTGGAAATGAAAAATACATTTAGAGAATTACAAAATGTAGTTGAGTTTTAACAATAGACTAGACCAAGTAGAAGAAATAATTTTAGAGCTTGAAGACAAGGCTTTTGAATAAACCCAATCAGACAAAAGAAAGAAAAATTTAAAGAAAGAAATAAAGTCTTCAAGAAATACAGGATTATGTGAAATGGCCAATTCTAAGAATCACTGGTGTTCTGGAAGGAGAAGAAAAAGCAAAAGGTTTGGAAAACGTATTTGAAGGAATAATTGAGGAAACCTTCCCTTGCCTTGCTAGAGATTTAGACACCTAAATATAACAAGCTCAAAGAACTACTGAGAGAGTTATGCAAAAGGACATCACCAAGGCCTATAGTCATCAGATTACCTAATGTCGACTTGAAGGAAAAAATTCTGAGAGCAGTGAGACAAAAGCATCAGGTAACCTATAAAGGAAAACCTATCAGACTGACAGCAGACTTCTCAGCAGGAATTGTATAAGCTATAAAGGATTGGGCTCCTGTCTTTAGTCTCCTTAAACAGAATAACTCTCAGCCAAGAATTTTGTATCCAGCAAAACTAAGTTTCATAAATGAAGGAGAAATAAAGTCTTTCTCAGATGAGCAAATAGTGAGAGAATTTGTCACTACCAGACTAGTCTTACAAAAAAAAAGTACTAAAAAGAGTTCTAAATCTTGAAAAAAAGGTTCACATGTGCTGGAGTATAAACTCTTGAAAGCCTAAAATTTACAGGGCCTATAAAACAGTAACAGATGAAGAAAACAAAGTAACTAGATAAAAATCAACATGATTTTGGGAACAATACCTCACATCTCAATATTAACAGTACCTCACATCTCAATATTAACAGCATTAAATGTAAGTAGTCTAAATGCTCCACTTAAAAGATACATATGGCAGAATAGATTTTAAAAATCACAAACTTAATATGTGCTCTCTTCAAGAGACACATCTAACACATAAGAATTCTTACAGATTCAAGGTAAAAGAGTAAAAATAAATTCTATGCAAATGGAAATAAAAATGAGCAGGAGTTGCTATTCTTACATCAAATAAAAGAGACTTTAAAACAACAATGGTGAAAAAAAGACAAAAATTGACATGACATAATGATAAAAGGATCAATTATATGGGAAGATATAATGATAAAAGGATCAATCAAACAATGAAATAACAGTGGGGGACTTCAACACTCTACTGATGGCACTAGACAGATCATCAAGGAGGAACGTCAACATGGAGACACTGGACTTAACCTGTACTCTGGGACAAATAGACCTAACAGATATTTACAGAACATTTTACCCAAGAACTGCAGAATATACATTTTTGTCATCAGCACATGGAACATTCTCTAAGGTAGGCCAGATGAGAGGCCACAAAACAAGGGTCAGTAAATTTTTAAAAATCAAAATTATATTAAGTATCTTCTCAGTCCACAGCAGACCAAAACTAGAAATCAGTTCTAAAGGAAGCCCTCAAAACTATACAAACATATGGAAATTAAACAATATGCTCCTAAATGATTTTGGGGTATGAAATCAAGATGGAAATTTAAAAAATAACAGTGAGGCAAGTTATCAAAACCTCGTAACATGTAGTTATAAATGTCTACATTGAAAAGTCTGAAGGATCACAAATTAACAACCTAATGTCATACCTCAAGGAACCAGAGAAACAAAAACAATCCAAACCCAAAAGTAGCAGGAGGGAGGAAATAACAAAGATCACAGCAGAACTAAATGAAATTGAAACCAAAAAATATAAAAGATCAATGAAATGAAACATTGGTTTTTTGAAAAAATAAACAAAACTGATAGATTATTAACTAGATTAACCAAGTAGAAACAAGATGTAAATAAGCTCAATTAGAAATGAAAATGGAAACATTGCAACTAAAACCATAGAAATATAAAAGATCCTTTGAGACAAATATGAACACCTTTAGGCACAGAAACTAGAAAATCTAGAAGAAATGAATACATTTCTGGAAACATACAATCCTCATAGCTTGAATCAAAGAAAAATAAAATCCTGAGTAGATCAATAACAAGTAGTGAGACTGAAACAGTAATAAAAAATTTGCCAGCAACAAAAAAAAGGCCCAGGACGGATGGATTAACAGCCAAATTCTACCAAACATTGAAAGAAGCATGGGTATCAATCCTACTGAAATGAATCCCAAAGACTGAGAAAGAGAGAATCCTCCCTAATTCATTCTATGAAGCTAATATAACCCTGATACCAAAGCTAGGAAATAATATAACAAAAACAGACAACTACAGACCAATATCCCTAATGACCATGGAAGCGAAAATCCTCAACAAAATACTAGCACAGTGAATCCAATGACACATTAAAGAGATAATTCACCATAATCAAGTGGATTTCATCTTAGGAAAGAAGGGATGGCTCAACATACACTATCCAATAAATACGGTCCACCACATAAACAGAGCTAAAAAAAAATCCGTCTGATTATCTCAATAGACACAGAAAAAGCATTCAATAAAATCAAGCATCACTTTATGATAAAAGCCCTCAAAACACTAGACATGGAAGGAACATGCCTCAAAATAATAAACGCCATGTTTGACAAACCCACAGCCAACATCATACTGAATTAAGAAGAGCTGAAAGCCTTCCTCTTAAGAACTGGAACAAGACAAGGATGCCCACTTTAACCACTTCTATTGAACCTAGTACTGAAAGTCTTAGCCAGAGCAGTCAGACAAAAGAAATAAACGGCATCCAAATTGGAAAACAGGAAGTCAAACTATCTCTGTTTGGTGATGATATGATCATATACCTAGAAAACCCTAAAGACTCCTCCAAAAGACCCTTAGATTTGATAAATGAATTCAGTGAAGTCTAAGGCTACAAAATCAATGTATGCAAATCATTAGCATTGCAACACACCAACAATGACCAAGCAGATAATCAAATTGAGAATTCAATCTCTTTTATATTAGATACAAACAAAAACAAAAATAAAAAAAAAAAACAAGCCTAGGAATATACTTAACTAAGGAGACGAAAGATCTCTACAAGAAAAACTACAAAATACTGCTGAGATAAATCATAGATGACACAAGCAAATGGAAATATATCCCATGCTCATGGATTAGAAGAATCAGCATCGTGAAAACGACCATACTGCCCAAAGCCATCTACAGATTCAATGCAATTCCTATCATAATAACAACATCATTTTTCACAGAACTAGAAAAACGATACTAAAATTCATATGGAACCAAAAAAGAGCCTGAATAGCCAAAGCAATCCTAAGTAAAAAGAACAAATCTGGAAGCATCACATTTACCCAACTTTAAATTACACTACAAGGCTATAGTAACCAAAACAGCATGGTACTGATATAAGAGTAGATACGTAGACCAATGAAACAGAATAAAGAACCCAGAAATAAAGCCAAATACTTAAAACCAGCTGATCTTTTAAAAAGCACACAAAAATATAAATCGAGGAAAGGACACTGTATTCAATAAATGATTCTGGGAAAACTGAATAGCCACATGTATAAGAATGAAACCTGATGCCTATCTCTCACCATGTACAAAATCAACTCAAGATGGATAAAGACTTAAGTCTAAGACCTGAAAGTATAAAAATTCTAGAAGGAAACCTAGGAAAAACTCTTCTAGACATTGGCCTATGCAAATAACTTAGGACTAAGACTCCAAAATCAAATGCAACAACAATCAAAATAAATAAATGGGGCTTAATTAAGCTAAAAAGCTTCTGCACAGCAAACCAAATAGTCATTAGAGTAAATAGACAACCCACAAACTCGGTGAAAATATTTGCAAACTATGCATCCGACAAACGACTAATATCCAGAATCTACAGTGAACTCAATCAAATAAGCAAGAAAAAAACAAATAATCCCATTAAAAGTGGGAAAATGACATGAATAGACATTTCTAGAAGATATACAAATGGCTAAAAAACATATAAAAAATGCTCAACATCACTAACCTACAGGGAAATGCAAATTAAAACCACAGTGGGATACCACCTTACCCCAGCCAGAATGTCCATTATTAAAAAGTCAAAAAATAGTAGATGTTGGTGTGGATGTGGCAAAGTGAATATTTATACATTGCTGGTGGGAATGTAAATTAGTACAACCTCAGTGGAAAACAGCATGGAGATTTCTCAAAGAATTAAAAGTAGATCTACCATTCTATCCAGCTATCTCACTACTTGGATATCTACCCAAAGGAAAATAAGTCCATCATTACAATAAAAAAGACACCCATACATGTATGTTTATCACAGCACAATTCACAATTGCAAAGATATGGAACCAACCTATGTGCACATTGACTGACGAGTGAATAAAGAAAATGTATATATACACTATGGAATACTATTCAGACATAAAAAAGAATGAAATAATGTCTTTTGCAGCAAGTTGGAAGGAGTTAATTATTATCTTAAGTAGAGTAACTCAGGAATGGAAAACCAAATACCATTTGTTATCACTTACAAGCGGGAGCTAAGCTGTGGGTATGCAAAGGCGTATAGAATGGAATAATGGACTTTGGAGACTCAGAAGTGGGAAGGGTGGAGAAGTGAGGGATATAAAACTACCTATTGGGTACAATGTACACTACTCTTGCAACAGGTACACTAACACATCAGACTTCTCCACTGTATAATTCATTCATGTAACCAAAAACTACTTGTACCCTTAAAGATACTAAAGTAAAATTTTAAAAGATTAGGCAAGAGGAAGACAGATGGAACACCTAGATGACTCTTTTATTACTGATAAATGCTAGGGCCCAGTTTGTATCTGCTGAGCAGAAGGCATTTGGGCACTGAGCCCCTGGATCAGACACACCTACATCTCAGTTCAGTTCAGGCTGTCCACGTGGCAGCCTTCCTTATACTGTTTCCTGATGGAGGAGAAGAGCTGATTGCCGGCTTCCTACAGACAGCTGGTTCCTAGGAGGAGGAGAAAGCCCATCCTGTGCATGTTCAATTCCCCTTCCTAATTCACTATCGGCAGGTCAGTAGCCCCCAGGAACTTACAGGCTACTGTGATATTGTTAGCTTGCTGCTGAATTCTTTGCTATTGGGATGAAAGGGGAAAGTTTTGTTCCACTTCTCCTACAGAAACAGGGACCCCATGAAATAGTTTCCTGTGTAATACTGTTCTCTTGTTTAACTAACACTGTCTTAAGTATTGTCATGCAGCCCATGCTGGCAAGTTGCTTCACGTCTCTAGGCAATATTGTTGTAATTCCTGGGGGCTACAGTGAGTTTTCCACCAAAATCTTGGAAATTAGGAAGACTGTTCCCATAAATGACGAGACACAGATATGTCATTTGAAGGAAAAATAACTACCGGGTCAACAGTACTTGACTGATGACATGGCCAGACCTGCATCATCTAGTATGGTGGCCACATGTAGCTATTTAAAGTAAAATTGAGTAAATTTAAACAAAGTTGAAAATTCAGTTCCCCAGTCTCACCGGTCGCATTTTAAGTGTCCACTAAAAATGTGGCTAGTGGGACAATGTAGATCGAGGACATTTCCATCATTACAGAAAGCTCTGTTGGACGACACTGCTCAAGGAAAGCACTAGTTAATTCATAGACAAGTTGGTGAGTTGATTAATCTTTGAAGCACAAACAATGGAAAGTCCTCAAGTCAATCCCTGGCAGTGACATTGCATCAGTCTGGGTGCTGGTAGAAAACAGACAGCACACTTAAAGGTGAATTGAAGAGTTTCATAAGGAGGTTATTAACAAAGATGTGGATAGGGCTAAGAGAACCAACAAGAGATGGTGGAACCTCGAAGGCTTTTGCACAGTTGGGAGCTATCACCTCCTCTGCCACTGCCCCAAGCTTGGAAGGATAAATGACATCGCTGGACCTGGCTAGAGAAAGCTTGGCTGTACATGAAAATAACCACCGCCAAATTGATGAGCCTGCAGTGGGAAGTTGGGGAAATATCCCAATTCCTTCTCTTACTGTTCGTCGACTGTCCTGCTGGTGCCTCCCACTGGTGTCTGACCAGAAGTCAAAAGAAAGGAACCCAGGAAGCAAGCTGTAAAGGCCGGGGTCTTGGGGCACAGAGCAGGACAGAGAAGCATGGAGAATGAAAAAAGGAGCAAAGGAGATGAATCAGCTCTCTCTCCAAGCTCTGCCCAAAGCAGAGGGAGCTTTGACCTGGGCTGAGCTTTGGGTGGGAGAGTCCTAACGTAGAGATGAGTGCTGGAGGCTTGCGGTGGTTCTGTTGTTGGGTTGGCTTCCCGTGTGGGTCTGACTTCACAGAAAGGAATATACTCAGCACGTGGTGTCCATGTCTGTTCATTGGGCAGTTTTCTCTCTCACTGTTAATGAATACGTTGGCAATCTGAAAAGTGTTTCTGAGCCAGCAAGGCCAAAGACCACACACCGTGGTCCAGAGTAAATTTACCAGAGTGAGGAGCACTACCCTGTGAAACCTTCTGGGAAACATCCAACCGACCTTGCCCTGATGAGGACTCTAAAACGTTGCTGTGGGCCCAAGGACACACATTGTAATTCCTACAAATAACATCTGCCTCATGGACTCGCCAAGAGCGTTCAAACACACATCTTACATAAAGCGCTTCGCACAGTGCAAGAGAAGCAAGAGGCAATTAGTTCATTCATTTGAGAAATATTCAGGAATGCCCACCATGTGTTGGTCACTGATCCAGGCTGTGGAGATGTAGCAGTAACAAAGCAGATAAAATTTCCTGCCTTCATGAAGCTTTTATTTAAGAGAGGAACCAGGATAAAAAGCAATATGGCTAAGTAAATCATGCATTATCTTAGACAGTAGTAAGTGCTGACAAAAATAGAGAGTGGGACTTGGAAGGGGAGTTGCAAGTATAGATAGGGTGGTCAGGGAAGGCTTTTCTCAGAGTGTGAAATGTACATAAAAAAGCCTACAGGAAGCGAGAGAGAAGTCATATAGACATCTGGGGAAGAGCTTTCAGAAAGGGGAGAGCCTGAACAGAGGCCCTTGGATGTGAGCCTTCTTGACATGCTCCAGGAACAGGGAGGTGGCCAGAGTGACTGGAGCAGAGGGAAGGGAAGGCAGAACTGGAGGAGATTAAAGCAGAGCTGATGGTGGGGGCTGGGTGGCAGATCAGGTGGGGCTTGCGATCAATATATTTTAATGACTTTCCTACTCTCCAGCTTGAAATTATTCACATTGCCTCCTCATGCCGTTATTGAACTCTTTTGTTCTTACGTAAACGTTCTGTTTGATCTCTGTGAGGTGCTCATTGCCAGCATCCTGGAAGCAGGCCTCATGTCGTCTGTATATATCTCTTTAACTCGCCTTATTTAGCATAACACCTCACATCAAGTTGATTCCCAATGGATGCCGATTGATTGATGCAGAAATTCCCATCTGGGTCTTCAATTTGCTGCAAAAAAATTCAGTGATGTCCCTGTCCCAGCATCGTGTGAGCTGATAAAAAAAAAGAAAGCACAGCTTTCTAATTTGACAGCAGAGTGAAATAACCTTAGCTCATCTGCATAGCAATAAAAACCCAGGCCATACCCTTCAGGAATAATAGCTCAGTTCATCATTCAAGCAATGAAAAACAGAATAATTTCAGTGTCTGTTTAAGCTTTCACATAATCTTTTGACCGGTACCTAAGCCATATTCAGCAGCCTCTAACAATAGAGGCTGAATGTGCCAGCCAAGGACCAAGATTGATAAGCTTAGTAGCTGCCAGGGCAGCCGCAAAGCCCAGCATGCGGAAGACCCTGCGTCAGTTGCACCCCTACATCACCTGTCTTTTTTAAAGGAATGACAGCCTGAGTACTGTGCTGTACTAAGAGACTTGATTGAAATTTCTCAGATAAATCAAAATGAACAAGATGTGTTGCACTTGAATCAAAATGAGGTTCCCCAGTACCTCAACCAGAAAGCAGAAATATGAAGCCAAACCAAAACTCAATTTATTTCATAGTGGTGCTATTATGTCTTACGTGTTCTGTGGTCCACAAGGCAACCTGTCTTCCTTGGGATGTCTTTTTTATTTCGGTATCTCTCCCAGACCTACGGTTCACTGTTCCTTCTCTTTTCTTTTCTTTTTTTTTTTTTTGAGATGCAGTTTCACTGTTGTTGCCCAGGCTGGAGTGCAGTGGTATGATCTCTGCTCACTACAACCTCTGCCTCCCGGTTCAAGTGATTCTCCTGCCTCAGCCTCCCAAGTAGCTGGGATTACACGCACCCACCACCGTGCTCAAATAATCTTTGTATTTTTAGTAGAGACGGGGTTTCGCCATGTTGGCCAGGCGGGTCTGGAACTCCTGACCTCAGGTGATCCACCCGCCTCAGCTTCCCAAAGTGCTAGGATTACAGACATGAGCCACTGTGCCTGGCCTCCTTCATCTCTTAATTTACCTTCATATCTCATGGCCCCATTTCCCCCCATATCTCCCTGACTAAATGCTTGGCTCTTGTGTGAGAGGCACCATGTCTGAGAATTCTAACTGCTCACCCCTCATCCCATATGCCTTCAATAGTGCTGCACGTAGAGCTGATTCTCATGTTGTTTTAATCTGTTTTATTTATGTAGATAATCATCTCGTTCCAATATAAATTTCAGATGGCTTATAGAAATACACATAGTTCAGTAGGATATTAAACCAATGTCCTAATGGAGAAATTGTAGGGAAAGGGTGATATGGTTTGGCTGTTTCCCCACCCAAATCTCATCTCAAATTGTAGCTCTTAAAATTTTAACGTGTCGTGGGAGTGTCCCAGTGGGAGGTAATTGAATCCTGGGGGTGGGTTTTTCCTGTGCTGTTCTGGTGAGAGTGAGTAAGTCTCGTGAGTGCTGATGGTTTTATAATGGAGAGTTCCCCTGCGCATGCCCTCTCTTGCCTGCCACCGTGTAAGATGTGACTTTGCTCCTCCTTTGCCTTCAGCCTCAATTGTGAGACCTCTCCAGTCATGTGGAACGAAGTCAAGTAAACCTCTTTCCTTTTTAAATTACCCAGTCTTCAGTGAATATGTCTTTATTAGCAGCATGAGAACAGACTAAAACAGGGAGATTAAAAACAGTGGCCTTTATCCCATTTATGGTTCCTTCTTGGGTTCTTCCTGTACTGCGTCCTCTTGTGATGCAACAAAATCACACATTACATGGGCCAGGTCTCATTATAGACACTGCCCTCCACTGAGCCCACTCCAGGACGAAGCCAGGTTGGCCCAGCAGCTTGACTAACTGCCAGTAAAGTGTGCACCCTGGCCGGCTCTGTGCAGGGGCCACTTTGAGATAAAATATTTATTGTTGTGTAATTGGTTTAGTTTGCAGGATTAATTCTTTTCTTCTTAGGGACTGTGTCCACAATTAAGGAAAAAGGCTACCAGGTGAGTGATATTTGGCAGGTCAAATATGGGATGTGGTTAGTTGCGTCACAAAGAATAAAGTACACCTTTCTAACTCAGTTTTGGTCTACATTTTACTCGTCTCTTATTATAACAGGAAAATTACAGAATATTTAGAAATGAAAGAAGTTACTTACTATCCAAATCAAAGAGGCAACTTTTAAAAACATTTACTTCTACGCTTTTTGCCAGTTATAACCATAGAGACTTATGTTGTACTTTGTTCCTCAACATTATTTTCTGTGCGGTAATTTTAATATCTGCATAATATCCCTTTTATGTTTTTCCATAACCATTCTCCATTAGTTAGCATTTAAATTCCTTCCAATTTTTCATTATTAGAAGTACCGTACTGAGCATCTATGAACATATGGTTTTTTAAATATTTTGAATTATTTCTTTAGGACAGATTCCCAGAGGTAAATTATGGCCAATGGGTTTTCATATTTTTATTATTCTTTACACATATTTCCAACTTGGCTTTCCAAGTGTTGCACTGATTTATGAAGCCACCCCTGACGTAGCAGATAGTTTGCTTCCTAGAGCCTTTTCCAGCTCTGGGATTGTGTCGAATCTGTAAATTGAATTGGAAGGAAAATATATGTTACTCTATTCAGTCTTGCAGTTAAATGTATCTATTGTTCTATTTGTTACTACTGCAGTTATTATTTTGATATATACGTATATGAATTACAGGTATTATACATACCTACCTATATAAGTTAGATGCAAGCAATAAGAGGATTCCTTAGGCCACAGCATCCTTTCTTTTCTCTTTGCTTTTTATGTTCTCCCTTACCTGCTTTTCTGCCTTCTCCCAGCCCGGCATACCCTCCAGGCCTCATCTGCATGTACACCCACATAATATTTTAAAAATTCACAAAGGTAATAATAAAACACAGAAACTGAGTGGCAGAGATAGCAAGTGCACCAAGGCTGGAATAAAACTCTGTGCTAGAGACCAAGTCACTGGATTCACGTGGGTGTCGATGAGATCACATCCACCTTGGAAGTAGATTAATGAGGTTGCTGACCCCCTGTCCACTGGCCGATGGTGAGAATTTTGAAGTGTCCTTAATGAGGCTGTCACGTAGAACCTGAAAAGACTCTCAGTGCTTTCACTTCCTGTACACGTGTGCGTGCCTGTTTGTGTGCGTGTGTGTGTGAGTGTGAGCTGCTGAGAGGGGCGTTCCCAGCACCATTCTTTGGCACCATTCTCTAGTTTTAGGGGCAAGTGCAGTGTGTACTGTTTGCTGTTTGCACAGTGGCACTTCACTGCTCCAGGGCCAAATGATGACAGAGGTAAAGTTTGAGATGCTTCGACGCTGCTCCCATGTCCCTGTGCTGTGTCCTGGCTCTCCTCTCTTGCTCCCAGCCAATGGTAGAGGCTAAATGCCTGGGTCTGAACTGGTCCCAACATCTGAACCGTAGAATCTCAGAGCTGGAAGACATCCCGAAAGTCACCTGGCCCAACCCTTTCTTTTTCTATACACAAGGGAAGTGAGGCCAAGACAAGTATAGTGGCTAACTCAGGTTGGTTTGTGGTAAAACTAGCACTAGAACCAAGGTGTCGCCGGCAAAAGGTTAAAAGACAGGGCCACTGGCCCTTATCTACCTTGCGGGAAGTGCGTAGATTTGAATAAGTCAGTCACACAAGCTTTCTCATTAACATACTTTTTAAACCACATCAGCCTATCCAAAGGGCCACTGCAAGGAATAAATTGAAAAATGGATGTGAAAGAGGGCTTTCGAGACTGTGTTCTGCTCGTGTTAGATGTTTGATATTCACAGTCAGTAATGGACTAAGGATGGGACAGTGGATACCACCAGCTTCCTGTGCAAACAATAAGAAGCTGTATTATCTGTTGAAAATGTAAAAACAGTTATAAAACCGACTAAAAATTAGGTTGCTTTTTGTTATTGTTGTGTTTGGCAGTTTTAAATCATGTCAGTGATAAAATACTCTTTCCTGAAAAATTATTTTGTAGGTCACCATTGCAAACAATTGTCATGGTTACTATTGAATTTTAACGATATGTGTGAAAGCTTCAGCTTAACACATTGTTGTTACTTAACCTCTAATAAGCCTTGTATTCCACATGAAACTTAATTCCGAGATCTCCCAGCTAGAGATACCAGATTTAACAATAAAGATGAGATGCCCAGTTAAATTCGAATTCCAGGTAAACTGCAAATGATTTTTAGTATAAATATGCCTCATGTTTATTTGGGACATACTTATACCAAAAGAAACATTGTAGTTTGCTTGAAATTTAAATTTAACAGGTGTCTTGTATTTCATCTGGCAAGTCTACTAATTATAGCTGAGAATACAGCCACATGCTTTCATTCAGGGAACAAGTTTATCACAGTTGTGAGTGATTTGAACTGACTTGAGGCGCAGTTTGTGTCTACAACCTTGGTAGTAATACACTTATTTGAATTTAAACAGTAGATTCAAAATAAAGCTAATATAGGAATTGTAAGGACAAAGAAACGGAATGTGTCCTTCAGTTTTGTCATTCTTCAAGTGGCCACCTGAAGATTTTATATGGTTTTTTAAAAAATTTAAGATTGAAACAGAATATGAGGTGCAAGGTATCATATTTTTGCTTGGTAAGAGCATGTTTTAGTTCACGTGACACATGACATATTTTACGGAATGCTATGGGTTCAATGGTGGTTCCCCAAAAAGATATATTGAAGTCCTAACCCCCAGTACCTTCCAGTGTGACTTCATTTGCAAAGAGGACAATTGCAAATGTGATTCGCTACATTAAGATGAGCTGATGCTGGAGAAGAGTGGGTCCTTAATCCAATACGGCTGGTGTTCTTAAAGGAAGAGGAGACACACCCACAGGTAGATGAACGCCAGGTGAAGACACAGGCCGCAGAGACAAGGCCATGTGACAGCAGAGACAGAGATTGGAGCGACGCAGCTGCAAGCCAAGGAGCACCAAGGATTGCTGACCCTCACGGGAAACTAGGGAGAGGCAAGGAAGGATTCTCTCTTCCAAGTTTCAGAAGGTTTCTCCCAGGTGGGTTTCCCCTGCTGACACTTTGATTTGGGACGTCCGATCTCCAGAACTGTCAGAAAATCAGTTTCTATTGTTTTCACCCACGCAGTTTTTGGCACTGTGCCCAGGTCCACCATCTACTAATTGTATGACTTTGCTTATGTTTCCGAATCTCCCTGAAGCACAGTTTCCTTATGGATAAAAGTGGGGCTAACCATGCCCACCTCAAAAGCTGTTGGAATATAATGAGATAATGCACACAAAGGGCTCAACACTGTGCCTGGCATAAGATAATGATATGAATGTGCAAATGATATTAACTTCTCTTCTTATGCTGCTGCTATTATAATGGCACCTTCAGGAGTGGTTTTGCTAGGAGTAGTGCCATGTGATAACGCTCCCTGGAAGACCATGTTCTCCAGATGCAGAAGGAATGACTCTCTGAGGGCTGAATTTTAGGCTTAACAGAAAATTTCTACATGTGGAGGCCCCTTTTCAGAAGGTGTATTTAATTCCCAGCCCCTTGTCAGCCACCCCTGACTGCACAGATAGTAGCTTCAGTTCAATTTCAGCCCTCAAACTCCCGGTCTGTCCAAGAGACATTCCACACATGGAGCAACCTTGAATAAACATGACTTTGTAGGAGAGGGTCACTACCTGAAGAGGGCATCCTCTAACCACAGGATTCTTTTTATATGATTGATTGACTGATTGATTGATTGATTGATTTTGGGATGGAGTTTTGCTCTTGTCCCCCAGGCTGGAGTGAAATGGCATGATCTCAGCTTACTGCAACCTCCATATCCCAGGTTGAAGCGATTCTCCGGCCTCAGCTTCCTGACTAGTTGGGATTACAGGTGCCTGCCAACATGCCCAGCTAATTTTTGTATTTTTAGTAGAGATGGGGTTTTACCACATTGGCCAGGCTGGTTATGAACTCCTGACCTCACGTGATCCACCTGCCTTGGCCTCCCAAAGTGCTGGGATTACAGGCCTGAGCCACGACACTCGGCCATATGCTTTCTATTGGGAATCCCACAAAACCACTTATTGGCAATGGAGGAAGCTCAGAACAGTGATAGATGCCACTGCCCTCAACAAGATTGATTACTACGTTTGGGAGCGACCTGAAATTGGTGACTCTGGAGCCAGAAGCCAGATTCTAGAATAACGTAACAATCAGCATGAAGCCAGAATAATAACGCTAGTAATAACACCGTGATAATGAAGATTGGAATTTAAACAGCTGGCTTTAAGTTTTTACTGTGTGCTAGGTACTGTAAGATGTGCTTTTTTCAGCTTATAGTTTAATCCTATAAATGGCTATGTGAAATTGTTATCCCCATTTTGCAGATTAGCAAACTGAGCCTCAGGGGGGTTACTAATCTGCCCGGGATCTCAGGGCTGGTAAGTGGCTGGGCCAGGGCACAGATAGCACAGAAGCTACTGCCATCCTGAGTGGTCAGATACAAAGTAAGCAACAGAGTTGCCCAGGGCCTGGCTCTCTCTGCTTATCCACATGCCTGGGGCCAGAGGATCCATTCGATAAATATTCATGCAATGCCTACCATGTCCCACACATCGTGCGAGGTGCCAGAAATGACATTGAGGATGCAGGTGGTACGGTGCAGGTTGTGAGGTCCCATCCTTCATCATCGTGCTGGGCCTTTCAAACATTGTTCTTTTAGAGCCTCAGTCTTTCCCCCCACCTCCTAGTGGCTGGGCTGGTTAACCCATGCAGGGCAGAGGCCAGGTTTTAGGGCATTTAGGTCATTTCCACCCTAGAACGTGGGAGAAAAGCACTGCCAAGTTCTTCCCTCTTTCCGCATGAACATCTCATCCTCAGCACCATGGTCATGCTCATTCTCTGGGTTCCTCCGAGGACGCTGGCACCAGGCTAAGGGGATCACACACTTGCTCATTTCTTTTCTACAACCTCTGAGGAAGAGCCTATGAGATAGGCCCGTTGTATTCCTATTTTATACATGAAGTAACCAATGTTCAGAAAGGTTAAGGGCTGGGTGTGGTGGCTCACGCCTGTAATCCTAGCACTTTGGGAGGCCGAGGCGGCTGGATCATGAGGTCAGCAGATTGAGACCATCCTGGCTAACATGGTGAAACCCCATCTCTACTAAAAATACAAAAATTAGCCGGGCGTGGTGGTACACGCTTGTAGTCCTAGCTACTCAGGAGGCTGAGGCAGGAGAATCCCTTGAACCCGGGAGGTGGGGGTTGCTAAGGTGAGATTGTGCCACTGCACTCCAGCCCGGGTGACAGAGTGAGACTCCGGTCTCAAAAAAAAAAAAAAAAAGGTTAACTAAGTTTGCCTATGCTGCCCAACTGATACACGGCAGAGCTGGGATTGGAACTCAGGTCTCCCTGACTTCAAAGCTCATGTTCTGTATATTGCCCAAAACCGACTTTTAGAACCAATTAGGCTGAGAGTGGCAGAGGAAGGAAATAAATACAATTATACATAGAGTCAACTTTTAAAGTTGTTTTCAGCCATCTGCCCTGGTCTTTTCTTTCAAGGCTGGAATTGCTCTCGCAACACGACTAAATGTCCTCAGATGTTGCGTGACGCTGAAGAACCCAAGGGAGATTCCAGATCCTTCTAAACAAATCAGATGGCTTACTCTTTGAGGCAGGGGACATTACAGAGACAACAGGAACTTTAGAGGAGTCTCAGTCTCTGACCCTTTTTCTAAATAACACTTCACCTGAGGAGCCTTTATTTTATTTATTTATTTATTTATTTATTTATTTATTTATTTATTTATTTTGAGACTGAGTCTTGCTCTGTCACCTAGGCTGGAGTGTAGTGGCGCAATCTCAGCTCACTGCAATCTCTGCCTCCTGGGTTCAAGTGATTCTTGTGCCTCAGCCTCCCAAGTAACTGGGATTAGAGGCCTGTGCCACCACGGCCGGCTAATTTTTGTATTTTTAGTACAGAAGAGGTTTCGCCATGTTGGCCAGGCTGGTCTTGAACTCCTGGCCTCATGTGATCTGCCCATCTCGGCTTCCCAAAATGCTGGGATTACAGGTGTGAGTCACTGTGTCCAGCCCCTACGTGAGGAACCTTTAAAGGACCATTGAAGGACTTTAGACTTTCCTGGTGTGTCACTGAAAGCCAAAAATCCTTCGTTAAGGAAACGTCTATTACAATATTCCCTTCCCTAAGCCACTCCATTCTCAATGGCATGATCAGTCTTATCTGTAGCAATTTTGTTATTGTTGTTCTACTTAGAAAATCTCTGCTACTGAGAAGAATAAACAGAATGAGTGACTTTATGAGATGTAGGATGAGAGAGTCACATGTTTTCCGTTTTGAAAGGTAGGTTTGAACCTTCCTATATCTATACCTATACACAGAATAATCATTGCCCAAAAAATCTGCTGTGGGTGGCAGTGGTGGTGACAAAGGGGCTTAGTGACCCCGGGCCCCACACGGGGACTGATACCAACTTTTACTTATGTTCAGAGAACTGAAAAACTGCAGCTTAAAATACCCAGGATCTTCATTTGTATGTTATTTATGGTTTCTGATGGATCCCAAGATTAAAATTCTCCTGGGTATAAAGTAGCTGTGTTACCAGGCTGCCCTCCTGAAATAGTGTCTTTCTATCCTCCTTGTCAAAACTTGCCAGAGCCCTTCATATTTGCTTCTAGCTGGAGTAGTTCCTAGGATCCTATGACTTCCTTGTAGTTATTTGACGGAAGACCTATTGAGTTGAAAGTTGTTTTGATTGGCTTAGATCCCGTGTTGGCATACAACGTAATATTTATTCATTGTGGATCAGGTCCGTGGGTTCTCATATCTTGCTTTTGCTGTTTTGGGGTATATGTTTTCCATATGATATTGATATTGCTATTTCTAGGCATCCCATAAAGCTGCCCCGCTGTGCATTGGCTTAGAGATAGAGTGTGTAGGGCAGCTAACCAGGTGACTGCCTAGCCGAAGAAGAGCAACTTATTTTTTCTTCCTTCCTACTTCCCTCTCTCCAGCCCTCTCCTCACTCTCTTCTTTTTGCAGAATCTCCCTTTGGGGTGGGCCTCTATCTGCTGACAATAAGGGAACATGAATTGGATGGCTTACAGCTTTTGTCTTTTTATGAGAATTTCCAAGTTTCCCGGGTTCACCGCTTTCGACCTAGTAAAGTTGCCTGAAATAAAACGTTCTTCCAGCAGGCGGCACTGGAGGCTTCTGGAGGCTCTGGAAGCCACCGGCTCTGGGAATACACAGAAGTCCTCGGAGGACTACAGTCAGAAAGGAGACCCGCTTTCTCAGTTTGTTCAAGGACAGAGAGGCATGCCCAGGATTTTATCCTGGAATCCAACAGCGTTGTCATATGATCCTTTTACAGACAAGACTCAATTGAGGCCATGCAGGAAATTGGTGAATACAGCCTTCTTAAGCACTGCAATCCTGTATAAATAAGAATGAGTTCGCCAAATGCATGCATTGAGAATAAGCCTGGCAAAACTCCAAATGTTGGTGGTTTCAGATATGCTGTGTTAACAGAAACTGGGCTGACTAAAGGGGAGAAAACAAACCAATGAACCAAGTAAACCAAACAATTTAAGTATAAATAGAGCATTTGATGATACAGTGAAATTCTTTTTTTTAAAAAAACTTTTAAGTTCAGGACTTCATGGGCGGGATGTGCAGGTTTGTTACATAGGTAAACATGTGTCATGTGTGTTGGTTTGTTGTACAGATTATTTCATCACCCAGGTAGTAAACCTAGTATGCATTCATTCTTTTTTCTGATCCTATCCCTCCTCCCACCCTTCTCCCTTTGGTAGGTCCCAGTGTGTATTGTTCCATTCTATGTGTCCATGTGCTCTCATCATTCAGCTCCCACTTATAAGTGAGAACATGTGGTATTCGGTTTCCTGTTCCTGCATTAGTTTGCTAAGGATAATGCCCTCTGGCTCCATCCATGTTTCTGCAAAGGACGTGATCTCATTCTTTTTTATGGCGGCATAGTATCCATGGTGTATATGTATCATATTTTCTTTAGCTAGTCTATCATTGGTGGACATTTAAGTTGATTCCATGTCTTTTGTATTGTGAATAGTGCTGCAATGAACATACACATGTGTGTGTGTCTTTATAATAGGAGGATTTACATTCCATTGGGTATATACCCAATAATGGGATTGTTGGATTGAATAGCATTTCTGTCTTTAGGTCTTTGAGGAATCGCCACACTGTCTTCCACAATGGTTGAATGGTAGGATTTACAATCCTACCAACAGTGTAAAGCATTCCTTTTTCTCCACAACCTCGCCAGCATCTGTTATTGTTTGACTTTTTAATAATGGCTGACTGGTGTGAGATGGTGTCTCATTGTGATTTTGATTTGCATTTCTCTAATGATCAGTGATGTTGAGCTTTCTTTTCACATAACTGTTAACCATGCGCATGTCTTCTTTTGAGAAGTATCTGTTCATGCCCTTTGCCCACTTTTAAATGGGGTTGTGTTTTTTTTTTTTCTTGTAAATTTAAATTCCTTGTAGATACTGGATATTAGACCTTTGTCAGATGCATAGTTTGCAAAAATTTTCTCCCATTCTGTAGGTTGTCTGTTTACTCAATAGAGTGGTTCTTGATCAGAGATATGCATTAGAATCGTCCTGGTTTAAAACAGGAAAACATTCCTCGATCCCACTTTTCAATGTTTGGGTTGGTTAAGTCTGAGTAGGATCTGGGAGTCTGTAGTTTCTGAAGTTCCATAGATGAATCTGATGCATTGTCTTAGCATCTAGTGTAGAGCTTTGTATTACTCTACCCTCCAGTCTGTGTGATGCAATGGGAAGAACAGGTCATATTTATGTGAGCTTTCGTGTTTCTGAATCAGTTTGCTCATCCGTAAAATGGGCCAAGTTGCAGAAATGGACTAGTTTTCCTAATCCAGTGTCAGAACATTGGCTATGACCAGATGCCCAGTCTCCCTACATCCATGCATTCCCTCCCTGGCCCTCCAAAAAGTGCATTGTGACTATGCTGAGTGGAAAGACATCAGTATTCTTCACATCTTTGCCTTTCCTCAGTAATCACTTATAATATAGTCAGGTCCTTGCCAGGATTAACTTGGTCCTTTCCCTAAGGTTTATAAGTGTTAGGAAATTGAGCCTCATTCATTTTGTAGTCTAAGAAGTAGCAAATGAGTCTTAAAACAGTGCTCAATCCAGTCACTAATTATTTAATGATTTGGGAATCAGAGACTTCTCAAAGGAATAATTAAATCTGTTTAGGAGAAAAGTAATATATGGATGTTAGTGATTTCATTTACTTTTATTAAGAAAAAAGACTACTAGAAGAAAGACTCCCCAAAAAGACATTGAGCCTCTGAACACTCAGGGTAGACAGTCTCTTAGGGAACACCCAACTGACATATTCTCAAACATGACAGCCCATCCTTCCACTAAAACTGACATCTTCTCAAACATGACAGCCCATCCTTCCACTAAAACTGACATCTTCTCAAACATGACAGCCCATCCTTCCACTAAAACTGGGCACCTCTGTTAAGCTCTAATAGTTCCCTGCCTTCCCTTAACTCTCCTTACCTGACACCCTCCTCCACGCCCTTCAAGAGGAAATCAAACGTCGGCTTCTCTGTGGTGCCTCCATGCCTCCACCTCCTCCACATTTTGATACTGCCTTTCAGGTTCACTTATGCTATGAGTATCTGTCTTTCCCTTAAAGTGTGAGCTCCCTGGAGTGGGGACTCTGGCTCACTCGAAGTAATTTGAATATCTGAATGAACTAGTTAGTGATGCAAGATTAACATACAAATAGAATTTTCCTTATCTGCAGGGAATATGGGTGGTCACTTAAGGAGTATGTGTTGCAACACACCAGACCTCCCCCACATCCCATAGATCACTCAAGCAGGTATTTAATTTTACCAATAATTTATTTCATCAGCTTAAGTATTGTCCATGCCTAAGGGCCTCTTTGACAATATGAACATCCCTAAGCAGGGTGGACCAGTCCCCTTAAAATAAGTGTGATAGCCAGATATTTTCTTCCTGGGCAGGAAGGAGTCAGAACGGCTCTATGAACCATGCCCTGGGAACTCAGGGTGTAAAAGACAGTGTCACCTCACAATTCTGCAGAGGACGACCCCTAGGCAAAAATGTTCTACTAAATAGGACAGGTTTGGGTAGAAGGGAGCACTGGGTTACGAACTAGTAGAATGTCCAAGTTGGAAGAAAATCCAACCCTTCCTTTTGTAGAAGCGGCGGCAGAGGCCAGGGGCGGGAAACGTTCTTGGCCAAGGTCAATGTGGGGACTTCATAATCCGAATGCAAAATGGTTTCAGTAGTGACATAAACAATGCCCTTGTGTACTCCCCTGTGCAATTGTCAAGGCCACATTCCCCGAAGCCACAGCTTTGCCCAGCGCTCAGCTGGCTGCATGTCAAAATCCTCAAGAGGCCTTTTTTTCAAAACAAATGGACTGTATTTTGAACACAAACCTGCATTTTTATCAAGTGTTTGAAGGTGATTCTGATGCATAGGCAGGTTTGGGAAGTACCTGGTTATCAAGGTTGTTCGTATAGATAAGCATAGAGGGATTTTAGTGCTAAATAAAAAAGACCTTAGATATAGTCTGAATCCTCATATTTTCTTCCTTTTTAATTCAAGCGAAGTTATACATAACTAACCACACTCTACTTTCTGAAATAAGTACAGAAGCCAAAAAAAAAAAAAAAGAGAGAGAATAAAAACAAAAACAAAAAACCAGACTATGTAAGAAAAAATAAGCTTACTAATGCTTCCTCTTATTGTTCATGACCCTTGAAGGAGAAAACTAGACCTAAAGAAGTCAGTGATTTTTCTCAAAGTCACATGGGTCATTTGCGGCAGAGCTGGGACTGAATCTCGTCTTTCTATCACCACTCCCTGAAACACACAGGTCTGCAAAATATGAAGGAAAAGGCTGATGGGGAAAAAGACCGCACTGTTCCCACTGGTTAGCGCTGGAGACTGGGATGACTGCCCTGGGCAGGAGTACACTTTTCTTTTATGCCCATCTGTGTAGCTGGAATTTGTTCCAGTTACATGCAACAGAGAAGGCAGGATTACCTGAAAATCCTCCCACTTCAAGACTTTTACAGTGCTGTTTGGTATATTCCAAACATCCCTTTCAATGCTGAGCTGAGGTTGTGGGAATAAAAGGGGGAAGTAATCAGGTGCTAAGAATTACAGGGGTGCTGAAAGCCAGAGCAGTGTTGCCTGTTGCCACAGCTGCCTTGGGGTCCGAGGGTTGGAGAATAAGTGAGCTGCCGTGCGCAAACCAGGTTTGGGGAGGGCCGACTTCACCCGGGAAGAGATCAAGGACATACATGGTTTCTGCTGAGGCTCTGGAGATGAAGAGGGAAAAGAAACTGTCCCTGAGAACTTGCAACTTGTAATTTATTCAAGTAGAAATTGTAGTTTACTCAGTAAAATTAGACGTTAGTCACAAAAGCGTAACTCTTTTTAAAAATCCCGTATGTTGGATATCCTATGTTCTCACTCATAAGTGGGAGCTAAGCTACGAGGATGCAAAGGTATAAGAGTGACACAATGGACTTTGGGGACTCAAGGGAGAGGGTGGGAAGGGGATGACGGATAAAAGACTACAAACTGGGTTCAGTGTATACTGCTGGGGGGATGGGTGCACCAAAATCTCACAAATCACCACTAAAGAACTTACTCATGTAACCAAACACCGCCTGTTCCCCAAAGCCTACGGAAATAAAAATTTAATAAATCCTCCATATGGGAAGATTAAGTAAGTCTTGATTTTAAGGGGAAAATCAAGTAAATTAATAGATGCTTATAATTAAAGGATAATGATAACATTATATGTCAAAATGTGTGGAACCATATAAAAAGTAATGTTAGGTAAAATTATAACTTTAAATATATTTTACAGAAAATTTTTAAATGTCAGAAATGACAACTTTAACTCAAGGGTTTGGGAAAAGAGTGACAGAAGAAGCCAGACAGGAAGAATGGCCAGTGCAAAGGTCCTGGGGAAGGAAGGCCCACATGGCTGGAGCAGAGCAGAAGATGCAGAATGGAGGAGGAGTAGGTGAAGTCAAGGATGTAAGAGGGCTCTGTCCACCAAGGACCAGATTCTGCAGGAGTACGTAGGCCATTAAAAGGAAACGGCTTTTAGTCCCAGTGATGTGTAGCCACTGAAGGGTTTTGACTCATATTTTGCATGAATCACTCTGGCTACGGTGTGGAGATTCGCCTCTAAGAGGGCAAGGATAGAAGTGAAGAGTTAGGGTGACTCTAAGGCTTTGGGTCACAACAACCAGAAGGATGAATTGCCGTTTACTAAGATGGGAAAGAGGCTGGGTGCAGTGACTTACACCTGTAATCCCAGCACTTTGGGAGGCCGAGGCGGGTAGATCACGTGGTCAGGAGATTGAGACCATCCTGGCCAACACGGTGAAACACTGGCTCTACTAAAATACAAAAAATTATCTGGGCTTGGTGGTGCGAGCCTGTATTCCCAGCTACTCTGGAGGCTGAGGCAGGGGAATCGCTTGAACCCGGGAGGCGGAGATTACAGTGAGCTGAGATTGTGCCACTGCGCTCCAGTCTGGGTCTCAAAAACAAACAAACAAACAAACATACAAAAAAACGGGGAAGACTGTGCGAAGAGCAGGCTTGGAAGGAGGAAAAGAGCAGGGGTCCGGTGTGTGAGATCTGTCAATATTAGGCATCCAAGCAGTGATTTCCATGGGCAGGAGGACATCACAGCTTGGAGCTCAAGGGTGAGGTCTAGGCTGGAGATGTAAATGTGGCAGGAAAGGGCAAACAGGTGGTATGTAAAGCTATGAGACTACTGTGAGTATTGTATCAAGTAAATACACAGAGAGAGAAGACGCAAGGTCAAGGGCTGAGCTCAAATGACCTCCAATGTTAAGAATACCAGGTAGAAATGAAGGAGCCAGTAAAGATGACCAAGAAAGGCAGGCCAGTGGGGGCCGGGCACGGTGGCTCGTGCCTGTAATCCCAACACTTTGGGAGGCTGAGGTGGGTGGGTCACTAGAGGTCAGGAGTTGGAGACCAGCCTGGCCAACGTGGTGAAACCCCACTTCTATTAAAAATACAAAAATTAGCCAGGTGTGGTGGTGCGCACCTGTAATCCCAGCTACTCGGGAGGCTGAGGAAGGAGAATTGCTTGAGGGAGCGAGGCAGAGGTTGCAGTGAGCCAAGATCACACCACTGCACTCCAGCCTGGGTGACAGAGTGAGACTGTGTCTCAAAAAACAAAACAAAACAAAACAAAAAAACAGAAAGGCAGACGAGTGGACTCAGAGGAAAGTACACCACTTCCTGGAAGTCAAGTGAGGAAAATATTTCTTAATTTTCATTTTAATTTTAAGGGCTGTAATATGTTACCCTTTTATAGGATGTTTGCTCTTCTTTTTTGTTAATCTATATCACTTTTATATATTTCTTTTGTTCCTACTTAGAGTTTTTATTTGAAATTACCACTGGATTTTATCAAAAGTCTTTTTAGACCATGTCAATATTGTTTCTGTTGATGTAATTCATTGATGTAATACATTTTTGTCAATACTTTCCTAATATTAATACCCTGGAATAAACCTTTTCTCATCATGATGTTTTATTATTTTAATATACTATAGGGTTTGCTTGTCTAATATTTTATTTATAATCTTTACATGTATATCCTTGAGTAAATTTAAGTTATGGTAGGTTTTTTTTTCTTCTATTTGTCAGGTTATGGTATTAGAATTGTTGACTTTTAAAATGAATTGAGAACTTTCTTACTTTTTTCTTTTCTTTTCTTTCCTTTTTTTGAAACAGAGTCTCACTCTGTCATTCAGGCTGGAATACAACGGTGTGATCATAGCTCACTGCAGCCTCAAACTCCCAGGCTCAAAGCTATCTGTCTGCCTCAGCCTCCTGAGTAACTGAAATTACCAGCCATGAACCACCATGCCCAGTAAATTTTTAAATTTTCTGTAGCGGCAGGGTCTCCCTATGATGGCCAGGCTGGTCTCGAACTCCTAGATTCAAGGGATCTTCCCGCCTCAGCCTCCCAAAATGTTGGGATTACAGGTATGAGTCATCATTGGCAGCCCATAGAGCTTTCTTTTTTTATGAGCTGAAAGAGTTTAAACAGTGTTGAAATTATTATTGCAAAACTAACCGAAGGTACCTTCATTTTTCTCCAGTTATTTGTTCAACTTTTCTGTGTCCTTCTGAGAAAATTTTATTAATTTATTTATTCTTACAAAATGTTCCATTTCTTATTGGTTTCTCTTTATATTTCTGGAGAGTTGATGTAATAGTTTCTAACAATTTTTTTTTTTTTTTGGAGATGGAGTCTTAGTCTGTCGCCCCAGCTGGAGTGCAATGGCGCAATCTTGGCTCACTGCAGCCTCCGCCTCCCAGGTTCAAGGGGTTCTCCTGCCTCAGCTTCCTGAGTAGCTGAAATTACAGGCATGCGCCACCATGCCTGGCTAATTTTTGTGTTTTTAGTGGAGATGGGGTTTCACCATGTTGGTCAGGCTGGTCCCAAACTCCTGACCTCAAGTGATCCACCCGCCGCGGCCTCCCAAAGTGCTGGGATGACAGGTGTGAGCCACCGCACCTGGCTGATAGTTTCTCATAATTTTTCTAATCTTGTTTGAATTTGTGGGCATACCTTTTCTCTTTCTCAAAGTTGATATATTTGTATTTGCTTTTTCACATTTTTCATTAATGAGATGTAATGGGAATTATCTATGCAGATAAAAAAGATTTTGGTTCTATTACCCCTTTTACTAGTTTTGTTTTGTTTATTTTTAATCACTTCTGCCTTTTATCCTTTTAATTTCCTGTACGTACTGTCTTAATGTTTATTTTCAGTGTTTATTTCCAGTTGTCGCCAGGGGCATACTTAATGTATTTTTAGTCTTCCTTTTTAAATAAAGCAGCAGATAGATATAAATCTGAGTCCACAACTCAGGCATGTGAGAAATATAATGATTTTAAAAATAAGTCAACTTAATTTCCATACCAAGCCTCCTTTCTACCAGGGAGCAGAATCTTAATCTTTGTTAATTTGGAGTCTTTCTCTTCCCTGGGTTATTTGAATTTTAGAGCTTTTTTTGTTGTTGTTGTTGAGTGGGAGTCTTGCTCTGTTGCCCAGGCTGGAGTGCAGTGGCACGATCTCAGCTCACTGCAAGCTCTGCCTCCCAGGTTCATGCGATTGTCTTGCCTCAGCCTCCCGAGTAGCTGGGACTACAGATGCCCACCACCAAGCCCAGATAATTGTTTGTATTTTTAGTAGAGACGGGGTTTCACTGTGTTAGGCAGGATGGTCTCCATCTCCTGACCTCGTGATCCACCCACCTCAGCCTCCCAAAGTGCTGGGATTACAGGCATGAGCCACCGCGCCCGGCCTAGAACCCTTACATCATTAAGTTGACAATTGTGTGGTTCTCAGTGGAATCTCACCCTGCAGTCATCACTGGATGTAGAATTTCAGGCTTACTCTTATTTCATTTCAGCATATTGGAGACCGTGAATTCAGGTCTCAAACCATGGAAGGCTGGCTTGCAGTTCTGAATTACCAGAAAGATTTTGTTTGTTTGTTTGCTTCTAATGAGAACCAAGATCAAGACAAGCAAGATTCTTCCTCTTGCCTACTGCATAATAGTTTTATTCTTCACCATTACGTGGAGAATGTAACCTTTTAGGGTCCCTGGCCCCTGCTTTATACAGGAATCTCCTTTAGGACGTCTGATCTCAGGAAGGCTCTGGGGTTGTTGGCTTGCAGGAGCCCTCAGATGGTTCTTTAAGCTCTCCAGAGTTCAGCCCCACTGCCTAAGGCTGTTGTTTTCCTCTTGTTTTTAGGCCTCTGTGGAATCCTTATTTTCAAATTGTGAGATTCATTTAAAAACATGTTTGTTGTTATTTTCATCAAGAGGGTTTTTCTGGGAATTCAGTCCATCATAAATATCAGAAATAGAAATGTCACCCATCCCTTTAGTTTTTTCTGACTCTTGTAAACAATATATAACTAGATTTCGTTTATTTTCCTTCCTAATGTGAGACTTCAGGTTTTAATAGAGAATTGACCCCATTCACACTTTTTTGGTGAAACGAGTTCAGTTTGGTTTTATTTCATGTTTATTACCTAAAGTGTATAATTGTTTCCTCTTGCCTGTTTTCCTTATTTTTGCTAGTTTGATATTTTTTCTTTTTATTCCCTTCTGCCTTCCACCAGTTATAATTTCTATCATGCCTCATCAACTGTAGTGGTTATGTTATCATCTTGAATCTATGTTTAAACCTCAAACTTACTACTAGCATAAAAACTAATAATAAATATTAACTGTGCTCTTTTGCCAATATGTTTTACTCATCTACAGTGCCATTTCCCCCACATCAGTACAAGACCTTTGGATGTTCGTATTCTCAACTTCCAGCTCTCTCTGCTGTACCCACCTGATATGGTTGGCTGTGTCCCCACCCAAATCTCATCTTGAATTGTAGCTCCCATAATTCCCACCTGTCATGGGAGGAGCCCAGTGGGAGGTAATTGAATCATGGGGGTGCGTCTTTCCCATGCTGTTCTCATGATAGTGACTAAGTTTCATGAGATCTCATGGTTTTATAAAGAGGATTCCCCTACACAAGCTCTTTGACTGCCGCCATGTAAGATGTGACTTTGCTCTTCATTTGCCTTCTACCATGATTGTGAGGCCTCCCCAGCCATGTGGAACTGTGAATCAGTGAAACCTAAATTACCCAGTCTTAGGTATGTTTTTATTGGCAGTGTGAAAACAGACTGATGCACCACACCACCCCTATCTACCCACCCCATTCCAGGATTTTCTGAGAGGTTTTTTTGTTTTGTTTTGTTTTTTAATGGAGTCTCACTCTGTCGTCCAACTGGCACAATCTTGGCTCACTGTAACCTCTGTCTCCTGGGTTCAAGCAAATTTCCTGCCTCAGCCTCCAGAGTAGCTGGGATCATAGGCATGTGCCACCATGCTCAGCTTATTTTTGCATTTTTAGTAGAGACAGGGTTTCACCATGTTAGCCAGGCTGGTCTCAAACTCCTGACCGCCAATGGCTGCCTACATTGGCCTCCCAAAGTGCTGGGATTACAGGCGTGAGCTCCCACACCCAGCCAAGAGTTTTACTGAAGATGTTTTTGTTTGTTTATTTAGTCTGTGTTTTTCTTATTACTCAAAGTTCATAGTTTACTTTAAAGTTCACTCTTGGTGTTGTATATTTTATGGGTTTTGACAAACGTATAATGACATTGTATTGTCCACTAAAGTATCATACAGAATATTTTCATTGCCCTAAAAATCCATGGTCTGCCTATTCATTCCTTCATCCCCTCTACAACTCCTGGAAACCTTTGATCTTTTTACTATTTCCTTTTCCAGAGGACCATATACTTGCAATTATACAGTATGTAGCCTTTTCAGATTGACTTCTTTCACTTAGTAGTTAACACGTATTTAAGATTCCTCTTTATCTTTTCATGGCTTAGGACTCATTTTCAAAAATAGACTTTATTTTTTAAACCTATTGAACCTAAGAGTTGAAGAGTTCAACTCTTCAACAGGAAGTTGTATTACAGAGAACTCCATCTCAATAAAGAGATAGGGCTGATGTTGGAAATCGTTAGAGTCCGATTCACAGTGGAAATCAGGAAGTAGCCATTAAGGTAGATGAGAATAATGCTAAGGAGGAAAGCTGTTTGAAAAGAATTACAAAACGAAGGGAGGAAAGTCACAAGACTATAATTGTCAATAGTATCAATAGTATTTTTTAGAATGATTTGTAAATTCACAGCAAAATTGAGCAGAAGGTACAGAGATTTCCTATAGAACCCGTGCCCCCATGTATGCCCAGCCTGCCTGACTATCAAAATCCAGCACAAGAGTGGTCGTTACGTTACAATCAATGAGCCTGCATGGACACATTATTCTCATCCAAAGTTTGTAGTTTACAGTAGGGTTCACTCTTGGTATTGTTTTAAAGACATTGTATGGGTTGTGACAAATTAACAATGGCATGCATCTGCCATTACAACATTGTACAGAGGGGTTTCACTTCCTAAAAATCCCTTGGATTTTGCTTCCTTATCCCTCTATCCCCTTTAACCCATGGAAACCACTGAACCATTTATAGTACTGTTTCCACAGTTTTGCTTTTTCAAGAATGTCATATGGTTGGATTCATACAGTACGCACCCTTTCCAGACTGACGCCTTTTACTTAGCAATATGTATTTAAGGTTCCTCCATGTCTTTTCATGGCTTAATAGCTCATTCCTTTTTACTGCCAAGTAATAGTCCATTGTATGGATGTACCAATGTGTATTTATCCATTCACCTACTGAAGGTCCTATTCATTGTTTGCAAATTTTAGCAATTATAAATAAAGCTGCTGTAAACATTTATCTGCAGGTTTTTTGGTGGACATAGTTTTCAATGTAGTGGTAACTTGTTTTAATTTGCGATTTCCTAATAACATATGATGTTGAATATCTTTTTATGTGCTTATTTACCTTTATATCTTCTTTTGTTAGTATCCTAAGGTGAAAGCTTAGATGGTTAATTTTAAAGCTTTTGTTTTTTCTAATATATGCATTCAATGCTATAAATTTCACTGTAAGCACTGCTTTCACTGTACCCTGCAAATTTTGATACGTTGTATTTCATTTTCATTTAGTTAGAAGTATTTTAAATTTTTTCTTGAGAATTTGTCCTTGACCCATGTGTTATTTAGAAGTATGCTGTTTAATTTCTAAGTATTTTGAATTTTTTCAGCTATCTTTCTGTTACTGACTTTCAGTTTAATTCCATTGTAGTCAGAAGGAGAATATATTGTAAGATTTATGTGTTTACATTGATAGTTTGTGTTTTATAGCTCAGTATGTGGTTTACATTAGTGGATGTTCTATGTGAGCTTGAGAGGAATGCGTACTCTGCTCTTGTTGGATAAAGTAGTTGATAGATGTCAATTATATCCAGGTGATTGATGGTGCTGTTGAGCTTGACTATGTCCTTACTGATTTTCTATCTGCTGGATCTGTCCATTTATGATTGAAGAACGTCAAAATCTTCAGCTATAAGTATGAATTTATCGATTTCCCCTTGCAATGCTATCATTAGGCTAGGCTCTGGTAAAACAGCTTCTCTTGAGGGCAGGAGGCCTTGTTAACAACAAAGCTCTGTTGGATTTCAAAATGGCGACCTGCCCTCCCTTCCTAATGGAAGCATGAGGGATTTTTCTTTGATCTTCACTCTGAGAACCTGATAGATCTCCTGATGTAAAACACACAAAAGCGTGAGAAGCTGTCCCGGGACTGGGTCCCCTGGAGTTTTTAACTTTCAGACTTGTCCATATTAAGCTTCCTATAATTCATAAATTACAGTTCAGGTTTTCCTACCCCAGTACTGGTTCCAGTGAGGGTTTCTGGTTATGGGTTTCCGCCTCAGTAAGTTGTGAATCTCTGTGTCTAGCCTGTCTGTCTCTCTAATTTTGAGGATAGTGGTTTGCCCTGAGAGCTCACTTTTGTAATGAATCTAAGAAAAATTGTTGGTTTTCCAGTTTGTTTGGCTTTATAGGTGTTGTTGTGATGGAGAAATGACTTCTATACTACTTACATGCCCAACTGGAAATTGGAAGTCTCCTGTTCTTACTATCCTAATACATGTGTTTAACATCAAGAAATTTTACAGTCATTTCCTTAGATGTAGACACAGGTACTATAAAATTCAATTCTCACCAGTGTTTCTTTTACTCTTTAGCTTCTCTATTTTCTGATTTAAGGTCTTTTATTCTGATTTTGTGTGTGTGTGTTTGTGGTTAGGTTACTTCCTGAAGTGCTTTAGTTGGATAGGATATGTGGACAGTATGCTTTCTGAGAGCTTGAAAATGTGTAAATGTCAAGAATTATGTCTTCACAATGTATAGGACTTTTGGACTAAGCCCCATTCCCTTGGCAGCCTAAAATAATTGTTCACTATTAGCTTCTGATACTACAGAGGAGAAGTTGAATCCACTTTTCTTTAGAGTATTCTGCTCTTTTTGGCTGGAAGCTTTACAATGCTTTTAAAATCAACGAGGTTCAGAAATCTTGTATGTTTCTTTCCCTCCTGCCCCCAATCCTACTTGAGACTCTGCTCCCATTCAATATAAGTTTTTGTATTTTTATACTTGAGAACATTTTTTCCTATGTTTTCCTTTATTGTTACTTGTCTGTTTGTTCTGTTGTTTCCTGAAAATTTTATTTGCATAATAGGTTTCTTAGGTTTGCCTTTCAAGTCTTTTACAATTTCTCGCACGATTTGTAATTGTTTGTTTTTACTCTGTGTTGTGTGTTGAAAATTGTTTATCCCTTTCAGTCTTGTGCCATCAATTTAGTTCTTACCACAACCATAATAGTTTTTAGTTTCTTGTGAACTTTTGAACCCAAAATTGTATTTTGTACTTACAGTGAATCTTAAAAAAAAAATAAAATCTAATTGTATCTATTTGAGATTCTAATTTTTAGTAAATTTTCTTCTGTCTCTTTCAGTGTTTTTGCAGTGAGATGCCCTCCCCCTTAGACTTGACATTAATTTTCTATCACTGCATAATAAAGTACCCCAAAATATAACAGTTGGAAATACAAGAATTTCTTATCATACAGTTTCTGTGGGTCAGGAACCTGAGAGTGGCTTAGCTGGGTGGTTCTGGTTTAAGATCTCTTACAGGCTACAATCAAGATGCTGGCCAGGGCTGTAGTCATCTCAAAACTATGGGAGGATCTATATCCAAGCTCACTTGCGTGGCCTTCTCCACAGGACTGCCTTAGGATCTGGCAGCTGGCTTCCCCCAGAATGAGGACCCAAGAGAGTGTAAGAAAAAATACTTAAGGCAGAGCTACAGTCAATTTATAACTACTTCAGAAGTGATAACCCATACTCAAGGGGAGGGAATTACATAAAGATGTGAATACCAGAAGGTAAAGACTTTCCTCCCCTAAATTATTGAGAACCCTCCCACCCCTTTAGAAAGAGTGGTGAGTTTCCCTGCCTATTCATGAATATGGCTTATTGCTAAGCCTGTTCACGTCAAGTTTATGAGGTTCTCTTGGGCACTGGAAAAGTGAAGAGGTTAAAGACATTATTGTCTTTGTTCTAGAGGCTACAGGCAAATAAGCTGTCCCTTAATTTTGGTCAGCCAGAAATTTTGGTCTCCTATACAAGAAGACTAGAGCTGTCTGATGCCATACGAAGCCACTACAGAACAATACGACCAGATTTGCTTTTAATGAAAAAAATTGCTTTAGTAAAGATACAGCGAGTGATTTGCAGAAGAGGTAGAGGATTCGGTTATGGATCGTTGGCAATAATGCAGGCAGGGGATGATGTGGGCTGAATTAGAGCAGTGGCGTTTGCAATGAGTAGATTTGATACTTAGAAGAAAGCGTTTACTAAATTTGATTCTGGATACTGGGATTCAGAGAGAAAAAAATAATAGGATAACTCCCAATCATGCGGCTTTAGCAGTTATAGAGGTTTAAAGGAGCCATTCCATAGAATTAGGAACTATAATTAAGGGAACTTATTTTTTGTTATAGGCTGTGGGAAAGATAAATTCAGTTTTTTAAGTGCTTTGCTTTAGGTGCCTGTGGGACATCCAAATGGAACTCTTCAATAGGAAGGTGTATTACAGAGAACTCCATCTCAAAAACGAGATAGGGCTGATGTTGGAAATCGTTGCAGTCCGATTCACAGTGGAAATCAGGAAGCAGCCATTAAGGTAGATGAGAATAACGCTAAGGAGGAAAGCTGTTTGAAAAGAATTACAAAACGAAGGGAGGAAAGCCACAAGAATATAATGGTCAATAGTATCAAATATTGAAGGTGTTCAGTGAAATCAAATTGGGAAAGTATCTGTCTGACTTGGGATGGTGAAGACTGTTGGTGGTGTGTCAGGGGAGTGGTACAGGGGCAAGACAGACTGTAGTAAGTCGAGGAAGTAGATGGGAGGGAAGGACAGAGAGTCATGCTGCTGTGGTTTCAGTACTTGTGTCTCTTCTCAAATTCATGTTGAAACTTAATCCCCAGTACAGCAGTATTAAGAGGAGGGGCCTCCTAGAAAGTGACTAGGCCATAAGGGCTCACCCTCATGGGTTGGTTTAACACTCTTATAAAAGGGAGTGAGTTTGGTCCACCTTTTTGCCTTCCATCCCTGCCACCAGGTGAGGACACAATGTTTGTCCCCTCCAGAGGACACAACAATAAGGCACCTTCTTGGAAGTAAAAATCAGACCCTCATTGGACATCAAACCTGCTAGTGCCTTAATCTTGGACTTACCAGACTCCAGAACTGTGAGAAATATATTTCTGTTGTTTATACATTACTCAGTTTGTGGTATTTTGTTACAGCAGCATTAATACACCCAGACAGATGATTAGCAGGGAAGAGGGGTCTGAACTCAAAGTATCTGAGACAGGTCTCAGTCAATTTTGAAGGTTTATTTTGCCAAGGTTAAGGACATGCCTGTGACACAGCCTCAGGAGGTCCTGATGACATGAGCCCAAGGTGGTCAGGGCACAGCTTGATTTTATACCTTTTAGGGAGACATGAGACATTAATGTTTGTGAGATGTATGTTGGTTTAGTCTGGAAAGGTGGGACAACTTGAAGTGGAAAGGGGACTTCCAGGTCACAGGTAGACAAAAGACATTCTTTTGAGTTTCTGATTAGCCTTTCACTGAATACATATTTTACAAGAATAGTCACTTATGCCTTAGTCTGGCTTAGTGAAACAATAGGGCAAAGGAAGAAATCACATATGCATTTGTCTCATGTGAGCAGAGGGATGACTTTGACTTCTGTCTGTCTTTGGTCCACAAGGAACTTCCTTGTGGGTGAATTGTGAGGGAGGTATGTAGCCAGCCAGCCTTCCTTCCTTCCTTCCTTCCTTCCTTCCTTCCTTCCTTCCTTCCTTCTTTCCTTCCTCCTTCCCTCCCTCCCTCCCTCCTTCCCTCCCTCCCTCCCTCCCTCCTCCTTCCTGCTTGCTTGCTTGCTTGCTTGCTTGCTGTCTTATTCAGGAACAGAATGGGAGGCAGGTTTGCCCAATGCAGTTCCCAGCCTGACTTTTCCCTTGGGCTTGGTGATTTTGGAGTCTGGAGATTTACTTTCCTCTCACAGGGGAAAGGAGGGAGAGGGAAGGCAGAGGATGATGCTAAGAATTTGCTTCAGCTGGGACAGCAGTTGATATTATTATCATCATTACTATTCCTACTATTGACCCTTGTCGAATATTTATGTGCCAGGCATTTGTGTTAAGTACTGTTATTATTATATAACATATGGCAATGTCAGTAGAAGAGTTTGAAGATATGGCAATGAGAAGGGCTGCTTCATGAGTTCAACTCTTAGGAAGGCCAGGAAGGGATATGCAGTGTAAGTATGATAAGGCTTTGTCTGTTGAGCATAGTTTTGCTCAAGAAATGCCACTTTCCCACCTGGTAAGGCTGTCACTCGCATGTCCCCACTTCCCTCTCCACTCTCTGAATCCTGGGATGAGCACTTGACCCAGGGTAGCTGCCCATTTTCTTGGTGATCAGATGGATGTGTGACTCAGGTTTGGCAATCAGAGTCCTTCCTGGTGCTTTTGTTTCAGTTACCAAGAATATGAAATTTTATTTCCTGTGGTGTCATTATTTGTAAAGACAACAAAAGCTAGAATTGCTGGTGGCAATCTTCACCACCCACCTGGAGGTGACCTTCCTTGTGCTGAGGGATGGAGGAAAGAAAAGCTCAGAGGGAACAAGAAAAAGGCAAAGTCCTGAAAAATGAATTTGAACTCTTGGAACTGGTTGTGGTTAAAACCAGTCTCATCCTTGGGGTTATTTGCCTATGTTAGTTTGAATTAGGTGTTTATCACAACCCAAACTATCAAGGATAATATAGGGGAGACAAAACATGCAAGGAGGGAATTAAAATAGGATGGGAGTTGAGATGTCACTTCTATTGAGGCAGAAAGGAAACAGTGAAGGAGGGTAGAGTAAAGTCAATGGAGGGGAACCACAATTTATAAAGGTTCTCCTATGATTACTTCTGTTTTCTCTATCATAAATAAGGCTATGTTACCTTCAAATTGTGATGGCAGAAGTGGCAAAATCTTCAGAAATGTGAGAAAAATGTAGTCACTCAGGAGGAAGAGGAGTAGAAACTCACCAAGAATGCACACCAAGAATGGCCGGGCATTGAGAAACCATAGATGTGTGTGGCAGCATTCATGTTTTTCTTTCTTTCTTCCCTTTGCTTTGCCCTACAGCACAAGTGTAAGAATAGAAAAGAGAGATCACTTGGCTCATCTTGAATTTTATAGAATGTGTACAACGAGTGGACAATAGGTTAAGGAAATTAGAGTTAAGATATTACAGAGAAAATAACTGAAATAATAAGCTGTGGAATCCAGGCAATACATAAAAAGAAATAAAGCCTGAATGAGACCTAATAGCCCAAGAGAAATGAAGATGCCAAGGTTATTGTGACATTAAATAGATACATGGTATAGTGGTACCAAGTGGATGAAAATTTGAATGATAAAGGACTATGGTTAGAGAGTGGGATATTGGAGTTTAAATTTCATAAGTAGAATAGATGTAGAGAAGTCAAGATATGAGTTTAGGAAGTGAGTGAAGTGAAGAAGAAGGCACTTCTTGAGCCCTCCTTCATAATACGTCAATTATTTTTTATTTCATTAAATTTACTTATTTATTTATTTTTGAGATGGAGTCTCACTCTGTCACCCAGGCTGAAGTGAGATCTCCACTCACTGTAGCCTCTGCCTCCCAGGTTCAAGTGATTCTCCTGCCTCAGCCTCCCGAATAGCTGGGATTACAAGCATGTGCCACTATGCCCAGCTAATTTTTTGTATTTTTAGTGGAGATGGGGTTTCACCATGTTGGCCAGACTGGTCTCGAACTCCTGACCTCAAGTGATCTATCTGGCAGCCTCCCAAAGGACTGGGATTACAGGCATGAGCCACTGCGCCCAGCCCCTTCAATTGCTTTTTGTTTAAATCCACAAATATCAAACTGGCCTTCAACACTCTTAGGTAATCCTCCTCCTTTGCTGTAGTAAATTTGCCTTTTTACTTTTTAAGATAATTATTTGACATTTTCTCCTTAAAATTCTCTCATCTCCTCTCTTCATCATTCAATTTGTATTGAATTCTCTGTTCTGTTCTCTCTCCCTTCCTAAGGACCATGCTTCTACAAGTATGTCATTTTTCTCTTGCATCATCAGTTTCCATTCACTGGGTCATTCCTATCTATGTATACACATATCTCAATATCACCCATCATTGGAAAAGATCCTCCATGATCTCGTCTCCCTTCAGTTGTCACCATATATCTCTATTTCTTTTCACAACAGAATTCCCTAAAAGACTTGTATTCCTGGCCGTCTCCACTTCTTCGCCTCTTATTTTCCGCTCCACCCACACCAACTGGGCTTTTATTCCTACCACTTCTCTAAAATCCTAGGCAAGATCACCAGTGACTTACATTTCTCCAAAGCCAATGATGAGTGCTGTCTTCCTATTTCACTCACCCTCTCAGCAGCATTTTGCATGATTGACCATCCTTTTCTTCTTGAAAGACTTTCTTCTCCAGACTCTGTGACACTGGTTTTACATTTATCACATCAATAAATCTGCAAGCCCTCCATCTTTTCTAGTATTCCTCCTGTTAACCTGGCTTCCTTTCTTTGTCTGTTTGTGACCTGCTCTTCTTCCCATCTTCCAAATAATCTTTCTAGTCTGAAGGCTTCTGTATGTATGCTCTGAATCTTGGAAAAAGAGGAAACAGGGAAAATATTTATTTATTGTACTTTTTTGCCCAGATTAATGAATGGACTCAGGGTTTTATTTTATTTTATTTTTTTGAGACGGAGTCTCACTCTGTCGCCTGGGCTGGAGTACAAATGGCACGATCTCGGCTCACTGGAAGCTCCGCCTCCCAGGTTCACGCCATTCTCCTGCCTCACCCTCCCAAGTAGCTGGCACTACAGGCGCCCACCACGATGCCCGGCTAATTTTTTGTATTTTTAGTAGAGACAAGGTTTCACCATGTTAGCCAGGATGGTCTCAATCTCCTGATGTCATGATCCGCCCATCTCAGCCTCCCAAAGTGCTGGGATTACAGGCGTGAGCCACCGCGCCTGGCCTGGGGACTCAGGGTTTTAAAGAGAGCCTTTGTCTGCAAAGATAAAAGAAAACAAGAGTTACATTTGAAAATGTTATTAGCATATTTAAAAAATACATTCTCTGTATTTAAGATATTTAAAATCTTTTAGATACCCATTAATTTCCAGTTTATTCTTACCTTATGACCTGAGCTCCTAACTTCTGTAGCCACTGCCACTTGGATGTCCAGTAGTCATTTCAAACTTAACTTGGTCAAAACAGGCCTACTTATTTGCCTACTCCCCCATCTCCATGTCTTTTTAAGTTTAAATGTGCCTATTTAAGAAAAGGGCATGAGAAAAATAAGAACTGGTTCCAAGATGGCCGAATAGGAACAGCTCCGGTCTACAGCTCCCAACATGAGGGATGCAGAAGATTGGTGATTTCTGCATTTCCAACTGAGCTTTGAAGAGAGCAATGGTTCTCCCAGCATGGAGTTTGAGATCTGAGAACAGACAGACTGCCTCCTCAAGGGGGTCCCTGACCCCCGAGTAGCCTAACTGGGAGGCATCACCAGTAGGGGCAGACTGACACCTCACACAGCCGGGTAACCCTCTGAGACGAAGTTTCCAGAGGAACGATTAGGCAGCAACATTTGCTGTTCAGCAATATTTGCTGTTCCACAGCCTCTGCTGCTGATACCCAGGCAAACAGGGTCTCGAGTGGACCTCCAGCAAACTCCAACAGACCTGCTGCTGAGGGTCCTGACTGTTAGAAGGAAAACTAAGAAACAGAAAGGACAACTACACCAAAACCCCATCTGTATGTCACCATCATCAAAGACCAAAGGTAGATAAAACCACAAAGATGGGGGAAAAACAGAGCAGAAAAGCTGAAAATTATAAAAATCAGAGCGCCTCTCCCCCTCCAAAGGAACACAGCTCCTCACCAGCAATGGAACAAAGCTGGACAGAGAATGACTTTGACGAGTTGAGAGAAGAAGGCTTCAGACAATCAAACTTCTCTGAGCTAAAGGAAGAAGTTTGAACCCATTGCAAAGAAGCTAAAAAACTTGAAAAAAAGATTAGACAAATGGCTTACTAGAATAACCAGTGTAGAGAAGTCCTTAAATGACCTGATGGAGCTGAATAACATGGCACAAGAACTACGTGACGAATGCACAAGCTTCACTAGCTGATTCAATCAACTGGAAGAAAGGGTATCAGTGATTGAAGATCAGATGAATGAAATGAAGCGAGAAGAGAAGTTTAGAGAGAAAAAGAGTAAAAAGAAATGAACAAAACCTCCAGGAAATATGGGACTATGTGAAAAGACCAAATATATGTCTGATTGGTGTGCCTGAAAGAGATGGGGAGAATGGAATCAAGTTGGAAAACACTCTGCAGGATATTATCCAGGAGAACTTCCTCAACCTAGCAAGGCAGACCAACATTCAAATTCAGGAAATACAGAGAACACCACAAAGACACTCCTCAAGAAGAGCAACTCCAAGACACATAATTGTCAGATTCACCAAAGTTGAAATGAAGGAAAAAATGTTAAGGGCAACCAGAGAGAAAGGTCCAGTTACCCACAAAGGGAAGCCCATCAACCTAACAGTGGATCTCTCGGCAGAAACTCTCCAAGCCAGAAGAGAGTGGCGACCAACATTCAACATTCTTAAACAAAAGAATTTTCAACCCAGAATTTCAAATCCAGTCAAACTAAGCTTCATAAGTGAAGGAGAAATAAAATCCTTTACAGACAAGCAAATGCTGAGAGATTTTCTCACCACCAGGCCTGCCCTACAAGAGCTCTTGAAGAAAGTACTAAACATGGAAAAGAACAACCGGTACCAGCCACTACAAAAACTTGCCAAATTGTGAAGACCATCGATGCTAGGAAGAAACTGCATCAATTAACGAGCAAAATGACCAGCTAACATTATAATGACAGAATCAAATTCACACATAACAATATTAACCTTTAAATGTAAATGGGCTAAATGCTCCAATTAAAAGACACAGACTGGCAAAGTGGATAAAGAGTCAAGATCCATCAGTATGCTGTATTCAGGAGAGCCATCTCACGTGCAAAGACACACATAGGCTTAAAATAAAGGGATGGAGGAAGATCTGCCAAGCAAATGGAAAGCAAAAAAAGGCAGGGGTTGCAATCCTAGTCTCTGATAAAACAGACTTTAAACCAGCAAAGATCAAAAGAGACAGAGAAGGCCACTACATAATGGTAAAGGGATCAATTCAATGAGAAGAGCTAACTATCCTAAATATATATGTACCCAATACAGGAGCACCCAGATTCATAAAGCAAGTCCTTAGAGACCTACAAAGAGACTTAGACTCCCCCACAATAATAATGGGAGACTTTAACACCCCACTGTCAACATTAGACAGATCAATGTGACAGAAAGTTAACAAGGATATCCAGGAATTGAACTCAACTCTGCACCAAGCGGACCTAATAGACATCTACAGAACTCTCCACCCCAAATCAACAGAATATACATTCTTCTCAGCACCACATCGCACTTATTCCAAAATTGACCACATAGTTGGAAGTAAAGCACTCCTCAGCAAATGTAAAAGAACAGAAATTATAACGAACTATCTCTCAGACCACAGTGCAATCAAACTAGAGCTCAGGATTAAGAAACTCACTCAAAAGCACTCAACTGCATGGAAACTGAACAACCTGCTCCTGAATGACTACTGGGTACATAATGACATGAAGGCAGAAATAAAGATGTTCTTTGAAACCAATGAGAATAAAGACACAACATACCAGAATCTCTGGGACACATTTAAAGCAGTGTGTAGAGGGAAATTTATGGCACTAAATGCTCACAAAAGAAAGCAGGAAAGATCTAAAATTGATAACCTAACATCAAAATTAAAAGAACTAGAGAAGCAAGAGCAAACACATTCAAAAGCTAGCAGAAGGCAAGAAATAACTAAGATCAGAGCAGAACTGAAGGAGAGAGAGACACAAAGAGCCCTTAAAAAAATCAATGAATCCAGGAGCTGGTTTTTTGAAAAGATCAACAAAATTGATAGACTGCTAGCAAGAGTAATAAAGAAGAAAAGAGACAAGAATCAAATAGACACAATAAAAAATGATAAAGGGGATATCACCACCGACCCCACAGAAATACAAACTACCATCAGAGAATACTATAAACACCTCTATGCAAATAAACTAGAAAATCTAGAAGAAATGGATAAATTCCTGGACACATACACCCTCCCAAGACTAAACCAGGAAGAAGTTGAATCCCTGAATAGACCAATAACAGGCTCTGAAATTGAGGCAATAATTAATAGCCTACCAACGAAAAAAAGTCCGGGACCAGACGGACTCACAGCTGAATTCTACCAGAGGTACAAGGAGGAGCTGGTACCATTCCTTCTGAAACTATTCCAATCAATAGAAAAAGAGAGAATCCTCCCTAACTCATTTTATGAGGCCAGCATCATCATGATACCAAAGCCTGGCAGAGACACAACAAAAAAAGAGAATTTTAGACCAATATCCCTGATGAACATCGATACAAAAATCCTCAATAAAACACTGGCAAACCGAATCCAGCAGCACATCAAAAAGCTTATCCACCATGATCAAGTGGGCTTCATCCCTGGGACACAAGGCTGATTCAACATATGCAAATCAATAAACATAATCCAGCATATAAACGAACAAAAGACAAAAACCACGTGATTATCTCAATAGATGCAGAAAAGGCCTTTGACAAAATTCAACAGGCCTTCATGCTAAAAACTCTCAATAAATTAGGAATTGATGGGATGTATCTCAAAATAATAAGAGCTATTTATGACAAACCCACAGCCAATATCATACTGAATGAGCAAAAACTGGAAGCATTCACTTTGAAAACTGGCACAAGACAGGGATGCCCTCTCTCACCACTTCTATTCAACATAGTGTTGGGAGTTCTGGCCAGGGCAATCAGGCAGGAGAAAGAAATAAAGGGTATTCAATTAGGAAAAGAGAAAGTCCAATTGTCCCTGTTTGCAGATGACATGATTGTATATTTAGAAAATCCCCTTGTCTCAGCCCAAAATCTCCTTAAGCTGATAAGCAACCTCAGCAAAATTTCAGGATACAAAATCGATGTACAAAAATCACAAGCATTCTTATACACCAATAACAGACAAACAGCCAAATCATGAGTGAACTCCCATTCACAATTGCTGCAAAGGGAATAAAATACCTAGGAATCCAACTTACAAGGGATGTGAAGGACCTCTTCAAGGAGAACTACAAACCACTGCTCAACGAAATAAAAAAGGACACAAACAAATGGAAGAACATTCCATGTTCATGGATAGGAAGAATCAATATCATGAAAATGGCCATACTGCCCAAAGTTAATTTATAGATTCAATGCCATCCCCATCAAGCTAGGAATGACTTTCTTCACAGAATTGGAAAATCTACTTTAAAGTTCACATGGAACCAAAAAAGAGCCTGCATTGCCAAGACAATCCTAAGCCAAAAGAACAAAGCTAGAGGCATCATGCTACCTGACTTCAAACTATACTACAAGGATACAGTAACCAAAACAGCATGGTACTGGTACTAAAACAGAGCTATAGACCAATGGAACAGAACAGAGCCCTCAGAAATAATACTACCCATTTACAACCATCTGGTCTTTGACAAAGCTAACAAAAACAACAAATGGGGAAAGGATTCCATATTTAATAAATGGTGCTGGGAAAACTGGCTAGCCATATATACAAAGCTGAAACTGAACCCCTTCCTTATACCTTATACAAAAATTAATTCAAGATGGATTAAAGACTTAAATGTTAGACCTAAAACCATAAAAATCCTAGAAGAAAACCTAGGCAATACCATTCAAGACATAGGCATGGGCAAGGACTTCATGTCTAAAACACCAAAAGCAATGGCAACAAAAACCAAAATTGACAAATGGGATCTAATTAAACTAAAGAGTTTCAGCACAGCAAAAGAAACTACCATCAGAATGAACAGTCAACCTACAGAATGGGAGAAAATTTTTGCAATCTATTCATCTGACAAAGAGCTAATATCCAGAATCTACAAAGAACTCAAACAAATTTACAAGAAAAAAACAACCCCATCAAAAAGTGGGCAAAGGATATGAACAGACACTTCTCAAAAGAAGGTTTTTATGCAGGCAACAGACACATGAAAAAATGCTCATCATCTCTGGCCGTCAGAGAAATCTAAATCAAGACCGCAATGAGATACCATCTCTCACCAGTTAGAATGGCAATCATTAAAAAGTCAGGAAACAACGGGTACTGGAGAGGATGTGGAGACATAGGAACACTTTTACACTATTGGTGGGACTGGAAACTAGTTCAACCATTGTGGAAGACAGTGTGGCGATTCCTCAAGGGTCTAGAACTAGAAATACCATTTGACCCAGCCATCCCATTACTGGGCATATACCCAAAGGATTATAAATCATGCTGCTATAAAGATACATGCACACATATGTTTATTGCGGCACTATTCACAACAGCAAAGACTTGGAACCAACCCAAATGTCCATCAATGATAGACTGGATTAAGAAAATGTGGCACATATACACCATGGAATACTATGCAGCCATAAAAAAGGATGAGTTCATGTCCTTTATAGGGACATGAATGAAGCTGGAAACCATCATTCTCAGCAAACTATCACAAGGACAAAACAACCAAACACTGCATGTTCTCACTCATAGGCGGGAATTGAACAATGGGAACACTTGGACACAGGGCGGGGAACCTCACACACCGGGGCCTGTCGTGGGGTGTGGGGAGAGGGGAAGGATAGCATTAGGAGATATACCTAATGTAAATGATGAGTTAATGGGTGCAGCACACCAACATGGCCTGTGTATACATATGTAACAAACCTGCATATTGTGCACATGTACCTTAGAACTTAAAGTATAACTTAAAAAAAAAAAAGAGAAAGAAAAGGGCACATCATTCACCTACTTGCTTTGACAACACAACTATGCATCATCCTTGATTAAACCTCTATCATCTACTCTTTCCATCATTATTAGGTGATAGTTTTGCCTCATGCATTATGTTAAAAATAGACACAAATGACAACTAATCAATTTCCTTATCACCAAACCCAGTAACCTACTTGTAACTTGATCCACTTACTCTTCTTTCTTTCCTGATACAAAAGTCTCTCATTCATACCCCACATTTGTTTTATTTCCAAAATATGTACAACCCTAGTCCAAGCTGCCATTATGTCCCCTGGTCTCTCCAAGCAGCCGCCCAACTGGCATTTCTGCCATTTTTCTCTCTCAATATGCATCTGCTCCATCTTCCACATCTCAGCCAGAATGAGCTTTTAAAAATTTAAGTGGTGCCTCATGCCAGCACTTGGGGAGGCTGAGGTGGGTGAATCACCTGAAGTCAGGAGTTCGAGACCAGGCTGGCCAACATGGTGAAATCCGGTCTCTACTTAAAATACCAAATAAATTAGCTGGGTCTGGTTGCGGGCGTCTGTAAACCCAGTTACTCGGGAGGCCGAGGCGGGAGAATCACTTGAACCCAGGAGGTGAAGGTTGCAGTGAACCGAGATTGCACCACTGCACTCCAGCCTGGGTGACAGAGCAAGACTCTGTCCCAAAAAAAAAATAAAAAATAAAAATGTAAATCACATTGTCAACTTCCTGCTTAAAATCCTCCTTTGGCTTTCATTATTCTTAGAAGAAAATCTGTCTCGTTTTCTGCCTTAAAATTTGCTACCTTTTCTGTCTGAAAAAGTGCTTCAGCAAGTATTTATGAGGCTTTCTCCTGAAGGTCCCAGCTTAAGCAGTCCTCTACCCCAGGTTCTTTACTTTACCCTGTTTTCTTCATCATAATGATCAACACTCATGTGAAATTACTTACTTATTTGTTCCCAGGTTTATTCTTCTAGTTTCCATCCCTTCCCTATACCTACACACTTGAATGTAATTTCTTTGAGGGTGGGGACTTTGTCCTAGTCATTCTCATATCCCAGAAGCCTGCACAGGATCTGACACATAGGAGGCACTCAATAAAAGTTTGTTCACCGACTGACTTTGCCTCCATTCCTCCCTCCTCACAAATATGTACCAGGGAAATCACACTAAACTGTACATCATATTGTTTTTCTCCTTGCATGCCTTCACCCTGCTTCTAAGCCTAGAAAAATCCTGATTTTTCTAAACTTAGCTCCAAGTCCTACCACTGGAAGATTCTGAATTCAGACAGTAGTATCCTTAATGGAATCATCTTTGCTAAATTACATTAATGCAATATACTTGGCTTTTATCAACAAATGTTTTAAGAAACTGCCATATCAATTTTTCTATTATTTTGTTACAGGAAAATAATTGTAACAAAATAATAGATTTTGTTACAATTGTAGGGGACATGGTTTCTACTACAGTTCTCAGTAACAGTAATACAACTCCCTCTTGAAAATTTTATTTTAGAACATACTTCTAAGGAAGGCTTGTTTTCTTCTGTGATAAACTGGTTTGCTTTTTCCTTTATGACAATAAACATGCAATTGAGCTTGACTTGCTTTTCTCTTTGACTACCAGAAAGTTCATAGCAAAATTAGATGCTAAAGCATGGTGTAATGGTGTAACTAAGCTATTCTTTTTTTTTTGAGTTGCAGTCTTGCTCAGTTGCCCAGCCTGGAGTGCAGTGGTGTGATCTCGGCTCACTGCAACCTCCGCTTCCCGGGTTCAGGCAATTCTCTGCCTCAGCCTCCTGAGTAGCTGGGATTACAGGCGCCCACCACCACGCCCAGCTAATTTTTGTATTTTTAGTAGAGAGGGGGTTTCACCATTTTGGCCAGGCTGGTCTTGAGCTCCTGACCTCGTGATCCATCCACTTCAACCTCCCAAAGTGCTGGGATTACAGACATGCGCCACCGCGCCTGGCCAACTAAGCTATTCCTTTAAGAAGAAATTTACTTTTCCTCTGGTTTTGATTTTCTTACAATATTTACATTTTCCCTGGGCCTGACTCCTTATTTCTCTTTTATCATTACTTTAATGCATACTTCTCCGAGTGTGAGCTGTCCTGATTCCTTTCCAAGAGGTAGGAGTATATATAAATAAGGAATAGAGCAAGATTGTCTCTGTGACACCGTTTCCCATGTCCCCAAGCTGAATGAATTGCATCCTTTCTGTTCCTGTAGACTTTGTTCCATTTCCAGTACAGCTCTCTTCACAATATCTATATAAAATGGTGGTTAAGGAAGTAGGTTCTGTAGCCAGATTGTCTGGATTCCGTTACTGATTTATTAACTGTGTGATCTTAGAAAACAACCTCTGTGGTTCAGCTATAAAATGAGGATACTGATGATACTATCTAATAGGTATGTTGTGAGGATTAAATGCATTGATATAAAATGCTTAGAACGGTGCCTGGACTATATGAATGGGCTAAAAAAGTTAATGATCGTTATTATTATTATTATATTATAGCTACATTTGTGTTAATTCTCCTGATGTGTCATGAACTCCTATAGTGCAGGGACTTTGTCTTATTTATTCCTAGTACATAGCAGTGTCTGGGATCAACTAGGTGCTCAATGAATATTTATGGAAATGATTCCAATTGAAATGAGAATTTACTCAGGATTCTGGAGCTTTAGGAAGTGAATTTAGAAAGACATGGTGGAGCTGGATTTTGAAAGGCTTTAAAAGCCAAGTAACAGTTACATTTAATCTCATAGCAAATACGATCCACTGATAGTTTTTGGAAAACAGGTATGGAAAAGCACTTATGGAGGACGATTATTCTAATAATGGGGAACATAAAAGAAATGAGGTGGGATGAGGTCACTAAGCAAGTTATATCCCATTTGTCAGAAAACCCACTAGTACTATCCTTGGTGTTTCTGGAGTTCACTTTTTTTGATCCCTTAACTCTATTGGCAAAGACTTGGCTATAGAGTACTAATTGTGATGCAAGCAAGTTCTTTTGCCAATGGCAACCAGCAGAGCTTCCCCAGAAGATTGGAGGGGATGAGTCAGGGGCAAGGAAGGATTAACAGATTCTGCATCAAGGCCTGTTGAACCAAGTCCTCTCCCCAAGACAGACACATACTAGTCAAATAAATTAGATTTAAATCATCACCTGAGGCAATCCTGAAAGAGAAAAGCAGTCCTAGAAAAGAGTGGAGGAAAAGAGGACAGCCCCATTCTCTTTGTGACCACGAAGACTGCTGCCATGTGGATGGGAGCCACATGACTGCTTTTAGCACCAGCTGAGATTCTTCTGCCCTGGAACTAGTTCCTCCGAGTTATTCCCAGGCCTGGAGATTTAATTCCTGCACCTGGAAGGTGAGGAGAGCGTATGGACAAATGAGCTATGAACTTAACAGGCTAACATCCCAGCTCCACAGGGCTGTGGCCAGAAAGGAATTCTCCCCTTTCAAAGCTGACTCTGGATTGTTTAGAGAAAGAAATGAATAATCACTGAGTCAGAATGAGAAGTCCTTCCTTCCTCCTCAGGAGGATGTCCTGTTAGCAACCTCTTTGGACACAAGGAGGAAATTGAGAAGCATCATTACTGTTAATATCACTTTCTTTTCCAGAACATTAACAGCCCTGATATCATGCAAAGTTTGATAAAAATACGTTTCGTAAGTCAATTATTGCATCATAATTCAAAAAAAAGTAGCAAACGTTGTTTAGAAACCAGAAATAAATAATAATCACTCTTGGATATAATTTCCCCATAAATTAAAGCATATCCCATGGTATGATATCTGAGACATAACAATTCTCCAAAACTTTCAAATATAAGCTCTATTACAGCATTGGTTTTTTAAAAAATCACTGATTATTTTAAATGTATTAATCAAAGAAAGCAGCAAATGAATTTTTTTAATCCATTGGTTCTTTTATCAGGCATTCAAATAATTCAGAAAAGACGTGTTTCTAACTTTTACGTTAGAATAAAAGTAAGCATTTTCTTAAGAATCTTGGGGTTTTGGCTCATCAGATTACTAGACATGTTTAGATGGTTCTTGTCATTATGTCCTCATAAATACAAATTGCAACTGTGGTCATGAAAAGAGATTCCCTCCTTGTTAGAAAATAGCAATATCCATTAGTAAAAGTCTGAGGCTTGTTGTAACTGACAAACAAAAGAAAAAAAAAATCAGAAGTGAATAAGAAGCTTTTTAAACTTTGGGAAGCCTGAATTCTTATGGGGTTCTCTGGTGCATGTGAAGTCACTAACCGTAAATTCGGAAGTTAGTGGGTTCTCCAGTAAGTAAAATAAGCATCTATTTAAGCATATTCATGCTTTATGAAGTTTACCACTCAAAAATTTGCTCTAAGACGGAGAGCATGTCTCTATTCTCCTTACCACTCTAAAATCTTCCGAACAGTGCTGTTCACACTGGAGCTTTCAAACAAATGCCTGATTTATTGAAAGAATCTATAGACAAAGAGGTAAACACACTACAGGGCCAAATTCCCTGGCTCATTGTGTATATGTAGTAGACCTTATATTGTGAAATCATTTCAAGCTTGGTATGCAGAACAATTAAACAGAAATATGGAAAGGGATAGAGTCTATGGTTCCCCATAATGGATAATTAAGAGCAAAATTTGTAGAGTTTAGTGACAAACCCAAACATGAAATCTCCCAAATGTAACCTTAAAGCTAAATCTTTAAGGCAAAAATGTCTAAACAGAAGATGACTCACATTCCAATTATTAAATTGGTCACACAAGACCAGGTGTGGTGGCTCACGCCTGTAATCCCAGCACTTTGGGGGACCGAGGCAGGTGGATCACTTGAGGCCAGGAGTTCAAGACCAGCCTGGCCAACATGGTGAAACCTCATCTCTACTTAAAAAAAAAAAAAAAAAAAGCAAAAACAAAAATTGACTGGGCACGGTGGTGCACGCCTGTCATTCCAGGTACTCAGGAGGCTGAGGCATGGGAATCACTTGAACCTGGGAGGCCAAGGTTGCAGTGAGCCAAGATCATGCTAATGCACTCCAGACTGGGCAACAGAGCGAGACTCTGCTTCCCCCCCTCAAAAAAAAAATTGTCACACAAGCAAAAAGTCCATTGCTTACCTCACTTTTCCCTAGTCTTATGGTTCATTTTCCTTAAGACTAGGAAGTCTTAGGAATACTAAGACTAGGAGTTCCTGTATTTCCTTGGAAAATACAGGTATTCCCTCTTCATCCAGGATTTGACACCCCTGTTAAATGATAGTTCTGAGACTCCCTCTTTGAACAACCAGAAACCCTCATCAGGCAGTTTGAAGACAGTAGACACAGATTTTTCTCTCTGAGTTGAAGATATATGCTAATACTTGGTATACACTCTTACGTGGTACGCTTTTTTTTAAATTTTTTTATTTTTTTATTGAGATGGAGTCTCACTCTGCCACCCAGGCTGGAGTGCAGTGGCATGATCTTTGTTCCCTGCAAACTCTGCCTCCCGGGTTCAAGTGATCCTCATGCCTCAGCCTCCCAAGCAGCTGGAATTACAGGCTACCACCAACACGCCTGGCTAATGGAGCCCTTGTTATGTTTCAGATGCACTGCAAGGACCCAGTTTCAATGGTAGCTTGGCCAGGCAACAGAGAAAATATGGTTCGGATTTTCTCTCCTTTTCCTTTTAGTAATCATGAAGGGTATCTGTACTTAAAGAACAATTTAATTCAAAAGCCATTACATTGGACCATAGCTGCCTGTATTTTTTAGAAGCAACTAAGTTGCCTGTGTTTTTATAATAACATGTATCCTTTATCTACACTATATAATATCAACAGTTTCAATAAGGTACTTGGCCTTTTAAACATGCCTTTGTCTCGTGTAATGTAGATAGTTGATTTTTATTAATAGCAAATATTAATATATTAACTTATTCATAATTTTGTTCTTGCACTTCTGCTAAAAGATGAAAGGAAATACGACAGAATATTTGTCTCTTGTCCATGCTTTAGTTATAAGGAATTCTCACATTATCCTTCTATCTAAATACAGGTCTCTGTGTATCCCTCACTTCCAAAAAACAGCTTTTAAAAGTAGCAGTGATGACAACTCAGTTCATGCATTTATTATAAAAACAAAATCCAAGATTTTAGGAAAAGGATAAAATGAAATTATTTAAGGGATATTAGGATATTTTAAGTATTTAAGATAAAACGTGTGTAAATTTGGAACGGGTTCCTTTCCTTATACTGGGTGACCTGATAAAGACAGTGAATGAATGGGAGAAATAACATGCTTTTATCTTTCTCTTTTTTTTTTTTTCTTTTGAAATGGAGATTCACTCTGTTGCCCAGGCTGAAGTGCAGTGGCGCGATCTCAGCTCACCGCAACCTCTGCCTCCCGGGTTCAAGCGATTCTCCTGCCTCGGCCTCCAGAGTAGCTGAGACTACAGGTGTGAGCCACTGTGCCCAGCCATGCTTCTGTCTTTCTAACTGGATCTCTGATTCTACCTCAGCACAGCACCCAAAAAGGACCTTTGCTTTGCATTTTTAATTCTGACGCTCACGTATCTTTAGTAAATTCAGTAAAAATCTTAGAAAATCTTTCCCCCCAGTGAAAGTCTTATGAAGGGCTCCATACAGTTATTGGGAACTGTAGTTAAGAGCTGAACCCCCAGTAACACTCATACTCCTTGGAAAATGCACCATGGCCACATGTCTGGACTAAGATTTGTACAGTGGAACACTTGTCTCCAATATTGCACCATACCACATGATACAGCAAATGTTCCCCTGACCATTAGACAAAAGATATTACTGAAAAGTCTCTCAAATATGTTTGTTTTGCAACGAAGCTTCCTGGCATTAATTTCATTAAAAAGTTGGCCGGGTGTAGTGGCTCATGCCTGTAATCCCAGCACTTTGGGAGGCCAAGACAGGCGGATTACCTGAGGTCAGGAGTTCGAGACCAGCCTGCCCAACATGGCAACACCCTGTCTCAATTAAAAATACAAAAAATTAGCCAGCCATGGTGGTGGGCACCTGTAATCCCAGCTACTCAGGAGGCTGAGGCAGGAGAATCACTTGAACCTGGAAGGCAAGGTTGCAGTGAGCCAAGATCATGCCACTGCCCTCCAGCCTGGGCGACAATAGTGAAACTCCGTCTCAAAAAAAAAAAAGTTTAAAAAAAGTTGCATCTAACAGAAGTACTAAATTATAAATATATCATTACAAAATAGGTAGAAGGAGAGAAGGAAGAGCATGTCGGATGGTATTTCTTCCACTGTCAAAAAGGAGTTTATTAACAAACATAAGACCAAAAGTAACTATACACTGTATATAAAATTGTTAATACCAATTTTATAAATGAACAGGAAAGATTTTTTTCCTACCATAAGGTTTACAAAGCAAAAGTGACACCATGGTCTTTTCAGTTGCCAGAGCGAAGGAAGCAAAAGCATCCATTATGAGATTCACCAGAAGGGTATGACCAGCTTTAGAAGGAGAATCCTGGACAACAACACACGCAGCTGTGAAGGCCACAAGTGTGACACCCAAAGCCAAGTGAAATGGAAGGAATGTGAAGATGCTGTCATAAACATTTCTACCTCATATGACAGCTTTAACAATACTTTCAAGGTTGTCATGGGTAAGAATGATATCGGAAACTTCTTTAGCTATATTTGTTTCTGTTAATTCCATTGCAGATCCAACATCTGCTGTCTTTAACACTGGGCCATCATTAGGACCATCACGAGTAACTGTTACAATTTGCTTCTGTCTTGAAACTTTATTCATTACACATTTTTACTGAGTAATATTATATTTAACAGTAAGGCCAGTGTACCAGTCGGGGTTCTCTAGAGAAATAGTAGCAACAGGTTATATAGGAGGAGATTTATTATAGGAATTGGCTCACGTGATTATGAAGGGTGCTAAGTCCCACAATTGGCCTTCTGCATGTTGGAGAACCACAAGAGCTGGCAGTGTAATTCAGTCTGAGTCTGAAGATCTGAGAACCAGGAGAGCTGCTGATATAATTCCTAGTCCAAGAAGGCCCGAGAAGTGCTGATGTCTCAGGGCATTAGAATACAGATGTCCCGGATGAAACAGGGAGAATGTATTCACCCTTCCTCTGGCCCTTAGTTCTATTTGGGGCCTCAAAAGATTGAGTGGGGGTAATCTTCTTTAGTCTACTGATTTAAATGCTAACAGTCCCTCCAGAAACAGCTCCAAAGACATACCCAGAAACAATGTTTCTACCAGTTAGCTGGGCATCCCTCAGCCCCGTCAAATTAACACAGAAAATTCACCATCACCAGCTGGATCTTGCAAGTACATGAAATTTTGATCATCCCTTGTTTTTGAGCCTTTGGTTTTTTTTTTTCAAGTTCTTGATTTTCATTTTTATGCATTAGTTTCTTGAAATCTGTACCCTCTAAACATGGGTAACCTTTGGAACCTTTACAATGCTGTATTTCAGGGCAACAGCCCTTACAATGTGGAGATTGTCGCTAGAATCACACACGCAGTGAATCTAATATGCTGGCATTACGAAACTGCATTTGGTACCTCAGGTGTTGAGGGTTGAAATAGGTCTCCCAAAAAGATGTGTTCAAGTCCAAACTCTGGTTCCTGTGAACATGACCTTATTTGGAATAAGGTCTTTGTAAATGTAATCAAGATGAAGTCACATTAGACTAGGGGGGCCCTAATCCAGTAAACTGCTGTCCTGAAAAAAAGAGAGAAATTTGGACACAGACATACAGAAGACAGACGGCCATATGAAGATAGAAGTTCCAAGTCAAGGAATGCCAAAAGTTTGCCAGCAACCACGAGATCTCTGAGAAAAGCAAGGAAGAATTTTTTCCTAGAGCCTTCAGAGGGAAAATGGCCTCTGGGACCTCTGGGCTCTAGAACTGGATAAAAATACATTGCTGTTGTTTCAAGCTACTCAGGTTGTAGAGTTTTGTTGAAGCAGCCACAGGAAACTTATGCCTTGGGTCTTATAGCATCTTCAATGCCTACAAAAGCAATTCATGCAAGATCTGTAGTAATATCTTACACATTCTCAGCCGGGTTTGTTGTCAGTATCTGCAGAATTTCTGAATGCCAGGCATGGTATTCTTAGCCCTGCACAAGCCGTTGGTTTCACACCACTTTGGAAAATACAGGTATTCCCTCTTCATCCAGGATTTGACACCCCTGTTAAATGATAGTTCTGAGACTCCCTCTTTGAACAACCAGAAACCCTCATCAAGCAGTTTGAAGACAGTAGACATAGATTTTTCTCTCTGAGTTGAAGATATATGCTAATACTTGGTATAAACTCTTATGTGGTATCCTTTTTTTTTTTTTTTAATTGAGATGGAGTCTCACTCTGCCACCCAGGCTGGAGTGCAATGGTATGATCTTTGTTACCTGCAAATTCTGCCTCCCGGGTTCAAGTGATCCTCGTGCCTCAGCCTCCCAAGTAGCTGGAATTACAGGCGACCGCCAACATGCCCGGCTAATTTTTGTATTTTTAGTAGAGACGGAGTTTCACTATATTGGCCAGGCTGGTCTCGAACTCCTGACCTCAAGTGATCTGCCCGCCTTGGCCTCCCAAAGTGCTGGGGTTACAGGCATGAGCCTATGGTATGCTCTTTCCCTTCCTTCTCTCTCTTTCCCTTCCTCCTTCCCTCCTTCCCTTCCTTCTTCCTTCCCTCCTTCCCTCCCTCCCTTCCTTCCTTTTTCTTTTCTTTCTCAAAATCTATTCTTAAATGATGATGAAATCCCAAAAAGGCACATTCTATTATATTGCCAATCTGTTGGGGTGGACCCTCAACAACTAAAATATTGTTATAATTATAAGAACAATGAACAGCAATACTTGTCAAAAAGGTATTTCAAAATGGTTATGGGAGTTATACAATGAGCTTCATCAGTGGAAGTCTGGACTCCTGGAATAGTAATGTGCTTGCTTTATCAGAACAAAAGACTGTTGCATTTCCCATAGTTTTACACGCACCCAAATGTCTCACAGAGTGATTATCTTTCATTTTCTTTACAGAATAAGCCAAGGAAAGGGGAACTGCAAAAGAAAAGCTTTCAGGAACAGCCACCACCAAGATTGTTATTCTGATAACGAAAAACTGAATAATACATTCGGTATAAAGTGTAATGCAATCTAAAGTTCATTGGTTGCACCAAGTCCCAAAAGTCTGTATTGCCAAATTTGTCATTAAGGAGACAAAGTGAGGGTAATAGCCATAAGCCAACTACACTTGCCAATCATTATGGATAATTTTATAAGTTTGTCTTGTAGAATTATTATATTTTTTGGTGTATGTTTGAATCGGCCGCATTTTGCTTTCACCCTCTCGGGCTGTTGTGTCCACGCTGGTCCCGTGAGAACCTGTTTTTGTTTTGTTTTAACTCCCTCTGTTCTTAGTTTCAACAAAAAAATCAGCAGAGACACGATGAGGCCTGCTTGTGAGTTATAACCAGAGCCCTCCCTTGCCTAGGATGCCGACGGCAGGCTGGGATCTGAGGTCAGCGCCTTCCTCCTCTTCTCTGATCCTCCCTGAAAATGCCGTGGTAGCAGGCAGCATGGTACCGTGGGGGATCTGCGCCACATCGCCACCACGAGGTTCACCAGCCGGACTTCCTCCCCTTGGCCGCCCGTCAGCTCGCAGATGTCCTCTGGTCCTGGCTAATGCGCTTCTCCAGGCCGCAGCACTATTTCTCCCTGCTGCAGTCTGGACCTTGGTGTCCTGCACCAGCTGGCAGGTCTGGCTCCCGGGCAGTCCTCGGGCACGTAGCACAGGACCAGTAGGGTGATGGCGGCCAACTCCGTCGAGCAGGTCACCACCGGCTCCGCACAGCGCCCTCCCGCGGTTCGGCTCCCGGGGACAGCCGCGGCCAGCGCCCCGGCGCTCTCCAGGCGGGCACGGCCCGGCTGCCTCCACAGTCACCGCCATCTCAGCGGCCGGGCCGGGGAGGACCCACCAGCCGCGCACATCCCTTGTTCCCGCGGCCGGCGCAGGGGACCGCCGCAGGGAGGATTTCTTTGCTTCCTTCCTCCTTTCTCCAGCTACCTCCACCTCCTGGCCTGAGGCGTCACCCTGGGCTTTCTACTTGCACCCAACTCCTCCCACCGAACTGGAAGGTGCCCCCTTTCAATTCCAGTTCCCACCTACCCAACCCCACCAAGGGCGAGGCCGCCTTCCATCACAGTAGGCAAGTTCCCGGTGTGCTCCACAGACACCCAGGTGGAAATCCACCAGGGCCACCGTAGTGGGAGGCTGTTTATTCAGAGCTTGCGGTGGCAAGACTCAGAGGCAGGCCGCGGCGTGGGGACGCTTCATCGTGGAAAAAGGAAGGCTTCAAGGTGTGCCCCGACTGAAGGCTGCTGGCGTCTGGGACCTGGAGGCAGGTATCCCATGTGATTAGGTTGGTAAACGTATTTGGCTTTCTTGGGTTGGTCCTGAGTTGGAAGGGGGAAAGGGAAGGGCAAACCTTAGGGAAGTTTGTGGTTATTGATCAAGTCTTGACACTGTGGGTCAGGTTGCTGCAGGGGTCATGGGTCAGAGTTCTATTTTTATATATGGTCTGGCCGTGATGGGTTTCTATATTGTCACGGGCCGGTCCACCTCTCCTATTACCTCTGGACACATACACCTTTCCAGGAGAGAGCTGCCAATGGGAGTTCTCAATCAGATCTAACCTTCCAAGGTGCTGGGTTTTAACATTATGTTTGTGAGAAGTGCTTCAGGTGGGAGGCATCTGCTCTGGGCAGCCTGAGCCCGAGGCTGCGCCTTTTGGGCCCTCAGCTCTGTAATGAAGACGGCAGCTGAGCTCTTGGATTTTAAAATTGTGAAACCAGCTTCCTCAGCCTCGTCTTAGTTCCACACAGTGCGGACAGCTAGTAGTTACAGAAAACCATACAGAGTTGGCCCTTGAATGCCCAGGAAGTTAGAGGCAGCCTCTCCTACCCCCACATCCTGCCACCCTCCTCGAAGTGGAAAACCCAAGTATAACTTTTGACTTATAACTGTTGTTATAACAGTATAACAGTAGCCTACTGTTGACTGAAAGCCTTATGAAAACATAAACAACACACATTTTGAGTATACAATACTCTATTCTTATAGTAATGTAAGCTAGAGAAAAACTATTTAGAAAATCATAAGAAGAGAAAATATGTTTACTATTTATTAAGTGGAAGTGGATCATCACAAAGGCCTTCATTCTCTTTGTCTTCATGTTGAGTAGGGCGAGGAGGAGGAGGAAGATAAGGGGTTGGTCTTGGTGTTGCAGAGGTGGCAAAGGCAGAAGAAAATCCAGGGTAAATCCGTGTCTCGTCTATGTATTCACCATATATTCTCATGACGAGTAACTTAAAAACTGAGTATATACCTCTTGCAAGGCTGTATGTTACACAATGGATGAAGCAGGGTGTGGTAGACATGCTGTGGCCACAAATTTGGTATTTATCTGGTGTCTGTATTCACATAGCCCTCCAAATTCATTTTTGCTATGGCTTTTCTCTCTTCCTGAATTTCCACTACAGTGTAGGAAAATAGGCATCACCCTGATACCCAGGGCTTTCAAGCATCTTTGCAAAATCTTCCCATCAATGGGGAATGATGGTTTGGGCCCATTGTCGCTCTCCCTGAATTTAGTTAGCAGTTGAACGGTCCCCTGGTGATTCACTGGATGCTGTTTAGTTTGTTCCGTCAGCTGTTTATTAATCTGTAACTTCCTGTTAAGATGCAGGGTGTGCTTTTTAAAGAAGCCTTACACAGCATAAGTTTTATTTTGGGACCGGACACACTATTATATAAAGAGGATCTGTGAGCATTACTTGGTCTTGTAAGCTATTTTTTTTTTTCCCAGCAAAATGTTGTGAGCACCTACCATATGCCAGGCACTGTTCTGTGAACTGGTTGTACAGGAGTGAATGAGATCATCTTAATTTTGAGAAGTTTATCATCTACTCAAGGGAAACACGTGTAATAAACTATGGTAAGCACAACCATAGATGTACAAGGTATGGGAGGGTGCAAAGAAGGAAGTGGAAAATTCCAGGCCAACAGAGGAGTGAGAAGGTTTTCATGAAAGAGACTCTAGAACAGAGCCTAGCATACATTTTCAACTGGTGGGTGGTATAGCAAACATGGCACATTTTGGTGACAGGGTGGGGAGGACAGATTGGACAATGAAGAGGCTGGAGGTAGGAGAGTTATTTGAAGGTTATTTAAGAGGCTGTTGCAAATGGTTTAGGCAAGAAATAATAGAACCGAAGAGAGGGGCAGAAAGAAGGTTTGAGGTAATTTTCACAACAGGATGGGACAGGGGAGGTGAGGAAAATGAGTTGATGAAAAGTTTCTGGTTTGGAGCGCTTGGTAAATGGTGCTGCCATTAAATCAAATGGAAGAAAAGAAGGAGAAGCAGGTGTGTTGGGTGAGGGCTGTGGAGACCATGTTTGGACCTAGTGAAGTTCAGATGCTGTGTGAGGATATCGTTCAATCAATAGACATTCAAGTTGTTGGAGAGTGAGGTCTGGCTGAAAATACCTATTTGAGTGACATCTAATGATTTGGAAACCTTATTAAACAGATTGTGTTTTGGTTTATGGTGCTTGACAAGTGACTGATGCTCCAAAAGTGTATAGATGATAGATAGATATAGATAGATAAATGTTTTTCAGGTAAAATATTAGTGCTTTTCAGATCACAGCATTTTACTTTAATGGTATCAGCTTTTATGTTGGTGACCGGGAATGTCAGGGGAAGAAGGTGGTATAAATTGAATACCATTGACAAATTGACCTCTTGGGAGTTAACGTTGACATTAAAGGTGTTGCTTGCCTTTTCTGTATTAGAGATTTAAAAAATACTCTGATCAACTCTGGAAAACTGTATAGTTGTTTCTAATTGTGGAATACTGTAAAATAGGCATTCTACTACAATGGTGTTTTTGCTAGTTCCAAGGAAATAGGTAAAAATGTGGACGATGTGTTCTTTTACCATACAAAGTAAAATTTGCAAGAATATCTTTTATAAAAGTGCCCTTTGTGTCCTGGAATCTAACTTAACCCTAACCTTAACACTAACCCTAACTAGTATCCTTGAGGGTAGAGTTAACACAAACACTAACCCTAGCATAAATGCTAACCCTAAGCCTCAACCTAAATCTCAGCATCATCCTAAACTGCACCCTAACCCAACACTAACCATAAATCTAATCATAACCTTAACTCTGAACCTAAAGGTATTGCTAACCCTAACTCTAGCCTTATCCCTGTCTCTTGTTGTTAGTCCTAATCTTTACCATAGAACTTTTTTCAGAGTAGGCCTGTTAGGAAAAAATATTCTTTAGGACTCTAGAAACTAGATAATTAAAGCTGAGAAGTAAATTTCAGATTAAATGAATAATCTATAAGCAGATCATCAGGAGACCATGTTTAACAACGTATCAAGATTGGGTAGTCTGACCCTTCTGATTGGGGTAACCAAAGGCTGGGTTAGATGTCTGAAGGATATTCTTGCTTCTGCTTTCCAACAGTAAGCATGCCTAATACGGGTTGTTATAAAAATTCAATGAATATATCCAAGAAACACAATCTAAATTGAGAGTACATAGACTTCACAAGGTGTATGCTAACCTTAATCCCAGTCTTCTTGGACTACTGAAGAAACACAATCTAAATTGAGAGTACATAGACTTCACAAGGTGTATGCTAACCTTAATCCCAGTTTTCTTGGACTACTGAAGTGTAACACTTTTCTACTTCAGAAAAATTCTGGAACACTGATGCCTCACTAACTTATCCACTTATATCTAAATCCCATTGTGACCCCATCCAGACCTTACCAGCTAGGACTTATCTAGATTAGACTAGCAGTCATTACAGCAATGCCGGGGTTAGAGAGGTAGTATTAGATACTGTATTTTACATTGAGAGACTTCACAACCAAGCTGAGGAAAAATGACTAACATCCATAAGACAGTGAGAGAATGTGATGGGATGGAACATAACTCAGTGCTGTGTTACATGTTGTACAGACTTGGATACTGAAATGGTTTAAAGTGACAGCTATGAGTGGACACGGTGGAGAATATTGTCCCTCATTTGTATACCAGTTAGTAGCTCACCAAAACTTTGTAACGCATATCCAATCCTTCCTAGGATCTTGGGAGGTTGATAGGACAGGTATTACTGTAATTATTCTTATTTTTCGTATGCAGAAATAGGCTCAGCAGAGTTAATTATTTGCCCCCACATTTTCCAGTGAAAGTGGTTCATTACAGACTAGAACTCAAGTCAAACAATTTCAGACACAGTGGGAAGTTCATTCTATTTCATGGAATATATGAGACTCACACTGGGCCTTAGAGGACTGCGTGAAGTTAAAGAGATGAGGAGGAACAAAGGAGTATTCTGATTGGTTAAGAAATCTAAGGAGAAGGCTGGGTGCAGTGGCTCACACCTGTAACTCCAGCATTTTGGGAGGCCAAGGTGGGCAGATCTCTTGAGGTCAGGAGTTTGAGACCAGCATGGCCAACATGGTGAAACCCCGTCTCTACTAAAAATACAAAAATTAGCTGGGAGTGGTGGCACGCACCTGTAATCCCAGCTCCTTGGGAGGCTGAAGCAGGAGGATTGCTTGAATCTGGGAGGTGGAGGTTGCAGTGAGCCAAGACTGTGCCACTACACTCCAGCCTGGGCAACAGAGTGAGACTTTGTCTCGAGAAAAAAAAAGAAAAGAAAAGAAAGAAATGTAAGAAGAAGGCAGGAAGCAGGAAGCTGGGAATGGGATAGGGGACAGCAGCCAAGTGGGAGTGGATGAGGAAAGACTGAAGGGAAAAGTGGAGCTTTGGGAGTAAGGCAAGTTGTTTATATTTCATGCAGGGTTTCACTAAGCAGTCAATGAAATTTTTGAACCTGATAGTGATATAAGGATGATAATCTGAATCACCTGATAGTGGTATGCAGGGCAAATGGGAAGAGGGAAGCCCTAGGGACCAGGCAGGTGCCTTTTGGGTGGGGCTGCAAGGAAAGGATGGGAATGCAGTGGCAGGAGTTGTTATAAAATGGAATGAAACTGGTTTTAAAAAAGACAATTAAAAGCCTAGGGTTTGATCATGATAGACAAAGAAACTGAAAATATCAAAGAATTCCACACTTCCAATAAGTAGTTATATGGCCTCAGGCAAGTCATAGAGTCTCTCTGGGCCCCTCATTCCCCCTAGGTCACTGAAATTATGTGTATAGAATTACTGGAATAATCAGTTTCTCTTAATGAAGAAGGATAACTTGAAAATGAGAAGGATACTCTCAATAACATTATTTAAAATAATGAATAACTGGAAAATATCTAAATGCTCTATAATGGGGGAAGAATGAAACAAATTATAAGTATTATGTAGAAATTAAAATCACATTTAAGAATATGGAGACATAAATGCTTATAATATAGTGGTAGGTGGAACAGGACACAATGCTATCCACATATCACTAAAAATAAATATCTGAATAGGAAAAAAAGAACTGGTTGAGGGAGATTATCTCTGGCTGATGGTAATATGATCTGTATTACCATTTTTGCACTTTGTACATTTCTGGAATTTCCAAATTTTGTACAATAAGTCTTTATCATGAAAAAAATTAGGAAAAAGGAAAAAGACATGAGATTACTACTACTTAAAATCTTTAGATGTGTCCCTTATAACTGTTGCAAAATAAAATATCACAATGAATAGAGACGTAGCATCCTTCTCTATCTGACTTAGAAAATATCAGAGAAGTGGAATAGATTCTGAGACATGGCTAAGAGAGAGAGGTGACCTTCATCGAAGAGAGAGAGCAGAAAAGAGAGAAGAGGAAAAAATACAGCAATAACAAAGCAGAGATAGCTGCCTTAACTGAACGGATATCAGAGTCCTTGTCAGTGAAGTAGGCTGACTTTTGGGAGCTGTTTATAGCTCCGATAAATACAAAATCAACTCAGGAAGTAGATAAGAATGAATTTATGTCACAAATGAAAACAATGTTTTATTGTACAAAATATTTCAATTAGGTTTGCTAACTTCAAGGAGACCTTTGCTAGGATTCCTCTTGGTTTTCCATTAGGACTGCAAAATGTTTTCAATGAATGTGTATTGAGGCATAAATGAAGATCCACCATCCAGTGACATTATGAAACATCCATGTTTTGAGAAATTTTCATGAATTTATATAAAACTACATAAAATATAGCTAGGAAATGAGACCACAAATGTGCGCTTGAGGAAATAATAATTAAAAACTCAATAGAATAATTATCTTAATATCTTGATATTGATTCATGGTCATTTGTTTTTGTGCTTAGACAGCAGAGAAAACACAACAGGCCTACTCATTTGAGGAAATATGGAATAGTAAAACTGCCTTTTACTCAGTTTCTTGCTAAATGTATTTTTCACATGATTTTGTACTATTACTTAAAATGAAAACCATGGGAACTATCTTTAACAGGTAGTTTCTGGCAAATGGAACCTTCCACTTTAATTATCTTTGATTTTATTCTGCTTTTACCTGTGTGTTATTGTTGTTATTCCACCAAATATATGCTACTCAAAGTTCAAGAAACTCCCCCCAAATGTTCTCTTTTTCCTCCCTTCAATTTGCATTGACCTTGCCCAAGTTCACCATCACCGTCTGTTCTGGGCGTTACCCCACCTTATCACTAGATGAAGCACACTAGAGGTCTCTGTAAACCCAAGAAATACCAAATCTGGAAAGAATCAGGGTGATAGAGGCAGAAAGCAGAGAAATCCTAGGCAGACAGGAGTGGTCAGGTCCCCAGTGAAACCCCACCTTCAAGTCAAAAATAATTTAAAGTCTGAAGGCCAAGCTACAAGCCCAATCCACGGACTGGGTTGAGAACCTGTCTTCCGTTTGGCATACTTTCCTTTGACTGAGCCCCGCCCTTCAACTATTTTACATATACCTACCCTTCCCTAATTGTTTTTACGCTGTGCCCACCTTTTACTGGTGCTTTTGTTTTAACCTTTTTTTTCATGCTCACAAACCAATCAGCATGCACGCCCCTAGCCCCAGATTCATCCACATCAAGAAGAGATGACCTGACTTTGGCAAAGACAACGTGACCTTACCGTCCCCTCTCCAGTTCCCCTCTCTGCTGAGAGCTGATCTGTCACTCAATAAAATTCTCTGCCCTCATCACCCTTCAATAGTCAGTGTGACCTCATTCTTCTTGGACACTGGACAAGAACTCGGGACCCACCAAGCATGGGTACCCAGAAGGGCTGTAACACTTGCCCTTTGCCCTCGCTGGTGGAGGGCAGCCACCCCAGACAACAGAAGCAGTGGCAGGGCCAAGACAGTCCCAGAGCCATGGGCCAGAACAAGTCAAGGGGCCAACTGAGCTTGCTAACACACTGCAGTCTGTTGGGCTTCGGATGGCAGAACTAAAAGAGCTAATTAGCAAACTAAAACCTCCTCTGGCGCTTTGGAGTCATGGGGCACCCCTGCCTGGGAGCCACTGCGTTCCCCTCAGGGTGACACACCTAGTCTGGCCATGGGCCCTGCATGGAGTTTGCTCCTGTGTCAGCACTCAGAGCAGCCAACTGGGCCCTGCACTCACTTACTCACATGCTCCCGCCTGCCAGGGGCTGAGCACGTTAGGCCAAGTAGATGACGCTCCCCCTGCTGCAAGTCTGACAAAGGGGCCGAGAAAAATCCTGTATCAAGGGTTCAGTCTTTCTGTCTGGTTTTCTTGAGGATCAGCTTGTCATTAGTCTTTGGGTATACCCACATGTGCTAATTTCCTTGGCTGTACTCATATTTGTAAAAACGGCGTAAAAGAAAATAAATGAACATAGTACTTAGAGGAAGAACTTGAGCTTCTCATTACCCAGTGTCTGTAATTCTAGCCTATATTGTATGTGCCCAGTGGGCAAAACTGCTCCCTACAGAACAGGAGGATTTTTCCCAGTTGTAAGATGTTTGTTCAGTACTGATTATGAAAATAAATACTGTAAGATTGTTTGCTTATATCAACGTAGAAGAAGCCAGAAAACAAAAATTTCCATTTTGATACAGAATTGTTAAAGATGAACCTTGTTAAAATATGTTTGCATCTTTAAAATAGGAGACGAAAAATAAACCGTGCTGGGAAGCAAGGACAGAGGATAATAATAAAATGAGACCTTTTGACCTTGTTTATAGAAATGAAATAATTAGGCCCAAAATGGCTTTTCTCTTGCAACCTTCTCATCTCGTGTTTTAACTTGAATGACTGTCAAAATAAACTGCAAGTTTCTGTACCATAAGTAATTGATGTGACATCTGGGGCTCCATCAGAGGCCACTGTTTTTCTAACTTTAGCTAACCAGTGCACTTCCTGTGGCGTGCTTTGGATCAACTGTCAGAGCCAGAGTCCAATTACCCTCTGGCACCTTTTCGAATCTTCTCCTCTTCTCTCTCTCTGTTTGACTTGCAGAAATGTCCCTTCCTGTACTTATATCATTCCTGCACTGAAAAGGCTTATTCTCTTGCCAAATATATATAAGCAGAGAGCTAATAGGGTTAGCTATGTCTATTTGAAAAATTTTAAATCATTTTGCAACTGTCAATTCCTTGTTTGCTTGATTACATGTACGTTTTACACCTTTTCCTTAACAAGTGAGCCAAGATCATGTGTTTTTTCATCCATGGCCTGGAGTCTAGGAGAGAAGGAGGATGAGGAAGAAAATAATTTGAAGATTTTACAGAGAGAAGGGATTGAAATTTTCACTGGAATGGAATGACTGGAATAAACAAAGTCAATCATGCCGGACAGCTTAACTGAAAGTATTTTATATTTTAAGTTTCAGACATAACCCCTCAAAACCAAAGCAAAACTTCTTCAAGGAGCTGACAGATGCAAGCCTGGTAAGTCACTGCTTAGGATTTAAACTTTCATCTGAAGCGGAATACTAGCAAGAATATATTTTAGGAAAAAGTGTTTGGGTCCTTCAAAATTCTGTCTTTGTTATATCCATAACTGTGCAAAGGAAATTCTTGCATAATAGCAGAGGTAATTTGGGGTATTTTGCTAGGCGGCTTTGCGGCATGTTTTCCTTTGGAGGCAGGAGAATCAGGAAAACTTTTTTTGTTTCCCCATCTAAACCTACTCTAGCATAAGATCAAGTGACCAGTGGCACAGTATTTGAGGACTTAGGCAGGTTAATGACCTGTGAATTATGCTTTCTTTCAATATATTCTGAAATATTGGCTGGTTGAATACACAGTTTTCATGAACATACATTGAGGGATGATTTTTTTTAAATAGAAAACTCAAGTTTATCTTGATTCAGATCTAGTTCTGTTTTAATGAAATGGAATAGAAACTTTGATTTTTGCCCTTCATTTAATATCTCATGGTTACAGAGATGGAATCATGGCAAAAGCATTGAGTTGATGACAAATGGATTTCAAAGAAAATTGTGACCAGTAAAAACATTAAGATGTCATGTGTTTCCAAAGAAAGGCTGGACATTGAAACTTCGAAAGACAGAGTTAGAAAAAAAGACCTTTTATTTTCCACTTATAAAAATCTCCTTTGTTTTTGTAATCAAATCTACTAACTTAGCTTCTGTAGAGCCCTTTGCCCTCAAGTAAGTAGGGAACTACCTGAATGTGAAATCATTGCAGTTTATTAAATGTGAAAGAGAGATTTGTTGACCAGACATATTAGATAACCAATTCCATGCAGAGCAGTTGCTAACAGAAAATGTCAGTGTTCCCTTTGAAGGCAAATGATGACCACACAGAATGTGAAAGTTTATAAATAATTGGAAAAAAAAAGATTAGAAAGCATGCAACCTCATGTCACGCTATACATTCTTAAAGAGAATAAACGTTACAGTTAGTGTCATTAATAACAATGACCAAATATCAGTGTGTTAGAGATTGGGTGGAATGTAGACACGGTTTCAGCCTAATTCCATAATCACAATTCTGTTAATGAGCAGGATATAAGCTAGGAGTGAGATTTTAAAAATGAATGTGGGCTGGCAAGGGTGGAGGTGACGAGGTCGTAGGACTGTCTGGGGAATATTTGATGTACTTTTGTAGATATGAAGAGATAAGCGTCTCAGAATAACTCCTTCAGTCATGAGAATGGGATATGTTTTGGGGGGGGGAGGGGGAGGTGGGGTGTAGAGAATAGAGAATTTTATTTTTTTTCCTTACTCATAACAGGATATGCTAAGCCTAATAGTTTCAATATTGCCAAGGATCAAGATGTGATTTTCCCCCTGATCTCTGTCCTTGGAGTTTCATTTTCCTGAGATGGGGAAAGGAATGGAGCCTTTCCACCCGCTTCTGGGTGCTCATCTTCTCTCCAAAAAGGGGAACATGAAATCCCCATGAAGAAATTCTGGCCAAATCAGAGAAACTGTAAGATGTCTATGGGATTTTAAAAGATCCCTCTTTGGATGGGTCTAAGAAAGCCTGTGAACTTCCTGCAATATTATGCAGACTCGCTAGCTGAGGAACCACTTCTTGCATCAGTAGGCTGTTGGAAGGAAAAGCATTGGCTCAAGAGAAGGAGAGAAAAGTCTTTGAACTAAGACTGTCTTTGAAACTAGGGCTGCTTCTGTTCCAGGGCTTACACCCTGTATCTCAGGATATTCATGAACAGAGCCTTTCTGCTTGTGCTTGGTAAAGGGTGTCTGTGTTTGGAGAGAGGGAGACTTCCCTCCCTTAGTAAACAAATACAGGTCAGCCAGGGAGATTTCAGAATGTGGTAACTGGGTTAGTCTTGCCCAGGCTGGGGTAGGGAGTGTCTTGGCTGTGGAGGAACTGAGGTTTTCTGGGGTGACTCTGGTTGGATACAACAGGGATGAGATGAAGACTCAAGTGGAGAATCAGAACCCTGGACCTTTACAATCATAGTAGGGAAGAGAGATGTGTGCAGAAAACCCAACAATCAAGGCAAGGAGAGAAGTTGGAAGCCAGAAGTAAAGTTGGTACTAAAAGAGTCAGAAGCAAAATGAGGCAAGTTGAAAGGAAGGAATGGCCTTGAATGACTCTGACTTGGCTTTGTTTACAGAAAGTGTGTACAGTACATATTGGGGGAGCTAAGCATAGCTATGTTGGCCTAACGGTGCTGCTGCAGCAGATTGGGCAAGTCATTCTCCTGATACCGTGGCTGTGCAAACTCTGCCTAAAGTCTTTTTTTTTTTTTTTTTTTTTTTGGAGACACCTCACTCTATCCCCCAGGCTGGAGTGCAGTGGCACAATCTTGGCTCACTGCAACCTGCAACCTCCGCCTCCTGGGTTCAAACGATTCTTATGCCTCAGCCTCCCAAGTAGCTGGGATTACAAGCAAGTGCCATCACGCCCAGCTAATTTTTGTATTTTTAGTAGAGATTAGGTTTTACCATGTTGGCCAGGCTGATCTCGAACTCCTGACCTCAGGTGATCCACCTGCCTCAGCCTCCCAAAATGCTGAGATTATAGGTGTGAGCCACCGCACCCGACCTAAAATCTTGTATTATGGGCTAAAAGGTATCTATGAAATCTTCTATTCCGACTCCCTCATTTCACACACATAGAGAGTGAAACCCAGGTATTAATTGAATATTTAATAAATAATAAGGGACAGAGCCGACCAGACTGTCTCTTTCTCCCTATCCATTAAGTAGTCAGCTTTGCCACCAGTATCCAGTATCCATCTTGAAACCTTCATGCCCAACCTCACTGGATCTTTCATCCTTGTTTGTGTCTGTCATCACGAGAAGCCCCAGATCCCTGGGTCACCAGTTATCTCCTGTAACTGCTCACCATATAGTTTTGCACGTCTCTCTTTCACCTCATCTTTCATTCCTCCCAACTCCTAAAATCCTTCTGCTGTGTGCCCTTGGAACTCACAATTCATCATCAGCTGACTTCTCCATAGCCTCACAGTGTTTTTCCGAATGCTCCTTTCACTGCTTAACTCAAGTCTGCATCTCCTTTGAGGGCTCTGCTTCTCCTGCACCTGTCTCACATTGTGGGGGGGGGGAAGGTGTCCTCTGTGCCCTCATTACTCCTTGCACACTTTCTCCCTTACCCTAAGATCTCCCACTTTTGAAGTCCATGCCATCAGACTGCTTTAAATCCCATGCCATCAGACTGTGTCACCCACCACCTCTCGTTGCTGAAGTCATCAACCTCTGTCAAGTATATTGTAAGGTGTAAAATCTCAAGTGCTGCCTTGATGTCTCTGAGTCTCACAGGGCCCCAAAGGCCTGACCATGAATGAACTTACTTTGACCAGATACACCCCTCCCCCAGTGGGAAAGGTTCCCCATCCACCTAGTTCCCTTACCAGCCAGACAGCTGCACTCCACCTGTTCAACCTTACAAGTTTCATTTGCCTGCTAGTCTGTGAAGTGATTCAAATAAACCAGTTATGTCCTCCCATGAGAATGAAGGGGTACCTCATCCTTCTGTTACTACAAAACTTGTCTCCCACAGTCTGCTGGTTCACTCAATTTCTGAGTGCGACCCCTGTGTGACCCTGTTCTGGAAGGCATGCAGTGTCCGGCGCTGTGAGTATATGTGACAGATAAAGTGCTACCAATTCCGTCTGTCCAGTGCTGGGTATCTGGTGTTCAGTCACCTCACACTATTTAAGGCAGGAGAGCCCTCTTTCATCAGTGGAGTGAATAGGAGGTTATCAGAACAGTCAAGCTCCCCTATTTTTGGATCACTTTTAGCTCCTGAATCACTATCACTCTTTTGAATACTTTTCCTACATTACTTCTTGTTGATGTCAATATATGCATAGGTGATTCTTGCAATGTCCTGGTTTGTCAGTACCTTTAGTTACTGGTCTTGTCCTCAGCCCTGTCTCAGCCATTCACTTCCATATTGTTACCAACAAATCCAGATCTCCATGTATCTCACACATCCCATTCTCCAACCTCCACCTCCTGTGTTTCTAGTTCACTCCTTCTAGCACCTTCATTCCAAAGTGAAGACCCCCCAGTGAGATCTCCATTCCATTGATTTTGTCACCTATTCTCTTCTTTATTTATTCCCATCTTGTCTTCCCCACCAACTTACCCAATTAAAATTCTATGGCTAGTTGTTACAATCACTCATTTGCATAAAGCCTCCTCTTCACTTGCATATTCTTCTCTTTATTCATCTTATTTATGAAAATCATAAGTCTGGCTAAACACTCCCATCACTCTACTCTGCTCCTGCATTTGTGCAGCTGAGCCTGGCTCACACATACTCACATTACACGGTCTCACTTTAAATTCATGACCACCATCCTCAAGCAGGCCTTTAATACTACCGGTCATTATACTGTATTTCCCTAGTTCACATATTCTCCTTCTCTCCTACAGAACTGTTTCCTGCCTTTTCTCTTAAAACCTTCATTTTTTTTCCCCTAAGCTATCTCTCAGTTGATGGCCTTGTTTTCTGAGGAAAACTGAGGCCAGTAGCAGAGACCTTCTGAAATCCTCCTACTCATCTAACCGGTAAGCATGTGAACCCACACTCCTTGCTCCATGAGGTCCCCATGCTTCTTTCTAAAGATAACACCTGTCCATATGAAGTAGATCCTATTACCTACCACCATTTAAAGGTATTTCCACAGAAATTATTCTCCTCTTCTCCAATTTCACCACTATTCTTCTTTACTGAATCCTTCCCATGAGAAAACAGGCTTTATCTCTCTTGTTTTAAAAAATCAATTCTTAATTGACCTCATTTTTTCCTCACCAGTTCTCTGATTTTCTTTACAAATTTCTCAAAAGAATTATCTTCTCCAATCCTTATCCTATGTCCTCTTGAAGTCTACTGCAATCAGACTTTTATTCATACCACTTCAGCACACCATTCTTGAAAATATCAGTAATAACCTTGGTATTACCAAACACAGTGATCAATTCTCAGTCTTACTCAACAGTTGGCAGCATTTGACCCAAGTGATCACTGCATCCTCCTTGATACACTTTTTTCCCTTTACATTTTCTGTACTCTTCCAATTTTCCTTCTATCTCATTGGCTGTTCTTTCTCAGTCTCCTTGGCTGTTTCCTCCCTGACATCTTTACTACGAGTGCCCCAGGGCCTGGTTCTTATACCTCTTCTTCTTCTGCTTATATGCTCTCTCTTTGGGTGACATAATCCAGCCTCATGTCCTTAAATACCAGTTATATGTTGATAACTCTCAAATTTATACATCCAGCTGGAAACTTTCCCTTGAACTTAAGACTCTTTTATCTAGCTACCTACCTGACATCTCACTTGGATGTTGTATTGCTTAGGGTTCAATCAGAAGATCAGAACCACTATGAGTGATAGGAAGTGAGGGAATTAGTTCAAGGATTAGAACCTATCTAGGTGTCAGGGGTGCTGGAGAAGTTTATGAGAAGCTATTGGCTTGGCATCTGGTGGTGGACCTGAAGTTGTTGTAGGTCACCTGGACAGGTAATTGAGAGGGAGGACTGGACCTGAAGTTGAAGAAAGCAGGATAAACTGGAATCCACAATGATAAATGATAAACTAAAACCACATTTGTCTCCCTCTGCATCCATACATGGATGACCTGTCAAACTCACTGGGGACATTCCAACCTTAGAGCTTTCATAAGGCTGTTCCATCTGTCTGGAACTCATTACCTCAGCTGCTAACAAAACTTTGTCTGTCACCTAATTCAGGACTTTGCTTACATAGCACCTCAGTAAAACCTACTCTGACTACTCCATTTAAAATTACAGTTTCCCTATTCCCCATGCCCCAGCTAGCCCTATTTCCTAACTAGCTGCATATTTTTTCAGTAGCAATTACTACATTTTAAGATATGCTTTACCTATTATTATGTTTATGTCTGCTTCCTCCAACTAGAAATGTAAGCCCAACAAGGGCAGGGGTTTTGAAGATTTTGTTTCACTGATGTATTTCAGTTGCCAGACCCTGGCAGAGTAGATGCTCAATAAAAACTTGTATGAACTGAGTGTTATCAGTTTATGCCTCCCCATTAAGTTGGAGAAAGGAGATATTGAAAAAGTTATGTTGTACATTTCTTCATTTATTGGAAGCAACTCTTTCTTCATCATTCCAGGGAATTTCTGTAAGGAAGATAACCCTCTCCATTGTTTAAAGCCTTTGGTCATAGCATGTTTTCTTTTTACCTAACTAAATTTTAGCTGCAAGTTTTCCTTCTTTTTAGTCACCCTGGGGGCATATATGTATTGTAAATCTAAAGAGATTTATTGGTCCACTTTCTCAGCCTTGGAAATGCTGTGTTCTGGGTTTGTTTAACCTAATTTACAGTTTCTAGAGTTTCTAGCCCTTGAGAAAGGTTGTGAAGAAGGGAAAGGCAATCACTTGCAGGAGAAATACTACACTGTTTTCTATCTCTGTAACAGAGAGGTTGGAGGAAAGAGAACAACTGCAATTTATTGGAACAAGAACTTCCTAGAAAGTAAGACAAGCAAGTGCTAATGATCCCTAGCAATAGTTGCAAATCCCAGAGACAGTATCTGATGTGGTTGGCTCTGTGTCCCCACCCAAATTTCATCTTAAATTGTAATCCCCATAATCTCCATGTGTCAACCTGGTGGGAGGTGATTGGATCACGGGTATGGTTTCCTCCATGCTGTTCTTGTGATAGGGAGTTCTCACAAGATCTGATGATTTTATAAGTGTTTAACAGTTCCTCCTTCACATGCTGTCTTGGCTGCCACTACGTAAGACATGCCTGCTTCCCTTCCACCATGATTGTAAGTTTCCTGAGGTCTCCTCAGCTATGCGGAACTGTGAGTCACTTAAACCTCTTTTCTTTATAAATTACCCAGTCTCTAGTAGTGTCTTTATAGCAATGTGAAAATGGACTAATACAGTATCCTTTGTCAGTGGAAGGCAGAATGAGGACAGGCTTATTCGGGAGAGTTTGTAGCTGAAATCACATGTTATTAAAGCCACTTAAATATATCATATGACTATCCCATGGCGTGTTGCATCACATTATACTCTAGTGACTTATGTGACTGTTTCTTTCACTAGACCAAATACTCTCCAAAGCTGGGATGAGGTGTTTTTCCTCTTACCCTCCCCATGCCTGGCCAAGTACCAGCACCTGGAGGCAACTCAGCAGGGACCTATTGGGTGAACAGCAAATAAATAAAGTATCTCCTTGATTAGCATTTGGCAAGAATTATTCATTATCATGCAACATGATTCATTCAACTAGGACAAGGAAGGATGCTGGAAAGGGAAAATAGTATTTTTTGAGGGTCTATTGTGTTATTCATGTAAAATAGCTTGCATGGTACCTTTTGCATGCCTGGAATTCTTTACATGGTGGCTGTTTTTATTTTCTTATTTAATTTTTACTAACTTCAAGAGGTGGGTGTTATATCTCCTTTTTGACAAGTAAGGAAATGTTGGCTCAGAGGAAGGATATATCCTTTAGGGCCGCTTAACCAGGGAGCATCAGAGACAGAATTCAACCCCAAGGTTACGTACTTTCCCCAATCCTATTGTTCCTCTGTGGTCTCCAGGAGGGACCATGGGGAGCACATGACAGATGTGTATGTGGATATGTGAAATACATATTATACATACATGTAGGCAATATTCACAATAGACATGGAAAGGAAATGCAAAAACTCATCTCTGGTATCTTTTCACTTCTTATGACCCAACTCCTGGGTCCTTCGCCTTACTTCTGGACACCTGGTGCCTCATCCTTTTCTGATGTCCTCACCCTCAGCAATCATTCTGTTATTCAACTTCTCTGAGCTTCAATTTTCTCATCTGCAAAATGAAAATAATTATATTCCCCTCACAGATTCATTGTAAAGACTAAGTAAGAATAAAAAGCTAACATCTATTGAGTGCTAGTTATATACCAGATGCTATTCCAAGCATTTATAAGGACTAATGTATTTAGTTTTCACAACAACCCTGTGACTAGCTATAATTACTGTCATCATAGTCACTTAATGAGTGAAGGAGCTGAATGCCAGAGATTAAGTGACTCTCCAAGGCCACCTAGCCAACAGAGCAAAGATTTGAACCTGGGCAATCTGGCTCCTTGGGTCATCATACCATTTCATCTATGCCGTATTAATTAAAAACATAATCTGTCTCTTAAAGATAGCCTCTAAGATAATAATAAAAATAGCTATCATTTACTGAATGTCAACTTAGGCCAAACATGGTGCTCACTACCACACACGGGTCTCCCAGTAGGTCTCCAGTTTCTCACAGCATGATTATAAGTGTTAAATGACATGAAAAATACCCACATATAACAGGAGATTAATATATACTAGGTCTAATTTCCACCCAGAGATAACCAGTATTAATATGTTTTTATAGAAACTTCTATAAGTTTTTCTATACCTATTTACAAATACGTGAAAATAGATTATTTTGTATGTTCTAGTTTTTTTACTTCCCAAAATACCATGAATGTTTTTCCATGTCAATATTCATCAACAACATGCATTCTCAATAGGTTTCATATCATCCCCAAGTTGGCAAAAAGGTATTGTTTGGGGTGAAAAAACTTAGATATTACAATGATCTGTGGCTCCTCCAAAGGGCCATAGTACATAACAGATATATATTTGTGGTCTTAAAATTTCATGGGGAATAAGGGGTTGGTGGGTGACAATTAGGAAAAAAAGAGTCCAAAAAGGCTCAGATATGGTTTGGCTATGTCCTTACCCAAATTTATCTTCAATTGTAGCTCCCATAATTCCCACATGTTATAGGAGGGGCCTGGTAGGAGGTAATTGAATCACGGGGGTGGGTCTTTCCTGTGCTGACTCCTGATAGTGAATAAGTCTCACAAGATCTGATGGTTTTATAAAGGGGAGTTGCCCCGCACAAGCTCTCTTTGCTTGCCTCCATGTAAGATGTGACTTTGCTCCTCATTCATCTTCCACCATGATTATGAGGCATCCCCAGCCACAGTTAATTGACTGTGAGTCAATTAAACGTCTTTCCTTTATAAATTACCCAGTCTTGGGTATGTCTTTATTAGCAGCATGAGAACAGACTAAACCAGGCTCTTTAGAGAGATAATAATTTTTAAAATTTTGAAAAACACTGATCAACAGCATCATTTTACATAACAGGGCAGCATTCATTTGGGATGAATACACTATGATTTATTTATCTGAAATTCTGTTATTGAAAATTGAGGATGATGCCAATTTATAGCACTGTAAACAATACTCCAATAAACATCCTTACAGTAAATATTTTTTGCATCTTTTCAGTTATTTCATTAAGAGCAATTGCCGAAAGAGGAATTGAAGGTTGAAGGATGTTTCAAGGCTTTCAGTATGTAGTCAGGCCTCTAATTCAGGCATTTTTCAGAGAAATTTTCAATTCTAGTTATACTTACAACTGGAGAAAAGAGAAGACATTTTTTCATACAACCAAGGTTAATAAATTCACTACTAGTGTGAGATTGTACTTTAAAACGCCACTACAAACAACTGTCTCTCAAAATGCTTTTCTCTGGAATGTTCTGAAATATCGTCACTTAAAATATTGCATTATCAGTAAGAAGAACTTCCTGTCTAACATAACCTGATGGTGATATATTTGTGCGTTTTTGTTATGTAACCAGAGCCTTCAGTACGCTGAACTCAAAATGATTCAAGCTGAAAACAACTTGATCCTTTCCACCCACTGTATCCTTCAAACTTACTGTTTCTTCCCAGAAACTTGCAGACTCAGATGGATCCTATAGCTTTTCCATGCCCTTCTATTTTTCAAGAACAAAAAGTCTTCTAAAACTATTAGTTTCCAGGACAGTCTCATGTCAGTAGTTGATTGTCTCATCTGACAGTCAAATCTGAAGCCTCATTCAAAGGGGTAGCTCCACCAAGATGGTGCCACTGCACTCCAGCCTGCCTGACAGAGCAAGACTCTGACTCCAAAAAAGGGGGGCTGGGTCTGAGTTGGGGGGAAAGCTTCTTATTCTCCTGAGCCTGCTTCATCTGGAAAGCCTACATTGGGGTGGCTTCCTGTTAGTAGGGTACCAGGATTTTGATTTACTCGAGTATGATAAGATGTGCAGATGCAGACATGACTGTCAGGCAAGAGGAAGTGTTTACTCTCAGTTCCCCAAAGGCAGGAGTCAGGACAGGCCATGCCAGGAAGCACCAGGGTTGGTCCGAAGGCAGAGGGAGCGAAGGGAAAATGTGGACAAGCACCTTTGTTCTAGTTTCTGTGGAAATGGGCAAGGCAGGGTGGGCAGGCTTAGGCTGGCTGGTTTGAGCAATTTCTGAAGGCTCTGGGGTGATGAAGGCTGTCTCTAGTTTTCTGGACCCAGGCCCTGGCGTGATTAGGGCAAGGGCTAGTGGCTTGGAGTGTGAAAGTCTGATAGAGGAGGTGATGGGCTGAGGGCTTTGGATTGGTTGCTTTGCACATGAAAGGCACGTTCCCATATGAGTCATTTACTATCTTTTTGTTGTTGTTGTTAGACAGTCTGGCTCTGTCACCTAGGCGGGAGTGCAGTGGAGAGATCATGGCTCACTGCAGCCTCAACCTCCTGGGCTGAAGCGATTCTCCTATCTCAGTCTCTTGGGTAGCTGGGAATATAGGCTTGTGCCACCATGCCCAGCTAATTTTTGTATTTTTTGTAGAGATGGGGTTTCATCATGTTGCCCAGGCTGGCCTCAAACCCCTTGGCTTCCCAAAGTGCTATGATGACAGGCATGAGACACCGCACCCAGCCTCATTTACTATTTTTAGGAATTGGCTAACCCTGGAAGAGGCAGTCAGCAAGACCCCTGGTATCAAAACATCAGAAATCTAGATGAATGCACGTCTGTTCTTTGTTCCCATCTTGCTCTCCTGCTTGATCCCTGCCCAGACCCCTGACTCCCCCCACCCTAGACAGCTCATCACTTTGGCCCTGGGAAGGGGAGATGAGGCAAAGCACAGCTCCTGGTGGCCCAGCCCCAAGCTCATCCGTGTGAGCACTCTCTGAGTGTGGTGGATCCCCACAACCCACTCCTTTTCTGAGAGGTAGGGAGGCTTTTATGAGTTTTTAAGGAATCCCCTTTGGGTACCTCCAACTGCATTCCTGCCAGATGAGGTAGATCTTGACTTTCCTGGATGGCCAGTTTCAACCTCTTTTAACCCTGAGTTCCTTTGACAAAGGTCTACCTCCAGTCCTTTCTGTGGGGGGTGCTAGGCTTGCCCTGGATGAAGGCCTTTGAAAAGCATCCTTCTTTGTAAATGACAATGTCCAGCTGTGGGCTATCCCCTTGGCCCAAGGGAAGAATGTGTTCCTGAGCCCGCCACTGGTGGAAGGTACTGTACACCAAGGCACCATGTCAGGCTGACCTGGCCTTGCCGTTGCGACCCACTCCTTATGCTTGTGCCAAGCTCTCCACCTGGTTCTGATGCAGAGCAGGAGAGCCCCGAACTTGGGAGGCTTCACCCTGGAAAGAATTCAAGGGTGAGCCAGTGGTGTTAGGCAGCAAAGTTTATTGAAGCGGCAGTGTGCAGCAGCAGCAGAGGTCCTGCTCCTTGCAAAGCAGGGCTGCTGCATGGGCAGTTTCTCCAGAGTAGCACCTTAGAGGCGGTTCTGCAGTCATACTTATACCCACTTTCAATTATATGTAAATTAAGGGGTGGATTATGCAGAAATTTCTCCAAAAAGGGTGGTAACTTCCAGGTCATCAGGTTGTTGCCATGGAAAGGGATCGTAACTTCCAGGAGTTGCCATGGCAATGGTAAACTGAAATGGCATCCTGGTAGGAGTGCCATGGAAAGGTACTTCTGCTTCCTCTCTGTTTTAGCTAGTCCTCAATTTGGTCCGGTGTCTGAGCCCCACCTCTGGAGTCACATCCCACCTCCTGCCTCAGCTCTACTGCAGCTGCCTTCCCACTGTGGTGGGGTGAAGCTCCCCTCCCCCACCCGCACGTGGGACAAAGGTGGGAGGGGAGGCCCCGGCACATCCCCACATGGCCCAGAGAAATCCTCGCTCTCTTCCTCTTTGCATTCAGTCCTTTTGCAGCTCCAACTGGCTGAAGGTTAAACTTTGTAAAAGCTGCCTCTGGCTCTTACATGCCTTGTGTAGGTGCTCTTTGGAATTTGACAGTCCCTGGAACCCCTTATTTCTCAGTCTTTGAGGCAATACTGAAACAAAACAGGTCACATCCTGATATCCTGTGAAAATTAAAAATAAAAACCACTAAAGAGAAAGGGAAACAGCCATTAAATATGATGAAATGTGCTGAGACTCCCTAAGCTTTCAGAGGAAAACCACATTTACCATCTAAAAGGCAAGTCAAACACTAATTTTTCAATAATCAAATTACAGCAGCAGTTATGCCTCATTGGCTCAGTAATTCAATGCCACACCTACACTCACCAATCAGCTTAGATAGCTCTTCTGTATCAAAAGTATATAACTCAATATTTTTATTATTGGTTGCTACTTCAATCAAGGCGAGAGTTTGGTGTTATTTATTGGAAATCATATCCAATGGTGATGCTTTGGGCCTTGGCAATATCAAATGATAAAATTATGGTTTTCAAATGTCTTTCAAGTCCCAATTTTCTTTAGATAAATTTGATTGGTCAGTTGTTCTTAAAAGGAGCACTGTTTTGACTCACAGAGTAATTTCTATCCAATGACTTCTTTGACATTTCCATTTAGAGCCAAGCTACAACAACTGATGAAGAACTGAGAATCGCAGCTCCATTTTTATTCCCAGAGTGTGTTTGCTTCTGGTAGTATGGTTTTTTTTTTATTATTATTATTGATTATCTTCACTTGTAGCGACTAGATTTTTTAAAACCTGGATTAATTTCATGGAAATTCTCGTATTGGTTAAGTAATTGTTGGCTAAAAATGCAGGCACTGTGTCTCGTTGTTACAAATTACAGTATAAAGAGGCAGCCAGGTAACTTGAAATTACAAATGATTTGTATGAAATTAAACAACATCTCTTGAGTTCTAGAATTCATTTCCAAAACTTAAACTGTTTTTCAACTGCTATTCCTGAGTTTCTTTATGAGTTACATTCAGTAGGAAATTAGATTTTTTTTCACTTCGTAAGGATCGAAATCAGTCTCAATTATCTATTGTTGCATAACGACCCCCAAATGGTGTTTCAAAGCCATGACTGTCATGCAGTATTCCTCTTGGTTTTTGTGACCAGGAATTTGGAAATGGCTCCGTGGAGTATTTCTGCCTCACCTTCCCTCTTGAGGTTGCAGTGTGATGGTGGCTGCCGTGGGATCAGCGGTGTGCTGGCTGGCGCATGCAGGCATGGGTGAGGCATCTCTCTCTTGGTGTGGTCTCTCTTCCTGATTAGTTTCTGTTTCCTCACAAGCAGGACAGCCTCAGCTTCTTACATAGTGGTTCAGAGCTCCAGAGGCTACTTCTTCTCAATCTGAAGACTTGCCAGCTAAAGAGACAATTTATCTGCTCTCACATGTGCAACCTGCAATAGGGCGGATGGCATAGGATAGCTGCTATAGATGCCACCATTCCAAAAGGCAGTCAACCAGGAGTGGTGGTTCACGTCTGTAATCCAAGCACTTTGGAAGGCAGGAGGATCGCTTGAGACCAGGAGTTTGAGACCAGCCTGGGCAACATAGCAAGACCCCATCTCTACAGAAAATTTAAAAATTAGCCAGATGTGGTGGCATGCGCATGTAGTCCTAGCTACATGGGAGGCTGAGGTCTGCAGAAGTCTGCGGGCCCAAAGGTCTCATTTTAGTTTATAATGTTTCCATCCTTTTCTGCCCCAGTTGATGTTTCTGCTAGCACAATTCATCTAAAAACTCTGTGACTGTGTAATAAACCATACTGGGATACTCAGTATGGAAATGCAAAAAAGTCCTGACATATATGAAAAGGAGCTTACCTTTGCTCAAAGTAAGAGAAAGACACTTTACAATTTACTAAGAGAGCCTGTAGGAGGTTCTAGACGTCTGATAATTTTCTGTTTCTTCATCAGTGTGCTGGTTACACAGATGTGTTTGGTTTGTGAAGTTTCTATCTGTGCGCATATATATACTTTTCTATGTGGATATTACATCCGTAAGAAGTTAAAAAAGCAAACAACACTGAGATACCATATCTCTGCTTATCAGATAGGCAGACATCCCAAAGTTAGATAACATATCCTCTAGAGGAGGCAGTGGGGAAACAGGAACTCAAATATCTAATTTGCATAACCCCATACAGTGGTATTTTACAATATCTAGCAAAATTATATATACATCCATCCTTTGGCCCAGCAGCCCCACTTCTAGAAATCTCTCCCAGACACATGTGCAAAATTATGAAATGACCGCGTGCCCAATGCTGCTCACTGCTGCACTATTTGAAATAGCAAAGGACTGTAAACAACCCAGTGTCTATCAATAGCAGTCTGATGACTACAACTTTCACAACAAGGATTATTATGTAGCCATAAGAGGAAAGAGAAAGATCCTGTACCCTGCCATAGAGTTCTCTCTCCTGGATATTGCAGAGTTTAAAACTGCGAGCTGTGGAATCGTGTTAAAAGAGGAAGCAAATGAAACTCAGATGAGTTAATTCACAGTTTCAAAAATAAACAGATGAAGAATAAATAAAACCAGTAAAAAATGGTTACCAAAGGGAGGGGAAGGAACGGGATAGAGAGGACAAAGGTGAATCTTGTTTTATAATCTTCAGAAATATGAAAACAGTGATCGTAACATTTGTCATTCTAACTGGGACACTTCTGAATGTGAAAGGAGTGATGTTAATAATTACTCCAGGACAGCAGGTGTAAACTGGATGGAGCTGGGCCAGCCAGGACCTCTGACTACCATAGATTGGATGTTATTAAGGAATTACTCGTAATTTTGTTGGAGGTAGTAGTATCAGTTATAGAGGCTGATATAGAGGAGTTTTCACAGATGAAAACTCCATCATGTGTGGAATTTGCTTTCAAACTTCACTTCTCAAACTTGTGCATGCATCAGAATCACTTGGAGAGCCCATTAAAACACAGAATACCAAGTCACACCCCCAGAGGTTCTGATTCAGAAGGTCTGTAGTGGAAATGAGGATTTGCATTTCCAAAGGGTTCCTGCTGCTGCTGATGTTGCTGGGTTTCAGACTGACCTTGAGTAGCGCTATTTTAAAACACTGCACTTCAAATCTGTGTGTGTATGCCCCCATATACAACTACACATATGTATGTATGTACACAAACACACAGACATACATGGACACATATGGTCAGCTCTCTGCCTCCATCTGTGTGTGTGTGTGTGTGTGTGTGTGTGTCTGTGTGTGTGTGTTTAAATAAGGGAATAGCTGCAGTGAGACTGGCAAGGCATTGATCAATTTTGAATTTGAATGGTGAGTGCAGTCAGCGCTCCATTACTGCAGGTTCCGCATCTGCAGGTTCGACCAACAGCAAATGGGAAATGTTCAGAAAAATTAAAAAATAACAATATAACAACAAAAATAATACAATTAAAAATACAACGTAAGAACCATTTACATTGTATTGGTGTTACAAGTAATCTAGGGGATGATGTAAAGTATACAGGTGTTCGTAAGTTACATGCTAATACCATGCTATTTCATATGAGCGTCTTGCGCATCCCTGGATTTTGGTATCCATGGACTGTCCTGGAGCTGCTCCTCCCTCATACTGGGGGGCAGCTGTCCATGAAATTATTTTACTATTCTTTTTACCTTGGTGTTTATTTGAAATTTTCCTTAATAATAAATTTGTTTTGCTTTATTTTTTCAATTCAGGAGGTTGAGGTCCAACTCAAATGAGACCTCATATATTCCCTTAATCCCTTTGGTTAGAACAGAGTAAACAGTGTAAGTTTTCTTTATTTCCATAAGAATCTTATTTATACTTCCACTGCAGTGAAAGCCAATAAAAATGAAACATAAAAAATTTACCCTAAATATTATTATCCATGATCCAAATTTAATAATTATGCATACACCATTATGACGCAATGTGATGAAAAATCTACAGAATTCGATCAGAGGGTGAATCTATATTTTAAAATAGATGTTGAAATTTGAAGATTAATATACAAAAGCTTTTCCCCTCCAACTTCTTATTTAATGTAGATGGAGCTCTTTTAATTGTTCCCTGGAACCACTATGCCTCTGTTATAACTTTCCTGAAGTTACATTCTCTTCCCTATTCTGGGCAGTATTTCTGTTCCTAGACCTCTTCCCTCCTCTTCTTCCTCATAATTTTTTTTTTTTAACTTTTAGAGACAGATTCTCATTCTGTTGCCCAGGCTGGAGCTCAGTGGTGCAATCATGGCTCACTGTAGCTTCTACCTCCTGGGCTCAAGGGATCCTCCTGCCTCAGCCTCCCAAGTAGCTGTGACCACAGGTGCATACCACCACACCTGGTTAATTGAAAGAAAAATTTTTTTAGAGACAGGGTCTTGCTATGTTGCCCACGCTGGTCTCAAACACCTAGCCTCAAGAAATCCTCCTGCCCTAGTCTCCCAAGTGGCTGGTTTTACAAGCATGTACCACTACAACCAGCTTATTTTTGTTTTTATTTTGTAGAAAGAGTATTGTTATGTTCCCCAGGGTAGAAATGGCCTAAGCGATCCTCCCACCTTGGCCTCCCAAGGTGCTGGGATTACAGGTATAAGCCCCACCCCAAGCCTCCTTCTCTTTGATTGATTCAGCCCCTTTGTAGGTGCTTAATCTTTTACACCATCCTTTCTGCCTTTCTAAATATATATTTTATTACATTTGTGAGTCAGGTTTTACATCATCTGTTCTTAGTTTACAAAGTGATTGGGGTATTTTACTTTTCTTCTCTTGAAATTAATTTGAATTTATGTAAAGCTTTTAGATGGTCTTTTTAAATATGAGGTATGATCAGTAGATTTTTACAGAAAAAAAATATCCCCACCATCAACATGGCAGACCCCATCTTTAAGCTTCTGTAAAGTTTCTGGTTTCTTACATGTAGTCCTGGTGATAGCTTGTCATTTGCTGGAAACATGAACTTTTATGATAAACCATGCAATTCCCACTTATGAACAGTTTCATTCCTCATTCCCCACATCCTGAAGACTGTATAACCCAGCATACTATGGTAAAATGTGGCACTACTTTATGATTGTTACAGAAATTTATATTTTGTGACAATTACAAAAGAGTGGACCATGACTCACAGTTTTTACTAGAGCCTCACTTCAGGGGAATTTATGAATAACAGGAACGAAGCAACATTTTGACATATGAAACCTCAACAGAAGCTTCTTAAGTTCAAGAGATCTATTTAGGAAATGAAAGCAAACATAAAGTTCCCCTACAGTTTCCATCTCATGTTCAGCTTTGCAGTTCGTTCTTTTCCAATATACATTCATATGTCTGAAGTTCTAATGGGAAATTTTTGGTTAATAGTAATCCCTACGCACATTTAAACAAGGAGTTTAATATCTTTACAATGCTGGCTTTCACATGACTTCTCTGAAAAAGAAAACCACATCCCACAGGTTTCTTAGGCAGAAGATATAAGCCAACTATCAGAGTAATCAATCATTGTTTGCTTAATCACTCCTAAAATGACAATAGCAGCAGCTAACATTTCTACACTACTTGCTTTCTCATAGACACGTTCCTAAGTGTTTTATATTACATGTAATTTATTTGACATTAATCATGTAACTTTCACAACTATCTTTTGAGGTAGAGACTCTAAATAATTATCGGAGATAAAAATAAATAAATTTGGAGAGAAATAAACTTGCCTTAATATGCTCATGTGTAAAATGAGTATTTCAGCTAATCTGATGGTGAGACAATAATGGAAGGCATAACAAAATACCTTAAATTTTTTTTCTGAACAGATTTTTTTTCTATATCGTTTATTTTTTGAATGAAGAAACTAAAGGTTGCTATGGTTATATAACCCACTGTAAGCTCCAAGTGGCAGAGATAGGTGCTTCGGCTCTGATTCATTAATTATTTGGCCACTGCCATATTTATGAATCTACATGTGCTTTTTTAACAGCACATGTCATCAAAAGCTGAGATCACAAGATTTCCTGCCCATTAAAATCTCAGAGTGAATGTATTTCCTAAATTGGCTTTTCATAACCTTCTATTTGTGCCTTTTTCTTTTCTTTTTTTTTTTTTTTTTTTGAGATGGAGTCTCGCTGTGTCGCCCAGACTGGAGTGCAGGGGCACTACCTCGGCTCACTGCAACCTCTGCCTCCCTGGTTCACGCCATTCTCCTGCCTCAGGCTCGCAAGTAGCTGGGACTACAGGTGCCCTCAACCACGCCCGGCTAATTTTTTTCTATTTTTAGTAAAAATGGGGTTTCACCGGGTATCTTTTCTTTCTTATTTTAAGTTCCGGGGTACATGCGCAGAACATGTGGGTTTGCATAGCTAGGTAAGCGTGTTACATAGGTAAATGTGTACCATGGTGGTTTGCTGCCCCTGTCAACCCATCACCTAAGTATTAAGCCTGGTATGCATTAGCTATTTTTCCTGATGCTCTCCCTCCCCCTACGACAGGCCCCAGTGTGTGTTGTTCCCCTCCCCATATCCGTGTGTTCTCATTGTTCAGCTCCCACTTACCAGTGAGAACATGCGGTGTTTGGTTTTCTGTTCCTGCAGTATCTAAACAGATATTTTAAGAAACTACTGTATTGCTTGGCTAAAAACACATATCGGGTGTGACATGATCTCAAAATATTCAGGAATAAATGGTTTCACCCATTTAAGAAGTCTCTTAGGACTAAAATTTACAATGTTAAGCAAACAAGTTATTTGATGCCACATAAAAATTGAAGTTGAGGGAAAGCATTCAAAGGAAGTAACTGAATTGCAACTCTTTCATGATAGAACGAAAGGAGGACATGTGAAAATGCAGTGCGTGCCATGGTTTTTATCCTTTTTCTTTTTTTCTGCTACCCATAAGGAAGAGAGCACTTAAAGTCTTGGAGCACAGAGGAAGAAAAGTAGCTTCCTCCTACAGCAGAAGATTCGGGGAATTCAGAGTCCCGGGGTAATGAGAAGATAGAGAAAGAGGAAGTCCTAGTCATTAGAGTAAGGAGGTAATGAAGGGTCTGACAGCTAAAGCAAACCAGGTTATTTTGTATATATAATGTATATATATAATGTTTCCTGTCAAGTCAGATTGTTTTGTATAAATAATGTATATGTCTGAGATAGTCTCTGATCTTTAGGCTTAGTGAGTCTTTTCTTAAAAGTCAGAAATAGTAAGCATGAATTCTACCAAAATATAACCTGGGTGTTTGAGTTTCTTCAAGGCTTTCTCTATATCAGATTTTTAGTTATGCTTTCATATAACAAAGCTTTTTTTTTAAAAAAAATAATTACAATTTTTATTTTAGATTCAGGGGGTACATGTGCAGGTTTGTTACCTGGGTATATTGGGTGATACAGTCTCTATTGTTGTCAGTTTTATGTCCGTGAGTACCATTGTTTAGTTCCCACTTATAAATGAAACATGCAGTACTTGGTTTGTGTTCCCGCATTAATTTGCTTAGGATAATCAGCTGCATCCATGTTGCTACAAAGGACATGATTTCATTCTTTTTTATGGCTGCATAGTATTCCATGGTGCATACATACCATATCTTCTTTATCGAATCCACCACTGGTGGGGGCGTAAGTTGATTCCATGTCTTTGCTGTTGTGAATAGTGCTGCAGTGAACATATGAGTGTATGTGTCTTTTTGGTAGAATGATTTCTTTTGGATATATCTGTAATATCCAGTAATAAGATTGTGGGGTCTAATGGCAGTTCTGTTTTAAGTTCTTTGAGACACCTAAAACTGCTTTCCACCATGGATAAACTGATTTATACCCACCATCAGTGCATAAACATTCCCTTTTCTCTGTAGCCTCACTAGCATCTGTTGTTTTTTGACTTTTTAATGCTAGCTATTCTGACTGGTATGAGATGGTATCTCATTGTGGTTTTGCTTTGCATTTCTCTGATGATTAGTGATGTTGAACATTTTTTCATATGTTTGTTGGCTGCTTGTGTGTATTCCTTTGAGAAATGTGTTCATATCTTTTGCCCATTTTTAATGAGGTTATATGTTTTTCACTTGTTCAGTTTACTGATAAATTCTGAATGTTAGACCTCTGCCAGATCCATAATCCGTGAATATTTTCTTTCATTCTGTAGATTATTTGTTTATTTTTATTATAGTTTATGTTGCTGTGCAGGAGCTCTTTAGTGTAATTAGATCTGATTTGTCCATTTTTGTTTTTGTTGCAATTGCTTTTAAGGTCTTAGTAATAAATTATTTCCCAAGGCTGATGTCCAGAATGGTTTTTCTTAGATTTCTAGATTTTCTTCTATGGTTCTTACAGTTTTAGGTCTTAAATTTAAATATTTAATCCATCTTGAGTTAATTTTTGTATGTGGTGAAACTTAGGGGTCCAGTTTCAATCTTCTGCATTTGGCTAGCCAGCTATCCCAGCACCATTTGTTGAATAGTGAGACTTTTTCCCATTGCTTATTTTTGTTGACTTCATAGGAGATCAGATGGCTATAGGTGTGTGGCTTTATTTCTGCGTTCTCTGTTCTGTTCCATTGGTCTATGTGTTTGATTTTGTACTAGTGCCATGCTGTTTTAGTCACCATAACTTTATAGTACAGTTTAAAGCTGGGCTATGTGGTGCTTCCAGCCTTGTTGTTTTTGTTTAGGATGGCTTTGGCAGTTCAAGCTCTTTTTTGGTTCCATATGAATTTTAGAATAGTTTTTTCCTAGTTCTGTGAAAAATGACATTGTTAGCTTGATAGGAATAGCACTGAATCTGTAGATTGCTTTGGGTAGTATGACCATTTTAACAATACTGATTCTTCCTATCCGTGAGCATGGAATATTTTTCCATTTGTTTGTGTTATCTATAATTTCTTTCAGCAGTGTTCTGTAGTTCCTTGTAGAGATCTTTCACTTTCTTGATTTGATGTATTCCTAGGTATTTTATTTTATTTTATTGCAGCTATTATAAATGGGATTCCATTCTTGACTTGGCTCTCATATTGAACATTGTTAGTGTATAGAAATGCTAAAATTTTTGTACATTGATTTTGTGTTCTGAAACATTACTGAAGCCATTTATCAGTTCCAGGAGCCTTTTGGCAGAGTCTTTTGGGTTTTCTAGGCATAGAATCATGTTGTCAGCAAAGAGAGAGAGTTTGACTTCTTTTTCTGTTTGGATACATTTTCTTCCTTTCTCTTGCCTGATTCCTTAGGCAATGACTTCCAGTATTAGGCTGAATAGGAGTAGTGAGAGTGGGCATTGTTGTCTTGTTAAAGTTCTCAAGGAGAATGCTTCCATTTTTACTCATTCAGCATGATGTTGGCTATGGGCTTGTCATAGTGGCTCTTATTATTTTGAGGTATGTTCCTTTGATGCCAAGTTTCCTGAAAAAAAACTTACCATGAAGGGATGTCGAATTTTTATCAAAAGCTTTTTCCTCGCCTGTGGAGAGGATCATATAGTTTTTGTTTTTAATTCTGTTTATGTGTTGAATCACATTTATTGATTTGCCTGTGTTGAACCAAAGTTGCATCCTAGGAATAAAGCCTAACTTTTTGATGTGCTGTTGAATTTGGTTTACTAGCATTTTGTTGAGGACTTTTGCATCTTTGTTCGTCAGATATTTTAACATGCAGTTTTCTTTTTTGTGTCTTTACCAGGTTTTGGCATTAGAGTGATGCTGGCTTCATAGAATGAGATAGAAGTTTTTAACTGTTTGCTTTGTACTTCTTATTGCATGGTTGCTTTATAGGGTTTGTGGGCTATGTACTTAAGTGTGTTTTTGTGGTAACAGGTATCATTCTTTCATTTCCATGTTTAGACCTCCCTTAAGGATCTCTGGTAAGGTTGGTCTAGCGCTAAATTTCCTTAGCGCTTGCTTCAGTGGAAAAAATTATTTGTCCTTTGCTCACGAAGCTTAGTTTGGTGGAATGTGAGACTCTTACTTTGAATTTCTTTTCTTTAAGAATGCTGAAAATAGTCCCCCAATCTCTCCTGGCTTGTAAGATTTCCGCTGAGAAGTCCACTATTAGCCTTGTAGACCCTTGTGTGTGATCAGACCTTTTTCTCTAGGTGTCTTTACAAATTTTTTCTTTAGTGTTGACCTTGGACAGTCTGATGGGTGTATGCCGTGGTAATGTTCGTTTTGTATAGTATCTTGTAGGTGTTCTTTAGATTTCTCGTATCTGGATGTCTACCTCTCTAGCAAGATTAGGGATATTTTCTTGAATTATCCTCTCAAATATGTTTTCTAAGGTTGTTCTTTTTGTCTCCATCTCTCTCAGGAATGCCAGTAATCCATTCATTTGGTCTCTTTACATACTCCCATTAAATTTTTTTTTTCCGCCAGGGCGTGGTGGCTCACACCTATAATCCTAGCACTTTGGGAGGCCAAGGTGGGTGCATGGTCAGGAGATGGAGACCATCTTGGCTAGCACGGTGAAACCCTGTCTCTACTAAAAATACAAAAAATAAGCCAGGCGTCATGGTGGGCGCCTGTAGTCCCAGCTACTCGGGAGGCTGAGGCAGGAGAACGGCGTGAACCCAGGAGGTGAAGTTTGCAGTGAGCTGAGATCGCACCACTGCCCTCCAGCCTGGGCAACAAAGTGAGACTCCGTCTCAAAAAAAAAAAAAAAAAAAAAAAAAGATTTTTTTTCTTTTTTTTTTTTTTCTAAGATGTTTATCTCTTCCTTCATTTCCTGGATTGCTTTAGAAGTTTCTTTGTGTTGATTTTCAACCTTGTCTTGGATCTTGTTCAACTTCCTTGTAATCCATGCTCTGAATTCTTTATCTGTCATTTCTGAGTTTACATTTTGATTACAGACCGTTGCTGGGGAGCTAGTGCCATCCTTTGGTGGTGGTGCCACATTCAGATTTTTCATGGTGCCAGAATTCTTGCACTGGCTCCTTCTCATCTGGAGATGTTGGCAGTTCTAGTCTTTGCAGTTATTTTCATGCGAGTACCATTTTTTTGTTTTTTTATTTCCCTATATATATTTTCTTCTTTTCCTTTCTTTTACCCCTCCCTCCCCCCAATGTGACTGTAGAGAATGCTGGATAGCGTCTTCTGGTTTTGCTTCTATAGCCCTGTGCACTTCTGTTGACAGGATTTATATTTAACCAATGCTTTCATATAATCAGAATTTCATGGTTATGATTTTCCTGTGTTAATATATTGCTAGTAAAGAATAATTGGCTAAATTTTGATTATTAGGTGCTTGCCTTCTTAGCTGGAGAGTATACACAGTTCACTTGTGTATCCAGTCTTCAAAGCATCACTCTGTTGGAAACATAATTAGCGTTTTAGACTGATGTTTGTTAATTTAAACATTTTGGAGTATCCCCCATTTTTGGCCAACAATTTTACGAAGAATTGTTACATATTGGGTCAGTGTAAGCTAAATATTTTCCCATTTCTAATAAAACTCTAGTTTCTTAGAACTTACTGTTTTCTAAACTTGGGAAGCCACCAGAAAGCAGTCTATGTTACTTGGTGCTCTGCTGATGCTATTTTATTTCCTTCAGCTCCCAATGTTGTTTGGCATTGCTTTTCTCTTGCCTTGACAGATGCTGGCAACTAGAGCTGAGGAAGCAATATAAATGCAGCATTTGGGGTAACACTCTGCTTCCCCCTTTTGTGCCAAACAGGCAAGTCAGGGACACCTGAGGTTATGAAGGCACCTCTCAACAGTTCTGCCTGAGAACCCAAGAATGAAAGTAGTAGTTACCTTGCCTTGGGCTGCTGCTACCTTTCTCCTTTATGAGAGCAACTGACATGCTCCGTGTTCAGATCTCAGGTACCAGTCAGCTGTACTTTCTCTTTCAGACAAAAGTGGTGCCAATGTTTCTACCACTGCCCGAGTATCACTCCTTATCTTCTTATTTTAAAGTGCTATTTTTCCTGGAAGTGTAATGGTTAGAGAAGTGACTGCAAATAAGTAGGAATTATTATTCCCTTTTCTATGCTTCTGTCCTTAGAGACCAATTTGCATAACATCTCTGGAAGTCTCCATGTAAAATCAGTCCACTCTAATTCACATCTCCATTAGTTATGTCTGGTTTTGGCAGAGAGCCTGGCTTCCCAGGTTATTCAGAAGAAAAACCTATGAAATATCTTAATGCCTCCATTTCCCTGTTGTCCACTTTCAGAGTTACCATATATTCATCCATCGTTTTCTCCCTCCTATCTGAGGGAGAAGGAATCTACTTTATTCAAAAATCAATTTTTTTCAACTTTGCTAATGATCTTCCTTCTTTTCCACCTTCTCTGGGGGTTTATTTCATTAATTTTTCTACCGTATTTCTCTCTTCTCTTTATTCCTTTCTTCCTTCCTGTAACCATGCACAAATATTACTGTCGTATAAAAACCTTCTCTAACGTCACACTCTCCACCAAGTTACTTACCTTTTCTTCTCCTCTGTTTCATTGACAAGCTTCTTGGAAGAACTATTTCATCTCTCACTTAGTTCTCAATCCTGGGAAACGTGATTTTAGCCCTCACCAGTTGGTCGAAATTGGATAGAAGAGGTCATCCATGTCCTAACTGCCAAATTCATTATATTTGGGTGGTCATCTCACAGAACCTCATTATAGGCCTCTCTTCTGGGGTTCCTCCCTTGGGTTTGTGAGACAGCCCTCTTCTCATTGTTCTCCCACTCCTCCTAGTCTCACCCTCATCTTTTTAAATGTAACCCAAGGTTCCTTCCTGGGGTTGATGTTAAGCAGGGCTGGGGAGGTGGGGTTGGCGATGGCTCCATTATATTCTCTTTGGTGACACATGTAGACATGGGTCGTCACTTGGTTTTCATTTTCCCCTCTTCCCAAGAGCATGAGAGAAATTAAAATGCTTCAAAATACCTGAAATTCAAGTGCAGAAATTGCCATTTTTGTTTCCTGTCTTAGTCCATTTTTTGTTGCTATAAAAATACCTAAGGTTGGGTAATTTATAAAAATAAGTTTATTTGGCTCATGGCCCTGCAGGCTGTACAAGAAGCATAGCATCAGCATCTGCTTCTGGTGAGGCCTCAGGAAGCTTCCACTCCTGGCAGAAGGCGAGGGGAGCAGACATCACATGGTGAGAAAGGGAGAAAGAGAGAAGTAGGGGTGTCTTGCTACTTTAAACAACCCGCCCTCGCATGAACTAATAGAGCAAGAACTCACTAATTACCAATGGGATGACACCAAGCCATTCATGAGGGATCCTCCTCCATGCCCACATACCTCCCACCAGGACCCATCTCCAACATTCAGGATCACATTTCAACGTGAGACTTGGAGGAGACAAATATCCAAACTATATCATTTCTCTTTTTGCCTTGTCCTAATAAAGGAAGGAAGTTACTTGTGGGGATAAAGGCCTTGGTTTTCACTTTGTTGTCTGCTGCCTGTTGAAATGGGTCAGAACATAAAAGGGTTTTTCTGAGGAAAGGTAAATGCTTGGAAAAGTGCTTGTTACTGGGCCTGTTCGATTAGTTCACAATGAGAATTTGAGCTACACTGTTCTAATAGAGTCCATGACCCCCTGGTGTCTCGTCTCTCAGTAGAGGACAGGGCAGCATATTCCACTCCAGTGAGTCATTGTATAAAATATATTTGAAGTACAACTCTCATTACAAGGTACACAATATATCTTTAGTGTGTCATTGAGAAACATCCAGGAAATCACTCAGAGAAGCTTTCCTGTATTCTCTGAGCATATTCCCTTTAAAGGCTTCTCAAAGTCAGATGACTCATTTATGCTACAGATTTGTGTGTGGGGACCATAGTTACTTGCCTACTTCTCAAATTAGCCAAGTCTTTCTTCCTTCCTCCTCCTCCCCTTCTTCTTCTCCTCCTCCTACTTCTGCTTCTTCTTTCCTTTTCCTTTCCTCCTTCCTCCTCATGTGACTATTTATGGGAAACTATTAATAACTCTTGCAAAATTATACATTCAACTTTCTTCTAAAGAAGAAAAGGCAGTTGTACAAATACTGGACTGAAGAGGAAAAACTTCTTGAAAAGTAGCATAAAAGCTGGAAGTAAGACTATGTGCATCTCCAGACCCTGAGGGAGAAGAAAAGTAGAAAATGCATCAGAGAAGCCCTGGTAGCTCCAAAGTCCTTTGTGGTCCCCATGTTATCTATAAAGAAAGAAACGCAGCAACCCCAGATAGGTAGTTGAGAGTTGACAGTCTTAAAATTAATTTAATGTGCTGATCACATGTCTTAGTGAAGTTTATTTCCAGTACTTATTAAAAGCCCAGTTTACTGGTTTCTTTTTTTTTTTTTTTTTTAGCAGAAGTAAATATTTGAATTATATAAGGCTTAATGCTCTTTGGTTTTCCTTTTTGTAGACTTAATTTTTAGAAAAATGTGAACCCTTGATAACTTTCCAAGGAGCATGTACTTAGTCATGCTTTTAGGTTTTAAGAGATTAATCTGAAGACTCTTCCCTTGCTTTGCCTTGTTTTCTGCTTTATGTATTGGAGATGATTTCAAGGGTTTACAATAGAATAAAACATAGCTCTAATTTAAAATGGAAGTGCCTTGGGTGGGAACGGGTGGGTCATGTTAATGATATTGTATAGTGTTTGTTCTTTCCATCAGTCTTCCAAATATTTCTACCCGTTTATATCCAAACATAAAGTTGTTGTTTATTTCTTTGTGTTTAGTTTTGTTTCACATCCCTTTTTTTGGTCAGAGCACTCACTAATTGCTGTGGGAATTTAACTTACCCAGTCTAGTCAAATGCCCCTGAGAGTCTGAAGCCACATAACATCCATCCTTTAGAATAATTTACAATGTCAACAACATAGACGCAATGTCTTTTTTTTCCAGAATCAAATATTTCTTCAGAAATTGAGTGGCAGACAGCAGAGAATTTATCCTTTCTGAGTTCTGTTTTCGGTGGAATTAATTTAAGATTTATGTTTTAAATACCTGTGGACATAGCAATTTCAAAATTAGCTATCTTGCTGAATAGCAGATCTGAGAACAGACCAAAAAAAAAATGTAAAATTTGGTGGTTTTCGTTTGCTTAATTTATAATGATGTTACTGTAATCAGTCATAAATAATGACAGTGTTTTCTTAAACTTGGCCTTGTATCAGCATTGCCTGGAGGGCTTGTTAAAACACAGATTGCTGGGCCTTGCCAGAGCTTCTTAGTGGTTCTAGGGAAGCCCGATAATTTGCATTTCTAACAAGTTCCCAGGTGGTGCTGATGCTGTGAGTACAGAGATTGCATTTTGAGAACCACTATTCTAATTACAGTGTTACAGTGTGATAATTATACAAGGTGCTTTAAATCAGTTTCTGTTTTCATTCTCTACTTCTGCAAGAGAAACTGAAAGATTAATGTGGAAATTTACAGTTTTGATAAAGAATATGTACTGAGAAAAATTAGATTTTTAAAAACCTAGTATCTCCTATGACTTCAGTATATCCAATACACCTGAGGCTAAGAAGCCAAATCATCTTTCGCTCACTGACATGCTGCTAGAGGATATATTCCTGGTTTCACCTTTGCTAATAGACCGAGAGATGGCTATTGCTGAGGCTGGAGGCGTTGATACACAATCAGGAGTCCAGTTGCATCTTCAGTCTGGTGGGTCTATTTAACATCACCATATTTAATGAACCATCATCTACCCCAATGAAAGGATTGCATCAGTGCATTCTGCTCCAGCTAAAGTACGGGACACTATGTGTCTTTCTTGGACATGTTACCTTTGGAATTCAAACACAACTAGGATCCCCTGTGTCACTATTTAAAGAAGCAGTGCCAGAGTGACCCAGAATGTGTTCTTGGTTTGTTTGTTTGACTTCACTTTTTAAAAAAATGTTAAGTATTTATGGCTTTCAAAGTACCTTAAAGGTGCCAGTCTTCTTTTTGTTGGGAGAATGTTAACTACAAACAATGTTTCAGCTTTTTCTTAAAAGAGATTAGAGATTTAGGAGCTGTCCCAAGTGCAAGCTCAAACACAATAAAAAGAGAAAGCAAACAGTGCCGCAATAAACGTATATGTGCATGTGTCTTTATAGTAGCGTGATTTATAATCCTTTGGGTATATACCCAGTAATGGGATTGCTGGGTCAAATGGTATTTCTAGTTCTAGATCTTTGAGAACCAACCCAAATGTCCGTCAGTGATTGACTGGATTAAGAAAATGTGGCACATATACACCATGGAATACTATGCAGCCATAAAAAAGGATGAGTTCCTGTTCTTTGTAGGGATATGGATGAAGCTGGAAACCATCATTCTGAGCAAACTATCACAAGGACAGAAAACCCAACACTGCATGTTCTCACTCATAGCTGGGAATTGAACAATGAGAACACTTGGACACAGGAAGGGGAACATCACACACTGGGGCCTGTCGTGGGGTTGGGGGAGGGAGGAGGGATAGCATTAGGAGGAACACCTAATGTAAATGACGAGTTATTGGGTATAGCACACCAACATGGCACATGTATACATATGTGACAAACCTGCACATTGTGCACATGTACCCTAGAACATAAAGTATAATTGAAAAAAAAAAGAAAAAGCAAAGACAGCATCAGTGTAATTGAGCCAAAGGGTGTGGCTGTGGATTGCCCATCAATCAGTCTGGTAGCAGCATGTAGCAGTAGGAAGATGTGTCACACCTGTCGCATGTTGATTAAGCAACTTAAGGAACAACAGTGTCACTTCTGGCACTTGCCTAACTGGGCTGATGGACAACAGTGGAGCTGGTTTGAATATGAAATGCACACAGCAGCAGATGTACTTAAATATAGTTTTTTCCGATCATTTTCTGTCACATAATCTGTAACAAGCGTTTAAAAGAGCGGCGTAGTTCCTGGGTCTATGGTAGCAGAGTAACCTGAGGTAAAACTTGGGGAAACAATTCAATGTTATTACATTGGGTTATGACTGTCAAGCATTTTCCTTCTTTGACCTGCCCCATCTGGATGGTTTTCTTTTATTTTTCAAGTAGGAATTGAGTGCAAAGGTAACAACTGTCCTCAAGAAGAAACAACGCAAAGGAAGTTATCTTAACATTATTCTCTTTTCTTCATCTTTTAAATCTCTTTTGCTCTGCCTTTTAACTCTTCCTTTCACCACCTGCTTCCTCTTCTAACATAGAAAATGACTACAAAGTCATACACTGCTCAAACCACAAATAAGAAACAATCCTTTTCTTTTATAGCTATCATTAGAATGGATGTATTCTCAGTATTTTCCAGGCTTAGTCTCTATCTTTTTTCTTTTTTCTCTTTTCTTTCTCTTCTGTTTCAAACTGGACTGTTCCACAGTTTTCCAACACACTCCCAGGTTACTTTCTTTGTTATACAACTGTGTATGCTCAAATAATGTGACTGTTAAAACTAGCCTCTCCAAAACATAATTTAAAAGTTAAATTATCTACAAACATTGCAAACAAAAGCCAATACTTGTGGATGATTTTCTTTTCTTTTTTCTTAGAGACAGAGGTTTTGCTCTGTCACCAGGTTGGAGCACAGTGGCACAATCATAGCTGACTGTAATGTCCAACTCCTGCACTCAAGTGATCCTCCTGCCCTAGCCTCCTGAGTAGCTGAGACTACAGTCATGCACTGCCATGCCCAGCTTTTATTTTTTTTTAACTTTGTTTTTAGAGATAGGTCCTCACTATGTTGCCCAGGCTGGTCTCAAGCTCTTGGCCTTAAGCAGTCCTCCTGCCTCAGCCTCCCAAAGTTCTGGGATTACAGGTGGGAGCCACCACACCCAGCCCTCCTTCTAGTTTAATGTAAAAACTGAAAGATTGTGAGTGTATTTTTACATTTTTTCTTAACCCAACGCTTTATTTAGTAAACCACATTATAACAATATTTATTGAGCTTGACAAAAGGATAAATTATTTTTCCTTACAAGCTCTAAGGCTACGGTTTTGCAATTTTTTTAAAACAACATCCTTTGAGTGTGCCAAGACTAAAAACTAGTAAACAAAACCAGTTGAAAACTGAAATAACATGGATTTGATTTGTTAATAAGCTATTAACAAATAGAAAATAGCCACCAGCTCATACATATGGGCTTCAAGTAGGAAAGACAAGGCAAGGAATTCTCTTTCTTTTGTAAGCATTTATATGTGGAATTACATAAATATCCCATGACAAATTCAGCTTGTCGCCACATAATCTACAGTTCTGTTCTGGCTTGACGTGAGACCTAAACAGCAAATGTGTAGAAGTAATTACTCAGGAAGGAGACCAGCCGTGGCTTTCTATCCTGTTCTGAAAATCACTCTGAACAATCACTGTTGGGCAGATGCTTCTCCTAAGACACACTGCGGGAGGTGCAGGTGGTGCCGTCCTCTGTGGCCAGTTAAGACTCATGTTACACTCTCCCACGTGGTAAAGGCATCCTTCCCACGTTTGTGGAAAAGGGGCTCCTGAGAGCTCTGAAAGGTGATGGAGGGCAATGTAGGAATTGTTGGAATTTTATAGAATATATATTTTGAGGAAACAGGCTCTCTCTCTATATGTGTGTGTATGTGTATACACACATCTATAACTATCAACTATATACACACACACACACAGGTGTATATATATACACACACACACCTATAAGCTATATATAAACCTATATATACCCATCAGCTATATACACACACACATACACACACTCAGGTATATATATGTGTGTGTGTGTGTGTATACATACCTGTATATACCTATCAGTATATATATATATACACACACACACACAGATACATATAGATACACATACTCACACACACTGAAGTGTATATGTAGGGCTCAGGGGTTGAGATCTTTTGAGCAAGTCTTTCTCCAGTCCTGCTGGCTTAACTTAGAAGGCACTGCTTGTCATGCCAGCCTTTTGGGACACTGGCTTGAGATCTTCATAACTTTGTATATAACTTGTCAGAAAGAGATAGCATGGTGGCAATATATCAAACATGAGTTTTTCAATAGAAATAAAAATGAGAGGTTTTTTTTCAGGGGTGGGGGACACACACAATTACTCAACAACGACATATTGATTGATTTAAATGTAACTTTTAATCAAAAAAAAAAAAAAAAAAAAAACCAGGCTGGCCTGGTGGCTCATGTCTGTATTCCTAGTGCTTTGGGAGGCCTCCTAGTGCAGGAGGATTGCCTGAGGCCTGCATTTGAGATTGGCCTGTGCAACATAGTGAGATCCCGTCTCTACACAACAAACAAACAAAGTTAGCCAGGCATGGTGGTGCATGCTTGTAGTCCCAGCTACTCAGGAGGCTGAGGTTGGAGGATCACTTGAGCCCAGGAGTTCGAGGCCGCAATGAGCCATGATTGTACCACTGTACTCCAGCCTGAATGACAGAGCAAGACCCTATCTCTGTGAAAGAACAAACAAAAAACTGCGCCATTGCACTCCAGCCTAGGCAACAATGTGAGACCCTGTCTCTAAAAACAAGTTTTTAAAAATCTAGCATTCACTGGTTTGATGGCTACTTCAAAATGGAAAAATTAGAAAACCTGTTTTTGTTTTTGTTTTTCTGTGGACTTAAGGATTGGAAGAGCCTGTGGGGCAGGCTGGTGGTAAGGAACACAGAAGGAACCAGGTAACCGAAGAACCCCAAATCCTTCAGAACATTCCCATTCTGTTTACCTATAATGCAAATTTCTGATACTGAGAAATACTGAGGGTGGAAAGAAAAGAGCAGATATTACACACTCACCATGAGAGAATGTCACAGACCCAGAAGCTGTGATACCTGCTATTTCACAGGCAAAGAGCAGCTGTAGACTCCAGCAGGGAGGCAAGTGAGGTTCTCACCATTGGTGCCACCTTCCAGGAGATACCAAAAAATTCAGTCATCCAGATAAATAATATTTTAACAGATGTAAAATATATTTAAGAGGGTGATGAAAACCCTCGTCATTCTTCTTTATCTTGACGACTAAAATTTTTGGCATGCCCTTAAATTCTGTGTCCAAGGCATATGACTCATTTGCCTCTTCCTAGTCCCATGGATGGACTCTCTACATGGATTGGACTCATGAGAAGAAGAGAATTAATCTACTGTGAAGAGGGTTATAGAAAGCAGCATTCTCAGACCGGGCACAGTGGCTCACACTTATAATCCCAGCACAAAAGCCTGAGGTAGGCGGATTGCTTGAGCCCAGGAGTTTGAGACCAGCCTGGACAACACAGCGAAACTCTGTCTCTACAAAAAAATACAAAAATTAGCCAGGTGCAGTGGTGTGTACATGTGGTCCCAGCTACTCTGGAGGCTGAGGTGGGAGAATCTCTTGAGCTTGGGAGGTGGAGGCTGCAGAGCTGAGATTGCACCACTGCCCTCCAGCCTGGGCAACAGAGCAAGACCTTGTCTCAATTAAAAACTAAACTAAACTAAAATAAAATAAAAGCAAAGCAGAGTCCTCAGAGAGGGGCCAGAGAGGCTGTCCTGAACTGGTTTTTAATTTGTACTGGGAACATCTGAGGTGTAATTATGTCAAGTATAAGTGACTCACAGGATCTTTGAAAATGTAAAACAGAAATTTCATACATTCGAAAATATGACTAGGAAACGTAAGCTTGACTTTATTGTGGATAGTGGGTGGAAGGGTGGCCTCCAGAAAGATACGTCCATGTCCTAATTCCTGGAACCTGTGAATGTGATCATATTTTTTAAAAAAATACTCTTTGCTGGTGTGATTGAGCTAAGGATCTTGAGATGAGGAGATCATCCTGTAGGGCAGTGGTCTCCAACCTTTTTGGCACAGAGACTAGTTTCCCGGAAGACAATTTTCCTTGGATGGGGAGGGAGATGAGGGGATGGTTTGAGATGAAACTGTTCCACCTCAGATCAGGCATTAGAGTCTCATAAAGAACACATAACCTCGATCCCTCGCATGGACAGTTCACAATAGGTTTCACGCTCCTAGGAGAATGTAATGTCGCTGCTGATCCGACAGGCGGTGGAGCTCAGGCGGTCATGCTCGCTCACCTGCTGCTCTCACCTCCTGCTGTGCGGCCTGGTTCCTAACAGGCCATGGACCAGTACGAGTCCTCAGCCCAGGAGTTGGGGACCCCTGCTATAGCGTCTGGGTGGGATCTAAATACATTGACAAATATCCTGATAAGGCTGAGACAAAGGGAAGTTACACAGACAGAAGAGGCGGTGGCAGCATGACCTAGAACATGGAGATTAAGATGAGGCTCCAGCAAGCCAAGGAATCCGAGTGGCCACCAGAAGAGGAGATGCATAGATTCTCCCCCAGAGCCTCTACAGGAAGGCCATGCCTTGGTTTTAGACTTCTGGCTTCCAGAACTGTGAGCAAATATTATCAAATGTCGGCTGTGTTAAGCCAGCAAGTTTGTGATAATCTCTTATGGAATCCATGGGAAACTAACAAAATATGGCAATGAATTGGCAAATGATAGCATGGATATTGTAACTTTGACGTTAGTGATGGTACTGCTGCAGAAGTGTTGTCATCTCCATATTCCAAAAGTCCTGAAGATGAGACCGAGGCTGGGCCTTATGTAGGATTACCATATATTTTATTGACCAAATCAGCACACTTTTGAGAAAAGAAGCAGGGAGTACCAATGAATACACCTGGACCGCCCGCACAAACCATGCCTCTCCTAGGCCGGCTGCCCTGTGTGATTAACAGTAAAAGCCATAAATTTTCCGCAAATTAGCCACCACTGGGAGTTAGTATTGGAGCCACAATCTCAGCTTATTAATCATAGATATTCAAGGAGTTTGAGTGTACGATGCAGACTTTTCATGGTGTTTTATTAAAAAGAATCAATTAGAAAATTGAATACTGAGTGGCCTTTGAAGCAAGGATTTTGTGTTACACTCATCACCTTGCTGAGACATTAATAAAAGCAGTGAATCTGACTGCTGGGGAAAGAGAGCTATGGAAACCTGGAGGAGCGGCAGTGTCTGTTTTGGAACTTTGGCCGTCACTGTTCATAATCAGGAAGCCAACTCGCCAGTTTCTTCAGAGATGGCATAACTAACACACACGTCCACATTTATCATTAGCTGCAATATTTGCCATTCACTCTTAAGTCTCATGTTGTTTTAATTATTAAACAGGTTGAAGAGCCTTTGCATTTGAGTAAGAAAAGTAGAACAAAAATACATTTTTCTCATATTGAGGTGTACACAAGATCTTTAACTGAATGAAGTAGGAAAGAATTATAACTTCATAATCATACAGTAGTCTATATTTTGGCTATGACATTCCTAAATAGAGCAGTTAGCTTTATGTTTTGGTATAGAAATCTGAGTTCGTCACGACAGTGCAACGCTGGAAACTTTGATAATATGTCTGGTATTTCTCTGGCTTGAACTGTGCTAAACATGTAGCAATGAAAAAAAAAAGCTTTCTTTATTTCTAAGGGATATCAATGAGCAATATCTAAGATTCAGCAATTCAATTAAAAATATTTCTGTGCACCAATGATGTGGTTGACATTCTGCTGCATGCTGGGAATGCAAAGATGTGGGCACATTCTCCGTCTGTCCCATTTCTGCCTCTCCCTGCTCTGCACCCAAGGGGGATGACGCCACTGACGACTCCCTTGCCTTCTGATTTCCAGTCAGCATGGACCAGCAGACAGGAACTCCTAGCTGGGGATCTCATGGCCTGGCTGCACCCTGTAGACAGGTGTCAGGGCCAAAGTGACTCCATCTTGGATGTTAATCCACCATGTTGATTTCTGGTTAACCCCAGTTCTGGGAATCTTCTGAGATTTCCAGTTTATCTGTTCCTTGTGTAAGAGCAGGTACTCACTGTAAATCCTGCCCTTAGGTCAGACAACCTTGATGTTATTGTACTTCAATTGTCCCAGGCATCCCTTCTGAATCACCCTTGCCCTATGGTATATAAGCCGTGGGTCTGAGGGTTGATAGCACAGGAATCCACCATCTTGTCTCACTGCCACCTGACACACAAACATGGCTTCTGTCTGTAAGTTCCTAGTAAATATTACTATCTAAGAATGATTTGTCAGCCTTTTTTTTTTTTTTTTTTTTTTTTTTTTTTTTTTTGGCCTCTTAGCTTCCTTGGACTGTAGGAATAGATTTGCATAGACCTGCTCACTGCGGAACATCAGGGCTCATCTCCTATGGTTAGCAGAGCCCCATCCACCCTGCTTTTTGTGATTGTGGAAGGGTTCCAGTAACTGCCTAGGTCTTGGGGTTGGTAAATAGGTGGGGGTCAGTGGGGCTGAGGGACAGGTGAGAGAAGGGAAGGGAGAACACTCTATGATTGCTTTCATTTTCCTAATCCCAGCTCACATCTTTGTAAATAGTCCCTTTATTAAACTCTCTCCAAATTACTAATGTGTGGGTGCCAGGACACTAACAGATGAAGAAGACATGGAGATGATATGAACTCAGCATCCAGGAAATCAATTTCTAGCTGAAAGAGACAGCCATACGAAGAACCAACTGTAATACAAAGTGAAAACTTTACAGTAAAGGCCTGTGCAAAAAGATGTCGGAGCACCAAGGAAAGAATAATGAAGATGTCCTTGGAAAGGTAGCGGTGACAAGGGACAGAGTAACCTCCACCTAAAAGGTGGTGTTTGGGCTGTTGGGGATGTTGGAGGGGGTGGGATTCCCTTGCATCTTTGTAGATCTCAAGACCTCAGAGATCTTGGGCTGTTTAGGTGAAGATGGTGGCACAGGTTCAGGAAGAAAGAAGAAACTCCTCGAAAACCCTTTATGTTGGAGTTCCCACTTTTACTGTTTTAAAATAATGTTACCAAATGAACTGAGCCATGAGCCCAAGTCAGAAAGCTAGAGAGCCCTGAAGTTCTCACCAAATGTACAGACATAGACAAGTTTCCTCATCACCTCAGTCTAAATCACCTCATCTACCAAATGGAGAGGATAATTCTTACCCTTCCTCTTGTAGGAGGGCTTTGAGGCTCAGAATGAAATCGCATTTGTGAAAATGTCGCAGGACTACAGCCCCATATCGGTGTGGAGCATCAGGTATAGGTAAAGATGGAATAAAGGCCAGGCATGATGGCTCATGCCTATAATCCCAATATTTTGGGAGGCTGAGGTGGGCAGATCACTTGAGGTTAGGAGTTCAAGACCAGCCTGGCCACCATGGTGAAACCTTGTCTCTACTAAAAATACAAAAATTAGCATGGTGAAACCCCTTCTCTACAAAAAATAATTAACTGGGTGTGGTGGTGCATGCCTGTAGACCCAGGTACTCAGGAGGCTGAGGCATGAGAATCTCTTGAACCCGGGAGGTGGAGGCTGCAGTGAGCCAAGATCGTGCCACTGCACTTCAGCCTGGGTGACAGAGTGAGACTCTATCTCAAAAAAATAAAAATAAAAAGTAAAAAATCCTATAGACCATTCGTTTGTTTTAAATGTCCTTCAATTTAGGTTTGCCTGATGTTTCTTTTTATTCAACTCAGGTTATATATTTTTGGGAGGAACACTGAGTGATGTTGTGTCCTTCCCAGTGCATCTTATCAAGAGTCATAGAAGATCTGTTTGTCACATTATTGGTGATTAACTTTACTTGACTAAAGTTATTTATGCTAGGAAAGTAATATTTTATCTTTGTTATCAATAAGCATCTCAGCCTGGTCAACATGACAAAAACCCATCTCTACTAAAAATACAGAAATTAGCCAAGTGTGGTGGTGGGTGCCTGTAGTCCTAGCTACTTGGGAGGCTGAAGCAGGAGAATCACTTGAACCCAGGTGGCAGAGGTTGCAGTGAGCTGAGATGGCACCACTGCACTCCAGCCTGGGCAACAGAGCTAGACTCTGTCTCAAAATAAATAAAAAATAAGCATCTTGTGGGGAGATAATTTACTTTCATATGTTTTTGGATTTATATAATGGGGAAGGTGGAGGTCAAGAGTTAAGTTTTATACAAGTTAAATTTGGAATTCAATAGGCAATCAGATATATCAATTTGAAGCTGAGAGAGATTCTCTAAGATAGTATGGTATAAGATAGATGACAGATTGAGTGAGTTGAAGAGAAAATAGTAGGTAAGGAAGTCAAGACAGCCTTTGTAAAAATTTATAGATTTAAGTTGTGATAAACAGCAGAATAATGGGATTAGTAGCTGACAGAGGGTGTAAGGTCAAGAAAGCATTTCTTTTAATGTTGGGAAATACAAGAGCATTATGATATGCTGATAGGAATGGTCCTGTGGAGAGGGGGAGGTGGCTAGTGCAGCAGAGAGAGAAGCACAGAAGCAGTAGGACCTCTGAGGCTCATTGTACTGTAGTGAGGGTGGATTACTGGCATCCAACCCAAAGCTCTGCCACCTCCAAGGTTACCTGTGTGTCTTTGGTAAGTCAATAAAACTCTTTGTACCTCAGCTACATTTGAAAAGGAGGACTGTCAAGAGGATTAAGTTAGATGACCTTTGTAGAGAACAGGACAGAGGCTGCCCACATAAGTGCTGTGTAAATGTAAAGTTAAATATGATCTTGAGCTCACTGTCATTTAATATCTTAGAATCCTTTCGTCCCTTTGAACTGAATTCTGGGAGATTTCCTCAGGTCTTTCTTCTCTTTAATTGGATGTAGGTCTGTCATTTAACCCATCTTCTGAGTTTTTAACTTCAATAGCTATATTTCTATTTCTAATTCTGTACAGATTCTCCTTTCTTTACTGGCCTGATTTTTCATATTGATTCTATTCTCTCTCAGAATTTTTAATCATTTAAATATAGTCCTTATGTAGGCCCCTTTTAATAGTTTCTAAGAAACTAGATTTGTCAGCCTTGTTTCTATTCTCTCTCAGAATTTTTAATCATTTAAACATAGTTATTATGTAGGCCGCTTTTACTAGTTTCTAAGAAACTGGATTTGTCAGCTTTTTCTTTGGCCTCTCAGCTTCCTCAGAATTTGGGGGTAGATTTGCATAGACCTGCTCACTGCAGAACCTCAGAGCTCATCTCTTGTCAATCGGCACAGCCCCATCTGCCCTGCTTTCTGTGATTTTGGAAGGGTTCTAGTAACTGCCTACATTTTGGGGTTGGTAAATAGATGGTAAATAGGTGGTTTAGACTGAGGAAGTGAGGAAACTTGCCTATGTCCATACATTTGGTGAGAACTTCAGGGCTCTCTAGCTTTCTGACTTGGGTTCATGGCTCAGTTCACTTTGGAACATTATTTTAAAACAGTGAAAGTGGGAACTCTGACATAAAGGGCTTTTGAGGAGTTTCTTCTTTCTTCCTGAACCTGTGCCACCATTTTCACCTGAACAGCCCAAGATCTCTGAGGTCTTGAGATCTACAAAGATGCAAGGGAATCCCACCACCTCCAACATCCCCAACAGCCCAAATATTTCAGTTTGGTGGGGAGCAGCTATTTTTTTGTGTATTTTTATATCTGCTGACTTCCCTTATGTGGTTCAGTTTTTTGTTTGTCTTGTGGTTTATACGTTTTTTACTGTGAGCTCATCCTCAACTGAAGTCGTTTGTTCCTGTGGGTGTCCCAGGAGCCTGGGCAGGGGAAATGTCCGTACAGATTTGTTTCGCATTTTCTTTTGCCAAATGTTCTGCGGGTTTCACTGGTTTGGGAACCATATTTGTGTGAACTTTGCAGCTATGATTGAGTAAATCAGGACTCTACAGTTACAAGTGTCTTGAAACTGGTGTTTCACTTCTGTAGGATAATTTTTGTTTGTGTGTTTATCTGATGTTTTACCTTTAAATCAGAGCCCTAATCAGTGATGGGCTAATAATAGCTTTTCTAGTCCTTTCTAGGGACTTAACTGCATACAGAACTTTCCAGTCTCAGTTCCCTACTTTGCAGAGGCCTGAGATCACACCAAATTCCCCTCTTGACATATTAAAATCTCACCCTTTTGGATCTGTATTGTGGTTCCATGTCTCCCTGGGCCACGAGAGGTGGTCAGTAAGCCTAATCCCTCTGCCTGAGATCTTTCCTGCTGTTGGTGACACCTGGAGACTGTTCATCTGTTCTTTCGATTTTGACTATGTGTTTTAATTTTATGTGATATTTTAAATGTTTCTAGAAGGGATGGAGTCCAGTTTAGTTCAAATAACCATGTTGCTGGAGCCAGAACTCTGCTACTTAATATAGTAGGTATAGATCTATAGATATTGTAAAGAGACCCAGCATGGATATTTTCCTGAAGAATATGCAAACCATCCTTTTGTCTACAGTCTCTGAATTCCACTCCTAGCTTAAGCCAGATGAAGAGCTGTATACCAGGAATGCATCTCCCCAGGGCTCTGGTAGAATTGCTTTTCCTGACTTGCAGTTTGGCACAATAACCTCAGCTTATATAGGCAGATTTTATAAGAAATAACTCCATAAAAATTCCCTCTTGGCCTTGGGAGTAAGGATATTGAAGACGACATTATGCCATTTGTCAAGACTACTCCCAAGTAACTGGATTGTTTTTATTTTATGGAAACTCTGATTGAGTAACTACTGATGTTTTCCTCTTTGAATGGACTTACAGCCAAGTTTGTGGCCAACTTCTAATAAGAGTATAAGATTCTTGGCATGTGTTAGTGGATTTCAACCCCAGTCTTGGCTTCATCTCATTTTACTATGCTTATGCTTATTTTCTCTTTTACTCTCATATACTTTAAGTGTATGTTCTCTTGCTATATTTTGTTTATCTCTGTAAACCATTTAATGTCTTTGACAGGGTGTGGTGAATGATGTGGCTTTGAATAAATGACATTAATGTGCAAAACATGAAGCTAGCTGAATGGCAAATTGGCTTCTATGAGTATCTTCTAGGGGCGGAAAACAATTTATAATCCAAGTGCCGTAAGAGAGTTATAAATATCATAGAATAACAAGCAGCCATTAAAAATTACATTCTTGAAGAATGTTTAAAGAAATGAGACAGATGACAACAGCAAGCTATTTCTATAAGACTCCTCCATCACATACACCCCAATAGGAGATAACGGGTCAATAATGGTGATCTTTTGGTAGGATTCAGGTTGATTTTTAAAAATGTATTCTTTATTTTCAAAAGTTTCCACAACAAACATGTATTTCTATTATAATTATAAAATGGAGAGAAGGATGAATATTGCTATGTCTCTGAGTCTCAGGAGGAAACATTCACCCGAAAGACTCAAATGAAGAGGCTTGAAGGATGGGATCATTCAGGTGTGTGCTGGGTTAAAGAATCAACAAAGGTTGCTCAGGTGCCCAAAGATTAATGAGAAAGGGAACTATTACCATGGTAGGAAATGAATAAATGGAGCTGGAGCCTGCAGTGGGGGCTGTTCCACTGGATCTGTCATCCTAGAGAAGCATGGCCGCTTTCGGAGATGCTGCACCCAAAGCAGGGAGGCAGAAGGAAAGAAATGCTGAGACCTTTCTGTCCTTTACCCTCTGTGATGACTAATTTTATGCAGTAACCTCATTGGGCCATAAGGTGCCCAGATATTTGGTTAAACATTATTCTGAGTATTTCTAGGACGTATTTTTACCCTCTGTGATGGCTAATTTTATGCACTAACCTGATTGGGCCATAAGGGGCCCAGATATTTGGTTAAACATTATTCTCAGTATTTCCAGGAGGGTGTTTTTGGATGTAATTAACATTTATATTGGTAACTGAGCAAAGAAGGTTGCCCCCCCCCCTTTTTTTTTTTGAGACAGAGTCTCGCTCTGTTGCCCAGGCTGGAGTGCAATGGCGCGATCTCTGCTCACTGCAAGCTCCACCTCCCAGGTTCATGCCATTCTCCTGCCTCAGCCTCCCGAGTAGCTGGGACTACAGGCGCCCACTACCACACCCAGCTGATTTTTTATTTTTTTAGTAGAGATGGGGTTTCACCGTGTTAGCCAGGATGGTCTTGATCTCCTGACCTCATGATCTGCCCACCTCGGCCTCCCAAAGTGCTGGGATTACAGGCGTGAGCCACCGCATCCGGCCCTAGAAGGTTGCCTTTTCTTATGTGAGCAGGCCTCATCCAATCAGTCAAAAGCCTGAAAAGAACAAAAAGTTGGACCCTCCTCCTAGTAAAAAAATATTCTTCCTGCCTGATGACCTTTGAGCTGAAACATCGATATTTCTACTACCTTTGGACTTGAACTGGGATATTGGCTCTTCCTGGGTCACTAAGCTGCCAGCCCTCAGCCTAGAAATCCACCATCAGCTCTCCTGGGGTTCCAGCTTGCTGACTTACTGTGCAGATCTTGGGACCTGTCAGCCTCCATAATCAAATGAACCAATTCCTTTTAATACATCTCTTCATACTAGTTGTGTTTCTCTGGACAACCCTGACTGCTACATCTCTAATCTCCGGCTGGTGCCTCCCAGCCAGCAGGGGAGCCTGGGGAATGTCACTTCCTGGGGCTCAGAGCAGAGCAGAGGAGGAGAGGGTGTAGTTCCCAGGGCTGTGTGTGTTAAGTGGGGGAGAGGGAACAAACAGAGGCAAATTCAGTGCTGTGGTAGTTCAGAGAAGGAATAGATGAGAACCAATGGAGAAAATTGTATGTAGAGGTGCAGTTTAAGCTATTTTTCTGAGGATTAAGTGGAATTATGATTGAAAATTATTTAATAGCTATAAACTTCTATAGTATGCCAGCTCTTATTAAGACTAAGCCATATAGTACTGCACACTATAGCATGGTGCTACTTACACAATAAAAGTTATAATAATTACATGAATGGTTAACTGTACTGAACGCTTACCATGTGCCAGATACTGTGGTAAGTGCTTTACATGAGAAGCTGGATGTATCCTTTTTGACTATTGGATAACGACACAGTAACACAGACCCCTTCACAGAGGCCTAGGTATATACGTGCAAATCCAACAAGCTTTGGAAGAATAGTTGCTGTTTTGCTCAGGCACTCTGAAAATAAGAGGCTCTAACTCATTTATGCTTGAGGTTGCAATTTTTTGAAATTTTGCAATCAGACCTTGGCGATGACCTTGAGCAGTAGGATATAAATAACTCCCACATGTTTAGTGTTCCAATAATGGAACACTAGGCATAAGTGGGCCAAGGATGGAGAGGACCACGCTGCCGTATTGAGTTTCATGTTCATTTGGTACAATACCAGTTATTGCCAGAGCAACACTGTCCTTGTAGTCAAGCCAAAGCTGCTTCATGTATTAAGAAAACAATGTCTGAAGTTTTGCACCAGGAATGGTGTATGTCCTTGCAAGAGGGGAAAAGCCGGGCAGCATCAAACTCCTCCCACTGGGGCAGCCTGCTGAGCATCTCCCTGGCCTTGGCCCTTGGCCATGGCACACAAGTAAGTAAAACCAAGAAGAAAATGTAGAAGGGTGTATGACTAAACATGTCAGTCCCAGAAAGAAGACAGGATTTGCTCGGCTTTCTGCTGATGTGAAATTCTGTTTTGTCTGGGTCTTGATGAACCTTAAGGTGGTTGTCAACAGGCTGTCAGATGTCCTTAGGAGCCTTGATAGGAAGAGGGGAAAAAAAAAAAGCACAAATGAAAACGAGTCAAGTTGAAAGGGATTAGATTGTCCTCTGCAAAGTGATCATGCCCAGAGCAAGGCAGCGGAAGCTTCTCTTTGCTGTCCCTGGGCCTCTAACAGGCAGAGCAAGGTCAAGGTCAGCCTGGGAGGTACCTGACACCAGAGTCTGACTCATATCTGCCCTTGGCTGGCTCTTGTTACCAACAGACCGGAAAGGAATATTGAGGCTCGTTCAGGGTTCTCTAGACCCAAGTCAAGCATGTTTTGTCTTATGGCTTTTACATCACAAAGAACACTGTAGCCCACATGGGCTTTGATGGGGCATTTCAGGAGCCACCATTGTTGTTATCTCCTGAATTAAGGTGTCCAGTGAGCCACTGATCCTGAAGAACAAGAGAAGACTGACCACAGACCCCAAAAGGAAGCAAGAATACAACCTTTGAAGTTGGTGGCCAACAACAAGTCAGCGATTGACAAGTACCCACACAGCTTTAAGACTAGTATCATGTGGCTACCCAGGACCTGGGAGCAGTGCTGCAGAGCAGGAGAGAAAGGGACCAGCTGCTCCCATAGAACTTCAGGTCACAGGTCTGGGAGCCAGGGGGCCTTGGTTCTAGTCCCGAGTCTCCCTCTAAGTTGTCTTATGGCCACGGATGGGTGAAATAGCTTCTCTGGCCTCAGCTTCCTCATAATTAAAATGACACGGTTGTGCCAAATGGCCTCCAAGAGCGTTCTCAAAATCCAGAGGGTACAGTCGTAACCTTCACAGACTAAGAGAGAGGGCCCTTAAACATGGCTTCCTAGTTTCTTTGATGCTGGCAGAATCTTTTAAGGGAGGAGCAGAAAGCCTCAGCTCCAGGGCTGTGTCTACGCTGCCTGGGGCCTCTTGGATTCTGATGAGTCTGTGGTTAGCTGACCTCTAGCTCTGGTCTAAGAGAGTTTTGCAAATGGCACACAAGTTGTTGCTGGCTTATCCCACACCATAGCAGACATCACTGATGGATCATGATATTATTTTCCTCAAAACCCTTCTCCCCTCACAGCCCCGAGCAAATGCTATTAACTAATTAGAGTAAGCTTACTAGATGAAACCTGTTTTCCCTGCTCTTGTCTCTTTTTTTCCAGTTTGACGGGCTTCATTGTAAGCATCAAAATGAATTGGCTTTTATGGGAAATTCAGTTATTCTATGAGATGACACATTTTTTTTAAAAAAAGTAGGGCTTTAAGTGATTGAACTCTTTAGGCAATAGTCGTTGTTTTTAAGTATTATATTAATGACGAAATTTGTGCTCATAATTTAGCATTGGGTAAACAAGGACCACAGAGAAACAGGAAACATGTGTGGGCCTCCGGTTAGTTCCCTGGAAGAAGCATCCTGAAGTTACTCATAACACGTTCAGTGATAATACTATTTTCTTGGTTCTGAGTAATGATGTTACTTGCATCTCTTCTGGGAGATTTCCATAGCCTAATGGAGTTTCACAACATCTGGCTCTCATTATCTTTTACTTAATTTGACTTAGTTGGTTTAATTTAGATTGCTTTGCGCCCAGCTACCTTATTGACTCCATCCTTGTAGGTACACATAACAGTTATTGAAAGGCAGCTGTCACATCCCCACCCAAACTGAGCTAAAAATTCTTCTGGGTTTGTAAGTCACAACTGGGTTAAAAATTCTCCTGGGTTTGTCTTACGTCATCAACTCTGATGTTTTGATACTCCTTCCAGAATCCGTTCCAAGTTATCCATGCTATAATTAGCATAGCATCCTATACTAGGATGTTTTTCTATCACTGTCAACATACAAAGTTTGTGTGTATTCGTGATTCCCATTCACTGCCACTTTGATTTTTGCCTAATAAAACTGGTTTAACTTTTCATATTCTTTACTCACTCAAAGATAGTTTCTTCTATAAGTCACAGCAAGGAACCGAGACAACGAGAAGTAGGGAGTACAGGTGAGGAAGCCTTGTCTCAGGAGGAGACAGGTTTTCATGAGGACGCAGCAGATCATCTGGGAGAAATTGAGAATGAGGAAGGACTTGATAAGAGGGCATCTCAGTTCTGCTGAACACTCCTGAATAAAGGGGAGGCCACAAGTGCCCACATCTGGATAAGGAGCCTAGTTGGTGGGCATGGAACAGACCTTGACACAGAAGAGAATGGAGATATGGGGGCCATGTCCTGGAACCCTGGCTTGGTCTTGAAATAAATTAGAAGCTGACTTGCTGTGCAGCTGATAAAGCTTCTATTTCAGGGCCCTTCAGTTGCGTGGGCCTTTCCCAAGACCCCAGGAAAGAGCTTAGCAATGTGCTCACATGGTCTGATGTTCTTAAATGCAAACAAGTTTTTTAGAGATATCTTAAGCATGATTGCTTAACACCTCTGTCTCTGTCCACTTCTGCCTTCCCTCCATCCTTCTTCTTGCCTTGAGTGTGTTTGGAGATCATGGGGGTTTTGAGGCTCTATCTAAGAGGAAGTTAAATGAAGGATCCAGTTAGCTGGATTTCATGGCATATATTTGTGGGGTTCGCAGTCACTGTTGTGTAGGGTTAAGTTACTGCTAGCTGTCCCAGTATGGAGTAGATTCCAGGAATACTCCTGTGGCCCCCATGCTGACCTGACCTGCAGTGATGTGATTGTGCAGGGCCAGGTCATGTTGTGATCAGGACGTGGCCTGTGTACTGGCACTGTACGGCTGGATAGTGGAAGAGAAGCTAGTATACAACATGTGGAGACCAAAACTGGTCTGTGGAAAATTCTCCCTATCATCAGACATGTACAAAGCTAAGTAGAGGATTCTATTTTCAACAACTCCTGCTCAAAACGGAAGAGCTCTCCTGTCAGTAGACTCCATCCCATCATCCACTGTCTAAAACAATAAAGGTCCCATACAATATTTTTCTTTGTTAATGGACATCAGTGAAGTGACTTGTTCAGGCTTCTCGTGTGTGTAGAGCACAGACCTATGCCAGTACTACAAACAGGGAGTGAGTCTGTGTGCAAAGTTATGTGCCTTATGGCCGGGCATGGTGGCTCATGCCTGTAATCTCAGCACTTTGGGAGGCCAAGGTGGATGGATCACTTGAAGCCAGGAGTTCGAGACCAGCCCGGCTAACATGATGAAACTCCATCTCTACTGAAAATACAAAAAAAATTAGCCTGGCATGGTGACACGTGCCTGTAATCCCAGCCACTAGGGAGACTGAAGCAGGAGAATTGCTTGAACCCAGGAGGTGGAGATTGCAGTGAGCCAAAATCACGCCACTGCACTCTAGCTTGGGTGACAGAGTGAGACTCTGTCTCAAAAAAAAAAAAAAAAAAAAAAAAAAAAAAAAAGTCATATGCCTTACACAACTTAGCACATTGCATTGTATCTCAGAATAGCTTAATTCATCTTGTCTTAACAAAGTCTGGTGGTTCCAGAGGAAACAATGTGCAAAATAGTTACTGACACAAATGATCCAGTGATAAAAACTCCTGAGCTCGTTCATAATTAGTCAAGGTGTATAGCAGAAGATTTGATTAAGTGGTAATGCAGCTTCGTACAGCAATGCAACATTGTAACCATTTAAATACATTCAAATTGCTCTTCTGTGTGCCTTAATTTCAGATGAATTTGGGATATTTCTTCAGATCTATGTTCATGTTAAAATTCAAATAATAAGAAGGAAGTAGCCTAGTGGAAGCTCAAATTGTAAACCGAAAGGGATAAGACTGGCAGAACTGAAAATGTCCCACACTCTCCTGTATGTCACAGTAGAAACTTGAAAAGCCAAAACAAACAAATAAAAACTCTGCTGGTTAAAACTCATGAGGATACGGAAGAAAGTGAAGAATGGCAAGAATATGTAGGTAATCGAAATGACACAGAAGAATTTAAAAAGATGATGATGGTCAGGACACTCTTAAATGGGAAAGAAAAATACCAGAATAGTAAATATTAAAATAAAAGTGAAGTAAGACACAGTTTGTACAAACAATACGCAGAAGCCAATAGCAGCTTCATTGGACGAATTCACGTACCTTGATAAATACTGTGATCTCTCTTTACAGCTTGTTACACCATTTAATGAAAATATGGTAGGTTTTCCCCTCCAAAATTATTATCCCAATAATACAGAAGATTAAACAACATACAGGCATATTTTTGAAAAGAAGTTTTAAAAATAGGTATTCTGGAAAAAAGAAAAACTAACTAAAAATGATCAAACTGTGATGATCTTCTGGCTGGTCTATACCAAGATAGCCTGTATGATTTTTGTTTGTAAGTGGTTTTCAATGAGCCAGATGTCTATATGAGGTCAGTTTTTAGATTGGGTGAATATGTGGAGAACCTTCAAAAATCCTAAAGCGTAAGATGGCTATGTTTACTTGGATCACATATCGAACAAATAAAAATGTACTAGGCCAAAGTGTTAAAGATCAGACAAAGAAATATAGTATCATTTTGATTGCTAAAAAAGAGTTGTGTTTATTAATCTTTTTTAGTGGAAGCTTTGTCTTTCTGATGTTACAATGAAGACTTTCTTCAAATAGAAATTTCGTAGGAATCATTTAGCCAACTACTGAATGCAGTTCATTCTTGAGTGAGCAATTAGGCATTTTAAAACAAAGTTGCGTATGTATCCAAAACAGCTTATAAAATAGTGACCAAGTAACTGGGAACTGTACACAAAATGAGTTAGACCATCCAAACAGTAAACCAGATAGTACTCCATTATTGTAAATCTACATTGGATATGACAAATACTTGTTTGTTGGTGATGACTGTGCATTACTTTTGTAACAGAAAACCCTATGCATGGTTTTAACTTTTTTTGCCAATTGAAAATCATCTATGTGTGAATTTATTCAATAAAGTTAAACAAGTGGTCAATCATATGATGACACAGCCATTATGAAAGGTGAATACAGAAGGCTGCAAGCACTCTTTCAAAACATGAATAATTACATTCTCTAATCTCTTCCAAGAAAAACTTGTCTCCACAGTACTGAAGCTGTTGATTACTATAGTATTTCTAAAATAGTTAATATGTTTGCTTTTCAGACTTGTCTAGTATAATAGAAATTTAATGTGAGCCACCACTTTCTACTAGTCACACTGAGACAAATAAAAAGAATTAAAGAAAGAAATAGGGCCGGGCACAGTGGCTCACGCCTGTAATCCTAGAACTTTGGGAGGTCGAAGCAGGCAGACCACCTGAGGTCAGGAGTTCAAGACCAGCCTGGCCAACGTGGCGAAACCCCTCTTTACTAAAAATTCAAAAATTAGCGGGCATGGAGCTGCATGCCTGTAATCCCAGCTACTCAGGAGGCTGAGGTAGGAGAATCATTTGAACCTATGTGGCAGAGGTTGTAGTAAACCAAGATTGCGCCACTGCACTCCAGTCTTGGAGACAGTGAGACTCCGTCTAAAAAAAATAAGTAAAAGAAAATGAAAAGAAACAGTTTAAATTAATTTTAATGATACATTTTATATCATCAATAAAAATATATTTAAATAAAGTATATTTAATTATTATATTTAATTGTATTTTGCACAAAATTCAGTGTGTATTTTATTTCATGGCACATCACTTCTTACCAGCCACATTTTAGTATCTGCTGAAGTCAAATAAAATATAGAGATGAATCTTTAAATTTAAACCATTTTACTTGGGAAGCAAGAATTGCAATTCAGGGTATATACACAGACCAGTGGTCCTTATTTTGTCTGAAGAACAAAGAGAGGGCTGGAGATTTTATAGAAAGGAGAAATGCTGTGTGTTGTTTTGGAAAAAAGTTCGTTGGCACCAGGCAAGTTCTGGGAAGCTGACAAGTCCTGACTGGTGAGCGACTACGGTGGCGGATAAAAGTAATCTTAGAGTTGTAGCAGGTTGTTTCAGTAGCTGTCAGATAAAACTGGTTTCCAGTTACAGCAGGCAGTTTCAGCAGCCCGGCTTGCAGGCAATTACATCCTTGGAGCCACGTGATGTGCACTGAGTGCCTGTTCCCCTTGGCCTCTCAACTCTGCTTTCCTTGGATAAGCCCAGAATGGCCCAGTTCGTCGGATCAATTTTCAGATGTTCAGTAGCCACATGTGGCTTGTGGTTACCACATTGGACAGTGCAGGTATAGCAGTCTGTGTGTTTTAAACATATATACCAACTTGGATTTTTCTTTAATGGACGCAAATGTGGTGAAACAGTTTGCCTATTATAAAGTTGTTCAAACTTTGCCGCAGGGGTCCAAGCGAATAATGAGCTCAGTTCAATGCAGGGCCCAGGCTGACTTCTGGGCCTGCACCACTCCTGTGTCACTTGAGGAGCCACATGTGATGAAGATGATCAGGAAAGTGTAGCTCGTTGGTGCCCTCAGAGAGGTAGCCAGGCAAGAATAGCAACAGTGGCAGTGGTGAGAGCTGGTGACCAAGCCGCTGAGCTGCAGGCTCTTAAAGGGGGCACCCTGAGCAAAGGTTACAAGACTGTAGAGGAGACGTCCAAAGCTCGTGAGGGAAAAGAGGGGCCACTGAGGCCATAACTAGCTTTACTGAATGCCAGTGAGGGTGTCCCAGCACCCTCTTGATGCTCTGTATAGGCGTGACAACTCACCAAGCCTCAGAACAAACCGCAGGTTAGGTATCATTATCCTGAATTTACAGACAACTCCAGAAAAGCACAGAACAGCTGAGTAATTTGCCTGACATCACACAGCAAGGAGTGCAATCTGAATTGAAGCCCAGATCCGTGCTGCTTCAAAGCCTCTACACTCCACCCTGTGCCACAACACCCGTTTCAGAGAGTGTGGTGTTCCAGTGGGGGTCTCAGGAATCAAAAACACGAAAATGACTCCCACACTTTGATAAGCACATCCTCACTTCTGGCATTGCCTGAAAAATAGAGGGTTTTCTTGTTACCACCGTGCTTTGGATCAAGAATGGCCTGGGAAATTAAGGATTACCCTGTGGCCGGGTGCAAACAAATGCGAGAGCAGCTGCTTGGCGGGCCTTAGAAGGATTCCTGTCATGCTCTGGTTTCTAGAAACGCATTGCATCATATCAGCGGGGGCCACCTACATTGTTCAATATTCCTAAATTCCATTTGAAGCAGCACAACTCTTACTTCCCGCTGACTTTTTGTTTCCAAGAGCTCTCCTAAAAAATTAAGTAGGTGGAGTTTATGAATCTTACCTTTTCTCTCTCTCTGGTAGATAGGCTTCTTAAACAGGAAAATGCTTCTTAATGTAACTAAGAGCCCAGGTAATTATCTCAATTGGAGTGAACAGTATGTAAGTAATTAAAAGCTGATTATCTCCTCCTGAGTCCTTCCATTTCTGAGCATTTTAAACGTTTTTTCTTATCACTTAAATGTTGATTTTTCTCTAAATGTTATGTCAATTTATCATTAAAAATAATCTGGCCGAGTACAGTGGATCACGCCTGTAATCCCAGCACTTTGGGAGGCCAAGGTGGGTGGATCACCTAAGGCCAGAAGTTCAAGATCAGCTTGGCCAACAAAGCGAAACCCCATCTCTACTAAAAATATAAAAATTAGCTGGGCCTGGAGGCGCGCACCTGTAGACCCAGCTACTCAGGAGGCTGAGGCACTAGAATCACTTGAACCCAGGAGGCAGAAGTTACAGTGAGCCCAGATTGCACCACTGCACTCCCACCTGGGTGATACAGTAAAACTCTGCCTCAAAACAACAACAACAACAACAACTAAAAAACAAAACTCAAAATTTAATCCATTCCACGCAGCCTTCATTAGTTTACATAGATGACTTAAAAATAAAGTCAGAAATTTTTAGCGTGACCATTAGTCGCTGCTCTATATGGCCACTGCTGGCGTGGCCATACAGAGCAGCTTTAAGACATTCTCTAATTGTACCGCTCACTGCTAGTGACTGGTACATCATTATCTGCATTGCCCAGAGACAGAGACCCGGGCCCTGAAAGATCACGCTATTTTGCTCGAGCCCTCTCATAAATTAATAGCACAGCCAAGAACTGACTTAGATCCGGACTTCTAATGTGAGTTTCCTCCATCGAGCATGGCTTGGTTCTCAGTGCATGGAGGGAAATCTTAGTTCACCGATATATCAGAGATGGCAGCTGATACTGATAAGCAGTTTTGTCCTGTTGTAATAATTATATGATAAATATAGTCAACATTTCTTAAGCAGTAAAAATGTACCAGGCCTCTGTTAAGTGTCTTATATGCATCAGCCCACACAATCCTCACACGCTGTGAGATAGGGCTAGTGTTTCCCCAGTTTTCTCTTGGGGAAATGGGGAAAGAGAGAGGTTAAATAACTTGGTTCAAGTTCACTCAAGTAGTGAGTAGCAGAACTGGGACTAGATCCAGTTTTGTAGACAAAAAGAGCTTTTACCACTGGGAGCTGCAGGCTGGACATGCAACATCCTAGTATCACACGGGCCCTTTAGTATAAAATGGCAAACGTTCCTATTAAAAAGTTTATTTCAGCTCCATCTCACCGTCTTTGGAGACCTGACTCTTGAGTCATTTTTTTTTTTTCCCCAGGAGGTCATTTTCGTACTTGAATGTTACTGTTTGGGATCATAAGAATCAACTCTGGGCTGGGCATGGTGACTCATGCCTGTAATCCCAGCACTTTGGGAGGCCGAGGAGGATGGACCACTTGAGCTCAGGAGTTCAAGACCAGCCTGGCCAACATGGTGCAACCCCATGTCTACTAAAAATACAGAAATTAGCCATGCATGGTCGCAGGCACCTGTAATCCCAGCTGCCTGGGAGGGTGAGGCATGAGAATCGCTTGAACCTGGGAGGTGGAAGTTGCAGTGAGCCGAGATTGTGCCATTGTGCTCCAGCCTGGGTGAAAGAGTGAGACTCTGTCTCAAAAGAGAAAAATATAAACTCTGAGCATTCATTCTTTAATTAACACAAAGGGTCTAAAGGTGGAGAGCCTGGGTTCACATCTTCGCTCTGCCATTTACCCACCATGCCAACCTAGGCACACTTAACCAGTTTGAGTTTATTCAGATGTAACATGAGGATTGTAATAATGTCCCACCTCATAGGGTTTTCTTAAGGACTGGATAAAATAATCGATATAAGTGTTTAGTTTATTGCCTAGTACATAGTAAATACTCTATATCCATTAACTAGTATTCTTTTTATGATCAGCACATTTTTGTTGAGCACCTATTATGTTAGGCATTGTTAGTGCTACTCAGTATGATGCAGGAGATATTTGAGGTGACATTCTGGGTTTAGGGAGAAGAGGAGGCAGAAGACTTGTCTTAAAGCTGGTCTCTATAACGTTCTGTTTGAGAAACATCAGTTGAATATACCAAAGACTTGTGAGGGTAGACTGATGGAAACCATGGAGGGGCTAATGCCCCTCTTAATCCATCCCTTGTGGCCACAGCTATAGGTTAACAGGCAATGCAAATACATGTCTAGGTACCTGGCATTGTGCTAGTAAATAATAGGATATGACACCACCTTTAAGAACCTGACCATTTAGCTGGAATTATGGACATGTAAATGCCTCGTGTGGTTGGAGACTTTCTGATGGAAAGACCCTGCCAAGCATTGTGGCGACACGGGAGAGGGAGCTGACAATGTCTTGTGGAGTTGGGTACCACTTCATAGATATCATATGTGAGCTGGGTTTTGTAGGATATGTGAGACCATGCCAAGCAGAGAACCGCTTCTGCTTCCCCTCCCCTGCCCCACCCCTCCCTTACCCCTCTCCCTCCCCTCCCCCTTCCCTCCCTCACCCCTCTCCCTTCCCTCCCTCACCCCCTCCCTCCCCTCCCCTTTCCCTCCCTCACCCCTCCCCCTTCCCTTCCTCACCCCTCCCCCTCTCCTCCCCTCCCCTCCCCTTCCCTTCTCCGAGCAAGAGGCTCCCATGTTGGCCAAGTCTGGAGTGCAGTGGCCTAATCACAGCTCACTGCAACCTCTGCCTCCCAGGTTCAAGCGATTCTCCTGCCTCAACCTCCTGAGTAGCTGGGACTGCAAGCAATCACCACCATGCCCAGATAGTTTTTTCTTTTTGTATTTTTGGTAGAGACAGAGTTTCAACATGTTGGCCAGGCTGGTCTCAAACTCCTGACCTCAGTTGATCCACCTGCCTCAGCCTCCCAAAGTGCTGGAATTACAGGTGTGAGCCGCCATGCCAGGGCTTTTTCTTTTATTTTACCTCCTTTCTTCTGTATTCTCTCATTTTAAACTTAAGCAGTAATCATTTGCATTTAAAGGCAACTTGTTTTATTTGAAACAAATCAGAGGTTCCTCTGTTTATTCTGGCAGCAGCTCTGTGGGGTTGACACCTAGCATTTTAATTACTTTATGTTTTGTACTACACAAATGAAGAACAGAAAATACCAGCAAAATATTCCAATTTCTCAGTGAAACTAACACTAGACTCAATCAAGGATCTGAGGCTACAGGTTGGACAACTGCCCAGGCAGGCCGGGGAGGCGGGCTCCAGGGAATGGGGGTGAAACTTGGCTTTGGGAGTAGAGCTTGGTTTTGGGGGTGGAGTCTGGCCTTGGGGGTGGAGCCTGGCCTGGGAAGTGGAGCTTGGCCTTGAGGGTGGAGCCTGGCCTTGGAAGTGGAGCTTGGCCTTGGGGGTGGAGCTTGGCCTTTGTGGGGGTGGAGCTCCGTGGCTGAGCACAGGCCACTGTCACTGCCACCAGGATGGAGGCAAAATCAGGATGCAGCCAAACCAGGACCACTGCCGCTCTCCCAGGTTTACATTTCTTCCTGTATATTCAGGGCTGAGAGCTACGTCTGACTCCTCAACTCTCTGGAGAATATTCTCTTTCATCTGCCCATGACTTAATAATGAAAAGAATTATATTTGATTGTTAAGAATCCCATACTGATTTAAATACTTTTACAAAACACTTCATAAGACATAATGGATGTTAATTTTGTAGTATTTAGCACTGTGACTCTAGTCAGCAGCGAGCAGCAACATTATCTGAACAGACATAAAGATGAGCACTGAAAGGACCAGAAGTTTGGGGCTTGCAAAATGATTGGCAATGACCGTGAATTATTTCTCTGTCTAAAACAGCTCAAGATGGTAACTTGTGGTTGTGCAGTGGGCATTCTTTCCCTCTGCATCATTGCAGAGTTACTCAATCGTTCTGATTTTCCAGCTGTTTCTAATCAAGTTAAATGCAAATTTAAAAACATGCTCTGAACTGAACTCACACCATCGCCTGACATCATTGTTCTTGCTTTAAGCAGCCCAGGGGAGCAAAATCTTCTTGGTGCCTGTTTACAGTGCATATTTTGTTCCTCACAGAGAGGGTAACTACCAAATACTGTTAATTAAGTCAATCTGCTCTCTTCTCTCTCCAGCCCCCGTCCTTTGTAGTCTCGTTAGAGAGACTGTGTGCCAAGCCAGGGCATTTAGTCCAGTCTGGTGTTTGACACGGGCCAAATATGATAACTAAGGTTTCAGATGACATCACCAGGTTCTGAATATTAGCCAGAGCCCAGAAGTTGTTCAAACTACCTACAAATTGTTCAAACTACCTGCAGACTTCCTCCAAACTGTACTACATTCTCACTTCTGACCATAAGTGCAAACATCCCAAGTAAAATGCTAGCAAAACTTAATCTACAAGATAGTAAAGTACTGTTAACAGTCGTGTCCCATGTGAGGGAATATAGAATAAGTGTAACTGGTAAGAGCCCAGCCTCTAAAAAAGGCAAACTCATGTCCAATTTTAACTCCCACTTACTGCACAACTAACTTAACCTCTCTAAATATTAATTTTGCCATCTGCATAATGGAGAGACTATGTCTCTCATTGGTTTGTTGAGTGCCTGGTTCAAAATCAGAGAGAAAACTATAGGAAAAAAAAATTGCTCACAGTCAGTGAAGAATAGAACCAGGATTCAACCTCACCTTCATTGGACTCAGAACCTGAGTTCTTAACCTCTAAGCTGTAATGGAACCATGAGGCAGATATAAAAAACCATAGTATTGCTTTTCTGAGCAGTCCTTATATTACATAATAATGTAAGGAAATGAAGAAACTAGAAGGAAACCATGAAGGAAAGAAAGTGTATAGACTTGGCCACATATTTTTTTTAAACTTTTCATATAAAAAGCAGTTTAAATACATTTCAGAAGTAAATAACACACCACACTGAGCAAAATATTCACAACGTATTGCCAACCTGAATCGCATAGACTCTCTAAAAGAGGAGTTGTTACTTAAGAATAGAGCTCTACAATGGGAATAGGCATGTCATAGTAAACTATGTGCGTATTCAGGGAGGTAAAGACAAAGGTTTCCAAAGGGAAGAATGAGGAGGATTACATAATTGTTTTGAAATCATTACCCTTGGCTACAAAAGTCAATAACAAGGGTGACGCCAGTCTGAGGCTGGAGAGGCCAGTTGCTGGGCAGATGTTCTCGCAGAAGTATTTTTTTTGTGTGTGTGTGTGTAAGGTTGTGATGGCCTTTGTGCGAGGTTATGGTTTTATAGTCTTTTTTGTTATCACACACTCAAGCGTGAGAACCCACTCTCCAGGGCCACCCCTGGCTCTGTTTCTCAGGATTTTCTTTTCTTTTCTTTGTTTTTTTTTTGTTGTTGTTGTTGTTGTTTTGTTTTGGTGTTTTTAGATGGAGTTTTGCTCTTGTTGCCCAGGCTGGAGTGCAATGGTGCAGTCTCTGCTCACTGCAACCTCCTCCTCCCAGGTTCAATTGATTCTCCTGCCTCAGCCTCCCAAGTAGCTGGGATTACAGGTGCGCACCATTATGCCTGGCTCATTTTGTATTTTTAGTAGAGATGGGATTTCACCATGTTGTCCAGGCTGGTCTTAAACTCCTGACCTCAGGTGATCCACCCACCTCAGCCTCCCAAATTGTGGGGATTACAGGTATGAGCCACCATGCCCGGACTTTCTCAGGATTTTCTTAACATTTGTCACTCCATTTTGATTCCAACAACTTTCATGATATATCAGTTAATATTTTAATACAAAAACATCTTTAAAGGTGTTTTAAAATATGAATATTCAATGAAAAAAGACAAAATTGAAAATTCAGAAAATAAGAAATACAAATGTGAAGCCAATAAAAGTGAGGAAAATATTCAAAGAAAGAAAAATTAATCAGAATCATTAGATCGAGGGAATGGCCATGCTGTAGGGGTCCTTCTTTGGCCCCCTTTTTCCTCTGACTCCCATGTCTTCCTGAGCTGGGCATGCGAGGCCTGTCAGAACCCAGCCTCTGCTGACCTGCCAGCCTCCTTTCCTCCTCTTCTCCTCCATACCGCATGGTCCAGCCCGCAGGACATGGTAGGCTCCTTACATTCCCAGATTTCACTTTCCTGGTGTTGGCTATATGTGAGCCGCTCTGCTGAGACTTGAATTCACATCACAGACATGTGAGGGGTATGAGCTGTGAGTCATCCAGCTAGTGAGTGAGCCTAACTGGCTTCAAGCCTTCCCAATGGACTGAACCTTATTGTTTCATATTCATTGTTAGAGCATTCTCATAAAGTAATAAAAGGTATTTCTTTTTGCAAAGTGGCCATGAAGTAGAAGTTAAGTCAAAGCAAAAGTGTTAGAAAGTTTTGGTTCTCAGCCAGAAGAAAGAAATCTTAGGTATCAAATGTGCTATGCTGCAGCAGCCATAGTGGCATTCACAAATAGAATATTCTAGCAGCACTGCAGATGAATCCCTTTGCTTGTTAGGAGTCTACTGCCTTGCTCTTCCCTGCATGCGTGTTCCTTGAGGGTTTGCGCTTTTGCTCCTGTTTCTCACCCTTTTGCTTCTCTTCCTTGTCTCTGAGGCCAAATCCCTAACAGTGCTTCCTCTGCAAATGGCAGAGTGGGTCTTGTCATCTTTGTATTGCCTCCATGCTTTGTCTGTGCAATGTGTAACACGGAGGTTAAGAGCATGAACATGAGAGCCAGATTGCCTAGGTTCAATCCCACCTCTGTTATTTATCAGCTATGTGATCTGGAGCCTGGTTACGTAACCTCTCTGTGTCTCAGTTTCCTCATCTGCTAAATTGTGATGATAATAGCACCTGTCATAGGGATGTTATAAGCCTTAAATAAATTAATAGCTATAACGTGCTGAGGACAGTGTCTGACATATAGGAAGCAGTGTTTTGTTATTCTACGACAAACCTTCCCATGCTTCATTATGTTACCAGAAAGGGGTCTCAATCCATACCCCAAGAGAGGGTTCTTGGATCTCGTGCAAGAAGGAATTCAGGGAAAGTCCATAGGGTAAAGTGAAAGCAGAGGAATAGAAGAATGGCTATTCCATAGAGCGGCCCTGAGGGTTGCTGGTTGCCCATTTTTATGGTTATTTCTTGATTATATGCTAAACAAGGGGTGGATTAGCACCTCCCCTTTTCAGACCATATAGGGTAACTTCCTGACTTTGCCATGGCATTTGTAAACTGTCATGGTGCTGATGGGAGTGTAGCAGTGAGGACAACCAGAGGTTACTTTTATTGCCATCTTGGTTTTGGTGGGTTTTGACTGGCCTCTTTACTGCAACCTGTTTTATCAGCAAGGTCTTTATGACCTGTATCTTGTGCCAACCTCCGATCTCATCCTGTGATTCAGAGTGTCTTAACTGTCTGGGAATGCAACCTAGTAAGTCTCAGCCTTATTTTACCCAGCCCCTATTCAAGATGGAGTTGCTCTGGTTCACACTCCTCTGATAATTGTTAACAGTTTTTATATACAGCAAGACTTTTTTTTTTTTTAAGTACTACCATAACTCAGTCATGTAGGAAAAGTGTAGTTCCTTGTAACCGAACTTACTTTGCCTTTGCAAACTGAGTTTGTTCCAATAATTTAAGCATCTCATTGACAACATCCAGTCTTTGGGATGTTTGCTTACTTGCATGCCCCCAATTCTACCCTCTGGCGTTTACAGAGACAGGGAGGGAGGATGGCCTACCTCTGATGGAGGATCGCAGGGTCCTTTAATCCATGCCACACTCTGATTCTCTGTTTGCCCAGCTGAGGGGATGTGCCTGCATTCTACTGGGGCCTACGACCACTGACTCACACTTAGCTCTTTCTCAACTCAGGAATCATGTTCTTGCTAATTTAGTCCCCCACGGTGTAGACTCCTCCATGCCACTGTATGTTTTCCATTCTGCCCCCTATTCCAGGTGGTCTACTCCCAGCTCTCCTGCAATGATGCTGGCCCTAACTTAGCATCCCTGCTGTATGACTTCTGTGTGGGAAGCCTAGGAGGGCAAACTGGAACTTTCCTCTGCCCGAACTGGCTGCTCTGCCCTTTGTTTTATCCTGGGATACCTAGGTTGTCCCAGGACCCCCCGCCAAACTCCTAAGTCCTCCATCCCCCGGTATTTCGCAGATCCATCACACGTACAGCCATCTCTGCCAGCCATCTTATTCCCACAATCCCTTGGAGGAGAAAGGGACTTTCCTCCTCTTCCCCCTGATTGGCTGTACTATGAAGCTCTGTGGTCTGGACAGCCAAGCCCGGCCCGTTCTTTCCTTCACATCACATCTCAGTAGTGCCTGGCTCTCAAGCTGATTTTGTAATGAAAAGTTATATTTTGAATGTTAGAATTTGACTGCTAATGTTTTCTTGTTTTTGGCATTCATTTCTTTGGCAACAATGCAAATCCCCTCAAGGCAGATGAAGAAAAAAGGTTAGATACGGTGAATTCCCCAATGCACCTACACACAAAATACAAAATATTAGCCCTGTTGTTTGAGTTTGTCTCCCACTTAGCCTTTGCACTCAGCAGGGGTGGGACTTTCTCCCATTTAGATTTGAATCCTGGCTCTACCACTTACTCTGTGATCTTACACAAGTTGCTTAGCCTGTCTGTGCTTCTTTTTCTTTCTTCTTTTTTATGTGTAAAATGCAAACAAAAATAATACCTCGTGTGATTGTTTGGAGAGTTAAATGACTTACTGCATGGAAAATTTTCAGAACAGTGCCTGGCATGTAGTAAGTGCTCAACAAATAAGGACGACGATTCTTATGAGCTCAATCCTTGTATTGTACTCCATAAATGTTGGTTGAAAGATCACACAGTGAGGGTATAGATCAGGAGGTCTGAGGATCAGCATAGAAATATGAGTTTAATTGCATCATTTCCTAAAAAAGAGATCACTTGTAAGAGCAACACTCCCTGCCTATTGCAATCATAAGTGAAATTGCAATAATAATAGTAGCTTAGGGAGGTGAAAAGGGTATGGCCCATCTCACCTGCAGGTGTGTTCAGATGAGCCACGTGACCCTGGATAAGCCATGTCACTCTTCCAATCTTTCTCCCATGGTTTCATGAGATGTCTAGGTTTCTTTCAGTAAACAATTGTATTCCTTATGTCTCTGAAGAAAGAGCATGTAGCTGTTTGACTTATATTTGTGGAGTAGCATCCACCCAAAACCCCCTTGGATGATTGAGTCCTGTTTTAAATGGGTCTCTTGTACAACAAGAAAACTTCAAGCCAATTTTTCTTGAACTTTCCACAAAACAGTATTTTTCTTAGATCTGCTCAAATGGAGTATGCAAATTAAATATACCTGATCACAATGTTGCACACCTGTAGTCCCAGCTACTCAGGAGGATAGCTTGAGCCCAGGAGTTTGAGGCTGCCATGAGCTATGATTATGCCACTGCCCTCCGGCCTGGGTGACTGAGTGAGACTCTGTCTCTGAAAAAAATAGAAAGAAAGAAAAAGAAAAATTGGAGTTGTCTCAATGCATACACTTTGAACTCTTTACCTCAAGTTATTTTGTTTAAAGACATTGGTGGATTTAAATGTGAAATCCCGTACGAATAAACCAATAGCAGCAAATGTTTAAGCACTCTTTGAGAAAGCACTTTCTTAAAAAATAAAACCTTAATGCATTACATTCATATTACATTCATTTTTGTTACTGTGTTTACTCATCATAATGTAGATGCTTCTAGTGAAACTTCTCAAATTTTCTTCAAAGTATTCAATATGACCCAGATTTTAATACTTTAAGAATCTTGGCATAATTGTTTGACTATCATTTTTTAAATAGTTGATATCTATAAGTGGTAGTAGCTAATCTTTAATAGAAGTTTGTTTATAATCTGCATATTCTAAGTGAATGGACCTAGGAAAACTATTGTTGTGAAGCAAAGTTCAAGAATTATCTTTAGTTCCATTTTATATTATTATGTTAATTAATTTATATATGTATATGTTGCCTAACAACTGTTCATGTGTTAATTTAACTGTCTTCCCTTTGAGAGTGTATTCACAAATTATTTAAATACTGTAACCGCATCGTCCTGGGCTAAATAAATGGCCAAGACGAGAGTAAATATAGTGACATAGGTTTCAGCCAACAATGCTGATGAATACGATATTCACACATGAAATTTTTTCACTTTATTTTTCTTGAGTACAGTCCTTTGTTCGGACTAGTAATTTCTCATTTTCCATTGTTTACTTTCAGCTCTGCAAATTCATCCCTTTCTTCTTCTTATTCTTCTTTTCTTTTTCTTTTATTTATTTATGTATTTATTTATTTGTTATTTTTATTTTATTTATTTATTTTGAGACGGAGTCTCCCTCTGTTACCCAGGCTGGAGTGCAGTGGCACAATCTCAGCTCACTGCAACCTCCACTTCCTGGGTTCAAGTGAGTCTCCTGCCTTAGCCTCCTGAGTAGCTGGGATAACAGGTGTGCACCACCATACCTGGCTAATTTTTGTATTTTTAGTAGAGATGGGGTTTTGCCAGGTTGGTTAGGCTGATCTTGAACTCCTGACCTCAGGTAATCTGCCTGTTTCAGCCTCCCAAAATGCTGGGATTACCAGCATGAGCCACCGCACCCGGTCCCTTTCTTCTTATTTTCTATTTACTTTTAATTTTAGATCATATTCTACTGCTAGTTGAATGCCTTTCTCCATTCAGACTTTAGCGGCTGTAAAATTTCCTTTCGTGGATCTTTTAAAAATCGTTTTATTTTTCTTTCTGGTTCTCTCTTTCTTCTCTGTAATGTTATGGTATTCCCTCCTGGCATGTCATGCTTTTATAAGATTTTACTGATTATGATTGTTTTCTGAGCTCTATATTTAGCAATACTGCATTTGAAAGCAAACTATCAATGCTGTAAACTGCCCTCAAATGCTTATGTATCTGTCAATAAAGCGGTATGGAAATAAATTAGACAATGGTTTATAGTGAGCAGTCTCTCCTGGAATATGCCTGTTCTCTTTCAAATGGAAAATCATGCTTTCTCCTTCCACGGGATAATACTTTTCTTTTCTGAGTAATCTGTAGTCCCTTGCCGTCCCCAAGGTAGAGTTACTTGATCTAAAGTCTGCATAGGATGGTAGAATTCCTGCAGCATTGACACCCTCTTTGTGCATGTAAGTATAAAGATCAATTCTGAATCAACCTTTAGGAAGATGAACAAAATGAGCTCTGATGGACTTTGGTCAAAACACGCACTATTAGGAGGAAAAAAAAATGTTAAATTCTAAAGGACCTGCCAAGCTGTATATCTAGAAGTTGCATGAATAAAAAGTAGAATCAAATGGTGTGAAAGCTGGAAAGGGCCTAGAATCATCTAGGGGTTCTCTCTCTCTCTCTCTCCCTCTCTTTTTTTTTTTTTTTTTTTTTTGAGACAGAGTTTTACTCTTTTTGCCCAGGCTGGAGTGCAATGGCGCTATCTTGGTTCACTACAACCTCTGCATCCCAGGTGCAAGCGATTCTCCTGCCTCAGCCTCCTGAGAAGCTGGGATTACAGGCATGCACCACCACGCCCAGCTAATTTTGTATTTTTAGTAGAGACAGGGTTCTCCATGTTGGTCAGGCTGGTCTTGAACTGCCAACCTCAGGTGATCTGCCCGCCTTGGCCTCCCAAAGTGCTGGGATTACAGGCGTGAGCCACCGTGCCTGGCATGGGGTCCTCTTGTTTTAAAGATGATTAAATAAGGTTCAACAGCCAGAGGGGTTGCCCCTCATTTCCTAAGCCTCACTGAGCGTGATTGGTAGGACCAGAAGTAGCACCTGGCTCATTGCAATGCCCTTACTGGAGTTTGTAGGAGATGCCAATGTCTCCTTAAATCCCTTGCTGCAATGAAATGTACTGCAACCTTCTAGAGATCTAACGGTTATGCTAAAACCTAAAGAAATGGGAGGATATATTTGCCTAGTGTTTTGCTTTCATAAAGATTTACTTAAGTAAAAGTTAAATTCAGACTGTCAAAGCTACACCACGGTTTTGAGCCTTTTCTTGTATATGTGGACTGCTTTCTGTGGATTTTGCTATAGGTACATTCCGTTTCCCCTTATTTTACGTGTATTTTTAAAATAAGAAGGAGTTTGTGGTAGGGCTGTTTTAATAGAAACATTTGGGAGGAAATTCCACATTTGCAAAGCATACCATCAACATGGAAAAAAACAAATGTGTCGATTTTTCCTTTGGGCTTGATGTTTCTGCATGGGTCTTAGTCATAGCACAATATATGGAAAACTCATAGGACGTTATTTTAGCAAAGGGAATGCAATAGAATAGTTATCTAAAGAAACAAGACATCCAGGCAGGAACCCAAGCACCTGGCTTTCTAAGATACGTAGCCTCATTTGGAATTGCCGCTCCCTTCCTGTGTGTGCAGTATGACTTTTATAGGCACAGACTTAAGTATGCAGAAATCTGCCTATATTTTTCTATAGTGAAACCTAAAGCCTATCTTAAACCTCCATTCTTCCTGAAGATAGAAAGTCTATCCAGTTCTAAGCATACCTATCACTGCAAGGGCTTTCCAGTCATTTTAGGATTTTCCTTGCCCCCTTTTTCTTTTCCCTGAAAAATGATATACATTCCAGGGGCTTGTCTGGCACCATAGCTGGGGCAGGGGTGGCACGGGTGAAAGTGTGTATTCTCCATTTGTTCCCTTTCATGCTGTGGTATCCAGTGAGAACAGTCCTATCTGATCCCGGAGTGTGGTTCTCTCTGCACCTACTGGGGGTAAATTCATCTCTTTCTCTCCATGGGCTGCCAGATGCATACCCTTATCTTGACCAAGAGATACTTCATATGTCTCTAAATCAGAACCCTGGCTTTTCTCTAAGCACATTTCCCCATTTTCTCTATCTATCTTTTTTTTTTCTTTCTTTCTTTCCTTTTTTTTTTTTTTTTTTTTTTTTTTTGAGACAGAGTCTCACTCTATCACCAAGCTGGAGCGCACTGGTGTGATCTCGGCTCACTGCAACCTCTGCCCCCCAGGTTCAAGCTATTCTTTTGCCTCAGCCTCCCGAGTAGCTGGGAATACAGGTGTCTGCCACCACGCCTAGCTAATTTTTTTATATTTTTAGTAGAGACAGGGTTTCACCGTGTTAGCCAGGATGATCTTGATCTCCTGACCTCGTGATCCACTTGTCTCAGCCTCCCAAAGTGCTGGGATTACAGGCATGAGCCACCATGCCCAGCCATTTTTTTTTTTTATTTATCTACACTCTTCCCTCTATTTGTAAAGGTCCTCCCCACCCCAATAATCTTGTCTTGAAACAACATCTGAATTGAAAAGTATCCTAATTTCTGGTCACAGGGGACCCTTCTGCCTCTGCAGCCACAGTCTGTCCAAGTATACCCACAGCTGCTGTCTTTGGTCTAGGCTTATAGAACTGTCTAGACCCTGTAGACACTTGTGACATGGGCCCTGAACTCCTCACTTTTACATTCTGTTTTTAAACTGAACTTAGCACAAGGCAAGGCGCAAATATATAGTGAGGGATAGACTGATAGGTAAGTAGATATCTATCTGTCTAACTTGCGCGCTCTCTCTCTCATTATAATTGTTAGAAATAAAAGTAAGAACAGGATAGAGAATCAAGAGGCCTGCCTACAATCCCCACGGCCGCCACAAACAGCCTGTGTGACTTTCAGAGAGTCCCTCAGCTTCCCCAAGCCTCTATTCTTCACCAATATAATGATGGGGTGGGATCAGGGTATGTGAAGACCTCTTTCCATGCTGAAATCAGGTGAGACAGTTTCTGATGGGCCAGCCTCCCCTCTGGACTCTGCCCTCAGACAGGCTTGTTTGCATGGATGTGGACTTGATGGATCTACTTGCCGTGCAGCACCTCCGTGCTCGGGGTGAAGTCATTCCGTCACCCCTGCAAGCACGGCTGGTGTGAGCTTACCTTAAAAACAAAACAAAACTAAACGAGGCCGGGCGCGGTGGCTCAAGCCTGTAATCCCAGCACTTTGGGAGGCCGAGACGGGCGGATCACAAGGTCAGGAGATCGAGACCATCCTGGCTAACACGGCGAAACCCCGTCTCTACTAAAAACACAAAAAATTAGCCGGGCGAGGTGGCGGGCGCCTGTAGTCCCAGCTACTCGGGAGGCTGAGGCAGGAGAATGGCGTGAACCCGGGAGGCGGAGCTTGCAGTGAGCTGAGATCCGGCCACTGCACTCCAGCCTGGGCGACAGAGCGAGACTCCGTCTCAAAAAAAAAAAAAAAAAAAAAAAAAAAAAAAAAAAAAAAAAAAAAAACTAAACGAAACTAGTTTATCCACAGATAATTAAGATGAAAAGACTTCTAAACAACTGGAAATTTATGGTACCAATAACTAAACATTAGAGTTCAACTTGTGAGATGAATCAGGTTGTGGATTATCTTCCACACATGATTTTTCTCTCTCCTGGCATGAGTATAAAGCACATCTTTTAAGTGCATGGTGCTGTGCTAGTGCTTCACACCATTCCTGGCGGTGGGACGCGGACTTAGAAAACCAAGTTCTAGCATTTTAGGAGCTTAGCGCTGAAGTTGTGGTTATTAGGTTCACCACCTAATTCTTGGTTTTGTTTTGTTTTGAGAGGGAATCTCGCTGTGTCGCCAGGCTGGAGTGCAATGGTGCGATCTCGGCTCACTGCAACCTCCACCTCCCAGGTTCAAGTAATTCTCCTGCCTTAGCCTCCCGAGTAGCTGGGACTACAGGTGTGTGCCACCACATCTGGCTAATTTTGTATTTTTTGTAGAGACTGGGTTTCAGCATGTTGGCCAGGATGGTTTTGGTCTCTTGACCTTGTGATGCACCTGCCTCAGCCTCCCAAAGTGCTGGGATTACAAGTATGAGCCACTGCTCCCGGCCCACACCCTGTTATATAAACAACATCAAAATGGTAGAACCGTTACTGAGTTTAAGTTCACATGAAGAATGTGCTTTAACAATTCCCAGTACTATCAGTATTGTGAAATAATTCCTCTGAAAGATAAGAATCACTGGCTTCTATGCGCTTCTTTTCTCTCCTCATCATGTTCTTTTACCCCAGTTTCCTTACATTTTTTAAAAATTGTTTCAGAGTTGTTTTATTTTAGTTTAGATTGCGAGACAATTATTAAGTCAAAATTAATTCATCCAATACCCTTTTACTAGAAGTTTTATTAGAAAATATATCACATTTTAGTTTTTCTTAATCCAGTTCTGTAAAAATGTCTTATATTTTATTCATGTAAAATTGTGGTTACTTGAATTTTCTTTTAAAAAAACATTGTTTTTGACTATGAGAGTCAACATGGCAAAACATTTTTGAGGTGATGACATAGCATGTAGTGAAACAGCCTAAGAATTCCAGAAAAAAAAAAAAAAAAGAAAACTGGGTATAGGCTTTGCTCTAGATAACACTGAATTGGACTGAGTTTAACATTAGCTAAAACTGCTTTGAGTGGTTTGGATAATTAAGAGATTGCCATTTTTATCTTGAAAGAATAGTGGTAAAACATCCAAGAGCACTAGAATTGTGATAAAGAATTTATGAGGGTTGGTGGATCCACGGCCACCCCCCCACCTTCCTATGATGACATATCACTAATAAATTCTGGATATTTAGATGTTATGCCAGCCATGTAATCAGATTTATTTAATTGGGCCAGGCAGGTGTGTATTTACTTTAGAAAAAATGAAAAAGACAGGGTTTATGAGAAATATTTGAAGGCAGTACCCTCTGATCACTCTTATGAGTTGGTGTTTCTACAAGTTCCAAAGATTTTAAACCTGATTTACTAGACCTGGGAATTTTCAATGTGGTCTAATTATTTACTTGAAGACATAGACGTGAAAATTTTAGGCAACCTTCTAAACCTTTTTCACCATGGATGGAACTATAACTTAGAGAATAATACTTAGAAGGAGTAATTGGAAATCAGAGTTTGAAATAAAACTTGGACCACTTTGCATACACTCTTCTAACCTGACATTTTAGCTACATAGTATGTACTTTAAGTATAACATCAACCTTTAACAAATATTTAAAGACAAAGAAACTACATGAACAAAATACTAAAAGGCTCATTTTATATTTGTTTTAGATGTTTTAAATAGTTGCAATGGATTAAAAATGATGATTTGAAATGTTGCTTGTAATACAGTTTTGCCTGCTAAATTCTCCACATTTTGTAACCTGTTTTATTTCTTTGGGTGTAAAGGGTTTTTGCCTAGTATTGTGATATTGTACCTATTTTGTCCTAGTTGTATAGTAATGTTTCAGTCCATCATCCAGCTTTGGCTGCTGAAATCATATAGCTGTGAAGACTTGCTTTTGTTTCTGTTAGACTGCTTTTCAGTTCTGTGTTGAGTATCTTAAGTACTGTAGAAAATATGTTACTTTTTCCTTTTTTTCTTTGTGCGTGTGTGTGTGTGTGTGTGTGGTTTTTGTTTGTTTGTTTGTTTGTTTGTTTGTTTTGAGGTGGAGTCTTGCTCTGTCCCTGAGCCTGGAGTGCAGTGGTGTAATCTTGGTTCACGGCAAGCTCTGCCTCCTGGGTTGAAGTGATTCTCCTGCCTCAGCCTCCCTAGTAGCTGGGACTACAGGCACCCGCCACCATGCCCAGCTAATTTTTTGTATTTTTAGTAGAGACGGGTTTCACCATGTTAGCCAGGATGGTCTTGATCTCCTGACCTTGTGATCAACCCACCTCGGCTCCCAAAGTGCTGGGGTTACAGGCGGGAGCCACAGCGCCCAGCCCACTTCTTCCTTTAAGGGTGTTTTGTAATATATATAAGGACTGGAATTGTGTTTTTAAAGAAAAGCATTCAAGTTTGACGATATACTATCTGTGTTTTCACTATTCAAAGTGCTGTTTAGTAGTTGAAACTTAAACTATTTAATGTCATTAAATAAAGTGACAACAATTTTTAAAAAGTTACCTTCATCTTGGCCGGGCACGGTGGCTAAAGCCTGTAATCCCAGCACTTTGGGAGGCCGAGACAGGCGGATCACGAGGTCAGGTGATCGAGACCATCCTGGCTAACACAGTGAAACCCCGTCTCTACCAAAAAAATACAAAAAACTAGCCAGGCGTGGTGGCGGGCACCTGTAGTCCCAGCTGCTCAGGAGGCTGAGGCAGGAGAATGGTGTGAACCCGGGAGGCGGAGCTTGCAGTGAGCCAAGATTGCACCATTGCACTCCAGCCTGGGTGACAGAGCGAGACTCTGTCTCAAAAAAAAAAAAAAAAAAGTTACCTTCATCTTATTCTAATATATTGTTTGTACCCTTATACCTGTGTACCTTAATAACTAGATATGTTGTGTTAAAGTGTATTATTTTGCTTTCTATCTACATATGACTGCATTTTCCTCATCTAAAGTAGCTGATTATAGAATGAACAGTTCAGGAGTAATATATATATACTGTTTATCCATATCTTTCTATATATATGTATAAATCTTTAAGATTCCACCTCAAATGTCACCTCTTCTAAGAAGCTCCATGATTCCTCCAAGCCAGAAATAATCTGTTCCTGTGCCAAACCTCTTAGTGTACTTGATTCTCTTATATCACTCACCACATATTTTGTATTTGGGTTACTTGCGTCCTTTTATGTCTTAGTTTCTAGACTGCAAGTGGCCTGAGAACAGAAGACATTCAGTCTTATTTATTAAAGAACAATAATAGGATTTGAGTGTATGAATGCTCGGAATATGTTTTCTGAAGGAATACAATGATTGTGTTAATCAGCTTTCACTACGATAATGTTGTGTTTTAAGAGAAAGTTCAGTGGCTTGCAGCAATCAGCATTTATTTCTCCCTTGGAGGTCATGAGCAGTCTGCAGTAGCGCTGCTCCAGGCCGCCTTTGGCTTCACATATGCTTCCTGTGTCTTTAGTCTGGGAGTCGGGCTGACAGGGATACCTCTATCTGGAATGTGCACTTTCCATAGTGGATGGAAGGTCGGTGGAAAATCTCCAAGAATCTTTTTCTTTTTTTTTGAGAAGGAGTCTCACTCTGTCACCTGGAGTGCAGTGACACAATCTCAGCTCACTGCAACCTCCGACGCTCTGGTTCAAGCGATGTTCCTGCCTCAGACTCCCGAGTAGCTGGGATTACAGGCATGCACCACCATGCCCTGCTAATTTTTGTATTTTTAGTAGAAACAGCGTCTCACCATTTTGGCCAAGATGGTCTTGATCTCCTAACCTCGTGATCTGCCTGCCTCAGCCTCCCAAAGTGCTGGGATTACAGGCGTGAGCCCCCGCACCCATCCTCCAAGATTCTTTAAGCCTGCAAGTAGCAGTAGTCACTGCTTCCTTCATTCCGTTAGCCACAGCAAGTCAGCCAGCCTCACGCAACTTCGCTTGAAAGTACATTCCTCGTGGGGCTGGGGGCAGGACAGGCTCAGAGGGGAGAGGAAATACTTGCAGAAAAATAATACAATTCACCCCAAAGATAATGAAGAATTTGGAGTGGAAAAGAAGCAGAAGCAGAGAGGAGACTCAGTGCTGTAGCAAAGGTGCCACCAAGCTAAGTGGCTGCCCTCCAAAAAAGTGTTCACATTAAATTTCCATCCTTATAAATGCTCTAATTGGAGATTTGTCGTCATCCATGTAGCTTCAGCCTGCTTGAAAAATATACACAGGTGGAGGAAAATACAGATCAACTATAGAAAAGCATGCAGGCTTAAAACCTTAAAGAAAAACTAGGCAATACCATTCAGGACATAGGCATGGGCAAAGGCTTCATGACTAAAACACCAAAAGCAATTGCAAGAAAAGCCAAAATTGACAAATGGGATCTAATTAAACTAAAGAGCTTCTGCACGGCAAAAGAAAGTATCATCAGAGTGAACAGGCAACCTATATAGAATGGGAGAAAATTTTTGTCCCATAAGCACTGCTGACAAAGTGGTTGCCCCCTTTGTCAGTCTGTCCATCTGGCAAAGGTTTAATATCCAGAATCTACTAGGAACTTAAACAAATTTACAAGAAACAAACAACCCTGTCAAAAAGTGGGTGAAGGATATGCACAGACACTTCTCAAAACAAGATATTTATGAGGTCAACAAACATATGAATAAAAGCTCATCATCACTGGTCATTAGAGAAATGCAAATCAAAACCGCAATGAGATACCATCTCACACCAGTCAGAGTGGTAATGATTAAAAAGTCAGGAAACAACAGGTGCTGGCGAGGCTGTTGAGAAACAGGAACACTTTTACACTGTTGGTGGGAGTGTAAATTAGTTTGACCACTGTGGAAGGCAGTGTGGCGATTCCTCAAGGATCTAGAACCAGAAATACCATTTGTCCCAGCCATACCATTACTGGGTATATACCCAAAGGATTATAAATCATTCTGCTATAAAGACACATGCACACGTATGTTTATTGCAGCACTATTTACAATAGTAAAAACTTGGAACCAACCCAAATGCCCATCAATGATAGACTAGATAAGTAAAATGTGGTACGTATACACCATGGGATACTATGCAACCATGAAAAAGAATGAGTTCATGTCCTTTGCAGGGACATGAATGAAGCTGGAAGCCATCATTCTCAGCAAACTAACACAGGAACAGAAAACCAAACACATTGATAAGTAGGAGTTGAACAATGAGAACACATGGACACAGGGAGGGGAGGGAGAGCATTAAGACAAATACCTAATGCATGTAGGGCTTAAAATCTAGATGATGGGTTGATAGGTGCAGCAAACCACCATGGCACATGTATACCTATGTAACAAACCTGCACATTCTGCACATGTATCCCAGAACTTAAAGTAAATATGTATACACATGTAAAAATATATATATAAAATAAAATAAAAATAAAAATGGAGTTGGTATCCTTTAGTGAAGTGATCCAGGAGAAATGAAAAAGAAGGCTAATCTATTTGGGATCCATGTTTCTTGAAAGATAAAGACAAAGTAACTCAGAGATGACATCAACAATTTCTCCTGCTGACAGTTTCCAATCAAAAGCAAATAGCACGCGCGTATTTGTCAGGGTCGTTGGCAGTGGTTCTCCAAATCTTTCGCCCCTTATCATACTTCATTGTGCATTTTTCCTTCCTGCTCTTGCTTTATCTATTTCCTGCCCCTTCCCTGAGCTTTCTTTTTCTTCTGTGAGTTGCCGCACCGTTAAGAGGTGGTGTTAAACATGCTATATGGCTTGATACATTATTAATAAATGGAAAATAAAAACTACATTTCAGGATGTTGGTTGGGGTTGATAACAAAAAAGAGAATAAAATGCAGGCTTTTCCCCAGGGGACTCAGAATGGGCAGCTCTTTTCCCCAGCTGACCCAGGCTTAGGGAAGAAATGGAGGGGGCAATCTTAATGGAATAAAAGTTTCTTCTTAAAAATTTTAAAAGAGCTTTATTGGGATATAATTCACATGTCAGAAAAGTCGCTCATTTTGCCAAGACCAGCTCAGCTGGGGAGACCCTAACCCAGCAGCTCTAGAGGAATTAAAGACACATACACACAAATACAGAGTGTGGAGTAGGAAATCAGGGGCTCACAGCCTTCGGAGCTGACAGCCTCGAACAGAGATTTACCTACATATTTGTTGACAGCAAGCCAGTGATAAGCATTGTTTCCATAGATTATAGATTAACTAAAAGTATTCCTTATGGGAAATAAATAAAGGGATGGGTCTGGCTAGTTATCTGCAGGAGGAGCATGTCCTTAAGGCACAGATCACTTATGCTATTGTTTGTGATTTAAGAACGCCTTTAAGCGGTTTTGCCCCCTGGGTGGGCCAGGTGTTCCTTGCCCTCATTCAGGTAAACCCACAACCTTCCAGCGTGGGCATCATGGCCATCATGAACATGTCACAGTGCTACAGAGATTTTGTTTATGGCCAGATGTGGGGGCCTATTCCCAACACATTTAAAGTGTACCAGTCAGTGGCTTTAACATATTCAGAGTTGTGCAGCCATCAACACCATCTAAATTTATAACACCTTCATCAACTCAAAAAAAAAAAAAAATTCTGTACCCACCAGCAACCTTTCCCTATTAACTAACCCTAGGCAATCACTAATCTACTTCTGTCACTATAGATTTGCCTATTATGAACTTTGCATAAAAATAAAATCATGGAATATGTGGTCTTTTCCAACTTCTCTTTCCCCTAGCCTATGTTTACAAGACTCATCCATGTCATAGCGTGTGTCGGTACTTCATACTTTTTTTTTTTTTTGAGACGGAGTCTCAGTCTGTCACCCAGGCTGAAGTGTGGTGGTGCGCTCTCGGCTCACTGCAGCCTCCACCTCCCGAGTTCAAGTGATTCTCCTCATCACCCTCCTGAGGAGCTGGGATTAGAGGCTCATACCACCATTCCTGGCTGATTTTTGTATTTTTAGTAGAAACAGGGTTTCACCATGTTGGCCAGGATGGTCTCGATCTCCTAACCTCGTGATCTGCCTGCCTCAGCCTCCCAAAGTGCTGGGATTACAGGCATGAGCCACCATGCCCAGCCAGTACTTCATCGATTTTTATGGCTGAATAGTATTCCATTGTTTGGCTGTACCGCATTTTGCTTATCGATTCATCTGTTGATGGACATTTGAGTTGTTTTCACTTTTTGGCAATTATGAATACTGTTGCTATGAGCATTTGTGTACAAGATTTCTTGTGAACATGTTTTCATTTCTCTTGGGTATACACCAAGGTGTGGAATTACTGGGTTGTATGCTAACTCTATGTTTAGCCTTTTCAAGGACTGCCAAACTGTTTTCCATAGCAATGGCACCATCTTATATTCTCATTAGCAATGTGCAGGGTTCTGAATGTCTCCACATCCTCACCAACATTTGTTATTATCCGTCTTCTTGATTCCAGCCACCCTAGTGTAACTGCCCAATGCGTTCACCTTGCCTGCTGCCTAGTGGGAGCCGGTTTATCAAGACAGGGGAATTGCAATGGAGAAAGAGTCATCCAAGCAGAGCTGGCTGTGCGGGAGACCAGAGATTTATTATTACTCAAATCAGTCTCCCAGAACATTTGGGGATCAGAGTTTTTAAAGATAATTTGGTGGGTGGGGCTTGGAAATTGGGGAGTGCTGATTGGTCAGGTTGGAGATGGAATCATAGGAGGTCAAAGTAAGTTTTTCTTGCTGCTTCTGTTTCTGGGTGCCATGGTAGAACTGGTTGAGCCAGATTACATTCTAGGTGGTGTCAGCTGATCCATCCAGTGCAGGATCTGCAAAATATCTCAAGCAATGATCTTAGGTTTTACAATAGTGATGTTATCCCCAGGAGCAATTTGGAGAGGTTCAGACTCTTAGAGCCAGAGACTGCGTGACCCCTAAACCATAATTTCTAATCTTGTAGCTAATTTGTTAGTCTTGCAAAAGCAGACTGGTCCCCAGGCAAGAAGGGGGTCTTTTTGGGAAGGGCTATTATCAATTTTGTTTCGGAGTCAAACCATGAACTGAATTCCTTCCCAAAGTTAGTTCTGACTACACCCGGGAATGAACAAGAACAGCGTAAACCTTAGAAGCAAGATGGAGTTGGTTAGGTCTGATTTCTTTCACTGTCGTAATTGCCTCACTTAAAATTTTGCAAAGGCAATTTTGCTAGTGCTACATCCTAGTGGTTATGATTTGCATTTCCCTAATGATTAATGTTGGGCGTCATTTCATTTGCTTATTTACTGTTTGTATATCTTCTTAACAGAAGTTTCTACTCAAAGACTTTGCTCATTTTCAGTTAGGTTATTTGTTTCTTTATTATTGAGTTGTAAGGGTTCTTTATGTATTCCGAGTACCAGCCACTCATCCAATAAGTGATTTGCAAATATTTGCAGTATCATAAATGGCATGGAGGACACCCACCCCAGCATGTCCCATTCTGTGGGTTGTTTTTTCTTTTTCTTGATGATCTCATAGAATGAAGTTCTTCTGTTGTGTTACTTTTTTTTTTTTTTTTTTTTTTGAGACAGGGTCTCATTCTGTTGCCCAGACTAAAGTGTGCTGGTGCTGGTATGATCATAGAGTTCACCGCAGTCTTGAATTCCTGTGCTGAAGCAATACTCCTGTCTCAGCCTCCCATGTAGCTGGTACCACAGGCGTGTACTGCCACACTTGGTTAATTTTTAAAATATTTTTGTAAAGACAGGGTCTCATTTTTGTTGCCCAGACTGCTCTTGAACGCTGCGCTCAGTTAATCCTCCTGTCTTGGCTTTCCAGAGTGCTGAGATTACAGGCATGAGGTACCAAACCCGGCCTGTCTTAGCTCTTGAAATTGACTTTCTCATGGCACTGCCTCTGTGCTGCTTCTGCTGCACTAAAGGTGCTGGGACTGGGGCTATTGAAAGTTACGGCCTCACGTGCCTTTGTCCCCAAATCTTGACTTCTGTGTTCAGTTTGTCAGCATTAAGGAATTAAATTAGCCCTGACTGTGACTGTACCTCCACAAAAAGCAAAAGCAATCCCACTTTCTCTGTTTGTATAGCAGCTATAGTCCTGGATAAGTCACCAAGCAATGAGTCAGCCCAGCTGTGGCCTGGCCGGCAGCCTTTGGGGCAATTTGTGCTTCACTTTGATGGACCCCTTTGTACCCCAGCTGGAGCCAAGGTTGCCAAAGCCTTTCAGATTCAAGTAGAAGCACGAGTGCTCCTTCTTCTCTGGGTCACATCACCATGAGTATTTGTTTTGTGTTGTGCTAAGAAATTATTTAACTCTTCACATTTAGTCTCAGATAATCCAGTTAGAAAAGGGTTGTCAGGCACCGTGCACACTATACTGTACCGACTTTAAATCAATTGTCTCTCTTGGAGTGGTTTCAGACATACCCCAGAAAGCTCCATTATTTCCAATTAACGTTCCATGACCATACCTGCACGCTCTCAGTCCTCCCTCTATACGAAATGACCTAATTGAAAATGCTAAACCCATGAATTCCCAAGCATGAACATGCCTTTGTAGACCTAAAATCTCTGGAGATCCCTTTGTTTTCAATATGTGAGAGGGCTTTGGTGTGCAAAGCCTGTTCAGTTTCAGGCAGTCACTCAATTAGCAAATATAAGCGTGTAGGGAGCTATTAAAGGTCAAATGTTCTTAACTTCATTATTAAAACTGACTCAAGGCACACAGAAATTAGGAGCCATTTATGGAGTTCTCAGAGCTGTCAGGCCTGCCATGGACAGACTTACAAATATTAGTTTCACCACTCTGGAAATTCTGTGCAGTCGGGCGGACTCCATGGATGATGACACCGCCTACTGTCTTAGGTAGGTTTCTGGAACAGGTCCTGAGACCTATTTTTTAATAGCGTTCTGAGGAACCACATCTGTAAAGCTGTGCAGGTTCCAGGCCTGGGCACAGAAGGAAGATGAGCTGCGATGTGCGATGTAGTTGTTCAGAGGCCTCAGTCAACCCTATGCGATGTAGTTGTTCAGAGGCCTCAGTCAACCCCACAGGCAGTGAGCAGCTGGAAAAGCCCTTCTGGTTATCCCTCACCAGGAAAGAGAGCTGAATCTTTGTACCTAGCATAAGCCAATCATTGAATGTGGGTGGCCCTGTGGTAGGCGCTTGACCTTGGGCTAGGCAGCAGCTAGGCAGTTCCTGCGGAGAGACTCAGTTGGAAGCTGCCACTAACACTTCTGGCAGCTGGAGGCATGGGTACCTTAGTTCCCACAGGGACACATGGACCGCACACCACTCTCCACCACACACTGCGTCTGCCTCATGTTGTAGGCTGCCGTGCCATTGATGATGTGCAGGATTCCCACCGCAGCATGTCTATTTCCCAAGCCTCTTCGTTCCCTCGTCTATCATCTGCCATGTTTTTTGTGTTTTTTTTTCTTTTGTTTTTATTGTTCATAGCAAGATAAAAATTTTCCCTGAGCAAAAGCACTGGGTTTTGACCTGTTATGTTTAAACCATGCGTGGTGGTATACACCTGTAGCCCCAGCTACTCGGGAGGCTGCGATGGGAGGATCACTTGAGCTCGGGAGGTGAAGGCTGCAGTGAGCTATGATAGCATCACTGCACTCCAGTTTGAGCAAAAGAGAAAGACCCTGTCTCCAAAAAACATTTTGTTTGATTTAAAAATAAATTAATTTTAGCCTAAAGCTGCCTCCTTATATATTTTAAGTTCAGGCTAAAAGTTTTTCCACATATAGTACATGGTGTGCTGTAGCCTAATTGAATGTTTGAACAGCCTGTAATCTACTCTTGTGCCAATCACAGAGTTTCAGCCAATCACAGGTGGCTAACTGTTCAAATCGTGTTCAAATAAGGCAAACACCGAGCTGTAACCAATCCAGCTGTTTCTGTACCTCACTTCTGTTTTCTGTACCTTACTTTCCTTTTTTTGCCCATAAATCCTCTCCAATCCCGTGGCAGCACTGCAGTGGCTCTGAACCTATTCTGCTTTGGAGGACTGCTCAATTCATAAATCATTCTTTGCTCAATTGCACTCTGTTCAATTTAGTTAGTCTAAAGCTCTTCTTTCAACAGCCCAGAGGAAAGGGCCAATGGCAGCTGGTGAAAGAGATGGTTCTCAAAACTATATTAATAACTTGTAAATGCAAGCATCTATTATTTTTGTTTTAGGGTCCAACATTTATTCTCAGAAGTCCTCTTTCATGATGATTGACATTCATTCAACAAACCCACATCGCACACAGGCATCTACTGTGGGTAACTGTGTAGTTCAATTTGCTCTTTAATGTTTCATTGTGCCTCGTTTCCTCCCCGTTGCTGCACACGAACCTTGTCTGTGACAGCCCCCACTACCTCGGCCTTGGCCCACAGATGAGGCCATCATTGAACTTCACAGAGAACCTGGTACACTTCCGTCAGCACACTCCTGATGACCTTGGTAAGGTTGCAGCTGGGTCTCCTGCAGAAACTGATCACCTATAGGTCTTTTGGTGTTACCTAGTGTATGCAATCCAGTGTTTCTGCTTCCCCAAGTCTCTCCATCTCTTTCTCCACCATCTGCCCTGGCGGTTCTTGCATTTCAACCTCATTACCCCGGGCCATCACCTCTTCTGTGCTTCTAGAAGCCATTTTAGTAGCCAGCTCACACCATCTCTAGGAGGCCTTTCCAAGATGCTCAATTCTCAGTCTCGAGAGAGCACTCTCAAACTTACAACCTTTCCTTCATCCAGTCTTATGTTCTGGCCCCTTGATCATCACTTTCAGCATCGAGTCTCTTGCTTGGTCCTCAGGCTGTGGCTGGTGCATGGGCCAGGAGGTCCTGACTGTCCCCTGGTGTATAATCCCTTTCTCTCTTTATCAGGCCCAGCACATCTTCGGCTAGGGGCTAGGTTAGGTAGCAACGTAACTGTATTCACAGGCCTAAGGGCCAAGAGAGGAGGTGGGGGACACATTTTGTCTTATGGCTAGAGGCTCCCCACACTGTCTTCCAGCAATGGGGATGAAGTATTCTTACCTTCTTACTAGGGAGGAGTGGCCCACCTCTGCAGGCCCAGAAGATTCAGAGAATTAGGAGTTCCCAGATTGGGGGAATGAAGGTGCTGAAATCAACCTGGATGTCCCCATCCTAGTATCAGGGTGCTGTTCTTTCACACCAGTGTTCTGACCTTGCCATAGCAGATCTATCTTGGCTGGGAGTTTAGCTTTCCGTGGAGCCCTGCTGTTCTGACAGTTAGGTCCTAAGGCTGGCAGTCAGTTTTCTCTGCCTTTGCCTAGGAGAGGAGAGCCTCTTTCTATGCTGCAAGAAGGCCCACTGGCTTCTCCACATTTGATTCCCCATGGCCTGTAAATTGCTGTTGGGTTTTCATTATATTTTCTAAAGTATCAGACTACGTTAAGGCAGTAGGATTGGATTCCGTTGTCATTATAGGCACTGATTCTTCCAAAGTTTTCAAATATCTAATACTTTATACCAGCCACTGCATTTCCTTCTGCTACTATGCTATCTCCTTTTGCCACTGGTGAAAGTTTTAAGAACTAAGTTGTGTACTAATTTCCTTGCACAGTCTGTTCATAAGAAATTACCACAAATGTAAGTGGATTAAACAATAGACATTTAATATCTCATAGTTCTGGAGGCTATAAATTTCAAATCAAGATATTGGCAGGGCCATGGTCCCTCTAAACGTGTGAGGGGAGAATCCTTCCTTACTCCTTCCTGACTCTGGTGGCTCGTAGCATTCCTTGGATTGTGGTTGCATCACTCAAACCCCTGTCTGTGTCTTCATAGGGCCTTCCCCATGTCTCTCTGTCTGTATGTCTTCCGCTTGTCTTATAAGGATACCAGTCACTGGATTTAAAGCCCACTCTAAATCCAGAATGATTTTATCTCAACAACCTTAACTAATTACATCTACAAAGACACTATTTCCAAACAAGTTATATTCTGAGTTTCCAGGTGGACATGAATTTTGGAGGGATACTATTCAACCCAATATAGATGGTCACTTTATGTCAGGAGCTATTTGAGCTCAACTTACCACCAGTGATGAGATCCTTATTGCCAGCAAGGTGGCAAGTGACCCAGTTCCCAAGCCTCACGTTACCTTTTCACCTACCCAAATTTATCAGTTGATCTCTCCAAGAAGGAGACCCTGAGACTGTTGAGCCTGCAGATTGTTTATCAGGAAATGCTCCCTGCGTCAATACCTGTGGAAGGCCAGGGGGTGATGCTAAATTGGGCAGTGGGAGAAGAGAAGCTGCAGCCACCCCAGGCAACCCCAGAGGGAGCTTTGGAGCTAAAATCGCTGGTTAGAACTGACCTGTGTTGGGCCAAAATGGTTGGATGTTTATTCACTCATATCTGTCAGTCACCAGATATGGGATGCCCTGGGAAGGGCTTGACCTTGTACTAGATGGCTCTTTGCAGACGGGGTAATCCCTGAAGGCACTGACAGATGAAGGTTGTCTGCTGATAGTCCTTCCAGAAATAGGCAAGAAGTCCTTCCTTGATGGGGATCTGTGTGGCATGTCACCATGTCCAACACGAGGACTTAAAACACAGAGATGAGGCCAATGCGGTGAAGGTGAGATTGTATTTCGGTGCGCACTGTAGACATTCCACATTCTGAATCTCATGACACAGGACCCATTTGGGGCTCCACTAGCCAATAATTAAGCCCACAAACCTCAGTCAGGAGTCGTTCAGTAACAACTATGTTGAATATATAGCAGAGAAGCCTTTGTAGAGTTAGAAAACACAACAGCTATCTCCCTCTGAATTTGAAATTAATGTTGTTATTTTAGAAAAAAAATAAACTATTATTCTGGAAAAGTTAACTGGCTTGCCCAAAGTTACCAGCTATGGACATGAATATCTATTTTGTTAATGGTTTTTATTTTTTTCATTTTTAAAACTTACAAAATTTTTAAATTTTTGTTTTATTTATTTTTGTTTTAAAAATAGAGATGGGATCTTGCTATGTTGCCCAAGCTGGTCTCAAACTCTTGGCCTTAAGCGGTCCTCCTGCCTCGGCCTCCCAAAGTGCTGAGATTGCAGGTGTGAGCCACTATGCCCAACAAAAAATTATGAAAATCTTAAACATACATAAAACTTTGGAGAATAATTTAAGTAATACCCAGGTGCTCATCACCCAACTCCAACAAGTCTTGGTATTTTGTTGAATTTGCTTCAGATACTTTCATAAAAAAAAAAAACAACTTAATAAATAGACCTCTTTTTACATTGTTCTGAGCCTTGCTTCCTCCCTTTCTTACAGAAAGAAGTAGTACCATAAATTTGTTGGTTATCATTCCTATGACTTGTTTTTTCATACTGTGTATGAAAGTAGTATAAACAGTAGATAATATTATTTGCATGTTTTTAGGCTTATGTAAATGAATCATGCCAAATGTATCATTCCATAACTTGCTTTGCTCGTGCAACATTGTATTTTGAGATGTAACCATGTCAATACATGTAATTCTAGTTTATTCATTTTAATTATTGTATAGCATTATCCCATGAATATGCCATATTTATATATGTGCATTCTGTTGAAGACATTTGGAAAATTGGGAAATGTTTTCCATTTTCACTTTTATGAACAATGCTTCAATGAAACTCTTATTTATATCTTGTTTATATCTCTTGGAAGAGGGGTGAAATAATTTGTCGGTATATTAATATATATTATATATATAGAATTATTGGTTTTTAAGTTACATGCATCAGAACCAGGACCAGGATAAGGCAATCAAAGGCACAGAGTGCAATATTTAAGGAGGATTTCCCTCTCAGGGGGCAATCCTACACTTGCGTGACCCTGAGAATGAGGGCCTCCTTAAATGTGAAGGCCCAGGCACCTGCTTGACTCATCCAGCATATACTTTCAACTTTAATAATTGCTTCACAAATTGCCCCTCCACATGTCGGAACCAATTTACGGTCTCATCCGCAATGTATGAGAGTTCCAGTTACACTTAACATTAAGTGTAATGGAAAACTTGAAAATTTTTGATAATCTTATGGATGTGTTGGTTTAATGTATAGTTCACTTATTACTAGTCAATTTGAACACGATATTATTAGCCATTCAGGTTTCCTTTTTTGTGAATTGTCTTTCATATTCTCTGTCAATTTCTACTGTATTGCCTATCTTTTTCTTGTATGTAAGAAATATGTATATATACACACACATATTTGTATATACATAAAATGTGTATATATATAAACATACATTTAAATATACATATATATATTTAATGTATAGACAGGATCTTGCTGTGTCACCCTGGAGTGCAGTGGCACAATCATAGCTCACTGCAGCCTTGAACTCCTGGGCTCAAGCAATCATTCCACCTCCACTTCCGGAGTAGCTGGGACTACAGGCATGTGCCACCATGCCTAGCAAAATTTTTTTTTTTTTTTGTAGAGATAGAGTCTCACTGTGTTGCCCAGATTGGTCTCAAACTCCTGGCCTCAAGCAGTCTTCTTGCCTCAGCCTCCCAAAATGCTGCTATTATAGGCAGGAGCTGCTGTGCTTGGCCCATTTTTCTTATTGATTTATGAGATCTTATACTCAGAATCCTCACCTTTTTGTGTTATATAGGGGTCTATATATAGATATTATTGTAGGTATATTCTCCCAGTTTTTGTTTTGTCTTTTATAGTCTTTAGTTACACAAAATTTTACATTTTAATATACTCAAATTATATCTCTTATTACCTTTTTTATTGTATTTTCTGTATGCCCTAGCCAATGTTGTACAAAATATTTTCGTAAGTTTTATTCTAAAGTTCAAATATTCTAAAGTTCAAATTCTAAAGTTCAAAATTGCTTTTAATTTTTGAATCTTTACTCCAAACATACTTTTGTACATGGTATAAAGCTTTCGCATGAATAACATTTCCGTAAAGATAGAAAAAAGTTTAAAGATTATTTATAAATTTTGACTCAGAAATTACACTTATTAAAATTTATCCCAAAGAAAGGAGTAGAGGTGTATGCACAGACTTACTAGAGTGATGATCACTTCATCCTATTTATATGGATGAATTGCAGATACTCTAAATATTTAACAGTGGGAAGATGGCTAAAATAAATTTAATTATAGTTATATAATGTAACAGTTTAAAGCTATAAAATAACAATACATTTGAAGAAAATTTAATGACATGGAAATAAGTTAATGATAGATCTTAAGTGGAAAGAGCCAGTTAAAGCAGTGTGCATAGTTTAATATTATTTTGTGGAAAAATATATAAATATACAACCAAAAAAGGTTGAAATGCTATTTATTAAGCTGTTAGTGGTTGTTATCTCTGTGTTGTGAAATGATGGATGGATGATTTTCTTTCCTTTCCATATCTATATTTTCTTCAATGAATATGCATTCCTTTTTTTTTTTTTTTTTTTTTTTTTTTTTGAGACAGAGGCTCGCTCTGTTGCCCTGGAGTGCAGTGGTGCGATCTCGGCTCACTGCAACCTCCACTTCCCGAGTTCAAGCAATTCTCCTGCGTCAGCCTCCTAAGTAGCAGGTATTTTGAGAGCAAAAATGGAAAGTTGTTTTAAAACACTCATTCCAAGAAATGAGGTTAACAGAGCTCTCATGAATGCTTAAAATGGAATAAATCATCTTTGTCATCTAGTACTGTAGTTAGAAGGATTGAAAGCCCAGAATCTTCATGACAGAACTGAAGTCAAACATTCTGCCTGATGGTCCTCTGTGTTTCCATGGTCCCCTGTCCTGATTTGGGATTCAGAAAATATGACTATCATACCTAGGTTGTGGATGCCTGCTGAAACCTCATGGAGGCTCGGTTCCATATCTTCATCATTTTAATCCCGGTTTATTTTTACAGAAGTAGGAATCAAGTTTGTGGTCCAACAAATACAATTTAGTGAGACAAATGTAGTCATTCCGGTAGTTATGAAAAATGTTGCCTTCTTTGAGATGAGGCAGGAAGCCTCTTATCAGCCAGGGGATATCATACATGACTGGAGGATGCTTGCTATTGAAATCCTGTGATTAGTAGGAAGTCCAAAATTTTCTCCCAACCCAAATGAGCCAGGTTTTCTCAAACACCAAATAAAACCTGGCCTTGGTTTGACACTTTTGAGAAATGCTTTCATTTCTTTTTCCATCACCAGTATGCTTTATGTAAAAAATATAATCCTGAAAAATAAGATGAAACAGAATTTTAATTTTTTACATTTTGAAAAGATTGTAAAGCATTCAGAAGTACTAAGATTAATTTAATAGATACACTGGACTGGGCTCAGTGGCTCACGCCTGTAATCCTAGCACTTTGGGAGGCTGAGGCAGGCAGATCGTCTGAGATTGGGAGTTTAAGACCAGCCTGATCAACATGGAGAAACTGTCTCTACTAAAACTACAAAATTAGCTGGGCATGGTGGCGCATGCCTGTAATCCCAGCTACTCGGGAGGCTGAGGCAGGAGAATCACTTGAACCCGGGAGGCAGAGGTTGCAATGAGCCAAGATTCTGCCATTGCACTCCAGCCTGGGCAACAAGAGCGAAACTCTGTCTCAAGAAAAAAGAAAGATACATTGAACCCATTGGTGTGCTAGTCACTGTTAGTTACTAACTCTCCAGAGGAAAACACAGCATTTACTGGTTTGTAGCACTGGCTGATTTCTGTGGTGTAAATACTTCCACCGTGGCTGACTCCAAGCCACCTCCCTGACACCATTGAATGGGGAGATGGGAAGAGGTACACGTGATCAGCTTGCCTGGTGTGATCCAGCTCCAGGCTGGAGTGCAGTGGCACGATCTCGGCCTACTACAACCTCTGCCTCCCGGGTTCAAGCAATTCTTCTGCCTCAGCCTCCTGAGTTGCTAGGATTACAGGCACGCACCACCATGCCTGGCTATTTTTGTATTTTAGTAGAGACGGGTTTTCACCACGTTGGTCAGGCTGGTCTCAAACTCCTGACCTCAGATGATCCACCTGCCTCAGCCTCTCAAAGTGCTGGGATTACAGGCGTGAGCCACTGTGCCCAGCCGGACATTTCTGGTTATACTCAATAACCATAAATAGTAAATGTTAATAATTTAGCAGTTTTGCATGTTTTTTTTTACAAAAGAAATAAAACAGTAATAATGCTGAAGTACTCTGTTTCTCTCCACAGATTCATTTCCTCACCTTCCTTACCCAGCAACAACCATTATTAAGAATCTGGTATGTATTCGTTTAGACCATGTTTTCGCACTTTTCCTACATGTATATGTATGCAAAAGAATACATAGTTGTGCTTTACATATTTTAAATTTTTATCTAATGCTTTCATGTTGTACATGTTCTTCAACTTCCTGTCCCCTTCAATATCATGTTTTAAAAATCTGTTCATGTTAATACCTACAGATGCAGTTCATCTATTTCAACTGTTGACTGTACTCTATTGTATGAAAATATGACAAAGTATTCATCCATCCTCTTACGATGAACATTCATATAGTTTCTAATTTCTTGCTAATACAAATGATGTTGTAATGACCTTCGAGGTATGTCTGAGTATGTAAAGTTACTAGACCTAGAATTGAAATGAATAGGTTGCAGGGAATACTTATTTTCTACTTTAGTAATACTGACAAATTATTCTCCAAGTAGTTGTTCCAATTTACACTCTTTCCAGAAATACATGAGAGTTTCTCAGGTCCCATATCCTTGTCAATTCCCAATATCACCAGGCTTTTAAAGTGTGGCCAAACTTCGGGTATGAAATGATATCTGTTTTAACTTTCATTTCCCAGACTGCTAGTTAGATTGGCCATTGTATTCATTAATGTAAAAGCTAAGCAGCTGTAACAAAGAGACCTCCAGACTTAGTAATGTAGGTAAGAATTTCAATAAGAAAGATATTTTTCTTACTTAATCTTATGTTGGCCGGTCCAGGCTGGTAAGAGGACTCTGCTCTACACAGTCACTCAGGCATCCTTCCGTTTGCTACCATGCTATCCCTTAGGTCATCAACCTTGTCTTCCCGGTTGAAGTCAGGTTGTTGCCACATACCAGCTTTTGGAAAAAAAGACAAGCTCAGGGAAAGCAATTTCCTTGCAGACAAATAAGACAGAAGTGCACACATTTCTTCCACTCACATTTCATTGGCAATAATTCGGTCTCATGAATAGGAAATATATGTGTCTGGCTAGGCAGCCATGTCCAAGAAGAAGGAAGGAGTGGAGAAAGTGCTAGCATTCCTTCCCAAGCAGATGTTTGTTGACTTTTTGGATTTCTTCTTCCATGACTCAGCTGCTAATACATTGTGCCCATTTTAATTTTGCTTTTTTCCTTATTGTTTCGTAGGAAGCCTTCATATGCTCTAGATTTGATCATTTATTTATACAATAATTTTGATTGTTTAAATATACCAGTATATATACCTCAATAAAGCTATTTTAAAATATTCTCATTTGTGATTTAAACAAGCCATATCATATTCTTTAGATAAATTAATATTTCTTTTGTAAAGTGAATAAAATTACCCCCATCCCGATTTTCTCTTTTCTGGAAATGTAATTTTACCTAGTAACTTAATCAAAATTATAGTTTCATGAAAATTTCTTTAGACTAATGTAAGCTGTTCAAAGTTAAAACAGAAACAAAAAATGTGGTTTCCTCGATACTATTGAACCCTCCAGAAATATCTGACAATCTGTATGACATTGTGGTAATTTTTTTGACCACTCTGAATTTCCATTTTCTCAACTGTAAGTATGCTATTATTTGCTCTGCCTGCTGCATGATATTGTTATAAGGATCAAGCAAGATAATGCAGATAAAATGCTCTGTGGAATGCAAAATGTTTAAGTGTTAGGAATTAGAATTACAAATAGTATTTCAATAGCATGCAGATTTCATTTGAAATGTCCTAAGTCTTGTTTCCAGTTTTACTGTTATATTCTATATACCATTTACACAGATATTCCATACTCTGTATCAGGGGGTGATCTTTGGCAGTCACTATCATCTCTGGGTGTGTGTGTGCGTGTGTGTGTATGTGTGTGGTTGGAATAACAGCCATGTGCCCCACCACATCTGTGTGAGTCAAGACTCTCCTGAGAGCTGCCTTTATTTTGAGCAGCTCCGTTCCTAATGGCAACCTGGGAGGTTGGCTTTCCAGCCTGTTTTCAAGCAGTGCTCAGCTAAGCCACGTCACTGCAAGGTATGCCTCAGAATTTCTATCGCTGTTTCAGGCCACCCCAGCTTGGCATGCATCACTGCCGTCCCCCGGCAGTTCTCAGTTTCCTGCAATGTCTCATCCTGCCTGTCACACCCAGTGACAGCCTGTTATAGTCGGGTGGGCAGTACTAAGTGGCTGCTCCCTGGCTCAGCCCTATCCGTCAGTGCCTTTCCCTAGCATCTCTGCTCCAGCACCGCCCTTCATGGGGAGCCTCAGGGTTGGCAGAGGAAAAAGAGGGCTGATAGAGACAGAGAAAGAGAGAAACAGGAATGCCCTGGGGTGTGATTTTTACTTTATTGGTGATAAACCAACTGTAAAAAGTTAGAAAGGAGAGTTTTAGCAACATGTTGAAGAAGGGAGTTCTTTAAAGGGAATATAGGAAAAGCTTCATAATTTTATTGATATACTTGAATTTAATTTTAAAAATAAGGACAGTAGTGCTCTTGCATCAAAATGCAGGAGAATTATTTCGTGCTGTGTAGCCCAACCCTGGAGGTGTTAGGAATACCCCAGTGAGGAAGAGGAAGTGAACTGAGGTGACTATGTGGTGGTCAAGGTCCGGAAATTAGCAGAGATAGGGTCTGTGTCCTCCCTCCTACCCAGGAAGGGATTAGCAGTGACTCATTTCATAAACATTTATTTAGCAACTTCTATATACCAAGAGTTATCCTCCATGCTGGGATGTAGCAGAAGCTGAAACAGATGAGGCTAAATCTTTTATGTCTGGGATTTTACTGCTTTCATGGAACTTAAATTGGATTGGTAGGGCATGGAGGAGGTTAATGGCCAGAAACAGAAAGACACTTGATAATTAAAATAAATAAATAGTTACATGTCAGTTACTGGTAAATGCTAAGTGTTATAGTCCACTTTGTGTTGCTATAACAGAACACAATAGATGGTAATTTATTTATAAAGTAAATTTATTCTTCACAGTTCTGAAGGTAGGGATATCTGGTGAGGGCCTTCCTGCTACATCATCTCATGGCAGAAGGTGAAAGGTCAGAGAATATGAGAGTGCAAGTGAGCGAGAGGGAGCCAAACTCGCTTTGATAACAAGCCCACTCTTGAGATAACTAACACACTCCCGTGATACTGACATTAATCCCTGAGGACTCTCCCTTCATGACCTCATCATCTCTTACTCAACCCCACTTCCCAACACTCTGGCATTGGGGATTACGTTTACTACACATGAACTTTAGGGAACACCTTTAAACCATAGCACCGTGTAATGATTTTTAAAAAGTGATGTGAAAGCAACTGAGGTCATTAAAGAATATCTTTCTGAAAAAAATAACATATAAGCTGCTATAGGTCGAATGTTTATGATCTATAGCACCCACCCCCCCACACACAAATTCATATATTGAAATCCTAACCCCCAATGGAAGGGTGTTAGGAGATGGAGCCTTTGGGCGGTGAATAGGTCGTGAGGGTGGAGCCTTCATGAATGGGACTAATGTCCTTCTAGAAGAGACCCCAGAAAGCTCCCTTACTCCTTGCACCTTGTGAGGACTCAGCAAGAAGACAGCCATCTGTGAACCAGGAAGAGGACCCTCACCAGACAGAAAATCTGCCACCACCTTGATCTGGGGCTTCCAGCCTCCAGAACTATGAGAAATAAATTTCTCTTGTTTGTAATTCTCTATGGTCTTTTTGGTATAGCAGTGTGAACTAAGACATAAGTTGAGACCTGTATGATAAGAAGTAGCAAATCATGGTAGTTAGGAGGACAGAGTGCATTGAGCAGAGGCCGCAACTAACATGAAGGACCAAAAGTAGGACCAAGTTTAAAAGGTCCCAGTGGAGCTAGGAAGAAGGCCAGTGGGCCTAGAGTGGGGCGAGTGAGGGCAGAAGGCAACGAGGCATGTGTGGAGAAGTGGCTGACCCTGGATCACACAGCTCTGTTAGGTGGGGTTAGGATCAGGAAGCACAAGTCCAAGGGTTTAGCCCAGAGATCCCCTGCTTGGGGCATCTGGGGCACTGAGGAAGCTGTGGCTTTCAGAATCAGGTGACTGTCAGATTCAGGGAGCTCATCTGGGTTGGCTCAAGGACCAGTGTTTGGTGGTGGAGGGCAGACATTGAGGAGGGAGGAGCCATTAAAAAAAACAGGGTCCAGCCCTGGAAGAATAGCCTAGTGGGTATTGGATGAGTTGGTGAAGGTTTCTGCTGAATGCAGTGAAATCCTATAACAAGACAGAACAGAGAGGCATGCTTCTGGTGAAGGCTGAGTGGGGACACTGCAGGTCTTCACTCATGCAGGCATCTGGGACTCAGTTCAGCCCCTGGGATCCATACCATGGACTTGGGACCGCAAACATCTCCAGAGCCCACTTGCTCATACAATGGGAGCTCCAATGTATTAAAAGGTCAGACTTCCCTTGCCTTAAATACTCACCTGGGTGAGCGTAAAGATGGCAGGTCATTTTGCAAGCACTGAGAGAGACAACCAAATGTAAAGAATCTTGCTTTTGATGGTTTAGGATCAAATTTGGAGCTCTGTGTCTTTGAGTTTGGGCACCCCTCAAGCCAAATCTTTAACATTTTTTTTTCTACATTGTAAAGCAACCAACTGATGAAGGAATAAAGGTGAAAGTTCACTGTGGATAAGACTTGATTTTGCAGTCCAAAGACAGATGTACCCTGGATTAGGTTAGGTACAAATTGAAGCTTTGTGTGACAAGTAACATCTCAGGATAGCAGAAAGTGTCCCTGTTTCTAAAGATGCACTATGTCAAACTGTAGTCTCTCGTTTTTTGTGGCAAGGAAAAGCTTCACATGGCCCCAAAGTCCATACTCTTATAATTAGACCATGCTGTCTCCTAGTAAGCATATTTTTTTAAGTTTTTGTCTATTGTAGTCAAATTAGACCACAATTAAGTGGAATTAAAACGAGGCATCATTCATGGAGATGTACTAAATAATGTTAAATTAAAATGTATGTGCCTGTTTGCTGAATTGAAACCATATAGATAGATAATACACCTGACTAGATACAGCATATGAAGTGCTTTTTTTTTTCTTTCTTTCTTTTTAGACAGAGTCTCACTCTTACTGTCAGGCTGGAGTGTAGTGGCACGATCTCAGCTCACTGCAACCTCCGACTCCCTGGTTCAAGCGATTCTCCTGCCTCAGCCTCCCAGGTAGCTGGGACTACAGTCAAGTGCCACCATGCCCAGCTAACTTTTGTATTTTTGTAGAGACAGGGTTTCACCATGTTGGCCAGGATGGTCTCGATCTCCTAACCTCGTGATCTGCTCACCTCGGCCTCCCAAAGTGCTAGGATTGCAGGGGTGAGCCACCACGCTTGGCCGTGGAGTGCTTTCTATAAAAAGATAACAATGAAGCCATCATTATTTTCACTAGAGGCATTCATTTCTTCATGCCTTTTTGCAACGGTCCCCAACATTTTTGGCATCAAAGATTGGTTTCATGGAAGAAAGATTTTCCACGGACTGGGGCGGGTTGGAGGGGGTGGTTTCAGAATGATCAATTGCATTACATATGTTGTGTACTTTATTTCCATTATTACATTGTAATACATAATGAAATCATTATACACCCACCATAGTGGAAAATCAGTGGGAGCCTTGAGTTTGTTTCCCTGCAACTCAGTCCCATCTGGGGGTGATGTGAGACAGTGACAGATCATCAGGCATTAGAGTCTCATAAGGAGCATGCAACCTAGATCTCTTGTGTGCGCAGTTCACAATGGAGTTTGTGCTCCTATGAGAATCGAGTGCTGCTGCTGATCACACAGGAGGCGGAGCTCGGGCAGTAATGTAAGCAGTGGGGTGTGGCTGTAAATACAGGTGAAGCTTTACTCACTTCGCCAACGCCACTTAGCTCCTGCTGTGTGGTCCAATTCCTACCAGGCTACGGAATAGTACTAGTCTGTGACCCAGGGGTTGGGGACCGCAGTCTTACTGTGTCCTAGGCACTAAGCTGAGCAAATTTTACACGATCTCATTTCCCTTCTATTACGCCATTGTTTCTAAGTAAGAGTCATGTACTCAACAAATGTCCGGGCTTGTGGGGGGGGTCATCTGGTCTGACTTACATCGTTTGACTTACAGCAAATTTTCCGTTAGTATATCTTCTTCACTTCATGAGACTTGAGAAATCACTTATTTGAACTTCCTTTTTTTTTTTTTTCTTGCTACAATGAAGGCAGTAATACATTAACTAATTCAGGTTGTTAACAAAGGAAACTGTGGGTCTTTGCCATTAAAAGTAAATGGCAAAAACCGCAGTTACTTTTGTTACCAGCCTAATAATTACTTGGTTCATAAATATCGTAGTGAGAAAGAACCTTGAGAGGCGTGAATGAGGCTTCAGCCTTCAGACAACTGGGGCTGTCTCTTCACAAATAGAAAGACGTGACTGGTGAAGTCACCTGCTCAAGGCCACACAGCTGGAGAAGGGCACAATCAAAACCAGCGTCCTGGTCTTCTGTCTCCTATTAAGATCTTTCCTTAAGCTGAGCTTCAGGTGAGAGCAAGAGTCAAGGTGTGTTGGAATATAGCACATGTCTGCCATTGGTTCTCCCTGACCAGTTGTACCTTCAAAGCATAGAATGAAAGGGTGAGGGTGGAATAGAACATGGTTCCTGTGAATGGCATATTGTGCTTCTAACTGGCCAATTTATGAAAAATTTAGGAAAGGCAGCTAAAACCAAAAACCGAGGCTCAGAATAAATAAGCATCACTCCAAGGAAAAGGATCACAGCCTTATAACAACATTTTACCCAGATGATGAGATCCACATGCCTTCCTCCTGCCTCACATCTTCTGCTGGGAGCATGACTGCTCCATCCTTTCTACCTGCCAACATCCCAAACCTCAGCTTAGTATAACTCCAGTGTGCAATACAGGATTTAAAAGAGGGAAGATGCTGAGGGGACTTTTTTTTTTTTAAACAGAGTCTTGCTTTGTTGCCCAGGCTGGAATGTAGTGGTGCAATCTCAGCTCACTGCAGCCTCTGCCTCCCGGGTTCAAGCAATTCTCCTGCCTCAGCCTCCCAAGTACCTGGGATTACAGGCGCGCACCACCACGCCTGGCTAATTTTTGCATTTTTAGTAGAGACGGGGTTTCACCATGTTGGTCACACTGGTCTCGAACTCCTGATCTCAGGTGATCCACCCGCCTCAGACTCCCAGAGTGCTGGGATTACAGGCATGAGCCACCACTCCCAGCCCTGAGGGGACCTTTCTGCCAGGCTCCAGTCATTTTTAAAATGCAGAAGTGACAATTAGCACAGAGGCTCAGTTGTGTGTGCGTGTGCGTGCGTGCATGTGTGTGTGCATGCGTGTGTTTGTGCATGCATACGTGCGTGTATGTGTGTGCGTTCTTGTGTGTGCGCGCATGTGTGCATGTTAGTGCATGTGTGTGCATGCGTGTGTGCATGTGTGTGCATGTGTGTGCGTGCACGTGTGCATGCATGTGTGAATGTGTGTGCATGTGAGCATGTGTGTGCATGAGTGTGTGTGCGCGTGTGTGTGCATGCATGCGTGCGTGTGTGTGCACGTGTGTGTGTGCGTATGTGTGTGTTGTCAGGGAGCACTTTCTTCGTTATGACTGCACCTGAGAGCCAGTAATTCCTGACCCACTAATGAGTTTCCTGAAGGGCAGAGAAATCACCCCTCCCTCAATGAAAAGAGCCAATTGCAGAAAAATCTCTAGTGAGACAGGAAGATCTGAACAAGCATAAAATGGACATTGATTTAATGCAGATGCTGGCACCACGCAGGAGACAAGGAATAAAAGGCAATGTTTGGGGAGAAGCAGGAGCATCTCTTGAAAGGAAGGAGAAAGCAAAGAAATACATGAAAAGACCAAGAATTGGCAGCAAGGAATTTGTCTTATAACAGACATAACCATGTCAACCTAAACATGTAAAGAAATGACTCTGTAAGCAAAGGCCGGGCACGGTGTTTCACACCTGTAATCCCAGCATTTTGGGAGGCTGAGGTGAGTGGATCATCTGAGGTCAGGAGTTCGAGACCAACCTGGCCAACATGGTGAAACCCTGTCTCTACTAAAAATATAAAAACTAGCCGGGCGTGGTGGTAGGCACCTGTAATCCCAGCTACTTGGCTGAGGCAGGAGAATTGCTTGAACCCAGGAGACAGAGGTTGCAGTGAGCCAACACGGTGCCACTGCACTCTAGCCTCGGTGACAGAGTGAGACTCTATCTCAAAAAAAAAAAAAAGAAATGACTCTAAGCAAAAGGAAAAACATGAAGCTTTCACAGATGATGAAGAACCCAACCAAAATCTGAAGACTGCTTCCCAAGTTGTAAAACTCTCATCTCCCTGGTGAGGAGGGATTAGAACTTAAACTGTACCCACCCTGGCATAATTTATTTACAAATAAATTATATATCCACAATTAAGCACATCAATTTAACAGAAGTGTTTACTCACAAAACTGCCCATACCATGCCTGATGATTTATTCTTATGTGGCCCCTTTGCGTTTCAAGTATCATTAGGGAGCTGAGTAACAAACATGGCTAAATTTTGATGGGATTGGAGGCTGGGGAAGAGCGGAGGAAAGGATAGGGGACCCCAAGAATTAGCTGGATTTTGCAGTGTGGCTCTCACAGCAAAAGACCATTGTAGATTAGGCGTCTCTGTACCTTTACCTACTTGCCAGGGAGGAGGGTGTGATGGAGCTAATGACCCGAATGAAAATTTCCAACAGCAGATATAGGGTGTGCTAGGGGACTGAGTCAGTGTGTGAGTCAAATCCCGCTCCACCCAGGAACAAAATGACAATGGAGTCTTTCAGAGCATGGGTGTGAGTCATGCCAGAGCATCAAGCCATGCCATGCGACACCGTGACATCACTCCTACAGTCTCCTTCTGGGCCCACAGAGCGGCTGTGGAAGCGGTGATTGGATTTAAATCAAATTCAACTCTATTAAGTTAACCTTTGCAAGCTCAACATCTGCTAGTTGCTTTTTGGCCAGGCAGCAATCTTGACAATGAGTGTGGATGGCTTCATTAATGAGGTTTGATAATAGAAATCTGGGTCCTGATTAGATTGTGTGCAGCATATGTTTGTGGACTCCAGTGGATTTTACTGGGTTTCTCAGAGTTAGTCGTGTGTAGGGAATTATAATAGCAAATGTATTTTTAGAAAGTCTGAACTGGCCAAGCGTGGTGGCTCATGCTTATAATCCCAGCACTTTGAGAGGCCGATGCAGATGGATCACTTGAGGTCAGGAGTTTGAGACCAGCGTGGTCAACATGGTGAAACCCTGTCTCTACTAAAAGTACAAAATAAATAAATAAATAACCGAGTGTGGTGGCTCGCGCCTGTAGTCCCAGCTACTTGGGAGACTGAGGCAGGAGAATCGCTTGAATCCAGGAGGCAGAGGTTGCAGTGAGCCAAGATCTCACCACTGTACTCAGCATAGGCAACAGAGCATGCAGAGCATGAGCCTATCTAAGTCTCGCCATATTAGCATTAAGTACGTACGTGTGTGTGTGTGTGTGTATGATTACAAAGTGCTTACATGCACAAAATTGTTCAAACTGCATATATGCTTTTCTATTTTTTAGACAGAGTCTCGCTATGTCACCCAGGCTGGAGTACAGTGGCATGATCATAGCTCACTGAAGCCTCATCTTCTGGGGTCAAGGAGTTCTCCTACCTCAGCCTCTCAGGTAGCTGGGACTACAGGTGTGCACTACTATGCCTGCTAATTTTTTTCATTTTTTAAAGGAATAGTGCCCAGACTCATCTGAACTGCTGGATTCAAGCAATCCTTTTGCCTTAGCCTCAAAAGTGCTGGGATTATAGGCATAAGCCACCATGCCTGGCCCCTGGAAACATTTTCGTTGCAACAATAAATGTCCAATAATAAGTGCCTAACTGTAGGATATTGTTTAATTAGATTATGGTATGCCTGTATGATGGGATATTATGAAGCTGTTGACAAGAAAAAGGTATATTGATATGTATATGAGCATGCATGCCATTATAAAATACTATTATTTTTAAACATCTTAAGATGTTTAAGTGAAAAAAATGTAGTAGAAAAATATGTAGTAGAATCCCATTTATGTAAAAATAAGATAGACATAAATATACGTCTATATTAAGGCCTAGTCACTGGAAAATGGAGAAATAGCTATTAACTGGATTAGGCTCAGGAGAGGAACTGGTGGTCTGGTAGAAATAGAGTGGTAGAAGAAAGAATTTGTTGGTTAAAATTAGTTTTCTTCTAAATGCATCTTTTAACATAGGTCAAACATTAAAGACACAATAAATGCATTCAATATTCAGAAACCAAACTATCATTACTAAGTCACTGGCTGCTGAAAATACACTTTTAAACTTTTTCCAAGTTTCCATAAATAAGGATTCAAGTGCCCCAAAGCGATTTCATTGTTAGTGTTTCTATACTTCCATATTTTCTCTTTAGCACAATTTCAAGGAATTTGGGGGCATTTTCTTCCTAGATATTTCCTTTCTCAGAAATTCAGACAATCATTGATCTAATAATAAAAAGGAAGCTATTAGAGACTCTGCGTGCCAGATATTACTCATGCTTGATAAATTGCATGCCCAAGGGAATACAAAAAAAGCACATCAACAAAAATAGAATTTTATTCTCATTGATAAAAACAATATGTGCCAAAGAGTTCTTTTTATGGAAGAGGAGACATAGCAACGTATGTCAAGAAATCTAACCACTGAATGAAGGAGATTATGGCCCCCATAGGTTTCAACTATTAATGAGCTTTTCTTGATTATGTATTTGTATCAGGCATCTTGTTGAGAATTACTAGCATGGCAGTATGGTAACAGAAAACATAAGTGTAAATAACCATTACAGGCCGAGCATGGTGGCTCATGCCTGTAATCCCAACTTTGGTAGGTCAAGGCAAGAGGATCACTTGAGGCCAGGAGTTCGAGACCAGCCTAGGCAACATAGTGAGACTTTTCACAAAAAATTTAAAAAGTTAGCAGGGCTTGGTGGCACGTGCCTGTAGTCTCAGCTACTCAGGAGGCTAAGGCAGAAGGATTGCTTGAGCCTGGGAGTTTGAGGCTATAGGGAGCTATGATTGTGCACTGCACTCCAGCCTTGGAGACAGAGTGAGACCCTCTCTCAAAATGCAAATGCACACACACACACACACACACACACACACACACACACACACACAAAATATCATTGCAGTGCACTTCAGTAAGTGATAGAGGCCAATAAGAAAATGCATTGCAGCACGTAAAGAAGAGGAAGCGGCTTTTAAAGGAGAATGTATAAACTGGCATGTAGACATGAAAGAATGAGATATGTAGCAAGAATGTTGCAAATCCTAGGTGTAGAGGATACATATCTCAAACTGCCTATTTAACATCTCTATGTGGATATCTAATAAGTATCTCACATTCAATGCATACCAAATTGAGCTTCTTATTCCTCCATGCCCCGCACCTATTGGCGCCTCCCATGGCCTTCCTCATCTCCGTTCATGGCAAGTGCATCCTTCAGACCAAATGCTTAGGAGGCTCTATTGACTCCCGTCTACAGTGACAGCCAAGGTGTCAAGGTGTCAGCAAATCCTTTTGGTTCCACTGAATGGATCCAGAACCCAGCACATCTCAGCAGCTCAGAAGCTTCCACTGTGGTCCAAGTCCCCCTCATCTCTTGTAGGGTTGCCCCACTTCAATCTGTCCTTGATGTAGCAGACAGTGTGATCTGTTTGCATAGCAGATAGAGTGATCCATTTATACTGCAAGATAGATCATGCAATTCTCTAGCTGAAACCACCCCTCCAGCAGCCCTCATTCTACTCTGAGTAAAAACCAATCCTCACTATGGCCAACAAGGTCTTGCCTGACCTGGCGCTCCCCTCCCTAATTCACCTTTCTCCCTCTACACCTCCCTCTTGCCTACCTCTGCATCCACACTGGCCTAGCTTTTCATCCAGCCTCCCCAACTCACTTGTTCCAGCCCCTACAGTCTCTAAGCAATGATCCTTCCTGGTATGCATCCCTGACCCTCCTCCGTAAAATGGAAGTCTCCCCCTTACACCCTATCCTGTTCTCTATTATTTTTGTCAAATCACATATCGCTATCATGTACATTCTATATTCTATGTGTTTATTTTATTATCTGCCACATAGAACCCATCCCTGGAGTATAAACTCCAGAAAGGTAGAGATTTTTGTCCATTTCGTTCACTGCTGCGTCACCAGAACCTAGAGTAGCACTCGGAATGTTGTAGGTCTTCAAGAGGTATTTGTGAAATTCATGAATGAGAGACGTCTGAATGGGATCTGAAATGACGGAAGTTGAGATTAAAGGGCTACACTAGGGCCCAGCTCCTGAAGGTGTCATAGTAAGAACTTTGGACCTTATCAGACAATAGGAAACTGTGGGGAAAATATAGATATAATATACATACATACATACATACATATAATATAAAAATATATACACATCATAAATACTGCATGGTGTGAGGGGAGGCAGAAAAATGAAAAGTTAAAAAAATTATTTGCATTGATATTTGACTATGAGGATGGAGAAAATGATGCAAATTCCACAGACATCATAGAGTAGAATTCATGAAACTTGGTAGCTAAATTAATGAGGAAGGTGAAGGAGAATAGCAACCCAAAGGTAACTCTCAGTTTGTAGCCTGGGTGTTTGGACACATATGGATGCCATTAAATGAAGTTAGAATGTTTTTGACCTCAGAGGAAGCTAGAAAAGCCAATGGTGGTGTCTTCCAGGAGGAAATGCGGACTGGCTGGCTTCCAGACATTATAATCGATCTTATGCTGTGCGTCTATTTTCAAATCTTGCACGAGTGGTGTCCCGCAGCAGATGGTGGACATACTAGCTATGACCCAACATTCAGTTCCTTCAAGGCTCTGTCTGCAGGATGCCAAGACATCTGGATGAAAACGAAGCACTCAGCATGTCTTTCGTGTGTTTACGTGACACCATGCATCTTGAGAGCGACCACATCTTTTGGTTTCTGTCAGGGCGTTTGATGTTTGGGAAATGTTGCCTTGGGCTCACTGATGAGGTTCCAATTATGAAATTTTAAAAACCACTACCAGTGTTAAGCATTTTAATATGGATTTAAATATAAGCCTGCAAATATGCGGAGATAAAAATAAGCAATTCATACTTAGATTGGAGATACTTGGAACTTATTAGATAATACTGCAAAATTATAGGATAGAGTGCTCTAAGATCACAGAGAAATTTAATGAACATAAAAGCAATTCATACACTGCTAAACAGAAGAGAGGAAGAGAAATAAATAACAGCTAAGGAGATGCTGACATAATACTTGCTAACGTTGTATAACATATTAGAGTAAGAATCACAATTATTCAGGCTGAATTTGTTCTATAAAAGCATCCTAGGACATATGCTTTGAACACAGATAGACTTTATTTGAATCCTAATGTAAGAATATTCTTAGCTTCTGTAAAGAAATACGCTTCCTCTTGTTTATCCTGAGTCATGTGAGCCTCTCAGTATAGCTTTTGTTTTTTAACTTGTGATAGAATCCTGAACCCAAGAAAAGTTTCATTCTTTTCTTGGTCCCATCACAAGAAAAATTCCAGCGTAATGAAATGGAGAAGCAGGTCCAGTGATCAATGGCAGCTGTCTCCTGGTCCCCACCACAGATCATAGGCCTGCTGGTTGTGCTTCCAGGAATGTCAGTACAGGCCTACCAAGAGAAGCTGGAAATCCAGGTTTTCCTACAAAATCTCACTTTTGAAAAGGTTAACAGGCAAGTAAGAAGCTGGAAACCCAGGTTTTCCTACAAAATCTCTCTTTTGAAAAGGTTAACAAGCAAGTAAAACATGTTAAAGCTCTGTGCGGGCCAAGAATAGACACAAAAACTAAACACATGTGTGGGCTTGAGTCTAAGTTGGAACCTGTTTTTGAGTTCGCAAAACTTGAGCCTCAAGTCCATCATTCTCTCGCTTGACTTCCTAACAACCCAGTGACATAGCCACTCTTACCATCTTCCCTTTCTAATATTGTAGTGATCTCAGAGAGAATGAAAGGCTTACCCAAATTTCATAAACCCAAGTCTTCTCCAATCTAAGTCTCCCAACCCAAATTTTGATCTAGAATTTGAATATAGATGCATCTGGTCACAGAGCCTACACACTACCTCAATTCTAGTGTCCACATTGGAAGCACTTTGCCATCAGGTAGTATTAGGAATCCAATTACTATGCAATGATTACATCCAGACTCTAAAAATCATATTGAATGGGGAAGGGTAAGAGGGAAAGGGAATGTAGGCAATGTTGCCTAGGTTTTTCTGTAATTTAAATAAAAGAGAAACAGATATAATAAGGTATTATTAAGTAGGATATAATAAGGAATCTCACTAGAACCTATTCTTCATTAGTAACTGTTACGGGTTGAATTGTGTCCCCCACAAAAGATGTTTTCAAGTCCTAGCCCCTGTTTTGTGGCCTTATGGGAGATAGTGCAATTAGTTAAGATGAGGTCATACTGGATTATGGCAGGCCTTTCATCCAGTATGTCTGCTGTGTGGTACACGAATTATCCCAATAATTGCATACATGCCTTTAGTTAGGCATTGATTTCACCTCGAGATAGTGACGTCAGAGTGTGAGTGGTCAGCCTTGTTGATAACTGCTTACTGGAAGCTCACTCACCACTCCCAAGCTTACACTTGGTCCCTACCCAAGGATGTCCTGTTTGGTATTTGGTGGTCACTTGAGTTCAGCTTATAGCCTTGTAATGGCAGGAACCAGTGACCTCATGAACTAGCTTGTTCTTCTTTAGTAACCCTAATTATTAGGAAGTTATTTGATTGAGTAAGAATGTACCTCCTTATAACATCAACTTATTAGTCATTATGATATCTTGCCCTCTGGAGCCACACAGGCTGAGTTCATTGTCTCTTACATATGACAACTCATATATCAGTTGAAAATAGTTATTCATTTTCGTTCATTTTCTCTTCCCTGGGACAAACTCTTTCTGTATCTTTACTCATTTCTTGTGCATCATGGTTTCTGGTTTGGTACGACCCCCCTCAATGTACAGGATCTGGAACTCAATCCTATTGCCAAATGTGATCAGTGACTCAGAATGGACCATCAAATCTTTCTTGTTTTGAATACTGTGGGAGAGTTGAAACAGTGTGTTAAGCACTAGGCTAGAGTTTTTGGCCATGAAAAAAAGAATGTACAAAGCTTACTTCTTACTTCCAAAGTGTGATGGACTTATCTAGAGCCTCTGAAGGAATTGAATGTACATCAAAAGTCTATCAATGTATAGACTTTCAGTTCAGTGGTTCTCAAAACACAGTTTATAGACTTCTGTGGAATCTCCAAGTTCCTTTCAGAGGATCCCGTAAGATCAGAACTATTTTCATAATAATACTAAGACATTATTTGCCCTTTTTTGCTGTGTTGATCATGGCACTAACGGTGCAAAAGCAATAATGGTGTTAAACTACCGGCACATTGAACTATGATATGGCACCAAACCGTATTAGTTGTTGTACTATTCCTCACTACCATGCACTTTTAACAAAAGAAATGCTAATTTTACTTAAGAATGTACTTGGCCAGGCGAGGTGGCTCATGCCTGTAATCCCAGCACTTTGGGAGGCCGAAGTGGGTGGATCATCTGAGGTCAAAAGTTCGAGACCAGCCTGGCCAACATGGTGAAACCCCGTGTCTACTAAATGCAAAAAATAAATTAGCCAGGCATGGTGTCACATGCCTGTAATCCCAGCTACTTAGGAGGCTGAGCAGGAGAATCACTTGAACCCAGGAGGCAGAGATTGCACCATTGCACTCTAGCCTGGGCAACAAGGGTGAAACTCCATCTCAAAAAATAAAATTTACTTAATAAAGCAATAAGAATTATTAATTTTATTAAATCAACCCCTTGAGCACACATCTTTAATATTCTGTGGGACAAAGGGGAAAATACACATAAAGTTCTGCTGCCTACCAAAAATGTACTTGTTTGATTCTCAAGGAGAAGTACTTGTATGATTATTTAGGTTGCAAGGTAAACATGCCACTTCTTAAAATGAAGCACTATTTTTACTTGAAACAAATGACTCACATACAAATTATGCTTATTTAGACTTGAATATTTCACAGATAGTTTCTCAAAAATGAGCAAAGTGAGTCAAGCAGATCACTTAGAGCACACCAATGGATAATATTTGTTGCCAATAATAATATTTGAGGTTTCAAGTAAAAATTAGCATGTTAGGAAGCTAGTATCTGCCACCGTGCGTTTGATAGTTTCCATACATGAAACTTTTTGGATGAAATCAGCAGTGATGTGGACTAATGAGATTTTTCAATGTTATGTAATGAAATGTGTCAACATGTAGAAATGTTTCTGTAATGTAGCAAACAAATATTTTCTAAATGGCAAATGATGAAACAAAATTATGAATGGATAAAAGAGCTACTCAAGGTACAAGATGTACCGATGGGTTTCATTGTAAAGAGATTTAGAGGCAACCCGCTCAGATCCCCTTTCACGCTGTGGAAGCTTTGTTCTTTCGCTCTTCACGATAAATATTGCTGCTGCTCAAAAAAAAAAAAAAAAAAAAAAAGAAAAGAAAAGAAAAGAAAAGAAAAAGAAAAAAGAAAAAAAGAGAAAGATTTAGAAAGTTTATTGATATGATTTCAGATTTTGCAAGTTACTTTACAAAAGTACCACTTGTTCAGCTTTGGTATAAAATTAAAAAAGAATATTCCCAATTATCTGAAAAGGCTATTCATATGAGTATGAGGCTCAATTTTTTAAAAACATACCTTGGCAAAAACAGTGTGTTGTACATAACAGAATGTGTGCAGAAGCTGATATCATAATTCAACTATTCCTGTATTAGGCCCGACACTAAAGAAATTTGCTAATATGCAAAACAATGCCTATCTTCTTAGTATATTTTTTGTTTTGCAAAATACAGTTATTCTTTATGAAATATGTTGCCTGTGTTAACATGTAATGGGTTCGTTATTATAGCTTTTAAATAAACTAAGATTGTAAAATTTTTTCAGTTTTAATTTCTTTTTTCTTTTCTTTTTTTTTTTTTTTTCAGATGGAGTTTTGCTCTTGTTGTCCAGGCTGGAGTGCAATGGCATAGTCTCAGCTCACTGCAACCACCACCTCCCGGGTTCAAACAATTCTTTTGCCTCAGCCTTCCGAGTAGCTGAGATTATAGGCACCCGCCACCACGTCTGGCTAATTTTTGTAATTTTAGTAGAGACGGGGTTTTACCATGTTGGCCAGGCTGGTCTCGAAATCTTGACCTCAGGTGATTCGCCCACCTCGGCCTCCCAAGTGCTGGAATTACAGGCATGAGCCACCACGCCTGGCCCAGTTTTAATTTCTAATACAGTGAATATTGGTAGTTATAATCTACATAAACAAGTTCTTTGGCACCCTCAATGATTTTTAAGAGCGTTAACGGGTCCTGAAACCAAAACATTCGAGAACTGCTCATTTTAGGTAACTGAGTTTGCAAGGAAACAGAGGATTTCAGGAATATCTGCAGTGTTTTGTCATTGGTAAGATTACATTTCTTTCTAATCAGTATGCATCTTTCAGTGAAATCAAATGGGTTTCTAATAAATGCTTATTGTAACTATTGTAAAATAATCATAGCTAACACCTAGTGAATACTGACTCTGCATCAGTCTCTGTGAGCGACAGAGAGGATACAGTAGCATTCAGACACTGTCCCTGCTTGGTGGAGCTTAGAGTAATGGAAAAGACAGACAATGAGAATCTGCTGGGTGGGAGTATGAGTCAGTACTGTCTTCAGGATGCTAGAAGGTGTCGTAGTTCCTCCCTGATCCGAGGACTGACACTGGAAACCTGAGAAGAGGATGGGTTTAAGATATATTTGGTGGGATTTGGGGACACGACTTGTGATTAATTAGACATAAACATTAAGGGCCGGGCACAGTGACTCAAGTCTGTAATCCCAGCACTTTGGGAGGCCCAGGCAGGTGGATCACGAGGTCAGGAGATTGAGACCATCCTGGCTAACATGGTGAAACCCCTTCTCCACTAAAAATACAAAAAATTAGCCGGGCATTGTGGCGGGCGCCTGTAGTCCCAGCCACTCGGGAGACTGAGGCCGGAGAATGGTGTGAACTCGGGAGGCGGAGCTTGCAGTGAGCCGAGATCGCCCCACTGCACTCCAGCCTGGGCGACAGAGCAAGACTCTGTCTCAAAAAAAAAAAAAAAAAGGAGAAGAGGGAAGGGTTAAAGGATTACTAAGCCTGGTGGTTTAAGTTCATTCAATCATTAATTCAACAAGTGTTTGTTCAGTACCTACTATGTGCCAGGTGTTCTAAGTGTTGAGAGGAGAGTGCCAAGCAAGAAAATGCATGTTAGTGAGATAAACTGGTGAGAGGAGGGGGCAGATCATCAAACAATTGATCAATCAGTCAATAAATTGTTAAGGGACGACTGCCGTTGCAAAGCATTAAAATAGGCAGATGTAAGAAAGAAGGACTGGGAGGTCACTTTGGATTGGGTTAGGGAAGCTCATCTGAGGAGATAACATTTAAATTTAATTTTGAACAACAAGAAGCAGCCAACCATGCAGAATAGGAAAAAGAATGTTCCAGGAAGAGGTACTAATTGATGAAACTATTTGAGGCAGAAATGAGCTTGGTGAGATGAGAAATAGAGTTGCCATATTTAATGAATAAAAATCAAGGCACCCAGTTAATTTTGAATTTCAAAGAAGCAACATTGTTTTAAAATATGAGTATGTATGATGCACTATTTGGTACATGCTATACTAAGAAAAGAAAACTTTGTTGTTTATCTGAAATACAAATTTAACTAAGAATATGCAGAAAATTCCAAAGAACAAATAAAACCTCTTAGAACTAATAAGTAATTACATCAAGAGTACAAGATACAAGGCTAATACACAAAAATTAGTTGCCTTTCTATATACTAGCAATGAGCAATTGGAGCTTGAATTTTAAAACACACCACCATTTACATTAGCACCAAAAAAGGAAATACTTAGGCATATGTAAATCTAACAAAATATGTACAAGATCTATATGGGGAAAGCAACAAAATTCTGATTAAAGAAATAAAAAATATCTAAATAAATAGAGAGATAGTCCATGTTCCTGGATAGTAAGACTCAACATTGTGAAGATATAATTTATTTCCAACATGTTCTACAGATTCAATGCAATCTTCAATCATAATCTCAGAAAGTTATTTTGAAGATATTGGCAAACTAATTCTAAAGTTTATATGGAGAGGCAAAAGACCCAGAATAGCCAACTCAGTATTGAAGAAGAAAATCAAAGTTGGAGGACTGACACAGCCCAAATTGATTATAAAGCTACATTAATCAAGACAATGTGGGCCGGGCGTGGTGGCTCAAGCCTGTAATCCCAGCACTTTGGGAGGCCGAGACGGGCGGATCACGAGGTCAGGAGATGGAGACCATCCTGGCTAACCCGGTGAAACCCCGTCTCTAGTAAAAAATACAAAAAAATAGCCGGGCGAGGTGGCGGGTGCCTGTAGTCCCAGCTACTCGGGAGGCTGAGGCAGGAGAATGGCGTAAACCCGGGAGGCGGAGCTTGCAGTGAGCCGAGATCCGGCCACTGCACTCCAGTCTCAGTGACAGAGCAAGACTCCGTCTCAAAAAAAAAAAAAAAAAAAAAAGACAATGTGGTGTTGGCAAATGAGTAGATGAACAGATCAATAGAACACAATGGAGAGCCCAGAAATAGACCCACATAAATATATTTAACTGATCTTTGACAAAGGAGCAAAGGCAATTCAATGAAAAGAGTATAGTTTTTCAACAAATAGTGCTAAAATAATTGGGCGTTCACATGCACAAAGAAAAAACAAAAAGCAAATCTAGACAAAGACTTTACCCTCTTTATAAAAATTAACTTAAAATTGATCATAGGCCTAACTATGAAACCACAGAACCTAAGCCGTAAAATTATAAAACTTCTAGAAGATAACATACGAGAAAAACTAAGTAGCCTTGCATTGGTGATTAAAATTAAAACTTGTTTTCTGTGACAGATACTGTTAAGGGAATGAAAAGACAAGCCACATACTGAAAGAAAGCGTTTGTAAAACATATATCTAATAAAGAACTTGTATCCAAAATTTTACAAAAGCCTTAAAACTTAACAATAAGAACCCAAACTATTTAATTAAAAATGCGTAAATGATCTAAACAGCCACTCATTAAGGAAGATTTACAGATGGCACATGGCATGTGAAAAGATGCTCAATGTCATGTCATCAGGGAATTGCAAATTAAAACAAACTATATACCTATTAGAATGGTTAAAATCCAAAATACTGACAACACCAAATGCTGGTGAAGATGTGTAGCAACAGGAACTCTCATTCATTGCTGGTGGGAATACAAAATGGTACAGCCACTTTACAAGATATTTTGACAGTTTTTTACAAAGCTAAACATAGTCTTACCATATGATCCGGCAATCACATTCTTTGCTATTTATCCAAATGAGTTGAAAACTTATGTCCATACAAAAACCTGCTGCTATGGTTTGAATGTTTGTTCCTTCCCAAACTCATGTTGAAATGTAATTGCCATTGTAACAGTATTAACAGGTGGGACCTGTAAGAGGTCATTAGGCCATGAGGGCCTCATGAATGGATTAATGTGGTTATTTTTGGAATGGGTTTGTTCTTACAGAAGTGGGTTCTTTATAGAAGGATGAGTTTGCCCCCCTTTGTCTCTCTCTCTCTCTCTCTTGCCCTCTCTTTGCCCTTCCACCATCTGATGTCTTCCACCATATAACGATGCAGCAAGAAGGTCCTTGCAAGATACTGTCACCTTGATATTGGACTTCCCAGCCTCCAGAGCTGTGAGCCAATACACTTGTTTGTTATAAATTACGCAGTGTCAGGTATTCTGTTACAGCAGCAAAAGCAGACTAAGACACCTGCTCATGAATGTTTATAGCAGCTTTATTCTTAATTGCCAAAACATGGAAGCAGAAAGATGTCTTTCGATAGGTGAATGGATAAACAAACTGTGGTTTGTTCATACAATGGAATATTATTCAACAACAAGAAATGAGCTGTCAAGCAAGTCACAAAAAGACATAGAGAAACCTTCAAAGCATATTGTTGAGCAAAATAAGCCAGTTTGGAAAGGCTACATGCTGTATGATTCCAACTACAAGATATTCTGGAAAAGGCAAAACTATAGAGACAGTAAAATGATCAGTGGTTGCCAGAGATTGGTGGAGTGTGGGAAGGGAGTTGAATGAGTGGGGAATTTTTAGGGCAGTGAAACTATGCTGCATAATACTATAATCTCCAAAGAAGATAAACAAACTGCTGATAAGCAAATGTCATTACACATTTGCCAAAGCTCTTAGAATTGTACAACATAAAGAGTGAATCCTGATGTAAATTATGGACTTGAGTTAATAATATCGTGTCAATATTGGTTCATCGGTTGTAACAAATGTACCACACTAATGCCAAATGCTAACAGTAAGAGAAGCTGTATATGGATTGGGGAGGGTAAATAGGAACTGTCTGTACTTTCTGCTCAGTTTTTCTGTAAACCAAAAACTGCTGTAAAAATAAAAGTCAATTAACTGAACAAGGGAACTGTTTGCATGGGGAAAATTATAAATTAGGTTTTCAACATGTTGAAATTGAGATGCTTGTGAAAGACCTGAATGGACATGTTGAGTGGGCAGTTGGATATTTTAGTCTAAAACTGTGAAGGGAAGTCTGGACTGCAGCAAGATAGCACTTGGTAGTTGCTGGTATATCAGACACAGTTTGGAGCTATGGGGTTGAATGAGGTGACGTCTTGAGGAGTATATACGTTGTCATCATTTCTACACCAGAATGGCATGGAACAGGGGTAAGCATTCTCTCAAGGCTGCCTATTTGTCACCCTAGGCTATAATCCAGGTCTTCTCTCCTTCAGATCCTCAAATTTTAAAAAAGATTTCACTGGGCACTCCCAACTTCTTCTGGAGGATGGAGATGGGGGCAGAGCACATGGTCCATACACTACCTCTTTTTTTTTTTTTTTTTTTTTAAGACAGAGTCTGGCTCTGTCACCAGGCTGGAATGCAGTAGTGCAGTGGCATTATCTCGGCTCACTGCAACCTCCACCTGCCTGGTTCAAGCAATTCTCCTGCCTTAGCCTCCCGAGTAGCTGGGATTACAGGCGTGCGCCACTATGCCCGGGTAATTCTGTATTTTTAGTAGAAACGGGGTTTCTCCATGTCGGTCAGGCTGCTCTTGAACTCCAGACCTCAGGTGATCCACTGGCCTTGGCCTCCCAAACTGCTGGGATACAGGCGTGAGCCACCGCGCCCAGCCACTACTTCTAATTTTATTCCTCCTCCTAGTCTCTCTCTCCTCCAATCTTAGAACTATTTAATAAATCAGAGGGGTGGGAAGGGGCCTGTTCTACATAGTCACTGTCACTTTGTGCCAGACTGTCACTGAAATAAAACTTAAAACTTGCTTTATTTCTGTGGCCGGGTGCGGTGGCTCACGCCCATAATCCCAGCACTTTGTGAGGCTGAGGCGGGCGGATCACGAAGTCGGGAGATCAAGACCATCCTGGCCAACATGGTGAAACCCTGTCTCTACTAAAAATACAAAAATTAACTGGGTGTGGTGGAGCATGCCTGTAGTCCCAGCTACTCGAGGGGCCGAGGCAGGGGAATCGCTTGAACCTGGGAGGCAGAGGTTGCAGTGAGCCGAGATCGTGACGCTGCACTCCAGCCTAGCGACAGAGAGAGACCTCGTCTCAAAAAAAAAAAAAAAACTTGCTTTGTTTCTAAAAACTGCTTTTCCCAGGGAAAGCGCTGCTCTGTGTCACGTAGTCCAAGTTGGGTTAGAGTAGGAGACCCCTACTCTACTCTTTAGACCAGCGTATTTTTTACTTTTTGGTCTAAGGACCCCTTTATACTCTAAAAACAAAAATTACTGAGAATCCCTAAGCAATTCTGGCTTTTGTTTATGTGAGAGCTCACAAGCTAGCTAGATATATGAGATACGTATGTATATTAGATGTAGATATGTTATAAATTAAGTCTGAGAATGTTGTGAAACGTACGAATTCACAAGTACACATTCCATGAGCTGATAAAACAATGACATCATGGAAAATTCTGCTGCACACTTATGATTAAAAAGAGAAATAATGACAAGTGGTGCCGTGAAGTTGAAACGCTCATACATTCTTGCTGGGATTTTGAAATGGTAGTGCTGTGGAAAACAGACTGACATTTGCTCAAAAAGCGAAACTAGAGTTACCATGTGACCCAGCAATCCCACTTCTAGGCACATAGATGAGAGAATTGAAAACATATGTTCACACAGAAACTTGTACACAAATGTTCATAGCAGCATTAGTTCAAAATAACAAAAACAAAAACAAAAAGAATTCAAATGGCTATCAACTTGGGAATGGATAAATAAAATATAGTATATGTATAAATGAAATACTATCCAGCCATAAATGGAATATTATTCATGTAGGAATGAAGTACTGATTCATGCTACAACATAGATAAATTTTGAAAACATTACCTAAGTGGAAAAAAAGACGCAAAAGACGACGTATTGTATGATTCTATTTATATGAAATATCCAGAATATGCAATCCACATAGACAGAAAGTAAACTAGAGGCTTCCGGGGGATGGGGGAAGCAGGGAATGGAAAATGACTGCTCACAGGTATGCAGAGGTTCTTTTTGGAATGGTGGAAATGTTCTGGAATTATATGGTGGTGATGATTGTACAACACTGCAAATATACTAAAAACAACTGACCATACTAAAAACCACTTTAAAATGGTGAATTTCATGTTATATGAATTATATCCCAATTAAACATCATCACATAAAAAGGTATCCTCCAGAAATTATTATTTGGAGCTTTAGAGACAACTTTGTGATCCAGAAAAATAAATGGATAAAGGAACCTGTACTGCTGATTTCTGTCGAGGAGGAATGCGCAGAGGATTCCTGTTGCCAGACTGAGTGGGCCTCTCAGATAAGCAGAGTCGAGCTGAGTTCTTGGGACCCTGCGCTCCCCGGGCGATGGCTGACATGCTCCATGTTTGCAATTGCAATTGTTCAAGCTGAATGAACACAATGTTGTTGTGGCAGAAGAAAACCCACAAGAAAGTATAGATAGGCCAGTTTAAGGGTGCCTGTGTTAAGGCAGAACTTTTTTCATATGTTCTTGTAAAGCTCAGCCACAAATAAAACTAGCTAATAGAAAGAAGGAAACAGGCTGGGTGCGGTGGCTCACTCCTGTAATCCCAGCACTTTGGGAGGTCGAGGCGGGTGGATCACCCAAGATCGGGAGTTCGAGACCAGCCTGGCAACATGGCAAAACCCCCGTCCCTACGAAAAATACAAAAATTAGCCAGGTGTGGTGGCCCATGCCTGTAATCCCAGCTACTTGGGAGGCTGAGACAGGAGAAGCACTTGAACCCAGGAGGTGGAGGTTACAGTGAGCAAAGATCATGCCACTGTACTCCAGCCTGGACAACAGCATGAGACTCTGTCTCAAAAAAAAAAAAAAAAAAAAAAGAAGAAGAAAATAAAAGAAATAAACAGAACAAAAACAACAGTATTACAATAACAAAACAAAAAAGCACGTGGTCTCACACATCATGAACAAATTATTTATTCATGGAGTACCTTTTTTCTGGTCGTTCATGGAGGTTTAGGATAGATGACTCAATTAAACCAGCCCTCATTTGAATTCACTCCCAAAAGAAGAATGTGGTAAGAGAATCAAATTGAATGGCAAAAAGATGACATTTTCAAAAACATATGAGCCAATTAAAAGCTCATTATCCAGAAACCCATCTGATGGTGTGAGATGGTTTAAGTGTTAGAAGAGAATGTCTGATAAACCTTTTCTTGAAGCTGCTCCCAGATCTACTGCTGGAGGAAGAACCGCTGATGGAGACAGGGAAGCAGTGGAAAACTCAAGCTGCAGGTGCAAGCTCAAAGGGGAAAGTGAGACAGACCTGTCACAAAGTCAAGGAACTTTCAGAAAAGTGACTCTCAACACACCAAGCAATGGGATACAGTCATTGGCCATTGAAAGTGGAGCGGTAGCTTCAGGTGTCCCCTTCTTTGGGGAACGTGGCATTTTCAAGGGACCCTGAGCATGAGGGAACCTCATCTGGATTTTCAAGTCATGACTCAGATGGTCCCATGGGGGCAGAAGGAATGAGGGTGTCCCAAACAGACTGGTATGCAGAAATTCTGTGTGGTATGCAAGATTTGGAAAGTACATGACGGCGTGTGTATCACGTAGGCTGGCTATACTAGAGTTCTGAACTTATACGAGAGCAATAGTACTCAGAAGAAAATACTAATTTGAAAGACATTTGAATATAATTACTGCATATTGAAAACTATATGTAGAGTTACATATTTCACTCACTCTCAGAAGAAGAGGAATGGGATTTTTCTAAGAGACAGGAAATTATACATCCTTTTCATTAGTTTTCTCATCTGCTAGCTTTATGCAAAATGAAATTTAGGTCCAAAGGGCAGTGAGCAGTAACAAATATGAAACATCCATCTGGAATGGTACGTGAATAGTTACTAAGGAAAGGTTTCCAAGAAAGTAATCATAAACGCTCTCACCAAAGCCAGATAATTAGAAGTGTTAAGGAAATAGTGTAGTTTTTTTTTTTAACGTCCTAGTTACGGTAAATCACATCTAATTACATTTTTAGTTGCCAATTTCTACCCAGATCCTTGAAATCTTTCAGGAAAATGAATTAAAACGATAATTCTTAGTAGGAAATTTGAGGACAATCAGACTTTCTTAATACCTTAGAATGTTGCACAGTTTCTCAAAATAAGTTATAATCTTAAACATAAACACATCTTCACACATACTACTCTCTTTTCATAATTCATGGAATTCATTTTCTCTTTACAGTTATACTAAAAAGATTCTACATATCTTCTTTCTGTGTTAGTAGATTTGGAGAAGGTAAATCTAATCACTATAATTGTACATAGACTTGCAAAGACTGGCCCACATCACAGAGAGGCAGTATGCGTTATCCTAGGATATCTGAAACATATCTGGCAACCATGACAGCACCCACTGAGTTGTCTTCGAGTTAGGGCATGATTGTGTGAATAAGCAAATAAAGCACAGAAGGGAAAAGGTAACCTTTGGGAAAGTGGCTCAGAGCAGCATAAGTGAGTAGATGAAGAGCCCAGTTCCTTGCCTTGCCTCCCAAGCTGTGGCAGCCCACAGGCAAGGTTCCAACCCTGTATCTGAAACTCACGGGGTCAAGTGTGTTTCAAACTCCCAGGGATTTTGGACTTCAGGAAGATGATTTCTTAAGAGACTCTGCCCACTTCCTCCTGCAGAGAGGGAAATCCCTTCCTAGGCTGTCATTGGAAAATCCTCTCCAGTGTCTTCTTTGTCCTCTGTCTCCCCCACAACCCTTCACAATAGAGCATGGGCAAGAGACAGCAGCGCCAAACAGGAGGCCGCTACCTCTGTGTGGTGCCCCTGACAGTGTGCCCTGGAAGACGTGGATCTGATGTTTAGTCAAATTAATAGATTCTTGTTAGGAACACGCCCAAGAGAAGGAGTGTAATTACTGTGGGATTTGGTGATTCATGGTGAATATGTGAGTAACCAAGTAATTACCCTGGGGAATCTTTTCCTCTATCATCCACCTTTACCTAAATTATGTTAGCATCTAAGTAGTCCTCGGTAATCTGATGATTTAAAATTGTTTAATTTCCTAGTGTATTTAAATGGGCGAGGTATCCCTGTCTTTTCCCCTTCTCTACTCTCTTTCCCATCCCACTGAACTTTGTGCCCCCAAATCAAATTAAATGAAATTAAAAGTATGAACAAGGCCGGGGGCAATGGCTCATGCCTGTAAACCCAGGACTTTGGGAGGCCTAGGTGGGCAAATCACCTGAGGTCAGAAGTTCAAGATCAGCCTGGGCAACATGGTGAAACCCTGTCTCTACTAAAATACAAAAATCAGCCGGGCATGGTGGTGTATGCCTGTAATCCCAGCTACTTGGGTGGCTGAGGCAGGAGAGAATTGTTTGAGCCTGGGAGACAGACAGAAGTTGCAGTGAGCCGAGATAGCACCACTACCCTCCAGCCTGGGTGAGAGAGCTAGATTGCATCTCTTAAAAAAAAAAAAAGTGGCTGGGCGTGGTGCCTCACGCCTGTAATCCCAGCACTTTGGGAGGACGACGCAGACGGATCACCAGGTCAGGAGATCGAGACCATCCTGACTAACAAGGTGAGATCGAGACCATCCTGGCTAGCACAGTGAAACCCTGTCTCCACTAAAAGTATAAAAAATTAGCCGGGCATGGTGGCAGACGCCTGTAGTCCCAGCTACTCCGGAGGCTGAGGCAGGAGAATCGCTTGAACCCGGGAGGCGGAGCTTGCAGTGAGCCGAGATCGCACCACTGCACTCCAGCCTGGGCGACAGAGCGAGACTCCGTCTCAAAAAAAAAAGTATGAACAAATTCCGAAAAGCCTTATTTTGGGTACTGAAAATAACTAACACCTTGTCCTAAGCATAGTAAAGGTAGTCCAAATGAAGTAAGACCGGCCGGGCGCGGTGGCTCAAGCCTGTAATCCCGGCACTTTGGGAGGCCGAGATGGGCGGATCACGAGGTCAGGAGATCGAGACCATCCTGGCTAACAAGGTGAAACCCCGTCTCTACTAAAAAATACAAAAAACTAGCCGGGCGTGGTGGCGGGCGGCTGTAGTCCCAGCTACTCGGGAGGCTGAAGCAGGAGAATGGTGGGAACCCGGGAGGCGGAGCTTGCAGTGAGCCGAGATCCGGCCACTGCACTCCAGCCTGGGCAACAGAGCGAGACTCCGTCTCAAAAAAGAGAGAAAAAAAAAAGTGAAGTAAGACCATCTTTTTGGCTATGGACCGATTTTTAAGGTAAGACTGGCAGATCTGGCAGTTCTTTGTCCCCATACCCACGAAATGAAGGAAAATGATGACTGGTACTTAGTTGGAAGCATTAAGGGCTGTATCAGAAAGGACTCACTGGGCAGGTGCAGTGGCTCATGCCTATAATTCCAACATTTTGGGAGGCCAGGCAGGAGGATCGCTTGAGGGCAGGAGTTTGAGACCAGCCTGGACAACAGAGGGAAACCTTGTCTCTATATGAAAGAAAAGAAAAGAAAAGAAAAGAAAAGAAGAAAGGATTTACTAAGGCTGTGTGGACCAGTGCCATTCCATAGAAATATAATGTGAGCCACATTTATCATTTAAAAGTTTTTAATAGCTACATTTACAAAAGTAAAAAGAAACAGGTAAAATTAATTTTTGATAATATATTTTAAACCAATATATATCCAAACCATTAAGATCCCAATATATAATTAATGTAAAAATTAATATTTTACATATTCATTTTTTATACGAAGACTTTGAAATCTAATGTGTGTTTTACACTTAGAGATAATCTCAATTTGTACTAGGTCCATTCCACGTGCTCAATAGCTACGTATAGCTGTTAGCTACCTTACTGGAATGTTCATGGCGTGTCAAAGTTTAGAAAGCAGAGCTGGCGCCCAAATCCTCAGCAATTTGTGATTTTTCTGGGAAAAGAATGGCCTCTACTTTGAAATTTTTTTCACATTTTTTCTACTGTATATAATAAGCTGAAATAAAGACCATCCATTAGTAAAAAGAATTTTATTTTTAGTACTTTCAGTATATCAGTAAAATGTACTGGATTCACGCTGAGAATTGTACATCATTCCTTAGTTAAATAGGAGTCACAATTTGAATCCAAAATTTGAGGAAACTAAAAACAGACGCATAGACCAATAGAACAGAATAGAAAACCAAGAAACAAATCCACACACCTACAGTGAACTCAGTTTTGATGGATGCCAAGAACAAACACTGGGAAAAGACAGTCTGTTCAATAAATGATGCTGGGAAAACTGGATATCCGCGTGCAAAAGAATGAAACTAGACCCCTAGGTCTCACCATATACAAAAATCAAATCAAAACGGATTAAAGACATGAATCTAAGACCTCGAACTATGAAACTACTACAAGGAACCAAGAAATACAAATGGCAAATGGGCATATGAAATGGTGTTCAACATCACTGAGATCACCAGAGAAATGCAAATCAAAACCACAGTAAGATATCATCTCTTCCCAGTTAAAATGGCTTACTACAAAAGACAGGCAATAAGAAATGCTGACAAGAATATGGAGAAAAGGGAACCCTTGTACACTGTTAGTGGGAATGTAAATTAGCGCAACCACTATGGAGAACAGTTTGGGAGTTCCTCAAAAAACTAAAAATTGAGCTACTATGTGATCCAGCAACCCTGCCATTGGGTATGAATCCAAAAGAAAGGAAATCGGTATATAGAAGAGATGTCTGCACTCCTATGTTTGTTGCAACACTGTTTACAGTAGCTAAGATTTGGAAGCAACCTAAGTGTCCATCGATAGATGAATGGATAAAGAAAATGTGGTACATATACACAATGGAATACTATTCAGCCATAAAAAAAGAATGGGATCCAGTCATTGGCAACAACATGGATGGAACTGGAGATCATTATGTTAAGTGAAATAAGCCAGACACAGAAAGACAAACATCACATGTTCTCACTTATCTGTGGGATCTAAAAATCAAATCAATTGAACTCATGGACAAAGAGTAGAGGGATGGTTACCAGAGGCTGGGAAGGGTACTGGAGAGTTGGGCAGGGGGAGGTGGGGATGGTTAATGGGTACAAAAAAACAGAAAGAATAAATGAGATGATTTGCCAGCACAATAGCGTGACTAGAGTCAATAATAATTGTATATTTTAAAATAAAGAATGTAATTGAATTGTTTGTAATTCAAAGGATAAATGCTTGAAGAGATGGATACCCCACTCTACATGATGTGCTTATTTCACATTGCATGCCTGTATCAAAATGTCTTATGTACCCCATAAATATATATGCCTACTGTGCACCCACAAAAATTTTTAAAAATATAATTAAAAATTGAAAAACAAACAAGAAAATGGGAGAAAACTGCAATTAGAAAGGGTTTGCCCATCTATCTTTTTGAAAAGACATTTGCAGAATCATATATATTCTGTTGACTTTAACCCTGAAATCCTGTTAGTAGCAACTTAAATTGCTCTAACGAAGCACAATGCATGAAAAGAGATGCTAGGAAGTGAATGTTGAAATGATTCAAAAATAGACTTCAAGCTTGTTTAGGCAATTAGACTGCTTCCCTGCTGAAACCTGGGAATTTACATTTTACAATCTTGTTTTTCAGCAATCATTCTGCATCTAGAATTACTCAACTAGAAAATGAGAAGAATAATAACAACAGCTGGCACTTATTATAGGCATTGTTCTGAGTGTATTACATTTGTTGATTTGTTTAATCCTCACAATAACCATGTGAAGACGACATTGTATTTTATTCCCACTTTAAGAAACTAAGACCGAAAAGGTACAGTAACTCACCCAAGATCGCACAGGGAGGTATAAATGCATCTGAATTCAAACACATGTTAATAACCATTTCACTCTGACGTTTCACCCATTAGCTTTCCAGAATGAGGTCAAAAAATATAATACAATGATATTTGATTATTTTAAATAGAAAGCATAGTATAATACATTATTAATATTAAAGATAACTCTTGGCTGGGCATGGTGGTTCATGCCTCTAATCTAAACACTTTGGGAGGCCGAGGCAGGTGGATCACCTGAGGCCGGTAGTTCGAGACCAGCCTGGTCAACATGGTGAAACCCCGTCTCTACTAAAAATAGAAAAATTAACAAGGCATGGTGGCAGATGCCTGTAATCCCAACTACTAGGGAGACTGAGGCAGGAGAATCGCTTGAACCCGGGTGGCAGAGATTGCAGTGAGCCAAGATTGCACCATTGCACTCCAGCCTAGGTAACAGAGTGAGACTCCATCTCAAACAACAACAACAACAACAACAAAACTCTTAGAGGCTGGGAGTGGTGGCTCACACCTGTAATTCTAGCACTTTGGGAAGTCGAGGCAGGTGGATCAGTTTGAGCTCAGAAGTTTGAGACCAGCCTGGGCAACATTGTGAAACCCCATCTCTACTGAAAATACAAAACTTAGCTGGGCGTGGTGGTGCATGCGTGTAATCCCAGCTACTCGGGAGGCTGAGGCTGGAGAATCGCTTGAACGCAGGAAGCGGAGGTTGCAGTGAGCCAAGATCCCACCACTGCATTCCAGCCTGGGAGATGGAGCAACACGCCATGTCAAAAAATCAAAAAAAAAAAACTGTTTGAGAACATGACTTTTATCAAAGAAAATCCAATTTTGTTTCATGTTTAAGTGATATATAGTGTGTCTCATGTTGTATCAAGACAGCTAAAATTTAAACTTATTCCTTCATATATTCTGCTCAAATATCACCTGTCAGTGAGGTTTTCCCTGATCACTTAAAGTAAAATAGCAACAATCTTGCCCGGCCCTTGGTAAACTGAATCTTCCTTACATATTTCATATTTTAAATGTGCTTAAATACTTGTGCTTTGTCTTTTGCCTTCCACTATAATATAAGCGCCACATAGGTGAAATATTTTTCTCTTTTGTTCATTGTTATGTCCCAGTACTTGCAAAACAATGCTTAGATCTTTTACTATTTGTTTATAATAAACGTATTACTATTATAAACCCTCAAGAAATATTAATGTAATTAGAGGAATTTTATATTTATTCATTTATGCCAAAACAACATACATAGCAATTATGTGCATGGGCTTTGGAGCAAGACACACTTGGGTTAAAGTCACAACAGCCATTTACTATTTGTAAACTAAACAAATTGCAATAATTGTATTGACCTTGTAAGGTTGTTGGGAAGACTAAAACTGGCAAAGGGGCTGGCATAAGGCTATGCCCCATGAATGTTATTGCCATTATTTTTATACATTTTTAAAATTACTCATTTGTTAAATAACTACAGTATCAAACACCATGTTAATTGCTTAAGAAGTTTAAAATTTTTTTAAAAATCTCCTTTGAGACAAATGACAGCTTTTAATATACTGTAGGACTCAGGAGAAGTAAAGGAAATCTTCAAGGACTTTCTTACCCCTACAGCTTGTAGTCCCCATTTCTGGTGCAAACCAGGGAACTCCAAAAGGGACTTTAAAAGTGCCCGTTTCAGTAACAGCAAAAACAGGCACAAGTTCTCTTTTTAGAAATCGGCATCATTTGCATGGATTAATATCAAGCAAATATGAGTTCACAGTCAAAGATCAGCAAAAACAAAGAAACAAGTCAGATTGATGAATAAGAAGAAAATAAACTGACTTAGACCCCAAGCTGTTCAGATTTTAAAATTATTAAAAGATATAAAATAATTAAGTGAGAAGTATTTGTAGAAATAAAGAATGGGATCATAAACTTGATCAAGAAACCAAATGGTAGGGAGATTTACAAAAGAGCCTAATGGAACTTTCAAAAATGAAAATTATAGCCAAGCACAGTGGATTATGCTTGTAATCCCAGCACTTTGGGAGGCTGAGGCAGGCAGATCACTTGAGGCCAGGAGTTTCAGACCAGCCTGAGCAACATGGCAAGACCCTTATCTCTACAAAAAATACAAAAATTAGCCAGGTGTGGTGGCTTGCACCTGTAGTGCCAGCTACCTGGGAGGCTGAGGTGAGAGGATCGCTTGAGTCTGGGATGTTGAGGCTGCAGTGAGTCATGGTCATGCCACTGCACTTCAGCCTGGGTGACAGAGGGAGACCCTGTCTCAAAACAAAACAAACAAACAAAAACCCAAAACTAAACAACCAAAAACAAGGACGAGAAAGAAAAAGAGAGAGAGAGGGAGAGAAAGTGGGGGAAGGAGGGAGGGAGGGAGGGAGGGAGGGAGGGAGGGAGGGAAGGAAGGAAGGAAGGAAGGAAGGAAGGAAGGAAGGAAGGAAGGAAGGAAGGAAGGAAGGAAGGAAGGAAGGAAGGAAGGGGAAGGGAAGGGAAGAGAAGGGAAGGGAAGGGAGGAAAGGAGAGGAGGAAGGAAGGGGGAGGGAAGGGAAGGGGGAGGGGAGGGAGGGAGGAAAATAGGGAGAGAGGGAGAGAAGGAGGAAGGGAAGGAAGGAAGGGAGGGAGAGAGGGATTGGACAAGCACAGAGTACAAAAAAAGTGAGAAATATAATTGTTAAAATAAAAACTCAATGAACAGATTCAATAGTGAATTAATGGCAACTGAAGAGAGACTATATCAGCCTAGACATAGGAACTATGTGGAAGGAATATGGAGGATGCAATGATGAGGCCTACCGTACATATAATCAATCAGAGTCACAGAGGTAGAGAATAGAAAGAACAGAGGAGAGGTGGTAACTGAAGAGCAAAGTGGGTTTCTGATGAAAAACTTAAATGTGCAGAAAGCTTAGCAAACAAGATCAACAAAAATAAAACTCTACCTAGATTAGCGCTAGTGAAACTGCAAAATATCAAAAGCAAAGAGAAGATCTTAAAAGCAGACAAAGGAAAAAGGTGGAGCACTTATAGAAGTATGACAATGAAACATGGAAGACATGTCAACACACACAGAAAGGAAGCCAGAATGATGTGTGCCTGTTGTGCATCAATAAAATATTATAAAATAAAAGACAAAGTCAGATATTGTGGAACAATATCATCAACAGCTGAATGAAAACCCAGAAAAAACTCAAGAATGAGAGTAAAACAACAACCGTTTTAGATAATGAAAGGCTGGGGAAGTTGCCACCAGCAGACGTTTACTAAAGAAACTTCTGAAGACTCTACTTCAAGATAAAGGGAAATGATTTTAGAAGGATTGTATGATACGCAAGTAGGAATGGTGAGCAAATATATTAGAAAATATGTAGTTTATTGGCCAGGCATGGTGGCTTATGCCTGTAAGTCCCAGCAATTTAGGAGGCAAAGGTGGCAGAATTGCTTCAGCCCAAGAGTTCAAGACCAGTGTGGGCAACATAGTGAGACCCCATCTCTACAGAACTAAAACAATTAGCCAGGTTTGGTGATACATGCCTGCAGTTCTAGCTACTCAGGAGGCTGAGGCTGGAGGAGTGTTTCGGCCCAGGAGTTGGAGGCTGAAGTTGCAGGGGGCAACTGCACCTGCAAGACCATCCACCACTGCACTCTAACCTGGGCGATAGAGTGAGACCTCATCTCTTAAAAAATGAAAAAAGAAAGCATGTTGTTTATAATAAAAATTATGATGTCTAATTGTGGAATAAAATATTCTAAGGTTATTTTAGTTTGAGGAGAAGACTAAGATACTGGTTACACTTGGGCTTTGTTTACTTAAGTTTCAAGGAAAGTAACAGAAAAATAACAATAGAATATTTAGCTTCCAAACCAAAAGAAAATAAAAGAAGCCAGAGAATTTTTAAAAAATGAATAAAAACCTTGTTAATTTTTTTTTAAATGCAAGGAAGATGACAAAAGAGGCATGGAAAAAGTAGGACAAATGAAAAGAATCAGTTAATGTTTTACAAACAAGTCTATATCAATAAGCACAATGAACGTAAATTATATCATTTTACAAGTTAAAAGCAAAGTAAACCATGAGAGAGGGAGATTGTCACCACTGAGGAAAAAATTCCAGCTATATGCTATTTATGAGACACACCTAAAACATAACATCGAAAAGTCGAAATAAAAGAATAGAAAAAAGTAAAACGGAAAATGTTAAAATAAAATCATATTAAATAGCTCTCTGAATGGAGAAGACTGCCTCCAATCCTACCAGAATTACTTTCATTTTAATAAATTATCTTTTGTCACAAGCTTCCATATTTTTGTATTACTGTATTTGTGATATACATTTAATTTTAATTTTTTCCTTTTAAAATGTATTTTCTTTTAAATATAATATAATTATTTAATTATTTATATTATTTCAAATATAATCATTTCCCAAATTTTTAGGCAGTTTTTGTTTTTTAATTTGAGATAATGTCTTGCTTTCTTGCTTTGTTGCCCAGGTTGGAGTACAATGGTACAATCGTAGCTCACTGCAGCCTCGACCTCCTGGGCTCAAGCAGTCCTCCCACCTCAGCTTCCCAAGTAACTGAGCCTGTAGGCGCACACTACCATGCCTGGCTGATTTTTGTATTTTTTGTAGAGATGGGATCTTGCTGTGTTGCCCAGGCTGGTTTCGAACTCATGGCTTCAAGTGATCCTCCAGCCTCAGCCTCCTGAGTAGCTGAAACCATAAGCACATGCCACCATCCCTGGCTAGTAATTTGCATCATTTCATAATAGATACTTAAAGAATGATTGTTAAATATTTCTGACCTTTTTGTAATTCAATTATATTTCCTATGGGCACTGTGGCTCATGCCTGTAATCCCAACACTTTGGGAGGCTGAGGCAGGAGGACTGCTTGAGGCCAGGAGTTTGAGGACCAGTCTTGGCAACATAGCAAGACCCTGTTTCTACAAAAAAAAAAAAAACAAACAAACAAATTTTAATTAGCCAGGTGTGGTAGTGCATGCTTGTAGTCCCAGCTACTCAAGAGGCTGAGGCAGGAGGATTGCTTGCGCCCAGAAGGTTTAGGCTGCAGTGAACTATGATCATGCCACTGCACTCCAACCTTAGCAACAGAGCAAGACCCTATCTCTAAAAATTTTTTTAATTAAAAAATGTATATGTCCTACATGACCATTTCAGTAGTTAATTTTTAAGTTTATTACCTACTATCTGAAGTAAGAAATTCATTTTGTCTTAAGCTCTCAATCATTAAACTTCAGAGTCCACTTGTCATCTGAATACCTGTAGATTTAGGGTCTACCCATGTTCATCTTACGCATGCCATTCAGATTTGATAGATTTTGAACATGACGCTGTTTGGTCTTCTTGCAGGCTCAAGTGTTCTTCTCTTTTAGCATGTCTTCACATATCTTCGCCTATCTGGCTGATCATTTTATCTGATCATTTTCATGTTCCTTTTGAAGAGGGTAGAAAGAAAACAGCTGCTCTGTTAGGTAGGACTTAGATTTGGGGGGTACAAGACCTTTGAACAAAACCTCAAGATGGGGCACAAGACTGAAGTGGAGGTGCTCAAAAATATGAAGAGCCAACACCATCAACAATAATGATAATAAATGATATTGATATTGGACTTACTATATGCCCTGTGGTATTTAATCACATTATATAACAGTGCTTAATTATGAGTCCACAAGGACCTTGAATACCTGTTCTTCTCTTTCTCTTCACTCCCTTTGTTCCAAAAGAAATCAGAGTCAAATGCTAGGAATTTGGGCACATTGCCTATGTGCAGAAGCTGTAAAGTTGGCAGCGGTACTCCCATTCATCTGCCTCTCTTCTGGGTCAAGAGGGCATAATGACAGTATAGATTATTAAACAAAGGCTAGTTAACTTAGGGGCAGGAGGCCAAAAAAATTAAATTCCAAATAAACAAACCATAAAGGTCAATGCTAATGAGCGGAGAACGGGCTTGTAGCTAACATTCTCCCAGGCTCTGAGGAACTTAATAAAATTGGATTATATTTCAATGATTGGCATCAGAGCAAAGCTAAATAGTAATCATCACACAGTTAGCACAGTACATACAAATTATTTTTGTACATAATTACAGATTTATGCAAACTAATGAAACACATGAACTCCTCACTTGTCTCTGACTGCAAACTTTTGTTTCCCTTTTGGGAGTTGAAAAAAAGTCAGTGTGTCAGCAATTCATCTTTTTCTGCCCATTGGATCATCATGCAGAAATTAAATGAGGTGCCTAATGTGAAATTAAATATCAACATTCTGTTGAACTGTAGGACGATGTACTAAAATGTTTAGTTTGCATTGCATTTCAACACATTTGTGTCATTCTGAGTTTGTTAATTTTGGATGGTGAAAAATGAAAGTTTTGCATAAATCTAAGTTGTACTAAGGGCACTGTGCCAATATATTTTTCATATTGTTTTGCAGAAAGATACGCATCAATCTGTTCGATCTCATCTTTTAAAGTCTTCTTTATAGGCTGCAGGAAGCAACTACCTCTTTAATCTCAAACATATAGCCATTATATTAATCTTTTGAACAGCTCCCAGAAAGTGTAGTAGCTTTATCTGGCAAGCTAAGCATTTGACACCAGTGTTATCATGATGTATTAAAAACCAAACCAAACCAAACCATAACAAAGCAAAAAAGCAAGGCTCATGTTGCCAATCAGTTGGTTAGTCTGTGCTAGAGTCAATCCTAGGCCCTTGCTCTTGCCTCCTGACAAATGGTCCATATCTGAGAATAGAGACTGGTTAGACCCAGAGCTGTAGCCGTCAGCCATGGACCTGAGTCTATGTGAGTAGTCCTATGCCAACTGATAATGACAAAATTTCTTATTACAATTTAAGCAAAGTGAATGTGCAACACGATATTAAATATTACACATATAAACAGCCTGTAGTGTGTGCTGAATGTTGGCTCACTTATGTAATAGCTGATCTTAAAACTGGCTCTTTATGTGGTGAATGGCCCTCACTACCCTTTTAACTATCATCACCATCCTCCCAGTCTAGTCTCAGCCCTCATCATGCAGACTTAGGTCACTGTAACTCTTCCCTCACTTTCTTGCCTTCAGTTTCATCCCATTTAAACTGCTCTCCGCAGTAAAATTAATCTTCCTATAATAATGCAACTATCATGCCATACTCAACTAAACAAACTAGAGTGGCACTCAAATTGCCTATAGAATCAGACTCAAGCTCCTCGATCTAGTGTTGTTATCAAGTTTCTCTTCCTTCTTTTCCTCCTTTCCTGTTTTCTCCCTCTCTTTCCTCTCTTCTTCCTTACTTTTTATTAAATTATAAAACATATAAGAAAAAGTGTACATAGAATAAATGTACAACACCTTAATGAATTTGCACAAAGTGAAATACCCAAGTAACGCCCAGATCAAGAAAGAGAACTTTACTATCACTTCAGGAATTCTTTCTTTCTTCTGTGACCCATTCACCCTCAAGGAAACCACTAACCTGACTTCTAACAGCAGAAGGTAATTTGATCAGGCTGAACTTTGAATAAGCTTCTCCTACATGCCAGACTCAAGAGAAGGCTCTGACATGGGGGGCATGATGCCTCGGGCCCTCCAAACCTGGCAGCCTATGGCAGCAAGTCTAATTCGAGTGCATGCAGCTGATGGATCTGAGTGTCCTGAGATCTCATCTGCTGTAGTCAGAATTTACTCAGGAGCTGCCAGCTAGAGGTATCAGGGTGACAGCTGATGAGCATTGGGCAGGGGGAGACTGGCAGTGGATAGAGTTTGATGATGATGATCTGAAGCTGATATCACAGACTTCGCCTCCCTCCCATTTTCCACAGCTCTGCTCCTTGGCCATGTCTTCAGCTTCCCACTCACTGCATTTTGATAAAGGCACCTGCAGCTGTGTCATTCAACCCTAAAGTCCCCAATTAATACTCGGGGCCTTTTGGATGCCAACTACAATGTCCCCCCCTGTGGGAGGGCTTCTGGTGCTGCTCTGCCCTAAAGAGCATTCTTTCCGTGTTCCAGGGGCAGAGCTGAGGAAACACTTTCTATCTGCGATTGTTTTTAACAGCAATTAAGTTCTTATGTTGACTTTATATAACAAGGTGCCTTATTCTAAAGTGGAGAATTTCCTGAAGCATTTGTACTGAAAAGGTAACATACAAAAAAGGAAACTAGTGTTTGAAGAAAAGTCAGGGGCCATTACTCATCATCTGAACCTAACTCTGCAACTACTTTAATTTTTGCATATTATCTCCCGGGTTGTGTCCATATGGACTCCAATTTTTACACTATGGTTATTGTAGAGTTCATATCAGAAGAGTATTTTTAAATGGCCTTGTTTATACAAGCTCTTTGCAAAGGGAAAATGACACTATGGATTCATAAAATCTTGCCTTTCTTTTCTGCAAGTTGTCACCTTAGTGGCAGACTCTCATTCTGTTCCTTCAGGGGAGCGGCACAGCTGAGGCTAAAACAAATGACAAAGATACCCATACATGAAGTAGCCTGAATTTTTGCTTCCTCTGTCAGTTGCTATTTAAGTAAATATAAAGAAATCACCTTAACCTTGTTATACTTTAGAATCTCCAGGAGTAATGTATGAAGTTACTCCTGGAGATTCTGAAGTATAACAAGGTTGAGGTGATTGACCTACTAATATAGTCTGGATGTGTGTCCCCGCCCAAATCTCCTGTTGAAATGTTATCCCTAATGTTGAAAGTGGGGCCTGGTGCGAAGTGATTGGATCTCAAGGGCAGATTTCTCACGAATGGTTTAGCGCCACTCTCCTTGGTGCTGTTTTCAGGATAGTGAGTCTTTGTGAGATCTGGTCGTTTAAAAGTGTGTGGCACCTCCCCCTGCCTGGCTCCTGCTTTCACCGTGTAAGGTGCTTGCTCCTGCTTCACCTTCCAACATAATTGTAAGTCTCCTGAGGCCTCCCCAGAAGCCAAGCGGAAGCCACTATGCTTCCTATACAGACCACAGAACCATGAGCCAATCAAACCTCTTTTCTTTATAAATTACCCAGTCTCAGGTATCTCTTTATAGCAATGCAAGGATGGACTAACACATCTGCCTATCTCAGAGGATAGTCTACTAACTCAATACACTTATTTGAGCATCTACCACATACGCACAAGGCTCCTTGCCAGGAACTGGAAAGCAGCTGAGCCAGCAACTGCAGCTTTTGTAAGGCACCATCTGTGGACAGGTGAGGGCTCTGGTACCGATGAGTGATATTCACTCAGGAGAAGATTAAAGTCAGGCCTCGGATCTGGGTTCTGGTTTTGTACAGTCCCTGCTTCTTTTCCCTCACCCTAGAACTTTCTAAGAATGGGCTTCTATGGCCCCCTGGATGGCTGCTGGCATCCGAACACTCCAAGCTCAGATCCCCTCTGCCCATTTCCTGTTGGCTTCTCAGATTCCCTGCAAACAGCTTCCACCCACACTCTGTTTAGGCTTCCTTCACCAAAGCCTCATTCTCTGTCTCTTTCCTAATCAGAAATTCAGGGGTCCCTCAAACTACAGTCCCCTGCTTCGGGAGGCCGAGGCAGGAGGATCATGTGAGCCCAGGAGTTCAAGGCTGCAGTGAGCTGTGATTGCATCACTGTACTCTAGCCCTGGGCAATAGAGCAAGACCCTGTCTCAAAAAAAGAAAGAGAGAGAGAAAGAAGAAAGAAAAGAAAGACAAAAATTAGAGCTCTAACCCTTGGCAACACAACACAAATTCTGTTTAGCCTTCCTGGAAGGGAGGTTTGGGGTCCTTAGAACTACAGGGACCTCCCTTCAGCATATAACCGCTGCCTCAAAAATGCACATAAAAAAAGTTTTCTGCTGAAGAGGGAAAAAAATGTCTTAAAACATCCCATTTTGAATTGCATATCCCACTCCACTTACATAAATTCAGAAGCGGGAGTAGTGGTCTCTGATTGAAAGGATCTTGCAGGATGTTGCAGAAAGAGTGACATTCGTGTCAGGCATTAAAGACAGATGGGACTAAATTAGGTAGCACTAGCAGGTAAGAGCATCTTGCATGGAGGAGCACTGGGGACCAAGCTCAGAAAGGGGAAAATCTAGAATGTGTTGGAGGACTGCGAGGACATGGATCCAGCAGGAAGATATTCATGCAGGGTGTCCCAGGGGAGCTGCCACCCTGGACTACATGGGCAGGACTGTGGTCCCAGACCACCAGAGCCAAGCCTCCTGTAAGAGGCCATCAGGCCAAATCTAATTGTGCACATCTCCCTTTGCCTCAACCACAGAAGAGGTCCCAAAATCCCATCATCCGCTGTCACCAGAGCTCTCATGCTCACACATCTCTGTTTACTCCTCTTTGACCAAGTTCTCCTTCTATTCCACTCTAAAATGTTTCTGCCTCACAGCCTCCCCTTGTAACATTCTCTTCACCTGCATTCTGAAATGTGGTGGTTTTCTGAAACCACTTCTCCCATGGCCACCAAAGGCTGTTTTATTTCCCATACTCCATGTAACCATGTAAGGTGGGTGTTTTCCTTCCTTTCCTCGGTCACCACCAGACCATCGTTCCCCTGTTCCTGCAGAAACTTTGCCCTTTGGCGTTCGTGTGACTTGGATACACCATCTTCTTTGTTGCCACCATCTCCCCACCCACTCCTCTTCATTCACTGAAGATTTTAGTTTCTGGTTCCCTGTCTTCCTCTCCACCCCAAATTCTGTCATCACTCTTTGTAACCTCAGCATTCCGAGGAAAGGTCATTTCAGTCCCCTGGCATCTCAGTTTCTTCACCTCCTTATCTCAAGTGATCTTTTATTTCTGTCTACTTCAGTCACCCACTCCAATAGTTACTCCGTGGGCCATTGCACCATCTCTAAAATCTTGAAGGCCAACATCAAGGTCTTGGGCCATTCCATAACCTTCTAGTTTATTTGTTCAAGTATCCTTACTAGAAAAGTCCTTCAATTTCTTCATGGCCTCCACTCCATCCATTCTCTCACTTTCTCACTGTTCATTGATATCCTCATAAATGCCTCCTTTCTTGCCTAGTTTCAATTCCATATTCCACCATTCTAGTTACTTTTTACAGAGACCATAAATTCCTTTATCTTCCATAGCTTCAAGGATAAACTCAGCCTTCTGCTTTCTCTGTGCATGAGCACAACTGCAGAAAGTTATACTATTTCTTTCATTCCCAATTCATGACTTTAGACTTCAAGTGAGCTCTCAGTTGCTTGTCGGTGCTCTTCTACTTCTCTGGTAAGCTCAACTTCCAGTTCTCCTGCAGAATCAATCTCCCTCTCTTTACTCAATCAGTCTTGGCGTAGACACACATTCTAGTATCTCCCTCCTCAAACCCCTTAAGCTACCACCTATCAAAGCAGAACTTCTCTAAAGGATTATCTGTCTACGATCCTTCTATTCCTTGGTTTCTCATTCACTCCTCCACCAACTCCAAACTGTTTTCTGCCAAAATTGTATTTCTCATCCCAATGTACTCCAGGATGTCAAATCCAATGGTGAGTTTTCAAGTCAGTGACTGTGGTGGGCTGCATAACGCCCCTTGCCCTGAGATGTTCCTGTCACACTGTCCTCTGCTGTGAATATTCACTTTACATAGCCCACGTTGCAAACAGGTCTGATTCAGAGGCTTCACACATGCTAGTCCCTCTGCCTGGAATGCACAGTCCATGTTCCACCATGTAATCTTTTTAGAGAAGTCCTCCTTGATCTCTGGTGAAGTGCCTTTCCCTTGTGATTCTCTGTTACGGCATGTGCTTCGTGACACTTCTCACAATGAATTGGTATGAATTGGTTTGTTTTTTAATTCTATTATCTTCTCCTTTAGTGACTTGATGGAAAGCTACACAAGACCTGGAGACATAACTCTTTTATTCACCAACATTAACCTGACACTTAGCAAAGTTCAAGGCATGTAATATAGATGCTTAATAAATATTTGCTGAGTGTTCATTATTGAGAGGAAAGTAGCTGAAATAGTAAAGTGTTATTAGAGGCACACAAAGCTAGAAAATGAGAGGCCAGATTGTGGGGAGTACTGAATGTCATAGTGGAGAGTTCAGACTTTATGGATAATAGAGAAACATGAAATATTTTGACCCCAAAAAAACAAATTGTTTGGATCCGTGTTATGGACAAATATCTCTAGCAACAATACAAGGGATAGATTACATTAGAAAGAAATTGGAGGTGCTGGGCATGGTGGCTCACACCTGTAATCCCAGCACTTTGGGAGGCCAAGGCGGGCGGATCACTTGAGGTCAGGAGTTTGAGACCACCCTGGCCAACATGGTGAAACCTTGTCTCTACTAAAAATACAAAAATTAACTGGGTGTAGTGGTACAGACCTGTAATCCCAGCCATTTAGGAGGCTGAGGCAAAAGAGTCGCTTGAGCCCAGGAGGAGGAGGTTCCAGTGAGCCAAGATCGCACCGCTGCACTCCAGTTTGGGTGACAGAGTGAGACTTTGTCTCAAAAACAAACAAGCGAACAACAACAACAAAAATTGGAGGCAAAGTTTCTGGAAAGATAAAATGATTCAGCAGATGTATATATTTTGAGAAGGAAAAAGGATTGTATAAAAGTATAGTTGCACTAAGTTATATATAATAATTTTTTTATTAAGAATGAACATTATTAGACTTCATCTAATAGTTCAGCCTTGGGTTTGTTGTGTCCAGATTATTATAGCTTTGGAATGAATGTCCCAGGTTATCTCAGGATATATTTATTCCCACAAGCTATAAAGCATTTATAGTTTGTGGTTTGGGGGCTAATCAGACCTAAAGGCGTCTCTCCACAGTAACTGGAAAAAGCCTCCCATATTCAACTATTTTTAAACACAAACAACCATTCACTCCTTCCAAATCTGATTGCTGTAAACTTGGTGAGCAAGCCCTCTTCTCAGGTCGTGTGTGTGCCAGCTCTGAGTTCTGAAGCGTGGTGCCTTCAAATTATCTGGATTGAAATAGTGCCTGGAAAATGTGATTAAAGTAGATGATGAGTTTTGAAAACTTAGAAAATAGCCATACAGGTTTTAAAGATGGGTTTAACACGAACCAAACAAAAACGAATTCTTCCCAAAGTACTTGGGGAAAAAAAGGAAGAGGCGAATAACAATTTTACTCTAAACACCAGGAGAAATAGGCAATGGAGAAAGAAAGGTGTTGACTTAATGCCAAGAGACCTTCTTGAAAGCAAGGGGCTTTAGAGAGACGTTTTTTCAGATGCTGTCTTTAAATCCAAACATTTTCAGAGGCGCGAACACAGTGGATGTGTTTGGTTCCATGTCAGTAATGCATGAAGAGGCAACGGGGTGAAAGTGGGTCTGCTACCTGCTGAAATGCCCTTGCAACTCAGGTACCTACTTCAGGGGCTCTGCAGGTGGGGGGGACCTCCCTGATTGTCAGCCAGCACAACTGTCACCCACCCTCAGCTGGCATCCCCAGCACAGTAGAAACCCAGAGAAAATGTGGGGAAACAAAATGGAAACTACTGGGAAAGGCAGCTGAATTTCAATAACTTCAGTTTTCACTGTTAGTGTAGAAGGTTTTCTATTAATCCCTAGGTAGTTCTGGGACTGGAGTGATTTGTCTTGAAGAAGCAGTGTGGGCTGGGTGTGATGGTTCATGCCTGTAATCTCAGCACTTTGAGAGGCTGAAGCAGGATTGCTTGAGCCCAGGAGTTCCAGGCTAGCCTGGGCAACACAGAAAGACTCCTTCTCTACCAAGAAATTTAAAAAAAAAAAAAAATTAGCTGGATGTAGTGGCACATACTCCTGGTCCTAGCTACTTGGGAGACTGAGGTAGAAGGATTGCTTGAGCCTGGCAGGTTGAGGCTACAGTGAGCCATGATCATGCCACTGCACTCCAGCCTGGACAACAGAGCAAGACCCTGCCTCAAAACGAAACAAACAGAAAGAGTGTAATGAAAAGAAAGGAAATAAATAATTCAAGTAAAAGAAACTTGACAGATTAAAGCCAATAGGCATTCACAATGTGAATTTCAGTGATTTTATGCCAGTATTTTTTAAATGTATTAATGACATACATCTGTCACGTACTTGAACCTCTTGGATTAAGACTACAGAAAGGAAGATACAGATAGTGACGAGCCAAGGAAAGGGTGCTCATCCGGGTATCAGGGGACTTGAATGCTAGCCAAATCTCTGCCTCTTACTAACTCTCCAACCTTGAACGGGTAGCTTCAGTCCTCTGACAATTATTCTCATCTTAGACTAGAATGTGGCTTTCACTTTAGAAAGCGGGACCAACATCTCAGGGACTGGCAGGAACAGAGTCTGTAGATATAGATGTGTTGGAGTGGAGCAGAAGTCTGGCCCCCAGCTTGGATGTCTCCCTTTCTACAGGGGAGGGGAAGAAGCAATAGCCTGTGTGAAGAGGAGCTGGGGAAGGATGTCTTTGGCAAGTGCACAGGACATCAGGAAACACTGGCGAAGCCACAGTGACGCTTACAAGCACAGACTTGTAGTGAGCTCACTGATGGCCCCTCATGGTCCTAGCATTCCCCAGTGTGTGGAGTGAGAATATGGAAATCCTGGAGCAGTGGGAGGGCCAGAGGGAGTGAGGACCAACAAAAGGTCCTGGCCAGGCCTGGGGGCTCACACCTGTAATCCCAGCACCTTGGGAGGCCCAGGTAGGGGAATTGCTTGAGCCCAGGAGTTCGAGAGCAGCCTAGGCAATAGAGAGAGACTCTGTCTCTACAAAGAAATGTCTTTTAAAGAGTGAACTGGGTGTGCTGGCACTTGTCTGTGGTCTCAACTTGTCAGGATGTTGGGGGGTCGCTTGAGCCCAGGAGTTCGAGGCTGCAGTGAGTGGTGATTGCTCCATGCACTCCAGCCTGGGCAACCGAGTGAGATGTTGTCTCAAAAAAAAAAAAAAAGTCCTGTGGTCAACGGTCTTGAAGAAACATCCCAGAGTACTTCCTTCTTGAAGATTTGTGGTTCATGTTAGCATACTAAAGGCTCTGACAAGTCCTGCAGTAGAGAAACAGGGTTAACTATTTATGTCACCATTCGAGAACCTGCTTGACTAAAGAAACTTTTTAAAAAGATATGTTTGTTAAAATTTCACTGAACATAATGGATACAACATCATTCTAGGGTATAAAATTCAAGCTCCCTGAGAAGGTATATAATGCCTCTAGGATCAGGCTCCTGCCACTTCCTACTTCAAACTTTATAATTAGTTGCTATGGAGCCAAATGCCCTGGGAGCTCATCTCTGCCCACCCCTGCTCACCCGCCACCCCTCAAGTCTGCATGCCCCAGCCTGCCCTGCAGATTGCATGCTTCGTGGTTTCTTTGTATGTGTGTTTTGCTCATGCAAAACCTAAGTGCTCTCTGTCTTCTTATTTAACTGTCCAGTTCCTAATTATCCTTTAAGATTTACGTTACTCACAATCACCCTGAAGGGCATGTTGTCATGGATATTTTGTGAGCTTGAGTCCAGCCGTTTGTTCAGAAAAATAACTCCCTTGTGCATAGTAATCTCCATTCTATAAACTGCTTTCTTACATACTGTCTTGCTTAGTTCTTCCTTCAGTTCTGTAAAGCAGACTGTATTATCATTATTGTTTTATAAGTGAGAAAATGAGCATTATAGAGCCCAAGTGACTTGCCTAAGATCATCCGCTCAGGAAATGGCAGGACAGGCCGTCTCCACTTTCAAGCCAAGCCCTGCCCATTCAGTGGGTATATGACTCACGAAGCATAGAAGGACTCAAAACATTTGAGCAGCTTCTTTTAAAACAAATAAGCTAACCATTTCTCCCTCCCATTTCTTCCTCTGTCATTGTCACTGCCAGCACCGTCACATCTGCCTCTCAGATGGGGCTCTGGTGACCGGGAAGGAGAGCATCTGGAGTGAATGAGAAATCGTTTGTAACCCCTGCACACATTTCTTCTGACAGCTGCTGCTCTTCCCAATTTTCTGCTTGGATGATTTTTTTAAAGCCTGTTAACTGTTTTTTTCCTATTGCAGAATGGAAAACAAACAGCACAGCCACCTGTGTGTACACACACAAGTATATTTCCTTTAGATGCAAGTATTTGCTATCACAAGGAGCTGGAAGTGATGAAGCCTGTTTTTAAAAACATTGCTACTTCATTTACTGTATTTCTAAAGTAGAAAATGACCAAAGAAAAATTCTCCAACTGTAATTGTGAATGAGCTCGGTAAACCTGGGCCACCACAGGACTTTATCATGAGCTGCCTGCATTCTTGACTTCTGTTGAGTTCATGGAGGATGTTGAGTGCTGCTCAGCTCCCTCTTGGCCTGCCCTTGGCCCATTCTCTCCTCCTTCCACCACCACCCATCTTCAGGAGCTGCTGGACCTGACAGTGTAGAAGGAAGCAGCCTCAGAAAACCACTTGAAGCAAGATATTAGGGATAGAGGGTTTTCTCCTCCCACGGTAGCTAATATTTTAAAGGAGAATCCACTCTTACCCCTCAAGACAATGCTTAACCCAGAGAAGTTAATCGGTAAGGGTAGAACTCTTGGTTCTACGGGACTCTGATGGGTGCATTTGCACCATATGAAAGAACTGTTTCCTCTCCCACTTACACGGCTTTTTCACTAGAGGGGAAAGAAGACAGGTTGAAAAACAAACTCACCTGCATGTATGTGCTCAAGGGAATGAGCAATCATTTGCCATCATGAAGACCTAAGAAAAGCCTTATGCTTCAAACAGTTGCTTTTTTATTTTTGTGTGTGTGTTTTGAAGACGAGGTCTCCTCTGTCACCCAGGCTGGATTGCAGTGGCACAATTACAGCTCAGTGCAGCCTGGAACTTCCAGGCTCAAGCAGTCCTCTCACCTCAGTAGGCATGCTCCACCACACCTGGCTAATGCTAACTTTTTTTTTTTTTTTTTTGAGATGGGGTTTTATCATGTTGGCCAGGCTGGTCTCAAACTCCTGGACTCAAGTGATCCATCTATGTTGGCCTCCCAGAGTGTGGGGGTGATAGATATGAACCACCGTGCCCGGCCATGGTTGTACTTTTAAGTGTTGCTTTCCTCCCACTACGTGTCATACTTCATCTACTTGGTATGACTTTTTAAGATAAATAAGGACATTCTTCCACTATTGCAAGATTTGCTTCTGAAAGGCATAGAGCATGTGAGCTGAGCACACGTGCTCCTATCCCACTCATACCCGGCCAAGGTTGTCCATACCTCCAGGTCTGCCAGGCAGAGGGGAACCAGATCACGGTCCCACTCAGTGTGACTGCATTCCTACCCAACCTGAGTGCCCCACCCTGGGCATGGATGGTACTGAGGGGCCTTCCAGTGGGGCAACAGGACTTCAGAGCCCCAGGTTGGAGTTAGGACAAAAAAGGTTGAAGTGCTGGCTTTGCCTCTTGTTAGTGACCTTGGGCAAGTTGCTTCAGCTCTCAGGCCTCAGTTACTTCACCGCTGTAGCCTGGGGAGGATGAAATTGAGTAGCCAATGGGAACTGCTTGTCTCATAGGGACACTAGATACAACTGCAGCCATTACCAAGGTCAACAGACATGAGCTGACTACTTAGAAAATGCGCTCTTAGAAGTCATTCCTATTCATCTAATCAAGGTTTTGTGAAGGCTGCTTCCAGTAAATGCACAACACTGTGAGGATGACCTCACTGAGGAGCAATGAGAGGGTAAGGGGAGGAGGTACAGCCCCTCACTCCTCACACTCAAATGGCATCTACCACAGCTTCCCACTGACTTCACAGGGTGGAACTTGAGCCCTGTGTGGCTAAAAGACCCTGTCTCTCACTGTCCAGCACTCTTTAGTATAAAGGGCTTCAGAAACTATGAATAAGAGAACTGGCCATGTGGGCTTGACACAGAACAGGACATTCAAACTCCCTGTGGCTCAGTACTCTTGTCTGTTTGGGTGCTTTTTCCATTTACTTCAAAAGCAGTCTGCCTGTGTGATCAGCTGCCAAGGTAGGCACATATCAACCTAAAATACAAAGAGGCGCTCAGAATGTGCCAATGTGTGCATGGGATGGGGGTGGGGGCTGGAAGGGAAATAGAAACAGGATGGAAATGAAAGACTCCTTCTAATTAGAATGTTTCCCAAGCTTTCCCATCTGGTTCTTCCAGAAATAATAATCACAAGGGGAAATATCTGACACGGTGTCATCTACTGAAGAAATGAACTGGGCTTGCTTTTCAGGGAAAGGCAAAAAATGGTCACCAGGGACTCAGTTTGGAAAAAGCACGAGTTTAAGGAGTTGAGAGGATGATGGGCCCTGGTTCCTGGAGAGGAGGTGAAAATGTTTTCTTCTTTTCTTCCCCTCTCCAAATCTCAGGTCTTTATCTATAAAATAGAGTTATCTCCTAAATATACTAATTAGGAAGCAGCCTGGCATCATGGAAACAGCGTGGACTTTAGAGCCTAAACGACCTGGGCCCGTATCCACTCCATTGCTATCACTTCAGGGAAAAGTTTCACTTCTGCAGACTTGTTTCCACGTCTTTGAGACAGAGATTCTAATATTTACTTTGTTCTAAAGATTAGAAGTGACATATGGAAAATGTTGAAATCTTCACCTCTCCAGGGGATGATATTAGGATATTGAGCCTTTGGGAGATGATGGGTCACGGGGGCAGAGCACTCATGAATGAGATTAGTTCTCTTATCAAAGAGACTCCAGAGAAACCTCCCACCCCTTCCACCGGTGAGGTTGGAGTTAGAATACCACTGTCTATGAGGAAGCAGCCCTCACCAGACCCCAAATCTGCTGAGACCTTAATCTTGGACTTCCCAGCCCCTAGAACTGTGAGAAATCAATTTCTGTTGTCTGTAAGTCACCAAGTCTATATTATTTTGTTATGTAGCAACCTGAATGGACTAAGACAGTAGCTATAATCATCATCATCATTGCCAATACCAATATTACATGAAGCTCACATGGACAGAAATTTCCTTATAATAGTGGAGAAAGACTAAAGCTCTGACTCTGAAAATGTATTTCTAATTGGTAGATAGAATATCCTAGAATGTTTTGAAGCTTTATTTGTTGAGGCATGCGTAGGGATGGTCAGTGCTAGTTCTTACCATTGCTGTGATTCTCCTAGGTCATCTCTCAGCTCAGTCCCCTCATCTATGCCCTTAACACACACTCCCTTAACATGCTCATGCCTCGCTAGCTATTCAGGTTTCAGTTCTGCCAAACTCTCCCTCAGTCCCATGTCCCATTCCAGCTGTACCTTGTCTCTCATTTTTTCTTGACTTAAGAATGCAGGTCATTTTCCAAACGCAATTGTTACAGCAGGAACAGCTAAGATTACCACATTTTTTTCTTCCTATCAGGCTGTGAATGCCCACCAGGTCACAACCAAATTGGGCACAGTGACCCTAAAGAGCTCTGCAAATAAATGCCAGGGACAGAGAGTGGTAGACTCCATCATCTGGGAGAATGAATGAGAACTGAGAGGCAGGTTGTGCCTCCTTTGACCTAAAACTCTGAATAGAATATTTCCAGGAATCCTTGGGATTTCCTGGGTCTTAAGCCTCTAACACTTGTTCTCTGGAATCATCATTCCTTTGAGATAATTGGTTTTCTTCAATTCAATCAATGGTGTTGATAAGGTACCATTTTTATGCAGTCTTGAATCACATAAGTTCTTAAAAACATTAGGGAAAAAACATTAGAGATGGTAAAGCTCCCTGATGAGCAAAGGGAGCTCATGTAGGGTGGGTGGATCTTTCTTGGGAGCCTGGGCTTTGGGGACAGGAAGTACAGTCAGGCTGGACATGCTGTTTACATTAAGTCCACCAGTCGTAGAGAGGAGGGGGAAGAGCCGGACCTGTATACACATCTCAACCACTGTTCTCCCTAATGGCATCACCTTCTACAACCTTCTCAATCTCCCCCATTCTCTCTTTCTGCATTTGCAAGCGGGGGATCATACTGCCTACTTCTTAAGGTTGTCATAGGTTTAAGTGAGAGAAATTGGTGCTCTGGTGTCTCCTCCTCCTAATAACGCTGTGCCCGCACCCCTTGTCACCATTGTTAGGATTCTAGAATGTTCTTTTTCTCTGTAGAAGTGATGAGAAGATATCACTAGCACAAATAAAGTATAGTTTTAATGATCTGTTGTTTGCATCCATAGTTTATGAATCTTGAAGGTCTGTGGTGCTAGCGAAAAAATAGGGCCTCACCTTAGCACTATTTCGGAGCAAGAACCTTGAGACTTCAGAGAAATCGCAAACAATGAATAGTTTAGAATTACTGTTAGTAATAATATTATTATTATAACAACATTCTTCACAATTCAAGGATCTAACATACACAGTCATATGTTGCTTCACAACAGGTATATGTTCTGAGAAATGCATCCTCAGGTACTTTTGTCTCTGCTGAACATCACAGAGTGCACTTTTGGACACCTGGATGGTATAACCTACACCTAGGCTTTCTGGTCTAGCTTACTGCTCCCAGAGTACAAACCTGTGCACCATACTGCTCTACTGAATACTGTTGGCATGATCATACAATGATCAGCATTTACATATCTAAGCATATCTAAACATGAAAAAAGTACAGTAAACATACAGTATAAAAGATAAAATATGGTCCACCTGGCCGAGTGTGTAGTGGCTCATGCCTGTAATCCCAGCACTTTGGAAGGCCGAGGCAGGTGGATCACTTGAGGTCAGAAGTTTGAGACCAGCCTGACCAATATGGTAAAACTTCATCTCTACTAAAAATACAAAATTAGCCAGGCGTGGTGTTGCACGCCTGTAATCCCAGCTACTTGGGAAGCTGAGGCAGGAGAATCACTTGTACCTGGGAGGCAGAGGTTGCAGTGAGCTGAGATCACGCCATTGCACTCCAGCCCGGGCAACAAGAGCGAAACTCAGTCTCCAAAAAAAAAAATAAGAAAAGAAAAAAAGGTCCACCTATATAGGGCACTTACCATGAATGGAGCTTAAAGGTCTGGAAGTTCTCTGGGTGAGTGAGTGAGCGACTAAGTGGTGAGTGACTGTGAAGGCCTAGGATATTACACTACTCTAGGCTTTATCAACATAGTTCGCTTATGCTCCAACAAATTTATTTTTAAAATATTTTTTCTTTCTCAATAATAAATTTACCTTAGCTAACTGTAACAGGTTTACTTTATAAACTCTTTTATTCTTTTAACCTTTTGTCTCTTTCGTAGTAGCACTTAGCTTAAAACACAGTTTCCAGTCATAGAAAAATATTTTCTTTCTTATATACTTATTCTATAACATAAGCTTTTTTCTGTTAGCATTTTTTTCTTACTTTTAAAACTTTTTTGTCAAAGACAATGGCACAAATACATGCAACTGCCTAGGCCTACACAGGGTCAGGATCATTAGTGTCACTGTCTCCCCGCTCCAAATCCTGTCCCGCTGGAGGGTTCTTCAGGGCTAAAAACAAGCATGGAGTGGTCCTCTCCTAGGATAGCAATGTCTTCTTGTGGAATACCTCCTGAAGAACCTGCCTGAGGCTGTTTTACAGTTAACTTTTTTTTTTTTTTTTGAGATGAAGTCTCACTGTCACCCAGGTTGGAGTGCAGTGGTGCAATGTCGGCTCACTGCAGCCTCCGCCACCTGGGTTCAAACAATTCTCCAGCCTCAGCCTCCTGAGTAGCTGGAATTACAGGCGCCTGCCACCACGCCTGGCTAAGTTTTGTATTTTTAGTAGAGATGGGGTTTCACCATGTTGGCCAGGCTGGCCTCAAACTCTTGACCTCAAATGATCCACCCACCTCGGCCTCCCAAAGTGCTGAGATTACAGGCGTGAGCCACCATGCCTGGCCAACTTTTTTTATAGGTAGAAGGAGTACACTCTAAAATCATGATAAAATAGTAAATACATAAACCAGTAACATAGTCATTTATTATCAAGTATTACATACTATACATAATTGTATGTGCCTGGCTGCATAGTGGTTTGTTTACACCAGCATCATCAGTGATGCACTGTGCTATGACATTATGACAGTGATGACATCACTAGATGATAGGAATTTTTCAGCTCCATTATAATCTTATGGGACAACCTATCACTAGCCGAAATGTCATGTGGTGTGTGACCTTATATCAGTTTTATGTGTATAAAGTATTCCTACATAGATTATCCCATTTGACCTGCAAAACAATTCCATAAAGTAGGAAGGGCAGAAATTTACTTCGTTGTGTTAAAACAATGTCCACGGAGGTTCAAACCTGCTGTGAGTCACAGCTAATGATTAGTTACTTCAGAACTCAAACCCATTTCCCCTGACCCCAAATCCATTCCTGACCCTCCCACATCCCAATTAATTCCTCAGCTCTTAGGTGCTTTCCCATCAGACAGGAAGCATAAAAACATGCATGTAATTACCTATTGCTGGTTAAAAAAATTATATATTTCATGAAACAACTCAAATTGTTCTGTTGGGTGAACAAATTTTCTCCAGGATAACATGTGGGTCTCAATTCTAAAAGTAACTAACATTTATTATACAGAACCGATTAGGTAACAGGCACTATGCTAAGGAAGCCTTTTGTACCTACACTTAATTTTCACAACAGCCCTTGAAAGTAGCTATTTTTTTTTTTAACTTTTAAGTTCAGGAGTACACGTATAGGTTTGTTATATAGGTAGACTTGTGTCCTGGGGATTTGTTGTACAGATTATTTTGTCACCCAGTATTAAGCCTATACCCAATAGTTATTCTTCCTGATCCTCTCCCTCCTCCCACTCTCCATTCTCCAATAGGCCCCAGTGTGTGTTGTTCCCCTCTATGTGCTCGTGTGTTCTCATCACTTAGCTTCTACTTACGAGCGAGAACATGCAGTATTTGGTTTTCTGTTCTTATGTTAGTATATGAATACATTTCAAAAGAAGACACACAGGTGGTCAACAACTATATGAAAAAAGCTCAACAGCACAGATCTTTAAAGAAATGCAAATCAAAGCCACAATAAGATACCATCACACACAAGTCAGAATGGCTATTATTAAAAACGAAGTAGTTATTATTACTTCATCTTAGAGAAGAGGACCTGATTGTCAAAAAGGCCAAGTAAATTGTTGATATGGTTTGGCTGTGTCCCTACCCAAATCTCATCTTGAATTGTAGTTCCCATAATCCCCCACGTGTCACAGGAGGGACCCAATGGGAAGTAACTGAATCATAGGGGGTGGGGTTACCTCCGTGCTGTTCTCATGGTATTGAGTGAGTTCTCACAAGATCGGATGGTTTTATAAGGGGCTTTTCCCACTTTTGCTCTGCACTTCTCCTTGCTGCCATCATGTGAAGAAGGACATGTTTGCTTCCCCTTCTGCCATGATTGTAAGTTTCATGAGGCCTCCCCAGTCCTCCAGAACTGTGAGTCAATTAAACCTCTTTCCTTTATAAATTACTCAGTCTCTAGTACGTCTTTATCAGCAGCATGAGAGCAGACTGATACACTTGCCTAAGGTCACATGGCCACACAGTGGAAGTAGGGCTGAGAAATGTCTGCGTGGCACCAAAGTCTATGCTCTCAAATCACTCTGCTGTTTACTTGTGTTTCTCTGGCACTTTCCTCAACATCTCATACAGAACTCCCATCCCCTAAATGTGCTTCCTAATACTTAAGGGTGTCCCAAGAAAATGTCTTACATGAATCCTCCAAGTTAGCACTCCTGTCAGCTCTCAAGTGTCATCCACCATTTCTTTACCCTTCTCCTATTTCAGCCCGCACAACCCAGAAATGAAATGTTGGGCAGTAATCCCCACTGTGGCGAGCTTGCAAATAAAAAGAAGAGAGAAGTGCCCTGGACATGCTGCCTGCACCACCATGGTTTCCTTGATACTTTACTTCATTTGGTTTAGAAGTTGGATGTTTGAAATGGAAAGAGGTGAAGGAGTGAAACTTCTCATCTGACGGCTCTTTAAAGCCCCTGCCTACTTGGGGCAGTTGTGCCTTCCCTGAGCTTCACATTCCTTAACTGCAACATAGAAATCATGCCACCTACTTCACAGGATTGTGCTGTGTGTTGAATGAAATACACTGTGCAAAGCACCTGACATCATGGTTGGCACCTTCGGAAGCTAAAACAAAATGCTGGTTTCTTCTCACCCAAATTCCTGTTCCATATGAAGACACAGCTTCCTATGTTGTTGGCAGTTAATCAGTCAACACACAGTACTGTTTGTACAGTGATTGCCATGTTCAGACAAGTTCTTGTATAAGAGAGTGTGAAAATTACCTATAGAGGACTGGACATCACTTATGTAAAATGTTTTATGAGCATTAATGTAATGAGATCAACCTACAATTACACTTGGACATATATGATTTTGTCAAAATATTCTCTGTACTGGTATTTGTGATAAAAAGGATTATAGCAGCCTGTGCCTGGCCTAAACAGATTTGAGCATGTTTCTAAATGAGATGTAGATTGAGTCACTTGCCAGCTATCTGGAAACGTGAGCAAAACCTCCTTAACCTTTGGTGAAAAAAACTGTGTGAAGATGTTTAACAAGGAAAACTATCATAAGACTCCAACCGGGCATCCTGGCATCCTGAGAATTTCCAGGATTCAGCCTGGCCTGCCGTGGTCAGCCAGGGCCACTGGCCCCTGATGCCCCAGGGGTGCTGCCCATGTGTGGGGATGCTGAGGAGTCAGGGAGGGAGAATTCACCCAGACTTGACACGATGCTGCATGCAGAGCAAGGAAGTTCTAGACCACATGCTCATTTTGTTTTGGAGGATGATTTCCTGGTTCCCTTTTAGTCAAGTTATGTCACATTGATGAAGACTGGAGCTTTCTCACACCTGCCTTCTTTCCTCCTCAGGTACAAGGTCAGCATGACTCAGAAAGGTTCCTTTCCCTCTGAGAGGTACTAAGCCTATAGAAATACCATGAATGTGAGTGACTCAACTGAATTTTAAGGTGATTTCTTTTCTTCTTCCTTTTGTCTCATTTTTTATTTATTATGCTTTTCAATTACCTGTTACAATTTGCTAGAAAGAAATGATCTCCATTTTTAAAAAGCACTACCATGTTCTCACAAGTTAAAAGGTTTAGATTTTTTTTTCTTCTCTCTAATTAGGATGGGCTAAATTATATTTAAAAACAACAACAACAACAAAAAACCCTTCCAGCCTGATTTGTTACCTGGGTTTTTTTTTTTTAAATCTTATTTCTTCTTTCTCTCTTATGTTTTTCTTTTTTCTTAATTTTTTTCTTTCTTTTTCTTCCTTTCTTTCCATCTTTCTTTCTATTTCTCTCTCTTTCTTTTTCTTCCTTCCTTCCTTCCTCTTTCTTTTTTCCTTCCTTCCTTCTTTCTTCCCTCCCTCCTTCCTTCCTTCCTTCTTTCTTCTTTTCTCTCTCTCTCTTTCTTTGATGCTAAGTGTCTTCTGCACAGCTGCAACAAAATACCACTTTCTTTTCATTTTGGAGGGTGAGTTAATACCAAGTTTCTTTCATGCTGCTCTAAGAAAATGCCATAGACTGGGTAATTTATAAAGAAGTGAAATTTGGTTTCTCTCAGTTCTGGGGACTGGAAGTATCTGGTGCCTTGTCTGGTGAGGACTATGTCCTCTGGAGGGGAGGAATACTGTGTCCTCATTGGGTGGAAAGCAGAAGGGCAACCTACTGCTCAACAGCTGTGTGAAGATTCTTTTATAAGGGTCTTAATCCCATTCATGAAGGAAGCACATTCAGGATCCGATTGCCTCTGAAATGCCACCCCCCTCTTCCTACTATCACAGCACCAGAATGTTGGAGGGGACACAAACTATGACACCAAGTATTTTGATGTGAGACCTCTCCTAGAGAACCCATAAATGACCACAGGATTTAAAGCGCAAATTCATGACAATATTAAAGTTGCTTACAACTGTCTGTTGTACACTTTATCCTAGAGGCTTAAAAGTATTTAGTAAAAATAATGCGAACAAAGTAGATGAAAAGTACACTTCAAAGTTTATTGGAGGCTTCGTTTATAAAGCAGTGTCTCACAGGTCAGTCACCAAATCACAAGAATAGCTAACACAGAATTTAGGATTAAACTCTGAAATGAATAGTGTTTTCATTTCAAATAAGAGGAAGGAGGCAGTGAAGAAAAAGTGATTCCATTTAGATACACAAAGGCAAGAGGGAGCCGACTGTGATGGCTCAAACCTGTAATCCCAGCACTTTGGGACGCCAAGGTGGGGCGGATGGATCACCTGAGGTCAGGAGTTCAAGACCAGCCTGGCCAACATGGCAAAACCCCGTCTCTACTTAAAAAATACAAAAATTGGCTGGGCGTGGTGGCGGGTGCCTGTAATCCCAGCTCTTCGGGAGGGTGAGGCAGGAGAATCACTAGAACCCGGGAGGCGGAGGTTGCATTGAGCTGAGATCGTGCCACTGCACTCCAGCCTGAACAACAGAGCCAGACTCTGTCTCAACAAAAGCGAAAACAAAGATGAGAGGGGTTGTCTTGGCTGTCCTCACTGCCACCCCTCACTTGTAGATTATTCTCCACCACTATCTTTTCCTGATTCTGCGATATAGGCCCAGAGTCCAGCTCCATGCCCACAATCATTATCTGACCCCCCTAGTTTAAGACTCCCCCGGAGCTGAAGACTTGCTGTTTGCTTCCTCAGGCTGTCGGTGGAACCATGGGGCTGAGTCACGTCTGCCCACAGCTGCTGCTGTTCGCATCCCTGGGCACTGAGGCCTGAAACTCCACCCTGGCAGGGACCAGCCCGACCCCCCTGGAGGAAATGGCTGGGCAGTTTCAGCAGCAGCAGATGAAAACTTCCTTCCTCTTCATCCAGCTGCGGGCTCCTCCAGCCTGCGCTCTCCCCGCCCCGTCTCCAGCGGCAACCCCAGGGGGCCTGGAGGAGGGACACAGTTTCCCAAGTCCCAGGACAGGCTTCTTGGCAGGCCGGGACCTCAGGCGCACACAGGGCTCAGCTGCCCCTCCTTTGAGGCTGCTGCAGAAGGCAGGCCCTGAGACGGAGGAACCAGCTGCTTTCACTTGCTCTGCTCCAAGGGAAAAGAAGGCAGGGAGGAAAAAATCCCAGGATCCGGATGTAAGCAGGGGTGGCGATTACAGATCCCTACATTACAGGCATTGCCAGGCCCCTGCCTCCAAGACACTGGGCGGGCTACAGCCCCGGGCATGGAGGCTTCCTAGCCCAGCTCCCGTCATGAGTGACGAAAGCAGCAGTCCCTCCATGGGCTGGAAGCACTGGCCAGTCACTTCTGCCGCCCAGGACCTGTGGGGCATGGACCCCCAATGCAGGGATAACTTGGGATGCTTCCCTCCAAGGGCTGTCCTGGTCCACACTGCAGATGGAGAGGAAAAGAATGTGCTGAGGAGAGGTGCCGAGACCTGCCAAATACTCCCTGGGAGCTGTAAGGAGGCCACAGGTCCCGCAGTGCAGGCGACAAGGGCACGGCTCTACAGGTACTGTCCAGCCGTGCACACCAGCAAGGGCTGCCCAGCCCCGCCTGCCACTCTGCCTCTCAAGGTAAGAACTCGCATGGCCTGAAACCCAGCAGAAAAAAGGGGGCCAGGAGACAGACATGCCACCCTGGCCCCCAATTTCTGGCATTGGTTCTCTCCTCTGCTTGAATGGGCCACACCTTGACAGCAGAGGTACCCACGAGCCGCAGCCTTCCCAGGCCTGGCATTGGCTCTGTCCTCTGCCACCTTCCAGGCTGAAAACGTTTCGTTTAGAAGGAGGCAAGGATCAACTATTTCCCAAGATTTCTGCCAAAGATGGGAGAAGAAAAGTCAGGCATACTTTATGGGGGAACACCAGAAGGAAGGACAAAGGAGGTACCCAGATATTTATTGGGCTCTGTGATGTGCTAGGCATTTTCTCACATCCCATTACTCCTCTTAACCACTTTGAGAAATAGAGCTCCACAGCTCCAGTTTCAGAGGAGGGGATGGAGACGTGACTGGGCAAATACCCCCCCCCACCCTTGCAGAAAGACAAGGGCGAAAGCAAAGTCTGTTCTCCAGAATGGGCATTGGGAACAATGGGGGAGGCTCCAGGGAGCTGTGGAGGTTTCCAGAACTGGAGCACAGCCTTGGAACTCAGCCACACCCTACTGTCATCCATGAACACCTGACTTTCTAGGGCTCCTATCTGCCTCCCATCTCCCAAACACACCTAGACCACCACCACCCAATGGATGTGCAGCCTAGGACAGGAGCCTCCGTTCCCCATCTGGAAGAGGAAGGCAGCCCTGTGTGGCCTCCAGGGTCTTTTCCAGCTTTGTGGGCTCCTGTTTCCAGCTCTATGGGCTCTGCCTCTGATCACGGCCTTGCCCGCCCTTGTTAGCATCTCACGTTCCTCACTTCCGGCCCCGCCTTCCGGTCGTGCTGGTGTCTGCAACCCACCTTCTCCCCCCAGCTCAGGGGCACTGTCCTCAACATGGGTGGACAAAAGTTAAAATGATGCATTCAGCTTTATTTTCTCACAGTGTGGACGTCCTGCTATCCTTTACATGTGTGTGAGCATGAGGGTGGAGGGGAGGAAGGGTGTGGAGGGTGGTGGGATGAGATGGAAGGAAGAGGGGGTCATTGGAGTGTTGAGGGTTAGCATGGAGAGGAATCTCAGGGAAGTCACAAAAGAAATGAATGAAATTCACAGCATCTGGCAGGGGCCTCTCATGGGCTTGGAGGGGGTGCCGCTTCATCTGAACGCCATGCCCTCTCCTGCAGGCTTCTCACGGCACCCCTCCTTCCCTTTTCTAACAAGGGCTTGCATAACCACAGTTAAGAATCGGGGAGAAAGTTCTCTCCAGAGTAGCACTGTTGGAGGAAGAGATGCTAGCATGCTTCCTCAAGAAATAGTTTACATTCCATCCTAATTCTTGCATCTCTTATTTCCTACCGGGATTTAGGAGGAATGACAAACCCCTGCGTCAGAGCCCATCTCTGTACGTGGGGTCACCCAGTCATTGTTTGTGTACTTCAGTGCTGGCCTGATGACTTGAAAGCCCCATCTTTTCCCACTCTCCCCTCCCGCCTTCGGGGGATAAGCTGAAGCCTCAGAGCTGTTGCCATTTCTCTGGGGAGAGGCACTTTGGGAATTGGTCCAAGTGTGTGGATCTCACCCTTGTCCGCCTTATTCAGACCCCTCTGCAAATGGGCCCCCGACATCTGCTCCGTCTGAGTTAAAGGTTGCAGGATTCCTGGCTAAAAAGTTAGAAGCCCCAAGTCCGAGTCCTTGTTCAGAGCAAGCCACCAGAGCTCTCTGAGGCTCAGTTTTTCCATCATGAAAACACTGATGATGTCCCCTGCCTCACACTGTGGTGGAGATCTGTGGGCTACAGCGAAAGGGGCCATCAGTAGTCCTAAGGGAGAAAAGAGGAGAAGCCAAATCAATGAGACACCAGGAAGGACCAGGGAACCCATGGTCAGACTGTGTGATTCCCTCTGCCATGGGGAGAGAGGGGAGTTGGGAAATTAGCACCCTCAGATCCTGTGGGTGCGCTATGGCTATCACTGCCCAGGGTTGGGTGTTAGACAAAGCAACACAATAGTTTTTCCATCTGTCCAGCCCTGGACAGATTAAGGTGCTATCTAGACTTGAAAGATGAGTGTGTGAGAATTACTCAATCCTTTCATGTTTTGGAATGTAGCTATATGAGTTGTAGCAAAGTATCAAAAAGCTGATTAAAATATAGTATCTTCTTGACCACTGTGGATGCTAGCACCATCAATCCCCCACAGTGGAAGCTTTCAGTCGATGAACTCAGGGAAAATGTGCTCAGTTATGTTTATTAAAGGGAAACGTCAGTTGCAGGGAAGGAAACTCTATTCCTACACATGTACAGTAGAGTTGAGGTCCTAGTATCAACTTGGAAAATCCTGGATCTGAAGAGTAAACTTTCTTCTTTGCAGGATTTGAAATGGCTCAATTTATTCTCTCAATGATGAAACATCACAGGCTCCAGAGTAAAAACTGTTGGCTTGCGTCTTTCCAAGTATTATAAGGAACGAAGAACAAATCTTCATTGGTTGGTTCTTAGTTTATTCTATGACTAGGCTTTAGTAAAAATAATCAGAGCATTCTGTGACCTGGACAGCTTCCATTGCACTATTTCCTCTTATGAAAATCTCAAAATTCTGCAAGGATGTATGTTATTATCACCCCACTTCACTGGTGAAGGGACAGATGCTTGCGGATGGTAAGCAACTCCATGGGATTAGGATGAAGCAGCTCGGGCCCAGCCCTCAAGTTGTCTACCCTGAGGCCAGGGCTCTCTCTGCCTTCTTTCACTGTCTTTCTAGCTAGCAAGATTTCCTTGGAAGTAACCCTACATTTCCTGAGGCCTGGTGGTCTGTACTGTACTAATTCCTCTAGTGGAGAGGGTGGGAAAAAGACCCTCAGGACTTTAGGTCTAGTGACCTAACCTTGTGCGAATGAGTCCAGCCAGCTTTCTAGAAGCAGTGAAGGCCTAGGTGTGGGGGACGTGGAGTCTCAGCTCAGGGTGGTGCCAACGGAGGGCTCTCACATTCGCGTGGTGAGTCTGTCAGTGTAAATCAGAGAATGTTCTATGGGCGGGGGCCAGAGCCTGCCCTAACCATCTCCTGGGCCTCGTGTGCTGCTGCCCCTCTGTGGGAACCCAGGGAACTGTTCACATTTGATTTGAACTTGGGACTAAAGGTAAGAAGATAAGGAAAGCAGACCCAACTCAAAAGAGAGGGGGGAAAAGCTTTGTCTCTCATCGTTACGGGACATTTCCACATCTTAAATTTTTTTTGCTAGGTCTTCATATTTTACATTTTATGTCTTAAAATAGCAGTGACTTTTGGTATATAAACAGCCTTAGAAAATTAGTGGTAAATATGTTTTTTAATGTCCCTCATTTTTACTGACCTCAATTTTATCTATGGCTTTAAATTTCCAAAAAAATTGACTGCTCTATTTTGGTCTTCCTTTCTCCCTTCCTCCCTCACCATCGGTCCTCAAAATCAATCCACTTTTTGAGCTTTGATCACTAGCTTGTAAGAGTGTTCAGGGTTTAGGAGACAGTGAGGAAATGAGCATACCAGGCAAGGAGCCAGCAGGGGGTTTGTGTGAGAGTGAGACAGGCGTTGGGACATCATTCATTTATCTAATCAATGGAAATGTAGTGGAGGTCTATTTTCTTGTTTGCAGACACTGTCTAGCAGACTAGGAAAAAGACTGTGAACTCCCTGTCTTTGATTGTTATTCCTTAAAATCAAACTAACGTCTGAAATGTAAATCTATAAAGTACATTGCAGTTTTTGTTTAATTTACAAGATGAAAAAGAAGCTCTGGTTTTGCTGGCAAACTAGCTCTGGGGCCTCTGACAACTCACTGAACAAAGCTAGCTTCTCTCATTTTCTCCAGGAAATCTTTCTACCTCAAGAATTCTATAATACCTGTGCATCTATGAATACAGAAAGGGAACAAAACTCTTTAAGGAAAGATAAGTATTAAAACAATTTATTTTGGCCAGGTGCGGTGGCTTACGCCTGTAATCCCAGCACTTTGGGAGGCTGAGGCTGGCAAATCATGTGAGGTCAGGAGTTCGAGGCCAGCCTGGCCAACGTGATAAAACCCCGTTTCTACTAAAAGTATAAAAATTAGCCAGGCATGGTGCCGGGCACTTGTAATCTCAGCTATTAGGGAGGCTAAGGCAGGAGAATCACTTGAACCTAGGAGGTGGAGGTTGTAATGAGCTAAGATTGCACCACTGCACTCCAACCTGGATGACAGAGCTAGACTCTGTCTCAAAAAAAAAAAAAAAAAAGAAAAAGAAAAGAAAAGAAAAAGAAAAAGAAAGGTATTTTCATCTATCTCAGCTTCTCTATAAAGATTCATTATTTTGTCAAATGACTTCACTACAGGAAACTTACATACCGAGTGAGCTTACCTTTCTTAGGGAAAACTGGGATTTCTATGAGGCGCCAGACATTCAGAGGTATGAAAGAGTCAGTGCTTTCTTTGAACAGTAATGCAAATTCCCACCACAGAATTTGCAAACTGTCTGTCCTGTAATGGTTCCAGTTAAATAAAGTCCCTTTCTACAAGTTGAACATTGACTCCCTGGTCTACTTAACCCCGAGGAAGCAGTCACTTACCTCATTAAAGGTAAACCCTTCATTACTCAAGCCTATTCGACTTTTCTGGTCTGTCACAAGTTTAGAAATTGTTTTTCTCATAAAATAGTATTCTAGATCATTCTGTCTTTATATTAATTCTACTTGGTGAGTCATTTAGAATTTTATAAAAGAAACTAGAACAAAGAAAGAGCATGGACAAAAGCTCATATAGTAATTTTAACAGAAATATAGATTAAATGTGCAGTGAAACATCCATTTTAAAAGATTCTGGTATTTAGGAGGCAGTATTGATGGGATTGAAAAGGTTATCTTTAGTTCATTTTATGCTTCATTGGTTTTGACACAGATGTCTTGATTTATTACTTGAATAAATAAAGCCTGAGATAGCAGAATGGGTTTCAATCCTTTTTCATCTTGTGATTTGCCTTGGTGTTCCCATGACAACGTTCTCTTGCTCTTTTTCTCTCCTTACCCCATCCTTCGTTGTTCACACACAGGAGTCCTGTGGATCGCTGTATAGGGGCAATCCTCCTGGAAGTTCAGCATCTGGATCCACCTATAGGAAGCAGAGGGCCAAGAGTGCAAGGACACCTTTACAGCTGTGTCCCTGCAACATGTTGAAAAGCAATTGGATTGGGAGCTGGGACACAGGGGCTCAATGCAACTTCAATATGTCAGTTGTCTTGCTTTTCATCTCTCCTCTGCTATCTTTTGCTTGCCCGTTCTTCAGTCTTCTCTGAATCCCTCTTTGTCTTTCTGCCCATCTGCTTACTCATCTCCCTACTCCACAGGGAGGAATTTGACCCACACCACTTCCAGGTTTACATCTCTTCTCCTTAGAAGACAATCCAGGCTAAGACTGAAATCTCTTAGGCCTGCATCCCTGGGAAGAGACTTTTTGGTCTGATGTGGGCTGGTACCCACTTAGTCTACTATGGTGGCCACAGAGGTAGGTGCGGCTCGCATTGTGCTAACAGGGTTGCTGAGATCCTGAAGGTGGTTATGCCATGGAGGTCTGGGAGAGGGACGACTCGTAAAAGTTGACAGGGAACAGAGAGCAGAGGAGGAAATACAGACAGCCAACCCAATCAATGCCCAGAAACTCTTGCAGATAATTGTCAGCTGAGAGTGTAAAGCGATTGCTTCGTGTAAATGTTCTATCTGAGTTGTCTCCAATTTTACATTTTGAGATTAAATTATAGGTTAATGTATAATTAATATAGAATCTATAAATGTACTATAAAATTATACATTTTATAGCCTTTGGGGAGATTTTTAAAAACAGCATCCTTGAACTTTGTCATATAGTAGAATAAAATCATTACCTGATGTCATTTATAAATAGATTTGCTTCCACAATCTGCTACTGGTTATGATATGGTAAAAAATTTTCTCTTGAAAGACTTTTTTTTTTCCCTGGCTTGGCTCGGTGTCTCATACCTATAACCCCAGAGCTTTGGGAGGCTGAGGAAGGAATCTCAGTTGAGCCTGGGAGTTTGAGGCTGCAGTGAGTTGTCACTGTGCCACTGCACTCCAGCCTGGGCAACAGAACAAGACTCTGTCTCAAAAACAACAAATTTTTTTTTTCTTGTAGATTTATAGAGACTATAGGATGCTATGAGACTTACAAAGACTTAGTGCAAGCAGGTTGTATGGCAATCAAATGACTATTATGGATTCTGCATGTGGTCTCTTCAACTTTACATCAGTTCTCTGGGATTCCTGACCCAGTATTCCAGAAGTCAGAACCCCAAAAAGGTGGAGATAAGCCTCATCCCCTGAATTGGGTTATACTGAACCTTGAACTGTACCATATGATTTAGCGTGTCTATTAAATAAGCATAAATAAGCAAATCTATCTATAAATCACATCACACAATGATTTGATTCCAATATATTACAAAGTTCAAGGATGTTGTTTTTAAAAATCTCCCAAAAGCTATAAAATGTATATTAGCTTCCCTAAAGTTTGAGAGAGCTCTGATAGAACATTTATACGAAGCAATCGCTTTACACTCTTAGCTGACACCTCTCTGTAAGTGTTTCCAGGCAAATGAAAAAGGTGGGCAAATGAAAGAATGTGGCTACATGGAGTTGACATTGTCAGATAATGGCAGGGCTGCATTTTTTTTTTTAGGACATTCACTTTCCTTCCTTCTAAAGTCATCAGCAGCTGTGACTCTTTTTTGGCTGCCCTTCATGTTGTGCTTATTTCCTGTGATTATATTTAGTCAATTTTAACTTTTTGGAATTTAACTTTCAATTTTCAGGATGTGTGACTTTGCATTAACCTTTCAATAACCAGTTACAGCAGATTACGAGGTTTAAAAGCTCCAGGGAATTATTCAAGCACTTAAAATATTATATCATCGAAAAATCTCATTTTATCTGCAAGGAGCTTGGCTGCTCTTCAATGAGTTCTCACTGATTGTAGGATGCAGTATCAATGAAAATGTTAAACCATTTATCTCATGTCACAGATATCTCAGAGAAGTCTCAGGAGACTTTGTTTAGATAGACTCAATCTTCTCCATAAAGCATTTCCAATATCCTACAACAATAGCACAAATAATAAATAAAAACAATGGTGAAAGGAAAATGGTAATAAACAATCAAGTCTAGGAAATCTATAAATAAAAGTCAAGGTCAAGGAAAGACGAGGTTGAGATTAGAAAAACAACCCGAAAGTCTGTCCCATAAAGTCCTACAGAACTGATATGTTTGACATGCAGACTTAGCTCTGTGCTTCCTAGCTACCCAAGGTCAAAGAGTCGCATGGGTAGGTATATAGCGCTAATTGTCAGAAGGGTGAGGAGAGAAGGAAGGGAGGGAGGAAGGAAGGGAGGAAGGATGGGGGTTCTTTTAACATGTCCCACAAAAATTCTCTTTAAAAAACAAATTTTGCTTGACCTTTAAAGTAACAATTTAAAAACATTTTGGATAAAAACTTCTCTAATGAGCATTTAATATTCACTGTGTTTCTGTTTCATTAAACATCATACACATAACATAATTTAATCTGATAATGTAAGTAATCACTCTAGTCTTGCTGCTGATACCCAAGTATTGCTTGCTGGTACCCTTAGGTCTTTAAGACTATTTGCCCTTATATTTAGTAAAATTTTATATTTGCCCCTGTCCCACTAGTACTCTGTTCTCCGAGTTCTTTTGTATTTTTAGTAGTTTTTCAGTTTCCTCTGTTCTGGTCTATCTCCTCTCACTATTATTCCTATGCCTACCTCTAACATCCTTTTCTAAATCTACTACAGGCCAGGAAACTAGAAAACATATTTGTTTCCGTTGTAAGGCAAGTAGATCCAGCTCTACTCTATGCTTTAAACAACCTATAAAATAAATATTTTCACCTGAAGTAAATCATTCCTACTTTTCTTTTCATGCCATTTGAGAAAGCTCATAGAAAAATTCTTACTTTTCTCATCCTCACTCTTTTTTTGTAAGTGAACTTTTTCTTAGCATACTCTGCAAATTGCTCTTCCACCCTCTTTTTTATTGAGAGCATCCTCCATAACAACCTAGCTTTTTATACTGTTTTGTGAACTGCTTCTGGCAGGCGCCTGCCTTTTCTTCATTTATTAGGTTGCCTTGTGTTTGTAGCCTGTGAAGCTCTTTGGAGAAAAAGTATTACATAAATCCAATTAGAAGCTATGTATTCAAAGTGAATTCAGGAATTAAATTGTTGATTACGTGTAAGTTAACATATGCATTATTAAATTACTTATTACATGTTTCTCTGGGTCCTTTATAATATATACAAGGGATTATTTTTCTGCTTTCTATAAGCTTTTAGGGCAGATAAACATACATGCAAAGAGGCATTTTAAAACATACAGCAAGAAACACTGGTAGTGTATTTACAAAGGTTTAATACTTTAATCGGTGCAAGCCTACAATGGGGTAATTACTGTCCAAGTTACTATCTGCACATCATAATTTGAGGAAAAAAATCACCATTTATATTGCATTGAGTCAGAGGAGAGTCTCGGTAGAGATGCACTTCAGGGGCCATCAGAGTGAAAGAGGAAAAACCTTGCTGAATTGAAAGAATGTAAAGAGGATTTGCGTTTTGGACTTCTCCTGAGTTCATGTGTGAATTTCATAATTCTTTAGGAAAGAATATAGCAGCGATGTGATCATAGACACAAGGAGTGAATTGGTCTGAAACCTGAAAATCAAGATTAAGGTTTATAGGCTAGGTGCAGTGGTTCATGCCTGTAATCCCAACAATTTGGGAGGCCAGAGTGGGAGGATCATTGAGGCCAGGAGTTTGAGACCAGCCTGGGCAACATAGTGAGAGATTATCTCTACAACGAAAACAAATCTATTTTAAAAATTAGTAATTAATGGTCAGGCATGGTGGCTCATGCCTGTAATCCTAGCACTTTGGGAAGCCAAGGTGGGCAGATCACTTGAGGTCAGAAGTTCGAGGCCAGCCTGGCCCACATGGTGAAATCCTCTGTCTACTAAAAATACAAAAATATTAGCCAGGCATGGTGGCCCACGCCTGTAATCCTAGCTACTTGGGAGACTGAGGCAGCAAAACTGCTTGAACCTGGGAGGCGGAGTTTGTAGTGAGATGAGATTGCACCACTGCACTCCAGCCTGGGCAAAAGGGCAAGACTCCATCTCAAAAAATAATAATAATAATAGTAATTAATTTTCAAAAATATTTCTGAGTTATAAAATTATACCCTTTATTCAAAGGCATAAGAATAAACTAAAAATAGTAAACTACATGTATGGAAAACAATACAATGTCATGAAATGAAGTACATATTTCAGCATTAAAAATATGCATCATTTAAGACAACATTGGAGAATTTGAAATCCAGTTTAGAAAATCTGGATTTTCTAGATTGTGTGTCTGTACATCAGAGAGTGGTGGCATCCCCTGGACCTGGGAGATTTTTCCTCATCCTGGAAGATTTCCGTTCCCAGGTGCCAGACAGTGATGGCAACTGAATAAGGCCACCCTGCAAGACGTTGCTAAGAGACAACAGAAACACAGCAATGGGCTCTGTAAACTCGATCCAAGCCAGTGACTCCGAAGCTGTTTGCTGGTCAGACCGTGTTGGGAGTTGGGGAGCTGAGGTTGGTTTGAGGATGCTGCTTTGGATGAGGCTCCCAGTGCAAGGACTGCAATCTTGATGCAGCACGTAAACAATTCTGATGTTTGAATAGCAAATCAGAGCAGGTGATTCAATTGAGAATGAGAAGGCCATGATCCCTGAACAAAAATACCATTTGGAAATTTGTGACCCCTCTTACAATATGTCAGTTCACAACAGTCATGTACAGATTGACTTTTCTGCCTTTTTCCCTCTCAGACAAGACAATTATTAAGACCTCTTAGACCTATCTTTTTTTGAGAGAGAGAGATAGTTTCACTCTGTTGTCCAGGCTGCAGTGCAGTGGCACGATCTCGGTTCACTGCAACCTCTGCCTCCTGAGTTCAAGTGATTCTTGTGCCTCAGCCTCCCAAGTAGCTGGGATTACATGGATGTGCCACCATGCTGGGCTAATTTTTGTATTATTTGTAGAGATGGGGTGTTGCTCTGTTGGCCAAGCTGGTATCAAACTCACGACCTCAAGTGATCCACCCACCTTGGCCTGCCAGAGTACTGGGATTACAGATGTGAGCCACCGTGCCCTTCCAGGCCTGTCTTAATCATGAAGCCTGACCAAATACTGTATAGCATTAATTCCCCACCTCATCCCTTTTCAGGTTTGCTTGGCCTTTGCTGCAGGTGGAACAGTCTGTACCTTATGAAAAAAAAACCTGGGTTATCATTCTGTTTTGAGGCAAGAAAAAGAACAAAATAAGTTATTCATGAATTACAAGCATAGCAGATATACAAATCAACGTTTTCAGATAATTAACTATTTTAATATCTTTAATAAAATCTAGTCCCAAATCCTCATCCTACTGGACCAGCAAGGAATTCAGTCTTGGATAGTCTCAGGGTTTCCTGTCCTCTAAAGTTGGGCCAAGCGCCAGGAAATTTCTACGGTACAAAAGAGTTCAAGCAATTTTGCATTCGCTTGGGTCCTTCTGCATGAACTCAGCATAGTACAGACTTTAGAGCCAGATGGAAAATAAGGATTACGTGAGTTATAATATGTAAAGAAGTTGGAATTGAGCCTGGCACAGAATATGCAGACCCTGGAGAGCCTCCCTGCTTTGATTGCCAGTCCTCCATCCACCCTAATTTTGGCTCAACTGCCTCTCACCCTAGGCTGCATGCTTTCAGGTCCAACAGCTCTACTGCTTCTGTGTCCTGGTTGTATTTGAGCAGCTGGGAGCCCGTGGCCTGAGTTTTCTGTCTTTTCTCCATGTCTGAATAGAAATGATTTTTCTTACCCATCTCTCCCATCTTGAAATAGAAAGACAAAATGTATTATTTTCAACTAATCATCATTCTGTGTTCTGTATACCTGATATCTTAATTCTCCATAAAGTAATCGTCCACTGCAGTTCAGAACAAATGAGACTCTGAAAACAAGAATATTATTGAGGTTTAGAAATGTTCAGAAAACTGTCTGAGCATGGTGGCTCGGGCCTGTAATCCCAGCATTTTGGGAGGCCGAGGCGGGTGGATCACTAGAGCTCAGGAGTTCCAGACCAGCCTGGCCAACATGATGAAATCACTAGAGAGTTAACTGGGCGTGGTGGTGGGCGCCTGTAACCCCAGCTACTGGGGAGGCTGAGGGAGGAGAATTGCTTGAACCTGGGAGATGGAGGCTACAGTAAGCAGAGATTGTGCCACTGCACTCCAGCCTGGGCAACAGAGGGAGATTCCGTCTCAAAAAAAAAAAAAAAAAAAAAAAAAAAGAAGAAGAAGAAGAAGAAGAAATATTCAGGAAACCAAGAGAGCTCTGTAGAGTTGGAAGAGTGAAGTTAAATGCATCAGGGTCCTCTAACAAGGTTAAGAAGTAGGAGGCAGACCAGGCACGGTGGCTCACGCCTGCAATCCCAGCACTTTGGGAGGCCAAGGCGGGTGGATCGCCTGAGTTCAGGAGTTCGAGACCAGCCTGGCCAACATGGTGAAATTCCGTTTCTACTAAAAATACAAAAATTAGCTGAGTGTGGTGGCAGGCACCTGTAATCCCAGATACTCGGGAAAGTGAGGCAGGATAATCTCTTGAACCTGGGAGGTGGAGGCTGCAGTGAGTCACTGCACTCCAGCCTGGGCAACAAGAGTGACACTCCATCTCAAAAAAAAAAAAAAAAAGAAGAAGAAGTAGGAGGTAGACATGTGAAAGCCTGTAAAATTCTGACTAATTCTATAAAAGTCATCTCATAAATGCACCCACCCTTCTTTTATTTCAGGGTGCTGCCTCTGGGCAGCTCCCCAGGTTCATCAGGGTTGTCTTTCTCCCCTCTTTCCAGGCTCAAGTCAAGGCCCTCTCCCGCCTCAGGCTTCTCAACAGCCTTCCCATTTCTCTTCTTCTACCCAGAACATTTCTAACCTCTTCAATGTCTTCTGCAGAAGGGAAGCATCCTGAACCATAAACAGGGCAGAAGAGGGTTAGGCTTGAAGAGAGGGGAGCTGGTACCCCATAAACATATACAATTATTATGTACCCACAGTAATTCATTAAGAAATAAAGAATAAAAAAAGATTAGGAGGCCGAGATGGGATGATCACTTGAGGTTCAACACCAGCCTGGCCAACACGGCGAAACCCCATCTCTACTAAAAAAAAATAAATAAATAAAAAATTAACCAGGCATGGTGGTGCACACCTGTAATCCCAGCTAACTGGGAGGCTGAGGCATGAGAATCACTTGAACCCAGGAGGCGGAGGTTGCAGTGAGCCGAGATTGCACCACTGCACTCCATTCTGGGCAACAGTGCAAGACTCCGTCCCCGCAATTACCCGCTTCCAGAAAAAAAGAGAGAGAGAGGACAGCTGACAAAAATGATCAGGAGAAAATCCACAAGTTTGTAAGTTATCCTGACACTCAAGAACTGTTTGAAGAGGGTTTAAAAAGAAAAATAAAACACTAAGCCAAGTCTGCCTAGCCTAACTAAAGGAAAGAGTTAAAGAAAATTTGAATTTTACACAAATGGATGAATACACCTAGATTGATGCTCTGCATTCAATGTCCTGGATTCAACTTTTCTTAGTTAGTGCTGAGTTCCAGTGACTTACAGAATCAAACAGAACGCCGTGGGTCAGCAGTGTGGAAAGTGAAGTGTACAAGACAATGTACTAGGTACTGAAAGAAAATAGTGCTTCTGGCCGGGCGCGGTGGCTCAAGCCTGTAATCCCAGCACTTTGGGAGGCTGAGACGGGCGGATCACGAGGTCAGGAGATCAAGACCATCCTGGCTAACACGGTGAAACCCCGTCTCTACTAAAAATACAAAAAACTAGCCGGGCGAGGTGGCGGGCGCCTGTAGTCCCAGCTACTCGGCAGGCTGAGGCAGGAGAATGGCGTAAACCCAGGAGGCGGAGCTTGCAGTGAGCTGAGATCTGGCCACTGCACTCCAGCCTGGGCGACAGAGCGAGACTCCGCCTCAAAAAAAAAAAAAAAAAGAAAAGAAAATAGTGCTTCTGTATATATATCTATATATCTATATCTATATCTTATTTTATATATATATCTCTGTCTTATTTTTTGAGACAGAGTCTCACTTTATCTCCCATGCCATAGTGCTGTGGTGAGATCTTGGCTCACTGCAACCTCCGCCTCCCACATTTAAGCGATTCTCCTGCCTCAGCCTACCGTGTAGCTGGGTTTACAGGCGTGGGCCACCATGCCTGGCTAATTTTCTTGTATTTTTAGTAGAGATGGCATTTCACCATGTTGGTCAGGCTGGTCTTGAACTCCAGACCTCAGGTGATCTGCCCACCTTGGCCTCCCAACTGTTTATATTTTTATATCTTGCCTCTCTAGCTTTATTTTTGTGGAGTTTTGTTGCACATGACCTACTAATACAATAGTATAAATATATAAGTCATAAATAAATATGCATATTTTGGAAGTGCATGCTCTAAATTTTTTGCTGATGGAGTGTAGGAAAATAAAAGGTTTAAACCTTGCTAGGTGTATCACATTAAAAACAAATTCTATCTACAGGACATTTTTCTCTAAGTCTTATGCCTCTCATAGCCATAACAATTCATCTGAAATAAGGATTGAGTACCCAGAACTATGGGCAACAGTCTATTTTGTGACACTGCTAACCAGCAGAAACCACTCCTAATCCCAGCTACTCAGGAGGCTGAGGCAGGACAATCGCTGAATCTCTGAAGGCAGAGGTTGCAGTGAGCCAAGATTATGTCACTCCACTCCAGCCTGGCGACAGAGGGAGACTCTGTCTCAAAAAAAAAAAAAAAAAAAAAAAAGTGTATATATATAGATATAGCTTTTTAAGATGAGAGTTTGTGTAAAACTGACAGATTTCACAATAAAAATAGCAATATTGGGGGCATACTTATTCTCACAAATGATTTGTTGTTTATCTGAAATTCACATGTAACTGGTGTCCTCTATTTTATCTGACAGCCTTAGTTTAGAGTCAGTTCTGGTTTTAAAGTCAAGCTAGCTGAGTGATTGAGGGCAAATTCCTTAACTTCTCTGACCCTCACTTTCTTTATACTCTTTAGTTGTTGTGAACATTCTTTTTATAAAAGATTTGAAGCCCTTAGCATACTTCCTGCACATTGTAGAAAACGTTCTCACTGAATCGTTGGTATTATCATGATGGTGACCCTATCACTTTCAACACAGTTTGAAGTATTTATGTACCAATCTTATCTCCTTTACTAGAAAGGAAGATCCATGTTTGCACAGATGTATATGTAATGGGTGCATAATCTGCTAACTTTTGCATAAATTCAGCTTCTGCCCAAGAACTTTTAGAGTCTGGTTGACTGGCTACTTGGCTGGCCCCCTCTTCCAATTCTATTCCTTTTCCTTTCCCTTCCCCCACTGGAAGAATGGTGTTTTGTTCTGAAGTTTTTTCAAGCAAGCTAAGCCCTTGTGGAAACTGCCTTACTCAGCTTTTATAGGCCAGCGGATCCCACAACACGAATAAGATTTATTGTTATATTAAATTTTAAAACTCCCCTGTGTAATTCTTTGAAACTGCAGATGAAAATGAATGGCATTTATGAGAACCATTGTAAAGATTTAATGACATTTGCATTCAAGCTGCTGAAAGTAAATAATTATCGCACTGGGTGGCTATTCTTCTGCTGAATTTAGACAGTTTAAAACAACTTGCCCTATGTTAGCTTGACATTAATTTGAATAGCCTCATCAGAACTGTGAGTTGGGTGTGATGGAAGCTGAGGTATTTCTATAGAATTGTGAAGCATAATAAGGATTTGGGGGAGGGGAGCCCAAAGACAGTGACAGGGAATGGTAGAAGGGACTTGCTGGACTGTTCACCTTTCCAGGCCACCCCTTGAAAGGAAGCAGATGTGGGCGACAAAGAGCACCTCCATTTTTCACACAGTCAGAGCCAGATCAGCTGCAGATGGCCTGTACATCACAGCACCAGGCACATCCCTGTTCTAACGTGTCAGTTCTTTGTCCTGCCACCCCTTGCTATCAAAAGGGAAGAAGAGGCTGAGCATCATGGCTCACACATGTAATCCCAGCACCTTTGGAGGCCGAGGTGGAAGGATTACTTGAAGTGAGGACTTCAAGACCAGCTTAGACAACGTAGTGAAACCTTGTCTCTACAAAAACAAACAAAATTATCCAGGCATTGTGGTGCACGCCTGTAGTCCCAGCTCATCAGGAGGCTGGAGCTGGAGGATCTCTCAAGCCCAGAAGGTCGAGGCTACAGTGATCCAGGATTATGCTATTGCACTCCAGCCTGGGCAACAGAGTGAACCCTGTCTCAAAAAAAAAAAAAAAAAAAAAAAAAGAGGAGGAAGAGTAAAGTGAGAAGAAAGGCCATCTGAGTCTAACTGTTTTTGTTAAGTCCCCAGCCTCAGCATCCCCCATGTCAATTCCACCATCACTAAGGATCTCATGGGGCTGTGTCCTCTTCTCACGAGATCTGGAGGCTCTGGCAGACATCACCTCTATGCAGGCTGCAGGGGAGCCAAAACCAAGGGATTGTGCAGCCAGTCCTGTATTCCCAGCACACAGACCTGAGCTGTGAACGGATGAACGGGGTTGAACTTTCGGGCATATGGAAAATCATTCTCTCCCACGTCATGATCAGAAATCACTTCCCATGTGCCTGACTGATGGAAGGATTTTCCTTTGTACCCCCAAGGGTCCCACGTTGGAAAGCTAAAAGGAGAGAGCTGCGGTCAGCTGAAAAGATAGAGCGCATGGGTAGATATGCCAGGAACATTCCTCCAAGGTGGCCAGAAAAAGGCCCAGAGGGCTGGGTTTGATAAGCCCAGTAGTCACCCAGTTGGCTCCAGCGGGAGGAAATGAGTCATGCAGAGGCAACTGCTGTGGGTCTCTGGAGAACAGCTCCTGCCTGCCTCGTTGATCCCTGCTGTGGCTCACTGCAGTTCATAAGACAACAACTCCCATCCTGAGCCTTGAATGACACCCCTTGCTGCTGGCTTGTGACACCCTGGGAAGCCTCTGTGCCTGGGCCACCCAATCGTGGTTCCACCTTCTGGTTCTACCAGCCCACTTACGTTGGATTGCCCATCCTTTCACAAGCTGTTCGAGTTATACTCAGAGAGTTATGATTCAGACTTTTTTTGTTCAGAGAACACATGGTCAGAGTCCAAGGGCTGTTCCGGTGCCTTCCGTGGGAGGCGTCTTGGAGCATGCAGTGACTCTTGGTGCAATGATGTCTTTCCATTTCCTTATCCCTCAAATGAAGCCTTGGAGGAGGTGACTCTTGAATTTCTTCCCAACTCTCAGATTCGGTGAGCCTGAGCTGGAATGGTAGATATGAATGGTGCAAGAGGGCATGGAAATTTCAGGGAGCACTACCATAGTTACTATTAGTTACTATTACTATCATATTTTACTCTGACTTACCTCACAAACGAAGGCACAGCACAGTACTGATTTCTCTCAATTTACAGTTCCTGCAAACTGATCAATTTTTTAAAATGAGAGTCTGCCCAAAGAACTCATCAGTCTTACATCTTTGGTAATTAGCTTTCACTCATTTGATAAATATTCATTGTTAGGTTCTGTGCTAGACCCTAGGATTATAAATAATAATAATAGTCATAAGGCTTTTCTTTGAGGTGTTTATAATCTGGCTGAAAAGACAGTTATTGGATAAATAATTTAAAAAGGATGAGTGTCCCCAAGAATGTCAAGATTCTATGGAAAGGAATAGTTGGGGCACCCAGCCTGGTTTTTCTTTTTTCTTTTTCTTTTTTTTTTTTTTTTTTTTTTTTGAGACAGAGTCTCACTCTGTCGCCCAGGCTGATCTCGGCTTACTGCAAACTCCGCCTCCCGGGTTCCCGCCATTCTCCTGCCTCAGCCTCCCAAGTAGCTGGGACTACAGGCACACACCACCATGCCCGGCTAATTTTTTGTATTTTTGGTAGAGACGGGGTTTCACCGTGTTAAGCAGGACGGTCTCGATCTCCTGACCTCGTGATCCGCCCACCTTGGCCTCCCAAAGTGCTGGGATTACAGGTGTGAGCCACTGCACCTGACCCAGCCTGGTTTTAATGGTTAGGAAAAGTTTCCTGCTAGAAGCGACTTCCAGGCTAATAGTATAAGCTACCATTTATTGAGCATTTATTATGGGTGGGCAGGCATGTTATATGCATTATTTCATTTAATCTTTGAAAGAACAACATCAGATAGATTCTATTATTGTTTCTACTTCATAGACAAAAGAAATCAAGGCTTACGAAGTAAAAACATCCCCAAGGCTCACAGCTAGTTGGAGAAAACCTCTGAATATTAGTACAGGTAGCTGCCCACCAGGCTCTGTATTAACTGTGGAGTAGAAGAGAAGATGGATGAGTCTGGAGATAAAGACTGAGTCAGACTCTGCAGTACCTGATGTACTGTGCAAAAGCACCGTGAAAGAAAGTGTCAACTGGTTGTGTGAATTTGGGAGGGCATTTCTTGGTTGACCGTCTGCTCCTTAAGATACTAGTGTATTGACGAAAGAAAAAACAAGCTACTTTCTAACTAAAAATAGAGGGAGACAAAATGGCTTATATCCAGCCAGAGGTATAAGTGTTTGTTAGAATTAAAATTTCTTTAAAGAAAAATTTTCTCAGACCTGAGATGGATTGTGTAACCAAATTTTCTAATAAGTCCTAAGTTACAAAACTCTGTAATGGTTTTAATGATGTTCTATCTAGTATCTACCAGGTGGGAACTCTTTTTAAAAATTCAACAAATTTAGTTTAAAGATCCAGTTGGTTTTTATTAGCAATTCATGAATTGGGCAGCATCCCATCTAAGGATTTAGAAAGATGCTGCCATGACTTGACCAAAGGAGGTGGGTTTTTGTGTTATCGTGAAATATTTATTTGGTCTTCAAGCCCATTTCCCAGCATACAACTCCTAAAATCTTTAGAATTTCCAAAGTGGTCTTTTTGTATGCTAACAAGTTGACTCATGGCTGGTAGCTTCAGACTGCAGGCGGTCACCAGAAAGATCAACACAGGATTAGTGGGTTGAGACTTTCAGCCCCACCCCCCAACCTCTGGGGATGAGAGAGGGGCTGAGGGTTAAAGTGCTCATCAATGACCAGTGATTTAATCAGTCATGCCAATGTAATGAAGCCTTCATAAAAACTCAAAAGGATAGGGCTTGGGCAACTTCTGGATAGCTGAACACACGGAGGTTCCTGGAGGGTGGCATGCCTGGGTAAGGGATGGGAGATCCATGCCCCTTACCACGCGCCTTGCCCCGTGCATCTCTTCCTATGTATCAGTTGTAATACCCTTTGTAATAAACCAATGAACGTAAGTGTTTCCCTGAATTCTGTGAACTGTTCCAGCAAATTAATCAAACCCAAAGAGGGGATCATGGGAACGCTAACTTGAAGCTGATCTGTCAGAAATTCTGGAGGCCCAGACGTAAAACTCGTGTCTGGTGACAAGGGTCAGCGGGTGCAGTCTTGTCAGACTGAGCCCTCAAGCTGTGGGATCTGATGCTATCTCCAGGTAGATAGTATCAGAATTTAATTGGTGAACACCCAGCTAATGTCCACAGCAGAGCTGATTGCTTGCTTGGTGATGGGGAGAAAGAGGAGAAACTTCCCACCACACACACGTTTGGTGCACAGAAATCTTCTGTATGGATTATTATTGTTATGCTAAGAGCAGGAAAAAAACCCTAATTTGTGTTTTTTCCCCTCAGAGTTTTATAGGCAGAAACAGATGGAAGAAAGCAGACACAAGGAACAAAAAGTAGACTGGTCATTACAAAGTTACTTTCCTTATAGGGTTAAACAGAGAGGACTTCCTTATGCTGGCTCAGGTAAACTGGACCCCTTCCTAGTGGTTTCTGTGAATTTCCTATTTTTTGGAAAACTAGCCCATTTTAAAGTTTAGTTTAATTATGTGGCACTTAGCATGAATGACTCCATTTTGGTTTGGTCTGTTTTGTTGGGACCTAGTGCAGGAGCTCAGCCCAAAACAATGGCCTCCTATAAAGTTTATTTAATACAATGAAAGTAAATGTTCACTGCTTTACTTCAAGATAAAATTACAAGAGCATTGATTCTAGCAAGTTCTTGTTTTTAATTCTTGGAATTTCATGTTTAGAGCAAATAATGAGGCAATACTAGGATGTTGAGTGGGAAGAATTTTATTCCTAATATTTTTAAAGCATAACTCTGAAAGATTTATCTTGAACATTTTTTGCTAGGGGGGACCTCATAACATTCAGGAGATTAATTTGCTGAGCAGTGTTTAGATTCTCTCGGTATTATTAGAATGTTTCTACCTTTACTTCAAAAGAAGCTATTGGAATGTCCCTAACCCAAAGAAATGATAAATGCTTGAGATGATGAATACCCCAGTGACCCACATTTGATCATTACGCACTGTATGCTTGTATCAAAAGTTTGCATTTACCGCATAAATAGGTATGACTGTTATGTAAATAAGTTAAAAATAAATAAAATAACATAGTTAAAATAATAATTACAAATATTTTTAAAGAAACAAGTCAAAAAAGAGGAAAAAAGAAGCCATTTAAGCATTCTCATGTCTAATATTACTCTATTTAGATACATGCTAGAGGCGTCTTTAATTGTTAGGAATTACATGCTGTTAAAGCTTAATTAACTAGAGTTCAGCTACCTGCAGTTCTCAGTTTACTTGAATTTCTTTTGTTGTTGTTGTTTTTTCTTTTTTTGAGATAGAGTCTCACTTCATCACCCAGGCTGGAGAGTAGTGGCACGATCTTGGCTCCCTGCAACCTCCAGCTCCCAGGTTCAAGTGAGTCTCCAGCCTCAGCCTCCTGAGTAGCTGGGATTACAGGTGTACGCCACCACGCCCAGCTAATTCTTGTATTTTTAGAGAGTCAGGGTTTCACCATGTTGGTCAGGCTGGTCTTGAACTCCTGACCTCGTGATCCCCCCCAGCCTCGGCCTCCCAAAATGCTGGAATTACAGACATGAGCCGCTGCACCTGGCCAGGAGGTGATTTTTTTTTTTAAATGCATGATTTAACAAATTCACCAGCAAACAAGCAAGATAGTAATACCTGTCTGCTCCTGATTCAAGCACAGTATTTGCAATCGACATACTTGTGGGTTGAGTCATTTTGTTAATAATAGTGTATTTTGTTTTGTCTTGTCGCCAATGATTAAATTTTTCACCATGTCCTTTTTTTATTTCCCAAAATATTTTTATTTTTATTCCTAACTATAAGGATCTTGACCAAGTGAATGACTTCACCTTTTTTGCTTGTTTGTTTTCTTTTTTTTTGGCGGGGGGGGGACGGAGTCTCGCTCCGTCCCCCTGGCTGGAGTGCAGTGGCACCATTTCGGCTCACTGTAAGCTCCGCCTCCCGGGATCATGCCATTCTCCTGCCTCAGCCTCCTGAGTAGCTGGGACTACAGGCGCCCGCCACCGCGCCTGGCTAATTTTTTTTTTGTATTTTTAGTAGAGATGGGGTTTCACCGTGTTAGCCAGGATGGTCTTGATCTCCTGACCTCGTGATCCGCCTGCCTCGGCCTCCCAAAGTGCTGGGATTACAGGCATGAGCTACCGCACCTGGCCTGCTTGTTTGTTTTCTAAATGCGGTGTGGCTGTGTGTGTGTGTACATGAGTGTCTGTGCTTATTTTCAAGGAGTTGTCAACTACGATTTTTTAATATTTCTTTTTAAACGGTCTGTGTAGTTATAGGAAAATGGGAAGGGGTGAGGATAAATGAGGCACAAGCAGATGCTGCTGGTGGAGGCTGGCACCTGGCTGATACCCATGGAGCATGCCAAGGCTGTGAAGGAAACCCTGGCTAATGAATGTGCCCCACTGTGTTTTGTGGCTGGCTGAAAGAAACCAAAGAAAGGGCTGGTCAGAGAAGGTAGAAGCCAGGAGCCTTCAACAAGGGGGCTGTTGTTACCCTGCCAAAGAAGATGCCTAGATAACCAGGGATGGGCACCGTCGAAGCCACTTGCCATTTTTAAACCTCATGCCCTTGCATGACTTGTTGCTTCCACGTCTCTTCTTTCAGTTCCTTCTTTCCCTCTCCAGCTAACTTTATAATTGAGGGAATCATAAAGAAGAATTCCATCCTGTCAGTGGAAAACAGGTATAACAGTGGAAGAATTATTGATTAGACTTTGGCATGGAAGCATATTTCACACTGCCAAGATCTATTGACATTTATTGCTGTTGTTGTTGTTTCAGATGGGGTCTCACTCTGTTGCCCAGGCTGGAGTGCAGCGGTACAATCATGGCTCACTGCAGCCTTGAACTCCTGGGCTCAAGCAGTCCTCTAGTCTTAGCCTCCTGAGTACCTGGAACTATAAGTGTGTGCCACCACATCTGGCTAGCTTTTTATTTTTTGAAGAGTTGGGGTCTTGCTATGTTGCCCAGACTGAGACATTAATATGTTAGAGTAGAGCTATATATAAGATCTATAGACCTCTGTGGTTACAGATATAAGGAAATCAGTAATCCTAAAAGTAAACTATAGATCCCTCTATATTGGTAATCAGGAGGTATTGATAGCAAAATCTCTCCACAAATATTCCTAAAACTGTTTCTTGTAAACTCATTTCATTTTTAAAGTTTTATCTCTTTTTCAATTTTCTTCCAGTTACCTGAAACCACATAATCCTTAAATTCCAAAACTTTGAAATGTATTCATTTCCTTCAGCTGTTGTTACTCACGAGTAAGGAAAAGGAGAAACTGCATCTGAACAAAAAACTGGATTTTCAGAGTTGGGGCCCTTCCTACATAATACAACATAAAGGCTGTCATTTGAAAGGTCAATGACATTTAAGGGTGGACTTTTGTCAAAAGCACTTATTTCAAGCCCAGATTTGACAACAGCCTGTGCAGGCTTGCTCATCCATCGATTCCCAGCTCCTGCCCCATTGCTGGGGATGCAGGTGTCTGCACAGAGCAAAGCCGGAAGTTCCCATGGTTATAGGAGACAGAGCCTGGTAGGTGCCTGGAGAGGAGGCTGGGCAGATAGAGCTGAAGGGCACCCTGGCAGGTTGGGGAAAGAGAATGGCCTCGAACTTTCTGTGAATTGTTTGTTTCCTGTCTCCTTTATCTTTATCAGGGCTTTACAAACACATATACTTTTTTAAAAAATTTCTTGAATAACTGATAGCAAACGTTTGTTCTCACAATCTCCCTGTCTAGGCACAGGGAGAAGGAGGAATCTGATCTTACCCAATAAAGTACTTCAGTCCCACCTGATAGTGGTTTAAATCTTAGACTTTTCTAAAAGTTTAGATTGCTCGGGCTAGTGTTTTGTTCTGCACCAGCTGCTACTGGTGCTGCTAGAAATAGCGTGTTGCAGAGCTTGGTGTGCCCTGCTTTCCTTGTGCTTCTCATGAGCTCTCATTTTTTTCTTTGGGTTGCATCATCTGCAGAAGTAGCAACAGAGCTGGAGGCTAGAGGGACGTCTTCCTACGCAGGTAAAGGGGGTCTGAGGAATTGAGAAGCCTGGGTGTGGTCACTCCTTTGCTGGCCCCTGTTGTGGCACCATTTCCTGGTCTGATTCCTGGCACTGTGAACCAGACTGACCCACATCTGGGTGTTATTTGGATGGAGAGGCTTTCCCATGACTTCGATTCTGGTTATTCTGCTTTTCATGTCTCTGCTAAACTGTAGATTTCAGTGTAGATGGCATACGGAATTTCCATGGGCAGCGTTCAGCCTCAACACAGCTAACCAGCCCAAAACATCACTGGGGGACAGTCCAACTTTCCTGTGGCTCTTGCTAGCCATATATGCTATATCTCTTCAGGTTGGGCAGCCCTGCTTTGCAGAGTGAGCATGAGGGCCAGCTCTGGGTGCCCATCCTTCAATTAACCTCATCTGGGTCACAGAAACCGGGTGAATATTTGCCTTGATTTCCAAAGCCATGGAGAACAATGGCAACATCCTCACTTCTGTTTCCAAGGTGCTCCACGTGATGGCTCCCTCTCACCCTACAGGCCTAGGTATTGATGAGCCACTAACCATCAAAAATATCTAGATAAGGAGCTGGCACTGTTTTCTAATTTCCAGAAACATCTCCAAATTTCAAGGAACTTTTCTACAATGTGCTTAATCACCCAATTCAGGGAAAAGGAAGGGATACAGGTAGAATTTAAGTTGGGCCTAGCTGGTAGGGTAGACAACTTTTTTAAAAAAATTACCATACGGTAAAATTGACTTGTGTCTGTGTGTATGTACAGTTCTATGAATTTTAACATATAAAATATAAATGTATATAAATTATATATACTTGTATATGCTATTATATGTTATGTATTATAATATATCATATAATTTTACATTATAGATTATATTATAAATATATTTATATAAATTTGTACAACTACCACCAAAATCAGGAAACAGAACTGTTATATCACCCAGAACAACTCATTAATGCTATCCCTTTATACTTATAATTTCTCCTCACCCATAATCCCTGGAAACCACTGATCTGTTCCTCATCACCATAGTTTTGTCTTTTCAAGAATATCAAAACAAATAAAACTGTAAAGCACATAACCCACTGAGACTTGTTTCTTTCACTCAGCAAATTTTGATGATTTTGAGATTCGACCAAGTTATTTCATGTATCAATAGTTTGTTCCTTTCTACTACTGAATATTCCACTTACAGGTGACCCTTAGTTGTTTACTCATGCATCCTTAGAAAAATATTTTAGTTATTTTCAAGTTTTGGTGATTATGAATAGAGCGCTGTAATAGTCACGTACAGGTTTTCGTGTGAATAGAAGTTTTCAGTTCTCTAGGGAAAATAGGAGTAGGATTGCCGGATCATATGATGAGTGTATGTTTAACTTTTATAAGAACTGCCAAACTGTTTTCCAGAGTGGCCCTGTCATTTTGCACTCCCATCAGCAATGTATGAGAGATGTAGTTTCTCCACATCCTTGCCAGTATTTGATATTTTCTTTTTCTTTTTTGCCATTCTAGCAAATGTGTTGTGGTATCTCGTCATGGTTTTGGAATTTAGTTCACTAATAGCTGTCCTTATAACCTATTTGGGGTCCTGGAGGCCCTCTGCTTTGGGGGCATAACTCTTTAGTTGCTAGATGAAGCAAATGTTTAGCAGGGTCCCAGAGAAAGGGCCAAGATGGGAGGAGAGCTGGGGTAAGGTGGCTCAGTATGGTAACTATTTACAACCAAGATGAAGTATTTCAATATTTTAACAACTGGTATAGCCAAACTAGTAGAGACCAGTTGAATATAAGTCCTGGATCTTGCAAAGAAACACAGAAGGTGTGACTAGAGTGGTAGGCAGAGGGTTTTGTGTCATAGAAACCTGAAGGGTTAATTGTGTTTCATGCTGCCGAGATGAGGCCATGTGGAGACCTTGACAAGAGGTCAAGAGAAACTTCCATGGAAAGATGGGGATGAAACCAAATTCTAGTAGGTTGAAGAGCAGTATGTGTATACCACTCTTGGAGAAATTTGGTTATGAACAAAGAGTAGAGAAATGAGGCAGTCGGTGGAAGAATGCATAAAGAGATAGTAAAACATGTTCATATGCCAGTGAGAGCCGTACAGGGAGTATGTGCTGATGATGCAGGATTGAGGGGTTAATGAAGGCGACCCAGTTTTGAGAAGGAAAGAGATGAAGTAGCATCAAGAGCTCATCAAAAGTTAGCTAGAGGCAAGCTGGCATGTAGATTTGGTGATAGCAGGATGAAAGTTCATACCCTTATCAGAGAGCTTCTATTTTCTTAATAAAGTGTAAGCTGAGCTCATCACCCACAGCCTGGGAGATTAGGGGGAATTTTTAGAGCAGAACAAGCTTCTACCTAACCTCTTGTGAATTCTTACACAGCGAATCCTTTTATTGTATTCTTTTTATCTCTATTTCTTTTTACTTTTCTCTCTGTTCACTAATTTTGAATTCGTGCCACTGAGGAAGGGGTCAGCAAAGGATATTTGGATGTATTTGCACCAGACATATAATCAGGGTTTGCTTAGCTTTCCAATATGGAACCTAGAAAACCAGTGACGGAGTTTGGAATAGTTGATGAAGGAGCCAGACTGATAGCGGAAAAAGTGCACAGACATAATATGTAGTCTGGAGCCTTAATGGAATGTTTGCTGCCCGTTGAAATTTGGAAATGATAGCAACTGCTTTGCTAATATGATTTCTACTTAGACATATCTTCATTTGCCCATGCATTTTTTCATGCTAATTAGATTGTGTACATGGAATTTATCCATGCTTTCCATCAGGAGCCTTCTTTTTTCTTTATAATTGTACAATGTGTCAAAACTCTGACTTCTCTTCTACTGAAAGGAACAGTTTCAAGAAATTTTTTTAAATTAAATCCACATATTCAGTCCCAATTATGTTATAGGAGGGTCAGTTTTATTTGCAAAGCTGCAACCACTAACTGCCTGGAGGCCATGACAGGTTTCTTTTGTGGATTTTTTTTTAAAGTTATAGATTCTACATTGAAATAATATATTTTGTCTGCCTGTATTTGAAAACGATCAAAGAAAAGGAAGTTATCCCACAAAGAAATTACTGTAAGTGATCGCATTTAAATGAGGTTAAAACTCAAAGAACAGCAACAAGGGGCAAAGTATTTAATACTAAGGAGAAGAAAAGAAATCCAACTGACTTAAAGATTTTTCAATAGAGTTACGTTACAGCAGAATGTGTCTTTTAGGAGGCGTGTAGCAGCACTTTTAGTAAGACAGCAGATAATCTGGGGAAGCGGTATATTCTCTTGATATATGCGTCAGCAAGGCTGAGTGTTGAATTGCATTGATTTCTGTGTCTACCTTTGGTGGAACAGCTTTCCAATCGAGTTTAATGTAATCTGAATACAGGAAAAGGAATCACTGCCAAGATGAAATCTCTGTCGCCACAGGTCACAGCAGGAGGTGTGAATTCAGTGAGGTTTGAGATTTCAATGCACCCATCTTAATTGTGTAACTTTGCTTTGTCAGCACTCTGTATCATGAGCACCAACTATACTTACCCTTTCTAAACCTTTTGCCTATTCTTGATATCTTGACCTTAAAAACCACAGCTTAGTCCTTTCTCCCCAGGACTAATGATGTAGACCAGTGAAAAAAAAGTCTACAAATTGGCCAGGCGCGGTGGCTTATGCCTATAATCCCAGCACTTTGGGAGGCCGAGGCGGGTGGATCACCTGAGGTCAGGAGTTTGAGACCAGCTTGGTTAACCTGGTGGAACGCCATCTCTACTAAAAATACAAAATTAGCTGGGTGTGGTGGCGGGCACCTGTAACCCCATCTACTTGGGAGGCTGAGGCAAGAAAATCACTTGAACCCGGGAGGTGGAGATTGCAGTGAGCCGAGACCATGCCATTGTACTCCAGCCTAGGCAAAAAGAGTGAAACTCAGTCCAAAAAAAAAGTACAAATCATCTAGGAAGTAAATGTGTCATTAGTTTTGTATGAACTGCCTATTGGGTAACCATCCTAAATTAAGGTAAGCAAGACTATTCTATGGCAACATAGCAACACTTGACTCTCAGTGGCTTAACACAACAAAGGCTTATTTCTTGCTCATGCAACTCAAGTAAAGAGAAGAGAGATCAAGAAGGAGATGCAGAGCTTTTCACTGCCTCTGCCCAGAAGTGACAAATGCATCTCACATTGTCTAGGACGAGTCACAGTGCATTGTCTACCTGTACAGGGGCGAACAGGTAGTCTTCCCTATGCCCAGGTGAGCACTAGAAGTTTCTATCACAAATTTTCTTTCTGCTGGTAATATATAATAACATATATGTCTATAGTGTATAATTATATGATATTCTAATTTTCTAATTGACTTAGTTTAAAGGTTCTCCAAGCCTAGAATTGCAGGTCTATCAGGATTAAATATTGTTTGTGCTATTAGATGTTATCAAGGGATAAATTTGTTATTATGATCCTGTTTGAGAATAGTTTCTTTAATCTCAGTTTTACAAAATAGTTTTAGCTCACAGGTATTATGAAAATGAAGTTTACCAAAAATATGAATTCCTTGGAACAAATCTGGCGGATACCCAAAGGAAGATTCCTTACTGCATTTTCGGCATATAAAAAATTAGGGGAGATGTGGGGAAGACAATGGAGATGGTAAAAATAAGTAAATAAGTGGAATCCATGACAGGATGATTATAGAGCTCTGGGAATATCATTTTCTCATTCCCTTCCTCCTTTCCTTTCTTTTTTCTTTCCTTCCTTCAACAAACGTTATTCAGTCTCTGACATATGCTACAAGTTCTTCCAGGCACCAAAAAGATGATCATCAACAGGGTAGCCATTGTCCCTGTATTAGTTAGGGTAACACTGGATACTGTCACAGATAAACTCCTAAATCTCAAGAGCTTAACACAATGGCCGTTTCCTTTTACTTCCTGTACAGTCCAAAATGTGCGTTTCTGAGCTGTGGGAGGATGTTTTCAATTAGTGATTCAGGGGTTACACTCCCTCACTTACATGACTTCATCAGTTCAACATGTAGCTTCCAAAGCACTGTGTGGCAGCAAGCCCACGGCAAGAGAAAGCCCCTAGAGGATCCCATAAAGGGCCGTCTCATGGGCCTGGTCTGGCAGTGCTGTACATCAGGCCCAAGTCCCAATACAGGTTAGGGTCAGAGCGCAAGAGACTTAAAGAACAGGGAGAAGTAAGCTAAAGGAATCCTTTTTTGGCTTAACTAACCACTATGGTGAAAGCCTACCAAGTAAGCAGTCTTGTAACTCCAAGACTGCAACCTTCCTTAGGTGAACAAAAATCGAACTTACTTTCATTCATTTGTACAAATAAGTATTGAGTTCCTTCTTTTCCGAGCACTTTTCTAGGTATACAGGATACTGCAGTGAAAAAAACAGAAAAAAAAAAATCCTTCCCTCATAGATCTAGTGAAAAAGTTTAAAATACCATTAGTATGTTACTTTTTTTTTTTTTTTCTTGAGATGGAGTCTCACTCTGTTGCCCAGGCTGCAGTGCAGTGGTGTGATCTCAGTTCACTGCAGCCTCAACCTCCCAGGATCAAGCGATTCTCCTGCCGCCGCCTGTTGAGTAGCTGGGATTACAGGTGTGCACCACCAGGCCTGGCTAATTGTTGTATTTTTAGTAGAGACGGGGTTTCACCGTGTTGGCCAGGCTTTTCTTGAGCTCCTGACTTCAAGTGATCCGCCCGCCTCAGGTCTCCAAAAGGCGCCTGCACCTCCCAAAGTGCTGGGATTACAGGCATGAGCCACTGCGCCTGGCCAATATTTTAGTAGTACATACCAAAATTCTGCTTACAGGCCCAGGACCTTAAGAAAATATTGCATTTGTATACTTGTACATAAGGAACTTTGTACAAAATGTTTATTACATTATTGTTTGTAAAAGCAAAAACATTGGAAACAAGTGTCCATCAATAGGAAAAATGGATAGAGTATATTCATTCAATAGACTACTCTCAAGCAAATAAACTGAATAAACGAGCTAAAATTATCAACATGAATAAATCTCAAAAACATAGTATTACATGAAAAAGCAAATTTCAGAATGATTACTGCTAGACCAGGGCTACATTTAAGTAAGTTTTAAAAACTTGAAGAACAACACTGTGCGTTCTTCATGGATGCAAATGCTAATATATCAAAAGTTGAAATGGCCAAGCACGGCGGCTCACACCTATAATCCCAGCACTTTGGGAGACCACGGCAGGAGGACTGCTTTAGCCCAGGAGTTTGAGACCAATCTGGACAACATGGTGAGATTTTATGTCTATAAAAAGAAAAGAAATTAACAAGACGTAGTGGCACATACCTGTTGTCTGAGCTACTTAGGAGGCTGAGGTGAGAGGATGGCTTGAGACCAGGGGTTTGAGGCTGCAGTGAGCCATGATTGTGCCACTGTATTCCAGTCTGGGTGACAAAAAAAGAACTTGTCTCAAAAAACAACGCACCAACAACAAAAAAGTTAAAAACATGCATGGGGATGATAAACATACAATTCAGAATAGTGGTTATTAATCTCTGAGAAGGAAGCAATATAGGGAAATCAGATCTACAGGGGGTCTTAGGTGGATGTATAAAATATAATTTCTCTTAGAAAATTTTGAAACATGGCCAGGAACAGTGGTTCACGCCTGTAATCCCAGCACTTTGGGAGGCCGAGTTGGGCGGATCACTTTAGGTCAGGAGTTTGAGCCCAGCCTGGCCAACATGGTGAAACCCCGTCTCCACTAAAAAATACAAAAATTAGCCAGGTGTGGTGGCAGGCGCCTGTAATCCTAGCTACTCAGAAGACTCAGGCAGGAGAATCACTTGAACCCAGGAGGCAGAGGCTGCAGTGAATCAAGATTGTGCCACTGTACTCCAGGCTGAGCAACAGAGTGAGACTGTCTCAGAAAAAAAAGAAAAAAAAATTCGAAGCAAATAAAGTTTGATTGGATAAATTTGGGCTAAGTATATACTTGTTCAGAATATCATACTCTATTTTTGTTATTGTATTTGAGATGTTGTTGGTACCTTCTTTAACTAGACATGTTTCCTCCTGTGCTCTTCTGACATGGTTTGGCTGAGTTCTCACTCAAATCTCATCTTGAGTTGTAGCTCCCATAATTCCCACATGTCATGGGAGGGGCCCAGTGGGAGATAACTGAATTATGGGGGCAGGTCTTTCCCATGCTATTCTTGTGATAGTGAATAAGTCTCACGAGATCTGATGGTTTGGTTTTATGAAGGGAATTTCCCCTGAGCACACTCTCTTGCCTGCCGCCGTGTAAGACGTCCCTTTGCTCCTCCTTCGTCTTCCACCATGATTGTGAGGCCTCCCCAGCCAAGTGGAACTGTGAGTCCATTAAACCTATTTCCTTTATAAATTACCTAGTCTCAGGTATGCTTTTATTAGCAGCGTGAGAATGGAGTAATACATCTTCCCATACCTCTCTGCCCCAACAGACATCCTGCATATTTCCTTACTAATACTTCAATTGCTGGTCCTGCCAAGGGGAGACATTCTCCCTCCTTGTCTCTTAGGTGATGCACCTGAGGTGGTGAGTAAAGGCTATAGTGGGAGAGATGGGAGCAGAGCATGGGCCTCAAGCTCCCAAGTGGGGAAGGAGTGGTAGGTCGAGACAGGTTCAGGACAGTTTAACTCACCTGTCTCTTTTGGCAAAGACTGCTACCAAGCAGGTCTTTGGTGCACGTCTCATGCAGAACCCAACTCCCAGGACCCTTCTATGGCTCTTCTAATGGGAAAGGACCCCCATTGCTTTTATTATTTTGACAAGAATTCAACATACTCAAACTTTTGTGGCTAAGAGTAGCAATGCATGTGCTATCTAACTTTTCTCTGGACAGATGCCAGACTCTGTAAGTCACCTTGGCCAAGCAGGCTAATTCTTATAACAGCAAAACACTTTCAATGGCACAAGTTTGGCTTCCTGATCCCTATCATATAACTACTCACTGCTAGTGCTAAACCTCCTTGAGCTGAAGACATCAGAAGCACAAGCAAGGGAACTGAGTTAATTGTGTGGGCAAATGTCCTTTCTACCAGCTCCAGCTCCAGCTCCAGGCATGTAGACCTAAACTAGGATAGACACGGTGATTTTTGGTCCAAGATACCTCTCAGTAGCATAGCCCGTAGGTTATATTCTCTCTTTTTTTTGAGACGGAGTCTTACTCTGTCACCCAGGCTGGAGTGCAGTAGTGCAATATCAGCTCACAGCAAACTCCGCCTCCTAGGTTCAAGCAATTCTCCTGCTTCAGCCTCCTGAGTATCTGGGACTACAGGTACCCACCACAACACACCCAGCTAATTTTTGTATTTTTAGTAGAGATGAGGTTTTGCCATGTTGGTCTCAAACTCCTGACCTCAAGTGATCCGCCTGCCTTGGCCTCCAAAAATGCTAGTATTACAGGTGTGAGCCATCACACCCGGCCTATGTTCCCTCTTGATTATGCTTTAGATGTTTTTCCAAGTTCATCCGAAGTCTCTGTTTCCTTATTCATCTCCTCATTTGATAAGAAACGAGGCTTTCTCTAAATCACCCTGTCCCAGTATTCTGTCCCATGAGATTTCACTTCATTATTTTTCTCTTTCACGAAGAGAAGAGTGGGTGTGTGCAGCAGGGGACAGGGGACACAGTGGGGAGGGATGATTCTGTCCTCAGCACTTGTTCCAGAGCCACTACGCATCCCCATTTGTTCCCACCACCTGCCTTTAACACATTACTCCAATCATCCCCTGTGCGCCATAGACCCACTTTCACCTTCCTAAGATGACTTTAACCCTTGGGATTTCTTTCTGCTTGAATTTATAATGAACCACTGTGGTGAAAGCCTGCCCAGTAAGTCATCTTGTCACTCCAAGAGTACAACCTTCTAGCCACTCACTCTCTTAGGGACTGTCCCTAAATTCACCTGTGTGGCCGAAGCCCTGGCTCCAGGATGCTCATCTCCTGCCTGACCTTCCATAGTGTGAAGGCTGGAGGTGGGGAATTTGTCATTCTCAGTAGGAAGACCCTCAAGCAGGCCCTCTACAAGTAAGCCTGGGCAGCTTAGCTGGACTTCGTCTACCTACTCACATTCAAAGCTGTACCCAAGCACCTGCCCCTCCCCAGTGCGCCTGATTTTCAAGTCCTGGAGCACCTGATGGAGCCACCCACCCACAACTTAGGGGGCTCAAGTCCTGACCCTCAGCTATCACCATGATTGGCAGCAACTAGACGCCTTCCCACTATGCGTAGACAATCTGGCCCATTCTGATGTTACCAAACTCCTTTCCGAACTTGGACTTCTGAATTAGCTGAATTAACAACCAAGCCTCCACCCCATTCCTCAAGCTCTGAATTTAGGTAATGAAGCACAGCTAGAGAAACTGCAAGAAACAGTTTCTAGACTAAACCATTTCTCAGCTCTTGACACTTTGCTTTGCTCATTTTCTGTATTTCTCTCTCTTTTTTTTTTTTTTTTTTTTTGAGACAGAGTCATGCTCTGTCACCAGGCTGGAGTGCAGTGGCAGGATCTCAGCTTACTGCAACCTCTGCCTCCTGGGTTCAAGCAATTCTCCTGCCTCAGCCTCCCGAGTACCTGGGACTATAGGCGCATGCCACCACACCTGGCTAATTTTTGTATTTTTAGTAGAGATGGGGTTTCACTATGTTAGCCAGGATGATCTCGATCTCCTGACCTTGTGATCCACCCACCTCAGCCTCCCAAAGTGCTAGGATTACAGGCATGAGCCACCGCGCCAGGCCAATTTTCTTTCTGACTTTCTCATCACAGTGACTTTTCTGGACCATCCTTGCTCTCTTCCAGCCTCCATTTTTGCTTCCATCCAACCTCACTCCTCCCTGCAGACCTTGCCGTGGAAAGCCTGAAATTGGGCAAACCCCTTCCTTATTCCCCATCACCTTGATCTATTTTTATTTCTACATCTGTTCTCTCTCTCTTTGTCTTGTAGTATCAGAGAAAGAGATTTTCCTATTCCTTCTTGGAGTTAATTAATCTACCTGTGCTCTGAATTTCTTCACACCTGAGCTAAGAGATCTTCCTCCTGTAGCCTGTCATTTTTCATTAGTTCTTTGTGTTTTTCTCCCTAAAACAAATGTGTGAGTTCTTGCACTGTGATAGATATGGTGGATACAATGATGAACCAAATATAACCCCTGCCAGCAGTCTAGTAGGGGAGATGGTAACATGCTGATCCCCCTACTATGTTATAAATCAGCATGACACAATGACAAATCGTTCTGCAGGTAGTTACTGGAAGGAGCAATTATTCTGATTGGGGATTTTTATTTCCTCTACTGCCTCTGAGCCAATTTCCGCATTCCAGCAGCAGGAAGAATAGAAAGAAAGAAAATTCACGCCAACACGCTTATTAAAACATTCACCCATTCAGAAAATAATGAGTCCCTACTACGTGCCAGCACTATGTGAGGTGATGGAGACACCCTAAGAAACTGCACTCATGGAGTTTATGGATAACTGAAGATGACAAGTTTTGATAACACAAATAAGTATAAGCTAAAAAGGGGCAACACTGAGTCATATGAGAGTGTGTAACAGAGGGTGTCGTCTGTTTTCAGAAAGCAGGAAAGCCTTCTCAGACCCTGGGATAATGGAACTGAAACTGAGAACTGAAGGATGAGCGCTGGTTATTGAGGCAAGGATGGGAAGGAATGAGCATCCCCCGAGTGGGACCAGAGGGAGGAGGGTCTCTTGGACCAGCTTAAGAAGCTGTGTGTGGCCGGGCGCGGTGGCTCACGCCTGTAATCCCAGCACTTTGGGAGGCCGAGGCGGGCGGATCACAAGGTCAGGAGATCGAGACCACGGTGAAACCCCGTCTCTACTAAAAATACAAAAAAAATTAGCCGGGCGCGGTTGTGGGCGCCTGTAGTCCCAGCTACTCGGGAGGCTGAGGCAGGAGAATGGCGTGAACCCGGGAGGCGGAGCTTGCAGTGAGCAGAGATCGCGCCACTGCACTCCAGCCTGGGCGACAGAGCAAGACTCCGTCTCAAAAAAAAAAAAAAAAAAAAAAAAAAAAAAAAGAAGCTGTGTGTTTATTCTAAGAGCCATGGAGCTGCTGAAGGTCTTTATGCAGAGGTGACACAGGATCAGATGTGCACTCTAGCTGCAGTGTGGAGAGATTTAGATAGACTCTGGGGAAATCAAAAGAGCAGTAGAGTTGGAATCTGGAGTTGTATGTCCTAACATCAAATCCTATGAGCCCAAAGATCTTAAGCAAACTCTCTTTCCTTTCTGAGGCTGTGTTTCTGCCTCAGGACGCCATGACAGTTGGCAGAGAATGTGAGTGACTAGCTCCTGGCTCACGGGAGGTCTTCAGCCGACTTGTTTAATTCCTTATCTTTTTTTGTATTTTCTAAGCCTCATAGCCATTATTTCCTTGACAGGTGGGGATATAGGCATGGGTATAGATTGTGAAACCCACGGCATTTTTGTGGCTAGTTCTTTTTCTGCTCAAAAAGGACATTCTGGCACACTTCCAAGGCCCAGAAATGACAGAGTCATTTTAATTAGAACACTTTCTTTTTTCTAATTTGCAAATTGCAGTCCTCAAAGACTAGCTCAGCAGAGCTGCCATGGCCTCCTTGACCTACATTATAAGTAATGAGCTCTTGATCTAAGAATTAATGCAGGCTCCATCATGAGGTGATTGGCGTGTTTGAACAGAAGTGTTACGTTTTCAAAGCTCTGGCCTATTCAAGACTTTCAACTTTCTGTTGAAAAGTGGTTGGAACTAGGAATTTTAATTGCTCCATTCCTTCCCTTGTCACGATTGGTTTTTATTAATGGGTTTGTCAATTAACAGGTTACACTGTAAATGGCAGGGATGGGGTTCCAGTCAGGGAATCTGGCTTCAGACTCGACTTTGCCAGGCATGCTCTGTGTCTCACTAATCAATGCAGGCTCAGGAGGCCGAGGAGAGAAAATAACCTATGTTTTCACGTTTTCATTAGAGGAGAAAATAAAGACATCTTCACTATTGTCTTTTTTTTAAATTTTATTATTTTTTATTTTTTTGAGACAGGGTCTTAGTCTGTCACCCAGGTTAGACTACAGTGGAGCAGCTGTAGCTCACAGCAGCCTCGAACTCCTGCGCTCAAGCGATCATCCTGCCTTAGCCTCCCAAGTAGCTTGGTCCACAGGCATGCACCACTATGTCTGGCTAATTTTTAAAAATTTTTGCTATGTTGCAAAAAAATCTTGCTATGTCATCTGGGATGGTCCTGAACTTCTGGCCTCAAGCAATCCTCCTGCCATGGCCTCCCAGAGCACTGGGATTACAGGTGTGGGCCACTGTGCCCGGCACATCATCCCTTCTCATAGATTGTAAAGGCACATGAAGGTCTTAGAAGCACAGGGAGGTCATTCAAACATATGGCTTAGATTTAAGGGATTTCTGACCTCTTCCTTGTGTGTAGGACTACGATGATGGGAGATAGTCTCCCCTCTCCACCTTCCAAGATATCACCTCCTTTTGGAGCCTATTATGGGATGACTTGTGTCCTCCTCAAAATTCATGTGTTACATTCCTAACCTCCAGTACCTCCAAATGTGACTGTATTTGGTGATAGGTCCTTTAAGGAGGTAATTAAGGTAAAATGAGGTCATTAGGTAAAATTAGACAGGGCTTTAAAGAGGTAATTAAGGTAAAATGAGGTCATATTGGACCTTAATCCAGCATGACTGGTGTCCTTATAAAGAGATTAGGACACAGGCAACACAGAGACTGAGGGGTGACCCTGTGAGGATAGAGCAAGAAGGCAGCAAGCCAAGGAGAGAGGCTTCAGAAGAAACCAAACCTGCCAACACCTTAATCTTGGCCTTCTTGTCTCCAGAGCTGTGAGAAAATCAGCTTCTGTTGCTTAAGTCACCCAGTCTGTGGTGTTTTGTTATGGCAGCCCTAGCAAACAAATACAGAACCTAAGGAGCTCTACCAAATCCATGTAAAATGAGGAAGCTTGATTAAGATTCCTTGCTTCCCTGCTCACATAGAATCCATTGGATTCTGACAGTGACAGTTCTCTCTGTTTTGTGAATGAGGCTGCTTACTGCTTTATAAGCAAAGTGTATCTCTACGGCTGTCAATTCAGCATTTCACAGTTCTCATGTTTATTGGCCATCTTGATAATCTGGAGTCTCCTTCTCCCTTTCTTCCCTCTCATTTCTCTTCCACGGATATGCAAGCTAGCACTTTGGCAGTTAAACTGCGCTGAGTACATAAAGTATTAATTCAGCAGCTGAGCCTCCTTTCATTATTTTATCCATTTATTTTTGCAAGCTTAATGGTTTTTACCATTTACCATGCTCAAGGCTGTAAACCATTTCTCCAGGAATCTGACTTTCAAAGGTGCGAGCTTTAAATGAGAATTGCCCTTGTAAAAGGATCCCATAAAAAACATCTCTAGGTGTTCTTAACCACCAAGTTGATATGTTGGCCAGGACTCTGCAGCCTGTAGGAGAGGGCGGGGCCACCTCTCTTTAAAGAGCCAAAGAGGTTGGTTCCATTGTCCTACCAGGCTCCCTGGCATTCAGATTTATTTCAGCCCCAGGGGGCAGCCGTGAAGCGTGGCCTCACCATGGCTGCCAACTGTGGCAGAGGCTCCAGGAGGATGAATTCAAAACTGTCTCCCCTGGCTCCCTGAAGTCTTTGGATGTGCACATACTCCTTGTTTCTAGGTTTGGACAAGCCAGGAATTACGACAGGTTGGTCAGTGGAGCTGCTGAAGACGCAAAGGTAGAAGGTGAATTTTCATGCTGCTTCATTAAAAAAAAAAAAAATCTAGCCTAGATACACTCAATAGTCAAACCCAGCTGTGAGGAGGCATCACCTGACAGCAGGGGCTTCTGACTAAGAGGCCCGCCTGGCCACTGCATCAGGCTCCCGCGCAGCGTGAGATGCTAGCTTCTGCCTGGGGGACAGATGTCTTGTTGTCCTTGTTCTAATGAACACCCATTCTTAGGGAGGAGAGGGATAGGTGTCTGCTTTGTTCATTCACATCATTCAACACATCCCTACTGAGTGCCCATGTCGTGCCAGGTATGACATACGGTGTGGCAGAACAGCAATGAACAAACTTGGTCCCTGACCCTGGGGCTTGACAGTGTAGTTGTAAAGGAAGCAAAGGTTGTGTTTCCCTCCCCCAAAACTCAAAACTCTATAACTCCCTCTTCTTTGTCCTTTCCTCCATTCATTTATCCCCTACACACTCCTGCTTCCCAGAGGTTTGCATCCTAGAAAGAAGGCTGCAGGAAGAGAGTACATTTATCCTAGGGCATGAATCCTTAATGGTAGAATTTTATCATCTGACTAGAAGATATTTTATAATAAATGAGCATCTTGTGGCCTCTCCAAGGCAGGGATTCTGAATCCTTTGCTTGCGGTGAAATCTATGCAATGCATTACTGTACCCTGGAGGCCGCATGGAGGCCACATGAAGGCTGTCCCAGGGCACAGAGAACTGCAGAGTTAGAAAGGGACCTCCAGGCTTGCAAATCAGCAGTACATTTTTTCATTAGCAAATCAACAGCTGAGTGGCACTGACTTTCTCTGCCGAGGCTCTTAAGCACCTAGCTTAGTTCCTGCTTCCTGCAAAGAGATTTATATCCCTGTGTAACAGAGGAATAAGAGGCCTGCTGGCAATGAGCCCCAGAGAGGGAGTGGGGTTTGCAGAGGATACACTGACAAATGTAATTGCTGGAAGCTGTTGGTCCCAGGGCTGCCAGCCCTAAGATTTAACCCCTAACTCTCCAGGTAGTGTATGGTACAACCCACTCTTGATGCGAGACAAGTGTTCACCTGAGATGCAAACTTGAGAATTTTGCTGCTCTCACTACCCATTTTAAGGCCTTTTCTTCCACCGCAGTACAAACTAACCATTTCACTTGCCAAGACTTGAATGATGTAAGCTTCATTATTAAATACTGTTTAGGAGTGTCGACAGTATTTCTTTGAAACTTCTTTTGTCAGCTTTAACAAAACCTCATCAGATCCTACCGAAAGGATTGGCATCTGGAGCTTTATTTGGTAATCCAACATTGCATCAACTCGGAAGACAAAGGAGCTTGAACTTGTCTTGGGAACTCAAGGCAAAGTTCTACTTGGGCATTTCAAAAGGAAGAAAGAAATGGTAAGGAATACAGTGCCAAGATTGAGTAAGAAGTAGGCATGGCCCTTTGTTGAGCCTGACCTCAGCCAGATGCATGATGCTGGGAACTTAACTCATTTGTTGAATGAATAAGTAATGGCCCAATAAAGGAAATTGGTTGGTGCTAAAATGATAAAAAGGTCAGAAGTATAACATCTAGTTACCGGCCAGGCACGGTGGCTCAGCCTGTAATCCCAGCACTTTGGGAGGCCGAGGAGGGCAGATCATGAGGTCAGGAGTTTGAGACCAGCCTGGCCAATATGGTGAAACCCCATCTCTACTAAAAATACAAAAATTAGCCAGGTGTGGTGGTGTGTGCCTGTAGTCCCAGCTACTCGGAAAGCTGAGGCAGAAGAGTCGCTTGAACCCAGGAGGCGGAGGTTGCAGTGAGCTGAGATCTGGCCACAGCACTCCATCCTGGGCAACAGAGCGAGACTCCATCTCAAAACACCACCAACAACACAATATCTAGTTACTTCACCTTTGTTCTATACAATGTTTTCTTATTTCCTATTGTGCAATCCCTATAAGAGTTTGCTTCCCCAAACTTAACTTGAAATTAATTTCAACCATCCTTGGTAATTATCTGTTGGGGCAGAGGATAAGGGATGATGGTCATAGCCAGAAAGGAGACTTAAAAGAAATGACTTGAGAATCTAGTAATGATTAGACATAATGCAGGCACTGAATTCAACTAGGAATAAAAACACTTACCTGACAGGTTATTGTGAGGATTAAATGAGAATATTTATAAAGCATCTAGTGGAATGCTAGGACCTAGGAAGTGACCCACAGATGTTAACAGCATCTTCTCCACCCTCCCAACACTAGGGAGGGTGTTGGTTTTTGGCTAAATCAGATGGCTGGATTCTTTTACTTCCTTCCATTTCTAGGGTTTCCTTCCCCTTTAAATGGAGAAGGTGTCCCTGAAGCAAGGGATAATTACTTACTGTCATTCTATAAAGAGATTTAATCTTTGCCAGAGCAAAGAATTTCCTAATCACTTGGGTAAACTTCTGTAGAATCAGTCCTAGAAACCAGCTACTTAGAACTGCTGCTTTCAAGAGATCTGTGCTGTTGCTTAGAAGTGCTTATTGTTTGTCCAGGAAAGAAGATTGGCTGTGTTCAAGGGAGGTTGGCTACTGTCAGTCTCACCTCCCTTAACAGTTTTGTTAAATTCAAAATGAGAGATATATGAGAGGGATATACAGGTCCCTTGGCAACTTTTTCTATTGTATTGTGAATCTCTTGGTTTCATATCATATTCTCCTTAAAATTTTCCCTTTATTAACTGTAAGAAATGAAGTCCAAACATTCAAGGCTTTCACAATTCAGATATTACTTTATTACTTTTCTTTTTCTTTTTCTTTCTTTCTTTCTGGGTTTTTGTTTTTGTTTTTTTAGATGGAGTCTTGCTCTGTCACCCCAGCTGGAGTGCAATGGCATGATTTTGGTTCACTGCAATCTCTGCCTCCGGGGTTCGAGCAATTCTCCTGCCTCAGCCTCCCGAGCAGCTGGGACTACAGGTGTGCACTACTACACCCAGCTAATTTTTATATTTTTAGTACAGAGTTTCACCATGTTGGTTGGACTGGCTGGTCTTGAACTCCTGACCTCAGGCGGGGATCCACCCACTTTGGCCTCCCAAAGTGCTGGGATTACAGGTATGATCTGCCATGCCCAGTCTGGACATTACTTTTCTTAAAAGTCTCATCTTCATCCCACCTTGGAACATGCTTAAGTCTTCGTATTTTTCTATATAATCTTTCCTGTCTCTCCACCAAACTCCTATTCATCCTTGAAGAATCTCTTCTGTAAAGCTTTGTGGTACCACCGAGCAAAGTTCTCATAGCACTTCCATAGTTCTTTCAATTTCACAGTACGTTTGTGTCTTAATTATATTTGTATGTCTTTGTTCTCATTAGACGACAAGCTCCTAGAAACAATTACCTGGTGTTAAAAGTCTGTGGTGACTAGATTAAGGACTGTGGAATGACTTATAGTGAAAAAGAACAAAAGATAGCTTACATTCATTTAATATCTGTAGTAGATGCTCTCTAGGATATAATTGATATAATCTTATTTAATCTATTCAACAATCATGCAGGGATTAATGCATTTACAGATTAGTCAATGGGCTTAAAGATAGAGTGATTTATTTAGACTAATTAAGGAAAAGCCTAGAATTGAATCCTATCTGATGCTCCAAAGCTCAGGCTCTTGCATTATACCAGGCTGCCTCAGGAAAGGGCAATTATATAATCAAAGATGCAGGCTGGCATTAGTAAACAGTGTGGATTGGGGTGAAAAAGCAGCTAGGAGACTGGAACAGTAATTCAATTGTAAGACAGTGAGGGCCTAAATAAGATTAATAAATAGAGAACAATCAATGAAAGTGATAGATATTGATAAGGAGGAGCCAAATGGAAAGGCCATGCAAATGAAAAGCAGATTCATAGAGCTCATCAGTGTAGCACAGCATCTTACTTGCTTTTGACTGTGGCTGAACCAGAGTTGAGGTGGGTGGCTCTGAGGCCTGTGCAGTAGGGGCAGGCAGAACACAGTCCTGAGGCCGGACTCCCTGAGGAAGGTGCTCTGGACCCCAGGGCTGGGATTGCTGCCCAGCAGCTTTTTGAGCAGAAAACAAAGACTCAGATCCTGCAGAAAATATCATAAAGCAGTTAAAGCCTGTCTTAGTCTATTTTGTGCTGCTATAACAAAATACTACAGACTAGACAATTTATGTTGAACAGAAATGTATTGGCTCACCATTCTGGAGGCTGGTAAGTCCAAGACCAAGGGACTGGCATCTTGTAAGGGCCTTCTTGCTGTGTCATCTGTGGCAAAAGTAGGAGCCTACTCTCAAAAGCCCTTTTATTAAGGCATTAAATCCACTTATGAGTGTGGAGCTCTTATTGCTTAACCACCTCTTAAAGACCCCATCTTCCAATACCATTGGCAATTAAACTTCAGCATAAGTTTTGGAGAGGACAAACACTCAAACCATAGAAATGCCTATTCAAGACTTCATACAATATGTGGTCATGGTATTCCCCCAACAACTCTAAACCTAAAGGTGACCTGCAAAAGTAATAGATTGGACCCCAATCTACTAGTTTCTTTCCCAGCCAGAATTTGTCAAGTTCACAGGGGATATTGGCACATCAGCCCTCCAAAAACACTAACAGGTGAGAGAGTTGTTTGTGAGCGCTGTTCAGCTGAATATCATAGTATGTATGGAAAGGTTTTTGACCTTGAACTACCACTAAAACTGTCTCAAAATCTGTTTACATAGCATGATACTACATGTACAAATTTTTACCACAGCCATTTTGGCCAAATATCCTATTTTCCAGTCCATCATATTTGGCAAAATGTGTGGTCTGATGCTAAACATGGAATTGGTCTCTTGGTTAGTATGCTTCAAGTCTTGGGTCTTTACAGGAATTCTACTCTTTTCTGTTCTGCCCATTTTTTATAAACCTCTTCTTTCTGTAAGGTCAAAGTAGTTTATGGATAAGAAACAGATTACTGGGGAAAGGAGGTAGGTTGAATTGAGGAACATTTCTTTTTGTCAGTACCTCCAGCCTATTTGTATTGTTGGCCAGCTTACTGGTACAATTAATCTTTTTGATCTTATAATGATGGAAGTTATGTTTAACTGGAGATGAGAGCAATTAATTTTTTTCATATAAAGTTGTGCTTTCTTTTTAGGAAGTACAATTTTTTCATAAGTAGTTCAGTTTAAAAAGGGAGAATGAATTGAACTGTTGGCAGCAAACTCAAACATTATAAGTAAAATTAAGATGCCCAAGTCTGTGCTCAAGATCGTTGTATGGATTTATGATATGCCTTCAAGCTCTTCATGACTTCAGTTATTTTGAATTCAGTTGTATTTCAGTGACCATGAAAAAAGCATTTTTCTGAGATGCTTTTTGTTTACATCTCAGGATTTTATTTTAAAAGAAAACTGCACAAATTTCATTGGTATCCAGACATGGTCAACTTTATTGAAAAAAACAAAAAACAAAAACAAAAAACAAAAACCCTACTTTGCTAGCACAAAATGTAAGGTTTTTGATATTTCAATCACTAATATTCTTCTGTTACATATCATTTTCTTTACTTTCTATACAACAAACCTAGATTTAGTGTATCTGTCACTTTGGTTTTAAACCTGTGCCTGGGTTTGCTTGGAGAACATGTTGGGGACTTATCCTCCTGTGGAAGCCATCACCCCACATTTCACTGAGCCTCTGGAAGGGAAACGATTTTGCAGAATGTAATTCTAGAAGCTGGGTCACCTGTGAAATCACATTGGAATTTGATATCCTTAAGAAAAAAAAAAAAGGAGCCTACAGGGACAAAATGTCATATGTGCAATGTAGGACTCCAGACCTTTCCCTTCCCTTTTATTATGTAATGTTTTAAAAGCCACATGTTCATTCAGCTGTTTCTCATCAGTTTTGTTTTGTTCCCATATAAACACATACACACAAAATAACAACAATTTTAATTAAGAGAAATTCTTCTCTTAAAGTTTCTTTGATGGTGGAATTCATGTAAAGCTCTGAATTATGAAAAAGTTTTAAAAAATCCAAAATAGAATTTAAAACAAAATACAGTTCTGATTGTGTCTTTTGTCTTGTCTCCCCTTTTCAAATATGTTCCTTCATTCTTTTAATCCTCTGTAAAGCCACATAGGAAAGGCACAATTTTGAAATAATATTAGCAATCAAGGTTTCTGGTTTCTTTTTAACAAGGATAAATAATGCATCAGAAAACTTTAGGATATGAGCTAGGCCAGCTGCAATTAGCTTTGTTCTTCTCTGAGTTAATTTATTTCCCAGTTTGCCTCTGGTTTACAGGAGGTAGTGGGCCATAAAACTAGATTAAGAAGGTTCTATATAAAATGGGATCAAGGTTGGATGTGGTGTCTTACAACTGTAGTATCAGCACTGTGGGAGGCTGAGGCAGGAGGATCGCTTGAGCCCAGGAGTCAGAGACCAGCTTGGGCAACATAGTGAGACCATGTCTCTATTAAAAACACATTTAAAAATTAGCTGGATGTGGTGCACCTATAATCCCAGCTATCTGAGAGGCTGAGGCAAGAGGATCACTTGAGCCTGGGAGTTCAAGGCTGCAATGTGCTATGATCGTGTATCTGCACTCCCGCCTGGGTGACAGAGTGAGACCCTGTCTCAAATAAATACATAAAATAAAAATAAAATGGGATCAAGCTTCACAGTGTGTGGAATCTCAGAGTAAGAGACTTTGGATAACCTGTGGTCCAAGAACAACTTATGGACAATATTCCTGATTTCCCCCCTTTTCTAAAGGGATATTATAGCTCATCAGTTAGCTTATTCAGTAAGCTTATCACTGGCACCAATATATTCTGGTCCAAGCCACTGTGATCTCTCACCTGGCTGATTGCAGTAGATTCTGAATCATAAGCAGTCTTCCTGCTCTCACTCTTATCCTGCCCCAACACCCATGCTTTATTCTCCACAGGGCAGAAAGTGATCTTTTAGAATGTAATCAGGCCAAGGTATCCCATCACAGTTAAAATCTAACTCCAGGCCAAATGCAGTGGCTCATGCCTATAATCCCAACCCTTTGGGAGGCAGAGGCAGGTGGATCACTTGAGCTCAGGAGTTCGAGACCAGCCTGGGCAACATGGCAAGACCCCGTCTCTACAAAAAATACAAAAATCAGCCAGGTGTGGTTCCACATGCCTGTGGTGGCCCCAGCTGCTTGGAAGGCTGAGGTGGGAGGATCACTTGAGCCCAAGAGGTTAAGGCTGCAGTGAGCCAAGATCATGCTGCTGCACTCCAGCCCGAGCAACAAAGCGAGACCCTGTCTCAAAAAATAAAATAAATAAAATAAAATAAAATTTAACTGCAAATGCCGTACCATGGCATCTAAGGCCCAAGGCCCTGGCTCTTGCCTATCTTTAACCTTAAGTACTCTGCACTGACCACGTGGATGTTCTTGCTATCCTTCCGGTGTACCAAGCTTGTTGCCATTTCGCAACCCATGCCGTCTGTTCCTTCTGCCTGAAAGGCTGTTTCCATTCAAGTTTGTGTGGTGCATTCCCTCATTCATTTAGGTCAGTGCCCAGATATCATCTTCTTACACCATCCTAACTAAAAGAAATACCACCCGACCCTTGAGTCAGTCATAAACCCTTGACCTGCTTCATTTTTCTTCACAGTTCTTATTGTTCCTTGATACCATATATGTTTATTTGTGCAGATGTTTACTGTCAGCCTCCCCCACTAGACTGTAAGCCCCATGATGGAGGGAATTTTTCTCCTTCGTTCTCCACTATTTCCCAGTGTTGTCGCATAGTAGGTACTCTGTAAATATATATTGATGAGAGGAATACATTAATTATTAGAAAAATTCTCTTTCCATTTGAAGGCTGAGTTTATGTGGGGTGAGAGATGACTGTAAAGCTCCATCCCTGGGTAATTGAAAGAAAGATGGAAATGGGACATCAGGAGCCACAGGACTGAAGGGTTGGAAAGCACGTGATGTTGTCCAGTAGACCCCCTTAGCCTAGAGAGAGGATTTGATGAAGACCTCTAGGTCGTATAGCCAGCATATCAGGGACTGGAGTCCATGTCTTCTGAGTTCCCTGGCTGGTGTTCTTTCCATGACATCACAGCATCTCTAAGAGTCAGGAGGAGGAGATGAAGTCAGAATACAGAAAAGTAGTTAACAGAAGATGATAAATTCAGCTTAGGACATGCTGAGCTTGAGGTGTCACTGTGACATGCAGATTCAGATATCATGTGCTGTTAGAATGAAAAACTGAAGCCCAGAAATGAGCACAGATACATGCACTGATTTTGTAATTGAAACTATGGAAAAAGATTTTCAAGGGTAGGTAAATAGGAAAAAGCAAGAAAAAGAAGGGGGGGGGGGAGAATGCAAAGACTCTAACCTTTGCATATGAAAGATGTTTGCAGAGAAAAAAGGACTCCCATGGTCTCACAAAGCCAAGGGAAAAAAGGTCAGTCGAGGAAAAGTCAAGTAAGACAAGGACTAGCGGGAGGAAAGCAGTTTCAGCAGTGTGGAGTTAAAGGTCAAATTGCTGGGGATTAAGATAATGAAGATGAGGGGGCTTAGTGGTTAAGAGCTCTGGAGTTGAACTGCCTGGATTTGGACCAGCCAGACTTCAGCATTCGTTGTCTGTCCTTGGGCAAGATTTTAAATCTATCTCTACCTGATTGCCCCATATACTAAATAGGAATAAAACTAACACCCGTCACATAAAAGTGTTATGAGAAATAAATGAGATAATCGTTTTTAATTGCTTAGCCCGGTGTCTAACACATAGTAACTACTCAATAGATTTAGGGATTATTTCTCTTGATAGAAGTGTGGGATCTAAGGGCCAGCCTCACACCTTCACAGCACCTTAGGAAGCCAAAATGGGAGGTTCACTTGGGCCAGAAGTTTGACACCAGCCTGGGCAACATGGCGAGACCCTGTCTCTAAAAAAAAAAAAAAAAAAAAAAAATTAGCTGTGCATGGTGGTACACGCTTGTGGTTTTAGCTATTCAGGAGGCTGAGACAGGGGGATCGCTTGAGCCCAGGAGGTTAAGACTGCAGTGAGCCCTTTGCACGACTGCACTGCAGCCTGGGCAACAAAAAGATACCCTGTCTTAAGTAAATAAATAGATAAATAGATAAATAAATGTGGGGCCTGGGGGAATAGAAAGGTAAGACATAAATTTGAAAGATTAACAGGGTCAAGGGAAGACTTCTCTTGAGTGATAAAAGTCCTGTAAAGAAAGAAAGAGGGACCCCAAATTCAGGCAAAGTGGTTAGTTTTAAGGAAAAGAAATTAGACTGTAAGAGAGGAACATAAAACAGATTATAGGGATGAGAGGAGCTCTGGAAAGTTTGATAAAGAGAAATGTATTCTAAAGTCACCTTGTTAGATCCGTTCATAGCCCAGTTTATTAAGAGCTTTTGAGTGCCTCTTTCTGACATGCCACATAACGGCTGATAATTCCAACAATCTAAGATGATATGGTTTGATAAGCACTGCACAGGGCTAAGGATAGATCAGGATTCAAGGATTAGTCAGGGTTTCCAAGAGAAACAGAACCAACAGAATCAATAGGAGATTATATATATATAATCTATAATATAAAATTTTCTCCTAAAATTATATATATACTTTTAATGTGTATATAACTTTAATGTATATTAAACTTTTATAATATATATATATTTTATAATATATATTTAAACTTTAATATATATTAACTTTTATAATCTATATGATTATATATTAAACATATATACAGAGATTGTGGGAATTGTCTTATGTGATTATAGAGGCTAAAAGGTCCCACGATCCACCATCTGCAAACTGGAGAACCAAGAAAGCTGGTGGTACAATTCAGTCCAAGTCCAAAGGCCTGAGAATCAGGAACCCATGGTGCAAGTTCTGTTCCGAGCGTGAAGGCCCAGGAACCAGAAGCACTGATGTCCAAATGCAGCAGAAGAGGATGTCCCAGCCTAAACAGAGATGGAACTCAACCGTCCTTTGCCTTTTTGTTCTATTCAGGCCCTCACCAGATTGGATAACGACCACTCATATTGGTGAGGATGATTTTCTGTACTCAGTCTACCAATTTCAATATGAATCTCTTCTGGAAACACCCTCGCAGACACCCAGAAATAATTTTTTACCAGCTATCTGGCATCCCTTAGTCCAGTCAATTTAATACATGCCATCAACCATCACAAATCCTTCCAGCAACCGTAAGAAAGCCCCTGTAAGTTGCCACGGCTCTATCATTTCACACAGTCTAGAATCCCAGGGTTGGAAGACGTCTGAAAGACCATGTGGCCCAATGTCACCCAAATTCCCTGGACAGCCTCTCCAGCAGCCAGTTTTGTATCAGCTATATATGGACAGTGCCCCTGACTGGTGGCAGTCGGCATCTTGCAAGCTGACCTTTCTTTCTCAGGTCAGATTCTTCAGCATAGAAAGTTCTACCATTGATCTGCCGTAGGACCTGAAATTGCCAATTTTCAATCATTCCTCAGGCTTAAGGGATCGAAATATGCCTTTAAACCACAAATATGTTACCTGGCAATAGAGTAAGGACTGTAAAAGAGTCCTTTGGCAGTCACATGGGATGACCCCAAGGATAGGTAAATTCTAATTAGTGGTGGGAGTAGGGGCTAGGACACAGGGGATGATGAAGACAGTAAGACACGGCCGAAAATGTCAATTCCAGGGAGTTGCAACATGAATACACAGGATATTCAACAGAAGATTAATGTTGAAGTCCAATTCATTCTTCTTCACATCTTTGGTCTCTTCCAGCCCCAGATGAGTATTGAGGTGAACTAGCGTCTAAAGAAGAGCCCTGGGCCGAGTGCGGTGGCTCACGCCTGTAATCCCAGCACTTTGGGAGGCCGAGGCAGGTGGATCACGAGGTCAGGAGATGGAGACCATCCTGGCTAACACGGTGAAACCCCGTCTCTACTAAAAAATACAAAAAATTAGCTGGGTGTGGTGGCGGGCACCTGTAGTCCCAGCTACTTGGGAGGCTGAGGCAGGAGAATGGCGTGAACCCGGGAGGCAGAGCTTGCAGTGAGCCAAGATCGTGCCACTGCACTCCAGCCTGGGCGGCAGAGCGACACTCTGTCCCAAAAAAAAAAAAAAAAGAAGAAGAAGAGCCCTGGTTGGTCTGATTCAGTACTACCACGTACAAGAGGACATTTCAATGACTGGCAATGAGATAGTCCATTTAATTCATTACAGAGTACCCAGCCTGGGGTTCGTGAATGTGGTCTAAGTGAGGATAGCTGAAGGCATTCTCAGTCTACCCATGGATAAGATTTCCAACTCAAGCCACATAACCCTACCACAATCCAGACAGAGTCCAGCCCAGTTCACTCCATCTGCTGCACTCTCTGAGCTCAGCTGGTTTATCTTTGTGTTTCTTTAGTACTTTGTGTTTCCTTATCTGTAAAATACCTTACCTATTAGAATACAGAGAGCTGGATTAGAGGATCTCTGGTGGGTTTTTCCAATTCTAAATTGTATGATATCAGCTATGGGACCTCCAAGACTTGAGAGGTCAATGACAGGAGGCAGGTCTAAAGGAGCTTCAAAATTTCAACCTAAGACAGACTTATGGCTGGAGGGGAAGTCAGGGGACTGGGCATGGAATTGCATCCTCCTTGCAAGCAGCTGTTTTTACTGAGATTGCATAAGCATTGGGGGCCGCTGGGGATGTTGACAAGATTTGGGGAGATCTAAAGCTCTCCACAAGCAACTCCTTGAGCCATTCTGAAAATAGTTCCTGGTGGGTGATGTGGTTAAATTCCTTCATCTCTGCATTGCTGGCAATCTCCGTCCTCCTTTCTGTATTAGGAAACTAAAAGGCTCAGCAGTGGTAATTTGAACATTGCAACGGCCACTAGAAAATATATCTTTTGGCCGGGCGTGGTGGCTCAAGCCTGTAATCCCAGCACTTTGGGAGGCCGAGACGGGTGGATCACGAGGTCAGGAGATCGAGACCATCCTGGCTAACACGGTGAAACCCCATCTCTACTAAAAAATACAAAAAACTAGCCGGGCGAGGTGGCGGGCGCCTGTAGTCCCAGCTACTTGGGAGGCTGAGGCAGGAGAATGGCGTGAACCCGGGAGGCGGAGCTTGCAGTGAGCCGAGATCCGGCCACTGCACTCCAGCCTGGGCGACAGAGCGAGACTCCGTCTCAAAAAAAAAAAAAAAAAAAAGAAAATATATCTTTTTCGGCCGGGCATAGTGGCTCATGCTTGTAATCCCGGCACTTTGGGAGGCTGAGGCGGGCAGATCACTTGAGTCCAGGAGTTCAAGACTAGCCTGGGCAACATGGTGAAACCCTGTCTCTACTAAAAATACAAAAATTAGCCAGGCGTGGTGGTGTGCACCTGTAATCCCAGCTACTTGAGAGGCTGAGGCAGAAGAATGGCTTAAACTTGGGAGGTGGAAATTGCAATGAGGTGACATCGGGCCATAGCACTCCAGTCTGGGCAACAGAGTGAGACCCAGTCTCAAAAAAAAAAAAAAAAAGAAAGAAAGAAAGTATACCTGTTTTCATTGGGATATTTTGGTCATCACCCTATGCACTCGTATTCTGTTCTGCCCGAGTGTATAATGTTGGTTAAAACTTGGCCAAAAAACCCACAACTTTGGGAGGCTGAGGTAGTAAGATTGATTGAGGCCCAGAGTTTGATACCAGCCTGGGCAACATAACGAGAACCCACCTTTAAACCCAAAAAACATAAAAGGGAGACTAGACAATTTTGTTTTGTTTTTTTTTTTTTAAGGCAAAAGTTTTTAACAAGTCCTTTTCCTAATTCAAAGATGAAATTATTACTATTAATGGAAAATAAAGTGGTTTATTTTGTCCATAAACACTGTGCCATTTATGATAACACTAGCATTAACACTAAACACTGTGCATCCATTAATAGCAGTTTTCATGTTCATAGTGCTTTACCAACAACTAATTAAACAAGCCTATTTTAATTTGTTGCCATGGCAGTAAGTAGAGATACACAGTAATGGCTGTATCCATCAAATTTGTTCTTAATTCCTGAAACATAATTCAGTCTGGGCAATAAATCATTATTTTGTAGTGCTATAATGTGTTTAGGATGATAATTACTGTGTTCGTAATGAAAAGATTTGCAAGTATACATAGACACGTGCAACATCAAATATTTATGGATGACAATTTTTATATTTGTTACCCAGAAAAGATTTCCCTTTACTGAATCTGATAGTCAAAAATAAACATTTCATCTGCAATCATTACTCCGTTCGTATCTATTATGTTTGCTCCTGGGCATCCATCTCTAGAAGAGGGGCATTACAATGAAAGAAGCCTCAAAAAGATTTGCCTCTGAATTAACAGGGGGATCTGTTCATGGTTAGCCTGGGAGGAGAGTGGTTGCAGAGGGAGGGCAGAGAGAAGAGACAGTCACTATCTTCAAGTTTCTGGAGGGCTTTGGAGTGGAAGAATGGGAGTTGTGGTTTGTCCTCTGGGATCCAGACCAGAGTGAACATGTGGAAGTACAGGGAGGCAAGTGTGATTCAGCGTGATGTGAAGGCCTCATCTGGAGTTAAAAAGACTGGGCCCACATCCAGACTCCATCCCTTCTGCAAGTCTGGCTACCTAACCGCTCTAAGCCACAAGCCTGCTGCAGGGGGTCGTCTGGGAACTACCAAAATAACACACCCAGTAAAGCACTGAGGCCTACACCTGGTACCTAGTGAGTGATGCATGACTGTCAGCTCTTTCTGTGATAGTATGTGTCTTTAAAGGGATGTTAAATGTAGAATGACTGCTTTGCAAGGCAGTGACTCACTTCTCTGGCACGGGAAGTAATGAAGCAGAAACTGGATGGCCACCTGTTAAAAATATTGTCTAAGGGTTTCCTGCTTTGAGGGTGAGGTTGAAATCAATGATTTCCAGGTCCATATGATTCCATGAATTTTGCAGAAGGAAGGCAGAAAGGACTTCTATTTTAATCCTTTAACCTTTTCTATATTGTATTCTTGCTATAATGTGATAGCTGGGGGATCTAGGCTGTAACACCATGTTATTGGTGAAATGGTATTATAGAGAGCAAACTTTTCTCTTGTAAACTTATATCCTGAACTAGCCTTAACTCTGGGAAAAAGATCCACTAATTCTGACTCCCGTGTCTCTGCCAGGTTTTCCTCTGAGATCCCTTAGATCCTCTACAAATAGAGATTTTTTTTCTCAATTAGCTTTCCTAAATCTGTGGCTCATTGTGTCTTAACATTACAAACTATTTCCTTTCATATTCAGAATGTTCTCTGTATATAATCACATTTCCCCAGATATTTATTTATCTTTACCTTGTCGCTTAACCCCTCTGTCAGTGAGAGGGCAATGAACCAATCCAGATTTAAACAACGTGACCTTCCTTCTCAGGTTTCTTTCTTTTTCTTTAACATTGTATGATGACCAGGTTCTGCCCAGTTGCTGAATGTTTGTACAGAAACCACTGAAATCCATACAGTTATAGACTTGTTTGTGGGGCTGTGGTATCATTTCCATCCCAAGCACTTATGAGACTTCAATTCCTTGGAGTGCTGCAGTCACTATGATAATTGGCTAATAATGGCAAGGAACCCACTAAAAACCTTAAAGCAAAGCTGAGAGTGAGCCAAGGGAAAAGGAAATGAGAAAATGAGAAAAGGGAGGTAATCAATGCAAGGGTAAAAGGGCTAAATATAAACGGTACAAGGGGAGAAAAAAAAAACTTCTTTAATAAAATAAGAAAAAGAGCTCAAAGCAGAGAAGGAAGGAAGAGAGGTTTTAAATTGTCCTGATTTTCACATTATATCTACATAGTTCTTGAGAGAAACACTATTCTTAGAATAAAAATTAAACTTTGAAAAATAAAATAGGTAGTAATAGACAAAAGAAAAATACCAGTTTGCTGTTAGCTGTTCTACAATCAATCATTTACTAGGAGAACTATAACAGTAGAGGCAGAATAAACTAGTATGTCCGGTATGGGCACTTCCCATGTGAAAAAAATTAAAGTAGAAAACCTCGCATAAAAAAAAATCTTGGTTGTGTACCTCTCTCTATGAAATAACTTTTAAAAAAATCACATAACGTCTTTTTTTCTGAACCAAATAGATTCAAAATAGGCCCCTGGGTTTGTCTCTGTGTGTGTGGTTTTGTTCTGTTTTTTATTTGTTTGTTTTGAGATAGGGTCTTGCTATGTTGGGCTTGCCCAGGCTGATCTTGAACTCCTTAGGTCAAGGGGTCCTCCCACCTCAGCTTCCCAAGTAGGGATTACAGGCAGGTACCACCATGCCTAGTTAGTTTTTTTTGTTTTTGTTTTTGTTTTTTTTTACTGGTGACATTTATGTGGAATTTTCCTTAAATAAAGCATTTTTGACCATTAAACTAGCCCTCTTAATGTTAATAGTTTCAGAAGTTATTTAACAATAATATGAGCATATTCAACTTCTATTCACAAAAAATGAGATAGAATTTCTACACTCTTACATTAATGTTGAATGTTCATCAGCGATAAGTTACTAATATTTTCTTTGAAAATATTTTCCTACCCAAAAAACTTTAATAGCAGATCAATATAGCTTACATTATAAAATAAATCAACTTGGATTTCTGTCTTTCTTTCTTTTTTTTTTTTTTTGAGACAGAGCCTTGCTATGTCACTCAGGCTGGAGCGCAGAGGCGTGATCTCAGTTGACTGCAGCCTTGGCCTTCCGGGTTCAAGCAATACTCCCACCTCACCCTTCTGAGTAGCTGGGACTACAGGCATGTGCCACTGTGCCTGGCTAATTTTGTTTATTTTCTGTAGAGATGGGGTCTCACTACCAGTTCAAGACCCAGGCTGACCTTGAACTACTGAGCTCAAGCAGTCCTCCCACTTTGGCCTCCCAAAGTGCTGGGATTACAGGAGTGAGCCACCACACCCAGCTGCTTTCAATTTTAATTTGTTTCTAAATATTGTATTTAACATATGAACATGAGGGATAGGCAGATAAACCACATCTCACCATGTGTGTGTGTCTTGGGGGGTTGTGCAAGTGGATGAACTGTTAAACTTTTAGAAATAAAAATTCCTCAACAAACTTTATGTCTTTCATATAAAATAAAAGGAAATTATTTTTTAATGTTTGACAAATGAAGACAGTGTTTAGAGTAAAATGACTAGGCAGGGCCCATTGGTTTCAGATTAGCATCCTGTGTTGGTCCCCTCCCTCCAGGCGTTCAGAGGCCTGAGCACCCCATTCCCAAGTCATGTTCAGTGTGTAGAAAGGATTTCTCTAAGCAAGCCATCATTTCTCCAAAATAGAAGAGATCGTGGGATGCGTCTAATTAGGAAATTTTTAAAGTAAAATATTATGATGTTTCTATCCAAACAACTGTATCATGGAGAGTCTTTAAAAGGGTTTTCTCATCTATAAAATAAAGAGATTGAGTTAGATAATGTCTAGTGTCTCTTTTAGTTCTGTTTCAGTTCAGTTCTATGAGTCTGAGTGTTTTGCTTATGGATTTATTTTTCTGTCCCTATTTAGGTAACATACATAAACAAATTGATCATTAGAATGTCACCCATTTTCCTCTCAAGTAGCAGCCAGCAGCCCTATGATGAATCAAATATAGCTGTTGTTAATGGATTTTCATCCTAAATATCCTTATTAGAGAGCCTTTTAGTCCATTTGTTGGGAGGGAAGGGAACACCCTCACCTACATATGTGTTTGATACTTTTTCAGATTGTTCTTGACTTTGTCATATCAAAAAGCAGAGGTCAACTCAGCAGAAAAGATTATAGGAGGACTTTGCATTTACCATATTAGTACTCTGTTTCCTGTGTGATTTTTCTCTGCAAAGTAGTATGCCAAATGTTATTAAACTGATAAATGCTTTCAAGACACTTGATCTGCATTTCTTTGAACAAAAGAATTCTCTTCTAGCTTTCAAATGAATTATAAATAATATGCTTATTATTGATACTTTTTTGAGTGTAGTTTGGGCTAGGTATTAGTCAATGGAAGTAATGGTCCCACTTTAATAGAAACTCTTAAATTTCAGTACCTGAATGCAATAGAAATTTATTTCTTGCTTACTTCACAGAATATGTTGGTGAATGTCCTGGTTTTGCTGGACACTGACAATCCTAGAGTAGACAGAGAAGAGAATGCAGAGGCTCTCTTGCAGATTGTAGGTGCTAGGCATGAAGTGGCTTCTGGTATATAGTCCATTTGCCAAAACTGGCATATGCCAGCATAGCCCTACATAGATACAATCAGACTAGGAGGCCTCAGGAATCTTATAATCATGGTGGAAGGTGAAGGGTGAGAGGACATGTCACATAGTGAAAGCAAGAGCTAGAGAGAAAGGGTGGTGGGCAGAGGTGCTACACACTTTTATGTAACCAAGTCTCATGAGAACACACTATCAGAAAGATAGCACCAAGCCATGGATCATTCACCCCATGATCCAAACACCTCCCACTAGGCTCCACCTCCAATGGTGGGGATTACAATTCAACATGAGATTTGGGTGGGGACAAATATCCGAACTGTATCAGCAGACTAATACAATAGTACATTATGATCAAATAGGGTTTATCTCAAGATGTAAATTTGGTTTAACATTTGAAAACTAATCAGTGTAATTCACCAAAATTGCAGCATAAAAAAGAAAAATCATATGAGTATCTCAAAAGGTGCAGAAACAGGATTTGACAAAATTCAATACCCATTCATGATGAATAACTTTCAGCAAAGTAGGCATGAACAGGAACTTCTTCAACTTGACAAAAGGCATGTACCAAAGCTAACATTCTCCTTCATAGGGAAAGACTAAATGCTTTTCCCCTAAGATCAGAAACTAAGCAAGGATGTCCATTCTTATCACTCCTGTTCCATATTACATTAAAATTCTTGACTAGTGCAAAAAGGCTCTTTACAGAGAATAAAACTCTTTATTCACAAATGTCATGATCAGCTATGTAGAAAATCATTATTAAGATTTTAATTTAAAAACTAGTAGAAATAATAAGTGAGTTTAGCAAGGTCACAGAATGCAAGATTGACATACAAAAATAAAATTTGTTTGTTAGTGAAAATTTTGAAATAAGAAAATAATGCTATTTACAGTAGCATCAAAAAGCATGAAAATACTTGGGTATAAACTTAAAATGGTTTGGCAGTGTCCCCACCCAAATCTCATCTTGAATTGTAGTTCCCTGTGGTGGGAGGAACCCAGTGGGAAGTAATTTAGTCATGGAGGTGTTTACCCTCATGCTGTTCTCATGATAGTGAGTGAGCTCTCACGAGATCTGATGGTTTTATAAGGGGCTTTTCCCACTTTTGCTCTGCACTTCTCCTTGCTGCCATCATGTGAAGAAGGACATGTTTGCTTCCCCTTCTGCCATGATTGTAAGTTTCCTGAGGCCTCCCCAGTCATGCTGAACTGTGATTCAATTAAACTCTTTCCTTTATACATCACCCAGTCTTGGGTATATCTTCATTAGCAGCATGAGAATGGACAAATACAATGTGCAAGGACTATAAAATGAAAACTAGAATATTGTTTAAATAAATCATAGCAAATATAAATAAATGGATATAGAGTATTCATGTTTTAGAAGACAAATTGTTGAGATTTTCAGTTCCCTCCAAGCTGACCTATAGATTCAGTGCCGTCCCAATTGACATCGTACTGGACATTTTTAATGAAACTAATAGACTGTTTCTCAATTTATTTGTATACACAAAGAACCTAGAGGAGTCAAAACAATTTTTTAATGGGAGAACAAATTTAAGATACTTACACTACTTGATCTCAATATTACTATAAAGCTAGTAGTGAAGACTTTGCATTAATGTAAGTACAGAGACATAGATCAATGAAATAGAAGAGAGAGTTCAAAAGTAGTTCACATATATAATGGTCAATTGATTTTCAATAAGGTAAATGCAAAAGGATAATCTTTTCAAGAATGGAATTAGAACAACTGGATATCTATCTGGGAAGAAAGGAGCCTCCATCCTTAACTCATAGTACATGTGAAGATTAACACAAAATGGCTCATAAATGTAAACATAAGAGCTAAAACTGTAACAATTCTAGAAGCAAACATAGGAGAAAATCTTTGTGGCATGACATTAAGTAAAGATATCTCAGGACACAACACAGCACAAACCATAAACAAAAATGGTAGATTGGCCTCATTTAAATTTAAAACATTTGTTCTTCAAAGACACTCAAGAAACTAAAAGGTAAGCCAAAGCCAGAGAGAAAACATTTACGAAATACATATCTGATACATAAATTGTATCCAGGATGTATAAAGAATTCTTACAATTCAGTAATAGTACAAAAAATGCATCTTAAAAAATGGGAGTTGGGCACAATGGCTCACATCCATAATCCCAGTGCTTCGGGAAGCCAAGGCAGAAAGATTGCTTCATCCCAGTGATAGCTTGAGACTGCAGTGAGCTATGATCATGCCACTGCACTCCAGCCTGGACAACAGAGAGAGACTCCAACTCCAAAAAAGGTAGATTGGCTTCACAATCTACACAATCTTCACAATCTTCCAACTCCAGGAAAAAAAAAAAAAAAAAAAAAAGAGCGGGGAGGGGTGGGAGGAGGCATAAGATTGAAACAGGCACTTTACGAAAGAAGACACACAAATTGAAAATAAGTACATGAAAGGATGGATGCTCAATATCATTTATCATTAAGATATACCAGAGAAACTACAATGAAATACTCAAACAGCTAAATGTTTTTTTAAAAGTTGACAATACCAAATGTTGGCCACAATATAGAATGCTGGAACTCTCATACATTGCAGATGGGAATACAACACAGTATTAATAGCATAGTCGCTTTGGAAAACTGGCAGATTTTTTAAAAAGTAAAGTTAAACATTCATTAACCATATGTCCCAGTAATATCACTCTAGGGTATTTATCCCAGAACAAACATGTACGTACAAAAAATTAAACATAGATGTTCAGTGACAATATCAGCAATATCACTCCAAGGAATTTATCCAAGAACAAACATGTGCACACGAAAAATTAAACATAGATGTTCATAGCATTTTATTTGCAACAGCCAGAACTGGACAGTACTCAAATGTCCATCAACTGGTGAGTGGAAAAACAAATTATGTATCCATACAATGGAACACTGCCCAATAAAGAGGAATGAACTAAAGATCCATATGAAAACATGGATGAATCTCAAAAGCATTATGCTATATGAAAGAGGGCAGAAACAAAAGAACTCATATAATAGGAATCTATTAATACAGAATTATAAAAAAGACAAAACTGAAGAGAACTAAAACTCTGTCAGCGTTGCTGTAATTCCAGCATCCACAGGGATGGGATTGCTGGCATAGGGGTGTGGAGCTTTGCAGGGAGCGTGAGGAGGGGGTGAAATATCCTAATTGTGGTAGAACTCACACAGCTCTATACATTTGCCAACTCTCATTGAATTGTACACAAAATTAATGAGTTTTAAAATATGGAAATTATATTTCAATAAAGCTGATTTTGAAGGTGAAAATTTTTCTCTGGGGTTTCTGACTGTGGATTAATACAAATCAAAAAACCAAACAGCTGGGTTCCCAGAACTTAAAAGTGAAGTGGCTCAAAAAGGTCTGCTCTGTCAGAATTCAGCCCTAGAAATTTGTTACCTCTTGCAGGTAACTCAGCAGTTATGTCCAGAATGATAGCCTTTTTCTTTTTCTTTTTTTTTTTCCTTAGAGAGCTCTGTTCTGACAGAATGAGAGTCTTTAATAGGGAAATGGAGAGAGATCTGATAGATTTCCTTCCTTTCAGAAACAAATGTACAGAGATTTTCCAATGTAAGGGTTCATAATGTGTGTATTGTGCGATGAGAATTCTATTTGAAGTCCTCTTACCAACTTTGTTGACAATATAACATTTCTCTCTTTAGAGCCACTGAAATCAAAGGAATTCTTAAACAACATACTATTCTTGACCAAAATAAGAAGAGAGAATTCATTCACTCACTCATTCATTCAGTAAACATTTTCCTTTCTTTGTTTTTTGTTTTGTTTTGTTTTGTTTTGTTTTTTGACAGGCTCTCACCCTATTGCCCAGGCTAGAGTGCAGTGATATGATCATGGCTCACTGCAGCTTCAAACTCCTGGACTCAAGCGATCCTCACACCTCAGCCTCCCAAGTAACTGCAACTTTAGGTGTGTGCCACCACACCTGGCTTTTTAATTTTTTTTGTAGAGATGTGGTCTCACTATGTTGCTCAGGCTAGTCTCAAACTCGTGGCCTCAAGTTATCTTCCCACCTCAGCCTCCCAGAGTGCTGGGATTATAGGCGTGAGCCACCACACCTGGTCTTCTTTGGTGGATATTTATTAATCACCTCCTACATGATAGGCAATATACCCAGTGCTGGAGACTAAAAGTAAATATAGAAATAAGATGTGGTCTCTGTCTTCTGGAGAGCTCTAACTCCTCTGAGTTTTTTGGGGTCACAATTCAGAACATTGAGAGTCAGCTTCTGTGATTTGTCCTTGTCAATGAAAACTTACCAAAAAAAAAAAAAAAAAAAAAAAAAAACCTCTGAGAATCATGGAGATAAAGACTGCTTTTAACAAAGCTCTTTAATCCTAGAATGTTGGAATTTGGCAGTCAAAAAGGCCATCCTTCCCGTTCAGAGAAAAGAAATGAAAGCCTAAGAATATGACAATCCTATGGGATATGGTTTGGCTGTGTCCCCACTCAAACCTCATCTTGAACTGCAGCTCCCATAATTCCCATGTTTCGTGGGAGGAACCTGGTAGGAGGTAATTGAATCATGGGGGCAGGTCTTTCCCTTGCAGTTTTCATGATAGTGAATAAACCTCACAATATCTGATGATTTTATAAAGGGTAGTTCCCCTGCACCGGCCCTCTTGCCTACTGCCATGCAAGACGTGACTTTGTTTCTCCTTCACCTTCTGCCATGATTGTGAGGTCTCCCCAGCCACATGGAACTGTGAGTCCATTAAACCTCTTTCCTTTATAAATCACCCAGCCTCAGGTATGTTTTTATTAGCAGTGTGAGAACAGACTAATACACCATGGTAAAAGAAAACGGTTTCTCTATTCACACTACACTTCTGACACTAAATGTGTGAGTATTTTCCACACCAAGTATTGTCCAATTCTCTGCAGATGCCAACTGGGAATCCTAAAATTATGGCACTACCTGAAGTTTGCGTCATACCCACAAGTTAAAATCCCACAAGACTTTCCTCCATTCAGATGCCAACAGTAAGTCTGGGGTTGCCACCAATACTTCTGACCAAGTGGCCATAAATCAGAGGTTCCCATTGACCTGGACAAGTCAAGGAATTCACCGTCAAGAAATTCAAGGACACCGTCAAGAAACTCAAGGATGAGTCAGAAAATAGTGAAAGTCTGGAGCTTTGTGGCAAAGTGAAAAGACGCACTCAAGAAAGGGGAGTGTGTGTGTGTGTACTCAAGAGAGTGAGTCATGCCCAGTGGGGTTTGGAGTTTCTACCTTTATGGGTTTCTTTCACCAAGGGGTGGAATATTCATGAAGATTTCTAGAAAAAGGTAAAGATTTCTCAGAACTGTGGCGTCATCCGTGTCTACATCAAACATGGGTGTTCCATGAACTATTAAGGCACTAGTGGGTGTGTGATTTAGGGTGTTAATGAGTGTGTAATGAGTTCCTAGGTGAAACCTATGTCAAATCCAGCACCATGTTGAGTCTGGTTGGTCTTAGTCAGCTTGGCCCTCATGCTGGTTTTCACGGTCTTATTGGTCCCTAGCATATGCAGCTCTTTCAACAGCTCCTTTTTGCCAGTGATGAGACTGTTGCTTGGAATTTTCTGTTCTCCTACGACCATCCTGTCTCACTGTGACCCCTTTCTCAGGATTGATAATTTACTAGAATAGCTCACAGAACTCAGGCTCACAGACACTTTACTTATGTTTACCGGTTTATTACAAAAGCTACAACTTGGGAACAGCCAAATGAAACGAATGCATAGGACAGGGAATTAGGGATAGTTCAGAGTTTTCATGCCCTCTCTGGGCACACCACTCTCTCAGCACCTCAATGAATTCATCAACTCCTAAGCCCATAAGTCTCCCGGTTCAAGACCTTCTATAGAGCTTAATCTCCAGACCCTCTCTCCCATTCCTGGAGGTTGGCTGTAGGGCTGAAAGTTCCACCCCTCTAATCATGTAGTCTTTCTGATAACCAACTCCATCCTCAGGCTGTCTAGGGGCTCCATCCTAAGTCACCTCATTAACAGAAGCTCAGGTGTCATCATAAGTGGCTTCTTTATGAATAACAAAGGGCTCAGGAAATTCCAAGGGTTTTAGAAACCAGGACAAAGACCAAATATATTTTGTATTATCCCACACAGTTAGACAATGAGTTAGTGGGACCCTTTCTGTCTTCTGACTCTGATTCAACATTCCAGAGGTCCCTGGAATGGTCTTCATTGTCTCCCTTCATCACTCCCTGCAGAGCAGCGGTGTCTCTAAGCCCTGTTGTCCTCTTGGAGACATTCCAGGGTACTTTAACAATCTAAAAACATGCAAGCATAGGTAATTTCCACAGGTTATACGTGAAATAACGTATCCTGGGGAAAAAAGATTATAAGTGAAATGCTTAGTTCAGCAAAGGAATGTTTTCTGTGGAAACCCCCTTCGATAGAAATATTGATTTTGAAAACATTTCTTTTCATTCTTGGAATAATTCTGAAAAAGTGATTTATTTGTGCTCTGAGGGAAATAGGGACTTTCTCCTCAAATATTTACAGGAATTATTTTGATAGTAAGGCATTTTGTGATAGAGTAGGAAGATGATAAGTTTTCAAGCAGGAACCAGAAAAGCAGCTGCAGCTATGTACTTAGGAAAAGGTTTGGTTTTTGTTTTTAATGGTCAAATCAGTACAGTACAGTACATAGTGCTGTAAAAAGCTTTACACTCACAGAAAAATAAATCCATGCAATCATGTGATACCTTGGGACCAAACTTCCATTTGCCTTTTATCCGGTGTATTCCATGTGCCAAAAACCATGAAGCAGTGCTGTCAATAGAATTCTTTGTGTTCATGGAAACGTTCTAGAGCTGCACTGTCTAAATATAGTAGCCATTCTCAATGGCTCACACCTGGAATCCTAACACTTTGGGAGGCTGAGACCGGAGCATCACTTGAGGCCAGGAGTTCCAGACCAGCCTGGGCAGCATAGTGAGACCTTTATCTACAAAAATATTTAAAAAAAATTCAGTGGGGTGTGGTAATGCATGTCTGTAGTCTCCAGCTACTCAGGAGGCTGAGGTGGGAGGACCGCTTGAGTCCATAGGAAGTTGAGGCTGTAGTGAGCTATGACTGCACCACTGCACTACAGCCTGGGTGACAGAGCAAGACCTTGTCTCTAAAGAAATAATAAATAAATAAATAAATAAATATATAAATATAGCCACCACTAACCACTTATGGCTACTGAACACTTGAAATATGGCTAGTGACACTGAGAAATGAATTCTAAGTTTAATTTTCTTTTAATCCCTTTAAATTTAAATGGCCACCTAGTCTACTAGCTATGGAATTGGACAGCACAGCTGTGAGAAATAGGAAATACAAAGTGCCTCAGTATTCACAATGTGTTTGTAAATGATTGAGCTAGATGTGGATGGAGGATTGTTTTCAGCAATATCTATCCACAAAGGACATCTCTTCAATCTTTCAGAATCATTACCTTCAAATATAAGACTCTATGATGGAGGTGATTAACTTGATATCCTATGTGCACATATATCTATAGTGAGTAAACAAAATGCTGTGAGTCTTTCAAGCTAAGAAGTATGAGAAGATGGTAGAGTGGGACCCCTTCTGTCTTGGGTGCTACTGATATGACAATATAATACACAGCAAAGTATGTCCAGGTGGATTTGGGACAACATCTACCCCATGTACAGATTAAAAAACAAATAGTCTTGAGACTTTGTTCCACAATCTTGGATCCCTTATCAGTCAGATCAAAACTATAAAAATAAGTGCTAATAAGAGGAGAACATGAGGAGATGGTGATGAGAGCTGTTGCCTGACTCTGCTCTCCATTGGAGGAGAGCTGGGTGCTACTCTCTAGCCCCAAGCCTAGTAAAAGGAGTTCGAAGAGACATTTTGGAGAAATCCCAAATGGTTCCTGGTAACTGGAAAACACTGAAGATGGTAGCCTCATTCATGCTCCATAAAGCCAATGGAGACTGCTTCTTCCCATGAAACCTAGAGTGAGAGAGGGTTGACCAACCACTTTGGGAGAAGGACTAGGGAAGCCCTTGCTCTGTGGTTGGGATCAGCCCACACTCCCAGAGTGGCTGAGGCAAGGGGCATGTGTGAGTGTTTCTTGTGGACCAGATGTGGGCCACGTGCAATAGAGTCGGCATAGAGTCTATCTTCTTGGGGTCCACCCAGTAGGGTGGGTGGGAGAGGGAAAGGCTCAGCAGGAAGAAATGTTCCAGTGGGTACACAAGACTGAGGAACAGGAATAGAGGACCCCCACTTAACATGGTTTGAATGTTTGTCCCCTCCAAATCTCATGTTGAAATGTGATTCCCAGTGTCAGAGATGTGGCCTGGTGGGAGGTGACTGAACCATGGGGGCAGATCCCTCATGGATGGCTTAGCACTATCCTCTTCGTGATAAGTGAGTTCTCACTCTGAGTTTACATGAGATCTGGTTGTTTTAAAAAGTGTGGCACCTCCCCCCGACCCTTCTCCTTCTCTTGCTCTCACAATGTGACATGCCTGCCCCTGCTTCACCTTCTGCCATAATTATAAGCTTCCTGAGTCTCACCAGAAGCTGAGCAGATGTTGGTGCCATGCTTGTATAGCTTGCAGAACCTTGAGCCAATTAAACCTCTTTTCTTTATAAAGTAACTAGTCTCAGGTATTCCTTTACAGTAACAAAAATAGATTAATGTATTACCCACCCTCTCTTTCGCATTGCACTCTTCCAGTTGAAGCAGAAGAGAAAATTTAATGCTAAGTCAAGTTGAGACTAAGGACTGCATAGTTTAATTACTGAGTTGACACTATGCTCAGAGAACCTACAAGTGATCTGAATAACTGGGCCTGCAAAGTTTTCACATAATGTCAGGGGAAAGTTTCTGCCACTGAATAAAAAGATCACAGCAGACACTTTTGGTCAACCAGGAATGGAACTTATTCAAAATCCTGGTTATGATACTTACGTGGATTTCATTAGATTTTCTCTTTATAATTCCAAGAAGCTATGTTTTTGTTTTTTGTAACAAAAAAAAAACAAATAAAATATAAGTTAATTTCTGTCAGCTTGGAAACCTGTATATTAACCAAATCTGTCTTTTTAGTTAATTCCAGAAGTAACTATTTATGCAAAAAAAAAAAAAAAAAAAATCGGGAGTATTAGTAACACTGGGTTGGGCATAAAACATAGCTTGAGACGACCTGAAATTGCTAGAATTACAGGCATATAGCACTATCTCTTTCATTCTTCCTGAAAATAATAGAACAGTTTTGATAAAAAGAGAAGTGACGATTGCAGGAGGTAGGGAGAGAGCAGAATGCAGACACTGCTGATTGAAAACTGTAGAAAGGAAAAGGTTTCATGTAAAAATAATCTGAAAATATTCCATTAAGGAACATTCTTTCGTTTTCCTCCTACTTCACTGACTGCTCGTTTCAGATTCCTCTGCATGTTCTTACTCATCTCCCTAATTTCTTAGCACTAGAGTGCATTAGGCTCTCCTCTTTTCTGTCATCCACTCCTTTGGTGATCTCATTCAGTTTCACAGATGTAAATATCTTCTCTGTTACAGCTCCCACTCCTACCTGTCCCCTGAAGTCTGGTTTTGTATATCCAGTGGCTTGCCTGGCACTCCTTTGCTGAATGTCGAAAAGTTAACTCTAACATAACATGTCCAAAAATTAGAGCCTGATCTCCCATCCTAAATCTTGTTACTTCCACAGTCTTCCCCAGTTAGTTAATGCAACTCCATTTTTCTGATAGTTCAGTCCCAAACCCTTGAGTCATCTTTGACTCTGTTTTATAATGTACATTCTCCCTTCAGCAAATTCTGTCAGCTCAGTCTTCAAATTATGACCAGAATCTCAACATTTCTTACCTCTTTCTTTGCCACCACCATCATCTCCTGCTTGGATTGTGTAGCCTCCTTATTCACCTCCTTGCTTCCAACACATAATAAAGGGTGATTCTGGCAAAATGTAAGTCAATCATCCTACCCCTCTGCTCAAAATCTACCAAGGGCAGTTAAGGATCCTTACGACAACCTATAAGGTCCCACTTATGACATCTCTGACTACCTTTCACCTGGCTCACTCAGCCCTAGGCACACTGACCCCTTGCTGTGCTCAAAACACACCAGGCAAGACCTCAGGGACTTTGCACTTATAGTTACATATTTGCATGGCTCCCCCCTCACCTCCTTTAGGTGTTTACTCAAATTTCACGTCTCAGTGAAGCCTTCTCTCAATATCCTTTGCAACCATCTACTCTCCTGATGCTATACTCCTTATGGCTTATCCCTTTCCTTGTTTTGTTTTTCTCCAAGACACTCAGCACCATATAACATCATATATATTTACTTATCTTGCTTATTTTCTGTCTGCCCAAGCTCCATGAGGGAAGGGGTGCTTTGTGTTCCGCTGGAGTCAGTAAACTATTCGTAGCACATGGTAGATGTTGGAAAAATATTTGTCACATGAATGAATGAAAGAATAACTACCCATAAGAAGGATAATAAAAAATAAACTGAACCTTTATTATAGAGACTTAACCTAAGTTATTTGGGTCTTGGGGGTAAGGTGAGCTGAGTCTACCTTATGCCTTGGACCACCCTCTGGTCTAACATTTCTTGTGCACTTACTATACTCCCTCCTTAGTTTTCCTCTTTTCTCCATTCTCTTCCATCTGCTAAGCACATGAACCACCTTTCTTCCTTTCTTCTCTGTCCTTCTTGTCTCCCATCCCTCTCATCCACCCAGCATATACTCAGTATTCCGTCGAGTCCCACCAGGCAAATGCCATGGTGAATTTTGTGTCAGACATATTCTCTCAGCTTCACCTTGAGCTTTTGAAATCCAAGCACATCATGATTTTAGGTATGTTGACTATTTCTGCTTTGGGTAGTGGCTAATTTTATTCCAAAAATTATTTGTTGAGCCTCGACTACAGACCAGGCACAGTTCTAGAAGCTAGGAATACAACAACAAATAAATAAGACCGGCACTTATGTTCTCTATTCTAATATATCAGTGGTTTGTATGCAGTTATTATATGATTTACAAGGCATCCTATCTGTGCACTTAAGCAGTTGTAGGCAGCCCGCTTATTGAAAATACTGTAGAGGTTAGAGTTGCTTATGTATTTAAAATAAAAACCCTTTTCTTTAAATGCATATTTTAAGACTCTTGGATTGTTTGGGAATTGATAATAAAGAGGAGTGAGCCATAGATCACAATGGAAAAATACTTAGTTTTTTTCTTTTTTGACGTGAAATGACTCACATCTGTGAAATGGCAAAACTCATAATAGAGATTTTAAAAAAATGAGTTGATGAGTTTTAAGTTTAAAGCATTAACCTGAAGCCTGGGGAACTCATCTGTTTTCATGATTCCTTCCATCTCTGTTTTTTTTTGCTGGGCATTTATTTCCAGAGCTAAGTAAATTCCCTAGGCTTTCACCGGGAATAAGAAACTTATCTTCTGGCTGGGCGCAGTGGCTCACGCTTGTAATCCCAGTGTTTTGGGAGGCCGAAGTGGGCAGATCATGAGGTCAGGAGATCAAGACTATCCTGGCCAACGTGGTGAAACGCCATCTCTACTAAAAATACCAAAGTTAGCCTGGTGTGGTGGTGTGCGCCTGTAGTCCCAGCTACTCAGGAGGCTGAGGCAGGAGAACTGCTTGAACCTGGGAGGCGGAAGCTGCAGTGAGCCGAGATTAAGCCACTGCACTCCAGCCTGGGCGACAGAGCAAGACTCTGTCTCAAAAGAGAAAAGAAACTTATCTTCTGACTCTCATGAGGATAGACTTGGGTAGTCAAGTTTTAGATATTCAGACACATTTGATTCAAGAAAATGTATTTTCTCTGGTTTTGGATCAACACCTCTATCTTTAATCCCCAAATTCCAAGTGGCTCTCCACTTCTACCTCTTGCAAGATGTTCTCAGCTTCAGATTTATTAGTGCCTGCATGCTTTCATGCACACACACATTTACGTATCTCTTAAGCTTTCAGTCTAAAACAATGAATTGACTATTGGAACATTTCTCTTGATTCACAACTTTAGGTTTTTTCTTTTACTGAGGTAAAATTTATATACGAGCAATGCACAGGTTTTAAGTGTAAAATTCTATGAGTTTTGACAAATGTAACATCACCCAAATAGAACACTTGTATCATCTTAGAAAGATCCCTTATGCCTCATTTTTTTTTAAAAAAAGAGCATTTAATATTAATCATTGCATGAAGAAACTTGAAATGCGCTGAAATCCTACAGTTATATATGAAAGAAACTTGAGAGGTCTTCCAAAATTTGAAAACATATTAAAAGTGCAGATGTTATTATCAGTAATAAATGTGAGGATGGGACTTTTCTGAAATGTCAATAACAAAATTGTGATCAACCATGCTAGAGAAAAGACTGGGCTATCTATTCAACCCATAGAAAATGTTACAGAATCAATCTACCATTTCACACCCACTAAGCTGGCTGTAATCAAACACAAAAACAATAATCAGTATGGGTGAGGATGTGGAGAAATTAGAACCTTCATACATTGCTGGTAGGAGTGTGTGGTGGTGCAGCCACTGTGGAAAACAGTTTGGAAGTAAAGTTAAACATACAGTTATGATATAACCCACAAATTCTACTCTAGGTAGAACTGAAAAGAGAAATGGAAACATAACATCTACATGAAAACTTGTACATAAATTTCTGTAGTAGTGTTATTCCTAACAGCCAAAAAGTAGAAACAACTGAAATGTCTATCAACTCATAAAGGGATCAATAAAATGTGGCCTATCCAAACAATGGAATATTATTTAGCAATAAAAAATGAAGTTCTGATATATGCTACAATATGGATAAGCATTGAAAACATGATAAGTGCAAGAAGTCAGTCACAAAGACCACATATTCTATGATTCCATTTATATGAAATGTCCAGAATAGGCAAATCTGTAGAAACAGAAAGTAAATTAGTGTTTGCCAGGGACTGAGGGGTTTGGAGGGAAAAGAGGAGCGAATGCCAATGGGGATAGGTTTTTTAGGGGATGATGAAAAATTTCCAGACTTGACTCTGGTGATGATTGCACAACTCTGTGATGTGAATATGCTAAAACACATTGATTTGTACCCTTTAAATGGGTGAGTTTGTAGTATGTGAACTGGATCTTGATAAAGCTGTTTAAAAAAAACCTTTCCAATGAGATGATCAAGAGTATGTAGCTAAGCTGGGCATGGTGGCTCCTGCCTGTAATCCCAGCACTTTGGGAGGCTGAGGCAGAAGGACTTTGAGCCCAGGAGTTGGACACTAGCCTAGCCATATAGGGAGACCCCATCTCTACCATAAATAAATGAAAAGTTAGCCAGGACTGGTGGTGGTGCTTGTAGTCCCAGCTAGTTGGGTGGCTGAGGTGGGCGAATTACTTGAGTCTGGGAGATAGAAGCTGCATTGAGCTGTGATTGCACCACTGTACTCCAGCCTGGGCAATGGAGTGAGATACTGTCTCAAAAATAAATAAATAAATAAATAAAGAGTATGTAGCCAAAACACTTGAAGAAAAAGTATAGCTATAGCTTGAATGTCCCTGCCAACATTCTTGTTGAAATTTAATTGCCATTGTAACAGGAGTAAGAGGTGATTGGGTCATAAGGGCTCTGCTCTCATGAATGCTGTTATTGAGAGAGTAAGTTAGTTATCCAGAGAGCAGGCTTTTGACAAAAGGATAAGTCTGGACCCCATTTGCTTCCCATCTCTTGTGCTTGGTTGCTATGTGATGCTTTCCACCATGGAACCACCCTCGCCATGTGCTGTTGCTGTGCTCTTGGACTTCCAGCCTCCAGAACTGTGAGAGATTCATTTCTTTTCTTTATTAATTACCTAGTCTGTGGTATTCTCTTATAGCAGCAGAAAACAGGTGAAGACAAATATTACTGAAGTGTTTTAGGAAGTTTAATAATAGAAAATATTATGAGGGCAGTAGATAAAACTATTGTGTGATTTTTCTGGATTTGGTAATGTTTGTGGGATTTGTCAACTCTTAGAAATTTGTATTTGAGATTTTTGTCATTCTAAAGAAACATTCACGTTGTACTAAAAAAATAAATATTCCATAATCTGGGCTTTTCAGTGAACTTCAGAAATAAGAAGGATTAACTGTATGCATGAATAATACACGATGGAATTTCATCTTCCTTTTCGTATCTTCTTTTGACCTGAAGTATATAATGTCTTGCCTGCTATATAGTCTTTCTTTCCACACCACATACATTAGGGCTCATGGGAAGAGGTGGGGGAGGGATATGTTATTGGGTAAATAAATATACACTAGCCCATGCCTAGGTGGTCTGCATGCCTCCTTTCTCTTTTTACCAAGGCGGGAGCTTGTGTATTCTCACACTGAACTTGAGCACTGGAGGCTATGGTAGCAGAAATGGTGATTCTTACTTCATTTTTAATATTTCCAAAAGCCTAACAAAATATTTACACACAAAATACACGCTGGCAAAACGAAATGTCAATGTTTATTTGATTTGCTTTAGGCTTCATTGCCTTAGTAGTGGTAACACTGGCTAATTTATGATGATCAGAACCCCTAATCATTTTACCTTGATTTATAACAGGACGAATGAATGATTATTTAATACATGTGATCAGCTTTATAGGTACAATTTTAAAATATTTTAGCTTCAGGGATAAAACCAATTAAAAATTCCCTTTGCAATGAAAATGGGAAACACATTTCTGTGGCTTAGCTGTTGAAATGCTCCTTTATTGAACATTCACTATAAGCCAGGAGCTTTCCATAATTTATCATGCTAATAACACTTCTGTAAGGCATTATTAACCCAATTTTATAAATGAGGAAACAGAGCCTTAGATTATAGGTGTCTATGCCCAAGTCCCTTAACTAGAAATATCACGTAAATCTATGTCCACCCTGCCTCCTATATGATTAGTTATTTTTTTTGTTTATGAGTTGGTTAATTTCCCAGGTAAAGGCCAGTAGGCCAGTGGTCAAGCCGCAGGGGAGCAACTACATTCTGTACTCGGTCTTACTTTTGATGCTTTGCCGACAAAACCATCAGACCTCAAGGTTCAAGGAAGGCAGGAGTTGATTGGGAATAGGCACACCGGGACTGTCTGTAGGGTATGTACGCAAGGGTAAAGGGAGATCACAAACGAGAAATATGCCTGTATTAGTCCATTTTCACACTGCTGATAAAGACATACCAGAAACTGGGCAATCTTCAAATGAAAGAGGTTTATTGGACTTACAGTTCCACATGGTTGGGAGGTCTCACAATCATGGCGTAAGGCAAGGAGGAGCAAGTCACATCCTACGGGGATGGCAGTAGGCAAAGAGAAAGCTTGTGGAGCAAGCTCTCCCATTTTTAAAATCTTCAGATCTCGTGAGACTCATTCACTATCACGAGAAGAGCCCAGGAAAGACCCGCCCCCATAATCCAATCACCTCCCACAGAGTTCCTCCCACACAACTGGGGACTGTGGGAGTTACAATTCAAGATGAGATTTGGGTGGGGACACAGCCAAACCATATCAATGCCCAAGTGACTGGGGTGCTTCCAAACCTACACATCTGCTCACACTGCTGCTCTGGCAGGGGGAGCACGAGCTGTGGACGTGTTTCTGAAGTTGGAGTGAATTTGTATAAATGCATATACTCCCTCATGCTGGTTCCTCTGGTGGGTGTCCAGAGCTGCCTTTGATAGATTCAGATGGGGCAGCCAAGGCAAAGTGGGTGACTCGTGGCCTTGGTGCATCTCAGCTATGCTCACTGGGCAGCCCATGCTGACGTGGTGGGTGGGATCGTGGGGTCACCAGGGAACCTGACTCCACTCCCATCTCTAAGCTTGGCCAAGTCAGTCACTTCTTGTTATTGGGGCATCTTCTACCTGTCACTTGAAAAAGACTGTTCTTTGGAACAATAAGGCGGTAACACATACACGGGACCACCCTGTAGCCGGCCACACAGTTTCCGCCTCCAGGTGCTTGGATCCACTGAACGGACCTCCCAGGAGGTAAAGAGGGCGGATTTGAGGTCTCTCCGTCCCTCTACCAGGGGAGGGCGCCGTTCCAGCCCTTGCCTCTGTGGCCCAGATCAAAGGACGGAGGAAAAAAGGTGCGGGTCCGCGGCACTAATGATCGAAAATGTAGTTTTAAGTGACCTCTCCCAGCGCACGCACTGTCGGTGGGCACAGTCCCGAGGCCAGGCTGTGGGGCGCCTGGGGGGACTCGCCTCAGGGGGAAATGGACCTTTCAGGGCTCGACAGGTCCCCGAGACTAAAGGCTCCGGCCGAGGCTCGGTGCCGGGGGAGCCGGGTCAGAGAGGCCGGGACCCCGAGGGACGCCTAGGTGCGTGTCCCGAAGCCCGCGTACCTCCAGGGCCCCGGCGAGACGGCGCCCAACTCGCGGCTCCAGTCACACGGCCCTTCCTGAGAGGAAACACCAGGGAAAGCACCTCTCACTTTTCTCAGGGTGGGAAAACTGTGAAGGAAGAAGACAAAGCAACAGGCAGGTTTCCGCTCGCGGGGTGGAGGCCGGGCCCAGGGCGGGCGCGCGGCTGCGGGAGGCAGCGGAGGGTCCAGGCCGATCCAGGGCTGCACTGCGAGGGTCGGGGTCGCCTCCAGCCTCCCCCGGAGGCCCCGCCCTACCCTGGAGACACCGCCTCCGCCCCGGAGGCCCTGCCCCCTCCCCCTCCCCGAGGCGCCGGCCCCGCCTCTCCGCCCTCCGCCCTCCGCCCCCCCGGGCCCGCCACCACCGGCCCCGCCCGCGCCGCCTTCGCTTTGACGTTACTGGGGGCCGGGCGGGCGACCGCCGCGGGCTCGCAGCCTCGCCAGCCTCCGCCAGGGTGCGCGCGGGCTGCCGCCGCTCGGCCGTCCCGGGAGCCCAACAAAGAGCACGCGGCGCTGGCCGCCGGCACTCGCGCCCTGAGGCTGCGGCCCCAGAGCGCCCGGCGGCGGTTTCGGCGCGCAGGCGGGCGGGCGATGGAAGATGGAAGGAAGGAGCGCCGCGGTGAGCTCCGGGGCCGGGGCGCGGGCGCGGGGGGCGCACGCGGCTCCGCTGTCCGACGTGGGGTTTGTGTTGCTTTGTCGCCGCTCTGTCCCCCAGGATCCCGGGGCCACCTGGGTGTCTGCTGTCTCGATAGGTGCTGGGTACGATTTTCCTCTTCGCGCTTGCTTGCTTTGTGTTTGTTAGGAGCCCAGCAGGGTCAACTTTGTGGTCTTAAGGTTTAGGGGTTTTAGTTCATCCCTCTGCTTTGAAAACCTCAGACGTGGGAGAAAAGCTATCAAAAGAAGGCAGCATGAAAGAGGACCTCATATGTCGACCTTCCTCTGCCCAGTCAGCTTGTATTTAGGGACTATCACGTTTCTGTCAGAAAAAAAAAAAACAAAAAACAAAAAAACAAACACACACGAGAAAACAAAACCTAAACTAAACAAACTTGAATTGAGCGAGCAAACAGACAAGGGAAGATTATTCGGTGCAATTCCCAGGAGCTTTTACAGATGTTTAAGTCATTCTGTTTTACATGCATTTAACTTTATCCGCTGTTTTCAGCTTTCAGTTCTGGCGAAAGATGTTCTGATTTTTTTTTTAAAACACATTAACACCTATTAGAGAACGTGGGTTTAGAATGTTGTTGGTGATCTAAATAATAAATGTTTCGTTTTGCCATTCCCCTCTATGTCAAAGGATGTTAAACGCCCACTAGGCAGAGAATGGAGTGGGCACCACGATTGCATTTTCTAGACACTGGTTCTCCCGACAGTGGGATCCAGGATTTCCGCTCCAGAATAACTCTTGAGTGGGTCCAGGTGTTGGTGTAGGGAAGACGGAGATCTGGAAAATTACTGTAAGTGGGATTCTGGCGACAAATGCCTCAATGCATTCGTTGTAATTGAGTATGTGCAAAGGATTTTGCAAAGCCCGGTAACCAGGTGAGCAGGATAGGATTTCTGCTTTCAAGGAGCGTGCTTGAGAGCTTGCCTAGGAGAGACTTATGCGTAGGCTACCATGGAGGATCTCAGAGGAAGCTTCTGGCCTCCGGGCTTGGAAGTTCTCAGAGAGAAGCTGGCAGTTATGCTGGACCTTGAAAGGGAGGGGTTGGTTGGATTTTTGTGAGATGTGAGGGAAAGGATGTTCCCTGCTGAAGGAAAGGAAATTCACTTTCTACCCTTTTCCAAGAAATGATCCTTTCTTTTCTGAGAGTATTTACAAACCGAGAGATTTTCTTTTAAAAAAGTCATGAAATTCCTCTTCAGCAGTTGAAAGTGCAACATGCTTAACATCACCAGTAAAGCAAATGCAGAATAAATTAGCACCTTTTCAACCAGTTTTTAGTGGCTGACTGGATGTCCTTCCACAACTTTTTTATATCCATCCACAAGTGATTTGTCTTGTTAGACATTTCATTAATAGAAGCTGTTTGTACCAACAGGAGTAGAGTGGTATCAAGGAAGAGACTTGGATCAGTAGGTAGGACACCTAGCTTAGAGGCTTTGCCACTGACTGGGTGCGTTTTTGCCACAGTCTTGGGCAAATTATTTAACCTCTGTCGTTACAGTTTCCTGGAAGGGTGAGGGGATTAGGTAGATGCTCTTTCAGAGCCTTCTAGCCCTACCATTTGATGTTTCTACGCCTAGACACGTTTTATGTATTACTTATTCAGTGATGTACTCTTAATTTCACATTCTAAATATCTGTTTGTGTGTTCTGTGAATGGATCAGCACTCTTATCCTGGCCATTGAATGTGAGAGAGTGATTACAACTACAAAGCTAAAATAACCTTATTAAGGCAAAATTCCATGGTTGAATTTTTTTTTTTTTAATGTGAGCATAAGAAGCTTGATTTGCCAATCTTAATGTGTGTTTTCTTTAAAAAAAAGTTTTGTTGACACTGTTCATTTCATTTGTGACCAAAGAATAATATATACCTTATTATGTACATTGCACTTAAGCAATTGAATTCTGCTTTTAATTAGATGCTAGCAATTTAAAAAATTTGGTAATCTTGGAAATTCTTAAAGGCTAGTAAATCTTGGGGATTTGGAAATAAAAAAATGAAATAAGATGAAATTAGCTCATTGAAAAAGAAAAATTTAGAGGTACTTTCTATCAATGGCTCTGCCCTCTTTCTAAAATCTTGATATTTACATACTTGTTTGCCAACCCCGATGGAAAATTATTTGAGTGGAATTTAGCATGGCATTACATTGAAAAAAACATGTCCATGGTACTACTACTTTTGGAGGTGATTTTTTTTTTCTTTTATAGAAATTCAGGAGTGATGTGTCATGCATTATTCAAAAACTAAGACACCAATGTGGTGATGGGTTAATTGCAGTCTTGGTTAAGAGATGCTGAGGCAAAACCATGCGAATATTAAAATGTGTATCTGCTTTGGCTTCAAGACTGGTTTGTTTGAGGTTTACATGGGGTAACGTCATTTGGACATTACGAAAAGAGCATGTCTTTGGGTTTGGGTTGGATTGGGAGGTGAGTTTTGGATAGTGATCGTTTCCAATTTTTGGAAATGAATTCTGACATGACTGAGGTTGAGTCAGACTGTAAAAAAATAATCTGGTGACCAAAATCTGTGGAGTTTAGTATGTGAATCAGGCTTATAGGAGGCTGGGGGTCTAGTCTGACCTTGAATTACTGCTGTTGTGATTCTCACCATTTAGGGGTTCTTCCCGGACCATCTGGGCCAAGCACAGAGGTCCTTGACTTCCCTTTGCTAAGGGTGGAAGTGTTTTCACTTTGAATATTGCCTCTCAGTTCTTCCTAGTTCTTTTACAGTTAAACCAGCCTGGCTTTCATTTAGGAGAGTACAGGATCCATGTGAAATTCTCCAGAGCGTTTGTTCGGAGTGCCCATATCTTGACAGCTTGTGTTGTTTGTGATGTTGTATGCAGACTTAGAGATTTGCTGGAAAGAATTTAAGTGGTGGCATTATTTTTTCAAAGAGTGTTTCTGAATTACTTTGACCATCTTTCAAGGACATTTTTCACAAGCTCCAAATTAAGTAGTGTTGTAGTGACCGTTGCAATTTACAATGGAGAAAAAGGATAATTTGCAGCATGTAGTTAACAAGTTATTCTTAATTCCAAATTACCAAATGTCCATGCCTCATTTGAAAATAAGGCATAACTCATAACATTAATAATGAATCTTTGCTTGTGGTATCTTATTTGTATAAAAATAGCACATGTCCCTGCAGTGCTTGTTTGCCCTACCAAAAGAAATGTTTTTCACTGCACCCAGAAGGTCAACAAACTTGGGCCCAGTTGGTGCCTAGTGGGCAGGGACTTTGTTGACACTTCAGGGCACAGAGGTGGCAGAGCATTTTCTCTCTTGGTGACACCTGTGGTGTGAGGGATCCGCCCGCTCTTCTCCCCTTCCTGCATGTCCGAGCCAGGCTGTGGCCATGGAAGACCATTCACTCCTTGAGGCTTACTTTGCAGCAAACAGCCATACAGTTTGAAATTCCCTTTCCTCTGAGTATACATCAGTGAGATGAATCAGAATAATTTATACATGTTGAAGGACATTTTTAAAAGATTATTATTGGAGTTAGGGATTTAGGATAACTGGGAAAATTAACATTTTGACCTAGGCTGGTGTTCTTTTCTTACATAGTATTTTCATGTGGATCTTCTGAGAAAGCAGCCTTTTCTTTTAAGTTTCCTGTTAAGTCCTGATTTTGTTTGTTGTTGTTGTTGACACAAGATCTCACTCTGTCACGGAGGCTGGAGTGCAACGGTGCGATCTCAGCTCACTGCAACCTCTGCCTCTCAGGCTCAAACGCTTCTCTGGTCTCAGCCTCCTGAGTGGCTGGGACCACAGATACACGCTACCGTGCCCAGCTTAATGTTTGTATTTTTAGTAGAGACGGGGTTTCATCATGTTGCCCAGGCTGGTCTCGAACTCCTGAGCTCAGGTGATCTGCCTTCCTTGGCCTCCCAAAGTGCTGGGATTACAGGCATGAGCCACCATGCCCGGCCAAGTCCTAACTTTTGGAAGATGCTTGTTTTAAGTGATATTTTCCAGGCATGAGGCATTTTTACAATCACAGCTAATATTTATTGAGTTCTTACTTGGGTTGTCTCCCTTAGTCCCCATGACAGCCCATGAGGTCAGTACTGTCATTATCTCCATTCTGAAGTCGGGAGAGGTTAACCTACTCAAGATCCCACAGTGAGTAACTGGCAGAGCTGAGACTTTAAACTCAGGTCGTCCAAGTTTCTTAACACTGTTCTGTTTTTATGTCTGAAAGTTAGCACTGTGTGTTGCAGAAACTGAGCTCTTTGGCTCTAATATTTAGATTCTTTGAGTCTTGGAATCTGAATATTGGATGACTAATTCATCATCAACCATTATTTTATACATTTGTTGGCTTCATAGTGGGACCAGATTTGTTGTTTGGCTCAAGAGATAGAAATGGTGTAATTAAACAACAACAACAACAAAACCCCTGGGGTGTCTAAAAGGATCGCTATAGGACCACATGTGAGGAGTTCCACGTAGTTATATGTCATTAACTGGAATTCACAATAAAGCAGATGAACAAATTAAAATGGAACGTAAGGCTCACCTACTTTAATTTCTAATTGCATCACCTTAGAGAAGTGATCTCGAGGCTTCAACCACAGTGGGTGTTGACACAGAGAAGACTGCTTTTCCTTGTTATTTCTTCCCATGAGCTGGGGCTTAGAGGTTGTTGAGAAAAGGAGCTTGAAACAATAAGGAGGAGGATGGGGAATGAGCCCAGGGCATTCATAAGATCAGGCGGCAGCTGCTCCCTGTTTCCCTGGCCTTCTGTTCTCAGACCTTTGCTAAGAAAAAGTGAATTATAGAAATGGAGCAGCTTGGTTTTCTTATGCCTATTTGGTCTGTGGACAAGAGAAGTAGAAAATTGAAATGGAAGCAGCTATAGCTTCTTTTGTTTGGCCTCTAGGAGATTACTGGTTACGGGCCAGTGGAACTGCTTTTCTCTGTATATGGAAACTCACATGCTTTTTTGAATGTAGATTTTCAAAAATGTACTTTCCAAGAAGTTATTTGATAGGCACAGTTTTAGATTGAGTCATAGGACACTGGGAGAGGGGAAATTTAGGTTTAAGAGTGATGGCACAGACGATGCCATTAGATGGTTGCTGTCTTTGTGACTGTATTATTTTCTGGCAAAGTTATATTGGGAAAATGCTGAGAAATTGACAGCAGGCTTTGTGATCTTCCAGAGTGTCTCCTCTGGCTCTGCCTTCATGTCCCTACAAGGTGCAAGTAGTGAGTGTTTCAAGAAGCAAGATATTTCTTGAGTCTGAAACTTTGTTTGAATATCAGAGTTCCTTTTGGGCAGATTTTGATGTTTTGCCGATTCATTTCTAGTGGCTACAAAAGGTCTGAGAGCCGCCTTCCCCACCTACTGATGCTTATTTCTCTCTATAAAAATCTCCCTTGGCCGGGTGCCGTGGCTCACGCCTGTAATCCCAGCACTTTGGGAGCCCAAGGCGGGCGGATAACCTGAGGTTAGTGGAGTTCGAGACCAGCCTGGCCATCACGGTGAAGCCCTGTCTTTACTAAAAATACAAAAATTAGCTGGGCATGGTGGCAGGTGCCTGTAATCCCAGCTACTTGGGAAGCTGAGGCAGGAGAATCGCTTGAACCCAGGAGGCGGAGGTTGCAGTGAGCTGAGATCGTGCCGTTGCACTCCAGCCTGGGCAACAGAGCGAGACTCCCTCTCAAAAATAAAAATAAAAAATCTCCCTTGAAGAAAAGTTAACCATTGCCTTCCATGAGCTAATATCTGAAAGTATCAAGGCAGAGACTGAAGTACAGATATTATTATGCTATTCATTTGTTCTTTCAGCAAATATTAAATGCTTACCATGTGCTGAGCTCAGTGTACGCTCCAAAAAACCTTGTCCACTGACCTTGGCAAACCTCACTTGGATCATACTAGTGTGAGTCAAACTTCACAATCAGCAAATACTGAAACTGCAGTACCTAGGAACTCAGAACTTGTGAACTTGGTAGAATCGATGCAGTTATTGCCTGAATCAGCATTGTTCAATAGAGCTTTTACTATGATGGAAATGTCCCATATTTGCCCTGTCCAATAAGATAGTCAGTAGCTACATGTGGCTACTAAGCATGTGAAATGTGGCTAGTGAGATTTAAGAACTGAATTTTAAATTTTATTTAATTTCAATAATTTAAATAGTTTCAGGCAACTGGTAACTATTATATGAGACAGTGCTACTTTACAGCAAAAGTGCTTTTTTTTTTTTTTTTTTTTTTTGAGACGGAGTCTTGCTCTGTTGCCCAGGCTGGACTGCAGTGGCCGGATCTCAGCTCACTGCAAGCTCCGCCTCCCGGGTTTACGCCATTCTCCTGCCTCAGCCTCCCGAGCAGCTGGGACTACAGGCGCCCGCCACCTCGCCCGGCTAGATTTTTGTATTTTTTAGTAGAGACGGGGTTTCACCGTGTTAGCCAGGATGGTCTCGATCTCCTGACCTCGTGATCCGCCCGTCTCGGCCTCCCAAAGTGCTGGGATTACAGGCTTGAGCCACCGCGCCCGGCCAAAAGTGCTTTTTTAATAGATGGCATTATCTGTCCTGAGCTGTCATTTCTCTCCCTCTCTTTATTTATTTATTTTTTTTGAGACGGGATCTCACTCTGTCGCCAAGGCTGGAGTGCAGTGGCAAGATCTTGGCTCACTGCAACCTCTACCATGCGCTCAAGCAATTCTCCTGCGTCAGCCTCCAGAGTAGCTGGGACTACAGGTGTGCACCACCACGCCTGGCTGTTTTGTATTTTTAGTGGGTACAGGGTTTCGCCATGTTAGCCAGGCTGGTCTCGAACTCCTGACCTCAGGTGATCTGTCCCCGTCAGCCTCCCAAAGTGCTGGGATTACAGGCGTGAGCCACTGGGCCCGGCCGGTTGCAGTCGACTTCTTGTTGCAAGCTGTGGATGGTTCCCTAATTTCTAGCCCTCTTTGAATCTGCCTAGCATCACAGTGAATATTCAGGTGGGCAGTGCTGCGTATCAAAGCTAAGGTGTTTTGGGGACACCTGCAGGGCTGTCTGGGAGGCCCAGTTGATTTTCACTGTAGATGAAATTGACAGGAAAAATGCCTGAATAGCATCTATATTGGCAAGGATTGTGCTAAGTTTTAAAGATAGGTAAGTGAAGGTGCCTGTGTCCCGTGGTTAGAAATAAGGAACACTCTAATAAGGCAGTGGAACGGAGACAAAGGTCATACTCGTTATCCCCAAATACTTTGTCGTGACAAGTCTGGAAGGTAGACAGTCACATTCGCAGGCTCCAGGATTTCTTCAGAGTCAGCCATGTAGGAGTAATCTTGAGGATAGCAGTGTGAAATTCTCATGGTTAGACCTCTGTTGAAATACATTTTAATTTTGAGTTTTGTAATTTGTGGTGGAAACACAACAACATCAAGGCATAAAGACAACATAAAAACACAACATAAAAACATCAAATGCAAAAGCGTGGGGATAGGAAGAGGAGAAAGAATGACATCTATTTAGTATTTATTATGGGCTAGGTACTATGTGAAACATAGTATGTGTGAGTGTGCGTATGTGTGCATCTGTATGTATTTATATATTCTTTTTTTACTTTTTTTGAGATGGAGTTTCGCTCTTGTCACCCAGGCTGGAGTGCAATGGTGCGATCTTGGCTCGCTGCAACCTCCGCCTCCCATGTTCAAGTGATTCTCCTCCCTCAGCCTCCTGAGTAGCTGAGATTACAGGCATGTGCCACCACACGCAGCTAATTTTTGTATTTTTAGTAGAGACGGGGTTTCCCCATGTTGGCCAGGATGGTCTTAGACTCTTGACCTCATGATCTGCCTGCCTCAGCCTCCCAGAGTGCTGGGAGCCACTGTGTGAGCCACCGTGCCTGGCCTATATATCCTTTATAGTATTGAAAGGTAGGTGGTGTCTCCATTTTCAGAGGATGAAATTGAGGCTCATGGAGATAAAATGAGATCCTTTTTTAAAACAACTTTATTGAGATATTCACATACTATACCATTCACCCCTTTAAAGTGTACATTCATTGATTTTTAGTATGTTCATTGAGTTGTGCACCCGTCACCATAGTTAATTTTAGAGCATATTCATCACTTCAAAAACAAAGCCCAGGCCAGGCACAGTGGCTCACACCTGTAATCTCAGTACTTTGGGAAGCCAAGGTAGGAGGATCTCTTGAGCTCAGGAGTTTGAGACCAGTCTGGGCAACATAGTGAGACACCTTTAATAGCAAAAAAATTTAAAAATTAGCTGAGCGTGGTGATGCGTACCTGTAATTGCAGCAACTCAGGAGTCTGAGGCGGGAGGATTGCTTGTGCCCAGGAGGTTGAGGCTGCCGTGTGTCGTGATTGCATCACTGTGCTCTAGTCTGAGTGACAGAGTGAGACCCTGTCTCAAAACAAAACAAAACAGAACAAAAGCCCCCAAAAATTCCGGTCTCATAAGTTGCCACCTCTCCCTCTTGCTCCTGTCCCTCATAACAGGCAACTACTAACCTGTTTTCTGAGTCTGGATTTTGCTGTTCTACATATATCATGTAAATGAAATAATACAAAATATGGCCTTTTGTAGCTGGCGTTTTTTCTCATGTTTTCAGTGCTCATCCTTGAAGTAGCATGTGTTAGTACTTCATTGCTTGTTACTGCTGAATAGTATGCCATTGACTAGGTGGGTCACATTTTATTTATCCATTCATCAGTTGATGTGTTGTTTCCACTTTTGACAGTTGGAAATCATGCCATTCTGAACACAAGCGTACAAGTTTTGTAGCCATTCTAGTGGGTGTGAGGTGGTATCTCATTGTGGTTTTGCTTTTCACTTCTCTAATGACTAATGATGATGAATATAATTTCATGTGCTTATTGGCTGTATTCGTCCATTTTCACACTGCTGATAGAGACATTCCTGAGACTAGGCAATTTACAAAAGAAAGAGGTTTAATGGAATTACAGTTCCACATGGCTGGGGAGGCCTCACAATCACGGTGGAAAGCAAGAAGGAGCAAGTCATGTCTTACATGTATGGCAGCAGGCAAAGAGAGAGCTTGTGTGGGCAAATTCCCATTTTTAAAGCCATCAGATCTCGTGAGACTCATTACAATCAAGAGAACAGCATTGGAAAGACTCACCCCTGTAATTCAATTACCTTCCATTGACTTCCTCCCACGACACATGGGAATTGTGGAAGTTACAATTCAAGATGAGTTTTGGGTGGGGACACAGCCAAACCATGTCATTGGCCATCTGTGTATTTTCTTTGGAGAAGTGTCTATTCAGATCCTTTGACTGTTTTTAAATTATGTTATTTGTCTATGTACTGTTAAATGTTAAGCATTGTTTTTATATTACGGGTTCAAGTCTCTTATCAGATATATGCTTTGCAAATAGCTTCTCTCCTTCTGTGGGTTGTCTTTTCTCTTTCTTCTTCCTGACCTTCGAAATAAGTGAGGTTCTTTATCTTAAACAGAGCACCAGAGGGCTTAGCACAGTTCTGGGCCCTCACATATTTTCCAAAGTGAGTTAAGAAAACTTTATGTATGATGACTTGTGTAACAAATATTGTTTTTTAAATATCTGGTTGGAAGAAGGATGGAGATTTAACCTTTGCCTGAGCTATTTGAGAGGGACCAGAAAGCTCTGAGGACTTGAGACTCTTATGTATACTGAAAGGAAATTTTGGAAGCCAGTTCTCTGGAGACTTTTATGTATAGAAAATAGTGTTCTCCTCCTGGATTAGACAGAGAATTGCTTGAAAGAAGGACACTCTACCTAGAAGACCCTTCTTGATCTTTTTAGGTACTGTAATGTCATGATCTAAATAGTGTTTCCCAAACTTGTCTATCAAGAGTTACCTGGTTTCAGATTTCTAGGGCTGCCCGAAGATTCTGGTACAGTGGTTTTGAAGGAGCAGTCTTCATAATCACCCCATGCGAGTCTTAAGATCGGAATGTTTGGGAAACTGATCTTACCTGGTAATAATGATGACCTTAGTGGTTGCCCCTAGAGCTTAATTAGTTCTCTTTAGTGGGTGTGGTCTCCAGTTGACAAACATCCGTCATCAGGGAGATTACAAGGAGCTGATCAAGCCAGTCTGGCTACGTTGCTTACCTCATCACTGGGTCTTGATCCAAGACAACCCAAGTCCCCCACCCCCTCACCCCCTGCCAATGTGGTAGAGATGGTTCATAAAAATTTAAACCAGGCTCACAGACATTTTCAAGTTTTAAGGTTGCCACCACTCTCTTGGGAGGAATCCTCCCTCCTTCTTCCCTCCTCTTTTAAAATGTGTTCATATTTTCTTACCATTGCTGAATCTCTGGAGGCCTCCCATGGCCACTCAGATCTCCATGAAACTCAATGGGGAGAAAAGGGCATGGAAAGAAAAATAGACATCTTACATAATCTCTACACTTTGCTTGTTTTATGTGGTTGATTAGGGTCTCCTGAAGAATTTCAGGAGAGTGAAAAGTGTGGAGTTGGGAGGGGGAGACTCACTTACCTGAGCTCTTTATTTTTATTTTTTTAAAGACGGGGTCTTGCTGTGTTGCCCAGGCTGGAGTACAGTGACTACTCCCAGGCACCATCATAGCTCACTGCAGCCTTCAACTCCTGGCGTCAAACAATCCTCCTGCCTCAGCCTCCCAATTAGCTGGAGCTACAGGGGTACTATTGTACTTGGCCCTGTTCTTCTCTTAAAGGATATTCTGTGTTACTAGGAGGCAGTGCAGCATAGCGGTTGGCGTGTGCCCTTGAACTGGACAGTCTGATTTGCTTCTATCTGTGTCACCTTGGGCAAGTTATTTTAACATCTCTGTGCCTCACTGCATCATTGTCCCATGGAATACCTCACTAACATTTAGTGGTTGGAAGGGGCTTAGACAGTTTCAGAAAGACAGTAAGTAGGCAGTAAATGTGACCTGGATGGTAGGTTATACTTACCTGAGTGGGAAGTGGAATTATTATTGCCCTTCTTAAAGTCACACACCCATTAAATGGCATAACTGGACTTTCTTGTATCCTAGACTGTGATTGCCTACAGGTGTGCTTTATGGAAGCCAAGAGAAAAATTCTAATACACTCAGCCGTCTGTTTCTGTGGGTTCTGCATCATGCATTCAGTCAACCTCAGATCAAAATATGCAGAAAAATATTGTGTCTGAACATGTTTGGACATTTGTTTCTTGTCATTATTCATATAGTATAACAACTATTTACATAGCATTTACATTGTATTAGGTATTTTAGGAAATCTAGAGATGATTTTAAGTATATGGGAAGATGTACATATGTTATGTGCAAATGCTACACCATTTATTGTTTTCAACTTTTAACTTTCAGTGTTTTTCTATAGAAGAACTGCATATAAGAGAGTAAAGAATTCATGCAGTCATGCCACATGACCATCACAACCAATCTTGATGGTACTCTTCAGTAGATACTGGTACTACTAAGTTGATAAATGCTTATTCCTTAAAAATTGTACCTCATCAAGGTGAAATAAATGCGATAATAGGAACAATAAGAACCATGTGTTTGTAAGTGCCTCAGGTCAAGCTCTTACATTTAGACCAGAAAGTTACACACCCTGGAACACCAGCAACTCACAAGGAAGATGGGGGAGTTGTCGCCCGCCTTCCTTGGAGGTCTTTAGGCTGGACAAGTTCCATGTAGGTGTGGTTTGCTGAAAGATAGAGATATACACTTTATGAGCTCCCAAAGTCACTTTCTGGCCAACAGCGTTAGCAGTTCTAAGAAGGAACAGTTTCATTTTGCTTTCAAGGGCTGTTCCTTTTCTGTGTCCTAAGGCGGGGTGATCAGTTAGTGAGAGAGGATGATGTGTTTGCACCAAGCTGCTAGTGGAGGTGAGTGGGGCTCAGCTCCAATCCTGACCCTTCTCCCCTTGTCTAGTGAACCTCAGCCAGTGCAGGGTACCCGGGGAGGGTCACTGGTAGTCGGCCTGAAAGGCAGTGTCGGTGGCTCTCACATATTCAGGCGTCTTCTTGTGCCTTGTCCACAGTTTCCGGGGGCTGCTGGGGACACCGCAGGAAGTACTGCCTGTCAGCGATAGGGAGGCTTCTGCTCCTTGGTGAATGGTTAGATACTCTTTGGTCATCCTGAGAGGTCTGAATCCTGTTATCTGAATACCTTCCTTCTCTGAGCCCAGGGCTGCTGCCTCCACCAAGGCTGAAGCTGGAGCTTTCATTGAGATCCGAGACACTGGAGCAGTCAAAGATTTTTCCATGTGCTCGATTCTTCCTATACAGATTTGATGCTTTGGGTTCAGAAATCTCCACTTGTTAGCCAATCAGTCAAAGCAGAGAATTTCTGAAGGCCTTTGTACCAAGCAGTGAGACCAGGCAATAGGGTCAGGCAGTGAGATAACTGCCACTCTTCCAGAGACGCAGTAACTAAGGTCTAAATACGATCAGTGTGTCAACATAGGCGCATGGACTGTAACAAATGTACCTCTCTGGTGGGGGCTGATAACAATGGGGGAAGCCGTGCACGTGTGGGCACAGGAGGTGTATTGAAAATTTCCTCACCTTCAGCTTGATTTTACTATGAACCTAGAACTACTCTAATAACTAGTCTATGGGCCTGGGCAATATAGTGAGACCCCACTTCTACAAAAAAGAAAACATTTAGCCAGATGTGGTGGCACGAGCCTGTAGTCCCAGCTACTTAGAAGACCAAGGAGGGAGGATTGCTTGAGCCTAGGAGGTCAAGGCTGCCATGAGTTGTGATCACATCACTGCATTCCAGTCTGGGTGACAGAGCAAGATCTTATCTAAAACAGAAAGAGTCATTTTAAAAAGATAATACATGTGGAAACATTTAGCCCCGTGTTTGTGTGCAGCAAGTACTCAGAAAGTTTGCGCTTAGTTCCTTCTTCCTCATTACACCACTTTATATAAGAGATTTGAGCACCTTTGAATCCCCAAATCTATGACCAATCCCCACTTCTTCCCCACTTTACCGAGGGATGACTATATGTGGTGCTTTGGCCCAGGGTACTCATTCAGTATGTTTCTTTAGTGAATGAGTTAAACCCCACAGGCTGTTACATACCTAAGTACAGGAACCCTGCTAAGAATATACGGGCAGAATAGGTGCTCTGACATTTAGCCTCGTCTGATGGCAAAATATAATTTCCTGAGTCAGCAGGATTTCTGGCCTGATCACTTTTTTTGCTATTGGCTTCACGGTGGTTTCGTCTCCTATTTTGGAGACATGGAATTTTCGCCATTCCCTGGGCTGCTTTTAGAGCCTCAGGTCTGTGACTTTCATTAATAGCTCTCTTGCAAATGGCAATCTAGGGCATAAAAGATAAGAGTAATGTGTTACTGTGGATTTCTTCCTCCAGCTTTTCCCCTTCTGGCAGAGACTTCTGATAGAAGTAGATAAAGGTGTGGGCTGGGTTCACCTGGTGTGATGTAATGGTCTCAGAGATCTGTTTCATTCATTCTTTTGATTTTATCAGGGTTTTTAATCGCTTTTTTTTTTTTTTTTTTTTGGGACAGAGCCTTGCTCTGTCAGCAAGGCTAGAATGCAGGGGCATGATTCTAGCTTACTGCAGCCTCAAACTCCTGGGTTCAAGTTATCCTCCCACCTTAGCCTCCCAGGTAGCTGGGACCACAGGCACACACTAACATGCCTAGCTGTTTTTGTATTTTAATTTTTTGTAGAGATGGGGTCCCAACATCTTGCCCAGGCTGGTCTCAAACCACTGGTTTGAAGGGATCCTGTCATCTTGGCCTCCCAAAGTGCTGGGATTACAGGTGTGAGCCACTGTGCCAGGTCATATGTTTTCATTTTGGGTGCAGTTCTTCCTACCTTCTCAGTGTGGCTTGTATATCAGTTGATGGCCTCTCATGTTGCTGTATCCTGCTTCGGAAAAAAAGTCTAATAAAATATAATATCATATTCTAAAACTGGAGCTTATGTAAATATAATATAGTTTATAGATTTAAAAGAACTTGATAGGCCTAGAGGAATTAAAGCCAAAATTTTAGAAGCATTACTAAAACAAATATATCTGTGATTAGTCGGTGAGAAAATTTTATCATTTATAAAATCATTAAGTAATGATTCAGAGGAAAGTTCAGTAAGATTCAGACGGGAGTTAGAAAGATAATGGTAATTCCATTTTTTAAAAAAACTTGGGTGGTGTAGTATACAGAGGTATTTCCTCCATGAATATTTTTATTTTATAAATACTTTGTAAAGTTTTATTTTGCCTCTATTTAGGAAAATAAGTTTTAAAATAAAAAATTTGTCAGTAGAATTCTCTTGTGACCATTTAATGGCTTCTTTCTAAAGCATTCCATTTAGCAATACACCTCTCTCTCATTATGCCTATGTTTGTTTTACATAATATTTAAGTTACATAATTTTGGTAGCAAGTACAACCAGCACAAATCCATTCGGGTGCAAACACAACTGAATCTTGGTAATCACCACCTCAATCTTGTGGGCAGAATTTCATGAGCTTGCTGTAGTCTTAAGACTTGAGCGCCAGGTACTGATTTTTTAATTCTGTTTCTTTATGTGTTACCAGCGGCGAGCAGCAGACATGAATAGGCATCAGCCAGAATGTCTTACAGGGTAACTTGTGTCACCCTGTGAGACATCCTGGAGTTGGTTAATTGGAGGGTGGTTAAGAATTTCTGCTATATACATAACTTCAGAAACGAAAGCAAAGCTGTTACAGTCTAAGAAATAAAAAGGGATATTATAAGGTAGAGACATTAGGACATTCTTTCCATTTTGTTCTAAAATCACTTTTGGCATTTATCTGCCTCACATCACTTAGGTTGTGTACAAAGTTACTTCCTTCCTGAATAATTTATTTCTACATCTGAAATGTTTGTGGAAATTATTTTGCTTTCCTTTCACCTGGAAGATAATTTTAGGTTTTTAAGAAATATGGTTTATAAAAATAGAACCCACCATATCCATGTACTGAGTGAGTGAATTACTAAAGTGTAACACAAACATTTTTTCTGTCTTGTACTTGAGTCCAGAAGTTCACTGAAAATGGGTTGCACCTGGAATTTATGTATCATTACAACTATGAAGTGCTTTGTACTTTGCATCATAATTTCTCTTTCATCTAAAGAAATCAAAGTCCATTATATTAGCCTGGCTGCTTTCACCTGCTTGCAGAAAGGGTAGATGTTTTGGGACTCTTTTTTTTTTTTTTTTTTGAGATGGAATCTCGGTCTGTCGCCCAGGTTAGGGTGCAGTGGCGCGACCTTGGCTCACTGCAACCTCTGCCTCCCACATTCAAGTGATTCTTCTGCCTCAGCCTCCCGAGTAGCTGGGACTATAGGTGCATGCCACCACACCCAGCTAATTTTTTGTATTTTTAGTAGAAATGGGGTTTCACCATGTTAGCCAGGATGATCTCAATCTTCCAACCTTGTGATCCACCTGCCTTGGCCTCCCAAAGTGCTGGGATTACAGGCGTGAGCCACTGTGCCTGGCCCAGGACCCATCTTTTAAATGAGCTCTGGTGAAGCAGGGTTTAGGGTTTTGAGAAAGCCTAGGACCCTTGGAGTGTTTCAGGGCATCTCTCAGTTGAGAGAGCTTTTTCTTTACAATGGGCCAGGTTTTGTATATGGTTAATTTAATTATCAAATTGGAGCAGCTTTGTCCTTTCCACGATATCTGAATATATGTGCATACCAAATGACTTATTTAAAATACAACTCTTTTAAAAGGCGACAGGGCATACTGTAATAGGTCATATGCAGTTCTGTGTCACAGTCACTTTTCCTTCATTCATACATCCATTCAACAAATAGTTTTTGAGTGTCTTCTATGAACCAGACATTATTTTAGGTTCCGGTGATACAGTGGTCACCAAAACAGACAAAAAAAAAAAAAAGAAAGAAAAACAAATCCTTGTTCTTACAAGGTAAGACAGACTGTGTATGAGTTGTATGTGTGTGTGTGTGTGTGTGTGTGTGTGTGTGTGTGTGTGTAGTGTGTTGATAGTGTGAAGCCCTTCAGGGAAAAATAAGGCGGAGGAGGGAGTTTGGGAGGGGTGCAGTTGCAGTTATAAATGGGTAGCCAAGGATGACCCTGTTGAGGTGTTACACGAGGAAAGACCTGAAGAAGGAAGGTAAGTAAATGCACTGCGAAGAGGGCACAGCAGGTGCAGAGCCCTGAGGCAAAGCCTTGCTTCCTCCTTTCCAGGAACAGGGAGACCAGTGTGACTGGAGTAGAGTGAACAGTGGGGTCGGACGCTGTCGCCAGGTCCTGTGGGGCCTTGTTGCTATTGCAAGGGCCTCGGTTTGGACTGAGAGTGAGCAGAGAAGCCTGTTAGAGAGTTTCGATTAAAGATGGGACATGATCTGGCTTATGTTCTTGGAGGACATGCTGCTGCTAGGTCTCATGAGAATCGACTGAAGCGGGGAAGGGTGGAAGCAGGGAAAGCAGTTGGGAGGCTCTTGTAACCTAGGTGAGCGAGGGTGTTGGCTTGGACCACCATGGTATGTTTTGAAGGTTGAGTGGGATGGATTTTCTCATTGTCTGAATGTGGGATGTGGGTGGAAGAAAGCATGGGTGACTTGCAAAATATTGACCTGTGCATCTTGAAGGATGGAGGTGCATTCACTAAGATAGGGAGAGGCTGATTTTGGAGGAAGGATCAGGAGCTCAGTGATGGAGCTGTCTGGTAGGCAACTGGATATATTTATCTGGATTATAGAGGAGGGGGCTGGGTTAGAGGTAAACATTTGAGAGTTGTCAGAATATACAGACTGGATGAAATTCACAGGGAGTGAGTGTCAACAGAAAGGAAAAGAAGTTGAGGGCCAAACCTGGGCTACTTCCGCACTGAGATTGAAGAGATGAGAAGGAACCAATAAAGAAGAATGAAGGAAAGCAGTGAATGAGGGAAATAAAGAGAGTGCAATATCTTGCGAGCCAAGTCAAAAAATCGCTTCAAGCAAGATGAGTCAGATGCTCCCAGGAAGTAAAGTAAAATGAGGGGCAAATGATATTTGACCCAGGGATTTAGCGATGGAGATGTCATTGGTAAGGTTGATAACCAACTGGGATTATGGTGGAGTAGTGGGGACGAAATGTTGATCACTGAGGATGTAAGAGAGAGCAGAAGTAGAGAAACGGAAACATCAAATGTAGAAAAATATTGCAAAGATTTTTGCTGTAAAGACAATGTGAGAAATGTAGCTGCAGGGAGAAATGGGGTCAAGAGATGTTTTAAAAATGCAGGAAGTAACAGCATGTTCGAATACCAATGGGAAAGACAGTAAAGAGGAAAAAAATACGTTCCTTCATGTAATAACATAATTCCCAAAGCACTTTTGGTGTAGTTTAAAACAGCCAAAATCATCTAGCTTACTGTTGTAAACACTAATTTTTGTTAATGCTGTTGATTTTTTCAACCCAAAGTCCTTATCTTCCCATCTCCATCAAAAATAAAAACTTTTTCTTTTGTCTGAGCCTTTAAATAAAAGTCTTTTGGGTATGAATTGTGTCTGCTCGTCTTGTTCCACCTAAGTGAGTCCCTAGTTCTGTTAATAGTTATGCAATATGGGCCGGGCGTGATGGCTCACACCTGTAATCCCAGCACTTTGGGAGGCCGAGGCGGGTGGATCATGAGGTCAGGAGATCGATACCATCCTGGTTAACACAGTGAAACCCCGTCTCTACTAAAAAAGTACAAAAAATTAGCTGGGCGTGGTAGCGGGCGCCTGTAATCCCAGCTACTTGGGAGGCTGAGGCAGGAGAATGGTGTGAACCTGGGAGACGGAGCTTGCAGTGAGCCGAGATCACACCAGTGCATTCCAGCCTGGGTGACAGAGCAGTCTTGAGGGGGAAGAAAAAAAAATAGTTCTGCAGTATGCATGGATCTGAGGTACACTCTGTCCACATGTTTTCAGTAACTGATGACTTCTTTAGATCTCATCTGAGGCACAGATTCCCCACCGTCCATTAAGCATGTATAAGGTCGCATTTTCCAAGAATTTATTCAGTCAACTAAATGTTCATTGCATGCATTAAACATAAAAGTCCCCGTGTTTCCAGGTAGCAACCACAGGGCAACAGATGGGTTATAAGAGTAAGAATTTAAAGATACTGGTGTCCTTGGATCTTGTGTGGATGACCAGTTGTTTCTCAGACATTACTGTGGAAATCACCTGGGGACATTGTTGAAATGAAGATTCTGATTCTTTAGTTCTGGAGTGGGGCCTGAGATCTGCATCTTTAACAAGCTCCTAGGTGATGCTAGGAATGCTGGCTGATACAGTTTGGCTGTGTCCCCACCCAAATCTCATGTTGAATTGTAGCTCCCGTAATCCCCACATGTGGTGGGAGGGACCTGGTGGGAGGTAATTGAATGGTGGGGGTGGGTTTTTCTCCTGCTGTTTTTGTGATAGTGAGTAAGTCTCACGAGATCTGATGGTTTTATAAAAGGCAGTTCCCCTGCACATGCTCTCTTGCCTGCCACTATGTAAGATGTGCCTTTGGCCCTTTGCTTTCCTCCATGGTTGTGAGGCCTTCCCAGTCAAGCTGAGCTGTGAATCAATTAAACCTCTTGCCTTTATAAATTACTGAATCCCCTGTAAATTACTGAATCCCCGGCATGTCTTTAATAGCAGCGTGAGAACAGACTAATACACTGGCACACCTCATTTTGAGTAGAAAGGGATCTTAGGGTAATACTTCCTGGCTTATTTTTTCTCCTTAGATTTTGCTTCTGCTCTTCCTCTACTTCTCTATTATTGCCACACTGGGCCTTTTCCAGCAGGAACTTTCAGATTCAGAACAGCAATACATTGTTGTAGCATTTGTTGATAGCGTTTCAGTATCTTTGCTTTCCACTCTTTACATTTTTATTGATCTTTGCAAAAAAGCTACTGGCGTCTGGGAGTTTTGTTTAGTAATTAGATAGCTGAAGAGACTCTAGGCCAAGTTTCATTTGCATTATGTAGGGAAGGCCAGACTTCTGGGTCTCATTTACATCCCAAGGCCATGTTTGTCCTAGACCTCTGAGTACATGCTTTGGAGCTGTAGGCAAAGTCCCAGTACTGGGGCCAATTTGCCAGTTCAGTTGTCAGCTTTTAAATTCTCTGGATTCCTACTTGCTAAGGCTAAATCTCTTCAGTAAACAGCTCCCTTGCTGGAGGGCAGTCCTTTGGCTTTGTTATAAATACATTTTGTCAGCTTGTGGAAAATAGAATAAACCTTTGAAAGTCACCACTGGCTAATAAAAGCTTCTTAGATGGCTCTAGATGGCAAGAGGTACTTAAAAGCTACCTATAAAAAGATATATTTTGGTGGGGGTTGGAGAAGAGTTTGAAATTAATTATATGAACTCTGAAAATTGCTGTAAATTCTACATTTACTTTCTGCTGTACTTTAGACCATATATCTTGTCCTGAATTTAATGAGGCATGCTTTTCCAGATCTTCTGTATCGGTGCTATTCAATAGAAATATGATAAGAATTTCACATGTAAGTTTAAATTTTCTAGTTGCCACATTTAAAAAAAAAGTAAAAAGAAATGAATGGAATTAGTATAGGTAATATATTTTCTTTAACCTCCTGTGTCCAAAATATAGTCATTTTGACAAAAGCTTAGTGATAATTTATATGCTTTGCTTGTACTTAGAAATCTGGCCTATATTTTACACTCACAGCACATCTGCCATCTTTCAGGTGCTAAATGGCCCCATGTGGCTGTCATATTAGACAGCACAGGTGTATATGCAGAGCAGCTGCAGGTATGACAAGCGCAGTTTTATTTATTTCTTTATCTCATAATTTTCTGTTAATACCAACACATGATTTGCTATAGTGAGGCATATATGGTTAGTTAAGTATTAAAATAAAGATGTAATCTTAAAATCAACCCTAAAAACAAATGGATACTTGAAAAAATAGATAATTATAAATATGCAGAGAATACTAACATGTTGATTGACTTCAGCAATGGCTAACAGAGGTGAGGACCTATAAAAATTGAAAATGTCTGAGACTTCCAGATAATACATTTTTAGCAACATTATTTAAGATAATTTACTGCTCCCATAGGGTAGGTAGGTCCTGTCATGACTCACATTTTATATATGTCATGCCTGAGACCAGAGAAGTTAAGTAATTTGCCTTAGATCACACAGTGGGTAAGTGGTAGATCTAGGATCTGAATGCTAGTCAGTCTGGTTCCAGAGCTCACTTCGTTCAACTCTGTGCCAGAGTGCCTTCTCAGCACATGTCAGTGATACATACATTTGCTTCATCTTTTAAATGGTATGATTGAGGGATAGCACTCTTTAGTTGAAAAAAGTGATTGATATAATCAGATTATATTGATATAATCAAATTGTTTCATTGATATAATCAAATTGTTCTGGAAAACTGAGGATAAATTAACTCCTTAAATAAATCATGTCCAGTTTGTCATTAATTTAAGTCTTAATTTCAGAGTTACTTTATCTTGGTTTCTGATTGATCTTCAATTTAAACTGAGCCTCAGCATTTTTTCTGCCTATCCCTGATGTGGGGAAAAACAGCTAATAATGTATAAGGCAAACTTTCAGTGTTATTGAGAGCTAAAGTTTACAACTGAATTGGGGAGATAAGCTGTAATACTCATGAGATAGTATTACAATTTACTGTTACTAGCAATCACAGCAGCAGTAACCATTTATTGAGAGGTTACTATCTGCCAAAGCTTGTGTTAAGACTTTACATTCATTATCTTATTTAACTATAAAAGCAATGCTGTAAAGTTGGTTTTATCTTCATCAATAAATAAGTGCCAGAAACAGTGCCACTATACTCTGAAACAATGAGACGCTGAGAATTATTTTGTTGGATTCTGGGTGTCACATTTAAAGGGGGACATTAACAGTGAACAGGTAGGTGAGTGGTCAGAAAAATCATATGATGTTAGGAGAGGTCATAGAACTGTGATCTTTAACCTAAGGAGAGAAGACTTAGTGGACGTAATCGTTATCAGTAAGTATTTGGAATAAAGAATATGATCTAAAGAGAAAACCGACCCTGGCAAAAGGAGTACACTCACTCTGTCTTTCTCTGAGGAATACAGAAAAGAGATTTGCAACATTTTCTTCCTTTGGATTTTAATCCGAAATCAGAAAGAATTTTCGAACAGTTGTTTGAGAAACTAAACCAACTTCCTATCTTGATGCGATGGGACAGAGACTAGGTCACTCCCTGGATATTCTGGATTAAATGATTGCATTTGAAAGATTTGGATTATACGAGGAATTAGGAATTGACCATTGGATAAGTTGTCCATGTCTGATTTTGTAATAAATTGTGTCCTTTAATCAGATTATTTTTATGATAGAAATAATTATTGAGTTGTTTTGTAAATTAAGTTGGAGATTGTGATTAATAGTACAATAATATAATATCAGAGCTCAGACAGACCTTAGAAATCTTGAAGTCTAATGTCATTTTACAAATCAGGAAACAGAGAGAAAGAAAATGAATTAAGGACAGAGTTGGACAAGTACTCAGGTGTTGACTTCAAGTCCACTACTTAAAAAAAAATTATGGTTTCTAATGGGTAGATGAAGAAGACTACATCATTTCTAGTACATTTTTAAAGGTCCTGTTGAATCTTCTCTAGAGTTAACAGAATGAAGTAGCCTGAAGTTCATTTGTTCTAATTAAGGCACACTTGAGTCCTTTTTGGTTATCTTATCTGAACTTGGAATTCAGTGATTTTCCTAAAGAAAAGCTTTCAGTTTGTCAACTTCTTTTATTGTTAGTGTTTTATTTCCCTGGATACTGCATCTTTTTATTGAAAGGAGAAGAAAGGATATAGTGGTTCTCTGAATTTATCCATTCATTCAACAAGTGTGTGCCAGACACTTCCAAGCACAATTATAGGGTCATTAGCTTTTACTGTGAGATGAGAAACCATCAAATTGTTTTGAACAGAAGATTAGAACATTTTTTTTTCTTCCAAGTATCACTAACAAGTTAAAAGGATTCCCTGGGAGTTTCAGCAAGCTATAGTCCCACTTGCCTTGATTTAATGAGACATACCTTTTGATCTCAGCACACAATTGGGATTAACTGCAGTTTGAGGTCTGCTCCTTATTAGTTATATAACTAAATTTACAATAAAGCCTGCAACTTTTTCCATAAAAACAGAGTATAAACCTGTTAAAAATGTTCTACCATATACTGATTTGAAAACCATTCTGAATTCATGATGGAATTTGAGTGACCTAGGTTTGATGGACAGTTTCACTGATGTTTCGATTTTGGGCAAATGTATTAATTTTTCTGAGCCTCAGTTTCTTTATTAGTACAATGAGGGTAAAACTTGTTACACAGGAGTGTTTTTGAGGGTTGAATGATTTAAGGGAAATCATGATTGTGAAATGCGCAGACCCATGTCTAGCGCATTGTAAATATTCAATAAAAGCACAGCCATTATTATGATAATTTAGTCAAGGGGATGTTAAACATGGGTAAAAGTTGTTTTGAAGCTAGATTGAGGGTTCTAATTCAGAGCCTTCATTTATTTTTAGTTTAGAGCTCAGACAAAATGTCTTTAATGCCTTTGTCTAAAGGTCCTGACATTGAAACAAGTATTAAAATGACACCTCTATCTTAATTAACACTGTTTGTTTTGCATGTGTATGAATTAATCCTTTTAAATGTCACTAGCTGTTTTGGTGGTGTCACAACTTGACAAATGCTGCCTCCCTCATTCCACAGGTATTACCAATTTTGGACCAATTCTGGTGGTTCAGCTATCAATTAAAGCAGTCAGAGAAGGCCCTGCCTGTAGGTCACAGTTGACCCTAGCCACAGGACACTCAGGGAAGTGGTGCACTGTGAAACCTCCCAGGGAGTGTCAGGAGTCTGTGTGTCGTGTGTGTGTGTGTGTGTGTTGAGTGTGTGTGTGTGTTGAGTGTGTGTGTTTGTGTTTTCTGTTTGCCAAGATTATTGTCCTCCGAGAGAGTGAACACATGACCTTATGACTCTGTAGCCAAGTTCACTCCTGTAATATCTTTTTATTTGCATATTTTTACTACTGGAAATTTAGTCTGAGTTAGTTCAATACTGTATCTAGACCAGTGTCTGGTCAAAAGTTTTAAATTTGACTTGCTCAAATTTCAATCTCCATGCGAGATGAGGGGGAGACCCTATGTAAAACTGAATTGGGCTCATGTGAAACCCCTGTTTCTGGTGCCCTGTTTTCCTCGGGCTATGGCTGGCAGCTTCTTCTACCCCAGTTTTGTATTTCACTTTCCTGGGGCTGATGTCAGCTAGCCAAGCTGATAAATTTATTTGGATTCATAGGAGAGAGTTAGAGGATCATGTGGTCCTTTTAACTGTCTTTGGAGGCAGGATTTTGCTTTCCTCACTCCTCAGTTATTTGAAAGCGCTTTGGCAAAACTGAGATCACTGCATTACTGTTAGTGTAACATTGCAGCTTCGTTGATCTGTTAGTGAAGGTGATCATCGGGGAAATTACAGATCATGGGAAGATGAGTGGAGGACAGGCCTCTGGAGACGGTATTCATAGGCACAGGCAACCTTTTTCAGATTGTGTAATTACTTTAAAATATTCTGTTTAAACATTTTTAATTAAAATTTGTTTCCTTAGTACCAAAAGTACCCTGGTGATTGTAGATTGCCTGGGTGGGGACGAGGAGAAGTTGCCAGTTTAAGCCAGACCACGTGGAGTGGGAATGAGGGAAAGGTGGCTTCAGGAAGAAAAGAGGTTTTCTGTTACCAGAAGAAGGAGTGCTGGCCAGGCAGGAACAGCAGATGTCCCTGGCAGAGGAAATGGTGCTGGCCGGAGGAAGCATATGCCGTACAGAGGAATATCGAGCACAAAGGCCATGGGCAGAAAAGAGCGTCGCATATGAAGAACTGAAAGAAGGCCAGGCTGTGGAGCCAAGTGAGGAAGAGTGGGTGGAGCTATAGGAATGAAGGAACGGGATTGCAAAGACAAGATGGGGCCAGATCATGCAGGGCCTTATGGCTAAAGGAGGGTGCCTGGATTTTTATCCTGTGAAAATGGAAGGTCATTGAAGAGGTTTAAGCAGTTTAGCCTTTTAAAAAGATCACTCTGGATGCCCTGTGGAGAATGGATTGAAGAGGGCAAGAAAGGAAGCAGAGGGATTAATCAGGGAGCTTTTGTAGGTGAGAGATGAAGGTTTCTCGGACAGGGATGGTGGCAGCTGTGATACAGACAAGTGGAAAGATAAATGAGCCACATTTTGTGTAGATCAACAGAACCTGATGATTGATGGGGTGTAAGGAAAGGAAGAATGACGTAGATTTCTGCCTCGATTAATGGGGATTCATGGAGTTGCCATTTATTGAGATGTAGCACTCTTGTTGGATATCGCTTTGTGTTACTCACATCCTTCCACCTCGACGGTAAGCTTCTTAGATCAAAGATAAGGCACCATTTCATCTTTCTTCACCATTGATTCTAGCACAGTGCTGAGGCATTAGAACAGCCACTGAGTTGTATATATATTGGGTGGGTAGTTGATCCAAACCCCACTTGCAGGGTGGCTCTTGAGAGACGGCTTAAAGGAATAAAAACAAGTGGCATTTGTTAGGATATTTATTGTTGTTGGTTTTTAGATTTCTTTAAGATGATGCAAGTTATGTAAGAAGAAGTTACTATGAGCATAGAAAATGTAATCAGACCTCACAGCTAAGGAGATTTGCCCAAGATAATTTATTGATAGAGTTGGGACATTCTCTAATTCCTAGTATTCTCATTAAATCATCTAACCTATACTTGTTATTTTGGGTAATTTTTGTTTCCTGACTAAAATCTGTGTTTCTTTTTTCTTTGCTCTTCTACATGTTAAAAATAAAACAAAATACCAAATTTCTTCACCTTTGATGCTTTGAGCTTCTCAGTTCCTTCTGGTCTCTTTTTTTTTTTTCTCCTTTCCAAAACTGATTCCGAAAGACCCGTGAAAAGAGAGTGAAAGCAGAAGAAATGTGTCCAGTCACTCAGCAACACCCACCTGAGGTAATAGGGCCAATGAAACCGCTTCAAAAATTGTTCTAGAGCAAAAAATGGCTTCTAGAACATTGTGCAGTATCTAGCTCCAGTGCCCAGGAGGTGCTCACTGATTACTGAGACTCAGCCCCGCTACCTTGTGTTTTTACATCCATAGCCTTTGTCATCTCTGGCATGCTCTTTATTTCTTCCTAAGAGAATTTTAAAACCTGAGGAATTGAATACAGGCTGTCTGAAAAAGAATGCTTACAGAACCCAAGTTATCTTTACCTGGAGTCCTGACCATGCAGACTGCTGTTTATTAGAACACAGACAGTCACATGGTGGGCTCGGCCCTGGCTCGCAGTCAGCTTTGAAGCCTCCATGGCAAATGGCAAGCTCCATTCCAACAAGTGCTCACATTCCTGGGCAAACACAAACTTTTTATTCTATGTCATTTTCCCATTGCTGTAGACTTGTGAAACAGTGATTAAGAGAATTTCAGAAACCAAAGTTATTTTCCCTGCTCTTATTTGCACATTTCTGTTCCTTAGAAGTTTCTAAGGTAAAAAAGTCCTCAAAGTTTAGGGACTGTCTTCCACACCTTCAACACTTTTTAAACATGTGATAGTGTCATTAATGTTCTTGTGAATAATGGCTTAAGTAGAGTGATTGGAAATAGAGCTCTGGAGGAGCTTGGCATGGGGGTTGGGGGAGCATTGCTGAGTTGGGTAATTAGGCAGCTACAACCGTGTAGAACAGAAGTGATGATTAGACTAATTAGGAGAGCCATTTCATAAGTGCTGTGGTAGACCCAAGGGCAATGGCCTAGAAATGCGGCCTTCCCTGATTTATTTGATTGATGAAAAGCAGGTTTTCCACTTGCGGGTTTATTTACTTTTTAAATTAGAGATTTGTTTGCCTCATTTTCATCTGTTACAGTTTCATTTCCAAGATAACAGAGAGGCAAAAGTGTCTTATTTGCAGTTTGGATACAGGGCTTTCATGCTTTTGCTTTCATTCACTTTACTACATGATTCTAGAGGAGCGGATTTATCAGGGCACTTTTAGTCAAATCTTTGCAAAGGACTCACATGTTTTATTTAGTCAGAATTCAATCCAAGCAGCTTTTCTAGTGACAGGCCGCTTTCTGGTCGCCTTTATACACCTAACTTTTTCATGTATATATATATACACACATATATATATATATTAACATTCATTGGTGCTTACTGTGTTCCAAGCACTGTTAAATACGAGGGATTCAAAGCTATCTAGCTGTAAAGGGCTTTGTTTTGTTCAGTGTTATTGCCCCAGTTGCTAGCATGGTGCTTGGCTTATGGTAGGTGCTATGTAAATATTTGTTGAAAGAATGAGCAAATTAAAGGCTAGGCCCTTGTTTTGTATTTTGTGTGTACACTCAGATTTAGCTTATGTAATTGCGGCTCATTTTGCAAAACGGAGTTATTATTTTTTCTTTGTTTTTCTTTTTTTTTGAAACAGGGTCTTGCTCTGTTGCCCAGGCTGGAGTGCAGTGGCACAATCATGGCTCACTGCTGCCTCAACCTCTTTGGCTCAGGTGATTCTCTCACCTCAGCCACCCACGTAGCTAGGACTATAGGCACATGCCACCACACCTGCCTAGTTTTTAAAAATTATCTGTAGAGATGGGGTTTCACTGTGTTGCCCAGGGTGGTCTTGAACTCCTGGCTTCCAGTGATCCTCTGCTTTGCCCTTTCAAAGTGCTGGGATTACAGGCAGAGATTTTTGGGAGGCTGAGGTGGGTGGATCACAAGGTCAGGAGATCGAGACCATCCTGGCTAACACGATGACACCCCGTCTCTATTAAAAACACAAAAAATTAGCCGGGCGTGGTGGCGGGTGCCTGTAGTCCCAGCTACTCAGGAGGCTGAGGCAGGAGAATGGTGTGAACCCGGGAGACGGAGTTTGCAGTGAGCTGAGATTGCGCCACTGTACTCCAGCCTGGGCAAAAGTGCGAGACTCCGTCTCAAAAAAAAAAAAAAAAAAAAAAGAAAAAAAATTTATGTAAATAAATCTCATTTATTTCCTGGTAGTTTTAAAGTTTAAGCTAAACCTCAAACAATTTTCTTCTAAAACATAATAAATAATACCAAGAGTGTTGTATATCTTTTAAAAATAAAAGTGTGGAGTGAAAATGTTTTGCCAAATTATCAGGTATAGTTTGCAAAGCACTATTATGCATAGTATGTTGTTCGCCTCTCTGTGACAATACCATTAACCTATTTGTGCTGGAGGTTGCAAATTATTTTGTAAAAACAATCAGACCTTGACGATGACCTTGAGCAGTAGGATATACATAACTTCCACAAGCTTAGCGTTCCAATAATGGAACACTAGGCATAAATAGGTTAAAGTAGGCCCACAGTGTGTGAGGTCTGGAAAAGTGAGTTGATTTTCCTCAAGTCCTCATGGATTAGCCATGGGAGCAAGTTCCTCATCTGCCCACTGCTGCCTTTGTTCTACCTCATCTTGGTCTTCCCTTAATGGAGGACTCTCTTTTGTACCCAAGTTTGCAAATGGCTACATTAGCCCCTTGCGTTTAAAGAATCCTTTAAGGGCATTTAGCGATAAGTGAAGTGTCTAACTCTTCAAAAACAGCCATAGTAATATATGTGCTAACCGGATAAAGAAGTACAGCATCATTTAAAAAAGGCTTGTGAGATTTTTTTTTCAAACATTGAACTTCTTTTTTTTTTTTTTTCTGAGACCATTTTATTTCCAGAAAGAGCTTATGGACTTCATGAGAATGTGTAGTGAAGCAGAAAAAGCCAGAGCGACCTTATTGAATTCTCTGATCCTTGAGTGTATTTTTCTGATACAAAATGGGGTAATAATACCAACCTTGCAAGTGTGTTCTGGGAATTAAATCGGAAACAGTGCAACTCATATGAGGTACCCAGTATTTGATAGTAAAGACAAAATAAAAGCACAAGCAAAAACAAGTAAAAAACTTAACACCAAGGGGTGAAAACAATCCATGTGCCTTTGAAAACTTGATAACTGAAATTCTAATTACAGTCATTTATATCTATTCATTAATGCAGTTTCTCCAGGGACCTCTACTCTTAACCCAATTTCAGTTATTCTCTGTATGTGAAAGCATCAAAATTATTTTCTTTTTAAGATAAAAGTCCTAAATTCATTTTGAACCTGCATAATTAATCTAAATTAATGAGGTTTTGTTACATTGTTATCCAATGTGTATTTTAAGGTTCTATTGCTGTGCTACCCTACATTTTGTGACCTTGAAATTTTAGATACAACTGTAATCTTGGTCTTTAAATAGAACTTTGAGTAACAAAGTGAGGTGGAATATTGACAGCAAACTTTGATAATAAAATGTAATTACAATATAATATTATTACTTTGGAGTTAGAAAGTGTCCATTAAAAACAGTATCCATCAATGTCCAAATTAAATAGGAAATATTTAATTGGCTTCTAGGAAAATGAAATACATCATTCTAATATTTTAATATTTAGAAGGAAAATATCTCATTACAACTTAAAAAATGATTTTTTTCTGATAACTACCATTGACTTCATTTAAATGTCTGCTTTTAGTAGTCAAGTCCCAGAAGAAAATGCTATTTTTAGGAGTATGTTTAACTGAAAAAGCTCATATTTCTATTCAAGTTTAGGCAATTCCTCTTGACAAGACAAGTAAACTAATGTTTCATGATTAAGTCCCCAAGTATCTCAGACTTAAGCAAAGACCCCAAATCATAGTTCTCAGCTTTCTTTCAAAATATGTTTTATATCATCTATTAACTAGGGAATTCCTGATGCCTTCCTATTAGGATAAATAAGCAAGAAACACCATAGGACAGTGATTGTATTCTTAAGTATTAGGGAGTTTAGAGCCCCAGATATTCTATATGCAGACCTCTGTGCTTATGTTTGTTCATTTTAATGAGACTCCAAAGACTCACAATTCTATAGGGGTTATAGTGTTTCAGTTTCAGAGCCAGGTAAAGATAGGGCAGCCCTCTGTTCTATAAAAGCGATGTTCTCACTCATAGGTGGAAATTGAACAATGAGAACACTTGGACACAGGAAGGGGAACATCACACACCGGGGCCTGTCGTGGGGTGAGGGGAGGGGGGAGGAATAGCATTAGGAGATATACCTAGTGCAAATGATGAGTTAATGGGTGCAGCACACCAACGTGGCACAGGTATACCTATGTAGCAAACCTGCACATTGTGCACATGTACCCTAGAACTTAAAGTATAATAATAAAATAAAAAAATAAGCGAAGGATGACCGGGCGTGGTGACTCTCACCTGTAATCCCAGCACTTTGGGAGGCCAAGGCAGGCAGATCATTTGAGGTCAGGAGTTTGAGACCAGCCTGGCCAACATGGTGAAACCCCATCTCGACTAAAAATATAAACATTAGCCAGGCGTGGTGGGGGGCACCTGCCATCCCAGCTACTCTGGAGATTGAGACATGAGAATCACTTGAACCTGGAGGGCAGAGGTTGCAGTGAGCCAAGATGGCACTACCATACTCCAGCCTGGGCAACAGAGTGAGACTGTGTCTCAAAAAAAGCAAGAAGAAGAAGAAGAAGAAAAAAAAAAGCGAAGGGTGATGGGTCGGGGTTAGGACTGTTTCCTGGTGACATTGAGCTGGTTAAGTTGGTGGATCTATGAGGGCAAACTTGGAAGTGTTGGCTGCCTTCACGGCCTCCAAGGTCTTTGCCTTGTGCACTGGGGCTTGGCAGTACTACCCCACGGTCAGGTTGATAGGAGTGTGATCTTTTTTGTCTATCTTATGAGATAATAATGAATATTTAATTTTATTATTTGGATAATATTTTCAAATAACGTGAAAAATTAAAAAACCTCAACACTTTTTATAGCCACAATTAAGGAATTAAAATACAATTTGGTAAGACTACAAAATTCACAAAATTATATTATGGCCTCGTTTTAAAAACTGAAAGTTTGTTTTTTCCAATGCTCAAATGGTTTCTTTGATAACATGTTTTGAGAGCATTCTTTAAAAAAATGTGTTACTACCCCATTTTTTTGATATTTTTAATGCATGCACTTAATCCTGTTTAAGTTTTTAAAATAATTCTGGTTGATTGTTTTCAAATATTTTAATGCAGTGATGTCTTCATGGGCTATAAATTTGTACCATAATGTAAAGACATTATGTGAGGATCATTTTAATGCATGAATACCTGGGCTTTAAGTAAGGATCTGTTGAGAGTTGTGTAGTTCAGTCATGTGTTTTAACAACTAGAGAGTCAGCTCTATTGTAAACATATAGGCATAGCTTGTTTTATTGTGCTTTGCAGATATTATAATTATTATTATTTTAATTGAAGGTTTGTGACACCTCTGTGTTGATCAAGTCTTTCAGCATCATTTTTCCACTGTGCTCACTTTATGACTCTCTGTCACCTTTTTGTAATTCTTACAATATTTTAAATTTTCTCATTATTATTATTATATCTATTATTATGATCTGTGATCAGTGATTTTTTTTTTTTTTTTAATAATGAGATAGTGTCTTGCTCTGTGGCCCAGGCTGGAGTATGGTAGCACAATCATATTTCACTGCAACCTTGAACTCCTGGGCTCACGTGAACCTCTTGTCTCAGCCTCCTGGGTAGCGACAGCATCTGGCTATGTTGCTCTGGCTGGTCTCCAACTCCTGGACTCAAGCAGTCCTCTTGCCTCAGACTCCCAAAATGGTAGGATTACAGGCATGAGCCACTGTACCTGGCCAGTCAGTGATTTTTGATGTTACTCTTGTAATTGGTTTGGGACCTCAAGAACTGTGTCCATGTAAGATGGAGAACTTAATAAACATCGTATGTTTTGACTGCTCCATGACGGGTCCTTCCCCTGTCCCGCTATTCCCTGAGACACAACAATGTGAAATTAATCCAATTCATAACTCTATAATGGCCTCTAAGTGTTCAAGTGGAAGGAACAGTTGCATGTTTTTCACTTGAAATCAAAGAAATGATTAAGCTTAGTGAGAAGGGCATGTTGAAGCCAGGCGAAAAGCTAGGTCTCTTGCACCAACAGTTAGCCAAGTTGTGAATGTAAAGGAAAAGTTCTTGAAGGAAATTCAAAGTGCTACTTCAGTGAATATGTGAATGACAAGAAAGCAGAAGCCTTATTGCTGATATGAAGCAAACTTGAGCCATCTGAATGGAAGAACAAATCGCTACAACATTCACTTTAAACAAAGCTAATCCAGAGCAAGCCTCCAATTCTGTGAAGGCCGAGAGAGGTACAGGTAAGAAAGCTGCAGAAGGAAAGTTGGAAGCTAGCAGACTTCGGTTCATAAGGTTTACAAGGTTTAAGGAAGGAGGCCATCTTTATAACATAAAGGTGAAGCAGCATTTGCTGATGTAGAAGCTGCATCAAGTTATTCAGAAGATCTAGCTAAGACCATTGATGAATGAGAGTTTCAATGTAGACAGAACAGCCTTCTATTGGGAGAAGATGCCGTCTAGAACTTACATAGCTACAGAGAAGTCAATGCCTGGCTTCAAAGCTTCAACAGACAGGTTGACTCTTGTTAGGGGCTAATGCAGCTGGTGACTTGAAGTTGAAGCCATTGCTCATTTACCATTCTAGAAATCCTAGGGCCCTTCAGAATTATGCTAGATCTACTCTACTTGTGCTCTATAAATGTAACTACCAAGCCTGGATGACAGTACGTTTATTAGCAGCATGGTTTACTGAATATTTTAAGCCAACTTGAGGCCTACTGCTTAGAAGAATATTTCAAAATATCCCTGCTTTTCAGCAATGCACCTAGTCACCCAAGAGAGCTGATGGAAATCTACAAGGAGATGGATGTTGTTTTCTTGCCTGTTAACACAGCATCCATTCTGCAGCCAGTGGATCAAGGAGTCATTTTGACTTTAAGTCTTATTATTTAAGAAATATATTTCTTTTTTTTTTGGCGCGGAGTCTTGCTCTGTGCCCCAGGCTGGAGTGCAGTGGCGCGATCTCGGCTCACTGCAAGCTCCGCTCCCCCGGGTTCACGCCATTCTCCTGCCTCAGCCTCCCGAGTAGCTGGGACTACAGGCGCCCGCCACCTCGCCCGGCTAATTTTCTTGTATTTTTAGTAGAGACGGGGTTTCACCGTGTTAGCCAGGATGGTCTCGATCTCCTGACCTCATGATCCGCCCGTCTCGGCCTCCCAAAGTGCTGGGATTACAGGCTTGAGCCACCGCGCCCGGCCAAAGAAATATATTTCATAAGTCTGTAGCTGCTATAGATAGTAATTTCTCCAATGGATGTGGGCGAAGTCAATTGAAAGCCTTCTGAAAAGAATTCACCATTCTAGATGCCATTAAGAATATTTGTAATTCATGGGAGGATGTCAAAATACTAACACGAATAGGAGTTTGGAAGAAGTTGATTCCAACCCTCATGGATGACTTTAGGGGTGAGTTCAAGACTGCAGTGGAGAAAGCAGCTACAGATTTGATAGAAATAGCAAGAGAACTAGAATTAGAAATGGAGCCTGATGATACGACTGAATTACTACAATTTCATGATGAAACATTAGTGGATGAGGAATAGCTTCTTATGAATGAACAAAGAAAGTGGTTTCTTGAGATGGGATTTACTCCTGGTGAAGATGCTGTGAACATTGTTCAGATGACAACAAAGGATTTAGAATATTCCGTAAACTTAGTTGATAAAGTAGTGGTAGGGTTTGAGAAGACTGACTTCAGATGTGAAAGAAGCTCTACTGTGGGTAAAATGCTGTCAAACAACATTGTATGCTACAGAGAAATCTTTTGTCTTAAGAGACCGTTGATGTGACAAACTTCATTTGTGTCTTATTTTTTAAATTGCCACAGCCACCCCAGGTTTCAGCAGCTACTACCCTGAACAGTCAGCAGCCATCGGTATTGAGGCAAGTCCCTTCATCAGCACAGAGATTACAACTTACTGAAGCCTCAGATGATTGTCAGTATTTTTTTTTAGCAACAAAGTATTTTTTAAATCAAGATGTGTACATTGACATTGTTTTCTTTTTAGATATAATGCTCTTCCACAGTTAATAGACTGCAGTATAGTGTCAACAACTTTTATATTCACTGTGAATCACTGGAGTGATTCACTTTGTTGTGATGTTTGCTTTATTGTGATATTCGCTTTATTGTTGTGCTCTGGAATTGAACCCACACAGTCTCCAGAGTATGCCTGTATATACAGAATCTTAACAGGAAGTATTCTGAATACTTTCCAAGTGCTAGCTTACTTATTCCTCAGGTTGTTATAACCTGATGAGTTTGTTTTATGGTTATCTCTATTTTCCAAAGACACAGGGACGTTAAGTACCTTGTCCAAGGTCACCCACTAGTAAGTGATAGAATCTAGACTTAAGTTCATTTGGTGTGGCACTGGAGCCTGCATTGTTTAAATCACCATAGGAGTCTTTCTGCTTCAATAAAGTGGACCTTTTTTTTTTGGGGGGGTGGCGGGGGGTGACCTGTGGCTTTCCTTGCTTCTTTCCTGATTTCTATATGTCTTTAAACCACTATGTTTCGTTCATCTCTTCATTCAACAAATATTTATTGAGTATCCATTATGTGGTGCTGAGGGCTAGCAGTATCCAGGTGGACCCTGATGTGTTACAGCCTCTGTGCCCAACACTCACTGACTGTTGTAGCTTAATGTCTAGGAGGGAAGACAGGCATGATAAAGGGAAACTCACTGGGGAGGGGGCAGGGACAGGGGAGCCAGGGTGCAAAGAACTCTGAAACTAGGACCTGAGAGGTGTAAAAGATTTAGCCAGGTTGGGAAGGGGGTGTGAGGAGAAGAGGGTGATATTCCAGTTAGAGGGAGTAGCTAAGTGCAAAGACCAGTGATCAGAGGATGTGAAAAGAGTTCAGAGAACTGAAAGAGGTTTACTGTGGCTGAAGCACTCAGTGTTCTGAATTAGGAGTGGGGATGGTGAAGGGTGTAAATAGTATTAAAGTGTTCTAAGATCAGGCAGTAGGGTTAAATAATGGATTAACTTTGCACTTTGATCAGTTGGATATATTTATTGTAAATTTCTAGGATAATAAAAGCCTTAAAGCAGAGTGTATAGCATCTAAACTTGTGTGTGTGTGGAGGGAGAGAGGGAAAAATAAAAACAAGACTCAGTCAAAAGGAGGCAAGAAAGGAGAGAAAGACAAAATAGAGGAGGTGAATAGCACAAATAAGATGGTAGATGTAAACCCTAATGTATTTGTAATTATATTAGATGTGTATGTTCTAAAATGTACCAATTAAAAGATAAAGATTGTCAGACTGATAAAACCCAACCAACCAATCAACTAACCCAACCAGCCATCCAACCAACTAATCCAACTAGGTGCTCCTTTCACCTGACAGAGAGGGAATACCTCCAGGAAATGAGAAATGACAAGAGGTGGCCATAAGATAAGCTACCTCCATCTCCTTCCCTGTCTGTCTACCCTGGAAGCCACCACATTCTCAGGAAAGCCACCGGGTTTCCCACTATGAGTGCAATGGAGGTGGTCCTGGGAGGTTAGCAGTGTCTGGGTTACTCAGGTCTGGCTTTCCCAGCAGCTTGTGAGGAACTTTTTGGCAGAGGTGCAGTGTCACTCACATCCCTCGTGCCTTCTTCCATAGTGTTCGGCAGGCGGTAGCCCTTTAAGTAGCATTTATCATGTGTGTACATTTGATTTCCATATGAGATTGTAAACTCTTTGCAGGACAGAGAACCTGTTATACCTTTGAGTTTTCCTCATATCTACTACAACATAGATCAGTGTATAGTGAGTGATTCTTACTTAATTCTGTCAAGATGAAAGCTGATTTCTGTAGAGGGATACTGTTCTACGTTTCAGCGATTTGGAGGTTTGTTTCCACATCTTTCGTTTAGTTGTAGCAAGAATTTCTATTAAACTCCATTCATTGTGTCAGAGACTCTTGTGGTGTTAGTGAATAATTTGTCCCTTGCGTAGCACCCTGTTTACACTTGTGAGTTCATTGGCCAGTCAGTGGCTTCAACTCCAAGCTCTAACAAGAAGAATATATTCTTTTTTAATTTTAAAGAGCATGATTTATTTAGCATAAAAATAAATGCTTCACTCATATAGAAGCTGTAATGAGATATTAGTAGTAAAATAATAAAAATATTTTCCTTGGAAGAACTGCTGGGCAGACCATATCAAAACAGCAGTTTCTGTTTTTGGAATGAAAGATGCTATTGATTCTATTAATCCAAATGCCAACAGTTCTCTGGTTGAGTAAGAATGTGCTGCCTAAGAGAAAACTCACTTGGCGTCATGTAAGAGCTGCTTATTATGAATAGAAAGAAATTACATAATCCAAAGTAAAAGCAAGTCATTCTGCTTTTAATTACAGTGTATAAACTTTAAAACATGGGCCCAGGGTCTAGTTGGATATACTTCTTTGCAGTAGATATTTTGGAAGCACACAGTGAAAAATACAACAAAGATGGCTATGTGCTGGCCGCCCCCCAGTGTCCTGGTGGTTTCACGTTTAGTGACTGTATTCAGTTATTGTGAAATCACAGGATTTTAAAGCAGGCAAAAGACCTCAGAAGTCTCTTCTTACCCATTTGTCCCCCACATGAGAAAATAAGCCCCCAGTGGTGAAGGGATTTTACTGAGGTCGTATAGCGAACTCTGGAAGGAACGTAGGCATTTGGACTCCTGTCTGGCTTTCTTTGAGACTGAGCTTCTTCGCTGCTGCCTGGAAGCTCTTCTGTGGTTGTGGCCTCTTGCTGGCTTTAGTGTAGTGATAAGGGGATAGCCATGAGGGTAGAGGGTAGGTGGAGGAAGGGAGAGAGGTTGAAAGAGAGAATGAGTCATTGTCATTGAGAGGGATTGAGAAAGAAGATGATAAAGAAAGAAGTATGTCTGCTTTGCTGCTTCTCAGAAGTGGTACCAATAAAGCAGTGCTCTGAGGCAGTGTCTGGTGCATAAGTGAGCTGTGGAGCCTGGCAGTGGTTGGGGTGTGGGAACATTCTATACCTGCCACTGGCTCCTCCTCATTCCTGTGCTGTAAACCCCATTGTGAGGTTACTGTGTCTGTTCTTGTTGCCTCTAATCCAGTCCAACCATACACGTAGCTGTCTCAGGTTATGGAGAGATGTTAAGGAGAGAAGGGGCAAATTGAAATGTGCATATTTTAATCTTTGTTCATTTTCAGATTTTTTGAATCTTAGCACAAGGATTTCCTGAGCATAACCTCACATTTCTCTTTCTATTTGCAAATCTGAACAAAATCCTATGACCTTTGTTGCTTACTCAGAGCTGGACATTGTAAGAGAAGTCATAATGCAAACTGATTTTCTGAAAGTATTTTGAATGTTTTAGTTATTCTTTCCCAGTTCACTCAGAGTCCGTTATGGATTTGCTGCTGTCAGAAAAAGTGTTGAAACCCAGCGTGTGGATGTGCAGTGTTGCTTTTAGCCTTGCAGGCAGTGCCCTCTGGACTTCAGCAAACTTCAGCTCTGACCCGAGTTACCTGCTTTGGCTCCTGTTGCATTTACCTGGGGCCAGATTCTGGCTTTGAAATCTCTCCCTGAAGTCAGGTGGGAGCCTGGCCCAATGGAGAATGGCAGTCTTAGGCACCGATGATCAATTGCTGTTTTCCTTGCTAGCATCATGATATCGAACGTACGAGTTCTCAGTAAATCATGTATTGTTTACTTGTTTTTGCTCAAAAGTCCATCTCTGGTTACATCATTGGAAGCCTCTCAGTTTAACCTCTTCCTTTGTAGCTTCTATGGTTGGAAATAAATTGCGACAGTTAAAATCTTACTGCATGAGTAATATGTGTTGATTTTAGGAAAATCAGAAAATAGGGATAAGTAAAAAGAAAAAAATATGAATAATTTATAATCCATCTGCCAGAGAGACCACTGGTAACATTTTGGTGGTGCATGTGTAAATTTTTAATGTACACTTATTTACATAACATTAAATATATTTTAATAAAAATGACCTTGGGGTGTATATATGATTTTGTACCAACATTTCTCATATGACACGTTCTATACATCTCTCATATCAGTAAATACAATTTTGTATTTTCAAAAGACAAATCTCTCTATCTTTTTAAATACAGGTACGTATAAAGTAAAAAGGCCTATTATCTCTCAATCCATGTGACATGTTAAAGTGATTAGTAATAAAGCAAATAACATTATTTGGTTGCTGACTATATGCCGGGGACTGTTTTATTTATAAGATCCTTTAACCCCCACAAAAGTCATCAGAAGTAGTTGCTATTATTAATCCTGTTTTACAGATGAGGATACTGAGGCTAAGTGTTTAAGACAATTCCCAAATTCATACAGCTAGTAGGAAATGAGCTCAGATAGTCTGGCTCAAGAACCCTTTTTTTTTTTTTTTTTTTTTTTGAGACGGGCTGTTGTTCTGTTGCCCAGGCTAGAGTGCAGTATAGTCTAGGCTCACTGCAACCTCTGCCTTCCGAGTTCAAGCGAGTCTCCTGCCTCAGCCTCCTGACTACCTGGGATTACAGGTGTGTACCACCACACCCAGCTAATTTTTGTATTTTTAGTAGAAATGGGGTCTCACCGTGTTGGCCAGCCTGGTCTCGAACTCCTGACCTCAAGTGATCTACCCACCTTTTCTTAACCACACACATACGGTTAGACTTTAAAAACAAAGTCAAACAATAGTCTATCTCTATTTTTTAAGAAATCTTTCTCGGCCGGGCGCGGTGGCTCAAGCCTGTAATCCCAGCACTTTGGGAGGCCGAGACGGGCGGATCACGAGGTCAGGAGATCGAGACCATCCTGGCTAACACGGTGAAACCCCGTCTCTACTGAAAAATACAAAAAACTAGCCGGGCGAGGTGGCGGGCGCCTGTAGTCCCAGCTACTTGGGAGGCTGAGGCAGGAGAATGGCGTAAACCCGGGAGGCGGAGCTTGCAGTGAGCTGAGATCCGGCCACTGCACTCCAGCTCGGGTGACAGAGCGAGACTCTGTCTCAAAAAAAAAAAAAAAAAAAAAAAAGAAATCTTTCTCTATCAGCATGTATTGAACTACTTCATTCTCCATAACAGCCACATAGACGTCCTTCGTATGCTTTGGTTTAACTGTCCCCTTCACTACTGATGGACAATTTGATTGTTTTCAGGTATTTGCAATTACAAGCAATGCAGCAATATTCTTATACTAATGGTACTGTTTATTGAGTGATAAAATCAGCTACTCTGTGTAAATGCATAGAACAGTGCCTGCTGCATAGTACGATCAGTGATTTCTATTATTATTAGTAATACTATGTGCCATGCGCTATGGTTGAATTTAATTGTCAAAATATCCCTATGAGGTAGATACTGTTATTATCCCTGTTTTACGTTTGAAGACGTTAAGCCATAACGAGGTTAAACAGTTCTTGTGTCATGTAGTAAGTGAAATCTGTGATTTGAACCCTTTTGGAGCTCGTGGTCTTGATTACTCCTATTTACATATGCCCAGCTTCAAGGGGATCAGAGATGGAGGAGGCCCTGGTATTGGTAAACATTAGTAATGTCCACATATTCTCCTACCACAACGGTGTGAAATTGCCTGTGTCTCTATACCTTTATAGTCCTGGGTATCACAGATGCTACAGTTTTTAATTGGTGAAAAATAATATTTCAATGTAATTTGTAATTTATGGGCATTTGTATTTCTTTTTTTGTAAACTGTCTTTGTTCATGGTTTTATTGGATAGTTTTATTTTTAACGATTTTTATGAGCTCTCTGTAAAATAAAGAAATTAGATTTTGAATTCTCATATGCATTGCTATGTCTATAACCATTTTAATGACTATATTTTACATTTTATGGCGATATTATAGTTTATATGCATGGTGGGAATTTTGTTCCTTCCAGTTTTTCGTTCTGTTGCTGTCAAGAACATCCACTTATTATTTTCTTAGGAAATTTCTTAGAAGTGTAAGTGGTGGATGGAAGGGAATATACATTTTTAAGGCATTGACTCATATTTTCTGTCTCTCTAGAAGAATGATAAAAGTACGTTGACCATCAGGGTATGACAGGGTGCCTGTTTCTCAATAACCAATGATATTGCATAATATTATTTTAAAAAGTCTTGGCCAATGTATATTTTTTTGATTATGAGTTAAGATTGAGACATTTTCCATATGTTTATTTGCAGTTAGTATTTCTTCCTTTGTGAATTGCCTGTTCATGCCTTAAGAAGGATTTTGACTATATGTGCAATTTTTAAAATTTTTTCCAATCAGTTATCTAACAGTGGAATGAATCTTCCCAACACTGATTGTGTTAGAGCAAAAGATACTGGAACTGTCTGAGGAAAGGCATGAATGTTTATTAATTTACTATCATAAGGCAACCTTTATACTTGTTATCTCTTTTACTCTTTCTATTTTAATGTTATAGATAAAGAATAAGGGACTTGGGTAAGCCAAGTGACTTATCTATAGTTCCATAGTTGTAAATGGCAGAAATTGGCTAAAAACCCTCTTCTGCCTGACTTTTAGCATATTCCTTCCATGCTGCCAAGTATAGCCTTCTACTCCTGAGCCATACATAATCACATTAGTAGTAAGTTAGCTGGTTGAAGCCTATGGTACATATTGGCCAAAAAAAAAAAAAAGAAAGAAAGAAAAAAGAAAATTTCAGAAAATGTTTATCTAGAAATATTCTGTGCATTTCAGAAACTTGATGTTCTTTTATTTTGATTTTTCTGCACCTATTTTATTAAGTACCCTGATATATTAGGGATGTAGAAAACGGGGGGCTAGGCAGAGACCTTTTCCTCAATGGCTCTGAGCTTTTCCTCTTCCCCACCCTTCCAACCCTTGTCCCTTTTGAAAAGCTTTTGCTTCCCGCCTGCCACCCAGCAGGCCTCAGCACTGCAGGGCGTGAAACCTCTGCCCGCCTCTTGTCCTCTCCTCACTGTTACGTTTCTCTTCATATTCTGGTACTTAGAATGTTGCTTTTTCTATTTCTCCAGTGCCATGGCAACAGTACATGGTAACTGCTTCCCTTCTGGTCAAGGGAAAAGATTTTGTATTTTTCTTTCCCTTTGACCTGTTTGTAATTAGCACTGCGGTCCACGCTTTCCTCCAGTGAAAAGCAAGGAAGTACCAGGCTGTAGTCAAGACTGCAGGACTTGCTGGATGTATAGCTAGGGGGTCTTCTGTGCTCCTTCACAGCAGTTTAAACCCAGGCCCACCCTGATCATTGATTCTGAAAGAGCACTCAACCCTCCATCCCTGTTCCTCTGCCCCTTCACTCTCTGTTTTTTTTTTTTTTTTTTTTTTTTGACTTGATGTGTTATATTGGAGGTTGGTTCCTTCAGTCTCCCTCCACTAGAATGTAGGGCCCAGGGGAGTGGGGTTTCCTTATGCACGTTGCTGTGTGTGTTCCCTGGGACTAGCGTGTAGCGGGGCTCCATAAGTTCTTGCCGAATGGCCAAAGGACTTGGTAGTGGAAAGCCTGATTTCATTTCGTAGGATTTGCCCTCCTTGCATCTTTTTCTCTCTTAAAGGCAGTGTTTGGATTCTATGTGGCCCTCCCTGGGAAATGTGGTCAGCTTCAGAGGATTTTGAAATCTGTCAGATCCCAGGGCCTGAGCCAAGTCAGAGGCTAGTTGGAGTGGATTGTAATTGACATAAAAGATTTGCATTTGAAATAACTCAGAGGTTGGTTTGAATCCTGTTCCCCACATGTTTTTAGTCACAGTCTGAGTTTGAGGAAGGCTTTTTGAGCCTTTTTCTTTATCTGTAACATGGGCATAATAATGCCTACCTTGGCTTGAAGTGAAGATTAGCTCTGACAATCTATGGAAACAACTGGTACATAGAAAAATAAACAATGGTGGTAATATGGTTGTTAGTATTTTAGTTTTCTTCTGTGTGATTTTCTGTTGGTAAATGGAGTTGTTTCCTCGTTTGTGTTGTAGGCTACTCAATGGTGAAAAGCTAGATCGAGTGGCTTTGGAGTTTGATGGTCTGGGATCCTGTCCTTCTGCCACCTAACAGCAATGTGACACTATGCAAGAGCAAGCCTCTGTTTGTAAAGAACAATAAATGGTCATAATAGTAGTATCTACCTCAGGACAGAAAGATTTGATCAGCACAGAGTTTGGTTCATAGTAAGTCCTTAGTAACTCATATTCTATAGTTTAATAATACCAGCAGAATGAAAGAAGCTTAAACTTCATCTAGTCCAACTCTAGTACTCCCACTTCATGTTTAATTCTGCCATCTAGAGCAATAAAGATCAAATGGGTGTCCTTTTCAGATACCACCTTTCATACATTTAGGATTGAGTCCTGTTAGGAACTGACTTGTGTCTCCCTAAAATTTACGTGTTCAAGTCCTAACCCATAGTGTGCTGACTATATTTGGTGGTAGGGCCTTCGAGGAGGTAGTTAAGGTTAAATGGGGTCATAAGGGTGGGCCCTAATCCAGTAGGACTGGTGTTCTTCCAAGAACAGGAAGAGACACCAGAGTGTATACACACAGGAAAGACCATCAGAGGACAAGAGCAAGAAGGTCCAAGCCAGTAAGAGGGCCGCCGCCAGAAACCAACCCAGATGGCACCATGCTCTTGGACTTCCAGCCTTTAGAGCTTTGGGGAAAATGTCTGTTGCTTATGCCACTCAGTCTACTGTCTTGTTATGGCAGCCTTATCAGACAAATCTAGATCCTTTTCTTTTCTTATGTCATCATCCCCATCTTGAGGGGGTTTTCAGATGCCTCTGCATCATGGTCCCCCTTGTCTCAATACTTTAACATGTCAGTGTTCTTTTTAAAATGGGAAACCCAGAGATGAATTCAGAGCCACCAGGCGGTCTGAGCAGTTTGGGTATTGGACACTGCCCTTACAGTGGAATCACAGATTGTGTGAGGTAGTCCATTTAATAAACCCCCAAGACTCAGGTCCACTTTATCCTATATTGAGTCTATGATTTTTGTCCAAATTCAAAGTTTTATCTTGTTAATTTCAGCTTTTATTTGTTTCAGACTCTAGAAAATCATGTTTTTGGAAATCTAGTTGGACAGGACCTTAGAAGGGTGGCCCAGCCAGCCTACCCACTTGCCCAGTGATGCTTTCCATGCTGTGTGTCTTCGTTCGAGCTGCTGTAGCAAATTATCATACACACGGTGGCTTAAACAACAAACACTTATGTCTCACAGTCCTGGAGGCTGGAAGTTTGAGATTAGGATCCTTGGTGAGTGTCCTGTTTCTGGTTTACATGTGTCCTTACATGGTGTAAACAGAGCTACCTAGTTTTCTGGCCTATTCTTATGAAGGCACTGATCCCATTCATGAGGGCTCCACCCTTATGACCTAATTACCTTACAAAGACCCTACCTCCAGATACCATCATACTGGGATTAGGATTTTCATGTATGAATTTGGGGGGAACACGTTCAGCCCATTGCTCTCTTCCTAGCAGTGGCTGCCTCCATTGGTAGAGGTACTGTTTTGTTGTGAAACTTGTTCCGGGGTTGGATTCTTTCAAATGTTTGAATGAATTAGCTGAGTTATGTTCAGAGGAATGTTGAGTCAAAATCTTGACCCTGTGATAACTGCTGCTCTTTGATCACATCTGTATGTTTGTTATTCCTGCACCTGGCAGTCTCTTATAGACTCCCTGCTCCCCTCCTGTTATCTGCTCTGAACATTATAACAGCGTTGTGTTTAGTATCGTTGCGGAAAATCAATTCCATTTTCTTTTCACAAGCCAAAATTAGACAAATGGATCTAGAATTACATAAATAAAGTAGGAGCCTAATTGACAGAGAGACATTCTATTTGGTTTGTTTTAATAAATAGCTTTCATCAGATCATACTCTGTGAAAACAGATTGAGGAAATAGGCTATTCATTCCTTATTATTTGAATTAGTAAGATTAATACCTTTCTTTTCTGTTTAGGATGATAGGCATTAAATTTTCATCTGAACTCTTTATAGTATTTTATTTATTTTTATTTTTTTGTGACAGAGTCTTACTCTGTCGCCTAGGCTGGCATGCGGTGGTGTGATCTCGGCTCACTGCAACCTCCACCTGCTGGGCTCAAGCGATTCTCCTACGTCAGCCTCCTGAGTAGCTGGAATTACAGGCACCCACCACCATGCCCAGCTATTTTTTATATTTTTAGTAGAGACGGAGTTCCACTGTGTTGGCCAGGCTGGTCTTGAACTCCTGACCTTAAGTGATCCACCTGCCTTGGCCTGCCAAAATGTTGAGATTACAGGTGTGAGCCACTGCGCCTGGTCTCGTTATAGAATTTTAGAACTGGAAGGGACTCTCCGAATCCTGTCTTCCACATCCCTCCGTGGCAGAATTACCTTTTTCTGTGCCAGGTCCCCTTCCTCTTTGAGGGACTCAAAGGCAGATGTGAGGCTTGTGCTGAAGCCAGGGGGCTTCAGCCTCCCTCCCCCTCCTCTGGCCATCAGATTGGGCATGTGATCTGAGCACAGTCAACCCCACCCATTCTGGTATTTTCTCAGGAGAGTGCTTCTGTTTGTGAAGACTCTTGGAGCCAGCTAGGCCAGTTGATGGGGCATTGTCCTGATGACAGTGTTCAGGGTCCAGAGCCCAGGTCCACGGGAGGGGATTGTCCACTGAGGGGAGGCCGTGGTGGCCACAGTGGCTCGGGCAGCCTGTGGTATGGCAGGACCTTGGCTGAGCTTTGCCCTACTTGCTCCCGCTTGAGCCTGGGTGTCTGGCCCTCCCAGAGACAGGGAGCTTCACCAAACCTTACCAGTAAGCACACACCTTTTCTACCTAAACTAACTTGAGTCCGTTTTGTTTTTAACTTGTCATCTACATAGGAAGGTCCTTGTTTGACTGTTTTCAACTCGTGGCCTAGGACTCTGGGGTTTATTCATTCCTGCCTAAGCACATGTGAGGTCTGCATGGTCTCATTAAGGAATGCACTCCCTGGCGTGGATAATTGCTATTTATGTGGCAGTTAGGAATTTTTTTGTCTTTTTTTTTTTTTTTTTTTTTTTTTTTGAGACAGAGTCTCGTTCTGTTGCCTAGGCTGGAGTGCAGTGGCGTGATCTCGGCTCACTGTAATGTCCGCCTCCTGGGTTCAAGTGATTCTCCTGTCTCAGCCTCCCAAGTAGTTGGGACTACAGGTGCACACCACCATACACAGATAATTTTTGTATTTTTGGTAGAGACAAGGTTTCACTATGTTGGTCAGGCTGGTCTCAAGCTCCTGATCTCATATGTTCCTCCCACCTCGGCCTCCCAAAGTGCTGGGATTATAGGCATGAGCCACCGCATCCAGGCCTCTTATCTTTAACTGATTGATTTTCAATGGACTATTCTAGGAAAGATTAAATGTTTTCGATTTTTCAAAACAGGTGCTGTTAAGAGAAGGATGATGGATGGGGAGCATGCCAGGATGTTGGCATTTAGGACATGGGAAGTTGTATAAAGGTGAAACTATGTCTGATTGTCTGCTAGAAAAATTACAGTCTAATTAGAAATCCTGAAGTTTTTCCAGACCTTTAGGGTATTCATCAAATTGCAAATAAAAGAAAATAAGGAATGTTGGTTTGCCAGGGATTAGATACATTGGGGGAAATGAGGTCCTTTCTTGTTTTTCCTTTTACCTAGCATTTATTTCTTTCTTCAAAATACTAGCTAGTGTTTATTAATTTTACTGTGCAAGAAGGAATATACATAAACTTTAAAGATTCTTAAAGCTATAGGTATTTTGGGCACTGTTTTAAAAAATCCCTTCTGGGGAGATTTTTAAAAAAATATTTTTATGGAGACCATGTATGTATTGTGTCTACAGACCCATAATGATGGAATCATCATTTGCCCCTGAATATTTGCTCCTCGTGACTAGAATTTTTGGGCTTTGAACGATCCTTGGGTTTACTTTAACTTACAGGTATGGTTACAGGAATTCAGGTCTGTGGAGTATGATAGCCAGGACTAATAGTTATGAGAGATCCCATGTAATAATTTGAATACTGAATTTACCTAAAGATGAACATTCAAAAGATCAAGGGCATTTCATTAATGTGGTCTTAAATTATTTTGCTAAACAAATAAGGTATGGTAACTTCTCTTAGAAATGGCCACTAATAAAAAGCTGTTGGTATAACGTAATTTTTTTAACAAGAACTAAAACATGCATACATTGTCTATCATTACAGAGTTCCCTGTTACCCAGAAATTTTCTGGTTATTACCACAAATTTATAGTGTACTGTGGATTTCTATGCAATTGAACGTTAAGTTAATATTATAGTCATTTTATTGCTGGCTGCTGTTGCATCGAAATTTAGATGTCTTATTTTCAGGATTGAATTAAGACAATGTGCTTTGTAGGACACTTTAACAGTCAATGAATATTTGTGGGAGAGGGGTTTTTAAGAGAATGTACGGTTATGATGTGACTCCTTTGCACTTTACTGCTGTTATTAAAGTAGATTCCAGTAAGGTAAGCCATTCTGGAAGGCATTGCTGAATATTACCTCCTTCCCCTCAAGAAATGTTTATTAAGTTAATATATTTTATGCTGTAATTTAAAGATTTAAAAGAATATTTTCCTTTTAATAGTAGACACTTTGGAAGGCTATATACTTATTTCTGTGATGTTGCAGTAACTCAACACATGCTCTGAATCTTTTTTCTTTGGAATTGTCTTCATATCCCCCGCTGCATTTTAAAAACATAACCCCAATGGTGTTGGGCCTTTAAATTTTTGTGGGTGGATTTTTTTTTTTTTTTTTTTTTTTTGGAGACAGAATCTTGCTCTGTTGCCCAGGAGTGCAGTGGCGTGATCTTGGCTCACGGCAACCTCCACCTCCCGGGTTCAAGCGATTCTCCTGCCTCAGCCTCCTGAGTAGCTGGGGTTACAGGCGCGCTACCATGCCCAGCTAATTTTTTGTATTTTTAGTAGAGATGGGGTTTCACCATGTTGTCAGTGTTGTGGGAAGTCAGGGACCCCGAACGGAGGGACTGGCTGAAGCCGCGGCAGAAGAACATAAATTGTGAAGATTTCATGGACATTTATTAGTTCCCCAAATTAATACTTTTATAGTTTCTTACGCCTGTCTTTACTGCAGTCTCTGAACATAAATTGTGAAGATTTCATGGACACTTATCACTTCCCCAATCAATACCCTTGTGATTTCCTATGCCTGTCTTTACTTTAATCTCTTAATCCCATGTTCTTCATAAGCTGAGGAGGATATATGTCACCTCAGGACCCTGTGATGATTGTGTTAACTGCACAAATTGTTTGTAGACCATATGTGTTTGAATAATATGAAATCTGGCCACCTTGAAAAAAGAAGAGGATAACAGCAATTTTCAGGGAACAAGGGAGATAGCCTTGAGCAGCCTTGGACTCTGACTGCCGGTGAGCCGGATGGAACAGAGCCATATTTCTCTTCTTTCAAAAGCAAATGAGAGAAATATCCCTGAATTCTTTTTCTCAGCAAGGAACATCCCTGAGAAAGAGAATGCGCCCTGAGGGTAGGTCTATGAATGGCCCCCTTGGAGGCGGCCATCTTTTATGGTCGAAGCCTAAGAGATGAAATAAGCCCCTGTCTCCTGTAGTGCTCCCAGGCTTGTTAGGACGAGGAAATTCCCGCCTAATAAATTTTGGTCAGACAGGTTGTCTGCTCTCAAACCCTGTTTCCTGATAAGATGTTATCAATGACAATGCATTCCTGAAACTTCATTAGCAATTTTAATTTCGCCCCATCCTGTGGTCCTGTGATCTCGCCCTGCCTCCACTTGCTTTGTGGTATTTTATTACCTTGTGAAGCATGTGATCTCTGTGGCCCACACCCTATTCGTGTACTCCTCCCCTTTTGAAAATCGCTAATAAAAACTTGCTGGTTTTACGGCTCGGGGGAGCATCACAGAACCTGCTGACATGTGATGTCTCCCCCGGACACCCAGCTTTAAAATTTCTCTCCTACTCTTTCCCTTTATTTCTTAAACCAGCTGAGATGCTTAGGGAAATAGAAAATAACCCACATTAAATATCGGGGGTGGGGTTTTCCCTGATAGGTCAGACTGGTCTCAAACTCCTGACTTTGTGATCCACCTGCCTCGGTCTCCCAAAGTGCTGAGATTGCAGGTGTGAGCCACTGTGCCCAGCCTAGGCCACAACATTTTAAAGTGTGCTCTGCATGCTAGGTGACAGCAAGCTGGGAAATAGTTTTTCTTTAGTCATGAGATGTCTATAAAGAAGCTTGCATCGTGTGATGTGAAAACTGGCTTCGAAGGTTCTTTCAGAATAGGAATTCCAAATGATTTGCTCAGGATTCCTGGAAATAACGTGTGTGGTTTTCTAAGGTGACCATTTGAACGAGGACAATTGATTTAGATATACACATTCTGCTTTTCAAATAAAGTTTAAAGTCCTCTTGTAAAGTTTATGGTCTCCTTGTAAACTTTGCCTCAGTGTCAGAGAATCCTGATGAGTCAGAATTGGACTTGCTGGGAGGTTTTCTGAGTTGGAGAATCTCAGTTACTGGGTAGAAACATAAGGTGTTCTTGATTGAGGCCAGTGGCTGCCCTGAAGTGGTGCACAGTTGTGTGTGCGTGTGCAGAATTTCCTTCTCTGGCAATTTCAGGAACTGTTGGAACCGAACTGTCGATTCCCTCCTGGGCAGGGGTCGCCGCGAAGGATCACCGACACGAGATTCACAGCAGAGAGTTATTTATTACTAGCGCGCTAGGGTCCCAAGCTCTAAGTTGGCCCTGGGACCCCGACTGCTTGTTACAGGCTGTTTATATAGGCAAACACAAGTTCAAATACAGCTTATGGCGCGAAATTCAAACAAAGCTTAAGGCGCAAAATGATTGGGTCTAGCTATGGCCTGAGCAAGGTGTCTTATGCTAATTGGTTAGAGCAGGACCTTATGAGGTTTTTTCCTGGAGTTGTTGATTCCGGGAACTTCGAGGCAGGGTGGGACCCCCGGAATTGGCAGGGTGGGACCCCATGAGGTTGTTTCCCGGAATTGGCAGGGTGGGACCCTATCAGGGTGGGTCCCTATCGAGGCAGGGTGGGACCCTATCCAGAGCCACCTGGTGTTAATTTTTTCTATATGAGGCCTAGTTTCTAAGTTTTATGAGGCCTAGTTTTAGAACTATAGAAATATGGACATAAATTTCCATTTATAAATCTGGAGCCACCCTGAGGAGCTTGAAATGAATGTCTCCCGTGGTCAGAGTGCTCAGTGAGTTCCTCAAAGCAGTTACTCAGTTTGGTTTCGGTGGTTTAGGTTTAGATCTTTTGCTAGGCTTTTGTGGAACTTGGATATTGGAAAAAATTCTCGCAGCTCCCAGGAATATGTGAATGGGCCCTCAATACCTAATTCTAATTCTGAGCATTTGGAAAAAGTCCTTGTTGGGAGAAGCCTGTATCTGCCATCAGCTGATTTTCCTGGTAACCCCTGGGTACCTTCTACACGTCTCCATTTCTGGTTTCCAACTTTATCATGTGACTCTTTTGGCAGCTAGTGGATATTATGAGTAAATATAAAGGAATTCCTCCTACCAACATCTGAAGTCATTTGCCTTTCCTCCATTTTCTAATTTTCTGGTTGAAATAGTAAGGAGAACCCTGCCCTGATTGTCAAAGGTGCTAAGATGTTTTGTGGAGCAGCTCATAAAGGCCTTTAGCAGGGCAAATCTGGTATCTGCTGGGCTTTCTAAACATACTTAAGTGAGTCAATAGGTAGCTTTGATGTTGTCAGGGTTTAATATGCAAAAAGCATTTTACTACTAGTAATCTTAAGATTCTTTTATGGAAAATCCTGGCCGGGTGTGGTGGCTCACGCCTGTAATCCCAGCACTTTGGGAGCAGATCACCTGAGGTTGGGAGTTTGAGACCAGCCTGACCAACATGGAGAAACCCCGTCTCTACTAAAAACACAAAATTAGCTGAGCATGGTGGTGCATGCCTGTAATCTCAGCTATTTGGGAGGCTGAAGCTGGAGAATCGCTTGAACCTGGGAGGTAGAGGTTGCCGTGAGCCGAGATCGTGCCATTGCACTCCAGCCTAGGCAACAAGAGTGAAACTCTGTCTCAAAAAAAAAAGAAAAAAGAAAATCCTAAGTGGGATTCCACACTGATAGGTCTTACAGCCCACGTGAAAAGAAAGCCAGGTAAAAGCTTTAATGGGAAGATGTGTTCCTGTCTGCCTGAAATGGTTTGGACCAGGCAAGCACATTGGAATTGTTTTTCCTCTTAAGTGGCTTTGTTCTGTTTTTGGACATGTTTTCCCTGAACTACACCTAATAGCAAAGTGCAGCTAACATCCTTCTTCTCCTACCCCAGCTCTGCTTGTGGGTGTGTCCTAAAGCAGCATGCTTTAGGGTATCGTTTATTTTAAGACTAATTTGAAAATGTCATGACAATTTTGCATTTCATTTAAAAAACATATTTGAATATCAAAATCAGATTTTAAATGACCATCTGTTCAAAGTGAGCCCCAAGATGATGTGCCCGTTGGTCCGGAAATGTTGTGCCCTCCTGGGGCACACTGGTTTGTAACCTTGGGGATCTGAGGAGTCCCGTTTGAGAAGTTGGAGGGCATAACCTTACAGTTGTAGGGCGTAACTGGAAGCCGGGAGGTCTAGGGAAGTATTTTTTAAAACGACTCTATTTGTGTGTGTTTGTGGTTTTTTTTCTTTTTTTTTAGAGACAGAGTCTCTCTGTCTCTTGCCTAGGCTGGAGTGCAGTGGTGCAATCTCAGCTCACTGCAGTGTCCACCTCCCAGGTTCAAGCAATTCTCCTACCTCAGCCTTGCGAGTAGCTGGGATTACAGGCGTGCACCACTACACCCAGCTTATTTTTGTATGTTTAGTAGAGATGGGGGTTTCACTATGTTGACCAGGCTGGTCTCGCACTCCTGACCTCAAATGATTCACCCGCCTTGGCCTCCCAAAGGGCTGCGATTACAGACCTGAGCTACTGCACCTGGCCTTAAAAATGACTGTCTTTGACAGTCTAGTACAGGTGTGAAAACTCTGTGAGAATCGGAATGGCAATCCACCTGGAATGTATGTGGTATACAGCTGCCTAATTAAGAAACCCATCTTAGTGAGCAGCATTTTCTTTAAAATAGCCTGGTGTAGTCAACTCTTTACTGAGATTCAAGTCGACTGTTTCCCTGAGTGCCAGCTGTAATCCTGGGAAAAGTTATACAGCACATTGGTGATTTTCTTTCTCCATCTTATATGGGAGATTAAAATATTTGTTGCCTACTCCCCTCATCAGGTGTTGTGAGGATTAATGAGATCATTTTAGTAATGTGCCTTAAACTTGCAGGAGGAAATGGGCATGAAAAACCCCAGGTGTTATATTACCAGGAGCTTAACTCAAGCCTGGCATTTACTCTGCTCTTACGTGTCCATTTATTTTGTTCATGTGTTGCTTTTCGCATTACAGCTCTGTATTAAGCTTCAGATCGAAAATATCCACGTGTCAAAATGAAGAGTGGGCCTGTTGGCTTCACATGTTTTCGCTTGCCATCCATCTCCAGAATCTTGCAAGCTTGACCTACAGCTTGTTGAATTGGACACTTTTTAGGTACACCAATGACTGGATTTTGCAGCTTCGAGTCTATCTGTGGGGACTCAGCGTTTTCAATAACTCTAGGCTGTAATTTTTGAGAGCATTGTTTAAACCTTGTGCTCTACTTGAGTAGTAAACGGTCATCTTGGCAACCAGGCATGTGTGCTTTCGCACTAGTGTGTGAGATGCTTGCTGTGACTGTCACCCCCGCTACGCCGATTAATGGGATGAGAGAACAAGGCCTTACCAGCACAGCCTGTGAATGACTCAACAATGGGGATGCTGGTTCCTGAAGGGCACAACCTGCTCCCCATAGGTAGATCTCCCCTTGATTTCAGCTGGAGAAACTTCTGTTGGGCCTTGGCATGATGTGCTCATACATCTTTAGGTAGCCAAAACCTGACTTGTATAACTGAGTATGAAAGTCAGTTGCCAGAATCTTCAGAAGGACATTATTTCTGAGTGACCAGTGAATGAGGTTATTGTCATAGAAAACAGCAAAGTTTAAAATAATGTTGATATTTGGGATGGCAGAATTGGTGGGGGAGGAAATGAGATGGGAGAAATAGAATTTTAAACTGTAAAAAATCCAGTGAAGTATAATGCTTAATTGTTAGCGTATTCTAAGCAATGAGTTAGCCGCATTTAAAAATAGCTTTTTAATATGAATGAACCTTTTTATGAGCTGAGATTCAATGAAGAATAAGTTGGTATTGCAAATGATGTTTTAATAGTTTGTATTAAATATTTTAGGACTGGGATTTAAACAAATAACATTTTAGAGCTGTAAAAGCAAAAAGTCTGACCTGAAAGCAACACAAATAATTGTAGTTCCTGAAATATAGCCCTGTGAACAAATCTATGTCACCTTGTTCATAATGTACTTCCTTTGAGTTTCAGAATAAGTAAAAGGGTGGCTTGGTTGTAAAATGGAGGCCACTGGCTTTGAGTGAGTTGAGAGCAGTGGTAGACACAGGAGTCTTTTGTGCCTCTCTGGGGAAAATTAGACGGTTCAGAACCACTCAGGACATTCCAGCAGCTTTGGAGATCAAGGAAGCCCTCTCCATAAAGAAGTCAAGAGTAGCTGGTTCTTCGTGAGGTCACACTTTAAGGAGATAATCATTGCCTGTCTTGTGAAAATTGGTTCTGAGGCAATGCTATCTTTGAAGTCAAAAAATAAGTGCTCAAGGTTTTAAGGAGTAAAGCATTAGTTTTGTGCAAAAAGAGTCATTAAGGTTATTAGTGTTGTGTAACACGAGTTATGAATGGCCAGGCAAGGTAGCTCACACCTGTAATTCCAGCACTTTGGGAGGCCTAGGTAGGAGGATCACTCAAGCCCAGGAGTTTGATAACGGTTTGGGCAACATAGTGAGACCCCACCTCTACACAAAAAAGTTGAAACAATTAGCCAGTCATGGTGGCACATGTAGTCCCAGCTACTGGGATGGGTGAGGTGGGAGGATCACATGAGTCTGGGAACTCCAGGCTGCACTGAGCCATGATCACACCATTGTACTCTAGCCTTGGTTACAGAGCAACACTCTCAAAAACAAACAAACAAACAAACAAAAAACCGAGTTATTAGTTAGATTTAGAGAATGATATTTCTTACAACTCTTACTTTAATTGAGGTATTTTGCCTGTAAATATAGGCAAGTACATGCAGAAACTATGCATGTGTGTGCTGTCTTCTTACTAAGATTTACATTATTTCTTCTCTTCATGAAGAAAGCCAGCCTACTGGGGCTAATTTACCTGAAACAAACACCGTCATTCACAGAGAGACAACAGATAAGCAAGATAAGCATAGAATACATAGGGTGAGTGACCCACCTGATCTGCTGGGGCAAGTATTATCCCTCTCACTCTTTTCAATGACATCTTTGCTTTGTATTTCGATAATGTGGCGTCTGCATTTTAACTATGAACAAAGTCTTAAAATATTGCTATTTCATTAAATTTGGAGTCCTATTAATAAACTGTTTATACCTGAAACATGGCAGTTGGCCATTCATTCTCTGCCCCCATTTCTTATTTTCTCCCAGTTAGTGTTATATAGCAGAAATTCTTGCACAAGACAAATGTAAGGAACTAGTCAGTGGTTCTAATTTTTAAACATTGTGATGGTCTCTGCTTACCCCTCTGAATCGTTTCGAGAAAAGAAAATTGGATTTGTCTTATTGATGCTTTGCATTTTAGTTGGCAAGCTGGGTATGGATAAAATAAGAAAACAAAGAAAAAAATGCTAAGATTCTTGAGTGGGAATCCATAGTCCACAGAAACCTCAGAGGCTCTGGTATTTGCATGAGAAAAGTTTTGAAGGAAATTTTTAGTTCCTAAAAATTTGAAATTCAGGAGGTCAAATTCTGTGGTTTGTAGTAAATGGAAATACATATGGTGACATGGTTTGGCCCGGTGTCCCCACCCAAACCTCATCTTGAATTGTACGCCCATAATTCCCATGTGTTGTGGGAGGGGCCTGTGGGAGATTGTTGAATCATGGGGGCGTTTCCCCTATACTGTTCTCATGGTAGTGAATAAATCTCACGAGACCTGATGGTTTTATCAGGGGTTTCCACTTTTGCATCTTCCTTGTTTTCTCTTGCTGCTGCCATGTAAGAAGTGCCTTTCGCCTCCCACCATGATTCTGAGGCCTCCCTAGCCATGTGGAACTTTTAAGTCCAATTAGACCTTTTTTTCTCCCCAGTCTCAGGTATGTCTTTATCAGCAGTGTGAAAGCGGACTAATACATATGGTGGGTAGGTTGAAAGAACTCTGCCAAGGACCATGGCATATCTTGGTTCCACCAATGGCCCAGTGTGACCTTTAACCTTTGTATGTCTCCTTATCTGCAAGATAGGAGTGACAAGAGAACCTAGAATGGTTGTGAAGATTAATGTGGCGAGATAAAGTTCTTAGCCCAGTGCCTGTCTCATAGTATATAGTCATGCATGACTTTTTTTTGAGAAAAAAAAAAAAATTAAAAAAACAAAAGCTCTCCAGGCAGACTTAATTCTTCACAGTGGGAGGAGGTATTTAAACTTCTGGGCAGGATGCTGTGGAGAGAATTAGAGCTTGATAATGAAATGGAATAACTCCAAGCCCCTTCTCAACCTAAGACTGATCTTTTTACCTTGTAAAAAAAGATATTTTACTGGAGATACATTAGCAATATAGTTTTCCATTTTTTCCCCAAAGTATTACCACCTCCTCCCACCAAAAATACCTTTTGCTGTGTGTGTATGTGGTCATATATTTCCCAACTTTAATGCAAGCCAAAGATTTCTAAGTTTTTTAATGTTGAAGAAATTTTTAAAGGCAATTCGTGGTATTTACAACAAGCTATTAAATTTATTTCATCAATTATTTTCCTTTGCTTAACTTTGGTCTACGACAAGATTTTAAGAATTGCAATGAACCTATCTTCTTTTCTTTCTTTTTTTTTTTTTGGAGATGGAGTCTCGCTCTTGTAACCCATGCCGGAGTGCAGTGGCACCATCTCGGCTCACTGCAACCTCCGCCTCCCAGATTCAAGAGATTCTCCTGCCTCAGTTTCCCAAGTAGCTGGGATTGCAGGTGCCTGCCACCATGCCCTGCTAATTTTTGTATTTTTAGTAGAGATGGAGTTTTACCATGTTTGCCAGGCTGGTGACAAACCCTTGACCTCAAGTGATCTGCATGCCTTGGTCTCCCAAAGTGCTGGGATTCATTATTTTTAAATATAAAATTTTTGCAAAGTGAAAGTCAATGTCATAGATTTTACATAGTTTTTGCAGGAAAGCAAGCCATCGATTACTGATGTCCTTTATGGGCTGGAGGGAGTGAGTGCTGTGTAGTGAAGGAAGCACGTACTCTGTTGACCAGGATTTAGGAATAGTTTTGTTAGGCAGTATATCTGATTTATCATGTTCTTGACTCAGGACAAATAAAATATCTTTATGGTAATTTTAAATACCTCTTTAGAGGAATATTTATATCTACAAATACCTTCTGCATTTATTTATTTATTTATTTGTTTGTTTGTTTATTTATTACAGAGTCTCGCTCTGTCGCCCATGCTAGAGTGCAGTAGTGTGATCTCCGCTCATTGCAACCTCTGCCTCCTGGGTTCAAGCAATTCTACCTGCCTCAGCCTCCTGAGTAGCTGGGATTACAAGCATGTGCCACCATGCTCAGCTAATTTTTGTATTTTTTAGTAGAGATGGGGTTTCACCATGTTGGCCAGGCTGGTCTTGAACTCCTGACCTTAGGCGATCCACCCACCTCAGCCTCCCAAAGTGCTGGGATTATAGGCGTGAGCGACCGCGCCCAGCCTGCATATATTTATTTTTTATGGCTCTTCTGTTGTTGTGTTTTTTTTTGTCCTCCTTGTCTTAAGTAGCTTAGCTTGTAACCTTCTCTGTGTACTATATTGCTGTGTCATTATGTTTGTAACTGTGGACTCCTAAGTACTGAGTTGTCAAAGTAAAAGAGTATTGTTTCCACCATCACTTCATTAACAATGATTCTGCTTAGAGAGTTCTTCAGATGTAGCTAAAATTTCTGTTACTCAATGTCTCTGGTTTTCAGTGGAGTAGTAAACTAATTGTACCTTTTGCTTTCATCACTAGTCTTTTTTTTGTTTTGTTTTGTTTTTGGAGACAGGGTCTCACTCTGTCACCCAGGCTGGAGGGCAGTGACTGTGTTACTCACGGCCACTGCAGCATCGACCTCCCTGGGTTCTTGTAGATCCTCTCAGCTCAGCCTCCTGTGTAGCCGGGACTACAGGTGCTCACTGCCACACCAGCCTCGTTTTTTTATTGTTTTGTAGAGACGGGGTTTTACCATGTTGCCCAGGCTGATCTCAAACTCCTGGGCTCGAGTGATCTGCCCCCTTGGCCTCTTAAAGTGCTGGGATTACAGATATGAGCCACCGTGCCCAGCCTGTCTTAAGAGTATGAGTACCCCTCAGAATTAAATAAAGAAATAAATAAATTGCTGTTTTCCTCCTTCCAGAAGCCTCATTTCCAGCTCTTTAAATTGTCTTTGTTATTCTTTTCAGTTAGGATCTAATTGGGATCTGTTGGTTATACATGGAAGGTATAAAAATGACTTACTACTTCCCGTCTCTAACAGCCCTGTTGTGTGAGCAATGTCACTAAGCAGCAGTTTACTGTCAGCTGGTGATCTATTGTGACCCTTTAGTACATTTATGCATTTCCTCATTTCTTTTCTTGATGTGTTTCTATTCAGTTTTTTGTTGTTCCATTACTTTATGATTTCTGCTTTATTACTCTGATATTGAGAACCCTTTTCTAAATCACATCTAAATAACTAGTTTTCTTTATTGCTGTTTCTCTTGTCTTGTGTCTGTGTCTTGTATTCTAATCAGACATGCCATTGATTACTAACCTTTAGAAGACACTTCTTTGATTATGCATTCTCTTTATTAAGATTCCTTCTCAGCTATTAAAGACCACACTCTGTATTCTGACATTCATAATTTTTCAAAATTAATATAGTTGAGCATCATCTTTGTTCCAAGCATGCATCTAAATGATGAAAATTCAGAGAGCTAGACAAGGACTCGGTTTTATCTTGATAGAGAAACTGCTATCAGTATACGAGACATTATTGTAGATGTTGAATCAAAAAGTGCCCAGGCATTCGGTTCCATAGGAATTCCAAGGAATCGATAATGTGTAATATTGCTGGGGATGGAATGATTTTTCAGTTTGGGGTGGGACTTGTACTGTGCTTTGAAAACAAGGATTGAATATTAGTGAAGGAGCCTACATTTCCCTGGCCTCATGTTTCCAGCCTGAGGGACCACAGTGGGAAGAGTGGCTTATCTGATTGGTGAATTTGTAAGAAGGAGATGCTCAGCTCAGCACCTGCAGGGCCTCTCTGTTTGGAATTGTTTCTGTACTACAGCCTTTTCTGCCTTGTATTAACAGACCTGGCCTTGCTGGGGTGGCCTGAGGTTGTCTAGCTGTGCCAGTCACTGGCTGGGGAAGCTTAACTAATTCTTGTCACTGATCTTTAGCCATTTTCTCTAGTCAGTTTCTGTCAGTAATAAAGGTGATGTCTTGATTCCCAGTTCTCTTAGTTGGATGCGACAGTGGGTAGAAAGGCAAGTTAGGTGGAGTCATAAGGCATTAAATACTGAGGACATGAACACCAAGGAGGTGAGCACTGTTGCTTAGTGTTGTGAGCAATGAGAGAGAAAGCTGGAATAGGAGACTGGAATCAGATGTGCAGAGCTGGAGTGTAAACTTTATTTTGTAGGCTGAGGACCCACTGAAGGTTTTAAAACACTGTGAAGTGTACACCAGGTTGTTTTGGTAGTAGGAATCCAGTAGTGCTGGAGAATGGATTCTCCAGGGCTTCTTCATTTGGAATTCATGGGTCTTCTGGCTTTGGAAGTTCGGAAGGGAGGTGGATATGAAACACCCTTAAATGACACGTAAGATGTTTTAAAGGGATCATCTTTCAGAAAGGGATGAAGAACCTCTACTTAGGCTGGGTGCAGTGGCTCACGCCTGTAATTCCAGCACTTTGGGAGGCCAAGTTGGGCACATCTCTTGAGGTCAGGAGTTCGAGACCAGCCTGGCCAACATGGTGAAATGCCATCTCTACGAAAAATACAAAAATTAGCTGGGCGTGATGGTGTGTGCCTGTACTCCCAGATACCTGGTAGGCTAAGGCAGAAGAATCACTTGAATCCAACAGGCGGAGGTTGCAGTAAGCCAAGATCATGCCATTGCACTCCACCCTGGGCAACAGAGCAAGACTCCGTCTCAAAAGAAACAAAACAAAACAAAACAAAACAAAAACACCACGTAACTCCTCTGTATCCTATTTGTCTATAAGGCTTATTGGAACAAAATTTCTCTGTTAAGTATGATGTTTATTCTGGATTTCTAAAATAGTGCTTTAAGCCGATTTGTAGAAGTTCTTTGTATACCTTGTTCGCTAAGGTTATTTTTAAAATGATAAATTGACATTCAGATTTATTGCATGTAATTTTCTGCATGTATTCTGATAATCCTATAGGTTTTCTCCTTTCATCTGTCAGTATGGTAAATTATATTGATTGAGTTCTAAAATTAAACCAGCTTGGCATTCTTAGGATAAAGCCAACTTGGTTATGATGAATTATCTTTTTGTTGTTGAATTAACTTTGCTAGTGTCTTATTTAAGATTTTTGCATTTAATGTTGCTAGGTTGACCTGCATTTTTCATTATAAATGTTTTCTGTAATTCCTTGAGTGCTCAGAAAGAATCTATGCCCTGGGAACCCAAAAGTAAATAAATATAGATATTCCCCCAAAAGAAAGTAAACAAAAAAGGGAAATAGTAATACATGTGTATGATAAATAAATAAAATGAAAGGGCAGGAGTTATAAAACAAAGGCCTTTCTCTTACCTCAGAAACCCAGTTCCCCTAAGGCAATCTCTGTTACCAGAGGATAGCCTGTGTGTTTGTGTGCCTACATAATTATATAGATGGTACATTATATGCATACAGTATTATATATGTAATAATATATCTTGGAGGTAGTTTCAGTGTAGCACACAAGGTTTTTCTCATTCTTTTTAAATATCTACCTTATATTTTATTATATTTTCATATATTAGCCAGGCCCTTGATAACATTTAAGTTCTTACATTTTGCTGAAATGAACATCATTGTACCTTCGTCTTTGACGTGTGTCTGTGGAATAAATTCTTATGAGTTGAGTTGCTGGATAAAAGGGCATATGCATTTCAAATTGTGGTAGAAATAGCTAAATTATCTTCCAATAAAGTTACACCTCCGTACACTCTAACAGTGTATGAGCATGCCATGGCAAATGTCTGAAGTGTTCTGGCCAAGACTCATTTCCCACAGCCCAGGTCATTTGAAGTCTCAGTCATGCTAGCTGCACCACACTTCACCCCACCCACAAGTGCATTCATTATTAACTTGGTGATCTCATGAGCTTTGGCAAGCAGTGGCTTCCTGCTAGAGAGCCTCATAAGAACCTCGGAAACTGCTGTGTTCTAGATGAGCAGGAATGAGAGAATGTCGGCAAAATGCCCAGACACAAGGTATTCAGGCCGTTCTGCCTACCTTATTCATGAGTCTTTTTTTTACAGCCCTCCCTTTCTAGGCCATAATGAAATACAGGGAAGAATTGTAGCAAATGCTGGCCATCTTCTGTCATCTTTCCAATACTAATAATGACTGGAGGGAACAGAGATGGGTGACAAGATGTGGAATTAGCTGTTGGGCCCGTGGATTCTATCTAGGGTGTTTTTACCTTTCACTGTTTGCCTGAGTTGAAGTCATTGCTCACATTGTACAGTCACTGTTGTTCCCTGTGTGATTGTTTACTTTTTTTTTTTTTTTTTTGAGTCAGAGTCTTGTTCTGTCACCAGGCTGGAGTACAGTAACGTGATCTCTGCTCACCATAACCTCCGCCTCCTGGGTTCAAGTGATTCTCCTGCCTCAGCCTCCCAAGTAGCTGGAACTACAGGTGTGCACCACCACGCCCAGCTAATTTTTGTATTTTTAATAGCGATGGGGTTTCACCATGTTGGCCAGGATAGTCTGGATCTCTTGACCTCGTGATCTGCCCACCTCCACCTCCCAAAGTGTTGGGATTACAGGCGAGAGCCACTGCACCTGGCCAATTGTTTACTCTTAAACCCAGGTGTGTCGAGGTGATAGATGCCCCAAGAATTGGCAGTCACTGCTTACTGAATAAGAAGAAGTTAAGATTTCATCTTGGGAGAGGAGAAGTAGTAGGGGCATGTAAGTCTTGGTTATCCCTATGTTATTTTTATAAACAGGACCCCCAACTGGAGTCCTGGTTGCCACCAGATACAGTAAGAAGGCAACACCCAGGAGCTTTGGGTTGTGGCCTCAGCTGATTAGGTCAGAGGAGATTAGGGATAGGGAGGCAGGGAAAAGGCCAGCCCTGGATCCTTTGTCTGTTAATTGTCTCTTCTGTTATTGATAATCATTTTTTTAAAATTATACTTTATGTTCTAGGGTACATGTGCACAACGTGCTGGTTTGTTACATATGTATACATGTGCCATGTTGGTGTGCTGCACCCATTAACTCATCATTTACATTAGGTATATCTCCTAATGCTATCCCTCCCCCTCCCCCCACCCCACAACAGCTGGAGACAATCATTTTTAAGCTAGAGAGGGATATATGTAAAGCACTGAAACTTCGCTAAAATAGCCTCAAGTTTGTGTGCTGTATTAACGAAAACTGAGAAAACATTAAAGTGACAAAAACAAAACAAAATAAGTGATCCTCTAAGCAAGACTTGGTTGGTAATGTATATGGAGATTTTTATTAATCTGATTTTTTTAAGGTGATTAGGTCTCCCTTGCTCAGAAACCTTCATCACACCCCTTTCCTTAAATTGACTACCAAATAAATATACTCTAAACTCTTTGGGCCTGACACTGGAAACCTTTTAGAGAGAATCTGCCTATCCAGTGTGTAATCATCTACTTTCTTAACGATTTGGGGTGCAGTTCATGGACCAGCAGCGTCACCATCACCTGGGATCTTGTTAGAAATGCAGACTGTCAGGCCCCACCCCAGACCTGCTGGATCAGAACCAGAGTTTTAGCAGGGTCCCAGGGTTGTGCATGCCCACCCCGGTTTGAGAGGCCCTGATCTCTTATACTTCATTCTTCTCAGCCTTTGTTCATGAGATACAATCTGCTGAACGGGCCTAGCTCTCATTTTCTAAGCATGTTTTACACTTCTCCAGCGGTCTGTCTTTCCTCAAATCATACGACTTCCTCAGAAATGTCTTTTTCTTTCAGCTTCCTTCTTCCTTCCATTCATTCAGTTGATTAGGTGTCTAAAACATAGGCCGGGCATGGTGGCTCATCCCTGTAATCCCAGCACTTTGGGAGGCTGAGGCAGGTGGATCACCTGAGGTCAGGGGTTCGAGACCAGCCTGGCCAACATGGTGAAACTCGTTCTCTACTGTAAATACAAAAATTAGCCGAGGCGGTGTCATGCACCTGTAGTCCTCGCTCCTTGGGATGCTGAGGCTGGAGAATTGCTTGAACCCAGAAGGCAGAGATTGAAGTGAGCCAAGATCTTGCCTCTGCACTCCAGCCTGGGCGACAGAATGAGACTCCGTCTTTAAGAAAAAAAAAAAAATATGCTAAGAGCGATGATTTGGCTTGAGATTCAGACATGACTGAAAACACAGTCCCTGTCCACTCCTGGGACAGTCTCTGTGGAGGATAGCTCAGCAACAAGTATCAAGAATATTGAATATGCATTTCTTTTGATCTCAATGTTTTCTCTTCTAGGAGATTTTCATAAACGAATAATCAGAAAAGGATGTGAAGAAATGTGTAGAGGGTTGATTGTTGCAACACTATGATAGTAAACAATTGATAAATGAATAAATTATGTTATGCATAAACTTTTATATAGTCAAGAAATATATGTAACTGAAGTGAAAATATATCAACAATAACAATTATATTATTAAAATAGACAAAGGCAGGCCCTGTGGTGCGCTTATAGTCCCAGCTACTCAGAAAGCTGAGGAGGGAGGATCCCTTGAGCCCTAGATTTCAAGGCTGCGTGAGCTATGATCGTGCCACTGCACTCCAGCCTGGGTTACAGTGAGACCCTGTCTCTAAAAAGACAAAAGAGAGAAAATGTATGTAAAGTATCTAGTGTAGTGCTGCCCCTTCAGCCTAGATTCCAGAATGAAGGAGATGCTGGGAGCTTTTTCTTCAGCCTATCCACACCTGGAGCAGAGCCACAGTTGGCCCTCAGCAGCCACAACGTCTAAGCAAGAAATAAGGCTTCACTGTAAGCCACTAACATTTGAAGGTAATTTGCTAGTGCTGCAACTAATCTAGTGAAAGCTGACTAGCACATTGTGTACTCTGCTTATTTGACTCCCTCGTTATCTGCATGCACCTTGATGTTATCTGTTTTTGTGGCGTCTGTCCATCCTAACCTGTCGTCACTTACAAAGTTGACGCAGTTCATTGAACTTGGGATGAGGGTGGAAAGATTAATGTTGTAATTCCCTTGGATTAGAGCAGTGTTTCTCAGTGTGTGGTCCTTGAACCATCTATGTGAGAATCTTTGTGGGGTTTGGCAGGGATACAGAATCTTGAGCCCCCACTGCAGGCCTGAGAAAACAGAATAATTGGGGTGAGGTTTCAAGGAATTCTCAGTTACACCCAAGTTTGGGAACCACTGGACTTGAAACTAGACAAATACTTCATCAGGATGTTACTTTGTGAATCCCCTCCACCACTAAAATTGGAGTATGATAGACACTGTCCCTTGCAGTTCTTCTCAGACCAGAACGCTTTTTTGTGATGGATGGATGGATGGATGGATGGTTGGTCGGTCGATTGCTTCCGGGTTAGGGAATTGGTCATCTTTATGAGAAAGTTTTAGCCAGATTTGATTCAAGAACTGCGTAACACTTGGTAAGTAGAATGAATGAGTATCTCAACTGACATACTTTCTCCATACTACTCTTTTTTTCTCTTATAAAAATGAAATTTTAGTTACATAATTAATTCATGAATACATTTTCGTAGAAATTTAAAGCATTACTGACGAGGTCAAATTCAGCATTGTACCCCTCCCCAAATCTTGGGCCCCTCACATCAACTGTGCCACAGGTATCTTTTGATTTTTTATTTTTTCCAGATTTTTTTTCTATGTATATTTATGTGCATTGTTAATATTTATGGCCAATACAGATTGTCCTTAAAATGGTTCGACTTAAGATATGTTTCAGCTTATGACGGGGACGTAGTCACATCATAAGTTGAGGAGCAAGTGTATGCATTAGATGGCCTGTACCAATACGGCTGGTATCCATTCTGATTGAGCAAGCATCTGCTGAAACTACTCAGAGCCCTGTGTCACTGGTTGTTTGATATTTTGAGTATCAACCCTGCAGTTTATACTTGTACTATGTATGTGTGTATGGAGTGTATACATACGTATATGTGTGTGTCTTAAGTGCCATGCTACACGTTTTTTTCAGTTTTTTAAAATATATGTTGGCATACATCCATGTCAATATATGCAAGTTTACCTCATGTTAAAAAATTGCTCCATTGTATTCCATCCTATAGTTTATTTAGCCATTTCTTTTTCTTTCTTTTTTTTTTTTGAAATGAAGTCTTGCTGTCATCTAGGCTGGAGTGCAGTGGTGCGATCTAGCTCGCTGCAGCTTCTGCCTTCTGGGTTCAAGCGATTCTCCTGCCTTAGCCTCCCGAGTAGCTGGGATTACAGGTGCCCGCCACCACGCCCAGCTAATTTTTGTAATTTTAATAGAGACAGGGTTTTAACATGTTGGCCAGGCTGGTCTTGAACTCCTGACCTCAAATGATCCACCCGCCTTTGCCTTCCAAAGTGCTGGGATTACAGGCGTGAGTCACCACGCCTGGCCTGTTTAGCCATTTCTACATTGATGGACAGATTGTTTCTAGTTTTTGCTATTACAAACAGTGCTTCCATTGACATATATGTTGCCTTGAGTATCTGCTCAAATGTTTTAAACCCTATGTATGTACACACACACACACACCGTACACACACACATATGGAGAGAGAGATATATATGAACATGCCAGGTCACCATTAATTTATACTCCAACCGGGAGTTTATCAGTTTCCTCATAGCCTTTCAAAATTGATGGTCAGTCTTTTTAATCATTGCCAGTATTGTGGGTAAAAACTGGTGACTTTTGTTTTAAGTTGTGTTTCACTGATCATTAGCAAGATTGAACATCATTTAATGTGTAGTTGCCATTTGTATTTCTGTTTCTTAAATGATCTGTTTTTATCTTCTGCCTGTTTTTCTGCTGGGTTGTTGATGTGTTGGAATTTGCTATATATTAGATATTTAAATCTATGTTGCAGATGTTTACTCACAGTTGATACATGTCTTTTTATCTTTGCTTATGTTGTCTTTTATGATTTGTTTTTACTGTCAGACTTGTGGTGGTCATTCTCGATTTTATATAGTACCTTCTGGCCATTAGCCCTTCTCCTCAATAAGTTGTTTGGATTCTTACAAGAATTAGAAAAATAACTTTCTCCAGATTGTCCATATGTAAGAGCTTTGAAGGGCTCTCCTGAATAAAGTGTATTTAATTGCATGGACTTTTAAACATGTATGCTTTGGCCACTCTGAAAATCTGCTTTCTGTATTCCAAATATGTTTGCTGGATTATTGTGCTTCAAATAATGGAAGTATTACTCTAATAATCCCACACTTTATGTATTTAATTCATTTGTTCTTTTTAGAAGATGATTTGTTCTCAGCTCCTCACAGCACAATTAGGGATTTGTCATCAGAGTCATATCAATAGTCTTTGTTTGTAAATTGATGTAAGCTGTTAACCGCATTGAACCAGATTTTACTGTCATGTGTATCAATAAATTGTATAGGTGATCTCTGCCTTTCACACATGAATTCCAAAAGTTTACTTATAATTCTGTTATTTGGATCTCTGTTATATTTCCACAGACACGAGTCCGTTTTAGGTCCCTGGCAAGCTCAAACAAGCATTCTTATAACAGTTTGTCACATTATTTTTATGTTCCAATTACGGATGTAAAGATAGAAAGAATAAGCCTGTAATCTTCAGAAGCTCTGGAGATTAGAGACTGTGGGGTCGGCGTGTAGGTAGGGGAACAGTAGGATGTAGACCTCTGTAAAACTATGAAATTGAAGACACCTCTTGGTGAATCATTTATTCTCCAGTGTTCTGTATTTAAGAACAAAGGTAACTGGCATCGACCCATTATTCTTCAGTTCATGCATTGTCTGTTGAAAATACAGTATTTGTGAGACTCATTTGTGTTTTGTAGCAAGGAACGTTTCCCAGTATGGTTTTTTTTTTTTTTTTTTTTTTTTTTGAGATAGAGTTTCATTCTTGTTGCCCAGGCTGGGGTGCAATGATGCGATCTGGGCTCACTGCAACCTCCGCCTCCCAGGTTCAAATGATTCTCCTGCCTCAGGATTACAGGTGCCCACCACCACACCGGCTAATTTTTTGTATTTTTAGTAGAGCAGGGGTTTCACTATGTTGGCCAGGCTGGTCTCAAATTCCTGACCTCAGGTGATCTACCCAGCTGGGCCTCCCAAAGTGCTAGGATTACAGGCATGAGCCACTGCGCCTGGCCCATTCCCCAGTAGTATATTCCTTGATTGCTTGGGTCCAAAAGCAACTTCATGGCTAATGGCATTATTTTCACTAATTGCACAAATTTGAAGCCATTGATAGAAGCAACTAACAATGTTAACGTCCATTGTAAAATACCCTCAAGAAGCCAGAAATCCTAACCTGTCAGTGCATTTTTCCAGGTACTTCATGGTTGTGGTTTGTGTTGTAGGGATGGTGGATGTGGCCCAAGAGGATTGGCTTTTGTTCCTTGCTTTCCACTGCCCTGCTGTTCCTTGGTCCTTTTTAGTTTGTTTTTTGTTTCCTTGAGACAGGGTCTTGCTCTGTCCCCCAGGCTGAAGTGCGGTGGTGTGATCATACCTCATTGTAGCCTTTAATTCCTGGACTCAAGCGATTCTCCCTGCTCAGCCTCCTGAGTAGCTGGGTAAACTACAGGTTACAGGCATGTGCCACCACACCTGGCTATTTTTAAAATTTTTTTAGAGATGGGGTCTCACTCTGTTGCCCAGGCTTTTCTTGAACTCCTAGGCTCAAGCAATCCTCCCACCACGGCCTCCCAAAGTGCTGGGATTGTAGGTATGAGCCACCATGCCCTTCTCTTTTTGAGGACTCTGTTGTATACTCACGTAGCTCCAAAATGAATACTCAAACTTCAGCATGCCTAAGAGTCACCTGGAGGAGTCAAGTCAAAACGCAGGTTCTGCAGCTCCATTCCTAAGAATCTGATTCAGTCTAGCAATCAGCACTTTATCCACAAACACCCCAGGTAACCCATTGCAGCTTGGCTGTAGACCAACAGAAATACTGTGTCTCCTATGTTGTCTTTCTCAAGTGCACGACACAGGACAATTCTTGGATCACTTGTGTCTGGTGAGGCCAATAAACTCTGTCAGGGCACCAGGGAACAACCTGGTGTTCCCCAAGAGGTCATTGACCAAATAGGTCCTGGAAGTCTGGAGGAATTATTTCCTTAAAAAAAATACAGATACAGATATAGATAGATATAATATAGATACAGATATAGATATAATATTTCATATTATATATATTGAAATATATGAATCATAAATTGACAAGTTATAGTTGTATATATTTATGGGATACGAAGTGATGTTATGAAGTGAAATAAGGAAATAAACTGGGCATAAAAGGGCAGATACTGCATGTTCTCACGTGTATGTGGGCTCTGAAACAATTGAACTTATAGAAGCAGAAAGCAGAATAGTGGTTACCAGACACTGGAAATGGGGAGATGACGGTCAGAGGGTGCAAAGCCTCAGGTGGATAAGAGGAATATGTTGTTTCTTTCTTTCTTTTTTTTTTTCTTTTTTGAGTGCTATTGCAGAGCACCGTGAATATAATTTTAATAGTAGTGTATTATATATTTTAAAGTCACTGAGAGTAAATTTCGAATGTTGCTACCACAAAATACAAAAAGTATTTGAGGTGATGGATGTGTTAAATGGAAAAATAACAGAGTTCCTCAAAAAAACGAACAAAATAACCACTTGTAATATGCTTCTGTGAACAATTCCTTTCTGAGAAGTTTATTCCTTTCACCTTTTAACGAATAGTTTGTGTCTTTGAATATTCATTAAAAATAAATAGTTTGTGTCTTTGTAAAAGTTAAAAAGGCATAATGGGAACTTTTTCATATTGCAGGTAGAATGAGTATCCCGATAATGCTTTAGTTTAAATAATGGAGATCTTCTGAGATAAAAATCCAGGTACTTTGTCAGTCAGTTTCTCTAGTGTTTCTTCACCTATTGACTGCCCTCAGGACCTCCCTGAAGCTGGGATGTAAAAATTTCTCAGTGGAAAGTCAGGCAGTTAATGCATCGTGTCTTGTCAGGACATTTTGAAGAATGACTTTACTGGTAATTGACAGGAGTATTAAGGACCCATATAATGTATTTTACTTTGCTATCTCATTTTAAATTAAAATTTAAAACATGATGAAAAAAATTTATCAAGACCAGAGATAGTGTTGTCTGAGAAGTGATGTGAAAGTTTTTGCTAAATTTATATTTTCAGGATCTTATGTTCACTTTGGTGCCCCTTTTTACCTTGATCTTACAGACATGTGTTTTCTAGATGCTCTTAGCTCGGTTTATGGACAGTTCTTCATAAAATTCATCTGCTAACAGCCAGGGATGAAATGCTTGGTGTCATCTGGTCATGATTTATGTCCTATACACAGAACCAAAAGCTTTCCACTGGGTGATCTGGCTTCTGATTTTCTTTGTGATATGAAACGCATGATCATTTGTTTGGAGATATTTAGCTTTGATGAAATTTAGGTGGGCCATGTATTTTCTTACAGAAATGAATGCAATGGTTACATTATTTTCAATATTTCACGTGTTATTTTAGTGTAAATCACAACATGGATTTCATGAGTTTCAGAATGTTTATATTTGCCTAGGAGATTATTTTTTTCTGCATACATGTAGGTTGGGTAAATGATTAATACTGTGTAAGTAGAAAATAATATTGGTTTAATTTGTTTGATCACTCATATAACTCCTTGGAAGAGAAGAAAACTAGAACTATATTCTTATCTTAATCAAAAGCAATCTTTTGCCTGTCTTATTTGTAAGGTGCAGTTCTAGGTATTACATGTTTCACTGAAATACACAGTAGCCGCCGAGAGATCACTTTCAAGTTAAGGGAAATAGAGATATAGCAAACTAAGTTGAGAAGACGCTTACTTCTCGTGATTCCCACCTTAAAATCACATTTAGCACCTGTTTTTCTCTTTGTCAAAGTGACAAATTATGTTTTCTAAAAATATAGAGTGGGTTTCATTTTGTTTCAGAAGTTAGTGGAACTTCTGAAATGACCGAAGATACCGTGATGTTTTCAAAGCAGATTTAGGTGACTGAGGCTGATGCTTATGTAATTTCTTTGTAGGACTTCTTCCTGACCTTTTCCAAGATTTCAGGGTTTTTTTTTTGGGGGGGGGGTTTCCGAGTTTATAAGCATTCAGGAAAAATATTTATTGAACATTTTGTGGGAGCCTGTAGTCTCTCCTTTGCATAGTACTTGTTTTGATTGTTTTCTGTATCCTTTTTTTTGAGAAAGAAACAGAGGAGCGTTTATGAATGTTATGTATTCAGTCTGGTTGATTTCCTCATAGGGATCCCGATTATGCTGGGCTGACTTTTAAAGTTCTCTGTAGTCTTCAGCTTTTCCTCATGTGACCCGACTTAAATCCTGAAGTGCTCTCCCAACGTGGCGAGCTCCGTCCTCCTGTTAAGAATCTGGAGTCTGTAGCCAATAAGATGTATTCAAAGGTTTAACAAGGTTTTTATTTTTTCAATGCAAATATTTATACTGTCTGCTTCATTTGTGCATTTTAAACATCAGAAGCACACAGGTCCAGAATCTGAGGGAGGCAGAAAACGTCAGGAACAGGTAGGGGAAAGGCGAGATGAAGTCTTGAATCACTGGGTTTATTGTTTGCTGTCCAAGGCCTCTCGTCTTCTCAGTGTGTCGTTACTGATTGTGAGCTAGTGGGAAAGGCGGAGGATATGCTGTGAACTCCTAATAGTCGGTTGTTAATTTTCTTTCAGATTCTGTCATTGAAGGTCTCTAGCTCTTTAGTTACTGCTGTCTTAGTGAAGGAGTGTGAAGAAGACTTGATCCTTCTATCCTACTTTGGTTTTATGGGAGGCTTTATTACAAATGAGTGTTTACCATCCTAGCTTTCCAGCTCTCAGCTTTCTACATCACACTTCAAAAAAATAAATAAATAAATAAAATAAAATAAAGCAGCTATCACCATTGGTAAGAAGCCCTGGGGTATTATGAATTCAGAGCCTTGCCCAGGACAGGCATGGTTCCTAGAAGGGGAATAGAATCTTCCCATTTGGTTAGAAGACAACTAAAATGGGTCCCACATGAAGTTTACCAAAGGAAGATTCGTTTGAGCCTGTTAAAGGCATGCTTTTGTGTCCTTTCCTCTGTCTTCACATGTGTGTTGATGGAAGCCAGCTCGTGCCACTGTGGCTCTTCTCTGGGCCCCCCGCCACCCCATATGGCTGCTGTGCCCTGACTCCATGTCTGGAGGAGCAGCAGAACCCCAGCTTACCCTTGTCCCAGGGGAGCGTGCTTTCACCCTGGAAATGGACAGAGTGAAGAGAGCAGCTGGTGGAAAAATGAGAATGGACCTCCAAGGGCTTTTCAAAACGCCATGTATTCAGCTCTTGGTCTTGTGCTCACACAATTAAAAACAAGCTGGCAGCGAGGCTTGCTTTTTGCCAACGTCTTTCTCCTTAGGCTGGTGGTCCATTTCCTGCTTTACCCTTTGGTTTCCATGCTGTTTCTAACCTTCACAAATTAAAGATTGGGCCTTTCAGCTTCCTGGTTTGTCTCCTGGCTGTTTTGGGCTTCTCTCTACTCTTGAGAGGCTTTCTGTCCCAGTTTTACTTTTTTACTTGATGTAGTTATTGACTTTTGGAATATCTATCCGGTTAGTCTGTGAGGGGACGAGGGACTGGTTGTAGGGAATACGTGGGCCATCCCCTTCGGCCCAAGCACGAGTATCTTCCCCATTTGTTTATGTGCAGGTGTATGTCAAATATGTATTCATATTTTATTATTTGATTTTATTTTATACATTTTATTTATTTTATTTTTTGAGGTAGAGTCTTGCTCTGTCGCCCAGACTGGAGTGCAGTGGCACAATCTCGGCTCACTGCAACCTCCGTCTCCCAGGTTTAAGCAATTCTCCTGTACCAACCTCCTAAGTATCTGGGATTACAGGTGCTCCCCACCACACCCAGCTAATTTTTTTTTTTTCTATAGAGACAGGGTTTCACCATATTGCTGGGGCTGGTCTCAAACTCCTGACCTCAGGTAATCCACCCACCTCGGCCTCCCAAAGTACTGGGATTATAGACATGAGCCACCATGCCTGGCAAATTTTATTTATTCTATTATTTAATGTTATTATTATTATTTGTTGAGACAAGGTCTTGTTCTGTGCCCAGGCTGGAGTGCAGCGGCACAATCATAGTTCACTTGCAGCCTCAACCTCCTGGGCTCAAGTGATCCTCCTGCCCTACCCTCCTGAGTAGCAGGGCCTATAGTTGCATGACACTATGCCTGGTTTGTTTGTTTGTTTGTTTGTTTGTTTGGACAGGGGTCTGGCTATATTGCACAGGCTGGTCTCGAACTCCTGGCCTCAGGCAATCCTCTGAATTTGACCTCCCAAACCATTGAGATTACAGCATGAGCCACCGCGCCTGGCCTCAAATATATTTTTAAAGGAAAAAAATGCTACATATGCTAGGACTTGAATCTTCCTCTTTATTGCCAAACTGAGGGAATGGATAGTTTTCTTTGTTTTTCAGCAATACGAAATTTTTAATTATAGTGGAAAGCCTGAATTATAGAGGGAGAGCAAAGTGTGTTTGGATGAACTGTGCTAACAAGGAACAGTACAGGTAGAGTAACAAGTTACATATTAGTCTTGTGATTGTCTCACTAATGACTCATTTGTACTTGAAAGCAGCAGAAATACATTTATGGAAAAATGTGAATGTGGATTAATGGTTTTTTTTTGAAGGTGGAGTCTCGCTCTGTCACCCAGGCTGGAGTGCATGGTGCAATCTCGGCTCACTGCAACCTCTGCTTCCTGGGTTCAAGCGATTCTCCTGTCTCAGCCTCCTGAGCAGCTGGGGTTACAGGCGCACGCCACTGCGCCTGGCTTATTTGTATATTTTTGTAGAGACGGGGTTTCACCATGTTGACTAGGCTGGTCTCAAACTCCTGACCTCAAGTAAACCGCCCACCTGAGCCTCCCAAAGTGCTGGGATTACAGGCGTGAGCCACCATGCCCAGTCGACTTATGGGTTTTTATTAGATAAGGTAGATATAGAGATAATGTAGATATAAAGTGTGTATTTATGTATATTTCTGTTGATCTGTATTGGTTTTCTGTAGCTGCTGGAACAAAGTACCACAAACCTGGTGGCTTACAGCAACAGAGATTTATTCTCCTAAAGTTCTGGAGAGCAGAAGTCAGAAAGTCTTAGGGGCTAAAATCAAGCTGCCAGAGGATAATCTGTTTCTTTGCCATTTCTAGACTCTAGAGCTGCATTTCTTACATTCCTTGGCTCACAGCCCCTTCCTCCATCTTCAAAGCCAGTGTTGTAGTATCTTATCTCTGGCTCTACTTTTCTATGCTTCTGTCTGATGACTTTCTTCTCTTCTGCCTCAGATCTTCCTTTTCTTCCCTCTTATAAGGATACATGTGATGGCATTTAGGGTTCTGGCTACTCCAATATAGCCCTCCCATGCCCAGAAATTTCATCACATCTTCAAAGGCTGTGCCATGTAAGGTGACATTCACAGGCTCCAGGGATTAGAATGTAGACATTTTGTCGGCGAGGGCCTTTATTTAAGTGTACCACAGTGAATGTGTATGTGTATGTGTATGTGTATGTGTATGTATATGTGTGTGTGTCTGTGTGTGTGTGTCTGTGTGTGTCTGTGTTTTTGTGTGTCTGTGTGTGTGTGTCTGTGTGTGTGTGTCTGTGTGTCTGTGTATGTGTCTGTCTGAAGTTACCTAGCTGACCTATGAGCAGCTACATTCCGATAACAGTAAGCACAGCTAATGTTGAGGTCTTGGATCTAGATAATATCTTGTATTGAAAGGAACTGGTTTTGTTTTAAAATAAAATGGCTCATTTTAGGGCAGATGGAAAACATAAGAGAAGCATGAAGCATCTGTGGCGTAAGAAAGTAAAGAAATGCTCAGAGAATAATGGGGACATGTCAAAAGACACAGAAGCCAACTTGAAGAGGCTTCTATCGGTCCCAAGTGGGCAATTGGAGCACTGAAATAAAAAAGCAATAAATTCAGCCTGTTCTGATAAAAATAAATAAAATTATAAATTGAAAGTTTGATGTAAAACAAGATATTTACATAGTTCCTAAGTGCCTTTCCACAGCATAATAATTAGTTACTAAGAGAAAAAGGTTTTTTTTTTGTTTTTTTTTTTTGTTTTTTTTTTTTGAGGCGGAGTCTCGCTCTGTTGCCCAGACTGGAGTGCAGTGGCTCAGTCTTGGCTCACTGCAACCTCCACCTCCTGGGATCAAGTGATTCTCCTGCCTCAACCTCCCAAGTAGCTGGGATTATGGGCATGCGCCACAACACCTGGGTAATTTTTGTATTTTTAGTACAGATGGGGGTTTCACCATGTTGGCCAGGCTGGTCTCAAAAACACCTGACCTCAGGTCATCTGCCCGCCTTGGCCTCCCAGAGTGCTGGGATTACAGGCGTGAGCCACCACTCCCGGCCGACTTAAACTTTTTAAGTCAACTTAAAAAGGTTTCTCAGTGGAGGAACCTGGCAGATCAAAGCAAATGTGATCTGTAATTGGACAAATTGAAGTCATGTGCCACTGATAGGGTGCAAAGAGAAGAACAGCATCGTGAAACATGATGATAAGCCCAAGTTGAAGAACATTCTGTAAAATAACTGGCCTGTGGCCTTCAAAACCACCAGTCATGAAGGTTAAGGAGTACAATGTGATATAGTATTGGGGTGTTAGAGCCAAGTGGCAGCTCTAAGCCTCACTGTAGGAGGATCTGGTTGAGTTATTTACTAGTAGAGTCCTGACTTAATTTTGCAGGTTTTTCTTCTTGGTCTGGCTGCATTCCCTGGTGAAAACTCTTCAGGTCTCCTGCTTGCAGGGTGAAGTATAGGGTGACATAATTTCATTAGCTTGGTAAGTGAAGAAATTTAAGCATCTTAACATCCAGCATACAAATCCCAGTTTCCACTATGGTATCTTTAACTTCGATAGTTTCTGGTGTCCCCCAGGCCAGAGTGCTCTCTGAAAAATCTCTCTAGTTAATAAAACTGTTGTTTTACCTAAGTAGGGTAGGGGCTGTCGCCCAGTGCAGTAGGGGCAGGGATCTGAGGACTTAAGTGCTTGATGACCATTCCTTATGAATAGTCCTCTGTATCTAAGCCACTCCCTTTTCCTTCACTTCAAGAGTTTACCAGGCTCCCTTATTACCTTGTCCTTTGGATGTCTTGTGGGGTGTATTGAATTGGTTCTTTGCTTTCCCCAGGTTTTCCTGTGGTCTCCTATGTCAGTTATCACTAGATTATTTGCTTCAAAAATGTTGTCGTTTTTCTTATTCTATTTCCTGTGGGTTTGTGCTTTTATAAGAAAAATCTCTTTACTGTGCTTTTAGTAGTTTTGGATGAGAGCAAATGCAGATGTGTAGATTTATTTTGTCATCTTATCCAGAAATAAACAACAGTGATTTTTTTAACTTTTTTTTTTCTTTTTACATTGGATGTCTCTCTTCCCCATAAACCTGATACAGAACCTGAATCTTTAGAACAGAAATGGAGCTACGGTGGTTGCAAAAGTGGTGTGGGGTTGAGTAAACAAGAGTCTTTTTCGCCATGCCTCCCTTTGTTGACCTTTGCAGCCACCCTGTCTCTATACCCAGGCAGCTTCTTTGAATCTTAGGATTCTCATGTACACAGCTGGGAGAACCACTGGATAAGAGTATTATACTTCGCTATTTGTGGCTAGAATGAATGATTCACCTCCTTTTACAACTTTTCATGTCTTCAAACTCGCATTCCCCCTGTGTGGGCTGGTGCAAGGATATACCTTCTCATCCAGACCCTTTTGCTTATTAAAAGGGAATAGCGGGAGGCTGAGGCAGGAGAATGGCGTGAACCCGGGAGGCGGAGCTTGCAGTGAGCAGAGATCGTGGCGCTGCACTCCAGCCTGGGCGACAGAGCAAGACTCCATCTCAAAAAAAAAAAAAAAAAAAAAAAAAAAAGGGAATAGCAGGGGGTTGTTACCTGTCATCCTGAAGAATTTTCCTTTTGCCCTCCAATCTTTAGCCTTTCCTAAAGTAATAGTTAACTAGGCTGCTGTAATAAAGTACCATAAACAGGGTGGCTGAAACAACAGAAATTATTATTGTTACAGTTCTAGAGAGTAGAAATTGGAGATCAAAGCATTGGAAGGGTTGCTTTATCCTGAGGCCTCTCTCTTTGTCTTGCAGATGGCCACCTTCTCCCTGTGTCTTCACATGGTCTTTTCTCTGTGTGTGTCTGTCCTCAGCTTTTCATATGAGGACATCAGTCAAGTTAGGACACACTCTACTGATTTCATTTTAATCAAATTGTCTCTTAAAAGACCTTATCCCCAAATACAGTTACATTTGAGGTCCTGGGAGTTAGGACTTCAACATACGAATTTTGGGGGAACACCGTTCAGCCCGTAACACCTAACTGTTGCCCTTTGCAGCATTAGCCTTGAGCTTCTTGTCCCTGCCTGCACTTGAGCTGTTCGTGGCACCCTGCTTGCATGGGCCTGGCTTCTGCCGGGCGATGGGAGCAGATGGGATTGAACAGGATCAAGTGCAGAGTGTGACTGTTGAAATCAAGTGTTAATTTTGAGTGAGTCATGAAATAACATTTTATAGTCTTTAGTGTTTAATTTTTTCTTTATAATACTCACTGGCTGACTCGGAGGCTTTCGGATTCTCTCAAAATCATACTGAAGTTGAAATAATTAAGGAAATGAAGGAGCATGCCACCTTTCTCAAACTCTACTGTTAACCTTTTTCTCCCTCCTCCCTCCTCTGGCCCCATCATTCCCTTCCCAAATCAACTGAAAACTACTTTTACTTCTAGAATTTGCCTGTAGCTTTCTGCTTTGTCTTTTTGATTTTTTTTTTTTTTTTTTTTACAGCTAAACAATTAATTAAAAGAATCATTCTAGGCTGGGCGTGACGGCTCACGCGTTTTGTAATCCCAGCACTTTGGGAGGCAGAGGTGGGCGGATCACCTGAGGTCAGAAGTTCGAGACCAACTTGGCCAACATGGTGAAACCCTGTCTCTACTAAAAATACAAAAATTAGCCAGGCGTGGTGGTGCATGCCTGTAATCCCAGCAACTCTGGAGGTTGAGGCAGGAGAATCACTTGAACCCAGGAGGCGGAGGTTGCAGTGAGCCAAGATTGCACCACTGCACTCCAGCCTGGGTGACAGAGCGAGACTCTGTCTGGGAAAAAAAAAAAAAAAGTCATTCTACCTCGGTAGTGTCTGTACCAAAAATACAAAAATTAGCTGGGCCTGGTGAAGCATGCCTGTAATCCCAGCTACTCTGGAGGCTGAGACAGGAGAAACTCTTGAACCCGGGAGGCAGAGGTTGCAGTGAGCCAAGATTGCACCATTGCACTCCCGCCTGGGTGACAGAGTGAGACTCCATCTCAAAAAAAAAAAAAGAAAGTTATTCTGTATCAGTAGTGCTTATCTTGTGTCTAAAATTGGTAATTATAATCGGTAACATTGTTGCCAGTTGGATAATGTGAGTGTAATTCTTTGTAAATGTGAAAAGCCATACCAAATGTAAGGTTGAGATTTCGTTTGTCTCATCCATTTAATGGTGGGCTTGCACCTTTAAATAGGGGGTCTGTTTTGGGGATCATGCCATTGTAATTTTATCATAAGGAAAAGATGTTACTGCTCTGTAGTGAAGTGTCTGTGAAGCTGGTTCAGAAGTGGGAAGAATCATTGTGCTTCAGAATTCAGAGAGACCCGAGAGATAAATTTGAGTAACACTTTATCAATTGGGAAGCCGAAGCTCAAACAGGAAGCATTTGTGTGAGACTGAGTGATACTATGAGAGCCGAGATTTAAGTTCAATCACCTGACCATCAGTCCATCTGCTAATGTTTCATATGCCATGCTTCTTAAGGAGATTTATGTTCCTAAAAACAACTGCGATGAAACAAAAGAATATATTTTATTCAGTTAGTAATACCAAAGGAAATAATAGTCTGAATTATGTGGGTCTTTCATTAATCTGATTGTTTTAACAAAGACCTGCATAAATTATTGGAGAGATCAGTAAAGACTTATAAGAGTTGCCATGGGAAGAGGATGTATCGGTAGGGGCTCACAGCTTCAAGAATAACTAATTGTTTGGTAAGAGTAACCCACCAGCGCAGGTGGAGCTGAGAAACCAACGCAGAAGGCAGACAGGTCCAGGCTGTTGTTATAGGGTGATTTTACTGGGGAACGGACAGACAGACGTGTGGTTTTGGGCAACTACAAGAAGGGTAGATCTCCATGCCCTTATGCCCCAGACGCAGGGATTATATCCCATAGGAAAGGGGCACACAAGCTTCAGAGGGAATAGGTAGGAATTTGATCTAAGGGCAGGATTTACTATAAGTATGTGCTATTACGCAAGGAGCAGTAGATAAATTGGAAATCTCAGAGGCATTCCCAGAACTGGGGTTAATCAGAAGTCAACATGGCATATTAGCTTCCAAGACAGAGTTACTTTAGCCTCCACACAAATGCAAGCAGAATGAATTTTATATTGTTTAGCAAGGTGGAGTATGTTAATGGAGCACTTTATTAAGCAGAGCTCTTTAGTGAATTTTACTTCTAGGTAGAGCAGCCCTTTTAAAACAAAGTTTTGCTTTTGTGGTAGTCTGAGTGTGCTTTGAACACTGCTTCACTCTGAAGCCTTAGCGCCTTCAAGCCTTGCTCCTCAAAGCTGGTCTGTGGCTCAGGGTCACCTGGGAACTTTTAGGAATGCAGAGTCCCAGGCCCCACCTTAACCTGCTCGGTTTATGTTTTAACAAGATTCCAGGTGATTCATATATACAACGAAGTATGAAAACCATTGGTCTAGAGCAGTGGTTCACAAAAAAGATGGTTCCTGGACCAGCAACATCAGCATCACCTGAAAAATTGTTAGAAAATGCAGATTCTCAGGCCCTACCTCAGACCTACAGAATCAGAAACTCTGGGATGGACCCCAGCAGTACGTGTTTTAATTGGTGCTGTAGGTGATGCTAATTCGTGATAAATTTTGAGAACCACTCTAGGGTAATGTGTTTCAAACAGTTTAGGTCATGCACAACCTTGAGAAATACACTTTTAATCATGACTCAGTACACACACTCACATGCATGTGTGACTTAGACATTCCATGAAACAATGCTTGTCTTACAATGTGTTTTCTGCTCTGGTATTTTTACTTTTATTCTATTAAATAGATATCTGTGTATAAACTTATCTATATGAAAATATGGTCATGATCTGCTAAAGTGATTTTACAAGCCACTAATGGGTCATGAGCTACAGTTTGAGAAACAATAGTCTTGAGCAGGCCCCTCTTGATAGTCTGATAAAATTCTAGATCTTTTGTCAGAATAATGCATTTCAAATGCATACAATAATATAGATAGAATTGCAAAAGAAACCAATTTGATTGGCTACCAAAGTATTACACTTGTGGTTTGATAATATATGTATCCCAGCTTCTCAGGAGGCTTAGGCAGTAGGATTGCTTGAGGCCAAGAGTTTGAGTCCAGTTGGGGCAATATATCTAGATCCCATTTCTAAAAAAACAAAAATGCCAAGTTTCTTTATTGATAACAAGATTTAATGGTGAGTCTAGTAACAATGATCATGTCAAATTAGGGATGAGTATAAATATTTCAAGATATCTGCAGTAACTGTTACATGATATGAAAATGATTGATTTCTACTGATGACAAGCTATAGTTATTGCTACCAATACTCTGGTTTGTTGCTTACATTTGTATTTGAAACATGCTAAATTTCATCTCAAGGTAAATGCAAGTAAAGATGTAAATCACCCCCTCCCCAGCTTCATACTTCCAGAATTCTCTTGATGGGCACTTCCTTCCCCATGGACCTGAGGTTAAGAATCCTTGCTCAAGGGGAACCTTGCTTTAGAAAATAGTTCTTGGCCTTAAAGTTGAGATTCTAATCAAAAATTTATCTTCTTGGAATTTCTTGAAACTTTTGCTTTATAGATCTTTTCTTGTTTTCTAGTACCCTGGTAATGGATTCCTTTATTAAAACATTCTTTTCTGATGTTTTAGCGAGTCCTTGGGGGATCACTTGGAAGCCCAAATGCAGGCTATTGGTACTGTTTCTTCTGTAGTCTTCCCATTCTCAGTACATGCCCCTGGTTGTTCAAGCCAGATCCCTGGGAGTCATCCCCAGCGCCAAGCGTTCTAGATTTGGACTGCTTGGATGTGAATCTGGGATTCATGTATCTTAGGAAAAATTGTTTAGCCTCTCATTGCCTCCTTTTTCCCACCTATGAGATGGGGATGACAGTAGCCCCCACCTCATAGAATTGTTCTGAGCATTAAATGAGATATTCCATATATTACGTTAGAACAGTGCCTGGCATGGAATAAGTGGTTAGTATCTATTATAGTTATCCTTAATCTCTCCCTTTGCCTCTTTGTTTTTTTTTTCCCCCTTTTCTGAGACAGAGTTTCGCTCTTGTCGCCCAGGCTGGAGTGCAGTGGCGCCATCTCGGCTCACTGCAACCTCCATCTCCCAGGTTCAAGTGATGCTCCTGCCTTAGCCTCCTGAGTAGCTGGGATCACAGGTGCATGGCACCACGCCTGGCCAATTTTTGTATTTTTTAGTAGAGATGGGGTTTCGCCATGTTGGCCAGGCTAGTCTTGAAGTCCTGACCTCAAGTGATCCACCCACTTCGGCCTCCCAAAGTGCTAAGATTAAAGGCATAAGCCACTGTGCCCGGCCCCTTTCCCTCATTCTTTAAATCCAGTTTATCAGAAAGCTGTGTAATTCTTCCTACAAAATATATTGTAATTCATCCAAAATTTAATTCATCCAAAATTCATCCAAAATTTATTTAAATTTTGCCTACTTCCTCCAAGCTTCCCTGTTCTCATTTGGATTTCTAGCTGGTATCTCTGCTGCTTCTTGTCTCACTCCAATTCATTTTCCATATAACACCCATATGATCTTTTGAAAGTGTAAATGAATAATCTTTTAAAATGCAAATGAATGACTGTATCCCATAAAACCCTTCAATGGCTTCCCGTCAAACCCATCAAACTGCTTCATCTTTTCCTTGACCTACACTCTTCATCCTGCAAGTCTTTAAACTTGCCCGCTCATCCTCTCTTCTGTGGCCACATTGGCCTTCTCTGAGTTATCTGAGTAACCTCATCTGTCCTTCCATTCCTTAATGCCATGCGTATGGCCTTCCCGCCAATATGTTGCTGACCTTCCCCAGCCTGTCATATTTCTCATCTCTGCACCTGTTAGTTTCTCAGAGAGCTTTCCCTAACCACCTGCCTAAATTAGGGCACCTTAGGTGGCAGCCCCTTGGCTAGGTTCCTCTTTTAGTTGCCTGAAGCTCCCCAAACATATCACAAAATTAATATTTCCTCTCTATTGGGGAAAAGGATAATTAACAACCTGTGATTATCAAACACGTAACACCAAGAGGAGTATGCACCTTTTCAGACTGATACGTTTGACGCATTATGAACATTAAGTGGTAGTGGAGCTCTTTTAAGAAATTGCTATCTGAATGTTGTGCACACTAGCTCTTTGCTATTGGTGTTGAAGAACAAAGTGGAGTCTGCCCCCTGAACCTGTCTCCAGTGGGGTGGTGGAGTTGTGGTAGGGTCCTCCTACTATTGTCAGTCATTTCTGCTCCAAAGCATAGAATAGAAATACTGACGTTTCCCTCTTTGAAATAGTTACTTGGTTGCTGATAAAAACCCTTCATGCTTCTCTCCCCCAAAGTGAATGGTCAGTCATGGATCAGACATGAGAAAAGACGATGTCTCATAACCAGTGGGTAGACACCAGTATGGGTGATAATCTGTATCCTGGTTAATGTTCAGGTTCAGAGTAAAGAGGCAAAAGAAGGTCCGCCTGACTGGGCTAGGTCAAATTTCTTTGTGTCTTGAATTTTTTTTCCATGCTACTTATTTTTAATTAGTCTTCAGCCGGAGAATAGAGGCACTCCTGGGTTTTGAGAGTTGCCTGAAACAGTGAGGAAGGAGGTCTTAGGAGTTCAGAGAATGTACCATTTTCACCATCACCTTTGTAGTTCTTGTTTCAAATAAGGGACTTTAGGAATTACACAGGACCCTGGGACAGATGTTGAAATGTAGGACAATCGGTATAAATGGGATGCCTGGCAGTTCTGTTCCATGCCCTGTTCGGCTGAATGGTGTTCCTGATTATGTAAAAATGGGATCTCTTTTGGGGAAAGACTGTTTTTTTTTGTTGGTGGTGTACTTTAACAGAAGCCACACTAAGAAATATTCTTGTTATGGACTGTGGGTAATGATCATCACTTGGAAAATGATGTGTTTAAAAACAAAATACAGTTTTCTTTTTCTTTTTTTTTTTTTAAGATGGATTCTTGCTCTGTCAGCCAGGCTGGAGTGCAGTGGCGCGATCTCGGCTCACTACAGCCTCTGCCTCCCTGGTTCAAGCGATTCTCTTGCCTCATCCTCCTGAGTAGCTGATATTACAGGAACCACCAGGCCCGACTAAGTTTTGTATTTTTAGTAGAGATGGGGTTTCACCATGTTGGTCAGGCTGGTCTCGAAATCCTGACGTAGTGATCCACCCACTTTGACCTCTCAAAGTGCTGAGATTACAGATGTGAGCTACCACGCCCAGCCAAAATATAGTTTTCTACTTGCAGAAAAGTAACATTAATTTTTAAAAAACCGACCATAATTCAGCCTCCCATTCAAGCCATCCTTTTTATTTTCCGCTGACTTCCCTATAGATGTTTATATGTGTACATTTTTATATAGTTGTAATAATGCAGTGATAGTTTGTATTCTGATTCTTTTCATGTTGTATTTTTCATGTTTCATTTTGAATGGTTAGATAGCATCAAGTACATATGCCATAATTACTTTACCAATCCCATGTTGGATAATTTGTTTTATGATGTATTTTTTTATGATGTATTTTAAATGTGTCTTTGTTTTGTTCTAATTTTGCAGGCAGAGACATTTGTTTGGGTGAACAATGCATCTGCACATTCCCAGAGTGTTGCTAAGGCCAAATACGAATTTTTATTTGGCAGAGCTGAAGGGAAAACTCCAGATACTAGTAAGTATTTCCTGATATCCCTCTCCCAGGTAAAAGGTAAGAAGAGCTGTGATTTCACAGTGATTTTTCTCCACCTGCATTACTTTCTTCTTACCTCTGTGAAACCTGCTTGCTCTAATTATTCATCAAAACAATCTTCCCAGGATGTAGAATCCACAAATATTTCATGTAATTCTTGTGGCCTATTCTTGGTAATTTCAAGTCACGTTCTTGGTTTGAAGAACTCTCAGCTTCTGATATTTGAAATTCCAAGAATTAACCAATTTTCATAAGAGTTTTCCATAGTTACCATTGTTGTATATATTGACTAATGTGTTTTTGGTGGTTTTTTTTTTGAGACAAAGTCGTGCTCTGTCATCCAGGCTGGCATGCAGTGGCATCATCCTAGCTTACTGCACCCTCAACCTCCAGGCTCAAATGATCCTTCTGCCTCAACCTCCCAAGTAGCTGGGACTACAGGCACATGCCACCACATCCGACTAATTAAAAAATATACTTTTTTTTTTTTTTAAGATACAAGGTCTGGCTATGCTGCCCAGGCTGGTCTCAAACCCCTGGCCTCAAGCCGTCCTCCTGCCTCAGCCCCACAAAGCACTGAGTTTACAGATGTAAGCCACTGTGCCCAGCCCTTGGTGCTTGTTTTTCACTAACAAAATATATTATTAGGAAACATTTCCACAATGATTTTCAGGCACCGCAATCTTTACTTTGGAGGTTGTTGTAGCTCTTGCTTATTTTTAATACTTTTTAATATTGGCCTAATCTAGTCAGCAAACTTAGTATTCTGGAACTAGAAACAACATTCTTCGATTTGAAACAGGTAAATTTAGAACAAATAGAACTATTACTAGTAACAATATTAGTTAACCTACTACATTACTTACCGTGTGGTAAGGCACTATGCTAATCATCACAATAACCGTATATAAAAGTTGGTACTGTTATCCCCATTTTCCAGATGAGGGATTGAAGTAATCTCCTCCCAATCACAATTACTCACACAGCAGAGCCAGGAGTTTAATGCAGGTTTGTCTCACCGCAGAGCTCATCCTGTTAAGGCAATACTTTTTTGAAGGCATTTTCCTAGAAGGAGGTACAAGATAAAAATGCAAATAGCTTTGTATAGAGTTTCAAAACATTGAACTTTATCTATGGAAAACTGATGATAAAGGGGATATTAGCATATCTTGAGAGTTAGATTGGAAAAGGCCATTGCATGTGGTTAATATTCTCTGAGTTCTGGATCTAGACTTCTTGAATTTGAACCCTGGCCTTGTATCTTACAAACTGTGTGACCTTGCAAAGTTATCCAACTTATTTGTGGCTCAGTTTTCTCATCTGTAAAATGCAATTATAGTGACATATGTCTTAGAATTCTTTTGAGGATGAATTAAGTTTACATTTATAAAGATCTTAGAGTCATGTCCCGTCTCTACTAAAAATACAAAAAATTAGCCGGGCATGGTGGCGGGCACCTGTGGTCCCAGCTACTCGGGAGGCTGAGGCAGGAGAATGGTGTGAACCCGGGAGGCGGAGCTTGCAGTGAGCCGAGATCACGCCACTGCACTTCAGCCTGGGCAACAGAGTGAGACTCCATCTCAAAAAAAAAAAAAAAAGATCTTAGAGTTATGCTTGGTATGTAATAAGTGCTATAAAAGTGTTTGCTGCTATTAATTGTTGTGATAACCATCACCATCATCATCATATCCCTGACCTTTGAGGCTGATATTGTAAGTACAATCCTTACATTTTTCAGCTCTATCATTATCTGACACTGATTTTTGTTTTGGGAAGACCAAGAATCTGACTTACTACAGCTGTTGCTCAGTTGAAGAAAGCCAACTATGAACTACACATTTTTGACTCACATGTTAGATGGGATTATTTAATAACTCCACAGTATTTGAGGATACCAAGAAGGCAGTGGATACACAGCCATATAATAACTTCTTTTAGCTTAAAAAGTGAATATTTATTAGATATCTTAATCATTGGGAACTCTTAGATACAGTAAAAAAAATAGCTAAATTATTTTTAAAAATCATTTGGCTTTTATCACAGTGTCCTAATTTAGAGGAGAATGTGTTTCATAGTATATCTCTTATACTTAACATGTATTGTAGCCATTTATGCTGTTTGTCATGTATCATAAATACCTAACTATTCTGGGCTTGAAGTTTGAGGTACCTAATCATCTGTTTACTCGTTCCCTGATGGGGGTACTGATTATAGTTATCCCAAGGCTTTTAAAAACTCTGGCATTGGCCTGGCATGGTTGCTCACACCTCTAATCCCAGCACTTTGGGAGGCCGAGACAGGTGGATCACCTGAGGTCAGGAGTTTGAGACCAGCCTGGCCAACATGGTGAAAGCCTGTCTCTACTAAAAATACAAAAATTAGCTGGGCATGGTGACATGTGCCTGTAATTCTAGCTACTCGGGAGACTGAGGCACAAGAATTGTTTGAGCCCAGGAGGCAGAAGTTGCAGTGAGCCGAGATCATGCCACTGCACTTGAGCCTGGATGACTGAGTGAGACTCTGTCTCAAAAAGTAAACAAAAAATTTAAAAAATAAAATAAAACTCCCTGGCAAAGACTTAACTTCGAATGTGACATTGTGATTTTTTTGCTAATTAAGCTTTTTTTTTTTGACTATAATAAAACGGATTTTTACTTAACTGTATAGAGATAATACCAAATGTCTACATAGTTCTCTGACTTATTGGTGAGTGAGTTTGGTTCTTCCTTACTCATGGGTTTTGAGTAGTTTTCCCTGTATCAGCAGCTCAGATATATCATAGCCAAGGCAAATCAAAATGACACTTTAAACCTTTTGTTTCTTATTTGCCTTGGTAAAAATGGTCGGTGGTAGTTACTGCTGGTGTGATGTTATTCTGTAGGTGTGAAAGGATGCATACATTATTGAACAAATACATTTAATGAGCACCTATGCACAGGTTACTTGTGTTTGGCACATTGAAGGTGCAGAGACGTAGAAGATGTGCTTCTTACTCATAAGTTTCTTATTCTTTAGCTAAGGAGAAACAATATGTCTCCAAATGACAGCAAGAAAGAATGATCACTTTCAGTTCGTCTGGTGATGACTCTATAGAGGAGGTGGAAGTTGAACTTAGTCTTGAAGGATGACTATAATTCTGAATAGTAGAATTCTGCAGGAAGAGCATTTCAAATGGAAGAAATGACATAAGCAGGAAACAGAAATTGTTTGAGGAACTGGGGAAGAGTAGCCCGGTTAGTCTGCAGACATCATCATTGAGAGATAAATTCAGAAAGATTACCATTTAGAAAAGGGCCATATCATGTAGTGCCTCCTTAGGCAAGGTGAAGACTTTACAGACTTTTAAAAATAAGTAGGTGAGGAAAATGAGCTTCAGAGGTATTAAAGAACATGCCTAAAGGCACACAGCTGAGATGCTTTAGAATCCGGTTAAGAATCGAGTCTCTCTGATGGCCTATGAGAAGTCTCGGCTTCAGTGCAGTCCTCTTATTAGGTACAGCATGCCAGTAATTGGAAGTTATTTGATGTAATGAGGTAAGATAGGCACCTTCATGGTTTACTCAGTTGTTTGGAGAGTTGTAGAACTTCATAAATGGTCCTAAACTTGCTTTTTAGAGTTTGTGTGGGTTTTTGGAACTCTCTGACTGTAATTACTCCTCACAGCTGTCTGTGGCTGGAATAAAGCTGTATCCTGTTCCTCCCACTTTACTGAATGCAGGGTGCCCGTGGCAGCAGCAGCGGAGCCTGGGTCCCAGCCTATGACAGGGGCCTGTGGATAGGTCGCTGAGCCTCCTCAGTTTCTTCATCTGAAAAATAGGGATAATGGTAGTAACTTCTTCATAGAGTTGTAGTGGAAATTGAATGAGATTGTGAATACACAGCTCAAGGTTTGGCACATAGTACCCAGTCAGTGTTTAGCTGTTAGGAAACTAGTTTATATATTGAAGTAGCAGAATCCTTATGTTGGAAGAAATAGTAGAAGTTCTTTTGCATTTTATAGATGAGGAAACTGAGGACTCGAGAATGAATTAATTAGCCCCAAACTTGTTGGTAGGTTTGAGACCATGATCCAGGTTCCTCGGTTCTGCATCCTGTTTGAAATGTGACGTCATCTGTTCCTGTGGGAAAACCAACTCTCAGATTGGAAAGATGTAAAAGTCACCTCACCCCACTCTCCTGAAATATGCTATAAATGTGCTGTGTTAGAATGGCAACCAGGATCAGAATACACAGGCTCTGAGGGAGGCCTTCGGGGACTTTTCTGTTGGGGAAGGTACCTGATGACTAGCGGAGGAAGGAGGAGAACTGTTTTCACATTGCCTCCCTGCTGCCATCACCTGAACTGTTCGGAGCCCATCACTAAAAGAAAAGAGTTGGGTAGGGCTAGTAGGGAAGCCATAGGAAATGTGTTATACTTTTAAGGTTCTAGAGTGATTGTGTAGTGAGAGCTTAGCTGCTTGGAAGCCTCTGAAAGACATACCAAAATTTTATTAAAATGTTAGTTTTCTTTTAGCTGGAACTCATTCTAAATCATATTGTCTAAGCAAATTTTCTCTTTATGGTGATTTATGGTCAGAAGTATGAATAGGTAAGGTACTTGCTGGACTTAGATGTAAATGGATTCTGTAGCATATGATTTTAAGAAGTATCTCATGTCAGTTTTTTAAAAATTGCCTGTTTTATTTTTAAAGGTAAAGTGAATCATGTGTAGATACATGACTCCTTGCCGTGTAATAGGGTTCTTTTCAGCAAAACTAACTAGATCAGGGTTTCTCAGCAGTTTGACCATGGACGTTTTGTGTTGGAGATCCAACAAAGACTTGTATCTAGAATACATAGAGAGCTCTTATATCTCAGTGAGAAGAAGGCAAACCCCCTAACGGGGAAAAAAAAAAATGGGCAAAAAATTGTAACAGATATGGATGGCAGGTAAGCACATGTAAAGGTGCTCAACATTGTTAGTCATTAGGGAAATGGAAATGAAAACCACAATGAGATACTAATAAAATCTACTAGAATGGCTAAAATTAAAAAGACCGGCCATATTGTGATTGGTAAGAAAGTGGAGCTGCTGAACTCTTACACACTGGTGGTGGGAATGTAAACGGTCCAATTGTTTAAAAACAGCTGAAGGCCGAGTGCGGTGGCTCATGCCTGTAATCCCAGCACTTTGGGAGACCAAGGCGGGCAGATCACGAGATCAAGAGATGGAGACCATCCTGGCCAACATGGTGAAACACCGTCTCTACTAAAAATACAAAAATTAGCTAGGTGTGGTTGCACATGCCTGTCATCCCAGGTACTCAGGAGGCTGAGGCAGGAGAATCGCTTGAACCTGGGAGGCAGAGGTTGCGGTGAGCTGAGATCGCACCACTGCACTCCAGCCTGTGACAGAGTGAGACTCCGTTTCGGAAAAAAAAAAAAAAAAAAAGCAGTAGAAACAGTTAAGAAGTTAAAGATACACCTTTTGTACCACTAGGCCATTCCATTTCTTGATATTTACTCAAGAGAAATGAAAGCGTATGTGCATGCAAAGACTTGTACGTGAAAGTTTACGGCCCGTCTCAGGTTTCACTGTTTGGGAAATCAAGCAGATTTGGAATCTAAGTTTATGCTTCTTATAAAAAAAATTAGGTAACGAAATGAGGAAATGAATTACAAGTGGTAGAATTTGCATGGTGCGTTTCAAAATATTTAAATCCTTTAATCCCTTCTTTTGCTTTAATTTATTGGCTTAATTGGCCTTTAATCGTAGTATGCACAGGAGTCTCTTCTTTTAAATGTAAAGACCTTTGAGATCTCACCTGTGGGTAATTGGCTCTTTATGGACAGCTTTCAGGGCTCTCTTGATCCCTCCCCACTCACATTTCTGGAAGTGTGAGTCTTGTGTTCTTGCTATATGGTGCATGTGGAACCCTTTCAGTCATGTCTTTCCTTAGCTCTGAAAATATGTGTCCTCTCTACTTCTTAAGAATGATTTTTACTTCTGCAGTTCCTATTAGATGGATGTTGGTTCTCCTGGATTAGATCAATCTTCTATGTCTTTTCATTTTTCTTTCCTATTTTAAAGCATGATCTTCCATTCTTTCTAACAACATTTTTATAGTTTTATTTATGATTTCAAGAGTTATTTGCCATTCTCTGGTCACTCAGTTTTATTGCAGTCTGCTTTTTTATGGATGCATTATTTTGAATCTCTCTAAATAAAAAATTAGATTTTATTTTTCTCCCTGTGATTACCTTCTATTTCCTGGATTTCTGCTTCATCCAGGGTCGGTTCTGTTTCATTAAATCTTGGAACTTCTTTTGAAAGCCACTGTTAGTCCTCAAATGTTGGAGTTTGCTCATATGCATGAATGAAAGTTTGAGTTCCTAAATATAGACAGGTAGAGTTTCTCTGGCTGTGTGGAGTATGTGTTCTTAGCAGGCCTCTTCCCTTCATATAGAAGAGGGCTGGAATGGGTTTCTATGAGGTGGGGTGTATGGACTGGCACAAGTGCAGGTGGGATTAGACCCATGCTGAGTGCCTTGCTGCAGGCAAGCCTCTGAGTAGGGGAACAGGGTGGGAGGGGCTAGGATGGGAAGCTGTTCTGCAGGTAATTTTTCAGTTAATCATGGTGACATATGTTCTGCTTCCCATTCCAGGTCTGCAGACCTGCCAACTCTGGGGTTCTAGCTTCTCTGTGGCTCTACTGTTAGGATAAGTGTGGGCTCTGGGCTTGTTTGGGGTTGTGACTTCTGTCTATGGTTATTTTGTCTATGGTTATACTCTTTTTTTTTTTCTCAGCACTGTTATCAATTTATTTTCTTTTGAAATTGGTTGTTGCTGTTTTCATAGGGCTTGGAGAAGATTAAACGAATTTGTATCCTTGTCTGCCATAGTGACCCAGAAGGCTGAATACTTTAAAAAATAACTTTGTTGAGATATCATTTGTAAAGCATACAATTCATCCATTTAAGGTGTAAAATTCAGTGGCTATTTAGTGCATTCATAGAATTGTGCATCATCCATTACCACAGGCCACTTTAGAACATTTTCATCATCTTAAAAAGAAAAGACTTGCTGGTGACTCCTGCCTGTAGTCCCAGCTGCTTGGGAGGCTAAAGTTGGGAGGATTGTTTAAGCTCAGGAGTTCAAGTCCAGTCTGGGCAACATATTGAGACCTTGTCTTGAGCAAGAGGAAGAGGACAAGGAAAAGGAAGAGGAAGAGGAAGGAAGGGAAAGGAAGGAAAGGAAAGGAAAAAAGAAAAGCAGAGGAGAGGAAGGGAGAGAGAAGGAGAGAGAGAAAGAAGGAGGGAAGGAAAGAAGGAAGGAAAGAAAGAAAAAGAAAGAGAAGGAAAGAAAAAGGAAGGAAGGAAGGAAAGAGAGAGAGAGGAAGGGAGGGAGGGAGGACACCCACTGGCTGTCACTTCAGGCAACCACTAATTTGCTTTTTGTCTCTAGAGATTTTCTTATTCTGGACACTTCATATAAACAGAATCAATATTTACCTCTACTTTTTTCGTGTGGAATAATAGTCAGTTATATGGATAGGACACATTTTGTCTGTTCACCATTTGAGGGAAATTTAGTAAATTAGTCCATTCTCACGCTGCTAATAAAGACACACCTGAGACTGGGTAATTTATAAAGGAAAGAGGTTTAATGGACTCACAGTTCCACGTGGCTTCACAATCGCGCTGGAAGACGAAGGAAGAGCAAAGGCACGTCTTACATGGCACCAGGCAAGAGGGAACTTGTACAGAGGAATTCCCATTTATGAAACCATCAGATCTTGTGAGACTTCTTTGCTATCATGAGAACAGTGTGGGGGAAACTGCTCACATGATTCCATTATCTCCACCTGGCCCCACCCTTGACATGTGGGGATTATTACAATTCCAGGTGAGATTTGGGTGAGGACAGGCAAACCATATCATTTAAGGGTTGCTTTTCCTTTTTGGCTTGTGTGAGTAATGCTGTTAGGAGAACTGCTGTACAAGTTTTTGAGTGGATGTATGTTTTCATTTCTCTTGGGTATATAGCTAGAAGTAGAATTGCCAAGTCAAATGGCGATTCTACATTCAACCTTTTGAGGAACTTCTAAATTGTTTTCCACAACAGTTGTACAATTTTACATTCCCACCAGTAGTATATGAGGATGCAATATTGTGAAATATGTATTTGGTTTTTGTCCCCATTTCCTGGCGTACACCTCCTAAAATCCTTAGAATGTCCGCAATGATGTTTTCTTGTGTGCTCATATGTTGACTGATGGCTGTCAGCCCCTAGGTAGCTTCAGGACGGGGCTGGGCACCAGAAGGACACAGCGGGATTGGAGGGTTGGGACTTTCTCCTAAGTGTGTTCAGGGAAAGTAAGCAGCCCAGAGCCCCTGGGTCAGTGGCTACACAGCAGCAGTGAGCAGCATCCTGGCAGGAGAGAAGAGCTGAAGGTTAAGTTGGCCAATGATTTATTCATTCATTCCTGTGTGATGAAGCCTCCATAAAAACCCAAAAGGGGTGGCCGTGGTGGTTCTTGCCTGTAATCCCAGTACCTTGGGAGGCTGAGGAGGGCGGATCACGAGGCAGGAGCTCGAGACCAACCTGGCCAACGTGGTGAAACCCCGTCTCTACTAAGAATAGAAAAATTAGCCAGGAGTGGTGGCGTGAACCTGTCATCCCAGCTACTTGGGAGGCTGAGGCAGGAGAACTGCTTGAACCCTGGAGGTAGAGGTTGCAGTGAGCCAAGGTCACGCCATTGCACCCCAGCCTGGGCAACAGAGTGACACTCCATCTTAGAAAAAAACAAAACAAAAAATAGAAACAAAAACAAAAACGAAAGGACAGAGTTCGAGAGCTTTTGGATAGCTGAACACATGGAGGTTTCTGGAGGGCGGCGCCTGGGGAGGGCTTGGAAGTTACGTGCCCCTTTTCCCATACATACCCTGTGCATCTCTTCTTCAGCATCCTTTGTCATACCCTTTATAATAAACCAGTAAATGTAAGTAAATGTTTCCCTGAGTTCTGTGAGGCACTGTAGCAAACTGAGCCCAAGGAAGGGGTTGTGGAATACTTGATCTAGAGCCTGTCAGAAGCACAAATAAAACAACCTGGGGCTTTAAACTGGGATCTAAAGTGGCAGGGGTGAGGTGGGGTTAGGGCATGGGGTTAGGGGTGGGGTGGAGGGACCAGGCCCTCAGCCTGTAGGACCTGATGCCGTATCCGGGTAGATAGTGTTGGAACTGAATTGCACTGGAGAACACCTGGCTGGTATCCTCTGCAGGACTGATTGCTTGCTTCGTGTGTGGAGACAATCGCCTACTCCTTGTGGTGTGAGGGCAGAGGAAAAATTGCTTGTCTGTGTGTTTTTCCACACTCTTGCCAATACTTGTTATTCTCTGTCTTTTTAAATTATAAGTATCCTAGGAGATATGAAGTAGTATCTCATTGTGGTTTTGCGTTGCATTTTTGTAATGACTAATGACATGGAGCATCTTTTCCTGTGCTTATGGCTTATCGTACAGGTTAAGTATCCCATCATGTTAGGACCAGAAGGAGTTCAGATTTGGGATTTTTTTTGGATTTTGTTGAATTTTGGAATATTTTCATATACATAATGAGATATCTTGAGGATGAGACCCAAGTGTAAACATGAAATTCATTTATGTTTTATAATTATATGTTTATAATTATGTTTGTGTTTATAATTATGTTTGTAATTATAATTATAAATAATTTTATGCATGAAACAAAGTTCATGTATGCTGAGTCATCAGAATGCAAAGGTCACTATCTCAGCCACCCATGTGGACAATCTATGGTTATGTGGCATCACCCTCATTCCTGCCTCTGAATTTATATACTTCTGAGAAGCCATCATTTTCTAATACTGATTCACACATACATATTTAACTGTGAAAAAATAGAATATACCCTTAATACGGTGAAAAAATAAATGTGTTCAAGGTAATGAAGCAGTACAGTAGCATCACTAGAATACCTAGACAACGGCAGGAGCGAACAACGGTAGGCTTTCCGTCCTCGTCTGCCGTGCTGTGTTTTGATTAAAAACTCACTCTATCAATTCTAAAATGAGGTTATAGAAAAGAAAGAAAAGTAAAAAAGATAAGAATTCGCTGTACGTGGTTTTGTTTTTTGAGTTGAGAAGAAACACCAGTCGCAGTTGAGGGACCTGAAAGTGAGTCCTCTAAGGATGAGGAGGCATTCTGCTTGATGGCTTTTTAAATGTGTTCTCCAGTCACCTTCCTCGTTAACAGTGGTTTTTGACTTCGACTTCTCTCTCGAATTTTATAAACTGGCGTGATTTCTTGTTCTGTTATGAATGTACCCTGCTGTAGTCCTTGAATAAACCCATCACACATTTTCATTGTGTTGTCTATGGGCACCTTTTTGCAGTGTTAATTAATGTCATCATCCACTTGTGTTACATTGGCACTCAAACGTTTCAGGTTTGGGAGCATTTTGGATTTTTAGATTTTCGGTTAGGGATGCTCAACCTGTATATCTTTAGAGAAATGTGTATCAGATTCTTTGCCCATTTTTTAACATTTTTTCAAAAAAAACTAGAGAATTTGTGTGTGTGTGTGTGTGTGTGTGTGTATATATATACACACACACACACAAATTCTCTACTTTTTTTTACATATATGTATATACACACACACATACACACACACACACACACACATATACACACACACACACACACACACACACACACACACACTTTTAGAGACAGTTGCCCAGAAGTGTGGTAGCACAATCATAGCATAGCTCACCACAGCCTTGAACTCCTGGGCCCAAGTGATCCTCCCACCTCAGCTTCTTGAGTAGCTGAGACCACAGGTGTGCACCACCATGCCTGGCCAACTTTTGTATTTTTAAATGTTTTGTAGAGATGGGGTTTGGCTGTGCTGCCCCGGCAGGTATCAAACTCCTGGCCACAGCGCCCAGCTGTGTTTTTTAATTGGCTTATTTGTCTGTTTATGATTGAGTTAAAAGAGCTCTTTCTATAATCTGTATGCAAACTGCTTTTAATTATATGACTGCAGATACTGTCTTCTATTGTATTCGTTATGTTTTCACGTTCTTAATAGTCATCATTTATAGTACAAAAGGTTTTAATTTTGGTGAAGTCCAGTTATCTCTCTCTTATTTTGTTGCTTGTACTTTCCATGCCATGTCTAAGAAACCATTGCCTAACTTAAGTGAAGAAGATTTACTCCTGTATTTTCTTCTATGTTTTATAGTTGTAACTCTTACCTTTGTGTCTGTGGTCCATTTTGAGTTAGTTATTTTTTGTTTTTAGTGCGAAGAAGAAGCTGAATAATTCTGAATAACAGATAGAATGTGTTGGGTGAATGTTGAGCGTCTGCTTCGGGTAGACACCTCACCGTACACGCAGAATTCCTGGAGAGCAAGACATGAAAAAATTAACATGGTAGCTCAGCCGCTACTCGTGCCTATTCAGATCTTTGCATCTGGCTGCAGGACCCAGGAAACCTACGAGTCATTTCTTTAGGAAAAATGTGGGCTGGGATAGAAAACCACAAATAAACAAAGGAAGAAATGACAAATCCACTAATTCTAAGGTTTTCTGTTGAGTTATTTTCTTGTTTTCACCACGGATGGAAGTTGGTTTATAATTTTGTGGCTAGTCCTTTAGTAAATCTTCTTTGTTTGGCAATTTTTATTTCTTTTGCTCCTTCCTTTCCACTCCCCAGCCTCCTTCCCACCCATTATGGAAAGCAGAAAAATGATTTTACAGTCTAATAACAAGTATGTGTTAGACTTGCTCACTGTTCCTTGGCCCTTGTTAAATTGACCATATGTTCTCCATTATTTTAGCTATGCCACAGTCTCTGCTTGAGAGGCAGTAGTTTTCAGTGGTCTGTTTTGGCTTGACGAAGTGGGCCAGGAAGTGACTATAACTTTCTCTTTGGCTAGGGGTTTTGGTATAATAAGTCAGAGGTTCCATCTTATTCCACACTGGCCCACGTATCTGTAGAATGGGCTGTATACTGGTAGCCTTAACTACTTTATTGGAGTTGGTTGGTGTTTTATATACTAAAATAACTAAGAAGTGTTGCAGAAATCAACCAGGAGAGCATATTGAAAAGCTTATTTCTACTGTCTTTTCAGTGCAACATTTTATTTTTGTCTACAAGATCAATTTTTTTTTTAGATTGGTGTTTAATACACACACACACACACACACACACACATATATATAAAGTAGCTGTCAAAAAGCTGAAGGATTTGACTTTTTTGAGAGTAGGATCAGATCAGCTTTGGAACAGCAGTGGACATCACACCTAACACTGTGAAATATATACAGCCATGTGTCACTTAAAGAAAGGGACACATTCTGAGAAATGTGTCGTGAAGTGATTTCATCTTTGTGCAAACATCATAGAACGTACTTATGCAAACCTAGATAGTATACCTACTGCACACCTAGGCCATATGGCTTAGCCTGTTGTTTTCTAGGCTACGAACCTACACAGCATGTTGCTGTATTGAATGCTGTGGACAGTTGTAACACAGTGGTCTTTGTGTATCTAAACATAGAAAAGGTACAGTAAAAATATGGCATTATAATCTTATGGCTCACCGTCCTATATGTGGTCACTGGTGAGCCACATGTCATTATGTGGCACATGACTATATTTGGTCTTCCCTCTGAGTTTCCTGTTAAAATTTCTAGGATTTTCAAAGTGGCATGTCTTTTTGTGTGCGAATGAATTAACTGATGCCTGGCAACCCTTAGGTGGCTTTAGAACGGGGCTACCTTGTCCAAGCTTAGAGCAAGCTTATGCAGCCCACAGCCCATGGGCCACGTGCAGCACAGGATGGCTTTGAATGTGGCACAGCACAAATTTGTAAACTTTCTTAAACATTATGAGTTTTTTTTTTTTTTTTAAAGCTCATCAGCTGTTGTTAGTGTATTTTATCTGTGGCCTAAGACAATTCCTCCAGTGTGGTTCAGGGAAGCCAAAAGATTGGACACCCCTGGATTAGAGGGTTTGAACTTTCAGTTCCATCCCCTAACCTCCAGGGAGGGGAGAGGGGTGAAGGTTAAGGGGATCACCAGTAGCCAGTGATTGAGTAAATCATGCCCACTAATGAGGCCTCCATAAAAACCCAAAAGGACAGGGTTTGCAGATGGAGGTTCCGGGAGGGTGGGGTGTCCAGAGAGGGCATGGAACTCTCTGCCCCTTCCCACGTGCCTTGCTCCATACCTCCCTTTATTTGTATCCTTTGTAATAGCCTTTATCATAAGCTGGTAAACAAAAGTTTTTCCCTGTGTTCTGTGAGCTGATTTAGCAGATTAATTGAACCCAAGGTTGTGAGAACCCTGATTTATAGCCAGTCAGAAGCACACACGAAACAACCTGCGGCTATAGATGGGCATCTGAAGGGAAGGGGCAGTCTTGGGGACTGAGCCCCCAACCTGTGGGATCTCATACTATCTCCAGTTAGATAGTGTTGCAGTTGAATTGAATTCCAGGACACCCAGGTGGTGTCTCCTGCAGAACTGATTGTTTGCTCAGTTTGTGGGGAAAACGTTTGGTCACAAACGTTATTTAGGACTTCTGTGTAGGTTGAGTGGGAGAATAGGAAAAGCGCTTTCGTTTAGTTTATTCCTGTATTCTCAGAACGTCACAATTAGAACTAAGAACTTTAATCTCCGCAGACTTGCTGCACCGGATGTAATTGAGGTCAGACTTTTTTTCACATGCTTGTTAGCCATTTATGATTCATTTTGAAAGATTTTCCTGTTCATGAGTTTTATATTGGAGAGCTTGTCTTTTATTGACTTATAGAACTCTTTGGGTGCAGTTAGGATGTGTTAGAGTAAACTTAGGTCCTTGAGATGTGGCAGAATCCCTGAACAAACCATTTTTTCATTGTCAGATGTATGAACTGCCTCACAAACTATGTTTTCAGCAGTCTCCCTTCATGGATCCTTGAATAAACCATCTACTCTTCAGTTTTATTTTTAGGTAGGAAGTATCTTTTCTCTTCTATAAAGCAGAAGTGACATACTGGCATTTTTAACTCATGATTTATTTGGTTTAGCCAATGTTTTATTAAAAAATTGAGCTAACTTTTAAGAACTGGGAGATTTCATGTAAAAATCCAGACTTGAAGCTTCTCTTGAATTTGAGAAACGCAACACTGAGTGTGCATTAGCATTGACACGACATAGCTGGTGCATTCAGAGCACAGGTACTCGGTCACCTCTCCCTCCTGTGTTGTCTCATACCTTGCCTGCCTTACTCATTTATAGTCTCTCCTGAAGCCCATGGACATTGGTCTTATGGCCTCTGCACACATAGTGTATGACTTTATACTTTTGCCCATGTGTTCCCTTGTGAGTTTCATTCTGTCACACTTTGCAACCGCAAGTAGCATCCAGAGAGGGATTTACTATGAAGCCAGTGCAGGAAGCTTTCCCAAGGCTCCAAGAGACCTGCCATTTTTTTGTCCTTTTTCTTAAAGAGACTCCCCGCCACTCCCTGCCCAGTTGTATAGGTTTCAGGACCCACAAAACCAGATCTGCCTCTGCCAGCATGAGGATCACCTGTAGACCTTTTAAAAAATAATAAAGGTTCTTAGGCTCTACCTAACCCACGCCTGTGCAGTTAGAATCTGTGGGCAAGAGATGGCCCAAGCATCTCGAAATTTTAAGCATCTCCCCTGGTGATAGTTATGACGCACCTACAGGCTTGAGAACCATTGTGTTTTCAAAGATAATTTACTTGAGCTGTTTATAACCATTTTAACACTAAAAGGATGCATTTTGGAATCATTTAATACATTTAAACTGTAGTTTGATATATTTTACTGACATGCAGAGCTGAACTGCTTAGGAACCACTGCCAATTGAATATTAATAGTGAGAAGATAGCTCTGAAATTGAAATATGTCAACAGGAAAATGCGATTTGATTGTTTAAAAAAATGTAGTTTGCGTTTGTTTTTTCGAGAATTTCTGAAGAAGGTTTCTCATATCTGTGAAATTCTCATTCCATTCATGTAGAATTTCACCAGCAATTTCTGTTATGGTAGAATTTATGCAAATATTTGCTTTTGAAAATATTGTAAGTATAGGTGGAATCACGCAGAGATTCTAGAGTCACTATAATGTATGATAGTGTCACAAGGGAAAATAATAATATAGCCTGACACAGGTACCTCTGTTCATATTGTTTGGAGAGGTTGAATGGTTGGATATATTTTTAATTATCACAGTGATTGGGGATGGAGGGGTGGGTGGCTACTAGCCTTTAATAGGTGGTGACTAGGGATGCTAGACAACTGTTAGTCCCTGGGATAGTACCACAGCAGGAAGAACTATTCTACATTCTGCATGGCCTCGAATGTCCTGTTGGACATTCATGTAGGATAAAAATATGTTTCTAATTATCTGGCATTAGAATATGTCAGTACAATGTTTTTTACGTGGTTTTAAATATCAGTGAGTTTTCTCGGACTGTAAGTACCATGTAAATCAAGAGAAGATTATACTTTGTCTTCTTTGCAAATTTACTAAAAGTTGTTTACTATTTTCAAAGTGTCACATCCAAGAAAGCAGTGCTCATGCTCCTGAGTGACCATTTCAGTGCCCCTGTATCTGTCTATACTCGGACCTTGCTTTCAGCATGATTCTCCTTTAGGTACAGCAGGTGTCTGACTAATCTGAGCATTTATGTAATGAAAATCATTTTAATTTTGTTTCCCCTTTGTGTTATTTAGGACTTTATATGGATTATTTTGAATTTTATATTTAGGCAGTTATATTGTTTATGAACTTCACTTTAGGATAATAAAGGAGGCATTGCAAAATGTTATGAAAAGGTATTTTTGCCCTTAAAGAGTTGAGAATTGCTGTTTTAAAGCGATGGTGTTTAAGCATTAGGGCATATTAGATTGTCCTGTAGAAGTTTTGGAAAGGATCATTGTGAACCTGCCCTAGAAACACTAATTTAGTAGTTCTCTAGGAAATTCTAGAAACTCCATGAAACTTTTTTACTTCAAGGGGCATATAGAAAATTACAGTCTTTGTGTTGCGCAGGGAAGCGAAGGAAAGCAGTGGTCTTGGGCTGCGGGTGACAGTTTCTGGGGATCCTGGCTGCCCCAGTCCTGCCCTGCCCCGCCTGGCAAGCAAAGGATCTATTGCCACCTTGGATGCTTTCCATGCTTGTTAAAAATTCAGATTTTTGAACTGCACTCCAGTGATTCTGATTCTGTTTGACTCAGAAATCTTGTATTGAATGAGCTCCTCAGATGATTCCGATTCAGGTAGCTCTTGGATGGCACCTTGAGCAATCCTGTTCTCACGGGTCAAGGGCAATAACTGTGTGGTGTCTGGAAAAGAAAGAGAGCTAGGAAAGGTTGGGCTCCTGGCTAAGGGTGTGTGAGGTAATGCCAACAGATTTCTGAGATAAAGCAGAGATACGAAACTCCTTCGTGGCTGGCGTTTCTCTATCAAGGAGCACAGTCACCTCGTTTGAAGGGGTAGAACGAACACTGCTAGAAGAAACTGAAGCCCAGGAAGAGATCACCTGGCTCCTTTTGTATGAATTTAAACTCTGAGGGATAATATCCTAAGAAGCTGAACATATTTGCAAGTAAATTATATATCCACTCTAGATATTCTGTGAAAATCGTGAAGACAGGGACTAGTGCTAAAAAAATCCAAGAGGCAAAACCTTAATGTGTCGAAAGGAGAATGAAGGAAATTGTAGAGCCTGGTGAGTTTCAGGGCAGTCGTTAGCCAAACTAGAGGATTATTAAAAATATTGCAAGATCAGATGGTCTTCACCGGGTCTGAACTGGCATGAATGATGGCTGAATGGTGGGAACCAGGGAAAGGGGCACCACGCAGGCAGAGTGCCCTCCCTCCGGGTAGAAGACCAAAAGGGTGAGGTCAGAGGCTTTGAGGGTGGTGGGAGTTTGACAGGTTAGTGGAACTGAAAGCTGTATTGCATGGCTGGAAACCCACACATTATTCACATTTTCTGAATGGATGTTATTGGAACACAGTTGGGGAAATGCTGATGTACTGGAAACAGGCTTGGGCAAAGAATCAAGAGGCCTAGGTTTTCGTTTATTAATATGTCAGGTACCAGGTGCCAAAAACTTCCTTCACTACATTCCCGGAAGTACTTACTTTTTCAACATGCGTTCAGTGAATACCTATAGTTGCTGGGCCAGAGACAGAGAGATGAAGCCTACAGCCTGACTGTGAAGTCTGGTTGGAGAAACAGGCAAGTCATAACATGATTTAACACAGGATGATGCCTGCTACAGTAGAGGTAAGAACAGAGGCTTTGGCAGGCTATGAATTTGTACCCCAGTCAGGATGGAGAGAAGGCTTCTTGGAAGAGGTGACATCTGAGCAGAGTTTTTGAAGATAATTTAGAATGGGTGCTGGGAAGCAAGATATTTTGACGGTGGCAGAAGCACATATAAAGCTGTGGTGTTGTGCAGACGATGGCTTGGTCAGAGCAGCTGGTGTCAAGAGGGAGCAATGAACGAGAAGATTTCAGGTGGGCAGGGACTAGGTTATGAATGGTCTTACATGCCATGCTAAAGCATGCTGTGAGTGTGTATTTTATTAATTTTTTTAAAAAAATCATGGATTGATTCTCCACATTTAGGGTTTAGGAAATCAGCCTGGAAGCAATGTAGAGATAGATTGTGGTTTTGGAGAGGTGAGATTGGAGGCAGTGAACCTTGTTAGGATGCATGAATACATACACACACATACGCCCGCCCGCCCACACCCACACACCCGTGGCTTAGACAAAATAAACGTTCTCCACCATGGAAGGAATCCAGATAGATGAATCAGAGCTTGCATGTTGGTTCCACAGTGTCCCAGGTCCTGGCTGCTTTGGGCTAGTTGGTCTGCTATCCTTGGAGATTTTCTCATCTTCTGGTGTGGTTGCATGAGCTCCAAGTTCCTGAGAGCAGGAATGCAGGGGGCGGGGTTGGGGGTGGGAATCACAAGAGCAAAGGGGCATGCACTAGCTGTAATATAAGGATACAGTAAGTCCTTAACATCCTTGATAGGTTCTTGGAAACTACGACTTCAAGCGAAACTTATAGGATGTGTAACAAAACCGATTATGTTATCAATATAACAAAACAGTGTTATTTGAGGACTTGCTGTAGGTCGTTTTGCTTAAAGTCTTGGTTTCCAAGAACTAATCTGCAATGTTAAGTGAGGACTTGCTTTTATGTTGGAGAAATTGTCACGGAAGACATCTAGTTAGAGCTCATTGCCCCTATGTCGTGCCATGATCACTTTTAGCTGTAAGAGAAAGGCTGAAAATATAATATTTATTCAGCGGCCGTGTGCCCCACTAAAAATGGAGGAGTTCTATCAGTAAGGGAAGAGGACAAATGGATAGTGGGGTAAACCATCTCCATCTCTGCCTGAAAGTAGTGCAGGAATGCAAGGGACACATAAGGAAGACCTGAACTGAGGCAGTGGAGATTCGGAAGACGAGACATACTGCAGGGATAGCCGATATTGGGAACTGATTAGATACGGGAAGAAAGGAAGGTGAAGACATTGAGGGTGGTTTCTGCTATGGGCAGCTGGGTGGACGGAAGTGCCTTTCAACATGTAGTGCTTTGAGGGAGGAGTGGATTTGGGGATGAGGTGGAAGAATGCTGACATTTTGGGACATGTTGCGTTGGAGATTCCGATGGCACATTCAGATGCAGATATTCAGTGGGCCGATGGGTATTCAGGTCTGGGCTAGAGGGAAGAGATTTATTTTTTTATTTAAAAAGAAATGTTAAAGAATTATCTCCCTTCTTTTCTTTTTTTTAAAAATTTTATTTATTAAGATATAATTGACAAATAAAAATTATATAGATTTATGTCATAAAATGTTATATCTTCCTACATGTATTCACTGTGATATGATTAAATTAAACTAACTAACATATTCTTTACCTTACATACTTTTTTTTTTGTGGTGAGAACATTTAAGATCTACCCCTTTAGCAATTTTCAAGTGTGTAATGCATTATTAATTATAGGCACTGTGCTGTCTGACAGATCTCTAGAATTTATTCATCCCGTCTTACTGAAATTTTGTTCCATTTGACCAACATCTCCTCATCCCGCTCCCTGCTGTAGCCTGGGTAACTGCCATTATACTCTTTGCTACTATGAGCTCAACATTTTAAGATTCTGCATATAAATAAGATCATGCAATATTTGTCATTCTGTGCCTGACTTATTTCACTTAGCGTAATGTCCTCCAGGGTCATCTGTTTTGTCACAAATGATGGGATTTTCTTCTTTATTTTTAAGACTGTATAGTATTCTGTTGTATATATATGTATGCCACTTTTTTTATCCATTCATCAATCCATAGACACTGAGGTTGATTTCATATCTTGGCTCTTGTGAATAAAGATGCAAAGACTATGGGAATGCAGGTATCTCTTTGATATACTGACTTCATTTCCTTTGGCTAAATACAAAGAAATGGAGTTGCTGGATCATATGGTAGTTCTATTTCTACTTGTTTTTTGTTTGGTTTTTGAGTCGGAGTTTCGCTCTTCTTGCCCAGGCTGGAGTACAATGGCACGATTTCGGCTCACTGCAACCTCTGCCTCCTGGGTTCAAGCGATTCTCCTGCCTTAGCCTCCCAAGTAGCTGCAAATACAGGCATGTGCCACCCATGCCCGGCTAATTTTGTATTTTTAGTAGAGACAGGGTTTCTCCATGTTGGTTGGGCTGGTCTCTAACTCCCAACATCAGGTGATTCCTCCTGCCTTGGCCTCCCAGAGTGCTGGGATTACAGGTGGGAGCCACCATGCCCGGCCCTATTTTTACTTTTTTAAAGGAACTTCCATACTTTTCCACCAACAGTGTACAGAGTTCCCCTTCTTCCCACATGGCTCCAGCATCTGGTACTTTATCTTTTTGATATTAGCCATTCTAACAGGTTCGAGGTGATACCTTATTGTGGTTTTCATTTACTCTTTCTGGATGATGATTAGTGATGTTCAGCATTTTAAAATGTATCTGTTGGCCATTTGTATGTTTTCTTTTAGACATGTCTGTTTCAGTCCTTTGCCCATTTTTAAATTGGGTTATTTGTTTTCCTGCTATTGAGTTGCTTGACAAATAAAATGTATATATATTTATATTTTGGATATTTACTGCTTATAAGATACATGATTTGCCATGTATTTACTCACTTCTGTTGGTTGTCTTTTCACCCTGACAATTGTTTCATTTGCTGTGTGTTAGCTTTTTAGTTTGACGCAATCCCATTTGTCTGTTTTTCCTTTTGTTGCCTGTGTTTTTGGTGTTATATACAAAAAAATCATGACCTAGACCAATGTCAAGAAGCCTTTTTTCCTGTGTTTTATTCTAGTAGTTTTGTAGTTTCAGGTGATACATTTAAGTCTTTACTCCATTTTGAGTTGATTTTTGTATGTGTTGTAAAATAAGGGTTTGATTTCATTCTTCTGCATGTGGATATTCAGCTTTCCCAGCACTATTCATTGATGTTCTTTCCCCATTGTGTGTCCTTGATACCTTTGTCAAAGATCAATTGACTATAAACTTAAGGGTTTATTTATGGGCTCCCTATTCTGTTCCATTGGTTTAGGTCTGTTTTTATGCTAGTACCACACTGTTTTGGTTAGCATAGTTTTGTAGTACATTTTGCAATCAAGTAACGTGATGCCTCCAGCTTTGTTTTGCACCAGATTGGTTTGGTTATTCACGGTCTTTTTTGGTTCCATATGAATTTTAGAATTGTTTTTCCATCTCTGTGAAAAATGCCATTAGAATATTTGTAAGTGTTACATTGGATCTGTAGATTGCTTCAGGTTATAGGGACATTTTAACAATTCCTTCAATCTTTGAACATGGTATATCTTTCCATTTATTTTTGTCACTTCAACTTTTTTCATTAGTGTTTTATAGTTTTCAGTGTACAGTTCATTCACTCTCTTGGTCAGGTTTATTCTGAAGTATTTTGCTTTTTGTAAGTATTACAAATGAGATTATTTTTTGATATCTTTTTTGTATAGTTATTACTTTATAGAATTGCTGCTGGTTTTTCTATGTTGATTTTGTATCCGACAACCTTACTGAATTTATTAGTTTTAACAGTTTTTTGGTGGTATCTTTAGGATTTCTATATATAAAATCATGTCAATTGCAAAAAGAGACCATTTTACTTATTCCTTTTCAATTTGGCTGCCTTTTGTTTCTTTTTCTTGCTTAATTACTGTGGCTAGGAATTCTAATATTATGCTAACAGAAGTGATGAGAGTGGGCATCCTTGCCTTGTTTTTTAAGAGTGTGATGTTAGTTGTGGGCTTGTCACATAGGGTCTTTATTATGTTGAGGTATATTCCTTCTTTACCTAATTTGTTGAGAGGTTTTTTGTTTGTTTATTTATTTGTTTTTTATCATGAAAGGGTGTTGAATTTTCTGAAATGCTGTTTGTGAGTCTATTGAGATGATCTTATAATCCCCCCTCTGGAAGGGAATGTGTGTGGGCTTGCTACGGGAGCCTTTGGGCAGGCTGGTTCCTGGCTCCACTGGGGTTTGCTTAGAGCCTGGATTTTCAGGTTCAAGTCTGGAGCCTGGGTTTACTGTGGTGGGCCTGGAGCTTGTGTCTGTTGAGTTGGGCCTAGAGCCTGAGTTTGTGAGGACAGGCCCAAAGTCTGGATTTGCAGGGGCCAGCCTGGTGCTGAGATGGGCTTAGTACCTTAGATCCATAGGGATGGGCTAGGAGCCTGAGTTCACAGTGGCTGACCTGACATTGGGGTGTGCTTAGAGCCTGAGTCTGTAGTGGTAGAGGTAGGGTCCTTAGTTTGTGGGGACCATCCTGGTACCTGGGCCTGTACGGGCAGTTCTGGAGCCTGGGTCCATGAAGGCCAGCCTGGGGCTTAGACCCTGGGTTCACTGGGGGCATGCCTAGATCCTTAGTCCACTGGCACTGGTCCTGCCTGGAGACTGGGTCCCTAGGCCTGGGTCCTGGGTTCGTGGCAGCTTGTGTGGCCGCAGGGTCTGCTGGAGCAGGCCTGGATCCTGGGTTCTGTAGAGCATGAAGCCCCTGAGGCTGGCCTGGCTCCTAGGAGGCCTGAAGTCTCTATCTGCAAGGGCCAGACTGGTTTCTGGGTCTGTGGGTGCAGGTCTGAAGCCTTTGGCCATTGGGGCTTAGAAGACATTTTAGAAGTGGGTATGACTGCCCGGGAATCATGTGGAAAATGACAAGAAATATGAAGTTTGCACTCTAAAGAAAAAAAAATTGAAGAACAGGCCGACAAAGTAGTATTTAGAAGAAATTTAGGAGGATCAACCAGGGATAGAGAAGGGAAATTTTAACAGGAAGATATTTGGAAAATGAGAGAGAGGATTTTCAAAAGGAGGCAGTAATTGCAGAGACATGCCATAGATGAGTCCAGTCCGATAAAGACTGAAGCATCTAGCATTTAGGAGGTAATTGAATGCATTGAAATAGGAGAAGGAGGGTGTGTGTGTATGTATATGTGTGTGTGTGTGTGTGTGTGTGTGTATGTGTATAAAGTTGTTTAGATTAAACCATTTTTTTAAAAAATGGTCACACGATTATTGGAATTACTCAGGGTAGACGGTGGCTGTTTCTTAAGGATCTCTAGGAGTGTACTCTACATCCTCTAGGTGCCTTGCCCCTCAGCAGCCCACCTCGGGCTCTTGTCGCTGTGACAGCTTGGTAACTGTTTCTCTCAAGCTAAAATTTAGGGTGTATTTCCTGCTGCATGAGAATGTTTTTTGGGAACAGTGGATAGATATTTAATACAATGGCCATCATGAACTAGCTTGAAATTTGTGATGAAGCATTAGGGTCCCACCTGTCACTGATCACCACTTTCTCATCAGGCTGCCAATGAGGAGGAGGGTTCTGGTTGGGACTGAAGCAGCCCTGGTCAGGTTGTGGAACTAGGTGTGATGAGTGTCTTCATTTCTTTTAGGAGAATCCTAGCCATAGAGATACGATGTATTAACAAGTACAAAATGATTTTGAGAAGTGGACCATCTTTTAGGTTTTCACCTAATTAAAGATATCTCAATTAAAGATTTCTACATTTTCCTTCAAAGAGTATAAGTTTTTTTTTCCCTCTGAAAGCTTACAAAGAAATTTTTAGAAAGTTGTATTCCTTTTAAGAGCTCAGTTCTGTTGCTAGTTAGACAACACTGCCCCCTCGTGGACTGAGCCTGCAACACTTTTCAGTAGCAGTTAACCTTGTGAAGTGCTGTTGGAGTTCCTGCTAGCAGATTTCCTTCAGATTTGTTTCGGAGTTAATACTCTTTTGTTCTTTCTCCTTGATTTAATTTGGAGGTGTGTGTGCTTATACCATTCATATAATTGAAGCCTCCAGTCAGAGTTTGTTCATTTGATAAGACAGTGGTGTTAATGGGGCCACGGTCAAACCTTAAGGGAGAGATAACCTTCATTTCTGTACATCAGGAGCTTTGCAAGCTATTTTACAGAAATATTTTTGTTGGTTTTAGGGAAACCCAAGCAAATTAATAGGAATGGCTCAATGCGATATCCAACTACATTAGGAAAAAGCAACTTAGCGTGTATGCCCTTCTGATGATGGATTGTTAATATCTGAAATGTAGCTCCTTTAGTTACCCTTGGAACAACTGTCACAGTGAACTTTGACATAGTAAACACAGTAAACTTTGAGTTGGTTGAAGTGAATAGAATTAAAGTAGACTGAGACCCTGTCCTAGTTTTCTATTTAAAGTGAAAATGACTAGAGACTCTTTTTTTTGTGTGTGGCTCCAGGTTTCCTAGAATTTGTCGGGAACTGAGATTTGTATAGTTTTTATTTTAATATTTAGATCGTTTTAAAAAGGGGAGGGCAGGAAAAATGACATTTAATTTCTACACATATTTCTGGAGTATTTGCTGTGTACCCAGTACTGCTAGTCATTGCTTATAAGGAGATAATGAACTTACACGCAAGACAATATTCATACGACGAACCATTAAATAGAAAATGGTATGTAATTAAGTGCCAAATGAATAGTACAAATCTCATGAACAGATGACTCATTTCATGCTAAAGATCCTGCACAGAGACAGACATGCACTTTCACGAGGAGACAGACTATTTGAGATGATGAAGATCAGAATGGGAAGTGAGGGATATGTGGTTATCACGTGGACAGGAGGGGAGAAGCAGCGCAGGGTGAAAGGGGTCATCAGAGGCTTTTTACAGGGATGCTCATTTGTTCTTTGCCTCGGAGGGTAAGTAGTATTTGAATAGATGGAAAACATGGGGAGAATTTGGTTCTAGAAAAACATGAGACTGAATACAGGATGTTGTGCAGGACAGTAGAATATTGACTCAGATGGAGAAGTAAATTAAGATATGATCATGGAAAACTTTAAATATTCGTCCAAAAAAATGGTGATTTAAAGTATATGTTTCCAAAAGTCTTACTTAATTGCTTAATTTGGGTGACTGCCCTCTTTCTGGGGGGCCTCAACTGTACCTTAGCATTTGCCTCTATTGTTGAAACAGTCATTCATTCTGAAAGGCACAAATTTATAGATTTTTCTTTTGCCAACAGAGATGAAACTACATCTGGTTATCTTGATTGCTATTTGGCTAGTTTTGAAATTCTGTATTAATTTACCTGTTATCAATTCTGCATCAGTTTACCTACATCCATCAATATACGTACATTCTACAGATAGTTTGATTTTAACCATTTCACGTCGAATAGTTAAAATTTAGGGTTTTGTGATATATTGCTCTCATTCTTGTGTGCCAAGTGCAAAAGATTATAAAAATTAAATCCAGCTTAGCAGTACGTTTAATAAATTCAACTTTTTGAAAAAAGTTTAAATGAAAGGAAATTAAAATGTAGCAACTATGATCATTAATGTTATTGTTTGTTATTTGTCTGTTGTTGTATTCACGGGGTTGTTACTCTGTTGATACAGTCATGTGCTGCTTAATGATGGGTATATGTTCTGAGAAATGGGTCATTAGGCGATTTCGTCCTTTTGTGAGTATCAGAGCGTACTTGCAGAAACCTAGATCATATGGTATTTGATACACACCTAGTCTATATGGTATAGCCTATTGCTCCTAGGCTCTAATCCTGTGCAACATGTTACTGTCCTTAATACGGTAGACAGTTGTAACACAATAATAAGTAATTGTATGTCAGAACACGTCTAAACATAGAAAAGGTACAATAAAAATGCAACATGACAGATAAAAGGCCAGGTGCAGTTGTTCATGCCTGTAATCTACGAACTTTGGGAGGCTGAGGTGGGAGGATTGCTTGAGGCCCGGATCTCAAAGACCAGCCTGGGCAACACAGTGAGACCCCCATCTCTACCAAATAAAATACATAAAATAAAGTAATGAAAAGACAAAAAATTGTACCACCGTATAGGGCATTTACCATGCATGGAGCTTATAGGACTGGAAGTTGCTCTGAGTGAGTCGGTGAGTGAATGTGAAGGCCTAGGACGTCACTGTCCACTATTGTAGACTGTATAAACAATCAACACTAAGGCTACACTAAATTTATAAAAAACATTTTTCTTTCAATAACAGCCTTAGATTACTGTAACTATTTTACTTTGTAAACTTTTTAACTTTTTAAAACTTTTGGACTATTTCGTAGTGATACTTAAAATGCATGTACATTGTACAACTATACTAAAATACTTTCCTTATTTTCTTATTCTATAAGGTTTTAATAATTTTTTAGTTTTTATTTTTTCATTTTAAGCCTTCTGCTAAAAAACGGAGACACAAAAACACACATTAGCCTGGACGTACACTCGGTCAGGATCTTCACAATGTCACTAGGCAGTGGGAGTTTTTTGCCGCCATTGTAATCTTACGCGTATGTATCTAATTAGGTATATAATCTTTTGTATATGCAGTTAGTCATTGACTGAGATATTCTTAAATGGTAGATGACCATATTTGTTTTTATTTGGAACTTATTTGTTTTTATTTCTAAATCTGAGTTTTAAACAGATATTACAATTACTTTCTTATGCTAATTTTTCTTAGTTCGATTTATTGTTTTAGAATATGATACTACCACTTCTGATTTGAAGGTATGAAGTTTAGCGATAGGATCATATATGTTGCCCCTACCAAACCTGCGTTGGTGCCCCTCATACACGTGGCAGGGTCACCAGGCCATCAGAGCCTTCCTAGCAAGCAGTGACATGACACTGAAATCTTTAAGTCTTTGGTAATATTCCTGCTCTCCCCTCTCACCCATTTGCTCTTAACTATGAATTTCCCCATTTCCATTGTTTATGATCTTCGACACCTTCTAATTTGGGTATGAATTTTAAAAATATGACCATATCTTGTTAGTGTATTGAAATTTCTTTGAATGTCTTGAGTTAAAAGGAAAATTTATTAGGTGAGTTATAGCTGTGAGTAGCTAAGATGAGATCCTCTCAGACGGGGTTTCTTAACTTTAGGGTGTCTGGAGCACCCAGAGATTTGATGAAAAATTCATATAAATATCTGATTTTTTTTTTTTTGTCAGGAGAGGGTCTATATCTTTCTCAAGGATGTCTTTCTCAATGAGAACCACTTTTCTGAGACTTGAAGAACAGAAAAATCAGCATGTTATATTTTTCCTAGTCCTTCAGATACAACTTTTAACCTAATTCAATCACACTAACATGATGTTTACTATAAAATAATCTAAGTAGTTCAATCACTGAATATATATTGTTATAATCGTTTTTGCACGGTATATCTCGTTCTAGAAAGATCAAAGAGACCAATTTATACTTTGTTTCCTTTTTCATCTTGAAAAATGATATATTTACTGTAAAGAGAACACTTGCTTTAATCTTAATAAGTATGGGGAGCAGCAAATACTATTTTAGGCCTATATTCATGGATTACCTTGTATGTTAATATCATCTAGTCAAAAATAAGGAATACCTTTTAACTTCAGAACACTATGATAGGTATCTAGGATCTAGAAAATGTAAGATAAAAAGTAAGTGGGGAAGACAGTATGAAATTATGAAAATATAAGGACCCATAGAAAAGCGTAGGCAATATGTATTTTAAGAATAAAAGGAGAGGCCAGGTGTGGTGGCTCACGCCTGTAATCCCAGCACTTTGGGAGGCAGAGGCAGGTAGGTCACCTGAGGTCAGGAGTTTGAGACTAGTCTGACCAATATGGTGAAACCCCGTCTACTAAAAATACAAAAGTTATCCAGGTGTGGTGGCATGCACCTGTAGTCCCAGCTACTCAGGAGGCTGAGAAAGGAGAATTGCTTGAACCTGGGAAGTGGAGGTTGCAGTGAGCTGAGATCTCGCCACTGTGCTCCAGCCTGGGCAACAGAGTAAGACTCCATCTAAAAGAAAGAAGAAAAGGGAAGGAGATGTCACTGAGAGTCGGTGAGGCATGGAGAGATTCAGTGAGAGGTGAGACTGGAGCTAAGGATATGAAAGATGAGTTGGACATAGTTAGAGGAGGAAATAATTTTTTTTTTTTTTTTTTTTTTTTGAGATGGAGTCTCGCTGTGTCACCCAGGCAGGAGTGCAGTGGCACGATCTTGGCTCGCTGCAAGCTGAGAGGAGGAAATAATTTAATGAGCAGAAGTACAGAGGTGGTCATGTAACTTAGGGGGTATGCTGAGTTGACCAATGGAGCGGCAGCTTTTTGTAATGGCTAACAGCATGGATTCTTCGTCCAGCTTCTAGTCCTGGCTATAAGCTACTTAAAACCCTCTATGCAGAGCCAGGCGCGGTGGGTCACGCCTGTAATCCCAGCACTTTGGGAGGCCGAGGTGGGCGGATCACAGGTCAGGAGATCGAGACTATCCTGGCTAACACGGTGAAATTCCGTCTCTACTAAAAATACAAAAAATTAGCTGGGCATGGTGGCAGGTGCCTGTAGTCCCAGCTACTCGGGAGGCTGAAACAGGAGAATTGCTTGAACCCGGGAGACAGAGGTTGCAGTGAACTGAGATGGCGCCATTGCACTCCAGCCTGGGCGACAGACTGGGCAACAGAACGAGACTCCATCTCAAAAAACAAACAAATAAACAAACAAAGTACTCTATGCCTCAGTTTTTTAATTTGCAAAACTAGTACCTTTCTTGTAATTTTATATGATACGTGGTTGCTATATTTAAAAAGAAAAACCTAATACACAGTGTCAGCAAGATAGCAGTAGGGAAATAAGGTGAGGAGTTAGTAGCCAGATTGCAAAAGTTCTTGAATGACAAGTTAAAGCAAAGTTTGGCAAACTAAGGCCCTTGGGCTAAATCCTATTCCTCTCTTGTCTTTCTAGATCACATTTTATTGGAAAACAGCCTTGTGTTAATTTACTATTGTCTGTGGTTGTTTTGGTTGCAATGGCAAAGTTGCCTATTTGTGTAGAGACCTTATGGCCCAGAAAGCTTAAGGTATTTACTATCTGGTCCTTTACAGAAAAAAATTTGCTGACCTTGAGTAAACAGTTACAGCTGTAACATAATTACAGAGGATCTACTTAACATTTTTATTTTGTTTTGTTATTTACCTCCAAGATACAATGGTAGTACAGGTATTGAGTACACATTCCCATTTCAAAAGGGAGACATCAGCCAAAAGAAAGGGGTACTAGGCCCCACACAAGTCTGAAACCCAGCACAGAAGACATGAAACCTTTAAGTTCCAACATAATCCTTGACTCCATGTCTTGTATCCTGGGTACACTGGTACCAAGGGTGATCCCCTGAAGCCTTAGGCGGCCCCGTCTTAATGGCTTTCTTGGGTGCAGCCCGGGTTGGAGTGCAATGCCTGCAGCTTTTCTGAAGTTCACAGGGCACACTGCCACTGACTCTACAATCCTGGGGTCTACAAGGTAGATCCCTCATGAGTGGCTTGGTGCCCTCCCTGAGGTAATGAGCAGTTCTCACTCTGTTAGTTTATGTAAGAGCTAGTTGTTTACAAGAGCCTAGCCCCTCCTTCTCTCTCTCTTGTTCCCTCTCTCACCTTGTGACATGCCTGCTACCCCTTTGCCATGTACCATGAGTAAAAGCTTCCTTAGGTCCTGACTAGAAGCACATGCTGGCACCATGCTTCCTGTACAGCCTGCAGAACTGTGAGCCAAATAAACCTCTTTTCTTTATAAACTACCCAGTTTCAGGTATTCCTTTATAGCATTGCAAGACAGAATAATACACTTCCCCATGGGGCCAGCAGAAGTACAGCCACATCACCTACCCCTCTCCCCGCCTTCTTGGGCTGAGCTGAAGTGGTACCTTTCTCCCGGGGAAACAGTACTTTGGCCACTCAGAGAAGTCACATCTTCCCTGAGCCTAAGTTGGAGGAGTGCCACGTCCCCAAAACGGTGCCTTGGCCCCCCAAAAAGATCCTGTTATCCTAGTACCTAAGCTGAAGCAGCAGCCTGCATCCTAGGGAAACTGTGCCTGGGCCGTGCAGAACAGTCAAGGCCCCCAGGCCTGAGCTGAAGGAGCACATTGGTCCCTGGGGTATCAGTGCGCTGGCTGAGGTAGTAGCTACACATCCCTGGGCTGAACTGACATAGTATCCCATATACCAGGGAAGCAGAACAGTGGCTTAGCTGAGACGCACCACCGTATAGACCAAACAGCTCTTGTATCCTGCTTCTGTGGAGCCGGTCTAGGCCCTAGAGTCTGAGCTGTTGGGACACATCTGTTCTTGAGGAATGGAATCATCACTGTTCTATTCCCTGTCCCCCACACTCTTCACCCGACCATGCTGCAAAAAACAGCTATTCTTTGCCATTCTCAGGTACTTGCTGCCACTGTACCTGGCCTTGCAGAGGCTCAGATGCTGACGATCACCACCAACCCAGGATCTAGAGTCACTACCACAAGGTGACTCATACCCTGTGACCCGAGTTGCCCTCTGGTCAAGTTGCCAAATAGCAGTCATACCTTGCTCCTTGAGCCTAAACCTTCAGAGTATCACTTCCCTGGAGTTGGGTGAGTATTTTACTGTATCCCCCAAAAGTAGAATCACAGCTACAACCTGGCCCCCTGAGCCTGAGCTGCTAGGGAGTAGCTCTGAGTCACAGATCATGGTTCTGGGGGCAACTTATATCCAATCCTTTCACAGACAGCAAGTTTGCACCCCAAATGCAGGTGCCACAGTAGGTTCACAAGACTCTGAGCCTAGGACCCTGGCCCCCCAGCCACTCCGGGCAGCTGCATCTAGAACTCAGTGCTGTTGCAGCCACTTGTAGGCCACGTCAGACCTGACACTGAGAGAAATTCCCTCATCTAAGTCTCTCCATTGTGTGGAAAATGAGAATAGGAGGACCCCCGAAACTCTTGGGACCGAAGACATTAACAGCCTATGCCACTGCCACCACTGCCACAAACATCTACAGCATATGCCACTGCGGCACCCACAGTTATTGCTAACATTGAATGCAGATGAAGAGTCTGCACAGAGACTATACCATTGCACCTGTCTGGAAACAGTCAACACACTCTTTCCAACCAGCACAGTAAAACCCAGCTGAAGGTGAAAGTCTTTCTGTACAAAAGCCTGTCTAGTGTTTGGAAGAGGCAACCGTTCCACCAGACATCAACACACAGATATCTACCACACAGACATCAACACAGGGAGACAAGACATGAAGAGGCAAGGAAATATGACACCACTAAAGAAACATAACTCTCTAATAACAGACCTCAGTAAAAAAGAATTCAATGACTTGCTGGACTATGAATTCAAAATAATAATTTTATGGTAATTCAGTGAAATACAGAAAAGAGAGACAATTTAATGAAGTCAGGAAAACAGTTCACCATTGAATGAGAAATTCAGCAAAGAGAGAGAAATTATAAAAAAGAATTAAATAAAAATCCTGTATTTGAAGAATTCAATCAGTGAAATAAAAAATACAACAGAGACCTTCAATAGAAGACTTGATCAAGCAGAAGAATCTCTAAACTTAAGTTCACTTGAAATTATGATCTGAGGAAAAAACAGAAGAAAATAAGAATTTAAAAAGTGAAGAGAGCCTGTAAGACTTGTGAGACACCATTAAGTAAATAAATATTTGTGTTATGGGATTTACAGAAGGAAAAGTGAAAGACAGAGGCATAGAAAACATATTTAATGAAATAATAACTGAAAACTTCCCAAGTTTGGCGAGAGATATGGACATCTAGAGCCAGGAATCTCAAAAGTCCCCAAATAAATTCCACCCAAAAATTTATTTTTTTTTCCTTCTGAGACATATTTATGTCAAATTGGCAAAAGTCAAGGACAACAAGGAAATTCTAAAAACAGCAAGAGAATCAAGTCACATGTAAGGGAATCACCATTAGAGTAATACCACATTTCTCTGCAGAAACCTTACAGGCTAGGAGAGAATGGGCTGATATATAGTCAAAGAACTGAAAGAAAAATACTGCCAGCCAGGAATACTACGCCTAGCAAAGCTATCCTTTAGAGATGAGGGAGAAATAAAGTATTTCCCAGACAAACAAAAACTAAGAGAATTCATTACCCCTAGGCCAACCTTACAAAAAATACTCAAGGGAGTCCTGCATCTGGAAGTGAAAAGATGAAAATCACTATCATGAAAACAGGCAAAATTATAAAACTCACTGGCAGAGCAGATACACAAAGGAGAAAGAGAAAAGAATCAAAACTTACACTACAGAAAACCACCAAACTGTATAATGATAGACAAAAAAGAGGAAGAAAGGAATGAAGAGAGGAAGAAAGGAACAAAAGATATACGAACAGCTTAAAAAGCAATTAACAAAATAACAAGAGTATGTTCTCGCCTATCAATGATACCCTTGAATGTCAATGGATTAAATTCTCCACTTGAAAGATATAGACTGGCTAAATAGATGAAAAAGCGTGACCCAGCTCTACGCTGCCTGCAAGAAACTCACTTTACCTGTTGATTATTGAACAACACAGGTTTTGACCTGCACAGGTCCACTTATATGCAGATATTTTAATCAATAAATATGTTGTTTAATTTTTTGGTAGCTTTGCAACAATTTGAGAAAACTTGCAGACAAACCATGTAGACTAGAAATACTGGAAAAATAAACAAGAGTTATGACATGAATTCATAAAATATATGTAGATACTAGTTTATTTAATCATTTACTACCATGAAATAGACACACGTCTAGTGTAAAAAGTTAAAATTTATCAAAACTTATATACACCAGACTGCACATGGTGCCATTTGCAGTCCTGAGAAATGTAAAGAAATATAAAGATGCAGTATTAAATCATAACTGCATAAAATTAACTGTAGTACATACTGTACTCTAGAATAATGCTGAAGCCACGTGTTTTTGCTATTGCAGTGAGCTCAAGTGTTGTATCTGCTTAAAACGCTGTGTGATGCTAACCAGCTCCATATGAGCAATTCATCTGTCCAGTAAATTATGTATTGTATTAAAAAGTGATCTCCGTGGTGGTGCACACCTGTAGTCTCAGCTACTTGGGAGGCTGAGGTGTCAGGATGTCTTGAGCCCAGGAGTGTGAGCTATGATTGTGTCACTGCATTCCAGCTTAAATGACAGAGCAAGACCCTGTCTCCCCCTCTAACCCCCAAAAAGAGGTTTTTTTCTCATGGTTTTCATGTATTTTTCATCATGTTTAGTTCAATACTATAAACCTTTAATAACACCATGGGATCCATACAAAGTACTGCTAGTGATGCTGGAAGTGCTCCCAAGAAGCAGGGAAAATTCATGATATTATAAGAAGGGTGAATTGCTTGATACGTATCATATGGATTGAGGTCTGTAGCTGTGGTCACCTGCCATTTCAAGATAAAAGAATCTAGCAATGTAAGTACCGTTGTAAGAAAAGAAAAGGAAATTTGTTGTCACTGCAGCTCCCTCAGTAGGCACAAAACCTTGAACTTTTTAATATTGAAAATGTACCTGTTATGTGGATGCAGGATACCTATAAGAAAGGCACGCCTAGAGACTCTATAATGATTTAAGAAAAAATGAAGTTAGTGTATGACAACTTAAAGCAAAAGGAAGGTGTTAGATCTAAACTTGGAGAATGTAATGCCAGCAAAAGATGGTTCCATAATTTTAGAAAGAGATTTGCCTTAAAAAATGTCAAGATAACAGGAGAAGCAGCAGACAGCCAAGAAGCTGCAGACAAGTTCCCAGACGTCATTAAGAAAATCATTGAGAAGAATGGGTATCTGCCTGGCAGTTGTTTTTTTTTTTTGTAGAGAAAAAGTGCCCCTTTTCTGGAAAACATTTCCACAAAGGACATTTATTAGTAAGGAAGGGAAGTGAGTACCAGGATTTAAGGAAGGAAGGGATAGGCCAACTGTACTGTTTTGTGCAAATACAGTTGGATTTATGATGAGGACTGCCCTTGTCTATAAATTTCTAACCCCTGAGCCTTGAATAGAAAAGATAAACACAGATACCAGTCTTTGGGTTGTATAACAAGAAGTCCTGGACAACAAGAACTCTTCTGCTGGATTGGTTCCATCAGTGCTTTGTCCCTAAGGTCAGGAAGTACCTTGTTAGTAAGGGACTGCCTTTTAAAGTTCTTTTGATATAGGACAATACCCTTAGCCACCCAGAACTCTGTGAGTTCAACAGTGAAGGCATCGAAGTCGTCTGCTTGCCCCCAAACACAGTATCTTTAATTCAACTTCTACATCAGGGGGTCATAAGGACCCAAACACAGTATCTCTAATTCAGCTTCTACATCAGGGGGTCATAAGGACCATTAAGGCTCACTACACACAGTGTTTTTTGGAAAGAATTGTTAGTGCTTATGGAAGAGAACCCTGATAGAACATAATGAAAGTCTGGAAGATCACATTATTGAAGATTCCATTGTTGAAGGAAAAGCTTGTTAAAGGAAATCCTTGAAGTCTGAAACAATAAGTTTTTGCTGGAGAAAACTTTATCCAGATGTTGTGCATGACTTCACATGATTTACAATTGAGCCAATCAAGAAAATCATGACAAGAGATTGTAGATATGGGAAAAAAGGTGTGTGGGGGGGGTGGTGAGGAAGGATTTCAAGATATAGATATCAGAGAAATTCAAGAGCAAATAAGTATCACACCAGAGAAATTAACAGAAGATGAATTGCTAGAGATGAGTGCTTCAAAATCATTGCCAGATGATGAGGAAAAAGACGTGGAAGAAGCAGTTCTAGAAAATAAATTGACATGAGACAGTCTGGCAGAAGGGCTCCAGTGATTCAAGACTGTTTTTGACTTCTTTTATGATGTGGACCCCGGGCACTGAAACTAAAGCAAACAGTGGAAGAAGGATGGAAATGAAAAAGTTAAAAAGTCAGACGGAAACTATGATTATTTCTATAAATTTACATTGAATGTGCCTGCCTCTCTTGCTGCGTGTTCTTCTTCCTCTACCTTTTCTGCCTCTCTTATCCTTGAGATGAGGACAACTCCTTTCTCCTCTTTAGCTTATTCGATGAGAAGTTGAGGATGAAGACCTTTATGATGATTCATATCCACTTAATGAATAGTACATACATTTTCTCTTCTTTATCATTTTCTTGGTAACATTTTCTTTTCTCTAGTTTATTATAAAAATAAAGTATATAATACATACACGATACAAAATATGTGTCAATTCCCTATTTATGTTATCAGTAAGACTGCTAGTCAATAGTAGGCTAACATATTAGTAGCTAAGTTTTTGGAGAGTCAGAAGTTATATGGATTTTCAACTGCATGGAGGTGGTGGCCCCTAAATCCCATTCAAAGGTCAACTGTAGACTGAATGTGAAAGTATGGGAAAAGACATTCCATGCAAACAGAACCCAAAAGCAAGCAAATGTAGCCGTTCTTATATCAGATAAAACAGACTTTAAGTAAACACATGTAAAAAGAGACAAGATCATTATACATTGATAATGGGATCACATTCAGCAAGCGGATGTAACAGTTATAAACATACATGTACTTAATACTGGAGCACCCAGATAGTCAAAGCAAATATTATTAGATTTAAATTGCACTTAAACAGTAGAATAATAGTTGGGCAGGTAAACACCCCTCTAAGCATCAGATAGATCATCTAGACAGAAAATAAACAAAGAAACATTAGATTTAAACTGCACTTTAGTCAAACTCTCAGCAAGTTAGGTAAGAAGGAACATACCTTGACACAGTCAAAGCCATATATGAGAAAACCATAGTCAGCATTACGCTAAACTGGGGAAAGTTGCAAACTTTTCCTCTAGCTCTGGAACAAGACAAGAATGTCCACTTTCTCCATTTTTTTTCAAACGTACCAGAAGTTTTAGCCAGATAAATGATCTTATATAAATAAAACTGTGAAAGCTTCAAAAAATAAAAACCTTTGAACTGACAATCTAATTCAGTAAAGTTGCAGGATACAAAATCAACTTAGAAAAATCAGTGGTGTTTCTATATACCAACATTCGAATAGCAGAAAGAGAAAGTAAGAAAGCAACTGCAGGTACAGTAGCTACAAAAAGTAAAATACCGAGGGAAAAAATGTAACCAAGGAAATGAAATGTCTCTATAAGGAAAACTATAAAACACTGATGTAAGAAATTGAAGAGGGCACATGCGCAAACAAAAACACATTGCATTTTCATGAATTGGAAGAATTAATATTGTAAAAATGGACATACTACAAAAAGCAGCATATACGTTCAGTGCATTCCCTATCAAAATACCAGTGTCATTCATCATAAAAATAGAAAAAACAGTGCTAAAATGTGCACAGAACCACACAATACCCTGGATAGCCAAAGCAAGAAGAACAAAGCTTGAGACATCACACTACCGGACTCCAAAATATACTGCAAAGCCATAGTAACCAAATAGTATGGTACTGTCATAAAAACAGACACGCAGACCAACGGAACAGAATATAGAACCCAGAAAAATCAATCTCATATTTATAACCAACTTATTTTCAACAAAGGCGCCAAGAACATTCACTGGGAAAAGGACAATTTCTTCAATAAGTAGACACCTCACATCTCAAAAGAAGACATATAGATGGCCAACGGGTATGTGAAAAAATACCGAGCATCAGTATTCATCAGGGAAATTCAAATCAAAACCATAATAAGATATTTCTCAACCAAGTTAGAATGGCTGTTGTCAAAAAGACAAAACATAAAAAATTGCTAGTGGAATTAGGAGAAAAGGGGAACTCTTACACACTGTTGGTGGGAATGTAAATTAGTAAACCCATTAAGGAGTCTGGGCATGGTGGTGCACGCCTGTAATTCCAGCACTTTGGGAGGCCGAGGTGGGCAGATGGCTTGAGCTCAGGAGTTCAAGACCAGCCTGGGCAATCTGTTGAAACCTCATCTCTACAAAAAATACAAAAATTAGCTGAGCGTGTTGGTGTGCGCCTGTAATCCCTGCTACTTGGGAGACTGAGGTGGGAGAATTTCTTGATCCCAGGGGGTCAAGGCTGCAGCAAGCCAAGATTGCACCACTGCGCTCCAGCTTGAGCGACAGAGCGAGACCCTGTCTCAAAAATAAAATAAAAGTATAGCCACTAAGGGAAAACAGTATGGAAGTTGCTCAAAAACTAAAAATAGAGTTCTCATATTATGCAGCAATCCTACCACTTGGTATATATCCAGAAAAAAGGAAATCAATATGTTGAAGATCTATGTGCTCGCCCATGTTTATTGCAGCACTATTCACAATAACCAAGAGGAGGAATCTACCTACATGTCCATCAGCAGATGAAAGGGTAAAGAAAATGTGGTATATACACACAATAGAATACTCTTTTGCAGTAACAAAGAATGAAATTCTGTTATTCATGGCAACATGGATGAGCTCGCTTGGGGACATTATGTTAAGTAAAATAAGCCAGGCATAGAAAGATAAATACCGCATGTTCTCACCCATATGTGGAAGCTAAAAAAGTTGATCTCATAGAAGTGGCGTAGAATAGTGGTTACTAGAGGCAGGGAAGTGTGGAGGGAAGTAGGGTATAGCCAAAGGTTAGTTAATGGATACAGGATACAAAGGTACAGCTAGCTAGGATGAATAAGTTCCAGTGTTCTATAGCAGGATTGGGTGAGTATAATTTACAGCCATTTATTGTATATTTTAAAATAGCCAAAAGAATGGACTTTGAATGTTTTCAACACAAAGAAATGATAAATGTTTAAGGTGTTGGATATGGTCATTACTGTTCTTTGATCATTACACATCACATACGTGTGTGGAAATGCACTGTATCTTATGAACATGTACAGTTATTACTTGTAAACTAAGAGTAATAATAAAAGCCCCCAACACACACATTTCTTTTGTGCTTTTGTCAGAAATTTAAAAAAGGAAAAATGCTATAGGAAAATTCATCTGGCAAAATTGCTTAGAGTGGATTGGAAGATATGAACTAGGGCTGAGGAGCGGAAACTTGTTAGGATTGGCAGTTAATTCCGAAACTAATCATATGCACTGCAGAGAAGAGACGCTGGTAGGAATATAAATGCATAAATGCATGAGACTTTCAGAACGTCATCATAGTCTTGGTGACTGCAGATATGGGGAGATATGATGACTCTGAAGTTTGGCAGTAAAGTGACAGGAGATGTTAATGATGCATCTGAAATAGGAATTCTCCACCATGAGCTAGTTTTTCAGGGAAGGCAATCACTTTTTGACATGTTAAATGTGTGACGTGGGGTATCTGCCAGACAGTTAGGAATTGTTGACTTTTTGCTTTATTCTCCTTCTCTGGACGTGCCCAGCTTTCCAGGGGATGATAGGTGCAGGGGCACAGTTCAGAGAGCAGGCTTCCTGGATTGCCAAGAGCCCATACAGGATCTCAGGAAAGTGAGACTCTGTCCTCAGTGCAGGATTCCTGTTTTCCACTGGTGTCTTTCAAAGGGTGGGGTGGCCTTCTGAGATAATGTAGATACGTAACAGCATGGCCTGTCACTGGCGATGACTTGGCCACTGTCTGTGAGAGAAGCACAGGACAGAGTATCCAAAAGCTCTCTTGAGAGCTTTAACACTCCATACAAAACTCAGATCCTTCCCTTTTATTCAAAACATGAGATACTCGTCCCTTCCGGATGTCTCCTCAGACCTTCCCTCAAAGTGAGCTAACTAGACTATGTGTGAGCTACTGCTGGTTATGGTTTGCTCTCATTATGTTATTATCATAGGGTGGGAGTTCCGATTGTCAAGACAGATGGGAATGTAGCTTTGAGATGGTTAACTCTGCCTGATAAGATTTCTTTTGTATTTGCCTTTCTTCACTCTTAGAGTTAAAAGAATACAAGCTGATCTACAGTTATCTTGCTTTCATCTCTCCTTGTTCTGTGATCCCAGTTCAAGTTTAGACCCCTGCCTCAGATGTCTGTTCTGGCTGATTGACATAGTTGCTTCCGAATGGATTAAATTACTGACATCTTTTGCTTTTCCTATGTGATAGTTTCTATTTGGTGATTCCTTCTCACATCAGAACTGTGAGGTAGCCTGAAGCCTAGGGGAGACGTCAGGTCTGGACACATGAAATTATCATCATAGAGCTGTGGAATGATCGATGTAGAGCCTTATATTTAGTCATTTCGAGGTTTTCACGTGCCGTTGCATGTGACTTCTGTCATTTTAATCTTACAACAACCCTGTGAAGTAAGCATCTTGTTCGCCTACAGTGATTGCTTGAATTAAGTTCAAAATTAATTGTACCAAAGCCTGGGAGTACAAAAGTACTTTGTAGTGAGTACAAAAGGCTGGAAAAGAAAGGCAGCATTACTGGCCCAAATCACATGGTAATGTAGCAAAGGCCGATTCCCAGCACTAATAGTAATAACAGCTAATTCTTACTGAGTATTTCCTATGTGCTAGACACTGTTTTAAGCAATTTCTATCTATTGACTGACCTAGGGTACCTTTGCCACCACGCCAGTTTGTTGATTGGATGATAGAGATTGCTTCCAAGCTCTTGCATTTTGAAAGGCGAACAATGTGAAGTAAGAAGAACAGCAGGTGAAAAACTAATCCCTGGGATTCCACCTATAACTAAAGGGGAGTGGAAAAAGTACAACAGGCCAAGGAAATGGAGCAGAATGGCAGCCGTGGCAGAACTGCAGCTGGGAGGGCTTGTTGCCTGTGAACCAGTGAGAGAGAGGGATTCTAGAAGAAATCCTTTACCTTGCCTTTCCATTAGTTGGCCAGACTGTGCCCTGCTCCTGAGCCTGGGCCTGGAGTTCTGATCCTGCTTCCCTGCCCTCTAGCACATCGATGTGCTTGCTCCTGGGCCTGGGCCTGGGCCTGGAGTTCCAATCCTGCTTCCCTGCCCTCTAGCACATCAGTACCCTCATTCACTGGGCCTGGAGTTCCCATCCTGCTTCCCTGCCCTCTAGCATATCAGTACCCTCATTCACTGGGCCTGGAGTTCCCATCCTGCTTCCCTGCCCTCTAGCATATCAGTACCCTCATTCACTGGGCCTGGAGTTCCCATCCTGCTTCCCTGCCCTCTAGCATATCAGTACCCTCATTCACTGGGCCTGGAGTTCCAATCCTGCTTCCCTGCCCTCTAGCACACTGATACCCTCATTCATCCCTACGGAGAGGTGGAATGATGCATTTCACTTTACTTGATACTTGAGACAAACTAGAGTGTTTGAAGAAAATCTTATACTGAAAGAAAGAAAAAATAAATAAAAAGAAACGGCTTAGAGTTACAAACCTAATTTAACCAAAGGCTAGCTGCAAATCGACTCCATAAGTACACTTTATCGAGTGGTTCCTGCTGCCCACTTAGATGCCATTTGGATGCTTAGTGACTTTTCTACTTTTAGGGGGATTCAGTTACCCCCAGAACTTGCTCTTGCTTTTTCTTTGGAGATATATTGTGTAAACTCCCTCAGGTCAGCCCCTTAAGCCCGAGCTCTGTTTGCTTCCTGCTCCCATGCTGTCCCCGTACCCTTGGGTTCTGATTCCATCCCAGGCTCAGTACATGGCGAAAGCAGTTTCTCAGCTCACCATCAAAGTTCTTCTTGCCCAGTAAGTGCGACAGTGTTTTACGTCATCTTGACCTTGCAATTTGGTGTTTGTACTTTCTGGGGTTCTCAGTGACATGGGGATACAACAGTCCTCAAAACAGATACATATCACTGACTTCTTGGACATTTATTTCATTTGCATCAGTGGGACTCATATTTTGATTACATTCTGAACCGTATTATCCAGTTGTCAGTGTAAGAATTTACTTAGGGGCTGGGCACGGTGGCTCACACCTGTAATCCCAGCACTGTGGGAGGCTGAAGTGGACAGATTATTTGAGGCCGGGAGTTTGAAACCAGCCTGGCCAACATGGTGAAAACTCATCTCTACTAAAAATACAAAAACTAGCCAGATATGGTGGTACATGCCTGTAATCCCAGCTACTTGGGAGGCTGAGGTGCGAGAATCGCTTGAACCTGAGAGGTTGAGATTGCAGTGAGCCGAGATCACGCCACAGCACTCCAGGCTGGGCGACAGAGTGAGGCCCTGTCTCAAAAAAAAAAAAAAAAGAATTTACTTAGGATAATATTGGAAATAACTAGAAATATCCAGACTACTCAACAATGACTACATTGTATTACTAAGGATACATTGTGTGTTCATTAAAAATGTTTATTTGGTTTATATTAATAGAAAATAAAGTTGTATGTGTATATGATTGTCAATAAGTGACTGCAAGTAATCAATAGGGAAAGAAAGGTTAAAATCCTCCAATTGTGCGAGAAAAAAAGATAGTGCAACATAATGTAAAAGAGTGGCTTTGTTTATTCTCTTCTTCTCTTCTGTACATTCACATGTGGGCTGCCAACTAAATGCCCCTTTCCTAAACTTTGGTCTGAGGGATGCTGCTTATTCTTTTCCCTATGTGTTGGGTTAACTTTCTCTATATTCTCAAGGTTGCTAAACTTTCTCTATATTCTTTGTTTGTAAAAAGGAATGAATACTCAATATATCCCAAAGTTAGGGTGAAGAAGTTTTTCTCAAAAAGATACCAGAAAAGAGGGAGTGGTCTTACATTAAGTTCTTAAAGTGTTCTGTATTAGGGATCCTCTTTTGATTATTTTGATTAACAAAGAATTCTTTGGAGAAAACGTATGAGCTTGAAATAACTACAGATAATATCAGTTTGGAATGCTTATGGAGATCACTAGAACAGGGTAAAAAGAGGGAGAAAACAAATTGAACACATGTTTAGTAGTTATTTATGGGGAAATGGTCTGAGAGGTGCAGGTGTCGGATGTTGGATAAACTAGCTTCTTGAAGATGACTTTTCTAGGTCATACATGTGGTAAGTGATGTTCAGATCACTGCTAGTGAATGGATACTGTAGGTTAGGATAGAGTTTCCATCACACATTAAAAAAATTGCTGTATCTGAAATAACTTAGACAGAACTGAAGATGCAAGATAAGGAGACTCTACTGGTAGCAAAGATCCTTACGACAAACTGCACGTGAAAAGCTTGAACAAAATCATTTCCTGAAGTGGAAGTGAACGAAAACAGGCATTTATTTATTGTTTTAATGTATTATGTGATTTTTATATAAGCACATTAATGTAATAAAATATTATAAGGAGCCATGTGATTATTTCATCCATCCTAAAAATTTAAATATTCAATATGGCCAATAACTTTTTGCCCCATTGGAATTTATGGACTACCTAATAGTTATTTAGAATTGCCTTATATTTGGGTATACCCGATACTTACCTGGTAGGGAGGTTTTTAAGGATTAAATGAAACAATTAGTTGGGTGTCTACAATGTAGCAAGCATTGTCTATAGTAAGCTCTGGGTTAACGGGGACTGACAGAGTCCTGCTATGAGATCTGCTTCCTGCTCTTCTTTGATCTTTCCTTTCTATCACAGGCTGGGTTAGGGCACAGAAACTGGTAATCGAGAGTTTCTTAGAAGGTGACAGGGGACGCTTGAGAGGTGAAGAGCATCTTGCTTGGCCCCTGGAAGACAGGAATCTCAAAATGTTCATTGTGACTTTCTGATAGTCGACCCTTTTTCTCTTTGTTCCCCCCTCCCACCCTTACTCCCAGTGCAGTTTGCAGTGCAGGGAACACACATCTCTTCTGTTCTGAGAGGGATCACACTCAGTAACTCAAGACAATGAGCTTAGCTAACTTTGTTCTTCTGTCAAGTAGCTCTAGGACAGTTGTAGAGCTTTGCAGGTGACTTGTAATGACCTCTTTATTACATGTAATGTTTCCAGCATGCAAACGTTTTATTGTGTGTGTTTCCCAATGAGCTTACCAGGAGGGTTGTATGTATACCCTTTATAAGTTAAATTTCACTTTTGAGGTTTTCTTTTCTTTTCAAAACAGCATATTAGGGTACAGAGCTCTGGCATGACTATCATTATTGACAGGTTTTGGTTTTTCACCTCTCTCCTCTCTGCTCACTTGGATTTATTTCACATAATATCTTCTTGGAATTTGATTGTCTCTCTAGATTAAGCTGAAACATTTAAATGTACCTTGTAATGGAGACAACAGACTAAAATACAAACACTCAATTTTTATAAGCCTTACATTGGCATTGAATTTTTTTTAAGATCTAAGAACCAGACTGAAAAACTAAATAAATTTGAGCTAGGAAAACTGATTTCTTGTTTACTGGAACTTGCTCAGTGAAGGATAAGTTATTTCACTTTAGGAATTATTGTTACCAGTTCCTCCAGTAATCTTAGTGTCTCCTACATGGATCCCGTGGTTTAAAAAGGTAACAGTAAAACAGAGGATGTTGTGATAATAAAACTCGGTATCGTGCAGTCAGTCTAGATTTGTGAAAAAGTTGTATTTCTGAAAGTCTTATATCAGGTTGGATGATAATAGTTAGCTTGCTTGCCTGCTTGTACTACTTCACTTGAAATTTTTGAGAAATAACACATTATATCAAATAAAAATTTGTTTCCTATAGTTTGTCATTTCCAAACTAAACAGCCAAAGTGCTAGTAACTTTAGAGTCTGGAAATACATTGTACATTTGAAATTTTGTTCCTGATAATTAGTGAGTAATCATTTGTTCCTCTTAAAATTTTGTTCTAAAATTTGTACATGGGGTTTTAAAAAAGTCAGTTATGGTGAGACATCCAGACATGGAAATGACTGTTAGGAAAGAGGTCATACTCACAGATCCCTAGACACAGGAGGCCCGGTACATTGCATAGGGCCATGCAGGAAACAGTACATTGTGCGGGGCCACACAGGGAAGCACCAGGTTGGAATGGGAGCCAGAGATGGAAGATGGGGGAGCATGGCCCAGAGCCTGTATTGGTTTTTTTGCAGAAGGGAATGGGCAAGACAGGGTAGCCAAGCTGGGTAAGTTTAAGATTGGCTAGTTTGAGTAATTTTGGCAGGCTTTGGGCTATAGGGATGGTCCCCGGTTGTCCAGGACCTGGGCCTGGGTGATTTAGGACAGGGGGAATATTACCTTGCTGTGGCTCTGGATTGGTTGGTTTGTATATCACAGGCACGCTCGCACAGGGGTCTTTTCTATCTCTAGGAATTTGCCAGCCCTGGGAGGAACAGTCTCTCCACAGTCAAGGCCCCAAATGCCAGAGTATCAAGAACACAGAGAATAAGAGAGTATAATCAATACAAACAAAACAAAACAATTGAGGAGTTCAAGATGGCACTGCTAAGCAGGTGCTGTTTCTGTGCATGTTTTTAAGAAATGGTGCTGTAAAAGACTAGAGAACATGTAAGTAATTTATTTCTGAGCTTTACATTTTGAAATGGTGTTTTAGGGGGTTAAAGAAAGTATTAACTAAAACCAACGCGATACGCTAGACATTTGGAAAACTTGAATTCAGTAACTTGACTCATGTAAATTTTTCTCCCATGTGAAGATGGTGGGCAGGGGTAGGAGGTCTGTGGTGCATATGAGGTGCTTTCTGCTTGGCCCCGCTAGCTTATGGGATGCTCACAGTTTTGCAGGGCTGCTTCACTTCTAGCTCTGTCTTCTGAATTCCAGGCATAAGGAAGAGGGAGAGCAAAAGGGTGCTTAACCGTCTTTCCTCCCCTTAGAAGGAGCAGTCTTAGAAGGCTTGCCCAACAATTCACCTTACATCTCATAGGGAATTGGTGATTCACTCATTGGTTAGTGTTTGTATGAAGCCAACAAAGGTTGTCCTTTCTGCTGTTCAAATTAACTCAAAAAATAGCTCTTCTTTGAGAGCATTTTGAAAAGAGAAGCGGGTAGGTTTTTTTTGTTTGTTTTTTTTTTTTTTTTTTGAGACGGAGTCTCGCCCTGTCGCCCAGGCTGGAGTGCAGTGGCACTATCTCGACTCACTGCAAGCTCCGCCTCCCGGGTTCAAGCCATTCTCCTGCCTCAGCCTCCCAAGAAGCTGGGACTACAGGCACCCGCCACCACGCCCGGCTAATTTTTTTTTTGTATTTTTAGTAGAGACGGGGTTTCACCATGTTTGCCAGGATGGTCTTGATCTCCTGACCTCGTAATCCGCCCACCTCGGCCTCCCAAAGTCTGGGATTACAGGTGTGAGCCACGGCGCCCGGCCAGAAGTGGGTAGTTTTATAAGAAATGTAATCATAGTGAAAGTCATGGTGATTATAGTAACAGTAATAAAACCTTGAGCTTTTATTCTATACTGGCTGCTACTCTGAGTGCTTTATACATTTGTATGTATAGTCCGTTTAGTCCTCAGAAAGCTCCATTATTATTCCCGTTTTTTTCCAGATGGAAATTGAGGCTCACAGAGGTTACATAACTTGCTCAAGGTAACATAATTGGAAAGTGCCGGAATCCAGATTAATAGCCAAGATTGTGTGCTTTGACCACGTGGTTATACTGATCTGTAATTTAAACACCTCTAGCTCAGAGATAAGCAAGCTAAAGCTGGAAAGTTTTAAGGCATTGGCCCAAGGTCACACCGGTAGTCGGCACTGAGCTTTTGCTTCTGGGTTTATTTCCACTACGCTGGTGTGCTTTCTCTAGGTGCACACTCTCATCTATATCCTCTTATATTTGGGCCAGCCTTCTTGAGAGGTGGCTATTTTTGGCTTGCTATGGTTCTGAATCCTGAGCATTAGATTCTTTCTTTAGACTTCTTTTACTTGGCAAGGAATCCCCCCAGAGGCACTTTAGCTTAGGGGTAGGGAGGGCGGACTTTAGAGGCACATTGCCTGTGTTTGAATCCTGGTTGTGCCAGCATTAGCCATGTGATCTTGGACAAGTCACATACCTCTCTTGAGTTTTAGTAGTCTCATCTATAAAATGGGTTAATCATAGTAGCCATCCCACAGGGCTGCCAGTAGAAATAGATGAATTAATACAATAAAACTGCTTAGTGTAGTGTCTGACACATAAGTAAATACTTTCTATCCTGATTATGTGATTACTTGTCAGAAACATTCTCCAAGTTAAACCTAACACGTTTCCCAGCACCCTGTTTGGCACTCGGTAAATGTAAATGGAATGAATGAAAGCAACTGTGAAGTGGTTTGTATTGTCAGCACATGCGTCTCATACTGGTTGGAAATATTAGGGTTGCAGAAGATTGGAATGTTCATGTTATTTGTAATATTTGTATTAATAGCCATTATCACTATTAAGGAGCGATAATATTATAGTATCTTACTCATCTTGTGCTATTTTCCACCTCACTTCACTTTTCTCCTGTATAAAACTATTAGTTTTTACATTTGGTGCTTTTACTGAGATTGTGTTGAAAGGCATTGTATACATTCAAGGTACTGTAAGTGACACAAAAGTTTATGGCTTCATGTTTAAAAATGGATGTTACTGGTTTTGAATCTTTTCATGTCACATTTCCAAGTAACGGCAATCACCCATTAAATATTAATTTAATCACAGGAACAAGATACAATCGTCACTAAAATGACTTTAAATGGCAGCATCACTTAGCAGTGAGATAAGGACTGGCAAAGCAGGATTTGTGTCATTCTGCCGCAGCTTTTAAACAATGTATTTGCATTTCCCTTGTCTGTTAAAATAATACAAGAATTAAACCCTTTTAAAGAGAACCTACTCGTCTCTTTCCCATGTGTCATTCCTGCATCAGAGAAAATGCTGCATAATACTAAGATGACAGTCCCACCTCTGATGTCACCCGGGATGGTACAATCCTCTCCAAGCCTTTGCTGGGCTTCCTGCTGCTGCACTGGGGGACATGGTTACATTAAAGCTAACTCCCGGCATCTCAATTATCTCCTTGGAAGTAGTTTTCACAAATATAAAAACGCCCTACGGTGGCTGTTTTCGGTAAGCTACCAAGGTAGAGAGCGGCAGAGGCAGACAGAGGGAGAGCAAACGGGAGAACAGGCTGCTTCCGCCTTTGTGAGAGGGACTGAGGCAGCAGCTTCTCTCGGCTCGGGTTCCAAGTGCTCAAAGTGCTTCCATTTACATCACCGTGTGCAGTGCAGGGCAAAAGGGGCTGCCAGGAAATCTGAAACTAATTTGCTTCCAGTTGACTAGAACAGCATATTTTGAATTAGCTTGCTTCTTTTTAAGCTAACTTTTCTCAAGCGTTAAACTGATGAACTGGGCATTTTCTATGATCAATGGGTAACTGCTGGAGCTACAGTAATCTCTGTGAGTAACCTCTATTTGTAGGTCTATGCAGGCAAATATATTTTTATATCTCTCTTTCTTTTCAATGCTGCTGTGAAAGTATCCGTCTGTATTATTGAGTGCTTTTGCTTACTAGTCTTGTCTTTCGAGCGTCCCAGTAGGAGACCCCTGGGGCTAGACTGGGTTCTGCTGAATCCAGACATAGAGGAGAGCATTTTGGATTTATTCAGGGATGCCCACGCCAACCATTCTTTAATTCCCAGTCATCAGAGAGATGCCACCTGCCCTCTGAATGCCTGTGCCCAGCACCTCACCTGGCTTTACCTGGAATGTTTATTTCAGCATGTGACATTGAATTTTTCAAAATTTTTATTTTTAGATAGAAAGCAGAATATTATTCTTACCTGTAATCTTACTTCCTTTCATTTTTTTTTTCCCACCAGCTTTCCTGGGAACACACAATTCTGTCACCCTATTTCTGCTCCCTGTTTGTGATATATTATATAGACAGAAAGAGAGAAAACAGCTACCCCTCCGGTTTTAGAAAGACATAATGTAGTGCTGGATGGGAATAGGGGAGGAGTTTCTCTTAAAGAGCTCAAACTGCTTTCCATTTGTGTGCCTGAAGTACAGCTTAGTATCTGAATAGCCTTGAAGGGAATAAGGTTAGCTCAAAGGTAGCACCAAAAATGTGCTGGAAACACGGTAGTTGAGACTGAGATAGAATCTTTACTGGAAGTTGGTGACAGGTATCTCAGTTTACACACAGGGATGTGTTTTTCCTGTTTGTTAAAAGTGTGGCTTTTATAGTAATTCAAGATTTATTTCTCTCTCACCATGGAAACTGACTTTCAACTCTCTGTAAAATTTGCATTTCTAGATATACTTGGGATAATTGTTTATGTCAGATTGTAGCCTGAATCCTTAGTGAAACTGTGGGTCTCCTATTGAGCATGAAAACTGCTGGCTGCAAATGTGGATCAGCTGAGTCCTGAGTCGGCTACACACTGGAGGCTGAGTGAGGTGGCATGTTTACCACTGCACCTAACATCTGTCTTCATAGACAGCAGTTGAAAGAAGTCCACAGCTGCAGTCGATCATCACTGCTAAGAACTGCAGCTGCTTGGCATTCATAATTATTTTTAAAAAGAATTGTATCATTTTTTGAAATATCAAATTCTTAAATGTCACAATATTTCCTACATATATAAGAAACAGTTTATATTAATCTTACCATATCTGTGTTAATTTTAGCAGAAGAAAGCTTGCTGTGAGCCAGACTGCAGGGTTATTTAAAAGTTTAGTTTAAACTTTTTTTTTAGGCTTTTAAAAATAAAATTTAAAGAGTCAGTAAAGAGAGAGAAGTTTTACAATTGGATTTTTAAAAGCATGGATTCCCCAACAGAGAGTAGAAAATGGACAGAATGGATGAAATCGGAGGGGTATCTCTGATCAGAAGGTAAAAGGCTGAAAGGAGAAGCACAAGATGTGGATGTAAAAACCAGAAGTTATGACAAAGAGAGGCAGACAAGAGTGGAGAACTCCACTGGTTAAAAAAAGGAAACCAGCTTTGAAAAACATCGATTTTAAAGATGAGCTCAAATTCAGCTCTCACAGCTTAGTGCTGCTTCTCCGTAACAAGTTACAGTGCCCTGCACAGTTGCAGAGACTTGGGTTTAAAATTAATGGGCTGTTCCCTGTCTCGCTCAAGCTTCCCTTTGGTATGCTGTATGGGGTGCCACTCCTTAGCTCACAGAGCTGCCTCTGAAATTGACTGAATGGTAAACCAGTATCATTTCTCTAGGGATTAGAGCTGATTAAGAAAAATTGGGTTCTGAATCATTAGTATGTGAAATTTAGTTTGCCGTAAGCACAGCTGTAACTATTAATCACTGGGGAAAGAGTGTCCAGTTAATGGGATAGTTTCTGTTTGTGTGCACATGTTAGAAGCTTGTGTAGTGGTTGGCAGGCCTTTTCCTGTTTTTTTGTTTTTTTTTTTTTTCCAACATATAAACAACTCAAATATCTGTGCCTTTAGCATTATCAGCATCCAGACAATAGCCAGCATCCTGGATTACATACCGTAGCTTTCTTCAAAACGTGACTTTTCTTAGGGCAAAGAGAGTGTCTCAAAACATAATGTACTTAGATTACTCATTTAGTAATTCTCATTACTCATATTCATTTTTCAGCTGTTTTTATCATACCAAATTTATTTTCTATTGCTGGGCAAAATGGGTTAGATTATCCTCTTGTTTTATGTTAATACACATTTTACTATTGCATTGCAAATTTGAGTCATGTATCACTGTGTTGCTGGTGAAGTTTATTGATTATTAAACGTAAAAACATTGATCATTATTACAGTTAAGGATTATAGTTACTTATAGATGAAATGCATTTGAGATTTTTTTTTTTTAACTCTGCAAGGGTTGCTCTTTATATTTGTTTTGTAAATTAAGCGTTTATCTTCCAATCATACAGATTTATGAAATTTCACATTAAGTGATCAGAGTGGTCACTCTTTCCTGCCCTCGTCTTTGGAACTGAATTCCTTTCTGACAAGTCAGGGGAGTGTGTTTTTAAGCTTGCTTCTATAAATTTTCAAGTGTTAAAATAGCTTGCTAATTTATAGTTTTCTTATATTAACATAATATTAACATAAGTTTTAAGGTGTTTACTAACTGATATTCATTAGGGAACAGAGAACACCAAAGGTGTTATTGCATTTATGAATATCATATGTAGAAATGAGGAAAAACAGATTATTAGTGGCTGGGTTAGCCATAATTTATAAAGGATTGAAAATCCGATGAACTATACTCATAGGAAATAGATTATAAGACCCTTAGTGCATTCTCCATAGTACCTTATCAGACGGAATTTCCCCATACATTTCTATTTTACAACCAATGTATCCAAAGATATGAACATTAAAACCTTGGGAAAGTATTCTGGTTTTTAAAACTTGAAAAGTCTTTGCGCTTCCCTGAGCCCATTTCTTTAAGCTCCAATGTAATTTTTTTAAGCCTGTGTACAAATAATAATATACAGGTTTTGACTAATGGTCAAGTTTACATTTGCAGTTATTTCATGATCTTTTTGTGTAAGTAGAGAGTCATTGGCCGTTCATTGTGAGAGAAATTTACTATGAGCTATAAAATCAAGAGGGGGTCATATTACAGCAGAGGCAATTCTCTTCCTCTCTTGGAAAGGGTCCGGGGGCACTTGCTAATTCGAGGGTAAACCCAGACCAGAATGATCAAGTGTTTCTCTTTGCAGGAATGAGATTGTTTTCTTGGAACTTACTTTAGTTGACGTCTATTTGATTGAACAGTTGGACCTCTGAGTTAGGAGGCAGGCAGTTGTGATCGCTTTTAAAATAAAAAAGTAGGCATTAAATGTAGTCAGAATGACTTGTAGATATTGTTGTAGTTTTCTGGAGCAGTGTTTCTTATCCTGTAACATGCATACGAATCCTCTGGGATTCTTGTTAGAAACCAACCGTGATTGGGAATGTCTGAGGTGGTGCCTGAGAGTCTGAATTTCTAACAAGCCTCTTTGGTGGTATCTATGCTGCTTTCTCAAGGCCACACTGAGTAGAAAGGCTCTAGGACAGCACTTTCAAATAGAGCTTTCTGTGATGATGGAAATGTTCTCTGTATATAGATAGACATATAGATATCTATATCTCTGTATAGTGGAGTATGGTAGGTTTTAGCTACATATGGTATGGAGCACTAAGGAACTACATTTTCAATTTTATTAAATTTTAAGTAACTTAAATGGAAATGGAAATAGGCTTATGTGGATATAGCTACCAAATTGGACAACACAGTGTTAGAAATCCATTGAGAAATTTATACTTAATGGTGATAGCTCATGTAGGATCATGCTGAATTCTAGAATAGGCCGAGATTATCTCCACTGAAATTTACCACTGCCTGAACTTTGTTTGCGATCAGACAGTATATATAGATGGAGGTGCTGGATTGTAAGCTCCTTGATGACAGAGGCCAAGTTGCTCTTGTTTGTTGCTCTTTTCTCTGCCGCTTGATGCATTCATGGTCCACAAGAAATGTCTGCTGAGTAAATGAGAGAAAGAGCTGGCTCTCACATCAGGAAGCACCCTACTGTTTCCCGAATCCTTTTCAAGCCTGGACTTAGAAGCAGCGGGTAGGACTTGGGTGACAGTAACATGCAGTATTTTGCTTGTGTTTAAGGAGGCTGTTTTTTTGCTTCTGTCTTAAAGTTTTTTGTTTGTTTGTTTGTTGAGACAGGGTCTTGCTGTGTTGTCCAGGCTGGAGGGCAGGGGCACAATCACAGTTCATTCCTGCCTCAACCTCCCAGGCTAAAGCAATCCTCTAACCTCAGCCTCCCAAGTAACTGGGAGCACAGGCACACACCACCACGCCTGGCTAAGTTTTTAAATTTTTCGTAGAGATGAGGTCTCCCTGTTTGCCCAGGATGGTCTTGAACTCCTGAGCTCAAGCGAACCTCCTGCCTCAAACTCCCAAAGGGTTGGGATTACAGGCGTGAGCCACCTCATCTGGCTTTCAGCTTCTATTAATTGGTGTCCTGTGGGTTCTGGGACATTCATAATTGATTGATTCAACAAAAATATCCATTTTGCTAGGTAATATTGTTATAGGCTCTGGAGATATAGTTGTAAAGAAAGCAAATAAAGTTGTTGCCTTTTAGAGTTTATATTTTTGTGGCAACAAAGCAATACAAGACAAAACAAAAACCTTTTTCTAAAAAATGGCATGACTGGTCCCAGGTTCTAGAAAATATATGTACATAGAATCCATAATTGTGGCTCTCCTGAAGAACCTAGGCATAGATGTCACTGTCATAGGGTCTTGGAAAATGTATGTCCTATTGCTGAGAATTCCTCATGAAAACGGTTTTATCTGGTTCAAATTTCAGCTTACAGTGACCGAGTCTACAGTAGATGGGGCAAATAGTTCTTGTATTTTGTTTTTCTTCAACTATTGTCTTTTAAGGAGTTTGCTAGCCAGAGTGGAAGAAAACCTGTTTGATTTACTGCTTCTCAAACAGGATAATTCTCAGAAAGGCCATGGTTTTTCTGCAGTCAATCTTACGGAGCAGGCTTATTTTCTCACAATTTGAAGAAATTTCTTTCTATCCCATTCCATTTTATTACGGCTCTGTCCCTGTGTTCCAGAAACAGATGACTACTTAATATATAACCCAAAGCACTCCTAAAATTCATCCTGTTAACATTCAAATGTATCTCATTTCTTTCTCATTATATTAAATCAAAAGAAAAAAGGTCTTAAAAAAATCAGTGGATTTATATGTCATTGCAGGAAAAGCATCTTTGCTAAACAACACGAAACACGATTTGTTAGGAATCTGACCAGATACACAAAGCAGCAGATAGAGTCTCCGATAGAAAAGTGTGGCTTCTAATGGAGTATAAATAGATACCTCCAAAAAGTACATGTATTTCACATGAATGTGAAAACTCTTCTTGTCTCTTCCCTCCTCCACACTCTGCACTACCTTTTTCATTTCTTTAAGGGGAAAAATACACGCAGTAAAGTATGAACTCTTTATTAATTCACATTCTACTAGTGTGTGGTTTATATTTAGGTAAGTGCTAAAGTTCTTTTTTTATATTTAGCAAGTCCCTAAGTCCCTTTGTCACACATAGGAGACCAAATTCGGGTAGGACTAATTCAGGAAGGCTCGCTGGAGGGGAAGTGTTTTTGGTGGATTGTTACATTAGTAATAGATGTAGACTGAAAGGGAAAGTGTTAACACGTTTGGTGTAAATGCTCACAGCAGTTGGCAGAGGCCATGTTGAAGCTAGAGGGGACTGGGGCAGAGGAGATGAGGAGATGATGGGCATGGATGCTGGTCCAGGTAGAGTGTCGTGGGAGATGCAGCACCCCTTGCATCTTTGTTCCTGTCTATTCTGCCTGTGTTCTGGCTCCAGCACTCACCGTCTCTCACCTGTACTATTGCCAGAAGCCTGCGTGGTTGTTCCTGAGTCTATGCTCGTACCCTCTCTGCTACACCTCCTTCACATTCTACCAAGGCGAGCTTTCTAACATGCCAAACAGACGTCTCAGGTTCTGAAAATACTCACTTTTGAATCCCCTGTGTTTAGTACATAGCAGGTGATCAATATTTGCTGAATGCGTGAATGAATTTTGGAAACAATGGGCATTTAATTGGAAGTATCTATGGCCCTATTTTAAAAGGGAGCAGCTTAAAACAATCTTAAAAGAAGAATTTGGTCTTTTTTTAAAAAAATAATTATCTTAGCATATAGTCCCAATTTTTAAACGTAAGGAATAAATCAGAAATTCTAAGTAAAAGGTCAGGATTGATACTCTGCCATATTTTGTGTGTTGTTAAAGATAGTCAAGTTGCGATAACCAATACAAACAGCAAAAATAAACTGCTTGTGGGGTGTGACAGAGGATGCCTTATTTGAAAGGCAATTCTTGCTGTTATGCTGAATCCTTAGGGACATGATGATTAAGGCTGTTTCTACCCAGAAGCTACAACTAAAACATTTCTGGTTTTATTCTTCATTATATTTGTTAACATTACTGCTCTTAGAAATGATGGTCTTGGCTGAATGCATTAGTTCATGCCTGTAATCCCAGCACTTTGGGAGGCCAAGGTGGGAGGATCACTTGAGCCCAGGAGTTCAAGACCAGTCTGGGCAACATAGGGAAACCCTGTCTCCTCAAAAAAATAAAAAAATAAAAATTAGCCGGGCGAGGTGGCACATGCCTGTGGTTCCAGCTGCTCCAGAGGCTGAGGCTGGAGGATCACTTGAGCACGGATGGAGGTTGAGGCTGCAGTGAGCTATGATCGTGCCACTGTACCCCAGCTGAGCAACAGAGTGACACCCTATCTCAAAAAAGCAAAAAAGCGATGACGAATGATGGTCTCTCACAGTTCAGTGTCCCTGAGTTGCTCCCAGGCTTTTCCTCCTGAGAGACAGAAGACTAGAAATTTAGTCCTGACTTACAGTTCCAAAACAGTACTTTACTGAACATCATTTTACTGACCTTGGTTAGGTCATTTCGCCTCTCAGAACATTTGTCTTCCCTCGTCTATTCCAGTTCTTAGAACAGTAAACATAGACCAGGAGAAACTACTCAAATATTTAATAATAAAGCGAGCAGTCTGTCATGCAGGGCTTTGCCTCGCCCTTTCTCCCTCTTATCTGACCTCATTTTCTTTGACCAGTTGCCAAGTTGTTAGATCAGACATCACAAGCACTTGCCCACAATTGTTGCATTTGCCGCCCCTTTCTGAGGGACATTTCAATGAAAACTGCTAAAAATGGGGTGAAGGAATGATCAGATTTCTCTGAGGCCCCTTGATATCTTTTGGTCACTTCTCTTGGGGCCACTGTTCAGTTGTGTTTTTTTTTTTTCAGAGGGCAATTGAAACTGTTAAAGCAAAGTGGGCTCCCGAGTGACTAAGTTTCACTTTTCTTCCCTTTGTTGAATGGATTTCACTGTAATATGTATTAGTGCTGTTGATAAATACAGCTTCAGCGGCCACTATGGTCAGTTTTCTTAAAACACTTCATGATGGGTTAAACATTATTGCCTTTGGAAGCTTTAAGGTGTGAGTAACATTATGCTCATTTGTTTTGTATATTTACACTGTATATACCATACAGCGAAAGTCTTTTTGACTTTTATGTATGCAGAGGAGAGAACTTTTTTCAAGAGTTGGTGAGCAAGAGAAGGCTTAATTAAAGGCAGGGGATTTGGCTTAGGTCTTGAAATGTGAAAATAATCTGATTTATGTTGAAATGGAAAGAAAAAGTATGTCAGGTAGAGAAAAGAAGTTGAACAAAGGCAAAGGAGCATGTGTATATCTACTTATTCAGAATGGATGTATGCTTAAGCTTATTTCCAGTGTGTATTAGGATTAGAAGAAATCTTTTCAGGGTATTCATGGGCTGCCCCCTCCTTCAGTTTCGAGGCAGTGGTATAACATGTGAAAGGGAGTTGAGAGAGACTAGATTAGGAAAGATGGATTGGGATTGTAAAGGAAGAAGTAAAGCTTTTATCCACAGACAACATGATCTGGTATGTAGAATCCTGAGGAATCTACAAATATGTTATTATATGCTCCAAGTTAAGCAAGATTGTAGGATGTAAGATTCACATACAGCAACAAATTGAATTTCTATGCACGGCTAATGAATGATCTAAAGAAATTTGAAAAGCAGTATCAAAAGAAATAGAATCTTAGGGGAATACATTGAAAATTTGTACATTTAAAATTATAAAAAAAGCATGGCTGAAAGAAATTAAAGAAGATTAAATAAATGAAAAGACAGCCCATGGTCATGGAACAAACGATGTAATAGTAATACTGTTAAGAAGCCGATACTGTATAGATTCGTTGCGGCCCCTGTCAAAATCACAGCTGTCTGACGAGTTGATTCTAAAAGTCATGGGAAATTCAAGGGGCCCAGAGTGACCTAAACAACCTGGAAAAGGAAGAACAAGGTTGGAGGAGACTCACACTTCCAGATTTCACTTACTGCAAAGCTACAGTAGTGAAGACAGTGTTATTCTGGCGTAAAGATAGGCATCTAGCCAGGTGTGGGGCTTCATGCCTGTAATCCCGACACTGGAAGGCTGAGGTGGGAGGGATCACTTGAGCCTAGGAGTTCAAGACCAGCCAGGACAATGTAGTGAGACCCTGTCTCTTAAAAGAATGAAAAATTGTCCAGGTAGGGTGGTGCACGCCTATAGCCCCAGCTACTCGGAGGCTGAGGTGGGAGGATCACTTGAGTTCAGGAGGTTGAGACTGCAGTGAGCTGGGATTGCACCATTATACTCCAGCCAGGGTGGCAGAGTGAGATTCTGTCCAAAAAAAAAGATAGGCATCTAGCTCAATGGAATGGAGAGTCCAGAAGTCAACCTTTGCATATATATTAATATATGTATACGATTGAGTTTTGACATGGGCACCAACACTTTTCAATGGGGAAAGAATAGTGTTTTCAACAGATAGCGCTGGGACAACTGGATATCCACATACAAAATAATGAAGTTGGATTTCTACTTCACATCGTATACAAAAATTAATTCAAATTGGATGAGAGAGCTAAATATAATAGCAAATACTGCAAAACTCTTAGAAGACAACGTAAAAGTAATCTTTGTGACCTTGGTTTAGACCATGATTTGCTACATCTGATACAAAAAGCACAAGAGACCAAAGGAAAAACAGATAATGTGGATTTCAGCAAAATTAAAAACTTTGGTGCTTCAAAAGACACTATCAATTAAGTGAAAAATGACCACTCACAGAATGGGAGAGAACATTTGCAAAGTATATATCTAATAAAGAACTTATATCCAGAATAGATAAAGAACTCCTACAACTCAGTAATAAAAAGACAAATAATTCAGCTATCAAATGGGCATGTCTCTAAAAAAGATGCACGAATGGCCAAAAAACACATGACAAGGTGCTCAACATAATTAGTCATTAGGGAAATGCAAATGAGAATCACAGTGAGATACCACTTCTCGGATGTCTGTAACAATGAACAGACAATAATAGAATCTTAGACATTGCTTGTAGGAATGTAAAATAGTGCAGTTGCTTTGGAAAACTGTTCAGCAGTTTCTTAAAATATTAGACATAGATTTACTATATGATCCAGAAATTTCACTTCTACGTGTATACAGAAGAGAATCAAAAATATATGTAGACCAGATGTAGTGGTTCATGTCTGTAATGCCAGCACTTTAGGAGACCGAGGCAGGCGTATCCTTTGAGCCCAGGAGTTTGAGAGCAGCCTGGGCAACGTGGTGGAACCCCATCTCTGCCAAAAAAAAAAAAAAAAAAAAGAAAAGAAAATTCGCTGGGCATGGTGGTGCATGCTTGTGCCTGTAGTCCCAGCTACTCATGAGGCTGAGGTGGGAGAATGGCTTGAGCCCAGGAGGTCAGGGTTACAGTGAGCCGTGATCGTGCCACTGCACTCCAGCCTGGGTGACAGAGTGAGACCCTGTCTCAAAGAAAAGAAAGAAAAGAAAAAATATATTTAGACCCTGAAACTTATGTACACATTTTTTATTCATAGCAACAAGTGGAAACAGCTCTACTATCTCATCATTTGATGAATGGCCAAAGTAAAGACTGTTCGCTTACGATGACATATTATGTGGCAATAATAAGGAATGAAGTTCTCAGCCAGGCTCAGTGGTGCATACATGTAGTGCAGCTACTTGTGAGGCTGAAGTGGGAGGTTTGCTTGAGACCAGGAGTTTGAGACCAGCCTGGGAACCATAGAGAGACTCTGTCTCTCTTTATAGATATAAAATAATTTTAAAAAGGAAGGAAGTTCTGATACATGATACGACATGAGTACACCTGACAACCTTGTCCTAGGTGAAAGAAGTCAGACCCATAATGCCGTATATTGTATGATTGCATTTATATCAAGTGTCCAGAATAGACAATTCCGTAGAGACAGAAAGTGTATTGGTAGTTACCAGGGGCTGAGAAAAGCTGAAATAGGGAGTGGCTGCTTATGGATACAGTTTTTTGGGGGGAGTGATAAAAATGTTCTGGAATTAGATAGTGGTGATAGTTGTACAGTTTTGTGAATATACTAAAAATGACTGAATCTTAAAAGGTGGAACCATGAAAAGACCTACTGTGTTCCTTACTGAAAGAAAGAAAATGTCAATATTCCACCCTAGGAAGATGGTTCTTCATTGTTTTTAGCTATCGTCTTTTTCAATTCATTGTTTGAAAAGTCGCTTCCTTTTCAGATGTAAGCAAGCTACAGTTTATTAGTTCTTTCTTCCGTAGAAGGTATTATAAGTACTATCACAGAGAAGTGCTTGTTAGATTCCATCAACACTTGATTCGAATGTAATTTTAAAAATATATTTCAGGTCAGGCATGGTGGCTCATGCATGTAATCCCAAGGCCAAGGCAGGAGGATCATCTGAGGCCAGGAGTTTGAAACCAGCCTGGGCAACATAGTGAGACCCCATCTCTACAAAAAATAAAAACGTTAGCAGGGCATGATGGTGCACACCTGTGGTCCCAGCTCCCTGAGAGGCTGGTGTGGGAGGATCACTTGAGCAGAGGAGTTTGAGGCTGCAGTGAACTATGATCGTACTACTGCACTGCAGTCTGGATGATAGAGTAAGACCCTGTCTTTAAAAAAGAAAAAAAAAGTGTATATATTCAAATTATTTTACAACATGGAATATGAAGCAACATATACTCTCAGATGTATTGCTATTTAACACACTGGGGGATACCGTGTGTTAAATAGCAATACATCTATTATTAGTAATTGCATCAGTAATTAATAATTGTCAGTTATTAGGATAACTGATGTTTCCAAGTTACCTCATTTAGTGCATGCCTTGGAAATCAAATTTTTTTTTTTTTTTTTGGAGATGGAGTCTCACTCTGTCGTCCAGGTTGGACTACCGTGGTGCAATCTTGGCTCACTGCAACCTCTGCTTCCCAGGTTTAAATGATTCTCGTGCCTCAGCCTCCCAAGTAGCTGGGATTACAGGCAGAATCAAGTCTTTTTTCCTTTTTTCCAGCCATTTCAGTGTACATATTACAGACATTTATCAAATATTTCACAAAATAGGAAGGTTGTAACTCTGCAGTAGTTTAAAAATGGTCACAATGGCCAGACATGATGGCTCATGGCTGTAATGCCAGCACTTTGGGAGGCAGAGGCGGGTGGATCATGAGGTCAAGAGATCGAGACCATCCTGGCCAACATGATGAAACCCCATCTCTACTAAAAAAAAAAACACAAAAATTAGCTGGGCGTGGTGGCACGCACCTGTAGTCCCAGCTACTCTGGAGACGGGTAGGAGAATCGCTTGAACCCAGGAGGTAGAGGTTGCAGTGAACCGAGATCGTAACACTGCACTCCAGCTTGGAAACAGAGTGATATTCCATCTCAATAAATAAAATAAAATAAATAAAAATGGTAACAACTAATGTCCTCTTTCATAAAGTAGAAGTGAGTACACTGTATTTCCAGCATTGATGAGGGTTTTCATGATACAAAGTAACCAAAACTAAGTTCAGGAGAAGACTGGATACTGGGACTGATAGGACTATAACTGCTCTCCGTAAACCCCCAATTTAAAGTTTTGGTTTGTCAGAATGTCCCCATCTTCAGTTCTCACTGGCTATCATTTTAACAAGAAAATATTATAAATTTGGTTCAATATAGTGAATATATACTAATTAAATACTGTTTACTTCATATATTGTGGTTCTTCATAAGCTGCCACTAAAATTTTATGCAGGTGGTGATCTTACTAATATATAGAATCTAAAATGTTGAACTCTTGGAAGCAGAAACTAGAATGATAGTTACCAGGGACTGGCAGGTGGTGGGATTGGGGAGGTGTTGGTCAAAGGATACAAAATTGTAGATAGATAGGAGGAATAAATTCAGGAGGTCTGTTGTAGAACATGGTGACTATAGTTAATAACGATGTATTGTAAACTTGAAAATTGCTAGAAGAGTAAGTAGGTTTCAAGTGTTTTCACTACACACCAAAAATCTGAGGTAAAGTCCTGGTATGTTGTTGTTAATTAGCTTGATTTAGCTACTCTACAAGTGTATGTATATATTAAATGCATACATATACACTCATGTTGTATAATATATATATAAAGTTTATATATATAAACATACATGTGTATATATATAAACAAACTATTGTCAATTGAGAAAATAAATGAAATGAGAACAATGCATTTTCTGTAGTTGGGATCCTGGAAATCTTGATCAGCGCAGTAAGTTTCTCGTTCCATGTTGGCTTCATTCTTATTTTTCAGGGATGTTTTGAAAGCATTTTTTCCCTCCACAGAAACCCAACAATGAAGGGCAGACTTCTGGCAGAAAAAAATACTGACTGAGTGTAAATAGATGCTAAGTGTTTTGCAGGGGCTGTCTCAGAGACTGCACTGCACAGATATTGCTGGCTGGGTCATAGGGCTCTTTAGTGCTATGTCCAATGTAAATATTTTAGTTGCTGATTTATAAGTGGTATTTGGAAGGTGGTACATATCCTTATTGTAATCCCTTTTTGCAAATGAAGCAACTGAGTTACTGAATCCTCACGTATGGGACACCAGAAGCAAAGTTAAATAGGGCAGGTGTCATTAGACTGCCCTCTATACTGAAAGCTTTGTGGTTATACTCATGTAGGCTGAGTAGAATGGGTCACTGCAGTGTCATGAGAAGTATGTGTTACAGGGTGGTGAGAGGACAGATATAATGCAGCAATCAAGTGAATAAGTATTACTGAGTGCCTAATCTGTGTGAATATGCATCGTTACCTCCTGGGCCCTGTCTTTCTACAACAAATCATGCGTCCATTGTGTTCTTTTCACAGGTGATCATGGAGGAAGCACTTTACTCCCACCAAATGTCACAAATGAATTTCCAGAATATGGAACCATGGAGGAAGGTGGAGATGGCCTAAGGGCTTCTCTGGAGTTTGATGGTGAGACTCTGCCATGCCACCCGCAAGAGCAGCATGGTGTCCAGCCTCTTACTGGCTGCCACTCTGGGCTCGACAGTGTTACAGAAGGACCAAAAGATGTCAGAGAGGCCCCCTCTCAAAGTCACCTCAAGGAACAAAGTTTACAGCCCATTGACTCTTTGATTTCAGCTCTGAAAGCCACAGAAGCCAGAATCATTTCTGGAACATTACAGGCTACAAAGGTACTGGACCAAGATGCTGTTTCTAGTTTTTCAGTTCAGCAGGTGGAAAAAGAGCTGGACACTGCCAGTCATAAAACACAGAGAGTCAACAAACTGCTCCCTGCTGGCCAAAAAAAAGCACCAGAAATACCTCTTTCAGCTGAAGTAACGACGGAGGAAAGTTTTTATTTGAGCATCCAGAAGGATCTGACCGCGCTGTTAACTGGAGACACTCGGGCAGAGCTTTCCCAGATAATGAATAATGGGAGGAAGGGGGCGCTCTGTGTGCAGGAGCCATCTTGTCCTGTGGCCTCCCTCGGGAGCTCAGCGGTGACCTGCCACTCGGCAGGCAGTGTTGGTTTCTTAAAAGAGCAGAGGTCTGCTCTTGGGAGAGAGCACCCAGGGGGATGTGATCAAAGCAGCTCCATGGGACGCCCAGGCCGGGTCAAACATGTGGAATTTCAAGGAGTGGAGATACTGTGGACAGGAGGAGATAAGAGAGAGACCCAGCATCCTGTAGATTCTGAGACATCACTGCGAAGAACAGCCTCTCCTGAAAGCAAAGAGTTTTCCAAAGTGCCGTGCCGTCTCATCTCATCAGCTGGTTTGTGTGGTTCAAGTCGTTTAACTGACCATGTTTGGGATGAGTCCTGGAAGGCTCCTTCAGAGAGGCCTGGCACTAGCTCGAGGACATTCTCCCCTGTGCGTCTTGATGAGAGTGGAGAGGATGAAGTCTTCCTAAAGGAAAACAAACAGCATCTTGAGAAGACACCTGAGCCAGAGAGAGACAAGGAAAGGTGAGCTCCCAGAGCAGCTGTCTGAGCTGCCTGGTACTTACCATGGAAAACCGTTATCCTGTGCCTGACAGGAGAACTCAATCACAAAACGTTGGGTCCTTGTTATCATAGAATATAAGAGGAGCTACTATAAGCTAGGTCCTTCTAAGCTAAGATTCCTCCTAAGCTTCTCAGGTATTAAAGTGATCTCGTTATAAAGTCATCCATTAGGCATGGACCAGGGAAACAGAGTTCTGAACAGACTGTGAACACTACACTGTGAATTCTTTTCTGACATTTTCTTAACATTTGACAGATTTCAAGTTTTCCAACATCAAGGTAACTAACATACCCCACCGTAATCTTTAGTAATATGAAAAGGTTTGGACTCTTTTGACACACCCTATGTAGCTGGTACTTCCAACCTTGGCATTTCTTCTGGGTATAACACCAATGCCTTCAGTCCAGCCTACATACATGTATGTACACAGAGGTTCTGGGTCCACTCAATTTCCTTTGTTTGTTTGTTTGTTTATTTATACAGAGACAGGGTCTCGTTCTGTCGGCTGGAGTACAGTGGTGTGATTATGGCTCACTGCAGCCTTGACCTTCCAGGCTCAAGAGATCCTCCCATCTCAGCCCTCTGAGTAGCTGGGAGTACAGATGTGCACCTCCACGCCTGGCCAACTGTTGTCTTCTTTGTAGAGATGGGGTCCCACTGTGTTGCCCAGGCTGTTTCAAACTCCTGGCATGAAATGATCCTCCCACCTTGGCCTCCCTAAATGGTGGGATTACAGGCGTGAGCCACTGTGTCGGCCGCTTCCTGTGTTTAGAAATGACATCTCAGGGGTTCAGAAGTGGATTTTATAATTCAGTTTATCCTTGGTATTCACATGGGAATTTCTTCTTCTCACAAGTAGCATATATTTTGATTTATGGCTTTTATTATTATTTTTTAAATTATGCTTTAAGTTCCGGGCTACATGTGCAGAACGTGCAGGTTTGTTACATAGGTATACATGTGCCATGGTGGTTTGCTGCACCCATCAACCCGTCATCTACATTAGGTATTTCTCCTAATGCTGTCCCTCCTCTTGCCCCCCAACCCCCTGACAGGGCCCGGTGGGTGATACTCTCCTCCCTGTGCCCGTATGTTCTCATTGTTTAACTCCCACTTATGAGATTTATGGCCTTTATGAGTGAAACTTGGCGTCATGTGGTATTTCCTGGTCTTTCTCTGCATTTCTGACATCTACACTAGCTTAGACTCTGGATAAATGGCAGACATGACCCATCTTTCTCCACTCCCTTCGATCGTAGTCATTTGTTGTGTACTGTACCTCTAATTGGTGCCATCTTTTCTTCTGTCAGTCGTCATGACACCATGTTTTATAGTTTATACAGGAGAGCATCTGTGTCAAAGCGGAGGGTTGTTTCTTGTTTTCTTGTTCGGTGTAAGGAAATGCCTTTTCCTCTGCAGTTAACAAACCCATTGAGAGTGTTGCTTCTTTGGGATCGCTGGCAGGATCCTTCCCACTCCCCTCCCCAACCCATCAGCTCTCCAGACTTCCCTCCAAAGCGGCCTTGATATGTGGCATGTGGCCCAGTGTTTATATTCCCACTGGAATATATACTTTTACTGTTGTTCAGATTAATAATTCATTCCTCTTTTCTTCCCACAAATATTTTTCGGTTGTCTCCTATGTCCTGACACTGCAAGATGCTGGGCATAAAAGAATGTTCAAAATAGATGCGGCTCACGGTTACTGTCCTCATGGAATTTATCGCTGAAGATAAACATTGATCACATAAACATGCTAATAGGTATAGGATCACAAAGTGTGCTAGGTTCTGTGAAGGAAAAGAACAGAGACCTACGAGAAAGAATAATTTGGATGGAGGGGAGAGGCCAGTTCAGTTGATGGCTTGGACAAAGCTTTTCTATGGAAATGGAAATTAAACTGAGACATGAGGAAGGAATGAGTTTGCCAGGCAGAGAAGGGGTAGGAAGAATATTCCAGGCAGAGGGAACAGCATGTGCACAGGAGGCTGCCGAGCTCCCTGACTAGTGTGTGCTTCCTGCAGATGTGTGAAGCCAAGGCCTGTGCCAGGCTTGAAGATTTGAAACTCAACCTGTGTGGCTGATGCCTGAAGAGCAGGGGAGGCTGGGCATGGGGGCTCACACCTGTAATCCCAGCACTTTCGGAGGCCGAGGCGGGTGGATCACCTGAGGTCGGGAGTTCGAGACCAGCCTGGCCAACATGGTGAAACCCCGTCTCTGCTAAAAATACAAAAATCAGCCAGGCGTTGTGTTACGTGCCTGTAATCCCAGCTACTTGAGAGGCTGAGGCAGGAGAGTCACTTGAACCTGGGAGGCGGAAGCTGCAGTGAGCTGAGATTGCACCAACACACCCCAGCCTGGGTGACAGAGTTAGACCGCATCTCAAAAAAAAGAGCAGGGGAGAATGGGGTGCAGTGAGTGTGGAGAGGTGGAGAGGAGCATCATCTTAGGAACGGTCCAGTTTATGCCAAGTGCAGTGGGAAGCCATTAAGAACATAGCATTTAGTCCATGGCTGACCTTCAGTATTTAAAAACAACAAACCAGTTGCAATGTTGAATGTGGATTCCAGTAATACCTGGGAATGTGGATGACTTATGAGATGCTTAATAGATAATTCCTATTTCTATTTTATTCCTGTTTGTAGGAATCTGAGGCTCAGAGAGGTTAAGTAAAGTTGCTTCAAGTGATATAGCTGGTAATTGAGATAGCCAAAGTTCAGCTTCCGGTTTTTCTAACTCTTGACCTCTTGCTCTTCCTAGTTATCTAACTCCCAAGTTTTTTTTACTTAGTTATCCTAATGTTCATTTTTAATATTTGAAGAACATGCTGCATATTAATTGTTCACATTTGTGTGCCGAAGTGAATGCCCCACCCTGTATATTGACTTTTGAGCTGTTTCTAATATCTCAAGGCTTTGGTTAGCCTTGGTTTCTGTTGGCTTTTGTTAGGCTGTTCGTTGGCTATCTAATTTTGGACCTGAAATCTCTCTGCAGTGCTGCTGTGTTGTCAGCAGGGGGCAGCTCTTGGCTTCTGATGTAGTCATCTGCTTGAGAGCATTTGGCCTTATTTAAATCAAAAAGTATTAATCAACTGATGAAAGTTTGGTGTATTTTTACCGAAATTTTGCCGTATCAAGTTTACATGATATCTGATTCTGTTATAATTAGGAATGCTGGTAGTTGCAAATAATCTGAATGTGCACGGTATAGTTGGCTAAAATGAGAATTGAATATTTTATTCACATATTCATTGGACCAGATGTATTCACACATTAGGAAGCTAGTTTGAAACTTTATTAAATTATTTATAGTGTCCTAGCCACATATATGGTGAGACTTTTTCAACCTGATTATGTTTCATAGCTTCCTTCCCAAATATGTTAAGATAAAGTCAATGAATAGAAGAGTTAGATCTTCAGAATGTTGTCCTTTTTATATGATTGAAGGGGGAAAAATAAAGACATTAACCTAATCTTGGAATTCCTCACTCTTATTTACTTTCCAGGATCACTGAACAAGAGGAGCACGTTAAGGGGGAAGATGAAGACATCCTCGGGCCTGGATATACAGAGGACTCCACTGATGTGTACAGCTCCCAGTTTGAAACCATTTTGGACAACACTTCTTTATACTACAGTGCGGAGTCCCTGGAGACATTATACTCAGAGCCTGATAGCTATTTTAGCTTTGAAATGCCCCTCACTCCAATGATACAACAGCGCATTAAAGAAGGTGGTCAGTTCTTGGAGAGGACATCAGGGGGAGGACATCAGGATATCCTGAGTGTGTCAGCAGATGGTGGAATCGTGATGGGCTATTCTAGTGGGGTCACCAATGGGCTGAATGATGCCAACGACTCCATCTACACGAAGGGCACCCCGGAGATTGCTTTCTGGGGAAGGTACTCGTCCCATTCTCATACATTTCATACTGGTGGTTTTTGTAGGGTTTCTTCTTTGGGAAATCTGAGTGTGGAATATATTTTTAAATCATTTGGCCAATTTCTGTGGATATAAGCCAATGATGTGAGTGAAAAGTAATTTGAGTTTTAGGGCAGGAAGGACACACCTTAGTGGTTTGTCAAATTGGCAAACTGTGATCATTTTAGTCTGTGGTATTTCCTGGATGACTATAAATTGGATACCAAACAAATATTTGGGGATGATGAGTGAGATATCAGCTCCGACAATGGCAGCGACGTGGTGCTGTGAAAAGAACACTGAGAGATCGTAGCTTTAGTTTGGCACTGAGGGTGGTTGATGACTTCAAGAAGGTTATTTGATTAGCTCAGAGATTCCTTCATAGGAAACTAAAGCGGTGGACTATGCAGTCAGCAAAATCTCTTCCAGTCCTTTGCTCTGAGAGGTCCTATTCTGTCCTCCTGTTCCAGACATGTTGAAGGAAGGATCCAATTAGACAGATGCTTGAGAGAGCTGATATCTTGGTCTAGGCTGTGTATTTTCTCTCTCTACTTTAGGATTTTAGTCTATCTGGGAGATAAAATGACACATTTTGTACGTTGTATGCACCTTGCCTGTCATCTGGGGATTCCACATCTATTTATGGATTACCCAGCATTTCATTTCTTCATGCTCGTCATCCTCAGGTTATCTACCTGTGACAATTTTATGAATTTTGTTTTGATATATTGTGTGTGTGTGTGTGTGTGTGTGTGTGTGTGTTTGTATGGAGCTGGTGGGGGGTGGTGTTAAATGGTGATCAACTATTTTAAAACTGTTGAAAGCTATATGAAATAATACCAGTGCTTTTTGTTTAAAAAAAAAAAAAAAAAAAGCTAGTAATACAGGTTTTCAATGCACCTCTCTTTTTGGGCAGTCTGTCCTGTGCTGAGCATTTTCTATAACCAATTTGAAGGTTAATAGTTCATTGGATGAGCAAATTCAGGATTGGCACCTTGTGACACTGTAGCAATGCATTTCCTTGTGAAAATGGATTGGGGGATATCGGTTGTCTTATTGGGTTACAGTGAGAATAAAAAGAACAAGGTGTCAAAACAAGATTTTGGTCTGAATTACTTGAGCAAGCCACTTATTTTCTCTGAAAGTTGATTTATTTATTTACGAAATGGGGTTAACGATCCAGCGTGTTGTGAGGCCGTGAGATTTAAAGGGTTAATAGAGACTAAAGCACCTCACACAGGACATGGTACAAAGCAGAGCCTGGGTAAATGTGTGCATATGAACTGGTTGCCTGGTTAGTCCACATCTAGACTTCCTGTATCTCTGAGATCAGAATGTCTGTCCGTGGAAGAGTCCTGGAGAGGAAGCATCCCTGAAAACAGTGTCCCTGCAAGACGGTGCTCCTCGGCGGACGGTGCCACCTTAGTCCTCCCCTTTCAACGTCATCTCTGAGGACTGCAAATTGCGATAAAATGCTGCAGGAAAGGTTTGCAGATAATTTCATGGAAATCCCAACTCAGTTTTCTAGGGTGAGTGGAAGTTGTTTATATTACAGACCAAACATGGTTTGGGGAACTGAAGAGTTTTGGGCCGAGAGGCTTCACTGCAGAAGCTACAGGGAGTGGTCGTTAAGTGAAGCCAAGAGATGAACATCAGTGAAGGAATTGGGTGAAAGGTTTGTTAAATGTGCGGCTTGTGCACTTAGAATGGGAGGTTGTCATCGTTTGGGGCAGCATGGGTGCCAGTCACGAGGATGGACAGAGTTAAATAGTTGGGAGAGAGTATTGGAGTAGGTTATAGTGTTTTAGCATCTCAGATTTAAACAGTGGTATCCTTCAGGCCGTGTTGAGATAAAGTTTCAGCTGTGTCCCTTCATTGTCAAACCAGGAGATCTTGTCTAGTAGTAAAGGACCACATTCTAGTGCTGAGTGACAAGCACCTTGGTGACGTGCCAGCTCACTTCTGCCCGAGCCCGGGCACTCCTCCTGTACAATTCCTGACGGTGGTCATCCTACCGTGCGCTGAGCACTGCCAGTGGCTTGGACAGACAAGCTTGGTGGGACCCCCCATTTTGTGTTATTTGAGGTTGCCATATGATAATACGTGGTTATAGGTGGAGGAAGCTTTATTTTCTGATGTATGCCTCTATTCAAGGCAGGTTTAATGATCCTAAGAAATTTTAAGGAAACTAGAAAACTCATATTTTTCTTTACCCCTTCTGCCTTCCTTGGTGATTGGGAGAAGCTGCAACCACAAAAGAATTGTGTTAGTATTCTGGGTTAGAGAATTAGGACATTTTACTACTTGAATGGGCCTCAGATAGCTTTTTTAAAAAAGTTTTTTAAATAATATAGAATCTGTATTCCAGTTTGGTGGGATATGTTACCCAAAGCCACGTGGCTGTCTTGTGACAGATACTGTACTAGAATTCAAGTCACCTGACTCCTAGGCCAGATTCATTCACTGTGCTAGGTGTTGGTTCTCTCATATTATTATTCTTCTTTTGATCTGATTTCTCTCATGCCATGTGTCGATAAAGCTGGAAGTCTGAGATGATCTGTTTTCAAGAAACTAAGTTCTCAATGTAGAGCTGCTTTTGGTGGTGGTGGTGGCAGTGTATGCGTTCAATTTGAGGGAAAATTTACCAGGTCAATAGTAAACATATTTCCACATATTTTTAAAGCAATCAGTGAGCTGGCCTTTTAAAATTTCATCTATGTTGAAATATCCCTCTGCGGAGGTAAGGAAGTGGACATTGAGGTATTAAGCCTGTCCTTCAGCCAAGCACTGGGGGCCCAACTGTTACAATTAAAGGAAAAAAAAAATTTCAATTGTATTAATATGTTTACAAAAGAAAAGTGATAAGTAAAAGCAGTGCCCATGCCTCCATTCCATCTGTGTTCACCTGCCTTTCCTGCTTCCTTGCTAGAGGTGGGGGACTGAGCACATGGGATAAAGTGAGCTCTGAGGAAGGCACAAAAGACAAGGAATAAGACTAATGAATTCTCCCCTGATCACGCCTTCTTGATATTTGGGAGATGTGAACCAAGGAGATTAAGTATTGATTTTAATGTATAAAGTGTTAGTCGTTAGCTTGTAAAAAATATTGCTTTAGCTAGTCTCTGAATATAATTGTGTGTCATATGTAGCCCATAGGTTTTATTTATTTAGTAAACACATGATGTTTGGTTCTCATCATGAGCTAGGAGGAAGAAAGGAACTATTAGTGTTCTAATTTTCCAAATAAGGAAACCGAGGTGCAGAGAGGCTGAGTAAGTTGCTCAAGGTCACACAGATGGTGAGTGGCATGCTCAGCCCTCGAACACAGGCAGTCAGCCTCCAGAGCCCGTGCTCTTCCTGGACTGTGCTGAACTGGACCAAGTGATAATGATTTCATGGTAGATCTAGAACAAGACCAGGTATCTTCAGCAAAACAAAAATGTATTTGCTTTGGTATTGCCTCGATTTCCTTTTAAATCCTTTTCTGTTTCAACATCTGTCTTTACTTTGTCATTAAAGATTATTTCAGTGGCAGTATTGGACAGTGATTTTTTTCTGAACACAGGATGACATTGTTCTCGGCTGAACTGCTCGTTTAAAGAAAGGTGAGAGAGGTGGGGAAAGCTGACTGGGGTGTTGTAGCACTTAGTTCTTTCCCTCAGAAATGCCTTCCAGGCTTGGGCTCAGCCGTCCTTTGGTGGCCAGAGGGACATTGTTCATCCCTGTTACTCTCCCTACTCAAGTCAAAGAAGAAAATATTCCAAATCTATAATATTCTAGTATCCAGCTGGGAAAGACATTTTTTTTTTTTTTGAGTGCCTGTCTATTTGTCTTTAAAAGTATTAAATACCTTTGTGACATCAAGCAGCTCACTCTGTGTAAGGTGAAAAAGCCTCTTAAAATCCTGGAATAAATCTGGACGGACTATGAGGTTGCCACAAACATAATTAAGGTTTTTGTCATTACTTTCAATGGCAAACTGCAATTAGTTTTGCACCAGCCTAATACATTCTCCCAGGTGCTCTGCCTGCCTGTTGATCCGTGAGCCACATGTCAGCCAGAAACAGCTCACCCTACGCATGGAACACAGTATTTTAATGAAGAAGCAAAGAGAAGCATCCCCTCCCTGTGTGGTCCAGCTACATGGCACTCAGGCTGACCAGGGGTCAGTGGTGCTGTGTGAAGTCCTGTCACATGGCTCCAAAATTAGAAAGGATAATTAGAGACTTACAGTTACACCCGTTTCAATGGGTTTCTTTGTGTCTGGGTGCTTCTCGCTCGCGGGCTTATCAGCAGATGACCACAACTCCAATCAGTAAGTTCTTAAGGCACAAATGTTGTCACTGTGACCATCAACAGAGCTGAATATTGTCCATTTCCATTGAGCTTGGGTTTGGACAGGAGAAAAAGAAATAGCAAATACAGTGACATGGCAGAAACTTGTTTTTTTGGTTCCCTGAAATATATGAAGCTGGTTTTTGAGATAACCTTTGTAGTGTGATAGATCTATTTTATATCTTAGCTTCCTAGTTTTCCTTTCAGATCTTGCTCAGGATACCAACGGTACTGTGGAACAGGTGAATTACATCTGCGTGCAGCTGATCTGCCTGAGGGAAGCACTTCAGTCTGTCTTCAGCTCACTCTGAATTTAATATTTGTGGGGACTTTTTTGTCTTGCTCTTATTTTTTTCTCCCCTTTCTCAAATGGAATGCAGTGTTTGGAAATTATTCTCTTTCTTCCTCAGTTTTTCTCTATCCATATTGTTTGTCCACTTAGGAAGAATTCATGTGAAAGAAGAAGTAGAAATTTGTTGAAATGCGATTTGAAAAATTGTTTCAGCATCCCAGTTTAAACTTGAAGCCACTTTAATATAATATATAAATATAAAAGAATAAATTAAAAATAATGTGACATTAGTGAAGCTGGTGACAGAGAACAACATTTTGATGTTGTGAAATTGGAGAGATCTGGCTGCCCACGGAGCTCCCGGCTTCTCTTCTGCCATTCGTGGTGGGAAGCTCTGCTGCCTCGCGGTTTCATGAGCTGGTTGCTGTTGCTTCAGTAATCTCTTTAATCCTTTTCTTCTACATTTTAAATTTGTTTGGTCAAAAAAGAGGTTCTCATTTTTCTCTCTCTGGCTTCTTTCCACAGTAGTATAATGCTGACTTGATTTTATTTTTTTAAACCACAAAGGAGTTCCTGCTCAGTGATGTGGGTTAGGGGCTCTTCTAGGTCTCAGAGCCAGTTATTCCTGGTTTTGAACTGTTTCACTTTCTAGGTGTGTATTTATGAATAAGTACGTAAAATCCGAGACCCTTTCCAAGTGTAAAATGAAATTAATAATACCTGTGTTGTAAAGGAAGGAGGAGCAAATGAGATTAATCAGATGGAACAAAAATGAAGAAAAGAAAGTCAAGTGGCCTAACGATGTCTGGTACACAGTAGGAGCTCATTAAATACAAATGAATACCAACGACAGTAGTAACCCAAAGAAAAGTTATCCTGCCACTTGGCCATGGACAGAAGCCCTGCACCAGACACTTACTACGGGGCTTCCTGAGAAATGACCTTCTTTTTGTGCAGTGCAGCGCACTGTGGTAGGTGGAATAGGCCTGGAGAGTTGACACAGAAGACAGGAGGGCAAAGCCATCCACTTTCTTGGCAGCTTGATCTCGGGCAGGTCTTTTCATTCGTGGAACTTCTGATTGCTTATTGGTAAGATGGAAATAGCCTTATCAACCAATTTACAGTTTTGTGGTAAGACTTTGCTAAGTTCTAGTTTGTGGATATTTAGTTGAAACCTATTATGGGTTTTGCAGTAGTTTAAGAGTCTAGGGAACAATAAGAAAATAGATAAGAAACAGCCTGGTAAAAAGAAAGATGCAAGGATTTGATGAATGGTTGACTCTAGGACACGTGGGGCTGAGTCAAAATGATTGTGAGAGTTCAAGCATGGCTGACTGGTTGGAGCAAGAAACCCTCCACTGGAGTTGGGGGAAGCAGCAGCGTTGGTAGGAGGACACCTAGTGGGATCAGATATAAAGAGGTCGAATTGGAGGACAGAGAGGGTTACTTGTGTAGGGCTGGTGGGAATATGGGACTGAAGGTCACTGGAGAGACTTTGGAGTCACCCTTGTAGACGTGACACTTGCAGCTGTGGGCATGAGAAAGCTCTCAAGGGTGAGGAGTGGGCTGAGGGTGGGACTGTGAGGGGCTCACACAAGAACACTTAGGTTTTACTTATGTGTCCTTCTAATGCCATCTCTGTAGAAAATGTGCCCTGTAAGGTCAGTTTCCTGGCAGCTCTTCTGTGCTTTGTCCCTTCTCCAACAGTGGGTCGATTGTCAGGGAGCCCAGGAGGGAAGCTAAGTGCACTGTGGGTCCTTGGTGGTTCTTTCCGTGCCCTTCAGACAGCCCTCGCCCTATTGGTCTTGTGCCCTCCCTGTTTGGTTCCTCTTTTATAAATTAGCGATGACCTCAGGAAATGGTCCTGGATTTGAAATAGCTATTCCTGGAGACATTCTAACTCTGTGGTTTAAACCTTAAAACAAACCGAAGTCATTCCCTGGATATTGGTGGCTATTGGTGTGAAGAGCATGGTGGGGCGCCTGTTACTTAGATGAGCTTTGATCAAAGAATGGCATCAAATGATAACGGACATTAGAGGTATGAGTGATTACAAGGAGAATCATAGGTCTAAATAAAAACTGGAATGGTGGTTAATACTTTAATTGATCGAGATGATACAGCAATATTTTTATTCCTGTATCAGTACGCTATTTAACTTTTAAAGGAAGCGATATTCATGTTAGCAGAGGTCTCTTAGCACCATATTTGCAACACTGGATGTTATCCATCGAGCCTTGGTTTGGGGAGGAAAAAAAGACACCGACTTTCCTGAGTAAATCGTTCTCTGAAGGTGTTTTACACAGGAGTACAAATTTGCCTGAACTCCAAAGGGGCTGGTTTACAGTACTTTAATCTTGTTTTTCACTTTATAAGCTTGCTGTAAACTGAAATACAGAGCTACAGGCAAACCTCATTTTATTGCACTTAGCTTTATTGCTCTTTGAAGATACTCTGTGTTTTTTTTTTTTATTCAAATTACAGATTTGTGGCAGCCCTGTCTCACACAAGTCTGTTGGTGCCATTTTTTCTGGTAACAGGTGCTCACTTTGTGTCTCTGTGTCACATTTTAGTAATTATCTCAGTATTTTGGGCTTTTTCGTTACTGTTAAATCTGTTATGGTGACCTGTGGTCAGAGATCTTTGATGTTACTATTGTCATCGTTTTGGAGCACCACAAACCATGCCCATATAACATGGCAAACCTTATCAGTTAGTTTTGTGTGTTCTGATTGCTCCATGAAACCAACTGTTCCCGCCCCCCTCTCCCTCTCCTCGGCCCTCCCTATTCCCTGAGACACACAATATTGAGATTAGGACAGTTAATAACCCTGCAATGCCTCTAAATGTTCAAATGAAAGGAAGAGTTTCACGTCTCTCGCTTTAAATAAAATTCTAGAAAGGATTAAACTTGGTAAGGAAGGCATGTTGAAAGCCAAAATACGCTGAAAGCTAGACCTCTTGCACCAATCAGCCAAGTTGTGAATGCAATGAAAAGTTCTTGAAGGAAATTAAAAGTGCTACTTCATTGAACCCATGAATAATAAGAAAGAGAAACGCCTTATTTCTGGATAGAGAAAGTTTTAATGGTCTGGATAGAAGATCAAATCAGTCACAATGTCTCCTTAAGCTGAAGCCAGAGCAAGGCTCTAACTCTCTTCAGTTCTCTGAAAGCTGAGAGGTGAAGGAACTGCAGCCAGAAAGCTGGAAGCCAGCAGAGATTGGTTTATGAGGTTTAAGGAAAGAAGCCATCTCCATGACATAAAAGTACTAGGCGAAGCAGCAGGTGCTGATGTAGAAGCTGCAGCGAGTTATCCAGATCTAGCTGGAATAATTGATAGAGGGAGCTACAGTAAACAACACATTTTCAATGTAAACCAAATAGCCGTCTATTGGAAAAAGATGCTGTTTAGGACTTTCTTAGCTACAGAGTACGAGGCACTGCCTTTTCTTAAAGCTTGAAAAGACAAGCTGACCCTTGTTAGGAGCTAATACAGCTGGTGACACTAAGTTGAAGTTAGTGCTCATTTTCCATTCTGAAAATCCCACGGCCCTTCAGAATTATACTTAAATCTACTGTGGCCTGGCGTGGTGGCTAACACCTGTAATCCTAGCACTTTGGGAGGCCGAGGCGGACAGATCACCTAAGGTCAATAGACCAGCCTGACCAACATGGTGAAACCCCTTCTCTACTAAAAATACAAAAATTAGCTGGGCATGGTGGTGGGTGTCTGTAATCCCAGCTACTCGGGAGGCTGAGGCAGGAGAATCACTAGAACCCAGGAGGCGGAGGTTGTGGTGAGCCAAGATGGTGCCATTGCACTCCAGCCTGGACAGCAAGAGCAAAACTTCGTCTCAAAAAAAATAAAATAAAAATCTACTGTACCTGTGCTCTAGAAATGGAACTACAAAGGCTAGATAACAGCACATCTGCTGACAGCATGGTTTACTGACTATTTTAAGCCCACTGTTAAGACCTACTGCTTAGGGGGGAAAAACAGAAAAAAGATTTCTTTCAAAATACTACTGCTACTCATTGACAAGATGCCTGGTCACCCGGGAGCTCTGATGGAGCTGTACAAGAAGACCGATGCTGTTCTCTTGCCTGCCTACACAATATCCATTCTGCAAGCCGTGGATCAAGGAGTAATTTTGACTTTGAGCTTTTCTGGAAGGAATGTATTGTGTAAAGCTGTAGCCACTATAGATAGTGATTCCTCTGATGGATCTGGGCAAAGTCAGTTGAAAACCTTCTGGAAAGGAGTCACCATTCTAGATGCCATTAAGAACATTTGTGATTTGTGGGAGGAGGAGGTCAGAATAGCAACATGAATAGAAATTTGGAAGATGTTGATTCCAACCTTCATGAATGACTGAGTGGTTCGAAACTTCCAGTAGATAAAGCAACTGCAGATATGGTGGAAATAGCAAGTGAACGAGAAGTGGAGCCTTAAGATGTGACTGAATTGCTGCAGTGTCATGATACAACTTTAATAAATGAAGAGTTGCTTCTTATGGGTGAATAAAGAAAATGGTTTCTTGAGATGAAGTCTACTCTTGATGAAAATGCTGTGCACCTCATTGAGATGACTACAAAGGATTTGGAATATTTCATAAACTTAGTTAATAAAACAGTGGTAGGGTTTGAGAGGATTGACTTTAATTTTGAAAAAAAAAAAAAAGTTCTGTGGTGGGTAAAAGACTATCAAGTAGCCTCACGGGCTACAGAAAAATATTTTATGAAAAGAAGAGTCCATTGATGCAGCAAACTTCATTTTTGTCTTGTTTTCAGAAATTGCCACAGCCACCCCAACCTTCTGCAACCACCACCCTGATCAGTCAGCAGCCATCAACATTGAGGCAAGTCCCTCCATCAGCAAAGATTAGGACTTGCTGAATACTCAGATGATCATTAGCATTTTTTAGTAATAAAGTTTGTTTATAAATGAAAGTATGTACACTGTTGTTTTTAGACATAATGCTGTTGCACACTGAGAAACTACAGCGTAAACCTAACTCTTATCGGCACCAGAAAATCCAGAAATTTGTATCACTTGCTCTATTGTGCTATTTGCTTTATTGCAGCATTCTGGAATTGAACCAGCAATATATCCAAGGTATGTCTGTCTATTGAATTGGCTGAAGCTGTTAGCAGAGCCTTCATTTTTTAGCACTTGAGACAGACAGTGGCCATGGTGCAAAGGAAGGTAAATATGTGTCTTATGAATGCTAATGAGGATTGATATTAAACTATCCTGTGTAATGTTAGATAAATGCTTCCATTTCGTTATCCCCATACCTCATATGCTGTTTCTTAAGCTTGTGCCTGACGCTCTGTTTGCAGGTATTCTACTGGTCTCTGAATCTAAAATTAAAAGAAAGGAAAGCCTTATAAATCACACACTGAACTCCTGCGATTTTCTGATGTTTTTACTCACCATCTTGCCACCCAACAGCATTCACTTGGGAGCTTATTAGAATTGCAGAGACCCGAGCCCCACCCTGACCTGCTACATTAGAATCTGCATTTTAACAAGAGGTCCACGTGGTTTCCATTCACGGGGAAGTTTGCAAAGCACTGGTCTACAACAGTGGTCCATGGAGCAAACCTGGAGTAGTAAAGCTGTAGTACAGTGGTTCTCAAACTTGATTGCTCATTAGAATCAGACAGGGAGCCCTGTAAGCTTCTCATCTCCAGGCTTCACCGTCAGAGATTGTATTTGTTAGAGTGGCACCTGGACATGGAGAGCGTTAAAAGCTTCCCAGGTGATTCTGATGTGCAGCCTAGGTTCTCAACCCCTTGCTGCTCCCAGGTGTGGGCCTCAGATTAACAGACATCACCTGCGCCTGGTTAGAAACGTGTCTCAGACATAATCCTAGACCCGCTGGAGCAAAATTTGCATTTTAACACATTCCCAGGTGATCCATGAGCACGTTGAAGTTTGAGAGGCATTTACTGGAAGTTGCTTAGAGGCAGAATGCAAAGTCGAGCCAGTCCCTCTTCTCAGCGGGAGTGAGGCTGTTAAAGGTAACTCTGCTTTTGGAGAGGACGATTCCCCTGATGGAGGTTTGTAAGAGTGAGTGCTCCTGGCTGTGAACCTGGAAATGATTTCTTCTGTTGTTTTTGGTGTGGTGGTGACAGGGAGTCCATCCAAATGACACCAGCAGAGGTTGCTTGATTTTCCTGCCTAGGAAACAGTATGGTTTGGTGGTGAAGAGTGTGGGTCCTTAAGTCGGAGTGGTTTGGTTCAAATTTTAGTCAATTCTCTCTCTAAATCATTTACTGGCACTTCATGAGAACTCAATAAATGTTGGCTATTATCAGTAATAACAGTGCTGGAAACATCTTTAAAACCTCTTCAAAGTCGCCTAGTATGAAGGGACTGTGGTAAAATCGAATCGACTTGAGATGTTGTTTTTCTGTAATAATAATTCTAAGAGCCTTCAATTCCTTGACTGTGAGGAGGTTTAATGATAGATTCTTTTATTGTCTTTGTAGTTACTCTATTTAGAAGCCCACCTCAACGCAAACAAGGGGGTATTTTCTTGTCAAGAGTAATATTATAAAGTCTTTAGTATAGAGAAAATAAGATGTATTGAATAGTTACGATTGTGAAACAATCCTAAAAGTTCATTATTCATAGTTGACATTCATTTAGCAACTGTTTGAGGATTCAGCACATAGTATTAAAAGTATTATACTTAGCTACAGGCCTATACTTCTGTTAGGCCGTGGTCTTCTCAAGTTCTACGTATTGGGACTTGGAGAACCCTTGGCATAGTGGCAAGCACATATTGGGCACTCAGTTTTCGTTGAATGAAGAACTTAATGAGCAGCTGCTCTATGGTAGATATTAAGGTGTCTCTCAAACAGGCAGATCCCATAACTTCAGAAATTATTCTAGTGCCGAGCGCAGAGAGCCAGGCTGTACGGTTCCGAGGTGGGGGCTACTTGCATCATGGGATGTCATGGAGGCCCTTGTGGGGGTGCTGCATTTTGAGGTGGGCTGTGAAGGATGAGTTGGCTATGTGTACAGGGTTGTGGGTGGCATGGAGCAGGGTGACGTGTCAGATAGAAGGAGCTAAACTATGGCAGAAGGAGTAGCAGCTGCTTGGATTTGGGGACTTGAGAGTGAAGGGAATTGTTAACCTCTTTGCCTCCTGTTCTGTTAATCGTCCAGACTGAACAGGTGTTGCTACACTCAAAGAGGTTGTAACCTTGATGCAGTTGGCTTTCTAAAGCTTCTGTAACATTTGAGGCATACCAAAAAGTGTACACAATAATAAACCCCTGTCATCTCATCATCCCACTTAGGACATAAGAGCATTTCAGATGAATTGCAGACTCCTCTCCTCTTTATGCCGCCAGGCCCCATTCCTCTGTTTCCTTCCCTAGGTAGTGCAGTAACCATGAGCTGTGAACCTCATTGAGCTGTTGACGTTTATCATTCCTTTAGAGATGTGCATCTGTAATCGTGACACAGTGTTGTTTCACACGCTTTTCAACTCCATACACATGCTCTCTTGTTTCCTTTTGTGAAACTGGCCATTGTGTCTCAGTTCTTTAATGGGTGCAGGTTGCCTTTGCCCAGCAGTGGTGGCTGCTTTTTGAGGACATACCTGTATTTCTAGATTGTCCGTTTTTCTCAATATTCGAAATTCATTCTTATTGACTCGGCCCTAGTTCAGTCGGTTTAATTGCTCTATAGTATTCATTATGTGAACATACTATAACCTGTTTTTTTTCATTTTTCTATTTATGGGCATTTTGACTGTCTTGTTATGTCAGACAGCGTGGCGATGTGCAGAGCCTTCACGTGGCCTTTTGGGCACACGTGGAAGAACTTCTCTAGGCTGGGTATATATTTAGGAATAAAATTACTGCATGGTAAGTATAATCATTTTCTGGTGAACCAGAACATTCTTGAAAGGGCATATTACATGGTCTTTGAGCGTATAATTTTTATCCACTTCTGTTTAGAAGTGATGTCGGTGAGTCTGAGGCCCACATCTGGGAGTAGCAAGGGGTTGACAACTTAGGCTGTATATCAGAATCACCTGGGAAGTTTTTAAAGCTATCCATGTCCAGGTGCCACTCTAACATATAGAATCTCTGACGGTGAAGCCTAGAGATGAGAAGCTTACGGAGCTCCCTGTCTGATTCTAATGTGCAATCAAATTTGAGAACACTGTAGCTTTACTATTCCAGGTTTGCTCCATGGACCACTGTTGTAGACCAGTGCTTTGCAAACTTCCACGTGAACGTAAACCACTTGGACCTCTTGTTAAAATGCAGATTCTAATTTAGTAGGTCAGGGTGGGGCCGGGAATTGTTTAGACCACACCCTAAACTTCTGTTTAGAAAATAATTTTGAGTCTTTTAAATCTCCAGGTCCTGATAATCCCCATATCCCAACAAAAATAGCAGGAGCTCAAGGAAAAGCGTGGAAAAGGGACTGAAGTGAGGCTGGTCTTTCCCTGTTAGGGGCTGACACACACTCTGCCATCTATTGGTTAGGTCTGGCGACCACGGCTTCCAGTGGCTCTCAGCTCCTGCTGTCCCTGGTTTCTCGGATGCTTCTGTGGCAGTTGTTGCCTGTGTCTGACAGCTGTGAGTGTTGCCTGGCCACTTACGTGTCTGAAGCAGGCTTTGGACAACAGGACAATACATATTTTCACATCCACGAGCAGAAAAACCAAAACTAGAAATGAAAATAGAAAAACACAAGTTACATAAGATTAAGTGTGAATTTAACAGAGCTGAATTGTGTATAATATAAACGACTTAAATCTATTTTGTTGTCTATTTCAGTCATTTCTTTGGGACCAGGCTGTGTGTGCTTTAGGAAACTGCAGTCTAAAAAATAGTTGTTCCAAAAACTTCAGTGCTGTTAAACCAAATCAGTGCCGAAGTTACTTTGTTTTGAACGATGCTGGACGAATGTCTCCTTTCCCTTAAACAGGCAACCACTCCAAATAAGCGTAGACAGTCGCCTTTTCTGCCTGCTGTCAGCTTGCTCTCTGGCTCTTAAAGAGTTAAACTGGAGTTTTGTGAGGTCATGAGTGACTTCACTGGGTCTGGACTTTTGAAGCAGGTCTCTTGGAGGGAAGCTCTGTTGAGAGAGGAGGCTGGGAAGAGGGGGACGTCCTCCTTCAACTTCTTTCAAGTTCGTATCCCTGAGCCCCTGAGGGATCCAGTGGCATTCTGGGAGAATGTCACTGTGGAGTCAGTGTGTAGCAGTTTGTACTGGCAACAGAAGCAGCTTTAGAAGTACATTAAAAGAGCCCGTGCGGAAGATGAAAGTTTGCTGAGCAGATGGAATGGGAGAATGCTCTTCAATGCGTGACAGAATTATGGGCAGACTGTTTGCTGACGGAGGTAACTGGAATTTGGTTTATTGCCTTTGTCTGGTCCTAGGCAGTACTGGATTATGTATAATTGTAATTGTGTAGACTTCCTTAGATTTGAAAATAAATTATTTCAAATGAAAAGCATTATAAGGTGATCCTAGGGGAAAGACTTAGGAACATGATCGTATGTTAATTTCTAAATAAGGATGACAAATGAAGAGTATGTTTATTACAGTGTCTACAATGTTTGGGCAAAATGAGATTTTTCCCTAATGGAGTTGTGCTGCTCTTTGAGGTGTTTAGACATAGCTGGGTCTACCTAGACTGCATGTGGACTCCAGCTACCCTTTGTGAAACTTCATCCGGGCTGTGGAATGTCACTAATTTGAGCTTGGTCATGTAGTGAGGTCCGTAATGACTACTGCAGAAGGCTATCGTTCTTATTTTGGTGTATCACTGCTCTGAAGGGAAAGTTAGCTGTGCTGTGAGTATGGAAAGATGATTCATCTTAGAATTCAATGTTATGCCTGAAACTTCAAAGACTAACCAGTTATCGAATGAAGAGGGCATAGGGAGTTTTTTTGTTTTTTTCCCCCCTTTGGAGTTGAGGGAATTTCAGCCTCAGGATTTGTTTGTGGGAAAGTTTCTGTTGTTACGTTGAACAGGCAGGGGATAAGTGAGGTCAAGGATGCTAAAGAAGGGGAAGTGAGCCTAGCCCACTGACACTATGTCCATTTTCAAGATGCCTGGAATTGAAGAGTAATTCATGACCATCCAAAACCCAGCAAGAACTCCAGGACTTGAACTTCCAAGGTAGTCAGTGATTGTAACAGGCATATTTGTGGGTATGCATTGCTAAAATTGGCTTTTCTAGCCTTGACTACGGATTGTAAGTTCCTATTTCCAGTATTTTATAATGCCGTTTGTCTGGCTAGCCCATCAGTATAACAGTTTTGCCTCTTCTGTTTGGACATTTTGTTTCATAACTTTAATAAGAAATGACAGAATACTTGAGGGAAAAAAGGCCATTAAACATATTTTATGAGAGGCCTAAGCAGGGTGGCTGTGAGTCTGATTTAGGAGTCATAGGCCCATAGGCTTAAGTTTTACTCCTTACAGTTTGGCCTCTAGCAAGTTACTTAACCACTCCTGTAGTTCAGCTTCCTCATAAATGAAATAGGAATGATAATAGTATCTAACATGAGGGGTGGTGGCTGTGAGGATTAACTAGTGTGGAGTGCTTGGGAAGCAATTACCATAGTTGTTTCTGCTCTAAAAGAGTTCAGTCAATGTTAATGATCATTGGCTATTGGGATGTTTACATTGTGCTTATGTCAGGCACGTGAGGACTTAGATGTTAGAGCACGATAGTGATGAATTTGAAGCTGTGTGCAAACTCATACTGTAAACACATCAGGCTTCCTTGTGGCCAGGTTCCAGAGTAGCACCTCTGTTCTCATCTCAGCCGGGCCTCTCTCAAATGCAGGCTTCAGTGGCACTGGGGGCTGGGAGAGGAAAATGGGTGGATCAGTGCAAGTCCATCAGCACTTTGTGAAAACATCTGTAGTGGGGAGGGCGTGTCAGTTTCATCACAAACGTGGGGAGCTGCATTGTGTACACATGTACCCCATAGGCAGCATGTGACCCACTGGAGAAAGGGCTGTCAGGACCTGGCCATCGTGTCTGGGTTCTTCCGTAGGTGCAGGTTGCCTTTGCCCAGCAGTGGTGGCAGCTTTTTAAGGACGTGCCTGTATTCCAAGATTGTCCCTTTCTGTCTTTACACTTTAGAGTTGGTAGCTCCGCAGCTGTGTGAAGGCTGCTTAGCTTCTCTGAGTGCCTGGTCTGAGTTTCCTGGTCTGTCACTTGTGGATATTATTTTTATTCCATGGTTATTGAGATTAAATGAGATAAAATATGTGAAAATGCCTAACAGAATAAGTACTAAAAACTTTTTTTTTTTTCCTGCCTGAAAAATGGCTCAGTTTCTTCTGTTACAGCCCAGGGAAATTTTTGTAAAATTTGCAAATAGGAATCTTTGTTCTACTTTATAAAGTTCTTACATTTAATTCAGTGTTTCTAAAGCTCTTGTTGAAAACAGTTTTCTTGTGTGATTAGTTTACATCATCTGGTGTCCGTTTCTTTTTTGCCTTCACCACTTTCCAGTGTAAGCTATCATCCTTATGACTTTTACACTGAATTTTGATCTAGTTTTCAAAAATATTATGAAAGGAATATGATGCCGATGGTAAAAGTTCAATTGGAAGTTGCTTCGGCCCCACTCCCCAGAAGGAATCTCCACTGTCAGTTTCTAGTCTATCCTTGCGAGGCAGCATCTGCGTAGCTCTTTGGGATCTGATTTGAAAGTGCCTTATTGGTGCAGAAGTACAGATGTGGTAGGGAAAGTTCTGTCGGGCTTGCCAGCTCCCTGTGCAGCTCGGTCCCTCCCTGCAATTCCGTGGCACAGTGTCCAGAACGTCTGGAGCTCCCTTGATGGGAACCGCCTGCACAGCTGGGTTGTGTCACCAAGAGCTGAATGTGCTTGACAGGTCTAGCTCCAGCCATGCTGTTGCGGGGCGTGTGATGAACCTACAGTTCCTGTAGGAGCTCGAAGAGCTTGCCTCTCAGCCGAGGGCTGGTCTGAACCCGCTGTGGAATCCTGTCCTGAAGTCCTGGGGAGGCAGAGCCTGCGTTGGGTTCCAGCTGGGATTTTAGTCATTGTTTAGCTGGCTGGGGCTGTGGTTCCGTCGGCCCTTTGGTCTACTGTTATATTTGGCTTTTTGTCATGAATACCATTGGGTGGAGATAGAATAGAAGGTGCTGAATATGGAGTTGGAAGATGTAGGCTCAACTTCCTGCCTTATTGTTTACCAGCTGTGACTTTGGGTAAGACTTCTTTGGTCCTCAGTTTCTTTACTTGCAAGGTGGGACTACTGAGAGGATGAAATAAAATAACGATGGGAAAGTGCTAGACGGACTGCAGAGTGCTCTGTGGATTTTGTGGTTTGTTTCTCTTACTGGTTATTCAAAGGACAGCGGTTTATTCCTCTTACCTGTCGAGGTAGAGTGAATTGTTGATGCGTCGGAGGCCAAGAACAGTTGTAGCTGTCTGGTGTTCTGGTGTCTTTGCACTTTGTCTCACTTCTGTGGAGATCTTGTGTCCCCTCTGTTCTTGGATGCTCCTGGTATGCATAAGAACCTGTATGCAGAAGGGAGGGAGGCAATAGTGTCTGTGCCCAGCATGTTCTTAAGGAAGCCACTCCCTTTTGTTGATTCAGCTGGTCCTTTATTGAGGCCCTGCTTTTCAGCCGGGGAACCTCGGTTGGTCCAACTCTGCTATTGATGGTGAGACTTGGGAAGAGTCGCGTCCTCTCATGACCCCTCAGTTTGCCCATCTACAGAAGGGATTGGGCTACGAGACCTTTTGTGCATGGGGAGGAGAGATAATGACTATCTTTCTTTTGTACTTCTCCTCTACCTTGCTGCATTCATCGTCTTACCGGGCAATTTTTGCCTCCTTTTAAATAACTTAGGACAATTGTCTTAGAAAAGATAGGGCAAGTGAGTAATGAAGCTGAACGTCAAGCTGAGATGCCATGTTGACTTCTGAGAACTAAATAAATGAAAATCTCTTAAGGGTGACAGGGTATGAAGGATAAGTATCGAATTGTCTTGCCTATAATCTGCTGACCTTGACCTCACTTTGTTTTGTAATCATCCAAAGCTGACCGTCTTCGGTCAGGGCTTCTGGGTCTCAGATCCATTGTTATAGGAGCTGCGAGTATCTGAAGGGAGCCAGGGAAAAAGGATGTCATGACAGCTGGTGGCTGAAATAGAGATGCCACCATGAGAAGACATGGAAAATGAATAATTCTTTCAGCACGAGGCAATAATGCCTTTGGGACAGGGGAGGGGCCTTTGCCAGGCTATGTGGGAGATGTTTGCATTGCTGTGGTTCTGGTTTTCAATGGTTTTCTTCCATCCTGGTTTCCTCAAACTCTTTATTATCTATCTCTTGTTGAACAGAGGAGTACATCTATCCTGTGTGGACATTTTAGTCTGGCTTTCCCATGGCAAGACCGAATTCCTAGATGACAATAATAGGATAACATTTGTATTTCTTGAGTGTTTTGCTGCTGAAAAGATAAACAAGAAGAGTTAAATCTGTCTGTGCAGCTGACTAACCAGAAGGCTTATTAATAGCCCTAGTAGTGGGAGACAGTCACTGGCTGCTAGAACTTAAGCATCTAGCATGTTCCTTGGGGAACTCAATGGCTCGGCCAAGTGTTGGAGACCCATAGAAGATGTCCTTCTGGATGAAACGGTTTACCTTAGATATAAGGAGAAAAGTTTACCTTAGACATAAGGGGAATCATAGTTTCAAAAGACAAGGTCAGTAAGAGGAAAGAGTCCACTTCAGAGATTCATTGCATAGGGTCAGTTCAAATAGATGGCATGGCCGATAGTAGATTTGTAATTAGTGTAGCGCCTCCGAATGATACCTGGCCTCATGTGAGCACATAGCCTATGAATGCTGTTGCCATAGTTGTGAGTAGGAGGACAATGCTGATATTTCCGGTTTCTAGAAATGTAAATGATCCATAGTATAAACCTCGGCCAACGTGTAAGAAGAGGCAAATGAAAAATATGGAAGCAGCATTAGCATGAAAATAGCGGACCATTCAACCGTAGTTTACATCTCGGCTGATACAAGCCACTGAAGAGAAGGCAGTTGAGGTGTCTGATGCGTAGCGCATGACCAAAAGTAGTACTGTAATAATCAGGAGGGTTAGACAGGCACCAAGAAGTGAGCCGGAGTTTCTTCGTGTAGAAATGATAGATGGTGTGGGAAGATCAATGAATGAGTAATTGTCTGTGATTGGGATTCTCTGTTTTACTCCCTTTCACTTGGGATGTAAGTGAAAATTCTGTTGATTTAGGATTTGCCACTTTTGACTAAATCCCTTTACCTTGCATAATTTACTAACAAGTAGATGAATACCTATGTAGATGCCAGTTGTGTAATTGTTGCTTTGGGACTGCAGGTGGGATATGGCCAACAGGTGTAGAAGATAAACCTAAGGGTGATGTAAGGTGATTTTGGCCTTGCATTTTCTGACATCTTGAGAGCAAATACGTCTCATCTTGCATTACGGCTTTGAATTCATCCTTGATTGACTTCGTGGAAATTGCATAGCTGAGCATTTCTTAAAAGCTTAAACATGAGGGAACTAAGAAGTATCCACTTGAAATATAGCCAAAGAATGGCAGTTGCTACATTTTTATGTGACAATAAACAACCTAGGCCATAATCCCCACCGTCTCTCCATTCCTCCCCAACGTCAGGTGAGTTTACTGGTCATTCTGGGACTCCTCTGTGAGTGAGCAACATGGATTTTACAACCCAGTTTTTTCATAGTAATTCCTTTCTTTAAAGGAGAAAAACATTTTTAGTAAAACGATCTTATTGGGAAATTTAGGTTGAACAAAAACAGGTACCCACCACTACACATTCAAGACTATTTCTAGAAGCATCCCTACAGAGAGAGAACATACAGCACTTAAATCTGAGCCGCAGTCTATTAAGTGTTTAAAACTTAATCACCACTGCTACATGCTGCTTCTCAGTTGCATGCCTGACTTGGCTGCCTCTCCATGGGAGGTGGCCATCTCCTGAGTCAGCAGTATCTCTTCCTGTGGCACCCAGTTCTTCTTGGGAGGTCTCAGGGCCATGCAACCAGGGGACCAGCTCTGGCAAGAGGCTGAGAGATTCATCTGCAGATGCTCGGTTGCCGGCCAAGGGTGGGGTTGCCCTACCCTGTATGTATTAAGTATCAAAATCCACATTTCGTTGGCTAGGGTAGAAGTTGTGTTTATCTTGTGTTGCATTCACTTTTATGAAAACACATCTGAAGACTGTCTGATGTAACTGTACACCAACGTGGTTAAACACCGAATGCCTTCTTTTAGAGAAAGTTACTTCATTGTAAAGGAAGTAACAGGATTTAGGAATTTTTTTTTTTTTTTTTTTTTTTTGACTCTCGAAAGCTTGTGTATCATGTGACCGGTAGCTAGCTTTTCTGTGGTCTGATGCTGTTCTTTTCGCCTGCTTTGTTGCTGGCACATGTTCCTTCCCCTCTTTTCTTTCTCTTCCCTGCTTTTACAGTCTGCTTTATCTTCAACATTCTTTGGGTTATCATGGTTCTTTTTCTTCCCTGAATCTTTAACCAGGCTCATGTCTCCCCTATTGTTTCTGCAGCCCACATTCTATCTTGCTGAGTCTCACTAGTCATTCATGGAGGAGGACTTTAAGTTGTTAGGTTGCTGTGGCCATTGCACACCCAAGGATAGCGTGATTCTGATCCCAGGGTTGATGTCCGTAGTAGCCTTGTGTCTGTGGGTTGCACAGAGGGTCACCAGAAGAACATTGTGCTGGCAGTCAGGAGACTTTGGCTCTGGCCCTGCTCTGTTTATACCTAAGTTCTTCATCTCTCTCTGAAGCTTTCATTTACTTACCTGAAAAATTGAATTTGATTAAATAATTCACATGGTGTATACCACCTCCAAAAACTCATTACTTGACTGTATGAAATCATACGAATTCTGGCTCCTTAGATTAGTTCTTTGTGATCAATTAGGGTCTTGCAGGTAGAGTATACCAAAAAAGTAGCAACAGTGCGCATAGCTTGCCCAGTGATTAAGACGGAGCAAGGGGAAGGAGGGAGAGAGCGCTTCCGGCTGGTTTGCAGTCTTCTTGGGCTGCCTCCGCGGCTTGACGTTTGCCTTGTTCTTTCATGGAAGTAACATCCACTGGTTATCTTAGTCTGAGCTGACTGACTGGAGATACTTACTTTGAAACCACAACTGCACCTTTTCCAGGAAGGGAAGCACCAGGACAGTAGGAGATGATATTCCAGTCTCTTTTCCTTGGCTCAAGTGACTGGCTGATGGTGCATCTTCTCCCTCCCTTTTCCGAAGGGCGTGGTTTCTCGCATGAAAGCAGAAGTGTGCGTGCACCTCAGCAGCCGAAGTGAAACCAGCATGCAGGAGATGAAAGGCAGTGTCCAGGCCAAATCGGGAGTTTCTTGACTCTTGCTCATCCAGGGCATGGATAGTGTAGGCTCAAATGGAGGAGAACTTTTTTTCCCTTTAGAGTTAAGGGAGCTTGGGATTGGCAGTGTGGGACCTGGGGTTTTCCTGGGACTTCACATTAGCTCTGTCTTTGGCTGTGTCACCCACCCATCTCTGAGCTGGCCTCATCTTCAAAATGAGGTGGTTGGGCCAAACCAAACAATTGAGGGTTTTTTCCAGCACCAACCTGCCATCATCCTGTAATTTCCCTCTTCATGAGCAAGACCCCTGGAGATGTGGGAAGTGAGGGGAAAGGGAGTTGAGACCAGTCGGTTTCGCTGATGCGTCCTGTGTGTCCTGCAGCTTCTCTGTAGGCAGAGGCTGTCTTTTAATTTTTGCACAGCACTAAGTCCAGGTTACCACTAAATGTTTGAAAATCGATTGTTCCTTTGGTCAGTGTACTGATGTGTTGGCATTTTTTGATCGTTTGTCAGCAGTCTGTGTCCCTCTCTGCTTGGAACACAGCCTCCCAGAGACGTTCATGACTTCCCAGTGTGAGTTTCCCCAGGAGTCGCAGTAGAACCTTCAAACTCCCTGTACCTTCACAAGGAACATGTCTCCCTCCAGGGCACGGGAGAAACTTGTACCGATAGTTTCTGCCCCCTACGTTTTTGTTCATTTGATTTTTCTTCAAAAGCCTCAAAGACATTCATAGCCCCACAGCCTCTATTAAATGTTGGCATTCAGGTTGAAGGGGCTGCTTGTGCCCTTGAGCCCTGGAGTTTGGTTTAGCAGGGAGCATCACTGTTTCTCTAGAGAAATATTACCTTTGCCTTCCTGGTAACGATATCCCAATCAAAACATTTGTATTGCTACCAATATGGTCAAACACATGCGTTAAAAGGCTTATTGAGAATGTTTTTTGATCATGAGGGAATCCGAAAATCTTTCTTCTGTCTCTTTTCTTTCGCTTCCACAGGGTAACTGTGCAGTCAAATTGATAAGCGTTTAAAATACATCCCATCTCCGCAAAGAATACCGCTCTAGTTACTCCCAGAGAATGGAATGCTTTCGCTAGGCTCTTACCGTTGACTTAAGTGAACAGTATCGAGTGGAGATTATTACAAATGCATTTAATTATTCGTGCTCCTGGTTAAGAGAGATAAAGGATTTCGTTTAGATGTGTTTATTTTCTTCCAAACAGTAACTTCAGTATTCTTTCCCATTAAACCCTGAGACTCAGTGACTAGTTTGAGTTCCCTTCTTCTGCCATTTATTTGAAGTTTTTTTTGTAGAGGTGGCGTCTTGCTATGTTGCTCTGGCTGATCTCCAATGACTGGCCTCGAATGATCCTCCTGCTTAGTCCTCCCAAAGTGCTGGGATTACAGGTGTGAGCCACCACACCCACCCTCTTCTGCTGTTTCTAACTGATGCTGTGGTGGGCCTGTGAAACTCCTGCTGTGGGCAGCAGGGAGGGAGAAGAGGGAGTGAAGGAGCTGCAGCAGCCCTCATGGGTGTGGCTGACACTGCTGACAAGGTTTCGGTGGGGGTGGCCCCAGAGCACTCTCAGTGTGGACGCATCTGTCTTCCGAATGCCCCGCTGTGCACCTGGAAGTGACGACTGATGGACTGATGAGGGAGTTGCCACCCTGCTTATGTCACTAAGTCTGAGAATGCAGACAGGACCATGTGAGTGGGACAATGCAGCTGCCAAAGGCCCAGGGGATGCCGTCCACTCCAGGAAATGCGGGGTTTCTTTGGCTCACTGCTGAGATGACAGCCGTTCCTCTCGCCGCCTCTTCAAAATCATAGCTATGATCAATACCCTTTAACTCATAAATTACCTATAATTTATGCTGCCAGCTTCTAGGAGTAACAGAATCTCAAATCAGAATGGTAATAATGAAATACACTTTTTACTTCCAAAGCAATATTCTCATAGACAAGATACCATATTTTTACCTCATGTTTTGCCTTTAGGATATACTTACCCTCAAGTTAAAATTTTACCCTCTTTACATAACAAGATTTTAGAAAATCTAGGCCAGTGTGAACTCCTGTGACGTGCTTTGAGCCATCCATGGCTGTACATTCCCGGAGTTAGTGCAAAGCCTTTCCCACCAATTTGGAATGAACTGATCATTGTAACCAGCTTTGTATGAAACAGTTGTTTCAGATCCCAATGCTGTAGTGATGTCATTTTCTTTATACCCAAAGTAAATGCTGTGCAGACTAGCTTATTCTGGAATTTGACTGTACTATTCTTCTCTTGGTTAAAATCTTCTATAGCAGAGGAGCCCTGCTAAGTGAACAATCTCCTTTATACATTGGTTTTTGTGCTTCTAACTAACTTTTCTAATAATCTTATTTTTCCCTAAGAAAGCAGTCCATCCTATTTAATGTGGAGTAGGGGTAGGAATTGAAAACAAATTGAATATGTTCTGATTTTTTTTTTTTCCTTTTTAGCATCAATGTGTTTTCAGTAGAAGTGATTCAATCTTAATGTGGTTTGCGCTCAAGGGTACAGAACGATAAGAGCTATAAATATAGTAGATAGGAGGGGGATCGTGTTTAGTCAAGATAAAGTTGTTTCCATGTAAGACCTTGAACTAAGAAGAGAAAAGGTGTTAGATCTCCTAGGAATCTTTAATAGAGTTTTTGAGTTTCTGATGGAAGGTATAAGTGTCTCTCTCATATTATTTATATATTAATGAAATACAACAGGGAAAAGATGAATTTGTAAAAAAAATTTCACTCTCCAAGGCCGGGTGTGGTGGCTCAAGCCTGTAATCTCAGCACTCTGGGAGGCCGAGGCAGGTGGATCACGAGGTCATGAGATCGAGACCATCCTGGCTAACACAGTGAAACCCCGACTCGACTAAAAATATAAAAAACTAGCCGGGCATGGTGGCAGGCCCCTGTAGTCCCAGCTACTTGGGAGGCTGAGGCAGGAAGGCGTGAACCCGGGAGGCGGAGGATGCAGTGAGCCGAGATTGTGCCACTGCACTCCAGCCTGGTCCACAGAGTGAGACTCTGTCAAAAAAAAAAAAAAAAAAAAAAAATTCACTCTCTTTAGAATTCTCAGAGGACCCCAGGGAGAAGGCAAACTTTTTCTTTCTTTCCATGGTACCTTCATATTTGAAGACTAGTGATCAGAACTGCTCTAGTTTTTAATCCTGGGGAGATACAGCTCTTAGATAATTATAGGTAATTTATGAGTTAAAGGATATTGATGGGAGTCTTTCCATAATTACGCTAAAATTTGGAACCCCATAGAGCTAGCTGCTGGGCATCTGTCTTACAGGACCAGAACTCAAAACCTAGTGGGCAGAACCTTGTGTAGGGTTAACCTTGTTTTTTTAAATGAGGATATTTGTCTACATAGCCCAGCTAGCCCATTTCCTGACAATATTGCCTTGGGTAAAAAAAAAAAAAAAAAAAAAAAAAAAAAAAGTCTGTCTTATAAAGTGTTTATAGTAATACCTGCTTCCTAGAGATATTGTCAGGATCAATTGATAAAATGCTTATGAAGTCCTTAACATGGTGCCTGGAACCAGTAAGTGCACAATAAATGTCAGCTGTGAATCATCACCACGACCCCCACCATCATCAGTACTTGAATATACCTCTATTTTACCATGCTTTTTATATTATTTCCCTTAATCACAAAGCCCAGATTAGCAACAGATAACAGTATGGCCCACTCATTACTTTTCTACTTCTCTGTTCTTTGTACTGTTTTTTGATGCCCTTGGGTCAGGTGTGTTAGGTGAGGACTGAAATTGTATCTCAAAGCTGTTATTAGAAGAGGAAAGCGTGTTATAAACCCAGAATACAGAGTGCTCTGATGTATCTTTCCCTGGAGGAGGGTTTCCTAATACCTGTTAGATTACTTCATTATGTGAAGGGAAAGGGAAGGAAATGGAGAAATTAAAATATTCTTTGAATATTGCTCAGATTTGTAGGTATGGTGATTCTGATTCCTCATGCTGGAACTTGTCTACCTAGAGCAATAACTTTTGCTACTGGGCTCCTCTCATCCTACTGATGGTTTTGTTTTTTTATTAACAGCTATAGCAAAGACAGCCTTTTAGAGTGGTGCATTGACTGTGGAAAAAGTAACACGGAAACTGAATTTCTCTTTATGAAAGTTAAAATAATACGAAAATACATGGGTTTTTGCTCAAGGAAAGTCCATCCCTGGTTCTATGTGTTCCGGCAAGAGGGAACTTCTGAGAAAGGCTTCTTCTGTACCTTAATGTTGCGTGAGGCTCTGTTTAATCAGTGCATTCATCCCTGATTAGATGTTTATCTAAAACCTTTGCTGAGGAGCTCTTCTTCACTGAATATTAATAGTCCGTATACTAGTAAAGTCATATAACTTTTTTTTTTTTTCCGAGATGGAGTCTCACTCTGTTGCCCAGTGTGGAGTGCAGTGGTGCCGTCTCGGCTCACTACAAGCTTTGCATCCTGAGTTGATGCCATTCTCCTGCTTCAGCCTCCCGAGTAGCTGGGACTACAGGCGCCGCCATCACACCTGGCTAATTTTTTGTAGTTTTAGTAGAGATGGGGTTTCACTGTGTTAGCCAGGATGGTCTTGATCTCCTGACATCGTGATCTGCCTGCCTCGGCCTCCCAAAGTGCTGGGATTACAGGTGTGAGCCACCGCTCCCGGCCAAAGCCATACAATTTTGTGAGAGCTATTTATCTTAAATCATCCAGGTTGCTCTCAAAGAGAACCAAAAATGTTTTTCCCATGTAAACCCTTTATGAGAGCATTTTTTATGTCTTACTAAGTAGTCTCTACAATACAAAAGGGTTATAAAAAGGCATGTAGACTTTGGAACTGTGCAGTGTTCAGCTGCCTTGGGTTTATGGGAATTCACGTAGTGATGCCACATAGAGTAGCTGTGGCTTTGGTCTAAGCTGCTCTGGCTATGGGCCAAATGCTAGTTGGTGTAATCCTTAGTCAGCAGACTGGAGGCTCATTATGGACCCAGCATTAGGCTTCAGGTACTTTTTGCTTCTCAGTATTCCAAGACTTTGGAAATCCTGGTTAACGTCGGAAGATGGTGAGGTCTGAGTTTTTGGCCTTGGAAAGAGCAGAACAGGGCCGTCCACTGCCTTTCTGCTCCTGTGACATGTGGGCAAGGCTTCTGGTAGCTCTTCCTTCCCTACCTCTTCACTGGTCTGAAGTATTCCGTTTAGAAATAGAGTAGGTTTTATATTAAAGGTCTAATTTTTTTTTTTTAAAGACTTGATTGAAGGAGTTAGGGCGTCTTTACTAGCTAACGTGTTGAGATTGATTTTGTCATCCTCATGTGTTCAGGGCTTCTGCCCCAGGTGGAATGGTGTAGAAGAATATTTCTCTGCCTGTCTTTCTGAGGCTTCCTGAAGATAGTTCATTCATGTTAGCCCCAGATGAGGGTCTCCTGAAAACTCAAAGAATTTTGGCTATCTTCATTATAGTGGAGTCGCCTAGGCATGAGTGGTTGATACTAGCTGGGCACAGCCTGGAAAAGCCCACACATTCACCAGCGTCCTGCCTCTTACCCACTTCAGACAATGCCTGCTCTTCTACATGGGACCTAGAGAGCCCTGTCTGCTCTCTCCATGCTAGTGAGTGTTAAAATTCAGTGTGTGTGTGTTTAAATAGCAGACACTCTTAAAGTATTACTAAGAACTTCCAGTTGTACCAGCTGTTTGAAAGTACAGCTGCCAGGCTTGTCAGAGCCTGAGTGAGGAGCTGCTGAGCCCCACTCTGGGCCTCCCCAGCACTCCCAGGTTGTCGTTTTTTAGTGGGCTGCCCTCTCTAAGAAGATACAGCAGACTTCTTTTCCACGCAGTGCCTGAGCATGCATGAATATTGGCATACACACTAGCCAGCCACAATGAACACAGCAGTCTGCTAAGCCATCCAATTAGTGTGGATGCTACCTAGCTGTCTTAGGCCTGAGTTGTCAATGCGGGTCACAGGCTTAGCAGGTGGTTTGGGTTGTAAACTTGATTTTTACCCAACAGAAATCACGGGACTTTCTTCTGCTTTCTATCCTCTACTTAGGTTCTTGTTTTAGTACTTTTAAAATGGAGCATAGTATTCTAATAACCTTACCAGGTATAGTAGACTGTAGTAGAATTTTAGAGGTGCAAGGTACATTCATCTATCGAGAGAGAGAGACACACACACACACACACACACACACACAGATGAATGTACTGATCTCAAGGAATTGTGGCAACTTGCCCAATGTCACACCATTAATAGTGAAATTGGAACTAGAATTCTCTTTATATATTCTATATTCCAGAATATTATCATCATGTGCCTCTCCAGTCTGACCGCTGTCTGCGAATCTGCTATCCCACACTGACCTCACAGACCTCTCCCAGAGAGGCAGGATAAGCTGTAGTTCAGGGCGTGGTCTCTGAAAGTCAGACTGCCCGGATAAACATCCCAGCTCTGCCGCTGGACTACCATGTTATGGGAAACCTAGCACATGTGCCTTGTTTTCCTCATCTGCCAGGTGGACCTACTAATAATACCTACTTCGCAGGATTGTGAAGATTAAATGTGTTAATGCCTGTAAACGTCTCAGACCAACCTGCAACATGGCCAGGGCTTAGTAAACACTGACTATCATTTTTGTCTGAATGCTTTGAATGGCAGTGGAGACAAATGAAAGCTCTTGATGGATCCCACTGAAATGTTTTTCTCAGCCTGAGTAGACCAACTAGGATTCATTTAAGGGTAGTAGAATGTCTGTACCAACCCTACCAGCCCCCTCAGGTCATCTTTGGGAGGCTAACATGGTCATCACAAGTGTTTGAGACATTTTGGTTTAAGGCACCCCCCCACAACCTCCCCACCTATTACTCAGAGTGATTTAGGGCTTGAGGCTTAGCTGCTTAGAATGATGTGGGGGGGACATTTTCAGGTGGGTGGTAGTTCTCACTAAGCAGTTGTGGCTTACTCACTTGGCAGTCACGTTGCTTTGATTTACTGTGGAGTGATTTTGCTCAAGACCTAGAGAACAACACTATCAGCTGTTGGATTCTTAAACGTCTGTGGAATGACTGCTTTCTACTAAGCACAAGCCAGTATTTGGTTCCTCCATGTAATAACGTAAGTTACTATGTAGGATTCAACAGTGTGTGGGAGGAGAGGCGTTTTTATGGAAGGGTGGCACTGTCTGTCTCTGTGAATGATGTGGGTGAGATAACCACAAAGTATTGCTAAGTAACTACCACATTTGTCAGTCCAGTGCCATCGACTGTGTGGGAGGCAGGGAAGACAGTGTGGAGCTCATTTGTGTCATCCCTGTGTCATGGGAGAGTTACAGCCAAGCCCAAGTCTCGCTTTGCGTGATGAGTAAGATACTTGGAGGATAACTCTGATTTTACTTGAGTTCCGCGTTGAGTTGACTTACACTGGTGATGCTGATGGTGAGTGGTGTGTTCTAGAACTACTGGAACTGCGAAACCTTCTGAGGAAACGTGTTTTTCGCGGGGTGAGTAAACCTGGTTCCTGCTTACTTCTGCAGAAGTGTTCCTCCTTAAGGTAGGCCGCCTCTGCGGCTGCCCGGAACCATCATTCCCCTTAGCTTGGCTGCAGCAAACAGACTCCACCTTTAAAGAGCTGAGGAGCTGTGGGAGGAAAAGCAAATGGGAGGTGTTCTGATGTCGCAAGAGATGCCAGGGCAATTTACCTTTTGACAATAGATCTTTTACAAGGCAAACTTGGCCCTCGTGTTTTTGGTGTTTATCCTGTTTCATGCTTAAGAAAATATTTTCCTATAAAAACATAGAAACATTCAGCTAAGTTTGCGTCTAAAAGTTCAACGGAGAAAATTTGGACTTGAAACGTCTCTGCTGTCCATGCTGTGTGTTGGTAATGCCAGAAACTGATGAACTCACCACACTTAGGCTTGTAAATGGTGTGTCTGTGCTCAACTTAGGTCCTGGGAAGCTTTTGCAGCTCTTCTGGGTAAGATGAGCTGCCGCAGCCTGGCTGTTTGGGAGAGAGCCGGGGGCAGGAAGTGGTGTTTGGAGCTTTAGTTCCTTTTTTAAAGGCCTCTCCCTTCTGTTTATTTTAAAGTTGGTTTTCAGTTGTCTGTCATTCCATTTGTATGATAAGCCTTTTCCTCAGGCTTTTCATCTGTTTAATATTCAGAGAATGATTAAGATGATTGAGAAACAAGACCCAGTGACAAAACCTTTTGAAATGCAGCTAACTGGCTTGTCAGCCCCTGAAGTCTTACTTTTTTCTTGAACATTATTATTATTATTATTATTTAAGACGGGTCTCGCTCTATGGCCCAGGCTGGAGTGCAGTGGCGCGATCTCGGCTCACTGCAAGCTCCGCTTCCCAGGTTCACACCATTCTCCTGCCTCAGCCTCCCGAGGTAGCTGGGACTACAGGCGCCCGCCACCACGCCCGACTAATTTTTTTGTATTTTTAGTAGAGATGGGGTTTCACCGTGTGATCCAGGATGGTCTTGATCTCCTGACCTCGTGATCCGCCTGCTTCGGCCTCCTAAAGTGTTGGGATTACAGGCGTGAGCCACCGCGCCTGGCCTGAACATTATTTTTAAAAACAGAACTTTGGTTTGCACATACTTAGTTGTCCCAACTTCATTTATTTATTTTTAAAGAGGATAGGATACATTTACTGAGTAATCTTTAGATTTATGAAGCACAGAAATGCTTCTGTAAAGCGGAAGACACAAAGAAAGGAGGGTCGGATGATTTCCTTTCATGGAAACCCATTTGGTTCCCTTGCCACGCGTGGTGAGGCGTTACTGACCTTTAGGTAATTTTTCGTACTTAATGTTTCTTGATCACATCATAAAGCCATGACTCTACATGAAATCAGAACTAAAGTGCTACTGTCATTGGCAGAATATTGTTTTAGAAATTAAAAGCACCTCTCAGGGTTAGAAGGTGAATACAGGTGTGAGCTGTGTCAGATGGCATTATATAATTTCACGAATTTTTAACGAGTTAAGCCATATGATTCATTTGATTGAGATAACTTAAAACCTTTCATAATTATGCTCTTTAGTAGAGAAATTAGAGAGCTGTGTCTGTACATGACAGGTATTTAAACAGTCCTCTATCATTTCATCCCAGAGTGACTCTCCCCTTACCTACTGGCCATCTGCCTGATAGACGACATGGCATCTTCAAGATCAAACAAATCATGGGTCTGATTGAGGTTAGTGAATAGCCATCCTTGTTCTTAATTCAAGTGGAGAATTACTTGAACATCTCAGAGATGACTAGTGCTTTTATTTTTTTTTTGACACGTTTAAATTGTAAATATATAGGGATGGGGTCTTGCCATCTTGCCCAGGCTGGTTTAGAACTCCTGGGCTCAAGTGATTCTCCTGTTTCAGCCTCCCATAGTGCTGAGATGGCAGATGGAGCCACCATACCTGGCCTAGAGTACTTTTAGAGTTTAGTCTCATTTCAATTACTATCTACATTTATCATCTTTTGCCAGTTAGTATTAAAACATCAAGAACTAGGCCGGGCGCGGTGGCTCACGCCTGTAATCCCAGCACTTTGGGAGGCTGAGACGGGTGGATCACGAGGTCAGGAGATCGAGACTATCCTGGCTAACACGGTGAAACCCCGTCTCTACTAAAAAATACAAAAAACTAGCCGGGCGACGCGGCGGGCGCCTGTAGTCCCAGCTACTCCGGAGGCTGAGGCAGGAGAATGGCGTGAACCCAGGAGGCAGAGGTTGCATTGAGCTAAGATCCGGGCCACTGCACTCCAGCCTGGGCGGCAGAGCGAGACTCTGTCTCAAAAAAAACAAAAAAAAACACAAAAAAAACCATCAAGAACTAAATGATTTGACCTAAAACCTCCACTTAATCCCAGTTACCTATGAGGATTACACTATTAGAACAGAGAGCAGAAGCATGATGAGTTTCTTTTAGAGCGCACTCTGATTTTTATTGAACTTGTTCCTCCTCCTCTTGAGCTTGGCGTATGCATATGAATGTTTATTTTACCTGTTTTAAGTGATGTTTACTTGGAAGCATTTGAGTAGTTTATAAATACATGGTGTCATACTATTGGCTTGTGTCAGGAAGATGTGTTTACCACAAAGCAGTGAAGTGTCAGTGGAGAGCTGGCGCCTGGTCTAGTGAGTGACCCAGAGCTGGGTCATCGCTGGTTCAAGAGCATCTCGCATTCGCTGTCTATCCTATAGTGTCTGGATGCTGAGTTTTTGCATGTGATACACCATCCACTTTTTGGTAATATATGTGCTGTCTCTGTCGCTGCTATCTGGGATTCAGTTTCTAGTTTCTGACCATAGCTCCTTACTCCTACCTTGTAGACCCCTAGCCCAGTCCCTTTCTCTCCTTCTGAATGTCTAGTTAAAAGCCTTGCCATCAGATTTTGTTCCTTGCCAGGAACAAAACTTGATTTGACAAGTTTTGCATGTGTGTTTAAAAGAAAAAAAAAAACATTTAAGAAACTTGAACTTTTTTTAGAAGCAAAGTACAGTCAGCTCTTCCTATCTGTGAGTTCCACATCCAATTAAACCAACTGTGGATCAAAAATATTGGGGGAGTCAGGGGAGGATGGTTGACTCTGTCCTGAACATGCACAAATTTTTTTTTCTTGTCATTATTCCCTAAACACTGCAGAAAAACAATTATTGTCATAGCATTTGCATTGTATTAGTTATTATAAGTAATCTAGAGATGATTTGAAGAATACCAGAGGATGTGTGTAGGCTATATGCAAATACTACAGCATTTTATATAAGGGTCTTGAGTGTCCATAAATTGTGATATCCAGAAAGGGCCCTGGAACTAACCCCTCATGGATACTGTGGGACAACTGTATATATTCATTGAAAACAACTTGAAAAGCACAAAGAAGCAAATAAATCTATTAGTCCATTATTTAAAAATTAGTATTGTTACCATTTTAGTATTAATATATGCATGTCCAACCTTTGTGTGTTTGTGTTTGAGTTCGCATGTGCACAGATAAATAAAATCCACGTAAGTTAATGTCCTTTTGGTATTCTATAGTATCAAGGTATCTGGTTTATTTAAAGTAAGGAATTCCAAAAGTATGTTACAGAAACCATTGATGATATTTGAGATAATTGTAGGGAACACCTGAGCATGTTTGATTTTTAATAATTACATATTTATTCTATGTGTATTTGAAATTCTAACTACTACATCAAACATGATTTCAGAGTTTCGGTTACTTTGAAAGCCCTTTAAATGGGGGAGTCTCCAGCATATTTTCAGCATCTCACTCAGGTGATTTCGCTAGGTCTCCAGTATTCAGCATGTCGCCATTTGGTCAGCTCTACCTTCAAAATACACTCATATCTCAACTGTGTTAGCACTCCGAATGCCACTCTCATCCAAGTGATCCAAGTGACCACGGTTTGTTCCAGTATCTTTGCAACTAACGCCCTGCTTTAGTCTTTTCTCAATTTGTTGACTTCTCAATCTCAGAGTCAAAGCCAGAGTCTTCACCGTGACCTGCAAGTCCCTACACGATCCGCCCCCCCCCCCCCATCTACACAGCATACGCCGCTCTGTGGCCTCATCTCCTCCCACTCTTCTTGCTCACTCTGCTTCAGTTGTATGGGCCTCTTTGCCCGTTTCTGAGCACACCGGGAATGCTTCACCTCGGGGCCTTTGCCTTTGTTTTTCTTTCTTCTTGAAATGTTCATCCCCAGAACCCTGCTCTTCCACTTCACATTTTTTAATGGTTCTCTTCTGTTGGGCAATTACTAGCTGCCTTTTCTAAAATTATGACTCTTTAACTCGCAAGTTCTCATATTCTCCTTGCCTGCTTCCCCCCGCCCCCCGCCCCTTGGCTATATCACCAACATACTATGTATTTTACTTATCATCCGTCTGTCCTCTAAAATGTGGGTTCCATGAGGGCAGGGATTTTTGTTTTGTTTTCGTCACTCCTGAATCTAAAAAGTTCCTGGAAGGTAGTAGGCACTCAATAAATACTTGTTAGAAGACTAAGTTAAATAAAAATCATGACCTGACTTAATAATGGTAAATCAATACATGAGGTGTAAGGATCTGTAAAAGTCATAAAGGTGATAAATAATGCCTGAAAAACACTGATAGGTTTTAAGTTTGTTTTTTTGTGGTCTTGTTGTAATTATCACTGCAGTAAATACCCTTAAGTAATTTTAGGGTATATTTATGATTCTTTTCTTCAAATGAATACTTAGAAATATAATTACTGGTTCTTAGGATATGCATATTTTAAGAGTTATTAGACCTAGATCATATATATCAGATTGTATTTCTGCCTTTAATGTATGAGTGCCTGTATTTCTTCCCATGCTTCAATGTCCTTTGTCTAAGTGCTTTTTTATCTTAACCAATTTAATGGCTGAAAAAGCTATCTGAGTACCTTAGCTTGTATGTCTTTGGCATGGATAAGCTTTATTTCCACGTGTCCAATTCTTATCTGCTTAGCCTTTTTTTATGAATTGCTTGCTCACATCTGTTTTGGTCTAGACTCTGGTTGTAGTGGACTGAAAGCCTACTTGAACTAACTGTATTGGATGGATGTCACAGGCGTTGGGTTTATATCCAAGAACAGGATGCAGGGGACAGTGAGACCTCCCGGACGCGAGAACTGGAGGGTCTCCCTCTCTCTGCCATCTCTGCTCTCCTGCTTTGCTTTGCATGCTGGATTTCTCCCTTTTTTCATGGCATCTTTGTTCCCCTATGTAACTCTTCATCCTACCTGGCTTTGATGTGCCGTGCCACTTAGTTCAGCCCCTACTTTATGTGACCTTGCAGTTCAGGTACCCAGTCATAGTCTAAGTGCCATGGGTGTCCGCGGCCCAGATTTCTAGAGTGAGCAGTCTGTTGGATCAGTTTTATCAGCTGGTCACTCCTGGTCCATTCAGCTGAGGTCAGCATAGAGAGCTGAGGCTCTTGGGGTCTGTTCCTTCCAGGGGCTGTGGATGAATTGGCTTCTCTAGCCAGGACACAAGGACACAGTGGTTAGAATGCTCAGTACAATGTATTTTGCCCATTTTTCAATTTGTTGTGTTAATCTTTCTCTTGTGGGTACCCGAAAGTCCTTTCCATTTGAATGATAGTATTGTGTTTTGTATGATGGGTGCTTTTCTCTCCATTTATCATTTTAATTTTGCTTGGTGGTGTTGCCATGTAATCAAGGTTATCAATTAAATCATGATTTCTGCTGGTTTGTAGGTTAGAAATACCTTTTCTATGAGGAAATTATACATTCAACTATATTTTCTTCAAGTTCTCTACATTCTTATCTTTCATGTGCTCCTTAAATTGGATTACATTTTAGAGGGATTAGTGAAATATCTTGACAATGTTTATTGCAAGAGCATATTGCTTCTTCAGTTGTAATTCACTTCTCAGCAAAATTTTGTACTTTCCTTATTTTAGTTTTCTTAAGTTTATTCCTAGCTACTTCATGAATTTTATTCTTGGCAGAATTTTTTTCAGTTAGGTTTTCTAACTGGTCCTTCATGATTTATTAAAGCTATTGTTTTTATATTTTTATGACTGACTACCTTAGTAGTTGTAATTTTTTGCTCAATATTTTTGGGCTTTACATGTAAACAGTTATATGCAAGGAATTATTTCCACCTTTTTCTGTTTTTTGTTTCTTTTTCTCAATTTATTATGCTAGATCTTTGAGAATGAGGATAATCGTAATGGCGTGTAGTACATGTCTTACACTGTTGTATTTTTTAGTGATAATTATTCTCACTAGATAACTAAATGCTGACTAGATAACTGGAATGCTCTGGTACGTTACACAGCAACTACAGGGAATGAAAGTAGTGGAAAACTCATTTTAACCCCAAAGATTTTCTCCACTGGCTTGTCGTGGAGCCTGAAAATTTCACTCATTTATCACTCTTTCTGATCAAAGCATTGCCTCCACAAAGTTCCTGTTAAAATGCATGAACGTGTTACACCTGCTAAGGTGGCACATCACTGATTATTTTCTAATAAATGGTACTGGCCTATTATGGGAAATTGCAAAATGGACGTCAAGCGAATAGAAAAGTGTTTTGATGGTGCTGTCAGTGTGAGCCTTCATAATGAAGCAGCTGTCCACCTCCAGCTTCATCTTCTGCCTGCCCTGTGTTCTTCACTCCGTCTCACCTCCACCCCATAAGCTTCAACCTGAGTGAACGTCTGTTGCTTTTTAAAATATGTCTTGTTCTCTTGCCTGGGGCGTTCCTGCTCCTGGTCCTCAGTGTCAGTTTCACTGTCACTTTCTCTAGGAAGGCTGATATCCTTAGACTAGGGTATGTGTTCTATTGCATACTCCTTTAAAGTAACATTTGAAATCTTTAAAATAACACTTTAACCTTTAACATAATTGCTTTTTAAAAATCGTCTCTCATGGCTGCTCAATTATAACCTCAAACTGCAATGCCAGAGAGCATATCTGCCTTGTTTACTGATATTGTTTTGCTGTGTCCCCACCCAAATCTCTTCTTGAATTGTAGTTCCCATAATCCCCGTGTGTCATGGGAAGCACTCGGTGGGAGGTAATTGAATCATGGGAGCTGTGCTGTTCTGGTGATAATGAATAAGTCTCACCAGGTCTGATGGTTTTATAAAGGGCGGTTCCCCTGCACCTGCTCTTTTGCCTGCCACCATGTAAGACATGCCTTTCCTCCTCTTCTGCCTTCCACCATGATGATGACACATCTCCAGCCATGTGGAAGTGTGAGCCGGCTAAACGGCTTTCATTTATAAATTGCCCAGTCTTGGGTATGTCTTTATTAGCACTGTGAGAATGGACTAATACGTTGACCATTATGTCTGCCACACAGTAGTCACTCAGTGTTTCCTAAGTTAATAGTTAAAAAGGGGTTGGAGGGTAATGTTTGACATGTTATTGTGAACTTGAGCAACCTCAGTGAGCTGTACTGATTGGCAAAAGTAGTGGCATAGGGAAGTTGGAGTTGAAAGGAGTATGGCCAGTGAGCCTGTACCCGAAACGTCTGAGTTTTATCCTGATCCTAACCTATGCAGAACTGAAGGGAAAGCCTGTCTTCTGTTTACTGGAGTTGTGCACTAGCAGTCTCCAGCACTATTTTGAGGAATTTGGGGAAAAAAAAAAAAAGCAGTTTTATATATAGATGACCTCTGTGCAACCTTGGATATGAAGCAAGATATAACCCTATACTTTATACTTTTATCCTTTAATTTCCTTACTCTTCAGGGTTGCAGTAATACATCCACTGGGCTTTTACAGCATCTAAAATGGCAGGCTGGCTCATAAAGTATGAGAACTCCACCTATAATAAAGACCATATTTCAAGAGCTAGAGAGAAAAAGGCAGTAGGAGGAAAACACAAGAATGTATGTGAAAGTATTTGGTGCTGTTTTGTTGGCAGCGGAGAGGAAGGTTTTTGCTTTTGTGAGCCTGGATGGTTCCACTTTACGAAAATGTTTTCAGAAGTGAATACAAAGACATCGTTTCAACTTTTCTCAAGTTACAGTAAACTTACCTTTCTTCCCATACTTTTTCTGTGTTTTTTTTTGTTATATTAATTCTGTTACTATAAATTACTAAACTCAGAGCTGAATATGAATAGCAAGACCAAATACATTTTTGGCTATTTTCTATAGCTTGTTTATTTGCAATATGTCTTCATGAGGGAACCTGTTTGATGTCATGTTTGTTGTTTATTTCATTTATTTATATTTTGAGATGGAGTCTCCCTTTGTTGCTCAGGCTGGAGTGCAGTGGTGCGATCTCAGCTTACCGCAGCTTCCGCCTCCCAGGTTCAAGCAATTCTCCTTCCTCAGCCTCTCAACTAGCTGGGACTATAGGCAAGTACCACCATGCCTGGCTAAGTTTTGTATTTTTTAGTAGAGACGGAGTTTCACCCTGCTGGTCTCAAACTCCAGACCTCGGGTGATCCACCTGCCTCGGCCTCCCAAAGTGCTGGAATTACAGGCATGAGCCACGGTGCCTGGCCTGACGTCATGTTGAACTGAGGGTTGACCTTGGAGATTTGGAACTAAAGATATGGTGATCAAACTGATTTTATGTGAAATTACTATATGACTAATAAAACTAAGCAAGTTGATACTGCTAATCCTGGCACATTGATTTATGTAGTACTAAAGTTCAGAGTCATTCTAGAGCTGTGGAAGGGTGTGTATTTAATACTTTGACTTTACAGATGAGGGAGCTGAGATTTTAAGTTACTTGCTTGAGGTCATACAGGCGTTTAGCTTTAGAGCCAGATTAATAGCTGCCCTATTTTATGTACTTGAGTCATGCAGACTCCTACCCCATTTTATAGATGGGCAAACTGAGGCACAAAATTCAAGTAACTTGACCGTATTCACACAGCTAGCAAATGTCAGAGTCAGAATTTGAACCAAGGTGGTTGGTGTCACAAGTCCTTGCTTTTAACCTCTAAGTTGTTTTGCCTCCACCTCGCTTTCTGGACTGGCAATCCATTATTCTCTGACCTTAACAGTGTTGCCACCTAGAATGAATGGTTTCAATGAAGTGCCTTCCCCAGTAAATGGCTATTGTAGGTATTTTCCATAGCTGAAAATGATATTAGCCTTTCCCCAAGATGCTCTGTTCTCAGAGATGGTTTAGGTTGAAAGAATCCAGTCTGTGATTAGAGAACCCGGAAGCAGGAAGCAGATACCTCCATGCCTACCTTGCCATGGGAGCAGTGCACCCAAAGGACAGCTGCACCTTCTGAAGGGGCGGAGTTTGGGTTATGCTGCAATCTTTTTATCTCCTTTCTCAACCGTGTTGTTCTTTAGGTAACTCATTCTTAACAAAAGTTTGCCCAAAAGCCAGCAAATGAAAGTGATTGATTGAATAACCAAAGTGTACTTTGATACCTGATATCTGTTCCTCTGCTTTGAATGACAGAAGATAATTTCTGTTGTTCTTTTAAACAAGTTGTATTATGCGTGTGTTCCATGTCCTCCTGGGAAATGACTAAAAGATGCCCAGAAGTTTTGGTGTATAAAACCTGTTGTAAAGCAAGAGTCACCCACAGTGAGTCTGGTTTAGGTGTGGTGTATTGGAGTTTAATTGGGAACACCAAATACAACCTGGGCGCATTTCAGCAATAGCTCTTGGAGGATCTAAAGGCTTTAATGTAGCAAGGTCCATGGAGCTTGAGGACTCAGTGGGATCTGGAGACTCTTTCATTCAATAGAGAATTATTGGCCGGGCATGGTGGCTCACACCTGTAATCCCAGTACTTTGGGAGACCAAGGCGGGTGGATCACTTGAGGACAGGAGTTCGAGACCATCCTGGTCAACATGGCGAAACCTTATCTCTATTAAAAATTCAAAGATTAGCCGGGAGTGGTGGCATATGCCTGTAGACCCAGCTACTCGGGAGGCTGACACAGGAGAATTGCTTGAACCCGGGAAACAGAGGTTACAGTGAGCTGAGATTGCACCACTGCACTCCAGGCTGGCTGACAGAGCAAGACTCCATCTCAAAAAAAAAAAAATAATACTAATAATACTAATAATAAAATTACTAAGATTTGGCATTATCAGAGCTTTTGGGGGGAAAAAGGTATGGATGTGATTTTTTTTTTTTTTTTTTTTTTTTTTTTTTTTTTTTAACCATCAGGCCCTGTGAAATGGTTGTCTTTTTAAAATGTCTTTTTACAAAATTGTAATAAAAATCCCTCAAACCGTAGAGTATCCTTTAATTCATCTCACGTATTTCATTTCAAGACAGTTAAAGAAGTGCCCTATTAGAGGCTTAACAAAAATGCTACAAGATTGTGAAGTCATGTCAGTCAAGGATTTCCGTAGGTTCATGGAGGCAATTGATTTGAGCCTTGCAGGAGGAGTGGATTTGTGTGTGCTAGAAGGGAGAGGACACCTGAAGCTAAGGAAACAATAACATGAGCCAAAGACCATGTAATGTACAAGGGAAAAATTTAGTGGGAAATGAGGCTCCAGACTTGGTCAGCCAAATGCAGCAAATCTAGCAACACCATGCTAGGGCGTTGATGGATGGGATTCTGTAGGCACTGGAACATTTTAGATAAAGGGAATGACATCCATTCTAGTTACAGGGGAACTATGGAAGAATTTGGGTGTATCTCAAGATTCTTGGGTCACTAGATAACCTTAAAACGTTCTCCTCTGTGTGTTTTTAAATGAGTTTTTAGTTTTTCTATGGTATAGAGAACCTGCTTTTCAAAATGTAAATGTTAGATAATTTGCCCCTTTTTAAAAAAATTTTCTTGGAGACAGTGTGTCTCTCACTGTTGCCCAGGCTGTGCAGTGGCATTATCACAGTTTACTACAGCCTCTACCTTCAGTTGATCCACCTATCTCAGCCTTCTTAGTAGCTGAGACCATAGCCACATGCCACCATGCCCGGCTAATTTTTAAATTTTTAGTATTTTTTTTTTTTTAACGGAGTCTCACGCTGTCACCCAGGCTGGAGTGCAGTAGCAGCAACCTCAGTTCACTGCAACCTCTGCCTCCCAGGCTTAAGCCATCCTCCCCTCTCAGCCTCCTGAGTAACTGGGACTACAGGTGTGTGCCACCATGCCTGGCTAAATTTTGTATTTTTATTTTTAGTAAAGACAGGGTTTCACCATGTTGGCCAGCCTGATCTCGAACTCCTGGCCTCATGTGATCCGCCTGCCTCAGCCTCCCAAAGTGCTGGGATTACAGTTTGTTTGTTTATAGTAGAGAGAGAGTTATGCCATGTTGGCCAGGCTGGTCTCAAACTTCTGGCCTCATGTAATCTGCCTGCCTCAGCCTCCCAAAGTGCTGGGATTTCAGGCTTGAGCCACCATGCACAGCCCCAGCTAATTTTTGTATTTTTTTGTATTGATTGATTGATTGGTAGAGATGGGATTTCACCATATTGCCCAGGCTGGACTTGAACTCCTGGGCTCGAGCAATCTGCCTGCCTTGGCCTCCCCAGGTGCTAGGATTACAGGCGTGAGCCACCATGCCTGGCCAATAGTTTGACTTTGCATTGTAAAGAAAAATACCTTTTGTCAAGAGAACTAAAAAAAAAAAAAATTGTGAGTAAGATGGCTTCCTAGTATCGAAGCTTGAATGTGGTCACTTTGTTGTTGCTGTAACTTATAAATGAACTTGAGTCTTAAGTGTTAGTGGGCATTTCCCGTTACTGATAAGGAGGTACAACAAAGCCTTCAATGGAAGAACCAGCAACTATAAGACTAAAGTCATTTTTTGGATGGATTTTTGGCTGCTTGCTATACTTGGCTTAGGAGAAAAAGTAGAAAGCTGGGGTATGAGGATGATACGTTTCCTTTGGCAAATCTGTGACATGGAAATAACCATGAGCCAAGGAGTCAGAGGACGTAGCTTATAGTTCTGCATTCTGCAGCTTTTAATTACGCAATTCAGGGAATAGCTCATTAACCTCAGTCATTTTTTTTTTTTTGTAAAATAAATAAATATATATATATATATATATATATATAAACTGGCTACCTTACATGGAGTTTATGAAACCCAAGTGATTTAAGTGTGAGAAATACTAGATTTTGCTTCTTTTTTAAAAATCTGCCTCCTTCCTAAAAGTCTGGCCTATGTTTATGTTGGTTAAAGGTTGGCTAAAGGCACTGTGATTCACCAAGGTGTTCGAATGAGAAATCTGAAGTCTACCTTGAGTACTCTCTTTTCTTCATCTCTCATATATAATTGGCCTCAAATTCAACCAGTTTTACTTTTTTACTCACAATTCTGCTCCATCTGCTCGGTATTGATACCTTAACATGGGGACCTTGTCATCTGTCACCTTGACCCTTACAGGAGTCTACTAACCGGGACCACCCCCATCTTCAGTCTCACCCTCTTAAAAAACACTCTCATAGCACTTACTTGCCAGATACTGTTCTAAGCACTTTAGAAATTCCAATTCATTTAATCTATCTAATCCAGTCACCTTCCATAATACCACCTAGTTATCGCCCTTAAATCTGGTTATTTTTCTTATCCACTTAAAGTCTTTCCCTCGCTCCCTTGCCTAAGCATTCCACGCTCCTCTCTGACTGCCCCGTCTTCGCACCCTGTAGTCTAGTGACATTGGCTCCTGCACTGCTTTGGACAAGCCATGCAGTCTTACACGTCTGTGACTTGTATGTCGTATTCCGGGTGCTGGGAGAACTATCCACCTGGTAAATGCCACATTTTGGTTCAGGGTTGTATATGATGTAACTTTTCCAGCTGAAGCACTAGTTGCTCCGTTATTTCTGTCTTGCTTATAGTTATCTGTGCAGAGTTTGTCTTCCCTCCGTAGACTATGAAGTTCTTGGTATGGAGAGCTGTATTTTGTTCTTCATTCATATGGTGCCCAGCAGGAGTTGTGAATACATGCTTGGTAACTGATATCAGTGAGGACTTTGTTTTCCTCTTAAGCTGCTGCTCTTAACTGTGACATTCATATTGGTACGAAACAATGTGAGAACCATCATACCGTTCATATCACTTTGGTATGAGCTGATACTAATTATACTATAGCACTTAAGGCCCAGAACTTACAGTACATTTGAAAGGTAGAAAGTGCACTGCCTCTGGCTCTAGAGATATTCACCTCAGTGTTGAGTACAAAATGAAAGTTGATTGTGGGTGTGTATAGCCATAATTAGATTTTTAAAAATCAAAAACAAAACCTGCAAACATTTCCAAAGGGCCTTTGCCAAACTATGGAGGCTGACACGCATTCTTCAAACTTCAAAGATAACACAGTAGATGTTCCCAAATCAGCTGTACGTGATACGACTCTTTCCTTCTTTGATGGTAACATTTCTATTTATTTTCCCAAGGGAAGGTACAAAAGATCTTGAGGAATAATCTTATTTACATCACAGGGAATATAAGGTAATAATAAAGTAATAAAATGTGCTATTGGATGAGCCATATGGGAAATTGGACTTGGCAAGTCAGAAGGGAAATTGCTACTGATAAAATTCTCTTTGGGTCCAAGAATGGGACTAGTTCGTGTAAAGAGAGTAGTGTAATTGTAATAGGATTCTCCAGAGAAACTGAATCAATAGGCGCTATCTGTCTTGAGAATCGTTATAGGGAATTGGTTCAGGTGATTACAGAGGCCAGAAGTCCCACTATTGGCCATCTGCAAGCTGGAGACCCAGGGAAGCCTCTGGTGGTGTTGGAAGGCCTGAGCGGTGGAGAGCTGATAATATAGATTGTAGTCTGAGTAGAAAGGCCTGAGAACCAAGAGCTCTGAGAGCAGAAAAGAGCAATGTCCCAGTTTAGCAGTCAGGAAGAGATTGAATTCAAACTTTGTCTACCATTTTGTTCATTTAGGCCCTTGGGCTTTGGATGATACCCACCTACATTGGGGAGGGCCATCCACTTTACTCAGTCCACCACTCAAATGCTCATCTCTTCCAGAAGCACCCTCACAAACACACCCAGAAACAATGTTTAACCAGGTGTCTAGGTATCCTGTGGCCCAGTCAAGTTGACACATAAAAAATTAACCATCCCAGGACCTTTTTGCTGTAGAGGGAAATATGGAAGAACTTGATTCTGACCAAATGAAGAGACTGTGAGTCAACTACATAGATCCCTGTGGGATGTACTGATTTTGCTAATGCTTTTAAAGCCAGCAATGAGTTGCGTGTGCAGGCTAGGGAGGAGATCAGATTTTCACAGATTGTTCTCAGTCCGTTGAAAACATTGATCAGTTAAAGCAGTAGTGTTGAAAGTATGAATCATAATTTCTTAAATCATCCCCTCCTTTGAGCTGGAACTGGAAAAAGAAGAAATCATCTTAATTCAAAATATTGAAACCCTCTGAGTTAATTTGTACCAATGAGCAGGATTCTCTTCCCCTCAACACTCATATCCCTAATTGTTGTTTATCCTCTATTAAAATACAAGGTAGTTACGGTGAGGATGCTTATAGCCAGTGGACACTGAACTCCTGGTTAGACCATTTGTGATTCTCAAACTGGGTTGCACCCCAGAACCTGTGAATCTGACTGTTGGGGGTGGTGCCAGGCAACGTGCATTTTTAACAAGCTTCCCAGGTGACTGTTACAGACATTGAAAATGAAGAGAGACTGGTGGTCTTCACAGCTGACAACTCTAAAACCTGGTGCAGTAGTTTTCTAAATTTGTGTAGCACTTAGGATGCTTTTCAAAATATAACTAACTTTTGGATTCTCAAACTTTAGGTCTGAGATGGGACTGGAAAAGTTGCCTCTGTAACAATTTCCCAGGTAGTTCCAATACACACATAAGTTTGAGGGTCTGCACTTAGTATAGTATTGCAGAAAGGCAGGGTTTTTCAAATTCTATTGAGGTACAAAATGATTCATAGTCAAATAAATCTGAGAAGTGCTAGAAAGTTAAAACATTGTATGTGTGTATTTTTTTATAGCTCTGATTTTTTCAGAGCCTGGAGCACACTAGAGTTTTATAGAATACTGTTTGCGGGGGACTTAAGGAAAGAAGGCAATTCTTGTCCTCTTGTTTGTTCAAATACTTGACTAAAAGGGTGATGCTCGATGGACTAGTGTATGCCCTGGCATGCTGGCTGAAGTACTGTGTATTACTGATACTCTGCCTAGGGATTTAACTTGACTCTTCTAGTTACCTATATTGCAGTCAGGTATTGAAGAAAGCCATCTTGGTCTCTCTTTTTATTCACTGCTTCCCCCAAACACTACACATTTCTTTGTAGCATTTACCGTAGATAATAAGATGTATGCCTTAGCCAGTGATAGATGACCCCTGAATTTATTCTGGAAATTGGGTAGAGTTTAATTTTTTTTATTTCTATTTTGTAAAATCAAGAATTCTAAGAAGCAGAAACGATTAAAGTCTTAAACATCTGAAGACTAATACGTATTTTTGAGCTACCAATTTTGTCTAATCCTATAGTAACCCTGTAAGGCAGGTGTTCTGATCCTCATTATTTACAGATGAGGAAACGAAGGGTGAGAAAGGTGATGTAATTTGGAGCTGAGACCTGAACGTTGGTCTGCTTGAGCCTCCAAATTTATAATTTCTTTTCTCTTTGCCATGTTGCCTTCCTTTCAACTGTATTTAAGGTCGATATCAGGGCAGTGGAATGTTGACGGTGGAAAGTACTCTAGGACTGAAGGCAGATACATGTGGTTAATTCTAACTTCATATCAAAATAGCTTTATGTCTTTGGAAAAGTTACGTAGCCTGGGTCTCACTTTTAAAAAGTTATTTATTTTTTAGAGACGAGGTCATGTTCTGTCCCCCAGGCTAGAGTGTAGTGGCATGATCATAGCTGATTGTAGCCTCAAAGTCCTGGGTTCACGTGTTCCTCCCGCCTCAGCCTCCCAAGTAGCCAGTGCTACAGACATGTACTGATATGCCTGGAAATTTGTTTTATTTAGACAAGGTCTCACTGTGTTGTCCAGGCTGATCTCGAACTCCTAGGCTTGAATAATCCTCCTGCCTCAGCCACCCAAAGTGCAGGGATTACAGGCTTGAGCTACCATGCCTGACCTCACTTTTTCTCCAGTAAGTTTATAGTGCTTTCTAGGCCACCTTATCAGAGTATTAGGAAACACTTGTGAACATGGATTGGGGTGTGTGTGTGTATGTGTATGTGTTTAAGATATAGCACCGTGTGTAATTGTAAGGGGAGAGAGGCGGTATGACATCCTCATTTTCCCACAAACTTAGGCAAGTTTTAAATGGTATCGTTGAGAGTTACTTCTGCAAGTATTCTAGTTACTATGGAGTGACTAGCATGTGACAATACTGTGTGACAAGGTGTAGAAACGTCATCTTGCTGGTGATATTGCAGAATTCAGTGATAAGTTGTGGAATTCAGGATCTCTTGTGACAGGGCCCAGAAGCCGATTTGATCATCAACAGGACAGGACTTTTCATACCTCTAGTGAGTTAAAGGGTAGGGGAGAATTCACACCTTTGCTGTTATTGCCACTTAACATGTACTTCGAGGCCGGGCGCGGTGGCTCAAGCCTGTAATCCCAGCACTTTGGGAGGCCGAGACGGGCGGATCACGAGGTCAGGAGATCGAGACCATCCTGGCTAACACGGTGAAACCCCGTCTCTACTAAAAAATACAAAAAACTAGCCGGGCGAGGTGGCTGGCGCCTGTAGTCCCAGCTACTCGGGAGGCTGAGGCAGGAGAACGGCGTGAACCCGGGAGGCGGAGCTTGCAGTGAGCTGAGATCCGGCCACTGCACTCCAGTCTGGGCGACAGAGCGAGACTCCGTCTCAAAAAAAACAAAAACAAAAACAAAACCCATGTACTTCGTTCTTATTTTGAGTGGCTAGGGTAAAGATCTTTTAACTGATTTAAAGTAAGTTTAGTTTTTATTTTATCAGCCCTAGTTCCACTGATAGGAATTCACAATGTAAAACTAAGACTGTCTAGATGACTTGACTATAGTTGAAGGAGAAATTTTAAAGTGAACTTAAAGAATGGTGCCAAAGCGCATTCTGTTTTCTACAGACTCCGAAGAAAGCAGGGTATCCCCTGAGGGGAGGTTCCAGACTGGTAGGTCTATTTTGGCTTCAGGTATGCTTTTCTAGCTATTGAAGTGATAAGGTTTTTCTCTCTCTCTCCGTTCTCCCTTTTCCTCCTCCTTTATAAAACCAGATTAATATTATTTATTATATACCTTAGAAATAAAGAATGGAGCTTAAATGGAAACTTCAAGAGCTGACTGATTGGATTGGCTTGCTGTTTTTGGAGTCAGCACATACGCTAGATGGGAATGAAGTAGTGCCAGGACCTACGAGAAGCACCGTTAAGCAAATACTCTTGCACTGTAAACTTTAATCTGAACCTGGTCACCTGACATATTTTTTTATTTGAGAAGATGAGATGTGCGTGGGGTTAATATACTAGGGAGGTCAGCATATTACCTTTTCATGATGAATTTCATTCTGAAATGTCAGTGTTCTCTGAAAGTCATAAAATGTGAGTGCAAGCTGTTTTCTGGGTTCATCTCTGATAGGCAGCTTCTTGCAGCAGATAGTTGGGTATTGCTTCGTGGTTCACACTGAGAGCTTAGGTCATTAAGGTCAGGAGGCAGAGACTTTCACTAGGGAGATACTGGTGTAGGAGGGACGGCTTGACCCAGGACATCACACCCGGGTCACAGACTCTTGCCATTTTAAGATTGGAATTTGAGGATGATTGTACTTTATTATTGCACCAGGTGGAGTATTGCTCTTAAGAGTATGTTTGTCCAGCTTAGAGGGTGGCGAAGGGGGGTACTTGGAACACACTCCAGGGGATGGACCGTACTACTACTAGAGGAACAACACAGATTGGATCTGCTATCAAGTGATGCCTGAGTGATGTCCTTTGCAGAACTGGCCAGGACACAGGACAGACTTTATTTAGGGCTATGCATCCTACTTCTTAGGATATTTCTTTTTGTAGCATGTACAAGACCTTCCCATGGCCCCTTCTCAACCAAAGTTTCTGTGGTAGAAAAAAACCTTACTGTGTAAATCTAATAGCTTAGCAAAAGTTGGAATGCCTGTTTCACAAAGAGTGTGTTGCATGTAGAATAGATAGAAAGTAAATAGGAAGTAAACAAAAAATTATCAAGGTAGTGAAACAAAGAAACTTTTTTTGTTTTCCTGAAGGACTTTTATGCCTTGATTGTCTTTACTACAGGTACTAATGTGCATGTGACTCTGCAGTTGGGGGCGTAGAAGTTAAAGAACTCGATTCCTTGCCAGTCTTACTTTTTCTTAGGATGGAGGTTGTCCTCTAAGCAACTGTGTGTGTGTGTGTGTATGCGTGTCGGTGTTCCCTTCTCGAAATAAAACATTTGAAGTGAGGGGCTAGATTAATTCTCAAAATCAAAATTATTATTTGAAGCCATGGGTATAGAAGTTTAAGTGCGCCCTGGAATTGAAGCTTTGTTATTGTTGTGTGTGTGTGTGTGTGGTGGGGGTCAAAGTTTTGGAATTAAAATGACATGACTATTTAATATTATCTGCAACAGTGTTTGAATTAGCTAGAATATTGTTCATTTCCACAGAAACTGGTCACAAATGAGAAACAATATTATTCAGTTTTGTTAGGAAAAACTCAGCAGCTTTTAATTTTGTTTGGCATTGATTATAGACACCAGTCTTAACTAATTCACGCAAATTTCATGCAACTTGTATTTTTTTTTCATAAGGAATAGTTACCTATCTCAAGGTGCAACTTTTTGGAACTTGGTATTATGTGTTTTGGAAAATGGAGAAGTAAAATTCTAATAATGATCTCAAAAGTGTTCTTACTGCACTCACAATAGCAGTGCTTTAAAATATTCTCATTTGGCTACATTGAAAAATAGCATTTTAAAAGGCATTGAATAGAGATAATTTCTGTAACTTTTTGAATGTTCTTGCTTGAAGAATTGGCCATAAACCTTTAGAATTAAATGTCAAAAGAATTTCAAAATAACTTGTTTTGCCCAAAACAGAAGGAAGAGAACAACAAAAACTTTTATGCCATCATTGTTTGAATGTCATGACCTATAAATGAAAAGAAACAGAAGAAAATCTTGTTTTAAAAAATTGAACGTTAGGCTGGGTACAGTGGCTTCATGCCTGTAATCTCAGCATTTGGGGAGGCTGAGATGGTAGAACTGCTTAAATCCAGAAGTTCGAGACTAGCTTGGGCAACATAAGGAGTCCCCGTCTCTACACAAATTGTAAAAATGAGCTGAGCATTGTGACTCATGCCTGTGGTCCCAGCTACTCAGGAGGCTGAAGAGGGAGGATTACCTGTGCCCAGGAGGCTGAGGCTGTAGTGAGCTACAGTTCCACCACTGCACTGCAGCCTGGGTGATAGAGCAAGATGCTGTCTCAAAAGAGATAAAACCAAAATGAAATGTCACTGAAGTTTAAGGCAGCTGGATACAGCCAGATCTTTTTATTTGTGGGTTTCACATTGGCAGATTCCACCAACTGGAAATCGATAATACTTTAAAAAAAAATAGTTGCATCTATACTGAGGATGTACATATTTTTTTCTTGTCATTATTCCCTAAACAATACAGCATAAAAATTATCAACTTAGCATTTACATTGTCTAGTTATTAAAAGCAGCGTAGAGACGACTTAAAGTATATGGGAGGGTGTATATAGGTTACATTTAATTATGAAGTGCCAGTTTATATCAGGGACTTGAACATCCGTGGATTTTGGTATTGGTGTGGGAAGGTCCTGGAACCAGTACCCCACAGATACCAAGGGATGACAGTAGTAGTGAAAACAAACAGCATAGAACTTTTTGAATCTAAGATACTATTGATTGGGAGATAAGTCAATATCTTAATTTATTATATTTTATATTCTACATATTTAAAAGTATCTTTTTTATGTATTTTCTGGTACTATCAGAAAAGAATATGCCATCTCACTTGGAGAAAATGAAGGCATTAAATACAAAACCAAAAAAAAAAAAAAGGGAAAAAATGCCAGCAATTAACTATAGCACAAGCATTTTCTTGCAGTTTCTAGTAATTCTTAAACTTACAGATGTTTACATAAAAATTACTTTGGCATGTTCTCAGTGCTTGTCTACATAAATAATACTTTTGTCTCAGTATCTTTTATAGCGTGATCTTTTTGAAGACACTGTAAACATCAGTTAAATCAAGATTAAACCAACAGTATAATTTTGCATTGTGCACAGGTAATAAACATCCGATAGCCACCTGGCTGCCGGGGTTCACACTGGTTGATGCAAAAGAAAACCATTCTGGCCGGGCGCGGTGGCTCATGCCTGTAATCCCAGTACTTTAGGAGGCCAAGGTGGGTCGATCACGAGGTCAGGAGATCGAGACCGTCCTGGCCAACATGGTGAAACCCCGTCTCTACTGGAATTACAAAAATTAGCCTGGGGTCGTGGCGGATAGCTGTAATCCCAGCTACTCAGCAGGCTGAGGTAGGAAAATCGCTTGAACCCGGGAGGCGGAGGTTGCAGTGAGCCGAGATCAGGCCATTGCACTCTGGCCTTGGTGATAGAGTGAAACTCCATCTATAACAAAAAAAAAAAAAAAAAATTCTAAAGACTTTGAAATATGAAAAAAGTGTGTCTAGGAACTAATGAAATATGATATGAATTTGTATTTACATAGTTTTGCCAAAAACAGCACTTTTGCCTTATCCCTCTTGAAAGTTTCAGGGGAAGAGTTTGGGGAGGACTTTTTTTGTTTCTATTGAATAGCATCTCTGGCTGCTTCTGGCCTCATCCCCTCCCTTCATAGGAAGGCTCATGATCTGGTTCCGAAGGATTCTTTTTGGTGCTTCAAGCTGGTTTGTGCTGCCTCTCACTTTGTCCTCTCCTTTAGACTCTGTCTTTTTTAGTTGGCTTGAAAAATACTTGTCAAGGTGTATTTGTTGACCAAACCTATCCTCTGGGAAGGCCAGCTTTGTCAACAGCTATTTACCTTGTCATCTCTGCTCTAGACAATGGTGCAGTGGACAAAAAGTGTTGGATTTGGAGTCATGAGTTCTGTCTCTGGGCACCAGTTGTTTTCATGTGAACAGTCGTTAGGTGGTCTATTGCTGGGAAGTTCTGCAGCTCGCTTTCTTTTCTCTGCTTTTATCTTTTTTTTTTTTTTTTTTGAGACTGAGTCTCGCTCTGTCGCCCCAGCTAGAGCGCAGTGGTGTGATCTCAGTTCACTGCAGCTCGCTTTCTAAAGTCCTTGTGGCCTAGAGGTAGGTGCTTGTCCAGCTCCTCTGGAGCACTTGAAGGGTCTTTGATGTAACAGGCTGACATGCCCTGAATTCTGCTTGTTTACCTGTGAGCCCTGACCGGGATGCCCGACCCCTCTGCCCCCATTCATCTGTCCAGGGGATTCCTTTTTAAAATTTACTCTAACAATCTGCTGGGAGGTTCTGACTGTCACTAATATAAGATAATAAATGTAAAGGCCTTGTCACACTTTAGAAAGCCAGAAAATGCAATGCTTTTCTTCCCATCTGATTTTAAAGACTCTTCATTCTTTCTTTCCTTTTTTGGGGGCAGCGGGGGAGAGGACATTATTCACTAAATTTGCTGTCTATTGGGTCTCTTTAATTCTCAGCTTATTTGCAGAGCAGGTTGTCCTGTCTTGTGCCCAATAACTGAATCTGTTCCAGCTTATGTCACTAAACTTTTTACCTCCAAAGCGCCATGATTTCAGTCTTAAAACACCAAACACTTTGAGATCGAGGTAGAAGGCAGATAATGTCTAATTCACATTAAAGAACACAGGGCTCACCCTCCTCACCTTACAGGTAGCTTGGTTTTAGGAGGTGCTAGTGTGAAATGAAAGGGCAAAGTAAGATCATGTATAGCTCCCTAAAAGTGTGGTAACTATTTTACAATATAATAAATGAAGAGAAGGAAAAACTAGTTTGAAAGTAATGCCTAGGCGCATGCAAAGCTTCGAAACTGACCATGATACTTTTCTTTCAAAAAGCTAATGTAGGCCGGACGCAGTGGCTCACGTCTGTAATCCAAGCATTTTGGGAGGCCGAGGCGGGTGGATCACCGGAGGTCAGGAGTTCGAGACCAGACTGGCCAACATGGCAAAACCCCTTCTCTACTAAAAAAAATCAGTGAAGCGTGGTGGCGGGTGCCTGTGGTCCCAGCTGTGCGAGGGAGGCTGAGGTGGGAGAATCGCTTGAACCCGGGAGGCGAAGTTTGCAGTGAGCCGAGATCATGCCACTGCAGTCCAGCCTAGGCAACAGAGTGAGACTCAGTCTCAGAAAAATCAGAAACAGAAACAAAAAACCTAATGCATATCATCTATTTAGTAATCATGGTTTTAGTTTTCTTAGGTTAGATATTAAGAGCTGAAGACCTTCCCCTCTTCACCCCTGCGTTCTGTCCACTTTGATTTTTGCCACTTTTTGAAGTTGCTCCCCATTTGGGAACAATAAGGGATAACCATTAAAAGATCTGCAACTGGCCGGGCGCGGTGGCTCAAGCCTGTAATCCCAGCACTTTGGGAGGCCGAGATGGGTGGATCACAAGGTCAGGAGATCGAGACCATCCTGGCTAACACGGTGAAACCCCGTCTCTACTAAAAATACAAAAAACTAGCCGGTCGAGGTGGCGGGCGCCTGTAGTCCCAGCTACTCGGGAGGCTGAGGCAGGAGAATGGCGCAAACCCGGGAGGCGGAGCTTGCAGTGAGCTGAGATCGCGCCACTGCACTCCAGCCTGGGCGACAGAGCGAGACTCCGTCTCAAAAAAAAAAAAAAAAAAAGATCTGCAACTTAAAGAGAGCTCATTGGCAGATGATTTCCACTGATCAGAGTCTCTAGATTCCATAATATGGTAATTACTTACAACACAACTCAGAAACATTCAGCTTTGTATACAGATTCATGAAAGAAAGCATTTGAATTATTGCTTTTGGGCATCTTCCACTCAAGTTGATAGCTGCATTGAGACGAGTACACAGTCATTTGACTTTTCCTTTAAGCTTCCTGCAATTTGATTTAGGACAGTTGTACTAAGCATATGTTAAATCCCAGCCATTGTCCAAGGTGCTGTGATAGAAATTTCATTAAGATATGGATTCAGAGAAAAATCACAGACTAGCCCTCGGAACACAGTGCTGGGGAGAGGATACTCTGAATCCGTGACCTACAGGATGAATTAGGTGATTGATGGAGTCTGGACCCTTCGATGATGGGATGGTCGTGGAGAGGTACTGCAGAATTAGAGGAGGAACTGAGAAACAGCCCACGAACTTTGGAAGCTAACTTGTGTCTAAAGTATATATATGATACTAATAACCGTTTGTAAATTACACCTTCTCCGATCGTGGATGTTGGAGAATTGGCAGTTAATTTTGAAGCTTCCGAGTGATTGACTACTTTGAAATTGCAAGTGAATTCAGGCCTTCCTTGGGACCTCTTTAACTCCTCTTCCCCTTGCTCACTCCTGTCCAGCCATGGAGGCTCCTCGGGGCTGTCCCTTAAACTTACAAACGCCATCCTGCCCAGGCCTGCATTTGTTTGAAATGATCTGAAGATACTTTGCAAAGTCACATCCTTACTTCTATTTTCTACTCACGTGGTTCTTTCTGAGTGCTGTGAATAAAACAGCAACCTCTCCTTCCCCTCTTGCATACCTGGTTATATTTGTCTCCGAGGCACTTACGAATGTCACTGTTGGAATGTAAACTCCATGAAAGCAAGGACTTCTGTCTGTTGATGCTTTATTACACCTAATACTTACCTGGAACGGTGTGTGAGTTGTAACATATTCAGATATTTGTGGGAGGGTGCAAGGTAGGAACGGAGGGAAAACTTTTCCTGTATTTTGTTGTTTCTCTCTCTTATTAGAAGGTAAAAGTCCACAAGGGCAAGGCTGCACCCCTAGTACTTAGAAATGTGCTGGCACATAGTCGGTGTTTTAATAAATAATTGGAGAGAAAATTTGTGCAGGCTTGGTTGTGTATACTTAATTATGCAACCATAGTAAACACATATAATCATACAGATGTCCTCTAAAAAGTAGAAGTGTTTGTTCCTATATACACCAAAGTTATGCATGCAGGATAACCTATAGTAATATAGCGTAGAAAACCACATAGCATATTAGTTAAGAGCCTGAACGCACAACTGCAACCGCCTGTGCTGAGCTCCAGTCCCAGCTTTACCTCCTACTGGCAGGATGGTCATGGGAAAGTTATTTAACTGTACCATACCTCAGTTTCCTTTTCTGTAAGATGGGAATGATAGAAGTACCTATCATAGGGTCAAGGGCATTAACTGAGTTAATATAAAGTGCTTAACATAGTGTATGAAGCAGAGTAAACATTTGGGAATTCTTCATAAAAATACGTTAAGACAAAATATTGATATTATTACTAATTCATTCATATTGGGTAGTAGAGTAGAAAAGTCCCCTCTTAATCCCATAGCCACAGATGAAGATGACTCCTTGGATCTGTATTCAGAGGAGCTGGAATATTTTAAAGAGATGAAAGCAGGAAGTGACAGAGATAGAATTTTATTTCCTAAGGGAAGGGTCTTACTGCTTGTATTCTTGCCAGGGTGCTAATTTTTTTCCTTTTTAAAATTGCACACAAAATGAAGTGAATCCAAGAAAACCATCCCTAAGTCGCATAGAGCAGCTTTCAGTGTAGTTGTAGTAGGTAGCACTTAGGGGGAACTCAGTGTAGAGAGGGTATGTTGTCAGGCTGCTGTTGTAGAAACTGCTTGTAGTGTGCATGAAAAGAAAGCAGAAGTTATGTGCGAGGTGAGACTGTACGGCCATGTCTTCAGTGAGTGTGTCAGCAGGAGAGGGACACTCCAGAACAGATACGCAGTTCCAAGCACGCCAAAGAGAAACATAGCAATGCCTGTGCTATAGGATAGTGGAAAAAGTGTCGTAAGAATTTGAAGGGACTGGGTGCAGTGGCTCCCTCTTGTAATCCCAGCACTTTGGGAGGCCGAGGTGGGTGGATCACTTGAAGCCAGGAGTTCAAGACCAACCTGGCCAACATGGTGAAACCCCATCTCTACTAAAAATACAAAAAAAATCAGCCAGATGTGGTGGTGCGCACCTGTAATCCCAACTACTCGGGAGTCTGAGGCAGGAGGATCGCTTGAACCCTGGAGGTGGGGTTGCAGTGAGCCGAGATCACGCCACTGCACTCCAGCCTGGGCAACAGAGTGAGACTCTATCCCCCCCACCTGCCCCCACTCCCCCCCAAAAAATGAATTTGAAGAAAGGGTAGAATGTACCCATAGAGATGGTAAAATTTGGACATAATATAACCATAGAAAATATTTGTTCAGCCTCTTGTATCCTAGAAGATGGAAAGTTAGAAGAGAAAAGGGAGTGGGAGCAATGGGAGGCCAGAACTTCTCTCATGTCCCCTGGCTAAATTGTAGCATTTATTACCTAATCAAGAAAGAAGAGTATTTGATCAAACTAAATTCATATTTGTAAGTGTATTTTACCTGTATGCTAGACAGGAAGCGAGTATTCTAAGGACTAGTGGTATAGTTACCCAGCTGTTTAACATAAACACTAAACAAACTGTTTAAGATATGAAAATTGTAGTTCTTATCCACATAAGGAGTGTCTACTTCTTATCTATTGCCAGTTAAGTTAGTCAAAGGTCCTGCATTCCTTCCCTGGCCAGTCCCGGACCACCTTCTGCCAGCTGCTTCATATCTTCTTTTGCTGCCCAGCTTCCGATGTCTAGTGCATATACACTGATACTAATTCAACCTGACAAAAATGCGGACAGAAGAGAATGTCCGATGGCATCTTAAGAACACTCCAGAGAAATGAGTCGGTCAGACTGTAAGTGAGTCACTCTTCCTTTCTTGTCCACCGGAATTGGGGCTCACTGATCCTACTTTGCACAAAGAAGCTTGTATGCAAATAATGAGCATACACATGTGTTTGCATCATTTTTAAAACTTTTATTTCTAAAGCTGGATATCTAGTAAGTTTCTTTGCAAATTATTCATTTGAAATGGTTACAATATGGGTTTATTAACCTTCACTTGATAATATTGCACATACCACATTCTCATGTGAGAGCTATCCCACAAGAGAGCAACAACTTAGTATAGGGAAGAAAAAAAAAAAAAACTAAAACAACAGAAAGTGAAAACCCACATCATGCCCCTAGAAACGTTTGAACCCCTTCATGGGCGAAAAGTACAGTTGTTATGTTGGAAGCCAGTGCCTCAGGAGTGAATGCAGACTCCCCACTCATACAGTGAGTTTGGGTCAGTTTCCATGGCACTGCCTTGCACGTGGTGCCCTCTGCTGGAATACTGAAGGCAAGACTGAGAAAAAGGAGTGAGACTTGAAAGGTATGCTGTGGGTGGGGCTGGGGGCAGAATCTTTATGTGATGCTTTACTAAAATTTTTTATTGGTGAAGACTGAATTTTGTCTTCTGTGCTGAACAGAGAAATAGCTGTTAGGGGTAACAACAATGAGGTTTTGTGTGTTTCCTTTATAAAAAGTCTTAAATCATCAGAGGCTTTCCCTTCCAGGGAATGTATGCTATGTAAATGTTGAAAACAGGTTCATTTGAGGCATTTGTCCTGAAGTATTCCTAATGGGCGCTAACTAACATTTGTATGGAGATTTATATTTAATAAAGTGCTGTCATGTATGATCTCATGTCATCATCATAACCTGAATGATGCTGGTGGTGGTGGTGGTGACGAAGACGCATCTGGTGACAGGAGCAGACGTTTATTGTTTACTGTGTGCCAGACATCTTACATGCCAAGCATCGTACATGAATCTTCTCATCTGATCTTCATAACAGCTTGTAAATATGATACTATTATGTGTTTTATAGCTACAAACCTTAAGGTTTACAGAGAATAATGACCTTACGTACCTAACGTCCCACAGCTGGTGACCACAGGAGCCAGTATTGGAACTTGGGCGGTCTAACTGGAGTTCTCCAGCAGATGAGTGCTTTTGGCATCTTCTAAATTAATCATCATTACTTGCTGGCAAACTGAACACTCGCAGGTAGACTTTCTTTAACGAATGAAGAGAGACCCCCGGATTCTTCTGCTGTGGTCGAATTCAAATGAATACACTGCTGTTAGACATATTTCTTTGGCACACTTCGGTGCTTTTTGGTCATACTGAGCAAACTCTAGCCTCTCCCAGGTGATTCCCTTCACCAACGTAAAGGTGACTACTTCACCTCTACTGGATTCTTGCAGATAGGGGATGGTTGCTCTTGCTACCAGACAGCTCTTCCTGGTTAACCTGTGGGCACCTTGTACCTACCGTTCGTTTGAACCAAACTCCTGGTCTTCCACAAGTGCTCGTTTCTTTTCATGTGCACACACTGTTACCCATTCCCTCTTCTTCCTCTTGTGTTCATTCTCCTGTTTGGTGGCATCGCCTTCCACCAGGATTAGTCTTGCACCCACTCTCTGAACACAGCTCCATGCACGTCTTAAGCCACTCACCCTGTTCTTCCATTTTACCTTCTAAATAGCTTTCAGAGCAGGCTTTTCCTTCATATTCACAAAGACTCGCAGTTTGGTTTCTCGTCTCTTGACCGTACTATTCGGATACCTTTTGTAGTTGGTTTTTCTGTCTTCAGTTTTGTCTCCCTGCAGTTTTCCCTCCACACTGCAAGCAAAACTGATTTTACCAATACCCAGGCCTGATTATTATTCCCTTCTTTAGATCTGTAGTGACTTCCCGTGTGTTAGATGGGTAACTCAAAGCTCTGACAGTGCATTAAGATCATCTTGGTCCTTAAACAGAAGAATGCCAGGGCCCACCGCAGGCCAGCGACTGAGAATTGCCTGCAGTGCACCCTGGCACGTGTCTTTGCTGAAATCTCCACATGTCCTCACATCCTACGTGGATAGCTAATGGATATCTAAAGGTGAACACATCAAAAATCTAACTTCTGTTTCTCACAACGTGTGCTAACTTTGGTCTTTCGTAACTTGGTCGATGGTAACCCCACCCTTGAAGTTGCTGAGGCCTAAAACTTAACTACTTTTCTCTCAGCCTCCCAAAGGACCAGTCGGCAGGTCCTCCAGGACCTACAGCCCCTGCTCCCGCCCAAGCTAGCTCCTCCCTGACACATGTGGTACCCCTTGACTGGTCACCCTGCTGGCACTCCTCCAGTCTATTTTCAAAGCAATACTTAGAGTGACCCTTTAAAAATATAAATTAATCTTAGATCTTCACTCAGAACCCTTCAGTATTAACCATTTCACTCGGAGCAAAAACCCCAGTCTCCATAGTGGCCCACAAGGCCTTTGAACCACAAAGTCATTCCCAAACTCTGCAGAGGTGTCCTAGGGCATTGCAGTGAGCTCACAGGTGTTTCTTAGGATATCTAAAATTTCAAGGGAAACACAGCTCTTCTCATCATCTGTCAAACACCATGTGAATGACTGGTTCAGTGTCAACATCAGATTGTGCTATATTCCTTCTGATGACATAGCTTTCAGCTGGATTTTCACCAGTCATTGTGATAAAAATTAAGTGCTATGAGAAAATGAGTGGCAGTGTCCAGTGTGATCGGAGATTTAGGGAGTCATATGGCCCAGAGGTACACACATCCATCAGTAAGCGATCATGGTTATTTAATAATAAAAATAATATTTCTTTCAACGTGTGTGTATTTTTTCAAATGACTAAATTGTTGGGTCCAAACTTAATAAGTACTTGTACACTATTATTCTGTTACTAAATGGAATATATTTCCTTTGGCCTTGGAGCGTCATAAGAAACTTACACATTAAAGACTCTGAATGGAGGAAATGTGGGAACCTCCACACCACAAGCCCATTGCTCTATGGGTATTCTCTGTTCACTGCCTCTGCCCCAGCCACGCTGGCGTTCTTGCTTGCTCTCACACATCTAACATGCTCCAGCCTCTGGGCCTGGAATGCTGTTATTTTATCATAGTGCCAAGGCTAATCTCCTTTACGTCTTCATCAACTCGTGTCTTCTCCATGAGGCCTCCCATGACCACTTTGTAGAAAAATGTTTCCATTCTCATCCCCAATTTAGGGTTCCTCTTCTCTATTTGCTCTATTTTTTTTCCCAGAGCAAACGTCATCTTCTAATATGTAGAGTTTACTTATTATAATTATTTATTTTTAGCTCCCCTCCCCACCCAGGGTAGAAGTTTTTAATTCTGTTTTGCTTACTGTAGTCTACCAAGCACCTAAAATATCTGGCACATTGTAGGGAATTAAATACGTATTCGTTGAATCAATGAAGACAGACATACCAGGAGATGACTGGTAGGAGCAAAATGGATAGTAGTAAAGCTTGTAAAAGTAGTATAGCATTGGAGTCTCACCATGTCCAGCTCCTTGCCTCAGTTTTCCCATCTGTAAAATGGCTTATACTATTGCCTGTTTCATAAGATTGACAATTCAATCCCTAGGAAGCAGCCCAGAGTCTGCCACATAGTGTCTAACCATTGATAACCTATTAGGTTTACGGCACCATGGCAGGTGCTATGGCTGTTCTGAGTAACTTCTCATTTACGTTTCTTTGAGAATTAGATGATGTGCCCTCTCCACAGTGCCTAGGAAATAAATGCCATAGATAATGATGGCCAAAATGATTTTCCTTTCACTTTTCAGAGATAATTTAGGATTTAGGGTTTTCCTTAATTTTTGCTTATGGTATACTTAGTCTTGACTTTCAGCCCTGAAAGCTGCGCGTTTGTACTGGCCCTCTTGTCTGTTGGTTCCAGTCCTCTGTGTTTCCGTGTCATCAGCCTGAAGAATGGCAAAGGGGTCATGTTGTTCCGCCTCGTCCTTTTATTCCACTTGCAGCTGAAGTCATTTCTTCTCCTTGAGATTCTTCTAACTTGCCTTTGCCTAACTTACGTATAAAAGTCAACTCGACTAGGTGGCTGTTATTATTTTCTATGTACAACACTCGGGGTACACTTTGTAAATACAGGGTGGTGCAGGGAGCTCTGACACCTTAGCCTAACTTGTTTTTTGGTTCTAGTTTTATTACCACAATTACATAAAAATTTAAAGAATTTTAAAATTTAAATTCAAAGTATACTATTGCCTGTATGAAATGGGCAATAGTATACTGTTTATTAAAGTTCTGGGAAAAACTGACAGTAAAACAGTATACTATTGAGTATATTGTTTTATACAGGCAATAGTATACTACTGATGTCAATTATATTCCAGAACTTTACAGGATTAGCTACAGTGAATTGGAAAATTAGTGCCACATACCATTACTGATAGCATAGCATGGAAGACTATGGAAGAAGTAGATATGGCAGATGGCTGGGTTCTTGCATTCTCTTAGCAGATAGCTGTTGAGTACCTTCAGCTGCCCTTTGTGTTGAGGATTTGAACTGGAATTCAAGACAGTGGTAGGTGAAAGCGATGAGATTTTTAAATGGTAGCGCTAAGAGTTCACAGAATTTGGGATGGTGGGGTTGGGGGTAATGAGAGTGGCAAAGGGAGGTCGGGTGCGCTGGCTCACGCCTGTAATCCCAGCACTTTGGGAGGACAAGGCAGGTGGATCACCTGAGGTCAGGAATTCAAGACCAGTCTGGCCAACATGGTGAAACCCCGTCTCTACAAAAATACAAAAATTAGCCGGATGTGGTGGCAGACGCCTGTAATCCCAGCTACTCGGGAGATTGAGGCTGGGAGAATTGCTTGAATCTGGGAGGTGGAGGTTGCAGTGAGCTGAGACCGCGCCAGTGCACTCTAGCCTGGGTGATAGAACGCGACTCTCTCTCAAAAAAAAAAAAAAAAAAAAAAGGCAAAAGGAACAACATACGTAACAACAGCTTGTATTTGTGTGGCTCAAGTAGGAGGGAAATAGTAGAGGGCAAGTCAAAAAGAGAAATTGGGGTCAGCTTGGGAAAAGGGCCTTAGGATATGCTACAGAATATGGTTCTTGTGTAGGATTTGTGTAAAGTGGCCACATTATCACATTGGTGGTACCATGCAGGTCAAGAGAGAAGGATGAAAACACAGAAGATGGTGTTTGTTTGTTTTTTTATGTTTAGAGGACATTAGAGAAGAATCAGTAGATTATAGGCAACAAAGTCTTGATAAAACTGTTGCCTATAATCTACTGATTCTTCAAAAACTGTAGAAAAATAGTAGGAACAAAATCACAAACAAGTGAAAAAATCGAGAAGGATTCTGATTGTGAATAAGCTACCAGTTGACAATCATGGAACACCATTATTGAAATTCTTTAAATAAAGTTTAGAAAAAAAACATTTCAGGAAGTTTTGCCAGATAAAATATAGGATGCCTAGTTAAACTTGAATTTCAGATAAATGATGAATAATATTTTAGTATAAGTATGTTCCGTGCAGTATTTGGGACATACTTATAGTAGACACTGTTTTTTGATGTGAAATTCAAATTTAATTGGGTACCCTATTTTTATTTGGAAAACCTGCCAATCTTAGTATGATTCAAAAGGTTGTGAGAAGGCCTGGTGATCAGACTCAATGATCTGGTCCTTCATTTGATGATGGAGTGTTTTGATGAGAGAATATTACCATGTTCACTCGGAGGTCAGAAGTAAAGGCCCCAGGAAAGCATTTTCTGGAACACAGGGAGAAGCTTTTGGGAAGTCTCTTACACATTTAAGTGACTGGTAGGGATTTATCTTACTAGGTTGTAAAGTGATTTGATCAAGAAAAATAGGGAAAAGTAATACTGAACTATAGAAAAGAGAAAATCCAAACTGCAGAAAGCATCTCATGCTCAGCAGACTAGAGCTGCCGTGTCTTGTGTATTCAAGGAAACAAAATGGGGTGTTATCCCCTCTGAGAGGGATCGCTGAGTCGGCTTTATCAAGTGTGAGCGAGACTGGGCTCACTGTTTCTTATGTTCTTGATAGACAGTGGCCCTTGTGTTCTGGCTCCTGTTTTTATTAGAACTGCAAAAACATTACAAAAACCCCAACAATGAACACTCAGCTGAGAATGTGAGGTCACAGCAGTGTGACCTCACAGGGAGTCAGGTTCTTGGAGGGCTGTGAGGCTCGGCAAACACTGAACTTGGGAGCTGAAGAATACTGGACGGGGCTTCAGAGAGGAAGGATGGTCCAGGCTCACCCCAGGGGTTGTGATGGGCTCTTCTTGGTGTCTGTATGGTTGCTGGTAAGTTTGTATTGCCATCGTATTGTCAAGCTTTCTGATTTAAAAGGTGCAATTTCGGTTCTTGTTCAAATAGTCTCCTAAGTTGTGAAAAGGATAGAATGAAGCCATCTAGGGACAGGGATATTTATCCTTTGTTCTTTATTTTCTCCTTGTACTGAAGCCTTTTTGAAGAAGATCCAGAAAGTCTGACACACACAGATATTGCAATTGTATCGTTTTGGTGAATGTGAAGAAAATTAGGTGAAATCACCTGGACTGGGCAGCGTAGTAGAAAAGGGGCAAATATGGAGGATGAGTAACATGAGGAATGGAATGATTTTGAGCAGTAAATTTTTAAAATGTGTTATCATTAGAATGAGAACTTGTATTTGAACAAAATTGGGCCAGTATTATATATGTGGTATAAGTACATTGTTTGCACAGACTGATTAAATAAATGCCATGAATTTTCCCTGGGAAGTGAGCAGTAAGTAGTGGTTTAATTAAGAAGAAAATCCTTTCTTTGACATTTGTTTTTACTACATGATAGGAACAGCACGCATGGAAACACAACTCCAAGGGTTTTGTTTTGTGTGTAATTATAAAAAGTACTTGATTGTAATTAACATAGTTCTCGGAATAAATATTTTACATTTCTTTCACTTGTGTGGGAAAACACAAAGTAACCATGAAGAAATTTCTACTATGAGTTTTCTCATGGGTTATACTGTCGATAATGATTATTCAATTTCCTGATGGGATAGATTTCACAAAACTGAATGGTAGTGTTAAGTCTCTTTTTAAAAAAATTTTTTTACGTCGTAGTTCGGGGGGTCTCACTGTGTTGTCCAGGCTGGTCTCAAACTGCTGGGCTAAAGCAGTCCTCCTGCCTTGACTTCCCAATGTGCAGGGATTACAGGTTTGAGCCAGCACACCCAGCCATGTAATGTTACGTCTGTAATGGAAGATGTGGGATGAAAAAAATCATGCATTTAAAAATGCATTTTCATGGAGATTTTATCATAATGAAGCAGTTTAATTTAACTGGTGGGTGTGTCTCTTGGGAAACTGTTCAGGGTGTTGAGGGTTACCATACATCTTAGTTTTCTTGGGTCAGTTCCAGTGATTGTCTGCTGTTCTGCCATTGATATTGACTGTGGTTGGGTATTTGACTTAGAGTTTTAATAAGTGAACTATTACCACTAATAGCTATGGTGAAATAAGTCGGCATGGGTTTGGTAGACCTAGCTTTGTATTCCCAGCTTCTCCCATGGTGTCATCTGGGATTGTGTCATTGACGATTTTACACAGTTGACTCTAAAAGACTCTCTCTCTTTTCCCTATTCTTAGAGCTTCATTTCAAGGGCAGGAAGTCGGGTGCTTGCTGATAAAGTGTGCTTGGAGAAGAGTTGCTAGGGACAGTTAACTCCTTCTAATCCTGTGGTGGTTGAAGGGAGTATGAGACTCTGCAGTTACTTGTTACACCAGCTGGTTGTCCAGGAGCCCTGGCTGCTTTCTCAGTGACCTTGAAGCATAAGGCCAGCGCTTCCTAGGTAGAGCAGTGGGAAAAGGGAACTTGTAAATGCGGTAGAATAAGTGGCAAGATAGAGCAGTTCTTCTTAGAAATGCATTTATTTTTGCTACAATGGTTTTTGTCATTCAGTGATATAAGTTTACAACTTATTTTTTAGATTCAGATTTTTAAAAACATAACACCTTTGAGATCATTGAAATACTATATCACTTACTATATTAAAGTATAAAATCCGGTGGTTTGGGCATATTCAGAGTTGTTGAGTCATTACCACTGTCTTAAGAATGCTTTCATCACCCCAAAAGAAAAAATGCCCATTAGCAGTACTACTTTTTTTAATTGATAATGCTTTCTTTATTTTGTAACGATTATAATAGCATGTTTCCCCTTTAGAGTGTCCTGGTTTAGACAGTAAATGGTTATTCTGCTTAGTGCAAGCCAAGTTAAAGAACTATGGGATAGAGCAAGGGCAGATAAACTCCCATCCATGGGCCCAGTTCTGCCCAGCCTGGAATGGCTCTTAGGTTTTTTAAGGTTGTGACAAAACAACAACAGCAAAGCAGCATGTATGACAGGGGCCACATGTGGCCTGCAAGTCTACGATATTTATGATTTGGTCCATTATGGAAAAATTCTGACCGCCCTTGGTTTAGCATCTGTGGTAAGTGTGTTCGAAGGCCGTTTAAGCACATTTTATCATGAGCATGTCTTACTTCCAAGTTAAGATAAAGATTTGGAAATTAATGTATCCTCATTAGTTTCAGTGTTACAAATACATGGGAACCATCTATAGCTGACCACAGGCTGTAGTCTTTAAGCCCTATCGCAACATGTTGCCTGTGGAGCTTTCTTCCTTCAGTAGGTTTGTGAGATCAAAATTATGGTACAGTAATTACTACAACATTATTTTTCTTTTTCACTGCATTGATATCGTATGGTACAAAAACAGCAGTGGGGGTCTTAGCAGAATTTCAGGCAGTGGCACCAGACTCTTCCAGTCATTGTATTCTCCACTGTCATGTGCTCAAAATGAAATTAAAGGCCAGTTTCACCTTTTAAAAACAATCCTTAATGAAACCAGTACAGTTTGTTTATTTCATTTCAATGCTTGAGTTCATGTCTTTTTAATTTTGTATGTGATGAAATGGGAATAAAGCACTTCTGTTCCTGATAGTCTCTGGGAAAAATATTCATCTGTCATTTAAGTTGAGGTTAAAAAATAGTCACTTTTTAAATTAAATGTCATTTTTCCTTGAGAGAATGGCAAACTATGGTTATTGGCAAACATTTTCTTGAAAATGGAGTAAGTCTATTACTTTAAGGAAAACGGCTGATAATATTTTTAGCAAATGATTACATTTGAGCTTTGGAACCAACGTTGTAATTTTGGAAAACTTGTATCTGCCACTGAAGGTTTGGCAGCTTCCCAATATTTAGACTTTTCATTAATCGTGACATTAGTGAATGTGATTTTTTTTTTTAAGGTTATATAATGAAATGTGTCAACACATGTTTTGCAGATAACAATTGTGTGTGTTATAAAATCTTGTGTTGGTTAAAAGATCCATTCAAGGTATAAGATAGATTTTAATATAAGAGTACAAAAAGTTAATTGACACAAATTTAGATTCCATATTGCAAGTAAGAATATCCTTTAAGAAACTACCACTTATCTCATTTTGGTGTTACATCAAAAAAGAATATCCACAGTTATCTGAAAAGGATATTAACATATTTCTTTTTTTTAACGAAAGATGAGTGAGGGCAGATTTTCTCAGTGTGCTTCAACCAAAAAACTGTCCTCTAGTAAGCCAACCATTAAAGAAATTTGTGTTTAAAAACAACGGTGAAACACTGTGATTTGTGTCACTAAATTTTATGTTCTTTTGGAAAACATAGTTGTATCTTTATAATATTTGTTATATATAACAGATTTATTTTTAATTGAGTTAAAAATGTTTATATTTTCATTACTACTATGGTAAATATCTGTAGGTATAACCCACATTAGGGGAAGCTCTATGGAATCCTTCTAAGAATGTAAAGGTCTAGAGACCAAAACGTTTGGGAACTGCTTGCCTAAGATTTAGGCAATCTTTTCTTTAGTTCTTAAAAACATGGTAACTGAAACTACTTTTATGAATATTTAAACATAAAATGATCTCATCTAAGATAGTGTAGCCAAACTAAAAGAAACTATCAATATTTCATCAGATATTTTCCTTTTTGCCATATAAGAAGTATCTATTATTTTCTCTATCAATTATCATAGCAATGCTGGGGTGAAAACAACACGGCTAGAAGCTCATTCCGAAATGGGGAGCACTGAAATTTTGGAAAAGGAGACCCCAGGAAATCTCAGTAATGGTACCAGCAGCAATGTGGAAGCAGCGAAAAGGTTGGCCAAACGCCTTTACCATCTGGACAGATTCAAAAGATCAGATGTTGCAAAACACCTTGGCAAAAAGTACGTTCTGACCCATTGCTGGAATCTGAATTCTCTCCTGTTTTGTGTGTGTTTTAAATAGTTTACCTTTCAATAACCAAGTCTATTCTGTTTCCTCATAGCAATGAATTTAGCAAACTAGTTGCCGAAGAATATCTGAAGTTTTTTGATTTTACAGGAATGACGCTGGATCAGTCACTCAGGTATGACTAAGCCTCACTGCTGTTCTTCATTACCTTCAAACGATTAGTTCTTAGAGGAGAAAGTAATGCCTTCTAGCTAGAATCTTATTTTTTTTCTTAAACCTCCAGCTATAGGTGGAGTATTCCTTCTCCAAAATGTTTGGGACCAGAAGTGTTGTGGATTTTGGATTTTTTCAGGTTTAGGGATGTTCGTGTTATACTTAACCAGTTGAACATCCCAAATCTGAAAATCTGAAATGCTTCAGGAGCGTTTCCTTGGAGCCTTATTTCAGCACTGAAAAGTGTTGTAGATTTTGGAGCATCTCTGACTTTGAAGCATTTTGGATTTCTGATTTTCGGGTTTGGGATGTTTAACCTGTATTTTGTGAACTTAGCTAAAATTGTATTATAGATTTTAAACACAGCAAGGAGTAAGAAAAACGTATGCATTTAATGAAATGACACATGAACCGATATTCTGCACCTAATGGGAGGCCTGAGTTCAGATAGTAAACAATTGGTAGCATAGCAAATCTGGATAAAAAATGCCATCTGTAGGAATTTTTCTGTTTTTCATTTTTTTATTGTGGTAGAATACAGATAGCATAAAACCTATCATCTTACCAATTTTCAGGTATACGGTGAATGGCATTAAAAACATTCATAATGTTGTCCAGCCATCACCACCATCCATCTCCATGATTCTTGTAAAACTGAAGCTCCATACTCTTTAAACAAGGATTTTTTTCCTTCCCCTCCTTTCCCCCTGCCCCTGGCGAACGCTATTCTACTTCTCTTTTCGATGATTTTGACTACTCTAATGTAAATGGATATATACATTATTTGCCTTCTTGTGATTCATTTAACTTAGCATAATGTCTTCAAGGTTCGTTCCTGTAGCATATGTCAGAATTTCTTTCCGTTCTAAGGCTGCGTAATAGCCCATTATGGGGAATATGTAAATACCACCGTTAGCTTCAAGAGACACTTGGGTTGGTTCCATGCTTTTGCTACTGTGAATAATGCTGCTATGAACATGAGTGTACAAATATTTCTTCAAGACTCTGTTTTCAATTGTTTTGAGTAGGGAGTTTAGTGTTTGAATGATCAGCTTAACACACACACACACACAAAGAGTTTATAGACTGTAGAATTTTTTTCCTATAGCCCAATAGCCTGTTTTTTTTTTTTTTTTTTGAGACAGAGTCTCGCTCTGTCATCCAGGCTGGAGTGCAGTAGCACCATCTTGGCTCACTGCAGCCTTCATCTAACAGGTTCAAGCAATTCTCCTGAATCAGCCTCCCAAGTAGCTGGGACTACAGGTACGCACCACCATACCTGGCTAATTTGTATTTTTAGTAGAGACAGGGTTTTGCCATATTGGCCAGGCTGGCCACAAACTCCTGACCTCAGGCAATCCACCTGCCTTGGCCTCCCAAAGTGCTAAGATTACAGGCATGAGCCACCCTGCCCAGCCCCAATAGCCTTTTAAGGTGATACTTTGGAATTAACTCTTCAGTGGAATAAAAATGAATGTCAACATAATCAGTAGAAAGTATCTGTAAAAATGTTTCCAGCAATACCCTCTTTCTCTGACCTTTTCAAAGGAAGACGTCGAAAACTCACTGATTCTCACTCTTTATATTGTATTGCAAGTTTCTAAGAGTAGCTGAAGATAACACCTAGTAAGCATTTAATTTTAAACACTACTTATAAAATGTCAGTGTCTGGAAGAATTCTGAGATCAGCTAGCGTAACCCTTTAATTTTACAAATGAAGAAACAGGCCTGGGAGGTGAAGGGAGGGTGTTTGGACTGGAGTGTAGTACTCCAGTGATTTATTGCGGGACTCTTTTCGTGCAGCAGAGGTACTCAGGCTTTCTGACAAAACAGTTAACAGTGGCTGAGAGATGTATATTTTTGCCTTGCATTCTGATGTAGTTTATCAAAGTTAAGAAAAATTAAAGTTTTGTCAACATATAGTTTGTTAACCTTAATTATATCTATAATAAAGAAGAAGGCAAAATTTTCATAGAAATGAAGCTTATGGTGTGTTTCTTACAATAGTAAGATTTCTTAGACATTTTGAATGATTTTTTTTTTCCTTCCTATCTCATGTTTAGGAAAATGGATCTACATTGTCAATGGAGGGTCATCTGGATTAATCTCAAATAAACAGTGCTCTTAGTGACTCTGAGTAGATTAGTGTGTGGTTTTTGGCACACTTCCTATAACTTAAAGATATTTTTATACATAAACTGATTTCATTATATAAGGAATAAGTTACCTATATCTCCCGATTTCCTCCTCCCATAACAAATTAATATTAAAATGTGATAATACACAAAATTCATAGAAATCTCCTGTGTACAAAGCAATGTAAGTTATAGTGGCTTTAATAGAGATGACAATCATGTAACAAAATTACAGAAGCACCCTGATGCGTGTAGAGTTTTAAAACCTAGCCTTTATGATGATGTATTGAGTCTTAAGTGGTCTTTTTTTTTTTTATCTGACCTTTTAAAATTGGCTACTTGACACGTGGTCATAATGAGGAAATTATCTACCTTCCCAAGGCTTTCTTGATGTATTGACCACTCTGTTATCACCCTGTCATCTTTTAAGTTGACTTTTTTTTCCTCTTCTTCTTTTGAGACGGAGCTTCACTTTTGTCATCCAGGCTGGAGTGCAATGGCATAATCTTGGCTCACTGCAACCTCTGCCTCCTGGATTCGAGTGACTCCTACCTCAGCCTCCTGAGTAGCTGGAATTACAGGCGCCCACCACCACGCTCAGCTAATTTTTGTATTTTTATTAGAGGTGGAGTTTTGCCATGTTAGCTGGGCTGGTTTTGAACCCCTGACCTCAAATGAATGCCTGCCTTGGCTTTCCAAAGTGTTTTATAGAATTTAAATCCTAATACAAATTTATATTGAATGGCTATCTAGTAAATGATTTTTTTTGCAGGCAGAGAATAACTTTATAATATCTTACCTTGTATAATTAATATCTTAGGTTTGTATAAATTGACTTTTAACTGTCAAACAGTGTGATAGCATTTTCTAAAATTTCACTTTTTAAATTTTTAATTCTCTTGTAGGTATTTCTTTAAAGCGTTTTCTCTCGTGGGAGAAACTCAAGAACGAGAGAGAGTTTTAATACACTTCTCCAATAGATATTTTTACTGTAACCCAGATACTATTGCTTCACAAGGTAATCTGATACAAATCCTTGAATTTCTTTTTTATATCAATGGTTATTTTCCTTATCATGAAAGTTAAATTTTACTATGAGAAATTATGTAACTTCAATTAGCTAGTGATAACTACTAACACTTCTATTTACTTCATTCTAGTCTGTTTAATACTTAATGTCAAATTGGAATTAGAGTTTTGTTTTTATCTGCATTTTCTTTCATTGTGAGCATTTTCTCATGTCATTAAATATTCTGTAAAAGGATAATATTTAAGGACAGCATGTTATCCTTTACTCTTACTTAAATTATTTTGTTTTCCACTTCTCTAGTATGACAGCATACTTGAAATGTTCGTGATTTGTCACTCTAAGATTTTATGTAATAAAATTTCAGTTTTCTTATTTCTTATACATTTGGTCTCTACATTTCTTGTTGAAAGCTTATGTATCCAGAGTTTTGGGGTTAGTTTTGGAAATATGAACAAATCTCACTAGTGGTTGCACTGTGCCTCTAGTTTTTTTGCTTGATATTAATTATAATGATACCACAAACTTCTGTTGATGATTTTAATAAACTATGAATTTATGCTTATTATACTATTTTTACAAAGTAAACGACTTAATTGTAAACTGTTCATTTGTGGACCCTCCCTTGTTGAAGAGAGATCTTTCCTCCATTTCAATTCCTGCAATAAAGCACACTTTTCAGTGTACGAAGTGAAGCACTTTGACTTTCAGTTGGAAAATCTTTCATAAACTTAGAGATTATGGAGTAAATCACTGAGACTAGATTCACAAGAAATAATAATTACCTCTTAGCTTCAGTATTGCCGATTAACCTCGATAATGTGCTTGCTACGGGCCAAGGTGCTTGCCTCTACCTTCTCTCCATCCCCCAGGCTGTAGTCAAAGTTAATTCATCACCTGATTAAGGCCACATTCCTATCGGTAAACTGATGCTATTTGGATCAGTTATTCACTATCTCTGTCACCATTAGCCCTGACAAGAGAATAAAAGAGATAAAAGCAGGCCATTTTTATGAGAACTTTCTGCAAATCTAAGAAGATGTTTACATTCTTGGATAAAAAAAGAAATACAGATTCGTGTACTTAATTGGCTGTTGATAAGGATATTTGAGAGTTGGCTGCTGAGTTCTTAAAATACTTTGGAGAATTTGTTTTAAATATATGTAGAACTTGTGATAATAAAATGGTACTAGAATAAATACACTTTTAGCCATTTGGTAGCATCTACTAAGAGACACTGATAACAGAAATCACCTACTATACTAAAGAACTTATCTGTTAAAAATACCCTGCCTTTAATATATGAGTGCAGTGATTAGACCTTTCTAATTTAGCATAAATTGGTAAGATTTTTTACTGCATCTGAAACTGCTATTATCTACTGTACTTGTAGAGAATTAGTAGAGTGAGACTAAGGAGAACAACTAATTCTAATGTTTGGAAATGAGAATCTTTACTTGGAGAACATTTTTATATGACTTCAACCTAACAGAAATGTGTCTTTAGAGGATCATATTTACTTGTCTTCCATTGTAAGCAATGCTTGTCTAGATATCCTTGTACTATGTATAGATCCTTAATTATTGCTGTAGCGCAAAACCCTAGAAGCCAATTTGTTGTGTCAAAAGACACTGTTTCAAGCCTTTACATGTGTACTACCAAATTGTCCTCCAGAGAGGTAAGAACAGTTTATCAACAGTGGAGTCCAGTTCTGTGCATTGAGGTTCTTTCTATATGGAAATTATTCTCATCCATTTTTTGTTTCTTAAAACAAGTAAGCCTGTACCTAGCACAGTACTGTTTTCATAGGTTCTGAATGTATCCTATTAATGATAACAAGGTGAAGTCCAACAGTAAAAAGCGAATTCATGCTTTCTTTTCTTGTGTCTTTCTTCAGATGGAGTCCATTGCCTTACCTGTGCAATAATGCTTCTTAATACAGATCTACATGGCCATGTAAGTATGGATTTGTGAAACTTAGATCCAAAACATGTCGGGCTTATCTCTACTTTTATGTTTGTACACATTTATTTTCTGCCTCCCTGTTCCTCATTCTCTACATGGTTCCCATGGCAGGTGAATAAAAAGAAACCTTCGAAAAAAGAAAGAATTTTTTTGTTTCACATGCTAGCACAGAGTATGATTTTAAATGCATGGTCTTGGTGCCTGGAGTTGTTTTAGGAGTAATGTGTGTGTTCTGTATCTTCTTTGTCCAGTAGATGGCAGACAGAGCTTTTATTTGTTTTTGTTTTTTGGTTGAGAATTGCAGTTGATAGGTAATAATGGAGAGAATATAAGTTAGATCTGAAAATGTGAATCGTGTTTTCACTACATACCATAGTGAGTCGAATAACTCAGGCTTTCTTATGGTCCTCAGTTTACCTAGTCTTTTACTAGTTGAAATAATAAAATAATCTAATCATCCTCTCATCATCTACTTAAGATAGAGGATAAAGTTTTACAATGTATAATTGTACATACACTTGCAAGTTTTGTAGAAGTAGAATTTTAGCATTTACTCGAACTCTTCATAATACTCTTCAAAATAAATGAACCTGGGACTATGAAGTAATTTTTGCTCTAAATAAATAAAGATTAATCCATATTTAACAAATTCTCATTTTATTTTGAAGAAAAAGTCAGATGTCTGCGTAGAGTATATGATCCCTTGATTTGCTGTAATATATCTTAAAATTTTAAAATTACATATAAAGAATTGATATTTAGATATTCTGCTAGTCACATAATTTCCTTTTTTCGAAAATACAGTGTTCCCCTTTAAAAAAGGCATCATGGAGCTCTATGGGACCATTAAGTTGGACTAGCTGTTAAAAGAGGAAGGGATTCAGGGGAGAAAGGGTTCCGCCACCAGAAAGCAAAAAGGAGACAGAGTGATAGAATCCCAGTTTTAACATCATTTTAACATATCTCAAAATACTCAACTAGAAAGTTCCTTTTGCCATTTATAAGAGGTGAATTTAGAATCACTTGTAAACGTATGTAGCACGTGTCCAGAGACAATACAGATTAAGAGAATATAGATCCTTTCAGGAGGCATTCTTGGGCAATAGCACTGCTAATATATCATGTGGAAATGCAGGCATTTCACAGTGTGAACATTGATGTGGGTACCACAGTGTAACGTTCATCTAGCTTGTTAAGGGGATGGCCAGTCAGTGGATTGTCCTGACCACTCTTTGCCTTTTACTGGCCAACCAAGTTTTCACTGCTTCGTCTGCCTGTTTGGTGATAGCAGTTGCTCTTTGCACCCTTCTTTCCCTTAACCTTTCTGGGCAAAGGAGATAATGTTGACTGTGTTTGGCCACATATAACATTGATCCGAATCAGTGATCACCAGCATGAAGAATTCTCTTCACATTAGATATTTTGAGGTTCCATCAACATATAAGAGTTGTATGTTTAGCATCTGTTAACTGAGAAAATGTTTAATGATGGGAGAAAAAAAATTCAGTAATATTGCAATTTCTGTTTAAAGGTTGCAGATCTCTTAGAGCTTTTGTCACATGTTTGATGATTTGTTTCTACTAAATCCTTGATTGCGTTTTTTAAAAGCTAATGGCTTTAATAATACTTTTACATACGCATGTATCTTACTCATAACTTGAAATGTAGCAACCAATAAAGATGTTATTTTTTATTAGCTATCTCAGCTTGCATGATGGCTAGATAAACTGTGGACACCCTAGTGTCAGTAGCTACAGGTTTATTGCTGCAAATCTAGGACATTTGCCCTTCTTTACACTTACAAGGAATTCTAAGGAGATTAGATGAAGCATCCTGCTTCTTGGCAACTGGGATGGAAGACAGTTCATATAAATTAACATTTTAATATTATCTTGAATTAGGCCAATCACAGATAATTAATTGGCAATAGTAGCAAAATTACTGACAGAAGAGGGAGAAAAATTATCAATAACAGTGAATCTCTGTCATATTCAGGATCATGTGTTTGGTGATGCGTAGTTCTCTGTTATAAAAATGTGTGCGATATACTTGGGATTGCCTGTTTACGTTTTCTGTATTAGTTTTCTATAATGCATGCTGTTACAAGTCTGTCGAATACAAAGTAGCTATCATAAGAACTAACCGTGTAAATGTGTTTCTTCTTTCTCCTCTGGATTCATTTTAAAAATAAATTATTCTTCTAGGTGGTAAGTTTTTAATCCATAATTCTGGATGTAGCTTCTCTTGCATCATGATTGCCTGATTTTTTTTGTTGTTGTTTTAGTGTCTGTTTGACTTATTAGCATGACCCCTATGAAATCGAATCATACAGGAGATAAAATGAATTATTTCTACTGCTCTGCTCCTTTTCACCTTCTCCTTAATGCTATGCTACCTAGAGTATGACCACCCATTACTTGATCCAGTGCCAGAATAATCTTCATGGGGAGTACACTAATAAACCATTTTTCTTTTTTTCCTTACCATTGTGTTGTGATAGCAATACTGCAGCATGATCTGTCTAAGAAGTGCCAAGACCAGCCTGTCCTCATCTACTTTCAATAGGGGAGGGCTGACTCCCCTTTTGGGAGGTTAACTTGTTTTGGCTGCTCTTGGTGAACCTTTTGCCTTCACGGTAAGGAATGATGTACTGAAAATGCATTGATATGGGCCTGGGTTTGGCCTGCTAATTTCCTTACTAATAAAATAATGGAATGTGTACTAACATTATACTTACACTTAGCTACTGTGACATGTTGAAATGCCTCTCTTTTTCTAATTTTCCCCTTCAACAAACATATATATATATATAGAGAGAGAGAGAGAGTGTGTGTGTGTGCGCCTCCTCCTTTCCATACTCTTCGCTATTTGGGTAAGGATTAGAAGTGAGTAAGACAATGTTCATGGCAGCCACATGTCCTCTCTGATGGAGTTGGCTAGGCTGACCTCATTAGGTTTCACTGAAGACATGGTAGCAGGTTGCTGAGGTGCTATGATGGGAAAACAATGGGAAGGTGTTTTAATTTCATGTTGGATTATATTAAACCTGTCTAATTAGGCTCGGTAAAAAACAATCTGAAGTATATATGATATTTGGGGGGAGAAATTCAGTACCTGCTTTTAAAAAAATGTGTGACTGATTGATCATTTTCCTAGCAATAGTATCTACTTGCTTTGACTTGTCTGAAAGAAGTTTATTCCCTTAAAATTGTAGTGATGTGGCGAATTTGCTATATAATTTGTTTTATTTTCAAAATGCCTCTTTATCTACAAAATACATATGTAAATTAAACTTCTGTACATACAGATACGTTTCTCTTAAACTCTAGGGTTTCTTTCTTTGCTATATTGGAAGTAAGTTTTATTGAATATTGCTTGAATTATCAACAAGGAAAGAGTTGAAAGTCTTTTTCTTAAACCTTGTTTGAAATGGTATGAATAAGATTTGATATGTTAGAATAAGTTTATACTTACTGCTTGTCTGGACAGATCTTCGAATGTGTTTTATTTGTTACCACTAACTAGCTTGCTTGTACTTCAGTCATAGTTTTAGTCAGGTTCCTACCATGCAGGCAGGATTATCTGCCACGGCTGGTGTTCTAAGGTAGTAAGAGGGTTAAATATAGAATTGCATAGCACTGAGGAGTGAGATAGATCGGAGCATAGTCATTTGGCCAGTTTCACAACTGGAAAGTCAGAAGAGATACACAAGTCAGTGGCTGGCCAAGGTCAGGCCATTGTAAGAGGCAGTAGCCAGGGCATTATTTTAATCAAGATTTTTTGACAAAATGTACCTTTTAACATCAAGACTCGAGATTTTCAGTAGCAGTTTTATCCAGCGTCCCTCTGTTCTTCAGTATTGGCAGGAGCCAGCCCAGCATGTACAATTGGTATAAGAGCCTGGTTGTGGTTCTTAAAGGTGGCTCTCTTTATTGGGCTAGGCCTCCTACGTATACTTTGCCCTCGACATACTCAGAGCGTGTTGAGTATCATGCCCCCTGTGGTCTGAGTTTAATGTATGAGGCAGGACCTTACTAATGTTTTTAGTAGTGGGTTATAAGTTTGATAAGGGCTAAAACCATAGCTAGTACAACTTACTGGTAGGGAGAAGAATATAGTCAAGGAAGAAAGTATTATTTAGGTTTTGTAACAGAACAGTGTTAAAAAAAAAAATATGTGGAGTTCAGTGTGAGTTAGATTGTAGGATTTCATTATTTCTTTTCCAATCTATAAAATTAATTATTGCATTGGCTTTCTAGGAGCCTAGAATCTTAAATACTGGATAAATGTTTGGTTTATTGTCAGTAGTGGAAAATGACTATTATAAAAATTATTTTAAAAATTTAAAGTTTCACATTGTGCTATTTTATATTTTCATTGTCAAAAGCGTCACAGACTTCCATGAAGTTGATGAACCTTATAGAGTTAATATCCTCAAGAACTCTCTGCATCTGTAATGATCACTATTGTAACTGGGTCCTCTCATCTCCGTGCAGGATAATATCTTCCCTGTGGATACCTCTTCTGTCTGTGCTTCTCTGTATCTGTGACGCCCTCTGCCATGAAAGCTATCACTGGCATTCTATTTTCTCTCTGAGCTTTCCCCTGCTTAGATTCCAGCCATGGTCATAATTGTATTGTGCCAGCACTGCCTTCTCCTTTGGAGTCCTCTCTCCTACCTCCTTGATGCCGTGTCTGTCTTGTCTTTCCTATTTTTCCCCCCTAAATTATTATTTGCAAAGATCATTTTATTTATAACTTTTTAAGGTCAGGGGTACATGTGCAGGATATACAGGTTTGTTACATAGGTAAACAAATGCCAATGTGGTTTGCTGCACAAATGATCCCATCACCCAGGTATTAAGCCTGGCATCCATTAGCTATTCTTCCTGATGTTCTCACTCCTCCCACCCTCCACCCTCTGACAGGCACCAGTGTGAGCTGTTCTGCCCCATGTGTCCATGTGTACTCATCATTCAGCTCCCACTTAGAAGTGAGAAAACATGGTAATTGATTTTCTGTTCCTGCCTTAGTTTACTAAGGATAATGACCTCTGGATCTGAATGGGAGAAAAAAATTGTAATTTATCCATTTGACAATGGTCTAACATCCAGCACCTACAAGGAACTTAAATGTTCTGCATAGCTTTTGCTATGCAGAAGCTCTACAGTTTAATTGGATCCCATTTGTCAATTTTTGCTTTTGTTCCGATTGCTTTTGACATCTTAATCATGAAATTTTTGCCCTTGCCTGTGTCCAGAATGGTATTACTTAGATTTTCTGCTAGGGTTTTATTGGTTTTGGGTTTCACATTTAAGTCTTAAATCCATCATGTCCCTGTAAAGGACATGATCTCATTCGTTTTTGTGGCTGCATAGAATTCCATGGTGTATATATACTACATTTTCTTTATTCAGTCATTGATGAGCATTTAGGTTAATTCCACGTGTTTGCTATTGTAAAAAGTGCTGCAATTAACATTTGCATGTGTGTATCTTTATGACAGAATGATTTCTGTTCCTTTGGGTATGTACCTAGGAATGGGATTGCTAGGTCAAATGGTATTTCTGGTTCTAGGTCTTTGAGGAATTGCCATACTGTCTTCCACAATGGTTGAACTAATTTACACTCCCACCAGCACTGTAAAAGCATTCCTTTTTCTCCACCACCTCACCAACATCTGTTGTTTTTTGACTTTTTAATAATACAGCCATTCTGACTGGTGTGAAATGGTATCTCATTGTGGTTTTGATTTGTGATATTGATCAGTGATATTGAGGTTTTTTTCATGTTTCTTGGCTGCATGTATGTCTTTTGAGAAGTGTCTCTTCATGTCCTTTGCCCACTTTTTAATGGGATTTTTTTGTGTTTTCCTTATACATTTAAGTTCCTTGTGGGTGCTGGATATTAGACCATTATCAGATGGACAAATTACAAAGTTTTTCTCCCATTCTGTAGGCTGTCTATTTACTCTGATACTTACTTTTGCTATGCAGAAGCTCTACAGTTTAATGGGATCCCATTTGTCAATTTTTGCTTTTATTCCAATTGCTTTTGACATCTTAATCGTGAAATTGTTACCCTTGCGTGTGTCCAGAATGGTATTGCCTAGAGTTTCTGCTAGGGTTTTATTGGTTTTGGGTTTCACATTTAAGTCTTAAATCCATCTTGAGTCGATTTTTGTATGTGGTGTACGGAAGGGATCCAGTTTCAGTTTTCCGCATATGGCTAGCCAGTTTTTCCAGCACCATTTATTAAATAAGGAGTCCTTTCCCCATTGCTTGTTTTTGTCAGGTTTGTTGAAGATCAGATGGTTGTAGGCATGTGGTCTTATTTCTGGGTTCTCTATTCTGTTCCATTGGTCTGTGTGTTCATTCTTATACCAGTACCATGCTGTTTGGGTTACTGTAGCCTTGTAGTACAGTTTGAAGTCAGATAGCATGATGCCTCCAGCTTTCTTCTTTTTGCCTAGGATTGCTTTGGCTGTCTGGATACTTCTTTGGTTCCATATGAATTTAAAAGAGTTTTTTTCTAATTCTGTGAAGAATGTCAATGGTAGTTTAATGGGAATAGCATTGAATCTATAAATGACTTTGGATAGTACGGCCATTTTCATGATATTGATTCTTCCAATCTTCTATGAGCATGGAATGTTTTTCCATTTGTGTCATCTCTGATTTTTTTGAGCAGTGGTTTGTAGTTCTCCTTGAAGAGGTCCTTCATTTCCCTTGTTAGCTGTATTCCTAGGTATGTTATTCTTTTGTTAGCAGTTATGAATGGGAGTTGATTCATGATTTGTCTGTTGGCTTGACTGTTGGTGTGTAGGAATGCTAGCAATTTTAGCACATTGATCTTTGTATCCTGAGACTTCGCTGAGGTTGCTTATCACCTTGAGAAGCTTTTGATCTATGCTTTTACCTGACTTGGAGCTCCCCAGACACAGTGGCCCCAAGGCTGTCATCCCTGGAGCTTCTCAGTGATCCTAAGAGAAGAATCAGGGCTAGATCTCACAGTTTCAGAGGGTTTCTAGTAGGGTCTGGCATTCATTTTCACCAATACTCTTTCTGTGTGCACAACAAGGATATGGGGAATAATAGCCTGAGAACCTAACCATTAGTTGTTGAAATGTTTTTATAGAAAAATGACATGATCTAAAAATGTTGAATTGTAAAATGAATTTTAGAATATAATTTACTATCATATTACCAAAGGTCTAGACTTTAATAGGAATCCTTATCTAAGTATGCCATAGGTTAATCTTACACTGGTCAATTTTGTTGGATTCTATGACCTCTCAGAATGAAAGCCTTCTTTCCTTTTTTCCATCCTCTGTTCCTTCACCTGTCCCCTTTCCCCGCCCTCTAGCCTCCCACTTTTGGTAGTTTTGCTTTTTTTAGAACAGATATATATATGGAAAATACCTCAGGGTAGCTTTAATCAGTTGTGTCACTGGGGCTCATTGAGGGACCTCATATTATCTAACTTATACATTATTCAGTCTTCTTATCATTGTAAGCTTTTTACATTGGCACAGTTCTGTTATAGAACGTGATAAGGGAAAGCAGGTCAAATTCTAAGTCAGTTTTGCTCTTTCTTACTTCTTGCAAATTGATTGTGGAGGAAGGAGGAAGGAGTGAGGATGAGAGTGGCTGCAACCCCTGACTCTTCTTTCCAATTCTGTTGCTTACTTTAATGCCTGTCCTGCTATAGCAATCAAATTAAAAATTGATTAGTTAGTCTTTGTAATTTGACAGTGAGTTAGGTGTGTTTATCTTCTCAAATGTTAGGGGAAGTGCTTTCTAGGAAATATCAATAGAAATCTGATATTTCAATGTTCTCAAGCTTTTTGGTCCCAGGATAGCTTTATACTCTTAAAATGTTTGAGAACCCCCAAAATCTTTTGTTTATATATTAATATTTATCTGAAACTAAAACTGGTAAGATTTTTAAATTGCATTAAATCATTAAAAACCCATTAAGTGAATAACACATTTATGAATAGTAGTTATACTTTCCTACGTGAGAAATATATTAAAGAATAGTGCTTATAATTGTTGCTCATCTTTTTATATTTGGCTTAGTAAAAGATGGCTAGATTCTCATATCTGTTTTTGCTTATAGTTGGTTGCAGTGTATCAGAAGTCATGTATCTTCTAGAAAACTCCAGTGTATATCTGAGAGAATGAAAAAAATGTTTTTAGTGTTACTGTAAAAATAGGGTTGACCTCATGGACATCTGGAACAGTGTCTCTGACACACTTTGAGAACCATTGTGCTGAGGTACTATTTTTAGTTCCTTTTTTTCTTTTTACCACCCTGGCTCCTTTTTCAAAGGCAGGATATTATAGGACAGGTGGGAAAAGTCCCAATGACATATCAGATACTCCTAAATGTTGAGCTTTAGCACTTAAATGAGCTCTGTGATTAGGGTTTCTGAAAGAGCACATTGAATATCTGCTGTAGTCCTGGTTTGAAAATTTACAAGGGGTCCTCCTTTGCCCACCAATCATATATTTAAAAAGAAATGGACACCTGAGGGCAGCATGACATAATCAAACTTACCTGATAGCAAAACATACAAAATAAAAGCAAAACAGGAGCTTTCAGCAGAGTCACATAACCGAAGTAATTACCAAATCAGTAGTATGCCTTTCCACCATTTATTGTAACATGTTGGAGGAGGTGGAATTGTCATATGGGAGAGTATGCCTGCTGTGTTTTTAATATCCTGAGATTTATGAAGCCAGATTTTACCAATGGATGAGGAGGGCTTTTAGTTTCTCTGAAAGCATGTTTTCCACAAAGCTTCCAGACCTGACACTATTAAAAATGAAGAATTTTAGAATCATTATGCTTAATTCTTCAACCTCTGAGTCCAAGTATATGCTGTTGTCTGCTTTCCTGGTGAATACCTAATTGACACAGCTGGCCTATTCACAGCTCTCCTAGGGCTGATTTTTAAGTTAGCCAATGGTCAGAGCTTTGTAGAAGGTTCCATTGCCAGGGATGGCACGCTCAGGCACACTCAAAGAGTCTTGGTCACCCATATGCTGAGTGTGGTGCCGGAGCTTGTATATGGTTTCTGACTGCTCCTGATATGAATAAGATTCTCCATCTTCACTTGCCCCTTTGCTCTCATTATTGCCACAGAAGTTGGGAGCTGCTTCTCTGTTGCGGTGGGGGGAAAATGCCCTTTGTTTTAACAAAGCAAAAACCTGCGTTTGGAGAATAGAATACATCAGGTTGCCTAACCTGTTTGCCTGCTCACTCACAATGTTGTCCTCAATACCAATACCACTTCCTTCTGGTTTTCTTTAAGACAAGGGGTGGACAAGTTATGACTCATAGGCGAAATCCATCTGGGGCTTGTTTCTGTAAATCAGTGTTATTGTAAATAGCCATACCCAGTTGTTTACATCTTCACACCAATTACAGTGTTGAATAACTGTAACAGAATATATGACTTGGAAAGCCTAAAATATTTACTCTCTGGTCCTTTATAGAAATTTATAGAATTTGTCTGTTTTGGACTCTTGCCCTTAGTTCATGAAACCTGCTAGAGCTTGGACATTTGTTTCCCCAAACTCTTTACTAAGAATTGTATATGGGAATGTATTAAACATATCGAGGATAATAAGTTTTTCCAGAAATGATAAATTTGTCAAGGAACTTTCCTCTAAAGGGCGTTTAATGTGTCTTTAAACGAACACAGAGAAAACATCTTTTTGTCGTAAGAAAACATTTGAAAATGACAATATTGTCAATACAGAGAGTAGCCTTACATTGTCATGGGATGACATAAGCCCCCGTTACAGAGAGTATTTTGACTTTTGATTAATATTTGCTCCCATTAAGGATGATACCTTGATTAGCTAAATATTTAAGAATTGGGCCTGCCTGGAATTTTGGGATTCCAAATAGAATTCTTTTATTTATTTTCCATTTTGTCATCTATTTTGTTATTTGATATTTTTTAAGTTTGATTGAAATGCCTACTGATTTTAAAGGTAATGATCCAGAGCTTCATCTTTAGTTGCATCTGTTTTGATCGAAAATGTATTGATTTCAAGGTACCTCTTCTGTGCCTCTCAGTGCATCAGGAGGCATTTTCAAATCTCCATGCTTTATTTATTTAACGGGAAGAAATTTAAAATAGGAGAAAGTACTATTAAAATACTTCATTGGCATGCAGCTGGTCAACATTTGTTTCAGAGCAGAACTACTTTTATGCAAAGTTATCCAAAACTAATTTGGGAAGAAAATGAATGGAACTATGTCAGTGTATGAGCTTCTCTTGGATACTTATGAATCCTTGAGACATAAAATCACTGATTAGAATCCACTGTATTTATTGAGTAGTGTTTGCCTGAATAATAGTATTTTAAAATAATTGATACAGCTTGGTACATGACAAGGAGAAAAAAATCCAGACATCACGAGGAGTATTTCTTGATGACAAAGACTTCATTTTACTTTTACTCCCTGTGGAAATGGTATAAAGGCCTGAGTGGAAGGAAGGTGTTTAAATACGTGCCAGTAAGCAGCAAAATGGACTGATCTGACTCCTCACCTTTTGTTCCTAATAATTTTTGCCTAGAAGAATTATCGATGAGTCAAAGAGTGCAATAAACAGATGTAAGCAACTTCAGCTAGTCAAACATTCAAGAAGTTGTTGGACATTTTTAACACATAGACAACCACATCTCTTGGTCATCTTTATTCTGTGCATCGGTAAGAAAAGGCACAGTCTATTGGATGATTGTACTAATGCTTACTTACTGTGTAGGACTCCAAGTATTTGAATCAGCTTTTGTAGGTCTGAATCTGTATGTCCATCTTGCCCACCTAACTGCCGTGTTTCCTAATGGCTGTTTCAAAGTCCACGTGAGTCAAACTGGTATCTTTATGCTGACATAGATAATGGTATGGTCACTGTTGAAACTGGACAGAAGGCAGTGCCAACTAAGCAGTTAAAATAAATCTGAATTTAGGATGAAGTATGATTTCATAGACCAAAACAGCTTAATGGACTTAATGTTTTAAAATGTTATGAAATATGACAGTTATTACTTAAATGATGTTTTCATTTATTCCTTAAAGTAGAAATTAATGGTGTCCTGAAAAAACCCTTTTGACTCTGTAGCCTTTAAATATCTTGTTCCTGAATCTCCCAAAAGAATTTTTTAGAGATAGTATCTCTTCTTCAGGTTTAAAGTTGGAAACTTTTTATTGTAAGTTTAAGTATAGGCATATCTCATTTTATTGTCCTTTGCTTTATTATGCCTTGTAGTTACTGAACATTTTTCCTAACAAAGTGAAGGTTCATGGCAACCCTGCGTCAAGCGAGTCTATCAGTGCCATTTTTCAATGAACCATCCCCATGTAAGATGGCAGACTTAATTGATAAATGTATATGTTTTGACTGCGCCAAAGACTGGCAATTCCCCCATCTCTTTCTCCTCAGGCCTACCTATTCCCTGAGACACAACAGTATTGAAATTAGACCAATTAGTAGCCCTAGAATGGTCTCTAAGTGTTCAAGTAAAAGGAGGAGTTTCATACCTCTCACTTTAAATCAAAACCTAGAAAGGGTTAAGTTTAGTGAGGCTGAGATAGGCCAGAAGCTAGGCCTCTTGCACCAAACAGTTAATAAAGTTGTAATGCAAAGGAAGAGTTCTTGAAGGAAATTAAAAGTACCATTCCAGTGATCACAAGAATAAGAAAGCAAACCAGCCTTACTACTGATTCAGGGCAAGTTTTTGTGGTGTAGGTAGGGTATCCAACCAGCCACCGTATTCCCTTACACCAAAACCTAATCCAGAGCAAGGCCCTGAGTCTCTTCAATTCTGTGAAGGTTGAGAGAGGTGAAGAAACTGCAGAAGAAAAGTTGGAAGCTAGCAGAACTTGGTTTATGAAGTTTTAGGGAAGAAACTTAATAACATAAAATGCTTGGTAAGGCAGCAAGTGCTAATATAGAATCTGAGGCAAGCTATCCAGAAGGTCTAGGTAAGATATTTTTTCCTAGAAACAAGGAAGAACATTTTATAATAGTCAATTCATCAAGGTGATAAAACACTTCTAATCAATATAAGCCTCTGTGATACTATGATAAATAAGAAATACAGATTTGATCTCTGCTCCTGGTTCTTGAAATTAACGTCCTGAGTGATAGGAGTTCTGACACAGAGCTCCTAAGTGCCTTGGATGATGATAGGAGCATCGTTTATGCTAATGAGGCAAGCCTTGGTGAGCTCCTAGATAAGCTCAGCATGGGGACAGCTTGTCTGGGGAAACAACCATGTGATTAGAGGAGTGGAATTTTCAGCCTCTCCTCCTCCGTCACACACCCTATCTCCAGTGAGCAAGAATATGCTGAAGGTTTAGTTGATACCAATGGCCATTGATTTAATCAGCAATGCCTGTGTTATAAAGCCTCTGTAAAAACCCAAAGTATGAGGTTTGGAGAGCTTTGAGGTTGGCAAGTACATCTATGCACTTGGAAGGTAGGCATCCCAATATCACAGGGACAGAAGTCCCAACACTAAGGATCTTTTCAGACCTCACTCCGTGTATCTTTTTATCCCACTGTTTATATCCTTTGCAATATGTTTGGTATTAAAGGGATAAATGTTTCCCTGAGTTCTGTGAGCCCCCCTAGTAAATTAAACCCAGATAGATGATCCTGCAGACCCCCATTTATAGCTGATTAGTCAGAAGTATAATTGACAACCCACTACTGCCAATTGACATCTGAAACTTGGGGTGATCTTGTAGGGCTGAGCCCTTAACCTGTGTGATCTCATGATATTGGCAGATACATAGTGTTATAATTGAAATATAAAACACCCAACTGGTGTCTGCTGGAGAATTGGTTGTGTATGTGGAGAAACCCCACATACTTCAGTGACTATTGCGTTGAGGGTTGTGTGAGTGTAGGGACAAGGTTTTATTCCTTCTGAACACATAATAAGCCATGAAAGAACAATGGACAGAATTGGAGGGAGAAATAGTTTTATTGAGAAATTAGTACCATACTTTAAATAATGCTTAGAATCACCACACAGGATATCAACAAGGAAATAGACTTGAAAAACATAAAAACCAACTAGATCTAAGAGATACCTAACAACAGGAGATTAATCTTTAAAGTATACGTGGAAAATGCTCAAGGACAGGACAGAAGTCTCAAAAAGGGATTGAAAACATACAAAACATGTTTCTGGACATAATAGAATGATATTAGAAATCAATTAAAAGACATTTATTAAGGTAGTCATACAATATACTCCTAAGTAACCAATGGTTCCAGAAAAAAATTGACAAGAGGAACTAAAAGATAGTGATGAAAATAAAAATGTTAGCCAGTTGCATTGGCTCACACCAGCAGTTTGGGAGGCCGAGGCTGGCAAATCACTTGAGGTCAGGAATTCTAGACGAATGTGGCCAACATAGTGAAATGCCGTCTCTACTTCAGAATACAAAAAGTTAGCCAGGCCTGGTGGCATGCACCTATGGTCCCAGTTACTCAAGTGGCTGATGAGGGAGAATAACTTGAGCCCAGGAGACAGAGGTTACAGTGAGCTGAGATCGTGCCACTGCACTCCAGCCTGGGCAACAGAGTGAGACTACATCTCAACAATAAAAAAAAGCAAAATGAAAATACAACATAAAAAACTTATGGTATATAGCTGATGAATTGCTGAATTGCAAATTTATTGCTCTAAATTGCTGTATTTTAGAAAAATGTCAAATTTACAATCTAACCTAATGAAAGAAACAAAAGCAAACCCAGTCCAAAGAAAGGAAAGAACAGTCAGAGCACAGATGAATGAAATAGAGAATGGAAGAGTAATAGAAAAAAAGCAATGAAGTCAGAAGTTTATTTTTTGAAAAGATCAACAACTGACAAAAGTTTAGTTAGACTGACCATGAATAAAAGAATCCTCAAATTACTAAAATCAGTAATAAAGAGGGCATTACTATTGGCCTTATAGAAATAAGTATTGTAAGTGAATATTGTCAACAGCTATATATCAACAACTTAGATAACCTAGATGAAATGAACAAATTCTTAGAAAGGTAAAAACAACTGAAACTCAAGAGGAAACAAAATCTGAATAGATCCTTAGCAAGTGAAGAGTTTAGTAATCAAAAAACTTCCTACAAAGAAAAGCCTGAGATCAAATGGCTCTACTTGTGAATTGCATCAACATTTAAAGAAGTTTTAACATCAATTTTTTTTACACCCTTCAGAAAAAAAGAGGAACACTTCTCAAATAATTCTGAGGGCACTTTTAGCCTCCTACCAAAATGAGACAAGTCATAATAAGAATATACCTTATGAATATTTCTTGCATTCAAAAACAAACCTAATTCAGCAAAATATAAAAAGGATTATATAGCATGACCAAGTGAGACTGCCACTGCCCTGCCTACAGCCATGTGCCACTCACCTGCGTGCCACTTGGAGGCATGGTGATGACCACTAGGCCATTTGGCACCCAAATGGTGTACCAGTTGGCACCCAAAGCTGTACCTTGGGGCCCCAAGTTAGCCCTCTGTTGCTGTTGCAGCCACAGACATTATGCATGCCACCTAAGGGCCTGAGGACCCATTTTTCAGCCCATTGTTGCCACTGCTAGCACACAGAAAATCCACTTGAAGACCAAGGATTGATCTGACTGACCTGCTTTTGCCAATATCCACATGTGTTGACCGAGGTCCTATATATCCATCCCACAGTTGCCATGATTGTTACCTAAGAACTAGCCTGCCTGGTGTCCCTTTCACTAGCAAAGTCTCACTACAGCCTTTTCTAAGAGCCACAGCTTTATCCACTGAGGAACTCATAGACACCACTGATGCTAAAGATAGCCAAAGAAGTCATATGGAGACTGCACTGCTTCTCCCACCCAGAATCAAAGCCAAAATGCATTACCCAAACAACACTATAGATAGCTCTATAGAAAAAAATGTCTTTCCCTTCGAAACCCAATCCATAGAGTTGGATGAAGCAAATGTTACACCAGATGCATAGATATAAATGTAAGGACACAAGAAGCATGAGAAATCAAGGAAGCATGAAACCTTCAAAGGAACACAATAATCCTCCAGCAACAGATGCCAACATTTAAAAAATCTGAAATACCTGATAACGAATTCAAAATAATATTTCTGAAAACCCAGGTACTGCAGAAAACAGATGAACAATGAAAAGAAACATTTCACAATCTGTATGAAAAATTCAACAAAGATGTCAGAAAGAAATTAAATAGAAATCCTGAAACTGAAGAATTCAAAGAGTAAAATAAAAAATATAATCATGAGTTTCAACAACAGACTCTAGATCAAGCAGAAGAATTTGTAAACTTGAAGACAAGTCTTTTGAAATAACCTAAGCAGATAAAATTTTTTAAAAAAATCAAAGCTTATGTAACACATACAGTGACCAAATATTGGAATTTTCAGTTTTCCTGGGAGAGAACAGATGGGTAAAGGCATAGAAAACCTATTTAACGAAATAATAGGTAAAAACTTCTCAAGTCTTGGAGGAGATACAGACATCTAGATATAGGAAGCTCAAAGATCTTTCCAGTATATTCTGCCCAAAAAATTCTTCTCCATGCCACTTTATAGTCGAACTGTTAAAAGTCCAAGAAAAAGAATTCTAAATACAGGAAAGGGGTCAAGTCACATAGAAGAGTATCCCTATCACACTAATGGCAAATTTCTTAGCAGAAACCTTACAGGCCATGTTCCACGGTGGAAAAGTCTATACAACCCTACCCCCAAAGTTCAAGGAATATGAGAGGCCAAAGAGGCTGACAGATTCAGTTTCTTAGAAACATTTAATAGGGACTTAGGAACATTTAATAGGGATTGTATCTTGGGAGGTACCTCAGCAGACAAAGATGGTGCATCCCTGTGCTTTTACTCCCAAGACTGAGGGCTTGTATGCCATAGAAAAAGGGTATGCGTGCATCAGAAGGGCTGTGTAGGACAACTGCTTAAGAGCATTTTTTATAGCAAGTACAATAACATTTAGATTGTTTTGACCTAGGAATGGGATTTACGGTGAGTACGTGCTCTTAAACAAGTAAAAATAAACTGGAAATCTTAGAGGCCTTCTTGGAACTGGGGTTAATGAGAAATCAACGTGATCGATGGAATTACTTTGGCACTACAGTGCAGGAGAAAATGAAATGATAAATCCAAAGCAGCAACAACAAAAACACAACTGTCAGCCGAGAATATTATACCTGGAGAAGATATAAAAAATGAAGGAGAATGGGCCGGGTGCGGTGGCTCAAGCCTGTAATCCCAGCACTTTGGGAGGCTGAGACGGGCGGATCAGGAAGTCAGGAGATCGAGACCATCCTGGCTAAACCGGTGAAACCCCGTCTCTATTAAAAAAAATACAAAAAACTAGCCGGGCAAGGTGGCGGCGCCTGTAGTCCCAGCTACTCGGGAGGCTGAGGCAGGAGAATGGCATGAACCCGGGAGGCGGAGCTTGTAGTGAGCTGAGATCCGGCCACTGCACTCCAGCCTGGGCGACAGAGCGAGACTCCGTCTCAAAAAAGAAAAAAAAAAAAAAGATGAAGGAGAATGAATGCTTTCCAAAGCAAGGAAAAACTGAAGTACATCACCACTCTACTGGCCCTACAAGAAGTGCTCAAGGGAGCCCTGCATTTAGAAGATAAAGGACGATATCTGTCATAATCAAAATACATAAAAGTATAAAACTCTTGGCCGGGCACGGTGGCTCACGCCTGTAATCCCAGCACTTTGGGAGGCCAAGGCAGGTGGATCACGAGGTGAGGAGATAGAGACCATCCTGGCTAACACGGTGAAACCCCGTATCCACTAAAAATACAAAAAAATTAGCCAGGCTTGGTGGCAGGTGTCTGTAGTCCCAGCTACTCAGGAGGCTGAGGCAGGAGAGTGGCATGAAACCAAGAGGCAGAGCTAGCAGTGAGCCGAGATCGCACCACTGCACGCTCCAGCCTGGGTGACAGAGCAAGATGCCATCTCAGAAAAATGAATGAGTGAATGAATAAAAGGAGTCAAGTGTTACTACTACAGAAAACCCGCAAACCACAATAAGAGAACAGGATGAGAGGATACATAAAAGCAAAAAATAATTCCCAAAATGACAGGAATTAAGTACTGAATAATCTTGAATGTAAGCAGTTTAAATTCCTCACTTAAAAAATACAGATTGACTGAATAGAAAAACAAAAAAAAAATGACTTAACTATATACTGCCTATAAAAAACTGACTGTAGTGGTAAAGACACATAGACTCAAAGTGAAGGGATGGAAAAAGATAATCCAGGCAAATAGAAACCAAAAGCAAACATGAGTAGCCTAATATCAGATAAAATAGACTTTAAGTCAAAAAGTGGCAAAGGAAGTAATTCTATAATGATAAAAGGATCAATTCAGTAAGAAGATACAACAATTCTAAATATTTGTGCACCCGACGCTGGAGCATGCAGATATATAAAGCAAACATTATTGGCTCTAAAGGAAGAGACTGACTCCAATGACATCAGATTAGGTGTCTTCAACAACTGACTCTCAGCCTTGGACTGGTCATCTAGCGAAATCATCAACAAAGAGACATTGAATTTAAACTTCATTTTAGATCACATGTGCTTAATAGACATTTACAGAACATAGTGTCCAAACAGCTACAGAATACATATTCTTATCACATGGGACATTCTTGAGGCTAGTGTATTTGTTATACAACAAAAGCAGTCTCAACGATTAAAAAAATAGAAATAATTTCATGTATCTTCTCAGACCACGATGGAATAAAACTAGAAATCAACAATGAGAATTTTGGAAATTGTACAAAAATGAGGAAATTAAGCCGCAATTATGAGCCATCATTGGATTTAAGGAGGAATAAGAAAAAGTTTCTTGAAACAAATGAAAATGGAAACACAACATAACAAAATATGTGGGATACAGCAAAAACCATGATAAAAGAATGTTTAAGAGTAACAAATACTTACATGAAGAACGTAGAAAGATTTTAAATAACCTATTGGTGCGCCTCAAGGAACTAGAAAAGCAAGAACAAACCAGATACAAAATTCACGGCAGGAAATAAAGTCAGAGCAGAACTAAATTAGAGGTGAAAAAAAAAAACTATACAAAGGATCAATGAAATATGAAGAGTTTTTTTTTTTGAGAGAATAAACAAAATTCATAAATTGCTGTATAGACTATCCAAGATTAAAAGAGAAGACACAAAATCCCCACCAAAAAAGGAGACAATAAAACTTATATCCCACAAAAACAGGAGATTGTTAGAGACTGTCATGAACAACTATCTGAACAAATTGGAACCTACAGGAAACAGATACGTTCCTGGACATGAGATAACTACCAATATTTGGCCATGAAGAAATAGAAAACTTGAACAGACCAGTAACGAGTAATGAAACTGAGTCAGTAATAAAATGTCTTCTAACAGAGAAAAGCTTGAGCCTAGGAGATTTTTACTGCTGAATGCTGCAAACTTATAAAGAAGATCTAATATCAGTTCTCCTCAAACTGTTCCGAAAAATTGGAGAGGAGGGGTTTTTTCCTAGCTTGTTCCATGAGGCCAAAATTACCCTGATGCCAAAACCAGATAAGGATACAACAAAAAACACTATGGGCCAGTATTCCTGATGAACTTAGATGTAAAAATCCTCAGCAAAATACCAGCACTCCAAATCGAACAGATCAATAAAAAGATCATTCACTATGATCAAGTGGGTTTTATTCCAGGGATGGCAGGATGGTTTATTATATGTAAATCAATAAACATGATACATCACAAAAAGGTCAAAAATTACATTTTTAATATGTATTTTTGCATCTCAAATGCAAAAAAAGGTTTCATAAAATCCAGCATCCCTTCATAATTAAAAAAAAAAACTCAACAAATTAGACATAGAACACATCATAGTAAAGGCCATGTATGACAAAGCCACAGCTAACTACATACTCAGGCAGAACTGAAATCCTTTCTTCTAAGAGCTAAAACAAGATAAGGATGCTCACTACTGGAAGTCCTAGCCAGAGGAGCCAGGCAAAAGAAATGCATCCACATTTGAAAAGGGGAATTCAAGTTGTCCCTTTTTCAGATAACATAATCTTATATCTAGAAGCACCTAAAGACTCTACCTAAAACTCTTAGATCTGATAGATGAACTCAGTAAAGTTTCAAGGTAGAAAATCAGTGTACACAATTCAGTAGGGTGTCTATTCTCTAATAATGAACTAGTTGAAAAAAAATCAGGAAAGTAATCCCAGTCATAACAGCTACAAAAGAAAAAATCTAGGAATAAATTTAACCCAGGAGTAATTTCATTCGATCCAGCAACCCCACTACTATGTTTTTTTTGTGTTTTTTTTTTTTTTTTTTGATTTTTTTGGGAGTCAAATATTTATTGATAGTTTACCTTACTTTTATAAAAAATTCAATGTTTCCCAAATTTAGACACTTAAGAATATATCTCATGCTTATTAGCTCTTGGGAAATTATTATAGGAGTGTGACCCAATCAAAAATTCAGAGATTAATAGTTGTTAATAAGCTGAATTAAAAGATGTACTTCTGCTGTTATTTGGTTGGTTCTTATGGTGTTATTTATTTATTTTTTATTATACTTTAACTTCTAGGGTACATGTGCATAACGTGCAGGTTTGTTACATATGTATACTTGTGCCATGTTGGTGTGCTGCACCCATCAACTCGTCAGCACCCATCAATGTGTCATTTACATCAGGTATAACTCCCAATGCAATCCCTCCCCCCTCCCCACTCCCTGTAACAGGCCCCGGTGTGTGATGTTCCCCTTCCCGAGTCCAAGTGATCTCATTGTTCAGTTCCCACCTATGAGTGAGAACATGCGGTGTTTGGTTTTCTGTTCTTGCGATAGTTTGCTGAGAATGGTGGTTTCCAGCTGCATCCATGTCCCTACAAAGGATACAAACTCATCCTTTTTAATGGCTGCATAGTATTCCATGGTGTATATGTGCCACATTTTCTTAATCCAGACTGTCACTGATGGACATTTGGGTTGATTCCAAGTCTTTGCTATTGTGAATAGTGCTGCAATAAACATACGTGTGCATGTGTCTTTATAGCAGCATGATTTATAATCCTTTGGGTATATACCCAGTAATGGGATGGCTGGATCATATGGTACTTCTAGTTTTAGATCCTTGAGGAATCGCCATACTGTTTTCCATAATGGTTGAACTAGTTTGCAGTCCCACCAACAGTGTAAAAGTGTTCCTATTTCTCCACATCCTCTCCAGCACCTGTTGTTTCCTGACTTTTTAATGATTGCCATTCTAACTGGTGTGAGATGGTATCTCATTGTGGTTTTGATTTGCATTTCTCTGATGGCCAGTGATGATGAGCATTTTTTCATGTGTCTGTTGGCTGTATGAATGTCCTCTTTTGAGAAATGTCTATTCATATCCTTTGCCCACTTTTTGATGGGGTTGTTTATTTTTTTCTTGTAAATTTGTTTGAGTTCTTTGTAGGTTCTGGATATTAGCCCTTTGTCAGATGAATAGATTGCAAAAATTTTCTCCCATTCTGTAGGTTGCCTGTTCACTCTGATGGTAGTTTCTTTTGCTGTGCAGAAGCTCTTTAGTTTAATTAGATCCCATTTGTCAATTTTGGCTTTTGTTGCCGTTGCTTTTGGTGTTTTAGACATGAAGTCCTTGCCGATGCCTATGTCCTGAATGGTATTACCTAGGTTTTCTTCTAGGGTTTTTATGGTTTTAGGTCTAACATTTAAGTCTCTAATCCATCTTGAATTAATTTTCGTATAAGGAGTAAGGAAAGGATCCAGTTTCAGCTTTCTACTTAAGGCTAGCCAATTATCCCAGCACCATTTATTAAATAGGGAATCCTTTCCCCGTTTCTTGTTTTTGTCAGGTTTGTCAAAGATCAGATGGCTGTAGATATGTGGTATTATTTCTGAGGACTCTGTTCTGTTCCATTGGTCTATATCTCTGTTTTGGTACCAGTACCATGCTATTTTGGTTACTGTAGCCTTGTAATATAGTTTGAAGTCAGGTAGCGTGATGCCTCCAGCTTTGTTCTTTTGACTTAGGATTGTCTTGGAGATGCAGGCTCTTTTTTGGTGCCATATGAACTTTAAAGCAGTTTTTTCCAATTCTGTGAAGAAACTCATTGGTAGCTTGATGGGGATGGCATTGAATCTGTAAATAACCTTGGGCAGTATGGCCATTTTCACGATATTGATTCTTCCTATCCATGAGCATGGTATGTTCTTCCATTTGTGTGTGTCCTCTTTTATTTCACTGAGCAGTGGTTTGTAGTTCTCCTTGAAGACATCCTTTACATCCTTTGTAAGTTGTATTTCTAGGTATTTTATTCTCTTTGAAGCAATTGTGAATGGAAGTTCATTCCTGATTTGGCTCTCTGTTTGTCTGTTACTGGTGTATATGAATGCTTGTGATTTTTGCACATTAATTTTGTATCCTGAGACTTTGCTGAAGTTTCTTATCAGCTTAAGGAGATTTTGGGCTGAGACGATGGGGTTTTCTAAATATACAATCATGTCATCTGCAAACAGGGACAATTTGACTTCTTCTTTTCCTAACTGAATACCCTTGATTTCTTTCTCTTGCCTGATTGCGCTAGCCAGAACTTCCAACATTATGTTGAATAGGAGTGGTGAGAGAGGACATCCCTGTCTTGTGCCAGTTTTCAAAGGGAATTTTTCCAGTTTTTGCCCATTCAGTATGATATTGGCTGTGGGTTTGTCATAAATAGCTCTTATGATTTTGAGGTACGTTCCATCAATACTGAATTTATTGAGCGTTTTTAGCATGAAGGGCTGTTGAATTTTGTCAAAGGCCTTTTCTGCATCTATTGAGATAATCATGTGGGTTTTTGTCTTTGGTTCTGTTTATATGCTGGATTATGTTTATTGATTTGCGAATGTTGAACCAGCCTTGCATCCCAGGGATGAAGCCCACTTGATCATGGTGGATAAGCTTGTTGATGTGCTGCTGGATCCGGTTTGCCAGTATTTTATTGAGGATTTTTGCATCGATGTTCATCAGGGATATTGGTCTAAAATTCTCTTTTTTTGTTGTGTCTCTGCCAGGCTTTGGTATCGGGATGACGTTGGCCTCATAAAATGAGTTAGGGAGGATTCCCTCTTTTTCTATTGATTGGAATAGTTTCAGAAGGAATGGTACCAGCTCCTCCTTGTACCTCTGGTAGAATTCAGCTGTGAATCCATCTGGTCCTGGACTTTTTTTGGTTGGTAGGCTATTAATTATTGCCTCAATTTCAGAGCCTGCTATTGGTCTATTCAGGGATTCAGCTTCTTCCTGGTTTAGTCTTGGGAGAGTGTAAGTGTCCAGGAAATAATCCATTTCTTCTAGATTTTCTAGTTTATTTGCGTAGAGGTGTTTATAGTATTCTCTGATGGTAGTTTGTATTTCTGTGGGGTCGGTGGTGATATCCCCTTTATCATTTTTTATTGCGTCTATTTGATTCTTCTCTCTTTTCTTCTTTATTAGTCTTGCTAGCGGTCTATCAATTTTGTTGATCTTTTCAAAAAACCACCTCCTGGATTCATTGATTGTTTGGAGGGTTTTTTTGTGTCTCTATCTCCTTCAGTTCTGCTCTGATCTTATTTATTTCTTGCCTTCTGCTAGCTTTTGAATGCGTTTTCTCTTGCTTCTCTAGTTCTTTTAATTGTGATGTTAGAGTGTCAATTTTAGATCTTTCCAGCTTTCTCTTGTGGGCATTTAGTGCTATAAATTTCCCTCTACACACTGCTTTAAATGTGTCCCAGAGATTCTGGTATGTTGTATCTTTGTTCTCCTTGGTTTCAAAGAACATCTTTATTTCTGCCTTCATTTCGTTGTGTACCCAGTAGTCATTCAGGAGCAGGTTATTCAGTTTCCATGTAGTTGAGCGGTTTTGAATGAGTTTCTTAGTCCTGAGTTCTAGTTTGATTGCACTGTGGTCTGAGAGACAGTTTGTTATAATTTCTGTTCTTTTACGTTTGCTGAGGAGTGCTTTACTTCCAATTATGTGGTCAATTTTAGAATAAGTGTGATGTGGTGCTGAGAAGAATGTATATTCTGTTGATTTGGGGTGGAGTGTTCTGTAGATGTCTATTAGGTCTGCTTGCTGTAGAGATGAGTTCAATTCCTGGATATCCTTGTTAACTTTCTGTCTCTTTGATCTGTCTAATGTTGACAGTGGGGTGTTGAAGTCTCCCATTATTATTGTATGGGAGTCTAAGTCTCTTTGTAAGTCTCTAAGGACTTGCTTTATGAATCTGGGTGCTCCTGTATTGGGTGCATATATATTTAGGATAGTTAGCTCTTCCTGTTGAATTGATCCCTTTACCATTATGTAATGGCCTTCTTTGTCTCTTTCGATCTTTGATGGTTTAAAGTCTGTTTTATCAGAGACTAGTATTGCAACCCCTTCTTTTTTTTGTTTTCCATTTGCTTGGTAGATCTTCCTCCATCCCTTTATTTTGAGCCTATGTATGTCTCTGCGTGTGAGATGGGTCTCCTGAATACAGCAGACTGATGGGTCTTGACTCTTTATCCAGTTTGCCAGTCTGTGTCTTTTAATTGGAGCATTTAGTCCATTTACATTTAAGGTTTATATTGTTATGTATGAACTTGATCCTGCCATTATGATAATAACTGGTTATTTTGCTTGTTAGTTGATGCAGTTTCTTCCTAGCCTCGATGTTCTTTACATTTTGGCATGTTTTTGCAATGGATGGTACCGGTTGTTCCTTTCCATGTTTAGTGCTTCCTTCAGCGTCTCTTGTAAGGCAGGCCTGGTGGTGACAAAATCTCTAAGCATTTGCTTATCTGTAAAGGATTTTATTTCTCCTTCACTTATGAAACTTAGTTTGGCTGGATATGAAATTCTGGGTTTAAAATTCTTTTCTTTAAGAATGTTGAATATTGGCCCCCACTCTCTTCTGGCTTGTAGAGTTTCTGCCGAGAGATCTGCTGTTAGTCTGATGGGCTTCCCTTTGTGGGTAACCCGACCTTTCTCTCTGGCTGCCCTTAACATTTTTTCCTTCATTTCAACTTTGGTGAATCTGGCGATTATGTATCTTGGAGTTGCTCTTCTCGAGGAGTATCTTTGTGGCGTTCTCTGTATTTCCTGAATTTGAATGTTGGCCTGCCCTACTAGGTTGGGGACGTTCTCCTGGATGATATCCTGAAGAGTGTTTTCCAACTTGGTTCCATTTTCCCCCTCACTTTCGGGCACCCCAATCAGACGTAGATTTGGTCTTTTTACATAATCCCATACTTCTTGCAGGCTTTGTTCATTTCTTTTTCTTCTTTTTTTTTTTAGATTTCTCTTCTCGCTTCATTTCATTCATTTGATCCTCAATCGCTGATACTCTTTCTTCCAGTTGATCGAGTTGGTTACTGAAGCTTGTGCATTTGTCACTTATTTCTTGTGTCATGGTTTTCATCTCTGTCCATTCGTTTATGGCCTTCTCTGCATTAATTATAATGGCTATCAATTCTTCCACTCTTTTTTCAGGATTTTTAGTTTCTTTGCCCTGGGTATGTAATTCCTCCTTTAGCTCTGAGAAGTTTGATGGACTAAAACCTTCTTCTCTCATCTCGTCAAAGTCATTCTCCGTCCAGCTTTGATCCGTTGCTGGCGATGAGCTGCATTCCTTTGGAGGGGGGGATGCACTCTTATTTTTCGAATTTCCAGCTTTTCTGCCCTGCTTTTTCCCCATCTTTGTGGTTTTATCTGCCTCTGGTCTTTGATGATAGTGACGTACTGATGGGGTTTTGGTGTGGGTGTCCTTCCTGTTTGTTAGTTTTCCTTCTACCAGTCAGGACCCTCAGCTGTAGGTCTGTTGGAGATTGCTTGAGGTCCACTCCAGACCCTGTTTGCCTGGGTGTCAGCAGCAGAGGCTGCAGAAGATAGAATACTGCTGAACAGCGAGTGTACCTGTCTGATTCTTGCTTTGGAAGCTTCCTCTCAGGGGTGTACTCCACCGTGTGAGGTGTGGGGTGTCGGTCTGCCCCTAGTGGAGGATGTCTCTCAGTTAGGCTACTCAGGGGTCAGGGACCCACTTGAGCAGGCAGTCTGTCCGCTCTCAGATCTCAACCTCCGTGTTGGAGTTGCCTGCGTCTGCAGAGGTTTCTGCTGCTGTTTTTTTGTTTTTTTTGGTTTTTTTTTTGTTGTTGTTGTTATTGTTTAGCTGTGCCCTGTTCCCAGAGGTGGAGTCTACAGAGACTGGCAGGCCTCCTTGAGCTGCTGTGAGCTCCACCCAGTTCGATCTTCCCAGGGCTTTGTTTACCTACTTAAGCCTCAGCAATGGCGGGCGCCCCCCCCCCCCAGCCTCGCTGCTGCCTTGCGGTTAGATCGCAGACTGCTGTGCTAGCAATGAGGAAGGCTCCGTGGGCGTGGGACCCTCCCGGCCAGGTGTGGGATATAATCTCCTGGTGTGCCCGTTTGCTTAAAGTGCAGTATTGGGGTGGGAGTTACCCGATTTTCCAGGTGTTGTGTGTCTCAGTTCCCCTGGCTAGGAAAAGGGATTCCCTTCCCCCTTGCGCTTCCCAGGTGAGGCGATGCCTCGCCCTGCTTCAGCTCTCGCTGGTCAGGCTGCAACAGCTGACCAGCACCAATTGTCCGGCACTCCCCAGTGAGATGAACCCAGTACCTCAGTTGATAATGCAGAAATCACCTGTCTTCTGTGTCGCTCGCGCTGGGAGCTGGAGACTTGAGCTGTTCCTATTCGGCCATCTTGCTCCGCCCCCCTCCCCACTACTCTGTTTTTATCCAAATGTAAGGAAATTACTCTCAGGGTTATAGGGCATTCCTGTATTTATTACAGTACTATTCTTAATAGCCAAGATATGGAATTAATCTGTGTCCATCAAACTTATGAATACACAAAGAAAATGGGGCACATATACATAATAGAATATTACTCTTCCATTAAAATGAAATCTTGTCATTTATGGTAACGTGGATAAAACTGGAGGTCATTATATTAAGTGAAATAAGTCAGGCATTGAAAGACACATATTGTTTATTCTCCCTCATGTGGGAGTTTAAAAAGTTAGTATCATGGACGTAGAGAGTATAATGATAGTTACCAGAGGCTGTGGATAGTGGTGGTGGTGGGATAAAGGGAGATTAATCGAAACATATAGTTAGATAGAAGGAATAAGTCCTATTGTTTCATAGCACCAGAGGATGGATATAGTTTATAATTATTGAATATTTCAAAATAGCTAGAAGATTTGAAATCCCAACACAAAGAAACAGTAAATGTTTGAAGTGATGGGTATCCAAAATATCCTTATTAGATTATTACACATTACATGCATATTTCATAATATCACATGTACCGAGTAAATATAGTTACTATGTATTAATGTTTTCTTAAACTTAGATTTCAGATGAACAATCTAATGAAACACTGTAAAGAACTAGAAAAGCAAGGTAAAAAAAACTCAACATTAGTGGAAGGAAAGAATAAAGGTCAGAGTATAAAAAGTGAAGTTCAGATTTTAAGAAAGAATTTAAAAGGTCAAAAAAAAAGTCAGGTTTTTTGAAACATAGGCAAAATTGGCAAGGCACAGTAGCTCACACCTGTAATCCCAGCACTTTGGGAGGCCGAGGTGGGCAGATCAGGAGGTCAGGAGATCAAGATCATCCTGGCCAACATGGTGAAACATGTCTCTACTAAAAATACAAAAATTAGTTGGGCATGGTGGCACATTCCTGTAGTCCCAGCTACATGGGAGGCTGAGGCAGAAGAATCGCTTGAACCCGCGAAGCAGAGGTTGCAGTGAGCCAAGATTGTGCCACTGCACTCCGGTCTGGGCAACAGAATGAGACTTCGTCTCAAAAAAGGCAAAATTGACAAACTTTTTGCTAGTCTAAGAAAAAAGACCAAAATCAATAAAAGCAGAAACAAAGAGACAGAACTACTGATACCGCAGAAATACAAAGAAATATGAAATCATTAGAGACTATTATGAAAAAGTATTCCCCAACTACTTAGAAAAAACAAGAAGTGGAGATATTTTTGGAAACATACAAACTACCCAGAAGGGTCAAGAACCATGAAGTTCATCGGGAACTCTGAAGAATGAAAAAACTTCAACAGACCAGTAATGAGTTATGAAATCAAAGCACTAATAAAATGATCTCCCATCCAAGGAAAGCTCATGACCTGACAGTTTCACCGCTCAGTTCTAGCAGACATTTAAAGAAGAACCAGGCCAAATGCAGCGACTTAGGCCTGTAATCCTAGCACTTTGGGAGGCCGAAGCAAGCAGATCACGAGGTCAGGCGTTTGAAACCATCCCAGCCAATATGGTGAAACCCTGTCTCTACTAAAAATACAAAAATTAGCCAGGTGTGGTGGCCTGTAGTCCCAGCAACTTGGGAGGCTGAAGCAGAAGAACTGCTTGAACCCAGGAGGTGGAGGTTGCAGTGAACTGAGATCGCGCCACTGCACTCCAGCCTGGGCAACAGAGGGAGACTCCATCTCAAAAAAAAAAAAAAAAAAAATGCCAGGCACAGTGACTCATGCCTGTAATCCCAGCACTTTGGGAGGCTGAGGCGGGCAGATCACGAGGTCAGGAGATCAAGACCATCCTGGCTAACGCGGTGAAATCCCGTCTGTACTAAGAAATACAAAAATTAGCCGGGCGTGGTGGCAGGCGCCTGTAGTCCCAGCTACACGGAAGGCTGAGGCAAGGAGAATGGTGTGAAGCCAGGAGGCAGAGCTTACAGTGAGCCGAGATTGCGCCACTGCACTGCAGCCTGGGCGACAGAGCCAGACTCCCTCTCAAAAAAAAAAAAGAAAAATATGTATGTATATATCATATATAATACTATATGTGTTTATACTATTATATATGTTATATATAAAGCCATGGTAACCAATATAGTATGGTACTGGCATGGACCTACACATTGGTCAGTGGAACAGAATAGACAAACCTAGAAATCTGTGCATTTATAGCCAACTTATTTTTGACAAAGTCTCCAAGAACATACTTTGAGGAATGCAGCATTTCTTCAATAAATGGTGCTCAGAAATCTGGATATACTTATGAAGAAGAATCAAAGTAGGCTCTTAACTTCCACAATTTACAAAAATCACCTCAACTTGGATTAAAGACTTAAATGTAAGACCTAAAAATATGAAACTACTAGAAGAAAAGATTGCGGAAACACTTTACCATGTTGGGATGATTAAAGATTTTGCAGGGGGTTGGGCTGGGGGGAGGGCAAGACCTCTAAATTATGAGCAACAAATGCTAATATATTCAGACACGGTGTCCCATCAAGTGAAAACACTTCTGCCCAGTAAAGGACATAATCAACAAAGTGAAGATACAACCTACAGAGTGGTAGAAGATATTTTTGAGCTCTCCATTTGAAAAGGGGTTAATAACCAGAGTATATAAATAACAACAAATGGTCAAATAACTCGATTTTAAAATGGGCAAAATTTTTGATGGAATAGATATTTCTCAAAAGAAGACATAGAAATGGCTAACAGACATATGAATATATGTTCCACATTACTAATCATCAGGGAAATGCAAATCGAAACCACATTGAGATATCATTTTACCACAGTTAAAATGCTTATCAAAAAGACAATAAACAATGAGTACTGGCCAGGATGAAGAGAAAGGGAAACTTGTACAGTGTCTGAAAAAGTATGAAAAAGAGTGTGAATGCTCATTGAAAAACTATAGAACTACCATATGACTCTGCATTCCCACTGCTTGATATGTATTTTAAAAAGGGAGGTCTGTATATTGAAGAAATGTCTGCACTTCCATGTTGATTGTAGTACTATTCACGTTAGCCAAGATACGAAATTCACCTAAATGTTAATCTATGGATGAGTGGATATAGAAAATGTGGTAAATAAATATAAGTAGAATATTATTCAGCCATAGAAAATGATGAAATTATGTTATCTGCAGCAATGTGGATGGAACACAGAGGTCATTACGTTAAGTGAAATAAACCGACACAGAATGACATATACCATATGTTCTTTCTCAAATGTGGGGGCTTAAAATGTAGATTTCATGAAGGTAGAGAGTAGATTGGTGGTTACCAGAAGCTAGAAGGAGGGAGGAGGGGGCACAGGGGATTTAGAAAGGATTTTGAAAGGTTGATTAATGGGCACTTTTTTCTTTCCCTTGGGGCATTTGGCAGTGGTGGTGGCTTTTGCAGCCATAGCCAAGATTAAGGCCCAGGATCTTTGAGGCAAGAAGGAGGAGGAGCTGCTAAGATAGCTGGACAACCTGAAGGTAGACCTGTCTCAGATGTATTTTGCCAAAGTGACAGGTGCCTGACATTCCAGTTCTCTTAGATTATAGTCATTTCCAAATCTGTTCCCTGTGTTCTCACTGTCATTAGCCAACTCAGAAAGCAAACCTCAGGAAGTTCTACAAGAGCAAGAAATACTAGTCCCCAGATCTGTGGCCCGAGAATACTTGTATCATATGCCACTGGCTCAACAAGCATAGGGAGAACCCTGAAGACCAAGAAGCAGCAGCAGCGGGAACAGGCTGTACCAACTACAGAAGTAAGAGATGTAGGCATGAGCATTGCTGAGTCAAAATTCAAACTGGAATAAAAAAAGATGTTAGGTTAATGGGCACAAAAATACAGTTAGAAGGAACACGGTGTATTGTTCAGTACTGCAGTAGAGTGACTAATAGTTAACAATAATTTGTATATTTTAAAATAACTGGTGGAGAGTAATTGAAATGTCCCTAGCACAAAGAAGGGGTGAATTTTTGGGGTGACGGATGTCCCTTTTGCCCTGTTCTGATCATTATACGTTACATACATGTATCAAGATATTACATATACTCTAAAAATATATATAGCTGTTATGTTTCAGTTTTTAAAAACTTTGTTTATATGTGGCATAATAAAATATTTTGTGTCTTTAAAACAGAAAGGAATAACTAAAAGAATCTCTATGGGAGAACTGATCTTATGTGTAGAGGATCTTCAGGACTCTACAAAAGAAAAAACCTATTAGAACTAAAGACGTTCAGGAAGGCTGCAAAATACAAGTCGAGCGTGTACAAAACAATTGTATTTCTATATACTAGCAAAGAACATTAAAAGTGAAATTAATTTTACAGTAGCCTCAAAAAGATCAAGATATTAGAGAATAAATTTAGCAAAATTAGTTCAAGTGAAACTATAAAATACTGAAAAAAGAAACTGTAAAAGTGGAAAGATTTTGTAGTCATGTGTTGTAACTTTATTGTTAAGACTGAAGTACTCTCCAAACTGATCTTCAGATTCAACATAATCACTGTGAAAATTCAAGTTGACTTTGTGTATGTATGTAAAGAAATTGACAGACAAATCCTGAAATTTATGTGGAAATGCAAAGGACTCAGAATAGTCAAAATGTAGAAAAAGAGACAAAAAATTGGAGGACTTCTGATTTCTCCATTTCAAAAGTTATCAAACCATGCTGCAGGATAATGAGATACAAATAAATGGGGAAATATTTCATGTTCATGGACTGGAAGACTTAATTTTTTAATATGTTATACTGTACAAAGTAATCTACAGATTCAACACAATTACTATCAAAATGTCAGTAACATTTATCCCAGAGATGGAAAATATTCTAAAAATTATATGAGAGCTCAAGGTACCCCAAATAATCAGAACATTTTGAAAAATAACAGAGTTGGAGTACTCATATGTGATTTCAAACATATTACTAAGCTACAGTAGTCAAAATAGTGTGGAACTGGCATAAGGACAGGCTAATGGAATAGAATAGAGTGCGCAAATCTTCAAATCTTTAACAAGAGTGCTAAGACCACTCATTGGGGGAAATGTCAGACTTTTTAAAAAATGGTAGTGTGAATACAGTATCTTTATGCAAAAATGAGAAGTAGGACCCTTATATCACACAGTGTGCAAAAATTATCTCAATGTTTTAAGACCTAAATGTAATCCTGAAACTATAAAATCCTGAAGAAAAAACATAGGGGAAAAGCATCACATTATTGTATGTGCTGGCAATTTCTTCGCTATGACACCAAAAGCACATGCAACAAAAGCAAAAATGGGACTACATCAAACTTAAACTTTTGTGTCTTAAAACAAAGGGGCGTGTAAAGGCAACCTACAGAATAGAATAAAATGTTTACAAATCATATACCTATAAGGAGTTAATATCAGACTGTATAAAGAACTCCTGTATTTCTACATCTAAAAATCAAATATCCTGATTTTAAAAGGGGAAAAATACTGTAATAGATACTTATCCAAAGATGGTCTAGAAATGTTCACAAGGGCTGGGCGCAGTGGCTCACTCCTGTAATCCCAGCACTTTGGAAGGCCAAGGTGGGCAGGTCACTTGAGGTCAAGGGTTCAAGACCAGCCTGTGCAACATGGTGAAACCCCATGTCTACTAAAAATACAAAAAATTGGCTGGGCATGATGGCAGGCACCTGTAATCCCAGCTACTTGGGAGGCTGAGTCAGGAGAAACACTTGGACCTGGGAGGCAGAGGTCACAGTGAGCAGAGATTGTGCCACTGCACTCCAGCCTGGGCCATGAGAGCAAAACTCCATCTCAAAAAAAGAAAGAAGAGTTCACAAGCATATGAAAACATACTCAACACTCTCTAATCTAGAAATGCGAATAAAAACTACAGTAGGGTATTACCTGATACCCACTAGGATCGTTGCTATCAAAAAAATAGAAAATATTTTTGGCAAGGATGTAGAGAAATTAGAAACGTACTGTTGTAGGAATTGTAAAATGGTGCAACCACTATGGAAAATAGCTTGGAGGGTCCACAAAAAAATGAAAAATATAACTGATATGATACAGCAATCTCATTTCTGCATGTGTATGTATATATAAAATTTAAAGCTGGATTTTGAAGAGATACTTGTCTACCCATGTTCATTTCCACACTTTTCACATTAACCAAGAAGTAGAAGCAGACCAAATGTTCATCCACAGATTTATATATAAATAAAATGTGGTCTCTACAAAAAATGGAAAATCATTCAGCCTTAAAAAGGAAAGAAATTCTGTCACATGCTACAACATGGATGAACCTTGAGGACATTATGCTAAGTGAATGAAATAAGCCAGTCATAAAAAGAAAAAATATGATTCCATTTATTTGAGGTAAGTAAAGTTGTTAAAATCATAGAAACAAAGTAGAATGTTGGTTACAAGTGGTTGGCATGAAGGGGAAAAAAAAAGCTATTTAATGGGTATAGAGTTTGAGATTAGTGAGATGAAATGGTTTTGGAATTCTGTTCCACAACAGTGTGAATATACTAATGTGAAATGGTACTGAACTGTATGCTTAAAACTATTAACATGGTAAATTCAGTGCAGAGCCTCAGTAATCAAGAATTATGCTGGTATAAAGCTCAACAGCTAGATCATTGCCGTATAATCAAGTGTCTAAAAATAATCCCTTACATTTATGGTCTGTTGATTTCAAAAAGAGTTTCAAAGCAATTTGGTGGGGAAAAATAGTCTTTCCAGTAAATGATATTGTAACAACTGAATATCCACATGTAAAAGAATAAAGTCAAATCTCTGCTTTCTGTCAAAAAAAAAATGAACTCAAAATGGGTCAAATATCTAAATACAAGAGCTAATGCTGCAAAATTCTTAGGAGTAAATCTTTGTGATGTTGGATTAGGCAATGATTTCTTAGATATAAAATGCACAAGTAATGAAATAAAACATAGGTGAACTGGATTTCACCTACTAATTAAAACCTTTTGTGCTTCAAAGTGATAGGAACAGGAGGCAGGGAAATTCTGGGCCAAAGAGGATGGGTTGCCAGTGAGGGCTCCACCCTCAAGCTGAAAAGCCTGATACAGTGGCCCAAAGTGATAACTTACATCCCTGATTTCCTGCTCAAATGTTGCCTTTTCGAAAGCCACCCATGGCCTGCCCTGTCCCCCATTGCTGTGCCCATAAAAGCCCCAGGCTCAGCCAGCAGAGAGAGGAGAAGCAGCTGGACATTGGAGACTGCAGCTAGATGTCAGAGAGAAGTGGGTTGACTTCAGAGGGACAGTTTGACAGTATAATTTCTGAGAAGAATCTGGCCAGAGACAGCCAGACTTCAGTGGAGTTTACCTTCCCACTCTGTCCGCTTTCCAGTTCCCCTTCCTGCTGAGAACCACTTCCGTTGGCAATAAAATGTCTTGAATTTACCATCCTCCAATTTGTTTGTACAACCTCATTTCTCCTGGATGCTGGACAAGAGCTCAGGTGCCACAAGTGTGGTTGCAAAAGGCTGTCACACTGACCCTTTGCCCTTGCTGGCAGAAGGCAGCCACCTCACACAAAAACGCAGAGGATCCACTGAGCTGTTAACACTTAAGCCATAGCAGACAGCCAAGCTAAAAGAGCACCCGGATACTTCCTCTGGGACTTCAGGGGTCACAGGCACCTGAGGCACCTCCCCAGATGTTGCTGTGGGGCCAGTACAGAGTTCACTCCTGCTGGTGCCCGAAGGCATTCACCCTAGCTGCCGTACCCACTCACCTGTGTGTTCCCTCCAGCAAGGGGTGGAACACAGCAGGTTTGAGTGAGTGGAGTGGCTGACTCCAGTGCTCATATACTCCCATTTCTGCCCATGAAGGGGTCAGGGAAATATCCTGCTGAAAAAGGACATCATCAAGAAAATGAAAAAAGTGAAAAGACACCCACAGAATGAGAGAAAATATTTTTAAAGTATATATCTGATAAGGAAATTATATCTAGAATATGTAAAGAAGTCTTACAACTGAATAACAAAAATATAAATATCCCAATAAGAAAGGAAAATAGGATTTTAACAGGCATTTCTCTAAAGAAGATATACAAATGGCTAATTAGCACATGAAAAAAATGCTGAGGGTCAAATGCAAATCAAAACCATGGCATACCCATTCGTACCCATAACAATACCTAAAGTAAAAGGGACAGATGTTAGTGTTCGTGAGGTTAGAGGGAAATTGGAACCCTCAGGCACTGCTAGTGGGAATGTGAAATGATGCAGCCACTTTGGAAGTGAGTCTGGCAGTTCCTTAAAAGAATAAACAAGATTACAATAGGAGTCAGTAATCCCACTCCTAAATCTAGGAATGAAAGCATGTTTACACAAAAACTTATACATGAATATTTATAGCAGCATTATTGATAGTAGCCAAAAAGAGAAAATAGTCTAAACATTCATCGATTTATACATGAAGAAACGCAATTGTTATATCCATACAATGGACTGTTATTTAGAAATGATGTTAAATACTGATTTATGCATCAACATGGATGAACTTGGAAAACATGTTAAGTAAAAGAAGCTAGTCATAAAAGGCTACATTTTATATGATTCCATTTATTTCAGATGTCCTGAGTAGGCAAATCTGTTTAAAGAAAATGCAGATTTGTGGTTGCCAGATGATCCCTAGTGAGGGTAGTGGAAGAGATTTGGAGAATAACTGCTGGTGGGTGTCGAGTTTCTTTAGGGGGTAAATGTTCTGAGTGTAGATAGTGGTGGTGATTATAAAGGTAAACTGAGGCTGGAGCCGAACCGGGAATGAAGACACAAGGCAAATGGCAGTGAGAATAGCCTTTTATTAGGGCTTGCGGGTGAGGTTCCTCGGTCCAAAGGCCTGGGCCGAGGAAGTTGCGCTGAGGGAGGAGGGTAGGGGCTTTTTATAGCCCGAGAGGTAGGGAAGCTGGTTGTGCAAACAGGGCCTGGGGGGTCTTGAAACTACTAGGGCAGGAGTTGAGTAAGGGTCATGAGGAAGGGGTCTTTGGAAACTGTCAACCGAAACTGCTGTTTACAAACTTGTGGAATGCAGGTGAGCTGCAGGTCATGGTGGAGTGTGGTTGCCCAGCCAGAACTCTGACGCATGTAAGTCTGCGGGTATGTACAAGGGTGAAGGGAGTCTTTAACAAAAGGCCTGCTACGCCGGGTAACGCCGCCATGTTGGGTCTAGATTCCTGCCTAACAGTGATTGCACAACTTTATTAAAAATCACTGAAGTATATGGTTTAAAAGAATATACTGTGAATTGTATTTTAATGAAGCTGATACTTTTAAAAAGTTATAGTAGTTGATACTTTATCATATTACACAATTAACACTTTTAAGAGAAAAATTTTCCTTTTTATACTGGTATTTTAGTGTACTTTTACAAAGAAGTTTATTAATAACTAAAGCAGATAATGTTACAAGCAGTTGAATTTTGTAGATCACATATCAAAAAATTGTTTTGATGATTAACTGATAATTAAATTAGACTTTTCCTCAATTTCATTAAAATAATTAAACACCACCTGACTTGGAAAAGGATCTGTTACCTAGTCATTATTTATTCATCTTCTCAAATCCCCAGAACGTATCTAAAAAGGCATTGCCAAGTTATATCACAATGACTGTTCATTGTATATGGTTTTTTTTTTTTCCCTTGAGACACCTTGTTTGGCCGGATACACTTAAAAAAGATTGGGAAAATTGAGTTATTGTCTTCTTCAATATACTGTTGCAAAACAGTATTTTTCACTGAAGTTCCTTTCTGTGCTCTAAACTAATTATCAACAAAACGTTTGAACTGCAGATTTAATTTATTTAACTTATGAGAAATATCTATTAAATAAGTTAGCTGACAAAGCCGCTTCTGTCAAACCATTTTTTTCAGTGTTTCATACAAACTCTGTGCATTCTTTGCTGATGAAAGAGTCAAGGTTTTTAACAACAACAACAACAAAAAATGTCAGCACTGTCATTGTAAATATTTAGATAGCTTGAGTGGGACAAATTGTTTTATTTTGTGAAACTGAAGGGTGGCTAGGAAAGGGGAGGTGGGAAGTGATTACTCCCATGGCACACGGGTGTATGTTCTCAGGCAAATCTGTCTTTGAATTTGAGGTTGTGCATACATATTCCCTTAAAACTATGCCTGTGCATCTTCTTGAAGGTCTTTATGTGTCACCCGGACTGGAGTGCAGTGGCACAATTATGGCTCACTGTAACTTCAACATCCTGGGCTCAAGTGATCCTTCCACCTCAGCCTCCAGAGTAGCTGGGACTGCAAAGCGTGCGTCTTCACACCCAGCTAATTTTCATATTGCTTGTATAGATGGGTGTTACTCAGGCTAGTCTTGATCTCCCGGGCTCAAGGGATCCTCCTGCCTCGGCCTCCCCGGCAGTGCTGGGATTACAGGCATGAGCCACCATGCCTGGCCTCCTTTATATTTATTTATTTTCCGAACTGGTCTCTCACTCGATCGCTCGGCCTGGAGTGCAGTGGCACAATCTTGGCTTACTGTAACCTCTACCTCCCGGGTTCACATGGTTCTCCTGCCTCAGCCCCCTGAGTAGCTGGGATTACAGGCACCCGCCATAATGTCTGGCTTTTTTTTTTTTTTCATATTTTTAGTAGAGATGGGATTCCGTCATGTTGGCCAGGCTGGTCTCGATCTCCTGACCTCAAGTGATCCGCCTGCCTTGGCCTCCCAAAGTGCTGAGATTATAGGGGTGAGCCACTGCTCCCGGCCTCTGCCACTTTTTTAAAGTCTATCTGCAGAAGTCTGCTTTCTCTTTTTGAATACTGTAGGTATTCAAATGAATTTAGTAGGTGCTGTTCTACCCTACTGTTAGTCTTTTGTGAATGAATAGCATGGCCTTGAAAAGCATACCTTTATGCATAGTGGTAGTGTATACAGGTACATTTATTTATTTGGTTGGGTTTTTTTTATTTTTTATTTATTTATCTATTCTGAGATGGAGTCTTGCTCTTGCTTCCCAGCATGGAGTGCAGTGGTAGAATCTCTGCTCACTACAACCTCTACCTCCCGGGTTCAAGCAATTCTCCTGCCTCAGCCTCCCGAGTAGCTGGGATTACAGGTGCCTGCCACTGCACCCAGCTAATTTTTGTGTTTTTAGTAGAGACGGGGTTTCACCATGTTGGCCAGGCTGGTCTTGAACTCCTGACCTCATGATCTGCCCACCTCGGCCTCACAAAGTGCTGGGATTACAGGCTTGAGCCACCATGCCTGGCCACAGGTATATTTCGATGCTGGTACACTTTGTATTCACTTGGACTACATTTTGCTAGAGATACCTGTGACACTTGTCTGTGCTCTGCTTTCCTCTCCTGCACTTGTCACAGATGTATCTTGCTGTGTTTATGGAACCTAGGAATCCTCCACAGCTGGCAGCTTCTACTAGTTGTTTGGAGCTAGAATAAGAGGCGATTCTCTGTAATAGCGATTTTGTTAGTTTTCTTAGTTTGTATCTTTGCTCTTTTTGTAGTTTGGGTTTTCTAATTACTTTATTAATGTGATTTCCTTTTGTTAAACTTTATTGTCCTTAAACCAGCTTTGAAGACGTGCTGGAAGATAATTTTCCATGGGTCTCACACTTTCCTGTGTGTTTTGTGAACAGAGGCTGTGGCTGCCTTTGTTCTTGTCTATCTTTTCAAGATTATTTCTATATACAGTGAGTAGCTTTGGAAGATGCTGTAGTGACTTCATAGCAGCGGTCAGGTTTGCATATCTCCCTGGAAGGTAGAGCTGGTGTCTCCTGCTAGTGCAAAGGGATAGGCATCTTTCCCATGATTAAAGATTCCAGCTTCTGAAGTTCAGGGTTTTCTCTCCTATAATGCAACACATTGCATGTGCAGGTGACATGTGGCCCTATTCAAGTTGCTCTGTGACAACTGGGGCTCAGGGAACTAGAGCCCAGTGGTCACAAGGTAATGTTGATATTCTGGCTACCCCTGTTATTGTAAGTAAAAATACCTTGTCTCTCACCCAGGAGACTTCTATCCTCTGCCAGCATTTATTAGCTTGTGACAGGCTAACATGTTGACTTGAAAGTAGTGTAAATCTCCGATCCTTCACAGGTCTTGACAGTATGTAGGTAACACAAATAAATGCATAAACAGCTATCTGGGTTCAGCTCAGAAATGTCAGTTTTTACCCATGATTTTCATTAAAAACTATATTACATATTGTATAAATGTAGCATCGGTTTTTCAAATTTTTTTCTACATTATAGTAAGTTTTTGGTATAAGTTTGCTATTTATATTTAATGAGAATTTTAAAAGCATAATAAACCATGTTTTTAGTGCACTAAAATTGTATGTATGTTTATATAAACTTGTGTTTGGTTTGTTTTTGTTTTTTGAGATACAGTTGCACTCTGTCATCCACGCTGGAGTACAGTAGTGCAATCTCGGCTCACTGCAACCTCTGCCTCCGTGGTTCAAGTGATTCTCATGCCTCAACCTCCCGAGTAGCTGGGACTACAGTCACCTGCCACTAAGCCTGGCTAAATTTTGTGTTTTTAGTAGAGACAGGATTTTGCCGTGTTGGCCAGGCTGGTCTCAAACTCTTGACCTCAAGTAATCCACGCACCTCCACCTCGCAAAATGCTGGGATTACAAACATGAGCTACGAGCCACTGTGCCCAGCCCTGTGTTTGTAAATACATGTCTAGTTATGATTTTGCTTTTTTGGTTTTTTTTTTTTTTTTTTTTTTTTGAGGCAGAGTCTCGCTCTGTCACCCAGGCTGGAATACAGTGGCGTCATCTCCGCTCACTGCAACCTCCGCCTCCCGGGTTCAAGTGATTCTCCTGCCTCAGCCTCCCTTGTAGCTGAGACTACAGTTGCATGCCACCATGCCCAGCTAATTTTTTGTATTTTTAATAGACACAGGGTTTCTATTAAACATGTTAGTAGTAGACGGGGTTTGTACTAAACATAGCACTATGTTAGCCCGGATGGTCTCTATCTCCTGACCTCGTGATCCACCCACCTCGGCCTCTCAAAGTGCAGGGGTTACAGGCATGAGCCACCGCACCTGGCCTAGTTATGTTTTTAAAAACAAATTATTGGTCTGCCTCATCACATATTTATGAATCAGTTTTAATTCCATGAATGTCATAGTGATGTACTGTTTGCCTCTATTTCAGAATATTGGAAAGAAGATGACCTGTCAGGAGTTCATTGCCAATCTGCAAGGGGTAAATGAGGGTGTTGATTTCTCCAAGGATCTGCTGAAAGTAAGCATGGAACTATTGGTTTTTAATGTACACTTATGTTTCTATGTGCTGCTTACAGCTTAATCCTAAGTAGGCTAAGGATCACTTTATTTTGCTTTTTGCTTTTAGTTTTACTCGTGATGTTTCTTTTAAGCCTTGTCCTTGATTTTTCATGCTGCAAAATACCTTAAGTTGATAATTTCTAGAGGTCTGCATTATAATCAATAATACTGAGGTAAGTAAATTTGGAATGGTTGGTGATACAAATAGTGAGTGGTAGTTTTTGTTTGATTTATCTGTAAATAGACTATCAGAATTTGAGAAAGGTCACAAGGGTATATGCACTATGGAAACAGAGAAGCATTTGCAGGCTATAATGGAAACACTTCCAACTGTGTTCAATCCCTAGTCTCAGAACCACTCAGGTTGTCTCTGGAAATAGATTAAATTCAATTCTCAGTAATTGTAGAGTGCCTGAACTATTTGCATTTGGCCTTATTATTGGTAACAATCAGCATGTTTTTCCCCATCATCAGATTGTTTTCAAGGAGACAACAAAATCAGCTTTGGAATTCATGCATGCTCCAGCATGGTGAATGAGATGGGCATTTGATTGAGTACGAAATAATGGTAATATGAATATTTTGGGAGTTGTAGGATAAGATGTGTACATTGAGAATGTGGTTTTTATAGATCTCTATTTGATTCTAGCCTTTTTAAAAACTTAGTACACATATAGGTTTCTTTTGGAATCAATTTCTTTAAATGAATTTTCGAGAAAGGTGACATTTGAATCAGCTGTGGTATGGAAATATATGACATGATATGGAAATGTTGAAAGACATGTCCTTTGTTATGTTTTATGTAACTTTTAAGCTATATAGAATAGAGTTCTGCCAGATTTGGAAAGACATATCTACTATGGGAAACGAAAGAAGCCATTACGATGCAGTAATATGACATTCTTAGTCTTCCTGACTTTATTTGCAGCACATTACAAAAGATTATGAAAAAAAAGGCAGGAAGAAAAGTAGCTTTAATTTATGGAGTAAAGAAGGCATTTTTTTAGGTCCTTCATAGAGCAAATGCTGCCATTTCTAAAGGTATAATTCCAAATGGGAGCGGGAGATAAACGGTGCAGGATTGTGACGTGATAAAGATGTTTTATAAATCCGGATGGTGTTAACAAGACTTTTTTCAGTCTAGTGGTATTTGCGTGGAAAATTACGGAGTCTCTCCAAGAGAGGATTTGTGAGGCTTTTATCAACTTATGTCAGAAATGAAAGTTGACAGGAAAATTCTCATAGTGAAGTTTTTAGAATTTAGTGGTAGGCTTATGGTAACCTGCATGACTACTGGCAAATTATTGGCTAATTTACAGCATGGTTGGTGGAGCTGTATTAAACCATGTATGGTTAATATGCAGTCCAGAGGCTACTGTTCACTTTGAGTGAATGTGTTCTTTGACTTCATCTACCAAGAATTTGCCAGATGATTTGTTGCTGTTGTGCAATGGGATTATGTTTGTAAACCTCGGGGAAAATGTGTATTTGTTTTTTTTGTTGTTGTGAGAAGATGATAGTGAAATGATACTGAAAATGGAGGTGTTTAGCATGGATATTGTCAAGTGAAATACTGATTCTCTTCCATAACAAACCCCAGCCGCTCACCCATCCAAGATGGTTTTCCATTTCAATAGGAATGGGTTTTATTGAAAATTTCAGTAAGAAAAGGTTTTCTTTAAACCATGTTTGTTTCATTTCTCTATTCTGTGCGCTGTTCATTTTTCCTTCCCTTTCCTCCCTTTCTTCTTGACTTCCTTTTGTCCTGGTTTCTTTTTGTCTTTTCCTTTCTCTTTGGCTTTCTAGTTTTCTTTTGGTATCTTTTTTTCTCATTCTCTTTGTCTTAGGATAGCTATCGCTGGATTCCCTGCTGAGATAAATTACTAGGTGGAATACGTACTTGAATTTTGGGGGAAAATACTGTTATATATGTGTTACACAGATACATACATACATAGAAACTTTTCAGTGTTTGGCGTCATCTTACAGGTTTTTTAATATCCTGGTCATTCTCTCTTTCTTTGCCACCTTTCCTATCTCCACGTGACAGGTGTGTGTGACATTCCATTTATTTTTTGTGAGATAAAAGGAAAAATTATGACCTTTATTAGGTTTCCTCATAATCATATATAGAAACTGCTAGATTCGATATCAAAAAATGCTTAAAGTTACATAGATTAAACTGAGTTTTTCATTGTTACATATTGACCTTGATACTTTTAGATTAATTTGGATCAAAAGTAACATTTGGATTTATGTCTGTTCAGATTTCTTTGACCCGGAAGTAACATTTGTACTTTTATGTCTGTTGTTGTGTGTTATTTTGTAGTTGGGAACATTATTGAAGGTCTGCTATGTGTTTACTAGGTGTTGTGGGATTGGAGAAGATGCTGAAACCAAATGGGCACCTGTCCTCAGAGATCACAGACTACTGAGAAACACTGGAGAGGGGTCTGTCTCCATAAAATGGACAGTTATTCCATGTTGAAATAAAAGTATAAGCCAAATTCTGTTTTGTTTTCTGAAGAGAAAGGGTTAAGGTCTAAAAGGTCTAAAAAATAGACCGTGACATATTTAAATGTATGAGAAATGAGAAACTTGTGTTAAGTCCTTTAATTCAGATAATTTAATTAATATTTTGCTTCTGAATTTGCCTTATACTCTATTGAAGGGATGGATGATACATTGAGCCCTTTTTTTGGTTTAAAATTCCATTGCAGTTTTCGTTGTTTAGTCAGTTAACCTAGACCGGTATTTGACTTTTTTCCCCTACAAGGTGCTTCGAGTATAAGATATGGATATCTGTGATAAAAGTGAAATAAGTTGGATATCAGAAGACAACTAGTGATAGGATATTATTTATGTTCTTCAAAACAGAAAGCTGGGAGGAGGTGATGTTTGAGATGGTATATTAGTCCATTCTCCCACCGCTGTAAAGAAATACCTCATACTGAGTAATTTATAAAGAACAGAGGTTTATTTTGCTCATGGTTCTGCAGGCTGTACAGAAAGCATGATGCTGGCACCTGCTTGACTTCTAGGGAGGCCTCAGGAAACTTAAAATCATGGCATATGGGAAGGCAGGCACATCTTACATGGCCAGAGCAGGAGGAAGAGAGGGAGGAGGGAGATACTACACACTATTAAATAGCCATAGCTCAGGAGAGCTCACTCATCATCATAGAACAGCACCAAGGGGATGGTGCTAACCCATTCATGAGAACTCTGCCCTCCTGATCCAATCACTTCCCACCAGACCCCATATCCCGTACTGTGGATTATTATCCAACGTGAGATTTGGTGGGGACACAAACTATGTCAAATGGCCTTTTGAAGTATAGGTAAAAGACTTACTTGTTATCTTGGTTATTATTCCATTGCACTTCCTGCCCCTTCTTTCACCCAAAGACATTCTCCTATGTACCCCTCTCAACTACATGATCAAATCAAGACAGCAATTCATTTAACAAAATAGGCCAGATCACCTGGTATGATTGACATAGTACAGATAAACACAAAAAAGTCTGTTATTGTCTTACAAGTTTCTGAATAACACTGTGATCATGTTTCTACGGGCTCCGCCCATCCCAGCGGCTGGATGTGGTTTGTATTCAAGCATCCTTGGGGACAATGTGGAAGAGAAAGGGGAGGTTCTGATTTGGGTCTGACAGATTTAGTAAAACATTCCTAAGGCTCTAATAAGTATTACAGCTGCTAAGGACATGAATAAAGAGGGATAAGAATGGAGAATGAGGGCTAGCTCTGTATTGTAGGCTGTGTTTTGAAGGACAGTATAGTATGAGGATTGAGATTATGATTTGAGAGCTGTACTTGACTGGGTTCTAATACCAGGTTCTATCTCTTAATAGTCAGGGGACTATGTCAAGTAAATGCTGTATTTCAATGTCCTCATCTGTAAAATGGGAGATTTTATTAGTACCCATGTCATTTGGTTGTTTCAATACTTGAATATATATATGTGTGTGTGTGTATATACATACACACGTGTATGTATATATACAGCTTTTAGAGTCCTCACATGTAGTAAGTATTGTCTGTTAGCTATTAAAACTTTTTATTTTTGATATTATTTTACTTAGCCTAAAGTGGGCTGGCATGGGACCCTATCCTTTCCTGCAGGTACCTGGGTTTAAGATTTTTTAGAGGCAAGTGAGATTAGTGGCAGTAGTCAAAACCTCTCCCCACCATCCCTTTTTAGCTTGCTGCTTTCCAAGGATACATATCCTCTGCTCTTTGAAAGGAACCACCTGTGACGTTGACCTGAAAATGAACCTTGCTTAACCCTTACCTTTTTACCTTGTTAACAGCCTCTTTCTCCTGGGTCTATCCCTCTTCCCCCATTTTTATACCTTACATTTGGTTTGCGTTTTTAGTGACTTCCGTCTTTGATGCTGCAAGAGGGGAAGTACTTAGGGTACATTGGCTCTTGGACTGGTCCTGGAATTTTGAAGAACCTTTGAGGAAGCAAACTAGTTCATACTCTCCTAAGATCCCAAGATGATCCTAGGATATTGGAGATGTGAATTATTTGAAGTGATTGAAATATCCCTGGGGGAAACAAGGGTTGCTAGAGATCTGCCTTCCAAATGGAGAGGCCTTGGTCTGAAGGATCAGGTCCAGGAGTTGTTGGGATTCTGCTTTGTCTCGCCGCAATTTTTATGGACTGTGTCAGCCTGGGAACGTCTTTCACTCAGTCCATCGGTGGCTGATACCAATGAGTGAAGTGTTAGCTTTTGATTATGTGCGTATTTCTGAAACTCTTCACTCTGTAGAATAACCTTTGAAAATTCATAACAGCCTAGATATGGAATCAACCTAAACGTTCATCAGCAGATGAACGGATAAAATGTGGTAGATGTGCACAGTGGAATACTATTTGGCCTTAAAAAGGAGGAATTCTGTCATTTGTGACATCGATAAATCTGGAGGACATTACACTAAATGAAATAAGCCAGGCACAGAAAGACAAATACCGCATGATCTCGCTTACAGTGGAATCTAAAAAAGTTGATCTCACAGATTTAAGGAGTAGAATGGTGGTTACCAGGGTCTGGGGATGGCGGGGATTTGAACAAAGGGTACAGTTTCCTTTAGACAATATAAATAAATCTTGGAGCTCTGTTGTATAGCATGGTGACTGTAGTTAATAACATTATATTGTTTATTTGAAAATCACTAGAATAGATTTTGAATGTTATCACAAAACAGTTAAGTATGTGCGGTGAGAAATATGTTAATTAGCTTTATTTAATCATTGTACAGTATATATGTATATTCAAAATATCACATTGCATACCATAAATATACACAGTTTTCATTTGTCAATTAAAACATTTAAAAATAATAAGTTTCCTGAAAGTTCCTCCATCTTGTGTTCAAAATGCAGTGTCTTGCTCCTCTGCCTTTCTGTTCCCTGAATTTTATTTCTTCTGAGTTTCATAGGAAACCCTTGTTCTTGATTGTAACAGAAAAGCTGCATTTCTATCCTCTATCGAATCTGCTCTGCTTTTCTATCCTCTATCGAATCTGCTCTGCGTTTCTGTCCTCTATCGAATCTGCTCTGCGTTTCTATCCTACCCTCTATCGAATCTGCTCTGCGTTTCTATCCTCTATCGAATCTGCTCTGCATTTCTGTCCTCTGTCGAATCTGCTCTGCGTTTCTATCTTCTATCGAAGCTGCTCTGCGTTTCTATCCTACCCTCTATCGAATCTGCTCTGCGTTCCTGTCCTCTATCGAATCTGCTCTGCGTTCCTGTCCTCTATCGAATCTGCTCTGCGTTTCTATTTTCTGTCGAATCTGCTCTGCGTTTCTATCTTCTGTCGAATCTGCTCTGCATGTGTAACTCCAGTGGTTGATAATCCTCCATTTCTTATTATATAGGGAAAAGACACATGGCCTTTCACTGATGGTCACCAGGTATTTATATATTTAGAGATGAAATGTCCGTTTGAAAATGTATTTACATGAAAGAAGGGAAGAAACTGAGAAAAGACAAGGAGATTCTGGCAAACGGGGTAGGAACATGTAGGGTGGAAGGTCAGTTATTGACCATCCCATAATTTCATTCTGAAGAGACATCTAGACAGTAGATTTTGACATGACATGAACCCAGTTGTTTTCTATCCCACTTTCCCGTTGCCACCTACCATTTAATACTCGGATACTGCTCTCCTTAGTATTTTTATTCCAGTCATTGTTAGATTTTTTTTTTGGGGGGGGGGGTAAGCAGTTAAATTCAGTAAGTACCAAGGGACAGTAGAAAGAAATTAGCTAAAACAGTTTCTCCTTTAAGAATTTTTATATCAACTTATTGATGGAGAAAACAGAAGCAACAAAAAGTTCCATATATTTGCAAAGTAACTAAATATTTGTGATGAAACTGAACACAATTTGCAGAATGTTTAAAAACATACCTTGTCCAAAAAAAAAAAAAAAAAAACATACCTTGAATGTATTTGAATACACAAGTAGCTCTAAGAATAATTTTAGTTACAAGGCAGTGTCACTGGAAGTAATTGAAAAGGTAGGAAAATCTTATAGAGACCAATGAATATGACAGTGTTTAGGTTATTGCTTACTATTAGATGTTTGACATTAAAATATTCTTTAAATATTTACTTTTTTGAATAGAAATTGCTTTCCTTGGGAATTTATGAACTTTAAAATTAGCATGTCTTCACTTAAGGGAAGACCAAAAGTTTTAATGTGAAAGAGAGTGTGTGTGTGTGTGTGAAGAAAGGGTTAGTTAAATTGAAAGGATGTAAATCAGTATGCTTGGCCAAGCAGGATTTATAAGCTTCATTCCATGAATGGAATGATTAAAAAAAAAAATTGAATTAAATTGTTACCCAGTCTATTGGTTAGAATCCCAATAAAAGTTGTCATTCAAATGCATTTGTTTTCCCTTGCTTTCTCAAAGGACAGAGTTCAGGCAAGGTTCTTTTAGGAGAAGGTTCCGAGAATATGTAGGATACCTCCATCCGGTTTTTAACCTATCTTGTCAGCTGAAAGGATTATATATTTTGCTTTAAACATAATTTTCTCGTTTGGTTTTCTTAGGGGAAAATAATTTGTGAAAATGATGGAGGAATTAGCCAAGAAGATAGAACTTAAACACACTCAAAAGATCAGCAAAGATAAAACACATTTTAAATAAAGATTAATGCATCTTTTTGGACAAGGAAGAAACATAATTAGGAAATATAATATGATGCTTTCAGATTTGTAACCATTAGGCTTTTTAATCAGTTACAGCCATATATAAGGGTAAATAACAACAAATGAATCATCCATTAAAAATCTAGAGATAAGGAATTTTTGTAAGTTCAAACCACAAAAAGGATCAGTTTACACAGAGTGACAGCAAGAGCTGTAATAATTCTTCTTTGAAGAAAAAAAAAGAAAGAAATACAAGAGCAAAACTGACCCAGCTTTCTTTCTGAGTTCCATCAACTCCTTTCAGCCAGGAAACAGATTGGAAATTTAGCCCTGACAATTGCCCTACTTTTTAATATTTTCTACCAGAAGGCTTAACCTAAGCAACAGGAAGTCTTTTTTCCGTATTTCATCTTCCCATCCCCATTGTTGCTCTCTCCTCTCTGATCTTTACTTCCTGATTAACACTGAGTACAAGTATAACTGGAGACATCAGAATAAGACTAGGTTTTATTAATGTCACCATTCTAGTTTGTGCTATCATACTATAGTTTTGCAGATGTTACCATTGGAGGAGACTGGGCAAATGGCACAAGGACTATGTTCTTTTCTTAAAACTGCCTGTGAGTCTGTAATTCTTTCAGTAAAACAATGACAAAAATAATGAACACGTCCACTCTAAAAAAAAAAAAAAAGAAAGGGGGGGGGGTAGTTTGTCTATTCAGCCAGAGGTTTTAGGCATCATAAAAATTGGCTTAATGAAATTTTACTACTCTTGGTCATTCTTTTAAAGTACTGAGTATAGTATAATGACCAACAGTTCAGGTATAACTATATAACAGTATTAAAAACACTGATGTTTTAAGAAAAAGACAATGGGAATTGTTTTGAAGAATTGAAAGCTGGAAAGTAACATGATCCTATGTTTATTATCATGTTTTACTCTGGATGTTTGAAGAATTGTTTAGGGAAGTGGAAAGACAGTAAAATTGCAGTTGTCTATGTGAGAAGGATGGTGACTCGGATGCTGGGTGGTGACAATATTGAAGGAAAAAGTATTGAATTATTTTGAGCTTACTATTAGAGATTCTATTGCTAGACTGATTCCTGATGGCCCTTACCTGAATGAAGTAGAAAAGAAACAAAAAGTAGAACCTGAATTTTCTCTTCCCAGTTAATGTTTGTTTGTTTGTTTGTTTGTTTTTGCGACACAGTCTCACTCTATTGCCCAGGCTGGAATGCAGTGACATGATCTCTGCTCACTGCAGCCTCTGCCTCCCAGCTTCAGTCGATCCTCCTGCCACAGCCTCCCGAGTAGCTGGGATTACAGACATCCACCGCCACGTCCAGCTAATTTTTTTTTTTTGTATTTTTAGTAGAAATAGGGTTTTACCATGTTGACAAGGTTGGTCTTGAACTAGTGACCTCAAATGATCCACCCACCTTGGCCTCCCAAAGTGGCATGAGCCATTGTGCCCAGACCCCAGTTAATGTTTATTTGACCTGTTAGGCTGAATGTCATGGAAGGCTGTGTGGCAGAGTGAAATGAGTAGTTAAAGATCTGGAAAGTCATCCCAGTATCTTACCTTGGCCACACAACTTAATCCTTTTCCGTTTTCTCAGGTATGGCATGGAATAAAAATACCTTCCTCTAACAGCGATTAGAATTAAATACAATGAGGTGTGTTAAGTGGCTAGCATTGTGCCCGTGTGGAATACACTAGTTGTTCTGACTGGGTTATGAAAGTCCCTGGGCTCTAAGCCTGTCTTAGTGTTGCTCGCGACTAGTGGCGGCACCCCTGAGTGATCATTTCACTTTGTGCCTGCGTTTCCTCATTTGTAAAAGAAGATACTTGGCCTGTGCCCATAGTTTTCAGGTTTTCGGTTTAGTCTCCTGGAGCCTGGGTCCAGGGTTCACCCTTCCCTGTCACCACTCCCCTTCCGCTGCAGAAGTTGTTCTTTTTTCTGTCACGTTCTAACTTCCTCAGGTGATGTCTTTTGAGCAAAATATTACACGGCAAAAAAGAAGTTGGAAAAACTTCACAGGGCGATCTTGTAAGGATCATTTCAGTCTGAGTGCTGGGCATTTTCTCAACATTGTTTTTTTTCTTTGTGAATCCAAATCACATTTCTTAAGTTTTAACTCTCATCTTGTATTTACTGGTTTAGACAAAGAGGTACATACTTAGTAATAATGGAACCAGAGAATGTTCAGATCTAAATCCAAGAAAATTGCTTTTGTCATCGCAGCATTTTCAAAAGCTTATTCCCAAAGGACTATACAAGAGGAAGAAGCAGACCTCAGTCGGAAAAAGGTCTGAACTTTTTATAAAGGAAAAGCCTGAACTGAATTCTCAAAAATACTTGATCTGAGTTATATTCGGAGTATGTAGCTGAAAATAGCAACTTATGGGTGGTATTTAAGTGTAGCTAAAAAAAGAGCATCAACTGTTGCCTGGAGTAGGTGAGTTCTTTCCAAGAGAAGGTCATGGAAACCTGGTAGCAACAGTATCCATGGAGGAAGAGGGCTTGGATGCCTGTCCTGTGTAGGTCGGAGAGCCTTTTAAGAGAAAAGCTAGGTCTGCAAGCTTTTTGAGAGAAAAGCTTTAAAGGTTCTGGCTTAAAATACGGAATATTGCTGCTTTCTTCAGTAAAGCAAATCAAGCTGAGTTACGTGATGAAAGGTGGGTGGCGTGTTTCCGTTTCTGCCCTCCCAGTGCAGGTCTGGCAGCTTGCTTTCACTTTCAATCACATGCTCATCATGGGCAGAATAACGATGCTGCTTTTGGCGTGGTTCAGACCGTGAATGAAAAACGGTGATGATAATGAGGGTAATACTTTGAAGTAACTGAAGATCCACAAATCATGTTCATGCGTTTTCTTAAAAAAAACAAATTTACCAAAAAGAAGTCTGTTAGAACGTTTCAACAGAACAGATACTGCTTAAGAGTACAAACAGATTTTTAACCCCCCCAAAAAAAGAAAAAAGGAAAAAAAGTTTGAGTGTTAGTGGTTGTAATCATTAAGGGTACTGTAATGGAATATTAATGATTCCCAGTGGATTTTATTTTCAATTTGATCATGAAGAAGTGCCACAGAATTTCCTATTCAGATGTATCCATAGACGTTTAAATGTTTGTATGTTTGGAGCATTTTAATTTTTATTTATTTTATTTTATTTTATTTTAATTTCATATTTTATTTTATTTTATTTTGAGACAGGGTCTCACCCTGTTGCCCAGGCTGGAGTGCAGTGGCACGATCTCGGCTCACTGCAACCTCTACCTCCTAGGTTGAAGCGATTCTCTTGCTTCAGCTTCCCGAGTAGCTGGGATTACAGGCGTGCACCACCATGCCTGTCTAATTTTTATATTTGTAGTAGGGACAGGGGTTTCACCATGTTGGCCAGGCTTGTCTCGAACTCCTGGCCTCAAGTGATCCGCCCACCTTGGCCTCCCAAAGTACTGGGATTACAGGCTTGAGCTGCTGCACCCAGCCTTGTTTGGAGCATGTTTAAAGTGTCATAACAGTCCAGGATTGCTGCCCCTCTCGCTAACATGAACATGTATTATGGATATGAATGTAACTGGTCACATTGTGAATAAAAACCACCCTCTTTTTGCTATGATATATCAGGAGACTGAGGAGCTCCTTGGGATTGATGCCCCCCTTTCAGCAGACCAGCAGTGCAAGGATAACTGGAACTATCATGACAATTATTCTATCCTGCACGTGGTATTTACATAGCCAATAAGGACACAGAAAAATTTTATTTTAAAGGCATTTGTAGTTATACAGTCAAAATATCCCATAAAGGAAAACGATTTGTTATTATAGTAATGCTTCACTTAGCTAAAGGTCAATCGTTTTTTGAAAAAGACTCAAAAAGTTGAAAACAAGCAAAAAAACAAAAATAACTCTCAACAGCCAGAATAATTAGAATCCATGTATTAATAACTGACCTCACAAATTTCACACAGACCTTAATTTAGATCCTCTTTTTTAATAATACCCACAATTAGTTTTCACTTTGAAATGTTTGGCCTGATCCTTCCCCTGGCGTATCATAATCCCATGGGCCTGTAGACATAGGCGAATACCACCATACAAGTCCCTGCTGACCATCACTGAGCCAGCTCTTCAGTTAATAGCCTCATCCAACTGATTTTAATAAAATGAATTTAATAGAACACAAACATTTAGATTATTACATCAATTTTTAAGTTGAAATTATTTATTAATTTTGAGATGCAGTCTCACTCTGTCACCCAGGCTGGAATGCAGTGGCATGATTTCAGCTCACTGCAACCTCTGCCTCCCAGGTTCAAGCGATTCTCCTGTCTTAGCCTCCCTAGTAGTTGGGATTACAGGCACCCACTACCACGCCCTGCTAATTTTTGTATTTTTAGTGGAAACAGGGTTTCACCATATTGGTCAGGCTGATCTGGAACACCTGACCTCAAGTAATCCACCCACCTCGGCTTCCCAAAGTGCTGGGATTACAGGCATGAGCCACCGCACCTGGCCTAAGTTGAAATTGTTTTAAAGAAACAATTGTTTTCTCAGTTTGGCCATGAAGTAGAAGAATGGAGTTCAAGGAACTGATGTCCCTCAGATAGAGGGGCAGTAGCAAGAAGTGATGTGCTAATGAGATAAAGAGAAAATGTTGAAACCTTAAAGGGCACTAGGTCTCCAAATGGGACAGCTGGAGTTACTTTGAAGAGAGGCGTTCAAATCTGTGTAGTCAGTAGCCTCTCAGAATGGCTGCATTACAGCACTGCAAAGTAATGGATGTACTTAATGAGTCATCAAAAATGTTACATTTTGTTTACTTAGTTTGATTAAGGAGACAGAGTATGAAATAGAGTGGAAAGATTGCCAGTAAAAGTATTTTTAAAAGATTTTTTGGCATTTAAAGAAATTAGCTTCAATCAGAAAATTCACTAATGTAGGATAATTCATTTCTCTATCCAAAACCATTCTGGAACTCTGTTCCCTGTCAATGTTGGATTTTTACTGTTATTTTAAGCATTTTATTTGCTCGTTTTAATTGTTTTAACGTTTACTCTTCCCTTAAACTCTCCATAGATAGCAGCATAGTTTTTGTGCTAAATTGTTGTTTTCTCAGAAACACCAGAAGCCACATTATCCAGATCTTGCAACGAAGTATTTTCTGGATAATGCAGGTACGTGGACCTTCCTCTTCACAACATACCATCTCGTCAGAGGGAGTTCACACATTGTTTTTTTTTTATTGGAGTTAGTCTCGCTCTGTCACCCAGGCTGGAGTACAGTGGTGTGATCTCAACTCACTGCAACCTCCACCTCCTGGATTCAAGCGATTCTCCTGCCTTAACCTCCCGAGTAGCTGGGACTACAGGCGCGCACCACCACTCCCGGCTAATTTTTGTATTTTTAATAGAGATGGGATTTCACCATATGGGCCAGGCTTGTCTCCAACTCCTGACCTCATGACCCACCAGCCTTGGCCTCCCAAAGTGCTGGGATTACAGGTGTGAGCGGCTGCACCCGGCCCACACATTCTTATAGTTCTGCTTATCTCCCCAGACTGTCTGTTGAGAAGAATCGTGATACCTTTACACTTTCTCCCAGAAAAAATGAACTGCGCTGTTCATTTGGAAACCGCTGCCATTTGTAAAAGACCACAAAGGGAAGTCAGTTCCTGCTCCTGGGGAAAATCATTTCACCATGAAGTTACCTATTCTAAAAGCAATCAGAAGCAATTATTCCTTGAGATTGCAAGATAGGTACATTGTTACTCTTTTTGCCTCATTTCCATGTTCTTTCACTCCCAAAAACAGAAATGAAAGGCAAATATGTATACTCAAAATAGTATCTCGAAAGGTTATTTGCATTTCAGGTTGTCATATGGTATAGACTTAGACAAAAATAAATAATAAATATATATATATTTGAAAAGAAAGTTAGGGATTTTGAGAACATACTGATTAGATGGTGGTATTGCTTATCACTTGCATTTGATCTTCCTTCCTTCCAGTATTCTTTTTTTTTCTTTTGAAACGAAGTCTCGCTCTGTCGCCCAGGCTGGAGTGCAGTGGCCGGATCTCAGCTCACTGCAAGTGCCGCCTCCTGGGTTTACACCATTCTCTTGCCTTGGGAGGACAAGAGACCCTCTTGTTGGCCACAGGATGCCTCATACCTAATGTAATTTTTAGAATAGATCAGATACTCAACACATACTCGTTAAAGAAATAATTTCAGTTTTCTGTAAAACACAGTGGCAGTAATTCATACAACTTGATATTGTATGTAGAATTGTTAGTGTGTTTAAGTATATACATAATTTTGTATTTTATTTTTTGAGAGGAGTTATACCTACAATCAGATATTCAGATGGACGTTTGTTTCCCAGAATATTAAGAGCCATAAGCTAGGATTTCTGAAGTGTGCAGATTTTTACACTAGTGGTTTAATTATAATAAACAAAAACATTAGGAGAACGGAGACTTCTTCCCCCCAAAGCACGCTTTTATTCATTAAGGCCCTGCTGTGTGTCAGGCTTTATAGCTGGGTTACAGGTGCGGCTCTTATTATTTAGGCCATGCCATTCATCTGTTTCAGAATTTAGTAGATAACAGGTATTGGACAACTACACAAATGATGAACTGCTTTACTCAAAATTATATATTAAATGTGTAGGTACAGAAGGCATGCTTAATAGATTTGCCGTATTTGGCAAAAGTCAGAAGCTGTATCAATATAAAACTTAATAGGATTCCCGAGTTCTGGCTTTGGTAAAGGCTGCACTAAATATATTGCAGGGAGCAAGGATGAATAAGACATGAATTTTGGCCAGGTGCGGTGGCTCACACCTGTAATCCCAGCACTTTGGGAGGTCCAGGCAGGCGGATCACCTGAGCTCAGGAGTTCAGGACCAGCCTGGCCAACATGGTGAAACCCTGTCTCTATTAAAAGTACAAAAATTAGCTGGGCGTGGTGTTGCACGCCTGAAATCCCAGCTACTCAACAGGCTGAGGCAGGAGAATCACTTGAACCTGGGAGGTGGAGGTTGCAGTGAGCTGAGATGGCACCACTGTGCTCCAACCTGGGTGGTAGAGACTCCATCTCAAAATAAAAAATTTTAAAAAAAAAAAGTCATGAATTTTTCCCTGAAGGAATTTTAATGTGGTACAGTAGTTTTCAATCCGGTTACATATTATAATCAATTGGGGCCAGAGGGATAAAAAGTAGGAGGCTGAAATACTCTCACTGAGATGGAAAACTGTCAGGATGGCACAAACATGTTGGAGAAAGGTCTGGTATGTTCTTATAAAGCTAAACATACCTACCCTATGAACCAGTCATTCAAGAGAAACAAAAGCATCTGTTACAAGAGTAATCACAGCAGATTTATTGCTAATAGCACCAAACTGGAAACAACCCAAATATCCACAAACAGGTGACTGGATTAAGAAGCTGTGGAATATCCATTCAGTAGAATATTACTCAATGATGAAAAGGAATGAACTGCGGATACATACAACATCATGAATGAAAGAAGCTTTACATGAGAGTAAGAGTATGCACTACATGATTTTGTTATTTGAAGTTTTAGGATAGACAAAAATAATGTGAGAAAAGGTCAGAAAACAAAGGTGCGCTTCAGGGATGTGAGGACGGGAATCCTCTGGAAACACATGCAGGCTCTCTCTGGGTCATGCTAATATTCATGTTGGGGACAATATCATGTGGGGAGATAAAAGCAAAAACTTGCTATCTTCTCCCTGCTTTTCCTTCCCCCTCATCAATCTTAAATGTCTGGGAATGACACCGTATGTGTTTTCACAAAGCCCCTCAGGTGATTCTCATACTCAGTGAGATTGGAACTGTTAAATAGGATATAATACGAAGGAGAGTGTGCTAGTTTCATATTGCTGTCGTAACAAATCGCCACAAACTTAGTGGCTTGAAACAACACAGATTTATTATCTCATTGTTCTGTGGGTTAGAGGTGTGGGTTTGCTTGGCTGGTTCTTCTACTTCGGGTTTTTCCATTCCCAAATCAAGATTTAGGCAGGACTGTGTTTATTTCTGGCGGCTCTGAAGGTGAACCTGCTTCACGTTCATTAAGCTTGTTGGCAGGATTAAGTTCCATGTGGTCACAGGACTGCGGTCCCCATTTTCTTGTTGGTGGTTGGCCGGGATCCTTCTCAGCTTCTAGCGGTCACCTTTAGTCCTTTGCTTGTGGTCAGCTACCTCCATTTTTGAAAGCTAGCAGAGATGACCCAAGTTCTTCTCACTCTCCAGTCCTGTCTGTCCTCCTCGCCCTCCTCTTTTCGCCTCATCTCTATCTGGTTTCCTCTTCTGATGCATCTTCTGAGTGACTGTTCTCCCTTCCTCTTTGAAGGTCTTGTATGATTACACTGGGTCCACCCGGATAATCCAGAATAATCTCCCTGTATTAGGGTTAGTTGATTAGTAACCTTAGTTCCATCTGCCAAGTCCCTTCTTAGCAGTGGCTAGATGAACATTTGATTAAATCATCAGGCGATGAGGCTCTTAGGGGGTCAGCATCTTTAAAATCCTGCATAAATGTCGAATTACATATAAAATTACTGTGGGATTGCAGAATAACGAGAAATGAGTTTCAACTGGACAACATCTGGAAAAGCCCTTTTGAGATGGTAGCATATCGTTGTCTTTTGAAAGGTAGTTCTGATGGGGCTGTAGAGCTGGAGTAGAAGGGACTCTAGTTGGGGTTAACAGCTTAAATGCTAGTGTGGAGACAGGAAGGATGACAATGTGTGGTCCACTTAGAGCAGCCATATCCCTTGAATGTACTCCATGTGTGTTAGTTACTATTTACAGAGGTATTCAGGCTCCTAACGTCAGATTTTTCTAGATCAAAGTGGAAATAAGAGGAATGTCAAGAAGTTAATTGACACTTAGCATGCAGAATCCTTCTTTTAAAAGAACTAAGTCAGTTGTGTGGTATGGTTGTTGTACCACCTTCTCTTTGGCTGTTAGAACTGAGTAGAGTTACACATGAAAACATAAAATCTGATTTTCTTACTTCTAAACTTGTGAAAGCTCCTTATCTACTGACACAAACCAGAGAATGTGGCCTTTGGGAAAAGTCTCCGACTCTCCTTCTGTATTGCCCCACAGAGCTTCCCTCTGTGACCATTTTTAGTGGGCTTTGTACCCTACTTTAGGTGGATGATAACATCAGCACAGTCGCAGCTTGTGTGGAGAGATGATGAGGTCATATTGGCAGGTCCTTGGTGTCTCTAAACATTACTGCCATATTATAACTGATTTTTTACAACAATTCCACAGAAAGGAAAATCTTTATTAGTATTACTCTCTACCACTTCCCTTCCTTTTCACCTAATTTACTTATAAGCTTTAAAAAGTGTTATGTATACCTTTTTATTTTGAAAGCATTCATCTATACAAAGGAGTCACAGAATACTTGCTGCCAACCTTTGAAAAATACAAAGGATGTAACTGCCCACAGTTGCTTTTATTCAGCCTTCTAAAGTGTGTATACATAAGGGCTAAAATAACAAAACCAGTGCAGCTAGCTGGTCCTTTTTTCGCATGCTGCATATGAGAAATAGGATTAAAAAGGGAAGTTACAGTGGCAGAGCCAAAGGGTCTTTTACAAGAGATCGACAATTTCACTTGCCTTTGGTGACTCATATTTTGCCCTTAAAGCTTCTAGTACATACTAAGCCTTCCGTAGTCTTTCCAAACATTTCTTCCTCTCTCTTGCCAGTGTTTGTTTTCCTTCCTTCTCTTCCCACCTTCCACCCAAACCTGAAGTGCTGGTCATGATGATTAGAGGCCTGCAAAAGGAAACTCGTCGTCTTCTGTGTTTTTTTTACTCACTTTGAGAAGAAAAATAGCTTTTTCTTGGAGTTGCTCTCTGCATTCTGAGCAGACATCGGTACACCTGTAATTCATATAATAGTTAATTGGCACCATTTAGCAGCTGGAAAGGAAGCACTAGCTTCCTCACCGTGTGGCAGTCTCATTCTTGTCACCATCCAGCCATATTCTCTGCTGGTGTCCTGATTAAAGTTTTGTGCTTTCAGACTCGGAGACACTGGGAACTGTTTCTGATTTCATCTTTTTCCATTCATTTTCCCACTTTAATATGCTAAGGTATATTTTCTGATAGCGGTCGCTTTCACCTGTAGTTTTCTCTTTCTGTTTCCACAGTGCGTCTCACTTTGAAAATACTTTGCTTTGCCCATCTATTATGTCAGTTATGTCTGCTTCTGGTTTCTTTTCTCTAGGGAAAATTGATTTTTTAAAAAGGAAACCAAGCCTTTAGAAACTCCCTTAGGTAATTTCTTCCAGCTCTCATGTTCTTATATTTTCCTTGTTTGTAATATCTAATTAAAAGCTTATTATAAGGATCCTTCCAGTGACGTTAACTTCAAGTAAACTGTGTCTGTACTCCTGCAGGTACCCCCATACATTTTTATGAAAAGGGCACGCTCCAATTTGTGGTACGTTTTTAAATCATTAGTATTAATAACTGAAGATTTGGGGGCATTATTTGCATTTGAGAACCCCTTTGCAACCTTAAAATCTATAGGTTTCTAAGCTTCACATTATCTCATATGAACAAAGGTGACACTGCCAATTAAAAACTGAGGCTATCCATACACAGGTACAGAGAGAGAGAGAGAGAGCAAGCAGGCAGATGGATGCGAGCACAAACACGGTGAGAAAATATCCATGCCTAAGGGCATTTCTTTCAGTGCCTCACTGAATGTGCCCTTCTACTCATTTGCTACGTGAAATCACAACCCTGGCATTTGCCTTCTTAGGATACAAATTAATAATTAAGACCAACCAGTCCATGAAAACTCAAAGTGGAAAGTATAAACAGTAACACATGAACCTAACTGTATTACAAATTAAGTATTTTGTAATTTACACTAAAGGGAATGGAAAAGGAAAGACCTAACATAAATAGTTTTGAAAAACAGTATTTTAACTGGATGCCGTGTGGCTGAAGACAAAAAGAGCAATACAAAAACACTGTACTCTGGTTAGTAAATTTGTTTTTTACGGGGGTAAGAGCTGTTAATTCTGAAACTATTACTGATGCAGAATTTTTCTTCTCGGTCACTTTGCAAGCTGGGGACCCCTGGCCAGCAACAGCCCACCTGGGCCTTGGCCACACTGGTGTGCCCCAGCTTACCTGTGTGATCGCTTGTACCCTTGTTTGGTAGTTCCCGAGCTCTTAGACTGCACTCGAGAAGAATGAGGACATGCGGGGCATGGAAGGGTGGGGAGGGCAGAGAATAATTTTATTGAGTTATGAAAATGGCTTTCAGCAAGGGAGGGAGGAGGTTCCCCTGTGTGGCTGGGTCTGGCGCCCTTTATGGACTCAGAATGGGGAGTGCATGCTGATTGGTTTGTAAGTATGCAAAAACGATTAAAGCAAAAACACCACTCAAAGGTGGGCAGGACAGTGTAGAAAAACCAACTGGGAAAGGATAGGAAACCAATTAGGAAAGGGTATATGTAAAATAGGTGAAGGCTGGGGACCAGTCAGAGGAAAGTACGCTAAAGAGGAAGACAGGTTCTCAGTTCAGTCCAAGGACTTAAGTTGTAGCTCAGCTTTCAGGCTTTAAACTGTCTTTGGCTTGGAGGTGGGGGTTTTGTGGGGCACCTGCCACTGTCTGTCTAGGTGTTTGTCTGCCTCGGCATTTGTCTGTCTCTGTCATTACTTTATGTATATACTAGGATGTGCAAATAAGCAAACATACTACAGATGATAAGAGGCAGTTTTCTCTCTATGGGAGAAAGAAATTATGAATAAGGAACCCTGTAGTATTGGATTCCAGTTGACGTTATTAGTATGAACTCATAATTTTTAATGTATGGATTGATGCATGTAAATATACACCTGCATATATTTCTTAGCTCTGCCTGCCGAGGGGATCTAGAAGCACTGATATCTCAATACCAATGAGCAGCGTAGCTTCCAGACCTTGGTTTCTAAATACTGGTCACCAGTAAAAGGAATCAATGCTCTGTGGAGAAGTGGTTGGTTTTAGTCCTGGGGCAGAGAAAATACAAGATGAGCCTGGAACATCTTGTGATGCCAGAAAGTAAGTAAGTGCTCAAAAGAGGAGGGTGGTGTGCCAGAAGGCCAACCTGGAGTAGCTCCTAACGGCCAAAGCTGGAACAATTTAAGCAAAAATGTGGTAGTATTAGATTATATTCACAGGAGAAAATGAATATCCATTGAATACATTTTTAAAATTGTGGAGAAGGGACAGCTTTTTATTACTGTTAGGAAAAATGAACAACTGTAAAAGCAAAGAAGGAAATGGCAAATATCATGCTAATTATTGTGGCAGATAGATCCATTGAAGGATACTAAATTTAGCAGATGAAAGTTAGGGAAGAAACAGGATATCTGCATAGTCTCAAAGTATCTCTCCCAAGATATTTATTCATTTTGAGGGGAAAAATAGTAACTTTACAATATAGACAACCCAAGATACCAGCTTAACCAAGTGATCAAGGTTAACATCACCAGTGACAAGACATCTCAACATCATGAAGCCTCTGATGCTCTAAGGAGAAGATAACATAACTTATCTTCCCCAAAATGCCTGACTTCATTGTAAACATGAGAAAACAGCAGCCAAACCCAAATTGCAAGATATTCTGTAGAATAACTGGTCCATCTTCTTTTGAAGTGTCAAAGTCATAAAAGACAAGGGAACACTGAAGAACTATCACCAATTGGAGGAGACTGAGAAGCCATAACAACTGAAGGCATTGTGGGTTCTAGAGAGGATCCTGGAATAGGACAAGGGCAGTAATGGGGAAAATGGTGAAATTTGAATAAGGTCTATAGTTCAGTTAATACTATACCAACATTGACATCCTGGTTTTGATAATTCCACTGATAGTTATGTAAGATGTTAACATTAAGGGAAGGCTGGGTGGAGGATTTACAGGAACTCTTTGTACTATTTGTACAACCTTTTCATAAGTCTAAAATTATTTCCAAAGAAAAAGGAAAGATGCTGGATAGTTAAATGTACAAAGGTATGTGTACAAGGACATTAATTGCAGCATTGTATGCAATAGCAAAAAATTGAGAATAATACAAATCTCGATCATTGAAGGATTAGGTCAGTTATACCTTATTCATGTAATTAATAGAGTTGTTAAAAAGACTATATAGAGTTATGAGTAGTGGTTTGGATGTCAAAGTGAAGAGAAGGGGTTAAGAGTATAGCTTCTGTATTCATGCTGCCTGGATCCTCTGATACTTAACACCAATTCTGTGACCTTGAGGAAGTTATTCCTCTATCAGCTTCCTCATCTGGAAACTGGAAACAGTGAATATACCTGCTTATGAACCAGCAATGAGGTTTAAATGTGAAAATCCATGTAAAGCACACAAGATGATACTTCACACATAAAGAATACTTCATAAAGTGAGGACCTAATTATTATTTTCAAGGTATTGATGGTGGGAAATGTCAATACAAAATTAAGTATGGAAGGATACCATTTGTGTTAAAATTCATATGTGAGAATCTTGAAGATTAATGTGTTAATAGTGGTGATGTCAGAGAGCAGCATATTAGGGAACTTCTGGTTTTTGGTTTTTTTTTTTTTTTTTTTCGAGAGAGGGTCTGCACTTTCACCCAGGCTGGAGTGCATTATAGCGATGCAACCATAGCTCAATGCAACCACAAATTCCTGCGCTCAAGCGATCCTCCCACCTGAGGCCCCTCCCAAGTAGCTGGGACTACAGGCATGTGCCACCAAGACTGGCTAATTTTCTTCCTTTTTTTGTTAGAGACAGGGTTTTCCTGTGTTGCCCAGGCTGGTCTCAAATTCCTGGCCTCAAGTAATCTTCCCTCTCGGCCTCCCAAATAGGAACTTCCACTTTCTAAGTGAAATATTTTAAAATTTATTTTGCATAAAGCATACTGAAGGTACCCAGGGAACTTCACTCCAAAATATGACTCCGTGGTATAATAGGTATTTTGAATGAAAGGTTCTTAGAGATCAGCAAATGTGGGAAGAGACTTTTCCCCTATCCAGGTAAAGACTGGACCCACCAAGGAGAACAATTGGTTTTTCCTTTGCCTCCTTGTTATCTCATTATCTTTTGCAACAAAGAATACTGAAGTATGTAAGCATGCTGGAATATTTTCTAAAGAGGGCCATTTACAAATTCATCTCTGTTTTCCCATCTGTTCATTCTCCTTGGTAATCATTGACTGCCCTTTGACAGAGTTCCCTGCCTTCGCTATCTCCCCGCTCCTCTATGAAAAGAAGCTGTAGGAATATGTTGGCGCCACTGGAATATTGGGGAACCACTCTGTGATTGTCCCTTGTATATGTTAATAAATTGTATGCCTTTTGCCCTTTGTTCCTGCAATACAGTTAAAGAAGTATGCATAGCAACTCTAAAGAGAAGCCTGCTGTCAATATTTATTAAGTAAAACCAGCCATGAAAACTGTATTTCTGAAGCTAAAGGCATCGCATAGTGTCCAAGGTCATATGATTTGTCCCTCACATTGGAAATTATGAGACCTGACTCTGCTCTCAGCCACTGAAAACTAGTCGATGTCTACAGTTCTCTGAAATGTGGATCTTAACTTGGAAGATTAACTAATTACTGTGTAATTCTAGGCTGTGAAAGGTTATGGATAACCGAAGAAAGGATGGGTTTGACTAGCCCTTTGTCTTTATGAAAAATAAACCAAATGGCCTAAACTGTAGCATTTTGCCAGTAATAAATAATTCCTGACATTTTTATTAAAATGATTAAACCCTGGAGTTGAGCACCAAAATGGTGATGTAATCTCCAGGACTAAAGTGAAAAATAGGAGAGAGATCAATTGCTTTTTAATCTTTAGGTGGTGGTGGGCCACCTAAGTTACAGGGGGATCCAGAATTCACTAATACTTTCACAAAAACCGTCTATGTTTATGTACAGTATAGGTAAAATATATATGGAAATAACTACGTGTTTTCAAAGAATATGCTTATATTTATATTTTGGATATAACATCAGTTTGTTTCACGGTTATAAAGATTTTTTTTTCCATGCTTGGTTTGATGCCTGTGTCATTCTGAAGTTCCGCATAGTGCTTACTAGGGAACTAAGCCTGACTATTCTAATTTAAATGTATACAGGTTGCATAGCAAATTTAAGGCCCATCTGTCTTTGTGGTGTTGGTGATACTAGGTTGGTTGGCTGGTTGGTTCTTTCTCTTTTTTCTTTTTTTGCTAGATCATATATAAAACAAAGTATACCAGGTTTCTTAAAGAAGTGTATTGCAAGGAAATAGGAAGATGATTCTGAGAAATTAGAATAAAAGGTGAAACTTTCTTCTGTACTGTTCGACTTGTGATTCCTTTTTATATCTTCCCTGTTATAGTCCTTGGAAATTTGAATCACCAAAGCTTTCCAAGGATAAAATGAAAATGTTGAAAGCATTATTTTCCTCATATTACTCCTGGTAATGTTTTTATACATTTTTCATCCTGGTTTCTTAAATACTTTTGTTTAAGGATACATTACTGGTTGACCAGCTATTTTTAAATCTTTTAGATCTCATTTCAGTTGTACTTTTTTTCATCAGGCCTCCACCTGCTTTTTTATCTGTTTGCAACAGTCACTATTTCATTTGTTGGTAACCATATGGCAGAGCATTTTTTTTTTTTTACAATAAAATTAGATGCAGTGTGTTGAAGCCCATATTGTTGTATCACAGTCTCTGGAGAGCTTAAAGTAGGTGGGAGAGGGCATCCCAAAATGCAGCATGTCGCTGATAGGACGGATAATCTTAGCACAGGATTGGATTTTAAAATATTGCATTTCAGAGGTGCCGACATATGTAGCTAGTGCCAGGACAAGAGTAGAGTCTATAGATGAACAGCACAGCTGCAGTGTTGGTGGAGTTTTCCCTCCTATTTCCCAAATACTTTGGTTTCTTAAATTCTAGGACTTTTTTTAAAACTCCTCTTCCTGCACACTGAAATTGTAAGATTTTTCATATGATATAAGCTACTCCCGTGGACCACTGTTGTGAAGTTGAGATCGTCATGGTAACAAACTCTAGGGAAAGATCCATGGACTCTTGGAGTCACATCATCTTGGTTAAAGTTCTGACCCTGTCACTTACTGGCATTGTGACATTGGGCAAATTAAGGAGGCTTTCTGAGGCCACTTTCTCTAATCATAAAATGGAGATGACATCGCATCTTGTGAACAGTGGTTATAGTAGGAAATGAGATTACGTGTGTTACGTGCTTCATTCGTTCTCTGTACTGTAACTTGTATCTGTAACTGTCCTTCCTTCCTTTCTCCCCACCACTTATTCTCATCTCCCTCTTACTCAGTTTTGTGTTTGTCTAAGATTTATAAAACAGACAATGGAAAACATGATTTTAATCCCTTTTTATGTTTGGACTTGAAAATCTTTAGATATTTCCTTTCTCCCTTTCATTTCTTCCTTCGTTGTTGGCTTTGCACCAGGACTTACTTCTTGATAGTCAGATAAGCCCTCTAACCTCAGGGAGGCACGCAAGTTAATCCACACTCAGAAAAGCCAGAAGTCACTGGGGAAGTCAAGTGGAAGTGCTGAACCCGGAAGCAACTGGAAGGTAGGGGAAGTGAAGTCGGCCTCACAGAGCTGACGTTCAAGGGACATTAGGAGGAATAGGAGACAAAGTGGTGGGACAGAGGGAATCATTTGTTCATTTGAATGTGAGGATGAGTGAGAGAGAGGATTTCCATGTGACTTCTGGGATTTAAGTACCTGATAGGGTCATTTCACTGAGATTAGAAATATAATTAGGTTATTAGAAATGGAAATAATCTTAAAAGATTTTCTAGACAGTCTGATATTCCTAAATTTTTACACAATGAAACCGAGGACTGTCAAGGTGAAGCTCAAACCGCAGTTGAGATTCATCCAAGGTCACTCAGACTCCCTGTGCCAATAACGGAGGCAATAATGTGACTGCTAAACAGGCCCTTAGAGAACAGGACTGAAGGTGTGATGGATTCTACTTGAGAATTTTGCAAATGAAACCCAACACAGTTTTCTCTTTGTAGCTAGGGAAGGCCACTGCAAGCTGTCAGAACTGAGGAGGAGAAGTGAAGTGGAACAAAAAGGGTGGAGTTAAGGTTAGATTCCGAGGAGAGAGAGAGAGTAGGTTGCCAAAATTTAGTGCTCGTAAAGCAGTGTGGGGGTGATCCAGGCTGAGTTAACACAGCAGGAGCTGTCAGTGTGGAACCGGTGTCAGTGTCCAGTTCTGCGGGCCAGTCGGAGATGAGACCTGGAAACAGAAGACAGGGAAGCAGCGCCATGCTAGGGGAATGTGGAATGGGTCCAGAGCAACTCCATGGACAGCAGCTCCTGCTCCTGGAGGCTGGCCGGCCAGCCTCCACTCTGGCTGATAGGAACATCTTGCAGTTTTGTTTCTGTGAGCTGGTCCATGCACAAGAAAGTTACTACACAGTCTGTTATCCCAGAGTTGATATTATTTGTGAGTTCTTGACATTTCTTTTGGAAATAACTTACCTTGTAAAGATAGCTGATAATGTTGCTTTCATCTAATTTCTAATATTCTTTAAAAAGATTAGACTGACTGATAAAAACAGATACTATACTTGATCTTAGCCAGAAAGCCAGGTCAATTTCAAATGTTCTCACTGCAAAAAAGCATTTGAGGCAATGGGTATGTTAATTTGTTTGGTTTGATTATTTCACATTGAATTTTCAAATCGTGTTAACACTTTGTATCCTCATAAATATATACAATTTTAAATTGTTGATTTATAATAAATGTGGTTTTTTTTTTGCTACTATAAATAGGATAAATTAGAGCCCTGTGACCATGCTTGTTAATAGTGATGCCGTATTTATAAAATGAATGTCTTATCTTTAGCTATTAGACACATGAAAAATGGAAATTAGAAAATAGATTTCAAAGTACATATTATCTTCTTCTTTATTTTCAACCCTATAATAAAACAGATGTTTTAGAACAGTTTCTGGTTCTCTATAGAGTTCAGACAAAGGCACTGTATTTACATGTGATGTTTTCCAGGTTTGCCCAGCCCCTTGTTTCTTTAAATACTCTTGGTATTTCAACAGCGAGTTTATAACTAATAATTAAGCATGGGAACACCTATTTTTCCCCTTAAATAGCTTACTCTTTTTCTTCCACGAAGATCTGTTTATTGCCTACAATTCTATTTTTTTGTGGGAGAATCATCTGCTTCCTTGTTACTGGTTATAACTGGGAAGCATTTTCAATTTAAATTAATTTTCAGTTGCTTAATATTCTTCCTTAAATATATTTATTACTAAATTTTCATCCATCTGAATTTCTCCTGGTTTTCCTTATGTGCCTTCCAAAATGATTTTTGAACCACAAACATGTTTATTAATTAAATCACTAGAAGGAATCAGCCTTTAGTCCAAGTTGTTCGGAACAATCTGTGATACCTAAGAGCCTAAGGTTCTTTTTAAAAGGAAAAGAAATCATCCTTGTGGTATTTTTTTTATCTTTAAAATATATTAAAAGATACATTTCAGAACAAAAAAATGACTAGAATTTTTTCTAGAATATTCTTTGAGATGAAGGAATTTTTTTGGAGGGGGAGTTATAGCTTACTTTTTAGCAATCCAAGAACAGCATTTCTGGAAAGTGATCAGTCAATTCAAGCTATAGTCAGCCCTACAATGTGTATGATGTTTATATCTCTCTCGTGGAATTATCAGGTGGCTAGTATGAGTTTTCAGTGCTGAGAATAAGATGCCAGTTTGATATTCAGCCTACTCGTGTTAAGGTTTAACCTGTGATGGAATTCACATTTCTGATCATGATTACCGTATTAAAAATTTAACATGTGATATGTATGGTAGATCCCTTTTATAATATGGTTACTGTGTGGATTCTCTTTGGCATCTGGTAGATTCTGTCCACAGGAAAAGCAACTGTTCACAGTATAAGCATCAAAAGCCAGCCCTGTCCATCTTGACGATGCAGATGTTATCTAATCATAGAACATTGTAATTCAGAGTCACTCTTGAGATGATCTTGATGAACCTTCTCATTTTATAAATGAGAAAAAGGAGTTTCAGGGAGATAGTGAGTTGTTTAAGGCCCTAATTAGTGTGGATAAAGACAGAACAGAGAGAAGGACAGCTACTTCTCCTTCCCACTGCTATGGTTTTCCCACCTGCCAGGAGGCTTCTAATTTGAAATGATATGCAAAATTGGTCACCAGAAAGTCCTGGTAACAGTTTGTGATGTAGAGGCTGAGCTGTGGAATTAACATTCAGTTCTGGGCTTGCTCTTCTTTCCCTGGGACCCCATGTTAGCCATTCAGATTGCCTGATTTCCATTCCTTTGCCCTTCTCCCAATTTCACACTGATTAAGACTTTTAAAATCTAGCAAAGATAGCTTCTAGCTGGTATCATCTGCAAGCAGAAAATAATTTATAAGCATTTTCTCTTGATCACAAATTGAGTAGAAGGAGCCCGTGCCTCTTGCCTGTGTGATAAGGATCTGTGCAAGGGCATACTTGCTCAAACGATAGGAAATCAGGCTCACGTAGGTCAAAATCAAAGTTAAAAGTAAATCCCATGATACAAGACTAGTTTTGTGTGTATTTTCTACTGAAGTTCAGTGAAATAAGTCTTTAAAGTTAGAAAGTGATAATAGACTAGAGAACAGTCTGTACCCTTGGGGAAATAAATGAAGTATATACTTCCCCCCCCCAAACCTATATTTGCAAGACTGATTCATAGCCTTATGCGTTCATAAAGCCATAGACTTTATGAGTTATTTCGTTTATTGAAAATAGCGTAGCAGCCAGGCGTAATGACTCACACATGTAATCCCAGCACTCTGGGAGGCCAAGGCAAGCAGATTGCTTGAGGTTAAGAGTTTGAAACCAGCTTGGGCAACATGGCGAAACTCCATCTCTACAAAAAGATGTTTAAAAAAGTAAGTCCTACCTCTCAGGAGGCTGATGTGGGAGGATCACTTGAGCCCAGGAAGTCAAGGCTGCATGAGCCATGAGCATGCACTGCACTCCAACCTGGGCTATAAGGTAAGACCCCGTCACACACACACACAGACACACACAGACACACACACACAAAATAAATAAATAAATAACACAACATAGCACCTGAGTTCAAATTATAATTCCATTATTTTCTAACTGTGGGCCCTAGTTTTCTCATTTGTGAACTAATGCAGTGTTTCTCAGCTGTGGCTATATGTTAGAACTACCTGGGACAATCACAAAGACAAAACAAACAAGCATAATAGTGCACAGCATCTACCCCCAGAAAGTTCTGATTTTAATTGATCTAGGATGAGAATAGTATTGTTTCAGATGCTCCCCAGGTGATTCCAATGGACAACTAAACCACAAAAGCTGATGACTCTTTGAAGTCCTTTTCAAATTTTAATATTCTACAATTCTGAGATTTTTTATGTCATCTAGTCCAGCCTCACACTCAGCATAATCATCTCTCCGTATTTGAAAAGCAGCATTTTGTTTTTAATGTTAGCATTCATTTGGAAAGAATGCTCGTTGCCATCAGAAAGCTTTGATTTAAAAGTTTTTTCGGATCATCAGCCAAATTTACCTTTGGAAAAACAAAAATAATAAGTCTAATTACTGATTTAATTGATGACCATTCTGGTATTTGAAGATTACTTCTATGATTCAGCAAAGTTATCTCTTCTTAGGTGAATCCTTTCCAATTTTTTTCGTCTCTTGTTTTTGTGCACCATTATTTCCATATCTCAACATGCTATTCTGCTCTGGGGGTAATCTCTTTTCTCTATAAAATATTTCCCTGGAGTTGAACTACAGCCCCACTGATGATCAAAGGAGGGAACTTGGAGATTTTGGGTAATTATTCCCTTCTCAAACTCTTAGTGAATGTAGGATTAATAAATAGACCCTAGTTTTAGTAAACAGTTTAGTAAATGCTGTTTACTAACACATACTTGTCTATAAATATGTATACTAATAAACACGGTAGATGATAAAATTCCAGAATTTAAAAATTTTCATGGTGTGCCAGGCATTATTCTAATGTTTAAATATATTAACACATTTGATTCCTGCAGTAACCCTTGAGGGGTAGGTACCATGATTATCTTTACTTTTTAGATATAAAGAATAAACAAACTAAGGAGCGGAATAGTTAAGTGTCTTGCCTTCAATTTCACAGTAAGTGGCAGAGCTAGAATGTTGATTGGATAATATAGGGCATCTTATTCCAGAGTTTGTAAGTATGGAAGTTGAGGGTTATAGAAATTATGTGAGGTATATAAGGTTTATCCTTATACTCAAATAGGTAAACTGTAGTATAGGAGATGTGCTCAAGTTTGTTGGAATTGTATATTAAGAAACTTGAAATTTCTCAGAAGCTGCCTTCCATAAAAACAATTTATAGTTAGCATATCAATGGTTTTTATTTATTCTTTATATTTTTAATGAATTCTGCTGGACAATCTTTGCTCAATTTGCAAAATAAGTTTCCTTAAACCTAATTTTACTATTCAGGTGCCTGTTTCTTAGTTGACTTGAACAGAAAGTTTCTGGTGCTGTATCACTAAAAAATTACTTAAAGAACTGTGGTTGGTATCCAGTAATCCTTTGTTTTCTCATCGTTACATCAGCCTCATAAATTTGTGTTGATTCTAACTGTTTATGATCATTATTTCTTAGTCCTTGTCTGATTCATTCTGAAAACTGAAGCTTTTTATGTAAGGCTTACCCACTTGAGGTTGCCAGTAAAAACGTGTCAGAGAAAAACTGTGCTTGTAGAAGCTACCCTCCACTTAACTGCTATAGCCTTAGCTATGTTTGTAGGGTAAATAAAGAATATGAAGTATAAAGGCAGCACGGAAAGCATCCTATCCCCTGGGAATCTTACCCTAGGGAGTGGTGTGTCGTCTTGCGTACATTTGTCATCCATTGGCCCTTCAGTGTATTTCTCCGCTTGTGAGTATTTCAATGACCATTCTGATAATTAAAGATTACTTCTATGATTCAACAAAGTTATCTCTTCTTAGGTGAAACTTTCCCAATTTTTTTCACCTCTTGCTTTTGTGCACCATTATTTCCATTTCTCAACATGCTCTTCTGCTCTGGGAGTAAGTAATCTCCTCTTATCTCTATAAAATGTTTTCCTGGAGTTGAGCTACAGCCCCACTGATAATCAGAGGAGAGAACTTAGGGATTTTGGGTGATTATTCCCTTCGCAAACTCTTACTGAATGTAGGATTACTAAACAGACCCTAGTTTTAGTAAACAGTTTCTGATTCTGTATGCTAAGGCATGGCTGGTCCTTTGCATATGTGCCAATATTACTCTCTGAATTATTGGTTTCAAGGGGATAAAGGGCACAGTCTTTGATGTGAAGACTTGATTTTCCCTTTAACAGTAGAATTTTAAGTTTTCAACTTAGATGAGGACCGTTCGTTTTTAGTACAGAAAGCCTTTGTAATGACATTGCTGTACTCTGGAAGGTTTTGATTTCAGCTTGAGAAAGAGTGGTTTAACACCTTACAAAACATCAGAATGAGAAGTTGTGATCTTCCTTCTTTTCGTTGACTTTTATAGTTACAGTTCTGGGTTCACAGGCTTAAACCTGGAGAGGGTCTTGAAGATATTCTAACCCAGTCACCTCATCGTATAGAACACACTAGCCAACACTGTATATTCGTTGCTTTTAGGTCTCCCCATGAGTTACTAAGTTCCATAAGGGCAAGGACTTTATTTGCCATTTGCCATGTTTACTGTTAGTGCCCCAAACGATACTCAGGTTTGCAAGCAAATAAGTGAAATGAAAAACCTAGGACTTGGGAAGAGAAAAGACTTAACCAAGATCATCTTGCCAGGAGGAACAAAATGTGACCTAGAACCGTCATCTTCTGACAACAAATTTTGTGTCTTTTCCATGATTTAAAAAAAGAAAAAGGACTTTTACTTGGAATTCTTAATCTGTATTAAAGATCAGAATCATACACAGTTTACATTTATTAGATACTGTTTTTCAGACATACAAACAAATTTCATTGAAAAGTTACAGTACAACTCTTTGAATGAAGGTATTTTTATCCATATTTTTATAGATGAAGAAACTTGGGCTTTGAAACAAAAAGTAATTTTCCAAAGGCTATACATAGAGACAGAATTTAAGTCTGGTTTCTGCCTCCGAGTTTAGTGATATTTTCTACTTTTGTCTTTTACGTGGGGACCAATGTTTGTCAATATTAAGAATCATCCAGGCCCATAAGTAACAGTCACTGAAATTATTTTTCTAACATCTTATATGTTATAGACTTTAATACCTGCGGATGTGTTAAATAAGGGCTGCCTTTGCCTAGGGGTCTGTATTTAAAAGGCAGCAAAAAACCCCACAGCTTCTCAGTTCCTTTCGTCTATGGTTTTGGCCTTCTGTGTGGTCTGATTTGAAGGGCTTTTCTGCTCTTTTTCATTTTTTCATTTTCCCATAATTGGACTTGGATTTCCTCCTTTTGGTCCTAAATGATTTGCAGGCTTCAAAGCCTTTCTACTACATTGCAGACACTGCCAGGATGGGATGTTATTAAAACTTAGTTGAGGATTAACATCTGTAGCTGGAAGAAAGATAATTGCCTTTTTTTTGGTTTCTGTTAAGGGAGTGGAAGGAGAAATGATGATAAACCAGGACATGAGTGGAAGCCATTGTGACATGGCACATTTGTCTACGTTCTGTGAAAGTAAAAAGCCTCTTATCCAGTGAAATTCTTGTCCAGACCCAACTGGGCTAGTTTCGTGGGGACTCAGAATAATCTCATCACATCTCCACTTTGCTATGTAAACCCATCTGCCAGCCACTTTTTGGCAAAGGTCATGCATGAGTAATATCACCATTTTCTATTCCCAAAGAGTCAGGATTTCAAGAGGGGGATGGCCTTCCGCAGCACTGCACGGTAGAGCAGGAAAAAGGATGCTGTCTGTCCACAGGATCTACTCTATTACTACCTCCATTTATCAGTTTTCTTTTTCACCTGTGGCTGTTCTAGTGTTTCTTCCAGAAAGATACGCTAGAAACACTGAACCTATACAATTATGACCCTAAAAAGTAGAACCTCCCATTTTTTAAAAAAGAACTTTTCTTTTTCCCCCCAACAATTTATATATTTTTTACCTGGTACCAAATCCTCATAGCATTTCTTTTTGTGTAAAACATACATTGAGCCAAAAGTAGTAAGAAAAAGCAGTAGGTAAGTGTTGGTTCTAGGTTCTCATTCATTTGTTCTCTTGCTGTGTTTTTAAAGAAACCTAATAAGATGTTGTAACCAAGGTTGCTATCTGTGATTCTATAGTCTGCATTGCACCTTTCGTTCTGGTCTCTCTTTTCTCTCCTTCGTTGGTTGAAGAGTCACAGGCCGAAAATGGTGGTGATGGGGAGGGGGTGTGTATAGGAAAGGCAGCTAGTCCTGGTCATCTTTTCTATTTCCTAATTTCATTTTATATTATCGTAGTTCACAATAGTGGGGTTTGTGTTAGAATATCTGAAAAGAAAGAAAGAAAGAAAGAAATTACCACTTGTAGTTCTTCCATCCCTGTATGAATATGTTGTTCCATTCATCAGGAGTGTAGAATCTGTTTCCCCTCCCCCTGGAGTCTGGGCTGGCTTGTGTGACAGAATGTGGCAGAAGTGGTGCTGTTCTAACTGCAGGCCTTAGGAGGCCTGGCAGTTTCAGAGTCACCATGTATGGAAGGAAGCTCAAGATAGCCTGCTGGAGAGAGAAGCCACGTATAGGAGCATCAAGGCGCTCCAGCTTGCAGCTGCCACCATGCTCATACGCTGGACTGGGGCATCTTGGATCCTCCAGCCCCAGGTCAGCTTGGCCAGTAGCACATGGGGCTGAGACATCCTGTTCTCACTGAGTTCTGCCCCAAACTGCACATGTGCAGAATCTCCAGCAAATGAAATTGTGATGATTTAAAACCCCTCACTTTTGGGGTACCTTGTTACAGAGCAATAAACTACTGAGACAGGATTTGTAGCTTCCAAATCTTCCTTCTTTTCTCATATCTGCTTACTGTGTATCCAGATAGTTCTGTGACTCCGTATGTCCATCTACAATCAGTATTTTGTTTTAGTACAAATTCGTTAGGCATTCTTTAGTCGCTATTTCTTGCTTTGTAGTTAGTGGGGTGTTTTTTTTTTTTTGGTGGGGCGGAGGGAGTGGCTTACCAGCTTTATATTTGTCCTCATTTGGAGCAGGTGACTCTCCTGAAATGCTCCTAGGGGGACATTTGTCTGGGGGGCACAGTGATACCAATTTCTTATACATGAGAGACAGAAAATTACTTCTTTCTCTCAAAAGAAAAACAGTGGAAAAAATGACTTATTTTCCCTAAAGAATATTTCCTACTACCAATTAAACCATACCGACCTCTCAGACTCCTCGAATAGCTGTGCATCTTACTCACTGATGGGCAGAAAACAAAGCAGAAGGATCTAGGTTAAACATTTTTATTTAAAAGCGAAGACCCAGACTATTCAAGGAGAGTTTGCAATGTATATCTTCTGTTGAAATGGCAAGTGTTCCCAGAAGAACATAGAAGGTAGTTACCTAGTTTTATTTTTGATTTTCTGAAAGGATCTGAAACCCTTTTCAAAAATACAACATATATATAAATATATATATATACACAAATATATATATATATATTATACTTATATAATATATATATATATTTTGAGACGGAGTCTTCTCTGTCGCCCAGGCTGGAGTGCAGTGGCCGGATCTCAGCTCACTGCAAGCTCCGCCTCCCGGGTTTGCGCCATTCTCCTGCCTCAGCCTCCCGAGTAGCTGGGACTACAGGCGCCCGCCACCTCGCCCGGCTATTTTTTTGTATTTTTTTAGTAGAGACGGGGTTTCACTGTGTTAGCCAGGATGGTCTCGATCTCCTGACCTCGTGATCCGCCCGTCTCGGCCTCCCAAAGTGCTGGGATTACAGGCTTGAGCCACCGCGCCCGGCCAAAAGTACAACTTTTAATTTCCTGAGTAGAACGCATGACTGTTCTGAGTCCTGGTTTCAGTTTCTATAAGCAATTTCCTTTGAGCACACAAGGTAGTATTTTTCTCATTTTGTTGTCAGTTTTTTGTACTTAAAAGATTTATTGTATCTCCTGTTGTCTTTCTGCCTAGCAATTCCTTTCCTCAAACTGTCCTAAACAGTTGATTAAAAAAGAATTACTGAGATCATGTTTGATACAGGGCAGTAAATTTTAAGTATCAAATAGATAAAAGGGGAAGGGTACAGAGAATCTAAGTTGCCTTTCTTAATTGGCAGAATCGTCCAATCTCACCTTAATGATTTGTTTGCTGTTTCCATCCTTCCAGTCTTGATTTATTAACACTGACTCTATGGGTTCATTAGTCCATAGTCAGAATAAATGTTTTGCCTTGTGATGAAGAATTTTTGTTGTTGTTTTTTATTTTTTGTTTGAGACGGAGTTTTGCTCTTCCAACCCAGGCAGGAGTGCAATGGTGCAATCTCAGCTCACTGCAACCTCCACTTCCCGAGTTCAAGTGATTCTCCTGCCTCAGCCTCCTGAGTAGCTGGGATTTCAGGTGCCCGTCCCCAAGCCCAGCTAATTTTTGTATTTTTATTAGAGACAAGGTTTCACCATGTTGGCCAGGCTGGTGAAGAGTGCTTTTTTGTGGGGGAGGTAAAGGGGTGGATTTTCTAGACAGGACAGATTGGAATGGCTTCTAGAAAGAAATTATCTTTTTAAAGTTTTATTTAAAAATAAACATTATTTTCGAACTGAGGTAGGTACATGTGATTTTTTTTTTTTTTTTTTTTTTTGGTAGCCATCTTGCCAACCCTAAAATGTTATTACAGGCTATTTATTTGTTCAATGTTTTCATGCATTTCAATTACACACATCTTGTCTTTCAGTTATATCTTAAATTTTTGAAAAACAGTGACTACAGAATCTTAAACTCTAAGACAATGCTTCCCAAGGGACATCCGGCAATGTGTGTGGAGATGTATTTGGTTGTTACAGCTGAGGCAATTAGATGCTACTGGTATTTTAATGGATAGAAGCCAAAAATATGGATAAACATTGTACAGGGTACGGTATCTGGCACATAGAAAGTGATCAATAAATACTTTTTGAGTGGATGAAAGGCCAGTGAATGTCACAATGGATATAGTGTATCTTTTGTTCTTTATCTTTCCTCAAAGGTATTAAGGGTCGACTTTGTTAAAGATCAAATTGCTAGTTCAGCTATAATGCATGATCATCTCGTTAATATTTATAAAAGGGTTTTTGTATTTCCCAATGACAGGTCAAAGCTAGATCATGTTTTAGTTATAACGTGGGGTGTGTATGTTTGTTTATATTGGACAATACTTACCGCTTGTCAGCTGGAGAAAGAGATTTTATATATTAGCAGATAAGAATTGGTGGCAATGTTGATGATTGTGCCATGGTACCTTCATACCTAGAAGGTCAGGTCCTCATTTTATTGTTGTGTGGTTGTGGAATAAATGCGGATTTTTTTTTTGAGCTGTCCCAAGGAAACAGTTCGTATTCAAAATATCTCAAAAGAAGTGGTGCCTTGGGAAAAACACAGCATACTACTTGTCATTAGAAAAAGGCAATACTTCAGCATATTTCTTATTTTTGAAAGTCAATAGCTAGTATGCCGTATGACATTCCTCTTTCAAAAATGGGGAAGCTTTTCTAGCTTTACGATGCTTGCTTTTCCAGTCTTTATGGAATGCAGGCTTTGCTATTCTAATTAAAGTGGAAATAAATGAATGTGATAAGTAAGTTTTTACTGGGTGGAACTGTTTAGTGCATTGTAGCAGCATTGCTAAGAGAAATCGAATTGGTAATTTCCTCAGTGGAAGGTTTAGCATGAGGATTTATTTCTTTCTCCTGTGTAGTAGGTTCGAGATAGGGGTGTGAAGGATTTTCCCCCAGAATGGCATTTGTAATTTCTCATAGTGGCCTCATTTCATTCACGACCCAGAGAGACTGCAAGCTCTTTAGAGAAAGAAGAGTTTTTGAAGGTAATACATGAGACAGATGTTGGGTATCTTTCCTTGATATGCAATTACTAAACATTATCCAGTTAAAATCTATACCTAACCGTTTTTTTGTCTTAGAAGCTTTGATCTTTGTTTATTCTTTTCATAGTTGTTGCACGCTACTTTCATTTAATGTGGTGGCGTGTTCTTGGGAGAACTGCCTACGTCTAGATACAACCCTCTTCATCTTGAAATAATTTTGAGTAAGACAGCCTTACACAAGGTCCCACACTGGACTAGAAGTTGTTACTGAGTATGGACTAATGTTAGACCCTGCCGTGAATTAAAGGAGTCCGTTAATCTGATGCAACAGGGAAACTGAAATCAGAACCACTTAGAGCTGTTTCCTTAGCTCATTACTTAAGCTTTTACAGAATGCATAATTATGAGAATTTATAGGATTGTGGATTGTGGGGGACGTCTGGTTCAGAAATCTCTGCTGACTAGTTCAGAGTCTCAAAGGGAAGAAAATTGAAAGGGACATAAGGTTCTCAGAGTTGATGAAGTCTCCAGCATTTAAAATTGCTTATTAGTCTCTGTTAGTTGTTAAATTTTACAGCTATTCTTTTTCTTTGGGAAAGGAGCAGGAAGAATGAAAGTTTTCAAATCAACAGGTTTTCTTGTGAATACCACATTTTTTGAACATTTTGAGATACAGAGAAAGCCTGAAACCAGGTCTCTGCTTTTCTTCCAAGAAATCATCCAGCATAACTGAGAAGCAGAACTGACATGTGAGGCTTCCGCCCTTTCTCTGTCCCCTTCCCCTTCCCAGCTTCCCTTTCATATTCATTTTCATAGCTTTTTTTTCAAAAAAAAGTTTTAATTGACATATAAAGATTATATTTATCATGTACAACATGTTTTGAAATCTGTATACATTTTGGAATGGGTAAATCAAGCTAATTAACGTATGCATGACTTCACATAATTCACATTTTTAACTCATGCTTCATAACTCAAGGTGACTGCTTGGCCCTTCGAAGTCTGGTCCTTGCCAACCCCAGCAGCTTTGGTTCTTTCCTGCCCACATACTCCAGCACCACTGAACTTCCTTCAATTCCCAAACACTTTTCCTAAGCACTCTCTCTTGCCTCTAAGTCTCCATCCATTCTGTTTCCTCTGCCTAAAACACTCCTCCTTCCTTTTTGTCTGGCTAACTCATACTCACCCTTCAAGTCTTCCCTTTCCCTTCCTCTGAGAAGGCTTCCCTGTGGTCAAAGTCCAAATTAAGTGTTCTTTCTATGCGCACCTGTGGTAATTGGTTTTTAATTGACTTTGTTGAATGTTTCTATGAGACTGTAAGTGTGGAGAAGGTATAGACCATGTCTGTTGTGCAGAGTTCAGTGGATAGGAGCTTCTCAACTCTTGATGGAAATCTTGCAATGAGTATTTCAGTGCTCAACTGTATGGTGCAGAAATTGCATGGAAAATCAGAGAAGAGAGAAATCAGTGAAGGTTGAAGAGATGAGTGGAAGTGGGACTTGACCTGAACCTATAATGATAAACTCCTTTGTGAAGTTTAACACTCTCTCTTCTACTTCCCTTTCTCTGTTTTTTTTTCTCTTTTTCTTAAAATCATTCATTCATTCAGCAAATATTGAAGGGTCCAGTATGCTTTCAGGCATTAATCTAGGTGGTGAAGATAGAACAGTGAAAAATCCCTGCCCTCATGGAATGTGCGTTCTAATGGACTAAATGCATAAAAATGGGTTAAATATAAGTCTAGAAAGTAGCTTAGTAGACTAGTAGGGCAATGAGGAGGCCAACTTGATGGGTGGGATATGTTACAAACTTGGACTTTGAATGGTTTTCCTTAAGAGCATAATTTTACTTGGGAGAGTAGGTGGGTAATGGGAAAGTATAAATAACTTCTGAGCAAAAGAGACTTTTAGTCTGTAACTGGTATGCAGACACTGAAAGTAAAAAGGCCAGCTTAGACAGGACTGCCAAAATATGGGTAACGATAGCCAGCCTGGAATAGTGGAGTAGGGTTGTGGCAGAGAGGTAAAGATGAATAAGAGGGGTGTGTGTGTGTGTGTGTGTGTGTGTGTGTGTGTGTTTGGATTTTTTTTTTTTTTTAATTTAGCTATTGATTGATTGAGATGGAGTCTTGCTCTGTCGCCCAGGCTGCAGTGCAGTGGCGCCATCGTGGTTCACTGCAACCTCCACCTTCCAGGCTCAAGGAATTCTCCCTGCCTCAGCCTCCCAAGTAGCTGGGATTACAGGCACCCGCCACCATGCCTGGCTAAATTTTTTTTTTTTTTTTTTGAGACAGAGTCTCGCACTGTTTCCTGGGCTGGAGTGCAGTGGTGCGATCTCGGCTCACTGCAACTTCCACCTACCAAGTTCAGTCGATTCTCCTGCCTCAGCCTCTAGAGTAGCTGGGATTACAGGTGCCCGCCACTATGCCCAGCTAATTTTTTTGTATTTTTAGTAGAGATGGGGTTTCACCATGTTGGCCAAGCTAGTCTTGAATTCCTGACCTCATGGTTCACCCACTTCAGCCTCCCAAAGTTCTGGGTTTACAGGCGTGAGCCACCGCACCTGGTCTGCCTAGGTGATTTTTATATTTTTAGTAGAGATGGGGTTTTGTCATGTTGACCAGGCTGGTCTAGAACTGCTGACTTCAGGTCATCCTCCCACCTCAGCCTCCTAAAGTGCTGGGATTACAGGCATGAGCCACCACACCCAGCCTAGCGATTTATTTTCTAAAGAAAATTTCCTGGATGGTGGACTGTCTGGATAGTGGAAATAAAGGACAGAGATGAGTTCAGACTATCTAAAGTTAGAGCCCAGAAGTGCAGTTGGAACATTAAGACAGTAGTTGTGGTTTAGTTGGAATGAAGGTATTTTGCATAAACTGAATCTGAGATTTCATTAGACCTAGGTTCGTTCAACTGATACCTATTAAGCATGCTCCAGGGGTTATAAAGATGCAACAGAACAGACATCGAGTTCATGTCCTAATGGATGCTAAGATGAGAAGAGAGAATTGTTTGGAAATCTTTTGCCATGAGCCTGATTTAAAGTCATGGGAATGGATGGAGATTTGGGCCTAGTTCTAGGTAGCAGATAATCCTGTAGTTTATTTAAATCTTTATATCTAGGGTTTGACATCATAACATAATGATTATAATCAGCTATACAGCAGTTGTTATTAAAATAAGGTTACAAGAGCATATTGGGGAATTACAGTGGTTCTTTTAAGCAGCTATGTTCCTTTTCTGTATGTGGAAGACGGTAAAAGACATTTCTTTGTCTTTAAATTCTAAGCTGTCATTTCATTAAAGTTCAGTAACTTAGTGTCTCTGGCTGCTTATTACTTGGCAATATCTCACTAGCTCATCGATGTCAGTGTAGGCTGGTCTACAACAAATGCATAAAAGAAACAGAGGCCAGTGATTCATATGATTTTTAAACCGATTTGGCACAGGAGTGCCTTTCTGGGTTTAGGGAAGTGGTGGACAAGGCAAGAGAGAACCGCATTCAGCTTCTCCTGTTGTGTTTGTCTTCTGTCTTTCAATAACGTCCATGAACTGTGAGGTTAGTGCCTTGGCTCAGAGATAAGCCTGGCTTGGCATTGATTCTTCTGTTGTTACCTCAAGCTGTTTTCTAGTCCTCAAGAACAGCACTCTCAGTGGGTGTGGAAGTGGGCGGGACATGAAGCAATGGTTTTACATTGCATTGCCTGGCTACAGCTTGGCATTTCTTTCCTTTTTCTTTTTCTTTGCGTCATTGCCATTGGTGCCACTAATTTTGCTTCCCCTCTCTTTTATAACTTGTTTCTTTGGGAGTTGCCTAGAGTCTCCGCATTATATCTTCTTTGGTATTGTGGCAGTGTGTTCTTGGCCAATAACCTAAGAGATGATACCTGTTCATCTTACAGGTTTAATGCTGGAGGAGTTCATTAAAAATAATAATAAAATAAAAAGGAAAAATAAAACTTCCTCTCAGGGGGTCTTCTTCCTCTCCCTGGCTGTCCTTTACTTTGGGACATGTACTGACTCCATTCTAGATGTCCCCGTCTCTCAAAAGAGGGGAGAGCGGAACATGAGGTGGGAGGGTAGTAGAAAGGAATGCCAAGCCCATTCATTGTCCCCAGTGGTTCCAGAAATCAGAAGCTAGCCTGCTTGAAGGAAGTATAATGGATTTCTCCCCTTTAGGACAAAGTGGGATTGGAATAGTTTGTTTTTCATCTTTCTTCTGACCCCAACCAAGGAAATCTATAATATTCTCTTCTTTGAAGATTCGATCCTACTTATATTTTCTCCTTTAGATATTTCTGTCCCTTGTCTGTTTGTAGCCCCTCTTCCCAAAGCTGACTGCAGAAAAAGAGAAAGATTACTGTTTTCTAAGTTTCCTAAAGAAAAAAAGAGTTCTTGGGGGCTTTCGTTGAGTTAGACCTAAAAGATGGATAGAATTTGGGTGGACTGGAGTGGAGACTTACTCCAGGCATGGGTTACATAGGAAATATGATGGGGAGCCCCAGTACATAGAACCCGTTTGCTGCACTGAAAACTTTAATGGAAGATTATTTGGCAGAAAAGAACTAGGAAATTAGATTTGCTCAATGATTCCCAGCATGGGAGAATTCTGTTCACTTTGTCCTTAAAATCCTTTCACATGAGTTTTCTTTTTCTTTCTTTTCCGAACCAGTAATTTTGCCTAAGCCCATCGGCCCATTCCACATCTCCCAATGTTCCCATCTAGTTGTTACAATTGTTCTTTTTTAACATGTTTCTCCTTATATCCAGGGACACAGGCTGTTAGTTAGTTATATGTTATCTCCTTGCTGCTTTTATTCATGCCTTCATTTATTTCTTCATTTATTAATAAGCTCGTTTGTTCTTGAATCATTTGTTAAGCCCATTTATCTTTCCCAAGTGAGGAATTACGTGCCCACATTAACTCTCTACACATCCCCCACCAGGCCCCACCAGCAGAAATAATTATTTTGTGTTTTTTATTTTTTATTTTTTTAGAGACAGAGTCTTACTCTGTCACCCAGGCTAGAGTACAATGGAGTGATCATAACTCACTGCAGCCTCAGACTCTGGGCTCAAGTGATCCTCCTGCCTCAGCCTCTTAAGTAGCTGGGATTACAGGTGCACACCACGACACAGCTCATGTTTTATTTTTTGTTGAGACGGGATTCTCGCTATGTTGCTCAGGCTGACCTTGAACTCCTGGCCTCGAGAGATGCTCCTGCCCTGACCTACCAAAATGCTGGGATTACAGGCATGAACCACCACATCTGGCCCAACAGTAAGAACTCTAAAGAGATTTCTGGCTTTAATATTACTGCTATTTTTTTGGCTGCCCAATATGATTTTGCCTCATTTTTCTTCTTCCATTTACAGACTGCTGTGTAATAGCCTTGGTGACAGGCATTACCCCTCTGCTTGTCCTGATGCTGAGATCTCTATCCACATGATTCTTCCACCCCTACCTGCTTATAAAGAACCCAAACTCTAGGCTCATATATTCTTCTTCTTTTTAGTACTTTCATTCTTATGTCTGTCATTAACCCTCGAAAGAATAATTTCCTGTATAACTATAGACTTGTAAGTTGACGGATCTTTGCTTGAGTTCATATGGCTGTGATAGTATTTCACTGCTGTGGCTACAGGAAGCTTCCTTAGGTCTTCTGATGTGTATAGATAAGGAAGTTGCCAATCACATTAAATTAATTTCTGCCTCAGGAAACATGAGAGATTTAAAATCAATAAATGATTTTTCAGTGACAGTGTCTGGGAGAATCAACTCTTGTAGAAATTTATGTCAGAATTAAAAATGTATTATTATAATGTATTTATTTTTATGTACTTGGCTTTCATATGATTGTTTATTTTAAAAAGGCTACTGTACTTTGCTGTGTTTATACTTACAAATGTCATTATTCTATAAACAGCGCAGTGCCGCTGACATATTCTTTGAACTATTAGTGTATAGAAGGCCTTAGGAAAGATGGTATTGGAGATATAGAAGGAACAGGGTTTTTTCCCCCCTTCAAAACAGAAAGGGAACTCTGTCATATGTCTTTTAGTATTTCTTTCAGGACGTCGCTCTGTGCTAAGCATTTAATTGATCTTCAGTAGAGAAACGCCTATGGAACTAACTTAGATTATATTAAAATAGCTACTGAAGATCTTTTTAATGACTTTCTATAAAATGAGAAAGTGCACTGGATGATGAATGCAAAAATGAAAGAAAAATTAAATCCATATATGCACAAAGGCATTTGCAGAATTTGCATGACAGCTCATTCCTAAGTACTGCTTATGGCACTTAGCTTTCTGTGCAGATGAGTAACAACAACAGGAATATTGATCATTATACCTGGCCTTTTCAAGGACGCTGCAACACCCGTGTCACCTGCAGCCACATGTCTTTCCTGTGCTCCTGGGTTCATGCACTGCCCATGGAGGAAACATTGTGGGTCACTCTGAAGAGGCATGAGTTTTGCTGTGTTAATTCAGTGGAGCATGGTTTGTTTGTTTGCTTGTTTTTCTCAAGCACCTGTTTGTCTGTTTGCATGCCACTATTATGAAAAACATTTTAAAAGCCTGAGTTAAGAATCTTCATCTTCTAATGGTTTAAATAGGGGAACAAAACTGATAACATGTAAAACAGCTAGCAAGGGACATAAGCATTCTGTAATTGTTGCCCATTGTGGGGTTCACATAATGGGTGCTGAAATAGTTCAGAAAATTCGAGTTTGGAGGATCTATTGTAAGAAGGGGATGCTGGTCAGAGGCAGCCTCAGGGCATCCCAGGCTGAAAAGGTCAGTATGGTTTTCTCACTCATCCATTCTTGCTGCTTCTTTCTCCTCCTACTTGGCTTCATGCTCTTGGAAATGAGATTGACATCTTTCTCTAGTGATTATATTTAGATACATTAATTCACATCTGTACTTCCTTGGGGTGGGAATGAAGGGGGAGGAAATGGAGAGAAAGAATTAATGTTTTCTATTTTTTTAAAGATTAAGTTTATTCTTAGTGTGGATTACCTGTTACTCACTTGATGGGAAGCCTTCTACAAGGCCAGCTAGATAAGAGAAATCTCAGCTTATCAGCTGTGATTAGTGTTTTCAGCTGCTCTGGAAACAGAACATATAAGAACATGGATATTTTTAGATTCTGGTTTAACTCTTGTATTCTCTTTGCCAGCTCTAAAAAGTAGACTGAGCAAAGGTAAGGGTGAGTGTTGCTTCTTTAAAAAAGGGAACAACCAGCTTCTTGTCGAGTTAGGGAATCTCTTAAGACTCTGTCACATACATTTTAGTCCCACTGACATATTACTCCTACATCCTTGTGGGTAGTAAAGTTAAAATGTTTTAAATGTTCTTTGATCTTCCACCCACTGATCTAGTAGACGTTTAAGTTCAATACTGCAGCTGGGAGAAAGGGGAGTTGAAATTCAATTTTTACTGTTAAAAACAAGGCTCAACAATCATAGTCTGTATGTCTGCACTAGTTTAGAAATTGTAACAATAAATTGGTTTCCGCTTTAAAATGTGTTGTTAGTCATCACACTTTAAATTATATGGCATTACTATGTGTGACCTACTTAAAGATGGTAGTCCCTTCATTGGGAACAATATGTGTGCAGCCATTGGGTGACTCGTAGGCCTTTTAAAGAGCTGTCTTTTAATGCAACATATTTTGAACATCACATTAAATAAATACTGACTGTGATTCTTTACAGGCTGGATTTTATTAGGTAAAGAAGTGTGATGAATCTATCTAGGGAACAATTTAGTAAACAGTTAAACCAGCAAATGCCTCCCTCTTGTCCTGTGTTAATAGGACACATTCCAGAATGATCATCTGTTTATGCAGAGTGGTTCCTGGAGCAGGAGTCCAAAGACCCAGGCCCATCTCTCGTCTTGCTCTTACACAGCTTCATAGCCTTGGGCATGTCACCTAACCTTATACAATATCACCTTCCTCATGTATAAAATGAGACATTGCATTATTGTCTCAGTAAATATCAATCTTTTTAACTTCTAAAGCTTTTACGGTCCCAGCTATGCTATAGAACTTCAAAGAAAAACAAAAGGATAAATACAGTGGTTCCTGGTCTTGGGCGACTCAAGCACTTGGTCCTAGTTCCTTGGGATACAGTTAGTTCATTCTGGTAGACATTTGTAGACATACTTCAAAATGAGTCTTACATAGCACCCCAGGGTGCCTTCCCCACCCCTTTGGAGCCTGTATTGGAACATTGGCAAGTTTTCTTTTTATAAAAAAAGAAATAACTAATCCTTAAAGAGAAAGCAGTATTTGATAAAACAGTATCAGAAATTGCACACACCTTGTTTTGCTAGCCAGAAGTGAGTTTTGAGGGGGCGTCCAACGGGACAGATGGCAGTGACACGATTCACTAGGGTTCTTGGGGTGAGAAGGGCCTTTGCTCCAAGTGGGATGTGGATTGTGGGCTTTTCTGCAGAGACTTCTTTCCCCAAGAAACAGTGGAAAGCTAGTGATTTAAACTCCTTGTTCACATTGACGGACGAAGCTTTCTCCTCAGTATGAATTTTTTTTCTTTTTCTTCATCTTGTCTTTTTAAATATAGGCTTATTTTTGCCCTCAGATTCTGGGGTTTGGGAGAGAGTGATATCAAATAGGAAAAAATAAAACCTTTAAGACATCACTACAAATAATAAATCACTGCTTTGGAATGTGACCCTTTAACCTCATTTTATTTTCCTGAGGACTTGCATTATTGTAATTATGTGTGTGTTTAAAATGCATTGAGCAAGTGCATGCTCGCTCCTGCGACTGGCGTTGTATGCCATCTGCAGAGCACTGTGGGGGTGGCCAGGCAGGGAGGAGGGGTTTGTACTAAAGACTGGATTTTTCTTTTAATTTTACTGGCATATTCAGTATGTACTTCTTTAAAAACCAATTTTCATTTCACTTTTTGGTCATTTTGCATGTATTTTGTATTTATATCCCACTCAAGATCTTCTGATTCTTGCCAGTTGTTAATTGCTGTAAACACATATAATTCCTGGTAGTCTGAGGATATGGATAGAGGTTTGCTGCTGCTGTTGTTTTTAACTCTTGTTTCTTACATTGCTCATTCTTTTCTTAATAAAATTATACCCTTTTCTCAGATATTTTATTAAAATGTGTTGTCAATCCGAAGAGTCACCTTAAGAGGCTCAGAGGATGCAATTGTGCTAAATGTGTAATCCAGTAAACATCTGGTGGTTCATGTTGCTAGGAATGATTGGAATGTGCCTGGTACTTCAATGCCTATGTTAACAAAATATGGTTACGATTTTGGATTCAAAGCAGGAGCTTTGAGGGTTTTTTGTTTTCTGTTTTTGTTTTACAACCTAATTCTCAGCTTGCAAGGGAATATCTCTGCAGATTTTCTCTGCATATATGAGTTTCCCATACATTGGCTATGGCAGCAGTCCCTGATGAGTTGGGTCAGAATGGGGCAGCCATAACTGCCCATGGAATTTTATTTTACATTTTGGGGCATTAAGGGCAAGAAAACTTATGTATCTTTACTTTTTTGGGTTTCGATATGAGAAATATCATGCATTTATCACTATGAACAGAAGAGGCCTGGTTTGTATTGTTTAATACTTTGTGTTTAAAGATCATGATATACAAAATACCTATTATCTGGAAAATCTTTGACAAAGCAAAATATACAGGGTTTTGCTATGTAGATATATGCGGTATTCCTACAGAGCTTTCTGGTTAAAATGAAACCAGCTCTAAAGAGTAGATTTCGGTAACTTGAAGATTAAAAATAAACTAGAACAAGCAAGTCATGCTTTCTCAAAGTTGGAGGTGTCCACGGATAGATCGTACTATCTCGGGAAATAGTGGGTTCCTTGACCTGCAAATGTTCAAGCATAATTGAACAATTAGAATGTTGAACAAGGGGCTCCGCTAAACGAGTATTTGGACTAAATGATTTTTAAAGTCTTGTTCAAGTGAGATTCTATAGTATCTGTTTTGTTACAGTTTTATACGTATATGAATATTGTTTTAAAGCAGTATGAGTAGTAGCACATAATAAAGATAATGCCCTTGACCTGTCTTTTGCTTCTGCCATGGTTGTGTATGTGCCTTGAGAAAATTCTTTTTCTTTGGAGTTCTCTAAAACATGGAATAAAGCAAATGTCTGGATTTAGTAGTTTGTTCAAGCCAGAAACTCAATTTCAGATTTTTAAAATTTCAGTTAAAAAGTCGAAGTGAAAATGCAGCCTTGTTTAGAGGCACTTTGTGTATTGTACCCAGGAAACTTTTCACTTTGACAATCTAAGTGGCATCCGCTCATACCCATCTTCCAGGGTACCTTCTAGACACCCGTTTATTGGCCAAACAGAGCAGAGTGCTTCTGAAGCAGGCTGCAGGACTGTCAGAAGTCACCACCACCTAATTTTCTATCTCTGTCTTAGCTCTTTCCTTTGAGCCTCATTCTCCTGATCTAGGATAACTCTGTTATCACTGAGATTCTTTAATCCTTTGTTCCCACAAGATCTCTACATCACCTGGTTGACAGCTTCACAGAGACTTGTAGCAGTCGAGTGGAGACCGAAGGTCTGTGATGTCTTTTTTTGCACGTTGTCTTGGCCTTTGTGCTGAACTCTGCTCTCCCCGTTGCCTCCTTTTTGTAAAACCTGGTTTTCCCATTTTAGTGGGGTTTTGTTGCACCAAACCCCTTTCAAACTCATTATATCTCTAAATTATAAAATTTCCTTGACTTCCTACTCTCTTCTGTCATCACTTCCTGCTTTTCTTGTACCATATGTCATCTCCTAAAGGTTTTTAGTGTTTTTCTTCAGATGGTATGACATTTCGGGTCTTAAGAGAGCGCTATGTTCAAAAGCATGGCTAATACATGAATACATGTGATACTTTTTGTTAATATTCTTCTGATTATAAAGTGTATTAAACATTTGTTTTAGCAAATCTGTATTTAAAAATGCATCAGTATTCCCAAAGCTGAGATAACTGTGTTTGAATATTCCCTTCCAGTCCTGTGTATCTGTCTGTGAAGCTAAATGAGCTAACCTCTTTGTAATCCCTGTCTCTGCCTACTTCATTGCAAGAACAAACAGAAACCAAAGCACACACACAGTAATATGCTAAATCTACAAATCTTCTTTTCTAATTCCCTATGGGGAAAAGTAAAGTTAATTTGAGCGTGTAATGGATAACATGGGAAAATAGGTAAATATTGCTGTGATTCTAGATGAATGTAGATGAATGGAGGAATTAATAAAATAAAAGATTGTGAGGGTAGAAGACTGTTACATACAAGGTAACCTTGTTGAGAGTGTTGTTTTAGGAAATGGCGACAGGGTAGGGGTGTGGCAGCTGCTCCAGGAGGTCAGATACAGTCAAAGCATCAAGGGCTCACTAGGGCAGGGCGAAACTAATCCCGTTTCTGCCAAACGCGCTTGAAGAAAGGCTGTTAAACCCTTGGACAGAAGTGGGAGGCAATACACAAGCACATGAGTCCCGGAGGCAGGCCGCTGGGTGCCACCTTGGAAGCTGGCCATCACCAGTCCCACTGAGCCAGCTTCAGCATTTAGTCTAATCCTATGGAGCATTTTTTGTGTTCTTCGATTTACCAAGTCTCACCGCGGAGAATTTAATGTTCGTAAGGGAGCTAGAGCAGGCAAAAGTGTGTGAAATACAAAGGAAATGAAGAGTTCAGATTTATGTGTGAAAAGAATTACAAGGCAGGCTGTATGGAGAGAACGCAAAGAAAGCATTTTCTTTTGCTTTTTTATCTTTCTGACTGAGTCAAAATGGCGGGAGTTGACTCAAGTGGTTTTAGTGTGACCCTTCATCAAAGCCAGTATTGTGGCTACTTTGGAAAGTAAAAGAAATTAAATTTAACATACAAACATGTAAAATACATAATGTAGCAAATTTGTTTAAAATTGATTCCCTTTCTGCAGTTTTGCTTCATGGTTTTTTTTTTTTTTTTTAATTGGAGCAAAATATGTTTGGGCTCAAAAGCTTGAAACGTTAACATTGTAAAAAGAAAAGCAAATTAGAACATTCAGACCACAGTTATAATGGGTGACCTCATAACAGTAATAAATGCTCCTGGCAGAAGCATAATAGTTGCTAAACTAGGCATGTACTTAAGGCAGGAACTCCTCACTCCCATTCTGGAACAATTTTTAAATTGACATTTTCTTTTAAGTGGTTCCACTCCTTAAAAAAGTGGCCCATTGCAAATAGATGTTAGTATAAAATGCTTACTGTTTGAAAAAATAAAAGAAACGTAATTTGGTTAATTTTATTTTTATTTCATTCTCGTGTTTGGGTTTGAAATGTTTTGGTTTTGAGTTGCATATTGGAGGAGGGAACAAAAAAACCTTTAACACGAAGACTATTTAAAATAGGCTGATTTCGGTGCTGGAAGCTAATTTCGTTTTTGTTTCTAACTAGGAAGAATCTCAGGTTTTGTAAGTCCAGAGGTCTGAAGTTTGCTTTTTTTTTAGAAAAAAACTTACCCTTGATTGACCACATCTTCCTGGAGCGCCCGGCAAGGGGTGGATGTCCAGGCTTGGGCCTGCTGCCTTTGGCTACTCCTCTTGGTCTTAGAGAAGGTGGAGATGATCATGCTTACACATGTGCTGTATCTGTGACAGAGTTATAGACTGAGAAATATTACCTTATAGGTCCTTTTTATTGAAAAAGTTACTTCATACAAGATCAAATGAAGTCACTTTAAAATTGTACATTTTTAAGCCATTGATGTAAATTAAGCATGGAGAACAGTTTATAGAACTAGAATGGTCTATTTAAAAAGTTACTCAAATCATATTATTCCTCTGCTTAAATCCTCATCCTATAACATCCTTCTACACTTAGGAAAATGCATGTAGACTCCTTATCAAAGCTTGCAAGACTGACTTGATCTGGGTCTTGAATACCCTCCCTGCCTCATCTCTCATTATTTTCTCTCTCACTCCCCAAGCTTCAGCCACCCTGGCCATCTTGCTGCTGTGTGAATACCCCAAGCTGATTCCCACTCTCAGCTGTTTGTTTCACACACCTGGAACACTTCTTTCATTGGCTCCTCATTAATCAGGGGCCTGCAAGAATCTTGTGTTTTCATAGAGGCATTTTTCCATTTATTCCACTGCAGAGCCTGGAAAGGTAAAAACTGTATTTCCCTCTCCTCTTGCTGCTCAGGTTCTGGTTGTGGTTTGGTGCCATATGAGGTGTGTGAGGTGAGTGTGGACCATCAGTGGCAAGTATGGATGTGGGCGTGTTTCATAGACGTTCAGCCTTGAAGTTTTTCTTTGGCCTTTCCAGCAATCAACTGTTTAATACCTGATAAATCATGTTTTAAGCTAGGTAAGTAGATTTTCTTCTCTGTGCTCCCACCCTGACCAATACTTGGGCCATGGCCATCCTCTTTGAAATAGCACTTACCCACTCCTGCCGTTACTCTGTCTCCACTCCTGCCATTATGTTCTGTCCTCTTACCCTACTTTTGTTCATTAAAGCATCCAGAGCAACCTGAAACAACCAATGTATTTGCTTATTCATTTCTTAGCCACCTCCCTCACTCAAATCTATGTTCGATGAAGTTAGATGCTTTGCATTTTTACTGCGGTGCCTGTCTTTACCTAGAACAATGTCTAGCACATAGTAGGGACTCAGTAAATATGTGTTGGATGTACTTATGTGCTACAGTTTTTTGGTAGCTGCCTGGAGGGTTGGAGTAAGAATAAATTGCAGACTGCAATGGGGTTCAATAAATGAGCAGTATTAGTCGTAAGTGGTATTTGTCATAGGTTCTAGAGCTGCAGAGCCCTGTTGCTATGCCTGCCATAGATTATAACAACTGAGGCAGGGCATTGATGCCTGTGTTTGAGAAACACTTCCAAGTGATTTTGCTTTTTTAAAAATTGTGTTTTATTTAGCTCCTGAGATGAAATCTAAAGCCTTCTAGTCTGTAGGAAAAAAATTCCATTTTAAAATTGCTGTCAGTTTATCAGTCATTAAGTTAGAGTTTGTAGAGCACTTATTCTTGAATAATTTGAATGAGGATAATTCAAGGAATAGCAAAATATTGGCTTTCCTAAAAGTGATGAATTTATAGATGGATAGTAAATACATACGAATACATTAATAATATGTTTCTTAGATCTGCTTAATCTAGGTCAATGCTTTTCAAATTGTAGATTGTAACCCATTAGTGGGTCGTTATGTTAATTTAGTGCTTTGTGAGTAGCATGTTTCTTTCTTTTAATTTTACATGTGCAGGATGTACAGGTTTGTTACATAGGTAAACATGTGCCATGGTGGTTTGCTGCATGCATCAACCTATCACCTAAGTATTAAGCCCAGCCTGCATTAGCTATTTTCGCTAATGTTCTCCCTCTTCCCACCCCCTACACGCCCCGGTGTGTGTTGTTTCCCTCCCCGTGTCCACATGTTCTCCTTGTTCATCTCCCACTTATGAGTGAGAACATGCAGTGTTTGGTTTTCTTTTCCTGCATTAGTTTGCTGAGGATGATGGCTTCCAGATCTATCCATGTCCCTGCAAAGGACATGATCTCATTCCTTTTTATGGCTGCATAGTATTCCATGGTGTATATGTACCACATTTTCTGTATCCAGTCTATCACTGATGGACATTTGGGTTGATTCCATGTCTTTGTTATTGTGAATAGCGCTCCAGTGAACATACACGTGCATGTGTCTTTATAATAGAATGATTTATATTCCTTTGGGTGTATACCCAGCAATGGGATTGCTAGGTTAAATGGTATTTCTGGTTCTAGGTCTTTGATGAATCACCACACTGTCTTCTACAATGGTTGAACGAATTTACGTTCCCACTAACAGTGTAAAAGCGCTCCTCTTTTTCCAAAGCCTCACCAGCATCTTTTGTTTCTTGGCTTTTCAATAATCACCATTCTGACTGGTGTGAGATAGTATCTCATTTTGGTTTCGATTTGCATTTCTCTAATGACCAGTGATACTGAGGTTTTTTCCCAGTAAGTTTCTTGGCTGCAGGTATGTCTTTCAAGAAGTGTCTGTTCATGTCCTTTTCCTGCTTTTTGACGTGGTTGCTTGGGTTGTTTTTTTTTTTTTTTTTTCTTCTAAAGTTAAGTTCCTTGTAGTCTCTGGATATTAGACCTTTCTCAGATGGGTAAGTTTGAAACATTTTTTTCCCATTCTATAGGTCGAATGTTTGCTTTGATGATAGTTTCTTTTGCTATGCAGAAGTTCTTTAGTTTAATTAGATCCCATTTGTCAATTTTTACTTTTGTTGCAATTGCTTTTGACATTTTCATCATGAAATCTTTGCCCATGCCTGTGTCCTCAATGGTATTGCCTAGATATTCTTCTAGAGTTTTTCCAGTTTTGTGTTTTACGTTTAAGTCTTTAATCCATCTTGAGTTAATTTTTGTATAACATATAAGGAAGGGGTACAGTTTCAATTTTCTGCATATGGCTAGCCAGTTTTTGCAACACTTTTTATTAAATAGGGAATCCTTTCCCCATTGCCTGCTTTTGTCAGGTTCGTTGAAGATCAGATGGTTGTAAATGTGCAGTCTTATTTCTGAGTTCTTTTTCTGTTCCGTTGGTCTATGTGTCTGTTTTTGTAGTAGTACCATACTGTTTTGGTTACTGTAGACTTGTAGTATAGTTTGAATTCAGGTAGTGGGATGCCTCCAGCTTTGTTCTTTTTGCATAGGATTGTCTTGGCCATACAGACTCTTTTTTGGTCCCATATGAATTTTAAAATAGTGTTTTCTAATTCTGTGAAGAATGCCAGTGGTAGTTTGATTGCAATAACATTGAATCTATAAATTACTTTGGGCAGTATGGCCATTTTCATGATACTGATCCTTCCTATCCATGAGCATGGAATGTTTTTTCATTTGTTTATGTCTTCTGATTTCCTTGGGCAGTGGTTTGTAGTTCTCCTTGAAGAGGTTGTTCACTTCCCTTGTTTGCTACATTCCTGGGTATTTTATTCTCTTTGTAGCAATTGTGAATGGGAGTTCATTCATGATTTGGCTCTCTGCTTGTCTATTGTTGGTGTATAGGAATGCTTATCATTTTTGCATATTGATTTTGTATCATGAGACATTGCTGAAGTGACTTATCAGGTAAAGAAGCTTTTGGAGTGAGATGATGGTGTTTTCTAGATGTAGGATTTTGTCATCTGCAAACAAAGACAATTTGACTTCTCTTCCTATTTGAATACCCTTTATTTCCTTCTCTTGCCTAATTTCCTTGGCCAGAACATCCAATACTGTGTTGAATAGGAGTGGTGAAAGAGGGCATCCTTGTCTTGAGCCTGTTTTCAAGGGGCATGCTTCCTGCTTTCTCCCATTCAATATGATACTGGCTGTGGGTTTGTCATGAATGGCTTTTATTATTTTGAGGTATGTTCATTCAATACCTAGTTTATTCAGAACTTTTAACGTGAAGGGATATTGAATTTTATCAAAGGCCTTTTCGGCATCTATCGAGATAATTGTGCGGTTTTTGTCTGCAGTTCTCTGTATGTCATCAGTTACGTTAACTGATTTGTATGTGTTGAACCAGGGATGAAGCCAACTTCATCCAGGTGGATAAGCTTTTCAGTGTACTGCTGGATTGTTTGCCAGCATTTACTGAGGATTTTTGCACTGATGTTCACCATGTATGTTGGTTTGAAGTTTTCTTTTTTTGTTTTATCTCTGCCAGGTTTTGATACCAGGATGATGCTGGCCTCAACATGAGTTAGGGAGGAATTCTTCCTTTTCAATTGTTTGGAATAGTTTCACATGAAATGGTACCAACTCTTCTTTGTACCTCTGGTAGAATTCAGCTGTAATGCATCTGGTCATGGGTTTTTTCTTTTCTTGTTTGGTTGGGACGCTATTTATTACTGCCTCAATATCAGAACTCAGTGTTGGTCTGTACAGGGATTCAACCACTTCCTGATTCACTCTTGGGAAGGTGTATGTGTGTATGTGTCTCGGAATATATCCATTTCTTCTAGATTTTCTAGTTTATTTGCATACAGGTATTTATGGTATTCTCTGATGGTTGTTTATATTTCTGTGGAATCAGTGGTGATACCCCTTTATCATTTTTATTGTGTCTATTTGATTATTTTTTCTTCTTTATTATTCTAGCTAGTGGTTTATCTATTAGTTTTTTCAAACAAACAGCTCCAGGATTCACTGATGTTTTTTGGAAGGATTTTTCATGTCTCTATCTCCTTAAGTTCTTCTCTGATCTTGGTCATATCTTGTCTTCTGCTGGCTTTGTTTGCTCGTGGTTCTCTAGTTCTTTTAGTTGTGATGTTAGGATGTCAATGTCAGGTCTTTCTAGCTTTTTGCTGTGGGCATTTAGTACTATAAATTTGTCCCAGAGATTCTGGTACATTGTGACTTTGTTCTCATTAGTTTCAAAGAACTTCCTGATTTCTGCCTTAATTTCATTATTTACCCAGGAGTCATTCAGAAGCAGGTTGTTTAATGTCCATGTAGTTGTGTGGTTTTGTATGGGTTTTCTAATCTTGAGTTCTGATTGGATCACTCTGTGGTCTGAGAGACTGTTGTGATTTCAGTTATTTTGCATTTGCTGGGGAGTGTTTTACTTCCAATTATGTCATCAATTTTAGAGTAAGTGCCATGTGGTGATAAAAAGAATGTATATTGTTTTGGGGTAGAAGGTTCTGTAGATACCTGTCAGATCTGCTTGATCCAGAGCTGAGTTCAGGTTCTGAGTATCTTCTGTCTTGATGATCTGTCTGATATTGTCAGTGGGGTGTTAAAGTCTCCCATTATTATTGTGTGGGAGTCTAAGTCTCTTTGTAGGTCTCTAAGAGCTTGCTTTATGAATCTGGATGTTCCTGTATTAGGTGCATATATATTTGGGATAGTTAGCTCTTCTTGTTGAATCGCACCCTTTACCATTATGTGAGGCACTTCTTTGTATTTTTTTATCTTTGTTCGTTTAAAGTCTGTTTTGTCAAAACTAGGATTGTGACCCCTGCTTTTTTCTGTTTTCCATGTGCTTTTCCTCCCTCCATTTATTTTGAGTCTATGTGTGTCTTTGCATGTGAGATGCATCTGTTGAAGACAGCACAGCGGTGGGTTTTGACTCTTTCTCCAGCTTGCCATTCTGTGTCTTTTAATTGAGGCATTTAGCCCATTTACATTTAAGGTTCATATTGTTATGTATGAATTTGATCCTGTCATCATGATGCTGGTTAGTTATTTTTACAGACTTGTTAATATAGTTGCTTCATAGTGTCATTGGTCTGGGTACTTCAGTACGTTTTTGTAGTGGCTGGTAACCATTTTCCCTTTCCACATTCAGTGCTTCTTTCAGGAGCTCTTGCAAGGCAGGTCCGGTGGTGATGAATTCTGTCATCATTTGCTTGTCTGAAAAAGATTTTATTTCCCCTTCACTCATGAAGCTTAGTTTGGCCAGATACTGAATTCTAGATTGGAAATTCTTTTTTTTTTTTTTTCCTTTTTTTTTTTAAGAATGTTGAGCCCTGGCGCAGTGGCTCACGCCTCTAATCCCAGAACTTTGGGAGGCCGAGTCGGGCAGATCACCTGAGGCCAGGAGTTCGAGACCAGCCTGGTCCAACGTGGTGAAACCCCACCTCTACTAAAAACACACAAAAAATTAGCTGAGTGTGGTGACGGGCACCTGTAATCCCATCTACTCAGGAGGCTGAGGCTCACTTGAACCTGGGAGTTGGAGGTTGCAGTGAGCCTGAATCACGCCACTGCACTCCAGCCTGGGCAACAGAGAGAGACTCCATCTCAAAAAATATATAAAAATAAATAAAGTTGAATATTGGCCCAATCTCTTCTGGCTTGTAGGGTTTCTGCTGAGAGGCCCACTGTTCGTCTCATGGGCTTCCCTTTGTAGGTAACCTGGCCTTTTTTTCTCTGGCTGCCTTTAACATTTTTTCTTTCATTTCAACCTTTGCTGAAGATAAGGTATCTTAGAGTTGATCTTCTCATGGAGGATCTTTCTTTGGTTCTCTGGGTTTCCTGAATGTGAATGTTTACCTGTCTTGCTAGGGTAGGGAAGTTATCCTGGATGACATCTTGGAGTATGTTTTCCAACCTGGTTCCATCCCCCCTGTCTCTTTCAGGTGCCCCAATCAGTCATAGGTTTGGTCTTTTTACATAATCTCATAGTTCTCGAAGGTTTTGTTTATTCCTTCTCATTTTTTTTCCCTCTAATCTTGTCTGCCTGTCTTACTTCAGCAACATAGTCGTCAAGCTCTGAGATTCTCTTCTCCACTTGTCTATTCGGCTGTTGATACTCATGGTTACATTATGAAGTTCTCATGTTGTGTGTTTCAGCTCCATCAGGTCATTTATGTTCCTCTCTCAACTGGTTATTCTGGTTAACAGCTCCTGTAGTGTTTCATCATGGTTTTTAACTGCTTTGAATTGGGTTAGAACACACTCCTTTAGCTCGGTGAAGCTTGTTATTACCACCTTGTGAAGCTTACTTCTGGCACTTCATCTATTTCAGGTTCAGTCCAATTCTGTGCCCTTGCTGGAGAGGTGTTGCAATCATTTGGAGGACAAGAGGCACTCTATTTTTTGTTTGTTTGTTTTTGAATTTTCAGTGTTTTTTCTTTGATTCTTTCTAATCTTTGTGAACTTATTTACCTTGGATCTTTGAGGCTACTGACCTTTGGCTGGGGTTTTTGTGGGGTCTTTTTTGTTGATGTTGTTGCTTTCTGTTTTTCTTTTAATAGGTCGCTTTTCCATAGGGCTGCTGTGGTTTGCTGGGGGTCCACTCCACACCCTGTTCGCCTGAGTCCCTCCCATAGCTGGAGGTATCACCAGGGGAGGCTTCAGAACAGCAAAGATGGTTGCCTGTTTCTTTCTCTGAAAGAACTCTGTCCTGGAGGACTCTGTCCTAGAGTTTCTCTGAGAACTCTGTCCTAGAGGGACACTGACCTGATGCTAACCAGAACTCTGCTGTATGAGGTGTCTGATGACTTCTGTTGGGAGGTCTCACCTAGTCATGGGGCACAGGATCCAGGAACCCACTTGAAGAAGCAGCCTGGCTGCCCCTCGGCAGAGTAGGTGCACTGGGCTGGGGGGATTCCCACTTTCTGAGCTGACCAGACTTCTCAGAGCCAGTAGGCAGGAGAGATGAAATCTGCTGAACCAGAGACAGTGGCCGCCCCTCCCCTCAGAGGCTCCATCCCAGGGATCAAGAGCTTTGTCCCTAAACCCCTGGCTGGAGTTGCTGGAATTCATATGGGGAGGCCCTGCCCAGTGAGGAGGGATGGATCAGGTCCCACCTAAAGAAGAAGTCAGCCCACGATCTGCCACAGTCACTGTGCTTCACTGTGGGGAATTCCTCTTGGTCTAAACTGCCCAGTCTCCCTGGCATGAGCAGGAGAAAACGGCCAAATGGAGCCACAGTGATGGCAGCCGCCCCTTTCCCCAGGAACTCGGTCATCTTAGTCTCCAGCCTGCTACCACTGTCCACAACCCGAGCAGCTGCTGAGGGTCCACACAGCTCCATGCTTGGGACCCAAGGCCCTGGTGGCGTGGGCTCACCAGGGGATCTCCTGATCCGCAGGTTGCACAGATACTTGGGAAAAGCGTGGTTTCCCTGGTGGGGTAGTACAGTCACTCTTCACTTCCCTTGACGGGAGATGGGAGTTCCCCTTACCCCGTATGGCTCTCAGGTGGGCCATTGCTCCACCCTGCTTTTTCTTGCTCTCCATGGGGCATGTCAACCACCTCGTTGGTCCCGGTGAGATAACCTGGATGCCTCAGCTGAAGATGCAGGATTCGCTCACTGTTTTTGTTCTTCTGGGTGGGAGCCGCAGAGGAGAGCTGCTTCTAGTAGGCTATCTTGACCCCTTTCTTGACTAGCATTTCTTTAATTAAAATGCAGTAGAAAATAGAAGATATTATGCATATTTGCATCTTATAGGTACTGGGTCATGATGAAAATGTTATTTGTTACAGAAGGTTAGAGTAAAAAATTTTGGAACAACACAGAGAGATAGTTGTATGGTCTGTAACTCATAAGTGATGGCTCTACTCAGAGGTCCTAAGACTGAAAGTTAGAAATTTTTCTATGGACAGATTTACCTAATTTTTTTTAAATCCCAGGCCTAGAGCTGCCATGAGATGCTATGTTCAGTATTCACAGGGGTGGAAAGTGGAGAGAGAGCAGTGAATCACCCCTGTGTTGAGCCGGATGCTTTACCACAGTCTCTTATTTAGGCCCTTCCATGCAATGTAGAGGAATTACTGTTACTCTCATCCTTAAATCATAAGAGAAAGGAAGGCTTTTCTGTTATCTTTATCCTCATATCCTCTTTGCCATATGTGTAAAGGAGGAAGAAAGAGTAAGTCTGAGGTTTAAAGTGAGCCCCATTAAAACTGTAAATTAGACAGGATTCCTCTCTCAGTTTTCCCTTTCTTCCCTGTCTCCAGGATCAGACTGGGCACCTCTGCCGAGATTGTGAATAAATATTCCTTACATCATTAGCCACCATTTATTTAAAAGCAAGGTGGTTTATTACCTGGTACAAGAGCAGAGGAGGAGAATGTAGGTGGCAGTGCCTAATATTTCCCTTGTTGCCCTGAGTAATTCAGCTCTAGCCCCAAACTTTGATGTCCTACTTGGCCACATACTGCAGTCACTGTGACCTGTCATCTGTAGATGACATTAGTGTCTGTCTCTTTCATTCAAGCTTGCCTTTTTGGGTCTTTTACTTCCCATCCCAAACTTTTCAATCTCACACTCTACTCTTTGCGGAAGAAGTATAAGAATTTTTTCCTAGCTTACTACATTTCTAATGAGTCTTATTTTATTATAATGAGCTAAAATTGGCAGGAGGTAACAAACATGGGCTCTGAATCCCAGCTGTACCACTTATGACCTCAGGAATGTTATCAGTCATCTGAGCCTTGCCGTCTCGTCTGGAACATGGGAGTGATGATAATGTCTATCTCATAGTCTTGCACTTTCTGTTTTTATAAGATAATTGATTACAAAGTATTCAGAACTGCCCAGCAGTAGTAGTAAGTGTGTGTGTTGTGGGGCTGTCCACTGTAAATCCCAATCCTCCAGTCTGCCAAGATAAGTAGGATAAGCCCTGCCCTGAAGCTGTTGGATTAATTTGGTCAGAAATCAATTTCATGAATATTTCTTGAGAATTGGCTACTCACCTGTTGCTGTGGGGTATGTATAGAAAACTTCAAGGAGCTGATAGTCATCTCGAAAAGTCTCAGACTTGACACATGAGCGGAGCAGTATAAAGGGGTAGTGCTGTCGTTGTGAATTGATGGGTAGGTTTTCTGGAAAGGGGAGGGTGGTGAGCTTTGAGGCGTTTTTGAAGGATGGGTAGGATTTGGACAGGCAGAGAAGAATATACAAAATCAGCAAAACAGGAGAGTAAGTATGTGATGTGTATACGTGTGTGGAGTGGAGGCTGAACGGGAATAAGAATAATAGGAACATGGAATTGCAAATGGGAAGTAGTCAAGATTGCTTTGGATAGAATGCAGTATGGAAAATCCTGATTTCCTAAATGAGAATTTGACTTAATAGTCAAGAATCTTTGCCTATATCTTCCCTCATTCCCTTATAAAACTTAAATTTAAATGCCAGTTTATTAATTTAAATAAATTCTGTCTAAGCTGATTTAAGCAGGACATTCTTTCCTAATAGGTAATTGACAAACTATATAATATGGTACACTCAGAAGGTTGCTTAGCTGGTGTGGCATCAGGACAAAGGAAGCTAGAGGTAGTGACTGTTTAATGTCATCAAGTTTAGGCAGCTTGATATAGCAATTTCCAATGAGGATGAATTTGCCAAAGGACCACAAACCTCACAGTTCGTTAGATACAGCTTCTATATCCATCTCCTCGCTAGGTGATTGCCAGCTGGATGAAAAATATATCCAAGCCCATTAGCTAAGGCTTTTTCTCCCCTGGATTGTGCATGGATGGGCACCTCCAGTGCTCTTTTGTATGGCTTTTTTGCTATTCTTCTTTGGCCTACAGATAGTGAACAATAAGTATTTCTTTGGATATTGAAATGACTCAGTCAAGTTAGAATCAATTCCTTTTAGTTTGTTGACCTATCCGGTTGTTTTGGGTTTTTTGTTGTTGTTGTTGTTGTTGTTTTAACCAATGTGTGTTTGTGTAATACAGAGTTACAATAGAACAATTAGGAAATATAAAAAAGCAAAACAAGAAAAAATTCTTCCATGATGACAATTTACAGAATAATACTGCATTATGTATTTACTAAACAGCTTTTCTCAGTAACAAAGAACCCTAAAATCTTAATGGGTTGAAACAGTTATTTATTTCCCTTTTCAATTACTTTTTGGTGGCTATGGAATGGCTGTGGCAGAGCTCTGCTCTAAGTGTCTTCTCATTGGGAGATCCATTTTGAAATAACAGTTTCTCAGTGACAAGACCTTCCTGTGGTGGAAGGGAAGAACAGGACGCTGAACCAACCCACACAGTGCATTTAAAGTTGCTGGAATGGGACATGGGCCCTATTTGTTCATAGTCCATTGGCCAAAGCAAGTTACGTGGCTATGGTCAACATCAATGGAGTAGGAAACTTTCCTTGGGAAACCTTAGGAGTAGGGTGTGCAGTAGATATTTGTGAAAAGTAGCATTTTTGATACTCTTGATGAGAAATATTCTTTCTTCACAAACAAAATACATTTGTATGTAGCAATACAACAACCCCATTCCACTTTCTTGATCACGAATACTCATTCCCCTCCAAAGGCAGAGTATACTCAACTCCTCCCCAAAGAAGAGTTATCCAGACATAGCCTATGTTGCATTCTTTAAGATATATATAGATATAGATGAATACATATTTAAGGGTGGTCTTTTTTACCTAGTAATATACTAAAAAGATCTTTACATATCAATATGGATTTCAACAGAATTTTAATATTTACGCTAGATTTCATTTTATATGCCTTATATTATTTAACCAATTTTTTTTTTTTTTTTTTTTTTTTTTTTGCTTGAGACAAGGTCTGGCTCTGTCACCAAGGCTGAAGTATAGTGGCACGATCTCAGCTCACTGTAACTTCTGCCTCCCGAGCTCAAGTCATCCTCCCACCTCAGCCTCCCAAGTAGCTAAGACTACAGGCACACAACACCACACCCAGCTAATTTTTCTATTTTTTTGTGGGGGCAAGGCCTTACGCCATGTTGCCTTGGCTGATCTTGAACTACTGAGCTTGAGCAATCCACCCGGCTTGGCCTCCCAAAGGGCTGGGATTACAGGCATGAGCCACCACGCCTGGCCTAGTCCCTCATTTGTAGACATTGTTATTGTTTGCAGTTTTTGTTATTTTCAACAACTGCTTAGACTAAACATTTTTTCATTTCCTTAAGAATTCCTGAGTCGAAGAATGAATGCAGATGTTTTTGTGCTTTTTATTTGTATTGTTAATACAATAAATTGTTGTTTAGGGAGGGTGTTCCATACTATTTCTGGGCCAGTTTGACTGATGAAAATAGTATCTCATTGTCTCGATTTGCATTTTTAGTACTAATTTTTATTTTTATTATGTTTACGGAAAACTTGCTTTCTTCATTTTGGGGTTGCCCATTTATTTTTTCCAATTTTTAAATTGAGATATTCATCGTTTTCTTAATTGATGTCCAAAACCTTTTTATTTTTATTTTGAACATTATTATTACCTTTGTCGTATATGCTGATTATATTTTTGCTGGTTTGTCTTTTAACATATTTTTCTACTTTCAGTTTTTAATCATAAGCTGGACAAAGACATGAACGTTGTAGGAAGGCAGAATGAAAAGCACAAAGCAATAGAACTAGATAGGAAGTGTCTCAGCAGCTTAGCAGAACTGAGATGGAAACTCAAAATAAGGTTCTGTTATCGGGGCCAGGCGTGGTGGCTCATGCCTGTAATCCCAACACTTTGGGAGGCTGAGGCAGGCAGATCATAAGGTCAAGAGTTTGAGACCAGCCAGCCTGGCCAACATGGTAAAACTCTGTCTCTCCTAAAAATACAAAAATTAGCTGGGTGTGGTGGCGCGTGCCTGTAATCCTAGTGACTGGGGAGGCTGAGACAAGAGAATCACTCGAACTCAGGAGACAGAAGTTTCAGCGAGCCAAGGCCATGCAGCTGCACTCCAGCCTGTGTGACAGAGACTCTGTCTCACAAAAAAGATTCTCTTTTCCTTTATACACAGAGTTTAAGATCCCCATTGTCTAAGTTAATCTTGCTAGACCAGGTTCTCTAGTAAAGGAAGATACTTCATTTAGAGTCTAGTAAGAAAAATAAATGTCCAGAATAAAGCTTTACATTTTTATTTCAGTAAAGTAAAGGGTTGTATGAAGCTATGGCATTTTTCTTACCCTTTAGTTGCCAAATGGCCTAAAAGTACTAGTGTTTTAAAGAGAGGAAAGAAATGTATCTGTTTTCAGTTGGGAAGTAGCATTTTGGTACATTATGCTTTGGTTCTTGCTTTTTCATCTTTTTGGCATTTGTTTCAAAGATCTTACCTGCCAGGAAGTTCCTTTTTTCTTTTTCTTTTTTTTTACTTTCCTTTTTGATGGATCAGCTGCTTTTTGGAATAAATGCTACAATTTTAGGACCAAATCAGTGATGTTGCAGTATTTTCAGGGTTAAAGCACTTTGGTTAATGTGAAATTCATTGTCAAATATACTTTAGGACAAATTACAAAAATGATAGCATTGATTCAACTGCATCCATTTTTATTCATGGCTTAATGAATATTTTCGGGCTTAGTGTTATATATTCTCATTAGAAACATATTCATGTTATTTTACTTATTTAAAACAATAAACAACTAAAGGTTAGCAACCATCTTCTCAGCAATATTAATAGCATCCGTTGTACTGCAGTCATCCAGTCTTCTGTGGAAGTCAGTTGCATGTTATTTATTTTAACAAAGAATTTCATGTCCAAGGGAATTCTCTATATGGGATCTCTTTCCTGTGGGTGATTTATTTTCACTGGCAAAATGATACGTTTCTAGATGTTTGTGTGCTTACGAGTTTGGTTTAAACTTTTCCTTGAAAAGTGAATGCTTAATCCCCTCAGAGTCCAACCACCTAGTAATAATGAAGAACTGAAGGATAGTTGTTTCAGTTTCGATCTCTTGAAAGTGCTTAATAAGCACCTTTTCATACCTTTGAAGGGGACCTCTCGGTGTAAGTCTCTGCAGGCCCTTGCTGAGCCATTGGTTCAGTAGCGGCAGGCTCATTTGCATCTTGGTCCCTGAGCTTCAGTGTCTATTACAGCTGCAGAATGCACTGGAAACTTCTGCCCTTGGTAGACTATTAATTCATCGAAGAGAAGAGCCTCGTGACAAGGCAGTGGCATCTGCTGGTGTCGTTGCCTTCTTTTTCTTGCATTCCTTTTTTAACCAAGAAGTTAAGACATTTCCTCCAGCTCTCGACACTCTCAAATAAGGAGAGTTCCTCCCATGAGGATTTCTCACAGCTCTTGCCTCACAAAAACACAAAAATCAAGATAATATCAGAAAAGACATGGAGAAAGGCATTTTAGGAGGACATGAAAATGGCTGTAGCAAGCACTATACAAAACAGTAAAATGCCTCTTATAAAGAGTACCTACAGCTGTCCGGGCGCGGTGGCTCACACCTGTAATCCCAGCACTTTGGGAGGCTGAGGCGGGTGAATCACTTGCGGTCAGGAGTTCGAGGCCAGCCTGGCCAACGTGGTGAAACCCATCTCTACTAAAAATACAAAAATTCGCCAGGCGTGGTGGTGGGCACCTGTAGTTCCAGCTACTCGGGAGGCTGAGGCAAGAGAATGGTGTGAACCCAGGAGCCGGAGCTTGCAGGGAGCCGAGATTGCACCACTGCACTCTAGCCTGGGCGACAGAGCAAGATTCTGTCTCAAAAAAAAAAAAAAGAGTACCTATAGCTAGAAGAGAAAAATTGTTAATGCTCCTACCCACCACAAACCAAAGATAAATGTTTGAGGCGCATATCCCAATTACCCTCTCTTGATCATTGCACATTGTTGTATATATGTGTCAAATGAACACACATACCCCTAAAGTATGTACAACTATGATACACCAAATAAAAATACAAAAAGGGAAAAAAGAGTACCAATTAAGGTGAAGATATGCTACCAATAAGCTAACATTCTATATGATTTCCATCTTATAACTCTTAGAACAACTCATAAAGTAGGTTACCTACATACATATACACACACCAAAAAATTTCCTCCATCACCAGAAACAGTTGATGTTTTCAAGTCATCCAGAAGAATGTGGATCTGAGAGATAGAGACAATTCCAATCTATTTCAAGATGATCTTAAACATGTAGAAAGACCTGTCGGTTACAAATTGATTATTTCAGCCTTCCTCTACAGATGGACAAGTTATTGGTGTAAATACATGGCAGCCGTAAATATCAGTCGGAGTATCTGAAGTCAGTCCCAGGTCTCCTGGGAAACATTCTGCCTTGGGAAGTAAAATGCTGAAACTAATGGAGTCTTAAAGGGGTTTTGTTTTTGCCTTTTTTTGTTTTCATTTCTTTCATGTAATTTCACATAATTTTCACATAATTTGTAGGCAAAAATCCCAAGAGCCATAAATGGTCCTGTGAACATAGTATTTCACACCAGTGACATTTTCATGTTTTTTTGTCAGACTGAAAAGAGCTAAGATGAAATATTGTTCATAAATCTCCACTTTGTAAGGTTTTTGCTCCCTCGGGAAAGCTGATGGCTATGCAATTGTAAAGGTCTTATATTTGGCAAATATTAAAGCAGATATTCAGTTAAAGTCATACTCCAAATACTACTGCATAAATCAGTGCACCGAAAGAAAGTTCACATTGACAGACACATGTGTATATCCTTTAAACATCTTGGAACTTACTCTGCACTACAAGGAAGCCACTTTTTTGTTGCCTTCAATAGTGGAAGACTTCACTTAAATGATGGGACTAGTACATACACATCTGGTTTAACTGGACTGCACTATGAATGATCAGCTTACCCTATTGATAATCAATGTGATTTTTCTGTGCTGTGTAAGAGGTTTCTTGATACATAGTATGTTTTAAATTGTGTAAGCTTCATAAAGCGGCTTGTTGAAATAGGCTACTGTATATGAGTTTAAAATTTATAGCAAGCTGAATGAGACTCATATTGTCGTTGAAATTATTTATACCAACTCAAGATACACAGCATTTCTTGTGACCCAAAAAAAACTATTTTACTTACAGTATGCAAGATAAAAATGTTTCATGTGGCCAGGTGCAGTGACTTGCACCTGTAATCTCAGAATTTGGGGAGGTCAAGGCAGGAAGATCACTTGAGCCCAGGAATTTGAGACCAAGCTGGACAACATAGAGTGATCCTGTCTCTACGGGGGAAAAAAAAAATTGCAATTAGCCAGGCTTGTTGGAACACACCTGTGGTCTCAGCTACTTGGGAGGCTGAGGTGAGAGGATCACTTAAGCCAGGAGGTTGAGGCTGCAATGAGCCATGATCACACCACTGCACTCCCACCTGGGTGATAGAGTAAGACCCTGTCTCAAAATAAATAAATACATAAAATGTTGTTTTATGCAATTACAGAGTTTTAAATTTCCGAAGACATTAGAGATTATAACATCAGTACAGATATATAAACTGAGGGCTGGAGATGTAAAGTGACTCTTCCCAGGTTGGATCACAAGATGGTGGCATTGTGTCACCTTCACTCCAATGTTCTGAATCTCAGTCCAGCATCCTTTCTGCTCTAGTATTTGCTCACACCTAGACAGAAGGAAAGAAAGAAAAGACCAAAAGGAAGAAAAAGACTGAAGAAAAGGAAGGTGCAGTATTCTATGTATTGGTCTTTAGTGTGATGGTGTGAAACCCATTGTCTTTGAGTTGAGAGGTCTTGAGGCTTGGCTTCTGTTACTGGTTTTCCCCTAGCATGTCTACTAAGAGGCCAAGTTGTGCTTATGCTTGTTCTTAGCTCCGGAAGCAAATTGTTGATTTTCTGAAATACCGTTTTCAGGTTAATTAGAAGTGGAGCAGAAAGGTTTAAGCATGGGAGATAGCCTCTCACCAGTGTTCACAGTGTTTCAGCAGTATGTTGTATCTTTAAAAGCTTGATCCTGAAGAAACAACCATACTCTAGAAAGTATGTCATTTTTTCCTATTACTAATAATGTATGTGATAACTTATTCATAGGAATCTGTAAAATATTCTTATTTCTGGAAACCGATATGATAAATTCTGGACTTCATGTACCTTTTAAATTACATCTAAGTGATTATGAGGTCTGTTTGTAAAGGGAAACAGGGAAAGTTGCCACATTATTGTCTGGGTTTGGTTTTTACAATGTATATTATCTTTAATGTTAATATAACAGTCCCAAAAGATGATAGCTAATTTCAGGTTCCATTTCTCTAGTTCTTGGCCTAGGAAAATGAAAACAAGGTTTGACTGAAATAAGATTCTGTTCAAATGCCCTTATAAATGAGGAAGCCTCACATGATTGGGTTTTTTTCAGGGATTTTATTGTTGATTAACTGCTAATGGGGGAGAATTTATAGTTGAGAATAATTTCTAAAAGTTAGTCACTTACCAATGGGCTTAGCAAAAAAAGGAAAATATGGGAGCAGAATCTATAGCTTGATTTTTTTTGAAGGGCTTCATTATTGTCTGTACAATGTGTTACTGGGAAAAACCCTAATGAACTTTGGCTTAAATACTGGTAATAACTAAAACTGCTCATTCTCCCAGTCTGACCACCCACCCATTCCGTAGCCTACCTTGCCTATCCTAAAGTTTACAATGAATTTATTTTTATATCATTTGAATTATTTATCCTGTATTGCCCAGCAGTCTTTATGCTACCTGAAATTTTTACCAGAAATGACAGACATTCCAGCAAATATTTTCTAAGGGCACTGTCCTTCATATAGAGTATTCGACCAAGTGAGTAGAAGGTTAGTCAAACTCATTAAATACAAGTCCACAGTTTTCACTACACTCTATGAATTTTTATCAGCATGAAAATAAGTTCAAGAAAGAAATGTTAGGTCATCTTGCCTCATTGTGACTAGCTGTCTTCATTTGGGTAGGCTACATTCCTGTAGTAAATGGTCTCAAATTGTTGGCTGGCTCAAACACAGAGTAAGTTTGTTTCTTGTTTACACGGTTATCAAAGCTAGATATTCCTGGTGAACAGATTGCTTCTTTTTGCAAAAATATAGCAGCCTCTTTCCATTTTGTGGCATCATCATCTTTGGGGACTTACGAATTTTTCTGTATTTGGCCTGTAAAAGTAAAACGAGTACTGGTTCTTAAAAAGCTTGGCCTGGAAGTGGCACACATTGCTTTCACTCACATTCCTTATTAGGAATCTAGTTGCAAGGGATGCTGAGAAACAGTCTCGGTGTTCTCAGCACCGAGAAACAACCCTGTACCATGGGAGGAAGAAGGGATTTCGGTAGACAAACAGGCATCACTGCTGCACCAGGTAACCTTTTCAGTCATTTCCTTATGAGCCTGGTTGAGTGGGGTTTCATCTTTGGGTCTTCAGATGGATTGATATTAATATGGTTTTACTATCTCTCATTGATGTTAATTTTAAATGATAGTGTTTCTACATATTTTCTAGAAAAAGCTAGTTTTTTTATTGAAACTTATATGTTATTATCGTTCCCATATATAAAAGCTAATACAGAACTCCTTAATCCTAATTAAACAGATTAGTTTGAAATCAATACACCTACTTCTGACAAAGAAGCAACATAGATACACCATCTTGGATGTTACTTGTATGATTATAGGTATATCTGTTTGCTATTGCTGCTGTATCAAATTACCATAAACTTGTTGTCTTAACACAAATATATTAGCTCATAGGCCTGAAGATCTCAAGTCCAAAATGGGTTGGCATGGCTGTGTTCCTTCTGGAGGCCTGAGGGGAGAATCTGTTTGCTTGTCTTTTCCAGCTTCTAAAAGCTGTCTGTATTCTTTGGCTCATGACCCCCTTTCTCCTTAAAATCTCTTTTTCCCTTCTGCTTCTGTCATCCCATCTTCTCTGACTGTGAACCTCCAACCTGTCTTGTTAGAACCCTGTAAGGCTGAGCATGATGGCTTGTACCTGTAATCTTGCACTTCGGGAGGCCAAGGCAGGAGGATCACTTGAGCCCAGGAGTTAGAGACCAACCTGGACAATATAAAGAGACCTCATCTCTAGAAAAATTTTTTTAAAAATGTTAAAACTAGGTGGGCGCAGGGGCGTGTGCCTATAGACCTACCTACTTGAAAGGTTAAAGCAGGAGGCTCAGTTGAGCCTAGGAGTTCGAGGTTACAGTGAGCTATGATTGCACCACTGCACTTGAGCCTGGACAACAGAGTGAGACCTTATCTCTAAAAAAAACAAAAACGAAAACACATCCTGTGTGCCCACTGACACAACCCACAGTAATCTCCTCTCCTTAAGTTCGTTAACTTAATCAAATCTGCAAATTCTCTTTTGACATATAATATTCACAGAGTAATGTAAACATCTTGTGATCCGGGAGTTAGGACGTGGACATCTTTAGGGGGACCATTATTCAACTTTCCACAATAAATAAATGATGTACAGACTTTTTCTCAGAGAAAAGCGATGCAACGATGAAATGGATTTTTGGTTGCTTTTCAGAAAACAATTTGCTGATCAGACTGTGCTGTGCAATGACAAAATGTTGATGCCAGAAGGAACTGTAGAGGTTATTTCATCCAAGACTCACATTTCCTGGATGAGGAATCCAGGGCCCCTAAAAATTGATAGATTCTTGCCCAGAGGTTGTTCACCCAGTCACAGGCAGAGCTTTGGGACCGTCTGGGGATTTTAAGATAAAGTTGGAGAGAAGGTGCCATGTTCTTTTCTTAGAAGTCCATTTAAGGCATTTTTTTCTTTAAGTAACACTAATATTCTAGAATACAAAATGTTCCCAAGTCGACTTCTGATAGCAAGGAAATGTTTTAGTGAATCATGGACCTCAGACCTTAATATCGTATATAAAATAAATAATTCTGTATAATGTTCTGCAAAGCACTCTTGTTTCAATAGACTGTCAGTGAGATGTGCTCTATATATGTGTATATATATGTACTTTTTTTTTTTTCCTGACATGGAGTCTCGCTCTCTCGCCCAGGCTATGGGCTCTATATTTAAGAGAAAATGTTTTGAGTTTTACCACTTGTCAAGCATGTTGTTGGCTAGTCGAGAGTGGATGGTAAAAGTACTGGAAATTCTCTTATCTCATTCTCTACCCTCTCCCCCTTGCTGTGCTACCCAGTATTGTAACCATGTGGCTATCGAGCAGTTAATAACTGGGTAGTCCAAACTGATATATTCTGGGAGTATAAAATATACACCAGATTTCAAAGACTCCGTACAGAAAAAAAAAAAAGTAAAATATCTCATTGTTTTTATTGATTACATATTGAAATAACTTTTTAAAATTTTGATAAAATAGAAATAAAGTCTTACTCTGTTGCCTAGGCTGGGCTCAAACCCCTGGGCTCAAGTGATCCTTCCACGTTGGCCCTGCAAAGTGCTGGGATTATAGACATGAGCTACCATGCCTGGCCTGAAATGGTAACATTTTGGATATATGGGGCAAACAAGATACATCGTTAAAGTTAATTTTACTTGTTTTCTTCTTACACATTGTAATGAGGTTACTAGAAATTTTAAGTTATTATGTGGCTTTTATAGACTTCTATTGGACAGTACTATTCTACACTTTTCCCCAGCTCTAATGATGTTCCGATTTGAGGCACATTACTGCTTCCTTATCCTATGAGAATCTTAGAACTGGCACAGTAAAAATAGAGTATTTCTTATTTGTATTGACGAGCTAGGAAGTTCATCGTATCTTGATGAGTGACTGTGATACTTATTATAATGTAGTAAGACCTTGATAATTCTGGGGAAAATGCAATTAGTAATACCTGAATTAAAGAATAATTTAAAAGAAATGCACTTTTATTTGCTCCTGGGAATGTATCTTAACACAAGCTGAGCGATGTGCTGCTTAGTAAAACAGGCCATGCAGAGTAATCGAAAGAGCCTAGTCTTGAGGATCCGAGTAGATTCGACATTGAATCCAAGCTCTTGTCTTAGCTGAAAAGCTTTAGATAAGTTAACTACTTTCTCTAAAACCATCTATAAAATGAGACTGATCATATCTATTCAATAGTGTTTGTCATAAGTATTAAATGAGATAATGTGAAGTTTCCGGCCTATATGAAATTCCCCGGGGAACAGAGTGAGTCGTATGGAGGTGAGGAGGAGGTAGAAAGGAAGCACGACTGGGCACAGAGGAACGGACGGTTATGCTGTCTCAACAAAGGCCTCTGTGATCCTTGCAGAGCTCCGAAACCGGAGGTGGGTGGAGAAAGAGAGGCATCGACACATCCTCAGATGCAGGTCCTCTCTCCCATGACCCTGGGCCAGGCAGCTTTCTTCATCTCAGGGCAGTTCTCAGAGACAGCTGCCAGGTGAGGCTGGATGAGCCCTTCATTCCTGAAGGGGCGTCTGGGCAGCTCAGTACAGAGTCTACCCAAGAATGTTCATTCCCCCCACTCCTGTTACCAGCTTCATTACAAATGAGTCCAGGGCACTGTTCTGGTCACTTGAAGTTACCATTGTTAATTTATCCATTTGACTTGTTTCGTACTCGTTCTTGTTACAAACAGTATTTTTTAACTCGTCCCTTTGAGTTTCTGTCATGGTCTTTCTAGACTATTACAGACTAGGTCTGTATAGTCTTTCTAGACTATAGTCCTCAGAAAAGAACTGTGAGGGTACGAGGTAGGTAAATTCAACTTTACCAGATAATGTCAAATTATTTTCTGGTATGTGTATATACCCAGGAGGAGCAAACCAGTTGAGATTGGTGTCCTCAAAAGTTTTAATGGTGATGGTTATGTTCTGTTTCACATATGTGGAGGAACGTTTAAGGGTGTTTTTTATTATTTCTAATATCTTGTGTAAATATTATATGTATGGTTTTTTATGTGTCATTTATTACATAATAAAAATGCCTCTTAAGGGGGAATAGATCAAAGTTATCCATAGTCCTATGGAATCGTTCAGGGGTCTTTTGACAAACACAGAAGAAATCTAACAGCTTGTTTCTAAAGTATTTGGTATACTACTCAGTTTGGTTTATGACATACAACAGGAGGCACGAAAGATGCTCTTATCTTTTTACTTCATGCATGCACTTCCCTGTCTGCAAGGCTCATTTGGGGCTGGCAGGTATCAATGACTGTTGTGTCTGCAGTTTCCTCTAAGAGAGGTTAAGATTTCATTTAGATTGTCAGCCTTCACCTAGCCAGCCCAAGTTGTGATCTCAATATTACTGTAATATTAGCTCTCATCAGGCCTTTGTCGTTGCTGTTCTTTGCAAGGAAGCGTTCTCTAGTCTAGTCTTTCTTTAGTCTTCTAGACTAAAGATCCCTAGGAGAAGGGGAAGGGGTAGTTTTACCCCTAGAGAATTTGGGAATTGCACAGCCTGACTCTGGTCCCTTTTTGTCTTCGAGTCTCTTTTTTTCCTTTCCATTTATTGTTTCCTTCTTATATAAAAATATATTCCATTTTTTTAAATATCTAAGAGTTAGTATTTTTATGCTGTAATTTTCCTCCATACCCTTGGCCACCTCCAAGGACCCCTTGAATCAATACTACCGCATGAAAACAGTTCCATTTATCAGAATAATTTTTTTTTCTTCAGTAGAGATAGGGTTTTGCTGTGTTGCCCAGGCTGGTCTTGAGCTCCTGAGCTCAAGTGCTCAAGTGATCTGCCTATCTTGGCTTCCCAAAGTGCTGGGATTACACATGTGAACCCACTGCACCCAGCCTATCAAAGTAGTAATTTGAATTTCTTTTTTTTTTTTTTTTTTTTGAGGCGGAGTCTCACTCTGTCGCCCAGGCTGGAGTGCAGTGGCTGGATCTCAGCTCACTGCAAGCTCCGCCTCCCAGCTTTACGCCATTCTCCTGCCTCAGCCTCCCGAGTAGCTGGGACCACAGGCGCCCGCCACCTCGCCCGGCTAGTTTTTTGTATTTTTTAGTAGAGACGGGGTTTCACCGTGTTAGCCAGGATGGTCTCGATCTCCTGACCTCGTGATCCGCCCGTCTCGGCCTCCCAAAGTGCTGGGATTACAGGCTTGAGCCACCGCGCCCGGCCTTGAATTTCTTATTTAAGAAGTGAAAGAAGTTTCCATCAAGAGAAGGAACTTCACTTTTTCTTTTTTGTCACCCAGGCTGGAGTGCAGTGGCGCCATCTCTGCTCACTGCAAGCTCCACCTCCCGGGTCCACGCCATTCTCCTGCCTCAGCCTCCCGAGTAGCTGGGACTACAGGCGCCCGCCACCACACCTGGCTAATTTTTGTATTTTTAGTAGAGATGAGGTTTCGCCGTGTTAGCCAGGATAGTCTGATCTCCTGACCTCGTGATCCACCCGCCTCGACCTCCCAAAGTGTTGGGATTATAGACGTGAGCCACCGCTCCTGGCCGGAACTTCATTTTTTACTTAGTTCTGTGGACTGTCTTCTCCAGAGGCTTAGGGAACACTGTGGTGGTAGCAGATGAGGAGAGTTGGCAGGCAGGTTAGGGCTCAGGTGGTGTGGTGGGCAGGTGTTTAAGGGACCAGGAACATTTTACTGATGATTATTTACTGTTTGGTGCCTCAGGCTTGAGTAGGTACCAGTGTCGTCTTAATCTTTGTCACTGAAACAAAACACTGGCTTGAGGTGCTTTAGTTACCTTACTGTTTGATGACGCTTGGACAGGACTATTTTCAGATCCCACATTCACAGATCTTTCCTAGCATTCACGGTCCGGTGTTAATACCCATCGTCACAAATATGCTTCTTACCTATCAGATACCATGCTAAACCCTTCATCTTTGTTGGCCCTCCACCATCTAATATAAGTCATTGGTAATAGCCAGGATTCCTGCTCCAAAAACATGGAAACTGACCTTTAATAACCAAAGAGTAAAAAGGAATCTATTGAAAGGTCATCAGGTAGTTCACAAAACGGAGGAGCAGCTGTTTTGAGGACCATAGTAGAAAAAAAGACATGAACCAAGGAGGCTCACTGCAGAGGGAAGTGCCACTTTGCTTCTGTAGGAAAAGTACGGGGCTAATAGCCTGCAGTTGCCACCATAACTGCAACGGGGATTTGTCACTGACTGAGTCTTTACGCCACTTTTTTGAGAGCATCAAATGGCCAGGCTTAGGTCACATGGCTTATACCTTTGTTGCCAGCTTACAGGGATAGGGAGTATCTGAAGATTTCTGCTAAAGCAGGATATTGTTTTGGTGAGTAGCCTAAAATCAACAAATTTTAATACAGCATGTTTCCCCCTGTTTTTAAGTGAAATACAGAGAATTTAAGGAATATACTCAACGTCACTGACCAGTCAATGACGAAGCCAAGATAGGAACACAGATCTGTCTGGCTCATAGCCATTGCACTTTGGTGCCACCTTACATGCTGTTGACCTGGTAGAAACCACGATCTGGGGCTTGGCCACACTGAAATTTGAATGAGGCACAGTATTACATAGCAAATCTGTTGGGTTTGTTTGTTGTATTTAAGGTCGTATGTGTCAAGCTGGTCTGATTCATAGAATCCCTACTCATTGAGGGGTAGCAGCAGTATAACCAGCAGTTGGGGGAAACGTGTGTGAAATAGCCCTGTCTCCTCCAAATTTTGTCATGTTCTGCTCTAATTGAGAAGTTCATCATCTCCATGTTTTACATATATAGCCTGGCCCTTACATATTTCAGAATCTGTTTCAGATTTTTCTAAACCCTTCAGGGATTTACTTGAGGCTGAGCTAATACCAGTCCAAACTCCCACCTGGACATTCTACCCCCAGCAGTGAATTTCTGCCACCCCAGAGCTTCGCTTTGGTATTAAAATTTGAATTTTAATTGTTCCCCAACTATCTATTTTCCATCCTTTAATTCCAGAGAGACCTTACCCAGTGAGGAGTTAAAATAACATGTATGTAATATAGGTAGTTTGGTTTACTGCCCTTTTGAATATAAAGGCCAAAAATACATTTGGTTACAGAAAATGTGCCCAAAGTAACAATTCTTGCAGCTAGCCCAAACATCAGTTACTGGGAAGAAAAAAAATGAATAGTCCCCTCAAAATTCCAATCAGATTGTGTTACTACTTTTTTTGGGGGGTGGGGGAGCGGAGTCTCGCTCTGTTGCCCAGGCTTGGAGTGCAGTGGTGCAATCTCGGCTCACTGCAAGCCCTCCCCGGTTCATGCCATTCTCTTGCCTCAGCCTCCTGAGTAGCTGGGACTACAGGCGTCCACCACCAAGCCTGGCTATTTTTTTGTATTTTTAGTATAGATGGGGTTTCACTGTGTTAACCAGGATGGTCTCGATCTCTTGACCTCATGATCCACCTGCCTTGGCCTCCCAAAGTGCTGAGATTACAGGCATGAGCCACCGCACCCGGCCCTGTTACTACTTTTTAAAGTCCCTTTGATAGCTTTTCATCATCCTTAAGAAAGCCTCTCATCATCCTTTTTTTTTTTTTTTTTTGAGACGGAGTCTTGCTCTGTCGCCCGGGCTGGAGTGCAGTGGCCAGATCTCAGCTCACTGCAAGCTTCGCCTCCCGGGTTTACGCCATTCTTCTGCCTCAGCCTCCCGAGTAGCTGGGACTACAGGCGCCCACCACCTCGTCCAGCTAGTTTTTTGTATTTTTTTATTAGAGAGGGAGTTTCACCGTGTTAGCCAGGATGGTTTCGATCTCCTGACCTCTTAATCCACCCATCTCGGCCTCCCAACATCCTTCTTAAATATATCTCTCAGCTCTCACTCCATTATGGCCTCACTGGTTTTCTTTTGGTTGTTCCTGGTTTTACCTTTTACCCCTCCATCACAGGGCCTTGGCACAGACTGCTGTTCCCTGTTTTCTCCTGTTCATTCTTCAGATCCTGCCTCGCTTCCTAAAGTCCTCAGGGAAGCCTTCCCAGACTTCCTTAAGGTCAGGCCCATTCCAGTTGCTGTCAGAGACTTCCAGAGCTGCAGTACCTTGTGATTCTCTTCTATTGTATTGGCACAATTACTGTTTTACATTTATTTGGGGGATTATTTGATTATTAATTACTGATTGATTAATGTCTATCTCAATGTCAGCTCAGTGGGAACAGGAGTCTCTCTGGATTTGCTTAATATTTTATTCCTCATGCCTGGCACAGTGAATGAGGGAAATTAAAATGTTGAACAGAACTTAAACAGATGTTTTGTCTTTTGCAGTATAGAGCTTACAAGTTACTCTTACATTGTACCAAATGGTCACCTTTTTTTGGTGAAACGAAATATGGCTTGACATTATTAAGGACTGATAGAAATTCATAAGTGCCCCAGACTACCAAGCAAACTAATCCAAGAAATGGAAAGTGAAATGTTGGTGATTTTAGAGGACTTTTGATAAATGAAAATGAGACAGCAAAAAGTGGCTCCCTTTCTGTCTCTGTTCAAATAATCTTTTTTGGAAAAAATGCAACTAGGGTCATGTACTTTGATCAGCATTGTTTTTTACTTAGAGGATAATTTGTCTTTGATGTGAAGCACAAAGGCAGGGATCTCTGATCATTGAATTCCCTCCTAGATTCAATGATTGGCATGTATTAGGCACTTAGGGAATATTTGTTGAGTTGACACTAGATGTTAGAGATAATTATGGACGGGCTTATTGGATTAGCTTTTGGAACAGAGTATTTTCTCAGCGCTCACCCTCTCATATACAATTATTGGTTTACTCATCTGGATGAACAGCTTTGGGGGCTGTGAAATAGCATTTCTGTATTTGCATTTTGTATTTACTTTGTGCTAGAATTAAGACTACCTTCTCATAGCACAGAAAGAAGAGTTTATAATGCCTCAGGTATATAGGATAAGTTTTTCTACTCTCCAGAAGGCCCTGTAGCTTCATGGTTTTGTGTTTCTTTTCCATATGATAGTTGGAAAAGTCTGAGCTGACTGTGGCATTGTCAGCTATACAGAGTTAAGTGTATGAACACACAGAGGCCGTCTTTGTTCTGCATTGTCCGTACTTCTAAATAGCAAATCTTATGCATGACTCTGGTCTAAAACATCTTACATGACTGGTCTTGTTCATGAGGGGGAAAAAATGAGTTTTTTTTTTCAGGTTTGAAACTATTTCACTTATACGGGTGTTCCCCCTGCCTAAAGAATGTTATTCCATTCGAAATGTAAGAAGGTTCTATTTAAAGATTTTTTCCCCCATCCTGTTGCTTTGTATGTTTAAGGAACAGATGGAACCAAAAGCATATGATGCTCCAGGAAGATTGAAGGCTGCTGGAGTGAGGTGATGTGTCCTTATAGGTTGTACAAATCATAGGATTTTTTTTGTTTTGTTTTTTTACTTCTTTTTTTTTTTTTTTTTTTTTTTTTTGAGACGGAGTCTCGCTCTGTCACCCAGGCTGGAGTGCAGTGGCACGATCTCGGCTCACTGCAAGCTCCGCCTCCCGGGTTCACGCCATTCTCCTGCCTCAGCCTCCCGAGTAGCTGGGACTACAGGCGCCCACAACCGCGCCCGGCTAATTTTTTGTATTTTTAGTAGAGACGGGGTTTCACCGTGGTCTCGATCTCCTGACCTTGTGATCCGCCCGCCTCGGCCTCCCAAAGTGCTGGGATTACAGGCGTGAGCCACCGCGCCCGGCGTGTTTTTTTACTTCTAACCGCCAGTTCTAGTGGTTGTTCATTAAGATTGATTTAGGTTACATTCTAGTGATGCCTTACGGACTAAGGAAATCCGTAGCCCCACTGCTAGAAAAAACTTTGCAGTTTTGTGTCCAATTGAGATGGGTAAAGACAAGGCTTATTGGACCTTTCTGAAAAGGGGCAGGGGAAGTAAAGGGAAGGGGCTGTGAAACTGGCTCAGCAAGCTGGGATTGAAGGATAAGGGACCAGACAGCGAGGAAGAGGTAGCCCGGCACTGTAGGCCAAGTGTTTATTCTGGGAGAAAGGGTCTGAGTCCCGTTTAGGAAAGCAGTGGTGTGTCCATCAAGGTGGTAGGTTAGTGACACATGGCAGCAGGGTTCTGGTGCAGACTCAGATGTCAGGCGGTGGAGCCTGTGTCAGGCCTCATGTGGCTGGACCATCTGGGGAATAAGAATCTAGTCCTGGGTTATAGAGTGTTAGAAGCAGCTAGGCTGCTACCATCTGCTGGGGTTCAAAATAGATCCCTAGACTAGAAAAGTATTAGCTAGGAAGGCCTGGAAGGAGACAGGAAAAATAAAGCAGTAAGTTTTGATCTATTGTATCTGTTTTCCTCATGATTATTTGTGTGTTTACGTATCCTTGACAGTAGTAGCTATCATTCTCTGTAAGATTAACTTGCTTTGTAGTCATGTTACTGCATGGAAAGGAATAGCACTGAGAGAATGGAAGGATGCGTACCTCACTCCTGCTAGGCCAAGGATGGGGAGCTGTCACATACTTTTCAGGACTCCAAGACCAGTTCCTACGCTATTGGTACAGTTGATTTTTTTTTTTTTTTCGTGTCTCCTTTTCGTAGTTCTTATAAGTAGCTGGCCTCTACGTCACTTCTAGAGTCAGTCTCCCAGCCTTGAACTTTCCATTTCAAGATAACCTTTCCAGCCTTAATGCAGTCTGAAAAGATGTGTGTTCATGGAATATTTAGCTTTCAAGAAACAAATAGCATAGAAGGAAAAAAAAAAAAAAAAACTTCTGTATTGTCAATTAAGAAACCTGGGCACAAGTCTCAGTTTGGTCACTTCATAGTCATGAGCGCTCCTGCACAAGTCACTTTGTTTCTGTGTCTCAGGAGTCATCTATAGAATGAAAAGATTGAAGATTATTCTTTCTGAGGCCTCTCGCAGCTCTAATCATAAGTCCAAATGAATGGTCTAGAAAAGAATTAATCATTAACATCTTTATAACAGCAGCACTAGCCTCTTGAATATGTCGGGCCACGTGACAAACATGGACAGAAAATCTTGGTGAACCCCTGCCCTCTCACTCCCAAATCAGCCTTCTGTCACTTTACTGTGTTTCAGTACAAGCAAATGTAATCTGAGGAACCTAGGGAAAGTCATGAGAGCCTTTTGAAATAACTGAGTGTGACAACCGCCATTCTGTTCTGAAAATAAGCTGAGGCTGAGTTCCTCTTGACGCCTCATGCCTCTCTTCCCTCCCCGGTCCTTCTTGGTATCCTGCGAATTGTACCTCTAGACAACTGGTATTTATAATTCATTTCCACTTTAGCTTCTCTGCAGAGTTTATACCTCAGTCTTCAGCTCTTTCTCCTAGTTGTACTATGACATTTTCTTAGCAAAGAGGGAAGCATCTGCCTGGGTGCCGTTTGAGACTATTCTGTTGACTTCACTTGGGATCTGAAAGCCTTTCAGTTCATTGATACTCTGAAGATATTCATCATTATAATCACGGCAACAGCATTTCTTGTTCTTTCTACCTCCCACCCCTGACTGAATGTGAGCTGCTTAAAGCTGGGGGCCTGATGGTATTAGCGTTGTGTGTCCCCAGCATCTGGTACCTAGTAGACACACCAAAAAAGGGTATTGAGTTCATTTCTCTGGTACTCTTTTGAGAGGCCGAGAGAGTTTTTCTGATGACCATAACCAGGTCCCTTGTTAGAAGCCTTTCAGGGCTTATCTACCAAATGGTGTCCTTAGAGAAAGCATCAGAAGGTGAAGCACCAGTTTCCAGCCTTCCACTTAATTAGTTTGCTTCATTAAATTTCTCCTGCTATTTTGATGTGTTATGGAAGTCACCTTCACTTTCTGCTAAAGCTTTTGTGGAAAGTTATTTTGTACATTTAAACAGCTGCTTCTCTCCAGGAAGCCTGCTCTTATTTTACAGCAAGCAGGCTCGGCTGTCTCTGTACAGGCTGGCTCGTGTCTATCAGTGGTCAAGGCCTCAGAGCCAGATGGGGCAGGACAGGGTCATCCAACACGTCTTTGAAGTGATTATTTCATATTGAATCTAGTTGTGAACCCCATATGTACCTAACACCATGATTGTTGGTGATAAGAAATAATGTAGGAGGAAGAAAATAAGACTTGTTCAGAAGACAATTGGAAAACCATATTGTTTAAACGTTAGGATGTGATACATTGCAGGCACATTATTCACTGCATCATTATTGTAGCAGAAGATTGCAGACTAAATGTCCAATAATAAGACCCTGATAAAATATGATACACATCCACATGCTGGAATACTATGCTGCTATTAACAAGAGTAAGGTGACTTCGTATGTGATAATGTAACAGGATTTTGATAAGGGATAAAAGAGCAAGAAATAGCAAGAAGGCCAGGTACAGTGGCTCACACCCGTAATCCCAGCACTTTGGGAGGCCAAGGCAGGAGTATCATTTAAGACCAGGAGTTTGAGACTGGCCTGGGCAGCATGGCAAGACCCTATTTCTACCAAAAAAAAAAAAAAAAAAAAAGCCTGACGTGATCGTTCCAGGTGCATGCCTGTAGTCCTAGCTACTCGGGAGGCTCAGGCACGAGGATCACTTGAGTCCAGGATCTTTGCTTATAGCTGCATCACTGCACTGCAGCCTGAGCGACAGAACAGGACCCTATCTCCAAAATAAAAATAAAAATAGCAAAAATAGACCAAGCGCAGTGGCTCACTTTGGGAGGCAGAGGAGGGCGGATCACCTGAGGTTAGGAGTTTAAGACCAGCCTGGCCAACATGGTGAAACCCCATCTCTACTAAAAATACAAAAATTAGCCAGGCATGGTGGTGGGTGCCTGTCATCCCAGCTACTCGGGAGGCTGAGGCAAGGAGAATTGCTTGAACCTGGGAGGCAGAGGTTACAGTGAGCCAAGATCATGCCACTGCCCTCCAGCCTGGGCGATGGAGCGAGACTCCATCTCAAAAAAAAAAAAAAAATAGCAAAAATATATATCATGCTTCCATTTATAGTCCATGAGAAGAAAAGGGATGGGCGAGTACACACACGCAAACCCACACACACACGTGCACACACGCAGACCCACACACACACGTGCACACACGCAGACCCACACACACACGTGCACACACGCAAACCCACACACACACGTGCACACACACACACATGTGGATGGATTATCATTATCTCTAGAAGGGTGCATAGGAAACTGGGAACAGTTCTTGTTTCTGGGCAGAGGGACTGAACGGGAAACTGGTATGGGAAGGAAACAAATTTCACTGCATACTTTTTTTGTATAGTTAGGGAAAAAAAAATCATTCTATATTTACTGTACTCATTTTTTCAGGAAAAAAAAAAAAACTGCTCAATTTTCTTTTTTTACGACAAAGTCTCACTCTGTCACCCAGGCTGGAGTGCGGTTGTATGATCACAGCTCACTACAACCTCAACCTCCTGGGCTCAGGTGATCCTCCCACCCCAGCCTCTGGAGTAGTCAGGACCACAGGTGCTCACCATCATGCCCGGCTAATTTTTGTATTATTTGTAGAGATGGGTTTTTCATTGTGTTGCCCAGACTGGTCTTGAACAGTTGGACTCATGCGATTTGCCCGCCTTGGCCTCCCAAAGTGCTGGGATGACAGGAGTGAGCCACTGCACCCGTCCTAAATTTTCTTTAAAAGAAAGTCGAATGACATGAGAGCCGATAGAGAAGGGAAACTTGCTGTATATTTAAAGTGGTTTCTTTATTTGACAGGTGATCATTGAGCTCCTGCTCGTTACCAGGTTCTGTTGTGGGCTCTGAGATGCAGGTGATTTCAAACAGCTATGAGTGCCCTGAAGTCACAGAAGTAGGGGTTTTGGTGGTGAATGAATGGTTAGGGTGGAGCAGGGCTGCTGTTTAAGGAAGGAGAGTTAAAGAAAGTCCTTTTGGGAAAAAGATATTGAGCTGACTGCTGAATGAGGAGAAGCCAGCTTAGTAGGGAATCAGGATGGGGCAACAGAGTTCCGGACAGGATGATAGCAGATGGAGGGTCATTCCGGAAAGCTTCAGAAAGGAGGCAAGCTTGTGTTCTATGCATCGGCTGAGTGGAAGCTAAAGTCCCATGCAGTCATGGGACATACTCAGATATGTCACAGGCGTTATCTGCTGTGAGACTGCTAGCAGCATTGTAGGGGTTCTCTTCACTCTGTCCATGTAGAAATATGTGTTCTGGAACAGAAAGTAAAAGGCAGGAGCAGAAGAAAGCTTTCTGTCCCTGACTTGCAGAAAAGCTCATGGCAGGTTTAAAAAAGACAGGGCAATGCACACAGCTGTACTGTGAGGGACACGGCATGGCTCCTTGTATATCATGCAAGAATGTGAATGCTGGCTCCGTGATAGCGTCCTGAACCCACCTTCCTTGTCTGTAAAGTAGGGATCGCAATACTACCTCAACCCACTTCGCAGAATTGTCAAGTTGAGAATCAAAACAAGAGAACAAGTAGCTTCCGTAAAGTATTAGGTGTTAAACAGATCGATGAAAGTGGTTATTAGTGGAGACAATACAGGAGTGACGTCAGTTGCGTCAGTTGCGCAGTCTTTGGGTAGAGATGGCGTCCTTCTGCTAAACCTCCCAGAAATGGCATGTATCAGATTCCATTTCTGTACATGCTAGCATGTGGTTTTAGTTTTTGTTGTTGTTGTTTGTTTGTTTGTTTGTTTTTTAATCTAACCGTTTTGGTGGAGAAAAGAAAATAAAGTTTATCAGGAGATATTTTTATAACTCCTCATTATGATGACTGACAAATATCTGAAGGACTTGTTTCTTTTAAACCCGTGCTCTGTCTTTATCCCCACACAGAGGCAGGCGCTCATGTCTTACACCGGACTTTGTGAATTTTTCTCTTGATTATGGTACTAGTTTCTTACTGGGTTCCACCTGAAGCTTACTTTTGTTAACTGGAGATCTTTACCTGTAGAATCATCATCTGCTTAAGTTAGAAAGAACTAAGTCTATTCCAAATGATCAATTTTACTTAACTGCTACGGTACACCACGTTTTATGTCTTTGGAACATGCTTTGTAAAATACTAACTTTACAGAGTTTTTCTTAACTCTAAGAAACAGTTATTTGGTAGCTTCGGTTTCCTGAGAGAGGAAAATACACCTCAAAGGACAGGAGAGCCCCCAAGATCTTCCAGAACCTATAATCTATTATTATTTTAGATGGTAACATTTTACCAATATTAATGTCTTTGTCTTCTTTATAGCACAGTAGAAGCACCAAGTGCTTTAAAAATAGGAAATGAAAAGTAAAAATTATAAAGGAGGTGGGAAGAAAGCCCCTGTCATGAGGATGCAACAAAACCCAAGGCTCAAACATCACCCTTTCCTGGGCCTGTTGACAGTAGAGGGAAACAGTTTCCTGACTTTAAAACATAACTTTAGTCATTATAGTTTAAGAATTACTTTAAAACATCTTTAAAAAATTAATTACCTCAAATAATGCTCAAGAACATCAGTGTGTTGCAAAATGTGAACATTGGTACATTGTAAAAACAAAGTGTATAAATTCTTGAGTTGTAAAGGAAAAGTTTAAATGTGAGGGGTGGGATGGATTGAGGCCAACCTTTTTTCCCAGAGTGGTCTTTATAAACGGTGTTTAGGTTTTGTTATTTATACTAACATGAAAGCCTCCTTTATCTGGAGAACACGCTTATGTGGCTGAGCCTCTGTCCCTCGGATGCCAGATAGTGAGGCGTTGCAATCCTGAGTAGTATGCTGAAAATTCACTTCATGTGTCAGGAGCTAAAATGGTCTTGTTTTCTAGCAATCTCCAGTTTGTGAGTCGTACTCAGAGGCTTGCATGTTGCTGTGTACACTGACAGAACGTTGATGGCTTTTGGAAAGGCTGCTCGCTCCTTACTGCCCAGAGTTAGTTTTACTGGTCTCACTCTGTGCCATATTGAAAGTTAACCTGTGCTAACCCCCTAGTCATTTTCTCAGTCTCCCAGAGAGGTAGCAGAACATCTTTATTCTGGATTTACCATCCACACTGACATAATTCCTGTTTAAATATCTGGCTGTCATAGTCTAAGGTCATAAGAAACATTTAATTCTTCAGAATGGCAATACAATTTGAATTGCTGTCAAACAGTGTGTGACCTGAAACGGGAAAGAAAGGAAAATTATTGATCATTGAGATGCCTTTGTGTCTCGCATCGTTTCACTAGCCTGTAATTAATTGAGCCTTTTGACGTCCATCCATATTTTTTTTTCCTCCTTTTGGAAATTCAGCTGCGTTCCCACCCCACATGGTGCCTTAGAGATTACTTGAGACTTTTATTTGTGGTATCTCTATTTTGTTGTTGGCATTAATGAGCTTACTGCACAATATCACAAGAGAAATAGTGTTGCTATTTGGAATGTTAATGAATTGCTTGCCTGGCCAATTGCCATTTGTTCCAGTGTGTGAATATAATGGTGTGTGTGTGTGTGTGTGTGTGTGTGGAAAAGAGAGACGAGTAGCAGGGGTGGATTGCATTTTTTTTCCTCTTTGCAGCCAGTGACGTGAGCTGTGCCTGGAACAATCAGACTCGCTGCAAACAGGGTAGTTGAAGATGCTGGGGGAGGCAGCCTGGTGCTTCTTAAGCTAACGCGGATCACGGCGCTCAGGAGCTGCTCAGGCACAACCCCGCAGAGTTCCTCCAGCGTGAGAGCCTTGGAACGGTTGGAAAGTGCCTTTTTATTTCTCCAAACCCCTTCCTTAGTTGACCTTCGAAAATGATTGGCGTGAATAGTGTCCAGAGTGCCAGCAAGGTACGGGTGAGGACCTCAGGTTCCGTGAAATACTCCCGAGAGGATTCTATCCGGCGGCAGTCTCACAGGTCAAAGTCCATGAAAATTTCCAACTCCTCAGAGTTTTCTGCTAAGGAGAACAAGGTAAAGAAATACCACGTTCAACCTTATTGACAGCTGTGTGGCAGGGCAACAGAATTGGATAGTCTTTGGCAGTGTCTAATGTGCGGTGACAGACTGAGAAAGTAACGAGGAGTATAAAATGGCTCTAAGAGAATCAGGTGCTATCAGGTGAAAGGGATGGGACCTCAACTCCAGATACAGAGATGTTGTGGCGTGGGTCAGTTTTGTAAAGAGCGAGTTTGTGGAAGAGATGGGTGAAAGCTGTGCTCAAAATGAGATGACTGTGGGAAACTGTTGTTTGGCACATCGATCTTGTTTTTGGTCTGAGAAAGGTTGCCTTGACAAATGATTTTTCAGTGCAGGGTATTTTTAGAACATCAGGAATATAGAGATACTGTGTGTATTTTATCTTTCAGTTAGTTCCTTTTGCCTTTCCTCCCCTGGTGTCCCCCCAACCCCCAGTCTGTGGAGCTGATGTACAAGTGTGACCCTGGTCCTGTTATACTACATTCATGTCAGGTTTAGAGTTGTTAGCCCCAGGAATATGTAATGAAGAGAAATTTCGTCTTTCATGTTCCTTACACATATATGTGCTGATGCTATGCTGCCATGAAACCACTCGTGTTTTTGCAGCTGTCTTGAAGATAATATAATCTTTGTTCGTGTGAAATGTGAAGGGAGTGATTACGTAGTGAAGTGGGCATTTACTACATGCAACATATTCTTGAGATTCTTCCCACCACCATCTGTGTGAGCAGGGTACTCAGAAACACTCCCACTCCACAGGTTTAAAAATGGAATAATAGAATCATAGGATCACAGAACTCCAGGACTGGAGATGGAGATGATTAGAACGGAGATTCATGGGCTCGATAATGTGCAGAGAGAGCGTCAGGAGATGGATCTCAGTGTCATTTCAGCCCTCTCGGGGTTATATCTAGACCCACTGAGGGTGACATCAGGCTTGCTTCACCCTCCCACCATTCCCCACTGCCCTCCTCCTCTGCTACCTCCCCGTCCCCTGTGTGACATAACATGATTGAAAGACTTTGGCATTAACAGGTTCCCCTCAAAATATGGCAAGGGGACAGGTGGCAAAATACCTTAGTGTGACTTTAAGAAATATATTGGCTTCCTCTTCACCCCCTTACATTATGACATAGTGGAGTCTGGCCCCCTCCATCATTAGCAAATTGCCTGGCTCCAGTAAGTCTTCAGATGTGGCTTTTTACTCCTCACTGTTTTTAAAAAAGCTTTATCTTCAAAGTCCTTTAATGTGACCTGTCTAGAGATGTGTTGGCTTCTACTGAAACGGTTATGAGTCCGCCTGTGGTGTGATGACTGTGGTCTCCTGCTGAAATAGACCGGAACGGTTTATCATATTCCTAAATAAATAAATGTATGTGACCATGTATGTGATTCTCAACATGGCTATAAAATTGGCTTCTGTAAAGAGCACTGAGACATCTCTGGATTTTGTTTTGGATGTTTTGATGTGAAGTGTACCTATACTATGCAGTCAGAGACTATGGGAAATTAAGAGGTCATCATCCTTAACTCTGTTGTGGTCCTACTACCTATCATGATAATTTAAACGTTGTAATATTAGTGGGTTCACCCAGAATTCTGGTTGTGTAGTGTAATGTTGGAATCTAGGATAGATGCCAAATGAAAAGATTCTCTACTATCCTATGTGTTTGTCACACAGTACAGGTACTCTTACTTGATATGTATCTGTGCAAGAGAAGGCCAGGCACTTTTTTTTTTTTTTTTTTTTTAATATTGCAAACAGTGCAGGAGTTAACAGTATAAAAGGCCACTGGAAGAATTGTAGTCAGTAGACCATCACATGATACCTTGAAGATAATAGTCAGTTTTTAAGAGATCATTAGTATTTTTTTGAGGCATATGTGGAAGGATCTAGCCAAGCTCTCAATATCTCACAAGAGATTTTTTTAGGATTATCTGGTTGCTTAAAATTGAACACTAGAGCTAAGAGAAAATCAGTAGAATAGAAAATTCGATCAGAGTGACCCTAATCATTGACTAGCAATTTATATTCCCTAAATGAAATAAACTGAATAATACGATAGGCTTGTACCCTAAATTACTGAACTTAATTATACTATAATAGACATGTGTAAAATGTTGATTTAGTTGTCACTTCTCCCATTTTTATCCACAGTTACACATTTTACTCCAATTTTAATCATAATTTTCATTGATCTTATATCTAGTAGTATTTTTTAGCCCTTAAATCATTGTTTCTTCTTCTTCTTCTTCGTTTTTTTTAAACAGAGACAATGTCTCACTGTTGACAAGGTTGGTCTCCAACTCCTGGGCTCAAGCAGTCCTTCCACCTCTGCCTCCCAAATTGCTGGGATGACAGACATGAGCCACTGCACCCGGCTGGTGTTTCTTCTTGCTAATCATGTAAACAGCATTTTTGATTATCTGACTCTTTCATCCAAAATGCAGGATGTCTAATCTGATGATTAGAAGTTCCCCTTGCCACCTCTCTCCACCCACTCACCTCATCTTCCCAACCAGTAGGAAATAAGATACCATTAACTCATGGTTCGCTCCTGGGATTTAATGTTACCTTTCTAGAACTCTGGCTCTTTCTAGAATAGGTGTAATAATTGCTTCTCCTGGTCAGAGTTGGAATTACATGTTTTGTATTCTTTGAAACTTACATCTTTGATGTTTCCACCTTGTTTTCTTGGCCATTAAATACATAATGGTTTATTCAAATATTGGTTATCTGTAGTCCTCACTTGTTCTCTGATTTATATACATTCATTTGAAAAAAAAAAAAGTGTTAAAGGACTGTTGAAAGGATTAGAAGTTTTGCCTTTGATTTTAGTGAAATACCTTATAAGGCTTTTCTTGATCTAATTATTTTAAAGTAAGAAAATTGAATTTTCCAATATTTTGTGGATCATATTGACCTCGTCTAAAGAATATTTAACCTACTAAAATTCAGCTTATAGATGTTATTTTCTTTAAAACCCCCTTCCCTGTGTTGACTTTTTTCTTTATTCTGTGTTTAAATATTACTATTTCCTCTAGAGAGAATGTGGCTTTGTCTTTTTCTCAATAATAATGTTTGTATCAAACTCTGAAGCACATAATATGGGAAGGATGCAAATATGAATATATTTGGGAAGAATATGTGTGTGTTTTGTGGAGACCAGCATTCATTATTAAAATTAATTAAGTCTGACTGAGCTCGGCTGTTCATCGGGTGTCTGGTGTTGGAAGAGTTACCAGCAAGGCTTCCGGCCACGAGGGGGCAGTGCAGACCTTCCTGCTGTCAGATCCAGCTGGTTGCTCTGCCTTTGACAGAAGTAACATTTTAGAATCAATTAGATTCTAATTGATTTCTAATTTAGAAACAGTTTCTTAAAAGTAGAATACAGTCAGCCCCAGGTATTCGGGTGTCTGCGGGGTTTCAAAACCCGTGGATATAGAGAGCCATCTGTACTCCAGAATTTGGGATGTGCATTATTAGAAAATGTTGATTTAAGCCTTGCTTCTCCCAGACGTTTCCACAGTCGTCTTCTGAGTCTAAATATTTGTTAAATATACATTATTTTGGTATTAATTTTTAACTTACAATTTAAAACACAAATCTGTAAAAGTTCATGTTAATAAACACTTTTTTCTTCCCCATCTCTTGCCAAACTACATGATACCATTTAAGTGAGGGGGAATCGCAACCAGTTTTTGTTTCTTTATGTTGTTGTAGGTGAATGTCACATGAGTGGATTAATATAACATGCGTGGCTGAATCCTTGAGGCATTTTTTTGAGGAATAAACATGATGCTAGAGAGTAGATCAAGAATTCTCTAGTTAATAATGTTGATTCAAGTGAACCATTTAAAGCTTTTATTCAGTAATATAGCGAAGAAACCAATTTCTGTGACAACGAAATTTCAGGAACTTCCAGTAAACTACTGGTACTTTGGGTTGTGCATAGTGAAACATTGGCCTGTTGGTTTCTCGGTCGGGATGCTGCATCCTGGCGGGCTACCCTGGTTTTGCTTCCTAGGTAGCAGTGTGCACCTAGAGAAGTTACTTCATCTCCCCAAGACTCATCGTAAAATGCAGGGGTTTGATAAAATGATATGTTTGTTCTGAACAATGTTAATTTTAGAAATCTTGCCAAGGTTGATGGGATTATTTCCTCTGTAGAAGGAACCTTAAAGACTGAGCTAGATGCTAGATTTAACAAAGGTGAGTTTTATATGTATTCTGAGTAAATCTCTTCCTGTACTAGGAGATGTTAACCATAAACGTGTTAAAGGAAAATGGAAGTCCTTACTCCAAACCTGTGCTCTGCTAAGTGCCTCATCCATTGCTTTTTAAAAACGTGTTGCAGTAATGTTGAAAGGCACCATCAACTCTATTCTCCCCATTCTACTTAGGCTTTGCTTGCTGTTTCCTTCACATTGTCAGATAAATGCTAATCACTGCTTCCTCTGTGACTTAAAGCTATACACAAAGAAACCTGAAGAAATCATTATGGTGGCCCTTTGCGACCTGAAGTTTTGGTGGCAGGCTTGCAGATCGTTGTCATTTCTTCCTAGATTACTTTTGTTCTTTAGACTAAGGCGAGAGCCTGGGAAGGAGATTCTGGTCAAACAGGACATTCATACCTGCTTATTTTAATTAAAATGGAGAAGATTCTTAGTCATAATATGAAAATTTTTCTGCAAATGTCTCTATATGTTTTTGTTATGCTTAAGTTGAAGGAGAGCATTTTTAACCTCATAAATTCATCCTTTACCTGAATAGACTTTGTTAAAAGAAAAACTTAACCACATACACATTTTCAAGAGTTTCAGCATTCAGGGATGCATAAATTAGGATTGTACCAGACCACAAGGGGCTGGGACTCTGATGAGAGGTGCAAGAAGGAAAACTTTTTTTTTTTTTTTGGAGCCGGAGTTTCACTCTTGTTGCCCGGGCTAGAGTGCAATGGCACAATCGCGGCTCACTGCAACCTCTGCCTGCCAGATTCAAGTGATTCTCCTGCCTCAGCCTCCCAAGTAGCTGGGATTACAGGCATGAGCCACCACACTCGGCTAATTTTGTATTTTTAGTAGAGACGGAGTTTCTCCATGTTGGTCAGGCTGGTCTTGAACTCCCAACCTTAGGTGATCTGCCCGCCTAGGCCCCCCAAAGTGTTAGGATTATAGGCATGAGCGGCTGCACCCTGCCGGGAAAACTTTTATATAGTATTTGCAGAAGCAAGACAAAGAGAACAGTTTTGATTGGCTGGAAGTTAGTTGGTGGAAAGAATGATACACAGAGAGAAAGAAAAATAATTTTTTAAAGAAGTTGATGGCTTCTGATTGGTATATTTTCTAGTTTCCATTTACTGTTTACATTGGCTTTTGGTTTGTTCATGTAAAACTTTAAAATGCCAGAGCTACCTCAGTCTAATGAGCTCCCAAGGAGAATTTTGTTTAAACAACTTAAACTATTAGGTCAAAATATCAGCATCTTCCTGCACTAGTTCTAATCCTGGCATATGAAGGAATTAGGGAGGCGGTGTCTTGAACAAAGTAAATCTGGTAGTGCAAAGATAAAAACAATTTTATCTCCAGAAGTGTATTTTTCTTTTATTGGCTTTTGTATGTTTACTCTGTACTTCTTGTGTTCCAGGAAGTTATACTTTGCCTCCAGGTATTATTCTGCCAGACTAACATGTTCTAATGTTTTGAGGGTTTTTTGGTTTTTGTTTGTTTGTTTGTTTGTTTCTGAGACGGAGTCTCGCTCTGTCGCCCAGGCTGGAGTGCAGTGGCCTGATCTCGGCTCACTGCAATCTCCACTTCCCGGATTCACACCATTCTCCTGCCTCAGCCTCCCGAGTAGCTGGGACTACAGGCACCCGCCGCCATGCCCAGCTAATTTTTTGTATTTTTAGTAGAGACAGCGTTTCACCGTGTTAGCCAGGATGGTCTCGATCCCCTGACCTCGTGATCCACCCACCTCGGCCTCTCAAAGTGCTGAGATTAGAGGCGTGAGCCACTACGCCTGGCCAACGTGTTCTAATGTTTTAATGTGATCGTTAGCCAAAGAAGATCTTAAAAAGAGACCTGGCTTCTTCAGGGACATAGTTTTACAGAGAATCATTATCTGTATTGTTTTCATCATCCATAGCTATTTATTCCCTTAAGTGGATGACTTGAGTCAGACTTGCCCCAAAATAAAATCTTTCACTCCTTACACAATATTGTTCTGTCTCCTAGGCCTGAGTGCAGTGGCGTGACCTGGGCTCACGGTAACCTCCTCCTCCTGGGTTCAGGCGATTCTCATGCACCACCACACCCAGCTATTTTTTTTATTTTTAATAGAGATGGAGTTTTGCCATGTTGACCAGGCTGCTCTTTAATTCCTGGCCTCATGTGATCTGACCTCCTTGGCCTCCAAAAATGCTGGCATTTAAGGCGTGAGCCACTGCGCCGACCTGGTTTTATTTTTGTTAGGAAAGCTAGCAAACTGACACTGGTTTTTGTTACTGGGTTGGTTTGTTAGCGCTCCCCCTTGCCCCCCACCTCTTAATTTCCCTCCTTTCTCTAGTTCTTCTGTATCTGTGAATTTCTCAAATCCTGCTGGTACTTTCATATGAATAAATGTCTTTTTTAAGGTTGTTCAAATGATTATTTAGGAGTAAATATTGAGCAAACTATGGTCCTGATAGAATGATATTTCTTGACCCTTGAATATAATTAACAGCAGATCTTCACCATCACTAATTACCCATTTTCACTTGAGTGAAGTGTAGGTGATGTGTTTCGTTTGGGTGTCTCTATTACAGACCGTAGGCTCTTTGGCTTCCCATGTAATGGAAATTAACATGGAGCCAAGCCGATTTCCCAGACAAGCCTTTTAAATCAGGGCTTGTGCTCAAGCACAAGGGAGACAGCGGAGGTGAGGCACAGGGTTCTCTGACTGGCTCTGCAGGGAGTGGCGGGGGGAAGCTGGTGGAGATTTTTTCATTAGGCAGAGCACAGATACTGTTATCAGAGCTAAAGTATACGGGCTGGGCAAAGCACCAAGAGGGGTAGGGTGTGCAGGTCAGCGTGTCTGGTTGTAATAGTTATCTCGAGTGATGGGTTTCTTGGTGCTCTGGCCAGCAGCAATAAGGCTATAAATCAACTGTTCGGCATTTCCTACTCAGGGTGGGACACTCCACAATCTTGGTTTTCGTGTTAAATCTCCTAAGACCAGTTTCTGGAATTCTCTAAGTGAAAGACATATTTAAACATTATGAGAGTAGAGAAGAATGGCTATTTTCTTTGTGTGGCAAAATTCCTCAAGGTTAGCGGGTATAGCATCAGTGAGGTAGAGGTGTGGGTTTTGTGAAGAGAAGAAGAAAAAAATATATGAAGGAGAAGCCGCGTCCCACTCCTGTCCTGTGTCATCTCTAACTCCCAATGCCGTACAGCATTCTTGCTGCCCTCCATTTATGAGTAGACTGTATTTGAACACATTCTTCTGGGGAAGGTGTATGAAAGCAGGTGTTTGAGAATTTCCATGTGGTATTTGAACATTGTAGATAAAATGCTGGTCCATGCTGTCATTCCTGGCAAGCTTAATGTAATATTGTTTTCAGAATCCAGGGAAAGGAAAAAGAAAAATCTATGCAATAATGATAGGAGTTGAAAGAGAAAAAATACATACACTTGCATTTTAAATATAGTCACTGCCAAAGATCAGGGAGTTTCGTAGCGTCATGATAACCTGAAGTTAACCATAAGGAGCTTCTGTGTGGGAGTATGTATGGTGACAAGATATTCCGCAACCTGTTGTTAGATCATGACTGGTTTGGAGCTTAGGGATTGCCTTCAGCTTACAGTCTAATAGGAGATTTTTGGAAAATATTTTTTATTTACTCATCCATAGTGATGCAGAGACCAGGAGTAGCTGAGCAAGATGGCTTCCTGCTTGTTAATTTATGATACTAATTTATGATGGAAGTTACTCTTCTGACATTAATTTTAATTCAGATTCTTAAGCTTTTGCCTTAACTATCATTCAAGCAGATTTTATTTTATTTTTTAAATCCAGTGTACCGTGTTCTGATGGTACCTGTTTGGGCACGTAGATCACCTGATATCAGTGGAATTTGTTTTTCTAGGTAGATTCTTTGAAATGCTTCGTGTCACAATTTTTCCGAATGGGCTTGCTGAGGCTGTAGCTCTAGCCTGACTCCCCGTATGACATGCCATTGTTTGTAGCCTGCAGTTAAGTTTTACAACATGAAATGCCACCCAAGACACTGGAAACGTTAGTGTACTCATTATTGCCACATTCAAATCGGGTGAGCCAAGTGTGTGTTTGATTACAGTAAATAAATTAGATTATGTAGCTATCTCAAACAGTCTAATCTCCTTCTTGCACTCAGCTGCAGTTTAGTGGTGTCAGCGTCAGCTCTACTCCTCAGAAATCCACTGGGACAGGCCGAGGTGTTTACAGGAAGCAGTAAGACCTTCCCTGGATCCTGGTGCCCCAGTGACTCATGACAGGGGAACGAATCCCTGTTGAGTTTTTCATTACAGTTTTCTTCTAAGATCTCCCAGCATAAGTAAATCTAAAGGCTTGGGGTCCTATCTAACTAGACATACAGGTACAGGAAAGTACTTTGAGAGAAGCAGCTATTGACTGTCACTCAGAGGGACAGATAAAGTACCAGCAGATTTGTATAGATTTATGACACTTTTCTTTACCGTTTCTTTTTTTAATTTTTTTTTTTTTTTTTGAGACAGTCCCGCTCTGTCACCCAGACTGGAGTGCAGTGGCGCGATCTTGGCTCACTGCAAGCTCTGCCTCCCGGGTTCATGCCATTCTCCTGCCTCAGCCTCCTGGTAGCTGGGACTATAGGCACCTGCCACCACGCCCGGGTAATTTTTTGTATTTTTAGTAGCGACGGGGTTTCACAGTGTTAGCCAGGATGGTCTCGATCTCCTGACCTCATGATCCTGCTGCTTTGGCCTCCCAAAGTGCTGGGATTACCGGCGTGAGCCACCACACCTGGCCTGTTGTTTCATTTTTTTTTTAATTGGAGGCAGGGTCTAACTGTGTCACCCAAGCTGGAGTGCAGTAGTGAGAACGTAGCTCAATGTAGCCCTGAAATCCTGGCCTCATATAATCCTCACGCCTCAGCTTCCTGAGTAACTAGCACTATAGGCAAATGTCACCACTCCTTGCTAATATTTTAATTTTTTGTAGAGACAGAGGACTTACAATGTTGCCCAGTCTGGTCTTGAACACCCAACCTCAGGTGCTTCTCCCACCTTGGCCCCCCAAAGCGCTGGGATCACAGACACGAGACGCTACATCTGGCCACACTTCTCTTTCTTAATATACCCTCTTAAAAACAGGTAAAATAGAAAGGCCATTCGCAGTACTCTTACTAGGGTTGGGCAGTGTTTTGAGGAGATTTTCTGTGCCTCATCAACCCCCTGCTGTGTTCTCTTAGACTGTGATTAAGTGGTATTTGGATACAGCAAAAAACTTAACTCTTAAATTAGAGTTTAAGCTAACAATGTACTTTTATCTTTACACTCACCTAAACTCCACTAAAATGACAGTAGGACTCATAGACCTTCAAGGACACAAAGAATGAGAGAGGATTTTGTCAAAACATCAGCAAACTTTGAAAGATGGAAACCAGATAGACGTGTTGACTATTTTAGTTCCACAGAAAAAACTGGACCCCACATACCAAAGAAAGAAATAGACCAGTTTGTCCCCACAGAATGCAGAAAAGGCCCAGGAACTGGGGGCCACTGGCTACCTCTGAGGGCAGTGAGTTGAACGAGGACAGCCCTTTAAAGCCTCTAAAATTAGTAAATCGACCTTCTGAATGCCCTCCCCTGCTTTGATAGCCGCACACCCTTCCTGCCACCATTTTCTTTTCTTTTTTAAGACAATTTTCCCTCTTTCATCCAGTCTGGAGTGCAGTGGCGTGATCACAGCTCCCTGCGCCCTCAACTTCCTGGGCTCAGGGTCCTCCCGAGTCCTCAGCTTCCAGAGTAGCAGGGGCTACAGGCACACACCACCATGCCTGGCTGATTTTTTAATTTTTCTTTTGCGGAGATAGGGTCTTGCTTTGTTTCCCAGGTTGGTCTTGAACTGCTGGGCTCAAGCAGTCCTCCAGCCTTGGCCTCCCGGATTGTTGGGATTACAGGTGTGAGCCAGCATGCCCCGCTGCCCACCCTACCATTTGCTGTTCTTTCTCTCTGATGAGTTTAACCCAGAGGTTTTGAACTTACTAAATCAGGCTTAGTTGAGATCCCCACATTGAAAAAAGCAGGATTCAGTGAAAGGGGTAAACGTTCCACAGCAGGGAGTCTCCTCCCTCTCTACTTTCTCATGTACTTTTTCTCAGTTACTTGAAGAAGTGCAAGAGAAGACATGGTGTCCAGTGGACAGGAAATTTAAGAGCAGAGAGGGAGAGGGAATCCCCAAGACGATGGCAAGGGAAACCCTGCGACAACAGCTGTGCCAGAGATAGAAACCAGCCGGGTTAGAGGAGTGGGGGCAGAGACGATGCCAAGAGACATGCTTCCTACCATGGCACTGACGGAATGCCTGCTGGAGGGTGTGAAGTTGACGTAGAGATAGATTCGTAGAAAACCGAGTAAACAACAACAAAATAAGATGATGATGAACTCTAGGGAAATAAAAAATCTTACAGAAAATGGAAACAAAGCCTAGTGTTCTGTCCCATGAATAATATCTATGTAGTTACAATAATATGACTGAAAATTCATGAACATCCAAATTGTCATTGTGGTATGATTTTAATATGGGAGTGGAAGGAAGAGAAGGGCAGGGTATGTGGGTGTGGGTGGGTGGATGGGAGTGTGTGTGTGTTAAGAGAACTAAATAAATATTCTCTTTCCAGAGTTCAGCAATAGAAAGTCAGTAGTTCATACTGAAAATAAAAAAAACAAAAAGAGATTGAAAGAGGTTACTTTTGAGCAGCGAGAATCAGAGGTGAAGTTAAAAGATTGTTTGTATTACATACCTTTTAGTAATTTTTGATTATATAAATGATATACATATATTGCCTTGAGAAAATTTTTTAAATGAATCAGAAGGAATATAGACAGCATATATAGGTACATATGAGACTGGAATAATTCCCAGTGACTAGAATGGCTTTTGTTTTTCTTAATTAACTTTGTGTTTAACAAATGCCAGGTAATAGAGACTACTTTTTAAGAAAAGCAAAAGGTTTCATCTCTTCTAAGACTATACTCTAGCAGTTATCAGACTTGACCTTGTTCTGCTGCTAGTTGCTGTCAGAGTTTCTGTCTATAGCAAAATATCAGTGAAAGACTGGTCCTTTCTTGAGAAACAGTTGTCCATGCAACTTATTTTTATGAGATTGTCCATGCAACTTATTTTTATACAGCAATACTGATAGTAGTTCGTGCTTTGTTTCTTTAAAAAAATTATTTTCTCACTTAAGCAAAATGAAAAACTGGCAATTCTGTGTAGTTCCCTAAAATTTCTTTTGCAAATTTTCCTGTTTATGAAATTTGAAGCCTGCTATCCACTGGATAAGATTATTTAATTTGTTCGTATTGATCGTTTTGAATAAAACCTATTTCCATTTGATTTGTCTTTGTTGCTTTGTCTAATGCATGGAAATGGCAGGGAACAAATGCCAGGCCTGGCATTCTCTCTAAATGTCAAAGTCCCCCAGGGATTGTTTTTTTTTTTACAGGCCATTTATTTGAAAGGGCTCTGCTTATTACCCAGCAAATTTTTTTTTAATAAACTGTGCACATTAACTTCATCATGTCCATAGTCATTAAATATTATTGATCATTTTTCTTGTGTATTTAAAAAATACTGCATATATTTACAAGGTCACTTTAAATTTTTGTTTTCCTTATGCTCTCATATAGCATTTTTTATTATGGTACATTCCTGCTACTTTCCAACAGTTAAGGCTTACCAACAAGAGGGACATAACAAATTTCAGCAAGTGCATTCCAGAATCTTTTTTGAAAATACTGGTAATGATTATGTTTTTCATTGATATGGCTTAGCTGTCTAAATTAGCCAAGTTTCTTTATAAATTAATAAATTACAGTTTCAGAGGATCAGGGTATAAAAGTTAAAAACAAAATCAGGAGATGACTATGAACACAATGGCTTTTAGAATGATGGTGCTCCCACAGGAGAATAGTTACATCTGCTGAAGAATACTTTGGACGTTAACCTTTAATTCGTTTTATAAGGAAGAAAGTGATTCACTCAGACCTTAACTGCATAACCTCTTTCCAAGGTGTTAGGCTCTTGGATTTCTGCATTAAAGCACATTCTTATAATGTTTTTTAGATGGTTGTATTTAATGTCTACCTGAGATTAAAGAAAGATGAGGGTGCTTTGATAATGTATGTTGCTGTCTTCCTATCTGTACGTCAGTGAGTTCAATGAGAATACCTTTTCTTCATGGAATACGTAGACTTCTGGAGAGGATTTTGATGTTGTCATGGCAAGTCTATGTTGGGAAGGACATGAAAAGAGTGTAAAGTCGTGAATGAAAATATGGGCTCTAAAGTCAATCCGTCATCTATTTCAGTTGTGGCTGGCGTAGGGTTGCCAGATTTCACAAATAAAAATACAGAACACCCCGGTAAATTTTAATTTTAGACAAATTTTAGTGTGTCTCAGGTAAAATTGGAGGGCATGCTTATGCTCAAAATGTTACTATTTATCTGAAGTTCAAATTTAACTGAGCATCTTGCATTTGATCTGGTAACTTTCAGCCTACACCAAGCAACAATCTGTCTAACCTCCAGCTCCTAAATCAGTGAAGTGGAGTCATCCTAGTTACTTCCTAGGACGTAGAAGGAGGCATGAATCCAGGTCTGCTGCTTTCTAGCTCGTTGTTCTTTTTTTCCTGCCTTCGCTGCCGCCCATCATAATTGTGTTATACAGCATCATCCTCACTGAAGCCCTTGCCTTCTCAGCACATGAAACACTTGCTGTGGTCAAGACAACTTATGAAGCATTATGGAGACTGAAGGGAGATGGAAGACTTGATCTCATCTGCAAGGAGCATAAAATCTAGTGTCATCTCTATTTTTCATCGAAGAAGCAATGTGTACACTGTGTGGTCAACATTCAAATTGTCCAGATTATACACTGAAAATTCCCCCCACCCTGCCACTGAGTTGCTGTGTCAGAGTCAGTCGTCGTCAGTGGGGTTGTGTGTATCCCCTCAGAAATGTTCTGTTCATGCCCAGATACTCACATTTTTCCCCCACAGAATGGAAACATACCATAACAATATTTTGCACCTTACTTTTTTCCTTCATCTCTTAATGTATTTACCTCTTCCTTAGCTTAAATAACTTTAAATATTCATGGATAACAGTATTATTTCTGGTGCCACTGTTGAAACTGTTCATCGTACCCAATTTTTTATTTGTGCTTGAGGTATTTGAAAATGGTACAGCCTTCTCCTGTAATTTAGAAAAACAGCCTGATCCATCCCAGATCCACCACTGCCTGCCATCACCCCAGTCAAGTCACCTCACCTGTCACCCGGATTCCACCTGTCTCACTGCTATTTCCCTTTCTCTCTCACGATCCTTTCTCCACACAGAAGTGGGGCCACCCTTTAAAAACATGAATTACAGCAGGTCACCCTCCTGCTTAAAATCCTCTAGTGGTCACCTGGCCAGCACAGAGTAAACCCCTAACTTTTCTGGCTTAAAAGCCCTTCAGGACCCGCTTCCCCATTTGCCCTTGTCTCACACCACACCTGGGCCCACGTGCTCCAGCCTCACCAGCCTCGCTGGGTGTCTCAGACCTGCCCTGCTCAGTGGTGTTCAGGAGCTGCTTACCTCGCTCCCCACACGTTTGCGTGGCTGCTTCTGGTCACTCATGTCTTAGGTTTCCTTGCCAAGAGGCCTTCTGTGACCATCCAGGCTACGGCTGCTCTTTCCAGTGACTTTATTTTAATCACCTTAAAATAATTATCTGGTAGCCTACCAGAAAGTGACAGAATTATCGTCATCTGTTATTTTTCTTTTTTATTATCTGCTTCTACCCCACTCAAATCTCAGTTCTGTGTCTGTTGTTCACCACTGGATTCACGATGCCTAAATAAATAACTGTTCAACTGAATATATGAATAAATAAACGAATGGTTTTAAGAGATTTATTTATACTATTGTAAGTGTTACAAATGTGAATTAGTCTTCTAGCTGTTATAAAATACTTTACTGTATTCATACTTATACCATATGCTATACTATTACAGTATTCAAAATAAAATTTATTGCTGTGAGAGTTCAGTGAGATCAAGTGAAAGGCTCTTAGCAGTGTCACGTAGTGGGGCCTCATTGATAGTTTTATTATTATCAGAGGAAGATCAGTTATTTGAAATGGCTAGAACATCATCACAGCTTCAGAAATACCAGGCGAAACATCAAATATTCAGAAGTTTGTCTATAAATCAAAAATTGGAAATTTTGCCATGTTTGTTCAGCGATTCTTACTGTTTCCTCCCTACAATTTCTAATCGTATCATTCCAATCTGTTTCAAAATTGGTGTCCTCTTCGACAATGGATGTGCTTGTCTGACCCACGGTAGCTTACCTTGCTCTCTCTGTTGCCACACTTGAAAATTTACCAGCCTTGAATAATTGGTGCTTCTAGTTACTTCTCAAAAAAAAAAAAAAAAAAAAAAAAAGCAATAGTGAAGCTATATTCCCAGTTGGTTGAAATCAGGCTACGGCTGAGTACTAGCTTTCCTTGTACATGGAGCTTTCTCTAAACCTCCGGAGTCTCTCCCAGGCCTTCCTGACTTATCTATTAGCTGCCTATTTCTATAGATATTTGAGTTGTAACCCTTAGTTTGTTTTTTGATGATGAACCAGCATTTGGACTTAATGTTCTAACCAGTTCATTAGATGTTTACGGTTGTAACTAGGGGAAAAATTCTTTCAACAGGCAGACCTTGGAGATATTACAGGTTCAGTTCTAGACCACAGCAATAAAACAAATCGCAATAAAGCAAGCCACAGGAATTTTTTGGTGTCCCTGTGCATATAAAAGTGATGTTTACACGGCTGGGTGCGGTAGCTCACGCCTTTAATCCCAGCACTTTGGGAGGCCAAGGCCGGCGGATCACCTGAGGTCAGGAGTTCAAGACCACTTGGCCAACATGGTGAAACCCTGTCTCTACTAAAAATACAAAAATAAACAGGACTCAGTGGCATGTACCTATAATCCCAGCTACTTGGGAGGCTAAGGTAGGAGAATCACTTGAACCCGGGAGGCGGAGGTTGCAGTAAGTAGAGATCATGCTACTGCTTTCCAGCCTGGGTGACAAAGACTATCTCAAAAAAAAAAGTTCTATTTACACTTTAGTTTATTATGTGTGTCATTGCAGCCTTCAGCAGGTTGTCATCGTTTTGCTTATGGAGGGTGTCACCTTGATGTTGATGGCTGCTGACTGATCAGGGTAGTGGCTGCTGAAGGTTGATGTGACTGTGGCAATTTCTGAAAATAAGACAATAATTAAGCTTGCTGCATCATTAGTTTTGTTTGTTTGTTTGTTTTTTAAGACTGGGTCTTGCTGTGTCACCCAGGCTGAAGCGCAGTGGCACGATCACAGCTCACTGCAGCCTTGATCTCCCAGGCTCAAACAATCTTCTCACCTTAGCCTTTCAAATAGCTGGGACCATTGGCATGCACACCACACACGCCCAGCTGTAGACTCTTTCATGAAAGATTTCCGTGTAACATTTGATGCTGTTTGTTAGCATTTTACCCACAGTAGAACTTCATTCAAAAATACAGTCAGTCCTCTCAAACCCTGCTGCTGCTTTATGAACTGTATTTATTTAATATTCTAAATCCTTTTTTGTCGTCTTAACAGTGTTCATAGCATCTTCACCAGGGGTAGTTTCCATCTCAAAAAACGACTTTCTTTGCTCATCCATACAAGTCCTCATCTGTTCAAGTTTTACGCTGAGATTGCAGCAACGCAGTCATATCTGTAGGCTCCACTTCTAATTCTAGTTGTCTTATTGTTTCCACGACATCTGCAGTGACGTCCTCTGCTGAAGTCTCAAACCCCGCAAAGTCATTCCATGAGGGTTGGAATCGACTTCTTCCAAACTCCTGTTGATGTTGATATTTTGACCTCCCATGAATCACAGATGTTCTTGAAGGCATCCAGAATGATGAATCCTTTCGAGAAGGTTTTCAGTTCACTTTGCCCATATCCATCAGAGGAGTCACTATCTATGGCAGTTACAGCCTTGTGAAATGTATTTAAATAATAAGACTTGGAAGTAGAAATTACGTCTTGATCCTTGGTCTGCAGAATGGATGTTGTGTTACCAGGCATGAAAACAACAGTCATCTCCTTATACATCTCTGTCAGAGTTCTTGGGTGATGAGGTGCTGTCTTAATGAGCAGTAGCATTTTTAAAGGAATCCTTTTTTCTGAACAATGTATCTCGACAATGGACTTAAAATATTTAGCAAACCATCCTGTCAACAGATATGCTGCCATCCTGGCTTTGTTGTTACATATTAAGAGCAAAGGCAGAGTGAGGGCCTCAGGATTTTCAAAATGATACATGAGCACTGACTTCAGCATAAAGTCACCAGCTGCACTGCCCTTAACAGAGAGTCAGCCTGACTTTTCAAGCTTTGTAGCCAGGCATTGACCTCTCCTCCCTAGCTATCAAAGTCCTAGATAGCATTGTCTTCCAATAAAAGGCAGTTTTGTATATATTGAAAATCTGTTGTTTAGTATAACTACCTTCATTGGTGATCTTAGCTGGATCTTCTGGATAACTTGCTGCAACCTCTCCATCACCGGTTGCAGCTTTACCGTGTACTTTTATATTATGGCATCTGCGTCTTTCCTTAAACCTCATGAACCAACCTCTGTTACCTTCAAACTTTTCTTCTGCAGCTTTCTCACTTGTCTCAGCTTCTGACGAATGAAAGAGAGTTAGGGCCTTGCTCTGAATTGGGCTTTGGCCTTAAGGCAATGTCGTGGCTGGTTTGATCTTCTATCCAGACCATTTAAACTTTCTCCATATCAGCAATAAAGCTGTTTCGCTTTCTTATATTTTGTGTGTTCACTGGAGTAACACTTTTAATTTTCTTGAAGAACTTTTTCTTTTCATTTACAACTTAATTAATGGGTGCAAGAAACCTCACCTACAGCCTAGCCTTAGCCTCACTAAGCTTAATCATTTCTAGCAGTGAGAGACACGCAACTCTTCCTTTTACTTGAACAGTTAGAGGCCATGGCAGGATTACTGATTGGCCTAACTTCAATATTGTTGTGTCTCAGGGAACAGCTGGTCAGTGCAGTGCTCAGAAGGCATGACATTTATTAAGTTTACCATCGTATATGGACATGGTTCGTGACTTCCCAAAACAATGACAGTAGTAACATCAAAGGTCACTGATCACCATAGCAAATATAATAATAATGCAAATGTTTGAATTGTGAGAATTGTCAAAATGTGACAGAGATACGAAGTGAAACCATGCTGCTGGAAAAAAAAATGGCACCAACAGACTTGCTCAAAACAGGGTAGCCACAAACCTTCAAGTTGTAAAGCAATATAGTATACGTGAAGCTCAGTGAAGCAAAGCACGATACAGTGAGGTATCCCTGTGCTTAAAACCTTTGCTCTACAAAGAATTTAGCAGCAATCTTAATGTTTTGTTTACATTTGGAATAGTGTTATTCATACTAGCATATTTAAGATCCTTTCTCTAAGACACAACAGCCAGTTCAATAGAAGGTAATCTCAAGGTGAAGCAAAAGTAGTTTAGGAGGAATGTGCTGTGTTTGAATACATCTTATTGATCAAGTCCACCCCAAAAATAAATGAATGAATGCATACACACATTAGTAAAAGTTTGAAGTATTATGTTAGTACAAAAGATAATTAGCAATTACATTTTTTTCAGTTTCTTTTTTCGCTTTTTGTTTTTTTGAGACAAAAGTCTCATTCTCTCTCCCAGGCTGGTGTGCAGTGGCATGATCTTAGCTCACTGCAACCTTCACCTGCCCGGTTCAAGCAATCCTCCTGCTTCAGCCTCCAAGTAGCTGGGACTATAGGCACATGTTGCCACACCTGGCAAATTTTTGTGTTTTTAGTAAAGGCTGGGTTTCCCCATGTTGGCTAGGCTGGTTTTGAACTCCTGGGCTCAAGAGATCCACACTCCTCGGCTCCCAAAGTGCTGAGATTACATTTGTGAGCCACTGCACCCAACCTTCACTTTCAGGTTTGATTTTGTGCATCTCCAGAAATGCTGGCCATATTCTTTGGCAGGAGTGTTTAGTTAGTATTGTCTTTGGCTACCTTATTTTTCTTCAGTAATAATGAAGGAATGGAGGTTCAAACTGTTGTAGCTCAGAAAGGTGCGTTGACAAGAGGCAGTCGGAGTCCCACTGCTCCCCTTCTCCCACCTCTTAACATTTCTCTGGCTTTCTTACTATAGCTCCCACTCCCTCTCCTATTCTTGTTTGTTCATTTGCAATTTTAAGATATGCATTTATTAATCTATAAAAGCTGTGCTTGGGATTTGAGAGCAGGTAGTGATGTTATTGATCAAAAACCATGGCAAAAAAAAAATATTTAGTGAGGAACACAGGAAAAGGGAGCAGAGAGTAAAGAAAGGACTAGTTTGGGAGTTTAGCTGAGTGATAGCTAAGGTCTTTCTGAAGTAGAATTGTAAAATAGTAGATCTGGAAGTGAGCAAAGAACGCTAACTTTATGCAGCCCTCTCCTATTGCATATAAAGAAAATGAGGGCCAGATCAATTGATTTGTCTTAAACGTGCAAGTCCATGACAGGTGCTCCACCCACCCATTTCAAATTCTTTGCTCATAAGGTTGGATCTTTTCTCTCTTTTATTAAATTTTTCTCTCAAGAAAATACGTATAACATAATGTCGCATATTAGATACTGTGTGTGAAAGTGTCTCGCACATTGTAAGTAGGAAAAAAATTAGTTGACTCCATTAGCTGACTAATTCTTCACTAGGTGAAGTTCAGTCAGGGTTAGCAGCACATTTTATATTCCTTATATAAGAGGCCTCTGAAGGCAGAACAGATTAATCCGTACCTAGCATAATGCCTCCCTAGCCTCTAGGATGTACTTAAAAATGATTACATGATGAATTATACATGTTAATTATACTTCAGATTCTCTTTCAATAAGATAAGGGCTTTGAAATTAATTTTCTAGTGTTCATTAATATGAATTTGTGCTGGGACATGTATTCACGGTGAGGTGCTTTTGCGACTGTGACTGGGTTTGGAAGTGTATCACAACACAAGATTAATTGTCCAAGACACAGATTTCAGCTCTGTTTACATGTTAACTCGATTCCAAAACTATGTCTGACCATAGAAGTAAAAAAAAAAAAAAAAAAAAACCAAAAAAAAACAGAAAAGCAAATTCAAGCATGTTCTGTCACCCTAAATAAGAACTGAAAAGATGAATGTTAACCAGGTTGCTTATGAATATACATTCTCTAATGTGGTGCTCTTTACAGTTGGGTATATGAAAACTGTCCAGTGGGTATGGGAGAACACAGATAGCTTAAAGGGAATCAATTTCCAGAAACTCATCTTCTATATGTTCTTCTCCCTAAAATGGATCTACCTGTGAGTTCTCTTGTGGTCAAGCCTTCAGGCTATTTCTCCTTTTGCACCTCTGCTTAACAATTGCCCTTTGCCACTTAAGGGGGGAAAAAAAAACTCACTTATGACCTTATTTGGTACATCGCAAGGTGTAAGACCCCCACTGGTCGGGAGGGGGCAAAAAAAGAGTCAATTCCAAATACTAGTTTTGGAGAAGCTTCCTATAGTGAGAAATAGTGCGGTTTTTCAATATTATTTTAAGGCATAGACAAGACAATAAAAGTTGAAGACCGCTGCAAAGTATTTTGAGCTTTTCTAACCGTTTTGATACTCATCTATTAACTGGTTTTATCATTAATTTTTGACCAATGTCTTTTTTAAACATGCTTTTTCTCTGATAACACTGCCAGAGTGGTACATATTTAATTCTATACTTAACAGTCTGCTTGATCTGAGTGTCTGCATGAGAGCCAGCATAGCATTTGAAAGAGGGAATTGTGGTATGGATGGTGTCATAATTCTTTCTGAGTACAAATTCCGCTGCGGTCACTGTCAGTTTCACTGAAAGTGGAAGCTGTGATATCCTCCATACTTTTCATAATGATTCAGAGACCGCAGAGAAAAAAATTAATTGGAGTTTAGAGATTATTGAACTAAAATACACGGATTCCATCAGCTGTGCACAATATGTTGGAGAGAGAAAGAGAGAGACTCACGGTTACACAATGCATGGTAATGTAGAAAAGCTTCAGAGAACCCTGTGTGGGCTGGCGATGACGGCGCTAACGCCTTGAATAAAATTGCATTTTATCTTCTCTGAGAAGCAACCAAAAGTAAGGAACAAAGACTTAAAAAGTAAATTTAGACCAGGATACGTTTACCTCTGTAATTTAAGCAATTTCCTTTGCTTTTTCATTCTTAAAAATGATGATCTTCAAATTCAAAGAGTCGTTCTATCCGGGTTAGTGTCAAGAGAGGTGTGTGATTGTTATCTGGCTCCGGGGTTAAGTTACAGAAATTGCAGTTGGATAAAAGATTGGTAAGCTTGCAAAGCAGTGATTTTTTTTAACCAAGGCTTCCAATCAGAGTTACATGTGGAGCATTTAGAAATATTCACGCATTTTCCTCATCCAAGGAGCTGATTTGGTAGATCTAGGACAGGGCACAATAATCAGTGTTTTAAAAAATTCCTCAGTCGATTCTTGCATGCACTGTCACATGTTTAGATAAGACCACTGTGGTGAAAGACTATTTGACCTAGGAACTGACCCTGGAACTATTTCTTAAAATCCATCTGTGGGTATATCATCATTCTTTGCTAGGTATCTGCGTTTCTCTTGCACCCTGGAGTACTGGTTTCCTTGGGCTGCTGTAACAAATTACCACAAACTTGGTGTCTTAAAAAACAGAAATGCATTCTCACAATTGCAGAGGCCAGAAGTCTGAAATCAAGAGGTCGACAGGGCTTTTCACCCTCTGGAGGGTCCAGGAGAAAAATCTCTTCCTCGCCTCTTCTAACCTCTGGTGGTCGCCAGCATTCTTTGAGTTATGTGTGTATTACTCTAATTTCCATATTCCTCTTCATGTCGCCTTCTTTTCTGTCTTTCTTAAATCTCCGTCTGCCTTCTTCTATAAAGACACTTGTGATTGCATTTAGAGCCCACCCACGTACGTTCCCCATCTCAAGTTCTTTAACTTAATCACATCTTTAAAGTTTTTGCCATATAAGGTAACATTCACAAGTTCTAGAGAATGGGACCTGGACATCTTTGTGGGGGGCATTCTTCTTCAGCCTTTCACAGTGAGTTACCGCTTCACTGTATGTACTGATGTGGGCTGTCCTGTCCCATTAAGGTCCATGTGGTAACTTGCCCCCCTTATCTCTAACTACCAGTCCATAGCAATGTTTCCTCACAAACCCTGCCGTCTTGGGGCCAGGCCAGATAACCCCTGGCAGAGCTGCAGATAAGCAGATAAGTTGTTTTTCTGAGCCGTAGACTATGCCTCCAGTTTTAACCATTTTCATGACAAATGCTTTGGGTCCTAAATGGACTGAGAGTATAGGATCAGTGCAGCCAGCCCATCTTCCTCTGTGACAAAGGCACTTCAAGCATGTGTCCTAGCAACGGTGGCTCTTTAAAGCTCATCTTTTAAGAATAGAACATTACCAGATTATTTGAATATATTCTAAGAGAGGCACAAGTCTTATTATCTTTTCAAACGGGCTCTGACTTTGGCCAGGCATGTATGATGCCGTAAGGTTTGGTCTTAGGAGGAGAGAATGTAGTTAGTTGATATAAACATGAAGTGTTATTTACTTGAGTCAGTGTTTGTGACAACCAGCTATGGGACGTGGAGAGAAGTTAATTAACTTGGGATTTCATTTCCTCGTCCTTGTAAGGAAACCTCTGTTTCGTGATCTCCGAGTTCAGTTCTGAAATCCCATTCTGTTGGTTCTTCCCTTACCATCAGAAAGGAGAAACAGGTGCTAGTACAGATGCATTTTAGAGAAGATGGCAAGAACCTCATGAATGAAGACCCTGCTGAAGCTTCAGTTGATGAATATTCAATGGCATTAATTTGTTCTGTTGTTTAATTTTCTCTAGTAGTCCTGAATTAGTCACATACAAATTGGGGAGACCGCGAAGTTCAGTGCTACCGCTCATTAATACCCACCTCCCCGCAACCCCCCAGTCCACTGGGCTTCAGAGATGGGCCGAGTCATAGAACTTTATCTCCTAGCCACACAGATCCGTCCATGGGAGGGATGGGGAACTAAACCTCTCCTGGGGCCTTTCATACTGGAGCTGGGAGAAAGAACTAGTTTGTTGTTGTTACTATTGAGAGAGCCAAGCTGTGAAAAGGTGTTGCTTATTTTGGATGCGTTTCTTGTTAGTGGAGAAACAAGGACTGGAGTTGGTTGGAGTAGAAAGAGGAGAATTGAGATGAGAGAGAAATTCCTGGACCCCTGAGGCTACTACATGCATACTTTTTTATGATCTGACTACATTAATTATTAGACCTCCTTACCCTTAAGGCAGTGTTTAGGTATTTGACATTTGAAAGTAAAAGAAATCCTAACTAATCTGTAGGATTTTCATATGGAGAAATCAGAGCAGGATTAATCAAGAGTTATATAGGTGTAACCACAGCTACTCAGAAGGCTAAGGCAGGAGGATCCCTTGAGCCCAGGATTTTGAGGCTGTAGTGAGCTATGACTGCACCACTGTACTCCAGCCTGGGCAACTAAGCAAGACCCTGTCTCAAAAAAAAAAATTATATAATATCTATTAATATTTTCATGTACAGCAGCAGAACAAAGAAGCTGAAGATATTAACTAGACTGGTGGAAGTGAGAGACCATGACTTCTAGGCTACACGGGAAAGGAAGTAATGACTGTCAGGCTAGAGATAAGGAAGAATCAAGGGAATTCATTTCTTAACTAGGCTGAGTAGATAAAAAGATGGGAAGTTGTGTAGAGAGTGTATTTAAGTTTTGAATGCATTTGTAAAGTGTCTTCCTTTTATTAAGAAAAACAGTGAATCGTGATAAAACACTACAAAGAACGAGGAAAATTCTTTTGCAATTTTGCAATTGAAAAGAATAGGGATGACATCCACTGTTTGGATTCGGCATGCTACAATAAAAAAACATCTATTCTATGTTATTTACACAATGAGAGGACTTGATCTGCACTACTGCAAGTCTGTGGAATTCGGCAAGATGCTTTGTAATAGATTATCTTCATGAGCTATCTGGCTGATTGAATAGCAAGAATTTTTAAATTTAGAATTCTACTTCTCTTTAAGCAAAATATTCTTGAGGGCAAAAGTATTGGAAAAAAATTGTGCTAGAACAGGAATGAATGTATTAGAAAAATTTTAGATGTTTAGCTGTCATTTCAACCATCTACCTTTATGAACAGATTTTTAAAAAAATCTTTGCCACATTGTGAATTACTCTGTCTAATATTGAGTATGATAGTAGTATCTAAAGAAACTTTAATGATCTCTTTTCATTAGTAGTTTCTCAGCCCACTGTTACTTGTGGGTTCAAAATGGCTCATGCGAGTAATATAATTCATTTAAAAGGCATTTGTCCAACAAAAGCCCTGCTGAGACTTGAGCTAGAATTCAGCTCTCTCTGCGTTTCCATAGGTGTTCAGCCTCCTGAGACATTAACTGTATCATAGATTGGAGCTCTTCAGTAAACCTGAGTTCTTCAAAACGAATACCCAATTTATAGCATGGTCTTTGTGCCTCAGTGTACTCCGTATTTTAATTGTGTGTTCTATCCCTTTTGTGTTTGAGAATACATACCATGTCCTGAAAAATAAAAAATGTGACCTGGTTTTTATTAGCTACTGTAATTTTTCAGTAGTTGAATTGACCATTGCAGCCACAATGGAGAATTTTTATGAAGTTTGTCAAGATACTGGCTAAGAATACATGTATTGAGTCATAAATAATATAAAATCTGCATCTTAGATAAATTTATACTGAATTTGGAAGTATTTTGCTGAAAAGTGAATTCACTATTGGTGTGCAGGGTTTGCTTACACACATGTAAACGCTTGAGTGAGACAATGTTAAGGGCCAAAGGATAGAAATACAAGGCAATTCCGCTCTGCTGTGCTGCTTGGACAACTTTCTGAACCTGCCTTTTCTTGTTTGAAAGATAAGAGGTTAGATGACATATGATCCCCCTTTTTTCTATCTCAGAGTAAATGAAGTCTTGGCTAAGCCTTCAAGTTCTAATTGATCCAAGTCATTCTTGGAGGAAAAATGTTCCAACATCATCATAATATTGTTATGCATACAGTTTTTTTGTTGAATATAATTTGCTCTTGTGGTTTTGTATCTTAGAAATGCATTTGTGTGTTGCTTATAACATCTTAAAATTTAAAAGTAAAGCCAGACACTGTGGTATGTGCCTGTAGTCCCAGCTGCTCAGGAAGCTGAGGCAGGAGGATCACTTGAGCTCTGGAGTTTGAAGCTGTTGTGCACTATCATCATGATTGTGAATAGCCACTCCACTGCAGCCTGGGCAACATAGCAAGACCCTGTCTCTTAAAAAAGTGTTTCTTGGTAGTTGTTATAGTGGAACAAGCTGACTACAAGGACCTTTGTAATGCTAGAGCTGGGAGAATCAGGGTGGCAGTCTTGTGCTGACTTAACTATACCATTATTGTTACCAAGGGTCTAAAGAAGCTTTCTGTCCAAGCTGCCACAACCACACACACACCACAATGTAATACTTAACTGTAAGGCAGAATTGGGATGTTTCATTGGTAAAAAACTGCTTAAGTTAGTGGTATGGAAACTCTAAAACAGTTCTAAGATGCTTTTCCATGTCTGGCTTCAGTCCCCCTACCATGTATCTTACTCTTTAATTTCCCGTGAAGACAATTCTATTTCTTTCAGTAATGAAAAAGGAAAAAAAAAAAAAAAAAAAAAGGGCGACCAGGCACGGTGGCTCACACCTGTAATCCCAGCACTTCGGGAGGGTGAGGTGGGCGGATCACCTGAGAACAGGAGTTCAAGACCATTCTGGCGAACATGGTGAAACTCCGTCTCTACTAAAAATACAAAAATTAGCCAGGTGTGGTGGCGGTGCACACCTGTAATCCCAGCTACTTGGGAGACTGAGGCAAGAGAATCACTTGAACCCAGGAGGCAGAGGTTGCAGTGAGCCAAGATTGTGCCATTGCACTCCAGCCTGCGCAACAGAGTGAGACTCAGACTGACAAAAAGAAGAAAAGAAAAATGTATGAGTACTCCCCTGGCCAACTGAGTGAAACTACAAGACCATATTTTCAATATGAGAAATAGCATGCACAGTGTAATTTTAATCACATCCTAATATGTTACGATAGCGAAATGTAGTACAGTACTGTGCCTTACTGATAAAAGACAGTTTTTTTTTTTTTTTTTTTTTTTGAGACGGAGTCTTTGCTCTGTCACCCAGGCTGGGGTGCCGTGGCGCGAACTCGGCTCACTACAAGCTCCGCCTCCTGGGTTTACGCCATTCTCCAACCTCAGCCTCCCGAGTAGCTGGGACTACAGGCGCCCGCCACCTCGCCCGGCTAGTTTTTTTTGCACTTTTAGTAGAGACGGGGTTTCACCGTGTTAGCCAGGATGGTCTCGATCTCCTGACCTTGTGATCCGCCCGTCTCGGCCTCCCAAAGTGCTGGGATTACAGGCGTGAGCCACCGCGCCCGGCCCGATAAAAGACAGTTTTAACTTTGTGAAAGTCTCTTTGTTTCATGAAACGTTCACCCAATGCTCATTTGCCTCTCCATGTATTCACCTTTCTAAAGCCAAGATGGCTGACGGGGGGGCTTCGCGCCTATCCTGTTAGGAAGGAATTACTTGGTCATTTGCTGAATTCAAAATGTGGAACAGAATGGAAAGAATAATTTGATCTCATTTTCTCTCTTTACAGGCTCTGTACAACTCAATCAAGAATGAGAAGCTTGAATGGGCAGTGTAAGTGTGCTGGACTTCAGCCTTTAATAATGAACTACTCACTTTTTTCCTACTGTCTTTATGCCTTGGCAGTGATCTTAAAGGAGGATTAAATATGCATTGCCAATTCTCATTTTACACCAAGTGTCTTACCTACTTTGGTTTTATATAAGTAAACCCAGATACAAGTAAAACCTACTTTGGTTTTACACAGGTAAAACCAGAGTATACTGTGTTTTTTTTGGTACTCAGTGTGTTCCTATTCTGTTTTTAAAATGATTGCTGTACCTGTAGGTAATTAATTATCCTTTAAATTTATCTTTTAAAAAGTAACAGTCTAAAAGAAAAATATGCTGGTGAATAGCATGTATTCCAAAATTTAATACAAATGGTTTTGGTATCACCCACTTATTTTAATTATCCCCTTTCTATCATCATAGATCATGGCTTCCCAGGTTTATTTCCTATGGTACTAATCATACTGGGACATTGATAGATACTAAGCAGAAAACAACAACAGCAGCAACAAAAAAGGTTCTGTGAATAGAATAAGCTTGGGAGATTATGGATTGAATAAAGCTATTTTATTTAAACTGCAGAACTTCTAGGAGCTTATCCAATGCCAGTGTGTGTTATCAGTCCCCAAGAGAGGAATAGAACGTGTAGTATTTCCTGACTCTCTTTGACAGTAAAATGTAGTGTTTCAGGGTACATACTTTGGAATATGCTATTAAAGATGAGCTACATCTAAGTCTACGTAGAACAATACCACTCTTGTTAAAATTTCGCTAATCAATATAGCAGTTCAAAGTTTTAATTTTTTAAAAAATTATGGAAGAATATGAAATTTTTAATCACATTACCAGAAAATTAGGTCAAAATGTGTTTTTTGTAATTACAGCTTTGTGGATTTTATTTTTTGCTTTTACTAAGTATTCATAAGTATTGTTTTACCACATGACCTAACACAGCCTTCTACAATGAACTCGGGTTTACAGAATCATAACTTGGGAGATAAAACTTGTTCTATCATCGGCACATTGGAGGAACATGGGTTAGTAGTTGACTATGTATTACATACAATGTGCGGGAATGAATTTTTAAAGTATCAGCACCACTTGAATTGCTTCCACTCACTGTAGAGTCATATGGTACTATTGCAAGTTAGGGAGTCAAAAGTTAAGAATTTAATATTTGCATATATGTATATATATATGGCTTATGTGTCTGTATGTATATACATGATGAGACTCATTTAAAGGCAGCGTTCCATTTCAGTGAAAACAGATTATTCAGAATTCATGGTCTGCTATCAAAGGTGATCATTCTTCTTTGGGCTTATTTCTCATGAACAAAAGTGGGTTTCATAGAAAAATTTTTTGAAGGATATAGTCAGAATCTTGCTGAAATGCAAAAAGGACATCCTGACATATGCAGAATATGCAGTCTAGAGAAAATAAATAAAAATGGCATCATTGTATTCACTCTGGGCAAGAGAATACATTGAAAATTCTTTTATGAAGTTATTTTAAAAAACAAATACATATACTCTTGAGGACCTCTTTTGTAAATCTAGTTTTTTTTTTAATTTGTTACAGCAGATTTTATTTATTCATTTATGGGTAGTCAGAGTTGGATGCAAGAAAGCTGTATCTTGCGTGTGATCCAAGGGTGGAGGGGCGGGAGTTTATCCAGTAGCTGGCTTCTTCTGTGGCCCTCTTGTGAAGTTAGCAGAGCATCTTATTCAGAAGCCTGGATTTCAGAGTCAGATAAATTCTGACGTGAATTACAACTTTTTCATGTAGTAGCTGGTTCACTGACCAAGTTAACCTGTAGCCCTCAGTTTCCTCTTTTGCAAGACTGAGCAATTATTGAGCCTTGTGTAACCTTCCAGATGACACTGTGAAATGTTCGAAAACACTGAACATAAAGCAAGTTGCTCTTCAGTTGATGCCTGATGCTGTAGCTTTCAAAGCCTCAATTTCTTTTTCTTTTGTCTTTTTTTGTTTGTCTCTCTTGTTCCTATGCATATACATGTACTACATTTTTATACTTTATCAAGAATTAGGAGAAGACACTATAGTGGTTGTCCTATAATTAACTTTCTCTCTTCAGCTATAAAATGAAGGAATTGGATGAAATGATCACAAGCATTTTTTCTACTTCTAATATTCTGTAAATTTCTGAGTTTTATCATATATCAATGTTTCCTCCTGTGGAAAAAGTACTACTCTCTCAAGCAGATATAAAACAAAGGGATTATGGGACACCTAAGTCTTGGAATAAATGCTAACTCAAACAAAATTAAACAGATCTGTAACCAGCCTGTTCAATCGATGTCCATCTTGAATTCCTGCAGGAGAAATTTGAATTTAAAAATCTGACGTACATCTTGAATTTCTGTAGGAAATAAATGACCAATACCCCAATTTATTAAATCACTGAGTCTTATTTTTATCTTAAAGCACCTTTTAACATCTAAAACTGGTGTTTTTTATTTAGAACACACTTCAGAGAACCCTGACATATAACAACGTATGTGATCCTTTAGAAAAGGAACTAAGCAGCCGAGCACGGTGGCTCACACCTGTAATCCTAACACTTTGGGAGGCTGAGGAGCACGGATCACTTGAGGTCAGGAGTTTGAGACCAGCCTGGCCAAAATGGTGAAACCTCATCTCTACCAAAAATATAAAAATTAGCTGGGCGTGGTTTCGTGCAGTTGTAATCCCAGCTACTCAGGAGGCTGAGGCAGGAGTATTGCTTGAACCCAAGAAGAAGAGGTTGCAGTGAGCCGAGATCGTGCCACTACACTTCAGCCTGGGTGACAGAGTGAGACTTGGTCTCAAAAAAAAAAAAAAAAAAAGAACCAAGCTTTTTCCTTCATAAATGTGTACGTACATGGATATAATTATTTATGACACTGTGTTCTCCTGGTTCTCCCATGCCTCCCTAACTACACTTTTTCTCTGACCCATTTTCCTCATATTATCCCTTAGTGTGAGATGGACACTTAGAATTGTCTTCTTCCAGTGTAGCCTCCTCCTCAGCAATTGCAATTCACTCTTAAAACTTCTTCTGCCGTTCTCTAAAAAGTCTTCCTATATATATACAGCTCTGACCTCTTTCCCAAGTTTCAATTCAGTGTTTGCATTTTCCTGCAGGATGTTTCTGCTGGCGCTTAGCACTCATCGTCTGTCTCCAAACTTGGTCGTGTGTGCTCCATTTCTATTAATGACACCAGCATTTCCGGCTTACCTGGATTTTAGCCTTTACATCATCTTTGACACCCTCCCACGCCACCACTTCCAACCCCTGCAGAAATGGCTCCAAACAGCACCTTTCCTCTTCACTCCTGCCATTCTTTTGTTATTCAGGCATTTCTACTGTTTGCCTTCTTAACAAGGGCTTCCATCTCCAGTCTTTCCTGTACTTCAACCTCTGTGAAGTTCCCATGTGCTGTAAAACTTTAATTAGGCCATTCACATTCTGCCATTTATTGATTTTGTTCTCCATTCTTGTCTTCACACAGCCCCCATTTCAACTAGGCTCCTAGTAGGTATAGCTACCCATGCTAGACCCATCGCTGCCTGCCTTTTTGCCAGCGTTCGTGAAGCCACCTCTGCTGGGAACCTATGTCCCATAATCTTTTTATGTTCAAAGCCCACCATCCTTCACAGTCCAGCTCCTATTCAATCTGTTTTCTTGAAGTTTTTTCTGATCTTGCTAACCAGAAGTATGAGCCCAGCCTTAAGCTTCCATTTTACTTTATCCAATGACACCAGCAGTTTCTACACGCCATTATGGTTGTTTGTAGTAATGTACCGTTAGATTGTAAGCTCTTTAAGGAAATGATAACATGTCTGGATTTGCCCCTTTATCTCCTCTGTTGCTGATCATAGTGTTTTTATGTAATGAAGCCTCCGTAAAAGGCTATAGAAAGGATGTTAATGGTATTGAAGGAACCGCATTTCTTAAAAGATAAGCCTACAAGTGGGTAGTTTAGAAAATAGTTACAGGAAAGATAGTGATGCTGCAAAATTTATAGGATAATGCATAGAAGACTTGCACAGGAGGCGGCATCTTGATGTGGATGTTAGAACCTTAGAGGAAATCACGCGAGAATTGTTGAATGTTAGAACCGGAGAATGTTATAACTGTTATAAACCTTACAGGTTTTTATATCATTGGTTTTCTGACTGGGTTCAGTGTAACCTTGGGTTACAGGGAGATGTCTCGGGGCCTCGCCTGGGGGTGTGAGTGAGGGGAAAGAGGAAAATTGATGGGGACCCAGTTCTGCTTCCCATAAGTATTATGCCTAGTTCAACTGATGAAAACAGCTCCGCTTTTATCTCTTTTGCATACATGTACAGGGTTCTGTTTAATATTTTTAAGGTATATGTTCTTTAAAAAAATTTTTTGAAAGGTACTTTTCTAGTCCAGTGTTCTTACTTTATATATGAGGAAAACTAAGTCAAGTAGTGTTCATCAGTAGGTCCAAAGTCCAGTATAGTGGGAAAGCCAGGATTGTTCCCGCTGTTATGGCCTCCTATGGCACCACCATGCTGCCTGGCATCTCTGTAGCCACACAGTCTTACAGAGTCTTTGAAGAGCAGGGATTGAGTCTGAATGTTTCTATGCCAGCCTTTGATACAGTGCACATTAAGAGAATTTTATATCAATTTGCTCGTCTCATTACACGCTCATAGAATTACTAGAGTTTTCCCCTTAAGCCAGTTAGTAGCAAGGATCATTTATTTATTCATCTATTCCACAATCTCTACCCAACTTCTCCTGTGCCTGGCCCAGTGCTGTGCCCTAGATACAAATATGAATGAAACACAGATCCTTGCCTAATGAGAACACAACATGAGATTGAGGGGAGAGGGAGGACTTTACAAAGATGCAAATACAGAAATTGTAATGAAGAGAGCAATGAGTCAGATTGACTTGTGGAAGGTCTCAGCTGCTTCATACAGGACCATGACCATTTGTCTTTCCAAGTTCCTTTGCTCAATTGTTTATTATTAATGAAGCATCTATTTGTTGAACTATTTGCACCATGCAGCCTGCTGATAATTTGGGGAGAACAAAAGTATACAAGGCATTGAGGCATTTTTCTTGGCTTTAAGAAATTTCCAGTCTAAGTGATAAACAAAATGAGTAATTACTCTTTCTGAAGGTGGGAATGGCGTAGGATGAGGTGAATTGAGGTGGATATGGGAATTTATATCTTATATTGGAATTGCTTAAAATGTGTCTGCATGAGGATCTTCAGAAAATACAGCAATTAACACAAACAGGAAAATAAGTTCAGTATTGTCTGTTAGGAAAGTTAATGTTCTTCTCTCCCATCCTTTGACTTTCATGTTCATTGCTGCTTTCTACAACAGTGTTTACAAATTGTAACAGATCTCTCCTGTTTTAGTCTGTTCTTGCACTGCTATAAAGCAGTACCTAAGACTGGGTAATTTATGAAGAAAAGAGGTTTAATTGGTATGCAGTCTGCAGGCTGTACCGGAAGTATGATGCTAGCATCTGCTCAGCTTCTGGGGAAGCTTCAGGAAACTTTCAATCATGACGGGAGGCAAAGGGGGAGTCGGCACTTCACATGGCCAGAGCAGGGTGGGTTGGGAGTGCCACACACTTCTTAAACAACCATATCTCACAATAACTTACTCACTTTCATGAGAACATCACCAAAGGGGGTAATCTTCCCCCATGATCCAATCACCTACCGCCAGATCCCACCTGCAACAGTGGGGATTACAATGCCCCCCATTAGATTTGTGGGGGGCACACATCCAAAACCATATCCTTTCATCCCTGGCCCCTCCAAAATCTCATGTCCTTCTCACATTGCAAAATACAATCATGCCTTTCCAACGGTCCCTCAAAATCTTAACTCATTCCAGCGTTAACTCAAAGTCTTATCAGAGACAAGGCTATTCCCTTGTACCTGTGAGCGTGTAAAATTAAAAACAAATTAGTTACTCCCAAGATACAATGGAGGTACGGGCATTGGCTAAATACTCCTGTTCCAAAAGGAAGAAAGCAGCCAAAGAAAGGGGTTACAGGCCCTGTGCAAGTCCAAAACCCCAGCAGGGTAGTCATTAAATCTTAAAGCTCCATATTAACCTGCTTTGACTCCATTTCTTATATTTAGGGCACACTGGTGTGAGGAATAGGCTTCCAAGGCCTTGGGCAGCTCTGCCCCTGTGGCTCTTCCAGAGTTCAGCACCCACCGTTGTTCTCACAGGCTGGCGTTGAGTGCCTATGGCTTTTCCAGGTGCAGGGTGCAAACTGCTGGGGGCTCTACCATTCTGGGGTTTGGAGGATGGTGGCCTTCTTCTCACAGCACCACTAAGTGACCCACTAAGTGGGGACTCTTTGTGGGGTACCAACCCCACATTTCCCTTCTGCACTCCCTTAGTAGAGGTTCTCCATAAGAGTTCCACCCCTGCAGCAGATGTCTGCCTGGACATCCAGGCTTTTCCATACATTCTCTGACATCTAGGCAGAGGCTCCCAAACCTTAACTGTTGTAGTCTGCATAACCATAGGCTTAAGACCATGTGGAAGCCACTAAGGCTTATGGCTTGCACTCTCTGGAGTGACAGCTTGAGCTGTACCTTGGCTCTTTTAGCCGCAGCTGTTGCTAGAGTGGCTGGGATGCAGGGAGTAGTGCAGGTCAGTGAAACTTTCTTGGGACTGGCCCATGAAACCATTGTTCTCTCCTAGGCCTCCAAGCCTGTGATACGAGGGGCTGCTGCGAAGGTCTCTGAAATGCCTTTGAGGCATTTTCCCCATTTTCTTGCTGTCAGCACTTGCCTGCCTTTTAGTTATGCAAATGTCTTCAGCCTGCTGCAAATTTTCACATGGCCAGGCTGCAAATTTTCCAAACTTTTAGATATAAGTTCCAGTTTTATGTCATTTATTTGCTCACACATATTAGCGTAGGTTGTTAGAAGCAGGCGGGTTACCTCTTTAATGCTTTGCTGCTTAGAAACTTCTTCTGCCAGATACCCTAAATTATCACTCTAAAGTTCAAAGTTCCACAGATCCCTGGGGCAGGGGCACAGTGTCTCCAGGTCCTTTGCTTTCGCATAGCAAACATAACCTTTGCTGTAGTTCCCAGTAAGTTCCTCATATCCATCTGATACCTCCTCAGCCTGGACTTTATTGTCCATATCACTATCAGCATTTTGGTCACAACAGTTGAACAAGCCTCTAGGAAGTTTCAAACTTTTCCTCATTTCCTGTCATTTTCTGAGCCATCCATACTCTTCCAGCTTCTGCCCATTATCCAGTTCCCAAAGTTGCTTCCACATTTTTAGGTATTGTTATAAGAGTGCCCCACTTCTTGGGACCAATTTTTCTGAATTTGTTTCTTCAGGCACTGCCATAAAGGATACCTGAGACTGGGTAGTTTAAATAAAAAGAGGTTTAATTGGCTCATGGTTCTACAAGCTATACAGGAAGCATCATGCTGGCATGTGCTCAGCTTCTGGGGAGGCCTTAGGAAACTTTAAATCACAGCAGGAGGTGAAGGGAGAGCTGGCATTTCACATGGCCAGAGCAAGAGGAAGAGAGAGAGGGGGCAGGTGCCCCACACCTTTAAACAACCAGATCTCATGCTAACTCACTCACTCACTATCATGAGAACAGCATCAAAGGGGGTAATGCCTTTATGATCCAGCCACCTCCCACCAGGCCCCACCTTCAGCGTTGGGGATTACAGTTCAGCATGAGATTTGAGCAGGGACACAGATCCAAACCATATCACTGTTTTATCCTGGTTTAAAAAAAAAAAAAAAAAATCATGTATTGCCTCATTTTAATAAAGTCAGCAAGAAAACAGTTTTAAATAATGAACTTCTGGGTTCCCCCTATGCTCGTGCTCCCTCGGTGTTTTAGTTACAGCAGCATTGGCCTTGCTCGTCGTTTAGCACATTTGTTCTTTTTAACTCTGGATAAGCATTTTACAACTTTGCATCGTGGAATAACCTTTGCTGCCATTTCATGTTGCCCTACATCTCATTTTATAACAAGAACAGTTTAAAACATTAGCTGTATTTGCTAATAAGTTAAACTATTTCCTGTCTGCCCTCACATATTAAATTGTCCTGGCTAATTAGATGAGGTGGTAGCACGTTGGTATCTTTCTGTCCTTCCAGTCATGTGTTATGATAGCCCTGAGCTTTAGAAAGTTTGATTTTAAATACCAACACTTTGTAGTTTGGCTTTTCTTTTCCTTGTTGCAAATTTAAATCATGACGGGTCTTTTCAGGAAATCAGTGCTGCCTGTTTGTTGGCTGATTTGCTGAAATTAGGAAGTAGAGAAAACTTTCCAAAGATGTCCTCCCACTTCTTTGCCGTTATGTTTAACACTGCCTGTGAAGGTGTGAGCGTGTGCATGTACATCTCTGTGTGTATTCTTGGGGGATAATAGAGGCAATGGGATTACTATTACCTGTTTTTTTATGTGGGCACCTTGATTCTTCATTCAACCCAAGGGCCTAAATATGAAATTGATAACTACTTCCAAAGTCTCTTTGTTTTGTGAACTCTTAAGAAACCTCTTTTTCCAAGAAAAGAACCCTTCTAGGGCTCTTTTACTTTGATTGTTTGATTCCCTTATCATATTTCACTTAGCATTGATTCTCATTTCATTTTAGGTAATAATACATATTAATAAAAATGTAATCTCAGTTGTTTCTCTGTGGGAGATGGTAATCTCATAAGGACAAATAGTTTTATTTTCACCCAAGAGTTTTTCTATTAGTTTAGACTGATTTAGTTGTACCACGTTATACTTTTTAATATAATTTGTTGCCTTTCACTTAAGTTTTTCATTTTTTTTTGTTGTAATGCTTCATTTTGTTTATTTGCCAACATTAGAATCAGCCTTGAAGAAAAGTAGAAATTCTTTGTGTGTACTTTTTAGAATTGAACTTACATGCTAATGAAAAGAATACTTCCTAATTTTAGTTAAAATATTTTTTACCTTGATATAAAATTATTTGATTTTCTTGAAAAAAGATAACTCATGGTAATTTCCTTTCTTGCAGTGGCTTACTATGTTAAATAACTATCCTTAATCCCTAGTGAATGTAGGTATATAAAATTGTTAATCAGAGTAGTGTTTCTTAATAGTAGATGTAGATAAATGAAGGAAAACTTTTTTTGCTCGAATAAGTTATTTGGGATGAAGATATTTTTGAAGGAACTTTAAAATGAAAGTAATTTTCATTTCAAACTTCAAAATAGCCATCTACAGGTTGACAATCATTACTAACAAGAAAACTAAGGCAAGAAGAAGTTGCTGCTGTGCCTCTTGAAATGCTAGAATAACATTCCCAGTGTCATTGCTATCTGTGGGACTCTACTCATATTCCTAATATGGCAGATACTACAGCATACTGGACTCTTGGTAAACTAATAAGCTGGACAATGGTATAGATAAAACATATTTTAAATATATAACCAAAAATTTAATTTGAGTGTGTGCAGAGAGAGGTAGGGAGCTTGGCATTTAGGGTCATAAGTAAAGAGAACTCACCATGGAAAAATTTAAAAAATTATTTGCGTGAGAGACTTGACTATAAAGAAGGAATAATGCATTCATTTATTGTTGGGAGAAACAGAAGGAATAAAACTCAGTTCTCCGTTTGAGGTGCTCATACAATTAAATGTCTTTTCTAGATACTCATTACACCTCATTGAAATACTACAATGAGATTTAATGTTCTTATTGTCATTGCTATCTGTTTCACTCAAATTCCTAACATGCCTGATACCGCATCATGCTGGACTCTTGGTAAGATAATAATGCTAATATTAATACTGGCAGAACAAACTTACAAGACAATCTATATGAAGAATAACTAAGATTAAATCGATATATGTATAGTGATTATGTAAAGGATATTATTAGTTTGATTGTTCTATTTATGTTCAGTGAAGACACCGTGACTGTAAGAAAAGAAACAGAAATGCTATAGTTAAGAAAAATTGACCATTAACTTGAAATACTGAACTAAAGAATTGAGATCACTTAATTTTGTTAGCTATAGATAATTAGAATTTTCTACAATAAAGTATTTTTAATTAAAAAAATTGTTAGCTAAAAATGATATTGAACATGGATCAATCTTTTGGATTTTGGTATTTAAAGGAAAAAGATTTTCAGTGGTTAGAATTAGGGAAGACTTGCTATGGTTTCAGCGTGTCTCCAGAGTTCATGTGCTGGAATCTTAATCCCCAATGCAAAAGTGTTAGGAAGTAGCACCTAATTAGAGACTGGTATGTCATAAGGGAAAAGGGCTCTACAGTAATTAATGGATTAATGTTATCATGGGAGTGGGTTAGTTATCATGAGAGTAGTTTTGTTACAAAAGCAGCTGTGATCCCCGACTTGCTCTCTTGCGCTTTCTTGACCTTCTGCCTTACTAGGAGAAGAGCAGCAAAGTACAAGAGAGCAGGTGGGGGTCAGAGAAGATCCCAGCAAGAAGGCCCTCACCAGATGCCGGCCCCTTAGTTGACTTTGAACTTCCAGCCTCCAATACTGTAAGAAATAAATCTCTGTTCATTTCAAAGTATGCAGTTCTTGGAATTCTGTGATAGCAACCCAAAACACACGACAACAGAAAATTGGTACTGAGAACTAGGGCTGTTGCTATAACAATAAGCTGAAAATGTGGAAGGAGCTTGGAATTGGGTAATGCATAGAAGCTGGGACAGTTGTGAACTGAATGCTAGAAAAAGCCTAGATTGCTGCAAATGGAGCACCCCTGGCAGTTCAGTGAGGGCTTAGAACACAAGAAATTTAAGGACCATCTGGAACTTCTTAAGTTACATTACTTAAGTGATCATGATTGGAATGTTAGTAGAACCATGGACAAGAAAGTCCATTTTGATGAGGTCTCAGGTAGAAATGAAGAACAAGGTGTTTGAAACTGGAGTAAAGACAGTCCTTGTTATAATGTCACAGAGAACTTGGCTGAATAGAATTCTTGCCCAAGGGCTTTGTGGAATGCAGAATTTATGAGCAAGGAGCTAAGATATCTGGTGCAATAAATTTCAAAGCAAAATATTGATGGAGTTAAGTAGCTACTTTTAACCACATAGAGTAAGATATGAGAGGAATGACTTAAAGATAGAATGATAATTAAAGGAGAAGCAGAACAAAGATTTTGAAAATGTTCAGCCTGGCCTTACAAAGAATGATAAAGCATGTTTGGGAAAGCAAACCACAGTTGTGACCAAGCAACCATTTGCAAAGGATATTGATGTGGATACAAGAGATCAAGACAATGGGAGAATAACCCCCAAATACATTTCAGAGATCTTTGAGGCTGCCCATTCTATCACAGTCCCAGAAGTCTAGGAGGGCAGAATGGTTTCAAGGGATGGGCCCAGGGTGCTCTCCACCAGAGCCCCCTCAGTTCTCTGTTCCCCACATTCTGGCACAGCATTCCTTGGCCGCCCCAGCCGTGGTGTATGCAGGCCTAGCTACAGCTCAGCCCACTGTTCTGGGAAGTACAAGCCGTAAACCTTAGCAGCATCCACATGGTGCTAATTCTGCAGGCACACAGAATGTAAGAGCTGTAGAGGCATGGCTTTTTTTAACTAGATTTCAAACAATGTCATGGGGTATTCCATGAGAGCTGCTGGGTGGTCTGAGTCCAGCAAAGTCATAGGGTTGGGGCTACCTGAGGCCTTGGGGGCCCAGCCCCAATTCCAGTGTTCCCAGGATTTGGGACATTAAAGGAAACTATTCTCCAGCTTTAAGTCTTAATGTTGTTTTCCCTATTTGGTTTTAGAGTTGGGTTTTGTTAATTCTTTCTTCTTGCCTATATCTCCCTTTTGGAATGGGAGCGTCTATATCTGTCTCACCATAGTATTTGAAGTAGATAACTTGTTTTGATTTCAGAGGCCCACAGCTGGTGGGGAATTTGCCTAAGGATGAATCATACCTCGAATTGACTTGTATCTGATTTAGGTGAGAGTTTGGACTTCGGACTTCTGAGTTGGTGCTAGAAAGAGTTAAAACTGGGGTCATTGTGATGAAATGAATGTATTTCAGGACCACAGGCAGAATACTATACTATGGTTTGAATATGTCCCCCAACAGTTAGGCAAGGCTTCATAAGAGGTGATTAGGTCGTAAGGGATTTGAATGGATTAATGTTGTTATTGCAGGAGTGGGTTTCTTATAAAAGCAAGTTCACAGCCCTCTTGCTCTCTCACACTTTCTTGTGCTTGCACCTTCCACAATGGGATGATGCAGCAAGAGAGTCCCTCATCAGATTCAGGACCCTCGACTTTGGACTTCCCAGTCTCCAAAACTGTAAGAAATAAGTCTCTGTTCATTATAAACTACTCAGCCAGTGGAATTCTGTTTTAGCAACACACGGTGGACTAGGACAGCTCTCTCATATAGCTCTGTGAAACGGAATTTTATCAAGAACCTGAATCATATCTCATACTTAACATTTAATCTGAGCTCACACTTAACATTTAAGCACGTGTTTTCTCAGCTAAACTCAGGTGTATAGGAAACTGGAAAGATTTGACACCCAGTTCTTAGCTTTAAAGGCCAAATTTTTAAAATAAATGACAATACATTGTTTGCTTCATGTCTAAGTGGCATCTCTCTTGATGACGAGATTGAGACGGATACTTAAAAATTTTAAGGGTTTTATTGTGAAAAGTTTTAATATTTCTAAATATGAAGGTGATGTACTTTACAAATATTGTTATCTTCGTTTCACATTATCTTCAACTTCAGAATATTCAGAGCAGACAGGTTGGTGAGCAGATGGAATGTGATTATGTTAGTAGCCTACTTGTCCTAAAGCATTTTTAGAATCACTGAGGAGCAAAGAATTTTGGAGGCTGGGATATAAAGAAAGGATTTTTTCTTAGTATGCGAAGGATAGAGTTTTATATCCTCTATATCAATTGCTAAGTGCTTGATGTTTGATGAGGAGTGATGCAAGATGAAATATAATAAATACAGTTTCTGAATGATTTTTAGTATGTATATGAGGAACATTTTAGACAGTAGTTGTTTCATTGAGCATTTACGTACTCATACATTATATACATATATGTATATTTTTTAAAGGTGAGAAAATTTAGCCAGATCAAGAATACTGACGGAAGCTATTTTTAGTTGCCCATTAAAAATTTTCCAGTAGATCTTTTGGAAATACCTAACATCTGGCTTGACCCCAGTGTATTTTCAGAAACTTGTTAACCATTGGTTAAGTTTGTCTTGGTTTGGAAAGCATACTACAATCATTGTACATATGGTCAGATCCTTTATTTAGAAAACCAAGTTACTAGCCTACATCTTTCTCATATCTGGCAGCATTTATCTTAGTATTAAAAGGCTAGTGATGAAGCCTAACATTTTTAATAAAAGCATAGTCTCTTTTTTACTTTTAGGATTCCTGTGTCAAAATAAAGTATTTTTAGAGAATAGAATGTAATTCATATTTTCAGCAGAATTTTAAAATTTAACTACATGCTTTCTTTTTTATTTTTGGTAAGTGACAAAGATCCATTTTAAACTCATCCTGCCTCGTGGTATAATGTGATGTGGTATGATAGAAAGCCCATGATAACTCAGCACATTTTTTTATAAGTTCATTCTTCACTTTATTTTCCTACAATCATCTGATCACAGTATTGAGATGTGAGCCACCTTAGTGTTCTGCCCCTGCATTCAGCCACCACCTTTATTTTATAAACTGCTTTATTGAGGTATAATTTTTATACCATAAAATTCACCTACTTAAGTGTACCAATTTTATGGTACACCAGTGTTTGTAGCTTTGCACAGTTGTGTAACAACCACCATAGTTTGTCACCCCATTGCCATCATCCAACAAGGATTTCTTGCATTTATAATTTAGCATATTCGATACAGACTCTTTCCTCCTCTCTGATCCTATACTGCTTTGTAAACAACTCTGTGGAGACGTAGAGTATTTTATAAAAAATGTGTCACCGAATATTTTGTGTATCTTTCCCCTACTGGATGGTGAACCCCTCGAGGAGTCTTAATCATCATGATATCAGCACTGCCTAGCACACACTGCCTAGCACCTTAGAGCTCCTTTTCATCACTACTCAGCTGGCCCTGATGCCCAGGAATACCAGTTCTCAAGCATTGCTTCCTGGAGGAGAGCAGGGATATGGTAACATCTAGCTTCTAGGCTGGTTGTAAGGTCAGGAAATTAAGTTACAGGGATCATGGTAATGGTTGCCAGTACAAGGTGGAGTTTGGGACCTGATTTATATCCCCTACCCTTCTGTAATGTTCTGGCTAGAGGAGTGTATACACAGAGCAGAGTGATGAGTGAAATGAAGTCAAGCCTCTGCTCTGTAATGCAAAGTGCAAGGCACCCGCAGAAAGTTATATTGAGAATGTGATTGGGACCTGAATGGCCACCAGGCCTGCTGAGACTGCCAGCCTAACCGTATTACAGGCTGTGCAATCAGAACTAAAGGAGCAGAGGTGAACTCTGCCCCACTGGGTTTGCCACACAGTAAGGCAAAAGGGATAGAGTGCTTTGCCTGATGCTAATGAAGTAGTGGGGGCAAGTGTCAAGTTTCCCTTTTGAGACACTCAAAGGTGGGTCAGTGGGGCTAATTAGTTCTGCTTCCTAAATAGGAAAGAACAGGGGTTTATTCTGCCATCTTCCCTCCAGTCTTACTAATGTGTTAGTCCATTCTCATGCTGCTATAAAGAACTGCCCAAGACTGGGTAATTTATAAAGGAAAGAGGTTTAATTGACTCACAGTTCCATAGAGGTGGGAAGGCCTCAGGAAACTTACAGTCATGGCAGAATGGGAAGCAAACACGTCCTTCTTCACATGGTGGCAGGAAGGAGAATGAGAGCCGAGTTGAAGGGGAAGGGCCTTATAAAATCCTCAGATCTCAGGAGAACTTAATATCACGAGAATAGCCTGGGAGAAACTGCCCCCATGATTCAATTACCTCCCACTGGCCCCTCCCATGACACGTGGGGATTACAGGAACTACAATTCAAGATGAGATTTGGGTGACATGCCAAACCATGTCAGTTAACAATGTATGCAGTTTAGTTGCTGTGGAGGGTTTGCATGGTAAAACTTGGGGGTACCTGCTCTATTTCATAGGGGAGAGGCTTTTTTGTAGCATTTAGCCTAAACTTAATCGGGATAGCTTTCCATTTAGGGTCAGTGCTATAGAGACACACGGGATCTCCTGATCTTTTCTTGTGGTTATTTATTGGTCTATATCAACAGAGTTCTACAATCATGGAATACTAGAACTAGAATGGATTCAAGACTACAATCTGCTTCTGAGAGCTGTTTTTTGAAAGTGAATCGGGATTCCAGAGACCTCTCTACTCATCCTGGGCTCCCACTCCATGGACAGGCTTTGCATGGCTTGTATTTACTGACTTAGAGCAAGCTTCAAATTTTACATATGAGGAGGCCGAGATCTAGAGAGATGCTGCAGCTTATTCAGGATCACAGTGAAGTTTATGGAAGAGCAAGTACTGAGACACAGTTGTCCCAGTTTTTCTTCTCTAGGGCACACTCCCATCTGCAAAAGTGATAAAATTAATCTGAAGCTATGGTGAGGTAGCATCTAAGTATATCCATTTCCTTTGGCTGCCATAACAAAATGCCACAAATGGGCTTAAAAAACACAGATTTATTGTCTCATGGTTCTTGATCACTGAGATCAAGGTGAAAATAGGGTTGGTTCCTACTGAAGATCATGAGAGGGAGTCTCCTCCATGCCTCTCTCCTCGCCTGTGGTAGATTCAGGGTCTTCCTTCTGTATGTGTGTATCTGTGTCCGGATGTCTCCCTTTAATAAGAACATCAGTATTGTTGGATAAGGGCCCACTCTAATGACCTCATTGTAATTTAATCATCTTATTTCCAAACAAGGTCACGTTCATACGTGCTGAAAGTTAGTACTTTAATTTCTCTTATGGGGACTGAATTAAACCCATAACACTAAGACTAGAGCAATAAAAGGGAAATGGGGCACAGTGGTGCACTAGGAAGCTCCAGGCCCTTGTTTTCTTAGGGAAACATTCCATATAACAAGTAAGACTATCTGAAATAACTTCAAATGTGCTCTGAAAACCAAAGATGTACAGCAACCAGGCAAACCCTGAATTAAAAATAAAAAAATAAAAAAAAAAAAAACCACATTTAAAACAGTAGGAAATTCCAAAGCAATGTTACTTATCCTTGCCCAACTCCCTCCACAGCATGGTATAGCATAGTCCTAAAGAAGCAGCCCAATTACTTACTCCCTCTCTTGGGATGCAGGGAAGAGAGTGGGACTTGATTACAATATTCTGGCCTGTCTGTGGACTGCCCACGTGACTGGTTTCTATTTTGCCTAAAGTAGGGATCTAAGAGGGGATGGTGGCATATTTTGGATCTCAGACTGGCATAAGCCACAGAAGGCAGTGGTCGACGCCATGGCACCTGATGCTGTACTTTCCCTATTGTATGTTCTTGGAACCTTTCCCAGAAATCCAGTTGATCGTAGCTACTTGGGATTTTTTCTTGCCTTTCTGTTTTTAATACCAATATCATGCTGTTTTGATTATAGTAGCTTTATATTTTGCAGTCAAAAAGTGATGCCTCCAGCCTTGATTTTTTGCTCAAGATTGCTTTGGCTGTTTGGAGTAGTTTCTAGTTTCCTACAAATTTTAGTATTTTTTTCTATCCCTATAAAAAAAGACATTGGAATTTGGTTAGTAGGTATATTTTAACAATATTAATTCTTCCAGTTCATTAACATGGGATTTTTTTTTTACATTTATTTGTGTCTTTTTCAATGTTTTATGGTTTTCAGTGTACAGTTCTTCACCTCCTTGCTTAAATTTATTCCTACTTTTTTTTTTTAATGCTTTTGGAAGTGGGATTGTTTTCTTAATTCTTTGAGTAGTTAGGGTACAAAAATGCTACTCATTTTAGTGTGTCGATTTTATAATCTAAAACTTTACTGACTTTAGCAATTCTAACAGTTGTTGGGGAGGGGTAGTTTTTATGGTTTTTCTACATATAAGATTATGCCAGCATCAGAGACAGTTTCACTTCCTTTTTTTTTTCCTTGCCTAATTGCTCTGTCTGAAACTTCCAGAACTATGTTGAACAAAAGTGGTGAGACTGGGCATTCTTGTCTTGTTTTTGGTCTTAGAGGAAAAACATTCCATCTTTGACTGTTGAGTATGGTGTTAGCTGTGGACTGTAACAGTACTGTATTTTTTTTTTTTTCTTTTGAGACGGAGTCTTGCTCTGTCACCCAGGCTGGAGTGCAGTGGTGCAATCTCGGCTCACTGCAACCTCCACCTCCTGGGTTCAAGCGATTCTCCCGCCTCAGCCTCCCAAGTAGCTGGGATTACAGGCACCCGCCACCACACCCACCTAATATTTGTATTTTTAGTAGAGATGGAGTTTCACCATTTTGGCCAAGCTGGTCTTGAACTCCTGCCCTCGTGATCCACCCATTCAGACTATAACAAAGGAGTATGTTTTCCACCTAAACCTTGTGATGAGAGTGAGAAAAAAAGAGCTGACCCATAACTTTGGAAACCAGTGTAAGACAAAAGAAATGTACACAAACACTGTACTCTAGGAGATAAATTTGTTCCTCACATGGGTATAGGCTAGCAATATTGGAACTCTTTTATATGTTTACTAGGATTGAACAAATCAATATATTGCAGATCATGAGAGCCAGGTTTCTCACTGTTGAAGATGTACAGATAAGCAAGTAGGGGAAGGCTGGAATGAACCTTGTGCTGGCTTCAGTTTGGTGGTGTTAATATGAATTAATTAGGATAGATGGATGGATACACAAATATAGATGTGTGTATATATATGAGTATACTTATATATACAGTCATACATCACTTCATAACAGTCATATGTTCTGACAACTGTGTCATCAGGTGAATTCATCATTGTGTGAACATCATGTGTACTATATGGCATAGCTTATTGCTCCTAGGCTATAATCCTGTATAGCTTCTTACTGTGCAAATACTGTAGGCAGTTGTAACACAATGGTACTTGTATATCTAAACAGAAAATAAACAGTACCAAAAAAAAATGAACAGTAACAAATATGGCATTACAGATTTTTTTTTTTTAATGGTAATCCTGTTTAGGGCACTTTACAGTGAATGGAGCTTGCAAAACAGGAAGTTGCTCTGACTGGTGAATGGATTTGAAAGCCTAGGACATTACTACACAGTACTGTAGACTTTATAAACACTGTAAGCTTAGGCTGCAGGAAATTTATTTTTAAAAACCTTTTCTTCAATTATAAATTAACTTTAGCATACTGTAACTTTTTTACTTCATAAACTTGTCATTTTAACTTTTTGACTTTTTGTAATAACAGCTTAAAACACATTATACAGCTGTACAAAAACATTTTCTTTATATCTTTATTTTATAAGTGTTTTCCTATTTTTGAAATTTTTGCCATTTTTACTTTTAAAAACTTTTTTTTGTTAAAAATTAGAACACATTGGATTTATAGGCCAAGAGTTCAAATAATAAAAATAATTAGAACACAAATATACACACTAGCTTAGGGTCACACAAGGTCAGGATCATCAATATCACTGTCTTTCACCTCATATATTGTTCCACTGGAGGGTCTTCAGGGGCAATAACATGCCTGAAGCTGTCATCTCCTATGATAACAAAGGCGCTTTTTTTTGTTTGTTTTTAAGTTTTGGGATACATGTGCAGAACCTGCAGGTTTGTTATACAGGTATACATGTGCCACGGTGGTTTGCTGTACCTATCAACCTATCATCTAGGTTTTAAGCCTGTATGCATTAGGTATTTTTCCTAATGCTCTCCCTCCCCTTGCCCTCCACTGCCCCAGTGTTCCCCTCCCTGTGTCCAAATGTTCTCATTGTTCAACTTTCACTTATGAGTGAGAACATGTGGTGTTTGGTTTACTGTTCTTGTGTTAGTTTACTGAGAATGATGATTTCCAGCTTCATCCATGTGCTTGCAAAGGAAAGGAACTCGTTCTTTTTTATGACTGCATAGTATTTTATAGTGTATATGTGCCACATTTTCTTTACCCAGTCTGTCATTGGTGGGCGTTTGGGTAGGTTCCAAGTCTTTGGTGTTGTAAATAGTGCAAAGCCTTCTTTTGGAACACCTCCTGAAAGACCTGCCCGAGGCTGTTTTACAGTTAACTTTTTTTTAATAAATAAGTGGGATACTCTAACACTGAAAAGCATAGTATAGTAAATACTAGACAATGGGATTTTTTGGATACATTATAATTTTACAGGAGCATATTGTATATTGTATGCTGTCCATCGTTGACCACACGTTGTTATATGATACTTGACTATATCTGCCTAGCTTTCTCTATTGAGAGGACCCCAAAGCAATGAGCACACCTAGCCCCTAGATTCGGTTTCTAAATACTCTTGTCCATTAAAAAGATCCAAGGCTCCTTGAAGAAGTGGTTGATTTCTGGGCCAGGACAAGGGAAATTTAAGATGAGCTTGGAGGCATTTTGTGGTACCTGAAAGTAAAGAAGTACATTAGAAGATGAGGCGTGTTCACAGGATGTGGGAGCACTCTTTATTATAACTCCCAATGGCCAAAGCTGGAAAAATTTAAGCAACAAATTAAATAACAATAGTATTTGTATTTGATTATAACCTAAAGAATAAAACAGATATCCATGTGTCCATACTTACAGAAGAATTTCAATTAATGAATGTAAAATATATGAGGGAACCATTAAAACACCATAAATAATAATTGTTACAAGATCCCCTAATTAATGTTAAAGTTAGTGAGTAAAGGAGAATCAGAATATTTGCATAGTTACAAGATATCTCCCCAAAAACACTTACAAAGTTAAATAGTAACTTTACTGTGGAGAAACCTGTGGGACACTACCTTACTCAAGTGATCATGATTAATTATAACCAGTAATAAAACTTGTATCCCCTGGACCTAATGCACTGAGAAAGGTGCATCACCTGTATGGAATCTTTCCCACAAAATGCATAACCTCTATCCAGTCATGAGAAAACATAAGAAAAACCTAAACTGAGGATGTTCTACAAGATAACTGACCAATACTCTTCAAAGTGTCACGGTCATAAAGGACAGGGATAGACTGAGGAGCTGTTACAGACTGGATGATGCTAAAGAGACCTCAGAATGCGCTGTGTGGTCATGGATAGGATCCTAGAATAGAAAACGTAAACTAATGGAATCCAAATAAAGCCGAGTTTAATTCATTGTATTAAACTCATGTTAATTTTTTAGTTTTGAAATTTTTTGCTATAGTTACTAATATATAAGATGTTAACATTAGGAGAAGCTTGGCATAGGGGAATTCTGTCCTTCACAAATCTGAAATTCTTTCAAAATGTAAAACATCAGTTTTTTCTCAGAGTCCAGTTTTATTTTCACATACCTCAAAACTGCTGATAAAATACCAATAGAGAAAAAAAAAAGGTTGTTTTTCTCTGATCACCATCATTATCAAACACTTCTGGTTTTGTGACATATTTAAAATATATTTTGGTTATTTGCAAACTATGAATCTGACAAAGATCTAATATTCAGCTTCTATAAGGAACTTAAAGAATTCAACAAGCAAAGAACCAAATAACTTCACTAAAAAAGTGGGCAAAGGACGTGAACAGATTCTTCTCAGAAAAAGATACACAAATGGCCAACAAACATATGAAAAAATGCTCATCACTAATCATCAGAGAAATGTAAATCAAAACCACAGTGAGATACTATCACATACCAGTCATAATGGCTGTTATTAAAAAGGAAAAAAAAAAAAAAGATGCCAGTGAGGCTGCAGAGAAGAGGGAACATTTAAACATCATTGGTGGGAATGTGAATTAGTTCAGCTACTATGGAAAGCAGTTTTTAAGTACCTTCCTAGGTACGTAAAAAAGAACTACCATTCAACCCAGCAATCCCATTACTGGTTGTATACCTAAAGAAAGATAAATCATTCCACCAGAAAGACACACGCACTCATAGGTTTATTGCAGCCCTATTTACAATAGCAAAATCATGGCATTAACCTAGGTGCCCTTCGATGGTGAATTGGATAGAGAAAATGTGGTACATAACACACCATGGAATACTCTGCATCCATAGAAAAAGAATGATATCTTGTCCTTTGCAGCAACATGGATGCAGTTGAAGACTATTATTCTAAGTGAATTAATACAGGAACAGAAAACCAAATACTATACCTTCTCAATTATAAGTGGAATCTAAACACTGAGTACACATGGACATAAAGATGGGAACAATAGATGCCAAGGACTATTTTTATGGTGGTTGAGAAAGTAGCAGCTATCACATGCGAAAGCACTGTGCGTGGCACCACCATTCTAATCCATAGTAGCTTTGTCTGGGGTCTTAATATTAGGGACTAGCATGGTTGTTTGGGAGATGTTGTTTACTGTTGTCCGTTGGGCTCACTCTAACACTTTTGCTGTTTTCCGTACACCTAGTTCTATGCTAGTCCCTGTAGAAATACGTAAGTCAACATCATGATTCCTGCCAATAAACTCCTATTTGTTTGAAAGAAGAGAAACATGAAAGCGTTGTAAAGGGTGAAAAGACCGGTGACTTTAGAGATTTTGTGATCATATCTTCACTGTCTCTTCATCACTAAATCTGTGGCCTTGTATATTTATTTAAACTCACTGAATCTATTTCCTTATCTGTAATAGAGGATATTAATATCAGTCTTACAAGATATTGCCATGAGCATAACACCTGGCACATAGAATACATTTAACAAATCGTGCCTGTCATTACCATGGTGGTGGTTGTAAAAAGTGATAGACCGGCCGGGCGCGGTGGCTCACACCTGTAATCCCAGCACTTTGGGAGGCCGAGGCGGGCGGATCACGAGGTCACAAGATCAAGACCATCCTGGCTAACACAGTGAAACCCCGTGTGCACTACAAAATACAAAAAAAAAAACTAGCCGGGCGAGGTGGCGGGCGCCTGTAGTCCCAGCTACTCGGGAGGCTGAGGCAGGAGAAGGGCGTAAACCCGGGAGGCGGAGCTTGCAGTGAGCTGAGATCGCGCCTCTGCACTCCAGCCTGGGCGACAGAGCGAGCCTCCTTCTCAAAAAAAAAAAAAAAAGTGATAGACCATTGGAATACAACGTAGTTTTTTACAGTAAGTAACTTTTTTCTTTGAATATTATGGTACGTGTTTGACTCAGTCTTTGTGCTTTCTCCCTTTTAGAGATGATGAAGAGAAAAAAAAGTCTCCTTCAGAAAGTACTGAGGAGAAAGCTAATGGAACACATCCAAAGACCATCAGTCGTATTGGAAGTACTACTAACCCATTTTTGGACATTCCTCATGATCCAAATGCTGCTGTGTACAAAAGTGGATTCTTGGCTCGGAAGATTCATGCAGATATGGATGGAAAGAAGAGTAAGTATCATGTGTTGTCATTTTCTGTTTCATTTATTTCATCTTTATGCTCAAAGTGAATTTATCTGAAAGTCAAGGATGAAAAAAATGTTTGTCTATTAGACATATTCTTGAAATTTGATATAGCCTCTAACCCTAAATTAAAAATCCAATGTGGCACCTGCTCTTCTCTAAACAGAATTATAGAACTTTAGAAATGGGAAACTTCTTACAATTTATTCATTCTCTATCCTTTCATTTATTTAGTCATGGTTTCAACAAATGATACTGACTATCTGCTGTGCCAGGCACCAGAAATACAATGGTGAGCAAGAGGGACAAGTTTTCTGTCTTCATGAAGTTTACATTTCTGGTGGTTGAGGGAAAGGTTGAATTTGCAATGCATAGAAAAATTAATGGTGTAAGGTCCCAGAGACAAGGGATGGAGGGAGGGAATTCATATCCAGTGCATATGTGGAATGACTGGCCTTTGAGAAGGTGGACAAGTGAGATGTAGGAGAGCATAGTATAATTAGCTTTGGGAAATTGAAGGAGCCCAATTGGATGGGTTCTGATATCTCTATGAAGTATGAGGCATGATTATCTTGATAAATGATGGTGTTTGGAATTTGAGAGGAATGGAGCATGCTTATATAGTTAGAATAATCTTTGCAGAGTGACAGCAATTTTATATACTTGAACAGAGTAAGATAAGGTGACATGTTTGCTCAGAATTACCTTTGGGGTGAAAAGATGGATAGTACCACTGCTTCTATCTGTGGCTGGATCCTTTTTCTTAATGTGTTAGCATGTTCTATTAGCTTACAGTGGAGAGAAACATTGCAGTGGAGTGGCTTTGACATGGACTTAGCAATGCTGAACAAATTTCTTAATGTTCCCAAGTTCTTTAAGACTACATCCACCATATTTTCTGGGCACCTTATATACTGGGTTACTAGACTACTTAATTTTATCTCACAACATCATGTCAGAGTTGATACAGGTGTAAGTGACAGCAAGTCAATCCATCTTAGAAAAAGGGCACACCTGAAGATGGATTGTCACCCGGACGTACTCTCCACTTCTATCTCTGCGTGATTTTTTGTGTCAGCATTATTCTTTGGAATGAGGTCCTTTATACATGGTTATTAGCAGCGCTATGGATCGTGTGTTTAATTTTGACACCAAAGAGGATTCTTCTTCTTCCCTAACTTCTAATGTAGTCTGGTCTAGGACAGGATTCTGACTTGTATCACTGAGAGGTTGGAATATTATGATTGTCAGCCCCCACTCGCATGCAATGGGAAGAGGAATGAGATACTGGTCTCACAGAACAGGAGTTGTTGGCACACAAAGCAGTAGATATCCATTTCTTTCTTTCCAGTGTGCACACACACCCTTCTTCATACATTGAATAATGCGTTTGCCAAACATTGCAATTTTCCTTTTACAACCACAAATATACCATCTCTCTGTAACATGCCTGTCCAGCTGCAGCTTCTGTCTCCAAGGCTAAGATTTGTTGATTGTGTTCATTCCCCTCAGTCGGGTATGGATGGCACTTAAATCTATAGGCTAAGTGAAAAATATGAAAATCCAGTTGTCCGTTAATATCTGTGGAGGATTGATTCCAGGGCCTCTCACAGGTACCAAAATCCAAGGACACTCAAGTCCCTGATGTAAAATGGCATAGTATTTGCATGTAACTGATGCATATCCTCCCATATACTTTAAACTATGTCTGGATTACTTATAATATCTAATACTGTGTAAATAGTTGTTATGTTGTATTCTTTGGGGAATAATGACAAGGAAGAAAGTCTGTACATATTCCATATAGACACAGTTTTGGAGGGAATATTTTCCATCCACTGTTGGTTGAATCCACAGATGCGGAATCCACAGATACGGAACCCACAGATACGGAGAGTTGACTGTATCTGATGTACCTCACATAAAGTACTAGAGAAAAAGAAAGAATAATTTCAATTCAAGAAAAGACAAAAAGGGGAAGTATAACAACTGTCACTTATTTAGAGTGTTTACTACATGCTGCTAGACAGAGATAGCAAAGTTAACCCATGTGAGCATCTTTTCATTGACTCATTTCCTAGCAATGGATTGACTTAATTGGTTAGTGTATTCCAGAGTCCCCAGATTCTACTGATGAAATTTTCTTTGTCCACTGTTTTCCTGGACCGAGTGGCCCAGGAAACCTCCTCTACTGGAGGATTCTCCTGGTGGAAGCTCTTCTCCCTCAGCAGCCTAGTACATGTGAATATAGATGAAGAACCTGAGGATTGCTTAGCAGTTGAGACATCACAGACACCTTGTACCAGACCAGAAGTTTTCCTGCCAGTATATCTCCTTTGAAGCCTTAGTTAACTGTCTTGAGAATTTCTGGTTGGTCAAGTCAGTTGTAAGTGTCATAGGGCTTTTGTCTTTGTAGCAAGTTAGGAAGTTCTTCCTGTTTTCCAAAGGAACCTGCCTCAGCTTGTTTCTATCTCTATTCCTGCCTAAGAACAAAAGGGAAAATGTATGGATGGGTTAAGATGTGCCCATCTCCAGGCTTCTTTCCTGTCAATTGCTTTATCACTGGAGGACTTTTAACCTGTTTTTCATGGGGCTATCAGGAGGAGCCTGGAAGTTTCAGCTGACTTTAATTCCTCAGGCTCTTCCTGGATATCCCTATTTCAATTTCCCATGGTTTCCAGATCACATTAATATTAGCAGATAATTCAGCCTTACAATATGGAGTGTGCATGACTTCTAATAGTTTGCAGAAACTAAAATTCATCAATTTAGAGTATATAGTTTGAGTTTTGAAAAATGTATACGGTTATATAACCATCAACACAATTAAGATAAATAACATTTCCTTTACCCAAAATAGTTTAATTATACTTTTTGCAGTAATTGCTTCTCCTCTTACTCCCATCCTATGACAATTATGACAGACAATTATCTGTCTTTGGGTCCTATACTTTTGCCTTTTCTAAAACTGCAATAAATGGAATCATAGGACTGCTTTGTGTCTGGCTTCATTCACTTAGTGTTATTCTTTGCAGATTCATGTATAGTGTTAGGTGTTGTGTGAATTAATAATTAATAGTTTCTCTCTTCTTATTGCTTAATAAGTATTCCATTATTTGGATATTCCATAGTGTATTGATTTACCAGCTGAGCATTTGGGTTGTTTCCAATTTTGAGCTATTATAAATAAAACCCCTGTGTACATTCACATATAAGCTTTTGCATGTACATATGATTTCATCTTTTTAGAAGTTACCTAGGAGTAAAAGAGTAAGATTGCTGCACCATATGCTAAATGTATCTTTATAAGAAATTTCTAAAGTTTCTATGTCGCTTTGCATCCCTTATACCTATATATATATTATGTCTTCCTGATGATTTGACACCTTTGTCATGAAGTGACATTCCACATCCCTGGTTATATTCCTTATTTTGGAGTCTACTTTGTCTAACATTAATATAGCCACTTTAGTTTCCTTTTAGTTTTTACATGCTATACACATTTTGTTTCTATCTTTTTATTGTTAATTTATAACTGTGTCTCTAAAATTGCTTTCTATTATATGGAATATTGGTGGGCTTTGCTTTTTATTCTAAATCACAATATCTGTCTTTTAATTAGAGTACTTATACCATTTACATTCATAGTAGTTATTGGTATAGTTGACTTTAAATCTGCCATCTTACTGTTGGTTTCTTATTTATTCCATCTGTTATTTTCCTTTCTTGTGTAGGATTATTTTTTGCGTGTGGTTCTGTTTTTTGTCACTGTTGGCCTATTTGCTATACTTCTTTAATTATTTTAGTATTTGCTGCAAGGTTTACAGTATACATCTTTAACCTGTCACAGCTCACCTTCAAATTGTACTGCTTCATTGATAGTTTGAGACCCTTATAGCAGGTTAATTCCCCTTATCTCTTCCTAGCCTTTGTGATGTTGTCCTGTATTTTAATTCTATGTTCTAAAACTTAAAGTAGTTCATTATTAATATTTTTGCTCTAAAGAGAAACCTCTTTTTACTTTTACCCCCACATACCTGCTGTCAGGAATTTTTCTCGTGTTTTATCAGTGTGAAAATATCTTTATTTTCACCTTAATTTTAGGAATTTATATTTACTGGGTATAGAATTCCTTGGCAAGTTGTTTTTCCTTTCAATACTTAAAGATGATGTTTCATTTTTCCCTGCCCTGCAGGATTTCAGACAAAAAAGTCTGCTCTCATCCTCATCTTTATTCCTCTGTATCCAAGATGGCTTTTTCTGCTACTACGAATGCTTTCAAGGTTTTTCTATCTCTGGTTTTCATTGATTTTATTATGTGATGCCTTAGTGTGATTTTCTTTAGTTTTCTTTATTTGGTGTTTGTTGGGGTTCTCGCCTTCATAGGTTCGTATTTTTTTCAGCCATTATTTCTTAAAGTACCCACTCCTGTTAGGGGATTTGGTTTCTCTATGATACTCAGTGCTATCTCAAGGGTTTACTGAAGCTTTTTCCAATATTTTTAACGCTTTGTCCTTTCAGTACTCTATTTTGATAATTTCTATTCTTCATTTACTTCGTTTTTCATTTCATAAACAGCATGTTTATCTTTGAAGTTCAACATGGGTCTATTTTATATCTTACATTTCTCTCCTTACCAAGTTGTTGTTTTTCTTCATGTCCTTGAATATATTTATTCTGTTTATAATTGCTTTTTTAAGGTTCTTCTCTTTGATTCCCTTCTTTTCTGTCATTTCTGGAACTGTTGCATTATTTTTTTTTTCCTTTTTCTTTGCTTTCCTTGTGATTTTTATTTGAGTGCCAGCCATTGTGAATTTTCCATCTTTCAGGTGCTAATTTTAGTTGTATTCATTTAAAAAAAAAAAAAAAAAAACATTGAATTTTCTCCTGGTGTGCAGGTAAGTAACTTGTAGATTAACTGAATTCTTTAGAGGCGTACCTTTACCCTTTGTTCTGGTGGATCCAGGGCAGTCTTTATTCTGGGACTTGTTTATTTCCATTAATAAGGCATTCTTATTCTTCTTCATCCTCTTTCCAATGCGCCATATATTACAAAGTCTGTCCACTCTGGCTTAAGAAAACATAAACTCTTCTTATCCCTGTGTGAACTCTTGAAATTGTTCATCCCACAACTTTATTTTCCCCATGCCTTGAGTTATTTCCTTTCACTTGTGCTAAGATTGATGCTACAGCCAAGATCAGAGTATCCTCTGCAGGTCTTCAGAGCTATCTGTTTTTGTAATTCTTCCCTCTCTTTTATGCGGCTCTACAAATTCTAGCCCTCTCAACATCACTGAACTCCTTTCTTATCTCCTCAACTCAGCATGACTCGCAGGCTCTGTTTAGGTACCCTCTTCCACTATTGGAAGCGAGACGCTTTCTCTAAGCAGCAAGCCAGTCTTAACTCATTTGTTTCTTTCTCTTCAGAATTATAATCCAGTGTTTTCTGTTTTGAAATTTCTAAAAACTTTTGTTTTATATACATACATAGACTTTTTAAAGTTATTATAGTAGGGCAGTTTCTATAGCAGTTACTGTTTCATGGGCATAAGCAGAACTAAGCTGATTTATGATCCCTTTTGTTAAAAAATGTCTTTCCAGTTGCTCCCTGCTTTAAGACCTACTATTTACTGAACTACGAAATTAATAAGGAATTCTAAGCATTCAAGTAAAAACAAACTGTTTAGTTATATATTTGGAGATGTAGAAAAGCTTTTGTTTCCTTCCCATCTAATCCTGTCCCCCGACAACCTCATTTGTTGAATTTTCAGTCATGTCTGATTGAACAGGTTTATCTAAATGTTTGGCTGCTGCTCCTGCTTGGAAACCTACTAGAATGCCTCAGTTGTTTCTGAATGTTTCTGCCTTCTTCTTTTGAGAGATGGTCACTATAAACAAATTAGAAAAATGTTTTATAGTAAGGACTTATATAATGTGCTATGAAACACATCACTTTTTATTTACATTACATAGGAAAAAAAATGAAAATAACAGTGTAGCTTTCCTGGAATAGGAGTTTCAAATAATTCTGAGAATCCTACATGCTGCTTTTTGGACACAAAAAGTAGTACTTATTTTCTAAATACTTACTTTGATTAAGCATGTTCACTATAGCTAGAGCTATATTACGTTTTTACATGTATGTAAACATGGCCAGGTGCTCTGATGACAAATATTACAAAAAGTGTTTTATAAGTGAAGATTTGAATCAAAGCTGTATGGAAAGGTTATTTTCTCTTACATGCTGATAAACTTGTCTCAAATGGACCATTTATTTCACTCGAGATTTGGTGTCTTTTTTTTAATCAACTTGAAAGTTTCAGTTTGTCAGACTGCATCCTTATTTTTAAACCTTGGAGGTTTTCTTCATTTTTTTGCCTTTTAAAGTTATGCTCAGTTCAGAAATTCTGCCTCCAGGAGACAAATTGTTGTACCTCTCTGAGAAGTATATATTTTTACCAAGACCTATTAAATCTGACATTAAGGGAAAGCTTTGAAAAGTCAAATTTGGAAAACAAAATGCATCTTCTGAGTTTTATCAGATAGAATAAAAAACAATATTCAGTATAAGCTCCTAGTTTTCTCAATCTGATGTAACATACTTATGGAAATCAAGAAAGAAACTGGAAACAATGTAACCAAAATATAAATGATGTACACGATAATAATAGTGATAATTCAGTGATTGCTAAATATTAGAGCTTTATCCTAAGCATTTAATGCATTAATACATTTAATCTTGGTCCTACAAAGCAGATATTATTATTATCCCCATTTTATAAAGACCCTGATCTTAAGCATCTTAACCAAGGATATAGCAAAGAATAACAGTGTATCTGGTGGAACAAAAATCTGATTATACCAAACTAATAGTAGCATATTGTTAAAAGCAATTCCGATGAGAACATATGTTTACAAAATGTTTAAATTCTGCATTTTTTGTGTGGTTGGGACAGTCTGTCGCTGTGTAGCATGTACTTAGATAACTAGAGGTCTCAAGCTAGGGACAGTGAAGCCTGAACATTTGTTTTACTTGGCCAACACAGTGCTGTTTAAACATTAAATTGCATGGATATAGGCATTTTCTGGTTGACCATAATTTTCACAGCTCCCTGTAGCCTTATACCAAACCTCCTCCTACATTAATTAAGGGGGAGAAGTACAGAAGGGCCATGATGACATTTTCCCAGATAACAATACACAGATAGGATGATGGGTTGGAAAAGAGAACCCAGAAGCAGCTGTCTCCAGTGCTTATAAAAATTTGATGGATGATATATAAAGTACGTCAGATAATTGGAAGCAAAAATGCTTCCATAATTTACATTGAGAAGTGTGTGTGTGTGTATGTATTCCCCACCTCAGTTCTAACACAAAAACCAGTTTCACGTAGATTAAAGATAAAAATTTGAGAAACAAGGTTCTCAGATTTTTAGAAGAACATGTGGGACAATAACTTCGTGCCCTTTAGGTAGAAAGTAGATTCTTAAGATTTACAAAAGCAGCTGGGTACAGTGGCTCATAGCTGTAATCCCAATACTTCGGGAATCCAAGACAGGAGGATCACTTGAGCCCAGGAATTCAAGACCAGCCTGGGCAACATAGCAAGACCTCGTCTCTACATAAATATATGCATCCATATATATATACATATTCTCAAAAACAGTAGAAGAAAATATTGATACTTAAAATTACACCGAAAGTAATGACTTTATATTAAAATTATATTTAAAAACAAAAGACAATTCATGGATTAAGAGAAGATATTTGTAGCATATTACTAATAAAGGATTAGGATTCTTGGTAATATTTATAAAGAAATTTTAATTAGAAAAAAGACAACTTAGTAGAAAAATGGGCAAAACTGAATAGGCCATGCTGCGAAAACGAAACTCAGAAGATCAATACATATATGAAGACATTTTCAAACTTATTGATAATTAAGGATATTCATTAAACTTATAGTAAAATGTCATTTCACATGTTACCTTGACCAAAATTAAAAGTACCAAATGTTGGCAAGGATTTGGAGCAATGGGCCTCTTCTACACTGCGAAAGTATTAGTTGTATCATTTGTACTTTGGAAAGCAGTTGGCAATAATAAAGTTGGAAATGTTTATTCTTATATCTCAGTTAATTAGTCGTAAGTGTGTATATACCTACAGAAACTCTTAGTTTTACAGAAGTCATGTTTATAGCAACTTTGTAATAGCTCAAAATTTAAAAACTTCAATGTCCATTAATAAGTGATTGAATGGGTTTTGTATGTCCATATGATTGAAAAGGAAGGAACTAGAGTTCCCCGTATCAACATGGAAGAATCTCACCAGTGGTAATGTTGAATGAAAAAAAGCAGCTTGCAGAAGAATCTGCATATAAGATAACATTTGAAAGCATGCAAACCACTACTATTTTTAGTAAGAATGCATTCATATATTGAAATTATTAAACAAAGAATGGTTGTTACTTCTGGAAAGGAGAATAGCAGGCAGTCAGTGACGGGTACTCAGTGGTTTCACTATATTGATAATATATATTTTTTACATTTGGCGGTATAGTATATGTATACCTACTTTATTACTCTTGATGACCTTTTGAAGTCTTACATGTTTTACATTTTTTTCTTTCTCTTTTTCTTTCTTTTTTTTGAGATGGAGTCTCACTCAGTAACCCAGGCTGGAGTACAGTGGTACATGCAGTCATAGCTCACTGCAGCCTCAGACATCTGGGCTCAGGCAGTCTTCCTACCTCAGCTACCCAAGTAGCTGGGACTACAGGCATATACCACCATGCCCAGCTAATTTTTTTTTTTCCTTTTTCTTTCTTGTTTTTTTTTTTTTTGTGTGTGTGTGGAGACAGGGTCTCACTATATTGCCCAGACTGGTCTTGAACTCTTGGCTTCAAACAGTCCTCCTGCCTTGGCTTCCCAGAATGCTGGGATTACAGGCATACACCACTGCTCCTGGCCTATAAATAAAATTTTTAAAACTCAATAGAACATCTGATTGCATGGAAAATTTGGAAACATATAAGGATGTTTTTCTTAAAATCTGCACAGGAAAAATTACAGTTAGAAAACTCAATAAACAAAAATTAGTAGTGAGAGAAAACGTTGACCAGACACAGTGACTCATGCCTGTAATCCCAGTACTTTGGAAGGCCAAGGCAGGAGGACCGTTTGAGCCCAGAGGTTTGAGACCAGCCTGGACCATATGGTTTTAGCCATCTCTACAAAAAAATGTTTTGAATGAAAATTGAAAACAAAAAATGTCCTCGTGATTGCCATCATTATAGCATAATTAATAATTTAAAATCTTACCATAATAATAGAATTTTGGTTATTACATTTAGACATGTGAAAGATTTAATTGTGGCACACATTAAAATATAAATATTGTGCAACTTGATCCCCTAAGAGTACAGATGATAGAAGGTGGGAGGTCAAACTGGATAGAACTAAGAGGGAACAGGGAGAGAGATCTGTTAAGCTCCTTGTACAGAGAGGAAGTTAGAAGATGCTGCCTGTACTGGGGAAAGAAGAAATAATGTCAGAATAATGTCAGTTATTATTCGTCAAATAAGTACATAAGAAAGTGACAACTATGTGAGATGAAAGGTATGTCAATTAGTTTCATCGTGGTAATTATTTCACAATTCATTTATAAAAACATCAAATTGTACACTTATGTACAATTTTTATTTGTCAATAACACCTTACTAAAGCTGGGGAAAAAATTTTTCACTAAAACAATAATAATATTATGCTCCGTAAAGCTACACAGGTAATCAATACAGATACAAATAAAAGCTATGTAAGTATATTGGGAAGATGGAATGGCATAGTTAAGTTTGTTAAATTCTCATCTAGCACAGCACAAAACTGAGAGTGTGTTTACAACCTATTATGACACAGTGGTAGAAGCACATTGTTTAGGGATATAATGACACTTAACGACTGCGAGAAGTAATTTGTTTCAGAAGGATTTTTGGAAAATGGGAACAGAGGAGCTGAGAAGAAATGAATCAAAAGAGGCTAACTGTGTGGACGTATCACTTTAATAATTTTAAAATATTTTAATCACATTTTTCTATAGATTCTTTAGTCATTGTACAGCCCTGGGATTAGTTCTGAATTTGAAATATTAAAATAATTCATCGCTTTTTAAGGAGGTGAGAACTATGTGTGGTTCATCTTTTCAATCTCGTTAATACTGTGGATTTAAAGAGTGGTGTGGAGCACGTTGACAAGGTTGGAGAGGTTCACTCACTTTAGAGATATTTACACATCTGCCTGTCATCAAAAGTTTAGAAAATTTAGTCCTACATGTCAAATTTGAGAAAGTAGATGCTATTCTGAGTCATCCATACTGAAAATAGTTTATAATGGTAATGCAGGCAGAATTCTTTGCTATTGTATAACATTGGGAACAGCGACACTATAATTAAGAGATAATGAAAGTGAAATTTTTTTTTCCCAAAAGACAGTTGTCTCCTTCTGTTAGAGAAAGACTCTTTAAGTACAGGCAAAGCCAAGCAATTATTTTAAAACTAGGCTAAGGTTTTCCCTTTCCTTGGCATTTGGCTGTTCTCTGGCAGCAGGATGTGTAACGGAGCAGTTTAAGTTGTTTAATACAAGGCCGAACAGCAGCACTGTGAGGGCAGCCATGCGGACGCACAGGAGCACCTTGTCACGTGACACCCTAGATTTAATGGAATATTGGCTGTTTTAGATAGGAAATACCCCATTCACAATTCAAAATTTAGACTAACAGTTTAAGTTCTAGGTTTTTACATTCCGTAATGATGGCTCATGTCTTTAAAATCCATGCTTTCTGGCAATAAAGTTGGTTGAAATAGGTCCTCCCACATCTTTCTCATCAGGAGCAATACTCTTTTTTTCTGAGATGGTGTCTCACTCTGTTGCCCAGGCTGCAGTGCAGTGGCGCAATCTCAGCTCACTGCAACTTCTGTCTCCTGGGTTCAAGCAGTTCTCCTACTGCAGCCGCCAGAGTAGCAGGGACTACAGGTGTGTGCCACCACGCCCGGCTCATTTTTGTATTTTTAGTAGATACGGGGTTTTGCTGTGTTGGCCAGGTGGGTCTCAAACTTCTGACCTCAGCTGATCTGCCCATCTCAGCCTCCCAAAGTGCTGGGATTGCAGGTGTGAGCCACCGCGCCCAACCAGAAGCAATACTCTTGACTAGGAGCAATGGAATATAAACTGCCAATCTTACAGCACTAAAAAATCTGTGTTCAGAATTTCTGAAGTATTTTTTCTGAAAGAGGAATGTGCAGTTTTCTCTGTGCCTGTGACTTTAAGACGTTTTTCTATTTTCACTGCTGACTCATTCTGTTTACCATTTCGGTTTAATTAACATTTAGGAGAATGAAGAAAATCATTCTTGCATCCCTGTTATGGTAATTTAATGCAGTGTGTCAAATTCTTCAATAATCTGATGAAAATTTGAAATTAAAAACACCATACTAGTTTCCTAAAGGAATTAATCATGGGGATAAGAACGTATATGCAAAAGGTGTTATCACTAATGTTAATGGAAATATCAAACTCTGCAAAATGTTTTCTCTTTTTTTGTTTTGTTGAGACAGGGCCTTGCTCTGTCACCCAGGCTGTAGTGCAGTGGTGTGATCTGGGCTTACTGCAACCTTTGCCTCCTAGGCTCAAGCATTCCCCCCCACTCCAGCCTCCTGACTAGCTGGGACCACAGGAATGTGCCATCACACCCCACTAATTTTTTTATTTTTTATAGAGATAGGATTGCGCCATGTTGCCCAGGCCGACCTCAAACTACTGGGCTCAAGTGATCCACCCGACTTGGCCTCCCAAAATGCTGGGATTATAGCGGTGAGCCACCATGCCTGGCCCTCCAAACTCCGTAAAATATCTTAGAGGTTTATTCTGAGCCAGTGTGAATGACCACAGCCTAGGAAAAAAAAAACCACAAACCCAAGAACCCTTGAGTAAGTGGTCCTGAGACAGTCAGGTTACAGTTTGGTTTTATACATTTTAGGCAGACAAGTTACAGGTAAAGACATGAATCAGTACATGAAAGGTATCCATTGGTTCAGCCCCAAAAGGTGGGCATCTTGAAATGGGGGTTAGAAGTCATAGGTGGGTTTTAGGGATGGTTGAGTTAATTGGTTGAGAGAGTTAAGCTGTTGTCTGAAGACTTGAAGAATAGGAATGCTTGACTTGAGGCTGTGGGAGCCATGGCCCTTGACCCTTGTAACGTAGAAGAAGCCTCACGGGTGGCAGCCCTCAGAGAAACAGACTATAAATGTCTCTTTTCAGACTTTTGAGGTGTTGGGCTCTCAGCTAATCTCTCCTACATCTGGGAAAGGCCTAGAAAGGGAAGGCCTGGCTGCATTAATGGTGATTCTCCAAAGGTGTAAATTTCCCCCACAAAGGATGGCTTTGGAGGGCCATTTCAAAATAGGTCAAAGAAATTTATTTTGGGGTAAAATATTTTGATTTCTTTCAGGGTCTGCTATCTGTCATGTGATGCTATACCAGAGTCAGGTTGGCAAGTAAGCCACATTATACCAGGTTAATACAAATCCATTTAATGAAATTTTATGGTTAGGGTGTGACTTCACCCTTGCCTCACATGGCCACATGGCCTTAGGTCTTTTTTTTTTTTTTTTTTTTGGAGATGAAGTTTCACTCTTGTTGTCCAGGCTGGAGTGTAGTGGCACTGGCTCACTGTCTTGGCTCACACTCACACTCACAGAGTGTCTTGGCTCACTGCGACCTGTGCCCCCCAGGTTCAAGCGATTCTCCTGCCTCAGCCTCCCAAGTAGCTGGGATTACAGGCATGCGCCACCACACCTGGCTAATTTTGTATTTTTAGTAGAGACGGGTCAGACCATGTTGGTCAGGCCGGTCTCAAACTCCTTACCTCAGGTGATGCACCCACCTCGGCCTCCCAAAATGCTGGGATTACAGGCGTGAGCCACCATACCCCGATGGTCTTAGGTCTTCTTTCTAATCTGGTATCTTATTGCCACACAGTCTGTTTTGATCAGTCTTATGATCTCCATTTTAACCTTAATGTTGGTCAGTTTGGCCAGCTGAACTTGAGAAGGAAGTGGATATGAGGAGGTGCATCTGACCTCCCGTCCCATCATGGCAGGAATTCAGTTTTATAGGTTTCTTTTGGCCAAGAAGGGGTCCATTCAGTTTGTTGGAGGGCTTAGGATTTTTTGTTTCTTTACACTACATAGACTTAAGAATTTGAGCTTTGAAACAAGATAGGTCATTATTTTTTAAAAAACACTTTGAGCTCAAGCAGTATGCCAGTAATATTCTTGCTGAGGAGGAGTGGAGATAGAGGATATGCCTGAATAGTTGTTACTCAGCTGAGAACCGAATTACAAAAGGAAGGTCCGTGATATCTTTGGACACAAAGGTCATGGATAAGCGTATTCCACCGCAGCCTGAGCGACACAGTAGGACCCCGTCTCTACAAAGTAAAAGAATAGAAAGTTAGCCAAACGTGGTAGCATATGCCTCTAGACCCAGCTACTTGGAGGGTTAAGGTGGAAGGATTGCTTGAGCCCAGGAGGTTAAGTCTGCAGTGAGCCATGACTGCACCACTGTACTCTGTCTTACCAGAAAAGAAAAGAACATTCCATTAGAGAAAAAAAAAATGCAAAAACCTTAAGGTGAGAGCAATCAAATGTGGCGAATACCTGTTGTAGTGTGTAGCACACTGCCTGGTACATAGAAGGAACCCAGTTGTTATTTTAGTTACAAAATAACATCATTTTAGAAACAGTTTAATAGCCAATAAAATGTTTAATAAGTAAAATAAGATAAATACAGCAATACAGTTTCATCATTCGCAGTCATTTTTTTGTTGACCAAAAAAAAAAAAGCCAAACTCTCTAAAATATTTGAAGAGGCTTATTCTGAGCCAGATATAAGTGACCATGGCCCAAGACGTAGCCTCAGGATGACCTGAGAACATGTGCCCAAGGTGGGTGGGTTATAACCTGTCTGTACACATTTTTGGGAGAGCAGAGTTACAGGCAAAGACATAAATCAACACATACAAGGCATACATTGGTTTAGCGTGGAAAGGCAGGACACCTGGAAGGGGGCGCTTCCAGGTCATAGATGAATTCAAAGATTTCCTGATCGTCAGTTGGTTGAAAGAGTTAAGCTTTACCTGAAGAGTTATAGTCAGCCTAAATAAGTATTTGAGTTAAGTTGAGGGGGTGGTGGGATGGAAGCTAAGGTTCTTGTTATATAGATGAAGTCTCTAAATAATAGACTTCAGAGAGAATAGATGTCAAATGTCTCTTATTGGACCTTAAAAGATGTCAGACTTTCCAGAAAAGATTTAGCAAGGGAGGGAGATTCTCTATCAAATGCAGATTCCCCCACTAGAGACAGCTTTGCAGAATCATTTCAAAATATGTCAAAGAAAATGCATTTTGGGGTGAAATACTTTGATTTCCCTTAGGACCTGCTATCTATCATGTGATGCTATATTAGAGTCAGGTTGAAATTGGTATCTTATTGCTACTAAGAGTCTGTTTTGTCAGTCTAAGGATCCCAATTTTAATGTTAGTGCTGGTCAGTTGTGCCTAAACTCCAAAGGGAGGAGGGCGTAATGAGGCATGTCCAACACCTCCTTTCTGTCATGTCCTAAACTGGTTTTTCAAGTTCCTTTGGAATCCCCTTCACCAAGAATGGGGTTCATTCAGGCAGTTTGGGGCTTAGAATTTTATTATAGGCTTATAACATATGATACATAAGTAGAAGAGGTTTTTTGTTTGTTTTTGAGACAGAGTTTTGCTCTTGTCACCCAGGCTGGAGTGCAATGATGTGATCTTGGCTCACTGCAAACTCTACCTGCCAGGTTCAAGTGATTCACCTTCCTCAACCTCCCAAGTAGCTGGGATTATAGGCATGCACCATCACGACCAGCTAGTTTTGGAATTTTTAGTAGAGATAGGGTTTCACCATGTTGGCCAGGTTGGTTTCGAATCCCTGACCTCAGGTGATTCACCCACCTCAGCCTCCCAAAGTGCTGGGATTACAGGTGTGAGCGACCATGCCCAGCCAGTAGAAAAGTTTAAAATTAACAAGTATAATATCTCAGTTTGTTTTGCATCTGTGTACATAGTAAAATGATTTAGAAGGGTATATACTGTAGGGGCCATCCAGGAAAAAACTTCCCCATCGCCCTCTGAAGGTTCACTGAAAAATCAACTCACCAAAGGCAGATTAATTGGAGAAAAAGTATACAAATTTATTAACATGCACACAGGGGATAATCATAGATTGATTACACGACCCTCAATGGAGTAGAGAAGCTTTTACCTTATAATTGAAGTTACAGAAAGAGTGGGGGCTTGGATCAAAACAGGTTATGAAAAGAGAGGAAGATGAGCCTGGGTAGCAAAGGTGTTCCTGTTATGTAAATGAAACCTCACAAGTAGGTGGTAAAACCTAGGCATGATGAGAGAGAGAGAATAGATGGCGAATGTTTCTTTCAGACCCTTAAAGATGTCAGACCCTCAGTTAATCTTTCCTAGACAAGGGAAGGCCTCAGAGAATGCCTGGCTGCCATCAATACAGATTCTCTCTACAGATGCAAATCTCCCGCACAAAAGATAGCTTTGCAGAGCTACTTCTGTTTGCAGGGCTTCTGAAGGGCCATGTCAAAATAGATCAAAGAAATGTATTGCAGGATCGTGTATTTTGGTTTTCTTCAGTGGAGAGCACTTGAACGCACTGCAATCTGATAAATGCAAGAAACGTGGTCTGAGTTGGGAAAAGTTAAAAGGCCATGGTGAGGTGGCGTCACCTCAGGTGCAGTCTGTGGCAGAAGACTGTTTTCTGGCTCCTGTGCGTGAGTGGTAAGCCAGAGCCCTCGCCCTGTAATGAGGGCCGGGAACACCTATCGGTAGGAAGAGCTTGAAGTCACTTTTGGAGCTCCTAGCTTGGGGAAAAGCAAGTCAGACTGTTGTCATATTCCTTGGAGAACAGATTCTGTCTGGAGGCTGCTCATCAGCCACTCTGAATTATTTTTATTGACCTTCAGCTGCTTTTGCCCGGGGGCATTTTAAAGGTGCCAGTGGGCCTTGGGCTGTTTTACAATTAAAATAGCTTATTTGAATTGCTAGTTGTAGAAATGCGTGCTCAGCAGGGTCTTCACTCTGTCCTTTCCTGGTTTCTATGGTGCTTCTGAAGTTGACGAAACCTGATTTGGTGTCACTTGACAAGCCCACTTGTCTGATTCAGCAGTTACCTTCCCTTCTCAGATAGACTGCAATGATTTAACCTTACGTTTATTTTAACACCCTGCTCTTAAAAGATTTATAAAGAGGTGTACAAATTGCTCTAGATATTATGAAAAAAAAATCATAGTATGCTTGATTTTCTTGATCAATGTTCACACTTTTCACATAAACGAAGTTATTAAATGTTGTATATAAAGTTTCAGTGCCGCAGAAGAAATAGCACTCGAATATAAAATTTTCTTTTTAATTCTCAGCAAGGCAAGTTACTTCTGTATAGAAAGGTGCACCCTTACAGATGGAACAATGGTGAGCGCACAGTTGGACAAGGGAGGGGAAGGGGTTCTTATCCCTGACTCACGTGCCCCCCCTCCATGTCGTTCCCCTATTGGCTAGGGTTAGACCGCACAGGCTAAACTAATTCTGATTGGCTAATTTAAAGAGAATGACGGGTTGAGTGCTTTGGTGGGAGTCAGGGCAGAGCAGGTAGCAGGTAATTGGAATGAGTTAGGGTGGAGCATGTGATTGGAATGAGTCAGGATGGACTAGGTAATGGAAAAAGGTTGCTATACGAGGAAGTTAAGTTTAAAAGTAGAAGGCAAAGAATTGAACATACTGACATATTCTTTGAAAAGAAATTTAGAACTCATATCTAACATTGAATTTCAGGAACTTTTCGTTATACCTAACTTTTTGAAGTGATTATTAAAAAGAACAAGTTCTCCAGCATATTCCTTCAGTCAGATATACTTCATAAGAATTACGAGGCTTGTGCGGTGGTTCACACTTGTAATCTCAACACTTTGGGAGGCTGAGGCAGGAGGATTGCTTGAGACCAGCCTGGGCAACATTACAAGACCCTGTGTCTATGAAAACCAAAAAAAAAAAAAAATTTTGACAGGCATGATGGTACACGTAGTCCCAGCTTCTCGGGAAGCTGAGGTGGGAGGATTGCTTGAGCCTGGCAGTTGGAGGCTGCAGTGAGCTGTGATCGTGCCATGAGTTCCAGCCTGGGTGACAGAGCAAGATCCTGTCTCAAAAGAAAAAAATATATATGTATATATGAAATGTTATTTGTTTGCTAGAAGTTTAAAGTCACTTGTCACAAATGCTCATTCTTTGATTAACCCATGAAAACCCACAGTAACTTATTAAGCCATATTTGTTCCTTTTGAGCTTGGGTGTTTACTGATAGCTTATTCCCATATTCAATGTCTTATTAGAATAATTGACCAAAATTTTATTCTACCTCCCCTTTTCTCTTTAAGCAACTTGAGTTTTACCTAAATGATGAAGCACTTAAAAAATATATATTGCTGGTAATAGTTGTTGAATCATGCCATCTACATACCTGTTTAGGACATCTGATTTCTTTTTTGTTTGTTTGTTTGGTTGGGGGAGGAGAAGGGGTTAATCTGCTCTGTGGATGCAGCAACAAACCAAACAAAGTACTTGCCTTCAAGATTTCATTCTAATGTTGGGGAAGTTTAATAAAACTATGTGATAATTCATACAAGTGTTAAATGACCCAAAGAAAAATAAAGTCAAGTTTAGGAAATACTGAAGGAAGTGTGCAGGTCCTATGTTGCAGAGAGTGATTAGAGGAAACCCCTGGATGTGGCACGTCAAACAAGAGGAGGCGACAAACCAGACCGCAGTGCTGTGAGACAAGACATTGGGCTCTTAGGAATTACAATTCAGGAGAGACAGATTTGGTTGTAAGCCACATTGTGTTCCAAACCAAGTGAGGGTTTTTCAAAGGAAGCTAAGGGTGATTACACACGTTGTTTTGAAGGAAATACCATGGGTGGAGGCGGCCGGCTTAGCACAAGTCCATAGTTCATTTATGGTTGCTGTTTCGGAGTTGCAGCGCTGGCGAAATTCAGCTGTTTTTCAGGATATCGTGGTTGTGGTGGTGAGGTGCCCTTCAAAGATTCAAGGCAAGGTACCGGGTTATTCCACTAGGTTGCCAGTGGTGCAGGCCGTCCTGAGAATGGATTCTGCTTTAGAGCACTGAACTATAGTGATGCCATTTTGTATGTTTCAAAGATAACATTTGAGCAGAGACCTAACTGAAGTGAAGGGGGCCAAGTCATGGTATCTGGGAGAGGAACATTCTAGCCATAGAGAATGTGAGATATCATTCATTAAGATCTAAAAAATAATTCTGTGACTCTAGTGTTGCAGGGAAAAAAAAAAAAAAAAAAAAAAAAGGGATTCTTGTCACATGACCAGGAAAGATTAGGCTCACAGACGCACAGAAGGGTGACGAGCGGAATTTATTGGGCAAAAAGGAAAAAGGAAATATACATCAGCAAAGTGAGATAGAGTCCTGCTAACAGGCTCTCCATCTCACAGATTAAATCCCACCTTACCACACAGAAACAAGAGAGGCCAGGCTCCTCCGTACCATAAACAGTGCAAACTTCCCAAGGCCCCACCCCCTCCTCCCAATGTGAAGACGGGTGTTATTCAGAAAGAATCATTTGGGGAAAAGGGTGGGCTTCATCCAGATTGGCAGTCCGGTTTTTCATCCCTCATGCTGTTTTAGGCTTAAAGGCAGGATTTCGTCAGGGGTTGGGGGCAGGGGGGGTCCTTGGCTGCCTCCTGTCTCTATCACTGGTGTTTATATTTTTCCTGAAAAACATGATGTAGTGAGAGTCATATTGGGATTTGTTGCTTCCCACACGTGTTTCCGATAACACTTAGGTAATGATGCTTGCTCTTGTTGTGTTCTGACCTCTTTTCCAACCTCAGCCCAAGCCATGTAAATTCTTCCTGCACTTCTAGTAATGGCTGCCAGTGAAACCATCTCCTAGCCAAGTGGGGAAAGATACTTGTTTTTGAGTTATATTTGAGTGACTCTGTGGCTCATCATTTGGATAGAAAGCTCTCCAACAGCTTTTGTCTCTTCTCCTATTATCTACTTTTATTGTTTGCATTCATGTTTGATATCTCCAATGTCAATACAGGGCTTGGGACAAAATGGAAACAATAAAATATTGATATTGGTAAATGTGTCACACTTAGCTCTCTTCCCAGTTACGGGTGGTATGTGCTAAGTGTGCTAAGTAGTCCCTTTCTGTCAAAAATGCATCAGTAGGCCATGCGTGGTGGCTTATATCTGTAATGCCAGCACTTTGGGAGGCCGAGGCAGGCAGATCACGAGGTCAGGAGATCGAGACCATCCTGGCCAACATGGTGAAACCCTGTCTCTACTAAAATACAAAAACATTAACCAGGCATGGTGGCAGGTGCCTGTACTCCCAGCTACTGGGGAGGCTGAGGCAGGGGAATGGCTTGAACCCAGGAGGTGGAGGTTGCAGTGAGCTGAGATCACGCCACTACATTCCAGCCTGGCAACAGAGCAAGACTCCATCTCAAAAGGAAAAAAAAAAAAAAAAAAAAAAGAATGCATCAGTAACATTAAAGGCGTGTTCTCAAACATTGACTAACAAAAAAAAAATTCCAAATACTTGAATGAAATGTCAACCTGAAGTAATTAAAAGCATCAGAATCCAGTTTTGAAGAGTATTCAAGCAAGAATCTGGGAAACATGGACTCCAGAGAAATGAGACCAGTGCTTTGAAGTAAAAAGTTAAGGTCTTCCTTATGTATGGGCAGAAAACAAATTTAGTAGGATTATAACTTTTTTTATGTAAGGATTCTTTTGAGTTGTAATAATTATTTTTCTTTTCTGTGCGGCTTGTTTTTCTTCTTTACAGCTTGTTATCATTTCTTTCCCAATTTAAAAGAGTTCATTTAACATTCCACCTTAGATAATGTGATAGTCATCAGGTCTGTGTGTGAGAAAGGTAAGAGGGAAATTAATCTGTAATGAAGATGAACAGTTAAGTGAGAAGGGGTCTTCCCTGGTGCCTTTTAGTCATTGGCAACTTTTTACAAAACAGTGTAGATAAGGGAAAAAGACTAATCTGTAATCAGACAAACAATCAGAGAAACGAAGCTTACAGCTTCCTAGGTTACAGCTGCCTGTTAACATGATCCAGGTCCCATAATCACATTCCCTTAAGGCTCTAATATTTTAAAGTTCCAGCAACTTAGATTTAATTTAGTTATTTTCACAGAAGTGAGAAAAAATGTCTTTGTGTTTTAGCATGAAAATTTGATGCATTTTCTTTAGTTTTAGCATGAAAATTTGATGCAGACAAATCTTTTTCTTTAGCAGACAGTATCTTTAAAAAAAAAAATCCAAAGGACTTGCATATATTAACTCATGAAAGTCTCAGAAAACCTGTGTTTTTTACAGGATGAAAGTAAAGCATAGGACTGGCTAAGTGACTTGCCCAAGGTCACTCAGGTGAAGCCAGTATCTCAAACCAGGTTCTCTGGTTCTAAAATGTATCCTCTTAAAAAATAAAAAATCATCTGTTGACTGTTGTTCTCAGGCTGTCTTGCTAAAGGATGATGGTAATTTGCAGTGTTAATGAGACTTCCAAAATTAGGATCCACATTTTGATTCCATGTCTTCCTGCTAACATACTGCACAAAAGGTGAAGGTTAAAAGAAAAACATATGTTTTTTGTTTCTGTTTTTAAAATCTTACATTAAAGTACACCCTCATTTAAAGTGTTCTCTAACTTCTAAATCCTATTCATAAGCAGAATAATGACTTCCTCCTCATTTTATAGGAAAATATAATATACTCCTGCTGGAGTCCCCACTGTGATTGTCTTAGGTTACTGCCATGCTATCATTTAGTTTATACAGTTTATCTTGTTAAATTAACTTTCATTGTTAATGTTACTTCCTGTATATGTAAATTCTTTAGGGGTTGGGTCTGTGTCCTAATAATCTTATGTGCCTAGATTAACTCAGCAACATTATAAAGTAATTATGGCACCTTATATAGATTTTTAACCAGAGATGTTTAGATTACTGGTCCAAAAGCAGAGAAATAGTGGGCGTCATGGTGTGAAGAATATCTAAGTGCCTAGCTCCCAGTTTGTGATACTTTCTGCCATTTCAGAACATTTTAGTGTAAAAGTCTTGAGACCTCTTACAGGAATAGAGCCATACCCAGAATGAATATCACCCCACTGGGGGACACTTTGGATAGAACATTCTTAAAATTCTCTTTGTTTTCATTTTCTATTCTCTATCAAAATACACATTGGTTCCTATTATATAAAAAAGGAAATAATTTTCTGGGGAAAAAAAAATAGGTGTAGGTTCTGTTAAAAAAAAAAGCTTCAGCCCAATTAAATTTAAAGGAGTTTAATTGAGCAATGAATGATTCATCAATCAGGCAGCCCCCAGAACCACAGCAGATTCAGAGAGACTCCAAGGATGCCTCATGGTCAGAACAAATTTATAGACAAAAAAAAGGGAAGTGGCCTACAGAAATTAGAAGTGAGGTACAGAAACAACTGGTTTGGTTGCAGTTCAGCACGTGCCTTATTTGAATACAGTTTGAACACTCAGCAGTGTATGAGTGGTTGAAGTACGGCCGCTGGGATTGGCCAAGACTCAGGTATTGTTACAGGTGCATACTCCTAAGTTAGGTTTTCAGTCTTGTCTGTCTATTAAGTTTGGTTGCAGTCCATCCACAAGGACTCAAATATAGAAGTACAGAGTCCTTCTTAGGCCATGTTTAGTTTGCTTTAACAGGCCCTACAAGGCTGCCCTATTTTTTTCCTTTATAAAAGAAAGTTGACAAAGCATCCTTTTATAAAAGAGAAAGACTATAAGGATTAAGTGATTTTTTGTAATGTGTAAATTGCCTTAAGTGTTTCAGAGATAAGTGATTAGGAATATATAGTAGTAATAATACTGTTGTAGTTCCTTCCACTCTGCTATAAACCAGGGATAATTAATACTATCTCTTGCTGAATATTGTGTGACTCAGCTGAATGGTGAATTTTCCTGTGCTCGGCTTGGACTTGATTGCTTCAAGCCGTAATCTAAAAGTGCCTGAGCTGCTCTATTAATTAAGATTTAATAGAATGTCTTGTGATGCCTGAGGATATTTTGTAAAAGAAAGTTAGAGGTTAATATACAGGATTACCCTTAACTTCACTTAGTCATCTGTGAGTCTGTCATCTATGAACTGATTTAAATTCTTCGCACATCAATCGCGAAAGCAGACTCCTCCCTGCGTGAGTTGTATCTTCAACTGTGTCATTGATTAGAACTTCAGAACTCCCTTCTTACCAGGGTAGCCTGTTTCTTCATGCTTTAGGATACGTACTTTAAGGATTTTTGTTTTAAAGATTTAAGTTGTTTAGTTCTATCACTGGGAAAATAGAACAGTCTTAAAAATGCCTTGTGCTTTTTACAGCTAGTATAGATGATGTCTCATTTATATTAGTACAGAACTTCTGCTGAGTATATCTTTGTTTTCAAGTTCATCAAAGTGCTGGATTTATTTTGGAATGCCATCATTGAGATTGCTTTATATTATGAATATCTCTCCATTAACCTAAGGAAATTCAAGATATTTTGCATTAGAACTACCTCAACCCCACATACCTGTTTCTTGGCCTGGCAGGATTTGTGTTGTCAGCCTTCATGCCAAGACATTTCATGAGGCCCTGAAAAAGAATTTACTTCTCGTTAGTGTGTATATGGCTACCTCTCTCTCTCTACTCTGAGGGGAATAAAATGGTATTTTTGTCATTTTACGTGGCACAATGGGAGAATATTTTCAAAACAACAGACAGGAAATAAAGATTAGTGTATTAAATGAAAAAAATAGGCACTGTGCATACTACGTTTTTCTGTGTGTATTATGATTTTCTGATATTAAACATGAGAAAAAGGAAAATAATAGATGATTAGGGAACCTAGGGAGATGAGTGGTCAAAAACAGAACAAGATTTTGATGTAGGAACACATACTCTGCCATTTGAATGAAGTAGAAAATTGAAACAGTAAAATATTAAACACAATCCATTTCCAGTTCAGTTGAGAAGAAAAGTTGGAGAGTGTAGCATGCAAATATAAACTTCTGCATGACGCTTATACCTTTTGGTGGATTAAAAAAAACAAAAACTTTTCTGGCATAAATCCGTCATTACTCTTTACTGAAAATTTTATTGTTTAGAAATATTTTATACCTTCCTCTTTATGAAGGAGGGGTGACACTGTCCTTTCATTCCCCATTCAGCATTTCACTATTTTACAAGTATCGGTGGTAACAATTGAAGCCAAAATATTGTTCACTGTACTTTATATTTCCAAATATGTTTCTTCAAATTGGTAATAAACAGAAAATAATAACTGGTTTGTGATATTGAACATTCAGTGATGGCTCCAATATCACCCATCTTTGGAGGAACTGCCAATATTTTGTTACAGAAATGTGGTCCTCATGTGTATGTGAGTGTGACTCAGAATAACAATCACAGCAGCTTGTTGGTTTTATTCATTTTTTATTTTCATCCATCGTGGTCAGGAAGCAGCCCCTAAGCCAGAGCTGATACTCAGAGACCGTGTACTGGTACAGACCATTTACTGTGGATATCCCTTCAATCTGACTGGAACAGTGCTTTTCCCAATAGCTCAAGGTCGCTCCTGAATCAACTCAAATAATTTATTTTTTTTGAGACAGGGTCTCACTTTGTCACCCAGGATGGAATCCAGTGGCACGATCATGGCTCACTGCAGCCTCATCTTCCTGGACTGAAACAGTCCTCCTACTTCAGCCTCCCAAGTAGCTGGGAATATAGGCAGGCCCCAGCATGCCTGGTGATACGGTTTGGCTGTGTCCCCATCTAAATCTCATCCTGAATTGTAGTTCCCACCTGGTGGAGGTAATTAAATTGTGGGGGCCATTACCCCCATACTGTTCTCGTGGTAGTGAGTTCTCTTGAGGTCTGATGGCTTTATAGGGGGCTTTTCACCTTTTTGCTCAGCACTTCTCCTTGCTGCTGCCATGTGAAGGACATATTTGTTTCCCCTTCTGCCATGATTGTACATTTCCTGAGGCATCACCAGCCATGCTGAACTGTGAGTCAATTAAACCTCTTCCCTTTATAAATTACCCAGTCGTAGGTATGTCTTTATTAGCAATGTGAGAATGTACTAATACACCTGGCTTTTTTTTTTTTTTTTTTTTTTTTTTTTTGGTAGCAGCGGAGTCTTGTTATGGGCTGGGATTACAGGTGTGAGCCACCATGCCCAGCCTCAGCTCTTAAATAATTTTAATATCACTCCTCTATCCCAGATTTATCCAAGACATTGCCTCCCGAATCTGGTTTAGCTGGCCTTTCCCTGTATGGCAACCAGAGTGAAAGTGCCCAGTGCTATGGGGAAACAAGAGGTGCCAGTTCGTAGAACGTGGGAGGAAGGTGGTCATAGATTCCCCATCTGTGAGATGGAGGTTATAACCTTGGATCCCTCCTAGACTTAGGGCTTGTGTTTATACAGGTCAAATATTGGAACAGTACTTAAAACAGTATGTGTTCAGCAATCATTTGCCGTGCTATTACTACTACTGTAATTATTATTAATATTAGATAATTTTTCTGCAGAAATGTCGAGCTGGGAGCACCTGAGAGGGCAGGCACAGAGACTGTGCCTCTGTTCTGAGATCTGTAGTCATGAGCAGGGATGCCTTTGAAGGTCCTATAGTTGAGTGAGATTAGAGAAAGTACCTGGTTCCTGCCTTCAGCACCCACCTCACAGGAGTAGCAGACTGACCACTGCAAAGAATTGTCACCTGGATATTTTCTACTTAATGTATCCTTAGAACATGTTTCCTTAATTATCCTGTACAGTAGCTTTGAAATCCTTAGATGGGTGGCTTCCTTGGGAGCATACTCTACCTTTCAGAATTGCAAATATAGTTAATAATGGGGACATAAAGAGACAATAATACCTACCTGAAAAGATTGTTTGGAACACACAGAATGTATGTGTGTAATGCTAGCCCAACACCCAGAGTGCTGCAGTGTAGGTGCTCAGTTAATGTTAATGCCTTTCCCCTTTCCTTCTATTTTATCTTAATTTATCGTATGCCTCTATTCATGTTCTGGCCTTTTTCTCTTATCTCACCTATTGTAATAATTTCCTTTCTGGTTCTCCTTGTTCCAGTTTCTCTCCTTGTTCTCACCCCACAATATCTCCTGCATCCTGCTCCAAATGAATTCCTCCTAGATAACAAAGTTTGTGAATAAATTCTTCCCTTTTTATAAAATGAAGGAAAGAAGAATGCAATAGAGAATCTATTTTTGCAATGCAATGGCCTACAGATTCTGAAACTCTCCCATAATAAAACATCTAAAAATGATAGATGAAATATTTTTAAATAACTTTTATCTGAATGGATAAGCCTGTAACAATGAAAGGGAAATCCTGTTAGGCCAGGAATAAAGCATGAGTACAAATGTGGGGAGGTGGCTAACCCTGGGAATGCTAAGCCTTTAGGGCATTTTTGGATCTAGGTGGCCTGCCAGTACCGGAGATAAAATTACACAGCATTTAGCACAGAAGTACAGAGAGATGGAGAATATGAAAGAGTGGATAAGTCACAAGTGGAATGAAGTGAGAAGTTAGAATGGAGTGTTAAGTTACAATCATGAAGATGATAGAGGAGAGACAGTATTCAAAGATATGTCTACAGGTTTTTCAGAATAATATACAGGAAGGTCAAAGAACACCAGTCTGTATAAATTAAAAGAAACCCATGCTTAGACATAGCACTTATACTCAGGGTAGAAATCTGTATTAGTCCATTCACACATTGATCTAAAGAAATACCTGAGACTGGGTAATTTGTAAAGTAGTTTAATTGGCTCAGATCCACAGCCTGTACAGGAAGCATGATGCTGGCATCTGCTCAGCTTCTGGGAAGGCCTCAGGAAACTTACAATTATGGTAGAAGGTAAAGGGGGAGCACCACTTCACATGGCCAGAGGAGCAAGAAAAGGGGGGTGCTCCACACTTTTAAACAACCAGATCTCATGAGTACTCATTCACTTTCATGAGAACAGCACCAAGCGGGTGGTGCTCAACCATTGTTGAGTCATGATCCAATTACCTCCCATGAGGCCCCATCTCCAATACTGGAAATTACAGTTTAACATGAGATTTGGGTGGGGACGCAGACCTAAACCGTATCATTCCACCCCAGGCCCCTCCCAAATATCATGTCCTTCTCACATTGCAAAATACAATCATGCCTTCCCAACAGTCCCCAAAGTCTTATTCCACCATTAAGTCAGAAATCCAAAGTCCAAAGTATCATCTGAGACAAGGCTAGTTCCTTCCACCTGTGAACCTGTAAAATCAAAAACAAGTTAACTACTCCCAAGATACAATGGGGATACACACATTGGGAAAATATTTGTCTTCCAAAAGGGATATGTGTGCCAAAAGAAAGGGGCTACAGGCCCCACACAAGTCTGAAACCCAGAAGGCCAGTCATTAAATTTTAAAGCTCCAAAAAATTGTCCTTGGGCTCCATGTCTGACATCCAGGGCACACTGGTATGAGGGGTAGGCTTCCACAACCTTGGGCAGCTCTGCCTCTGTGGCTTTGCAGGGTTCAGCCCCTGCAGCTGCTTTCACGGGATGGCATTGAGTGCCTGCAACTTTTCCAGACATACGGTGCAAGCTGTCAGTGGCTCTACCATTCTGGGGTCTGGAGGATGGTGGCCCTTTTCTCACAGCTCCAGTAGGTAGCACCCCAGTGGGGACTCTGTGTGAGGGCTTTAACCCTACATTTGCCCTCCACACTGCCCTAGTAGAAAGTTCTCTATCAGGGCTCCACCACTACAGCAGTCTGTACATCCAAACATCTGTACAGCCTGTACATCCAAATTTTGCACATATCTTGTGAAATGTAGGCGGAGACTCCCAGGCCTCAGTTCTTGCCCTCTGTGTAGACACAGGCTCAAAGCCATGTGGAAGCCACCAAACTTTATGACCTACATGTTCTGTAGCAGCAGCCCAAGCTGTACCCAGGCCCCTTTGAGCCGTGGCTGAACCTGGAGAGGTTGGGATGCAAGGAGCAGTGTCCCAAGGCTTCACAGGGCAGCAATGTCCTGGCTCTGGCCCATGAAACCATTCTTCCCTTCTAGGCCTCAAGAGGGGCTGCTGTGAAGGTCTCTGAAATACCTTCAAGGCCATGTCCCCATTGTCTTGGCTGTTATCACTTGGACCCTTTTTAATTTGTGCAAATTTCTGCAACCTGCTTGAATTCCTCTTCTGAAAATAGGCCTTTCTTTTCTACCACATGGCCAGGCTCCAAATTTTCCAAACGTTTATGCTCTGCTTCTGTTTTAAATATAAGTTCCAGTTTTAGGTCATTTTTTTGCTCACACATAGGAGCATAGGATGTTAGGAACAGCCAGGCCACATCTTGAGCACTTTTCCTACTTAGAAATTTCTTCTGCCAGGTACCCTAAATCATCACTCTCAAGTTCAAAGTTACACAGATCCCAAGGGCAAGGGCACAATGCAAGCCATGTTCTTTGGTAAGTCATAACAAAAGTGACTTGTACTCCAGTTCCCAATAAGTTCCTCATTTCCATCTGAGTCCTTGTTAGCCTTGCCTTTGCTGTCCATGTCACTGCCAGCATTTTGGTCATAACCATTCATCTGGTCTCTAGGAAGTTCCAGAGTTTCACTCATCTTCCTGTATTCTTCTGAGCCCTCCACACTCTTCCAACCTCTGATTGTTACCTAGTTGCAAAGTTGCTTTCATATTTTCAGGTATCTTTATAAGCAATGCCTCACTTCACAGTACCAATTTTCTGTATTAGTCCATTTTCAAACTGCTGTAAAGAAAACCTGAGACTGGGTAATTTATAAGAGGAGGTTTAATTGGCTCATGGGTCTGCAGGCTGTACAGGAAGCATGTTGTTGGCGTCTGTTCAGCTTCTGGGAAGGCCTCAGGAAACTTACAGTCATGGCTGAAAGTGAAGGGGGAACAGCACTTCAAATGGCCAGAGAAGGAGCAAGCAAAGTGGGGGAGGTGCTACACACTTTTAAACAACCAGATCTCCTGAGCACTTGCTCCCTCATTGTCACGAGAAGGGGATAGTGCTAAACCATTCATGAGAAACCACCCCCATGGTCCAATTATCTCCCACCAGGCTGCACCTCCAACACTGGGGATTACAGTTGAACATGAGATTTGGGTGGGCACACAGATCTAAACACTAGCAACACTGCAACAGTAGTGTTAGCCAAAAGATAGTGAAGTAATATCTTCATAAGAAAAAGCAATTATCAACTTAGAATTTTAGTGAAATAAGGACATTTATTATGCGAACAAAAATAGAAGAAGATTGACCACCAGAAGACCCTCCTCACTAAAGGAACTTCCAAGGGTAGACTTCAAGAATTAATTGAAAACGGCCTCCAGAAAACAATCTGAGGTACAGAAAGAAGTGATCAATAAAGATAAAAGTAAACATCAAACTGACAGTAGCATGTTATAGAAAAACAATGATGTCTGTTTCAGTAGCACTAAAACAAACACCAAAAAAAAGCTAAAGTAAGGATAGAGGCAGATTATTGGAATCAAAATCCTACAAGGTTGTCGTATTTTCAAGAAGGAGAGCAATTGATTATCTTCGAAGCATGCATAGTAAAAACTGCAGTGAAAAGATGGGCTCACATGTAAAATGGTATCTTTTAATCAAACTCAGTAAACACTTTCTCATGGAAGATACCTGGATATTAAAGGATGGCAGCCTACTGATTCCCCACTGCCCTTGTAGTTACACCCTGTCAGTTGCTGCCTTAGGTTTCCTGTCGTTAATCTTCTCACTCTTCGTCTCACCAAGTTCATTATATGAAATCACAACTCTTTACGGAGCTCTGTGTGTTTAATAACACACGTGCTGTGAAATCACTTTAACTCTACAGTCCTCATGATGAGGACCAGTGCTTGTGATTCATTAATGTCCAGCTCCTTGTGTTTTACCTGAAGAGCCTCCCCAAGTGTCTGATGGCAACAGCGGCACTGTATGTGTGGTTGTCAAATCAGAGCAGTGGCACCTGCTTTAGAGGGCCTTCCCAGCCTACAGTGCACGGTGGTCCCTTCTTCCCCTGAATTCTGCTTGTTGGCACACATCTGTCTTGTGTAAGATGGAAGTATCAATAGTACCTTACTCTTATCATTATGGTGTGAGTTAAATGGCTTAATACATGTCAGAGCACTTAAAGCAGTGCTTTTATAGCACACCAGCTAAATATTGGTGAGTAATTGCTCCCTAGTTATCTTTTTGGGAGGATTATAGGTTGTTTCATCCATGTGTTAGATAACTAAATTGTAACTGGCCAAAGATAAGGTTAAGTTGTATACTTCTGTGGGAAATAGAAAAGTAGAGAGTACAGTAAGTGAGTACAATAAGTCAGTCAGTTACTAAGTAACTGACTTAGTGAGTATTAGTCATAAGTGACTTTTAAAATCCCATTTCACTTGGAGAGCTCTTTGGAATCTGTTTCTAGTAGGCTTAGTGTAGTAATGAGAAAGAGCTGTTTAAAATTTTGTAAACGTGTATTTGGATTCATAGATTTACTGCAAAAGTAGAAACTTAGATGTATAGATTTTTGAACTAAAGGGATCTCAAGATGCCAATAAATTAGCTTTAGGGCTCGGGGAAAGCCTTCATACTTCAGGACCTATGGCTCCTCTATTGAAAACAGAAAGAGTTTCTCTAGGTTCCATGTCAGCATTAACCAGTGCTTTGCCTTAAGTTCTAGGAATTACCCACATTTTAAAACGAAGCGAAAGTACAGCTGAAGTACAGCGCAGTAGAGTGACTTGTTAGGGGCTGGTGCGGAGGGGAGGATAGGTTTCAGACCAGGTGAGATTGTGAAGGGTCTGGAAACCAGCGGGTCTGCTTTCAGGTCAGGTGCCTCCTGCACACTATGCCGCCTGGGGTCCTGCTCTGCAGCAGCCCTCTCGGCCCTGGTCCCTTCTGTGTGCACGGTGCTCATGTGAGCAGTATCAGAATTTCACATCTGTTGAACAATGTAGTGAATGTTTATATTACACATGATGTATGGTTATCTTTTTTGTTGTTGTTTATGTATATTTTTAGTATACCTTTAAGCCTCACCTAGTGAAGACAGAAGGGATGATATTTATTATCTCCCTTGCAAACCTGCAGGGCGGATATTTTGACTCCTTTCTTGCCAGGTGGATATCTCAGTATGGTGTTGGCAGGATTGCCTGTGTTCTGTAAGTGGCTATTCACCTAGTTCCAAGTCTACGAATTCTTGAGTATTCAGTCAAAAGAGATTTAAAGGATTTGGTTAACAATAATGTGCTTTCTAATGTAATCAGGTATCCAAGTTAAAGACGGACTACAGACAGCCAAGTGTTTGATACAGAGCATGAGTAAATGGCTCTTCCTGTCTGTTTCCGCAGACGTGTTTAGAAAAATGACATTCAAGCAATAACATTTTCCAGTTACAGATTTTAATTTTATTAAGATAATAAATCCTATACTGTTTTGCTAATCTAATGCTTTTTACTTTAGGACAATTTGTAAGAGTTTATGTAAAACAATAGAGAAAATCTACTTTATATCCAGGAAAATATAAACAGAAGAAATTTAAAGATTTCTGAAAGAATTAATTAATTTAGAGAATTTGTATGATTGTGTCATAATGTCTGCCTTGCGCTGTGCTAGGTTTAGTGAATTCTAAAGATGAAGGATACCTCCTATCAAGACATTCATAGTCTAATGAAAGACATTTAGACAGAAATAGTACATTACAGCAAGATTCTCAGTAGAGATATGCACAGGTTGCAATAGGAGTAATAATAATTAAACTTGCAGTCTGGTTGAGGGAGGTGTGGGAGAATTGCCAAAAGCAGTCCTTTCATATTCGGAGACTACTTTATGATTCCTAGAACGTTTGAAGAAGCTATAAAGCACTCTGGTACATGAGCTTTTTAAGCTTTCTCTCGGATTGCTGTGTATATCCAGTATGCCTCCGGTGCTTACCCAGGCTGTAGTCAGCCATGCTACCTGGCTTTTCAGCCTTCTCCTCTTCCTCGTTGTGGGACCATTAGCAAGTTATTGCCCTGTGTTTCAGTTTCGTAAGAAGAAGAAAGAAATAGTACCAACTTGGTAGGATCACTGTAAATATTAAGATCGTATATGGAAAACATTTTAGAATGCTGCCTGGTGTACCATAAGGCTCAGAAAATTTTAGTTCTTATTGTTGTCAGTTTTAGTAGCTAGGTAGAATATTGAAACACTGTCACCATGTTGATCATTTAGATTCTCTTTCTAAAATGCTGATGTCAAATAAACTTGTACATTTCTCCCCCTTTCTAGCTCCAAGAGGAAAACGAGGATGGAAAACCTTTTACGCTGTGCTGAAGGGAACAGTTCTTTACTTGCAAAAGGTAAAAGCAAAGCGGATAAATCCACTAAATGTGATGAAGTAATTAAACGAGGTCCAGCATATGTATATACAGTAGTCTCCCTTATCTGTGGTTTCACTTTCTGCAGTTTGTTTGCTAATGTTAAAAAATATTCAATGGAGAATTCCAGAAATAAACGATTTTAAATTTTTAAATTGCATGCTGTTCTCAGTAGCATAATGAAATCTTTCTCAATCCTGCCCCATCCTGACCAGATGTGAATCATCCCTTTGTCCGGCGTAGCCATCCTATATTCGCCTATCCTTTAGTCACTTCATAGACATCTCTGTGATGAGATCAGCCGTCCAATTATGGCAGTGTTTGTGTTCAAGTAACCCTTATTTTACTTAATAATAGCCCCCAGAGAACAATGATGGGGGCATATTGTTATCATTGTTCTATTTTATTATTAGTTATTGTGGTTAATCTCTTACTGTGACTAATTTATAAATTAAATTTTATCTTAGATATGTATAGGAAAAACATAGTATACAGTCATCCCTCCATGCACACAGGGGATCAGCTCCAGGACCTCCCTTATATACCAAAGTCCCCACGTACTCAAGTCCTGCAGTCAGCCCTGTAGAATCCACATATAAGAAAAGCGGGCTTCTGCATACTTGGGTTTCATGCCCCACAAGTGCCGTATTATCAGTCCTCATTTGATGGAAAACAATCTGCATTGTAGTGGATCTATACAGTTCAAGCCCATTTTGTTTAAGGGTCGTCTATATATAGGGTCCGGGACTATTCAAAATTTCAGGCGTCCACTGGGGGTCTTAGAACGCATCCCGCATGGAGAGATAAGGGGAGCCTACTGTAGTACATATTCTTTATTCATTCTCCAGTGAACACTTAAGATTGTTTCCACCTTTTGGCTATTGTGAGTAATGCCATAATGAACATGGAGTGCAAATACCTCTTCAAGATCCTGACTTCATTTCTTGTGGATAAATACCCAGAAGTAGGACTGTGGGGTCATATGGTTCTGTTTTCAGTTTTTTGAAGAAACTCCATATGGTTTTCCAAAGCAATGTAGCATTTTATATCTGAACAACAGTACTTAAGGGTTCCAGCTTCCCCCCATGTATGTGTTGAATTTATCTGAGCTCTGTGTTCCATTCTGTTGGTCTATGCATGTTTCTGTCTTTATGCCAGAACCATATTGATTTGGTATTGTAGCTTGGTAATATGTTTTGAAATCAGGAATGCGAGGCCTACAGCTTTGGTCTTCTTTTTCAGTATCGTTTATGGCTTATTCAGAGTCTTGTGATTACGTATAAATTTTAGAATTTTTTTTCTGTTTCTGCAAAAAATCCCACTGGGATATTCATAGAGATTTTATTGAATATGTAGGTCACTGTAGGCAGTATGGCATTTTAATAACGTTTAATCTTTGAATCCCTGAACATGGAATGTCTTTTCATTTATATGTGTCTTCTTTAATTTCTTTCAGCAGTGTTTTATAGTTTTCAGTGTATATGTCTTTTGCCTTCTTGATCAAGTTTGTTCTTAAGTATTTTTCTACTACTTTTTGATGCTGTTGTAAATGGTATTATTTATTTCCTTTTCAGATTGTTCGTTGTTAGTGTATAGAAATGGAACTGATGGTTAATTTTGTATCCTGCAACTTTGCTGAATTTGTTTATTCTAATAGGCTTTTGGGGAATCTTTAGGTTTTCTACATATAAGATCATTTGAAACTGTTTCTCATTTGAGGGTTTTTTTTTTATCGTGAAAGGATATTGAATATCATCGCTTTCCTGCATCTATTGAGATGTTCGTGTAATTTTTATCCTTTGATCTGTTAATATGTTTTATCACTTTGACTGATTTTCATAGTTGAACCACCTTTACATCCCAAGGACACATCTCACTTGGTCATTGTATATGATCTTTTTAATGTACTGTTGAATTCAGTTTGCCATCATTTTGAGTTTTTGCGTTTATGCCCATAATGGATATTGGCAAGTAGTTTTCTCATAGTACTGTTTTCTGGTTTTGATATCAGGGTCATGCTGGCCTTGTGAAATGAGTTTGGAAGGGTTCCCTTCTCTTCAATTTTTTGGAAGAGTTTGAGAATGATTGGCATTAGTCATTTAACTGTTAGGTAGAATTCACTGGTGAAGCCATCTGGTCCTAAACTTTCCTTTGTTGGAAAGGTTTTCATCACAGATTCAATGCACTTATTATTATAGATCCTTTCAGATTTTCTAGCTCTCCATACTTCAGTCTTGGTAGATTATAGGTTTCTAGTAATTTACCCCTTTCTTCTAGGTTTCCCAATTTGTTGGTGTATAATTGTTCATAATAGTTTCTTAGAATCCTTTTAGTTTATGTGGCATCAATTGCAATTCCTCCTGTTTCATTTCTGATTTTTTTATTTGAGTATTCTCTATTTTTTTCTTAATCTAGCTAAAGGATTGTCAATTTTGTTCATCTTTTGAAAAGAAATTTTTAGTTTTTTTTTATTACTTCATTTATTTCTGCTCTAACCTTTAATTAGATTTTCATTTCTCTATTTCATTTATTTCTGCTCTAATCTTTATTGTGTCTTTCTTGTGCTAACTTTGCATTACTTTGTTCTTTATCTGGTGTGAAAATAGGTTGTTTATTTAAATCTTCCTTCTTTTCTAATGTGTTTCTTGCCATAAACTTGCCTATTGGTACTGCTTTTGTTTCCTTCCATAAGTTTTGGCATATTGTGTGTCCATTATTGTTGGTCTCAAATTATTGTCCAATTTCCTTTTTGATTTTTTTTTGACCCATTGATTGTTCAGGACCATGTTGCTTAATTTCCACATATTTGTGAAGTCTCCATTTTCCTTCTGCTGTTAATTTCTACTTCGCTTTCTTTGTGATTGGAAAATATGTTTGCCATTATTTCAGTCTTCTTAAATTTGGTAAGATTTGTTTTGTAACTTTGAATTTTATCCGTCCCAGATTATGTTCCATGTGCACTTCAGAAGAATATATATTCTCGTGCTGTTCAGTGGAATGTTCTGTATATGTCTGCTAGGATATTTGGTCCACTGTGTTTTTGAAGTTCTCTGTTTCTTTATTGATCTTCTGCCTAGAAGTTCTGTACATTTAGAGAGTGGAGTGAGGAAATATCCTACTATTGTTAATTTCTACCTTCAGTCCTGTCAATGTTTACTCTATATATTTGCGTGCCGTGATGATGGCTGCATGTGTATTAATAATTGTTATGTCTTTGTGATGAAGTGACTCATCATTATATGTCATTCTTTCTCTCTTGACAGTTTTTTACTTATTTTGTATAATATAAGTATGACTACCTCTCTGCTCTTTTTATTACCAATTGCATGTAATATTTTTTCCATTGTTTGACATTCAGGTGTGTGTGTCTTTAAATCTAAAGTGAGTCTTTTGTAGACAGCATATACTTAGGCGTGTGTGTGTGTCTCTCTCTCTCTCTCCCTCCCTCTCTGTCTCTGTCTCTCAATACATTCAGCCACACTCCCAGCTTTGATTGGGAGTTTAATCCATTTATATTTAGAGTAATTATCAATACAGAAAGACTTACTCTTGCTATTTTGCTATTTATTTTCTTTTCTATCTTGTCACTTTTTTACTTTACTCTTACGAGTATTCCTTTCTGTTTCACTGATTTTTTTTTTTTGTAATAACCTTTATTTCTTTCTCATTTTCTTTTGTGTGTCTTTTAGGCGTTTCTTTGTTTGTTTGCTTACCATGAGGTTTAGATAAAACAGTTAAAATGATCTATTTTAAGCTAATAATGATTTCAGGTCATATGTCAAAACTATACTTTTACTCCCTCACAAATTATATCCTTTTGTATTGTGTTCCCACTAATGTATATTTATAGGTAAAGTATTTTAATACTTTTTGAAAAATTTCTATACCAGAGTTAAAAGTCATTTACACACCACTATTACAATATTAAAGTATTGTGTATTTTTCCTACATATGGTCAGCACTCCATATCAGTGATTGCTGCGTTTGAATTCAACCAACCTGAGATTGAAATATTCAGAAAAAAAAGTTCCACAAAGTTTCAAAAAACAAAACTTGAATTTTCCACATGCTGAGTACTATGTTGAATCTATGCCAATGTAGTGATATGTAGGCCTTTTATTAGGTATCATGAGTAATCTAGAGATGATTTAAAGTGTACAGAAGGATATACATAGGATATATGCAAATACTGTGTCATGTTATGTAAGCAACTTGAGCATCCGTGGATTTTGGTATCTATCAGGGATCCTAGGACAAATCTCCCATGGATACCAAGTCCTGTCTTTGTTTACTTTTGCCATTGAGCTTTATACTTTCATGTTTCTGTTCAGCATTCTTTCATTTCAACTTGAAGAACTCCCTTTAGACTTTCTTCTAAGGCAAGTCCAGCAGTAATGAACTCTCAACTTTTGTTTACCTGAGAAAATATTATCTTTCATTTTTAAAGGGTAGTTTTGCTGGATGTAACATGCTTGTGTGGCAAGTGTTTGTGTGTGTGTGTGTGTGTTTTGTTTTTTGTTTTGTTTTTGTTTTTGTTTTTGTTTTTTTGAGCACCTTGAACATATCATCACAGTCACTTCTGGCCCTGGATCATTTATGCTGAGAAATCCACAGACAAATCACTTTTCTTTTGCTACTTTCAAGGTCTTTTCTTTTTCTTTGACTTTTTATAATTTTGTCCTTGGTCCCAGTTTAATTTATTTCCATTAATCCTGGTTGTCATTAGGCTTCTCGAATCTAGATGTCTGTTTCCTTCCTCAGATTTGAAAAGTGTTCTGTAAAGAAGCTTTGTGACTTCTTTGTTCTTTCTGCTGTTTCTTGGATTTCCATAATGTGTTGGTCTGCATAATGGTGTGTACCATTAATGCCTAAAGCTCTCTTAACTCTTTTTCATTCTTATTTATCTTTGTTCTCTGAGTGGATAATTTCAAATGGCCTGTCTTCAAGTTTGCTCATTCTTTCTTCTTTGTTTTCTGCTCTTGAGCCTCTCATCTGAATTTTTCAGTTGAGTTATTGTATTCTTCAGCTTGAAAATGTCTGTTTAGTTCCCTTAAATATTTTCTCTTTGTTGGTATTCTCATTTTGTTTATTCATCTTTTTTTTTAGCTTGTTGAGCATCTTTACACCGGTTATGCAGGTAATTCGTACACCTTTGTTTCTTTAGGGTCGATTTCTGGAAATTCATTTTGTTCCATTGAACCACGTTTTCCTGTTTCTTCCTGTCTCTTGTAGCTGTATTGGGATCTGCACATTTGAAGAATCAGCCACCTCTTCCAGTATAGAGACTGGCTTGCTAGAGCAGAAGCCCCTCACCAGTCATCTTTGCTAGAGATTTTAGAGAACTCTGAATCCTTTTTCAGGAGCCCATAATCCTTGCACCCTCTGATGTCTGTCTTCAATACTGCAAGTTATCTGGTTTTAGAGCCGGAAGCTAGCCAGCCGTCCCCTGTTCTAAGCAGCCACCAAGCCCTCAGTGTATGCCATCAGTGCCCTGAATCAGGAGAGTCAGATACCACTCCCTCAGACAGCCCTCCAAAAAGCCAGAATGCTGGATGCATACTCTGCTGCACTCTCTCTCTCCCAAGGGAGAAGTCTCCAGTTGTGTGCACCTCCCAATTACGCTAAGCTGTGCCAGCCACAGCAAGCCACCTGTCTCTCTACTCTGTTCTAAGTGTCCTTCAGGCATCCAAACTATGCTAGTTCTGTTAGGGCTCTGAGTGAGGTGAGACAAATTATTCCCTTGGGACTAAGAAGAGCTGGAATGAGGGCCACACAGTCTACCTTTCTTCAGCCTTCCCAAAGTAGAAGCTTCAGGCTGATCACCTTTTCTCCCAATTGCATCAAGCTGTGCTGACTACAGCGAGCCACCCACCACTTTGCTTTGTTCTTAGCAGTGCCCAGGTATCCACACTATTCCAATTCCATCAGTGTTCCAAGTGAACCAAGGTAAAGCCATTATCCAGGCAGCCCTCTGAAAAGCCAGAATATCAAAGACCTCTTTACTTTCCCCTGTGAGAGATGTCAGGGGCCAGGGCGTTCTCTTCTGGTGCTGAGGCATGCCAGCTTCAGGGAGGCACTGATATGGGTAACATGAAATCACTCTTGTGACCTGTTTCAGTGTGGGTTTCTTGGCTTTGTGCTCTTCTAGGGTACTACAACCTCTTAACTGGATTTTGGCATTCTCTTAGTAGGTATTTTGGTCCATAAATCATTGATTACTCAATATTTTTATGGGGGGATGAGAGCTGGGACTTCCCGTTCTGCTCTTGCTAACATCACTCCCAGGAAAAGACTGTTTAAATCTATGTGGAATCAGAATATAACACAGTTTTGGCATCTTATTCTTTTCACTCTCTATATTATAAACAGTTTCTTATTAAAAGGTTTTTAGAAACATTTTTGCTTTTCATCAATCTGGTATTTGGTGACTGTGAAATGATATATAATTATGGTTTTGTTTCTTCTGTCCTTAGATCATTTATAAACATACTCATTTTTAAATGCTTGTAGTATTTTTTGTTAAATAGATTTCTCATAATTTAGCCTTTTCCCCACTTTCAGACATACTTTTTTTTAGTTTTACATTCATAAATAACACTACACACACACACACACACACGTGCACATATCTCTTTATTTTCTTAAGATTCCTAGGGGTGTCATGGGGCACATGGTAGGAACTGTTTACAGTTCTGAAAACATTTTTCTAAATTACCTCTAGAAAGATTATACCTAATTTCATTCCTTACAGAAGTTTGTGACAACATGTCTGTTTTCAGTATATTATTGACATACAGATATTCAGAGGAAAGGATCTGAAAGGATTCATTTTGAACTTTTTGTTTTTGTGTTTGTCCACAAACACGTCCTTCCACGCTTTCCACACTACTGTAGTTGCCTTTCCACACCTGTGTTTCTCTGGAAAAGAGGCCTCCCCTTTGATTTACCATCCACAGTACTGAATCAGATGGTGATGCCTCATAGTATGCACACTTGCACCGCTGAGATGATCAGCTGCTTTGGAATGAAAATTGGGAAGGAATACATTTGATTTACTGTTATTTTAAATGTTTCAAAATATTATAATAATGCCATACATAAGATTGAAAGAATTACTCTTTTTTAAAACTAGCCTTCCTTAGTCTACCCATATCTTTATTTAAAGGACTTTAACTATACTTCAACTATACTATATCTTTTTTGCTTTTGTTTGTTGTTGCTGTTGTTGTTTTGTTTGCTTGTTTGTTTTTGTTCTTTACAAAAGTTTATTCTTAAATGTTCAACAGGTTCCAACACAGCACTTCATTTTAGCTGTAGGTGGCAAAAGATATTATGGCAGGGAATACAGATGCTTAAGAATGGAAGGCAAGGGTCACCATCACCTCAGACACAAAGAACAACTTTTGGCCAGATTTCTTAAATCAACGTTTTGAGCAGGGGACCCTTGCCCACAGCCTTTGCTTTCAGCTCCTCGAATGTCTTTGTCTTTTCTTTTTTTGTTTCTGCTTGGAAGCCTTTTCCTCCTCATTCATCTCCTTGGCTCATTTTAGGACTGCTTCTTGCCACTTTCATGACTGGATCTGGTGCCTCCCACCCCTTCTCCAGACCCTGCCACTGGAAACCCGTATCTTTCATTAACATTTTGCATATTACCAGAGCAACTTTGTAAACAACACTTTTATAATTATTTCTGGGTTTTTTTGTTTTAATCTGAACTGTTTTCAAGTGTCCAGATTAGGAAGGACCATATCTAACACAAATCCTTTTGTCATCTTCCTTTTGGAATACATCAGGTAAGGAATATTGGAGCATGGAATGCTTTACCTTGGACCATGATCTCTTTGTGGGAAAATAGCCTTTGTAGAAAGAGGTATGGAGTTAGTTGAAACCTAAAGATCACAAAGTAAATGATTTGCCGCATCCTTCTAAAATTCTCACATTACTTTGAGGGTCATGACAAGGGAGAAATGGAGGCAATTGTTGATACTTGGAGATTATCCATGCTCTTAGGTGGCTGGATATCTTGTATTGTCTTTATTTTCCTATGGAGTCGGCACAGCTTCTAGTTTGTAAGTCAGCTACTCTTCCCTCTGCCAGATCAGCATGTGTGTGCATGCTGGGCCCACACTGGTCCTTTTAGCTGCCCTTGTCTCTGCAAGGAAGAACCCTTTGAAATTAAATTTCACATATCACAGCTGTTTCCCCAGCACAAATTCCATTCTCTTGGCTCACTTCTTTATTTTGTCTAAAATCTCTGGAAGGGGCATAGCTGTCTTTGGCAAAACCATTTCTCTGAATACCTAGCCACCGGATTTCCACCCACTCCGTCTCAGGGTGGGCCTGGGAAAAGAAAACTATTCTCACATTCAACATTTGAGAGGAGTGACGCAAAGGAAGATGCTGTTTCGAAGTTACCAGCTCTTTCTACATCACTGTCCTCTTCCTCAGATCAATGTATTGGGAGTTTGAGTCATCAAGATAGAGAATGGGTTAGTATTGACAAGGGAACAACTTTGTAAACTTTGAAGCTTCAGCATCAGCTTGGATTAGAGCTCCAAGAAGGATGCTTCTCTAGATTTGTGATAGCTCTGGAGTGTGGCAAATGTGCGTGTGGAGAAAGTTGGGTGAAATTGCTTTTCTAAAGAGAAAAGCCTGGCACTAAGGAAATTATACATTTATGAAGAGTGAAAAGTAGAATCATGGGCTATTGTTCAGGTTGCTATTTCAGTTAAATCATAAGAATGCTAGCATAGCTGTACTGTCTACTTATGATGAGAATAAGCCTGCAAAAGGGTGGCCATGTTTGATAACCAGTCTCCACTCTCTTCTTATTGTTGTTAATGCTCTTTTTTAAAAAATCAGAACTAATATCTATTCCTAGAAACTTTGCACAGATCCTAGAGACTAATTCATCAATCAATGGAAACTTCAACTTCACAGTTTTGGGTCTTGTATAGCTATATCTACCTGGTTGTGTAGTTTCTACCTGATTCTATATTTTCTTCCTAATTTTTGAAACAAAATTAAAAAGGTAGGTAGACTGTACAAGAAGGAAGACCTTATGGGCATCAACATCTGGAAATGCCACTCCCTGTTAGGTTAATAGAGTACTGCCCACTGTTGAGGAGAACTTTGCATCAGAGCGTCCTTTGGAGTATTGAGCCATCCACCTACCTCAAGCAAGAGTTTGAGGTAGTTAAACTTCTTCCCCTTGCCCAGATTGTAGCATGTGTTAAGGGCTAATCCTGGTGATGTGTGCATCCTGCAGTGGGTTACTAATGTCACATTGCTAATTAATCTTTCCCCCTAGTTGGAAGCCTAACCTACCAGCACGTGATAGCAGATGCTACACGAAAAGTAAATTGTATGATTGCAAGCTGGTTTGGGGTTTATACAGTTTGGGTTTTATATCCTGCCAAAGCCATTTATCACATCAGGTGCTGTGCAAAATTCTAGGCTTCCGAAGATGACTAAGATACAATCCCTGGCTACGTAGAGCTCACAAAACAGGAGGAAACAGATAAACTGAGCATTCAGTAAGCAATGAGATGAATTAATAGAGGTGTGGAAGCATCTTCCTGAAGAAGGCCACCTAAGCATACTTACAAAGGTCAGAGGATGCATCCCTGAGGAGTTAACATGACTTGAACTGACGCCTGAAGGATGAGCAGGAGTTTGCCAGGCACGCAGGCGAGAAAAAGCATTTTAGCCAGAGAAGGGTGAAAATAGCAGATTTGAGAGAATGTGGCATATTCAAAGAATGGCAAACTACTTTTTACATTTGCATTATAGGCTAGAGGGGGAGTAGCAAGCAGTAGAAAGATGATGAAAAATTACGTTTCAAATGATGAAGATATCATGAAAATTAAAGAGGTGGTATCATAGTGTCTTAAACTTTCCCTTTTACAAAAGAAGCTGTTTTCTTCCCTCAAGGAATTTCAAGCTCTTTGAGTCAGAGGTCACTGCCCCTCCCACCTATACTCAGGTACTCAAAGGACTTAGATGGCATAGTGTCCCCCATGCTAAGCAGCCCTCCTCACAGAACCTGTGTGGGGCATGTGCCCTACGAGTGCCACATTGTTCTCCCCTGTGTGCTCTTAGGATGCCAGTATTTACACTCCTAGGATTCTGGTATAGCAGAAATGTCTCTCCTTCTTCTTCTTCCCTTCTTCAGCCAGTCCCCCACTATTTGGGTGAGGGGAGAGGGGAAAAAGCCCTGGCCCGAAGTTCGTGTAATTCAGTTTGACAAAGGCTCACTCATTTAGCCTCTTACGTAAAACAGGGGCTTTGCCAGAGATGGCGATGCACAGATCCCAGGATCCAGCTTCTGTCCTTAAGGGCCTCACTAGCACACTCAGGTTCTACATCCATTCTCTCTTTCTCCACACTTTTCTACTCCATATACATTTCTCAGCATCAAGGATTCCTGACCGAGGGCTTCCAGTTAACTTCCTTCCTGAGTGTCCTCCATTTTCCCTCTGCGGCTGCCAGTGTCTTGGCCTTCGGGATAAATGAGGGGTAGCATTGCCTGAGACAGAAGGTAACAGGGCCTCTGCTTCCCTGTTTAAATGAATCAAATTGGTCTTCGAAAGAAATCATAACGGCTGGCAATTCCAACCATTCCATAAGTCCATAATGGCTGGCTTTAATGACCACTTTCCCTTGACTGTAAACACATATATACCACACACATACACAAACCACCCCCTCAGCCACTGGAATAACATTCTCTTTAGGGCCTCATTTCATTATCAGTTGCTCATCAGTTACTTTAAGGCTTTCACCAAGACTTCTCAACTATATAATAGCGTATAATGATTTTTACCCATATAGAGCAATTCAAGAATAATTCAATTCGCATTTCCTCATTACAAGTAGAGAGTAATAGTAAAGGCTTTCCCCGTCCAAAACACAAATAAACAAAAAAAGTCACAATAGTCATCAGAAGGAAAACTAGGCACAGCTGAAATTACACAGGAGCGAGTGCCAAGTCCTCATGGTCTCCATTCGCTCAACCTCTTTCCTCTTTCACTACTCCCATCCCATCCAAAGTGGCTCTTCAGTACTCTTCCAAAAGAACAGTCACACGTTGAAGACTATGAAGAGTCATACTCCAGGAAGTAGACATGCCTTGTCAAACTCCAAGTCTGTCACTTAACTAATTGCTGATTTGGAGCAGTTAATTATCCTCTCTAAGCCTCAACTCATTTATCTATAAAATGAGGGGAAATGATGTTGCATAGTTGATATAAAGAAATGATTAAATACATGAAAACACCTGTTGCTCAGTAGGTTAATAGTAAATATTGGTTCCCTTCCTGATGACTCTTATAAGAAATGAGAGTATTTTTTCTTTTAGTCCTTTCCTGATTCTTATTCATCTCATAAGGAATAAAGTGTCTGGTGTGACTGGGCACAGTGGCTCACACCTGTCATCCCAGCACTTTGGAGGCTGAGGTGGGTAGACTGATTGAGCCCAAGAGTTCAACATCAGCCTGGGCAACACGGCAAAACCCCATCTCTACAAAAAATACAAATATTAGCCAGACATGGTGGTGCTTGCCTGTGGTCCCAGCTACTTAGGACGCTGAAGCAGGAGGATTGATTGAGCCCGGGAGGCAGAGGTTGCAGTAAGTCAAGACTGGGTCATTGCACTCCAGCCTGGGTGACAGAGTGAGACCTTGTCTCAAAAATAAAATAAAAATAAAGTGACTGGCTTTATTCCGACCTTATTTTCCTACCTTTTCACACTCTTCCTACAACAGTTTGTGTATGAAATGATTAAGAGTTAGGCCTTCTCAACCATCAAAAAAAGGGCCTGTAGTTTCCCTGATACCTTTAATGAAAAATAAGTAATTTCTTCTACCTTTGTTTCCCCTTCAGATCGGAGACAAATGCCTCTATAAATCCTCCTAGCAATAGTGCTAGGCAAGGCAGAGGGCTTTGTGTTCTGGAGCTAGAGATGCGGCATAAACACTGGTCAAAAATACCCTCTCCCCCCTATTTCTCATTCCTTTACACATTAATTATATATATGACATGACTTCTGCATACTTGGCTTCTAGTTGGAGGAATTTTACCAAAGATCAGGCACATGCCTCCTCTCCCTCTCCCTCCCACCACCTTAACCCTGGAGATTTTGATACTCCCTTTATGAAAAAATAAGCCATAGACTCTGTATACCCATTCCATATGGCAAAAATATGAAACAAATAAACACAAGGAGCCCCCCCCCACCTTGTTGAAGAGACATTTAAGAGCCGTATTCCTGTATTAAAGAAAGCCCACATAGCCCTGCAGATCATTTCTGTATATTTCATATCTAAAAGAATAACCACTCCAAGATCAGAGCATTATACATCACAAATGTAGGAAATGGCTTGGCAGATTGCCTGAGCCAGCTTGCTTCATTGGCCATTTAACCAGAAATAAGACTGGTTTGTTAGTGTAATAGTTTGTAGGTTACTTCTTGCATCTGAGCTTCACAACCTTATTGGAGGATACTGTTCCCATTTTTTAAATTAAAAGCCTGGCATTCTAAAGTTCATTAACCTACTCGGTATTGTAAGGATGGTGCTAGCCAAGCTAGTATTTTTTCCGTTAGTCTCTTCTTGAGTAAATATGAACGCTTTAGTGTGAGACCCTTGCAATTACTGGAAGTTTAAAATGCTGTTGTGGGGGCCGGGTGTGGTGGCTCAAGCCTGTAATCCCAGCACTTTGGGAGGCCGAGGCAGGCGGATCACGAGGTCAGGGGATCGAGACCATCCTGGCTAACACGATGAAACCCCGTCTCTACTAAAAAAATACAAGAAACTAGCCGGGCGAAGTGGCAGGCGCCTGTAGTCCCAGCTATTCGGGAGGCTGAGGCAGGAGAATGGCGTGAACCCGGGAGGCGGAGCTTGCAGTGAGCTGAGATCCGGCCACTGCACTCCAGCCTGGGCGACAGACCAAGACTCTGTCTCAAAAAAAAAAAAAAAAAAAAAAAATGCTGTTGTGAGGAGAGGTCTCTGTTACGGCTTCGCCCAGATTCAACTAACTTGGCCACTGCACAGCAACTGTGCATTAACCTTCCCTTCAGCTTCTGACCTGAGTAAAGACTGATGGGTTTGTCCTCACTCTGGTTGCACTTCCCTGACTCCAGCCACTCTTTCACTGCAATATGAGACTTTCCACTCTTTCACTGGAATATGTCTTGTATCTTCTATTATTTGAATAGGTAAACTTTGAGATTTTCTAACATAGACCTTTCTCAGGTGTGTTGTTCCCAGAAAGCATGAAATATGTGGAAGTGTTGGCATCCTGTTTTATATCTCTCAGATTGACACTTAAAATGTGGCTCAAGTGTCCAATATCGGCTGAACTTTGGCTAGTAAACTACCTTTCTGATACAGAGGGCAATAAATTTACGTAGGAAGCAAGTCAATCATGAGTGCATATATAAGATCAGGACTTTGCCCGCTTTTTAGAATGTTACACACTGGAGATGTGATTGTGAGCAAGGTGCAGTGCTCAAAGGAGCTCTCTTTATTCTGAAGAAATTAACAAATAAAAGGCCAATTCAGTGCAATTTGAGAAATGCTGCGAAGAGAGGAGGGTGCCATGGAAACACATCTGGAAGGGCACTTAACATGAGCAAGAGAGGGGAAGATGGTGAAAGAGTTCATGAAGAAAGCACTGTTTAACCCCACACTTAAAAACACAAATAGATGTTAGTCATATAAGGGAACTCAGAGATAAACCTGTATGGATACTTAGATGTGATATAGCGTGTATGGGGAATTACAGGTTCAGTGGTGTTTGGGGTGGAAGAGCCTAGAAAACCATGTTAAAGAGTTGAGACTTTATCTTAGAGCAGTTGGAGCTATCACATATTTTAAATGGGGAGTGACATGATTATTTTACTTGATTTTTTTTGAAACTAGGTCTCTGTTACCCAAGCTGGAGTGCAATGGCAGGGTCTCGGCTCACTGCAGCCTTGACCCCACCCAGGATCAAGCAGTCCTCCAACTTCAGCCCCCTGAGTAGCTGGGACCACAGGTGTGCACCACCACACCTGGCTAATTTTTCTATTATTTATAGAGATGGGGTCTCACTTTGTTACCCAGGCTGGTCTTGAATTCCTCAACTTAAGCGATCCTCCTGCCTTGGCCTCCCAAAGTGCAGGGATTATAGGCATGAGCCACCACACACAGCATCCATATTTATATTTTAAAAAGATCAGTCTGGGCTAGATGCGGTGGCTTATGCATGTAATCCCAGCATTTTGGGAGGCCGAGGCAGGTGGATCGTGAGGTCAGGAGTTCGAGACTAGCCTGACCAACATGGTGAAACTCCATCTCTACTAAAAATACAATTAGTCAGGTGCGGTGGCATGTGCCTGTAGTCCTAGCTTCTCAGGAGGCTGAGGCAGGAGAATTCCTTGAACCTGGGAGGCGGAGGTTACAGTGAGCCGAGATCTCGCCACTGCACTCCAGCCTGGGTGACAGAGCAAAACTCTGTCTCAAAAAAAAAAAAAAAAAAAAAAAAAAAGATCAGTCTGGCTGCAGGATGGAGAATGACTTAGAAACAGGTTCTATCAAAGACGTAGAGACCAGATTAACTTGAACGAGAGCAGGGGTAAGATGGAGGGAGAAACATAGTTCTACTTGGAGAGTTTAGTTTGAGGTGTTGAATTCAGGGTATGTGAAATAATAAATGGATGTGTCCAGTAAGCAATTATGCATACTCTGATCTGGAGCCAATCAAGGGGCCAGAAATGCAGATCTGAACAGTCATTAACAGTGAATTGATAATTTAAGTCATGCAAGTAGATGATGTCACTCCAAGAGTGAGGAGAAGATAGAGGACAGAGCCAATGGACCAGATGCTCGTATGTGCCCTTGGAAGAAGAGACAGCGGAGGAGCCTGTGTGATAAGTCAGAGAGAAAACGGGTACCACAGACGTTAAGAAATGTTTGAAATGTGCCCTGTCATGAAAAGGTAAGATAGGGAATTGGAGAGTGCCATGTGAATTCAGCAAGTAGGATGTTGTCGATAAAGCAGTTTCAGTGTGGTGGTGAGTATGGAAGGCCAATTGGAGAGTTGAGGATGCAGAGGCAGAGAGGACACAGACAACTGCTCTCGAGAAGCTCGCCCAGAAGTTTCCAGTTTGATCCACTCCACTCCTCTTTTTCTCATATTCCCCTTCCTGTGACTTTTGAAAGTAACAAGTCCCCAGCGTCTGTCTCATTTCCACTGAATCTCTTTTCTTTCCTGATATTGCTTTAACTCCAAAGTAAAATAAGTCCTTGTCTTTGTTCCTTTCCCCCAGACAGTTTCTTACATTATCCAGAACTCTTGTTTTGCTTCTCCGGGTTACACACAGTCTGCCTTATCACCATTTGCCTCATTTTCTTTTCTGGCCCCTTACTTAATGTTACTTACTCACATTTGCCTTTCACTTTCAAGCAAAGAGTAAATCCACAGAGCATAATGATAGTAATGTCAGATCCCTTTACAAAATGTCATGTTGGGAGCTATGTGAGAAATAAACATAGCATCTAGTCCCTGAAAACACTTGTCCTGACAGTGTGGAGGAGAAGACCAGTATTATGCAGTGAATGGCTAGTGGACTCTTAAAATCAGCTCATGAAAAAGCACCAGTTAACATGATGCAAACCAAGTGTATAGGTGAGGGTTGGAGAAAACACTGGGTAAAGGGAATAAACTTGGGTGAATAATTCTTTCTAGTTTCTGTAACTCTCTGAGATAGAGCTCGTGATATACAACACCAGTATAGGGGATGATTTAAATATTTGCACATTTCAAAACTGTTCCAGAGTCCAGGTATCAGTCATGATCTGGCATAATAGAACATTTATGGTACAGTGTTTTTGTCTGTTCTATAGCTAAGTAAGAACACACTCCTATCTGTGTTTTCTCTATTGCTTTCAGTGCCCCTGAGCCCAAGAGTACCTAAAACAATGTATGCCCTATTGGTAGTTAATTATTACTATAGGAATGTAAAGTGCTCATGGAAGAAAGGACAAATATTATTTTAATGTAATACTCATAGTTCATATGTGCTTTAAAAATTAGAAATTGCTATGAATTGAGTGTGCGTTTTAATTGACATTAAAATCATGAAATTCCTGTTGGTTCTGATGATCCATCATTGTTGACATTTGGATAGTAACTTCATATCCACTTTGTTACTGAGTGAGTCATCTGCTAGCCAAGTGCTTTGACAAGCCTTTGCTATGACACAGCTTCAGAAGTTCTCTCTCAGTTTCTGTCATGGGCTTTGTGTCTGTCCCTGCCAGTCTCTGCTTCTCTCTTGAAAGTATTTTTGTAAGGCTTGTGATGTTATTCTTGTTCCAGTTCTGGCTGTTACAAAACTGAACTGCCCTGGAGATGATTGATGGAATGGTTCAGAGCAATGGGTGTAGGTGGCTGGTTAGTGCATGACAGTGAATTACTTAGAGTTCACCTCCTGATGATGGCAGTCTGCAGACCAGGCTCTCGAGAATCTCTCATGTTTTTTATCTTTAGAGCCTAGGAAACAACTGTTCAAACCTGAATTTCTTACCTTTACCATGTCTTTAGAAGTGAAAAATCAGTTCATTATCTAAAATGTACATTTGCTGTCACAGATTAGGAACTGTGTCCTTGGTGCAGAATCATCTTTATTCTTTGGCTTACTCAGAAGAGAGATTTTGTTCCAGCTCCCTATATGTGGTTTTTGGTTTTTGTGTTTTGTTTTGGGGAGTTGTTTGTTTGTTTGTTTGTTTTGAGACAGAATCTCGCTCTGTCGCCCAGGCTGGAGTGTAGTGGTGCAATCTGGGCTCACTGCAAGCTCCGCCTCCCGGGTTCACGCCATTCTCCTGCCTCAGCCTCCGGAGTAGCTGGGACTACAGGCGCCCGCCACCATGCCCGGCTAATTTTTTTGTATTTTTTAGTACAGACGGGGTTTCACCGTGTTAGCCAGGGTGGTCTCAATCTCCTGACCTCATGATCCGCCCGCCTCGGCCTCCCAAAGTGTTGGGATGACAGGCGTGAGCCACTGTGCCCAGCCTGTTTGTTTTTTGACACAGATTCGCACTCTTTCACCCGGGCTGGAATGCAGTGGTGTGATCACAGTTCACTGCAGCTTTGACCTCCCAGGCTCAACCAATAGATTTTTTACAAGTTTAATTGGAAAAGCAGTTTTTGCAGTGTTGGTCGCATCAGGGGAGGGCTTGGTTCAGGCAGAGAAGGAAGCCACTGAAGAGTCAAGGCCTCCCAGACTGTGATGACAGCAACGACCCCGGAGCTGATGTGCCCAAGACTCTGGCACTCAGAGCAGGCCCGTCTCTGTCCTGGTCTCCGGTTGCCCCTTCTGCTTTCTTGTGAGCTCATGGCGTTTTTATTTCCTTTTGTGAAACTGCTGGTTCTGTGCTCTTTTACATGTTGAAATAGCTATTAGGACGAAGCCGAATGATTTTTAGAAAGACACTTAATCAGACATACTTAGCATTTTTTAAAAAAGATAGTCATCAAATTATGAAAAACGTTTTTAATGCCATTTTCAAAACCATGAATTAATAGACAATTTAGGACCCAGCTTCCTTTAATTACTAACATTTTTATTTATTTCCATGTAGCTCCAAGTAACAATGTGGTCTCCCTTCCCCTTTTTATGTTCTCTCAGTGGAAATCAAGATCATTTCAACTTTGTTGAAAATTGTTTTAATTACATGTAGCTATTTTGCCTATTTAATGAGGCATGAAGTAAATAATATATTGAAAACTGGAGTCTTGAATATGCTTTTCAAATAGATAAGAATTTTAATTACAATTTGGTCATTTTCCAAATTGTAGTTTATCTTACCTGAAAGTACAGTTTTTCAGACTTGATGCCAATTTTTTTGTACATATGTAGATGATTTTTATGTTAGTGTGTTAAGATTCCACTTCACAAGAGGTTTAATTAACAAGCTTCTTAGGGAAAAAAAACTTTGTATTTCATGCTTTAAATAAATTTAAAATAAATGGCATTGTGAAATCACATTCTTGGTGCTTATTGGGACGGTGGAGTGATCCAATGAATCCTATTACATAAAACGATGTAGATTGCAGGGAACACGAAAGAGTAACATGTTTTTAGTCATCAATTTCACCCCTCATTTATTTGAGAAAATGGATAGTAATTAGATGTCGTGGAGCATTTTCTTTTCTTACAGAAAACTTCTTGATTGGATTTATCTTGCTCACTCTTTCACATTTAGTTTGCACAGCAAATAGTCCTTGTTTTGAAATGGTTTGATTACAGTAATTTATCCCTTATTTCTTCCTTCCCAATTCTACCGTTTAAACACTGTCTTCTCCTTCAGTGAAAAATAAAGATGTCAGAATGAACTTGGTAGGATAAAGTCATTTTTTTAATCCAACTGTCAACCCTAATGTTGTGTGTGTTGTGTGTGTGTGTGTGTGTGTGTGTGTGTGTGTGTGTATGTGCAGTTGGAGCTTTATTTTTCTAGTAGGAATTAAATATGCTGAAAATATTTTAAAGTTTGTATTTTGCCTTTTTAAGAAAAAAATGGTAAAATTGTATTATCAGCTAGAAAAGTGGAAGCTTCTTAGACTTAAAATTTTTCAACTTCAGTTTAGCCCTAATTAAATAGATCCTGTCTTCCACTGATGCCCCATGTAGTGTTTTCCTTCCAATGTAAGGTAATCTGGCAGTGTATATTAGAGTTTTGGAAACTGCCTTGGAATAGAGTCCTCTTTTAAAATAATTGTACAGTTCTTCCAAAGTGACAATTACTGTTAGCTTTTTCCTAGGTCTGTAATAAATGTTGCATTAAAAATTTTTTTTGCATTTTTAAGAGCAGTCTAAGAATGTCATCCTTTGAGCTTGGTTTTAAATGAAGATATCAGCAGATAATATATTCGAAGAATATTTATAGTGGCTCCAAATGAGACAGTCTAAGTCATTCAATAGTAATAGCTACCAATTGATTTTGTGTTTCGTATTCACCTATAGCAGTTTGTTAGACATTGTGATATAAATGTGGAGTTGAAACCATCCCAACGGTTACATAGAAGGGCATGCAGAACAGGGGATAGCGAAGTAATGACCAGAGAGGTAGGAGAGAAACCAGGAGAATATCATGACAAAAAGCCAAGGAAGAATTTCAGAAATCAGGGAGATGTAAAAGAATTGTAGGTTGGCACTGGATGCAACCATAGCTGGAGACCTTAAATCCGTCTTAGCTACAGTCTGCACAAGTATGTTTATTACTTTTGTCAGCAATTATCAACCCAAGTAATGATCACATAAGGGAGAATAAGGGTGGGACTTTTTAGTTTCAGACTGGATGGATAAGAAAAGTAAGGCATAACCTAGCAAAAAATCCTGAATTCTAAGATTAAAGGAAAACCTGTATGTGATTCCTAGGAGAAAAAACAAGAAAAAGAGAAAATAATCAGATTGGCATTGGACTTGTACTAAACTGGAAACTAGAAGGTGGTAGAATCTCCAGACGATAAGTTAAACAAGTGAAGAAGGCTGCAGCCTTATGTTCTATATCCAGTTCTATACCTATCAAAGAAATGAAAGATACTTGAGGATAAGAATAAAACAGTATACCACCTACCTAAAGAAAATACTTCAGAGAAGAGAAAATAGCAAAGTTATGAGAGGAGAGAGGTCAAGATGGAAAAAAGAAAGAAGCAGGTGAGCAAGGAAACACAGATGCGGTTAAATATATGAGGGGAGACTCAGAATGTATAATCTAAATTCAAAATAAGGTTTCTTGAAACAGAAAATGCATAACACGATAATTTTAGTAAGATTGCAGAACAAAACATTTTTCAAAGTCTTGTTGATGTGGGTGAGGAATAGATAAATAGAGCATTTTCTTAAAAGAAAGACTCTTTTAAATTTCCATCGTATATGACTAAGCATTTAACAGGATAAAGAAGAACATTTTAAGTAATAAGTGGCACATAGTTATAAGGAAGGTGATAGTTACAAACCTAAATGCACCAGACAACATAGCAACGAAAATATATATTAAAAAGCTATCAGAAATGCAACAAGAACTTGAAATGGAAACAGTTAATATACTTGTCTGAAGGGGATAAACTAGTAGAAAAAATGCTGTAAGGGCAGAGGAACTGAGTCAGTAAACTTGAATATAAATACACATTCATCCCTCAAAGAATAAATTTTTTGTATGCTTATGCAACATTAACAAAAATCAAACATGTGATTGGCCACAAGAAAAACCTTACCAAATTTGGGAAAAATAGATTTTCTAGACCATATTCTCTGGTCATAAACCAATAAAATTATGAATATATAATAATATATAACTAAAATTTTGCCTTAAATTTGAGAAACACATTCTTTGAGGTTGCTAAGATTAAAGAAGGGATAAAAATTAAAACTACAAACTATCTAGAAAGCATTGAAAAAATACTCTTCATTCCCAAACTCTGCTACGCAGTGTAACCCATACTCAGAGGAAAAATTGTAACCTTAAATTCTTTCTTAACCGAAGGAGAAATATGGAAAATAAAAGAACTAGGTAATCATCTTAAGAAATTCAAACAACAATAAAATATTAATTCAAAGAAAATAGGGAAGAGGAATTAAGATAAAAGCTTAAATCATGGACCTAGAATATAAAAAAAAGGTACACACAAATTTCTAGGCTAACCTTTGTGCAAACTCAGTCATTTGTGTGTTAGGGGATCAGTATGCATGGAAATGGAGGTGGCATATAAATTCCCTAAAGTGATTTTGGCCCTCATCATTTCTCCTCATTCCAGTTATTTACCTACCTCATGTTTTTGTCTGGAATCTAAGTTACACCACATGGAGAGCCAGATATGCAGGGTTCTGTTATAGCGTAATTATAAGGCTGGAGGGGTTTTGTAGTCATGCTACCTCTAGTTGAAATTCCTACTCTAATGAAAATTTCCCTGGAAGGAGATTTGTGAATATTTGGAATGCTAAATTACTGAGAAAAATCTCATTTAAAAAAACGACAAGACAGATCTTAAAACGTAACTAGATTATAGTTTTATGAATTACTGGGAATTATGTAACAGGTACATATAAATATCTTGTATTTAATTTTTTAAATTCTCCTTTATTCATCATACCGCTCTAGAAGACTGTCATTGTCAATAGCAGTTGTTAACCTCAGAGGCTTAATAAAGTAAGACTTGTTGCAATCCCAAAGTAACAGTTTTGTCATTTAATATTATAAATGTGGATAATCTTTATATTACAGCTGGTATTTACATCTTATTGTAGAGGGAAAACCTTTGCCTCACAGCATTGTCACATTAAAGATTATTTTTGACTCGGTTTGACTTGATGGCAGTAGTACATTTGAACTGCTTGTTTTGTGGAGGGGATAAATGAAAGGGAGGGCAATTATGGAGGACTATCATTGTTTTTCTGAAAATTGGTAAAAGCAGACTGATAAGAAATCAGACGATGTCTTTCTTTAGACGTTTACTGCTAATTAGAAGGTGATGTGGTGTGTGTGTTCGGGGGTACATGTGTGTGTTTTACAGAAGAAATCCAAGTTTAGCGTCATATCTTGTTTTTGATAAAATATGGGAAGGAGGAAGGGGGGCCTCAAACTCTAGAAAATATCTAACAGTTTGTAGCATATGCATTTACCTATTTTTCAATTTTATGATAACAAGCTAAGCTTTCACCTGATTATTACATTGATTTTCCTCTTTTCTTTCATCAGAAGAGCTGGAGTAATCATTTTACTTTACTATTCATTTTTCTTTTGATAGTATAAGTCTAAACAGGCCAGTCACAGTGGCTCACGTCTGTAATCCCAGCACTTTGGGAGGCCGAGGCAGGTGGATCACCTAGGTCAGGAGTTTGAGACTTGCCTGGCCAACATGGTGAAACCCCGTCTCTACTAAAAGTATAAAATTAGCTGGGCGTGGTGACACATGCCTGTAATTCCAGCTACTTGGGAGGCTGAGGCAGGAGAATCACTTAAATCTGGGAGGTGGAGGATGCAGTGAGCCGAGATCGTGCCATTGCACTCCAGCCTGGGCAACAAGAGTAAATCTCCGTCTCACCAAAAAAAAAAAAAAAAAATTAGTCTAAACAGAAAGTAACAGGTAGTATCTTTAGAGCAAAGAACACAATAGCATTGTTTTTACCCTCTGTATAATTCTGTTGACAGTTATCTGTAAGGTGTTGCTTTTATCCATTTAATCCTGAAACCAAATCACACTGTTGGTCCAAGTCTCATTTCTGTTCACTATAAAATGCGTATGATAGATATTTCTGCCTTTGGTCTTACTTAGTTATTTACCTCAATTATTATATATCAGTTTTTTTAAAATGCCTCTTGGGTAGATGTACTTTCTCATTCTCAGCAAATTTTTCAAACAACATGATGTTCTATAGCATTTATAAGGTTATTTTTAATCACCATTCGTTTCACTTTTTTCATTCACTTACTTGAATTTTCTAAAAACTTTTTTTTTAGTTTTTGCTTTTAAAAATTTAAGTTGAAATCTGATCGTGATTTTTGCCTTTATTTTCTTTGTATCCATCTGTAGGACGAATACAAGCCAGAAAAGGCCTTGTCTGAAGAGGACTTGAAAAACGCTGTGAGTGTGCACCACGCATTGGCATCCAAGGCCACGGACTATGAGAAGAAACCAAACGTGTTTAAACTTAAAACTGCCGACTGGAGGGTCTTGCTTTTTCAAACTCAGTATGTTTTGTTGGTTTTTATTTGATTTTGTGTTTTAGTTCACTTAGCACCACTTTGTACCAAGGAATAAAATCAAGTTCTGCATGGGAGATTGTTTGAGTTGGAATCAAAGTCATGAACTGCTTTCATTAGCGAAGTAACTGCCCAAGATGATTAGAATTAAAAAAAAAAAAAAAAAAATAGAAACCCAGGATTTACATGTTTGTCTGTTACATAGTAGCCCTTTGACTTTTAGTCAGCCACTTACCATCTCTAGAATTCAGTGTCCTCATCAATAAAATATGAGGGTTTTAGTAGACAAGTTCTATCACAAAATGAGTAAAATAGACCTGGATAACACCATTTCTCTAGCTCTTTCTCCTACCACATAGTTTAACCTCTGAACCTCGGCTCATCACTAGTGGAGGGGATAATGTTTATCTTACAGAGTTCTAGTGAGGAGTCCGTGAGATAAGTGTATATAATACCTCACACAGTGCTTGGCACATAGGAACTGTTCAATAAATGTAAATGTTTATTTTATGTTTTTGTTGCCCTTCTGAGCTCCAATAGTCCATAATTATACTAGAAGGAAAAGATGTCATTCTACTGTGAGCAAGGAAATGGGATGAATTGCCAGTTGTAGGAGGAAGTTGTAAGGAAACAAGTTGCCCCGGGTTTTTGAGTGTGGGAATGGGACGGTTAACATCACGCAGGGACCCATAGCTGGATGTATAATTGCAGCTATTAGGCATGAAGAAACTTTCAAATTATTCTATTCCCTGATTTCTTAAATCAAAAATACCAGATGTAATAACTAAGGAGATCGAATTACTTTGGACAGAATTGATGCAAAAAACAGTCCATTGAAATAATAATGGAGCCAGAGAGATCAGCCTAGAGAGGGTGTCGTGAGGAGCTGACATTTACCGTGGTCACAGGTTAGTTAGTGTGGTTTCTCTCAGAGTAACTGATGAAGGAAATGACTTTGGCTTTTTTTTTTTTTTTTTTGACTTTTTATTTATTGATTAGGTGTATGGTAGATAATCTGTCCTGATTCATGATCATTTCTACCATTCATTTATGAGTTTACAAATATTTATTAACTGCTGTGAATCTTGGGCTTTCTGGATATAATGATACATAAATTAAAAATATCACATCAGATGATTTTCACCTCCTCTCAGGTGGGTTTTTTAAACAGTCTTATTGAGGTATGCTTTACATACCATAAAATATCACCAGTTTTAAACGTGCATTTCAATGATTTTTTGGCGTATTTACGGAATGGCTCAGCCATCACCACAATGCAGTTTTGAAACATTTCCATCACTCCAAAGAGATCCCCATGTACATTTTGTAGTCATTTCCATTCTCACCTCCAGCCCCAGGCACCCACTAATCTACTTTCGGCCTCTATACTATTGCCTTTACTGGACAATTCATATAAACAGACTAATATATTATGTGGTCTTTTGTGTCTGGCTTCTTTTATGTAACATAAAGCTTTGAAAGTTTATCCATGTTGTAGTGTGTGTCAGTACTTTATATTGCTAAATGCTATTCGGTTGTGTGTATTTACCACATTTTGCTTATGCATTTACTGGACAATTTGGATTGTTTCCCTTTTCTGACTCTTAGGAATGATGATGCTATAAACACTAACATACAAATCTTTGCGTATCTGTATGTTTTGTTTTGAGAAGGAGTCTTGCTTTGCCACCCTAGCCTGGAGTGCAGTGGTGTGATCTCTGTTCACTGTAACCTCCACCTCCCAGGTACAAGCGATTCTCCTGCCTCAGCCTCCCAGGTAGCTGGGACTAAAAGTGCCCACCACCACGCCCGGCTAATTTTTGTATTTTTAGTAGAGATGGACTTTCACCATGTTGGCCAGACTGGTCTTGAACTCCTGACTTCAGGTTATCTGCCCACCTCGGCTTCCCAAAGTGCTGGGATTACAGGCATGAGCCACCGCGTCCGATGTTTCTATATGTTTTTATTTCTCTTGGATAGCTACTTAGGAGTAGAATTGCTGGGTCATATGATAAATGCATAGTTAACTTTCGAAGAACCTGTCAAACTGTTTTCCAAAGTAGATAAATCCTTTTACCTTACGTCTACCAATACATTCCTCAGTTAGATTTTAAAATTAAACAGTACAATTAAAAGAGAGGAGTAAATTTTATAATTAATTTTTGGCCTAGCTTCATATCAAACAGAAAGAGTTTAATAAATATTTATTGTCAAGTGTTACTCGTTTTTCCCTTCTATTTCCTACGGAGAGAATCACAGTCTTGCACTGTGATGATCATAGCTTCCACACCTCCATGGTGATCGCCTAATGACAGTGTTCATCTCTAATGAAGTTTCGTCAGGGATTAGTTGTACCAGAAGAAGTAAATGATTTTCACATGCCATTGCAAATCAGTAACGTGAAATAGGCAAAGTGTGATGCACTTAGACATCGCAATGTCCTAATATAAACGTATCTGTTTCTCATAGGAGCCAAGAAGAAATGCAAGGGTGGATAAACAAAATTAATTGTGTGGCAGCTGTATTTTCTGCACCACCATTTCCAGCAGCAATCGGCTCTCAGAAGAAGTTTAGCCGCCCACTTTTGCCTGCCACTACGACAAAACTGTCTCAGGTAATCATCTTGATAGTGCTTTGACCTTGGGAAAAAGTACTTTGGAAAGTAATGTGATAAATATTTGTCTTTGGATAGTACTCCTTGTTTTGGGGGCAGATGAGAGACCTTGCCCTGTGATAGCATATTGTATAAATGGGGCAGAAATGGAATACGCTGGGTTTTACACTTCGTGTGAGAAGCTGATGTAATTGAGTCTCAGTTAGTAGGACATATACTTTGATTTAGTTTCTAAAGTTTGTATTGGTTCATTATTAGCCATGCTTGATGTTTTGTTTGTTTTAACTACCAGCTCATAATCTGGCTTGGTAACACGCTTTTCTTTCATTCATTTATTAGCTCATTTTTATTGAGCATTTACCATATTCCAGGATGTGTTTAGTGCTAGGAATACAAAAATATTTTCAGGAATCCACGGTTCATAGTACAATGGGAAAGGGCCTGCCCTACCCCTCAGAGCAGAGCTGAATGGATCATTTGGATTTTCCAAGCTAACAAAGATAAAGTGTACCAGAACCCTGCTCCAAGTGTGTTTACATAAGCCTCCTTCTGTTGTCAGATTAATCTTACTAAAAGCCATATTTTATCAAGTCCTTTTTCACTTAAAATTCTTCTAAGGACACTGCCTACAAGCCAGGTTTGCTGATTTTAAATCTGTCTGCAGTACCCCCTTGCCATTGACTAGTTAAAGATTTTGGAAGCTACTTTTGATGCCTTTGTGAATTTCTCATTACATAGAGATAGTTGTATCTGACTATGATCGACTAAGTCTTGGTGTTAACTAGCTCCCTACACATCTTTGATGTCATAAGATGTGTCCCATGGCAAGAGAGGGAGCGATTATCAATGATAATCCAGCGTGCTCTGGAGGTTCAAGGAAGGGACATTATCTAGCCTGGCCTTGGAGGTGAAGGAGGAAATGTGGTACCTCATGGGAAGCTTAAAGGATGAGAGGCAGTTAGGTGAGATGTGGGATGAGATAGGAGAATGAGCCAGCAGAGGAACGAAGGCCTAGAGAAGAGAGCACTGGATGGAGGAACCACACACAAGTTTTTAACTGTGACATGAGCACAGTGTTGAGAATCAGCAAGAAATGCACCTCTGCAGAGGTCAGCAAAGGCCAAATCATGAAAGGCCTCTTTTGTCGTGTGTAGGATTTAGGATGCTTCAGTGGTTCCCAGCAGCCTCAAAATAATAGCTTTAAGGCCGGGCACAGTGGCTCACGCCTGTAATCCCAGCACTTTGGGAGGCCGAGGTGGGCAGATCACCTGAGGTCAGGAGTTCGAGACCAGCTGGCCAGCATGGTGAAACCCTGTCTCTAGTAAAAATGCAAAAATTAGCCAGGCGTGGTGGTGGATGCCTGTAATCCCAGTGACTCAGAAGGCTGAGACAGGAAAACTGCTTGAACCCCGGAGGCGGAGGTTGTAGTGAGTCGAGATCACGCCACTGTACTCCAGCCTGGGCAACAGAGCAAGACTCCGTCTCAAAATAATAATAATAACTTTAAGCAGGAGAGTAATTTGATCACATTTTTGCTTTAAAAATTATTCTCATTACAACATGAGGAACTGTTAGAAGACGACACTGGTATAAACAGAAAGGCCCTTTTTAAAGGAATTTTCAGTAATCCAGAGGAGATATAACTAAGATAGCTGTAGAAGAAATGGATAGTAGTGGAAATGCTTGAGAGACCTTGAAAGTATGGAATGGACAGTTCTGGTGGCTCATGGAAGTAGAGGAAACAGGCTGTCATTGTGGCTTGGACAGCTGGGGACTGTGGTGTCTGACTTACTTCTGGAGCCTCACCTCGCTGTCTCTTGATTTCCCCTCTTGCTTCTTAGACTCCTTTCTTGGATCATTTTCTTCTTTCTCTCTCCAAATGCTGCAGTGACCAGAGCTCAGAAGCAGACTAAGGCACTTGATAAGCAATTTTCCTAAAAGTTACTTAGATTTAATACAAACAGGGAGAATGTTGTGCCAAGAAATGGGGGAAAAGGTCCAGTAAAATTTAGATTAAAAATATGTCATATTTAGTGGCTGGGAGGTCGTTGGGTGTCTTAGTCCATTTTGTGTTTCTATAAAGGAATACTAGAGCCTGGGTCATTTATAAAGAAGAGAAGTTTATTTGGCTTACGGTTCTGCAGGCTGTGCAAGAAACATGGCATCAGCATCTGCTTCTAGTAAGAATCTCAGGAAGCATCAAAAGGTGGTAGAAGGGGAAAGAGAAACAGATGTGTCACATGGCAAGAGAAAGAGGAAGGGAAAGTGCCAGGCTCTTTTTAACAACCCACTTTCACTTGAGCTGATAGAGCAAGAACTACGTTATCATCCTAAGGGTGGCATCAAGCCATTCATGAGGGAACTACCCCCATAACCCAAACACCTCTTACCAGGTCCCACCTCCAACATTGGGGATCAGATTTCAACATGAGATTCGGAGGGAACAAGCATCCAAACTATATCATTGGATAACCTTAGCAAGACCAGTTTTGGTGGAGTCATGCGAACAGAAACCACATTGGCTTCTTTGATGGGGGAATGAATGGAAGGTAAAAAGGAAGTGGAGGAGGGGAATCTGCTCAAGTCTTGCCATAGTTATAAAAAACAGAAATACTAGTAGTAAGAAGGAGGAATCTGTGGTTTCAAGAAAGATTCTTCTGTTTTTAATTGATAATTATCATTAAGATATATTGAATGCTTACATGTAAGCATTACTGTTACTGTACAGTTCATACAGGACACAATGGCATTTAATTTTTAAGGATAATAAGTACACTACGACTTTAAGAGAAAGGGAATACTCTTATTGATGACCAGAAGATATGTTGGTGGACGTCTCCATCTATCCAACTAAAATATGAACTCTTAAAGCAAATGCATTTCTCTGCTTTAAATGTGGGTACTTAATATAAACAGCATACCACATAAAGCATATATCCTATAAAAGGTAAACCATATTACAGGACGTAAGGGGAGGGAAAAATTGAGTAACTAGATGCAAAAGAATACCTTCCAAAATTGAGTTTTGCTCTATTAATTTTACAATGGACTTTCCCATTGTTCTTTTTCAGTAGATTGGGTCTTTCTCACATTCAGTTCTATAAAAGATCCAGGGGAGAAGGTGAGTTGAGGGCTGTTAATAAGCATGTCATTCGTGGAAGATGTATGTAGCTTAGAGCAATATATGAGTGTTTCCTTGATTTTCGCTCACTGTAATATCTACAGTTGTTTACTTTATACTTTAAAAAATGTACTGCTTTCCTGTTTATCTAGGGACTGTATACTAGTAAGTGATATGCACATGAAAATGAATGTGTTCATCTGTTGGCGTGTTTTTACCAGAACAGGCAAGCAAACACATTTATCAGGGCAAGCACTCTTATTTCAAACAGATGACTTACCCTGGAACCAAAAATAGAATGCATAATTTTTTAAAACGTCTTCCTTCATTTTGGACATAAATCCACAGAGATACCAAAAAATGCATAGGTAGTATCATCAGAGTTCTGGATTGAAGATTTTAAATAAGAAACTAATAACCAAAAAGAACTAGCCTCCAGTATCATGTAAGATGAGGTCACCATATCATTTCAGGAATTTAACTTATTTGGAAAGAAATGAGATGATCCCCACCCCCCCAATCCCTCCTGCCACCCCACTGAATTACATCACCCAGCACTTGCTTGGTGGGCCTCAGTTCTCCATCCAGAAAAATGAGATGGTTCTAGAATGTTTTTAAGGATTTTTCTATCAACAGCTCTGTATTATTTCTTTGCCAAGTCATAATGATTGTTTCTAAAGAGAACATTTTTACCTTTGAGAAACACATATGTAAAATGAAGTGTGTATTTGGAGTAGCCCCTGAGGCTCTTGGGGATATCTACGCTGGGGTCATAGTGCGCCTCCAGCAAATCCTGGAACGTGTCTGGCTGCCTTTAGGCTTCCTCCAGTACCGCAAAGACTAGCTCCCATCCTTTAACCCAGGCGTGTTCGACTGCAGCAGCATTAACGTTTTGGTGTGGATAATTCTTTGTCGTGGGGGGGCTGCCCTATTAATTGTAGGATGTTTAGGCATGTCCCCAGCTTCTACTCACTAGATACCAATAGGAACCCCCCAATTCTAACAACCAAAAATGTCTCCAGACATTGCCAAATACCTTCTGGGGTCAAAATCCAACCCACTCCTGTTGAGAACCAATGCTTTAGCCAGTGGATCTGAAGCCATAAGACCAGCTACTTTTTTTTTTCCCCCATACCCCCACAACCTGGCTGACTCCCCTAAATGCCAGAACTTTTTGGGTAATTTTACTTTACACATTACAGGTATAAAAACGTGAGTGCCTTGCTGGAAACGCTGATAAAGATAAACAGTGTTGGGAAAAAATTAGACATTCAATTAAAAGATTGTTTGGTGCTTTTGCAAGACAGAGTGTCACTCTGTCATTTGTGGGCTTTGCTTTAATTTGTTCTCGTCTTTTATGCAAAACACATTAGCCTTAATCATTGAAATTGATTATTGCCAGTGCAGCGTGGTACTTTCCGAGCAACTCTGCTGTGTGGGAGGAGTCCCTTGTTTTTCATGACAGTGTTGCCAGAGCACATTTTTCTTCTGTTGGGGGTGGAAAGACTAGCTTGAAAATACAAGTTTTGCTTCTCCTTCTGGTGTAGCACTCCACACACAGAACTGCATGGCTGGCCTTGTTCACAGTCTGCTCACGACCTCCCTTTCTGCCCACCAGAGAAGTCATTTCAAACTTCAGTGTGCACAACAGCTGTGTGAGGACTTGCATAAAATGCACATTTCCCAGCCCCACCAGGTCATTCAGGTCCAGGCTGGGGCCCAGGGACACATGTGTGTTTCTCTTCCACTCCAGGCCGGCAGGTGGCTCCACATCCCACTTAGACACTACACTGTAGAAACCTCTGCCTCCCCTAGGTCTTTCCTTGCTTCTTCAGAGAATGGTGCCCCAGGACGTCTTCATTTCCTGATATCTAGGCCTGTTTTCTTTGAATTCCAACCATTCTCATATAAATAAGTTTGAATCCATGGGTACTAAATACTCTTTTGGTCAGACTGGAGATGGACACTGATCAGAAGCGAAGCAGTCCTGTGCTTGATTCTCACACTGAAGTAACCCCCACCCCTCCTTTTGTCCTGTGGTGTGACCACAAGGCAGTGGTGCTCAGAGTCAGGTGAGTGGAGCTGACCTTAGGGGCTGTGGGATTTCAGTGGTGGTCATTCTTGTAGTTACTTTCTTCACCGCACTCCCACCCACCCTTTTCCACACTTTCTGTCATAAAGTCCTGTCACTTCTACCTCCTAAATATCTTTCTTTTTTTTTTTTTTTTTTTTTTTTTGAGACAAAGTCACTGTGTCACCCAGGCTGGGGTACAGTGGTGCTATCTTGGCTCACTGCAACCTCCACCTCCCGGGTTCAAATGATTCTCCCGCCTCAGCCTCCCAAGTAGCTGGGATTACAGGCGTGCACCACCATGCCCGGCTAATGTGTGTATTTTTAGTAGAGCCAGGGTTTCATCATGTTGGCCAGGTTGGTCTTGACCTCCTGACCTCAGGTGATCCGCCTGCATCGGCCTCCAAAAGTGCTGGAATTACAGGCATAAGCCACCATGCCTGGCCAATATCTTTCATATTCTACACCTACTCCTTCAGATTTTCGTCATATTCTACCTAGATCACTGGTCTCCTCAGTTTTTTGACTATTCACCTCATCCCAATACTAAATATTTCAGCAGATACCTTTTAATATATGATACCTTTTTAAATAAAATAAACTGCATTTTCTACTGTCAGTCCCAGTAGGAACTATTTGTAAGCCTTAACATTTTATAGTGCTGAGATTTAAAAAAATTAAAAGAAAACTTTAAATTTTTTCCCAGTGCCTAGGGATCTATTAAAATTTTTGAAAACTCATAAATGAGTTCAGCACAGTTAGACATGCAAGGGTGTTTTCATGGTATGTTAATTATATCTCAGTACTGATTTTAAAATTCTCCCCAGTGGGTCATTTTGCCTGCGCTACACTTTGGAATAATCTGACCCAGATGATTTCTATAACCACTTGTGATCTCTCTTCCACTAATATTATGTCCTTCTGATCCATCCTTTACAGTTCTGACTAAAATGTGATTCTAATTATGTCACTTACCCTTAACTGACTCATTTTTTCACATTCAAACTCTCTGATGTGGTCTTAATTGGTACCCACAGTTTTCCAGAATGGATAGATTTTTTAAAATTCATTTCTTAGAGGTCTGTATTTAATACATATTAAGCACCCAATAAAACAAGTAATTAAATCATGTGGAAGCTATTTTGCTTATACTCAGTAAACACTGCTTAAGGTCTAAAGCTGTGTTAAACTTGAAATTATGAAACAGTCTTTTGGATTGAGCCTCCCTCAAACTGACTGAAAGACAGGTGTTCTGTATTCTAAATTCTGTACCACTTCATTTTGAGAAGGTTCCAGTGTTTAGCGGTTTGACTTGTAAGTTGCCCTGGAGATCCCTAAATATATTATTACCCTCAAAATCATCTGTCTCCTTTAAGACAGCACAAAGGAAACAGTCTAAACCCTCCCCTCTGTACCTTCACTTAAAAAAAAAAAATCTGTTTGTTCAGCTACTATTTACCGAAGATCCTGTATAGCAGGTACTATGTTAGGTTTTGTGGGCATTATAAAAATAGGTGAGACAATGACCTTGGCCCTCAACTTCTGAGAGCTTAAGGTATTTATTAATGTTAGGCAGGTAATGTCTATAAACCAAAAGCTGCCACATACTGTCTCTCGGCTCAACACTTCACTGGATGCTGGAGGATTTAAGAGAAGGAAAAAAAGTGACCTTTTTTGCCTTTCTAAGAGTTTGTCATCGGTAAGGGAGATAAAACTCACACACAGGTCAGGGTATATTTTGTGCCAAGCATATGAGATAGACATTTAAGTGCTGCAGTGCTGCAGAAGAGGAAGAGATGGTGCCATCTGAAATAACACAGGTTTGGTTTGGTTTGGTTTGGTTTGGTTTTTCTTTTTCTTTTTCTTTTTCGTTATCTAGACAGAGTTCTCACTCTGTCGCCCAGGCCGGAGTGCAGTGGCGTGATCTTGGCTCACTGCAACCTCTGCCTCCTGGGTTCAGGCAGTTCTCCTGCCTCAGCCTCCTGAGCAGCTGGAATTACAGGCTCATGCCACAACACCCAGTTAATTTTTGTATTTTTAGTGGAAACAGGGTTTTGCCATGTTGGCCAGGCTGGTCTCGAACTCCTGACCTTCAGTGATCTGCCGGCCTCAGCCTCCCAAAGTGCTGGGATTACAGGTGTGACTCACCAGGCCCAGCCTGTAACATAGGTTTTGAGTGGAATTTGGATCAAGGCGAGTAATCCTTAGTCTAGCCTGCACGTTTGAGAGCTATAGCAGAGGAGACCAGGCAGCAGTGGAGTTCACCAAGAGCTCTGAAAAGCTGAGTTCAGGATTGATCTGTCAAGTAAGAGAATGTGCTGAAGCTATGTTGTTAGCAGCCCTTTGGATTTTAGAAGGCTGTTCCGAGGTGGCTTGATGATAGAAGTTGGGAGAATGTGGCTTCTGCCACTCTGTCCTTTTGTCTGAACTGGAGCAACTGCTGGAACTCTCTGGATCTCCATCTTCTCTAAGACAAAGAGGGTAGAAAGGACAGTGGCCAGATTCTGTTCCACCTTAGAACATCCAGGATTCTGTATCCCACAGCTTGAAGGAAAAGACTGGTGGCAGCCACTGTGGCTGTTCGCTCTTCTTACTCCCAGCACCTAGCACGGTGCTTGCTGTAGTGGGCGCTCGGTGAGGTTCACGGATGGATAAATGGATAAAGGTGTTCACTGTTCCCCAGTTCCTTCTGCCTTCTCTCTCATTCTTCCTCCTTTCCCTCTTAGAGCCATCTGCATTTCTATTTTACTGTTTCCTTTAAGTTTTCACAGCTGTTCTGTCATCCTTCTCCCCATGATAAGTACTGTGTAAGTCTTATACTTGGTATAAAAAGATAAAAAACTGATTTCTGGCCCTTGATCCTGGGCTTTGCATCAGGGGAGAAGGACTGTAACTCCAGGTCAGCCCTTGACTCACACTGCAAGGTCTTCAACAGCCAAGTTGCCTATTCCCATTGCCTCATCAGTTAAGCAATACTGTCTTCATAGAGATGAAATTAGAGCTTAATATTTTAAAGGAAATTATGAAGTTTTTCTCACAACCCAAGTACTGTATAAATAGGAAAAAATGAAATACTTTTTAACAATTGTAATTGACCATATCATAATTATATGTATTTCCAGGTGTTTTGCTATATCACTTTTTTATGGTAAGAACAGTTAAATTCTACTCTTTGAGCAAGTTTGAAATACACAGTGCATTATTATTAACTCTAGCCACCATGATACACAATAGAACTTATTCCTCCTGTCTGACGTTTTTCATCCTTTGACCAGCATCTCCCAAGTCTTTCGCCCCCAGCCTCTGGTAACCACCATTCTCCTTATTTCTATGAGTTCGTTTGTTTTAGATTCTATGTATGAGATCATCCACTATCTGTCTTTCTGTGCCTGACTTACTTCACTTAGCAAAATGTCATCCAGGTTTGTCCATGTTGTCGCAAATGACAGAATTTCCTCTTTTTTAAGGCTGAATAAGTAATATTCCATTATGTATATATACCACATTTTCCTTATCCATTTGTCAAAGGACACTTAGATCTCTTCTAGATCTTAGCTATTGTGAGTAATGCTGCAGCCAAGAGCTGTTCCCTCTTCTTGAAGAAGATACAGCATGGTCTCACCATGAGAATGCCACATCTTTTTGAGATACTGATTTCATTTCTTTGGCTACATACTCAGAAGTGGGACTGCTAGATTATTTGGTAATTCCATTTTTAGTTTTTTGAGGAGCTTTCTTACAGTTTTCCAAATTTTCCTCACAGTATTTGTGAGAACAAATGTATCCTCACATGACAGAAGACAGAGGAGCAAAACAGGGCCTGACCTAGATCCCTCCAGCACTTTGATTAAGACACTAATCCCTTCATGAGGGACTCAATCACTTTCTAAAACGCACCATCTCTTACTACTACACAATGAGGATTAAGTTTCAATGTGAAGTTTGAAGGGGATACAATGAAACCGTAGCAAGGTCCTTTGCCCATTTTTTAATCACTCTGTTTTCTTGCTATTGTGTTGTTTGAGTTCCTTATATACTTTGGGTATTAGCCCCTAATCTGAGTAAAGGAAATCCTAAGTGACTTCAAAAACTTGCCTTTTAGATAAAATGTTATTGTGTATATTATGAAAGATCTTAATGATTTAAATCTATTGACATATAACCACAACAACAACTTTTCTTGTATCTAGTAGTTTCAATTTAATTTTTTTCTAATTGTCACTTCCTAGCTTAAAACAATTTTATGAGTTTGTTCTATTTTCTATCTCCCTGCCTTTTCTTTGTCAGATATAATATTTTTCTGCCATCTCTGAAATCTCTTTTGCTAGTATTGTCTTATAAAAACAGTATGTATGCATCCCTAAAGAATTGTAAAAGCAAAGACAAAAGCGGGGGAGGGAAGCAAATTCCTACTTTGTCTTTCTTCATCATGTCTATGACAAATGTAATTGTCCTGAGTCTGAGAATGTGATAGCTCCATGGCTGCATCCTCTGTCTCCCTTTGTTTTTTACCGTGTGTGTGTGTGTGTGTGTGTGTGTGTGTGTGTGTGTGTGTGTGTGTAAAATCTGTATCTTCCTTACCATGGGATTCTAGCACTGGAATAATTTGCATGGTCAAGCTATGTCCATAAGAGCCACTTGGCATTTTTATTTCACTGTTCAAAATGGACAGATTTAAGGAAATGTGATTTTAAAATGCTTTGAGTTTACTTTATTGACTCCCACCCTGTGAAGGCAGTGAAATAGTCATGAAGCATTTCTCATTGAACATCAGCACTTTTCGATTAGTTCCTTCATAAAAATATAGCCTAAATGACTAGCCCTTTATGCTACTGTAGAAACAAGTTTATGAAACATAACTTGGTAACAATGAACAAACCCTGGCAAGTCCTGGTATGGGGAGGAAAGTGAAAAACATAAGGTGTTGTGCATATTGTCACTCTAGCCTGTATTCCTCATTAAAATAAGTAGAAATTGGGATTTATTCAACAGAAAAAGAGGCATTTGCATATTCAAGATTGGAAAGCCTAAATCTAAAGCTTTTAGAAGTAGCAAACATCTAAAAGCATATTTGCATAGATCCAAAGTAAAAAAAAAATAGAAGTTTGTAAATTCTTTTACCAAATTACCTAAAATCTTATTTTTTAAAAAATAAACTGGATTCTATTATTGGATTCTAATTATTTCTTAACCAAAAATATAAAGAGTTTGGGTTCTTAACATACATTATAAATACCTGTTGTACTGATACGAATCTATTTTTTTTTTTTTTTTTGAGACAGAGTCTCGCTCTGTCGCCCAGGCTGGAGTGTAGTGGCCGAATCTCAGCTCACTGCAAGCTCCGCCTCCCGGGTTCACGCCATTCTCCTGCCTCAGCCTCCCAAGTAGCTGGGACTACAGGCGCCCGCCACCTCGCCCGGCTAGTTTTTTGTATTTTTTTTAGTAGAGACGGGGTTTCACCGTGTTAGCCAGGATGGTCTCGATCTCCTGACCTCGTGATCCACCCGTCTCAGCCTCCCAAAGTGCTGCGATTACAGGTTTGAGCCACCGCGCCTGGCACGAATCTATTTTTTCAAAGGCAAACGACCCAATAGGAAAATGGGTCTGGTAATTCACAGAAGAGGAAATCCAGTAAACCTGTGAACAAAACCTCATCCTCGCTCATATTCAGGGAAATGTAAATTCAAATCATGGTGGTTTATTTCTTACCTATGAAATTAGCAAAAATTTACAAGTATAATAACATCACATTTTGACAAGGATGTAAAACAGAGAAATTTCAGACCTGCTGTGGAAATGTAAACAGATAAAAACACTTTGGAAAACAGTCATCTTAAAGATGTGCATATTCGAAGACCCAGAACTGCCAACTCTTGGTGACACACTATAGAAAAACCCTTGTTCAGATTCCCTAGGAGACATGTGTAAGAATGTCTGTTGCAACATCATTTATAACAGGGAAAAAAAAATCCCAAAACAGGAAACCTGAAAACAAACTAAATATCCTTAAACAAAATTGTAATGTGTCCTGCAATGGGGTACTACGCAATGATTAAAAGACAGGAACTAGAGCATACATGTAGATAAATCTTAAAAACATGTTCTGTGAAAAAAAAGTTTAAAAAGAAAGCCTTTCATTAGTTTTTATATAAGTGTAAAACCTAGAGAATATACTTCTGGTTTTGTTTTGTTTTGTTTTTTTGACATGGAGTCTTGCTCTGTCACCCAGGCTGGAGTGCAGTGGCGCGATCTCGGCTAACTGCAACCTCCACCTCCCAGGTTCAAGTGATTCTCCTGCCTCAACCTCCTGAGTAGGTGGGATTACAGGCGTGTGCTACCACGCCCGGCTAATTTTTGTATTTTTAGTAGAGATGGGGTTTCACCATGTTAGTGAGGCTGATCTCAAACTCCTGACCTTGTGATTCGCCTGCCTCAGCCTCCCAAAGTACTGGGATTACAGGCGTGAGTCACTGAGCACCCAGCTACACTTCTGCATTTTTATGGTTACATACCTTTGTATATGAGTAACAGTGAAAAGGAATGAGATGAGCACGTACATGTGCAGAGAATTTCAATTTATTTATATTTTATTTCTTAAATTTTTCTTAAATTCCTATGTTAGATACATGTTTCTTACATATCATTCAATATGACTTTATATATAACTGAAATTTTTTTAGAAAAGAAAAAAAATACATCATGCTTTTATTTTTTGAAGTGGTCTAGTCACTAAATAGCATGTGTCAGGAAGTCTATTAGGTAGTTTACATATTGCAGTAAATACACAAAGGAAAACAACTTTGAAAGAAATAAAAACTTTCAATATAGTTTGTCTTAGCTCAGGCTACCATAACAAAATACTATAGATTGGGGGACTTCAATAGCAGACATCTATTTTCTCACAGTTCTGGAGGCTGGAAATCCAAGATCAAGGTGCCAGCAGAGTTGATGTCTGGTGAGGGCTCTCCCCTAGGGCTGTGGATGGCCACCATGGCCTTCCCTTGGTACTTGCATACAGTGTCTCCTCTTATAAGGGCACTAATCCTATTGGATATATGCACCACTCTTGTGACCTCATTTAACCATTATTACTTATTTAGGAATCCCATTTTCAAGTACAGCTACACTGAACGTTAATTTTGAGTGGACATATTCAATCCATAACATAGTTGATAGTCCCCTTGGGTAAAAGTAATAGCTGAGTAAGAAGTTGTAAATAAAACTACCTGAAGCATTTTTGACATTCAGCATTATCAGTACACAAATAATAGGTTTGGAGATGTAGACGCCTTTCTAAAATCTCAAAATAGGTTTCTTTTCTCCTTCTTCCTTTTCTGGGACTTCTCGGAGTGTTTCTAGCTGACGTTTAGAAATGAATCTTGTCATTTTTAGATCACTCCACGTGTTCATGCCACTTTTCTTGTTCATTTTTCCATTCGTGTACTCTGCTTTTTACTTGTCATTGTTTTCTTCTATTTTGATGGTTTTTGACTTGGAATTTGTTTTTGTTGTTTGGCTTTTAATTATTACAAAAGACTCTAAGATATTACATATAACACTCATAATTTCTGGACATCTTTTTTTTAATTTACGATAATGTTGTATAATCTTAATATAGTGTCCATAGTTATCCATTTTCTGGTTTTGTAAAATATTATTCCCCTCATTCTACAAGATTTTTGTATTCTGCAATTACATTGGTGTTATATGAAATACATTTATCACCTAATTTAATCAGATCTGTTTCATTTGCCTTCACCCATTTGTCTTATTGTACGTGTGAAATTTGGATAATTTGCATGTGAAACTAGAACAGTAAGGAGTCATACATTTTCAAGAATGCAAGAGAATTCCAAGAATGTTTTTAAAATGCTGGCAGAAGGTTCGGCAACATATCTTTTTAGGTAGCCTATTGCTAAGGTACCCTTAGAATGGAAGTCCTTTGACGCAGGATCAACCATATTGCATTGGTACATGGTACCTATAATAATGCTATTAAGGCAATAATTGCTAAATAGGTAGATACATTTTAATTGATTTGCTGCTTTGAGTCAATAAAGTTGAAGGAACTAAGAACTCTGCTGCTTTGGAGAGAAGCAAGATAGCTGCATTTTTTAGAATACCATCTGATAAGCTTCAGAGAAGAAATATTTCTTCGTAGCTCTGCTTCTTTCAAAAAGGAAAAAAAACTATGCACATATACAGTTCATTCATTGTGATGAATGGGAAAAGCTGGCAGCATTGCTGAGTGGGCATGAAAAGGGGAAGCCAAGGTGTGCAGCTTCCATGCTAGGTGCCTAACTGTTCAGCTGGTGACATACCTGTCGAGGTATCTCTTAAGGCCTGGTCCTAACTCAGGGGCAGTTACACCGGATAAAGAGCTCTGAAGCCATTTGGTTTTATGACAAGCGACCTAGTTAAAGAGGTTGGCCTTCATTGCCATCCTGGGAAGGAATATAGGAAATATGTGGACACTGGCGGGAGAAAGCTGGAAGGATGTGGCAGCAGAGGCACACTGGGTTGTTTTAGTGAGTTAAAGTCATTCAGCACAAGAGATTTTTTGTAAATATGCTGTGCGTTGTTACTGACTTGCTTTTTTGAACACTAAATGGCATCACGATTTCCTGCAGGAGGAGCAACTGAAGTCACATGAAAGTAAGCTGAAGCAGATCACCACCGAGCTGGCCGAGCACCGCTCATATCCCCCCGACAAGAAGGTCAAAGCCAAGGACGTCGATGAGTACAAACTGAAAGACCACTATCTGGAGTTTGAGGTGTGTTGCACCCAAATGTTAGTAAATGCTGATTTCTGAGTTATCTTAGGATCTGTCCGTGAGGCGGTGTCTTTCTTTGCAGTTACTGTCACCGAGAGAGGCGTGCCTTGCCCCTGGCTCTAATTTGGGAGCTCCAGGCAAGGTCAAAGTGGTCCCTCTTGTTTGTGATTCTGTTTAAGTGCCAAACAAACATCAAAGAGTAACTGCCAGTTTATACACTTAAAAGCAAAGAGCCTGCCTGGTGGGAATAGTGTGCGCCCGCTGTGAGGGGAAGAAAAAGCACAGTAGAGGGACATGCCAGGGTAGACAGCTGCTTTCTGTGTCCCTGTGTCTCTTCCGGCAGAATCGGAGTCAAAAAAAGCACAAGGGAGGAAATGAGCCACAGAGGGATGTGAGGCATCAGCTTTTCCCTGCACATTCTTGGTGTTCGGCAACAACATGCATTTTTCTTCTTGCCACCCACTGCCCTTCAGAAGGGGGCTGATAAATTAAGTTGTGGCACATCCAGCTTTACAGTGAGTGTGCTTATTAAAAAGAATGGTAAGGATCCATATGCTCTGGCCTAGAAAAGTGTAAAATTTAAACACACATTGAAAACAATGTATTTCCAAATATTTCCGTGGCTCACTTTTCTTCCAAATTAATATCAGGGTTACACCGCCTTAGCCTCTACCTTCAGACATTTGAAGTGTTTTTTTTTAAAAAGTGGGTAGCATGCAATACAAAATCAAAAGAATTAATTATTTTGACTAATTTGACCTTTTTTGTTTTTTTTTTTCTGTTGGGTGTGCTGAATTTGCCTTTAGCCGTTCTTGTTCGCTGTAGCTCTGATCCCTTTTACTTCTCATCATTCCTCTCCTTTGTTTTCATCTTACCATCTGATTTCCTCCTCAGGCTTGAAATTTAAAATCTGCTAAGTGTCCACATCCTAGCGATCAGTCTTTGCGGCGTCTCACACCTGTCCCTTCCTTGCGTTGCTTTATAACTACTTCCTCTGCTGAGCCCTGGCTTTCTCCTCTCTCACTCTGCCCTCCTTTCTTCAGTTCATCCTAAATCCTTTGGCCAGTTGTTTTTCTGAGGTTCAACCCAGATGACTGCATTCCTCTGCTCAACAGCTGCCTGCGGCTTCCCCCATTCCCCTCCCCCCTTCCCTCCTGAAGAAAGTCTCATTCTTTCATAGGAGAGGATTTGGCGTCTCCACATTTCCGCGACCTCCGTCTTTCCCACACCGGCCTCCCTACGTTAGTCACATTTCTACCCACTCTCCCCAAACACACGTTTATACCTTTGTTCACTTACTTTCTTCTGCCTCGGATGCTCTTCCTATCATCTTCATTTCTGAAAGTCCTGTTCGTCTTTTGAGGTACAGTCCAAATTCCTCCTGTGAAAAACCTGATCTAGATATACTAGCTGGGATTCATCTGTTACAGTACTTGCCACAATTTGTTTAAGCTGAGGTTGTTTTCACCTGTCTTTGTACCTGTAGTGGATTCCATAATATCTCCCCCTACCCAAAACTATGATCCTGAGTTCATTTCCAGCCCTTGCTCTACGTGTGCTTGCTGAGTTGGATACAGTTTCATAGAAGCCTTAAAAAGTCTCTGAGTTATAATATTTTTGTTATCAAATGTAGCATTTGATTCAAAAAATGACACTTCTACTACAGATCCATGTACTAGTTTTCTTCATGGTCAAGCAAATCCTTGCTCTGGGCAGAGAACTATACTAAGAGAAATATTTATTTTGGTAAAGGTAAAAGTTTCTTAGCAAAAACTGTACAAGTCTTACCAGCAGAAGACTTGAAAAATTTCAAAAAATAAATAAATGAGGAAACCAACAACAAAAAGCTAGGCAGCTCATCTTTCCCCAGGCTTGTTCATTCTTGGGAAATGGGGGTTCTCAAAAAGCCATTATTATTCTTCACACTTCTGGAGTGGCTTTAAGCCATAGGCCCTTTTTGTTTCACACACGCTAATTAAATTTCCCAACACCTCAGTCCCTGCTTCCATCACTCAGCACCTCACTGGAGCCCTTCATGCCAAAGGGGGAAGAGCGTGTCCCCAGGAGGTGGGGGGTGGCTGCAAGGCCATGGAAAGGTTGCCATAGCTAGGAGCCCTCCCTACGTTTGAGTCTACAGCACTACCTCGTTTCTGAAAATGTAACCCACCAAGAGCCAGCATTTTCAATCCCTGACATGAAGTTAGACCAGGCTTTGCAGGGATTAAGTCTTGCTTTCATCAAATCGTCACCTCAGCGAGCTTGCAGACTGCATTCCAGGACTCATTAAAATCAGAGCCATATGCTAATATGTCAGGCAGGTTGGCTTGTCTGTCAAGCTCCTTCACCTGTGTCTATCAGAAAGGCGCAAGGGTACCTGACTTGGTGCAGCTGATATTTATGTCATGAAATAGGGAAAATTTCAGCTGTCAATTAAAAAGGGTTTTGTAAAAGTAGTGCTTTTTAAAAAGTGAACAATTGTTTTTCACTAATTTAAATTAACATTGAAGTCATATATCAGATAGAGTCCACTTTGCTATCATTGCAGCCACCAGAATTTGTCTCTTGTGAGTGCTTGCGGAGAGTCTTTGCACAGCATCCTTTGCTTCATAAGCAGTATTCCCTGAACAGGCGATATGAGAGTTATTGACCATTTTTCCCAGCTTCTAGAACACTGACTAATTGATGCACATTTGTTGACAACATGCATGAACTTTTATTATTGTATATAAAAGATAGCATCAGAGGAAGTAATTCTCTGAGAAACCTTAGTATTCATTATTTTAACAGGACCAGAAGCTCCCATGAACACAAACCTGGTGTGTGTTCTCACCCAGGTGAGAGCAGACAGCAGTGTCTGCAGTTCAGTGGGAGCCCACAGATGGGCAGTGACAAGAAGAGGGACTTTAATCACCAGGGAAGATCACAGGCATGAATGGGTGCTCTCACCTCCTCCTATGGTGGGTCCTCCTCAGGGCCTCCCTTGGTTTCAAAGCAATTCTTAACAATTTTCACAAGTCTTCGTGTGGAAAAAACACTTTTATTGTGGCAGAATATTAAGCTGTTAGTAATAACACCAGGAGTGTTCCTAATTTATGCATTTCAGTTGTTTAAATCCCAGGTTGCTTTGAGTACAAACAATGCTTCATGGTGAGCCAAATTTACCGCTCTTTCTATGCCTTAGAAACTGTCCAAACACTGACAGTAAATAATTAGAAATTCTGGTAAATGCATAGGTTCAGGGTTTAAGAAAAAATCTACAGAGAGCAAGGAAGCTTCCATCTTAGCCTGTCAGAAAAAAGATTCACTTTTACTTACAGCAGCAGACTTGACTCAGAATGGCCTCTCTCCATTGTCTGAACTCTAAGGTGAAAGCAGCAAACTTGACTCAGAATGGGCTCTCACCATTGACTGCACTCTAAGGTGAAAACAGCAAACTTGACTCAGAATGGGCTCTCGCCATTGACTGCACTCTAAGGTGAAAGCAACAAACTTGACTCAGAATGGGCTCTCGCCATTGACTGAACTCTAAGGTGAAAGCAGCAAACTTGACTCAGAAGGGGCTCTCGCCATTGACTGCACTCTAAGGTGAAAGCAGCAAACTGGACTCAGAATGGGCTCTTGCCATTGACTGCACTCTAAGGTGAAAGCAGCAAACTTGACTCAGAATGGGCTCTTGCCATTGACTGCACTCTAAGGGAAGGCGTGTCTTGTTTTCGACTGAATCTGTAACCTCCAAGCTGTGGCTTGAAATCTAATCTTACTTATGAAAGAGCCTTTAAGCATGACAACTCTACATTGAGAAACTCACCATCATTTCCCAATTTCAAGAAATAAATATCAGAAATAGCCACATTTCCTTATAAATTAACTTTTCTCTGTTTTATTCAGTTCCCATTTTACTGAAAAATATTTAATTGATCCCTGTGCTTCTGGTATATTGGGAAATAGATCAAGTTCTGGGGCAGATGGATGTTTTGTGTCAGATGTAAAAATTTACAAGGCTCCAAACAAAGCACAGTTGGTTGAGCTGTTCTGGAAAACACCTGGGCGCCTTAAGACACAGAACCATTAAAGAAATTCCCTTGACAGCAATGCAGTTGGCCCTAATGTTTCAATTTTGTGTTTCTTCAGCTTTAGAAACAACAGCTAGAAGAAGATGATGCTGTTTATTTCAAGATATTTTTCATACAACATTTGTTACAGATGCAACATTTAAGATGATTACAGATGTTAACATAACCCTTAAGTAGAGCTGGACCTGAGTAGGGAGAGGAAGAAGATACCGCATCCCAAGTCTATTAAAACCATGACTGGGCTGCAAGAGATTTACTACAGAGGAATTGCTGAAGGTCGGGTTAGTAGCTGGCTTTCAGGTCGTTGTAAAGCAAGGTAGAAAACCAGCCGACACAATGCCAGTGAATTTTATGTTGCCAGCCCACCTAATGTCAACGTGTTTTCTTTGGCCGACCTAATGTTGTATTTGTTTTAATTGTAATTTAAATGTGTTTAGGAAAGACAGGACTTGTCCTTCCCACCATTCCCTGTTATTAATATATCACATCTGATAGCTTTCTACAGTTTGTGGCATTGCTCTGGTCCCTGAAGGCTTTTGAGTTTGCAAACCCTGTACTAGAGGCTGCAGCCAGTTTTATATGCATTAAGTATGAGTTAGATCTTTGAACATGGGCTTGGAATTCATAGTCCCTTCAGTCTCAGAAGGAAGATACTTCCCCGTTATATGTGTTTTCAGGTTCCAATGCAGCAGAAAAAAAAGAGAATGTCCACTTCCCTCATGACTGAAACCAAAGACTTAGAATAAAGGTCATTTGACTTAATGGACTTGAATTCAGCTGAATACCCACTCCTGAATTGCAACCCAGAGTAGCATATGCTTATGGCTTAAGACAGTTAGGGCCCACACCGACCACATGGCTGGGAAATTCAATTTTAGAAACAACAAATGTCCGCTATAACAAAACTTATAAATTTCTTGGGATAGAATATTTTCTTAAAAATCTAGGACATTCTTGAAACATGATACACCTTTTTCTGAATTTCTATTTCTTGGTGACGTTTAAAACAGCCTGATTCCTTCCAAAATTGATATATTTGCAAAAAAAAAAAAATGCGTTCCATTCAAAGTCATTAGGAAAGCCCAAAACCATTCGTATCTGGAAGCACGGATAATATAAATTTCAAGTTGTAAACCTTTTGTTTTACTGTTGGGTGTCATGTTGCATAGTGAGTAGTGTTGGGTGGTTTATTTCCTTTTGAGCACATTTTCTGGTTGTGCTCCTAGCCTTATTCCTCAGATTGTTTATTTGTATTTGTCAACATCGGGGAGTAATTTTTCACGTTAGGGGTCATAATCTAGATCAGTTTTCCTTTCACAGGAGCAGTGCAGAGGCATATCTCAATACAGTGCCAACTGTCACAAGGCAAACCCACCCTCTGAAACAAAATTTTCTAGCTATTAAGCTACAGGGGGTCTGGATCATAAAAGTGCAAAGATAACCATTATTTCCCTTGTTCTTCCTAGTGAAAACAAGGGAGAAATTCTGTTAACCTACTTAAAGAAGATCAGTAGCAAAAGTCTGAATCTTAGTAAGTCACTCTAGCCTGGAATCAAATGCTGTCTCCTTCACAGAAGACATGACAAAGGTGATTATATGTCTGGATCTGAGGAACTGAGATAGTGTAGGTTAATAGACTTCTTGGGGAAATTTAAGACTTTTCTTTTTTTCGTGGGATGCTAAGTACAGATGGTTCCCAAATTAAGATGGTTTGACTTACAATTTTTTGACTTGATGCTCGTACAAAAGTGGTATGCTTTGAGTACAGTATTTAGTATATTACATGAGGTGTTCAATATTTTATTATAAAATGGGCTTTGGGTTAGATAATTTTGCCCTCCTGGAAGTTAATGTAAACGTTCTGAGCACATTTAAGGTAGGCTGGGCTAAGTTACAATGTTCAATAGGTTAGGTGGTGTGAATGTATTTTTGGCTTACGATATTTTCAACTTAGAATGGGTTTATTGGGATATAACCCTATCACAAATCAAAGAGATTCTGTATTACAATCATGAATCAAAAGCTAGAGATGTAAGATCAACAGTTTATGTATACCCTGAGTCCAGTTAATAATACAGACTTGATCCTTGCCTTGTCATTTGGAGTTGCATTTTGTATTACATAATGAAAGAGGACTAAGAGCTCTGAATTTTAATCTTTAAATGATAACAGCTGTGTTTGAAGAGAAGCGGTGCCTGGTAACAGGATTCTTTGAGCCACATTTTTAGTAGATGATTGCAAAGAATTAGGGCGATACCTGAGAAGGAAGAATAAGCAGCCAATCATGTGATCTGAAATGACTCCCTGTCCTTAAATCCCTCCTTCATCAATCGTTTACTGTATGCCTGAAACACCTGCTCTGATAACGGTCACTCTTTTGGGCGAAGGTATTATCTGCAGGAAAAGGACAAGTGAGCTGAGAGATAAAATCATAAAATTTGAAAAAGGACTCGATTGAGAATCCATGTTAGTCTTGTCATTGGTGTATGTGGCATGATGTTATCCTTCGTGAATCTCAGTTTCCTGCTTATAGAAATGAGATGGGATTAGGTGAATTAGCTGATAAGGCCATTCCAACTCTATATTTTCAGGAGAATGACAGATTAACACCAATTTGCTTTGGATTATGTCACCTTCACAAAGATTTCTAAGAGTGTTAAACATAGAACAAAAATATTTCCGTTCAGGAATGTCAGGTGATATAGACCAGTTCCTTTCATTTGAAGTAAATGTAAACCACCTATATGTGAATTTAAATTTTCTAGCAGCTACATTTAAAAATGGAAAGAAACAGGTAAATAGAGTGACTTCAGCAAGATGGCAGAATAGGAGCTTTCCGTTGTCATCTTCCTGCAGAAGCATTGATTTAGACAGATATCCACAGACAAGAGTACATTTGTGGAAGTCCATGAGTCCAGTGGAGAAGTTTCAGCACACCATTAGATTATAAAATCTGAGAATAGGGCCAGGCGCAATGGCTCGTGCCTGTAATCCCAGCACTTTGGGAGGCCGAGGTGAGTGGATCACCTGAGGTCAGGAGTTCAAGACCAGTCTGACCAACATGGTGAAACCCCATCTCTATTAAAAATACAAAGAAACCCCATCTCTATTAAAAATACAAAATTAGCCAGGTGTCGTGGCACATGCCTGTAATCCCAGCTACTTTGGAGGCTGAGGCAGGAGAATCACTTGAACCCAGGAGGTGGAGGTTGCAGTGAGCCGAGATCGTGCTACTGCACTCCAGCCTGGGCAATAAGAACGAAACTCTGTCTCAAAAAAAAAAAAAAAAAAAAAATCTAAGAATAGACAGAATAATGAGTAGAAGAAGAACAGTTTCACTTCACCTATGTCACCCCTACCTCAAGGCAGAAAGGTCACTGCCAAGAGAGCCCCCTGCAGCCACGACCTTCAATTTCTTCCACTGGAGAAAGTGGGAGTGTAATGAGTGAATGTCTGGCTCCCCAAGACATGCTGCCTAAAAGACCAAACTGTTTCCCACCGCACTCAGAATATTAAGGCAATCAGCACAGCTGAGTGGTTGAGAAAGATTGAAAGTAGGGAAGAGAGACTGGAGGCTTCTAATTGCTCTGTAGACCTCCATCAGAAAGTTCTCGCCAAGCTGCATGGGATGCCTCACCTACAGACCCCTTCCCCCAGCTGGTCCACAGGCACTCCAAATGCTCCATGCACCTCACAGCCGCATCCCCACCCCAAGCCAGCTCCCAGTGCATGTACAAATCATCTCTCATACAGTCACTGAGCTCAACTCTATGGGATTCAGAGAGGGCACACAAATTTGAGCATCACAGGACACTGGCCTAGGGCATGCAAATGGGAGGCTCTCAGCATTCAGTCTTGCAGGATCAAGAGAACACATACAATGTAAGAATTACCCGCTAATTGGAATGAGAAGTATAGAGTAGACATGTCCATAGAAAAAGGTCTGAGAGAGCCTCAAAATCCCTAGCTCAGCTATTTGGAGAAAGTATTTCTCACCCAAAGACAGTAAAGACTGAAGATAACTGCTTCTTCTAATGCAAAAACAGCAGTGCGAGACGTTAAGTAACACAATTCTGTAAAAATCAAAAAAATTCAATAATCTAGTAACCAATTTCAAAGACATGAACATCTATGAGTTGCCTGAAAAAGAATTCAGAATAATTATTTTAAGAAAACTCAGTAGGCCACAGAATACAAAGACAAGAATACAAGAGTTCATTGATTCCTCAATGAAATCAGGAAAACAATACAAGAACAAAAGAAGAAGTTCAATTAAGAGAAATTATTTAACAACCCAAACAAAAGTTCTGGAGCTGAAGCATATACTGAATGACACTTTAAAAATGCAATAGAAAGTGTCAACAGCAGATTTTATTATGCATAAGAAAGAAGCTGTGAACTTGAACACATGTCAGTTAAAAATATCTAATCAGAGGAGGGAAAAAAGGAAAAAGAATGAAAAGGAAGAAAGAAATCTACAGGATTAATGGAAAACATCATCAAGGGAGCTAATTGCTGCATCGTAGACGGTAATAAGGGGGAAGAGAGGGAACGTGGCAGCAAGCATTTAAAAAATACTTATTTAAAGACTGAATACTTCCTAAATCTGGAGAAAGATATGAATATCCAGGTACATGAATCTCAAAGACCTCCAATCAGGTTCAACCCAAAGAGGAATTCACCAAGACATATTATAATCAAACTGTCAGAAATTAAACACAGAGAGTCTTGAAAGCAGGAAAGAAAAGGAGTTGAAAAGTGATATCTGCAAGATGGCTTAGACATACCTGGCACTTATGCCCCTCACAAAAACAACCGAAACTCAACTAGAGTGTCAGAGGGAAAGCATTAGAGTGCAGCAAGGGAGTGGTGAGATCCCTCTAGTGTTCAGAAGCCCAGGAAGGCAGCATAGTGAGGGTGATCGGGCACCCTGCCTCTGCCAACTCATGTTCCCTGCTGAGATTAGCTTGGAGTCAAGACGGATTACCCTTTGAGGGCAAAAGGTGAGCAAAAGATCCCCATCAGCTTCCATTGCCACTGAAGACACCTGCAGTTCTTACTGCAAGAGTATACCACAGCCATAGCAAGCCCTGAGCCTAGTTTGGGGAGCTGCCTGTAATTCACACAGCTACATTGCTTCCGATTAGGAGCACATGTTGCGCATCCCTCACTTTACCCTCTATGTAAGCTGCTGCAGTATGGTACCACCTTAAAACCAGATCCACTGCTAGAGTATGTCCTGCTCTGAGGGCCAGTGGCCTCTGTGCACCTCCGATCTTGGGTCTCCACTGTCATTCCATCGAGCTTACATGGGTGGGTGCCCAGCACTAGGGCCCAGGAACAACTGCGGACTCAGATCCTGCACATGAGACAAATTAATCCCAGGCTGGCTTAATTGCTGCAAGCTCATGCCCCTGGCTAGAGAAACAGCCCAGATGACTCACCAAAGGCAGACCTGCTCTTGAGCCAGCAGAACCACCATGTTCCCTCACCTCCAGCTGGAGGTACAAGCCAGCAAATATGTCCCTGGCATTCATATCTCCGAACCATGGAGCAGTTGTAGCCTATGTAATTTAGATGTGGAATCTAAAAATCTCAAACACAAAGAAACAGAGGGTAGAAGGGTGGTCACCAGGGGTTAAGGTGGGGGTTGGAGGGAAATAAGTAGATGTTGATCGAAAGGTGCAGACGTACAGTCGTAAGATGCGTAAGTTCTGGAGACCTAATATACAACATGGTGATTGTATTTAATAATAACGTATTATATACTTGAAATTTCCTGAGGATAATAGATCTTAAATATTCTCAACATAATGAATAAATAGATGAAACAGGTGAAATTAATTATAGTGAGATTTTTTAAAATTTTACATAAAATGTCCAAAATATTTTACTTTATTTTTTCCATACAGAATCTTCAAAATCTAGTGTTTGTTTTACACCTACAGCATAGCTCAATCCAGTCTAGCCCTATTTGGCATGTCTCATAGCCACACATAACTTGTGACTCACTGGCTGCTTGGGTTGGAAGGTACTTCACCAAGACGAGCTCAGAATTGGACACGGACTCGTAAGATGACTACTTATGGTACTTCCCATTTAAAGGATCACTTAAACTGGAAATTCAGAAAGTTTAAAATTACTTCAAGGCTGGGCATGGTGACTCACGCCTGTAATACCAGCACTTTGGGAGGCTAAGACGGGTGGATCACCTGAGGTCAGGAGTTCGAGACCAACCTGGCCAACATGGCGAAGTCGCTTCCCTACTAAAAATACAAAATACTAGGTAGGCATGGTGCCAGGCACCTGTAATCCCAGCTACTTGCTGAGGCAGGAGAATTGCTTGAACCCGGGAGCTGGAGGTTTCAGTGAGCCGAGATTGCACCATTGCACTCTAGCCTGGGTGACAGAGTGAGAGTCCATCTCAAGAATAAATAAATAAATAGACTATTTCAGGTCCAAAAGGAATAAGTAAATGTTGGTGATGAAATGTCTTAGGAGATCACTGGGGAAGGTAGTTTAGATCATAGTTCCTTCTGCTACTCCTCAAATCACACTGTAAGGATTTCCTGGAAGGACTGACCCTGTCCCATTAAGCCTGGCGTTAGCCCTTCTAGAGCTGTGAGTGTGACACACAAGCTGTCATGGAAAACTCTGGGAACATACTTCTAAGGGATACCCGGTATGACTTCAGGGAATTCCAGTACAATCAGAAGGAAAAGCAAAGTGTAAACCAAAAGATTAAGCATGTGCCCTATATTAAAATGTCGCCATAACAAGCTCCCTTTTTTGTTTTAGAAGATATAAGTTACACAGGGAAAAATTTAGTGAGTGACAAACTTTTATCCTTAGGCAAAATTTAGTCTCTTACCCAGATAGCAGTACTTCTTTAGCCCAGATTGCTTACCTTGGGTAAGTAGAAGCTTAACCTTCTATCCTTGTGTTTCAGAGGCTTTTTTTTTTTTCCATTTTGCTGAACAACAAACTTGGTAATCCTGTTAATCCAATCAGGGTGTGTTTTCTTTCTCAATTTTATACTCAGCTATAGTCAAAACCATCACAAGGCCAAGCTGGGTAGGACCTTTGGGAATAGCCAGAGCCAGAGGCCTTGTGGGTGGCAGATCTTCATAAGGTTGGTCTCTTTGTGGGTTGGAACCAGGCAATTTGTTTCTAGAGTTTTCCACCTAGAAAATAAAACGTGTGATGTTTTCTAAGTAAGCTTTGTAGACTTACAGAATGTTGATTTTAGTTTTGAAAAAGAGATGAAAAGCTGAATACTTATACAGACTGAGTTGAAAGAAAGAATTTTGAGAGCTAGAGAAACGGTGTAAAGAATTAGAGAAATCATAGTATTTTTAAGTTAGTTTTCAGCAGAAATTGCATACTCTTCTTAACAACTCACTTCTCCTCCTCCTTCTCCACAAAGATGACAATGTTGTTATTCAAGGGTAAAAGCACCTGCTTTCTACTCCTAGTCTTGGCGACTGATTGGGCCCTGAGGAAAGGAATAGCAGGGCCTGGAGGTGGGGAGCGTCTACTGGTGGTCACTCAGCTCTCCTTCCTGTCTGAAAGGCCTGTCCAGGAAACTCCACAGGGGCAGTGAAGAGTAAAGTAGAGCTGAGTCCACAGTCAAGAGCAGATTCCTATGAGAGCTTCATGGGGCAGGGCCTAGGAACAGAACACAGACAAATGAAGCTCTCAGAACACTTTCTGCAGACCCAGGTCTCCTGGACTGTTCTAATGTTGAGCTCTTGACTTCTTCTGATTGTATCATTGTGTTAAAAAGTCAGCTTTTTAATTTGTAATTTTTTAAAAAAATGAAAGTCACAGAGTTCATTTAGAGAGCAATAGGGTAGAAAGGGAGAATGAATCAAAAGAATGGAATTCACACTTTCTTTGGATTTACCAGAAAGCCATGAACACAAACTATATAAATAAAAATGTGTGGTTATTTGCTATATTTAGGCAGTAGGTTACTACTGTATTCTGAAGCCTGATAAGGGAGTAGCATAGGGAGGAAAAAAAAAAAAAACCCTGAACGTTTTCTTTTTAAAAATGTAATTTCCAGCATAGCTTTCATGTAGGAACTCTGTTTTGCATGCAGTTGCTTTCTTAAGTCAGTAGGTAGTGGTGGGTGGGCCACCTGGTCAAGGAGAAAGTCTCTGCAACTCAATTCTGCCATCATCCTGTAGTACGCCGAAGGAAAATGAACAGTCCTTACTTGAATAAGCAGTTCCTTCAGAAGCTCCTTGTTTTGTTGGTTTTTCTTTTTTTTTTTTTTTTTTTGGTTTATTTCTTTGTTTTCCATTGTAGAGATCTAGGAGCAAACTGTATTGCTGTGTATATGACATTATTGCTTTTCTGCTCATTTTGTCTTAAGATGACCTTTTGCCCTGTCTGCATGAGAAAATGAAATGTCAGGAGGAAATGTATTCAGGATTTGATTGCTAGAGCAGTGAGGTCTGAATGCAAATAGGAGCAGTAAGTTAAAATTGCAGCCCAGTTGTATTTTCATTCAGGTGGTTACTATCGTATTCATGTATCAGAGGTCAAAAGAAGACATTTTTCTATTAAATGGGATATAAAATGGTATGCAGGGCTCTGGAGAGAAACTGTTCAGTGAGATCCATGTAAATATGTGTGTGGATATGATTAAACTACTTTTCAAAGAATATCAATAGTTGTAATTTTTTTCAAAACGCAATTAACATTCACCCCAAGTAGCAGCTTACATGGTCTTAGACACGTCAATTTTTATTTACCCCTGGTAGGCATTGATGCTAGTGAAAAGGGATTTTTTTCCCTACATATTTGGAAAGTATTTATTTATTTAATTTTTTTTTTTTTTTTTTTTTTTGCGGGGACAGAGTCTCGCTCTGTCACCCAGGCTGGAGTGCAGTGGCACAATCTTGGCTCACTGCAAGCTCCGCCTCCTGGGTTCAGGCCATTCTCCTGCCGGACTACATGTGCCGGTCGCCACTCCCAGCTAATTTTTTTGTATTTTTTTTTAGTGGAGACAGAGTTTCACCGTGTTAGCCAGGATGGTCTTGATCTCCTGACCTCGTGATCTGCCCGCCTCAGCCTCCCAAAGTGCTGGGATTACAGGTGTGAGCCACCGCACCTGGCCATATTTGGGAAGTACTTTTACAGATAATTGAAGATCAGCTTAATAAATAAAAAAAAAATTGTAATAAGGAGGGGTCACACACTGAAGAAAGAATTTTACTTTAGTAGACAAAGACGCCATTAAACACTTGAGTTGCCTTTGGCTCTTAGTGGTCACAAAAGGCTTTATGAAAACAGCAAATTGTAATTAAGACAGAGAGCCCACTGAATGGGCCAGGTCCAGGAAAACAGTACATAGATGCTTGTCAGCAAAGATTTGCCGTTGCAGTTGTATTTGGTAAAATCCCATCCCAAGTTGTTTTTGTGATAGTGCAATTATATTATGCTTATACTGCTGGAACTGTGTTTACCCTGTTGGAGCACTCCTGAGGAAGGAAGCTGAGTGTGCAACTCTGAGATTATTTAGAATTGACCTGAGAGTGAATCTGCAGAGACGAAGATAAAATCTTTAATAACATAACCAAAGGTAGCAAAACTGTCCCTGAGGCACACTATTTCTTTGCAACTGTCTGCCCTGGTAAATGAAAGACACATACCTGAAAGGGCTACATTACGAAGACTGAACAACAATTTGGGAGAATGAATTAAGGCGACTCTTACTAGTTAGAGGCATTGTCAACAGCAGGCTACCTGACTGCAAGACTCTTCTTTTTACGGCCACCATGCTTTCCGTGGACTCATTGTTACACATCCCATCTCAATTTGAATGTGCCATATCTGGAACTATGTTAACTTTTGTGTAGTGATTACTTTGTGGCCTGAAATTATATTAGTTAAAGCATCTTTTTGTTGTTTCAGCTTCCCTTTTCTACCATCTGTCTATAAAAAATTATCAAAGCGAAGATATAATACTTGAATATTGTTATTATTTGTTTAGTACTAACAGCAGATCCCCTCCTGAATTCATATTGATGAGGCTAATATCCTCTGACCCTGGGAACTTAGAATCTTAGGTTAGTATGGAATTATGTATCCAAAAGGTAAATGAGCTCCTGATACATTACATGTCAATTTCATGTGAGAATGATCAGGCAAGTAGATTCCAGATATAAATAATTCTTCACAAATCCTTATGTTTTTAATGTATGCTTTTAGAAGACAAATGTAGAGGCTTCATGTTGTAATGAATTGTAGTGAGACCTATTAATTATCCAAATGAGGAATCACTGGAGACTACATATAGTGGTCCAGTTTCTCACTTTATTTTGAAGCTCAAAGTGGGCAATAAAAACTATTCTTCATGTATTACTACTTAAGAGATTCTCAGGGCTGGGCAAGGTGGCTTACGCCTGTAATCCCAGCACTTTGGGAGGCCGAGGCAGGCAGATCACCTGAGGTCAGGAGTTTGAGACCAGCCTGACTAACATGGAGAAACCCTGTCTCCAATAAAAATACAAAATTAGCCAGGCGTGGTGACGCATGCCTATAATCCCAGCTACTTGGGAGGCCGAGGCAGGAGAATGGCTTGAACCCAGGAGGCAGAGGTTGCAGTGAGCCGAGATCGCCCCACTACACTCCAGCCCGGGCGACAACGGTGAAACTCCATCTTAAAACAAAACAAAACAAAACAAAGATTCTCAGAAAATGGGTCTGTGTTTTAGGGACCTCGAAAGTGTAGTATAACCTAAGTTTCTCTTTAAAGACAGAGAAGAAGCCCCAGTCCTAAGAAAGACAGGCTGTACCTCAGTGCACTGTTGAGGATCTGCCATGTGTGGTATCTTGACAACAGAGGTCAAGAGGATGTGAAGCAGAAGTGGACAAGCCTTGGCCATGTGGTGCCTTACGAGCTTCAGTACTGACAGGGTCAGACCTTAGCATTTTTGTGAAAAACATCATTGGAACAGTGGGATACTGAAGATAAAGGTGTGTTCCCAGAGGATCCTGAATAGGGAATACATCAGGCTTCTACCATCAACGTATATATCCATGTTATTTTTCTTTTTCTGGATTTGCCATATTACGGGTTCAAAATATATTTTCTACCGTATATGGAAAAATGTGTTCCTCCTCTTTCTATTCATGCAGTCAGTGGTGCTTATTCTTTGTCCACTGTGTGTTCTCGGCCCTGGGGATATATTAGTAAATAAACGCAAAGTCCTTGCCCTCATGTGATGGTATCTAGTATTGGGGGGCAAAGGAGGAAATCAAAGGTTTTTTTTTTTTTTTCAAGTAAAATATAAGGCTGTCAGATGGGGAGAAGTGCTAAGGAAAAAATAAAGCAGTGAGAGTAGGTGTTCCAGTTTTAGATTTTGATGGCCAGGAAAGGCCTCAGTGTCACGGTGATGTTAGAGTGAACACCTGAAAGAGGTGAAGGAGGGGAGGGAGGAAGTCCTGTGGGCTTCCGGAAGAAGAGCTTTTTGGACAGAGAAAAGCAAGTTCCATAGGTCCTTGAATAGGGGTGTGTGCCGTGGAGGCAGATGCAAGCCCAGGGACAGAACTGAGAGATTGGGCCAGGGGAAGGGGGTGACACGTGGGTTTTCTAGGCCATTTTAAGGATTCCTGGTTTAGAAGGATTTTAAGGATGAGAAGCCATTGGAGTATTTTGGGCAGAGCTGACACACTCAAACGTTTCAACAGGACAGTGTGTTTTGAGAGGAGTGCACGTGGAGGGCAGGGAGGGAACAGGGAGAGCAGTCAGGCGACTGTGGGAGGAACACAGGCACAAGATGATGAGCTCGGTCCAGACTGGAAATGGGAGAGGTGGTGAGAAATGGTGCAGTTCTGAAGACAGATGGACAAAGCTTGCTGACCGAAAGGATATGAGGCATTAGAGAAAAGAAAGAGTGAAGGAGCAAAGCTTTTATTGTCGAATTTCCTTCTTCACCACTTAAGAATTATCCCTAAGCTTTCTTCTTAAGTACTATCTAATCATTTCCTAGAACCTAAAAGTGGTTACAGAGACAGGCATATCTGAGATACTGCAGGTTCAGTTCCAGAGTACTGCAGTAAAGCGAATATCACAAGCAAGTCACCCAGATTTGTTTCCCAGTGTATATACAAGTTATGTTTAAGCATACAGTCATCCATTAAGTGAACAGTATGTTTATGTTTTCAAAAAAAAATGTATGTACCTTAATTTTAAAATACCTTATTGCATACCACCTTCTATCAGAATAGCAAAAGAAGCTGCTTTCATAAACTGTCCTAGCAGACTTCTATTTACACGTCAGGGGCCAAATCTATAACACAGGGCAGCAACGGAAACTAACAGAGACAGGGTCACGCCTGCTTTAAACTATAATTCCTCTCATGGGGCTGGGCACGTTGGCATTCTTAATAAAGATCAAAGTTCCCTTAGCACGAAAGAAGAGGCTGTTCAGGAAGCAGGACACACTGTCTGCCACAATATGATTGATGAGCTTCTTGGGTCCAGGTTCACCACTTGAACACTGATGATCGTTTTCAGTCTCTGAGCTGGTGCGTCAAACCTTTAAAAAGTAATTTACTGGCTGGGCACGGTGCCTCACACCTGTAATCCCAGCAGTTTGGGAGGCCGAGGCAGGCAGATCACGAGGTCAGGAGATTGAGACCATCCTGGCCAGCGTGGTGAAATCCCGTCTCTACTAAAGTACAAAAAATTAGTCGTGCTTGGTGGTATGCACCTGTAGTCCCAGCTTCTCGGGAGGCTGAGGCAGGGGAATCGCTTGAACCCGATAGATAGAGGTTGTGGTGAGCCGAGATTGCGCCACTGCACTCCAGCCTGGAGATAGAGCAAGACTCCGTCTCAAAAAAAAAAAAAGTAATTTATTAATAAACTTCTTGCTGCTGCTTTACTTTTTCTACACACCAGCTTTCATTTAAAACTTAAATTTCACTGTTGGTCTTAGGAAAAAAGATGCAAATCACATCTTCTCTGAAAGGAAGAAAGGAAGTGTAAACCCTCCCGATTATGTTGTTGCGTAATTGAGAAGTATGACCTACCTACTGCCCAGAAAGAGAATACAAGGAGAAATCAATGAAGAGAGAAACTTTAAGTTATGTTTCTTGCCGCTGCTCTCCAGAGCATCATTCAGAGTTATTTTTCTTTACTCTGAGACAATTTTATTTTGTCCTCAAATCCTCTGGACGGCATTAACTTACGTGGCTGAGTCTGTAATCCTCTAGAGACTTGGCTAAAACTAATACCTGCTGAATAGTCCTGAGATTAAAGTTATGTTTTCCTAAAATGTTTTGAAGAGGAATATTTGGTTTGGTTCAGTAAAATGTAGACTCAGAGACTGGTAAAATGCAAAGCTACATTACTGGGTTTTTTGTAACCTCTGCCCCTATAAGCCTGTTTTAAGTTAGAAGTGGAACACAGTATTTGCAAACCCATCAACCCTCGAAGGCTTCCTTAACAACAGGGCAGGCTTTGTCTTCTGACTCCCTTTACCCCCTTTTCTCTGCTTTGTCTTTTCTTCTGGTCTGATGACTCATGCACTGCCACACCTCTGCTGTGCCTTTTGTTTGGTGATTGACACACCGATGTAATTTATTTCAGACAATAGCTTTGCAGCTGGAGCTGTAAAATGAGTGGATGAGGTGGCTTTCCTTCATTTATTTTTCAGGTGGATTTTCCCAGTAGTATCAGTTGCTTCAAAGACTAGTGGGAAACTGTCCCTATCACCTTCTCTCCTTTTGTCCCGTTTCAAGTGATCTAAAAATTTTCTTTTCGTTCTCTTTTCATTGTGTAAATGCTCCAGCTTCATGAAATTGTATGCCTTACACTGGTTTCCTGAATCTATTTTTATACTACCTTCAGACTATGTTATTAAACTTTGTTTCTATTGGGGGTAGTTCTTTTCTGTATGTTAATCTTGCCACCAGGCAGTTTAGGAGTAGATTAATTAATAAATTCATAAAATGAAAAGGAGTTTAGGATATTTATGTCCTGTGAATGTTATCTTGTTCAGTCCTGTCATTTCACAGTGCATGTACTGACGTGTGATACTGATGACATTTTTTGCTAGCGAATGCCCGGATGAAGCCATCGTGTAGCCTTCCGAGACAATGCTTAGCATGTTATTCTTTATTTTGTTACTTCTTCATTGGAATTAGAATGTGTATTTAGTAATGCTTTAAACTGCACATAACAATACTTGATAAACAGTGGTTTAACCCACAGGATATTTATTATTCATACTTAACATGATTCCAGAGGGAGTAGCCTTAGTGTTGGATCCAGCTCATCATGTCAACATGGCTGTCTCCGTCTTTCCATTTTTCCTCAGGCGTAGCATGTTGTCCTATTTCCTCATATCTACTGCCCAAGTCATGGGGCAGCAGCTTTAGGATTTGTGTTAAGGAGGGAATAAAAATAAGAGGCTAGGCCAGGTGTGGTGGCTCATGCCTGTAATCCCAGCACTTTGGGAGGCCAAGGTGGGTGAATCACCTGATGTCAGGAGTTCGAGGCCAGCCTGGCCAACATGGCGAAACCCTGTCTGTACTAAAAATACAAAAATTAGTTGGGCGTGGTGGTGTGTGCCTGTAATCCCAGCTACTTGGGAGGCTGAGGCAGGAGAATTGCTAGAAACCGGGAGGCGGAGATTGCAGTGAGCTGAGATCACGTCACTGCACTCCAGCCTGGACAACAGAATGAGACTCCATCTCAAAAAAAAAAAAAAAAAAAAAAAGAATGAGAGGCTAACCCCAGTGACTTCTCCTTAAAGTTTGTCCCTTTTATCAGAAAGCAAAATCACTTTCCCAGAAGCCCCCCAAAAAGACTCTTCCTTACCTCTTACTGACCACAATATCACATGGCCCAACTTAGCTACAAGAGAAACTGGAAAAGTAAGTATCTCTGGTTTTATTAGTCTTTGTAGTGAAAGGCACGTAAGAGTAGAGGGAGTTGAGAATGGCCTTTGACTGGCCAACCAACAGTGTCTGTCAGAGTACTTATCCTAAAATCTGTATACATATAATCTGTATTTTCGTATCAGTGAAGCTTAACAGCCATGGGTTTTGAACTCAGATTGCCTTGGTTCAAATCCCAGTTTCATTTCTTCCTTTGACTTTGAACTTCTCTTTGCCTTTGTTGCCTTAACTGTAAAGCAGGGATGGTAAGTTATCAGTGTATGAATATTGTGTGAATGACCTGTTCTTAGCATGTTGGCACTCAATAAATGTCATCGGCAACCAACGCTCACACCCCACTTGAATACTGGCCAACCCCGGAACATACTGAATGTCTAGCAGCTTTTTCCCATTGTTAAACCAAACAGCTTGAAAAGGTAGCACTTCTAAATTACTAACTTAAAACTGACACATACAAAACCCAATTTGACTAGAAAAATCCCTAAGATGGATGTATAGTCAAAACAGAATTTGCCTGCCTTTGTTGGGACAATTTATAACTGACATGTTCTTTGGTTTAGAAATAAAACACTTGAAACTTTCTATAAATTCTTCATGTGTTGAGGCAGGATGGTGGAATACTTATTTTGACCAGAATATATCAAATTAAGAATCTAAGACCTGTCTATAAGTTGCAACATATATGATAGTTCTATATATTGATCGGGATAGAAACTAGAAAAAAAAAAAGTGCCAGAGCTATGGAAAAAGAAAAAAATCTTAGAAATTCAAGAGACAGAGGAATCAAGGAACTTTTTGAAACATAGTAGGTACTCAGTCCATAGTTGATGATAAATATTGTTGAGTGAGAAAAGCATCAGAAAATAACTTGAAATTCTGCAAACTTCATACCGTTCATAGCAGCAACTGTTCATAATAACCAGAGAAGTGGGTAATCCTTGCAGAAAAGCAATACAGGGAAACCCAGAGCAGCTTCTAGAAAGTGGTATGGTCTCATCGGGGACTGTACAGGAGAGTCGCTCGCCATGGAGTGATCCCTCAAGATGAGCCTTTCTAGGGTTACGGGGAGTCAGAAAAAGAGGAAACAACCATATCCAAGCCAGTTTCATATGAGGCCTGGATTACCTGGGGAGGCTCAGGTGACTTTAGTACAGAGCCACAAGAGCCATGTAGCCGCCGAAAACCAGAGGTGACAGCTCCTCCAACTTAGACCTTTCTCATGCCTGAGTGTTCTAGATTCATGGTATTCCATCTGGTAGCCAGTAACTCCAAGTTGACATTCCCTCAGAATCTAGAACAAATGAGAACTAAAATTCTAACTTAATTTCCTATCTAGATAATTGAATCAATCAGTCAGTCTCTGTAGTTGCCTCTCATGTACCCAGTAAGTGCCCAAGTAATTTGTCAGTTTGGGAAATGAAGCGAAGTCTTCAACAGCCATTCACATTCTCCAGGTGGGTAATGCACTAGGTGTGCTGCACACGTGCATTTTGAACAGTTTTCTGACTGCCGTTGTTCTCTGGCTTTGCCTTCAGAAAACCCGCTATGAAATGTATGTCAGCATTCTCAAGGAAGGAGGCAAAGAGCTCCTGAGTAACGATGAAAGCGAGGCTGCAGGACTGAAGAAGTCGCACTCGAGTCCTTCGCTGAACCCGGATACGTCTCCGATCACTGCCAAGGTCAAGCGTAATGTGTCAGAGAGGAAGGATCACCGACCTGAAACACCAAGCATTAAGCAAAAAGTTACTTAGAGTCCGTCTGCGGCCAGGAAGTGCTGGTCATGGAGCAAAATAGGGTTTTTCAAGATCTTTCTGGTAATCCGTGAATATATTTAAAAAAAAAAGTCTGTGACAAAATGGTGCATTAGTAATTTTTTCTATTGTACATTTTTGTTAGTTTCTGTACAGATTGTCTTTGCTCTTGATTTCTTTTGCTTTGATGATTTTTGCAACTTGATAGCTAATGCACCTTTTCTGTGAGGAGGAGGGGATCGTGATTTCAGTATGAATTATGTATCCCTTCTCTTTTGGTTTTCTCTTGTTTGCAGTCTGCTCAGTTGTTTTATGTATTCTCAAATCAACTGTTACACTTTTTTTAAGGTTAAAGAATTTAATCCATTGTGAAACGCTTAACTGGACAAACTGTAGTTTTAGTAAATTCTAGCTGGAGTTAATATACGCCTTTATATGTGAAATCTTGCCCAGTCACAGAGGTAGAATTGAGCACTCACAGATGCTCCAGTAAGAATCGCAGTGCTGGGAATCTAGATGCTCCAATATGAGGCAGCTGCGTGTGCAGCTTAGCACTTCCTGTTGAGATCGGACCCTGCTGGAAGCAGGGAGAAGGAGCGTGAAGATCATAGGATTGAGAACGTAGGGAAGCACATTAGCTTGCTTGAAGTGCTGATTCCATTTCAGCCAAGCAAGGGAAAGAGGAATTGGAGTCATTTTGCGTTTGAAGGTTGAGGAAAGATTGATACCCAGTTGATTTTGTTTGCTAAAGGATGGGGGCAGTAATCGGCCCTTGAGGAGCTGCAACAGTAGGCATGTGCGCAGTCTGCAGGAAATTGTTACCTCACTCCCACAGGGTCTAGACTAGAAATCCATCATCTCTATCGTTGATATCCTTCCATACAGGAATAGATTCTTTCTTACTCTACATATGTGTGTGTGCGTGCGTGTGTGTGCATGTGTGGGCATGGGGTTGTGTCCTGGTCATGATGTTGGGGTCTTCCTTCCTAACAAAATAATGCATTTTAAAATGAAACCGCTTTTGTTCTGTCCTTAAGACAAAATAAGGGAGGAAAAAGTAGCTGCAGTTGTCCACAATGGATATTGGCTCTTTAAAATATGTGTGAAAGTAATAGTCGGAATGAATTGTGGTTGGAAAACTGAGGGATCCGCTGGTCGCAGGTGCAAAGTGACTTTGTTTATTTTTGTCTCAGTCTCCTTGATAGCCACTTCACTCTGCTACTACTCAACTTTCTCCTAAAAATACTTTATCTATTTTCAGTCCTTTCTTTCTGTCTACTCAAAATGGTTCTATTAACTTTGCAGTCATGAGCTTGTTCCACTTACAGTCCCTTTGAAATTCAGGGTGATAAACAGAATATTCTCCTGTAGAGGAAGAGAAGGGAATGAAAGTTTAGCCCACTGAGACCTAGAACTTTGTGATTTCCTCACCTTGAAACTCTAGTCCCTAAAGTTATAATCTCCACAAGTGGCACAACTGCAGAACTAATAGAATCACTCTGATGATTCTTTTACCTCCCTTAGAAGTGTTCTATAGTTCTGCAGTTTATTTGTTGAAGGTACTATGACCAAAGAATCAGCTGCTCTAAGTGAATAGCATGGTTCCAGTGAATTAGAGAAAACCTGCTGTAAAACCATGGTAGTGTCTAAGTGGTATGTTATTATGATATACTAGCATTTATTTACAGAATTATTTATTTAATGTTTACTTCCTTCCCCTCTCTAAATGTCCATACTTGCTGTTGCCCAGAGAAGGGTTACCCCTCTCTAGGATTGCAGTTGCTTTCTTTGTAATAAGTATTTTGCCACACCTTAAAAAAAAAAAAAAAAAAAAAAAACTCACTTTTAACTCTCTGCCTTGTTTGGGTAAAGGCAGTAAGTAAGTTTATGTTTCAGAACTGCAAAACAAACAGGATAGTTACCAATATGGCCCATGTATCAGATTGACTTTTGTAGCATTCTCACTGAATGCAACATGTCCACAAGCAAGTTGTCTATCTTTCTACCTGATAATCTAAATTATCAGGGTATTTGTTTTCTGCCTAAATATTTACACTAAGCAGAGGGGAGAGAGGTACCTAGACCATGTCATCTATGAGCTTCAGTAACTAAAGAAAAAGGAACTTCCCTGAGTGGCTTGAACGTGTTTGCCCACAGTCTATGTCTATGTATATAGAATGTCTGTATGTATTTTACTTATTTAATATACATTGAATGGTACCTTGCTACAGTATTTCTGACATTTGGAGTATTGAAATACTCGGCTAGCATCAGCATCACTATAGCACTCTCCGTGTCATATGACTCACTAATATTAACTCCAGGGACTGCTGGATAGGCTCATAGATCATTGGATACAAAGGGCTCTTTTGAAGCTTCAGTATACCATGTTTGCATAGTATATCTTTAAACACAACTTTAAAGGTTCTTCTGTGAGCCAGGGTCTCAGACTGCCATAGCATGATGCGGTCCATCTTTAGCGCATAGGCTGAGAACACCTCTTCCCTGAGGCTTCTGGAAGGTTGCTGTCAAGAGTGCATGAAGGAGGCCAAGAGTTTATGCTATGGGAGGAAACAGTCACTGATTTGCTTAGATTCTGAGAGTCTGGCCCATAGCCAACCACATTTTCTTTTGGGATAATTTCTTTTCTGTGGTATCTAGCCAGAAGAAATTGAGGATGTTTCCTTTCATAGCTGCTCCAAGCCTGAAGAAATTGAGGATGTTTCCTTTCATAGCTGCTCCAAGCCTGTTGCCCAATTCACGGTACAAGGGAGGACCCCTTCCCTTTCTTCTGAAGGTACGCCACCCACCTCTATCCCCCACCCACCTCTGTCCCCCACCCAACTCTGTCCCCCACCCACCTCTGTCCCCCACCCACCTCTGTCCCCCACCCAACTCTGTCCCCCACCCACCTCTGTCCCCCACCCAACTCTGTCCCCCACCCACCTCTGTCCCCCACCCACCTCTGTCCCCCACCCACCTCTGTTCCCCACCCACCTCTGTCCCCCACCCACCTCTGTCCCCCACCCACCTCCATCCCCCACCTCAGCACCCAGGAGCCTTGGGACTTCCTTCCATATGATAAATCATTCTTGTTCACATCAATATACTTCATATTGATTTCTAGTATAGAAAATCTTGATAGCCATCAGAATACCTTGGTCATAGTCTTGTTGCAAAATTGACCATACAGGTGGCCCATGTATAAAATCTGTACTTTAAAGGTTGTTCCCACCTCACATGCTGGCTTTTACAGGGAGGTGTCTGGGATTCCTCTTTAGCAATCAAAACTTAATTACTAGGATGCAGAGTCCTTACTTTATCGCCAGCCCATAGGCATTTCTGAAGTGCTCTTTTTTGAAACGTCATTTTGCTAACTCTCAGCAGTGTCTAATTAAACTGAGCAATACTTTTGTGAATTTTTTTTTTTTTTTTTTTTGAGACGGAGTCTCGCTCTGTAGCCCAGGCTGGAGTGATCTCAGCTCACTGCAAGCTCCGCCTCCCGGGTTCATGCCATTCTCCAGCCTCAGCCTCCCGAGTAGCTGGGACTACAGGCGCCCGCCACCTCGCCCAGCTATTTTTTGTATTTCTTAGTAGAGACGGGGTTTCACCGTGTTAGCCAGGATGGTCTCGATCTCCTGACCTCGTGATCCGCCCATCTCGGCCTCCCAAAGTGCTGGGATTACAGGCTTGAGCCACCGCGCCCGGCCAACTTTTGTGAATTTTAAATTAATCTCAGTAAAACCATGTTGGGAGAGAGTCCTCTGATGGAAATGTACTCCCTGGATTATGTGTAACCTTTTTATTGCTCTTAGATGTAGAGGATAGAAAGCATTTTTTGGTGCAGTGGTCTTGTGCCAAACACAAGACCCTCTATGCTTCTCCAACTGTTATCCTAATCTAGCAAATGAGGACTGATCCCTAGGCAGAAGTGGTGTGAGGAATTAACTCTGGAAGAGGAAAATCTGGCTGGCTTTCCAATGCTAAGATAGGTTTGTATTTCACCCTGTGGCCAAGCTACAGAAATTCTGAGATTGTGGCAGAATTTATGCAACCAGCAGGGGAAGAGGCCTCTTATTGCCTAAACACAAAGTTACACTGAGTTTTCTACCGTCCTTTGCCTGTTGCTCCCTCTATCGTGTAAAGATCTGGGAAGGATGAAAGGCAGAGACTGCTTGTCATGAGCTGCACTCTTCTCTTTTTAACTAGTCATTGACAATTGGAAGAAAATTGACTTTAAAGAAGTTTCTCCATTGTCTTACTATCAAAACCTTCTTGGGTTTTGTTAATCGTCCTTGAATTTGAGTTCCTTTGGCATTTTTCCTTGTAGTCATCCGTTAAGCTTGTTGCATCCTGAATCCACAGGAAGTTTAGTTTTGCAGGTTGAATCTCTGTAATTTAACTCCTGTGGACTTCGTCAAGTTTTCAGCAGGTTGGGAGCCACATCTCTTAATTTCAGCAGTGAGTCATCCCTTCACTTTTCAAATGACAGAATTTTTTCCAGTTGTAAAATTAACATTGTAAAACAAAGAACCAAAGGTGGCATCCGAGGAGTCGTTAAACCTAAAGTCTAGTTTATGAGTCATTGTCCAAGCTGGAGTTTAAATAGTATCTGGCTTTTGTCTCAAAGCATGTAAGTTACTCTGACAGAAAATGGGAAGTCAGCCTTGCAGGCACATGTGCCTCTGGGCCTCCTACCTTTCTCCACAGCTTTCTGGCCATCTTTTCTCCCAGGCCATGCCACTGCTCTGCCACAGGTCAGCAAATTTCTTTCCACCAGTCTGATAGCATCTTACATGATCAAATCATCACAGAATAGCCCCGTGATAGACTATTGATAGCAATAGGTGCTTTGTCACTGATTTTTCTCTCAGATTCCTTTTCCATCTCTCACCCATAAAGGAAGGACTGAAATCCAAAGGCATTCTCCTTTTGTACCTACAGTATCCAGAACCAATGTGGGCAGCCTTCTGCTCATGACAATAATTGGCCCATTGCATGCAGAGAGAATGTCTTCATAGAGAGAATGTCATTAAATACTTGAATCTGCATGACAGTTTGACTTGAATGCAACAGCAGGAAAATTTTGCAAGTTACGTAATTGTATATACAGTAGGTTTTCTTAAGTCTCCGGTTCATCCTTTGTAATTTATGTGTGTATCTGTAGTATTGCAGGCTTTTGGAGAATATTCTTACAGATAGTATGTCAGTCATCAAAGAAAATGCTGTCACCTGCCATTGTTGTATTTGTGGGTATTTATAGTTGTATGTATGTAAATGCATTAGTGTGTAGATTGCGTATCAGTATATGGTACATGTACATCAAAATTATTTTTGTCCTTAATCAGTGTGATATGAAAAGCAAGAACAACCTCATAGGACTGATTATGTAATGAAGTTGTTGAGAGTATATATAGTGGTATTGTTTTATTAAACTTAAATTCAAATAATATTTTGATTAAAATTTTTAATAAGACTTTATGCTAGAAAATTCTGTCTTTGAGCTTTGAATCACCAGGGCAAAAATGACTTTGAACTAACCTTGTGAATCTTTTGCAGTGTACTGTGTGCAATACCAAGGGCATAGCTCCCTGTAATTTGGGAAATACAGAAAGAAAAGAAAAAAAAAAAAAAAAGGCAGCCTGTGCAGTCTTAGTAACTTTAGTATTAAGAGCACTTAAAGTCAAACTGAGAAATTTGGGCTTATTACAAAATGTGATGCTTTAAAGCACACGTTCTTTATTGTTGTTGTAATTAGTCCATAAAAAATATAGCTTTCAGAAGAATTAAGTACCCACCATATCATTTATGTATTTGTGTATATTTTACGGGAGATCAAACCACTCTCGTGGTGCCGCATCCGTACTCGCTTGACTTGGAAGAAATATCACAAGCACTAAAGTATATCAGGGCATCCCAGGATTGGGTACTGGATCCTAGGTTTGCAGTTGCACAAATTAGCATCTAGTGTCACAGGTAAAAGAATTTCAGGACCAGGTTTAAACTTTGTTTTAAATATTTTTATACTTAGGTCTCTTTTTCCTGCCTCTCCCCAAAGAAGAGCCACTGGCCTTAGTTGTTTGAGCTTACTGCTTATATTATAGAGTGTAAATAGATAACTAGAGACTAAACTTTTATTAACTAGCATGTTTGGTATATTTAAAGCAGTGACTGAGTGTGTTTGAGTGAGCGGCTGGGGGCAGTGTCTTTTGTTTAAACACACTGCCTCGCATCTTTGCAGCTGATTCAGAGAGTTTGAATTGTGCGATGGGAAACTCACTTCAGCTCTAGGCTGCAGTAATGTGTTGGTAGTTACACTTGAGGTGTTTTGTTTTTTTTTTTTTTAATTAACTCTATAGTCTCAAACTATTTTTGCAAATATATCATTTTTCCTAGTTGGTTCTTGACGTGCAGTGGACTGGCTCTGTGAATGATTGGCAGGGTCTTAGTTTTGCAAGAGTATTTCCTTCTAAGAATTATTGTGATCTGCAGAAACAGCCGCTCGATTCAAAAATCATGTAGAAAAGGAGTAGGAGAAACAAAACGTTTCATTTGTGGGCCTTAACCATTTGAAATGTTTGGACTTTAACATAAAGCCATGGAGTTTATAAAGCCAAGTAACCATTTGACATGGATAATAATATCCACTCTAGAGAGAGTATATATGCATATTGATTTTTAATGCCGTTAAGATACTTTTGTAAAACTGTAGGAACAAGAGTAATTAGACCAAATGGAAGCTTAGGGGACAGTAAACTGGTTGCTTTCCATTTAGAGTAACCATGCATGTGGTTAGTCCTCTACTCCTGAGATTCAGAACCAGATGACTGTCCCCTTAGGTGTATAAGGAGAAAAGTTGACACATCTGGGACCTCTGACATGTGTACACATGCTTGCACACATGCACACACAGTGAATGTTTTAAGTTATACTAACATAAGACCTTAAGATGAAAAGAGCCAGAATATTCTAAAGAGGTGATGAACAAAGGGGATGGAAACTGCATCACAGATGTTTTCCAAGGGCCAGGGTGGAATTTGAGCTCTAGTGTCTGACTTTGAGATGTGTTGTATTTTTAACACATAAATGAGGGGATCCATATCACATTCTTTCTTGTGGACCACCAAATTGAAAGCTTTCTTGTAACTCACAAGCAGCAGCTCTCCAGCAGCTCTCCATAGCCTGGGTGAAGTCCCAGAAGCTGGTGTGCATCATTTTCCAAGGTGGTAGAGCTGCTTGCTCTGCAGATCATTCCTTTGAGAGAGGAGTACAAGTGAAGAAACAAGGAGGCACTTCCTATAGGAGCACTGATGTGCCTCGTCCACACTCCCCTCTGGGCTTGACTGAACATGCTGAGAGAGCTCCAACTGAACATGCTGAGCAGTTGAGCACTTTTCCATCAGCAACAACAGTGAGGATGGAAATGGAAAGGAACTGAACTAAAATGCATTTCCCTTTGCAGGGCAGAGAGCTAAGCTCTTAGGAACAGTGTTGTAGAAATAAGCACCCTAACTTCAATTCCTGAAAATGTTGGTTAATGGAGAGAATTTTGGAGTTTCACTTAATTATTTTCCCATCAGTCGACCTAAATAAGTCTTCAGACTCTTCAGACTCCTAGAAGAGTCCCAGCCCAGCTCTGCAGGTCTGAAGCTCACTGCTCTGAGCTCTGAATACCAGAGCCCTGCAGAGGGTGTTGATAACGCATCATCTCTGCAAAGAGGAGCCTCTGCCCCGGCCGCCACTTCACTCAGGCTTCTACTGAGCAGCAAGGACAGCCTGGGTTCCAAATGCCGCTTCCCCTGCTTTAGGGATCCGGGTGTCCTGATAACGTGACCGTGCCGAGGCAAGGTATCAACTCCAAGAGTGAATGAGTCACTGAGCGTGGCACATGAATAAACGTCATGACAAAGATTCTCTGAGTGAGGCTAATGCCACGTATTTTACCTTTGCAAAAAATCAACTGGCACACTGAGTTCTAACCACGGATGGATGATATCTTTGCCTCCACACCCAGATTCCTAGAAATGGCTAACGTTTCCTTTCTGGGGGAAGGGTGGAGGAACACTCAAGTGCTAGCTTAGCAGCTTTGCTCAGTCCAGGTCAGAGCTGTAAGGTAAAGGCCTAAGCGCCTCCCTGCAGTCTCTTCTATCTCAAGTTTTAGGAACCCCTTTCTAGAACAGAAATGTACACTAGCGGAGAATTTACATTGTCAGCCTCGATTACCATAGGACAGGCAGAAAGGTGGTAATTTTTCTTTTAATATAAAAGAAGCTTTTAACTTTTCCAGCCTATTATAATAACTGGGTTATATTCACTGTGACTCAAGCTAATTGGCATTGTGGAACATTTCTTTACCTTCAAAGTTTTCTCCACCAATCATTTCAGTTCTATTGCAGTCCTGGTGCCATATGTCCCCTGCAAATTGTGAAAGTAATTAGTGACAAAATAGCAACCTGCTCCTTTTCGATGGCCAAACTGTCAGCATTAGCAGATTTGGGTAAGCTCGTGGTACTATAACACGTACTGGAAACCTGTTCCTCATCACCACCTACCAGATTCCGGAAATGCCATCTTCTAGAAGACGGTGGCATTTATGGTGGTCTTCTTTTGAATGGAACAGTAATTTGTGTGGATATTGTTAAAGTGTTTAAAGAATATTTTGACAATTAAGTTTACATTTTACAATTGCTTTATTTTTTATTAAAATAGTTGTATATAAATATTACCCTATTTCACTGTTGTTCAAGTAAACCTAAACCTTGTAGACAAGTGAGTCACCTGATATGTATAGAAGCTGTGACATATAGAGTACATTTATTGTGTAAATGTTTATGAATATAATTGTTCCTGTGTTTTTATAAGTTGGGGATATTTTGTTGTTTTACAACAACAAAATTTATTGCATTTAAATGGTTTTTATGTAATAGAAATCATGCAAAATAGTGAAGGATTTAAAATATGTATATGATATATGTAAATGTACAAACTTTAGAAGGAAATAAATCCAACAAATTTCAATCATTTGGGGGAATGTTTTTATTTGCTTATTTAAGCAACTGTAATAATACTTTTAAAAATCAAATAAGATCACACTCTGCCTGCCTCTGTAGAAAGACAACCACAAGCCCCAGGTCGAAAGATGTGGCCAGAGTGGTTGAACAAAGTGGTGAGAAAATCAGACTAACGCCGACTCACCTGCGCGCATTTCTGTCAAGATTTGTGTGTGAATACTTCAGAGATCTGTGGTCTTCATTAAGGGGCTTTGAGCAGGGGAGGAGGAAATAAACTTTTTGAAGCAATTTCAAGAGTCATTTGCATTCCCATTTATTTCTCATCAAGGCAAAGAGACCATGCAGCTAGTTATTGTCCTAAAATGCAAATGCTGATATGCAAATCACTGCTTTTTTCTGCCCCGTATGTACCTTTGTGCTCTTTTCATCAAACCTAATGTTAAAAGTAAGATCTGTTGACTTGGAAAATGCAAAATAAAACACCATCCTAATCACTTCTAAATATTAGAAAGGATGTCTTACGTTGGGGGATTTGGACTTTTTGAAACAAGGTCACTGGTTACAGCCTCTTCCACACAAATGAACATGATGCCTGGCAGAGATCAAAATTGCTATGAGGTGTAAATCTCAAAGAAATCAAAGCATTGTGGGAATTGGGAGAGCTCTATCCTTTACCATCCCTTCGCTTTCCCTCCAGCTCCCTGTTTGGAATGTGAAATGTGCCTAAAGATCACCAGGATGGCTGAATAGTAGAAAGGAGAGCTTTATTGGCGATATCAGTTTGCAAACTGGGAGAGACGCCCTCTGATGTGTACAGAAGGTCCTCTGTCTTCAAAGAGGGAAGGGAAGGTTGGTGTTTACCCCTCACAGAGCCTGTATTACATAATAGAGTCATACATATTCAGCAGCGGGTTTGGAGGAAAAGCTATCCATATGTATGTGGAGAGCCGAGCGCATGTGCACTAGGTAAATATATGCATAGCATACACCCCACGTTCATTTTAGGGCAAGGTGTTAGCATGAAAATGAGGTGTAATTTAGCTCTTTATGTTAAAAGGTAAACTATAGGATACTAAGTTTGTGCACAGTCCCTATAACCTGCTAAGACTGGTTTGAGCTCTGCAGTTTCTTACCAGGAAAGAATATTCGCAAGGCCAGTCTTCTTTCCAATCACCATTGTAGTGGTTGTATTAATAATTCAGAGTTAGGAAGGGTCAATTTGTCTGTAGCTCTTACTGTTAGGGAGTTTATCAAGAATGTGGTTTTTCTTGTAGCCATAGGAATTTAGGGCCGTGCTAGTCAAGCCCTGAAGCCTCCACCGCAGGTAACTTTTGTTCCCTTAACCTCAGAGTTCATCTTAGTTAGTAAAAGAGTATCTATTTCAGTCTCTCAGATCACAAACTCAAATATGAACCCCTCCTTGTCAGCTGCCTGTCCTCTGGAGGTGCGGGAGTTTGTATCTTGTATTCTCTGTGTTGCACAGTTAATAACATTAGCACCAGGGGGACTATAGAGATATTTAGTAACTCATAGGAGGAAACTAAAACCTAGAGCAAATTAAATTGAATAAGGAATAAATAGTATAAGGATATAACAACTCTAAATGTCTCATCTCTAGTTCAATTCTATTCCACAGAACTGAGATGCATCAATAAGACTGCTCAATCACTGTCAATTTTTATTGATAAATTATAAGCAATAGGAAATACTGCAGACAGGCACACATCTTTCTAATATTAGTGGAGAAGAGTGTGAGTTCAGTATGCTGTAGATTAGTGAGTCTGATATTAATTCTGGGCATATTTTTAGAGTAAATTGGAAGGGCAGCAGCAATTATTGGAAGCCAGTGTGGGTTCCCAAAAAGAACCATTTCAGACTCCATCTATTCCCTATTGCATAAGACTAACCTGTAGATTAGAAAAATGCAGGAGACAAAACATCTGAGCCATAACAAGCGATTTGGCAAAGTCTTTAATGAAATATGTCTGGGCAAAATGCAGAAATATTATCTGGACATTAGTAGAGTTGGTGGGTGTGAAACCACTTGAACGAAACTAATTCAAGGATATGTATCAACTTGGAAGAGCATTTCTATTGTCCTGCTGCAAAGCTTGCCTTTTGGCCCCATCTATTCAACGTTTTAATTAATAACTTGATGGAAGCTACAGAAGGCAAGTTGATGAAAAATGGGTATGTCATAAAGCTGGGAGAAAATGATTACGCTAAATGACAGAATCAGGATTCGAGAAAAAAAAAAAATCTCATCAGGCAGAGAAATGGGGCAAATTAATGCATAATGCACGAGGGTGTCATGTCTTACACTTCAGTTACAAAAAAACAATTATACAAGGTCAGGATAGGACATTGTGTCACACAGAATAGCAAGCAAGTGGGAAAGAAAGCCTCCAATTAAAATCCACAGCAAGCTCGATGCACGTCAACAGATGATGCAGCCGCCAAAAACACTGGTGCCATCTCAGTGTACACTGATGTATGTATGGCTTCTAAAACAAGGAAGGTGAGTCGCAGTACCCTTGACACCAAGACTAACCCTGAGTAAATTGCGTGAGACTTGGCACGTACACAAAACAGAGCATGTGCAAAAGCAGCCGCCAGGGCTCCCCCAAAATGGGAGCAATTGGGAGGAATATGGAAAACGTATGACCTGGAAATGGTTAACCTCTGCAGAACCAGGGAAGACTGGGCTTCAATGTCAAAATGAGTCTTATGTGGGAGGGCAATGAGAACTGTCCTATAGCCATCTAAAGGGTTTAACTAGATTAGTTATTAGAACTTACAGAAAATAAGATGGCAGCTCAACAGAAAGGAACATTTCCAGTATTCCAGGCTGTCCGTGACAAGTTGTCAGCCAGCGGAGCAGTTCACGTGTGCTTGGGCATCCTCGGGCGGAAATACTGAGAACTGAGTGAGGCTTTGGGTAAGTAGTTGGATTATTATGATGACAGACAATATTATTACACATATTTTCTGAGCTTGGCACTGTGCTGAACACTTAGCATGAATTTCTGGCATAATCTCTTTGCGTAAGTCTGATGCAGCTCTATTGTTTACCCCATTTTACAGAGAGGAAAAGCCTGCATCAGGCTCCCCCTCTTCAGATGTTCTGCAGCATTTGAACACACCTCAACAGCTTCTATTTTGAACTACAGAAGTCAGAGCTCTGACCCACCAACTTTGTAACTTCAGATTGGAAAACCAATAATTCCACTCACGGGGACAGGATGTATGGGTGTCATCCAGGAAGAACTGGCAATAAAAATAGCCCCTTTCACTCTGCATTGGAATCCCGTGGATTTAAAAATCCAAATGCTTGTGTCCCACTCAAGAAATTCTGATTAAATTGTTCGGAACTGTGGCTGAGGTGAGCTCTGTCACCCAGACTGGGGTGCAGTGGCGACATCATACATCATAGCTCGCACAGCCTTGAACTCCTGGGCTCAAGAAATCCTCCCACCTCAGCCTCCCAAGTAGCTGGGACCACAGGTGCACGCCACCAAACACAGATAATTTTTAAATTTTTTTTTAGAGATGGCATCTCACTAGGTTGCCCAGGCTGGTCTTGAACTCCTGACCTCAAGCGATCCTTCCACCTTGAGCTCCCGAAGCACTGGGATGATGTGTGAGCCTCCACATCTGGCTTCTGTGGAAATGTTAAAAGATCCCCAGGTCATTCTAACATGGAGCCAGGACTGAAAACCAGGTCCCTAGAGCTTGGCAACTCACTGCGCCTGCTGAATCTCTGGGAGCATGCGGGAAAAGAAAAATCTTCTGCCGTTCCCAGACCTAGGGAGTCAGACAGATGGGCGTTTTAACTTGCTCTCCAGGTGATGTGTGTGCACATTCAAGTGTGAGAAGCCCCACTTTAAAGCATTCCCAAGGTGTGCTCCCTGAAGCAACAGTAGCAGCATCACCTGAGAACTGGTTAGAAATACTTTGCAGTCATAGAAAAGAATGAGATCATGTCCTTTGCAGGAACCTGGGTGGAGCTGGAGGCCATTATCCTTAGCAAACTAACACAGGAATAGAAAACCAAATACTGCACGTTCTCACCTATAAGTGGGAGCTGGATGATGGGAACACACAGACACAAAGAAGGGAACAACAGACACTGGGGCCTACTTGAGGGTGGAGGGTGGGAGGAGGGAGAGGATCTGAAAAAATAAATATTGGGTACTAGGCGTAGTACCTGGGTGATGAAATAATCTGTACAGCAAATCCCTGTGACACGAGTTCACCTGTGCAACAAACCTGCACATGTACCCCTGAACCTAAAAGTTTTAAAAAATAAGAACAAAGAAATACACTTCTCTACCTTATCCCAACCTACTGAACCACAAACTCTGGGGATGGGGCCCAGCCATCTCTGCTTGATCAAGTCTTCCAGGTAATGCTGATACCCATAAAGTTTGAGACACACTGTTGAGAGTAACTTCCATGGCTACGGAAGCCCTTCATGCTCACAAAGGGCAACAGGGAGTTTTCTGCCATTTTTGTTTTTGGTGCAATGCTGCCCATTGTCTCTTGGATCTCTTAACTATCCTTGTGAAGAAGGGAGACCGGGATATCCCCACTGTGGAATGAAATGTTAACTGGAGAGTGCTACTTAGATGGCCAGAGGGCTTCCCTGTATGTAGGAGTGAAGGAGACGCAGCCCTGGCCCATTCTTCCCTTCTAGAAGTAGGCCTCCCTCTCAGCTTATCCCCAACGGACCCACCTTGAGGCACCTGGCCTGGCCTGGCCCTCCTGAAATGGAATGTAATGCATGTTCCCACTCATGCTTTAAGGACAACCTCTTCCTCCTTTCTAGGCAACCTTCCCTGGCTATTTACGGTTGTCTGCTAAGCACACCCTTTACAGAATTCTGGCCACACCGCTACAATTTGCAAGAGGCACTCATGGTCTGGAAGAGTATAACCAGGGAACGCTTACCCGGTAGTCTCCTGGGAATACAGCTGTGATCAAATACAGCATGGCCAGTCACACTTAAATTTCAGATAAAGAGAACACTTTTTTAGCAGAAGTATGCCCCATGCAATGTTTGGAACATCCTTATGAAAAAAAAAAAAGTACTCATTGTTGATCTGGAATTGAAATGTAACTGAGCATCCTGTATTTTATCTGGTAGCTCTACCCAGGAGGCCTCCTAGGGTAGCATCTCCACATGAATTCTCCCTTTCTCAGCCAGAAAGGGGATACTGACAATATCTTTGGTTATTCAGATTTACGGAGGTGTTGGGGCTCAGAAAATGATACCCTAAAATATGGCGCTTTGACAGACTGAGTACTTTGAACTAAAGGAGATTGGAAGGCCTCAGAAGCGGCCTCAACCCAAGTCTCTTTTACCTCCTGCCCTGCTGTTTCTCACCCTGACTCTCCCCCAAACTGCGCCATAGAAACCAGAATTCCAGATCGCCCCATTTCCGCCCCTAAAGAAGCTTCTTCATGCTGACCAAACTCAGAAGGGATTGAAGCGTAAAGCTACATGCCAGTAATGGATGTAAAACCATCACGTGGCCCGGAACACAGGTATTGTGATAACAAACATTTTCTCCTTTAGGCAGGTACACAGTGGAAGTCAAATTAGAATTAGAACAGGGATTTTGGAGTCCAGAGAAGCTGCCTATGACTCCCCATTCTGCCACTTAGGGACTAAGTGATCTTGGGCAAGTTATCTAATCTGTACCTGTTTTCACATTTAAAAACGAGAACACCTAGCTCATGGGGTTGTTATGAGGCTTAAATGAGGCAGTGCATACAAAACAGCCCAGCACGTGGCCCTTAGCAAGTCCTTGCTATAATAATGATAAACAGTATTAACTCATATTACCCTATTAACATCATTCATCCCATTAATGGTCATTGTCAGCTGGTTTTCTCCTGCTTCTGGCCCAGAAAGAACTTTGCCTTTAGCACATACCTGGGCTCATGCACTATGTGCTGATTTTGTAATTTAACTCAGCAGAATTTTGGAAAAGGCTGCTTTGCCAACCCTTAGCTTGCACATAGAGGTAAACATTATTATTTATCATTTATATTCTCTATTTTTGTTATTATCTTGATCCTCTAGAAAATCATTGTCTAGTATGGTAGCCACTAACCACATGTGACAGTTAAAATTCAAGTCAGTTAAATTTAATTTCTGCAACTCCTATTAAGTGTTTATATCGGCCAGGCACGGTGGCTTATGCCTGTAATCCCAGCACTTTGGGAGGCCGAGGCGGGCGGATCACGAGGTCAGGAGATCGAGACCATCCTGGTTAACAATGGTGAAACCCCGTCTCTACTGAAAATACAAAAAAATTAGCCGGGCATGGTGGCGGGCGCCTGTAGTCCCAGCTACTCGGGAGGCTGAGGCAGGAGAATGGCATGAACCTGGGAGGCGGAGCTTGCAGTGAACCGAGATCGCGCCACTGCGCTCCAGCCTGGGTGACAGAGCAAGACTCTGTCTCAAAAAAAAAAAAAAAAAAAAAAAAAGTGTTTATATCAGCAAGGGGTATTACATTTTGTTAAAGTTTTTTATATACCAGTGGAGATAATTATGTGATTTTTTTTCCCTATAGCTTTACTGACATGGTGCTTTAAATGGGCAAATTTTCTAATTTTTAACCATTTTCTATTTCTAGGTCTAACCTATGTCAAAAGACATAATTACAACAAATGTAGTTTAAAAATCTAATTGGCTTTTGTTTGCCATTTTAGAATCAGGCAGCATTTCTTTCTATAGAATGAGTGCCCAACCGGGCATGACAGAACAGTTGGTTTTTGGAAGGTGAGAACAAGGAAACAGAAAAAAGTGGATTGGTTACCAACAGGTTACTTCAGGTTATTTTTCATGTAAGGGTTAAAGCAAAAGAGACTTCCTGTCTGAGGTTGACTGGGCCCTCTCTGATTGGTTGCTGTGAATCTCCTATTTTCAGGAAAAACAGCTCTGTTTGTGGATCTACCTGATTCCTTCAAGTTTCCGTTTGATTCTGTGGCACTTATTATGAGTGACTCCATTTTGGTTTGGTTTGTTGGTACCTAGAGCAGGAGCTCAGTGCCAAACACTGGCTTCCCATAATTTTGTTTAATAGGTGGACAAAATAATCCAATTGGTCATTATTCATTATTTTAAAATGTGCTGTTAGATTCTCTTCGTTAATTTTTTTTTAATTTTGCATCAATATTCATGAGTAAAATTGGTTTGATTCTTTATTTGTATTTATTCATTAGCGTTATTCTTGCATCATAAGAAGAACTTGGAAGTTCCTAGTCTGAATTTCAGAAATTTAGAATTATCTAGACTTTGAAAAGCTCTCCCTTTGAACTATCTGGGTCCAGTAGTTCTTTACAGAGTTGATATTTAGTAACATCCTCTACCTTTATGGAAATTGGTCCAATATGGTGTGTCCATGTCTACTAGGGTCAATTTTGATTAATTGTATTTTCCTAAGAAATTATATACTCCATCTACATTTTAAAATTTATTTTATATAAAGTTGTGCATAGTAAGCTCTCATGGATTTTGTTCAATACCCTGTGTTTCAAGGACAAGTATTGGGGCTCAGAAAGTGATATGCCAAAGTGTGGCTCTTAGAAGCAGCCTCAGAACCAAGGTCTCTCTGAACTCTTTCCCTCCTGGCTCTCTCCCCTCATTCTCCCCTAAACTGAGCCATAGAAATCAGAATTCTTCTTCCCCAAGTTGGGTCATAGAAACCAGAATCCCTCTTGCCCAAAGCAAGCCAAAAAATCCTAGAAATATGTGTCTACCCTTCCCCCGCCTTTCCATAAAGCAATTCTCTGACCTACCTTATCTGACAGTAGATCATAAGACCCTCATTCCGGAAGGGGTCTTGCCCTACATCCAGGAGGAAGAAATGCTACCCAGGGAGTCAAAGAAGAATCCCAACAGGGCGTGCTGCGTTTTCCCATCAGTCTACTTTTCTTAGATAATACCTGTTCTGTCCAATCACACTGCTAGCTTCCATTGAACCAAAGTATAAAAATAGACAGCTTTCTCTGGGCCTTTGGGTCTTTGTTTCTGAAGTATCCTGCATCCCCTAAAATTTTAATTACATAAATTTGTTATGCTTTTTTCCTTTAACCTGTCTTTTGTTACAGGAATGTTGGCCATGACCTTTACAATGGGTGAGGAAAGGTATCACACCTTTCTGCCCCTACACTAGTTTCCCCACGACATTTCTTATTTGGAGTATTTGTGGATTTTTCAGTTTTTCCATAGTTAAGTTAGATTCTGGTTTGTATATTTCTCTGCTTTTCTGAAAGGACTTGCATTTTGATAAAGGTTTTCATGTTAATTTCTGTTTTAACCTGTATTTTTTTAATGCTTTCTTTATATAGGATTTTCTTTTTCTTGCTTTTTGAATTGGAAGTTTAATTCCTTTACTTTTATTCTCAGGCATTTAATATTATTTATTAAGTGTTTTATAATAAACATTGGTTATTATATAATGTATTAAGTATTTAATATTTTATTATATAATTTAGTAATAAATATTATTGACTTTTTCTCTAAAAATTTATTTCTTTTAATAGGTGAGTCAACTGCATTTTAACTGTGAAATGTAGTGGTTATATCATGTTTTCATTCTTTTAACTGAAAAAAAAAAAATCGCAATTAAGGTTTCCATTTCTGCTTTAACCCAAGCTTGTTTATTAGAGATATTTTTCATTTCTAACTTGAAGGGCCTTGTTAAATGTTTGTTACTGTGGGAGACCAGAATATACCACCCCGAAATACGACTCTAGGAGACCAGAATATGCCACCCCAAAATAAGCCTCTTTAGCATGATGATTATTTTGAGCTGATTATTTTCAGAAACTGCAGACAGAGGAAAAGATCCAAAAACAGGCTAGAAGTTACCGTTTTGTAGAGGAAATTTACATGTACAAAGGAAACCTTCATTTGTAAGAGTGTCTCCCTCTGTACCAGGAAGAGGAGAATCACTAGAGAGTCTTCTCAATGGAGAAAACATTGATTTGATCTGCATAATATACCTTACCCTCATTTGCCAAGCTTGTCCTGGGCACTTATCCACAATGGCCTTTCCCACTCCATTCTTTTTTTTGCTCAATAGACTAAGATAGTAAAACCTGAATTCACAGTGACATGACTTGGCTTTGTGTCCCCACTCAAGTCTCATCTTGAATTGTAATCCCATAATCCCCACATGTCATGGGAGGGACCTGGTGGGATGTAAATGAATCATGGGAGAAGTTTCTCTTCATGCTGTTCTCGTGATAGTGAGTGAGTTCTCACGAGATCTGATCATTTTATAAGGCACTTCCCCCTTCAGCCAGCACTTCTCTTTCCTGCCGCCATGTGAAGAAGGATGTGTTTGCTTCCCCTTCAGCCACGATTGTAAGTTTCTGGAGGCCTCCCCAGACATATGTAACTGTGAGTCAATTAAACCTCTTTGCTTTAGAAATTACCCAGTTTAAGGTATGTCTTTATTAGCAACGTGAGAACAGACTAAGACACACAGCCACCACTTTGAGATTTACTCATTTCTCTGGGTATCTCCTGTGAACCCAAAAAGTATCTGAGACAGGTCTTAATCAATTTAGAAAGTTTATTTTGCCAAGATTAAGGATGCACCCATGACACAGCCTCAAGAGATCCTGATGACATGTGTTCAAGGTTGGGGCAGAGCTTGGGTTTATACATTTTAGAGAGATACGAGACGTCAGTCAATATGTGTAAGATGTACATTGGTTTGGTCCCGAAAGGCAAGACAACTCGAAGCAGGGGCTTCCGGTTTAGGTAGATAAGAGACAAACAGTTGCATTCTTTTGAGTCTTTGATCAACCTTTCTCTGAATAAACAGTTTACATGTGAGAGGAGTATAGAAGAATAGTCAGTTATGCCTTACACTGCCTCAGTGAATCTGCATTTTTCCATGAACAATAGGGTAGAGGAAGCAATCAGATATGCATTTGTCTTAGGTGAGCGGAGGGATGATTTTGAGTTCTGTCCTTTGTCCTACACCTGTGAAAATAAGCTATCAATTTACATTGCCAAAATGCAATTCAAAAGATCTGTTTTAGGGGAATTACTTTGTGGGCAAATTGTGAGGGAGGTATGTAGCTTATCTTTGTAGCTATCTTATTTAGGAATAAAATGGGAGGCAGGTTTTGCCTGATACAATTCCAAGCTTGACTTTTCCCTTTGGCTTAGTGATTTGGGGGTCCCAAGATTTATTTTCCTTTCATATTCCCATGTTTACATGAAGTATACATGCTAATTAATGTGTTCTTCTCCTCTTCATCTCTTTTTTGTTACAGGGACCCATTACAACTAAGAACTATTAAAAGTACAGAGAAAATTATCTTTTCCTCCTCCACAGTATTAATGTCTTACTGGAATGTGTTGTGCTCAGAGAAGGTTGTTTATATTATGTCTATTTCATATAGCTGTTTCATAGATTATTGATGTCCCTTTGTAACACGATATGGATAATCATGAGTGTTCTGTGTGCTCCTGAAGAGAAGGTATGTTCTAGAATATTAAGGTTTAAAGTTGTACCTATATCCATAGATTTTACCTTAGAGATTGCAGGCTTGTTTTGGTTTTTAGGTCTGTAAATATTTAAGTATTTTCCATTAGCTTATTCTGCCTTGGACTGAGGGTTGCACATTCAAATCTCCTATTATTTGTGTGCTTCCCTCAATTATTAGTATAGTTTCTGCTTCATGAAGGTGATTGCTATTTTACTGGTGTATAGGTAATGATAACTATTAAATCTTCATTCTGAACTTTGAACTTTATCATTTTTCATTGTTTAATAGTTTTCCCCTGAATGCTACTGTTTTCTATAGGAATAATAACATTTTTTTCCTTAATGTTCATATTTGTCTGGGTTACCTTTGCCTAGACCTTTATTTTTAACCTTTCTAAATAACTTTGTTATAGGTATGTCTCTTGTATGCATCACAGAATTGGGTTTGCGAGGCACTTTTGAAAACTTTCTTTTAATAGATGAATCAACTCCATTTATACTCATTGATGTGACTGGTGTATTTGGCTTCAAATCTGTAATATTTTCTAATGTTATCTTTAGCATGTGTATAACATTATGTATTTACTGTGTTTTTCTCTATATGTGATCTGTTTCATTGGATTATTTCTATCCCTCTTAGAAATTAAAAACAAAAACTAAAAAAAAAATTGGCAAGTGGAACTGGTAAATGAAAAAATAAATAAATTTTTTTTTAGAGATGGGTCTTGCTGTGTTGCTCAGGCTGGTCTCCAACTCCTGGCCTCAAGTGATCCTCCCACATCAGCCTCCCTAGTAGCTGGGATCCTCACGCCTCAGCCTCCCTGGAACTGCCACACCTGACTTTTTACATTCTTTAATTGCTTTGTTAAATTGAGATGAAATTCACATACCATAAACTTAACCATCTTAGGAGGGTGATGTCAGCAAGGTGACATAGTAGGAGATACCAGCCTTCATCCCCTCACAAAAGGCAACAATTAAGCAGCTATCCACCAATGATAAAAGCCTTCAGAGGGCTCAAGGATCCAATTGAGAATGTGCCCAGCAACACAATGGAACAATGAATGGAGAAAGACCCCCGCTGAAGGATCACTGGAGAGTGGAGAGACAGCCTAACTGTGGCACATCGAGATGGCTAGGAACAAAGAAATTGGGAAGGGCCATCATTCAGTCATGCAGTGGGTTCTTTCACAGCCCCCAGTGGCCTGCTTTGCAGAGGATAGCAGAAGCTTCCGCCACTGATGTAACCAACAGTCATCACTGCCATGAACTCCTCAGAGTAGGAGATGCTGCTCTTCACCTTCCCACAGAAATCAGACATTGTTGTGCCACTGGGGACCAGGACTGCCACCCACCCCTCCAAGTCTCTACCCATCCCAGACCCCAGAGCTGTGGCTGCTCTGTGCACACCATGCTCCAGACCCCACCTCCACCACTGCACCATGAACTCCTGTGCCTCAGACGTCAGAGACAATGCCACAGCAAGCACGCCTCAGTCGCTAGAGCCCCTGGCCCCATGGCAGCTCTGTGAACAACTGCACCACAGACACTGGAGCCACCGCTCCAAAAGGCATGTCCCTGGAACAGCAGTAGCCCTGCTCATGCCTGCACTCCAGAGCCCAACTCCACAGCCACTGTAAGAGTACCCACACCTTGCATACCATTGCCAATGTGGCAGTGAGGGCTCCTGCACCCCAGATGCTAGTGCCACTGCCACCCCAAAGCTTGGAGCTGTGGTCCCCCCACATATGCCTGCACTCAAGACTCCAGCTCCATGGCCATTCCACAGGCACCACTCATTGACACCAATGCCACCACTGCTGCCATAAAAAGATTTTCCTCCAAGATCAGGAACAAGACAAGGATGCCCACTCTTACCACTTCCATTCAACAAAGTAGTGGAAGTCCTCGCCACAGGAAACTGACAAGATAAAGAAATAAAAGGGATCCAAATAGGAAAGTAAGAATTTAAATTTTCTTTCTTTTACTTTTTTTTTTTTTTGCAGATGATATAATCTTAAGTATAGAAAACCCTAAAGAATATCATAAAACTGTTAGAACTAATAAATAAATTCAGTAAAGTTGCAGGATGCAAAAGCAACATACAAAAAAACAGTTGTGTTTCTATTCACTTAAACTATCTGGAAAAGAAATTTTAAAAAACTATGCAATTTACAATAGCAACAAAAAGAGTAAAATACAAATTAAACCAAGGAAGTGAAAGATCCATACACTAAAACCTGTAAAACATTAGTGAAAGGAATAGAAGAAGACACAAATAATGGAAGTGTTTAAGAAGACACAAATAATGGAAGAAGACACAAATAATGGAACCTGTGTTCATGGATCAGAATAATCAAGATTATCAAAATGCCCATAATACCAAAGCAATCTGCAGATTCAATGCAATCCCCATCAAAATTCCAAAGAGGCCACAGATACCAACTCTGAATAAGAAGAACAAATCTGGAAGCATCACATTGCCTGATTTAAAATTATATTACAAACCAAGAGTAATAAAAACAGTATGGTACTTGGTATAAAAACAGCTACACAGGCCGGGCGCGGTGGCTCACGCCTGTAATCCCTGCACTTTGGGAGGCCGAGGCGGGCGGATCACGAGGTCAGTAGATCGAGACCATCCTGGCTAACATGGTGAAACCCCGTCTCTACTAAAAATACAAAAAATTAGCCGGGCGCGGTGGCGGGCGCCTGTAGTCCCAGCTGCTCTGGAGGCTGAGGCAGGAGAATGGCTTGAGCCCGGGAGGTGGAGCTTGCAGTGAGCCGAGATCACGCCACTGCACTCCAGCCTGGGCGACAGAGTGAGACTCCGTCTCAAAAAAAAAAAAAAAAAAAAAAGAATGTAAACTATGTCAAACTAAAAATATATGCACAGCAAAGGAAACAGTCAACAAAATGAAAAGGCAAGATTTCTTCCATAGAATGGAAGAAAATAGTCACAAACCATGTATATGATAAAGAGTCAATATTGAAAATTCATACAACTCAATACCATGCAAACAAATAGGACAATTTAATAATGGGCAAAAGACTTGAATAAACATCCCTCCAAAAATATATATAAATAGCCAAGTGGTATATGAAAAGGTGCTCAATATTGGTAATCATCAGGAAAATGCAAATCACAACCACAGTGAGATATAACCTTACTCTAGTTATAATGGCCATTATCAAAATGTCAAAAGGTAACAAGTGTTGATGAGGATGTGGAGAAAAGGGATCCTTTATAACTTGTCATGGGAAACACTATGGAAGTTTCTCAAAAAATGAAAAACAGAATTACCATTTGATCCAGGAATCCCACTACAGGGTATCTATCCAAAGGAAATGAAATCAGTCTGTTAAAGAGTTATCTGTACCCCCATGTTCACTGCGGCATTATTCACAATAGCCAAGAGATGGAATCAACCTAGGTGTCCCTGAATAAAGAAACTGTGATGTTTACACACACACACACGAATAATCAACTTAAAAAAAAAGCGGTGTGGGTGCCAGGTGCAGTGGCTCAGGCCTGTAATCCCACCACTTTGGGAGGCCGAGGCGGATGGATCACTTGAGGTCCGGAGTTTGAGACCAGCCTGGCCAACACGGTGAAACCCTGTGTCTACAAAAAATACAAACATTAGCCAGGCATGGTGGCGCATGCCTCTAATCCCGGCTACTCGGGAGGCTGAGGCAAGGGAATCGCGTGAACCCGGGAAGTGGAGGTTGCAGTGAGACGAGATCACATCACTGCACTCCAGCCTGGACGCCAGAGTGAGACTCCATCTCAAAAAAAAAAAAAAAAAAAAAAAGAATCCTGCCATTTGCAACAACGTGGGAAAACCTGGAGGACATTGTTCTAAGTGAAATAAGCCAGATACAGAAAGACAAATACACGTGATCTCACTTTTATATGAAATGTAGTAATGTAGGACTCAAGGAAGCAGAGTAGCACAGCAGTCACTCCAGGGGCTGGGAGGTAGCGAGAACGGGGAGATGTTGGTTAAAGGGTACATTCTTGGAGTTATGAGATGAATACGTTCTGAAGATCTCACGTACAATGTGGTGGCTGTGGTTAATAATGTATATGTAAAATTTGCAGAGAGAGTAGAACTGATGTATTCTCACTACAAAAAAAAAGTAGTGAAGTGATGGAAATGCTAATTAGCTTGATGGAAATCATTTTACAATGTACACGTATATCAAAACGTCACTTTGTATACGTTAAATATTTATATATTTTACTCGTCAATTATACCTCCATCAACAAGACTGAAAAAAAAAAAAACTAACCATTTTAAAGTGAACAATTGAGTGGTATTTCATCCATTCACCGTGCTGTGCAACCACCTCCTCTATCTCATTCCAAAATGTTTTCTATCACCCAGAGAGAAAACCCTGTACCTATTAAGCAGTTGACCCCCATTTTCTTCTTCCCCACAACCCCTGGCAAGCGCCAGTCTGCAATCTGTGTCTATAGATCTTCCATTGCTTTTCTGAGTGTGTGGTAAAATACATATAACGCCAAATGTGCCATTTTAACCCGTTAAGTGTACAATTCAGTGGCATTGATTACATTTGCAATGTTGTGCAACCATCACTATTATTTCCAAATCTTTTTCATAATCCCAAACAGAAACTCTATACCCATTAAGCAGTAATTCCCCACTCTCTCCTCCCGCCAGTTCCTGGTAACTTCTATTCTACTTTCCTTCTCTATTAATTTGCCAATTCTAAATACTTCATAGAAGTGGGATCATACAATATTCGTTCCTTTGTGTCTGGCTTATTTCATTTTGCACAGTGTCTTCAAGGTTGATCCATGTGTAGCCTGTATCAGAACTTCATTCCTTTTTATGGTGAAATATACCATATGTATTCACCATATGTTGTTCAGCATTCATCTGTTGATGGATACTTGAGTTTTTTCCACTTTGGGGCTATTGTGAATAATGCTGCTGCTATGAACATTCTCATACAAGTATCTGTTTGAGTCCCAATTTTCAATTATTTTGGGTATGTATCTAAAAGTAGAATTGTTGGATCATATGGTCATTCTATGTTTAACTTTTTAAGGAACTGCCAGACTGTTTTATACAATGGCTGCACCATTTTACATTCCCCCCAGCAATGTATGAGGCTTCCAGTTTCTCCACATTCTTGCCAACACTTGTTATTTTCTGTGTTCTTGATTACAGCCATCCTAGTAGGTGTGAGGTGTAATCTCATTATGGTTTTGATTTGCATTTCTCTAAGAACTAATAATGTTGAGCATCTTTTCATGTGCCTATTGGCCATTTCTATAAGCTCTTTGGAGAAATTTCTATTCAAATCTTTTATTTTGTTGTTTGTGTTTTTGTTGTTGAGTTGTAGGAATTCTTTACATATCCTGAGTATTAAACCTTTATCCCTTAATCAGATAAATAATTCGCAAAAAAAAAAAATTCTCCTATTCAGTGGATTGTCTTTTCACTCTCTGGAAAATGTGTATTTTTATATTTATGGTGTTTTTTATTTTATTCTACTACTGTTCATTATAAAGATAAGTCACCACTCCCCTTCCTTACTTGCACATATTCCATGTGATTTGTCAGCTGTAAGTCGTATCTTTTAATTCTATTTTCTATTTGGCAAGTAGTAAACTTATTTTACACTGACTTTCCTCTGTCTCTCCCCTCCCAGGCTTTCGGCTTTGTTGTTTCTTTGAATATGTAAGTTTCATATATTCCTCCATTCTTGTCTTTATGCTTGTCCTAGTCTTTAATAAATTCAGTGCTCACTAAGGATGTTTTGTTAACGTTTCCATGACTTTCTCTTGGTTGGATGAAACTCATGTTCAAGGAAATTTCTTAGGTGGGACTCCTGAATGTTGTACTTATGTCTTGCATTTTCAAAATGTTTTCTATACCTTTAATATTGGAAGGACAGTTTGGCTAAATATAAAATCCTTGGCTCACATTTTCTTGAGTTAAAAAAAAAAATGCTTTACTTTTGTTTTGCTTTGGATGTTGCTGTCAGGTTAATGCCAAGCTGATTTCCTTTTTTGTAACAGTTTGCGTTTTAACCTTGAGAACGAAAGGATTTTTTCCCCTTTATCAAGTCTAATTATTTTACTGAGATATCTCATGGTTGGCTATTCTGATTCAATATTTCCAGGTCCACAGTAGATCCTTCCAATATGTATAGTTAGTTCTTCAATTTCAGAAATATTTGTTTGGATTATATTTAAATATTAGTGCAGTTCTTTTTCCATTTTCTGAAACTTCAATTATATGTATGTTGAGTCTCTTTTGCTGACCTTCTATATAGCTCTCTTAAATTCTCTTGGATCCCTTCACCTCTTTCTTATTTTCTTTGTTTTGGCTATCTTTATTCCTCTATTCAGTGTTCCTTATATTTTTAGTCGGTATTTTTTCTTATAATCTAAATTTTTGAGATGATTTTTCTTTTTTTCTCCTTAGTTTGGTCAACTTGTTTCACAAGTGTTTTTTGTACTTCCCGATTTCTTGGAACATCTTGAGATGTCTTTCATGTCTTCAAATGTTTGTTCAAGTCGAGTTATGATATTTGATGCTGGTTGAAAGGTGAGTCTCCCCTGCTTTTTGTGGGGAGAAGGAGGAGGAGGACTAGAAAACTTGAGTCAAATTTTCACGCTGCGTTTTCTTCTTACAGTAACTTTGTATGTATATCAGCTGTAATTTTCTGTTATTTGAAATACATTACATTATTTTTGTAGACCAGTAATAACAAGTGATTATTTTAAAGGTAAGTGTAAAGAGTTTGCATGGCTTACTAGGTGTCTTTTTCTTGTTTTTTCTTTTCTATTTTTATTTATTTTTTATTTTTTATTGTGACGGAGTCTCGCTCTGTCGCCCAGGCTGGAGTGCAGTGGCGTGATCTTGGCGCATTGCAACCTCGGCCTCCCAGGTTCAAGCAATTCTCCTGCCTCAGCCTCCTGAGTAACTGGGATTACAGGAGCGTGCCCGCACATGCGGCTAATTTTTGTATTTTTAGTAGAGACGGGGTTTTGCTATGTTGGCCAGGCTGGGCTTACTAGGTTTCTTAATTCAAGCACTTTTTTTCTCAGCCTAGTAAGGTACAATTTTAAAAATAAATAGTGCCTCTGGGAAGGGAATGTTAACTGATTCTGTCATTTTTTTTTTTTCTAAAGGCCCCTTAATTTTTGCCGCGTGGTTCTTCCTTTTCTTTCACCAACAAGCATTCTGCTCCACGTTGCCTCCCCCTCTTCCAGAAGTGGTGCTTTTCCAAAATTGCCATCATGAATTCTGAGCACTTTCAACTCCTTTCCTTCTAAGTCTCCTTTAGCCAGTGCTCTGCTCTACCAGCCCCCAGATCTGTTTTCAGAATTTCTTCAGAGTGGGACTCCGTCTCTCTGGGGGTGATTTTCTTCAGCGTTTTGTACAATTAGTTCCCCACCCCCCACCCAGTTATTCTCGTCTCTTTTCTCTGTACTTTCATCTTTACTTTTGCATGAACTTTAGAATTGGTTTGGCTCATTTCAGATATTTCTCTTCCTACTTACATCTGAATACAATTTTAGGACTTTTTTTCTCTTGTAGAGAAAAGCACACTGTAAACATATTTGGGGTAGCTTAACTTGCGCTTTTTTGCTGATTTGTGTAGTTTTCGTAGGATGTAGGAACGTAGGAGATATTTCAGTCTAGACTGCTGCTGTTATTCCATGAGAATCAGGAAGTTTCTGTACCTCAGAGCTTTTATTTATTTATTTATTTATTTTGAGATGGAGTTTTGCTCTTGTCCTCCAGGCTGGAGTGCAATGGCGCAATCTCAGCTCACTGCAACCTCCGCCTCCCGGATTCAAGCAATTCTCCTGCCTCAGCCTCCCCAAGTAGCTGGGATTACAGGCATGTGCCACCACACCTGGCTAATTTTTTATCGAGATCCGGCTGGTCTCAAACTCCTGGCCTCAGGTGATCCACCACCTTGGCCTCCCAAAGTACTGGAATTACAGGCGTGAACCACCTCACCCGGCCACTTTTGTCTTAAGACAAGGGTGTGCAGAACTTACCTCCCAGTGTCATTTTTAGTACCAAGTGAGTTAATGCATATGGAACTCCTAGCACATGGTAAATGCTCAGCAAATTTTGTTGTTATTGTTATTCTGATTCATGTTGTGAGTCTTCCCTACATTGGATGCTGTCACAGGATCTTCATGCATCAAAAGTCCCCTGGCAGGGGCAGCTCATCTGAGTTTCAGTTCTAGATTCTCTCTTAGTAGCACATATACCAGACCTATTTTACTTCCCAATTCAATTTGAGTTTGACAAGCAGTCATTTTTATCATTTCTAGAAATCCTTTTTGTAATATTCTGATCTTTTCTCACTGAGAATAGGTGCTTCTTCAAAAGCAATTAATCATAGAAGCAGATGGCGTGGTAATGGTTACAAATGCCTTATGGGTCCCAGCAGGAGGGCTGGGCTGGTGGCTCTGCCTCTCACTCAGCCTGTGCTGCCGGCATGTGGTCGCTGTGCCATTTGGTATTTTATAAGATTCATTCTTCCAAATGGAGCTGCTTTTTCTTTTTCCACTTTGCATTTTTCATTCCCCTTTTTCTGATATCTCATTCTTCTCTTGCACCCTCTCTCTCCCTATTGTTACCATCTGCCCTTTCTTGCACCCTTGACCACAAATAGGTGATTACTCTAGGGTGTGTAATTTGAATGGACAGCTTCCATTTAGAACATCTCTCTTCCCAGATTGGAGTTAATATACATCCCTCATTCAGTTTCTTCTTTTTTCCAGCTGCACTTACTAAACCATCACCATCTCCGGTCTGGACTATATAACATACGACAGAATGTAATATATATATGTAATGCATTCTGGCCATATGACTCACTTTGGATGAGGCACTGGGAAAAAACTGATCCTTAGATCTCACGCCTTTAATGAACAATGTTCATTCTTGTATCACCCCTCAAGCAATGGCCTATGCTATGCAAGGGGCAATTGTGGCAACACAGAAATGAAAAATACTCAAGTGTTATTGCTCAAGAATACATGAAAGTCATTCCAGTCCAACTTCCTACTTTTGCACAGGAACTGTTCTTTGTATCTCTATTGCTCTAGTTTTCAAAAGAGTGCCTACTATATGAGTTGCTAGGCAATGTGGTAGGCTGAATGGTCCCCAAAGATATTCGGGTCCTAATCCCTGGAATCTGTGAATGTTATCTCATATGGCAAAAGGGCTTTGCTGTTGTGACTAAATTAAGGATCCCAAGACAGGAAGATAATACTGGATTAGTTGGGTGGGCCGAACATAAATTCAGGGATCCTTATGAGACCGAAGCAGGAGCTCAGAGAGGAAGTAGGACATACAATAATTAAAGCGGAGGTTGGAATGAGGAAGGGGTCAGAGCCAAGAAATGCAGGTGGCCTCCAGAAGCCAGAAAAGGCATGAAACAGATTCTGCTGTTGAAACTGATTGAAACTCATTTTGGATTTCTAGTTTCCAGAACCGGAAAAGAATAAATCTGTGTTGTTTCTACACTGTGTTTGTGGTAAATTTTTTACGGCAACAATAGGAATAGGAAAGGAATACAGGCAACAGCACTAACCTCTTTACAAGATTTAGTTGCCCTTCACTTAACTTTTATTTTCATAGAGACAGGGCCTCACTGTGTTGCCCAGGCTTGTCTTGAGCACCAGGCCTCAAACGACCTTCCCACCTTGGTTTCCCAAAATGCGGGGAATACACGTGTGAGCCATCATGACCAGCCTTCACTTAACATTTAACTCCAGAGTTAAGGGATTCGCTCAAGTTTGCAGGGATGGTTAGAGACAAAGTGGTCATTAGAACTAGGGAGACCATATGTATCAGTTAGCTTCTGATACATAATAACCTCAATCTTACTAGTTTAAAACAAAAATGTATTTAGCTAACGATTCGATGGATGATAAATTTGAGCTAGGCTCACTTGGATAGTGTATCTGCTGTTGACTGAGTTCATCTAGGCATCTGCAGTCAACTACCAGGTCATCTGGGGGTCAGCTGGCCTCTGTTGGCCTCAGCCAGTAGGATTTGTTTGTACTCCACATAGTCTCTCAGGCTCCAGGAGGCCTGCTCAGGCATGTTCACGTGGCATTTGGAAAGACTTCCAAGAGAAACAGTAAAAATAGGCATGGTATGCGGAAGCCTTGGCTACGGACTAGCACATCATTTCCACTATGAGTTTTTTGTCATTTTTTTTTTTTTTTTTTTGAGACGGAGTCTCTCTCTGTCACCCTGTCTGAAGTGCAATGGCATGATCTTGACTCACTGCAACCTCCACCTCCCAGGTCCAAGTGATTCTCTTGCCTCAGCCTCCCAAGTAGCTGAGATTACAGGCATGCACCACCACGCCTGGCTAATTTTTGTATTTTTAGTAGAGATGGAGTTTTGCCACATTGACCAGGCTGGTCTTAAACTCCTGGACTTAAAGTGATCCACCTACCTCGGTCTCCCAAAGTGCTGGGATTACAGGTGTGCATCACCACACCCAGACACTTCCACTTAATTTTATTGGCCAACATGAAGTCATAAGATGAGTTCAGATTGAAGGCAGAGGAAAAAGATCCCACTGTTGGATGAAGAAGCTGAAAAGTCTCATTGAAGAAGATGCTGATTCAGAGAGGAGGAGCCATTTTTGACTTATTCCCTGTCATATGATTCACTTCTTAAACTGGTTCACTTCTGAGAATGAAAGGAGATGTTACTTAGAATTACATCAAGCCAATGCATAGAAACTAGGACTGTCCCAGGTGTTAGGGTATTAGGACCCATGTCTCCTGACTGTCAGCCCAAGGCTTTTTCTACTTTCCCACACTGCATTATGATGCTACTTTCATGACATTGGGAAGCCACCACAGAAACTTGCAGAAGACAGAGCTCAAATCCAAGTCCAAACCAAAGATTAGCATCAATGATACTCCTGGTGCACAAGTAAATACCCATACATAATTTGTTTTCCCATTTCTCTCTGTTACCCAAGTATCTTCTTTAAAACCCTTCCCTGAGGGCTTTTGCACATCTAAGCAGTGGTCAAATGTGTCATTGCCAACAAAGATAGGTGATGCTCTAAGTTTGGCTAAGTTTGGTGCTAGCTGTATAGAGTGTGTGTGTGTGTGTGTGTGTGTGTTCTATGTGAACATGCATTATATATATATACGTAAAATGAAAATAATTTCCAGAGCTCCCAACTGAAGCCTTTCATTTAAGTATGTATGGATGGAGTTCACCTCTGTGACATTAAACCTTGTCATAGATTTCTGTTGACCCGAACTGCAGGGCATCTGGCCTCCTTTTCTAATTTTGCCAAGCCTCCCAAAAGCTTATTTCAAAAGCTTATTGTATAGCTTGGTTTATAAAAAGCACTATTTTTCTTTCAAATAATATAGTGTTTTTGAAACAGAATTTCTCCATCAACTTTAGAAACTTTTGTACTATGGTTTAAAGTCATAAGCTGGGGCGTTTTGGAACTTATTTGAAAACCTAGAAATCCTAATATATGTGTGGTAGCTTTTTAATAACATCCCAGGAGGCAGGCCTGTGGGCGTTTTCTCTGTTCTTGGAGAGACCACTCAGTTGAGAGTAGCTAATATATTTGGTTTCACCACTTCCGTTTAGCATTCCCAGATCAAATCTCCATTGGATCAGTTTCCCCATTGATGAAGTCTAGAGACCTCCGTTTAACTTTGGAGTCCCTCTAGAGCCAGGCCTTACCTACATGCTCTGCCTTATCCTTACAGCTCTGAGATATATATCATCTGCCAGCCCATGAGCTTCATTCTCCTACTTTGCCCTAAACATGCAGTTCCCGATAAACATGTCTCATCCCTCCTCTGATAGTAGAAGAAAGAGAAGAGCGCACATGACAGTGACAAGGGAGACTACAGCTACACCGTCACCGGGTGGGATGGTGGTGGGCAGCAGGCAGCAAATGCCTATTGTTCCTGTTCAGGGTGGCTAGCATGCAAGGTCACATGCTCTGCAGTAAGAGACCTTCCAAGCTGCTCTCAGTCAGCCTGTGCCCTAACCATCTGCAGTGCTGTGCCTACCCTTAATTATTTCTTTGGTTCATCAGCTCTCTCCTCACCCTCCATCCCACCCCTTGCTGCTGCCAATTACAAGCATGATTGTCCTACCCACTCCCCAGCCTCTTATTTTTTCACCCTTTAAAGTATAATCTATATACAAAAAGTGCCCACATCGTAAGTGTACAGCTCCATACATTTTTATGGACTGAACAGGTCCGTGTAACCAGCATCCAAAATGAGAGGCAGAATATTACCAGCATCCCTTAACTCCCACCCTGTGTTTCCTTCTATTCCCCCACCTCCAAAGGTAACTATTATCCTGACTTCAAATACTATAGATTAGTTTTGCCCGTTTCAAACTTCATAATGTGAAATCACACAGCGAATACCTTTCTGTGTCTGGTTCCTTTTTCTTTTTTTCTTTTCTTGAGAGAGGTTGTCACTCTGTCACCCAGGCTGGAGAGCCGTGGTGCCATCTCGGCTCACTGCAGTCTCGACTTTCTGAGTTTAAGCGATCCTCCCGCCTCGGCCTCCGAAGTAGCTGGGACCACAGGGGCAAGCCGCTGCACCCGGCTGATTTTTTTTTGTTTGTTTGTTTGTTTTTTTTTTTGAGACAGAGTCTCACTGTGTTCCCCAGGCTGGAGTGCAGTGGTGCAATCTCAGCTCACTGCAAGTTCCACCTCCCGGGTTCACGCCATTCTCCTGCCTCAGCCTCCCGAGTAGCTGGGACTACAGGTGCCCGCCACTTGGCCCAGCTAATTTTTCTGTATTTTTAGTAGAGATGGGGTTTCACCATGTTAGCCAGGATGGTCTCGATCTCCTGACCTCAGGATCCACCTGCCTCGGCCTCCCAAAGTGATGGAATTACAGGCATGAGCCACCACACCCGGCTGCCCTGGCTAATTTTTAAAAGTATTTTTGTAGAGTCAGGGTCTCGCTATGTTGCCCAGGTTGGTCTCAAACTCCTGGGCTTCAGCGATCCCTCCCATCTTGGTCTCCCAAAGTGTTGAGATTCCAGACCGGAGCCACCACACCTGATCAGGCTTCCTTTGCTCAATATTATGTTGTTGAGACTCAGTCATGTTGCCTCATGTAGTTGCAGACTCTTCACCCTTTTCGCTTCATGATATCCCTTTGTTTAAAGATGCCGTGATGGGTTTACCCACTTTGTTGTTGCTGGGCATTTCCAGTTTGGGTATTTTGAAAGTAGTGCTGCTGTGAGCATTCTTATAGACGTTTTTGGTGAAGCTATATATGCATTTTTGTTGAGTGTGTGCCTGAGAGTCAAATTTCTAGGGCCATGTGGCCTAGGCCTGTTCAGTTTTAATAGATACTGCAGAACAGTTTCCTAGGATGGAAACGGTTATACACAGCGGTGTGTGAGCTTCCTGTTTGCTCCACATCCTCGTTAACAGTATTTTCTATCTTTTCACTTTAACTATTTGGTGGAAGTGTAGTAGTGTGACTATTGTTTTCATTTTAATCTCCCTGCTGACTAAGGAAATTGAGAGAATTGGATTTTTTTGGTTTTTGGTTTTTTTTTGGGACAGGGTCTCGCTTTGTTGCCCAGGCTGGAGTGCAGTGGTGCAACCATAGCTCACTGCAGCCTTGACCTCTTGGGCTCAGGCGATCCTCCCACCTCAGCCTTCCAAGTAGCTGAAATTGCAGGCATGCACCATCACACCTGGCTATTTTTTTTTTATTATTATTTTCTGTAGAGATGGTGTCTCACTTTGTTGCCCAGGCTAGTCTCAAACTCTTGGGCCCAAGCAGTTCTCCCACCTTGGCCTCCCAAAGTGCTGGGATTACAGGCACGAGCCGCCTCACCTGGCCAGGATTGGGTTGTGCCATCCCACAGCCCAGGGCTCCGGGGGTCCCACGCAGACCCAGGTAGTCTTCCACAGAGGCCTGGCCCTTGCTTACTCTCTGTGGACTTTGGGGCTTCCCACCCAGGCAGCCTCGTGGGAGTGGAGGGGCTGTGATCTGGGGAAGAGCACATTTACTCCTGATGGAGTCAGCTCTCAAAATAGTCAAAAATTCATGGCTGTCATAAAAATTTAAACCCTCTTCCCCAGCTCTCTGGAACTTTGATCAAAGATGCTAATATTTGACTGATGTGCTTGGTGAGGGATTGTTCACCATCGGGACAAAGAGCTTATGAGCAACGAATTTGCCAAGATAAAGCTGTGCATTGGGTTGTGGTTGGAGAAACCCATACTCACATTGCACACCTTGGGCAGCCCCTGAATCATCTGACCCTTCCTAGCAGGCCACTATTCCTGTGGTCCCGGAAGGGAGGAAGACCCAAAGGCCATTCCATAGAGACACTAGCCACCCCAGCACCGTTATCCTCTCAAGTTTCTTACCCTCCATGAGAGTCCTGTGGACTCAGAGCGTCTTGGTATGGTCATTTTTGTATGTGCTGCTGTTGACTTTTTCCCCAAGTAAAATCTTTTTCTTTGGGTATTGGGGAAAGTGGTGCAACATTTGGAGGGAGGACTTCTACAGAAGTAGTTAGATGTTATCTGCATTTTCCTTTTTATTCTTGACACGATTCTAATCCCCCCACATTTTTTTCTGGACATCTCCTTCCACACTGATGGTGAGAATTCCTTAAGGCAGAACTTAATAGCTGTGTTGCCGGTCTTGAGCTGTTGCGGTGTGGGTTCCTGGGAATAGCACATTCACTCTTATGGAGTCAGTTCTCAAATCTGTCCAAAATTCATGGCTATATTGAAAATGTAAACACTCTTCCCCGGCTCTCTAGAACATTCATCAAAGATGCTAATATTTAACTAATGTACTAGGTGCACGGTTGTTCACCATCAGCATAAAGTGCTTGTGAGCAATGCATTTGCCAACATGCAGGAAAGGAAGAGGAAGAAAGGCAAAGTCTACATCATTCCCAAGTTCAGCATCAGCCCCTGAACAGTTGAGAATTAACTACCTTCGCTCTGTATTTTCCCCTTAGTTTCAGTAGTTTTCGTCATTTTTCAAAGGCATAACCAACCTCCCAGTTGGGCCCACAGTGATTGAGAGCGCATCTATCTCCCTTACAAGAAAGAGGGCATGGTGCCAGGGCCTCGTGACAGCCCCAGCTTCCACTCCCCCACTCCCAGGCTGGTTTCATTTCTCTTCTCTTTGCCCTTTGGCTTTTCTCTTCTCAGAAATTTCCATTTTCCTTGCACCAAACGTATTAAAATTTAACAGTCACAGCATCTCAGTGTGTGACACGTGATAGCTGTCCCGATAACTTCATTTTCCTCTGTCATTGAAGAGGCCATTTTCAAAGTCACCCGGAACCATGAACAATTCTCACATAATGGCTATTTGATTCTGTTTGTACACTGAAATTTTTGTCCTTTTGTCTCCTCGAGTCTGCTTTCCTTGGCCTACTACTACTAATACTATAATATGGGAAATAATAGTAATGTAGGACAGTTTTAATTCTCTCCTCTAAGAAGTGGCCAATGCTGGAGAGTAAATACTTGAGTCTCCCCTGTCCCCATCCCAGGCCACCCCATCTCTCTCAATTCCTCATTAAGTGGCTTCCAAGGATGGAGAATGAGGATGAGAAGACCAAATGTCTGGCATCTGCCTTGCGGAGTGGGCTACGGCCATTGGAGTTGATCTGAGGAACTGTGTAGGGGGAGAGGGGGAAGAAATATGGGGTAGGTTTTGGTGGAAGGGTCTTCAGGAAATGAAAAGAGATGTTGAAAGAAAAGTTCTGTGAGATTTTGCTATCCGGTGTATGATTTCCTGATTTCCACCCCACTCCAGCCCTGCCAAATTTCTTGTTTATTTATTTATTTATTTATTTATTTATTTTTGAGATGGAGTCTTGCTCTGTTGCCCAGGCTGGAGTGTGGTGGTACAATATCGGCTCACTGCAAGCTCCACCTCCCGGGTTCAAGCAATTCTCCTGCCTCAGCCTCCCAAGTAGCTGGGATTACAGGTACCTGCCACCACACCTGGCTACTTTTTGCATTTTTAGTAGAGATGGGGTTTCACCATGTTGGCCAGGCAGGTCTTGAACTCCTGACCTCAGGTGAACCGCTTGCCTTGGCCTCCCAAAGTGCTGGGATTACAGGCGTGAGCCACCATGCTCGGTCAAATCTCTTGTTTAGTTTCGTGATTAATGTGTAGCAGAGTGAGGTACCTATTCTAGGGAAATGGTTTAGTGCCAGATGTGACTTCAGGGTGAGCAGAGACCATGAGTGGAGGTGAACTAAGCCCCGCCCCAGCCTCTCTGCTCCAGTTAGTTTAAAATCGCCTCCCTCAACGTGTGACCAGGGAACATAAAGTGCTCTGGGACTCTGGGATATAGGAGTTAGTCTAAGATGAGAAAACTACCACCATCTCCTCGGGATCTCATCTACACAGGGAACCTGTGCACTCTCCGGTCCCCTCAAGCCCAGGTGCGCTGTGAGGTTTGACAGGTGTCATCTCTGGGGTTTCTAAAAGACTGCCGCTAAAGGATGCTTTGTGAAAAGCTGGTTTTCCTTATCAGACACGAATCACTTAACTCTCTCCTTGTACCCAGATGGCTAAATTTGGTTTATATGATCTCGCTGTGACCTTCTCTTGAACAGCTCTGAGCGTGCTGCCAAAATGAAAATGAACAATGTCAGTGCCGTGATGTCCAGTTGAGCTGTGACCTGGATTCTGGCCTCGCATACACAGAAGCAACTGAAAGCTGAGAACAAGGGGCCACCAATGGCTACGTTGGGGGGGGGATTGTATTACTTGAGCCCATCCCTTGAAAAGCTTAGGAGTCCACCACCTCCACTGGGAACTCATCAACTCCTGACAAGAAGAATGTCCCTGGGCACGGGGGACAGGGATCAGCTGTCCGAGGTGAGAGTCCTCCCTGGTGAGCCCACACCTCCACGTGGGGCACTACAGGCTGTGAAGAAAGGTGAGCGAGATGACAGTGTCGCTGCTGCTCCAGAGAATAGGATGTGGGGACCCATCTGGCCTCGGCCCCCACACCTCTCGCTCCCTGCTCTCTTGGTGCCAAGGCTTGACTTGCCTGTGAAAGGAAATGAGAAAATCACCTTGGAATTAAAAGACCAGTAACAAATAGTCAACCTTGGAAGGGTCAGGCTGAAGATTCTTTTGGAAATATAGATGGAGGATCCCTTTTTCAGAATGCTTGGGACGAGAAGTGTTTTGGATTTTGGACTTTTAGATTTTGGAGTATTGTCATGATATTTACTGGTTGAGCATCTTAGATCTGAAAATCTGAAATCCAAAATGTTCCGATGTGCGTCTCCTTTGAGCATCATGTCCGCCCTCAGAAAGTTTTGCATTTTGGAACATTTTGGATTTTTGGATTTGGGATGCTCAAACCTGTATTAGGTTGTACCACATAAAACTGCCACTGTTGGTCATTTTTGACCAGCAAAAATGTCAGTTTCATGTGGTTCAAACTGACATAACGATGATTCCCCTTCTAAGTCTTCCCACTGCATTTGGAATAAAGACAATTTTTTTAATTTTATTTTTTTTCTTTTGAGACAAGGTCTTGCTCTGTTGCCTGGGGTGGAGTGCACTGGTGCCATCATAGCTCACTACAGCCATGAACAACTGAGCTCAAGAGATTATCTTCTCAGTCTCCTGAGTAGCCGGGACTACAAGTGCATGCCATCAGGCCTGGCTAATTTTTATTTTTTGTAGAGATAGCGTCTTACTACATTGTACAGTCTGCTCTCAGACTCCTGGGCTCAAGTGATCCTCCTGTCTCAGCCTCCCAAAGTGCTGGGATTACAGGTGTGATTGGCCTAAGACCAAATATTCTTGACTGAGCCCACTGGGCTCCCCCAACTGTCTGTCCAGCTTCACGGCTATACTTCCTGATCCTGCTATTCTCCTAACAACCTCTCCATCTCTTAGTCTTCCTCATTCTATACCTTTCCTGGAGGATCGCCTCTCTTCGCCAAGTAACTCACCCTTTAGATATGTGTTCGAATGCCGATTTCATGGGAAGTCTTTTCTGATTAGGCTTTTCTGCTCCTCAGTGTGCTCAGAGCACCTTCACTTTCCCTAGGAGGTGTGATCTCGACTTGTATTGATGTGTCAGTGTCCGTGTTGGATGCTTGCCTCTCCCCCACGGGGCCCTGCAGCCAGACACCGGGCGGTCCCTCCCTGTGATTCGTTTCATGGAAGCTTTGCCTTGTTGACGCATGTTTGAATGCTCTGTATTGACATAACAATTTGCATGACCATATGATATAGCATTTTGCATCCTCTGTTCAATAAGAACCTTAGCAACAGCCCTCAGACCCTCAGACTCAGAGAAAGTAATCAGAGGGCCCTGCCTTTTCTTTGCATCTCCTTCACCTCTGCCACTACCAGTAGGGCCTTACGCCAGCCTGGCTCCCTGTCGAGACTTGTGGTATCACCTCACTAGATTGAGTCTTGGAGGCAGAAACTACTTGTCAGTCATTGCACACGACATGAGGGAGGGCAGTGGTGAGTGCAATGAACACAGTAGACATTCGACAAATATTTGTTGTCTGCATGAAACCTTAAGACAAGAGAGGTAAAAGCTTTATTACCTTTGGGCTGGAAATCCCTTCACTCTAGGAAAACTTCCCCAGCCCCAAGGGCCCATGCAGCTTCCGCCTACTCAAGTAAGTCTTTGCCTGTACCAGTTATCTAAAATTGAAAAATCAGTGACTTACCAAAATAAGTTGCACAAGTCTATGGGCTGGTGCGGTGCTTATTGCTGGGCTAGGCGTGGCTGCTTTCGGCTGGGCTGGCTCAGCCATCTGCTGTCAGCTGCGTGATCAAAGGTGGCCTCAGTTGAGTTGTGTCAGCCCTGCTCCTCATGGTCCTTCTCCAGCAGGCTGGCTTGGCCTTGTTCATATGGGGACTGCAGGGCTTCAATAAGAAGTATAGAAGTTATAGCCTCTTGAGGTCTAGGCTCAGAACTGCCTGGCACCCTGTTACTTCTTCACATATCACTGACCAACCCAAGTTGCAGGGCCAGTGCAAATTCCGGAGATGGGACATAGATGCTACCCCTTGTGGGAGGAGAAAGTTATATTGCAGAGGGTGTGATTCAGGGAAGGATAAAAATTGGGCCCTTTTTTGCCTTCCAGCTTCCACATGTCCCCATATACAGGGAAACTCTCTTAAAAACCAAGTCATTACAATGATATTAGCCCACTGAATAATCAGAATTCGCTGGACAGGCATTTAGATATAAATGAGGCTGGAGCTGAGTTTGGGTGGGGTTCACTGGATTCTCTCCCCAGACTCCTTGTGTATGTAAGGTCAAAATTGAGGTAACAGCACAGTATTGCAGGTCTGTCTGGCATTGTAGCTGTAGTCCCCGAAGTGAGTATTTCTGAAGAGGAGTCAGAAAGAAAGCAAAGCAAATCAGAATAAGAAAACTCTAATTTCCCCTTTAGAGTGGTAAAATCTTTTTTTTTTTTCTTTTTGAGACGGAGTCTCTATCGTGTGGTGGTGTGATCTCAGCTCACTGCAACCTCCGCCTCCTGGGTTCAAGCGATTCTCCTGCCTCAACCTCCCTAGTAGCTGGGATTACAGGCACCTGCCACCATGCCTGACTAGTTTTTGTATTTTTCAGTAGAGATGGAGTTTCACCATGTTTGCCAGGCTGGTCTCGAACTCCTGACCTCAGGTCATCTGCCTGCCTCAGCCTCCCAAAGTACTGGGATCACAGGCGTCAGCCACCACACCTGGCCTAGAACGTTAAAATCGTAATTAGGTCTATAGACCAGTTAGCAGCTTCCTGCTGATGTGCTGTATCCTGCACTGTACAGTTAGTGTTGCAGGAATCAGGATGGTGAAGGGTATACAGGACCCTCTCAGTATTACTTTTGCAACTTCCTATGAGTCTACAATTATTTCAAAATACTGAGTTAAAAATAACTGGAATATGTACATTGTTAGTTTGTACAATTATAATTAAGCACGTGCCACTGCCTGGCGTTTACAAATTGCTAACTGGCACCGTCACAACTTCTTCATGTCAGCATCTATCAGCTCACTCCCATGTTGTTACTTGGTCTCCCAGGGAAAACAGCCACTAAGAAAAGAGGGAAAGAAACAACAGGCACCTTCTCTTTTGTTACTTTATTTCTCACATTAAACCTTTTCACTTTATCTACATATATATATGTATATATTATATGTATGTGTATATATCTATATATAATTCTTTTAAATTAAATTATTGATTACTGGACTATTACCTGATAAATTATGTATGGAAAATGTCACCAACTGCAATGAACTTCATTTGTTTAGTCATGTAAATACTATAAAGTTTAAACGTATCTATTTCTTTTAACTTGTTTTCCCGTTGAATTTAATAATACGGTTTCTTTTTTCTTCCTTATCTGAATCTGAAATCCAAAACCTTTGAGGTTAGAATTCCAGAATCAGCAGTCAGGGCTAACTACCCTTTGGGCTGATGTATGGCTAAGCAAGGATTGGCTGGGGGACCTGGGAGAGGGCTGGCTCCCCTCTCTGCTCCGCCACCATAGCTGATTTCTGTCTGATACCCAGTTTGAGGACCAGGGGATGCCCAGGTCTTGCATGCATGCTTTTTCGTCTATCCCGGGACTCAGTACTTCATTGGGAATGCCTCCCAGCCTCAGTCATCATCCTTTGAGATAAGGCAGAATTTCCCAAGCTACCGTTTAGAAGAACCCTCTCTAGGAGGTTAATAGATATTATATAGCGTGTCCGGCCACGGTGGCTCACACCTGTAATCCCAGCACTTTGAGAGGCTGAAGTAGGCAGATTACTTGAGGCCAGGAGTTTGAGACCAGCCTGGCCAACATGGTGAAACCCCATCTCTACTAAAAATACAAAAAATTACCCAGGTTCGTGGCGGGCACCTGTAATTCTAGCTACTCAGGAGACCGAGGCAGGAGAATCGCTTGAACCCGGGAGGCAGAGGTTGCAGTGAGCAGAGACTGTACCACTGCAATCCAGCCTGGGAGATAGAGTGAGACTCCGTTTCAAAAAAAGAAAGAAGGTGTTATATAGGGTAAGAGACGTTCCATTTTCAGCTATGTTTGGAAAGATAATACATCACAATCATTGGACACATTTGATAAATATGCTCTACATTTTGAAGTATTAAAGGGCACCACCCTAATTTTTTAAAATAGATTTTTGTAAATGTGAGGTCGTGCCATATTGCCCAGGCTGCTCTCAAACTCCTGGCCTCAAGCAATCCTTGCACCTCAGCTTTCCAAAGTGCTGGGATTACAGGTGTGAGCCACTGTGCCTGGCCAACCACCCTAAATTCAAAATCAACTTTCATAAGAGGATCTGACCTCAATAATGTACATTAAGGCATCATTACATTAGGGTTTTTTTTTTTCATTGCATTATCTTTCCCAGGAATGTTTGCTTTTAAAGATGCTAATGGAAAAATTAAAGTTAAATTATTTTTAGGATGTACAGGCATAGGATGGAGGTATTTCAGGGAAGGCATGGAGGGAAAACAGCTAAAATCACACCTCTCAGCTGGCTGCTGAATGCCCCCAAGCATGAGCCTCTCTCCCAGGTCCAGCTCTCCACCCTCACGGCTCTGTCCCTGTGAGTTGATGGCTGCCTGCTCTGTACTATGGCACCTGACCTCTCTCACGAGCTCTTCCACACCCATGTGTCCAGCTGTCAATGGCTCCCAATCTCTTGGATGTTCAAATTCAACATAGCCAACACCACCTAGGCATGGTGGCACCCGCCTGCAGTACCATCTATTTGGGAAGCAGAGGTTGGAAGATCACTTGAGCCTGGGAGGTCGAGGCTACAGTGAGCTGTGATCACACCGCTGCACTCCAGCCTGAGCAACAGAGCAAGACCCTGTCTCTATTTTTAAATAAACAATCCGAATAGAAAGCCACTTCTGTCTTTCTACAGCTAAAACGTGTTCTTCCCCTAGTATTTTCTGTATCAGTAGGTGACACCATTTTCTACCCATTTGCCCAAGACAGAAATTTATTTAGGTCAGATTTATTGAGGTATAATTGACATAGAGTACATTTGCCATTTTAGTTCACAGCTCTGTGAGTTTTAATAAAAGCTTATAGTCATATAACCACTTCCATACTCAGGGTACAGAACAGTTCCACCACCCCTAAAGCTTCCCTCATGCCCTTTGTACCCAAATTGTGTCCCAAGCCCCTGTGCATGGAAACAACTGATCTGTTTTTTGTCCCTGTAGTTTTGTCTTTTCCAGAATGTTCTATAAATGGAATTATATACTATGTAGCTTATTCATCTTTGTTATTGTGTTGGTGATTCATTCTTATTTTTTGTTGAGTAATCCACCATCTAATTTTGAGCCATGTAAAATGTTCTTTCTCTTTTATTCCTTACCACATCCAACGTCCTGACAATTCTACCTTCTAAATCTCTAGCAAAGACATAGAATCAACCTAGACGCCTATCAGTGCTGGACTTGATAAAGAAAATGTGGTGCATATGTATCATGGAATACTACACAGCCATAAAAAAGAATGAGATCACATTCTTTGTAGCAACATGGATGGAGCTGGACGCCATTATGCTAAGTGAACTAACACAGGAAGAGAAACCAAATATCACATGTTCTCACTTATAAGTGGGAGCTAAACAATGAGTACACCTGGATACAAAGATGGGAACAACAGAAACCAGGGCCTACTTGAGGGTGGAGGGTGGGAGAAGGGTGAGGATCAAAAGCCCACTGATTAGGTACTAGGCTTTTTACCTGGATGATGAAATAATCTGTACAACAAACGTCTTGCAAAAGGAAGCTCATGAACTTGCATTCTCCTCCCATTTGGCTTTTAATGGGGACTACAAATGTTCTTGGCTGGAAGTGGAAGTGGGAACGGACTGGCCCTTCCCCTCCCTTTTGCGCACATCTCAGGATGTAGAGCATTTCTGGAAGCCTGACGCTGGGCCTGTGTCCTGGGGGTAGACACATCACTAGCCAGTCTTAGAAGGAAAAGAGGCAGCGAAAGTGTCTGATTGCACAGGCCAGGGTGTCTTTCAGTGCTTCCTCGTTGAGCTTCAAATGGTCTGCCCACTCCCCACTTCCAGTTTTTAGGATTTTTTTTTTAACTTTAAAAACGTTATTGACACAGGTTCTCCCTCTGTTGCCCAAGCTGGAGAACAGTGGCACAATTGCAGCTCATTGCAGCCTCGACCTCCCCAGGCTCAGGTGATCCTCCTGCCTCAGCCTCCTGAGTAGCTGGGACTGCAGGTGCACACCACCATGCCCAGCTAATTTTTTTTTTTTTTGTAGAGACAAAGTTTCACCATGTTGCCCAGGCTGGTCTCAAACTCCTGGGCTCAAGAGATCTGCCTGCCTTGGCCTCCCAAAGGGCTGGAATTACAAGCAACAGCCACCACACCCAAGCCCCAGTTTTTAGAATTTTTGAACTCTACCCCTGGGGGTCTCTTCTTTGCAAGTCCTGGATTAACAACAATGTAGTAATTTATGGTCACTGGGGGCCCCCGGAGGCTCTGTGCTGCTTCTTAAAACACCTAAAAACTTTGAATAGAAAGGAGTGATGCAATTTGCTTTTAATGATTCCTGGTAGCTTGTAACTTGTAGACCTTGGGATCGTTTGCTTGTGATTTTAACAGTGGGATGCTTTATTATTAGTATTTCACTTCTAACAATTAGCTCTATTATTATTTGTTACCAAGAGCAGAGTGTTTGGAGTGAGTGTAAGCAGAGGGCACATTGCTGTCTTAAACTTCCTCAGCTCCAGCCAATGTCCAGAGGGCGTAGGCAGCCAGGATGCATTTCATGAGGCGGTAGTGGAGGTTACAGATGGCATCTCTCTGATTGTTTATGTCCATCTTGTACACGTCGTTTAATATTTTGGATATTACCTCTGCTATGATCCAAATGGCATGGTCTGAGGGATCTCTCAGTTTCCCCAATTCTTCCCTCTCACTGCTAAGAAGCATGCAGCAATTCATTACCATTCTTCTATTCTTTTATCTTATCGTTTTCTTTCCTCTGGGATGCAAATTCCTTTTTGCATGAGGAGATGAGGGGACATATAAGCCTTACCAGTAATTTATAGCATCAATGGATTGCACAATAGAAGGCTCAAAAAAGCAAAGCAGAATTGATGGTTTCTGGGGACAGGACTTTTCCATGCAAGGGCAACTGTGTATTTCTTTTTCATGGCGACATGTACCTTTCGAGAAGTGGTAAGGTCCACTCTCAGGCCAAGCTACAGTTTATGTGCACGATGGCAAACAGTGGAAAATTCAGTGGGAGATAAATGGATGTCATGCAGAGGCGTGAATTCCAGACACCTCCTGCTCGGCCGAATCCTGGGGCAGGAAATGTAAGCTTCACTGTGGAGCTAAAACCTGGATACTCTAAAATGGCATCAGCCAGAAGATGTGCATTTCAAGAGGAGGGTGGTGGTCAGTGCTGCCAACTGCTTCTTCATGGTCGAGAAAGATGAAGATGCAAAATGTTCTGATTTATCTTGAGGCCTTTCTCCTGCACAACTCGGTGTTTTTCATTAAATTTGGGTAATATTATAGTTTTCAAGTTTGTAAAAAATGCAGGTTTATTAAAATTTACCCTTTTAAAATTTGTATTTTATTTATTTTATTTTTTATTTTTATTTTTTGAGACAGGGTCTCACTCTTACCCAGGCTGGAGTGCAGGGGCCTGCTGTCAGTCTTGACTTCCTGGGCTCAAGCCATCCTTGTACCTCTCACCCTCCAAAGTAGCTGGGACTACAGACGTGCACCACCACACATGGCTAATTTTTTTGTATTTTTAGTAGAGACAGGGTTTCACTATGTTGCCCAGACTGGTCTCGAACTCCTGGTCTTAAGTGATCCTCCCACCTCAGCCTTCCAAAGTGTTGGCATTGTAGGTATGAGCCACTGCTCCTGGCCAAATTTACCCTTTAGTGTATATTTAATGTATATTTGTGGCTGTGGATTTGTCATAGATGGTTCATACTATTTTAAGGTATGTACCTTCTATGCCTAGTTTGCTGAGTGTTTTTAACATGAAGAGATGTTGAATTTTATTAGAAGCCTTTTCTGCATCTTTTGAGATGGTCATGTGGTTTTTGTTTTGAGTTCTGTTTATGTGGTGAATCACATTTTTTGGTTTGTGTATGTTAAACCAACTTTTGTCCCAAGAATAAAGCCTACTTGATTGTGATGGATTAGTTTTTTGATGTGCTGCTGGATTCAGTTTGCTAGTATTATGTTGAAGAGTTTTGTGTCTATTTTCGTCAAGGATATTGACCTGAAGTTTTCTTTTTGACTATTTTAGGTACTTTCCATGGATGGAATCATGCAGTTTGAAAAAACATGTGCAGTCACGAAAATACCATCATTTGCAAATCCTTGTGTCCAGTCATGTGAATATTTTTTGTGATGGAAATCAAGGAAGATTTCTGTCACCCAAAAAAGGTCCCTTGGGTCCCTGACAAGCACTGATCTGGTTTTTATCCCTATAGTTTTGCTTTTTCCAGAATGCCATGGAAACAGAATCATACAGCTTGGAATCCTTTGAGTCTGGCTCCCTTCACTTAGTATAATGCCTTTGAGATTCATTCAAGTTGCTGCACCTATAACTGCTTCATTCATTTCTATTGCTGAACAGTATTTCAGTCTATGGATGTTCCTTAATTTGTTTAGCCATTCACAAATTAACAGATAGTTGGTTGTTTTCTTTTCTGAGCTATTGCAGATAGAGATGCTATAAATATTTGTGTACAGGTTTTTGGGCAAACATATGCTTTCATTTCACTTGGTTAAATATCTTGGAGTAGAATTGTTGGGTCATATGCTAAACAGAAAAATAATGTTCTTTCGTGTTAAAATTCAGCTACTGCAGGATCTTTTGCTTTTACAATACTATACACAAAGAAGCTATAATACTTTTTCTTAATTTAATGCTATTTGCCTTAAATCCTATATTCCATGCGTAATATTTCTTCACATTTGAAGCTTTATTTTTTTGAAATTATACTGTTAATGTGTGTACATGATTTTTGTCAGGGGCCAAAATTCTGTGTGTGTCACCAGCACCTTGTATAGGGCCGGGCACATAGTAACCACATAGGAAATAGTTTTGAACAAATGAATGTATTAACATATGTTGTACTCCCACTTTCTTTTTAATCTCATTTGTTCAATTTGTATTTGTCCTTCCTTTTATTTTGAATCACTGTCTCTGATTTATGGTGGTTCTTGGAATTTCCCACCAATTAGAGGGACTTTGTCTTTTTAGTAGGGAAATTTTAATCATTCTGATATTGTTATGGGTGCCCTCACTCATGTTAACTGTTTTGATTAATTCTTTCCTGCTTGTTTGTTTATCTCTCTCTCCTCTCTTTGTCTCTCTCTTCTCTCTCCTCTCCTTCTGTCTCTCCCTTCTCTCCTCTCTCTCTCTGTAGTCTCTCTCCCTTCTCTCTCTCTTCTCCTCTTTCTTCTCATCTCTCCTCTCTCTCACTCCTGTCTCCCTTCCCCTCCTCTCCTCCCCTCCCCTCCCCTCCCTTCCCCTCCCCTCTCCTCTCCTCTCCTCTCGTCTCCTCTCCTCTCTCTTTCTGCTCCCCCATCTCTCCTTCTCTCTCTCCCCTCTCTCTTTCCTCTCTCCTCTCTCTTCTCTCAAGGAGGCTTTGAGCAGAGACTATGAGGTTTTCTAGGTATAGAATCGTATCATCTGTGAAGCAAGATAGATAGTTTGACTTCCTCTCTTCCTATTTGGATGCCTTTTATTTTTTTTCTCTTGCCTGATTGCTTTGGCTAAAACATCCAGTACTATGTTGAATAGGAGTGGTGAGAGTGGCATACTTTTTCTGTGTGATACACATATACATATATACTCACAAGCATATACATGTAGCTATATATATGTATATTTATTATATATATATATATAGAAAGAAAATAGGATAGAATGAGGGATTATTTAATCTAGGTTTATTTTAAACTGCAACAAAGACTTATATTGCATCCTTGTCTTGTTCCAGTGCTCAAGGGGAATGCTTTTGGATTTTGCCCTCTCGGTATGATGTTGGCTGTGGATTTGTCATAGATGGTTCATCTTATTTTAAGGTATGTACCTTCTATGCCTAGTTTGCTGAGTGTTTTTAACATGAAGAGATGTTGAATTTTATTAGAAGCCTTTTCTGCATCTTTTGAGATGATCGTGTGGTTTTTGTTTTGAGTTCTGTTTATGTGGTGAATCACATTTTTTGGTTTGTGTATGTTAAACCAACTTTTGTCCCAAGAATAAAGCCTACTTGATCGTGATAGATTAGTTTTTGGTGTGCTGCTGGATTCAGTTTGCTAGTATTTTTTTGAAGACTTTTGTGTCTATTTTCATCAAGGATATTGACCTGCAGTTTTCTTTTTGACTATTTTAGGTACTTTCCGTGGGTGGAATCATGCAGTGTTTTTCTGTGACTGGCTTCTTTCACTTAGCATCATATCCTCAGGTTCAGCGGTGTTGTCACAAATGGCAGGATTTCTTTCTTGTCAAAAAGCTGGATAATATTCCATTGTACATGTATGGGTGTGTATATATATGTAATAGATGTGCAACATATACACACATCTATTACATATACACACACACATATAGAGAGAGATCACATTTTCTTTATGCAGTCATCTGTTGATGGACATTGAGGTTGTTTCTATGTCTTGGTTATTGTGAATAATGCTACAATGAACATGGGGGTGCAGATTTTTTTTTGGAGATCCTGATTTCTATTCTTCTGGAGATATACAGCCAGAAATGGGATTTCTGAAACATATGGCTATTCTAATTTTAATGTTTTGGAAACCCAAATACTGTTGGCCATAGTGACTGCACCATCCTACATTCCAACTTACAGAGTACAAGGGTTCCAATTTCCTCACGTCTTCTCCAACGCTTGTTATCCTTTGTTTCTTAGTGATAGCTGTTCTCATAGAGGTGAGGCCATCTGGTATCATCAAAACAGAAGAACCCTGGCCCTGGAAGCACATTAGACAGAGAAGAGATGCTGTCAGTCAAGGAACATGATTCTCACCTCCAGTAAGCTTGTGAGTTTTCTCCTCGCAGGATCTTGGAGAATCCATCTCAAACAACTGGACAGATTTAAAATTAGTCTTATTATTAATCCGTCTTTCAGAAGTATATAATTTCAAAACCAATTTGAAATAGATCTTGAAATTTGCTGTTAATGAGACTAGCATGAAATAGGCAGATGCAACTGTGAATGTCATCTTCCACAGTGGCTCTCTGAAAAAGTGATGGATATGCAATTAGTTTGATCTAATTATTTATATTTTATTCATAAATCATAACATCACTTTGTACTCCTTAAATATATACAACTACAATTTGTCAATTTGCAATTAAAAGTAAAAATTAACAACAACAAAAGGAGAAATGGATATGCAGTGTTTGGAGGAATCATGGTATTTCTTCTTTGCTAAAGAGATTTTTGTTTTTTTTGTTCTGTTTCTATCTGTGAGAATCAACATTTTAAAATCACTGATTTGCTTGCTTGTATGCAGCAGCCTTGCTTCCCCCTTCTAACATTTATATTCCCCCCTCCATCCCTATGCCCTGGTTCTGGCAGTCTCCTAGGTCCTTTTTAATTCTTCCTGTATATTTGTACTAGATTGTTTTTATACTGCTGATAAAGACATACCTGAGACTGGGTAATTTAGAAAGAAAAAGAGGTTTAATGGACTCACAGTTCCGCGTGGCTGGAGAGGCCTCAAAACCATGGCAAAAGGCAAAAGGCACGTCTTACATGGTGGCAGACAAGAGATAAAATGAGAGCCAAGTGAAGGGGGAAACTATTTAGTAAACCATCAGATCTCGTGAGACTTATTCACTACCATGAGAACAGTGTTGGGGAAACCGTCCTCATGATTCGATTATCTCCCACCAGCTTTCTTCCACAACATGTGAGAATTATGGCAGTACAATTCCAGATGAAATTTCGATTGGGACCCAATCAAACCATATCACAATTGAATTCCATTCACATAGTTACTGAACACTTTCCCGACTCTTCTTATCAATGGGGACACAGAAGTGACTCAGAGTACAGACCCTGCTCTGTAATTGTGACAAGTATGGCAAGAAGAGGTGTATATTCAGGGACCATGGGGGATGTGTTGGCTTGGAGCCTGGGGGAAGGGCACCTCTGGTAAAGTATGGAGCACGACCAAGCACAGCCAGTGAAGAGCGTCAGTTCTGGGCTGGCACAGTGGCTCACACCTATTATCCTAGCACTTTGGGAGGCCGAGGCAGGCAGATCACGAGATCAGGAGATCGAGACTGTGATGAAACCCCATCTCTACTAAAAATTAAAAAATTAGCAGGGCGTGGTGGCGGGCACATGTAGTCGCAGCTATTGGGAGGCTGAGGCAGGAGAATGGCATGAACCCGGGAGGGGGAGCTTGCAGTGAGCCGAGATCATGCCACTGCACTCCGGCCTGGGCGACAGAACGAGATTCTGTTTCAAAACAAACAAACAAACAAACAAACAAACAAAAAAACAATAAAAAAAGAGTGTCAGTTCTGGAATTAAACACACCTGCGCTGAATTCCTGCCCCACCACTTGTGTGAATTGGGCACAGGACATAACATTACTTATGGTGACTGCGAAATCATGATGGGAAAGGTGGCACACAGCACATGCTCAGTGCATGTCAGCGTTCACCATGATGATGATAAGGATGATGATGAGGAGGAGGAGGAGGAGGAAGAACTGCTCCACTCCAGCATGCCTCTAAACCTGCATGGGAGCAATGCCTGGCAGAGCGCTCCCACAGACACGAACTTTTCCAGTTCCTGTGATTCACATCCTTATTTTGGTTTCTTATTATATAATACCCAGCTCTTCATTTTGCCATTTCAAAATTCCCCAGTGCTCCTACCACTCTTCCTCGATTTCCTTCTTCCATGAGCCTCTTCCAAGATCTCTTCTATACCTATGCAAGCACAGAAGTAAATCCCATTTTGTTCATTCTGCTCCCCTAGAAGCCCAGGCGAGGAGCTAAGGAACGTTCAGTCCTGCGCCTTCTACTTCACTCCAGGAAATTCCTGAGAGGAATGAGGGGAAGGCATAGGTGAAGCCAGTAGACATCCAACATGTGGTGAAGGCACTTCTGTCACTGTCCTTGGAATCACAAAATCTCAGGACTGAAGGCAATTTTCAGTGTTGACCGTTGGCTAGTCTAACCCTGGCCTGTGCTGAAACCCCTTTACAGCCCCCCCTTAGGAGAGACTATTCTCTTCAGCCAGACACCCAGTGCTCCGCTCTGACCCTGCTGGGACTGTGGGTGAAATATTATGGCCACGGCTATGTTGCCTGGAAACGAAACTTCTATGATGTCAGAGCCCAACCATTTGTATGTTGAAATTCTGTTGTTTGAAATTACCACCTGGAGGAAACATCCGATTTTCTACTACCTTCTTGAACACGTGGGAAGCTACAGATAATTCATTGTGTTAATATCAGATGCTTTTGATGCATAAGTGGTAGGAGAGACTGGGAGTCAGTTGGATATGAATTTAAAGAAAAATAATCGGTAACACAGAACTTGATAACTTATGTTCTTATAAACATGGAACATTATAAACACAATTTCCAATTGTCATCACCCTAAAATTTGTATTGTATATACCAGGGATGACATATATTAAATATTCTGGTCTATTTTTTGTTATATATTGAAACTGACCTGTAATAATTTTAATGTTATAAATGAACACAGAAATGAAAAGTTTGTACTTAATGGGAAGAGAAGCATCACTTTAGATATTAAGAGCCTTTGGGTTTTTCTTGTTTTCTGTGAAAAAAGGAGCAATCTGATTATTTTCTGGATTTGTATTTGTTTAAGAAATCAATTCATATCTTAAATGTATCCTATTGGGGTGAACAAAATATGGCAGATTTGCTCAACAAACAGGTTCAGACATTGGACATCAAGAAAAAAATTAAAATTCAGGTGTAAATTAATCTTTTTCATCTTCTTGGCTTTGTACTGGAAGGAATTTCAAATAAACATCATCTCAGCCTTTTCGCATTTGTTGTTGTTAAAAGCAAAATATATCTGCTGGGAGGATAGGTAAAGACCAGTAGACAACTCTGGGGTTGATGAGGTCATTGTTAAGGAGACGTCTTTTGTTTGTTTGTTTCCAAAAATATTTGACCACCACCATATAATGTCATTCTTTCTAAACACACAATTTGTGATTGTCAGCAAATTTTCTTTAATATACAAAGGAATGTACCCAGGTCCAGGTCCCCAGAGAATTATGTGCATGAAAGCAATATGTAAACAGTGGAACACTTGATAAGTGTAAAGGGATATTATTTCCTAAAATCCATCTCGTTGTTTTTAAACAAATCAGAAAGGGAGAAAATGGCTGGAGAAGAGGGAGATGGTACAGCAAGCATGACAGGAAGTCCGGGGAGAAGCTGACTGGGATGGTGCAGACTGGTCTGCTTAGACTGTGAGGCACGTTTCGCCTGGTTCAGGGGCATTCAGATACAGCATAGGATGGGAGGCAGACAGCCAGTGAGAGGATTCTGGAGGAATCTGTGAGGACTGTTAGAAAATATCGCAGCCTCATTCTGTATGCTCACTGTTTCTGTCAAACACAGACTCCAGGATTGGAAATCTATTTATTTGCTATCTATCTCAGTTTTGCTTGATCAGATACTTTGGGAGACCATGTTGGGGGTGGGAGGTGGGCATGTTTGATGACCCCAAACCTGCAAGATGAAGAATGATTTCTTAACCCTGATCCATTTAAATGGTTGATTTTTATGACAGCAACTTTCTGTCTTTGTGTTTTTGGGGTTTGCAGGGCTGCTGCTCTGAGAGTTGCCTTACAGGCACCGAGATTGTTGTTCAGGTAACCATCACCAGAAAGTGCCTAGGTTATGGGCTCATGATCTTATGACCTGGCTTTCTACCCACCTGTGATTTTAAAAATAAGCTGTTTTTACTAAAATTATAAAATTTGCAAATCTCATATAAAAGGGAATATCTTTATCCCATGCAAAAGGATAAGGGTTTGGGGGACTCCCAAGAGCTGGGTTTGAATCCTGGTTCTAGGACTTGCTGGCTGTGTGATCTTAAGCAAATCAGAAAATATCCTTGAGCTTGTTCTCTTGTTCATCAAATTCCAATGCTAATATGCACCTCAGACTTGTTGAAGATGCATTGCCTTATGCAAAAGTTAGTTATAATGATCATGTGGTGGAAAATTTTATTATGTGTAAGAGCCTAAATTATTTTGCACAAGCTCTCTCTATTACTGGCCTAAAACCATAGCTCTTTAGATTTATAAGGTCAGACAGTTGTGTTCTATTCAATGATAACTCTTGAAACTGTTGAAGAAGGAGAAAAGTCTCTCCTTGTTCAAGTATGAGAACAATGAGGAAAAAGAACAACATGGAGTTTATGAAAAGGTAGTCAGGACAAGGACAGGAAGGAGCATCTTGAAAACTCTGACAAATAATGAGTCTCTTAAAATGATTCACTACAAGAACCAAAAGAAACTCATGGAAACTATTTGGCATCCTGAATGGAACATAAAGATCTATGGACATTGTGACCATAATAAAAAAATTAAAAAATAGTAGTTGTTGGCATGGATGTGGTGAACAGGGAACACTTCTACACTGCTGGGGGGAATGTAAACTAGTACAACCACTTTGAAAAACAGTGTGGAGATTCCTTAAAGAACTAAAAGTAGAACTACCATTTGATCCCGCAATCCCACTACTGGGTATCTACGCAGAGGAAAAGAAGTCATTACATGAAAAAGATACTTGCACACATGTTTACAGCAGTACATTTCACAGTTGCAAAAACATGGAAACAGCCCAAGTGCCCATCAGTCAACGTGTGGATAAAGAAAGTGTGGTGTACATATATACATGATGGAATACTAGTCAGTCATAAAAAGGGAATGAATTAATGGCATTCACAGTGACTTGGATGAGATTAGAGACTATTATTTTAAGTGAAGTAATTCAGGAATGGAAAAATCAAACATCATATGTTCTCACTCATACGTGGGAGCTAAGCTATGAGGATGCAAAGGCATAAGAATGACACAATGGACCCTTGGGACTCAGGAGAAAGGGTGGGAAGGGGCTGAGGGATAAAAGACTACAAATAGGGTGCACCATATACTTCTCAGGTGATGGGTACACCAAAATCTCACAAATCATCACTGAAGAAGTTACTCATGTAACCAAACACAACGTGTCCCTCAATAACGTATGGAAATTTAAAAATAAAAACTAAAAAAAAATTTTAATTTGTATTTTATATAGAGCCATTATATAGTTATATTTTTATATAAATAAATATTTACATATTTTATATATAGCCATTGTGAAACAGATATCAGGCTAGGACAAAAAAACAACAGGATGAGACAAAATATAAGATGGGTAAGATTTTAGTAGGGTTGTAAAGAAATATAAAAAGGTGTAGCAGAATTAAAGCCCTCAATGGAGGCAAGAATACAAAATTAACACTGGAGAACCTTTGAGTCGATGCTAAGCACATACCTGGAGATCAGAACACAGAACAAAAAGATACAAAAATTGAAATCATCAGAGAAATGATGATAAGCAAACAGCATAGGTAAGAGAGGATCAGTCAAAGAACTAGGAGTATTTAGGATGGAAACGCCAAACTAAACGGAAAGCAGGAATAACTAAGGCTTAGTTGAAGCAAATGTTCCGGATTTGAATAAAGTAATTTGGTATATCGATCAGAAGTATGTTCACTATGTTCTAGGCAAAAATCAACCAAAAATAACTCATGTAGATTCACAGTGTGGTGGAATTTTTCAATGATAATGTCAACTAGAAAACCCTGTAAACATCCAGAAAAAATAAACTTACTAATAAATGAAAAAAAAAAGTCACACTAACTTCAGACAACTTTGCAACAGTTAGCATCTTAAAAATAGGGCTATCTATAGAGTTTGAGGAGAAACAATAGTGATCCAAGAATATATCACTTAGTCGTGTCATGTGTCAAGGCAATTGAAAGATATCCTCAAGACGCAAGGCATTAAGAAAATACAATTCAGAAAAAACAAAATACTTGGAGACATACACCACTTTAGTAATGACTCAAGAAGGGGGAAAAAACACACACACATAAAAAACGTACTGTTTTTTTCTTCCTGAGTTCAAATTCAAATTCAGAGGATCATGTTTTCAGGGTAAATTCTCCTACGGTGCTTCTTTCAGAGTTTTGTTTATTTGCTTGCTTTATCTTTGCCATTTCTATGTTCTTAATACAAGTAAATTTATATCTTGATGTATAATTTTTACTCCCAGATTCATTTGGAATTTTTTTCTTAGATTTGGTTATTAATTAAAATATTGAACACTAAGCTATAGCACTAATGCATTTTTTTGACATTTGGTTAAAGCTGAACCTACCTGCTTGGGATGCTTTGCCAGAGGAATCACTAATCAGTAAGAGTAGTGATTTGATTCTTCAGAGCATCAGACTTTGCTGGAACAATCTAATTTAACCTTTGGCTGGGGAAACATTTCTTAGGCAAGAGCCAAAATATGTTTAATGTAACGGAAAAGATCAACATGTCGGACAGTATTTAAAATCAAAAAACTCTTCATCAAAGGACAGCATGAAAAGAATAAAAGGGCAAGCTGCAGAGTGGAAGAAAATTTTTGCAGCAGGTAGAATTGATAATGTGCTCATATTCAGAATATATAAAGATTCCCTCCAAATCAGTAAGTAAGAGATAGCCTCATGAAAAACAATGGGCAAGAGATGTGAATGGAAACTTCACAAAGGAGAATAACAGAATGGTCATTAAATGTATGAAAAATGCTTTACTTTCTTAGAAATACATAAAATGATCATCAAAACCACAATAAATACCACTACAGAATTCACAGTATAGCAAAAATTAAGAAGGCTGACATGCCGAGGTATTGATGAGGTTATGGAATGGAAGTTATGGAAAGCTCTTACATCTGGTGGGAGTGTAGGTGGTACAACCACCCTGAAATACTGTTAGTATGTACTGAAGGTGAAAAATACTCTATGACTGGCAATTTTACTTCCAGGTTATATTTAGAGAAATGAATGTAGTTGCACTCCAACAGACTTGCACAGGGACAGATAGCATTATTCATAATAGCCACAGATTGGCAACAACATCAAATGTTCATCAATAGTAGAATGGAGGAATAAATTATGCTATAATCATACTTCTAATGGAATACTACGGCAAGAAAAATAAACTACAAGTACACACAAAGCCATTAATAATTTTATGTCAATAATATTTGGTAAAAGAAGACAAAGATGTAATGATAATATTCTGAGCCCATTTATATAAAAAACACACACATGTTACAAGTCCAAGAAGTGGTTACTTTTGAAGAAGAAGAGATGTAGTGATTGGTAGGGTGCTTAGGGAGAGGGGGTGAAGGGACTTCTGAAATGCTGTTAATATTCTATTTCTTAATCTAAGTGGTAATTACACAGTTGCATTCATTTTGTCATAATTCATTGAGCTCTACACTTAGGATTTGTTCACTTTTCTGTGTATCTATTATACTTCAAAAAAAGTTTAAAAAATTAAAAAGAAATATGCATAGAAAAAAACAAGAAAATACTGTACAATAAAGTGGCTATCTCTGGATAGTAGGATTGTTGCAGGTGATTTGTCCTTTTTTAAAAAAAAAACATACTTCCCTATATTTTCCAATTTTTAAAAAATGAGTAAATATTATTTTGATAATGAAAACTGGAACAAAGTAAACCTTCATTCAAACCACAGAATCACCCATGACTCCATCTTCTTCTTTCTTATCCATATCCAATCATTCACTCATTTTATACCTGCAATGTCTCTTGCAGTCATGCACAAGGACTTTTTTTCCCAGTCTTCTATCTAGTTTAACTCTTCTTCATCTCTCACCCAAACGTTGCAATAGCCTCAGCCTCACAATTAGTATTCCTGCAAGTGTAACAATTCCAGTCTCAGGGCTTCACTGCTCACCTGTCTTCATGGTTCCCTGTTGCTTACAGAGTCCTTGACATGACATTCTAGTTTCTCCTGTTGGGGAGCAAAGAGTGATACTCCAAAGTATGGTGCTTTGGCATGCTGAGCACTTTGAATTAAAAGAAATCAGAAAGGCTTAGAAGCTGCCTCAGAACCAAAAACTTACTAATCTTCTCTCGTTTCTCCCCCAACCTCCAAAGGGCAGGCAAGGACTCTTTCTGAAATTCCTTTATCTGACTAAGAAAACTTGTTTTTAAAAGAAATACAATTGTCTTAAGATCTGCCCGCATCCTTTCCAAGATTCTTATCAAGTAATCCGGAAAGATTAAGCACTCAGAAGAGAAGAGGCAAAAAATTGTACCATGCCAAGACTTTTCATCTTTTCTTCTGAAGGCAGCTTTTGAGAATTCACCTGGGAGACTTTATCTCCACAATAAGACAACCTTTGCTCACAGTGAAGTTCCACCCCTCACCTTTCCACCACCTCCCTTAGAGCTCAGAGGAACTTTGTCCCAGGCCATTGTTCTTTGGGCTTATTCGTTTCCTCTAAAAGTTATTTACTACCCCTCAAAATGGCCACATTTCCCCCATCTCCCCTTCCCTATGAAGAAGGGTAAATCAGTATCTGGACCTTGTTGCATTACTGGGTAATTGTCTTCTTGTTATTCCCCTATGTTTATGCATGTTAAATAAATTTGTAGGCCTTTTTATCCTATTAGTCTGCCCGTTGTCAGTAATTTTCAGTGAACCATTAGAGGTTGGAGGAGAAGCTTTTCTTGGCCCCTACACTCCTTAAATTGACCCCACAATAGCATACTTGGCAGTCTCAGCTTCCTCACTCTCCTTGATTTACACACCATACATTTCAAGGCCTATCTGAATTATCATCTTGCATAGGAAAATATATCTGGTGAACTGGGCAGATGCAAGTAACGTCTTTTGACTTGTTTTTGTGGTTTCATAACACTTTGTGTCTTTTTCATGGCTTTCATTATGTTCTACAGTTATATTTTAAGCCCTCTATAGATTAAATTCATTTTATGGTCAGTCAGACACTGTGTCCTCTTCTTTTTTTTTTAAGACCTGAAAGATTTTGAGTTGAATTTATAGAATTATGTTTTCTTTCTTTTAAACATGGACAAATGAACTCATATTTTCTGTATCCATCTACCCACTCCCACAGTCTCTTCAAAAATGAAAAAATAAATCATTAAAGCCCTTCATAAAAATGTAATATAGAAATTTAATCTCATCCACAGAGATCCTTAGAAGAAAAAAAAAGCATTATATTTAAATGACTGCTTGAGTGGATATTACATATTTCTACTGTTTAATCCTCACAGCTAATGTTACCCTCTGTGTGATTTATTTTCCAAAGTTGATGTAACCATTTCACTTTCCTTGTTCTTAACTTTTAAAGTTTGCAAGCATGATGAGTTATTGTTTTCCAGTTGCAGAAGTTGTATTTCATTTTGAGAACTATTCGTTACATGACTTAATTGCACATAAGCAGTTTGAAACACTACAGAGGCATTTGTTTCCATGGACATTTGTTTTTAACCTAATGACCATTCTAATCCTTTTACGCTATCCTTTTTTGGCTCCAAACTGGCCATTATTCCACTTGTTCTTAACAGTTGACCTAGTATTTTTTTTTTTTTAATTGAAGAGATCAATGCCATCTGTCTTAAGCTCTCTTTGTTTCTAAGTGTCTTGCACCATATTCATTCCCACTGACCCAGGAAATGACGTGTTTGTGTAAGGAGTGCTTTTTCCTGGGCTACTCATCAAAACATCTCTGCCTGGGTCCCACCCCACAGAGAATCTTATTACATTGTTTGGAATGAGGCATGGACATTGTTTTTATTTGTTTGTTTTTTACAACCTCCCAGGTGATTCTAAGTGCAGACAGGTTTGAGAACACCAGACTGAGGAGAACTGTTTCACTCCTTCCCTGGAAACTCATCTCATAGATGACCTTGCTTTTCCATCCTTTTTCTTTTTCATCCGTTTTCCTAGGTTTTCCATCCTTCTTCTTCCTTCAGATTATAAGCTTGTACAAATATTTCTCTGAAGCAAAAACACTTTTTCTTCTCATACTTCTCTTTGAGGCACTTTTCCATCTCTGTCATTTCCTTTTTTGCCAAAACAAAAGAGAAGTATACACTTGCTACCACACATCAGATTTTTTATTTCTGCTAAAGACTCCATAGTACTCTAGTGAAAACATGTCTTTATTTCCTCAAAGTTGCCAAACAGCCTCTTAATCATCATTGAAAAAGTGACTTTTTTTTTGAGTTAGAGTTTCAGTGAGTCACCCAGGCTGGAGTGCAGTGGCATGATCTCTACTCAATACAACCATGCCTCCTGGGCTCAAGCAATTTTCATGCCTCAGCCTCCCAAGTAGCTGGGATTACAGACCTGCACCACCATGCCCAGCTAATTTTTGTAGAATTAGTAGAGACGGTGTTTTGCCATGTTGGCCATGCTGGTCTTGAGCTCCTTCCTGGCCTCATGTGATCCACCCGCCTTGGCTTCCCAAAGTGCTGGGATTACAAGCATGAGCTACCCTGCTCGGCCAAAATAAGGTGATTTTTTTTTTTTTCAGTTCTTATTTAATCTGTAGGAAGCATTTCACACTGTTAAATATCCCCTTTTCCTTTGACTTCCTGTTTTTCACATCTTCTACTTCTTCGACTTCATTTTCTGACTCTGTTAACTTATAGACTGGATTCCAAACAAGAGCTAGTACTTTGTACCAATAGCTATGGTGATAAACTCTTAGAATCAAGATCAACTAAGCCTGGACCAGCCACTTAGATGCTACCTTAAGTGGACAAAAAGGCAGCTCAGATTCCAAGGAGCAAATAAAAATGGTGAGAAGTGGATGTTGCCAATAGGACATCTCCTTGTCTCCAGACATTACTCTTTTTATTTGGAGAAAGTCATCTCCACTGCAAAGAACAGAAATCTAAATTAAATTACCTGAAACAAAGTAGTAATGGAGAGACTGACTTACATAACTTATGCTAACTTCAGACACAGGTGGAACCAGGTACTCAGATGATGTAACTGAAAATATTCCTCTCTCCACCTCCATAGCTATTTTCGTCTTCCTCACACCAACTGGTGGCAGAGATGGTGGCCAGCAGGTCCAGTCTGTTATTCTACCAGCTCAGCCACCCTAGAACACTGAGAGCCTTTTTCTCAGTAACACCAAAGTTCCAGTCCTGAGTCAGACTGCCCTGGGTTGTAGTACATGCTGCTCTTGCCAGAACATTCCCATTTCTAAAGCCATCACTATAACTCTCGTCGGAAGACTGTGGATTTGGGTGTTCCCCACTTGAACTATATGGGTTGAGAAAAGGGAAGGGTGATTTCCAAGGAAAAGATCAGGGAGCTGAAAACTGAAGATAAAATGAAAAGGACAGGCAAATACAGCTGATGTCCTCTGCATTACCTGCCCCAATTTCTTTTAAAAGACACTCCTCTCCATTGCCTCCTTCCTCTCCTAAACTTAGTCATCTTGAATGACCCATACTCATTCTCCCTCCCATCAATCCTGAAGTTTTCTTATAGGGCATGGCTCTGAATGTTAGGATTAATATCTAGGCTTATGCCAGAGCAAAAGAGAAGACATGTGCTGTAGGTTGCTTTAAAAATGGCTCCCAATGCACTATGTACTTTTTTGTTCATTTGTTTCTGAGACAGAGTCTCGCTTTGTCACCCAGGCTGGAGTGCAGGGGTACAATATCTCAGCTCGCTGCAACCTCCGCCTCCGCCTCCTAGGTTCAAGCGATTCTCCTGCCTCAGCCTCCCAAGTAACTGGGAGTACAGGCACAGCACCACCATGCCCAACTAATTTTTGTATTTTTAGTAGAAACGGGGTTTGCCATGTTGGCCAGGCTGGTTTTGAACTCCTGACCTCAAGTGATTCGCCTGCCTTGGCCTCCCAAAGCGCTGGGATTACAGGTGTGAGCCACTGCGCCCAGCCATGCTATGTACTTTTGTAATATGCGTTAGTGTGATATAACAAGATGCTCTGCTTCTTACTGCCAAAAGTTCAGTGTATGTAGCTGAACACACTCATCTCCTTGTGATCCTTTTTTGAAAAGTGGTGCTTAAGGAGTTCATCCTTTGCAGTGCATCCATGTTGTCCCTCAGGCATTTTATCTTTGCTTACATTGTTGAAGAATGGTTGCTTCTTTCATGGTTTTTGTGTCTAATGCACATTGTAGCATAATAAACACAACGCATTGTTGTAGCTACTTTTCTGGAAAACTTGATCTTTTGGGAATTGCTTTACAGATCCTCAATAATTTTTTTCTTTAAATAAATAAATAAAAGGCTCCTAATGATCATTCTTCTTGGTATCCATGCCTTTGTATAATCACCTCTCCCTGAGCGTGGATGTGAGTTTCGACTCACCTCGAATCAACAGAATATACTAAAACTGATAAGGTGTATGGGATTCTGTAATTATATTACAAAAGCTCAAAGCATCTATCTTGATGGAGTCTCTCTCCCTGCTCCCAATGGCTTTGAGGGAGAAAGTGGCCATGTCAGGGAACCCCCAAGTGACAAAGAACTACAGGTGGCCTCTAGGAGCTGAGGGCAGCCTCAAAGCTGCAGTGGTCTCCAGCTGACTGCCAGCAAGAAAATGAGGTCTCCAGTTCTTCAGCTGTAAGAAGCTGATTTCTACCCACAAGCACCTGAGTTTGGAAGCACAGCCTTCCCTCGCTGAGCCTCAGATGATACTTCAGCTCAAAGGAACACCTTTATTGCAGCCTTGGAGAAGACCTGGATTCCTGACCCATGGAAACTGTGAGGTAATATATGTTTTAAGCTACTACGTTTGTCTTGTTATGCAGTAATGGATAACTAATATGCCATCTGTTGCTGCTTACCTTTCCTGTATATCTTTGCCCTTCAACTCATCCCCATTCCCTGGGCTATATGAGGCTTATAGGCTCTCATAGAAAATAACAACCGACCCCAGATTAGTCCTTACAGAGATGTCACGTTTTGAGGGTGGATTTAATGCCTTCTTTCTACATCTCTCGGAGCCCTCTAAAAAGTTCTGGGTGGGCTTTTGTATCCCCTCATACAGTTACAGGGACTAGTTAGAGTGATGATAGTGGTCATATGTTTCTTGGCTTATAATTGTAGGTAATGTTTTAAAATTAATATTTAGTTACATATGTAATAAGTCATTTTTGTTTGTAGAATATTAAGACATTTAGATCAAGCTAAATTGACCTTTAACTATCTTCCTCAGTTGCTAATCCTTCTTTCTCAGATAAAACTGTCATGATAAATTTGGCATAGTGTCTTCCACACTTCTTTCTATGCATTTAAATGAACTTGGTATGTGTACTTATGGAAGTATATAGTATCTTTGACTATTTTCTATAAAAGGTATCATATTGTACATTTTACTCAACAATACATTTTGGCATGTTTCCATGCGAGTTTATGAAGAGCTCCATTAAAAAATGCTGCATATTATTGCGTGGTGTAGATAGATTATAATTTACCTTTACTGGTAAATATTTGTACACTTTTTAAAGTTTTGCTCAATTTTTGCCATAAACATCTTTAGCCATTGTTAAAAGAGAACACTTTACACAGATTAAATTTAACAGAGTTTATATGAGTAAAGGACAATTTAGTTAATGAACCAGGGGCAGCTGAGAACCGGAAGAGATTCACAAAGCTCTACCCAGCAGCATGAGCTTTTAGAGGCCAAACATGGAAGCAAAGTACAGATCTCACCTGATTGGCTACAACTGGTTATCCACCTTATTTGGACACAGTGTTATCAGCTGGCTACCGGTAATTGGCTTAATGAAGCTTGACTATTTGAGATTGATTGAAATCCAGCTATTTGTTACAAAAATATATATATACTCCTAAGTTAGGTTTCAGGTGTATTTTTTTTTTTTTTACATACTGAGTTACATTACAGTTTCTTATGTGGGAACTCAAAATACAGAGACAGCCTCAAGCTTATGGTCTGTTGCTTTTTTTTTTAAATTTAACACTTTGAATCCTTGAACACATGAGTGCAACCAAGAGGCACCTATATAGATGAATTAGGAAATAGAATTTTGGATCATAAGCACTGTCAACCAGTGTAATGAAACATGTACAGTTTGCATGTTCACCAGCACTGAATCTTGCCAATGCTATAGTAATTTGTAATGTGTTACAAATTTGTAATTTGCTACAAATTTGCTAATTTGTAATATAGTAACTTGTAATTTTGCCAGTTTGATGATCTGATGGGTGGGAATATCTTACTGTGTTAATTTTATTCAATTGCTTAATTCATTTAATTAGCATTTTCCCAATTACTAGCAATATTGCATGTCTTTTCAAGTTAGTAGCCATCTGTAGTTACTTATTCTGTAAATTTCCTTTCTTTTGTTCATACTTTTATCAGATTTTTTGTCGTCTTTTCTGATGGAAACCTTTTACGTGATCTGGGTAAAACTTTGGCTCTGTTGCATACACTGCAAATATTTTCTCCCACTCTCTGTTCATCATGTAGTCTTTAGGCTCGTGACTTGTTTGATTTCTGTGAGCTATATGAGAAGTCCTTTCTACTTAAAGGTGATACATATACCTAGAAGTTTTAAACATCCTTTTATAGTTTGGGTTTTGTATATATCTTTAATCAGCTGCACATTGTTTTATTGTTTGAATAGTTTGTTGAGAGGATATAAACTATTGTTTTCCTAATGTCTAGAAAGTTGCTCCAACCCTGTTTGTTGAAAAATCTGTCCATACCTCCAATGCTTTGAGAGTAAACTTTCATTATCCACTAAGTTCTCATATATACATGAGTCAGTCTCTGGACTCTATTTTATTCCATTAATCTGTTTATTCCCAGGACAGTAATATGCTGCTAAATTATTATATCTTTACACAGTATCTTGATATTGTGTCGATTAAGTCCCTCTTCTTTTTTTCTTTCAAAATGATATCTTGACTGTTTTTCCATGTTTATTCTTCCACTTGAAATTTAAAGTCATCTTGTCAAGTTCCTCGAAACACTTTATAGGGACCTGGACTTGTAGTCAAGTAAATTTATGAATTACTTTGCAGAAAATAAACTCCTTGCAATATTGAGCCATGCCATCCATGAAATGATTATAGTCTACATTTACTTAGGTGTTTTCTTTTGTCCTTAATAAGGTTTTGCAGTTTTCCCCACAAGAGTGTTCTACATTTGTGGCTAGGTTTATTTCTTTGTACTTTATACTTTTTATTGCGATTGACATCAACATTTTTAATCTGTTTTATTTTCGAATTGACTTTTGGCTCCATTTAAACTTTTTTGTCTCTCTTCCTAGTTGGCTCAACTACTCTGGCTCAGTAACTCCAAATCTTAAGAAGTAAATCTGATTGCTTAGAGTAGTGGACACTTTGCTATGTTTTCAAACACATTTAAGTTTTATTGGTTAAATGTAAAAGTATGCAAAACAAGACATAAAATAGAATCGCGTTAGTGAAATATAATAAGAACCTTAACAATGTGTGAGTTGGTATATACATAGAAAATAATCTGAATGAAGGAATATAAACCAAACTGACCATTAGGTCATCTTTGGGGTTATGATAAACTTCAGTCACAACTAAAAGAACTAGAGAGCCAAGAACAAACCAACCATAAAGCTAGCAGAAGACAAGAAATAATTAGAATCAGAGCTGCATTAAAGGAGATTGAGACACACAAAAAAAATTCAAAAGATCAATGAGTCCAGAAGTTAGTTTCTTGAAAAAATTAATAAAATAGATAGACTGCTAGCTAGACTAATAAAGAAGAAAAGATTCAAATAAACACAATTAGAAATGACAAAAGGGATATTACCACTGACTCCACAAAAATACAAATAACTATCAGAGAATATCATGAACGCCTCTATACACACAAACCAGAAAATCCAGAAGAAATTGATACATTTCTGGATATATACACCCTCTCAAGACTGAAGCAGAAAGAAATTGAATCCTTGAACAGACCAAAAATGAGCTCTGAAATTGAATCAATAATAAATAGCCTAACCGCCGCCCCCCAAAAAAAGCCCTAGACCAGACAGATTACCTGCTGAATTCTATTAGATGTACAAAGAAGAGCTGGTACCATTCCTACTGAAACTACTCAAAAAAATTGAGGGACAGGGACTCCTTTCTAACTCATTCTGTGAAGCCAGCATCATTCTGATACCAAAACGTGGCAGAGATACAACAACAAAGACAAAAATTTCAAGCCAATATTCTTGATAAACATTGATACAAAAATCCTCAACAAAATATGGGCAAACTAGATCCAGGAGCACATCAAAAAGCTAATCCACCAGTTCAAGTAGGCTTTATCCCTGGAATGAAAGGTTGGCTGAACATACACAAATCAGTAAGTGTGATTAATTACATAACAGAACTAAAGACAGAAATCACATGATCATCTAAATAGATACAGAAATGGCTTTCAATAAAATTCAACACTTCTTCTGGTTAATAACTCTCAATAAACTAGATATTGAAGGAACACACCTCAAAATAATAAGAGCCAATCTATGACAAACCCACAGCCAATATCATACTGAATGACAAAATCTGGAAGCATTCCCCCTGAGAACCAGAACATGACAAGGATGCCCACTCTCACCAATCCTATTCAACATAGTATTGGAAGTTCTAGCCAGAGTGATCAGGCAAGGGAAAGAGATAAAGGGCATCCACATAGGAAGAGAGGAAGTCAAATTATCCCTATTTGTAGACAACATGATTCTATATCTAGAAAACCCCACAGTCTCAGCCCAAAAGCTCTTTAAGCAGATAAAAAACTTCAGCAACCTCTCAGGATATAAAATCAACATACAAAAATCACTAGCATTTCTATACACCAGCAACAGTCAAGCTGAGAGCCAAATGAGGAATGCAATCCCATTCACAATCACCACAAAAAGAATAAAATACCTAGGAATACAGCTAACTAGGGAGGTGAAAGACCTGGACAAGGAGAACTACAAAACACCACTCAAAGACATCAGAGATAACACAAACAAATGGAAAGACGTTCCATGCTCATGAATAGGAAGGGTCAATATTCTTAAAATAAAATTGCCGCACTCCCCCAAAACAACATATAGATTCAATGCTATTCCTATCAAACTACTAATGACATTCTTCACAGAATTAGAAAAAACTATTTTAAAATTCATATAAAACCAAAAAAAGAGCCCACATAGCTAAGGCAATCCTAACCAAAAAGAGCAAAGCTGGAGGCATCACCCTACCTGACTTCAAACTATACTACAGGGCTACAGCAACCAAAACAGCATGGTACTGGCATAGCCCTGTGGGGTAATGATTCATGATACATGTACTCTATACTGAAAATTTTCATAAAAAATAATAAAGAAGGAAGAGAAAAAAGAATGATTAAGAAAATCTGGTGAAAATGTAAACAACTTGAAGAAGATGGTATATGGAAATGTTACACTTTCTTTGCAACTTCTCCATAAATTTAAAATTATTTCACAATAAAAATATTTTAAATACTCTGAAAAGAAACACTTTAAGTTTCTACAGTATTTATTACAGTATTATAATGTTCTTTTGCCCCCAAAGAATGTCTTCTGTAATTAAAAAATTAATAAAATATTTTACATTTTTACAGGTTTATTGAAACATAATTTGCAACAGATAAACTACTTATTTAAAGTGCACAGTTTGAAAAACACATTCATAATAAAGAACATTTCGAACATTTTCATCACATCCAAAAGTTTTTGTGCTCCTTTGTAATTTTTTCCTCTCAGTCACCTAACCTGCCTTGATCTGCTTTCTGTAAGAAAAGAAAGGAACAGTCTTATTTCTGAAGACAAAGGGTCACAGAGAAGATTCTGAACAAACAGGCCTTGTTCAGTTTCCTCCAGTTTACTACCATTAGGCCGGGTGTGGGGGCTCACACCTGTAATCCCAGCACTTTGGGAGGCCAAGGTGGGCAGATCACCTGAGCTCAGGAGTTGGAGACCAGTTTGGCAAACATGGCAAAACCCAGTCATCTATACTAAAACTACAAAAATTAGTTGAGTGTGGTGGTGCACACCCGCAATCCCAGCCACTCAAGAGACTGAGGCAGGAGAATTGCTTGAACCCTGGGTTGCAGTGAGCCAAGACTGAGCCACTGCACTCTGGCGTGGGTGACAGAGCAAGACTCCATCACAAAACAAAACAAACAAACAACAAGAACAAAACACGGTATCCAGTTTATTACCATTAGATCATACCCTTTTTGTTCTATTATATGTCTCCACAACTGTCCACTCTTCATCAAACCTACTATTAAAAAAACACTAAAGTTTAACTGTTTCTTTAGACTTTCATTTCCTTATGTAAACATATTAAATAATATTAATATTATATTAATAAAATTAATATTATAATCAACTGATTCATTGGCCAAGTGATGGCCAATGGAGATTCATTGGCCAATCTCCAGCCCCCATACCCTGGAGGTTGGGAGGTCGGGTTGATGTCATGTGGTTCGAAGCCCCAACCCTCTAATCACATAGTTGGTCTTTCTGATGACTAGCTCCCTCTTGAATCATCTTGTTAGCATAAATACAGGCACGTTTCATTGGGTTTGTGGATAACAAAGACACTCCTATCACTCATGGTATGCCAAGGGTTTTATTTATTTACTTTTTAATTCTTTTTTGAATTTTTATTTTTGAAGAGAGACAAGGTCTCACTCTGTTGCTCAGGCTGAAGTGCAGTGGCATGATTATAGCTCATTGCAGCCTTAAAGTCCTGGGCTCAAGTAGTCCTCTTGTCTCAGCCTCCTGAGTAGCTAGGACTACAGGCATGCACCACCACACCTCGCTAATTTTTAGATTTCTTTTGCAGACACAAAATCTTGCTATGTTGCCCTGGCTAGTCTTGAACTCCTGGCCTCAAGTGATCCTGCTACCTCAGCCTCTCCAGGGGGTTTTAGAAATTCTATTCCAGGAACCTGAGATAAAGACCAGACAAATTAATTTACTCTAAAACACCAGCCTAGATGCCACCTCTTTCTTTTTTTTTTTTTTTTCAGAGTCTCACTCTGTCGCCCAGGCTGGAGTGCAGTGGCACAATCTCCGCTCACTGCAACCTCCGCCTCCCAGGTTCAAGTGATTCTCCTGCCTCGGCCTCCCGAGTAGCTGGGACTACAGGCATGTGCTATCACGCCCGGCTAATTTTTTGTATTTTTAGTAGAGACGGGGTTTCACGTGTTAACCAGGTTGGCCTCGATCTCCTGACCTCGTGATCTGCCTGCCTGGGCCTCCCAAAGTGCTGGGATTACAGGCATGAGTCACTGTGCCCAGCCGAGGCCACCTCTTTCTCCTCAGGGTCTCCTGGGACTCCCATTCAGATTTCATTTCTCCCTTGCATGCTCCAATAGTGCAATCATAGAACTTACCATGTTTTACTATTTATAATAGTCATGGGCACACCCTTCTTCCCTACAGGCTGCAAGCTCTGAGGGCAGAGAATATCACTTATTAATATTAATCTTTCTAGGTCTCTCAGTGCCAACACAGTTTCACTGTGTTTTTTGTTTGTTTGTTTGTTTTTTCTTTGAGATAGAGTCACGCTCTGTCTTCCAGACTGGAGTACAGTGGCATGATCTTGGCCCACTGCAAACTCTGCCTCTTGGGTTCAAGTGATTCTCTTGCCTTAGCCTCCTGAGTAGCTGGGATTACAGGTCTGCGCCACCACCCCTGGCTACTTTTTTTTTTTTCATTTTTAGTAGAGGAAGGGTTTCACTATGTTGACCAGGCTGATCTCGAACTCCTGACCTCAGGTGATCCGCCTGCCTCCCAAAGTGCTGGGATTACAGATGTGAGCCACCCCACCCAGGCAGTGTTTTTTTGTTTTTGTTTTTGTTTTTCCGAGACGGAGTCTCACTCTGTCACCCAGGCTGGAGTGCAGTGGCATGATCTTAGCTCACTGCAACCTCCACCTCCTGGGTTCAAGTGATTCTCCTGCCTCAGTCTCCTGAGTAGCTAGGATTACAGGCATGTGCCAACACGCCCGGCTAATTTTTATATTTTCAGTAGAGACAGGGTTTTGCCATGATGGCCAGGCTGCTCTCGAACTGCTGACCTCGTGATCCACCTGCCTTGGCCTCCCAAAGTGCTGGGATTACAGGTGTGAACCACTATGCTTGGCCTCTGAATTTAATTAGGATGCTTCATTTTTCTCAGAAGACTTCTTCCCCTTTCCCTTTCAATGCAGTCATTCTTTTCTAGTGATCTGACAATAATATAAACCATTATATTCCTGAGGGTTTATTCAGTGTGGATACAACTTATAAAATCATAGTTTATCAATTAGTAATTAGACCTGCATTCAACTGCTTTAAATCAATGTAGCTGAAGCAGTTCTTTTTTTTTTTTTTTTAAGGGGACAGCATCACAGTAGTGTCATTTCATTTCAGAGCTTTTTGAGCTTTTCTTAATTCTCCAATTTTGGGTAGCCCATCATTGAAGCCTTTTGGACAAATTCCTAGATTTCTTGCAAAGAATCACTAGTTTAAAAAAAAGACATTCTATATAGGGTGCATGGATTCTGCCATCCTTTCTTTACTTTCTTTCATTGAAAATCTAATAAGATACTGCTTTTTGAATGTTAACAAATTTGAGCTCGGAGGAATCTCCAGAGCAACCACTTCCCATACCTCTCCTAATTACGTGTGAGGTGATTTTTGAGGTGTAGGGTTGCAATGCGGTTTAGTGAGGAGAGTGCTGATGCAGAGTGGAAATTTTGGGGTTCTAGTCCCTATTTCTCCTATTTGGTAGCTTTATGATTTGGTGCGGGGCATCAGTCAACAAATATTTATTGAGCACCTATAGTGTGGGAAGCCATGTGGGAATGCAGTTGTAACCAGGACAGACCTAGAAGCTTACGGTCTAGTGAGGATGGCAGATGTTGGAAGTAACTACAGGTAGAAGTGCTGAATTCAAGCGTGTTATTGGAGCTTAGAACAGAGACCTAATCTAACCTTCTGGGTTGTGGAAGATTTGTGGGCTCCTGGGAATTTTGCCTTAGAGCATTGCTGAGTGGGGATTGGAAGTTGGTGTCAGGTTGCTTTTACTTCAGTTTATACAAAACTCATAAACGAGCAGTGGAAGAACATTGTAAGATCAAGGACACAGGTTAGTCGATGTGGCTCTCCTCTGCCTCCTTGTTCCTCAGGAGCCAACCCGAGTTTGTATTTCAACACAACTAGCATGAAGTGAAGAACCCATCCAACCAGAAGCGTCAGTCAAGGTGTGATGCCTAGCTTTCTATAGAAGAAAGAAAAAATTGAGACTCCCTTAAAAGTTCTGTAAATGAAGAGCAATGAGTAGGGACTAGTCCTACCAAATACACAAACAGTAAACGCTTGACTCCTGTGCAGAACCGGTAGTTCACGCCTGTAATCTCAGCACTTTGGGAGGCTGAGGTGGGCTGATCACCTGAAGTCAGGAGTTCAAGACCAGCCTGGCCAACATGGTGAAACCCCATCTCTACTAAAAATACAAAAAAATTAGCCAGGCATGGTGGCATGTGCCTGTAATCCCAGCTACTCAGGAGGGTGAGGCAGGAGAATCACTTGAACCCGGGAGGCAGAGGTTGCAGTGAACCAAGATCATGCCACTATACTCCAGCCTAGGCAACAAGAGCGAAAATGCTGTCTCAAAAAACACAAAAACAAAAAAAACCTCTTGACTTTTGATCACTGAAACCACAAATTAACAGTGCATGAATACTAGTCGGAACAGACTGCTGGAGCATGATAGTTTCAAAAGTTTGTTAATGTGTTTAGGTGAGGCTGTGGGGAAACAGACACTCTCAAACACTAGTGGTGGGAGGATAAGTTGTCAGCCTTAAGAAGGGCCATTTGGCAGTGCTACGAAAATCACAAATACATAATGTCTTTTTTCAACTTTTCTTTTAGGTTCAGGGGTACGTGTGTGCAGGTTTGTTATATAGGTAAATTGCATGTCACTGGGGTTTGATGCAAAGAATAATTCATTGCCCAAGTAATAAGCCTAGTAGTTTTCCGATCTTCACCCTCCTCCCGCCTTCCATCCTCAAGTAGGCCCTGGTGTCTGTTGTGCTCTGCTTTGTGTCCATGTGTACTCAGTTTTTAGCTCCCACTTGTAAGTGAGAATGTGCAGTATTTGGTTTTCTGTTCCTGCATTAGTTTGCTTAGGATAATGGCCTCCAGCTCCATCCATATTGCTGCAAAGGACATGATCTTGTTCTTTTTTATGGCTGTGTAGTATTCCATGGTGTATATGTAGCACAGTAAATACATGTATCTTGTTCCCTGACAATTTCATTCTAGAATTTTATTCTAGAGTAATGCCAGTGTGTGTGGATATGTCTGTGTATTTATATACACAATTATATACATACACACATATGTGTATATTTATATATAATATAACGGCATATATTGATGTTTTATTTATTTATTTATTTTTGAAACAGATTTCCGTTCGTTGCCCAGGCTGGAGTGCAATGGTGCAATTCTGGCTCACCGCAACCTCTGCCTCCTGGGTTCAAGCGATTCTCTTGCCTCAGCCTCCCGAATAGCTAGGATTACAGGCATGTGCCACCACGCCCGGCTAATGTTTTGTGTTTTTAGCAGAGACAGAGTTTCTCCACGTTGGTCAGCCTGGTCTCGAATTCCCGACCTCAGGTAGTCCGCCCGCCTCGGCCTCCCATAGTGCTGGGATTACAGGCATGAGCCACCATGCCAGGCTTATTAATGTTTTTTATTGCCACGTTACTTGTAGTAGCGGAAGATTGATTGGAAACAATCCAAATGTCCATCAAAAGGGAATAAGTAAATAAATGATGATACATTTATACAATGGCTACTTTATAAGTGTAAAAAGGAGTAAGTAGGTTCTTTGTGTGTTAACGGGGAACAATTTCCGAAGCATATGGCTAGGGGAAAAGAAGCAAGGTACAGCAAAGTACGGATTATGGTATCAATCATTTTTAAAAGGAGGGGAAAGAAAAAAATATGTATCTCTGTTTGTTCCTATATGCATAAAGTTTCTCTGAAACAAACAAAAAACCAACAAGAAATAGTGTGTACAGTGGGAGAAAAGGGATTGGGGGATTTGGTTTGTTTTGGTGTTTGAATCACATAACTGTATTACCTATTCAAAAAATTAAGTAAAATATCTATGCCCAATTGTGCTAAAGCTATTAAGAAAATATGGAAATGTAATTTACCCTTGCCCTAGCATTTGCATTCTGGAATTGATTCATTGTAAGCCATGTATTTTCAAACATATGAGAGTCCAAAATTTTTCCAAAATTTTTTTAGCTTCTACTGAGGAAATGTAGCCACTCACAGATCCATTTTGTAGCCCCTGTAGCACATGTCCTCTTAATTTTCCAGAAGGAGAAACTGATATCAATGCTTCCTCATGAATGTGGCCCATCCAGTTGGAGACAACTAAAGGAATGAGGCCAGGCGCGGTGGCTCACGTTTGTAATCCCAGCACTTTGGGAGGCTGAGGTAGGCAGATCACCTGAGGTCAGGAGTCTGAGACCACCCTGGCCAACATGGCGAAACCCCGTATCTACGAAAAATAAAAAAATTAGCCAGGTGTGGTGGTGTGGGCCAGTAGTCCCAACTACTTGGGAGGCTGAGGCAGGAGAATTGCTTGAATCCAGGAGGCAGAGGTTGCAGTCAGCTGAGATCACACCACTGCACTCCAGCCTGGGTGACAGAATGAGACTTTGTCTCAAAAATAAAATAAAAAATAAAATAAAATAAAATAAATAAAATAAAATAAAATATAAGGGAATCATTTCTGCAAGTGCTGTCCCTCCAGGCGGCACTAACTTGCTTTGCCTGTTTTCTTTCCACTTGCACTGAGGCTGGTGAGGGCTGCTGGAGAAGGTTCCTCAACTTAAGTCTCTTATGCCTCTCAACCATCATAGGCCTGACCACAATTGGGTCCTCAGTGCAGCTTTTCCATTGTTTCTCTAATCAGTTCTTGCTTATTTTCCTCAGGGACTCTTTCAGGCCTTCCCCGCGCTCTTCAAACTGCCACCGCAGTCTTCATAAGCAACTCTGCAATGCCTGGTTCAGAGATGCTCACGTTGGAGTGCTAGTTAAGCTACCTCCCCTGAATGCAGCCAGTCCTTGACACTTGGCCATACTGAGGCTGTTCTGCCATTTCCCTTCCTCCTTACGCCCCCTGGGAGGTCTTGCTATAATTTGTCCCTGGCCGTTTAGCATGTCTCAGCTCAAAAGAGCTAGCCGCAAGTGATGAAAGGGGAGAAAATCCTGTGTTCTTGTCTATGGATCACGTTCATAAAAATTGAGTGTTTATTTCTTGTTTGTGTGTTCAAAGCATGGAGAGAGAACCTGAATATCTCCAGGGGTAGAAAGTTATGTAAATAAAAGAAACTGGGTGGTGCAGTTGGGAGTGCTGGGACTGCAGAGTGTGGCATTGGTCTCTCTGCTTCTCATAACAAGAACACCCACTACCCAGGCTGCTGATTGGCATAAGTGGAGAAAAACGTCCCCGGGATGGTCTGGTTTTCCCATTTTTCAAGAGCAGCCCAAATGCAATTTTTTTTTTTTTTTTTTTTTTTTGGTGAAATTTTTGAATTCTTAAGATTCTCTGTGGGCCAAACTGAAATATCCTCAGGTGGATCTGACCTGCAGTTTCCAACCTCTGATTCTAGCCATCTCCTCATCCTTGACAAACTTGAAAACCTTGTCATAATTCAAATGTTTAAATAGCCGTTGGTGTGAAATCCTGTAAGATATTTTTCAAGCTAAATATATGATATATATTCTTTTGCTAGTGTCTTCAAGATAACTTTTACAATTCTAAAGAGATGAAATGTATTTTATAGAAACAATATTGCCCTTGCTTTAATAGGACATGATGCCTTATTTTTTAAGTATTTAAGCATTTTCAAAAGCATTTCAAAAAATTGCCTTCAGTAGCAAACAAACCTTGGGAAGATTTACAAACTTTCAATATAAAACGGCTTGTAAAAGAAGAATATGCTTAGATTTTGGTTTAAGAAATGCCTGTTTTGCTCAAATTCACTAATGCAAACAAACACAAAGCAAGAATCAAATAACTGTGTGGAGGTATCTGAGTGATAGATACTTTTTCTATGAAAATTCCAGCTAAATGTTTTACAGACCTTTAAATTGTCCTGAATCTAATGCCTTTTGAAACATAGTCAAAATCATGCAATAGTGGGCTATGAGAGATAAACCATTGAAATCATTTAATGCAACTCATCTATTTTACGACCCAGAAAAGTAAAGTCCCGATGGAGAAAATATTTTTATCAAAATGGCAGAGTATAGTGCTAGGGCCGGGGCTGGAATTGGATTAGAACACAGGTCTCCTGCCTCTATGTCAATAGCCACCTCCTTACGCATCTGTGTTTAGTATATTTTTATTTTTATTTATTTTATTTTGAGACAGGATCTCACTCTGTCACCCAAGCTGGAGGGCAGTGGCATGATCTCAGCTCATTACAATCTCCACCTCCCAGGTTCAAGCGATTCTTGTGCCTCAGCCTCCCTAATAGCTGGGATTACAGGTGCCCGCCAACACACCCAGCTAATTTTTGTATTTGTAGTAAAAACAGCGTTTCACCATGTTGGCCAGGCTGGTCTCGAACTCCTGACCTCAGGTGGTTTGCCCACCTCTGCCTCCCAAAGTGCTGGGATTATAGGTGTGAGCCACCTCGCATGGCCCACATCTATGTTTATATAATACATAAGCTTATGCCATTAATAATTTTTGGAAAGTGGTTGATTGAGATATAAACATTACTGTCCCTGGATGGTTCTGTCTAAATTTCTGGATACAAACCAAAGATGTTGGGGTCTCCTAATTCGTGTTGTCTAGGAGTAAGAACAACAGAAAGAAGCAGTGGTTCTGGCAATTCTCCAGTCCTCTCTGCTCTGTAAACCATTGAACAGAAAGCAGATACTTTTATAAGAATGACGTCAGAGTTCCTCAGTCAAAATGATTTTCATTTCCAGCCCTTCTTGTGCCCAGGATGAGTTTCCTGTAATGCTCTGGGTTTGTGCTGTGCTGTCCTGTGCCCTCAGTAAAGGATTACACAGAGCTGAACTGCATGCCTTTAAGGGCACTGTGACATGGAAGAGAAGCTGAAATTGGTTCAGAGCCACTGTGTGGTAATGCCAGTCAAGTACCTTCTTTGTCCCAGAAAATTACTAGTTTCATGACAGAAAGTGGAAAGGGCATAACCGTCCAATGGGTTCACCTTGCCTGCTGCCTAGACAGAGCTGATTTATCAAGACAGGGGAATTGCAATGAAATAGTAATCAAGACAGAGCTGGTTGTGCTGGAGCCTGGAGTTTTATTGTTACTCAATCAGTCTGCCCGACCATTCGGGGATCAGAGTTTTTAAAGATAATTTGGCAGGCAGGGGCTTGGGAAGTGGGGAGTGCCGATTGGTCAGGTTGGAGATGAAATCATAAGGGATGGAAGCGAGTTTTTCTTGGTTCTGTTCCTGGGTGCGATGGCAGAACTGGTTGCGCCACATTACTGGTCTGGGTGGTGTCAGCTGATCCATCCAGTGCAGGGTGTGCAAAATATCTCAAGCACTGATGCTAGGTTTTATGATAGTGATGTTACCCCAAGGACCAATTTGGGAAGGTTCAGGCTCTTGGAGCCAGAGGCTGCGTGACCCCTAAACTGTAATTTCTAAGCTAATTTGTTAGTCCTGCAAAGGCAGACTTGACCCCAGACAAGAAGGGGGTGTTTTCCGGAAAGGTCTGTTATCAATTTTGTTTCAGAGTCAAACGGTAAACTGAATTCCTTCCCAAAGTTATTTTGGCCTACACCCAGGAATGAACGAGGACCTCTTAAGGGTTAGAAGCAAGATGGAGTCTGTTAGGTCTGATTTCTTTCAGCGTCGTAATTTCCTTAGTTATAATTTGGCAAAGGCGGTTTCAAGAGGATGAAATGTTAGAAGTATAATAATTTTTTTTGTTGTTGTTGTTAAAGTTAGCAAATCCCTTAGGCTCATGTGAGATAATAACTAGCTAAGGTGCAGGTAAACCATGACTGTTTAGAGGCACTGAGAGGAAAAGTTTGGGGTATAGTTTTCCTTACTGGATGTGGGTGACTATTTTCCTCTCATGTCTCAGTCTCTTCATCTCTCAAGCTCACTCTTCCACCCGCAAAAGATGTATCTTAATTTCCGTTAGGCAGCTGATAAAAAGAAAAATTTCAGCCGAATTAAATTTAAAGGAGTTTAATTGAGCAACCACCCATTCGCACATCCTGCAGCCCGTAGAATCACAGTAGATTCAGAGAGACTCCAGCACGCCACGTGGTGGAAGAAGATCTATAGACAAAGGGAAATGACGCACAGAAATCGGAAGGGAGGTACAGCCCAGCTGGATTGGTTACAGCTCTGCCTTTGCCTTGTTTGAACACAGTTTCAACGGTCCGCGGTGTTTGAATGGTTGAAGTACGGTGGCTGGGATTGGCCAAGACTCATCTATTGTTACAGACGCGTACTCCTAAGTTAGGTTTTCAGCCTTGCCTACCTGTTCAGCTAGATTGCGGTTCATATACAAGGTCTCAAATGTAGAAGTATGGAGTCATTCTCAGGCCATGTTGAGTTGGCTTTAACACAGCTCAAAATGAGTTCATAGGATTCAAGCTTTCTAGTCATCTCCCTTCTTGGAATCTGCATGCTAGCCTGATGACCTGTCCCTTGTCCCCACAGGAGAACTTCAGAGGGTGACCGGTTGCCATCAGTAGCTGTTTCCTATCGGCCTTAGTATTTCCAGATATCTTCTAGTGCTGGGGAGGACTGGCAGATTCTACACAGACCATGGGATATGGAAGACTGAATAATGACCCCCAAAGGCACCCAGGCCCTAATTTCTGGAACCTGTGATTCTTACATCATAAAAGAGACTTTGCGTATGTAATCCAATTAAGTCTTGAGTTAGGGAAATTGCACTGGAATTTCGAGGCGAGCCCTAAATACAATCACAAAAGGAAGGCAGAGGGAGATTTGATTAGACAGAAGAAGTCAACAGGACCACTCCTGCAACATGCTACGCTGCTGACTTTGGAGAATGAGGAAGGGGTCACGCACTGAGGAATGCAGGGGATGGGACTCTAAGAAGCTAGAAACGGCAAGGAAACAAGATTCTTCCCTACTGTCCCTGGAGTGAGTGTGGCCCCGCTGACACCCAGGAAACTGCTTCCGGGTTTCTGACCTAGGTAACTGTGAGAGTATCCGTTTGTGTTGTTTTAAGCCATGATGTTTGGGGTGATTTGTTACAAAAGCCATAGGGAAATGATGCACAGGATAGCCCAGGTTTTCAGAAATGTTGTCAAAGAAAATTAGAAAAAAAAAAAAAAAAAACTATTGCAAAAGACAGAATTATAAATTCATAAAGAGTAACTACAAAGAGTTAATGCTAATTAAGTTCTAAAATCTCACTGAAATGGATGATTGAGTTTTTAGAAAAGTACAAATGATCACATTGACCAAAAAGTAGGAAATCTAAAGACGGCACTAACATGCTTTGCCTGTTTTTGCATTTGCACGGAGGCTGGTGAGGGCTGCTAAAGGAAATTCCTCCACTTAAGGCTCCCTGTGCCTCTCAACAACTGTGGGCCTGAGTGCAATTGGGTCCTCAGTGCAGCCCTCCCGTTTTTTCTCTAATCAGTTCTTGCTTATTTTCCTCAGGGACTATTTCAGGTCTTCTCTGCACTCCTAAAACTCCCCTACACTCCTCACACCCCCTCTACCATCACGTAGTAGATGGGCTTGCCTCCATTTTCACAAAGAAAATAGGAGTCCTCGGATATCTTCAATCTCTTATCCTCCAAACTGCATACATCTTCCTTCCCCCATCATTCCCTTTTCCTCCTCTTATCACAAAGGGCACGTCCCACCTCCTGTTCCAGGTTAATCCTTCTATCTCTGCTCTGGACCCCATCTAACTCTGTCTACTCAGGGATTTTATCAATTGATTGTCTTCTTTTTCTCTTATAAATCCAACCTTTCCCTATTAACTGGCTTCTTCCTGTTAACTTTTAAATATGTCCCCTTCAAACTCAAGTCTTCCCAGCTACCTCTTCCTTTGTTTCACAGGAAATTTCTTAAAAGAAAAATGTTAACTTATTTCCACTTTTTTACTCCTGTTCACTCTTTGCATGAATGTAATGTGGATCCCACTCACCTCATTTTAGTGAAATTGTCCTTGCTGACATCAACAATGAACTTCTTGTGGCTAAATTACTTTCCAAGGCTCAATCCTAAATGTATGTTTATCAGTGGGATTTGACACTGTTGCCCATCGCCTTCTTCACTGATACCCTTTCTTCCCACCTCTATCCCTGCTTGTTCAGTCTCTTTAATGAGCTCCCTTTTGACCATTTTGCAAGCATTTTTTATGATTGCCTTTGGCCTTTTTCTCTTTTTATTCAGTAATAATTTTACAAATGGCATCCTGTTCCTTCACTGCTAAAGTTACTCTCTGCTTATGAGCCTCATATCTTTATTCCCATGCAAGACACCCTCAACCTCAGAGTCATGTGCTCATCTTCGTACTAGAATTTCCTCTAGGTACTCTCAACATCCAGTGGATCAAAGACAGAAGTCATTAACATGTTCATCTTTCTTTACTCCTTACCTTAGTGAATGGTGCCAAGCCAATCTAGGTATCCTTATTCTCTTTCTTCCTTAGGAATACATCAAACCATTTCAATGTTCTGTCAAGTTTACTTCCTAAATATGTCTCAAATCTGGGCATCCATAATCTGTCACCTCATCCTCAGTGGCCTGACACTTCTCATTGACTCCATTGGTATCTCTTACCTGGTGTTAAGGGCTAGATGTTTGTGTCTTTCACAAATTCAGATATTGAGGCTTTCACCTCCAATGTGATGGTATTTGGAGATGGGGCCTTTTGGAGGTCATTAGAGTTACATGAGGTCATGAGGTTGGGGCCTTTATGATGGGATTAGTCCCCTTTTAAGAAGAGACACCAGGGTGCTCTCTCTCTCTCTCTCTCTCTCTTTGCCATATGAAGACACAGGAAGAAGGTAGCCACCTGTAAGTCAGGCAAAGAGCCCTTATCAGTGCCTGAATCTACTGGTACCTTTAAAGGTCTTGGACTTCCCAGTCCCCCAAACGATGAGAAAATAGTCAGGCAAAGAGCCCTTATCAGTGCCTGAATCTACTGGTACCTTTAAAGGTCTTGGACTTCCCAGCCCCCCAAACGATGAGAAAATAAATTAAGCCATCCAGTCCATAGTATTTTGCTATGGCAGCCTGGGCAGTCTAAGGTACCTGGATTATCAGAATTGCTTCCTAATAGAACATACCCATTTCCTTTCACACTAGCCAGAGTTATCTTAAACATATATCTGATCATGCTGCTCCCCTTTTATAAAGCATTTGGAGGACACCTTACTCTTAGGATAACGTCCACAATTCCTTAACCTTACTTACAAAGCTATGCATCATTTGCCTTCTCCTCTTACTACCTTCCTGTGCCACCCGCCACCTCTAGGTCCAGTTTTGTTGCCCTTCTTTTGACTTCTTGGCCATGTCATTCTCTCTTTTCTTACGAGGATGACATGCATACTATTCCTTCTTTTTTTCCCTTATTAAATACTTCTCATCCTTCTCTGAAGGGCAACATGGGGAATTGATGAAAAGCATGAGCTCTGGAGTTCACCCTTCCTTGGCTTGAACCATGACTTGGCCACTTACTGGCTGTGTAATTTAGGGTAAGTCTCTTAATTTTTCCGTGCCTCAGTTTCCTCATCTGTAAAATGAACATAATAGTGTCTACCTCATAGGATTTGTGAACCACAAAAATCTGAGACAGGTCTCAGTTAATTTAAAAATTTAGAAAGTTTATTTTGCCAAAGTTGAAGACACATGTCCATGATATAGCCTCAGGTGGTCCTAACAACGTATGCCCGAGGTAGCCAGAGCACAGTTTGGTTTTATACATTCTAGAGAGACATGAGACATCAATCGACATATCCAAGATGAACATTGGTTCAGTCTGGAAAGGTGGGACAGCGCTAAGAAAAGGCAGGAAGATTTGAAATGGGGGGGGGGAGGGCGCTTCCAGGTCATAGGTAGATAAAAGACAAATGGTTGGTTTGAGTTTCTGATTAGCCTTTCCAAAGGAGGCAATCAGATACACATTTATCTCAGTGAACAGAGGGTGACTCTCAATAGACTGGGAGGCAGGTTGGCCCTAAACAGTTCCCAGTTTGACTTTTCCCTTTAACTTGGTGAATTGGGAGCCCAAAGATTTCTTTACTTTCACAGATTGTTATGAGGATTTGAGTGAGTTTATACTTGTAATGTGCTTAAAGTAGTGCTGATTACATCAGTGTTTATTAAAGGAGTAAAATGCACCTTCATAGTCTCAGTTTAGACATTATCTTCTCTGAGAAGTTTTTGTTCAACCTCTCTCTCACCCTCACTCCTTAGTCTGGGTGGATGTCCCACTTGTATGCTGCCAAGAACACCTACGACTCTCCCAGCATGACATTCATCGTGTATTGTTATTGGCTGGTTGCTTTTCCATAACTCCCACAAGATATAAGCCCCAGAAAAGTAAGGAAAATATCTCTATTGTTTACACATCAATTTCCCAGTGCCTGGCAGAGCACGTGGCATATATCAGTCACTCAATCAATATTTTTTGAATGAACGATTTAATGTATTATGAAATTAGTAATGAGACATGGGTAGCTATACCCTGTGTTGACAGTGATGTATTTGAGAGGCCATGTCCAAACATCACCGGGAAAAGTTGTGACCACATAAATTAAGAGTTTTGAAAATGACTAATATGGGTGGACCCTTGAGGAACTGTATTAGTCAGGGTTATTTCCATTGCCAGTAACAGAAAGCATAATAAACGAATTCAACTGAGCTAAAGAAAAGTGGAAATATATTGGCTCATGTGACTGAAAAGTCTGTGGATGACTGACTTTAAGGCCTAAACAAACTCATCAGGACCCTCTCATTTCATACTTTCTATTGCATCGCTCTGTGTGCTGCGCCCAGCAGCAAAAGACTAACATTCTTCCTTGTTCAACCAGCAAATGACTCAGTCTATGGATTCAGAATAAGCTTGATACAAAGACAGGGAGACAGACAGACAAGCGGACAGATAGATAGAGAGACAGATAGATATCTCTGCCTGGGTCCCATATCATCTTTGCAGTAATCACCATGGCTAGGGAGATGTGATACTCTGGTTTGGAGTATATTGACTAAAAAAGTAGACAGGGCCAGGTACAGTGGCTCACACCTGTAATCCCAGCATTTTGGGAGGCTGAGGCAGGAGTTCAAGACTCCTGAGGTCAGGAGTTCAAGACCAGCCTGGCCAACAGGGTGAAACCCCACCTCTACTAAAAATACAAAAATTAGTTGGGGGCACACACCTATAATATCAGCTACTGTAGAGGCTGAGGCATGAGAATTGCTTGAACCTCGGAGGCAGAGGTTGCAGTGAGTGAAGATCGAGTCACTGTACTCCAGCCTGGGTGACAGAGTGAGACTCCATCAAAAAAAAAAAAAAAAAAAGAAAAAAAGTAGATATGGAAAATTGGGGTACAGTTATCAGAAAAAGAATAAATGGATGATGGTTATACAAGTTATCAATTTATTGTGTATTGTCTTACACTTCCAAGTCTGCCATTCTTTTCCCTACTTTGTGTTACTAGAGTTGAACCCTGTCAACATTTCTCATTACCCAGCTGGCACAATGCTGAGCTTTGCCTGTAGGGGGCACTGGAGGCACATTCTGAGAGGAAGGGGCTTCTCATCCAGTTTCAGTGGGCTTTCTCCTTTCTTCTTTTTTTGGTTCAGCTGCCCCCCTACAGGGCACATGAGGGTGCTCAGCTCAGCCACCAGCGAGTGTTGCTTCTCATTGCTGGCCAGTGGTTTCCTGCTCATCATCGTTGATCTGCCTGCTGTGGCCCGGTACCATTCAGCCTTTCTCACTATCTGAACCACTGAACTACAGCCATCCTCTTAAGGATGTCTGAAACAAACCTAGTCTTGGAGAAGGGCCACCTGCATGTTCCTTCTTGGGCTATTCTCCCTCAGCCCTAGTGTATTCTTTAGCATTCTCTTGTATTTCTTTTTAGTAGTTAATTCGCCTGTTGCTTGTTGATGATTTTTTATATTTAATTTTTTCTGTTCAAATTACTGGTGTGGCTTCTGTCTCCTAGCTGGACCCTGACTGACACAGCAATATACACTAATATTAAAAACATCTGGCTGGGCACGGTAGCTCACACCTGTAATTCCAGCACTTTGGAAGGCCAAGGTGGGCGGATCATGAGGTCAGGAGATCGAGACCATCCTGGTCAACATGGTGAAACCCTGTCTCTACTAAAAAATACAAAAATTAGCGGAGTGTGGTGGTGTGTGCCTGTAATCCCAGCTACTCGGGAGGCTGAGGCATGAGAATAGCTTGAACCCAGGAGGTGGAGGTTGCAGTGGCGGAGGTTGCAGTGAGCCGAGATCACACCACTGCACTCCATCCTGGTGACAGAGCGAGACTCCATCAGAAATAAAATAAAATTAAAAATCTGCCATTGAAATATAAATACTTTTATTGCAGTGATATCTACTATAAAGGAAAAGTAGAACCAAGCTTAGCATCATCAAACAAATGATAGGTCACCCAATTAACTGAACAGTTTGCAGAGTATTTTTTCAGAAAATAGTAGAAACATGGAAATGTATCAAATAATGTTACACTATAAAATAAAAATGGTTATATAACATGACCTTGGCTGTATTTACTAGAATGTAAGCATTGTAGCGTCCAGGGTAATTTATTTATTTCTATTTTAAAAAATAGGAATAAGTGCCCATTGCTTTTATTTTTACTATGGGAAAAATAAATTTCAAAGTGGCCAATATTGATGAAAATTAGCCCATGCTAGGGACTGTATAAATTAGGTCAGATTTGGCTGCAAGTAACAGAAAACTCCAAAATACAATGGTCAAAACAAGATAAGTGTTTCTCTTTCACATTTAAGAAGTGCCAATCACTTTTAGGGTCATAGCATATTTGAGCAGAAGGTATAGAGATTTTCCATGTATCCCTGCCACTACATATACACAGCCTCTCCCATGTTCAAAATTCCCTACCAGTGGTACATTTGTTACAATTGATAAAGCTACATTCACAGGTTATTATCACCCAAAGTCCATAGTTTACAAGAGGGTTCACCCTTGGTGTTGCACATTCTGTGGGTTTAGATAAATTTATAATGACACGTAACCACCACATAACATCATACAGAATAGCTTTACTGCCCTAAAATCCTTTGTGATACATCCTATCAATGGCTCCCTCTCCCTAATCTCTGGCAACCACTGATCTTTTTACTGTGTCCAATTCTGCCTTTTCCAGAATGTCATGTAAATAGAATCCTATAGTATGTAACCTTTTCAAATTAGCTTCTTCCACTTAGCCATAGGCATTTAAGTTTTCTCCACATCTTTTCATAGATTGCTAACTCATTTATTTTTAGTACTGAATAATATTTCATGTTATCATTTACTGTCTTGGATAACCACAGTTTACCTATCCATTTGCCTACTAAAGAAAATCTTAGTTGCTTCCAAGTTTTGATAATTATAAATAAAGATGCTATAAACATCTCTTTGCAGGTTTTGTGTGGATGTAAGTTTTTAACTTCTCTGAGTAAACACCAAGGAGCAAAACTGCTGGATCTTACAGTAAGAGTATGTTCCGTTTTATAAAAAATTGTCAAGCTGTCTTCCAAGGTATCTGTACCATTTTGCATTGCTACCAGCAATGAATAAGAATTTCTGTTGCCCACGTTCTTGCTACCGTTTAGTGTTGTCAGTGTTCTAAATTTTGGTCATTCTAATGGGTGCATGGTGGCGTCTGATTGCTGTTTTAATTTTCATCTTTCTGATTGAATATGATGTGGAACATCTTGTCATATGCTTATTTCTTATCTGTATGTCTTCTTTGGTGAGGTACCTTTTCAGGTCTTTTACCTAATTTTTAATTGATTGTTTGTTTTCAGATTGTTGAGTTTTAAAAGGTCTTTGTATACTTTGGATAACAGTCCTTTATTAGATATATCTTTTATAAATATTTCCTCCCAGTCTGTGGCTTGTCTTTTCATTCTCGTGACAGTATCTTTTTGTTGTTGTTGTTATTGAGACAGAGTCTCGCTCTGTCACCCAGCTTGGAGTGCAATGGCATGATCTCGGCTCACTGCAGCCTCCGCCTCCCAGGTTCAAGTGATTCTCCTGCCCCAGCCTCCCAAGTAGCAGGGATTACAGGCGTCTGCCACCACACCTGGCTAATTTTTGTATTTTTAGTACAAACAGAGTTTCACCATGTTGGTCAGGCTGATCTCGAATTATTGATCTCAGGTGATTCAACTGCCTTGGTCTCCCAAAGTGCTGGGATTACAGGCATGAGCCACTGTGCCCAGCCAACAGTATCTTTTGCAAAGCAGAAAATTTTAATTTTGATGAAATCCAGCTTGTCAACTCTTTATTTCATGACTTGTGCCTTTGGTGTTGTAACTGAAATGTCATGGCCAAACCCAAGGTCATCTAAATTTTCTTCTACGTTATCGCCTATGAGTTTTATAGTTTTGCACTTTACATTTAGGTCTGTGACTTATTTTGAGTTAATTTTTGTGAAGCATGTAAAGTATGTGTCTACATTCTCTTCTTTTTGCATGTAGATGTCCAATTGTTCAGCACTATTTGTTGAAAAATTTTTTTCTATTGTATTGCCATTGTTCCTTTGTCAACAATTAGTAGACTATACAGTCATGCATCACTTAATGAGGGGGACACATTCTGAAAAATGCATCATTAGGTAATTGCTTCATTAGGCGATTTTGTCATTGTGTGAACATCATAGAGTGATCTCACACAAACCTAGATGGTACAGCCTGGTGCACACCTAGGCTATGTGATCTAGCCTATTGCTCCTAAGCTACCAGCCTGTACACCATGTTACTCTACTGAATACTGTAGACAATTGTAACACAATGGTAAGTATTTGCGTATCTAAATAGAGAAAAGGTACAGTAAAAATATGGCATTAAGAGATTAAAAATGGCATTTCTGCATAGGGCACCTATCATGAATAGAGCTTGCAAGACTGGAAGTCACTCTCGGTTAGTCAGTGAATGAGTGGTGAATTAACATAAAGGCATAGGACATTACCGTACACTCCTGTAGACTTTATAAACATCGCACGCTTGGGCTACACTAAATTTATTAAAATTTTTTTTCTTTCTTTAATTGTAAATTAATCTTAGTTTACTCTAATATTTTACTTTATAAAGTTTTTATTTGGTACAACTGTCCAAATTCTTTTCTTCATATTCTTATTCTATATGCTTTCTTATTTTTTAATTTTATAACTTTTTTGTTAAAAATGAAGACACAAGCATACACATGACCCTAGGCCTACACAGGGTCAGGATCATCAATATCACTGTCTTCTATCTCCTAGATCTTGCCCCACTGGAAGGTCTTCAGGGGCAGTAACATGCATGGAGCTGTCATCTCCTGTGATAGCAATGCCTTTTTCTGGAATATTCCTGAAGGATCTGCCTAAGGCTGTTTTACAGTTAACTTTTTTCTTTTTTTTTAAGAAGAAGAAATACACTCTAAAATAATGATGAAAAACATAGCATAGTAAATACATAAACCAGTAATGTAGTCACTTATGATCATTATCAAGTACAATGTACTGTACAAAACTGTATGTTATATTTTTATTCAACTGGTGACACAGTAGATTTGTTTACATCAGCATCACCATAAACACAGAAAATGCATTATGCTATGACACTACGGCAGCTATGATGTCACTAGGTGATAGGAATTTTTCAGCTCCATTAAAATCTTATGGGACCACTGTCGTTTATCCAATCCATTATTGACCAAAATGTGATTATGTGCTGCGTGACTACTTAATGTGGGTTATTTCTGGGCCCTTTATTGTGTTCCACTGATTTATTTGTCTCTTCTTTTGCCAGTATGTCATGTCTTGATTACTGTACTTTTACAGTAAATTTTGAGGTTGTATAATGCCAGTCATCTGACTTTGTTCTTCTTCAGTATTGTATTTGGCATTGTGGATCTTTTGCCTCTCTGTAGGAACTTTATAATTGGTTTGTCTCTATGTACAACTTGCTGGGATTTTTACTGGAATTGCATTGAATCTGCAGACCAAGTTGGAAAAGATAAGCATCTCAAAAATTTTGAGTCTTCTTGTCTATGAAAAATACATATATGCCCTTATATTTAAGTGAAATGAATGACAGCAATGATACAAGAGATAGGAGAAGAAATTAGGATGATTTTATTATTATGACATACTCACATTTAGGGTGACATATCATTTAAAGTCAAATAGTGTTACTTGAAAATATACTTGGATTCCTTGGAAATCTATATTGCAAATTCTGGGTAATCACTTAAAAAGGTGAAAAATGAAGTCTAAGTGATACGATAGTTGGCAGAAGACATTACTTATACATGGCACAAGTTTACCGGCAAATTAACTTAACATGCAATTACTTAATAACAACAATAAGAAGATTGATAATGACAGCAACGTAGTGCCCAGAACACAGGAAGGACTGGATAAATGTTAGCTCAAGCTTGCCTAACCTGTGACCTGTAGGCCGCATGCAACCCAGGACAGCTTTGAATGCAGTCCAACACAAATTTGTAAACTTTCTTAAAACATTATGAGATTTTCTTTTGTAATTTTTAAAAGCTCGTCAGCTATCATTAGTGTATTTTATGTGTGGCCCAAGATAATTCTTTTTCTTCCAATGTGGCCCAGGGAAGCCAAAAAGATTGGACACTCCTGTGTTAGCTGATGATTCTATTCCCCTTTTCTTGTTCTCATTCAGTGACTCAAGGTTATATTTAGAATCATCTCATTGGATCTATACCAATTTCCTATTGCAGTGATTTATACTTCCATCACCCTCTCAACTATTCTTTTAGTCTTTGGCTAAAAATTTTAAGTGACAGAATGCTCGCAATGTCAGAGGTAGATCTTGTTTATCATCAATGCTACACCTGGGCAGTAATCTTTGTTAGAACATATTTCCTCTACTAACTCAAAATCTAGCTGTCTCTAATTTCTACTTAATTCTTCCCTCTGGAACAATACAAAGTGAGCTTCATGACAGCTTTAGCACTCCTAAACCTTCTTTAAAAGGGAATAAATGTCTTCAGTCCCTAAATTCTTTGACATCTGGTGCCCTCATCAGCTTCATCTTTTGGAAACTGGAAGAAAGTTAAATTGGGCTGCAGACGAAAGTTGAAGAGATCAGGCAGAAGGGGTGGGAGGACAGAGGCAAAGATGGGATTACTCACCAGGAAGGGAGAGGCGGGAGCTGAGAGAGAGCAGGCCAAGCTTTGGGTGGAAGGCAAAAAGAGAGGAGACCTGGGCATTTTAAGAATGAGAAAAGAGAATTAGGAAGAGATATCCAATGTGGATTCTTGGAATGAATACTGCACATCATCCTCCATACTTCCCCCCAATTTTTCATTCAGATATATTTGTTGCTGACCAATGTTCCGGGACAAGTGATCTCTTTATGTTAAATGCAAGAGTGAAAACAGAAACTGCATGTGGAGGCCAACATACAGGTTGTGACTGCTTAGGAAAGTGTTTGATATGCTGCTTTGGGTACCAGCCAGGATTTGAAAGTGAGGGAGTAGAAAGGACGAGGGAAATGCTGGGCTGAAGTCTGTAGAGAAAGACAGCGAATGAGTACTTCTTGGTGTCGAGATTGTTCAAGTATTCTTTCTTTTTAAATTCTGATTTTGAAATAATTGAAGATTCACGTGCAGTTGTAAGAAACAATGCAGGGAGAGGCTGGGCACAGTGGCTTATGCCTATAATCCCAGCACTTTGGGAAGCCGAGCCAGGGGGATCACTTGAGGCCAGGAGTTCAAGACCAGCTTGGGCAACACAGTGAAGCCTCCTGTATCTAAGAAAGAAAGAAAGAAAGAATACAGAGAGATCGTATGTACCCTTTACCAGTTTGCTCAGCGGTAACACCTTGCAAAACCACAGTACAATTTCACAGTCAGGATATGGACACCACAGATCTTATTCAGACTCCCTAGCTCTCCTTGTGTTCTTGTGTGTGTGTTGCTCATGTGTGTGTGTATATGTGTGTGTATGTATTTAGTTCTATGCAATTTTATCACACAGGTGGGCTTATAGATCTACCATCACAGTCAAGATACAGAACAGCTCCAAGACCATAAGGATTCCTCATCTTTCTTTTTATAACCACACACAGCTCTCTCACACTCCACACCTCACTGTCCCTAACTTCCAGCAACCGTAAATCTATTCTCCATTTCTATACTTTTCTTAGTTCAATAATTTTATATAAATGGAATCACGCAGTGTGTAACCCCTGGGGACTAGCCTTTTTTCACTCAATCTAATTACTTGGAGATTCAACCAAGTTGTCACATGCATCAGTGGTTTGTTCCTTTGTATTTCTGAGTAGTACTTCATGCCATAAATGTCCCACAATTTTTCAAATCATTCACCCTTTAAGCCTTCACCATTTCACTCACCTTTCTGCTATGCCCCGTTTTCATATTTTGATCTAGGACACCTGGTTATTTCCAGTTTGGCCTATTATGAATACAGCTGTTATGAACATTATGTACAAGTTTTTGTGTGTTTCATTTCTCTGGGATGAATGCCAAAGATTAAAATTGCTGGGCTTTATGGTATTTGCACAGTTAGTTTTGTTTAAAAAAAACTGCCAAACTCTGTTTTTCAGAGTAGCCGTATCATTTCACATTCTTACATGAAATGTACTAAAGTACTTTTAAGTACAAGAATGTTAATATTTTATTTCAAATTAATTGTCTTACTCTAATGCAAATATCTTTGATTCCTCCACACTTTGAGTAAAGCCTCTTACATATACGACTTCCTTAGGAAGTCAAGGAATGGGAACCAACTTCCATGTCCTTGTTGGTGCTGATAGAAAGAAGAGTAAAGTGGCAGGAAATGAAATGTGACTGACGTTCACGGGGTAAAGGATCTGAAAGCCATGAGAGTGTAATCCCCTGAAAATTCATAGAAATCTTAGAGAATCTATTGGATTTCCCACAGGCTGAGAGGTTTCAGTTGATAATGTATAAATCTCAAAGTACAGGGTGTTTTGAACTTATATCTGGTTACAACTAAAATCCAGAATACGTATAAGCCTATTTTTAAACTTTATGATAAAGTGATTGCTTTTCTTCACATTTTTTCTGTATTTCTGACCTTATTGGTCCAAATTAAACTTACATAATGCTCTAAAACAAGAAAAATAAAGAAGAGGTGTATGGATTGTAAGGCTTGAAAGAGGAGATTAAGTTTGAATATTTGTACTTGATGTAATCATTTGGATAGAAAAATTAACTGGATCAGCAGAAAAACGTTCAGGACAAGTAATAGAGGTTTTCAAGTTTGTTGATAGAAGATAAATTTACAAAATTAATATTTCTCAACACCAACAATAACAAAATAGAAATTATAACATATGATATCATTTGCAATAGTAATAAAAGCTATAAATACACATCATTCATTCTAAACAAAGAATACCTAATAAAAAAGTAAAGCCTATTAACTAATAGGAAATATTTGAATAAGTGGAAAGTCTGCGTTCATAGTTGAGTTGACAACGTTGTAAGGCTGTCAGTTCTTCCCAGCATAATCTATAAATTCAATGCAATCCCAATCAAAACTCCAGTTTCATGTTAGCAACTTGTGAAATCATTCTAAAGCATATATCCAGGTATGAATAAGTTAACTTAAATAACAAAAACAAGGAGGAAGATTTATCCTACAATAGATTCAGACATATTATAAAGGAATAGAAATGAAAATAAGTTTGGTACTGCTATAGAAATAGTAAAAAATATCAATGCAATAACATAGAACATGGAAGGACTTGCATATAAAGGCAACTTGTTATATGGTAAAAGAAGGTGCCACACGTGTGCCTGTATTCCCAGCGACTCAGGAGGCTGAGGCATGAGAATTGCTTGAACCTGGGAGGCAGAGGCTAGAGTGTGGCAAGATCACGCCACTGCATTCCAGCCGAGGTGACAGAGTGCGACTGTCTCAAATAAATAAATAAGATGCTACAAACCAACGAGGAAAGGGTAGATTATTCGTTGGTAGAACTGGGCAAAACAGACTCACTATATAGACAAAATTAAAATTAGATCTTTACCCATAGATGTGAAAGTAAAAATTACAAAGATAATGAGAGCAACCACAGAAGAACAGATTTTACAATATGAGGATATACACAGATTTTTTAAAAAACAGAGCCAAAAATAAAATGGAAGTTCTGTGAAAAATGTATGGGTTTGATTACACCACAATTAAGGATTTGTATTCAATGATCAATGCTATAGACAAAGTTAAGAAACAGCCGATCGAGGAAAGAGAATTTCTTTGGTTTTAAATTTGTACTTAACGGAAAGTTGTGGCGAAAGGCAGGAGAGTTCTAGTTACATTATACTTAAGCTCTGATGGGAATCACAAATACTTTATTCCTATCAATTATGATTCTGTTTGTTTATGGTCTGTGTGCCCAAAAGCTATACAAGGAAAACATCTTATTGATTGATTGATTGATTGATTGATTGAAGGTCAGGGATACATGTGCAGAATGTGCAGGTTTGTTACACATGTAAATGTGTGTCATGAGGGTTTGTTGTACAGATTATTTCATTACCCAGGTATCCATTTGTTATTTTTCCTGATCTTCTCCCTTTTCCTACCCTTCACCCTCCGATAGGCCCCAGTGTGTGTTGTTCCCTTCTATGTGTCCATGTGTTCTCATCATTTAGCTCCCACTTATAAGTGAGAACATGTGGTGTTTGGTTTTCTGTTCCTGTGTTAGTTTGCTAAGGATAATGGCCTCCACGTTTCTGCAGAGGACATGATTTCATTCTTTTTTATAGCTGCATAGTATTCCAGGATGTATATGTACCACATTTTCTTTATCCAGTCTGTTATTGATGGGGATTTAGGTTGAGTTCATGTCTTTGCTGTTGTGAATAGTGCTGCAATGAACATACACATGCATGTGTCTTTATAAGAGAACAATTTCTATTCCTTTGGGTATATACTCAGTAATGGGATTTCTAGGTTGAATGGTATTTCTGTCTTTAGGTCTTTGAGGAATCTGGGGAAAGATAATTTCTCTATCTAAAACTAAAAATAATATAATATACAAGTAACTCCTATAAATCAAAGATTGAAAATCCATAGCTAAATTGGCAAGAGATCTGAACAATTTATAAAAGAAGAAACTTTAATTACCATCACTTCTATTAGAAGATGTTCCAATCCAAAACCATTACCATAGTAATCAGAGAAATGCAAAATAAAACAACAAAACATCACTTTATACCCATCAGAATGCCCACCCGCCACCCACACACAAAGAGTTATTCTGTGGACGTGAGAAGAAACAGGAATTTCCATGTACTGCCAGTGGATGCACAGCCTGGTGGGTGTGTAGCCTGGAGCAGCCTTCTGAAGAACAATCTGGTGAAGCTGGTCAAATCAAGTACGTGCATGCCCTGTGCCTTGGGAGTTTTACTAATGGGTCTATACCCCAAAGAAACTTTCAAACTGAAAGCAAATTATCTGAGGATGCTCGTTACAGTATTTAGTAGGCATTGGAAGCAAGCAAGATAGTTGTCTATTACTGTGAGTTAATAGAGATAAAAAAGTACCATGTTACGGAACGCACAGTCTATATGTATACAGCAAAATGGAACTTATGCGAATATGATGTACATACACATGACACTATGCGTATTAAAATGCTAACTAAAGATTCAGTTATGCATATTAAAAGCGTTAGGGTGGTGGCCTGCAAAGTTAGGGAAGGAGAATGGAATTAGAGACCAACTGCAAAAAAAATAAAACGGTATCCGAGTGCGGGGCCTTGCATGAATCAAAGATGCTTGTAAGCCATGAGATAAGTACAATTAATTTAACATGAGATTTTTCTGTGATCCCTTTATCTTCATTTTCTCTATTCAACTCAATGCTTCTTCTTTTTTTTTTTTTTTTTTTTTTTTTTTTTTTTTAGTTAAAATTAAGTTAAAGGCAACATTTCCCCTGATTATGTTTTTTTATTCTTTAAAACTGGTCCTTTGGCAAAGTTGTAGCTGAAAAATTCAGTGTTTGTAAAACTGATTTTTTAAACTGGATGAAAACAAATCTAAAATATTGCCCATACAATATTAGTTGAATTGAAATGTGTGTTTGTTTAAGCTCCCTAGGGCATGCCTCTCCTATTAAGAATCTCTCATGACAGTTATCTTAACTCCTTGGTCTTCGTGTTAAGATTCTCCCTGTATTTGTGTAATAAAAAGAATGTGAGTTCTACTAGAGACAATAAAATTTCTAATCTCATGGGAAAAGCATTAAAAACTGACATTTGTAATTGAATGTTAGAAGCTTTTTACCTTTTTAAATCCAGAGATCAAAACACGTTGAAGGTTTACTTTGGAATGAGGTTGATCATGACAGCTTTTATTTTCATTCCGTTGTGTAACCTTTATTTCTTTGTGTCTCACCAGTCATTTTAGGATCTTAGGAGACAAACCTCTTCAGAGGATGCTTGGATACCAGCTTTGTGAAGACTGTGCTGGACTGTGTTTCCTACAGTTTCTTCCTCCCGGTACTTGCCATGTCCTGGTGTGGTGACTATTTCTGCCTGATTACATCTGAGCTAGTCAAAGTGCTCCAGTTTAGATGGCAGAAGACAGTCTTTTAGATCTCTATTAGTTAATCAGCCTAATCAGCCTGGTACAAAGAAACGTTTAGATTCCTTTAAAGTTTCCAAGATTCACATATATCCGTGTGAACTTAGGGTTTATTTTAAATAATAAATAGATTTTCCAAAACCAAGATTTGAAAATTTCAAAAACATTTTTTGCACTATCTTTTTAAAAATGGGAACTCTAGAGTCCTTAATGACGACCACATCAATGACATGAAGGGAATGTTCTGACCACACCCATGGGTCCCTCATTACAGTTTTTCATTTTAAGATACCTACATCTTAGATCTCTGTATTTATTTCTCTAAAGGGAACCTCCTCCACCTGTTATATGAGTGCTCTCCTGGATTTTGTTCACCAAATGTGTATATTTGAGATTGTTGCCGACAACAGGTTCTTGGGTTATCAATGCAATAAAAATTAAAACTTGACATGAGGCCAAGAGAGTTTTCCCAGATAAGGCTTTACTGGAGCCCGTAAGGGAGACAGCATGAGGGAGTCAGAATTCCCTGGCTGTCCCTACCGTGCTAAAAATAATTGGAAGGGATTTTTTATTAGACAAAGTGCAGGAATTGACACCAGGGGTAAGGTGTGCAGGCTGGGCTGGGTGTTTCTGGGAGGACATTTTAGACGAGATTAACATTTAAATTGGTGGACTTTTAATACTTTTAGTACAGCAGATTGCCCTCCATAATGTGAGTGGGCCTCATCCAATCAGGCCTGAATAGGACAAGGAGATGGGCCTCTTTCCTGCAAGAGAGAATTTTTCAAACACTGCTTTCAGACTTCATCTGAAACATGGACTCTTCCTGGCTCTACAGCAGCTGCCTTTGGCCTTAACCTCGGTTCTCTGAGTCTCCAGCCCACAAATTTCAGACTTGCCAGCCTCTATAGTCATGTGAGCCAATTCCTTATCACAATTCTCTTTATACATATGGGGAAGCTGGGGTTCAGAGAAGACACACAGCCAGCATGTGGGAGAGATAGGATCCAAGTTCAAGTCCAGATATGCCTGGCTTCAGAGCCTAAGCATTCACTCACTTTTCTCTTTGGCCTCATGAGAAGCTGAAGCATGAGAGAGTGATAGCTCTAGAATTATATGGCTAATATGTTCAGATTGTGTTCCAGCTTCCACCTCTGGCTTAGACTCCATCTCACGATCTCTATGATGTCTTGCTACCATGTTCCTTTTTTCTGGCATTTTGTTTGGAGATAGAGGAAGTGCCAATTTAGTAAGGAGGTTCCCAGTGCACAGCAGTAGGGATGATTCAGTCCCCCCTGATTGATAAGAACTGTGAGTGGTGATGGACTGTATTACCTGAGAGGCAGCACCCCCCCGACCCCTGTGTCCTCTGTCAACTGTATAAACAAACACAGTGGAAGCCGCTCTCAGGCATTTCAGCAAGATATGTGGCCTCTGTGAGGTTATCAGCCAAACAGTATATTTGGTTTTCAAATCAAGGCATCTGTAAAAGTCAATTTGTCAGACTAATAAATTCAATTTTGAGTCACAAAGCCCTGCAAGAGGATTGGAGCTCTGAATTCTTATTTTTAAATGTTTCATCTCCAGCCCTGAAAGGAAAAGCCCTTTCCTCCCCCTCAAGGGTAAGATTGTCTCATTCTTCTGATTCATATTCATCTTTCAAGATACAAGGTTTTTCATAGTTCTTTTCCTTTTGAAAGTGGGCGTCTTTTTATCTCAGATTTAAACAATAACTCCACATCCCCAGTGCTTGACTGTTTCTGGAAATCTATTTAATTTCACAAAACAAGTTACCAAAGCATGCACACTTGCCCAATTTCCATTTTAATAGTATCATCTCTATCTAAGTTTGGATTTAGATGAATATAGGCCAATGTCTAGAACATTTGGAATTTCTAACAGTGCTCCTTTGTGGAAAGGATACCTATTTGACCAAAAAGCTTTTAATTTCAGGTCCATTTTTGGAATATGCAGGCAAAAATATAAAATTTGAAAATCACCTCTTTCCCCATTGCTTTGGGTTTGTTAGAAAAATGGATGAACAGGATCACAAATATCACAAATTGCCTACAGTAAGGAAACAGCAATAAACTCATTTGGGGTAAAGATTTATGAGGTTTGTGAGACCTCAAGGAAGTCGCTGAGGGCCATCCATTACCTGTGGGCTCAGTGGTTTTTTTTCCTGCCTCCACTGCTTTGCCTAAAATTTTGGTGAAATATATCTTAACCCAGATCGCATGCACTCAGCTATTAAATTCTCCTTCGCTCCTTTAAGAAAAAGGATACCATGGATTGTTTATAAGCTCATTTGTTTTCTGTCAGGGAGCAATTCAGTACTCAAAGAAGATGTTTTCATGATTTTTAAAAAGCTTTTGCTTTTTGCCTTGCTGGGGCTTCCTGAACAATGGGCAGGTGAGGGAACTTGTGGTCAGTTCAAATCCTTGTTCTACAGTTTACTAGCCTAGTAACCTTTAAGATTGAGCTTTCAGGTTCTCTAGCCCTCAGTCTTCTCACCTTTGCAGTAGGTGTACTGATAACTTCCAGGATGGTTTTGAAGGATGAATAAGTGCGTACTTACAAAGTTCTTGGCACAGTGTCTGACATAGCCGGTCTCAAGGAAAGGTACTGATATTCCACAAAGCACGTTCATGTACATTATCTCACTTTACCTTTACAGTATTCCTATAGTTAGGTGCATCACCTTTCACTATTCCTTTTGTAGAGATAAGAAACTTAGCCAGGTAGTGTTAAATACAGTGCTGAAGGTCACAAAATCAGGAGCAGATATAATATGACATCCCAGATGTCTTCGTTTATTAATATGATTTCTCTCCTTCTGAATCCTTTAACTGGGATAAGAGCGTGGGCCACTGAAGGAAAACCCATCAGCTCTGACAGCATTAAACATAATTTTCTCTACCCAAAAAGGTAAATGCCAATGAACACAGGTTTGCAAAAGTGAAACTAAGTCTAAGTTTGTAGTATGTTCATCTTGTGGTTTTTCAAGGTTTCACTTGTAACCAATTAAATTCTGCTTCTCAGTTTCTTCCCTTGGATTGTGTCTCCCTATGACTATATGTGTCTCTGTGTTCACTTTTTCCCCTGTACTTTGTGTGTGTGTGTGTGTGTGGTATCTTAGTCCATTTTGGATTGCTATAAAAGAATACCTGAGACTTGGTCATTTATAAAGAAAAGAGGTTTATTTGGCTCATTGTTCTGCAGGCTCTCCAAGCAGCATGATACCAGCAGATGCTTCTGCTGGTATCTTTTTTTTTTTTTTTTTTGCATGGGGCTCATATTCAACAAGAGTAATCTGGTGGGAAAAACACATTTAATAAGGCAGAGATTAAATTTTTTAGAAGAGTTAAGCTGTAAGCTGCTTCAGATCTAATAATGAGGAAATGTTCCCTAACACTGGTCTGTTCTGAGAAGGTTTGTGTGACCCTCCTTAGACATGCAAGTGTCAGATGCTTCTGGTGAGGCCTCAGGAAGCTTCCAGTCATAGCAGGAAGCAAAGGGGGAGCAGAAGTGTAACATGGTGAGAGAGAGAACAGAGAGAGGGGAGAAATGCTAGCCCCTTTTAAACAGCTTACTCTTGGAGGAACTATTAGAGTGAGAACTCACTCACCTCCAAAGGAGGGTGTTAATCCATTCATAAGGGATGTATCCTTGCAATCCAAATCCCTCCCACCAGGCCTCTCCTCCCACATTGAGGATCAAATTTCCTTTTTTAAAAAATATTTTATTTTTGTTTTTTCTTTTTTTTAATAAAAAAGAACGGGATACATGTGCAGAACGTGCAGACTTGTTACATAGACATACACGTGCCATGGTGGTTTGCTGTACCTATTGACCCATCCTGTAAGTTCCCTCCCCTCACTCCACACCCCCCAACAGGCCCTGCTGTGTGTTGTTCCCCTCTCTGTGTCCATGTATGTTCAGTGTTCAACTCCCACTTATAAGTGAGAACATGCAGTGTTTGGTTTTCTGTTCCTGTGTTAATTTGCTGAGGATGATGGCTTCCAGCTTTATCCATGTCCCTGCGGAGGACATGATCTCATCCTTTTTTATGGCTGCATAGTGTTCCATGGTGTATATGTGCCACATTTTCTTTAGAGGATCAAACTTCAGCATGAAATTTGGAAGGGACAGATATCCAAACTGTACTGTATGAGTTTTCCTGATATTCACCCCACGTTCTATCTTCCTGTCTCACTCCCTCAATGAAAAGAAAATTTCTATGTGTATCTTTGATTCACAAAATAGGCATAAAATATCTGTGAACTAAAGCAATGAATAGATTCATAGTTTTTAGAAATTATGACTCATTAAGGGAAGAAGACTTGGGAGAGGAAAATTAAGAGACACAGAGAGAGAGAGAGAGAGAGAGAAAGAATGAATGAATGTGCTGGGTAAGACATGGACAAGATGAATAAGACCTAGTTCTTGCCCACAGTCAATTTACAGTTCAGTAGTGGGAATAAGTCAGAAATATCTGAAATCCTGAAACTGTTCTGTGTGTTCAGCTCTTTATCAAATGCTCCTAGATTAGACAGAGAAAATACAAGGCATATTTATTGTCCTCAAGGGGCTTATAATTTAGTTGGGGCAATATCTTAAAACATCATTGAGTATAGTTCTGGTTTTTAAGGAGCTTGGGGATTTTGTTTATTGATGAATGAGTGAGTTCATTCAATGAGCATTCACTGAAAGCCGATTACTGGAGAAATTCTGTGCTTGGTTCTGAGGATGCTGGGTGCTCCTCAGAATTCTAATCATCTTTTTTTGCACAGAGCTCATATTCAACAAGAGTAATCTGGTGGGAAAAACACATTTAATAAGTCAGAGATTAAATTTTTTTAGAAGAGTTAAGCTGTAAGCTGCTTCAGATCTAATAATGAGGAAATGTTCCCTAACACTGGTCTGTTCTGAGAAGGTTTGTGTGACCCTCCTTAGACATGCAAGTGTCAGGCAAGTAGGCCTTAGATAAAAAATATAATGGCCATGTAATTGTGACTTAACAAACACTGTTATACACACATACAAGAATACACACACAGCCTCTTGGGAGGCACAGTGGTCTGGGAGTTCCAATGGAAATTTGACCTCACATTTGAGGGACTTCTGAAAGAATAGGGGCATAGAACGCAAATCCCACCCCTGCAATTTAAAGTCAGTGATGGGAGCCTTCTTGGATGGGAGTCTTGTCAACAACAGCTGGTAGAAAAGAACCCCAAAGAACTTGAAGGAAACAATGAGCAGTTTGAGTTGCTGATTCAAGCAAACAGTCATGGCCTGAGAGTCTCTGCAAAAGGAATGGTTCGGGTATGCATGTGGCTGCTGTGGAAAGCACCTGTGTGTGGGTGCACCCATTCTAACACAGTGATTGTGCTTTGGGGAACTATGGCTGAGGAAGAGAATGTGAACCAAAAAAAATAGACCTCAGTGCTCATTGTGGAGTACAACTATAGCCTGAAAAGGTTGTAGAGTACCATACACCCAGCATTAGTTAAATATTCTTCAGGGCAGGGCATATATATATAAAATTAATTTTTTGAGACAGAGTTTTGCTCTTGTAACCCAGGCTGGAGTGCAATGGTATGATCTCACCTCACTGCAACCTCCACCTCCAGGGTTCAAGTGATTCTCCTGCCTCAGCTTCCTGTGTCGTTGGAATTACAGGTACCCACCACCATGCCTAATTTTTTTTTTTTTTTTTTTTGTATTTTTAGTAGAGATGGGGTTTCACCGTGTTGGCCAGCCTGGCCTTGAACTCCTGACCTCAGGTGATCTGCCCACCTCAGCCTCCCAAAGTGTTGGGATTACAGGTGTGAGCCACCACACCTGGCTGGCAGAGCCAATCTTGAACTAGGATATGCATATGAGGGAGGGTAAATATTTATCTCCAAAATTACTTAATTAGACTCTAGATTTTTCTTCATAGTATGTTCAGAAACAGAGTTGCATTCAAGTTAAAACTAAAGCATAAATCACTAGTTTTAAAACTAGGGTATGATGTATAATTTCTCATTTCTTCAGGTTAGCAAAAATTTAAAAGCTCAACCCACACTTTGTTGGTAAGGCTGTGGGGCAACAGGCACTTCCATAAGAAGCTGTTGGGAGTGCAAAGTGATGTAGCCCTTATGGAGGGGAAATTGGTTCTATCTAATAAACTACACATGCATTTTACCTTTGCTATAAGAAAACAAAATGGTCATTTCCATCACTTTCTCTGATAGTTCCATCATCTCTGTTATCTTGGAGTCATTTTCCTGCTCCTTGGCATGTCTAGTAATTTTCAGTTGGGCATTGTGAAACTTACATGATTGACCATCTAATTTTGTTGTCTTCCTTTAAAGAGTGCTAGTTTTATTGCTAGGTAGTTAAGTTTCCGGTTTCAGCCTTTTTTTTTTTTTTTGAGATGGAGTCTCCTGTTGCCCAGGCTGGAGTGCAGTGGCGCTATCTTGGCTCACTACAAGCTCCGCCTCCCGGGTTCACGCCGTTCTCCTGCCTCAGCCTCCCAAGTAGCTGGGACTACAGGCGCCCGCCACCACGCCCGTCTAATGATTTTGTATTTTTAGTAGAGATGGAGTTTCACTGTGTTAGCCAGGATGGTCTTGATCTGCTGACCTAGTGATCCACCCGCCTCAGCCTCCCAAAGTGCTGGGATTACGGGCATGAGCCACCGCGCCCTGCCCAGTTTGAGCCTTTTTGAGGCTTGTTTTTATGCTTTGGTAGATCATACCCAAAGTGATAGTTTAGCCCTATTACTTAAGCATGGTCCTCTGGTTATTCTGCTGAATGATTAGAGAGATCACGAGGACTCTCCATTTTGGCCAGTGGGAATTCAAATGATTCCCAGCCCCTTGTAACCTCTGAGAGCTATGGAACTCACAGCAACCCAGTTGGGGTTACTCTTTGCCTTGTGGGCTTTTACCATTTTTATATACATCATGGTATTAGCCAAAGATTAGAAAGGATGCCAGGGAAGATGATCGAATCTCTTTTCCTGGCTGTTTCTTTCTTCTCTGAAAATCTGCCCTGTAACTCCCAGTCATCTCCCTGAATTCTGAAATCTGCCTCTGCTTGGCAAGTCCACAGCGCTGTTTTTGGGATTCCCTGCACTGTTTCGTGGTCTACAACATGCCCCCGGTGGAGAGCAGAGGTAATCATGGGACTCACCTTATTTGTTTCACTTCTCTCAGGGATCTCGGTCCTGTGCTGCTTGTAGTTCAATACCTGAAAACAGTGGTTTTATATTGTATTCGTCTGTTCTCATGCTGCTGATAAAGACAGGTCTGAGACTGGGCCATTTATTTAAAAAAAGAGGTTTAATGGACTCATAGTTCCACGGGGCTGGGAAGGCCTCACAATCATGGTGGAATGCAAAAGGCACATGTTTTATTTATTTTTTTATTCCAAGACAGAGTCTTTCTCTGTCACCCAGGCTGGAGTGCATTGGCACGATCTCAGCTCACTTCCACCTCCACCTCCCTGGTTCAAGTGATTCTCCTGTCTCAGCCTCCTGAGTAGCTGGGATTACAGGTGCATACCACCACTCCCAGCTAATTTTTGTATTTTTAGTAGAGACGGGGTTTCACCAGGTTTGCCAGACTGGCCTCGAACTCCTGACCTTGTGATCCGCCCACTTTGGCCTCCCAAAGTGCTGGGATTACAGGCAGGAGCCACTGCGTCCAGCCAAAAGTCACATCTTACATGGTGGCAGACAAGAGAGAATATAAGAACCAAGTGAAAGAGGAAACCCCTTATAAAAGCATCAGATCTAGCAAGACTTTTTCACTACCATGAGGATAATAAGGGGGGAACCTCCCCTATGATTCAGTTATCTCCCACTGGTCCCTCCCACAACACGTGGAAATTATGGGAGCTGCAATTCAAAATGAGATTTCAGTGGGGACACAGTGAAACCATATTGTATATATTTGTATATTTTTTCTAGTTTTCTATTGTTTAAGGTGTGAAGGTAATGCCAGTGCCTAATATACTCCTGCATATCTAAAAACCAAATATACATATAATATGTAATATTTCCTAGCTCTGTGCATTTTAAGGGTCTAAAAGCAATGACATCCCAGTAGCAATGAACATAGTTATTGCCCAGATTCTCTTTTCTAAATATCACTCTCAGTAAAAAACAACAACAATGGCAGAAAAGAAAAGAAACAAAACAGGGTTCCTTGGACAAATGCCTGATTCGAGATCTGAGGCAAACTACAAAGGGATCATGGTACATTTGGTGCCTTCCCCGAAGTAAGAAGCACTCAAGAATGAATGGAATGTATCAAAAGGACACAGAGCCAGTTTCAAAGAGCTCCCACTGGGTTGTCCCAAATTTGGGACAATCTGGACTTCACAAACAATAATGATTATAATTGTTTTTAAATATCCAATAAAAGAAGAATCCATGAATTCATGGCAGTACTAAAAGAAAAGGGTGGGGGTGGGGAGTGAGGGTAAGCATTTATTGACAGAAGAATGATGATTGATAAATGTGAAATAATTATTTGGTTGAAAAATTATCATTTTCAGCCACTAATAATCAACTCTGGCAACTTCATTAACAAATGTTAAAACCATTGGGTTAATGGCCAGGCACAGTGGTTCATGCCTGCAATCCTAGCACTTTGGGAGGCTGAGGTGGGTGAATCACCTGAGGTCAGGAGTTCGAGACCAGCCTGGCCGACATGGTGAAACCCCATCTCTATTAACAGCACAAAATTAGCCGCGCCTGTAGTCCCAGATCCTTAGAAGGCTGAGGCAGAAGAATCACTTGAACTTGGGAGGCGGAGGTTGCAGTGAGCCGAGATCGGGCCACTGCACTCCAGCCCGGTCAACAACAACAACAAAAAAACCCTCAGCAATAGTAGACATTATTGGGACAGTTAGCAAAAATTAAACATAGACTATAATATTACTGTATTACTGTATAATTTCTGGAGTTTGATCCATAGGAGAATGTCTTTGTTCTTGATACATACTGAAGTATTTAAGGGCAAAGCGTCACAATGATTACTTTCAAATGGCTCAGAAATCACAGTGTTAGGTGGATGAATAAGTGTGATTTTCCAGGCCTGGATCAGGTGCTTACATACCTGGGGCTAGAGTCAGCCCCACAGAGCCAAATATCCTGAGGATGAAAGCTACCAGGAAAAAAAAAAAACTGGGCAACCAAATAGATATTTCACCAAGATCCCTCGGGAGTGGTACAAAGGATGGAAAGGAGAGTTAAAGGGAAGAACACTGGTAAGGAGGTAAAGTCATCTAGGTGAAATAAAATGGACACGAACTACGGTAGTGGTAATGGCTATGGAAGAGAGACAACAGATTTGAGCTGTAATTAGAGGCTACTGAAGGTCTTGGTGATTAATTGGTGGTCTCTTAGGATTTTGTGCACATATCACCATGAGGTCAGAACTAGGAGTGTATTTTCATTATTTTATTCCCAACACTCGGAACAAGGGTTGGTGTCCAGTACGTATCTAATGAATGGAAGTGCTAGGGCCAGTCAGAAAGAGTAGAGGCTAGGTTAATTCCAAGTGGAGAAATCTAGGAAGACTTCTTGAAAGAAATGTCTCTTGAAATATGAGCGGGATATTGACATACCACTAGCTAGTAAATAGGTACTTCTGAGAGGTGGCATGGAATGAAAGATGAAGACATGGTTGGGTAGACAAATGTATACTAGAGCTGACCATAACCTGCCACAGGACCTCAAAGAAGTCATAGCCCCACATCAAGTGTCTATTTTTTCATTGTTAGAATAAGGAAGTTGATTCAGGTGTCTTAAGGTTTCTCCTAGCTCTAATATTCCATCTGTATTTAAATAATCTGGGATGTTGTCTCTGTCTGTAGAAGGCAGAAGGTAGACTCAGCTGAATAAATGACATTGTTTGGTTCACAGTCATTTGTTGAATTTAACAAGAAGGAGATTAAAGCTGAATGAGGCTAGTCTCTGATCACGGGAAAACGGAGATCCAGGAAAGTTGGACAAGCTCTGGGCCATTCACCTAAATCATGGTCTCCCCACTCTCAGTCTGTTTCTTATTCCATGACATCACTTTAAGGTCAGATTTTAGGAGACTTTGACAGAAAAAAGACAATCCTCATTCTGTAGTTAAGAGGCAAGGAGAGAGGATTTAATTTCTGGAGGAAGAACACACCATGATTCAAGTTACTACGTGAATGTGATCATATATCCCCTATGTATGTTTCTGACTTTTTGAAGTTAAAACAATGTTGGTTTATTTCTAATATATTCCTTTCTTTTCTTTATCTGATCTTTTTTTTTAGTTCTAGTATAATTGCTTTCTGAAGGGAAAATGCCGAGGCATATTGAAGGATAAAATTTTGATCACTGAATGATTTAGGTGATGTATTACATGTAAGAAATGTTACTATATTAAAAGTCCCTGGGGAGCCCTCTCACTTTCTCTGGCCTTTATTCAAAACAAAGAATAGAAAAGTCTTACATGATCTAATGGAATCTCTCAGGGTGAATCACATCTATAAAAATATTTTCTTGTATTGGAGGAATAGGATATCGTAGGCAGAAAAAATGATATCAGCAGAAACAGTGGGATACAGAAATTAGATGAAAAGAATGCGAAATGTTCTAATCTATTTCATGCCATAAAATCGTTTCCCATGATCAGAGAAGGTGAACCTGGCTTGGAGAATAAATCTGATCTTGACAGTGGAATGGTATCAAGTACCTTACTAGTTCAAAAGGTGGTGCAAATTTAATGAGACAAATACTGGTTTCTTGTCATCACATTAACTTTGCTCAGCTATATGACTGCAGAATTTGCACTGACCTTGCACCCACTGTTTGAAAATGTTATAGGTCCTAGTAGTCCAGACAAGATTATGGGTTGAAAACAACCCAGGGATGTTTCCTCACAATGGGTTTTTAGCCAACGTCTTCACATTTGTTTGATTTCCTGTTTCCTTACGTACAAGACATATTTACTGACCATTTCCTCCTTTTTTTTTTTTTTTTTTTTTTTTTGGCAGAAACGTTTACTCCCCCACCTCATTTTCCTGTCCCATGTATATTACAGACTGGAGTTCCAAACACTGATTATGACAAAACTTTTTAACCAGCAGAGTTCTTTCAGGTCAGAAGTCAGGAAAACGACCTTTAGTAACTGAACAGACATTTAGGAAATATTAGTTGGTTTCTTATTTAGTTTCACCAGTAAGAGGTGCTATAGATAGAAGATGGGGAGAAGCTGTAGTTCTCTCTCTTGCTCTTGCTCTCTTCCTTCTACTGCTGTCTTCTTCTTTTTCTGGAACCATCTCCTCTAAGCTCCTGGCTTCTGAGGCCCTCTTAGGTTCCTCCAGCCCTAGGGGTGGTGCCTAATCTCTGGGTTATCTCATCTTCTCCTTTGTAATGTTTCCTCTTCTCCAGCTGGATGGGAAGGGGCTAGAAATGGAGAAGAGTGGGCACACAGGTTTATTTAATTATTTAACATTATTAATAGTGCAATCCCCTACTGAGGGGAGGTACTACGCATGCTCATTGTAGTAGCATGCATAGGTTGAAATACTGACCATAATGGTTTAGTAAAGCTATGTGTAATTTATCAATAATATGATTGCATTCCTCTAAGTTCCCAGTTTAAGGGTCCATTTAGGCAATATGGGCTGGAATAGCAACCTTAGCAGGCTCCAGACTACCCAGAAAACATGCTAACTAAAGTCTAGGATGGCCAGTGAGTGACACCCTAACGAGAACCCATGCTACAAAATTACTTCCAAAAAGACTCACTGAAAAAAAATAATTTTTGAGTAAAATACAATTAATGTCAGAAAACCAACACCAGGATTTCACTTGTAACCCTCTGCATCCTAGTCATGATTATAGGTTTTACCTTTCTCACCCTCTTCCTCCAGTGGCTGCTGGTTGATCCTCTATCCCCAAGGCTTAGGGCTTCCAGAGTGTCCTTGGGTTGCTGACAGTTTCTCAAAGAAGTGATTTACCTGAGGCCTGTTTCTCCGTAGGTTTATCTGGATTTTTATTAAAAATATAAATAGTGTTGTCTGTAAATTACACTTAAATAAGATTCTTTAATTTTCAAAGGACATTTTCATATATTTACTTATTTATCTTTTTTAGAGACAAGGGTCTTGCTCTGTGGCTCAGGCTGGAGTGCAGTGGTACAGTCATAGCTCACTGCAGCCTCGACTTCCTGGGCCCAAGTGATCCTCCCACTCCAGCCTCCCAAGTAGCTGGGACTACAGGTGTGTGTAACCAAGTTCAGCTTTTTAAATTTTTTTGTAGACTTGGGGTCTCTCTCTGTTGCCCAAGCTAGTCTTGAACTCCTGGTTTCAAGCAATCCTCTAGCCTCAGTTTTCCAAAATGTTGAGATTACAGGCATGAGACACGGTGCCCAGCCACATTTTCATATCTTATTTTACCCATCCCTGGGAAGAAGGTAGAGCACATTACCACCTGCCCCGAAGCCTTTAGGGATGGATGCCCTATTGTGGCAGCCCTGAAGGCTTTGGGGCTGAAGGTAATGCAATTAGATCTGGGAAGAGGCATCTGGTTGCAGGAAGATACTGGAGTAGAGAGGTCAGTGGGGACTCTCCCATGACAGTCTAGGAAGTTGAAAACTGCCTAAAGTAGGGCGGTGGCAACAGGAATCTGAAGGAGGGAAGTAATGCCAGAAGCACTGTGGTGATTGAATTGTCAGGACTTGGTGATGGATTTGATATTGAGGTAAAGAAAAAAGGTAGAACTTAAAGGCAACTGCAAAATTTTTGGCTGTGGGTGACTAGGAGACAATGATACTATGGGTAAAAAAGGTTTCATTAGAACAGACAGCTGGCTTTGGGGGCAGGTGCATGAATAGTTGGGTTTTGGACAAAATCTGGCAAGACACACTCAGGTGTAGAGGTCTACAGGACAGTTACAAATGAGGCACCAGAAATTAGGGAAAGCTTTGAAGCTCGAGATATAAATTTGGGGTTTATCTGCCTCAAAGCAATTATTTAAGTTCTGGGAAAGAATGAGAGGGTCAGATAAAATGTCTGTTACAGGGCACAGCACAGTTATTTCTAGGAGGAGTACACTGGTGGAACTACTCATGAAAACTTTTCTGTACAGCATAGAATTAAGACCATATGGCCGGCTGGTTTTACTGTTTTAATGTTGACATTAAAATGAACAAGTGTATTTGTTCTCCCTAGCCTTCAACGATTTTAAAAATAATCATAACACCTAGATAATTACTTGAACTCTACACACTTAACTTTGTACAAAATAACCATGCAAAGTTGGATAATATTTTTGCATGATGACATTAAAAGTAGTAATTATATGGTTCGGTGATATTTTTAGAAATCATAAACATTCCTCCTTTATGCATATACAGGGAAAACCAAAACAATGCCAGGAATTTGGAGTCTATACAAAGTTAGATGGATCCTATCCAAAAACTACTTACTCAGAAGGAAAGCAAATGAAGATATGGATCAAGACAGCATTTATGTCTCATTACTTTACTCAGGCGGAGATCCAAGCACATAGCTGTGGTCATCTGCACAACATAATTTGGGGAGAAATAGAAAGTTGAGAGACTAAGAGACCTTCCTGCTACCTTGCTTCTCCTTACTTGATGCCTGAAATGCTCCTGTGTGCTTAATACATGCCCTCCTTTTCAGCAGAGTTTCTTAACGGTGGCCCTTTCGACACTTCAGGTCAGATAATTCTTTGTAGGAGGCCAACTTGTGCACTGTGAGATGTTTTGCAGCATCCCTGGCCTCTACCCTCTGAATGTCAGTAGCACTTCCCCACCCCCAAGTTGTGATAACCAAAAACGTCTCCAGACATAGCCAAATGTGTTCTTGGAGGTAAAATCAGCCCTGGTTGACAACTGCCGCCCTAAAGATAAATGCCACTGTGGGCTGTCATTCGGTCTCTTTGTGATGAAAGGACCAGGGAGAGCCAGTCTGGCTAAAGAGAAGGGAAGACTGAACAGCAAGACCCAGGGAGAGTTTACAGAGGCACCTCACAGAAAAGGTGATAAAGAGAAAGTGCAGAATGCTTGTAGATAAGAAAGAACGAGTACATACTTTGCCAAGGATGTGTGCTGTATGGGGAGCTTGCCATCCTACAGTGATATGGCTTAGAGCTGGCTGGGGCTGCCTGTGGCATATTTATAGGCAATGCTGCTTTGTGTGTGGCAGATGTTATGAGCTACCTTTACACAACCTTAGCTTGCTTTGGGTGGACTGGTGGGAATTTTGTGGCTCATTTGGGTGGCATTTACTGAAGTATGAAGTTAGAATTGCAACCACTGGAACTGGACTGCCTGGGTTTCAAATCCCAGCCATGCCGCTTAATAATTATGTCTCCCTGACTATCTGTAAAATGGAAGAACCATTGTATGTGCTAAGTCATCTCAAGCTTCCATAACAAGCACCACAGACTGGGTGGCTTAAACAGCAGACATTTATTTTCTCACAGTTCTGGAGACTGAAAGTCCTAGATCAAAGTCTAGGGTTGATCTGGCAGGGTTGTTTCTGGTGAAGGCACTCTCTTAGTCCATTTGTGTTGCTATGAAGGAATACTTGAAGTTGGGTAATGTACAAAGAAAAGAGGTTTATTTGGGTCATGGTTCTGCAGGCTGTACAAGAAGTATGGCACCAACATCTGCTTCTGATGAGGACCTCAGCGTGCTTCCACCCATGGTGGAAGGCAAAGGGGAGCTGGTGTGTGCAGATTACATATGGCAAGAGAGGGGGTGGAGGAGGTGCTGAACTCCTTAACAATCAGCTCTCTTTGGAACTAATAGAAGGAGAACTCACTTCCTTCCCCCAACTCCAGGGAGGTGATTAATCTATTCATGAGGGTTCCATCCCCATGATCTAAACTCCTCCCATTAGGACCCACCTCCAACTTTGAGGATCAAATTTCAACGTGAGATTTGGAGGGATAAACATCCAAACTATGGCAGGCTCTTTCCAGGCTTGTAGGTGGCTGCCTTCTAGCTATTGCTTCACATGGCCTTTCTTTGGTATGTGCATGTACAGAGAGCAAACAGGTGTCTCTTTTTATATGGACACTGATATGGCTGGGATTTGTGTCCCCACCCAAATCTCATGTTCAATTGTTATCCCCAGTGTTGGAGATGGGGCCTGGTGGGAGGTGAATGGCTCATGGGAGTAGATCCTTCATGAATGATGTATTAGTCCATTTTCACACTGCTAATAAAGACATACCTGAGACTGGGTAATTTATACAGGAAAGAGGTTTAATGGACTCACAGTTCACATGGCTGGGGAGGCCTCACAATCATGGTAGAAGGCAAGGAGGGCAAGTCACATCTTACATGGATGGCAGCAGGCAAAGAGAGAGCTTGTGCAGAGAAACTCCCCCTTATAAAACCATCAGATCTTGTGTGACTTATTCACTGTCATGAGAACAGCATAGGAAAGACTCACCCCCATGATTCAGTTACCTCCCACAGGGTCCCTTCCATAACGTGGGAATTGTGGGAACTACAATTCAAGATGAGATTTGGGTGGGGACACAGCCAAACCATATCAAATGGTTTAGCAACATCCCTTGGTGGTGTTCTTGTGATGGAGTTCTCACGAGATCTGGTTGTTTAAAACTGTGTGGCACTTCCCACCTCTCTCTCTTCCTCCTGCTCTAGCCATGTGAAGATACCTGCTTCAGCTTTGCATTCCACCATGAGTAAAAGCTCCCTGAGACCTTCCAGCCATGCTTCCTGTACAGCCTGTGAACTGTGAGTCAATTAAATCTCTTTTTTAAAAAATGGACTAATACAGACATTAATCCTAAGGGATCAGGGCCCACCCTTATGCCGTCACTGAACCTTAATTACTTCCTTAGAGACCCCCATCTCCAAATGCAGCCACACAGGGCTTAGGGCTACAGCATAAAAGTCTGGGGGAATACATTCAGTTCATAACACCTACTTCATAGGGTATTGTGAGGATTGAGTGATTTAATACATGTAAGCCCTTTGAACAGTGTCTTGAGTAAGCATTGACTATTATTGTAGCTTCATGGGTTTGTTGTTCATTGTGGTTCCTAATGAAGCATGGAACATCATCGCGACCCTGACTCAGGTTTACTAGATGGATAAGGCAGGGACCAAATCCTCCAAACAATCTCAGGATAAATTCGGAGAATTTGGACTCTGCTAAGGGGACAGATGTATCTTCTGGGAACAAGAAAGCCAATATTTGGGTAAAAAACGAGAGAGCCTTGAGGATTAGTTTGCCTTCATTAAATTGACCTGAACTCCACTTATATATATCACATAAAACTTTCTGATAAGAAACAAGTACATTCTGATTTCTTCTATGACATTTGTGTCTCCCCAAGGTACAAATAAGCCTGGGAGAATTCTATTATTTCAAATACAAAAAAAATCAGACAGGTGTCAAATAAAGTTCTTGTACAAGTAGATATCCTTGGTTATAGACTTTTTTTTAAAAAAAATGCAATTTAGGGATCACAAAGTGGTACAATTTGAGGAGTAAAGATAGTCCACTCAAACGATTTCCCATGGAACCTAGTACAGCGCTAGAAATACTATCATCAGCAACTTATTCCTTTTCAGAAAACATGTCCCCATTACAGGAGTCTGCAAATTCTCCTGGGCCCAACATTATGTCACTGAAACCTAGTGCAAATTGAAAATTTCTTCCCTGAGTCACTGGGGCTGCTTCATGGGTCTCCATGAAGGACAAAGCTGAAGCGATGACAGAGGGGATATATCTGCAGGAGTCCGGCTTTGCCAGATTCACAATTTATTTAGGGCAGTTTTCCTATGTAGTTTCTCCTTCTGCCCTAAAGAAGAGAAACTCTTTAAGTCAGTTGAATTCTTAGTGTGGCTTAGATGTAGCCTCCTTAGTTTCTGACCAAAGTTATATACCTGGGCCCCCAGACAAATTCATGATAAGGTTCTCTCTCTACTTCTCTGTGGAAGCTTCTGAAGTTTTTGAGCAGCAGGACCCCTCCAAAATTGAGGGCCTCTACAAAGACTCCGTGTTTACCTACTTTGGCGTCCAGCAATATTGTCTAGATCACTGCAAATTATTCTGGAGGCAGAGGAGCTTTTTCTAATAAGCTTGCCTAAGGGTCATCTAATTCCCTGGGAGAAAGTAACCTCATTTGACTTAGTGTTCCATTAGAGTTCAGACATGCGACGGCTCTTTCATGCTACTTAGTCATATTTTAGGTTCATTCAGATTTGGAGGAATCCTAATTAACAGAGAGATCACCCAAGATGATATTTTTTGAGAGTCTCTTATCCTTGATGCCATGAAGGTAGAGAACCATTTAGCAAACCTTGAGTGGATTGGAAGAGTTAGTGCTCCTTCAAGTGAACCCCTAAGGAAGACTCAGAAAAGACACCATTGAAATGAGAACGACACCAGCATCTTGATGTTTGGGTTGGCACTGGAGCTGATGAATCCTCAAAATGCCACACTCTATAAACACACTCACTTACATCCCCTACCACACACACATGCACACTAAAACCTTTGAGGTGTATATTCTGTTTCATTCCCATTTTACAGGTGACAAAACGGAGACACAGAAATGACTTGTCCAGTCCCACACAACTTGGACTAAGGACCTAAGCTTTAAGCACAGACAGCATGGTTCCAGCATCCATGCTTGTAATCATGGCTTCACATGGCTGGTCACCGGAAGACACTACACATCTTTGCTCTTTTCCTTTCACCCCTCTGACCAGGAGAGAAGAGAAGGAAGAGGATGAAGATTTGGGGGCTCCCTGCTTGGTAGCAGTGGACTCCAGTATCTTCCCACAGCCAGATGCCTGTTCCCAGATCTAATCACATTACCCCCAGCCCCAAAGCCTTATGGGAGGCTTATTGTTAAATGTTCCACCTTGCTTCCCAGGGATGGGTAAAATAAGATATGAAAGTGTGGCTGGGCACAGTGGCGCATGCCTGTAATCTCAAGCACTTGCTTCGCTTTAGCAGAGTCACACCTGCACAGTTCACCACCGACAGCAGGGAGGAGAGTGGGGACGTTCAGAAATGCAAGTTGTCCATGGAGAGGCTTGATTCTGAAGTGGCTTGTTTCAGCATTTTGCGGGGAAGGCAATTGTGAAGTAATGATAACTAGAGGCTTGGGTTATTGGCACCACATGTGACTCTGCCCACCACTCTACCTGCCCCGTGGCGACCTCCACCGGCTTCCTTTGTATTCTGAGAATCCTGACATGGTAGAAAGTTCCCACAGGTCTGTACTGTTATCTCAGTCTCCAGTGTATGCTCCAACTTCAGAATGTTTTCAACTCTTGCCCCTGTTTCCAAGTTAAGGAATTTGTGTCAGTGAGAATATATGCTTATTGGAATTAATCTGAATATATATTTTATGAAATAATTTCCTATTTACATGATTTTACATATAATGCTCACAGAATATTTCTGTAAATTCCTGAATCAGAGGTGTAAGACATTGCAATTTAATAACTAATGGGTGGGAAGAAAAAAAATTCTCTAAATCCATCTCATCTTTCCTATAATTCTTTTTTTTTTTTTTTTTGAGACAGAGTGTCTCTCTATCCCCCAGGCTGGAGCGCAGTGGTGCAATCTTAGCTCACTGCAACCTCTGCCACCCAGGTTCAAGTGATTCTCCTGCCTCAGCCTCTGGAGTAGCTAGGATTACAGGCACCTGCCAACACGCCCGGCTAATTTTTGTATTTTTAGTACAGACGGGGTTTCACCATCTTGGCCAGGCCGGTCTTGAACACCTGACCTCAGCTTATCCGCCTGCCTCAGCCTCCTAAAGTGCTGGGATTACAAGTGCAAGCCAGCGCACCTGGCCCTTCTTACAATTCTTCACAAACTCTGCACTATTTTCATTTTTCCAACTGGGAAAGAATCTACACCGGCACTAATGTGAAAAGGCAAAAATGGAAATAAGAGGTAGGAAAGAGTATATTGTGTATACAGCAGAGTGACCCCATTACAATCCCAGTTCTACCCTTATTCACTGTGAGCTTGAGCAAGGCAATTAACCTCTCAGTGCCTCAGTTTCCTCACCTATAGCAGGTGAAGATAATAGAGGTATTTACCTCACAGGTTTTGTTGTTTTGTGTTTGAGATTGGGTCTTGCTGTGTCTCCCAGGCTGGAGTACAGTGGAGCAGTCATGGCTCACTGCAGCCTCAACCTCCTGTGCTCAGGCAGTTCTCCCACTTCAGCCTCCCAAGAAGCTGGGACTACAGGCACATAATGGCCAGCTAATTTTATTTTTGTACAGATGGGGTCTCACTATGTTGCCCCAGCTGGTCTTGAACTCCTTGTCTCAAGCAATCCTCCTGCCTTGAACTCCCAAAGTTCTGGGTTTACAGGTATGAGCCACCATGCCTGGCCTCATAGATTTTTTTTTAATTTAATTTTTTTCAGGCAAGGGACCCTGTACCTTCTCTCATAGGGTTTTTTTTGTGAGGGTTAAATGGGTTATGATATATAAAGCAGTTAGACTAGTACTCAGAATATATTTTTACTGAAACAGGAACAAAAGTATGAATATACACTGCAGATATAGCCATATACCTAGAGTACCAATAATTTACTCAAAGACCATTAGGAGTGATACATGAGTTTAGTAAAATAACTAAATTCAAATTAATCTCAAAAAATCAAGCTTTTAAAATAATTCAGCAATAACCATTCTTATGAGCTGAATTATGTCACCTCTAGATTCATATGTTGATGTCCTAACTCCCAATATCTAAAAATACAGAAGTGGTTGGTTTTGGAATTGAGTCCTGGATAGAGGTTGGCAGGTTTTTGACATGCGCATTAGAAAAAGTTTACATTACCTTGAAGAGGCTGTTGGTAGAAATATGGACATTAGTTTGGGTGTGGTGGTTCATGCCTGTAATCCCAGCACTTTGGGAGGCAAGTGGATCACTTGAGCTCAGGAGTTTGAGACCAGCCTGGCTAACATGGTGAAATCCTGTCTCTACTAAAAATACAAAAATTATCCAGGTGTAGTGGCGGGCACCTGTAATCCCAGCTACTCAGGAGTCTGAGGCAGGAGAATCATTTGAACCCAGGAGGTGGAGGTTGCCATGAGCTGAGATCACACCACTGCATTCCAACCTGGGCAACAGAGCAAGACTCCTTCTCCAAAAAAAAAAAATTAAAAAAAAATTAAAAAGAACATTAAAGGTGCTTCTGGCAAGGCCTCAAACACTGGAGGGAAGGCGAGCCTTGCTATCATGTGGCAAAAGACAGCTGAGCTGTATTCTAGTATTTTGTGGAAGGAAGAACTTGTAAGTGACGAACCTGGATATTTAACTGAGAAGATTTCAAACAAAGTGCTGAAGGGGAAAGGGGAAGGCCTAGTTTCTCCTTGCTGCTTATAGTAAAATGTGAAAGGAGAGAGATAAATTGAGAAAAAGAAATGGTCAGGCCAAAAGGAACCAGAGCTTGAAAATTTAGAGTTCTCAGCCTGTGCATATTGTTTTTCATATTTAAAAATATTTATTGGCCAGGCGCAGTGGTTTATGCCTGCAATCCCAGCACTTTGGGAGGCCGAGGCCAGCGGATCACCTGAGGTCAGGAGTTCAAGACCAGCCTAGCCAACATGGCGAAACCCCATCTCTATTGTAAATACAAAAATTAGCCGGGCTTGGTGGTGTGCGTCTGTAATCCCAGCTGCTCAGGAGGCTGAGGCAGGAGAATCGCTTGAACCCGGGAGGCAGAGGGCACAGTGAGCTGAGATCACACCATTGCACTCCAGCCTGGGCAATACAGTGAGAACCTGTCTTAAAAAAAAAAAATTACTGTATTTTTTTAAATTTTAGTTTTGGGGATACTTGTGAAGATTTGCTGCATAGGCTACATTGAATGATGCTGAGGTTTGGGCTTCTATGGGTCCTGTTACCCAAATAGTAAACATAGTACCTGATAGGCAGTTTTTCAACCTTTTTCCTCTCCTCTCCCTCCCCAATTTTGGAATCCCCAGTGTCTGTTGTTTCCACGTTTGTGCCCATGTGTGCTCAGGGTTTAGCTCCCACTCATAAGTGAGAACATAGGGTATTTGATTTTTGGTTTCTGCATTAACTCACTTAGGATAATGGCCTCCAGCTGCATCCATGTTGCTGCAAAGGTCATGATTTCATTCTTTTTTATGTCAGCTTATCCATATTGAAAAAGATGAGAAAGGGTGTTCTGGAGAGAACACCGAGTGTGTGGCTGGACCACGCTTTGATATAGAAATTATGAGTGTGACTCATGGATCCAGTCAGTAATGTCAGCAGAAATGCTATCAGCTTGAACTGAAGGGAACAAAGACAGAATGAAATGAAATAATTCTGTCTAACTTCGGGATCTCTACAGGATAGGCCAATACAGCTATCTGGCTACAAACATGCATTATTTTTCAAGAAAGGGAAGAATAACCGTGAAGGTGATTTAGAGATTAGTAGGACTACCACTGCCACCGTGAGCCCAGAGGGCACAGGCTAGGGGGACAGAGTTGTCGCCTCCTTGGTTCCAGAGGGCAGGTTACCTCCTCAGTTCCATTGGGGCAGGTTGCTGCCTCCAGGCTGAGAGGATGGGGCCATCACTCCGGCGGGCCCAGAGCTGGGGATGCCAGCTTTGTGGGTCTGGAGGATTGAGATTGGGGTCAAAGAGGATTCTCCTTGAGTTTTAACATTTAATAAAATTTGCCTTGGTTTTAGACCTGGTTGGGACCTCTTTTTTCTTTCTGAGTTTTTCCTTTTGGAATGGAAATGTTTATTCGATGCCTGTCTCACCATTGTATTTTGGAAGCAGATAACTTGTCTGGTTTTGCAGGTTTACAGCTGAAGGGGAATTTTGCCGGGGGATGAATCATATCTCCAATCTCACCCATACCTAATTTAGATGGTATTTAGGTGAGATTTGGGACTTAAGAGTTGATGCTGGCAAGTCTTAGCTACTTTTGGTGCTGTTAAGATGGGGTGAATGCATTTTGCATACAGAAAAACATGAATTTAAGAGGCCAAGGACCAGAATGTGATGGATTGAATGGTGCCCCTTCCCAAATTTATATGCTGAAGTCCTAACCTGTACTAACTCAGAATGTGGCTGTATTTGGAGATGAGGCTTCTAAAGAGATAATGAAGGTAAAATGAGGTCATATGTGTGGGTGGACTATAATCCAATTGACTGTGTCCTTATAAGAAAAGGAGACTGGGACACAGACCATACCGAGACAGAGAGGTGCCCTGTGAAGGCACAGTGAGAAGGTGGCCATCTGTAAGCCAAGGAGAGAGGCCTCAGGAGAAATCAAACCTGCCAACACCTTGATCTTAGACTTCTAGCCTCCAGAGCTGTGAGAAAATACATTTCTGTTGTTCAAGCCTTCCAGTCTGCGGTATCCTTCCCTAGCAAAGTAATACAAGCAGTTAGAAAATATAATGGGAAACTATCGTTTGAAACAGCCAGTAGTTCTATGGTGTCAGAGCAAAGCTCTTGAGAGCAGGCAGCATTGCTTCTTTAATACGGGGCCTCACATGGTCACTTAGGCCCTCCTGAAGCGACTGTGAATGCCCACGTTATTATGAAAATAATCCATCAGCTTTTGATTTTTGCTCTTCTAACAGAGGCTCCTCTAGAGGGTCTCCCACGTTCTCATTGTCATCCCAAAGCTGCTGTGCTTAGGGAACGGCTGTTCCACATTTACTTTCTGGAAGATAGCTTTGCCTTACATTTGCAAAGCTGAAAGGTTCATATGGGGTTTCTCTCGGTGAAAACAATAAAGCTGACCCAAGGGAGTACTAGAATCTCAGCATTCCGAGAGATGGCGGGGATAGGAACAACAACAACGAAGAGTTTGCTTTAGGAATGCAAGCAGTTCCTTCCATCAATAGGCATTTCATATACGCTGATATTCGGGTTTCAGATTGGCATCTGGTCATTTTAGCAGCAGGCACCTCATGGCCTGATGAGCTGCGCAATAAGCTGAATGAATCGTAGTCCCCAGACTCCAGTGTGCAAGAATACAATACAACATTTCTTTGTTTTCTATAACGGGAAGACTAAAGCCAAAGATTGAAAAAGCAAGCAGGCACTGAGCTTATTTACTTGCCAGACAAGGGAACTCACATGAGTGAAACATTTACCAAGTAGCTCCCTGGAGAGGAAAAGTCACAAGTTTTTATTGCTAGGAAGGGGAGTTCGGTGGTAGCCCTATGAATTAACATTGACGTTTTCTGACTGCCTGGAGACAAACAATTATGTCAGTTTGCATCCTGGTTAAAACAAGTTCCACTGTTCATTGGTCAAGAAAGAGTCTTTAATTAGGTCCAGCGAGGCTCTGGCATAGTAGGTAGTTTAAAGGCCTTACTTGTGTTAAAAAAATGATGGGAGGCCATTGATTTAGACTGAGCTTATGTACTAGGCTCGAACAGACAGCAGCAAACCAAAATGGAGTCATTCATACCAAATACCACATAATCAACCCAAAGCTTTAAGCAAGCAGACTGATCCCAAAACAGACTTTTTTCTCCTGGAAACAGGAGATTCCATCATAATAAGAAAGTCTCCTCTGCTCTAACCCTTACTAAAAAAGTAACCTGACGCAGTCTGATGTTAACCAATCAGTTTTTTTCTATTGTTCTTTTTCCTTTTTAAAAATTAAATTAAATTTTTATTTTAGATTCAGAGAGGACAAGTCAGGTTTGTTACATGGTTTTACTGCATAATGCTGGAGTTCAGGCTTCTGTTGAATCCGTCACCCAAATAGTGAATACAGAACCTGATACGTAGTTTTTCAGCCCTCATCCCCTTTCTTCTCTCTCCTCTTTAGGTATCCCTAGTGTCTACTCCTTCCATATTTATGTCAATGTGTACTTAATGCTTACGTCTCATTTATAAGTGAGAACATGCAATATTTGGTTGTCTGTTCCTGCATTAATTTGCTTAGGACAATGACCTTCAGCTGCATCCATGTTGTTACAAAGGATGTACTTTCATTCTTTTTTATGACTGTGTAGTATTTTATGGTGTATATGTACAGCATTTCCTTTATTCAGTCCATCTTTGATGGGTGCCTAGGTCGAATCTGTGACTTTCCTATTGTGAATAGTGCTGTGATGAACACACGAGTGCATGTGTCTTTTTGGGAGAATGATTTCTTTTTCTTTGGGTTGATACTTAGTAATGGGATTTCTGGACCAAATGGTAGTTCTAATTTTAGTTATTTGAGAAATGTCCAAACTGCTGTTGACAGGTTGATCTAATTTACACCCTCACCTATAGTGTATAAGCATTCTATCTGCAGCCTCTGCAACATCTGTTATTGTTTGGTTTTCTAATAATTACCATTCAAACTGGTGTGAGATGGTGTGTTAGACTGTTTTGCATTGTTATTTAAAAAAAAAAACCCGAGGGTGGGTAACATAAAGAAAAGAGGCTTAATTGGCACATGGTTCTGCAGGCTGGACAGGAAGCATGGTGCCAGCATCCGTTCAGCTTCTGGGGAGGCCTCAGGAAGCTTTTAACTAATGTTGAAAGGTGAAGTGGAAGCAAGTACGTCACTTGGCAAAAGTAGGAGGAAGGCAGGGGGATGCCACACACTTTTAAACCACCAGTTCTCATGAGAACTCACTATGGTAAGAAAACATGAATCTATGAAGGATCTGCCCCCGCTACCCAGACATCCCTTACCAGTCCCCACCTCTAACATTACGGATTACAGTTTAACATGAGATTTGGGCAGGGACACATATCCAAACTATGGTATCTGATTGGGGTTTTAAATTTAATATTTCTGGTGATTAGTAATGTTGAACATTTTTTATATGTTTATTGGCCACTTGTATGCAAACAAACATATGTATGTATTGTTTTGATAAGTGTCTGTAACCCACTTTTTAATGTGGTTGTTTTTTACTTGTTGACTTCATTTCCTTATGGAATCTGGATATTAGTTTTTTGTCAGATGCGTATTTTGCAGATATGTTCTCCCCTTCTGTAGGTTGTCTGTTTACAGTGTTGATTATTTCTTTTGCCATGCAGAAGCTCTTTGGTTTGATTAAGTACTATTTGCCAATTTTTGTTTTTGACACATTTGCCTTTGAGGTCTTACTCATAAATTCTTCACCTGGGCCAATGTCCAGAAGAGTTTTTTCTAGATTTTCTTCTAGGATTTTTACAGTTGGAGGTTTATATTTAACTCTTTAAACCTTCTTGAGTTAATTTTTGCATATGGTGAAAGGTAGGGGTTTAGTTAAATTCTTTTGCATATGGCCAGCCAGTTTTCCCAGCACTACTTATTGAATCTTTCCCCATTGCTTATTTTTGTTGAGTTTGTTGAAGATCCATTGGTTATCAGTGTGCAGCTTTATTTCTGAGTTCTTTTTTCTGTTACATTGTTATGTGTGAGAGAGAGTGTGTGTGTGTGTGTTTAACCAGTACCATGCTATTTGTGTTAGAATAGCCTTATATTATAGTTTGAAGTCAGGTAACGCTATGCCTCTAGATTTGTTCTCTTTGCTTAGGATGCTTTGGCTATTTGGGTTCTCTTTTGATTCCACATACATTTTCGAAAGATTTCGTTTTTATCCTGTGAAAAATGACACAGGCAATTTAATAGGAGTTGCACTGAATCTGAGGTTTCGGTGCAACTGAATTATAGTGCATAATAATATAGTTTGAAGTCAGGTAATGCTACGCCTCTAGATTTGTTCTCTTTGCCTAGGATTGCTTTGGCTATTTGGGTTCTCTTTTCGTTCCACATGAATTTTAGAATAGTTTTTTTTTTTTTATTCTGTGAAAAAATGACATTGGCAATTTAATAGGAGTTTCACTGAATCTGAGGACTGCTTTAGGCAGTATGGCCATTTTAATGATATTGATTCTTCCAATCCATGAGCATGGAATATTTTGCCATTTGTTTGTGTCATCTCTGATTACTTTCAGCAGTGATTTTCAGTACTTGTAAAGATCATTTACTTCCTTGGTTAGATGTATTCCTAGGTATTTTATTTTTGTGTGGCTATTGTAAATGAGATTGCAGTCCTGAATTGGTTTCCAGCTTGAACATTATTGGTATATAGAAATGTTACTGATTTTTGTGTATTAATTTTGTATCCTGAAACTTTCTGGGCATCATTTAGCAGGTCTAAGTCTTTTGGAGGAATCTTTAGTGTTTTCTAGGTATAGAATCACGTCAGTGGTTAATAGAGATAATTTGATTTCCTATTTTCCTATTTGGACACCTTTTATTTCTTTTGATTACCTGATTGATCTCTGGCTAGCACTTCTAATACTATGTTGAATAGGAGTGGTGAGAGTGGACATCCTTGTCTTGTTCTACTTCTTAGATGTAATGCTTCCAACTTTTCCCCTTTCAGTGTTACGTTAGCCATGGGTTTGTCATAGACGGCTCTTAGAATATTTAGGTGTGTTCTTTCAATGCCTACTTTATTGAGGCTTTTTATCATGAAGGCATGTTGGATTTTATCTAATGATTTTTCTGCGTCTATGTTTTTTGTTTTCAATTCTGATTATGTGGTGAATCACATTTATTTATTTGTATATTTTAAACCATCCTTGCTCACTTGATCATGGTGATTTATATTTTTGTTATGCTACAAAAATATAATTCAGGATTTAGTTTGCTAGTATTTTTTGAGGATTTTTGCATCTATATTCGTGAGTGATATGGGCCTGCAGTTTTTTGTGTGTGTCTTTGGCAGATTTTAGTACCAGATAATACAAGTTTCATAGAATGAGGGAAGAATTCTTCCTTGATTTTTTGGAATAGTTTCAGTGGAATTGCTATCAGCTCTCCTTTGTACCTCTGGTGAAACTTGGCCATGGATCTGTCTGGTCCATGGCTTTTTTTGGTTGGCAGTTTTTTAATTACTGATTTGACTTTATAACTCATTATTGATCTGTCCAGGTTTGGAAATTCTTCCTGATTCAATCTTAGAAGACTGTTTCCAGGAATTCTTCCATTTCCTCTAGGTTTTCTAGTTGTTTGCATACAGATATTAATAGTAGGCTCTGAGGATCTTTTGTATTTCTGTGGTATTAATTGTAATGTCACCTTTGTAATTTCTGATTATGCTTATTTGGATTTTCTCTCTTTTTTCCTTTATCTAGCTGTCTATTAATCTTGTTTACCCTTTCAAAGAACCAAGTTTCCATTTTGTTGATTCCTTGCATACTTTTTAAAATCGCAATTTCATTTAGTTCTACTCTGAATTTAGTTATTTCTTTTTTTTCTGCTCGCTTTGGGTTGTTATTATTTTTTTAGTTCCATTAGGGGAATTATTAGGCTTTAATTTCAGATCATTCTATCTTTCCATTGTAGGAATTTAGTACTACAAGCTTTCCTCTTAACACCACCTTTGCTGTGTCCCACCGATTTTTGTATGTTATGTCTCCATTTTCATTTGTTTCAAATTATTTTTTGATTTTTGCTTTAATTTTGATGTTTACTCAAAACTCAGCAGCAAGTTGTTTAGTTTCTATGTACTTGTGTGTTTCTCAGAGCTCCTCTTGTTATTGATTTCTAATTTTATTCCACTGTGATCTGTGAAGATGCTTGAAATAGTTTTGATTTTTTAAAAATTTATTGAGACTTGCTTTATGTCAGAGGATGTGGTCAATCTTATAGAATTTTTCACACACAGATAAGAAGAATGTATATGATGTTGTTTTCTGGTGGAGTATTCTGTAGATGTCTATTAGGTCCATTTCGTCAAGTGACCCATTTAAGTTCAGAATTTGTTAGCCTTGATGATCTGTCTGACAGAGCAGGACCACCATCGTCTTGGACAAATACTGCCACTTTAAGTTCCAGCTCCCTTTCCAACCTCATGTATTTCAAGGAAATCACTTCTATTCTAACTACAAGCAGCCAGAAAGAGCAGACAGTAAAACACAGATAAGACAACTCAGGCACAGAGGGAGGTTGGGGGAAAGTCTCTTGGGTAACTGTTAAACTTCACCCTCATACAATGGGCCTTACTAAGCACATTCCTTTCCCTTCAAGTGCACTAAGATAGGGAAGCTAAAAGCAGACTCAGGGTGGGGAGTAGGGTGTATGCCTGCATCTGCAGGAAGATGTATGGGAACAGACACACAACTCTCCCTCCCAGATAAGCAGAACAAAGAGACTCAGAAGCAGTCCAAGCCTGTGATAAACTCTCCCACCCTGAATCCTTAAAAACTCTCAGTCTTTAAGAGAGTGTGGCTCTGACCTAACTTATCCAGAAGCGCCTCTCAGGTTTGTTTTCTAAAATAAACCTGTTCTTGGCTGTCGAGCCACCTTTCTTGTTTCTTTCCTCTTTCTTTAATACACTGTCTAATGCTGAAAACCAACAAAGAAATTCTGGACTGAAATGGTAATGCTGTCAGTGGGGTATTAAAGTCTCCCACAATTAGGTATGGCTGCCTGTATCTTTTCTTATATCCAGTAGTAAGTTTTTATAAATTTCAGTGCTCTGGAGTTGGGTGCATACATCTTTAAGATAGATAAATCTATTGAATTGAAACTTTTATCATTATACAATGTCCTTCTTTGTCCTTTTTTACTGTTGGTGGTTTAAAGTTTGTTTTATCGAACCCAAGAATAATGATCTCTGCTCTTTTTTGTTTTCGTTTGCTGATCAATCTTTCTCCATCCCTTTATTGTGAGCCTATGGGTGGCATTACATGTGAGATGGGTCTCTTAAAGACAGCAGGCTTGGCTTTTTTTAAAATCCAACTTGCCACTCTATGAATTTTAAGTGGAGCATTTAGGCTGTTTACATTCACAGTTAATATTGATATGAGAGGTTTTGTTCCTGTCATAGTGTTGCTGGCTAGCTGCTTTGCAGTCTCTATTGCATAGTTGCTTTATAGTGTCTGTGGGCTTTGTACTCACATGTGCATTTGTGTTAGCAAGTACCATTATTTTGTTTCCATGTTTAGCATTTATTGTAGGGTCAGTCTGGTGGTAATAACTTAACTTCTCTTAGCATTTACTTCTCTGTGAAAGACTTCATTTCTCCTTTGTTTCTGAAGCTTACTTTGGTGGGATATGAATCTCTTTGCTGGCATTTTTTTTCCTTAAGAAAGCTAAACATTGATTTCCAATTGCTTCTGGCTTGAAAGGCTTCCGTTGCGTAGTCCACTGTTAGTCTGATGGGATTCCCTTTATAGGTAATTTGACCCTTTTTTCAGCTGTCTTTGAGTTTTCTTTTCTCTTTCATTTACCTTGTATAGTGGATTAGGTTGTTTTACATTGCTATAAAGAAGCATCTGAGACTGAGTAATTTATAAAGAAAAGAGGTTTAATTGGCTCACAGTTCTGTAGGCTGAACCAGTATGGTGCTGGCATCTGCTTACCTTCTGGGGAGGCCTCAGGGAGCGTTCACTTGTGTTGGGAATGGGAACAGGCATGTCACACAGTGAAAGTGGGGCCGAGAGAGAGCAAGGGGGAAGATGCTACACACTTTTACAAAACCAGCTCCTGTGTGAATTAACTCATTGTTATGAGGATAGCACCAAAGGGATGGTGCAAAAACATTTAAAAAATCTGCCCCAACAATCCAGTCACCTCCCAACAAGCCTCACATCTCCAACATTTGAAAATGCATTTCAACATGAGATTTGGAGATGACAGCCAACACTATATCAGATACTCTAATAACTATGTGCCTTGGGGATGGTCATCTTGTATCGTATCTCATAGGATTCTCTAAATTTCTTGTATCTGCATGTCTACCTCTCTAGCAAGATTGGAAAAATTTTCTTGAATTACACCCTCAAATACATTTTCCAAGTAGCATTTTCTTATTCTCTACTAGAAATGCCAATAAGTCATAGGTTTAGTCTTTCTCTTCCTCTTGGTCTAGTCTATTTAAAAAACCTTCAACTGTATTTTGGAATTCCTATAGTGAATATTTCAATTCCAGCAGTTCTGTTTGGTTCTTATTTAATGCAGTTACATTATTCTTAGCTGGCCTTTTTCCACAAGGTCTTGGATATATCATCTTACTCCTTTCTGGCCTATAAGTGTTCTGCTGAAAAATCTGTTGATAATGTCATTCGGGTTCCACTGTACATTACAATTTGCATTTCTCTTGCTGCTTTCAAGACTATTTTTTTTATCTTTAACTTTTGACAGTTTTAACTTTCTTCTGGACTTAAACTATATAATTGACTAAATGTACCTAATAGATATCTATAGAATACCCCAGCCAACAAACACAAAGAATATACATTCTTCTCATCTGCAAATGGAACATTCTTTAAGATTGATCACATGCTCTGCCATAAAGTATGTTAAGTTCTCCTACTATTATTGTCTTTCATTCTATCTCTCCAAATATACAAACTCTATAGTTTTACTCCTCTTCCATCCATGTTTTATACTTTTGATGTCACAATTTACATCTTTTCATAATTTGTATCTCTTAAATTATTATAGCTTTAGTCATTTTAATAGTTTTGAGTTTTAATCTTTATACTAAGTTCAAAGGTTATACCTTTAACTTTTAACCCTAGGCAATGAGTAGGTCAATTTGGTGTATGTTAAAACAATAAAGGTTAAAGGTATAGCATATACTAAATCGTTTTAACATATACCAAATTGACCTACCCATTGCCATTACGGGGGTATTAGAGTGTCTTGGATTTGAAAATGTTCTTACTTTGATCAGTAACCTTTATACTTTCATGCTACTAATTGGCATCCCCTTATCCATCCTGAAGAACTCCCTTTTTGAATTTTTACAATGCATGTCTAGTGGTGATAAACTAGGCCTTTGTTTGTCAGTCTTTTTCATCCTTTATTTTTGAAAGACAGGATTGTTGGGTAGAGTATTCTTAATTGGATTCCCACACCCCTACCCGCCTCCACCCTGTCCCCACAAAGTTTTGAAAATGTCATCTTACTCCTTTTTGGCCTACAAGGTTTCTGCTGAAAAATTTGTTGATAATGTCATTGGGATTCCTTTGTACATAACAATTTGCTTTTTTCTTGCTGCTTTCAAAACTCTCTGTTTTTCTTTAACTTTTGACAATTTGATTATGATGTTTCTCGGTGTATTAATCTTACTTGGCATCTTTAAGTTTACTAAATCAGGATTTCTGTTTCCTTCTAAAAGCTTGAGAAGTTTCTGGCTTAATGTTACTTTCTGTATTTTTCTGGAACGTTGATAATGCATATGATGGTCAGTTGATGTTATTCCATTAGTCTTTTAAAATGGCTTCACTATTTTCTATTTTTGCTCCTCAAACTGGGTGACTTTTTTTTTGTTTTGAGTTAAACAACAGAGATTTATTTTCTCCTGTTATGGAGGCTAAAAAGTCCAAATCAGTGTGCCAGCAGAGTCAGTACCTAGCGAGGGCTGTTAAATTAAAAATTATAGGAGGCAGTTGTTTTGGACTAAGATGCTACACCAAACCCCAACAGACCAGACTAAAAATCACAGTGGAGTCACTCAGGCTGAGGTTCAACATCACTAAACTAAAACTAAGTTGTTACCTGACCTTCTGAGAAATCAGAAATTTTCATCTCCACTGAGTAGTAACAAGGTAACTTGCCTTGAATGGCAAGGAGATTGAATGGGGAACTTGGATATTTTTGTCCACCTGGCAGTAGAGAAGTGGCACTCCCCTTCTTCCACCAGCATGGTATCTGAGGAAGCCTCTTAAAACAAAAGATAAAAGGAGATAACAGCCAATTTCTCAAACAGGCCAGTTTCAGTCTTCAATCAGCATTATAATAAAGTTCCTTCTGTTTTAACTCTTAACCTGAAGTAACCTTAAGATAACTTGAATAGTTACTGTTCTATTTTTCTGCTTTAAAAGGAAAGTAAATTTGACCAATCTACTTTCCATTCTTTATTTCTGCTTTCTTCTGTTCTTCTCTGTCTGTAAAACTAACAACCCCTTTTGCTCAGCTCATTGGAGCCCTAATTCTATTTTATGAAATGAAGTGTTGCCTGATTCCAGAATCACAAGTAAAGCCAATTGAGATCTTTACATTTGTTGTAATTTTGTCCTTTGACAGATCTCTCTCTTTAGGTTTCAGATGCCTGCCTTCCTGCTATGTTCTCACGTGACCTTTCCTTGGTACCTGCACAGGGGACAGAGCAATCTCTTTTCTTTTTCTTATAAAGTCACTAATCCTATCAGATTAAGACTCCACGTTTATAACCTTATTTAACCTTAAGTATCTTCTAAAAGCCCTATTTCCAAACACAGTAACTTTGGGCTTTAACATATGAATGTTGGGGGAGCGGACATAACAAGCTATAAACAAAGATTTATGTGCAGATATAAATCTTATTTTTGTAATTTAACTTTTATTTTAAGTTCAGGGGTACATGTGCAGGTTTGTTACACAGATAAACTCATGTCATAGGGGTTTGTTTTGCAGATTACTTTGTCATGCAGGTAGTAAGCCTAGTACCCATTATTTATTTTTTTTCTGCTTCTTTCCCTCCTCCTACTCTTCACCCTCCAGTGGGCCCCAGTGTGAGCTGTTCCCTCTATGTGTTCATGTGTTCTCATCATTTAGCTCCCACTTACAAGTAAGAACATGTGGTATTTGGTTTTCTGTTTCTGCATTAGTTTGCTAAGGATAATGGCCACCAGCTTCATCCATGTTTCTTTAAAGGACATGATCTCATTCTTTCCTATAGCTGCATAGTATTCCATGGTGTATATATACCACATTTTCTTTATCCAGCGTTATTACTGACGGGCATGTAGGTTGATTCTATGTCTTTGCTATTGCGAATAGTGCTGCAGTGAACATACACATGTATGTGTCTTTAGAACAGAATGATTTATATTCCTTTGTGTATATATCCAGTAATGGGATTGCTGGGTCAAATGGTATTTCTGGTTCTTGAAACAGAAACTTGATAACTTTCAATGACCTGTCTTTGAGTTCCCTGATTCTTTCTTCTGTTTGATGTAGCCTGCTGTTGAACATCTCTATTAGATTTTTTAGTCAGAGTATTTTTCAATTCTAAGATTTCTGTTTGGTGTTTTAAAAACTTTTTTTTTAAATCTCTTTGTTGAAATTCTCAGTTTTGTTCCTGCATTGGTCACCTGATCGGTGAGCATGTTTATGACCTTTATTCTAAATTCCCTTTCAGGTAAATTGCATATCTCCACATCACTTGGGTACGGTTTTGGAGATTTATATTGTTCTTTTTTTTTTTGGAATAGACATTTTTCTTTTATTATTATTATTATACTTTATGTTCTAGGGTACATGTGCACAACATGCAGGTTTGTTACATATGTATACATGTGCCATGTTGGTGTGCTGCACCCATTAACTCATCATTTACATTAGGTATATCTCCTAATGCTATCCCTCTCCCCTTCCCCCCACCCCACAATAGACCCCCGTGTGTGATGTTACCCTTCCTGTGTCCAGGTAATCTTATTGTTCAATTCCCATCTATGAGTGAGAACACGCAGTGTTTGGTTTTCTGTTCTTGTGATAGTTTGCTGAGAATGATGGTTTCCAGCTGCATCCATGTCCCTACAAAGGACACGAACTCATCTTTTTTATGGCTGCATAGTATTCCATGGTGTATATGTGCCACATTTTCTTTTTATTATTATTATTATTATACTTTAAGTTCTAGGGTACATGTGTACAATGTGCAGGTTTGTTATATATGTATACTTGTGCCATGTTGGTGTGCTGCACCCATCAACTCATCAGCACCCATCAACTCATCATTTACATCAAGTATAACTCCCAGTGTAATCCCTCCCCCCTCCTCCCTCCCCATAATAGGGCCCGGTGTGTGATGTTCCCCTTCCCGAGTCCAAGTGATCTCATTTTTCAGTTCCCATCTATGAGTGAGAACATGTGGTGTTTGGTTTTCTGTTCTTGCAATAGTTTGCTGAGAATGATGGTTTCCAGCTGCATCCATGTCCCTACAAAGGACACAAACTCATCCTTTTTTCTGGCTGCATAGTATTCCATGGTGTATATGTGCCACATTTTCTTTTTATTATTATTATTATTATACTTTAAGTTCTAGGGTACATGTGTACAATGTGCAGGTTTGTTATATATGTATACTTGTGCCATGTTGGTGTGCTGCACCCATCAACTCATCAGCACCCATCAACTCATCATTTACATCAAGTATAACTCCCAGTGTAATCCCTCCCCCCTCCTCCCTCCCCATAATAGGGCCCGGTGTGTGATGTTCCCCTTCCCGAGTCCAAGTGATCTCATTTTTCAGTTCCCATCTATGAGTGAGAACATGTGGTGTTTGGTTTTCTGTTCTTGCAATAGTTTGCTGAGAATGATGGTTTCCAGCTGCATCCATGTCCCTACAAAGGACACAAACTCATCCTTTTTTCTGGCTGCATAGTATTCCATGGTGTATATGTGCCACATTTTCTTAATCCAGTCTGTCATTGATGGACATCTGGGTTGGTTCCAAGTCTTTGCTATTGTGAATAGTGCCACGATTAACATATGTGTGCATGCGTCTTCATAGCAGCATGATTTATAACCCTTTGGGTGTATAACCAGTAATGAGATGGCTGGGTCAAATGGTATTTCTAGTTCTAGATCCTTGAGGAATTGCCACACTATCTTCCACAATGGTTGAGCTAGTTTACAGTCCCACCAACAGTGTAAAAGTGTTCCAATTTCTCCACATCCTCTCCAGCACCTGTTTTTTCCTGACTTTTTAATGATTGCCATTCTAACTGGTGTGAGATGGTATCTCATTGTGGTTTTGATTTGCATTTCTCTGATGGCCAGTGATGATGAGCATTTTTTTATGTGTCTATTGGCTGTATGAATGTCTTCTTTTGAGAAATGTCTGTTCATATCCTTTGCCCACTTTTTGATGGGGTTGTTTGATTTTTTCTTGTAAATTTGTTTGAGTTCTTTGTAGGTTCTGGATATTAGCCCTTTGTCAGATGAGTAGATTGCAAAAATTTTCTCCCATTCTGTAGGTTGCCTATTGACTCTGATGGTAGTTTCTTTTGCTGTGCAGAAGCTCTTTAGTTTCATTAGATCCCATTTGTCAATTTTGGCTTTTGTTGCCATTGCTTTTGGTGTTTTAGACATGAAGTCCTTGCCCATGCCTATGTCCTGAATGGTGTTACCTAGGTTTTCTTCCAGGGTTTTTTATAGTTTTAGGTCTAACATTTAAGTCTCTAATCCATCTTGAATTAATTTTTGTATAAGAAGTAAGGAAGGGATCCAGTTTCAGCTTTCTACTTATGGCTAGCCAATTTTCCCAGCACCATTTATTAAATAGGGAATCCTTTCCCCATTTCTTGTTTTTGTCAGGTTTGTCAAAGATCAGATGGCTGTAGATGTGCGGTATTATTTCTGAGGGCTCTGTTCTGTTCCACTGGTCTATATCTCTGTTTTGGTACCAGTACCATGCTGTTTTGGTTACTGTAGCCTAGTTTGAAGTCAGGTAGCGTGATGCCTCCAGCTTTATTCTTTTGACTTAGGATTGTCTTGGCAATGCAGGCTCTTTTTTGGTTCCATATGAACTTTAAAGTAGTTTTTTCCAATTCTATGAAGAAAGTCATTGGTAGCTTAATGGGGATGGCATTGAATCTATAAATAACCTTGGGCAGTATGGCCACTTTCACGATATTGATTCTTCCTATCCATGAACATGGAATATTCTTCCATTTGTTTGTGTCCTCTTTTATTTCATTGAGCAGTGGTTTGTAGTACTCCTTGAAGAGGTCCTTCACATCCCTTGTAAGTTAGATTCCTAGGTATTTTATTCTCTTTGAAGCTATTGTGAATGGGAGTTCATTCATGATGTGGCTCTCTGTTTGTCTGTTATTGGTGTATAAGAATGCTTGTGATTTTTGCACGTTGATTTTGTATCCTGAGACTTTGTTGAAGTTGCTTATCAGCTTGAGGAGATTTTGGGCTGAGACGATGGGGTTTTCTAAATATACAATCATGTCATCTGCAAACAGGGACAATTTGACTTCTTCTTTTCCTAATTGAATACCCATTATTTCTTTCTCTTGCCTGATTGCCCTGGCCAGAACTTCCAACATTATGTTGAATAGGAGTGGTGAGAGAGGGCATCCCTGTCTTGTGCCAGTTTTTAAGGGGAATGCTTCTAGTTTTTGCCCATTCAGTATGCTATTGGCTGTGGGTTTGTCATAAATAGCTCTTATTCTTTTGAGATTCGTTCCATCAATACCTAATTTATTGAGAGTTTTTAGTATGAAGGGCTGTTGAATTTTGTCAAAGGCCTTTTCTGCATCTATTGAGATAATCATGTGGTTTTTGTCTTTGGTTCTGTTTATATTCTGGATTACGTTTATTGATTTGTGTATGTTGAATCAGCCTTGCATCCCAGGGATGAAGCCCACTTGATCATGGTGGATAAGCTTTTTGATGTGCTGCTGGATTCAGTTTGCCAGTATTTTAGCATCGATGTTCATCAGGGATATTGGTCTGAAATTCTCTTTTTTTGTTGTATCTGTGCCAGGCTTTGGTATCAGGATGATGTTGGCCTCATAAAATGAGTTAGGGAGGATTCTCTGTTTTTCTATTGATTGGAATAGTTTCAGAAGGAATGGTACCAGCTCCTCCTTGTACCTCTGGTAGAATTCAGCTGTGAATCTGTCTGGACCTGGACTTTTTTTGTTTGGTAGGCTATTAATTATTGCCTCAATTTCAGAGCCTGCTATTGGTCTATTCAGGGATTCAACTTCTTCCTGATTTAGTCTTGGGAGAGTGTATGTGTCCAGGAATCTATCCATTTATTTTAAGTTTTCTAGTTTATTTGCATAGAGGTGTTTATAGTATTCTCTGATGGTAGTTTGCATTTCTGTGGGGTTGGTGGTGATATCCCTTATATCATTTTTTATTGCATCTATTTGATTCTTCTCTTCTTTCTTCTGTATTAGTCTTGCTAGTGGTCTATCAATTTTGTTGATCTTTTCAAAAAACCAGCTCCTGGATTCATTGATTTTTTTGAAGGGTTTTTTGTGTCTCTATCTCCTTCAGTTCTGCTCTGATCTTAGTTATTTCTTGCCTTCTGCTAGCTTTTGAATGTGTTTGCTCTTGCTTCTCTAGTTCTTTTAATTGTGATGTTAGGGTGTCAATTTTAGATCTTCCCTGCTTTCTCTTGTGGGCATTTAGTGCTATAAATTTCTCTCTACACACTGCTTTAAATGTGTCCCAGAGATTCTGGTATGTTGTATCTTTGTTCTCCTTGGTTTCAAAGAACATCTTTATTTCTGCCTTCATTTCGTTATGTACCCAGTAGTCATACAGGAGCAGGTTGTTCAGTTTCCATGTAGTTGCATGGTTTTGATTGAGTTTCTTAGTCCTGAGTTCTAGTTTGATTGCACTGTGGTCTGAGAGACAGTTTGTTATAATTTTTGTTATTTTACATTTGCTGAGGAGTGCTTTACTTCCAACTATGTGGTCAATTTTGGAATAAGTGTGATGTGGTGCTGAGAAGAATGTATATTCTGTTGATTTGCATGGAGAGTTCTGTAGATGTCTGTTAGGTCTGCTTGGTGCAGAGTTGAGTTCAATTCCTGGATATCCTTGTTAACTTTCTGTCACATTGATCTGTCTAATGTTGACAGTGGGGTGTTAAAGTCTCCCATTATTATTGTGTGGGAGTCTAAGTCTCTTTGTAAGTCTCTAACGACTTGCTTTATGAAACTGGGTGCTCCTGTATTGGGTGCATATGTATTTAGGATAGTTAGCTCTTCTCGTTGAATTGATCCCTTTACCATTATGTAATGGCCTTCTTTGTCTCTTTTGATCTTTGTTGGTTTAAAATCTGTTTTATCAGAGACTAGAATTGCAACCCCTGCATTTTTTTGTTTTCCATTGCTTTGTAGATCTTGCTCCATCCCTTTATTTTAAGCCTATGTGTGTCTCTGCACATGAAATGGGTCTTCTGAATATAGCAAACTGATGGGTCTTGACTCTTTATCCAATTTGCCAGTCTGTGTCTTTTAATTGGACCATTTAGCCCATTTACATTTAAGGTTAGTACTGTTATGTGTGAACTTGATCCTGTCATTATGAGGTTAGCTGGTTATTTTGCTTGTTAATTGATGCAGTTTCTTCCTAGCATCGATGGTTTTTACATTTTGGCATGTTTTTGCAATGGCTGGTACTGGTTGTTACTTTCCATGTTTAGTCCTTCCTTCAGGAGCTCTTGTAGGGCAGGCCTGGTGGTGACAAAATCTCTCAGCATTTGATTGTCTGTAAAGGATTTTATTTCTCCTTCACTTATGAAACTTAGTTTGGCTGGATATGAAATTCTGGGTTGAAAATTCTTTTCTTTAAAAATGTTGAATATTGTCCCCCACTCTCTTCTGGCTTGTAGAGTTTCTGCCAAGAGATCTGCTGTTAGTCTGATGGGCTTCCCTTTGTGGGTAACCCGACCTTTCTGTCTGGCTGTCCTTAACATTTTTTCCTTCATTTCAATTTCAGTGAATCTGGCAAATATTTGTCTTGGAGTAGCTCTTCTCGAGGAGTATCTTTGTGGCGTTCTCTGAACTTCCTGAATTTGAATGTTGGCCTGCCTTACTAGGTTGGGGAAGTTCTCCTGGATGATATCCTGCACAGTGTTTTCCAACTTGGTTCCATTCTCCAGCACCAACTGTCTGACACGCCCCAGTGAGATGAACCCGGTACCTCAGTTGGAAATGCAGAAATCAACCATCTTCTGTGTTGCTTACACTGGGAGCTGGAGTCTGGAGCTGTTCCTATTCAGCCATCTTGGCACCCCTTCCTAAAATCTATATTGTTCTTTAAATTGGAATATATATCTCTGTTTCATCATTTTCTTTGAACTTTTGTGTTAGTTTCTGTATGTTAGATGAGACAACTGCCTCTCCCATTCTAGTCAGCTATAATTTTGTGTCTACTGATTCCTCCTAGAGTTTGTCCACGTGATGAGCATCCCACTATTACAGCTTCCACCTGAGACTACATTCTCAACCTCCCACCTCTCAGAGTGGAGGGAATTAGACATATGCAAGTCTCTCTAGACCACAGGAAAAAGGCGATTTTATACAGGTGCATAAGCATTTCCAGGAGCCTTATCCCCCAGGAGCAATGCACAGAAGGGGCTTTAAAATGCAACTGTGTGTCACTTCCTGGAATGGGTTTATGGCACACTGTTCCAGGGCTACTTGGTGGCCTGGTTTCTAATATCCATTGGGCAGAACGGAGACCCTGACAAGCAGGTTGGCTCCCATGCTTTCTCCCCTAACTAACACCAGTGATAACTCCAGGTCTATTAATCCCACCTGAAAAGAGTTTGTCCACTCTTTCCATTCTTAGGACTGCATCTTAAACCTCCCCACCCTGGAGGTAGAGGGGACTAGGCATATACAAGTCTCTCTAGGCCACAGAAAAAGCAGTTTTATATAAGCCTGCATGCACTTCCATGGACTTCATACTGTGGGAGGAGTGTGGAGTAGGAGCACTAAAAATGCAGCTCCATGTTTCTTCCCAGAAAGGATTTATGCCATGCATTGGGTGCTGCAACTTTTATAGCAACCATGATTAACTGAATCCTAAATACCTTCTAGCTCAAAGAACAGAAGAAGACACATGTGAGTCTCTCTAGATTATCTGACAAAGAGGTGGTTTTCAGTGGGCATCTAAGTACTTCCAGGGGCTACATCCTCTGGGTGCAGTGCAAAAAAAATACTGGAATGTGCAGCTCCCATTTTCCCTCCGGAAGGATTTTCCTGCACATTCTTTCCATGACTATTTGACAGGCTTGCTTCTAATAAACTTGCATTGGTGAGCAAATAGTAGCCCTCCAGTAATCTGAGCCACAGCTTGGCACTTCCTGAGCCTTTCTTCCAGTTCACCCCAGTAATAAATCTAGGCCTATTCATTTTCCTTGAAGGAGTTAGTTCACACACCAAGAGCCACAACTTATATAGCTCCCACCAAAGGCACTATCTTCTTAATGACCCAGCTCTGGGAATCAGTGGGGCTTTCCATTCCTGAATGTCCCTAGGCCACAAAAAACAAATAGGTGGATATGCCATAGGCTTACTTCCAATAGGTATCTCCCTAGGACCAGAGGCTGCAGCCTGAACACCAGTATAGGTACTTACCCCATATTATCTCCCTGCCTTGCAGCAGAGAGAGTGGCAGATAAACACGCACACTCAGCTTCACCTTGAAAACAGAAGAACTGGAATATACATCCAACACTCTACCTTCCCAGTTACGTCTAGAAGGTTTGGTTTCTACCTTACTTTTCCCAGAGTTCTAACAAGACATGCCACATCCTAGTCTCCAGGGGGCCACCAAAAACAGAGACATGGGTTTAGACAAACCCAAAGAATTCAGAGGCACCTTGAAATCTCTGGCCAAATCAATTGGTGAGATTCTTCTTCACTCATTTAGATTTCATTAGAGAAAAGGTAACATTGCATAATAAGGGCAGAAGTCTTCAACCTGGAAGCAAAATTGTATATTTCTGAATCTCTCTGAACATACTTTTGCTTTTTCCATTATGTACTATATATAATCAAGAACAAAATAACTGAATTGGGTTTCAGGATACTCATTGTGCAATATAATTTACTTGACTCATTTGTATACAACTGTATCATCATACTTGAGCCACATTTTTATCGTTTTTTTGTTTGTTTTGTTTTCGTTTTTGTTTTTTGCCACCACATCCTCCAGTGAGGTGATCTTGGTCAGAATGTGAGAAAATTGTGTCTGCCTAGGAGCACCAGTGGTGACCTGGCATTGCAACAAGATAGCAGCAGAGCTGAACAAGCCCAATTGGTAAGAAAGATGACAGGCTTTCAAATATTGATATATGTCTTTCATTTGTCCTTCCCACTGAGACCAGATCTCATATCCACCTCTTCCGAGGATATCTACACTCACCAGGATCTCCCAGCTATTACACTGCTGCGTAAAATACTGATGCTTCAATGTAATTTATTCTCTTAATGAATATTTATCCATTCGAATGTCTGCTTTTCTCTTAAGATTATTATAGTCATCACAAGTCAAAGAGGGAGAATAGTGTTAAGAACGAATCTGCAGTTTATAGCCCTGATACTGGAATTTACAAACAGAAATTCTGAGTTATGGATAAGTAAAGATTCAGATTTTGAATCACAAGGCACACTCTCAGATCTGGGACATCTGACATTCTATCAATATTTAATCAAGGAAGAAGCAGGCAGATGACAGTAGGACCAGAATTTCAAGTTACAGGAAAATAAAGCAAGATGGAAGGAGAACTTTCAGTAAATGCTGGCCCAGTAACCAAAATATTAATGATGTTATTCATCCATATAACAAATAGTTTTGAAAATGTATATCTGTCAGTGAATTATATAAATATTATTTGCATTTTATCTTTGAGGAATCAGAGCCACAGATTTTAAAAGTAATTCACCCTGTGTCCACAGGATTTCAAATCAGATGTATACAATAAAACTCGTGTTCCCTCTCTTGTGGCAAAGTATGGATGGAAGTAAAAGAATGTAACTAGGAGACAAGAGAGAGGATAAGAGGAAGACTCTACTGAGGAAAACATGCCTAGCCCCATAATATCCTAAGTTGTCTAAAGAAAAACTTTGATTTTCAATATATTAGCCAACAATGTTTTCATATACTTTAGAGATGATGAGTTTTTCCACAATATTCTTTATTCATTTACCAGTAAAAATTTACTACGAATTCAACAATAAATCAATATTAAATGTTTTCTAGCATGAATCACTCTGCTTCCCAAGATAATCACATGCCATCCTTAAAATGCCTTTATTTTTATCAGTTTGAAAATGTGTCCTTATGTTTCTTTAAAAGGTTATTGTTTTTCAATAAATGCTGGTATTTTATGGATGAAACTATTTGATGTCTAGGATTTTCTTCAAAATAATGTGAGGGTAGAGAGGATATGTGATTGTACATTAGTTGATAATTAGTGAGTTGGGTGATACATACACAAGGGTTTATTTTGTTCCTTATTCTAAATAGTGAAGGATCCATTACCAGGTTTGGGCACGAGCTTTCTCCCCAAGGAAATCTTAAATATATTTTTCAGCACTTCTTCAACTTCTTCCTCAATCAGAGTTTTAAACTCGATCAGATCTGTATTGTCTTTATAATTGAATATTCTATAGGTGAGGGTGAAGCCCACCAAACAGTGAACCCCTTCTGGGGTCTGCAAGGAACAAAATGATGTGGTTGTAAATGCAGATGTTGGAGACGTTTGCAGGTATGTATTCATAGACTCAAAATCTTCAATTTTTCGAGGTTCAAGCGTAAAAGAGTACACTTTTTGGTGTGTCGTCTTTGGCAGGAGATCAGAATTAAGAAATTCTGTGTTTGGAATATACTGCTCTCTTCTGATTTGGTCCAGGTACCAGATTCCTTTCTCTTCTGTCAAGCGGAAAATGGAAGGCATCTGAGGCTGATCCTTCCCAGAAATTAATTCCAGAGGCTGCCACATCTGGGAGGAGCTTCCAAACCCAGCATCAGCAATGTAGTTCCTGCCATCAATGGTTACCTGCAGGAGAAGGTGAATCATGCCAGTGCTGTATTTGTTAGCTGCAGGGATGTAAACATACCCTCCTAACATTGTGGTCTGAAAACCGATTGTGGTCAGAGCCCAGTACAGAAGTTGATTGACCTGGAGACACCACCCACCCCGGTTTCTTCTTACAATGTGATCAAAAATAGTCTCTAAGCCCAACTCCATAGCTTCCCCACAATGCATGTTAAGGTTCTCAAAGGGAACAGCTCGGATCTGGTGCTCAAGAATGTCAGTTAATGTTTCCAAGTCCAGCTTGTTCCTAGAGTTCTTATAGCCAATTCTTTCAAAATATGCTTCAATGTCCATGATCCCCTAAGCAAGAAAAACAAAACATAAGAACATATCACTACTTTAGCACTTGGATTTCCTTGAGTGGCTAATTATAGGTATACTGTATTTTAAATACATAAAAACACAATGGTTATAAGTATCTGTCATAATAATTCTTTTGTTAGTATTTTTATTGCATGAATGCCTTTTACATGCATAAGTTCACTTAATAGTCTCAGTACCCTGTAAGGAAAGTGTTATTGTATCTTCTGTCTTTCAAGCATGAGGAGTTGGAAATCCAGATTAAATGAGGAGCCAAATGGTAAACAACTTGTTTGTGGTTTTCTTGGTGATGAGTAAAAAGGAGATTCCAATTGGTATCAATTATAATCAGCTTATAAACAGTTTCTGATATAAGCAGGAGAATTATACAATAGAGGATATGGTATTCATGGTACATGACCCACTTGATTTCCCATTTAGCTGTACCTAACACGAAGCTCCTCACTCAAAAAATTATATTGATTAACTCATTCATTCACTGATTCACGCAAGAAACAGTTTACAGAATACTCTTGATGTGTTTCCTATTGATCTAGTGCTTGCTTGCCCTCAAAAATCTTATATTTTAGTGGGAGTTGAGGTGACACAAATAATAAACTGAATAAATCAATAAAACATGCAGTCTGTTAGATTGTGGTAAGTGCCTGGTGAAAACAAAAAAAGGGGTTAGTGGGTGCACAGGGAGAGCACTGATTTCAAATAAGGTGGTTAAGGAAAGGCTCACTAAGACTTTAAGGATGCTAGAGAATAAGTTCTGTGGATATGTGTGAGGAGGATTGTTCCATGCAGTGGAAGAGAAAGTGCCAGGGTCCTTAGCTGGAACCTGTCTTGAGTGTTCAAGAAACATCCAGGAAGCCAGGGTGAATGAAGTACAGTCAGTGAGAAGGAGACTGAATTGAGATGAGATCTGACAAGTAACAGTGGCCTTGGAGCCAATGGTTACATTTTGGCTTTTATTCTAAACGAGATGAGAAATCAAAGTGAGATAGGATGAGAAAAGGGTTATAAGGGGAACAAGGTTTGCCTAATCAAAGTGATCTGTCTAGCTACTGTGTGGACAACAGGCTGCCCATATTGAGCTCTACGGGCAGTCAGATGAACTTTGTAGGACCAATTCAAACACAACAGCTCTAGGACCAAAGCTTGGCTGATGGATGGCATGTGACCTAAGTAGCTCAATGAAACTCTATTGAGGCATTTTTGCTGAAATCTAAGCACAAATATTCTGCTTCAAGGACAGAAGCTGGGAGGATATCAACCCAAAGTTACTTGAGAGAACCCACTGAAGAACAACACTAACAAAGAATTTACTAGTAACCTGAGCAGGGAAATATGTGACTCTTAGTAACAGCACAGAAGTTTCATGGTTTTGTTGAAGACTTTAAATACACGTTGTAGCTCAGAAGACAGTGCCCCAAGGTAAAAGCTTCAGAAGTCAGTTTTTCTTTGGCCTTCTCCTGGCCTCCTATCTCTCAGTCCCATTATTCCTCAATGCTGGCCGTACACACTAGAATCTCCTTCCCCAAGGCAGAACCTAGAAATCAGAACTCCTTTTTCTCAAAACCAGCCATAAAGCCTAAAAATATTACTCTAATTTGCCCTCTCCCTTTCTGTGTATGAATTAGCCATAAAGAAATTATCCAACCTACCTTGCTGGATCATAGATCATAAGATCCCTATACCCAAAAGGAAGGAGTACATGCTCAGAGAGGTCAAGAGGAATCTAGACAGACAGGCCTTGCTGGGTTTCCCCAGTCTATTAGCGTTAGGTTATGCCTTTTGGTTCAATCATATTTTTATATGTGCCCATACCTTGTTGCATCTAAGCATAAAAAGGACAATTTCCCTTGTGTGTTTGAGTCTTTATTCTGAAGACTCCAGAATACACACTCCAAACAAATCTGCATGCCTTCTCTTCAACTGATCTATCTTTTGTAAGCTGATTTTTCCGTAATCCTTCAGAGGGTTTCTGGCCCTCACTCATAGGAAGAAAAGCCAACAGCACAGAATTAAGTTATAATGGAAGAAAACATTGGTTTTTTGAAGCTTTAAGATGAAACACTTCAGCATCAGGCTATAGCAACAGATTTAGACCTGAAGAAAAAAAAGTTGCCAGAGCCAGCAAAAAGTTGAAAGAGAGAGTTAACATCCCAGCTGTTCTTAAATGAAGAAAAGGCTGAAAGCAGCAGGATACACCAGAAGTTGACTTCTGAGATATCAGTCTGAGAAGTTTCAAAAAGAAAAAAATAGCATTAAACATTAAAATTTCTTGGAATTTAATGAAGAGCAATTCAATACTTTAAGAAACCCTTATAGTTCTAACCAATGTTTTGGTTTTGTATTGTGTTTTTTTGGTCAAAGCTCAGTTTCCAGAAAGACGACTATAAATAATTCAATTTTAATTAAAGCCAACATAACCACAGACAAAATTTCTTTTATGCATTTGATTATACACATGCCACTTACAACATGACTGGACTTTATGTTGTATCCTAAATTTCACTCTTTCTTAAACAGTCATCTTCAGAGAAAAAAATTTACTATATAAAATTATTTTTCATACAAAATAATTCTCTTTTCTTTTTAATCTCTCTTATCACAAATGCATCTTTATATCTATAACTTTCTTTATATCTCTCTCCCCTACTTACTGGTTCCTTTTTACTTTGTTGCATAAATAACCTTTGAATTAGACAAAAATTATTTTCTTTTTAATGAGAATACATTTTTCTATTTGTCTTATATTTTCTTTTTTCATCAAAAACATGTCTTTCACAGACTTTATATACAGAATTATATATTAAGTGGAAGTTTTATTTTTAGTAACCTTAAACCTAGGAAACACGAAATCCTACACTGCATATCAGGTATCAGCACTTTATAGATGAAATCACTCTACAATGTGTAGGCATGTTTCTCCATATCTCTACTTAATTGGAAATGAGCCAAACTATTAATGAGTACCTATTCTTTAATACAAAACAAGTTTAAGATTTTAAATTTTATAAAAGTTAACCAACAAGCATTTATCACTCCCATTTATATTTATTCAGTTTATTCATTGTTAGCAGTTTACCTAGATTACTTTGAGAACTGTGACATTAGACAAAACTAGTCACATTTAAAGTTATTTCCTTGCTAACCATTTTATAGCCTGTGAATATCAGGTGTTCACCCAAGTATAAACCTTAATGTTAAACATATTTGTTTTTCCAGATAGCTCAGGATTTAGTTGTTTTTATGAAACCCATAATATTAAGCTAGTCTTATCTATTAAAAAAATTACAAGCTGGGTGCAGTGGCTCATGCCTGTCATCTCAGCACTTTGGGAGGCCGAGGTGGGCAGATCATGAGGTCAGGAGTTGGAGACCAGCCTGACCAACGTGGTGAAACCCCGTCTCTACTAAAAATACAAAAATTAGCCGGGTGTGGTGGTGCGCAGCTGTAATCCCAGCTACTCAGGAGGCTGAGGCAGGAGAATCGCTTAAACCCTGGAGGCAGAGGTTGCAGTGAGCCAAGATTACACCACTGCACTCCAGCCTGGGTGACAGAGCGAGATGCCATCACAAAAAAAAAAAAAAAAAAAAAAAAAAGGTTTTTAGATTTTAAAGATTGTTTTAAGTTAAATATACGGAGAAAACTAAATATTTATGAAAACTTGATCTTGTAAAAGGAATTCTATATGTAAGCCAGCTGGCTAAAATTTGAAAGGAATTATTTAATTTTTGTATAAATTAAACCTTAAAATAAAAAGCACACTAATGCAGGGCCAGAATCTAGGCCCTTATGTCAAAATATCAGGGTTTTGTTAGAGTACTAATATGCTCTTTTATAGAAAACTATAAAATCTCGTAAAAGATTTATAAAAATCTTACCTTGTGTTACAACTAATTAAAATTAAATAGATTTGTTTGTAAGATTTTATTAATGTTAACTTTAGCATTAATAATAAGTTATGCAATGGTAAAATTTAGATTTCTCTTGAATACCATTTTCTTTTAATATTGAGAGATAGTGAAAGATTTTTGCTTACCTTTTGAGAAAACAAAAAAAAAAAAAAAGGAAGAGGGGTTGAGGAAGAGAGACAAATTTAGTTGGCCTCATGCTGTCTTTATTAGGTCTTATTGTTTGTGAAAGTGAGTCTTCTCTCTCAAAGAGTGTAGGTTTTTACTTTTTGAAGTCTTTGAGTTATCACTTTGCTTAAATGAATGACTTATTTTACAATGACCTGTTTGGTGATTGTAATTTGTTTTTCCACCACTATATCTGTCTCTATCTAAATAACTCTAATCAAAATCTCTCCAAAGCGATTACCTTGGCTTTTAATATGTGAAACTTGTTTTAAGTTTCAAAGTGGGGACTGAAGAAAATCAAACTTTCTAAAATCCAATTCTAAATTCAGTCTTGTTGACCTCATTATCTTTTTCAATAGTAAGTCCCCTGCAGCCAAAAACAGACACATTCAGTATATTTGGCATGTTAAAATCATATAGGAAACATTGTCAAATATGAAATGGTGTTCAACTTTATTACAGCTACATTTATATTAAACCTATTACTAGTATGTTTTTCAAAATCGTGGGATATTCCTATCATTCTGATGTCTTCATATATGTTATTAGTGTTTATAATTATTATGTTAAATTGTTATATGCCACAGAAATAATCAAATTTCCTTCTCAAGTGTGTCCTTGATCATGGCTGTCCTAAGACTTCTGTCATTCACAGTTGTTCTCCTTTGATCCTTTTAAAAAGGTGGTTTGCAATTAGCTTAGGACTCTAAGGGGTGCTCTTGAATGAAGCTTTATGATAACTTTGGAGACTGTGCCACTGGTATAGAGAAAAAAAAACTCCCAGGACTCTGATGGAGACTAATATGTTCCTGAGGATTTCTGACCCAATATCTAACAGAATAGGAGTTAACTGCATGGACAGAACTAATAGAAGACTGAAATAACCTTTTCATGGGTTTTGTTGAAACACTGCTACTTTTGTTTGTTTTTCAGAGTCAAGAAAATTTTTTTCTTTTTAGATATTTACAGCTTTTAATATTTGTGTAAAGTATACTCTTGTGAGCAAAATTTGAAGCATATTTCCTTTTATCTGCCTGATTTCTCTGAAATTTGGAAACTCAGTGATTATTGCTAATTTATGGGAATATAATTATTTGCAAAAATTCAATTAGAATCTGTTTTCTTTTTTAACAGGACACAAGTGGAGACAAAAGTCAAGGATTTGACTGGAATGGCATATTTTTAAGAAATTGACAGTGACTTTATAAAGCTGATAATAGGCCTGTGGATAAAACTGGCCTCACACCTTGTCTATGCAGTTCCATTACAGGGTCCTTCACAGGTTTCTGGCCTGTAATGGGTAAAGGAAGGTCACATTCCGACAGGCCTAGGAACCCCAAGTTATTTTGGAACCTTGAGAGAGAATTCACTCAATTCGTACAGGTATCTCGTAGAAACAGATAAATCCTTAGTTGGGCTCAGGATGCTTTTAAGAGGTCTAACCTGATATTCTTTACAAAAAAGAATGTTCCAGCAAAACCATTTTTTAAAAAGGAACCTATACAGTGCATATCTATTCTTGCTGCACTTGATGCAAATAATCAGACCAAGTATAGTAACAAAACCTATTTTGCAAATAAATCAGTTCTACTATGTCTTTCATAAAATTGAAGAACTGGAAGCAGAAAAATTATACTTCAAAAACTGTAGTATATCTTATTATCTTATTATCTTCTGGCCTTGTCCATTGTTTTTTCAGTTTTTATTATTTTTTACAATTTAGACCAAATCCTGAATTTTTTCCTGGCTATAAGTCTCCAAAGTAACATTTTCAATGTTTTCTCCCATTTTTCTTACTTGAATTCACTAGAAATTAAAACTGGGGTTTTCTTAAAGTCTTGCAAAGTGAAGGTATCTGGAGAAAATAACAGTAACTTATAAACAACCTTCATGTACACCTGCTGATGCGAGGTCTTCTCAGAAAGTTCACTTGAACACCTGGTTTGAACTTCCAGAAAAATCTGGAAGATTGCCACTGTAATATGAAGATGCCTCAGAGATTGTAGAAAAGCTAGTCTATAGATAGACTACTCCAGATATTAACCTTTATTATTTTTTTCTGTTTCTATAGAGATGCCTCCTACTAGAAATCTGATTGCCTACATTATGTCTAGAGGCCTAAACCATTTGCAGTGCCACCTCCTGGAATGGGACATAGCTATTTAACTGAAATGATCTCGCCTCAAAACCAAGAGACTGCCTAAAGAAGATATGGAATGATATATTTAAATTTGCTCATTTATATTTATCCTGAATTTGTTTTTCCACTGCTGTGACTGTCTCTATCTAAATACTTCTAACCCAAATCTCTCCAAAGCTATTACCTTGGCTTTTAGTATGTGAAACTTGTTTTAAATTTCAAAGTGGAGACTGAAGAAAATCAAAATATTTTACCCTCGAATATATTTCTTTGACATATTTAAAAATGGTTGCCACTGGCCAACAAGCAGAAGTAGCATTGCAAAACTGTCTTAACTGAGGAAAATTTGCGTCTGTGGACAATGTCCATTAATGCAGCCATGCCCCCTCTCCTTTCTAAGCCTTTCCCAGGATCCAGAGAGATTGAGAGTCTGACACCTTTAAAGATCTGGATAGAAACATTTACCATCTATTGTTTATGAGAAAAGGTTCGTCTACATAACAAGGGCACCTTTGCTAGCCAAGTTTCTTCCTTCCTCTCTTTCTTAACCTGTGTTGCCAGTAAAACTAATTTACCTGTTTGTGGCCATGCTTTGAGTCTCCACTCTTTACTGTGGCCTCACAATAGTACATGAATTTCTGTAACTTATTGGAAAGTTGGGTCTTCATTCTCATGTTTCCCGAGTGTGGTGGTTAATATTGAGTGTCAACTTGATTGGACTGAAGGATGCAAAGTATTGTTCCTGGGTGTCTGTGAGGGTGTTGCCAAAGGAAATTAACATTTGAGTCAGTGGACTGGGAAAAGGAGACCCACCCTTATTCTGGGTGGGCACAATCTAATCAGCTGCCAGCACAGCCAGAATGAAAGCAGGCAGAAGAATGTGGAAAGATTAGACTGGCTTAGTCTTCCAGCCTACATCTTTCTCCTGTGCTGGATGCTTCCTGCCCTTGAACATCAAACTCCAAGTTCTTCAGCTTTTTGACTCTTGGACCTTGGACAACAGACTGAAGGCTTCACTGTTGGCTTCCCTACTTTTGAGGTTTTGGGACTCGGACTGGCTTCCTTGCTCCTCAGCTTGCAGATGGCTTACTGTGGGACTTCACCTTGTGATCATGTGACTCACTACTCCTTAATAAACTCCTCTTTATATATACATCAATCCTATTAGTTCTGGCCCTCTAAAGGGCCCTAGCTAATAGACCATGTATATACATTAAATAAATTTGTATTCCCTTTCCCTTATTAATCAATCTGTCCCATGTGAGTGATTTTTAGTGAAGCTTTAGGGGGCCAACAGCCTATGGCCCCCACATAAGGTATACATTGGCTCTGCCTGAAAATCTGATACATCTTGAAGTAGGAGAGTTTATAGGACAAAGGTGGATTCAAAGATTTTCTGATTGGCAATTGGTTGAAAGAGTTAAGCTTTGTCTGAAGACTTGCAATCAGTATGTGGCAGGACAGGCCATAGACAAAACCCCTCAGATGCAGAGTTAAAGAAGGAAGGGCTTTATTCAGTTGGGAGCTTTGGCAAGACTCCCGTCTCCAACAACTGAGCTCCCTGAGTGAGCAATTCCTGTCCCTTTTAAGGGCTCACAACTCTAAGGAGGTCCGTGTGAGAGGGTCATGATCGATTGAGCAAGCAGGGGGTAAGTGACGGGGGGCTGCATGCACCAGTAATTAGAATGGAACAAAACAGGGCAGGAATTTTCACAGTGCTTTTCTATAATCTGTAATCTATAGATAACATAACCAATTAGGTCAGGGATCAATCTTTAGCAGGTCCAGGGTATGGCACCAGGCTGTCTGCTTGTGGATTTCATTTCTGCCTTTTAGTTTTTACTTCTTTCTTTGGAGGCAGAAATTGGGCAAAAGACAATATGAGGGGTAGTCTCCTCCCTGAAGTATAATGAAATGCTTGAGTTAAAGGGGGTTGTGGGAACCATGGTTCATGCCATATAGACGAAACCTCCAGCCAGCAGCCTTAGAGAAAACAGATGGTAAATATCTCTTTTCAAATTTTTAAGGTGGCAGACTCTCATTTAATCTCTCCTCAATCAGAGCAGAGCCAGAAACAGGCAAATTTCCCCCACAAAAGATGATTTTGCAAGATCATTTCAATATATGTCAAAGAAATATAATTTGAGGATTAAATATATTGATTTCCTTCAAAGTCTGCTATTGTCATGTGATGCCAAACCAGAGTCATATTGGAATTTGGTATCTTACTCCCACAAAGAGTCCATTTTGCCAGTCTTATGATCACTATTTCAATGTTAATGCTGGTCAGTTGTGCCTGAACTCCGAAAGGGAGTGTGTATAATGAGGTGTGTCTGACCTCCCTTTCCATTATGGCCTGGAATTTAGTTTTCCAAGTTTCTCTGGGGTCGCCTAGGACAAGAGGGGATCCATTCAGTCAGTAGGAGGACTTGATTTTATTTTTGATTTATACCCCAATTTCAAAGTACACTGCAAATTACTTTCAAAGTTCTACTTACTTTGGCCAGCAACCAGGAACTAGGCTGAATGCAATCCTCTTGCTTCCAAGGTCTGTAATAAAGTGATCTCCCTTCCAAAGTCTGCAAGGGAAGTGATCTCACTGGAATTCCGTATCACCTTGACCCCAGAGTCTAGTTAGGATCACCTCAGGGATCTCTGGGAAATGTAGTTGCAGGGCCTCAGATTGCCTCTGTGAATCTCTTATGCAAATCTTTTCATTAAAAATGGTGTGGATAATTATATTATCTGATGACACCCATGCCACAGGCTAGGAGAGCTCTGCCCTTGTATTTCACCTAGTTCTTGCTCTCTGGAAGTCTGATGCCAGACTTCCCATGTGTGATATGGAAGGTGAGAGCTTGAAACAGGTCAAGGGGAAAAGCAGAACCAGTAACTTAGAAGAGGCAGAAGAGGAAGATGAAAGGTTTTAGTCACACTCTCAGATTATGGCACTCTTTCTTCATCAATTCCTATAAGGCCTCTCGTTTTCTTCTGCCCTTTTCATATCTCATCCTCACTCTCATCCACTTCTTTACCCAAAGGTACCACACAATGTGTCTGAAATAACTCGATGCATGTGGCATAAGTGTCACATGTATCATATGGCTTTGTTGCTGCTTTTTAATTTACATTAATACGAATGTAAATTTTTATTTACATTAATATAAAATATTAACATTGTATATAATGTTTTTTGACACATAACAGTTGTATATATTTATTTGGTAGAGTGTGATGTTCTGATTCATGCATACATTGTGTAAAGATCAAATCCTGGTAATTAGCATATCTGTCACCTCAAACATTTATCATCGCTTTGTCATGAGAACATTCAAAATCCTTCCTTTTTTTCTAGCTTCCATACACTTTTCTCTCCAGTCTCCAGTAACAACTCTTAACTTTCTACTACTCTAACTATTTTACTCTTAACTTCTATGAGATCAGTTATTTTAGATTCCACATATGAGTGAGATCTGTAGTTTTCATGAGGTAATTGTTGCCTTCAGCACCTACTGTTCCACTACATACCTCTGGTGTCCTGCCACATGAACTTGGGACTCTCTGTGGGAAGGCTTTCTTTTGGCCTGTGCTTGGGCAGATGAACTGCAAATTAATGCACCTGGGACCACCACTCAGCCTAGAAGACAGGAATTGGAGAGTTAATATCCTTGTTTTCTACATGCTAAGGTGTTCTACATGCTGCCTCCTGGTGTTGTCTACTGGGATTATGCTCCCTTTCTTCACAGGCAACTTGCCAACAATGCACCTTTTTATTGTTTCTCAACGTGTACTGGGTTCACTGTTTCACTCCCGCACTGGTGATTCCTTAAATCATCTTCTAAATCAAAATAAGCCACTGGAATACAAATCTTTGTCTTGGGGCCTGGTTTTTAGAGAAACCCAGCCTAAGTCTTTTTAACTTACCAGTTCCACTTGTGAAGGACATTTGATTTCCTCCTCCTCCTGGTTATTATCAACACTGATGTGATGAATACCTTTCTAGACATCCCCTGTAGATTAGCAGAGCATCACTGGGATATACGTATTAGGAAAGGGATCTGTGGAGGGACAGATCATAGATGTACTGTATTTTTCTTTTGGCACTGCCAGATTTCTTTCCTTTTGTGTAGAAGAATTCCTACTTTCCTCATATCCTGATTGACACTTGGTGTTAGTCACCTTCAAACGTTTGACAGTTTTATGTATCTAAGATGATAGCTCAGGGTTCTTTTCATTTTCACTTCTCTGATTCCCAGTGAACAGGGGTGAATAGGTTCTTCACATACCTATTGACCCTTCACATTTCCATTTGTGAGTTAAATGGCAAGGTTTTAAGAAAGAACTCCTTCTGCCAAATTAGTCAGGACACACAGGCGAAGAGAGATGGATTAAAATTCAGATCTTGCTGGAAAACCTTTGGCCAAGATGGGGATGAGACAGGGGCAGAAGAAGTAATTCCAGCATGTAGGATTGTGATCTGGACCATTTTTGATGCAGTATGGGAGAGGAATTTTCAATGGATTATGGTCATTTTTCTCCTTGATTGTTGGAAACTTGATGCCTGGAATTAAAATGTTACCATCCAGATTGGCACATGTATAATTCTGAGATTGCCTCTAATTATTGTCATTGTGACTGAAATTCTTCAGGATGTCCAGCAAGAATCCTCATGGGAAACTATGAGATGAGGAGACTTGTGACTAAGGGAGAGTTAGACCAGAGTCAAGAATCCTGGTGTCCAAGGGCAGAAACACCTGAAGCTGGGGGTTTGAGATGTCAGAGAGCTTGACAATACCCTACAGCCTCCCACACGGTGCTCATCAAGACTCAAGCCAAAATTTTACTTCATCAAAGTTTTGCATGTGGAAGAGGAGGAGAATTGGGGAATACCTGAGCTGTCACTGAGCACTTCCTCACCATACAAGCGAGAGATACAGAGATGGGCTGGATAACAACAGTGATACCATAAAGAAAAGCTCCTTCTTCACTGTGACTTATACAAGTAGAAAGCATGTTGTTTGTGTCTTCAAAGAAAAGCATTAGAGTTAGTTATGTCTAGTTAAGATTCTAACACGTGCTAACTCACTTCTGTGTCAAGATTCTAAAGTTTGATAATTGACTCTGTTTCCTTGCTAATAACAGCAACAAAACTTACACTTTTGCAGAGAAAGAAATAAATGTTCTTCCTTTCCTGATCTTCTCTGAAGAAGGGCTCTATATCCAAGCTAATTTTGTTTTGTTTTGTTTTATGCTTATTATCTATTTTAACATTTAGCATAACTTCTGGTTTTCACTTTAACAAGTAAAGTTTGGGATTATCCCTCCCATCTTCTCATCAATGAGAAAACTAAACAAACTGAAAATAAATCTTCTGAGATCCATGATAGAATTGAAGTCACAGAGCAAAGTGCTGTCCTGAAAACAGACAGATAAAGACAGATAATCGCAATTTATTCTCAATTCTAGGAACTAAAGCCCAGGTTTAGAAGACCACAGATGAAGCCAGTATTTTTAGGAACATGTAATAATTCATGAATTGTTGAGGCTCAGTGCAGACAAGCTTGAGAGTTTCAAGTTCTTGGGTGCTCAGTCTCATGGGGTCTTTACACTTTTGTGTTTTTCCTCCAGGATCCCCACCAAGTTCTCACTGCGAATGCTGGAGAATAGTCTCTTCATGCTCCTAGCAGAAGGCGGAGAAAAATAACCATTGTGATGTAAGTCCAGAACATTCTGGTCCTCCCTCCCTCAAGGGAAATTACAAGGGCTTAACTGAAGTGAGGTAAGAGAAACATTCAGCCCAACCCCTCTAGCATTCCTGTTTCACCTAAGTGGAGGGGACGGGGGAATGGATGCTGAGAAGCACTTTCGAAGGTCATATCCCAGGGCAAAGGCTCACTAGAAGATAGCGATTTCATCAAAGGACTATGGAATGTTTCTCTTTCCCCCATACATTAAAACCACTTCGACTGCAGGAGAAAATACAGAAGGCCTGGGGCCAGAACAATGCTAAGGAGCTGAGGCCAAGCGCTTTGGAGAAAAGGCGACGAGAGAAGGAGCGGTACCGTTAGAAGAAGCGAAGGAACTGCGGCAAAAGGGAATGCAGAAAAGGCCAAGGTCGAGAGGGCGAGGGCCAGGGCGGCGACCAAGCCCACTCCCGAGGTGGCCTGCAAGAAGCCGCAAGAGCCGTCGGGGCTGGTAGTCCACAAGGTGGGAGTGAGTGACCATGAGTCGGCCAGCAAGCCGCAAAGAGGAGGAAGAGGCAGGAGGTGAAGGGGAGCGTTGCGGAGCCGAAAGGGAGGAAGCCCGGACGCTGCTGAAGCCCGGGGGCGAGACCAGCGGAAGGCGCGAGAGCTGGAGGCCAACGTGAAGCGGAAGCGGAGAGACCTGCCGAACCAGGCGCGGAGAGACCTGCCGAACCAGGCAGACGGCGCAACAATCCGGAACCCCCAGCGCCTCCCATAGAAGCCTGAGGCGCAAGGAGAAGTGCTGGAGCGGTGGCGGCGGCGCATGCGGGGGCAGCGCTGGGCGGACAAGGTGAAGAAGCGGCGGCGCCAGAACCTGCGCAGGAAGAAGGCGGCCAGCGTCCCGCGCTCCCTGCACGGGGCCCGCAAGGAGCGTGCGATCCCGTCTAGGACCCGAAGAGCGCCGGCCTCGTGGGGGCGCCTGAGGACTCCTCCCTTCCCCCCACCTCAGGCCCAGCGTGTCCCTGGCCTGGGCCTTTCCCACCTGGGGCTGCCGTCTCTGTCCTGGGAGTCTCGAGGCGCCCCTCCGAGTCCTTGTGTGATGCCGGCTCCTCCCGCAACCTCTGTGGAACTCGGCTTCTCCATGTGAAAGGGACACAGTCTTGTTCATCTGAGTTGCGAGGCCTCAGATCAGGCACGCAGAAAAGAATGTTTCAGCGTCGTCCTTGAACACGGCGCAGATCCTTCAGACCCCAGGGAAAGAGTGAACCAGATCCAGCCCTCTAGTCTTCTCGGTGAGGCCTGAGAGCTTCCCAGAGGTTTGCAGACTCAGGGAAGAGGAACGTTGGTAGGGGTGGGTGGGAGGAGTTTGTGGTGAGAAAGTCACAGGCCTTCTTCCCCTGCCCGTGTTCACAGGGGCCACAGGACAGGAAGAGAATGTCTTTTGCCGATTATCCGCATTAGTCCAAAACTCACTGGAAGGGAGGACAATCCCTGGGGTGCATGGGCACCTGGCATTCGGGAGAACCTGGAGCCCATCCAGGCACCGTGTGTCCGGGACAGAACACCATGGCCTTCTCTACTCTCTTGGCTTCTGCCTGTTTGAGTCTCTTTCTTTTCTCTTTCTTAGTAGCCCGGGGAAGCATTTTACAGCTCAGAATTCAAAGGGTGGAAGGGAGCTGTACCTTTCCAGATCATGGATGTGAGTTGGGCCACATGGCCACCTCTGAACCAGTTGCTGGCTCCAATTGTGGGGCGGTGACTGACATGCCTCGCTACCCTCCTGGAGTCAGGGAGGAAAAGTTTCCTGGCAGAGGGTGGAGCTGGGTGGGGGTAGAGGGAGCTTTGCTGTTACCTAATGAGAGGGGTAGGGGTGAAGACAGACAGCAGATGTCAGATGGCTTCTGTCCCAGGTGAGTGCTTTGCTGCAGAAGTGGTCCAGTGTGGCTGGTGTTTTCTAAGTGTCTTGGAGTGAGGAAATCACACTTACTGAGCAGTTGTTCAGACATGAGGCCCCTCACTCCCTAAATATTTAATAAAATGGATAATTTTCCCATGGTACACAATTTAAAACAGACTTCGAATTGATAATGTAGCATGCTAGATGTTCTCAGAAGCCTCTCTGGTGTGGCTGAACTGAAAATGCTTGATAGATTTTTTTTAACGAATGACTGGGTTGGTGGGAAGTGAAGAGATGACTGAGCTGAGATTTTCCCAGCTTGGTGAAAGAGAACAGTCTTGAGATTTGGGAAACCTGTGGCAGCCATGGAGATGCACCTCTTGATCTTTTTTGAGAAATAACTGGCCGTTCAGCTGCAAGGAGTGTAGACTGTTGACAGTCCAGACCATTGCCTTCTGCATCTGCCTCAGCCATTGAACTAAGGACATGCACTGCGTAGGTGGCCTCCAGCCAGTGACTAAGCCCTCCTTTAATAGGCAGACTGCTCCAGGGTTCCCTGTGAGTTATTTGAGATTGTCCATTCTGCATCATGTTGTGAGGCTCTCCTGGTACCATTCTGCTTCCGGCCCTTGTCTTTCACAGGTGTTAGCCCTTGATAGCCCTTTTACACTCCTCACTTAGTCTCTGAATCTGTTTGCTGGAGGAATGAAAGTGACACAGCTTCCAACAACTTCCAAGTAAGTTCTTGGAAACAACACACACCCTGGGGTATCTACACGTCACTGTAGAACATAAAAACAGGATTCAACAATCTTACAGTCCTTAGCCAGAGAAGAAAAACAGGTGCCCTGAGAAGGAAGACAGATTGACAGCTGATTTCTCAACAGCAACAATGAAAGCTGGAAAAACGAAAACTGCTGAGGAAAGGAGAAATCTAGAATTCACTACCCCTGTAAATATTTTTCACTTTGAGTGCCAATTGTTAATTATTTTTGCTTGCTGAAAAAAATCCCTTCATGTCATCCTATCTCTTAAGAAAATGAAACTTAAGAAGGAAGATGATTTTACGAAGAAATGGTAAGCACAGACAAGGGGGATGTTTTGAATCTAAACATGCCGATTGCATGAAACTGGTCTTCATTTTGGTAGGCAGCAGCCATCAATGGCTATTTAAATTAAATAAACTTGGTCGGGCACAGTGGCTCATGCCAGTAATCTCAACACTTTGGGAGACCAAGGCAGGGAGACCAACTTGAAGTTGGGAATTTGAGACCAGCCTGGCAAACGTGGTGAAACTCGTCTCCACTAAAAATGCAAAGTTCCGCCGGGTGTGGTGCCGGCTGCCTGTAATCACAGCTACTTAGGGAGCCGAGGCAGGAGAATCACAAACCTGGGAGGCAGAGGTTGCAGTGAGCCAAGATCATACCACTGCACTCCAGCCAGAGCAAGAGAGCAAAACTCCATCTCAAATAAATTATCAATTAATAAATTGAATTAATTAAATTGAATATTCAGTTCCTGGGTTGTATTAGCCACATTTTAAGTGCCCAGTGACCCTAGTGATTAACACACTGGATAGCACAGATACAGAACATTTATATATCAAAGAAGGTTATTGGTCAATGCTGGTGTAAAACAACATTTTGTAATTTGTAGGATTACAAATCAAGGTATATCTAGAATATTGGACAATATGATACGTAAGTTATAGAAGTGGCTGGAATTGAATTATTCTCAGGTTTTCATATGTAAGGAGTAAAAATTAGAATTAAATATGCATATTCTAAGATAACCACCAAAAGAGAGAAATGGTATAAACTAAAAGGGAAACACATGGAATGAGGTGGAAACATTTCAATCCAGCAGGAGGGCAGAGAGAAAGAATAAAACCTAGGAACTAAGGTGAATGGAAGATACAAACTATGATGGAAGAATTAAATCCAAATCTATAGGCAATCAACACGAACGCAAATTGATTAAACCCAGATGAATCTTGGTGGCATGTGAATAATAATAAACCTGTACATAAAAGTGTTTTGACTCTTCAAAGAGACAAGGATTGTAATGCCCCCCCCCAAAAATTATAAAACCGAATCGCCCTGAGGTTATAAAATCTTTCTACAGCTTCCAAATAAGTCATAAACTCCAATATCACTGCTTTCAGCTGGATGATTAGATATCATTTGAGAGATTCCCTCAGTTAAAAGGAGGTCTTGCTGTTTTCTGGTTAGTGCTGCGTGAGACGCCATGAGAGCAAAGTCTCTGGCGACACTCTGTACCAGGCAGTGCAGAAAGTCCTGAACAGGAAGCAGCACAAGTGCCGGAAGTTTTTGGAGACAGTAGAGTTGCAGATCAGGTTGAAGAACTGTGACCCCTAGAAGGACAAATGCTTCTCAGGCTTAAGTCCACTCCCGACCCCAAGTTCTCCCTGTGTTCCCTGGGGGACCGACAGCACTGTGATGAGGCCAGGGCCATAGGTATCCCCGACATGAACATCGAGATGATGATGATGAAAAAACTCAATGAGAATAAACTGGTCAAAAAGCTGGCCAAGAAGTATGATGCATTTTTGGCTTCAGAGTCTCTGATCAAGCAGATCCCACGAATCCTCGGCTCAGGTCTAAATAAAGCAGGAAAGTTCCCTTCTCTGCTCACATACAACAAACCCATGGTGGCCAAAGGGGATGAGGCCACGCCCACAATCAAGTTCCATATGAAGAAAGTGTTATGTCTGGCTGTGGCTGTTGACCATGTGAAGATGACAGACGATGAGTTTGTGTAAAACATTCACCTGGCTGTCAACTTCCTGGTGTCATTGCTCAAGAAAAACTGGAAGAATGTCTGGGCCTTATATATCAAAAGCACTGTGGGCAAGCGCCAGCACCTATATTAAGGCACATTGGAATGAACTCTAATGCTACCAGGAAAAAAAAAAAAAAAGATCTTTATCAAATCCCGTCAACTAATCTTTGCGCTGTTAAATTGCAAGGCTTTGATCCCTGGGTACACCTGTCTCATCTAAAAGGGGGCACTTGACTTCTATTGAATCTTAAATATCAACCCTGGTATCTGGCACTAAATTCAAGTTAACCAAAGCCTCATCTTCAGACCTGGGAGAAGATGACCGTCAAAATAAACTGCTTTCATATGACACTGGGCCAGTTAAATCGTAACTATTGATTTAGCAATTTTTCCTTCATCTGAATTAATATACTTTGTTTTATGCCTTAATGCTAGATAATTTTGAATTGTCCAGATACCTATGAGTGTCCTTTTCCTTTCATTGTCAGAGCTAGGCAGCACTTATGTCCTTTTTGTTTAAAACATTGCTAATTCTATGCATGGCTTACAAAATTGGGTAAAACAACAAAAATTACCTTTCTCCTCTCTACCTGATGTATCTGAAACTTAAAAACCATTCAGAATCCACTGAGCCTGATATATGTTCATTGCTAATGCTCCACTGCTAAAACTGTGTAAGCACCTTCCCTCTAGGCCCAGCCACTATCACAGAAGAGATGGGAATGTGAGAATGTAAGGGCCAAGTTTGAGGGATAAAAATTATCGATGCTGCTTCTTGGTTGGTGAAAGAAAAATTAATTAAGTTAGATCCTCCAAACCAAAGGCACACAGATGCCTAAATAGCTGGCAAAATAAGGGACTTTGCTTCCTGGGTCATTGTATGACCCTTTTTTAGCCATCCCAACCATAAAGAATTTCCTACTTCTCACAAAATTAAAAGACAATTACTAGGATGATATCGAGATACCTTGTTACAAAGCCTCCTGGGTATAATGCCCCCAGTTATGAGATTTATGCAGATAGATATATACAATTTCTTTAATAAGCCACCTTAGAACAAATTACTAAAAAGGCTGCAAAAAGCATTGTGGCACAACAAGAAGTCTCAAAACTTAGCTTAAATGATTTTAACAGAATGCTTATGTTTTGTATAGCTAGTTGCTATAAGTATGTAACTAAAACCATGACAGTAGCTCAATGCATAAAATTGATAGATAAGTCAATTTTGTTACCTTGCCTTTTGACTTTTGGTTCTTGACTGTTATTTTACAACCCTCAGCATAATTCTGTAATTCTTTGCATTAGCCACACCAAAGTAGCCATTTCCTGAACTCCATTTTTTCTTATCTATATGTCTCAGTGCAGTGAATTCTATAGCCTCAGCGCATTGTATTGTAGGTTCATTTAACAAAAATGTATTATCTCTATATACTTTTATCAAGCAGATGCTAGGTACATGGTTAGTATCCAGTAAGTGCTGATTAACTGAATGCATTCGCAACCTAGTCAGAGATTAAGTGAGGCAAACAAATAAATAACACACCATGACAGACTCTGAAATGGCCAGGCATACTAGGTATAATTGGAACACAAATGAAGAAGCCATTATTTGTGTCTGGGTGACCTGAAGAAAGGTTTCACAGAAAAGGTGCATTTTAACAGATATATAAAAATGAATTCAAATTTGTTTATGCTTCTCTAGGCCTATGTTGCCTTTCTTGGGACATGAAAAGCACAAATTAGGATCGGGAATAAACATGAGCTGGGGTGACCACAGAGAGGGGTGGAAGGACTTCAGACCAGGGGTGGCTTCCAGGAGAGTGACGGGAGTAAAAATGTAAAAGTAGGTTAGGGCTTGAATTGATTACCCTTTTCAGACATCTTGGCCTGTAGAAATCCCGAGAGCTCAAATGTCACCCACTATGATGCGTTCTCAGAAGTGTCAGTCAGAATCCCGTTTTCTCTTTGCCAGGATACAAAAACTAAATGTTCGTTACAACAAGCAGTAAAAGAAACATGTTTTGAGGTCAACATTAGTTATTTTCATATCAGTTTCCTCCCTGAAGGAGAAGTCCAGCCTGTGTCTGTTTCATTTCTCACAGTGCCTAACTGAGGAGCTTGGCATATGTTTCCTTGGTATTGAACAAATGCAGGGATTGGCTTTTCACTGCAAGGGAGTGAGATTCAGTTGGAGTTGTTTTGCTGCTCCTCAGACTCACCAGCTCAACAGCCTCCCCCGTCATGGCAGCCAAGCCCATCCCTCCATTCCTGTCCATCCGTTTTCATCCATGTCCCTGTCTCCTGGAAGCTTACAGTTCCTGCACCAGAGACTGAAGCAGAGCAATCCTAATGGCTCAGTTTGACCTTTTTCCTGACTTCCTCAGTATTTGTTTATGCTGCAATCTGCAGTCTTCAGCCTGCCAGCCTGCCACACTGGTGTCTGCCACTTGACCAAACCCTCTGTTCCTGCCCTTTGAAATTTGGGGTTCATCATATTTAACAGGCACCCTGGCAGCTGCTCCTCCCATAGGAGGTCAGCACTCCCAGAGGAAGCTGACTTTGTTCACTACTCTGGGGCTGGGCTGCTAGAGGCTGGTCACCACGGAATGCAGGGACAGCCCTCATTGGCTGTTCTTTCCTAGTCTTTGCTTCTCCCATCCCTCAGGGCTGGCCAGCCACACCCTGCATGGTGGTATGGCCTGGAGTACCAGCTCAGTTTGTTTAATCTTTAACTTGTTTACAGACAGAATCTAATATGGTTTGTCTCTGTGTCCCCACCCAAATCTCATCTTGAATTGTAATCCCCATAATGCCCACGTGCTGAGGGACAGACCCCGTGGGAGGTGATTGGATCATGGGGTGGTTCCCCCACACTGTTCTCATGATAGTGAGTGAGTTCTCCTGAGATCTGATGGTTTTATAAGTGTTTGGCAGTTCCTCCTTCATGCTGTCTCTCTTTCCTACCACCATGTGAAAAAGGTACTTGCTTCTCTTTTGCCTTCTGCCATAACTGTAGCTTTCCTGAGGCCTCCCCAGCCACTCAGAACTGTGAGTCAATTGAACCTCTTCCCTTTATAAATTACCCAGTCTTGGGTATTTCTTTATAGCAGTGTGAAAATGGACTAATACAGAATTCCTTTCATGGGGATGGACTAGACTAGGTGAAAGGGCAGGAACAGTGACAATGTCCCCACCCATCGGTAGTCAGTGTGTAACTTGAGGATGCTTGGGTATAAAGGGCTCTTTCTTAATTTGCAAAATGAAGGTGTTGGCACCAAGTATGTCTACAGTTTGTTTCCCCCTCATATTTTTTATGATTCTATGAATACAACAAAGAGAGCATGTACTAGGGAAACAATGAGAAAATTCATTGTTAGGTTATCCCATTAAAAGGTTGAATTCAGTGAAGCCATTGCTTTATAACTGGTGCTTTTCAAATACATTGTTATTTCTGGTTCCCTTCCCCAAACTAATTTCCACCCCCTTCCTCTGACACCCACCCCCCGCCATCACTAAAGGCATATGCCCACTTCTTCCTTCATCTTGCAGGGCTGACTAGCTGGGTGGGAGCAGCAGGAGGCCAGGAATGGCACAGGGAGGTTGAATCTCTCTCCCAGGGCCAGTGCTGTTCATGTCCATTTCCACCTTACACTTGGCGGCTACCACCAATTCAGGAGGCTGCTTGATGTGGGTGTGGAATGGGGTAAAGTTGACCCCAGTAGCATAGCTATATGTAGGTTCCCTTCCAACAGTAAAGTATATATTTATACCTCATGCTGTCATTCAATAATAAGTTTTGAACACTACTTTTGTCCAGCACTGCGCTAACAGAGCTTGGAACGATTCATTCATTTATCCAGCAAATATTTACTGCATGCCTCCTGGATAAATGAAAAATGAGGCAGAGTCCCTGCCTACTGTGAACCTAGTTTAAACCTCCATGAGAAGGAGGGAAACTCCCATCATGCTTACAATCTGCCCAGATTTCTATTCATTCTTGAGTCATATGTGAACCTGCATATCTTTACTGAACCCTCTTGAAGACTGCCTGTGCTCATTGGGCAACATAGTTTTGACCCCAGAAGTTTTTCACACTGATTTTTCCACACACAAAAAAAATTATCTTTAGGCATTTGATCATCTCCCCAAGTTTTCATGCTTAAGAGAGATTTCAAAACCTCTGTCTCTACACAGTCTGGCCAATAATCTTCTCTGACAAATAACACAACACTACAGTATTGGTTTAGTTCATGTCTTATTTGTTGGCGAAGATAACTAAACCCCTGGAAAATAATGAGATAAGCTAAAGGAGTTAGATCATTTGCCAAGAAGAAAGAGAACAGGAAGCACACACTTATTAGCCCATTCAAGGATTCATATCTTCCACCCCTTTAATGAAGCTCCATAGAGTGTTGATTCATTTGAAAGCGTTTTCAGGTTCTGTTGGAATGTATTGCATAACAACTCCCCCAAATCTGTGGCCCGATAGAGTGAAAGTTTAGTACTAATGATTAAATTGTAACTATTGCAGTTATTCTGAAAAACACATAAGAAAAAAACCTAAGAATTATTTAAAGAGAAAGTAGCTGGATGGTGATACAGATCACCAAAACAGCATTTGAACTCACTATTCCTTAAATTTCTGAAAAATAGGATAGGTTCCTATTAAGAAGCTCACCTTCCTGCTGTTAGAATGAAGTAATATGTTGTCCAATTTGTTGGCAAATAGTTTTTCATAGTTGTCTCTTAATGTCTTTGATTTCTGTGCTATCAATTGTAATATCACTTCTTACATTTCTGATTTTGAGCCTTCTTTCTGTTTTCTAGCTAAAATTTTGTCAGTTTGTTTCACTTTTTGAAAAAAATTCAACTCTTATTTCGGATGATATTTTCTGTAGTTTTTCTGCTTTCTATTTCCTTTATATATTCTCTGATCTTTGTGATTTCTTTTCTTCTGCTAACTTTAGTCATAGGTTGTTCTTTTTTTAGTTCTGTGGTATGTAACGTTAGTTTTTTCATTTGACAACTTTTCTTCTTTTTTTTATATAGGTTTAATGCTATAAACTTCCCTTTTAGGGCTACTTTTATCTCAAGATATTTTTTAGTTTCTCCTTTAACTTCTTCATTGACCCAATCATTGTTTAGGAGCATATTGTTTAATATCCACATATTTGTTCATTTTCAATGACTCCTCCTGTTACTGATTTTTAGTTTCATACCAGTGTAGTCAGAAAAGATAATTGATATGATTTTGGTCTTCTCAAATTTGTTAAAACTTGTTTTTTGGCCTAACATATGATCTATGCTAGAGAATGTTCTGTGTTAACTTGAGAAGAGTCTGTTTGTGTTGGGTAGGATGTTCTGTGTATGTCTAGTAGGTCCATTTAGTCTAGAGTATCAAATTAAGTCTGATATAATTTGGTTGTTTGTCACCTAAATCTCATGTTGAATTGTAATCCCCAACATTGGAGGTGGGACCTGATGGGACATGACTGGATCATGGGAGTGGATTGCTCATTAATGGTTTAGCACCAACCCCTTAGTGGTGTCCTTGCAATAGTGGGTGAGTTCTCGCAAGATCTGGTTGTTTAAAAGTGTGTCACACTTCCTCCAATCTCTCTCTTGCTCCTGTTGTGGTCATGTGATGTGTCTGGCCCCGATTCACCTTCCAGCATAAATAAAAGTTCTCTGAGACCTCCCTAGAAGCCAAGCAGATCCCAGTGCCATGCTTGTGTAGCCTGCAGAACTGTGAGCCAATTAAACCTCTTTTGTTTATGTCACTCAGTCTCAGGTATTCCTTTATAACAATGCAAGAAGAGCCTAACACAAAGTCTGATGTTTCCTTCCTGTTTTTCCACCTGGATATCTCTCCATTGCTGAAAATGGGGAATTGAAGTTGCCTACTATTACTGTATTGAAGTCTATCTCTCTTTTATCTATTAATATTTGCTTTGTATATTTAGGTGCTCTGATCTTGGGTACATATAGGTTTACAATTAACATGTCCTCTTATAAAGTCAACCCCTTTATTATTATGTAATGGCCTTTTTTTGTTTCTTTTTATAGTTTTTGACATAAAGTCTATTTTATCTGATATAGCTACTCTTGCTCTTTTCTGGATTCCCTTTGCATGGAATATCTTTTTCTGTCCCTTCACTTTCAGTCCATGTGTGTCCTTACTGGAAAGAGAGTGTGTCTCTTGTAGGCAGCATAGAGGTGGGTCTTGTTTCTTCATCCATTCAACTATTCTGTGACTTGATTGGAGAATTAAATCCATTTATAGTCGCGTAATTACTGCTAGGTAAGAACTTACTACTGCCATTTTATTAATTGTTTTCTGCTTGTTTTGTAGATCCTTTGTTTTTTCCTTTCTTGCCTCCTTTCTTTGTGGTATGATGACTTTCTGTAATGATATGCGTTGGATATTTTCTTTTGATGTTTTGTATATGTTTTATAGACCTTTGCTTTGTTGTTATGCTGAGGCTTACAGAAAATACCTTATGCATATAACAGGCTATTTTAGGTTGTTAGCAACTTAATTTTGTGGTGGGTGGAGAATTGTTTTTTAAAATTGTCATTTATTTATTGGTACATAATAATTGTACATATTTATAGGGAACATGTGACATTTTGATACAATGTTTAATGTTTAAGTCAGGGTAATAGGATATTCACCACCTTAAACATTTATTATTTCATTGTGTTAGGAACATTCCAAATCTCTTCTAGCTATTTTGAAATATATAATTATATTTAACAATGATCAACCTACTGCATGCGCTGTTGAATACCATAACTTACTTATTATATCTAACTGTATTTTTATGTCCATTACAAAACCTCTCTTCATCTCCCACATTCCCTACCCTTTCCAGCCTCTGGTAGCCATAATTCTGTTCACTGTTTTCATGGGATCTACTTAATATGTGATATTTATCTTTAAGTGCTTGGCTTATTTCACTGAACATAATGCCCTCTGGTTCCATCATTGTTGTTGGGAAGGACTGGATTTCATTATTTTTTATGACTGAATAATATTCCATTGTGGACATATACAGCATCTTTTTTATCCATTCATCTGTTGATGAACATTTAGGCTGATTTCATATTTGGGTATTGTGAATAATACTGATAACAATGTGATTTTAATCACATACATAAGCTCTACAGTTTTGGTCCTATTCCTCCTATGTTTTATGTTTTTGATATCAGAATTGACATCTTTTCAGTATTTGTATCCCTTAAGAAATTATTGTAGCTTTAGTCATTTTTAATAGTTTTGACCTTTAACCTTTATACTAAAGACATGATTGACTTACCCATTGCCATTACAGTGTTAGAGCGTACTGTATTTTAAAACATTCTTACTTTTAGCAGTAAGGTTTATATTTTCATGTTACTAATTACCATTTTTCTCCATCTTGAAGAACTACTTTGAAATATTTAAAATGCAAGTATAGTGGTGATAAACTCTCAACTTTTGCTTATGAAGTCTTTTCAATCCTTCATATTTGAAAGACATGATTTCTGGGTATAGTATTCTTCATTGGCTTCCCCTTGCTAGGTCTTGAATATATCATCATATTCCTTTCTAGCCTACAAGGTTTTGGATGAAAAAAAATCTGCTGATAATATCATTGGGATTTCCTTGTACATAACCATTTGCATTTCTCTAGCTGCTTGAAAAACTCTTTGTCTTTAACTTTTGACAATTTGAGTATGATGTTTCTCAATGTATGCCTCTTTGGAGTCACCTCATTTGGTGCTTTAAGCTCCTGAAGTCAGGATTTCTATTTCCTTACACGGGCTTGGGAAGTTTTCTTTCATTATCTCTTTGAATATGGTTAATGTGACTTTCTCTGTTCTGGTACATCAGTAACACATGTGATATACAGCCTGATGCTGTTCCATATGTCTCAAGCTACCTTCAGTATTTTCCATTCTTTTCTATTTTTGCCCCTTAGATTGAATGCCTTTAACTGACCTGCTTTTGAGTTCAGTGATCCTTTCTTCTGCTTGATCTAGCCTGCTGTTGAACTACTTTATTGGATTTTTAATTTCAGTTATAGTATTCTTCAGTCTATAATTTCTATTTGGTACTTTTTAAAATTTTCTATCTCTTCTTTGAAATTTTCAGTTTATTTTTACATTGCTCTCCTGACCTCAGTGTGCATCTTTATTACCTTTATTCTGAATTCCCTTTCAAGTAAATCACATATCTCCACATCACTTGGGTTGAATTTGGGAGATTTATATTGTTCTTAAATGGGAATATATATCCCTGTTTCCTCATTTTCTTTGACCTTCTGTGTTGGTTTCTACACATTAGATAACTGCCTTTGCCAGTTTTTTTTTTTTTTTTTTTAGCAAAAACTTATGTCTGTTGATCACTCCTGGAAAGGGTTTGTTCAAATGATGAGCATTCCGCTATTTCAACTTCCATCTGATATGACATCCTAAACCTCTTAGGTCTTGGAGTAGAGGAAAGTAGACATACATAAGTCTCCCTCAACTACAGGAAAAAGTGGTGATTTTATACAAGCTTGTAAGCATTTCTAGGGACCTCACGCCCCAGGAGCAATGCATAGAAGGGACTCAAAAATGCAGCAACCTGTTACTTCCTGGAATGGGTTTATGGCACACTGTTCCAGTGGCTATTTGGTGGTCTGGTTTCTAATATGCACTGGAGAGAAAGGGGGCAGACAGCCCGCCCACTGGTAGCCTCAGAAACACATTGGCTTTTCCAGAGCTCTCTCCCCTGGCTCACACTACTGATAAAGGCAGGCCCATTAATCCCACCTGGAATGGGTTTGTCCTCATATTGAGTGCCCCACCTTTTATAGTTTTAATGCAAGGGGCTGCATCCTAAACCTCCTAGCTCTGGGAGTAGAGAGGACTAGGCATATACAACACTCTCTAGGCCACAGAAAACAGTGGCAGTTTTATATGAGCCTGCACACTCTTCCAGGGACTTCATTCAGTGGAGGAATGTAGAGAAGGGGCTCTAAAATGCAGTTCCCTGTTCATTCCCAAATGGGGTTTGTGCCTTGCATTGAGTTCCCAAACTCTCATAGCTACCACTTGATTGACTGCATCCTAAAAACCTTCCACCTGTAAGGAACAGGAGAAGGCACACGTGAGTCTCTCTAGATTACAGAACAAATAGGTGGTTTTCAGTGGGAGTCTAAGCACTTCCAGGGGCTCCATCCTCAGAGTGCCATGAAGAAACGAGGCTGGAATGCACAGTTCCCATTTTCTTTCTATAAGGGGTTTTCTGTACTTTCTTCCAGTGATTGACTATTTGAAAGCCTTGCTTCTAATGAATTTGCATCAGTGAGCTAATAGAGTAGACAAACAGTAACCCTCCTATAGTCTGAGCCACAGCATGATACTTTCTGAGCCTTTCTTCCAGCTCTCCCCAGTAATAAATATAGGTCTATTCATGTTTCTTTGAAGAAGTTCTCACACACACCAAGTGCCACAAATTCTATAGCTCCCACTAAAGACACTTTCTCCCAGTGACCTAGCTATTGGAGTCAGTGGGCCTTTGCATTCCTGAATGTCCCTAAGCCTCAGAAAACAAACAGGTGGGCTCACTTCCAGCAGGTACCTCCCTAGGGTCAGAGGCTACCACCTGAATACCAGTATATGCAATTGTCCCAGATCATCTGCCTTGCTTAATGCAGAGAGAGTGGGAGATTAACACATACACACTCAACTTCACTGTGAAGGTCGAGGAACTAGAATACACAATTAACACCTCAACCTTTCCAACTAGATCTTCTGCCTTACTTGTCTCAGGGTTCTGACAAGACATGGCATATCCTACTCTTCAGAGGGCCATCAAAAAGAGGGACAAAGTTTTGGACAAACACAAAGAATCCACATCCACCTCAAAATCTTCAGTCAAATCAATTGGTGAGATTCTTTTCCTTCAGTCATTTAGATTCCATTTGAAAAAGGTTAACATTGCATAGTAAAGGCAGAAGTCTTCAACAATCTGCAAGCCAAATTGTGTGTTTCTGAGTATTTTTGAACATATTTTTGCTTTTCTCCCTATGTGATATACTCAAGAAAAAACTTTCATATGGGTTACAGTATATTCATTGTGCAACATAACTTACTTGACTCATTGTATAAAACTGCATCATTCTCTTTGAGCCACATTTTGATCTGGTTTGAGTATTTTTGCCAACATTTCCTCCATTGGCCTGATCTTGGTTGGAATGTGAGAAAGTTCCTTCTGCTCTAGAGTACCAGAAGTGAGCTGGCATTATTGCAAGACAGCAACAGAGCTGAACAAGGCCAATCAGTAAGGAAGATGGCAAGCTTTCAAATATTGACATATCTCTTTCATTCTTCTCACTGAGACCAGGTCTCATACCCACCTCTTCCTAGGAAATCCACGGTATTAGTCTGTTCTCATGCTGCTAATAAAGACATACCTGAGATTGGGTAAATTATATAGAAAAAGAGGTTTAATGGACTCACAGTTCCACATGGCTGGGGAGGCCTCACAGTCATGGCAGAAGGTGAAGGAGGAGCAAAGGTACATCTTACATGGTGGCGGGCAAAAGAGTGTGTGCAGGCGAACTGCCCTTTATAAAACCATTAGGTCTTGTGAGACTTATTCACTATCATGAGAGCAGCATGGGAGAAACCTGCACCCATGATTCGGTTACCTCCCACTGGGTCCCTCCCACAACATGTAGGGATTATGGGAGTTACAATTCAAAGTGAGATTTGGGTGGGGACACAGTCAAACCATATCATTCACACTTGCCAGTATCTCTCAACTATTACATTGATGTCTAAAATACTGATGCTCCAATGTATCTTATTTTCTGAATGAATATTTCTCCATTTTGTCCCCTGCTTTTCTCTTAAGCTTATTACAATGATCACAAGTTGAAGAGAGAGAGTAATGTAAGAATCAGTCTGAAGTTTAAACTGTAGCCCTGATACTGGAATCTACAAACAGAATATCTGAGTTATGGATAAACATTCAGATTCTGAATCACAAGACATACTCATAGATCCAGTGCATCTGATTTTCTATCAATATTTAATCAAGGAAGAAGCAGGCAGATGAAACTGGACCCAGAATTTCAAACTATAGGGAAATAAAGCAAGAGGGAAGGAGAACTTTGATCAAGTGCTGATCTAGTACTAAAACATTACTGACATTATTCATTCATCCATGTAGCAAACATTTTTTAAAAGTTTACTCTAGGTCTGGCACCAAATTGTATAAATATTATCCTCATTTTATCTTTGAGAAATCAGAGCTACAGTTTTAAATAGTAATTCACCCAGTGTCCACAGGATTTCAAATCAAATTTATACAACAAAACCATGTTCTTTCTCTTAGGGCAAAGTTTGGAAGGAAGTAAAAGAATATAACCAGGATACAAGAGAAAGGATGAGAGGGAAGACTTTGTTGAGGGAAAAACACCTAGTCCCACAATAGCCTAAGTCTCCTAAAGAAAATCTTGAATTCACATTATATTATCATCCAACAATCTTTTCATATGCTTTATAGACAATTAGTTTTTCCATAATATTCTATTCATTCATTTACCAGCTAAAATTTTCTATAAAGTCAACAACCAATATTAAATATTTTCTAGCACAAATCACTGTGTTTCCCAAGATAATCACAGGTCATCCTTAAAATGCTTTTATTTTCATAAATTTGAAAATGTGTGGTTATCATTCTTTAAAATGATGTTTAGTTATATAGGCTGACATTTTTATTGGTGAAATGATTTGATGTGTAGAATTTTCTTCCAAATAATATGAGGGTATAGAGGATATATGATAGGACATCAGTTGATAATTAGTGAGCTGGCTAATAAATACACAAGGATTTATTTTGTTTCTTACTCTAAATAGTGAAAGATGAATAACCATGTTTGGGCATGAGTTTTCTCTCCAAGGAAATATTAAATATATTCTTTGATAGTTCTTCAATGTCTCCCTATTTCAGAATTTAAAACTCCACCAGATGCATATTGTCCTTATAGTAGAATCTCCTACAGTTGAGAGCGAAGCCCACCAAACGGTGAATCCCTTCTGGGTTCTGCAAGGAACAAAATGATGTGCTTGTAAATGGAGATGTTGGAGATGTCTACAGGTATGTACTCACATACGCAAAATCTTCAATTGTTCAGGATTCAAGAGTAAAGGAGTAGATTTTGTTGTTGTTGTTATTTCTTGTCTTCCTGGAGATCAGAATTAAGAAATTCTTAGTTTGAAATGTACTGACATCTTCTAAGATGATCCAGGTAGCAGAATCCACTCTCTCACAAGCAGAAGATGAGTGACACCTGAGGCTGATCCTTCCCAGAAATAAACCCCAGAAGCTGCCACATCTGGAAGGAGCTTCCAAACTGACCATCAATGATGTGGTACTTGCTATTGATGGTCACTTGCAGAAGAAGGTGAACCATGTCAGCGCGATATATTTTTTGGCTGGTGGGATATAAACATACCCTCCCAACATTGTGGTCTCAAAGCCAGTTGTGGTCCGAGCCCTTTACAGAAATTGATTAACCCAGAGACACTACCCACCCTGTTGTCTTCTCATAACTTGATTAAAAAATGGACTTTAAGCCCTACTCCATGTGTTCCCCACAGTGCATGCTAAAGTTCTCAGAGGGAACAGCTCAGACCTGTTGCTGAAGACAGCAGTTAATATTTCCAAGTCCAATTTGTTCCTAGAGTTCTTATAACCAGTTCTTTCAAAATATACTGCAATGTCCGTGATCCCTTAAGCAAGGAAAACAAAACAAAAATAACATACTTTTGCACTTAGATTCCCTTGAGTAGGTTAATTATAGATATAACATATTTTGAATATGTAAAAACACAATGATTATAAGTATCTGTCATAATAATTATTTTGATAGTACTTTTATTGTGTGAATTTCTCTTACATGTCTAAGTTCACTTTATAGTCTCAGAACCCTGTAAGCAAAGTACTATTGTATCTTCTGTCTCCCACCAACAATGTATAAGTATTCCTTTTTCTCGGCATCCTTGACAGCGCATTATTTTTTGGCTTTTTAACAATAGCCATTCTAACTCCTGTGAAATGGTATCTTACTGTGGTTTTGGTTTGCATTTCTCTAATGGTCAGTGAGGTTCAGTTTTTTTTTTCATACATTTGTTGGCTGCATGCATATCTTCTTTTGAAAAGCATGTGTTCATGCCCTTTGCCCAGTTTTTCATGGGGTTGCTTGCTTTTTTCTTTTAAATTTAAGTTTCTTATAGATTTTGGATATTAGACCCTTGCTGGATACATAGTTTGCAAATATTTTCTCCCATTCTGTAGGTTGTCTGCTTACTCTGTTGATAGTTTCTATTGCTGTGTAGAAGCACTTTAGTTCAATTGAGTCCCACTAATCAATTTTTTGTTTTATTGCAGTTGCTTTTGGCATCTTCAACAGAAAAGGTCTATGTCTGGAATGGTATTTCCTAGGGTTTCTTTCAGGATTTTTGTAGTTTTAGGTCTTACATTTAAGTCTTTAACCCATCTCGAATGGATTTCTGTATATGGTATAGGAGGGGATCCAGTTTTCAATCTTCTGCATATGGCTAGTTATTTCAGCACCATTTATTGACTTGAGAGTCCTTTCCTCCATTGCTTGTTTTTGTCAACTTTGTCAAACATCAGATGGTTGTAGGTATGTGGCTTCATTTCTGGGATCTGTATTCTGTTCCATCATCTATGTGTCTATATTTGTACCAGTACCATGATGTTTTGGTTACTCTGGCCTTGTAGTATAGTTTGAACTCAGGTAATGTGATGCCTCCAGTTTTGTTCTTTATGCTTAGAATTGCTTTGGCTGTTTGGGCTCTTTTTTGGTTCCTTATGAATTTTAGAATTGTTTTTTCTAGTTATGTGGAGAATGTCATTGGTAATTTGATAGGAATAACACTGAATCTGTAAAATGCTCTAGGCAGTAATGCCATTTTAACAACCTTGATCTTTCCTATCCATGAGTATGGAATGCTTTTTTCCATTTGTTTGTGTCATCTCTGATTTCTTCAAGCAGTGTTTTGTAATTTTTTTTTTTCTTTTTTTGAGATAGAGTCTCACTCTATCCCCCAGGCTGGAGTGCAGTGGTGTGATCTCGGCTTGCTGCAGCCTCCATCTCCCATGTTCAAGCTATTCTCATGCCTCAGTCTCCTGAGTAGCTGGGTTTACAGGTGCCTGCCACCACACCTGGCTGATTTTTGTATTCTTAGTAGGGATGGGGTTTCACCATGTTGGCCAGGCTGGCCCAGAACCCCTGACCTCAGGTGATCCACCGCTTCAGCCTCCCAAAGTGCTGGGATCACAGATGTGAGCCACTATGCCTGGCCTGTAATTCTTATTGCAGAGATCTTTTACCTTTCTCCTTAGTTGTATTCCTAGGTATGTTTTCCTTTTTGTGGTGATTGTGAATGGGATTGTGTTCCTCATTTGGCTCTGGGCTTGTTTTCTGTTGGTGAATAGGAATGCTACTACTTTTTGTATATTGATTTTGTATGCTGAGACTTTGCTGAAGTTTTTTTAAATCAGCTTAAGGAGTTTTGGGGCTGAGACTGTGGGGTTTTCTAGATATGGAATTGTGGCATCTGCAAACAGGCACTTTTTCTCTTTCTATTTGGATGCCTTTTATCTCTTTCTCATGCCTTGGTGCTCTGGCTAAGACTTCCAGTACTATGTTGAATAGGAATGGTGAGAGTGGGCATCCTTGTCTTGTTCTGGTTTTCAAGGGGAATGCTTCCAGCTTTTGCCCAACCCATATGATGTTGATTGTGAGTTTGTCATAGATAGTTCTTATTATTTAAAGGTGTGTTCCTTCAATGCCTAGATTGTTGAGGGTTTTAAACATGAATGGATGCTGAATTTTATCAAAAGCCTTTTCTGCATCTACTGAGATAATCATGTGGTTTATGTTTTCAGTTCTGTTTATGTGATTAACCACATTTATTGATTTGCATATGTCGAAGCAACCTTGCATCCCTGGAATAGAGCCTACTTGATTATGGTAGATTAGCTTTTTGATGTGTTGCTGGATTTGGTTTGCTAGTGAGGATTTAGTGAGGATCTTTGCATCTATGTTCATCAAGGATATTGGTATAATGTTTTCTGTATGGGTGTCATTGCACATGAGATGGGTCTCTTGAAGACAGCATACAGTTGGGTCTTGCTCTTTTATCCAGGTTGCCATTCTGTGCCTTTTAATTGGGGGCAATTAGCCCATTTACATTCAAGGTTAATATTGACATGCGTGGATTTGATCCTGTTGTGTTGTTAGCTGGTTATTATGGAGACTTGATTGTGTGGTTGCTTTATAGTGTCATTGGTCTATGTACTTAACTGTTTTTATGTGGCTGTTAATGGTCTTTCCTTTCCATATTTAGCACTCCCCTTAGGACCTCTTGTAAAGCGGGTCTGAAGGTAATGAATTCCCTTAGCATTTGCTTGTCTGAAAAGTATCTTATTTCTCCTTTGCTTATGAATCTTAGTTTGGCCAGATATGAAATCCTTGGTTGGAATTTCTTCTTTTTAAAGAATGGTGAATATACGCTCCCAATCTCTTCTGGCTTGTAGGGTTTCTGTCAGAAGATCTGCTTTTAGCCTGATGGGGTTCCCTGTGTAGACAACCTGTCCTTTCTGTCTAGCTATCTTTAATATTTTTTTTCTTGTTGACCTTGGAGAATCTGATGACTGTGTGTCTTGGGAATAGTTGTCTTGTACAGTACTTCACAAAGGTTCTCTGCGTTTTTTGAATTTGAATGTTGGCCTCTCTAGTGAGGTTGGGGAAATTTTGGGGGCCGGTATTGTGAAATATGTTTTCCCAAGTAGCTTGTTTTACCTCCCACTCTTTCAGAGATGCCATTGGGTCATAGATTTGGTCTCTACATTATCCTATATTTCTCCAAGGTTTTTTTTTTTTTCATTCTTTTTTCTTTATTTTTGTCTGAGTTAGTTTGGAGAACCAGTTTTGAGCTCTGAGATTCTTTCTTCAGCTTGGTCTATTCTGCTGTTAATAATTGCAATTATATTAGGAAATTCTTGTAGTGTGTTTTTCAGCTCTATCAGAATAGTTTGTTTTTTTCTTAAAATGCCTATTTTAATCTTCAGCTCTTGTATCATTTTTTGTTGTAATCCTTATATTCCTTAAATTGGATTTGACTTCCTCCTGAATCTCGATAATCTTTGTTCCTATTCATATTCTGAATTTTACCTTGGTAGTTTCAGCCACTTCAGCTGGGGAAGTAGTACAGTCATTTAGAGAAAGAAGACACTCTGTCTTTTTTAGTTGCCAAAGTTCTTGTGCTGGTCCTTTCTATTTGTGTGGCTTTAACTCTAGTGTAATTTGAGTATAGTCAGTTAACTTCCTTTCTGCCCATTTTCAGAGGACTAAAGCTTTGTCCTAGGTCTTTATTTGTAGCTGAATTCTTGTCCTTGATTTCACAGAATGGTATATTAGCAAAGTTTTTTTGATGTTGAAGTTTGGGCCGTGATCCAGTAGATGGTGCTTAAGTGTAATGTCCAGTAGGTAGGCTCTTGCTCAGCCTCATGGCTCCTGTCTATTTCCTCACATTTGCAGCCATGTTCCTTCTCAGTGTTTTGAAAGTGTGGATTCCTTTCCCACTCAACTTCTGGATGGAGATCCGGGCTTGGCACTCCTGGGCTACATATCACAGCCCTAGGGAAAGCTCAGGCTTTATGTTTTCTCCCCAGCTTGGAGGCAGCAGGGGAAGGGACCTTGGTAGTGGCAATGGGCAGGGGCCTTTTACTTGTCTCTTGTGGCTTCACCCCAGAGAAGCACAGAGCCGCTACTAGTTGAAGTGATCAGCCGGGGCTGTGGTGTGTGTTGTGACACCATGCTGGGGGGCCTTCCCTTGTGATGAACAGGAGGCAGGGGGCTCACAGGGAAGACAGACTGGCCTCTTCTCTCCTGCAGTGTGCTGGAGATGTAAGTAAAGTACTCGGGGTCTTTGTTCCTTCCCCAGTTTGAGGGCAGCAAGTGTAGTACCACTGCAGTAGCAGTGGCAGAGGGGCTTTCAGTTGCCTCTAGGAACTTCACCCCAAAGAAATGCAGAGCTGCTGCCAAAGGGAACATTGAGCCAAGGGTGGGTTGGCTGCATTGTGAGCCCGAGCCAGGGGTCCTATTTGAAGGGCAGGTGTTGGAGTCCCAGTGTTTGAAGAGAAACTGGGCTTCTCTCTGTATGGTGACTGTGGTGTGCTGGAGGCATGAGTAATGATCTTAGGGTCTTTATTCCTTCCCCAGTCTGAGGGGAAGTGGCAGTGGCAGTGGCAGAGTGGCTGTCAGTTTTCTCTGGAAGCTCCACCCCAAGGAGACAAAGAGCCACTAGCAGTGGGAATCCTCAGTCAGGGCTGGAGTGGCTGCTCTGCACTTCCACGTTGGGGACCCTGCCTGGTGATGAGTAGGGTGTGGGGGCTCACAAGGAAGAGAGACAGCACTCCTCTCCATATGGTGGCTGCAGTGTGCTGGAGGTGCCAGTGACATGACCAGGCCCTTTGTTCCTTCCCCAGCCTGAGGGTAATAAGGGCAGTACCATTGCAGCTGTGATGGCCAAGGGGCTGTGGGTTGTCTCTGAGATTTCCTCCCCAAAGAAACGTAGAGCCGCTGATGACTGAAGTGTTCAGGCAGGGCAGGGTAGTTGTACTGGGGCCCCAGGTCGAGAAGCCTGCTCAGTGAGAAGAAACGGCCAGGGACCCATGTGGAGAACAGTCCAGCCACTTTTCTGTAAGCTGTGCTACACTGAGGGCCCATGTTAGTCCTTAATCACTTTGCTCTTTCCCAAGACTGAGGGCAGCAGGATTGAGGGCTGTGGAGCAGTAAAACCGGTGGGTCCACCTGTTCCCTCTGGGAGCTCTGTCCCAGGAAAGTGTAAGGCTGCTACCGACCTGAGAGCTCAAGTAGGGCTGGGGTGGTCATGCTAGAATCCAAGGCCAGTGCACTTTGTCTGGATAGGTCCAGTGGAGGCAAAGCCTGCAGTACATCTGTTCATCAGCCCTATGGATTCAGCTTCTATCTTGGGGTCATGCAAGGGAGCCTAGCCTCCCCTACTACTAGAGCTGCAGCCAGTGGTGCCAGGGTGCCCAGGGGTCCAAGGGACCAGGAATCCACCTGTATTAGTCCATTCTCATGCTGCTGATAAAGGCATACCCGAGATGGGTAATTTATAAATAAAAGGAGGTTTAATGAACTCACAGTTCCACGTGGTTGGGGAGGTCTCACGACCATGGCATCAGGAAGGTAAGGGAAGAACAAAGGCACGTCTTACAAGGCCACAGGCAAAGAGAAAATGACCGCCAAGTGAAAGGGGTTTCCCATTATAAAGTTATCAGATCTCATGAGATTTATTCACTACCATGAGAACAGTATGGGGGAAACTGCCCCCATGATGCAATTATCTCCCACTGGGTCCCTCCCACGATATGTGGGTATCATGGGAGCTACAATTCGAGATGGGATTTGGATGGAGATGGCCAAATCATATCACCACCTGAGCCTGAGTGGTGGCTCTGCCCACACTCCATGTAGCTCTCTGTTTTAGTTTGGAGGCCCTGGTCGAGGGGGCAATAGGGATCTTTTGAGCCCAGGCTTATAAAGGTGTGTGGCAGAAGTGTGGGTCACCAGAGGCTATTACTAACTCACCATTTCCCCATGGTGAGGAGCCTACCCCGACCCTGTGCCAGTCTTGGGTGGACAGCTGCCCTGTCTCCCTCCAATACCTTCTCTGTAGGTCACATTGCTTCCTTGATGAATTCCAACATGTACACCTGGCTAATCCAGCTGAGGAGCTAGTGTTGACTAGTTTCTCTCCATGAAAGAGGTATATACTAGCTGCTTCTAGTCAACCATCTTAAACAATTTGTTCAATTTGTATAGTTTTGATACCCACCAGTGGAAGTATAAGTCTGAGACTTAATTTAGGATTTGATTTTGAGGATGTTTGTCAAAGATGTTAAAAGGCTCAAAACATTTGATTAAATCAGAACTACATGTTATTATAAAATAATAATTCATTTAACCAGAATGATAATGAAAAGGCTTTAAACACAGTACAGGTAGTTATATGGTTATAAAAACCTTAACCCTTTTAAAGGTTAGTGATATGGTTTGGCTGTGTCCCCACCCAAATCTCATCCTGAATTGTAGCTCCTATAATTCCCACATGTTGTAGGAGGGACCCAGTGAGAGATAATTGAATCATGGGGCTGTTTCCCCCATACTGTTCTTGTGATAGTGAATAAGTCTCACAAGATCTGATGGTTTTATAAGGAGAAACCCCTTTTGTTTGGCTCTCATTCTCTCTCATCTGCTGCCATGTAAGATGTGCCTTTTGCCTTCCACCATGATTGTGAGGCCTCCCCAGCCACGTGGAATTGTAAGTCCATTAAACCACTTTTTCTTTATAAATTACCCAGTCTTGGGTGTGTCTTTACCAGCAGTGTAAAAATGGACTATTACAGTTAGTTTTTCTATGTAATTTTTAAAATCTAATAAAAATAACACAGAAGTGATCCTTATAAAAAGTGAAATCTTTGTTTCTTTAGGCTAATTACCAGAAAGATAAACAAAACCTCCTGCAATATGACTGGTTTTCCTTACGGAAAGTCCATTTAGATAACTTGAAAATCAAACCTGCTGAAAAGAGAATTTGAATTAATCACACGAAGGAAGAATGTGCCCATAGTCATAAGTGAACTCTGTATGGTAGAGGAAATGAGAAACTAAACCACTGTCACCTTGAGCAGGGAAATGTGACTCTTAGCAACAGCATGGGTCATTTCCTGGTTATATCAAACACCTTAAACACATGCTAGAAAATGGTCTCCCACAATGAAAGCCTCATTTCAGTCTTAGAAATGAAAGTTCCTTTGGCTTTCTGCCCTCTTATTTACCGGTCCAATTTTCCCTCAAAGCTGGCCATACAAACTGGAATCTCCCTTGCCCAAGGAAGGCCCTAGAAATCAGAACCCCTTTTTCTCAAAACCAGCCATGAAGCCTAAAAATATTACTTAACTTTCTCTCTACTTTTCTGTGTAAGAACTGGCCATAAAAATTATATGACCTACCTTCTTGGACTGTAGGTTGTAAGATCCCCATGCCCTCAGTAGGAAGGGGTACGTGCTCTGAGAGGTCAAGAGGGATCTAGACAGACAGGCCTTGCTGGGTTTCCCCAGTCTCTTAGCATTAGGTTATGCCTTTTAGCTCAATCATATTTTTACATCTGCCCATACCTTGTTGCACCTAAGCATAAGATGGACAGCTTCCCCCTTGTGTTTGAATCTTTATTCTGAAGACTCCAGCATACACACTCCAAACAAATCTGCATGCCTTCTCTTCAACTAATCTATCTTTTTTGAGCTGAATTTTCAGTGATCCTTCAGAGGTCCCCTAGCCCCTACTGATATTAAGAAAACCCAAGAGTACAGAATTAGGTTATAATGGAAAGAAATATTGCTTTGTTTTGAAGCTTTCTTTTGTAACAGGACCCAATTGGAGACACTGGTTATTTTGTCAAGGCTTTGACTGGAATGGCATAATTTTAAGAAATTGAGATTTGTTTATGAAACTGACAGAAGCCTTTTGGATAACACTGTCCCCATACCTTGTTCTTACAGTTTATTTACAGGTTCCTTTGCAGGTTTCTGAGTAAAGAATGTCACTTTCTGACAGGCATAGGCCCTGATGGTTGAATGTCATCAGGCACGAAGGTTGTTGAAGGCCTGGCTTGAACTACAATCCAGAAGGATCTGTAGATTGCCACTGCAATCTGAAGATGCCTCAGAGACACAGGAAAAACTAATCTGTAGATGGGTTACTCCAGACAGTAACCTTTGCTTCTGTTCTCTTTCTATAGAAATGCCACTTATTAGAAAGCTAATTACCTACACCATATATAGAGGCCTAGCGCATCTGCAGTGCCACCTCCTGGAATAGGACATGACTGTTTAACTGAACTGACCTCTTCTCAGTACTAAAAAACTTACTGAAAACAGATATAAGAGGATCTATTTAAATGTGCTTTTTTTCTATTATTCCAAATTTGTTTTTCCATTCCTTTTTCTATCTGTATTTCAATACCTCTAACCCAAATCTCTCCAAAGCTATCAGCTTGGCTTTTTGTATGTGACACTTGTTTAAAGTTTCAAAGTGGTGACTGAAGAAAATCAAAATATTTTACCACTAAATACATTTCTTTGACACATTTCAAAATGGCTGCTGCTTGGCCAGTAGGCGGAAGTGGCGTTGCAAAGCTGTCTTAAGTGGGGAAAATTTGCATCAGTGGAGAATGTCCATTAATGCACCCATGCCCCACTCCCCTACATATGCCCTTCCTTAGATGCAGGAGAGATTGAGAATCTGACAACTTTAAAGATGTGAAAAGAAACATTTACCATCAATTCACGTTAAGGGGTGTTCGTTCCATTTACATAAAGAGGCCACCTTTGCTAGCCAAGCTGCTTCTTTCTGTCTCTCTTAACCCGTGTTGCAACTAAACCTAATTTACCTGTTTCTGACCATGCACTGAGTCTGCATTCTTTACTGTGGTCTCAGAGAATATATCAGTTTCTGTAAATCATTCGGAAGTTGGTCTTCATCCTGAAGTTTCTTGTGTGTATAAGTTAACAAATCAATATGCCTTTTCTCCTGTTAATCATGCCAAGAGCCTCCTAAAGTGTGGCCCCCATACAAGCTATACATTGTTTGGCCCCAAAATGGTGGGACATGTCAAAGTGGGGGAGCTACAAATCATAGGTAGATTCAGAGATTTTCTTATTGGAAATTGATTGAAAGAGTTAAGCCTTGTCTAAAGGCTCACAGTCAGAAGGAAGAAATGCTTGTGTTAAGATAAGGCGAGTTGTAGAAGCCATGGTTCTTTTTATATAAATGAAACCTCCAGGTAGCAGCCTTACAGTAGAAGATAAAAGATGGTAAATGTCTCTTTTCAGACCTTAAAGGTGTCAGGCTCTTATTTAATCTCTCCCAGATTTGGAAAAGGCCTGGAAAGGGAAGGAGATTGTCTACAGATACAAATTTTTCCACTGAAGGTAGCTTTGAAGTCCATTTCAAAATATGTCAAAGAAGTATATTTTGGAGTAAAATATGTTGATATTTTTCAGGGTCTGCTACCTGTCATGTGATGCTATACTAGAGTGATACTGGAATTTGGTATATTATTGCCGCAAAGAGTCCTTTTTGCCTGTTAATGATTGAACAGTTGTGCCTAAATTCCAAAAGGGAGGGGGTGTAATGAGGCCTGTCCAACTTTCCTTCTCATTATGTACTGGAATTTCGCTTTTCAGGTTTATCTGGGGTCTCCTTGGCCAGGAGGGAATCTGTTCAGTCTGTTGGGGGGCCTCGGATTTTATTTTTGGTTTACACCTCAAGTTGAAAGTACACTGCAAGTTACTTACCAAGCTCTGCTGACTTCAGTCAGAAATGTGGAACCAGGATAAATGCAATCCTTTCACTTCCTAGGCCTGCAGAAGAAATGCTCTCCCTTCCAAAGTCTGTGGAGGAAGTGCTCCCACTTCGGAAGTCTGAAATTGAAGTGATGTCTTTAGATTTGCAACTGCTCCCATCTCCAGATTCTCATTAGAATCATCCCAGGAATCTCTGGGAAATGTAGCTGCAGGGCTGCAGGTTGCTGCTGTGGATCTCTTATTCAAATTTTTTAATTGAAAAAGTGTGAAGAGTTCTGTTATGTGATGATCTCCATGATATATGCTGGAAGGGCTGTGCCCTTTCATTTCACCTGGTTTCTGCTCTCTGGGAGCCTAATGCCAGACTTCCCATGTGTGATGTGGAAGGTGAGAGCTTGGGAAAAGTCCAGGAAAAGCAGAACCATTAACCTAGAGGAGGCAGAAGAGGAAGATGGAAGGTTTAGTCACATTCTGGGTTTATGGCATACTTTCTCAATCAATTTCTAAAGGCCTCTATGTTTTTTTCTTCCCTTTATCTCTATTCCTTACTCCCACTCACCTCTCTACTCAAAGGTACCATGTAATGTGTCTGAAATAACTGCATGCATGATATGAGTATGACATGTTTTATGATTTTCATTTCTGCTTGTGTTTTTTTTTACATTAATGGCATTGATCCATAACTCTTTCTGTTTTGTATGCATTTCCCTCTAATGTAAATATATATAAATAGCATAATATTTATAATATTACATAATATTTAATGGACACATAATAATTGGACATATTGATGGGGTGCAATATGATGTTCTGATATATGTACACATTGTATCATGATGAAATCATGGTAATTAGCATATTTCGCACCATAAACGTTTATCATTTGTTGCAAGAACATTCAAAATCCTTCCTTCCAGCTCTTTGCAATACGCAACACATTATTTTTAGCTGTAGTCACCCTATTGGGCAGTGGAGTACCAGAACTTATTCTTCCTATGTGACTGTAACATTGTGCTTGTTGCTCAGCCTCTTTCCATCTCCCCCACTCCCTTTTCTCCCTAGTCTGTGGTAATCACTATTCTACTCTTAACTTCTATGATATGTTTTCTTCTGATTCCATATATGAGTGAACTTGACAGTTTTCATGATACAATTGTTACCTTGTGCTGTGCCTTCAGCACCTACTGTTCCAGCACATGCCTCTGGTGTCCTGCATGAACTTGGCACTCTCTGTGGGAAGCCTTTTCTTTTTCTTTTGGCCTGTGCTTGGGCAGGTAAACGGATCTGCAAATTAAATCTGCTGGGTACTACCACTCAGCCCAGATGATGGGAACTGGAGACTAAATATCCTTGTGTTCTACATGCTAAGGTGGGATTACTCTTAGGCATGTACAAAACTGCCTCCTTATGCTGTCTAGTGGAATTATGCTCCCTTTCTTCACAGGCAGCCTGCCAACAACACACCTTTTTATTGATTCTCAAGGTGTCCTGGGTTCACTGTTCCACTCCTGCACTGGTGATTCTTTAAATCATCTTCTAAATCAAAATAAGTCACTGGAATACAAATCCTTGTCTTGGGCCTGCTTTTAAAGAAACCCAACCTAAGTCTCTTTAACTTACCAGTTCCACTTGTGAAGGACATTTGATTGCCTCCTCCTCCTGGTTATTATCAACACTGATGTGATGAATGCCTTTCTAGACATCCCCTGTAGATTAGCAGAGCATCACTGGGATATACGTATTAGGAAAGGGATCTGTGGAGGGGCAGATCATAGATGTACTTTATTTTTCTTTTGGCACTGCCAGATTTCTTTCCTTTTGTGTAGAAGAATTCCTACTTTCCTCATATCCTGATTGACACTTGGTGTTAGTCACCTTCAAACGTTTGACAGTTTTATGTATCTAAGATGATAGCTCAGGGTTCTTTTCATTTTCACTTCTCTGATTCCCAGTGAATAGGGGTGAATAGGTTCTTCACATATCTATTGACCCTTCACATTTCCATTTGTGAGTTAAATGGCAAGGTTTTAAGAAAGAACTCCTTCTGCCAAATTAGTCAGGACACACAGATGAAGAGAGATGGATTAAAATTCAGATCTTGCTAGAAAATCTTTGGCCAAGGTGGGGATGAGACAGGGGCAGAAGAAGTAATTCCAGCATGTAGGATTGTGATCTGGACCATTTTTGACAGTGTATGGGAGAGGGATTTTCAATGGATTATGGTCATTTTTCTCCTTGATTGTTGGAAACTTGATGCCTATAATTAAGATGTTACAATACAGATTAGCACATGTATAATTCTGAGATTGCGTCTATTATTGCCAAAGTGTCAGAGATCCTTGTGGATGTCTAGTAAGCACTGTCATGGAAAAACCATGAGATTAGGAGACTTACGGCTAAAAGAGAGTAAGACCAGGGTCCAGAATCCTGGTGTCCAAGGGCCAGAACACTTGAGATTGTAGGGTTGGGGTGTCAGTGGGTTGAGAATACCCTACAGCCTCCAGCAGGGTGGTCATCCAGACTTTCAAGCCGAAGTCTGACCCCATCAAGGTTTTACATGTGGAAGGAAAGCCAAACTGGGGAATATCTGAACTGCCACTGAGCACTCCCTTACCATACAAGCAAGAGATACCGCAACAAACTGGGGTAATAATCGTGATACCGAAAAGAAAGGCTCCCCCTTCACTGTGACACACGCAAGCTGAAAGCGTGCTGTTTGTGTTTCAGAAACACTTAAACTGTCAGAGCTAGTTATGTCTTGTTTAAAGCTTCTAACATGTGCTATCTCACTTTTATGTCAAAATTCTATGTTTAGTAATTAATTCTTGGTCCACAAAGAGCAGAGAGTGGCACTGATGACATACTCCCAAAATTTTATCATTTTTTGCTCTTAACTGTAAGTTATTGAATTTCCCGATTTTGTTTTTTATTTCTGAACATAAATGAATAATAAAGGTATATACAACTAAAAAACAAAAACAAACCAAAAACCTCCTTTATTTGTGCAAAGGCACAAAGAAAGGGGTAAAACCTCTCCCTTTCCTGAATGTCCCTGAAGAAGGATTCTATGAGAGCACTGGCTCCAAAGTGAAATTTTTTTGTTTAATATATTTGTTTTAAAATCTGTTTACCAGGACTTCTGGTTTTTACTCCAACAAGTAAAGTTTGGGGTTATCCCTTCCATCTTCTTACCAAGGGAAAAACCGAATAAACTGAAACAAACAATCTTCTGAAATCCATCATAGAATTGAGGTCACAGGAAAACTGCTGGCCTGAAAAAAGGAGAGACAGACAGGTAAAATACAGAGAGTGACAGTTTATCCTCAATCTTAGGGACTAAAGCTCAGGATTAGAAGACTACAGCTGAAGCCAGAATTTTTAGGAACATGTAACTCAATTCATGAAAACCTGAGTCTCAGTGTAGATAAGCTTGAGAGTTTAAAACTCTTAGGGATTCAGTCTCAGGGGGTCTTTACACTTTTGTGTTTTACCTCCAGGAGACCCACCAAGTTCTTACTGTGAAAATTGGAGTATAATCCCTTCATGCTTCTGGCAGAGGGAGGATAAAAATAACTACTGTAACGTAAGCCCAGAGCAGCTTGCCTTTACCCTCTCCTTCAAGGGAAATTACAAGAGCCTAACTAATGTGAGGTAAGAAAAACATTCAATCCATTCAACTCCATCCCCCTCTAGCTTTCCTGCTTCACTTAAGTGGGGAAAAGCTGAGAAGCACTTTCAAAGGTCATAGCCCAGGACACAGGCTCAGTGGAAGATAGCGACCCAATCGTAGGACTATAGAATGCTCTTTTCCCCATACCTTACAACCACATCAACAGGACTACTGTAAATAATGGAGAATTACAATTGAAAAATTGAAAGTTTCAGAATTTATTTAAGAATGAGTTCGTAGAGAAACCTGAAAACACAAGGGGTGACACAAAGACACTAAGCGAAATTGAAGCCTCAGACACCTGTAGGTACAAGAAACAGTAAGCACAGTATAATTCCTAGCCAGATAAACATAACCGTCGCACTAAACGCCAACCTATGTCAGTACATGTAACCCAAGACGTAATATCCAACTTCTAACATAAAATGACATGAAATGCTAAAATATAAGAACAGACAAGTTGAAACTAAGTATCATAATCTAATTCAGATATGGCAGAGATTTGAGGATTATCCTACCAGGAGTTTAAAATAACAATGATTAATATGCCCAGGTCTCTAGTGGAAAAGTGGACAACATGCAAAATAGATGAATAATATAAGCATTTAGGTTAAAACTTAAAGAAGAAATCAAAAGTCAGTGTTAGAAATAAAAAACACTGTAATGGAAATAAAGAATGCTTCAGATGGGCTCACCATCATATTATACATGGACAAGGAAAGATTCAGTGACATTGAAGATATGTCAATAGAAAGTTCCCAAACTGAAATTCAAAGAGAGAGAAAAAAACCAGAGTATGCATGAACTGTGAAGTGATTTTAAGAGGTGAATATGTATACATATATATGTGTGTATATATGTATATGCATGTATGTGTGTGTATATGTGTGTGTGTATATATACACACATATATGCACATACATATGTGTGTATGCATGTGTATATATATGTGTGTGTATATATTTACACACACACACACACACGCACACATGTTGCGGGACTTTTCCTTAGTTCCTTAGTTCACTAAAGATAGGATCCTTGATCCATGGCCATGAAAATTTAGGCTCCTAGATGGTTTGAAGGGTGAGCAAAGCAGGGTTTTATTGGTAGAAAGACAAGAAAAGGGGGAAACAGGGACTCTCCACAAGGCCAGAGTCCCTACTAGAGTGCTTCCTGCCTCGCAGTTTAAATCCCAGTTTCCAGATAGAAAGAGGAGGGGCCAGGCTCCTCCCCACTGCAGAAAGCTCCACTTTTTGAGGCACCACCCCAGTGTACAGGCTGATTGGAGTTTTTCTGGGAACCTCTTTGCACTCGCCCATCTCACATATATATGTGTGTCTGTGTATGTGTGTATGTGTGTGCATGTATATATTATGTGTAGATATCTATATCTATAAATCTATATCTATGTCTTTATCTATATCTATATAATGGGAATGCCAGGAAGAGAAGAAAGAGAGAATGGATCAGACTAAATATTAGAAATAATAATTGAAAACTTATTTTCAAAAAAATAAAACACCAAACCTCAGATCCAGCAATCTCAGAGAACAGCAAACAGGATAAGTATCTAGTAATCTACACAGAAGAATATTACATTAAACTTCAGAAATTCAGTGACAAAGAGAAAATCCTATTTTATGGTTTTTTTTATTTTTATTTTTTGTGGAGACGAGGGCTTGTTATGTTGACCAGACTGGTCTCAAACTCCTGGCCTCAAGAAATTCTCTCACCTCACCCTCTCAAAATTCTAGGATTATAGGCATGAGCAATTATGCCTGGGCCAAGAGAAAATCTTAAAAGAAGTTGAGGGGAGTGGAAACCATTTTACACACACAGGAAAAGTGATAGAAATAACATTGAATTTCTTATCATAATGCATGGAAACAAGAAGAGAGTGAAGTGAAATATTTCAAATGTTGAAAACATAAGCACACCAATCTACAATTCTGTGTCCAGCAAAATTACTCTTCAAAAGATAAGAATAATTGTGATATTCATCACCTCAAACATTTATCATTTCTTTGTGTTGGGAACATTCAAAGTCTCCTTTCTAGCTATTTTGAAATATACTAGACATTCTTGTAAACAGTAGTCACTCTATTATGCCATTGAACACTAGAACTTATTCCTTCTATTTTAGCTGCACTTTTGTACCCATAAGCTGACCTCTCTTCATCCCCCATCCTTCCTACCCTTTCCAGCCTCTGGTGGCCACCATTCTATTCTCTACCTTTATGTGATTAATCTTTAGCTTCCACATATGAGTGAGAATATGCAATATTTGTCTTTCTGTGCCTGGCCTATTTCACTTAATGTCATTCAATTACATTCACACTGCTGCACATGACAGGATTTAATTATTCCTTATGACTGAAAAACATTCAATTTGTGTGTGTGTGTGTGTGTGTGTGTGTGTATATATGTATATCATATTTTCTTTATCCATTAATCTGTGGATAGACACTTAGGTTGATTCCATCTCTTGGCTATTGTGAATAGTGATGCAATAAACAAGGTGGTACAGATACCTTTTCCGTATACTGATTTCAGCTGGGTATGGACACTCATGCCTGTAATCCCAGCACATTGGAAGACCAGGGTGGCAGGATTACTTGAGCTTAGCAGCTCGAGACCAGCCCGAGCAGCATAGTGAGACCCTGCTTCTGCTAAAAGTCTGGAAAAGACTTATTTCTCTTTCATTTATGAAGCTTAGTTTTGCAGGATGCAGAATTCTTGGCTGGCATTGTTTTTTTTTCTTTGAGGAGGCTAAAAATAGACCCTCAGTATTTTACAGCTTATATGGTTTCTGCTAAGAAATCTGCAGGTAGTCTGATGGGATTTCCTTTATTGGTGATTTGACCCTTCTCTCTAGCTGACTTTAAAATTCTTCTCTTTAGCATTGACTTTCAATAGCCTAATGACTATATGCCATGGCAATGTTCATCTTTTATAGTATCTTGCAGGTATTCTCTGAATTTCGTATATATAGATGTCTACCTCTATAGCGAGATCAGATAAATTTTCATGAATTATTCCCTCAAATATGCTTTCCAAATTTCTTACTTTTTTTTCTCTTTCAGGAATGTCCATAAATCATAAGCTTGGCCATATTACATATTCCCATGTTTTTTGAAGGCTTTCTTAAGGCTTTTGACTGCATTTTAAAGTTTCTTTAGTGAATTTTTCATTTCCAGAAGTTCTGTGTTTTTTGTTTGTTTGTTTTGGGGGTTTTTTGTTTGTTTTTTGAGGCGGAGTCTCATTCTGTTGCCCAGGCCGGAGTGCAGTGGCGCTATCTCGGCTCACTGTAAGCTCCATCTCCTGGGTTCATGCCATTCTCCTGCCTCAGCATCCCAAGTAGCTGGGACTACAGGTGCCCGCCACCACGCCTGGTGAATTTTTTGTATTTTTAGTAGAGACAGGGTTTCACCGTGCTATCCAGGATGGTCTCGATCTCCTGACCTTGTGATCCACCTGCTTCAGCCTCCCAAAGTGCTGGGATTACAGGCATGAGCCACCACGCCCGGCCAGTTGTGTTTTTTTTTAATATAGCTATTTTGTCATACATATCCTAAGTTATTTTTCTTGTTTCTTTAAGTTGATTTTCAAGTTTCTGCTGGATCTCACTGAGCATTTTTATAATCCATATTTTGAGTTTTCTATCTGTCACTTCAAAATTTTCATTTTGGTTAGGATCCATTGCTAGAGAACTAGTATGATCCTTTGGCGGGGTTGGGGTGGGGTGTAGCAATGCTATTTTTTTCATGGTTCCAGGGTTCTTATGCTGGTTCCTTCTCATCTGAAGAAGCTGTCACATCTTATTTTTGAATGTACTTTCATTTGGATGAGACTCCGTTCCTTGAGGTTTTGATTGTAGTATGTGTTGAGTAGGGTCCTTTAGTTTTCTTCTGAGTGCTGGTAGGGGGCCAAGACGCTGTATGAATTCCTTGGTTATAGATAACCTTAGTGTAGTGGTTTCTTCAAATGATGATTGTCTCTAGGTTGTAGTAGCAGTATACTGGACATGTGAGCAGGTTCACTGCATCCTTCAGAAACAGGAGGTAGAGGTCTCAGGAACTTTATCTCATTTCCCTGTACTGTGCACTTCTGTCAGCACGTAACACACTGGGCTGTATAGTTTGATCTCCAGGCCAGTAGATAGTGCTTGCGGATAAGAGCCAGCTAAGCACTGTGCAGTTGTGTTAGCAGAAATTGTGACGCAGCTTGACCTCACAGCCAGTAGGTGGTGCTTGCAGGAGAGGGTCAGCTGTGGTGGTGGCACTGGGATTTTTGCTTGGCCTTTGTTGGGAGCAGGCCCCCCAAAATCTGGCCATAAACTGGTACTAAAACTGGCCATAAACAAAATCTCTGCAGCACTGTAGCATGTTCATAATGTCCCTAACGCCCACGCTGGAAGGTTATGGGTTTACCGGAATGAGGGCAAGGAACACCTGGCCCACCCAGGGCGGAAAACTGCTTAAAGGCATTCTTAAGCCACGAACAATAGCATGAGTGATCTGTGCCTTAAGGACATGCTCCTGCTGCAGGTAACTAGCCCAACCTATTCCTTTAATTCAGCCCATCCCTTCGTTTCCCATAAGGGATACTTTTAGTTAAGTTAATATATATAGAAACAATGCTAATGACTGGTTTGCTGTTAATAAATATGTGGGTAAATCTCTGTTTGGGGCTCTCAGCTCTGAAGGCTGTGAGACCCCTGATTTCCCACTTCACACCTCTATATTTCTGTGTGTGTGTCTTTAATTCCTCTAGCACTACTGGGTTGGGGTCTCCCCGACTGAGCTGGTCTCAGCAGGCCTTTGTTAATCAGAAGAAGTGCTTAGGTGGCCTAGGCAGTGGACAGGTGGGAAATTCCCAGGGGTCAGCATACCATGCTGTGCCACTGAGGGAATTGGAGGGGACAAAGCTGAGCAGGGATGGGCTGGGCAAGCCCATGACCTGGCTCCCTAAGGTAGGTCAAATGTTGACCCTAGTGAGGGTCAAGGGACAGCTGTCAGATTGCTGGGGCAACCCTCCAGGGAGGGGTGGAGGAGCTTCTGCACCAAGGGGCCCACATGGGGATAGAGGGGTACCCTGAAATCTATAACCTAGCAGGCTGCAGTAGGACAAGCCCAGCTCCCACAGCCACAACTCAGTAGGTCTCCCTCCAGTATCTGGTTACTGGCAGCAGGCCAGGTTGGCAAGGCTAGTTTCAAGCAGTCTTCATTCAAATGCTGAAGCCACCCCAGGCTGTGAGACCCTTCCGGGGACAGAAACTATGGCTCTGAGGCCGTACCCTTCCCAGTTTGGTCCTGCCAAGGGGAGGACCTCCAGCTCCCACTCTGCAGCATGAACCCATGGCACACTCTTCTCTCAGTCCTGGCATTAGAGGCTCTTCTCTTGCTAGAGATGAGATCACAAATCTTATCTCCGTGACCCTGGATGGTATGCTTAAGTCCTATACACAGGATCAGGCCAGTGGACTTCTCTGCCTTCTGACACTAGCACTGGTTGTGATAGGGAAGGATGGATTGCACCCTGTTTGCCAGCAGAACACTTGCAGAACAATGGTGCATGTGTTTTGGGCCTGCCACTGGGAAAGGTGGAACTCTCTCCATAGGAACGGCTGGGAGGCAACTTTGGGGGAGACTGGCAGACATGGGATATGTAATCTAAATGTGCCTTGGTACCACAGCAATGGCAGTGGAACCTGTCCTGGGGGTGTATGAGAGCTCCCAGACTCCCCATCAGTCTGTAGCCTGGCGCACAGCAGCATCAGTGGCTGCCTCAAAGAAGGATACAGAGCCTTGGCGGGTGGTTTTCCAGAGTGTCTTTTGACAATTTTAAAATTAGATTATTACTATTATTTTTCTCTTGAGTTGTTTGAGTTCTTTATATATTCTAGTTATTAATCCCTTGTTGGATGGATCGTTTTAAAACATTTTCTCTCATCCAGTGTGTTTTCTCTTCACTGTGTTGATTGTTTTCTGTACTGTGAAGAAACTTTTTAGTTTAAGTTCCATTTATCTGTTTTTGTTTCTGTTGTCTATGCTTTTGAGGCCTTACTAAAAAGTCTTTGCTCAGACCAGTGTTCTGAAGTGTTTCCTCAAAGGTTTCTTCTAGCAGTAAGGGAGGAGACCACCCCTCATATTGTCTTATGCCCAATTTCTGCCTCCAAAAAAAGAAGAAGTAAAAACTAAAAGACAGAAGTGAAATCCACAAGCAGACAGCCCGGTGCCACACCCTGAGCCTGGTAGTTAAAGATCAACCCCTGACCTAATGGGTTATGTTATCTATAGATTACAGACATTGTATAGAAAAGCACTGTGAAAATCCCTGTCCTGTTGTGTTCCAATCTAATTACTGGTGCATGCAGCCCCCAGTCACATACCCCTTGCTCTCAATCAATGATGACACTCTCAAGTGGACCCCCTTAGAGTTGTGAGCCCTTAAAAGGGACAGGAATTGCTCACTCAGGGAGCTCGGCTCTTGAGACAGGAGTCTTGCTGATGCTCCCGGCCGAATAAACCGCTTCCTTCTTTAACTCGGTGTCTGAGGGGTTTTGTCTGTGGCTTGTCCTCCTGCTATAGTAGTTTCATAGTTTCTGGTCTTAGATTTAAGCCTTTAATCAATTTTTTATTTAATTTTTGTATATGATGAGAGATACAGGTTTGATTTCATTCTTCTGCGTATGAATATTGTTTTTCCAGCACCATTGACTGCAGAAACTGTCCTTTCCCCATTGTACATTTTTTGCACCTTTGTCAAAAATGAGTTGGCTGTAAATATGTGATTTTATTTTTGAGTTTATTCTGTTCCATTGGTCTATGTGTCTGTTTTCATGGCAGTAACACTGTGTTTTGGTTACTACAGCTTTGTAATATACTTTGAAGTCCAGCAGTGTGATGCCTACAGCTTTGTTCTTTTTTCTAAGCATTTCTTTGGCTATTCAGAATCTTTTGTGGTTCCATTTGAGTTTTAGAATTTTTTTTCTATTTCTGTAAAGAGTATTATTGATATTTTGGTAAAAATTGCATTGAATCTGTCTATCATTTTGGGTAGTTCGGATTGATTTTAACAATATCAATATCAATTCTTCCAATTTATGAACATGGTATATCTTTTCATTTTGAGGTATCATTTTCAATTTTCTTTATTGATGTTTTCTAATTTTAATTATAGATTTCTGTCACTTTTTTGGTTAAATCTATTTCTAGGTATTTTTAAAATCTATTGTGAATGGATTTCTTTTTTTTTTTTTTTTTTTGCTCTCTTGATTTCTTTTTCAAGTTGTTCCCTATTAGCATATACAAATGCTACTGATTTTCTATGTTGATTTTGTATCCTGCAAACTTACTGAATTTATTACTTCAAATAGTTTTTTGGTGGAGTCTTTAGGTTTTTCTAAATATAAGAACATCTCATCTTCAAACAAGAACAATTTAACTTCTTTTTCTCCATTTGTATGCCTTTCATTTATTTCTCTTATCTAATTGCCCTGGGTAGGATTTCTGGTACTATGTTGAATAAAAATGATGCAAGTAGGCATCCTTGTCCCATTCCAGATCTCAAAGGAAAGGTTGTCAAGTTTTTTATTGTTCAGTACGATGTTAGTTATTGGTTTGTCATATGTGGCCTTCATTGTTTTGGGATATATTCTTTCTATACACGGTTTGTTAGGATTTTTTTGTTGAGAAAGGATGTCATATTTTATTGAATGCTTCCTTGGCACCTATTGAAATTATCATATGCTTTTTGTCTTTCATTTTGCTAATATGATGTATTATGTTTATTGATTTCTGCATGTTGAACCATTCTTGCATCTCTGGGATGAACCCCACTTGATCAATGAAGAGTAATTTTTTAGAATGCATTGTTGACTTTGGTTTATTAGTACATTGTTAAGCATTTTTGTATATATGTCCATCAGGAATATTGACATGTAGTTTTGTTTTTTCAGTGTGTCATTGTCTGGCTTTGGTATTAGGGTAATACTGGCCTTGTAGAATGTGCCTGAAAGTATTCCTTTTTCTTCAGTTTTGTGAAAGAGTTGGAAAATTGGTATTAGTTCTTTAGATATTTAGTAGAATTCAGCAGTGAAATGATCAGGTCCTGGGCTTTGTTTTTGATGGAAGACGTTTGGGGAAAGGGCTTTTTAATTATTGCTTTAATCTTGTTCCATTACTGGTCTGTTCAGACTTGTTGATCCCTTTCTATTGTTACTTATTTTCGATGTCATTTTTTTCTTCTCTGACGTTTATTATTTGTTTCTATTCTGTGTTTGGTTTATTCCTGCTTTTCTAGTTCTTTGAGGTATATAGTTTTGTTATTTATTTAAAGTCTTTCCACTTTTTATGTAAATATTTATTGTTATAAGCTTCCCTCTTAAGTCTGTGTTTGCTATACCTTAAAAGGATGTTGTGTCTCTGTTTTTGCTTTAAGAAATTTTTAGAACATAAAAAAAAAGTACTCATTGACTCATTGGTCATTCAAGACTGCTTTGTTTAATTAATATGTATTTATGCAGTTTCCAAAGTTCTTCCTGTTATTGATTTCTGGTTTTATTCCATTGTGGTCAGAAAAGATATTTGATAGGCCTTCAGTTTTTTGAATTTACTGAGATTTGTTTTGTGACCTAACATGTGCTCTATAATGATGAATGTTTCATGTGCTGATGATAAGAGTGTGAATTCTGCAGCAGTTGGATGAAATGTGCAGTAATTGTCTGTTAGGTCATTTGTATAGCGTGTAGTTTAATTCCAGTGTTTCATTGTTGATTTTCTGTCTGGATGACAACGAAAGTGGGGTGTTGAAGTATCCTACATTATTGTGTTGCAGTCTGTCTCTCCCTTTAGATCTTTCAATATTTGTTTTATATGTTTGGGTACTCCAATGTCGACTGCAAATATATTTATAATTATTATATCCTTTTGCTTCTTTATCCATTTATCATTACATAATGACCTTATTTGTCTTTTATGACTGTTTTTAACTTAAAATCTATTTTATCTTGTATAAGTATTCCTGCTCTCTTTTGTTTTCCATTTGCGTGGAATATCTTTTTCCATCTCTTCACTTTTAATCTATGTGTTTCCTTATAGGTGAAGTGAGTTTCCTGTAGGCAGTATGTGGCTGAGTGTTTTAGGTTTTTTTTTTAATTCATTCAGTTATTTGATGTCTTTTAATTAAAAATTTATTCTATTTACCTTCAATGTTATTGATAGGTAAGTCCTTACTAGTGCCATTTTGTTATTCTTTTTTTTGTTGTTTTGTAACTCCACTTTTCCTTTATGACTGTCTTCCTTGGTGGCTAAGTGATTCTCTTGGGTAGTATGTTTTCATTCCTTGCTTTTTATTTTTAATGTATCTATTCTAGGTTTTTGCATTCTGTTACCATAAGGCTTATAAAGAACCATCTTATAGTTACAAATCATTTTAAATTTATAACACCTTGGCTTTGATTATAAAGGAAAGAAAAGAAGACAAAACAAAAACTAAATAACTGTATACTTTATCCTCCCACTTTTTGATTTTGTGTTGTCTCAATTTATATCTTTGTCATATTTCCTACCTCTAGATCTGGGGTGGATCTGGAAGTGCCATGTGGGAGTAACGGTCTGGAATCTGATGCTTCAGGATTCTGCCTTGTTCTGTGTTTTACCGGAGCAGGGCTGGCGCTAGGTTGCAAGGCCCCTGTTCCCTTTCCTCTCCTTCCCCCAAGCAGAAGGGGTCTCTCTGCTGCACTTTCTGGAGCCGAGGGTGTAGTAACCTGGGCACCCTTGTGGCTGCTATAGCTAGTGTTGTACTGGGTCACACCCTGAATTTACAACCTCCTAAACCAGTGCAGCACCAGGGCTTTCCCAAGTACCCCATTTGTTCGACGTGGCTGGCTGCCATTGAAATGTATTTGGGTCCCTGAGACTACTTTAGTCAGTCAATGGTGAAGCATTCTGGGACTTGAGATCCCCCCAAGAGGGGAACGGATTCTCCTCTGCCTCAGGGCAGGTTTTAAATGCACTCTCAGTGGGAACTGGCCTGGAATCAAAGGCTGCAGTGTTCTGGCAGGTGCTGTGTTCCACTGTGGTGGAGCCTGCATTGAATTCCAGAGCTAAGTCTCATGCTCATGTCCCTCTCCCCTCCACCTGCACACAAGTCCTCCCTTCATGCTGCCCTGCCTGGGGTTGAGGAACAGCAGTGTAGGCAATGAAAGACTTTCTATCTTCTTCAGTGTGTCTTTTCTTGTTATTATACTAAAAGCAGTTACTGTGATGTCTCACCTGATTTTTTAACCTTGTACAGGTGCTTTATTGCATGGATAGTTTTTCAATATGGTGTTCCTGTGGGGACTATCTTGGAGGGCTCTACTGGTTCATCTTGTTTTGCCTCCTCTAAAAGATATTTATAAAGAATAAAAATCTGTCAACATATATGTTGCAAACACTTTCACAGATTTTTATTTACCTTTTAATGTTTTTCTTTAAAAATTTAATATGAAAGGCTATTATTTTATGTAGTCAAATCAATCAGTCTTTCTTCTGCAATTCTTGTCTTTAGTGTCATATTTAGAAAGTCCATTGCTTTCCTGATAGTGCATAAATATTTACTTATATTTACCTTTCCATGTGGCTCAATGATCCTCACACTTTCATGACATTGGAATCATTTTCAGTCCTTTAACAAAATTTAGCTGCCCAGGCAACACTAAAACCAATGGAATTATTATGTCTTATGATAAGGCCTAGGGATCTAAGCTTTGATAAAGCCGTCTAGATGACTTAAAAAATAAACTCCTTTTAAAAAATTACAGAAATACCTAATAAAAGCCAATATTTATTGATGTCTTTAGGACCATATTAAACCCATAGTGGTGTAGCCAAACAGTCACAATAAATCTTCAATAATGTGTAAAAGCTGACAGTCTTTGCTTTTATGGAGTTTACCATCAAGAAGGTAAGATGGTTCTAATAAAGTCATCACACAGAAAATAAAATATTTCAAGTATGATAAGCAATACAGAAGCTTAAAATGAGAGGTCCAGAGTGACATGAGAGCTGAAAACAAGGAATCTGGCCTAATTTTAGGAAGGGAACTCAGGGAATGTGTTTCTAGTGTTTTGAGATGAAGTTTGCAAGTCATATAGGAAAATTGGAAAATGCTGTTCACTCAGAGGACAGGATAAGCAAATACACTGTGATCAATGAAACGAGTCCTAACGAGACATTGAAAAGAGGCCAGCATGGCTATACTGCTGAGATTTTGGCTGAAGGGGGAAAAATCAAAATCATATGGGACCTCAGAGTCAGGGGAGGCATTAGCCTTTTTTCTAGGTGCAATGGGAATCTATTGAGTTTTAAGTTGTGGTGAGGATTGGCATGTTCATACTTTTATTTTGAATAAGTCGCTGCAGCAAACGATATGATCAGCCCATATCCCATAGACCTTTCATTATGCTCCAGATGGCCTCTGATTCCTGGACATGCACATAATAAAGTCCCTTCAGGACACTTCAAAAGTCTCTGAATTACAGCATGCCTCTGGCTCATTTTCATCTAATTATCTTTTGTTAATTTACTGGGAGTTATTGCTCCCAGACTACAGCCAAAGTTCATGATGACCTTCATATTATTAAAAGACTTCAACAAGTCTCTCTTTCCTGCTGAATTTTTTCTTTTCTTTTTTTCTTTTTTTTCTTTTTTTTTTTTTTTTTTTTTGACCATTTCCTTGAGGGACCTTCAATACGCTATACAAGTTGAGCATTAACATACTGAGATCTCTTCTTTTATTTTTCACCTGCAAGATACAGTACTGTAACTCACATAACTTAAAAAAAAAACCATTGTGGAAGAACGTGTAACATGAAATCTGTCGTCTTAACAAATTTTGAAGTGTTCAATACAGTATTGTTAACTATAGGCATGATACTAAATAGCAGATTTGTAGAATGTATTCATCTTGCATAACTAAAACTTTATACCAGCTGAATAGCAAGTCTACATAGCCTGCGTCTGCCTGCCCATAGCAATCACCATTCTACTCTCTGCTTTTTATGAGTTTGATTATTTTAAATATTCATATAATTAGAATCATGTGGCTTTGCCCTTCCATGTCTGGCTTACTTCACTTAGCATAATATACTTTAAGTTTATTCATGTTGTCACATATGGTAGGAACTCTTATTTTTTATGGCTTAATAATATTCAATTGTGTTTGCATACCACATTTTATTTATCCATTATTCAACAATGAATATTTAGGTTGACTCCAGTTAACAATGCTGCAATGAACATAGGAGTAAGAATATCTCTTCCAGATTTTGATTTCAATTCTTTTGGAAAAATACCCAGAAGTGGGATTGCTAAATCATATTGTAATTCTATTTTTAACTTTTTAATGATTTTCTGTGCTGTTTTCCATACTGGCTGTACCATTTTACATTTGAACTAACAATGTGGAAGTGTTCCAGTTTCTCCACATCCTTGCCAATACTTACTATATTTTGTTTCTTTTTATTATTATTATAGCCATCCTAACAGGCATGAGTTGGTATTTCATTGTGACCTTGATTTGCATTTCCCTGATGATTAGTGATGTTGAGCATTTTTTCATATATCTGTGGCTATTTTTATATATTCTTTGAAGTAATATCTATTCAAGCCTTTTTGACATTTTAAAATTAGATTTTTGGCTATTGAGTTGTAATTGTTCCTTACATATTTTGGATATTATCAGGTATATTGTTTACAAACATCTTCTATTCCACAAGTTGTATTTTCAACTCTGATTCTTTCATGTGACGCGTATAACCTTTTTGATGTGGTCCGACTGATTTTTTCTTTCATTGCGTGTGCTTTTGGTATCATATCCTATAAGTCATCCCCAAAACCAATGTTACGAATCTTTCCCCATATGTTTTCTTCTAGAGTTCTACAGTTTCAGACCTTACATTTAAGTCTTTAAGCCATTTTGAGTTGATTTTTGTGTATGATGTAAGATAAAGGAACAATTTTATTATTTTACATATAGATATCCACTGTGCCCACATCATTTGTTTGAGAGAGTGTCCTTTCCCCATTGTGTATTCTTGGCATCCTTGTCAAATATTAGTTGACCATATATGTAGGGGTTTATTTCGGGGATATTTATTCTTTTCCATATTTACATAGGCATGTAATATTTTTTTAAATCAGGACGTGTAAGCCCTCCAGCATCTATTTTCTTCTTTCTCAAGATTGTTTTGGCTACTTTGGGTCCTTTGTGATTCTGTAGGAATCTTAGGATGAATTTTTCTATTTCTGCAATGAAAAAGTCAGTGTGACTTTGATAGGGATTGCATTGGGTCTGTAGATTGCTTTGGGGAATGTGTTAGACCCTTTGTGTTGCTATAAAGGAATACCTAAGACTGGGTAATTTGTAAAGAGAAAAGGTTTATTTTGGCTCATAGTTCTGCAGGCTGTACATGAAGCATGGTACCAGCATCTGCTTCTGAGGGCCTGAGGAAACTTCCATTCATGGTGGAAGGCAAAGTGGGGCCAGGATGTCACATGGCAAGAGAGAGAATGGGGAGGTCTCAGACTCTTTCAAACAACCGGATCTCATGTGAGCTAACTGAGCGGGAACTCGCTTATCACCAAGGGGATAGTGTTAAGCCATTCCACCCCCATGATCCAATACCTCCCACTAGGCCCCACTTCCAACAATGGAGATCACATTTCAACATGAGATTTGGAAGGGACACACATCCAAAGCATATCCGGTAGTATTGAATCTTAACAATATTAATGTGTCAGTCCATTAACATAGGATTTCTTTCCATTTATTTGTGACTTCTTTCATTTCTTCCAGCAATATTTATTAACTTTCAGTGTAAAAATCTTTCACCTCCTTAGTTAATTACCATTTTATTCTTTTTGATGCTATTGTAAATGCAGTCTTTTCTTAATTTCCCTTTTGTATAGTTTCTTGTTGTTGTAGCATCTGATTTTTGTATTTTTTTATGTTAATCTGACTTTTTTTGGTATCCTGCTCTTTTACTAAATTAATTTATTAGTTATATAATTTGTTGTGTAACATTTAGGGGTTTTTATATGTCAGATCATGCCTCTGCAAACAGAGATAATTTTTTTTTTTTTTTTTTTTGAGACGGAGTCTCGCTCTGTCGCCCAGGCTGGAGTGCAGTGGCGGGATCTCAGCTCACTGCAAGCTCCGCCTCCCGGGTTTACGCCGTTCTCCTGCCTCAGCCTCCCGAGTAGCTGGGACTACAGGCGCCCGCCACCTCGCCCGGCTAGTTTTTTGTATTTTTAGTAGAGACGGGGTTTCACCATGTTAGCCAGGATGGTCTCCATCTCCTGACCTTGTGATCCGCCCGTCTCGGCCTCCCAAAGTGCTGGGATTACAGGCTTGAGCCACCGCGCCCGGCCAAACAGAGATAATTTTAAATCTTTCTTTCCAACTTGGATGCCTCGTATTTCTTTTACTTGCCTAATTGTTCTGGCTAGAAATTCCAGTATGACAGACATAGAGATGGTGATGGTGAACATATCCTATGGTTTGAATGTTTGTGCTCTCCAAAACTCATGCTGAAGTTTAATTGTCATTGTAACAGTATTAAGAGGTGGTATTTTTAACAGGTATTTAGGTCATCAGGGCTCTGCCCTCATAAATGGATTAATGCCAAAATTAAAGGGCCTCTAGGGGTGAGTTTGCTGTCTTCCACTTTTTTGCCATGTGAAGACACAGGATTCCTCTTTGCCCTTTTGCCTTCTGTGGTGGCAGCATGTGATGGGACAGGAAGAAGGGCTTTGTCAGAAGTTGGTGCCTTGATCTTGGCCTTCTCAGCCTCCAAAACTGTAAGAAAATAAACTTCTGTTTATTATACCCAGTCTGTGGCATTCTGTTAGAGCAGTGCAAGATGAACTAAGACAGCATCCTTGTCTTGTTCTTTTTACACTTTAGAGGAAAAACTTTCCATTTTTAAGCTGTTGGGGTGTCATATACATTCCCCTTATTGTGTGCATTTCTTTTTTACCTAATTTGTTGAGAGGTTTATGATGATAGGTTGTTGAATTTTGTCAGATGCCTTTTCTGCATAATGAGATAATTGTACATTTTTGCCCTTCATTCTGTTCATGTAGAGTATTATATTAATTGCTTTTTGTATGTTGAACTATCCTTGTGTCCCTTAGATGCACTGCACTTGGTCGTGGTGTACGATCCCTTTAATGTGATGTTAAATTTGGTTTGCTAATATTTTGTTGAAGATATTTGTATCCTCAGAGCTTTCTGCATTTATCAGCGATATTGGCCTATAGTTTTCTATTTGTTTGTTTGTTTATTTTGAGATGAAGTCTCGCTTTGTCACCAGGCTGGAGTACAGTGGCACAATCTTGGCTCACTGCAACCTCCACCTCCTGGGTTCAAGCTATTCTTGTGCCTCAGCCTGCCGTGTAGCTGGGCTTACAGGCACCTGCCCTCATGCCTGGCTAATTTTTTTGTGTTTTTAATAGAGATGAGGTTTTACCATGTTGGCCAGGATGGTCTCAATCTCCTGACTTCATGATCTGCCTGCCTTGGCCTCCCAAAGTGCTGGGATTACAGGTGTGAGCCACTGCGCCCAGCCAGTTTTCTTTTTTTTTTCAGTGTCTTTGTCTAAGCTATCAGGGTAGTGCTGACTTCATAAAATGTGTTTGGAAGTGTTCCCTCTTCATTTTTTTGGGAAAAATTAGAAAGACTTGGCATTAATTCTCAAGTGTTTAGTAGATTCACCTGCGTAGCTCTGATCCTGGGCTTTTCTTTGCTAGAAGATTTTTGGATATTGATTCAATCTCCTCATGAGTCATAAGTCTGTTTAGATTTTCTATTTCTTTATGATTCAGTCTTGGTAGGTTGTCTGTTTCTAGTAATTTATTTCTTCTAGATTTTTCAATTTGTTGGTGTATAATTGTTTATTATGATCTTATGATCCTTTTTATTTCTGTGTCAGTGGTTACAATACATGCTCCTTCATTTCTGATATTATTTATTTAAGTCTTCTCTCCTTTTAATCTCAGTCTAGTTAAAGGTTTGTCAATTTTGGTTGTTTTTGTAAAAAACGACCCTTTGGTTGAATTTTTTTCTATTTTTTTATTCTATATATATTTTAACTGTGTGCTCTAGTCTTTATTATTTTTTTCCTTATGGCAATTTTGGGCTTAGTTTGTTCTTTTTCTATTCTGTTGAAGTACAAAGTTAGGTTGTGCATATATATGTATAAAATAAATATATAACTATAAATATGGAGTTATATAAAATATACATTATAATATTATATATTATGTTTTATGTATTTGTATTAGTCCATTCTCATGCTGCTATAAAGAAATACCCAAGAGTGGGTAATTTTTAAAGGAAACATATTTAATTGGCTCACAGTTCCATGGGTTGGAGAGACCTCAGAAAACTTACAATCATGATGGAAGGGGAGGCAAATATGTTCTTCTTCACATGGTGGCAGTGAGGAAAAGTGTAGAGCAAAGTGGGGAAAACCCCTTATAAAATCATCAGATCTCATGAGAACTCACTCACTATCATGAGAACAGCATGGAGGCAACTGCCTTCATGATTCCATTACCTCCCACCGGGTCCCTCGCACAACATGTGGGGATTACGGGAACTACAATTCAAGATGAGATTTGAGTGGTGATACAGCAAAACCATATCAATATTCTAGTATAATTATATATTACATTACATTATATATAACATATATTTTTTCAATGCAGGTGTTTATCACTATGAACTTCCCTCTTAGCACTACTTTTGCTGCATACCGTAAGTTTTGAAATATTGTTTCTTCCTTTTCATTTGCCTCAAGATATTTTCTAATTTCTCTTTTTATTTTTTTCTTTGACTCAATCAAGAATGTTGATTCATATTCACCTATTGTAAAATGTCCAGATTTGTTTCTGCTACTAATTTCTAGTTTTTTTCTGTTGTGGTCAGAAAAGATACTTGGTATAATTTCAATCCTCTTAAATTTGTTAAGGCTTGTTTGTGACCTAATGTGATCTATCTTGGAGAGCATTCCATGAATTTGACAAGCACATGTGTTCCCCTGCCGTTGGGTAGAATATTCTGTAAATGTCATATGTCCATTTAGTCTGTAGTGTTACTCAAGTCCACTGTTTCCTTACTGATTTTCTATCTGAATCTTTGATCTGTTATTGAAAGTGGGGTATTGCACTCCATTTCTACCAATATTTGCTTTATGTGTTAGGTGTTCTGATGCTTTATGCATATATATTTATTGTTGTATTTTTCTGTTGACACTTTTATCATTATATAATGTCCTTTTTTGTCTCTCATGAGAGTTTTCAATGATGTCTATTTTGTGGAATGTAAGCATAACCACTCCTGCTCTCCTTTGGTTACCATTTGCATAAAATGTCTTTTTCCATCCCTTCATTTTCAGCTTGTGTGTCTTAAATGTAAAGTGAGTTTCTGATAGACAGCATATAGTTAGATTTTGCTTTTTAAAAATCCATCAGCCACTCTATATCTTTTTATTGAAGAATGTAATTTATTTGCTTTTAAAGTGATTATTTATAGAGAAGAATTTACTGTTGTCATTTTGATCATTATTTTCTGTCTGACTGTAGTTCATTTGTTTTTCTGTTCATTTCCTATTTTCTTCCTTGGTGTTTCGTTTCTTTTGTATAGCCTCTTTTGTATTTTCTTTGTGGTTACTATGAGGTTTACATAAAATATCTTATAGTTGTAATAGTCTATTTTAGGCAGATAACAACTTATCTTCAATAGCGTACAAAACTTAACACTTTTACTTCTCTCCCACCCACTTTGTTAATGTCACAGTTTACACATTTTTATGTTTTATATTAACATGTTTTGTGTTACAATTATTTTAATACTTTTCTCTTTTAATTATTATAGTATAATTAAAAGTGATTTACCCACCATTATTACAGTATTACAGTGTTCTGTATTTGCATACATATTTACCATTACCAGTGAGGTTTGTACTTTCATATGCTTTCATATTGCTGTTAGCATCTTTTAATTTCAACTTAAATAATTCTCTCTGTATTTTTCCAGAGGCAAGTCTAGTTGTAATGACCTGTCTCAGCCTTTATCTGGGAAGTATTTATCTATCTTTCATTTTTGAAGGATGTTTCTCCTGGGCATATTATTCTTGTTTGGCAGTTCTTTTCTTTTTAGCGTTTTGAATATATCACATTGATCCCTTTTGGCCTGTACAATTTCTGCTAGGAAATCTGCTAATCATCTTATGGAGATTCCCTTGCACGTGACATGTCACTGCTCTCGTGATAATTTCAAAGTGTTCTCTTGACTTTTGAAAATTTAATTATAATGGGCCTCAGAACAGAATTCCTTGGGTTTATCTTACTTGGAATTTGTTGAACCTTCCAAAGATGGATGTCCATTTCCTTCTCTTGATTTGGAAAGTTTTCAGCCATTATTTGTTTGTATAAGCTCTCCAGCCTTTTCTCTTGCTCTTCTCCTCCAGGATTTCCATAATGTGTATGTTGGCTTGCTTGAGGGTATCCTATAAGTCCCATAAGCTATCATCATTCCTTTTTTTTAATATTATTTTGCTCTTCTGACTGGAGAATTTCCAGGGACTTGTCTTTAAGTTTGCTGATTCTTTCTTCTACTCTCTCTAGTTTGTTGTTAATCCCCTCTAGTAAATTTTTCGATTCAGTTAGTGTATTCTTAAGCTTCCAGATTTCTGTTAGGTTCTTTTAAAATAAATTCTGTCTCTATTAAAATCTCACTTTATTCATATATTGTTCTGACCTCTTTGAACATCTTTATGATTATTTTGAATTGTTAGGTAATTATATATTTCTGTTTCATTAAGGTCAGTTTGTGGAGATTTATCTTGTTCTTTCATTTGGAATATAATTCCTTATTTCTTCATTGTTCTTGAATTTTTGTATTGGTGTCTTTGAATTAGAGAAAATGACCATCTTTCTGAGTTGTCATAGACTGAACTTACACAGAAGACCCTCATTAATCAGCTCAGCCAGAGAATGTGAAGACCTCTCAAATATTTGTGGTAATCCAATCCACAGTCTTTATTTTTAGCAGCTCCCAGATCTCAAGAGTGTGCTGTGTACCATCATTGCTCCAAGACAGGCATAACGAAGACAAAAACTCCCTTCTGTAGCTCCTTGAAAAACTGGAAAGTTGGACATACAGTTCACCTTTTTTCCTTCCTAGGGAAATGCTAAAATTTAGTATTTGTAATCCACTTGCTCTGGCTGAACCAGGAGGAGGGGCTATGGTGAGTGCTTGTGTGCTAGTTTGAACTGCCTTCTGTTTTCACTCTTCCCTAGGCGTTGAGCATATGCTGTGTCCTGTCAGTGCTCCAAGACAGGTGAGACAGCAGCCCGTTCCTTGGACAGCCCCAGGAAAAATTGAAAGGTTGGGTAAATGGCTCCACTATTTTCCTCCCGAGGTAGAAGCATCAGGCTAGGGTTTTCTCCCAATAACATAGCCTAATACATAGGTTGTATTAACAATAACATAGCATTGTGCTGGGGTGGATTATGAGAGAGTGTCTCAAATTTTATTTACCAGCTTCTGTGTGGCTGTTTTTCCATTCTCTGAGGGTGTGGTAGTTTCTAAACTAGTTTCTGTAGTTCTCACAATGAAAATGTATCCATGTATTGCTGAATTGGTATACCCATAAAGGGAAGGAGGGCCCAGGGCTTTCTGACCTGCCATCTTGTTGACTCACATATCTTTTTTCAGTCAAGTGAGAGTCAAAACGGCTCTCAAAAGCACAATATAGGAAAAAAGATTTGTCACATTTACAACTTATATTGTAGAACCCATTGAGCACATTGAGCACAGAAAATCTCCTGTCCAAAAGCAAGGGTAATTTACTATTATGAACATGAGAAACATATGTTATTAAGGATTGCCAGGCTGGTCATGATGGTCACTTGCTATAGTCCCTGGAAGGTATCTTAGGTATCTTGGAAGGCTGAGGCAGGAGGATCGCTTGAGGCCAGGAGTTTGAGTCCAGCCTGGGCAACGTGGCACCCATATCTAAAAGAAAAAACAAAAAACAAATGAATAATAAAAAAAGAATTGCTATATGTTGAGAAGTAGAAAATACCTTTTATACTACACAGAAGTATATTTCTTTTTCTTTTTCTTTTTTTCTTTTCTTTTTTTTTTTTTTTTTTTTTTTTTTTGAGATGGAGTCTCGTGCTGTCGCCCAGGCTGGAGTGCAGTGGCGCGATCTCGGCTCACTGCAAGCTCCACCTCCCGGGTTCATGCCATCATTCTCCTGCCTCAGCCTCCTCAGTAGCTGGGACTACAGGCGCCACCACCGTGCCTGGCTAAGTTATTGTATTTTTAGTAGAAACGGGGTTTCACTGTGTTAGCCAGGATGATCTCGATCTCCTGACCTTGTGATCCCCCACCTCAGCCTCCCAAAGTGCTGGGATTACAGGTGTGAGCCACCGTGCCCGGCCCACAGAAGTATATTTCAACAGTATATGCTAGCACTTACATTCAGTCCTAAAATATTGCTTTAGTCTTCTCTCAGCTTTTCATCTTAGATCTTACTGTCCAGGCTTTAAAATCATCCTACCTGGCTCCAATTCATATTTTCCATTTGTATTTTCAAATTTTTTTCAGTTTTAAGCAAAGTGGATCCACTGTGATTAGTAAAATGTGTGTTCTACATCTCGCAAGGAGTAATTTAATTTTAGGCTATACCATGCCCACATGCTGAAGTAAGAACTGCCTTGTGTTGAGTTTCTACTCTGTTATGGTTGTCATTCTTTGTGTTTTACTAGGCTTTCTCAATTGATTCCATTGAAACGCTTTAGCAACAAAGTGAACATCAACTTAATTTTTTGTGGTGTAAACATTAAAAATCCATTTTTTTAAACAATTTGGAAATCGCCTGCTCTCTTTCTTCAGCAAAAAGAAGTCTCATGACCTTCTTGCAGAGGGAGACCTGTTCTCGAGTTATCACTGAGGCAAACTGGAAAATAAGTTATGGGAGTTCCTACTTTCGTTTTCAGGCACAGAGGGGTTTCCTAAGCTCCTTCTGTGGAGAGATTTCAGAAATTTATGTCTTGAGCAAGTTGAGGAAGAAGGCATGGAGTGCAGTCTCTTCTGTTCTTGTTGGAAGAGGCCTCCAACAGGGAGAGATTGCATGGCTGAAATTATCATGAAGCAAGCAGAGGAAGAAAATGCATTGAGTGCCCGCTCTCCTATTCAAGCAAGTAGAAATCTCACATCCTCCTTGCAGGGAGATACTTCTGAAGTAATCACTGAAGCAAACCAAGGAAGAAAGCTCAAGATGCGCTCGCTTTTCCTTTTAGCCATGGAGATGTCCTCAGCCTCCTTACAATGGTAGATTGTAAGGGATTTATTGCTGGAGCAAGTAAGAGAAGAAGACACAAGGAATGCCATCACTCCCATTTAGGCTGAAGAAGCTTTCGTTTTCTATTTGCTGTGTAAGCTTCCAGATACTGGCTTCTTAGGAACCAGAGCCACAGATAGCTGCTGGAAAAGTGTGAAACCAAACTCTTTCCAGGGGTTAGGTTGGAAGTTGGCCTGATCCCAGTGGCTGTGGTTGCTGGAAGTGCTCACATGTTTTAAAACCCCCTTTGCTCTTCAGTAAATCTTCTGATGCTCTGTCCCTGATGTTCCTCAAGCAAGGTGGTTTAATAACCAGGTTCTCTGGCAGGGACTGTAAAATTGTGGCACTATGTGTATGGTACAAACCCTTAACCCTTCAGGAAGAAGCTAGGAATTGGGGATTCTTTCTAGGTTGTAAGGCACTGTGCTCAGGATGGGGTTAGTGTTCAAGTTTTTCTTCATTTTTTCCACTCGTTTTGATGTGGATATTTTCTCAGTCATCCAGTGTGTAGGAGTCTTTTAACTAGAGTTTGGCTTTCTCTTGGAGAGAACTGATGTGTGTGTAGGTGTCTACTCAGTGTGTCTGTGGGAGGAGAGTAGTCCAGAGCCTTCTATTCCACCATTTTGTTGCTGACATCAGCCTGAGGACTTTTTCCTTTATTTATATATGAGACAGAAGCCATTCTCTGTGCTATGTGTGTGTATGTAAATATATTTATGCATATAACATATAAATAATGTATTTGTTTCCCAGGAAAAAGTATAATCCAGGGAAAAAGTTTCAGAGGATAAACATTGATAGTCTTTCCTCCTCTCTGGCCTTTTAGCAAGGAAGTGTTTTATGTTTTTCTGATCAAGAGAATATGTGGATTTGTGGAATTAAAAAAGCCAGAGTAAACAGGTGGGCTATTTTGCAGAACGTCTTTTAATGAAATAGGATTCACATAATTTGACAGAAAGCAAGCTAAGTTTCCATGGTTTCTGCTTGCCATCTTCATTGTGTTTAACTTCTTTGGCTGCTGACTCAAATGTTTCATCTGAGGTAAAGGTGACCCCAGACACCTCAGGAAGATCCTCAGAGCCCTTCTCTGTCCTTGGGAAGAAGAATGAAAGTACCCTGATAGCCTCTAGAATATGTTTGATGAACTAATTATTAATTGAAGGTATTGCCAAGACAAAATAGATTTCTAACGTCTGGCCCTGTATTCAATAAAGTAAGAATGCTTCTTTAACTATTTTGCCATTTATTTCTTTGCATTACAGAAAAATGTATCAGGCTACAATTTCATGTTTCTATAATTAAAAACTCCTTATTATTAAAATTACTACTGGGCTCGATGTGGTTTCTCATGCCTATAATCCCAGCACTTTGAGAGGCTGAGGCAGAAAGATCACTTGAGCCCAGAAGTTCAAGACTAGCCTGGGCAACATGATGAAACCCTGTCTCCACAAAAAATACAAAAAATTAACTAGGCATGATGGTACATGCCTGTAGTCCCAGCTACTTGGGAGGCTTAAGTGGGAGGATCACTTGAACCCAGGAGGTCGAGGCTGCAGTAAGCTTCTGCACTCCAGCCTGGGCAACAGGGCAAGATTCTGTCTCAAATAAAATAAAATTGCTATTAATGTCAATACTGCTTGACTTATAATTTTAAAAAATGAACACACTATATAAGTTCTGATAAAAGAAATATAATAAAAGTAGCCCTGCAACTTTAGATAAGCCACTTAATCTCCCTGAGCCTCAATTTCCTCATCTATTACAGAGTAGCGTTGAGCTATGTGATCACAAGATGTAGAACAGTGACTCTTCACCAGTGGGATATAATTAGGATCTATAAAAGTGACACATGTTTTGTATTTTTTAAATAATGAGCAAGATTGAATATACTTCTTCAAACTCATACACAGAGCCTTTGGCTGGTGGGAAATCTTAGAAGATACACCAAGAGTTGAAACATAGTGAGGTGTGATAGAAATGATTGAGTGGTACCAAATTTAATCTATCATTACTGTAGATCTGTGACTTTGATGTCCATTACATAAGTGACCTAAATATATGTGTGCATAATATAAAATAGATATAAAATAACACCTGATATTAATAATAACTACCATTTTAAGAGCTTTCTGTATGCTGGGGAAAAGGATAAAATACTTGAATAAAGTTTAAAAGACAAAACTATTAAAAATAACACTACGTGTAATAATTCTAAGGGATATATAACAACTTAATTTTGACCACAAAAAAAAGTAACAAATACACTTTAACATTTTTATATTGCCTATCCCTTAATCAACTGTTGTAGTTACTGTTCTTTTTGATAGTTTTGCCTTTAAAAAAAATTATTTTTTTGAGATGGAAGTCTCGATCTGTCACCCAGGCTGCAATGCATGGCGCAATCTCAGCTCACTGCAACCTTTGCCTCCCAGGTTCAAGTGTTTCTCCTGCCTCAGCCTCCCAAGTAGCTGGGATTACAGGTGCATGGCACCACACCTGGCTAATTTTGAACATTTTTGGTAGATATGGTGTTTTGCCATGTTGACCAGGCTGGTCTTGAAGTCAACCTCAGGTGATCTGCCTGCCTCAGCCTCTCAGAGTGTTGGGATTACAGGTGTGAGCAACTGCACCCAGCCAGTTTTATCTTTTAGTTTTCCTACTTGAGATATAAATGGTTTACTTCCCACAATTACAGTATTACAGTAGTCTTAATTTGTCTGTATTCTTTCTTTTGCCAGTGAGTTTTATACATATACCCATTAGCATCCTTTTCTTCCCGACTGAAGAACTCCCTTTAGCATTTCTTGTAAGACAGGTTTGGTGTGATGAATTCTTTCAGCTTTTGATTGACTGGGAAAATCTTTATCTTTCCTTCATGTTTGATGGGAAGCTTTACCAGATAGAGTATTCTTGATTGACAGTTTTTTCTCTTCAGCACTTTGAATGTATTATACCATTCTCTCTCTTGTCCCGCAGGGTTTCTACTGATAAATCCACTGAAAGCCATACTTGGGCTCTGCTGAATGTGATATGTTTCTTCTTGATGGTTTGAGTTTTTCTTATTTGTATTTGAGTTTTAACAGTTTGATTGTAATGTGCCTTGGGAAAATCCTCTTTGGATTGAATTTTATTTGTAACCACTCAGCTTCCGCTACATGAATACAGTATAGTCTTTCTTTAGATTTGGGAAATTTTCAGCCATTATTTCTATAAGTGTCCTTTATGGACATTTTTCTCTCTCATCACCTTTGAAAATTCCTGTTATGTGAAGGTTCGTTTGCTTGATGGTGGTCTATAATTCTCATAGGCCTTCTTCACCCTTTTTTATTCTTTTTTACTCTTTGATCCTCTGATTGAGTAATTGCATATGTTCTATCTTTAACCTCATTGATTCTTTCCTTTGAGCAAATCTGTTGATGTTTCCTCATGAGTTTTTCAAGTTTGGTTATTGTATTCTTTATTTCTAGGATTTCTATTTGGATTTCAAAGTTGTTTCTATTTCATTTTAAAATTTCTAATTTTGTTCCTGGATTATTTTCCAAATTATATCTAGTTTTCTATTCATATTTTATTGTGATTCCCTGAATATCTTTAAAAGGGTTAATCTAAATTATTTTCAGACATATGATAGATTTTTAATTTTTCTAGACCTTTTGTTAGTTTCTTTTGTTGGAGTTATATTTCCTTGAGTTTTTACAATCCTTGCACCTTTACAGTAATGCCTGTGCATTTAAGGAGGCAGCCACCTCTTCAGCTATTGCAGGTGTTCTTTGGTTCTGTTAGATCTTTACTAATTAGTATCAATTCTTAATTTCTAGCTTGTTGTTGTTCCTGTTCTGAGAAGAGCTTATAGTGCATACCAGATCCAGAACACTGCAGTGGAACTAACTTTCTGCCCTACCATTATTTCCTGATTTGGGAAGGTCTTAGAGTGAACACTGGAACTTAAATGCTACACTGGAACTAAATCACAGCCCTGCCTTTGTCTCCCAGTCTGGTGAAAACTTACAGTGAGCACCAGAACTCTCATGCCATCCTTTTAGTTGTTCAGGCCAGTGAATGTCTTCAGCCAAGCACCTGGGATTTATGGGAAATAGGACTAGGGATTGGGGCCTTCCCATGAATTGTGCCCCCTGCAGTGCAACGGTGCTGGCCAATCTCTTTAGTATGGCATTACCACTGATCCGAACATAGAAGGTCTACCAAGTTGCTGCAGTCAGTGCCCTGCACTTTGGCCTCAACTCATCTCAGGAGGTTCACTCCTCTTGGCACTCCCACTGGTTCTTGCAGGGCAGGACCAAAGTGAGTTTCCCACAGAGATTCCCAGATCTGTGGGGAGATTGGATATCCACCTCCAATTCTCTCCTCTCATTCAGCAGCTGTGGACTGAGGAAAATTTTCTGTGAGTGGCATTATGCTGGCTTGGGGGAGAGGGTGGCACAGTCTAAAATGATTCTTACTCTTACCAGTTATGATTTCTTTTGATTCTGTGGGCCCAGGGTGTTTCTTCATTTTTCCCTGAATTCTGGTAAATTCAGGATGGTTCTCTTGTCTTTGAATAGTTTCTAATTATACTTTTGTCGGGTGAGTGATGCCAGGGGATCTTCTATTCCACCATTTTGCTGACATCTTCCCTTAATTGGACTCTTAAACCCTGCCATGGCCCATTTCTTTCATGGATAATTGTCTAATTGATGTTGTGGTGGTTTTTTTTGTTTGTTTGTTTGTTTTTAAGGACAAAGACTGGTATTCTTACTCTGCTAGCTTGCTGATATCATCAATGAGTTTTATTTTGGATTATAAATATAATGCATAAATGTGAGAAAGGCAATAGGAAGTGGGACTGACAGAGGCAAAAATTTTCTGTGTTTTATGCTTTTCTTGGAAGAAATCATTATTACAATTTGAAAACATTTTCATGCGTATATAAGTATGACCATAAGTTTTTTTTCCACATTGGCACATAGAGAGTTATCTATTATTATCAACCACAGGTTATTCTGTTTCATAGACTGTAATTTAAGAACAATTCTCTATTAAAAATATTTAGATAGTTTCTATTTTTGTCATTACATGTTATGCTGTGATCTTTATACTTACACATTGTTTCACAGATGTATTTACTTCTGCATAATGAATTCCTGTAAGTGAAGGTGCTGAGAAAAAGTGTCTGCATGTTTGTATAGATATTGCCAGATTGCTCTATAAAAGAGTTTACCAATTTTGTTCTCTGACTAAAAGTGTATGAGAGTGCCTGTTTTCTATATCCTTGGTAACACTGTGTACAACTTCATACTCTTTGCCATATGATGGGTAAAAATTGTTCCTCTTGTTTTCATTTGTTTTTCTATAAATATGAATAACATTGACAATCTTCATGTTTAGTGGATATTGGTACTGTTTTTTTCTCTTTAAACTACTTATTTACGTACTTTTGACATTTTGATTAATTTACAAGTTAATTACATATTAGGGAAATTATTACTTTATCATATCAATTGCTATCAGATATGTTGAAAATATACTTCCAGCTTTTCATTTATAGTTTGAATCTCTTCATTTTTTTTAACTGTAATTTCTTTCTGTATTCATGAGTGATATTTCTTGATAATCTATTTTTTGTGATATTTTTCTTTGTTTTTAAAAAGTTCAACTTTTGTTTTAGATATAGGGAGTACATGTAAAGGTTTGTTACATGGAAATATTGTGTGATGCTCAGGAGTATGAATCCTGTCACACAGGTAGTGAACATAGTACCCAATAGGTAGTTTTTAACCTGCTCCCTTCCCTTCTCCATCTAGTAGTCTACAGTATCTATTGTTCTCATATTTATATCCATGTGTGCTCAGTGTTTCGCTGCCACTTGTAAATGAGAACATGGGTTTTCTGTTTCTGCATTAATTCGCTTAGGATTATGGCCTTCAGCTTCATCCATGTTGCTGCAAAAGACAGCATTTTATTTTATTTTTTATGACTGTGTTGTGTTCTATGGTAGATGGGTCCCATATTTTCTCTATCCAATCCACCACTGATGGTCGCCTGGGTTAATTCTGTGTCTTTACTGTTGTGAATAGCATAGTATTGAATATACGAGTGCATGTGGCTTTCTGGTAGAATGATTTATTTTCTTTTGGTTATATAACCAGTAATGGGATTGCTGGGTTGATGATAGCCCTGTTTTAAGTTCTTTGAAAAATCTCCAGACTGCTTTTCACAGTGGCTGAACTAATTTACATTTTCACCAACAGTGTATAAGCATTCCCTTTTCTCTGAAGCCTCACCAACATCTGTTGTTTTTCTAACTTATTAATAATTACAATTCTGACTGGTGTTGATATTTCATTGTGGTTTTGATTTGCATTTCTCTGATGATTCATGATGCTGGCCGGTTTTCATGCTTGTTGGCTGCTCGTGTGTCTTCTTTTGAGAAGTGTCTGTTCATGTCCTTTGCCCATTTTTTTAATGGGGTTATTTGTTTTTGCTTGTCGACTTGTTGAAGTTTCCTATGGGTTTTGGATATTAGGCCTTTGTTGGATGCATAATTTGCGAGTATCTTCTCCCATTCTGTAGGTTGTATGCTCTGATACTGTTCATAAATTGTTGAAGTTTTAAGTTTTCAAGTTGATATTAATCTTTTCTTACATAATTTTTACCATGTTTTAAAATTTTCTTTATCTCATTATTTTCAGCACATTCATTTGTATTCCTTTATGATTTCATTTTTACAGGTAATCTTTTTTATCTATCTGGAAAGTTATTTTGAAACTTTTTGGGACTCCATCTCATTCCATTCCTCAAAAGCTAGCCAATTATCCAATACCATTTATTGAGTCATCTGTATTTCCCACATTGATATGAAATGTAATATTTATTCTACTGTAAATTCTTCCATATATTTACATATATTTCTCTTGTACTTAAAAGGAAATTCATTTTGCTTTTTGTACCAGCACAAAGTATTCTTAGTTACCTAGCTTTAAAACAAGTTTTCATATCTGAGGGGCCTGTTCTGAGTTCTGTTTGAACAGGAGTGCTTTTTGAATCCTATGAGACTTGCAGAGTGAAGTCAGAAGATTTAGCAGGCAGTCAGAAAAATGGGTCTTAATCTTTGAAGAGAAATCCAGAGTAAGATACAACAGTGAGAGCCATCAGTTTGTAGGTAATAGAAAAATCCATGAGAGTGGATGAGAATTCATTGAGAGAAATTCTGAGGAAGATGTAAACTTGGAGTCCTTCTATGTAATAGAATTTTTCCACACATGTAAGCATTTCTGTCCAATGTTTGTTGATTCTTAAAATGTCTTTGCTTTTAAAAATGTCTACTAACAGGAGAGACAATATAGTAATATGTTCATCTAGAGTTGAAAATCAGAAAATGAGTGAATATTAAGTAGAGGTTAGGACTCTTACATACTTGAAACTTTAAAGCAATGACTTTTAAGTTTTATTGTGACCTCTATGATAGCATGGATAAGCTGATTTGGGTGTGAGTGTGTGTGGGGGGTGGTTAATCTTGCTTTTCATTAATTTGAACTCTTAGAGGTCAGAAACTATCTTGTTAATTTTTTAATCCTGAAAGCAAAAAAGATGCTCAATAAATGTTATAATATAATCAAATACACAAAGCTCCCCAAGAGTAGGACAATAATCTTGTTTCATTGAACATACAGGCAGGAGACAAGTTTCTGTAGTTGTAATAATCTTAACTTTAATGTGGACATTGCCAGCTCTTTTACATCTAAATTATCTTTGCTTAGACTGACAACTTGTGGATCACTTGTGAATTAATGAGCTGCTATAACTAATTATTGTAAATCAGCTCAAGGACAGACCTTGTATATGGGGACTGCTATTGTAAAAAAAAAAAAAAAAGAAAAAAAAAAACCTCAAGTAGACTGAATTTTGTTGGTTTTGGAGGATTAGGTTATTTAAAAATGCCACCTTTTTACCTTTTAAATTGAGAAAGATGTTTCATCCATAGGATGTAAGGCAATTGTATTTACACATACATTATCTCACACACATCTCACATCCTGGCCTTCACAAGTGCTGCCTAGTAAAGAGGAGGGGAAGGCAGATGTCCTCCAGGGAGAAAAAGTGCTGGCATATTGTAAGAGGTATCATCAGAGTCGGGTTACTTTTCCTTTCTGGGTGAGTTTCTTGCTGAGGTTACCGTTTGTCTGTGCTTTAGGAAGTTGAGTATAAAATTGATTTTCTTCAAGGGTTACCTTTTCCTCTAAAGTGAAAAATAAACCTCTTGTTTTATTTCATACATTTTTAAAATTCTTAGGTCTGGTTTAGTAGCTCAGAGCTCAGAGTGTTGAGGGAACATAATTGAGAAACTAAAATGGTGAAGAGCAAAATGTCATTGCCAGGTTTGAGGATGGAGGTGAAGAAGACTTCATTGTTTCCAAAACCCATTTTTCAAAAATAATTTTTCAAAGTTTACCAATAATTTTGTATCTCCTTTGACTCTTTAATCAGCAATAATGACTAAATCATTCATGTCTTTCAACAGTAATTACAAAATATTTTGACATAGTTATCCATTACGGAAACCACAGTGTCTGAGAATGACTGATTAAATAGTAGGAATTTCAAGAAATCCGTGGGTCACCTAGGCAGCATATATCATTTTAAAGGGAAAAAGTTATTTCATGTACTTATTCAAATCCATTAAAATAGGTGTTTCTGTGTTGTAGTTTGTATTCATTGGTTTTATAAAACAAAGGTCTTCCTTTTCATTGATCAGTATTTGAGATTCTTCTGGATGTTTGCTCAGTGAGGCTCTCAGTAACAAAAAGAATTAATTGGTGGATTCTAAAATCGTTCTGTTTTCCAAATATTTGGTGCTTCTCGATTTTATGTAAAACGTCAGACAGAATCATCTGTTCTTGGCCGATTTGAGTTTGGATAAAACTAAATATCATAGAAGTTGGTCTTAAGTATTACATCACCCATACAGGATCCCTTTTTGAATTTTTGCTTCAGTTTATAGGCTCATCCTGTGTCCTAAAATATACAAAGCTAAAGCACCTAGCACACTGTCATAAAGTAGGGTCTCAAAATTAATGTATTTCACTGAAAATTTAAAAGATATTTTAAGGGGAAGAAACTAACATTTATATGGGGAAAATTATGAGGGATAATAGGAGACACTTGGGGTATTGTAAAGTGACTTTCATTGTAAGTAATCAACTTTTATTATATTTCAGTCAGGAGGAGGACATAGAACACTGATGTATCAAAAATGTACACGTACACACACAGAACCTCCAGAAATTATTGTCGTTTTCCGTATTTTTTTTCTCTCCAAATTTCAGAGCATTGATGGTTAAATGCTTTAGATTAAGTGACTCATAAGCTTATTCTGCCAGATTTGGATGGTTGAGAGCCTCTACAGTTTTGTTAATGAGTGTCTGCACAGCAGCTCCCATGCCATTTGCCAAGAAGCAACAGACACTGGTGGCTATTAATGTAAAAGGTGTCTGTATTGGCTTATGAAATATCAGCATGCATATTTCTCTAAACATCTTTTACAAAAGACTAAGAAATATTGTGTTACATGCCAAGTGTGGGGCTCTTGAAGTTTTTAATAGATGTGAGAAATGTGCTCCCACTGTCAGAGGGGTCGGGTTTCTAAAGTATCACACCACAGGTAATTTCAGGGTGAGAAAAGGAGTGGAAATCAGTGCTCACTTCTGCCTGGAGGCAGATGATGTGGTTGCAGCACAGGGTGTAGGAGGTGGAGAGGGAAGAAGATGCCGAATGAGAAGAGCATAGTGCTGGGAAAGGACCTCAGTAGATGACAGAGCAATGAAATTTCTTCTTTAGCAACTGTGAGTTGTGAAACATTCAAGAGAGGGAACAATGTCTAGATAGATTTATAGAAAGTTTCCATAAGGTCTGTGTCATTTAAAATCCCTGGATGTCCCCCATTAGAAGATATATAATAAAATTCCACTGTATTTTTCAAGATTGCCAAACTGTGCTTTCCCATATGGCCTCTGAGCAAAGATAGAACCAAGTGCACTTCTTGGGCTTAGAAGGGTAATACTTTAAAGTGTCTTGTTTAGGCCAGGCATGATGGCTCATGCTTGTAAATCCTAGCATTTTGGGAGGCTGAGATGGGCAGATCACTTGAGTCCAGTAGTTCAAGACCAGCCTAAGCAATGTGGCAAAACCCCCCTCTACAAAAAAAATACAAAAATTAGCTGGGCATGGTGGCTACATGCCTGTCATCCCAGCTTCTTGGAGGCTGAGTTGGGAGGATTGCTTGAGCCCAGGAGGTTGAGGCTACAGTGAGCTGAGAATGCACCACTGTACTCCAACCTGGGTGACAGAGCAAGACCCTGTCTCAAAAAAAATAATAAAAATAAAAACTAAAGTATCTTGTTTAGAGGCCATGATGGTTAATTTTATGTGTCAACTTGACTGGGTCATTGGGTACCCCGATTAAACAGTATTTCTAAGTTTGTCTGCGAGGGTGTTCTCAGATGGGAAATAATGTTTAATCGATTCAGTCCATTGAGGGCCTGAATGGAACAAAAGGTGGAGGAAGGAGGAATTTCCCCCTCCCCGCCTTGTGTTCTGCCTTACCAGTTGAGCTAGGACATCTCATCTCATCTTCACTTGCCGTTAGACTGAGATTTATACCATCAGCTCCCCTAGTTCTTATGCATTTGGGCTTGGTTGAATTCACCACAGTCTTTCCCGAGTCTCCAGTTTACAGATGGAAGATCATGTGACTTCTCAGCTTCTATAATTGCATTTTCTCATTATTTATCCTCTACATCAGATATAGATATCTGTTTAATTAAGGACTCGTGGAAAAAGATGACAGAGAGAAGATGACAGAGATGTTATCTACAATGTCCGAAATTAATGAAAAACTGGTTTGTGTGATGTGCAAGATACTCCTTGCCATCAACAAGAATAAGACACAAGTCCTAGGAGAAAAAGGCAAGAATATAAGCAGACAAATTACAGAAATGGTTATGAGCATATGAAGAGAAGCTCTAATTCATTAGTAATTATGGAATCGCTGATTCAAATAGCAATTAGGTATTATTTTTCTCCCATAACACTGGCAAAATATTAAAAAGTTAAAAAGTTGGATAAGGCCATAGGCATCCTCACACATTTGTCCACTACATGTGGGAATGTGGGAAGTAGACTTGGCATCCATTCTGCAGAGTAAGCTAGAAGTATGGCAGCAAATACACACACACACACACACACACACACACACACACACACACACACACACCTGGGTGAGAATTTATTTGTAATGTATCTTGGAATGATTATATATAATATATTATGGATTACAGCAATTCTGCTTCCAAGATACATTACAAATAAATTCCCACCAAGTCCATATGGGATCATGAAGCTGTTCATTTATAGCAATGTTAGAGAGTTGCAGGCAATCAGGGAGAGTAGGTAGAGAAAATTGATGCTTGCATACCATAGAGTTAGTAGTAACAGATTAGATGTACACAAAGCCATATGGATTAAAGTTTAAAACTATTGTGTTAAGTGAAAGTATGAAATAGAATGAGATTCATTTATGTAAGTTTAAAATACATGCCTACATATACACACATGTGCATATACACACAAACAACATGCATTTCATTGCTAAAGTTTTACAGGGACAAACCCCAGCCATTTAGAATGAACAAATGAACAATAGTTAATTTCAAAGAGGGAGATTTATAATAGCTTGACATTTTAGCGCTTACTGAGCTTTTCTCCATCTCCCTTGGGAGGAGTCTAGTTGCAGTTTAGAGTGACAGCTCTGTGCACTGATCTAAGCTCAGACATTGGTCTTGTATCTCTATTTTCAAAGTGTCTGTGTAAGAACCTGTCCAGACAGTAGGGAAACAAGGAAAGAAAAAAGAATGAAAGAAAAATGTTCTATTTAGCACATAGGCACCACAGTATAACTATATATCCCACTGTGCATACCAAATTTATAGAATTTGTTATGATTACCACAATTAATGCCATAACAACCTGGGATACATTAAAGCATGTGGCAGTGGAAGTCCTCCTGAATCAGGACCCAAAGTATAGTATTACACAAATATGGTTTTTTGGTTTTGTTTGTTTGTTTGTTTGATTTTTTTTGAGACAGTGTCTCGCTCTGTCACCCAGGCTGGAGTTCAATGGCACCATCTCAACTCACTGCAACCTCCACCTTCTGGGTTTCAAGCGATTCTCCTGCCTCAGCCTCCTGAGTAGCTGGGATTACAGGTGCCCACTGCTGCTCCAGGCTAATTTTTGTATTTTTAGTAGAGATGGGGTTTCGTCTTGTTGGCCAGGCTGGTTTCGAACTCCTGACCTCAGGTGATCCGCTTGCCTTGGCCTCCCAAAGTGCTGGAATTACAGGCATGAACCACTGTGCCCAGCCAAATATTTTTTTTAAATCACTTTTATTTAGCTTCTATAATAAATAAAAGAAAGCTATAATCAATAATGAGTACAGGTAGACATAGAGTGCGGAATAATAGACATTAGAGATTCAGAAGGAGGGATGGAAAGGGGGTAAAGGATGAGAAATTACTTAATATAGCCAACGTACATTATTCAGATGATGGTAACACTAAAAGCCCAAACTTCAGAACTATGTAGCAATATATCCTGTAACAAAACTGCATGTGTACCCCTTAAATTTACACCAATAAAAATAAATCACTTTTTAAATTATCATACACCAATGAAGGGTTCCACGTGCTGTAATTTTTCTTATAATGTGTGGCTGCTCCCAGTTTTCCTAAGATGTGATTATTGTAGTTTTAATTTTTTTAAGATTTGTCTTCTCAGAACACAGAATACCTTTGTTAATCTTGTTTAGATATCATCATAAAGAACTGTCTAAATTTCTTATTAAACTAGTTTTAAGCTCATTTTTTTTAAAAAAGTAATATCTTTCTCATCATAGAAAATGTAGAAAAATGTAAGAAGAATATATAAATTACGTATGATCTCACTATTCAGGACAGCTACTTTCAACATCTGATGAATATATATATGAATTATCCTTTTTGTCGATGCCATTACAAAACTGAGATCATATCATATTGTAGTTATTGACCTACTTATACAATGGTTTTCTTCCAGAAATGTTTTATTTTGGCTTATATAAATACACACAAAATTAAAAATGAGTGAAAGAGAAAGGAGGATGATAGGAAAAATGAGACTAGGGAAGGTAAGAGAAAGTCAGGTGTGAGGTTAGTATACAATGCATAATGAGCTCCAGTATGTTTGGGAGAAGTGGAGCACACATTCGCCTCTGAGTCTGCTGGCAGCAAATGTTAAAATCCAGGGCATGATTTCTAGAGTCCATAAAATATATACTGCCATGAAATTAGGTGATGCATAGCTCTTGCTGACAGTGGGCCTAAGGAACTCCTCTCTCAAATCGTAATCAGTAGACAAAGAGTAAGATAGTGAACAAGAGCCTCCTTAATGTTTTCCTAGTAATTACAACACTCTCCTTCATGGGGCTTGGGAGAATATCTTTGCAAAATCTACATCTGATAAGGGGTTAATATTCAAAATAAACTCGGAACTTAAATAACTCAATAGAAAAAAAAAATAAGCCAGTTAAAGATGGGCACAGGACCTGAATAAATATTTCTTAAAAGAAGACATACAAAAGGCCAATGAGTATATGAAAATATGCTCAATATCACTAATCATTAGAGAAATACAATAAAAAACACAATGAGATAGCACCTTGCACCTGTTAGAATGGCTATTATCAAAAAGACAAAGGAAGCTGAGGCAGGAGGATTGCTTGTACCCAGGCATTTGAAGCTTCATTAAGCTATGATCATGCCACTGCACTCCAGCCTTGGCAACGGAGTGACACCATACCAAAAAAGAAAAAAGAAAAAACACTAGGACATATAATAACAAGTGTTGGTGAGGATGTGGAGAAAAGGGAACCCTTGCACACTGTTGGTGAGAATTTAAATTATTATACCCTTTGTGTAAAAAAGCATGAAAGTTCTTCAAAAAATTAAAAATAGAGTTAACTTATGATCTAGCATTCCTACTACTGGATATATATTCAAAGGGAATGAAATCTGTATGTTGAAAATACATTTGCACTGCGCTCATATTTATTGCAGCATTATTCACAATAGCCAAGGTATGAGATGAAAAGTATCCATTAACAGATGAATGGATAAAGAAAATGTGGTATATATACACAATGGAACACTATTCTGCCATAAAAAGGAAAGTAATTTTGTGACTTGCAAAAACATGGATGAACCTGGAAGACATTATATTAAGTGAAATCATCCATGTACAGAAAGACAAATACTGCTTCATCTCGCTCACATGTAGAATCTAAAAATTTTGATCTGGTGGAAGTAGGGAGTAGAATGGTGATTGCCAAAGAATTGGGCAATGGTGGTTGGGAGTTGAGAAGATGCTGGTCAAAGGATCTAAAATTTCAGATAGATAGGAGGAGTAAGTTCAAGAAATCCATTGTATAACTTGGTGACTATCATTGGTGATATGGTTTGGCTCTGTGTACCCACCCAAATCTGGTGGGATTGTAATCTCCAGGTGTCAAGGGAGGGGCCTGGTGGGAGGTGATTGGATCATGGGGGCAATTTCCCCCATGCTGTTCTCATGATGGTGAGTGAGTTCGCGTGAGACCTGATGGTTTAAAAGTGGCAGTTTCCTCTGTGTGCTCCCTCTCCCGCCACCTTATAGAGAAGGTACTTGCTTCTCCTTCCCCTTCCGCCATTTGTAAGTTTCCTGAGGCCTCCCTAGCTACACAGACTGTGAGTCAAACCTTTCTTTTACAAATTACCCAGTCTCGGGCAGTTCTTTATAGCAATGTGAAAACGGACTGATACAGTTAGCAACGATATATTGCATCACTGAAAAATGCTAAAAGAGTAGATCTTAAATGTTCTTACCAGAAAAATGACTTTGTGAAGTAATAATATGTTAATACTGCTGTTCACAAATGTGTATGAATTTCAAAACATCATGTTGTAAGTGATGAAAACATACAGTTTTATTTGTCAAACCATTTTATTTGTCAATTAAAGTAAATAAATAAATTACGTGTGGGGCTGGTACCACAACATCTAGGACATAGGAACTCTGTATCAAGGGTTCCTGCTTTATTACTTTGCTTATTGTCACTGCATTATACCTTTGCAAAATATAGTTGTGTGTTTTCTGGCCTAAAAATCCTGATTAAGCAACTGAATTTGTCCTTGAAGAAAAAATAACTGCTAGTAACATCGTCAGAACCCAGACCCCAAAAGGCTTTATAAAACCTATTTAATCCTTTTAAATGCAAATGTATTTAAATATGTACCTTCATGTATTCATTTTAAATAAGCTGCTAACTCTAAATATTTAAATATTCCCAGCTACTCCTGTAAACCGTACAGAGCAAATTTTATTTTCTACCTATCATTATTTTCTGCTGTATTTCACACTTAAGCCAACCTTCTGATTGCAGTTTGACTCAATAAATATTTGTGACTGAGGTATGTTTTCAGTCACCACCCTGGGCAATATGGTAAATGTCAGTTGTCCCTCATTCAAGTGGACTTTGAGGCTATATTATTTCCCGTCAGCTATTCTTCTTTAGTAAAATACCCTTAGAGAAGGTTGCATATTAAAAAACAATGTATTCTTCCTCAGGCAGATTTATGTTTTTTATAGAACATATTTGTATTTTTACTTGTGTATTTTTATTCTCTTCCCCAGGCAAAGTGATAAATTTAATAAATATTTTAAAACTCCATCAATTCCCTCCCCTCCTGTATATTCATTTGCTCTTTCTTTATTCTCATCAATATTGAAATGGCTGCAGTATCTTCTGTGTCTCTTGCCCTTATTCACTCTCTCCTTACAATTTGCAGCCAAAGATCTTCCCACTATCCTAGTACTCAACTCGTATTTCTCATTCCACTGCAATTCTACTTGTACTCCTTCCCCAAGAACAATTTGCTAATTAAAGAAATAAAAATTTAATAAGTAAACTTATTCTTTTTATAATTTATAAATTTAAATAACTAAAAAGAACACCTGTATACACTTCACATAGATTCGCGAATTACTAACATTTTGTCACATTTACTTAATCTGTCTCTTCATTTTTCCCAAATATCTTTTTTTTTTTTTTTTTTTTTGAGACAAAGTCTCACTTTGTCCCCCAGGGTGGAGTGCAGTGGCATGATCTTGGCTCACTGCAAGCTCCAACTCCCTGGTTCAAGTGATTCTCGTGCCTCAGCCTCCTGAGTAGCTAGGATTACAGGTGCCCGCCACCATGCCTGGCTAATTTTTGTGTAGTAGAAATGGGGTTTCAGCATGTTGGCCAGACAGATCTCAAACTCCTGACCTCAGATGACCCACCCACCTCAGCCTCCCAGAGTGCTGGGATTACAGGCGTGAGCCACCACGCCCGGCCTCAAATATCATTTAAGAATAAATTACCAACATCAGGACACCTCACTTCTAAATACTTTGGGTATTTCTTAAGAATAGTGGCACAATTTCACTTAACGATTACAATTTGCATATGCACAAAATTAACAATAATTCTATAATAGAAACTAAAATGTAGTCCTTATTCAAATTTTCCTAATTGTTACTAAAATATCTTTAGAGCCATTTAGGTTTTGGTTTATGCTTTCATTTAATCATAGCTTCTCAATCTCTTTTAATCTAAAACATTCTATTACCTTTTATTGTTTTTGTTTTGAGTTGATCTTTTTGAAATATCCAGGCCTAATCCTGTAGAGTGTCCTGCATTCCAGATTTGTCGTATCCTCTAGGGTGGCAGGTAGGGCAAATGAATTATTTATCCTGTGTAGCAAGCAATGCGTTATTTACTTCATTGAATGAATGCCACTTGGTCTTTCAGATAGCTAGTGTAACCATCTCCAGGTCTCAGAGTACCATATTCTCCCTAAAATTTTCAGGATACCCTTCCCGTTATTGGGAGATAAAGCTCCAGAGAGCCCCCAAATGGCAAATGCATGAATACTTGTAGTTGGTAGTAATTATGGTGCACCATTCTGTACAAAGATGTTTCTTTTCCATTTCCCTCCATTCTACCAGTAAGGAACACTTAATTATAGCCAGGTACAATGACGTGTGCCTGTGGTCGTAGCTACTTGGAAGCCTGAGGTGGGAGGATCACTTGAGCCCAGGTTACAGAGAGTTATGACCATGCCACTGCACTCTAGCCTGGGTGACAGAGTGAGCAAGCCCCTATCAAAAAAGAAAACACACAGACACACACACACACACAGAAAAACCTTAGTTAATATGACTTTAATAATTTTTATTAAAATCCTGATAATCTCATTTTCAACAATAAAACAATTCAACAATTAAAATGTGCCCCCTATAGACTCTGAGTTGTCAGGGAAAGGTAGGGTGACGGGTGAATCATAAAAAATGAAGAAACACAAAACCATGTACAGAATAAATTTTGAATACCAAAAGATTTCCATCAAATTCAACATATTGACATTTATGAAGCACTCACTACGTGCCATGCTTTGTGATTGTGGACACACAGATAAGCAAGAAGTGATAGCTGTCCTCTGGGGACTTGCAGTCTGGTTACATACACCAGTAATTTCATACAAGCCAGTCCCTAATAAAGCCCTATAAAGACACAGATTTTAAAGAACAAGACAGGAGAGGGAGCTCTACTGTGTGTATAGTGACCCTGAGGGCCTGATGGAGGATGGCAGGTGAGCCAGGCCATAATGGACATTGGAGATCTTGCCTGAAATTAACACTAGGGGATGGAGAGGGAGGAGCATTAAAAATTCCATATTCCATTGGCAAAAGTAAGTGCCAAGTATATCTCACAAAGAGGCAAAATTCTGCTTAAAGGAGTATTAAGGAATAAATACAACATGGAGGTGGGTACTTTTCATCTGGGTTCTTTCAGTGCTGTGTGGGTGACTGGTTCCTCGGTATTTGTAGGAAGTGCATTGGCAAATTTCTACGTAGATTTTTAGCCAACCTGTATCTGGTGGTTGACACTAGGATCATAGGAATGGGTTGCATATTTCTATCTATACACAGTTTCAACTTTGTAGCCTCTTGTCCCTTAATTCTGCTCATGCAACCCAGCTCTGGGGTCTGTAGTTGAGCCATTAATTTACAAGCTGTTCTTTTCAAGGGATGTATGACTGTCCTACAGGAAGGTCCCCTGCCTGATGTCTGTCTTCAGACACTAGGTAAATAAAATCTCTGAAATATTGATGAGTAGAAATGGCTCTATTAATAATGGAAAAAGGAAACAGCAAGATCACTCATGTGAAAAGAGAGAGCACATTTCACTGAAATCCAAGCTCTTGTGACCATGCTTAGCCGTCCCTGATTGTTTTGTGGGAGGGCAGTGAACCCAGCACTGGAGGATGGAGACATTCTGTCACAGAGAGAATGCAGCTGGCGAAATGATTAAAATTACTGTGTGGGTGGCAAAGGAAGGGAAGCCTTTGTTAAGGCAAGAACAATCAGTATTTTAATATTGCTGCGCTTGCACCAGGAAGCCAAGAATTCCTGTTGGCTCTGCCTTGTGGGGTAACAGACAGGATGCTTGGACACCCTTGGAGTGGAATGAATGGGGAGCTGTTGGAAGACAGCTGTTACCACATGGAACAGCTCTTGAGCATCTTCCTCCTTTCATCACTTTCAGCATCGGAATCTCTGCTGGAGAGAATCGTGAGGCCCCTGCAGGAACGGGGTCTAAGATACAAGCACTCAAAAATGTTTACTGTGTGCTCACTAGGGGCTGACACTATGATCGTCAGTGATGAATAAGATAGGCCCAGTGCTTGCCCCCTTGGGATTAAGTAATTTCTTGTTTTTAACCTTGCCCCCTTGGGATTCTGGGAAAGATAGAAAAGGAATCAAGTCAAAATCAAGTAAACAGGGATGAACTACATAAGGGTTATTAAGAAGATGACATGGAGGCTGAGGTGAGGGTATCTAATTAAGTGTATGTGGGGTGGGGAGGAGAAGGTATGGCAGTAATGGGCAGGGAAATCTGCCCCAGGAAGGAATGACTAAGGTGCAACCTGAAGAATAAACAGAAAGCAGGAAATGGTATGAAGACAGTGTTCCAAGTAGAAGGAAGTCTATGGCCGTGGTATGATCTGATGCACAATTTTATTTATTTTTATTTTTTATAGGTTTATGGGGCACACGTGCAGTTTTGTTACATGGATATGTTACATAGTGGTAAAGTCTAGGCCTTTGGTGTAGCTGTCACCCAAATAGTGTACCTTTTACCCATTAAGTAATTTCTCGTTTCTAACTGCCCCCCATCCTTTTACCCTTCTGAATCTCCAAGTTTGTCATTCCACTGTATGTTCAAATGTGCGCATTACTTAGCTTCCACTTATAAGTGAGAATATGTGGCATTTGACTGTTTCTGAAATATTTCACTTAAGATAATGGCCTTTTCCATCTGTGTTGCTAGAAGTTCCATCATGTCTGTTGCTAAAAAAGACATGATTTTATTATTTTTTATGGTTGAGTAGTATTCCATTATATCACTTTTTTTTTCTTTTTTTGAGACAGAGTCTCGCTCTGTTGCCTAGGCTGGAGTGCAGTGGCTAGATCTCAGCTCACTGCAAGCTTCACCTCTTGGGTTCACGCCATTCTCCTGCCTCAGCCTCCCGAGTAGCTGGGACTACAGGCGCCCACCACCACGCCTGGCTAATTTTTTGTGTTTTTTAGTAGAGATGGGGTTTCACCATGTTAGCCAGGATATATCACATTTTTTTATCCACTCATCTATTGATGGACACTTAGGTTGATTCCATATCCTTGCTATTGTGAATAGTGCTGCAGTAAATACACTAGCGCAGACATCTTTTCGGTATAATGATTTCTTTCCCTTTGGGTAGAAACTCAGAAGTGGAATTGCTGGACTGATGGTAGTTCTATTTTTAGTTACTTGAGAAATCTCATTACTGTTTTGTATAGAGGCTGCTTTAATCTGCATTCTCACCAACAGTGTATAAGCTTTCCTTTTGCGTCATGATGCACAATTTCCTACAATCTATTCTGCCTGAGGAATGGAGAACAAATGAGATGGGACCAGAGTGGGAAACCAAGTCAGGAGACTGTTATAGTTGCTCAAGTGGAAGATGGTTGTAAAGGCAGAACTGATATTTTGCCTTTAGACTGACTGTATCCACCATTTTGGTAATAAAGAATCCCATGTGTCTTGAGGGGAGCAACACACACTGTGGGCTGGCGGAGGATGGGGATGGGGAAGGGAGAGCTTCAGGAAGAATAGCTAATGGATGCTTGGCTTAATACCTAGCAGATGGCATGATTTGTGCAGCAAACCACCATGGCACGTATTTGCCTGTGTACAAACCTGCACATCCTGCACATGTACTCATGAACTTAAACTACAATTTGAGGAACAAAAACAGAGCATCATGTGTCATAGCTTAGAAGTTTTGCACCTGATATAAATTGTATTTTATTTGTTTAGTTTTAGTTTGAGACGAATTCTCACTCTGTTGCCCAGGCTGGAGTGCAGTGTTGTGATCTCAGCTCACTGCAACGTTCGCCTCCTGGGTTCAAGAGATTCTCCTGCCTCAGCCTCCCGAGTACCTGGGACTACAGGCGTGTGCTATCACGCCTGGCTAATTTTTTTTGTATTTTTAGTAGAGAAGGGGTTTCACCATGTTGGCCAGGCTGGTCTGGACCTGATGTTAATTTTATTAAACTTCACACATTATGTAAACAGAATTATAGACTAATATATACAAATTGAGCTGTAGATATTGCTTGCTTGCTTTATTCAGGAAGTCACTTCTTTTGAAGGTCTGGCCCCCTTGCAATGCAACTAAAGTTTTCCCCAAAATTGTTCATAATTTTTCTTTGAGAATAATTATGTTTTGTACTTGGTGGTGACCCTGATATAGAGATCTGTTTTGAAAACATCTACAGTTTTCTTACTGGCTGGGTGACCAGGAAAGGGAGGAAGTTAAGCATGACCCTAGGTTTCTGAGTATGGGAGGCTAGGATAGGGGCCCCAGGGCAGAAGCAACTCCAGATTGGAGGCCTGGGACAGTTTTGCAGGAAATTCTTGAATGTATGAAAGAAGAAAGATTGTTTATCTGGAGGACAAAAAGTTCCTGTTATTCCTGAGATGACCCACATAGAAAAGAGCCTGGACAACATCAAAGAGAAAAAAAGGAATATGGCAGTAAATTTAAAATTGACCTTCACCTAATGAAACAAACATAGCTCCATGGATTTTTCAGTCAGTGTTGACCCAGAAATTACACAATTCAAACCCTTTATTTAACTGGTGAGCAGGGGGCCTCCGGCAGTTAAGTCACTTGTGCGAGGTCAGATAGCTAAGAGAACTTAATTTCTTTATGTCAAGTAATTGCAAAACATCATCAGTTACTTGGCGTATATTTTGTGTATCCTTCTGTATACACAAACTAACTGCAATTTATACTTTGTTAAAAGCTCCTTTTAAATTTTCTTTTCTATTAATGGAATAAATTTCTAAAATTTGCAACACATTTTCCTTCATTACCATTTGTGTCTCTGCAATGAGGATCTTCCCACTATTTAGTCATTCATACATTTACTGATTGGGGAGATTTTTCATTGCTCTTTAAAAATTTGGCGAAAGGTAACTGTATTATGCAATAATGTGGGTACTCTAAGTCCTTGACATTAGCAGCATTTTCATTCTCTTCTTCATGCCTTTTCTCTTTTGTTGTTCCTCTCCTCCGGAGAAATCAAAACAAAGCATGTTCACACCCATGCTAGACCAATAAGTTAGGGTACTTTAAACCGTGTGTGTGTGTGTGTGTGTGTGTGTAGTCTTTATTTAGCAGAGAGTCTGACTGTGCTTCATGGGGAAGGAGAGAAGAGCCATCAGGGGCCCTGTGAACCTCTCCTCTACTGTCCAGCACAGATCCATTCTTGCATCAAACATGAACACCCGTTCAGCAAAATAACCATCTTGCCATTAATCAGAACCATCCTCCTTAGATAACAGTTTGTGTTTGTAAGTGTTCCCCTTGGGGATTTCAACCCTGGTTCCCATCCTAAGAAGTTTATCAAATAATTCCTTTTAATTCTGTCACAGAGAGAGATTCTAGTGATTTTAATTTCCTCTACCTTTTCATGTTCCCAGTGTCTCACCCTTCAATCTCTGGTCCCAGGGTGCTCAGGACTCCTGGGCATGGCCTTCCGAGGGTCTGTCCTCTAGAGAGGAGCCATTCATCACTCTCTAGCAATATTTCTTTTTCTTTAGGACACTACTCTCAGTTAGATATAGAATTAAGTGATCTAATTAAATACGCAATATTTTGTTTTTAATCCTCTTGCTTGTAATTATTGTATTTTGTCTGTTTTGAATCCTGGATCTTGAACTTTATTAACACTTATGTTGTTCACCACTGTACACCAGCAGCTGGCAAAATACTTGACACCTGGTTGATGATAATATCTGCTGCAACAGTGAATTAATTAAATTAATCCAAAGGACAAATAATGTGTTATTCATTATATGAAATAGGGTTAGGTTCGTATATGGATAACAACATCTAAGAAAACTGTGGCTTAAATGAGATGAAAGTTTATTTCTTTTTTATCGAAAATGATGGAAATAGGTGGTCTGTTCCTGTAGGGTAGCTTTATTAAATTCTCAGGGACCCAGAATCCTTCTGTCTTGTGGCTCTGCACCCTCAGTATGTGACTTCTGCCACATAGTCTAAGATAGCAGTGTGAATTCCAGCTATCATGTCTGCTTACAGCTATAAGGAAGGGGGGCCTTGTATTAGTCAGTTTTCACGCTGCTATGAAGAAATACCCGAGACTGGGTAATTTACAAAGGAAAGAGGTTTTATTGACTCACAGTTCCGCGTGGCTGGGAGGCCTCAGGAAACTTACAATCATGGTGGAAGGGGAACCAAACATGTCCTTCTTCACATGTGGGTGGTAAGGAGAAGTGCAGAGCAAAGGCAGGGCAAAACCCCTTGTAAAACCATCAGGTCTCCTGAGTTCTTGTGAGATGTAACTATCATGAGAACAGCATGGAGGTAACCGCCACCATGATTCAATTACCTCTCACCGGGTCCCTCCCACGACATGTCGGGATTATGGGAACTAGAATTAAACATGAGAGGTGGATGTGAAAACCACCAAACCATATCAAAGCTAAAGATGGGAATGACTCTTTTTTTAAGGATATTTGCTATGTATCAAATTGTTTTCCCCCGGAATTCATATGTTGAAGCCTTTATCCTCAGTGTGGTATTTAGAGATGAGGCATTTGGAAAGTAATAAGGCTATATAGCCAAGAGAAGAGCCCTCAGGATGCAACTACCTCGCTGGCACTTTGATATTTTACTTCCCAGGCCTCAGAACTCTGAGTAATAAATTTCTGTTGTTTAAGCCACCCAGTCAATGGTATTTTGTTATAGCAGCTTGAACTGACTAATACAATACTTTTTAAACGATATACGATACTTTCAGTATGGGTAGAACATAGTAATATGGCCATGCTTAGCTACAAGGGAAGCTGAGAAAAATAATCCATACTCTGAACAGCTTTGTGCCCAGCTAAAACCAGGTATCCCATTAGTAAGGAAGAGAAGAATGGATACTGTCAACTTGGCATCCAAACATACCCTTTTTATCCAAACTTTGTTTCCAAATAAAGACAACAGCAGAATCTTGTATTTGTCTAACATGATACAACTATCCCTTAGACAACTAAAAGCATGATAACTGTCTCCCAAAAAGATGATTAAAAGAAATCTAGTCAACTCACATTCTCCCACTTAATATCCTGAATTTAAATTATGAAATATAAGGGTAATGAGTATTAACACATTTGGCGTTAGGTGGCAGAAGAATGGGAGAAAAGAAAAGAAATTTGGCTAGTATGTACACAAATGTATTCATATGAAAATAAGTATAAAATACTCATAATCGCTGTAGTCCTTTTTTTTGCAGCTGTTCATGTGGCTGTCACTGGTATTTATAACTATTCTCTTCCATGATCCATTCTGTATTCCCTTTGCCTTCAGCAAACACATTAGCTGGTCATGGTTCCCTGTCCAGTAGTTTGACCCAAACGTGATTCCTGAAGGGTCTGGGCTATTAGCAGTTCTGCCTGTATTGGTTTTAATCTGATTCTGACTTTAATCACAGGACATGATAGTACTCAAAGGTACTCTCGGGGATCTCCCACATTCCATATAGTCCTACTTGCCCTCATTAAGTAGTGGCAGCCCACTTTCCCCTTGACAGTGCTAATCACTTGTGTGAGTACACTAATCCCTTCTTTGTCTGTGGATACATGGGAATATGGAGCCTTAAGTATTCAGGTGATAGTCTCAACTACCATTGCTATGTCCCCTGTTGGAAGCATGTCTTCCTTGTGAACCAAGGCTTGTAGACCTGCTTAACATGATGTCATGAATATTGGAAAGATGTAGAGGTGGTATTCAGGGGAGCCAATCTTTTGGGCACCACCCCTTGGTTCTTGAACTCACAAATCCTGGTGGTGGAAGAAATAGCACTAATTGTTGACTGTTGATTTAGAGGATATACCGTATTCTAGAAGATATTACTTCAGCCTCACAAGCTTCCTTCAGGTGACATTGTAATTTTCAAAGGTCTGTTCTACAAATCTATCAGGTCAACATGACAGAGAACAACAGACAGCAGTATGAGATGACTAGTGAACTCTGTAAGCATGAGTCAATAGCCTCACTTACTTCACTGTAAAATGAGTTTCCTGGTAAGAAGTAATTTTGTGCTAGCACAAAGGTGAATCAGGCAGTCAGGGATGATGATTTTTGCAGAGGCTTTGCAGGTAAGGAAGGCAAATCTGTACTCCCAATGTCTATTCCAGTGAGAATAAAGTGCTGCCTCTTGTATGATGGAAGTAGTTCTGTGTAATCAATCAGCCACTCGGTGACTGGCTGATCTTCCCAGAGAATGAGGTTTTCCACTCCATCCAACCTTCCTACAGTCCCCTATAATTCAAGCCTGTTAGGTTCCCTTCCAATTTTGGCTATTGTATAAGATTGGGCTGCCAAACTTATACTCTGAGTTTGACCTCTTCTTTTAGGGGTAACTGCTTATTACTAATTTATTGTTTTCCAGATTCTCGGGGTCATCTAAATCCCCTTTACTGTTTCTTTTATTCCTCCTGCACAGTTGCTTATAAAATGTGGATATTGCTGCTGTGAGTGGTTTCATCTTACCTAGCCATATTTTGGATTATTTGGGTATCTTGTCACTTTGTTAAAGATGTGCTACATGGGTGTGTGTTTGTGCGCACACACGTATTCTAATGTATTCTAGCTGCTGCTTCTGGTTTTCTTTCTTTGGGTCACGGGGTGAGGCGATTCAGGGAGATTAAAAAATGATGCCTCTGCTACCAACATTTTGTTTTCAGGTTCTATTAATATTATTTCAAAGCTCCCCAAATGTCTTAATGTGCTGCCAGAATTGAGAATCACTTCTCTAGAGGAGTGGAGAAAGTATTTTATTTGGTCAAACGTCTAGCTTTGCTCTCTGCATTCTGCTGCAAGACTCGAGGGTACTATGAGAAGCTGGAGAAGTCTTAAGAGGTCTCTGTACGTCCCAGCTCATGGTTCATCCACCATTATCCAAGCCAGGGTTCAAGCTTGTCTTTATCTCTAAAGAATCCCTGGACGAGGAACTCCCTGCTGCTATGTGATTTGATTAGATTAAAATTTAGCACAAATACCTGGAAATTTTCACAGTCACTGTGCTCTGGGGCAAGATTTCTCACAGCCCTTCTTGGCCATGACTGAACCGTGTGTTTGACCAAAATTTCCCATTTGCCGTAATGCTTGATATATAGGTTGACTCACTCATTAAGTAGGTTGCAGTTAGTTCAGACCAACTTATATATTCTAAGGTCTCAGATATTTTTGAGATACCATCCCAGGTTTCTGGTTTTCAGTATTGCTATTTAACCCCAGGTTTTGGTCTGTGCGAACAAAACAAAACTAAAAGAATTAAACCTCCTGCCCCACAAATCAAACCAAAAAAAAAAAATCAACATTAAACCGTTCCCAAATGTGAGGATGATTAGTTATTCCAGAGTAGGAATGTTAGGCATAGGGGCTTCAGAAAATTTGTTTCTTTGTCTGTTTGACCCACTTCTATTTATACCTCCTAGTGACTCTGGAGTTTCTCCACATGTGGGTTCAGTTTCTAGCATGTTCATTGCAGCAACCAATATAGTTGTTATGGTCAGAACCTGATTCTTCAAAGTGAATGTTGATTCTGTATGGTTTCCTTATCCAAAGTATCAGTTCTCTTGTCTACCAAGGCTTTCCTCTGAGGACAATTCATGTCCTATTCCCTTGTGTAGCTTCCGATGGCAGGTAGTCTACTGCACATTGTTTCTTGGAGCAGTAACTTAAAGGAATTGATTTAAGGCCCCACAGAGCGATGTCACTCATGCTTCCTAAGTCAGAAGACCCAGGTTTGAGTCCTGGCATTGTCAGAAAACGGATGACTTTGGATTCAGTGCTATCTGCTGAGATAACTAAAAGAGACTGTGGTAGGGTTGGATATCCTCAGACAGAATTGTGGGGCTTGTATAAAGTTTGCAATTCTATGAGCAGAAGTCTTGCAGTAGACATGGCATTTACTCCTCCTTGTTGAGTCTTTTCCACTGATATGCAGTGCTTTGGGGATGTTAATACTCTACGAGGTGTCAGCCTGTATTCTGGATTGAACTTGTGAATGTTTCACAGTTTTCCTTTGACATGGGGATATAATTAGAACTGGGCCATTACACCTTCTTCAAATATGCTCATAAAGGATTTTTGTAATCATGGTATTTGGGGACTCTATGGCTGTTAGCAATCAAAAGTGGATCTTGCAGCATACATCGTCAAGATAAGGGTCTAAGAGGTCACCGGCTAAGCTCATCACAGGCAAATGTCAATGCTAACTATATTCTTTTTCCTGAAAATTGTTCTCCACTTGTTATTAAAAAAAAAATGAAGCCGGGCGCGGTGGCTCAAGCCTGTAATCCCAGCACTTTGGGAGGCCGAGACGGGCGGATCACGAGGTCAGGAGATCGAGACCATCCTGGCTAACACGGTGAAACCCCGTCTCTACTAAAAAAATCCAAAAAACTAGCCGGGCGAGGTGGCGGGCGCCTGTAGTCCCAGCTACTCGGGAGGCTGAGGCAGTGGAATGGCAGGAACCCGGGAGGCGGAGCTTGCAGTGAGCTGAGATCCGGCCACTGCACTCCAGCCTGGGCGACAGAGCGAGACTCCGTCTCAAAAAAAAAAAAAAAAAAAAAAAAGAGGGGTCCAGGCACAGTGGCTCACACCTGTAATTCCAGCACTTTGGGAGGCCGAGGGAGGTGGATAATTTGAGGTCAGGAGTTTGAGACCAGCTTGGCCAACATGGTGACACCAAATCTCTACTAAAAATACGAAAATTAGCCAGACGTAGTGGTGGGCACCTGTAATTCCAGCTACTTGGGAGACTGAGGTAGGACGATCGCCTGAACCCAGGAGGCGGAGGTTGCAGTGAGCGAAGATCACGCCACTGCATTCCAGCCTGGGTGATAGAGTGATGCTGTCTCAAAAAAAAAAAAAAAAAAAAAAAAAAAGAGATAGTTTTAGCCTTTATACACTTTTTTTAAAAAGTCAAGTAAAATACATATAACAAAATTTATCATCTTAACTATTTTTAAGTGTACAGTTCAGTAGTGTTACATATATTCACATTTTTGCACAACCACTTCCAGCACCTTTCCATCTTGCAAAACCAAAATAACTGCTCTCCATTCCCTTCTCCCCTAGCCCTGCCATTCTGCCTTCTGTTTCTATAGATTTGACTACTGTAGGTATCACATATAAGTGGAATCATATAGTATTTGTCTTTCTCTGACTCCCTTATTCCATTGTTCCATTTAGCACAATGTCCTCAAGGTTCACCCATGTTGTAGGATGAGAATTTCATTTCTTTTTAAAGTTGAATAATATTTAATTGTGTGATATAGTACATTTTGTTTATCTATTCATCCATTGATAGACTCTCAGAATAGTGTGGCTATAAATATGAGGGTACAAATATCTCTTCATGACCCTGCTTTCAATTCTCTTAAGTATTTACTCAGAAATAGAATTACTGGATCATATGGAAATCCTATTTTTAATTTTTTGAGAAACCATCTTACTGTTTCCCATAGTGACTGTACCATTTTGCATTCCCATCAAGAATGTACAAGCGTTCCAGTTTCTCCACGTTCTTGCAAATGCTTGTTATTTTCTTGTTGTTGTTGTTCGTTTTTGGTAGTAGTCACCCTAATGGGTGTGAGGTGATATTGTGGTTTTGATTTACATTTCCCTAGTGATTGGCAATTTTGAACATCTTTTCATGTGCTTATTGGCCATATGCATATCATCTTTGGAGAAACGTCTATTCAAGTCCTTTGACCATTTTAAAATTGAGTTATTTGTTTTGTTGTTGTTGCTAAGTTGTAGGAGTTATTTTATATTGTAAATATATTATAAATATTATAAATATTTTCTCCCATTTCATAGGTTGCCTTTTCACTCTCTTGATTCTGCCCTTTAATGCACAGAAGTTTTAAATCTTGGTGTCTGATTTATCTATTTTTACTTTTGTTGTCTGTGCTTTTGGTGTCATCCAAGAAATCAGTGCCAAATCCAGGGTCATGAAGCTTCCCCACTTCTCTTCTCAGAGTTTTGCAGCTTTAGGTTTTAACTTTAGGTCTTACATTTAGATCCATTTTGAGTTAATTTTTGCACAGTGTTTAGCCTCTATAACCTTTTGAAATGGTTGATATCCTTGAACTTGGCTCACTCCTTTCTCCTCTAATTCTGACAAACTTTTCAAGTTCAGTGAATTTGCCTAAGATCTTGCATGTCAGATTTATCTCCAACTTAAAAGTATATTTTGGTGACAGCTCCCAAGGGGCTACAAGAACCGGATGAGGCAGGCCCTGTACTGCATATAACTAAAGGAGATGATTTCTATGAAAGAACCTTGAAAAGTATAAAATGATAATCACATGTGCATGGAATAATATTGGTTCTACTGGAAGTACATACCAACCACACTTTTTGATTGATTTCTGTGAAGTGAAGATGGATAGGTATACTTAGGAAGTGAGATTTAGGTAACTACTGAAGGATGCCTGTGCCAAATATATGATGGGACTAAATGAAATATTAATAAAACACAGGTGTGTGCATGTGTAATATATACAATATAATATATATGTATATAATATATACGTATATACACACATACATATATGTATACTTTTTCTTTTATTCTCTTTCTTGCTTTTTTTTCTTTGCTTTCCGTCCTCAATAACTAGCCTGGTTTCCTTGCAAAGGTTTGTCTGCTCTAGAGCAAACTGAAATCAAATCAGAAGCAAAAGAACCCCTTTCAATGACCTCGAATACCTGTAGTTTGCATGGAAGGAAATGTAGTGGAAGTGCTCATGTGTGAGCCTTTCCTGGCAGGACATTTCTTCCCAGAAGCAGGGATAGGGCACAGTGTAGAAGCCATATGCTCACAGACATGATGGGAACTTAATTGGATAAGGGACAGGAGAGAGGCGTACTGATTGTGAGAAGCGGTGCTGAGTAGTTGGCAGGTGTGTTTGGGTGTGGGAGAAGAATTTGCATTTGGATAGGTGCCTGGATCTGAGGGTGGAAACTGGAAATTAGATAGACAGGTGCCGGTGAGATGCAGAGCTAAAGGAAAAGATGGGAAATTGGACTGAGTCATGGAGAAGGAAATTCACAAGAGAAAATGAAATTGTGGTGGTGGAATGGCACTGGAGAGGGGTGTAAGAGAATAAGTGGAAAGCCTGGGAAGCAGGAAGTCTAAGTGAAGAAAGAGAAACTCACCAAGGAATATGGAAATGGGTAGATAGTACTTATACTAAAAAAGAACGTGAATACAAGAATGTAGAAGTGACTGTTACAGAGTAAAATGAACAGCGTGCCATCCCCTCTTTTACAGGAGGTTATAAGAGTATGATAAAGAACAAATTATGACAACTGCATGAGGAGAGTACAAACATATAAAGGAGATTCATAAATATGGAGATAAGGAAATAAATAAATAAATTTATTTATTTATTATTTAAAAGAGAAGAGCAAGAATAATTTCAGAACATCTGAGTTTCTCTATATTTTTTTCCAGAATGCACAGAGTTTTGCCAGTGATCTTCTTAAAGCTAGAATTTCATTTCCTTTTTCCTGGAGGCATTGACCCTCTATGCAGCATTTTCATTTTAATATTTATAATAAAGGAAATATACATCAACAAACATGTATTGCCATAGCATTTCATCTAACATTTTATTTTGAAGAATATCTTTGTAAGTACTTATTTTCCTGCCTCAGTGCCATAAAGTGGGTTCACTAACTTTGGAGGGTCAGAAACTATTAAAGGAGATGTCACATTAGAATCACGCAGTTTTGGATTACATAGCTGCTCTTATGCTAGTGGTAGGATTATATAATAGAAATTTCCTTCTCATTATGTTCTATGACAGAAATTGACAAACTTTTCTGTAAAGGACCACATAGTAAACACTTTAGGTTTTGCTGGCCACATGAAGGTACATGGCCAACAAAACTTAATTCTGCTATTGTAGAATAAAAACAGCCATAGACAAACCAAAAGTGAGTGAGCACAGTTGTCTTCCAGTAATATTTTACAAACATTGAAATTTGAATATTATATAATTTTCTTTTTCTTTTTTTCTTTTCTTTTTCTTTTTTTTTTTTGACGGAGTCTTGCTCTGTCGCCCCGGCTGGAGTACAGTGGCGCAATCTCGGCTCACTGCAAGCTCCACCTCCTGAGTTCAAGCGATTCTCCTGCCTCAGCCTCCTGAATAACTAGGACTACAGGTGCATGCCACCACACTCAGCTAATTTTTTGTATTTTTAGTAGAGATTTGGTTTCATTGTGTTAGCCAGGATGGTCTTGATCTCCTGACCTTGTGATCCACCTGCCTCGGCCTCCTAAAGTGCTGAGATTACAGGCGTGAGCCACTGTGCCTGGCCTATATAATTTTCTTATGCCATGAAATATTATTCTTTATTTTTTTTAACTATCTAAAAATGTGAAAACCATTCTCAGCTTGCAGGTTGTACCAAAACAAGTGGCCAGTCAGATTTGGCCACAGGTTTTAATTTGCCAACTCGTACTTTGTCATACTATGGAGTGATTTCTTATCATTTCATTTGCTTGTCAGCATTTCTCTTAGTAATTTTTTCCTGATGCTTTGTAAATCAACTTTTCAGAACATTTCCATTTCCAGAAACTCTACTATTTCTAAGAGACATATATTTATTTTCAGAAACACAGAATATGTAACTCTTTTTACACTAGCAGAGGGAATTATTTTGTAAAAGCACAAATTGAATTTAATTATTAGAATTATGTCTTCAAAAAATAACTAGATTTGAGTCTTTGGAATAAATATGAGAAAATGCCAAATGTAATTCTTGGTTCATAGCCAGCAGTAGGATTTTTTCAGAATTGAAAAACACTAAACTTCATTATTTTAGACTAATCAAAATAGAGCTAAGTAAAAATTTATAATCCAATATCAAGTCCATCTGATAATGTAGTTGATTAAATTATCTTCAGGAAATCTAATCTACTTTAATAAAAGATAAGTATGATTTAATGTAAATGAATGGATTTAATTTACTTAAGGCTGCTTAAGCATTCTTTGTGTTTCTTATAAGAATAAGTTATTTGTTTCAATACCATTTTTATATCATTTACTTAACCTATCTGTAAAGAAAGATTTTGATGTCCGAAGCAGAGATGCAGCTCAGCTTAGGCTGAGGCTGGAGTACCCAGTGCAGGAGTTTGAGGTTATAGTGAGTTGTGATCGTACCACTGCCCTCCAGCCTGGTTGACAAAGTGACACCCTGTCTCTAAGAAAAACCTGAAATTTATATGCTAACTTGGAATACAAAGTCAGTTTGTAAATTTGCAAAGCAGAATTCTTTAAAATATTAATTTATATTCATTGACAAATAATAATTGTGTATATTTACGGGGTACAGTGTGACATTTTGAGTTATACATGCATTGTAAAAAGGTGCAATCAAGCTAATTAACATATCCATCTTTTCTGTGGTGAGAATGTTAAAAAAAATCTATTATTTTAGCAGTTTTTGAAATATGTAATACATTATTATTAACTGTGGTCACCATGCAGTATAGTAGATCACTTACACTTCTTTCTCCAAATTTTCTTTATCCAGTCCACCACTGATGGGCACCTGGGTTGATTCCATGTTTTTGGTGTTATGAATAGCACTGCAATGAATATGCAGGTACATGTGTCCTTTTGGTAGAACTGTTTATTTTCCTTCGGCATATACCCAGTAATGGAATCGCTGGGTCAAATACTCTTATATCTTTGAGGAATCTCCAAACATCTCTCCACAGTGGCCAGAACAATTTGTATTCCTACCATCAGTGTGTAAGTGTTTCCTTTTCTCTGTAGTATCACCAATATCTTTTATTTTTTTGACTTTTTAATAAAAACCATTCTGACTAGTGTGAGATGGTATCTCATGGTGGTTTTGATCTTCATCACTCTGATAATTAGGGATGATGAGCATTTGTTTTCACATGTTTCTTGGCCACGTGTATGTATTCTTTTGAGAAATGTCTGTGCAGTCTTCTGCCCACTTTTTAATGGGGTTGTTTGTTTTTTGCTAGTTGAATTTAGTTTTTTATAGATTCTGGATATTAGACCTTTGTTGGATGCACAGTTTGAGAATATTTTCTCCCATTCTGTAGGTTGTCTGTTTACTCCCTTGACAGTTCCTCTTGCTGTGAAATAGCTCTTGAGTTTAATTAGGTCCTACTTACCAATTTTTGTTTTTGTTGCCATTGTGTTTGAGGACTTAGCTATAAATTATTCATCAAGACCAATATCAAAAAGGGTATTTCCACGCAGCCATAAAAAAATAATGAAATCAGGTCCTTTGCAGCAACATGAATGCAGCTGAAGGCCATTATCCTAAGTGAATTAATATAGAAACAGAAAACCAAATACTTCATATTCTCTTTTATAACTGGGAGCTAAACATGGAGCACGCTTGGACATAAAGATGGAAACAATAGACCCTGGGGACTACTATAGCGGGGAGAGACAGGGTGGCAAGAGGGTGAAAAACTGCCTGTTAGATACTATACTCAATACCTCGGTGATGGGTTCAATCATATTCCAAACCTCAGCATCACACAATATACCTTTGTAACAAACTTGCACATGTTCCCCTGATGCTAAAATAAAAATTGAAGGAAAAATTTAAATAATAAACAACAAACAGGCAAAAAATACATTTCTCTAGTCTAACTGAAACTGTACTCTTTCATCAACGTCCACCTTTCCACATTCCTCCCTCTCCCTGCCCAGCAGCTCATTGGTAAAAGTAAATACAGTTGACCTTTGAACAACATGGCTTTGACCCGCGTGGATCCACTTATACGCAGATTTTCTTCCACCTCTGCCACTCCTGAGAAAGCAAGACCAACCCCTCCTTTTCCTCCTCCTCCTCCTTAGCCTATATTCAATATGAAGACGACAAGGATGAAGAACTTGATGATGATCCACATCCACTTAATAAAGAGTAAATATATTTTCTCTTGCTTATGAGTTTCTTAATAACATTTTCTTTTCTCTAGCTTACTTTATTGTAAGAATACAGAATATTATATATATATATATACACACACACACACACACACCATTAAAAAGTGAAAGAAAACTATGAAGCACTGATGAAAGAAATTGAAGAGGACACACAAAAACGGAAAGATAGCCCATGGTCATAGATTGGAAGAAGTATTATTGTTAAAATATTCATACTACTCAAAGAGATCCACAGATTCAATGAAATCTCCATCAAAATACCAGTTGCACTCTTCACAGAAATAGTAAAAACATTACTACAATTTTACTTTTATAGAAATACAGAAGTCCCCAACTAGCCAAAGCAATCCTGAGCAAAGAGAACAAATGTGGCAGTATCACACTACCTGACTTCAAAATATACTACAAAGTCATTGTGACCAAATCAGCATGATTCTGGCATAAAATCAGACACATAGACCAATATAACAGAATATAAAACCCAGATATAAATTTGCACATTTACAGCCAATCAATTTTTCACAAAAGCATACATTGGGGAAAGGACAGAAGAATGGTGCTGGGCAAACTGAATATTCATATGTAGAAGAATGAAACTACACTTCTATCTCTCACCATAAAAAATCAAATCAAAATGAATTAAAGACTTAAATGTAAGAACTGAAACTATGAAACTGTTAGAAGAAAATATTGAGGGACTGCTTCAAGTCATTGGTCTCGGCAAAGACTTTTGAGTAAGACCTCAAAAGCACAGGCAGCAAAAGCAAAAACAGACAAATAGGATTAAATCAAGATAAAAAGCTTCTGCACAGCAAAGAAGCCAGTCAACAAAGTGAAGAGACAACCTTCAGAATGGGGACACTATTTGCAAACCATCCATTTAACAAAGGATTAATGACTGGGGTATGTGAGGAACTCAAACAATAGCAAAAATAGTATTTACTTAAAATGGGCAAATGATCTGAGTAGACATTTGTCAAAAGACGATATTCAATTGGCCACCAGGTATATGAAAAAATGCTGAAGATCGCACTAATAATCAGGGAAATAACAAATCACAACCACAAGGACATATCATTGCATCTCAGTTAAAATGGCTATTATCTAAAAGACAAAAACTCTGGTGAGAATGCGAAGAAAGAGAAATCTTAGTACATGGCTGGTGGAAATGTAAATTAATACAGTCACTATGGAAAACACATGGGAGGTTCCTCAAAAAACTGAAAATAGATCTACCATATGATCCAGCAATCCCTCTGCTGGGTATATATCCAGAAGAAAGGAAATTGTCAAAATTTGTTAGATAGAAAAAAAAAAAGAAGAAGAAAGAAATCAGTATATCAAAGAGATATCCGTACCTTGCATGGTTATTTCAGCGCTATTCACAGCAGCTAGCATACAGAATCAACCCAAGTGTCCATCAACAGATAAATGGACAAAGAAAATGTGATATATATATGCTCAATGGAATATTATGCAGCCATAAAAACAATAAAATTCTGTCATCTGCTGTAACATGGATGGAACTGGAAGGACATACATTGAGTGAAACAAACCAGATATAGAAAGCCAGATATCTCATGTTCTCACTCACATGTGGGAGCTAAGAAGTTGATTTCATGGAGGTAGGAAGTAGACTGATGGTTACCAGAGGCTGGAATGGGTAGAGGTGAACAGAGAAGGAAGAGAGGTTGACTGGTGAGTACAAAAATACAGTTAGATAGAAAGAATAAGTTCTAGTTTTGATAGCACACTAGAGTGACTATAATTAACAATAATATATAGTTTCAAATAGTTAGGATACTGAATGTTCCTAATACAAAAAAAAATCAGTGTTTGAGATGAATGCACTAATTACTCTGGTCTGATCACTATACATTATATATACCAAAACATTACTATGTACCCCATAAATATGTACAATTACTGCATTGATTATAAAATAAATTTTTAAAAAGCATTAAAAAAACTATAATTGATTTTATATTTCAAAATAGCTAAAAGAGATTTGGAATGTTTCCAGCACAAAGAAGTAAGTGCTTGAAGTGATGATGTCCTAAATACTGTGTATGTATCAAAATATCATGTACACTATAAATATGTACCATTATATAGCAATAAAAAATTGAAAAAATATAAATACCAAAAGGAGAGACACACACATAAAGAAATCTCCGATTTGATCATTACACATTGTGTGCATGTATCAAAATATCACATGTACACCATAAGTATGTACAATTATATATTGAGGAAAAAAAATTGAACAAATACAAAAAGGAGAGGCACATACACACATATAAAGAAATCCCGGCCAGGCATGGTGGCTCACGCCTGTTATCCCAGCACTTTGAGAGCCTGAGGCAGGCGGATCACGAGATCAGGAGATGGACACTGTCCTAGCCAACATGGTGAAACCCTGTCTCTACTAAAGGACAAAAAATTAGCCTGGCATGGTGGTGTGCGCCTGTAGTCCCAGCTACTTGGGAGGCTGAGGTAGGAGAATCACTTGAACCCAGGAGGTGAAGATTGCAGTGATCTGAGATCGCACCACTGCACTCGAGTCTGGTGACAGAGCCAGACTCCGTCAGAAAGAAGGGAAGGGGAGGGGAGGAGAGGGGGAGGGGGAGGGGGAGAGGAGGGGAGGGGGACAGGGGGGAGGGGAGGGGAGGGGCGGGGGAGGGGAGGGGGACAGGAGGGAGGGGAGGGGAGGGGGGAGGGGAGGGGATCCCTTGCTGTTTTGCTGGCTATGATATGTGGAACCGTGACATCATCTTGTGGTCCCATGAAAGGGACCACCTGAGGACAAACCTAGCCTGCAAGTTTAGGTCAAACCCGTCAAGGAAGGCAGAACAAAAAAATGAAAATCGGTTCCCGACTTTGTTGTCCTACTGAATTAAGCAACCCTGAGGCAAGCTTACCTTTGGACTTCCTGTTGTATAATACATTTCCCTTATCATTGAAGTCAGTTGAATTGAAGTTTTCTGTTACATGAATCAAAAGCACCATAAAGAACATGAAATTCAATGCTAATTCAGTTTATGCTTCTAAAACATTACTTAACTGATTCTATTGTATCTCTTAGCAAGAATCAACTGTACAACAGATTCTGCAAAGAAGAGACTATTCAAAGAGAAAAATGAAATTATATACACATGTTTGCAATATTTAACTACCTGAAAAGTGTCTGAATTTCTTTAATGCAGTTCTGATTCATCCTGGCATGCATACTCTGCCTGGCTACAGGCAAGAACGTTTTCCACAGGTCTGCTGCCTCACTTCTGCTTTCATCTTTGAATGATGGCTTGTTGCTGCAATCCAGAGAAACAGCACTTACTGACAAAATAGCAGCTTCCTATTTTCACCTGGGACAGAGAATACACCCACGTGCTGTGTAAATTGTTGCTTTGGGGGTCAGACTGCTGATTAAAAACAATGGGAAGTCAGAGCTGGTAACATGATGATGTTTGCTAGGGTTGCAGGGCCCTCCACGCATGCTCCACAGTTCCTGCAGTGCTCCAGATCTGCTTGGCTACTGACTGACATGCCATTGATAGACCGTGCCTTATCCAAGGGAGTTAGCCAGAACTCTGATCAGATCCTGCCACTCTTTGCTGGGATTATGCGAGCAAACAGAAAAAAGGTTCTGATAAACAGTTGCAACATTTGTTGACTCCTCACCAAACTTAATGTATGAGGTTTAGAAAGACTGGTCAGGGAATGGAGAGAAGCAAGAAGGAGTAATTTGTAAATTAACTGTATAAAGGAATGATTTGTTAACTGTATAGAGTATTATAGGAAGTGTACATTTGTATAAAGTGATTCTATGAGAGCATCCTCAATTAAACTGAAACTGAGACTCTGTTATCTCTTATTTGTACAGAAAGCATAAGAAATTTTGTGAAATATTAAATTGGTCCTCAGACAGGATTGAACAAAGTAGGGGAAGGAGCCTGCCCAATGGATAAGAGAGGAAGAAGCATTATGGCGTTATAGAATGCCACTGGAGGGGGTTTCAGATCTTGAATACAACCCTGTTTTTTTTGGCTGTGTGAATCTGGGGTGAGTAATTATCTGTAATATGGACATAATTATACCTGCTATGTCCATTTCAACCCATGCAGTGTAGATGGCATATTTGGCTATGTAGAGTACAATAACCCAAACCCAATCTGCCAGCAAATTCAAGATCTGGGGTTTATGAAGTTGTCATTTGTTGGGATTAGTTTTAAAATTTGAAGGTATAGCATTAAAACATAATTCAATAAAGACTAATTTCCGAGCTCAAATGCAATCTACTTCTAGAGCGTAGCTTTTTATATTTTAGCCGCTTACCCCTAAATGGAACTAAGAATATGTGTAGAGAAAATAGATAGCATTTATTTATGGTAATATCCTTAATGATAAATTTCCTCACCTGGTCCTCTTTGGTGTGCATTGTAGAACCAAGTTTTGAGTCTCTACTCTTTGGTGAAGGCTTGACACGTAGATAACTTATTCTGCTGATTAAAGTCAGTTCCTTAACTTTAGTTCCAAGGAACCGGTGACAAAATTGGTGTTTTGTTGTGAAAATTAAGAAGTCCCGCCAAAAGACTCCTAGAACTGGTAAACAACTTCACTAAAGTTAAGGAGTACAAAATCAATGTACAAAATCAGCACAAAAATCAGTAGCATTTCTATACATCAGTAACTTTATAGCTGAGAGCCAGATCAAGAACATAACCTCATTTATAATAGCCACAAGAAAAATGAAATACCTAGGAATACATCTAACCAAAGAGATGAAAGACCTCTACAAAGAGAACTTCAAAACACTGCAGAAAGAAATCAGAGACATCACAAACAAATGGAAAAATATTCCATGATCATGGACTGGAAGAATCAATATCATTAAAATGATACTGCTCAAAGCAATTTATAGATTCAATGCTACTCCTATCAAATACCAACATCATTTTTCACAGAAATAAACTATTCTAAAATCCATATAAACCAAAAAAGATCCTCAATAGCCAAAGCAACTCTAAGCAAAAAGAATAGAGCTGGGGGTATCACATTACCCACCTTCAAACTATACTATACAGCTACACTAACCAAAACAGCATGGAACTGATACAAAAACACACACATAGACCAATGCAACAGAATAGAGAACCTAGAAATCTGCACACCTACAGCCATCTCATGTTCATTAAGGTCAAGAAAAATAAGCAATGGGGAAAGGACTCCGTATTCAATAAGTATTGCTGAGATAACTGGCTAGCCATATGCAGAAGAATGAAACTGGGCCCCTACCTTTCACCATGTATAAAAATTAACTCAAAATGGACTAAAGATTTAACTATAAGAAGTCAGACCATAAATATCCTCAAGAAAACCTAGGAAATACCCTTCTAGATATTGGCTTTGGCAAAGAACTCATGGCTAAGCCCCCAAAAGCAATGGCAACAAAACCAAAAATTGACAAGTGGGACCTAATTAAACTAAAGGGTGTCTGCACAGCAGAAGAAATTACTAAACAAACAACCTACAGAAAGAGAGAAAATATTCCCAAACTACCCATCTGACAAAGGTCTAATATCCAGAATCTATAGAGAACTTAAATCAACAGTTAAAACATAAATAATCCAATTTAGAAATTGACAAAGGACACAAACAGGCACCTCTCAAAAGAAGACATACAAGCGGCCAACACACGTGAAAAACTGCTCATCATCACTAATCATCAGAGAAATGCAAGTCAAAACCACAGTGAGATACCATCTCACATAAGTCAGAATGGCAATTATTAAAGAGTCAAAAAATGCCAGATGCTAGCGAGACTGCAGAGAAAATAGCATATATAGTGTTGGCGGAATGCAAATTAGTTCAGCCACTCTGGAAAGCCCTTGGAGATTTCTTGAAGAACTTAGAACTACCATTCATTCTAGCAGTCCTATTACTGGGTATATATCCAAACGAAAATAAATTGTTCTACCAAAAAGATGCGCACACTCATATGCTTGTCACAGCACTCTTCACAGTAGCAGAGACCTGGCATTAACCTAGTGGCAACCTAGTTGCCTATCAGTGGTGGACTAGATAAAGAAAACGTGTTATTTATACACCATGGAATACTATGCAGCCCTTCAAAGAATGAAATTGTGTCCTTTGAGCATCATGGACACAGCTGGGGGTCATTATTCTGTGAATTAATGAAGGAACAGAAAAGCAAACACTGCATGTTCTCACTTGTAAGTAGGAACTAAACACCGAGTGTACATGAACATAAAGATGGGAACAGTAGATACTGGGGAAGAGTAGTGGCAAGGGAGTGGGGAGTGTGGGCTGAAAAACTGCCTATCGGGAAGCATACTCACTTCTGGGTGATGGAATCATCCATACCCCAAACTTTAGCATCATGCAATATACCCATGTAACAAACCTGCACAGGTACCCCCACACTGAATATCAAAAATAAAACGATTTCTATAAAAACACCCCCCCACCCCACACACACACAAAGAAAATTAAGGAGTCTAACCAGTATGCCTTGAGAGGGTCTGTGTTTGAATCCAGGATTTTCAGCAGAAAACAGCTTTAAGCCCACTCTATACATTCAGCCTGTGCTCTGTTGAGATCTCCAGATCTTCAGTTGAAAAAAGAACTTGGCATCACATTTTGGGGCAATAACCAGCAGACCAATGGCATTATAATTTGAGTGGTGTAGGCCGTGTCTCTTAAAAAGGGGTGGGAGTAGACTACTCTTTAAACGTTTCAATGGGGCATCATATTAAAAATGTCAAATTGAAGTTAATAATTTGGTGAAAATTGAGATTTACCAGAGTGAGAATCTTACTTGAAAATCTGGTGGCAAGAGGGCTTTAGCTTAGTTTTATGTAACTTAAGGTGACAATCAAGATAGTTGTAGACAGAGATCCTATCAAGTTCTAGCTGAAGTAAGCTCCAGGTTGTTCAAATTCAGAAGTAGGGGATCTAGGACCACAGATTGTAGAAAATCTGCCCTCACATACATCAATAGCAATCTGTGCCATAGTCACATTTCAAGTCAGAATCACGCTGAGAGCAGCTTGTTCCCAAATCTGCTGTCATTAATAATATCAACAGCCAAGTCCATGGTTTCCCACTGGGTTTTATTGTACTTAAGGTTTTTTAAAAATAATACAACATTTCTACCAGTAAATTGAATCAATCCTTGGGTGGTTTTGTTTGTATTCTACCTTTGTATTTCCTGGCTAACTTCGACAGTAGCTTTCTTTTGTCATTGCTCCTGGAGATCCTTGTCAAGCCAGGAACATTGAGGCATAAGTCACATGTTTCTCAACATTCGGCAGACAAGGTTGGCTTAAGACTGTTAGTAATTTGATAATAAGAAAGAGGAGAAAGGGTTTTGGGCAGTTGGTACAGATGAAGATTTTTTTCTGTTTGGAAAATATTACACATCAATTTAGAGTTCTTCACGTTTCCTTGTGTTCAGTTTCAGCTCTATTGAGATTGAGAGATACGCTGAAGGTGAAATGACCTTTTAGATGCAACTGAAAATTATATATGGTTGTGTGAAAAGAGGAGCTATTTTATGGTTCATACAACTGGTCTATAAATTGGAAAGATGGCTACAGTTTCTCCTGGATTTATCTCATCATGTGACATCCAGTGATCGTGAATTATGTCTTTGGATGAATTTTGCTAGACATTTTGTCAGATAGTGAAAAACAATTATGCACTGAGATATAGTCTCTGGGAGAATAATTCTCTAATCCATGATAAACTATTGGTAGAGTTTAGAGGGAAATGGAATCATCTAGAATTATGTAGTATACAAAAGACATTGAAAATGTCCTCCCCCCAAAAAAGAAAATGTTCTCCTTTAAAAGACTTGTGGGATGATTGCAGAGAATCAAGTAACTTGAAAGACAATCAAACAGATAAATCAAACAATATTCTAGAATTTATATCAACACTGGGGATGGTGGAAAGATGTGAGAGAGCAGGAGATGATTGCATTCAAACTAGAAAGTTGGGTCATTTGTGAGGCAACCTTGACCCAGTCCTAAAAGAAATGTTGGAGCAGCATTGACAAAAATGTGTAGAAACAACATGTATTGGTTGCTGGTGGAAATTTAATTCTACAGAATTTCTGGGCAATCAGAAATTTTGTCAGTATGGTTGAAAAGTCTTTGAACACATTTCTTTCTCATAATCTAGTAATTTCATTTCTCAGAATTTGATTCATTACATAATTAGAGACATTTTCAAGGATGTTTACTGTAGCACTTTTTATGACAATAAAATGCTTGCAACAAATTAAGCATCCTGATTTAGAGGGCAGTTAAATAAATTAAGATACATTCATGGAATCATAATTTGGAGAAAACAAAATGACTTGGGAAAATTCCCAAGTTGTCTTAACTTTTAAACCAAGTTAGAGAATGTTTGTAAAGCTTAAAATCTAAAGTTTGCTAATGAAAAAGTATGAGAGAAATGGAAAAATGATTAGATGGTCATACACTAAAATGTTAGTGGAAAGTGGTGACAGGTTATTTTAATTTTGTTCTTTAGATTTTACTTTCTGGATTTTCTCAATAAATTTATTTTACCTTTATAATTAATGTTTAAGAATAATATAAATGTATGAGGAAGTAGGAAAAAAAAAAAAGATGTGATTGGAAGAGGTGGCAGGAGATTCTTCCTGAGAAGGGGTTATTCCTGAAGCGGGATAGTGCGGCAAAACAAAGACCAGCTTCCCTGAAACCACAGGGTAAAGTTGAGGCTAGATAGATGTAGAGTGTAGTGGATTGAATGCCTGGAATACTAGACTCAAGAAATTAAGTTAGGAAACTGCCCTAGACTCTTGCACAAAACAACATGGTACTAGAACTATAGTTGGTCTGGGAATGTTGTCTCTGCAGCGATATTTGTGATGGCCGTGTAAATAAAAAGGCATTCGGATCAAACAGATACTGATCACTGGTCAATTCACTGTGTAAAGTGGGACCCATAACTGGAAGAAATAGTTTATCATTGTTTGGTAATTGGTATGATCTGGCTGCGTCCCCACCCAAATCCCATCTTGAATAGTGGTTCCCATAATCCCCACATGTCATAAGAGGGGCGCTGTGGGAGGTAATTGAATCATGAGAGTGGGTTTTTCCCATCCTGTTCTTGTGATAGTAAGTCTCACAAGAGCTGATAGTTTTACAAAGGGCGGTTCCCCTACACATGCTGTCTTGCCTGCTGCCATGTAATATGTGCCTTTGCCCTTCCTTCACCTTCTGCCGTGATTGTGAGGCCTCCCCAGCCATGTGGAACTGAGAGTCCATTAAACCTCTTTTTCTTTATAAATTACCCAGTCATGTCTTTATTAGCAACGTGGAACAGACTAATACAGTAATTTAGAAAACAAAATAATATAATGCTATCTATACACTTCTGTATTATTAGGATGTTTTAAAAAACAGAATAGAACATTGAAGTTTCATTCTGCCCTGATTTGCCTCTTTTCTCCCTCCTTCCTTCTTTCTTTATACAGAATGAATAGCACTACGCATGTTATTGTGTAACATGCTTTTTTTCACATAGCACGACACATGTTTCCAGGTTCAATACACGGAACTTACAGAGGTCATGTAAAGTTAAAGTCTGATGCATTTTCTTCTGCATCATAATTTGTCATCTGAATTGATTCACATTGGAGCCCATTCCAAGTTTGCTCAAAGAGCTTAGTAACGTATCCCAAATGACCCAGCTCACAAGTGCAGAGTTGGTTTAGACATAGGCCTCCAGACTCAAGCAAACATTTTTTCATCTCCACTAGCTGTTTACTTGCCCCTCTGTGAAAATTACTGTAAAATTAATGAACTGGGTCCTTTCTTGGTACTCAGTGTTCTACGGCAAGTATGTCTGAGCAAGCTGGATTACTTTAGGAATTAATATTGTCTTCACTGAAGGAAGAAAATAGGAAGGCTCCACACTGTAAAGACAGCTTTGCCAATTTCTCTGTATTCCCAAGGGTTGACCAGATCCCATGTGATGAATAATAAAGGAGAGAAACCATCCCATAGCAATTAAGACATTACGGTGTTATGTGTTTGATGATACTCTAACACCAAGAAGGAGAATGGATTCTGTGAACCAGGGCACAATAGAAGAATAAAGCAAAAATAATCACTGCCCTGGCCAAGTTCTCAGAGGAACTGTGCACACGTTTCTTGCTCAGAGCAAATTCATCATGCTGTTCCTGGGAGATCTTAATTCCATCACTAGCCCAAAATAAGACAGTAAATCAATTCACAATTTCAATGTGATAAATTTTCCATGGCTCTGTCAAGAATTTGGAATTTATACCTTCAAAGTACTTTTTTGTTTTTTTCAGAGATAGGGTCTTGCTGTGTCACTCAGGCTGGAGTGCAGTGACATGATCATAGCTCCCTGTAACCTCAAACTCCTGGGTTCAAGCAACCCTCTTGCCTCAGCCTCCTGAGTGCCTGGGACTACAGGCGCCCACCGTGCCTGGCTCATTTATTTTTATTTTTTATTTTTATAGAAATAGAGGCCTCGCTGTGTTGCCCAGAGTAGTCTCCAACTTCTGGGCTGAAGTGATCCTCCTTCCTTGGCCTCCCAAAGAGCCGGGATTATAGGTATGAACCACCATGCCTGGCCCAAAGTCCTTCTTGAGCTCTCCCTCCCAGCTTCCTGATGGGGCAGGTTAGTATAATGTGATTTGGATACCACAGGGCAAATCTGAGGGTCTAGGAAGTTAAAGCCATGTCCCCCAGACTTCACAGATACTCTGCATGGAGAAAACCCAGATGTTTTTGGAAAGATGTTAAATATGTCTTTATGCCATATAGACATTTCTTACTCAGGTCTATCTGAGAAAATCAAAATATCTGCTGTGCACCACTGGTTTTGTTCCTGTGGAGAGGCAGGCATTTCCCATGCCAAAACCTTCTGTTTTACTGTATCACAGAGTGTACTTGGTCCCAGCCCGCCTTCATGCTCTCTTCATGTAGTCAACAGCTTTCCTAGGGACTCTCTGCTATATTAGTTAAGACACCCAGGAAAGTGATGCCGCCCTTGACCTTGAGTTGCTCACAACTGACTCGAGAGAAAAGCGTACACTTTTGTAGAACAATGTACTCAAAAGCATGAATTACTGTAGAGCAACCCACATCTTTACTCCCTTCTAAGACTTCAGGGAAATATAAATAAGTGGACACTGAGAGTGCTGATAAATAGTCTTGGTATTACCTGTCATGATTTATAAAGAATATTTTTAAAGTGTATTCGAAGAATTGGCTTCAGTGCCCATTAAGGCCTTTCTTCATCATAGGCAGTCACACCAAGTACCACATCATATTCTCCTCTCTGCATAAGCTTTGGCACCAGCCTTAGAAGGGTTACCAAGAGTTTGAAACACTGAGTAACTTTGCCATGACTGCCCCGACTGTTAAATCATTGCAGAAAACCTCTGAGAAATGTGCTAAGTGCTGGTTAGCAGCTTGTATAGGAATCTGTCTTGTCTTCAACAGCTAGCTGCTTAGCCATTGATAGGAGTTTTAACATAAATTTCTGAGAAGTAAGTTATGGTAAGCAAAAAATCCAGTAAATTTGCAGCATTATACATTGGTCAAAAATTGTAAGAGGTAAAGATGTTTTTTTTAAAGGCTGAGCAAATGAAAACCATTGCATTTAACAGTCTGCCAAAGAAAAGAAGGAAAATTCCTCACAAACCAGCCTTTGCAGTGAGTGAGCACTCATTGAGTGTTCTACTCCAGATCAAACAGGAGGCACTGACTATTCTGCACTGGAACTTTCAGTTCTGATTCAATTGGATCGCCCAATTGGGATCAAATTTCTACTTTGTACACATTGAAAAGCAATTTTCCTTTAAAAAACAGGTAAAATGAAGAATATATATGAATATTTGTATGAAATTCATTGCACTAACAGATTTCTGTTCTTCCCGAACTTTGTATATATAAATATATATGTATATACTCTCAACAATTATATACATATGTATATATACATGTATGTATTACATGCATGTATGTATTACATGTATGTATATATTACATGTATGTATTACATGTATTTATATATTACATGCATGTGTATATACGTGTATGTATATATTACATGCATGTGTATATACGTGTATGTATATATTACATGTATGTGTGTATTATATGCATCTATACATATGTACATATATTATATATGTATATATGTGCATATATTGTGTACACATACATCTATAGTATACATATATACATGTGTATATATTATGTACACATATACATATATTTATATTCACTTTTATATTTATATAACATATTTATATGTACATATGTGTATCTATTATAAACACATATGTGCATATATATACACACATGTATATATTATGTACACATATACATATATTTATATTACTAGTTAATATATTAACTAGTCCTCTGAACAACCAGTGGATCATCATTCCTAGAATAATGCTGTGACAATTTCTATCTTTAAACTTGATTCATAATTATGTTCACCAACTCCACCATTTCTTAAGAGTTAGACACTATAGAATGAAATGTGAGGGAGTTAGAAACAGTGTGACAATCAAACAAGCATTTACAATGCAGGTGGACCAAATGGGGTGGACAATACATCTATTTATTTATTTTCTTACTTATTTTTGAGACAGAGTCTTGCTTCAGTGCCCTAGCTGGAGTGCAGTGGCACGATCTCTGCTCACCGTCTCCTGGATTCAAGCACTTCTCATGCCTCAGCCTCCCGAGTAGCTGGGATTATAGGCATACACCATTACACCCAGCTAAATTTTGTGTTTTTTGTAGGGACGGGGTTTTGCCATGTTGACCAGGCTGGTCTCAAACTCCTGGCCTCAAGTGATTCACCAGCCTTGTCCTCCCAAAGCACTGGGATTACAGGTGTGAGCCGCCACACCTGGCCAATACGTTTATTTTTTAACTTTTCATTTCCTCCATGAGTGATGTCAATGAATTATTTGAGTGAAACAATATGGCCTCAAGGAGCAGAGGAAGCCGAATGTGGGAGTCAGACCAGGTAAACTGGGAGCTCTGTCAGTTTCCATGTGGTTCAGCTTAATTCTCTTGAGTAGGGATAAGATAACTTGTAGGGTTATTGTAAAAATTAGAGATAATATATGTAACTGCCTATCCCAGCTCCTAATAAACAGTAATACCTAATTCCCATTGCAGTTGAAAAGGTAGAGGAATCACCAAGGCTTGGAGGGACAAAAAAGGGGATGGTGTGTGTGTGTGTGTGTGTGTGTGTGTGTGTGTGTGTGTGTAAGGCTGTATTTCCTAGATGCAGACTAGATCACCACCATCATGGCATTGTTTTAGGGATCTCTTTGTCTATAGCATTTTCGTCTTTATCTGTCATTAGAAATTCCACCATTGTATTTCCATTCCAATATAGTGTAGGAAGCCATGTAATGGAGCAAAAAATCACAGACATTAGACCCAGGTTGGCTTTTTGTTGTGTCATTTAATTAAATATGTAGCCTTAAATAATTTACCTTGTTTCTCTGAATCTTGATTTTTTTCTTTATGAGATTAAGTGATATCAAGTTGTTAAATGCCTAGAAGAAAACACTGAATCGAAATTATTAGGGGGAATGTCCAGCTTGACTCTACGTGGGAGAAATGATACAGAAAGAGTGTAATCAATGTGGAAAGCGTTACAGCTTCTAGGAAGACTGTCATCAATCCAGCTAAGCATAATGGGGCATGCAAAATACAGATAGGTGGAGATGGTGTATAAAAATGACTGAGGATGTCAAAGGCCTAGAAAAGAGAGTTTTCTCCCTGGGCTTATAGGAGTCTAAAACATCTAGGACTCACTCCTACCTTCACCTGTGTCATCGTTAGCTACATGACCTTCATTTTTATGCACCATTTCTGAGCTCCTCTTGACTTGTGAATAGCATGGCCATGTTCAATTATACAAGAATCACAGAAAGTAAAGAACGAACCCAGGGGAGAAAGATAACCTAGGAAGCCTAAAACTCCTCCCAGAATGAGAAGTTAAAGGACTGGAGACAGAAGGCCACTAATACATTGAAAGCATCAAGGATTTGGACTTAATCATGAGAACAAAGATGATTTAAGTAGTGGCTTTTTGAAGGCAGATTAGCAAGGAAGAGTTCTGTGAGCCTCTGTGGAGGGATTTTCTAACCAGCCCTCGGCATTCACCAAGAAGGACTCTCTGGTTTCAGAGCTCCAACTCTCAGGCTTTATTTTCTGCTGCAAAGGTTGTAGCATGTGTGGCTAACCTCTCATTTAAGGCTCTCTATCCTCTTGTTATTATCTTTAAAACTCTGACAACTCTTTTCCTATGTTTAGACAATTCTTTATTACATGAATCTCCCTCTTGCTCTAGGATGCTGAAGACGTTAAGCATTTATTTTCCCAGGTCTATGCCATGTGCTCTAGGGTCAGCCCGTCAGATAACCCTGCCTGGGGTGGTTAGGCAAAGAAGCATGGGCAATGGAGCCATCCACCCCTCTCTGCTACTGGTTGAGATTTTAACAGTGACATCCTTTTTCCAAGGGAAGTAGTAGCAGTGATGCTAGTGTGCCCTGGGTCCAGGGTCGGCAGCAGCAGTGTCCTCTTTCTTTAGCCTTGCTTAAGTGATTCAGTAATAAATCTCATCCTAGGACTTGGACAGTGAGAGGGGAGACCCTGGCTCAGTGGTTTGCAAACTTCAGTGTGTGTAAGAACCATAGGAGTTCCTGTTAAAACCCCAGATATCCAAGCCCCACCCCCTGAAATCCTGATTCCACACTGTAGGATGAGGACCCCCAAATCTTCCTTGTTTTAAAATTTGTTTTTTTTGTCTTTGAGATGGAGTCTTTCTCTATTGCCTAGGCTGGAGTGCAGTGGTATGAACTCGGCTCACTGCAACCTCTGCCTCCCTGGTTCAAGTGATTCTCCTGTCTCAGCCTCTCAGGTATCTGGGATTACAGGCATGGGACCCCATGCCCGGCTAATTTTTGTACTTTTAGTAGAGATGGGATTTCACCATGTTGGCCAGGCTGGTCTGCGAACTCGTGACCTCAGGTGATCCACCCACCTCAGCCTCCCAAAGTGCCGGCATTACAGGTGTGAGCCACCGTGCTCTGCCAAATCCTTCCTTTTAATCAGCACCCAGGAGATGTTGATGCAGGTGGTCTGTGGAGGATCACTTGGGAAACAATTCCTGGAATGATCAGTGTAAATGATGCCGAAAGCAGTTAATCTGTAAGTGGATATTTAGGAGGTAACACTCTCCCTGTTTACTCACAAAGGAAATGAAACCACAGAGTTTCATTTGGGAATTATTCTAGGAACCTTGACTCACATGCCAATGCTTTATAAATCTAAAATTCTCCTATTTGATTTTACAAATCTTGTTGGACTGCTTTTTCTTGTGGAATGTGGCAGCGCGAGATTGGCCAGCAGCGGGTCCAGTCATCTTGTCTTATCTGGATTATGAGTGCCTCTGACTCTACGAAGCACTAAATGGTTGCTGTAATTCCACTCTTTTCTGTGGAATCCTGGAGCACAGCACTGAACACAGGTTGCTATGTACAGTTTTGCTCTTGCAAAAGCAAATGAAACGTGGAACATTTAATTTCTTCCACTTGAGCTGCAGTCAGCCAACGTGCTCATTAAAACTCTGCCTCCTTTCACAGAAGCAGATGGGAAAGAGACCTAAGGTGTTTTTTTTTTAAGGATTGAGAAAGGAATTTCATAATAAAAGAAGCTTAGCCAATACTAAATGCAACAAAATATCCTGAACAGTTGTTTCTGTGACTTGAAAGGCTGCAGACTGTCTCACAACATCTTTACCAAAGAATAATGACAATTAAAAAAATCCTAAACTAGAGGGGAGAAACTCTACCTTTCAAGTAATGAAATGGGCTGGGCACGGTGGCTCATGCCTATAATCCCAGCACTTTGGGAGGCTGAGGCGGGTGGATCGCCTGAGGTCGGGAACTTGAGACCAGCCTGGCCAACATGGTGAAACCCCGTCTCTACTAAAATTAAAAAAATTAGCTGGGCATGGTGGCATGCACTTGTAAACCTAGCTGCTCTGGAGGCTGAGGCAGGAGAATCGATTGAACCTGGGAGGTGGAGGTTGCAGTGAGCCAAGGTCATGCCACTGAACTCCAATCTGGGTGACAGAGTGAGACTCTATCTTAAAAATAAATAAATAAAATTTAAAAATAAAGTAATGAAATAAAAACTACTTGAACATTCTCTATCCTCCAGGGCTCTAGTATTTATAAATCTTGGGAGAAAACCAAGTAATTTCTGAAAATTCTTTCCTGATCACCATCCTTTTTCTTCCTAAAGTATGCTTATAATATTATTTTTCATAGGACATATTTGATAGGGTTCAATCTACCTTTTCAATCATACAAAAATAAGATGCATATGGTCTTTTCAGATTTTGCCCATGTCCCTTTCATTATAAGCCTCTCCTCAGTCTTTTCCTATGTGACAACTGGCCATTAGCTAGATATCATCTCAAATGTAGTGCCAGTTAAATGTGGGCATATCAGTACTCAATGTATATTCAATCAAGACAGCATGAAAAAGCCTGGCTTCCTCACCCTCCATCCTTATTCTATGACTGAGGCCACTGTTGGTGTAATCCTTGGGGGAAGATAATAACAGCGAGAAGCTATTGAGGCTTTGGGCATCTGCAATCTTACTATGAACTCCCCAGTTCATCCCTGGTAATCTACACTGCTACGAACATGCAGTCCAGTTAAAGTAAATGACAGGGCATTAAAACTGGTGGTAGTGTCCAGAAAGAACAGGGTTGAGCTTCTCTATAGGTGAAAGGAGCCAAAGCTCTAGACAGTGGTCAACTTTGACCAAGGATATTTTTAGGCTAACGTGGCTAGAGGTGTTGAGATTTCTCGCTGCTTCAAGTCTTCAGAATCAGTTCTTAGCTTTGCCCTGTATTGTCTAACCAGTATTTTAAACCAACGGCTCTGTGTTCCACACCAGCTTCCGAAAAACCCTGAGAGATATAACACACATGAGACACACACACACACACACAGAGTCTACATTCAGAAAGATTTTAGACTCTGTTATGGGTTAAAGCATGCTCTCTTCCCCCATTCAGAATGTTGAAGTCCTAATCCCCAACACTTCAGAAGGTGACTTGACTTGAAAACAGAATCTTTACAGAGGTAATTAAGTTAAAACAAAGGCATTAGGTAGACCCTGATCCAATATTATAAAAAGGGGAAATTTGGAGATAGACATGCTCACAGGAAGAATGTCACATAAAAATGAAGGCAGAGATTAGTGATGCTTCTACAAGTCCAGGAGTGCCAAAGATTGCCACGAAGTCACCAGAAGGTATGGAGAGGCATGGTACAGTTGACAACACTTTAATCTGACTTCTAGCGTCCAGAACTGTGAGAAAATAGGTTTCTATGGTTTAAGCCACGCAGCCTGTGGTACATTGTTTGGGGATCCTTAGAAAATGACTGCAAACTCTATCCCATATTTATTTTATCAAGCTATGAGGTTGTGTTATCTATTGGTTGTTTAGGTTGAACGGAAGATGATTCAATGGCTTAGATCTTGGAAGGAAGAGGCTGTTCATTGTGCTCTTGATATCAGAAATCTGAAACATGTGGTGTATTCCTTTGTCCGCTGACAGAGGGATGACAAGAACAAAGCAGAATAAAGTCATTAGGAAGTCAGTTTCACTGGTGTTTATGAGACTTCTTTATTAGTATCAGTAAAAATTATTTCAAACCCTCCCAAGTGCAGAGAATCATGGTAGGTTGTTCAGATATGCGGAGTCATAGCTAGTTTGGTTAAAACAGCACCTCCCTGGAAAAGATAATCAAAAAAGCAAGGGGCACTGATCAGGGCTTCCCAAATGCAGATGTGCATGTAAATCACCTGTATTTTGTTAGAATTCAGCTTGATTGACTAACAATTCAGATTGATTTACTAACCAGCTCCCAGCTGATGCTGATGCACCTGCTCCAGCTGGCCACACTTTAAGCAGCAAAGACATGTGCTAAGTGAGAGCTCTGGCACCTCACAGCTGCCAACAATCTTTGAGGCCTGAGTCAACCGGGCGTGATTTCATGGGTGGTATTTCAAATGAGAGTTGCAATGAGAGAGCGTTGAAGGACTTTATTTTCCACGTGGGAAAGGTGGGAGGCATGGCAGGTGCAGGTAGCAGTGCTTAGGAAGCAAACAGACCAGAAGAAGTAGTGCTGGAGCAAAGGAACCACGCTGACTGGCATGGTGAGTGGTTGGAAGAAAGCCGTGGATAACAGAGATGAAAAGGTATGTGAGTTCAGGTGGGGCGGCTGGCTGGGCTCTGCAATCAGGCAGAGCTGACAGAAGGACACTGCAATGGCTTTTGACTGGGCTGGGCAACAGGACGTAGTCCCCAGCCAGGGCATAATGCTGTTTGGGTTCCACAATTGAACAGGATCACTGTAGGGACCCTGAGGTTAAGACAAGTATCTGCTTGGGCTGGATGAGATTGTCTGTTTTGCTCAGTAAAAACGCACAGTTGAGGTTTTCCTCTCTGCCTAGGTAGGTCCTTGTCATAGGCTTTGAGGCTGAGTGCTGTTTAAACTTCCAGGTGTGATAGAATTAGCCTCTGCTCTGTGCTGAGATGTGCTATGGTGGTCATGTCCCTCCCTGAGTGGGGAGGTTTAGGGTGGGCTTTGAGGCCATATTGAGCGCTGTTTAAACTGAGTGGGGCAAAACTATCTGCTGCTCTTTGCCAAAATGCACAGTGGTGATTTGGGTGAGGTCTGAGGCAAGCCAGGTAGGACTTCCCACCACTTCTGGGTGGGAGAGATGAGTTTGACTTTGCAGGTGGGCTTTGCTGTTTGCTAATGCCTCTGACTCAGCACTGTGGCTGGCAGGGAGATAAAGCTACCACCAATATCTGCATTTTGGTTGCTGCAGGGTCTGCCTCCTTGCTTTGTTTCTCCTTTAACTCAGATGGACTAGCCATGCCATTACCCCCTGAATTCCCCATGAGCTGAGCCCAAAGTGGGCTCCCTGGGAAATGCCTCAGAATGTAAGGGAAGCTGATGTCCACGTCCAGTTCTCTCTTTCTACTCAGAAACCAAGAAAACCTGCAGAATCTTCTTTGTGTAGTGTTGTGCTGACTTAGTGCATGGGGAGGGGTTATGTGGTCGAAGTGAGACAGTTCCTTCTACCTTTTCAATGCTACCTTTACTCAGGTTTTCTCATCTACATAGGTGTCGCAGGCCTATTCCCATACTTCGGGATTTTCACCAACATGTTCTTCTCTGTGCTTAGTTGCTAGTTGAACTTTCTGTGTAGGGTAGTTAATATGGTTTGGCTCTATGTCCCCACCCAAATCTCATGTCTAATTGTAATCCCCAGTGTTGGAGGAGGGGCCTGGTGGGAAGTGATTGAATCATGGGGGCCGACTTCCCCCTTGCTGTTCTCGTGATTGAGTTCTCACAAGATCTGGTTGTTTGAAGACGTGTAGCACCTTCCGCTTTGCACTCTCTCTCTCCTCTCAGCCATGTGAAGATGTCCCCGCTTCCTCTTCACCTTCTGCCACAATTGTAAGTGTCCTGAGGCCTCCCCAGAAGCAGAAGCCTGTATGGCCCACAGAACTATGAGCCAATTGTATCTCTTTTCCTTATAAGTGACCCAGTCTCAGGTAGTTCTTTATAGCAGTGTGAGAATGGACTAGTATAGTAGTAAAGCCTAGGACCTCCTATTCCGCTGTGTTGTTGAACACGTTTTAGGTGCTCCTAACACACACAAAGAAACTATGGAAGGTGCTGGATATACAGATTTCCTTTTTCCAGCCTGGTTGTTGGAAATAAGCATTACTCTAAGCCTGTGTGAGGTATTAGTATTGTTTCTCCTAATCCTTTTGGGTTATGCTTTCTTCAGCCTTCGATATTTTCCTCACATGTGTCCACTGATTAGTACTCAGCTGAATAGTTGAAGGCAACCCTCTTGCAGATCTCTCTAGTACTTTGCCCTGAAAACTTGGGCCACTCTGATCTCCCCACACTCTCCATCTTGTATCCTAAACTCAGTGAGTCTTCTGGTCTTCATGTGGGTTTCCCATTCCTGCATTTCACCCTGGAATCTCTTTCAAGGCATTAAGCAAGGCATTAGTACATACCACCTAATTTTTAAAATGCCTTTCATGGATCTCTCTTCCTTGTTGTCTGATAGCCAATGTCCTAAAAACTACTATCCTACGTTTTTTGGTCAATTTTGTATCTTTTCAGGTGGGAAGGCAAATCCTATTACTCCACCTTGAACAGAAGTAGAAGTTGCTTAACATAATTTTAAATTTTATGAAGTCTACTCCGGACTGGCTCTTGAGGGAAGTCGTGTTTCATAAGATGGCTTAGAATTGTATGCTGCTTGGATCTTAGGTCCTCTCCCTCTAAACCTGTGTTCCCGAGATCCCCCTTCACTATAGGCTGGAAATGCCAAGCCCCACCTACTGCACCAACACGCTACATAGTGGACTCAAACACATGTATAAATACACATTAAAATTATTAAAGCAAGGAGTTCATGAATGTTAGAGATAAGAAACGAGTTCAAAGGAAAAACGATCTATTTTCAAGTGAGACAATGAAAAGTTATTATTTACTTTCCACATACACTGCCAAAAGCAGACAGTTATACTTTCCTCAAGTGACTCAACTATATACTCCCAAAAGGAACTATCTTTCATGTTTTTGTGAATTTCAACAACTAATGTAGACAATGATAAGCACACAAATATTATTAGCTTCTGGAGAAGGTAAAATTTCTAAGGGGTGCTTTTAAAAGTCTTATAATTTTTATAAGGTATTGTGCTTCTAGTTAATAACATATCCAAGGCCGTGACTGTTTCTTATCCATTTGTATTCTTACCTGAAAATTTTTTAGACATTTATCTGCTCTGAGATCAGTTACCAAACTTAGAATAATGTTAAAGTGTCTTTTATACAAATGTTTTTCAGAAGACTTTTGGGTAGTCACCTTATAAGTCTTGATGGTTTGGTACTTAAAATTTAGTAGAGATGCCACAAATAAATAGATATGTCTATTATGTTCTTTGTTTTTTATAAGCTCTGACTGTAGTGTTTAAATTACCCGGATATCAAGCCTGTAGAGTGGGAATGCATTTAATCCAACAGAAAAACTCAACCTATTCTTGGATAATATCACATACCTAAATATTATTAATAAGGATATATTCCAGCTCTTTTAGCCTTTTAGAACAGGAGATGCATCATCATTTTTGTGGAGAAGTACTAACAGAATAACTGCCAAAAAGTTGATTTCCAGGAATATTAGTTTCCAAATTTCAAATACCTTTGTCAGCTAGGGGCAATCGTAAGAAATACTTTACAGATAAATTAGAGCAAGATTGTGCAACCTGAGGCCTGTGATCTGCATGTGGCTTAGGATTGCTTTGAATGTGACCCAACACAAATGCGTAAAGCTTCTTAAAACACTGAGTTTTTTGTTGTTTTTGTTGTTTTGTTTTCTCATTGGCTATCACTAGTGTTTCATGTATTTTATGTGTGGCCCGGGAGAATCCTTCTTTTTCCATGTGACCCAGGGAAGCCAAAAGATAGGACACCCCTGGATTAGAGCATTCCAGGAATTTGTCAATGCCCTCACTAATCCAAGTAAGTTCTTGCCCTCAGAACTTGGAGGGCAAGTAATATTGGATCAAATTCTTATGAAATAGTTATGTCAAAGGATTAGAAACACAATGACGGGAGGTCTCCAGTTACCCTCCCCTTTGACATTTACTTCCTTTACCTCTTTCTCCCTCCCCATTTCTCTCTCTTCCACCTTGAATCTTGATTTACTAAGTACATTAGTTCTCTATTACTCCATAACAAATTACTACACATTCAACATCTTAAAACAGCACCCACTTATTATGTCATAGTCCCTGGGTCAGGAGGAAAGATACAGCTTTAGTGAGTCATCTGCTTAGGGTTTCATGAGGCTACAGTTAAAATGCCAGAGAGGCTGCAGTGCCAGATGAAGGCTTGGCTGGGAGAGTCTACTTCCAAGCTCATGAAGGTTATTGGCAGAATTCAGTTCCTTGAGACCATGTCTTTGAGGTCCCCATTTTCTGGCTAGCTGCCATCTGAGTTCTGCTCACAACTCATAGAAGCCATGCTCAGATCCTTGCCACATGGCTACCTCCATTGTTCCCTTCACAACACATCAGTTTGCTTTTCAAGTCCCCAGGACAATCACTCCTGCTTTGCGTCTCTTTTAAAGGGCTTACGTGATTAGGCCAGCCCACCCTGAATGATTTCCTTTGGATTAAATTAAAGTGACTGGATTAGGAGCTTTCATTACATTTTCAAAATCCCTTCACCTTTGCCACATCACATAACCTAGTCACAGGAGTGACATCTACCATATTCACCATCTTACTCATCCTCAAAGAGGACTGTGCACACCTGTGGGTGGGATTGTCATGGATCGTTTTAGAATTCTGCCTGCAACATCAACAAGCCACAAGACTTTGAAAAAACAGCTGTAGAAAAATGCTGTTCTAATAGCTATTGGGATGAGACTGTGCCAATGTAAGAGGCATGAAAAACTAGAACATTTTCCAGCTGTTCCAACTACAAGTTTCATAGCAATTAGAGACAAAAACCTGAACCAAACTATAAGGACACTTCTCCTTTCTCTTCACCCTATAAGATTCCAATCCTGTTTGACTCTGGGAGTTATCTGGCCTTCAGGGGCTTTGTGATATGTGTTAGCTAAAAAGAAAGCTTCAGCCTCTATTTGAGTCACTTAAACTACTTGTGAAAATGATAACCTATTAGAGTAGCCTACTTTCTTCTATTTGATATTGTTGGTTAGTCATCTAATACAAATCAAAACTAAAACCAGTTTCAGTCTTGTCATGAACAGATTTCTAATCTTCCCTCACACCTACTCAAAGGTGCCTGCAATAAGCTATGTGATAGAAATGGAAACTTCTAGAAAAAAGCAAAAGAAGAATAATCTCAGATGCTTAATGAAAGGATTGAAGCAGATATTCTTGAGTTTTGACACTGTAGGAAATAGACTCATGGGCACAGGCTTTCAAGTATTAGCTGAGATGACTGACACTGTGAATGGACACTTGACAAACTGCATTCAAGTACATGTGGGACGAGATACGCAGAACTGCTTTAGTCTCCCAAGGCAGTTGAATAAGCAAAGTCGACTGCATTCTAAGGTCAGTGGAACAAGAGTACAAGAATTGTAGTTATTTATTTTAAAAACATAATCTGTTTCCTCTTAGGCAAAGAAACACTTTGCCTTTCTTCTTACTGATCCCAGCCTTCAATTTAGCAAGCTATACTTATGCAAACTGGAATAGAACTATTTAGTATCTTATTTCAACTGAATGCTTGGAATTCAGATAAAATATTCTGTAATAAATCTAACTATAGGTTGTAAGCAAATCACTGAACAATGATGACTCTAGTAATGAAATTCAGAAAAATGATTTTAAAATGGATAAGCCTTTGAAAAATTACCACTACTTCTTGTCGACAGTCATGAAGCTAAATTTTACTTATTCAGCTACTATTCATAGGTAAACAAGCCTTTTGGAGATAGTACCACTGGTGTAAAACAGGATGATTTAGTGGTATATATGAGCTATTTGGATTATCTATATCTGCAAAACTGTTTATAATAAAACATTGTACAAGATGTCTTTACAAAATCTCTTGAATTCAATGGCATGTAAGTATTCGCAAAGATTCAATAGGAATCTTTCTTCATCGCTAGGACATACAGTCATGTGCTGTATGTGGTGGACCACATATGTGACAGTGGTCCTGCAAGATTATAATTCTGTATTATTACTGTACTTTTTCTATGTTTAGAAGTATACTTACCATTGTGTTACAGTAGCCTACAGTATTCAGTACAGTAATGTGCTGTACAGGTTTGTAGCCTGGGAGCAATAGGCTGTCTCATATAGCTTAGGTGTGTAGTAGCCTATATCATCCATGTTTGTGTAAGTGGACTGTGATTTTTGCACAGTGATAAAATTGCCTTATGATGCACTTCTCAGAATGTATCCCCATCATTAAGTGACACATGACTGTAATTTGATAAACCAAATTGATAATCAAGACCATGATAGAAAGGTCACATTTAAAGGTTTTTCTTAATGAAGAACTGCCCACTTTCAAAGAACAGGAATTATGCTTCTTATATGGACACTCGGCCTCAAAATTCTGGAAATGTGGCCTAGTATGTGAACTATGGCTTATTAAATCCTAGTCTGATAGGCCAGGAACACTGTCAAACTCTGGAGATCTTTAAGAAAGAGAGATTCCTGTACAGTTAGATATTGAAGTTTCAACCTGGTAGAGGTGAATTGGATGGTCATGGACTCACACAAGCTGAGAGGAGCAATGAAAATATTTATGGAAGATTGAAGATATTAAAAAAAAAATGACCTTAGGGGTATTACTAGATCCCAAGGCAGAAATTAATTCTGTAGCCTTAGTATTGTGTTATTTTTGTTAGCCATACAGCAAGAATGTCATTATGTATTAGTCTACATTAAAATAATATCATGCAAGAAAATTGTTAAGCAAATTTGATTGTTTAAATCCTTGCCTTAGGCTATTAAGTAGAGAGTCTCAGAAAACAAAACTTTTCCTGCCCTTGTGTAAGCAGACACAGCTGGGAAAAATCTTATATTCCCTAAAACTTTTCATTCTATGAAATACATGAAGACAGGAAGCTCCTAAAAGCCGTTGGCAACAGAGACATTCTCAATGTTACGCTGTCTGAAATCTAATTTTTAAAAAATCAAAACGGATTGAAGGCCACATGCAGTCACTCATGCCTGTATTTCCAGCACTTTGGGAGGCCAAGGCAAGTGGATCACTTGAGGTCAGAAGTTAGAGACTAGAGTGGCCAACGTGGCAAAACCCTGTCTGTACTAAAAATACAAAGAGTAGCCGGGTGTGGTGGTGTGCGCCTGTAGTCCCAGCTACTCGGGAAGCTGAGGCCGGAGAATTGCTTGAACCCAACGGACAGAGGTTGTGGTGAGCTGAGATCACACCACTGTATACTCCAGCCTGGGCAACAGAGCAAGACTCCATCTCAAAAAACAAAACAAAAAGGCTAATTCATACCTGGTCCTTTCTAAATTGTCAGGTGCCGAGTAATTAATTGAACTACAAACACTGTCAGTAAACCATACGTATTTTTGAGGCTAATCCTAAGAAAGAGGTAGGCTGCTGTTTAACAATGGGGCAGGCAGGGTTATATGTGGCACCCAAATCCTCCACCTTCATGTTTATTCATGTTCCCATGCCCAGCTGTGATTGTCAGTAGACAAGTGGATCCAGGGAATTCTGAAAAGGGCATGGTAATGAAGGCTTAGATCGCTTTGGGATGATAAACTGTATTGTGCTGTTAAGGAAGATGCTCTGACCAGCAGAGGAGATAGTTATAGAGGAAGGGATTATAGAATGTATAGTGAAGAGTGAAAGGATTAGCATCACCAAGAGGTTTCCTGGCCCCAAGATCAGCTGCAGTGGGGGCTGGAGTTTGTCCTAGTAGCCTTTATTTATTATTTTTTTCTTTCTTTTCTTTCTTTTGTTTTCTCTTTCTTTCTTTCTTTTTCTTTTTCTTTCTTTCTTTTTCTCTTTTTCTCTCTCTCTTTCTCTCTTTCTCTCTCTCTCTCTTTTTCTCTCTTTCTCTCTCTCTCTCTTTCTCTCTCTCTTTTTTGACAGAGTCTCACTCTGTCACCCAGGCTGGAATGCTGTGGCGTGATCACGGCAACCTCTGCCTCCCGGGTTTGGGTGATTCTCCTACCTCAGCCTCCCAAGTAGCTGGGATTACAGGCATCCACCACCATGCCCAGCTAATTTTTGTATTTTTAGTAGAGACGGGGTTTCCCCATATTGTCCAGGCTGGTCTCAAACTCCTGACCTCATGTGACCCACCCACCTCGACCTCCCAAAGTGCTGGGTTTACAAGCATGAGCCACCACACCCGGCCCTAGTAGCCTTTATTTTCTAAGGGATACAAAGGAGTTCACTGAAATGCTGTAAAAGTTTATTCCCAAGTGTATGTGAATAAGTGGAACTGAGTGGTGCAAGGGGTGAGCTCTGGTGGAATGGGCATGTGCCAGCAGATTCCACTTGAAGGAAGGACTTGTTGCCCAGCTCCTGGAAGCACTGTTAGTGGACAGCTTTTAGCTGAGACCTCCTTCAGGGTTTGCCGTGGTAGCAAAGAGTCTGATCATTCAAGAGCACTTCTTGGGTCAGTGACCCACTGTAGCAGGTGTAGAAAAGTCCAGACATTTAGTTTCATAGCAAGACAATTCTGATGGGCCACGTATGCTCCTCTGCGAATGTCCGAGGCTTTTTAAGACGAGCAGCAAGGCTTTACATTCCTTCTCTTTAATCCTACTTCTGCCTCATCCCTTCTATAGGTGTGAATGCTTAAAAATATCCTACACACCAAACTCTTTCTCAGCATCTGCTTCCAGAGAGCCAGATCTGCAATGTACATTCAAATTAAGCTAATTTGAGGAGGATTTAATAAAGGGACTCTTTACCAGGTGTAGACAACATGAAAGGCAGACACAAGGGATAGCGCATTAGCCCAGGGATATTAACAGGAACTGTTATTACTCCTTGGCTTATAGGGCGTAAAGGAAGAAGAGGATACAGGAACCCAGAAGAAGAGAGTTGCATGGAACCAAGGCTCAAGAGGAGTGGGCTTCCAGGTGGAGGGATTCAGCCAGACGCAAATAAGTCTGCAAAGAGTATTAGGGAAACAGTATTGAAAACAAAATTTTCTCCCAACATGGAAAACCTCTCCAGAAGGGTAATAGAAAAAGAAAACAGTTTTATTGTTGAATAAGCATGCAGCCAGAATACAGTGTACATCCCAGATAATAAATTACAAAGGTAGAAATCTCATCCTTTTATAAGGCCTAGAACATGCAATCTATTATATGTTTTCAAGAGAAACAACTGGTCCTTCAGTAAGAGGGCTTCAGAGCACCATTTATCACATGTAGTTCATCCTAGATTCACCTGATAACCAAGGCGACCATCTTGTTCACTAATTGGATTTATCCAGAGGAACAACAGATTCTTCATATGTTTATGACAAAAGATAGATCTTTTGCAACTTGGAACAAAGCAATCACTGAAGTTCAGCTCCTCCCTCTCACTGAAACTGGAAAATAAGGGTGATATCGTTCTTGATGTTTGCATTTCAAAGAGATGGCTCCTGGATCCTTGAAAAAGATGTTCCCGAGTCACAAAGCTGGCAAGCAGCGTATTTAGCTTCTAAAAAGATGAGCACACATTTCAAAGATACACAAAAAGAACTTACCATTACATGTTTTCTAAAGTAAATGCTCCAAGGAAAGGGAAGAAGAGCCACCGCACCTACCTTTAAAAGCTGTCCACTAACAGTGCTTCCAGGAGCTGGGCAACAAGTCCTTCAAGTGGAATCCGTTGGCACATGCCCAGTCCACCAGAGCTCACTCCTTGCACCAGTCAACTGTACTTCTTTACATACATTTGGGAATAAGCTTTTCCAGCATTTCAGTGAGCTCCTCCTTTGTATTCCTTAGAAAATAAAGGCTAGTAGGGCTGAGTATAGTGGCTCTTCTTCCTTATTTTCATCAGGAAGAAATAAGTTCCTTATTTTTAGTTTTTATTTGTCTTTCCAAGAGTCAGTAGAACACATACAACCTTGCTCTCCTTCCTTCTAATCTCTTGCTAGACTCCTCATTGACTGAATCTAACTGGAAACAGAGGGCAAGGAAACATGTTAATGAGGTCCATACAGCACGCCTTCCTGAGCCAGCAGCAGGGTAGAGATGAGTAGAGAGTGGATCCAGGGGAGATAGCAGACCTCTGACACTCAGAGGAGCTTAGAAGAGGGAGAGGGTTTCAAGATGTGTGAATTAAAATGTCAGATGCTCTAGTGAAATCAAGTGAGATAAGACTTGAAAAAATACCCACTGGATTTAAAGACAGATTTATCCATCTTTGACTTAAACTATTTCAGTGGAGTAGTAAGAGTAGAAAGCATATTAGGTTAGTTTGAGCAGTGAACAGAATGTCGGGAAGTAGAGCTAAATGGAAAGGCCTCTTCCAACATGATTGTCTTTCCCGAGAAGGACTGAAGTTGTAAAGATGATATTTAGTCTACTTTCTAGAACGTAAGACACTTTTTGGGATGGGAGACATGAGCATGTTTAATCACTACTAAAAAATGTTAATGATTGAAGATTTTACTGGAAAGGGGGTCGTCATTCAGACCCCAAGAGAGGGTTCTTGGATCTCATGCAAGAAAGAATTCGGGGCAAGTCCACAGTGCAAAGCAAAAGCAAGTTCATTAATAAAGTAAAGGAATAAAAGAATGGCTACTCCATAGACATAGCAGCACCGAGGGCTGCTGGTTACCCATTTTTATGGTTATTTCTTGATTACATGCTAAACAAGGGGTGGATTATTCATGCCTCCCCTTTTTGGACAAAATAGGGTAACTTCCTGACATTGCCATGGCATTTGTCAACTGTCATGGTGCTAGAGGTGAGACAGGACTAGCTGGATTTCCTAGGCTAAGAATTGCTAAACCTAGCTGGGAAAGGTGACTGCACCTACCTTTAAACACAGGGCTTGTAACTTAGCTCACACCCGATCAATCAAGTAGTAAAGAAGGCTCACTAAAATACAAATTAGGCTAAAAGCTGGAGGTAAAAGAAATAGTCAAATCATATATTGCCTGAGAGCACAGGGGGAGGGACAAGGATCAGGATATGAACCCAGGGCATTCAAGCTGGTGGAGGCGACCCCCTTTGGGTCCCCTCCCATTGTATGGGAGCTCTGTTTTCACTTTATTACATCTTACAACTGCACACTCTTATGGTCCATGTTTCTTACGGCTCGAACTGAGCTTTTGTTCGCCACCCACCACTGCTTTTTGCCGCTGTCCCAGATCTGCCGTTGATTTCCACGCCTCTGGATCTGGCAGGGTGTCCACTGTACTCCTGATCAAGTGAGGCACCCATTGCTGCTCCTGATGGGGCTAAAGGCTCGCCATTGTTCCTGCACGGCTAAGTGCTCAGGTTCGTCCTAATCGAGCTGAACACTAGTTGCTGGGTTCCACGGTTCTCTTCTGTGACCCACACCTTCTAATAGAGCTATAATATTGACTGCATTCCTTAGAATCCATCAGGCCAAGAACCCCAGGTGAGAGAGCAAAAGATTTGCTGTCATCTTGGGAGCGGCCCGCCCCATCTTGGGAGCTCTAAGAAAAAAGACCTTACCGTAACAGTGGGAGTGTAGCAAATAAGGACAACCAGAGATCACTCCCATGGCCATCTTGCTTTTGGTGGGTTTTGCTCGGCTTCTTGACTGCAACCTGTTTTATCAGTAAGGTCTTTATGACCTGTATCTTGTGCCAACCTTCTGTCTCATCCTGTGACTTAGGATGCCTTAACTTTCTAGGAATGCAGTCCAGTAGGTCTCAGCCTCATTTTACCCAGCTCCTATTCAAGATGGAGTTGCACTGGTTCACATGTCTCTGACAATGGCTGGGAATTCAGTTTTTCAGGTTTATCTGGTGTTCCCTTGGCCCAGACGGAATCTATTCAGTTGGTCGGCAGTGGGGGACTTAGGATTTTATCAGTTGGTCGGGGGTGGGGGACTTAGGATTTTACTTTGGGCTTATGGCAAGCAGGTAGATGATGTTGAGCTAGGCAGACTGAAGAAATTGATTCAAGTTTTATGAACTGGAGAGAGCAAATTAGGGAAATAGTTGGGTTGCCAGGCAATGTGGAAGTCTCGTGGAGCTTAGAGTGGAACAAATCTATGATCTTTCTTAGCACAATATGAAATGAGTCATTTCAGAAAATATGCACTGAATTTAGCTCTCATTGCCCTGATAAGTAAGACAAAAATTAAATGAATTACATAGTTTCCATCTTTTGAACTAAAATAGTATTATTTATAGACAACTATTTTTGTAATTGAATGCAGGGATGAATCTAGAATGAATACCCATCTAAAAAGACCATTGACTAACATATCAGGTAATGTTCTCAGCTCCAGTTTGTGGAAGATAGAGAAGCATTCACATGGGATTAATTATAATGAAGAAACTAAAGGCTGGGGAAAAAGAAAATGCAGCTGAAGTGGATATTATCGTTAGGGGAAAAAAAAAATTTGCCATGTAGCCTTAGGGGGACAAAGGGAATAAGAGAGTAAGAGAAAAATGTTAAACTTTAACACATTAAAGACATTTCTACAGGAGTTTGAGAAAATGTGGTCCAATGTGTTGCTTCGTGATATTTTGACAACAAATGAAAAGGTCAGCATTTAGAAATAGGTGGTTAACAGATCTGCTAATGCCTCTCTCAAATATCAGATGTCTCAAGTGAGCTTTAGCAGGAGCTGGCTAAACATCAATGCATGCATGGCTGAGTTCTCTGAAGGGTGTCTGCTTGAAAAGTTGACATTCTATGCTATTGATTTTTGTGTGTGTGTGGGAGTAAAAATTTTTGTTTGTGTTTTTTTATCTCAGCATTATGAAAGTATAATTGATGAATGAAAATCAAATTTATTTATGGCATACAATGTGATGATTTGATATATTTATAAACAGTGAAACGATTAAACCATGCCAGTTAACATATCTATCACCTCAACTTAACTTTTTTTTGTGGTGAATATTTAACATCTATTCTCTTAGCAAGTTTCAAGTTTACAGTGTCTTACTATTAGCCATAGTCACAGTGATATACAATAGATTGCCAGAAATTATTCCTCTAGTCTAATGAAAACTTTTTATCCTTTGACCAACATCTCTCCTTTGGCTAAATGAATGACTATTATTTTATGGTAACCTGTGATCCTATTTGGGTCAAGTGTTTTAAACCTTTGACATATTTGATAGGCTTCCCAAAATCAAAATTCAGCTTCAAAATGAAGTCTTTTTTGACTTCTAACTTTGGGATGCTACAGAGGGTGCCTGAAGCATCCAAAAGAAAGATAAACAGGATTATTTGATATGTTAAATTATATAGGAAGTATTGTCAAATAAGAAATGTTTAACCTTCAAGTTACATTTTAATGAATATGTTATTAATATAGGTTCCAAAATTGTATGGGATTTCTAAAATTCTAATATGTCTTGGTATATGTTGTCAGTCATAATTACGACTGATATAACAACCAACATAACATAATGGCTACTATGGTAAATTGTAGGCTGCAGAAATAACCAAATTTCCTTAACAATTGTGTCTTCATGACTATTTTAGGTCATTTTCACAGTAAATTCCTTTATTCTGATGCAGTTTCTGAAAACTTCACAAGCATGCAAAATTCTAGAATATTGAGTCTTTAAGGAGGTTCATGAAATGGTTGGAAGAGACCTTGACAAGCATTCTTAGATACAGGTTTCTGATAACTGTAGGATGTCATTTGGACTGGGTAAGAATCCCTGGAACTGTAATGAAGAGACTGATTGGTTTATAATACTGCTAACCCAAGCAGAACAAAAGTTAGTTGGATAGCAAGAAAATATTTCACCAGATTTTCACACTTAATCAGCCAGTATTTTAATTGTTCAGATATGCAATTGAATAAACTCCAGGGTCGAAGTCAAATTACCTGTGACAACCCATCAGTTATCAGAACTATGCCTCTCAATTGGATAAACAAAAATTTTAAGAGATATTTAAGAGGACATAAGCTCAATGGTAAGCCTGGACTCATGGAGAACCTGGCTGGCTGCTTCATTCTTCCTGAGTCCTTAAAGCTCTTGTTATTAAAAGCTCTGCATTCTACAACTCGTCATAGAAGAGATAAAGTGACCCAAATTAAAAATATATATTGGTATGGTAACTGTTCTAAATTGCTAAAATGGTTTATGACCAATGTTTGATTTGTCAAACCCATATTCCTGGGAAGACAATAAAAACTTCAGGCACATTTTTGCTACCTGTTGGGCCATTTAAACATTTATAGCAGGATTTTATTCGTCATTTTCAATGCATGTTTTCTGTTTGCATAAAAGCTTTCCCATGCAAGAGGGCTGATACAACAGCAGCTAAAAGATTATTAGGAAACATGTGTTTCTCATGGTACATTCCTGGAGAAACATCCAGCAATGGAGGTACCTGTTTCACTGGGCAAGTTATAAAACAGTTAAATAAGGTGTTACAGATTCTATAATATTTGGCAACTTTAACTGAATTGACTGGATTGCTTTGGTCAGATGTATGGAAAATTAATGACAATCAGATTCACTGCCAGTGTAAAACATAAGTTGACATCTTATAAAATAGTCACTGAAGGGCCTGTGCCTCTAACAATAGGACTTCATGTATTTTCCAATACTAAATTCTGATATAACTCAATGCTGCAAAGTTTCAATGCATTGAGTTTTTTTAATGCTACTGATTTTTATATGTTGATTTTCTATTGTGCAACTTTATGGAATTCATTTATTAGTTTGAACAGTTTTTGGTGGTGTCTTTAGGATTTTCTATGTGTAATATCACATCATGTGCAAACAAAGATAATTTTTCTTCTTCCCTTCCAATTTGGTTGCCTTTTATTTCTGTTCCTTGCCTCATAGTTCTGTCTGGAGCAGTACTACATTGAATAGGATTACTGAAAATGGGCATGCTTGTCTTGTTCCTGATCTTAGAGGAAGGCTTTTGGCCTTTAGTACTGACTACGAAGACAGCTATACACATGTCATGTATAGCCTACTTTGTTAAAATATATTACTTCTAACCTACTGTGTTGAGAGTTCTTATCATGCTTAGGCCTGAGGGAGGGGTGACGTGTCTAATGTGAAACTGTTCTTCCTGTCCTCTTCAATGTGTGTTTTCTTATTCCTGGGTTACATCCTGGTGCTGCGATCTCTACCCTAAATTTCTTATTTTCTATGAAGATGGTTTCACATGTGGACAGCACTCAGTAGTCCTATTCTACCAACTGGCTGATGTCACTTTGTCACTGTTGATTGAAGAGAAATCCAAATGCTTCACTAAACAGATTTGTTGGAGGCAAATAGGTCTTTCCGTTGTTAAAGTTTAAAAGGCTGATGCATTCTCCAGCCCACTTACCTGAGGACAGATAATGTTTGTTGAATTCCACGATCGTCTCCTCTTTACCAAAAGTGCTATTAAAAAAAACAAAAAACAAAAAACAACCCACATACAACGTTTATGCTTAAATTAGTAAATTTAAGCTGAATTTTTGGATTTTACTGCAATACTTGAGATCAGTGGAGAAGTTTCAGGATAGGTTGAGGCGTAGGTGTTTGGGCAGGTTAATAATTGGGAATTTCTTCAGATATTTATTTAATATTGAAGATAAATGGGGAAAGGTGAGAAAGGCTCAGTTTCTGCTCTAAGCAGCTGCTCTGCCTTTAAATTGCCCACACCTCACTTTTAGAAAAGATTTCCCCTCCGGGGCTTTCATCATTTACCCTCTACCAGCTTCTAGATTATCAAGTTATCCCTTCTAAGCACATATTACTCTACCCCAGAGGAGTTTGGGGAAATGTAGTTTTCTTCCTTTCTAACATACTTCATGTGATTTAAAAATGTATACCTTATAGATTAGATTGAGACTTTATGGGACTGGCTATTTGGTCTGATCCTTAATCTAACTCAATTTGGGAACCAATGACAAATAATCAAAATAAAAGCAAACATGTTCCAGTGTCAGTTTATTAGGAAAGACTGGTCTGCACCATACCACATCCCCAAATTCTTGTAAAAAATCAATAGCAGGATGGCTCTGTGGCAGTCCAGGCTGTGATTTTCAAAGGAAGAGGTAGATTCAGCTGAAAGAACACACACACACACACACACACACACACACACACACCCCCACACACCCCTCATGGTTGAAACTCTGTTTAGTGAAACATAATTAAGAATTGTGGCCATTTAAAGGGAGAATGTTAAAGTAAGCTGTTGATTCCTTGACTTAGAAATTTCATCATAGCCAATGTCACTATGCCAAATTTTTGTGTAATAGGGGGGTTGGGTTTCTTTTTTTTTCTTTCTTTCTTTCTTTTTCTCTTGTCTAATTCTTGATTAACACTTGCACCAAGTCACGAGAGTGTAGTAAAATTGGGGCTATTGGAATTGTGCCTGTTTTGGTAGAAGGTGTTTGAGAAGGCAAGTGGGTATGTTTTCCTTTTTAGTTTTTCTTTCAGAACAGAGCTGCCCACTCACTCCCAAATAAGAGAAATGTGGGGAGAAGAGGCGTATTTTTACTTGGGAAGATTGTGTTCTCTTTAATGTGCAGGCTATTTCAATGGAAATGATGCCTTGGAAAGGACAATTGTTATTTATAAAGGAAGCTCTCTTGAGAGGCAAGATTTGTCTGAAATTCCTAAAATGTTATTTATGCTTTAGAACATTTATCTTAGTTTCCAGCAGTCCCTTTTCCTGTTCACCTACTATAAAGGGACCCTGATTTCTTGGTGACTTTTTGAAGATAGTCAGAGTCCTGGACAGGGAAATACTACATTTTAAATTTCCCGTTGAATCCTGTATTCTAACTTCATCTTCTTCACCTTAACTCCACCTGCAACTCAGTGCCTTCAGAGCCCAAAACATCACACTGTGTTAGCCAATGGAGGTCATGGCTCTCCCACCTGCCAGGCCTAGATCTGTCTGTGTTTTTCTCAACTCCCTACTTAGGGAAAAACTTCCTTTATGATTGGTAAGATTCGTGGGATTTTGCTGGCAAATGGGAGTCTCTTTGTATTAAAATGTGCAAGCTGTGACTCAAGTGCTCTCCTCTAACAGCAGCTACAATTTAACAAGCATTTACTCAATTACTGCTTTAAGAATTGTACATATATTAACTCATTTAAGCCTCACAACATTCCTAATGACACTCTATTATTTGCTCCATTTTCAGATTAGGGAAAGGAGGCTCAGAAAAGTTGAGTAATTTGCCTGAAATCAATTAAGTGGCAGAGCTGGCAGTTGAACCAAAGCAGTCAGTTTTGGGGCCTTAACAGGCCATCATTCTGCTGTACCCTGCTAGTTAATTCCACTCACTCCTGACTGCCCGCCAGCTTACTCCCACAGTACACCCAGGCCAGACCTACTTCCTTGAGCAAGTGGATCATTTCTTCAACTTCACTATGAGTAGTTTGGTAAAAAAAACTCAGATTCTTTGGGGGCCTGACCATTTATCCTTCTCCCCTTCTTCCTCCTTTCCAACAATCTACTTGTTTTAAGTTCATTCCATGATTCATATTCTTCAGGGGAAGAATATCTCTAGTAGAACTTCAGCCTAACTATGTGTTTTCCTTCGACTTTTGCTAGAAAACTGTTGTGATATCAAACCTTTGTCTAACTGTTAATATACTTGGTTCCCATTTGGCTGTTACTCCTTACATAGAGTTTCCTCGGGGCTTTACTAGAGAAGCTAGGGATGAGTGGAAGGAAATAATTCCTTGGGCCATTTAGGAATACTACTTGATCCTAAACCAGGATCTTTTCAATAACACAATACTTTATCCTAAATCCCTAACACTATGAGCTTATATTCTACAAGTCACAAACAACAGAGACTGACTAAAGCAAGCTTACAAGTGAGATTATGAATGACAGGAACTAGTGTAGAGCCAGTCTTATGGATAGCCATCAGGAACCAATAGAGCATATCAGTTTATTTCATCTCTCTCTCTCTCTGTTGGACCATATGCTTGTTTTTGCTTATCAGCTGCATTCTTTTCTCTCTGTATATACCAGCTGGTTTCTTTTGCTTACATTTAGATTTCATTGTGTCCTCATTAGAAAGCACATGGATGTTTGACAGCCTCTCTCTCTCTCTCTTTTGTCTCTCACACACACTACACCACACGTATACATATACACACATCATGATCTCTTCACGTTAGTTTCTACAGATAATTGACCCTGTTTTTTTCTGTTTAACAATCCCAAATTTTTAGGCTAAAAACATAATACATCAAAATTATCTTTTCAAGTCAAACCATAGGCAATGTTGGTCATCCTGCAAACGGACTTTCCTTATACCATTTCATCAGGGGGTTCAGGGAGGGAGCTGTGGTCCTTCCTGAGGTGCAGTTCAGAAGGGGTTATGGAAAACGTCCTCAAAATGTGTCTAAATCATGTATTTCACTTGTAAGACTGTTTAAGATTAAAGTGAAAATATTAGGTTATGGCAAAATAGAGGCTTCTTATTGAAGTCCTATGCATGAAAGGAAAGGTTCCTTCGTGGTTATATTGGATATATTCTGTGGCATAGCAAATTACTCCAAAACTCAATGGCTTAAAATAACATTTATTACCTTGCAATTTCTGTAAGTCAGGAATTCAGGTGTGGTTTAGCTGGAGCTCCTGCATCATAATCTCTCACAGGTTGCAGCCAAAGGGCCGGCTGGGGCTCTAGTTATCTCGTGGCTGAACTGGGGAAGGATACACTCCCAATCTCGCATTGGCCAGATTGGTCATTGGCAGAACTGAGTTCCTCACAAGTTATTGGACAGAGGGAACCAGTTTCCAGCCTTTATTGGGAAGCTTCCCTCAGTTCCTTGCCATATAGGCCTCTGCATCGGGAAACTTACAACATCACAGCTGACTTCATCAACATGAGCAAGTGAGAGAACAGAAGAGTCACAGTCTTTTATCATCTAACCTTGGAAACGACATCACTTTTGCTAGTATTCTATTCATTAGAAGAAATAGACCAGGTCCATCCCACATTCAAGAGGAGGTGATTGTACAAGGGCATTGATAGCAGGAGGTGGGGATCACTGGAACACGTTTTAAAAGTCTGCTTACTCAAGTCCAGCCTCTGGTGCCTAATGCTCAGCGTCCCTCCCAAATGCAAAATTTATTCTTAAATCCCCCCAGAGTCTAATCCTATTATAAGGAGAAGCCATGATTTGGGCCCCTTTCCCTTAGAATTGGATAGGTTCGTTTTAAAAGAGAAATTCCTCATCTTCTTAGAATAAATTGAGAAGTTACTATATAAATATTACTTAAAAGCAGAGAAATTAACACTCATAAACTAAGAATGTTGACCAGAGAAGACTAAAAAGTAAGACTAATATTTCCAGCCTCACTTTACAGCTTTCCTTCATTTGATGACCAAAAAAACCCAACTTTTATATTTTTAGCTCTCATTTTAGGAACTAAGACACCCACCAATAGAAGATTAGCTGGAAAATGAAAGAAACACTACTTGCTACTCACTGGAGTATCAAAATTGCCAAGCCAGAGTTTCTGCTTTTTCAGTATTGCATTTTTGGGTTAGCCCTGGACCACACCCATCATTCTGTGGGTACTGTGATAGCACTGGCTGATGCTGGTAAGATGTAAGATGAAGGAAAAGTTGGGCAAACTGTACAGCAGTGCATTTTATGTGCTACAGAAATTATGCAGACAACTTTAAATGGAGTAAGGAATTGGAAACAAAGTGATGGCTGGGATGGGCTGGGAAGGCTTTGGAGAGATGAGAATGGAAGCAAGGCTTGAAGAATGAGTGAAAATTAAGTGAAGAAGATGGAGTGACATTACAGGCAGCTGGAGTTCCAGCTGGGACAGAGAAGAAGCCTTAAAATTTGGAGAAAAGGTTTCACAAGGCACTCAGTCCCTGAGCTATGCAATTAGACAGTAAATAGCACTTATTGATAGTGATTCTGAAATGAACAGGTACCATAGGGGATACCGAGAAGTAAATACAAACTCTGATTCTTGCCCTTAGGGAATGGTCCATCTAGTTGGAAAGATAAGGCATGAGCATATAATAATAAAAGGCTGAAAATAAAAATCCCCTGATCAGTAACATATACAACAAAGGTTACAAGTGTTCGAAAGTAGGAGGAGTCGTTTCTATGATGAGATTTACAGTGGCTTTAAAGAATTGTATCTTCCTAGACTCCACTTGAACCCAGACCTGGAATGCTAGGTTGTTTGGACACGTGGACACAAGTGAGATAGTGGTGGTGGTAATGAGTATTTCATATACAGAGAACAGTGCAAGCAAAAGTGACAAGTCAAAAAGAGGCAAGATTTTTGGAGAACAATTTTATGTAGAACATGGGAATTACTTGATTTTGTACAAGGAAATATGACTAAGCACAGTGGGGGTGGCACATTGAAAAAAAGAAAAAGGACCAATTCAGCCACAACCAGGGAACACAACCTGGAGCTTCAGTCCTTAATGAATTACGGAACAGAAAGCATTTCCATTTGTTCTCTTGTAGGTGGTAGGGTGATCAGAGTATTTTCTATTTTAGCACTCCCTGCATCTAATTCAGAACTAGACAGGGGCAATGGTTGAAGTGCTGTTTTCATAAATCGTTGTCTTGGGCAGCTGGGAATGGTATTAGATGATGCTGTTTGGAACTGACTTATTCTAGAGTATAATCAGCTCATCTTCTCCATTTTACTGCTATTTTTGTGCATGTAGAAGAATGGGGGTGACTCTCATTTTCCTGTTGTATTCCAGTGATCTTGCAAAGGCAGATTATCGTGACCAAATACATAAAAATTGTAATGAAATGAAGCTATTGATGCAAAGCTGTGTTGGTGGTCCCTTGGGCCTCTTGTGTTTATTTTGAATTTTTAGTAGTCTTTGTTATGTGTGACTTTAGCAGTTCCCTTTTGGTTCTTTTAATTTACTGTTTTAATTTGCCTTGCACCACATATGCCCTAATGTCTCGTGTTTAACTGTGTCATCTGTGGACCAGAAGCATTGACTTTCAGGCCTCATCTCAGATCTAAGGAATCAGAATCTGCATTTTAACAAGTTCTACAGCTGATCTGTATGCACATCCAAGCTTGTAAAACACTGGTATAATGCATCTGAAGTTTCTGCCTGGAGTAAGTACAGATGCAGTGCTTCCCTTGGCCTCCAAGCCCTGTATTAATGATGGGTACTGGTTCCCACCCTTGAGAATCTCTTGCCTAGAATCTTCCATAAGGGGTTTTGGTGTGCTAGAGAAAGATTAAAAAGTCGATGCTAAGGTAACATGAAATCATGGTAATTCACCATGGGATTCTATAAGGAGATTAATTTTATTTACATAGGTGGTTTCCAATTTACTCTTCATTTTTCAACGAGACCACTAATCTCAGGGTGGAGTTCATCAAGGAATAGGGCCAGCAAAGCACTTGCATTTTTATGGGACTAACACTTACATATATGAAAAGTAGGTAAAGCTGGAAGGCAGAGGACCTAGATCCCCAGAAATTAAGGATCTGTTTTTACACTGACTCCTATGTACAGACTGAGGAGTGTGCACTGACTATGTACACTGACTCCTTTGTCCAGGGCTAAGGCAAAAGCCCAAGAGGGAAATGTAATGGGGCGGGATGCTGGAGGACTTCCACCGCGTACCTTGCTTCAAGGTCAGTGCAAGGTTAATCAGCCCACTCTGTGATCAGCCCATCCCCCATGGGAGTCTAATCTCTTAATGCCAAGTATTCCCACAGCCTCCAATTATCTAAACAGCACCTTTTAAATCTAGACATACAAAGAAACTAGTAGCTCCCCTGCAGTAATAACCATTCACTCTAACCACTGTCAGCTACCTCCAAAACTGCAGCCCTCACCAGTGATTTGTCAGCCATTGCACACCAAAAGGACAGTGCTATCTCACAGCACTAAGTAATTCCTGGTACCCTCAAAAGCCCAAGAGATCAGGGAACTCAATGCGAAAGAGACTAGAGGTTCGAGACCTGAAAGAAACCCATTCATGACCCTTGGGTGTCTGTGAGAAAAACACAAGACCCAAAAAGTGGTCGGTGGTACCTTGACTGTGTTCCTCAAGAGGAATCAGAGTCTCTAGAGGTCCCTTTTTGATTCCTCCATGTGATATCAAAGATGGCAATAAAGAAAGGAGGAGGAGAAGTGGAAGGAAATGGAAGAATAGGTCTTAGGCAGAACCAATTTGGAAGCATTTTAAGTTTTCCAGAAGACCAATGAAATCTTACATTTTTTTTTTTTCTCAGAACAAATCATGCCAACAAGAAAGGAAGTGAAGAGAAGGACCAAACGTATAATTAAAAGAGGGTTTCATTCACCTGAAAAAAATTCCCAGAGGAGTTACAGGATCCAAAAGAGAAAAAAGCAGAAAGACCTTTTGTACAAAATATATATATAGATATGTAGCCTGAATATCAGCTTTTAATTAAGCTGATTTCTAATCATGGAGCTCTTAAAAAAGTCTTTTTTTCAAATATTTTATTACCAGGATTTAAATAGGACAAACAACCACTATCCCTGACTTTTGAACCTTCTGAGTGACTGAGAACCAACTAAATCAAGAACATGTAAGGTATCTCCAAAGAGATGTGACGCAGTCCCCTCAAGATCCACAGCCACCCCAAAGGCAGCTCAGAGAAAGGAAAGTTTGACTCACCACCAGTGGGGCACAACCCACATTTTTGTCTGGCCATATTTTCCAGAAGCCACATTCTTCCCAGCTGACTGCACACAGAAGCTAACCTTCCAGCGTGCCCTATTGGTAGAAGATTAAAAGAGACAGTCGGTGAGACAGGAAATCAAAAACTGTCCGTGGAAGGTGAAAGGATCAATAACAAATGGGTACTCCAAAAAGTCAAGAGCCACACAAATATCAAAGCAATTCTTACAGCTCCAGGGGATTGATTCCCTGACTGGATATTGAACCCACGTCATGGCAGTAAAAGCAGAGAATCCTAATCACCAGGCAGTAGGATCAAGTGCCTTTGTAGTAAACCCCACAGAGGATCCAAAGCCAGTATTTGAGCATTTAAAGGATTTTAACTTTGCTTCAGGTCAGACTTTTTGCTCTTTAATTTAGTGAGTGGGTTAATGTCTAAGGCTAGCCATGACATAAACATGTGTCTTTCTTTTAATTTGCTCCTTCCAGAAATACAAATGAGGTAATTGTTGAGGGAGCTCTCTACACATCTTTCATTTTTTAATTTAAGGATCTTTCTAATTGAAAGGATTCATCTCTTGGCCCCTGACAATTAGAATTTCCAAGGGTGCCCTTGTTCCAATAGTGACTCAATCCAATAAGCCTCTTCATGGAAAGCACAGGAGGTAATTTTCCAGGTTTAGAGTAAGTTTTACCATACAAGCAAGAAGTGTTTCTGGAGAGGGCACAGAAGAGGCAGTCGCAGTGATGCCAAAAATCTTTCCCTGCCAGGAATAGGCTAAGAAAGCAAAAGATTCTGGCTGCCTCAAACAGTTAAGGATGGGTGTCTGTGCGTACTCCCGTATCCCACAAATTTGTAGAGTGCTGCCAGTATCTGACCTGTTAATCTGTGACACTGGGAAGACCCCGTTGTGATTGGATTTTTCTAGAACTAACCAGGAAACGAGAGTTGAAATGATAAGCCCTTTATGGATGGGACTTGTTAAGACAACCACCCCTGAGAGCTTGCCATGTTCAGAACAGAGTGTGCTGCTTAAAATTTGGCATTTCTTGGATTCCCAGGCTTTTTTCAGGTAGACCACTGCATGTGACTCGATGATTTTCTCTCCTGCTTCCTCGCATGGTAAACATGCTCCTACTTCATAGGTTAAGCTCTCAAGGACATAAGGTGAGAGGAAAACCTCATTCAGTTTCTTATTTCGGGGACCCATTGCAAAGTTTTCCTAAATAGACACTTATCTGGTCAAAACTGCAAAACTCACTAGTCTGCAGAGCTAGTTCGAATAATGGGTTTCTCAGGGTTTTAGACCCATGTTGTACCTTACAGTACCCCCCTTAAGAAAAAAATGATACAGGAAGACAAAGAAAAAGGAAAGAACTGTTTTTGGAAGGAAGATGATTGAACAATATCAATACGTCAAAGGTACATGAGAGTCACTACACCTAAGACTAGTCATACAAACGTTTTTATGCCATTAATCAACAGTTTGGAGAGGAAAAGGTAACAAGTTGAGGTTTTTACTGTCTGCTCAATGGAATTCCACAGAGACCGGAAGCCTGCCTGGTAAGAAATGCTTGCCATTCTGCCAGACTTTCAGGCACTGGGCTCCCTTGACTGCAGCTTTCGGAAGAGCAGAGAGGCTTTGGCAGCCTGCTCACAGCATCAAAACTGAAGGGGCAAAGGGAAAAATTGCCCTTCACCCTCTGAAGATTTGCTGAAAATTAACTGACCAAAGGCAGATTAATAGGAAAAAAGACATACATGTCAGAGAGATTAACCCCCAACCCAGTGGAGTACAGATGCTTATATACTCTTCCTCTTAGGGGAAAGGAAAAAGGGGAGATGTACATAATTTTAGGAGGATAATAAATGTTTTCTAGAGAATTCAATGGGCTTAGAGAAAAATAATGGCCTGGGAAAAAGTCTGGGCCCACAAATCAGACAATGGTTTGTGAAGAAAGTCTATCCAAGTGTGTGGACACACCAGTCTTCCTGTGATAGGAGTTCAGTTAATGAAAACCCAGGTAAGGGACCAGAAGCAACTGTTTTCTTCTTGGTGGGTCCAGACTTGAGGCAGATCAAGACCCATATTTGATCAGACAGGATATAACTGCATTGACTAACAAGGCTTTACTGAGTTACTAAGAGCTTTGGAGTGAAAGAAACCTGGTTTCATTGGTTCTGCTAGTTTCCATCTATGTGACCTTGGCAAGTTATTCAACCTGCTAAATTTAACCTCGGAAAAGGGGTTGATAGTAATCCTTAACTGATAAATATGTAGTGAGACTAATTAAGAGAATTCATGGAAAGTATTTAGGAAAGTATATGGCACATAGCATCAGCATTACTATAAACAAGCTAAGTAAAATTGAAAATAGGAAGTTAAAGAGAATGGTCATATCCCTTAAATGCACAGAAAAGCTTCTGGAGTGTAAGACTCTCCAGCATGTTTTATCTATCTTCATACCACTCCTCAGCCACCCCATTTTGCTATGGTCTCTGAGGAATAATAAAAACTCAATCATAATATATTAAATGGTAAAGGTAGCATCTTGAATTAGGAAAGTAGGACAAGATATATAACAAAATCATTTGAGACCATTGAGAAAACTATCCATCTGAAAAAAATAATATATCCCATCTCACTGTCCTTCTCCCAAATAGAATCAAGATGGATTGAACTTCTAAACATCAAAATCTCTCTAAAGGACAATTAAAGAAATTGTACAAGAATGTGGTAATGACCATGAGGAAGAGTAGACCTTCTTAACACAAATACACACGCAGACACACACAGGCAGGGAGATTCTCTGATGTCCTAGTCCAGTCTCAGTCTTAGGAAGGCCCTGTGTGTCCGGCCGTGGGGTGGGGCTTTCTTGGCATTTTTGTCCATTTTCCGCTTCTTCCCATAACAGAGTAACTCTGCCTTGTATTTGCAGTTAGCCTTGAGTGGAAGTTTTCTACCCCTCCCCAAATGGGAACAGACCTATAATGGTATTGATAGGTTGCAAAAAAATAATGGTTTTGTAGTTTACATGACTTCTTCTCATTTTTGTGTGTGAGCAACACTCTTTCCATCTGTATGCATTCTAAATCCAGTATGGTTTCTTGTTCCTTCCCTGGGGAGCTAATGAGTTTCTCTTCCACCCTTTCCCAAGCTGCAATAAATTTTCCTTTAACTTTATTCTGAGGATAATGATTTCTGCCTTCTCCCAAGGGTTTAGTACTTTTTCTCCATAGGAGAGAAGGTCTCAGGCAGAAGTTACATATTTGTGCGTTTCCTGTTGCAACCACCAATCCACTTCTGTGCATTTACCCTACTGAAGAGGGCTGTTTCCAGTCTTCCACCCTAATCAAAATCTTTTTGATGAGCACCTGTTGAAAACCTGTGGAAAAGAGCACACAGTGAGGATGGACTACCCTGAATATGGGGGCACCAGCTGTTAAAGATTGATAAGCCAGCCCACACCTGGCTTCTAAAAATTTGTTAAATGCATAACTAATTTCCTGTTACCCACTTGCCTTCCACGTTTTGCCACAGGTGAACCAGTCTGCAGGTATAATCTCTGCTTAAGACTCCTGTTCCTCCTGGTCATTTAGCTGTTTGGTTGACCTACAAACTCAGCTCTCTCATTGGCTCAATAAAAGTTATGATTTTGTAGTTTATCTGACTTCTTCTCAGTTTTGGTGTGGAAGTGACACTCTTCCCAGCTTTTTGTATTTCAGGCAGAAATAGAAATCCAAAGATTAATTTAAGAAAATTAGTGAATGAGTAAAATGGTACAGAAAGAATATGAATATAATGCAACCAGTTGCTCATCTAAAGATCTGATTTGTGGCGGGGTTTTTTGTTGTTGTTGTTGTTCTGCTTCAGAAAAAGTTATTTTGATAATCCCCCAAAATATTGAAGAATTCTAGTTTAGAAGAGAATAAGACAAGTAGCCCATTTGGTAAAGACAGGGTTTAATAAAATACTTCATATTTAGAATTTTGAGAAGGAAATGCTGGTTAATTTCCACACTCATGAATAAAGTAGCCAGGGAGGGTGAAGGGAAGAACAGTGACTTTAGGGTCTTTGGAAAGCTGTGCAGCAAACTGGGTCCTATATTTACTCCTGGGCTTGCTTGGTGTCCAGAGCAATGAGAATATGGGGATAAGTCTCGGTCGCTGCAGCCTGGAGAGACTAGAAATGACATACTGTTAGTACACCTTAGCAAGGAGAGATACTGACCACCATCAAAGGACACTGATACCTTCGTGTGTTTGGCTGTGGCCCAGAAAGACATTATTACAAAGTGGACCAGTTTTATCAATCCAAGCATGAAGAAAAACTTCTATCCTATGGCGTTAAGTGGGAGAAATGACAGTAAAGTTGACTGATGTGACCCCTGTGCTGAAAAAAATTGAGAGAGTGTTGAATTTATCCTTTCACAAGAGGTTCTTCATTTTCCAAACCTTAAGTCATAGTGTATAACAAACATTTAGATAACAGATATGAAACCCTAGAAACTCGGAGTCAAGGGAATATTAGTCCTCTCTTTTCATTCTTACCTGATATAGCTCTTTGAAATAACTAATGGGAATTTTACTCAAAGAATTATGCAACTGTTAAAAAGAAATTCATTCTCTGCTTTCATCTCTCAAAGGGATCCAACTCATAACTCAGAGCTGCAATTAAAAATTCACATCTTGCATTTTCCAATTTGTCCTTATTCTCTGGCTGTTTCAGAGTCTCCCCACACATCACACGAACCCAAATCATATTCTCAAATTCTAGGCCTCAATGACCTTTGATCGAGTCTGTGCCCATTCCCACATCCCACGGCTCTTTACTATGCAACACTCATGGGCAACTTCTCCCCACTTATCCCACCTCTTCCATCCTGTCTCGTTTGACTCACTCTCTTAATTCTGTAACATTAAAATAGAGAAACAATCCTCACAGACTTTCTCAGGATTGGATTTGAAAGAGACAAAAGAACTTGGGGAACAGTCTCTGACAAATGTCATGCTGGTTACACAGGACTTCCTCAACAAATGACTTAACACCTCCAGAAACATGTTGATTGGTGGGAAAGCTAGTACTTCCTAAGGCACTCTCTTCTATTCTTTGTTTTTGCCAAAATTATTAGAAAAAGCACTAACTTTTTTTTAGATATTAACCAAGTCTGTATGCTTTAATACTGGTAAGAATCAAAGAGTAGTGAGACTTTAGGCAAGAAGATAGAAGGAAAACAAATAATAAAATAATATATATGACAGAAGGTTGTTAGGGTTAAAGATGTCCAATAAAGTCCAATTTATTCATCAGTTTTATGTTACAAGTTTCAATTTCTTGTCAGGTATATTAAACACTCAGAATATTATACACTGTGCTCTGTGTTGCCTGCCTTAGCTTCATATAACTTGTTTTCTGATTAAGCTATTATTTGTGTATGTAATCTGAAGAAAAATCATTTTTAGACATTTAAAAATATAAGGAAATGTTTTTCTAATTTTATTTTTAATTGACAAATAATCATATAGTTATGGGAAAAATATGACATTTTGATGCACAATTTACATGGTGGAATGATTATATCAAGCTAATGAACACATTTATCAACTCAAATATTTATCATTTTGTGGCCAAACATTTAAAACCTACTTAGCAATTTTTAAGTACATAATGTATAATATCTACATGTAACTTTGTACACTGTGATCAACATTTCTCTTTCCCTATCCACTCACTTCCCCAAGCCTCTGGTAAACACCATTCTACCCTCTACTTCTATGAATTCAACTTTTGTAGATTCTCCATGTAACTGAAATCCTGTGGTATTTTTGTCTTTCTGTGTCTGGCTTATTTCATTTAACATAATGTCTTCCAAATTCATTTATGTCATCACAAATCACAGAATTTCCTTCTTTTAAAGAGCTGAATCTTACTGCATTGTGTATATATACCAATTCTATTTACCTGTTTATCTTTTGATGGACACAGGTTGATTCTACATTTTGGCTATTGTGAATAATACTGTAATATATCCAGTTGTGGAATTGCTAGATTATATCATAGTTCTACTTTATTTTTTTGAGGAATCTCCATAGTATTTTTCATAACGGCTACACTAATTAAATTTCCCACCAGCAATGTACACGGGTTCCCTTCTCCATATCCTTGTCAACACTTGATACCTTTCATCTTTTTTATAATAGCCATTCTAACAGGTATGAGGTGGTATCTCATCATGCAAATGTCTCATTTATTTGCGTTTTCCTGATGATTAGTGATGATGAGCATTTCTCTATATACCTTTTGGCAATTTGTGTACCTTCTGTTGAGAAATGTCTTTTCAGATGCTTTGCCCATTTTACAATTGGTTATTTTCTTACTATTAAGTTGTTTGGGCTCCTTATATATTTTGGAAATTAATCCCTTATCATATGTGTGGTTTGCAAATATTTTCTCTGAATGTGGATTGTCTCTCAGCTCTGTTGATTGTTTCCTTGGCTGAATAGAAACTTTTTAATTTGATGCCATGCCATTTGTCTGTTTTCGCTTTTATGTCTGTGCTTTTAGGGTCATTTGCAAAACATCACTGCCCAAACCAGGGTCATAGAGCTTTTTCCCTATCTTTTCTTCTAGTAGTTTTACATTTTCAGGTTTTATATTTACATCTCTAATCCATTTTGAGATAATTTTTTATATACAGTTTCAGATACAAATGGATACATGTGGATACCAGTTGTCTCAACAGCATTTATTGAAGAGACCACCTTTTCCAAAGAGTTTTTTGTTCTGTCTCCTGTTCCATTGGTCTATTTGTATGTTTTTGTGTCAGTACCATGCTGTTTTGATTACAATTACATTATAACATGTTTTAAAATCAGGGCTTGTGATTACTGTTCTTTTTGCTCAAGATTTGTTCTTTTGTTGCTCAAGATTGTTTTGGCTATTGGGATTTTATTTTATGGTTCACTATGAACTTTAGGGTTACTTTTTCTATTTCTGTGAGAAATGTCATTGAAATTTTGATGGAGATTCCTTTGAATCTGTAGATTGGTTAGTATGAACATTTTAATAATAGTGTTTTTTCCAATGCATGAGCACAAGATACCTTTTAATTTATGTCTCTTGCAGTTTCTTTCATTAATGTTTTACAGTTTTCAGGGTACAGGTCATTTACCTCCTTTGTTAAATTTATTCCTAAGTATTTATTTTCTGTAGCTATTGTAAGTAAGATTGTTTCTGTATTTTTAGGGAGGGATAGTTTAGCATTATTATATAGAAGTGCTAATGATTTATGCACATTTGTTTTGTATCCTAAAACTTTGCTTAACTAATTTATTAGTTGCAAAACCTTTTTGGTGGAGTGTTCAGGGCGTTCTACATATGGGATCATATAGTTTGCAAATAGGGTCAGTTTAACGTCTTCCTTTCTGATTTGGATGCCTTTTATTTCTTTTTCTTGCCTAATTGCTCTGACCAGGACTTCCAGTGCTATGTTGAACAGAAGTGGTGAAATGATCATCTTGTATTGTATTCAATCTTAAAGAAAAAGTTTTCTACTTTTTATGATTGAGCATAATGTTAGCTATAGGCATTTCATGTATGGCTTTTACTGTGTTGAGGTAATGTAAATTTTGCTGTTTTGATATATGTATACAATGTGGCATGAATAAATCAAGTTAATTAACATATCCATTACCTCAGTTACCTATCTTTTTTATGGTGAAACATTTTAAAATTAATGTATTGTTTATTTTGAAATATATAATACATTATTATTTACTATGTCACCTGGCTAGACAGCAGATCTCAAAACCTATTCCTCCTATCTATCTGAAACTTTTTACCCACTGATCAACAAGTCTTCATTCCTTCCATCCCCACTCCCATCCCCTAACCTTTGGTAACCATCATTCTACTCTCTACTTCTATGAGTTCAACTCTGTTAGATTCTGCGTGTAAGTCAGGTTTTGTAATATTTGTCTTTCTGTGTATGGCTTATTTAACTTAGCATAATCTCCTCCAGATTCATGTATCCTATTTCAGTGATGGGATTTCCCCCTCTTTTAAGACTGATAGTATTCCATTGTGTATATACATCACGTATTCTTTGTTCATCCATTGATGGGCATTTAGATTGAAGTGAATAGCACCATATCTTGGCTATTGTGAATAGTGCTGCAATTAAAATGAGAGGGCAGATATCCCTTCAACATAATATATTTAGTTCCTTTGAATGTATACCCAGAAGCAGAACTACTGGGTCCTATAATAGGTCTATTTTTAGTTTTTTAAAGAATGTTCACACTGTTAGAAATAGAAACCACTGTCTTTTTAAAACCTAAACCTTGGGAGTAACGTGCTATCTCTTCAATTAGCGGCCTTTTATCTCAGCTTAAGAATGCCCTATAGTAATCCCTGTAAAGCATGCCTAGTAGTGATGAACTCGCTCAACTTTTGTTTCTCTGAAAAAGTTTTTATTTCTCCTTTATTTTTTAAAGACAGCTTGCTGATAAAGTATTTTTGTTTGGCAAGTTTTCTTTTTTGACTTTGGCACTTTGACTATATTATCCCATTCTCTCCTGGCCCACAGGGATACTGCTGAGAAATACACTGAAAACCACATTAGGGCTCTTTTGAGTGTGACATGTTTCTTATCTCTGCTGCTTTCAGTAGTCTTTTTTGTCTTTGTTTTTTACTAATTTGATTATGATGTGTCTTGGTTAACTTTTCTCTGGGTTAAATTAGATTGGCAACCTCTGAGCTTTCTGGATGTTGTCATCTTTCCCAAGATTTGGGAAATTTTAAGCCATTATTTGCTTAATTATGCTTCCCAAGCCTTTTACTCTGTCTTTAAGAACTCTTACAATGTGAAGTTTTAGTTCACTTGATGGCATCCCGTAATTCCTTAAGGTCTTCTTTATTCTTTTTTATTCTTTTAGCTTCTCTGATAGGATAATGTCAAACATCTTGTTTTTGAACTCACCAATTCTTTTTTCTGCTTGGTCAATTTGCTCTTGATGTTTTCTATTAAATTTGCTAGTTCACTTATTCTTTATGTCTAGGATTTCCATTTTGCTTTTTACAATATAAGAAGGCAGGAATGTCAGGCCTCTGAGCCCAAGCCAAGCCATCACATCCCCTGTGACTTGCACATATATGCCCAGATGGCCTGAAATAACTGAAGAATCACAAAAGAAATGAAAATGCCCTGCTCCACCTTAATCACCTGTTAACTGATGACATTCTACCACAAAAGAAGTGAAAATGGCTGGTCCTTGCCTTAAGTGATGACATTACCTTGTGAAAGTCCTTTTACTGGTTCATCCTGGCTCAAAGAGCTCCCCCACTGAGCACCTTGTGACCCCCACTCCTGCCCCCCAGAGAACAAACCCCCTTTGACTGTAATTTTCCTTTACCTACCCAAATCCTATAAAACGGCCCCACCTTATCTCTTTTTGGACTCAGCCCGCCTGCACCCAGGTGATTAAAAAGCTTTATTGCTCACACAAAGCCTGTTTGGTGGTCTCTTCACAGGGACGCGCATGACAGCTTGTTCTATTTTTTGTGAAGAATGTCATTGGAATTTTGATTGCATTGAATTCACAGATCATTCTGTGTAGTACAGACATTGTAACAATAATTTTTTCAATCCATGAGCATGTGATACTCCATTTTTGTATCCTCTTTGATTTCTTTCATCAGTTTTTTTTTTTACAGTTTTCGTTGTAGGAATCTTTCACTTTTTGGTTAAACTTATTATGTATTTTATTTTCTTGTAACTATTTTAAATGAAATTTCTTGATTTCTTTTTCAAATTGTTTACTGTTGTCATATAGAATTACATTTTTTATGTTGACTTGGTATTCTGCCATTTTAGTGAATTTGTTTATCAGTTCTAAGAGTTTTTTGGTGGAGTCTTTATTTTCTTTTTTTCATATAAGATAATGTTGTCTGAAAACGAGGGTAATTTGACCTCTTCCTTTCCAATGTGGATGCCCTTGATGTCCTTCTCCGGCTTGATTTATCTGGCTAGGAATACAAGTACCATGTTGAATAGAAGGGGGGAAAGTGGGCATCTTTGCTTTGTTTCATATCTTAATAAAAAGGCTTTCCATTTTTCCTATCCAGTATAATGTTAGCTGTAAGCTTGTCATATAGAGCCCTGATTGTTTTGAAGTATGTTCCTCCTATACCCAGTTAGTTGTGTTTTTATCATGAAGGGATATGAATTTTTTAAATGCTTTTCAACATCTGTTGGAGTGATTATGGTTTTTTCTTTGATTCTGTTGATGGAATAGATCACTTTTTGTGTGTTCCTTAAGCTGTGTTTGAATCCCTGGGATGAATCTCACCTGATCATCGTGAATGATCTTTTTAATGTGTTGTCGAATTCAGTTTGCTAGTATTTGGTTGAGGATTTTCTCAACTACATTCAACATGGATATTGACCTGACGTTTTCTTTTTTGTTGTTGTGTCCTTGTCTAGTTTTGGTATCAGGGTAATGTTGGCCTTGTATAGTGAGTTTGGAAGTATTCCCTTCACTTCAATTCACTTCAATCTCTTTGAACAGTTTGAGGAGAATTAGTGTTAGTTCTTATTTAAATGTATGGTAGGATTCAGCAGTGAAGCCATCAAGTCCTGGGCTGGTTTTTTGTTTGTTTGTTTGTTCATTTGTTTGTTTGTTTTTATGGGCGATTTCTAATTACAACTTCAACCTGATTACTCATTATTGTTCTGTTCAGATTTTCTGTGTCCTCATGCTTCAATCTTGATAGGTCTTATGTGTCCAGGAATTTATTCATTTCTTCTGGGTTTCTCAATTTGTTTGTATATAGTTGTTTCCAGTAGTCTCTAATGATTCTCTGTGTTTCTGTGGTATCAGTTGTTATGTCTTTTTCAAATATGATTTTGTTTATTTGGGTCTTCTGTTTTTGTGTACTCTAGGTAAAAGTTTGTCAATTTCATTTTTTTTCCCAAAACTAACTTTTTATTTTGTTGATCCTTTGTATTATTATTTTAGTCTCAATTTCATTTATTTCTGTTCTGGTATTATTTCTTTCCTTCTACTAATTTTGAATTTGGTTTGCATGCTTTTCTAGTTCCTTGAGGTGCATTTTCAGGTTGTTTATTTGAAGTCTTATTTTTTTCATGTAGGCATTTATTGCTATAAACTTTCATCTTAGTACTGTTTTTGCTGTGTCTCATAGGGTTTTGAATATTGTATTTCCATTTTTGTTTCTTTTAAAAAATTTTTTAAATTGCTTCTCAACTTCTTCTTTGACCCATTGGTTGTTTAGGAGCAAGTACTTTAATTTTTATGTATTTGTATAGTTTTCAAACTTCCTCTACTTATTGATTTCTAGTTTTATTTCATTGTGATCAGAAAAGATATTTGATATGATCTTTGACTCTCTAAAATGTGTTAAAACTTGTTTTGCCACCTAATATATGGTGTATCCTGGACAGTGTTCCATATGCTGATGAGAAGAATGCGTATTCCGCAGATGTTTGATGAAATGTTCTGCAAATGTCACTTAGGTCAATTTGGTCCAGAGTATAGTTTGACTGTAATGTTTCTTTGTTGTCTTTCTTACAAGATGGTCTTTCCATTGCTGAAAGTGGGGTGTTGAAAGTCCCCTACTATTATTGTACTGCAGTGTATCTGTCCCGTTAGATGTATTAATATTTGCTTTACATATTAGGGTGCTCTTTTGTTGGGAGCATATATATTTACTATGTTATATGCTCTTGCTGAATTGATTCCTTTATCATTACATAATGATCCTTTTGTCTCTTTGTACTTCTTTTGTATTAAAGTATATTTTATCTGATATGAGTATAGCCATTCCTACTCTTTTTAAATTTTCATGGCATGGAATATCTTTTCCATTTCTTCCCTGTCAGTTCATTTGTGTCCTTATAGGTAAGTTCAATTTCTTATAGGCAGCATAAAGTTGTTTTTTTAAATAACCCATCCAACCACTCTGAATTTTTTTGTTTTACTTTGTTTTTTGAGATGGAGTCTCCCTCTGTCACCCAGACTGGAGTGCAATGGCACGATCTCAGCTCACTGCAACCTCTGCCCGCTGTGTTCAAGTGCTTCTCCTGCCTTAGCTTCCCTAGGAGCTGGGACTACAGGTGTGTGCCACCACATCCAGCTAATTTTTGTGTTTTTAGTAGACACAAGGTTTCACCATGTTGGCCAGGCTGGTCTTGAACAGCCGACCTCAGGTGATCCACCTACCTTGGCCTCCCAAAGTGCTGAGATTACAAGCCTGAGCCACTGCACCCAGCCCACTCTATGCCTTTTAATTGGAAAACTTAACTCATTTACATCTAACATAATTATTGAAAGGTGAGGACTTACTCCTGTCATTTTTATTTTTCTAATTTTTTCATAACTCCTCTCTTTTTTCTTTCTTTCTTTCTTACTATTTTCCTTTGTGATTAAGCAATTTTCTTTGGTAGTATGTTTTAATTCCTTGATTTTTATTTTTAGTTGATATACTATAGGTGCTTGACCATAGATTTTTAATGGCTGAGACAGTTGGTACTGAGAGCAGTTCTCACATGGATCACATTCTGGCCAGGCGGCAACAAGGACTTAATTCCTGGTGGTTAACTGTGAAGAAAGAGAGTGATGGTCTCAGTTCTGGCAAGAATAAATTTACTGTGCTGCATGAAACCAGAAGATCTTCACAGCAGTGCTTAATGAATCTTCTGAAGCTTAAACTTAAACTATACTAAAAATCAGACCTGAGATCTGACTGACTGTGAGAGTAGCAGAGACTGAGCTTGAGGTTGTCAGGATGACTTGTCAGGTGGAAGTTTGCCATACTCTGCCAGTCTGGTAGGATACTGGTTTAGCTAAAGCACCAACTTGAAAACAACACATCAAGAGATTGGGGTGCGCTGTTAATTGCCTACTGCTGAGTAACAAGTGGCTTACAACAGGAACAATTTATTATTTTGTTTCATTGATTTTGAGGGTATAAGAAACTGGTCTCCAGTCAACAGCTAGAGAGCAACTGAAGCCAGTCAACAGCCATATGAGGGAGTTTTGAAGCAAAGCCTCCCCAAATTGAACTTTCAGATGAACTCCAGCACCCACCCAACATCTTGATTACAACCTCAGGAGAGACACTGAGCCAGAGCTCTTCAGGTAAACTATTCCTGATCTATGGGAACCATGAGGTAGTAAATATCGGTTGTTTTAAGCTCCCGAGTTTGGGGATAATTTAGTATGCAGTGATAGTAGACTATGCACTAAGAAATTATTAAATCTAGGTTTATGTTTTTTGCAAGCAGCCTTCTTTGCTTTTTAGGCCAGGTTACATATCCAATCATGAGGACCAAGAGCTTTAGCCAAAGAGTGGACTTATATGCAGGGAAAGTTTCCTTTTCTGAGTCTTATGATTAGGGTGAGTATTGGTCCAACTCATCCTGTAACCTCATTATGTAAAAGAAGAAAAACATGTGTAAATCATGTTATTCTTGAGGAAGTTATGCTTCATCTGCATTGGCAACTCTGAGCCTGGAGCCAATTAACTGCAGAACAAGATGAACATCCTGAATGTCGAGAAGACGCATCTTGAAGAACAGAGAGACTATACTTTTTTATATGTACTTTAAGTTATAGGGGACATGTACACAACGTGCAGGTTTGTTACATATGTATACACGTGCCATGTTGGTGTGCTGCACCCATTAACTCTTCATTTACATTAGGTATATCTCCTAATACTATCCCTCCTTTCTCCCCCCATGCCACAACAGGCCCTGGTGTGTGATGTTCCCCACCATGTCTCCAAGTGTTCTAATTGTTCATTTCCCACCTATGAGTGAGAGCATTTGGTGTTTGGCTTTCTGTCCTTGCGATAGTTTGCTCAGAATGATGGTTTCCAGTTTCATCCATGTCCCTACAAAGGACTTGAACTCATCCTTTTTATGGCTGCATCGTATTCCATGGTATATATTTGCCACATTTTCTTAATCCAGTCTATAATTGACGGACATTTGGGTTGGGTCCAAGTCTTTGCTATTGTGAATAGTGCCGCAGTAAACATACGTGTGCATGTGTCTTTATAACAGCATGATTTATAATCCTTTGGGTATATACCCAGTAATGGGATGGCTGGGTCAAATTGTATATCTAGTTCTAGATCCTTGAGGAATTGCCACACTGTCTTCCGCAATGGTTGAACTAGTTTACAGTCCCACCAACAGTGTAAAAGTGTTCCTGTTTCCCCACATCCTCTCCAGCACCTGTTGTTTCCTTTTTAATGATTGCCATTCTAACTGGTGTGAGATGGTATCTCATTGTGGTTTTGATTTGCATTTCTCTGATGGCCAATTGATGATGAGCATTTTTTCATGTATCTGTTGGCTGCATAAATGTCTTCTTTTGAGAAGTGTCTGTTCATATCCTTTGCCCACTTTTTGATGGGGTTGTTTGATTTTTTCTTGTAAATTTGTTTTGAGTTCTTTGTAGATTCTGGATATTAGCCCTTTGTCAGATGAGTAAATTGTAAAAATTTTCTCCCATCCTGTAGGTTGCCTGTTTATTCTGATGGTAGTTTCTTTCACTGTGCAGAAGCTCTTTAGTTTAATTAGATCCCATTTGTCAATTTTGGCTTTTGTTGCCATTACTTTTGGTGTTTTAGACATGAAGTCCTTGCCCATGCCTATGTCCTGAATGGTACTGCCTAGGTTTTCTTTTAGGGTTTTTATGGTTTTAGGTCTAACATTTAAGTCTCTAATCCATCTTGAATTAATTTTTGTATAAGGAGTAAGGAAAGGATCCAGTTTCAGCTTTCTACATATGGCTAGTGAGTTTTCCCAGCACCATTTATTAAATAGGGAATCCCTTCCCCATTTCTTGTTTTTGTCAGGTTTGTCAAAGATCAGATGGTTGTAGATGTGTGGTATAATTTCTGAGGGCTCTATTCTGTTCCATTGGTCTATATCTCTGTTTTGGTACCAGTACCATGCTGTTTTGGTTACTGTAGCCTTATAGTATAGTTTGAAGTCAGGTAGTGTGATGCCTCCAGCTTTGTTCTTCTTGGCAATGCAGGCTCTTTTTTGGTTCCATATGAACTTTAAAGTAGTTTTTTCCAATTCTGTGAAGACAGTCATTGTTAGCTTGATGGGGATAGCATTGAATCTATAAATTACCTTGGGCGGTATGGGCATTTTCACAATATTGATTCTTCCTATCCATGAGCATGGAATGTTCTTCCATTTGTTTGTGTCCTCTTTTATCATCGAGTGAACTCCCATTCACAATTGCTTCAAAGAGAATAAAATACGTAGGAATCCAACTTATAAGCAATGTGAAGGACCTCTTCAAGAAGAACTACAAACCACTGCTCAAGAAGAGATTATATTTTTGATGCAAACCTAGATAGTTGAAGGGATGGGGAAAAGGTTGTTCTTTCTACCTGAAAAGGTCTTTCAGTTACATTCCCACCCAGACTTTTTTGTGTACATGGAGAACACTTGGACAATCACATGTGTCTTTCAGGAATAATAAAAATAGGATTTAAAGACCTAATTATTAAGGGGTCATACACTGACATCAAGAGTATGTTCTAACCTTCCAAAACCTTCACAGTGCTTGTTAAAAGTTTTATTTTAATGCCCTTAAAGGTGACGAGGCCCTGTTGCCCATGACTCCACATAGCCCTGCTGCCTCACACATGGCCTGCCTGGGCATTTGCGTTGTGTGCTGACAGCCTTGGAAGCTTTTCAGTTTAAGATCCCTCCCATTGTGCACAGTAATTTAGTCCCCATAACTGTACTTACTAACAGAGAAATTAAAAACAAATGAACAAACAAAAACAAAAGAAACAGATATTACAGGCATCTACATGTGACCCTTTTATCATATTGGAGGACCACAAGTTCAGGCATGCAGAATCAGTAGGTTAAACAGAAAGAAGCAAAAGAACAGCAGCCAATATTCCAGTTTGCAAATTAGACACAGCCTTGGTATCATGAAGAAGTAACTAATAGTAAAGAGGTATCAAACAATAGGACCATAAGTCTAATTTATCATAAAAAAATGGAACCAGTCTACTATCACCAGTGGCAGGACTTTCTCATGCAGCCCTGTACGAGCAAAACAACAAAGAACAAATCTAAAAAATTAGAAGTAGACATTTCTTACACTGGCAAGATAATAATTTTCTTGGTTTTGCCAGGAGAAAAAATGAATAATATTCAAGCACTTCATTACATCTGGCAGTTCAGGGACAGTGAACAGACTGTACTGAGAACATGCTTCTCCCGCGGCCAGTCACACTCCTGTTTTGTTCCTCACATTAATCTCAATTCATCTTAATCACTTTAAAGTGGGAGAGAGTGGATGATATCATCAGTAGATATTTTTGGAGGGGGGGTCATAAATGAAGTTTCAAGTATACCTAAGGAAAAATGATACTGTTTTTCACAACCAGTACCTGTCTATTTTAATGCTTATACTTGACTTCTCCAGTAAGAAACAGTTGCTCATAATTTGGGTAAAGTCAAGGACCAGCTCCCATCTCAACACCAGGTTAAAAAAAAAGAAAGCCATGGTCAGACTTCCGTTTCCAGCAGGACACTAGACCAGACTTTTTTAACGACCATTCCACCAAAAGCAATTTTAAGGGCTGGATTAAAACATTATTTAAAAATAAATTTAAAAGCAATTTCTGAGCAGAAAAGAAAACAGGAAATGTTCACCGGTGGAAAACAAAGAGAAAGCAAGAGTCAAGGACAGTCAGTGAGCACTGATGGCCTGAGCCAAACTCTGGGAACCTTGATTTTCTGTTATTGTCCTGGCTGAGGAATGAGGGAAGCAGAAGATAAGCCTAGAGCACATCCAAGGTGCAGATAGTAATAGAAAACCCTCTCATAAGGCTGGGTTTCCAAATGCTACATCTCTGGTGTAGAAGCAAATTAGAAATATGCTCCTGAGAAGAGTAGAGCAGTGAGATTAATCTTCCTCTACTTTGGCAGAGAAAAAGAAATTAATTTTGTGGCGAGGCTGGGTACAGTGGCTCACACCTGAAATCCCAGTAAGCCAAGAAGGGAGAAGCCAAGGGGTGAGGATCTCAGGAACCCAAGAGTTTGAGACCAGACTGAGCAATATAGTGAAACCCTGTTTTTACAAAAAACTAAAAAATGTAGCTGAGTATGGTGGTGCACACCTGTGGTCCTAGCTACTTGGGAGGCTGAAGCAGAAGGATTGCTTGAGCCCAGGAGGTGGAGGTTGCAGTGAGCCACAATCATGCCATGGCACCTCAGCTTGAGCTACAGAGCAAGACTTTGCCTAAAAAAGGAAAGAAAACGTACAGATAATTCTAATCCCTTTTCATAAGTCTGTTTCCTGGGTTCATGTACCCTATATCGTCCAGAAAAACTACAACCCGAGAACTCCCTTGGCACCCCACAGTCACATGTCACAACGTAAATATAAACACTCTCTGGAGTAATGTACTTTGAACTCAGGACTTTGTCTGTTTGTAAAGTTCCAAGGAAAATGAGCACACAAGAAACAGACACTATGCCCACATGTGTGTGCACATGCATGCACACAAATAATACACATTAGGGAAATTTCACCTTGAGGGAGGGCCAATAGAAATCATGATGAGTAGAACTGGACCTCTCGAGTCTAGTATTAGAATTACCAGACTCAAAATACAAAAGAGAATGTCTGACATCTTAAAAAATAGAGATTGAAACAACAGTAAGAAACAAAGGCCATAAAATGAAAGATAAGATTTGAGAAAATAGAAATTCTCAAATACATAAAATAATATTTGAAACAAATACTTGAGGTATGGGTCAAACAACAGATTTAACATGCTAACAAAAGAATTGATACTCCGGAAAACTATTTCAAAATAAATTTCCAGAATACAGCAGGAAGGCAGAATTTTTTGAAAGGCCAACATACCTTGGTATTTTAAGTAGGTATGATTCATCAAATTTCTAATTGAAGTTTCATTAGTAAACAAAGATAGAATAAAGGAGAAGCAATATTTGAAGTGATAGTGGCAGAAAAATCTCTGGAATTTATAAAGCATCTACCATTGTCAAATCCAAGAAGCTCACTGATTCTTAAATAGAATGAACAAAAGAAATCCATATGTAGGCATGACATAATGAACTTCAGAGGCAAAAGTATAAAATCTGAAAAGTATACTTAGGATAATCTAAAACAAGAGACAATTAGATTGAGAGCGGATATTTCACAGAAACACTTGAATCTGGAAGTTGAGCCATATCTATAACTTCCTGAAATAAAAATAAAATGTCATTATAAAAACATCCATACTTCCCAAAGCAATCTACAGATTCAGTGCAATCCCATTACAATTTCAATATTATTTTTAGCAGAAATAGGGAAAACATCAGACATTCATATGGAAACGCGAAAGTCCGCAAATAGTCAAAACAATCCTGAACAGTAAGAACAAAGCTGCAGGCAGCATACTCCTCATTTTCAAAATATAAAGCAATTGAGATCAAATCAGCATGGTCCTAGCATAGACACAAGACATGTCTACCAATACAGCAGGATGGAAAGCCTAGAAATCACCTCACAGATCTGTGGTCAATTGATTTTTGGCAAAGTTTCAAAGAACACACCATAAAGAACAGTCTGTTTGATAAATTATGCTGGGAAAGCTGGTTATATACACATGCAAAAAATTTTTTTTGATCTTTGTCTCACACCATATACAAAAATGGATTAAAGACTTAAATATAAGACCTGAAACTGGCTGAGGTGACTCACAACTGTAATCCCAGCGCTTCGGGAGGCCGAGGTGGGCGGATCACCTGAGGTCAGGAGTTTGAGACCAGCCTGCCCAACATGGTAAAACCCTGTCTCTACTAAAAAAAAAAAAAAATACAAAGTGGGTGCCTATAATCCCAGCTACTCAGGAGGCTGAGGCAAGATAATTGCTTGGACCAGGAGGCAGAGGTTGCAGTGAGCCGAGATCACGCCACTGCACTCTTGCCTGGGTGACAGCGAGACTCTGTCTCAAAAAAAAAAAAAAAAAAAAAAGACCTGAAACTGTAAAACTAGTAGAAGAAAATAGTGGGGAAAGCTCCACAATATTGGTCTGGGCAAAATGTTTTTAAAATAAACCTCAAAAGCACAGGTAACAAAAGCAAAAATACACAAATGAGATGGCATCAAACTAAAAATCTTCTGCACGGCAAAAGAAACAAAGAGACAGTTTATAGAATGAGAGAAAATGTTTGTAAACCATACACTTGATAAGGGATTAATATCCAAAATATTGGAGGTACTCAAAAAGCTCAATAGCAAGACAACAAATAACCCAATTTAAAAATGGGCTATCATCTCAGTTACTTGGGAGGCTGAGGCAGGAGAATCACTTGAACCTGGGAGGCAGAGGTTGCAATGAGCCGAGATCGCACCACTGCACTCCAGCCTCGGTGACAGAGCAAGACTCCATCTCAAGAAAAAGAAAAAAAGAAAACAGAAAAAGAAAAAAGAAAAGAAAAAAAGGAGGGGGCAGTTCTTGAACAGACATCTCTCAAAAGAAGACATACAAATGGCCAACTGATGTATTTTAAAATGTTCAGTGTTCAGAAATGCAAATTAAATCACAGCTATCACCTCATACCTGTTAAAATGGCTTTTATCAAAAATATGAAAGGTAAGTGTTGGCAAGGATGTGGAGAAAAAAGAGCTCTCGTACATTTTTGGTGGGAATGTGCAACCATTATGGAGAGTGGTATGGAAGTCCCTAAAAAAAAAGTAAACTTTGAACTTGATCCAGCAATCCCAGTTCTGGGTACATACCCAAAGGAATTGAAATCAATATGTCAAAAGAAATACATGTGCTCCCATGATCATTGCAGCATTATTCACAAAAGAATGGATTTTTAAAATGTGGTGTCTGTACACAATGAAATACTATTATGTCTTTAAAAAGAAGGAAATTCTGTCATGTGACAACATGGATGAACCTGGAGGACAGTCAGGTAAATGAAATAAGCCAAGCACCGAAAGACAAAAATCACCTGACCTCGCTTATATGTGGAATCTAACAAAGTTGAACTCTCAAAAGTAGAGAGGAGAGTGGCGGTTACCAGAGCAATGGGAAGGGAGGAGTTGGGGTGTTGGTCAAAGGGTACAAAATTTCAGATAGAATACGTTTTGATATATTTTGCGCAGCAGGATGACTATAATCAACAATAATGCATTGTACCTTACAAATTAAGACATTAAATTTCAAATGTCTATAATAAAAATAATAGGCAATGGAGATGTTAATTAGCTTGATTTAATCATTTCACATTGTATAGCTATATCAAAATATCACATACTCCATAAATATACACAATTATGATTTGTCAATTAAAACTATTATAGTCATAAAAATCGATAAAACAGAATTGCATATTTTTTTAAAAAGCAGAGTCAGGCTAGGAGTCAAACTTTAATACTCAGTCCAGTGGCTTTTTTTTTTTTTTTTATAAATGTGAGAGTGAAATGAAGACATTTGTTTCACACACAAAAACAGAGATTGTGTGTACCCAACAGATTATCACTAAAGAAAATTTAGAGGATATATTCCTGGCAACATAAAAATGATTCCAGATAACAAAGTGAAGATTCGCTTTACCCGATTTCAAGACTTAGAAAGCTATAGCAATAAAGAAAGTATAATATTTACATAAGGGTTAAAAAGCAGACAAAATAGAGTGTACATATATATACACACGTGTGTATGACCCTGCTTTATAATATAGTGACATTCCAGATCAAGAGGAATGGAAAATATCCAAAAAGATTAATGCAGGGAAAGTTGTTTACAGAAATGAAAAGAGAAAGAAGGGAGGGAAGGAGGAGGACAGAAGGAAATTGCTTCTACTCCTCACCATACCCCAAAATAAATTTCAGGAGCACTCAAAGACTTAAATATTAAATCTTAAACTTTAAAACCCATAGCATGTAATATATTTATTTTATGGAGTTCTTAAACAAGGATATCTTTCAAAAGGGAAAAAAATGCGAAGCATTAAAAAAAATTTTAAAAAACATTGATGAAGCCGGGCATGGTGACTTATGCCTGTAGTCCCAGCACTTTGGGAGGCTGAGGTGGGTGGATCACAAGGTCAGGAGATTGAGACCATCCTGGCCAACATGGTGAAACCCCGTGTCTAAAAAAATTACAAAAATTACAAAAATTAGCTAGGCGTGGTGGCATGTGCCTGTAGTCCCACCTACTCAGGAGACTGAGGCAGAAGAATCGCTTGAACTGGAGAGGTGGAGATTGCATTGAGCTGAGATCGTGCCATTGCATTCCAGCCTGGGCAAAAGAGCAAGACTCCATCTCAAAAAAAAAAAAAAAAAAAGAGAGAGAGATTGATGCAAATCAATGAAATTTGAAAACATGTGAATGGCCTCAAATTTGAATACATTGTATTTTAAAACTTTATCAAAAGATGCCTATAGAAAAGCAAAAAGATGTCAAAATGGAAGAAGACAGTTACAAAATATACAAAATATACAACTGGGAAGACTACTATTAAGAACATACAGTGGGCTAGGACTACTTTGTCAAACATTAAAATTCCTCACTTCACTGGGAAGGAGGGAGACACCCATTTTTATCTTAATGCAGCCCATGAAAGTGCTTGTAAGGCTTACATGGGTTCAGGCTGGGTGTGGTAGCTCACGCCTGTAATCCTAGCATTTTGGGAGCCCAAGGCAGGGAGATCACCTGAGGCCGCGAGTTTGAGACTAGCCTGGCCAACATGGTGAAACCCTGTCTCTACTAAAAATTAATTGGGTGTGGTGGCAGGCATCTGTAATCCCAGCTACTTCGGAGGCTGAGGCAAGATAATCGCTTGAACCTGGGAGGCGGAGGTTACAGTGAGCCAAGATCACGCCACTGCACTCCAGCCTGGGTGACAGATTGAGACTCTGTCTCAAAAATTAAAGAACATATATGATTGTGTCTAAATCAACAAATAAAAATATATAACCCAATAAAAACAGTAAAAAAACTTGAGTCAGCATCTCACAAATGAAATAGCAGTGTTCATAAACATATGGAAAGATATTCCATCAGTTCAGTACTCATTAAAATGCAAATTCAAGTAAAATACACACCATATTAATAACAGCAGACTAATAGCCATACTTTTTACTTCTGTAAATTAATGTTTTAACATCCATTTAAAAGCCTATTAGCTACCTCTAAGCAAATTATTATTTACCCAGTCACATTTGGAGCCCTTGGATGGCTTTAAACTGTATATGTCACAGTGAAATCAACGTCACAGGCAGACCACTTTCCAACATAGTCAATCTTAAACCTACTTGCCCTGCCTCATCCTACCCTTTCCAGAGAAATAACAATTAAGGTATGTGCTGTGTTCTCTCCAGGAAAATACGAATGTAATAAAACCTTAAAACGTTTCCCGTGTCTCTCTTGATATGCATTGGATCTTATCATACCTCACTCAAGGTAATATGACTACTACAAATGAAAAGGTGAAAAAAATCTGAGAAATTGGAGTAGAGGGACCATTGTACAGAGTTGGTGGAGAGTATGGATGTGTACAACTACTTTGGAAAATAATTTGACAATACCTAGTAATGCCAGAGATGTGCACCCCATTAACCCAGCAGTTCCAATCCTAAATAGAAAGTTGAAACATACTGCAGTGGTATTTTTCTATTTTTTAAACTTTTTATTTTATAGCTATGCTTTATATACATGCAATCATATGATATGTCTTGTATCTATTCAAAATGTAATAAAACAGTCACTTCTGGAAATTACATTCTGAAAATTATGACTTCTTCCCTAGCATAACAGATTAAACCAGGAAAAATCAAGAAAATTGTATTTAATGTTTGAAGAGCCTTATATGCTTTCAGCTTTATTTGATATTTTTTACCTATTCGCTTTAGTAAAATCAGTCACTTTGGCTAATTTTTCCTATGAAAATGAAAGACTTGTACCACCCTAGACATTGTAATTTGGTGGCAATGTGAGTCATTCTTGTTTTTAAATTGACAAGTGAAACATGCATATATGGTATTTATGGTGTACAACATGTTTTGTTATATGTATACATTGTGGAATGACTAAATCAAGCTATTTGACATATACATTACCTTACATTCCAGATTTTTGTGGTGAGAGCACTTACAATCTTGTTTCTTAGCAATTTTCAAGTGTCGAATTTATTATCATTAACTGTGGTCACCCTGATACACAATAAATCTCTTGAATTTATTCCTCCTGTTTAACTGAAATTCTGTGTTCTTTGACCAACATCTCCCCATTCTCTAAAGTCTCTGGTAATCACCATTTTACTTTGTTTCTGAGAGTTAAACCTTTTTAGGCTCCACATATAAGTATCCACATATAAATAGCCACAGGCTGGGATTGACATGGCCGTTAAATCACATCATATATATTTAGTTTTAAATAATCCTCCTGGCAGGAATTCATACCCATATTACTGCCAGTGTGAGTAGGTGTGGCTAATTAGTTTGTCAAACATTAAGATATGGTGGAGGATAGAACTGATGAGGTCATTGTGTTCATGGATATTAAAAAGCATTTACAAATAATTAATGAAATGATTCAAGGAGGGCAAAGTACCATGAAAAAGTAGAGAGAGTAATAAGAAAGGCTTCTAATGCAGTGGGAGGAGGGTAGCAATCAGCTCAGGGATGATGTCCAGGCAGAAATCAGCCTTGTGAGGCTTTGGGGGCAGAGGAGAATGCTGCTGTAATTCAGGAAAGCATTTCTATGCAAGCCATTTAAGACATTTTTTTATTTTTTTCTTTAGGCACCTCAATTTTTGAATTGTCACTTATTTTTTATAAATCCAGTATCTCTGACTTACATGGATGCTTCCCATATGCTTTAAAACAGGGGTCCCCAACCCAACCCCTGGACCACTACTGGTCGTGGCCTGTTGGGAACCTTTTAGGTCCGGGCTGCACAGCAGGAGGTGAACTTCAGGGGAGTAAGCCTGACCCCCTGAGCTCCGCCTCCTGTCAGACCAGCACCAGCAATTCTCATAGGAGCACGAACCTTACTGTGAACTGCACATGCAAGGGATCTAGTTTATGAGAATCTAATGCCTGATGATCTGAGATGGAACAATTTCATCCGAAAACCATCCCCCCCACCACCCCGCCCCACCTACCCTAACCCCGTCCATGGAAAACTTGTCTTCTATGAAACTGGTCCCTACTGTGAAAAAGATGGGGACTGCTGCTTTAAAATACTTCCTTGAAACTAACTAATACAGTAACAAGACAAACGTAACAAGTCAAGCTTATGATCATGTCAACAGATATAGAAAAAGCATTTGATAAAAGTCAACACCCATTCATGATTTTTAAAAAAAATTTCAGGAAACGTGGAATATAAAGGAATGTTCTCAGCATGATAAAAGGCATCTATGAAAAATCTGTGGCTAATGTCACACCCAATGGTGAAAACCTGAATTCGTTTCCCCTAAGATCAGAAATGAGGGAAGGGTGTCCACTTTCCCTACTTATATGCAGCATTGTAGTGGAGTGTCTAGACAGTGCATTATGGTAAGGAAAGTAAATAAGAGACATACATCTGGAAAGGAAAAAGTAACTCTTCACAGACAAAATAGTCATCTTTATAAAAAATTCTGAAGAACATGTAAATTTAGTAAGTTCATTTATGAAGGTCACAAGATACAAGGTGAATATAAAAAATTAATTTTATTTCTATACACTAGCAACAAACAATTGGACATTGAAATTGGATAATACAACTTGCAGCACTAGAAGATGAACAAATGTATTAAATCATACAGTAAAAACTGCAAACCATTGCTAGGAGGAAAGAAGAACTAAAGACATGGTGAGACTGTGTTTGAAGACTGGAATACTCAACATTGTTAAGATATCATTTTCTTCAAATTTACCTCTAGATTCAATACAATCTCAAAACCTAGTGGATATTTTTGTAGAAAATTGGAAATAGGTTCTAAAACTTATGTGAAAATGCAAAGAACCTTGAATAGCCAAAATAATTTAGAAAAATAACAAATTTATCGGTTTCACATTACCGTATTTCAAGTGTTACTGTAAACCTACAGGCATCAATACAGTTTAGTAGTGGCATATGTATAGACATATAGGTCAATGAAACAAATAGGAACAAACATGCCCACAAATATGCCCACAGTTTTCTTTGTAAAATGCCAGTGTAATTCAACAGAGAATAGACATCCTTCTCAACAAAGGGTGCTGGAAAAATTATCTGACTGGGTGCAGTGACTCATGCCTGCAATCCTAGCGCTTTGGGAGGCTGAGGCGGGCAGATCACTTGAGGTGAGGAGTTTGAAACCAACCTGGCCAACATGGTGAAACCCCATCTTTACTAAAAATACAAAAAAAGTTTGCTGGGCATGATGGCAGACACCTGTAATCCCAGCTACTTGGGAGGCTGAGGCAGGAGAATCACTTGAACCAGGGAGGCAGAGGTTGTAGTGAGCCAAGATCACACTGCTGCACTCCAGCCTGGGTGACAGAGTGAGACTCCATCTCAAAAAAAAAAAAAATTAAATATAAATAAGTAGCCAATCAACCAACCAACCTTTTTTCTTATACTTTATCCTCAAACTGTACACAAAATTTAAGTGAAAACATTTTATAGACCTAAGTATAAGAGCCAACCCAAAAACTTCTAGAAGAAAACAATAGAATAAATGGATAGATGTATGAATATATTGATAGATAAAAAATAAGATTCAAAAAGTAGAAGCCATAAATAAACTGATAGACTACATCAAATATTTTAATGTAAGTATCTGTTGAACATTAGAGCGAGAGAAACTGAATGTACAAACAGAAGATGTCCGGATCATATGTAAAAATAGAACTTTGACTCACAACCTATACTAACCTGCCTAGTTAACCAACTACTTATTGACAGTAAAAAAAAGGAACCAACCCAAATGCCCATCAAGAATAGACTGAATAAAGAAAATGTGGTACATGTACACCATGGAATACTATGCAGCCATAAAAAGAAATGAGATCATGTCCTTTGCAGGGACATGGATGAAGTTGGAAGCCATCATCCTCAGCAAACTAACACAGGAATGGAAAACCAAATACCATATGTTCTCACACATGGGAATTGAACTATGAGAACACATGCACATAGGGAGGGGAACATCACACACCAGAGTCTGTCAAGGGGTAGGGGGCGAGGAGAGGGACAGCATCAGGACAAATGACTAATGCATGCGGGGCTTAAAACTTAGATGACAGGTAGGTAGGGGCAGCAAACCACCATGGCACTCATATACCTATGACACAAACCTGCATGTTCTGCACATGTATCCCAGAACTTAAAAATTAAAAAAGTACAAAGAAGCTAATTTTACAAGTTGTAAAAAAAGAAAACCAAAACAAAACAAAACAAGGCCAGAAGCCAGGCTGCTCTAAGTTAGGCTTACAGAAGACTAAATTACTATCTCTAGTGACAATCGAGGATGCCAAACTAATAACTAATAATATATTCTGTAACATTTGGGTCAGAATGACCAGGACTTGATTCATAACTGACATCCTCCCTAATTTTTGTCCCCACTTCCAACTTTGGACCAATTAGAGAAAGCCAAACATAACGAATTGCACAGGACGCCCCATTTCTACTTAGCCCGCCTGCGGCTTTCCCATGCCAGCGGACTTCATACAAGGCATACTGATGCCTTCCCTCTTCCCACTGAAAAGCTCTCCCACTCCTCTGCCTGGCTTCGGGCTCTGACAAAGTGCAAGTGATGGTGGCTGACTACCTTGCGAGCTGGGAATAAAGAGCCTCTGCCCGTTCTGGTTTTGGCGATCCTTATTTCCACATATATTATTTCTATTTTACAGAGGAAAAAACTGAAGCCCAGAAATGGTAAAAATCACTCATGTTTCTGGGAAAGCCTAGGTGTTTTCATCTCTTTGCTTTGTACCTGGTATATATTTGTCTACAAGTGAAAATCTTAGTACAAAGAGATTCTCTATAAACACTGAACGGCCGATCCTAGAACACATAACAGGTGTGCTGTTCTTTTTTCATTACATTGTAGGTCTATTTAATTTTGTATTAGGTTGGTGTTGAAGTTAATTGCAGTTTGCCAGTAACTTTGGCACCAACCAAATGTTTTTATCAGGTTTTTACAAAAGCCATTATTCCATGTCTTAGTTTCCTTCTATCAAGCTCATGTCTGTTTGCTTCAAATTATGTTTCTTCTTGTTTGTTCACTTTTGCTTCTACCTCAGTAAAAGCCACGGCAGTATCTCTTTGCTGCCTTTATCACTTGGGAAATGTATTTCCCTGTCTAGCTATCACAGATTCAGAACAGATCGTCTTCGCTTTTATCATCTGGTTGGTCTTTGTTTAGTTCCACAGGTGCAAGGTAGTGTAGCCTTGGTTCCTGTCTCTCTGAGTATAATGACAGAAAAGATGGAAAACATACTCTTCTCACAAAATACCATGAAGGTTTGGCCTCAAAAATTTCCATTGCATCAACAAAATCAGAAGAGTTAGTGGCAACAAGGGGCTTAGATACATGCACGATTACCTGGGACTGTGGTATTGCTGAGGAACGAGGTGGTAACCAGTGGCAGCACTGCCGAAGAGCAGGGAAAATTCTTGGTAACATTGTTAGATACCCCTAGGGATTCCCGTAAATACTTGTTAGAGTTTTTTCCAGGCATAGGAATATTAGAGGGTAGAGATAAGAGCTGAGAAATGTGGACTATTACTGCTAAAGTGACCACATTTCAACTTGGAGACATTTGGGTTCTGATTGTAAAATAAATGTTTGTAAATGGAATATTTCCCTATTGACCAATACATAAATTCAGAATTGCTTTATGTGATTTTTATATTTGTTCTCTCTTTCCCTTTTCCTAAGGTAGGCACTTTTCCTCCTATTCCAATAATCCCACTCCCCATTATCTCATGGAATGATGGAACCTGGTCCTTAATTTTTTAATGAACCTCTTGTTCAAGCATAGCATACAGAAAAGTTCTCAAGTCACAGGTATAAAGTTTGATGCATTTTAAGAAAATGAGCATGTCTTCAGAACTCTGATATCAAGAGAGAACATCACCAGTACCCCAGAAACTTTTTCTGTGCCGCTTTCCAGTCAGTAGCCACCATCCTCAGTATAATCATGATTTGTATGGTTTTCACCTATCTGTAAATGGAATTGAGTGATACGTACAGTTTGGTGTCTAGCTTCTTTTTCACAACATTGTGTTGTGCACAATTGTAATTTGTTCATTCTCTTTGCTATATAATATTCTGTTGAACAAATATACCACATGTTATTTATCCCCTCTGCTGTTAATGTACATGTGGATTGTTTCCAGTTTGGATCAATTATAAATAGTGCTGCTATGAATATTCTTTTGGGTTTTGTTGTTGTTGTTGTTGTTGTTTTGAGAAGGGATTTCACTCTTGTTGCCCAGGCTGGAGTGCAATGGCACGATCTCGGCTCACCACAGCCTTCGCCTCCCGAGTTCAAGCAATTCTCCTACCTCAGCCTCCCAAGTAGCTGGGATTATAGGCATGCACCACTACGCCCAGATAATTTTGTATTTTTGGTAGAAACAGGATTTCTTCATGTTGGTAAGGCTGGTCTCGAACTCCCGACCTCAGGTGATCCACCTGCCTCAGCCTCCCAAAATGCTGGGATTACAGGCGTGAGCCACCGCACCAGGCCGAATATTCTTATATGTGTCTATTGGTTGACACATGCCATATATCCAAGAGTAGAAATGCTGTGGCATAGAGTGGGAGGCAGATACTCAGCTTTAGTAGATCCTACCAAGATGTTTTCCAAAGTGATTATACAGTTTTCACCAGCAGTGCATTAAGGTTGCATTGCTCCCCTTTCCCAGTAATTATTTTATTTAAATTTTACTTTCAAATGTATTGAAAATACTTAAGGTATACAACATGTTTTGATAAACCTAAACATAGTGAAATGATTCCTATGTTTATGATTACTAAGGAACTAATAGATCTAGTCCTTTAAATCTCTCTGAGGAAATTTTCAGTGTACAATACAACATTAACTATAATTATGTGGTTTTAAATTTTTGTTTGTTTTTTCAAGACAAGGTCTCACTCTGTCACCCAGGCGGAAGTGCAGTGACACCATCATGGCTCACTGCAGCCTCAAATTCATGGGCTCAGCCTTTTGAGCAGCTAGGACCACAGGTGAACACCACTACACCCAACTAATTTTTTTAAAGTTTTTATTTTAGAGATGGAGTTTTACTCTGTTGTCCAGGCTGGTCTTGAACTCCTGACCTCAAGTGATCCTCTTGCCTCAGCCTCCCAAAGGGCTGGGATTATATATGTGAGCCACCATACCTGGCTGTAATTATCATAGTATGCATTAGATCTCATCCTATAATAACTGCAGGATTGTACCCTTTGACCTACATGTTTCTATTTTTCTCCCCTCCCTTCCCTTGTTAAACAAAATTTTACTCTGTTTCTGTGTATTTGAATATTTTTTAGATTCTGCTTATGAGATCATGTGGTATTTTCCTGTGTCTAGCTTATTTAATTTAGCATACTGATCTCATGTTTCATCTGTGTGGTTGCAAATGGCAGTATCTGCTTCTTTTTTAAGGCTGACTAATATTCCATTGTATATATATACCGCAATTCCTTTGTCCATTAATCTGTCAGCTGATAGGCTGACTTAATATCTGGGCTATTGTGAATAATGCCACAATAAACATGAAAGCACAGATGTTAGTACAAGGGGCTAAACTCGTTTCCTTTGGGTATATAACCAGCAGACAGATTGTTGAATCATATGATAGTTCTATTTTTATTTCTTTGACGAACCTTCATACTGTTTCCTGTAATGGCTGCAGTAATTTCCATTCCTACCAACATTGTATAAAAGTTCCCTTTTCTTCACATCATGGAAAACACTTGTTCCCTCTTGCCTTTTTGAAAATAGTCATTCTAACAGGTGTGAGTGGTTAGCTCACTGTGGTTTTAATTTATATTTCCCTGAGGACTAATGATGCGGAGCCTTTGTTCATAGGGTTGTTAGGCATTTGGGTGTGTTCTTTGGGAAAATGTCTATTCAGGTCATTTTTTAATGTTTTTTGTTTGGTTTGGTTTGGTTTGGCTTTTTTTTTTTTTTTTTTTTTTTGCTATTGAGTTGTATGAATTGCTCTTTTACTTTGGATATTAACCCCTTATCAAGTAAATGGTTTGCAAATATTCTCTTCCAGTCTACACATTGCCTTTCCATTTTGTTGATTGTTTACTTTGCTGTGCAGGTGCTTCTTAGTTGGATGTAATTCTGTTTATCTATTCTTGCTTTTGTTTCCTGAGCTTTTGGTGTGATATCCAAAAAATGATTGCTAGGCCAACATCAAGGAGATTTTCTCTTATGTTTTCTTCTAGAAGTTTTACAATTCTGGTTTTATGTGTGATCTTTTATCCACTGAGAGCTGATTTTGGTTTATCTATGTGAGATAAGAGTCCACTTTCATTCTTTTGCCTGTGGATATCCAATTTATCTAACAATATTTTCTAGGTAGCTATACTTTCCTCATTGTATCTTCTTAGAGGCAAGTCAAAAATTAGCTGACCATACATGTTTGGGTTTATTTCTGAGCTGTCTATTCTATTCTGTTACTGTATGAGTCTGTTTTTATTCCAGTACCATACAGTTTTGATTAGTATAATTTTGTAATATAACTTGAAATCAGGAAGTGGGATGCCTACAACTTTGTTCTACTTTCTCAAGATTACTTTGGCTATTTGGGGCATTTTGTGGTTTCAAGTGAATTTTTGAATTTGTTAAAGTTTCTGTGAAAAATAGAATTGGAATTTTGATAAGGATTGAATTAATATATGCTTTGGGGTAGTATGGCTATTTAAAAAATATTAATTCCTCTCCACAAATATGGGACACACTTTCATTTATTTGTGTCTTCTGTAATTTCATGTATCAATGTTTTATACTTTTCAGTGTATAGGTCTTTTTTTTTTAGTTAAATTTCTTTTTATTTTATTCTTTTCTATTGATACGTAACAACTGTATATGTATATGGTACATGTGATACTTTGTTACATGCATACAATGTGTATTAATCAAGTCAGTATAATTTGCACATTCATCCCCTCAAACATTTAGCACTTCTTTGTGTTGGGAACATTCTACATCTCTTCTAGCTATTTTGAAATACACAATAAATTATTGTTTACTATAGTCAAACTACTGTGCTGTAGAATACTAAAAATTATTTCATCTGACTATTTTTGTACACATTAGTCACCCTCTTTACATCCCCACCTCCTCCATGCCCTTCCCAGCCCTGGTAAACGACCATTCTGCTCTTTACCTCCATGAAATCCACTTTTTTAGTAACCACATTTGAGAACATGTAATATTTGTCTGTCTGTGCCTGGCTTATTTTACTCAACTTGATGTCCTCCGGTTCCATCCATGCTACTCCAAACAAGAGGATTTCATTTTTTTCATGGTTGTATAATACTCCATTGTGTATATATACCACCTTTTATTTATCCATTCATCCATAGATGGACACTTAGGTTAAAGCAATATCTTGGCTATTGTGAACAGTGCTGCAGTAAACATGAGAGTACACATACCGCTTCAGTAATTGATTTCCTTTCTTCTAGATATATACCCAGAAGTAGGATTACTGGAGCATATCATAGTCCTTTTCTTGGTTTTTGAAGGAACCTCCATACTATTTTCCAAAGTGGATCTACTAATCTACATTCCCACCACAGTGTACTAGCATTTCCCTTTCTCCATAGCCTTATCAGCATTTCTTATTTTTTGTTTATTTTTATTAATAGCCATTTTAACTGGCGTGAGATAACTCATTGTGGTTTTGATTTGCATTTCCTTGATGATTAGCAATGTTTAGCATTTTTGTTTTATTCCTTTCTGTTTTTGTTTTTTGTTTTGTTTTGTTTTTTAATAGAATTTTGCTCTGTTACCCAGGCTGGAGTGCAGTGGCATGATCATAGCTCATTGCAACCTCAAACTCCTAGGCTCAAGTGATCCTGACACCTCAGCATCCTGAGTAGTTCGACTATGGGCATGTGCCAAGATGCCTGGCTAATTCTGTAATTTTTTTTTATTTTTTATTTTTTAGTTTTTTTAAGTAGAGATGCAGATCTCGCTAGGTTGCCCGGGCCAGTCTTGAACTCCTGGCCTCACGTGATCCTCTCACCTTGGCCCTCGAAAGCATTGGGATTACAGGAGTGAGCCACCATGTTTGGACAAGCATTTTTTTATGTACTTGTGGGACATTCGTAAATCTTCTTCCGAGAAATGTCTGTTCAGATCATTTGCTCATTTTTAAAATAAGATCATTTGTAGGTTTGTTTGCTATTGAGTTGTTTGAGCTCCTTATATATTTTGGCTATTAATCTCTTGTCAAATGTATAGTTTACAAATATTTTCTCCTATCCTGTGGGTTGTCTCTTCAGTTTGTTGCTTGTTTCCCTTGATTTGCAGAAGCTATTTAGTGTGATGTAATCCTATTTGTTATTTTTGCTTTGATTTCCTGTATTTTTGAATTTATCCAAAAAAATCTTTGCACAGACCAGTGTACTAAAGCATTTCTCCTATAGTTTCTTCTAGTAGCTTCATGGTGTCAGTTCTTATACTTAAGTCTTTAATGCATTTTAATTTTGTAATTAAAATTAAATCAAAAAATTAAATTACTCTGGGTTCTTTTCTCAGCATAAAAATGTAGAGATTTTCCCAGCACCATTTATTGAAGAGACTGTTCTTTCCCCAGTGTATGTTCTTAATGCCTTTGTCAAAAATAAATTGGCTGTAAATGCCTAGGGTTATTTCTGGATTCTGGATTCTATTCCATTGGTCTATGTGTCTGTTTTAATGCCAGTACCATGCTATTATGGTTATTAAAGCTTTATAATACATTTTGAAGTGAGATAGTGTGATGCCTCTAGGTTTGATTTTTTTGCTCAAAATTGCTTTTGCTGTTCAGGGTCTTTAGTAGCTCTATACAAATTTTAGAATCTATTTCTATTTCTGTGAAGAATGCCATTAGAATTTTGATAGGGATTGCATTTAACCTGCAGATCACTTTGGATGATGTATACATTTTAACAATATTAATTTTTCCAATCAATGAGCATGGATATCTTTTTATTTGCTGTGTCCTGTTCAATGTATTTCATCAATATTTTATAGTTTTCAATGAGAGATGTTTCATTTTAAGTTAAATTTGTGACTAGGTTTTTGTTTTTGTGTAACTATTATAAATGGAATAGCTTCCTTGATTTCTTTTTCAGTTTGTTCACTGTTTGCATCTAGAAATGCTAATAATTTTTGTATGTTTATTTTGTATCCTGCAACTTTAGTGAATTCATTTATCAGTTCAAACTATTTTTTGCTAGAGTGTTGGACTTTTTCTAAATATAAGATCACGTCATTTTTAAAGAAGGATAGTTTGAATTCTTTCCAATTTGGATGCTCTTTATTTCTTTCTCTTGTCTAACTGCTCTAAAACTTCCAGTATTACATTGAATAAAATTGCTGAAAATGGGCATACTTATCTTTTTTCTAATCGTAGAGGAAAGGCTTTCAATTTTTCCCTGTTCAGTATGATGTTAGCTCTGTATTTGTGTGTGTGTGTGTATATATATATATATATACATATATATATATTCTTTATTGTTTTAAGCTTTGTTCCTTCCATACCCAATTTGCTGAGAAGTTTTATCACTAAGGGATGTTGAATTTTATGAAATGCTTTCCCAGCATCTATTGAAATAATCATATGATTTCTCTTGATTATGTTCATGTGATGTATCACCTTTATTGATTTGCATATATTAACCCGTATTTGCATCTCTAGGAGGAATCCCGCTTGATTGTGGTGATGATGTTTTACATGTGTTGTTGAATTCAGTTTGCTAGTATCTTGTAGAAAATTTTTTTCATCTGTGTTCATCAGGAATATTGGCATGTAGGTTTCTTTTTTCTCTGTGTCCTTTTCTGGTTTTGGTTTCAGGGTAATACTGCGCTCAGAGAATTAATTTAGATTTCATTCTCTTCATTTTTTCTGAAGAGTTAGAGTGAAACTGGTATTAGTTCTTCTTTAAATGTTTGGTAGATTTAGCATGAAGCCATCAAGTCCTGGGCTTTTCTTTGATGGGGAATTTTTTATTACTGCTTGATCTTATAACTCATTATTAATCTGTTGAGGTCTTCTGTTTCTTCATGGTTCAGTTTGGTAGGTTGTAAGTGTCCAGGAATTTGTCCATTTCTTCTAGGTTTTGAAATGTGTTGGCATATACTTGTTCATAATAGTTTACAATAATGTACTGTATTTCTGTGGCATCAGTTGTATTTTTTTTTATCCATATGAAGGTTTGTTGATTTTATTTATCTTTTCAAAAATCCAACTTTTCATTTAGTGGATCATTTCTACTGTTTTTTTTTTCTGCTCTAATATTATTCCTTTCCTTCTACTATTTTGGGTTTAGTTTATTCTTGTTTTCCTAGTTTCTTAAAGTACATTATTAGGCTGTTTATAGGAAACTTTTCTACCTTTTTGATAGGCATGTATTACTATAAACTTTGTCTTAATACTGCTTTTGCTGTATTAAGAATCCCACAGGTTTTGATATGATGTGCTTCCATTTTCATTTGAGTCACAAAATGTTTAATTTTCATCCTTAATTTATTCATTGACCTATTGGTTGTTTAGGAGCATGCTGTTTAATTTTTATGTATTTGTATGCTTTCCCAAATCCCTCTTGTTATTGATTCCCAGTTTTATTTCATGGTAGTTAGAAAAGACACTTGATATGAGTTCAACTTCAAAAATTTGTTGACATCATTGTGTGGCCTAACATATAGTATATCCTGGACAGTGTTCCATGTACTAGTGAAAAGATTGTGTGTTTTGTAGCAGTTGGATAAAGTGTTTTACAAATCTCAGTTATGTCCTTTTGGTCTAGAATGCCGTTTAACTCCTTTGTTTCTTTGTTGATTTTCTGTCTGGATGACTTGTCCATTGTAGAAAGTGGGTTGTTAAAGTTCCCTAATAATATTTATTGCTGTCTACTTCTCCCTTTAGATTTATTAATGTTTATGTACTTGGCTACTCCATGTTGGGTGCATATATATTTATTATTGTTATATCATCTTGCCATCTTGCTGAATTGATCCCTTTATCATTACATAATAACCTTTTTGCCTCATTTTACAATTTTGACTGGAAGTCTGTTTTGTCTGATATAAATATAGCTATTCCTGCTCATTTTTGGTTTCCATTTGCATTGAGTGTCTTTTTCCATCTCTTTACTTACAGTTTACATGTGCCTTTATAGGTTACATGAGTTTTTTGTAGACAGCATATAATTGAGTATTTTTTAAAAATCTATTCAGCTATTCTACATCTTTTAATTTTTTCCATTTACATGCATTGTTATTATTGCTAGATAAAGACATACTTGTGCCATTTTGTTACTTGTTTTTTGGCTGTTTTATTTATTTACTTACCTATTTATCTGAAACAGTGTCTCACTCTCTTGCCCAGTCTGGAGTGCAATGGCACAATCTCAGTTCACTGCAACCTCTGCCTCCCAGGTAATTCTCATGCCTAAGCCTCCCAAGTAGCTGGGATTACAGGAATGTGCCACTACACCTGGCTGATTTTTGTATTTACAGTAGAGATGGGGTTTTGCCATGGTGCCCAGGCTGGTCTTGAACTCCTGGGCTCAAGTGAGCTGCCCACCTTAGCCTCCCAAACTGCTGAGATTACAGGAATGAGCCACCACGCCTAGTTTTTTGTTTTTATTTTATTTTATATTATTTTGTTTTGACAAGGTCGCTGTCTGTCAACAAGTTTTGAATGCATTGATGTGATCATAGCTAACTGAATCCTTTAACTCCTGGGCTTAAGTGATCCTCCTGCCTCAGCCTCCTGAAGTATCTAGGACTGTTGGTACATGCCATCGTGCCCAGCTTTGATTGTTTTTAATTCTGTTCTTCCTTCCTTCCCATCTTCCTTTGTGGTTAAGTGATTTTCTCTGGGAGTGTGTTTTAATTACTTTCTTTTTATTTTTAGTATGTCTATGACAACCTTTCGTTTTGTAGTTACTATGAGGCTTACAAAAAATCTTAGAGCTATAACAAGTTACTTTAAACTGATGGAAACTTAACATTCAGCACAAAGAAAGGAAGCCAATAAAAAAAGTTTAAAACTCTGCACTTTTACTCCATGCCTCCCGTATATTGACTTTTTGTTGGCACAATTTACATCATTTTATATTGCCCATCTCCTAACAAATTGTTGTCGTTAGTTTTGGTAGCTTTGTCTTTTAGTCTTCATACTAAAGATACTGTGGTTTACACACCACAATTGCACTCTTAGAATATTATAAATCTGTCTGTGTACTTACTTTCACCCATGAGTTTCATACCTTCACATATTTTCTTGTTGCATGTTAGCGTCCTTTCCTTTCAGATGAAGAAATCCCTTTAGCATTTCTTGTAAGACAAGTCTGGTGGTGATGACTTCTTTAGCTTTTGTTTGTCTTTGGGTTTTATCTCCCTTCATGTTTGAAGAATAGGTTTGAAGAATACAATTGAAAATAGTATTTTCAATTGGCAGTTATTTTCCTTATGCCCCAACTTTTACAGCTTCCACATGAAGGACAGCATCCTAAGCCTCCTGGCACTAATAGTAAAGGAAACTAGGCATATGTGTTTCTCTAGGTCACAGAACAAAGATGGGGTTTCCATAGAATATGCTTTCTGGGTGTAGTGCACAAAAAAAAGGCTGGAATGCACAGCCCCAATTTTTTTCTCCAGAAGGGGTTTATTGCACTTTTTTTTTTTTTGGACAGAGTCTTGCTCTTGTCGCTTAGACTGGAGTGCAATGGTGTGATCTTGGCTCACAGCAACCTCCCCCTCCTGGGTTCAAGCAATTTTCCTGCCTCAGCCTCCTGAGTAGCTGGGATTACAGGCACCCACCACCACACATGGCTAATTTTTGTATTTTTAATAGAGACGGGCTTCACTACGTTGACCAGGCTGGTCCCGAACTCCTGACCTCAGGTGATCCACCTGCCTCGGCCTCCCAAAGTGCTAGAATTACAGGCATGAGTTACCATACCCAGCCTATTGCACATTTTTTAAGTGGCTACTTGGCAGCTTGACTTCCATTGAACTTGTATTGGTGAGTCAATGGGGTAGACAAACCGTAACCCTCCAAAAGCCTGAGCTGAAGGTTATCACCTCCTGAGCCTTTCCTCTAGCTCCCTCCAGTGATTATTCCAAGTCTACCCATATTTTTTAGAGGTAGTTGATCCACACACCAACTGCCACAACTTGTGTAGTGCTCATAGAAGGGACTGTCTCTTTAATGACCTAGCCTGGGAATCAATGGGGCTGTGCATTTCTGAGTGGCCCTAGACACTGGAAACAAACTGGCAAATATACAATTGGGCCAACTTCCAGTAGCTCTCTCCCCACGAGAGTACAACCTAAACACTAGTAGAGGCATTTGTCACAGATTCCCTCCCTGGCTTAGTGCAGAGAATGGAAGATAAAGGTTCACACTCAGCTTCACCATCATGATAGAAGAAACTGAAATATACATCCAACACCCCCACATTTCCAGCTACATATAAAGTGTTTGGATTCTACCTTACTTGTCTTGGGGTCTTGACAGGACATGGCACATTCTAATCTCCAAGGGGCCACTAAAAACAGAGACAATAGTTTGGACAGACACAAGTAATTAGGAGTCATCTTAAGATCTCTGACCAAGTGAATTGGCAAGATTATTCTCCTTCACTCGTTTAGATTTCACTTGAGAAAAGTTAACATTGCATAGTCAGGGCAGAAGTCATCAATCTAGATGCTAAATATTATATACATGTCTTTCAACATATTCCAGGTTATTTTTTTTTCCATATGTGATATTTTTTTCTAAAAAATCAGTTGCATTCAGTTCCAGGATACTCGTGCGATAAGACTTCCTTGATTCATTTGAACAAAACTGTGCCATTCTCCTTGAGCCACATTTTGTTCTGCTCAGTGTTTCTTGTCAACATCTACTCCATAGGCATGGTCCTGGTCAGAAAGTGAAAAACTCATTTCTGCCCAAGAGTACAAGAAGTGACCTGGCATTGCTGCCAGATAGCAGCAGAGTTGAAAAAGGCCAGTACAGTAAGGAAGATGGCAAGCCATCAAATACCAAAATGTATCTTTCATCCTTCCTTCCCACTGAGGCCATGTCTCATTTCTACCTCTTTGTAAGATATCCACCCACACCAGCAACTCCCAACTGTTATATTGCCGCATAAAATACCCATGTTACAACGTACCTTGTTCTCTTAACTAAAATTTCTTCATTCTAGTCCCTGCCTTTCTCTTAACCTTAGTACAATGATCACAAGTTGAAGAGGGAGAATAGTGTAAGATCAAGTCTGCAAGTTAAACTATAGTCCTGATACTGGAAATCCACAAACAGAAAATCTGAATTATAGATAAGCAAAGATTCAGATTCTGAAGCACTCTTAGATCTTGGGCATCTAATATCTTACCAATATTTAATCAAGAAAGAAGCAGGCAGATGACAGGGGTGCAGGAGGTGGGGGCAAGCAAGATAGAAGAATAACTTTTATTAAATAATGACTTAGTACCAAAAACATGACTGACATTATTAAAAGATCCATATAACAAATATGTGTTGGGAGTTTAGTTCTGCCACTGAACTGTAAAAGCATTATTCCTATTTTATGCCTAAGGAGTCAGAGCTAGAGATACAAAAAGTAATTCACCCAGTGTCCACAGGATTTCAACTCAGATCTACACAAGAAAAGCTCATGTTCATTCTCATATGGCAAAGAGCACAAGGAAGTAAAATAATTTAAGAGACAAGAAAGATCAGAGGAAGAGAACATTCAGGAAAAATTATGTAGCCCCATAATATCGTAAGTCTTCCAAAAAACCATTTTAATTCAAATTATATTAGCCAACAATGTTTGAATATACTTTATAGACAATAAGTTTTTTCACAATATTTTATTTACTCATCTACCAATAAAACTTTTCTAGGAATTCAACAATAAACCAACATTAAAAGCTTTCTAGCATAAATCACCGATTTCCAAGATAGCCACAGGCCATCTTCAAAATACCTTTATTTTTATTATTTGAAAAGGTTTGTGGTTCTGTTTCCTTAAAATGCTGTTTAATTATATATGCTGACATTTTTATAGGTGAAATGATTTGATGTCTAGGATTTTCTTCAAAATAATGTAAGGGTACAGAAGATACATGATAGGTCATCAGTTGATAACTGGTGAGCTGGGTGACAAATACACAAGATTGTTTTACTTCTTATTCTTTTTTTTTTTTTTTTTTTTTTTTTTGAGATGGAGTCTCACTCTGTCACCCAGGCTGGAGGGCAGTGGCGCGATCTCAGCTCACTGCAAGTTCCGCCTTCCAGGTTCACACCTTCTTCTGCCTCAGCCTCCCGAGTAGCTGGGACTACAGGTGCCCGCCACCACGCCCAGCTAATTTTTTGTGTTTTTAGTAGAGACGGGGTTTCACCATGTTAGCCAGGATGGTCTCGATCTCTTGACCTCGTGATCCACCCACCTCGGCCTCCCAAAGTGCTGGGATTACAGGCGTGAGCCACCGCGCCCAGCCTACTCCTTATTCTAAATAGTAAAAAATCTATCACCATGTTTGGGCATAAGCTTTCTCTCCAAGGAAATATTAAATATATTTTTCAGCACTTTTTCTATTTCTTCCTCATTCAGAGTCTTGAACTCTATCAGATCTGTATTGTCCTTGTAATTGAATCTCCTATAGGTGAGGGTGCAGCCCACTAAACAGTGAACCCCATCTGGGGTCTGCAAGGAACAAAATGATTTGCTAGTAAACACAGATGCTGGAGAAGTCTGCAGGTATGTATTCATAGACTCAAAATCTTCAATTGTTCGAGGCTCAAGAGTAAAGGAGTAGATTTTTCGGTATTTGCTGTCTTCTAGGAGATCAGAATTAAGAAATTCTTTATTTGGAATGTACTGGTCTCTTCTGATTTGGTCTAGATACCAGAATCCATTCTCTTCCGTCAAGCGGAAGATGCAAGGCACCTGAGGTTGATCCTTCCCAGAAATTAACTCCAGAGGCTGCCACATCTGGTATGAGCGTCCAAACCCAGCATCGACAATGTAGTTCCTGCCGTCAATGATCACCTGCAGGAGAAGGTGAATCATGCCAGTGCTGTACTTTTTGGCTGGAGTGTTGTAAACATACCCTCCCAACATCGTGGTCTCAAAACCCATAGTGGTCAGAGCCCAGTACAGAAGATGATTGACCTGGAGACACCACCCACCCCGATTTCTTCTCACGACTTGATCAAAAATGGCCTCTAAGCCTAAGTCCATGGCTTCCCCACAATGGATGTTAAGGTTCTCAAAGGGAACAGCTCGGATCTGGTGCTCAAGAATGTCAGTTAATGTTTCCAAGTCCAATTTGTTTCTGGACTTCTTATAGCCAATTCTTTCAAGATATGCTTCAATGTCCATGATCCCCTAAGCAAGGAAAACAAAACGAAAGCAAATCATATTACTTTTACACTTGGATTTGAGTAGGCTAATTATGGCTATATTTTAAATATGTAAAAATACAATGCTTATAAGCATAATAATTATTTCTAGTGCTTTTATTATATAAATTCCTTTTAGACACATAAGTTCAGTTAATAGTCCCAGAATCCTGTAAGAAATGTATTATGTCTTCTTTCAAGTGTGAGAAGTTGGAAATCAAGACTAAATGATGAGTCAAATGATAAACAGCTTGTTCATGGTTCTCTTGGTAATTAACAAAAGAGAGATTCCAATTGGTATTTATTAAAATAGGCTTACAAACATCTTCTGATGCAGGCAGGAGAATCATGCAATAGAGTGTATAGTATCTGTGGTACCTGACCCACTCAATTTCCCTTTTAGCTGAGGCTTATACAAAGTTTCCCACTCAAAGAACTGTATTGATTCACTCATCCATTGATTGATTAACTCAAGAAACAGTTTACTGAATAGCTATAATGTGTTTCCTACTGATCTAGTGCTTGTTTACTCTCAAAAATCTTATAGTGGGAGTTGGAGTGACATACATAGGAAACTGAATACGTGGATAAAACATGCAGTCTGTTAGATTGTAGTAAAATCTACTACTGCCCTAGGAAAACTAAAGAAAGGATTTAGTAAGTGTACAGGGAGAGCTCCAATTTCAAATTAGTTGGTTAAAAAAAAAAAAAAAAAAAACTCAGATTTGAAGCATGCCAGAGAATAAGGCCTAAGGATATGCATGAGGAGGATTGTTCCAAGCAGGAGAACAGAAAATAACAAGGCCCTAAGCTGGAAAATGCCTTGAGCATTCAAAAAACGTTCAGGAAGCCAGGGCAGTTGGAGCACGTGAGTGAGAAGGAGAGTGGATTGAGATGAGATCTGACAGGCAGCTGCAGCCTTGGAGCTAAGACTGGCATTTTGGCTTTTACTCTAAGTGAAGTGAGAAATGTAAATGAGAGAGGCCTGACAGAAAGGTTGTGATTGAGCAATGTTTGCTACAATCAAAGTGATCTTTCTGGCTACTGTATAGAGGATAGGCTGCCCATATTGCGCCTTATGGACAGTCACATGAACTAGGTGGAACCAATTTGAACACATATGCTCTACGACCAGTGCTCAACTCATGGACAACATATGCCCTGTGTAGAGCTGAGACTTCATTGAGGAACTGTTTCTGAAACCTCAGCGTGTACATTCTGCTACAAGGTAGAAGCTGGGGGGTATTCATTCAAAGCTATTGGTGAGAACCTATTGAAGAACAACACTAACAAAGGATTCACCAAGTTTACCAAGAAATGAAAAACAAGAGAAGGTAGAATGAGGAACCACCTCAATGAAGCCAAAAGCTATCTTTTAACTTTCAGGCAATGTGAACCAAAAAAAAAATAAATGCCCCTTATTTTGTTACATCTTTTAGAAAAGGTTTTTTAAACCTGCCATCATGGAGTCTTAATGTTTTGAGACTCTGATTGTAACAGTGCTGTACAGGCCTCAGGTATAACTCTTTTGTAATGTGGTATGGCCTGAGGATGACCTTGTAAAAGGGAGCTGCCGCCAGTTGAATGATAATAAGTGAAGCATCTCTTATTTTCCCTTCTCATAACATTTCTTCTACATTCTCCTATTTTTCCTTTCTGACCCAGCTATCCTCCCCATATTGCCAGTTTCCAACTTTCTCTGTTCCCGATGTCGACAACGTCATTTCTCCTAAATCTATTAGATTGCATTTCTTCTCATCCTAACTTCCACCAGCACCCTTTCTTAACATTTGGTCAAGCTCTAAAGTTCTACCACTCAGAGAGAGAACAAGTTGTATTTAGTCAGACCTTGCCAACCCCTCTGTGCCCCCAACCTAGAATTTGTACTGAGTACGTAAAGAAGAGAGAGAAGCTGATCCAAAAGGAAGAAGGCAGTTTATACATACCTGGACATTTGATTCTTGCTTAGAATATCATTCCTTCTATTAAGAAATTCCTTTATATCTCTTTTATTTGGTGTAACTTGTTTACAAGCATTTGTTTTCCTCTTTTTTCTTTCTTTCTCTCTTGTACTCTCTCTGTTCCCTTCCCTCCATCCTTCCCCTCCTTTTCTTAATTTTTAAGATAAGGTGTTGATTTGGAATTTAGCAACTGCAAGTCCATTTGAAAGAAGTCAGTTTTGTTAGAGGCCTGGATAGAGCAGTATGTTGTAACCAAATCACACTTGAACATTCTGTGGCTGAACATAAGAAATTGTGCATTATTAACGCTGTGCTTCAAGGTGGAATGCTGAAAGCACCTGGAAAGTAGCTCAGGAAAAGAGCTCACTGAAAATACTATTAGCTTTATATATCCACTTGTAAATGTGCAGTGATACATCCCTCCCTCCCTTTCATCTTGATCCTAAATATAAGATTTAAAGGAGGCAGAGTGAACGTGCTTAGGAAGCCTACTGAGAGCTCTCAGAAAGGCGTTAATACCTTTCTTAGTAAGCTGAAAGTAGGTTGAGCTTCAGTTTTAATCCAGAAGACAGAATGCTGCTTCTTCCTGGCTTGAATTCTAGAAATAAGAGAAAAGACAGTTAGAAATATGTAACATGACTTCCTTGAAAACAAAATAATAGTTTTGTAGACCACAAATTATGAAGATTTCCTAAAAATCACAAAACAGAGGGAATGGACTGCACAGTAAAGCGAACATTTGAGTTGTATAAGAAAGTGTGTGGAAACTATAACTATGGAGATGGGAGCAACGCTTCTGGCTTAAGAACCTGGAAGCTGGGAAAGCCACCAGGAGCGGGGCTTCCACACTCCAGAGACAACCCACCAGCTGATGAACTGCCATGAGATCAGCAAGGAAGGCTGAACCAGGCTCCATGCCCCCAATCACTGCCATGACATACACCAAACACATGAAAGACCAGGACGTAGTGCCAGCACCCGGTCTTCCTCTAGGTACAACTATTATTGGGCGTGTTGAGGCAGATAAACAAGGTAAGGCCCTTAATGTATGATGCTACTCAAAAGAAAGAAGGACCATCTACATACAGAAGATCCGCCATCAGAGCATCTCTTGTCATAGTCACCTCCCCTCACCTCCACTAAAAAAAACTGAGGAGTCTGTGAAAGGAAATTAAATTGTGGGACCCCCATACTCATTTAGCCAAAGGAGGAAGTCAAGCTGGTAAGTGCATCATGTAAATCTGCCTCCCCCTTTCTTGGTTCCTGAATAAGATGGCTACAAGATGAAAAGCCACACACCTCCCCCATATTTTGCCCACAGGAAACTCCTAGTGAGCTGTTAAAACTTCACCATGACAAACAAATTGGGAGACATTAATATAATATTGAACCATGAGCTTACAGCTGCCTTAATTGACACAGACACAACTATATCTCTGATCAATCCCACCTTATTTAGAAACCCCATTCCTCAGAGTAATGACAGAATTACCATGGTGGCTGCGTCTAATAAAATGATCTCTTGTTTTAAGTCCAAACCTCTACCTTACCATTCCATCCGGTTCCGCTCCCCTGCCGCAAGCTCTAAGAGTATGTGACATGCTCAGTAGGCACCATACATTTCTTAGATGTCCTGGGGCCCCTGTCAGTCTTTTGAGCCATGATCTCCTTAACATCCATAATGCCCATATCTCTTTTTCATCAAAAAGTGAACTTTTTTTTAGAATTGGGGCCAGGAGACCAAAAATACCGAATTACAAAATGTCCAGACGATGTACCACAATTTAGTACTAGTAATGTTGAAACATCATCTTGTGGCCGGGAAAATGAAATGGAGACACAGAAGGAAGTAATAGGGGAGAAGAGAAAACACTGGAATAAAGAGTGGGAAACAGTAAAACTGCTTTTAGCTTCCCCAGTCTTCCTGCTAACACCAGAAGAGGATGCTTGCTCAAGGATGTCCCCTCCCAGTTATGGTCTCAGTCAATACAGACATAGGGAAAGTATTATCAGCCACTCCAATAAAGGTAGAGATAAACCCAAAGAAACCCCTACGCAACCTTAAACAATACCCTCTATGACAGAAAGTCGTAAATGGAATTGCCCCTATTACACAAGGTTATCTAAAAAGGGGCTCATTATTCCCTGCACAAGCCCCTGCAAGAGCCCTATATTCCCTGTAAAGAAACCGAGCAGGAGAAAATGGAGATTTGTGCAGGACTTGAGGGCAATAAGCACTATTGTAATAGCCAGTCACCCAGTAGTCCCCGACCCACATACCGTTCTATCAGCTATACTCACTACCAGCCAGTATTTCTCAGTGGTGACTCTCTGCAGTGCCTTTTTCAGTATTCCTGTAGATCCAGACAGCCCGTATTTGTTTGCTTTTACTTGGAAAGAATGGCAATATATGTGGGCTGTAATGCCCCAAGGGTATACAGAAAGTCCCACTTACTTTTCCCAAATACTAAAAACTGATTTAGAGGATTTAATTTTTCCCCAGGGCTCAACACTCATTCAGTACGTGGATGACCTTCTCCTTTGTCCAGGCCCAGAATCTTCCTCCCAGGAAGATAGTCTATATTTACTCAGCCAGCAAGGGTACAGAGTCCAAAGACAAACTTCAGCTGTGCTTACTGCAAGTTAAGTATTTGGGGCATATTATCTCGGTCAAAGGACTGAGTATTAACCCTGATAAAGTGAGAAAAACTTTAGCTTTCCCAATGCCCATCACCAAGAAACAACTTAGAGGATTTCTGGGGACTGGCAGGCTGTTGTAGAAACTGGATACCACATTTCTCCTTTATGGCTCACCCTCTATATGCATACCTAAAAAATGAACAACCTGATCTCATCATGTGGACTCCAGAGGGACAATCGGCTATATAACAAATAAAGGAAATTCTAACTAATTCCCCAGCCTCATGGCACCCAAACTACAGATTGCCTTTCTCCCTTTTTGTATGTGAAACTGAAGGTACTGCATCCGGGATACTGACACAGAAACATGGTGATCATCAGAGAGCTGTAGGCTATTATAGCCAACAGCTGGACGCTGTGGCTCGAGGGCCGCCTCCTTGTGTACGAGTAATAACAGCCATCGCCCTTCTGTACAAGTCTGTTGAAGAAATAATTATGGGTTCCCCCCTTACCATTTTTGTGCCACACCCTATTGAGACCCTTCTAAATTCTCGTCATACCCAGTATCTGTCTGTCAACTGGTTAGTCTCTTATGAAATTTTGCTTTTATCATCTCCCAATATTACTATTTCCTGCTCTATAATCTTAATCCAGCCATTCTCTTGCCGGGCCCTTCCGACAACTCCCCTCATGACTGTGTTCTGATGACTGACCAACTTCTCACCCCCAGGACAGACCTCCAAGAGATGCCATTCGATAATGCTGAGATAGAATGGTATACAGATGGGTCTTATTTAAGAGGATAAAATGGAAATTTTAGAGCAGGATATGCGGTGGTTTCCTTACTTGAGGTAACTGAAGCCAGTCCTCTTCCCCAAGCCAGATCGGCTCAAGTGGCCAGACTGACTGCCCTGACTCGAGTTTGTCAAGTGACAAAAGAGAAGGCTGCACACATTTGCACTGACAGCTGCTACGCTTTTGGGGTTGCTCGTGCCTTTGGGATGCTATGGAAAGAGAGAGGGTATTTAACCTCCTCAGGGCAACCCATAGAAAATGGACAGCAAGTATCAGAGCTGTTACAAGCTATTCTAAAACCAAAACATTTGACAATTATAAAAATCCCAGGTCACTCAAAATTAGACACCACAGAGTCAGGGTAACCAATTGGTTGAACCCACAGCTAAGAGAGTAGCATCTGAGCCACCAGGTATGTTACATAAAATGCAGAGTCCCTGCATTTTTCCTCTGCCTCTTTTGTTTATGTCGTCTGCAAAAAATGCAGATTCACGGAGTCAGACAAAGCCATGAATGACCATTTTCCTCCCAACCCCGCTCTTACATGAAAACTGTGCTTCTTGATACCCCATCCTTTCCCCTTTAAATTTGTAGCCCTCAAAATCATCTTCAGAGAAAGGCATAGCTCTCTCTCCCAGGCCCACATCCTTAACTTTGGCAAATAAATCTCCTAAAATGATTGAGATTCGTCTCGTCATTTTCCTCGATTCACAAGTCTACGCCAATCCCAGTTGGACATCTCACCAGCTGCACCAGATTCAAGCAACAAAAAAAAGTTGGAAACAGAGCTATATACACATAAAAATGATGAAAACAAACAAAATGAAAATACTATGAGATTGAGATTAGAAGAAAAGACATAACATGCAGAAGTTATATACGAAAAAACCACAACCAATTTAAGAAGAAAAATAAACTGAAAAAAAATTTTTGTAAAGGTATCTGGGGCTATGGACCATGTAAAATAAACTCAATAACAAACAGCTAAAAATAAAGTGGTAAATAATAGTTTTATGAAAGGAAAGATTTCATACCTTAGAATACTCATTAAGGACAGAAATGGAACTAATTAATGATCAACAGACTACATAATTAATGATGAACAGAAAGGAACTATATAGATACAATGTCATATCACATTGCTTATGTGGAAGGAAAGCTTGATATTCATACTAAAGGCTAATTAAATGATAAAGCAATTAAGATAGAATCTAATAGAAAGCAGTCAAGGACAAGCCAATGCAAAGACAATTGGTGCTGCTGAAGAGAACGCAAAAAGTGCAATTGAAAAATGTATGGCACTATTCACAATAGCAAAGACACAGAATCAACCTAAATGCCCATCAGTGACAGAATGGATCAAGAAAATGTGGTACTTATACACCATGGAATACGATGCAGCCACTAAAAAGAACAAGATCATGTCTTTAATGAAAACATGGATGGAGCTGGAAGCTATTATCCTTAGCAAACTAACATAGGAGCAGGAAATGAAACACTGCATGTTCTCACTTATAAGTGGGAGCTAAATGATGAGAATTAACACAAAGAAGGAAAGAACACACACTGGGGCCTTTCACAGGTTGGAGGGTGGGAGGAGGGAGAGGATCAGGAAAAATTACTAATGGGTACTGGGCTTAACACCCGGGTGACAAAATCTGTACAACAAACCCCCATGACACAAGTTTACCTATATAACAAACCTGTACCTGTACCCCTGGATTTGAAAGTTAAAAAAAAGAAAAATGTATGTAAAGATAAATATTTTCCTGAAATGATGAAAACATTGAAGCTGAAAAACAAAAGAGAAAATTCTGGAAAAGTTCGATACAACATGTTTGCCCCTGGAATATATTTTTGTTAAATTTTTAAAAGTCAAAATTAAAGACAACTACTCAAGCATCTGGCAGAGAAATAAAATATTTCATAAAAGAGAAAACATCAGGCCAGCAAGAGAATGTTACACAGAAATATCCATTGGTGAAGTAATAGAAGTATATCTTCAAAGTATTGAAGGGAAAGTGTGTGCTCCAAATATTCTGGCTAGTATTTCACTTGATCATAAAGGCAACATGAATATAAAGGTAATAACAAACATAAAAGAGCTTGAGAAATGCAATAACTGAGGTGTCCTGATAGTTTCTGTTTCATGGCCAGTGAACAAGCAGATGAATATGAAAACCGAGAAGTAGAGGGGTCACAGTAAGGGAGTGCTGGTGAACACTGACTCCTTTCAATACAGAACAAAGAGTAGAAAAGTTATGAGAGTTATGGCTTTTGAATGAGTCATTTGGGCTTATATGGAGATAGAAATATGAAGTTAAAAATTAAATCTGGGCCGGGCACGGTGGCTCAAGCCTGTAATCCCAGCCCTTTGGGAGGCCGAGGCGGGCGGATCACGAGGTCAGGAGATCGAGACCATCCTGGCTAACACAGTGAAACCCCATCTCTACTTAAAACACACACACACACACACACACACACACACACACACACAAAATTAAATCTGAAGATTAAGAAAGACCAGAGTCTAGGAGAGTCCAATCCAGTACTGTCAACACTGGGATTGTTAAAAGATCATTTTTTAGGTATAACGTTTTTTAAGGTTTATTAGATAGCAATTCATGAGTCAGGCAGCACCAGACCACGGGTGGCTCAATGCTCTGCTGAGGAAAGGGGAGGGCAGGAGAGAAATGTTTATAAACTGTTTGCAGGAGTGAGACAAGGAAAAGCTTTTTGGTTGGTTAGAGTGCAAAGTCCCTAGTTAGAGGTTAGTTGACAGTTTCTGATTGGTGAAGTCTCTAGTTTTCTACTGTTTACTGGTAAACAGTAAAAAGAATGAAAATGAAACCACAGGAGTCACCCAGTCTGATGGCCCCCAATTAAAAGATTTTTAATGGGACATATTCTGGTTAAATTATTGAAATGTAAAGGCAAGACCTATCTAGGTATAATAAAATGAGGGGGGTAGCGCTTGAAGAGAACTGGAGAGTGCATTCCCTGTCTAAAGTTTTTTAGACAAAAAAATTGAAAAAAAAAACATATATATATATGACGACTCAAATGAGACCCCTAGACCTATTGGGTCTGGGCGCAACGGCTCACACCTATAATCCCAGGACTTTGGGAGGCCGAGGCGAGTGGATCACTTGAGGTCAGGAGTTCAAGACCAGCCTGGCCAACACGGTGAAACCCCATCTCTAATAAAAAATTTAAAAAAAAAAAAAAAAAAAAGCCAGGTGTGGTGGCACATGCCTGTAGTCCCAGCTATTCGAGAGGCTGAGGCAGGAGAACCACCTGAACCCGGGAGGTGGAGGTTGCAGTGAGCTGAGATCGTGCCACTGCACTCCAGCCTGAGCAACAGAATGAGACTCTGTCTGAAAACAAACCAACCAACCAACCTATTGGTTTCCACTGTAGGTATGGAAGCGTATAAAATAGAGCCTGCTCAGGGTACCTAAGAGGGAACACGGGGCTGGCTGGCAAGGATTCAGGACTGGGGTTAGCGCAGGAAGAATACTTTCAATAACTTACCTGGATCCCTTCAGATCTCTTTTACCATCTCGCAGTGCCCCTGGCCGGCCTTCTGTGTTCTACTTTAGGACCTGTACCCTAGACTCTCTTTGGAGCACTCCCAAGGGCTCCTGAAGCTGCTTTGCCCTCCTTTGCAGAGAGCTAGAAGTGCCAGGGATTTATGTCCTGCCAGGGCAGTGCTGGATCAATGACTTAGTAGGAGGTCTGGAAAGCCTAGTGCCCTTGCCTTGCGTCTGGACGCACTTCAGAGTTGCAATTCACATCCAGGCTGCAGCTGGGGCTCTCCCAGCACTTCCTTCAGTTTCTCACACATGGATTCTTGTCTTGGTTTCTGGTTTGGGGGAACCTGACTTAAGTCACCTGGGTGGACATTTTGGAGAGCTGTGTAAAAGAAAGGTAAGATACACAGAATGAGGCAACTTCTAGAGGTCCCTGGATGTTGGGCAAAATGCTTGTGTTTTTCTGCAGAGTTCATGAATGTTGTTTAGTTGAATGATCAATATTCAACAGTTGACCAACTATTGGGACTTATCCCTACGTGACTTGGCACTTCAATAATAAATCACATTATCGGATGTGGTACCCCTGGAGAGCAGGTTGATACGCAGATCTCATTGTTCAATTCCAGGTCCCTAGAATCTATATATGTTAAATACACAGCAGTGGTTTTCTTTTTCTTTATCGCTAAAGAAACCTTTATTCTTTCTCTTAAAAAAGTTATAAACAAGAGCCCAACATAGAAGAATTAAAAGCAGATTAACACAGAGGTAGCCTGCCTATGAGATGTTATGCCTTAAGGCTACAATTAGCACAAGTACAATTGTGGACTGAGATAAAATCATCTACACGTGCGCATAGATTTCTGGCATTAATAATTAGAAGAATTTTAAGGAGAGCCAATGAGTGGCTTTTCTTATTCTTTCTCTTTTGTCTCTACCACCATGGAAGAAGGGCATGGAATCCCACTAAATTGACACTACAACCTAGCCCCCTCCAAAGCCAGCCTATTGAGTCTCTGGAAGAATAGGGGTTGCTGGAGTAGCCACACCTAAAGACCATCATTCAACAGTTGTTCATGTCCACAAGGCCACTCACTGCTCCCAGTTAATGCCGACTGGGGCCAGGCAGGTAGTGGAGGGTACTTGCAGCAGGCCAGGAAAACAAATCTAGAGAAAAACAGCTGCCACTGCTGAAGACGGCAAAGGCCAGACAAAATAAGTCTCTGGGCAGCGTGCAGGTAGAAAGTTGGCAGTTAAAAAGTTCCTTTTGAGGAGGAAGGTGTGGTCACCTGTTCTGAGTTTCAAGCATTCGAGAGCAAACAGTATGTCTGATTTTTTGTTTGTTTGTTTTTTAATTAGAAAAGTACAAACAAGTATACCATTGTAGTGGGCATCGTGTCAGGGCATGGGAGCAGCATCCAGGGAAGAAAGCCCATCGGGCCCTCAGCTCCTGAGGCTGGCTGTCTGGGCCAGTCTCCTCTCTTCTGTGGAATTCTGCAAGTCCATGTTCAGCGGGTGATGCTCTCAGTCTGACAGTGAAGGAGTTAATTTTTTTTTTGTCATTCATGCCTCCTGGAGACCCTCTCCACTAAGCGTCCTTCAGCCATGATAAAACTTCGTCCCTGGTATGGCGGCTCACACCTGTAATCCCAGCACATTAGGAGGCCAAGGCGGGTGGATCACTTGAGGTCAGGAGTTTCAGACCAGCCTAGCCAAGATGGTGAAACCCCATCTCTACTAAAAATGCAAAAATTAACCCCATCTCTGCTAAAAATACAAAAATTAGCCAGGCACGGTGGCGGGTGCCTGTAATCCCAGCGACTCAGGAGGCTGAGGTAGGAGAATCACTTGAACTCAGGAGGAGGAGGTTGCAGTGAGCTGAGATCGTGCCACTGCACTCCAGCCTGGGCAACTGGGCAAGGTTCTGTCTCAAAAAAACAAAAACTTCCTTCTGGAATTCCCATAGGCATTGCAAACAACAGAAATCAATCTTTCTGGACATCCGGGATCTTTAGGGGCTTTTTATCAGCCAGTGCAAGAGAAGCAGGAATTGTTAGGAGCTTGCTGCCTGTTGGACTAACTGGATCCTTTGGGACGCACACCACTGGGGACAGAGGAGGGTCAGCATCATGGTTACAAGTAACCAAGAGGGAAATCCTGTTGAGAACGTTGCCTTAAACACATCGGCTATCTTTTAATACATGTATTTAATCCTCACAACTCCTTTAAGTAAGCAGTACTCATAGCTCCATTTTACTGAAAAAGAAACTGAGTTTTAGGGAAACTAAGTGACTAGGCCAAGTTCTCGCAGCTATAAAGCGGCTGTGACTCTAAACCCAACAGTTTGAATCAGGGACCTGTAACTGTCACCACTATGATGTGGAGTAGTGACAGCATTAGCTTCCAAGTATGTGCCAGTCAGACTTTCTGAACAACCTTATACTTGAAATGTGGACATCGTGTAGAATCTACTCTCCTGTACTCACACTTGACATAGGATTAAACCCCAGTTACCAAGTACGCTGCAAGACCCTTACAGATTTCCACTTACCAGGTTATTTCAGCGGCAACCAGGAACCGGACTGAATGCAGTCCTCCCACATCCAACGTCTATGAGGAAGTGCTCTCACTTTCAAAGTCTGCAGGGGAAGTGCTCTCATTGGATGTCCACATGGCCCCGCCCCCAGAGTCACCTCCCTGGTTACCCCAGGGAGCCCTGGGAAATGTAGTTGCAGGGCCTCAGGTTGCTCCTGTGGACCCCTTATTCATATCTTTCCATTAAAAAAGTGTGGAGAGTTGTACTGTCCGATTATCCCCATGCCACTGGCTGGGAGGACTGTGCCCTTGTATTTCACCTGGTTCCTGCTCTCTGGGAGCCTGACACCAGATGTCCCATGTGTGATGTGGAACGTGAGAGCTTGGAACAGGTCCAGGAAAAGCAGAACTGGTAGCCTAGAGGAGGCAAAAGAGGAAGATGGAAGGCTTTAATCACGCTCCCAGTTTATGGCTTACTTTCTTCATCAATTCCCATTAGGCCTCTTTTAAAACTTTTTCTTCCCTTCATCCGTCATCCTCATTCCCACTGGCCTCTTTACCTGAAGGCACTGGGTAATGTGTCTGAAATAGCTCCATGTCTGGGGCATGAGGGTGATATATGTCATATGGCTTTGTTTATGCTGGTGTACTTTATTTACATTCATGTTATTGATCTACAACTCTTGCTGTTTCTTATGCATTTTTCTCTATACAATATAACTTTTGTTTCTTTATTCACACATAATGTATATGTTACAGGGTACAATGTGACGTTCTGATACATGTATACGTTGCGTAATGATCAAATCATGATAATTAGCACATCTTTGTTTTGAGGACATTCCACCAGTGAGTATTGCCTTGTACTGTGTTTTCGGCACCTACTGTTGTGGAACATGCCTCTGGCGTCCTACCGTGTGAACTCGGGACTCTATGGGAAGGCTTTCTCTTGGCATGTCCTCAGGCAAGCTAGACAGACTCGAAAACTAAGGGGCTGGGACCACTACTCAGCCCAGGATGATGGGAGTCGGAGGCTAAATATCTTTGTGCTGTACCTGGTCAGGTGGAATTACTCTTACGCTTGTATAACACTGCCTCCTGGTGTTGTCCAGTGGAATTATGCTCCCTTTGTTCACAGGTAACTTGCCAATAATGCACCCTTTATCGATTCTCAAACTGCCCTGGCCTCATTGTCCCACTCTTGCACCGGTGCATCCTTAAATCATCTCCCAAATAATCTACCTGAATGCAAATCCTTGTTTTAGGGTCTGGTCGAAAGCCACTTTAGCTAGGTGGTTGTGAAGTGGATGGGAACTTGGATTCCTCCTGCTGAGGTAGCATTCCCCTCTGACCCAGGGTGGGTCTAAATACTCCCTCTGTGGCCTCCAGCGTAGAATCAAGGGCCTTGGAGGCTCTGCCCAGTGCTGTGTTCCACTGCAGTGGGGTCAGCGCTAGGCTCCAGTGCAAAATCCCACACTAACGTTCCTTTTACTTCCTAAGGAGGTAGATTCTGTCTACTGTGCACTGTGCTGCCTGGGCTCGTGAGGATACTTGTTGAACTTGACGTCCCTGCAGGGAAATGAGTACGGGAGGGTTCTATTTGGCCACCTTGTTCCACCCTCTATTTTATTTTATTTTATTTTTTTTTGATGCTATTGTGATGGATTGTGTTTTCCTGATTTCTTTTTCACATCGATCATTATTGGTGTAAAGAAATGCAACTGATTTTTATATGTTGATTCTGTATCCTGCTACTTTACTGGATTTATTCTAACAAATTTTATGAAGTGTTTTGAAGTGTTTTGAGTTTTCTATATGTAGGATCATGTCATCAGCAAATAGAAAAAAAATTTACTTTTTCCTTTTAAGCTTATTTTTTACCTTTTTTTTTTTTTTTTTTTTTTTGGTTTTTTATTTTAAGTCCTGGGGTACATGTGTAGGATGTGCAGGTTTGTTATATAGGTAAATGTGTGCCATGGTAGTTTGCTGCACCTATCAACCCATCATCTAAGTATTAAGCCCATCATGTATTAGCTATTTTTCCTGATGCTCTCCCCTCCCTGCGCCCTCACCCTCGTCACCCTGACAGGCCCTAGTGTGTGTTGTTCCCCTCCCTACGTCCATGTGTTCTCATTGTTCAGCTCCCACTTATGAGTCAGAACATGCAGTGTTTGGTTTTCTGCTCCTGTGTTAGTTTACTGAGAATAATGGCTTTCAACTCCACCCATGTCTCTGCAAAGGACATGATCTCATTCGTTTTTATGGTTGCGTAGTATTCCATGGTCTATATGTACTGCATTTTCTTTGTTTGTCAGTGATGGGCATTTGGGTTGATTCCATGTCTTTGCTATTGTGAAAAGAGCTGCAATGAACATATACATACATGTATCTTTATAACAGAATGATTTATATTCCTTCGGGTATATACCCAGGAATGAGATTGCTGGGTCAAATGGTATTTCTGATTCTAGGTCTTTGAGGAATTGCCACACCATTTTCCACAATGATTGAACTAACTCACACTCCTATCAACAGTGGAAAGGCATTCCTATCTCTCTACAGCCTCACTGGCATCTGTTTTTCTTGATGTTTTAATGATCACCATTATGACTGGCATGAGATGGATATCTCACTGTGGTTATGACTTGCATTTCTCTAATGATCAGTGATGTTGAGCTCATGGATAGGAAAAATCAGTATATTGTGAAAATGGTCATACTGCCCAAAGTAATTTATAATTTCTGTGCTATTCTCATCAAGCTACCACTGACATTCTTCAAAGAATTAGAAAAATAAACTATTTTAAAATTCATGTGGAACCAAAAAAAGAGCCTGGATAGCTAAGACAATCCTAAGCAAAAAGAACAAAGCTGGAGGCATCACACTACCCAACTTCAAATCATACTACAAAGTTACAGTAACAAAAACAGCATGGTACTGATACAAAAACAGACATATAGACTAATGGAACAGAATAGAGAACTCAAAAATAAGACCACACATCTACAACCATCTAATCTGCAACAAACATGACAAAAAGAAGCAATGGAGAAATGATTCCCTATTTAATAAATAATGCTAGGCGAACTGGCTAGCCATACACAGAAAATTGAAACTAGACTCCTTCCTTAAGCCTTATACAAAAATTAAGTCAAGATGGATTAAAGACTTAAATATAAAACCCAAAACTATAAAAACCCTCGAAGAAAATCTAGGCAGCACCATCCGGGAAATAGACATGGGCAAAGATTTCATGATGAAAACATCAAAAGCAATTGCAACAAAAGCAAAAATTGACAAATGGGATCTAATTAAACGAAAGAGCTTCTAAACAGCAAAAGAAACTATCGTCAGAGTGAACAAATAACCTACAGAAAGGGAGAAAATATTTGCAGTCCATCCATCAAAGGTCTAATATCCAGCGTCTATAAGGAACTTAAGTTTACAAGAAAAAAAACAAGCAACCCCATTAAAAAGTGGGCAAAGGACATGAACAGACACTTCTCAGAAGAAGACATTTATGTGGCCAACACACATATGAAAAAAGGGCTTATGTACTTTTTTTTTTTTTTCTGGACTAATTCCTCTTGCTCATACATCCAGTCCTATATTCAATAGAAATGGCAAGAGTGGGCATTTTTGCCTTGTAAAGATCTTAGAAGAATAGCATTCAGTTTTTCCCACGTTAACAGTAAGAAGTTTTTGAGTAGGGGCAAAATGGCTGACCAGATGCAGCCAGGTAAAACAGCTGCCACCAAGGGACCAAGATGACTGGTATACTCCTGGCAGATCTTCAGAGGGAAGGCACTGAGAGTGAACAGAGGGAACACACAGAAGCTGGACTGAGAGGAGGAAATCTGGGAACCCTACACGGGGCTACTGCATACCTGGTCTTGTTCCTGTGCCCCAGCAGCTCCAGGGGAACAGGTGAGTTGAACTGGGATGGAGCAACTGGTTTTCACCACGGGTCTCTGGAACTCCAGCAGAAGGAGACCCTTCAGCCACCAGAGACACAAGTTGGCAGGGAGAGCTGCTTAGAGAAGAGGTAGGGGGCTGCAAACTAGCTGATGTAGAGCCCAGAGGGTTTGGTCCAGGAGCATCTGTAGCAGAGCATGGCCAGGGATGGCCATCACCCTAGGCTCAACTTGCTCCCATAGGAGACTTTAGCCCTTGGAGAACTGTCAGTCCTGAACCCTGAAGGGTGGTCTAGCCCATCAAATAGGGCCAGTCCAACCTGAGCACCCCTCGGTCTGCTGGCCTCTCCCAGGGCCCCAGCCTGGCCACACCTGCTTGCAGGGCTGCCTCAGGTGCCCTGGGGGCTACATCATAGCTTCTGTGCTGGCACACTATACCTAACCTGCAAGTAGCTCCAACATGGCGGCCCCCATGCCTACGCACCAGCCTGCATGCCCCCGCTCCACATTGCAGCTTCCCCAGGGCCCAGTGCAACTTCAAGGTCTCTACAAGTCTCCCCTAGATTTTTTTTTCATGTAATATCAAAGATGGCAAAAGGAAGGAAGAACAGGCATGGAAGGAAATGGAAGAACAAGTTACAAAGGCAAAAATCACGCCAACAAGAAAGGCACCAAACATAAAAAACTTTTTTTTTTTTTTGAGACAGTCTTGTTCTGTCACCCAGGCTGGAGTGCAATGTTGCAGTCTTGGCTCACTGCAACCTCCACCTCCTGAGTTCAAACGATTCTCCTCTCTCAGCCTCCCAACTAGCTGAGACTACAGATGTGTGCCACCACACCTGGCTAATGTTTGTATTTTTAGTAGAGACGGGGTTTCACTACGTTGGCCAGGCTGGTCTGGAATTCCTGACCTCAAGTAATCCACCTGCCTCGGCTTCCCAAAGTTCTGCAATTACAGTCATGAGCCACCTCACCAAAAAAAAAAAAAAAAAAGTCTTAAAGGAGATTTCAGTTGACTAAAAGTAGAAGGCCTTTAAAAAAAAAAAAAAAAGAAAGAGAAAAAGAAAAGAAGAAAAGAAAACACTATATCATGAATATCAGCTTTTAATTAAGCTGACTTCTGACGATAGAGCTCAGAAAAGCTTTTTTCTCTAATTGTAAATCCTAGTCAAGTTGTTTTACTTTCACATCTGCTGTGAGCTGAGCTTCCATCACCAAACAGGCAGCCCACACAAGTGACCATTTCACTGTGTGGTGCTCTCACTACAAAAAGAAATGGTTACCACGTGAGGTGATGGATGTGCTAATTAGCTTTATTATGATAATCATTTCACAGCACATATATGTGTCAAAACATCACATGGTACACTTTAAATATGTACAATTTTTTTTTTTTTTTTGTCAATTATACCTCCATCCTACTGGGGAAAAATAAAACCTTTAAACACTGAGCACAGTTTAAAACTTTGCAATGACTCTTAACTGACACAAGTTCAATTTCAGTTTTACTTTTCAGAAATAACGTTTATTGCTGGAAAGAGTGATTTAACCTCAATACTACTGAGAGCTCCTGATATTCCCTTTAGGAATCCTAATTTACTACAAGAGTAATTCTCTGATAGAAGGGGATTTAAGAATCTTATGTGGGTAGGAAGGACTGTTGTAGTTGAACAAACCCCATTCATAACTCATGACCCTGAGGGACAAGTGTAGGTAACTGGAAGATACTAACTTAATGATCATCCTCTCTCATAATGTTTTTCTCTGATTGTGTCAAAATGTATGCTTTCAGTAGAGGGCACCTCACATGAATCTTTCATGTTTCACTTCATTGATTTCTCTGATTTTGGAGGAAGAAAAGTAGATTTTTTTCCTAGATTGGAAAGTCTCTGCTGTTAATTTCAATTCAAGGAAATGGTCCATAAATTTAAAATGTATCACTTCTAGAAGTTCTATAAGGCATGGTATCTCTAAAATTTGTTTTGGGTTTACTTTTTTATTTATTTTTTGCCTTTGCTAGCAATTTTAGTAACTATATTTTTTCTAAATTATTTTGGCATCCCTTGTTGTCTCATCATGCATATATAAATGATTTTAGTTCTTCCTAAAAATAATTTCAACATCTCAAAAGAAAAGAAAGCATAAACATACTTCCCAGAACCCATCCCTCTAGCAGATCCCCCTTCGTGTCTTATTGGTCAGAACCAGGTTACATGTCTATCCCTGAAAATCAGCTGCTGACAGGAAATGGGATTATCATGATTAGTCTAGTCTAATCAATATTTACTCCTAAACAGAGAATAGAGTGACCTTCCCTGAATAAAATAAGGTTCTAACAGCAAGAACAATGAGAGAAAGAATGAGGTTTAGACAAACCGCCACACCAAGTTTTAACACTTTTATCAGGACCCTCACGAAAGTGTAGAACATACCAGTGTTTCTGAATCTCAGCACTACTGACACTCCGGCTGGATGAGCCTTTGTTGTGAGGGGCTGTCCTGTGCATTGTTTAGCAGCATCCCTGGTCTCACCCACTAGATGGCAATAGCACTACCTAGTGGTAACAACCAACAATGTCTCCAGACACTGCCAGTGTCTGCTAGAGGTGGAGAAATCACTCCTGGTTGAGGATCACAGAATTAGACTAAGAAGTCTACTGAGTTACCCCCGATGGCTGTATGGTGTCTTTATGTACTTCAGTGAATTTAGTAAATTATAGAGTGGGAATAATAAAAAGTATCTGTGTCACAAAATTGCTTAATAATTGATATGGTTTGGTTCCGTGTCCCCAACCCAATCTCATCTCAAATTGTAATCTCCACATGTCAGTGGAGGGACCAGGTAGGAGGCGATTGGATCGCGGGGGTGGTTCATGGATCATGGGGTGGTTTCCCGCATGCTATTCTCATAATAGTGAGTGAGTTCTCATGAGAGCTGATGGCTTTAAAACCATCAGGTGGAAGGTGCCTGCTTCCCCTTTTCGTTCTGCCATGATTGTAAGTTTCCTGAGACCTCCTAGCCATGCTTTCTGTTAAGCCTGCGGAGCTGTAGAGACAATGAACCCTCTTTCCTTCATAATTTCCCAGTCTCGGGTAGTATTCCTTTTTTTTTTTTTTTTTTTTTTTTTTTTGAGACGGAGTCTGGCTCTGTTGCCCAGGCTGGAGTGCAGTGGCACGATCTCGGCTCACTACAAGCTCCGCCTCCCGGGTTCACGCCATTCTCCTGCCTCAGCCTCCCGAGTAGTTGGGACTACAGGCGCCCGCCACGGCGCCCGGCTAACTTTTTTGTATTTTTAGTAGAGACGGGGTTTCACCGTGTTAGCCAGGATGGTCTCGATCTCCTGACCTCGTGATCTGCCCGTCTTGGCCTCCCAAAGTGCTGGGATTACAGGCGTGAGCCACCGCGCCCGGCCGGGTAGTATTCTTTACAGCAGTGTGAGAATGGACTAATACAAGAATTAAATGGAAATTTATTATAGTGCTTGTACACTCTCACATCACATACAGATAATAGTTTTATTATTATTGATTTTTCTCTAGTTCTAAAATTTCCTTTAATAAGCTTCCTCTTTCTTAAAATAATAAAAAGCTAGGATAGTCAGGTGTTTCTAAATGTAATTGTGTACCTTCCCTTCCTGCTGGTTATTTATGCATTTATCATTGCCATCTCTCTAAACTTCCCAGAAGAGACAGAAACAATACTAAGAGCTTCAAGAATTCATCACTTTCTCAGATTTAAATGCAGCAGAAATGCAAAGAAGTAACAAAATCAGATGTATTGGTAATAAGTACAGCATCCTCATGAAAAATACTGAGTGGAGATAGTTTAAGATCCTATAACGCATCTCTTTTTGTACTGAAGTACATCATCTATTGTCATGTTTGTCCTGTGTTTGGTGGATGGCTTTTATAGAGGCACAACTTAGTTTTTTTTTTTTTTTTTTTTCTTTTTTCCTCACGTGTTCATCCCTACTTTAGTCATTGTGCTTCATGCCTTTGAAGGCTCAGGTGAAAGAGACTTTAAGATCTCATTATTCTTGGGGCATTTATTCAGAACTTTAATTACATTTTATAATTTCTCTCTTTAGAAGTTGTATAAAGTTGGCTGGGTGTGGTGGCTCACACCTGCAATCCTAGCACTTTGGAGGTCCGAGGCAGGAGGATCACTTGAGATCAGGAGTTTGAGACCAGCCTGGGCAACATAGTGAGACCTCGTCTCTATTTAAAACAATAATAATAAAAGTTGTATAAAGTATAATGTTTTAAAATTGCTATATATTTATTAAAAGTTTCCAAACCCTTTTTTCTGTAAATTAATCCTTAGATCCACCATCTCTTTATAAGATAAACTTGACCTCTGTGTACCCCATAAAAGTACATTGTACATTTTTGTGATATGTCAATTCTGCAAGTCGTCAGGGTCTTTTTTTTTTTTTTTTTTTTTAATTTAACACCAAGAACTGAACTGCTGAGTGTGTGCATTTATGTGTGTGTGTGTGCTTAACTGGTGGGTTGAAAAGATCTGGTCCCCATCAGGTAAAATCCAAGGCGGAGTTCCTGAACACTACTTTGAAAGTGAACCTGGGTTTATGGGCTCTGAGCACAGCTGATCCTAGTTCATTTATGCCTAGAAAAAAACTCAGGACAGACCACAATATTTTAGACCCTAAGTCTTAGTAGTGGGATTATGTGGAGCTCTAAAATTTCTTTATATCTTTATGGACTTTCCAAATTTGTAATAATATACAGAAATGGCATTTTGAATCAGAAAAAAAAAAAAAAAAAAAGTAAGTCTACCAGTCAGCCCCCATGGGATTACACGTATTATTTTGAAGCAGGAAGCATACACAGTTCTCTGGGGATGGGTCCCAACTTCCACCAAGGGCAGCACAACTTTCTTCCTTTGTCCAGCTATTACAGGTGTTAAGGGAGCCTAGAAATTGATGGGAAAAGTTGTAAGTTACTTCTGAGCATATCTAATTACCAGGTAAATTACAGAGTCACTTTCTCACTTTAGACTGAGGCTCTTTAGCGCTATTTGAATGTTGTTTAGGGACTGCAGTTCTGAAAGCAATCAATGCTTTTGAACTCTACCTCCTTCGCTCTCACTAACCAGGAGTACCTATGCCCTTAGGGCTAGTGTGGTGGCCTGCGAATTTGAAAGAGAAATCTTAGAGAGATTCTGCATACATGGCTAAGCATGATTTGAAGCCAGGTGTTGTCCTCCATGTTCACGGGATGCTTGTGTCTCCTGTGCAGGGGCTCCTGGTCTTGAGATGATCCCCTGTAACTCCAAAGGCAAACTCCTTGACCTTACTCATCAAACAGAGATTTGACCATTTTCTGGACCACTGCTGAAACTGCTAGCAATTTGGATGACATATTAGTGAGAAGAGGGTCTGATATCTGCTCCATCTGAGAACACACAGGTATCCATCTACTAGAAACCAGCACAATTACTCCCATGCAGCTCCTTAGCTAGGAGAGAAGAAGACAAGGAATCCAACAAGAGAAACGCACACATTCCTGCTGCCTCTGCCTTAACATTCTTTTTTCTTTTGAGACAGAGTCTCACTCTATTGCCCAGGCTGGAGTGCAGTGGCGTGTCTCAGCTTACTTAAACTTCTGTCCCTGGGGCTCAAGCGATTCTCCTGCCTCAGCCTCCCAAGTAGCTGGGATTACAGGTACCTGCTACCATGCCTGGCTAATTTTTGTATTTTTAGTAGAGACAGAGTTTTACCATGTTGGCCAGGCTGGTCTCGAACTCCTGACCTCAAGTGATTACCTGCCTCATCCTCCCAAAGTGCTGAGATTACATGTGTGAGCCACTGTGCCCAGATAGCCTTAAGTCTTCTGTCCCCTGCTCAAGGGCCATGCTTCATATTGTGTCTACAGGGCCATTAAACTCTCTATATGGAGATAACAAACCTCCACCATCACCAGTGGATTCAACGGATATGACTTGGTCCTGGTGCTAAACATCAGGGTGAGAAGAAAATCTGAGAAATCCTGATTGGCATCATAGGCAGAGATCATATACCTGACTAAAACGATTTAAATCATTGAGGCTATGCTACCTCACCCTCTCCCCTACAGACACATCACTAAAGTAGTCACTCTTCAAAGAAAATGTCCAGTGCAGCTCTATGCACTACTGGTTAATAATCATGTTGTATGAAAAGCCTCAGCATTGCTCTGCTGTGCCACACCAGTGGGTCAGCACTCCCCAACCTCCAGTGAACACAAAGCAGGCTCGCAGTCCAGTTGTCCCAATTCCATTCAGCCCTAATCATACCCCAGTCAGGATGTGGCTCCAGGGAGCTATACATCAAACCAGTAACAGTTAGGATGTCTACTTAAGCCACAGGATCCACAGGTTTGAAAGAAGACGTTATGCAGATGCATACAACCATGTATATTTTCGTTTTTTAAAATAGCAGGTTTAGGCCAGGCGCCGCGGCTCATGCCTGTAATCCCAGGACTGTGGGAGGCTGAGGCAGGCAGATCACCTGAGGTCAGGAGTTCGAGACCAGCCTGGCCAACATGGTGAAACCCTGTCTCTACTAAAAATACAAAAATTAGCTGGGCATGGTGGCTGGCACCTGTATCCCAGCTACTCAGGAGTCTAAGGCAGGAGAATCACTTAAACCCAGGAGGCAGAGGTTGCAGTGAGCTGAGATCGTACCATTGCACTCCAGCCTGGGGGACCCCAAGAGCGAAAGTCCGTCTCAAAAAAAAAAAAAAAAAAAAGTAGGTTTACAGGTAGCATTATTACAATATCCAGTTATATACAGGAATAACATGATAGAAGGACCATCTCTTTAAAGACCTGGTTCTGTATGTTTTTGAAAAGTATCTGATATATATATTTTATATATATAAATTTTTTTTTAGAGTGTCACTCTCTCACCCGGGTTGAAGTGCAGTGGTACGATCTCAGCTCATTGCAACCCCTGCCTCCCAGGCTCAAGCAATCTTCCTGCCTCGCCTGCAGGAGGTGGAGGTGTGAGGATCACTTGAGTCCAGGAGTTTGTGACCAGCCTGACCAATATAGGGAAACTCCGTCTCTACAAAAAAAAAATTTTAAATTAGCCAGATGTGGTAGCACACATCTGTGGTACCAGCTACTTGAGCGGCTAAGGTGGAGGATTGCTTGCGCCCAGGAGGTCAAGGCTGCAGTGAGCCGTGATCGCACTACTGCACTCCAACCTGGGTGATAGAGTGAGAGACCCTGTCTCAAAAAAAAAAAAAAAAAAAATTCTAATTCATTAGATCTTAACATCTGGAATATCTTGAAAATGAAGTTTTCTCTTGTGAAATGCAAAAATCTAAAAAAAACCAGGCTTTTTATATATAAATGTTTTTATAAAAAACTTCAGAGGTTTTATTAAACTAAAAACACCACTAATTGAAAATCAAAGGCAATCTATAAAACCTATTATTTTGTTGTGTTCTTCTCATACTATAGACATATTCAAGTCAGTTAGCCTTTAATTACATACAGGTCAGAAATGCTCACTTGAGCCTGATCTTGATTAAGGATACCGTATGAATGCGGAAGCCTTTAATATTTGATCCATAGCTTTAAAATATGTATTATTACACAGGGTATGTTTATTGCCTATCTTTTTTTTGAGACAGTCTTGTTCTGTCACCCAGCTGGAGCGCAGTGGTGCAATCTCGGCTCACTGCAGACTCTGCCTCCTGGTTCAAGAGATTCTCCTGCCTCAGCCTCCCGAGTAGCTGGGATTACAGGCATGTGCCACCACCACTAATTTTTGTATTTTTAGTAGAGATGGGGTTTCGCTCTTTGGCCAGGCTGGTCTCGAACTCCTAATCTTAGGTGATCCATCCACCTCGGCCTCCCAAAGTGCTGGGATTACAGGCATGAGTCACCGTGCCCCACCCTATTTAATACCTATCTATATATTTACTTATTTATTTTTGATTCTTAAAGTATGACAACTGAAGGTCAGGGCCAGCTTGCTTTCTTTGTCCAAGACAAAAGGCATAAACCTGGCCTCCTGCATCAGTGCTCCATATGATATTTCAGCAGTGAGTACCACCACCAGGTCCTGGAGAGCAGCTGCACATGGCTTCTAGGTCCACAGCTGACAGAGGAAAGCAGCTGAAAGAAGTATTAAATCGGTTTTCAGAATCAGTCCTCAGGAAGGTTTGATGCCTGGGCCAACAAACGTGAAAATGCATGCATGTAGGGTAAGGAGAAAACACTCTTCTCATCTAGTTCAATGATGGTCACTAGAATGATGTCACACTGTGTGCAGCCACAATTTAAATACTCTAGGCTGTGTTCAAAGCTGCCCAGGACTTTATCAGTGAATGCCGCCTCATCTGAAATTATGCTCTGCCTGAGACATACAGCCCAAGGACACACACTTTCACATAGGAGTGAACAGAAAAAGTTCTGAAGCACTTAATTAAACTTACAACAGCAGCCTGGATAATAATTGTGGGCAAGTTACCTCTAGCATCTCCATTTTATTCTATGTATAATGGGATTCAGATCATCTCACTTGTCAGGTTCTTAAAAGAGCTGAATTACATTACAACACATATATTAGAATATAAAATGTCAATAGCAGGCCGGGCGTGGTGGCTCACACCTGTAATCCCAGCACTTTGGGAGGCCGAGGTGGACAGATCACTTGAAGTCAGGAGTTCAAGACCAGCCTGGCCAAAGTGGTGATAACCTATCTCTACTAAAAATACAAAGATTAGCCAGGTGTGGTGGCACACACATGTAGTCCCAGCTACTCAGGAGGCTGAGGCAGGAGAATCATCTGAACCTGGGAGGTGGAGGCTGTAGTGATCCGAGATCATGCCATTGCAGTCCAGCCTGGGCAACAGAGTAAGACTCTTGTCACAAAATAATAATAAAATGTCAATACTACATAAACGAACGCTGCTCCTAAACAGCAACCGAAGAACTCCGTGAAGTTGCTTCTAAGCTTCACAGTCATCATGCAGCTGGAACACAGTGTAACCAGCCTGTACTGCAAGGGAATTCGGAGAGAAAAGGCAAGAAACGACCACATCACAAAACAAGTAAACAAAAGCCTTCTACCTATAAAAACTGATCAACTTTTTAGATAATCACTTCCCACTCCCCTTGAGATGCTAATGTCTGGGGTAGAAAAATATGTCTTTAGGATATTGCTGCTAGTAGTGGAGATTTGGTCAACTCTATGTTGCTTGCATTCTAGCATTATGAGGTTTTTGCCCATTTTTATTATATCATTACACATGCTTTTTCAAACCACACTGTTATCTGCTATGCTTCCCCCAGAGAGTACTGCTCTCTTTTCCCATCTTCTACTACCCTCCAAATGAGAGTTGCTGACACCAGCTACCTTGCAGGAATGATTAAAGCAGATTACAAACGTAAAGTAGCCAACACAGTGCCTGATCAATAAACATTATTATGAGAGGAAGCAAGGGAAAAGTTGGAAAAAATAATAAAGTGAATAAAATTGCTGCCATAAAACATGTGTTTTTCAAGCTTGAAATCCTCAAGGAACCCCTAATGCTACCCAAGGAAAACAACTGCAGCAAATTCTCTGACAACTTTTATGAGTGAATAATGCCTTTTATTTGTTGTAGTAAATATTTCTTACTGAGATCTCGAAGTAAGGGGCAACTTCTCTGTGGACGTGATACACACTGACTTTTTTTTTTTTTTTTTTGAGACAGAGTCTCTCTCTGTCACCCAGGCTGGAGTGCAGTGGGACAATCTGGGCTCACAGCAACCTCCGCCTAAGTAGCTGTGATTACAGGTGTGCACTACCACACCCGGCTAATTTTTGTAGTTTTAGGAGAGATGGGGTTTCACCATGTTGGCCAGGCTGGTCTTGAACTCTTGACCTCATGATCCACCTTCCTCAGTCTCCCAAGTGCTGGGATTACAGGCATGAGCCACCACACTCGGCCTGATGTTTTTCTAAAAGTAGGTATATCTATTACGTATCAATTAAAAAATTAGGTTTCATTTAAAAAAGCTAAAAAACTAAAAAAAAACATGATTTTTTACTTTATATTAAAGACAAATTTAAATATACACAAAAATAAAGATATGTATAATCAAATACCATGTGCCCCCTTCCCAGTTTTAATAAAAGTTGATAAAAATCAACTTTTTTTGACTTAAAGCTAATAAAATTATAAGTAAGACTTATTCATCTATACATGTGTATTTTGTCCTCCTCCCCCACACTGGAATATCTTAAACACATGAATGATTATTTCTTAAAACGAATTTTACCTTGATAAAAGTCACAGAAAAATTTTCTCATTAGTATCAGAGATAACTGGAGGAAGTCAAAGTTGAAATAAAGCTGTTTAATGAATGGACTCTGGAAGGTGGGCATGGGCAGACATCAGAAGGAAAAATGTTGCTATCTTACAGTTATAATGTTTTCAGGGATGTGTGTAATTGTTTACTTGTGAAATCACATACATATAGACTTTCTATTATGCTGTGTAGCATCCTCTATATCATTCTGTTTTGTTCAGGTACAAAGAGTAAAAGTATATATTTCTAGAACGAATATGTATTATGTAAAGATGAATTTTAACTTTTAAAAAGAAGACAACATAGCTCTGTAAAAATGGAACCACAAAACAATAATGCTGACTCGCGTGGCATAAAATTCTGTGTGTGTGTGTGTGTGTGTGTGTTTAAAATACAAGACAATAGCATACAAATTGGGAGGGAATAAATGAATTAAAAGTAGCAATTTTTTCAGGAAGTTTTAAACTTTTAGGTTCCGGGGGATATGTGCAGGTTTGTTATATAAGTAAACTCATGTCACACGGGTTTGGGGTACAGATTATTTCATCACCCAGGTAATAAGCATAGTACCCTATGGACATTTTTCCTGATCCCTTTTTTTTCCTCCCACCCTCAGCCCTCAAGTAGGCCCCAGTGTGTGTTGTTCCCTTCTTTGCATCCATGTGTCCTCATCATTTAGTTCCCACTTATAAGTGAGAACATGCGGTATTTGGTTTTCTGTTCCTGTGTTAGTTTGCTAAGAATAATGGTCTCCATTTCCATCCATGTTGCTGCAGAAGACATGATCTCATTCTTGTTTCTGGTTGCATAGTATTCCAGGGTGTATATGTACCACATATACGTTTTTAAAAGTCAGTCTACCATTGATGAGCATTTAGGCTAATTCCATGTCTTTGCTGTTGTGAACAGTGCTGCAGTGAACATAACGCATGCAAGTGTCTTTATGGTAGAATGATTTGTATTCCTTTGGGTATATACCCAGTAGTGTGATTGCCGGGTCAATGGAAATGCTGTTTTTAGGTCTTTGGGGAAGCATCACACTGTTTTCCACACTGGCTGAACTAATTTACGCTCCTACCAGCAGTGTCTAAGTGTTTCATTTTCTCCACAGCCTCGCCAGCGTCTGTTATTTTTAAGTTTTTTGATCATAACCATTCTGACTGGTGTCAGATTGTATATCACTATGGGCTTTTTTGTTTTGGTTTTTTTGTGTGTGTTGTTTTTTTTTTTTTTTAATACAAGTTTATGCTTAAATGTACAACAGTTCCAAGACAACACTTCATTTCAGCTATAGGTGGCAAAAGGCGTTATGGCAGGGAATAGATATGTTTAAATACAAGTGAAATCAAGGGTCACCATCTTCTCAGGCACAAGGAACAGTTTACTTTTTGCCAGATTTCGTAATTCCACGTCTGGCCAAGAGCCCCTTCCCTGTGGCCTGCACTTTTAGCTCCTTGAGTTTCTTCTACTCCTCTTTTTGTTTCTGCTTGAAAGCCTTATCTTCCTCGTCCATCTCCTTGGCCTGCTTCTTGGGCTTTTCAAAGGCTTCTTCTTGCCATCTTTGTGGCCAGACATGGCACCTGCTGCCCTTTCCCCCCTCTCACTGTGGTTTTGATTTACAGTTCTCTAATGATCAGTGATGTTGAGCTTTTTTTAATATGCTTGTTGGCCGCATGTGTTTTTTCTTTTGAAAAGTGTCTGTTCATGTCCTTTGCCCACTTTGTAATGGGGTTTTTTGGTTTTTGCTTGTAGATTTAAGTTATTTATAGATTCTGGATATTGGACGATTGTCAGAAGCATAGTTTGAAAATATTGACTCTTATTCTGTAGGTTGTCTGTTTATTGATAGCTTCTTTTGCTGTGCAGAAGCTCTTTAGTTTAATTAGTTCCCATTTGTCAATTTTTAGCAATTACTACTAAGCTTTGTTAAGGCAAGGGGCATGTTGCAATCTCTAAAGCGGACACTGAAAGGATGACAAAATAGGAAAAACTCCCAAACAATGGAGAAAATAAAAGGAATAATATAAAATATCCAACTGTTCTAAAAAAAAAGCAAAAATGAATCAAGTATATATGGGAAAATAAAAATATAATAAGACAATAGATATAAACCTAAAATATCAGCAATTATGTTAAAGCATTTACAAAATTTATATTGTCAAATAGGATATTTCAAAAACAACTATATGCTATTTACATATGTGTAGCAATATTAAACATAAGAAAACAGGAGGCTTGAAAGGAGAAGAGTGCAAACACTAACAATGAGAAGAAAAAAGAAAAATGGCGTAGCTACACCAGTATCATACAAGCTAGTCATTAAGATAAAAGCTTTATGAGAATTAAGAGGAGCACTTCATAATGACATTAATTCATTTGTAATTATAAAATTCTAAATGTATAGTCATATAATAAAGAATTAATTCATCTAGAATTATAAAATTCTCAATTTACAAACATCAATATAAAGAAGAACTATAAATAGACAAACCTATAATCATAATGGAAAATTTCAGTGCCTATCTTCTACTAGCTAATAAAACCAATGCATGAAAAATCAGTATGAATAGATTTTTTTAAAACATGGCTAACAAACTTGACTCTTATGAACATATGTAGAAAATTTCACCCAAAAAAATTAAAATACGTAATGTTCCCAAACATGTAATGCAAGTGTTAACCAATTCCAAAGGGTTGAAATCAGACCTACCGTGTGCTTTGACTACAGTGCAATTAAACTAGAAACCAATAGCAAAAAGAGGACTAAAGCTTTCTCAATATTTGTAAATTTAGAAAGACATTGATAACTAAGCCAAGGATCAAAGAAGAAACCATGATAAAAATAGAAAATATTTTGAAAGCATAACAAAATGTAACATATCAGATTTTTGGGCGATAGCCCAAGCAATACTTACAGGAATAATTTATATGCATTTATATGAATTTTAGGCATACATAAGAAAAGTAGAAAGGGTGAAAAATAGCGATCTCAAAATATCTAGCTCGAGAAATTAATTAAAAATTTGTGAATTAAACCCAAGGAATTTTAAAAGAAGAATGAATGAAAAGAATAAAGATAGTGGAAATTATGAAAAAGAAAACAACAACATTAAAATTTGTTTTTTTAAAGACTAGTAAAATGGATAAACCCTGGCGAGACTGACCAAAAGACAGATATAGAAAGCGAGCACACGAAGACCAACAATATAGGATTGAAAAGGGGAATATTGTCATAGACTTAGAAGCAGTAAAAAAGAAAATTGCACCATATTATGACCAGTATTATGGCAATAAATTTGAAAATTTTGGTAAGCTTAACACATTTCTGAAAAAAATACAATGCATAAAACTGTCAGAAGAAAAATAGACATTTAAAATAATCCTGAAACTATTAAAGGAATTGAATCTATAATTTAAAAATTCCATACAAAGAGAACATCTGGCCTAGATGGTGAATTCTGGTGAATGCTGGTGAATTCTACTAAATATTTTTTAAAACTTTTATAAACTTTTCAAGAGAATAGAAAAAGTAAGAACTCTTCTCCTAACTTCTTTCATGAAGTTGATCTAATGTTGGCATACAAACTTGGTAAGGACATTCTGGAAAGAAAAATTACAGAACAATCACTCCTGAAAACTGAAACAAGCACTCCTGAAACCTGAAAAAAATAACACTTAAACATTTGTTTAACCAGTCTTTAGGTTTGCCAGCAACTTCTAAAGAAGATAGTAGCCCACAACCCAGATGAATTTGTTCTAGGAATTTGAGGTAAGCTTACTATTCAAATATCACTGGACATTTGATAAAATGTCATAGAATTTTGCACAAGCGTGCATTAAAAAAATGAGTGCATGCAAAAACTGGTGAAATGTTCTAGAGGGAAGTAGAATGCAGGATTCACATATGGCAGAAAGTAGAAGGGCCAAGAAAGAAAGCTCGCTCTTGAAAGCTCTATGTGCAACAGCATTAATCCATTCATAGAGAGCCTTCATGACCTAAACATGTCTTATTAGGCCCTACCTCCCACTACTGTTGCATGGGAGATTGTTTCAGCATGAATTTGGGAAGGGGCATTCAAATAATAGCATTATTTAAAATACTGTTAAGATATAAAACTATTCTTGTTTATTATGTATTGACTACACATTCAGCAACCTTGCTAATTACACTGATTAATTCCAGTAATTTGTAGATTAAATGGATAAAAGAAAGCCAAATGTTATTCATCAAGAAAATGGGAGAATGACCCCCAAAGGTATTTTGGAGATCTTCAAGGCTGCCCCTCTAATCACAGGCCCAGAGCATTAGGGCCTTGTGGGCAGAACGGTTTTGGATGATGGGCCCAGGGTACCCTCCATGGGCTGCTCTTTATCAGGGTTGTCTCTGGACTCTGATCCATCCATTCTAATGCAACTCTCCTTGGCCACACCTAGTCTTCCAGAAGGCAGATTGTAAACCTTCGAGGCATCTCTGCGGTTCTAATTCTGCAGGCTCACATAGTGCCAGAGCTGAGGAGGCATGACTTTCTTCAACTAGACTTCAAAGGATGTTTTGGCAAGTCATGGGGCCCAGGAAGAGACTTGTCACAGGGGTGGAGACACCACAGAGAGTCTTCACTAAGGTAATGCCTAGTGAAGCAATGGGAATAGGGACCCTCCACCCCGCCCAGGGACCCTGAAAGTATAGAGCCACCAGTATACATTGCCAGCCTGGGAGAGCACAGGCATGAGACTCCAACTCATGAGAGATGCTGTGTGGGCTGAGCCCAGCAAAGTCATAGGGGCAGGGTTGTCTGAGACCTTGGGATCCCAAGCCAAGTGTGTCTGAAAGGCAGGCCATAGAGTCAAGATTTTTTTCCAAGCCTTAAGATGTAAGGCCCTGTTGGCTTTGGGACTTGAAACCTGTCACCCCTTTCTTCTTGCCTATTCCTCCCTTTTAGAATGGGGATATCTGTCTTGTGCGTGTCCCACCACTCTATTCTGGAAACATGTAAATAGTTTGATTTCACAGGTTTATTGGAGGGGATTTGTCTCAGGATGAATCATGCGTCAGTCTCACCTGTATCTTCCATTCTGTAAGGGAACACAGAAAATGATGAACCATTAATCTAGGATGCTTCTTCTGACTCCTCAGGCTGTTTATCTCTAATGGCCTTTAAGACACTACGTGGGTAAGGAACTTCTTCTGCCGGGTTCTTCTGAATGTCTGCCTAGAAACTCCTAATTCTGCAAATTTTCCTCCATTTAGATGGGACTCTGGACTTTGGACTTACTGGAGCTATTGAGAAAGAATTAATGTATTTTCTATGCGAGAAGGACATGAGTTTTCGGGACCAAAGGCAGAATGCTATGGTTTAAAATGGTTTGAATGTTTGTCCCCTCCCCAAGTGATGTTGAAACTTATAATGCAAACAGTATTGAGAGGTGGAGCTTGATGGGAGGTGTTTACATCATGATGGCAGAGCCCTCATGAATGGATTAATGCAATTGTAAAAAGGGCTTTCAAGAGTGGGCTCTCTCTTGGTCCTTTTCACCTTCCACCACATGAGGATTTAGTGTTCTTCTCCCCTCTGGGGAATATAGCGTGCAAGGTGCATCTCGGAAGAAGAGAATGGCCTCACCAGGTATCATAACTGCTGGTACACTGACCTTAGACTTCCCAGTCCTCAGAACTATGAGCCAATACATTTCTGATTATGAATTACTCCATCTGTGTTATTCTGTTATAGCAGCACAAAATAGGCTAAGACAAAAATTAATTTAAAACAGACTACTTATAATAGCTTAAACAACGTCAAATCAATAGTAATAAACCTAATGATAGATCCATGAGATGTTTATGCAGAAAATGAGTAGACATTATTTAGAGACATTTTAAAAGTCCTAAATAAATGAAGATTAGATAGAAATTAATGAAAACATGTCATTTATTCCTAAATTCATCAATATGTTCAATGAAATCCCCATCTAAATCCCAACAGTTTTTGAGTCAAAATTGATGAGTTAATTTTAACATGCATATTAAAATGCAAATAGTAAAAAATAGTAAGACAGTCTTAGAGAAGAACAACGTGGGGAGAATTGCTCTGCTAGATAACATGACTTATTTAGCTCTAGAAATCAAGATTGAAAAATAGGCTAAGGAAATAATAGCTCAGAAATGACCCATTCATGTGGACACCAAATTCATGACAAATATGACACTGCAAAGCAGTGAAAAGAGTTTCTTTTTAAAAATGAAGCAATCTATAGCTCCAACCATAAGCAAAAATGAATCCTGGGTGGATTGTAGACCTAAAAGTAAAAGGTAAAACAATAAAGCTTCCAATAAACAGCAATGCAGAAAATCTTCATGACATTGGGCTATAAGAAAATTTGTACACAAAATGTACTAATAGTATGTATAAGACATAAAAGGCAGTAATTATTTAAAAAGACTGATACATTGGAATACTAAAGAAATGCTGAGTTTCAAATATGGGGGCAAAATAGCTGAACAGGCCCTCTGTCAATCATCCCCCCCACAGGAACATCAAATGGAACAACTATCCTTGCAAGAAGTCACCTTCAAAAGAGCTAAAGAAATCAGGTGAGGTATCACAGATAAAAAATCAGGTTTTATCATAATAACAAGAAAAGATACACAGTGAAGAAGGTAAGAAGGATAATCACTCGTTGCCTAAACCATCTCTCCTCAATCCCAGGCACCATAGAGAGGAGAGAGACAGTTCCTGCTTGGGGAGGGGAATGGGAAGTAAGTATGGGAATTTGTATTGGAAGTTAGAGTCAGGCCTGCCACAGCACAACACAGCACAGGCAGAGCCCCCACAGTGCCTGATTCCAAACCCAGGGAGGGAGAATGTAGGCCTTCTCTGGGACAGAGGAGAATCCACTGCCCCAACTGGAGGAAATCAAGTCCTGGTGAACACTGGCTGACTGAAGCAGAGACATTTAATAAAATACAACATCCCTTCATGGCAAAATCTCTCAACAAACTGGATGTGGAAGGAAAATATCTCACAACGATGAAGGCTATTTATGACAACCCGCAGCTAACATCAAAACCAAATGGAGAAAAATTAAAGCCTATCCCCTAAGATCTGGAATGAGACAAGTATACCCACTTTCACCACTTTTACCACTTTTACACATATTAATAGTACTAGAAGTTGTAGCCAGTGTAATCAGACAAGAGAAAGAAATAAAGGGCATCTCAGTTGGAAAGAAAGAAGTCAGACTGTCCTTGTTTGCAGATCACATGGTGTTATATTTAGAAAAACATAAGGACTCCACAAAAAGATGTTCAAATTGATAAAGTCACTCAAGTTGCAAGATGCAAAATCAACATTTAAAAATCCATAGTCTCTATTTTTTTTCTATTTCTGTGAAGAATGTCATTGTTATTTTGATAAGGATTGCACTGAATCTGTACTTAGCCAATAGCCAATTGCAAAGAATCTTAAAAAGAAATTTAAAAAGCAATTCCATTGAATCCTACTGAATAGCTGCTTTCTAAATTTTTAGGTATAAATTTAACCAAAGAAATGAAAAATCTCCACAAGGAAAATATAAAACATTGATGAAGGAAACTGAAGAGGACACAAAAAATGGAAAGATATCCCATGCTCATGGATTTGAAAACTTAATATTCTTAAAATGGCCATACTACTCAAAGTAAGTACAGATTCAATGCAATTCCTATCAAAATACCAATGACATTCTTCACAGAAATAGAAAAAAATTCTAAAATTTGTATGGAACTACAAAAGACCCTGAATAGCTAAAGCAATCCAGAGCAGAAAGAATAAAACTAGAAGTATATTATCTGTCTCAAATTATACTATAAAGCTATAGCAACCAAATCAGCATGGTATTGGCATAAGAACAGACACATAGACTAATGGAGCAGAACATAGAACCCGGAAATAAATCCACTACTCCCAGCCACCTCATTTTTAAAAAACTGATACATTATGATAACATATATTTGTGAGGTATAATTTGATGTTTCGATATATATGTGTTGTATAATGATCAAATAAGGATATTTAGTCTTACCATTTCCTCATGCATTTATTATTTCTTTAAAGTAAGAACATTCAATAAGCCTCTCTTCTAGCTATTTTATACTATAATATATCTTAATGTAAGTTGTCACCATATTCTGCAGTGGAACTCAAACTCATTTTATGAGGCCAGCATTATTCTAATATCAAAGTCAAATAAGGGCACTACAAGAAAATAAAATTATAGGCAAGCATTCCTAATGAACATAGATTCAAATATCCTCAAAAAAAATACTGGAGCAGAGCAGGTGCTCAATAGATCTTTGTTTCTCTTTCCCAAATCCAGGCTTCACGCCTGCTTGCCTTTGCTCAGTCTGTACTTTCGGACTGCAAAAACTATTTCTCAACCCCTCAGACCCTAGTCAAATAGCATCCCCCTTGCCAAAATTCATTTTCCCTTCATCTAAGTGTGAAATCCAACTCTAGCACTAATTTTCCTAACTCAACACTACCCTAATGTCAGAATCAAGTCCACTCATGAAGCCCACCCAGGCTTGGTCCAGAGCCTTGCAACTGGCGGTCCTCAATGACTTTTGGGGTTTCAGTGAGTTCCCTTTGGCTCCCCCAATTCTACTTCTTCCTTGCTTATCTACATACCATGTCTTTCATGCCTCAGTACTTTTCTTTAAATCTTACCTGACCCCTATTGCATAGAACACTCCCTCCTCTGACTTCTTACTATGCCCACCCTCGGCCTCGTCTGTAATTTGGGCCATTAGTTATTGTTGCCTTGTGACATCTCCTCTATTGTTCTTTGTATATCTTGTAAAGTTGCTTAAGATGTAATCTTCCCAGACTGCAAAACATTGGAAGCAGGCAGAAACAGTGCCTTCCTTGTATTTCTGTGTGTCCTTCATGAGGCTAAACACAATGCCGTGCATATCAGTGCAAAATAAATATTTGCTTTGATTGGGTTTGTGATAGCACATGTGTAGATCTATCCCTAGGGCCCTGGCACTCTGATTGACTGAAGAAGTATGCTTCATGCTCTGATTCTCTCTCCCACGCCTCTGAAACTTGAGCCCTTACAGACATTTCAGAATGCATGTACGATTTTTCTGGGGTCTGCAGACTCCAGCAGGGACCGCTAGTCATGCACCAAAATCATTTCTGCCCTTATTTCTGTGCACATTTCAATATGCCCATGTCTTAGCCTTCTGCTGTAGCGCGTCACTGACACTGAGACAACTGCAAAAAGGTGAAAGTGATGCCTGCCACTTCCAAGCTGGTGCTTCAAAACCCAGGTTCTCAAGAGGATGTTTGAGTCGCCATAGAAAATGCTCCAAAATTTCAATTCTACCTCAGACCAGTTCCCTAAAATCAGGTATTTCATTCTTTGTCTCTCTTCCCTATCTATGTTTTCACCTTATCTGCTGCTACTATCAAACGCATGATTATGTAGTATTACCACATTGAGGATTTGAAGAGTGTCCTGGGACGAGGTGTGCCAAACAACTAAGGCTCAGTCCCCGCCATGGAGATTTTCCCAGTGTTTTTGGCAAGGAACACAGAGCAAATATCAGGCAAATACCGTGCAATAGATGGAGAGACGTAAGAACAAATTGGCCAAGAGAGAGTGAGGAAGAGGACGAGAGAAGGCTGGGCACACAGTGGAATACAGAGGGATAGATTTTGACTAATTAAAGGCCCCCAGGAACAAGAAGGAAACGTTGAAAATGTTGAGGAAAGGTGTTCTATAAAGAAGGATTTGTAGTGTTTGGAGGATAACATTGAGATGTTTAGTGAGGTGGAAGTGTAAGGTGAAAAGAGAAGTCTAGAGTAGTAAGTGGTGATAGATTTGAAAAGCTTGTAAGCTAAACTCTAGAATTTGAACAAAGAGGAAACTCTGAATGGAGCCCGTAGAAGTCTCTATTCAAAACTCGGCATTCCTTCTCCTAACACCCAGCTGTTAGGGAAACTGGTCACAGTCCTGATATTTTATTTACTCCTTCCTCTCTCAAAGGAATACGACTCAATTGTCCACATTGTGGATTTACTGAAAGCCTTACAATTCTATTCATCTGTCACTTAAATAGAAAGAACAGTGATAATTTTCACCAGGAAAACTTGATTCATTAGCTTTTCAGCTACAGCTGACATCTCACTGAGCACTGCAATTCTCTGCTGTCTACAAATCCTAGTCAAAGTAGCAAAACTTCCAGCGAAGACCCAGAAATAGAACCTCAGTCCAGGTTCTGTGAGTGAAGAGATATTGTCTCTTTCGTTACCAAGTTGATACTAACTCAGGCCAGAAATAAAATAGTATCTATCAAAGCCACACATTTTAATATACAGGAAAATCCACACTAAACTTTTATTCTCTTTTGACTTATGTTCAGTAGCTTAATATTCTGAAGACCAGCTTGACCAGAAGGAATGCTGTCCAAGAAGTCACCACTGATTATTTTCTATCAAGTAGCTACAAATCCAGGCGAATATGCAAAACAGGTGTTAAGCAGAGGTTCCTAAAAACATACAGTGTGAGTTCTTGCATCTCCTGTTCTTAAGTTTGCCTCTGGTGGTTTTATTTCTTCCCTGCAGTGTCAACTAGTACTTGCCATTTCCCATCTCCCTCCCCCTGTCCCATGACTCCACTCCTGTGACCTAATAATGCCTTTTAGCTGCATTAGATTAATTGCACCATTTGTTAGAAAATCCAGGGAGGATGTAAGAAGAGAGAAAGTTAATAGCTGACTCACGTGTTTCTCACTGAATCTTAATCCCATGTGTTCAATACTGCGAAAATCAAAGGCTAAGATAACCTCAAAACTGGAAGGGTCCTTAAGGCAATATTAAATAAAAGGTGCTCAAAGTCACTCCGCTAATTAGAAACATCCATCTTCTAAGCTGCCTTTTGGATTCTCCTGGACAATGATACACATGTTGATAAAGTTGCAACCTCAGTAATCTAAAACTTAAAACTAAGACTTCTATTCATCTGATTCCAGCTAAGGAAAATGATGACCAAATCGGAAAGGTCGATATAAACATTATTGTTTGGCTTTAGGACAGTGGGATACAAATGTCTTTCCTCCCACTGCATTTATTATTAACACATATATCCTCATTTCTAAAATGAGGTAAAAACACTAACCCATTATTATATACAATGGAATTTCTTGTAATACCTAATAGTATTCATGGGTAATGACAATGACACCAAATAAATATAAGCTGGGAATTCAGGACTTAAAAAATAAAGCAATTGTCTCATTATTCTTATGTCAGAAGCAACTGTGTGTAAATTGTACAATTTTTAAACACAAAATTTTAGGATTTAGAAGATAAGTCTGACTAATGCTCCTATAACAATATAAATAAAGCTTTGTGTTAATATCAAAGATCAAATCTGAGTTAATTCATTATGTATTCCAAAACCTATTCAACATCTTTTAATATTTACTATTCTTGGAATATGGTGGGATAGGTAAAAGAGGGAACAAGAAAAGATACTGTAATTCTGAGTGTTAATTCTTATTCATTGGGAAGAGACAGATGAGGAAGGAATAAATGAAACTGTCTGTTGATATAATCTTACATATAGAAAACCCTAAAGATTTCACCAAAAAAAAAACTGTTAAAAGTGATCAATTCAATAAGGTGTAAGTTATAAAATCAACATGCAAAAGTCAGTAATGTTTCTATACACTAACAACAAATTATCTGGAAAGGAAATTTTAAAAATAATCTCATTTACAATAGCATCAGAAAAAAATACTTAAGAATAAATTTAACCAAGGAGGTGAATCATGTCTGCACTAAAAGCTATAAAACATTGATTAAAGAAATTGAAGATGACACAATAAATGGAAGGATATTCTGTGTTTATGGATTGAAAAAATTAGAATTGTTAAAATGTCCATAATACCCAAAGCAATGTTTACAGACTCAGTACAACTCCTTTTAAAATTCCAATGTTATTTTTTATAAAAATAGAAAAAAAATCCTAACATTCATATGGAACCACAAAGACCCTGAATAGCCAAAACAATCTTGAGCAAAAAGAACAAAATAGAAGGCATCACACTTCCTGATTTCAAAAATATTATGAATCTATTGTTCAAAAAAAAAAAAAACCAGCATGGCGCTGGCATAAAAACAGACACCTCAACCAATGAAACACAATAGAATGCCCAGAAATAACCCCAAGTATTTATGGTCAATTGATATTTGACACATGTACCAAGAACACAAAATTGGGAAAAAAGTCATTTTAATAAATGGCGTTCTTCTGCATGTGGATATACTTATCTCACACTCACATGCAAAAGTCAACTCAAAATGAATAAAATGCTTAAACATAAGACCTGAAACTGTGACACTACTGGAAGAAAATTGGGGATACTCTCCATGACATTGGTATAGGCAAGATTTCTTGGATAGGACTCCAAAAGCACAGGCCACAAGAGCAAAAGTGGGCTAATTGGGATCACATTCAACTCAAAAGCTTCTGCACAGCAAAAGAAACAATTAAGAGAAGTAACAGACAACCCACGGACAGGGAGAAAATATTCACAAACCATACATATATAAGAAACTCAAACAACTCAATAGCAAGAAAACAAAAAACATGATTAAAAATGCATAAAGGATCTGAACAAGAATTTCCCAAAAGAACAGAAAGGAATGGCTAACAGATGCATGAAAAAATGCTCAGCATCTTTAATCATCAGGGAAATGTAAATTTAAACCACAATGAGATATTGTCTCACACCTGTTAAAATGACTATCATCCAAAAGAGGAATGATAAGTGTTGGCAGGGATCTGGAGAATAGGAAACCCTTGTAAGCTGTTGGGAACATAAATTAGTACAGTCATTTTGGAAAAAAGTATGAAGTTTCCTCAAAACTAAAAATAGAATTACCATATGACCCAGCAATTCCACTCTGGATATATATTTAAAGGAATTGAAGTTGGTATGTTGAAGAGATGTCTGTGTTCCCATGTTCATTTCAGCATTATTCACAATAGCTAAGATGTGGAAGCAACTTAAGTGTCCATCTTTATTCAATGGTAGTATGAATAAAGAAAACATACTGTATTACACAATGGAATACTATATAGCCCTGAAAAAGAAGGAAATTTTGTCATTTGTGACAACATAGATGGAGCTGGAGGACATTGTGCTAAGTGAAATAAGCTGGGCATGGAAACCCAAATACTGTATCATCTTACTTGTTTATGGAATAAAAACAAATTTTGATCTCATAGAAACAAAAAGTATAGAGGTGATTACCAGCAGCTAGGGGAGAGGAGGGATGGGGAAAGGAAAGATGTTGATCAAAGGGTAGAAAGTCTCTGTTAGACTGGATGAATAAGATTTAGGGATTGATTGTACTGCATTTTGGCCATAATTAATAATAATGTGTATTTCATAATTTCTAAAAATAATAGATTTTTTAACATTCTGATCACACCAAAAAAATTATAAGGTGATGGATATGTTAATTACCTTGATTGACTCTTTCTATGATGTATATGTAGATCAAAACATCACACTGTATCCCATAAATGTGAACTATTGTCAATTATAAATAAATATTTAAGAAAACTAAAACTTACCCTGTACAGAAAAATGAATCATAAATATGATGCAGAAATATTGAACTTAATAAAGCCAGGCAGCAGGAATATAAGGTCAGTGTAGCTCTGCACATACTTGTTCTGAGATTCCGTTGCCCAAAGGTGTGAGGAGACCATAAACCCCTTGAGAACTGTGTATGTTTTCCCCCATTCTTCTTAGTGCTATATAAGCATGAGAGTTAGCATTTGGGAGGTAGAAGGGTTATAGAGAGAACCCTTTTTTGTAAAAGATGGGGCTTAGGCATGTGTGCTGAGGTTTACCCAGAGTTACAGAGCTAAGAAAAACCCTGGGTTTCCCAACTCCTTATCTGATGCTTGCTATTCTCTTGCTTGCTACCTCTGCTTCACAAATAAATAAATATTATTATTACAGGAAAAAACTGTAATAACCGCCCTCCAAAGCTGGGTTCTCCAGGGCATAAGGACTCCTCTGGATTTGCAATTATTTGTTAAGTTGAAGGTCCATTATGATGGAGAAAATGTAATACTTTTCTGTATGTGTTTTTAATGGGATTTGACCTGTGGTGCCTTCCTCTGAGAACTTAAGAATTTTCCAGCCATCCTTGAATATCTTTATGAAGGTAGCTAGAAAACAGTAGGAACTTTACAGAGGAGGAAACCAAGGGGTAAGGTGACTTCTGGAAGGGATATCAGTGAATGAGTGGAAAGCTAAAATAATGATGCGTTTAATCTTCATCAGCAAGGGCAGGGACTGAATGTGTCCAGAGGAAATACGGCTTGCTGAGAATGGTCTAATCAATCATGGTGGATGTAGGTCCAGTCACTGAACAGCCTTACCTCACAGCTTTTCCCTCACCCTGGGAAACAGACATTCCTGTGGCTTATCTAGTCATACACTTGCTCAGATATTGACAGCAATTTATTTTATTGCAAAATGTTCAGTTTCTTCTAATCATCTTTTTCTCTCTTCTTAGTGACCCCAGGGCACTAGTGAGCCATTCATCACACACAGAACCACACAAGGATGACTCACACATATATCAACAAGCTCTGTCTCTGTTTCTTACTTTATCCATCTCAATAGAGTGTCTTGAGATATTCTTAGTTAGATTAAAAGTGGATGTGAAAGGCGAGTCTGTCTATTCACTCCTTTACGTAACTGCAATGAAACTATAACTGTAATATGGGGTGCATATTGTTTGATTTTTTTAAATGGCAGTAACATTGTTTCAAGGCTATCCTCTGATGTTATGGGGTAGTCGAGAATATTTGCTTGTTACAAGGAACCACCGATTAGGGAACAGGCATTGGATTAGGATGAGAGAGATATATATATAAAATATATTTTTAATATATAAATATATATTTTATTTATATATAAAAATACATATTTTATATATATTTGTATATATAGATTTTATATGTATATATTATATATAATATATACATTTTATATGTATATAATATATACATATATAAATATATTATATATAAATATATATTATACATATAAATATATATGTACATATTTTATATATATATATATTTTTTTTTTTGAGACAGAGTCTCGCTCTGTTGCCCAGGCTGGAGTGCAGTGGCATGATCTTGGCTCATTGCAAGTTCCGTTTCCTGGGTTCACGCCATTCTCCTGCCTCAGCCTCCCGAGTAGCTGGGACTACAGGTGCCCGCCACCACACCCAGCTAACTTTTTGTTTTGTGTTTTTAGTTTCATTGTGTTAGCCAGGATGGTCTCGATCTCTTGACCTCATGATCCGCCCGCCTAGGCCTCCCAGAGTGCTGGGATTACAGGCGTGAGCCACTGTGCCCAGCCAGATGCTATATTTTTTAATAATCACAACAAATCCATGAGGTACATAATCTTACACCCATTCTATTGGTGAAAAAACAAGACTGTACAACAAGAAAGTGTCAGAACTGAGATGTGGAACGTGCACTCTCCACTACCCACACTGGGCTCCCCAGCATTGGTAAGAGATGAGACTGTTTTCTGTGCCTCAGTGTTATAATGTTGGCCATCGGCAATTGTCATCCCAGTTATTAGAAAGCCCTTTATGTGTCTCTGGGGCTGAATGTAGGTGCACAGCACAAGCACATGAGTATCCACAACAGCCTTGCTTTTCCTCTGTGCAGTGATATGTTGGAGGTTTTTAATAAACAGGATGATAAGAGAACATTCATTTCATGAGGTGGAAAACAAGAGGGACCTATTATAGAAGACAGATGGCAAGAATGAAAATGCCAGATAGTATGATCTCGTTTGAGGAACCAGACCCCCTGATTCTAAAGTTCAAGTTGCAGCTGCACCCACGTGCCTTGACTGCAATAAGGATCAAAGAAATGTGATGTATTTCTTGCTCATATACTGTGCTGTGCACATGAGTGTGTGTGTGTGTGTGTGTGCATCTCTGTGTGCACGTGTGCTCTAACAGGGCACAGCCAGGAGAGCCCAGTCAGAGAAATCTACAGCAGCAGTAGTACTGTTCTCTGCCTGACAATAAAACACCATGGAAGACTCGTCCCTGAAGAGAGGTCCCGGGCTCCCCGTGAGAACGGACTGAGGATGATAAAATGTGTGCATCTAGCGTCACATGCTTTTTGTTCTTCCACAGGGGCACTGCTCAGAGGTACTTTTCAGATACAACAGCTCATTTTGGAACGTCTCCCTGGCAGGTGACCTTGAAGCTTCTACTCAGGTTCTTTGGGGGTATAATTTGCTCCATCTAGAAATACAATTAAATTGAAGTCAACTTCTCAAATATTTATTAAACAGTAATTATGTGCACAGCAGTGTATTAAATACAAACCATGAAAGATGTAGAGGTTAATAAGCTATACTCTTTCAAGGAGTTAATTTTATAAGATATAAGAATTAAGATATTTATCTGAATAATGATCATAAAAGGCCGAGTGTTAAGAGTCCTATTTTACCACTGAGATGAGTCAAGGTATTGATAGAATTTTAACCACCAGAGTAAAGGGTGTTCTGCACAGAGAAACAGCATGGGCAGAGGCTAGGGGAAATAGCGTGTAGTCGTTTTGAGTGGTACATGGATTGCATGAGGGAGAATAAATGACAAGCCTGGCTGCAGGGACAAATTGGGATATATGGTGGACAGGGATGGAGAGAGAATCATCCCAGCTGGTGATCAGAAGGTCACTGGTGACTTTCCCAGCAGGTGTTTTGAAGAAGCGGTGTGATCAGAAGTCAGTTTGAAAAGCTATGTTGAGGAAAGTGGCATGTCGGGAGGTAGAAGCAGTTAAATGTCAACCAGTCTTACAAAGCATGTGGAGCTTAAAAGTTTCTATTGTAACAGCATATACTGCCTGCCGTTTTCTTTTTCTAGTGCTTGGCAGAAGACCCATTAACATAAAGCATTAACTCTTGATTAGCTAATGGAGAATCTTATACATCAACACAAGGTTGATAATTCTGACACTACACTTATGCAATTACAGTTTTCACTGTTGTGCTTAGAGGTAGTAGAGCAGCAGGATTAAGTAAATTTCAGTGTTTTAAATGACAATGAGAAGACAAAAGAAGAATTTCGTAAAGTGTTAGTCTGTTTACTGAAAGATAGTGAGTTAGACTGGCATTCAATAGGCTTTCCATAGCATGTGGAACATGCAAGAAAAGTTCTTTTCCCAAAACTACCTCAGAGAAGATCGCCACCAATTTGGCAGCCACTGCTACCACTTCTAAATAATTAGGTTGTGGCTTAGCTACTGGGTCTAATCGCAGGCTGGAAGTTAATGCTGTTTCAGTCCCTAAAGGAAATCCTCCTTGTTGCATTCATAGCTCAGAATGTTCCACAGTGTTTCTAAATAAACTCTGCAATCTGGAACTGGTTTGTCCTTTGGTCTGCAGAATTGGGTAATAGACCAATCGGGTGTTTTTGTTTGTTTGTTTTTTGGTTTTTTCTTGGTGGTTTTTTTGTTTTGTTTGTGCAGAAATACCTTAGCTGTTAGGAATTAAATGTAAGAGGTTTTCAACAATTCCTCCTAGCTCTTTCTGGCAAAAAGGTAATTGAGCGAAAAGGTTAACAGATTCAGAAACTTGAGGTTAAAAACATGTAGGAAGAAAATCGAGTTAATTCAAACTCCACCCCTCTTTCTTCATGTCCTTAGTCTGTTGCTTAAGCTTTTTGCAAATAATCTTTTAAGGAGGCAATTTGGATTAATTTAGTCTTTTGCATGACTCCAGGTACCAATTAAAAAATACATCCCAGTATTTTGGAGGGGAGGTTCTGATCTCTGTTTTTTCTAGGCATGCCTCGTGAGTAAACAATTCCGTCCAAGTTAAATGTCAGCGTTGTGGCCACGTTAATTCTAGGTTACCTTCAGAAAGGCTAACTCTACCTATGTACAGGGCCCAGTTCAGTTCTGTCTGACCCAGGCAGACCAAGGCCTCCTTGTAGGACTGGGTCCTGTTTCTGTCATGATTCTCAAATGCTCTCTCAAGCACAAAACCCTGGATTCAAAAGTCAAAAAGATCAAAATTACCTACCCTAAGGCCCTTAACTGGATCCAGTCTAGTTAACTGTTGAATCCAATTTGATTTTGAACCCTGTTCAGACTCTAACTTAATCAGATACCTGGCCTCTTAACTGAATCCAATTCAGTAGAACAGGAGGAAAAAAAAGGAGAGAGAGAAAAAGGAACAAAGGTTGTTCAGATAAACTTGGAGAGCTCAGAACACAAAATAAGTGGAACTCAGAATCCCAGAGAGAGGCTCACCCAGCAGTTCAGGCCCAGAAAAGAGATCCCTGGGCTCAATGGGCCCTGGAGGGCATTTGCATGATTGCTTTCTGTTCCTGGGGTGGTCACTGGAAGGTCAGATCCTGTCAACTGGATCAATCTGTTAAAGAAAAATCCAAGTTAAATTAAGTTTAACAAACTTTATTTGAGCAAGAAAAGGATTCTAGAACCAAGCACCCTCTACACTGAAGATGGTTCAGAATGTCCCCACCTCCGATGAGGTCAGCTACATTTATAACCAGAAAACAAGAAATGACATACAGAGACTACCTGATTCGTGCAGTTTGGCCTAGGCTTTATTTGAGCAGAATTTGTTAGTTTTCAGCCTGGGATCACTTGGTTACAAGGGTAAACTTCTAGTTTAGGTTACAACTTGTTCCTACATCAACTAAGGTATAGTTCACAAAGTAAGGAGACCACCTGGGGACAAAGCTTATTACCCAAATACAAAAGACACTTTGAACCAAACTTAATCTAACACTGTATTTAACACACTGAAGACATCACCAAGGAAAAAGAAAAAACCAATACTTTAACTCATGTGGTAGTGTACACCCACAGTCCCAGCTGCTCCAGAGGCTGAGGCAGGAGGATCGCTTGAGCCCAGGAGTTCAAGGCTGCAGTCAGTTAGCTATGTATGCAACACTGTACTCCAGCCTGGGCCACAGAGCAAGACACTGTCTCTAAAAACTGAAAAAATTTAAAAATGTATTCCTCCTGTCTAATTGAGGCTTTGTACCCTTTGACCACCATCTTCCCATTCCCCCACATCCACTGCTAGCCTCTTTTGATCACCATTCTACTCTGTTTCTTTGGTGTTGTTTTAAATTCTACAGATAAGTGAGAATTTGCTATTTGTCTTTCTGTTTCTGGCTTATTTCACCTCGTGTTCTCCAATTCCATCTATGTCGTCATGGCCTTTCTTTTTTAAGGCTCAATAATATTCCATTCTATCTACATACCATATTTTCTTTAACTATTTTTATGTGCTGATGAACATTTAGGTTGATGACATAACTTGGTGAATGTGAACAGTGCTCCAATGAACTTGGCAGTGATAGACATCTCTTTGATAAACTGATTTTAATCTTTTGTGTAAATACCCAGTAGCGGGATTAGCTGATCAAATACTAGTTCAATTTTTAGTTGTGTATGTTTTTTTAGGAAACTCCATATAATTTTCCATAATGCCTGTATTAATTTCCATTTCCCCCAACAGTATGCAAAGGTTCCCTCTTCTCCACTTCTTCATCAACACTTATCTTTCATCTTTTTTATAATAGCGATTCTGACAGGTGTGAGGTGCTTTCTTCTTGTGGTTTTAATTTGCATCTTCTTAATAATTAGTGATGTTAAGCATTATTTTGTATATCTTTTGGCCATTTTGTGTGTTCTTTTGAGAAATGTCTATTCAGGTTCCTTGCTCATTTTTAAATTGGATTATTTGTTTTCTTTCTATGGAGTTGCTTTACTTCCTTATATAATTTGGATATTAACTTCTATCAGATTTTTGGCTTACAAATATTTTCTGCCAGTTCATAGCTTGTTGCTTCACCCTGTTGTTTCCTTTGTTGTGCAAAAGATTTTTAGTTTGATGTAATCTTATTTGTCTACATTTGCTTTTGTTGCCTGTGCTTTTGAGGTCAAAACTAAAAAATCATTGCCTGGACCAATGTCATGTAATTTCCCCCCTATGTTTTCTTGTGGAGGTTTTATAGTTTTAGTCTTATGTTTCAGTTTTGAATCTATTTTGAGTTTATTTCTATATACAGCATGAGATAAGAGTCCAGTTTCATTCTTCTGCATATGCATATCCAGTTTTCCTAACACTACTGATTGAAGAGATTGTCTTTTACCCACTGTGTATGTGTGTGTTTGTATGTGTTTGTGTACGTATATATATATATATGTGTGTGTGTGTGTGTGTGTGTGTGTGTGTGTGTGTGTGTATATTTTTTTTGAGACAGGGTCTCACTCTGTTGCCCAGACTGGAGTGCAGTGGTGCAATCTTGGCTCACTGCAGCCTCTACCTCCCAGATTCAAGTGATTCTCCTGCCTCAGCCACCCAAGTAGATGGTATTACAGGCATGCACCACCATGCCCGGATAATTTGTGTATTTTTAGTAGAGACAGGGTTTTGCCATGTTGCCTAGGCTGGTCTTGAACTCCTGAGCTCAAGCAATCTGCCCACCTTAGCCTCCCAAAGTACTGGGATTAAAGGCATGAGCCACCATGCCCAGCCAACACATTGTATATTCTTGGCACATTTGTTGAAAATCAATTAACAGTACATATGAGAGCTCATTTCTGGGCTTTTCCTTCTATTCCATTGGTCAATGAGTCTATTTTTATGACAGTGCCCTGCTGTTTTAATTACCATTACTTTGTAGTAGGGTTTTAACTCAGGTAGTGTCATACCTCCAGCTTTGTTTCTTTTGCTCATGACTACCCTGGCTATTGATGGTTTTTTGTGGTTCCATATAAATTTAAGGATGGTTAAGCACAGCATGTTGACTCACATCTGTAATCCCAGCATTTTGGGAGGCCAAGACAGGAGAATTGCTTTACCCCAGAAGTTCAAGACCAGCCCAGCAACAAAATAAAACCCTATCACTACAAACAACAACAAAAAATTAGCCAGGCATGGTGGTCCATGCCTGTAGTCTCAGCTACTCAGGAGTCTGAGGCAGGAGGATTACTCAAGCCCAGAAGCTCAAGGTTATGATGAACTGTGATCATGCCACTGTGCTCCAGCCTGGGCAATAGAGCAAGACACTATCAATTTAAAAAAAAAAAATAGGATTTTTGACCAGGCGCTGTGGCTCACGCCTGTAATCCCAGCACTTTGGGAGGCTGAGGCAGGCAGATCACAAGGTCAGGAGATCGAGACCATCCTGGCTAACATGATGAAACCCCATCTCTACTAAAAATTCAAAAAATTAGCCAGGCGTGGTAGCGGGTGACTGTAGTCCCAGCTACTCGGGAGGCTGAGGCAGGAGAATGGCGTGAACCTGGGAGGTGGAGCTTGAAGTGAGCAGAGGTCGCACCACTGCACTCCAACCCGGGTGACAAGGCGAGATTCCCTCTCAAAAAGATAAAAAAAGAAAAAGGATTTTTAAAAATTCATTTGAAAAATGACATTGGACTTTTGTTAGTGATTGAATTGAATCCATAGATTACTTTGGGTAGTATGAACATTTGAACAATATTTTTTTATGGATTGGCTTGTCTTCCAATCCATGAAGACAAAATATCTTTTCATTTATTTATGCCTTCTTGAATTTCTTTCACTAAAATTTTATAGTTCTCAGTGTACATGGTTTTATCTCCTTTGTTAAATTTATTCCTAAGCAGTTTTTATAGCTATCATAAAAATGATTGTTCTTTTGATTTCTTTTTTGGAAAATTCATTATTACTGTATAAGAACGCTAGTGATTTGTTGTGTTGATTTTGTATCCTGCCACTTTACTGGATTTGTTTATTAGATCTAATATTTTTTGTGACATCTTTAGGGTTTCGTATGTATAAGAGAATGTAGCTTCAAACAGAAATGATTTCACTCCTTCTCTTCTGCTTTGAATGCCTTTTATTTCGTTTTCTATTCTAATTACTCTGGCTAGGACTTCCATTACTATGTTGAGTAGAAGTGATGAGAGTGGACATTATTCTCTTGTTTTAGATCTTAAAGGAGTTTCAATGTTTTGCCATTGAGTTTAATGTTAGCTGCGAGCCTAATAATATATTGCCTTTATTGTGTTGAGGCACATACCTTCTACTCCTAATTTGTTGAGAGTTTTTATCATAAAAGGATATTGAATTTTTTAATGCTTCTGTGTCTAATGAGATGATCTGTGGTTTTTGTGCTTGACTCTGTTAATGTGGTATGTCACATTTTTGATTTGCATATGCTGAACCATCCTTGCCTCACTTCATCATGGTGAATGATCATTTTAATGTTCCATGGAATTTAGTTTACTAGTATTTTGTTCAGGATTTTTGCATCCATGTTTATCCATGTTAATCCATGAGAATTAGTCTGTAATTTTGTTTTTTTTTTTCCTTTGGATGTTCTTATTTGCATTTGGTATTCAGTGTAACTCTTGCCTTGTAAAAAGAATTTAGAAGTATTTTCTCCTTTTTGACTTTTTGAAGAGTTTGTGAAGGATTAGTATTAATTCTTTTTTAAAATGTCTGGTTAATTTAAATTCTGCAATTCAACAGTGAAGCCATCAGGTCCTGGATTTTCTTTGATGGGAGACTTTGTATTACTGTTTTGATTTCATTGCTCATTGTCTGTTCATGTTTTATATTGTTTCATGGTTCAATAGGGGTAGGTTGTATGTATCCAGGAATTTATCCATTTCTCCTAGGCTTTTCAATGTGTTGTCATACAGTTGTTCATAATATTCTCTAATTATCCTTTGTATTTCTGTGGTGTCAATTGTGATGTCTCCTCTTTTGTCTCTGACCTTATTTATTTAGATCTTTTAAAAAATTTAGTCTAGCTGAAAATTTGTTGACTTTTTCAAAAAGCTGAACTTCTGTTGATCTGTATATTGTTTCCCTACTCTCAGTTTTATTTATTTCTGCTCTGATCTTTATCATTTCATTTCCTTCTGCTAATCTTGGGTTTGGTTTGTTCTTGATTTCCTAATTTCTTTGAGGTACATTGTTAGGTTATTTATTTGAAGTCTTACTGTTTTTTTTTATGTAGGTACTTATTGCTATGAACATCCGTTGTAGTACTTCTTTTGCTGCATCCAGTAGATTTGGTTTATTGTATTTCCATTTTAACTTGCTTTAAGACAATTTTAATTTTCTTCTTAATTCTTCATTGACCCCTTGATTTTCAGGAGCATGTTTTTTAAATTTCTCCATATTTGTACAGTTTCCAAAGTTCCTCTTGTTACTGATTTTTACTTTTATTCCATTGTGATCTGAGAAGATGCTTCATTAGAGTTTGACTTTGTTGAGGCTTGTTTTGTGGCCTAAAATATGATCTATCCTGAAGTATGTTTCATGTGCTGGTGAGAGGATGTATGTTTGGCATCAGTTGGATGAAATGTTCTGTAAATGTCAGTTAGGTTCACATAGTAAGGAATGCAGTTTAACTCTAATGCTTCTTTGTTAATTTTCTGTCTGGACAATCTGTTCATTGCCCAGGGTGGGGTGTTGAAGTCCCTTACTATTATTGTATTGCAGTCTATCTCCACCTTTCTATTTGTAATATTTGCTTTATATATTTGGGTGCTACAATGTTGAGTGCATATACATTTACAATTGTTATATCCTCTTGCTGAATTGATCTTTTTATCATTGTATAATGGCCTTCTTTGCCTCTTTTCACAGTTTTTGATTTGAAGTCTATTACATATGATATAAGGATAGCTACTACTGCTCTTTTATGGTTTTCGTTTCTCATTTTTTCACTCTCTCTGTGTTTCTATAGATAAAGTTAGTTTCTTATAGGCAGCATATAGTTGGATCTTTTAAAAAATCTATTCAGTTACTATATTTCTTTTAACTGGAGAATTCCATTTTCATTCAATGACATTATTGATAGGTAAGGATTTACTACTGCCATCACATTATTTTCTTTCTGGTTGCTTTGGAAGTCCTCTTTTCTTGTCTTAATTTCTTACTGTTCTCCTTTGTGGATATGTGATTTTCTCTCATAGTACGTCTTAATTCCCTACTTTTTATTAACTATGTATCTATTTTAGGTTTTTGCTTTGTAGTTACCATGAGGCTTCAAACAGACATCTTATAGTTATAACAAGTTGTTTTAAATTTATGACAACTTATCCTTGATCACAAAGTAAAGAAATAGGCAAAGAAAAAAACAAAGGTTCACACTTTGACTTCATTCCTTCATCCCACATTTTGACTTTTTGTTATCTCAATGTATGTATTTTTACATTTTTTAATCTTTTTTAATCTCTTAAAAATTGTTGTAGTTTTTATTTTGTTAGATTTGTCTTTTATTCCTCATGCTAAAGATATAAGGGCTTTACATACTACGAGTATACTATTACAGTATTCTGAATTTATCTGTGTATTTACTTTACTGGTGAGTTTTATTCCTCCAGATGTTTTCTTGTTGCATATTAGCATTCTCTCCTCGTATTGAAGAGGTAGCATTTTTGTAAAACAGTTGGTGGTAATGAATTTTCCCAGTTTTTGCTTGTCTGGGAAATTCTATGTGTCTCTTTCATGTAAACAGGATGGCTTTGCTTGGTACACTATTTCTGGTTAGTAGTTTTTGTCCTTTAGCATTTTGAATATGTCATCCTACTCCCTCCTAACCCATAAGGTTTCCACTGAGAAGTCTACTGTCAGATGTATTAAAGACCTTTTTTATGTTATGTTTTTCTTTCCTCTTACTTATTTTAGGGTCCTTTCTTTGTCCTTGATCATTGAGAGTTTGATAATTATATGACTTGGGGTAGTTTTCCTTGGGTTGAATCTGCTTGGTGGCTTTGACTATCTTATACCTGGTTGTTTATATCTTTCTCTAGGTTTGGAAAGTTTTCTATTATTACTTTTTTGAATAAACTTTCTATTCCTATCTTTTTCTCTACTCTCTTTTTAAAACTAATGCCTTAACATCACCCTTTTGAGGCTATTTTCTCTATCTCGTAAATGTTCCTCATTTTTTTTCGTTCTTTTTTGCTTTTTTCTCCTTTATGTATTTTCACATACCCTGTCTTTGAGGTCATGAATTCTTTCTTCTGCTTGATTAATTCTACTGTTCAGACCTCCCATGCATTTTTCACTATGTTACTTGTATTTTCAGCTCTAGGATTTCTATTTGATTTTTGAAAATTACTTCAATCTCTGTTAAATTTCTCTGATGTTTCCGAGTTGCTTCCCTGTGTCTTATTGAAGTTTATTAAGCTTCCTCAAAACAGCTATTTTGAATTCTCTGTCTGAAAGGTCACACATCTGTATCTCTCCATGGTTGATCACTGGTACCTCATGGTACCACTGATACCTTTTGGGTGAGGTCACAGTTCCCTGAACATCCTTGATGCTTGTGGACATACATTGATGTCTGAGCATTACAGATTTAGGTGTTTATTTTAGTCTTCATAGTCTGGTCTTGTGTATACCCATCTGTCTTCCGAGTGCCGTCCAGAAATTCAAAGTAAACTGACTGATAAGTTCTCTAAACCTGTAGTCACTGTAGTCATTACAGCACTGAGGAGTGCCCTAAGACCATATATGCCATGATTCTAGTGCAGACTCCTAGATACTCAGCTCTGATAGACTTGGAGAACAGGAAGAATTCCCTGAGTTCCTAGGCAAAGTCTCTTGCTCTGGCCAGGCACAGTGGCTCATGCATGTAATCCCAGCACTTTGGGAGGCCGAGGCAGGTGGATCACCTGAGGTCAGGAGTTCGAGACCAGCCTAGCCAACATGGCAAAACCCCATCTCTACCAAGAATACAAAATTAGCTGGGCGTGGTGGTGGGTGCCTGTAATCCCAGCTACTCAGGAGGCTGAGGCAGGAAAATTGCTTGAACCTAGGAGGCGGAGGTTGCAGTGAGCCGAGAACGCACCACTGCACTCTAGCCTGGGTGACAGAGCAAGCTTCTGTCTAAAAAAAAAAAAAAAAAGGAATTCCACTGCTCCTTGTTACAGGCCAGTGCCCATGGAGGAAGAATTCAGACCTGCCCCAGGCCAGACGGAAATCTTTCCTTTCTTTCCCCAAGCAGAAGGAGTCTCTCTGTGCTGTGCTGCCTGGAGTTGGGGAAGGGCAATGAAGGCACTTCTGTAGCCACTAGAGCTGGCCCAAAGCTAGTTTGCACCTGAAGACCATGGCCTTCCAGACCAGTACTGCAGTCACCCAAGGCCTGCAGTCACTTCTGCCTGACTGCCACTGATGTTTATTCAAGGCCCAAGGCCACTTTAGTCAGCTGGTGGTGACGTCTGCCAAGACTTGGATCTGTCCTGCCTGAGTGGCAGATTTCCTTCAGGCCAAGGGTGGATCTACAAGCACCGTATTGGAGCAATGGCATGAATTCAGGATTTTGAGGTTCTCCCTAGTGCTGCATTGTTCTGTGGTGGGCAGGGCTGATCCCTTCTACTTTTTCCTCTCCTTATTCAGAGCAGAAGGATTCTCTGTCCATGCTGCACTGCCTGGTGTTGGGAAGAGGTGACAAGAGCACTCCCAGGACCACCACAGCTCGTATCACTCTGGGTCATACCACAAGCCCACAGCCTCCCAGAACAGTGCATCACTGGGGTTTACCCAAGGACTATGATTGCTATAGCTTGGCTACCACTGAAATTTATTCAGGGAGGGGCCCAAGGCTACTTCAGTCAGCTGTCGTTAAAGGGGACTTGCAGTCAGGCTTCTCCGATAGGGTAGCAGATTTCCGTCTGGCCTGGGGCAGGTCTGAATTCTTCCTCCATGGGCACTGGCCTGTAACAAGGAGCAGTGGAATTCCTTTTTTTTTTTTTTTAGACAGAAGCTTGCTCTGTCACCCAGGCTAGAGTGCAGTGGTGCGTTCTCGGCTCACTGCAACCTCCGCCTCCTAGGTTCAAGCAATTTTCCTGCCTCAGCCTCCTGAGTAGCTGGGATTACAGGCACCCACCACCACGCCCAGCTAATTTTGTATTCTTGGTAGAGATGGGGTTTTGCCATGTTGGCTAGGCTGGTCTCGAACTCCTGACCTCAGGTGATCCACCTGCCTCGGCCTCCCAAAGTGCTGGGATTACATGCATGAGCCACTGTGCCTGGCCAGTAGCGGTGGAATTCTGCTGTGCACTGTGTACCACTGTGGTGAGATTGACACAGAGTTCCAATGCAGTCTCCCACCCACTTCCTTCTCTCTGTCTTAAGCACATAGATTCTGACGCGCAATGCACTGCCTGGGTGTGGGGTAGAGTGGTATAGGTAATGTAAGACTATCCTTCATGTCTTCTTCTTGTTATTATGCAAAAATCAAGTACTACAATCTCCCACCTGATTGTTTAGTTTTTGTGAAGGTACTTTCTTGTTTAGATACTTCCTCATTTTGATCTTCCTTCGCAGGGCTGATGGGTGGACTCACTGGAGGATTCTATTCATCCATCTTCCATTTTCTTCATAACGCTGAATAATATTCTTTTATCTGTGTGTACCACAGTTTATCCATTCACCTACCGAAAGGTATCTCAGTTGCTTAATGTTTTAGTAATGAATAAAGTTGCTATAAATATTTGTGTGCATGTTTCAGCTTCTTTGGTTAAATACCAGTGAGCACAGTTGCTAGTTCATAAGGTAAGAATATGTTTAATTTTGTAAGAAACCACCAAACTGTCTTCAGAAGTGGATGTGGCGTTTTGCATTCCTGTCTGCACTGAGTAAGAGTTCCTTTTGCTCCACATTTCTGCCAACATATGTTGTCAGTGTTCTGGATTTTGGCCATTCCAGTGAGTGTGCTGTGGTATCACCCTGTGGCTTTCATTCACACTTTCGTGATTATTATTCATATACTTGTTTGTCATCGTGTATCTTTTTGGTGAGATGTATATTAAAGTCTTGGCATATTTTAAAAATCAGATTGTTTGTGTTCTTATTTTTGAGTTTATGAATTCTTTGTATATTTTGAACAACAATTTTTTATCTGATAGATCTTTTGCAGATATTTTCTCCCAATCTGTAGCTTGTCTTTTTGTTCTCTTGACAATGTCTTCTGCAGAGCAGAAGTTTTTTATTTTAATGAAGTTCAGTTTATCATTTCTCGCCTCCGTGGATCATGCCTCTGGTGTTGCATTTAAGAAGTCGTCACCAAACCCAACGCCATCTAGATTTTCTTCAATGTTACCTTCTAGGAGTTTTATAGATTTTTATGTTACATTTATATCTGTGATCCATGTTGAGTCAATTTTTGCAAAGAGTGTAAGTTCTGTGTCTAGATTCATATTTTTTTTCATGTGGATGCCCGGTTGAGCACCATTTGATGAAAGGTTATCATTTCTTAATTGATTGCCTTTACTCGTTTGTCAAAGATCAGTTTGCTCTTATTAATGTGGATCTATTTCTGGACACTCTATTCTCTTCCATTGATCTATTTGCCAATTCTTTTGCCAATACCACATTTTCTTGAATACTGTAGCTTTCTGGTGTCTTAAAGTAGCACAGCATCAGTTTTTACTTTCTTCATATAAATTGTAAAATGAGTTTGTTGATAATCTATGACATAACTAACTGATATTTTGGTGGAGAATGTAATATATTTATAGATAAAATTGGGAAGAACTGAAATCATTACTGAGTCTTACTCTCCAGGAACATGAAATATCTATTTATGTAGTTCTTCCTTGATATTGTTTATCTGATATTGTTATCTGATATTGTTTATCAGAGTTCTATAGTTTTCTTCATATAGATCTTGTACATATTTTGTTAGATTTGTGCCCAAGTATTTTATTTTTGTATGCTAATATAAGTAATATGATATTTTAAATTATAGATTCAGTTGTTCATTGCTGGTATGTAAAAAGGTGATAGCCTTTCTGTATCAACCTTGAACCCTGTATCCTGCTATAATTGCTTATTAGTTCCAGGAGGTTTTTTGATCAGTTATTTCGGACTTTCTACATAAACATGTCATCTGCAAAGGAAGATAGTTTTATTTTTTTTCTTAATCTGTATACCTTTTATTTTCATTCATTTTCTCATTGCATCAGCTAGGACTTCCAGTATGATAAACGCTGAAAGGGAGTATTCATGCCTTGTTCTTGATCTTAATGGGAAAGTTTTTAGTTTCTCACCATTAAATATGATGTAAACTGTAGCACTTTTGTAGATATTCTTTACCAAGTTGAGGATGTTCTCTACTATTCCTAGTTTACTGAGAGTTTTTATTATGCTTTGTGTTGGATTTTGACAAGTACGTTTTCTGCATCTATTGATAAACTCATGATTTTTCTTTTCTATCCTATTGATGTGATGGATTACATTATTGATTTTCTAATATTAAACTAGTCTTGCATAACAGGGATAAATCCTTCTTGGTCATGATGTATAATTCTTTTTACATTGTTGGAATCTATTTGCTAAAGTTTTGTTGAGGATGTCTGCATCTATATTCATAGAAAATGTTGGTTTGTAATTTTCTTTGCCTTTAATATCTTTGATTTTGGTATTAGATTAATAATGGGCACATAGAATGAGTTAGGAAATATTACCTCTGCTTCTATCTTCTGAGAGAGACTGTAGAGAACTGGCATCTTTCTTTCTCTCTTTCAAATGTTTGATAGAATTTAATAGTGAATGTATGCCTGCTGCCTTCAGCTTTGGAAAGTTATTACTGATTCAATTCTTTTAAAATATATATATTTAGGTTTATTCAGAATATTTATTTCTTTTTGTGTGAGTTTTGGCAGATTGCACCTTTCAAGGAATTGGTACATTTCATCTAGGTTATCAAATTAGTAAGCATATAATTATTCATGGTATTCCTTTATTATTATTTTCCTGTCTGTGAGATTTGTAGTGATGTCTCCTGCTTCATTGCCAATATTACTCATTTGTATCTTTCTTCTTTTTTCTCACTTACCTTAGCTAGAGCCTTATCAATTTTATTTTTCTTTGCAAAGAACCAGCTTTTGGTTTCATTGATTTTCTTTACTGATTTCCTGTTTTCAGTCTCATGTATTTCTGCTCATGTTGTTATTTATTTTCTTCTGCTTCCTTTGGATTAATTTGCTCTTCTAATTTCCTAAGGTAGAAACTTAGGAGATTGATTTTATATCTCTCTTCTTTTTTAATATAGGAATTTGATGCTATGAATTTCCCTCTAAGCACTGGTTTTACTGTATCCTACAAATTTTGATGACAAATTCGGCTTTCATTTTCATTAAGTCAAAGTTATATATGCAAATCATTGTCCAGATAAACACCATGGAGCATTTCTTCTCTGTTTTCATCTAGAAGTTGTACAGTTTTAGGTCTTATATTTAAGGCTCTGATTCATTTTGAGTTGATTTTGGTATGTGGTGTGAGATAAAGGTCTAATTCACTCTTTGACATGTGGATATCCACTTTTCTCCATACCATTTTTTAAAGAGGTAGTTCTTTCCCTCATTGTATTCTTGGCATCTTTGTCAAAAGTCAGTTTGGCTGTAAATATGTGCATTTGTTTCTGGGCTCCTTCCTATGTCCCATGGCCTTCTGTGTCCATTTTTATACCCTTTGGATGTTTTGTTTTTGAGATGGAGTATTGCTCTGTTGCCCAAGCTGGAGTGCAGTGGTGCAATCTCAGCACATTGCAGCCTCCATCTCCTGGGTCCCAGTGATCCTCCTGCCTTAGGCTCCCAAGTAGCTGGGACTACAGGCGCACGCCACCATGCTCGGGTAGTTTTTGTATTTTTAGTAGAGATGGGGTTTCACCATGTTAGTCAGGCTGGTCTCAAACTGCTGACCTCAGGTAATCTACCCGCCTTGGCCCCCCAAAGTGCTGGGATTACAGGCATGAGCCACTGCACCCAACCTGATATTGTTTTGATTACTAAAGCTTTGTAGTAGACTTTGAAATCACGTAGAGTGATGCCTCTAGCTTTGTTCTTTCTGTTCAACACTGCTTTGACAATCCAGAAATTTTTGTGGTTTTACACAAATTTTAGAGTTATCTTTTCTATGTTTGTGAAAAATTTCACTGGAATTTTGGCAGTGATTGCATTGAATTTGTAGATTGCTTTGAATAGTATAGAATATTTTATGATATCCTTTCTTCCAATCCATGAACATGAGAATTCTTTCCATTTATTTGTCTTCATATTTGTCAATGCTTTATAGATTTCAATGTACAAATCTTTCACCTCCTTGGTTAAATTTATTTCTAAGTATTTTATTTTTGTGGTAATTATAAATGAGATTTAAAATTTTTTGTTGTTAGTGTAGAAACACTACTGATTTTTGTATGTTTGTTTATTTTTCTAAAACTTTACTGAATTTATTTTTTAGTTTTAAGAGTTTTGTGGTGAAGTCTAAAGTGTTTTGCCCATATAAGACATTGTCATCTGCAAACAGAGACAATTTAACATCTTCCTTCCTGATTTAGATGTCTTTTATGTTGGTTTGTGTCATAATCCCAGTAGACCCAATCCAAACATTATAATCCCTAATGTTGACATCCTTAAAGATCAACATCTCTAAAGTCAAAAATTCTTAACGTCTAAAGTCCTGAAAATCACAACCACAGGATTGTTAGGCAGAAATATTACTTTGCCTTTGTCCTTTTGAAGAAAAAACAGGTTTCAGTTAAATTCCCAAACCATAATGACAGATTTGAAATTAGGTGCAACCAAAACTTCTAAAAGTGAATTTCAATGTGTTATCAATAAAGTTGGTTTTTTCAAGTCGGCACAGTACACTTGGTGAAAAGTTAATTGGCCATGTAATATGGCAACAATGTGAACTTCGGTTTAAAAATGCATCATTTGCCTGAGTTGGCATTCCTTTCAGCTGATGACATCCCAAAAGCTTTTAATAAATTAGCCTCATTTGCCTGAAGAAGCCAGTGAAGTTACTGACTGGTTTGAAAATAATTACGTGCAGGGCAGGTATAAAGACACTTACACAATGGTGTTGTATTTGATACCAATATTATTTCTACCAAATCTGTGGTCTGTATGCAAGGGCATGCAGGATGGTTTCTGTGTGCCCAAAACAGCATAGATGCATGGCACAGAAGATGGGAAAATCTAATAGGGAATGCCGATGTCAGCATATATTAAGCAAAAGAATTTCAGAAGAGCGTAGAAAATGAATGTGAATGTATTTCCTGAGGAAAAGCATGTCCGAAAAGGAAAAAAAAAAAGTAGTCATTTATTGTGTTGCAAGACTTCAAAATATAGTTAAGGATTATGAAAGCTGACCAATTCTTATGGACGGTCTTCATGCAATTGCCCATAATCTTTTTTCTTTCTTTCTTTCTTTTTGGTGTGGGGGGGTATAGGGTCTCACTCTGTCACCCAGACTGGAGTGCAGTGGCACAATCTCAGCTCACCACAACCTCTACCTCCCAGCAATTGCTCATAATCTATGCCTTTAACATGCTTTTTGTTTTTAGTTTTTTGTTTTGTTTTGTTTTTTTGCTTTTGGCTTTTCTTTTCCTTTCTAAAGTTTTTTTCCATTATATTAAATTATCGTTATTTTTTACAATTCACTATGTTTGTATTTCACGATCACATCACTTCCAATATGGGAAGTATAAATTGTGTAAAGATTTTCAGAAAGTTAATTTATTTTATGCATTTCTTGCAAATATGACTTCATGAGGGTGCACTTATACAACACTGACTGTGTGCAAGCATTGTGCATGTAGACAAAAATGTTGAAATCATCAATAAATGAAGAGATGTCCTTTTGTACAATTGTATTTGTGAAAGATAAAATTTTTTGAAATCTTGGCTCTTTGGGCAGCTGGTGCAGTGGTGATGTATGGTAACCCACTGTGGGTTTGTTTTTTTTTTTACGAATTTCATCAAAAGACTTAGGTTGTTTGTCACATTATTTCAGATGACTGTGGTTATAAAGCTAGGTGCACCAACCTACTATTACCAATCCTAGTGATATGCATTTATACATATCACCTTTGACTTATTTCTTTATGACTGTGGTTGATCTGCTCATAATCATTTTATCCATGTAATGTCATTAGTATATCTGAGTCTTTATGCTTGCAAAAACATATATGTTATTATTGCCTATTTTATTGTACAAAGTAGCCTAGAAAATGTTGTGTCTTGTTATATATATTTCTTAAAACCCCTATTAAAAATTAAATAAGTACCTCTTAAATAATGTGTTTTTTTTCCAGAATTTTTGGGATTTTGATCTTTCAGGATTGTGATTTATGGGATTTTAGGCTTTAGAAATTTTGATCTTTCACAATTTCAACATTTGGGGTTTTGGTGTTCCGAATTGTGTCTTCCAGGATTATAATTGGCTCCCATTTTGTTTCTTTCTCTTGCCCAATGTCTCTGACTAGAACTTCTAGTACTGTGTTGGATAGAAGTGGCAGGAGTTGATACCCTTGCCTTATTCTTCATCTTAAAAGAAATGTTTTCACTTTTTCATTGCTGAGTATGATGTTAACTGTGAGCTTGTCATATGTGACCTTTATTGTGTTGAGGTACTGTTCTTCTAGACCTAATTTGAGAGTGTTTAACATGAAGGGATGTTGATTTTTGTCAAATGCTATTTTTGCATCAATTTAGATGATGATATGTTTTTCCTCTGTTATGTTAATGTGGTATATCACATTTATTGATTTGCCTACATTGAACCATCCTGTATCCCAGAAACAAATCACATTTGATGGTAGCAAATGATCCTTTTAATGTGCTATTGATTTGAGGTTCCTACTATTTCGTTGTGGAATTTTGCGTGTGTGTTCATCAGGGTCATATGCCTGTAATTTTATTTCCTTGTCTGACTTTTATATCAAGGTAATGCAGACCTTATAAAATGAGTGTGAAAGTATTTCCTTGTATTCAATATTTGGAAGAACTTGAGAAGGACTGGTATTAGTTCTTCTTTACATATTTAGTAGAATTCATTAGTGCCACCATCAGAGCCTGAGATTTTTATCCTTTTATTTTTAGTTGGCATGTAATATGTACATATTTATGAGGTACAGAGTGTTATTTGGATATGCGTATGCAATGTGTAATGATCATATCAGGAAAATTAGCATATCCATCACCTCAAACATGTATCATCTCTTTGTGTTTTGAATATTCAGAATCCTCTCTTCTAGCTTTTCTATAATGTATAATTAATTATAGTTAACCATATTTACCCTATAATACTACATAGCAACATGACTCCTTCCTCCTATCTAGATATAATTTTGTATCTCTTAACAAACCTCTCCCCATCCTTCCCTCCCCCCAACACTTCCTGGTCTCTAATAACCACAGTTTTACTCTGTACTTTCATGACTTTAAATTTTTAGCTCTCACATGTGAGATAATGTGGTATTTATTTTTCTGTGCCTGACTTACTTCACTTAGCATCCTCCAGGCTCATCCATGTTGCTGTGAATGACAGGATTTCATTCCTTTTATAGTTGAATAGTATTTCATTAGGTATAGAGTATATACCATATTTTTTAATCCATCTGTTGTGGATATTTAAGTTGATTCCTTATCTTAGCTATTGTGAATAGTGCTTCAGTAAACATGGAGATGGGGTGGGGGCAGGGTGAAGATAGTCCTCTGCTATTCTGATTTTCTTTCCTTTGAATAAATTTCCAGTGGTGGGATTGCTGGATCATATGGTTGTTCTACTTTTAGATTTTTGAGACACCTCCTGTCTGTATTGCGTAAGTCTGTGCTACTTTACATTCCCATTAAGTGTACAAGTGTTCTACCTTATCTACATCCACACCAGCATCTATTGTTTTTTGTCTTTCTTAGAATAGACATTTTAACTGGGGTGAGATGATATCTCGTGGTTTTGATTTGCATTTCCCTGATGACTTGTAATGCTGAACATTTTTTTTTTCATATATTTTTGGCTGTTTGTGTGTCTTTTGTTTGTATTTGTATTTTCTGAGAAATGTCTATTCAGATCTTTTGCCTGCTTTCTAAGCAAATTATTTGGGTGTTGCTATCAAGTTGTTTGAGTTCCTCGTATATTTTGCATATTTGCCCCTGGTTACATGAATAGTTTGCAAATATTTTCTCCCATTCTACAGACAGTCTCTTCACTCTGCTGATTGTTTCCTTTGCTGTGGAGAAGCTTTTTAGTTGGATATTGTGCTTTTTTATTTTATTGACTGTGCTTTTGAAGTCTTAGTTATAAAATCTTTAGCTAGATCAATGTCTTGATGCTTTTTCCTGTGTTTTTGCCTTGTAGTTTTACAGCTTGAGGAGTTACATTTAAGTCTTTACTCAATTTTGAGTTGATTTTTATATATGGTGAGAGATGTAGGTCTAGTTTTATTCTTCTGCATGTAGATATCTAGTTGTCCTGGTACAATTTATTTTCTGCTTCTGTAAGTTTGATTATTTCAGATACCTCATATAAGTAAAACTGTACTCACATAAGTACAATGTTGTCCTTCTGTAACTGACTTATTTCACTTACGTCTATCCATGTTTTTGCAAATAATGGACTATCCTTATTTCAGGCTAAATACGACTCCATTGTATGTATATACTACAGTCTCTTATCCTTTCATCTGTTGATGGACCTTTAGGTTGCTTCCATATTATGGCTGTATTAAGGTTCTCTAGAGGGACCGAAGTAATAGGATATATATATGTGTATATACGTATATATGTAAATATATAAATATTTTATATAAATGTATAAATTATATATTATATAAATAAAGAGGGGTTTATTAAGTACTGTGAACTCACATGGTCACAAGGTCCCACAATAGACTGTCTGCAAGCTAAGGAGCAAGGAAGCCAGTCCAGGTCCCAAAGCTAATGAATTTGGAGTTCAATGTTTGAGGGCAGGAAGCATCCAGCACAGGAGAAAGATGTAGGCTGGGAGGCTAAGCCAGTCTAGCCTTTTCATGTTTTTCTGCCTGCTTTATGTGCTGGCAGCTGATTAGATGGTACCCACGCAGATTAAAGTGGGTCTGCCTTTCCCAGGCCACTGACTCAAATGTTAATCTCCTTTGGCAACACTCTCACAGACACACCCAGGATTAATACTTTGCATCCTTCAATCTAATGAAGTTGACACTCAGTATTAACTATCACAATGGCTATTGTGTATAATGCTGCAATAAACATAGGAGTGCATACATCTCTTTGAGATCCTGATTTCATTTTTGGGGGATATATACCCTGGAGTAGGACTGCTGGGTCATATAGTAATGGTATATATTTTTTAGGAAGCTTCGTACTATTTTCCATAGTTCACACTAAAATTAAGAATGATTTTGGCCAGGTGCTATGGCTCACATCTGTAATCCCAGCACTTGGGGAGGCTGAGACCAGTGGGTCACTTGAGCTCAGGAGTTTGAGACCAGCCTGGACAACATGGCAAAATTTTGTCTCTACAAAAAATACAAAAATTATCTAGGCACAGTGGCACACACCTGTAGTCTCAGCTACTTGGGAGGCTGAAGTGGGAGGATCACCCAAGCCCAGGAGGTCAAGGTGGCAATGAACTGTGGTCACACCACTGCACTGCAGCCTGGGTGATGGAGTGAGACCCTGTCTCAAAAAAAGAATAATTTTAATAGTACAGTAATACAGTGTCAGATATTTGTCTTTACATTTACATTTATCAAGTGAGTTTATACTTTCATATACTTTTTTGATATCATTTAGCATCCTTTTGTTTCAACTGTTACACACTTTTATGTTGTCATTTAGCATTCTTTTATTTCAACCTGAGAATCTATCCTTAGCATTTCTTTTGAGGCAGATGTGATGGTGATGAATTCCCTCAGGTTTTATTTATCTGGGAACATCTTATTTTATTTAATTTTAATTTTATTTTGAGACAAGGTTTCCTCTGTCACCCAGGTCAGAGTGCAGTGACATGATCTTGGCTCACTGCAGCCTCAACCTACTTGGCTCAAGCTGTCCACTTTAGCCTCCTGAGTAGCTGAGACTACAGGTGTACACCACAATGCCTGGTTTATTTTTGTATTTTTTGAAGGGATGAGTTTGCACCATGTTGCTGAGGCTGGACTCGAACTCTTGAGCTCAAGTGATCCACCAGCCTCAGCCTCCCAAAGCGCTGGGATTACAAGCGTGAGCCACCATGCCCAGCATTATCTAGGAACATCTTTATTTTCTCCTTCATTTTGAAAAGACAGTTTGCTGGGTATAGAATTCTCGGTTGCCATTTTCTCCCCCTCTTAGCCCTCTGAATATATCATCCTTCTCACTTCTGGCCTGCAAAGTTTCTGCTGAGATATCCACTGATAGTCATATTAAAGACCCCTTTTTAAAATTTTTTTTTTTTTGAGATGGAGTCTTGCTCTGTCGCTCAGGCTGGAGTGCAGTGGCGTGATCTCAGCTCATTGCAACTAGAGGTCTTTTTTATGTGATGGGTCATTTCATATAAAGTGTGCTTTCTCTTACTGCTTTCAAAATTTTCTCTCTGTCTTTGACTTTTAAATATTAATTAATTTTATTGATGCCTAATAATTACATTTATAGGGTGCATCTGATATTCTGATACATGTATACAATGTTTAATGATCACATAAGGGTAATCAGGACATCCATCACTTCAAATATTTATCATTTCTTTTTGTTTGAAACATTCCAAATCTTCTCTCCTAGCTGTTTTTAAATATACAATAAATTCTTAACTATAGTCACCCTACTGTGCTATCAAACTCTAGAACATATTTCTTCTATCTAACTGTATTTTTGTGATAATTCAATTATAACATGCCTTGAGGCAGACTTCTTTGGGTTCTATTTTGTATCTGTTTGGGTTCTATTTGGTGTCTTTTGAGTTTCATGAGTTTGGATATCTATTTCCATCCCAAAGTTTGGGATTTTCTTGTTATTATTTTCTAAAAAAAGCTTTGTGCCTCTCTTTCTCTCTCCTTTTTTTTTGGGGGGGGGGCGGGGAGATGGAGTCTCAGTCGCCAGGCTGGAGTACAGTGGCGCAGTCTTGGCTCACTGCAACCTCTGCCTCCCGGGTTCAAGTGATTCTCCTGCCTCAGCCTCCCAAGTAGCTGGGACTACAGGCACATGCCACTACACACATCTAATTTTAGTATTTTTAGTAGAGATGGGGTTTCACCATGTTGGCCAGGATGGTCTCAATCTCTTGACCTCGTGATCCACCCACCTCAGTCTCCCAAAGTGCTGGGATTGCAGGTGTGAGCCACCGCACCTGGCTGCCTGTCTCTCTTTTTTTCTCCTTCTTAGGCTCCCATAGTATGTATACTGGTTTGCTTGACAGTGTTTCATAAGTCTCTTAGTCTTTCATCACTGTTTTTTTCTTTCTTTCTTCTGATTAGATCATTTCAAATGACCCATCTTCAAGTTCATTGAGTTTTTTCTTAGGCTTGATGATGCTGTTGAAGCTCTTTATTGAATTTTCAGTTTAGTTATTATATTCTTCAACTCCAGAGTTTCTGTTTGGTTATTATTTACACTTTTTATCTCTGTTCATTTTCTCATATTGTTCACGTATCATTTTTCTCTGATTTTGTTTAGTTGTTTATCTTGTCCTTTTGTAACTCGTTGAACTTCTTAAGATGATTATTTTAAATTGTTTGTCATGCTATTTATAGATCTTTATGTCTTTAAGATTGGTTACAGACGATTGATTTTGTTCCTTTGCTTATGTCATATTTTTCTGAATCTTCATGTTCCTTGTAGCTTTGCAATGGTGTCTGTGCATTTAAATAAGCAGCCACTTTTTCTAGTCTTTACAGATTGGATTTAGCAGCTGAAAACCTTTAACAATCAGCCTGGCTAGAGATTTTGTGAATCTCTCGAAACTATTTTATAAATGTGCACATCCTCCTACTCTCTCTTTTGCCTTGGGGAGATGTCTCAGGATTGTGATTCTTCTTCCGTTCCTGCAGAGTTGTGCTGGATGCTAAATGCTGCCTTATCCTTTTCTCTAGTACAGTGCATCGATATGCTGGAGCATAAGGTACAAGCTCAACTTCCCTTCCTCTCTCCTGAAAAGAAAATTCAGGATTGTGTGCATTTCCCCAATTGCACTAAGCCATGCCAAGCACTGAAAGTCATCCTCTCCTTTTTCCTAGGGCAGTGCATTGAGATGCCAGGATGTTGGGTGCAAGCTCCACTTCTCTCTATCCCTCCTGCAGAAGTAGTCTCAGGATTGTGTGACTTCTTCCAGTCCTGCAGAAATAAGCTAGTTGCTGAGATACGTGTTGTCTGTGGATCTGTGCCATCTACAGAAATGAATACCCTCTGCTAAGAACTGTGACATCCACTGACATCCTTGCCACTGCTAGGGGCCATGCTTGGTGCTGGGGGTTGTGCCAGCCACTAGGGACTGCACTGGCAGCTGCAATCTGCCCTGTTAGCTGTGATCAGCACCAACAACTGCATTAGTGCAATAAGTGCTGGCAATTGCAACCCATGCTGGATATCAAACGCTATATGAATGTCTGGACTTGCAGGCTTCTGAAAGTCTCATCAGTTGCAGGGAGACCCATCAAGGACTGGGAGTTGTGTGCTGGAGCCATGAAGGCTGCTCTTAGGTGTATGGGGGCTGCTGGAGGCCATGTGGCAGCTGGAGCCCTCACTGGCTGTTGGAGGCCATGCCAAATGCTGAGAGCTACCTATCCCAAATCTGTTATTAGATATGCATAGGTATTCCAACTATGCTGGATCCTTCAGTCCTCTGAATAAGTCAAGACAGGAGCATTTGTCTTGGGCCAGTGCCCTACAAGGTGGGGATGTTGGATGCACTCCTTGCTCTCCTTTCTTCTTGGAAGAAATTGTGGGCCAAGTGGATTTATCTCAGTGGTGAGTTGTGCCAACTTGAAGGAGTAAGAAATGTGGGCAAAGTGAAATGCTCTTCCTACCTATTTCAATGTGGCCATTCTTGGTTCTGTGGCTCTTTTAGGATGCTGCAACTTCTACACTGGATCTGGTATTCTCACAAAGTTGAAATGTGTGCTACAAGAAGGTATACAGATATCCCTATTCACAGACCACCTGAGTAGATGAGAACCCAGTCTGGAAACATGTACATTGGACAAGGGACATAAGAGATCCATGTTCCTGGACAGTATAGGAAGAAATAAAGGTCTATAGAAGAGCCTGGAATGGAGAAGGAAACATGAGATTAGCTGTCATTAGATCCCTTTCCTACCTCAAATTCTCTCACTCCTCATACGTCCATATGTCATGCTCATAGGTCCATCACACACCTTTGTGCATCTTTCTCCTGCTAAAATTACCTTTTCTCCATTTCCTCTTTTGCAAGTCTTATAAGTCTTCTCACTTAAGATCCAGTTTGTATGTTGTTTCTATGACTCTCATAACAAAGTCGCTTTCTTTTCTTACTCCCAGAGTCTTTGTATACATTTTTACTATAGAAGCAACCATACTTTGGTACAACCATTTACAAGTTTTTCCGCTATTAGAGATGGTGAGTTTTATGTCAAGTTTTGTCAATATCTATCTGTGGGATCTGGGCCAAGTGGTGTTGCCTCTTTGAGTCTCAGCCTTCTGTGTAGGATGGCAAAGATAAACTCATTGATCCCTCAGGGGACTTGCAGCCTTATAGTTCTAGTTTTTAATTCCACGGCCCCTTGATCTATAGCAAAACAAGTTGTGCACTTTAAGTGGCTAGTTTTATGTGTCTTGTGCCATAATAAGGTCTCTATGGGAGAAAGGCCCAAAGCGAAGACCAGAGGCCAGAATTCTGAGGGATTCAGATGGGGAAGGAGAAATTGTTCTTGGTGCCTCCAAGTGGTACTAACAGAAAGCCATATAAATTACAGAAAGTCATAAATGTTTTCTGGTTGCCAACTATTCCAAAATGTGCTTCCTCTGTAGTCAGTAAAACGTATACACTTCAACTGAGACACAGAGAAATACCTTTCTAAAAAGTTGCCTAGTTCTGAACTCAGTTTTTTCCTGCAACTATTATTTCCAGTGGCACTGATTTTTCTCCTTCAAGTTATTGTATTCATCCTTGCCTTAAAGTTTGTATCATTTGTGTCAATATTAGGCAGCTTCACCACAGATTGACTCAAGCTATCCATTTGAAGTATTAACTCCTTATTTGGGCTATTCTTCTCTTTCCCTTTTCTTCTTTCTCCATAAGATGGCATTTGGAAGCAGTGGGAAACTTACATTTAACATCATAGGTGATCAGGAAGGCTGTTTGGTCTGTATATATACTGCTGTTGACCTCTGTTCTAATGTCTAACGTCGTGTGATCTTTGAGCATGGCCTCTTTATTTCAGCATCCACTGGTCTTTGGAATCCTGTGCTATAATCTCTTAAAATATGGGTGGTACTTCCTGGTGTTTTAGGCATAATGCTGGCATCTGCTGATGATGATCATGTACTTTGCTGTTACCTCCGGTTCTGAGGTTCCTGCACCTTGCAGCCTTGACATTTTGCCCCAGATATATCTCCCACTTGACTACATTTTTCAGCACTTCTAGTTCCGTCTCACAGTTAGTTTAACTCTCAAGTGTTTATTTGACTCCACTTGAGCCTTAAGATGCCACCATAATGTCCACACAAATGGGGGCCTCCATCAGCCACCTCTGGCTCATCTAATACCATGTTGGGTCATAATGACACACTCTGGAGAAATGGAGCACCAATTTTGTTGTTATAAAACTTCCTCTCAGCCAAATATATTTAGGTGATTCTATTTTATCATTACATTTTCCTTCTTCTTAGGAAAAATTATTTTGCAATTTTCCAGGGGTAAAAGCCTCAATCTCCTACTCTAGTTTCAATGGTTTAAGGATTGCTGGGAATTGAGGAGGTGGAGAATCTCTAAGGGACTCGAAAGGGGAAAAAAAGGGGATATATTTCAAAATTTATTACTCTGCCATAGTTAGAGAACATGTCTGTTTAGGTGAAATCGTTTTTTTTCTTTTTATGTCCTTAATTCCCACATCACCCTTAGCTCTCTTCAAGCTGTACAGGGTTGCAAACTCAAGCATATTTGAATTTGCCCCCTCCAAAAGGTCACTGAAATACAGAGAGACAGGGATTAGGGCTGTCACTCACTCCTGTCAGAATTCCCTGTATGCATATATGAAGGCAAAATTCCAGGTTAGATAGTGGGAGTATTCAGCTTTGAGTTTCAATCAACCCAGAAAATTAGTCAGTTTGTTCATCATTCAGATTCAAGGTGACTGGGTTCAAGTTTCTTCCTTATTTAAGCCCAGAATGACAAGCTGCCTCTGGCTTCTCACCTTTCCTCTTCACAGTCTGTGGGCTTAGTTAAAATTGGTTTCTTCAAAGTGAAAAGAATAAAGAAACCTTGGATGAGGCTCTTAGAATATTGATCCTAAACTTTAGGAGACAAGGATAAAGGTAAAATCCTATTAAATTCCAACAACTCTTCCCCAGTAATTCAAGGTCTTTTTTAGAGAAATTTTTTAAAATTCATGTTCTTCTTTTATAGTGGATAGAGATAATGCAGAACTGTGTTTAGTGTCTGGTGTCATGAAATAAGACAGAACCAAAGAAAGATCTATTTTATGCGTATTTTCATCTCCAGTCTTTTGGTTCCGTTGTAGCGAAAACATTGGACAGTTGCTATGGACTCCTCAGCATCCAGCCATTCCTATCTGGAATGAATTTCAAGATACAGAAGCAGGTCCAACATTCTACACTGGAAGCTGAAGCCTGGGCAGCTGTTCTGTCTTGACGATCATGTGGCAGCTGGGAAGGTGGACATGAGACCTAGACTCAGCCAATCTGATGGTACATTATGGACTTTGAATCCTGAAGAGTAACACAAATAATAGGGGTGTCTTCTTGTGGTGAGTGTGATGGATCTAGGGTCCTACAATGTGGCAGCGAGTGGGGGGAGGGGCACAGCCCAGCAGCAGTGGTTCTGAGTGTCCAGTGACCCAAACAAGCTCTTTCTGTGGTATGATTTTTAGTAAGTCTTGTCTCTGTATAGTTGCCTTGTTGCCAAACCTCCCTATCAATTATAAAATTTTTGGATCTCCTTATAAGAAATTGCTTCTCTGTTTAAATAAGCAGAGTTAATATAGGTGGTTGCAACTAAGAACCCTGGCAGGTGCAGAGAAAATAAGCCCAGGGTAAAATCCACCTCTCCGCTCATCTTCCTCTTTCAGGGACCTGATGTCTGCACACAGCAGCCTGGCATCCTAGCCATTCAGACCGGTAATTGACTCACGCTTACTTCTTTGAAACATGTCTTAAGAGGTACACGGGCAACCTTGATCACTATGTAAAGTTGTTGGGGATTTTGGAGGGTCTGCAAACCAGAGAGTCTGAAATAACTAGGAATATTGCAGAAGAGATTTCTGTCTATGAGGCTACAGCCCACAAGTTCTCCCGTACAGTCCTTTGTCTCTCAGTTTCCATTTCTCAAGGTTGTCAATCTGCTAGATGCTACAGAGAAAATGACACCCCAGGCCAGGCACGGTGGCTCACGCCAGTAATCCCAGCACTTTGGGAGGCCAAGGCAGGCGGATCACCTGAGGTACGGAGTTCGAGACCAGCCTGATCAACATGGAGAAATCCTGTCTCTACTAAAAATTCAAAAAGTTAGCCAGGTGTGGTGGTATGTGCCTGTAGTGCCGGCTACTCGGGAGGCAGAGGCAAGAGAATCGCTTGAACCCAGGAGGCGGAGGTTGCAGTGAGCCAAAATCACACCATTGCACTCCAGCCTGGCCAACAAGAGCAAAACCCCGTCAAAGGAAGGAAGGCAAGGAAGGGAAGGAAGGCAAGGAAGGGAAGGCAGGGAGGAAGGAAGGAAGGGAAGGGAGGGAGGAAGGAAGGAAGGGAAGGGAGGGAGGGAGGAAGGAAGGAAGGAAGGAAGGAAGGGAGGAAGGGAGGAAGGGAGGAAGGGAGGAAGGGAGGAAGGGAGGAAGGGAGGGAGGGAGATGTCGCAAAAAAATGCACCCTAAGAGACCAATAGATATCAGCTTCCCTGTGACCCATCTAGGGTGGTATATTTACATTTTGAATAAGAGAGCAATCTGATGATGATAGAATTATGTCAATTCAAGGCTGGAAATTCTGTCCATGCGGCGAGTGAGCATGGAGGCTTTCTTTATGTCTTTTGGACCTATCCATCCATATCTGTTTCTAGGATCTAGGTTCCCCTTGAATCTGTTTCTGTGGATAGTTTGAACATTATGATAAATTTTTCTAGCAGGTATCTGGAAAACTGAAAGGTAATTACTTCCTGATGGCTAAACAAAAGAATTCAAGTGCTGTTTATCTCAGTGCTCTTCTCTTTTTTCGTGCCAAAAATTCAAACAACCCACCGTTAGGTACTGTTACCAGAAAAAGCATTTGTTACTCTCAAGAGTTTTGTTTGTCCCCTGATGAGAAAAAGGACTATATTGCTTTAAACTGTTGCTCTTTTTTTGTGGAGGTTGTATTGTAACTGGCAAAAAGGTCCAGCTGCCCACTGCTTGCAGAGAGAAATCAAAAATAATGAGTTGTAATAACAGGGAGAAAGATTTTATTATTCATGCTAGCAGGGGAAGAGCAGAAAAAAGTTCCACTCTCCAATTCTTGGAGGGAATATGGGTTTTTGAAGAAAGGGTTTGGAATACAGACGAAGAAAGGGGGGCAGGAGGTGCCAGGTGGCGTGACTTGCTCTGCTGTCCTCTTATTGTGCCAATTGGTGAAGGTACTGGCACCATCGTGGGGATCTTGCCAGGTTATAAATTAGTCACTCTTCAGTCACGTGTGGGTTCCATCCTCAAAGTGATCTTTTGTTGAAGAAAGAATTCCAGAGGTGACTAATCCCTATCAGAATCCGACTGCTGAGCTTGTAAGGAAACATGACCAGATAAGAGAGCGCGGGTGGGCGTGGTGGCTCACGCCTGGAATCCCAGCACTTTTGGAGGCCAAGGCAGACGGATCACCTAAGGTCAGTAGTTTGAGACCAGCATGGTTAACGTGGTGAAACCACGTCTCTACTAAAAATATAAAATATGATCCGGGTGTGGTGTTGCGCACCTGTAGTCCCAGCTACTCAGGAGACTGAGGCAGAAGAATCGCTTGAACCCAGGTGGTGGAGGTTGCAGTGAGCTGAGATCATGCCACTGTACTCCAGCCTGGGCGACAGAGCGAGACTCCATCTCAAAAAAAAAAAAAACAAAGAGACAGAGAGGACATGGTATGTGCTTAACAAGCACATAGGTGAATAAATGTGCGTAAGGCACAGGAGTATAGCATGGGAAAGGAAAGGTAGTGGAAGTTCACAGCCCATTCTGAGGCTGTACTTTAAGATGAGCGGTAACATACACGCAGTTTTTCTCAAAGTTTTATCTTGAGACCGAGAGGAGGAAGAGGAAAAAGCAAAGAAGAAAAAATAGTTTAAAATGCAGTTTGAGGCTTAGCTTTTAAGCTGCTGGTTACACTATTGAAGAACCTTTACATGTGGTCTCTCATCGTTATCTGGTTCTCCAAATGACTCCTGGGTAAATGGCACTTACAGTGTGGCCAGAGACACCACATAAGCATATTCCCCCTAGTGTTACATGAGAGTATTTTGTCTAATTGTTGAGTTTAGTTCTGGTAACAAGTAAGCAAGGGTCATAGTCAGAAAATTGTCAGAGGCGTTTGAACCAGAGCAACTCCATCTTGAATAGGATCTGCATAAAATAAGGCTGAGACCTGCTGGGCTACATTCCCAGATGGTTAAGGCATTCTAAGTCGCAGGATGAGATAGGAGGTCGGAACAAGATACAGGGCATAAAGACCTTGCTGATAAAACCGGCTGTGGCAAAGAAGCTGGCCAAAACCCACCAAAACCAAGATGGCAAAGAAAGTGACCTCTGGTGGTCCTCACTGCTCATCTTACACTAATTATAATGCATTAGCTCCCATCAGCATGAGGACAGTTTACAGATGCCATGGCAAAGCCAGGAAGTTATCCTATATGGTCTAAAAAGGGGAGGAACCAGCCAGCAGGGTGGCTTACGCCTGTAATCCCAGCACTTTGGGAGGCTGAGATGGGCAGATCTTGAGGTCAGGAGATTGAGACCATCCTGGCTAACACGGTGAAACCCCGTTTCTACTAAAAGTACAAAAAATTAGCCAGGCATGGTGGCAGGCGCCTGTAGTCCCAGCTACTTGGGAGGCTGAGGCAGGAGAATGGCGTGAACCTAAGAGGCGGAGGTTGCAGTGAGCCGAGATTGCTCCAGCCTCAGCAACAGAGCGAGTCTCCACCTCAAAAAAAAAAAAAAAAAAGGAGGAACCCTCAGTTCTGGGAATTGCCCATCCCTTTCCCAGAAAATTCATGAATAATCCACCCCCTGTTTAGCATATAATCAATAAGTAACTATAAGTGTCCTTAGTCCAGCAGCCTAAGCTTCTGCCCTGCCTATGGAGTGGCCGTTCTTCTATTCCCTTGACTTTCTTAATAAACTTGCTTTCAGTTTACTCTGTGGACTCGCCTGAATTCTTTCTTGCACAAGATCTAAGAACCCTCTTTGGGGGTCTGGATTGGGACCCCTTTCTGATACCTTTCTGATAACGAAATTAGAACCGCTAATACGGATCTGATCCTCTCGCCTGGCAATTTAGTTTTAACTTCTCTCCCTCTCCAAGAGGTTATCAGAAGAGAAGATAATTAGATAACTAAGATGAAATATTCCTGATGTCTGTAGCACTGGAGTATTGTCTGCTTTGTCTAAGATGGTTTAAAATTGTTCTTAGAAGAAATACAAAATTAGGAAATTAGAGTTAAAAGAGACTTTAGTTAAGGGTCCGATAATCTCACTCCCTAATTTAACGTTTCTAAAAACCAAGAACCCAAATGAAGGAGTAACATGATGTGAATAACGTTGAATACTCTTAGACCAGTGCTCTCCCCACTATATCAAGCAGCCAGAACCATTGCGTTGTTTACATATGTTTACTTAGATGTTTACACAAATACCTGTGTATGTGTAAATGGATAAATACAAATATTCAAAGGAGAAAGATAAGCAAGACAACTTTCACAAGAAAATGTGACATCTTCAGGACCCATCAACCCAGCACTAAAATACTTTCTAAACGTATTATCATCTGGAAACCATCAAGATGACTTCATAAGGCATAATTCAAACATCTGTAAAAACCATGATTTCCAAGGTCATATAACACTTGGGTTAAAAAAGATGGATGGCTGCTGGGAAACAGAATAATTGGTCCAACAAGTTTGTTGGAATAAGCTGTTCTGTAAATGGAAATTATTTCCTCTGATTTTCAAACTGCTGGATGAGGCTTCGTTTTTTTCAACTATATCTACTGACATCTAGTGTTATGCTTAGTTGGTTGCAGGTATATATCTAGGAAATCTGCACTGGAGAGCTGAGTATCAAACAGTTATCTGTGAAATGACATTGGAAGTATCAGCTTTTCATTACCCAGATGTCTCTACACTTGTTCACACTGGGTGCAAGTTATCATTGTTCTATTTGCCTTTCTCTCTTTTGTAAATAACGTCTGACAAAAGGATTTAGAGAAAGGGGTGATATTGTGCCTTGATTCGTTTTGCTGATGAAGAATTCCCTTCTGAATACACTGCATGCTTAGTTTTCCAGTGTTGATGATCTCAGGTAGCACATGTTATCCTTCTTTTTCCCACAGCCTCCTTCTGATTTTTGTGGACTTGTTCATTCAAATATGAATCCTTTTCGTTCTATTATCTCCGTAGTGAAGGGACAAGAAATCACTGAAATCTAGAACTAGAAAGAATTTAGAATCATGATGTCCAGTTCCCCTCGTTAGTGGAAAAATCAAACTCTATAAAAATATTTTAAAGAGGTTTATTCTAAATGCATGACTGCAGTCCAGGGAAAACACAAACCCAAGAATTCTCGAGTAAGTGGTCTCGAAGTGGTGGGGTTACAGTTTGGTTCTATACATTTTGGGAGACAGGAGTTGCAGGCAATGACATAAACCAGTACATAGAAGGGATACATTGGTTCAGCCTGAAATGGCAGGACATCTCAAACTGGGGGGCTTAAAAGGCATAGGTATGTTAGATATGAAAATGTTCTAGGGATAAATGCTTGGTGCCGCAAAGTGAAACCAGCACTCAGGCAAACGTTTTCTCAGCAAGGTAGTTTACTTCTGCAGAAGGGTGCCGCTCATGTCAATCAAGATCACAAGAGCACACTGAACAAAGGAGAGCAGGGGATTTTTATCTCTGATGTATAGTCCTTACCTCTGTGTCATTCCCCCATGGACTGGGGACAGACCACACAATTTGAGCTGACCCGACTGACTACTTGCAAATATTTTTCTAAATATGGAAGGGAAGGGGGATGTGAGGTATAGTGGTGAAATGTGTGAAATGTGAAGTTTCGGGGGAACAGTGGGTGCAGGTAATCAAGGGAACACATGTGAGTTATTGATTAATGCTGATGGGAAGCAGGTAGGCTGTTTCCAGTAACTAGGGGCAAGGAAGCATGTAGAATAAGAAAGTTGAGTTGGAGAACAAAGGACTAGAAAGTTAACAGGCTAAACCTTTGAAGAGAAACTGATTCATTGTATCTTAAAGGTGGGTTTTAGGGATTCTTGAGTTGACCACGTGTTGGGAAAGTTAGGCTATTGTCTAAAGACTTGAAGTTAGTAGAAAGGAATAATTGGGTTAAGATAAGGTGGTTGTTGGGGGCAAGGCCCTTGTTATGTAGAGGAAGCCTCTTAGGTAGTAGTGGTCAGAGAGAATAGACTGTAAATGTCTCTTTTCTAAGCCTTTAAACGTGTCAGGTTCTAAGCTAATCTCTCCTAGATCCTAGATCATGGAAAGACCTAGAAAGGGAAGGCCTGGCTGCATTAATGGCAGTTCTCTATAGATGCAAATTTCCCCCATAAAAGACAACTTTGCAGGGTCATTTCAAAATATGTCAAAGAAATACATTTTGGGGTGAAATATTTTGATTTCCTTCAGAGTTTGCTATCTGTCATGTGATATTATATCAGAGTCAGGTTGGCAAGTAAGCCATATTATATCAGATAATAACAAGCCATTTAACAAGATTTTATGGTTAGTAGGGTGTGAGTTGACTTTGGCTTTGCATGGCCTTGGGCCTTGTTTTTAATTTGGTATCTAATTGCCACACAGATTCTGTTTTGTGAGTGTTATTGTCAGAGGTGTTTAAACCAGAGCAACTCCATCTTGAATAGGAGCTGGGTAAAATGAGGCTGAGACCTACTGAGCTACATTCCCAGATGGTTAAGGCATTCTAAGTCACAGGATGAGACAGGAGGTCAGCACAAGATACAGGTCATAAAGACCCTGCTAATAAAACAGGTTGCAGGAAAGAAGCTAGCCAAAACCCACCAAAACCAAGACAGTGATGAGAGTGACTTCTAGTCATCCCTACTGCTACACTCCCATCAGCGCCGTCACAGTTTACAAATGCCATGGCCACATCAGGAAATTACCCTATATGGTCTAAAAGGGGAGGCATGAATAATCCACCCCTTGTTTAACATATAATCAAGAAATAACCACAAAAATGGGCAACCAGCAGCCCTCAGGGCTGCTCTATGTAGTAGCCATTCTTTTATTCCTTTACTTTCCTAATAAACTTGCTTTCACTTTACTGTATGAATTCACCTTAAATTCTTTTTTGTGCGAGATGCAAGAACCATCTGTTGGGGACAGGATTGGGAGCCCTTTCCGGTGACATTAGGATCTTTATTTTAACTTTAATGCTGGTCAGTCATGCCTAAATTTCAAAAAGGAGGGGGTATGACAAGGTATATCTGCCCTCCCTTCCCATCATGGCTAGGAATTCCATTTTTCAGGTTTCTGTGGTGTTCCCTTGGCCAAGAAGGGGTCTCTTCAGGCAGCTGGGGGACACAGGATTTTATTTTTGGTTTATACCCTCATCTTTTTTGCACTGGTGGAGGCAGAGGATAAGAAAGGTTGTGGCTTTCTCAGAATTCATAGCTGCTAAGACCAACCACAGAATAAGAAATTTAAACCAAAAGAAAAAAAATTTTTTTTTTTTTGAGATGAGTCTCACTCTGTCGCCCAGGCTAGAGTGCAGTGGTGCCATCTCGGCTCACTACAAGCTCCACCTCCCGGGTTCATGCCATTCTCCCGCCTCAACCTGCTGAGTAGCTGGGACTACAGGTGCCCGCCACCATGCCTGCCTTTTTTTTTTTTTTTTCTTTTTTTTTTTGCATTTTTAGTAGAGACGGAATTTCACCGTGTTAGCCAGGATGGTCTCGATCTCCTGACCTCGTGATCCTCCCGTCTTGGCCTCCCAAAGTGCTGGGATTACAGGCGTGAGCCACTGCGCCTGGCCGAAAATTTTTTTGATCAATTAGTCTGACTGATAAGAAAACCTGGAGCTAGAAAATATAAGTGTCTTATCCCAGCTCATTCAGCAGACTGGAGGCAAGACCCTGCCTCACATCCCTCTCCGTTGCACCACACTGCCACCTTCACCACCCAAGAATACAAGAGTGGAAAAAATCGCCTTTCTTCTGAATATTAGACAAAGGAGGACATTGGAATGGGCAAGTTGTGACACGCTAAAACCTGTGCGGTATTTTATGCTCCGGGGTTTTCATATCCTCATGCTGGCTTGCACTTAATTAGAATATTCTTCTCTGTGAGTACAGGCATACCTTGTTTTACTGTACTTTATTGCACTTCGCAGATACTGCATTTTTTACAAATTGAGGGTTTGTGGCAACCCCTATGATGAGCAAGTCTATCGGCACCATTTTTCCAATTGCATGTGCTCACTTCGTGTCTCTGTTTTGGCATTTTTTAGCAATAAGGTATTTTTACATCAAGGTATGTATGTTTTTAGATATAGTGCTATTGCACACTTCATAGACTACCATACACTGTAAACATAAATTTATAGGCACTGGGAAAACAAAAAAATAATTGTCTGATTTGCTTTATTGCAATATTCACTTTATTGCAGCGTTCTAGAACCAAACCTGCAATATCACCGAGGTATTCCTGCACGGAGTCATTGATTTCCCGTCACCTGTTGAGTGTTTCTACAGTCACACAGTGGAAGTATTTAGCTTGTTCCTGGCTTTCGTTTTAAAGCCTTTAGTACTACCAATTTGTAAGCTTTTAAGGTTATCAAGAAATAACTTTGGTCAATTATCCCTCACAGGATTTTCCCCTAACTTGTAGCATTTATGTGTAGTAATTTTTTTTTTTTTTTTTTTTTTTTGAGACGGAGTCTCGCTCTGTCACCCAGGCTGGAGTGCAGTGGCGCGATCTCGGCTCACGGGTTCCCGCCATTCTCCTGCCTCAGCCTCCCGAGTAGCTGGGACTACAGGCGCCGCCACCTCGCCCGGCTAACTTTTTTGTATTTTTAATAGAGACGGGGTTTCACCGTGGTCTCGATCTCCTGACCTTGTGATCTGCCCGCCTCAGCCTCCCAAAGTGCTGGGAATACAGGCATGAGCCACTGCGCCTGGCCGTGTGTAGTAATTTTACTTCAACTAAAAAGAAAAGAAAGAAAGAACTTAAAACGAAACCAAAAAAAGGCTGATACCGCACTATTGTCTTCCTGAATATTTTTGGTTGGTTTTTATTCCCTTTTGTACCAGATCTTGAAGGCTTCCAGGAGTCACTGCTTGCTTTGAAAAAAAAAAAAAAAAAAAAAAAGGTTCTCTCACCTCCTCTGTGCCACCGGGTGGTTTCTTGTTTATACATGGAAACCTCTGTGTATCTCTGAGCTCTCACTTTGCCCTTTCATTGGCCTGGGCTTGAAGACTCAGAATTCAGTAATCACTCCCCTTGATCTGGTAACAGCTTTAAAAACAGAAGGCTAGAGAAATGGTTTTCCAGAAAAATGAAAAGGTTTCAATTCCAATGGAGAACGGGAAGGGTTCCCTGGCTCAGAGAGGAGAGAAGGTATACAGCAGTATTACTAAGCAACAAGTCACTAGATGGCAGCTACTCTTTACTATTTAAAGAACCAGAGTGAATATTTTCTATTTTAGAAAGTGGATTTTTTGCCTATCTGAGGAAGGCATTATAGCACCAACACTTGATGGGCAAGATAAAAAATGAAGCTACTTGTCAGTGTGATTATAATGTATCTTCTATTCCTTTTCCTTTCACCCATGGCTCGGAACAGCTTTATTTTCAGATGCTCTGGTTAATTTAACATTTTTATTGACTGGTTATTTGCTTTTTTAACTCCATAGAGGTTACTGATTATCAAAGGATTAGGAGATACATTAAACAATACAGCTGTTGGATATGTTTTCTCTTTTAGGAGGTTCCTGAGGATCTTGCCATATGTTTTTGAATGATGACTCTGAACTTTCACATGAGAGAAAGATACCGTGCTCTACTTTAAGAATCGGGTGAGTCTCTGTTGATACACTTGCTAGTTTGTGGCTCATTTATGTAAGCTGTGAGTATGTATTTATATGTTAAACATGAGGGGCACATAGAAATGAATCAAATCTTGTTATTTATTTATTTATAAACTATTTGGGCAGTCTCACCTTTTAACTAATTGACTTTTCTGTCAGTTATAGTGAGTCAAACATAAAGGAACAAGACATGTAGACTACAGAGGGAAATATAGTAATTGGGAACTGGAGGACATCTTGGAGGATGGCATGTAAGATCATGTCTGTTTAACAATGATATAAGGGTGGCTCATGCCATAATCCCAGCACTGGGAGGCCAAGGCGGGCAGATCACCTGAGGTCAAGAGTTCAAGACCAGCCTGGCCAACATGGAAAGACCCCCATCTCTGCTAAAAATACAAAAATTAGCTGGGCAGGCCGGGCGCGGTGGCTCACGTCTGTAATCCCAGCACTTTGGGAGGCCGAGGCGGGCGGATCACAAGGTCAGGAGATCGAGACCACGGTGAAACCCCGTCTCTACTAAAAATACAAAAAATTAGCTGGGCGCGGTTGTGGGCGCCTGTAGTCCCAGCTACTCGGGAGGCTGAGGCAGGAGAATGGCGTGAACCCGGGAGGCGGAGCTTGCAGTGAGCCGAGATCGCGCCACTGCACTCCAGCCTGGGCGACAGAGCGAGACTCCGTCTCAAAAAAAAAAAAAAAAAATTAGCTGGGCATGGTGGCACACACCTGTAATGCCAGCTACTCAGGAGGCTGAGGCAGGAGAATCACTTGAACCCAGGAAGGAAAGTTTGCAGTGAGCTGAGATCGCACCACTGCATTCCAACCTGGGCAACAAGAGTGAAACTCAATCTCAAAAAAAAAAAAAAAAAAAAAAAAGAATGATATAAATGGCAGTGGCATCCTAAGATGTGACTGGACAGTAGAGCACATAGGGACATATAGATAAGGGAAATTATAAATAAATCTCTAAAAAGATAAGATAGAAAGTTGAAAATATTCTTTGTTCTCACTGGATCATAGACCTTAAGGAAGGAAACAGATATGTAATTTTTAAGGAGTTCAAACCTTATGTTTTATCAGTCATTTTAATAAAGTTAAATAAAAAATGTTTTTGAAAAATGGAAAATCATAAAGGTGCTTTGGCCGTTTGCATGTGGGCTTATGTGAATTATAATTAAATGAAATATGGTGCAGTGGATGGCATCTGACTTCATTGCACCATTCTTTTTGTTTTTTGTGTTTTGGGGGGTTTTCTTTGAGATGGAGTTTTGCTCTTGTTAACCAGGCTGGAGTGTAGTGGTACAATCTCAGCTCACTTTAACCTCTGCCTCCTAGGTTCAAGCAGAGCGATTCTCCTGCCTCAGCCTCTGGAGTAGCCAGGATTACAGGGGCCCACTGCCACACCTGGCTAATTTTTGTATTTTTAGTAGAGATGGGGTTTCACCATGTTGGCCAGGCTGGTCTTGAACTCCTGACCTCAGGTGATCCACCTGTCTCGGCCTCCCAAAGTGCTGGGGTTACAGGCCTGAGCCACCACACCTGGCCCTCACTGTTCCATTCTTATCTTGAAACAATGTTTTCCTACCTACAGTCACCCCAAAACTCCCTCCCCCTATAAAAGACACATATTTATATTGTTTTTATTGCCATGAATTTTCTCTTATGCATATCTACCTAAATTCCGTCTTTTTAACTATTTACTCCTGTCTCTCAGGCTAGGTAAAGTCTGCCATTTTGCCCAAGCGTGGGTAATTTATAAAGGAAAGAGGTTTAATGGACTCACAGTTCAGCATGACTAGAGTGGCCTCAGGAAACTTACAATCATGGCAGAAGGGGAAGCAAACATGTCCTCCTTCTGTTGGGCCTGTTAGCATTTGTAAACAGAAATATCTCACAGTACGGTGGGAGACCTTGACCAGGGACAACTTGGCTGAAAGTTCCTGGTCCTGTCTCTGGGGACTAAGGGAAAGACTAGGCTTGCAATTTATGCTGAGCAACTCTTCATAACTCTGAATTATTCGAGTGACCTTTCAAGAACTGAAATTAAACCCCAGTTACAAAAATTAAACACTCCCTTTTCCATCTAAAAAAAGTAATGTGCATTCTGGAGATACTTGTTGCCTGGCAACAAAATGCATACTTCCTTCTTCTTCAGGGAACTGCCAAAAAAGATATAAATGCTAGGAAGAAAACTGGCCATAAAAGAGAGTCAATAAAATAAATCTGGTGATTCTTAGAGTAGGAGGAAAGCAGATTTACAAAATTTGCATGTTTGTGTGTATGTGTGTGTGTGTGTTTCTGTGTGTCTATGTACTCATGGACTGGGTAGATGGAGAGCAAGAGATAGAAACAAAACAGTCTACGGGATGAATTTATTTATTCATTCTATTGTGGAATGAATGGAAACAGGCAGGTGTAACAGGAGGGTTCCTGCTTTAGAGAAGTGTAGTGTTAACCATCTGTATTAGTCTGTTCTCATGCTGCTAATAAAGACACGCCCACGCCTGGGTAATTTATAAAGGAAAGAGGTTTAATGGACTCACAGTTCAGCATGACTAGAGTGGCCTCAGGAAACTTACAATCATGGCAGAAGGGGAAGCAAACATGTCCTTCCTCACATGGTGGCAGCAAAGGAAAGTGTCGAACAAAAGGGGGAAAAGCCCCTTACAAAGTCATCAGATCTCATGAGAACTCACTCACTATCATGAGAACAGCATTAGGGTAACCCACCCATGATTAAATTACATCCCACTGGGTCTCCTCCCACAACATGTGAGGATTATGCAAACTAAAATTTAAGATGAGATTTGGGTGGGGACACAGCCAAACCATATCACCATTCCCCCAAACCACTAACTATGCAATCATTTGAGGGAATAAGGAAAAAAAAAAAGAGTAACAATGATGGAAAAATATGACCCTTTTTATTTGTATTGTTTAAGAAACTAAAGCATGGAGAGGTTTACCTACTTGCAAAAAGTCAGATAACTGGTAAGTGGCATAGCTGGTTACTCTCTCTCTTACTTAAAGAGTATTTTTAATGTTTCAACAGTCACATGCACACCCTCCAGGCTTCTACACCTCCTTTTTCCCCTGGAGAAAACTAGTTTCCCTTAATTGTATCTCATATACACTTTTTTATTGTGATAAATTATACATAACATACGATTTACCATTTTAACCATTTTTAGTCTATTGTTCAGTGGCACTAAGAACATTCACATTGTTAAGCAACCATCATCGCTTTCCGTCTCCAGAACTTTTTCATCTTGCGAAAATGAAACTCGTACCCATTGAAAAATAACTCCTCCCATTCTTCCCAGCCCCCAGCCCCTGGCAACTAGTATTCTATTGTCTGCCTGTATAAACTTGACTACTGTAGGAACCTTATATAAGTGGAATCGTACAATATTTGTCCCTTTGTGCCTGGTATATTTCACTTAGCATAATGTCTTCATTATGCACCAGATCTTGAAGGCTGCCAGGAGTCACTGCTTGCTTTATCCATGTCAGAGTTTCAAAGTTTATCCATGTCAGAATTTCCTTTCATTTTATCTATGTACCACATTTTGTTTATCCATTCACTCATCTGTAGACACTTTGGTTGTTTTCACCTCTTGGATATTGTGAATAGTGCTGTTATAAACATAGGTGTAGTAGTATCACTTCAAAAATCCTGCTTTCAGGTCTTTTTTATTTATACACAGAAGTGGAATTGCTGAGTCCTATGGTAATTATATAAAAACATGTTTTAGGAACTGCAATACTATTTTCCACAGTGATTTCACCATTCTCTCTACCCACCAACACTGCACAGGGTTCCACTTTCTCTGTGTCTTTATGAATATTTGTTATTTTCTGTTTTTGATAGTAGCCATCCTCATGGGTGTGAGGTTTTATCTTTTTGTGGTTTTGATTTGCATTTCCCTGATGATTAGTGATGCTTAGCATCCTTTTGTGTGCTTGTTGACACTTTGTATATCATCTGCAGAAATAACTGTTCAAATCCATTGCTCATTTTTGAATCAGGTTGTTTTATATTGTTGTTGTTGTTGTTAGGAGTTCTCTAAATGATAGGGACAGGAGAGAAATTCTGGGAGGGCAGGTCCCCGGTGAGGGCTCCACCCTCCAACCTGAAGCTGAAGCACAAAATGAGAACTTACATCCCTCGTTTCCTGCTCGAATGTTACCATTTCTGAAACCACCCATGGCCTGCCCTGCCCCCCATCCTGGGCCCATAAAGACCCCAGGCTCAGCCAGCAGAGAGGAAAGAAGCATAATAGTCTCTAATGAGTCTTTGTATTTCTGTGGTCTCAGTTGTTACGTCTCCTTATTTGTTTCTGATTTTACTTATCTGAGTCCTCTCTTTTTTTCCCTTAGTCTAGCTCAGAGTCTGTCCATTTTATTTTTTTTTTAAAGCCAACTTTTCAGTTTTCTTGACTTTTAAATTTTGTTGTCTCAATTTCAGTTATTTCTGCTCTGATCTTTATTATTTCTTTCTTTCTACTAATTTTGGGTTTGGTTTTAGCTTGCATTTCTAGCTACTTTGGGTGCATTGTTAAGTTGTTTATTTGAAGTCTTTCTACTTTTCAATGTAGGAGTTTATTGCTATAAACTCCTCTCTTAGTACTGTTTTTGCTATAGCCCATAGATTTTGGTATGTGGTGTTTCCACTTTGTATAAAGAAATTTTCAATTTTCTTGAATATTTTCAATGAAGAATAAATTAATTTCTTCATTGATTTATTCATCATTCAGGAGATGTTTTAATTTCTATGTGTTTGTATAGTTTCCAAGATTCTTCTTTTTATTGATTTCTAATTGTATTCGACTTTCAAAAATTTGTTGAGACTTGTTTTGTGACCCAAAATGTGGTCTATTCTGAAGAATGTTCCATGTGCTGAGAGGAGTGTATATTCTGCAGCAGTCAGGTAAAATGATCTACAAATGTCAGTTAGGCCCATTTGGTCTAATTTTGGTTTCACTTTGATGTTTCTTTGTTATTTTTCTGTCTGGATGAACTTTTCATTATTGAGTCTGAGGTATTGAAGTCCCCTACTATTATTGAATTACAGTCCATCTCCCCCTTTAGAGCTATTAATGCTTGCTTTATGTGCTTTGGTATTCCAGCACTGAGTGCACAGGTTTAGAATAGTTATATCCTCTTGCTGAATGGACCTCTTTAACATTATATAGTGATCTTCCTTGTGGTTTTATGTTTTTTTAACAGTCTTTGACTTGTAGTCTGTTTTATCTGGTATAACTTTAGCTACTCCTGCTTATTTATTTATTTATTTTTTATTTTTTTGGTTTCTGTTTGCATGGAATATGTTTTTCCTTTCAGTCTGGTATAGATGTATTTATAGGTGAAGTGGTTTTCCATTAGGCAGCATATAGTTGGGTCATGTTTCTTCATCCTTTCAGCCACTCTATGTTTTTTTTTTTTTTAATTGCAATTGGTTTTGGGGGAACAGGTGGTATTTGATTACATGAATATGTTCTTTAGTGGTGATTTCTGAGATTTTGGGGCACCCATCACCTTAGCAATGTACACCGTACCCAATGTGTAGTCTTTTATCCCTTGCTACCCCACACCCTTTCCCCTCAAGTCACCAAAGTCCAATATATCATTCTTATGCCTTTGTGTCCTCATAGCTTAGCTCCCACATATGAGTGAGAACATATGATGTTTGGTTTTCCATTCCTGAGTTATTTCACTTAGAATAATAGTCTCCAATTCCATCCAGGTTGCTGCGAATGCCGTTATTTTGTTCCTTGTTATGTCAGAGTAGTATTCCATGGTATATGTAAACCATATTTTTTAATCCACATGTTCATTGGTGGGCATTTGGGCTGTTTCCATATGTTTGCAATTGCAAATTGTGCTGCTATAAACATATGTGTGCAAATACCTTTTTCGTAGAATGACTTATTTTCCTACGGGTAGATACCTAGCAGTGGGATTGCTGGATCAAATGGTAGATCTACTTTTAGTTCTTCAAGGAATCTCCACACTGTTTTCCATAGTGGTTGTACTACTTTACATTCGCACCAAGAGTGTAAAAGTGTCTCCATTTCACAACATCCATGCCAACATCTACTATTTTTTGATTTTCTGATTATGGCCATTCTTGCAAGAGTGAGGTAGTATCGCATTGTGGTTTTGATTTGCATTTTCCTGATAATTAGTGATGTTGAACATTTTTTCATATGCTTGTTGGCCATTTGTATATCTTCTTGTGATAGTTGTCTATTCATTTCCTTAGCCCACTTTTTGTTTTGTTCTTGCTGATTTGTTTGAGTTCTTTGTTGATTCTAGATATTAGTCCTTTGTCAGAGGTATTGATTTTGAAGATTTTTCTCCCACTCTGTTGGTTGTCTGTTAACTCTGATAATTATTTCTTTGGCTGTATAGAAGCTTTTTAGTTTTTATTATGTGAAAATTATATACTATACAAAAATTATATATTTTTAATGACTTTTATTATTATTGATGGGTAAGAACTTACTACTGACATTTTGTTATTTGTTTTCTGGTTGTTTTATAATTCCTGTCTTCGGCTGACTCTCTTTTCGGACTCAGCCTTCCTGCACCCAGGTGATTAAAAAGCTTTATTGCTCACACAAAGCCTGTTTGGTGGTCTCTTCACAAGGATGCGCATGAGATTTTGGTGCCGTGACTCGGATCGGGGGAACTCCCTTGGGAGGTCAGTCCCCTGTCCTCCTGCTCTTTGCTCCGTGAGAAAGATCCACCTACTACGACCTCTGGTCCTCAGACCAACCAGCCCAAAGAACATCTCACCAATTTTAAATCGGGTAAGCGGCCCCTTTTTACACTCTTCTCCAACCTCTCTCACTATCCCTCAACGTCTTTCTCCTTCCAATCTTGGCACCGCCCTTCAATCTCTCCCTTCTCTTAATTTCAATTCCTTTCATTTTCTGGTAGAGACAAAGGAGACACGTTTTATCCGTGGACCCAAAACTCCGGCACCGGTCACGGACTCGGGAAGGCAGCCTTCCCTTGGTGTTTAATCATTGCAGGGACGCCTCTCTGATTACTCACCCATGTTTCAGAGGTGTCTGACCACGCGGCAGGGACGCCTGCCTTGGTCCTTCACCTTTAGCAGCAAGTCCCGCTTTTCTGGGGGAGGGGCAAGAACCCTTACCCCTTTTCTCCCTGTCTCTACCCCTTCTCTGCTTTTCTGGGGGAGGGGCAAGAACCCCAACCCCTTCTCTGCTTTTCTAGGGGGCAAGAACCCCTGAACTCCTTCTCTCCATGTCTCTACTCTCTCTTTTCTCTGGGCTTGCCTCCTTCACTATGGGCAACCTTCCACCCTCCATTTCTCCTCCTTCTCCCTTAGCCTGTGTTCTCAAGAACTTAAAACCTCTTCAACTCACACCTGACCTAAAACCTAAATGCCTTATTTTCTTCTACAACGCCGCTTGACCCCAATACAAACTCGACAGTAGTTCCAAATAGCCAGAAAACGGTACTTTCGATTTTTCCATCCTACAAGATCTAAATAATTCTTGTCGTAAAATAGGCAAACAGTCTGAGGTGCCTGATGTCCAGGCATTCTTTTTCACATTGGTCCCTCCCTAGTCTCTGTTCCATTGCAACTCGTCCCAAATCTTCCTTCTTTCCCTCCTGCCCGTCCCCTCAGTCCCAACCCCAAGCATCGCTGAATCTTTCCAGTCTTCCTTTTCTACAGACCCATCTGACCTCTCCCCTCCTCGCCAGGCTGAGCTAGGTCCCCGTTTTCCTCAGCCTCCACTCCCCCACCCTGTAATCCTTTTATCATCTCCCCTCCTCACACCCAGGCTGGCTTACAGTTTCGTTCCTTGACTAGCCCTCCCCCGCCTGCCCAGCAATTTCCTCTTAAAAAAGTGGCTAGAGCTAAAGGCATAGTCAAGTTTAATGCTCCTTGTTCTTTATCCGACCTCTCCCAAATCAGTTAGTGTTTAGGCTCTTTTTCATCAAATATAAAAAACTTAGCCCAGTTCGTGGCCCGTTTAGGCAGCAACCCTGAGACACTTTTCCGTCCTAGACCCTGAAAGGTCAGAAGGCCGTCTTATTCTCAATATGCATTTTATTTTATTACCCAATGTGCTCCCAACATTAAATAAAACCCCAAAAATTAAATTCTGGCCCTCAAACCCCATAACAGGACTTAATGAACGTCGCCTTCAAGGTGTACAATGATAGAGTAGAGGCAGCCAAGTAGCAACTTATTTCTAAGTTGCAATTCCTTGCCTCCACTGTGGGACAAACCCCAGCCACATCTCCAGCACACAACTCCAAATGCCTAAACCGCAGCTGCCAGGGGTTCCTCCAGAACCTCCTCCCCCAGGAGCTTGCTGCAAGTGCCGGAAATCTAGCCACTGGGATTCCTCCTAAGCCGTGTCCCATCTGTGCGGGACCCCACTGGAAATCGGACTGTCCAGCTCGCCCGGCAGCCATTCCCGGAGCCCCTAGAGCTCTGACCCTAGGCTCTCTGACTGATGCTTTCCCAGATCTTCTTGGCTTAGTGGCTGAAGACTGACGCTGCCCCATCGCCTCGGAAGCCTCCTGGACCATCACAGACACTTTAGGTAACTCTTACAGTGGAAGGTAAGTCCGTCCCCTTCTTAATCAGTAGGAGCCTACCCACTCCACATTACCTTCTTTTCAAGGGCCTATTTCCCTGCCTCCATAGCTGTTGTGGGTATTGACAGCCCGGCTTCTAAACCTCTTAAAACTCCCCAACTCTGGTGCCAATTTAGACAACATTCTTTTATACACTCCTTTTTAGTTATGCCCACCTGCCCAGTTCCCTTATTAGGCCGAGATATTTTAACCAAATTATCTGCTTCCCTGACTATTCCTGGACTACAGCCACATCTCATTGCCGCCCTTCTCCCCAACCCAAAGCCTCCTTTGCGTCTTCCTCTCGTATTCCCTGACCTTAACTCACAAGGATGGGACATCTCTACTCCTTCCCTGGCAACCAATCACATGCCCATTACTATCCCATTAAAACCCAATCACCCTTACCCCACTCAACGCCAATATCCCATCCCACAGCATGCTTTAAAAGGATTAAAGCCTGTTATCACTCGCTTGCTACAGCATGGCCTTTTAAAACCTATTAACTCTTCTTACAATTCCCTTGCTGGTCGGTTTAGGACTTTCTGCCTCCGCTATTGCTCTCGGTACTGGAATAGCAGGCATTTCAACCTCTGTCACGACCTTCCATAGCCTGTCTAATGACTTCTCTGCTAGCATCACAGACATATCACAAAATTTATCAGTGCTCCAGGCCCAAGTTGACTCTTTAGCTGCAGGTGTCCTCCAAAACCGCCGAGGCCTCGACTTACTCACTGATGAAAAAGCAGGACTCTGTATATTCTTAAATGAAGAGTGCTGTTTTTACCTAAATCAATCTGGCCTGGTATGACAACAGAAAAAAACTCAAGGATAGAGCCAAAAAACTTGCCAACCAAGCAAGTAATTAGGCTGAACCCCCTTGGGCACTCTCTAATTGGATGTCCTGGGTCCTCCCAATTCTTAGTCCTTTAATACCCTTTTTTCTCCTTGTTTTATTCGGACCTTGTATCTTCCGTTTAGTTTCTCAATTCATCCAAAACCGTATCCAGGCCATCACCAATCATTCTATACGACAAATGTTTCTTCTAACAACCCCACAATATCACCCCTTACCACAAGATCTCCCTTCAGCTTAATCTCTCCCACTCTAGGTTCCCACGCCACCCCAATCCTGCTTGAAGCAGCCCTGAGAAACATCGCCCATTCTCTCTCCATACCACCTGCAAAAATTTTCGCCACCCCAACACTTCAACACTATTTTGTTTTATTTTTCTTATTAATATAAGATGGCAGGAATGTCAGGCCTCTGAGCCCAAGCCAAGCCATCACATCCCCTGTGACTTGCACGTATACGCCCAGATGGCCTGAAGTAACTGAAGAATCACAAAAGAAGTGAAAATGCCCTGCCCCGCCTTAACGGATGACATTCCACCACAAAAGAAGTGAAAATGGCCGGTCCTTGCCTTAAGCGATGACATTACCTTATGAAATTCCTTTTTCTGGCTCATCCTGGCTCAAAAATCTCCTCCACTGAGCACCTTGTGACCCCCACTCCTGTCCGCCAGAGAACAACCCCTTTGACTGTAATTTTCCTTTACCTACCCAAATCCTATAAAATGGCCCCACCCTTATCTCCCTTCGCTTACTCTCTTTTCGGACTTAGCCCGCCTGCACCCAGGTGATTAAAAAGCTTTATTTCTCAAGTAATAATAAAAATAATAATAATAATTCCTGTCTTCTTTCTTTCTTCCTTGTGGTTAAGTGATTTCCTATGGTCATGTTTCAATTCTTTGCTTTTTATTTTTAGTGTATCTATTATATGATCTTGCTTTGTGGTTACCATGAGATATAACAAGTTTTTTGGTTTTTGTAGTTTTTTGAGATGGAGTTTTACTCTGTCACTGAGGCTGGAGTGCAATGGCACAATATCAGGTCACTACAACCTCTGCTGCCCAGGGTTCAGGTGATTCTCCTGCCTCAGCCTCCCAAGTAGCTGTGATTACAGGCACCCACCACCTCGCCTGGCTAATTTTTGTGTTTTTAGTAGAGATGGGGTTTCACCATGTTGGCCAGTCTGGTCTCGAACTCCTGACCTCAGGCGATTCACCTGCTTCAGCCTCCCAAAGTGCTGGGATTACAGGCATGAGCCACCACGCCCGGCCAATAAGTTATTTTAAACAGATAACAGTTTATCATCTATCATAAAGAAAAGAATAGAAACAAAGGAAAAACTGAAAAAAAAATTCTACACTAACTTAACCACCCCCCACACATTTTGCTGTTTTTTGGTCTCAATATATATATTTGTATATTGCCTGTCTCATAATAGGTCACTGTAGCTATTATATTTTGATAGATTTGTCTTTTAGTCATCATAATACAGTAAATCTTGAATTATACACTACAGAGTTACAGTATTAGTGTATTCTGACTGTCTATGTACTTACTTTTACCAACGAGTTTTATACCTTCAAATGTTTTCTTATGGCACATTAGTTGTATTTTTTTTCTTTCAGATTGACAAACTCCCTTTAGTAGTTCTTGTAAAACATGTCTGGTGGTGATGAATTCCTTAGCTTTTGTTTTTCTGTGCAAGACTTATCTGTCCTTGATATTTAAAGGATATCTCAGTTGACAGGGTTCCCCCAACTCCCTTCATCATTTTGAATATGTCATCTCACTCCCTCCTGACCTCTGTGAGAAGGCTGTTGCCGGATGAACTGGAGCACCGTTATTTGTTATTTGCCTTATTTCTCTTGCTGCTTTTAAGGTCTTCTCTTTGTCCTTGACTTTTGAAAGTTTGATTATTATTTGCCTTGAGGTAGTTTTATTTGGGTTAAATTTGTTTGGTTATCTTTGACCTTCTTATATCTGGATATTTCTATCTTTCTCAAGCTTTGGAAAATTTTTAAAAATTATTTATTTAAATAAGATTTCTAAACCTGCCTCTCTTCCTGCTTCCTCTTTAAGGCCAATAAATCTTAGAGTTACCCTTTTAAGTCTATCTTTTAAATCTTATAAGTATTCATTATTCTTTTCTATTATTTCTTTTGTCCTTACTGTGCATTTTCAAATAACCTGTCTTCTGCTCCGTAATTCTTTCTTTTGTTTGATTAATTCTACTGTTGAGACACCCTGAAGCATTTTTCAGTTTGTTAATTGTATTTTCCCCCTCCAGGATTTCTGTTTGATTCTTTTTTGTTTTTTCAATTTCTTTGTTAAGTTTCTCTGATAAATTTTTAAAATTCCTTCTCTGTGTTTTCTTGAAGTTCATTGAGCTTCCTCAAAATAGCTATTTTGAATTCTCTGTCTGAGGGGTAACATAACTCTGTCACTCGAGGGTTGGTCACTGGCATCTTATTTAGTCCGTTTGTTGAGGTCATGTTTTCCTGGATGTTCTCGATGCTTGTGGACATTCACTGATGTCTGGGCATTGAAAAGTTAGGTATTTATTCCAGTAATTGGTGTCTGCCTTTATTTTTACTCATCCTTCCTCAGAGGGCCTTCCAAGCATTCAAAGGGGACAGAGAGTTGGGTTCCTTAAGCCTACATGGTCACTGCAGCCATTCCAGCACTACAGAACACCTTAAGCTCAGGTATGCTGCAACTCTTGCAGACTCCTATATACCTAGCCCTGATGAACTTGAAGAAAATAAAAAAGAATTCCCTGTGTTCCCAAGTAAAGTTTTTCACTTTCTTCCCTCTTATTTTCCACATGGAATGGTGCCGGACTGTTTGGAGCTGGGGAAGGGGTGATGCAAACACTCTCGTGGTTACCATAGCTGGCACTGTGCTGGGTCACACTTGAAGTGCACAGTGTCCCAGACTGGTACAGTACCTGGGCATACCCAAGGCCCACATCTGCTACTGCCTGACTCCCACTGATGTTTATTCAATGCCCAAGGTCAATTATTCAGCAGGTGGTGAAGCTTTCTAGGACGTGGGTTTGACCCACTAAGACAGCAGATTCCCTTCTGGGTCTGGAAGCACCATCCAGGAGCAATGGCCTGGAATCAGGAGCTATGGGACTCTGCCCAGAGCTTTGTTTTACTGTGGCTGAGCTGGTACCCAATTGCAAGACAATATTCCCTGTACTCTTTTCTCTCGTTTTCCAAGTAGAAGGAGTCTCTTTCCACACTGCTCTGCCTAGAGTCAGGAGAAGGGTGACATAGGCAATCCCATGGCTGCCGTATGTGGTGTGATGCAGGATCACACCCCAAGCCTACAGCCTTTGAGACCAGTACCAGAGTTTGCCCAAGGTCCACAGTGCTATGGCCTTGCTGCCACTGATATTTATTCAGGCCTTTAGGCCACTTCAGCTAGCTGGTGGTAGAGCAAGTTGGAACTTGGGTACCTTCTGTTGGGGCAATGGGTTACTCTTTGGCACGGGACTGATTTAATTTCTTGCTTTGTGGGCACTGGTAAAATTCTACCAAATGCTGTGTTCCACTGTAATGGGGTGGCAGTCTGTGGCACTTCTCTCTCTCTCTGTCTCCATGCTGTACTGCCTGGGTCTGGAGGAGGGTAGTATAGGTAATATGAAACTGTCCTTCCTACACCCTTCAATGTTTCTTGTCTTGCTGTTATACAAAAATCAGGTACTATGTGACCTCTCACCCAGTTTTTTAGTCCTTATGAAGGCGTATTATTGTAAGGGTAGTTGTTTAACTTGATGTTCCTATGGGAGTGGGGGTAAGGAGGACAATTGCTCAAGGGTTCCGTTTGACCATTTTGCTCTACCTGTCTCCAAAGAGCATTATTTGTGACTGTTAACTCATTGACTGAAAGAAAAACAATGGTATATTCCATTATGTCAGTAGCTCTGAACATTTTCTGGATTACAAATATCTTTGAAAAATAATTAGACATGCACACATGCTCTTGAAAGTGCCTGCTTATACATGCATGCATAAACACCTCTCCACACAGGGAAATACACGTAATTTTAGAACTTTTTTTTTTAACCCAGCCAGTGTCTGTTAGCAGGCCTCTGTCCTGATGTGCAACATCAAATGCCTTGTGAATGCCATGAGTTGCTTTCTGGTCTCATCTCTTCCTTATTCCTCACAGAGAAACACCCTTGTAACAGCCATAATTTTTTCTGTAGTCAAATATGAGCTGGGCTCTAAGCAAAAGGTAAATAAAAGCATAAACTGACTACTGGGCCAATGTATAGACCACATTCATTCAGTGGTGACTGATTAACTTGTAACCTAAGCAGTTGGTATAAATACAGAGATAGAGGCTGTAGTTTCCAGAACAGAAATAAAACCTACATACTGATGTAGCTTATGCATAATGAGTTGGAGAAAGTTGGCACTGAAAGGCATGACAGTGCTCTATTGCCTAACACTCCCCGCTTTATAAACTAAGATCCAAACAAGCAGAGTGACTTACTCATGGTGAAATAGCTAGTTAGTGGCAGAGCGAGGACTCGATCCTGTTCTGCTGGTTACTGATTAAGAGATTTAATACACAAGCCATCAAGTATGTGACTAACCTTCTGATATGCTTAATGGTTTATGAAAAACACAAGCTGTCATGAGCATGTTTAAATATTTAATTTTCTTTAAAGATACAGGTCACCATTTTAATTTGCACGTATTGGGGATTCACTATACTTAGAATTATACAGAGAGTTATCCTACAGTTATAAGGGAGATTTAAAAAAATAGCAAGTCACAGTAACAGCATAGGGTGCTGACACTTGTCTAACAGAAATAACACTGTGGTTGTCTCTTGAACAATGCAGAGATTAGGGGCACCAAACCCCCAAACAATCGAGACTCTGTATATGACTTCTGACTGCACCACAATGTAGCTATTAATAGCCTACTGTTAGCCATAAGCCTTACCAATGACATAAACAGTTGGTTAACACATATTTTGTATATGTATTGCATATTGTATTCTTACAATAAAATAAGCTAGAGAAAAGAAAATATTATTTCAAACATCATGAGGAAGAGAAAATTTACTATTTACTATTCATTAAGTGAAGTGGACCATCGTGAAGGTCTTCATCCTTGTCATTTTCATGTTGAGTAGGCTGAGGAGGAAGAGAAAGAAGAGAGATGGGGCTTGCTGTCTAGGTGGGGGGGTCTTGCTGTCTAGGGGTGGCAGAGGCAGAAGAAAATCCACATGTAAGTGTGCTCGTGCAGTTTAAGCCCACATTAAATATCTTTTATACAGTTGTATTTAGAGTGTACAATAAACAATAAAGTACTGAACAGTGTTTCATTGAAATAACTCTATCCTTATTCATTCACCCAACCAGTGCTATTACAAGCATATTTACATACAATATAGTCCACAGAAATTACACTATACTATTTATTGAGCCACATAACAATGTTACAAATGTCATTTATGTATTTGTATTTCCAGTGTATAACATGGCACACAGAAAGCAGTACATAAGGTTTCACGAATATAACATTGGTTCATTACACAATTATCTCTTAACAAAACACTGTTTACATCTGTCTGTTTACCGAGATTATACAGTCCAGTCCAGAATGCGGCAAATAATGTTTCATAGATATGACAGTATATTGATTCATTCACACAACTGGCACTCTTAGAAACATCTTTTACCCATAAAATTTTATGAAGTGTATAATGTACAGCAATAATCCTGAACAATGAGGTTTACAGAAATGACATTATGCTGGTTTATGCACACAAATAGCAGTCTTAGCAACATCTTTTACACATGTGTCATAAAGAATGCATACCATGCATCATCGCGTGCTGAACTCTGTGCTTCATAGAAATAAAACTGATTCGTCCACACAAGTTGACCTGTTAGAAATTCCTTAACACAGCCGGGTGTGGTGGCTCACACCTGTAATTCCAGCACTTTGGGAAGCCGAGGCGGGCGGATCACCTAAGGTTGGGAGTTCGAGACCAGCCTGACCAACATGGTGAAACCCCTTCTCTACTAAAAATACAAAAATTAGCTGGTCGTGGTGGTGGGTGCCTGTAATCCGAGCTACTAGGGAGGCTGAGGCAGGAGAATCGCTAGAACCCAGGAAGCGGAGGTTGCAGTGAGCCAAGATGGTGCCATTGCACTCCATCCTGGGCAAGAAGAGCAAAACTCTGTTTCCAAAAAAAAAAAAGAAATTCCTTTACACATGTGTCTTTGGAGAATGTAAAACATGCAGCATAGGGAACAGGATAAAATGCTTCATTAAATAGCATGGGACTGATTTATATTTATTCAATTGGCACTCTTAGAAACATATTTACGCATCTCCTTAAAAAATGTATAATGGGCCGGGCGTGGTGACTCACACCTGTAATCCCAGCACTTTGAGAGGCCAAGGTGGGCGGATCACCTGAGATAAGGAGTTTGAGAGCAGCCTGGCCAACATGGTGAAACCCTGTCTCTACTAAAACTAAAAAAATTAAAAATAGCTAGGCGTGGCATGGGGGCGGTTGCCTACAGTCCCAGCTACTCAGGAGAAGGAGGCAGGAGAATCGCCTGAACCTAGGAGGCAGAGGTTGCAGTGAGCCAAGATCTCACCACTGCACTCCAGCTTGGGCAACAGAGCTGGAGTCCATCTCAAAAAAAGCAAATGAATAAATAAAAGTGTGTAATGGGCAGAAGAGTGTTGAATGCATGATTCAATGAAATAAAATTCTTCTGATTCAGTCACATAACTATACTTCATATGGTTTGGATATTTGTCCCCTCCAAATCTCATGTCAAAACGTGATCCCCAATGTTGGAGGTAGGGCCTGATGGGGTGTATCTAGGTCATGAGGGCAGATCCCTCATGAATGGCTTGGTGCTATCCTCGTGATAAATGAGCAAGTTCTTGTGCTGCGTTCACATGAGATCTGGTTGTTTAAAAGAGCTTGGCCCCTTCTCTCTCTCTCCTGCTCCAACCCTCACCCTGGGATGTGCTATTCCCCCTTCACCTCTGGCCATGACTGTAAGCTTCCTGAGGCCCCTCACCAGAAACTGAATAGATGTTAGCTCCATGCTTGTACAGCCTGCAGAACCGTGAGCCTGCTAAACCTCTTTGCCCGGACAACACGGTGAAACCCCATCTCTACTAAAAATACAAAAATTATCTGAGCATGGTGGCGCACACCTGTAATCCTAACTACTTGGGAGGCTGAGGCAGAAGAATCACTGGAACTTAGGAGGCAGAGTTTGCAGTGAGCAGAGATTGAGCCACTGAACTCCAGCTTGGGCGACAGAACAAGACTCCGTCAAAAAAAAAAAAAGAAAAGAAAAAAACTCCTCTTTGCTTTATAAATTATCCAGCCTCAGGTATTTCTTTATAGTAGTGCCAAAATGGCCTAGCACAGTGCTCTTCAAAATATTTCTACGCATGTATCTGTTGTGAATGTATAGCCTGCAGCATGGAGTACTAAATGCTATGCTTCACAGTAATACCACTATACTAAATCATTCCTACCACCGGCACTCTAAGTGTCTTTCATACATGTGCCCTAGCATATATAACATAAAGCACAGATTATCAAATACAGTATTTTAGATATGAAATGGTCCTGATTCATTTAAAACGAGTACTTTAGACAATACTGAACACATGGCTCTTTAAAGAATGTATAGCAGGCAGCACCGAGTGGTGAACACAGTGGTTCAAACAAATTATAGTATCTGATTCAATCAGGTAAGTAGAAATCTTAGAAACATCTTTTAAACATGTTTGGAGAATGTATAACATGTAGCAGAGTTTCCCAGACATTTCACCGTACTGATTCATTCACACAACTAGCGCTCTTAGAAATATCATCATGCGGCCAGGCGCAGTGGCTCATGCCTGTAATCCCAGCACTTTGGGTGGTTGAGGTGGGCAGATTACAAGGTCAAGAGATCGAGACCATCCTGGTTAACACAGTGAAACCCTATCTCTACTAAAAATACACACACACACAAAAAAATTAGCTGGACATGGTGGTGTGCACCCATACTCCCAGCTACTCGGGAGGGTGAGGCAGGAGAACTGCTTGAACTTGGGAGGTGGAGGTTGCAGCGAGCCGAGATAGTGCCACTGCACTCCAATTTGGCAACAGCGAAACTCTGTCTCAAAAAAAAAAAAAATTACCATCATACACGTGTATTTTGTTTTTTAAAAACAGGTCTCGCTCTGTCACCCAGGCTGGAGTGCAGTGGTATGAACTCAGCTCACTACAGCCTCCACCTCCCAGGCTCACATGATCCTTTCACACCTTAGCCTCCTGAGTCGCTGGGACTATAGGCGTGCACCACCACACCTGGCTAAATTTTGTGTTTTTTGTAGAGATGGGGTTTCACCATGTTGCCCAGGCTGGTCTCAAACTCCTGGACTCAGGAAATCTACCCACCTCAGCCTCCCAAAGTGCTGGGATTACAGGTGCAAGCATGTGTCTTTACACTGTATTCAGCCCACACTCCTGAACAGAGTGTGTCACATCAAAACACTTGATTCATGTTTTGTCCACACAACAAGCATTCTCATAAACATGATTTACGCATGTCTCTTTAGAGTACATAACAGGCACAACAGATGGAAATACAGTGTGTTATGGGCTCAATTGTGCACCCCCACAAAATTCAAAGGAAGTCCCAAGCCCCAAAATGTCAGGATGTAACCATACTTAGATATAACCATACTGGTGGGGCGTGGTGGCTCATGCCTGTAATCTTAGCACTTTGGGAGGCCGACGCAGGCAGATCACCTGAGGTCAGGAATTCAGGAACAGCCTGGCCAACATGGTGAAATCCCGTCTCTACTAAAATGCAAAAATTAGCTGGGCGTGGTGGCGGGTGCCTGTAATCCCAGCTACTCGAGAGACTGAGGTAGAAGAATTGCTTGAACCTGGGAGGCAGAGGTTGCAGTGAGCTGAGATGGTGCCACTGTACTCCAACCTGGGCTACAGAGTAAGACTATCTCAAAAAAAAAAAAAAAAAAAAAAAAAAAAATCAAACAACAAAGAAAACGGTGTAACCATATTTAGAAATAAGTTTGTAAAGAGATGATTAAGTTAAAACAATGCAGCCAGGCCTGGTGGCACATGCTTATGGTCCCAGCTACTTTGGCCATTGAGATAGGAAGATTGCTGGAGCCCATGAGGTCGAGATTGCTGTGAGCCATGATCTCACCACTGCACTCTATCCTGGGCAACCGAGCAGGACCCTGTCTCAAAAAATAAAAAAGCAATTAGGGTGAAGCCCTAATCCAATAGGACAGATGTCCTTATAAGAACAGAAAGAGATACCAGAAGTGAACATGTACAAAAAAGGAGCCATGTGGGGACAGAATGATAAAGCAGCCATCTGCAAGCAAGGCAAAGAGGACTCAGGAGAAACCAAATATGTCAGCACCTTGATCTTAGACTTCCAGGCTCCAGAACTGTGAGCAATGAACTTCTGCTTTTTAAGTCTCCCAGGGTGTGGTGTTTTGTTAGAGTGACCCTAGCAAACTGGGGTTAATTTTGGTACTGGGAGGCAGAATGTGGCTGTAACAAAGTTCTAAAAAAGTGGAAGTAGCTTTGGAACTGGGTAATGGGTAGGGATTAGAAGAGTTTTGAGGTACCTGTTAGAGAGCGTAGATTACCCTGAAGGGATTGTTGGTAGAAATGTGAGTGGTAAAAACCATTCTGATGAGAACTCAAGTGGAAAAGATGAGTATGTTGCTGGAGAATAAAGGTCATCTTTGTTACATAAAGTGGTGAAGGGGTTGAATTGTGCCCTAGCATTTTGTGGAAAGCAGAATTTGTGGTAAACTTGGATATTTAGCTGACTGAAGAGATATCTGAGCAAAGAATTAAAAGTGTGGCTTGATTTCTCCTTACTGCTTATAATAAAATGTGGGAGAAAATAGATAAATTGAAAGTATTATTAAGCAAAAAGGAACTAGAACTTGAAGACTTGGAATATTATGAGACTACTCATATTTCCAAAAAAAAATAGTGATTTCTGGAAAGAACACCAAGAATGTGGCTGGAAAATCACCCAATAACAAGATTATGGGTGTGACTCATAGATCTACTTAGCCATCTCAGCAGAAGCCAGGAAAAGGCATGGGGCTGTACCAGCAGATACACTGACAGCTTGGACCAAAGAGGACAGAGATGGCACACGATGAAAGAAGAGTGTCAGATTTCTGGGATTGTACAGGAGGAAACAATAGATCTGTGAACATGTGTTATCCTTCAAGTAAAGAAAGGAATGACTCTGAAGTGATTCTGAGATTGGCAGGGCTTCAACTACCACCACAAGCAAAGAAAGCACAGAACCAGGGGTTGAGCTTGTCACCTCCTTGGGTACGGCAGCCCAGGTCACCACCATCTAGGTCCCCAGAGCAGGGCTGTCATTCAGGCTTTGGGGTTGGGGGCGTCGCCCTGGGAGGGCTGCCAACCAGGGCGATCGGAGCAGGGTTGCTGCCCATTGTCACAGGAAAAGCTTCCTCCCCACTGGGCCAGAAAGGTGGGACTGCAACCACAGTGTGCTCAGAAGACACAAGATCAAACCAAAGATACTTCTTCTTGAGTCTTAAAAGCTAATGACATTTTTCTGATAGGTTTTGGAGTTGCTTGAGACTCATGGCCTCTCTCTTCCTTCCAATTTCTGTCTTTTGGAAAGGGAATGTCTATCTTTTGCCTGTCCCAGCACTGTAGTTTGAAAGCAGATGACTTGCCTGATTTCACAGGTTTACACCTGAAAGGGAATTTTCTCCTCAGGAGACATCATCCACACTAAATTTAGATGTTCTGAGTGAGTCTCACCCAGGCTAGATGTAGATACGCTGACAAGATTTTGGGCATAGAGTTGATGCTGAAATGGGCTGATATGTTGGGGTTTTGAAATGAGGTAGATTTATTTTGCACATGATAAGGCCATAAATTTGGGTGCCCAGTAGGTGGAATGTTATGGAATGAATTGTGTCCCCATACAGTGTCTATGTTGAGATCCCAAACCCCAGTATCTCAGGGTGTAACTGAATTTGAAGATAAGGTCTTTAAAGGGGTGAATACGTTAAAATGATGCCATAGAGTGGACGCCTAATCTAATTGGTGTCCTTATAGAAGAAGAGATACCACGGGTGCACCTGCACAGAGGAAAGGCCACGTGAGGACACAGTGATAACACAGCCATCTGCAAGCCTCTAAGAGAAGACTCAGGAGAAATCAGACCTGCCAACACTTGAGCCTCCACCCTCCTGAACTGTGAGAATATTAATTTCTTTTTTGTAAGTCTCCCAGTAAATTATATTTTGTTATGTCAGCCCTAGAATACTAATACACGGTGTTTTGCAGAAATGATATTATCCTTGTTAATTTAAGCAAATAGCATTGTTAGAAACACGCTTATATATGTGCCTTTAAAGCATGTGTGACACGTGGCAGGTGCTGAACACGGTGTTCTTTCATGCAATCAGCACCTTTAGAAACTTTTTCTTTAACAAGAAGGTGTAAATGCAGCACAGACTAGGAAACCCAGTGTTAGGCAGACAAAACAGTATTCTGACTCACTCAGGGAAGAAGAGCTCTTAGAATCATCATTCACACTTATGTCTATGGAGAGAATATAATGTGCAGAACAGCGTGCTGAACAAAGTGCTTCACAGATTATCCTGATTCATGAATGCAAATAGAACACTTTGAAAAAATCATTTAAATGTCTCGATAGATATTGGATAACCTATGGCACAGACTGGTGAACAAAGCATTTCACTAAAAACACGATTGTGATTCATTCACACAAGTATTCTTTTATTTTGTATGTACATGTCTCTTTGGAGAGCATGTAACATGCTGCATAGACTGGTGAACCCAAGAATAGACAGAAAAAACATTATCCTAATTTATTCAGGTAAGAAGAGCTTTTAAAATCATATTCACGCTGTGTATATGCAGAGACTATAACATGTAGGGCAGAGTGTGAACAGTGTGCTTCACAGAAATACTGCAGTAACACTGTCTTGATTCATTCATGCCACTAGCACTCTTAGAAATAGCTTTTATACATGACTTTTAGAGCACATATAGCACAGAGTGCTTGATATGCTTTGGATCTATGTCTGTATTAGTCCATTCTCACACTGCTATAAAGATACTACCTGAGACTGAGTAATTTATAAAGAAAGGAGGTTCACACCATGGCCTATGTATACCTATGTTACAAACCTGCACGTTCTGGACATGTATCCCAGAACTTAAAGTATAATTTAAAAAAAAAAAGAAAGAAGCAAAGAACAAAGACGGAAGAAACAGCACTTGATTTTTGGGACTTTGAGATCTCACACTGAGAGATGGTGTCTGAAAGCAAAACAATTAATACTGCCTATAGAGTCCATTCACAGTAACACACTTACCCATTCTCAGACTCTCAGTGAAAATTCTGCAACTGTCTGGATTTGCATATTCAGTTTCCTATATTCAAAGAATAGATATGTGTGTAGCCTTGGAAAAAATTTACTTTTCCCCAGACTTCAACATCATTTAAATGATACTGATAATGGAAAGATTTCCTCAACATACTAATTTCAGGAATAGCGGAAACATTCTCTCTTTTGAAAAATAATAATGAAAAAAAGAGAGAATAGTCTCCCTAAGGTGTTAGTAGTCTAAACTCTAGTAAAAGTGATTTCTAAGTAACTGATTAACAGTAATAAAATGGTTTCATTGGTTTAAAGAAAGAAAAGAAAGGAGGTTTAATGGACACACAGTTCTGTATGGCTCGAGAGGACTCGGGAAACTTACAATCGTGGCGGAAGGTGAAGGGGAAGCAAGGCATGTCTTACATGGTGGCAGGAGAGAGTCAGAAGGGAGAGGTGCCGCTTATCAAACAACCCAATCTCGTGAGAACTCTGTCACAAGAACAGCATGGCAGAAACAACCCCCATGATCGAATCACCTCCCACCAGGATCCTCCCTTGACATATGGGGATTACAATTAGAGATGAGATTTGGGTGGGGATACAGAGCCAAACCGTATCAGTGTCTCCACCAATCTCATGTCGAATTATAATCCCCAGTGTTGGAGGCGGCGTCTGCAGCACTCATTTGTTGAACACAGTGTTTCACAGAAATAACCCTGTCCTCATTCATCCACAGAGCAAGCATTCTTATAAACATCTTTTATCATCTCTTTTTAGAGAATGAATAACATGCAACTCAGGGTGCTGGACATAGCAATTCTAGGAAATGAGACTAATCTGATTCATTCAGGCCAGTAGCCTTCTTACAATCATCTTTTACATGTGAAGTACAAATTGGTGAATGTAGGGTTTCACAAAAATACCATTATCCTGATTTGTTCACATAACTAGCAATCTTAGAAATAACTTTTGTATATATATATCTCTAAGCACAGAATGTTTTCAGTTTTATACAGAACAGAATCCTGATTCATTAAGGAAAAAGAATTCTTAGCAACATATGTTATACATGTTTCTTTACAGAAAAACATGTATTTTTAATATGTGCATGTATAACATGCATCACAGGTGGTAAACATTGTATTTCACATAAATAACACCATCTTGATTTATCTGATTCATTTACACAAGTAACAAATAAGACTATCCTGATTTTAGAGTAGTGTTACTAAACGCTGTTGAAAAAAAAAAGAAAAGAAAGAAAGAAAAAAAACGCTGTTGGAAACATCTTTTAGACATGTCTGTTTACAGAACATATAACATGCACCTCAGAGTGTTAAAGAGAGTGATTCACACAAGTGACACTATCTTGACTCATTCTGGAGCGAATATTCTTATAAACATCTTTGCTCATGTCTCTTTAGGGAGTGTATATCATACAGCAGAGTGGTGAACCTAGTGTTATACAGAAAGAATGGTGTCTTGATTTGTTCGTGCAAAAGGAAACCTTATGGCTGGGCACAGTGGCTCACACCTGTAATCCCAGCACTTTGGGAGGCCGAGGCAGATCAATCTCCTGAGGTCAGGAGTTCGAGACAAGTCTGGCCAACATGGCAAAACCTGTCTCTACTAAAAATACAAAACATTAGCTGGGTGTGGTGGTGGAGATTTTGGTGGGTGCCTGTAATACCAGCTTCTCGGGAGGCTGAGGCAGGGAGAATTGCTTGAACCTGGGAGGCAGAGGTTGCAGTGAGCCGAGATTGCGCCACTGCACTCCAGCCTGGGTGACAGAGCGAGACTCCATCTCAAAAAAGAAAACCTTAGAATCGTCTCTCACACATCTATGGGGAGTGTATACATGCAGTAGAGATTGGTGAGTACATATCTTTCAGACAAAAAATAATATGCTGATTAATTCGCATATTAGACACATCTTTATATTGGTGAATGTAGGTTTCACAAAAATGCTAGTGTGTGTAGCATATTAGACACATCCTTAACAGATGTCTCTTTTAGAAAACATATAACATGCAGCACAGTGTGATAAACGTAGTATTTCACAAAATAACGCTAATGGGCCAGGGGCAGTGGCTCATGCCTGTAATCCCTGCATTTTGGGAGGCCGAGATGGGCAGATCACTTGAGGTCAGGAGTTCAAAACCAGCCTGGCCAACATAGTGAAACCCTGTCTCTACTAAAAATACAAAAAAATTAGCCAAGCATGGTGGTGCACGCCTGTAATCCCAGTTACTCAGGAGGCTGAGGCAGGAGAATGTCTTGAACCTGGGAGGCGGAGGTTGCCATGAGCCAAGATCGTGCCACTGCACTCCAGCTTGGGGGACAAAGTAAGACTCCCTCTCAAAAAAAAAAAAAAAAAAAAAAGAAAAGAAGCAAAACAAAACAAAACAAAAACACTGTCTTCATTCAGTCACATAATTACATTTAGAAACCTCACTTAGAGCATGTGTTTATACATGTCATTATGTCATTAGAGTGTCTGTAACCTGAGGCGCAGTGTTTCAGAGCAACTGCATATCCTGATTTATATTCACATCAAGTATTAGTGTTAACAACTTTCACACATAGCTTATTAGCAGGTAGAGCATGCAACACAGGGAGCCCAATACAGTTTTCCCAGAAATAAGCTGATCTTGATTCATTCTTGCAAATCACATTCTAAGACTCTTCTTTTATACATCTATATTGACAGAGCAGATACCATGAAGCACAGATCCATGAAAACAGTGTTACAAAGCAGCAACCAAAACCTGATCTTTTCACACAAGTGCACTTTTAGAAATATCCTGATACAAGTATCTTTAGGGAAGGGGTAGATAGTTTGATGAGCTGGGGATCTGGGGATCTGGCTATGCTGACTCAGCACTTTAGTTGCAGGTGCAGATGAGTCTGGCAGAAGTGAGCTGCACATGCGTGAGTCTCCTGAAGACTGGCAGTGATGCTCAGAAAACCTAGGGCCTAGGATCCAGGTCCATGGCCAGCATTGGTTCTGGTGATCACTGCAGGCCTTTGAATTGCCAGACTCAGGTGAAGATCTACAGTGCCTGCAGAAAGTACAGTTTCACCATTTACAAAGAAGATAAACAAAAATGCAGGCTGGGTGCAGTGGCTCATGCGTGTAATCTCAGCACTTTGGGAGGCAGAGGCAGGCGGATCACATGAGGTCAGGAGTTCAAGACCAGCCTAGCCAACATGGCGAAACCAGAGCTTTACTAAAAACTACAAACATTAGTTGGGCGTAGTGGCATGCACCTGTAATCCCAGCAACTTGGGAGACTGAGGAAGGAGAATCGCTTGAACCTGGGAGATCAAGGCTGCAGTGAGCTGAGATAGCACCACTGCACTCCAGCTTGGGCAACAGAGTGAGACTTCATCTCAAAAAAATAAAAATGCATATGCACATAACACACACATGCCAGGGGCCAATGGGTCCTCCTGATGGGCCAGCAGGGATAGTGGCAGATAATGCCTCAAGAAGATACTTTTGCAGTTCTTAGGACCCCTTCTTCAGGTGACTGGCAAACCACGGCAGTGCCTTCCTCTCCTGCCAAACCTACCATGAGCACCCTTTGGTAGAGTAGATGTCCTGTCTAGCAAAGCCCCCCATCAACAAAGCCCCCATCAACAAAAGCCCCCCCATCAACAAAGTCCCCCCATCAACAAAGCCCCCCATCAACAAAGCCTCCCCATCAACAAAGCCCCCATCAACAAAGCCCCCCATCAACAAAGCCCCCATCAACAAAGCCCCCCATCAACAAAGCCTCCCCATCAACAAAGCATCCCCATCAACAAAGCCTCCCCATCAACAAAGCCCCCATCAACAAAGCCCCCCATCAACAAAGCCCCCATCAACAAAGCCCCCCATCAACAAAGCCCCCATCAACAAAGCCCCCATCAACAAAGCCCCCCATCAACAAAGCCCCCATCAACAAAGCCCCCATCAACAAAAGCCCCCCCATCAAAGCCCCCATCAACAAAAGCCCCCCCATAAAAGCCCCCCATCAACAAAGGCCCTCATCAACAAAGCCCCCATCAACAAAAGCCCCCCATCAACAAAGCCCCCATCAACAAAAGCCCCCCATCAACAAAGCCCCCCATCAACAAAGCCCCCATCAACAAAGCCCCCATCAACAAAAGCCCCCCATCAAAGCCCCCATCAACAAAGCCCCATCAACAAAAGCCCCCCCATCAAAGCCCCCCATCAACAAAGGCCCTCATCAACAAAAGCCCCCCATCAACAAAGCCCCCATCAACAAAAGCCCCCCATCAACAAAGCCCCCCATCAACAAAGCCCCCATCAACAAAGCCCCCCATCAACAAAGCCCTCATCAACAAAAGCCCCCCCATCAACAAAGCCCCCATCAACAAAGCCCCCCATCAACAAAGCCCCCATCAACAAAAGCCCCCCCATCAACAAAGCCCCCATCAACAAAGCCCCTATCAAAGCCCTCATCAACAAAGCCCCCATCAACAGCCCCCCATCAACAAAAGCTCCCATCAACAGCGCCCCCATCAACAAAGCCCCCATCAACAAAGCCCCCCATCAACAAAACCCCCATCAACAAAAGCCCCCACATCAACAAAGCCCCCATCAACAAAGCCCCTATCAAAGCCCTCATCAACAAAGCCCCCATCAACAGCCCCCCATCAACAAAAGTCCCCCATCAACAGCCCCTATGAACAAAAGCCCCCCATCAACAATGCCATCAACAAAGCCCCCCATCAACAAAGCCCCCATCAACAAAGCCCCCCATCAACAAAGCCCCCATCAACAAAGCCCCCCATCAACAGCCCCCCATCAACAAAAGCCCCCCATCAACAAAGCCCCACATCAACAAAGCCCCCATCAACAAAGCCCCCCATCAACAAAGCCCCCATCAACAAAGCCCCCATCAACAAAGCCCCCCATCAACAAAGCCCCCATCAACAAAGCCCCCCCATCAGATGCTGTCTTCTTTTGCAACTGTCAGGGGCAATGTTCTAGTTGGGATGGATGGCTTGCGGGGGGTGAAAAAATCAATGGGAAGGGCTGTATAAATATTAATATATTAATATTAATAAAATATTAATGTCTAAAAATGTATTCTTCCAATTAGCATTCTTCGAAATATCTTTTATACATGAGTATTTTGACAGTGTATAACAGGCAGCAGAATGGACACAGTATTTTATTGAAAAAACGCTATCTTGATTCATACCCACAAGTAACATGCTTAGAAACACATTGTATACATTTGTCTTTGGAAAGTTTTAACCTACCTAACAGAAAAGTGAACATAGCAGTCCATTGAAATAACACAACCATGATTACTTTTCGCAACGGCCGCTCTAAGAAATATCTTTTACATGTCTGTCTTTGTTGAGTGGATAATATACAGCACAGAGTTTTGAGCATGTGTTTCAATGAAACAACATGAACTAGATTTATGTGTGTTGTACGATTTGGGGTACCAAGTGTCATCTGAACCATTAGGCATCTATATTCAAGGGAAAACAAGGAAGAAAGAAAACAAAATAAACACTGTAACTCTTCTAATGCATCAGCTGTCAAGAGACCATTTTTGGGAGTTGGGGGTATAGGGGTTACGTAAGAACTCTGACATTCAATTTAGGAACTCATTCCTCCCACATTTCTCTGTTAGAGGCCAAAAAAACAATTACTAATGAAGAATATGACTGAGACATTCTCATGGGCGACCCAGTCCAATCTTTGGGCAACTCAGTGTGCCTATAGGGATAATCATCAAATAAATATTTGATCTGCGAGGCCGGGCGCGGTGGCTCAAGCCTGTAATCCCAGCACTTTGGGAGGCCAAGACGGGCAGATCACAAAATCAGGAGATCGAGACCATCCTGGCTAACAGGGTGAAACCCCGTCTCTACTAAAAAATACAAAAAACTAGCCGGGCGTGGTGGCGGGCACCTGTAGTCCCAGCTACTCGGGAGGCTGAGGCAGGAGAATGGCATGAATCCGGGAGGCGGAGCTTGCAGTGAGCTGAGGTCCGGCCACTGCACTCCAGCCCGGGTGACAGAGTGAGACTCTGTCTCAAAAAAAAAAAAAAAAAATTCGATCTGCTTTTAAAACAACAAAAGCCTCACAAGTTAAAGATGAAATATCCAGCCTGGGCAACATAGCAAAACCTCATCTCTACAAAAATTAGCCAGGTGTAATGGCACACTCCTATAGTCTCAGCCACGTGGGAGGCTGAGGTGGGAGGATTGCTTGAGCCCAGGAAGTGGAGGCTGCAGTGGGCTATAATCATGCCATTGCACTCCAGCCTGGGCAACAGAGCAAGACTGACCTGTCTCAAGAAACAAAAGATGAAATATGGTTTGTATAGGTTTTTAAAATTATGTTAAACAGAAAGACAAACATTTCATGTTCTCACCAATTTGTAAAACCTAAAAATCAAAATAATTTAACTTACAGAGATAGAGACTAGAAGGATGGTTACCAGAGGCTGGGAAAGGTAGTGAGGGGCAGGAGAGGGGTAGGGATGGTTAACAGGTAAACCCTAAAGACTCATCCAGAAAGCGTCTAGAAATGGTAAATGAATTCAGTGAAATTTCAGGATATGAAATTAATGTACACAAATCAGTAGCTCTGCTATACCCTCGCAGCAACCAAGCTGAGAATCAAATCAAGAACTCAGCCGCTTTTACAATAGCTGCAAAACAAAACAAAACAAAACAAAACAAAAACTTAGGAATATACTTAACCAAGAAGGTGAAAGACCTCTACAAGGAAAACTACAAAACACTGCTGCAGGAAATCAGATGACACAAACAAATGGAAATACATCCAATGCTCATGGATGGGTAGAATCAATATTGTGAAAATGACCATACTGCCAAAAGCAATCTACAAATTCAATGCAGTTCCCACCAAAACACCACCATCATTCTTCTGCCTGACTTCAGAGTAATATGCTATGAAGCCATAGTAACCAAAAATCATGGTCCCGGCTTAAAAACAGACACATACACCAATGCAACAGATTAGAGAGCTCAGAAATATACCCATGCATTTACAGCCAAGTGATTTTCAACAAAGGAGCCAAGAAGACATAATAATATTCTATTGTATGTGTATATATTTAGGGTTTTCTAGATATACAGTCATGCCACAGCAAACAGCGACAGTTTGACTTCCTCTTTACTGATTTGCATGCCCTTTATTTCTTTCTCTTGTCTGATTGATGTATATACATACCTATGTACAAACGTAAGACTCAAAATGATAAAACTATCAGAAGAAAACACAAGAGAGATGCTTTAGGGCATTGGTCTGGAAAAAAGATTTTATAAGACCTGAAAAGCACACTCAAGGCAAGGTGTGGTGGTTCATGCCTGTAATCCCAGCACTTTGGGAGGCCAAGGCGTGTGGATCACGAGAGGTTGGGAGTTCGAGACCAGCCTGACCAACATGGAGAAACCCCGTCTCTACTAAAAATACAAAATTAGCCAGGTATGGTGGCGCATGCCTGCAGTCCCAGCTACTCGGGAGGTTGAGGCAGGAGAACCCAGGAGACAGAGGTTGCAATGAGCCAAGATCATGCCATTGCACTCTGGCCTGGGCAACAAGAGCGAAACTCCATCTCAAAAAAAAAAAAAAAAAAAAAAAAAGCACAGGCAGAAAAGCAAAAATAAACAAATGGATTATAGCAAACTAAAAAGCTTCTCTGCACAGCAAAGGAAATAGTCAACAAAGTGAAAATACAACATGCAGGATGGGATAAAATATTTGCAAACTACTCATCTGACAGGAGATTAATATCCAGAATATACAAGGAACTCAAGCATTTAAACAGCAAATAAATCGGTTTAAAAAACAGCAAATGATATAAACAGACATTTCTCAAAATAAAACCTATATATGGCCAAGAAATATATTTTTAAAATGCTCAGCAACATCACTAATCATCAGGGAAATGCAAATCAAAACCACAATCAGATATAATCTCGCCCTGGTTAGGATGGCTATTACCAAAAATGCAAAAAATAAATGCTAGCAAGGGTGTAGAGAAAAGCGAATTCCTATACACTGTTGGTAGGAATGTGAATTAATACAGCCACTATGGAAAACAGTATAGAGGTTCCTTTCAAAGCTACAAATAGGGGCCAGGCGTGGTGGCTCACTCCTGTAATCCCAGCACTTTGGGAGGCCGAGGTGGGTTATCACTTGAGGTCAAGAGTTCAAGACCAGCCTGGCCAACATGGAGAAACTCTGTCTCTATTAAAAATACGAAAAATTAGCCAAGTGTGGTGGTGAGCACCTGTAATCCCATCTATTCAGGAGGCTGAGGCAGGAGAATCACTTGAACCTGGGAGGCAGAAGTTGCAGTGAGCTGAGATCATGTCACTGCACTCCAGCCTGGATGACAGAGTGAGATATCGTCTCAAAAAAAAAAAAAAAAAAAAAAGAATTCCATATGATCCAGATCTCTACTGGGCATTCCAAGAAGAAGGAAATCAGTATATGAAAAACATATCTGCACCCCCATGCTTTTTGCCACACTAAATTGACAATAGCCAAGATATGGAATCAACCTAGGTGTCCAGTGGATGAATGGATAAAGAAAATGTGTCATATATACATAATGGAATACCATTCAGCCATAAAAAAGAATAAAATTCTGACATTCATGACAACATGGATGAAACTGGAGGATATTATGTGAAGTGAGATAAACTAGGGACACCACATGTTCTTACTCATTTGTAGAAACTGAAAAAAAAAAGATGATCTCATAGATATAAAAACTAGAACAGAGGATATTAGAGGCAGAAAAGGGTAGAGGGAAGGGGGTGACATGGAGAGATTTATTAAAGGACATAAATTACAACTAAATAGGAGGAATAGTTCTGATGTTCTATGGCACTATAGGGTGACTATAGTTAGTTAACAATAATATACAGTTTCAAATAGCTAGAAAGAGGATATTGAATTTCCAAACACAAAGAAGTGATAAATATATGAGATGATGAATATGCTAATTACCTTAATCTGATCATTATACATTACATGTATTACAACATACTTTGTACCCCATAATGAACAATTATGTGTAAATATTTTAAAACTTTAAAAATTTTTTAATATTTTAAAAAGAATGAAAAATGGTAAGTACACAGACAAACTCAGAATACTATAACACTGTAATTGTGGTATGCAATCCACTTATAACTCTAGAATGAAGACTAAAAGACAAGTCTATCAAAAATTACAATAGCTACAGCAACCTGTTAAGAGACAGGCAATATAAACATCTGTAAATTGAGATGCCAGAAAGTGAAAATGTTGGAGGATGGAGTTAAAGCCTAGAGTTTTGAAGTTTTTTCTCTGTTTGATTGTTTTTATTCTTTTCTCTGTGATCAATAATCAGCTGTTCAAAATAATTTGTTGTATCTTAGATGTTTTTGTAAGCCTCATGGTAACCACAAATCAAAAGCCTTCAAGAAATACACTAAAAATAAAAAATGACAAATTAAACCATACTACTAGAGAAAATCACTTAACCACAAAGGAATATGGTGACAAAGGAAGAGAAGAGTTACAAAACAACGAGAAAAGAGGTAACAAAATGGCATTAATGAGTTCTTACCTGTCAGTAATAACACTAAATGTAAATAGACTAAATTCTCCAATTAAAAGGTATAGAGTTATTGAATTGATACAGAAACAAATCCAACTATATGCTGTCTTAAAAAAAAAAAATCCCTCTTCACCCATAAAGACACACATAGACTGGAAGGGAGAGAATAGGAAAAGATATTCTATGTAAATCCAAACCAAGAAAGAGTAGGAGTAGCTATCCTTTCATCAGATAAGATAGACTACAAGTCGAAGACTATAACAACAGGCAAAGAAGGGTTACTATGTAATAATAAAGGAGTTGATTCATCAAGAGGTTAGAACGATTATAAATATGCACCCAACACAGGTGCACCCCAGTATATAAAGCAAACATTAATAGATCTAAAAGGAGAGGGAGAGTGTAAAACTCTAATAATGGTAGAGAATTTCAATACCATACTCTCAGTAATGCACAGATCTTCCAGATAGAAAATTAACAAACAAATAATCAGCATTAAATTCCACATGAGACCAAATAGGCCTAACTGACATTTACAGAACATTTCAGCCAAACACTTCAGAATACACATTCCTCTCATCAGAACATGAAACATTCTCTAGAATAGACCATTGTGAGGCCACAAAACAAGTCTCAGCAGTTTCAGAAGTCAAAATCATATAAATTATCTTTTCTGATCATAATGGAATAAAACTAGAGATCAATAACAGGAGGAACCTTGGAAACTACACAAGCACATGGAAATTAGACAACATGCTCCTAAATAATCAATGGGTCAATGAAGAAATTAAAAGAAAAATTATTACAAATGAGTATAAGAATGCAAAATACCATAATCTGTGGAATACAGCAAAAGTAGTGCCAAGAGAGAAGTTTATAACAATAAACACCCACATCAAAAAAGAAGAAAGGTCGAGTGTAGTGGCTCATGCCTGTAATCCCAGAACTTTGGGAGGCCAAGGTGGGTGGATCATTTGAGGTCAAGAATTCGAGACCAGCCTGGCCAACATGGAGAAACCCTGTCTCTAGTAAAAATAAAAAAAGTAACTGGATGTGGTGGTAGATGCCTGTAATCCCAGCTACTAGGGAGGGTGAGGCAATCGCTTGAACCCTGGAGGCAGAGATTGCAGTGAGCCACCATCATGCCACCTGAACTCCAGCCTGGATGACAGAGCAAGACTCCATCTCAAAAAAAAAAAAAAAAAAAAAAGGAAAAACTTCAATAAACAACCAAATTATGCACTTCCAGGAACTAAAAGTTCAAGAACAAACCCGACCCAAATTTATCAGAAGAAAAGATTTAATAAAAATTAGAGCAGAAATAAATGAAAATGGAGGCTGCAAAAATACCAAAGATCAACGAAACATAAAGTCGGTTTTTTGGCCGGGCGCGGTGGCTCAAGCCTGTAATCCCAGCACTTTGGGAGGCCGAGACGGGTGGATCACGAGGTCAGGAGATCAAGACCATCCTGGCTAACACAGTGAAACCCCGTCTCTACTAAAAAATACAAAAAAAACTAGCCGGGCGAGGTAGCGGGCGCCTGTAGTCCCAGCTACACGGGAGGCTGAGGCAGGAGAATGGCGTAAACCCGGGAGGCGGAGCTTGCAGTGAGCCAAGATCCAGCCACTGCACTCCAGCCTGGGCGACAGAGCAAGACTCCGTCTCAAAAAAAAAAAAAAAAAAAAAAAAAAAGTCGGTTTTTTGAAATGACAAACAAAATTGACAAACCTTTAGCTAGACCAACAGAAGGAAGAAAGAAAAGAGACAAAGTCAGAAACAGAACAGGAGACTTAACAACTAATACCTAGGAATACAAAGAAGCATTAGAGAATATTATGAACAACTATACACCAATAAATTGGGAAACCTAGAAAAAAATGGAAAAATTCCTGGACACATTCAACCAACATATGACAATATTGAACCATAAGAAGTAGAAAATCTGGGGATTCCAATAATGAGTAACAAGATTAAAGCCATAATAAAAAATCTCTCATCCAATGAAATCCCAGGACCTGATGGCTACACTGCTGAATTCTACCAAGCAGTTAAAGAATAACTAATATCAATGGGATTTTCTTTTCCATCACATTTTCTGGCTGCAAATTTTCCAAACTTTTATGCTCTATTTTCCTTTTGAAACTGAATGCCTTTAACAGCACCCAAGTCACCTCTTGTATGCTTTGCTGCTTGGAAGTTTCTTTGGCCAGATACCCTAAATCATCTCTCTCAAGTTCAAAGTTTCCCATATCTCTAGGGCAGGGGAAAAATGCCACCAGTCTCTTTGCTAAAACATAACAAGAGTCACCCTTGCTCCAGTTCCCTTTGAATTCAAAGGAATTGAAATCAAAATCTCAAAGAGATATCTTCACACCCATGTTCATTGCAGCATTTTTCATAATAGCCAAGAGATGACAATGACCTAAATGTTCAAATGAATGACAAACGAATGAATTTGACACAATGGACTATTATTCGGCCTTAAAAAATGATGAAATCTTGTGTATTTTCTACACTGTGGACAAACCTGGAAGACATGCTAAGTGAAATAAACCAGATGCAAGGGGACAAATGCTACATAATGCCATTTGTATTAGGCTGTTTTTGCATGGCTATAAAGAAATACCTGAGACTGGGTAATTCATAAGAAAAGAAGTTTAATTGACTCACAGTTCTGCGGGATATACAGGAAGCATGGTGCTGGCATCTGCTTGGCTTAGGGAGGCCTCAGGAAGCTTACAATCATGGCATAAGCAAAGGGAGAGCAGGAGCAAAAAGGAGAGAAAGAAGTTGGGGGAAGTACCACACACTGTTAAATGACCATATCTCACAAGAACACACTGTCATGAACACAGCACCAAGCCATGAAGGGTCCAACCCTGTGATCTAAGCACCTCCCACCAGGTCCCACCTCCAGCGCTGGAGATTACGGTTCAACATGAGATGTTGGCAGGACATCTAAACTGTATTATTTTTTACCTGGCCCCTCCCAAATGTCCTTCTCACATTCATTGCAAAATAGAATCATGCCGTCCCAATTGTCTCCCAAAGTCTTAACTCATTTCAGCATTAACCCAAAAGTCCAAAGTCTCATCTGTGACAAAGCAAGTCCATTTCACCTATGAGTCTATAAAATCAAAGACAAGTTATTTACTTCCAAGGTACAATGGGAATATCAACACTGGGTCAACATTCCCATTCCAAAAAGGAGAAAGTAGTCAAAAGAAAGTGAGTATAGGCCCCATGCAAGTTCTAAACCCAGCAGGACAGTCATTAAATCTTAAAGCTCCACAATAATCTATTTTGACTCCATATCCCACATCCAGGGCACACTGATGAAAGGGGTGGACTCCTAAGGCCCTGGGAAGTTCTGCCTCTGTGGTTTGCAGGGTTCAGCCTCCACTGCTGCTCTCATGGTTTGTTGAGTATCTGCAGCTTTTCCAGGTGCAGGGCACAAGCTTCCAGTGGCTCTACCGTTCTGGGGTCTGGAGGACAGTAACCCCTTTCTAACAGCTCCACTAGGTAGTGCCCCACTGGGGACTCTGTGGAGGCTTCAGCCTCATGTTTCCCCTTGGCACTGCCCTAGTAGAAAACTCTCTGTGACAGCTCTGCCCTGCAGCAGACTTCTGCCTGGGCACCCAGGCTTTTCCATACATCCTCTGAAATCTAGGCAGAGGCTGCCATATCCCTTTTACTGTTGCATTCTGTGCACCTACAAGCTTAACACAACGTGGAAGCTGCCAAGGCTTAGAGCTTGCCCCCATGGAGCTATGGCCTGAGCTGTATTTGGGCTCCTTTGAACAAGGGCTAGAGCCAGAACAGTGGGAATGTGGGGAACAGTGTCTTGAGACTGAGCAGGGAAGTGGGGCCTTGGGCCTGGCCTGTGAAACCATTCTTCGCTCCTTGGCTTCTAGGTCTGTGAAGGGAGGGACTGCCGTGAAACTTTCTGAAATGCCTTCAAGGCCTTTTCTCCGTTATCTTGGCTATTAGCACTTGGCTCCCTTTCTCTTGGCAAATTTTTCTAGCAAGTGGTTACTCCACAGCCTCCTCAAATTTCTCTCCTGAGAAAAAGCTTTTTCTGTCTTCCAATGTCTGCTTGTTGCCACATGTCCAGGCTGCCAATTTTCCAAACTTTTACACTGTGCTTCCCTTTTAAAATTTAAATTCCAACTTTAAATCAATTTCTATGCTCCCACATCTGAACATAGGTTGTAAGAAGCAGCCAGACCACATTTTGAATACTTTGTGGCTTAGAAGTTTCTTCCTCCAGATACCCTAAATCATCAGGCTTTAGTTCAAACTTCCACAGATCCCTATGGCATGAACAGAATACAGCCAAGTTCTTTGCTAAGGCACAACATACATGACCTTTGTCCAGTTCCCAATAAATTCTTTATTTCCACCTGAGACCTCATCAGCATGGACTTCACTGTCCTTATCACTATCCAGCATTTTGGTCACAACCATTTAACCAGTCTATAAGAAGTTCTAAATTTTCCCTCATCTTCCTGTCTTTTTCTGAATCCTCCAAACTCTTCCAACCTCTGCTTGTTACCCAATTCTAAAGTCACTTCTATAATTTCAGGTATCTTTATATCAATGCCTCACTCCTTGATACCAATTTTATGCATTAGGCCATTTTTGCATCACTATAAGGAAATGCCTGAGACTAGGTAATTTATAAGAAAAGAGGTTTAGTTGGCTCATGGTTCTGCAGGCTGTAGAGGAAGTATAGCACCTTCAGCAGCTTCTGGGGAGGCCTTAGGAGGCTCACAATCATGGCAGAAGGCAAAGGGGGAGTAGGGATCTCATATAGCAAAAGCAATAGCAAGAGGGAAAGAAAGGGGGGAGGGTGTGCAACACAGTTTTACATGACCGGATATCATGAGAACTCACTATCACAAAAAGCACCATGCGTGAGGGGTCTACCCCCATGATCTAAACATTTCCCACAGGTCCCACCTCCAACACTGGGGATTACAATTCAGCATGAGATTTGGGCAGCACATCCAAACCATATCACATTTCTATGATGAATCTAAAACAATCAAATTTATAGAAGGTGAGTAGAATGGTGGTTGCCAAAGGCTGAGAGAAGGGGAAATGGAAAGGTGTTAGTCAAACGGTACTGATATGGTTTGGCTGTGTCCCCACACCAATCTCATCTTGAATGGTAGCTCCCATAATACCCACATGTCACAGGAGGGCTCTAGTGGGAGGTAACTGAATCATGGGGACAGGTCTTTTCTGTGCTATTCTCATGATAGTGAATAAGTCTCATGAGATCTGATGGTTTTATAAAGAGGAGTTCCCCTGCACATACTCTCTTGCTTGCCACCATGTAGGATGTGACTTGCTGCTCTTTGCCTTCCGCCATTATTGTGAGACCTCCCCAGCCATGTGGAACTGTGAGTCAAATAAACCTGTTTCCTTTATTTGGAAATAATAAAGGTATTTCTTTATTAGCAGCATGAAAATGGACTAATAAAGGTATGAAGTGTTGTCCATACAAGATAAATAAGTCCTAGAGATCTACTGTACAGCATAGTGCCTATAGAAACAATACTATATTGTATGCTTAAAATTTTGCTAAAATGGTTGATCTTATATGAAGTCTTATCACAAAAACAATAATACTAATTAAGAGGTCAGAAGGAAACTTTTTGAGGTGACAGATAGGCTTATGGCATAGATTATAGTGATTATGCCATGGATATATGTTAATCTCTGAACTCACCAAGTTGTATGCATTAATAATGTAAAGATTTTCACATGTCCAAAATAATTTTTTAAGGATTATTTTTTAAATGACATGAGGAAGCAATGAAAATACAAGCTGCATTCTGGGAGAAGATATTGGCAGTACATTTAACTGATAAAGGATTAGTGTTTATGATACATAAAGAGCAACTGTGCATGAGTTACAAAGAAAAAATTAGCTTAATTTTAAAAAATAGGCCAAAACCAACAGGTATTTTAACAAGAGAAAACATGAAAGGCCATAAAGATATGAGTAAATATTCAGCCTTTTCAACAGCTGTGGACTGGTAATATTTAACAACTGGTCCTCCAGTGGGAGGAAGTCCTGACTTGTGTAGTATTTGCTTATTTCTGTGTGGTAAATATCATAGACTATTCAAGTTACCAGTGTTAAGAGCCAACTTCAACACCCAATGCTTTAATAACTAGGGAACTGCAAAATAAAGCTTCAGTGAGATAGCATTTGCAGTCACCAAACTGGTAAAAATTTAAAAGTCAGTTAAAACCAGAGTTGGCAAGAATAGGAAACAATGGGAACTTTCATCCATTGTTTGTCATAGTAAGTGGGATTCATCACTTCGGTTGATTATCTGCATATTCCACAACTCATAGATTCCACTTTTTTGAACCTTTGCATTTAAGTTATGGACTCAATGTTGGTGTCCAAGAATAGATTTTATCTTTCCTACACAATTCTGATAAAAGAAAATAAAGGGTTGTGGTTGGCTTAGCTGTGCTTCTGATTCTTTACTAGAGAAAAAACAAAAATCCAGAAACGTTAGAGCCTGGAGAATAGAGAAAAAACCTATCTCAGACATAAGATAAAAACCTAATCCCCAGGTATTTCACCCTTAGGTCTTTGACCTAACCCTTCTTCCAGAACCCACGCTTTTTCCAATGCCCATCACATTAGAGACTTTTTACATATAGGTCGGAGAATGAGAGCACCATTTCTATGTATATAAAGAGAGCAAGAGAGAGAAAAAAAGAAATTAAAGAAGTGTGGTTGAGGAAAGAAAAGTCGTGTTAGAATGTGAATGCCTTTTTCCACAAAGTACTGTTATTTAGAGAGGCTAGTTCCTCAGCTCTAAAAATAGTCAATAAATCAATCATCAACATATTTATTATGCACCTAAGCTATGTCAGGCATTGTGCTAGATATTGCAAATATGCTGATAAATGACATAGACATGATTTCTGTCTTGATAGAGTTTACAGATTCTTAAGGAAGTCAGACATTAAACAATTCATAAATGACCAATCAAATAATTGTAAGTGTACAAAGTACTGACAAGGAAAATTACAGGATATTTGAGAATTGATTGATAGGGTGAACAAACTTGGTTTGGAGAAATGTAGGTCAGGGAAGGCTTCACTAAGGAGGGCAGGAATTAAGCTCAACTCTGAGGGATGAGTAGGAGTTATAAGTACGAAGACTCACATAGGAGAAAATATTCTGTGCATTGGAATCCTGTGAGCAGGAACACTGAGATAGGAGACAGCAGGGTGTCTTGGAGGAACTGCTTTTTGGCTGGAAGCGAATGAATGAAGAAGAGTGATAAAAAAGCCAGAGAGGAAGTCGGACCCAGTCTGGCTTCTGAGCAGAGCCTTTGGAGCCGTGTTGAGAATTCTGACTATGGTCATCAGAGTAAGGGGATATCACTAAAAGGCATTAAGCTGGGAAGTGATATTGTCAGATTTGCATTTCTAGAAGATCATTCTGGTTGCAGTTTAGGGGATGTTTTGAAGAGTGAGAGAGTCCATGTAGGAATTCACTGCAGTGGTAGGGAAAGAAACGATGGTAGCCTAGACCAGGATGTCGGCAGGGAGGGTGGAAAGAAGATGACAGATTTGAGAATTGTTTAAAACAATTAACTGTCTTAATGATTAGAATTAAATGTAGGTGATAAAGGAAAGATGGAAGTCAAGGCAACTTCTAAATTTCAGGCTTGAGCATGAAAGTAGATGATAATGCTATCTACTGAGATGGAGGATGAACAGATTTGAAAGGAGGGAAAACTGATGAACTCCCTTTCTGACTCATCTCAGGTCACTTATCAAATGTCACATAAAGAAATCAGACACAGAATCTAGACACAGAAGCTTTGAGAGGGAATGAAATCACCCTGGGAGACAATGTAGACTAATACAAGTTAGATAGGACAGAGACCAAGGATTTCCAGCACTAGTGTGATTTAGTAGAGGAGGAGGCCGTGAAAGACTATGGAAATGAAGTCAAGGAAAGGTGCAGAAAACCAGTAGATGGAGTATAATGGAAGCCATAAAAGGTAAACTTTTTATGGAAGAGGAAGTGGTCAATTTTATCCAATGTACCGAAGGATCTAATAAAATGAAAATTATCTTTTGCTTTACAGAGCTCACCAGGTACCTCAGTAACAGCATTTTTGGCAGAGTTGTTGGCGCAATATCCAGATGGAGAAGTATTGGTGGGTGAGTTAGAGGTGAGGAAATAAATATAATAAAGTCAGTTCAACACTTTTAAACTTAAAGCAACAGTAAATAAATGCAAAATATTTTTGTATTATGTAGACAGGGTAAGTTTTTATTTTGCCAAGCAGAAATGTTTTTAGTTCTACCTACTACTGTCATTATTTTATTAAAAAGCATTGAATTTCAGAAAACTGGGAAGGATATAAAAGAATAATGAACAGTCTTCAGGAGAAAATAGTAACCTTAATCTGACTCATATCTATAACTTGCTATATGAGTAAATATGGACAACATTAGCTCATTTCCTTTTTATTTTGCTACGGACACCTAAAAATATCTCCTGATGGTCTTATAGTCCATGAGTCAGTATTTGGGAATTTCCAGTGTAGTTTTCTTTTGAGGACTTTGGCTATGAATGAGGGAGAGTGAGGTTAGTAACAGATCCAGGGAAGACTTTTTCTTAACATAGAAGAGACTTGAGTATGTGTAAATGTTAATATCAAGAAGCCAGTAGAAAGCAAGAGGCTGAAGATGCAAGAAAGATAAGTCATAATTTATGGCATGGTATTCCAGAAAAGGAAGAAGAGATTGACCTTAAACAGAAGGGGCAACCTCTCCATTGTAGCAGGAGAGAAGTAGAAACGGATAGAGACACATGTAGACCATATGTAGAGTTGATGGCAGAAAATTGAGGCAATTCGCTTCTGAAATTTATATTTTCTCCATGAAGAAGACATTGTAATCTAAGAGCAATAGAAGAAATAATAGACAAAGTTTTGAGAAGGTTTCAAAGAGTTAAGAGAGATGACATGCCTGAGAATCACAGATTTGCTGCATAGTATTGAGGGCTCGGTAGATTGTCTGCCATAAATTTATAATGACACCTAATCTGCTGAATAGAAGTCAATAGTCCAGGTGTAGGTATACACAAGATATAGATAGTTGTATTCATCCAGGGTTGGGGTTTTACAGAATAGGCAGTGAAAGGACAAAACGGGAGAAAGTTTAATGTACTGGCAAGTTAGTGGTTAAAACGGTGGCCCATGGAACCTAAGCTGCAGAGGAGAGGAAGAAAGCAGATAGGTTGATGAAAACAGAAAAATCTATTGGAGGAGAATATTTCACTGACCCCTTTGCAGGACTGGCGACAGGGGTGCCTCATTTACTCTGCCTGCCATTCTCAATTTCTCACAGGAGGGAGCGCACGAGCAAACAAGGCAGGAACTGGGGTGCACAAGCACTGGAACCGACCAGCCACTTTGGCACCAGCGAGATCAAACTCCACTCACTCAGACCACTGTGTTCCACCCGACAGGAGCGAACACACAGGTGAGTAGGTACAGGAGCTACAGCGAGCGCTTTTGGGCACCCCAGGAGCAAACTCCATGCAGACCCCAGGCGGCAATGAACCGGCAGGGGTGCCTGCAACTCCCAAAGCCCCAGAGGGTATGTTACGGTGCTCTTTCAGCTCTGCCACCCGTGGACAGCTTGAGTGTTAAAAGCTCAGTGGGCCCTCTGCCCTTTTGCATGAGGTGGCTGCCCTCCTCTGGTGAGGGCAAAGGGCCAGTGTAACAGCCTTTTATATCAGCGCTGATGGTTCCTGAGCTCTTGTCTGGCATCCAGGAGAAATGAGGTCATACAAACAAATCGAAGGATGGTAAATGCAGTGAATTTGATTGCCGATGAAAGTGGCTCTCAGCAGGAAGGGGAGCTGAAAAGAGGATGGTACTCTTTCCCCGGAGTCCACCCATCTCTGGCTGGATTCTTCTCCAAAGTTATGTCATCAAGCTGTCCCTCTGAAGTCCAGCTGCTTCTCTCTGACGTCCAGCTGTTTCTCCTCCCTGCTGGCTGAGTCTGGGGTCTTTATAGGCATAGGATGGGGTGGGGCAGGCCATCGTAGTTTAGGAAAAGACAACATTCAAGCAGGAAAACAGGGACATAAGTTCTCACTTTAGGCAGTGGTTTCAAGTTTTTCAGCTTGAGGGTGATGCTTCACCAGGGATCTGCCTGTCTGCCTAGAATTTCTCTGCCTCCTGCCTCTATCATTGTATCACTATCAAAGAACAGATATAATTGGGTGAAACATCTAGAAAGCTAAGAAGCCTATACTCTAGATATAGCTGTTTGTGTGTAAGATAGGTATCTTCCATTCTAGTCCTTCCTTTTTATAGACTACTTTATATCTGAATTTTATGGCTTACATAAGGTTTTATGATCTGACCTGGAAATTTAGTAGAAGTGGTGAGGTACATACCTCAAAATCAGAAAACAGACACAGTAGCATAAGCTGAGTCTCAGATTTCTCATCCATAAGATGGGGATAATAACAGAACTTACTTTATATTTGTATGAAAAATGCATATTGACTTTCCAACACCCAACTTAAAGACATCTGGAAATTCATTTGCAGTCTAGTCATTTATTACATTATTTTAGACACTAGTTGGGTTAGGATGTCAATGCAGTTATTTTAGGTAGCTCATTTATTCAGTGAATATTCACTGAGTGCTACTACATGCCAAACATTGCTCTAGCTGCTGACAATATGGCAGTAAACAAAACAAAAATCTCTGTCCTCATGGAGCTTGCATTCTAGTCAGAGAGAGACAGATGCTAAACAAATAAAAAATATGTACTACATCAGGGGGTGATAGTGTTTGGAGTCAGGTAAAGTAGAGTAAGGAGGATAGGGAGTATGTTCTGAGTCCCACCTTATACCCGTCATCTACAATGCTATAGGAAGGCCTCACTAATAAGGGGCCACTCGAGCATTTGGGTGTGCCACATGGGCATCTGGGAAAGTACATTCCAAACAAAGGCAGCAGTAGGTGCGTCAAGGAGAGTATATTTGGCACATTTGAAGTCCAGAAAGAAGGCCAATGTGATTGGAGTACTGTGAGAAAACGGGAAAGTGGTAGAATATAAGATAGGCTGGTTGGATCAAAGCAGCCTTGTGGGCCATGGTAAGATAATTGACTTTAGGCTGGGCATGATGGCTCACACCTGTAATCCCAGTACTTTGTGAGGCCAAGGTGGGTGGATCACCTGAGGTTAGGAGTTCGAGACCAGCCTGGCCAACATGGTAAAACCCTATTCTCAACTAAAAACATAAAAATTAACCAGGCGTGATGTGCACCTGTAGTCCCAGCTACTCAGGAGGCTGAGGCAGGAGAATCGCTTGAATCCAGGAGGTGGAGGTTGCAGTGAGCTGAGATAGCACCACTGCACTCTAGCCTAGGAGACAGAGCACGACTCTATCTCGAAAAAAAAAAAAAAAAAAAAAAAAAGGATCTGAGTGGGGTGGGGTGGAGTCGTTGAGGGGACCTTGGGGCCAGGAGTGACATGCTCTGATTTTTGTGGAGATTAGATGGGGGATGGGAGAAAGCGGGGATACAGGTTACAAGGTGGCTACAATAATCCAGATAAGAGTAACCTGGAAGAAAAGCAGAAGTAGAAAGTGGTGAGAAGTGGTCGGATTCTGGGTATCATATATTTTGAAGGTAAAGCTAATAGGATTTGCTGGTGCATTAATTATGTGGTAAGAAAGGGAAAAATGAAAGTGACTGTAAGATTTTTTGGCCTAAACAAACTAGAAAGATGAACGTGCCATTTACTGAGATAGGGAAGATTTGGGAAAGAGACAGTGTATAAGAAAATAGGTTCTTTTTTATTTTTATTTATCTATTTATTTAGAGACCGAGTTTCATTCTTGTTGCCTTAGCTGGAGTGCAATGGCGCAGTCTCGGCTCACTGCAGCCTCCACGTACCGGGTTCAAGCGATTCTCTTCCCTCAACCTCCTGAGTAGCTGGGATTACAGGCACATGCCAGTCTTCCAGCTAATTTTTGTATTTTTTAGTAGAGACAGGGTTTTGCCACATTGGCCAGGCTGGTCTCGAACTCCTAACCTCAGGTGATCCACCTGCCTCAGCCTCCCAGCATGGTAGGATTACAGGCATGAGTCACTGTGCCTGGCCCATAAGTTCTTTTTTAGACAGGACACATTTAAGATGCCTATTAGATATCCAAAGTAGATGAGGCTGAGAAGCAGCTACATATAAGAATCTGAATTCAGAGGACAGGTCTGAGCTAGTGATATAAATTTGGAAATCACTGTCTTCGTCCATTTGTGCTGCTGTAACAGAGTACCTGACATTGGGCAATTTATAAAGAACAGATAATTATTTTCTCAGTTTTGGAGGTTAAGTCCAAGATCAAGAGCACAGCCTCTGGTGCAGCCTTCTTACTGTGTTCTCATCTGGTAGAAAGAAGAAGAGCAAAAGATGCCAAATGCTTGGTGAAGCCTTTTTATTTTTTATTTTTATTTTTGAGGTGAAACCCATTTTTATTTGTTAAATAACCATTTATATTTTCTTTTTTTTGTAAATTTTACTTTAAGTTCCAGGATACATGTGCAGAATAAGCAGGTTTGTTACATAGGTAAACATATGCCATAGTGGGTTGCCGCACCTATCAACCCATCACCTAGGTATTAAGCCCCACATGCATTATCTATTTATCCTGATGCTCTCCATCCCCTCACCCTACCCTGACAGGCCCCAGTGTGTGATGTTCCCCTCCCTATGTCCATGTGTTCTCATTGTTCAGCTCCCATTTATGAGTGAGAACATGCAGTGTTTGGTTTTCTGTTCCTGTGTTAGTTTGCTGAGGATGATGGCTGAGAAGCCTTTTTAATAAAGGCCTTAATTCCATTCATAAGGGAGAAACCTTCATGACTTAATCACCTCTTCAAGAAGCCACCTCTTATTATCAGCACACTGGCAACACCTGAATTTTGGAGGGGATGCATTTAAACCATAGTTGTCATCAGTATTCAGATGGGACTAAAGTCATGAGAGTGAATGAGGTCACATTAAGTGGTGAGCACAGACAAAGAAAAAACGTCTGATGACCAGGCCCTAGGGTATTCCTGCATATAGAGGTCAGTTGATGAGGAGAAACCAACAGACTATTCAAAATGTGGCCAATGAGTAAGGGAAGAATCAAAAGAGTGGTACCCCAGAAGCAAAATGATGTAAATATTCCAGTGTCTAAGATATAACCATGGAACTGGGTATTTGAGGTAAAATGGCATCCAAGAACATTTTCAGAAGTCAAGAAACGAGAATACTGGAAAGGTTGTCTTTGTGGATGTTGAAATCACCAAGAATGTTGCCAAGAGTCACATTTAAAAGAGCGACAGTGAGTCAGGAGTCAAAACCTTCAAGGAGTGAGGAGAAGCAGGGGACCCCAGAGGTCTACAGGTAATTACAGCGTGATGGCAAGTCAAGTAATTGTGAATGTTCTGGAATGCTGAAGTTTCCAAGTCAAGTAATTGTGAATGTTCTGGAATTTGAAGTTTCCAAGTCGAGTAATTGTTAATGTTCTGGAATGTTGAAGTTTCCAAGTTGAGTAATTGTGAATGCTCTACAATGTTGAAGTTTCCAAGTCAAGTAACTGTGAATGTTCTGGAATGCTGAAGTTTCCAAGTCAAGTAACTGTGAATATTTTGGGTGATGGTAACAATTAGGTTGGCTATATGAAAGTGTTAATATTCAAATACATTTTACCTACAAAAATGGTAATTTTATATCTTCAACCACATATAACAGAACATGTATAAAATATGTTTCAGTTGAAGTTGCCTTTATAAGTCTATATATATAAGGGGACTTCAAAAAGTCCATGGAAAATGCATGCTACAAAAAAAACTATGCATGATTTCAAAATTTGTTTGCACCAAAATAAACTCATACTATCTTGCTGTAATATGTCTCAAAGGATCTAGCTGGAGGTACTAAGAAGAAGTAGTCAGTTAGAAAACAGTCTCTATCTGAGCAACACAAATTCTGTAAAATTGAAGCAAGAATATCAAATTTACAGTAAAGCTTTGGTGGAAGAACAGTGAAATCACAAATGCTTTACAAAAAGTTTATGGTGACAATGCCCCCAAAGAAAGCAGCAGTTCACAAACAAATAACTCAATTTAAAAACGGATGAGACAGAGTTGAAGAGGAAACCCACAGTGCCGGATCATTACATCCATTTGTGAGACAAAAATTCATCACCTTCATGCCCTAGTTGAAGAGGACTAACAATTAACAGCACAAATAACAGCCAACAGCATAGACATCTCACTGGTTCAGCTTACACAATTACAAATGAAAAATTAAAGTTTAGCAAACCTTCCACTCAGTGGATGCCAAAACCATTACACCCAGATCAGCTGCAGTCAACAGCAGATCTTTTAAATGAACTTATTTTTTAGGAGTTTCACTCTTGTTGTCCTGGCTGGAGTGCAATGGCACGATCTTGGCTCACCACAACCTCCGCCTCCCAGGTTCAAGCAATCCCCCCTAGTAGCTGGGATTATAGGCATGTGCCACCACACCTGGCTAATTTTATATTTTTAGTAGAGACGGGGTTTCTCCATGTTGGTCAGGCTGGTCTCAAACTCCCAACCTCAGGTGATTCGCCTGCCTTGGCCTCCCAAAGTGCTGGGATTACAGGCGTGAGCCACTGCGCCCGGCCTTAAATGAACATTTTAAACAAGTGAGATCAAGATGCTGAAGCATTTATTTGAAGAACTATAACAGGATGGCTTTACCAGAAGGATCCTGAATACAAGGCACGATCAAAGCAGTGGCTTCCAAGAATTGCAAATGGTGCAGTCAAAGCAAAAGCAGACCAGGCCAGGCGCGGTGGCTTACACCTGTAATCCCAGCACTTTGGGAGGTGGAGGCAGGTGGACTTCCGGCCAGGAGTTTGAGACCAGCCTGGCCAACATGGTGAAGCCTCATCTCTCCTAAAAATACAAAAGTTAAGCCAGGTGCAGTGACTCACACCTGTAATCTCAGTACTTTGGGAGGCCGAGGCAGGTGGATCATTTGACGTCAGGAGTTTGAGACCCTGCTCATCAACACGGTGAGAGCCTGTCTCTACTAAAAATACAAAAATTATCCAGGTGTGGTGGCACGCACCTGTAATCCCAGCTGCTCTGGAGGCTGAGGCATGAGAATTGCTTGAGCCTGGGAGACGGAGGTTGCTGTGAGCCGAGATGGCGCCACTGCACTCCAGCCTGGGTGACAGAGCGATACTCCATCTCCAAAAAATAATAATAAAATAAAAATATAAATATACAAAATTAGGAGTGCTGGTGCATGTCTGTAATCCCAGCTACTTGGGAGGCTGAGGCAGGTGAAGTGTTTGTATCTGGGAGGTGGAGAGTACAGGTGCAGTGAGCCAAGATTGCGCCACTGCACTCCAGCCGGGGCGACAGAACAAGACTCTCTCCAAAAACAAAGCAGTCAAGAGCAAAGATCATGGCAACAGTTCTTTGTGATGCTCAAGGCATTTCGCTTGTTGATTTTCTAGAGGGCCAAAAAATGACAACATCTCCTTATTATTAGAGTATTTTGAGAAAGCAAAGCTTTAGCAGAAAAATGCCCAAGAGATTCACCAGAGTCCTTCTTCACCATGACAATGCTCCTGCCCATTCATCTCATCAAACAAGGGCAATTTTGCAAGAGCTTCCACGGGAAATCTTTCTGACTTCTTTTTGTTTCCTAATCTTAAAAAATCTGTAAAGGGCACCCATTTTTCTACAGTTAATAAAGACTGCATTGACATGGTTAAATTCCCGGGACCCTCATTTTTTTTAAGGATGGACTAAATGGCTGGTATCGCTGACAAGTGTCTTGACCTTGATGGTGCTTACGTTAAGAAAGAAAGTTTATACTTTTTGTCCTTTAACTTCATTTTTCATGAACTTTTTGAAGTTCCCTTGTATATATGTTATATTCTTTTTCACTTGCAAACTCCCTGAGATCTGGAACTTGTATTTCACTGCATATGTATCATCCATAACACCTAGTAATCTGCTCTTCATTTAATGGTTGTTTAGTACTTTCTGTACACACATTATTACTATAATTGTTATTGTTGGCTTCTCTTGTCATTTCAGGGTGACTGTCATACTCCTCACCTTTCTGAGCCGGGAAACAGTTGAGAAATATACGCAGGCATTAGAAATATACACAGATTAGATTCTGCTTTCTTGTTCATTAAGCTGAAACAGAGAAAACAATTTTGACCTCAGGCCAAAATGGAATTCCAACACCTTCTACTTTGGAATGAACTTGTGTACTCAGTCATTAGACAAATGCAAATGACTTTTCAGGGGCACAGTCAATTTCTAACAGGAGGGGAGTGAGCTGAGGGCAGGGTGAGGATGGAGGCGTAGGGACCGGATGTGCACCCTGCTGGCAGGAAGTGCTTACAGGCGCCATTCCTTGACTGCCTTCTCTCTAGGTCTCCCAGAGCTCTCATTTTAGAGTGCTTTCTTCCAAATCTTCACAGCCATTATGTTATAACGTCATGATTTTAAAGTGTGTTGGTGATGTGTCACTTTGGGAAGATGTGGTCAAAGGCAACAACTACTTTCACGTCCACTCTTGTCATCCAAGGCTTCACTCATTGGATGACGTTCACTCTTGTCATCCAAGGCTTGCTGCAGTGGGATTACCACTGTGGGCAGGCAGATCTACTACTGTGGGTAGGCAGATCTGAATGAGAGTGCCAGAAGAGAAGCCAGGCCATGCATGTTCGGTGATCTTTTCAACTAATTACCAATTAGATACATCTCTCCTTCCCTAGGGAAACATGAATGGAGGAGATTGCAAAGAAAGGTGGACGTTTTTTTCCGAAAACATCTGATGCTAGATCCAGGTTTTGTGACACCTGAATCTTATGCAATTTGAGTGGTCCTCCTTAAGGAAAAGAATACAAAATTACAAGTATAAAATTTGGTAAAAGGCTGGGAAGGGGCATGAGCAAGTGAAGGTACTAAAACTTAAGCTTCATAGATTTACTGTATATCCGCTTCTCAACAAGGGAGAAATGTCTATTTTTATGTATCAGTTAGGATGCTCTCAGATACAATAATTTAACTTGCAAGCAAACCAACTTGTCCAAGCTTCAATAACAGAGTAGTGGCTGATGTAAATGAAGAGTCCAGTTGTTGGACAGGATCTGGGGTTGGTTGATCTAGCATCTTGACAATGTCATCAATGACCCAGTTTCTTTCCATCTTTCCACTGTGCACTCCACAGTATCAATTTCATCTTAGGCGGCTCCCTTCAGGTTTATAGCATGCATGCCAGCAGCAATGGGGATTCCTAGCTTCCTCTTTCATATTAGAAGAGAGAAGGCAAGGCCGAGCACGGTGGCTCACGCCTGTAACCCCAGTACTTTGGGAGGCCTAGGCAAGTGGATCACCTGAGGTCAGGAATTTGAGACCAGCCTGGCCAACATGGTGAAGCCCCATCTCTACTAAAAATACAAAAAAATTAGCCAGGCGGGGTGGCGGGTGCCTGTAATCCCAGCTATTCAGGAGGCTGAGGTGGGAGAATTGCTTGAACCTGGGAGGCAGAGTTTGCAGTGAGCCAAGACTGTGCCACTGCACTCCAGCCTGGGCAACAAGAACAAAACTCTGCCTCAAAAAAAGAAAAAAAGAAAAAAAAAAAAAAGAGAGAGAGATGACAATTGCCTCAATTATAGAGCAAACATCCTGAGCTTCAAACCATGGCCTGTTTGGTTTAAGTGCCTGAGTGACTAAGGCCTAAGCCAAGCACTGTGGCAAGAGGTATAAGGAGACTTTAAATGTCGTAAGCCAATTGAGGCTCGCCCCGAGAGATAAGGGTAAGAATGTGTCTCATCTAAGTCACATACGGGCCACATAATGAACAGTGGAATTGAGGCTGGTGAAACATTCCCAATGTACAATATGCAACCAGATGGTAGAGCCTGGAAGAATGAGTGAAATGTATTGAAGTTTCAAGCTACTTTTTGGATTTACACGTTCTCCTCCATCTTTATTTTTCTCTACCACTAGACTGAAAGTCCAGGAGGGCAGGAATCATTTGATCACTGTTACCCAGCACCTACATTAAGAGATCAATATGTGTGACAGACTAAATGAATTTAGCATGAACTTATTACTCTAATTATTTTTGTAAAATGGAACTATGAAAAATGAAACTATGTGGAAATATGAAGTCCAAATGGCAAAAACATTGAGAGATGATCACATTTGAGTTAAACTGAAAATAATTTTGGGGTCAGAACCCTAGGTCTCATCAAGAAAAGTGGAAATAGAACAAAGTATTTTTTTAAGTGGCTCTTCAAATTCCAACATGTTTCGGGTGTCAGGTTCAATGAGACATGAAAAATGTTTCAATAGAAACAGAAAGGTAAGTGCAAAGTAAAGAATAATTAACATGGGGGGGAAGGGAGGGAGAGCATTAGGACAAATGCCTAATGTATGTAGGGCTTAAAACCTAGATGATGGCCGGGCGCGGTGGCTCACGCCTGTAATCCCAGCACTTTGGGAGGCCGAGGCGGGCGGATCACAAGGTCAGGAGATCGAGACCACAGTGAAACCTCGTCTCTACTAAAAATACAAAAAATTAGCCGGGCGCGGTTGTGGGCGCCTGTAGTCCCAGCTACTCGGGAGGCTGAGGCAGGAGAATGGCGTGAACCCGGGAGGCGGAGCTTGCAGTGAGCCGAGATCGCGCCACTGCACTCCAGCCTGGGCTGGGCGACAGAGCGAGACTCCGTCTCAAAAAAAAAAAAAAAAAAAAAAAAAAACCTAGATGATAAGTTGATAGGTGCAGCAAACCACATGGCACATGTATACCTGTGTAACAAACATGCATGTTCTGCACATGTATCGCAGTATTTAAATTTTTTTTAAAAAGAATAATATAACTATTTTATTTTGATATCATATGGAGGAACAATTACATTAAATGTGAGCACTAAATTTATAGTTTTGTAGTGGAATAAAATACAGTATCAATATACCTCAAGCTGAAGGTGATGATTTAACATTTTTTATCATCTAAAAATAAAACAAGCTGGGCACAGTGGCTCACGCCTGTAATCCCAGCACTTTGGGAGGCCAAGGTGGGAGGATCACTTGAGCCCAGGAGTTCGAGACCAGCCTGGGCACCACAGGGAGACCCTGTCTGCAAATGAAAAAAATCAGCTGGGCATGGTGGCTTGTGCCTGTAGTCTCAACTACTCAGGAGGCTAAGGCGGGAGGATAGCTTGAGCCCAGGAGGTTGAAGCTCAAGCTATTCTCCTGTACCACTGTACTCCAGCCCGGGTGACAAAGTGAGAGAGACCCTGTCTCAAGAAAATAAAAGAGAACTAAAAATAAAACATCTTTTTTGGTGTGATAAAGCTGCTACAGAAAAAGAAACAATAATTTTGTATGGTTTCTGATTTTCCATTTTTAAACATCTTTTATTATCTAGATCCCTTCCTGAAGAGTTGAACAAAAACCTGTTTGAAACTCAGAATACATTTTAAATATATTAAGCCTTGAAAAAATTAAGTAACCCATTGGTGTGGGGAAAAGAAAGAGAGATCAGACTGTTACTGTGTCTATATAGAAAGAAGTAGACATAAGAGACTCCATTTTGTTCTGTATTTGAGATGCTGTTAATCTGTGAGCCTACCCCCAACCCTGTCCTTGCAAGAGACACCTGCTGTGGTGACTCAAGGTTTAATGGATTTGGGCTGTGCAGGGTGTGCTTTGTTAAACAAGTGCCTGAAGGCAGCTTGCTGGTTAAAAGTCATCACCATTCTCTTAATCTCAAGTACCCAGGGACACATACACTGCGGAAGGTCACAGGGACCTCTGCCTAGGAAAGCTAGGTATTGTCCAAGGTTTCTCCCCATGTGATAGTCTGAAATATGGCCTCGTGGGAAGGGAAAGACCTGATTGTCCCCCAGCCTGACACCCGTGAAGGGTCTGTGCTGAGGAGGACTAGTGTAAGAGGAAAGAAGGCCTCTTGGCAGTTGAGATAGAGAAAAGCATCTGTCTCCTGCCCGTCCCTGGGCAATGGAACATCTCGGTGTAAAACCCCATTGTATGTTCTGTTTACTGAGATGGGAGAAAACTGCCTTAGGGCTGAAGGTGGGATGTGCTAACAGCAAGGCTACTCTTTATACACTAAAAAGGTTTATGGAGATGTTTGCATATGCGTATCAAGGCACAGCACTTTTCCATAAACTTACTCATGTCACAGAGATCTTTATTCATATGTCTTACTGCTGACCTTCTCCCTGTGATGATCCTATTATCCTGCCACTTCCCTTTTCCTAAGATGGTAAAGATAATGATCAATAAGTACTGAGGGAACTCAGAGACCGGTGCTGGCACGGGTCCTCTGTATGCTGAGCGCCGGTCCCCTGGGCCCACTTTTTCTTTCTCCATACTTTGTCTCTGTGTCTCATTTCTTTTCTCAAGTCTCTCGTTCCACCTAATGAGGAACGCCCACAGGTGTGAAGGGGCAGGCCACCCCTTCGTATTGGTGAATACTTCTGTTAAAATGTTTATTTCTTGGCCCTCTCCTGCAGCCTGAGGCGGCGGCAGCATGGAGGGCCAGAGCACGTCGGTGGCGCTCTCGGGCTTTGTGCTCAGCGTACTCCCCTTCCAGCACCTCAGTACGGACTCAGAGACAGTATTCTTGGGGAAGTAAAAATTGAAGCCAAAAATAGTATTACTGGGGCCGGGCACGGTGGCTCACTCTTGTAATCCCAGCACTTTGGGAGGCCGAGGTGGGCGTATCACAAGGTCAGGAGTTCGAGACCAGCCTGGCCAACACAGTGAAACGTTGTCTCTACTAAGAATACAAAAATTAGCTGGGCGTGGTGGCAGGCACCTGTAATCTCTGTAATCTCTACTAAGAATACAAAAATTAGCCGAGCGTGGTGGCGGGCGCCTGTAATCCCAGCTACTCAGGAGGCTGAGGCAGGAAAATTGCTTGAATCCGGGAGGCAGAGGTTGCAGTGAGCCAAGATCGGGCCACTGCACTCCAACCTGGGTGACAGAGCTAGACTCCACCTCAAAAAAAAAAAGCATTACTGATTCCCAAATGGATGATGTTGAAGTTGTTTATACAATTGACATTGAGAAATATATTCCATGCTATCAGCTTTTTAGCTTTGATAATTCTTCAGGTGAAGTAAAGGAGCAAGCACTGAAGAAAATATTATCAAATGTCACAGAATGTGGTAGGTTGGTACAAATTCCATCGTCATTCAGATCAGATCATCACATTTAGAGAGAGACTGCTTCACAAAAACTTGCAGGAGCGTTTTTCAAACCAAGACCTTGTTTTTCTGCTATGAACACCAAGTATCATAACAGAAAGCTGCTCTACTCATCGACTGGAACATGCCTTATATAAACCTCAAAAAGGACTTTTTCACAGGGTTTTAGTGGTTGCCAACCTGGGCATGTCTGAACAACTAGGTTATAAAACTGTATCATGTTCCTGTATGTCCGCTGGTTTTAGCCGAGCACTACAAACACACAGCTCTAAATTTTTGGAAGATGGATCCTTAAAGGAGGTACACAAGATAAAAGAAATGTATGCTTCATTACAAGAGGAATTAAGAGTATATGCAAAAAAGTGGAAGACAGTGAACAAGCAGTAGATAAACTAGTAAAGGATGTAAACAGATTAAAAAGAGAAATTGAAAAAAGGAGATGAGCCCAGAGTCAGGCAGCACAAGAGAAGAGAATCCAAAAACCCTCAGGAGAACATTTTTCTTTGTCAAGCATTACGGACCTTTTTTCCAGAATCTAAATTTCTTCATTCATGTGTTATGTCTTTAAAAAATAGACATGTTTCTAAAGGTAGCTGTAACAACAACCACTATCTCGATGTTGTAGACAATCTGAACTTAATGGTAGAACACACTGACATTCCTGAAGCTAGTCCAGCTAGTACACCACAAATGATTAAGCATAAAGCCTTAGACTTAGCTGGCAATTCAAGAGATCATGGCGGGCGGATCACGAGGTCAGGAGATCAAGACCATCCCGGCTAACACGGTGAAACCCCGTCTTTACTAAAAATAAAAAAATTAGCCGGGCGCGGTGGCGGGCGCCTGTACTCCCAGCTACTCGGGAGGCTGAGGCAGGAGAATGGTGTGAACCCAGAAGGTGGAGCTGGCAGTGAGCCGAGATAGTGCCACTGCACTCCAGCCTGGACAACAGAGCAAGACTCGTGTCAAAAAAAAGAGATCATGGCTGTTAGACACACAAGACAAACCATCTAAAACAGATACTGATAGTAGTAACCAAAAAAAAAAAAAAAAAAAAAAAGCATCCAAAATGAGCAGCCCAGAAACAGCTGAAGAGACTGAAAAAGATGAAGGTTTTGGTGAACATTCACCGTCTCCCACGTTTTGATCCTTTTAACCTTAAAAGGACATTTTTTAATTTGGCTGATGGGTAAAGCCAAACATTTTTATTGTTTTTACTAGGTTGAGCTACTTGCTTACCTAGTAAAGGTAAGTTCATTTGTTTTTACTATGTTCACCTGTTTGCAGTAATCCACAGATAAGTCTTAGTGCATTTATTTTACAAAGTACTTTTTTGAACATCAGATGCTTTTATTTCCAAACCTTTTTTCACCTTTCAATAAGTTGTTGGGGGAAAGGCTTACACAGACACATTCTTTAGAATTGGAAAAGTGAGGCCAGGCACAGTGGCTCACAGCTATACTCCCAGCACTTCGGGAAGACAAGGCAGGAGGACTGATTGAGGTCAGGATTTAGAGACCAGCCTGGGCAACACAGAACCATCTCATTAAAAAAGAAAAGTATCAGAAAAGCAAGAATAGCCTCATTTTCACAATGTGGGAAGAAATTTATATGAAAGTTTATCTGAGTCATTAAAATTCTCCTTAAGTGATAATTTTTTAGAAGTACACTATGGCTAGAGTTGCCAGATATAATGCTGTGTATCACGCAATAAATTTGCAAAACATGATCTAAAATTTAAATTTGTCCTACATTTGTACTTGCTAAATCTGGCAGCCTTAATTATTATGCAACTATAACCCAACACAAACAGTAATGTCTCCCCTACTTTAGAGTCCTTTGCCCGAAATTTAGCAAATCCATAATTTTGAGTACAGTATAAGCCTGGTAATCCAGTGTGTTTGGGACAGGTCAGTGGAACTCAGAACTGATACATATATACATACATGTTTATCACCTTCAGTGTCTATTAGATATAAATCATCTTTTTATGTAAAAGACACTACTGGTTTGAGGATAGACTTGTCTAGGAATATTTTGTCTTCTTGTTGACAGCACCACTATACATCCCAATGTAACATTTCTACAAAGGGAGGATCTCTTAACCAGGCGTACTTACATTTGCTAGTTAGAAAATCATTCTGAGCAGTTTTAACTCCCTTCAATTGAATGGTGTATTACATTATATGAGCTATCTGGGGACCAGATATAATGACAGTCATACAGAACCACTTTTATTCAACATATGTAAAATGTGATAACATTTTAAATAAGCGACCTGCTTAATGAACCTTGATTGATATGAAGGGGAAGTGTCATTCTTTATGTCACTCCTGAAACACTTTTCTATCCAAAGGTTGGTTTGAGTCAGTATTGGCATCATACAAGCACTTACTATAAAAAAAGTTTATTAGTGGCAATGTGATAGAATTTATTCCCGATATCTGATGTTATAAACTTTAGGGTCCCTAAAATATGCAGGATCCTTGTATGTAACCGGCATAAACCCCGTGAAGAGATAATTAAAGTTCTTGACAAAGCATAATAAGCACAATTTCAGCTAGCTCAATTCAGTTGTTGAGGTACTCTTACCCATTATTTGAGCTCTCTTAATTACTTTTGTGATTTCTTTGTTTCTTCCCACAAAGACCTGTAAAATAAAAAGCTTCCTTATTCATAAAAAATGTCAATAAAGTTAAAAAAATTTCTCTAACTGAAACATTATTTCCATATCTCTTGACCTTTTAGTACACATTTTTGTATATTCAGTTTTACTAAATCAAGTCAAACCTGTTCCAAGTAATGTGGTGTTATATGCGATAGGCTTCATTTAGGGTGGGGTGGCTAGGTTGCAATGCTTTTAAATCAAGGCTCCACCTCAGGAACCTAGGAATGTTAGGTGGGAGATTAGGAAGTCCATGGCTTGCCAAGAACTTCAGCTATTCCATAAACAATCTGATTACATATCCTGACTCTTGCACGCTAAACAGGTTATCCAAGTCTTAAACTTGATGCTTCTTTGCAGTATTGAGCCACCCTTTCCATGGACACAATCATGCATTTGTACATTTAAATACCATTTTCTATGAACAGATCAGTATGCCAAAAACCACTGCAAAGTCTCCTACACACACCTTGCCTTGACCTTCTGTACATTTCTAGTATTAAAGAATGGTGTAGGCAAAAAAAAAGATATATGTGTAAGAAAAAAAAGACATGCCGGGCGCAGTGGCTCACGCCTGTAATCCCCACATTTTGGGAGGCCGAGGCGGGCGTATCACGAGATCAGAGGATTGGGACCGTCCTGGCTAACACAGTGAAACCCTAAAAATTTAGTGAAACTACTAAAAATACAAAAAAATTAGCCAGGCGTGGTGGTGGGCGCCTGTAGTCCCAGCTACTCGGGAGGCAGGAGAATGGCGTGAACCTGGGGGGCAGAGCTTGCAGTGAGCCGAGATCACGCCACTGCACTCCAGCCTGGGCGACAAAGTGAGACTCCGTCTCAAAAAAAAGACATGCATAAAATGGTTTAATTTTAGGGAAGTAGATTTACATTTTATCTGAAAAGAATATCAGTATATAATAGGCCTTTGAAAGTTAGATGCATAGTTCTACGAAAGTGGTGCCTAAGAATAGTATGTCAATCGACACATTTTTTCCATAAAGAAACTGATTTTGCTAGACTACCTAATCACCAATTAACATCCTCTTGCACGGAAAAAATATGCTTGGTGACATGTTTAAATCACGCTTAAGAGTACTGAAGAGGAATGATCTTCAAATCAAATAGCTATTTGATTTAGTAATAACAACTAAAAGATGGGAATTTTCTTCTTGGCACACTTATTTTAAGCTCCAAGGTAATTCAATAGATTCAACATTTAACACGTGTATTCAACATTACACAATTTTTTTCTGGAGTGAAATGGCTCTGAATGCCTTACAGAATTTGCCCTGCTCTCCTTAACTCTCTTACTTGATCTATTAATACTTCTTTCTTCTTTTCCCCTTGTTCCTTCTGTGCCAGACCCACACACGTCTGCTGTAACTGAACATGCCAGGCACATTCTCCCTTTTAAGCCTTTTAACAGCTGCTGTCTCTGCCTAGAATACTCTTTCTTGGGCACACACAAAACTAGCTTCCTGGCCTCCCTCAAACTTCTGCTCAAACTTCACCTCCTTAATCATGTCTATCTGTCCCTCTTATTTAAAACTGTGACTCTACCACTTCTGATCTCCACATTTGATGCTCCTGGCCCCCCCTTTTTCTCCACAGCATTTATCACTAACATCCCATGTAATTTTCTTACCTATTATGTTTATTGCCCATTTCTCACCTAGAATATAAGCCTCAGCGTGGAAGAACTTTGTCTTTTTGTTGTTCACTGCTTATCCCCAGAGTCAGGAGACATGCTTGGCACATTGTAGGTCCGCAGTAAATATTTTTTGAATTAATAACGAGTATTTCTACCATCTGCTAGCTTACTGTTCATGCAGGAACTCAAATGTGTTTTAAGCATGTGGTATGTTTCAAAAGTCAAACTTCCTCCTTAAGGAGAACACTGTCATCTACTCCCCCTTTAAAAAAAAAATAGGAAAAAAAGTAAAACAAAACATCACCTTCTCATTTCCCCACCTCCAACAAAAAGATTGTTGAGTTTTCTAAAGAAATAATACAAATGGATAATGGAGATTTCGGTAGCGTGCTGAGCTTCATCAAAGCACTAAAACAATGCTGCTTGAGACTTCAGAGGCTCAACCAGGAAGTGCAACCCAGAGGGCAGGATTTCCTGCAGGACTTTGAAATCCAACCCGGTCACCTACCCTCGCGACTGCGTCCACGGACGGCACGAAAGCCAAGCGAGTCTCCCTGCCGAGCTACTCGCTTCCGCCGCCTCCCAGGCTGAGCTTTGCCCCGCCCACCTGAGTCCTTCGCCAGTTAGGAGGAAACGCAGCCGCTTAATGAACGGCAGAGTTTGGCTGGGAGATAAGGCTCGCGGGTCCCACCTGGCCTCCTCCCCAAGTCTAAGCGCGCTTTTCACCGAGGCCTCAATTCTGGGATTTGGCAGCTCTGCTGTGAAAGCCCAAGTGGGTAACCAACAGCCTGGAGGACCCGAGTGGATTCGTTTCTCTCTTCCTCCTCGGCCACTCAACTGCTTCTTGTCGCTGACCCCGCGGTGGGGATGAATAACTCAACTCATTTCGGGCCCGCTTTCCTCAGAGGGCAAAGATGGGTCAGGGTGGGATGTTACATTGGTGTTGAGACTCTTTGGATCCGTTTGGTGGGTATCGAGGACACTTGAATACCCGAGACAGGTTGAACCCCCCTGCCGGAGGCGCCCCGGCGAAGCTGCGCGGGTGATGCTCCCGGCCCCACCCACGGGGCGGAGCTCCGGCTCGGTCCGACCAGTGCCCGCGGTGGGGGAGGGCGATGGATCAGGCCACGCGCCAGGGGCGAGCGCGACTCTCCTGCTGCTGCTCCCTTCCCAGCCTGGAAGGCGCCCTCTCTCTCTATGCCACCCTTTTCACGGCACTGAAAAGCCCCGTCCTCTCCGTCCAGTCCTGCCTCCTCCGAGTGCTCCCCTACTGCCTGGGATGGTGCGGTCCCAGGTCGCGGGTCACGCGGCGGAGGGGGGCGTGGCCTGCCCCCGGCCCAGGCGGCTCTTCTGTTTGCCTCTGCTGGCGTCCGAGGAGTGGCGTTGGTCCCCGGAGCGATGCTGGGCCGGAGTCGCCTCGCCTTAGTCCTCCTGGCTGCCGCCGTCAGCTGTGCTGTCGCGCAGCACGCGCCGCCGGTGAGTGAGCTTGAGCCGAGGCGCAGAGAGGGGCGTGCAGGTGCGGGCGCGGATGGAGGCGCAGGTGTGGCGGGGCGGGCGGGGACGAGGAACACCTGGTGCTGGACAGCGTCTTTTCGGGGGTCTGCGGTTTCGTGCACGGGGATGTGGGTTCAAAGCGGGCTGGTGAACTCCGTCCTCGGTTGATTCGGTGCTACCTGGATGGAACTAGAACACCTTTAAAGGAAATCCTGATCTCTGCAGGATACCTGGAAGTGATTCGCATATTCGCAAATTTGAGTGAGTGTACTTGAATAACCAGTTCCAGGCCCTTGCATTTTGAACTGTTTAAATAAAATGTTCCGGTAGACCTGTGTGCATTACTCACTCAAGGACAGACTGCCTGATGGCCAGGTGCTTTCTTCCGAAGTTCAGGAGCTCAGCTCAGGATACTGCAGGGCCCTGGGAAACGCTGAGTGGCCCCAAGCCTGGGCAGTGCTAGCAGCCCTGGGCATGCCCCATAGGGCCCCCTGTGGCCTTTTGCACCCAAGTCATGGGATCGCCTGTCCCGTGGCTCTTTCCCAAGAGCAAGTCACAGGGCCACGGACTTCCTAACTGCGAGAGACAGTGAGGGACTAGCGTGACCCTTTTATTTTACACAAGAGGAAGTAGACCTAGAGTGAGAAAATCTTTAGCCAGAGGTTACACTATTGTTTACTGAACATGCCTAACGCCCGAGTACTCTTGACGCTAGTACTCTTTCATAATTCATTTCTTTATAAAGCAGTCAGACTGCGTTTGTCTTTGCCAACAGACCGGATAAGTAGGAACCTGGCGCATCTGGCCTGAGGCTGAATATGAGATGGTCTTGAATAGCTTAGGTAGGTTATTGAAAGTGGAGGCAAGATGTACTTTCTCTTCTTTTATACCTGTAAGGAGAAATTCTTTAAAATCATGTTGGGATATGACTTAGCCTTTAAAACTGATATAATGTTTAGCAGATAAAAGTAGAATCCAGAATAGTATATACAGTTTTTCTTGTAATAGAAAAATGCACAGAACATATATGCGGACTCGATTGAAAGGCCGTAAAATAAAATTGCTCTACCGTGGGTAGGGAATTAATTTGCTTGAGGGTAGTTGGTATTACCGGAATTTTGAAAGAGTTTGATACTTTGCTACTGTCAGGGCCCTTCATTCAAAGACCACCAGGAACACACTATGAGTTGAACAAATTGGGTTTAGTGTTCTTTGAGGCAAATAAGAACACACACCACGAGCGACGGTGGATTATAGAAAAAAACCCATTACAGAATTTGAACTTTGGTTGCATGATTTGGGGTAAGACTAAGGAACCGGGCTTTGCTGTAGATAGAATGCTGTTAGACGAGTTGATGGGTGCAGCACACCAACATGGCACATGTATACATATGTAACAAACCTGCACGTTGTGCACATGTACCCTAGAACTTAAAGTATAATTAAAAAAAAAAAAAAAGGCAATTCTATGACTAAGGAAGCAATAGTCATTCTACTTAGCAAGAGAAGGGGATGCTTGGTGTTTTGTGCGTTGCAGGTGACCTTGTTTTTGTCTGTGCTTGGACAAAATCCTCAAGTGGCATTGCTTTGTCTTTCTTTGTCACGTCTCCAAATAATCTTATCCGAGGTAGCTATCTGTGAGATTGTTTATGTCCAGGAGGAAAACAGAGCTTACCGGGCTGTGAGTGTCAGATGGGCTTGTAATAATATTGAGATATAGCTGTGGAACTCAGAGCAGTTTCAGGTGTTGGAGGCTATTTTTTCTTCTTTCTCAATAGCTTTATTTATTCTAGCAAAAGTATTTTGATAGCTATTTTCAGAAGAAGAATCAACAACCTCTCAATGGATGTAATAGTTCTTACCTAGAACAGCGATTAGCAAAGTCTAGTCTGGCCACTGGTGTCAGTTTGGGAAGCTGTTTTCAATGAAATCAGAAAAGTAAGAATGCAAAACTAAAATTATTAATTTAGAATGTTAATCTTTATTCTGATTGTATGGACTTCCAGTTTTCATTGTTACTAACACGTTCTTAAAAATCAGCTAACGGCAGAGGTAGATGTTGTGGGCATGGAATTTGTTTTGTTTTAACATCTCCATTTGACAGAATAAAAATTTGGACCCTCCTGTGCCAAGGCCTCATTAATTTTTTTTACTGGCCTGGAGAATCCTGGGATCCATGGGCCAAAAGGACCTTTAGAACCTTAGAGAAGTTCCGTGACTTCATTCTCTGAGAAGAAGAAGCAGTTTTTTGGTTGGAGTCATTATATGATAAACTATTGCCTCGTGGTAGCAAAAGATATTTCAAAACTACTTTTGATAAATATGAATAATGAGAACTGGCTTTAAATTGGAAACAAGTCATTTGATTTGGAACATCTGTAGGGATTTTTTGTTTGTTTTTGAGACTTTTCACAATATTCATATGTTAAGGTCCTCCTGAGTTTTTCTTCGTTATTGAATTTTTTAGGAGCCTATTAAGAGATGATGGTGAAGACAGTGGCACAAGAACTGTCTGGAGAGACAGCACCAGATGACATCATCCAGGGTTCTTTAGACTCTTACTAAGGATTCAGAAATTTATCCTAAAAAATGGGAGAATCTGGAACCAGCCAATGGGAGGCCATTAAATGGTTTTAGCCAAGATAACATTTTCACTTTAAAAAGATGAGTCTGGATTGGAGGGCAGCAAGGGTAGATGTGAGGAGACTGGTCTAGAAAAGAAACAGGGTGCATTGAAGGATGGTGGCACCAGGGGTGAGGGAGAGAAGTAGATGTTCTAGAAAAAAATCAGGAGGGCAAATGAGCAGAAGGAAGGATTGGGTGAGGATGAGGGAGTGAGGTGTCAGCGTGACCTGCACATTACCGAAGTGCTTCACTGGGCGAATGGTGGCATCAGTGCCAGGGAACATGGGGAGGGGAAAGCTTGGGGGCTGAAGAATGGGGATCGTTTTCATTTGGGGTATGTGTTAAATCTCAGGTGGCAGAGAAACATTCAGCAGGCCACTCGTTCTGGCCCTCAGAAGAGAGACACTGAGAGTCATTGGCATAATGATATTATTTGAAGCCCTTGGAGCAGATGAACTCACCTAGAAAGAGGACTAGAGAAAGAGAAGAAAGAGAACTAGGCAAAGGCTAAGTAACTTGCACATGTATGTGTCAGGAAGAGGAGAAATTGCCAAAGTTAAAACAGGGCAGGCTGGGCACGGTGGCTCACGCCTGTAATCCCAGCACTTTGGGAGGCCAACGCGGGTGGATCACCTGAGGTCAGGAGTTTGAGACCAGCCTGCCCAACATGGGGAAACCCCATCTCTACTAAAAATACAAAAATTAGCTGGGCATAGTGGCTCAGGCCTGTAGTCCCAGCTACTCAGGAGGCTGAGGCGGGAGAATTGCTTGAACCTGGAAGGCAGAGGTTGCAGTGAGCCAAGCCTGGGCAATGAGGGAGACTTCTTCTCACACACACACACACACAGCAAAGCAAAACAAAACAGAAGAGTAAGTGGGACAGGAAGTTCAGGGAAGAGACTAGGATGGGTTAACTATGTTGAATATTATTGAGATGTCAACAGTATTATGATACTAGGCAACTGGAGGTCGTTGGTCACCTCGGCCAGAGCAGTGTTGGGGGCAGAAAATAGCTTGCAGTAGGCTGAGGGTGATCGGCAGGAAAGGAACTAGAGGGGAGAGATGGCTGCTCTCAGTAATAAGTCTGACCCACTTCTTTTATTTTTATTTTTATTTTTTATTATTTATTTATTTATTTATTTATTTATTTATTTATTTTGAGACGGAGTCTTGCTCTGTCACCCAGGCTGGAGTGCAGTGGCCGGATCTCAGCTCAATGCAAGCTCCGCCTCCCGGGTTCACGCCATTCTCCTGCCTCAGCCTCTGGAGTAGCTAGGACTACAGGCGTCCGCCACCACGCCCGGCTAGTGTTTTGTATTTTTTTTTTTTTTTTTTTTTTTTGAGAGGAAGTCTTGCTCTGTCGCCCGGGCTGGCGTGCAGTGGCCGGATCTCAGCTCACTGCAAGCTCCGCCTCCCGGGTTTACGCCATTCTCCTGCCTCAGCCTCCCGAGTAGCTGGGATTACAGGCGCCCGCCACCTCACCCGGCTAGTTTTTTGTATTTTTTTAGTAGAGACGGGGTTTCACCGTGTTAGCTAGGATGGTCTCGATCTCCTGACCTCGTGATCTGCCCGTCTCGGCCTCCCAAAGTGCTGGGATTACAGGCTTGAGCCACCGCGCCCGGCCTGTATTTTTTTTTAGTAGAGACAGGGTTTCACCGTGTTAGCCAGGATGGTCTCGATCTCCTGACCTCGTGATCCGCCCGTCTCGGCCTCCCGAAGTGCTGGGATTACAGGCTTGAGCCACCGCGCCCGGCCCTGACCCACTTCTTAAGATGTGTGAAGATGAAACATAATGGCTTAGTAATTAATTGCCAAAGTAAACTTATTTTTATGCATCAACTTCTCATATGAGTTAACAGCATATGTCAACATTGTTGACATTGGCTATTGAATCAGCTTTAGCAATGATTTTCACACAGTTGCCAGAAATCTCATAGACCGCATCTGGCCGAGGAATTTATTGTGCTTCATCTGCTTTTCCCTACTTCTCCCAAAGAAGGAACACACAGGTGTAATCTTTTCACTTATTCAACAAATACTGCTTGCCTACTATGTGTGCCTGACTCCTACATGCTGGGAATGCGTCCGCCAATGAGATAGATGAGGTCCTTCCTCTCATGGAGGGTTTATTCACATTCCTTTGGCTTAAATATCAGTAGCGTAATAGGATGCCATTGCATCAAAGCCCAGAAGACAAGTGAAAACATTGACAAGCTCATGTGACTTGTTATACACATAAGAAACCTTCCTCTTTGCATTCAGTGTTTCTGCTGAGTTGTACATAAGAGGACATTATAGGAAAAACTTATCTGGAAAATAGTTGTTGATGAATTCAAGAATTGAATGAAAAATTGTCTTGCGAGAGTCGTTTGGCTTCTGATGGGTATGAAAACTGACGAGGTATATAATTTTAGATTATCTTTCATTGTCTCTTTCTGAGTATTTGAATAAGACAAGCACACAAGGGCTTTCTGGACTTTTAAAGTTCATTGTTAGACACATACATTTCATTGAGGGTCTCCTAATTCTGTAGGGCTCAAATATTTTAAGGAGCCGTACAAGTTATGTCATTTTTTAAGGGTCTGGAGCATTCATTGAGACAATGAAATACTATTGTCTTTATATTTTTGTGTTTTTTAGAACGTTACGTTCAGTAGCTCTGTAATTAGTTTCTCTTAATGAATGGGGAGGACAAAGAGGCTTAAGTTTCTATCAAATAACCAGAAAAATTAGAGAATTTGCTGACCCAAGCAGTCTTTTAAAAACACTTTCCAGAGAGTTTCTTTCTTTCTTTTTTTTTTTTTTTGAGACAGAATCTCGCTGTGTCACCCAGGCTGGAGCGCGGTGGTGCTATCTTGTCTCACTGCAACCTCCACCTTCTGGGTTCAAGGGATTCTCCTACCTCAGCCTCCCGAGTACCTAGGATTACAGGCACATGCCACCACACCCAGCAAATTTTTGCATTTTTAGTAGTGACGAGGTTTCACCATGTTGGCCAGACTAGCCTTGAACTCCTGACCTCAGGTGATCCACCCACCTCAGCCTCCCAAAGTGCTGGAATTACAGGCATGAACCACCACACCTGGCCTAGAGAGCTTCACATGCATGGAAACATCAGATTTTTACCAGTTCTCTCCACTCTGAGGAGACAACTAGGGGGCAGGGAGAAAGGCAGGGAAGGGGAGGGAGAGAGAGGGAAAGAGAAAGAGAGGGACTGGGGGGAGAGGGTTAGAGAGAATTAATTCTAAGTTAGATTTTGTTTCCTGTGATAGGGTGTAACATAGTATACCATCCCGACCACATAATCTCTGTTCATGTCATCTGTTTCTAATATTTATGTATCATCTATTTAAGTTTCTACTTACCTTAATAGAGTTGTCTGTAATCAAAAGTGTGTATAAAGTTGGGGATAGTAAGAAACTTTAAATAACATTAAATAAGTTCATTATAATTCTGTTTTAGGGCTACTCATGGGTTTTGAAGCTGTGTCTCCCTATAGAATTCTTTTTTGAGGGTGAAGAAGTAGCTCTTTTTTCCACCCTACCCCTAAAACTAACCATTTTGCATAAATGACTTAGGCGTTCATGCCATGTGAGTCCCTGAAATACTGTAGTCTCATAGCTGCTGACTTTCTTATTTTCTCACATTTATCCCGTTTTCTTGCCATCACATTCTATGCCGGTTTCATGTTTGTTTATTGAAACCAAGAGTCATTATCAACCTCAGACTCCCACATGTATTGTTGCTAGCTTGCTCTTTAGCTGTTACTTCTGGGGCAGGTCACATTCTCTGCTAATCCTTGACAGAGCATTTTCAACTTCGCTCACAGTAAGGAATGTGCCTGTAATCTGATGTTTATTTTGGCTTTGGAACCCAGGGTGTGCAAATTTAATTATTAGGGAGGGATAGAAGTCATTAATTTGCCGAGTTGATTCTAGTGGTCATCAGAAGCCCTGAACTAAGTGCAGATTATTGTTAGGAATTAAAGTGAGGCATTGGTTTTATTATCTCTGTGGGAAGCTGTTCGATAGAGCAGGGGAAGCCATTGACTCTGATTCGGTCACCAGCTGTGTAACTTTCTGCAAGTCACTAATGGAGCAGGGTCTTATGTCCACAACGTGGTCATAAAATTAAGCACTTGGGTTAAGTACGCATCACAGTATTCCCAACTCATAGGAAAACAATGGTCAGATAAACAAGAAAATATAGAGCGGAGTATCTCATCACAGCAGAATTTATTTATAAATTTTACAAAGTAAAATTAAGCTGCAACCCAAATAAGTGTCTAAGTAGCTCATTTATTAGCAAAATAAGGAAAGCCATTTACCAACAGTGGGTTAACTAAATTGTATTCGATTGTAGCAGCAGAAGTATTGTGTCCAGGGAAAATGAAATTATTTTACATGTCGTTAAATGAGAACCCTTGTCCTGGACTTCGGGAGCAACATCAATATCAATTAAAGAACAAAGCATGTGATTTTGAATGATTTTTCTTGACTCTCAATGTACCGATAACTGATCAGTTGTTGATATTTATTAGATGATCAGTGCCAAGTTTGAAGTGACTGAAGAATTAGCCTCTGAATCTGTGTAAAACAACTATAGGCGAGGATGTTTTCAAAGAAGTTGAGAAAATAGTGATTCCCTTTAACCTGAAATGGAATCTGCCAAGATATATACAAATTGACAGTGGTAATATTTGTGAGTAGAAAATGCTGAGTTGAGTAAATTCACAAAACTTGGGAACATGCAAGGTGTTTAAAGCTTATGGTTATTTATTAGAGGATTCCTTTTCAGGTACTTTATGGAAAGTATTGGAATCTCATGTGTTATTGAACCAGCAGTGTAAACCATGAGCTTCATTTACTCTTGTGGATATAACTATCATCATTTCTGTGAATTTTTGTCAGAAATAGAGGCCAGATATCCTGATGTCTCTTGTGACAGAGCCATTAGATGTCTTGGTAGCTATGAAGTTTTGCAGTCTTCGAGTTCACATTTGAGACTGAAGTTTTTCTAAACAAGAACTGCCCCCAGCCACTATTATTGAACATGAATGGCTTTGGAAATTAGCTTTTGCTACAGACTTGATATTGTTTCTTAATGAATTCAACCCAAAATTATAAGACAAAGCCACACATATATGAGAAACTTATACTGTGGTAAGGCAAATTTGACAGCTAATGTTTGAATCAAAGGTAATGTCAACCTACTGTATATATTCCCCTTGTTACCAAAGTTAAAACAAGATGCTAGACCCCCATTCTTACACGGCTTTGCAGCAGATGTATTTTCTGAGCTCAAGCTACAATTCCAAGAGTTTTCTTACCTACTCTACTTTATCTTATTTTGGGTTTGTACTTTTTTAAAACAATTATTTTACTTTCACAGTACTGGTTCTCCAGAGGAAAGGAGATAAATACACTTGATACGTTGAATGAGTAACAAAAGAACCATAAATCTATGTGGACTTTTTTGGATAAGTTTAGGAGAAGATTCTATTTTGCCACGAAGCTTGGAGAACTCTCCCTAAAACAGTCTCGTTCATTCATTGTCTCAGGCAGTGACCTCAGTGTTGGGGGCCATCCTCGCCTCAAGGAGCACAGTCTGGTATTGATGAGGAACATGAACAAATGATTATAATGCAGTGTCATAAACGTGGTGATGTGTATGTGTACAAATGCTGTGAGAGTATAAATGAGGGTATGACTATTTTTATATGGAAGATAGATGAAGACTCACAAGAAAGAAAATACTTGAACTGAATCTTGGAAGTTAGAACCAGCAGTAAGGAAAAGGCGTTCTAGCAAGAGGGAATAGCACAGGCATGGGCTTGGAAGGGTAAGAGATCATAGGAAGTGCTTGCATAAGTACTAAGGGGAGTGTCAGGAGATGAGGCTGGGATGGTAAGTTTTGGAAAGATGATGAAGGGCCCTGTGCTGTGTGCCCTGAAAATCTGGTTTGGGAGGCAAATCCCAGGACAGGTTGCAATACACATGGCTGGTAAGTTCAGATAACACATCCTATCAGGTCATTTACTTTTAGTGCTAAGTCAGCCTCTCTAACATAAACATTTTCCATCTGCTTTGTTACATTTGTTTGTTACTCAATATATTTGCAATATTAGAGCCAAATTATAACACCTAGCACTTTCGCAAATTGAATTGAAACTGAAAATCCACTTAATGGTGTAGGATTTTACAAGTTTTCTTGGAAGGAAAAGACTTCTTTTAAGAGGCATTGAAGCCGGGCACGGTGGCTCACGCCTGTAATCCCAGCACTTTGGGAGGCTGAGGTGGGCGGATCACGAGGTCAGGAGATCGAGACCATCCTGGCAAACACGGTGAAACCCCATCTCTACGGAAAATACAAAAAAATTAGCTGGGCGTGGTGGCGGGCGCCTGTAGTCCCAGTTTCTAGAGAAGCTGAGGCAGGAGAATGGCGTGAACCCGGGAGGTGACGGAGCTTGCAGTGAGCGGAGATTGCGCCACTGCATGCACTCCAGCCTGGGCAACAGAGCGAGACTCCGTCTCAAAAAAAAAAAAAAGAGGCATTGAAATGGTGTAAAAGAGCAAAATCAGACTTGATTTTGTCTTCACAGATTAACTACTTTTGAAATTGCTTATTCCATTAGCAAGCATTTGTTATTTTCTGAAACTTAATTTTCTTTGCTTTTTAGTGGACAGAAGACTGCAGAAAATCAACCTATCCTCCGTCAGGACCAACGTGAGTAAACATCAGATGATGAAAACTCCCTTTGACCTTTGCGAAGTTTCTCCTCTCTGTAATAATTGCTCATAAACTAATGGTAGTGAATAAAATCTTAAGTCATGTTTTCCATTCTGAGACAGAGGTTTGTTTCTCAGGTTTGCGTATTATGCATTCGGCTGAGATCTTGGACAAATATGAAAATATCTTCCGATTCAAATGCCCACTGCTAGCCTATCACAATCAGCGGAAAGAAAAACATTTTCAGCCAGGCGTGGTGGCTCACGCCTGTAATCACAGCACTTTGGGAGGCTGAGGCGGGTGGATCACGAGGTCAGGAGATCGAGACCATCCTGGCAAACGGTGAAATCCCGTGTTTACTAAAAATAAAAAAAATTATCCAGGCGTGCTGACGGGTGCCTGTAGTCCCAGCTACTTGGGAGGCTGCGGCAGGAGAATGGCGTGAACCTGGGAGGTGGAGCTTGCAGTGAGCAGAGATCACTCCACTGCACTCCTGCCTGGGTGACAGAGCGAGACTCCGTCTCCAAAAAAAGAAAAGGATTTTCATTCTCCACTAAATTCTTCTGTCTACCACGAAATGTTTTTCTCATCTTTGACAAATATAAGGGCTGTATTTGAAATAACCTGTGATTCTCTGTGGTGCCTGGATTATAAACCACCAAATTATTTTGGAACAAAAAAGCATAGGACCCCATATGTGATACGTTCTCAAAATAAAGCTTGGCACAACAGAGCTATCGAGGACAGAACAGGATTGGAACACCTAAGAGGAGGACCAGTGTCATGATTCACTGTGTTTAACATTAATATTTTTAGTCTAGATTTTGGTCTTTGCAAATCCTCAGTGTTTAAATGGGCCTGTGAGAAAGCCATAATAACAGCTTGCAGACCCAGAGGGTACAGAACAGAGAAAAGAAGGAACAAGTATAGGGGATGGTGATCTTACTCTCCTACACTGCCCTCTCGCTGCAAGTAGCCTGCTGGTTGTAGGGGAAAACAGTACAACTCTGTCAGGTGATATCAAGATGACATTCTCAGTTTCTGCAACGTTCCAAATTATATATGTTGTACTGCTGTTGTCTAAAGGATGTATTCTAAATAGCTTCTGTCCCGGATAGCGTGAAACTATAATAAACTAAATTATTTTGACTTACTCGCCTTTATGTAGAAAGAGGCCAGTATTTGGCAGGAAGTAATTTAGAGGTAACCCGTTTGGATGGTGTTCGGGGCCCGTGTTCATTCCAGCTCTTTCTTCAATGGCCTGCTCTCTGAAAGTCTTCCTTTCTGTCATCACTGGCATCCTTCTGGTCTTCAGTGACATGTTTGCCTTACCAATTGATTGTGTGTCTCAGCTGGTCTTACTGGCCCGATTCATTGAACATTTAATGAGGTGCCTTCCATGTTTAAGGCCGTTTCTACTCTCTTTTAGGTGCACTTTACATGTGTCTGTAAATTGAATGCCCTGTAATTGGAAACCATAAACCTTTGTTGATTGGGCATTTTACTGATTCCTTATTGCCGTGTGCGTGTGAGTGTGTGTCTACATACGCACATACGTACCTACACATACACATACATATATACCCCTGAACACATACACATGTATACGTAGACATAACATGTGTTTCTTTCCTTGCCTTCATTTTTCTGCTAGGTTACTTTTTACCACACCAGCCTGCTTTCCTACACAAAAAGCCCCAGCTTTGCTCTCATCCTTCTCCTCTCTGAACTCTTATCAGTGGATCTTGAGATCTAGGAGATAAGTGTGGTATTTATATACCTCTGAATGACAAACAGTTGTCCTGTCCTGTGAGATCATCCTTTTCAATTAAGCGCATAGATTTGAGCAGCATCCATGGGCAAATATGAGGAAAGAAAAAGATAACCTGTTTGGCCAGCATGGCTAGTCAAACCAATGCTGGAGATAAAGGAACTGATAGCCAGGTCACCCCTGAATCCATCTGAGTCGCATTCAGCATTTCTTTCCCACTGCTCACCGGGTGGCTAGCACCTGCTTTCTTATTTGTAAATGTGTGTGTTGTGTCACTTGGACTAGTTTCCATGCGACCCGGGTAGCCATGTGGGTTCAGGCGATGTTACTGATGTTATGAATCGCATGGACATTGCAAACACTAAGTCTCAAAAATGATGAAATGATATTTCTTGTTTGTAGTGAAGTAGGAAAATACACTGTGATAACTACCGTTGATTGAATGCCAGTGCTGCTAAGTGTTTTTTGTTTTGTTTTGGGTTTTTTTTGCATTTTTCATGTAGTGTCTTCGCTGCTATTATAAGGTGGATGCTCTTTTATTCTTATGGGGAAATTGAGGCGCACAAGTTAAATACTGAAATGTTTTAGAAAACTGTTTAACGAGAGGTAAAATGTGCGATTGTGACTAAGCTTTAGCTATTAAAATAATTTTGTTTATTAGATTAACCAGTTCTCTCAAATTCTAATTAGCGCAGGTTTGATGGTAGAGAGGTCTGTGTAGTCTTATCCCCACTTCATTGTAATCCCTTCATTGTCTGTCCGTTGTGTTGCGTTCATCCCTCTTCATCGCCTCTGGGAGATCCATGAGCCTACCCAAGACTCGGCTGAAAAAGGATCAGGATTTTATGGCAGATACAGAGGCATGATTTGGGATTGGTTGTGTGTTATGAGGTGAGGAGCAGCTGATTGGAGTTCATAGGGACGACGTGCATTGCTCCAACAGGCCGCTGAGTTATCTGTGCTACTAAACATAGAAATCTAAGTGCACACTTGAAGGGAGAGGGAAGGCTAGTAACACCTGCCCGTAATATGGATGGGGAACAATAATTACTTACTGAATTGTGGGACAAAATTTTACATGCAAAATTATGGTCCATCAGAAATGGAATTAATTTGTCGTGATGAAAAGCTTTTTTTCTGGAATATAAGTATTGTAGTATTTCATGTAGATATCAGCTCCTAGACAATGGGGAACTTGAAAATGCTTTGAGAAGAAGAAAATTCATTCACTGTGATTTTGTTTAAATGTACGTTTCCAAAATGGAGTATGCTTTTCTTTTGTCTAAATCACAACCTGGGTGTCTGCTAGTTAACAGTTTCATAAAACCTCATACACGTACCAGGGCCCCCAGTTACACAGCATTATTTAGAGAACGAAGTAATTATTTATGACAGTGGAAATATAAATAGAACCACAGTTCATGACTTAGGTAATAGCCCATCTCCAGCTATGGACATAAATCTAGATAACATTTCTATTTAGGTGACTGGTGTCATTGTGGCACATACCAGAGTCACCCTACCCGTCTCAGGAGCAGATAAGTGGAACAGATGATGATTATTTTTAGGCATAGGTTTATACTGATAAACCACGAAATGGCACACCCTTAAAAGCTATTTCAGTTTAGTAACAAGGGCCGGAAAATAATATTCCTATAGCAACAAAAATAGTTATAGAATTCATCCACCAGAGATACGGCCCAGCTCCCTTGATAAGTGAGTGGATGTTGCTATATCCTCAGAAATTGCTACTCGTAAGTTAAAGAGTAGGAAGTTGGAGAAAGGATATGACAGAATATGGCTCGGGCTTGGACTTTCTACAGAAAAATGAGAAGAGAAGAGGTATATAATAGGGAAGATGAGGATGGCTGACAGAATCATGAAGGTTCTTGAAGCTGGTCATGGGAAGATAATACATGTTGCTACTCTGGGGCTTAGAGGGTGATGATCTTCCTGAAGCCAACACTGGAGACAATGGTTTGGCAATGGTGTTACACTCACTGAGAGAATTCTGAAACTGGAAATCAATTGGAGAATTGTCCAGAGCCTAGACTAAATCTTTGCAGATATTTAGGAGAAAAAAAATGGGAGGTATTTCCCATCAGTGATAATTAGGTTAGAGCTCTTAAGCCATAGTTGATTTTTTCATAGAAAACCAATTCACATGAACCTTCCCTACTAGATCATTCTATTCCAAGATTTCTGTGACCACTTATGATTGTGTGCTCAACCTAGAAGCACTAGGTAGAGAATGAACTGTCTTTCCAAATGTTGGTTTGGGTAATCAAATTGGACACTGTCGTTAAGACTATGCCTCTCTTATATCCTTATAGATGTTATCTAACCCTCTCAAAAAACCCTTTCATCATTTCAAGATGATACACCTCTCATTACAGGTACAGAGGTCCAGCTCCATGGTACACCATAAATCTTGATTTACCACCCTACAAAAGATGGCATGAATTGATGGCTGACAAGGCACCAATGGTATGCTATGATGCTTAAATCTTTTATTTATTTTTTATTTTATTTATTTATTTATTTATTTATTTATTTATTTATTTGAGACAGAGTCTCACTCTGTCACCCAGGCTGGAGTGCAGTGGCACGATCTCAGCTCACCGCAACCTCCGCCTCTTGGGTTCAAGCAAGTCCCCCACCTCAGCTTCCCGAATAGCTGGAATTTACAGGCACCTGCCACCATGCCGGCTAATTTTTGTATTTTTAGTAGAGACAAGATTTTGCCATGTTGCCCAAGCTGATCTCCAACTCCTGACCTCAAGTGATCCTCCCGCCTTGGCCTGCCAAAGTGCTGGGATTATAGGCATGAGCCACCATGCCTGGCCATATTTTTTATTTTATTTATTTATTTTCCCCCCAAGGACTGTGAAGATTGAGTGTTAAATCTTTTATTTCTAACTTTATTAAATATTATTGTATTTTTAAAAGAACACTTCATGAAATTACCCACAGAATATGCTTTTGATACCTTTCTGCTACATACAGTAAATGACAGTAGAGGAAAAGAAGTCATTCCTCTGTAGCCTTTGTTCTGTTTTGTAAACTTTATCTTGGTTTCTTTCCCTTTATGTCATCTCCCTTCATGTAAATCATTAAGAATTAAATTCACTTTAAAGATAAAATTAGACTTACTGTATTAATATATTAATTGAGGCCAGGCATGGTGGCTCATGCCTGTAATCAATCCCAGTACTTTGGGAGGCTGAGGAAGGCGGATCACCTGAGGTCAGAAGTTCAAGACCAGCCTGGCCAACATGGTGAAACCCCATCTCTATTAAAAATACAAAAATTAAACCAGGCGCGGTGGCTCCCGCCTATAATCCCTGCACTTTGGAAGGCTGAGGTGGGTGGATCACAGGGTCAGGAGTTTGAGACCAGCCTAGCCAAGATGATGAAACCCCGTCTCTACTAAAAATACAAAAATTAGCCAGGTATGGTGGTGTATGCCTGTAGTCCCAGCTACTTGGGAGGCTGAGGCAAGAGAATCGCTTGAACCCGGGAGGCGGAGGTTGCGGTGAGCCAAGATCGTGCCATTGCACTCCAGCCTGGGCGGCAACAGTGAAACTCCATGTTGCCCAAGCTGATTTCCAACTCTTAAAAAAAAAAAAAATACAAAAATTAGCTGGGCATGGTGATGCACGCTTGTAATCCCAGCTACTTGGGAGGGTGAGGCAGGAGAATCCCTTGAACCCGGGAGGCAGAGATTGCAGTGAGCCGAGATGGTGCTACTGCACTCCAGCCTGGGTGACAGAGCGAGACCCTGTTTTAAAAATACATATATTTATATTTTTATATTTATATATATAAATATATATATTTAATTATATTTATATATATTTAATTATATTTATATATATTTAATTATATTTATATATATTTAATTTTTTATATATATTTATAAATATATATTTTATATTTATATTTTATATATATATAAAAATTGTCAAATAGCACTCTCTTTTACCTACATATGGGTAAGCCAAAAGGTAATCTTGACAGCATTTCATTATATCTTTTAGTAAGCATTTTATTTATTTTTCAGCTAAAAGTTATAGTGAATTCTCTGAAGAATATGGTAAATACATTCGTCCCAAGTGGAAAAGTTATGCAGATAGTGGATGAAAAATTGGTAAGAAATATTATTTCTCACAATAAATGTTAAGCACATACACATTACACACAAAAATCAGAAAATGCTCTGGTATTTATTTAAGGGCATAATTCAACAGCCTCTTCGCAGGGACTGGGACAGATGTGCGTGAATCTAGCTCACTGTGAGAACTTCAGAGGGACTTAAATTTGGGGGATTGGTCATATTAGGGTAACAGCATAGCAAATTATGGTTTCGTAAAAGGATGGGACTACATTACGACACTGGGCAGATAAACATCCTTCATCTGGGAATATGGTGTTTCCTTCCCTTTATCAGTGAGTTCACTATTGAAGACTTGGTTTTTTTTCTTAGGTATCTCAGGGACATTCAGAGATTTTTTTTCCTAGATATGACCAAATTATGACCAAACGATGTACTCAGCCTGGCCCCCTATTCTGTAGAGTTCCTTGGTAGCTCTGACCCCAAAACTCATTTGGGTTGAGTGTTTCTGCGCAATCACCAAACCATTTCATTTTCATCCTGGTCATACAGGAAGACTCCCATTTCTCACTCCATTTCTCAGCCCCGTTTTTGTTAACGCAGAACCAATGAAACACCTAGGGCCTGGCCCCTAGAACTGTTAAAGAGATCCTCATTGCACTTGATGGCAGATTTTGGGCACTAATGACATTTGGGGTTGGGCAGCTTTTTTTGAGACCTCACTCCTCTCACTCTGTAGCCCAAGCTGGAGTGCAGTGGCGTGATCACAGCTCATAGCTGCCTTGATCTCCCAGACTCAAGGGATCCTCCTGCCTCAACTTCCTGAGTAGCTGGAACTACAGTCATGTGCCACAACACCCAGCTAATTTTCTGAATTTTTAGTAGAGACGGAGGCTTGCTATGTCACCCAGGCTGGTCTCCCAACTCCTGGGCTCAAGCGATCCTCCCGCCTCAGCCTCCCAAAGTGTTCTCCCAAAGTGTTGGGATCATACGTGTGAACTGCCATGCCCCGCCTAGGTTGGATATTTCTTTGTCATGGGGCTGTCCTACACATTTCAGGATGCCCGGCCTGGGGTGGGTATCTCTTTGTGGCAGGGCTGTCCTCTACATTTCAGGATGCCCAGTCTGGAATGGGTATCTATCTCTTTGTTGCAGGGCTGTCCTCTACATTTCAGGATGCCCAACCTGGGGTGGGTATCTCTTTGTCATGGGGCTGTCCTGTGCATTGCAGGATGGCCCTTACCCAGGGATGCTGGTAACACCCCCTCAGTTGTGACAACCAAAAATGTCCTTAGATATTTCCGAATCTCCCATGGTTGAGAATCATTGCCCTAGTGGCTGAGTGCTCTGGGCACATCCTCCCTATGACACTAGTACCTGCCAAGCACCAAACCCATTATCCCTCATGTTCATGCTCTCAGAGCTTTTGTTTCAGGCTATCCTTTATGTTCAAACTTACCAGACTTCCTCAAAACAAAAAACGCTGGCAGGAGCAAAAGAGGATGAGGTCCCCACGTACCCCATATGCCTTAATCTCCCCTCTACTCTGAATGTTATCAGGGAGGGCAGCATTGCAGAGTGTTTTTGTGCCACGCCTTGGAATCGGACAATACTGGGTTTTAAGGCTGGATCAGTCACATTGTAGCTGTGTGTCCTAGGGAAAGTTCCTTAACCTATGAAACCTCAGTTTTCTCATCAGGGAGAATCATACTTACTAATATGTATTTCATATGGGTGGTTGTAAGGATTAAATGACATACTGTGTATAAAGCATAGTGCTTGGATGTAATAAGTGTTTAATAAATACCCATTGTCACATTTGTTTGTTAAATGGCTGGAACATTCCACTTGGGCAATGCTTTGAGTTCCTAGGGGGAAAAAAATAATATGCTTAGGTGACATTGCATATAATTACCAAGTTGGTTTAAAAAATGAGATTTGTGAATTTTAAACACATTATCTCAGCAAAAGGCTGTGAACTTAAGTTGTGATCTAGATGTTAATAGTTGCCATTGAGAATAAATATGTGATGTCCACCACTGAATTTGCTTAAAGTCTATGGTTTGCTAAGAGAATGCAGTTACTTCATGTTAGCCAAAGATCAGCCATTAACCATGACACAAGGCTGTGGATAGACTAGTTCAGGTTTATCTCCGTGCGTGTGGGAAGGAAATGGTAAGAAGGGTATGTGCCAATGGCTACAGGGTGAATTCATGCAGAGACACAAGGAGTGCTTGTTTTGATGTTTTTGTGGTGTGGGTCAGGTTATGTCATCCAGGTGGAATTACTCTCATTCCTGCCTTCGCTGGAGAACGATGGAAAAATAAGACAGGAAAAACAATCTGAGAATCTGGTCTATAGTATATTATATAGAATCTTTTTATAACCACATGATGTAAAAATGCTTTAAAAAATAACTCCTATCACTTATTGTGATAGCAGTATTTAGAACAAATTATATGTCAAAGAACTAGATTTCAAACTATGTTTTTTAGGTTAAATGCTTTTATTAATATATTTGTTTTCCAGCCTGGCCTACTTGGCAACTTTCCTGGCCCTTTTGAAGAGGAAATGAAGGGTATCGCCGCTGTTACTGATATACCTTTAGGTAAAGTTCACTTAGAAGCTTTTAAAAAAAAAGTAATTAAACTCTTTTACAAATTTCCATTGAGGTGTGATATACATACAGCAAAGTGCACAGGTCTCACGTATACAGCTCAGTGAAGCTTCAGAAATGCATACATGCACGTAGCCATGACTCAGATCAAGATACGGAAGAGCCCAGCACTCCACAGTGCTCCATCATGCCCCTTTGCAGAAAATACTGCCTCCTCCAGTAACCACTATTCTGACGCCACCGTAGATTAGTTTTGCCTCTTCGTGAACTTTATATAAGTAGAACTGAATGATATGAACTGTTGTGTGTGATTCTTGTGCTTTCGTTATGGGTAGTGTGCTACTCCATGAACAGGGTATTTGAGTTGTTTTCAGATTTGCAATATTAAGAATAGATGAATTATAAATATTCTAGTACATTTTTGGGGGTCTGTGTGCTCATTTTTCTGGATATATACCTAGGAAGTGAACCGTTGGGTTATAGAGTAATTGTATGTTTAGCCTTGTAGATTCTGCCAATTTTCCACAGTGATTCCAGCAGTTGACAATCAGCAGAGTGTGATTCAGTTTTCTCCACTTGATAATTCTCCTCGTAAGAGTGTCGGTCTTGTCTTTTTCCTTTTTTTCTTTGATAGTGTCAGTCTTTACTTGAGCCTTTTTGTTGAGTGTCACAGTATCCCATTTTAGTTTCAATTTGCATTTCCTCGATGACTAATGAGATTGAACACTTTCTTGACTTTTTTTTTTTTTTGGTTTCTTTGTTTCTTTTAGAGAAGGGCTTGTTAACGTCTTTTGCCCTTTTAAAAATTAGATTGAAGGAATTCTTTACATACTTTGAATATAAGCCCTTTGTCAGATGTATGGATTCTGAATATCTGCTCCCAGTCTGTGACTTTCATTTTTATTCTCTTACTGGTGTCTTTTGATGAACAGACATTTTTAATTTTAGTGAAGTCTAATACCTCAGTCTTCTCTTTTATGAGCAGTGCCTTTTGTATCCATTTAAGAAATCTTGGCCTAGGCCAAAGTCGTATATATGCTTATGTATTTTCTTCCAGATGTTTAATGTTTACTTTTGACATTTAGGCCTATGATCTATTTTGAATTATTTTTGTATATGCTATATGACTTAAGGGTCAAGGTTCAGGATTTTCTCATATGGTATATCCAGTTAAACACTATTAATTCGGAAGGCTATCCTTTCCTCAGCAAATTGCAGTGGTGTCTTTGATATAAGTGTACAATACACATATATATACACACACACACACATGTGTATATGTATATACAAACAGGTGATTATATATATGTTGTTTTGTTTGGAGAATTACTGTTAAGTTTCATTTACCTCTTTGTCTTTCCTTGTATCAATGCTATTCTACCTCAGTTACTAAAGCTTTATAGTAAGTCTTAAAATTAGGTAGTATAATTTTTCCAACTTTGTTTTTCTCAACATTTATTTAGGTTATTGATTTCTCTGAGCAGTATCTTTTGTTTTCAGGGAGAAGGCCTTGCATGTCATTCATTAAAATTATTCTTAGATATGGATGGTTTGGGAAGCTATTATTAAAATTTCAATTTAAGCTTCATGGCATGTAACGAAAAAGATTTTCCCCACGACCCCAAAAGTTTTATCTTTAAGCTACCAAAGCAGTAGTGTCGTTATTTTAAATAGCCAATAGTACCTTCATTTTATAAGAGAGATGATTGAGAATTTGTGAAAATCAGTGGCCAGTTTTGTGTGCTGCTTCTTTAAAAAAATGATTTAAAAGATAGTCAACATACTGGAAATAGCTGCTAACTGCCTTTATGAAAAACACGTCTAATTCCTTTATTATGTAAAGAACTCTAGCAAATCAATACCAAATATAAATACCTTCTGGATTAAGAAGAATAACATGATGTATAAGTGATGTAAATTTATATAATTATAAATTATTATAAATTTATAATAAAATAAGTAGAATTTCACCAAATTAGAAATTTAATGGAAATAAAATAAGCATTGGATTCGGGTGAAAAAAACATGTTGAGCTTAACATGTTAATGTTAAATAGGACGGAAATGAAATGTATTACCTATCTTTGAATTAAATGCTAAATAGCAGTATTATACATTTTGGGAAAGTATTCAAAAAATAAAATGCCCTAGAATGGAGTGTCTTGGCAGCTCTGTACTAATTTTATTAATAGTTATTGATTAATAGTTCTTGAATCTCTTTTTTCACCTTAGAAATTTTAGTCACAGTTTAAAAATCTGGGCAAAATATATTTCAAGCAAACAGCCAAGAGCCAGTTGTATTAAATGATCGTATTTATGCTCCCAAAAGAAAAATCAAAATGAAGCATGTTGATAAACATTTTTGACATGATGCTGGAGAACAGGTGCAACTTGCCCAAATGTTCAGCTGGTCCAAAGGGTGCCTCCCTGGTGACTTGTTTCATCTTGAGTCTAGAGAGTCCCAGCCGGGGAAGAAAACCACTGTCCAGCCGGCCGTTCCAGCACAGATCCACTGGCCAAAACACACACTCACACAATGAAAATACTTAAACTTTTTCTTAAAACAAATTTTTCTCCCATCGTCATGGTTCTGTATATTAACACAAAATTTTCCTTTCTTTTCTCATAGGAGAGATTATTTCATACAATACTTTTTACGAGTTTTTTACCCTTTGTACTTCGATAGTAGCAGAAGACAAAAAAGGTAATTGTGCACTCAGGGAGGGTGGGCAGTATGAAGCACTACATAAAGAAGAATCTTCTAAATAAATGGAATTAGAACTTCTAAACTTTGGGCTTGCTACATAAATTCTGTGTGTGTTGCATAGAGCTTTTTATTTCTTGGCAAATTTTTTTTTTTTTTTTTTTTGAGACGGAATCTTGCTCTGTCGCCCAGGCTGGAGTGCAGTGGCCGGATCTCAGGTCACTGCAAGCTCCGCCTCCTGGGTTCACGCCATTCTCCTGCCTCAGCCTCCTGAGTAGCTGGGACTACAGGCGCCCACCACCTCGCCCGGCTAGTTTTTTGTATTTTTCAGTAGAGACGGGGTTTCACCATGTTAGCCAGGATGGTCTCGATCTCCTGACCTCGTGATCCTCCCGCCTTGGCCTCCCAAAGTGCTGGGATTACAGGCTTGAGCCACCGCGCCCGGCCTATTTCTTGGTAAATTTTTATGAGTGTACTGAAAATTCTCCTTATTTTAAGACTACTATACTGCCTATTAAAGTTGAATTGAAACATGCCAAAAACCTGGAAGAAATGTTTCAGGGCTAGAAACATTCTTCTTTTCCTCATAGTCTATTTATACCCATCCACATGATTTAATAGAAGTGCTCGCAGGAGGTACTTCCTTATCTTCATGTATGTCATGACATCTGTCCTTTTCTTGAGGCCCAGAACACACATTCTCTCATCCTTTCCCAGCCAGGTGACCCAGTGTGTACCAGCCTCACTTTCTCATATTTTTCCTAACTGGTCCCCAGAGTACAAAGCACAGGACAACTTCGCTAACTCACCATGATCTTCGACCTATTCTCTGGGTATAAATCTGCCTGTACCTTACCCTTGAGGTGTCCTGCTCTAGGGGATGATGCCTGAAGGGGAACATTGGATGAATCCCAGTAATTGAGGCTCAGATTTCTGTGTCCTGGTAGAACCATGTGATAGTGAAACAAAATAGGACCATTGATTCCTTTTCCCATATTCTGATCTTACCTGAAACCTGTGCTCTCAGATTTTGTGGGGTTGTCTGGCAGATTGACAGTGACAACAGTCCCATCTAGTGAAGGCTTAGGATATTAGGATGTTTCTTACTTCTTATTGTTTGAAGAAACAGTTGTAAATATAAATTAATCAAAATTAGAGGCCAGACATGGTGGCTTACACCTGTGATCCTAGCACTTTGGGAGGCCGAGGCGGGTGGATCATCTGAGGTCAGGAGTTTGAGACCAGCGTGGCCAACATGGTGAAACCCCATCTCTACTAAAAAAAAAAAAAAATACAAAAAAAAACTAGCCGGGTATGGTGGCATGTGTCTGTAATCCCAACTATGTGGAAGGCTGAGGCACCAGAATTGCTTGAACCTGGGAGGCAAAGGTTGCAGTGAGCTGAGATCGCACCACTGCACTCCATTCTGGGCAACAGAACGAGACTCTGTCTCAAAAATAAATTAGTTAATCAAAGTTAATTGTCCAGCTTTGATTTAGAATCTTAACTGCTATTACACGTCTCTTTTGTCTACCTTTAAATAGGTCATCTAATACATGGGAGAAACATGGATTTTGGAGTATTTCTTGGGTAAGTAAAGAACACAGGGTCAGGCATGGTGGCTCACACCTGTAATCCCAGCACTTTGGGAGACTAAGGCCAGTGGATCACAAGATCAGGAGTTTAAGACCAGCCTGGCCAAGATGGTGAAATCCCATCTCTACTAAAAATACAAAAATTAGCCAGGTGTGGTGGCCGGCACCTGTAATCCCAGCTACTTGGGAGGCTGAGGCAGAGAATTGCTTGAACCTAGGAGGCAGAGGTTGCAGTGAGCCAAGATCCTGCCACTGAGCTCCAGCTTGGGTTATAGAGCCAGACTCCATCTAAAAAAAAAAAAAAAAAAAGCCGGGCGCGTGGCTCACGCCTGTAATCCCAGCACTTTGGAAGGCCGAGACGGGCAGATCATGAGGTCGGGAGATCGAGACCACCCTGGCTAACACGGTGAAACCCCGTCTCTACTAAAAATACAAAAATTAGCCGGGCGCGGTGGTGGGCACCTGTAGTCCCGGCTACTCGGGAGGCTGAGGCAGGAGAATGGCGTGAACCTGGGAGGCGGAGCTTGCAGTGAGTGGAGATCAGGCCGCTGCACTCCAGCCTGGGTGACAGAGCGAGACTCCATCTCAAAAAAAAACCCACAGGAACTGTTTAATTCTGTAAGAAGAGTAGTTTGTATTACATTAATGAAAAATAAGTCTCAAGTCACACCCAAAATGTGATCATAAGTGAAGATAAATGGATTACTGAGTGTTGAGACAAGAGGGGCACACTCTTCTATTGTATGTGTCCATCTTGACCTTTCTGAAAAAATAAGAGTGTTGTAATTAGCATTCTGTGTTTGAATCTGAGGCTCACTATTTATAAGCTGTGTGATATTGGGAGAGTTACCCGACTTCTGTGAACCTCAGTTTTATCGTTTGGAAAACAGGATAAAGGTATCATATTGTAAAGGTCTTGTTAGGATTGATCATGGTGACTCGGTAGATAAAGCTCCCAGTGTAATGCCTGGCCCTCATCATCATGTTCATCATTATTATCACTGTGTTTCTTAAATGCCACTGAAACTTGTCTTTTGTAGGTGGAACATAAATAATGATACCTGGGTCATAACTGAGGAACTAAAACCTTTAACGGTGAATTTGGACTTCCAAAGAAACAACAAAACTGTCTTCAAGGCTTCAAGCTTTGCTGGCTATGTGGGCATGTTAACAGGATTCAAACCAGTAAGGACTCTGTTGTTAAATAATTACACAGGTAGCTTTTTGTCCTATTACTGTTATGTAAAAGGTGAAATCTAAGAATATGAGGACCTAAAGGGAATATGAAGCCCCATTTCATCCCCTTGTACTTCTTGTCACTTCATAGGTATGAGATCCCGTGGTAGAGACGAGTAGAAAGGAAATGGAGGTTTCTGAGCCTGTTCTAGGATAAAGAGCATGTGGCCGGGTGTCAAGGGCTGGGAGTCACAATCTGGGATCTGGTCCTGGGTCTGCCACTCACTTAGGCAAGTCAGGCGTTCATTCTCTGACCTTCAGTTTCCTGTCCAAAAAACGTAGCCAGTGATACCCCACCTACTTATGTCACATACTAGAATCAGAAATGCTTTGAACTTTTTAAAAAGCCTTGCATGGTTTTGATTTATTTTTGCCTTCCCCATTACCCAAGCTAGGCCTTTATATCCCACTCTGAAGTACAGTGGTGACAGGGCCTTAAAGCTCATGGTTGATGTTTCTGACTTCGTTGCTTTGTCTTTTTCTCAGGGACTGTTCAGTCTTACACTGAATGAACGTTTCAGTGTAAATGGTGGTTATCTGGGTAAGTAGAGCATTCTCAAGTGAAATGGGAATCTCAGAGCTTTTTTAATGAAGATGACTGGACTGTGCTTTCTGGTTACATAGTCCAACCTCTTCCGGTTCCTAACTGGTTACAAAGTCTAACCTCTTCTGGTTCCTGACTGGTTACATTGTCCACCCTCTTCCGGTTCTTGACTGGTTACAAAGTCCAGCCACTTCCGGTTCCTGACTGGTTACATAGTCCAGCCTCTTCCGGTTCCTGACTGGTTACATAGTCCATCCTCTTCCGGTTCCTGATAGTTACATAGTCCAGCCTCTTCCGTTTCCTGACGGTTACATAGTCCAGCCTCTTCTGGTTCCTGACTGGTTACATAGTACAGCCTCTTCCGGTTGCTGACTGGTTACACTGTCCAGCCTCTTCCGGTTCCTGACTGGTTATATAGTCTAACCTCTTCGAGTTCCTGACAGTGTGTTCGATCTCTTCCAGGTATTCTAGAATGGATTTTGGGAAAGAAAGATGCCATGTGGATAGGGTTTCTCACTAGAACAGTTCTGGAAAATAGCACAAGGTAAAGTGTTTCGTTGCTTTACTATCAAATATTTATTTAAAATTACTCATATTTAAAAATAAAAATATTTGTTAAGCTCCAGCTTAACAATTCTTTGAGGAGCTATTGCAGAATTTCTTAGGTGAACCTCTGAGACTCGTGGAATTGTTCATGTTTTCTTTGTGCATATTGTGTGTTTTATAGCAAAGAAATGAATTACTTAAAATTAGCACTAGGGATACTGACATTCTGAGAGGCACCTATGAATATTTTTGGTGTACAGAAAAAAAAAATCACCCACACACAGAACAACATCGTACAGTAAAGTCTTCATTTAAATGGTAGTACAGACCAGGCACAGTGGCTTATGCCTGTAATCCTAACAATTTGGGAGGCTGAGACTGGCAGATCACTTGACCCCAGGGGTTTGAGACCAGTCTGAGCAACATGGCGAAATCCTGTCTCTACAGAAAATACAGAAATTAGCCAGGCATGGTGGCACATGCCTGTAGTCCCAGCTACTCAGGAGGCTGAGGTGGGAGGATCACCTGAGCCCAAGGAGGTCGAGACTGCAGTGAACTGGCATCAGTCCACTGCACTTCACCCTGGGTGACAGAGTAAGACTCTATCTCAAAAAAACAAAATAAATAAATACAAAATGTAGTACATATTAGCCTGTAAGTTATATCCTGCTTTGGTATAGAAATCTTACAATAGCAAAACTACCCTTTCCTTCATTCAGCCTGCACTGCGTCCAAATAAATGGGCATCAATCCTACTTTTAATACTTCCCAGGGAATAAGATTTAATGTTAGTAGTGTTCTTTGATAACCCACTTCAATTTTCTTTTCTTTTTTTTTTTTTTTTTTTTTTTTGGAGATGGAGTCGCGCTCTGTCGCCCAGGTTGGAGTGCAGTGGCGGGATCTCGGCTCACTGCAAGCTCCGCCCCCCGGGTTCACGCCATTCTCCTGTCTCAGCCTCCCGAGTAGCTGGGACTACAGGCGCCCGCCACCTCGCCCGGCTAGTTTTTTTGTATTTTTTAGTAGAGACGGGGTTTCACCGTGTTAGCCAGGATGGTCTCGATCTCCTGACCTCGTGATCCGCCCGTCTCGGCCTCCCAAAGTGCTGGGATTACAGGCTTGCGCCACCGCGCCCGGCCACTTCAATTTTCAATAGTCCTAATTTTCAAGAAGGTTTACTTACTATTCTCTAAGTCCTATATACTGTAATATTATTTCCCTTTGTTCTATTGTTCAGTGAAAGGCATGGACAGTAAGGGTGGAAGATGATCTCTCGAGGCCACTTTGTTTCTCCTTCAGATTAGAGGGACTTCCTAAGATTCCCACTTCCCATCTCAGTGTTCACCATACAGGGTCAGGGATTGGTTTCCCAGAGTCATTGCTCACCATCCTTTTTTACAAATCACTTTGTGGCTGGGCGTGGTGGCTCATGCCTGTAATCCCAGCACTTTGGGAGGCAAAGGCAAGAGTATCGCACCCAGGAGTTCAAGACTAGCCTTGGCAACATAGTGAGACCCCATCTCTAAAAATAAAAATAAATAAAGAATACGTTCCTTAGATACTTGTTTTCCTTTAGTTTCTACAGAGCTAAACATTTCCATTCTAAGTCATCTAAAAATGTTTCCCACCATCATCCTCAGCAAACTAACACAGGAACTGAAAACCAAACACCGCATGTTCTCACTCATAATGGGAGCTGAACAAAGACAACATGTGAACACAGGGAGGGAAACATCATACACAGGGCCTTTCGGGGGGTGGGGTAAAAGGGGAAGGAGAGCATTAGGACAAATACCTAATGCATGTAGGGCTTGAAACCTAGATAATGGGTTGATGGGTGCAGCAAACCACCATAGCACATGTATACCTATGTAACAAACCTGCATGTTCAGCACATGTATCCCAGAACTTAAAGTAAAACTTATAAATGAAGTTATTTAGTGAATTAAAAAAAAGTTTCATTTTTCTTTTTAAATGTTTCTATATAGTTATGAGGAAGCCAAGAATATATTGACCAAGACCAAGATACTGGCCCCAGCCTACTTTATCCTGGGAGGCAACCAGTCTGGGGAGGGTTGTGTGATTACACGAGACAGAAAGGAATCATTGGATGTATATGAGTAAGTAGATTTGTTAAAGCAAAAGAAGTAGAAACAAAAGCATATACTGACATACTTTGAGTTTTAAGGCTGTAGCCTAAGAGGGAATCTCTCTTTTTGTATCTAGACTCGATGCTAAGCAGGGTAGATGGTATGTGGTACAAACAAATTATGACCGTTGGAAAAATCCCTTCTTCCTTGATGATCGCAGAACGCCTGCAAAGATGTGTCTGAACCGCACCACCCAAGAGGTACCTTTGCAGGGTCATCTTTAGAAAGAAACTGTTGCCACGAAACGTTCTCTTGGTTCTCCATTTTTTTTTGGCCTTCAAGTAATTTATAAACCTCCTGTTATTCATAGTATCTCTGGTCACTCTCCACTGATTTTTTGTTTTGTTTTTTTAACTTAAAGAGCAAAGTCGTGCTGTACTTTCCCTTTCTGGTTCTAATGCGGGATACCACTCTGAAGTTAAATAACGAACAGGCATTTTTTTATTTTAAATTTAAGAATTTAAAAAGGGGAATGAGAGACAGGAAAGTAATCCATTAAAACTGTTACCTGTGTTTCTAACAGTGACTCCCATAGAAAGTCTACTGCAGGGATGGAGGGGAGGTTGATTAAAGAATGTCTGGACCGGGCGCGGTGGCTCATGCCTGTAATCCCATCACTTTGGGAGGCCGAGGCGGGTGGATCATGAGTTCAGGAGATTAAGACCATACTGGCTCACACAGTGATACCCCGTGTCTACTAAATATACAAAAAAAATTAGCCGGGCGTGGTGGCGGGCGCCTGTAGTCCCAGCTACTCGGGAGGCTGAGGCAGGAGAATGGCGTGAACCCGGGAGGTGGAGCTTGCAGTGAGCCGAGATCGCACCACTGCATTCCAGCCTGGGCGACAGAGTGAAACTCCGTCTCAAAAAAAAAAAAAAAAAAAAAGAATGTCTTGGTTTCTAGTGACCCATGTGTGTAGATAAGGCTGTTGACTTCGTATTTAACTTACTGAACAAAACCTTTTATGTGTGTTTTAGAATATCTCATTTGAAAACATGTATGATGTCCTGTCAACAAAACCTGTCCTCAACAAGGTATTTTAAATATTATATGTTTATTTGCCTTAAGGGAAAGAATTTGGCCCTGTGTTTTATCTTTCTCTGTTATTTTTGATCAGTTTGAACACAGAAATAATGTTCACCTTAGGGCTGATTTTCTACAAAATGTTTTTGTGTGGCTAAAACTCTATTTTGGAATACAACAAAGAAAATGATCACTGAGGCTTGATAGGTCAGAGTATTGTTTCTAGCTTTATTTACATGGCAACTGAATTAAGTCTAGCATTTTATTCTTAAGCGGTATCTATTAAAAATCTCACACTATATAACTAACACCTAAACGTCGACAAAGCAAAGTCTGAAGTCCATTTTCAGACGGAGCTCTGTGTCTTGGTGGGTTAGGGTTTCCCTTAAACTTTACTACATTTGTTTATCTTTTCCCTACACTATAGATTTTTAAACATGCAAAAAGTTTCCTAATCATCCCACCACTTGCTAACAGTCATTCCCTGAATGTTCTGAATATGCCCCCTTAATTATGCCATGTGTTCCTTGTTTTTTTGGTCCTTTTCCATAGCTCTCCCTAACGTAAACATGCCACCTTGCCAGGACAAATCCCTCCTGGCCTTTAGCATCCAGGTCATCCTGGCTCTCGCAGGAAGCCTGCCTTCAGTTCATGGGCCCTACCATACTTGGCGTTTTCCCTACATCATCTTTGAGCAAGTCACCATCTCGTGACCGTAGTTTGTGTGAACCATGAGTTTAGGTGTGTGCCTTGTGATCTGGGTGCCTGCAGTTTCCCCCACTGTATTGGAAATGCTTTAAGGATAGGGATAGCCAAAGCTCCACGGTTTATACTCCATAGGACACCCGGAGGCCTCCCAGGACTGCCAGCTGTGCGTCGAGGAGGGTTAAGGCAGTCTTCAAGCACTGGGGGTGAAGCAATGTGCTGTCAGGAATAAGCTCCTGTAAGGAGCTGGAGATCATTTCCTGAGCCTTTTTATATTCATTACGTGAAACAGTGATCCTGTTGAAGTTGGTTGCTTTAATTATTTGATGAGACTATATAATGATTAGCTAATTTTACATTATACTATATTAATATAAATGTATATATTATATAACATGCTTTGCATATATTAACATTATATTATTTAATATTCAATAACTTCCTAAAGCAAATTCTGCAAGTATAGAAATGCTAATATGTATCAGAACATCTCTGAATTGAAAACGTCCTTAAAGTAAAAATAACTTTTCTTTCAGCTGACCGTGTTCACAACCTTGATAGATGTTACCAAAGATCAATTTGAAACTTACATGCGGGACTGCCCTGACCCTTGTATAGGTTGGTGAGCACACGCCTGGTCTACAGAACGCGGCCTCTGAAACATGAAGACACCACCTCCATGTGACTGGATACTGCAGCTCTCTGATCCTCCGAAGACTAAGACTCGGGGCAGGTTCTCTTTGAGTCACAAGCTTGTCTTCCTGCAGCTGTTGACAATTGACAGACTTTTTTTTTTTTTTTTGCCCTATCAGTTGATTTTTTAATCTTATTTACAGTAAGATTTTTATCTTATTTACAGATAACGTCTTTAGGGCAAGTAAAACAATCATCTAGAATTCATTGAGTTGTGTTTCACTTTGACATTTGGGGATCTGGTGGGCATTCGAACCACGGTGAGCTCCACCTCCGTGGAATAAATGGAGATTCAGCGTGGGTACTGAATCCAGCACATCTGTGTGAGTAACGGAACAGTAAACACTCCACATTCTTCCGTTTTTCACTTTCACCTACATATTTGTATGTTTTTCTGTATAACAGCCTTTTCCTTCCGGTTCTAACTACTGTTAAAATTAATATGCCATTACCTTTGCTGTTAGTGACAGCAGTATGATTTTATTACATATGATTAGAGGGATGAGACAGACATTCACCTGTATGTTACTTTTAAGGGGCAAAAAATGGGCCTTTGACTCTAAATAGCACTTTCAGGGGTTCAAGAAGTAATCAATATGCAAGGCAGTCTTTTATACAATAATTGAAGTGTTCCCTTTTTCATAATTCCTCTACATCCCAGTAACTCTAAGGAAGTTGCTAACTTAAAAAACCGCATCCTAGTTTCTGTGAATTTAGTAAATAAACAAAGACGTGGAAAATAGGAAGTGAACCCATTATTTTAAATTCTCGTAAGTAGCATTCATGTAATAAACAGGTTTTTAGTTTGTTCTTCATATTGACATGTCATTTGAAAGAAATGTTAGTAGTTACTAAAATTATGTTACTCTGTTTTTCAGAAATCAAACTACTTATGAAAAGTACTAACAGAACTTGTTAACCTTTCTAACCTTCACCATTAACTGTGAAATATATGCCATTTGTGCACATGTGTCCACTTCATTTTGTATAATCACAGTTGTGTTCCTGACACTCAATAAACAGTCATTGGAAAGAGTGCCAGTCAGCAGTCATGCACGCTGATTGGGTGTGTACATCTGTGTTGGTTTGAAGGTGGGGGGTTATTATCGAGAAATACAAGCTGAACATCGTATCTGAATTAAATAACAAGGGTTATGTAAGTGGGTTATTAAATATGACTAAACGGTCACAATCTTACTCTTACATGACTAATACCACTTCTTAACCAGATACTATCAACCCAATTTGCAGGCCTTTAAAGGCAGTTTTTCCCCCAGACAGGAGGTGCTTCCACAAAACTTTAGTGATTCCAAGATTACTTTAGTGAAGCGAGAGGAATTATAAGAGGATTTACATTAAAATAGGATTCGATTAATGAAAAAAAAGTTTACTCAGATTTTCTACCTCTTATAAAAATGAAGTCAGGTAAACTTGTTGTGTTTTTTTATTAATGTAGTAATCTTTGATATGCCTGATAGTAAAGAGGTGAGATGCTCATTGTTTCAGACCAATTTCTTGGGAGTAAATCACAGTTTACAAGAAATAACAGGTGTTAAGATTTTAAGAAGTAATTGTTTAGTGGTAAAGCAGTTTTAAAATAGGATATACAGGATAAGCCTATTTATATAACACTTTATACATGTACTTATGCATAACTAGATACACATCTAGAATATCAAAAGATGACTGGGAGGATATTATCCAAAATGCCGACTGTAGTTCCCATTGGGTAATGGTAAGTGCTATTTTAATTTGGAGAGGACAAAACTTAGTAGCCATTGGACATTAATGAGACCATTTTTAGAAATACTATAAAAAAAAAAAAAGTCCAGGTTGAATCCAAAGCATGGGCTATATCTCATATCCCTGCCTAGGTTTTGGGAGTTTGATTTTGAATGGAAGGCTAAATCCTACCTGTATTCCTTCACACATGGAGCTCCTCAGTCACTCATCTTAATTAAAGCTCCTACTTACCCATTTATGTACCAGGCCTTGTGCTTGATAACATGCTTGACCTAGATTACCTCCTCAGCAAACCCCGGTATCACTTGTAATCACACTTGCCAACCATGGAACAAAGGGTAACTTGATGAAAGTTGCATTAATAGAAGGGCTTAGAGCCAGACTTTCAGCCAGGTGTGTCCAACTCCTGTGCTCTTATCATGACACCTGAGTTCTTTTTTTTTTTTTTTTTTTTTTTGAGACGGAGTCTCGCTCTGTCGCTCTGGCTGGAGTGCAGTGGCCAGATCTCAGCTCACAGCAAGCTCCGCCTCCCGGGTTCACGCCATTCTCCTGCCTCAGCCTCCTGTCACCATGCCCAGCTATTTTTTTGTTTTTTTTTTTTTGTATTTTTAGTAGAGACAGGGTTTCACCGTGTTCACCAGGATGGTCTCAACCTCCTGACCTCGTCATCCGCCTGCCTCGGCCTCCCAAAGTGCTGGGATTACAGGCATGAGCCATCACACCTGGCCCCCGGCCTGAATTCTTAACTTTGCAAGTAGGATTGAGAAACAGCTCTGTCCTGTGAGACCCACACTTCTTCTGCCGTGGACCAGGCCACCATGCTGAGCCTGGACGCCACTGTGTCACTGCCTTCTACTTGTTCTGTCGATTATTAATGTTCCCATAGGGATCAGAAACCCTTTGGTGTTAGGAGCTGACGGGTCACTTGTTTCTGACTACCCTGAGGCTGAATCATGCTCAGCTTGTGGGGAATGCGTTAAGAGCACCTCAGCCTTTCTGTGGCTGTGACCCAGGAGTACATGAAAAATATGAAATGTTCTGAAATTTTTAAAAAGTCACTGTAAAAGCTCACACAGTCATTATTGATAGTCTCACAAAGTGAAGGATAGTTTTTGTTTATTGGTGACAATTTACGAAATAGTTGCCAGCTTAGCATCACATATGACAGATGTGGCCAGCAGGCTCCAGACCACACCGAGCTGCATGCTGGCCCCATCTACAAGCCTGGGGAAGTGTGGCTGGGCTCCTCAGCCTTCACAACCTGTGGAGGTTGGTCAACTCACATGAAAATCAGTCCTCTCTTTCCCTGGCACTCCCTCCCTCTTATGTTGATAAAGTGGGTTTCCCAGCCAGGTGGCACAGGGGATTCTAGACTGGTGTGTGTTGGGCAATTCTCTGGCGGTTCTTGACACCTTCAAGGATGCTTGTCTAGGCAGAGGACAGATTAGTTTCCTGACTACGGTAATAAAGGTCATGGTCTACCTGTAAGGCAAAGGTTGGATGAGTTGGTTGGACAAGAAGCCCGTCTTGTAACTCGAGGGGTTTCCTGAGCTTGGGGTTCCTCAGCTAGGATACAGATGATATATCATAAATTGGGTTGTCACACATCACCTCCTTGGGGGACTTAAAGGGTGGCACATGGAATTCCCAGAGTAATACAGTCCTTTGCCTTTGACCCAGGAGTCTGCCAGCATCCAGGAAGCTGTGGCAGGCTAGGTCATGAGCTTGCAAGCAGGGTAAAATCTCAGGCGTTTCACAGTGTCTCAGCCTTTGGGGCAGCTGGGCAGGGTCTAGGCATGCCAGCCCCCGGGTGGCTCCAACAGCCCCGGCTTCGTCTGGGGCTCCTTGAAGGGCAGGCTTGCACAGTGATATGGTTTGGCCCTGTGTCTCACCCAAATCTCATCTCGATTTGTCAGGGGAGGGACCAGGTGGAGTTGATTGGAGCATGGGGGTGGTTTCCCCCATGCAGTTCTCGTGATAGTGAGTGAGCTCTCGCGAGAGCTGATGGTTTTAAACTGTGGCACTTCCTCGTTCTCCGACTTGCTTCTCTCCTGCTGCCTTGTGAAGGTGTCTCCTTTCCCCCTTGCCTTCTGCCACGATGGTCAGTTTCCTGAGGCCTCCCCAGCCATGCGGAACTGTGAGTCAATTAAACCTCTTTCCTTTATAACTTAGCAGTGTGAAAACGGACTACTACAGAGTGGATAGACTGCACCTCTCTGTGGTCTCACAGGCTGGGAAAGGAGGTGTGGCGCATGCACGGTATGGAGAAAGTTAGTAAAAATCACTGGCCCTGTGGACCAGAAGAGACCTGGGCAACTAGGTTTTGCCTCTGTCAAATATAAAATCCACGTAAAGATACCTAACCATTCAGCCCTCACTGGGGGCCCTCTCGATTGCTTTTCACCAAGACCCAAACCTGGCTTGGTCATCCCAGTCCTCAGTGGTAGCAATAACACCTGGAACTTGTTGCTCCCATTGCAAGGTTGAGCAATAGCACCTGTCCTGCAGATCTCACAGACAAGCAGCCTGTGGCACAGCTGGAGTTTGTTCCAGGTGCGCGGAGCCCAGCACACAGCCCCGCTGCAGAGGTTGGAGGGAGGTGCAGAGGCAGTGTGGGCTCCTGGTGGATTCAGCTCCAGGCAGTAGCCCAAACATTTACTTCACATGTGTCTGATTCCTGTGTCCATTTGTAGCTGACAGGCCAATCTGGAGGCATCTCAGCTGGCTGCCTGTGACTGTTGTAACATTTCAAATGCTTTCTGCAAAATAGGACATTGTTATTTTAAAATACTTGATTGGTATTTTTCTTTTCTCCTTTTATTCCCCCCCCCCCCTTTTTTTTTTTTTTTGAGACAGTCATGCTCTGTTGCCCAGGCTGGAGCACAGTGGCGCCATCTTGGCTCACTGCAGCGGCCACCTCCCAGGTTCAAGCAATTCTCCTGCTTCATCCTCCAGAGTAGCTGGGATTACAGGCAGCCACCACAACGGCCAGCTAAATTTTGTGCTTTTAGTAGAGATGGAGTTTCACTGTGTTGGCCAGGCTGATCTTGAATTCCTGACCTCAAGTGAGGTGTCCGCCTCAGCCTCCCAAAGTGCTGAGGTTACAGGCATGAGCCACCGCGCCTGGCCGATATGGAAATTTTGATTGAATTCAAAACTCTTCCCAAGGTAATTTAGTAGTACATGTATCAATGAAAGTAAAAAAAAAAAAAATTAGTTTTCAAATGTAATTCCAGTTTCTGTAAATCCTTGAATGCTTATACAACAGTTTTAAATTTAGCAATTAGGCATACAAATTGATCCTTAATGATTTTTCTAAAATTTGAGGAGATCATAAAGTCTTGGCCAAGAATTGTGTATAGCAATTTCAAACGGAAAACAGGTTATAAAAACATGTTAAGAAAATGGCTGGGCTCTGTTGCTCACGCCTGTAATCCTAGCACTTTGGGAGGCAGAGGTGGGTGCATTGCCTGAGCTCAAGAGTTCAAGACAAGCTTGGGTAACATGGGGAAACCCAGTCTCTACATAAAATACAAAAAATCAGCTGGGCAAGGTGCCAGGCGTCTGTAATCCCAGCTACTCAGGAGGCTGAGGCACGAGAATTGCTTGAACCCAGGAGGCGGAGGTTGCAGTGAGCCAAGATCATGCCACTCCACTCCAGCCTGGGCAACAAAGTGAAACTCTGTCTCAAAAATAAATAAATAAAATAAAAAAAATATATATATATATAGTTTTGCATTTTTGACGTGTAATATCTCCCCTGATACCTTCTGTTCATGACTTAGACATTTCATAATTAATAAAAAGAAAATGTAATGAATTTTTCACCAAGTCCCTTATCCCCTGTCGTTTACAAACACTATCCTTTTCAGTATGTACTGCAACACGCAAACAGGCCAAAAGATAACCAATCTCTTATTGTTTCCATTGCTTCATCACCACCTGGGTGACCAGCGACGCATGACTTAACTCCTTGCATCCCCATGTCTGCCTTTGTAAAATGAGGGTTTAAATCCAGTTTTCTCTAAGGATTCCACTAGCTTGGTAAATCTCGATTCAAATTGCATCTCAGTTTGGCAGGGAATCCAGTAGAAGCCAACACCCAGATGTGGTTGGACTTGTCAGAACCGTTGGAGTCTTTGTTAGTCATACACGTGCATGGGTGAAATCCAATCAAAACTTTCATATCAAGTATTTAAAAATGATGCTCTACTTGGCAGAAAGCACACGGTTTGGGCAGTCATGGGCAAGTAGCCAAGATGCCTCCAAACTGGCCTGTGAGCTGCAAATGACATTTTATACATGTATAACATATACAAAATATGATGTATATTTTATATACATATATACAATTTATATATACACATACGTATAATTTGTACACACGCACATTTACAGTAAATATGTTTAAATGTGAAACCATAGTACCTAGTTCAATGCCAACCCTCGTTGAATGTCAGAAAAACACAGTAAGGCTGGGCATGGTGGCTCACACCTGTAATCCCAGCACTTTGGGAGGCCAAGGCAGGAACATTACATGAGGCCAGAAGTTTGAGACCAGCCTGGACAACATTGTGAGACTTCATGTCTACTAAAAATCAAAAAATAATTAGCTGGGCATTGCAGCGTGCACCTGTGTCCCGGCTACTCAGGAGGCTGAGGCGGGAGGAGCACTTGAGCCTGGGAGATGGAGGCTGCAGTGAACTATGATTGCGCCACTGCACTCCAGCCTGGGTGACACAGCAAGACTCTGTCTCAATTAAAATATATATATATATATATATATATATATATATATATATATATATATATATAACATTATGTTCTATGATAGTTTAGTGGCCTACACAAATTCAGCTCTTCCCATGTTGTGGATATGAAATAATGAGGCGGGGTTGATAGCATTATTTCACAATATTATGATAAGAGGAGTTTTAAGAAGTCAACTGCAAGGCCATGCACGTCCAATGCTGTGTGTGGGTGAGTGAAATCTCCTTATGCCAAGGAGCTATAGCCAAGGGGAGATTACTTGATGCATACACCAGTTCTTGCTTTTCACCTGCTCGGTACAATGGGCCATACATGTTACTAAATGGAATAAGTAAGACTTTTCATCTTAGTTACTGAGAAAAAGTATTCCTTGGTAAAGCAAACACCCAGTGATTGGCTCTGTTATTAGAGAATTAAGTTTACTGTCTTAGTATAGAAAATCAAGTTTCAGTAGTTGAGTTTCATTACATTTTTGTTTCTGATTGTTATAGTTGCTGGGTGGGAACAATGTGTAAAGTTTTCACTTGTTTGCCTTCAAGGGTACTGACTTCATTTTATATATATATACACACGCACACACTCTCATGTATGTGTGTGTATATGTCTCTCAGACACATATGCAGTAGTTTTTAAGTGACTACATTCATTGCCAATGAGCAATGGTGTATATAAGGGACTCGAGACTTGTTCTGGTGTTGTCTCTGCCACTCAGTTTTCCTATATTTAAAATGTGAGGAAACTAAGGCACTATGAAAGATCTTTGATACTTGCAAAATTTTTAGGGCTGTCAAAGACCAAGGGACCATGAAAAGTTGACAGCCCTTTGTTGTTTGGCTGGGTTTTTTTAACCAAAAGAATATAGAAATCTATAACAATCATATTAATATGTATTGAACAATACTACTGTTTTATAGACCAGATAAATTAATATTTTTCAAATCATTCTCCATGTGGAGAATCTGCCATGGCCAAAACAATCTAATAATATTAAAAATATTTCCCTATCATCTCCTTAAGTTCTCAATATGCTAAAAGCTAATATGATGGATTTTTTAAAATCTTAAGTGGTTGTTTAGGAAAAGATATTATAGTTCTCATTTTTTAAAATCATATAATCGATAGACTATTCTTCTGAACCCAAGATTTCAAAGGCTGAGTACAGGTGCTTAGTTAACTTGCATTTCTTTTTTCAACTTAATTACGTAAGAACAGTGACAAATCTAGCATTAAAAATAATGAAGCATGACCAAGCATAGTGGCTCACGCCTGTAATCCTAACTTTGGGAGGCCAAGGCAGGTGGATCGCCTGAGCTCAGGAGTTCAAGACCAGCCCGGGCAATACAATGAAACCCCATCTCTACTAAAATACAAATCTTAGCTTGGTGCGCTGGAGGGTGCCTGTAGTCCCCGTTACTGGGGAGGCTAAGGCAAGAGAATGGCTTCAACCTGGGAGGCAGAGGTTACAGTGAGCCGAGATTGTGCCACAGAACTCCAGCCTGGGTGACAGAGCGAGACTCTGTCTCAAAAAAATAAAATACACAAGAGCTAATAAAAAAAATTCAAGTGGTTTATTAGAATCAAGACCAAAGCAGTTGTTATTTGCTGTATCGTTCTGTATAAAATACTTTAAAATGAAATTTTAAAATAACCATTTGTAGACGTGCCAACATAGTGATAATACAAGTGTAAGATTTTAAAAATTATTTTATTTTTCCATAAATTATTGGGGTACAGGTAGTATTTGGTTACATGAGTACGTTTTTAGTGGTGAATTGTGAGATTCTGGTGCACCCAGCACCTGAGCAGTATACACTGCACCGTATTTGTTGTCTTTTCTCTCTCACCACCTCCCACTCTTCCCCACAAGTTCCCACATTCCTGAGTTACTTCACTTAGAATAATAGTCTCCAATCTCATCCAGGTCACTGCAAATGCTGTTAATTCTTTCATTTTTATGGCTGAGTAGTATTCCATCATATATGTATATATATACACACACATATATATATACACACACACACACACACACCCATACCACAGTTTATCCACTTGCTGATTGATGGGCATTTGGATTGGTTCCACGATTTTGCAATTGTGAATTATGTGGCTATAAACATGCGTGTGCCAAGTATCTATTTCGAATATGACCTCTTTTCCCCTGAGTAGATACCCAGTAGTGGGATTGCTGGATCAAATGGTAGTTCTACTTTTAGCTCTTTAAGGCATCTCCACACTGTTTTCCATAGTGGCTGTACTAGTTTACATTCCCAGCAGTAGTGCAGAAGTGTTTGCTGATCACCACATCCATGCCAATATCTACTATTTCTGATTCTTTGATTACGGCCATTCTTGCAGGAGTGAGGTGGTATTGCCCTGTGGTTTTGATTTGCATTTCCCTGATCATTAGTGATGCTGAGCATTTTTTCATATGTTTGGCCATGTGTATATCTTCTTTTGAGAATTGTCTATTCATGTTCTTAGCCCACTTTTTGATGGGATTGGTTTTTTTTCTTACTAATTTGTTTGAGTTCGTTGTAAATTCTGGTTATTAGTCCATTGTCAGATACATAGATTGTGAAGATTTTCTCCCACTATGTGGGTTGTCTGTTTACTCTGCTGACTGTTGCTTTTGCCATGCAAAAGCTCTTTAGTTTAATTAGGTCCCAGCTATTTCTCTTTGTTTTAATTGCAATTGCTTTTGGGTTTTTTTTTTTTTTTTTTTTTTTTTTTTTTTTTTTTTTGAGATGGAGTCTCCCTCTGTCTCCCAGGCTGGAGTGCAGTGGCCGGATCTCAGCTCACTGCAAGCTCCGCCTCCCGGGTTCAGGCCATTCTCCTGCCTCAGCCTCCCGAGTAGCTGGGACTACAGGCGCCCGCCACCTCGCCCGGATAGTTTTTTGTATTTTTTTAGTAGAGACGGGGTTTCACTGTGTTAGCCAGGATGGTCTCGATCTCCCGACCTCGTGATCCGCCCGTCTCGGCCTCCCAAAGTGCTGGGATTACAGGCTTGAGCCACCGCGCCCGGCCTGGGTTTTTGTTTTGTTTTGTTTTTTGTTTTTGTTTTTTTTTGAGACGGAGTCTCGCTGTGTGGCCCAGGCTGGAGTGCAGTGGCCCGATCTCGGCTCACTGCAGGCTCCACCTCCCGGGTTCACGCCATTCTCCCGCCTCAGCCTCCGAGTAGCTGGGACTACAGGCGCCCGCCACCACGCCCGGCTAGTTTTTTGTATTTTTAGTAGAGACGGGGTTTCACTGTGTTAGCCAGGATGGTCTCGATCTCCTGACCTTGTGATCCACCCACCTCGGCCTCCCAAAGTGCTGGGATTACAGACTTGAGCCACCGCGCCCGGCCGCTTTTGGGTTTTTGACCATGAAATCCTTGCCTAAGCCACTGTCAAGAAGGGTTTTTCCAATGTTATCTTCTAGAATTTTTATGGTTTTAGGTTTAAGTCCTTAATCCAACTTGAGTTGATTTTTGTATAAGGTGAAAGATGAGGATCCAGTTTAATTCTCGGACATGTGGCTAGCCAATTATCCCAGCACCATTTGTTGAAAAGGGTGTCCTTTCCCCACTATGTTTTTGTTTGCTTTGTTGAAGATCAGTTGGTTTTAAGTATTTCGGTTTATTTCTGGGTTGTCTATTCTATTCCATTGGTCTATGTGCCTATGACAAATTTATTTAGAAGAAATATTTTCTTATCTTTTCATGCTTTGCTTTAGATATTGCTACAAACTTTAATAGTAATTTCAAATTTTGACTAGTAAAGTTATGTGAACCACGTACAGCAAAATAAAGGATTTCATTTGTTAGACTTGTTTGCAGAGATAGCACCTTAAGCTTCCATTAGATCTGTTTTTATCAGGTTATCTTATCTCTGAGCTACTTGACACCCTCTCTGTCTCATCGAGCACAATCATTTAAAAACCACTGAGCTAGGTTGTCTTAAAATTTTCTTTAAAATATGCAAATAATATATTTATCTTTTTTGATAAAACATTTAACAAAATAGAAGTCTCCCCCTTACTTAACTCTTCCAAATTCTACTCCCCTCCCCAGAGGAAACCTCTTACCCATATTCTCTGTTTGGCTTTGCGTTCCTGTTTGTTTGTTTGTTTGTTTTTGAGATGGAATCTCACTCTGTCACCTAGGCTGGAGTGCAATCGCACAATCTCGGTTCATTGCAACCTCCGCCTCCCGAGTTCAAGCGATTCTCTTGCCTCAGCCTCCCAAGTAAATGAGATTACAGGCATCTGCCACCACACCTAACTAATTTTTGTATTTTAGTAGAGATGGGGTTTCACCATGTTGGCCAGGCTGGTCTTGAATTCCTGACCTCAGGTGATCCACCTACCTCAGACTCTCAAAGTGCTAAGATTACAGGCATGAGCCACTGCACCTGGGCTGTTTGTTTGTTTTGAGAAAGGGTCTCACTCTGTCACCCAGGCTGGAATGCAGTGGCACAATCATGGCTCACTGCAGCCTCAACATCCTGGGTGCAAGCAGTCCTCTCACCTCAGCCTTCCGAGTTGCTGGGGCTACAGGAATGCACCACCATGCCCTGCTTCTTTTTAGTTTTTGTAGAGACGAGGTCTCATTATTTTGCCCAGGCTGGTCTCGAACTCCTAGGCTCAAGCGATCCTCCCACCTCAGCGTCCCAAAGTGTTGGGATTACAGGCATGTGCCACTACACATGGCTTTTGTTTTTCCTTCACAGTATGGACCTCTTTCCATGTGACTGTTTATAGATTTTTATCATCTTTTTTAACTGCTTTGAAGGATTCCAAGATATATTGATGGACATTTAGTTTGTTTTCAGAGCTCTGCAGTTATAAGTAATGCTGCAGTGAACATCCTATGTATACATATCTAACAGTTTATAGAACAGATAACAGATACACAATAAAGAATAGATGTGGTTAGGTGCGAATTTATTCTGTAAGCTACTACTGAAGCACTTTCCAAAATGTCTAAATCACTGCACACTCCCAGCAGTGGGGAGAAAGCCTTTTTCCCCAGACACTCAGAAAGAGTAATTACCATAGCTAATTAATCTATGACGTCAGTGAACACACTTGGAAGAGTGACAGAATTACTCTATTCCCATCACCACGTTCATTTGCACAGATTCCTAGGGCACCCTGAAAAGACATTCCTGGGGAGATGGGGCCGACAGGACTACAACCCTAATCTGGCAAAGGGTCCATTGTGACTACTGATGCACAGGTGCCTGTGTCAGGGCAAGTGAAAGAAGGGACATCAGAACAGAGAACCCTCTAACCTGGGAAATCTGATCTGTAACGGTAGCAAAAAAGAATGTGATTGTGACTCCCATGTTAAACACAAAAGACTCTTGGCAGTTGCCCTATGTTCCAAGCCACTATTTTTGACCAAGATCAAATCAATAGCCTGTAACCCTTACACTTCATGTTGAATTCAACCAGCTCAACACTGAGTGAAAACCATGGAAGGCACTGTACTGGGCTGGCTAACACACAGCCCCTTCCCTGAAGGATCATACAGCCCAAGATGGGAGTTAGGAGAGTAAATCACTCATTGGGATTGGCCATGATGGGAGTTTGCACAGGGTAAACACAGAAATGAGAAACTACAGCCCAAAAGGGAGGGCTGGAGAAGAACAAAGCCTTAAAGAATGAGCAGGAGTTCGACGGAAAAAGAAGGAAATAAGTCGTTTGACTGACAGAGAAAAAGTGTGTGTATGAAGTATGGAAGCATGAAACAGTACGACCAGTTTGGAGAACTACAAGTTTTCAAGTGCTTGCAGCAACACAAGGATAGAGAGGTCAACAGATGGGTCTAGGGATCTATAATTGCAATTTCATAAATCATGTTGGAAAAATAAATTTACTTAACATTCACAGCACCCTCATGGTTGCTGAGTCACTGAATTCCAGAAGCCTCTGGGGACAACAACTCATTCTAGCAGAGGAAAAGGAAAAAGATGCTACTCTGTCCTCGAAGTTACCGGTTAGAGACAGAACCAGGCTGAAGCGACCCAGTGGTCTTACTCATAAGGGCAAGATGAGGTTCTGTGATACTCTTCTTTGATGTGGTGCTCTTCTTTGAATGCTCTCCTAACTATCCAGGGGACTGCTTTTAACATGATTGCAATCTTATAAGTACAAATGGGCCAGCACCCTTCTCCATATCCTTTCTAACCACCTGCAACTCAGTGAAGAAACAAACTCTGCAACTCCCATTTATTCATTCAACAAAACATATAGGCAGACAAATGTCATCACAACTTACGCTTCCAGGCAGGATGAAGTAGCAGGAGTCAGATTCACCTTCTACCTGATACCACAGAAAAACCAGACAAAATATACGAAATGAAGATTTTTAAGACATTGGATATGAGATATCTGAAAGGTGAGAAACAAGGAGAGCCCTGCTTGCCCCAGCCTACCGCCTGGAGAGTTTGCATGCCATGGAGCAGAAAGAGGGAGCAATGGCACAGCCTGGGGTATCTCGAAGTGTGATGGAACTGGGTGTGAGTAGCAGAGGCAGCTAAAGATTACACGGCAAGGGCTGGGTGCGGAGAATAGCTACAGAAATACAAAAATATCCACACCCAATAATGTAAAATATATAATATCTGGCATCCAGTGAAAAGTTACCAGGCATACAAACAAGCAGAAAAATACGGTTCCTAATGAGGGGAAAAAAATCAATTAATGAAAATCAGCCAGAAATAACACAGATGATAGAATTAGCAGACAAGGATGTTACAATAGTTACTATAATTGTACCCCAGTGCTCAAGAAACTAGAGGAAAGATTAAGTTATAGAAACATGGCAGATATGGAAAATACTCAAACCTGATATGGGGCAAATATGAAAGCCATACAGCTAATATCATACTTAATGGTGAAATACATTTCTGCTAAGATTGAGAACAAGGGATTGTTGCCCACTCTTACCACTTCTATCAACATTGTACTGGTTGTTTCAGCCAGTGCAACCAGGCAAGAAAAAAGAAGTAAAAGGCATCCAGATTTAAAAGAAAGATATAAAATTGTTTTTATTTGAAGATAACATGATCATCTCTGTAGGCAACCTTTGGAATCTACACAACATTTTCAAAATTACTAGGATCGATAAGTGAGTTTAACAAGGTTGCAGGATGCAGGATCTCTGTATAAAATCAATTATATTTCTATCTTCTAGCAATGAATAACCAGAAATTGAAATACAAAACAATACCTTCAGTGATGCAGGAAACTGAGAGTTTGCAATAGATGGAATAATGGCCCCCAAAAATGTCTATGTCGTAATCCCTGGAACCTGAGCATATGTTTCCCTACATGGCAAATGGAACTTTGCAGATGTGATTAAGGACCTGCAATGAGGGGGTTTATCCAAGTGGACCTAATCTAATCACATGGAGAGCAGATACTTTTTTTCTGCTCTGTCAGAGGTGTGACTCCAAGAAGGGTTGGAGTGAGATGCAGTTCTGCTGACTTTGAAGATGGAAAAAGGAAGCCATGAGCCCAGGAATGTGTGTGGCTTCCAGAAGCTGGGATGTACAAGGAAATGGTTATCTCCTTGGGTCCCTAGAAAGGAAGGCAGACCTGCTGACACCTTGATGTTAGCCCATGTGATCCATGCTGTAATTCTAATCTATAGAGAACTGTAATATAATACATTTGTTGTTTTAAACCACTAAGCCTGTGGTAATTTTTAATGGTAGCAATAGCAATCCAAATAGGATAAATCTGCACATTGTATGTAAATCCTACACACTGAATACTATAAAACATAGCTGACAGGAATTAGACAAAACTTAGAGATACCATGTTCATGGAAGACTTGATGTTAAGATGAAAATTCTCAAACTGATCTGTAGATTCAAACAAATCCCAAACAAAATTTCAGAAGATCTTCTAGTAGAAATTGCTGATTCTAAGGTTCATATAGAAATGCAAAGTACCTAGAATAGTTGAAGAAACCTTGAAAATTGAAAAGTTGGAGGACTTACACTACCTATTTATTATAATAAAGTTATAGTGAGGAAAACAGTGTGCTAATGGTATAAAGACAGACAAATATATCAGTAGAACTGAAAAGAGTCCAAAAGTAGATCCACACACATAATATAGTCAATTGATTTTCAACAAAGGTGCAAATGGAATTCAGTAGAGAAACGACAAGCGTTTTCAACAGTGATGCTGGGACAACTGGATATTCAAATGCAAATAAATGAACATTAATGAAAACCTCACACATACACAAAAACTAATTCATAATTGATCAGGCTGGGCACTGTGGTCCACACTAGTAATCCTAGCACTTTGGGAAGCCGAGGCAGGAAGATTGCTTGAGCCCAGGAGTTCAAGACCAGCCTGGGCAACATGGCAAGACCCTGTCTCTACAAAACATTAGCCAGGCATGGTAGTGCATGCCTATGGTCCCAACTACTTGGGAAGCTGAGGTGGGAGGATCACTTGAGTCCAGGGAGGTTGGTAGGGTTTTGCTCTGTGTCCCCACCCAAATCTCATCTTGAATTGTACTCTCATAATCCCCACATGTTATGGGAGGGACCCAGTAGGAGATAATTGGAATCAAGGTTTTCCCCAAACAGTTGTTTCCCCCAAACAGTTCTCATGGTAGTGAGTAAGTCTCATGAGATCTGATCATTTTATCAGGGGTTTCTGCTTTTGCATCTTCCTCATTTTCTCTTGCTGCCGCTATGGAAGAAGTGCCTTTTGCCTTCTGCCATGATTCTGAGGCCTCCCCAGCCATGTGGAACTGTAAGTCCAATTAAACCTCTTTTTCTTCCCAGTCTCGGGTATGTCTTTATCAGCAGTGTAAAAATGGAGTAATACAGAGGTCAAGACTGCAGTGAGCCGTGATCGTGCCACTGCACTCCAGCCTGGTTGACAGAGCAAGACCCTGCCACAAAAAATTAAAAACGTTTTTTTAATTGATCAGTGAACTATAAAGCCTTTAGAAGAACACAGGGGAACATCTTTGTGACCCTCGGTTAGGGAAAATTTTCTTAGATATAATGCTAAAAGCATGATGCTTAAGAGGAAAAAATTAATACATTGGACTTCATCAAAATCAAGAACTTAAGCTCTTCAATAGGCACCAAAAAGAAAATGAAAAAACAAGCCTCAGAGAGAAAATGTCTGCAAAACACTTTATTAGATAAAGAACTTGTATCTATAGTACATATAAAACTCACAACTCAAAAATAAGAAACCCGACAACCTGTTTTGAAAATGGACAAAATATTTGGACACTTCACCAAAAAGATATATGGGTACCAAACAATAAGAAAACAACCGGAGGGGCGTGGTGGCTCACGATTGTAATTCCATCACTTTGGGAGTCCGAGGTGGGTGGATCATGAGGTCGAGACCATCCTGAGTAACATGGTAAAATCCCATTTCTACTAAAAATAAAAAATTAGCTGGGTATGGTGGCATGCCCCTGTAGTCCCAGCTACTCGGGAGGCTGAGGCAGGAGAATCACTTGAACCCTGGAGGCGGAAGTTGCAGTGAGCCCAGATTGTGCCGCTGCACTCCAACCTGGGCGACTGAGTGAGACTCTGTCTCAATAAAAAAAAAAGAAAAAAAAAAAGAAAACCTATTTTTTTTAATGTGCAAAATATTTGAATACTTCAAAAACAATATATAGTTGGTAAATAAGCACATGAAAAGCTGTTCAATATCACTAGTTATTAGGGAAACACAGGTCAAAACCATAATGGGATACCACTACACATGTACTAGAAAGTCTAAAAATTGCAAAGACTGATAATACAAAGTACTGGCAGGGATGTGGAGCACTGGGATTTTCCAAGTGTAAAGGTGGAATAATGTAAAATGGTACTTTGGAAACAGATTAGGCAGTTTCTTTTAAAGTTAAATACACACACTTAGCATATGATAAAGCCATTCCACTCCTAGGTATTTACTCACGGGAAATGAAAGCATGTCTACACAAAAACGTGTACAAAATTTTTCAGTAACAGGTTTACTTGTACTAGCCCCAAACCAGAAACAACCCAAATATGCATCAAGACATTAATGAATAAACAAATTAGTATATCCATACTATGGAATACTATTCAGCAATACAAGGCAATGAAGTATCAGTACTTGCTACAACATGAGTGAATGTCAAAATATAATGCTGAGTGAAGAAAGCCAGACCAAAAAACATGTATACTGTATGGTTACATTTAGATAGATTTCTAGCAAATGCAAACTAATCTGTGGTGACAGTAAGTCAGGGGTTGTCTGGAGACAGGGATAGGTAGGGGAAAGGTGAGAGGGAGGGATTACAAAAGGGCATCGGGAAACTTTTGGGAAGATAGGTACGTTTATTATCCTGATTGTAGTGACAGTGTTACGTGTGTCAAACAGCAAATTGTACATTTTAAAGTATACTTGATTATATGTCAATTATCCCTCAATAAAGGTGTGAAAAATGTATTGAGAATACATTCAACAGTACAGGTGGTTGGCTAGGTATTGGAGATACCATGTTGAACAAAAAAGACAAGGCAAGGTCTCTGTCTTCATGGATTTTAAGATATGAAGCAAAGAATCCTTCCCTCCATTTATTTCATCAGTTGCCTCTTCTGCCCACATACTTCTTCTCTCTGGTGATTATTGTGTGACAGGAGCAAAGTGTTATCACCAACAGGATTTCTTAAATCGTCGTCTCAGGCAAGGGCTGCTAGAGTTGATCTAAGAGTTTGAAACTAGAGTGTGCAGCTATTTGGAATAGGATGTAATTCTCTTATTTCTGTTTACAGAGAAAGTTGTAATGATTTTTGTGCTTAGAAAAAGCCCATTCATTTTCCTCAGAAGAGCCAGCACTGGGTTCATAACAGAGGCTCAATTCAAAGACACCTAAGAAGACATCAAGAAGAGTATAAATGTGTTATTTGGCTACAGGTGAAGAGGCTGGATATTCTATTTCTAGTTGTGGCTTCCAATTTTCCATGTGAACCTTGGGGTTGGGTGTGAGGGGATGTGAGTGGTAACTAATGGCAGGTCTGGGGCAAGAGTAATGAATACCTCTTACAAGAGTAATACAAGAGTAATGAATACAATGAATACAAGAATACAAGAGTAATGAATACCTCAAGAGTAAGGATTAACTCACATGCTAAGGCAAATTCTTTAAACATACTGGGGTGCAGAATGGTTTGTGTCAGCATGGATCGCACACAATCCATCAAAAAGTGGCTGATTACAGGGTCAGTGAGGCATTTATAGGCTTTTTGTTTTTCTTGTTTTGAGACAGCGTCTCCTTCTGTCACCCAGCCTGTAGTGCAGTGGCGTGATCTCAGCTCACTACAACCTCCGCCTCCCAAGTTCAAGCGATTCTCCTGCCTCAGCCTCCCGAGTAGCTGGGATTACAGGAGCCCACCACCACGCCCAGCTAATTTTTGTACTTTTAGTAGAGATGGGGTTTCACCATGCTGGCCAGGCTGGTCCTAACTCCTGGACTTCAGGTGATCCGCCCGCCTCAGCCTCACAAAGTGCTGGGTTTACAGGTGTGCACCACCATGCCCGGCCCACAGGCTTTAAATCCGGGCAACAGCTACTCTTGACTGGTTGGTAGCATCACCACGAGCACTATGAGCAGGCAGGCAACCCACTGACTGGGTTGGAAGAGTTGGGGAACTGTACCAATATTTATTCCTTTTCTTAAAATTTTTGTGTAGTATTTGACACATACAAAAGCATATAAGTAAGGTATAGCTAAAGCATGAAGCACAATAATGAAACAACAGTATCAAACCCACTATCAACTCACTCACACTGAAATTACCATGTTTCTTCTCATGCCTTTCTCATTATTCTCAGACAGAATCACTCTCTTAAATTTCCATCTTTAGCCCTTCCATGCTTAAAAAAAAAAAATCAGTGCAAATGTGTATTTTCCTTACCCATGTTATTAGTTTTTTTTGAGCAATATGAAGATAGAATCATACATATATAATCTTCTGTGACTGCTCCTTTGTTCAACATTGTTTTTAAGATCTGTCCATATTCTTACTATAGCAAAATCTATCAATCTTTTCTTTTATGGATTGTTTTTGTGTCTAAAAAATCTTTCCTTACCTCAAAGTAAAAAATCTTCTGTATTTTCTTAATCAGGTTTTCTCTTGCACATTTGTCTTTAATTCACATGGAGCTGGGTTTTATGTATGATGAGAGACAAGGGAGATAATTTTATTCTTTTCTACATGGATAATCACTGAACAGCATGTAGTGATTAGTTCCTCCTTTCACTACTGCTTTATAACATTCTCTGTCAAGTATAAGACCTTATATATGCTTGAATTCCTTCTATTATTCAGTTTGTCCATCCCTGGACCTAGGTATACTATCTCTAAGCACTACAGGTTTATGATAAGATTTTATATTTGGTAGGGCGACCACTGCCCCTTCGTGAGTTCTTTTGCTTCCAAAGTATCTTGGCTATTTGGGGGCATTTGATATTCCCTATTACTTTTACAATTAGTTTATCAATTCCTTGAAAACCTATGTTGGAATTTTGATTTTTTCCCCAAGCTTTATTTTAGAATCAGAGGGTACATGTGCAGATTTGTTAAAAAGGTACACCGTGTGGTGCTGAGTTCTGGGGTATGAAGGAACCTATCACCCACATTGGGTGAGCCAAGAACCCAATAGGTTGATATTTAGCCCTTGATTGCTCCTGCTCTATCCTCTCTAATGGTCCCCAGTGTCTTTTGTTCCCATCTTTATGTCCATGTGCGCCCAGTGTTTGGCTCCCACTTATAACCTCATTATAAAGTATTTGATTTTTGTTTCTGCATTAGTTCACTTAGGGTAACAGCCTCCAGCTGCATACATGTTGCTGCAAAGGACATCATTTTTGTTCTTTTTATGGCTGCATAGTATTCCACAGTATGTGTATATATATATATATAATATATATATTATATTTTCTTTGCCCAATCTACTGTTAATGGGCATCTGGGTTGATTTCATGTCTTTGCTGTTGTGAGTGGTGCTGTATTGAACATACAGGCGCATGGCTCTTTCTGGTAGAATAATTTATTTTCCTTTGGGTATGTATCCCGTAATGGGATTGCTGGGTTGAATGGCAGTTTACCTGTTACTTAGTTCTTTGAGAAATCTCCAAAATGTTTTCTACTGTAGCTGGACTAATTTACAAGGACTTTTGATTTTGATTGCATCAGTCTTCAGGTCAATTTGGGGAAAACTGAAATCTATACATTAGAGTTGTATTCTCAAAAAATATTGTACATCTCTCCATTTATTGAGATCTTCCTTAATGACTCAAAAAACTTAATAATTTGTCCATCTTTTGTACATTTATATCTTGTATTTGTAAGTTTTAATTTTAAATAACTTTCAAAGCATTGCTTATTAACTGCTGATGTGTAAAAATGATTTTTAAATTATCACCTTACATAACACAATTCTGCTAACCACACTTTTTCAAATGATTTGTCTGTATATTTGGGTTTTCTTTGTTGACAACAAATCATCTGTGAATAATGGCAGTTTTTTCTTTCCAAATTCTTACACATTTTATTTTCTTGCCTTACAATGTTGGGTAAAACCTATAATACAGTGGAATGTAAGTTATACTTAGGGACATTCGTTTCTTTTTCATGGTTTTAAAAGAGACTGTGTCTAATTTTTTAAACTAGAGTTAAGTTCTCAAATCAGTGAGGCATATAGTGTCTAGCAACAGGATAGAGTTCCACATATATGCTCTTTCCTTCATCCTTTCTCTTCTAATTAAAGTGCCAGAGAAGAATGATGGTAAGGGTGGGGAAGTAGAATAGCCTGTGAGTTGATATACTATTGACCACTTTCATTGCATTTCTTCTCAATGATGGCCTGATTATTTTTTTCTCTGTTATTACCCTTTTGAGCTTACCCTTATTTTACAATTAAACTTGACATTTTCCAGTGGAAGTAGAATGCAGAATTTTAAAAATTCCATTGAAAAGCCACAATCAGAGTTATTGCCAGCTATTATAATATTAAAGACCTTCAGTAATTATAATGTAAGTTCAGAAAGATTTCAAATTAACCTTTTCCTCTACCTGAACTTCTTTGTATAATTTTTCCTTGATAAGTCCGCTGCTTTGCTGATTTGATACTGCATTCCACATAAAAAGAATCTTCTTAACTTGACATAGAGACAACCTTCAAAGGGCTTGACCATTCACTGATGTCCTATTTAAACCTTGTTGGAAATACAGTGTCACTGGAAAGTTGACACAAATTTATATGCCCCCCCACCCCCACCCCAGACCCCCCCCAAAAAATATATATAGAGAGAGAGAGAGAGAGATGAAGAAACTAACCCTCTAAAAAATAGCAGATAGGAAACAGCACTGTTTGAGGTGGAAAATGTAGGCAGACGATGGTGGCTTAACATTTTTATAATATTGTAGGCTATTCCCTGAGCTCCCATTTGATCAGCATATTCTATACAGTCAAAAATGACAGACACTAATACTGTTCTTTCTCCTCTGCCCTACTCAACCAAACTCTGCAGTTACAGAGAAATACCAAGGGCAAGGTTCTATTTACCTTTGAGGCCAAAGTGTTGATAAGGTTGGCCCTGCCCTGTACTCCTCTCACATCTAGGATCCTCAATAACAATAAATATTTTGTGAACACTTGGGATATGTGGCTATTTGGAGAGGTACACAGAGTAGAAACCATTTGCTTTGAAGAGCTGACATCAAGTTGTTTTTGCTTCCCTTAAGCTAGAGGTTCATTGAACCACCAGGCAGTAATAACTGTTGTGATTTAATAACGATTATCCCTTTTCTAGAACAACAACATATTTGGAAAAATCTACCTAATCCTTTCCCTTTTAACATATCAGTATCTGACACTGAAATAAGCAATGCTGGAATACTGTGGATAGCTACTGTACAGCAAGTATTAGGACGATTGAGTTATCCTAGTGGTAAATGTTGTAGGCAATAATACACAAAGCTAACAAATACCACCAATGCTGTGCCAGGCCCTGTTTGGTTGCTAGGGATACAGTGTTGAACAAGTTTGACTCCTTAACAAGGAGACAGATATGAATATACTAATCATGATAGCTTCAGATGGTGATAAGTATAGGAAGAAAAAAAATGATGGGATAGAGAATAACTGAAGGGTGTGAGGCAAACTTGATGGAAACTACAAACTCACATAGGCTCAATGAACCCCAAGCATGATACACAAATCCACATATACACAGGCATATCATATTCAAATTGCTGAAAAGTGCACATTACACAGAGAAGAAAAATGACAGCAGTCTGCTTTCCAAAAAACTATGCCAGAAAATAAAATGGCATTGCTAATGTGTTAAAAGAAAAAAAAATGTTTAACTATATTTCTATATTGAATCAAAGACCTAGATGAAGGGAAAACTATATAATGTTCATGGATTGGAAAACTCAGTATTGTTCACATTTCCATTCCTCCAATTAATCTATAAGTTCAATGCAATACCAATAAAACTCCCAGCAGGTTTTTGGATTGTGAAAACTGAAATTGAAAATACAAAACATGAAAATGAAAAGAACATAGCCAAAAGAGTCTGTGAAAGAACAAAGCTAGAGGATTTATGTTTCTTTTTTTGTGTGTGTCAGCAAGATGAAGAGAAACTTTATTGTTAGAACAGCTCAGAGGAGATTTTCTTTTCTTCTATATCCCAAGTCATCAAGCAAGGACTTAGGTTTCTTAATTTCAAGACTTACTATAAAGCTATAATAGTCAAGACAGTGTAATACTGATGTAACAATAGACATATAAATCAACAGAACATAACAGAAACTCCAGACATAGAGCCACACATATATGGTCAATTGATTTCGACAAAAGTGACAATAGGAAAAGTCCTTTCAACAAATGAAGGCACTGGATTTCTATATAGCAGAAAAATAAAACCTGATCCTTACCTCACACCATACCAAAAAAAATTACTTAAAATAGATGATAGACCTTAAATATGTAGGACAAAGAATTATTATCCATATATTTTATATATATAAATAATTCTTAAATCTTAAGTATTTATTATTAGGATTTCTAGCAATTAAATTGCTATGCCAAAGACTGTATCTTGAACTTTTTAGTGCACATTGCCAAACTACAGGTGGCATGAATTTTTCTGGACCTTTTAGTGGGAAATCAGGGAAGGGGTCTCTTTCCAGAAACCCTTAGGAGATATTCTTAAATTTGACTAAAAGCCTAGTTTTTTTGAAGGTTTTCCAATGATTAGTTTAAAATATATTGTTGTGTCTTATCATTGGATTCACTGCATTTTAAACTTAAATTTCATGTTAATTTCAAATTATATCAACTAATATGACTTACCTATTAGCAGACTTGGGATAAGCATACATTTGCATTTTCCTCAGCTGAAACTTTTCTCTCTGAAAAGTACTATTATAGGAATATTCCACTGTTTTTGTTAAAACTGTTGAAGTGAAGAAGAATCCATTTGCCATAGTTAAATAAGATGTCCAATCCTTCTTAGTAAAACATACTGACGACCTTGAATCTCTCTTCGAAATACTCAAATTTACTTGTTTATGTAACAGATATTGAAAACATTCTACATTCCAGGTTCTGCTTGAAGACAAGAAATACTGCAGTGAACAAAGCAGAGAAAAATTCCTACCCTTAAAGAACTTACATTCTTTAATGATAGACTGGAGAAAGACATAAAATAAGTAAAATATTGTTAATTGTGGATAATATGGAGAAAAATAAGCTGAGGGCAAGAAGATAAAAATAAATTATGGGGAGATACAATTTTAGGTTGGATACATAAAGAACATTCACTAAACGTCTGCCATAAAAATATCTGAGGAAAGAACATTCTAAGTAGCGGTAACAGTAAATGCAAAAGGCCCTGCATGTGATGATGCCTGGCACATCTGAACAGCAAAGAGGTCAGCATGACTGAAGCTCAGGGAAAATAAGAAAGGAAGAGGTAGAGAATCGTCCTGTAGGGCCTTCTGAAGTGATTGTTGCTTTTACTTGGAATAAAATAGGAAGCTACTGGTATCATCTGAACAGTATCACTTTGGTTGCTGTGCTGAGACTAGATTATAGAAAGTCTAGGAAGTGAGGGGTCTGGCCATTAGGAGGTTGCTACAGGAATCGAGGCAAGAGATAAGAGTGACTTGAATAAAGATGGTAGTGGAAGAGGTAGGGAAAACCAGCTAGATTCGACTTACTTTTTAAAGGTGTAGATGACCATATCTACTGAAGGGCTGGAGGAAGGGTTTGGGAGAAAGAGTTGCGCCACAGACAATGTGAAGGGGTTTGTCTTAAGAAAGCAGAAGGATGGAATTGCCACTTATTAAGATAAGAAGACTAGAACAATCAGATGTGGGGCAACCAACAGCTCCATTTTAACACGTCAATATCTGATATCTGTGTGAACCTTAACATAAACCTTAACATACTTCCATATGAATTTTTTGAATCTTACCATACAGAAATACTGTAATGCCAAGGGTGGAAGACCAACTTAAAATATCATTTAGTTGTTTACATTTAAGGTTGGAGAATGGACTACAATAACTGACTTTAGTTTTTCACAGCCTAGGAGTGGGAAGAAAAAGTTTAGAGTAGTACACTTCTTCTGTGCTGTCGACTAAGTAGCATGCCCCAAGAAGACTTGAGGAACAACAAGAAGTCCCTATTTTTTTTCAGGCAGTGCCACCATGCCAAGGGAAGTCCAGAAGCCTCAAGTCATAGAAAATGCACAAAATTGGGGTCACCTGAATCCTTGTAATTTAATCCCAATTTCATTACAAAATAAAGTCACTATGGTTTTTCACTTTATTTGCTGGGACTTCAATAAACACTGATAATTATTTGTATAATTGCTCACTCACTAATTTCCATTTTTAATTCTTTTTATAAGTCTTCCTTTGAAAATACTAAAAGCATCCTTGGATCTAGGATAATTCTTCCTTCATTTCACAGATAGGAAAATGAAGAACAGAAAGGGTAAAACAACATTAGCAGGGTTGTTTTTTGTTTTTTGTTTTTTTTGCATTGTACATTTCCAAATGTAATAGAAACGCTATCTCTTTGTTGCTTTATTATAATACTGTCCAAATACTGCCTGGTAAGGAATTTTAGGTTAAAACCAAAAGCATTCTAACATATATCTAATGTATATATGACTGCTAATATTGATAGAAGAAAGAAACTAAACTATGTAAAGTTACGTAAATTGAACTTTTGAATCCTGATAAGCCCTGGAAGAGTATAGAACTTTTCTACATAAAAATTGAGACTGACCACTAAAACTATCAGATAATAAGCTTCGGAATTATATGAAATACAAAATACATATATTCATTTGGCTAGAAAATACTTACTACCTGAAATACATGTTTTTTTTTTAAGCTATTGTATACTCAAATTCAATGGAAATCGATGGACCACAAAAATAGGTTATTAGTGATTTATCTATTGAATACTTGTGTAATATAAATTTGACAACTGGTGATGGTTAAAGATAAGGTAGGGAAGGGCAGAAAAAAATAGGCATAATTACATATAATCCAAGGTAAACTTGAAAATCATAATCCAAAAAGCTATTTGAAATACTGATTTTATAACTTAAAATTCATTATCTGTGTCTTAAATATTTTGGGGGAAGAGTGAGGGAACAGAAAGATGGGAAATGGCAAAGCTGACACTGGGGGTAAACTGCCCATCTGAGATCTATTATAATGAAGGCCCTTTAGTCTCTGTCTCCTAAGAATAGGAAAATCTACAAAAAAAAAGTATATAGCCAGAACATGTTGACAAAGGACACACAGAAGCAACTGTGGGTTCTGGTGGAGAATCAGTGTTTAAAACTGCCCTGGAAATTGATTTAATGATACATTGGTTAGAACATTGAAAAGAAAGCAAAACCACACCAGGCTGAGCGTCCCAAACCCAAAGATCTGAAATGGTCCAAAATGCAAAACCTTTTCAGTGCCGACATGATGCTCAAAGGAAATGCTGACTGAAGCATTGTGAACTGTAGATTTGAGATGCTCAACCGGTATAAATACTCCAAAACCTGAAAGAAAAAAAAATCACAAATCCAGAACTTAAGCCATACTGAGTTGTCCTTTTTCCTCCAACATAGGTAATTTGTATAGCACTTATACTCAAAACATTCTTATGAACATTATTTCATTGAACAGAATAACCTATACCAATTCCCAGTCTTGGGAAAATCCGAATATAACTGACACAATAGCTGATGGTCACACTAGTGAGTGAAATTTTTATAACTAGCAATGGAGATGGGGTAACTCTAAATTTGTATCCAGTCTCACTAAAAGTGAGGTTTAACACAAATGTTGAAAACTGCTAGTGTGAAATGACATAGCTCTTTGCATCTTTCAAAGCTTTTTTGTGATCTGATCCACAGAAAAGCTCTAGGCAGGAAGCTATTTATTAAAGGTGAGGATTCCTACCAAAATAATATTTGCAATTATATGATTTGTTTTAAAATTAATCATGTGATTTGTTACACCTACATATGGGGATAGACAACTAACTACACTTTGGAAAAGTCTTAAGGCAAGAAATACATTTAGCATGTAAAAGAGATATAATAGAACTCTGTTGCATAGAAACTTTATACTGTGATTAGTTTTTAAAACAAGCAAATCAAGAGCTCTCTAAATTGCTGGCCCAAAATTTATTTTGTTACAGATTTTTCTAAGCCTGTAAACAGGAAATGAACTGGTAAAATTTTTAGAAGTGTACACATATATTATGTATATACATGCACATACACATACACAGGTTGAATATTGCTCATCTGAAGTGCCTGGAAATGTCTTTTGGATTTTTAAAATTTTTGAATATTTATATTTACTGGTTGAGCATCCCAGATAAAAAAATCCAAAATCCCAAATGCCCCAATAAACATTTCCTTTGAGGGTCATGTCAGCACTTAAAGTTTTGGATTTTGGAGCATTTCCAACTATGGATACTGAATCTCTTTGTGTACATGTGTGCGTGCATGTGTGCATCAAAGTAATTTGGAGGCACAGAGCTCCCTTCTGTTCCTTAATTTTCAGAAAATGATACCAGTGAATCTGAGGAAGTAACCAGACATGTAAAGACACGGACTGTAAGAGTAATAATTAGAGTTGTACAAGAACAACAGGAAATGCTGGCTCTTCCAGTCAAGATGACTTAGAAACTTTATTTGTATAGTGAAATAAGGGAAATCTAGAGTCAGTCTCTTTTTGACAGATAAGCTGATTAAAGAAAGTTGGACAGGCCAGGCACGGTGGCTCACACCTGTAATCCCAGCACTTTCGGAGGCCAAGGCAGGTGGATCATGAGGTCAGGAGTTCGAGACCAGCCTGGACAACATGGCGAAACCCCATCTCTACTAAAAATACAAAAAATAAGCCAGGCATGGTGGCAGGCGCCTGTAGTCCCAGCTACTCGGGAGGCTGAGGCAGGAGAAATGCTTGAACCTGGGAGGCGGAGGTTACAGTGAGCCGAGATTACGCCACTGCACTCCAGCCTAGGCAACGGAGCAAGACTCTGTCTTTAAAAAAAAAAAAAAAAAAAAAAAAAAAAAGGTTGGACAAGAAACGAGTCTATTTTTGAGTAAATGTAAGAATGTTCTCTCTAGAGTATACCTGTTATTCATGCTTTTTATTTGCTGTATTTTATGATGCTTTGACATCTTTAGATGCTTGCTGGTCAAAGAGGAACCACCCCATTCAGGGTCTCTCTCTTAGCCACAGCAAAGCTTCCTTGAGATAGCAAAGGTCTTTCTTAGAGATAGCAAAGGGCTCAGCCACGAGCAGGTCTTTCATATACATACCTATCAATCCCAAGTCTATAGCCCCAACCACACTCCTTATCTAATTCTTGCACACCAAGCCACTATTTCTCCATCCTAAATCATCCTAGGACAAGGTCCCAGAAAATTAGACACCATCCCGATGGCCCACCAGTATTATTCAAACAAGCCAATCTTAAACCATTTACTCTACCCTGCCTGGCCTTTCCTAAGGAAACCTCAATAAAGGATCTAGCTAGTCTTGCCCCTTGCTCCTTATGCTATCTGACCAAAATTTGGTGCTTTCCCCATGACCCTATATAGCATGTGGTAACCCAAGTTCTTTTTTTCTTTGAGACAGAGTCTCACTGTATCACTAAGGATGGAGTGCAGTGGCGTGATCTTGGCTCACTGCAGCCTCCACCTCCCAGGTTCAAGCGATTCTCCTGCCTCAGCTTCCTGAGTAGCTCGGATTACAGGCGTGTGCCACTTACGCCCGGCTAATTTTTGTATTTTTTCGTAGAGACAAGTGTTTTGCTATGTTGGCCAGGCTGGTCTTGAACTCCTGACCTTGGGTGATCTGCCCGCCTCGGCATCCCCAAGTACTGGGATTACAGGCGTGAGCCACTGCACTGGCAGTAACCCACTCTCAGGCCTTTAAGTATAATAAACTTACTTCTTTCAAGTTTATTCTTCCTGTGGCCATTGACTTCTACCATACCATTATTCAACATATACATTATTATTATTATTATTATTATTATTTTTTGGGATGGAGTGTCGCTCTGTTGCCCAGGCTGGAGTGCAGCAGCGCGATCTCAGCTCACTGCAAGTTCCGCCTCCCGGGTTCACGCCATTCTCCTGCCTCAGCCTCCCGAGTAGCTGGGAGTATAGGTGCCCGCCACCACACCCGGCTACTTTTTTGTATTTTTAGTAGAGACAGGATTTCACCGTGTTAGCCAGGATAGTCTCAATCTCCTGACCTTGTGAGCCGCCCGCCTCGGCCTCCCAAAGTGCTGGGATTACAGGCGTGAGCAACTGTGCCCGGCCAACATGTACATTCTTCAAACAGTATATAAAACAAATATAACTAAGAAATAATAAAGTGTCTGTTCACTATAAAAACAAAAAAATCTCAAGTTCAATCAGCTTTCTGGCTGACACATCATTTTTCATGTTCTGTTTTTTTTGTTGTTGTTTGTTTTACATTTAAAACTGTCAAGCACCATTGTGGAATAAATTCTGAAACATAAGTGAGTATGTGAATTTAAATGAAAATACAATTCAGAGTTGTATACAGGATATATATTTATTACCAGTGAAAAAGCATTTACCCAAAGTCAGTGGTACAAAATACAAAGAGTACCTCAACAGTCCGGCCAGCTCATTATTTTAGGCATTATCTCAACCTGCATAAAATTCTCTCTCAGTTTGACCTTTTCTCCCTCTATCTGTAACCAAAATTTTTAACTTCAAAATTAGGACAAATAGGAATATTAAATGCCTAACCCTTCAGCAATAGTTTACTAAACAGATTAAATAAATATATCTGCTCTCAAACCCTAGGTATTTTAAAACTAAATTATCTACTAAAATAGAAAAACAATAGACTTAGATTAATAGCAGCTGTAACACAAGTCAAATAAGCAATTTTGATAAGGTTTGTAAGTACTATGGTAATAACTAAGATATAAATACAATTTTTTCACTTTAATATGCATGCAGAGAGAGAGACACACACAATATGTAAGGCTTGGCTTGAGTACCAAAACAAAGTATTTACCCTTTCCTGCTTAAAGTCTAGAAAATAAAGAATTTGAGTATGCATGTAACATAACTTATTGTTCCAATTTCCCTGAAGTTAGAGCACCTGGATAAGAACTTCTAATTCTGAACTGGTAATTTTCTGAATAGGTTTTATTAAAATTGAAGATACACTGTCTTCCATAATTTAAGTAGCAATACAGTAAATGTCCTCATAGAGAAATCCTCATTTAATACTCCTTGAACGGACATTACACTGAGGTATACAGCAACTTTTTTTTTTTTTTTTTTTTAAGATGGAGTCTCGCTCTGTCACCAGGCTGGAGTACAGTGGCATGATCTCGGCTCACTGCAACCTGCAACCTTCATCTCCCAGGTTCAACCTATTCTTCTGCCTCAGGCTCCCAAGTAGCTGGGACTACAGGTGTGCGCCACCTCTCCCAGCTAATTTTTGTATTTTCAGTAGAGATGGGGTTTCACCATGTTGGCCAAGATGGTCTCGATCTCTTGCCCTCATGATCTGCCCGCCTCAGCCTCCCAAAGTGCTGGGATTACAGGAGTGAGCCATGGTGCCTGGGCAGCAAGTAACAATTTTAAAGGAATACTCAACAAGTTCTTTTTTTATGGGGTATTTCAGTTGTTAACAAAGTTAAAATACTTATTGGAACTAATTCTTCGTATTCGAGGAAGAATCTATAAGGTTGACTAATTCATTGTTATCTGGGTTTTTGAAGCTTTACTGGGTATATGGAGAATCTGGGATAAAAAGTAAATCACCTTTCAAAGCTGATTTACTTCAAGTCACATAAACTTTCAATACTTCACCTGCAAATGTGCTTCAACCTCACTACACACAAAAGAAACTGCTATGCTTTGGCTTTAAATTACCATCTCAATAGCCAAGTTTATCAGAAGACATATAGAATCTTACTATTTTATTATAGAAATTTAGTTCTACTTATTCCCACTTGAAAAATGAAAATTAATCAATGGATTAATAAATATTCTGTAACTTCACAGGTATCCTGGATACCTTGATAATCTGCCCTATTCTTATACAGGAATAGGACCTGCAGGTATCTAAAAGAACATTAGACCCAACAGCAGCAACACTGGCATTATTTGGAAGACTGGCCTAATAGATGGGCTTTATAACAAATAATATATTTCTCTAACTCTTAACCACTGCTCTTTTCTGAGCAGCCTAAAATTATATAAAACATTGACTTGCTGTAAGAATTCAACATAATTTCCAAAAAAGATACTTTATAGATGAGTCCAAACTTTATTTAAAACTACATTTTAAATTCGTTACCAAACATCACAATGGGGAAAAAAATCAAGACCAAAGAAGGAAAAAAAACAAAAAAAAACAAAAAAAAAAACACCACAGTGTGTCAAGGCTTAAATCTGTCCAGAATTCAGTTTCTGATGTTTTATACTGTGGGGAGAAATGACCATACCTATCAAAAAAGCAGTGTCAAACTAATTTACATTTTTATACAGATCAGATGTTTATTTAGTATTGTTTTCATATATGCATTGACTATGTAAGGACAGAGTTAGATGAGCCTCTGAAGACATCTCATATACTCTGGGCTCCCACCGTTTCTGAAAAACAGAATAATAATGCTTTATAAATTACTTATCAAATTACTAGAATTTAACATTGTGCTCTGCCATTAAAGTTTTTACTTTTAATATAAGGTTATTATAAAAGAAATCCTAATTTAGCTTGCTAATACAATTCCCTAATAGCACACGGTAAAAAAAGAATAGGTGAGGTTTCTGATTCAATATGGCAGAGTGAGTACATCCTGTCTCTCTAAAAACACTGCACTAGGAATAGAAAAGAACTATAGAATAGAATAAATCTAGACCAACAAAGAAGACTGGTTGGGAGAAAACAGAACAGGGGATATCAACAAATTACCAGAATGCTCAATGCAGACGGAAGCATACCCAAAGAGAGTGGAGGAAGCTGCAGCTCAAACACTTGCAATAGGCTGTAGCTGAGAAGGGTACCATATTCTAACAGGTAGAAGTGGACTGAAAACTCAGAAATTAACTGAAGGTCTGATACCTGAAGGGTCTTTCCTTCTCACTCCATTTCCAGGAAAAACAAAAACAACGAGATATCATGTGATTTTCATCAACTGATGAACTGATGGAGAACAACAAAAAGAAAAAACCCTTTGACCCTGATGCAAGAAACACTGAACGGCTCAAGAGCTGTGTTATTAGACTCATACAGAAAGAAATCTGAGGCTACTGAGACTATTGCTTGGCTCTACAATGAATGATATTTATATAGAAGCATCCTCAGAGAAAGTGCAGAACCATTTAATTCTATTACAAAAACAAAATATTAGTATATTTAATAGCCTTAGTAATGTAAGAATATGGGTAAAACTGAACAGAGAACCTGGAAGAAAGTAGAGGAGCAGCAGCAAGGGATAATGACCAAAGTTGATGGAACAAAACGCACATATACTTAACCAAACTAAAAAGTAAAAAATAGAACAACCAAAAATAATATGGCAAGATTTAAATAGATAACTCTTACCGGGTTCTTTTAGTGTCTGAGAATTTCCAGCTAATTCTTCAGTCTGCAGTTCACATATTTCACCAGATAAATGGTTTTTCTGTTCTTCTTCTACCATTTTCTTCCTTATATCTGCCTTTGGAATGAAAATTAAAAATACAAATCATTTTTCATTTTAACAATATTTGTTATATAAAGACAAGTTTAATTAAAGACAGACAAATACCTCTGAATATATTGTCAGTTTCAGTGGTAAATCTTCAACTTTTACAAAATCTTCTTCATCAGACTTTTGACTTATATTACCAGATTCTGCTTCCTGTAATTTAATGGAAAAAAAAAATACGTACTCTAGATCCAAACCAAAGTCACCCATGTGAAGAAATAGTGAATTATTTTATCAGTAATTCTATCATATTTCGTTTTCTTCTACAATCAGCTCTATGAATAATTTGGAAATAAGGAGTTCATAGGAAAAGCTACATATCACAGCTGTGAAACATACTGTCAAGCTGTTACCATTTTGTCAAAAAAAAAAAAAACACAAAAATGGTGGCGGGGAGGGGAGGGCAGTTTATACATGCCGAAGAAACAGCAGTTACAACCAGGACTCAAAACACTAGAAAGACAACTCTTGTTTCTTCATACGTTTACTGAACACATAAGAGCCATATCGGGCAGAATGTAAGTAACCACTTACAAACTTTTCAATGTATCAACTCTGATGGCGCTCAGTTAGAAAGCTGATGTATGAATTCAGTAAGTGTCTTTTGTGATCACCTCAAACTGTTTTTCCTAAACTTGAACTTTTTTTTTTCTCCTAGTTCTCCCTTCTCATTTTTAATAGTATCATAATTCTACCAATTATCCAAGAAGAAATCGTAGGTTTTTCTTCTTCTTGTGGTATTTTTCACTCATCATGCTCCTGTTCAGCTCATATTTCATACTTATACAATAGTAGATCCCCTAATCTAGCTTGACAATATATCCTATAGTCATCAGATTAATCTTCACAGTCCATAAATTTGACCATTTCACTTCTTTGCACAAAAACATTCAGTAGGATCCCTGACTAAAATTCAAAGTCAAGAGCTTTTATAACCTACCTCTGACTTAATTTCAATTAAATATCTTCTATGGCAACTCTACACAATGATCACATGAAAAGAATAAATCTAACCTGTAATTGAAATTTCAGAGTTTTAAATGTATAATTGTACTGGTAGTGAGGCAAACAAAAGAGTTAAAAGAGTTATTCTTTGTACTAATGTTTTCTAAAGATTATAAGGCCCCTAAAAATTATGAAGTCATAACTGTAAATGTATCTTTAAGAATTTTTTTTTTTTTTTTTTTAAGACACAGGGCCTCACTCTTACCCAGACTGGAATGCAGTGGGGGCAATCACAGTTCACCACAGCCTAGAACTCCTGGGCTCAAGTGATCCTCCCGCCTCAGCCTCCTGAGTAGCTAGGACCACAAGCAAGCACTATCATGCTTGGCTAATTTTTAATTTTTTGTAGAGACAGAGTCTTAGTATGTTGCCCAGGCTGCTCTCAAACTCCTTTTAGTTCTATCCAACAAAAGCATTGATTGGAAATCACCCAAGTTAAGTTTCACTTATGTTTGCAGTTTTAAAACAAGTCACACTGTTTTAAAGGCCTTTGTTTTATGGGGGTTTTGGTCAGGGATTTTTCAGGCCTGATCTCCATTTTAATTTTGCTTTAACAATTCCCCCCTTTTGGCTTGAGGGTGGCCAAATGGAGTAGCATTATCCTGTTACCACTACTGACGCAGATGCTGGGATGAAAAGTCAGGTAAAGTTGTTATCAAAAGGTATGTTGAGATTCAGTCATGCAGCCTCCATCAAGATTTACATAGTCAGTGTTAGTTTCCCTGATGGCAGTCATGTGACGTGTCAGTGGTTGCTGGAAAGCATTTAAACCCCTTGTGGGGATATAAGGCACAAGGGAAGAAAACACAGTAACTGTAGCAAGAACTGAAAAATCTCTCTAAGCAAAGATTCCCAGGGGCCAAAATTTAACCAACCGAATAAATCAATGGAGGAGGCCTTGCTTATCTGATTAAAAAAATGATTTATTAAGATCTTTTAAATTTGGGGCAACAATATCTGATTAACATAAAAACAATACTTTTCACCAAAGCTCATCCCTGTGAGCAGCTAAACTTCTACTGGAGTTCCAGTGAGGCCAAATCACTCATCTCAGATTGTACTGCTTGAAGAGTATCGAAAGTATCATTAAAACTTTTTTTCAAGAGTTGCTGAAATATTCATAAGCGATTTTTCCAATTCAGAGGCTGCCAGCTAAAGAAAAAAGGATCTTAGGAAATAACAAAATCTAGAACTCCTTCATATATTTGAGTTTGGGAGATCACAGGGAGTTCTTTTTTAAGGGGTCACTTTATGTACACACAATCCCAGGTTAAGAATTTCACTACCATTTCATATCTGGTCAGTTTAGGTAGGAAATAGCCCAAACCACAGTGTCCAGATCATATAGGTGAAAACATTTATATATTTTGTTGCCATACAAGATGAATAACTCAGTATTACTGAGAGAAAGGGGCAAAGGAGATCCTATTACCCACCAACTGGGAATGATGTGATTGTCATGGTTATTCTTTGTCATATCTGCATCTGCACATTGCCAGGTAGAATGGTTATGATTCTATTAATGGAAGAGGAATAAAAAACACTTCTATGTATTACATATGGGTAGCATCACCAAATAAGGATGACTTACTTCCTTTTCAAATACGCCCTCAATATTGATCTAAAAAACCCTATTGTACATAGTGAAACTATAGGGGTATTCCATTTGCCTCTAGAATTTGAACCAATGTCAGTTTCAGTCAGTTCTCTACTAATACAGTCAACGGTATTATGGTGAAGTTCTGATTTTAAATATGTGTCATTATACAGGAGAGCAGTCTCCATAATTTGTGTTAAACCAAAAAGTTTGACTGCAGATAGGGAGACTGGAACCCTGGCTAGATTAGGCCCAGTTCTATTAAGGTTTTCTGTCCATGGTGATAAAATTACCAGCAATAAAATTAATAGTAGTTACAGAACATACCTTTGCTTCTAATAACTTCTTCCTAGTGCCAAGTCAGTCAATCATAAATATCAACCAACCTGCCAGGGGAAGGATACCAAACCTCTTCATAAAACCAGTTTCCTGAACTGCTCACCCAAGTGTGTACGGCAATAGATTTCAGTATTATTTGTGATTCCATTCATCTACATGACTACATGGCCAGCAACTGCTTTGGTTGAGAGTGGCTATGCTTTCAACATCAGACCTTAGAGGATATTCGGTTTGAGTAGGAAAAGTTCCTAACAAAAGTTTGAACATTATGTGTTAATGCAAAACCAAAACAAATCTTAATGAGAAAAGTTATATGTAGTCTTGTTCCACTGTGGTGGGAAGTTGTTTACTTCGTGATGCCACCTGCTCCTAGGGAAGGCTTTCCCTTAGATATCTTTAAGTTACCTATAGGTTGCCAAGTCCAAGAGTCTATGGAAGCTCTCTCTACTTGAGAGAGATGGACCCAAGGCTCAAAACCCTGAAGTTTTGTTGCATCGTGAGTAGTAAGAATCGTCTGGTACAGTCCTTTCCAATGAGGCTCAAGGGCTGTTGTTTCCAAAAGATCCAATCTCCACATTCTAAGTTATGGAAGCCAGTCATGGATCATCATTGGTACACAGTTCACAAAAAGCCTCCTTCAGCTGGTGGAAATAGACTTTTGCATAATCCATTAAGGTCTTGGAGTATTGAGTCATTTCAGAGCTAACAAATACAGGTTATACATGGGGTTCTACTACTAAAGGCATAGGTCTTCCAGTTATTTCATAAGGGGTCAAATTTGAGTTTTTCTGTAGGGGTTGATCTAATTGCCATTAGGGCCAGTGGTAACATTTTTGACCAAGGTAATCCAGTTGACAATTTTGCTCATTTTAGTTTCAAGATATCATTTGTCCATTCAAGCTTTCCAGAAGAAAGAGGGTAAGGGCAATGGTAGTGTCACCGACTTTGAAAATCTTGTTTATTCGATAACCTGTTCGGGAAAATCAGTTCCCTTATCACTGGAGATCTCTCCAGAAATACCCCATAAAGGAAATACATTTCCTAAAAACCTTTTGCTACTGTTGTGGCATCAGCCTTTTAAGTCCCAAGCTATCCTGAAAACAGGTACACTAACACAAGAATATACTGATATCTCATTGTGGGTGGCTAATGAATGAAATCCATCTGCAGACCTACAAATGGTCTAGCAGGTGGTAGAAATCTTAAGGGTCTTTCCGGCTTTATGAGTTTGACAAGTCACACTGTTATAAGCCATTTCTGCTTTCATCATCTTTTTCATAATCTGAACCATTTTTCTTCACCATGATAGTTGGTAGAGTGCAGGGCCTTTAATAATAATGGCAGTTTGAAGGACTCAGGAAGGACCACCTGGCTGTCTGGGCCTTCAGTAAGTTCTTATTGAGCATTAAATTTGCTTCCTTTAAGATTCCATGGCCGGGTGCGGTGGCTCAAGCCTGTAATCCCAGCACTTTGGGAGGCCGAGACGGGCGGATCACGAGGTCAGGAGATCGAGACCATCCTGGCTAACATGGTGAAACACCGTCTCTACTAAAAAAAAATACAAAAAACTAGCCGGGCGAGGTGGCGGGCGCCTGTAGTCCCAGCTACTCGGGAGGCTGAGGCAGGAGAATGGCGTAAACCCGGGAGGCGGAGCTTGCAGTGAGCCAAGATCGCGCCACTGCACTCCAGCCTGGGTGACAGAGCCAGACTCCGTCTCAAAAAAAAAAAAAAAAAAAAGATTCCATTTTTGTTGTTTCAACTCAGGTGCACAGCATTGTTTACTGAACAAATTATCCTGAGTGATCTGATCTTGGTCAGTTCTGTGGAGTTCATTCAAAATGCACATTTTGTCAATGTCAGACTTGGCCATAAAAGTCCACACATGCATTTCCTTGATACTCAGATTTAGTCCTATGAGCATGAGCATCATTTTTATTAGCTACTTGTGAGGGCAGCAGAATAGCTGAAAGCAGCTCATCTGGCAGAGGTCCAGTACTGATGGAGGTTCCACTACAAGGTAGAAACCCTCTTTGTTTCCACAACATTCCAAAATCATCACTCACTCCAAAGGCATACCAGTTATCTGTATAAATGAAGACTGATTTGCATTTTGCTATATGGTAAGGCTTAGATCACGTAATTCTTTGGGTTCTCCTGACTTAAGTTGAGGAAGAGTTCCCTTTTCTATTAGTTCATATTGAGTTGTTACAGCATGTCCTGCTCAGTATTTCTCCTCTACAGTTTTATCATAGGATCCAACAATAAAATGTATTTATTCAGAATCATCTAATGAAGTTTTCCATAAGTCAGTGTGAGGAGTCAATAGTTAGGACACCACACATACACACAGTTACGGTCTTCCTAATGTTCGGACAGAGGCAGCAAGTGGTAGGGTTAAGCAGATTCACGTCTGAGATAGAGATTAGAAGGTGACGGGAGAAGGATATCATAAAATGTTAGTCTACTTATTAAGACATGTTGGATCTGACTGGAATATAATAAGCTTTCAACTGCATGTGAAACCTGTAGGTAACATTTATTCCATAATACTAGGTCACGTAAAGTTTCTACCAATTTAGCTGCTGCTGTCACTGCTTTTAGATTGTTTAGATATGCTCTGACAATTCGATTTAACTGTAACCTATAATAAGTAATGGGTCAATAGCTTCCTCCACATTTCTGAGTAAAGACTCCTAAGGATGGATTATCACATTTGATAATCACAAAGTGAAAGGTTTTAAATAATTAGGGTGTCTTGAACTTGGAGGAGGTTATAAGGCCAGTTGTATTTTATTGAAAGCTTGTTCATCATTATCTTCCCATGGCAAAGCTGGGACAGAGATTTTTCTAAGTTCAGACAAGGGGGAAGCCAGCAGAGAAATTTGGGATTCAAGATCTACAGTATTCCATAAGACCAATGAACTCCCTTAACTGCCTTAGTTGGGGGCCAAGGGAACCCTTGGATTGTTTTTATTATTTCAGTTAAGAGGAAAATTCCCTCTGCAGTCAGATCATGTCCTATGTAATGGACCTTTACTCTAGAGCATGGATCCCCAACCCCCAGTACTGGTCCAGGGTCTGTTAGTAACCAGGCCAAACAGCAGGAGGTGAGTGGTGGGGGAGAGCCAGCAAGCCTAGCTTCACCTTTATTTAAACCTACTCCCATCACTCACATTCTCGCCTGATCTCCGCCTCCTGTCAGATCACTGGTGGCAACAGATTCTCGTAGGAGCTCGAACCCTATGGTGAACTGCGCATGCTAGAGATCTAGGTTGTGTGCTCCTTATGAGACTCTAATGCCTCATGCTGTGTCATTATCTCCCATCATCCCCATATGTGACCATCTAGTTTCAGGAAGACAAGCTCAGGGCTCCCACTGATTTTACATTGCGGTGAGTTGTATACCAATTTCATTATATAACACAATAATAGAAATAAAGTATACAATAAAGGTAATGCGTTTCAGTCATCCTGAAACCATCCCCCTTACCCAGTCTATGGAAAAATTGTCTTCCATGAAACCAGTCCCTGGTACCAAAAAGGCTGGGGACAGCAGCTCTAAAGTTTTGCCATTGAAGCCTTATGTCCCTCGTAAGCTAAAAGTGTAAAAGATGATCTACATATAGACAGAATACAATTTCTAGAGAATTGTAAGGTTGACAGGTCTTGGTATAATGTCTGAGAAAAACAAGATAGAGCTTCAGCGAACCCCTGTGGCATTGCAGTCCAAGTATATTGCTGGTTTTTTCAGGTACAAGCAGAGAACTACTGGCTTACTGGAATATTAAAAAAGGCCAAGCAAAGATCTATCACACTGTGAACCATTTAGAATCTGTAGGCACGTTAGAAAACAAAGTGTTAGGATTTGGAACAGCAGGAAATCTTGGATTGACAATTTTATTTAATGCACGTTAAGTCTTGAACAAATCTCCAACTTTGTCATATATATATGTATATATGTGGGTATACATTATATATGTGTGTGTGTATATTATATATGTATATATGTGTATATATATTACATATGTATATACGTGTGTGTGTGTGTGTGTGTATATGTTTTGAGACGGAATCTCGCTCTCTGGCCAGGCTGGAGTGCAGTGGCGCAATCTCGGAACACTGCAACCTCCACCTCCTGGGTTCAAGCATTTCTCCTGCCTCAGCCTCCTGAGTAGCTGGGACTACAGGCATGCATCACCACACCCAGCTAATTTTTATATTTTTAGTAGAGACGGGGTTTCACCATGTTGGTCAGGATGGTCTCAATCTCTTGACCTCATGATCAGCCTGCCTCAGCCTCCCAAAGTACTGGGATTACAGGCGTGATAGATTTTTTATCCGCAGGATTAGAGTATTATAGAGACAAGTACAAGGAATTGTTTTATTAAATCCTCTATAATTGGGTAAAGCCTTTGGATTGCCTCTGACTCTAGGGGGCATTACGGCAATTTAGGCAATGGCTTAAAGTAATATATTTGGATTTTTATAGGCTTACCACTTTTAACCTTCCCTTTGTCAGCTGAGTAACAAGTCCACAAACATCTGGGTATTTCAGAAAGGTCTGGGTTGGTATAAGAGTGAGTTTCAATATGATCAATTCCTGCTTGTAGGAAACAGAGCAGTTCAGGTTTAGAAGGGTCAGGAAGCTCTAAAATTAACTTTCCTTCCAGAGAGAACTTTACGTGCCCTCTCAATTTATTGTCATACTGTAGGAAGGCATGCTTTTCTGAGATTGGTCCAAGCGTCATTTGGACTGGTTCACAGGGGATTCTCTGAACTTGATTGGAAACGTGACATACTTTCTTTCCTCCAAGGGATTGGCTGATTTACTAGGATGGGGTTGAAAGTGGATAAGGTATCCACCAACACTGTACACGACTCCCACTGATGCTGATCTTAGTTTCCCCATGTTTATTTAAGGTCTTATGGAGAATAACATACCAGAGACTTGATGTCCCATTGGTGTTACTGTCTTCAGAGTCAAGCCCTTGGGAACTTTTTATTTTTTTGAGATGGACTTTTGCTCTTGTTGCCCAGGCTGGAGTGCAATGGCACGATCTTGGCTCATGACAACCTCCACCCACCAGGTTCAAGTGATTCTCCTGCCTCAGCCATCCAAGTAGCTGGGATTACAGGCATGCACCACCATACCCAGCTAATTTTGTATTTTTAGCAGAGATGGGGTTTCTTCATGTTGGTTAGGCTGGTCTTGAACTCCTGACCTCAGGTGATCCGCCTGCCTTGGCCTTCCAAAGGGCTGGGATCACAGGTGTGAACCACTGTTCCCGACCAGCCTGGGAACTTCATCTAATGAGGAAATAGTCTGGCTCAAAACGGGTAGGTCCATTAGAGGACTGGTCAAGAGTGGACAATCTTTTCTTCAATGACCTGTTTACAGACACTGATTTTTTTCTAGTTCTAACGTTCTCTCAAAATGTTCAGCTATAGTGACTAATTTAGCCGTATCAGTGACTTGCCATCCAATCTTGTGTTTTTTAATCAAGGGACCAGAGTCTAGTCAGAGACTATTAATGAATAAAACCATAAAAACCATTTCAATTCCCACAGGAATTTCAAGACCAGAATGTTTAAAAAATGAGATTTCCAATCTAGCCGTGTAATCAGAAACAGACTGAACTTTTTGGACTAGTCAATCTTCTGTGGAAAGACCATGGGATAGCTTCTAGATGTTTTCCGGTTGTTGTAGTAGCATCTTTTGGGCTATCCACAGAAGTAGCTCTTAAAGGGTTGGCAATACTCTTCTGAGGCTTATGCCATCCTGCCATAGTCATCCATTAACCTGCTTCCGCAGCGGCTAATATCATGCGTATCAACTGACAGAAATCAGGAAGCCCAGGGTCATTCTAATTCTAAATTCCTCAGCAAACTGTTTTGGATTTTCCTTGGGATTTGGAAAATCTTTTGCTATGGCTCTGAGTTCAGCTTTTGACCCAGAAGTAAAAGTAGTTACAGGAGCCAGACCTCAGTGTGCTGGCTGACGGTCTAAGTAAGCAAAGCATTAGCCCAACTTCCTTTCTGTCACATCATCCAGAGTGAAAGGGTAATTGTGCAAAAGAATTAAGATGACTGAACAAATGGGTTATTGGATTCAGAATAATTAGAGGAGGATAAGCAGAGTAACAGGTCAGAGTGAAGTCACTCCCTACATATAATTCATTTTATTTTTGTTGTCAATTCATTGCTTAAGCTTTTCATCTGTCTTATTTGCCTTTAGTAAGGAATCTTTTACAGAGGCAATTTTGGAATTATGTCTTTTAGAAGCCTCTATACACAAATCAAAAATTGCTTCCCACTGTTTCTGAGGCGTTTGGGATCCCTTCTTTTCTAATGTTCCCATAAACAATTTTACCTAGATTAAAACTTCTCCACTGTAACTTTAACTCTTCTCTGATAAAGTGTAACATGAAGTTTCATGTTCATAATTTCTAAACATAAAATTTGCTAGAGTTCTAGAAAGAGGGGTCCCAGACTCCTCAGGTGTTAATTAACCCATAATACTCTATTTTTCTAAACTTCACCTACCTGAGGCTGCCAACTGGACCCAGTCTAGTTACTGTCAAACATCTAGTTCGACCTCTGGATCCAGTAAAAAATAAAATTACTCGGCTGGGTGTGGTGGTTCATGCCTGTAATCCCAGGACTTTCGGAGGCTGAGGCAGGCGGATCATAAGGTCCTTCCTGGCTAACACAGTGAAACCCTGTCTCTACTAAAAATAGAAAAAATTAGCCAGGCTTGGTGGCACGCAGCTGTAATCCCAGCAACTCGAGAGGCTAAGTCAGGAGAATCACTTGAACCCAGGAGGCAGAGGTTGCAGTGAGCCAAGATCGCGCCACTGCACTCCAGCCTGGGCAACAGAGCAAGACTCCGTCTCAAAAAAAAATAAAATAAAATAAAATTACTCAAATAAACTCAGAGACCTCAGGACACAAACTGTGGAGCCTGAAATCCGAGAGGGACTTACTCAGGACCTCCAGATGCAGCGAGAAAGCAGTGAGCACAATGGGCACCTTTTGCCTGGTTCCTTGATGCTTCCAGAGGCCACAGGGGGTCTCTTTCAAATCCCACTCTGACACCAAACTGTAAAAGACAAATCTGAGGCACAATAAAATTTTAGAGTTCATTTGAGTAAGAAGCAATTCAGGAACTGGGAACACCAGACCAAAAGAGATTTAGTGTTCCACTGACAAAAATATCAGAGACAAGTATTTATTTGGAAAATGTGGAAGTAAAATAAATTATTTGCTTGGTTTGCAATTAGAAAACTGTCTTTTATCAGGTGCCTTCTCAGAAAGTCCCTAGTCATATCCGTATGTTAGCTGGCTACTTATGAGAGGCTGGGGTTAAGCTTTGGTTCTAACATAAGCATCTATCAGAAATGACCCAAGTGAAGTTTCACTTATGATTGCAATTTCAGCAAGATTAATTATTTTTAAGGCATTTGCTTTTCTCTGCTCAAATATTTTTCAGACCTGGGCTCCACTTGAATTTTCATTTAATACTATCATGAGTACAGATTTCCTAGTCTTTTTTTCCTTTTTTAATCACTCACTGTATAAAGATTGTGTTGTCAAACTGTTTTATTTCCTATCTCAAGTGTAAACCTTTAGGTTTACTGAAAATTTGCAATATATTCTAAACAGTTGAGAAGAATAGGTAGTGTAAAGGATAAATGATGATTCATGTACCATTACCACTTCAGATCCGAACTTAAAATGAATTCTTTTTATCTCTTTGGTTCTCAAAATTATAAAACATAAAACAGCTCGTGGGTTTTGAGATGGTCATCTTAATTTACTCTTACCCTTCTGCTAAAGTTTAAGTGTGAATTAGAAAAATGTTCCAACATGTTCTAAACCTAAACACAAAATGGTTTACATGCTGCGAATGCTAATCTGAAAAATGAAGAAATACGCACAGAAATGAAAAGTAAAAATATTTGGAAATGTAAATGATACGTACATAGTCATTCACTAACACTGGAGATTCAGTATCAGGACTTCCAGCCAGAGAGCTTTCAGGAGTTTCCTGAGCAGATTTAACTTCTTTGACTCTAGGCACTAAAGGTTCCATTTCAGGTAAAGGTAACGGCAAAGGGTTAGGCTCTGCAGTTGAATCAACAGTAGCAGGTGAGTCCTTATGGGAAGCACTATTTAAAGGTTGCTCATCTTCCAAGATATTGAGGTAACAGGGTTTCACAGGAGAGTTATCTTGGTCATCTGTCATCAAAAGAAAGTCTTAATATTAATGTAATGCAAAAAATGTTAAATTTTACTATTTTACTAATAAAGACAATATGCATGAGTAAGAGCAATCAAGACACTTGAGACCAAAGAGAAAAGGCAACTACAAATTTTCCTTATCATTGGTTCCCAAATTTAGTTGGTCAAAATCACCTGGGAGCATTTTAAGAATCAAATTCCTGAAATCCACATTTCTAACAAATCAGGACTTTCAGGAACAAGGCCTACAAATGGCTTTTTAAAATCTCCCATATTTGTATCTAAAAATGCTCTTTACAGAATTTTTGTCTGTGCAGGTAAATACTTGTCACCTTTTCTTTATTGTTGTTTACAGAAACAAATTCTTATGTTTTCTACAAAGGATTTATACGGAGAAGAAAAATACACATCAGGTCCAAAGTACTTTCAAACTAAGAATTTGGTGTTTTCTGTTTTGTTTTTTTTTTTTAGCTTTTAAGCAAATAAAAGAAATTATCTTAAAATCAAAGACTTATTTAGATTTGTTACCTTTACTAGTGGCTTCTTGTTCCAGTGGGACATTTTTGCTTTCTGCTGTCTTCTGAAAGTCATGTTGTAGGACCTAAAAGGGAAAAATGTTTTAATAGCAGGGCCTGAAATATATGGTCACTATAAAAGAGATGATTACCAGTGTGTAGTTTTTGTCCAACCCAAGAACTTCATACAAACAAATTTAAAAGTATCTTCTAAAACTATCTCAAGAAGGAGGCTTTGGTTGTGATTTCAAGATGGCTAAGTTAAAGGGTTTCCTTCTTTTCTTAAAAAAAAACACACAAAAAATAATACAGCTGAAATAAATAGACTGCATTGTTCATTTTTTTTCAGACTCTAAAAGACACTTAATGCAGCCAAAAAGGGAATGAAGGAGGAAGTGAGGACAGGAAGATGAACAAAGTTAAATGCCTTCAGCAGGGAGAGGAAACAAAAATTGAGATTCACCTCATAACTGTAAGTAACAGATCTAGAAAGGAAGGCATATGATGTTCGGGCAGGAGCTGGTGATGAAACGGTGGTGGTGGTGGTAGTCGTTTAAAACTAAGGAACATGTGACTACGTAGGTTCTCTCCTTCAACCTCAACAGAAAATGGCAGATTATATCTTAGAGAAATTAAACTAGTGAGCCGCAGACCTGGGGCTACTGGGAGTAGAGGTGGAGAGACAAATGAGGACACAGTAAAGTATCGGATTGGTGTAAAAGTAATTGTGGGTTTTGCCATTGAAAAAACGACCAAAACCACAATTACTTCTGCACCAACCTAAATAGAATACTGAAAACAGAATAATCTAGTGCATGCCTGTAAAACGGTGGGACCTCAGCCCCATTCCCAATCTAGCTTCAGAATACCAGCAGCCAAGCTTATATACTCCAGGCAGGACAGTGAAGGATCCTAATTTGGAGAATCTAAACCACCTCAAAGAAAAGACCAATAGATACTGACATTTACAAGTTTCTAGGAATACGCTGGCTGTCTCCCCAAATGCCCTACCTACAGTGAAGCCCAAAAGAGCCTTAACGTGCTTTTTGGTATATCATTGTTTAATATAAACAACCAAGGTTCAGCAGACATTTGAAAACAGAAGATAATGCTTCTGTGAAATAACAGGGCACTACAAAAAAGTAATAAAAAAACTGTTTAGAAGTTAAAAATATGACAGCTGAAATAAAAATAATTTCATGCAAGTATTAAAATCTCTCAAGGTAAAACCAAAAGATAACGAAAAGAGGAGAAAATTAAAAGATTAATCCAGGAGTACTAATAATATCTGATAATATTAAGTACAGAAGGAGAGAAAATGGTGTGGCAGTAATAAACAGAATTTAAAAATTTACCAAGTTGAAAACAATCACTGAGTATCCACTGCAAATAATGAAAAAATACCCCAACAAGGCACATCACAGTAAAATGTCAAACTCCAGAGGAAAAGATCTAGACTAGGGAGGAAAATAACATAAAAAAGTACCCCTTCATCCATAGAATGTATGTTCCAAAACTGTGGATAGTACCAAACCCCATTTATACTGTTTTTCCCCATAAATACTTATCTATGATAAAGTTTAATTTATAAATTGAGCACAGTGAGAGATTAACAATAACTAATAATAAAACAGAACAATTCTCTTGTGCTTTGGGGCCATTAATAAGGGCTGTTTGAACACTGTGATACTGCAAATCTATCTGCTTACCCTAGATGGCTATTAAGTGATTAACAAGCAGGTAGTGTACACAGTGTAGACATGTTGGATAATGGAATGACTCACAACTCAAATAGGAAGGAGTGGGCTGGTGTGAGATTTAATCACACCACTAAAAACAGTGTATAATTTAAAATGTATAAACTATTGGATGGGTGTGGTGGCTCACGTCTGTAATCCCAGAATTTTGGGGGGAGGCTGAGGTGGGAGGATCGCTTGAGCTCAGGAGTTTGAGGATATGAGCAGTGAGCTACAATTACACCACTGCACTCTAGCCCAGAAGACTGAGCAAGACCCTGTCTCTGAAAAACAATTATAAAAAAACCCCTGGTATTTCAGATTTTAATAAGCATATTAATCAGGCTTCCATTCATGAAAGCTGAAAATTTATTTTATTTATTTATTTATTTATATTTGAGACGGAGTCTTGCTCTGCCGCCCAGGCTGGGGTGCAGTGGCCGGATCTCAGCTCACTGCAAGCTCCGCCTCCCAGGTTCACGCCATTCTCCTGCCTCAGCCTCCCGAGTAGCTGGGACTATAGGCGCCCGCCACCTCGCCCGGCTAATTTTTTTGTATTTTTTAGTAGAGACGGGGTTTCACTGTGCTAGCCAGGATGGTCTCGATCTCCTGACCTCGTGATCCGCCCGTCTCGGCCTCCCAAAGTGCTGGGATTACAGGCGTGAGCCACCGCGCCCAGCCAAAAGCTGAAAATTTAGAAGGATCTACTTTGAGTAGTTAAAATAAGGCTAATGAGAATACCTGTTCATCATGTTCATTTTCTTCGGTAGCTTCAGTGTTAGCCTGAAGGGAAGTCTGGACATCCACGGGGCCTTCTTCAAATTCTTCCATTTCTTCCTCCTCATTTTCATCTTCTCCACTTCCATAATTAGTTAAAGCCTGAGTTTCAGCTTTAGACAAATCTAAGTTGATTAACACACAATTTTTAGTAGATTTCAGCACATAATCTTAACAACGGCTACCATTTATTGCATTCCTGCCTGGCACAGATGCTTTATATACAGTATCTGAAATCTTCAAACAGTATGTATTAGAAAACGTACAGTGCAGAAAGGCCGGATAATTCAGGGTTACAGTGAAATTCAAAATCAGAGTTCTTTGACACTTAATTCTATACTTGTTATACTCCACCAAACTGTTCCAATAAATGACCTACAAAAAACTAAAATATAAAGATAGTACAGAGCCTTTAAACTTACTAATAGACACTGGACATCCTTCACTTTCTTCATCTTCCTCTTGATCAGAAATATCAGATCTTATATTTTTGGGACCATCATACACCTCAGATGTTTGAGTCTGCTTAACTGTTTCAGTTTCATCCTTGTCCTAGACACAAATATATTTGAGTAATTAATTCCTTAAAGTACATGTGTAAAAGCTATATAGTAAGTCTATCATATTAATAATGATCATTATCTAATAAAAAACACAAAGAACCATTTTTAATAGTCTAGTTTTATTTTTAAAACAAAAAAATCTGTCAGAAAAAAGGTCATTTGATGATACAGTCTGCTTTCAAACATTAAGGTAAAAGCTGTTAAAATACTTTTATATTGTTTCAAAAGCATTATTTTTAGGCTTTTTTTTTTTCCTTTTTGAGGCAGAGTCTTACTCTGTTGCCAAGGCTGGAATGCAGTGGCATGATCTCAGCTCAATACCACGTCCACCTCCCAGGTTCAAGTAATTCTCCTGCCTCAGCCTCCTGAGTAGCTGGTACTACAGGTGCGCACCACTACATCTGGCTAATTTTTGTATTTTTAGTAAGGACGGGGTTTCACCATGTTGGCCAGGCTGGTCTGGAACTCCTGACCTCATGATCCACCCGCCTTGGCCTCCCAAAGTGCTGGGATTACAGGCTTCAGACACTGCCCGGCCATATTTTTAGGCAAAAATTAATTAGCACATACTTTGTCTTCATCATCAATCTCTCCAGCAGGTGAGCCATGATCTTCAAGAATCCTTTTGGCCTTTAAAACAAACCAATTACACAGAATTTAGCAATATACTTAGACACATACTTACATATTTAGCAGTTCTCATGTCTAGTACTGGGATTATAGACCTGAGCCTATCCTGTATTACTTTCTAATCATTTATTACAGTATCATGCTTTTAAGCTCTTAGCAATGTCTAAAATTTATTTATATCCAGAAAATAAATATCATGAAAAGTGTGAAATGGATAGCTTGATTTCGTCTACTTTAGATTGTAAGGAAAAAGAGCCATCTCTTTCTATTTGGGTCTTGGCTTATTTCCTTCTCATAAAAGAGGGTCAGGAAAAGGCTTCCTGGTATGCCTCAAGTTGAGGCAGAATAGTCATCCAATCTCACGTGATCAAAATTAATTTGACAAGGTAGAACAAACTACAGGGATGTAAAACCAAAGCCCTAACTAATAAGCATTTGTGTTAACTGGGAGTGACCTCTGGGTAATGCATATTCTCCAAGAATCTACAGGGATTGATAACAACCATGGCAGGCAGCTGGGTCTGTTCCAGGACCAGATCCCAGTCCTCCTCTCCTCTTTTGAGACCTGAATACAGGACAGTAATGTGAACTAGTTATCTGACAATTATCTGACAATGTACATTTAACATCAATTTCTGTCTGCATTCCTGATCTTGAGCAACTGCTGTTACTCCTCAAATTCCATAAGTGACTAGCATATGTAATGACTTATAATGTGATTAACTGGTATTACAAAAAACAACTACTTTTGCTGAGGTAAAATGTGATTTCAGTTAATAATAATGATTAAGAACTGTATTTATGTGCCAATTATCCTAAAATCAAAATGAATGTGATCTACCTCTTTGGCGTAAGACTGTATCACTCCAGCTGCTTCTATTTTCCTTTTGCATCTCTGTTTAACAGTTATACTATTATTATCCAAATCTTGCATAAGCTTAAAGAAAGCCAATTCATTGAACAACACTTCAGATATCTCTACAAGAAGATCTTCTCCACAGTCTTTCAGTTTTCTGCCAGCAAATTTTGCCAGTGAATCCTATTTAAACATAAACCAAGTAATTTAAAGAGAGTGAACTTCAATTACTTTTAAGTACTGAAAAACTTAAAACTAATGTTTATGATTACTAAGGAAAGATAGGTTAGTATTAGTAAAGAATACTGCTATATTACTAAGTAGGAATGTTGTTAGTCCTGCTTAAAGAGTATATACAAGGGAAGGACATACATGGTCATCTATATTTAGTCACTATTTGATGTAACTGCTGGGCACAAATGTATTCAGACAGGGATTTCTGATACCAGAAAGCTCCCTGACAGTACAGGAGATACTATTTATTGCTGTAGTATATGTGTAAGTGCTATAAAAGGAAAAGACAAAATCTTCCACCTCTAAATGTACCATTAGTATACTTTTAAAGATTCCTTCTTTACTTAAGCCAACCATTCTAATTTAAATTTTTCTTCAAAAGTAAACTTAAGTTCTATTCAAGTTGATATACAGGATCATGTAAAAGAAAACAGGATTTCAAGACCCTCTACATTTATATTATATCAAGGAGGAAATTAAGCCCTGGCAACTTGAACGTTGGTGATTTCTCCTTAGACAATACATTAACTCTCTTCCTCATTGTTCTTGTTCTGTAAATGACTAGGAGACATCAGAGACCAGACCTCCTGCCTTCTAACCACTGATCTTTGTTACCGATTAACTGCCTCCTTTACTATGCATTAAGCCTTATATAGAAAGATGATGAAATTCTGTTAAGCTTCCCTAAACTCTCTCCAGATAAATTAGCAGTCCCCAACCTTTCTGGCACCAGGACCTGGTTTCACGGAAGACAATGTTTCCCTCAAACATAGGTTGGGGGAAGGTTTCAGAATGATTCAAGCACATTACATTGATTATGCCCTTTATTACACTGTAACATATAGTGAAATAACTATACAACTCACCATAATGTAGAATCAGTGGGAGCCCTGAGCTTATTTTCCTGCAACTAGATGATCTCATTTGGGGGTGATGGGAGACAGTGACAGGTCAGGAATTAGATTCTCATAAGGAGCATGTAACCTAGATCCCTCACACGTGCAGTTCACAGAAGGGTTCACTCTCCTATGAGAATCTAATATGCTGCTGCTGATCTTACAGGAGGTGGAGCTCAGGCAGTAATGAGAGCCATGAGGAGCAACTGTAAATACAGACGAAGCTTTGCTCACTCGCCTGCTGCTCACCAGCCTGGGGGTTGGGGACCCCTGATATAATGATCCCAAACTGCTGATGTCTATTCTTTGGAATCTGTGCTTCCCAGGCAGCTATCCCTCACACATTGCGCTTGAATCAACTCTCTTTAAGTAGATTCTGACCCTTTTGATTATTTTAGGTTGAGAATCTTCAAATAAGTATACTCTAAACATTTTTAGTAAAACCACTCCTCTTTTTCTTTCTAAAAATATGGACTACACTATTTAGCAAACAGGCAAACAACTATGATGTTCAATGCCTAACCCTCTCTCCCACCAAAAGACTATCTTATCTAGTACAATTATGGTAAAAACGTACATATGCTGGGTGCTCTGTGGGAAAAAAAATCCTGAACGGGTTTCAGAAGGAAAAATGTAGAAGACGGTAATTTAAGCTCTAGCTCATAAAAATTTTTCAACACTCTGGGCAATATTTAATATAAATTTACTTTTATTCTTCATGTATGTCCTCTTGTGGAAAAATCAAGAATGGGATAAAAGAAAAGCAGTCAAACCTCAGACTGAGAAAAAAAGTCTTATTTCCAAATTAATGCTTTGGGATCTACCCACAATTATCATAGAAGGCAAAACTGAGGAAGGGCTACATGGATCTTAATAAAAAATATTTAAATGATTATTTATCTTTTAGTGTTATTCTAAAATGGAGGTTCCTACAATGCACAACACCACTGATGTCTTATAGTCCTTATAAATTATCTATTAGTACTAATTACTAATTAGTACTAATGGGGCCAGGACAATTTATACTTTAGTCTTAATACTAACAAAATGGAAAATTACAGCGATATAAATTTGCATCAAGCCCAAGGAAAAAGTTAATACCGATTATCTAAAACCAGTTTAAACAAAGAAATAAGAAACAAGGCAAAGTTTCATTAGAAAATTTTGTAATAAAGACGAAAAGAAAAATGTGTCACCTAATGTAGAGTAAAAATACGTATCACTGAACTGTCTCAATGGGAAAATACTCGGGTAAACATAAAGATGTTTGTCATAAGGAATAAACAAGGTAATTTTATTAACACTAACATGGGATTTCTCAACCTTGGCCCTACTGACATTTAGGACCAGATAATACTTTGTTGTGGGGGACTGTCCCATGTACTGTCAAATGTTTATCAAGATTCTTCCTGGTCTCCACCCATTAGTTGCCAGTACCTGGCCTCCTCTCAGCCCTCCCTACCTTCTTCACACCACTTGCTCTGATAAACAAAATGTCTGCAGACACTGCTAAATGTCTCCCAGTAGGCAAATTCTCCCCCAGTTACTGACTTACTATAATTTAAGCGTACTGATACAGCCTAAAAAGTCTCTACAACCAGCTGGTCTCTGGCTTCCGAAATTTCCCAGATTAGTCAAATTACTTTACCAATTATTTTAGAAACAGTCACAGAATACTTTCTAAACATTTCAAACTAAAAACGTTTTCATTGAGAAGATAAACCAAACCAATAAAAGCTTGTAAGAGATATGCCTTAGACATGACCAAATTAAATGAAGATACTAACAGGGCCTAATAATACAATATTATTTTAACCAAGTGACAACCTAAAAAGTATTAAAACATCATCCCAAATGGATGCTAGATTGGATGTCCACCTGAATAAATTGTACAATGCAAGAAAAGGCCTCACTGTGCCCCCGCCCCCCACAAAAACCTTACCACATAGTACATATTGGTAAATCATACAAGTATAAACTCTTACCTGTAATATACTTCCAAGTTGTTTATGAAAGAACTTTACAAACTCTTTGCTCTCATCATTTTGCTGGGTAAGGGTCAAAACCATGCGCCTTACTGAAGTTAAAAGTTGCGAGGAGCATACTTCATCCATGTGCTCCTGAGAAAAATCCTAGTTGGTTAGAATATAAACTTACCTATTGTTTAAAAAAAGAAAATCAATCCACATAATATAAAATGTTAATTTTTAATTTTCTTGCACAGATGCTCCTCAATTTTCAGATACCCGTTTAGAAATATTCATAAGAAAAGCCAAACTCCTACTTTATTCATACACATTGAGAGGTTTGGCAATTTTGACCCATGAAAGCAGATGATAAGCCAGTAAAAGAACTGGCTGATCCAGTACTTTTCACCACTTCCTTTCTGTACCTTTCTATACCTTAAGGAGAACTATTCATGCTACAGCTTCCATTTTGCCAATCTTTCTGTTTTCAGTTAATTTCAAATACTCTTACAAGCATACTCACCTTCTACCCAATTCCCTATTATTTTCTAACTCAGGGTTTCTCAACCTTCGCATTATTGACATCCTGTGCATTGCAGGATATTTAGCATCATCCTGGCCTCTACCCACTAGATGCCAGTAACACCTCCTCCCTACACCACCTCAACAACTAAAAGTATCTTTCGACATTCTGGAATGTCTTGAGGGTTAACATCACCCCCTTGCTACTTTCTTAACAAATCGCTTCAGTCAAGCGTCTCTTCTTAAACTTTCTTAAGAAACAGGTGTGAGCTACAAAATAATATGAATCACGGTTAAGTTTCTGAGGTCAACCCCATAAATCATCCATATCAAGTAATCTCAAGGTTCTAATCCTTCTTCTTCTTGTAAATCCATTTAAGCAAATCCTATAATCTTTTTCAGTTCAGTTTTCTCCCCACCCCATAAAATTTACAAAATAAGGGAGCCAAACTAGATGATGTTCAAGGTCCCTTCTCAGACTTAAGCTCATTTAAAATAATGTATGTGTCAAGACAGGTGACTAAAAAAAAAACAAACTCTACCTGTCTTCAGAGAGTCAAATACTAATGCAGGAGTCAGATATGTACATAAATAATCACAATAAGCTCTGTGCTGTCTGGTAGATAACACTTTTTTAACTGCAGGGATTCTCATTTATCACAAAATACAGTGGCTCACAGAAGACATTACTTACTGAACAATTAAAAAAAAATATATATATATATATTTTGAGACGGAGTCTTGCTCTGTCGCCCAGGCTGGAGTGCAGTGGCGCGATCTCGGCTCACTGCAAGCCGCCTCCCGGGTTCACGCCATTCTCCTGCCTCAGCCTCCTGAATAGCTGGGACTACAGGCACCCGCCACCTCGCCCGGCTAGTTTTTTCGTATTTTTTATTAGAGACGGGGTTTCACTGTGTTTGCCAGGATGGTCTCGATCTCCTGACCTCGTGATCCGGTCGTCTCGGCCTCCCAAAGTGCTGGGATTACAGGCTTGAGCCACCGCGCCCGGCCATAAATATTTTTTAAAAGCACCCACCAGGTGCTCTAAGGAGCTATAGGAGCATATTGGAGACAACAACAAATATTTTTGAAGAAATATTTCAGTCAGGCAGAAAAGAGTTAAAGTATTTTACATCTTGGATAGATAAGACAACTTGTACAAACGGCTAATATGTGAAAAAGTAAAAGTAGATACGGGAAATGCTGAATAATGTGAAGTGAATGTACCTAGATGGAGAGTAGCTAGGATGGGAAAGCACACCAGATCCAGCGGTGAAGCCGCTTGAAGACTAAGGAGTTTGGGTAGGATATGGCTTAGTAAAAATGCACTTCATGCCTACTTCATGCCTATTAAGACAGGTAGTCTAAGCAAAAGGTAAGAACATGAATTTAGGTTATGCTACTGGAAAGAAGAAAGTGAAGTGAAACTGATGACCCAAAGGAGAAGAACACATTTTTGACTCACTAGTAATGGCATAAAGAGAGTCAAGAAGTCTAACTCAGGTGACTGGGTATAATGCTGCCTGGGCATAATTAACAAAAAAAGTTCTACAGTCCTACAAAAAAACTCAAGATTTGAAGTGAAATGAGACATCATAAATAGTTAAAATCAGATTATTAGTTCTACTCTGTTTACTTGCCTCAGAAACTTTTTGAAATGCTAAATTATTTATTATTTCATTTCCTCATGAAACGAAATCACTTAAATCAGGGCTATACAGGTAAAGTGAGGAGGAACAATTTAGATTTTAAACAAGGTAACAAGATAAGTCTTGTGTTTTAGGTAACTCTAGAAATGCCAGTAGCGCTTAAAAGGTCAAGTGGAAAACCTATTAAAGAGTGTCACTAGCCAATTTAGCCAGCTAAAATACCATTAATTTCCTAACATCTTAGACATTTAAGAAAAATCACTTTAAAAAAAATGTAATGCTTTTAAATTCAAGACTTTTTAAACATTTCAGAAAATCAAGGTGATTTCTATTTTGCTCAAGTATTAAATATTTTATTATATGACAGTTTCTGAGCAGATAATATGTAACTTACATAATTTTTCCATCAAATCAGACACAAAATAGTAAAAACAATCAATTTCCTAATTGAAGGCTACACTCCCTAAGCATAAAGATAAATCATTCAGTTTTTTTTAACCCTTATAAAATAACTGTATATATCAAATACATATTACTACAATTATACCTAATTTAGTTTTTAAAAGACATGTTTACAAGTATTTATTGTACTATTAATGCTAAAATTTTGGCCTAAGATGAAAGCAAGCAACAACCGAGAAAATTTAAATCAATTCACTTGAGGCAATGGTTTCAAACTCTGAGATAAAAATCTATTTTAAAAATCTACATTCTTAAAATGTATAAGTATATTCTTTTATGGAAGGTAAATATATACATAGATTTATAAGTAACAGGAAATAAATTCACAGAACAGTTGGTAAAACTGATATATTTATGCCTTATCCCTCAAATTCTTTTTATCCAGTATCTTAAGTACTTCTTGGCTGTAGGTACTATGAGATACTATTCTAGGGAGGAGATACAAGTAATTATGATCCTTTGTCATAAGCGCTATAATGAAGGCATGAACCCAGTATCTCAGGTAGAGTGAAGAGAGGAAGGAATTCTGCCTGTAAACACATGCAACAACATTTGCACTGGCTCCTGAAAAACAGGAGAAACTGACAGAGGAAGAGGAGAAGGTCATTCTCCGTAAAAGACGCAATGTGGGTGATGTGCCTTTTTCAATCATGTCAAGTAGGACACAAGGTTTAAGAGACCAGACCATGCTGTAAAAGGTTTTGTGAGTGATACTGAACCTGGTCTTTATCCTATGGGTCAGCTGTTTTCACACTTACAGAGTCTAAAGAGCTCAACTACAGTTGAGGGTTGAAGAGTCCAGTCATTTATTAATTCATTAATGTTTACTGAGTGTCTACGATGTGCAGTTATTATTTTCGGACAGTGACCAAAAGAGATCAACATCTCAGACGTCATGGATCTTGTATTTTAGTATGGAGAGGCAGATAAATATTACATAGGTGAAAGGTGGCATGCAAGCATTATGAAGGTAAAGGAAAGCAGGTAAAGGATAAGGGAGAGGTTTACTCAGCAACAGTTAACATTTGACCAAACACTTGAGGAGTTCAAGAGAACAAGCCATGCAGGTAGGTATCTGAAGGAAGAGCATTCCAGGTAGAGGTATTAGCAAGTGCCAAGGCCTTAGAAGTGCTAACAACTCTACTAGGAGGGTTGAAAGGTTAGAAGCAGCAGCAAAAGGACAGTAAGGCCATTTAGGAACTATTGCAATTGCCCAGAACAAGGCTAAGTGTTTCTGTTTTTAGATGGAATAATCTGGACACTATCAGCTGACTTTTTCCTCTGTTGTAAAGTCAGATACTCTGCTGTATCTTCAGAGAAAGCAGTTTGTACATGTGCTTTCTCAAAGATCTCTCTTCTCTCAAAACATTTCAAAAAAAGCAATTACTTCTGCTGAGGGAAGAAATATAAGCACACTGAAAGCAATTCTCTGTGGTACATGTCTTACCAAGAGAAGTATGAGTACGTTATACGAAACTAGCCCAGTGACAATGTATTTTGTAGTTTACCATATCTGGATGAAAAGATAACAATTACTTTTCACTTCTAATTGTTAAAATTTCCATTTTAAATTAGAATGTAATGAGTGCCATCTCAGAAGTCCTGTCTTCCTATTCCATTTGTTGCACGTCTCCATCTGCCCTGATCAATGTTATTAAATAAAATTAACAGTACTGCTTACCAGTCTGACACTTTCAATGTTGATGGAAATATAAACTGGTTAGTTTCTCTGAAGGACAATTTAGCATGTCTCAAAAGCTTTAAAAATGTTTATGACCTTTGAACTAAAAATTTTGTGTCTAAAAATTGTTTCTAAAGAAACAAAAGTAAACAGATTGTCCTCAATCATTGAAGAAGTGTTTATAATAGTGGAAAAGAAACCAGAATAAACACAAATATTTAACAATAGGGACTGAAAAATTAATTAATAGAAAATTGTATTCTATGACTACTTGACCTCATAGCAGCCATCAACATAACTCCTTGCAGTCCTTCTTGGTCAACTCTGGCTCTGCTTTTGTACAACTTACAAATGCTGAATCACCTGGTCCCACATCCCAGTTGAAGGCCTCTGTCTATTCTCACATCAAATGACCTGGCTTTAGGCAGCAGCTACATGCTATGAACTACCTTATGTCTATCTCCAGCTGTGCCTGGAATTCGCTGAGTAACCAAATGACTACTTGACTGCTCTCTGGTTGTCTAAAAGTTCAATTTTAAAGTCCAAAATAAAACTCTCGGCTGGCACGGTGGCTCGAGCCTATAATCCCAGCACTTTGGGAGGCCCAGGCGGGTGCATCACTTGAGGTCACAAGTTCAAGGCCAGCATGGTCAACATAGGGAAACACCATCTCTACTAAAAATACAAAAATAAGCCAGGCATGGTGGCACGCACCTGTAGTCCCAGCTACTTGGGAGGCTGAGGCAGGAGAATCACTTAAACCAAGGAGGCAGAGGTTACAGTAAGCCGAGGTCGCGCCACTGCATTCCAGCCTGGGTAACAGAGTGACCCTCTGTTTCAAACCACCGCCCCCCCCCACCAAAAAAGAACTCTTCATCTCCCCCTTCTCCCAAGCCTTCTTCATTTCAGTAAATCGTATTTCCTCCCAGCCAGTTTTCTCTATCTCCCGACACTCTAACCATTAGTAGGACCTACTGATTTCCTAACTATATCCCAATTATGTATTTCTTTACACCACCCGAATCTAAGCCGTTATCATTTCTCTTCTGGTCTCACTGCGCTCCTGACCCCCTTATAATCAATTTTCTAAAAACAAAGCAGACTTAGTTTCTCTCCTGCTTAAAACCTTCTAGGAGTTTCCCTTCAAACTTTGAGCAAAGTCCAAACTTCTAATCATGGCCTGTAATACTTTACACAATTAGCCCTCGCCTCCCTTTCAACTTAGTCTCATACAAATATCCTCCAACCATATAGGCTTTCCCTCTACTTCCTTCAACATGTGAAGCTAATTCCTACCTTAAGGCCATTGCACTCTGTCTGGAATGATCCTGGTTTACACTGGCTCCTTAGTCATGTCTCTGCTTAAATGTTCCCTTATTAGAAGCTTTCCCTGATCACCCAATATAAAACAGACACCATCATATTGTCAAATTTTAATTATGTGCATGGCCCGTATCATTACCTGATATACAGTTACTTAAATGTCTTATATTTACTTATGTTACTTCAGTCTATATTCCTACTCTAGCATGCAAGCTCCATGAGAGCAAAGGCCTTGTTCACTGCTAGGTCTGCCAAACCTGGCATTAAGTAGGCATTTTATAAATATTTTGGAATGAATGTTGTGGAACCATTAAAAAAAAAAAAAAGACAGGGGCGGAGCAAGATGGCAGAACAGAAGCCTCTACCAATCATCTTCCCCTTCTGGAACACCAAATTTTAACTACTACACACCAAAAAAAGCACCATAATAAGAATAAAAACAGGTGAGTAATGATGGTACTTGCTTTTAACGTCGTATTGCTGAAAGGGGCACTAAAGAGGGTAGGAAAGACTGTCTTGAATTGCTGACGCCACCCTTCCTCCAACCCCAGGCAGCACTGACTGCAGCAGTGCAAGTGACTCCTTCTGCTTCAGGAGACGAGAGCAAGGAATAAAAAGGACTTTGTGTTGCATCTTGCATACCAGGTCAGCTCCAGCTACAGCAGGACACAGGCAGAGTCGTGAGGTCCCCATTCCAGGCCCTAGCTCCAAGATGACATTTTTAGACACACTCTGGCCCAAAAGGAAATCCACTGCCTTAAAGGGAAGGACCCAGTCCTGGAAGGCTTAATCTTGGCTTAATCTTAACCTGCTGACTCAAGAGGCTTTGGACCTTGAATAACTGACAGTGACACCCATGTAGTATGCCACGGGCCTTGGGTGAGACTCAGAGATGTTCTGGCTTCAGGTGAGGCCCAACGTATACTGAGCTGTGGTGGCTATGGTGAAAGATTCCTTCTGCTTGAGAAAAGGAGAGGAAAAAGGGGACTTTGTCTGGCACCTGAGGTACCAGTGCGATCACACTGGGGTAGAGCACTAAGCAGGCTCTTGGGATGCACAATTCAAGAACTTGGCACCTGCCCTGGGCCAGAGGAGAGCCCACTGCCCTGAAGGGTGAGTCCCAGGCCTGGCAGCATTCACCACAAGCTGACTAAAAAGCCCTTGGGCTTTAAATGAATGTTAGCAGAACTCATGGGCCGGTGGTGGTGGTGGAAGCCACCAGGAGAGGCTCTGCTGCCTATGGAAAGCAGAGGTAAGAGTGGGAAGGACTTTGTCTTGTGGCTTTAAGGCCAGTTTAGCCACAGAAGGACAGAATACCAGGTAGATGTCTAAGCTCAAGGACGGAATCTGTGGACCCAATAGGGACCTGGGGGAACTCACTGCCCTGAAGGGAAAGACACAAACCTGGCTGGCTTCCCCACCCGCTAATGGTAGGAGCCCTAGGGCCTTGAGCGAATTTAGGCGGTAGCCAGGTAGCGGTTACAGAGGGTCTTGGGCAAGCCCCAGTGCTGTGCTGTGCTGGCTTTAGGTATGACCCAGCATAGTCCCAGGGGTAGTCACCATACAGGTGCCTCCATCACCCCATCTCCAGCTCCAGGCATTTCATAACAGAGATTCCATTTATTTGAGAAAAAATAAAGGAAGAGAACAAAAGTTTCCGCCTGGTAATTCAGAGAATTATTCTGGATCTTATCCAAAATCACCAAAGTGGTACACCTCTACGAGTCTGCAAAAACCACAGTGTTTTTGGGCTTGGGACCCAAGTCCCTTTGAATACCTGGAAAGCTTTCCCAAGAAAAATGGCACAAACAAGCCCAAACTGTGAGGCCTACAAAAAATATCTAACTCTCAATGCCCAGACACCGACAAACATCCACAAGCATCAAGGTCATACAGAAAATCATGACCTCAACAAAGGGACCAAATAAGGCACTAGTGGCCAATCCAGGAGAAACAGAGAGATGTGACCTTTCAGACAGAGAATTCAAAATAGCTGTTTTGAGGAAACTCAAAGAAATTCAAGATAGGAAGGGAATTCAGATTTTTTTTTTTTTCAGACGGAGCCTTGCTCTGTCACCCAGGCTAGAGTGCAGTGGCACAAGCTTGGCTCGCTGCAACCTCCACCTCCCGGGTTCAAGCGATTCTCCTGCCTCAGCCTCCCGAGTAGCCATCATTATAGGTGCGTACCACCATGTCCAGCTATTTTTTTTTTTGTATGTTGTGGTAGACGCGCGGTTTCACTGTGTTGACCAGGCTGCTCTCAAATTCCTGACCTCAAGTGATCACCCGCCTCGGCCTCCCAAAGTGCTGGGATCACAGGTGTAAGCCATAGCACCTGGCTGGGAATTCAGAATTCTGTATTCATAGATAAATTTAACAAACAGATTGAAATAATTTAAAAGAATCAAGCAGAAATTCTAGAGCTGAAAAACGCAACTGACATACTAAAGAATGCATCAATCTCTTAATAGAATTGATCAAGCTAAATAATTAGCTTGAAGATAGGCTCTTTGAAAACACAATTTGAGGAGACAAAAGAAAAAAAATAAAAAACAATAAAGCACACCTACAGGATCTGGAAAATAACCTCTATAGGACAAATCTAAGTTATTGGCCTTAAAGAGGGGGTAGAGAGAGATAGGTAGAAAGATTAACAACATTCAAGTACAAGAAGGTTACAGAAAACCAAGATAGTTTAATTCAAACAAGACTATCTCATGGCATTTAATAATCAAACTCGCAAACATGAAGGATAAAGGTCCCTAAAAGCGGCAAGAGAAAAGAAACAACATATAATAGAGTTCCAATATATCTGACAGTAGACTTGTCACTAGAATCCTTACAGGTCAGGAGACAGTGTCATGACATATTTCCAGTGGTGAAGGAAGAAAACTTTTACCCTAGAATAGTACATCCAGAAAAAATATCCTTCAAACATGAAGGAGAAATACCTTCCCAGACAAAAGCTGAGGGATTTCATCAACACCAGACTTGTCTGACAAGAAATACTAAATATTAAATACTTTCTTTCCGTCTAAAAGAAGACATTAATGAGCAGTAAGTTATCATGTGAAGGTACAAAACTCACCAGTAATAGAAAGTACACAGAATATTATAACACTGTAATTGTGGTGTGTAAACTACTCTTAAGTGGAAAGACAAAATGATGATCAATATAAAATCAAATACATATATATCAATATAAAATATATATTATCAATATAAAACCAATCAAAAATAGTACTACAACAACTTTTCAAGACATAGTGCAATAAGATATAAAGAGAAACAACAAAAAGTTAAAAAGCAGGGGAACAAAGTTAACATTTACATGAGTTTTCATTTTGTTAGCTTGTTTGTTTATGCAGTCAGTGTTATCAGTTTAAAATACTGGGTTACAAGACAGTATTTGCTATCCTCATGGTAACCTCAAATCCAAAAGAATATATGTAACAGACATGAAAACAATAATGCATGTTAAAAAACAAGAAAAGCATGAGCAAACCAAACCCAAAACAGAAGAAATAATAAAGATCAAAGCAGAAATAAATGAAATTGAAATAAAGAAAACACAAAAGAGCAACGAAACAAAAAGTTGGTATTTTAAAAGATACATAAAATTGGCAAACCATTAACCAGACTAAGAAATAAAAGATAAAAAACCCAAATAATATCAGAGATGAAAAGGGAGACATTACAACCAATACCTCGGAATTCAACAATACATTAAAAAGACGATCCATCATGACCAAGTGGGATTTATCCCAGGGATGCAAGGATGGTTCAACATAGGTAAATCAATCATTGTAATATATATTGTCAACAGAATGAAGGACAAAACCCATATGATCATTTTAACCAATGCTGAAAAACCATCTGATTCCTGATAAAAGCCCTCAAAAAACTGGGTATAGAAGAAACATACCTCAACATACTAGAATCCATATACAACAGACCCACAGCTAATATTATACAAAATGGGGAAAAACTAAAACCCATTCCTTTATGATCTGGAACACAATAGGGATGCCCACTTTCACCACTGTTATTCAACATAGTCCTGCAAGTCCTAGCTAGAGTAATCAGACAAGAGAAAGAAATAAAGGGAATCCAAATTGGAAAGGAAGAATCAAATTATCCTTGTTTGTTTATAATATATATAATCTTATACTTGGAAAAGCCTAAAGACTCCACAAGAATACTATTAGAACCGATCAACAAATTCAGTAAAGTTGCAGCATATAAAGCCAACACACAAAAATCAGCAGCATTTCCATATGCCAACAGTAATCTCATTTACAACAGACACAAATAAAATTAAATATCTAAGAATTAACCAAATAAGTGAAAGATCTCTACAATGAAAACTATAAAACACTGATGAAAAGAAATTTTAAAAGACACAAAAATGGAAAGATATTCCATGTTCATGGATTGGAAAATCAGTATTCTTAAAATGTCTGGGAATAGGAACAGCTCCAGCCTCCAGCTCCCAGCGTGAGCGACACAGAAGACAGGCGATTTCTGCATTTTCAACTGAGGTACCGGGTTCATCTCAATAGGGCATGTCGGACAGTTGGCCCTGGTCCATGGGTGCAGCCCCACCAGCGAGAGCTGAAGCAGGGTGAGGCATCGCCTCACCTGGGAAGCGCAAGGGGTAAGGGAATTCCTTTTCCTAACCAAAGGAAATTGAGACACACAACACCTGGAAAATCGGGTAACTCCCACCCGAATACCACGCCTTACCAAGGGTCTTAACAAACAGCGCACACCAGGAGATAATATCCCACACCTGGCCCAGAGGATCCCATGCCCACGGAGCCTCCCTCATTGCTAGCACAGCAATCTGAGATCTAACTGCAAGGCGGCAGTGAGGCTGAGGAGGGGCGCCCGCCATTGCTGAGGCCTAAGTACGTAAACAAAGCCACTGGGAAGCTCGAATTGGGTGGAGCCCACCGCAGCTCAAGGAGGCCGGCCTGCCTCTATAGACTCCTCCTCTGGGGACAGGGCATAGCTAAACAAAAAGCAGCAGAAACCTCGGCAGAGGTAAATGCCCCTGTCTGACAGCTTTTAAGACAGCAGTGGATATCCCAGCACAGAGGTTGAGATCTGAGAACAGACAGACTGCCTGCTCAAGTGGGTCCCTGACCCGAGTGGCCTAACTGGGAGACATGCCCCACTAGGTGCAGACCGACACCTCACACCTCACACGGCAGGGTACACCCCTGAGACGAAGATTCCAGAGCAACAATCAGACAGCAACACTCGCTGTTCAGCAATATTCTATCTTCTGCAGCCTCTGCTGCTGATGACACTCAGGCAAACAGGGTCTGGAGTGGACCTCAAGCAAACTCCAACAGACCTACAGCTGAGGGTCCTGACTGTTAGAAGGAAAAGTAACAAACAGAAAGGACACCCACACCAAAAACCCATCAGTACATCACCATCTTCAAAGACCAAAGGCAGATAAAACCACAAAGATGGGTAAAAAGCAGGGCAGAAAAGCTGGAAATTCAAAAAATCAGAGCGCATCTCCCCCTCCAAAGGAATGCAGCTCATCACCAGCAATGGAACAAAGCTGGACGGAGAATGACTTTGACAAGTCGAGAGAAGAAGGCTTCAATCCATCAAACTTCTCAGAGCTAAAGGAGGAACTACGTAACCAGCGCAAAGAAACTAAACACCTTGAAAAAAGAATGGATGAATGGATAACTAATCAATGCAGAGAAGACCTTAAAAGAACTGATAGAGATGAAAACCATAACACAAGAACTACATGACAAATGCACAAGCTTCAGTAACCGACTCGATCAACTGGAAGAAAGAGTATCAGTAACTGAAGATCAAATGAATGAAATGAAGCGAGAAGAGAAGTGTAGAGAAAAAAAGAGTAAAAAGAAATGAACAAAGCCTCCAAGAAATATGGGATTATGTGAAAAGACCAAATCTACGTCTGATTGGTGTGCCTGAAAGTGATGGGGAAAATGGAACCAAGTTGGAAAACACTCTGCAGGATATCATCCAGGAGAACTTCCCCAACCTAGTAAGGCAGGCCAACATTCAAATTCAGGAAATACAGAGAATGGCACAAAGATACTCCTCGAGAAGAGCAATTCCAAGACACACAATTGTCAGATTCACCGAAGTTGAAATGAAGGAAAAAATGTTAAGGGCAGCCAGAGAGAAAGGTCAGGTTACACACAAAGGGAAGCCCATCAGACTAACAGCAGATCTCTTGGCAGAAACTCTCCAAGCCAGAAGAGAGTGGGGGCCAATATTCAACATTCTTAAAGAAAAGAATTTTAAGCCCAGAATTTCATATCCAGCCAAACTAAGTATCATAAGTGACGGAGAAATAAAATCCTTTACAGACAAGCAAATGCTTAGAGATTTTGTCACCACCAGGCCTGCCCTACAAGAGATCCTGAAGGAAGCACTAAATATGGAAAGGAACAACAGGTACCAGCCATTGCAAAAACACGTCAAAATGTAAAGTCAATCAATGCTAGGAAGAAACTGCATCAACTAGCGAGCAAAATAACCAGCTAGTATCATAATGACAGGATCAAGTTCACACATAACAATATTAACCTTAAATGTGAATGGACTAAATGGTCCAATTAAAAGACACAGACTGGCAAATTGGATAAAGAGTCAAGACCCATCAGTTTGCTGCATTCAAGAGACCCATCTCACATGCAGAGACACACATAGGCTCAGAATAAAGGGATGGAGGAAGATCTACCAAGCAAATGGAAAACAAAAAAAGCAGGGGTTGCAATCCTAGTCTCTGATAAAACAGACTTTAAACCATCAAAGATCAAAAGAGACAAAGAAGACCATTACATAATGGTAAAGCGATCAATTCATCAGGAAGAGCTAACTATCCTAAATATATATGCACCCAATACAGGAGCACCCAGATTCATAAAGGAAGTCCTTAGAGACTTACCAAGAGACTTAGAGACTCCCATACAATAATAATGGGAGACTTTAACACCCCACTGTCAACATTAGACAAGATCAACGAGACAGAAAGTTAACAAGGATATCCAGGAATTGAACTCAACTCTGCACCAAGCGGACCTAATAAGACATCTACAGAACCCTCCACCCCAAATCAACAGAATATACATTCTTCTCAGCACCACATCACACTTATTCCAAAATTGACCACGTAGTTGGAAGTAAAGCACTCCTCAGCAAATGTAAAACAACAGAAATTATCACAAACTGTCTCTCAGACCACAGTGCAATCAAACTAGAACTCAGGACTAAGAAACTCAATCAAAACCGCTCAACTACATGGAAACTGAACAACCTGCTCCTGAATGACTACTGGGTACATAATGAAATGAAGGCAGAAATAAAGATGTTCTTTGAAACCAATAAGAACAAAGGTACAACATACCAGAATCTCTGGGACACATTTAAAGCAGTGTGTAGAGGGAAATTTATTCCTCAAGGATCTAGAACTAGAAATACCATTTGACCCAGCCATCCCCTTACTGGGGATATACCCAGAGGATTGTAAGTCATGCTGCTATAAAGACACACGCACACGTATGTTTATTGCGGCACTATTCACAATAGCAAAGACTTGGAATCAACCCAAATGTCCATCAGTGACAGACTGGATTAAGAAAATGTGGCACATATACACCATGGAAAACTATGCAGCCATAAAAAAGGATGAGTTCGTGTCCTTTGTAGGGACATAGATGCAGCTGGAAACCATCATTCTCAGCAAACTATCGCAAGAACAGAAAACCAAATACCGCATGTTCTCACTCATAGGTGGGAATTGAACAATGAGATCACTTGGACACAGGAAGGGGATCATCACACACTGGGTCCTATTGTGGGGAGGGTGTGGGGGAAGGGACAGCATTAGGAGATATACCTAATGCAAATGACGAGTTAATGGGTGCAGCACACCAACATGGCACATGTATACATATGTAACAAACCTGCACGCTGTGCGCATGTACCCTAGAACTTAAAGTATTAAAAAAAAAAAAAGTCTGTACTCCCCAAAGCAATCTACAGATTCAATGCAATTGTGATCAAAATACCAATGACATTCTTCACAGAATTAGAAAAAAGAATCCTAAAATTTATATAGCACCACAAAAAAAGCTGAGAATAGACAAAGCTATCCTGAGCAAAAAGAACAAAACTAGAAGAATCACGTTACCTGCCTTCAAATTATACTACACAGCTATAGTAACCAAAACAGCATGGTACTGGCATAAAAACAACAGACACATAGACCAATAGAACAAAGAACTCAGAAACAAATGCACATACCTACAATAAACTCATTTTCAACAAAGGTGCCAAGAACATACACTGGGGAAAAGACAGTCTCTTCACAGTAAACGGTGTTGGGATAAATGGATATCCATAAGCAAAAGAATGAAACTAGACCTCTATCTCTCACCATATACAAAAGTCAAATCAAAATGGATTAAAGACATAAATCTAAGACCTCATACTATGAAACTACTATATGAAAACAGTGGGGAAACTCTGCAGGACATTGGTCTAGGCAAAAATTTCTTGAGTAATATCCCACAAGCACTGGCAACCAAAGCAAAAGAAGACAAACGGGATCACATCAAGTTAAAAAGCTTCTGCACAACAAAAGAAACAACAAAGTGAAAAGACAACCCACAGAATGAGAGAAAATATGTGTAAACCATCCATATGACAAGGGATTAATAACCAGCATTATATAAAGAGTTCAAACAACTCTATAGGAAAAAATCTAATAATCTAATTTAAAAATGTGCAAAAGATCTGAATACACATTTCTCAAAAGTCCACATACAAATAGCAAACAGGCATATAAAAGGTTCTCAACATGATCACAGAAATGCAAATCAAAACTACAACGAGAAATCATCTCACCTGTTAAAATGGCACTTATCCCAAAGACAGGTAATAACAAATGCTGGTTAGGATGTGGAAACTCACCAGAAAAGGAAACTCTCATACACTGCTGGTGGGAATGTAAATTAGTACAACCCCTCTGAAGAACAGTTTAGAAGTTGCTCAAGAAACTAAAAATAGAGCTAGAGCTATCATATGATCCAGCAATCCCACTGCTGGGTATATACAGAAAAGAAAGGACATCAGTGTATTAAAGGGGTATCTGCACACCCATGTTAGTTGCAGTGCTGTTCACAACAACCAAGATTTGGAAGCAACCTAAGTGTCCATCAACAGATGAACGGATAAAGAAAATGTGGTACATACACACAATGGAGTACTATTCAGTCATAAAAAATAATGAGACCTTGTCATCTGCAACAACGTGGATGGAACTGGAGGTCATTATGTTAAGTGAAGTTAGCCAGGCACAGAAAGACAAACTTCTTTCTGTTTGTCTTTGTTCTCACTTGTGGGAGCTAAAAATTAAAACAATTTAACTCATGGAGATGAAGTGTACAAGGATGGTTACCAGAGGCTATGAAGGGCAGTAGGGAATAGGGGAGATGGTTAATGGGTACAAAAAGTAGAACGAATGAATAAGATGCATTATTTAACAGCACAATAGGGTGACTACAGTCAATAATTTATACATTTAAAAATAAAAGAGTATAACTGGATTGTATGCAACACAAAGGTTAAATGCTTGAGGGGATGGATACCCCATTTACCATGATGTGATTATTACATATTGCATGCCTATATCAAACTATTTCACATACCCCATAAATATATACATCTACTAAATACTCACAAAAATAAAAAATAAAATAAAATAAAAATAAAGGTAATAAATCCTGAAAAAATGCAGTAGAAAAATAATGATCTAGAAAGAAGTTTACGGTACAGTAAATGAAAAAAGCAGAATATGCACATGTGTACAAAATATTACTGAAAGGTTTACAGAATGTTGGTACGGCAAGCAAAATGTTGGCAGGGTAAAAAAATTATGGGTGATAGTTTTTTTTTCTTTTGTTTACCTATACCATTGAACTTTATCACAATAAGGTCTTTTGTACGAATTAAAAAACAAAACACAAAGTTTTGTTTATTTTTTAAAATAACTGCTTACCTTCAAAAAGGGAATGACTTCTTTCATAATTGCTTTAATTTGCCGGTCCAGCTGCTGAGTATCAATTCTAGGACATGGGACGGTAGAAACTTCACTTACAGGTTGTTGTGAACTATGATTTTCAATAATGGGAGTTTCTAATTTTTAAAAAGAAAACGATACATTAGCATAAAAAAGCCTATTATATATACATATATGCCTTAATGTTGAAATTTAAAGAATATTAAATTCTGATTTTATGCTAATACAAAGAAACATGTTTGTACTTTTAGCACCCCTATCAATTAAAGTAGTAAGAAAACGACTATATCACATATTTAAAATTTTTATACAGAATTAGTACTTCTAATCAATAAAACATATACCTTCTAAATCGAGTAACTGAAATCACAAAAATTCTAGAAGATAACACTGGAAAAATCCTTCTAGACACTGACTTAGGCAAAGACGTCATGACCAAGAACCCAAAAGCAAATGCAATAAAAACAAAGATAAACAGATGGAACTTAAAAAGTTTCTGCACAGCAAAAGAAATAATCATCTGAGTAAACAGACAACCCACAAAGTGTGAGAAAGTCTTTGTAAACTATGCATCTGACAAAGGACTAATACCCAGAATCTACAAAGAACTCAAATCAGCAAAAAAAAAAAAAAAAAAAAAGAAAAAAAGAAAAAAAAATCCCATCAAAAAGGGGGCTAAGGCCAGGTGTGGTGGCTCACAACTGTAATCCCAGCACATTGGGAGGCCGAGGTGGGCGGACCACTTGAGACCAGGAGTTCAAGACCAGCCTGGACAATATGCTGAAATCCCATCTCTACTAAAAAATACAAAACTTAGCTGGGCTTGGTGGCACATGCCTATAATCCCTGCTACTTGGGAGGCTGAGGCACGGTTCAGCCTGGCAGGCAGAAGATGCAGTGAGTTGAGGTTGTGTGACTGCACTCTAGCCTGGACAACAGAGCAAGACTGTGCTCAGATTAAAAAAAAAAAAAAATAGTAGTAGTAGTAATAGTAGGCTAAGGATATAGACTATTCTCAAAAGAAGATACAGAAATGGCCATCAAACATATGAAAAAATGCTCAAAATCACTAATTATCAGGGAAATGAAAATCAAAGCACAAACTACAATGTGATACCATACTACTCCTGCAAGAATGGCCATAATTTAAAAATAAAAAAATAAGAGACGTTTAGTGTGGACATGGTAAAAAGGGAACACTTTGACAGTGCTGGTTGGCATGTAAACTAGTACAACCACTACGGAAAACAGTATGAAGATCTACCATTTGATCCAGCAATCCTACTACTAGGTATCTGCTGAGAAGAAGTCATTATATGAAAAAGATACTTGCATGAGCATGTTTATAGCAGCACAATCTGCAGTTGCAAAATATGGAACCAGCTCAAATGCCCATCAATCAACGAGTGGATAAAGAAAATGTGGTATATGTACGTATGTGTAGATATATACATATATTTATTTATACACCACAGCATACTACTTAACCATAAAAAGGAACAAAGTAATGGCATTCGCAGCTATCTGGATAGAGTTGGAGACCATTAATCTAAGCGATGTAACTCAGGAATGGAAAACCAAACATTGCACATGCTTACTCATAAGTGGTAGCTAAGGTATAAGGATGCAAAGGCATAAGCAGGATACAATGGACTTTGGGGTTTCAGGGAAAAGGGTGGGAAGCGGATGAGGGATAAAAGACTACACACTGGTTACAGTGTATACTGCTCAGGTGATGGGTGCACCAAAATCTCAGAAATCACCACTAAAGAACTTATTCATGTAACCAAACACCACCTGTTCCCCCCAAAACCTACTGAAAACAAAAATATATACCTTCTAAATTATTAACTGTAGTACTTGCATCAGCACCATCTTCATCCTCAATAATCCTGCAGGTGCATCTCATATTTGAGTTACTTTCAGCCTCAGTCTTCATGCGCTCATATTCCCTCATTCTGGCTAATGCTTGATCTAAGTGAATCACGGTGTTACCTGTATTTGGAACAAAAATAGTTTCTGAGTATGTAAAAGTGAACTTTTTCATATACTCCTCAAAATGCATTAATTAAAAAATGTCCAAACAAAAGGAAGGAAAATTAGCTTCAACAAGTTCTACACACTACACTACTTGAGTACTTCATATACATTATCAAACTTATTTAATCCTTAGAATAATCCTATAAAGTACATGACATTACTTTCATTCGCAGAAAACCTAAGTGAGTTGCTCAAGGTTTCACAGACAGTTCAATGTAGGAACAGGGCTTTAAACTTAGTTATCAAACTGTGAAGCCCATATTCATTTCACTACATTTTGCTGTTTCATTTAAACAATACAAGTAAATTCCAAAATGTCATGCAAATTCTGATGAAAACAATGCAACCTAAAACAAGCAAATTAGGTAAGAAAAAGGCCTATCAATGAAATTTCCCAATTCTATGTCTACTTCAGACACAGCTAGTGGTGCAGGGTTGTAAGAAGAAAAAAAAAAAATCAATAAATGAAAGAAAATACATAGGAGTCAAAGTATTCTGGCAACTCAGAAAGGGAGGGACAACCTAAGGGAAGAGGGTTGGCCAGCTATACACAGTCATTTTTCTCTGTAATGGGATGAACTCAATGCAGACCCAAATAAGTATTTACTTAGAAGTCAGCTAAGGCTCAGAGTCCTCAATAATTACAATAAGCAAAAGGAATACTTTTGTTTGGGCAAACAGCAGAAATGTAATGACAGGGCAAGGCTAAGCCATTTTCTTTATAGTGGAAAAATACCTTTGAAATTATCTAAATCTTCTCCTCATCACGTGAACAAACACTAGGGTAACAGGACATTTACATTATTTTATGAACTAAGTGCCCCGGATGGCAGAATGACTGAATTCTCAGGTATCTTTTGATTGGCCACAGCCTAGAAATGTATCAAGTATCTATATATTTTTCTTTTCCTTAAATTTCCTTTCCAAGTCTAGGACTCGAGTTTTTTCTCCTTTGGGGTCTGGCAACCCTCTAAACCTCTTTTGTTTTACAGCTGATGGGAGAGGAAAAAAAAAAACAAAACAAAACCAACCATGTGTTATGCCTGAGAGTTCCTTGAGGTTTTCACTACAGGTTATTTAAGAAATTTGACTGATTACCTCAAATTATAAACTTAACATTTTTATTAAAAATATGATTAGATGAGGACTGCATTGTTCCCATGAATTAACTAGATGACCTTAAACGATGACCTTTCCTTTAAGGAAAAGGAAATTAACATTTTCTGAACTCAAGCAAGTAAGTTCCATTATATTTTCACAAAAACATAGCAAGGTAGGTAAGATTCCCATTTCCTTAGTATATGCAGAGAGTCAAAAATGTCGGATGATTTGTCCACAGGGTTGAGTCAGAAGATTTTTGATTTTAGACTGACAGACAATTAAGTCCATATTCTTTCAACCACACACACTTCACCTTTCTAGACTTTTGTTTCCCTATCAATGCAATTCAAAGACTGGACCAGATAAACTTAAAGTTGTTTCTAAGATTATAAAAAACCCTGCTTACCTAGATCATCTGTTGCAAAAGGCTCAAAATTTGATGATACAGACAGGACACTAGCATTATCAGCATCATTCTGCTCACTTATTTTATGTGTTTCTCTTTCAAAGTTCTTCTCAAAAGTTTCCTAAGTTACAGTAAAACAAACAAACAAAAATCACTAGTACTTCTTTTAAGAATTTCACATTAAGGATTTAACAGAGATAACTAAGTATTTACATAAAATTGTACACCTAAAAGATATTCATAAGTTTCCTCAGTATTCTGTCCAAACAAGATAATATAACCAAAGTTATTAAATGTTGAATAGAGTCACAGAGAACAGTAACAGAAGTAGCCTTGCAGAGTATTTGTTATTATGTAGATAAACATACACAAACACAGCTACTGATTAAATTCTAATTTGGCAAAGTTAACATTTTTAATTATTTCTCTACTCTCAGGGACATTCTCCTATCTCCAAACGCTAACAATGTCTGGTAGCTTACTCTACCTGGCTGTCTCACATCTCTAGGAAAAAATATCACAACATCATTTGCATTTTTTAAAATAAACTTTATTGAAATATAATTTATATGCAATGCACTCACTTTAAAAGTACAGTTTGATAAGTTTTGACAAATATATACACTCATGTAACCAGATTCCCTAAAGACCATTTCCATTGGCCCAGGATGTTTCTTCACACCCCTCTACAGTCAATCTCCACCACACCCTACTCATGATTTCTATCACTGTAGATCAGTTCTGCTGATTGTAGAACTTCATACAAATGGAACCAGCCAGTATACACTCTTCGTTGTCTTGACTTCTTTCACTTAGTATGTTTCTGAAATGATTCCATGCTGTGTGTTTCAGAAGTTCATTATTTTTTAATGGCTGCATATATTCCACTGTATAGAAATACCACAGTTTGTTTATCCATTTATCTCTTGATGCTTCAGTTTGAGGCTATCATGACTAAAGATGCTATGAACATTAACGTACAGTGTTTTTGTGACACATATTTTCATTTCTCTTGGATGAACACCTAGAAGAGAAATTGCTGGGTCACATGCCACGTTTATGTTTGTAAGAAACTGCCAAACTGCTTTCCAAGTGGTTGTGCAATTTTACATTCTCATAAGGACTGTGAGGGTTCCAACTGTTCCACATTCTCACCAACACTTCTTATTGTCAATCTTTTCATTTTAGCCATTCTCGATGTGAAGTGGTATTTTCTGTGGCTTTAATTTGCATACTAGCCATTCATATATCTTCTTTCATTAAGTGCCTGTTCAAATCTCTTGCCCAGTTTTTAATGAGTTGTCTTACAACTGAGTTGTAAGCTTTATATAGTCTAGATACCAGACAGTTGTCAGATGTACATACTGGGATTATTTTCCCATAAGAGTATCTTTTGAAAACCAGAAAATTCCTATTTTTGTCAAGTCTAATTTATTAATTTCTTCTTTTATAGTTAGTGCTTTCTGTGCCCTAAGAAAACTTGGCCTATGTCAAGGTCATAATTTTCTCCCATTTTATTTTAAAAGTTTTAATAGTGTTGGCTTTTACAGGACTTTAGGTCATTTCAAATTAATTTTGTTTATAGTGGCAGGGTGTCTCACATTTTGATTATGACATTTTACAGTTGTGTTCTTTCCCTTAACTACTGATCTTAAGTTTCCTATCTTCAATTATGAAATCAAAGATTCGTCCCTGATTAAAGGAAATGTGGACATTAAGGAACATATTTTAGAAATAGGGAAACAATTTTTTTACTTCTTCAAGTAAGACTTGAAGACAGATGTGTTTTTACCATTTTATTATCATCAGGAGCAGGAGACGCAAAGTGTGTTCTTCTTCCTAAACCTCAATGTCTCCACTCCATCCTCCTTGACTTAAACTCCCAGACACCTAGTTTCACTTTCATTTCTCTCTTCCCTGGGCAAGACAGGTATCTCTTACACATCTTAATATATCTTTGTAAAAGCTTCAAAAATGGAGCTCAAGAAGCATAGAAGCATCTAGAGAATGAGGCTCTAAATCTGCCCAATACAAAAAACACCACATGGCTATTTAAATAAAATTTAAAACTTAGTTCCTCAGTCATAATAGCTACACTTCAAGTACTTGCTAGCATGTGGCTAATGACTACAGCATTAGAAAATGCAGACATAAAATAATTCCATCACTATAGAAAGTTCTACTGGATACTGCTGCTTCAGATCTGTGAGTGTCAACACTGGATGTTGTTGTGCTGCTGATTAACCGGCATTAGTAAAGGGAAGATGCTGACCTTAATGCTGAGTTTAAGTTTTGGAAGAAATATCAAAGAACTGATTTAGTCACTTAATTAAAGTAATACTAAACACAATTACTATCCCAAGTCCTTACTTGTCAAGTAGTATAGCATCTTTAAATTTCATTTGATTTTAAAACCTTCTTAGGTTAACTTTATCCTAAATTGTAGCTCAACTTTCAAAATGTGCTATCAATGGTGAAAACCAATGTGCTACAATCTCTTAAAATAAATCAAAGTAATGCTGCCTGTATGAAACTTGGATAAAAGTGAAAGCACTGGAATTAAGGATATAAAATTATTGAAAAATACATCTAGGAATGGAGACTGTTCATTCTCTCTCAAGTTATTTCAATGCCCAATAAACCTTAATATAATTTAACAACTATTTTTTATGTATTCAAGCAGATCGCATTTCATTTCCAACAAAAAGGAATACACAATTTTCAATTAGTTGTAATAACAATCCAAAGGAGCAAATACTTAAACACTACTTCACATTTCACATTGCAAAGTTAATTAAAACCATGTAGTTTTTAGACACAGCTTTATGTTATAGTACTAAAGAAGTTAGAGTCCAGTGGGAAAACATTTAAACACAAAAGATGAGCTAGGGAACTATTATTTTAAATATGAGAAGTTAAAGAGCAAAAATTCAGAAAAACTCAGAAAATTACTGTATCTGAAGAGGCAAGACAATCCTTTGAGGAAACACTGTCTTCAGAAAAAATTTAGTATTAACACTTCAACAAAAGGCAGAAACAGTAACTTCCAACTCTCTACCTATAGCCGATATTTGCTAATCAACTATGGAACTCTTACCCACATAACTCCAGGTGCTAGAGTTGTCATTAAAAAAAGGAACGTATTTGCTATCCCACGATCACATAAAATATTTTACAATAAAAGCAAGGCCTGAACCTTGAAATAGGTGATTCCCAAACACCTAGCACATTATCTCCTCAGTATACTAGCAGTTTTCTCACGGTTATTCAATCAGTGATGTGCTAAGTGCTATTTGGAGGACACAGCTTACTAAATTTATACCATTCTCCTCAGCACTCTTCTCCATTTCCAGGTCCTTTTTATTCTATTCAAAATTTTCTCCATCAACTGGAATACATCAAATCACAAGTTTTTTCCTGGAAGACTTTCTTTTGTCTAGGCTTTTTTTTTTTTTAACCCAAACACCTGATTTATCCTGTATTTATTCATTCAAGGGTTTTTACTATAATCTCATTGCTGTCTGTTTTACTAAGTATCTTAAATAAATACAACATACATTTGTAAACGTCTTTTAAGAGTCAGCCTCTATACTGGGTAATAATGACATAAATATGGCTATCTTAGACCTCATAAGCTATCATACATACCTAATTTTTGGTGTCTGCTACCATATTTTGATTGCATATTATAACTTGCCCTCAAAATAAAATAACACATTATACCCAGGTTTTAAAAAAAGCTGAAAAACAAGTATATTAGGTCTACCTACAATTTGACAATAACCTATTTAACTTTTATTTGCTGCATACTAAAATTATGTCTACAGTTCACTAATCATTATCAGCTTACATCATCAGTAGTAGCAAGGCTCTCACTAGGAGTAAGTTCTGAGTTTGACGCTATCCAAGTACCAGAGTTTACTGACTTTACATTTTCTCCTTTTTCATGGCTCTCAGAAATATGTCTGGATACTATGTCCTAAATAAGAAAATAAGATCATTATTTACATAAAACATACATGCTTAATCATTCATTTATATTACAGATTCAAAAGTAAAAGCAGATGGAAGGAAAAATGTACTGTTTCTACCCTCACAGGTTAAGTGTGAAGAAGTAGACAAAACACTGAAAAGGTACTCAAAAAAATACTTTAATGCTACTTAAGCTATACAAAAATTTTAAACAAAACGTCAAGAAAGCACACAGAGAACAGATCAAAATTCATATGGTACATGCTTCAGTCTAAGAAAGCAACCAGATGTAATCATGAAGAAGGTGATAATAGGGTAGGAAAAATTATGTTAGGTACCAGATACCTGCAATGCATATAAAGCCCTCTGTCTCAAGTAGTCTGTATTAAGTAGCTGAAGCTCATGGAAGAGTTCAATAAGAAAATGTGGACGAGATTCATTTTGAGAAATTAATGTAGCTACTTCAGAATAAATAGTATCTCGCAAAGCTTCAAACATGGAAAAATCACTCCCAGTTTCTGGAATACATAAAAGACCAGAAAGTTAATATTGATGAAATACCTTCATGACAACTTTTATTAGCTAACATCATTACTCTCAGCTTTAAATTACCTAAAAATTCTATTTTAGACAATTCTATTTCAGAGCTTTTAAAGAAGAAAAGAAGCTTAATATTACCAATATAAATAAAATCTTAAGATATCAAGATATGTATTTTATACTAAAAATAAAATGTTAATGCATGAATAATATTACCTAGCATTATTAGCATTATTAAGAATCATATTTATTTCTGGTCATATAAAATATACAGAAAATATTATACATTTTATGGGAAACATCAGTGAAAATCTTTCAACACTAAGAAATAAGCTAAGTGCTCATTTCTTTTTTGCTTTTGCTAATATGAACTTCATTACAGAAAAGGAAGTTTGTATATTTTGTTAATGTTAAAAAGAATAAACTGAATGTTGCCAATTAAAACTACTAGATTAAGGTTTATCCAATATAGTCTAATTATCAAATCTCATACATCACAAAGAAAAGTGCTATGCTGATGAGTAACCAAATTTGTAACCTAACATAATAGGTCAATTTCACTACTGTGTCTTATTTACATACTCAGTGTATATTGGAGCAGGCAAGTAACCCAACTGAAGTTTTCAGTTTCACAGAATCTAGGCATCACTCTATTATTTAGCTACAATTTGGCTATATTTACTTGTTGATAACACAAAATTATCACACTCAAAGGTATCCAGTTATACCCTTAATTTTAAGAGGGCAAATTAGGAACTGTTCCCATTTTGAGTTGTCTGTGGGATAAAAAATCTCAAAGTAGTTCTAGCTATCAAATTCTGTAAACTCTAGTTCAACAAAAGAACCACAAATAGCTAGTAAAATATTCAAGTTCTGCAAAAATCAATGATAAGTTTCTAAGAAAGAGAATTTAAAATATTGAGTATTTTAATATATTGTGCTTTCAAATAAGTATATATACAAGATTATAAAAACTCATTTTTGTGAGAGGGATAAAAAAAATGCAGAAAGAATGTGCTCTAACAGAAAAATTTTCCACTACTCGGCTAATAATATCTTCAGGTCTCAATTTCCACAAGCATAAAATAATAACATAACTAATACAAGGTATTAACAGAAAATAATTATATATAACAAATATGCAACTTCCCTATTTTGCCTCAGTTACAGGTATAAAATGAAGTGATACACTAAGTTCTCCTAATAGTTTTAAAGTATGAACTGTTACAAAAATAACACTTATTATAATAAGCAGGAACCAAAACTATCTCCGTAAGAAATCTCTACTAATGGGAAAAATCCAGGTAAAAAGAATTTGATATGCAAACTTTCAACTTGTATACTATAGTGCAGTTTAATCATACTTAATTTAAAAAATTCATTTCAAAGCCACAAGAACTGTTTAATGACATATTTAATACCTCTGTATGTGATAAAATTATCAATCTAAATTGCATATTAAAAATTAAATTATTCTCAAATAATGAATATGCCAAACACAAGCTTCATTCCCCCACCACTTCTGCAGTCAAGAGGTGGAAAGTTTATGCCAGTTTCTCCTCCTGAACTGAAATTGATTAGCTTTGGCTAGAAAAATCCCTAATCTTAATCAGGTTTCTCTAATTCCATCCTGTTTTTATATCCTATTTTCAGAGTTCTTTCTTTTCAAAGTGCTACTGATATACTCAGCTTTGTCAGTTATGGGTCCTTGTTTTATATCTCTAGATTCCCCTAAAGGTTCCATTCAAACTGGCTTTTACATTTCATTCATGTAAAGCTGCAGGAGGAGTTAAAAAAAATTTACATCTCTAAATCATAAAGAACCATATTTAATGAGAATACTTATATTAAAGACTAAAATAGTATTTGGGAATCTTTGTAATTTCCATGATCTTTATTTATCACAGTCTTTGCATGTAATAAATAGTTGTTTTGTTTGATGACTTATTTTTCTAAGATGTTGACTGAAAAGGAAAAATAAACTATAAAACTGTATTTCTAGTTCTAAGAAATATTAATGCTTTGAAGAAGTACAAAATAACCTCAAATCAAGTACTAAACCATAAAAAAGGTTTCTATTACACTTATGTGTTAGGTTACATACACTAACAGAATATGAAAACAAAAGCAGCCAATTTTACCAAGAATTATAAATGAAAGGCTTCAGAATTTTATGAATATAAATTATCTTTTACAATAGTCACATAACATATATACTCTAAGCTAAATCTAAAAAAGAAAAAAATCAGAACAATAAAACTTTTAGGACCAATGGGAAAAAATTAACAAAAGTGGACACCAAAACTACGCAGATTGTTACCTGGCGGTTCATTGCATGCATTTCTGTTAGACTGCTGTAGTATTCTCCTAGCATGTGCTGTAGGAAAGGGCAGACATAAGGATGAACATAAAATGTGTATGAGTAGTAAAGACAGGGTCTATAACATGAATAAGTGAATGAAAAAAAGAAATAAGCAAATTTCTTTAAAATTGTTTGCCTGAACTAAGGCTTATGCTCTACTTAAAAATAATCTCAAGGAAAAAAATCTCAAAAGGTTTGCTATAAACCTATATTAAGGCAACTTATGATGACTATCATAATAAACTTCTATCATTCATTTTTAGAAGCATACACATCAAGGTGAACCTCCCACAACACCCACGGGAGAAGAGGACTGCGTAATTTAATACTAGCAGTCATATTATGCTATACTCTAATAATCATATGTTATGAGTAGAGTTACAAAAAGTAACATGCCTTACATGCTATAAAGAATTCTAGGTTAATGATTAAAACTAAAAATAAATCTTTTCAGGGCTGGGTGCAGTGGCTCACGCCTGTAATCCCAGCACTTTGGGAGGCCAAGGCGGACAGATCACGAGATCAGGAGATGGAGACCATCCTGGCTAACACAGTGAAACCCTGTCTCTACTAAAAATACAAAAAATTAGCCAGGCGTGGTGGCACGCGCCTGTAGTCCCAGCTATTCGGGAGGCTGAGGCAAGAGAATTGCTTGAACCTGGGAGGCAGAGATTGTAGTGAGCTGAGGTCGCACCACTGCACTCCAGCATGGGTGACAGGGCGAGACTCCGTCTCAAAAATTTTTTTTTAAAAATCTTTTCAGAATGTAAATATGTAAACTTGTGCATATTTATACTATTCAAACATTTTTTAATTCACCAAAATTCAATCATTATATTTCTCTAAGTAACAGTAATAGGGCCTGAAGTACTATGACCAATTAAGACTTTCAGTTTAGTGTCCTTCTTCGACCTCTACCTGACTGTTTATTTTTTGAAGATATCACTATTTGGTAGAGAGAGTAAAAGGAGATGAAAATTATAAAATTTTAGTAAAATTCTGGGATCAGGAGAACAGGATTGATATTTTTGCAGAAAGGAACACAGACTTAACAGAAGCCCAGCTTCTAAGTTCAGCTTTACCACTTCCTAGCAATGTGAGCTTAAGAAATTCATTTCAAAATGCAAACAAATGTGATGTTTCTTTTCTGATTACAAAATGTAAATGCTCATGAGTTTAAAGATGATAAAACCACTATTAACATTTTGATGCATTTTCTTCCAGCCTTTTTGCATTCAAATTTTCGTCTGTACATAGTTGAGATCATACTGTTGAGACAATGCTAAATCTTAATTTCTTTTTTTTTTCCCCTTTGGTTTTCTTAGGTTGGATTACTACAAGTACAATTACTGGATTAAGGGCGTGACTTTTGAAACTTTCCAGAAAAGTTGTACCAGTTTATATTACTGAGCCTTTATGAGTACTGAAAAACAAAACAAAAAGTGCCCTCTCTTTGACTATGTTTCCTCTGAAAAATGGAAATCAAACCAACTCAGCGTTATGAGGCTCAAATGAGATTTGTTGGTAATTTGAAAATAATGGAGCATGGCACAAAAGATAGCTGCTATTATCATTTTTAAGCAAAAAACGCATGCATTTTACACTAATGCCAATGAAAGCTACTAGATTAAGGTCTACCCAGTATAGTCTACTGTCATGTTATTGCCTCTCTCTCTCCATATTTCTTTGGGATATTCTTTACAAATTAGGAAACTACTGGTGCTTACTTAAGTATTATTTGCTGCCAAGGGACTCAAAAAGTGACAAACAGGGAAATACTATAATAATGTGATTAAGGCAACAAAGTAGGTTTATACAAGCTACAAGGAAAACAGGAGAAAGGGGAAACTATCCGAGCTTGGATTAGAATGGAGTTCCAGAATTAAAATTGTATTAAGAGTCCAGCAGAGAAATGAACTTACAAAAAAGGTAGAAAGGACTTGAGATAGAAAAATAGCTACCGAGGCAAGAAAGAATGTGATAGCTATACAAAAACTTCAGTTCAGTGCCACACAAAGAAAAAAGTGCAAAGCAGAAGGTGTTGAAAAATGAGTCTGGAAAGGCAGGAAGCAATCAAATCCCTGATGGCCATGTATGTTCCGTGAAGGCATTCAGACTTTATCCTGTAGGCACAGTGAGCCAAAGGATTGAAGCAGGGGATGACATGATTTCCTAACTAATTCTTAATCAGATAAGATATTCAGAATTTGAAATGAGGAGTTCCACAACTGTAAATATCCTTTGTTTAGAATTTTATTAAAACGTGTTCAAAACTATTAAACAGTATAACAAAAAATATTTTCAGTTTCTATTTCTCAGTATCAAGGAATGTGCACTATAATTTCCACTATAAAACCTTCCACATGATAGATATGTGTGATACACCAATTTTAAAACCTGCTTTATTACAGCTTTTCAAATCTAAGCTGAAAACCTCCTTATATTAATGCAAACCAAAAAAGAACATACCTGAAGATATTTCTGTAGACCTATTACATTTTATTATTTTTTCCAGTTGCTCATGATTCTTTCTGCTGAATACTTTTGCTTGAACAGGCTCTTCAGTCTGGGCTGAATGTCTGTTCCTACTTTTGCAAGGTTCACATGTGCTAGACATACTGGCACTTTCATACCCTTGAGTAAAAAAAGTGACAACTGTTATCAGTTGCAACTAACTCACACTAAAAGGGAAATCGGTTTCCACAGTCAAACAGTACAGGTAACTCAATTTAGAATGCTAGGAAGGCCTGGTATAAACAGGACACAAAACAGTAAATATGTCTTGGAGGTATCTTTGCAATACCCTTTGGAAGCATGAGGTAACAGTAATAAATCTAACCTTCACTGTTCTTTGATACTCATCTTAATGAGTATATTCCAATTCGAAGTATATGGCAGACCTTAAATGACCCCAAATCTCTACTAGAATTCCAAGTTAGCAATTTTTAATATTAGGAAACATAAGAATTACATCCGATATATACAAATATCCATTATAGAGGGAGAGTAGTCAAATATATTTACCTTTCTTATCTTTTATGTGACATGACTTAAGAGGTCTTACCCATCAATAGGTTATACATATATTCTACAAAATGTTCAAGTTTTTAAAATATTTTGGTATATACACAAGGTAGAAATTCTTTTTTTTTTTTTGGTTCCACATGGATAGGTGGCTATACCTACCCTCTTTCCACTGAATTAAAATATACATCGGTCAATATACTAAATTCCAATATTTGGGGTTTTATTTTTGGACATTTTATCTGTTCAACTTACCTATTCCAATGCCATTTTCATTCACTTAGAAACACAAGTTATACGGTATGATCAAATATCTGCTAAGGCAAGTCCTACTAGCTTCACTTTTTTCTTGACTATTCTGGGGCACCTGTCCTTCCATATAAGCTTTGAAGTTTTTATTTGTATTTTTTCAACTTTAAAAACCATCTCTGGGGACTCAAAATGGAATCAAATTAAAAGTATGTGTTCATCTGGAGAGAACTGGAATTTAATAATCTTACGCATTTCCATCTTTTCCATCTTAAGAACATGGTTATGTTTTTATATTTGTTCAATCTTTCTGACGTTCTTCAAAAATACAGCTTTTTATAGACCTAGTACTTTCCTTGTTAAATCTGTTCCTTACGTTTTACCGCCCCCCACTCAAACACTTTTGACTACTACTGTGAGAAGGGCATTCCTCTCCACTTTCATCCTACTGGATATTACAATAGAGAAAAATATTCACACCCTTATTCCACAACCAGTCACTTTTAACAGTTTACCTTGTAACTCTAGGAGTTACTTTCCAGTATCTCTTGGGCTTAGTATATAAAAATGCCACTAGAAAAAACACATAAAATTTGTTTCCTTTTCCAATATTTATTACAATTATAATTCCAATTATTTGACATAATGCTTCCCAAATAATGATAAATAATGTTGGTGGTACAGAAGGAATCCCTGTTTAGTTCCTAATTGAGACAGAAATATCTCTGGAGTATTTTCATTTACAATGGTGCACACTGGCTAACAGTCTTTACTACACTTAAATAACTGCCTTTGTTTTCCTTTTTTTTAATTTTCTTTTGAGACTGAGTCTCATTCTGTTGCCAATCTTGGCTCATTGCAACCTCCACCTACCAGGCTCAAACAGTCCACCTGCCTCACCCTCCCAAAGTGCTGGGATTACAGACATAACTATCTTCTTATACCCATTTTACTTCAAATTCCCATGAGAATAGCTTCAAATTTTATCTAATCTGCTATGATTATGACTTTTGTCCCTTTGCTAGAATAAATCATGTTGACAGATTTCCTGGTAACAAATCATCATTACATGTCTGTAGATAGTCTAGTGTAGATTGTCTAGAATTCTTTTGATACAATGGCAGATTCAATGTGCTAATATTTTATTTTTACTTTTGAATTTATATTAGTGAGACTGATCTACTGTTTCCTTTATTAAACTGTTCTCTCTTGTCTTTATCTTCCCTTGTATAAAGATCTCTTATGATTCATAGGTTGTTTCTTCAGGTTTCCTCAAATAGGATCAACTAGTATCTCCTTTTCATTCTGACACGTGGAGGGTCCTTTGGCTGAGTACAAGGTTCTTGAGTTGCAGTTCTTTGTCAACTGTGTAGCGTCATTCCACCTTTTTCTACTTCTACTTGTGTGGTAAGGAAGATTGCCTGGTGTTGCCCTGGTTCTTTTTCTTTGTATGCAACTTGGTCTTTCATGTGGAAGCTTAGAGGATTTTTACTTTTTCCTTGGAATTCAGGGATTTTTACCAGACTCTGCATAGGTGTTTGTGTGTTTCCCTCACTTCTCTCCTGGCTAGACAACTGTCAGCTGTTCTGATCTGCAGTCTCAAGTCTTTCTTCATCCCATCTATTATTTAGTTATTGCTTGTCCACCTGTTTTGTTTTTTTTTTTTTCTCCTTTAGAACTTCTTGTAAGCCTCTAATTGTTTTCTCTTGATTTTATCTGTTAGTACTTTCTTTCCATTTAATGACATATTCTTCCCCTTGATTTTCTAGGCCAGTAATTTGGAACCTAATAGCACGTGTCCTCTTTTTCAAATAATCTAAACATTAAAACTTAGTTATTTTTTCTCTAGTTCTAAAGAATTTGCTATAATTCAATCTGTTTATGTGCCCTTATTATTTTGTTCAAGCATATTTGTTCAATATTTTGTTCAATAATTCTATTTTCACTAGGTTTTGCCTGTTCCAGTGGTCTACTTCTGTTTTCTCTCTGGTAACTAGGTCCCTTTTATATGCACTGTTATCTTCATTGGCCTAGTCATGACTCTCACCTTCTCTTAAGGCTGGACCCAAATGCTGGATAGCTTTAATGATGGCAAGATGAGGGTGCATGGAAGTCTCATTGCTGTGGTCAAGCAACATTTTCGCTAGCAAGTTGTCAGTCCCTCATCAAGACTATGGGAGGAATCTTCTCTACTGCTTAGTTTCTTCAGCTGTGAAGACTAATGCTCTCCCATGTACAGGGTTAAGGAAGGCTGCCACCTACTCACTCAATAACCCTTCTACCAACTAGTAGCTTGAAGTAGCAAAACATTGCTACTCTTGGGGGTAAGGGGAAGGGTCAATAATAGGAGGAATTGCACAGATCTCCTCCATCATAGCTTTCTCCAAGAATCATGGAGATCGGACTACGCTACTGACACTCTAGGAAAGAGCCAGCAGACCCTAAAGCCTTGCTTGCATCTTCCAGATCACTGCAGGTCGACTAATAACAAATAATTTCCCAAAACACTGTCAATTTATTATCTGTGATATCCCATCTAGATTCAACCCTCCCTCTCTGTTTCCAAGGTCATCACATAAGACTTCATCATCTCAAATTTAGGTTCCAAGTTTTTTCACTGGTCTCTCAGACTAAAGTTTAGCCTTTGCCACCCAGTCTCCATGAAATTTACTAAAAGGCCTCTTGATTATTATTGATCTTAATATAAAACCAGCAATAAAGGGTATGAGTGCCAAAAGTAATATGTAAAATGACATGACTGGTAGTATATTGCTCACTTAATAACATACAATGATTCTAAAGAAAAAAATTTTAAGTACGTTATTCTAACATGAACATTTATATAAGTGAAATGAAACATTTAAATGCTGTTACTATATCAGATGAAAAATGCTGAATAAATTTTAACCAAAATTAAAATACAGGTAATGTGGTATATACAACATTCTCACTGGGGAGTCACAATAGGTACTTTAAAAAGGCATACACACAGTCATCCTCCAAAATAGCTAAAACTGTGAAGAGAAGCAGGCTATAATTATTAAGATGCTACAAAAAGAGAAAAAAAGAAAAAAAAAACTATGGTTTTATATATGAGTCCCAAATTAAAAACATCAAAGGCTACATTTCCAAAGTTAAGGTACTAATGTGTGACTGAATTCTTTCTCTCCTGGATACCTTGATAGTAATCATCTGGGAAGAGTAGAATTAATGAAGGTTAATAATACTTCTGAGAAACACTGGCTAGGCCAGAAAGTATAACAATAGCAAGAGTAACACATGATGCTTATTACTGAGGGTAACTGTGATGAGAGATAAGGATGTTATCTCCTATGCCACTTCACTACTCTTTCCCTTTCTCATTCTGTTTTTCTCAGCATGGGGGGCTGACATTACTAGAAGAAACAGTACTTCTACTTGGGCCTCCACTGAAGGGAAACAGATCAGCCATGGCACTCTAGAGACCTTGCACATGTGCAGAGAGGTTAAGGTCTGAATCACAGTACAAGCTGTCTTGGCAGAAGGCCACAGAATCATCCTGCAACATGGGCAAGAGAGGCTTGTGAGAAGTTGCTATGTGGATGAACATTTTCCACTCACCTCCCTCTTGCCCTGAGATGCTTCTGTCAGGAGAGTTTCCCATCTCCTCTCAGGTTCTAATGAAACATTAGACCTTTCTTCCTCACCCTTGTACAGTACATTTGCAGACTAAGAACAGGCTTAGCTGCAGTACAGCAATGATTCCTCAGCAACACGGTGTCCCACCATCCAAGGGACAATCATTAGCCAGCCCCTTTTATTTTGGTGTCACTCTTTTCAAGTGTGAAACAAGGGACACAGAGAAATGGCCCCTTGGACTACTCTTTTCTCTGCCTAAGTAATTAATAAATGACTAAATTCAAAAAGTCTACTGGTTGTTTACCAGCCAAATCTGTCAGGCCTTGCCTTGCCTAATGTTTCACATCCGTTTCATGTCCATCTTCATTAGCGAGCAACAGGAAAGGGAGGAAGGAAGAAATGAAAAGATTCAAGGACAGTAAGAACCCAGAAGTCAGTACCTTAACAGTTCTATCCAATTTTCCAAGAAAAGAGTGAAGAAAATCTAGGCTCCTACTCTCTAATATCATCAGAAGAGTACAGTGTAACCGAATAATACGTCTGGTAACAGAAAAACTCAGTAAGGCAGGAAATCACGTTCTACTCATAAGGTCTAAGTCTGAACTCAAGTTTAAAAGATGATTATTACATAATTTATATATTCTTACCTCACATGCAATATGTATTTTCACATATAAAGACCTTCTAAAGATTAAAACACATTTCCATCATGGGAAACAAAGTTAAATGAGATTTATGAAGCTACTTCTGAAAGAATGTGACCATGCACAAAAAACACATATATATTTGGATCACTCTAGTAAGTATGGGACAGTATAACTGGCTGTACTATATCTCTCAGGACAGCAATGTAATTCCCACTATGCTGAAATATTTGTCATATCTGTTCCCAATTCCTCTCCTCCTGCTTCTTTCCCACTCTATATTTACTGTAGTAACAATTTGAAAGGCTTTCTACACTTTTCCCCACCCACCTCTATTTACCACTTCCTTTAAGATACAATAAAAATTGGCCAGGCGCAGTGTCTCACATTTGTAATCCCAGCACTTTGGGAGGCCGTAGGGGGCAGATCACCTGAGGTTGGGAGTTCAAGACCAGCCTGACCAACATGGAGAAACCCCGTCTTTACTGAAAATACAAAATTAGCCAGGCATGGTGGCGCATGCCCGTAATCCCAGCTACTCAGGATGCTGAGGCAGGATAATTGCTTGAATACGGGAGGTGGAGGTTAAAGATGCGTAAAAATCCTTTTTTCTAACAAATCTTGACCATTCCTATAGCACAAAAGGAATAAAAACCACATAAACCAGTGGTCCAGTTCAGTACTTTTCAGACTTTCAAGTACATGTCTTCATATCAAAAATCTTGCTAAAATGCATACGGAAGAAAAATACATACTGATTTAGTTGGCCCAAAAGCATGCATTTCTAATAATCTCCCAGATGATGTAACGCTGCTTGTCCACGGTTCAGATTTTGAATAGCAAGGATTTAGCTAATTTGATTTTATCCCATATTACTTTGGCTCTGCTATGTATAGTTTGATTCTGCTATCAAGCCTTTTATTTGTGTGTGTGTGCCTTAAAGCAGGGCACTCACTAACAGGTGGTCTTGAATGCTTGCTGAGCAAACTGACTCTATGTTTCCAGCAGGTATTTTCATACCTCAATATGAAGGAAAAGAGCACAAAGATCAGAATGTCAATCTTTATCTTGAAGTTAAAAGGCTGAACTACGTATTTGGAAAAGTAATTCCCCAGAATAAAGGAGTTTCAAAAAACTAAAAACATACCAGCATTTTTAGGGTTAGGTGGTCATAACCATAAATTAGCTAAGGTTCCTCTAAAATCTGCTACTTGAAGTATAGTCCACAGACCAATATTGGCAACACAAGAGAGTCTGTTAGGAAGGCAGACTCTCACGTCCCTTCCAAGCCAAATGAATCAAGAATCTGCACTTAAACTGTATTCCTAAGGAGATTTGTGTCAAACACTCAAGTTTAAGAAGTGTTGCCCTATCAGATTCAAATTAACTATTTGAATGAGACGATGCTAAAATTTAAAATGTCAGTTTTTCTTCATTTATTTATATGACAAAGAGCATCTTTGTGGGGGCAAAGCACTAGGAAATAGAAAGTTCTGAGTTGCATAACGGCCCTGTCTCAAAATGGCCATTATCTACTTAAATCTTCTCTGGTAGCACCAAGAGTAATCTTGGAAAAGCACAGTAACTTTCTGAATAGCTTCAGATTACCAATTAATTTACTAAATAAACCAGCTTCTCCTAAACCTTTATAACCAGAAAATTACTTCAAGGCTGATAATGTGCATGCTAAGAAAAATGTCACCCCTTTCACTACTGTTCAAATTTGCTTTTTAAACCATCAGTCAGATTCTTCACCTGGGCTTCAAGGTAGGAGCCAAGGACTTCAAGGATAGATGAATTACTGAAATTTTTAAAAATGTGCCAACATTCTCTTTTATATCTGTGGTTTTCATTAGATTTTTCAAAGGTTTCATTATGCGAAAGTGATTAAGATGAAGGCTGCCAAAGTTTACAAGTGTATTTTTTTACTACAGGATTTCTCAGGGCCTTTACTATACTTGTATGTGTTGTGAACTCCCAAGAAAGGGAGTTAGCAGTGTGCAATGCATTTCAAACTTTCTGATTATAAGCCTGGAATACTTTGTTCTTAAACACCAATTTTTTTTTTCCAGAGTCTTGCTTTGTCACCCAGGCTGGGCGTACAGTGGCATGATGTTGGCTCACTGCAACCTCTGCCTCCCAGGTTCAAGCGATTCTTATGTCTCAGCCTCCTGAGTAGCTGGATTACAGGCACGCCCACCACACCCGGCTAATTTTTGTATTTTTAGTAGAGATGGGGTTTCACCATTTGGACAGGCTGGTCTCGAACTCCTCATCTAAGGTGATTCACTTGCCTCAGCTTCCCAACTTGCTGGGATTACAGGCATGAGCCACCGCACCTGGCCTTAAGCACCAAATATTATCTCCTTAAACTCAGAACAACATTTCAAGGCCACAGCCCATCCTTTGCAAACATAAAAAGAATATCCTTCAGCTGTAACACTGCAGATTTTAGCTAATAAAACTATTTTTAACCTAGTATACTTCAGTAAATAATTCAAAAATCACAGAAAATATATTTTTCTAAGAGGTATGAAGCTAACACCATAAAGAAAACTTCAAAAAAAATTTTAAAAGAACTTTGATACTCAATGGCAAGATTGAGTAAAATATAAGTTTAGCTCCAGGAGGACTAAAGCCAGCCTGTTTTGAAACTGTTTTATCTATATGATATTCAAAAACTACAATATATTTAAGAAGACCACTTTTCCTTAAACGCACCAATCAAGAATCCATCTAAAAGTCATGACCAAATAGTTGGATGCAGGATCCAATACAATAGCAAAAGAGAAAAAAGAGTAAAATGCGGGCATTTTGGCAATTTTTCAAGAACTTACAAAATTGAAGCTTTAAGAAGCACCAAAAATAAATGCCATGTTTTACAACACTAATCCAGAAAATTAAACCCTATTTCAAATATTATTTTGTAAAAAAAAAAAAAAATTACATATAAAGGTAACTAAAAATGACTGTTCAACTAAGTCTAGCACAGCACCTGCACATCTAGCCTTTCTGAAACTATATATATGTCAACATGTCAAAGTAAGATTACCAACATTTACACTGATCAACATTCAACAAATTTCAACACTTACTGATGTTTTTAACTCTGCTCTTCAGCTGAGTAGAATTCCTCTTCTTACTTTTTGACTTGGGAGTTTTATCTTTAGATGCCAGGCTGGCCTGTGCAGATGCTTTTCTTGTCTTGAATGTTTTAGTCACTGTTGTTGGATCTACTGGATCAGGCATACTGCTAAAGCTTTCCAATGATTCTTCATCAAAATGGCGTCTTCTTCCGTTTGTATCTACTTGATTTTTGCGGTTACTATTTGTAGATTTTTCTACAGACACTGCAAATCCAGTCTTGATAAACGGTTTCTCTACTTCACCTTCTTGGTCATATAACCATGGTGTCCTACTGCTTTCCACCTCCTCTTCAGGCAGTTTTTTATTCCTTACCAACGAAAACAAGTTTTTTTAAGTTTACAATTACAGATTTCTTTATTTACAAAAACTCCAAATATACTGAATTTATAGTCTACTCTTGAGCAGATTTAGGTGAATGAAACTGTCAAAAGGCCACAGAAATGTTTTCACAAACATACACTTTAAATATGCAAATACCACATAAGCTAAGGTACTAAATCAGTTTTAATTCTGGACCCATCTCACTAAACCACTTTTACTGGCAAAAGTTCCTTATCAAAGATCTAGCATTCACAATGGAAAACAGTGGGAAAGAAAAATCAGGCTAGCTGCAGTGGCTCACGCTTGTAATCCCAGCACTTTGGAAGGCCAAGGCAGGAGGACTGCTTGAGCCCAGGAGTTCAAGACCAGCCTGGGCAAGACGGTGAGACACCGTTTCTACAAAAAATTTTAAAAATGAGCCAGGCACAGAAGCATGTGCCTCCAGTCCTAGACATTCAGGAGGTTGAGGCGGGAGGATCCCCTGAGCCCAGGAATTCAAGGAGGCAGCTAGCTATGATCATGCCAACTGCATTTCTGGCTGGGTAACAAAGTTAGACCCTGTCTCTAGAAAAAAACAACAAAAAGAAAAATCAAAGGAAGATGGGACATAAAAGAACAAAAAGCTGGAAGAACGGCTCAGAAAGAGCTACAGGAGAGGGCTTGGGAACATACATGGATTTGTGTTCACCTAAAGCAGTTCAAGCAAAACAAGAATTTGGTGAAAACAATTGGTCATTCAACCAGTAATTTATTTCTCCACTCCTTAAGTCCATAGTTCTATTAGTCTACTGTCATTTCCCAAATTTTATCTGCTGAACACTAGCATCCCTTAATGTTTAATAGGTACTCATCGGTCATCTAGGCTGGGGAGAAAACAAGTAAAACAAAGTTAAACAGGTCTGTAAAGTATCTCAGAACTTTTAATATGCCAACACGCTTTATAAATCTCTTAAGAGTGCTAGTGAGCAAGAAGTCCAAAACTTTATCACAGAACCTAGCGTGAACACCACCACTGCTCCTAAGAATAGTCTGGGAGACAGTGACCTATAGGATTTAACTCAAGACAAGGGTTAGAAACCTGTAACTTACAGGCCAAATTCAGCCTGCTGCCTGTTTCCACATGGCCTCTGAGAGCTAAAAATGGCTTTTATATTCTTAAATAGTTGGAAGAAAAAAATTAAAATAAAAAAGTTTGTGACAAATGAAAATTATATAAAATTAAAATTTCAGTGCCCATAAATAAAGTGTTTTTGGAGAACACAGCCATACTCATGTTTACATATTGTCTATGGTTGCTATTGTGCAAAACTGTCACAGATGAATGGCTGTGATAAACACCATATGGCCAGCAAGGCCTAAAATACTAACTAGTCTTTTATAGGAAAAGTTTTCTGACCCCTGAGTAAGACTACAGGATTTTATCTGACTTCTTATCTCTAGTCATTTAATTCCACGAAATTACAATAGTTGAGATTTTGGGAAAGGAGGTCTAATCTGAAGTAAGCCAAATATCTAAAATAATTAGACATTCAGATCCATCCTAAAAAAGACATAAGTAACTAATTTAAAACCAGAGTAATTTTTTACTATCAATTATATAAAAAACATGGAAAATAATGAAGTGGGGACATTTTGGTAGGAAGGTCTATTCACTGAAGCTTTGAATAAATGTTTACTGCTTGTGATGGATATTCATTCAACAATCATTTCTGAATAGCAACTGTGAGCTAACACTGTGTTAGGCTTCTGACAATAGAATACCTTTATAGAGCAACGTGAGATTTAACAGGAAAAAACAGAACAACTAAAAAAAGGAATCAACAAAGTAAGGGATGTTAATCACAGGATTCCTAGTGGTGAATATAAAGTTGGAGTTCTCAGAGTTATTGGTTAATCAAGTTAAAAAAAAAAAAAAATCCCAGTTAATGATTAGGTAATTAAACAGTATCAAAATGCTAATGGAAGAGCCTGAGACAGTCCTAATCACACAGCTAAAGACAACTATAATGTGAATTATATATATTTTTACAGAGTAGAAAAGACAATCAGAGAGATATATCTGAGAGATTAAGTTCAACTGAGCCAATCTTTCACATTGAGTCAAAAATTGTGTTTCAGAAGATTATAGCATTAAAAAATAATAAATGTAAGAAACAGAGGAAAAAGAAATCCTAACTATGATTAATACCATGCATCCTCAAAACTTATGAGGCAAAAGTTGTTTTTATAATCTAATAGTACTCAACATTATATTTGAATAGGCTTTAGGAAGTGATTCTAATCAAGAGCTAGGAATCAAAAAAAGGGATCATCACTTAACAACTATCTTCTAGCAGTTAATATTAGTTTCCAGCCCTAAGTCAGTGAACAGCAAACTGGTTTAACCTTAAGACAGGTATCAAATCAGAGACTAAAGAAATCCTATGAGTTATGCCACATCCTTTCAAACTGAACTTTTCGTGTACCAGGGTTACAAGGAAGTATCTGGCATCTTATCTACTGATACATCAAAGTTTCATGTTTCCAACATCATCAAGCCAAATCATCACAAATGTCCTCCCTAGTTGCGTTTTCAAATTACATATAATTAGATGTAATCACAAAAGTGAATGTTTAAGCAATGAAAGACTATGTTTACAATCAGGTACCTTGCTTTCTCTGCTCCAATAGAGGAACTGCTTTCAAAAGGTTTTGGAAAAGCCATATATTCTGTTTTTCCTGAAGAATTCTGGGCTAAGGGTTGCTGCTGTTCACTGGGTGTAGAGATATTCTGACAAAAATCTCCGAAATTAGAAGGAAATAAAGGGCTGAAATTCATACCTAATCAGTAAAATCAATGGGTAAGAGAAAAATAAAGAAATGTCTTTAGCTTTAAAATGAAATTTAAAAAGTTTTAATTAAATATGCCATTCAAATCCACCAAAACAAAAAATTGTTAATTAAAAAAAAAAGCTAATATTTATCCAATCACTGTTTACAGCTCAGGCCACTATGTTTTAGGCATTGATCAAAGACAACAAATAATCCCCACTCCCTTAAGAGCTAAAAGTTAGAAATAATAGTACCTGACATGTATCAATTACTGGGTGACACACACTACTGCAGGCACTTTACATGTTATTTGGTTTAATACTTAAAACGTTATAAAATAGATACTGCACTCATTTTACCATTGAGAAACTAGGGTTAGAGATCAAATGTCTAATAAATGAAAAAGACGGTTAGATCTCGGGTCTGTATTACTCCTATGCTTATGTTGTTTCTACTCTATTTTTATTGGGAAAGTAGAATATAATTAAATACTTACCAAATACTGTTATGAATCAGAAGTATTTGCAAGAGGCTACTAACAACGTGGGGGGAAAGAGACTGGGAAGGTTTCACAAAAATTGTACTATTTACAAACAATGAAGAGCCTTTATATACAGTTGGTGTGGGTATGAAGTATATTTTAGTAAAAAGGAAGAGCATTTGCAATTTCTTATTACTTAAAAGTCTACTCATGTGATGTTTGCTGCCAATATTGACACCCAAGAACTAAAAAGCCTGTTAAATTTTTTATGCCACACTGTCTTGAAAGTCTCATTAAGAAAAAAACACTATGGTATACATATATATACACACACACATATATATATACACACGCACACATATACATCCATATATATACACATTGCTGGGCATAACACTAAAATATAAATATATAAGAAGTATTGAGTACATACATATTGTGATATATACATACACACACACACACTCACATATTCACAAAGCCCTCTCAACCTTTTTTCTCCTCTTGTATTCCCTGTCAACACCTTTAACTCCTCCTCATGATTCACCTCATATAATCAGTCACTTAACTTATTCACTCTATCACTAAAATGTCTTTCAGTCACTCCTTTTTCTTGATCCCTACTGACAAGGCCTAAGGCCAGGCTATCATTCTTTCTATATTATTATGACAGTCTTCTGTTCACCAGCTATATCTTCCACTCCTTTCCTCCAACTTCTGAACACTTTCACCAGTGTAATCTTTCTAAAATATAAATTTCATGTTATCCCTTGCTCAGTCCTTCAATGGCACCCTCGTCTGCAATATAAAACCTAAGCTTCTTTGCACATCATAACATGTCTCTGCCACTCTTCAACCACATCAATTACTCTTCCCCTAAATACTAGCCACGCTTAAATACCTCTAAATTCCGAGTGATGTACTATTTCATTGCTTTATAACTCTAAGTGGTTTTATTTATTAGAAAGCCCTTTCATTTCTAATCCCTCTGGAAATAAATTCTATTCATTCTTTAGTTTAAATATCACTTTTTTTGGGGGGGGGGACTGATTTGGTGACACTCCCCAGCATTTGCACCACTGTTATGGCACCCGTGGCACTGTACTGTAAGCATTCATTAATAGCATCCTCACTAGACCCTGAATTCCTTGAAGGATCAGTTACTCATCTTCAGATCCCAGTAACTCACATCATGTCTGGTATGTAATGAGTACAGAAAAAAAACATCCAAAGAAAAGCTTAAGCTAAATGTGCTCTCCTTTAGTCTATTACTATCTACCTAACAAGACATGGTACTCCTCTAGAAGAGCACTGTCTTACTCATCTTTACTCTCCCAGCGTTTTACATAGTGCCTAGTATACAGCAGCCAATGAACAGGTTAATTCTCTTTCCTCTTAATAAATAGTTGAAGCAATCATTCCTAAGTAGTTTACTTAATTTCATTAGAAATCATATTATTAAAGTTTGGTTTAAAAGAAACAAAGTAGGCTGGGCGCAGTGGCTCATGCCTGTAATCCCAGCACCATGGGAGGCCAAGGCAGGCAGATCACCTGAGGTCGGGAGTTTGAGACCAGCCTGACCAACATAGAGAAACCCCGTCTCTACTAAAAATACAAAATTAGCCAGGCGTGGTGGCATATGCCTGTAATCCCAGCTACTTGGGAGGCTGAGGCTGAGGCAGGAGAATCCCTTGAACCTGGGAGGCAGAGGTTGCCGTGAGCCAAGATCGCATCATTGTACTCCAGCCTGGGCAAGAAGAATGAAACTCCGCCTCAAAGAAATATATATATATATACACACACACACACACACATATATATGTATATGTGTATATATATATAGAAAAGAGTTTGCAACTTTCTTTGCAAACATTCCCTACTCCATTCCAAAAGAAAATGTTAAAACATCTATGCAAGAGACAAATTATGTTCTCAAACACTGCTTTTATTTATTTTCTCTTCAGGTTAAGTCACCTACCTGGTGCAAATGATGAAAAGTTAGTAAATGCAGGTATATTGAAGAGATTTACAGGCTGTGTTGGAAAGCTGAAAGGACAAAATAGACTGGGAGAAGGAGGGTGCGATGCACTACTGCCTCTTTCCTTGCTTCCAGGTTTTTCTGGATGCTGATTTTGTTGGCGCATAAGCTCATTTAACATTTGTTTCAACCTACAAAAATTTAAGTCAGTAATCTAAAAATCAGTTATATTACCATATGTAAAGTACATTCAGGAAGAATACATGTAAAAAATGATTCAAAAGCATGCAGACAAACTGCTCTGATACTATAATAATATGTGCTTGGTCTATAGGCTTAATTCAATAACCTTCCCTCTGGAACAAGAAATGAACTTAGTACTTCTGTCCGACAGTCAGTAAAACTCTAAGAAACTCACTTTTTTGTTTGTTTATAGCTTCACTGTAGTACAATTTATACACTATAAAATTTGCCAAAATATAAGTGTAAAATTTAGTAACATAAATTTATAAAAACAGAAATCCATGGTATTAAAAGGAAACATAAGGCAAATCACCACTCATAAAATTCTCAAGGGACAGAGAACGTCCAAATATGCAATTTGGTCTTGCTCTTTTCTCCCAGAAGCTAATTGTAAAACATTTGCTCAATGTTAGCTCTTACACAGTCGCAATACTTCTAAGAAACAGATTACCTCTGAACATTATTCTGTTGCCATGTTAGCTGAGTGTAGCACTGGTTCAACTGGTGCATTATGAAGTGTACTTGAGGAGATGCAACATTGCTGGGCATAACACTGTAAGGACCCGTGAGAAGAGTTTGTAGCAGACAAGATAGAGTCTATTGAAAGAAAATATTTGTTAATAGTTACTGATGACTTGAGAAAAATTTGTATTGCTTCCACAGTTATAAAAATAGAAGAAAAATATACTTTCACAGCAAATTTTACCTGCTGGTCTTGCATCAAAGTCTGACAAATATTGACACTAAAATCAAGCTGTTTCTTCAGCTGATTGATTTGTTCTTGCCATTGTTCTTTCTCTTCTACGTAAGAGAGCTCTGACACCCAACGGAGGTTTTCTTGCCGTTGCATGCTGATATTCTGTTGCCTTGTCTTGGCTAAAGGACGATAATTTTCATCTGCTGAAAAAGGGCAATTGTTCTTCCACCTAACAAAAGATTGAAAGCATTAAGTCATCACACAGAATAATTTGGTTTTAAAAATACAGCAATAAACTCTGATACTCTGGCCTACGGGCCAATATTCTCTTTTAAATTCCAAGAATATATAAAGTATTAAAAAATATAGAGGGAGGAGAAAGTCCCGATCTTTAGCTTTGTACAATTATCAGTTTTCATTAGTTTCCAGTCTTTTTCATTAATGTTTTTACACAGAAGTGTCCATATAATTAAGTATTCTGCAAAATAAAAATATTCATTATGTCACAAGTACTTTTCCATTCTTCATGCTTTCAGTTCGACCACATAGCATTTCATCAAGTGGACTACCGTATCTACTTCACCATCTTTAATTCACGAACAAATTTTCAGTTATAATTATTAGTAACAATGTGATAATATCTTTGTTGACAGACCCTTTTCACTATCTACAATTTATTTTTGGTTAATTCTCAATAACACAAGTGAAGACTGATCCAGTTTACCTGTATCTATTGGAACAACATTCTTGTAGAATAATAAAGTATCTATCTGTTCTTTGTGCCTGGTTCCTAGCACAGAGTTTGTAAAACCCTTGGAATCCTCCAAGTGACAGTGTCTTCTGTTATACAAAACAAGCCCCTTTCAACCAGATCTGAATTTTTGCTAATGAGACCAATCACCAACAGTCAACAATTTTTATCAAATGTGCCTAAGCAATGAAATCTCCTAAAAAACCCTAAACAGAGTTCGGCCAGCTTCTCGGTCAGTGAACACATCGAAGTGCTGGGGAGGGTGCGACACAGAGGAAAGCATGGAAGCTCTGCACACCTGCCCAAAACATACACTGTCCTAATGCACCTCTTCCATTTGGCTGTTCAGAATCCTTTATAAGAAATGAGAAAATATAAGTGTTTTCCTGTATTTTGTGAGTTGTTCTAGCAAATAAACCTGAAGGGGGTTGTAAGAACTCCCAAATTTCTAGCCACGTTGGACAGAAGTGTGGGTAACATGGGGACCAAGTACTTGAAACTGAAGTCTGAAGTGAGGGCAGTCTTACCGAACTGAGCCCCTTAACTTGTGGGGTCTGCACTAACTGAATAGTTAGTGTAAAAACTGAATTGAATTGTAGGACATTCGGTTGGCTTGGAGAATTGCAGAAGTGCTTGCTGTCAGTCAAAAAGACCTGGACCTCTGAAATTAAGCACAAAATTAAAATACTGAAACTAACCTATTTTTAGTTTCCTTTCCACTGTAGGAGTTATGATTCACACTGTTAGAAGGATACACAGAAAAGTTATCGTTGGAACTGGCATCTTGCTCTTCTTCCTCCTCTTCATCTGTCCGAACAATTCCTTCAGAAAGGTAACCGTCTTCATCTCCTTCTTCATCTAGTGCACACTGGGTAGACCCTCCCCAAGTTGCCATTGTTCTAGTGATTAAGAGACATAAAACAGATGTCATTCTGGAGATAAGCTAAATACTCTGCCACCTACTATGTGCCAAACATTGTTTCAAACATAAATATACATGTCTGTATATAAAATTTCATTTAATCACAGTAACTATGGTATGGGTGGCATTCTCCCTATTGCTGTTAAATAGAATATGTTTAGTTTGCCTACCTGAAAACAATTCTTCCAACAAATTTAAATAATCATCATATCCCCTGGGACTATTTCCCAAAGTTAAACTGCCCTTAACTTTTCCCTGAGGGAGTTTTCAAGATCAGTGCCATTCAGCAGATCTTTCTATAATTATGGCAATAATCTGTATCTGTGCTATCCAATACAGCAGCTGCTAGGTACACATGGCTACTGAGCACTTAAAATGTAGCTAGTATGACTGAGAAAATAACTTTTTAATTTCATTTGATTTAAATTTAAATAACCACATATAACTAGTGGCTGCCATACTGAACAGCAAAACTCCAGACCAATGATTCTGAAACCAGATGCTCATCAAAACTATCTGAAGAACTCTGCAGAGGAACACAGGTGTAGTACCCAGGACAGAATAAAATATTGAAGATACAGTCTCATCAGTAAAATGCATATTGGGACTCCAAGAATAGAAGTAGTTCATCTGAGAAGAGAGTAGGGCTTGGTGCAAAATTCCAGAAATTCCAGAAATGCCATCTGAGGATATCAAAAGGGAAGGTCATGAACACATCTAAATTTCAATATTTTAGATATGGGTATTACCATATAGCTAAATAATTCACTGATCTTACAGACGACCAACTCTTAGAAATATTCTAAATATGGACATTTTAAACTGAAATCCTAAAAACTAAATTATTATTATAATATAAAAACTATATTATTATTATAATAAAATGATCCTTAAGAACCTTACAAACAGCAGATACTCAATTTAAGCAAAAAACTGTTTATTTCTGGCTTGACAGAAAAGCACTAAAAAAATATCAAGTGTTTTCTTTTTATAAACTTAAGAAAATAAGGCTTATACATACAAGAAAATCTGTATCACCATTTGATCAAGTGCCATAGTAATTTAAGACAAAAGAGAAAGCTGATGCTACAAGAAGTCATAACAGAAAGTGGATGGATTCAGTTAACTTGGGTCACAAAGGTGGTAGTTAAATAGTAGCCTCACTGAAATAGATTTGTGCTGTCGTGTAGAGGATAAATGTGGCTGCCTAGCCTACAGGTCAATCTTCGGCAGGTGACATTTTTAGAAAAGTGATTTATGCAGCTCTCTTACTTTTCTGTTCTACTTTGCTGAGGAGTACATAGATTCTCAGATCCATCACTTCTCAATGACACAGCCACTGGAGATGCAGTTTCAGCTAGACCTTGCCTCCTCTGATGTTCAGCCATCAGAGCTTCAAGCTGCTTTCTTCTCTGTCGCAGCTCTTCCCTCAACATTTCATGTCTTCTCATTTCTGACCACAACTATTTTTTTTAAGAAACCAGAGTTAAGTAAATATTTGGATTTGCTGTAACCTAAAAGAGTAAAAGACTAATAATATTGTCAGTATCAACAAAGCTTTCTATTCTCATTCTCTCCTTTTCACACTAAGATGTCCATGAAGGTTAAAATAATAATTTAGTTATGAATACGAAAAAATTAGGCAATCTTTTTTTTTTTTTTTTTTGAGACAGAGTCTTACTCTGTCACCTGGGCTAGAGTGCAGTGGCGTGATCTCGGCTCACCGCAACCTCTGCCTCTCAGATTCAAGTGATTCTCCTGCCTCAGCCTCCCAAGTTACTGGGATTACAGGTGCCCACCACTACGCCCAGCTAATTTTTTTGTATTTTTTAGTAGAGACAGGGTATTACCATGTTGGCCAGGCTGGTCTTGAATTCCTGACCTCATGATCTGCCCACCTCAGCCTCCCAAAGTGCTAGGATTATAGGTGTGAGTCACCACACCTGGCCTATTAATTCTTAATAGAAACAAGCAGAATTCAAATATACTTTAGAAACTATTTAGGAAAAATTATATTTTCTACAAATTACATATAAATAAAATGTCAAAGGACAGGTCTAACTGAAATGATTACTATTTGTTGCTACTACCCCCCTATACATTTCTGCCAAATATTTACTAATAAAGAACATGAATATTTTTAAAAGATAATTACTTTTTAGAAGTTATTAAAAACTTAATTTTCAATTAAAGTTTAAAAATCAAAATGTTTTGTCTTTTTTATATTCTTATAATCTACAATTACATTTTTGTGTCTACTAAAAAAGGCACAAAACAGACTACCATTTACAAACATGTTTCAAGGATATTCAGTTTCCTTTCTTAAGATGTGCCTTACTGAAGAACAAAAAAAAAAGGCGAAAAAAAAAAAGACTAACTCAGGAACAACAGAGTACAATTTACAATACCTCATTATCTACTATTGAAGAATCTTCAGGCTCAAAAACAGATTTGCTTGTACTGGTCTCGTGTTGATTAACAGTTGGGGTGGAAGTAACAGCTGGCATATATTTTTTGGTGGGACAATTACCCGCACTAGCAGCTGACAGCTAAAAAGGAATTCACAAAAAAAGTTACAAGGAATTAAAGCAATTATATTAATTTAATAAAAGCAGGTACTTTAAATATGGCACTAGGGCTCTAGTGCCATATTTAATCTGCTATCACACCCCAATTACCATCATCATCCAGATAACTTGAAATAAGAAAACAAAGATGAAAACACAAGCTGAGGCTGACAAACACAAGCCCTCAGGAACAACAGAAACAATAGGGATAAAACATAATGGAAAATTTTGTATACTCAACCCAACTTTGCAACTTATTTCTCTAGACATTATTTAGATTGGAGACAAGGAAAGAAAAAGGATTAAAGTAGGAAAGGCAAGGGTTTAGAAAATAAACACATTTGATGTGTTTTCCTTTCTTTGAAAACACAACCTAACTGAAGATAAAGCTACCCAATAAACTCTGGGAAAACATCAGAAGGAATTATTATCCCCTTCCCATATTATTGATTATTTGATATCATCAAAGATATTTTCTTTTTTGTTTTTTTTTTTGTTTGTTTCTTTCTTTTTGAGACTGAGTCTCGCTCTGTCGCCCAGGGTAGAGTACAGTGGCGAGATCTTGGCTCACTGCAAGCTCTGCTTCCTGGGTTCAGGCCATTCTCCTGCCTCAGCCTCCCAAGTAGCTGGGACTACAGGCGCCTGCCACGACATCTGGCTAATTTTTTTTGTATTTTTAGTAGAGTCGGGGTTTCACCGTGTTAGCCAGGAAGGTCTTGATCTCCTGACCTCATGATCTGCCCACCTCAGCCTCCCAAAGTGCTGGGATTACAGGTGTGAGCCACTGTGCCCAGCCTCTTATTTTCTGTTCAATCTCAAGACCCATGTATAGGGTACTAGTTAATAAGCAAAAGTATATACAACTTACTCTTTAAACCACATACAATTATTTTCCTTAGATAACTTACAGTGGTTTAAAGATTTTATTATATTATTTCAGGCCAGTAAAAGATGCAAATGCTGGTCCATAACTGCAAAAGTCAAACCAGTATATTTTAATATAATAAACAATTATGAGTACACATGTTCTGAATCTATGGCCAGCCAGCCCTATAAGAATGAAAATAATCAGAGTCAATTCCTATGTGCTATCTTTTATACTGTAAATGTATACCCCCAGCTCTTCATCAGTTCATCCACTTCATTAATCACAAAATTACTAGACATAATTCTGTCACCTTAATATTAGAAAAAAGAGTACTTTCTCACGCCTGTAATTCCAGCACTTTGGGAGGCTGAGGCAGGCGAATCACGAGGTCAAGAGATCGAGCCCATCCTGGCTAATACGGTGAAACCTGTCTCTACTAAAACTACAAATAATTAGCCAGGTGTGGTGGTGGGTGCCTGTAGTCCCAGCTACTCAGGAGGCTGAGGCAGGAGAATGACGCAAACCTGGGAGGCAGAGCTTGCAGTGAGCTGAGATCGCACCACTGCACTCCAGCCTGGGCAACAGAGCAAGACTCCGTCTCAAAAAAAAAAGAGTACTTTCAGTTGACATCAGATTTTAAACATCTTTTTTCAGACAAGTAGAAATAAATTTCATAATTACCTGTAAGTCAGGGCATGCCATTTGCAATGCTTGAATTTTCTCCTGAATGTCAATCAGTTTCTTTCTTTCTTCCTGCAACTGTTTTAGCTCTCTCTGTTGCTGCTGTAGTTTAGCCTCATAAAATTTCTCTCTACAATTAAATTGACATTATATTTATGGACAATAAAATCTGATGAAGCATTAGGCACAACATAACATAGTACCTAGCTGAGTACCTTCTCCAAAACAGGCACTAAATTCTTACTATATTAAATGAAGGCCAAAAGCTTAACATACCTCGTCTTTTCATTTACTCCAGTATCTTTCTGTGTTTTATTGGCATTTCCTCTAGTGTTATTTGAATTTTGCTTGGTGTCTTCTTCTGCTGGGTAGAAGTCATCCAAATTTGACATATTGGCAGAGATAACTCCTTGAGCTGCATCATCATCCTGAAAGAGCATCTTTACATTAAAACAGTCTTGATACCTAAAGATATTATCCAATTCACACCTTAGTAAATACCACTGGTCTGTAAAATTTACGTTAAAATATTAAAGCAGTAAAGAAAGCATGTTTGTATACATGTTTACACGTGTTCTATACACATTTGTTTACACACGTTTGTATTTGCATACATGTTTATCTCACCTCAACAACTCTTCTTATAATTGAGAAATTTGGAAAAGGCCAATTCCATTAATGGTTAAACAAGCTACAGTATATCAATAAAATAAAATGTAATCAATGTGTGGAGAAATGAACTCTCATATAAAATATAAAAAATATGAAAAATGTAAAATATTTTTTAAAAATATTTAAAATTTTAAAATATAAAAAATATATATAGAAAAATATAAATACATATCAAAAATTCTGTACATATAGAAATATAAATACACATGGAAATACATATAGAAAATTGCTCTCTAGAAAAATAATTGTTCTAGAGACCAATTAAGTTGTGTCCTTTAAAATGTACACAAACTCTTGACATAGTAGTTCCACTTCCCCAAATCTTTCTTAAAAAACACAAATGCATAGAAGCTTGTGCAAGTATGTTTTTTGGTGCATTGTTTCTAAATAGTGAAAGACAGAAAAGTATATATTAACTAGATGCTATTACACATTAACTAAATTAAGGTTCTTCAATATACAGAAACTATACTGCAACTAAAAATAACTACATGTATTGTGTGTATATATATACAGTATTAACATTTTATAATTATCATATCTGTGTTTCTTAATTACTTATAATTATACAGAACTATATATACCGACATGAAAGTTCTCTGACAGGATGTGGAGTGGGGAAAAAAGCTACAATACTTAGTGTATTATACATACAATGTGTAAAAACAAAGAAACATAGCACAAAACATCAAGTATTTTTTTTAAAATAGGTGCATAGTAATGTACCTAACTGCACAGAAAAGACCTAGCAACTTCAGTGAAGAAGAATGGGATTATTAATGGAGGTGAAGAGGGAGTTTACTAGTATTATGTACTTTTTTTGCCTGTAATCTGAGCAATTTGGGAAGCCAAGGTGGGAGAAATGCTTGAGGCCAGGAGTTCAAGACCAGCCTGGCCAATATGGTGAAATTCCATCTGTACTAAAAATACAAAATTAGCCAGGTGTGGTGGTACATGTCTGTAATTCCAGCTACTTGGGAGGCTGAAGCAGAAGAATCGCTTGAACCCGGGAGATGGAGGTTGCAGTGAGCCAAAATCATGCCACTGCACTCCAACCTGGGTACAGAGCAAGACCTTGTCCCCAACAAATAAATAAATAAAAATAAAAATACGTACTTTTTTTGAACTGAGAGAGCACATTCCCCTTTCACTTAAGTAATTCAAAGTATATAGCATTTCAAAAGAAACTGTTAATAAAACTTGAGTTTTTCATACACAAAAACTATTTTATATGATTTATATACACAACACCTTTATAATGTGCTAATAGTTATGTAATTAACTATAATTTTATTACTGCATATACAATTATAAGTGTATGCATATTCTGTGTTAATCGTTATGTAATTAACTATAACTGTATATTTTTACATTTGTATAAACACACAATAGCATATTTATACAATTATAGTTAACTGCATAACAATTAACACAAAATATGTATAAACTGCTTTTTAAAATTTATGATTAATAGTTCTAACTTTAACCTTACTGAATAACATATGGTTTTTCTTTTACATACAGTAGGTTAAGATCTCAGGCTCTGGTATCAGGAAGTCTGAATTCTGGCTTGGACAGTCATATAAACTTTGGCAATTAAGATCTCTTTAACCTATTTAATATCTAGCTCATTGAGATGCTGCAAGTTCTACATAAGGCCAGAGTTGTCAGCAAAACAAAAACAACAAAACCTCTTCTGTTTCTGTAAATAAAAACAGCTATACTGTTTATAATAAAGCTATGTTGGCAAATAATCATTCTCATTTATGTATTATGTATGGCTGCTTTTGCATTGTGAAGTTGTGACACAGACTGTAGTGCCGCAAAGCCTCAACTATCTAACCAACTCACTCTTAATTTAAAAAGGTTGCTGACCTCTGACGTACAGAGCGTAAAGTGCTAAAAATTTAAACCTCACATGTATGTGTATTAGTATAATTAAACCAAAGTAATTATCATACACACATTTTACTTAAGACTATACTATCTGACAAACAGGTTTTTAGAAGACCAAGCAGTATTTACCTGTACCATAGCAACAAGATCTTGTAACTGTCTAAGTTTCTGTTTTGCAGCCATAAGTCTGTTGATCTTCTGTTCAAATTCAGCATCTTCCGGATGCTCATCAACCAGACTGCTCCTGTGACTAGATAACGAAGCTCCACTGACTCCCTCCTCCTCTGCTTCTTCCTCCTCTTCCTCATCATCTTCACCTTGTGCAACATGAATCTCCTGTTCTCCTTCTCTATTATATCGACAATCTGCTGAAAACATGCATAATTAAAATTGGTAATTTAAAAAATAAATTTAAGAGCACACATGAACAAAAACCCACTTTGTAAGAACACAGCTAAATTATCTGTAAATACAGTCAGTCATACCTAAAGAAGGAGGCACATTTAGAGCCCTTATGTTGGCAGCAGATCTGTTGTTAATTTCACAATTAGAATTAACTGTTCTCCCATCTCTATTATTAGAAACACATTGTACATTACTATTACTATTTACTTCATTCCAAGTGGAAGCTACTTGTGGATTTCTAGAAGAAAGAAAACAGCCTGAAGTTATTTAAGGCACAAAAAAAGAGAGAAAAGAAATCAAAGTTTAGAACTGCTAATAAAATAACTCCAAACCAAGAACATGGTTGGCTATTCCATTAAAATTCAAATTGAATAATCGACTCCTGCTTTTCATTAACTTGTGCATATGTGATATTTAAGTAGAAAAACATCTGAAAAAAATGAAAATTACACCTAAAAATAAAGAGACAGCAAAATGCTAAGTTACAGACATCTCATGATTTACTCAAATTCAATCTAACAAACAGCAAATTTACTCAACAATTGTACTCCATACTTCTCTATTCATTTTTCTTCACAGGGCAAAGATGATTACACTGACCAAAATAGTAGACTTACAAGAAAAAAGCTTAAATAAAAGGCAAATAGTAAATACTCTAATGAAGTATTTTTGTTTCCACATTAAAAGTATCAAGATAGAATGAATATGCTGGAAAAACATCCCAAAAATAGTTCTTACCGAATGTTAGTAACAGGCTCAGAATTTTCATGCTCAGAATCATATTCTGACTCTTCAGTTTCTTCATCTTTCCTGTTTTCATTCACAGCATCTGTCATCATGTCTGATGTTTGTTCATAATAATGAACTAATTCTCTTAGCTCATTCAATCTCTTTCGAACTTCATTTAACTTTCTGATAAACAAAAAATTTATAAGATTTACACCCATTTTAGCAAATTAATGCAGACATTATTTTCATATAATAGCAGCTAACACAAACAAAATTTAGACCTAATGAAATATCCACCTGGTGTACTATCCAGGGGGTATGATTTTAAACTAATGAGTTTAATGCCAAGTACGGCTTACTCAAAATCTCACATTTTTTTTTTTTATGCTGTGTTAGGGACAAAAGCATAAGAAAATCAATTTCAATTTAATTGTTCATTTTAAGCAGGTGTAAATGTTAATAGCACAAAACTTGATGTCAAAAATATTTCTAGGTTTCTCAAGTATCAAAAGTGTGAAGTACTACTCAAACACTACCTCTCAGGCAAATCAGGTATACAGACATTACTGAGCATGTATAGAAGGTTCTTGATTTGTCTGCACATATGAGATTTATACACTACATACTACGTTTACCAAAAATAAGAATTAAGTTTGCTGAGTTCTGAATGTAAGTGCCAGGAACTGTGCCAACATTTTTTAATGAAAACATATTTCTGAACAGGTGTATTATTATCCCTATTTTGCAGATGAGGAAATACAGGCTTAGTAAGGCTAAGTTATTTGTACACGGTAACACAGCCTTGTGTGATACAATTTCAGGGCTGTCTCATTCTACAGCCTGGTCTCTAAACCATCTGAATACAGAAATATTCTAACTGTAGTCTTATTTTTTATCCTTTATTTGAAAAACAAGAAAGTAGTTATCTGTTCACAGAAACTGTGTTACATCACATCTCTTAGACAACTCAAATTATACACATACAACACACACACACCTCTTCTACCTATCACTTAAGAATGTTTACAAAATTAAATCTCGTTTTGCCAGAATTTTCAACACAAAGGAAAAAAAACATTTATCCCTATTATTTAACTTTAATCTATGTAAACAATGATTGTAAATGTTTTACTGGAGTTTTTCAGATGGATTGAGATGGACTTCATTTTCACTCTCATTCTGAGAGACTAAAGCAGCAGCAGGATAAGGACCAGATGATGTGAGGCTACTGGACTCTCCATTGACAACCGGTGCCAAGCCTACAGGAGCAGAGGGAGCTGAAGTACTTCTCTGATCCATACTCCTTTGTGGAGAGGCTGAAGAAGGCACACAAAAAAATTTTCTTTAAATCACCAGTTACTATACACAAACACTTACAGTTGGCTTTAATACCGAAAAATAAAAAGCAAAAATGATTAACAACTTAGTTTCTGCAGATTTAAATTTTAGAAACTTGTTTATTAACTTACTCCACAATTAAACACATCAAAATGCACACAGAAGACACGTTTACCTCTTTCTTCCAGAGACTCCATCACCTTTACATTATAACCACCGGGTTAAAACAGAAAGGAAAGAAGAAGAAAAGATGGAAATTGACAAGAATAATGATATTCTACCTTGGAAAACTAACTAGAGGAGAACTCTAGTTAGTTTTAACTAACGACTAAATTTGGTAACTAACTTGATAAACTTGGTTCTAGGTTAAGTTAAACAGGGCCACTATGAATGATGTGCAGTACTCAATCTGTAATTTTTATCAGGTAGTTGAAGCCGATTAGGTCTTCATCGGTTTTTCATACCCACAGACCAGAGAAGTTACATCTGGACACCAAGAAGGAACTTGTCTTGCTCCAGGAGAGAAAGAACAGTGTTAAAAAGACCATGGTACCTCAAACTATGAAATATTAAACAGCAATAAAAATCTGCTAATTAGACAATGGCTAATCCTCCATGGTCCTTGAACTAAATTTAATTACTTTCTATTTAACTTCTTTTACTATCAAATATAAATCATGCTTAAGAGGAATTAAAGATTAAGAATTTCTGCACTTCTCTACCTCCTACCATTTCAAAGATGCTGTCATTTACCAGTATCTTTCTCACAAGAATCATCATTATTTGTTGTTCACTTTAGTACCACAATTCCTGTGGGTGGTTTCCAGTAGTCTCCTCATTCTATTCCTTGACCATTCTACCTTTTGCTGCTGTTCTCACACTGCTTCCCAGTGAGGAAAAAAATGGCCTTTAAGAGTCATCAGCACACAGAGTGCTACTTTATGAATACAAAATTGACCACGAGGACTTAAGTGCAACTTTCACGTTTTTTTTTTTTTTTTTCGAGACGGAGTTTTGCTCTTGTTGCCTAGGCTGGAGTGCAATGGCACAATCTCGGCTCACCACAACCTCCGCCTCCCAGATTCAAGTGATTCTCCTGCCTCAGCCTCCAGAGTAGCTGGGACTACAGGCATGCACCACCACGCCCAGCTAATTTTGTATTTTTAGTAGAGATGGGGTATCTCAATGTTGGTCAGGCTGGTCTCGAACTCCCGACCTCAGGTGATCCACCCACCTTGGCCTCCCAAAGTGCTGGGATTACAGGCATGAGCCACCGCGCCCGGCCCACATGTTAAGTTTTTCTTAGTTGTGTTCATGTGTTTGTGAAGGATAAAAACTGGGATTATACTCGAGAGGAGGAAGAGACTAGCAGAAGTCAGGGAAGAGAAAGGATATGTTTTAGGGCAGGAATATTAAGGTTCTTTTGTGGGTGGAAAAGAAAAAGGAGATATGTGGATAATAAGGACCAGAGGCTCCAGAGAAAATGGTTTTGTTGTTTCAAAATCCCTATTTTCTTTAATTAGACAACAGCTAGAATGTTTAAAGACTAGTTGGAAGTTGCCCCTTCAATTTCTAATGCTCGAGCCTCTATTATTATTTGGATAAGAGACAGGAGCCATGTTTGAAAATGTTAAGGAACTGAAGACTAGATCTGATTTAGATGAAGAAGGTTAAGTATGTGTGGAACAAAAAAGATAGGTCCTGAAGTTACAGCTGTCTGAGATGATTATATATTTTTAAAAAATGAATACAAGTTCAGCAGTTAGAAGTTCTGGACTCTCCATACTAAACCATATATACAAGTTTTTCACAGATTTTTTTTTTTTTTAATCAACACTCTATGTTTCATAGTTTTGGGTTTTTAAATCAAAGTACTAACTGGATTAACTTTTAAGGCAAAATTTTGAATATGTTAAAAAAACAGTATTATTATGTGCACGTATCAAATATTACCTTCTCTTCTACCTTTCCCTTATTAAAATCCTACTAATTTTTCAAGGTCCAAATGTATTGCTTCCCTTTTCTGAATTATAAAACTGATTTACCACGTATTTCACTTTTATATATATTGGCTTGTAACTTAAAAACTTTTCAAATATAGGTCTGAAGTCCCTACAAATATTTTTGAGGAGCTACGTGTTCATTCCCCAAATGCTAAATTTATTATGTGACAGTATATATATTTCTGTGTCTTATACCCAACATTGCTGAACCAGATTTACTCACATGATGAATTGTTAAGATGCTGATCTCGAAGTGTATGAAGTTCTCCAAGCAATTTGTCCATTTTTTGTTTCTTTTCCTGCAGCACTCTCATTTTGCTAAACAATTGGACTTTCTCATCAGGTAAACGTTCTGAAGCTGATGGATTCCTGCTCTGGGAAACCTCCCTAGTTAATGAAAGACTTTCTGCCTGTCTTCTATTGTCTGGAACAGCTGGAGGCTTATTAAAAAACAAAAACAATAAAAGAAGAAGAATAAAGACTAAGGCAATTAAATGTATTCTCACTTTTTAAATGCACAAATATCCTTTATAAAGAGAAAGAAATATTTGCTAGGTTGTGCTGGTAGGTAAGTATATACTCTTACTATTCCCAAATTAAATATGGTTTCCTGATATGCCACTATTAACACATGAAATCATCCCTCAGTATCGGTGAGGGATTAGTTCAAGGACCCCTGGGGACACCAAAAACAGCAGATACTCAAATCCCTTATATAAAATGGTACAGTATTTGCATATAATCTATACACATCCTCCTATATACTTTAAATCAGCTCTAGATTACTTATAATACCTAATACAATATAAACACTATGTAAATAGTTGTTAAATTTTTAAATTTGCATTTAAAACATTGTTATTTTTCCCCCAAAAATATTGCCGATCCATGGTTGGTTGAATCCACAGATGTGGAACCCACAGATACTGAGAGCTGACTCTACATGGTTTTACATACACATAACCACACAGAGGTCTTGGATTCACTAGCCATCATTACTTGAATCAAAAGTAGTAACAATGCCACGTTATATAAAATAAACCTTCAAAAATCTCATTCTCTCTCTTGCCTTCTTTCTAGAACTACCACTGTAAACTTTAACTTCTTAACCTATCAGTTTTTCCCATCACTTCTCTCTCATGGTTTTTTTTTTTTTTGACAGAGTCTCACTTTGTGGCCCAGGCTAGAGTGTAGTGGTATGATCTCAGCTCACTGAAACCTCCGTCTCATGGGTTCAAGTGATTCTCCTGCCTCTCGAGTAGCTGGGATTACAGGTACCTGCCACCATGCCTGGCTAATCTTTCCATTTTTAGTTGAGACGGAACATTTTTAGTTCACCATGTTGGCCAGGCTGGTCTCAAACTCCTGACCTCAGGTGATCTACCCGCCTTGGCCTCCCAAAGTGCTGGGATTACAGGCGTAAGCAACCGCGTCCGGCCCTCTTTTTTTTTTTTCAAATTATGAAACATTTCAAGAATCCATTAGGGCTTAGGAAATAATAAGAAAACCTCCCATTATGCTTAGTCAAATTTTAAGATTTTCCCATATTTGCATCAATTATTTTAAGAAAAATATAACATTACAGATTTAAGTAAAGCTCTGCTTGTACCCTTTCCAATGTCACTACCCACGCCAAAGGTAACTCCAACCTGGAATCAGGTATCTACCATTCATATGTTTTTATTTTCTAATGCCTATGTATACATACGCTCAAAATATAGACTTTTAAAAAAATAAGGTAAGTGGTATCCTTCTTAAACTTGAATTCTGTATTCATTAGCAATGGCTTATTTACTGTAACTGCTGTAAAGAATTTCACGCTAGATAAGAATTCATTAGCCCATTTGTGTTCATGGACATTTGGGCTGTTTCTGTTTTTTTTTTGCTATTAACACAGAGTTGCCATGAACATTCTTTTATCTATCTTCTCGTGAACATGTGATAGTTTCTCTAAAGTAGGCCCCAGGTCTACCAGAAAAAATTTACTAGGTACTACTATATAACTCTCCAAAGTGGTTGGGCCATATTCTCATTTTCACTTGGTCAGCAAGAAGACAAGAGACACTGCATCTTCAATCATACTCACTTCCAATGGAGAGGTATTAATTCATCCTTTCTTACCCAAGGCCCACATACTGAAAATCTGCATTTATATCACTTACAAAGTACATCAAATTAAAACACTCACTAACTCTCAAATTAAGAACTTTCTTAAAATTGTTAGTAAATTATTCCTTCAAATGAGAATTCCAAGGTTGTATGGAGTCCCATGTATCTAGTCGAAGGACAGAGATTTAAAGCAGTCTTAATGGTTGTAGACTATTAAGTCTTGTAAAGGAAAAAACATGTCATCCAGTAGCATACAAAGAAAAACTTCACTAATCACTTCATTCAAAGAAAATTCTCCTCTAATTCAGTGATTCTTAAAGTATAGCCCCCAGACCACCGGCATTGGACTGAGACATGGAGAAACCTACCCCAAATCCATGAATCATAATTTTGGAGGTGGGGGGACCCCACCAATTAGAAACCTACACTGCTAAACAATCATGCCAGGTGATATGTATGCTCACTGAAGTTTCAGAATCACTGTTGTAAGTAACGTGATTTTTTAAACTCAACTATAGTGAAACACCTAGGTTACCTGAGAATCACGAAGCTGATTATGAAAACGCTGAATTAAGTCATTCAGTTCTTCATTTAGTTCAGATGTTATACTGACGCCAGATAAGCTACCTGCGGTTTCTGCAACAACTGGAAAGAAATTAATAACTATTGATTAATATAAATAAAACACCTTTTTTAATCTCTGAGAAGCTAAAAATAACTTTTAAAAAAAAACCTTGAAACTAGTTAACAATCCTATCTATCTGCCAACAATCATTTTATTAGAAGTTTCCATCTAACTTAAAAATGAAGGGATGGTCACAAAACTCTAGTAAAGTGATTCATCTTTTTCTGTCCCAACATACAAGGAGGGTTACTATTACATCCCAATAGCAGTGACTCAGTGGAGCAGGTCTGTCTAAGGTCAGTGGGGAGTGGAAGGGAAAGTGATAGTGTAAAAAAGCACAGCTGATTCTGACAGGTTTCCATCTCCATGCTCTTGAATAGAATCAATTCCCTGGTAGAGCAGCTGGCAAACTTTTCTTAAAGGTTCAAATAGTAAATATGTTAGGCTTTGTGGGAAATACAGTTTTTGTCTCAACCACCCAGATCTGCTTTTACAGGGTAAAAGCAACCACAGACAATGTGAACAAATGGGTATGGCTGTGTTCCCTAAAACTTTATTTCAGGGCCGGGCGTGGTGGCTCAAGCCTGTAATCCCAGCACTTTGGGAGGCCGAGACGGGCGGATCACGAGGTCAGGAGATCGAGACCATTCTGGCGAACACGGTGAAACCCCGTCTCTACTAAAAAAAATACAAAAAACTAGCCGGGCGAGGCAGCGGGTGCCTGTAGTCCTAGCTACTCGGGAGGCTGAGGCAGGAGAATGGCGTAAACCCGGGGGGCGGAGCTTGCAGTGAGCTGAGATCTGGCCACTGCACTCTAGCCCGGGCAACAGAGCCAGACTCCGTCTCAAAAAAAAAAAAAAAAAAAACTTTATTTCAGGCAATGAGCCAAACTCAGCTGACAAAAGTTTGCTGACCCCTGCAATAAAATGGATAATTTATTGACGTGGCTGTTTGTGATACAAGTCATACTAAAAGACTGTGGTTTTTATCTTCTTAATTTAAAAATAATGTCCCCATATTCATAAAGCAGTTTTGTGACAATAATTTTCATAACAGTTACTGTTCTACTAATGAATAACTCCATCCTTATCCTCACTTGTAACTCTCCAACTCTACAATAGACATCGGTGGCGAGGTACAGTGTCTCACACCTGTAATCCTGAAACTTTGGGAGGCCGAGGTGGGCAGATCACTTGAGCGCAGGAGTTCAGGACCAGCCTGGGCACCACAGTGAGACCCCATCTCTACAAAACTACAAAAATTAGCCCAGCGTGGTACACCACGCCTGTAGTCCTAGCTATTCAGGAGGCTTGGGTGAGAGATTCACCTGAGCCTGGGAGGCAGAGGCTGGAGTGAGTCAGGATCACGCCACTATATTCTAGCCTGGGTTGACACAGCAAGACTGTGTCTCACAAAAAAAAAAAAAAAAAAAAAAAAAGGAAAGAAAAAAGACAATTGGTTAAAAATTGCTACTGTTTTAAAGGAAAACACTACCTTTTTTCCACTGAGAACTGAGAATATCAAGGCTATATGGAATCCTATATATCTAGTCAAATCTCTATGCTGAGAAGAAATTACAGTACTGATAACACATGTAACTTGCTAGTTAAGTGGTGAAAGGGACACGCTTTGAGGTAACATAATTATCCCAAGATAATATCTCATATATCAGATTAAATACTGTAACTGTAGCTTTTCATGGCTGTTCATTAGTATGCCCCTGCAAAATCTCACAAATACAAGACTAAATTTGTTTTAAAATTACTAAGCTAAAATTCTTTTTGAAACAGTATGAAATAAATTCAAACTCATGTGCATTCTACTCCTATTTTCTGACTCATAATAGTGTATTTTTTAAAAAGAAATTATCTGCTTACTTTCAAAAGTTCATATTCAGAAACAGAAACAAGACCCTTGACCTAGAATTCAACAAATGTAATTCTGCTAAAATTCTATATAAATCTAGGCAAGTCACAAACTCTGTAGAGTTCCTTCGCTACAGAACAGAAATAAGAATTAAAGCTCTGAGTAACCTAGAAATCTCTGATGATCAAAGGAGATTATGTAAGTTTAGAGATTAATAGAACTATCAAAGGAAAGCTTTTAAATTTGATATTTCAAACTCGAAAAATATTTAAAAGGTTAGTCATTAACTAAACTAGTATTAGTCATTATGTTAAAGTATTTTGATTATCATTTCTTAAATTATCTATTTTCTAAATATAAAAGCTAATGGTACTTTAAATTTTACAATGGAGAAATGGGGACAAAAATCTTTGTAATTATTACTATATACAGCTATGTAATTATTACAAAACAGTAAGTTATTGGCCAGGCAGGGTGGCTCACGCCTGTAATCCCAGCACTTTGGGAGGCCGAGATGCGCAGATCACGAAGTCAGGAGTTCGAGACCACCCTGACCAACATGATAAAACGCTGACTCTACTAAAAATACAAAAATTAGCCAGGCATGATGGCAGGTGCCTGTAATGCCAGCTACTCAGGAGGCTGAGGCAGGAGAATCGCTTGAACCTGGGAGGCGGAGGTTGCAGTGAGCCAAGATCATGCCATTGCACTCCAGCCTGGGAAAAAGAGCAAGACTCTGTCTCAAAAAAAAACAAAAAGAGTTAAGTTATTTGAAAGTCATAACGTTCCTTATGAAAATGTAAACTTAAATTAAGTATAACAGGGATTAGACAGTTGAGTCAGTGGGCTAGGTTTGGACAGCAGAATAAACTGATGCACAACAGGGCAGCGTCAGTGAGAACCTAAACTGCCTTGCAAAAACAGAGTGCTCAAAGGAGAGAAATTATTATTAGAAGGGAATGGTGGGGAATAGACTACTAGAAAACATAACTTAGTTTTGTTGAGTTTCAATAACTAATCATCTTTTTTTTCAATTTAATGAGACACTAAAATACCTAAGTTTTAAGGTGATGATAAACTTACAAAATCAGATTCAATACTAATAAATTCAATACAACTTTCATCTAAATCACACATGGCTATGAGGAAAAGAGGAAGAAAATTTCTCAGTCTCAGGAAGTATAGACTATAAATACAGTTCTAAAGAGCTAGTATATACAAAAGGATACCTAATTAAAATAACAGCTACTACTAACTTTGAAGACTAAAGATACTTTATAAATTTATTCACTGCCTCACTTAAGGTTTTAACCCTTTCTTGGGAAGCAAGCAAAGAATGACAATCCTAGCTGAATAAAATAGAAAAAAAGGAAATAAATGCATCACAAGCCTTATCAGTCTGAGGTACAAAAACAGAACTACAGCCTGTCTCTTTTACCTCTTAAGGGTACTCTCTGATGAAAAGAAGAGCGATCTGGCTGTCTGCATGGTATAGTATGATGGCCAGGAGTAGTCCCTGCAACCTTTTCTGCATAACCAGAGAAAAGCACAGGAAAGTATAAGCCTCATATAAAGGTTTCTAAACTAGACAACAATCAAGATCTGATTATGCAATAATCAGCATCCACCCTGCAATACAATTATGTATGAGTCTTCCTTGCAAAAAGAATATTCTCAGACTGTGACATACCAGAATCATCCATCACTGCAATAGCTTGCTCTGCTTTATGTTGCAGAGCTAGAAGCGCAGCCTGCCGTCCCTGTAGAGCTCTTAGTTGCTCCTGTTGTTGTAACATTCTTTTTAATAAATCATGTTGTTTCTTCAAATTTTCTATCTCTTCCATAGGCTCCTGCTGAGGATCTCTGGCCTGGAAAATAAGACCAACAATACTCGTATCTGACTATTAAAATCCACGTTGCTGTTTCAACTATCAATGGCAAAGTATACACATTGATAACAAATTATTAAATATACAACCCTAAATATAGTTTTAGCAGACATCAAGAAAAAAGAGTAAGAATAGAATGATAACACAGAGATACAGCCTGCCACTTAAGACTTAGGTAATTTCACAGTAAAAAGCTATATAATCAATGGCTTAGCAGGAATAGGAACGAACAAAAGGAAAAGAAAAAGACACACAAAACATAAAAAAGGCCAAGAGGGATGGGGACACACACACACACACACCCCTAGGCCCCTACAGAAAAGTAGGAGCACATTATGCTGGGTTAATGGGGACACACACACACACACACACACACACACACACACACACACACACACACATATCTAGGCCCCTACAGAAAAGTAGGAGCACATTATGCTGGGTTAATGACCTGAAAGTCTTGTAATCCCAGCACTTTGGGAGGCCAAGGAGGGCAGATCACAAGGTCAGGAGTTTGAGACCAGCCTGACCAACATATGAAACCCCATCTCTACTAAAAATACAAAATTTAGCTGGGTGTGGTGGTGTGCGCCTGTAATCCCAGCTACTCAGGAAGCTGAGGCAGGAGAATCGCTTGAACCCAGGAGGTGGAGATTGCAGTGAGCTGTGACAGACTGCGCCACTGACCGCCAGCCTGGGAGACAGAGCGAGACTCCGTCTCAAAGAAAAAAGAAAAAAAAAAGAACAAAGATTAGAAGTAAAATTTAAAAACAACCACCACCAACCTAGGAAACAGGCACACATACTATTTCTAACAAAGGACTGAAATTTCAAAAATACATTTTTTATTTGATAATCTTATGTAAAAAGATTTTAATTTAATTGTATCACATTATCAGACATATAAGAAAATAACAAATTTTATATTATGTATCAAAGACATCATTATTTTACTCTTAAATTATGCTGATTCATCTGAGTCTGATGACATAAAATGGAAGTAAATACTTCCAAATTCCCTGAAAATGCTAAGAAGTTATCATCTAATCTAAAAGTAGAGGGGATGGATTAAATAAGTGGCACTTACAAAAAATGATGAAATTTTAAGTGTTAATCTTAAAACTGCTCAAAATGTAACCCAACAAGAAAATGGAAAAGCTAAGCAGAGACAAATTTAAATACAACTGGAAACAATATATTACAAGCTAAATTATATATTGAAATGTATACCATAATTGTATTTTTCATCACCAATTTACCTTTTTAAAAGTCTTTTATTTTAAAAGTTCAATGATTTTACCTAATATTTACATAAAATATATCACTTTTGTTTCACTTAGTCAATTTTAAATCTGCACTGCTAACAAATATTGGTTGGGGTTATGTAAATTTTAAATAAACAAATGACTAAAGAGAGCAAAGAAGTTCAAAGATTTCTTTTGAAAGTAAAAATGCACTGATCTACACTTGCTATGCACATTTGATTCCTGGAGAAATTATGGAGCACACAGACGGGCTCAAGAGAAACTCCCTTCTGGGTGACATCCTTTACCAATACTATATAAAAATTTCTTTACCTCCCCACGTAAAACTCATCAGTATTGTGAATAAGCATGAGTAACTGTGGTAGTATTTTACACTTTCACTTGGAAATCAATAAAATAAATAAGTAAACAAATAAGTACAAGGCAAAGAGTTAAATATTCAAGAAAGTTATGATCAAATAGGAAGTTGGCTATAATTAGATTATTTCATGTAAACATCAGAGGTGCCTAGTCAGTGCCTATATATCCTAGACCATCTCTAGACTTCATGAGCATGGGAAACAAATAGGCTACCTGGATTTTGGTAACCCAATATTTATTAGAGATTTTTCTGTTGTCTTGAACCTCTAAAACTGAAACTTTTAATAAATTAAGTATTGTTTACTCAGTTCTCTCCTATCCTATGTAAGGGGAGTTACTTTATAAATATTTACATCCATTTCTGTGGAAATTCATCCTAGTATGGCTTATTTCCAGACAGTTTACATCTTTAGGAAAAAAAAACTTTGAAGGGTAACGGTAATTATCAACAGCTAGCCCTCTCAGAATGCAGCAAAAATAATTTTATAATGATTTCATCAAAGTCAACGGTAAAATGTAAAACCAAACCAAACAGGTACAGATATCAAAGGAATGAGTAAAAAAAAAAATCCCCAGGTTGATCAAATACCCTCTAGCAAAGCATAAATTATAATTAGGAGAAAAAAATTATGCAAATGAGAAAAAAGCATACTTTTTAAAAAGTTCTTTAATCCTTATTAGTCACAAAACTGTGATAACCTAATTATAAAGAATTCTAAGCTATTAAACACAATTATCTTCAGATTTTTCACTAATGCAAAAATGAATTCTCAACAATTTTCAAAATTAGTGAAGTACTACTACTACATAACTTTCACATTCATATAAACATTTCAGACTGATGCTCAGAAAAACTGAGCCAATAGATGGGAGCCTATGATGAAATATACAGAAGAGGAAAAAATAAAAATATCTAGGTAGGAGTAAGAAGATACCAGGAAGATGGCACCTGGCATAGAAATCCAAAAAGGATGCTAGGTGTATATTAATGCTTCAAATACATACTTTTCTTTAAACTTTTTTTGAAAAAGTCACCTTCACCAACTACGTTTTTCGTTTATAGAATAAAAAAATAACTTAGGCATCAAATCCTGAGTTGTAAATATGTAACAGTGCAATGTCAGAGAAGCCTCAATCTTCCTTTCCTCTACTCAACTGAGGTTCCCCTAGTAATTATTAATGGACCCAAATGTATTTTTCCAGCTTCAGATAATTATGTACTTCAATTTCTTAACGTGAAGGGTGAGGAACTGTAAGCCTAGAGAAGATAAAGCTGTGACTTATTCAATGTCACAGTTAAGGGAAATCGGGTTCTTAGGCTCCAGTCTTCTTTACGTCATATTGTCTCCTCCAAATTATGCGCTGGTTTCTAAATACAAAAGTATAAGACATCATATCTGAAGAACCATAGCTAGTTTACAAGACAGGGCAAGCTCACATGAAATAACGAGCAATGATTAAAATAATGGCAAAACACAGGTACAAGGTACAAAGAAAGCTTATAAATTTTAAGAGGTGAGATTAAGTTGGGGGCCATGAGTATAGGAAAATAATGAAGGCATGGCTACTCATAGAAGGCTTTCTTTTGTAAAATTATGCAAGATGTCATCATGTCTTAAAATACTCCGTAAAGTAGAACGTGCCGTTGGTAGGCAGCTCTAGAATATCAATCATTTCATAACATGTGTAAGTCTCAAGGTTGCTTTCAACCCTGAATCTCATGTAAGACCCTCAACTATGTTTTCCGCTATTCTAACAGAAAATACTACATTTTGAAAAGATTCTAAGGAGGAAAAGGGGGTGGGGTGGTGAGAATGACAGTTCCTGCACAGTAGAGAAAAAATAAACACAGGTGGTGGGAATTAAGATTTCTTTCCCTGAAGAAATTAAAATAATTTTGCAAACAGAATACTAACAGAACAACGAGACAGCCTTAAGAATCAACAAAGTCAAACTGGAATAAACACCATAAGCAAATTCAAGACAGAATAGTATTCACCTATAAGGATATTATTCAAAGAAACCTAAAAACAGAAAAGTGGTTTTTAAATTGTATGTAATGCCTTAAGAAAAAAAGAACTGGCAGATACTGTATTAACTGTTAACTCTTAAATTTGCTTGTCACTATTCAGAAGGATTAAAGAGAAGAAACTTCCAAAGGTTACCGATTATGCTTCATGTTTATTTGCTCTTCTCCAATGCTACTAGTTTTTAAAATAATCAGTTACTTTCTTTACTGTTGAACTGGGGAAGCTTTTACTTGATACTTGATGTAGTAAGATTCCCGTAACTAATTTCAAACTGTGCTCCCAAATTCTTGTAGGAACCAGAATAAACAAACACAAAATGCCAAAATATCTAGAGGTTAAGTTTTATCATTTGTAAATAGCCACACACACCCAAAAAAAAAAAAAAAAAACCATAAAATGAGCATGGGAAACAACTAGCCTATCTGGATCTTGGTAAGCCAATATGGGAAAGTGGGAGAGTGTAGTCCTAGGTAATAAACCAGTAATAAAACATATGAAATTAGTCTTACCTATACTCAATTATTAAAATAGTACCTTGCTCCTGCCAACAGATACATGCACTTTTATAAATGATATTTTTATTCAAACTTTTTTTTTTTTGGAGACGGAGTCTCGTTCTGTTGCCCAAGCTGGAGTGCAGTGGCGTGATCTCAGCTCACTGCAACCTCCGCCTCCAGGGTTCACGCGATTCTCCTGCCTCAGCCTCCTGAGTAGCTGGGATTACAGGCTCACACCACCATGCCTGGCTAATTTTTTGTGTATTTTTAGTAGAGACAGGGTTTCACTATGCTGGCCTGACTGGTCTCGATCTCCTGACCTCATGATCCGCCCGCCTCGGCCTCCCAAACTGCTGGGATTTACAGGCATGAGCCACCTTGCCCGGCCTATTCAAACTCTTTTATGTGGAACTACAAAAAGTTGTCTTTAACTCTATCTGGAATGCCATTATGCAAATAATGGAAAATTTAAAAACCTTTTAAAAGAAACACTGCAGAAAAAACAAACAAAACAGAGGCCACCAAGTCAGCTGGATAATCTTTCTATAAAAGCAAAGGAAAGGGGTTTCCAAAAACAAAAATATAAACCAAAAAATCCGATACTAAAGTACCACCTAAATTTCTTTATTTTTATTTATTTATTTTTTTTGAGACAGTCTCACTCAGTCACCCATGCTGGAGTGCAGCGGCTCACTGCAACCTACACCTCCTAGGTTTAAGCGATTCTCCTGCCTCATCCTCCTGAGCAGCTGGGATTACAGGCGTGCGCCACCACGCCCGGCTAATTTTTGTGTTTTTAGTAGAGACAGGGTTTCGCCATGTTGGCCAGGCTGGTCCCGAACCCCTGACCTCAGGTGATCCGCCCGCCTCGGCCTCCCAAAGTGCTAGGATCACCACGCCTGGCCCCATCTACATTTATGAACGCGAATATCAGAAACAAAGGGCAACTGACTGATGGCTGAGGTTTAAGAACATGTTATAAAAAAGGGAATAAATTACATTTCAAAACCTCTGTTAATGTAAATTAAAAACAGCTGTCAGATATAATCCATGGAGAGGTATATAAAAAAGTAGAAAAGAAAAACATTAAGGGACAGAAGTTTACTAAAGCAAATTACAGTATGACAACTATATTAACAATATGTAAGTAATAGCAACAACAGAAAAGCAAATAAAGAAGAAGAAATATGAACAAAAGAAGTGCTCATTTAAAGACTTCCCAAGTTAATATTGGAAAGTATACCTTTGAGGGAAATCCATGTTTTCGGCTATATTTCCTATTAGGCCTCAGTTCCCTGTCATTCTGAGGTCTGTCACCTTTCCCTTTCGGACTTGTAGTAACGTCAATGTCTGAAACCTGTTCTTGTGAAGCTGAATTCCCTAGTTTGTCCTCAATGCATGGCCGAACTCTCAGACTAAAAGATGCCTCCTCCTTTATTAAATAGTGTAGCATATTAATTTCTTAACACAAACTCCTGTTTAACATATAAGCCAGCCTTATAAAACAACTTAAAAAGTACTAGTCTACCTTTAAAAAAAAAAAAATCAATCCACATCCCCCTCCAAGTGGCAGTAAACTTAGTCTTTTTTTTTTTTTTTGAGACGGAGTCTCGCTCTGTCGCCCAGGCTGGAGTGCAGTGGCCGGATCTCAGCTCACTGCAAGCTCCGCCTCCCGGGTTTACACCATTCTCCTGCCTCAGCCTCCCGAGTAGCTGGGACTACAGGCGCCCGCCACCTCGCCCGGCTAGTTTTTTGTATTTTTAGTAGAGACGGGGTTTCACCATGTTAGCCAGGATGGTCTCGATCTCCTGACCTTGTGATCCGCCCGTCTCGGCCTCCCAAAGTGCTGGGATTACAGGCTTGAGCCACTGCGCCCGGCCTAGTAAACTTAGTCTTTTAGGTTTTCTGTAGACTAGACTGTTGCTTACTGTAATTAAGCAAGTACCACACCCTGGGTAATTACCACACTACACAACTGTTAAAGCACATTTTTAACATTTATTCTGCTACATGTTATTAGCCAACTTTCATATCATCATTTTATATTATGAAAGAAACTGTCATCACAATGAATACTTTATACAAATTACAATACATCTACACAAGTTCCCACCCCTTCCCAACAGAATTCCTTTACCCACATTGTCCTAACCCTTTCATTTCTGCTGGAATCTAAGGAAGAAATTATGCCTAGCACCACTGTAAATAGAAAAACAATTTCCCCACAGTAAAATCCATTCTTCAACAACTTTGGCTCTCCAAGTATCTCCTGTTGAAAATAATGTAAAGAAAAGAAATTCAAATTGCCTCTTCAAATTAGGAAGGTCCGGGAAGAGAAAGGAGGCAGGTAAGAACTATGCGGTCAATACTAATAGGAAACAAACCTTCAAATTCCTAATGCTGAATGGCATTTTCAATACCTCAAAACCCGAAGAGATACATGCTTATCCTCTCAAAACAAAAGCTTTACTAATCTGTAATAGGTGTTAAAAGTTTAATAATGCACGGTTATAGGCACACCTGTTTAAAATGCCTAGAAACACCCTAGCATTGAACCACAACAGGTTTTATAAATCTTTCCTCAAAGTTTTGTAAATTACTATTTTTCAGAAAAGCAGTACTTTACTTCAACAAATTTGATTTTGCAAAGTCAGCAATTATAGCATTTTTCTCATTGTGAATAAATCACAATGTAAATGCTATCCTGTCCCATTTACTAGTTTTTATCTCAATTTTTCAGTCATTTGGTTTTGCTCCAGTACTAGGATAGAGTCCAAGAAATGAAAAATTCTGATATCCTTAAGGAGTCCTCAGTGACAAATGAACTTGGTTATTTCCAAAAGACTATATGCTAAGTAATCACTAATGTTGCCTATTGCCCTTAATTCCACCATCAATTTTAACTTGTTTGATGCTTCTTAAAATTAGTGAAGCTTTGCTTAACAAAACAAACTACAAAAACAATGTTTCTATAAATTGAAGATCAAAAATTACATTTTCAAATCAACCATTAAAATTATTTTTAGCGTTAATAAATAAAACTTAACTTCCATGTTTAAATACAGAATACATGCAGCATTAACAATTTGAGGGTTTCTTCCCTGGAATACACTTTTCATTAAGGAACGCCTAGAAAATAACATCTTGAAAACTGGGAGAAAAGTTTAAACCTTCATTTCCAGCACTTTAATTACCAAAAAGCTGCTTACCGTGGTATCTGAAGCCTCAGACTGCACATCTATGTTTAGCGATGTGCTCTCAGCTACAGAACCAGATCCCACAGCTGAATCTATAGTCCGAACATCCTCCTCCTCATTTTCTCTAGCCTGAAATATTTTAGTGGTATAAATCATACAGCTATTAAAATGGGCAATAAAATGTTATAATGGATGGCACGATTTTTTGAAAATATGTTAACTCCTCTGGCGTGGCAACAGAATGTCATCAGTAAATATACACTGAGATACTACAGAAATAACTCAATATACTATTTTAAAAGTCTAATACTTACAAGGATTTTTTTAAGAAATTTCATATATGACTTTTCTTGTTCTTTAAGGTGATCTATTAGATGAGTAAGGCGCTCAACATTAGCAGATCTCTCATTTTTCTCTACAAGATCTTCCCGCATGGAACTAGCTTTAGTAATATAATCACGAATTTGAACAAGCCTGCTTACAATCTGCAGGGGAAATATTTAAAAAAAAAAAAGCATGAAAGCACACAATATATAAAACTGAGGATAATTAGTTCAACAGCAACAGTTTAATTTTTATTTCGAAGATAATGAAAGATACTTGGATTACTGTGTGAATTAATACATGCAAAAAATCGGAATCCAGCTTAGATTTTAATCAAAACATAATTAGTAACACTAAAAACTCCAATCGCTGTCAATTTAAAAATAAATTTAAAAATTTTAATCTACAGTATGTGAAAAATTTTACTTCTACAACTGCACACTAAACTATATAAATTTTCCTAATGTTTACATAAGTTATAAATTATACGTATTATAGTTTTGCAACTACTTTCCAAAAGAATTATATTGCCATTTTTAAACATTCCTACAAAAATCTACTTATCACTTTGCTTCCAATCCCCCTTTACTAAAAACTGGCAATATGCTATATTGCAAATAAACAGAAGCCTTAATTAACCTGAATATGCCATTTCTAAAATTATTTTGGATAAACAGAAATTTACTCTATTTTAAGTAAATCTGGCAGACTAAGGAAGGGGATCAGTGAAGCACTTTAATTCCACCTAACTAAAATTCCTGTGTGCATAACCTAATTTTTTACCTCTTCATGTTAGTATTTTGAGCTTTGTGAAAAGAACGAGCAAAAGAAAGAAATGTTATCACCTGGCTGCTCTCCATTGCAGGTTCTCCCCTCCCATCTTCTTCAGACACCTGACAGTTTTGCAAGAGGTCATTACTTAGAGCAGAAGCAAACAACTCTTTACATTGTGCTGATCCAATCGTTTCTCTGTTTGGGGGACTTGTAGATGCATCTTTGCTCTTGTTAGTATTAATCTGCATAGGCAAAAAGTTGAAGGGCTTTCGGTTTTCACTAAGCTGACGTTTGTTGTTAGCAGCTGTTGCTCTACCTTGAGAATCACTTCCAATGCTTCTCTACATATGAAAAAGAAATCAAATCACACAAACATTAATCTTATGACAAAATTTTGTTTTAACCCCAACGTTCTTAGTTTCACCATCAGATATTGATTCAGAAGGTGCGCACAAACAGCTTTGCAGTAAGAACTGAAAGAGTTTTGGTTCTGTAACAGTCTTTCACTAAAATATGAAAATTTGATTAGCATTTTCTAGACTTCATTTTGTTGAGACAATTCAACCGATGAATATGAACAAGATTAGTCTAAATGAAGTACAGGTTGAGTACTCCTTATCCAAAATACTTCGGACAAGAAGTGTTACGAATTTCACTTTTTTTCAAATTTTGGAATATATGCATAAACATGAGATACATCCTGGGAAAGAGACCTAAGTCTAAACATAAAATCCATTTATGTTTCATATGCACCTTATACACATAATCTGAAGGTAATTTTATACAATATTTTTAACAATTTTGTGCACGAAACAAAGTTTTGATTGTGTTTTCACTGTAGCCCGTCACACAAGGTCAGGTGTGAAATTTTCCACTCATATCGGCACTTAAAAAGTTTTGGATTCTGGAGCATTTCAGATTTTCGTGTTAGGGATGCTCAACATGTCCTAGGACCATGGATCACATTTTAACTCATACTGGTTTTTATTACTTGCTTATAGTATTTTTATAGGCTTTGGACCCAATGAATCAATGTAATTAAAGCTGTGTCTATATGAAGAACTGTCTGAAAAAGTATTCAGCTCAGTGCCTGACAGTTAAGTGTTCAATAATTGATAGATACAAATAAATGATACATGATCATCACCAACATCATTATCCGACTTGAATCTACCTTTCTACATTTTTGGAAATGTGTGTGTCTGTATGACATAAAGATCTGACAGTAAAATATTTGTGAAGAATTTATTATCATTTTTACTTGCTTTTAAGATCTAAACTTTATTTTGGTGATCATAAATAGAAAATAGTTTCATTCTAAACTTGAGGTAACCCACCACATCCCACACTTAGCCAATGATATATATACTAAACTGGAACTTTCCATTACTTAATATCAATTTTATTCAGTTACTAAAAAGCAAAATTTAGTTTCATAGTAAAATCACTTGAGTTAATCATACAACATAGTATAAAGTCCAGAAATACATGTCTTTAGCAAGTTTAGAAATGAGACTTCATTTCCCTCTAAACAACACAGGACCATCCCCAGTGATGAAAATTCTTTTCGTAGGCACAGACACTTTTTTAAAAAGTCACATAAAAACTCAATTTTCTATTCCTAAGACAAATTATTTAATCCATTTCAAGTATTTCTCACAGTAATAACTTGATTTTTAAAAATAATTCACAAACCTGATCTAAATCACTGAAGTTTATCCGCTGTTTCAGTTTCTCTAATTCTGCCTGCTCTGGGACAGACATCTGACTCATGTATCTGCTGTGTGGGAATGTATGTGGAGTCTTCGTTCTTCGCCTTCCAACTCCCGGTGACGACTCCGGAGAAATATCATTAGTTACTCTTTTATCACTTTCTACACCAAACTTTTTCTTATTCTTTTCTGATGATCTATTTGCTTTCTTCTGTTGGCCACCCCAATCCTTTAAAAAAAGTAAAAGAAAAAGTTAACCTGGTCTCTATCAAACCAGGAAAATAGTTTGGTATAATTAAAAAGTTTTGGTCAGTTTTAAAATTAAAAATGACAAAACATTTTTGACAGACTTACACTCCTAAAGACCATTATTTACTTCTATTAACCCATTTTTCCCTCATTACATCTACCCTAATTTTATAGCCCATCCTTCTGAAAATAGATTATTTTCTTATCAAGATCACTAACAAATACAAATCCTCAAATGCCAACCCTAAAATCAATCTGAGTATTTCCAAGAGGATTTTTTACACTGTTATTTTCTATTATAAATAGAGAAATAAATTAAATACCTTTACTGACCTCCTATAAACTCGGTATGTATCATAAAAAGATCTGAAATCCAATCAACCTAGGTTCTAAAACTAATTACTGTTTTCTGAAAAAACACTCCCCTGCGTGACCCTAGGCTATTTATTTCACTTCCTATAGTCTCAGTTTCCTAATCTCTAAAATAGTGTCACCTTCAAAACAGGATTAAAAAGAATTAGTACCTAGCATTTAGCAAGCAATAAATATAACTTTCATTTTTATAGATAAAAATGTACATGATAATAGCTAATATGGAATTACAAAAGTGCTTATAGTTTTAACTGGAAAACATTTTTATTTACTTCATTATACCCACATAACCTAATTCATTCAACAAAAAGGTCTGTAAATTCCCACTTTATCCAATTGGAAGACTCTTTTAGTTACTAGTATAGCAAACCACTTGGGATATTTTCCTTATTTTAACAAAACTCCCTTCTTTACGAATTGTCCTTCCACCCAATCTATGAGTGAATATTTCTGCCAACCTGTTACACTACTTACCTCACCCCATCCTCGCCACAGAAGACTGAAAAAAGAAACATATCTAATCCAAATTAGCAAAATCATACTTTAAAATTTCAAATTGGAACTAAGAGATAACTAGTCAGTACATAACTGCAACCATAATTAAAAACTTTAGAACGACGGGACAGCCACAGTATATCACATGGACCAGAGGAGAGAAAACTGGTCTGTAAAGAGAAAGCTGTGTTAGGCAGATGCACTCAGAAGCAGAGTTAGGGTGGTGAAAATTCTTGACAACTTTCCAATTCCTTCTCCCAGTCCCTTCCTAAAACCCAGCTGCATGCCTTAAACATGATTTCCATAAAAAAACACTTTTACATCTTTATATAATAGTAAATCTTCTTTCTGGCTTAAAAGCTAACTCAATTTGATTTCTGTGTCTTCAATTAATATAGTAAACAGCCCAGGGACCCTTAATATCTTGGCCAGAAAGTGTTTACAAAGAGCATCGGTGAGCTAAATTTGGTCAGGGGGCAAATTGCATTTTAACATTAATAGCCAACAACACACCATGAAGAGTAAGGTATCATACCATATTGTTGAGCCTGTCATCAACATTCTCATTGCTCCAATTTGGTAAATCCTGATCATTCATGCCATCTTCAAAAGGACCTCCTCCTGTGGCCATACTGGCTTTAACAATTAACTCTCTGCAAAACAAGTTAAGAACTGAGCTTTAACACATAAAAACAAACTCGTTTTTTAAATCACTCCAAGAAGTGTAGCAATACAATCATTGAAGCACTGATTTTATGAACTAAAATGAGGCACTGTCAACCACATCACAAACAAACTGATTTAGCTGCAATAGGCATATTATGATTAAAATGAGTTGGTAGTTGGAATGACAGAGAAAGGAAAATCCCTGAATATACCTTATGCGCACTAGTCTGCATACTAAGTAAGATTACTTACTTAATTCAACACAGTCCCAAAAGGTAGAACAATAAGGTAGGAAAAATGTCATAAACAGCTAGAACCAGAACTTCTCTCAGGAAAGAAAGTATCTCTGTTCTGACAATGGACTTGGGATGAAGATGATACTCTGAATACAGGCATTAGTTCTGTGCCAAAGATTCAAAGAGGGGAGAACTGCGCTGCAAGAAACAAGAAGAAAGTTTGGTTTTATTAGGAAGGAAGGTACGATACTAAGATGATAAGAAAGTGGGGAAAGAGAAGCAGGACTAGGGCCAAAAAATCCAAAAGTGCAGTGGCTAGAAGACATTTTAAGAATAGCGATGCTTACTACCCTACTTTAATTTGTATTAGTGCTTTCTCTAAATCTTGTTAAAGACTACCACACTCAAATCCTCCCCATAAAAATGGGGTTTTTGCTTGTATATGTGAAAATCAAGAAAGGGACTGAATTTCATACCTGGGTCAAAGAGATGAGAAAAAGCATCAGCAATGGTGGAAGTAGAGGTTCAAAGGCAGAGATGATCATCAGAAAATAATATTTCTGCATAATCTTGCGGAAGACTTTGGATTTCTACTAGCTGTGGAATTGTACAGGTTGAAGGGGTGCTAGTTGAAAGAGGAGAGGTTGAGATAATTTTATCTAAAATTCAAGGGACAGGAAAAGCCATTAAACTACAAACAAAAGCACTGACACTCGAAAGAGACAGTTTGGCCAAGGTCATTCAGCAAAAAATGGCAATAAAAAATATTAATAGGCTGGTTGCAGCGGCTCATGCCTGTAATTCCAGCACTTTGAGAGGCTGAGATGAGCAGATCACTTGAGATCAGGAGTTCAAGACCAGCCTGGCCAACATGGTGAAACCCCATCTCTACTAAAAATACAAAATTAGCCGGGCATGGTGGCAGGTGCCTGTAATCCCTGCTACTTGGGAGCCTGAGGCAGGAGAACAGAGGAAGCCAAGGTGTAGTGAGTCAAGATTGCGCCATTGTACTCCAGCCTGGGCAACGAGCGAAACTCCATCTCAAAAAAAAAAAAAATTAAAAATTAAAAATTAAATAGTAATAATTATAAAAACCCAAGTTGCTTTAATTCTGAGATCTTAACTCATCCCATTCACTACAGAAAAAATATCAAAAGGATTATCAACTCTGAAAAAGTACAATTTGTCCCACAGATGTTTTCATGCTAGAATATCTATTAGAATAACACATTACATTAACAAATTATATAGCAAATTAAATTTTATCTCAAAAATGATAAAAATTCAACAAAATATTTATTTTAAAAATCTTAAAAATCACAAATACATTGACCATTCCATTATATTTTACTGTTCATTTTTTTAATGAGCATATATTACTTTAATAATTCTCTAAAGAGTTGAAAAGAAGTATATTTTAAACCAATAGTCAACATTATGCTTAAAATAAGACATGAAGGACATCCCTAATAAAGACCAAAATAAAAATGCTACATATCAGTTATTTAGCATTCTTTCAGAAATTCTATCAAGCAGAAAAATATGAAACAAATATTAACAATGAAAAGAGAAAAGGTGGTATTCTTAAAGAGTGTTTTTAAAAATCTAGAGAACATCAAAATATCACCAATACCACTTAGAAAACATAATGGGGAAAAAACGATGCCACTCATAATGGTGACAAATATATAAAATGTCTACGAATAATAAATTGGCTTCATGTCAAGAAGCACTATTAAACTCTATAAAACAATATGGGAGAAAAAATGTGAATAAGTAGAAAAAGTATCTTCCATGATGGGAAAGTAAATATTACAATCAATCACTTTTTCTAAATGTATATTGGCTTAATTTAATTCCAATTAAGATTCCACTGGAATTCTCCTTAGAACTTGACAATTCTAAAATTTATCTGGAAGAATGAATAAGTCAGAAAAAAAGCTACCATCTGTAAAATAAAAGCAAGAATAGCAACAGAGGTCAGGAGGTTAGAAAGCTAATCCAAGTTAGCTGTCTATATAGTTTCAACAATGCCGTCTATATGGTTAAATTAGTACTAGCTGAGGAACAAAAACACTCAAATACATGCAATCAGAAAAATGTGGTTAAGAAAAATTAGTAACAGCTAACACATTTTATTTTGTTTACTATATGCCAAACACCATGCTAAAATATTTTATGTCCATTATGTCATTTAACCCTCACAACAATTCTATGATGTAGGAGTGAGCAATTTGCTAACAGATCTGAAAACCACACATTTAGAGCTTTAACAGTTTTTCTTAGTATTCTTCACCTCAGTCACAGAAGAGAGAAAAAAATGGTTTGAGTCACTACTTTCTCAATTCTCCCAAGGATAGTACATATCCAGAACCATCCATCCCAGACACATAGAAAAAAAGTGAATTCACAGTAAACAACAGATGCCTTAGGGTATTAGAGTTTAATTCTCTCCCAACTGAGAAAGGCTGCCTTATATCACACCATCAAAATAGTCAAAGATTAAAACAGAATTTTAAACATAAGATTTGTAAAAGACAAGAAAATGGAATGCTTTTTAAAACAGAGAACTTACTAAATTGAGAACACAAAGAAATAAAAAATAAAAAGTTCAACAGATTTTATTCATATAAAAGTAAATCCTAAGTGTGCTGAGAATAGTAAATGAGAGCTTGGGAGAAAAAAAATCTGAAAGAGACATGAAGTATAGTTAATACCTTTGTTATACAGAGAATTTGTTTTAAAAAAATAAAACTGGAGAAATACAAGCAAAACAAGTAGTTTGCAAAAAAAAAAAAACACGAATATATAAAGTCCAGTTGCAAATTAAAATAAACTATTACATTTGCTAACTTTCATATAAATTACATATTATCTAATTCTCACGGTAGTAAAGGGAAAATGAAATTCTCTGACACTATATTGAGAATATAAACCAGAATAACATTTCTGGAAAGCATTTAGGCAATACTGTAGCAAGAACTAAAACTGAGTTTTTGACGTAGTAATTCTGCCTCTTCATAAGTAATCTGAGAAAACAACCTTAAATGTGGTGGAAAGAACTATAATGAAGTTATTATAATTGTGATAAATTAAAATATAACACTAAACGTCAAAGGACAAAAATCAATGCTTTTAGGCAAACTGTACTACACCTGCAGGGTAGAATACTAAGTACCCTTCAAAATATGTAATTATGAAGACTGGACAATATAACCTGTCGTTATATCATGGAAAAAGTAATATAAAAAAGTAAAACAGCTGTATAAAAAATTATATATAAATTTTTTTAAACAAAGCTAAGAAACTTTATTAAAATGCTTTCACAAAAGCAATTATTGGTTACAGGGTAGGCACTGGTGATCTTTCTTCTTTTTTCGGTCTCATGTATTTTCAGGAAACAGTTTACATAATTATTTATACTAGAAATATACTTTAAAACTTTAAAAAAGAATTAATATCCAGAGAAGTACACACAGTGAACCAAAATGACTAATTTAAATAAAATATTTTGCAACTACTGTTTTCTACATATCACATAATTTGTAATATTGAAGAATAAAACAAGCATGCAATAGAAGTGATGCCATATTTAAAACTACTAAAAGCAATTGCTTTGAAACATAAATTGGAAGGGAAAATTAAGACATTTAAGTCAAAATTATTACATATCATTTTTATCTTAAAAGAGTATGTTAGCTACACTTTCTATCAATAGAATAATGAAGCAACAGTAAAGTAAGATAAATGTATTAAGAATGTATCTCGGCCGAGGTGCATGTATCAAGAGGTCAGGAGTTTGAGACCAGCCTGGCCAACATAATGAAATCCCATTTCTTCTAAAAATACAAAAATTAGCCAGGCACGGAGGCACATGCCTGCAGTCCTAGCTACTATGGAGGCTAAGGCAGAAGAATCAATTGAACCCGGGAGGCGGAGGTTGCAGTGTGCTGAGATCACGCCACTGCGCTCCAGCCTGGGCAAGAGCAAGACTCCATCTTAAAAAAAAAAAAAAAAACTAGAAAGAATGTTTTACCTTCTATTTTCCTATTACAATAAATTCCCCCTAAAATGCAGAGCTTGTTCCAAAGACCTATTTCTGGTTAATGACTTTGAACACTACTAAAATAAGGTTTTAAAACAATTTTAAAACTGTACACTGTAATTCGTTTGAGAAAAATAGATTTTTTTTTCAATTATTTTAAAAGAAAAATTAGTAAAATCTTATCTAGTAAGTTGGTAAAATAAACAATTTCATCCACTATTACACTGTGACCGCCATGGGGGTAGAATACTTTATAACTTAATAATGATGATACCAAATGTGTTTAAAAGGCACGGTATTAGTATGCCTTTAAACAGTAAAACTGTAAGTATGAAGCTAAAGAAATTATTGCATATGGATCAATTCTTAACGTATTAACATTCACAACATTTCCCAAAAATTTTAAGTATCTCCCTCATAAGAGGTAACAGCATGTTATTTCTCTCTTCTTTATGCTAACCTCTTTAACCACCTCAATGTCACCATTAAAAATACAGGATCTCTGCCTTCTAAATTTTATTCTGCAAACACATTAATGTAAACTAGTATTCAGAAGTACAGAAAGTATTCCAATAACAAAAAGACTAAGGATGTACAGAATACCAATTCAAGCAAAATTTCTGGGCAGCATCAACAGAACTTGGTGACTATAGTTCCCCCTTGCTGCAGTTTTGTATTGCAGGATTATAGTTACCCACACTCAACCATGGTCAGAAAACAGGTGAGTACAGTATAATACGTTATTCTCAGCGACAAAGACCACATTCTTATAACTTTTATTGCAGTATATTGTTGTGACTATTCTATCTTATTAGTTGTTAACCTTTTACTCTGCCTAATATATAAACTTTATCACAGTATGTACATACAGGAAACAACATACACACAGAGTTTAGTACTACCCACAGTTTCAGGCATGCACTGGGGGTCTATGGAAGGTATCCCTACAGAAAAGGGCAAACTACTGTATTATGACGTGGGCGTTAAGGAAGTGGAGTTAAAGGATAAACCCTAGGTCGCTAGAAACTGCGTATGTGACACACAGTTAAACTGATTAGAAAAGCAACAAGTTTTCTTTGTTGAGAGATGATAAGTTCAAGTTATAAAAATGCTGAGTTTGAGGTGCCTATAGTGCACCCAATTAAACTGTCTAGTTGACAAATAGTGACCTATCTCTCAAGAGAGAAATCAGGGCTGGAGAGTCATCCACTCAAAAAGTGGGACAGAGGACTCAGGGAGACAATAAAGAGTAAGAAAAGACCAGATCTTAAATACACTGGTATTAAATAGAGAGGCAGAGGAAAAGGACATACTAATATACCAATGAGGTACAGAAAGATAGGAGGGAAACCAGGAGAGCCTGTCAAAAGGGGAAAAGTATATCAAGGAGAATGTGATAAGAAACCAAACAGTTACCTTGCCAGATAAAAGAAGGACTGAGAAGTATCGTCCTGGATTTAGCAACACGGTTACTGTTGACCTTGGTGAGAAGTTTCAGCAGGGGTGGTGAGGGTTAATTCCGTAACTGGAATGTATTATTGGGAGGAAGGGGAATAATAAAGGAAGTAATTAGCTAACATTTTTAAGCAATCAGCCTATGATGAGAAGCAAGCAGAGACAGTCATAAAGAAAGTTTTATTAAAACGGAAGTATCGAGTATGTTTACAATGTGTCGGTAAGCAGGGAGATACTGGTCAGGTGTGGTGGCTCATGCTTGTAATCCCAGCACTTTGGGAGGCCGAGGCAGGTGGGTCACCTGAGCCAGGAGTTTGAGACCAGCCTGTCCAAAATGGCAAAACCCTATCTCCACTAAAAATACAAAAATTAGCCAGGTGTGGTGGCACATGCCTGTAACCCCAGCTACTCAGGAGGCTGAGGCAGGAGAATAGCTTGAACCCAGGAGGCGGAGGTTACAGTGAGCTGAGATTGTGCCATGGCACTCCAGCCCGGGCAAAAAGAGAGAAGTTCCATCTCACCAAAAAAAAAAAAAAAAAGAGGGAGATACTAAAAATGCAGAAGAGAAAGGAGATAAGCAACTAGCATGTGGGCTCTGAGAAACCGGGGGCCACTGGGATCCAGAGCAAAAGACAAACGATTAGCTTTAGACAGGAACAGGAACACCTCTTTAACTGAAAAAAACAAGAAAGGATGGAATCGGTTGTAGGCTGGCTAGCAGCTGTGGTGGTAGGAAACCAAGGGTGCTCCTAAGTGTTGTGAAGTAGGAAGGACTGTACATTAAGTGTGAGGGTGAGACAGCAGTGTCTGCGAGATCGTAGAAAAGTAGGAAAAGGAGAATGACTCTCAACAGCAGTACAGACTCAGGGAAGTGAGAGACTATTCACTGATGTAACAAGTACTACAAATATTTTTTTCCAGCAGTGCTCATAAGCCTCAATATAAACACTCCACTGAATTCATCCAAGGTTGAAATTTTGCCAGGCAAGTTTAACAGAAAGACAGTAAGATAAGAAAGTTGAAGCTATAAGAAAACAATTGGTAGAAGTAATTGATGACAGTACTATGGGCAGCTGAATGGGGATAAAAATAAAATCGTTCTACTTTAAACACACATTTCTACTCATGCTATGCTTTACTAAACAAAGTTGAAACTATTATTTCCAAGTTTCATTTAGCTATTTTTGACAGCCTTAGTGGGCTTATCTTTTATACAAAGACACAAAAATGAAAATATACTATGGCAGTATTAAGCTACTTTCAATGACTAATTTTTTTTTTTTTTTTTAAAAGAAAATCCTGTTAGACTGGGCGCAGTAGCTCACGCCTGTAATCCCAGCACTTTGGGAAGCCAAGGTGGGTGGATCACGAGGTCAGGAGTTGAAGACTAGCCTGACCAACATGGTGAAACCCTGTCTCTACTAAAAATACAAAAATTAGTCAGACGTGGTGGCATGTGCCTGTCATTCCAGCTACTTGGGAGGCTGAGGCAGAAGAATCCCCTGAACCTGGGAGGCAGAGGTTGCAGTGAGCCGAGACTGTGCCACTACACTCCAGCCTGAGTGACAAAGCAGACTCCATCACAAAAAAAAAGAATATCCTGTTGCAGGATTCCTACTACAGACATATTATGATAGAGTATCACAGTATTAATTACCATGAAAATACCTACGACTACAGTTTACCTCTCAAATAAGAATATAAGGTAAAGAACAAATTCAAAGTAATCGAATAATCAGGCCAGATGCAGTGGCTCATGCCTGTGATTCCAGAACTTTGGGAAGCCAAGGCGGGCGCATCACTTGATTCGCCTGGTCAACGTGGCGAAACCCTGTCTCTACTAAAAATGCAAATATTAGCCATGTGTGGTGGGGCACACCTGTAATCCCAGCTGTTTGGAAGACTGAGTAAGGAGAATTAATTGCTTGAACTCAGGAGGAGGGGGTTGTAGTGAGCCAAGATGGCACCACTGCACTCCAGCCTGGACAATAGAGCAAGACTCTGTCTCCAAAAAAAAAAAAAAAACCCAAAGTAATCAGTAAAGAAAAAAATTATTTTTTTCTCAAACGGCATTAAATTACTCATAGTCCCCTCTGAAAATATCTATCCAAGACATTCTTGTAATTTTCCTGACAGTAACTGGCTCATGGTTTCACACTCTACTTCATTCCTTACTTTCATGACCTAAACACTTGCAATGACTTTTCTAAGACTCTGGCCTCAATTCCAATATCCATCTCATCTTCTCTATTCCAATACTGAACTGATCATTTGTTCGGGATCCTGAACTTCTGAAGTTCCTCTTTCTGATCATAAGTTTTTGCATTCTACTTCTCTCACTTTATTCCTGCTGAAACTGCTCTTAGCCTTCCTGAATACTAACAGCCCCTTAATCATTTCTCTCTCCCTGAATCCACCAATCCCTTGATTCCTTACTCAAACCCAAACCCAAGTAAGTCATTCCAAAAAAGCCTTGCTAGCTAGCAACCTTCACTTCCTCACCTACTTGCCTACTGTGTCAACTCAATTCTGGTTAAACCCCACCATCTGTTTTCTCTGCTACTATTCTTAAGCTGTCAAAAAGTGGGAAAATAGTCATAAAACGGCATTAACTGTGATCACTATTAAGGGATGCTACACTCCACATAACACATATACTTTTAAAATGTAAGTTTACTCCATGAGGTAAGGCACCCTGTCTGTTTTGCACACTGCTGTATCTCTAGTACTGTAGCTATTACACAGCACGCTGCAAGGCACTCAATCAAATCTGTAAAAATGAAAGTACTGCTATGTATCTCCGGTTGCCTTCTTAGTTCTCTACTGTGAATCTCACAGCCTTACTACTTTCTCCAAGTCTCAAATCCACTTTCCTCCTTCAGAAGAAAATGGCCAAATCTCCTATTGAAAAAACCCGGGTTTTCCAATTTAACTCAATTACCCTTTATTTTTATTCCTCTTATCCATCATCTTCCCCAATGTGCTAAAAGGAAAATTTTATAACTAATTTTATAATTATTGTTTATTTTACTAAAGCCTACCATACAGCAATCACTCTAGTATTAACTCTCATACACACTCACATGTGACCTTTCCCTTGAGTTCCATTTTTCTTGCCTTGTTTTGTTAGTCTTCCAATTTAAAAAAAACCCACTGAGAAGTATAAATAAGATACCCGTCAACTACCTATTTGTACTTTCTCATAAGTCTCATTTCATATCCTCACAGGAGAGCTATAAAATAAAAATCTGTCTGCTTTTGTGGAAAGTAAGAATATATATTAATTTCTACCAAAAATTTTTTTTTTTTTTTTTTTTAAGATGGAGTCTTGCTCTGTCGTCCAGGCTGGAGCGCAGTGGCACAATGTGAGCTCACTGCAACCTCCCCCTCCCAGGTTCACGCCATTTTCCTGCCTCTGCCTCCAGAGTAGCTGGGACTACAGGCGCCTGCCATCACGCCCGGCTAATCTTTTTTGTATTTTTAGTAGAGACGGGGTTTCACCATGTTAGTCAGGATAGTCTCAATCTCCTGACCTCCTCATTCGCCCACCTCAGCCTCCCAAAGTGCTGGGATTATAGGCGTAAGCCACCACATCCAGCCGATTTCTACAAAATTTTCAAAATGAACTTTCTCAAAATTTTAACAGTAGAATTAAATGTAGCTTATTTCTTTCTGAAGTTTTTTTATGAAGAGATATTATTTCTAAAAAGCTTTTAACAAACTTCTAATTATCTTTTAGTCATTTTTCCAAACTGTCCTTTGCAAACAATTATTTAACTTCTCCTAGTAAACTTACATTCTACAGCACTGACTTTATTCTACTGGACAGAGAATACCTTTATGTCACTTGCATGTGACTATGCACTAAAAGTAATGTTTAAAGTAATTTTATACCAGGAAAGGGAGATTGAAGTATAAAAAAGAATAATAAAGTAATTTCAAACAACTAAACTTCGGCCAAGGTATAACAAGTTCAAAAAGTAGAGTTCATGAACAGCCAATTAATAGGAATGTTGTAGAAGAGAACCCGAGATTAAATGGATTTGGTAAGAGAGGCTATTCAGTTACAGGACAAATTCAAACAGGTTAAAAAATTCTGAGAAAACAAATAAATTTCAAACGGTACTGCATAAACCATTCTAGTACTTAATAATTAGGAATGACACGGCCTTTCCTAACAAAGACATACGGGCAGGCCAAAGCAGCATGCCGAAAAGCAGAGCAAACAGGGCGGTGAACCCAGAATGTTTGTTTACTAAGCAGAGAGGGTCCTCAGTCATGCACTGTTATTTTGATAGCAGTGTCCACCATAAAGTCGTCTTCAACTCTAATACAAAGGACAATACAGATGATAATGTCAAATTACCTGTTTAGAAACTAGTTTTTGCAGCTCAGAAACTGCTCCTTTCCTGCTCCACACTTCAAAGCTGTTTCCTGCTTAGGATTAAAAATATGTATCACTTAAGTAAATTACTTACACTACGAAATATAGAATAACAAATACGACAGTTTTGGTCTAAAATAGGTTTAGAAAGATCAAAAGAAGGGAACAAATATAATTTATCCATATTTTAAAGTTACCTGAATTCTTTTGGAAAATAGTGTGATATGCATTAATGCTTAAATCCTCCAAACTTCTAAAATCCTACCAAACAGCAAAGTAGTATCTACTTCGGAACAGTATAACAAAGATGGTTAGCCCTAATTATCCTTTAATAGTCTATACCAAAGTTTACTCCTTTGATTGATCGAGCTTCCTGTTACTCAAACTATTTAAGAACCTCGTATATCCGATGATTTTAAAATGCTCTTTTAAAAGCTATTGTACTTCACAATAAAATAACCTTTTCACTACATAAATACTAGGTTTACCTTCAATTCAAAAACTCTGCATTATATTGGTGTTCAGTGGCCCTCACCAGGAAGGTGCTAGGGAAAGAAAGGAGCAGGTGCACCCGAGGCTCTACAACACCCACTCCCGTAACCAGAGAACACCAGCAGGTGGAGTCTGGAAAGCAGTTATGGGGCGGGGGTGGTAGGGGCGCCCAGAAAGCCCGCTTCTTCCAGCGCCCAAACACGAACATTCACCCGTAAGACACACGATACAGACCTCAGCCCGGCCAAAAAAATAAAATAAAATAAACCAGGCGAGTTCCTGGGGAGTGGTCTGAGGGATGCAAAGTTGGCGCGCCCAGCCTCCCTGGCGTGGCCTAATCCCCAAACGTCAGTTTCTGCAAACCAAGCAACGTTTCCCCCAGTCCCACTTGGCATTTACTCTTTCCCGGTTCTAGGCCCAATTCTAACTAGATCTGCAGGAAAGGAGAAAAAAGGGGCAATAGTAACTACATTAACATTCCCAGGAACGCCTTCCCCGGCCCCTCGGCTCCTACAGCACCGAGACGGCGGAAATCCTGCAGCTCAAAACCCAACTGCAACTCTTCAGAGTCGCGTCGCTCCTCATCCGCCCTTCTGCACCCCAACTCTGGACACCGAGAGCTCCACAGAATAAAACAGGAGGGAACGCGGGGATGAACTATGGCCACCAAGGCCTGTTTCTCTGAGAACTCGACCCGGTTCCCCTGGCACCCAAACCAGAGCCCCTGCTCCGCTTCCTCCGCCCGCAAGGGGCATTCCCGGAGCCACTGGGACGCGGGGCGGCCTACCCGGCAGGGCCAGCAAGAGGGGCGAGGAGGCAAGAAGGGGGTCCTGTAGTCACCAACGCGTCCCGAGGTGCTCACCCGGGGATTCCGGCGGTCGGTCCTGAGGGAGGGGGCGGACTGTCCGCCTCGGGCACAGGAAGCCCAGGGCAGGAAGACCCGAGAGCCTAGCGAGGAGGCGTGGGCCCGTGGCCAGACCCAACAGGGCCAAGTGTCCCGGAGCCGTTACTCTCCCGCCCCTGGGGCGCGCCGCCCTCGGTTGCCAAGGGCTGGGGACGCGCAGGCATTACCTCTACAAGCAGCAGCCTCTCCCGTCAAGGGCGGAGCGGCGGTCAGCCCCCACGACCCGCCACCGGCAGCGGTCAGCCCTTGGAGACCGCAGCAGAGAGGCCCACACGTTTCCTGGCTGCCTTGGCGCCAATGGCCGCCTTTTCGACCTCAGCTACGCAGCGCCAACCGCCGCAGCCACCGCCATCTTAGGCTCTCATTGTGGTGGGAGAAGAGGGGCGGGGGGACTGCAGAGGGGGGAACGCGCGGCGGAACATGCGCCGTCTCCTCGGCAACGGCCGCGCGGGGGCGAGAACTCGCCCGGGCGGGAGCCGCAGTGCGCTCTACACGCTAGACTGGAGTCATGTGACCCGCCGGAGTCTGTGGTGTCGCTTCTGGCTCTTTAAGTCGAAAACAGATTAAACGAACGAATCCGCCCCCCACGTCCAGGAACTACGTATCCCAGAATGCCACCTAGACCCCGTGTTCTAAACGCCTGCCAACCACAGGTGGAGGACTACAGATCCCAGGATGCTGTGCGCTGCCGGCGCTGATCGCGGAACGTGGGGCCCTAGGCCTATGCGGAAGTGGATTGGTCCCTCAACCAGTGGAGAAAGCCGAGGCGCCATGAAGTTTTTTCGTGGGGGTGTCAGCTCTGGCCGTGCCGGAAGAAGGAGCCAAGACCGGGATCGCTCTTCTGCTCCTTCCTCACCCACAACCCGGTCACGAAGAGGTGGAAAGAGAAGGACACTTACAATGTAGTCCAGCCTCTTGATTTTACATATGAGGGGATTGATCCACGGAAGTTAAACAATTTGCCAAACGTCATATGTACTACTGAGTGGGAGAATCATAAATATTGTTGATATTTAATGCTAGTTTTGGTTAATGTCCTTTTTCCTTAAAAGAGCCAGATGATTTTAATCCAAACTTAATTTCAGTAAATTTTCTCTGAATTATCTTTTTATTTATACTCTCCTGTTACAGCTCTATTAAGATTAGTAAATTGGCAGATCCTGTCTTTAAAAAACAAACAAAAATCAATAAAGTGACAAGGCCTTCAATGTACCTGACTGGAAAGTTAAAACACGTGTCAGTTTTAATTGAGCGCAAGGGCATTCTAGTTTTACGCAGTTTAAAATTACGGGATAACTTTTTAAGCAAAATAAAGGTGAAAAGAGGAATTGCTTTCTGGGCCTCAACAACAAAAACAAATTGTTCCCAAAACAGTAGATCTGCATCTTGGTACACAATTCAGATAAAGCTCTTCTAACCCACTGCAATTTGCCACCGTAGGTTCAGTAGTGAGTGCATTGATCGTTTGCACTAATACTCGTTTGTCAGACACTGTTTCCTCATATTCTGTGCGTGTATCGTTAAGTACTGAGGTAGCAAAAATATAGTCCCTGCCGTTGAAGAGCTCATTTTAGTGAAGGACGGAAAAGTGGAGTGTGATGTAAATAAATTTCGTGTTGTAAAAAAAAAGTGCTGTGGCAGCTCAGAACACAGAGCAGCTAAACGCTCAGGTGTTTATTGTAGTCCAGAATGCCCCATCCTAATTCCACCACTCCAGGATCCTGGACAAGCGACATGCCTTTCTGAGCCTTAATTGCGCCGTGTATGAAATGAGGGAGAAGGAATAATACTGTCTACCCTGAAGGGATTTTTTAAAGAATGTTCTTAGAGTTTATTTTATGCCAGGCACAATGTAAAGCCCTTCGGTTGTTGTGATTTTCTTAATCCTGACAGCTACCCTGAAGAGGCTGGTTCTGCATCTGACCTGTTTTAGCAATGAAAGGTTATATAAATCACACTTTTAGCACCTACAAGTGGTAGAGCCTAGATTTAAAAGGAGGTCTGCCTGATTCCTTAAAGATTTTTTTAATTAAATAAAATGCATATGAAAACACTAGTGTATGTTGAGGCCCAAAATATTAGCTATCATCGTTATTTTGTTTTATACATATGTATTATTATTAAACATATGTAGAAACTTATCATTAAAACAATTCTAATAAATTCAAAAGCGTGAAATTATAATACCTACTAGTCATTATGTTTTCTGAATTTATGAAGCCCCAGAATGTCAATACTATTGTTTGTTAGGAGGTAGGAGGAATCTGAGAAATATTTACGTTGAAATGTAGAAGCTGTTACCATTAAAATAATTCTAATAAATTCGAAAGCATGAAACTATAATATCTACTAGTCATTATGTTTTCTGAATGTATGAAGCCCCAGAATGTCAGTACTATTGTTTGTTAGGAGGTAGGAGAAATTTGAGAAATATTTACATTGAAAAAGGTTCTCAAACTCAAATATGAGCATTCCTGATCTTTGTAGTTCTCCTACAAAGGAAAAAAAAAAAACCAGAAAGCGACAAAATTATCCCTGGCTTTCAGAAATTTAACATCTATTTTTAGAAACAAACTTTATCAAAATGAGTCAATTTAGTATTAATAGAGTGTCACTATGCCAAACATATGATGTAGACACTGACTGCTTTAGTGATTTAGATTTTTGAAATAGGGGTGTTCTGTCTCAGAGATAATGATAGCTCTAGGATTTATAGGTAAGATGAAATTAGGGGCAGCAGTCTGTGGAAATGTAGATAGGAAACAGAAGAATGGCCTCTAAGAGATAAACACTGAAACTGCATTTCAGTTTTCCACATTCAAGAGAACAACCTAACACATGTATTAAATATGCAGGGGGTGGAAGTTCCAAATCGCAGAATGATGTTCAAGGAAGTGGGATATACCAAGAACACAGACCACACATCCAGAATAAGCGATGGACAACAAGCAGACTGGCTGATGTAGAGGATTTACATATGGTAAGTGATGGGGAGGTGGGAGAAGGCAAGGTTTATTAGCAGGTTGGGGCCAAACTATAGAAAGTCAACTACTTATCTAAAGAGTTTGGGCTTTGTTCTTCAAGTAGTGTGAAACCATTTGAGACTTTGGAAGAGGGCAGTGCTGTAATGAAATGGTTATTTGAAGACTTCAATCTAGTGGCAATGTTTTGGAAAGACTAGGAAGAGAAGACAAGGAGAACAGGTGCCAACCTGTCATGAAGTAATGAAGGCTTGGCCTGAGGTAGTAGCAGGATGAATAAAGTAAGGGAGTTAAATTTTTATTAATGTAAACTAAATCAGTTGTTAAGATGTGAAAATACTATTTCTGTTTCTTGATATGTGGTAGGTGGTACTAACCAGGTGGTACTTACAAGATAACACAGCCGGGCACGGTGGCTCACGCCTGTAATCCCAGCACTTTGGGAGGCTGAGGCGGGCAGATCTTGAGGTCAGGAGTTCGAGACCAGCCTGACCAACATAGTGCAACCCCCGTCTCTACTAAAAATACAAAAATTAGCCAGGCGTGGTGGCATGTGACTGTAATCCCAGCTACTCAGGAGGCTGAGGCAGGAGAATTGCTTGAACCTGGGAGGCGAAGGTAGCGGTGAACCCAGGTCATGCCATTGCACTCTGGCCTGAGCGAGACTCTGTCTCAAAAAAAAAAGCCAAAAACTTGGCGCCATATTGTTTATCTCTTTAATCTTTAGGCTCCTTCTCCACAGATGGATTGTAAGCATGTCTGTAACAGAAACCGAGCCTTTTGTACTTTTTATCCTTTGAAAAGCAAGTTTTCTGCAATACCTAATTTTAACCTGCAGATGGTGATAGAACTTAAAGGGAAGATCTTCAGGGACACTACACTGCTTTATAACTGGATGTTATTTGTTTTCATTATGTGATTTTTTGATACAGCCAAAAGAATATGTAACATACATGTAAACTCTATAGTACAATATTGACAACCGGGTGCATTATACGCCTGTAATCCTAGCTACTTGGGAAGCTGAAGCTGGAAGATCACTTGAGGCCAGTAGCTCCAGAGCAGCCTGAGGAACTTAAGGAGACTGTTTCTACATACATACACAAATACATACATACATACATAAAGTATAATAATGAGCGAAACACTCAAGAACCCACAAACTAACCTTGAATAGAATTTAATCAAAATGTGTCCGGGCAAGGTGGCTCATGCGTGTAATCCCAGCACTTTGGGAGCCCGAGACAGTTGGATCATTTGAGGTCAGGAGTTTGAGACAAGGCAACATGGTGAAACCCCGCCTCTACTACAACTACAAAAATTAGCCTGACATGGTGGTGCAAACCTGTAATCCCAGTGAGGCTGAGGCAGGGCAATATCACTTGAGCCTGGGAGGCAGAGGTTGCAGTGAACGGAGATTGTGCCACTGCACTCCAGTCTGGTGACAGAGCAAGACTTCATGTCAAAAAAAAAAAAAAAAAAGAACTTAATCAAGATGTTTAAGGACTACTCCCTGCCGCATTTTCTTCAAACTGTTTCTTCTTCTTTGCAGACGTAAATACTATCCGGAATTCAATGTAATTCCTTCATTTTATTCATATGACTATGGATATCCCTAAATAATACGTTTGATTTTGCTTGTTTTCAAGCTTTATATAGATGATATCATACTGAATATATTTTTGCTTGACTTGCTTTTTTCATTCAACATTGTGTTTCTGCGATTCATCCATTTTAATGGGTATAAACCCCAAATTTATTAAAAGCAGAATGTAAAATTAATTTTTGAATATTCCTTAAAAATATGACTTGGCTTTCTGGGTAACTTAATGGAAGAAGAGATTGGTCATGCCAAACGAAGGACTCATTGGAGGCCTCTGACCCAGTTCTTACACATTTTGGTTAAATTTTAGCACTGTTAATTTCTCTACCTTTTAATCTAGCGCAGAGTTTCTTAACCTCGGTACTATTGACAGTTTGGGCTGGGTGATTCTTGTTATGGGGTCGGTCCTGTGCATTCCAGGAGGTTTAGCAACATCCCTGGCCTCTACACACTGTTTACCTAGAGCAAACCCCTGCCCATTGTAAAAACCAAAAATGTCTCCTGGCATTGATTGCCAAGCATCCTCTGGAGTCTGGGGAGGGAAATTTTTTTCCATAACTCTTTTGTTCAGAAACCTAAAGGTTGATGTATATAATCTAATCAACCAGCCATTATATAATTATATCAACTAATTCTATCAAATCCACATGCATAAGTAATGTTTCAAGGCTCTTTTTGCCTTGCTCTGTTTCCCCTATATCTAATTACCAGAACATCTCTCATTACTGCCTAGTTTGGATTCTTTATTATTAGATTTAAAAATATCTAATTACTGCTGTCGACATACAATATTAACGTTTATAACAGTCTAAACTGCCCCTTCCTTCATAACCAGTTTATGTTCTTTTCTTTCAAAAGTCACTCATTTAATAAATATAACCCTTGTGATTCTGACAGTTTCATCTGTAGTTATATTTCATCAGTTGTAACATGGCTTTACTTCTACAGAGTTGTGATTAGTACCTGATTCTTTCTGTATTTTTCTTGTATGTAGGTTTTTATACCGTCTTCTCTATTCACTGAAAATGTGGTCAAAGCTGCAATCATGTAGTAAAATCTTGAGTAAACTGCTTCCTTCCCAAGACACACCAAGTTGGAGAGGTTTAAACAAAGAGATATGAGTAACAATTCTTAAAAACTACGAGGAAAATAATCTATATCTTTTTCCTTGTTTCCAACCAACCCTATACCAAAACAGTTAAACCAGAACTAGATAACTAGATATATGTTGGTAATTAAGTAGAAAAATTGGATAATTAGGTGAAGGAGTTCCAAAAATATGGAAATATGGGCTGATATGGATTTTGTTTCCCAATTCATAGGAAAAATGTTAGAAAGGCATGAAAATTAAACCTCAGCTTTTACTTTAAAAACGCTGTTAGTCAAAACAAAATGAAATAAGGACTCACAATTGTTGTGGTTATAGGGGATAATCTTGAGTGACTTTATAAAAGATGGTTTCTGGGTCAAATAAGTTTTTATTCACAGAAATAAGGAGAGCTGCAGGTGACAACTAGATTGGCAATATGCATCCATATGGACTAGCAGAGGAGTATGCGGCATGATTGGGGTTGCAATGATCCACATTAAATTCATGGCATTATGTAGGAAAGCTACAGCTGTATATATTATAATTTTTTTTTTTTTGAGATGTAGTCTCACTCTGTTGCCCAAGCTGGAGTGCAGTGGCACAATCTCAGCTCACTACAACCTCTGCCTTCTGGGTTCAAGTGATTCTCCTGCCTCAGCCTCCCAAGTAGCTGAGATTACAGGCACGTGCCACAACACCCGGCTAATTTTTTGTATTTTTAGCAGAAACAGAGTCTCACCGTGTTAGCCAGGATGGTCTCGATCTCCTGACCTCGTGATCCACCCACCTTGGCCTTATACATTTTATTTTACTATAAAAAGGCTTCCACATTGCATTTCTCCTTCCATGAGAAAGATCCCAAAGTCAGGGAAGAACTAGCAAAACATGTGTGAATTCAGATTAACCAGGTAAGAGAGAATGCCCTCTCTTTACCAGAAGAACTAAATAATCTCAAGGGCTAAAAACCAAGGATGTTGGATGGCAGGCCGGTCTATCCAAGACTCTCCCCAGTCTAGATAAGGAAACAAGTAAAACCCTGACAGTGGGTGAAACACACTGGTATTGAGGAGAGGTTTGTGGGTTAAAAAAGGGCCTGGATGTGGGACCAGGTGGTCAAGGACCGGCCTACAGTGTGCCTGTTTAAGGAATAACAATATATGCTTTAGAATAGTGCTTTATTAATATAGTCATGAACTATAAGAATAGCTTGTGCTTAGTCCAACAATATAAGAATCAGGCGGTGAGCTTCCTTGACTGACCACTGAGTGGAACAAACAACCGCGGGAAGTGTGTGGAGCCTCTAAGCAAGAAAGCTTGCTTATTGCTCAGCCTCCCGCTTGAGTCCCTGAACAAAGGTCTCTTGGGAAGGGAAGCGACCCCTGATCCGTTCCCCAGAAGGAACTGCAGGAGGCTGCTTGTAAAAGAGGAGAAGTCCTCAGCGGTAGAGATAAGGAGGAAGTCTTGTGTATCTCCCGCTCCTTCCCAGAGGCGGAGAGCTCTGCTGCTCTGCTGATGGTGCTTGGGAGTGGACCGCCCCTTTGATGCACAGGCCTGTTGTGGTCTGACGGGCTGTCTGCTTTCACGTCCTGTTAACTGCTTAGTTGGACTCTGATGATTATCTGTAAGTTAAACATAGAGTATTAGCTCACATAGTGGAATAGTAAATAATATTAACTTGCTGATGACGCACGCTACCCCCCTGCCACCTCTCCCCATGGTCACCTTATGATCAGCCCACCATCTGCCCACCCTCAGCCGATAGGATCAGAGGAATTGTACTCAATAAACATCAGGGGAATCCGGAGCTCAGGCCCTTCGCAGTTTCCGCGTTGCGATGGACCCCTAGACCCACTTTTGTTAACCCTTGAACTCTGTGTCTTTATCTTTATTTCTTCTCATTCCCTCATCTCCACCGGGAAGGGGAGAACCCGCGTGTGGTGTAGCGGGCTGGTTCCCCTACATCTTTGGTGCCCAACGTGGGCTTCTTGTACCCAGGTGAAGTTACGCCTGAGCGTAGTCATTGCGGAGACCAGTCTGTGGAGGGACTGCCAAGAACGTGTGGTCGGTCTTGAGGTAAGCCTGTGCACTCGGAGTATTCCAGGGACACCGTGTGACAATCGGAAAGTAAGCACTCTGCTTACTTACACTTTATCAAACTCCTCTTAAAGACGGGGAAAATAAAGGCTAGCACAGAAAACTTGATTACTCTGTTTCATACAGTAGAGCAGTATCTTGGTTTCCTGAACAAGGTCCCGTGGATTTAAAAGATTGGGAACAGGTTGGAATTGCCTTAAAACAAGTTCATAAGGAAGGAAAACGTATTCCTCTAACGGTCTGGTCAGACTGTGCTATCATTAAAGCAGCCTTGGAACCGTTTCAAACGGAAAACGAGGTTTATCCTCCAGCAGAAAGAATTCCAGCGGAGGAAGGCGGTGCTGCTGCCAATATAAATATAAAGGAAGACGAAGGAGGAGAGGATAGTGAAGAAGATTTTGTGGAAAGTACAGACAAACCTGGAGATGACTTAATTTCTTTTGAGGAGCATGTGGGACCTCCAGCTGCTCCTAAAATAGAGAAGCTATTTATGCCAGTATGTTTAAAACAAAGAAGGGCCTTGAGGAGTCTTCGGCTCCTCATTGAGATCGTCTGGAATGGCCGCCTCCAATAAGGCAATGTAACCCGGAACCTTGGAGGTTTGAATCTCAAATTTACCCTGTTTCACGAATGGGTAAATTAGGGGCTCAGGAATCAAGAACACATTTTGCAGCACCAGAACAGCAAAAGGCTGCACTGCCACCTAATGTCAATGAATCACCATTACAAATGGTTATCGGCAGGCTAGGGCAGCTGGAGATTCCGATGCCCGGTAGTTTCCAGTAGTTTTGCAACCCCCACAGCAGCAGGGTGGTGCCCATCAGGTGGTATGGGAACCATATTCTTTCAAACTGCTTACAGATCTCAAAGCAGCTGTTGGTCAGTATGGTCCCAATTCGCCTTTTGTCTGGTCACTTTTACACTCAGTGACTTAGGAGAAGCAAATGGCCCCGGACGATTGGGAGATTGTAGCAAAAGCCACTCTTTCGCCCTCACAATGTCTTCAATTTAGAACTTGGTGAACCGATGAGGCTCAAAATCAAGATCGAAAAAACCGTGCTGCTAATCCTGTTGTTGCCATTTCACTTGAACAACTGTTGGGAGCTGGGGGCCAATAGGAAACTGTACAACAGCAACTACTGCTTCAGGATGATGCCAGTGAACAAATTCACAGTTGTTGCTTGAGGGCATGCAAAAAAATTCAGGACCCGGGAACTATTTAAATCCTCTTTTAATTCTATCAGACAAGGCTCAAAAGAACCATATCCTGATTTTATTGCTCGTCTTCAAGATGCAGCTCAGAAGGCTCTTACAGATGAAAGTGCCAGGAAGGTGATTGTAGAATTACTGGCTTATGAAAATCCCAACCCTGAATGGCAATCAGCTATTTGCCTTGTGAAAGGAAAGTTTCCGGTGGGAACTGATATAACCAATGAGTATATCAGGGCATGTGATGGAATTAGTGGAATCATGCATAAGGCTATGATAATGGCTCAAGCCATGGCAGGATTAAAGGTGGGAGGCCCAGTGAAAAACTTTTCAGGCAATTGTTGTAACTGTGGTCAGTTTGGACATACAAAAAGGGAATGTAAGAACAAATCAAACAATCTAGATCTAATCAAACAAAGGAGCCACCTGGCTTATGTCCCAGGTGCCAGAAAGGTAAACATTGGGCTAAACAGTGTCACTCCAAATTTGATAAAAATGGCCAACCGTTGCAGCCCCAATCGGGAAATGGGAAGAGGGGCCAGCCTCAGGCCCCACTCCAAACGGGGGCATTCCCTCTCCAGCAGTTTGTCCCTCAGTCGGCACCAGTGCCTTTAATCCCTCCAGTGACACAAATACCTTTAGCCCAACCACCACAGTAACACAATTGGTGTCAGCTACAACAGGGAACGCCGGTTTAGATTTATGTTGCACCAGAGCTGTGTCTCTACTTCCAGGGGAACCACCTCAAAAGGTGCCCACTGGAGTATTTGGACCTTAACCTAAGGTAACAGTTGGACTTGTTTTAGGGAGATCTAGTCTAAATTTAAAAGGAATTCAAATTCATACTATAGTGATCGATTCAGATTTCATGGGAGAAATTCAGTTGGTTATTAGTTCTAGTATGCCTTGGAGTGCAAACCCGGGAAACAGAATTGCTCACTTGTTGTTATTACCTTATTATCTAATTGCTGTTATTACCTAAGTAGGAGAAAGTACAGTAAAAAGAGAAAGTGCTTTCGGCAGCACTGATAGCAAAGGAAAAGCAACTTATTGGGTAAATCAGGTTTCTGAAAATAGACCTTTGTGCACAATGACGATTCAGGGAAAACATTTTGAAGGACTTGTCGATACAGGCGCTGATATTTCTATTATAGCCATGGATCAGTGGCCAAAAACATGGCCCAAACAGAGAGCTTCTATGGCTTTAATTGGAATAGGCACGGCATCTGAGGTTTATCAGAGTGTTACAATTTTACACTGTTTAGGACCAGATGGACAGGAAGGCACCATTCAACCTATGATTAATGCCATTCCCATTAATTTGTGGGGAAAAGATTGTTACAACAGTGGGGTACAGAAGTCACCATTCCCTCTACGATTTACAGTTCAGAGAGTCAAAGCGTGATGACTAAGATGGGGTATACTCCTGGAAAAAGATTAGGAAAGAGTGAGGATGGAATAACTCAGCCAATTGAAGCCTCAGTTAAATTTGACGGAAAAGGAATTGGGTACCCTTTTTGGTGTGGTCACTGTTGAGCCTCCAAAGCCCATCCCATTGAAATGGAAAACTCAAAATCCTGGGTTGGTTGATCAGTAAAAACTGCTTCCTCAGCAAAAACTGGAGGCATTACATTCACTAGCAAAAGAGCAGTTAGACAAAGGACATATTGAACCTTCTTTCTCACCATGGAATTCCCAGTTTTTGTAATTCAGAAAAAATCCAATAGATGGTGCATGTTGACCAACCTACGAGCGGTTAATGCAGTCATTCAACTGATGGCGGCTCTCCAACCAGGGTTGCCATCCCTGGCCATGATTCCAAGAGAATGGCCAATGGTAATAATTGATTTGAAAGATGGTTTTTCACTATTCCTTTGGATCTGCAGGACTTTGAAAAATTTGCATTTACAATACCTGCTATAAATAATAAGGAGCCAGCTACTGGGTATCAGTGGAAAGTTTTACCCCAAGGAATGTTAAAGAGTCCTACGATTTGTCAAACTTTCGTTGGGAAGATCATTCAGCCTGTCCGGGATCAGTTTCCTCGTTGTTATATTATTCATTATGTTGATGACATTTTATGTGCTGCTACAAACAGGGACAGACTAATCAAATGTTTTTCTATGGTACAAGAAATGGTGGGGCTTACAGGTCTTGCTATAGTACCACATAAAATCCAAACTACCACACCCTATCATACCTAGGAATGAAGGTGGAGGAGAGAACATTTACACCTCAAAAGGTAGAAATTTGTAAGGAGTCCTTAAAAACTTTAAATGATTTTCAAAAATTATGAGAAGACATTAACTGGATAAGGCCAACCTTAGGAATCCCCACTTATGCAATGACTAACTTGTTTGCTTTGCTGAGAGGGGATCGAAATTTACATAGCAAAAGAACTCTGACGCCTGCGACAACTGAAGAGTTAAGAATAATTGAGGAAACAGTTCAAAGTGCTCAAGTCAGTAGAATAGATCCCAGTGTTCCATTACAGCTCTTGGTGTTCCTACTCTCTATTCTCCTACAGGAGTGATTATTCAAGATGCCGACTTGGTTGAATGGTCTTTTTTACCCCACAGTATGACTAGGACTTTTTCAATTTAAAATAGCTATTCTTATAGGCCAAGCCCGATTAAGAATAGACTCACTGGCACTGATCCAGATAAAATTGTAGTTCCTTTAAACAAAGCACAGGTTCGACGAGCCTTTATAAATTAATCAGAATGGCAGTCATTTAGCTGATTTTGCTGGCCACATAGATAATCATTACCCTAAAACAAAAATTTTTCAGGTCCTAAAATTGACTACCTGGATTTTACCTAAAATAACCAGCTCTATCTCCTTGGAGTGAGCTGTAACTGTCTTTACTGATGGCTCTCAGAATGGAAAAGCAGCTTATACAGGACCAGAAGAAGAGGTTATTCAAACCCACTTTCATTTTGCACAAAGAGCTGAGCTACCAGCAGTTATATCTGTATTGGAAGATTTTGATCAACCTGTTAATATTGTCTCTGACTGTGCCTATGTAGTTCAGGTGACAAAAATGGTAAAAACAGCTTTAATAAAATATATTTCTGATGATCAGCTAAATGTTTTGTTTAGTTCACTTCAACAAGCAGTTAGAGTTCGAAATTTTCCTTTTTATATTACACATATTCGAGCTCGCACAAATTTACCAGGACCTTTAACCCAATTAAATAATCAAGCAGATTTATTAGTGACACCTGTTTTAGCAGAGGCTCAAGAATTCCATTCCTTAACTCAGGGAAATGCTGCTGGATTTCATTGACCTGGAAACAAGCTAAAAACATAGTGCAACATTGTCCACAATGCCAGGTGCTACAGCTACCTACTCAAGAACCTGGAGTCAATCCTTGGGGACTTAAACCAAATGCTCTTTGGCAAATGGATGTGACTCATGTCCCATCATTCCGAAAACTTTCTCTTGTGCATGTTACTGTTGATACTTTCTCTCCGTTTATCTGGGCTACATGCCGAACCGGAGAAAGTACAGCTCATGTAAAATGACATTTATGATCTTGTTTTGCAGTCATGAGTGTGCCACAGAAAATGAAAACGGACAGTGGACAAGGATATTGCAGTAAAACTTTTGAAAGTTTTGTTCAGCAATGGAAAATTGTACACACTACAGGAATACCTTGTAACTCCCAAGGTCAGGCCATAGTAGAAAGGGCTAATCGGACTCTTAAGACACAGTTAGAAAAACAAAAGGAAGGGGGAAGTAGTAAGGAGTATACCACACCCCATAGGCAGTTACAATTAGCCCTTTTGACTCTAAATTTTTTTAACATTTCCAGAGATCAGGTCTCCACAGCAGCTGAACAACACTTTTCTGGACAGAAAGTTAATTTACATGAAGGAAAAACGATCTGGTGGAAGGATACCAGAACTAAAAGTTGGGAATTAGGCTAAATTATCACCTGGGGATTTAGGATAAATTATCACCTGGGGCAGGGGTTTTACTTGTGTTTCACCAAGAGACAATCAAACATCCACTTAGATACCCAATAGACGTTTGAAATTCAACAATGAACCCTACACCGACCGGACAGAAGAAAGGGAAGAATCGAAAGAGGAGGAAGACTGGTCCCTCCGACCTGTCCTTTCCGGAGCTGAGAAACATGGCGAAGCTGAGCGTCTCAGAGAAACAACAGAAGACGGAGAAGACTCGCCAGGCTACACCACCGACATGAGGACAGATAAAGAAGCTGACTCAAATGGCAGAGGACAGCCTAAAGGAGAAACAACTGGCAATTACCCCGGGTAATATGATCTTGGCTGCCTTGATGGTAATTACCACTGCGGTAAGTCTCCCCGCTGTCTGGGCTGAACAAAATTTTACATACTGGCTTATGTTCCACTTCCTCCTTTAATTAGGCCAGTTACTTGGATGCATTCCCCTATTGAAGTTTATACAAATGATAGTATTTGGATGCCTGGGCCGGCTGATGATCGCTGTCCTGCACAGCCTGAGGAGGAGGGCGTGTTGATGAATGTAACAGTGAGGTATGAATACGCTCCAATTTGTTTAGGAATTGCTCCTGGATGTTTACCATCGCAAATACAAAGGTGGATGATTTATGTACCTCCTCATAATCGTTCCCAACCTAGTTATCACGTAGTGAGTGGAATGTCTTTCCGACCTATCATGACTGTAAAAACTTATGGGGGTGGTTATTTTCGGTCAAATTTAAAAGTCAAAAATTACAAACCTCACGGACTGGCTGGTCCTAAAAGAAATCCAAAATGGTCAGAAAAACTAGAGATTCTTACTTGGGAGGGTTGTGTAGCAGATGGTGCAGTAGCTTTGCAAAATGATTCTTAGGGAACAATTATAGATTGGGCCGCCAAAGGATCCTTGGCTAGAAATTGCACCGGACAAAATGCTGGGTGTGCTGAGGATTCCTTCATTATAGATCATAGAGAAAGTCCCAATAATCCCCCCACTTTAGTTAGAAGATTGCAATGAGTATATCCATTGAAATGGGAAGATAAAGGTAATGCTCCTCCCCAGGCAAAGATAATTAGTCCAGTCATGGGTCCAGAATATCCAGATTTGTGGAAGTTGCTTATGGCGAATGAGTGTAGAAAGGGGAAGCATTATGTGGAACAAGAGGTAATAAGCTACTGTTTACCATGCTTCTTCAGTCTAATCAGTCTATTCCTCTTCAAAGTTGTGTTAAACCTCCTTACACGTTAGTTGTTGGAAAACTCATATTTTACTGGACTCTCAAAACATTACTTGTGACAACTGCCATCTGTTTACTTGTATTGATTCTTCTTTTCATATGAGGAATAGCATTTTGCTGGTCCGAGCGCGAGGGGGCGTTTGGATTCCAGTTACTCTTAACAGGCCTTGGGAGGCTTCTCCCTCTATTCATGTAATAACTGGAGTTTTAAAAGGGATTCTTCATCATACAATAAGATTTATTTTTACTTTAATTACTTAGTTGGACTCTGATGATTATCTGTAAGTTAAACATAGAGTATTAGCTCACATAGTGGAATAGTAAATAATATTAACTTGCTGATGACTCACACTACCCCCCTGCCACCTCTCCCCATGGTCATCCTATGATCAGCCCACCATCTGCCCCCTCAGCCGATAGGATCAGAGGAATTGTACTCAATAAACATCAGTGGAATCCGGAGCTCAGGACCTTCGCAGTTTCTGCGTTGCAATGGACCCCTAGACCCACTTTTATTAACTCTTGAACTTTGTGTCTTTGTCTTTATTTCTTTTCTCATTCCCTCGTCTCCACCAGGAAGGGGAGAACCCGCGTGTAGTGTAGCGGGCTGGTTCCCCTACAAGGTCGACCAAACGTTTCCTGTAAAAGACCAGATATTAAATATTTTCAGCATTGTATGCTATACAGTCTGTTGCAACTTCTCAACTCTGCGGTTATAGAACGGAAGCAGCTACGGACAGTATATAAACAAATGAGCATGCCTATATTCCAATTAAACTATTTGTAGACACTGAAATTTAGATTTTATGTAATTTTCACAGGTCATAAGATATTGATCTTTTTGTGATTTTTTTCAACTACTTAAAAATATGAAAATGGACCGTGGGTCCAGTTTAGACAGCGGGCGGTACAATACTTTGCTGACCTCTGATGTAGAGCACTAAACACTTAAGTTCTTAGATAATCAATGTTAGGTAAGAGGAGAAATTAGCAATGGAAGAAAATGCAATTCCTTTACAGGATAGTTATTTTATGAGTACTATTTTGAACTAATAGAAAGGGAGGGTATAAAGCCAGCCAGTGAAACTGAATGATATTTGTAGGTGTTAGTTTGTACCATATATTTTCTTTCTTTCCTCTCTTTCTTTCTTTCTTTCTTTCCTTCCTTCCTTCCTTCCTTCCTTACTTCCTTCCTTCCCTCCCTCCCTTCCTTCCTTCCTTCCTTCCTTTCTTCCTTCCTTCCTTCCTTCCTTCTTTCTTACTTCCTTTCTTTCTTTTCTTGACAGACTCTCACTCTGTCACCAGGCTGGGGTGCAATGGCACAATCACAGCTCACTGCAACCTCTGCCTCCCAGGTTCAAGCAATTCTCCTCCCTCAGCCTCCGGAGTAGCTGGGACTACAGGCGTGCACCACCATGCCCAGCTAATTTTTCTATTTTTAGAAGAGACAGGATTTCACAATGTTGGCCAGGATGATCTCGATATCTTGATCATGTGATCCATCCACCTCGGCCTCCCAAAGTCTTGGGATTACAGGCGCGAGCCACCGTGCCCAGCCACTGTACCATATATTTTCTTATATCCTGGATTTTGTTTTTCCCCATTCACACTAGAGGTAGGCATGCATTTCCTCCGAGGATTGCCACAGCCAGCAATACTAGAAACAACAGATGAAAAAGATTAAAATCAGAGCAGCTCCCACTCCTCACAATTTGCCTGGGTGGAAAGAGGATGAATTGGTGGGAAATCAAAAGAATGTGATGTTTTCCCTCACATTGCTGAAAAGGAAGAGGGGGAAGGTGCAGCAGCAATCTGTGTAGTCCCTGAGGCTGAGTGTCCCAGTGACTAGAGCAAGAATAGACAGTTGTAGTGACATTATACCAACTTCACACCACCCCAAACCCCAGAAATCATATGCAACCCCCAGACTGGAGACAGACTCTAAATTGTTTGATTTCATGCTGAAATGAGTGGAGAATTAGATTTCCCTCAGCCCATGGAATGGAGCCTTGAAATTCAATTAGAAAACAGAGTGACAGTTATTTCACATGTAAATTGTTGGAAGACACATACCCACTTTACTTACACAGTACAAGTGTCAGTTACCTGAATGCTCTAAAGCCTCGAAGTTGGTGGGGAAGCCATGTTTCCATCACATCTACAGTGGGAAACCTAACCTCCCTTGCTGGCACCTTCCAGGATCTCTGGAGTTAATGTTTTTCTATTAGTTCCTGCTTGTACTGACTTACTGTGATTTCTCTCAAGACTAGCCTCTTTTGGCTGCTCTTTTTCTCCACTCCGCATCATTCCCAAAGCAACAGCAACTTTCCCTTTTCTCAAAATGCCGCGGATACAAGGCATCTCTGCATAGTAGATTCTCACTGAAGATTCAGTGTTAACCATGGAAGGCAGGGGAAGAGGAAGAGGAATTTAGCCTGCAGCAAACACCTTAAAACTGACTATTTACTATTGTGAATAGTGCCACAATAAACATACATGTGCATGTGTGTTTATAGCAGCATGATTTATAATCCTTTGGGTATAAACCCAGTAATGAGATGGCTGGGTCAAATGGTATTTCTAGTTCTAGATCCTTGATGTGGCACCTATACACCATGGGATACTACGCAGCCATAAAAAAGAATGAGTTCATATCCTTTGTAGGGACATGGATGCAGCTGTAAACCATCATTCTCAGCAAACTATTGCAAGAACAGAAAACCAAACACCACATATTCTCACTCATAGGTAGGAATTGAACAATGAGATCACTTGGACACAGGAAGGGAAACATCACACACCGGGTCCTATTGTGGGGAGGGAGTGGGGGGATGGAGAGCATTAGGAGATATACCTAATGTAAATGACGAGTTAATGGGTGCAGCACACCAACATGGCACATGTATGCATATGTAACAAACCTGCATGTTGTGCACATGTACCCTAGAACTTAAAGTATAATAACAACAACAACAACAACAAAACTGACTATTTAAAGATCCTTGCTCTTTAAAGATCCTTGGCCATAGCCCAGAACTTCTCCCTGGCTGCCTCTTGCTCAGCTCCCTGGCATCTTGGTGCATTCCTTCCCCACATCCTCCTCCCCATTCTTATCTCATTCACTCTTCCTTTTTCACCCCTTTCTTCTTGGGTTACCTATGGAAACTCCAAATTCTTCATTAACTCTTCATTAACAGAATAATTTTGCCCTCCTGGTTTCACTGCTGGCCTGTTTCAGCCAGGCCTATTATTAAACACTGTTCTTCCTCTGTGACTACACTAATGAGTATGACCTATTTCCTCACCATGGAGTTCTAAGAAATTATTTCTTCTTTGAATGCTAAAATTAATTGCACAAGGCCCTTAACAATCCTGATTAGCAGATATTATGAGAAGAGACATCTCCATTTTCCTGACATCCCCTCCCGTTATATTCAAGAGAAGAACAGGGCATGGCTAACTCAGTTCTTAGGGGCCAGTTTTCAGTCCAAACCCATAGTGCAGGGAGGAATCAGAGACCACATCCAGTTCTCTAGGAGGGTCCCATTTGTTGTTTGTTACATTCCCAACATTTTGTCGTTTATAAAAGCTTTGTCATGTCGTCTGGGGCCATCCATCGCTATCTTCGGCAGCAATAATTCCACTTCTGATCTGGTGAAAGCTTCTCATGGATTGTGTGCGTGTCTGTGTATGTGCTGGATGGGAGAACTGTAGAGGATTGGGAAGATGCGGAGGTAAAGATTCTGGTGATGTTACGCTCCAAGTTCAGGTTGCCCTCTGTGGCTTGGGCTTCCACTCTGCTTCTTTCTTCCACTCTTCACCTCTGGTTCATCTAGATCCCTGCACAGGCTGGAATTATATTCTAAGGGTGAGAACCCCACAGCCTCTGTGTAAAGCTAACAAAGCCCATAGAAAATGGATAAGACCCTGCTTCTAGAACTGTCTACTTCAAGCCAAATCGTGGCATATATGATGTTAAGCAAGTTGCTTGCTCTCTTTATGTCTCAGTCACCTCATTGGGAAAATGGGAATTAAAAATAATAATATATGTCTCAAAGGGCTACTCTGGAGGTTACGTGAGTTAGTACGTAGGAAGTGTTCAGAGAGTACCTGGCTCGTGGTAAGTGATTTCTAAATGTTGACACTTATTTAAGTTTACAGAGAAGGCTCTGTGCCAATACTGACTTGGGACTACAAGGTTTCAGGATCCATTCCCACACTCAGATTTTAACCATTGATTTCAAAGCACCCACACCATGCCAGGTTGGCTGGCTCACGATGAGTTTAGCCATAGGGACTGCCTGAGCTGCTTCTGGATACTGACACTGGGACTAGCTAGATCACCACATAAAAGAAATCAGAGTATAGCTTGTTGATTGTTGACTTGAAGGAAAACTTCCAAGCCTTTTAAGTAGAGAAGTAATGTCTTTCTTTGCATCAAGATAATGTTTTATACTCTGTAGGAGATGGTCTGCATTGGGCAGAAACTGGAAGTAGATTGATCAACCAAGAGAAACCAGTAGATTATGCCAAGGTGATGAAGACATAAATTAAGGTGGCAGCGGCAATCGGGCTGATGGGGAGAGTTTAGTATTCAGAAGGTAGAATCAGCAGAACTTACTAACTAACTGGAAATGCAGGATGAGGAGGAGGAATGTTCTCTGATAATCCCAAGATTTTGAAGTGGGTAGGAGTAAGTGGCGGTTTTGCCAACTCACTATGTTCTGTCGAAGGCAAGCCTTTCTTCCCAAGGGGAGGGAAGGGGAAGGGGAAGAGAAGAGACTATAATAAATTAAGTCTGAGCTAGCAGGCTATTGGACAAACACTTCTGGAGTTACAGAGAGAAGTAATAGCTGGAATGAAATATTTGGGAGTTGTTAAACACTAACATTCTATAAACCAAAAAGGAAAGAATACTCCATAAAGGAAAGATGGAAAACTTGGAGGATACCCAGAGAACTAAGAGGGATGGGTTTTATAAAAGCCTGTGGAGGAAGTTCTGAGGAAGAAGGAGCAGCCTGAGAATTCAGTGAGAAACTCCCATGAGGAGTCTTGTGGCGTCATTGTAAGCAGCTGCAATTGCAGTAAAGGGGTCAGAAGTCACTGGCTTTAATTGAGGAGTTCATGGAAAGACAGACCGTGGAATCAGTGAGTGTGGATTGTCGTCTTAAAAAAATAAGCTTAGTAGAAATGGAGAGAAATAGGAAAGTTGCTAGAGGCAGGGATAAGAGAGGTTTTAGTTTTCTAGGGTTTAATAGACTTGGACTTGTTCATAGAGTGAAAAGGGGAAACAGCTGGGGAAGGAAAGGGTAAAGTCAAAAGTGAAAAAGAGGAAGGTAATCAACCTAGCTCTAGAGAAGAAATGAGCTGGGGGTTAAAGCACAGGTGGAAGGATTACACTGCAACAGGTGGAATCAATACTACAGAAGCAACCGTCAAGCACCAAGGGCCTGCGGCTGGTGGATGTCTACCAACTCTTGATCTCCTGCCACCTGAGAGGAGAATTCTGATGTGGGGCTCTCAGAGGTTTCAGTAGGTTGGAACTTTAGTTGTCTATGAGTGTACCCCACTCATTAGATACTTTTTGGCTTTTCTCCCTGTTCCATCTCATTTGTTTATGCTCCCTGGAATCACCTCCCAAATAAACTACTTGCATCCGAATCTTTGTCTCAGGCTCTGCTTTCAGGGAATCCCAATTTAAATAGTTGTTGAGTAAGAACATCATCCCAGACTTTGTGAATCCAGGTCACAAAAATATTTTTCTTATATTTTATCTACTTTCCAACTTTCTTGGTAGCAATTTTGTTCTGCTACAAGGTCTTCCATTACAGATTAAAGAAGTTTCTTTCACCTTTCTTTACTGAAATGTACAACTCTTGTGCTAAAGCATGAATAAATTTGGGAATGTTAGTAAAATGATTTTAGGGGCATTGTATTGTCTGCATCAACATTCACTGCATCCGCATTTCACAAATAGTTCTACATTATTAAGAATAACGTCATGACTGCTTCCTTCGTTCTGTAAAGAATGAGGCAGCAGGCTGGGCATGGTGGCTTCCTCATCTAACATCGGAATTATCTTTATAAGATGAGTTATTGTCTTTGTGTGTACATTGCTGCCTCACTCTTTTTCTTGAAACAGGGTCTCACTCTGTTGCCCAGGCTGGAGTGCAATGGTGTGATCTTGGCTCACTGCAACCTCCACCTCCCAAGTTCAAGTGACCCTCCTGCCTCAGCCTCCCAAGTAGTTGGGATTACAGGCACCCGCCACCACGGCTGGCTGTTTTTGTATTTTTAGTGGAGATGAGATTTCACCATGTTGGCCAGGCTGGTCTTGAACTCCTGACCTCAAGTGATCTGCTCGCCTTGGCCTCCTAAAGTGCTGGGATTACAGGTGTATGCCACCACAGCCAGCCTGCTGCCTTCTTCTTTACAGAATGAATTAAACAGTCATGATGTTGTGTCAAGACAGAAGGAAATGAACATTTGTTGCATATTTTCTATCAGGCATTGTCATAAGCACTTCATGTAAGTTATCAAGTTTAATCAAGTTACCAATTTTGGATATGTACATTATATGCTACTACAAATAGGCGATATTATTATTCCATGCATAATAAATGTTTCCGAGCTTCTATTGTGTGGTGTGCATATGCTGGGTGCTGCGGCTGTTGAAATAAGAAAAAACAAGCCTTGATCTCCCTGGAATGAAAAGAGAAGCTCCAGTACACAATACAGTGATGTGTGATATAAGAGAAGTAAATGCATAGGAGAACATCTAGCCTTGGTGGATGGGCTAGGAGAAGGGCTGGTGGCTAATTAAGACTTATTTCATTCAGAGAGGGTACATAGAAATGAGAATAGGCAAATAAAAAGGTAACAACAATATACATCACAGCAGTGGAAAAGGGTACATGTAATATGGCTAATTCATTGGTGAAAGAGTCATTGGAGATGAAATCTTAGGCTTGCCAAGCATCTTTATTGAACCAGGCAACCTTCCATTAAACTGGACAGATCCCCCCCTTTCATTTATCTTGAAATTTCCTAATTTTGTAGTATGAGAATGGCACATACTATGGAGCTTTTCTTGCTCACAACAGATCCCCCAGCAGCCACATTGACAAGAATTTGTGGGCCAGAGAGTAAAGCTGTGGCCTCAGTGTATGGGTGCCATATATCTAGGTGTACACTGAAATACAGATGGCTGCGCGTAGTGACTCATGCCTGTAATCCCAGCACTTTAGTAGGCCAAGGTGGGCAGATCACGACCATCCTGGCCAACATGGTGATACCCCGTCTCTACTAAAAATACAAAAATTAGCTGGTTATGGTGGTGCATGCCCAAGTCCCAGCTACTCGGGAGGCTAAGGAAAGAAAATTGCTGAAACCCAGGAGGCGGAGGTTGCGGTGAGCTGAGATTGCACCACTGCACTCCAGCCTGGCAACAGAGCAAGACTCTGTCTCAAAAAAAAAGAAAAAAAAAAGAAGGAAAAGAAAAAAGAAATACAGATGACTGGGCTAATTGGATTCTCCCTCTTAGGGATATGAGATTTGTATGGAAAGACACAGAGGCCAAAATTCCACTGAAACTAAAACATTTTAAGGGCTGCATACTACAGAATAAATCCAAGAACACATCTTTGAGACATTTTTGGAGCTGTCCTTATTATACTGCCTTCCCTTGGCTTGTATCAGTCTGTCATTGATTCTATTACTTACTTCAGTCAGTATCCCTCCAACAAATCCAATTATTTTTGGTCTAGATGGCTGAAGTTCATTTCTTTAGATTATAAACAACAACAACAAATAAAACTAGTATGAGTGTATGACTCTTAAATGGGGCTTCAATATTTCACAATCTTTGATTGCTGGAGTCAGGCACACAATGTCTATTCTAAAAGTTCTAGAATTTTTCCACAATGTCTCTCTGAGGGGGAAGCAGGAAAAAACATTTCAGTCTTAGAGGAATCATTTTGTGGTGTACTCTTGGTCATGCCTATGGGAGTCAGGTACCTAGCCTTTGTTTTTGAGGGAGTTCTAGTTATTGGCAAAGTCATCCAAGTGCAAGTATAAATTTTTTTTTTTTTTTTTTTTTTTTTTTTTTTTTTTGAGACGGAGTCTCGCTCTGTCACCAGGCTGGAGTACAGTGGCCGGATCTCAGCTCACTGCAAGCTCCGCCTCCCGGGTTCACGCCATTCTCCTGCCTCAGCCTCCGGAGTAGCTGGGACTATAGGTGCCCGCCACCTCGCCCGGCTAGATTTTTTTTTTTTTGTATTTTTTAGTAGAAACTGGGTTTCACCGTGTTAGCCAGGATGGTCTCGATCTCCTGACCTCGTGATCCACCCGTCTTGGCTTCCCAAAGTGCTGGGATTACAGGCTTGAGCCGCCGCGCCCGGCCGCAAGTATAAATTTTTAAATATAAATTTTAAAGGTTTCATATGCCAGGTTATTGTCCCAAATGCACATGCAAAAAATAAGGTGTGTATGATGAACTAAATGTGGGCCAACAAATTAATCAGAAAGTGTGTGTAATTTTAGACAATGAATTTTTTTGCCTCTCAACCTAATGTACAGTTATTTCCAAGTGAAAGGAGGAAACTGTATCTCAGGGAATTATATTTAGATTGTCTTCCTTTTTCTAAGAAATAAAAACTGAGTTAAAAAAAGAGAAAATTTAAATTCAAATGGGCAAATATATTTTGTCAAATGTATATTTTTACATTTTCTGCTAGAGTTCAGAAGTTTTGTCAGAATAGCTTGCAACCCTGAGGATTCTACTTTCAGACATTGTCATAGTGGTAGGAATCACGCATTTTCCAATTAGTTGAATACTTCATGAAGAGATAATATTTTAAGAGTCTAAAAACTGAAGAGGCACATATAAAGACTGGATTTAGGCATCAGGATGAAAAGATGCATTGCAAATTCGTCAAAAAAAAAAAAAAAAGCAGATACATCATCACTGAGAAGTAGAATGAAAGCAGGTATCTTGTGATACCTTCCATCTTCCGTGTTCCTAAAGGCATATTTTAAAAAGTGGTTTTACTTAACACGAGCTCTTGTTTTCTTTTTCCCCCACATATTTTTATACAATATAGCTAAATTTCTTCTTCATGTGTTACGAGTAAAAAAATCTGTTTTCTATTACAATTCAATGTGTATTTGGTTGAAATTGTTTTTTAAATGACATGTGACCTTCTGGGGAGATTCTTCTTTAATAAAAAAGATGCTATTATTGAGAAGCATAAAATAAATGCCAGTCCACAGTCCTTGCATACACACAGAAAGAAAAACAAACATATTCCTTAGCAAGAATACTTTTTATTTTTTGTGGTAGAAAAAATAAATAAGAAAACATCTTTTGCTCTTTTCCTGCTAGGGAACCCATTTAAAATTAGTTTGATAATCCGAGGGGAAAAAATACAAACACATAGGTGAGAAAGCTCTGAAAAGATGAGTAGTGAATAAGCATTTCATTTTATCTTAACTGGTATGCAGGGGAGGACACAGGTTGTGTGGAACCTGAAGCTACGCATTTGGGGGGGATCTGCCAAATGTCTATCAGTAGTACTTTTTACATGCCGTATGTAGCAGGCCTAGAGGGAGAGCAGTCCAGATATGAGCAAAAGAACAGAGGGCTCTGGGAAGGAAGAAACAATGGTACAGTGAGAAAATTCCTTCTGTGGCATTCAGCTTTCCTGTCCAGGAGCCTCAGTTACAGGCAGAGTTCAATCGGAGAAGCAGAGCTTGTAGGATAATAAAGAATTTGACTTAATACAACTGTGGGAGCTGGTTAAGTACTCTTTGAAAGGAAGCTGTCTCCACAGATGATGTTGGAGCTTGAAGTACGAATCGCAGTTAAGTGAGAGCACAGATGAACGAAACAGAAGCAGGAGCTGGAATCTATGAGGACGGACTGAAACCTGTGTCAGTTCTTGTTGCCTCTGACCCTGGTTGATGTGGGTGTCCTGCAGAAGCCAGACCATTTGTTATGTGCTAAAGGAGGCTCCAAATTATATCGATAGGGAAGTGAAACAGCTGGAGGCTTAGCCACTATCCTAAAGCCAACGAGATACGTGACAGCATGAAGGAGCTACGAAGATGCCTGCCACTTCCTTTCTGCCCGCCAACTGCTCCTAACGGAAAACATCAGGTAAAAGGAATTCTGGGAAGTCTAGTTCAGCTTACCCAAGTTGACACATTACAAAGCACCTCACTTTTTCTTGGTTCCTTTTCTTCGTCTTTCTCTTTATCCACCTTTACCCTTATTTTTCTGATTCATATTGTCAGAATCTTTCCCAGAAAGTGTATGTGAATGTGGAACTATTTCTTGAGCATCTATTAATTTAAACTTTCTGCTAGTTACATCAACAATGGTAATATTTAGGTTAACTCACTAGTAAAATTGGTTTAGTTTTATTAATTTTAAAATGCTTCTCCATAGAAATTTCTGAGACCTATATTATGTGCAAATAAATTTTCTAGTTTTTCAGGACTCTGCCTGAGATCACATTGAAACCAACATTTTAGGAAGAATTTGATTACCTCCACCTGAGGAGGCTCTGCTAGTTGTGTGGAATGAAGACTGTTCTTAACAGCCCCTTTCGTTGATACCTACAACACACTCCATTCTAAATATTTTAATAAAAGGCACATTTGAAGTTTAAAATGTTATTGTCATCAGAGCATGGAGTTTTATAACTCCCATAAAAATGTGCCTCCTGAACTAGGAGTCAAGTTTGGAAAAAATAACCACCAGAAATTTATGCTAGTAGAATACAGTCAAGGATACAAGATTAGTTGTCTGAGTCTAGTTCCTCATGCAGCCTGAAGCAGACATGTTCCTCGCTGCAAGCTGGAGTGGACTGGAGGTGGGGAGATCTGGATTTAAACCTTCCCACGGGGACTGGGTCAAGTATCAAATAGTAGACAGGTGTTCAATCCGGCAGGCACAATACAGGGTCTAGAGGGTCTGGATGAAAATTGTGCTGTAACTGATGTATTAATTGAAGAGTTCTCTGAATAAGGTCTTCCAAAAGGAGAAGGGGAAAAAAAAAATTGACAGTGTCCATTTAATCTGTTTGGGAGCCTCATCAGCCTGATCTTGATGGGACTGTACCTGTGGTCCTATTATATCATTCTTTTCTTGTACTTCTTTCAGCCAGTGATCTCAGGTCTCATTCTCATTTCATAGCTGTGGTGCAATTGTGCAAGGTCACAACTTTTTCTTTTCTTTCTTTCTTTTTTTTTTTTAGACAGGGTCTTTCTCTGTCACCCAGGTTGGAGTGCAGTGGCATGACCTCGGCTCACTGCAACCTCCGCCTCTTGAGTTCAAGTAATTCTCCTGCCTCAGTCTCCCGTGTAGCTGGTACCACAGACGCCCACCACCACACCTGGATAATTTTTGTATTTTTAGTAGAAACTAAAAATACATGGGGTTTTGCCATGTTGGCCAAGCTGGTCTCAAACTCCTGACCTCAGGTGATCTACCTGCCGCAGCCTCCCAAAGTGTTGGGATTACAGGCGTGAGCCACCGCACCGGTCCATAATTTTGACCTTTCTTGGTGATACTTCTTCCACCATGTTATAGCAGTACATCCATGGAGTAATGTTACTCCAAGAAAATTTGGCTTTTGGAATTCCTCCACAAAATATTGGCCCTAGAGTAGTCCTTACTGTCTGATGAGCTTTTGCGAGTTTCTCCTGAGGCAATGATGCCAGCCCAGTTTCCGAAAGACAGCATAGTCTACCTTTAGTAGAGAAGAGCAGAGATTCTGAGCAGGATTGCCTTTGAGCCCAGCTACACCTCTTGATAGCTGTGTGACCTCATGCAATTCACTTAAACCTCTGTACCTCAGTTTCCTCATTTGTGAAATGGAGATCATTAACAGTACCTACTCATAGGGCTGTATGGCTGAGTGAGTTGATATAATTACCATTTTTATCACATTATGAGTATACCACATGTTAGCTGCTGTTAGTATTATGTCCCTCCAGTGAGGAAATAAACACAAGGCTAAATTATTGCTTGAATGGGGAGCAAGCTAAAGGCATACGAGAAGGAAAGGTAAGTTTGTATTTCAAAATATGTCATTTTACCACAGAGGTAATTATCGAATTAGCCAAATAATCCCATATTTTTGCTTTTGAAATTTAACATTAGCAGCTTGAATTCTCTACAATTATGAATGTATCATTTCCACTTGTGTGTGTGTGCAAATCACTTCAGCCTAATTGGCTTTTTCTTCTTCTTCTTCTTCTTTCCAGTAAATCAACAGGATTACGTTTCCCTTAATAATTTTCAAAATGTCCACATGAAGGACAGGAAGATGTTTAACAGGAAGACCAAACATCATCAGTGCTCAAGTCCAGTAGATAACAAAGAACAGAAAGAAAACAAAACTTTGGTATTTTACTGGAATCTGAGTGAATAAATAGGGACCACAGGACAAACGGCAAACAACTGCTTGAGTTACATCAGAGGGAAAGAAGAAATGAGGAACTCGGATTTCCAGTATGAAACTGTTATACAATATGATTAATGGAGCTAACAGTTGCCTATTACACTTTAGAAAATCTTCTAGAGGATTTTAAAACAAAAGGAACACCTTGTCCAGAGTATAATTGATGCTTCCAGTTAAATTTCACAATTTTGCACCTCAGGGAATACTTTTGTTTTTCTTAGAGAGCAAATAAACTGACCATGTCACCTTGGCAATTATTAACCTGCCTCATTTTTCATAACTAGGAAAAATTTGGCTTATTTCCATATTTTAGTTGAGATGACATATTAATTCATATATTTATGGGTAAAATGTTATTATCCTTAATACAAAGCAAAGTTTCAGCTGGACTTTGGTTTTACTTAATCTTCAACGGAACAGTATTGATGTTAAAGTACAAAAATTCTCTGAACATAATAATAAGTTTTAAAAAATATATATGTTTATAAAGATATATTATTAGATCTTTCACAAAAAGTCATACAAATGGGGAAAAAAGAAAAATATCAGAGTATTGGAATTTGTCCTTGAATCTCCTCTTTTAGTTTTCTTTCAGTTAAACCAGTGTCCACATGTTTGTTTCTGGATTGAAGCCAGAATCAACATTGTCCCTATTTCTAATCAAATAATGGAGAAATAATGACAAATTCTGAATGCAGTCAGAGGATCCTGGGAAGCAGAGTGTCTGGACGGAGGCTGAGCTGGGTCTCTGACTCATTTCTGACTTTAGGCAAGTTATTTAATGTCTCTGCATTTTTGACATGCTTGTAATAATGCTAATTTATTTCACAGGTGTGATAGTAACCAAAACTCAAGTAACAACCACTAGCTTTTGCAAGAAGTCAGGTTGACTAGCAAGAAGTCTGCTTCTACAACTTGGAGAAGAGATTTAGAATTATGTATCTTTTCTATTTCCTTTACATTTTGAATGAATTGGATGGGAGTTTGATGTAAATGATAGGTTTGCAGTTTCAGTATAAAAATTAAAAATAAAATGGACTATATGACAATTTTCACTTCAGAAGTAAAAACTTCAGAAACATTTTTCTTTATTGCATTTCTTGGGGGATCAAATATATTTAGCTTTGTAAGGCTTTCAGTGAGTATGGATTCTTAAGAAAAATGCAAAAGCACAGTTATATTCCATTTTCAGAAAGAGGAAAAAATTTGGAAGGAAATAGCTTAAAAGGAGTCTCTAAGCTTATGTTTATGGGTAAATTTTTAACTCACTGACTTAGGTTATAGTCCATTTGTGAATGTTAATTTATTAGACATACTTCCTTCAATAACTTTTTCCTTCCTTATTGTTTCTTTTATGTATCCTATTATAATGGCTCATTTAAAACATACCAATTTTGAAATGTTTACATTCTACTAATGTACTTCTGTTTTGTAATTGTTTTTTAAAATTACATATTATCTGTAGAACTTTTCATTTACAAATTTAATGTCTTCATCTTTAAATTTAATGCTTTAATGCAGTGTAATTAATTAAATATCTTCATCTTTAAATTTAATGCAGTGTAATTAATTAAATATTTTTTTAAATGTAGTGGGGAAGGAATTAGAATTTATAGCATTAAAATAATTTATGTCAAATAATATAGTCCACTAAAGAACAGCCATTTGAGAACAATTTTAATTTTATAATAATTAAAAGTCTCCAAACTGCCTAAAGCAAAAATATTATAAAAGAAATACAACTAATTGTGCAATAAATGAACAGAATAATTTGATACAACTTTATCATAAGCCAGATGCGCAGAATAAATAGTGGTTTACTATCATGAATGATGGAGACCAGAGTCTTGAAACAAATTCTTAATACCTAGCATTTCTTCAATATTACAGAGAATGTTGGCTAGAATTACAAATGAGGAAAATGGGAAATTTTAGAGAACTTAAGATAGTCTCAGGAATTATTCTAAAGCTAATCAAAGTAATATAATGACTTTCTAAATATATATAATTACATTTTGAAATACTTTATTGTTTATATGCTGCCAGACTAGGGGGTGCCTTTTTGATTTGATTATTGAATTATCTTAATGGCAATGAGATGAACATTTCTGGATATCAAGAAACAGAGGCCTGTCAAAAAAATTTCATTAGCCCTTTATTTTGTACTAAATCTAATGCTAAGCAACATTTATATACCTTATATAAATATATATAATGTCTATAATATATACATAATTATTGTAATAATTTTATGTACATACGTACACATTTATACATACAGTGTGCGTAGGTAAAATTATATGATATATAGGTGCATCACCCAGAGCATTTTCTTTTATTTATTTATTTGTTTATTTTTTGAGATGGATTCTTGCTTTGTTGCCCAGGCTGGAGTGCAGTGGCACGATCTCGGCTCACTGCAAGCTTCGCCTCCCGGGTTTACGCCATTCTCCTGCCTCAGGCTCCCGAGTAGCTGGGACTACAGGCGCCCGCCACCATGCCCAGCTAATTTTTTTGTATTTTTAGTAGAGATGGGGTTTCACCATGTTCACCAGGATGGTCTGGATCTCCTGACCTCATGATCCGCCCGCCTCGGCCTCCCAAGGTGCTGGGATTACAGGCATGAGCTACTGTGCCTGGCTACCCAGAGCATTTTCAAAACATACTTTCATTTATGCAACAGCCAGAATCAAACACTGGAATAAAAAAATTTTTTTTAAGCTCTAAGTGTTTTTTGTTGTTGTCATTTGTTTGTTTTTTGAGACGGAGTCTCACTCTGTCACCCAGTGCAGTGGTGTGATCTTGGCTCACTGCAACCTCTGCCTCCCAGGTTCAAGCGATTCTCATGCCTCAGCCTCCCGAGTAGCTGGGACTACAGGCGTGCACCACCATGCCCAGCTAATTTTTCTATTTTTAGAAGAGACAGGATTTCACAGTGTTGGCCAGGATGATCTCGATATCTTGATCATGTGATCCATCCACCTCGGCCTCCCAAAGTCTTGGGATTACAGGCGCGAGCCACCGTGCCCAGCCACTGTACCATATATTTTCTTATATCCTGGATTTTGTTTTTCCCCATTCACACTAGAGGTAGGCATGCATTTCCTCCGAGGATTGCCACAGCCAGCAATACTAGAAACAACAGATGAAAAAGATTAAAATCAGAGCAGCTCCCACTCCTCACAATTTGCCTGGGTGGAAAGAGGATGAATTGGTGGGAAATCAAAAGAATGTGATGTTTTCCCTCACATTGCTGAAAAGGAAGAGGGGGAAGGTGCAGCAGCAATCTGTGTAGTCCCTGAGGCTGAGTGTCCCAGTGACTAGAGCAAGAATAGACAGTTGTAGTGACATTATACCAACTTCACACCACCCCAAACCCCAGAAATCATATGCAACCCCCAGACTGGAGACAGACTCTAAATTGTTTGATTTCATGCTGAAATGAGTGGAGAATTAGATTTCCCTCAGCCCATGGAATGGAGCCTTGAAATTCAATTAGAAAACAGAGTGACAGTTATTTCACATGTAAATTGTTGGAAGACACATACCCACTTTACTTACACAGTACAAGTGTCAGTTACCTGAATGCTCTAAAGCCTCGAAGTTGGTGGGGAAGCCATGTTTCCATCACATCTACAGTGGGAAACCTAACCTCCCTTGCTGGCACCTTCCAGGATCTCTGGAGTTAATGTTTTTCTATTAGTTCCTGCTTGTACTGACTTACTGTGATTTCTCTCAAGACTAGCCTCTTTTGGCTGCTCTTTTTCTCCACTCCGCATCATTCCCAAAGCAACAGCAACTTTCCCTTTTCTCAAAATGCCGCGGATACAAGGCATCTCTGCATAGTAGATTCTCACTGAAGATTCAGTGTTAACCATGGAAGGCAGGGGAAGAGGAAGAGGAATTTAGCCTGCAGCAAACACCTTAAAACTGACTATTTACTATTGTGAATAGTGCCACAATAAACATACATGTGCATGTGTGTTTATAGCAGCATGATTTATAATCCTTTGGGTATAAACCCAGTAATGAGATGGCTGGGTCAAATGGTATTTCTAGTTCTAGATCCTTGATGTGGCACCTATACACCATGGGATACTACGCAGCCATAAAAAAGAATGAGTTCATATCCTTTGTAGGGACATGGATGCAGCTGTAAACCATCATTCTCAGCAAACTGTTGCAAGAACAGAAAACCAAACACCACATATTCTCACTCATAGGTGGGAATTGAACAATGAGATCACTTGGACACAGGAAGGGAAACATCACACACCGGGTCCTATTGTGGGGAGGGAGTGGGGGGATGGAGAGCATTAGGAGATATACCTAATGTAAATGACGAGTTAATGGGTGCAGCACACCAACATGGCACATGTATGCATATGTAACAAACCTGCATGTTGTGCACATGTACCCTAGAACTTAAAGTATAATAACAACAACAACAACAACAAAACTGACTATTTAAAGATCCTTGCTCTTTAAAGATCCTTGGCCATAGCCCAGAACTTCTCCCTGGCTGCCTCTTGCTCAGCTCCCTGGCATCTTGGTGCATTCCTTCCCCACATCCTCCTCCCCATTCTTATCTCATTCACTCTTCCTTTTTCACCCCTTTCTTCTTGGGTTACCTATGGAAACTCCAAATTCTTCATTAACTCTTCATTAACAGAATAATTTTGCCCTCCTGGTTTCACTGCTGGCCTGTTTCAGCCAGGCCTATTATTAAACGCTGTTCTTCCTCTGTGACTACACTAATGAGTACGACCTATTTCCTCACCATGGAGTTCTAAGAAATTATTTCTTCTTTGAATGCTAAAATTAATTGCACAAGGCCCTTAACAATCCTGATTAGCAGATATTATGAGAAGAGACATCTCCATTTTCCTGACATCCCCTCCCGTTATATTCAAGAGAAGAACAGGGCATGGCTAACTCAGTTCTTAGGGGCCAGTTTTCAGTCCAAACCCATAGTGCGGGGAGGAATTAGAGACCACATCCAGTTCTCTAGGAGGGTCCCATTTGTTGTTTGTTACATTCCCAACATTTTGTCATTTTTAAAAGCTTTGTCATGTCGTCTGGGGCCATCCATCGCTATCTTCGGCAGCAATAATTCCACTTCTGATCTGGTGAAAGCTTCTCATGGATTGTGTGCGTGTCTGTGTATGTGCTGGATGAGAGAACTGTAGAGGATTGGGAAGATGCGGAGGTAAAGATTCTGGTGATGTTACGCTCCAAGTTCAGGTTGCCCTCTGTGGCTTGGGCTTCCACTCTGCTTCTTTCTTCCACTCTTCACCTCTGGTTCATCTAGATCCCTGCACAGGCTGGAATTATATTCTAAGGGTGAGAACCCCACAGCCTCTGTGTAAAGCTAACAAAGCCCATAGAAAATGGATAAGACCCTGCTTCTAGAACTGTCTACTTCAAGCCAAATCGTGGCATATATGATGTTAAGCAAGTTGCTTGCTCTCTTTATGTCTCAGTCACCTCATTGGGAAAATGGGAATTAAAAATAATAATATATGTCTCAAAGGGCTACTCTGGAGGTTACGTGAGTTAGTACGTAGGAAGTGTTCAGAGAGTACCTGGCTCGTGTAAGTGATTTCTAAATGTTGACACTTATTTAAGTTTACAGAGAAGGCTCTGTGCCAATACTGACTTGGGACTACAAGGTTTCAGGATCCATTCCCACACTCAGATTTTAACCATTGATTTCAAAGCACCCACACCATGCCAGGTTGGCTGGCTCACGATGAGTTTAGCCATAGGGACTGCCTGAGCTGCTTCTGGATACTGACACTGGGACTAGCTAGATCACCACATAAAAGAAATCAGAGTATAGCTTGTTGATTGTTGACTTGAAGGAAAACTTCCAAGCCTTTTAAGTAGAGAAGTAATGTCTTTCTTTGCATCAAGATAATGTTTTATACTCTGTAGGAGATGGTCTGCATTGGGCAGAAACTGGAAGTAGATTGATCAACCAAGAGAAACCAGTAGATTATGCCAAGGTGATTAAGAGATAAATTAAGGTGGCAGCGGCAATCGGGCTGATGGGGAGAGTTTAGTATTCAGAAGGTAGAATCAGCAGAACTTACTAACTAACTGGAAATGCAGGATGAGGAGGAGGAATGTTCTCTGATAATCCCAAGATTTTGAAGTGGGTAGGAGTAAGTGGCGGTTTTGCCAACTCACTATGTTCTGTTGAAGGCAAGCCTTTCTTCCCAAGGGGAGGGAAGGGGAAGGGGAAGAGAAGAGGCTATAATAAATTAAGTCTGAGCTAGCAGGCTATTAGACAAACACTTCTGGAGTTACAGAGAGAAGTAATAGCTGGAATGAAATATTTGGGAGTTGTTAAACACTAACATTCTATAAACCAAAAAGGAAAGAATACTCCATAAAGGAAAGATGGAAAACTTGGAGGATACCCAGAGAACTAAGAGGGATGGGTTTTATAAAAGCCTGTGAAGGAAGTTCTGAGGAAGAAGGAGCAGCCTGAGAATTCAGTGAGAAACTCCCATGAGGAGTTTTGTGGCGTCATTGTAAGCAGCTGCAATTGCAGTAAAGGGGTCAGAAGTCACTGGCTTTAATTGAGGAGTTCATGGAAAGACAGACCGTGGAATCAGTGAGTGTGGATTGTCATCTTAAAAAAATAAGCTTAGTAGAAATGGAGAGAAATAGGAAAGTTGCTAGAGGCAGGGATAAGAGAGGTTTTAGTTTTCTAGGGTTTAATAGACTTGGACTTGTTCATAGAGTGAAAAGGGGAAACGACTGGGGAAGGAAAGGGTAAAGTCAAAAGTGAAAAAGAGGAAGGTAATCAACCTAGCTCTAGAGAAGAAATGAGGAGCTGGGGGTTAAAGCACAGGTGGAAGGATTACACTGCAACAGGTGGAATCAATACTACAGAAGCAACCGTCAAGCACCAAGGGCCTGCGGCTGGTGGATGTCTACCAACTCTTGATCTCCTGCCACCTGAGAGGAGAATTCTGATGTGGGGCTCTCAGAGGTTTCAGTAGGTTGGAACTTTAGTTGTCTATGAGTGTACCCCACTCATTAGATACTTTTTGGCTTTTCTCCCTGTTCCATCTCATTTGTTTATGCTCCCTGGAATCACCTCCCAAATAAACTACTTGCATCCGAATCTTTGTCTCAGGCTCTGCTTTCAGGGAATCCCAATTTAAATAGTTGTTGAGTAAGAACATCATCCCAGACTTTGTGAATCCAGGTCACAAAAATATTTTTCTTATATTTTATCTACTTTCCAACTTTCTTGGTAGCAATTTTGTTCTGCTACAAGGTCTTCCATTACAGATTAAAGAAGTTTCTTTCACCTTTCTTTACTGAAATGTACAACTCTTGTGCTAAAGCATGAATAAATTTGGGAATGTTAGTAAAATGATTTTAGGGGCATTGTATTGTCTGCATCAACATTCACTGCATCCGCATTTCACAAATAGTTCTACATTATTAAGAATAACGTCATGACTGCTTCCTTCGTTCTGTAAAGAATGAGGCAGCAGGCTGGGCATGGTGGCTTCCTCATCTAACATCGGAATTATCTTTATAAGATGAGTTATTGTCTTTGTGTGTACATTGCTGCCTCACTCTTTTTTTTGAAACAGGGTCTCACTCTGTTGCCCAGGCTGGAGTGCAATGGTGTGATCTTGGCTCACTGCAACCTCCACCTCCCAAGTTCAAGTGACCCTCCTGCCTCAGCCTCCCAAGTAGTTGGGATTACAGGCACCCGCCACCACGGCTGGCTGTTTTTGTATTTTTAGTGGAGATGAGATTTCACCATGTTGGCCAGGCTGGTCTTGAACTCCTGACCTCAAGTGATCTGCTCGCCTTGGCCTCCTAAAGTGCTGGGATTACAGGTGTATGCCACCACAGCCAGCCTGCTGCCTTCTTCTTTACAGAATGAATTAAATAGTCATGGTGTTGTGTCAAGACAGAAGGAAATGAACATTTGTTGCATATTTTCTATCAGGCATTGTCATAAGCACTTCATGTAAGTTATCAAGTTTAATCAAGTTACCAATTTTGGATATTTACATTATATGCTACTACAAATAGGCGATATTATTATTCCATGCATAATAAATGTTTCCGAGCTTCTATTGTGTGGTGTGCATATGCTGGGTGCTGCGGCTGTTGAAATAAGAAAAAACAAGCCTTGATCTCCCTGGAATGAAAAGAGAAGCTCCAGTACACAATACAGTGATGTGTGATATAAGAGAAGTAAATGCATAGGAGAACATCTAGCCTTGGTGGATGGGCTAGGAGAAGGGCTGGTGGCTAATTAAGACTTATTTCATTCAGAGAGGGTACATAGAAATGAGAAGAGGCAAATAAAAAGGTAACAACAATATACATCACAGCAGTGGAAAAGGGTACATGTAATATGGCTAATTCATTGGTGAAAGAGTCATTGGAGATGAAATCTTAGGCTTGCCAAGCGTCTTTATTGAACCAGGCAACCGTCCATTAAACTGGACAGATCCCCCCCTTTCATTTATCTTGAAATTTCCTAATTTTGTAGTATGAGAATGGCACATACTATGGAGCTTTTCTTGCTCACAACAGATCCCCCAGCAGCCACACTGACAAGAATTTGTGGGCCAGAGAGTAAAGCTGTGGCCTCAGTGTATGGGTGCCATATATCTAGGTGTACACTGAAATACAGATGGCTGGGTGTAGTGACTCATGCCTGTAATCCCAGCACTTTAGTAGGCCGAGGTGGGCAGATCACGACCATCCTGGCCAACATGGTGATACCCCGTCTCTACTAAAAATACAAAAATTAGCTGGTTATGGTGGTGCGTGCCCGAGTCCCAGCTACTCGGGAGGCTAAGGAAAGAAAATTGCTGAAACCCAGGAGGCGGAGGTTGCGGTGAGCTGAGATTGCACCACTGCACTCCAGCCTGGCAACAGAGCAAGACTCTGTCTCAAAAAAAAAGAAAAAAAAAAGAAGGAAAAGAAAAAAGAAATACAGATGACTGGGCTAATTGGATTCTCCCTCTTAGGGATATGAGATTTGTATGGAAAGACACAGAGGCCAAAATTCCACTGAAACTAAAACATTTTAAGGGCTGCATACTACAGAATAAATCCAAGAACACATCTTTGAGAGATTTTTGGAGCTGTCCTTATTATACTGCCTTCCCTTGGCTTGTATCAGTCTGTCATTGATTCTATTACTTACTTCAGTCAGTATCCCTCCAACAAATCCAATTATTTTTGGTCTAGATGGCTGAAGTTCATTTCTTTAGATTATAAACAACAACAACAAATAAAACTAGTATGAGTGTATGACTCTTAAATGGGGCTTCAATATTTCACAATCTTTGATTGCTGGAGTCAGGCACACAATGTCTATTCTAAAAGTTCTAGAATTTTTCCACAATGTCTCTCTGAGGGGGAAGCAGGAAAAAACATTTCAGTCTTAGAGGAATCATTTTGTGGTGTACTCTTGGTCATGCCTATGGGAGTCAGGTACCTAGCCTTTGTTTTTGAGGGAGTTCTAGTTATTGGCAAAGTCATTTTTTTTTTTTTTTTTTTTTGAGACGGAGTCTCGCTCTGTCGCCCAGGCTGGAGTACAGTGGCCGGATCTCAGCTCACTGCAAGCTCCGCCTCCCGGGTTCATGCCATTCTCCTGCCTCAGCCTCCGGAGTAGCTGGGACTATAGGCGCCCGCCACCTCGCCCGGCTAGATTTTTTTTTTTTTTTTTTGTATTTTTTAGTAGAAACTGGGTTTCACCGCGTTAGCCAGGATGGTCTCGATCTCCTGACCTCGTGATCCACCCGTCTTGGCTTCCCAAAGTGCTGGGATTACAGGCTTGAGCCGCCGCGCCCGGCCGCAAGTATAAATTTTTAAATATAAATTTTAAAGGTTTCATATGCCAGGTTATTGTCCCAAATGCACATGCAAAAAATAAGGTGTGTATGATGAACTAAATGTGGGCCAACAAATTAATCAGAAAGTGTGTGTAATTTTAGACAATGAATTTTTTTGCCTCTCAACCTAATGTACAGTTATTTCCAAGTGAAAGGAGGAAACTGTATCTCAGGGAATTATATTTAGATTGTCTTCCTTTTTCTAAGAAATAAAAACTGAGTTAAAAAAAGAGAAAATTTAAATTCAAATGGGCAAATATATTTTGTCAAATGTATATTTTTACATTTTCTGCTAGAGTTCAGAAGTTTTGTCAGAATAGCTTGCAACCCTGAGGATTCTACTTTCAGACATTGTCATAGTGGTAGGAATCACGCATTTTCCAATTAGTTGAATACTTCATGAAGAGATAATATTTTAAGAGTCTAAAAACTGAAGAGGCACATATAAAGACTGGATTTAGGCATCAGGATGAAAAGATGCATTGCAAATTCGTCAAAAAAAAAAAAAAAAAGCAGATACATCATCACTGAGAAGTAGAATGAAAGCAGGTATCTTGTGATACCTTCCATCTTCCGTGTTCCTAAAGGCATATTTTAAAAAGTGGTTTTACTTAACACGAGCTCTTGTTTTCTTTTTCCCCACATATTTTTATACAATATAGCTAAATTTCTTCTTCATGTGTTACGAGTAAAAAAATCTGTTTTCTATTACAATTCAACGTGTATTTGGTTGAAATTGTTTTTTAAATGACATGTGACCTTCTGGGGAGATTCTTCTTTAATAAAAAAGATGCTATTATTGAGAAGCATAAAATAAATGCCAGTCCACAGTCCTTGCATACACACAGAAAGAAAAACAAACATATTCCTTAGCAAGAATACTTTTTATTTTTTGTGGTAGAAAAAATAAATAAGAAAACATCTTTTGCTCTTTTCCTGCTAGGGAACCCATTTAAAATTAGTTTGATAATCCGAGGGGAAAAAATACAAACACATAGGTGAGAAAGCTCTGAAAAGATGAGTAGTGAATAAGCATTTCATTTTATCTTAACTGGTATGCAGGGGAGGACACAGGTTGTGTGGAACCTGAAGCTACGCATTTGGGGGGGATCTGCCAAATGTCTATCAGTAGTACTTTTTACATGCCGAATGTAGCAGGCCTAGAGGGAGAGCAGTCCAGATATGAGCAAAAGAACAGAGGGCTCTGGGAAGGAAGAAACAATGGTACAGTGAGAAAATTCCTTCTGTGGCATTCAGCTTTCCTGTCCAGGAGCCTCAGTTACAGGCAGAGTTCAATCGGAGAAGCAGAGCTTGTAGGATAATAAAGAATTTGACTTAATACAACTGTGGGAGCTGGTTAAGTACTCTTTGAAAGGAAGCTGTCTCCACAGATGATGTTGGAGCTTGAAGTACGAATCGCAGTTAAGTGAGAGCGCAGATGAACGAAACAGAAGCAGGAGCTGGAATCTATGAGGACGGACTGAAACCTGTGTCAGTTCTTGTTGCCTCTGACCCTGGTTGATGTGGGTGTCCTGCAGAAGCCAGACCATTTGTTATGTGCTAAAGGAGGCTCCAAATTATATCGATAGGGAAGTGAAACAGCTGGAGGCTTAGCCACTATCCTAAAGCCAACGAGATACGTGACAGCATGAAGGAGCTACGAAGATGGCTGCCACTTCCTTTCTGCCCACCAACTGCTCCTAACGGAAAACATCAGGCAAAAGGAATTCTGGGAAGTCTAGTTCAGCTTACCCAAGTTGACACATTACAAAGCACCTCACTTTTTCTTGGTTCCTTTTCTTCGTCTTTCTCTTTATCCACCTTTACCCTTATTTTTCTGATTCATATTGTCAGAATCTTTCCCAGAAAGTGTATGTGAATGTGGAACTATTTCCTGAGCATCTATTAATTTAAACTTTCTGCTAGTTACATCAACAATGGTAATATTTAGGTTAACTCACTAGTAAAATTGGTTTAGTTTTATTAATTTTAAAATGCTTCTCCATAGAAATTTCTGAGACCTATATTATGTGCAAATAAATTTTCTAGTTTTTCAGGACTCTGCCTGAGATCACATTGAAACCAACATTTTAGGAAGAATTTGATTACCTCCACCTGAGGAGGCTCTGCTAGTTGTGTGGAATGAAGACTGTTCTTAACAGCCCCTTTCGTTGATACCTACAACACACTCCATTCTAAATATTTTAATAAAAGGCACATTTGAAGTTTAAAATGTTATTGTCATCAGAGCATGGAGTTTTATAACTCCCATAAAAATGTGCCTCCTGAACTAGGAGTCAAGTTTGGAAAAAATAACCACCAGAAATTTATGCTAGTAGAATACAGTCAAGGATACAAGATTAGTTGTCTGAGTCTAGTTCCTCATGCAGCCTTAAGCAGACATGTTCCTCGCTGCAAGCTGGAGTGGACTGGAGGTGGGGAGATCTGGATTTAAACCTTCCCACGGGGACTGGGTCAAGTATCAAATAGTAGACAGGTGTTCAATCCGGCAGGCACAATACAGGGTCTAGAGGGTCTGGATGAAAATTGTGCTGTAACTGATGTATTAATTGAAGAGTTCTCTGAATAAGGTCTTCCAAAAGGAGAAGGGGAAAAAAAAATTGACAGTGTCCATTTAATCTGTTTGGGAGCCTCATCAGCCTGATCTTGATGGGACTGTACCTGTGGTCCTATTATATCATTCTTTTCTTGTACTTCTTTTAGCCAGTGATCTCAGGTCTCATTCTCATTTCATAGCTGTGGTGCAATTGTGCAAGGTCACAACTTTTTCTTTTCTTTCTTTCTTTTTTTTTTTTAGACAGGGTCTTTCTCTGTCACCCAGGTTGGAGTGCAGTGGCATGACCTCGGCTCACTGCAACCTCCGCCTCTTGAGTTCAAGTAATTCTCCTGCCTCAGTCTCCCGTGTAGCTGGTACCACAGACGCCCACCACCACACCTGGATAATTTTTGTATTTTTAGTAGAAACTAAAAATACATGGGGTTTTGCCATGTTGGCCAAGCTGGTCTCAAACTCCTGACCTCAGGTGATCTACCTGCCGCAGCCTCCCAAAGTGTTGGGATTACAGGCGTGAGCCACCGCACCGGTCCATAATTTTGACCTTTCTTGGTGATACTTCTTCCACCATGTTATAGCAGTACATCCATGGAGTAATGTTACTCCAAGAAAATTTGGCTTTTGGAATTCCTCCACAAAATATTGGCCCTAGAGTAGTCCTTACTGTCTGATGAGCTTTTGCGAGTTTCTCCTGAGGCAATGATGCCAGCCCAGTTTCCGAAAGACAGCATAGTCTACCTTTAGTAGAGAAGAGCAGAGATTCTGAGCAGGATTGCCTTTGAGCCCAGCTACACCTCTTGATAGCTGTGTGACCTCATGCAATTCACTTAAACCTCTGTACCTCAGTTTCCTCATTTGTGAAATGGAGATCATTAACAGTACCTACTCATAGGGCTGTATGGCTGAGTGAGTTGATATAATTACCATTTTTATCACATTATGAGTATACCACATGTTAGCTGCTGTTAGTATTATGTCCCTCCAGTGAGGAAATAAACACAAGGCTAAATTATTGCTTGAATGGGGAGCAAGCTAAAGGCATACGAGAAGGAAAGGTAAGTTTGTATTTCAAAATATGTCATTTTACCACAGAGGTAATTATCGAATTAGCCAAATAATCCCATATTTTTGCTTTTGAAATTTAACATTAGCAGCTTGAATTCTCTACAATTATGAATGTTTCATTTCCACTTGTGTGTGTGTGCAAATCACTTCAGCCTAATTGGCTTTTTCTTCTTCTTCTTCTTCTTTCCAGTAAATCAACAGGATTACGTTTCCCTTAATAATTTTCAAAATGTCCACATGAAGGACAGGAAGATGTTTAACGGGAAGACCAAACATCATCAGTGCTCAAGTCCAGTAGATAACAAAGAACAGAAAGAAAACAAAACTTTGGTATTTTACTGGAATCTGAGTGAATAAATAGGGACCACAGGACAAACGGCAAACAACTGCTTGAGTTACATCAGAGGGAAAGAAGAAATGAGGAACTCGGATTTCCAGTATGAAACTGTTATACAATATGATTAATGGAGCTAACAGTTGCCTATTACACTTTAGAAAATCTTCTAGAGGATTTTAAAACAAAAGGAACACCTTGTCCAGAGTATAATTGATGCTTCCAGTTAAATTTCACAATTTTGCACCTCAGGGAATACTTTTGTTTTTCTTAGAGAGCAAATAAACTGACCATGTCACCTTGGCAATTATTAACCTGCCTCATTTTTCATAACTAGGAAAAATTTGGCTTATTTCCATATTTTAGTTGAGATGACATATTAATTCATATATTTATGGGTAAAATGTTATTATCCTTAATACAAAGCAAAGTTTCAGCTGGACTTTGGTTTTACTTAATCTTCAACGGAACAGTATTGATGTTAAAGTACAAAAATTCTCTGAACATAATAATAAGTTTTAAAAAATATATATGTTTATAAAGATATATTATTAGATCTTTCACAAAAAGTCATACAAATGGGGAAAAAAGAAAAATATCAGAGTATTGGAATTTGTCCTTGAATCTCCTCTTTTAGTTTTCTTTCAGTTAAACCAGTGTCCACATGTTTGTTTCTGGATTGAAGCCAGAATCAACATTGTCCCTATTTCTAATCAAATAATGGAGAAATAATGACAAATTCTGAATGCAGTCAGAGGATCCTGGGAAGCAGAGTGTCTGGACGGAGGCTGAGCTGGGTCTCTGACTCATTTCTGACTTTAGGCAAGTTATTTAATGTCTCTGCATTTTTGACATGCTTGTAATAATGCTAATTTATTTCACAGGTGTGATAGTAACCAAAACTCAAGTAACAACCACTAGCTTTTGCAAGAAGTCAGGTTGACTAGCAAGAAGTCTGCTTCTACAACTTGGAGAAGAGATTTAGAATTATGTATCTTTTCTATTTCCTTTACATTTTGAATGAATTCGATGGGAGTTTGATGTAAATGATAGGTTTGCAGTTTCAGTATAAAAAATTAAAAATAAAATGGACTATATGACAATTTTCACTTCAGAAGTAAAAACTTCAGAAACATTTTTCTTTATTGCATTTCTTGGGGGATCAAATATATTTAGCTTTGTAAGGCTTTCAGTGAGTATGGATTCTTAAGAAAAATGCAAAAGCACAGTTATATTCCATTTTCAGAAAGAGGAAAAAATTTGGAAGGAAATAGCTTAAAAGGAGTCTCTAAGCTTGTGTTTATGGGTAAATTTATAACTCACTGACTTAGGTTATAGTCCATTTGTGAATGTTAACTTATTAAACATACTTCCTTCAATAACTTTTTCCTTCCTTATTGTTTCTTTTATGTATCCTATTATAATGGCTCATTTAAAACATACCAATTTTGAAATGTTTACATTCTACTAATATACTTCTGTTTTGTAATTGTTTTTTAAAATTACATATTATCTGTAGAACTTTTCATTTACAAATTTAATGTCTTCATCTTTAAATTTAATGCTTTAATGCAGTGTAATTAATTAAATATCTTCATCTTTAAATTTAATGCAGTGTAATTAATTAAATATTTTTTTAAATGTAGTGGGGAAGGAATTAGAATTTATAGCATTAAAATAATTTATGTCAAATAATATAGTCCACTAAAGAACAGCCATTTGAGAACAATTTTAATTTTATAATAATTAAAAGTCTCCAAACTGCCTAAAGCAAAAATATTATAAAAGAAATACAAGGCCGGGCGCAGTGGCTCACGCCTGTAATCCCAGCACTTTGGGAGGCCGAGACGGGCGGATCACGAGGTCAGGAGATCGAGACCATCCTGGCTAACACGGTGAAACCCCGTCTCTACTAAAAAATACAAAAAACTAGCCGGGCGAGGTGGCGGGCGCCTATAGTCCCAGCTACTCGGGAGGCTGAGGCCGGAGAATGGCGTGAACCTGGGAGGCGGAGCTTGCAGTGAGCCGAGATCCGGCCACTGCACTCCAGCCTGGGTGACAGAGCGAGACTCCGTCTCAAAAAAAAAAAAAAAAAAAAAAAAAAAAAAAAAAGAAATACAACTAATTGTGCAATAAATGAACAGAATAATTTGATACAACTTTATCATAAGCCAGATGTGCAGAATAAATAGTGGTTTACTATCATGAATGATGGAGACCAGAGTCTTGAAACAAATTCTTAATACCTAGCATTTCTTCAATATTACAGAGAATGTTGGCTAGAATTACAAATGAGGAAAATGGGAAATTTTAGAGAACTTAAGATAGTCTCAGGAATTATTCTAAAGCTAATCAAAGTAATATAATGACTTTCTAAATATATATAATTACATTTTGAAATACTTTATTGTTTATATGCTGCCAGACTAGGGGGTGCCTTTTTGATTTGATTATTGAATTATCTTAATGGCAATGAGATGAACATTTCTGGATATCAAGAAACAGAGGCCTGTCAAAAAAATTTCATTAGCCCTTTATTTTGTACTAAATCTAATGCTAAGCAACATTTATATACCTTATATAATTATATATAATATCTATAATATATACATAATTATTGTAATAATTTTATGTACATACGTACACATTTATACATACAGTGTGCGTAGGTAAAATTATATGATATATAGGTGCATCACCCAGAGCATTTTCTTTTATTTATTTATTTGTTTATTTTTTGAGATGGATTCTTGCTTTGTTGCCCAGGCTGGAGTGCAGTGGCACGATCTCGGCTCACTGCAAGCTTCGCCTCCCGGGTTTACGCCATTCTCCTGCCTCAGGCTCCCGAGTAGCTGGGACTACAGGCGCCCGCCACCATGCCCAGCTAATTTTTTTGTATTTTTAGTAGAGATGGGGTTTCACCATGTTCACCAGGATGGTCTGGATCTCCTGACCTCATGATCCGCCCGCCTCGGCCTCCCAAGGTGCTGGGATTACAGGCATGAGCTACTGTGCCTGGCTACCCAGAGCATTTTCAAAACATACTTTCATTTATGCAACAGCCAGAATCAAACACTGGAATAAAAAAATTTTTTTTAAGCTCTAAGTGTTTTTTGTTGTTGTCATTTGTTTGTTTTTTGAGACGGAGTCTCACTCTGTCACCCAGTGCAGTGGTGTGATCTTGGCTCACTGCAACCTCTGCCTCCCAGGTTCAAGCGATTCTCATGCCTCAGCCAACAGAATAGCTGGGATTAAAGGTGTGTGCCCCCACACTTGGCTAATTTCTTTGTATTTTCAGTAGACTGGGTTTCGCTATGTTGGCCATGCTGGTCTCGAACTCCTGACCCAAGTGATCTGCCCTCCTCGGCCTCCCAAAGTGCTGGGATTACAGACGTCAGCCACCACACCTGGCTAAGCTCTAAGTTTTTAAGCTAATATATTCACTTCTGAAATAAAGTACTTGATCCCACAAATGCATAAGAAAACTCGAACCAAATAAAAAAAATTTCAACAAATAGCATTAAAGCAAAGTCTAAAAGATACAGACATTTCATGACTTTTCATTTTTGACTCCTGAATATGAACTGGGAGTGGATTAAAATAATGAAGATTTATTTCCTATCACATAAAAAAAAAGAGGACATCATTTTTATTTCTGATCCTTAGCAGTTTCATTTATCAAGGAAATATCCTAATCAGTAATCCATTAAATACATTGGCTATTTTCAGTCAGAAGAACAATTTGAGTTAGAGTCACAAATAAATGGTATTTATGTCATATCATTACACTGATTTCCCAGACTAGTGTAAATATAGTTAGTGAAAGTCTCTTTTATTTCTTTAGGCAAACAATTTTCCTTCTCTGAGCCTCGTTTCCTCTAGTGTTGATGATATTTGACTGAATGATGTCACTTCCTTTAATTATGTTTTGTGTGCATGTTCTAGCCTCAGGGAATAAGGCTATTTCTAAAATCTCTTTATATGTTTTTAAAAAATATTTTGTTTTCCATCTTTATTTTTTTTTGCTTCCTTATAATAAAATGTTTTTGTTTCTTATTTTCTGTAACATGAAAAATACTTTATGATTTTATGTCTGTGACTATGCAGTTGATTGATTATGTTTAAGAAATCTCTATTTGCATAAGGGCATTTATTGTTTTCCTTTTTGCTTCTTGAGTTTTGTGATAAATTTTAAAATTACATAGTTAAAGACACCAGGGTACGAATTTAAAAAGCAACATAGCTATTATAATTTTGCTCAAAAAATATATTTATTGCCAACTGAAAACATGAGTCAAACTAAAACCTTATTATGAGATAGCTATGGTAATGACCTTGGCCCACTGAGACAGCCAACTTTAAATATCTTAGGTATTATATTTTCAGTTATATATTTTCTTTTGGGATTTTATAAATCCAAATATCTTTTTTAAAACCAAAATAAGTTATCACATATCAACATGACGTATTTGCAAATCACAAAAAACTTTATGAAAAGCGTAGTTCATTAAGAGTTCTTAGTTATTTTTGTTGTTGTTGGAAGGGTGAAGAAGGAGGGAATCTGATAAAGACATAACAACAAACACAAAATAATTTGATCTGCGATAAGCAACTGTGAAATTACAATAACAGATCCTGGGAAGTTCTACAATCCTAATTTAGGTTTACAAGTTTTCTTCTCATCTATTCAATAGATATTTTGTTGAGTACCTGTGCTAGGTTCAGTTGTGCCCCCCAAAATATGTTCATTCCTAACTTTTATTACCTGTGAATGTGATCTCACTTGCAAATAGGGTCTTTGTAGTAACTAAGTTAAGATGAGGTCATACTGGATTAGGGCAGACCCTAATCCAATGACTGATGTCCTTATATGAGGAGGGAAGTTTAGACACAGGGACACACAGAGGAAAGACAGCCACGTGAAGATGGTATCGGAGAATGGAGTGATAGTGCCACAAGTCAAAGGATGTCAAGAATTGCTGGCAACCACTAAATGCTAGAAGAGGCCAGAAAGGATTTTCTCCTGTAGACTTTGAAGGAAGCGTGGCCCTGCTCTTCTTGATTTTGGACTTGTATCCTCCAGAACTGTGAGATAATAACCTCCTCTTGCTTTAGGCCACGCAGTTTATGGTAGTTTGTTATGGCAGGCTCAAGAAACTAGTACAGTACCTAACTATCCACCCAGCATTAGGGCAGTATATATAATAGATGTAGCCCCTCGCCACTTGGCACTTACATTGTAGATGGTGGTTGGAGTGGGTAGACAATAAACACATATATTATAATATTTCATTATATTTGATGATAAGTGCTAAGGAGAAACTTAACCCATTGTAATAAAGATACGGAGTGTCTGGGTGATGTTGTTTGCCTGTGTCTCCACCCAAATCTCATCTTGAATTGTAGTTCTCATAATCCCACATGTTGTGGGACGGACCCGGTAGAAGGTAACTGAATCATGGGGGCAGCTACCTCCATGCTGCTGTTTTCGTGATAGTGAGTTCTCCCCAGATCTGATGGTTTTATAAGGGGCTTTTCCCCCTTTTGCTCGGCACTTCTCCTTCCTGCCATCATGTGAAGAAGGATATGTTTGCTTCCCCTTCCACCATGATTCTAAGTTTCCTGGGGCCTCCCCAGTCATGGCAAACTGTGAGTCAATTAAACCTCTTTCCTTTATAAATTACCCAGTCTCAGGTAGTTCTTTACTGGGTAAATTTATAACATGAGAATGGACTAAGACAACGGGGAACAGTTTTTATTTTATACGTAGTAGTCAGGGAAGGTATCTCTGGGAAGGGAATACCTGAGCAAAGACCTGAAGGATGTCATGGAGCAAACCACAGAGATTTTCAAAAGTGCATTCCAGGTAGAGAGAACAGCAAGCGCAATCGCCCTGAGAAGTCTGTGTATTTCAGGGTGTTTCAAGAATGCCAAAGAGGCATATGTGGCCAGAGCAGGCAAAAATGATGGGAAAGGAGGTATGCTGGGGAGATGAATGCTCACAGATTATGTAAAGCTTTGCTGTTGGACGACCAAATATCCCGGTTTGCCCAGGAAAGGTTCAGTATAGAATGTTGTCTCATTGTAATTCTAAAAAAATATTCTGGCCGAGGCAGGCGGATCACGAGGTCAGCAGATCGAGACCATTGTGGCTAACACGGTGAAACCCTGCCTCTTCTAAAAATACAAAAAAAATTAGCTGAGCGTGGTGGCTGGACCTGTAGTCCCAGCTACTCAGGAGGCTGAGGCAGGAGAATGGTGTGAACTCAGGAGGCGGAGCTTGCAGTGAGCCGAGATCGTGCCACTGTACTTCAGCCTGGGTGATCGAGCGAGACTGGTTTGCAAAAATTGGAATCTTCCAATGGTACCTTGGGCCAGACAGTAGCAATAGAGGTAGTAAGAAGTGATTGGATGTTGTATAAATTTTGAACGTAGAGTCTTTTCTTAGGAAAGTTACTTTGCTTCACTATTTTTGCTTCCTTTAGTAAAAAGTAGACATAATTTCTCTTCTACAGGCATCATGAAGATTAGCTGATGGCAAAACCATGAGATTCCATGTGTTGATGATGTGTTAGAAATTTTGTAAATATATTTTAAATGGCACACATTAATGTATTATCATGGGAGGCAGCACTGATATAAAAACAGCTTGTTGCCAATTTGTTGTCTCGTCAAGTAAGCCACAAACAGTATATTTTGAACCTTTTTTTTTTTTTTTTTTTGGCATTTATTGTAGTATAAATGGTTATAATGATTTCAGGTGTGTTCTTCCTAGTTAACCAATATGCATTAACTTGAAACAATGAAATTGCGATTTTTCTAAGTCTGAAATGTTCAAACATCTGCCATTTCTTATAGTTCAACCTAATACAGTAAGAAAGGATTAACCAGGCAATAAGGAAAGAGGTTCAGGAGATCTGGGAGGTATTCCCAGAGGATATGCCCAGAGGCTGAATGGTCCTGGGGAAATCGTAAGCATCCCTGTGCTTATTTTCTTATTTTCACTGTGAGGCTAACGAAATAAAATAAAATGGCCAGTTAAAATTTGGCAGTGTTTTGGGGGTGTTGTTGCTGTTGTTGTTGTTGTTTGAGATGGAGTCTTGCTCTGTCACCCAGGCTGGAATGCAGTGACACAATCTCAGCTCACTGCAACCTCTGCCTCCCAGGTTCAAGTGATTCTCATGCTTCAACCTCCCGAGTAGCTGGTATTACAGGCATGCACCACCACACCCAGCTAATTTTTGTATTTTTAGTAGCGATGGAGTTTTGTCATGTTGGCCCGGCTGGTCTTGAACTCCTGACCTCTTGTGATCCTCCCCCTTCGTCCCCCCAAAGTGCTGAGATTACAGGGATGAGCCACCACACCCAGCCAAAGTTTGGCAGAGTGTTTAGTGACGTCCAAACACAAACACAATATGGTTTCAGATGAATATTCCTTATTTTTCCAATCCACATGTTAGACTTTGGGAAATAGCCCTTGGCCCCTTGATGGATCCTTCAATGTAAGTGCTATTGCAGCCTTGCAGAGCTACATTCTACTTGAAGGGCTAGTAAGATTGCAGTCTTGCAGAGCTACATTCTACTTGAAGGGCTAGCTCATCTTTATATAATGCCCCAGGCCATGCAGGCTGCTTGGCATCTTTGTGGAAATAGAGTAATTGTCCCAACAAGCTCGTTTAGCAATTACTCTTTGTCATTATTAAAATATTATTCTCTTATTGTGAAGAAAAGATACTAAAGCATGCTGTAGGTCAGTCATTTTCTGGTGACAGGGATTAGAGGACTAGAATCCATTCAATTTTTAAAACTTTACCTAAGAATAGGTAGAAAATATATGCTTGAAATAATCTTATTCTAGTTTATTGTTATTTTATTTTTTTCTAAGCCTTCTTTACAAATATATTTTCCTACTGTAATTCAGTTTAAATGGATGGTTTTTACGGCTTAGTAAAATTATTGACTGTTGATTTGTAACTGATACAATCCTTTGTAGTATTCAACGCTCTCGTTGAAAAAATTCAGCCACAATGAATAAGGAGCGTTCCCAAGAACTCCCAGACAAAAAAAGAAAAACAAAAGAAAACATGAAACTACCCCCTGGATCAGAATGAAAATGTATTTGCTCCTAACATCAGATGTCTTTGGTTTAGAATATTTATTTCAACTTGAAATTTTCTTAATTTGTAGACATAATCTTGACATCAGCGAACACGAGATTTTGGACACTATTGCATTGCAAATGATGAGTCTTTAGTGCAGTCAATGTTTTTATCTTAAAGAAAATGATTTGGCCGGGCGCGGTGGCTCAAGCCTGTAATCCCAGCACTTTGGGAGGCCGAGACGGGCGGATCACGAGGTCAGGAGATCGAGACCATCCTGGCTAACACGGTGAAACCCCGTCTCTATTAAAAAATACAAAAAAACTAGCCGGGCGAGGTGGCGGCGCCTGTAGTCCCAGCTACTCGGGAGGCTGAGGCAGGAGAATGGCGGGAACCCGGGAGGCGGAGCTTGCAGTGAGCTGAGATCCGGCCACTGCACTCCAGCACGGGCGGCAGAGCGAGACTCCGTCTCAAAAAAAAAAAAAAAAAGAAAATGATTTTATCTGTCATGATAATAATAAAGGTGACCTAGAAAAGTGTTCCTTAAATAATTCCAAGCTTATTATATTAATTAGCAAATATTAATTGATAGCAAACCTAATCATCTTTTCTTTTAATTTGTTCACTACTTCTGTTCCTTTGCAATCCTATTCTCACCTCATTTTATCTTTTATAAAAATACACAGAGGGTGTCTCTTTTTCACATTGGTAAACGTTTTCAATGTCACAAAGTTAATTTTCTCTATTTTTAATATAAGCAAATATTTTAATATATCCAGTATATTTAATAAGTTACATATTAAAATATCTACTATTTCTATCCCTGGGCCTAACGTAGGTACATACTCAATATATGATTGAATTTTAAAGAAAAAATATTTACTAAAATAAAGAGTGAAATGCCAGAGTTCTTTTAAATTGTTGCTACAAATTATATCATATGGTTAAAAGGATAACTTTACTAGAAAAATGGGTCTAGAGATTTTTTTTTTTTTTGGGGGGGATGGAATCTTTCACTGTCATCTAGGCTGGAGTGCAGTGGCGGGATCTCGGCTCACTGCAACCTCCACCTCTTGGGTTCAAGCAAGTCTCCTGCCTCAGCCTCCCAAGTAGCTGGGATTACACACGTAGCTATTTTTTGTATTTTTAGTAGAAACAGGATTTCACCATGTTGGCCAGGCTGGTATCAAACTCCTGACCTCGTGATCCGTCTGCCTTGGCCTCTTGAAGTGCTGAGATTACAGGCGTGAGCCACCACACCCGGCCCATCTTGATTATTTTGTTCACAATGTTGGATGAGAGGGTTAAGTCATGACTAATTGCTATCATATGAATTTCTGACCAGTGTTGTAATACAGAAATTTGGTGTTTCTCTTCAGACCGTTGGATGTGGACAGGGAATGAAATGTAAAATATGCCTGTCTTCAGAAAGGAAACTTACATTGAAAGAAACAAGCAAAATAGTGTGCCTATACCTTTTATACCTCTCCCAGGTGCATGAAGGAAGCCTGCCAACTGGTGGGCTTCTTTGGAGAGTGATCAGTCAAGGAAATGTCTCCTTTGATGGAAATCCCCCAATATCAGTCTCTGAAGATCTTTTCTGTGAAGTCTGCAGTTCCTCCAGTGAGGAATCCCATGTTCTCTGGCCTGGAAAGTGGTAGGAAGAGTGTAGAGCCGGTTGCCTGACTGCAAGAGAAGTAGCCTGGGAAAGCCTCACCCTTTCTGAACAGTGCCTCTCCCCTCCCCTTCAGTGCTTCTACTGTCATGCCACCTGGAGCATCTCTGGGCAGTCTTAATAGAAAGTAAATCTTCCATATTCTGAAAGAGTACGAGAAGCAGCGTTCACCCGGCTGCTCAGGGTTTAGGTGAGGATCTGACTGTCAGCCCATTTGCCTCTACCTTCACTTCCAAACTAGCAGTGCCTCCAATCCAGGATCCCCTAGAGTGCTACAATGTGACTTCTCTCGCTTCTCATGGGGCTCCTGTCTGCTGCTGCTTTGCCAATTCCCCTACTTCTCTTCTTTTCTCTCCTCTCCTCTCCTCTTCTTTTCTCTCGTTTCTTTTCTTTCTAGACAGGGACTCACTCTGTCACTCAGGCTGAAGTGCATTGGCATGATCTTGGCTCACTGCAACCTCCACCTCCTGGGTTCAAGCAATTCTCCTGCTTCAGCCTCCCGAGTAGCTGGGACTACAGGCGCCTGCCACCGCGTCCAGCTAATTTTTGTATTTTTAGTAGAGACAGGGTTTCTCCATGTTGGCCAGGCTGGTCTCGAGCTCCTGACCTCAAGTGATCTGCCCACCTCAACTTTCCGAAGTTCTGGGATTACAGGTGTGAGCCCCCGCACCAGGCCCTCCACATGCTTTTTATCATCTACCAGCTTGCTGACATTACACACTAGTTGTTCTTTACCTTTCTCTTTGACTTTGTCAATTCGCGTCTTTTACAGTTTTTCTTTACTCATTTTCTAGTGGGCTTTCTGAGAAGGAAAGAATTAAATTCATGTGTTCAATCCAACCAAAAGTCCCCAAGTCCTTCTTAACTCTTACCTTCAGAAATACACTTCGCCCATTGTTTTCCCGTAAAAGAGGAAAGTATGTCAGTATAAACAGACTGCAGTTTAAAGCAAGGAAATTACATTTTTCCCTCTGAGAAGGATTTTGCGTCCCGAGGAATAATTCTGTAGAGGCAACAACAGTTATTGGAGTCACCACATGAGTTAAATGCTGGGGATACCAAAATTAGCAAGGTGTGATCTTTGCTTTCAAAAATCTTATTCTAGGCAGTGGCTCATGCCTGTAATCCCAGCATTTTGGGAGGCCAAGGCGGGAGGATCACTTGAGCCCAGGAGTTTGAGACCAGCCTGGGCAACATAGGGAGAAAAAGACGCAAGCTCCGTAAGCAGAGAGACCTGCGTGCACATTTTGACTGAGCCCCTTCCTTGTTGTGTAGCATTAGGTAACTGATTAAAATGCTACTGTGTCTTTCCACAGCATAACACAAACAGCACAATAGGACCGTGAAAAGAACCAGACTCCCTCCTCTGTTACTGTGATGGAACAGGTTCAATTCTAGTTAACACTGAGTGTCATTCTGAGTGGTGAGAGACTGGGAAAGTCTGGGAGAATTTCCTCGGCGACTCTAGGATTAGGGATGGCCCGTGGCTGCATCTGACTTCCTGGAGCTACTTACGTCTGAACTCTGGTCTCATGAAAAATTCAAGGTTCATACATTTATAAAATTCTTTTTATTCTTGCAGTTTTTTCAAAGGGGGACATGGCAAAGATGTTCAGTTTCATCCTTGTTGTTACCGCTCTGATAATGGGCAGGGAAAGTTCGGTAAGCTTATTGTGAAAACTATTGTTATATTTATAATGCCTGCTTTTATCTGAATTTTCTTTCATTTTGCATTAAACCTATAGTGACTTGTCATTGAAAAAACTAAGGCGGAAAAGTAAAGAGGCTGGTGGAAACACTGGACCCGTAGTAAAGCAGCACTTCAAAGAGCTTTACATTTTTATTTTTTGGGAGTCTGAGGCGGGTGGATCACAAGGTCAGGAGTTGGAGACCAGCCTGGCCAATATGGTGAAACCCCGTCTCTACTAAAAAAAAAAAAAAAAAAAAATTAGCCGGGCATGATGGCACGCACCCGTAGTCCTAGCTACTCAGGAGGCTGAGGCAGGAGAATCTCTGGAACCCAGGAGGCTGAGATTGCAGTGAGCTGAGATCATGCCACTTCACTCTAGCCTGGGTGACACAGTGAGGCTCCATCTCCAAAAAAAAAAAAAATGCTTTATATTTTTTAAAATAAAAAGTATTCACAATAAATAAGTAATTTTTAAAAATTCACTGGAGTTATTTGGTTGGAATATTAGAAATTTGAAACTGTCAATAGTAATTAAAATTAACCTTGGGCTTTTCAATATTGAAAAGTATAAAACTAACCAGATTATTTGAAAGTAATTACATCGAATTTGTGTTGTCCTTCATTTGTGAATAAAAAAGACAAAACATTCATTCAAAGGTCTTAGAGAAAGCAAACTCCTAGATTTTAAATAAGCTTACTAAATATGTATATGCAGTCTTATAAAAATTGGACATACTTGAATCTGTTCAGTTATTTTAAAATTGCATAGTGTACTATGTTTAACAATATCACAGCTGATCCCACACTATTGTGAAACAACACAGGACCCAGACACCATAAAATGTTCTTGCTGTTCAATTTTTAGCCTATGTGACTCAAGGTGCTAAGCAAATAACTCTCTCAGAGTGGATAAATCCGAGTGACAGGGAGAGAATAACAAGAGCAAGTAAGAAAGAATCCTAGAGAGGCTGGGCGGCACCGTGCGTGGCTCACGCCTGTAATCCCAGCACTTTGAGGCCAAGGTGGGTGGATCTCTTGAGACCAGGAGTTGGAGACCAGCGTCTCTTCTAAAAATACAAAAATTAGCCAGGTGTCATGGCACACAACCTGCATAATCCCAGCTACTTACGAGGCTGAAGCACAAGAATCGCTTGAACCAGAGTGGCAGAGGTTGCAGTGAGCTGAGATTGCACCACTGCACTCCAGCCAGGGCAACAGAGCGAGACTCTGTCCAAAGAAAGAGAGAAAGAGAGAGAAGGAATCATCCTAGAAAAATGGCTAGGAGAGGTTCCGTGTCTTGGACCTAGGGATGGGAAGAAGGGAAAGAAAGAAAAGAAGAAACAAAGGGAAAGAAAGAAGGAAAGGAAGGAAGGAAGGAAGGAAGGAAGGAAGGAAGGAAGGAAGGAAGGAAGGAAGGAAGGAAGGAAGGGGCAGCAAGGAAAGGGAGGGAGGGAGGAAGGAAAGAAGGAAAGAAAGAAGGAAGGAAGGGAGGGAGGGAGGGAGAGAGGTAAGGGGAAAGAAAGGAAAAGAACAAAAGGAAAGAAAGAAAAGAAGATAAAGAAATCATCCTAGAAAAACTGTCTAGGAGAGCTTCTGAGAAAGGAAAGGAAAGAGGAAGGGGAAGGGGAAGGGGAAGGGGAAGGGAGAAATCATCCTAGAAAAATGGCTGGGAGAGGTTCCATGACTTCAACCTAGAGATGGGAGGTAGGGGAGACATAATATATACACACACACACTACATATATATGTATATATACTACAAATATATACACCATAAGTATATGTATACCATATATAAATATAAATATATAAACATATATTTGATATAATATAATAAATATAATATAAATATATTATCTAAATTTATATATATAATATATAAATATGTTATATTAGAAATAGAAATATATTTTTATATATTATGTATATATTATATATATTATATATTTAAATATATATTTTATATATTATATGTATATATTATATATAAAATATATATTTAAATGTATTTATACCAGAGGGCCATTCAAAAATGTCATTTATTATGGGGATTTACATGCCAACGGTACAATTAACTTCTGTAAAGCACATTGCTGTTTAGAAAACACATAAGCAATGTCATGTAGAGATTGAGAGCATGGTCCTTGAACTGAATTTGAATCCCACCTCCGCTTACCCACTGAGCCCTTTCCTACCTCATGGAATTGTTATGAGGATCAGATGAGACAACTATAAAGCTCCTAGCATGGTGATTCTGATTATTTTATATTATTTGATCTTTTGAGTCCAGGAGTTTTGGCATAAGCCATAATTTCCAATTCTTCAAATAGCAGGTAGTATTAGAACTTTTCAAACCACTTTTTGTATGGAATAATATTCTGAAATGGGAATTGGAGACAAAATGGAATCACTGATTTATCCAAATGTTTAAAAAGCACTTGTTTTCCATGAATATGAGATACATACTCATCTCATCTCACCTGTTTTGCAGGCGCTCGAGGACTGTGCCCAGGAGCAGGTGCGGCTCAGAGCCCAGGTGCGCCTGCTTGAGACCCGGGTCAAACAGCAACAGGTCAAGATCAAGCAGCTTTTGCAGGAGAATGAAGTCCAGTTTCTTGATAAAGGAGAGGAGAATAGTGTCATTGATCTTGGAAGCAAGAGGCAGTATGCAGGTCAGAATGGACTTTTCTTAAGTGTTTCAACAACTTACATTACACACCCATATGCAATGATGGTGCTAGTTATTTGTTTGCTTCAGGTTTTGCTAAAAAGCTTTTCCTATTTCAGTAACAAGCAATATGAAGCATTATATCATTTTTAAATGTCTTCTTTCACACACTACTTTTTTCTGTCTCTGCAGGGGCATTTAATGTGAAAGCTAAATATCTGAGAATTTACATTATTTAATAAGAAATCAGGACAATAGATTGAATACTGATGTACATGGCCAGGCACGGTGGCTCACACCTGTAATCCCAGCACTTTGGGAGGCCTAGGTGGGTGGATTACAAGGTCAGCAAATCCAGACCAGCCTGGCCAATATGGTGAAACCCTGTCTCTACTAAAAATACAAAAATTAGCTGGGCGTGGTGGTGGGTGCCAGTAGTCCCAGCTACCTGGGAGGCTGAGGCAGGAGAATCACTTGAACCTTGGAGGTGGAGTTTGCAGTGAGCTGAGATCGTGCCACTGCACTACAGCCTGGGTGACACAGTGAGACGCCGTCTCAAAAAAAAAAAAAAAAATCTAGTGTACACATGGCAGATTACAACTGGGAATTTTTGCATTTGAGCTTTGTGTTTGTGTATCTTTCCTTGTTACATGTATGCAGTTTTTCCTTCTGAAATCCTAATATGCATATTAGGGTGGCAAATAAGGTAAAAAATAAAGGAGCAGAGAAAGGAAAAAGAACCAGAATTACTAAGGAAAATGAAACAGTAGTTTTTTTATAGGTATATTTATTGGTTTCATAATGTTCCTTTTGATGAGGTCAGTATTTCTCCCGAGAAACTGAATGATTTTAAACTGGCAACACATTACACACATTGCTGCCCATATCATTATTGTCTATGGAAAACTGTTCATTTGAATTCCTCCAGAAGTAAAAGGCATCTTTTAAAGTAAACAAACAATGATTGCCAGAAACAAAAACAATGCTAGCTAGAGCACTTTGTCCATATGTCTACTCAAGCACTACCATGCTACATTGTAATTTCCGGTTATGAGTCTACTGTGGTCAATTAACTGGGCACTTTGTAAGGTCTAAGACGATGTTTAATGTACTTTTATCTCCGTGTTGACTATTAGAGTGCCTAGAACATAGTAGATCCTCATATTCATGAATGAAAGGAAGATAATATATAGGGAGAGGAATAGAAAGATAAGCAAATATAAATTGGGAAATCTATTTGACCGGAATTGAAAGACTGTAGAGGTCAAAGAGATGCCAGTCTTACGGGAAATAGAAACATCTTTATTTTCTGTTTCTAAACATACAATTGTCGGATATAGGAGTTGTGAGAAACTTAGAGCCTATGCTTCAATAAAATACTTCAGGGCACCTGGCTAGCTCAGACTGCAGTGCATGAGGCTCTTAAAATGTTCCCTTTTTCGCTGGGCGCGGTGGCTCACGCCTGTAATCCCAGCACTTTGGGAGGCCGAGGCGGGCGTATCACGAGGTCAGGAGATCGAGACTATCTTGGCTAACACGGTGAAACCCCGTCTCTACTGAAAATACCAAAAAATTAGCCGGGCGCGGTGGCGGCGCCTGTAGTCCCAGCTACTCGGGAGGCTGAGGCAGGAGAATGGCGGGAACCCGGGAGGCGGAGCTTGCAGTGAGCCGAGATCGCACCACTGCACTCCAGCCTGGGCGACAAAGCGAGACTGTCTCAAAAAAAAAAAACAAAAAAACAAAAAAAAAAAACACTCCCTTTTTCTCTACCAACATCCTTATCTCCCTCTGCTCAGACTCTTCGCCTTGGGCTCCTGCTTCTCTGTTGACCAGCATCTTGATCCAACCGTCCTACCTCTGGCCCTTAGAGATCAGAAAGAGACCAGAGTCACTGGTCTGCAGTAATGGGGATGGCTATAGCATGAACATGGCCTGTGCCTCTAGAGCCAAGAGGAACCAGGGATAGTTCGGGTAAAAATGGGCTTGGGAAGCAAACGGACTATCATTCAACGGATGAGCATACAGATTAAGGGATCCCAAAAGTGCCTACAAAGCTGGTCTCAAGGGCAAGGAACTGGTAGAAGAAAGCAGAGCACCATTATTCCAAATGTCAAACCAAGCCCAAGACTCAGGGTGTCTATTCGAATACATTCCGAGCAGGTTATTGACACGGACTCAAGGGCCAATCATGGCAGGAGACAGCTAATCAAGAGGCAGCTCATCAGATATTTCTTCCCAGGCCTCTACAACTAGTCACGGGAAGACTGAGGCTTAAGTGCTGTGTTAGTCCGTTCTCATACTGCTATAACGAAATACCTGAGGCTGGGTCATTTATAAAGACAAGAGGTTTGATTGACTCCTGGTTCTGCAGGCTGTAAAAGAAGCATAGCAGGGTCTGCTTCTGGAGAGGCCTCAGGGAACTTACAAACACGGTAGAAGGCAAAGCAGAAGCAGGTACATCTTATGTGGTAAGAGTGGAAGAAAGAGAGAGAGGGAGGAGGTGCCACACTTTTTCAAACAACCAGATCTCACGAGAACTCACTCACTGTACAGTACCAAGGGGGATGGTGCTGAACTATTCCTGAGAACTCCACCCCCATGAGCCAATCGCCTCCCACCAGGCCTTCCCTTCAACACTGGGAATTACAACTCCACATGAGATTTGGTGGGGACACACATCCAAATCATATCAAGAGCTGAAAATCCAGTCCTTGTGTTGACACTGCTGGGGAGCAGATTTGGGAAGTAAGGGGTCACCAAGGAATAAGGCAAGAAATCAGGTACTTGGAAATTACAATGCCAAGGTCAGAAGCATTAACTGTACAAGCAGGAGTTAGAAGAGTCCTACAGAGATGGTTCAGATAAAGCATTATAATTATTATAAATATAAGACTGTTATAATAAGACAGATGATAGGAATTCTAGATGACTGTTTTTTGATATAAAAGCCAAAAAAATCAGAATTTCAGTAGATTAACAATATTCTTCATATATTAAGCATGAAGGAGAAAAAGGGTGACTAAAATATGAAATATAAATATAGTTCAGTTGTTCCTTATTTTTAACATATAGGCAAATGCTACTAGAGAGCCTACTAACAACAGATAATAAACAAAATATATAACATAAAAATTGCAATAAAATATAATGTAATACATATTATATTATATAAAATATATAAGAACTTGCTCACATCAAAGTTTATGTTTTTGGTGTCCTTAAATTTAAAACAATTAAATATTCATATATATAATCTGTAGAAATATAAATTTTTTGTTCTGAGTTACAAGTTGCTTTATTATTACTAAATTAGTTATTTTCTGAATTCCAATTTATCTGATGGTTGAAAACACCCAATTACACACAACCTAGCAATTTGTGCAAACAATGCCCACACCACATGGTTTTATACAGCATATCATTAAACTGTATCTTTTTTTTTTTTGAAACAGAGTCTCCCTCTGTCACCCAGGCTGGAATGCAGTGGCCGAATCTCAGCTCACTGCAAGCTCCGCCTCCCAGGTTCATGCCATTCTCCTGCCTCAGCCTCCCGAGTAGCTGGGACTACAGGCACCCGCCACCACGCCCAGCTAATTTTTTTGTATTTTTTAGTAGAGACGGGGTTTTACCGTGTTAGCCAGGATGGTCTTGATCTCCTGACCTCGTGATCCGCCCGCCTCGGCCTCCCAAAGTGCTAGGATTGTTATGCCCAGACCGTTTATTCCCCGAAGAAGACCACCAGAGTCCAGAGTCAAAGCTAAGCAGCAAGGATCTTTATCACAGGTTCGAACCTGGAACTCTCACTCGCTTGCGAAACGAGACGGGCAGGAGAGCTCCCCCACTGAGCTCCGAGCAGTGTTATATAGTCTAAGAAAAGTGGGCATAGAGTTATTATACAAATCAGATATATGATTGGCTAGTGTTTGAACAAGGCGATTTGGCTAACTATGATTGGTTCCCGCAATTTCTGATATTTCGGTTCAACCTTTGAGGCGGGAGAGCAGGTTTATGGCAGCAAGAGTTTATCTTACTTAAACACGTCTTGTGACCTTGCCTCAGAACTTACAAAATCTCTGGTATGTGCAAAACAAAATCTCTGGTACGTGCAGAAAACCAGGTACTCACAGAACTTACGAAATCTCTGGTATGTGCAAAGATTAGAGAGCAGAACAAAGGGTGTAGCGGGGGGGGCGGGTACACATCTATCTTTGTGTCCTTTCATTTCCCCCTCTCATAAGTAACTGGATGTCCAATCTTGGATTTCCAGAGTCTTATAATGTAGCCTCACTTTCTGGGTGCAGGAGAGGCTGGTGATGGCTACGGAGGACAATTAGTTGGATGGTATCAAACCTTTCTCTGACAAATTGTAAAATCTTATTTACTACACAGGGGCCTATAGTGAATAGAAGCAGTAAAGACATTAGTGGGCCTAAAAGGGGTGCCAGAAGGGAAAACATTGAAGAGCTCCACCAATTGTTAGTGGCTGTAGTGAATTGTTGCTTTTTCATCTCTAAGCTTAGTTTGTGTAGGCGTTGGACTCTTTCCTCAACTAACCCTGACTCATTTATATAGAAACAGCATTCTTCTTTGAGGAACATACAGGTACCTCCTTTCTCAGCCATGAGTAAGTCTAAGGCTCTGCGGTTTTGAAGGGTGACCTTTGCTAGGGAGGTGAGCTGCCGCTGAAGGGAGGCTAGGGAATAGGCGGAGTCTTCCATAGCAACAGAGAATTGTTGTAACAGCTTGTCGTTTTCTATCATGGAGTGTTGTAGGGCCCCTCCTGCTAACCCCGCTGCGACGACAGAGGTGGTTAAGGATATTCCGGCAATTAGTGGTAGAAAAACTGCTCGTCTACGTCACGCAGTTTCAGTTGGGGCGGTCCCTGCCCAGCCTATGAACTCTGCCGGGGTTAGCAGTGTCAGTCGGGGAACTAGGGTAATAGGGATACACAACTGTCCATCAGAGATGCTTTTGGACAGAGTCTTTAACAGAGTCATATTACACCAGAAGAACACACCAGGGGGAGCATATATGGGACTATTAGGGTATGTAGCCGATTGGTTGCAAAGGCTGTTGCTAAATGCCGAATAACAGTAGGGATATTTCTCTTGGTATGGGTCACGGTACAGGGCCACATCGGGTATTGTGACTGTTGATGAATTAAAATCTGTATAGTTTGTGGGAGGGGAGGATAGGGGAACAGCAGTTAATGGTGGTCTTCCTAGGGTTGCACACATAAAGCAAGAGGACAGGTCGCCTAAACCGGTGAGGTTGGCGAATGCTAGCCCTTCCTGTAGTAGGGTTAGCCAGGAGAAGGGCTGTAAGTCTTGTGATAGCTTGGTTTCTTGCCTGTGGATTTGTGTATGGATTAAGGGTTGAATCTGGACTAAACTTCTCCACAGATATAAGTGGCTACTGGGCCAGGTACTAGTTGATGAGTAATATACTCCTCCATGTTGCGGGGTTGTCCACCGAGAGTCCCATGGGTCTCTAATTATCCAAGTGTAAGTGACGGGAGACTCAGTTTGGTAAAAATACCACCCTTGTTGTTCTCTCCAGTATTGGACAGAGTGCGTCTTACAGTAGCTATATGGGCAACCTGCACTCTGGTGCCACCAATAATTTTTACAATTAGATTCAGTCTGATCATATTCAAAACAGGTCATGGGTATTGCTGGTTGGGCAATCTGGAACTTAGTGAAATTGAGGTAAACTATAGTATTACACCCTGAGGGGGGGCAATCTGCACTAGCCAGCAGTTTACCCGCCTGGGGGGTTTCCCCAGGATGAGTTTTGTTTTCATAGAGCCAGAACCTCCAAACATAGGGATTAGACGGCGCAGCAGTGAGGAGAATCAGATGCATAAAGCATAAAAGCATAGGTGAGCTAAACATGGTTACGGCCATGGGGATGACAGCGCAGGGTTAGCTTTAAGGGATTGTTCTTAGCTTTGTCTATAGTCCATGCAACCGGTGCTCCAGACGGCTCGAGAAGGTCGGATGATGGGTCCACCGGCTTGACGTGTGTGTAGTGGATCCACGAAGCGATGCCTTCTACCTTGAGAGCAGTGGGAGTAGTCAGGAGTACTTGCAGTGGTCCTTTCCACCTGGGTTGAAGAGTTTCTTGCCGGTGGCGCTTGACTAGGACCCAGTCTCCTGGCTGGAACGGATGGGGTGTCGGCGGAGGTCCTGCTTCGTATAGTTCTCGTAGTCTGGGCCAAATTTCCTGGTGAATTTTCTGTAAGGCTTGTAAGGAGAACAAGAGCTCAGAGACATTTTCAGTTTCAGGTTTGAGTAAGTCATCTTTTAGACTGGGGACCAGGGGTGGGGGTCTGCCATACATGATTTCATATGGTGTGAGGCCCAGTCTATAAGGGGTATTTCGGGCCCGGAACAGAGCGTAGGGGAGAAGTCTACCCAATTAGTGCCAGTCTCCATGGTCAATTTAGTTAAAGTCTCTTTTAGAGTCCGATTCATCCTTTCTACCTGTCCTGAGCTTTGGGGTCTATAAGCACAATGTAATTTCCAATTTGCCCCAAGAATGGAAGCCAAATCCTGACTTACCTTAGCAACGAAGGCTGGTCCATTGTCTGACCCTATCTGGAAGGGAAAGCCATACCTGGGGAGGATTTCTTCCAAAATTTTCTTTGCTACAACCTGAGCAGTTTCTCTCTTAGTTGGGATCGCTTCTGTCCATCCTGAAAAAGTATCTACAAAGACAAGTAAGTACTGATACCCATATTTTCCAGGCTTTATTTCAGTGAAGTCTATTTCCCAATAGACGCCAGGCTTAGTTCCTCTATACCTATTTCCTGCGGCGGTCTGGGTTTGGGGGCAAGCGTTGTTCAGTTGGCAGGCTTTGCAATTTGTTGTGACATCGCTGGCCAATTCAGTAATACGCCTGATTCTGAACTTGGCGTGCCTGATTAAGTCTATCATTCGCCGGGCACCTAGGTGGGTTGTCCGGTGGATATGTTCCAACACCTGCCGTCCTAATTTTTCTGGTAGGATGGTTTGGTCATTTATATCAGTCCACCACCCATTTTGAACCTGTTTTAGGGGAAGCGTGTCCATCCATTCACGATCCTGTTTGGTATAGTCGGGAAAACATGGCAAATTTCTTGGGCCAGGATCAGGGAGCTGGAGTGCGAGGAGCTGACTGGGAGCTCTTGCTATGCTCCTTGCGGTTTGGTCGGCTAAGGAGTTGCCTCGAGCAATTGGCGTAGTTGGTTTCTGATGCCCAGGGCAATGTACGATAGCCAATTTCTTTGGTTTCCACAAAGCAGTTAATAGAGCTAGGATCTCTTGTTTGTTTTTTATTTCTTTGCCTTCAGCTGTTAATAGTCCCCTCTCTCTGTAGATGGCCCCATGTATGTGTGCAGTAGCGAAAGCATAGTGGCTATCCGTGTATACTGTTAGTTTTTTCTCTGCCCCTAGGGTGAGGGCCTGTGTGAGTGCTATCAGTTCAGCTCTTTGGGCCGATGTCCCTGGAGGCAAGGGTTCCGCCCATATTACCTCAGTCTCTGATGTTACAGCCGCTCCTGCATACCGCTGGCCTTGGTGGACGTAGCTGCTGCCATCAGTGAACCAGGTGAGTTCTGTGTCGGGGAGCGGACGATCTTGCAGGTCCTCCCGCACCCCATGCACTTGAGCCAGTATCTCAGTGCACTCATGGGACGGGGCGTCCAAGTCTTGATTTGGCAGCAGTGAAGCAGGGTTTAAAGAGGTTGGGGGCAGAAAAGTTATTCTGAGGGGGTTTAACAGCAGTCCTTGATAGTGGGTGAGCCGGGCGTTACTTATCCATCGGTCCGGCGGCTGCCGGAGGATGCCTTCAATGGCATGCGGGGTGGTAACGCGCAACTCTTGCCCCATGATAAGCTTATCAGCGTCCTGGACCATTAGGGCGGTTGCCGCGATTATCCGGAGGCAGGGTGGCCAGCCGGCAGCCACTGAATCTAATTTCTTTGACAAATAGGCAACTGGCCTCTGCCAGGGGCCTAGGTACTGCGTTAACATGGCTTTTGCAACACCTTTACTTTCATCCATGTATAAGTGGAAGGGCTTGGAGACATCAGGGAGCCCTAACGCGGGGGCTGACAACAAGGCAGTTTTGATCTGTTGAAAGGCCAGCTCAGCCTCTTCCATCCAATTAAAGGGCTGCTGTTCCTTTGTTGCCTGGTATAGGGGCTTGGCTAACTCAGCAAATCCGGGTATCCATAACCTACAGAACCCTGCTGACCCCAGGAATTCTCTCACTTGCCGTGTCGACTGGGGTCTAGGGATACGTAGGACTGTTTCCTTTCAGGCTTTGGTTAGCCAGCGTTGCCCCCCTTTTAATAAGTACCCCAGATAAGTTACCTCCGACTTGCAGATCTGAGCCTTTGTTGCTGAGGCTCGGTAGCCTAGCTCCCCCAGAGTCTTCAAGAGGTCCTCTGTCCCTTGAACACAAGTTTTCGGGGACCTGGCCGCTATTAAGAGATCATCAACATATTGCAAAAGAGTTATTTCAGGGTGTTGCTGCCGGTACTCACCCAGATCTTCATGAAGGGCTTCATCGAACAGGGTTGGCGAGTTCTTGAACCCTTGTGGCAGCCTTGTCCATGTTAGCTGACCGTTGATGCCCCTCTCAGGATCCGTCCATTGAAATGCAAAGAGTTCTTGACTTTTGGGAGCCAGAGGAAGGCTGAAGAAAGCATCTTTTAGATCAAGAACGGTATACCACTGTTTTTCGGGATGTAAGGCACTCAGAAGGGTGTATGGATTGGGCACAGTGGGATGTATGTCCATGACCCTTTTATTAACTTCTCTTAAATCCTGTACTGGCCTGTAGTCTGTACTGTTGGGTTTACGTACAGGTAGCAGTGGAGTATTCCAGGATGAGTGGCAAGCCCGTAGGACTCCCTGGTCTAGGAGTCGGCGGATATGGGGCGTAATTCCTTCTCTTGCCTCCAGGGGCATAGGATATTGCCGAACCCGAACCGGGTCCGTCCCTGGCTTAACTTCCACAAATATGGCAGGTCAATGTTTAGCTAGCCCTAAGCCCCCAGTTTCTGCCCACGCTTCAGGGAAACGCTGGAGCCAATAGTCAATTTCCTGATCGGGGGGCTTTGGCTCTTGATGGAGTCTGTGCTCATCTTCTAAGGTGACAGTCAGGATAGATATTGGCCTGTTTTGGGAATCAGTTATCTTGGGCCCTTCTGGCTCAAAGTGGATTTGGGCCCCCATTTTTGTCAGCAAGTCCCTCCCTAGTAGAGGGCAGGGGCTCTCTGGGATGACTAGGAAGGAATGGCAGACTTTTCCTGTTCCTAAGTCCACAGTCCTCTGGGTTGTCCAGGGGTATTTTTGATGCCTGTGGCCCCGTGCACCCAGGATGTTTTCTTAGACATTTTTCCAATTGGTTTGGTTAGGACTGAGCGTTCCGCCCCAGTATCGACCAAGAAATGAACTGGGGACCCCTCCACTTGCAAAGTTACCCTGGGTTCGGGGAGGGGGTCCGAACCCCGTCCTCCCTAGTCAGAGTCCTGGTTAACGAGTACAGAGGTAGGGTTAGCTGGTCTCCGTTTCTTTGGGCAGTCTTTAATCCAGTGGCCACATTTCTTGCAATAAGCACACTGATCTTTTTTTAATCCTTGCCTAGAGCCTTCTTTTTCTGCTCTCTGTTTTGGCCATTTCCTGCCTGGGGGAAAGCTGCTACTAAGACTTTGGTCATTTCTTTGGTTGTCTTGAACTGTTTTTCTTCTGGAGTATCCCTATTGTTATAAACTCGCTGAGCCATCTGAAGGAGGTCCTGTATCTGCTTTCCTTCTAAACCTTCTAATTTCTGGAGTTTTCTTTTAACATCTGGTGCTGCCTGGTTTACAAAGAACATTACTACCGCACCCTGATTTTCCGATGCTTCCGGGTCCATAGGGGTAAACTGTCTGAAAGCTTCCATTAATCTCTCTAAATACACAGCGGGGCTTTCTGTCTTACCTTGTAACACAGAATATACTTTAGCTAAATTGGTGGGCTTGCGAGCTGCAGCCCGGAGACCCGCCATTAGAGTCTGGCAATAAATGAGCAGTCGTCCCCTACCTTCTGCCATGTTGTAGTCCCATCTGGGCTGGGTCAAAGGAAAAGCCGCGTTAATGAGGTCAGGATTTGCAGTTGGCTGGCCATCATCTGCTGGAACCAGCTTTCTGGCCTCAACTTGGATTCTTTCCCGCTCCTCCGTTGTGAACAGGATTCGGAGGAGCTGTTGACAGTCATCCCAGATCGGCTGGTGAGTAAACATGACACTGTCAAACAATGAGGTTAGATCTTTGGGATTATCGGAGAACCGAGCATTTTGGGACTTCCAATTGTATAAATCACTAGTGGAAAAAGGCCAATACATGAGACGGGAAAGCCCGGTATCATCGAGCGATCCTATTTCTCTGAGAGGCAGGGCTACGGTGGAGTCAGGGAGTCGGGAAGCTTGGTCCTGCAGTACGCGGCCTCGCGTTCGGCTGGCCGGCCCCCCCCCGGGTTACTTTCGCTCTCGGCAGCTTCCGCTTCTCGGTTTCCCTCTACGGAAGCACCACCCTGGGGGTATGGGTCCTTCGGGACAAGGTGCGGATACGGTGGGGGAAGAGTGGGTTCTAACGTTAGGGGGTCCTGGCTGTCCAGCAGCACAGGGGGCGAGGGAGCAGAGGGAGTCCTTTGTCTTGTAGGTCGCGTTACTAGGACTTTGCAGGGCTCAGGGATGAATGGAGTTACCCAGGGCGGTGGGTTTTCCACAAGATCCTGCCACACTAGAATATAAGGAATTTGATCAGGATGTCCTGACTGCCCTGGCAGGAAAATCTTAATTTTTACCTTAGTAATAATAGAGAGACAGAAAGTTCCTTCGGAGGGCCACCCTACGCCGAAAGAGGGCCACTCCGAACGGCAGAAAGTAACTAGCTTTCCTTTCTTTAGTTCTACACTTAAGTTATGCCCCCGAGCCTTCACATCCTTGAAATTGGTAACAAGGAGTGAGAGCAACGTGCTCTGGTTGTTGCCCATCTTTGGACTGCTCCTACAAAGAGAAGGAGGGACGAAAATGAGTGTGAAGCAGAGGGAAGTATCCGACAGGTCCGGTCCTGGAAGGGGAAGAAAAGGTTTTATGTTTCGTTTTGGACTTAAACTCAACACTTAACAATAACGGACAGACAGTGACAAACGATGAGCCTTCGCGAGCGCGTGTCGGACTTCCGACCTGAGTCAGACGGGGCAACCAAGGATGGAGGCCCCCAGATGGGCACTGGGGGACATCTCCCACCAGTCCCGAGTGGCTGTCTTTTAGCGCGTCCGCCAAGACCGTGCCACTTACAGAACAGACCAATACAGATTACGGATTACAGGTTTCGCGAAATTTCAGGGGGACAGACAGAGATAAAGACAGAGACAGTGACAAAGCCGGCTTACCCAGAGATTAAGATCCATTGACTTGGGGGTCTGGTGGGCTTGGGGGAAATCCCGGACGAGCCCCCATTTGTTATGCCCAGACCGTTTATTCCCCGAAGAAGACCACCAGAGTCCAGAGTCAAAGCTAAGCAGCAAGGATCTTTATTACAGGTTCGAACCTGGAACTCTCACTCGCTCACGAAATGAGACGGGCAGGAGAGCTCCCCCACTGAGCTCCGAGCAGTGTTATATAGTCTAAGAAAAGTGGGCATAGAGTTATTATACAAATCAGATATATGATTGGCTAGTGTTTGAACAAGGCGATTTGGCTAACTATGATTGGTTCCCGCAATTTCTGATATTTCGGTTCAACCTTTGAGGCGGGAGAGGAGGTTTATGGCAGCAAGAGTTTATCTTAAACACGTCTTGTGACCTTGCCTCAGAACTTACAAAACTCTGGTATGTGCAAAACAAAATCTCTGGTACGTGCAGAAAAACAGGTACTCACAGAACTTACGAAATCTCTGGTATGTGCAAAGATTAGAGAGCAGAACAAAGGGTGTAGCGGGGGGGGGGGGCGGGTACACATCTATCTTTGTGTCCTTTCAGGATTACAGGCTTGAGCCACTGCACCCGGCCTAAACTATCTTTTTTTAAGCATGTGGATGCTAGTGAATTATGAATTCAAAGGTTACTGTATCAATTTCATATTAACTGGTGGCAATCACAAAAATCTGACATCACCACCACTGTTCAGTTGACAAGACCACTGCTCCACCATCTCCCTTTCTGCAGGAGCCCCCAGTCTGCATGAGTGTCTTGGGGAGGGATACAAAGTGGCCTAAGGTGTTGACTCTGAAGCTCGATTTCAAAGTCCACCTGCAAATCTTGCTAGCTGCAGCCTTTGGGCAAATTACATAACCTCTGTGTTTCCCGTATTCCCCATCTGGAGAATGGGAGTGATAAGAATGCTGTGTATTTGTTGTGAGGATTAAAATATATTAAAATTAGTAAATATATTTTGCCCAGGTGCCATGAATCATGCCTATAATCCTCGCACTTTGGGAGGCCAAGGTGGGAGGAACACTTGAGGCCAAGATTTCAAGAACAGCCTGGGCAACAGAGCGAGACCCTAATACTACAAACAACAACAGCAAATTGCCAGGCTCAGTGGTGCATGCATGCAGGAGGATTGCAGGAGGAGTTTGGGGCTGCAGTGAGCTATGATTGCGCCACTCACAATCACTCTGTTACAGCCTGGGTAGCAATGAGACCGTGTCTCTCAAATAAATTAATTAATTAAATTAAATGAGTTAATATATTTAACACAGTAGAGCAAAAGAAGTACTCAATGAATGCCAGCTATCTATGGACATTATTATATCCTTGTTTTCAAGGGAGAGAGCCCACTCCCTCTACCCTACAAGAGTATTGCATTCTGTCAATGTGCAATTAACTTAATTGCACATTTAAAAATAACAAAGAGAGCAAAACTGAATTGTTTGTAACACAAAGGATAAATGCTTGAGGGGATGGATACCTCATTTTCCATGATGTGATGATGATGCATTGCATGCCTGTATCAAAATATCACAAGTACCCCAATAAATACATACACTTACTATGTACCCACTTTCCTTTATCCTTATATTTTTTTCCTTATGTTGCCTAGAGGTGAGGATGGCGGTAGCGGGGCCAGTTCTGGCATATCCCAGCATGCTCTGGGGAGTGGCAGCTGACCTCTTTTTGTGTTTAGAATGTGGGGTACTTCGTGCCTTCGGTTCTCAGTGTTGAGCCTCAGCCACCATCCTGAGACAACAGGAAAAAGCCCATTTGGCAGGTTGTCATGTCACTTTATGAGCTTAAACATTCAGCCTTCCAACATAGCTTGCTTTCTGCATGATCAGAGAAAGGAGGCACATCACCCAGTTTAATACAGTGTTCGTCAAAACAGAAGGCAGGACGCCTTGGCCTCACTCTAATATTATGTAAATATTCAAAATTCTTTTTCTTAAAAAAAAACCAAAAAAACTCCCATGAACACAAAGCTCTTTAACCTTGTTTTTCTTCTACTGATTCTACAGGGAGTTGAATGGGTCCGAACATTTTGAAAATCACCATTTTAAATATCAAGTTAATATCTTAAATTCTACGTTTTTCAAACTTTCTGCTGTTACAGTTTAAGTCACATTTCCCGAAGCAGGCTTCTTAACCTGTTAGCTATAAGCAAGTTGAACTACTGGTGCTTTTTTGCTTTTTTAATGTTTATTTACTTGTTGGGGGTTTTGTTGTTGTGTTACTGTTTTTATCAGTCGAAAGCTTTTCTTAAATTGTGTTTGGTATTTTCTTCTGGGGAGAAGGAAAATTTTAAAAACAAGACCAAAAAAATAACAAACTCGCAGTTAGCATAAAATAATAACAAGCAGAAAATGTTGGCTGAAACCTCTATATTCACTAAGTTTTCCAGAGGCAAATGTTATAGCTAATCACTTCCATATTTGCCTGGAAAAGAGTTTGACCTTTGTGAGTCTTTAGTATTCAGCTCTTCGGTAGGAAATTAAATGTAAGCAAAAAGCTTCTTCCAAACAGGGCTAAAATCTGCTTACTTTAATAAAAGTTTTGTGCTATACACTTGACTACATGATGTAAACCTTATAACAGCATTGAACTAATTTTAGATAGTCATTTTCTCGTTGTTTTGCTTCTTGTTTAATCGCCAAAACAGGATCCTTTTTGTAATTTAGCATGTATTTGAACACTTGTGCTTCTGAATGTTGAAAATAAATATATGAATAAAGTCTAAATCATTACAAAGGTAAACATCTCACCAAAGCAGTAGTATATGATCAGTCCCAGCCATGTGAAGGCTTTATGAAATGACCAAGGTTCTTTCTTCTTTTCTCTTCTGATTTCTATGGCCTATTCAACCTACTTAATGTGCAATATAGTTTATCTGTAACAAAATGAGAGAGTTATACATTCGGCAACTTAGTATCAAAACAATGAACATGAAAAAGAACTTTAAAATATACTACAAGAATGGAATTATCCAATCAGAAAAAAAATTTTTTAAAAGGAAATTCACAAAGCGACAGGAGTAAAAGTGTAAGTTGATGATGTCATAATATTTTTATTGAAATGTTTGTAGATGGCTCTTCTTAAGACTATCTGTTTATAGTGGCCACTACTTCATTCATCCTAAAACACAGTTTGCTATGCATCTAAACAATAGAGAGGTCTCTATTTGCCACATTCTCTAAGTCTGTACAGATCAACCTAGGTGAGACCCAATGGGTATTGATTTACATCACCCTCAGGTGGCTTAAGAAACAGGTATCACCTTTTGGCAGGGTGTGGTGGCTCACACCTGTAATCCTATCACTTTGGGAGGCCGAGGTAGGCGGATTGCCTGACCTCAGGAGTTTGAGACCAGCCTGGCCAACATGGCAAAATCCCATCCCTACTAAAAGTACAAAAAAATTACCTGGGTGTGGAGGCACATGCCTGTAATCCCAGCTACTCGGGAGGCTGAGGCAGGAGAATTGCTTGAACCTGGGAAGCAGAGGTTGTAGTGAGCCGAAATCGCACCACTGCACTCCAGCCTGGGTGAAAGAGCAAGACTCTGTCTCAAAGGAGAAAAAAAAAAAAAAAAAGAAAGAAACAGATATCACTTTTTGGTGACAAAGGGGTAGCATGTTTGCTTCAGTGTTCAAAGAAATACCACAGCAAAAAAGAATTAAGGGATGAAACAAATAGCAGAAGCTTGACGTTTTTAGCAAAAACATCTAAGAATGTACGGACTTTTAGAAACTTCAGTGAGCTAATAAAAAATCTAATGAGGCTAAGAGGTTATAAGATTTTGAGAAGATTACTATTTCAGGTTCATTTTCAGATGTCCAGCATGATTTCTCATGCTCTAAGTCAAGATAACCTGTAGTAACTTCGTTGTTTGATGTTAATATTTCTGCTTTCATTTTTAGATTCATGGGTGACATAAATTTTACTATTCCGTCTGATAAAACTGTAAGTTCCACCTAAATATACTGTTGTTAACAGATTACACATAACTTGCTTTTTAACAAAACTCAGAAATTAGGGACTAGGCCAGGCGTGGTAGCTCACACCTGTAATCCCAGCACTTTGGGAGTCTGTGGTGGGAGAAGAGGATTGCTTGAAGCCAGGAGTTCAAGACCAGCCTGGGCAATATAGAGACACTCCCCATCTCTACCAAAAAAAAAAAAAAAAAAGTAAAAGAAAAAAGAAGAAACAAACAAAAAACTAGATTCTTACTTCACTCCCTTTTTTTCCTCCATGATTATATCACAGATTCAGGTGGTAACTAGTAGCCAAGAAAAGAAAACTTTCCTCATATCCACTGGAAGATGTACAAGATGCAATTTTAAAACGCTGATTTCTATACCATGTGTTATCCGTCTCCAGTGATATTGAATAGTCTCATTCAGAGGCTCCGCAAGGGGAAAAAAAGACATATAATGAATATTATATTACCTTGTTTTAAAAACAGATTGTTCAGAGATTTTCAATGATGGATATAAGCTCAGTGGATTTTACAAAATCAAACCTCTCCAGAGCCCAGCAGAATTTGCTGTTTATTGTGACATGTCCGATGGAGGAGGATGGACTGTAATTCAGAGACGATCTGATGGCAGCGAGAACTTTAACAGGTGTGCTCACTATGACATAAGAATTTATTTGTAGCAGCAAATGTGAGATTTATAAGTCAAATATTTTGATCATATCCTGAAGTCTATTAATAAGACAGAATTTCATTCTCTCTAAACAAGAATACTGAAAATGAATGAACAAATCAAGAAAATATTGGGGGTGGTGGTAGCATGGGGTGGGTGGTGCTCACTTTGGTACCACAAATGGAGTTTGCTAAAATCAGCTTCCACTTTACATTTTTTAGAGGATGGAATGACTATGAAAATGGCTTTGGAAATTTTGTCCAAAAACATGGTGAATATTGGCTGGGCAATAAAAATCTTCACTTCTTGACCACTCAAGGTAAGGTTTGAATGATGTCAAATTTATTTGGAATACAATAAAAACAACACTACAATTTTTTTTTTTTACCAAATTATAGGCAATGGAACTAATTCAATAATTGCTATGATTTACAGATGGTAGTGATAACTTTTGGGCAATAATCCCAAATGTAAAATGTGGCTGCCTAAAATTAGCAACAGAAAAAAAAACTAGAATTAGGTTGGGGGAATTGTTTTCTCATATATATGTATGAGAAATATCTATATATATAGATATATAGATATTTATAGATAGTGATATAGTCTATATAGATATATATATCTATACTTTGTGAGAAGTAATAAATGGCTGTTGATTTTAAGCCAGTAGCTTAAATATATCAGATATATAGATATATATATCACTATATATATTAGATATATAGATATATATCACTATATATATTAGATATATAGATATATATCACTATATATATTAGATATATAGATATATATCACTATATATATTAGATATATAGATATATATCACTATATATTAGATATATAGATATATATCACTATATATTAGATATATAGATATATATCACTATATATATTAGATATATAGATATATATATCACTATATATATTAGATATATAGATATATATATCACTATATAAGATATATAGATATATATATCACTATATATTAGATATATAGATATATATATCACTATATATATTAGATATATAGATATATATCACTATATATTAGATATATAGATATATATATCACTATATATATTAGATATATAGATATATATCACTATATATTAGATATATAGATATATATATCACTATATATTAGATATATGGATATATATATCACTATATATTAGATATATAGATATATATCACTATATATATTAGATATATAGATATATATATCACTATATATATTAGATATATAGATATATATATCACTATATATAAGATATAGATATATATCACTATATATAAGATATATAGATATATATCACTATATATAAGATATATAGATATATATCACTATATCTTAGATATATAGATATATATCACTATATATTAGATATATAGATATATATCACTATATATATTAGATATATAGATATATATATCACTATATATTAGATATATAGATATATATCACTATATATTAGATATATAGATATATATCACTATATATTAGATATATAGATATATATCACTATATATTATATATAGATATATATCACTATATAGATAATATATAATCTAATATATAGGTATATATCACTATATATTAGATATATAGATATATATCATATATATCACTATATATCTATATATCTATATAGAATATATAGATATTCTATTTCTGAAAAAGATACAAAATGTCATATACTTTTTTGATGCCTTGAGTTCCTGAAGATTATATATACTGTATCAGTTATCGAATGTCACAATAATACCGTGTAACAATCCCCTTTCAAAGCTAGTGGCTTAAAATCAACAGCCATTTATTACTTCTCACAAATCTGCAGGTTGGCTGGGTGATTTTGCTGATCAGGGCTGGGCTCTGCTGATCATGGCTGGGCTTGCTTATGAATGTGCAATCAACTTCCTGATTGAAGTTGCTGCTCTAGGATGGAAGGATTCCACCGGGCTCCATAGGGTCTCTCATCTTCCAGCTGGCTAGCCTGGACTTGGTCTTGTAGCACACGCAGGGTTCCAGAAAAAAGAGTGGATGTATGTAAGTCTCTTGAGATCTAGGCTCAGAACTGGCACGGAATCATTTTTCTTCTATTGGTGAAAGCAAATTACAGGGGCAGCTCAGACTTTTTTAAAAAAGGAAATAAACAATGGGAGGAGTTACGAAGACATATTATGAGAGGGAGGTGAAAAATTGGGGAACTGGCGCTATTTTTCCAATAAAATACCATAATATATGAAATGTCCATGTTTCCACATACCTCTCATCTTTTATGTTGAAATTTTTTCAAAAATGCAATCAATTTGAAAGAAGTTTCAACCTATCACCTGTATCCTACATTAACATTTTACTTTGCTTGTTTTTATTACGTGTCTATCCATTTGCCCATTACTCAATCCATCCATCAATCCATCTTTTCTGTATATATATTTCAAAGTAAATAGCAGACATCTGGACAATTCTCCCTATATACTTTTAAATTCTTATCTTTAGAGTTTCATATTTGTCTAAAATGTCATTGCTTTGATAACAAATTTTCCAAGCTTCTGTCTCCCATGTTCTTTTGCTCCAATCCATTATCTTCCCTACCTCTGTTGTAGTCTGAGATTACCATCAGTCCCACTCAAGTCTTATCCTGAATCCTTCATAAAAGGCAACTGTAATGCCCAAGAAAGCATGCTAAGTTACACTGCAATTGCATTAAAAATAAAACAGCCGGGCATGGTGGCTCATACCTGTAATCCCAGCACTTTGGGAGGCCGAGGCAGGTGGACCCCATGAGTCCAGGAGTTTGAGACCAGCCTGGTCAATACAGTGAAACCCTGTCTCTACTAAAAATACAAAAATTAGCCAGGCATGGTGGCTCATCCCTGTAATCCCAGCCACTTAGGAGGCTGAGGCAAGAGAATTGCTTGAACCCAAGAGGCGGAGGTTGCAGTGAGCCGAGATTGTGCCAATACACTCTAGCCTGGATGACAGAGTGAGACTCCATCTCTAATAATAATAATAATAATAATAATAAATTAATTAAAATAAAACAAGAGTTCATTTTTTCCACCCAAGTTCTGGAAAGCTATTGGTGTTTCTATATTTATAGTAGTAGGATTATGGTTATAAAGTTCTTTGAGACACTAGAATAATAAACATTAGACAGGATGAGTAATCCTAGAAACCTTATACTTTCTTTATATGTCCTTCTTATGATCAGTGCTCTCCAAATTTATATAAGGCTTCCTTTCCTTCAACATATCTATTATTCTAGTTTTAAGTGTTTTACGCCAGATACATAAAATTTGCCATACCAACTTCTGTTTAATTTGCACGTTGATATTTGTCTGGTTTCTTATTGAAACTATGAAAACCCCAGAGCAGTAACCCTTGGCTCTTTCTAAATATATGAAATTCAAACTTATTATTTTTCAAGGTATTATGATGTACATATTTGCCCAGAGGAACTTTGCCAACAAACCTGTTCCCGTTCATATTTCAACTTGGTACTCAGGCTGGCTAATCTCATGGCAGTAAAAATGTATTTTTCAGTACCTAGGCCCACAATCATGTATCCCAATAACCCAGACAATAGGCAGTGCTTTTGTCTCTGCATTCTTTAATTATGAGAGCATTATGGCTAATGAATTACCTCTGGGAATGGCTTTATCCCCACTACATAAATCTTGACTACAAGTAGTGGCCATAAAATTGATTTAGAAATGGTAAATGTAATTTGTTTACTTACTGAACACAGAGGTATTTAAATGGTTAGCCAAAAAACTGAGACTCTATGTCTCTTCTATAATAGAGGTTTTTTTGTTTTGTTTTGTTTTTTGTTTTGTTTTTTGTTTTTTTTTGAGACAGATTCTTGCTCTGTCGCCCATGCTGGACTGCCTTGGCTCACTGCAACCCCTGCTTCTTGCTTCAAGCAATTCTCATGCCTCAGCCTCTTGAGTAGCTGGGATTATAGGCGCACACCACCACACCCAGCTAATTTTTGTATTTTTAGCAGAGACGGTGGTCTCACCATGTTGGCCAGGCTGGTTTCAAACTCCTGACTTCAAGTGATCTGCCTGCCTCAGCCTCCCAAAGTGCTAGAATTACAGGTGTGAACCACCGCATCTGGCCTGTAACAGAGTATTTTTAAAGACAGTTGACTTAGCCTGCCTTGCTGCTCTTATATACTCTACAGTCTTGTCTCACATGACCTTTACCACCTTGAGAGAGCTCCCTGGGGCAAGGAAATTGTGGTGCTAAATTAACAAGCCCAAGAGAGGCCCGAATCCCCTCTTAAAGGGACTCCAGTCACGAGGCATCCAGCATTCCCTGCCCCACAGCCTTTTTTTTTTAGATGGAGTCCCGCTCTGCCACTAGGCTGGAGTGCAGTGGCTCAATCTTGGTTTACTGCAACCTCTGCCTCCCGGGTTCAAGCAATTCTCCTGCCTCAGCCTCCTGAGTAGCTGGGATTACAGGCATGCACCACCATGCCCAGCTAATTTTTGTATTTTTAGTAGAGACGGGGTTTCACCATATTGGCCAGGATGGTCTCGATCCCCTGACCCTGTAATCCACCCACCTTGGGTGTGAATAGAGCTTGGATATGCAGCCTTGGATGTCCACAAGGGTATCCAAAGCCCCTTGCTATAAGTGATGGAGATGGGGATGGGAAGACAGAAGAGGCCAACCATAGATGCGACCTAGGTGGTAGGACTATTCAGGGACTCTCTTTCCCGGTGCCTCCATGGTCTGGCTTGAAACTCCAAGGAATGTGAGGCTCTAAATTCTAACCTGACCTTACAGGTCATTGTTATATCTTATTTATCAAAGTAGGAGGATAGAACACATATGATCTAATAATTTGATTTATAACCTTCAGTGCCCCAGACAAGAGTTCTGTTTCTGAAAAAGGAAGTCTTTGTTATTTCCAAACAGTGGAACAACAACAACAAAAAGATTACTTGAAGGTAGCAACTATTTTAATCATTTTAAAAACGTAATGCTCTTTTATCACCTAGAATTTTTACAGTCATTAAAGTATATCTTTAATGTTTAGAGATTTGTTGTCATCATATATCATTCTTTAGCATATATAAAAGTGAATATATACCCAATACATTGTATTCTTTTTTTTTTTTTTCCTGAGATGTAGTCTTGCTCTGTTGCCCAGGCTGGAGTGCAGTGGAGCAATCTTGGCTCACTGCAAGCTCTACCTCCCGGGTTCATGCCATTCTCCTGCTTCAGCCTCCCGAGTAGCTGGGACTACAGGTGCCTGCCACCACGCCCGGCTAATTTTTTATGTATTTTTGGTAGAGACGGGGTTTCACCATGTTAGCCACGATGGTCTTGATCTCCTGACCTCATGATCCGCCTGCCTTGGCCTCCCAAAGTGCTGGGATTACAGGCGTGAGCCACAGTGCCCGGCCCCATTGTATTCTTAAAATGCTTTTACACGTAGATATCAACTCTTCAGAAATACCTTTTTACTCAGAGTCATTGATGTTAGTGTATTTTCCAGTAATTATCATCATCTCCGCCATTGAGAATATTGGTGGTACAGCATTTCTCAAGAATGTTTCCTTGTTGTCTCTGAAATTCTCCAATGACATCCACTCTATAAACTTTGATGTTAGTCTCTTGATCTTATGAGCTATTATCAAAGGAAGGTTTTCAGATAACAATTAGGATTCGTATTTCTTCCTCAAATTATTCTTAAAGGGTTTGCTGGCTGATCTTTTATGCTATCAGGAAAATAACCAAGTTCGGGCATATGCAGGTAATGGCAACTACATTTTACAAACCTAGTGGCTCAGCTACAAAAAAATTACACGATGTCATTAATAGTTGCCATTTACGTTCAAGATCAACATTCTTACTGAATCAAGAAATCAAGAAAAAGAGGACAAACTATTAAACGTAAAAACGTCAGTCCTTTCATTGTTAGATTGATTTAAGTAATGACTTATTTTTTCTGTTGTTCATTATTAAGAGAATTGCACTAGCTTTTACCTCTGAGAGATCTAGTAGACATTTTTTAAATTTAATATTGTATCCATCATTTTCTTACAATACATTACACGATAAAATGTTCATGTTATAAATACAATGGAGTCGCTGTTTAATCCTTGAAAACCGGTTCTTGGCCAAAGGAAATGGTAAAAGTAAAATAGAGCTGTGAATTATTTTTAATCCGCTGTAGTCCGTGTCATGTCACACATTTTTAAAAATTATAATTTCTTGTTTCATTTTTAGAAGACTACACTTTAAAAATCGACCTTGCAGATTTTGAAAAAAATAGCCGTTATGCACAATATAAGAATTTCAAAGTTGGAGATGAAAAGGTACTACAATTTTCTAATAAGTAAAACCATAAATAAATGCTTAAAATGTGCAATAAAACCCTGGAGTCAGTGGAAATAAAAACACCCAATAGAGCCTGTTCTTTTGTTTATGAAATAAACTTCATTTTAAAATGGCCATAGAGGAACTCTACTGACATTAGAAATTGCTCTTTTTCTTTAGAATTTCTATGAGCTGAATATTGGGGAATATTCTGGAACAGCTGGAGATTCCCTTGCGGGGAGTTTTCATCCTGAGGTGCAGTGGTGGGCTACTCACCAAAGAATGAAATTTAGCACGTGGGACAGAGATCATGACAACTATGACGGGAACTGCGCAGAAGAAGATCAGTCTGGCTGGTGGTTTAACAGGTTTGATGTCTTATGAGCATAGTCGTAATGGAGTTGATGATTTCTCACTGATGGGCATTAATTTTCAATATAATATGTATGGTCATGTTGGTCTTTATTTATAATATTAGTATTACTAAGTAATCATTAGAATTCTTCAGCAATGAAGTAGTTTTGAGGATTTGTTCATTGTGAACATTAGTAAAGTTTAAATGTCATAGAAATAAATTATTACTTCTACAAAGATCATTTGCAAACTGAATTATGGATGAGTTATAAATAGAAGGCCACAAATTCACACAAAGAAAGAGAGAGCATCTATACATAAGGAGAATATTTGGCATCCTAATAACCAACTAGTTCTTCACCTGACCATATCACACAAAAGAGCCACTGTTATTGCTATAATGTTTCTGTAGAGTACTACTTTTCAATCACTATGGCTTTCATTAATTCATTGAATCCAAGCCTCTCCCAACACAAAAATTTCCTTAACAATAATCCTGAAACCTAATTCTACCCTCTGACTGAATACATTCGTGTTACTTTAGCAGCAAATTCATTCCATTTTTGATTGTACATATTTGCTTCTTTTTTTACTGATACAAAATATTTTATATATTTCTGGGGTACATGGGCTAATTTTTCAATTTTTGGTAGAGATGGGGTTTTGCCATGTTGCCCAGGCAGGTCTCGAACTCCTGGCCTCATGTGATCCTCCCACCTCCCAAAGTGTTGGGATTACAGGCGTGAACCACCGCACCCGGCCTAATTCATAAGTTTTAAATCGCACGTCATTCTGAGCAGAGATTCACACCATTGGATTCATTCTGCCCAGGAGGTGGGTCACCCCTTTGTCTGGCATCTCCACACTGAAAGGCCTCCCTGCCCGAGACACTTAGTAGCAGTCTCAGTTATCAGATCCAGTGTTGCGATTTCAGAGTGCTTGTGTTCGAATCATGTTTATTTGATTTAATAATGGTCCCAAAGCCCAAGAGCTGTAATGCTGACATATTGCTATATAATCATAATATTTTATTATTAGTTATTGTTAATCTCTTACTGTGCCTAATTTATAAATTAACTTTATTATAGGTAGTATATTACAGGAAAAAACAGAGAACTACTATAAATTTTTTTTCCCTTACTACACCCACAAGATTTTTCCCCCTAGCGTTCTGAAATTTTACAGTGACATACACTGTTGCGGTCTTCTTTTCATTTACTACAATTAGTACTCAATGGTTCTTTTCAATCTATATGATGTCCTTCAGTTTAGTAAATTTTATTTTCTTTATCTGCTCGTTAGTCACTTTGTAGCTGTTTCAGTTATCAGACTGAGAAAGCATAGTATCGGTATATAGAATTTGGTGTTATCCATAGTTTCAGGCATTCGCTAGGGGTCTTGGAATGTATTCCTTACAGATAAGGGAGTACTACTGCGGTTGTAAAAATAGTCATTTTTTTTTCTGTATTTTGCTTTTTTAAAAAAATTTTGAGTCCATTTAATATTTGATCATTTGTAAAGGAACTGGAGTATTTCCAATAGTGTGAAGGAGAGAAACAAATTTCTCTCTCCTGCTTTGCAAATTGGAGGTGATGATAGTCTTTTCCTTAGTGGTTTTCCTGTTATTTTAAAAAACCATCTTCTTCACCTGTTCCTACTCCTCCTTTCTTTCCCCCTTGTCCTTGTAAGTTACCATGACATAAAACTTACGTGTAATTCATGAAGTCGTCTGCAAGCATCAACAATGTTTGATTTTGAAAAGAATTCCAGATACAGAAATAATTACTAATAGTATCATGAGATCAAACCCATGTACTTTATCCAGCTGACTGGCTTCTCAGGCATCTGAATGAAAACTACCATACATACTAACGTGGGCAAAGGAATGATTTACCTGACTTTAAAGATATGGGTTCAGGGAGAACAAAGAAAGGCAATTCATTGGCTGGAGCCACCCAAGGAGACTGCGTTATCCTTGGAATCAAAGGAGTTGATAAGGCTGTGCAATTGGAAAATCAGTAGGCATTAAGAAAGAGAAAGTAGATTGTTCTAGAAACTTGGTGCTACTTTTACCATGCCTACTATTAGTGAGTTTGACTATCATCTTTTCTTCCTTTTTACTCTTGCTTTTCTTCTGTTCCATAGTTCTTCTAATTTACATGAAATGTTGGCACTTCATAAATACCACCCACCTATAAGATGTTCTTTTTCCATATAGCAAACTAATCACTGTGTGTTGATGTCTTGTCTTTGTTAGCGTAGCATTTCACATGAGCATTCACAGCCACTCCTTCACCAAGGGAACCCCAATCATCCCCCAATCTAGTTTCAAATCCAGGCTGTTCTAAAAATTAAAGGATGCTGGAAAACTTGTCTCAGAATAGTGAAGGTTTCTTATGTTGATCACAGAGTTAGTTTCCTAATGGGATTCAAATCATAGACCAAATATAAAAATACAGTTAGCAGATATCTCTAGATAGACAAATATATGCCAAAATATATATTCTGGAGACTCAATTTACAGTATTTTCTTTTGTAACATTACTTTCCATGCTGTTTTAAAAACACAGTAGGCTTTGACATGTGCAGACTTAACGTACGTATTTTTAATTAATTACATCCATTTAAACTAGGAGGACTCTGAGAATACTCAGTAGGAGTGGATCGTTAGGCTGATAAGTGATTCAAGCCAGCCACTCAGCCTTTATGGGTAGATTATGTGCTTTTTTGATTCAATAATTTGGGTTTTTCCATAGATATTCAGAACTCTCTCTTGTGAATGTTCTCCTTCTATCCTAATTCTGACATCTTTTCATTAATTGTATCAATAAAGAAGTATATGGTAATTAATTTCATAATAACACACATAAACTTATTGCATACTCTTACATGTAAATTGTACATATCAAGGACAAAATTTACAGACTCCAGAGGAGGAAAGAAACATTTTTTATTGTCGATAACCTAACCATTTTATCTAGATTGGTGCAATATATGTAAAAAATTAACTCAGCAACTAGGATAAAATGATTATTGGTTGATGGGTGGGAAAACTTTAAATGGTGGTTTAGGTTTTGTTTGCTTACCCTTGAGATTAAAAGAATTGATATGCTAGTAATTTGAAGAAGAGGAGGGAGGGAGTTTGAATTACGAAAGCTAAGTCTTAGCAGCTGATGAACGAACGTGTGAGTGCAAATTATCCAGGAAAGCCAGCCGTAGAGTACCTTGCCCACGTCTTACTTTGCCGACACTCACCTTAGCTCTTGCTAAGTATGAGATTAACACTGTTCTGAGTCAGGAGGTCGTAAGGCTGGAGGTTACAAGGATTGGTTTTTGTTGGCTTGTTTTAATTTTTCATTTAAAGGCAATCAGAAATTGAAATGCTTATTTTTCAATGCACTGTGAGTGGCCTGGGTTGTTTTTTCAGATTTGTTATGGCAGTAAAACTCACCAGTTTAAAATACCCATCTCTGAGGCCAGGCACGGTGGCTCACACCTGTTGTCTCAGCATTTTGGAAGGCTGAGGCAGGAGGATTGCTCGAGCTCGGGAGTTCGAGACCAGTCGGGGCAACATAGAGAGCCCTTGTCTCTATTATTCAAAAAAATTAAAAAATAAAAAATAAAACACAATATCCATCTATTGTAGACATTTCTCAGCTTTTGGAAACTAGTAAATATTTACTTGTCTGAAAAATGGCAGAATTCGTAGTTCAAAAGTTTTGGGTATTTGCTAGCAAAATAAAAGAGTTTCTGAACAATATTTTTCCAGTCTGATTGTTGTTTTCTTTTTTTTTTCCTCTCCCCTCCTTCCACTAGGTGTCACTCTGCAAACCTGAATGGTTTATACTACACTGGCCCCTACACGGCTAAAACAGACAATGGGATTGTCTGGTACACCTGGCATGGGTGGTGGTATTCTCTGAAATCTGTGGTTATGAAAATTAGGCCAAATGATTTTATTCCAAATGTCATTTAATTGTTGCTGTTGGGCTTTCATTTCTGCAATTCAGCTTTGTTTAAAGTGATTTGAAAAATACTCATTCTGAACATACCATGCGCAATCATAACTGTTGTGATCATTCTTCTCGCTTGCCTTTGTTACTTAATGTACTTTCAGTACAGCAGATATGCTATATTCACCAAATAAACATAGATTGTATTAACATTTATTGAATCCCTGTGTGCAAAAGGCTCTGATACAAGCTTATGTCAGACAAAACACAAAAAGCATAGATTATATACCATGGCTTAGGATATATAAGCATAAATGCATAATAAATTAAGAATGCAATTGGCAAAACACATGACAAAATCTAGCAAATAATGGATTGCCGAATCAGCTGCAGAGACCGTTAATATTATGAGTTGGGATTTGAACTCAGGTTTTGGATTACAGAGTGGAAACTTTTAAGCACAAAATGGGATCTTAATCACTATAAAACACTACTTGTATTTTTAGGAAGTTTATGTAGGTTACACACTTCTCTCACAGGGCTCATTTTAATTCTTATGCCAATCCTGTGAGGTTATTATTATCTCCATTTAACAGAGCTGAGAATTAGTGGGTCTGAGTTTTTGTGACTGCTCAAAGTTACAAAGTAGGGGAACAAGACCTCAAATTCAAGTCTTCTGATGCGAAATCAAATGTTTTGCCACCATCCTATAGCTTCTTCTGGATAGATTTTGGATTGGTGCAGAGTAGGGAGAGAACATTTCAAATGAGAGTAAAAGATACTCCAAAAGGCCGGGCACGGTGGCTCACGCCTGTAATCCCAGCACTCGGGGAGGCTGAGGCAGGCGAATCACTTGAGGCCAGGAGTTTGAGACCAGCCTGGCCAATGTGATGAAACCCCATTTCTACTAAAAATACAAAAATTTGCTGGGTGTAGTGGTGTGAGCCTGTAATACCAGCTACTTGGGAGGCTGAGGCAGCAGAACGCTTGAACCTCGGAAGCAGAGGTTGTAGTGAGCTGAGATCGTGCCACTACACTCCAACCTGGCCAACGAAGTGAGACGTCATCTCAGGAAAAAAAAAAAAAAAAAGATACTCTAAAAAATATTTGTGTGCCAACTACGTGTCAAGCACAGAGAGTTCAAGTCCACACAGAGCTTAGCTTTTTGGTAAATAATCATAGAATCACAAAATATACATAATTTTAAAAGTTGATACGTATGAAGTAAAGGTATGTGCCTGGGAAATGTATACCAGGAGGATCTGACCTGGCTTTGGGGTAGGAGATCAGAAAAGCTTCCCAGAACAACTGACTTTTTGAGCTGAGACCTTTTAACAAGGTGTACGTGGGGAGATATTGCAGGCGGAGGGAATCACGTGTGTAAAGTACACAGAGCAGGAAAGTGCTTGGGAACAAAAGATTAGACAGGCAATATAGTTAAGTGATCCTTAAATCCTTAAGCCAAGGATTCTGCCACTTAATAGCTATGTGACCTTGGGTAGGCAACTTGACTTCTCTGAGCCTTAGCTATCTCATCTACAAGATAGTGATTACAATAGTACCTGCCTCATAGGGTTGCTTTGAGAATTATAAAAGTGTAACACTTAGCATAATGCCTCGCACAGAGTGAGCGTTCAATAAGAACTAGGTGTGATGATTTGTGAAGCAGGCATTTGTGATACAGATGCCTTTGAAATCATAGACCACATAAGGATATTAAGGTTAGTTGTCCTTCATTCCCTAAATCAGCGTTTCCCATGCAGCACTTCTCAGATTTAATATCATACAAATCAACCTAAGACTTGTTAAAATGTAACTCTAATTCCAGGATGGAGCCTAATATTTGGGTTTTCTAACAAGGTTCCAGATGATGCAGATACTGCTGGTCTAGAAATTACACTTGGAAAAGCAAAAACCTAGAGAGCCGTAGTTCTGTGAGACACTGGGAGTTTAGTACAGAAAAAAGAAAAGGGCTGCTTGATCAAATAAATTCAGGAGATGACATACTCAACAGAATTCCACAGATTTCTTCTTTTGGGAATTTCGCAGTTCTCTAATTTTCTAATGTGCATTCTGAAGTTCCAAGAAGGACATACGGTTGTACCATTTTTATATCTAATTAAGAGTGTGCTCTGCTGCAAGGTGTAAATCGCCTGATGATGGAAGTCCAAACAAATAAGGATTCATTCATCTTACATAGTGAGAACTCAGGAGGTAAGCAGTTGCTGTCCTATGTTCAGGGCAGCGTGCAGTCTGATGCTGCAATTCATTTAGCCCATCCTTCAAAATTGCAAATTACCTACTGCAGTTCCCGCTTTGTGTTCACGTTAAAAGCAGTAAGAAAAGCGAAGGGTCAACAGACTTCAGTTTATGCCTTGTTGGTCAGAATTGTTTCATATGTTCACTCCGTCTGGAAGTATGATCAGGAAAAATAAGATTTATTTTTATGATGTCTATAGAATGTGCAGGCAAAGGAGAAATGTTTGCCAGGGTTCTTGATTGTTTTGCAGTGTGGTCTTGTGGGAAGAGTGTTCCATAGAACACATGTTGGTAAGCTATAAATAATGGATCATCAGTGACAATTTTAAATACGGACTTGATTGCTCAAGTAGTAGCCTGAAGAACTCACACAATTATGAGATCAAAAGAAGAAAAGCTTTTAAAGGAGAAAAAAAAATGATTCCACAGAGAAGTGGGACGGGAGCTAAACAAATTATGGTGTCGAACCTCAGTATAATAGTTTTTCAATGCAGAAGGAGTGATTTTAAAAATTTAAAATGCCATAAAATAATGGAAGAGAAGTTCTAATGAAAGATCATTGGAGTTAGTGATAACGTTATTTGTGTTCTTAAATCCATTTCAGTGGAATGGTAAGGAGCTCTAGGCCAGGAAATAAAAACAGTTAGAGAGAATAGATTAGGGCCTGGCGCAGTGGCTCACGCTTGTAATCCCGACACTTTCGGAAACGAAGGTGGGCGGATCACCTGAGGTCAGGAGTTGGAGACCGGCCTGGCCAATGTGGTGAAACCCCATCTCCACTAAAAATACAAAAATTAGCTGGGCATCATGATGCATACCTGTAGTCCCAGCTACTCGGGAGGCTGAGGCAGAAGAATTGCTTGAACTGGGGAGGTGGAGGTTGCAGGGAGCCGAGACTGGGCAACTACACTCCAGCCTGGGCGACAGAGTGAGACTCCTCCTCCTCCAAAAAAAAAAAAAAGACAGAATGTAGATAGGTCATTTGAGGAGTTTGGATGTAAAATAGAGAATTTGGACTGATTTTTTCTGAATTAGGAAGACTCCAGCCTAAAATAAATGTCTCCAAAATTTCACCATTAGTGAGTTATTTATTAGGCTTTATCACTTTTTGAAATGCAAAATGCTTTTAATTTGTATCAGCTGATTCCACTTTAAGGTCAACAAACTTATGAGTGTTTTGAATGCCTTGAATGCCTTTTTTTTTTTTTTTTTTTTTTGATAGAGCAAAGTGTAGAAGAAATGCAAGAAGCCTTGCATGAACAGAGAATCCACTGGATTACAAACTCTTTATTTCAGAGGCTGCATTCATCTTGTTGACAGTTTTATCTCCAACTCTCCACACAGTGTCTGACACATGACAGGATCTCGAACGTTCTTTGACTGCCTGATTGAAGAACTAAGTAAAAAAGAAACCATGTGGCTAGGCGCGGTAGCTCACGCCTGTAATCCCAGTACTTTGGGAGGCCGAGGCAGGTGGATCACGAGGTCAGGAGATCGAGACCATCCTGGCTAACACAGTGAAACCCCGTTTCTACTAAAAACACAAAAAATTAGCCAGGCGTGGTGGTGGTCGCCTGTGGTCCCAGCTACTCGGGAGACTGAGGCAGGAGAATGGCGTGAACCCGGGAGGCGGAGCTTGCAGTGAGCTGAGATAGCGTCACTGCACTCCAGCCTGGGCAACAGAGCGAGACTCCGTCTCAAAAAAAAAAAAAAAAAAGAAACCATAAAATGAATGTAAAGTGTATAGTCCATAGAAGAGTGCTACTTCATTTGATATTACAGAACTTATGGCCACTGGTTATTTCTATGAATATCAAAATATTGGAACCTACAAAATCAATGTCTAAAAATAGCATCAAAATCAAGATCCTATGTACTTACTTTTTCTTTTTCTTTCCTCATTGCTAGTAAAGAATTTACAAGGGTCGGGCGTGGTGGCTCACGCCTGTAATCGCAGCACGTTGGGAGGCCGAAGTGGCCTGATCACCTGAGGTCAGGAGTTCGAAACCAGCCTGGCCAACATGGTGAAACCCTGTCTCTACTAAAAGTACAAAAATTAGCCGGGCGTGATGGCATACGCTTGTAATCCCAGCTGCTCAGGGGGCTGAGGCAGGAGAATCGCTTGAACACGGGAGGTGGAGGTTGCAGTGAGCCGAGATTGTGCCATTGCACTCCAGCCTGGGCGACAGAGCAAGACTCTATCTCAAAAAAATAAATAAATAAATAAATAAAAGAAGAAGAAGAATTGACACACGAAAATATCCTATATAATCTTATGCATATAGCAAAGTTTTATCAGGTGTTTTATCAGGACTGTGAAAAGTAAGTTATGTCCTCATTGATACTTTAAAAAGATTACATATCTCATATATACGTGGAAAAAATCTGCATGTATATGTGATAGTGGTTACCTCAGGGCTTGGAGATGTAATGAAAGGACACTCCTTTTTATATTTCCTACCATTTAATGCTATGAAATATTTTGTCATTTGTACATAGTACATATTTAATAATAATACTTTTTATATAAGCAAAGTGAATAAAATAGGTTGTTGGTCCTGAAGAAACAAATCAAATGACATTAAGGATATGAGTCTATCAGGTATATTACACGTAGGTTTGGCAATTTAGTTCATTTCAAAAACAAAAACAAAAATCCTGAAGCTAAACTGTTATCAAACTGCGCTGTGAATACAGCAGTCACCAGTCACATGTGGTTCCTGCTTACTTGAAATAAGGCTAGTCCTTATTCAGACGAGCTATAAATATAAAATACACATTGGATTTTGAAGACATAGTATCCCAGAAAAAGAGAAAATACCTCCAAAAATAAGAATAATTTTTAGGTTGTTTACATTGTTAAATAATACTTTGGATGGATGAGGCTAAATAAAATATATTACTAAAACTAATTAGGCCTCTGTACTTTTTAAAAGTCATTATTAGACATGTTAAAATTATATATATTGGCCAGACACGGTGGCTCACACCTGTAGTCTCAACACTTCGGGAGGCCGAGGCGGCCAGATCACTTGAGGTCGGGAGCTTGAGACCAGCCTGGCCAACATGGTGAAACCCCGTCTGTACCAAAACCACAAAAATTACCTGGGTGTGGTGGCGCACACCTGTAACTCTGGAGCCGGAGGCACGAGAATTGCTTGAACCTGGGAGGTGGAGGCTGCAGTGAGCTGAGACTGCACCGCTGCACACCAGCCTGAATGACAAAGCAAGACGGCCTCAAAAAAAAAAAAAAAAAGAAAAAAATTTAAAATTACATATATTGCTCTCATTGCCAGCTTATCTTGTATTTTTATTTAAACAGTAATGCCAAAGAATTTTCATCCACCCTTTATACGGTGTGCCTACAATGTGCATAGATAGTATATGTCTGTTTACATGTGACTATTGAGTGAATTAATGTTTTTAAAAAACTAGATATACTTTTCTTTTTTAAAAAATATATCAAGGCTAGACACAGTGGCTCACGCCCGTAATCCCAGCATTTTGGGAGGCCGACACAGGCAGATCACCTGAGGTCAGAAGTTCGAAACCAGCCTGGCCAACATGGCAAAATCCTGTCTCTACTAAAAATACATAAATTAGCTGGGCGTGGTGGCGGGTGCCTATAATCCCAGCTGCTTGGGAGGCTGAGACAGGAGAATCACTTGCATCTGGAAGGTGGAAGTTGCAGTGAGCCGAGCCGTCATTGTACTCCAGCCTGGGCGACAGGAGTGAAACTCCGTCTCAAAAAAAAAGAAAAGAAAAAAATCCGGTCCAACAGTTAAAAAAATAAAACATTTATCAAACACAGTGCCAAGTGTTGCAAATATAGCATACACAAACATGGTTTGCCTTTGAAGAACTTACACCCCATAGGGGAGATGTTTCCTTTATAAAATGCCATTTACAGAGCAATACTGAGCTATTGTAAGCCCCAGATGTCACTACAAACAGGGACTGCTATTGTAAAATCATGTCAAAATCGATTTACCTGGCTTATCAGAAAAAGGCTAAATATTCTTTCGTCTTTAATTCATTCTCTTGTAAGGGGTTCCAAAGAGATTTTTTTTCAACTTTTATTTTAGCTTCTGGGGGTACATGTGCAGGTTTGTTACATGAGTAAATTGCATGTCACTGAGTGTTGGTGTATGAATGATCCCATTGCCCAAGTAGTGAGAAGACTACCTAATAGGTAGTTTCCCAACCTTCCCTCCTCTAGTAGTATGCACCATCTATCGTTGCCATCTTTATGTCCATATGTATTCAATGTGTGTAGCTCCCACTTATAAGTGAGGATACCTGGTGTTTGGTTTTCCATTCCTGCTTAAATTTGCTTAGGACAGTGGCCTTCAGCTGCATCCACATTGCTGCAAATGACATAATTTCATTCCTTTTAATGGCTGTGTAGTATTCCATAGTGTACATGCACCAATTTTCTTTATCCCGTCTATCATTGATGGTCATCCAGGTGGGTTCCATACCTTTGCTATTGTGAACAGTGCTGTGATGAATATATGAGTGCATGTGTCTTTTTTGTAGAATGATTTATTTTCCTTTGGATATATACCCAGTAGTGGGATTGCTGGGTTGAATGGTAGTTATATTTCAAGTTCTTTAAGAAATCTCCAAACTGTAAGCCAGGCACAGTGACTCACACCTGTAATCTCAGCACTTTGGGAGGCCGAGGCGAGTGGATCACCTGAGGTCAGGAGTTCAAAACCAGCCTGACCAACATGGTGAAACCCTGTTACTACTAAAATACAAAAGTTAGCCGGGTGTGGTAGCGCACACCTGTCGTCTCAGCTACTCAGGAGGCTGTGGCAGGATAGTTGCTTGAATCCAGGAGGCAGAGGTTGCAGTGAACCGAGATCATGCCACTGCACTCCAGTCTGGGCAAGAGTAAGACTCTGTCTCAAAAAAAAAAAAAAAAAAAAAAGGAAAAGAAATAAATCTGCAAACCACTTACTGTTATCCACAGTAGATGAACTAATTGACATTCCTAACAAAATTGTGTAAGTTCTCCCTTTTCTCCAAAACCTCATCAACATCTGTTGTATTTTATAAACACACATCACACACACACAGACACACACACACACACACACACACTGTGTAATGCAATAGCTTTTGGGGTACAAGTGGTTTTTGGTTGCATGGATGAATTGTGTAGTGGTGAATTCTGAGTTTTAGTACACCTATCGCCCGAGTAGTGTACATTGTACCCAATATCCCTCAATCCCCTTCCACTCTCCCCACTTCTGAGCCTCCAAAGGCCATTACATCACTCTACGTCCTTTTGCCTACTTATAGCCTAGCTCCTACTTATAACCAAGAGCATGTGGTATTTGGTTTTCCATTCCTGAGTTACTTCACTTAGAATAATAGCCTCCAGCTCCATCCAAGTTGCCATAAAAGACATTATTTCTTTCTGTTTTATGGCCGAGTAGTATGAGCAATATTCCACAGTGTATATATGCCACATTTTCTTTATCTACTCATCAATTGATGGGCACTTAACTTGGTTCCATATCTTTGCAATTACGCATTGTGCTGTGATAACCATATGTATGCAGTTATCTTTTTGATATAATGAACATTTGTTTCTTCAAATCTTTTTAACAATAGCCCTCCTGACTGATGTCAGGTGATATCTATTGTGATTTTGATTTGCATTTCTCTGATGATTAGTGATATTGAGGATTTGTTCATATATTTGTTGGCTGCATGCATGTCTTTCAGAAGAGATTTTTGAATGGTGGCTTCTAACCTCATCACACACATGTTCCTTAAAATGTACAGACACACACACATTCACACATGTACCAACCTGGTTTTGAGAACTCCTGATGGCTATGGGTTAGTGAGATTATAAGTTTCTGGTTGTGCATGCATGGCTTATCTGTATTCATTTCTTTTTATGTGGGTTTGAACACAAACTAGAAGAATTCTATGTTGGGCACACATTGTGCCATAAGACTATGCTGTTTGTTCACACGTTACAGTATGTGCCAATCATCAAACAGTATAGAAGGCACTGATATGATAGAAATAAAAAACAAATAGGAAACAATAATTTTATTTATTTATTTAGAGACGGGGTCTTGCTTTGTTGCCCAGGTTGGAGTGCAGTGGCACACTCATAGCTCACTGCAGCCTCAAAGTCCTGGGCTTCAGTGACCCTCCCACCTCAGCCTCCTGAGTAGCTGGGACTACAGGTGTGTGGCACCACATCTGGCTATGAGAAAATAATTTTAGATGCAGATTCAATTATTGTTTTTCCAGTTACTAAGCCCTAGAGACTATTCCAACTTTAAACATGAGAATTGTTTTTATTATTAATTTTTATCATTTAAAAATTTTTAAAATAAATTTGTTTGTTGCTTTTTAGTTTTCTAATAGGATAAATGGTCTACTTCTGATACTATTAAAAGATTGTCAGGTGCTGAAGATCAGCATTCATAGCCCAAGAAACAACTTGAATTTGGAATGGTCACTTCTCCGAAAGTTAATTTCCTCATCTGTCAAGTGTGGACACTAAAACTGACTTGAAAAAGTTGTTATGTGAGTTGAATTAAGAAATACAGTGAAAAAGCATCTAGCACTGTGTCTGACAACATAGTAGGAAGTATTGAATCTGACTGAAGAGAGATAAATGAAATTATAAGCAATAATTATGCATTTAATACGTTCTTGAGCCCACATATTTACCTCACCATCCAAATTCAAAAATTTTTTTGTTTGTTTTTTGAGGCAGAGTCTTGCTCTCTTGTCCAAGCTGTAGTGCAGTGGCATGATCTCAGCTCACTGCAACCTCCGCTTCCTGGGTTCAAGTGATTCTCCTGTCTCAGCCTCCTGAGTAGCTGGGACTACAGGCACGTGCCACGTCGCCTGGCTAATTTTTTGTATTTTTAGTAGAGATGTGGTTTCACCACATTGGCCAGGCTGGTCTGGAACTCCTGACCTCAAATGATCTGCGCGCCTCAGTCTCCCAAAGTGCTGGGATTACAGGCGTGAGCGCCCGCACCTGGCCAACAACTTTCAATATTAGCAGAAACAACTGTAGAATAAAATAGGAGTAACATGGACATCATATCAATTCTTATTTCAGTAAATGCATCTTCTTAACTCCTGATACCTGGGGAACTGATTGTGTGTACGTGATACACTATGCGACACACAGTGATGCAATTTGACTCTAGGAATTAAACAACCAAGTTTGCTCCTGTAAAGGTTTTTTTATTTCATATGAGTTTCCTAAATCTAACCTAACCGATCTTGTGATACCAGATGGCTGCTCTTTAATAACACTTAAAAAAATAACCACATAGTTTATTTTTCATCTGATCATAGTATATTCTCATAGAAAAACTTAAAATGCAGAAATGTTTAAGGGGGAAAAAACAAACACTGTTCATCAACCAGAGCGAACCCAGGTTACCCTTTGGGCATTATTCTTTGTTTTTTTTCTTTTGCTTTGCTAACAACAGTTGGGGAAATGTATTTAATATGTACATTAAATACATTTAATCCTATATAATTTAGGATTACATTGTCCTTCTTTTACTTAATGTAGTACTGTGATTTAACTATGTCTGCAAGTTGTTAAAATATATTTTCATACATAATTTTGAAGTTTCTATAAAACATTATCATAAGGTTCTTCTTCTCATTGTTGACCAATCAAAAATCTTTTAATTATTTTTTAAATATTTAGGCTATTTCCAATTGTTTGTTATAACAATGTTGTAATAAATGTATTTCTACACAATAACTTTATGTGTTTTGTTTTCTGAATTATTTGTAAGATAAACTTGCAGAAGTGGAATTGCTTAATTCCTTTCCCAAAAGTTGTGTCAGTTTGACTTTCTTGAGCAGAATAAGGATTTAGGCTTGGCCACCTAAGTAGCCTCATCCCAAATGTTCAAAGATTAGTGTTTTCTATTAGAAATAATTTTTAAAAATTTTTCATCATTTTAAACTTTATTCAACCGTAACTCTAATGTATTTAGTATTTTACTCTTTTGAATAACCATAGGCAAATTGTTTTATCCTTTAAAGGAAACGTGTGCTAGTTTGATAATGTAACAATTATTAAGAACTACTCCGTGGGCAAGTATTGTTTTCATATGATGACTTCTTTTCCTCTGGGTAGATACCTAGTGTTAATCCGCATACCTACTATCAATCCCAGTAGTATGATTGCTATCAGTGAGTGGATAAAGAAATTGTGGCATATGTATACCATGGAATACTATTCAGCCATAAAAAGGAATGAAATAATGGCATTTGCAGCAACCTGGATGGGAATGGAGACCATTAGTCTAAGTGAAGTAACTCAGGAATGGAAAACCAAACACGGTATGTTCTCACTCATAACTGGGAGCTAAGGTATGAGGATGCAAAGGCATAAGAGTGATACAATGGACTTTGGGGACTTGGGAGAAAGGGTAGGAGGGGAAGTGAGGAATAAAAGACTACACATTGGATATAGTGTAGACTGCCTGGGTGATGGGTGCACCAAAATCTCACAGATCACTACAAAAGAGCTTACTTATGTAACCAAACAACACCTGTTCCCCCAAAGCCTATGGGGGGAGAAAAAAGAACTACCATGTGTTAGACACTGTGTGAGATCCCAGTGATGTAGCCATGAGCGTAATCGAGTTCCTGCTCTCAGGACACTGGCAGGTCTGGTTTTAGAGAAAGACAAGTAAACACATAAGCAGTTCCTCTACACCGAGTGATAAACAACATGATCTTGGGTTTTGCTATTGCCCAAGAAGATCTGAGTCAAGCTGTTTGGGGTTTACCTTTTGTCTTTGCCGTTTCTTAGGTGGCCAATTCTTTCACATCTCTGTGTTGAATATTCTCATCTCTAAAATATGAATATTATTATAACCATCCCATGGTAGTGTTGAGAGGATTAAATGAGGTAATACCATGCTTGGCACAGAAGTATTTCATAAATATTTGCTATGATGATGATGATAGAGAAGAAGATAACAAAGGAATTTGAAATGGTAAATTGCAGTGCTGTGTGACTTTCATCAATAGTTGAACTTGTAAGACGAGAGGAGATGGTCAGAAGAGGTTTTTCAGAGGAGATAGCATATGAAATAAATTATCAGTCTGGGTAAACTATGTCTTCTAGAAGAGCCCAGCAGTGTGGGTTCTTAACATTACTGGTATTTATAATACTCAAAAATTAGGTATTAAAAATTGGTTTAGATATGATATGGTCCAGTGGGCTCAGGGGAGCCTTAGATTCTGACGACATTCCTCAGGGTTTTTACAAAGTCAAGGAAAATCTTTCCCTTTGTCCTTTTATTCAGCACAGCTCAGTTTTTAACCTATTTTATGTTGTTTCTTGTTGTTGTTGTTGTTGTTTGTTTGTTTGTTTGAGATGGAGTCTTGCTCTGTTCCCCAAGTTGGAGTGCAGTGGCACGATCTTGGCTCAGTGCAACCTCCACCTCCCGGGTTCAAGCAATTCTCCTCTCTCTCTCTCTCGGCCTCCCAAGTAGTTGGGGCTACAGGTGCACACCACCACGCCTGGGTAATTTTTGTAATTTTAGGAGAGACAGAGTTTCACCATATTGGTCAGGCTGGTGTCATACGCCTGACCTCAGGTGATCCACCCGAAGTACTGCAATTACAGGCATGAGCCACCGCGCCCAGCCTATTTTACATATTTTGATTCCACATAACACTTTACAGTTTATGAAAAAGAAAACCTTTCAATCCCTAAAAGAAGGTTAGACTTCTTCTTCATTTTATAGCTCAAGAAAATTTCTGTCCAGGCGTGGTGTCTCACACCTGTAATCCCAGTGCTTTGGGAGGCCAAGGCGGGAGGACAGCTTGAGGCAAGGAGTTTGACACCAGCCTGGCCAACAAAGCAAGAACCCCGTCTCTACAAAAACAATAACAAAAATTAGCTGGATATGGTGGTGTGCATGTATAGTCCTGAGAGTACTTGAGAGGTCAAAGAAGGAGGATCACTTGAGCCCAGTAGTTTGAGGCTGCAGCGAGCTCTGATTGTGCCACTGCATGCCAGCCTGGGCAAGAGAGTGAGACCCTGTCTCAAAAAAAAAAAAACAAAAAACAAACAAAAACCAAAAAACAAACAAACAAACAAAAAACTGCATTTTTGAGATGACAGGTATTTCTGGTAATGGAATTTCTTGGTCTCTTGACTCAGAACAATTAACAAGCATTGTAAACCCAAGACTATGTCCTGTGTTCTAATAAATGTCAGCACTTCATTCAAAACACTGCCTTAAAAAGCACATACACCCGGTAAAAACTATGCTGCTTGGTTGGCAAGTCCAAGACAAGCTTCAACCTTTTGAAGAGGATAAGAGCGAATGAAATATTCCATCATAGCAAGCTGACTGAGCCTCGGGAGAAAATGACACAGGGTATTGTCTCCTTAACTCCGGCGGTGTTGGCCCTACTTTCAGTTTCTAGGCCTTTCTAATTATAGATGTGCTGTGTAGCATTGCCTCCACTCGTACCTATAATAATAACAATATTCAGCAGTTAGCATTATCAAAGACCTTTCCAGCTTGAACTAATTAATTCATACAATTCCAACCATCTGGGACAGACAGTATTATTATCCAGGTTTTATAGACACAGAAACACTTCAAAAGACATTTCTCCAAGGTCATACAGTAATTGGAACGGGGCCAGGGGCATATCTTAGAAGAACTAGAATTTTAAGTTTATTAGAAGGTAATAACCTTACCTAGACTGTCTAGATGTAGGGACAATTTGGTATTTTTCTTCAAGGTGCCAAACAGATGCCCCTTTGTTGGATACTACATCACTGGTTTCTGCTGCAGCTTCTCTCCCAGAGAGAATGATCACGCACGTCATGATTTTCTAGAATACTGGGTAATTTTGGAGCTCTTAAAGTTGGCTAACATGTGCCAGCCATTTCATCTCTTTTACTTCCCTCCTTTATTCCACCTACAGTATCTCTGGACAGTTGAGTGATATTAGAACACAGAGCTCCCGAATTGTAAAATGAAACCTTAGAAAAGTCTGCCAGCTATAAAGCTTTCTCTGTCCTTTTCTGGTGACCAACTAATTGAGATTCTTAGGAATCGTATGTTCTTCAAAGAACATCCTTTATAGAGAATACTAGCTTTTTAATCACTAGGTTTTTTTTTGTTTTAAAAAAAAAAAAGCTTAAAAATAGCCCATGCTTCCCTAGTTACAGGAAAATTACATTTGAAACTACAGTAAGTAGCTTTGGGGTGGAAAATCACCAATCCCTTTCAACTTGTGTCCTATGCTAATAATTGTGTTTGAAAGAATCTTAATATCCTCAAGCATTTACTCATGTTGAACAGATAGGAAATAAATAACATTTTCTATAAAATAATCTCTTTCTAAAAAGTCAGAAGCAGATAGACTTTTACATAGACAACGATTATGCAAAATAAAGCAATGCCAAATTAAAATAGTGTTTTAACAAGGGCTCCATGTTGACTCAGAGATCAGCAGGATCAGGAAAAAAGAAAACATTGAGAACTTTCGGAGTCTATTAGGAATACAGTGAATGTGATTGAGAATGCTTTCTAAATACGGATCTTCTGAAATCCTGGTTCAAAGAACATCTGTATCTTGTTCGTATGTGAGTCACCACGTGGTAGAATGAGTAACTCAGGGGAACTAGGAGTTTGGAGGAACTGAGTATTTTACTTTCAAGGCTGGTTTCATACCAAGTTTTAAGCCTGGGCTGCTTCATTTTTAACAAGTCCCATAAATAAATCTGATTCACCCCAGAGTTTAAAGATCATTTCTCAATACTTCCCATTCAGAGAAGCTGAGCAGTTTTGATGTATTCTTTTCAGTTCAAGGACAGTCTTTCAGATCAAACCTAAAAGCGATAAAAGTTTATGTGAAAAGTTTGGATTTCTATTCTCATATAGTTTTCTGAAACAGAGCAAGAAAAGAGTAATTCAATGATGCTGACTGTGTGCAGATGGCTATCGGACTTGCTCCCTAAATTCTTCAACAGCCAGATAAGTATCATTTACCTGGAACCAAGACGCTTAGACAGCTGGTAAGTTCCCACTCTCATTCCTCCAGTCAGCAAGCCCGGGCTGGACTACCTGCCAAGAGGCCATGAATGCCAGCTGCTTCATCATTTAATTAAAAATGAATCCCTGGAGCTCATTGATCACTTTAATTTTTTCACAGGAAAATAATGTGCATCAAAGCACAAGTGGCTGGGTGCGGTGGCTCATGCTTGTAATCCCAACACTTTGAGAGGCCAAGGTGGGCGGATCACTTGAGATCAGGAGTTCGAGACCAGCCTGGCCAACATGATGAAACCCCGTCTCTACTAAAACTACAAAAATTAGCCAGGCACAGTGGTGGGTGCCTGTAATCCCAGCTACTCAGGAGTCTAAGGCAAGAGAATCGCTTGAATCCAGGAGGTGGAGATTACAGTGAGCCGAGATAGCACCACTGCACTCCAGCCTGGGCAACAGAGCATGACTCTGTCTCAAAAAAAAAAAAAAAAAAAAAAAAAAGCTCGAGTTAGGGTGGCACACCACTTTTCTTTACGCCGTCTTCATCAGCATCCAAAACTTCCTGAAACAGTCTGTTTAGAAGCTAAAACTTTTCCATGCCGGTCTCAGGCCCAGAGCAGAAAGAAAATAAAAGAAAGAAATTGGTAAGGTGTGGGCCAGTCTATTTAACCATTTTCGTTTTCAGATGCTCTTTTTTTTTTTATTTGTCTATAACCATAAATAAAACCTGCCAAAACACAGTGCCTTCAATACCGAGATCTGATGAGTCTCCCATTAAGAACACTTTCTGGGCCTGAGTGTATTTTGATGTGCAAATATTTAAAAACAAATATTTGTGTATTTTACTTGAAAAAAAATTATTTATTCAAATTTCCTAAAGTAAGAGAAAAAAAAAAGTAAGAAGCCTTCCTCTGCATGAAGGAGAAACTTCATGACGTGGTTCATCCAAGAAAGTTCCAACAGGGGTGGGAGATGAAGACACGCTTGTCAGCTTTTTCCAACTCGGGTGTTCATGAGTTTGGCAAGAAGGCAGTGGTGGGGGGGTGGGTGCCAGACCCGAGGCCCTTTAGAGGGTGGCTGTGACCTCTGTTCTGTCATCTTGGTGGGACACTGTGGCCACTGTTTGCAGAGTCAGCTGCAGTTATGTCTCTTTTCCCTGTCTGCACAGTGGGGTCTTACAGAGTGACCGCCTCTGTCTCAGGCAGGATGTTACTGGGAATTTATAGCATATATGTCATTTGTTTTCCCTCTGAAGCTACAGTTGCAAAGGATGCCACTCATAAGCAACGCTCCTCACAGATCAAATCGTGGGTGAATCTAGGCTTCTTCTTTCCCTTCCTTTACCCCTTCCTCCCTAAGATGCTGGCCCAGGACACTGGGACACCCTTGACCTTGGCCTTGAACCTTTGTGCCCCCTCAGCACTTGGCATTCTCTGCATCAGGCTGTTCAGTGTCTTCAGGAGGCTTCATAGGTGGGTCTGGGGCCACGTTCAGTCACTGCCCGCTCTCCCTCTCAGCACTGATGGTTTGGGATTTGTACAGTTTCAGGTGTTGATTCACCAGTGCCTCCTACGGTGCTAATAACGGTGAGCTAGAATGTCTTCCCTTCCTTCTCAGGTAGTGGAAATGCCCTTTAATAATAGTTTATAAAAAACAGCTTTATTTATTTTGGGCCTAACTTCACTGATGGGAATTATTGGGTAGAAAGGAAGGAAACTGTAGTTGGATGCACCTTATAAAGCATATCAAAGACATGGCCGCCTACTTTTTCGGTACGTTCTACAAAACCTAGGCACACGGGACCTCATTGTCAGGAGAACTTGTTGCAATAGTTCCTGTTCCTTATCATTTGGAAATATTACTATCAAAGCTGAGCCGGAAATTGAATATTGGGTTTGCAAAATCCAGTAGAATGAAGGTCTAGAGGTGTGTTTGTTCCTCTGTGTTCAATACAGCAACCGTTAGCGAGGAATATGTATTAACCAAAGACCACTTAGGGAAGGATAGGCAGTATAAGTAGAACACAAACAACATAAACAGAACCATAATCTCTTAGGCCCCTAGTTTTCAGTTTAAGATCAGACTCATCGCGATCTCCTAAAAGGCATTCTTGTTCTCTAAATAAGTTTTCCTGTTCCAGGCTGCCAGATGAGATGTAACTGCCAAGGCAGCCGAATTCACTGCAAGTTTCCAGGATCAGGTTTCCTTGGAACAGGCTCGCACATGGCCTCTGCCTTCTAAAACTGATTGCTTTGCCATGGTGGGTGCTGACTCTGCAAAGTGATCTATCCACACTCTTGCATAATATTTCCAATGGTGGTATAGTTACAGGCGTACGTAGGGCATGCATTTGACTGAGCTACTGGGTTTAATAATTCTCTTTCCTGATGGCCATTAGACTTCCACTATACAAACCTTTAGCTTGATGGTTTAGGTATAAGCAGGACTCTAGAAAAGGAGATGGGGCTATCAATCTCTGTGGGCCTCTGATATCAAAATTTCCATATGACATTACGGTGCAGTGGTCTTCGTTAACTAGAGTTACCTTAAAAAGCTCTATCAAGGGATTAGTTCAACATTTATTTGACAAACATGTTTTGAATAACAGATGGGTTATTAGTCACTGCAACAAAATAACAAAAAATTTAGCTATGCAGAGTTCATAGTCAAATGCAAGAACACAATAAAATAATTAGAATAAAAACATAATAAAATGACGTACAGTCATGTATCACTTAACAACAGGGATACATTCTACGAAACACATCATTAGGTGATTTTGTCATTGTGTGAATGTTGTAGAGTGTACTTACACAAATCTAGATGGCTACAAACCTGTAAAACATTTACTGTATGGAATACTGTAGGAAATTATAACACAACGACAAGCATATGTGAATCTAAACATATCTAAATATACAAAGAGTACAGTAAAAATATGGTATTATAATCTTATGGGACCACATTGTACATGCGGTCCACCACTGACCAAAATGTTCTGATGCAGTGTATAACTGTAGGTAAACTTTTGGGTTTTGTTTTACAATAGGAATCCATACAAAGTGCTGTGGAGACTCCAAAGAATAAGGTGCTAGTTAGGTCTGTCTTAGGGCATGGAAAAAGTCATTTTGACAGAATTAATACAATATTATTCACAAAGATGATGTAGCTACCCAAAACAAGCTAAGAAGATCTTGGAGTTCACTAATAGAAGTATAACCATCTTGAAGCTAGAATAGTAGACATAGGTAGTAACTAATTTGGACTTACCCAACTATATATAGAGTACTGGGTTCAATCTGGGACCAATATTTAAAGGATATTAAGAAATCATAGCTCATTCAGAACAGACCATCCACATTGGAGAAGATGAGTAATATTTAGCTCGACTGGAATATCCAGAGAGGACTGCAGAAGAAACATGCTAGCAGTCAGCAAATATCTGGAGGGCTTTTAAATGGAATGATGTATAACATTTATTCCATAAGACTTCAAGAGTAAATTAATAAATGAAAATACATAATGGATGGAAACTGCTAGTATATTAATTTTGACTAAAGTTAGAAAGAACTTCCAAAGAATCCGAGCTATCTAAAAGATAAAATAAACTGCTTCTTGAGTTGATAAGAGTATCCTGGCAGGGTAGACTTAATTGAGGCTGAACCTTCTGTAGAGAATATTGCAAATACACACAAGCATCACCTGGGTGGTTAGGCTGAGTGATCTTCCGTCTCTTCCAAACCTTAGGCTTTATGATTTGGAGTTGTGGTTTTAATATTATGCATTATTTCCAAAACAGAGCAATTAAAGTAGATGGCTGTTCTTTTCATCTGTGCCTTCCAATTGTCTTATGACTCGTGCATGATGGTATTGGGTAATGAATGAGTCACTTAGCAAGTGACAGTCTTCACGTACTACACCAAGGTCTTCGTAGGCATGTAATGAAGGTCAATAAGAATCTCCTCACTCTCAAGCTTGCAGTGAGCCGAGATCGTGCCACTGCACTCCAGCCTGGGCGACTGAGCGAGACTCCGTCTCAAAAAAAAAAAAAGAATCTCCTCATTCTCCACCACCCAGATCTTAGGATTCAAAAACTTTTGAATAAACTATACCAAGAAATGAACAAAGTTGGCACGCTGATGTAGAGCAAAGCCTGGAGTTAAGACTGGGAAAGAAAAAGCATCAGCAAGAGCCAAGCCATGGGGTGAAAGATACAGGGGAGTCCCTCAGCAAGAACAGAGATAAAGTTGATCCTTAACGCAGTGTTTACTGTGTGCCAGATACTGTGGTAGGAGCTTTGTCTCTACTTACTCATCCATCTTACCAATGACCCTGTGAGCTAGGTTTTCTAATAATCACCCCCACCTTGTGACAAATGAAGAAACGGTCAGATAGACGTTAAGTAATAATGCCTAAGATCATGCAGCTAGGAGGCTAGGGTCTGAATTTGGTTACCCTGGCTCTAGAATCTACACACTTAACACCTAATCACACTTTACAAAGTGTCTCTAAGCTGAGGAGAAAGAAATGAGTCATGGAGGAAAGAAATCAAGGCAAGCGTAAAGAAAATTGACTAAGGAATCATACACTAGCAATTTCAATTCTCGAAATTCTACTTTTCAAAGACACGTAAATAACTACCAACATGAAGGTTTTGTGTAAACCCAGTAAAAAAAATTTCTTAACACAATTTTAATTCTCTCTTAGAATCACTTTAATAAATTCACTTTAGAATATCCTTTAGCCAACTTGACATTCCTGTCTCATAGATCTGACCTGACACTCCGATGATAAAATCCTGAAAAGATTCAGTTTGCAACCATCTGCAGGGACAAAGGGAAGAAAGTACTTCTTATCATCATTGTCTCTGTACCAAAACCCCAGCTCAGCCATGGATAAATGAGGATTCAGGAATCCACAGACTCAGAGCAATTACAAACTATGATGTCCTGCACACGGCTGGATGAGCAGTGGGAGAGTATTTACAATCTCAGAATGATGTTTCACCACGTAAGCCCTTAGGCCTAATCTGCACCTGATACCGGACCTCAAGATAACGTAAGGCTCCATCTTCTCCAGATCCTGGATATTTTACTCCTCCTAATCTGGTATAGTTAGTGGTAAGTGAAGAAAGAGCTTGCAGACACTCTTTATCATTTCTAGTATGCTGTCCTTGCAGAAACCGCAAGTAAAGCTGCTACGCAGAAATTTCAGCCTCTCCTTTCTGCCTAGCCAGCAGGATGTATCCTTGAACTTGAAGGTAGGAGCTGACTGAATTCTACCTTTACCAATTATATTTGATATGTTCCAGTTAAGTTCTACAGAATGCAGCCTATGATATACCAACAGATTATTAACATGCATTAGGGACATCATAAAAATTTTATTTTGGTGGATGTCACCTTTCCAACAATTTCTAAAATTTGTTTACTGAAATCCTACGGGCTAACCCTAACCAAATCCTACCTAGAGCCACTGGGACAATAGACAAATAAAAGTCCAAAGTAAAATTCCAACTATTGCCTGTGAATTCAAGTCCAAATGCCAGGAAGGTGGAGAACTGGCCCACAGGGAATTTTGAGAAACATCTAAAGGCATCTGCAAGCCCTAAGCATGTGTCATTTATTTATACATCGTGTGTTTTAGAACGTGGAAAACCATAAAATTGGACAGAAAACCTCTAATAAGACTCAAAGCCAAGGATTTGTGGTCAGTAGGGGCACCAAGGGGAGAAGGGTGGGGAATGGTTCCACCCCCTCTTCCTCCAATTTCTGACTCACAAATTTAAAGCAATTAGAAGCAAGCATCTCCTAACAAAAAGCATATTCACTGGGTGAAAGTTATTCAGTATTCTCCCCCAGGTGTCCCACTGATGGAATCATTGCACACCACGGCAGGGGTAAAGCGGAATTTTTCCATACCAATTCCATATTTAGCAAAGGCAGTCAGACCCTTTTGACTAGATTAATACTCAGTACTTTTTCAGTCTTTTAATCTTTCAAAGCTGTAAACATTTAGCATGGAAATATGTATTTTATTATATGCATCAGAATGATTTTGTTTTCTTTTTTATTCAGGTGTAAAGTGTGTGAATCTTAACCTGATGAATTTTCATGTGCATTCATTTGAGCAGAACTACTTAAATCAAGATATAGAACATTCCAGCATCCCAAAGGCTCTGCCACATCTCTTCTCAGTTACTGTTCACTGCCCTCGAACATTGAAGTAATTAGTATTATACTATTCTAAATTTCATCACCATCGTTTTGCCTGTATTCGAACTTACACACACACACACACACACACACACAAACACACACGAGAGTAGGTACTTTTCTGCCTGGCCTCCTTTGCTAAACGTTTTTGCAGTGAGATTCACTCATTTTGTTACATGCAACAATTGTTTGTTTCTTCCTATTGCTTGTAGTATAATCCATTGTATGAATATACCCCAACTCATTTACCAACTCTACTATTGTTGAGCATTTGGGTTGTTTTTGGGTTTGGTTTATTATGAATATAGTTGCCATGAACATTCCTGGAACATTCTTGTATATTCCTTTTGGTGGACAAAAGCATTAGCTTCTCTTCTGTATGTACCTTGTATGCGGTATACAGATGTTTAGCTTTAGTTTAATCCTGCTAAACTATTTTTCAAAGTTACCTTTCCAGTTTATACCCCCATCAGCAACATATGAGAGTTCTAGTTGCTCCACATTGTCTCCAACGTTTGTTTTGTCAGGCTTTTTGTTTTGTTTTGTTTTTAACTCATCACCTTGATAGGCACATCATGGCATCTCTATGTGGTTTTTTCATAGGCATTTCCCTGATAACTAAGAGACTGAGCACTTTTGCATATACTTATTCCATTACGCCCATTGGGTAACTTTTTTTGGGAAGAATCTATTCAAGTCTTTTGCCCATTTTAAAATTCAGTTGTTGTCTTTTTCTAAGGGTTTGTAGGTTTCCTTTATATATGGATATAAGCTCTGCAAGTATTTTCTCCCAGTCTGTGGCCTGCCTTCTCATTCTCTTTCGATGCGTAGTTCTTGAGTATTTATTAGTTTGGTTTTTGTGGTTAGTGTTTTTAATCACCAGTTGAAGAAATCTTCACCTAACCGCAGAAGGGGACGAATTAAGTACAAGATACATGAAGACTTATCCTATCATTCTGAAGTTATAGCGTTTGGTAGACTTGTCTGACATTCTTGATAATTAGTTTCATGTCTATACTAAGCAAACATTCTTAACCATACTATATGATTTGGATGAAAATATTTCTTCCTCCTTATATATTATTTGTATAAGAAAAACATATTAAAAATTACTGGGTTATGGCCGGGCGCAATAGCTCATGCCTGTAATCCCACCACTCTGGGAGGCCGAGCTGGGCAGATCACGTGAGGTCAGGAGTTCAAGACCAACTTGACCAACACTTGACCCGTCTCTACTTAAAATACTAAAATTAGCCGGTGTCATGGCGGGCACCTGTAATCCCAGCTGCTCGGGAAGCTGAGGCATGAGAATCTCTTGCTCTGAAGGCGGAGGTTGCAGTGAACTGAGATCATGCCACTGCACGCCACCCTGAACGACAGAGTGAGACCTTGTCTCAAAAAAAAAAAAAAGGAAAGAAAAAGAAAAAGAAAAATATTACTGGGTTATATGGGGAGAGGGGGTGAATAGGCAGAGCCCAGAGGATTTTTAGGGCAGTGAAATTATTCTGTATACTACAATGGAGGATATATGTCACTATGCATTTGTCAAAACTCGTAGAATATGCCGTATCAAGAATGAACCCAAAAGTATGGGCTTTGGGTGATAATGATGTGTCAACGTAGATTCATTGATTGTTAAGAAATGTGCCACTTGAGGGTGGAATGTTGATTATGGGAGAGATTATGCATGCGTGAAGGCAGGACATACCTCAGAACTCTGTACTTTCTGCTTAATTTTGTTGTAAACTTAAAACTGCCCTAAAAAATAAAGTCTACTTTTATTTATTTAGTTTATCGTTTCAAAAAAACAATTTTTCCTTTCACCAATCCTTTTTATTGATTTTTTTTCTCTACTTCATTTAGTTCTGCTCTGATCTTTATTATTTATTTTCTTCTACTAATTTTGGGTTTAGTTTGTTCTTGCTTTTTTTAGCTCTTTTAGGTGCATTGCTGGATTGCTAATTTGTAACATTTCCACTTTTTTGATATAGGCATCTATTGACATAAACTTCCCTCTTATCACTTTTTTTGCTGAATCTTATAGGTTTTGATATGTTCTTTCCATTATTTGTTTCTATAAATTTTTTTATTTCCACCTTAATTTCTTTGTTGACCCAGCGGTCATTCAAGAGTTGTTTAATTTCCATATATTTACATATTTTCCAGAGTTCTCCTTGATTTTTTGTTTTTTTGAATTGTAGTCTCACTCTGTCTCCCAGACTGGACTGCAGTGATGCGATCATGGTTCATTGCAGCCTTGAATTCTTGGGCTCAAGCAATCCTCCCACCTCAATCTTCCTAGTGGCTGGGACTACAGGTGTGTGCCATTACACCCAGCTAACTTTCTTATTTTTTGTAGAGATGGGCTCTCACTATGTTGCCCAGGCTGGTCATGAACTCCTCGGTTCAAGTGATCCTCCTGCCTCAGACTCCCAAAGTGTTGGGACTGATAGGCATATTGGTATTGATTTTTTGTTTTATTTATCTATTTATTTATTTATTTATTATTTTTTTGAGCCGGAGTCTCACTCTATCGCCCAGGCTGGAGTGCAGTGGCGAGATCTCGGCTCACTGCAAGCTCCACCTCCCGGGTTCACGCCATTCTCCTGCCTCAGCCTCCCGAGTAGCTGGGACTACAGGTGTCCGCCACCACGCCCAGCTACTTTTTCGTATATTTAGTAGAGATGGGATTTCACCATGTTGACCAGGCTGGTCTTGAACTTCTGATCTCAGGTGATCCACTCGCCTCGGCCTCCCAAAACGCTGGGATTACAGGAGTGAGCCACCATGCCCGGCCATTTTAATTTTATTCCATGTGGCCCAAGAATATTTTTTTAAAGTGTTGAGACTTGTTTTGTGGCCTAACATACATTCTATCCTAGAGAATGTTCCATGGGCTGATGAAGAGAATGTATATTTTGCAGTTGTTGGGAAGAATGCTCTGTCAATGTCTGTTGGGTCCACTTGATCTGAAGTCCAATTTAAATGCAATGTTTCTTTGTTGATTTTTCTGTCTAGATAATCTGTCTAATGCTGAGAGTGAGGTATTGACCAAGAAGTAAAAAGAGTATAATATTCAATGAACATTTGGTATATATCATTTGCAATTAAGCTATTACCTGAATTTTTTTTTTTTTTTTTTTTTTTTGAGATGAAGTTTCATTCTTGTCGCCCAGGCTGGAGTGCAATGGCACGATCTCGGCTCACTGCAACCTCTGCCTCCTGGGTTCAACCAATTCTTCTGCCTCAGCCTCCCAAGTAGCTGGGATTACAGGTGCCCACCACCATGCCCAGCTACTTTTTGTATTTTTAGTAGAGATGGGGTTTCACCGTGTTGGCCATGTGAACTGGCCCCGAACTCCTGACCTCAGATGATCCATCCACTTCAGCCCCCCAAAGTGCTGGGATTATAGGCATGAGCCACCGCACCCAGCCAAGGTATTACCTGAGCTTAACAGCCTTACATGCAATGGTCTAACACAAGTACTACATTGTGTGCACACAAAAAAACCGTATCATACAACCAGATAAGTACATGTGTTTTCTCCACATTTATAGAAACTTATATCAGGGCAATATGTTTTTAAAAGTACAAAGGCCCATTTATACAACCCACTAAAGATAGCTAAGGTGTCTGAGGTGAACTTCATCTCCAACTTTTAAGAAAAGCAGCAAGCATGGTGATTATGGAAGGGACAGGTATTCAAATCCTGGCTCTATCATTTACTGGCCAACTAACCTTGGACATGTTTCTTAAACCTTTCTGAGCTTCTGTTTTCTCATCTGGAAAATGATAATAATAGTACATATTTCATAGGGTTGTTGGGAAGTGTGAATGAATTAATGCATGTAAATTATTAGTAAGTATTCAATAAATGTTAGATTTTATTATCATCATAGAGTATCACATTTAGCATAGTTACAATTATACTCAGTTTTAGATAAAGAAACAGTTTGAGAAAAGTTAAGCTTACATAATGTTAGCAGTAAAGCTTGTCCTTCAACCCACATTTATTTTTTGTTTTGTTTTGTTATTTTTGAGACAAGGTCTCACTCTGTCACCCAGGCTGGAGTGGAGTGGCACAATCATAGCTGACTGCAGCCTTGACCTCCTGGGCTCAAGTGATCCCCCCACCTCAGCCTCCCGAGTAGCTGGAACTTCAGGTGCACCCACCTGGCTAATTTTTGTATTTTTGGTAGAGACAGGGTTTTGCCATGTTGCCCAGGCTGGTCTCAAACTCCTGGGCTCAAGCAATCCACCCGCCTCAGTCTCCCAAAGTGCTGGGATTGCAGATGTGAGCCACTGCGCCCAGCCCACACCTGTATTTTCATGAGCTTTCAATTCACCATGTGCAAATTGCAAATTGTTTACTCTTCACCAGGCATTGACAGGTCTCAATTTGGGTAAAAGTTAATGAGAAATAAATACAAGAGATACTAAAACTTCTCACAAAACTTCTTGAGCTACACCTTCTATGTATCTCAGTATTAAAACAAACATTGAAATTTATCATCTCTCAAAAAGGGAGTCATTGGTTTAAACTAGATTCAAAGCTCCTTGATGGCAGAGGAGAATCTTCTATGTCATTAGAGTAATCATAATAGCAGAATGCTGGCCGTGGCGTTGATTTACCGATCACAGAGAAGACTTTATAAAGCAATTTATCTAGAGATGCTGCCTTCAAAACCTGTTACATTTTAGGTTTGTAAAGTTTTGCTTAAATTCTCTAGAGCCTACTGACTTTTTGTTTTCTTTTTTTTTCTTTGAGGTGGAGTTTTGCTCTTGTTGTCCAGGCTGGAGTGCAGTGGCGTGATCTTGGCTCACTGCAACCTCCGCTTCCTTGGTTCAAGTGATTCTCGTGCTTCAGCCTCCGGAGTAGCTGGGATTACAGGTGCCCGCCAGTATGCCCGGCTAATTTTTGTATTTTTAGTAGGGACGGGGTCTCGCCATCTTGGCCAGGCTGGTCTCAAATTCCTGACCTCAGGTGATCCGTCCACCTCGCCCTCCCAAGGTGCTGGGATTACAGGCATGAGCCACCGCGCCCAGCAGACTTCTAATTCATATACATTTTTATTTCTGCTATGGAATGTGAAGTGTTTTACAGCACCAGTGACTCATTGCTGATGTTACTGCTAGAACAGTGGTTCTCTGCCGGGCACGGTGGCTCATGCATGTAATCCCAGCACTTTGGGAGGCTGAGGCAGGTGGATCACCTGTGGTCTGGAGTCCAAGACCAGCCTGGCCAATATGGCGAAACCCCTTCTCTACTAAAAATACAAAAATTAGCTTGGCGTGGTGGCACGTGCCTGTAGTCTCAGCTACAACAGGGTCTGAGACAGGAGGATTGCTTGAACCTAGGAGACAGAGGTTGCAGTGGGCCGAGATCATGCCACTGCACTCCAGCCTGGGCAACAGAGCAAGAAGACTCTGCTTCAAAAAAAAACAAACAACAACAACAACAACAACAACAACAAAACGTGGTTCTCAAATTTTGATCCCCAGACAACCAGCCACAGCAGCACCTGGGAACTTGTTGAAACGAGAATTCCTGGGACTTGCCCCAGCCAGTCTGAGTCAGAAAATCTGGGGGATGAGGCCAAGCAATCTGTTTTTAACAGTCCCCAGGTGATTCTGATGCACACTAAAGAAGCTTGGGAAGAATGTGCTGGAAAAAGAGGATTATTATCTTACGCATCTGAGCATGTAGGGTAAGTTGACTTATTTATTAATAAAGTGAATTCAAACTCTAGAAACCACATCAAAGATAATCATTTTATTTGAGGTCATTTGATTTGTTTATCTGTTTATTGGACTACAAAATGTACTTATACAATTCAAACTTTAAACATTCAAAATGATATACAAAGAAATTTCTCGGCCAGGCGGGGTGGCTCACTCCTGTAATCCCAGCACTCTGAAAGGCTGAGGCGGGTGGATCACTTGTGGTCAGGAGTTCAAGATCAGCCTGGCCAACACGGTGAAACCCTGTCTCTACAAAAATACAGAAATTAGCTGGGTGTGGTGGTGGGCGCCTATTATCCCAGCTACTCGGGAGGCTGAGGCATGAGAATTGCTTGAACCCAGGAGGAAGAGGTTGCAATGAGCCGACATCACACCACTGCCCTCCAGCCTGGGCGACAGACTGAGATTCAGTCTCAAAAAAGAAAAAACAAAAATAACAAAAAATAAAAAACCTAAGAAATTTCTCCCTTTCATTCCTATGTCCTAGTGGCAAACCAAGATGACAGGTTTGTTTTCTATATTTCCAGGGTTATTTTATTTACATACTAACAAGTAGATGTATTCTTTCTTTTCTACACAAATTACAGCATGATATGCACTGTTCAAATGCAGGCATCTATAATAGCTTGCAAAGGTATATGGTTTCAACACTGGTGGGCTTTTCCACATTTTGCAAAAGGGATGTGCTTTCTGGAAACTTCTTAAAATAAAGATTTGCTTTGCACTTACATTCTTCCATTAAACAAATGCTAATACTGTATACTAACAATGTATTTTCTCTTTAGTTGACTTTCAGAAATCTCATTTAAACGATTGAATATATAGAATTATCACCATCACCAGGTATTATTTCCTCTATATTATGTTAAAAAAAAAAAAACACCTTATTCTTCTACCAATGCCACACTTTCATCTTAGAGAGCTGGTTGAGCTTTTGGATTAAAATTTAAGCCATCATCCAATAAGGCTGGAATTTATACCAAGTTACCCTGAGGGCCATTGGCTTCTTGCCTCCAAGCATCAAGAGTTATATTGAAACTCCTTTCAAATTCGTTTCTGTTTGCCCACATCTGGCATAGTGCCAATTCATTTTTCAGTTAAAACAACAACCATGTTCTCTTCTTTACTCTTTTAGCAATATTACCATCCTGACACTTGATCTCTGCAAGCAATTACCTGATTTCTTCAAGTCACCCTTTAATATTCTTTAAAGGAGTCGAAGAATTTAAAATAGCCCTTTCGTCTGTGCCAAAATGTTCCCAGCTGTCTCAAAATATGAACCAAATTATGTACCAAGGGATTTATCTTTTGAAAATAACATCCACAGTAGTGATTCTGAATTTCCTAACATAGAATGCAAGGCCCACAATATCCTGCTTTTTCAGAGCTATCCCCCTTGATTGAGCTTTCCACCCCATAAAGATTGTCATTTTTAAAAATAACCTTCACATATTACTATTCCCAATCATAAAAAAAAAGATTGTCATTTTTAGTTTCCTGTATCTTTGTATTTCTTTTTCTGTGTCTTCATGAAGGCCATTCTGCTATGCTAGTCTATCAACTTGTTTTCTACCCCATCTCAAGGTTTTCCCATGTGATGGAGACCCCTCCGAGAATAATATGCTTTCTCATTTGTATGTAGGTACATTTCATCTTATTGAGCTCTACAGCCGCCCTCTGATATAAAAGCATGAGCATGGTTGCCCATGTTACAGGTGAGGAAACGGAGGCCTAGAGGGCTCAATCATCCTGGATTCTTCTGCATTAACAAGCTGCTCTACTCACTTGGCAGTCTGTACTGCCTCATAATATTACCTTTGTACATATGCATGACTTGTCATCATAATTGCATCTCCAAGGCAGTTCATCTCATTGTTCCTTGTATTCTCCCCTGTGACTTGCAAGGAATTCAGTAAATACTAGCTGTTCGACTCAGTAGAATCCAAGAATCATAAAACTTTTGGCTCAAAGAGAGCCTTTGTGATTATTTAATGCATACTTGAGTTTGTCAAACTGGTTTGAAGTTTGTGTAGCCCTGGAGGTAATAGGTACAATGCCATTCATTTTGTTAGAAGACTTGAGATAAAATTATTTAAAACTTTTTTTTTTTTTTGAGACGGAGTCTTGCTCTGTCGCCCAGGCTGGAGTGCAGTGGCCGAATCTCAGCTCACGGCAAGCTCCGCCTCCCGGGTTTACACCATTCTCCTGCCTCAGCCTCCCAAGTAGCTGGGACTACAGGTGCCCACCACCTCGCCCGGCTAGTTTTTTTGTATTTTTTAGTAGAGACAGGGTTTCACCGGGTTAGCCAGGATGGTCTCGATCTCCTGACCTCGTGATCCACCCACCTCGGCCTCCCAAAGTGCTGGGATTACAGGCGTGAGCCACCGCGCCCGGCCAAAATTATTTTAAATTTAAATAAATACTGACATACAATGGTATGGAATATTAACATTAAAGTTGTAAAATGAATCATAAAACAAGTTTTTTAGACAAAACATGAAACTTCAAAGAAACACCAGAGAAATATCAGAACTGTAATTAGCTGTTTCAGGCTATTCCAGACTTCTGGAGGTGGGAGGAGGGGGGAAATATTGAAGTCTGGAGAGCTTGAGCAAATTGCCCCAAATCACACATTAATTCAATCAATATTGATTCAGCCCCTGCTACTAATTGTATAAACACCAAGGTTGCAATGACAAGCAAAAAGACATTGACCACATAAAGTTTGTATGCAAGCAGAGGTGAGACGAGGACAGGGTTGTTAAATTAATATTCAATATGCGTGAACTATACAAACTAGCCCCTCTCTTGGTCAGTCTAGCAGAAAAAAACTTTATTGCAACTCTTCAGAAAATACCCAAGAGAGTCCATCTTATTGCAAAACAGAAGAACTTTAACATCTTTTCCCTTGTCTTACACTCTCAATGTTTCCCTTTCCAGTTACTTAGTGATAAAAACGAATTTTCCAAGTTCTTCCTGACCCTTGGCCTGAGAAGTTCCTGGCTCTTTGACCTCTTACTCCTATCTTGTCCTCTTCTTCCATCTGTTCTATCCTCAATGCAAATGAAGCTACCTCCTGGCGAGAGTTTTCTTTAGTGATTGTGGTGGGGGAAAAAAACATGAAATCTCATGAATTGGTTTTCTATTCCTGTTATATTTTTTAGTGACACAGTACAGTAGATGTAAAAATGCAGCGAACTTGACTTGGGCTGGGGATTAGGGAAGAATCCTTTGATGAAAGAACCTTTTAAGGGAGGCTTGGACAGTCAAATAAGAACCGCATTAACAAAGAAAATGACGTAAGACGATTTCAGGCATAGGGATCTTAGTCAAGGAGACTCTGAGGTAGGAAGACACAGGGAAATGACAAAAGGCCATTGTGGCTAGAATACAAGACAAGAAAAATGCCAGGAAGAAGCTGGAGAGGGAGAAAGGAGACCAGTGATCCAAAGCCTCGTGGACCACATTTAGGATTTTGTCTCCTTCTCTGAGAGTGTTGAGAAGCCATCAAAACAAAGCAGGGCCGGGCGCAGTGGCTCGTGACTGTAATCCCAGCACTTTGGGAGGCCAAGGCGGGTGGATCGCTTGAGATCAGGAGTTCGAGACCAGCCTGGCCACGCATGGCGAAACCCCATCTCTACTATAAATGCAAAAAGTAGCTGGGCATGGTGGCGCACACCTGTAGTCCCAGCTATTCGGGAGGCAGAGGCACAAGGATCGCTTGAACCTGGGAGACCGAGATGCGGTGAGCCAAGAGCACGCCACTGCATTCCAGCCTGAATGACAGAGGGAGACTCTGTCTCATAAAAAGGAAAGCTGGGCAGTGACAGGACCAGATTTGCATTCTGATGCAAAGGACTGGTGAGGACTAGAAATTTGGAGAACAATTGATAGGTTTCTGTTGAATTGAGATCGTGTCAGGGGAGATGGAAAGCAGAAAACTTCCGAAGTTCTTTGGGAAGAAATGGTCAGGACTTAGTGCCAGATTGGATATGGATGCCAAAGACAGAGAGGTCAAGGACAACTCCTAAAAACTCTGGCTTGAGTAACCGCATGGATGATGGTGACAGACATTGAGAGAGGGAAGTTGGAAGAGCACCAGAGTTTGCAGGGGAATTTTGAAAGTCAGATAGCTTAAAAATGAGACAGAAAGGAAAAAAACAAAAACAAAAAACAAAGGCAATAGTGATTTGCCCCAGCAAGTTGTGAAGCTTCCTTTTTTTTTTTTTTTTTTTAATTCTTGCTTGAATGATTTTTTTTTTTTTTTTTTTTTTTTTTGAGATGGAGTCTCACTCTGTCACCCAGGCTGGAGTGCAGTGGTGTGATCTCAGCTCACTGCAAGTTCTGCCTCCCAGGTTCACTCCATTCTCCTGCCTCAGCCTCCCAAGTAGCTGGGACTACAGGCGCCCGCCACCACGCCTAGCTAATTTTTTGTATTTTCAGTAGAGACGGGGTTTCACCGTGTTAGCCAGGATGATCTCGATCTCCTGACCTTGTGATCCACCCGCCTCAGCCTCCCAAAGTGCTGGGATTACTGGCATGAGCCACCGCGCCCGGCTTGAATGGTTTTTTAAATCCATTTATCTCCTCAATAGCAATCTAAAAGGCACAAAGACAGCACTTTGAATTTAATTTGTTATTTTTTTCAGTGAAATTCAAAGAATGACATATATATGGTATCATTTAGTTTAGTAAAATAGGAAGTGAGATCATTCTAAATTTTATATACTATATTATGAAACTGAAGTATCATGTATGTTCATAAAATGAGTAGGTAAGAGATATTCAGGGTATCTGTCATTGTATAACAAATCACTCCAAAACTTAGTGGCTTAGAACGAATATATTAATGTATTACTATTTCTCATGATTTTGAGGTTCAACGGAAAGAGTGGGAGTTATTCTCTAAAGCTTCCATAGTCACATATCTGGCTGGTGACGTTGATGCTATTGAACTTTTGCCTGGAACACCCACATAATGGAACACAGTTGCCTCTCCATGTGGCCTAAGTTTCCTCATAGTGTGGGAGTTGGGTTCCAAGAGTGATCGTCCTAAGAGAGCCAGGCAGGAGCTGTGTTAACTTGTAGGACCCAACCTTAGAAGTCGCATGGCTGAACTGCTGTATCACAGGCCTGCCTGGATTTGAAGAAAGGGAATATGGTCCCCATCTCTCAAAGTGAAGAGTGACAACGTGCATGATAAGATGAGCAGGTAGAATGGGAGGTGTTGTTATAACCATCTTGGCAAAAAGAATCTGCCATAACAGAGAAGAGCAAATGGAAATAGACTCTTCTTTGCGGACAGTATCTACAATAGCACTTGGGACTGAGTAAGCATTTGTTCAATGAATGACTAGGCAACTAGAATAGGATAGACTAGCTTCCAAATCTGATTATTGTTTATTACTTTTCATAGTTACTCTTTATCTAGAATCTTAAGTATAAAGAGAACTAAACTAATGGAAAAAACTTCAAATTGAATAGTCTTATGAAGTTTAGATATTATTATATTATATATTTATTTATAAATGATATATAAACAGTATATTCAGTGGCTCACACCTGTAATTCCAGCACTTTGGGAGGCTGATGCGGGAGGATCGCTTGAGCCCAGGAGTTCAAGACCAACCTGGGCAATATAGCAAGACCGCATCTGTAGGAAAAATTTAAAAAAATTAGCCAGTCATGGTGGCACGCACCTGTCGTTCCAGTTTCTCAGGACGCTGAGGTAGGAGAATTGTTCAAGCCCAAACGGTAGAGGCTGCAGTGAGTAGTGACTGTACCACTGCACTCTAGCCTGGGGGACAGAGCGAGACTCTGTCTCAAAAAAAAAAAAGGATATATAATTACTTATTAATGATAACTTTAGCCTTCATATTTTTAAATACTCTAATTCATATGAAATAAAATATTATAAATTCACCTTAAGAGTAAAATAATAAAAATATAAATTATTATAATGACAAATATTTTATTTTAGTGTTCTGGTGGAGAGAGACTAAATAGAATAATCAATGTGGTGGGCTTAATAATGGCCTCTTAAAATGTCCATGTTCTAATGCCCAGAACCCATGAGTGTGCCCTTATATGGCAAAGGAACTTCACAGATATGATGAAGTTAAAGATTTGGGGGTGAGCAGATTATACTAAATTAGCCCCATGGGTCCTAAATACAATCACAGGTGTTCTTCGAAGAAAGAAACAGAGGGAAGAACTGGACTCTGTTAGAGCAGAAGGCAAAGCCAAAGACATATTGGAGAGAGGGAATGGGAAAGGCAAAGAAAGGATTCTCTCCAGGAGCCTCTCGATGGAACCAGCCCTGCTCATAGCTTCATTCTAGCCCTTTAAGACTTATGTTAGCCTCTGACCTCCAGAATGGTAACAGAATAAATATGTATTGTTTTCAGGCACTAAATCTGTGGTATTTTGTTACAACAGCCATAGAAAACCAATACAACCAACAAAATGATAAAATGGGGAAAAAAGTTTGCATTTCAAATAATTCAAAGCCACATGTTCTTCAGCTGGCATAAATAGGAAATAGATACAGTGAATTTAAAATGCTGAATAAAGATTACAGGTATTAAAATGAGCATATATGATTGCAAAACCCTAAGCAATCTATGCTAGCATTTTTCCTTTTGAGGCTGGTAGTGTAGTAAACCACCTCCCTCCCTCCCTCCAGCCTCCTTTCCTTCTGTCCTTCCCTCCCTCCCTCCTCCCTTCCTCCTGTCCTCCCTCCTGATATACTTTGGATATGACTCCCTTCCGACGTTCATGTTGAAATGTAATCTCCAGCGTCGGAGGTGAAACCTGGTGAGAGGCAACTGGGTTACAGGGGTGGATCCCTCACGAATGGCTCAGCGCCATCCCCTTGGTGATGAATGACTTCTTGCTCTGAGTTCACTCGAGATTTGGTGGTTTAAAAGTGTGTGGAACTGGAGATCATTATGTTAAGTGAAATAAGTCAGGCACAGAAAGACAAACATCACATGTTCTCACTTATATGTGGGATCTAAAAATCAAAACAATTGAACTTATGGACATAGAGAGTAGAAGGATGGCTACCAGAGGCTGGGAAGGGTGAGGCTGGGGGGGCGGTGGAGGGGAGGTGGGGATGGTTAATGGGTACAAAAAAAATGGAAAAAGTAAATAAGACCTACCATTTGATAGCAGAACAGGGTGACTATAGTCAGTAATAATTGTGCATTTGAAAATAACTGAAAGAGAGTATTTAGATTTTGTGTAACAAAGAATAAACGCTTGAGGGGATGGATACCCCATTCTCCATGATGTAGATTATTACATATTGCATGCTTGCATCAAAACATCTCATGTACCCCATAAATATATACACCGACTATGAACCCACAAACATCAAACATTTAAACATTTAAAAATAAATTTTAAAAAATTAAAATGAGAGTATGTAGCACCTCCCCCATCTCTCTGTTTCTTCCCCTCTCGCCACGTGAGACGCCTGTTCCCCCTTTGCCTTCTGTTATGACTGGAAGCTTCCTGAGGGCCTCACCATGAGCAGATTCAAGCACCACCTTTCTTTTTTTTGTCTTTTTTTTGAGACAGAGTCTCACTCTTTTGCCCAGGCTGGAGTGCAGTGGCAGCATCTTGGGTCACTGCAACCTCCTCCTCCTGGGTTGAAGCAATTATCCTGCCTCAGCCTCCCAAGTAGCTAAGACTACAGGCATGTGCCACCAGGCCTGGTTAATTTTTGTATTTTTAGTAGAGATAGGATTTCACTATGTTGGTCAGGCTAGTCTCGAACTCCTGACCTAAGGTGATGTGCCCACCTCGGCCTCCCAAAGTGCTGGGATTACAGGCGTGAGCCACCACACCTGGCCCAGTACCACGCTTCTTGTACTGTCTGCAGAACCATGAGCCAATTAAACCTCTTTTCTTTATAAATTATCCAGTTTCAGGTTTTCCTTTATAGCAACGCAAAAATGGTCTAACATACTTCCCTCCCTCCTTTTTTTCCTTTTATTTATATCAGTATGCACTCATACATTCTAACTTTGCTTAACAGATTATAACCCAGTATTACTATTATTTATATTAATGTGCAATTTTGCCAATTTGGGTTAGTGGGAACCACTTCAAGCCAACCCCTGTCCTTTTCGTATGTGGCTATTGTATGTTGAGCATATCCTTACAGATATAGTAACATGTTCCTGATTCATCTTCCACTTTTCCTGCTCTAGTTTTGGAATCAGCATTTCTTCAATGAACCCAGGTTCCATGTATTAAAGATATTTAAGACAATGATCTGGGTAGCAGCTGTGTTCTTTGCTGAAGGCCCTTCTAGGTCCAATGAGTGGACAGATACAGGAATCATATATACTTACATAGACATATACATACATATATATACCTATCTATGTATTTCCATAACTATTGCTACCTCTGTCTACAAATCTTTATCTACATACTAAAAACCATTACTTCATATTTGTACCTCCGATTCCAATCTAACACCACAGCTTGGCTTCCCTTTTCAATGTTTCTAACTTTCTCCACGAACAATGGAAAACCTGGCTTTCATTATCCTCAATACATTCATGTATTTTTTTCCAACCTAGAATACACAAAAACTCGTTTTGGAATTGCTAATCCACTGAGAAAAGCAAATCTACTAGAGCTAATACTTGTTTTTGGTTATTTATCTTTGAGGCAAAATTTTAAAACCATGAAATTCACAAATCTTAAATGTGCAAGTTGATGAATTTTGACACATGCATATTCTGTATAACTCTCTATCAAAATTTAGAGCTTTTTTCTCACCCTAAAAGTTCCCTAATGCCTCTTCCTAATTAACACCCCTGGCAGAGGCAAACTCTGTTCTTCTTTTTTCCATTCCAGATTATTTTTCCACCATCGATTTTCAGCACATATTTTTTAACCTCTTTGAGAAATTTATATAAGTAGAATCATGGAACATACTCTTTGTGTCCAGCTTCCTTTACTCAGCACACCTGAGAGATTCATCCATATTTTGGATATATCAAGAGTTCTTTCCTGTGGGTAGTTTTTCGTTGTTTGAGTGTACAGTACCACAACTTGTTTATCCATTCACCTATTAATGGGCAATTCGGTTGTTTTCAGTTTTTGGTGACCATGAATGTCCTCATTCATGACTTTTGTAACCTATGTTTTAATCCCTCTTTGGTAAACATGTAGGAGTAGAATTTCTGGGTTTTAGAGCAGGTATATGTTCAACTTTATAAGAAATTACCAGTCTTTTTTGTTTTGATTCCCATGAGCAATGTATGATAGTTCCACTTGCTTCACATCTTGGCCAATATTTGGTGTCATCAGTAGTTTTAATTTTAGCCGCTTTAGTTGGGTATAAGCTAGTATCTCATTGAAGTTTTAATTTGCATGTTTCCAATGACTAATAAAGAACTTGATCATGTGCTTATTGGACATGCATAATATTTCCTTTGTTGTGTGTCTATTACAGATTTTATTTACTTTATTTCTTGCATTGGTGTCATTCATGACTAATGAATTGCTGCAGTTATTTATATATTCTGGATCCAAGTCTTTTGTCAGATATATACTTTACAAACATTTCCTCCTAGTCTGTGGCTTTCTGTTCATTTTTAAAGTGTCGTTTAATGAGAAGGTTTACATTTTGATAAAGTTTAATTTATCTTTTAAAAACATTCTGGGGTTGTTTTTCTGTTTTAAGAAATCTTCACTTACCTGAGGTTTTCACCATAGATTTAAGTTTTTTTTTTTTTTTAAGACTATGTATAGTTTTAGCTTTTATATTTAGGTACATGGATGAATGAGGTAGAAGTTACGGTTCTTTTGTTTCCATATAGATATCTAGTTTTGCCATATAATGTATTGAACACTTTCCTTTCCTCACTGAATTGACTTGCCACCTTTGTTCAAAATGAAATAACCAGATAGACGTTGTCTGTTTCTGCCTCATACTTTGCTTCATTGATCTATATGTCTATCCTGTTGCCAATATTACACATCTTATCATGATTTATGTTAAGTTTTGAAGTTCAATAATATAAATCCTCCAACTTTGTCCTTTTATTTCAAGGTTGTTTGGGCTATTCAAGGCCCTTTACATTTACAATAAGTCTTAGACTCAGATTGTCACCTTTACTAAAATCCTTGCTAGGATTATAGTTAAGACCATTGTGGGGAAAACTGACATGTTAATAATATTGAGTCTAGCAACATTTGAACATGGTGTATCTCTATCTGTGTTATTTAATTGCACTTATTAGTATTTGTAGCTTTGAACATTGACGTTTTACAGATCTTTTGCTGAATTTGTTCCTATTTTATGTCTTAAAGCTATTGTTAAAGTAATAACCTTTTAATTTTATTAAAAATGTGTTTACTGTTAGTATGTAGAAATGCAACTGATGTATTTTATATTGAACTTGTATCTTGAAATTTTGCTAAATGCACATGTTAGTTCCAGTAACTTTTTGTAGATTCCTTAAGATGTTCTATATAAAGAATTATATTATCTGCAAATAGGAATCAGTTCCTTCTTCTATCCAATTGTTCTGTTTTTTATTTCCATTTTTTGGCTTATCAAACTGGTTCAGACTACCAATAGAATAGAAGTTAAAGGAGAAGAGGCATCCTTGCCTGGTTTCCAATCATGTAAGAGGAGTTGCCCCTTTAACCATCAAGTGTGATATTGACTGATGCTCTATATCAAGTTGAGGAAGTTTCTTTCTTTCTTTCTTTCTTTTTTTTTTTTTTTGAGACAGAGTTTCCCTCTTGTTGCCCAGGCTGGAGTGCAATGGCGCGATCTCTGCTCACTGCAACCACCGCCTCCTGGATTCAAGCAATTCCCCTGCCTCAGTCTCCCATGTAGCTGGGATTACAGGCATGTGCCACCATGCCTGGCTAATTTTTTATTTTTGTAGAGACAGGGTTTCTCCATGTTGGTCAGGCTGGTCTTGAACTCCTGACCTCAGGTGATCCGACTACCTTGGCCTTCCAGAGTGCTGGGATTATAGGCATGAGGCCTGGAAGTTTCTTTTTATTCTTGGTTTGTTGGGTGTTTTTATCACAAGTGCGTCTATTGAAATGATCATGTGGTTTTTTTTTCTTTATTCTGTTAATACAGCAATTTACACTAATTTTCAAATATTGACCACCTTTGCATTTCTGGAAGAAGCCCCACTTGGTCATGATAAGTTACCTTTTTAACATATTATTGGATAAGTTGGTTAATACTTTGTTAATGATTATTGTGCTTGTATTAGGAACATTGGTCTCTAATTTCCTTTGTTCATGTCATTGTTAGAGTTACGCTGACAAAGTCAGATAACAGTATTTTGATGGCCTTGTAAAATGAATTGAGAAGTATTTATTTTTCCTGTTTTCTGAAAGAGCTTATGTGATAGATATACAGTTATTCAAATTTTCTATTTCATCTTGTATCAAGTGTGATAAGCGGTCTTCCGAGTAACTTCATTTCATCTAAGTTGTCACATTTATTGACATAAAGTAGATTATAATAGTCTCCTATTACCTCTTATTCCTCACATAGGTTATGTGTGTTCTTTCTCTTATGGTCTCTCGTCCCACTCCTCCATTTTATCAGTCTCACCAGGATATACCCATTTCATTAATTTTTGTAAAGAATCAACTTTGACTTTGTTAAGTTTCTCTATTGTGTCTGCTTTCTATATTGTTGGTTTTTACTCTTATTTATTTTATTCTCTTTTACTTACTGTAGATTTCATTTCTCCTCTTTTTTCTAGCTTTGTAAGTAGAAAGATCATTGATTTGAAAGTTTTATTTAATATAGCCACTTAAAGTTCTAAATTTTCTTCTAAACCATGCTTTAGCTGAGTCTCACAAACTTCTATTTGGGAATTTAGATTTTTGGAAGGAATGTACTTTTGTGATCATTCAGTTCCATTTTTTTTCCTAATTTTTCTTATGATTTCTTCTTCAACACATTTAAAAGCACACCGTTTAATTTCTAACTATTTGGAAGTTCTTTTAGATATTTACTTATAGTCTAATTATAATCCTAGAACATATTCTGTAAGACTTCAACCTTTTCAAATTTACTAAGACTTATTTCAGGTCCTAATTTATGTTCTGTCTTGACGAATGTTCTATATGCAAATATAATATCCTGAAGTGGTTGGGTATAGCGCTCTATAAACGTCAGTTAGGCCAAGTTGTTCGATAATGTTTTTCAGACTTTCTCAATTCTTACTGATTTTTTGTTATCTGACTGTTTACTGAGAGGGCTGTGTTAAAGTCTCACTCAAAACTGTGAACTTGTCTGTTTCTGCCCTTAGTTCTGTCAATTTGGGCTTGTTATATTTTGATGGTCTATTATCAGGTACAAATGCTTTCATGATAGTGACTCCTTGATTATGACCCTTTTATATTATTATACAACGTGTTTATTTCTGGTGAAACTCTTTCTCTTAAAGTGTATTTTTTTAATTGTTGAAAAAGCCTTTCCAGCTTTTTAATGGTTTCTGTTTACATGGTATATCCTTTCTATTCATTCACTTTTGAACTTTCAAACTATTTGTGTTTTATAATTAAAGTGCTTCTCTTGTAGACAACATATCTTTGATTCTTGCTTTTTAAAATTCATTCTGACAATCTCTACATTTTAACTTACATATAATATAATGATAAATACTTTAGGATGTAGGGCTGTCATTTTGTTATTTGTTTCTTATTTGTCCAGTCTGATATTTGTTTCTCTGCTCCTCTCTTTGTGCCTTCTTCTGTGTAATACAATATTTTAGTATTTCATTTCAATTCTCTATTGATTTTTTTTTTCTCTAGAGTCTCATTCTGTCGCCCAGCCCAGGCTGGAGTGTGGTGGTGTAGTGATAGCTCACTGTAGCCTTGAAGTCCTGGGCTCAAGTGATTCTCCTGTCTCAGCCTTCCAAGCAACTAAGACTGCAGGTACATGCCACTGCACCCAACTATTTTTTTTTTTTAATTTTTGTAGAGATGGAGTCTTGCTTTGTTGCCTAGGCTGGTGTTGAACCCTTGACCTCAAGTGATCCTTCCACCTCGGCCTCCCAAAGTGCTGAGATAATAGGTATAAACCACCATACCTGGCCCCTGAATTTTTAGTTCTACTTCTTTACATCAATTTTAGTGGTGATTCTAGAGACTGCAGTATGCATCCTTAATTGTAGTACAATCTGCTTAAAGTTAATATTACATCATTACATGTAAAATATGACTTGCAACTGCATAATTTTATCTGCCCAATTTTTGTGCTATTTTATCATATATATTACATCTGCTTATTTAGTAAATTCTACAATATAGTGTAATAATTTTTACTTTAACTCTTCATATGTCCTTTAAATAACAGAAGAAAAAATGTACCCATTTATATATATCCACATATTTACCATTTCTGGTGGTCTTTATTCATTCTTGTAGATCCAAGTTACCATCTGCTATTATTTCCTTTGTCACCTGAAGAATCTTCTTTAGCATTTCTTGTAGTGCATGTTGGCTGGTGACTCATTCTCTCACTTTCATTATTTGAGAATGTGTTTACTTCTCTTTTTTTTTGAGACAGAGTCTGGCTCTGTTGCCCAGGCTGGAATGCAGTGGCGTGATCTTGGATCACTGCAAGCTCCGCCTCCCGGGTTCACGCCATTCTCCTGCCTCAGCCTCCCGAGTAGCTGGGACTATAGGCGCCTGCCACTGCGCCCGGCTAATTTTTTTTTTTTTTTTTTTTTTGTATTTTTAGTAGAGACGGGGTTTCACCGTGGTCTCCATCTCCTGACCTCGTGGTCCGCCCTCCTCAGCCTCCCAAAGTGCTGGGATTACAGGCGTGAGAGAGACACTGTGCCTGGGCCTTCTCTTTCATTTTTGAAGGGCATTTTCATTGGATGCGGAATTGGGTGGACAGGCTTTTCTTTCAGCACCTGAGAGATGTAATTCCATCGTCTCCTGGAACCTATTATTTCTCTTGACTTGTCAAAATTTGATTGATCAGTCCCCTTTTATTCATGTGTAGTTTATCTATGGATATTTTCAAGATTTTGTTGATCTTTTTAAAAAATTATTTTACTATGATGTATCTAGGCATAGTTTTCTGTACTTTTCTTTCTGCTTATGTTTGTTGAACTTCTTAGATCTGCACAATTATATTTTCACCAAATTTTGGGAAATTTTTAGCCACAATGTTTCAAATATTTTTCTTTTCTTTTCTTTTCTTTTTTTTTTTTTTTTTGAGACACAGTTTTGCTGTGTCACCCTGGCTGGAATGCAGTGGCATGATCTTGGTTCACTGCATCCTCTGTCTCCCAGGTTCAAGTGATTCTCCTGTCTCAGCCTCCCGAGTAGCTGGGATTACAAGTGTGTGCCACCATGCCTGGCTAATTTTTGTATTTTTAGTAGAGATGGGGTTTCATCATCTTGGCCAAGCTGGTCTTGAACTCCTGACCTCAGGTGATCCACCCACCTCAGCCTCCCAAAGTGCTGGAATTACAGGCATGAGCCACCGCACCTGGCTCATTTTTCAAATATTTTTCTACCCTGTTTTCTACCTCCTGTCTTTCTGGGACTCTAAGTATATCTGTGTTCATATGTTTGATGTTTCTTCATAGTTGCTTTACTCACTTTTCTCAATTTCTTTTTCTTCTCTGTTTTTCAGATTCGATAATTTCTGTTGATCTTTTATTTTTAAATTCACTAATCTGTTCTTTTACTGTTTCCAATCTGCTGTTAAGCTCATTTTAAAGACTTAGTTATTTTTTCATTCTAGAATTTACTTTGATTCTTTCTGTTTCTATTTTTCCACTGATATTATCTTTTAAGATCTTAAATATATTTAAAACAGTTTTAAAAAGATCTTTACTGTTAATTCCAACATTTGAGACATATTGGGATAGATTTCTATTGATTGAATTTTTCTTGACCCTGGGTCAAGAGATATGCTGTTTCTTTGCATGCCTGTCTAGTAAGTTTTGATTGCATCTGGTGCATTTGATGATACATTTTAAATAGTCTTGCTTTTCTTATGTTTTTGGCTGCGTGTTGAGTTCTGTTTTAGCAGGCAGTTACCTAGTTGGACTCAAATCCCAAATCTTATCTCCCTTGTCAGGGCACTAGCTGAAATCTCTACTCAGTTTTTCAGCCTCCTGGTTGGGTTCCTTGGAGTTTCCTACGCACATACACAGTTCGGAGGTCTGCAGGAATGTGTGTAGAGAGTTTCCAAATGGATTTAGAGGCTCCCATATCTGTGATTACCATCTTTCAGAAATTTCTCCCCTCATAATCCAGTCATATTGGCAGTCCCAAATTCTGTCCTTTAACTCTTCAAGCAATTAAAACTGTGGTTTTAGCTTCAGTTCTAGCTTCTTTCTACCACAAGGTCGGGGGAGTATCCTCAACTGAAAAACCATATATAGTTCCCTTCTTTAAAGGATTCCCTTCTTGTTCCTGCCTGCTTCTAGACACTCTCCAGTGCCTTCAGATAGACCTTATTTACATTTTTTTCAAAGTATATAATTTTGATCTGCAGGAGATCTAGTTTGATGCCAGCTACCCTACCACTGCCAAAAGTGGAACTCCAGTTGACTACTTTTTTTAAAGATAATCTGATCTTTTGGGACAGAGTCTCGCAGTGTCGCCCAGACTGGAGTGCAATGGTGCGATCTCAGCTCACTGCAAGTTCAGGTGATTCTCCTGCCTCAGCCTCCTGAGTAGCTGGGAGTATAGGTGCCCGCCACCACGCTCAGCTAATTTTTTGTATGTTTAGTAGAGATGGGAGTTCACTGTATTGACCAGGCTGGTCTTGAACTCCTGACCTCGTGATCCACCCACCTCGGCTCCCAAAGTGCTGGGTTTACAGGCATGAGCCACTGTGCTTGGGCAATAATCTGATCTTCTAATCACTGGCATGTGTGAAGCAGAGAAAGAGAAGGAGGGCTTACCTAGAACCTCAGGTGATTACACTGAAATAATTTAGATAATTTAGTCACAGTTCTTGAATGATTAGCTCATGGTACATTAAGGACAATGTTTTTCAGTAAAATAATTTATTGTAGTTCTTAAGGGAAATGTAGTAATAAAGAAAAATAAATGACATTTCAAGGTTAATTGCTATTTCATATCACCATAGTAAGAAAAATGATATGTGGAGTCTAAATAATAAAAAACCAATTAGGCAGGGTGAAGTGGCTCACATCTGTAATCCCAACAGTTTGGGAAGCCAAGGTGGGCAGATCACCTGAGGTCAGGAGTTCAAGACCAGCCTGGCCAACAGGGTGAAACCCCATTTCTACTAAAACTACAAAAATTAGCTAGGCATGGTGGTGCTGCCTGTAATCCCAGCTAATGGAGAGGCTGAAGCAGGAGGCAGAGATTGCAGTGAGCCAAGACCACACTATTGCACTCCAGTCTGGGGTAAAGCAAGACTCTATCTCAAAAACATAAAATAAAATAAAATAACCAAATAAAAATTAAAAAAAAAACAAAAGGTTTTATATAAATTACAGATGATTAGGGCAGAGACTACATTGTATGCTTTGCTTTATACATCATATAATGGACTTTTTAGAGTATCTGTACATGCTACATATAGGAAGAAATAGTTCTGAAGATTCTTCAGGTGACAAAGGAAATAATAACAGATGGTAACTTGGATCTACAAGAATGAATGAGGACCACCTGAAATAGAAAATAAGTGGATAAATATAAATGATGTTTTTTCTTCTCTTAATTTATTTAAAGGACATATGAAGGGTTAAAGTATAAAGTACACATAAAAAGAAATAGTTTCTTTTTAGTAAATACTTTCAGATTAGCTATAAAACAGTAAATGACTATCAGGTATTTCAATGTATTTTTCATAACAATTGGCCTCTTATAAATTTATCACATCAAATGTATAACTGATAAGTCTGGTATAGCAGATTGCAGTCTTTCATTTGAATCCGTTTTATGGAAGAAAAGACATATATACGTGAACCAAAGGGAATTCTCATTGGATAAATCTCAAATTGGATAAATCTGTGAAAACCATCCAATTAAAAGGGCACTGAGGCTGCTTGAATATATTCTATAAATTGCAAACTCAGGTTTAAAGCAGCTTTAAGTAATTCTTGATAAACGGCCTTTTTATTAAATAAAATGATTTAGTTCTTTCTTCAAAGAAAGCAAAAATACACCTGAAACCTTTAGCTTCAGGCCACTCCAAAGGCTCCATTTCTCATTGGTTGCATAACTTCCTTTTAAAGCAATTAAAATCATGTCCGGTAAAAGCATGCACAGTTGCCCTCTTTACTATTTTCATCTTCTTCTGAATAGATCAGTTACAGTTCAGAACAAGTGTCATTTGAGATCTTGATTAATAATGGCAGCACTGACTAGATTAAACAATAAAGACCTAAGCTGTAGTACTCTCTTATTGAAATAAAAAGAAGGAAGTATATTTGCCAATCACAGGGTAAATCTAAGTATCTTTCAAACCTATTAAACTTCCTGAAAGCTTTTCCTAAGGACAAGTCAGGAATCAATATAAAGTAGCAGAGTGGCTGCTTTGTTTGCCTTCCAGAGAGCACCGTGGAAAATAAATATTTAATGGTACGCAAACCAATATGCTGAGTATAAGACACAATAATGGCTTGGGACAGTAGATTGAAGTATTTTGTTACATTGAGAGATCAAGTGAATTACAATTATTCTAATGATAATACCTTTTAAGTCTTTGCTTTATGGTTATTGTCCTTGAAGCTCATCACATGCATGTAGATACTACAGACTCATAATTATGCATTCTGGATCCACAAGCCTGAGGTTGAATTTTACTTTCTTTTTCCCGGTTTATCGTTTTTACCTGGAGTACAAAATAGAAGACATGTCAACAGTCTAACATGTTTTTTAAAGGTCACTCACCTTGGTTTCTGTACTAAAGATAAGGAATAGTCAGATCAGGCATCAGCTAAGAAGTCTGACAGGTCAGCTTTACCTGGGAACAGTTGACCTAACAAAGATTTGGAATCAATTTCATTGAGAAAATTTCCTTCTTTAAAAGCAGCGAATTTGTTAGTTCACTTCCTGAGAAATGCAATGGATGCAAAGGAATTCGTTTATTCCCGCAGGGTTTTAACTTTTTTCTGTGCTTGATTTTCTAGAAACTTTAGGATTACTGGAGCCCAGTGGTTGTGTCTGCACAAATTATTGAGTAAGGGAATGCAGACAGACATGACTCTATGTGTGTAGAGGGGGAGGGAGGTGGTTATGAAAAGTCTCTCTTTTTAAATCACAGAACATGTTTACTACATCATTATTCCTTTTCAAAATATTTTTTAGAGCAGTTTTAGGTTCACAGCAAGATTGAGAGGAAGATACAGAGATTTCCAATATATCCCTCCCCTCATATATATATATATAGCCTCCCCCGTTATCAACATGCCTTCATTATTACTTCTATCTCACTAAACAAAATTCTTTTTTCAGTATGCGTCTATTTTCTCTTTCAAATTCTTTATTCAATAATTCCTTGTTTTGATTTCCTGGAATCCTCTTGAGATTTTCAGTTTTTTCCTTTTTTTTCACACTAGAGAAACGAATGGGGATGTAGACATGAGATGCAAGGAGCAGAATTTGGAAGCCAATTAAAGCAATTAGTAAATAGAAATTGCCTAAGCTATTAAGACAGATGCTGTCATATATATATATATTTTATATATATATATATTTATATATATATATGACAAACCAGGAAAAAGAAATATAAATGTCTGGGTCTTACTCAGTAGCCCAGACTGGAGTGCAGTGGTGTGATCATGGCTCAGCCACGATCCTGCCTCAGCCTCAATCCTGCCTCAGCCTCCCAAGTAGCTGGGACTACAGGCTTGTGCCAGCACACCTGGCAATTTTTTTTATTTTTTATTTTTGTAGAGACAGAGTTTCACCATGTTGCTCAGGCTGGTCTGGAACTACTGGACTCAAGCAATTCACCTGCCTTGGCCTCGCAAAGTGCTGGGATTACAGGTGGGAGCCACTGCACCTGGCCTACATTTATATGTATCTATATAATTGTATAAAGTGATCATGGGTTCAAGTTGTTTACTTCACCTTGTTTCACATAAACATACCTATGTGTTACATCCTCCATTTACTTGTCATTTTAATTTGTATATGGTAATACACCATGGTTTACTTAAACATTTTAATACTATTGGGCATTTCAACTGAAGCTAATTTTTCCCGTTATAGGTAAGGCTGCCATGAAAATTGCTTTATAAGTTAGTTTTCCTTTCTCAGGGGAAGGAATGGGTAATAGGTCGAAGAGCATGTTATAGATTACCCCCCAGAAATATGTAACCATTTTACATTTCTACCATTAACATATAAAATATGCATCTGCCTTCCTCCCAAAGACTTGTCCAGGTTGGGTTTTACAAGTTAAAAAATGTCTTCCAGGCCGGGCGTGGTGGCTCAAGCATGTCATCCCAGCACTTTCAGAGGCCGAGACGGGTGGATCACATGAGGTCAGGAGTTTGAGACCAGCCTGGACAACATGGTAAAACCCTGTCTCTACTAAAAATACAAAAATAGGCCGGGTGTGGTGGCAGGTGCCTGTAACCCCAACTACTCATGAGGCTGAGGCAGGAGAATCGCTTGAACCTGGGAGGCGGAGGTCACAGTGAGCCAAGATCGCATCATTGCACGCCACCCTAGGCGACAGAGTGAGACTCCGTCTCAAAAAAAAAAATAAATAAAATAAAAAATAAAAAATGTCTTCCAGTTTAATGCATCTGTAAGGGGGTCTTCATGTGAGTTGAGTTTAATTAACCTTTATTTTCATTTTTTAATAAAACTCTGATTTTTAAAAACACAATGATGTAGTCTAAATTTTCTTAACTGCAAACTGTCCATTCATCAAGTGGAAAGTGTTGATTGACTTACATCATCATGTATTTTTTCATATATTTTTGAAGAAAGCTATTATCGGGTTATATTTGTAACATATCTATCCTATACTAGAAAGTTTTCTTTCTAGCATTTTTATTTTTATTTTGTTGCATGAATGTTAAAAAATTTAAATATGTTCAATTAATCCCCCCTGCTTCTGATAACAACCTTTGTTTTCTGCAGTGATTAGAAGTGTATGTTCTCCAGGTTGGGCAATATAGTGAGACTGTGTCTCCACAAACAATTAAAAAATTAGCCAGGCATGGTGACGCATGCCCGTAGTCACAGCTACTTGGGAGGCTGAGATGGGAGGACTGCTTGACCCCAGGAGATTGAGGTTGCAGTAAGCCATGATCGCACCACTGCAATCCAACCTGGGCAACAGAGTAAGACACTGTCTTTAAAAGAAAATAAAAATGCATGTTCTTTTTCGCATGTGAGATAGATAAACCACTCTTCCATCTTTTAAAAAAGTGCTTTTACTTTTTGATACAGCTGGAATTTATTATACTGTTTGTTTCCGTGCATTTACGTATCTAACATGATTTTTGCTCCAGCCTGTTAGCCAACTATTTGGAAGACAATTTATTGTGTGGTTTTCCCTTGCCCTACAGGTTGGATTCTTTTTTCAGACTGTGATAACTCAAGACCGTATGATTTTGATCATTGTTGCAGTGTGTTCAGTTTTCCAAGTTTGCCGAGTTTACCCTTATTAACAATGAAAATGTTTTGATAATGTCATCCATTTATTTTTCACTATTGGTTCTCACAGGAATTTGTAACTGCAATAAATTTATGTATTAAACTTTTTTTTTTTTTTTTTTTGAGACAGAGTCCCACTCTGTTGCCCAGGCTGGAGTGCAGTGGCGTGATCTCGGCTCACCACAACCTCTGCCTCCCAGGTTCAAGCGATTCTCCTGCCTCAGCCTCCCGAGTAGCTGAGACTACAGGCATGCGCCACCATGCCCGGCTAACTTTTGTATTTTTAGTAGAGACGGGGTTTCACTACGTTGGCCTGGCTGGTCTCGAACTCCAGACCTTGTGATCCGCCCGCCTCGGCCTCCCAAAGTGCTGGGAATACAGGCATGAGCCACCACGTCCAGTCCATATTAAACATTTTTAATTGATGCTTTATTTAATCTCTCTTAAAAAGAACGTAGCATAGTTCTTTAGGTATATTTAACTTTTTTTTTCATTAGAATTTAATCAACTTATTTTTCTTCGACTTTTAGGTTCTGAATACCTGTGCAGGATGTGCAGGTTTGTTATGTAAGTAAACTTGTGCCATGGTGGTTTGCTACACAGATCTGCACAGATCAACCCATCCCCTAGGTACTAAGCCCAGCATCCATTAGCTATTCTTCCTGATGTTCTCTCTCCCACCATCCCACCTTCTTCGAGAGGCCCCAGTGTGTGTTGCTCCCATCCATGTGTGTATGTGTTCTCATGATTCAGCTCCCTCTTATAAGTGAGAACATGTGGTGACGGGCTTTCTGTTCCTGTGTTAGTTTGCTGAGGATAATGGCTTCCACCTCCATTCATGTCCCTGCAAAGGACGTGATCTCATTCCTTTTTATGGCTGCATAGTACTCCATGGTGTATACATACATTTTCTTTATCCAGTCTATTGTTGATGGGTGTCCAGGTTGATTCTATGTCTTTGCTATTGTGAATAGTGCCACAATGAACATACATGTGCATGTATCTTTTTATTTATTTTTACACGTGCACGTATCTTTATAACAGAACAATTTCTATTCCTTTGGGTATATACCCAATAATGGGATTGCTGAGTCCAACGGTATTTCTGCCTTTAAGTCTTTGAGGAATCACCACACTGTCTTCCACAATGGTTGAACTAATTTACACTGCCACCAACAGTGTAAAAGCTTTCCCATTCCTCCACATCCTCTCCAGCATCTGTTGTTTTTTGACTTTTTAATAATAGCCGTTCTGACTGGTGTGAGATGGTATCTCATTGTGGTTTTGATTTGCATTTCTCTAATAATCAGTGTGTTGAGCTTTCTCTTCTTATGTTTGTTGGCCGCATGTATGTCTTCTGAGAAGTGTCTGTTCGTATCCTTTGCCCACTTTTTAATGTGGTTGTTCATTTTTTTCTCGTAAATTGTTTAAATTCCTTGTAGATTCTGGATATTAGACCTTTGTCAGATGAATGGATTGCAAAATTTTTCTCCCATTCTGTAGGTTGTCTGTTCACTCTGATGATAGTTTCTTTTGCTGTGTAGAAGCACTTTAGTTTAATTAGATACCATTTGTCAATTTTTGCTTTTGTTGCAATTGCTTTTGGCATCTTTGTCAGGAAATCTTTGTCTGTGCCTTCAATCAATTTTTTTAAGAAACACATCTGTTTCATGTTAATTTTATTGCTAGGTATTTAATGTATTATTGATACAGTACATTCTGTCTTCTAGTTGTGTATAACTGTTTCTTGTTTGATTCTGCTGACATTTTAAGTATGCAACCATGTAATATGTAAAACACACTTAAATCTTTCTACATTCTCTGTTTAGTGATAGTGGTGGCAGGGGTACCCTCTGTATGTTTCTGTTTTCTAAGTAAATTGGCTCAAGTGTTTCTGACTTGTATTTTTTCATTATGAGATTTTTTTTTCCCTTGTTTTTTTGACGGAGTCTCGCTCTGTTGCCAGGCTGGAGTGCAGTGGTGCAATCTTGGCTTACTGCAACCTCTGCCTCCCGGGTTCAAACGATTCCCCTGCCTCAGACTCCCGAGTAGCTGGGACTACAGGTGTGCACCACCACACCTGGCTAATTTTTTGTATTTTAGCAGAGATGGTGTTTCACCATGTTGGCCAGGAAGGTCTCGATTTCCTGACCTCGTGATCTGCCTGCCTTGGCCTCCCAAAGTGTTGTAATTACAGGTGTGAGCCACCGCACCTGGCCAAGAGATTTTTTTTAACAACAGATTATGCAATTAATTCTGGTTCTTTTCATTAAAAATTATCTTTATTTTTAAGGTTATATATTATTTTTGAACTATACATCTGGGGTTGAAACACAAAAGTAAATCAAATGTAGAACTCCAAAGAGCAGAGTTATAAGAAGGCAGTGTATTTGGTGGTTCAGAGGTCAGACTGGCCTGGATTACAATCCTAATCCTATTGTTTATTAGCTTCGTGACACTGGGCATATTTATAACTAGACTGGGTTTCAACTTCGTCACTTACAAAATGAATATAATAATAATATCTACCTGCTGGGCACCATGACTCTTAGTCCCAGCTACTCAGGAGGTCAAGGTGGGAGGATCACGTGAGTCCAGGGGTTTGAGGCCAGCAGCAGCCTGGGCAACATAGCAAGACCTGTCTGTTAAAAAACAAAAAGAAGAAGAATGCAATAATAATATCTACCGAATAGAGTTGTTACGAATATTTAAGTAATTAATACATGTAAAGTGTAAAATGCCTAAAATCATGCATGGTACATAATCAAGGTTTGGTATTACTTTTATCATAATTAATCTTAATATCTCACAGTTTTACTCAAGAAATCTTTGAATCCATGATACATATTAACGTGGTTAGGCTTTGTGTCCCCACCTAAATCTCCTCTTGAATTGTCATCCCCAGGTGTTGAGGGAAGAACCCGCTAGGAGGTGATTGGATCATGGAGGCAGTTTCCTCCATGCTGTTTTTGAGAGAGTGAGTTCTCATGAGATATGATGGCATTTCCCCTGGTTGCACTTACTTCTCTCTTGCCTGCCACCATGTAAGACATGCCTGCTTCCCCTTCCACCACGATTGTAGGTTTCCTGAGGCCTCTGCAGCCATGCAGAACTGTGAGTCAATTAAACCTCTTTCCTTTATAAATTCTAGCCCCGGGTAGTATCTTTACAGTAGTTTTGACAGACACTACAGGACTTCACGAAGTTCATTAGTGCTGACTCAGGTGCCTCTACTCTGTTGCACTTTAACCGATTCCTATTCCATCAGGGGGATTAAGTTTCTCACAATTCCATGTTGAATGAGCATAGGACTTAAGAAGATCCGAAAATTCTACTTCAGAAGATTGGGGTGATTATTAGATTAAATCAATTCAAATAAAATATGTGGAAGCTGCTAGCAAAATATCTGGCACATAGATCTCAAATAAAAGCTGGTTGCCTTCTGCTCTTTTTTCCTCTCTATGGCACCCTCTTAGCATCCACAGGGACTTCTGCCAACCTGTTTGAGCATTTCATTCTTGGTGCTGTCGAGGAGTACTCACCATACATAGCTGGTGGCTACCAAGATCTATTTGATGGTGTTGGGACTCAAAACACACCCCCAAAATAAAGGCCTCAGAAACAGTCTTAGAAGCAAAACTTCTTTTTCTAATTTTCTCCCGTCTTCTTGTCTAAGACTAAGGTCCCATCCTCCTTCAGGCTTGCCATAGAAACTAGAATCCCTCTTCCCCAAGGCAGGTCATACAAATGAGAACCTCTTTGCCCCAAAGCCAGCCATAAAAACCTAAAAATATTACTCTAATTTCCCCTGCACCTTTCTGTTTAAAACCTGGTCATAAAAAAATTAACTGAGCTACCTTATTTAACTGTAGGCCATACGATCCCCATTCCAGAGAGGGTCCTGCCCTATGTGCAAAAGAAAAAAAATACATAGAGAGATGGGCTGATATGGTCTGGCTGTGTCCTCACCCCTATCTCACCTTGATTTGTAATAAACCCCACGTGTCAAGGGTGGGGCCAGGTTGAGATAATTGAATCATGGGGGCAGTTCTCCCATACTATTTTTGTAGCGGTTAATAAAACTCACGAGATCTGATGGTTTTATAAATGGGAGTTCCCCCTGCACAACATGTCTTGCCTGCTGCGATGTAAGACATGCCTTTGCTTCTCTTTTGCCTTCTGCCATGATTGTGAGGCCTCCCCAGCCATGTGAAACTGTGAGTCCATTAAACCTCTTTCTTTACAAATTTCCCAGTCTCGGGTACATTTTTATTAGCAGCATGAGAACAGACTAATACAATCGGCGTTACTATCTGAGCTTACTGTCTAACCCAGGCCTTCCTGGGTTTCCCTACTTTGTCTATTAACATTAGATCGTGCCCAGTTATATTTCTACATGGCTGTCCGTACTTTATTAAACCTAATATAAAAATAATTTCCAGGCTGGTTTCGAGGACTCATGCCTATAATCCCAGCACTTTAGGAGGCTGAGGTGGGTGAACCCTTTGAGCTCAGGAATTCGAGACTAGTCTGGGCAACATAGCTAGACCCAGTCTCTACTAAAAACAAAATAATTAGCAGGGTGTGGTTGTTCATTCCTGTGGTCCCAGCTACTTGGGAGGCTGAGGGAGGAAAATCCCTTGAGTCCAGGAGGTTGAGGCTGCAGTGAGCTGTGATTGCACCACTGCACTCCAGCCTGAGTGACAGAGAGAACTTGTGTCAAACAAAAACAAACAAAAAAAGATAATTTTCTCTATATCTTTGGGTCTTTATTCTAAAGGCTCTCATGTACACATTAATAAAATTTATATACGTTTACTCCAGTTAATCTGTCTTTTTATGAGTTGATTTTTAAGATCTTCAGAGGACGAAGGGGAAATCTTCAGAGGACAAAGGGGAAATTTTGCTTGTACCCCTACACTGGTCACCTGTATGGGGGGGGCGGGGGTCATCGTTTTTTAACTTAAAAATTCTCCCGCAAAAATAGACAAAGGACAAAAGATAAAATAAAAAACCCATGGACAACATCTGTAACAAAATTAGGTGATGAAGTGTCTCCAGGAACCCTAGAACACAAGGAATTGAGGAAAGCCACAGACAGATACAAGGGCTGGGTGGTATCAGCAACCGTATCGTAGAAAGTGGAGGGAAGTCATGACACACTGATAAATCTGATAATCTCTAAACAGCCAGCAGGCAATTGCTGGAAAGCTTGGAGGTTCCACTTGGGAACAGCAGCTGAAACTGGAAAAAGTTTTGCACACTCCAAAGTCAGGGCAATGCAAAGTGTCTGAGGGGCACAGTGAATGTTCAAAACTAACCACCCAAATTTCTACTCCTGGACAAGCACTGCACAGAGAAGAAACTTCTTGGGAAAGGATGGTCATTGTATGGAACTAGGACGATAGAGACCCATAAAGACGGGGTCCAGATGAAAGCAAGGAAGGAAAACAGAGCCTGACCATCTCAGAAAATAAGCCGCGACCGCCGGGCGCAGTGGCTCACGCCTGTAATCCCAGCACTTTGGGAGGCCGAGGCGGGCAGATCATGAGGTCAGGAGATTGAGACCATCCTGGCTAACACGGTGAAACCCTGTCTCTACTAAAAATACAAAAAATTAGCCGGGCGAGGTGGCGGGCGCCTGTAATCCCAGCTACTCAGGAGGCTGAGGCAGGCGAATGGCGTGAAGCCGGGAGGCGGAGCTTGCAGTGAGCGGAGATCGCGCCACCGCACTCCAGCCTGGGCGACAGAGCGAGACTCCGTCTCAAAAATAAATAAATAAATAAAGTAAGTAAGTAAGCCCCGATAGTTTTAAACACTACACAAATACAACAAAAAAGAGAGTGATCAGCTTGTGAAATTGGAAATGCTTTCCCAAATGCTAACTCCTCCTGAAAGTTTAAGAAAATTATTTCATATTTTTTAAACGAGAAAAAAAAATACCAAGATTAAATCTCATACAAAATTACTGTCAGGAAAAAAGAAGAAGTTGAAAAACATCCCTATAGACAATGCCAAAGATGCTAAAAAGACATACCTACAGAACAGATGCAAACCATTACTTATTATTTCAACATATGCTAAAAGAGATTAAAGAAATCAAGACATGAAAAAACAAGAAAAATGAGAATTGGGAAATAGCAGAAATGACATTATACTTAGGAAAAAGACGTAGAAACAATAGTCAAAAACCGAGACTAGGCCGGGCACAGCGGCTCATGCCTGTAATCCCAGGCACTTTGAGAGGCTGAGGCAGGAGGATCCTTTGAACCCAGTAGTTCAAGAACCCAATAGTTTAAGGCCAGCCTGAGCAACAAGCGAGACCCCATCTCTTAAAAAAAAAAACAAAAAAAACAAACAAAAAAAAACTACACTGAAAGTAATGGAAGAATAAATAAACAGAGAGAATACCTTAAGAGAAGATGAAAGAGAAAAAAAAATTTTTTAATTGAAGGAAAGTAATAAAAAGGGCTTGAGAGAAAGAAACAAACTTAGAGACAGGCAAAAAAGATACACAAAAATATGTTTAACAAGAGTTTCTAAAGAAGAAAAACCAAAGCAAGGCACAGAAGGGCTACCAAGAAACTATAATCGAGAACATTTTCTTCAAATTAACAATATATGTATTTGCAGCTACATAGTGAAAGGTTATACTATATACCTGGAAAAACTGACCCAGGACCGGTAACACCAAAGCATAATAAAATGAAATTACTAGTTAAAACAAATATTTTTCAAGACAGTGTCTCTCTCTGACCCCCAGGCTGAAGTGCAGTGCTATGATCACAGCTCACTGCAGCCTTGACCTCCTGAGCTCAAGTGATCTTCCCACCAAAATTACTCATTTTAAAGGGAAAAAATTATTTTGGGCTTCCAGGCAAAAAAATCCACTTATAAAGGAAAAAAAAATCAGATTTGCCATCAAATTTTTTAAGAGCAATGATTTAGATAGAAGAAAAATGGAGTAACATATTTAAGATATTCAGTGAAACAAAATGTGAGTCAGTAGCTTTCCAAGATAAAGGCAGCATACAAAATGCAATCACTGTGTACAAATTCAGGGAATATTGTTTCCATGAGTACCTCCTAAGGCATCTACTTGACAAAAACTTTCATAAGACAACCATATGTGGTGTATCACATTTATTGACCTGTATATGGTAAACCATCCCTGTGTTCCCGGTATGAAATCAGCTTGATCATGGTATATTATCTTTTCGATGTGGTATTGGATTTGGTTAGCTAGTATTTTATTGAGAATCCTTTTGTTGAGGATTTTTGCATCTGTGTTCATCAGGGATATTGGTCTATAGTTTTTTTTGTTATGTCCCTTCCTGGGTTTAGTATTAGGGTAATACTGGCTTTATAGAATGATTTAGGGAGGATTTTCTCTTTCTCTCTTTTGGAATAGCTTCAATAGTATTGGTACCAGTTTTTCTCTGAATGTCTGATAGAATGCAGCTGTGAATCCATCTGGTCCTAGATTATTTTTTCTTGGCAATTCTTCTTATTACTGTTTCAGCCTCACTACTTGTTATTGTTCTGTTCAGTTTCTGATTTCTTTTTATTTCTGGTTTAATATAGGAGGGTTGTATATTTCCAGGAATTTATCCATCTCCTCTAGATTTTCTACTTTGTCCACATAAAGGTGTTCGTAGTAACCTTGAATAATCTTTTGTCTTGGAAGACAAAATGGGGTGCGGGAGAGATGGTTTTGGCCTAAACTGTTTCAGCTCAGATCATCATGCATTAGTTAGATTTTCATAAGGAGCATGTAACCTAGATTCCTTGAATGTGCAGTCCACAATACAGTTCACACTCCTATGAGAATCTAATGCCACTATTGATCTGACTAGAGGTGGAACTCAGGTGCTAATGCTTGCTTGATGCTGCTCACCTCCTGCTGTGTGGCTGGGTGCCTGACAGGCCAAAGACCAGTGGCAGTCTGCAGTCCTGGGGTTGGGGACCTCTGATCTAAAGAACTAATTCTGCAAAAGAGAAACTGAGATCAAGTAAGGTCAAATCAATGAAAACATATCTAGGTGTCAAAGCTAAGTCTTCTAACTCCAATTTATGTCCTCCGTTCTGGAGGGATAATGATATGTTTATGTTTTATTCTCTATTTAAGATTTGCAGATAATCAGTTTGCCAATTAGTGAAGATTCACCATAATTTTGTAGGTACTTGATATGGTTTGGCTCTGTGCTCCCATCCAAATTCCATCTTGAATTGTCATTCCCACTTGTTGAGGGGCGGACAGTGGGAGGTGATTGGGTCATGGCGGTGGTTTCCCCCATGCTGCTTTTGTGACAGTGAGGGAGCTCTCACAAGATCTGACAGCTTAAAAGTGGCAGTTTCCCCTGTGCTCTCTGTCTTTTCTGCTGCCTTGTAAAGAAGGTACTTGCTTCTCCTTTGCCTTCTGCCATAACTGTAAGTTTCCTGAGGCCTCCCCAGCCATGCAGAACTCTGAGTCAATTAAACCTCTTTCCTTTATAAATTACCCAGTCTCAGGCAGTTCTTTGTAGCAGTGTGAAAATGGACTAATACAGTACTTAAAAAGAGATCACAAGTATACTTACCCAAAATAGATCAATCTTTGGTAGTATTAAGTTTCCATCCTGGATTTCTCAGTGTTCTAGATGCCTAAAAGTAAGATTGTTTTACTTTTAGGTAACCAATCAGGTATTAATTTACAATGTTGGCACACTGCAATGTGGTTTAGGCATAGTTAGTCTGTTTACTATACAGAAAAAATAACGAGGCTAATATTTTCAGTGGTCCTTTCCTGAATTGCCCGCCCATGTTTAGAAGCATGACTATATTTTGAGGAATGCTTATGTGACAGCATGAGGGCTAATGCCTGTTGTTCATTTAGTTTATGGTTCTCTTCCTACATTCTTATGATTTGCAAACATTTGTTAGAACATGGAGCGCTTTGGCCTACTTGACTGCATCCCACTTGCAAATGGAGAGGATTTCAGAGTCAATCATGAATCAGGAACTATGAATCAAGGCCAAAAATCGCAAAAGGAATGAACTGGAGATCAGTTAGTACATCAGGTCTGGATGTGGCCTGGTGTCAGCACAGAAAGACTGAACTCACTAGGCTTCCTGACTCTTTGCACTCTTTTTAGGTGATCACTGAACAATCAACAGGGCCCAAGGGGGAACAGAGTCAACTGGAAGGCTGCTGGGAGTGGAAGCTCTCTTAGGGCTTTTATTTGGTCAAGAGAACAAGGCCAGGGGCATAAATTAAAAGCAAATTCAAAAGGTCTAAAAAAAAAAAAAAAATGCTAAGTAGACTGTGGTAGTCTCAAAGGTATGAGGCCTCGAAGGCACAGACTTGTTATTAATATTTGTCATGAAGCAGTAAATACTTTGAAATTGAAAATATATCCCCTTTTTAAGGAAAGACTCAATCTGATTTGAGTAAAGCCTGACCAAGCCCAAATGTCACACAGTTATGAATCACTGTCCAGAGTGGATTATGCAGACGAGTAGTTTCTTTAGCCATGACATTTTAAGCAAAGTAAACATTTTCGAAGTGGTTGCATAACAAACTGGTGGTACTATATTTTTCTTAATTTCTTCCTAATATGTGGAGGCCCACAGCAGAATTACAGGACAACTTGTTTGTGTGTGAACTAAAATAATTTTGGCATCATGTTATAAGAACTGTTCCTTCTACAGAGTCTAAAAATGGAATAGGACTGTTGAAGATGCCGTCCATGGTATGGGGAGGTGGAAGAGTTTTTCAAACTTCTGCAGGTCATTTTGATAAGAGGAAGCTATATTTCTTCATTTTTTCTACTGCTTTGAACTTGTAACAAAAAACTCCTTTTCTGAGATACTTAAAAATCTTCAGACTTTGCCATAAGAACCTTTTGTTTGTTTGTTTGTTTTTTGAGACAGAGTCTCGCTCTGTCGCCCAGGCTGGAGTGCAGTGGTGCGATCTCGACTCACTGCAAGCTCCGCCTCCCGGGTTCACGTAATTCTCCTGCCTCAGCCTCCCGAGTAGCTGGGACTACAGGTGCCCTCCACCACGCTCGGCTAATTTTTTGTGTATTTAGTAGAGATGGGGTTTCACCGTGTTAGCCAGGATGGTCCCGATCTCCTGACCTCATGATCCGCCCGCCTCGGCCTCCCAAAGTGCTCAGATGACAGATGTGAGCCACTGCGCCCGGCCGCCTAAGAACATTTCTATTCTGTGAGTCACCTTCTGGAACATTAAGAAGAGAGTCCAGGGCCAGGCAGAGTGGCTCATGCCTGTAATCCCAGCACCTTGGAAGGCCGAGGTGGGCAGATAATTTGAGCTAAGAAGTTTGACACCAGCCTGAGCAACATGGTGAAATCCCATCTCTATAAAAAAATACAAAAAGGAGGTGGGCATGGTGGCACATGACTGCTTCCCTGCTATTTGGGAGAATCAATTGAGCCCAGGAGGTCGAGGCTGCAGTTGAGCCATCATGGCACCTCTGTACTCCAGCTTGGATGACAGAGCGAGATCCTGTCTCAAAAATAAGAAAATAAAAAAGGAGGCCAGGCACAGTGGCTCACGCTTGTAATCCCAGCACTTTGGGAGGCCGAGGCAGGTGCATCATGAGGTCAGGAGTTCGAGACCAGCCTGGCCAACACAGTGAAACTCCATCTCTACTAAAAATACAAAAATTAGCTGGGCATAGTGGCAGGCGCCTGTAATCCCAGCTACTTGACAGGCTGAGGCAGGAGAATTCCTTGAACCTGGGAGGGAGAGGTTGCAGTGAGCCGAGATCATGTCACTGCACTCCAGCATGGGCGACAGAGCTAGACACCGTCTCAAAAAAAAAAAAAAAAAAAAAAGAAAGAAAGAAAGAAAAGAAAAGAAAAAATGAGGAGAGTCCAGTTGGGTCTTTAAGTCCACTGAGAAAAAAAACAGATAATCAAGAACCTGGGAGTTACTGGTAAATAAATCAGGACCATTCGCTGCTCTCATGTTCTCACTTTCTTGTTATGCAGCCACTGTTATAACTGGTCAGTTTGGGATCTTACCACGCATGTCTCACCATCTTTGGATAGAAGAATTAAAAGTCATAGGCCGGGCACGGCGGCTCATGCCTGTAATCCCAGCACTCTGAGAGGCTGAGGTGGGTGAATCACCTGAGGTTGGGAGTTCGAGACCAGCCTGACCAACATGGAGAAACCCCATCTCTACTAAAAATACAAAATAGCTGGGCTTGGTGTCGCATGCCTGTAGTCCCAGTTACTTGGGAGGCTGAGGCAGGAGAACTGCTTGAACCTGTGAGGTGGAGGTTGTGGTGAGCCGAGATCGTGCCATTGCCCTTCAGTCTGGGCAACAAGAGGGAAACTTGTCTCAAAACAACAACAAAAATCATATGACTATGTGTAACATACATATTCTCTTCACAAAAACAAAGAAAAGGTCATCGACAGTATCACAAAATTCCAGCATTCAGGGACTTTGCCAGAGATTACCGCAACTTCTTACAATGCTTCAGCACCTATCTAATGAGTGCTCACAAGAAAATTTCTGGAATGTTGTATAAAGCAACTGTGTTTACTCTGCACCAAGGGATTTGTGGAGATGTTCACATTTTACCGGGAGCATAGTTGACTTTCAGAAGTTTATCCGAAGAAGCTGCTGTCTTTCCACGCTTCTATTTACAGCCAATCCTTGATCTCATTATGCTGTTGTAAGACTGGTCCCTGTCTGGGTGAGTAACTTCCTCAAGTTGAGTTTTATTACAATGCTTTTGTTTTTTTGGCCAGGCACAGTGTGGCTCACGCCTGTAATCCCAGCACTTTGGGAGGCGAAGTCTGGAGAACTGCTTGAGCCCAGGAGTTCAAGACCAGGACAGGCAACATAGTGAGACCCCATCTCTATTAAAAAAAAAAAAAAAAAAAAGAAAGAAAGAAAAAAAGAAGAAAAAAACTTCTAGTTTTATTCACAGTCACCATGAAAAATAGCCACATGAAGTTCCTTATGGTATTTTAATAGTATACTGTCATTTTCCATTTTGTAGTCTTGAATTGAAAATGAGCGACAAAAATTTTTCTTAAAATTCAGTGCTAGGAAAAGCTTTTCTTCCTTTGAGAAACTATCAGCCTCTTTTGAAAATGACTGTTAGTAAGTGGTTAGCAAGCTCAGTGTTTTAATTTGTTGCTCAATACTATGTTTACTGTTACCTGTGTGCTTTTCCGGGAATCCCATTTTACACTAAAAATACCTACACTTTGAAGTATTTATTTTTAAAATGTACTGTTCCTGTCTTTTAAAGACGTTCAACTCCCTTCTCAATGAGGTGGTGGTATAAGGAAACATAAATAACAAGAAAAGGGACCTGGATTGGGAACAAAGGCTCCATGGACTCCATTGGAGTTCCCCTTGAGAATTAAGGCCTGGAATACTTTTTTCATTTCTGATTGAATGCAACTTTGGGAAAGTTAGCTGGAAGCTCTACCCTAGGGAGATGTCACTGCTAATAAAATTGTAAGGAATTTGCTAATTCATCGTTTTCACCACACTTGTGTTAGAGCTTTATATACCAAAGTTGTCTTTTTTAGACGAACTAGAGAAGAAATAGGGTCGAAAGCATCTATTGAACTTTTTTTTTTTTTTTTTTTTTGAGACAGAGTTGCGCTCTTGTTGCCCAGGCTGGAGTGCAATGGCGAGATCTTGGCTCACTGCAACCTCCGCCTCTTAGGTTCAAGTGATTCTCCCGCCTCAGTCTCCCCAGTAGCTGGGATTACAGGCATGCACCACCACGCCCAGCTAATTTTTGTATTTTCAGTAGAGACGGGGTTTTTTTGTTGGTCAGGCTGCTCTTGAACTTTCAGCCTCAGGTGATCTGCCTGCCTCGGCCTCCCGAAGTGCTGGAATTACAGATGTGAGCCACCATGCCTGGCCAATCATTTATTTTATCTATAAGTGAAATTCGTTCACAGAGAAACTTTCGTCATTCCTGATGGCAAAACTTCATGTGGGAAAACATTTTAAAATATTAGAATGGGTTCTGTTATTTATATGGCTCGAAATCCAAAAAAAGTACAAAACTGTATTTACTAACAAGTTTTTCTTCAAATGCTGCCCTTTATCCAACTCCCATCTCAAGACACAACTAATACTATCTGCTTCTGGTATATCTCTTCAGATATTTTATGGGTTTTTGTTTTGTTTTCTTTTGACACAGGGTCTTGCTCTGTCACCAGATTGCAATGCAGTGGCACAATCATGGCTCATGGTAGCCTCAACCTCTTGGACTCAAGCCATCCTCCCACCTCAGCCTCCAGAGTAGCTGGGACTACAGGCACATGCCACCATGCCCAGCTAATTTTTGTATTTTTTATAGACAGGGTCTAAGTTGTCCAGGCTGGTCTCAAACTCTTGGGCTCAAGTGATCCTCTCCCTTAGACTTCCCAAAAAGCTGGGATTAAAGGTGCAAGCTACCATGCCTGGAAGCTTATGCTTATTTCATGCTTATACAAACATATCTATATAAGTATCCATACACGTGTGTATCATTGCCTCATTTTTAGTAGAAATTGTAGCATACTATTAGGTAATTGTTTTGTGTTAAAAAATGCACATGATATATATTGAAGATCATCTCATAATAGTACAAAGAGCTTTCTCATTCTTTTTAAAAGCTTTCATAGGATTTCATTTTATGCCTGTATCATGATTTACCAGTCCTTTACTAAAGAATATTTGTATTTAAAAAAATATTTTATTATAAACAACGCTGAAATAAACAAGGTTGTAGATACATACCATTTCTCATGTGCGTTGTAAGATAAACTTTTTTTTTTTTGAGACAGAGTCGCGCTGTGTTGCCCAGGCTGGAGTGCAGTGTCACAATCTCGGCTCACTGCAAAGTCTGCTTCCTAGGTTCAAGCGATTCTCCTGCCTCGGCCTCCCAAGTAGCTGGGATTACAGGCGCCTGCTGTCGTGCTGGGCTAATTTTTGTATTTTTAGTTGAGATGGGGTTTCACCATGTTGGCCAGGGTGGTCTCGAACTCCTGACGATCTGCCCGCCTCGGCCTCCCAAAGGGCTGGGATTGCAGGTGTGAGTCACCGTGCTACCACGCAGGGCCAAGATGAACTCTTACATGTTTATTTGCAATATTGTTAGGTATCCTGACCTAACCCCTATGGACGTCATGATAATTTACATTAATATTTTCATTGTGACTGCTTGTCTATATGTTTACTAACACTGTAGTTATCAAACTTTCTAATCTTTGACAATCTGATAAGTGAAAAAATGGTTTCTCAATATAGTTTTAATTTGCATTTTCTCATGGAGGAAAAAAAATTGAGTTTTTTTTTTTTTTTTTTTTAGGATAAAGGGCCACAAAGTTATGTGAGTTATTATTTTATCCTTAATATTGTTCCTGGAGTCTGTAGCAGGTCAGCATCAGAGTTCAGAAATCAGGAATATGGCAACATGCCCAGAACCAAGATGAAAAGAAAAGCCAATAGGCCCCATTTCATGAATATTTGCCTTGAGGAGTCCCTGAAGATGTCCTTAGAAGTTAACTTCTGTTTTTACGTGGAGACAATTAGAAGTTAAGTTTCAGATTCCCCAGTGCCTGCAAAAGTGGCTCTAATTACTTAGCAGAGGATAGTCTTTTTCCCCCTTCAAACCATCTGATACAAAAATGAAGTAAAACTGGTTCTATATTTATAGATATAACTAAGCCACACAATAGGATTGTGGGGTTTAGACCAAATCATCTAGGTCACATCAGGGTTACAAAGATTAAATGATATGTTTAACACAAGAAGTATTCTGCTTAGGGATGGAGGCTTGCTGCTAATTAGCATAATTGCCTCGTGACTTGCAGAAAGTATGTCAGCGTTTTGTTTTGTTTCTGTGTGCTTTTTCATAGGGAGAATCATCTGGTGGTGTTTAATACTATATCTATTTAAAATTAATCACATGCCTTTCCTAACAACAGGGATCATGTTAGTTGCATCTATCTTTTTTTTTTTTTTTTTTTTTTTGAGACGAAGTCTCGCTCTGTTGCCTAGGCTGGAGTGCAGTGGTGCAATCTCGGCTCACTGCAAGCTCCGCGTCCCGGGTTCACGCCATTCTCCTGCCTCAGCCTCCCGAGTAGCTGGGACTACAGGCGCCCACCACCACGCCCGGCTAATTTTTTTGTATTTTTAGTAGAGACGGGGTTTCACCGTGGTCTCGATCTCCTGACCTCGTGATCCACCCGCCTTGGCCTCCCAAAGTGCTGGGATTACAGGCAGTTGCATCTATCTTTACAACAGGGATTTCAAAAGCAAGTGAGAAGCGTCGTTATGTAATGGAATTAAAAAAGGAGATTAGGAGTTAGGCTTGCTGGGTTTGCACTTGCCCTCACTGGCTGTGTGACCTTACGCTAGTCACTTGACCTTTCTGAGCTTCAATTCCTCATTTGAATAATGGAGATAATCTGACCTTTATACCCCTGGGTTTTGTAGTCAGGAAAGAATGGATCATTGTACATGTGAAAAGGCTTTACAACTATCAACGGCAAGACATCTGTCAGTTATTCTAATATTCATGGTATAGAAAACTGTGAAATACAGCGTCCTTAGGTTTATTCTCCAAAAACGTTCACTTCTCTTTAAAAGCTTTTAGCAAACCACAATCCAGGTAACTAAGAAGAAATATTAAAAATTTGTTCTCAGGTTGTCTGACATTTCGTGGTTCAGTAATGTTACATCTCTCACAGGCAGAATAGCATCTTCGGACAAGTTTTCTATTAAAAATATGTTTTATAGAAGAAAATATTTCACGGGCCTAAAAGACAGCTGTGGATGAAATTCGCTCAGTTTAGCAAAGAGCGAGGACTATGTTTGTGTTTAGAGAAAAGTGGGTCGGGCCTAGTTTCTCTCCCTGGGGTTCTAGACTCCTTTCCACGTTGTATCTGAAGCTCTAACAGCTGGGAAGCTCCTTTCTTTAACCTTTATTACACACTTGCTAGTAAACTTGCTAGAAGCATGAAGATAATACAGACTGCGAATCAGCCCTTCTAAGACACAATCACGACTCCTTCCTTGCACGTCTCCGCCTTAATAATTCTGCCACGGTCCCACCTTCTATCCGCCCCGCGGTGCGAGGCCCCTCGGCCTGCAGGTGGCCAGAGGGAAGCAGGAGGCAGATCCCCCACCTACGCCGGCCCGGCCTGGGCCCCAGCGCTGGGTGCGGCGGAGCCCTGGGCTCCTGCGGGGACGAGTGTGGTCCCGGGACGCGCGGTGCAGCCAGGTGCGCAGGCGGCAGTGGCAGCCGCGGCGCCCCGCGTCGCACGTGGCAACAGGTGCAGCGCTGTCCCGGCCTGGCGCCGCGGGGCGTGGGGCGCGTCCGCACTTAGCCCGGGAGCGCGCGGAGCGTCGGGATTGGGACCCGGGAGCGCGAGCGGAGGGCGGGAGCGGCCGAGCGGAGTCCAGCGCCCCAAGGTACGGCCTCGCACGTCATTCAGGTTCCCGGGACGGCCGCTCCCTGGGGTGGCGGCTGGCCTTGGTCTCCCGCCGCGAGCCGCTGGAGGGGAGCCTTCGGAGGGAGCCGCCGCGGGTTGGGGCGGGAGGCCCGAGTTCGGCTATTTACAAGTTTCCCGAACTCCCCGCCCTGTTCCACCCCCTGGCGGCCCCGGAGGCGGGGAGGCGGGGAGGCCGGGGCTCCGGGTCCCTCCTGGTAGCCGCCGCAGGGCTGGGGTGGTGCCGCGCCGCGCGCCCCCAGGTGCAGACACCGCCCCCGAGACCTCCGGGGCGGGTCCGCGGCGACCCCGCCAGCGGTCCAAAGGGCGCCCGCGCTCCCCGCCGCTGCGTCTCTGCTCCCTGGGCGCTTGAAGGAGCTGCGGGTAAGTGCGGGCTGGGGACTGTTCCCGCTGCCCCGCGGCCGGGGTGGAGAGGAGACCGGTCCCCGGGGAGGGGAGGGGGCGTTCCGGGAGCTTGGGGGCTGAAGCTGGGGCGGGTAGGGGGGGAAGGGGGTGGCAGCGCTGGCGGAGCGGAGGCGGGTCTCACGTGGGCCAGCGCAGAGCCTGCGGAAGGGACGGATGCGGATCTCGTTGCTGTCACCTTGAAAGTGACCGAGGAGCTTGACGGTGGACTCCTTACGCCGACCACCCGGGCCCGACGGTCCCAGCCTTCTCGCTGGGTCCCTTCTCAGCGGAAGCAAGCGGGGCCGAGAAAGCGGGTGGAATAGGGTTGCTGCAGGTCCCAAGACCCCTCCCCGCGCCTCGCTACTTTCTGCAGCTCGTTTGCACTTTTCACGCTCTAGAAAAATCCACTCTTAATTAAGGTGACGTTATTGACTACTCTGTAGTACTTAGTAGACTTAGGTGTTTACTGACGAACCTTTTTCTTTTTTGAAGACGTACTCCTTTCTACCAAATTGTTTGTTGATTTTGACTTGGAGTGATTTGGGCCTAGGAAGGAAGAGGTTAATTCTTCATTTAGCCTGCGTAGTTACACATACTCTGTTAAAGACTGTTGGTTTGAAATAGTGTTCTAAGGAAATCCAGTGTGTTTTGTTTGTTTCAATGAAACCAAAGTCTTAGGCAAAACGGTGGGTGAAGCTTTCAAGTTTTACCAGGTGCAGGTGATTGGAAGTCAATCATCACTAAATCACAGCACTGGGGCTGGAGGGTGGGAGTAGGGGGGTTACGAGTGGATTTCAGGAGGAAGGGAGGGAATGCAGGAGGGGAGGGTATTAAAAAAGAGAGTCATTGCTTCCTGGGAACGAGTGACCTCTTTAAGGAGGCTATATAGAAGATAACAGTGCATGGATAACTTTAAAAGGAATTGCATAAACATACTTGCAATTCTGTACACAAATTTCTTTTTCAGAGATGATTAGGGCAGGAAATGGACAATTTAAATTAAAAGGATGATGTCCTGTTAGTACAGTGCTTTACAGTGTAGAAAGTGCTGTTACAGATTTTTTCTTCTTAGGCAGTATATTCCATTAAGAAAGCTATACAAAGAAAACATTAGAACTACATGCTTATCCTTAAAACCAAAACTAAAATCCTTAGAAGTGGAATTTAGTTTAAAATAATATGTAGTTATTTATGTAGCTTGCACCAAGTTTTTTCACCTATTCTTTTTAAAATCAGGTTTATGAAGAGAAAATAGTTCTTGGTAGATCTGCTTGGTAGAAAATCATGCTTGGAACAAAACCTTTTAATTATATGTCAATAAGTCAAGGTTACATTTTGGAGTATAATAGGGTTAGAAAATTCTAGATAAATATCTTATAATTTTTGGAAACTAACCTGCAGTTATTAGACTCAAGCATTTAAAAAGCCTGTTACTTAATAGCCCTGGTCTGTTAACCCTGTTTATGATTTCAAAAGTAATCCATGCTTGCTGTATAAAAATAGGTAGATTGAGAAAAGTGAGTTAAGCAATTTCATCAAAGATAATCACAGTTAATATTTCAGAAAATACTTGTTAATATGTAGAAAATACTTTTTTACCGTTATATAGTTTACCTAAATATCCTATTGCATGCTAGGTTTTTTGCTGCTTAATATATCATGAAAAATTTTCCATGTCATTAAATCTTCAAAAATCTTAGTGGTTACTTAATATTACATTACATAGATGTATCAAACTTTTTCATTTATTTCCACTTACTATTACTAAATATACTTTTGCAGCAAATACCTTCTCAAAACTTTATGTGCAAGGTTAATATCCTTAGAGCCTTTGAAATACAGTTAGTTGGAAGATCTCATACATATTGATCACTTGCTTTCCAAAAAGTGTTTAACCAAATTATGTTCCCACCAGCACTCTGAGAATACTGGTGTTACCATATTCTTGTCATCATGGAGAATCATCCTTAAAAGGAAAAAAAAAAAAAAAATCTTCCCAGTTTTATAGGTGAACAGTGCTTTCTGTATATTTGAACTTTGTTTGATTACAGATGATTTGAACATCAAAGAAATCTAGTTGTTTTCCATTTTGAAATTTAACATAGTGCCACATTTTTCTCCTGGGATATTAGTTTTTTTCCATTAATTCATAAGAACCTTTTATGGATTGATAGTAAATCTTTGCCATTCATATTGCAGATACTTTTCCCTTTTTATCTTTGCTTTATATATTTACAGTGTTTTTGACATACACAAGTTTCTTTAATGTTGATAAATGTGTTGACTTTCTCAAAACAGAATTTTTAACACTTCTAAATCTTAGCTTCAGAACTATGTGTGACTGGTAGAAGATTTTTAAAAAAATTTCCAGCCGGGTGTGGTGGCTTACACCTCTAATCCCAGCACTTTGGGAGGCCGAAGCGGGTGGATCACAAGGTCAGGGGTTCGAGATCAGCCTGGGCAACATGGTGAAACCCCGTCTCTACTAAAGATAGAAAAACTTAACTGGGTGTGGTGGTGTGCACCTGTAATCTCAGCTACTTGGGAGGCTGAGGCAGGAGAATCGCTTGAACCTGGGAGGCGGAGGGTGCAGTGAGCCAAAATCAGTCCAGTGCACTCCAGCCTGGGTGACAGGTCAAAACTCCATCTCAAAAAAAAAAAAAAAAATTCCCCAAATTCTGAATTAGAATCTTTTGAAATTCATTACAAGAACTTCGATATCTTGGAGTAGAGACTGTTGCAAAACTACTTGCATTTGTTGATGAGAAACCATTGGGCTTGGTGTATACTATTAGGAACAGCATCCTTTGAAATCAGAGCAGAAAGTTTTAAATCCCAAAGATTGAATGTTTTCAGATCTGTTGTTCTGTGATTATACGAAGTAGGCTCACACTCCATTTCTTTTCAGTAATCTATTTGTAGTATCATTTTGCCAGATTCTTCTTTTTATAGTCATTATTATGGTTTCATACGGACTTGTTGATGATGAGTCTTGTGTTGATGTCCAGACAAATGTCCTGTATGTGTAGTTAAAAAATTTCCTGGATTAATTTCCAATACTGCTACTCAGCAAACTATTTATTTGAGGGGGGGGGAAACACAACTTCCTGATTTCTCAAAGTTGAGTTCTTTCTCTGTGTTGTGAAAGCTTAAATACACCCTGAAAGGCCTCACTGAAAGAAGTGTGTTCTCCATCAGAGCCTGAGTCCCTTTTATTCCCCAAGCTTACAGCATAAGAGTAAGCAATAGGACCGTATGTGAGCCATAAGGATGAAATTGGAGTTCAGCTTAGTGAACTCCACATTTTTAAGTGGAGTTTTAAACTCCACATTTTAAGCACATTTTTAAGTGCTTAGGGGCACTTAGACTTTCTCTGGAGGAAGGCAGGCCCCGGAGGGAGGCGACCACTTAGCAGCGGGTACAGTGGTGACTGTGGCCTCTTGAGAAGGAGGGTGAGTGATCCCACCCCGCAGGAAATGAAGGACTAGATGGGATGGTATGAACTCAGCTAGCTTGAAATCTGGCCCCAAAAAGCCTACTCTGACCAGGAAGTCTCTATACCTGGTTTAGGATGGTCCAGTCAGTATAACCAGGAGTTGAGTTTGACTTGTAATATCTTCTTTTTTTTTTTTTTTTTTTTTTTTGGAGATGGAGTCTCGCTCTGTCCCCCAGGCTGGAGTGCAGTGGTCGGATCTCAGCTCACTGCAAGCTCCGCCTCCCTGGTTTACGCCACTCTCCTGCCTCAGCCTCCCAAGTAGCTGGGACTACAGGCGCCCGCCATCTCTCCCAGCTAGCTTTTTGTATTTTTTTTTTTAGTAGAGAGAGGGTTTCACCGCGTTAGCCAGGATGGTCTCGATCTCCTGACCTCGTGATCCGCCCGTCTTATTTTATTTTATTATTTTATTTTATTTTATTTTATTTTTTATTTATTTATTTTTTTTTTTGAGACTGAGTCTCGCTCTGTCGCCCAGGCTGGAGTGCAGTGGCGCGATCTCGGCTCACTGCAAGCTCCGCCTCCCGGGTTCACGCCATTCTCCTGCCTCAGCCTCCCGAGTAGCTGGGACTACAGGCGCCCACAACCGCGCCCGGCTAATTTTTTGTATTTTTAGTAGAGACGGGGTTTCACCGTGGTCTCGATCTCCTGACCTTGTGATCCGCCCGCCTCGGCCTCCCAAAGTGCTGGGATTACAGGCGTGAGCCACCGCGCCCGGCTATTATTTTATTTTATTTCATTTTATTTTATTTTATTTTTTGAGACAGAATATTGCTCTGTCACCCAGACTGGAGTACAATATGATCATAGCTTACTGCAGCCTTCACATCCCAGGCTCAAGTGATCCTCCCACCTCTGCCTCCTGAGCATCTGGGACTACAGGTATGTGCCATCATGCCTGGCTAATTTTTGTATTTTTTTTTTGTAGAGACAAAGTTTTGTCATGTTGCCCAGGCTGGAGTTGAATTGCTGGGCTCAAGCAAATCCTCCCACTTCAGCCTCCCTTAGTGCTAGGATTATAGGCATGAGCCACTGCCCCCAACCTAAAAATTTCTTTCTTTTTTTTTTTTAATTGAAATGGAGTCTCTGTCACCCAGGTTGGAGTACAGTGGTGCGATCTCGGCTCACTGCAACCTCCACCTCCCAGGTTCAAGTGATTCTCCTGCCTCAGCCTCCTGAGTAGCTGGGATTGCATGTGTGCGCCATCATGCCTGGCTAATTTTTGTATTTTTAGTAGAGACAGGGTTTCACCATGTTGGCCACGCTGGTCTCAAACTCCTGACCTCAGGTGATTGCCTACCTCAGCCTCCCAAAGTGCTGGGATTACGAGTGTGAGCCACTGTGTCCGGCCTCAAAATTTATTTCTAAACCAAGTTCTGTAGATGATTGCCCTGATGATGGTTATTTATTTATTTTCTTAGAGAAAATCCCTCAGTAATCTTTGAAATTACTCTTGGATCTGGGGCAGTTTTCCATGATGACATTAATGCATGACTTTTTCATGTTCACTCGGCCTTAGATGGTAAAAAAGACTTCCATTTTGGAGATGACAAATTTGGGGGCTCTTTGCTATGTGGATACACAGGATAAAACTTCATTTTCATACACTATAAGCAGATTGGCAACTGGTGATTGCCCTGATATATAAATGTTGCACAATCAAGGAAGAAAGGGTGGGTTTTCTGAACAAATTTAGAGTGTAAACAAGGTCGAACTTGGAAGTGCTTCACTTAAGTAAATAGCTTTCAAGTACTTCAGAAGTACGTATTTGCATATAAATCTTGATTACAAAATAACTTGGTTCATTAAAGCTTAGACTTCAAGCTGTATATTGTAAAGTAGTAAAATTGTATTTATTCAAAGGTAAACTGCATTTAAATCTTGCTAGCAGGCCCCTGTCTAAATTAAGAATGTTCTTGTCTGCACAGTAGTTGGATTTTTTCATTCTAACCTAGAAACTTTAATTTTGAAATTGTAAAATTAAGTAAAGATAATCTTAAGGTCACTTCAAGTTTCTCGTGAGGAAACATGTTTACTTTTGGAGTGGCGTTGATTAGAATCTTTTTGAGCAGTGAAAGAAGATGAAGTGCAGGTCCTGAGTTTCTCGGACTAGCTGGGAAGGGCAAAGGGTTGCAAGGAGGCCGCACCTCCTGGGAGCGGAGTTTGCCCTGAAATTGCACTGATTTCACATTTCAGTGAGGTTGTGTGGAGTGGAAAGGGAGGCTTGACAAGCTCGTAGATTTTCCTTAGACTTTAAGCTCCATACTGAAGAGTATGTTCACTTATTTTAAAATGAACTACATTTAAGCCTTGCTAGCAGACCCATATCTAAATTAAGTATGTTCTCGGGGCTGGGCACGGTGGCTCATGCCTGTAATCCCAGCACTTTGGGAGGCCAAGCTGGGCGGATCACTTGAGGTCAGGAGTTCTAGACTACCCTAGCCAACATGAGGAAACCCCATCTTTACTACTAATACAAAAAATTAGCTGGGTGTGGTCGCAGGTGCCTGTAATCCCAGCCACTGAGGGGGCCAAGGCAGGAGAATTGCTTGAACCCAGGAGGCGGAGGTTGCAGTGAGCCGAAATCACACCACTGCCTTCCAGCCTGGCCAACAGAGTGAGACCCTCTCAAAAAAAAAAAAAAAAGAATGTTCTTGGGCCTGGCTCAGTAGCTCACACTTCTAATCCCAGCAATTTGGGAGGCCAAGACAAGTGGATCACCTGAGGTCAGGAGTTTGAGACCAGCTTGGCTAACGTGGTGAAACCCCATCTCTATTAAAAATACAAAAGTAGCCGATGTGGTGGCGGGCACGCCTATATCCCAGCTCCGTGGGAGACTGAGGCAGGAGAATCACTTGAGCCAGGGAGGCGGAGGTTGCAATGAGCCGAGATCACACCACTGACCTCCAGCCTGGGTGACAGAGTGAGACTCTGTCTAAAAAGAAAAAAGAGTATTCTTTTATACACATTAGTTACATGAATAAAAGTAAGAAAAACCACACATTTTATCCTGATTCTAACCTAGAAGCTTTATTGGTAGGACACAGTGTGAACACAGCTACAGGGAAGAACAGACTAGGAACAGATCAGTCTTTCAGGTAAGACGTATTGGAAGAGGTTTTTAAACCATTAAATGACCTTATTCTTTTAAATGCAGAAATGTGTACCTTATAAGTAAATTGTATCTTAAGCTTCATGCAGAAGAAAATTAGTATTTAAATTTGAGGACTAATCAAATATAATTATTCTGATCTTCTGTTAACTAAAACATTGAAGGAGATTTTGTGTCCTAAAACGACATTGGGAAGGGAATCTTGAGAAAGACTCATACTTATCAGAAGAGTAGGAAGAAGAGGCATAACATAGATTCTTGTGTAAATAATGTTTGTGACAGTGTTCATTAAGTCTTGACTGTTGGATGGTTAGCTTATCTTTTGTGCTTTTTGTACATGGGAAACATGGTAATATTTAACTCAAGCATTATTTACACTCTACCAATCTGGATGAAAAGAATCAATATTTCTTCACCTTATTTCTGATAAGCAGTTCATGTGAGGTGTTCAGCAGTGTTCAATGACAAATTAGAGATTTATTTTCCTTTATGTTCATTTTGTAGATTTTTGAATGATTGTTAGCAGTGAATGATATGAAGTGGAAACTGCATGTCCTCTTAAAACATAGTTCACTTGGCTAGCTTTATGGAACAAAAATAGAACCCAGCACAGATATGAGCAGTTTCTGAGATGACATTGAAACATAGACCTACCCCCCTTCCCGTGACCCCTGTGTCAAGGTGACTGAGTCATATTTCCCAGAATTCTGATTAAATCACCTTGCACTATTAAAATCTTATTTCTTGTTATACAGTAAACTACTACACTGTAATGATTTCATTGATAGTCAAATTACAGAATTGAACCGTCTTTGCTTATTACTGTGACCCTAACCCAATAGGCTTTAACTGAAGTGAGGATGGCAGAAGTCCTTCTTGCCGGCGGTCAGGATCGGGTGGAGGGATATTGGAGAACGAGAAATGGATTTAAAAGGGCTGAGCCATGCCAGGACGTACCTACCAAGAAAAATTCACTTGTTTTATTAGATCCCCAGTCTAGGCCCCACATACAGAACAAAGTCATTTATACATAGTGTATGGTTAGGCTTATATTTTCATGTCAAATGATAAAAAGCATGAGTAAAAATCCTTGCTGTTAGAATATTATATTTGATTTTCTTTTTTCTTTTATCTTTTTTTTTTTTGAGACGGATTTTTGTTCTTCTTGCCCAGGCTGGAGTGCAGTGGCACGATCTTGGCTCACTGCAATCTCTGCTTTCTGGGTCAAGTGATTCTCCTGCCTCAGCCTCCTGAGTAGCTGGGGATACAGGCATGTGCCACCATGCCCGTCTAATTTTGTATTTTTAGCAGAGACAAGGGTTCACCATGTTGGTCAGGCTGGTCTTGAACTCCTGACCTCAGGTAATCCACCCTCCTTGGCCTCCCAACGTGCTGGGACTACAGACGTGAGCCTCTGTGTCCGGTCTGTGTTTGGTTTTCATCAACCTTAGCCATTTTTGAACACTTTCTATGGGCGAAACACTGTGAGGTAGAAGACAAAAAAAAGAATTTGACGTCTTTTCTTGGAGGAGTCAGAGAAACCCCAATCATTGTGAAAAGTACAGTTTTGGAAATGTTAGTAAGTATTCGTGTTGCTTGAAATATTCTCCTAGGTTGTTAACATTGGGCCCTGCATTGAAAATTCCACCTGCTGTCTTGACCAAAGTTTGGTCACATAGGCTGTGTTAACATTCTTGGTTGTATAAAACATCCTTATCCTTAATCATGCTTACCCTTTTCCTTCTCACCAAAAGGATTGAGAAGGAAAATACTTAGCACGGAACTCTTTGGCATCTCTTAATTTCTCTCAGTGAGAATCTTTAGTTACCTTTTCCAGTATCTTTTTGCTAAATCTTGTAAGCTTCTTAAGGATAGGGTCTAAATCTTCAGATGTTGAGTACATTTTTACTTTTATAATTATTTCTCCCAGATGTGGTCTGGAATAAATCATCTCAAGCTCTGACGGCACGGGAATTTGAAATTATTTTTTCAGATAGTCACAGCTACTGGAAGGTCTTTTAAACCACAGGTATTAATTTCCTTACTGCTTTTCTCTGCCTTGCTCCTTGCCCTCTCCTCTTGCCCTCACCCCCTCATCCCGTGTTTCATACTCAGCAAGCAGAGGGAAGGTAGCTCACCCTCAGTCTTGTGTCTGACTGAAAGGCCACGGCTTTGGGAGCCGAGCATCAGAGCTAGAAGGTGCCAAGTTTCCTGTTCCTTCTGAGTTACTGTTTTATTATGAAGAGTCAGTTTCAGAACATCTGGCATACCCATGTACTAATACATGTATGTAATTGATTCCACTCCTGATTTATTACATTCTCTATTCATGCAGACGATCACAAGTTGACAATTTCTCTTGACTAGGGACTTAGGCTGTTTTCTGTTTGGAGAAATATGTATGTACAACTTAAAGAAGAATTCAGGTAACTTTTCAGGCTAGGATTGTTCTTATTACATCTAATAAGATTTGTGTTTCAGAGTAGTTTTGCGTTTATGTAAAACTTTTCAGTAGTTCACTAGACTTGCTGGTTACTGAACTTGATTTAATGCTCTGAAGAAGTATTTTCTGTTTAATGTTAAAAAAATTGTTTTGCTTTCTAATTTTTTTTCTTTTTTTTTTTGGAGACAGAGTCTTTCTCTGTCACAGGCTGGAGGGCGGTGGTGTAATCTCGGCTCACTGCAACCTCCACCTCCCGGGTTTAAGCGATTCTCCTGCCACATCCTTTTGAGTACCTGGGACTACAGGTGTGTGCCACTATGCCCGGATGATTTTTGTATTTTTGGTAGAGACAGGATTTCCCCATGTTGGCCAGGCTGGTGGCGATCTCCTGGCCTCAAGCAATCTGCCCACCTCAGCCTCCCAGAGTGCTGGGATTACAGGTGTGAGCCTCCGTGCCCAGCCTGTGATGTTGCGTTATAGTGTTTTTAATGGCACCTGTGCAGAGGGGTTTACTTACTCTTCATTTGAATTTGAAAGAGTAGGGTCAGTCAATGAAAAAGGGGATAAGAAAAATCCTACATTTCTGTTTCTATGAGGAAACCTAAACCATATTATATTGCAGATAAGACTATTTTGTTGGAAAGTGCTGGTTATAGCTTATTAAGCTGAACATTTAAAAATGTATAACCTTGTAGATATATAATCAAATGAAAATGATTTTCTCCTTATATAGTATCAGTTGTTTTGATCTTGAATGAGTAGCCTTCCATCCTTCAGTGCTAGGGACTGCTTTTCTTCTCTCCTTCCTCCTGTTTTTATTGAATTTGGAATAATAAATAGAGAGATTTTACCGTTTAGCTAGATTTTGCCCACCATGACATCCATTATGATACCCTGGGGACGTACTTTATTATAGCATTGGAAAAGTGTTATGGGTATCAAGAACGTTTGGTGCAATAATGTCATAGAGAGTGCACAGACTTAACAGGCAAAATTGGGTTCATGTCTGAGATTTTCCTATTAACCATGTGACCTTGGGTGAAATTTCATTACCTTTGCTCCCTAGTTGGCTCATCAGGACACTAGGAGGTAGGGGTGGTAGTACCTTGTCTCCTGGGGTTATTCTGATACAGGTGCCAGGTATATAGAAGATGATGAGTTAGTGCTAATAACCATCCTTTGCCTCTAGTTTTGAATCTTTTGATTCATAGATAGGTGTTTCATTTAGTTTCTGCAGCTTAGCCTTGGTGGAGGTGTTGCTTGGATCTGCTGGTGCTGTCTGTTGGGAGTTAAATTCTAGGCTCAGGAGGCTGATAACTTTCCTTCTTCCTTAGGAAGAATGAATTTGTACCAAACATTGGAGATTGTTTATTCTCAGACTCCAGCTTTGTCACCTCTTGTTTTTCTTGAAAGTTTAAGTCTAGTGGGCTGCTGATACTCCATTTGAACTGTATTTTCAAAAAATTAAAGCAGATACTTTTATCTTTGGTAAAGTCTGTAAATTATGTTGCCCATTTGTTATCAATCAGCACAGTCAAAAAACAAGTGAGTCATCACTTTGAACTTATCTTGCACTTGTGGATATTACAGTACTAACATTCCCTGTTCCAATTTTTCACCTGTAACATAGTCCAGAGTATTTGTATTTTAGAGTTTCAGTTGTAAAATGTTACTATTAATATACAGTATTTAAATATAAAAGGAATTCTGTATTTTCATCTTTTAAGCATAGTGAAAAATTAATTCCCTATGTTTGTAGCAAGCACATTCTAAATATGATATTAAGAACTGATCACAATGGCCCTGTGGTTGGGCAGCGCACGTCATGAGTGCTCTCTTTTATACTCAAGGAGAGTGGGGACCACAACTATTTGGATAAATGTTTTATCTTATGGAGAGTAAGTTATGGAACTGGGACTGGACTTGTACCAGTCCATTTTCCACGCCCAATATGATACTGTTATTTGACTAGTTTTAATGCGAGTGAAAGTAATAGGTTTCTGTTGCCAGGTTTTTCTATACATTGGTGCTGAAATGGGATAAAAGTCATGCAGCAGTTCCCCCCACCCCCCCAATAGTTTGTTCTGTCACCCAGGTTGGAGTGCAGTGGTGCGATCTGGCTCACTGCAACCTCCACCTCCGGATTCAAGCAGTTCTCCTGCCTCAGCCTCCTGGGTAGCTGGGATTACGGGTGCCTGCCACCATGCCCGGCTAATTTTTGTATTTTTAGTAGAGATGGGGTTTCACCATGTAGGCCACGCTGGTCTCGAACTCGTGACCTCAAGTGATCCACCTGCCTTGGCCTCCCAACGTGCTAGGATTACAGGAGTGAGCCACCGTGCCGGGCCAAGCCATGCAGTAGTTTTGGTATGTAAAATTTCAAATGGCATAGCTGAGAATTACGGTTTATTTTCCCATTTTCTAATCACAGAACATAAAACCGAATGTTAAATGTTGTAAACCATTAAGATTAGTAGCACAAGTGACAAATTGACAGAGATCATTACAATCATGTATTCCACTTACATAGGACTTTATAGCTTTCAGATTGCCTTTTTCAATAAGTCCTAATAGAACTCTATAGAAACAATCATTTGAATATTTAGATTTTTTTGTATCTCATCTTATAGATTAGCAGTCTGAAGTCTTATATGCTGGATAGAAACTAATATTTTTTTTCCTGAAACTTTTTTTTTTGAGACGGAGTCTTGCTCTGTCACCCAGGCTGGAGTGCAATGGCGCGATCTCGGCTCACTGCACCCTCCACCTCCCAGGTTCAAGCAGTTCTGCTACCTCAGCCTCCCAAGTAGCTGGGACTATAGGCGTGTGCTGTCATGTCTGGCTAATTTTTTGTATTATTAGTGGAGGCAGGGTTTCACCGTGTTAGCCAGGATGACCTTGATTTCCTGATCTTGTGATGATTCACCTGCCTCGACCTCCCAAAGTGCTGGGATTACAGGTGTGAGTCACCGTGTCCAGTGGAAACTTTTTTTAAAAGTAGAAATCTTGAATTCTGTTTCCTTATTGTAAGCGACAGAGAGGCAGGTAATTAGTGGAGGAAATGGAGGTAATCCCAGATGGAAATGGAAGTAGGAGGTGAGGCCAGTGTCAGAACTGGGAATGGATGAATGCCCTCACAAAACCACAGTTTCGGCTGAATATCAGTCATGATTTTTAGCCCTAAAAGTCATCAGTTCTCTATTTCCAAATTGTCTTCTAAGGAGTATATAGGGTTGGGACTGTACAAGTAGGCCCCGTTTGGAGGTTGGCTCTCCTTGGGACGCTGCTGTGAGTTAAATGTGTATATACAGTCACCTTCTGTTAAAGAACTCTTACTGGCCAGCAGAAAGCCTAACATAGGTAATCATTTTCAAGAAAAGAGTGCAGGAAGTCGATGTTTAATAAAGGTTGGGAGGTATAAGGTGAGGTGCCAACTTGCGTAACTGCGCACACATAAAGGCATTTTCCATTTGGTGTTGGCATGATTCAAGTGGAAAATTATTTCCTTTTCACCAAGTGGACTTTGAAGGGGGATGACAACTCTGAAGTTTCTAAACAAGGAAATGTTCATGGTCATTTAACACTTTGGGGTAAAGATTTTATATTTCAGCTGTAAACTCTGCCCTGCCCGTGCGGTCTACCCGCCACATACCTCAAACAACCTGTGCTACCTTTTAGGTATTAAAAAAAAACTAACTGCGTATAATTTAAAATCCAAAAGCAGCCAGGTGCAGTGGCTGACACCTGTAATCCCAGCACTTTGGGAGGCCTAGGCAGGTGGATCACCTGAGGTTGGGAGTTGGAGACCAGCCTGACGAACATGGAGAAACCCTGTCTCTACTAACAATACAGAATTAGCCGGGCGTGGTGGCTCATTCCTGTAATCCCAGCTACTGAGGAGGCCGAGGCAGGAGAATTGCTTGAACCTGGGAGGCGGAGGTTGCAGTGAGCCAAGATCGCGCCATTGCACTCCAGCCTGGGCAACAAGAGTGAAACTCTGTCTCAAAAAACAAACAAACAAAACAGACTAAAAGCATGCATGGTCTGTACATCAAATCATTTCTTTAGCATAACTGTACAGTCCTTGAGAATGCCTTTGATAAGCTCTGGGTATAGATGGTGGTTTTAATTATTTACTTCTGTACAAACAGCTCATTGTGTGAAAGTAAATACTTTGGACCCAGTACTATCCTGAAACTTACTGTTTTGCCTCTTGTTTACTGATTTTCATGAAAAAGGTTACTTTCTGATGGAATTTTGAAAATCATCTACAGTAAGATGTGATATCTAAGAGAGCAAGGACTTTATTTTGTTTCTTCCTCTGGGAGGAGTATTTAGAATTGTGCTTTTTATTTTTGTTCAATACATTGTGGAAGGAATGTTGACTCAGATTGAGAAATATGGTTGAGAGTCTCAGAAGTCCGTTGGGTTAGGACTGCAGGCAACTGGCACATGATCCTTCCTGACCTGCTTTTCAAGGTAGTTGTTTAGTGTGTGGCTGTTGTACCCTACTGGGTTGTGGCCAGAGACCTACTTCAGTAGAAGGGTCTAGATAAGTATGTTCAGCGTGTAACAGTAAAAGATGATATTCTGAGTAAAGAGACAAAAATGGTAACTAGTAGCTGTCGTTAACATTTAAGGGTTTCAGTTGGGTAGGAAGGATTAGTTGGCAAGCAGATTACAGAAAAAGAATGCGGAAAAAAGAATGCGGAAAAAAATCTGTAGATTCCAATAAGAATTCATAAATATGTTACAGAATACACACTGCTGTTCACTACCACATGATCTTTGAAACAGTTTTTGAGATAAAATTAAGTATCATGAAATGCAGTGCACCTGGCTTAAGTGTGCAGTTATATGAGTTTTGACAAATACACATCGGTGTAACCATCACACCAATCAAGGTACAGAATGTGTCCATCACCCACACAGAATGCCTTTTTTTTTTTTTTTTTAGTTGGAGTTTTGCTCTTGTTGCCCAGGCTGGAGTGCAATGGTGCAATCTCGGCTCACTGCAACCTCCGCCTCCCGGGTTCAAGCCATTCTCCTGGCTCAGCCTCCTGAGTAGCTGGGATTACAGGCACCCGCCACCATGCCCAGCTAATTTTTTGTATTCTTGTAGTGATGGGCTTTCACCATGTTGACCAGGCTGGTCCTGACCTCAGGTGATCCGCCCGCCTCGGCCTCCCAAAGTGCTGGGATTACAGGCGTGAGCCACCGCGCCCAGCCAGAAAGTCTTCTTGACTGGATGAATAAGCTATTGAGCTTTGGTTGTCAGAAAAGTGAGGATGATAATAAGGCTTGTTTTACAAGGTTCTTGACATAACAGTAGCAACGTACAATTGTGCGTTAGAAAGTTTCAAAAATTTTATGTAACTGTAAAACAGCCCGATGAGATGGATTGTTGAATCCGTTTTTATCCATGAGGAAAATGAGGCAAGAATGTTTTTGGCTTGTAACAGGTAACCCAGTTCCTGGTTCAATTTGGGAGCTCCTTGATGAAAGTATGCTCCCCATGTCAGGTGGCTATAGGGTCCATATATAGGTCCATAGCCGTGCAGACCTAGCAGGTGTTTAGGTGATTTGATTATTGTGAGAAGGAGGGTGGAAATAGATCAAGAGTACACATTGGAGTAGAGTTTACGGTCCATTGCTGCTATTTATTAACTCTGTTTTGAGCAAGGTACTCACCTTCTGGAAAGATCAGGTTTAGCATCTCAAAGGAGGAGGGATGGGGGAATGTGACTGTCATGTGACCTGTCTGTCCCATGGGACTGTCTACTGGGAGGATGACTGTGGGAACATTGTGGACTTTGAAGAGCTGTGCACTGATGTTGTTATCTTTACCCATGGTGGAGGCTGTGGGCTGTTCCTCATCCTGGCCTCACACACTGTGCTGGCCTGGAGTGGAGCAGTGGAATTGACAGGGTGTCGGAGAGTGGTGGCCCCTCTTTGTCAGTCCTTGGATGTGCCAAACACTGTGTTTACACAGCGCTTTCTCTCACCAGCCCTTCTGATGTCCAGAAGCTTCCAATCGCTTTTCAGCAATGAGGTCAGCCTCACTCTACAATGCTTGTCAAGTGTACTAGGAAAGAGTCATTTTAAAAAAATTCTACTTTTATTTTCTTTCTGAAATGTATAGCCATGATACAAAACAGTATGTGCTGGTTTGAGGTGGATGAGTTCGTAAGGGATTCGAAGAACTGATGTGCTGTGGCCTGACCGAAATTCTTTTGTGATAAAGCTCTGCTCCTGCAGTCTGTAAAATGTTGGTTAACATAGCTCCTTAACTCTTAATACTAAACGTGGAACCCAGCTCCTTCATACAGCTCGGGTGGGTCCACTTCTTCCAGCCCCAGCCAGTCTCTCAACTACAGAAGCAGATGGGACACTTACACATTGTGACCCCAAATGGAACTTTATTTCTTTATAACCCAACTGCCCCCCACATCCTCATTTCCCCTTACTTGTAGGGAACATATAATGTAGCAACCTGAAGATAACTCATTGTTTTTTGGTTTCAAACAGTCGCTTGCAGATAAATATCCACGTGAGGATGTTAAGTGTGGTCAGTTCACACTTCCTATCTGAGACTCTTCTCTCCTCTGAAGGATGGATTTCCTCCTTCCTCAGCGGCACACCCACTTCTGAGATGGTGCCTGGGTCCTTGACGAGCTTTTATCTGAGATGGTACCTGGGTCCTGGAGGAGCTTTTAGCATGGGCTGAGGGCTGTCTGGTGCCAGGCACTGCCTTCCAGACCTCGCTGGCCTCGACGGAAGCAGCTCATTGGGGTTAGTCTTTGGGTGCCTCTGTCCCAGGCTCGTGTGTGTGTTGGTGAATGTGGGCTCTGATGTGGCTTCCATTGCAAGAAGGGTCAGAATAGACTGACCCTTCCTGGATGTGTTCTAGGCCGCCTTTTTCTTGTTTGTTTGTGTTTTCCAGAGATGGGGTCTCGCTCTGTCACCCAGGCTGGAGTGCATTGGCATGATGGTGGCTCACCGCAGCCTGTAACTCCTGGGCTCCAGTGATCCTCTGGCGTCAGCATCCTGAGTAGCTGGGACTATGGGCATGTGGCCCCCACGGCTAATTTTTAAATTTTTTAGGGACAGGGTCGCACTGTGTTGCCCAGGCTGGTCTTAAACTGGGTTCAATAGATTATTTTGCCTTGGCCTCCCAAAGTGCTGGGATTACAGGCATGACCCACCGTACCTGGCCTTAGGCGTTTGCTGATCCATCGGCCCTCTCAGTACGTCCCTTGGTGTATTTCTTTCTCTCCTGGTGTGTTGCTTTGATCTTTGCAGAGGTGAGAAACTGCCTTCCAGATCTCACCACTGCCTTTCTCATCTACATCAGAGGTTCCAAATGTGCATCTGTGACCCTGGGGTGCCTGGTGACAGAATGTTGACTTGGACATGGTGAGATGGAATAAAAATACAGTGTACCAAGATTTTCATAAGGCTATATGTATATTACTTAAACTAAAGGAATGTTCTTTATGCTGCAGTTTTGTACCCCCTTCACTTTTTGTGTTAAAAAAATGTCCTTTTATAATGGGTTGGCAGTAGTACAAATTTTGTCTGAAGTGCCCGTCATGGCGAAATGAAAGCTGACATCCCCATGCTGTCTCTGCAGAGGTTTGGAGTGGGGATGTCCTGGGTCCATAAAATCTGAGAGGCAGAGAAGCATTTCCCTGCCTATGCCTTCGTCTCAGCTCAAGCTTTATCTTCTTCTGGAAGTGACACTTCACTGTTTTCTCCGTATCTGTAACAATGGAGCCTATTCTCTGGGTCCCTTTAGCCTCCAGTCGTTTCTGTCTTTGCAGTTTCTGTAATTATTTCCTTGTCCATGTTTGTTTTCCTGGCTGAACTGTAGGCTCTTTGGAGGCTCTTTGAAGGCTGGGACCATCTTATTGAGCATTGTGTCCCCATCACCTAGCAAAGAAGCTGGCGTGTGATAGAAGACATCGGAATGTTTGTTGCATGAATAAAAGTTCTTGTTATAGGTGGGGCACAGAGGGTCACACCTGTAATCCCAGCACTTTGGGAGGCCGAGGCAGGTGGATCACTTGAGGCCAGGAGTTCAAGACCAGCCTGGCCAACATAGAGAAACCCCATTTCTACAAAAAATACAAAAATTAGCCGGGCATGGTGGTGCACACTTACAATCCCAGCTACTCAGGCCGCCAAGGCCCGAGAATCTCTCGAAGCTGGGAGGCAGAGGTTGCAGTGAGCCAAGATTGCGCCACTGTACTCTAGCCTGGGTAATAGAGCAAGACTCTATGTCAAAAGAAAAAGTTCTTCTTGTTATAAAAAGGTCACTCGGTAGCGGGGATAAGGAAGCTGACAGAGTGGTGTGAGAAGTGCCCCCATTCTGTAGCCATGGAACTTCTCTGAGACTGTTCTGCTTGCTATTGTATACATTCCTCTTTTTGTAGCCAGTTGGAACTCTGAATATAGTAAAAATTACACAGGGATCATTTCATTCCTAAAAGTCTCTAATATGGTGGCTCATGCCTGTAATCTCAGCACTTTGGGAGGCTGAGGCGGGCAAATCACCTGAGATCAGGAGTTGGAAACTAGCCTGGTCAACATGGTGAAACTTCATCTCTACTAAAGATACAAAATTAGCCGGGCATGGTAGCACGTGCCTGTAATCCCAGCTACCTGGGAGGCTGATGCTGGAGAACCACTTCAATCTGGGAGGTAGAGGTTGCAGTGAGCCGATATGGGGACATTGCACTCTGGCCTGGGCAACAAGAGTGAAACTCCATCTCAGAAAAAAAAAAAAACAAAAACAAAACAGTTGTAAGAAAATTAGCAGGGTTTAGATTGCCAACTAAAACATCTTACGTCGATGTCACAGCAGGGAATAGGAGTGTTCTCAACTGTAACTGTGGATTCAGTTAAATCACACTGCCATTTTGCCTAAAACAGCTAAGCTATAGGAAGTTAGTGTCAAAAGGAGAGATGTTATTTTATTTAACTTATGATTAAATACTTTATACAGAGTTGAAATCACTTGGAGAAAGACATGAGTGGATACTGAACTATTTGCTTTTAAAACATTTGGGGGCTGTTGAATTCCACAAATCTCAATTGGGTGAGCGTGGGTAGAACATTTCTCTTCCATCTTTCAGTAGAAATCTTCATTGCGTTCATCTCTGCCTTTAAGCTCTGAGTGACCTTCATGTCATCGGGGCCCACAGGTCTGTGGGAATCGGAGTGGTGGTCCAGGCCTCGGTTACTGGCGTTTGTTGACCACAGCAGAGCCTCAGATTGCCGTTAAGGATGGAGTCTGTTACTGAGTTGTTTGTTGAGAAATGACTGCTGGGGGCACTTAGTTGGTGTCTGTCTTGCTTGAGCTTCAGATACCAGTGATTGTAAAGGCCGTCAGCAATAGCCTGTCAGACCCTTGGAAGTCAGACTCAAGGACCGTCTTCATGGAGCCTCAGGCTGAGCTGAACACATTAGCCCCAGGAATACAAAGCTAAACAATGTCCAACTTGTGAATTTCCACATTCTTCTCATAGCACAACAGCATGCACATTGCATATCTTTTTATTTAAAAAAAAATTACATCATCTCCTCCTCCATGTCTAGTGAGGACAGAGTCTGAGGCCTGGTGTGCTCCCTCTTCCTACACTCCCATCTAAGAAAGTCAAAAAGTGGCCAGTCCTGGAGCACTGAGACTTTGTTCTGCTTGTAAGGATAAGAGAGGGAACTTGGCTGGTCCATGTTGTATTCCTTTGTTTTCCTGGCACACCACCACCTTTAGCAGTCTCTGGAAAATTCCAACTCCAGAATGGATAGAATGGAGAGAACACCTCACTCACCTTCATAGCCGGAGACTCCACTAGGCAGGTGGTTGTTGTCAGAGCCAGGACCAGTGAGTGAATCCTCTTTATTTCTTGGAGCTGTAGCTCAGAGTCAAGCCAGGTTGCCTTCTGAAATACAACAGCCAACATGTTATCCTTACTGTGTTCTTAAGGGTGTTTTTGTTTGTGTGTGTGTGTGTTTTGTTTTGTTTTTGAGACAGTTTCACTCTTTTTGCCCAGGTTGGAGTGCAATGGCACAGTCTTGGCTCACTGCAAACTCTGCCTCCCAGGTTTAAGCAATTCTCCTGCTTCACCCTCCTGAATAGCTGGGATTACAGGTGCCCACCACCACGCCTGGCTAATTTTTGTATTTTTAGTAGAGATGGGTTTCACCATGTTGGCCAGGCTGGTCTCGACCTCCTGACCTCAGGTGATCCACCCACCTCTGTCTCCCAAAGTGCTAGGATTATAGGTGTGAGCCTCCACGCCTGGCCAGGTTTCATAAGGTCTTCATTTAATGTTACCAGTAGAAACCTGGGGATCAAACATTATTTACACCATAGACTTGCGGGTTCAGAAAAGATGTTACAATTCTTTACAAAATCCAAGTTAGGGATAAAGAAAAGGGATCAATTTTGATGTCATGATGGCCTTGGAGGAAAGGTGTGATATGAAATACATAAATGTATTTTCTCTGAATTTTTGATGTACTCTGCCATAAAACTTCACTGTTAAAACATTTAAACCTAATTTGAGGGTCTTATGCTTCATTTTAATAGTGAGATGGAAAAACCAATCCAATATTTATCTTGAATGTGTAGTTCTTAAAATTCAAGTTATTATAGCCTTCTTTTGTAGAGGCGTAGCAGAAGATAATGTATAGTTTTAGCATCGGGTGTATGTAGTGTTTCTGGTAGACCTTTTCCAATTAGAAATGATATAGTATATGATTATATTTATAAATAGCACAAGGGAATGTTTAACTTACTACATCGTCTTGGTATGCTGTGCTTTTTTTGAAAGGTGACTAACATTTTCTTTGAATATTTTTATCAATACCTTTTCCCAAAGCTGTTACACACATCTGAAATCTCAGTGTTATGAATGGACACGACATTTAAGGGAATAAAAAAATCCCATCAGTGAGTTGTTTTAAATTTCCTGGCTCAAATCCACGTATGAGTAGTGTATCTGTGTCAGCTTTGATTTGTTGGCCCGATAAAACCACAGACATGCCCATTTGAAATGGGAGCCCAGCCTTGGGTCTGGCCGACCGAGGGCCATCAGGTTAGAGGGGGCTGTCCTTGGAGGGCCTTTGTAGGACTTAGGACCTGAGACTTGCTGTGTTAGCAGTGGAGTGTTGCTAATCCCACGGAGACCTGCCTGGCTTCTGACGGGTTGCTCTCTAAAGGCTGCCTCATGATTATCTAGGGCCAAGTTAGGAATCAGAGGGGCTGCCAGTTTAAAAATAGCCACAGCCTACAAAGAGGGACCTCATGGCACAGAGCCACCGCTGCCTTCCTGATGCCAGAAGTTGATCACATGAGGGGGGCAGGAGGCCGTCGAGTGGGAGAGGGGTGCTGGCTAAAGACAGGTGTGGCCCGTGCAGGGAGGAGCCAGCATTTCTTCTTGGCTTGTGTAGGGGGAGGTAGAAGTCTTAGTGGTTGATTGAAAAAATTTTAGAAATGAAAGTAAATATTGAAGTCAGTCTTTTTATGAGGCCAGGCTTACCGGGATATATTTCTGGATAATTCTAATTTGTAAGAAACTCTTGTGTTTAATGTGAATCACTGTCAGAGGAGTTGAAACAGTAACTTGTCTTGTTTCCTTATACTGCCTTTGAACACAAAGTGAAGCCTTGTTTCAAAACTTGCAGACAACAGGCCATTTAAACAAAGACTACACATTTTAAGTTGAAATTTAGGGGAGGATTATTTCACATTCTGAGTAATAACTCTTTGGATACAATATGGTACAGATTGTATGTTGAAGTCATATGGGCTAGAAGAAACTTGGATTGGAAATTGAGACAATCTTTTCAGAATGGTAGCTGTTTGCTGATTGGCTGTAAGATATTTGAAACATAGTATTTCTTTTCGAGACTCCTTGGTTCCATTTTAGGTGGAATCAGATCCCTTGAGTAGTTGTGCAAGTAAATAATCAGTGGTCAAAAACCAGGAGCACTCTTATCCCTTGAAGTCTTCAGGGTAAGTGTGGAGACCTGATTAGGTAAGAGGAGATAATTCTGTTTGAACACCTATTGATTTAGGAATGAAATGTCATTGATTTTCAGAGATTCTTCCACAGGCCCTCAGGATTGACTGTGACGTGTAGGCTGTGTCATCTGATTTGTGGTGGCAGTGAGCACTCCCTTGCCTTTGATGCTGCCTCATGTCACCTTTTGCAGAAAGGTTAGTCTGTTGCTAATTATTGTTTTAGGCCACTGGGTCCCTTTTTTGTATTAGGTGTGATACAAGAAGGCTTGGACCGAGGGATGGCAGGAACTGAGTACAATTCAGAAGGATGACTCTGGTCACTGTTTTGAGAATATATTGTAAGGAGGCAGGGGCTCACGATTTGTCTAGTAGTAGTCCCAGAGAGAGAGAGAGTGGTGGCTTGGGCCAGGGATAATAGTGAAGGGGAGGAATGGTTGCGTTTGAAATGTAGTTTGAAGGCCGTGCCTATTGGAGTTGCTACTGGGGACAGAGGGAAAGAGGCGGCTTATTGCTGACTCCTGGGTTTTTGGCTCGAGGTACATTCATGGTGTCTTTTATTGAAAACCAGGAACACTGGTACAAGAAGGAAATGGGCAGGGGTCTGGAAGCCCAGAGTTCCCTTTTAGACTTGAAGCTTGAGATTGTATCAGACTGTTCTTGCATTGCTAGAATGAAATACCTAAGGCTGGGTAATGTATATAGGAAAGAGGATTAATTGGTTGTGCAGGCTGTACAGGAAGCATGTTGCTGGCATGTGCTTCTGATGAGGCCTCAGGCAGCTTCCAATCATGGCAGAAGGCAGCAGGGGCCTGGCATGTCACATGGTGAGAGCAGGAGCAAGGGGACAGGGGAGGTACCACACTTTTTTTTTATGGCTGTCCCTTGCAGAGCAGGGCTAAGCCATAGAAAGTGTGCCCAGAGTCAGCTGCCACACGCTTTTCAACAACCATATGTTGCAAGAACTGACTCCCTCTTGTGGCCAGCTCCAGGCCTCTCGTGAGGGATCCGCCCCCATAACCCAGTCACCTCCCACCAGGCCCCACCTCTACCACTGGGGATCACATTTCAACATGAGATTTGGAGGGGACCCACATCCAACCCGTGTCAGAGATTCCTGGTAAACATGTAAATGGAGACGTGGAGTTGACAGTTGAGAAGTCCACCCTGGAGCTTTGGGGAAAGATCAGTGCCAGAGATGGGCTTGTGGGAATTGTTATCAGAGCATATTTGAAACAAGAGTGAGTGAAGGAAGAGAAGGAATGAGGGGCTGGGCCCTGCCCCCGCCCCCCTCCAACGCTGGAGGTTGATCAAAGAATCATCTCTCAGAAGCATTTGCCAAAGAGAAGTCTGTGCGTTCAGGAGGAAAACCAAGAGAGAGTAGGGCCTCTGAAGCCAGGTGAAGGGGGCCTTCCTCAAGCTGGCTTCCCGTAGTGTGAAGAGGTTTTTGTTTTGTCAAACCGGGACCATTTTGTCCAGTTTTTGGGTGAGAGAGAGAATAAGTGAGTGTGATTATCATTTAGAAACATTGACAAGCTTCAGGAAACCTTGTTAAATAAATCATGGCAAATTCAGCCAGAAGTAAGAACAAATACAACAATCTTTTAAACACCAGAACATGGATTTTAGATTACCCATAGGCAACCTCCTTTCAGGGAAATACATACATGTGTTGATCATTTTTGAAATATTGAGAAGGATTGGAGGAACCTACTCCTTGACGGTCCCTGAAATCCAAAACACATCATTACGTCTCCTGGTCACTGTCTGTAGACTGTTTTAAGACCTTCATTTGGCCGGGCGCGGTGGCTCAAGTCTGTAATCCCAGCACTTTGGGAGGCCGAGACGGGCGGATCACGAAGTCAGGAGATCGAGACCATCCTGGCTAACACGGTGAAACCCCGTCTCTACTAAAAAAAAAACTACAAAAAACTAGCCGGCGCGGGGTGGCGGGCACCTGTAGTCCCAGCTACTTGGGAGGCTGAGGCAGGAGAATGGCGTGAACCCGGGAGGTGGAGCTTGCAGTGAGCTGAGATCCGGCCACTGCACTCCAGCCTGGGTGACAGAGCAAGACTCCGTCTCAAAAAAAAAAAAAAAAAAAAAAAAAAAAAAAAAAAGACCTTCATTTACTAGGGCTTTTTATGTAGGAGGCCCTAATCCTTATCGTAGCAAACTAGTAAACTGTAACCATGCCTCATGTGTTGAAACAGTTGAGTTGCTATTAACTACTGCTGTAATGACACATTTAGAAACCTTTCCAATCTCTGCCTTCTTACCTACTAATTGTTCCTGGGGTCTAAGCTTGTGTGACTTGTTCACAGAGGCCTTCCCTGACTGCTACTCCCATAATAGCAATCAGAACATCCATGCTTTTCTGTGTGACCTGTAGTTTGTTTATGTAGTTGTGTCTATTTTTTTTGTCTATTTCGTTTACTGTGTACTAGCTCATAGCAGAGCATTCAGCGTAAGATGGGCACTCAGTACATTTGATGAATGAATGTCGTCCAGTATTATAAAACAGACACCTTACAGGTGCCTCAGTAGCTTTGGTTTGGTGTCTGAGCTCAGTGTCTTCTTTGTTTTTATTTTTATATGTTTTTGGAGATAGGGTCTTACTTGGCCACCCTGGCTGGAGTGCAGTGGTGCTGTCTCAGCTCACTGCAGCCTCCCGCTCCGGGGCCCAAACTATCATCCCACTTCACCCTCCCAAGTAGCTGGGACTACAGGCACCCACCACCACACCTGACTAATTTTTGTATTTTTTGGTAGAGACAGGGTTTCACCATGTTGCTGAGGCGGATCTCGAACCCCTGGGCTCCAGCGATCCACCTGCCTCCTCCCTCCAAAGTGCTGGGATTATAGGCGTGAGCCACCACACCGGCCCTCCTCTTTATTTTTAAGTCTGGTTTATTGAGGTATAATTTACATGTAGCAAAATTTGCACTTTTTGGGTGTATAGTACAATGAATTTTGACAAACACATGTAGCCGTGCAACCACCAACCACAGTCAACGAAATAGATTTTCATTATTTCAAAGTTTCCTTGTGTCCCTTTCAGTCTTTGCCCATTCTTAGGCAAACACCAGTCCCGTTCCCTTAGATTGGCCTTTCCAGAATATTCTATAAATGTAGTTGTACAGTGCGGAGCCTTTTGTGTGTGACATCTTTTGCTTAGCATATGTGTTTGAGATACATCTGTATGGTTTGTGTGTCAGTGGTTTACCTTTCTGTTGTGGAGTGGTATTTCGTCATATGAATGTACCACAATTAGAAAAAAAAGTCTACCAGTGATGGACATTTGGGTTATTTCTAGTTTTTGGTGATTAGATTTTTCTTCCTAGTTTAATAACACAGACAAGATATTAAAATGGCGTCAGTAACCCACAGCTCCATACCCCCACCCACATCTGTTTTTATTTTCCTGTGTTGCTTTTTTTTTTTTTTTACATATTTTACGTAGCAGTAATCATAAAACAGAAATAGTTTTCCTAGTTTTGTAAACTACATAGTATATAAATAGTTGTATTTTATTGAATTACTGTAGTGTAATTTTCTAATTCCTTGTTGTCAACATTTTCATTTCTAAGTCTTCACAGATGTGGAAAATATACTAAAAATCTCAAATATTTCCTATAATAAATTTCTGACAGTAGTTTACTTAAGACTCTTAATCGAAAGTCATAAAAATTCAAGCAAATAGGGGCAAAAAGTGGATAGGTGTGATAAGGATATGGAGTCCTTTTAAGAACTCAGTGTCTGGCAGGTTCTCAGGAACCAAGTCAGTGAGGCAGTCTAACCCTCGCTGTTTTTCATTTCTGCTCCTCTTGGTACATTGGTCCCATCCATGTCTGTAGAGATTTGCTTTCTCTGCTTCTGGGTGTGTGGAGAAGGTGGCTGATGCACAGCCCCTGGATTTATGTTCTTTAGTTCCAGGGACACACTGTGCCTGACTACTTTTTTTTTTTTTTTAAACAGTGTCTCACTCTGTCACCCAAGCTGGAGTACAGTTGTGTGATCTCTGCTCATTGTAGCCTCTACCTCCTGGGTTCAAGCAATTCTCCTGCCTCAGCCTACAAGTACCTGGGATTACAGGTGTGTGCCACCACGCCTGGCTAATTTTTCTTTTTTTGTGCTTTTAGTAGAGACGGAATTTTGTCATGTTGGCCAGGCTGGTCTCGAACTCCTGACCTCAGGTTATCCAACCACCTTGGCCTCCCAAAGTGCTGGGATTACAAGCATGAGCCACTGTGCCTGGCCCTGACCACCTGTTTCAAATCCAAATGCGGGTGGTGGGAAAATCACATACTATTAGAGTTAAGTGTCTGCACGAGAGCTAATTCACTAGTTCATTTAGTGGAACCCACCTCAATGAGTAGGAGGGGCTGTGTTCAGAGAAAGGGGGTTATTGTGAGCTAAGCCCACACCCAGGTTTTCCATTTTAAGTAAGATACCATGAAATCAAGTCTTACAGCTGTTGAAATTGCTCTCCAAAAGCGCAGTTAAAATTAGGTCTTAAAAGAGGAGAGAGTCCAGGGAGTATTACACATTTATTTCCTTAAATTTGTATTTAGATATGAAAATAGTTGTTAGTAGTGATTAAATATCACTCATTGTCACCTATGAGTGATGTTTAATAGGAAAGAAAATCTAATTTACAGTCAACATTTATTGAATGCTTGCTTTATGTAAGCCTTGTATCTGAGATTTTTAATTTTTTTTTTTTTTTAAGACTGAGTCTCAGTCACCGAGGCAGAAGTGCCGTGGTGCAATCTCAGCTCACTAGAACCTCCACCTCCCGAGTTCAAGTGATTTTGCTGCCTCAGCCTCTCAAGTAGCTGAGACTACAGACATGCGCCACAATGCCTGGCTAATTTTTGTATATTTAGTAGAGACAGAGTTTCACCATGTTGGACAGGCTGGTGAACTCCTGAGCTCAGGTGATCCACCCACCTTGGCCTCCCAAATTGCTGGGATTACAGGCGTGACTGCACCGGGCCTCCTATCTGAGACTTCTGTGTATTGTCCGTAGGTCTCTGCTGGGATTGTTACCAGGATCACCCTTGCCTCCACCGTCAATACCAAAGTCTGAGAATGCTCAAGTTTCTTATATAAAATATCGTACTATTTGCCTATAAAGGATACATCCTTCCAGACTGTAAATCATCTCTAGATTACTTTTAATACCTAATGTAAGTGCTATGTAAATACATTTATATTAGTTTTGTTATACTGTATTTTTTATTGTTACATTTCTTTTTCTCCCGACTATGTTCAATCTGCGGTTGACTGACTGCAAATACAAGCAAGTTTTAAAGACCGCTCAGCACCATGGCGCATTCTGAGGTTGGTTTGACCCTGCAGAAGGACCTCCTTATTAAGTGGGCCTTGCCTGGGAGTGTTCCGTGAAGAGGTAGTTGTGTCACTCTTTGCCTGCAAATGAGACCAGCACTGGTGCTGAATGGCTTGGTGGCCCAGTAGGAACCTAAGCACCTTGACTTAACCCTGAAATGCGTGCGTAGTCATGCAACTCAGTATCGGGCTGTGTGTCTTGTGGTCACTTTTATTTTTAGGCCCCTACTGGGGTCACTCAGGTTGCCCAGGCTGCCTCACCAGGAGTCTGTACCTGAGCTCTGTTTGCCCAATGTCTGGTGGCCATGGGTCCAGATGTTTGTCCTAGTAATGTATTCTAAAACATCTTTTACATCAAAAACATCTTTGTCAGCATACTGCTGTGGTTACTGTGATAATTTTACTCTTCTATGAAATAATGTCTCTTTTATGATACTTAATAGACTGAGAATTTTATTGAAGATTTGAACAACAGAACTTGTAAACTTAGGAAACTTGCTCATGTGTACACATGGCTGCTTTCTGTGTGACCGTCTAGCTTAGAAAAGCTTCCACCTGGCAGGTGTGTAGGGGGTGATGCTCGCTGTCCTGTGGTGGCTTTGCATTTGAGGATTTAGCATTTGAGGTCTACAGATACTCTGGGATTTCAAGATCCCAGAGGTGGTACGATATTTTTCTCCTATTCTGTAGTTTGCGAAAGTTGAGGTATTGTGAGGTGAAGCTGTTAGCTCTGACTCTTGTAGTTTGTGGTGTTGCTTGTTTTTTTTTTTTTAAAGGTAAAAGAGATATAACGTAAAATTTACATTTTAAACCGTTTTTGAATGTACAGTTCAGTGGCATTAAGTACCATCGCAAAGTTGTGCATCTATCACCAGTGTTTTCAGAACTTTTTCATCATCCCACACAGAAAGTGTACCCATTTAACAGTAGCTCCCCGTGTTCCCCTCCCGCAGCCCCTGTTAACCTCGAATTGACTTTCTGTCTTCATTCATTTGACTACTCCAGGTACTTTAAGTGGAATCATCCAATGTTTGTCCTTGTCTGTTTTTTTTGTTTTTGACTTATTATATTTTCAGGGTTCAGCCATGTTGCAGCATGTAACAGAATTTCTTTCCTTTTTATGGCTGAATAATATTCCACTTTATGTATAGATCACATTTTGTTTATCCACTCGTCTGTCAGTGGTGTCCACTTTTTGATTATTGTAAACACTGCTGCTGTGAACGTGGGTGTACAAATATCTCTTGGAGTTTCTATTTTCTAGTTTTGGGGGTGTAACAGTGGAATGCTTGATCAGATGGCAATTCTATGTTTATCTCTTTGAGGAACCACGGAATTATTTTCCACAGCTGCTGCACCATGTTACATTTCCACAAGCAATGCGAGGACATTCCAGTTTCTCCACATCCTCACCAGCATTTTGATCATAGGCGTTCTAACGAGTGTGAAGTGGTATCTTATTGTGGTTTTGATTTGCATCTTGCTAAAGACTGATGATGTTGAGCATCTTCTCATGAGATTCACCCCAGTGGCTGGTGGCGTCACCTCCCCTTTCTTTTCTTTACCTTTTAGAAAGTGCTAAACTAACTTTCATTTTCTTCCCCAGTCCTTACCCTCTTCTGATTTGATACTGAGGTGGTAGGAGCCGGAATCAAGTAGGAAAAGCAACACCTTTGATTCTTTTATCCACATCGAAACCAAGTCTTAACTGGTGTTCAGCTTTTAGGCCTTTATGCAGATGTTAAGGGCTATTTTTTTTCCCAAACTAGTAGTAGCTGCTTTGTGGTTTAAATGGGTTTCAGATTGGAGGGCAGCCTGGGAGCTTCTTAACAGAATGCTATTAAGAGAGAAATGCTGTTTGTAGCATTTATCTAGGAAAATGAGCTTTGAGTGAAATAAATCTCCAAGCAAACTTTGGAAGATTATGTGCTTGTGGGTTGGGGATTGCCTTTACCAGCAGGATTGTTAAGGTCACATAATGAGGTGAGGGAGCTGAAGGAGGGAATGTAGGTGTGAGGGCTGCACGACGGGGAAGAACATGGACGTTGGAATGGTTAGGTTTACCTCCTAGTCCTATTTACATATAGTGTGCTTTGGGCCCTAGCTTCCACCTCAGAAATGCTAGTCATTGATACATGCATGTGTAGATGTGTGTCCAAGCTGGTTGACATAGACAGGAGTGATGAGGGACGTGTCAGAGTTCTTCCTGGAAAGACCCTGTGGGATTTTGGTGCTCCATTGCTGTGATTTGAATGTGACTCCCAAATTTTATATGTTTGGAGGTGGAGTCTTTGGGAGGTAATTAGATTTAGATGAGTTCATCGGATGTGGCCCCCATGATGAGACTGGTGGCTTTGTAAGAAGAGAGACCTGAGTTGGCAGGCTTTTACTCTCTCACTGTGTGATGCCCTTCGCCATGTTATGACACAGCAGGAGGGCCCTCACCAGACACCAGTTTTGTGCTCTTGGACTTTCAATCTGCAGAACCCTGACCTAAATGAACTTTGATGGCTTATAAGTTACCCAGTCTATGGTGTAGCGACAGAACACATACATATACATCAAAGTGAGGTATCTTACCCTAGATTTGCCTTTGTATAGGAAGGCCATTGATATAGACACTGGGCTTTTTGGCTTGTTTCAGTTAACCCCAGAGCATCTCTAGGCCACCTCTAATGACAGTGTGGCTAGCATGACTCTTGAAGACTCTTCCCCCATTGCTGCACTACATATGGCGATCTGAGACACTGCAAAATATTTGAAAAGTTCGGTTCAGGGACATTGATTTGCAGTGATATTTAATACAATCTTTTATTTTCCTTGGGGCTCTGATTCGTAATCTTTATATTTTACTGTACAACTTTTTTTCCCTTGGATCCTCTCTGTCATACTAGGAGTAAAGAGAAATAATAGTCGTTCAGCCTAAGTTAACTTCTCATCCCAACTAGGTGAAAGTGAGGGGGAGGTTGTACGTGTGTGTATATTGCATGAACTGAGGAAACTAGCAGGATAATTTAGTTCATAGTAGCTTTTGTTCTGAATGTATCTTTGGGAGTGTAATCTCCTTTTGATTCTCTAATATGGATTACTCTGGTTATATAATCTTCAAGTCATTTCCATGCCAGTGCTTTTCAAGGGCACGTTATGTTCATATGGTTTCTCATTACCTTTTATTCCTTTGTGTTTTTTTGGTGCTGAATCACGGGTGGTGGTTTCAGAAATTAGAAGAACTGCTCTGGCTGTTTACAAAGTAATGATCTGAAATGCTTTTACTTAGTGCCTAGGTTTTCTTTCACATTGAATGATAGCAGGTTATAAAAAGAAGTTGAACATACTGTGTCTGGTTTTGGGCCTAGTTTCTCTTTGTAGGAAAAGTTAATCTGCTTTGCAACAGCCCACTAGAGTACTGAATGTACTGGTTTCTTATCTTAATTGGCATCAGTGATTGGAGCCAAAAGTGATTCCTTGGTATGACATCAGTACAGAGTACACTGGCCTCTTCTACTGGGAAGCAGGGCCAGATAATTACGTTTTAGCAGATGTAATATGACAGTCATAATTATGAATCTCTTTATTTAAATCCTCTGTGGTACAGTCAGTAGGGATATTGAAAACAATAGGGATTCAAGTTTGGATAATACAAGTGAAATATTCTTGTTTTCAGCTGTAGCTTTGGGACACAAAGTATTTAATATAGTGTATTGGTGTAGGACATCTTTAAATGTTTCAGTTATTTTGTTTTGTACGTGTGTGTCTCGTTTCTATAGGCATTCCTTTTAATATGATGTTCTGAAGGCAGGATTAGTCTGCGGTATTGATGCCATTTCACCTAAGGTGGCTAAATGCACAGGTTTTAAAAAGGATAAAAATTAGAGTTTTATCCTAAATGCTCTTGTATTTTGCTTTATTTCATACATTTATGAGGCAAGATGACGGTAAACTAAAGAAGAGATGGGAGATAATTCTGATCCTGATTCTGCCTCTAAATAATTGTGTGATCTTAAAAGTCATCTAGGCCGCTACCCTGCACAATTCTAGGGGCACGGTGGCAATCATCTTTAAATGGACCAGTGAAGTTTCTGTCCATAGAATGCGGTGTGAATGGTGACTCCTAGAGTTATGCAGTAGACACTACTAGAAATCGTAACTTCTTTTCTCTAGACCTCAGTTTTCTCACATGTAGATCTAGTAGATTGGGTTAAATGAACTCAGCCACTCTAAACACTGGAAGATGAATTATCCATGTGAGTCAATGTCTTTTCCACAAGTGGACCCTGTTTATAGGAAAATAGTAAAATTGTCTTTGTTGTAAGAGTTGTATTGAATTTCAAGCGAATCTATTGTAGGGTTTGTTTTCATGTGTAGACTGCCTGCTTGCAAGACTTCTTGGCATGCATTTCAGGTGTCTGGTTTAGACAATCTGTTGTTGGAATTTGAAAGACATTTTATTTAGGGACTACACTGACTATTTTGTAAAGTAACAGCTTTGATGACACTAGTTATTCACATTGCTGAGAGCAGATATGCTGGCCCAAGATTCTGAATAAAAGATTTCCAGATCTTTGAATTGCGGTGTCTGTGAAAGGAATGTTGACTTAAAAAGTTCAGTCCATGAAGCATGTATTTGATTCCATTGGAGCATAAATATGTTTTAATATTTTGATATTTGAATAAAATTCCAAAAGTAATTATAAATATTTAAATCATTATGTAAATGTGTAAAGCAAACTTACAATGCAGAAGATGCCCGTGCCTCCGATTCCTCATCACTGACCTGAGATGGTGAACCACTGCTAATGAGACGGTATGTATCTTTCAGGAACTTTTCCTTACGCACATTATTGTATTTATTATTAACTTGAGAATTTTTGAGCAGTCTGAACTTCCTAAGTTTAAAGGATATGACACTCCTAAGAATTTATTGGTATAGGTAATTAGTCAAGGAAATGAGAAGTAAAATTGTAGCCAGGTTAATGAAGGTTTTTCCTTAAATCTAAATTCCAGTAATGTTATAGATGCAGACGTAACAACTTACCTTTAAAACTTTTTTTCTTAGGCCGGGCGCGGTGGCTCAAGCCTGTAATCCCAGCACTTTGGGAGGCCGAGACGGGCGGATCACGAGGTCAGGAGATCGAGACCATCCTGGCTAACACGGTGAAACCCCGTCTCTACTAAAAATACAAAAAACTAGCTGGGCGAGGTGGCGGGCGCCTGTAGTCCCAGCTACTCGGGAGGCTGAGGCAGGAGAATGGCGTGAACCTGGGAGGCGGAGCTTGCAGTGAGCTGGGAGGCGGAGCTTGCAGTGAGCTGAGATCGGGCCACTGTACTCCAGCCTGGGTGACAGAGCGAGACTCCGTCTCAAAAACAAAAACAAAAAAAAAAACTTTTTTTCTTTTGTATTATCCAGATCACTGGAATATTCCAGTTTCTTTAATCCAGAAGCAGTCAGCCAGCCACAGTGAACGCTGATTTAATCTGACAGGCAAAAGTCCCTTCTGTTTTCAGACATGGTCTGAAAATTGCTTGAAGAGCTTGTCGTGTTTTTGTTTGTTTTCAGTTTTACTGTAAGTGATGTGTATAGTATAACCAAGAAACATCTGCGTACAAGTTTTCTGCCTATAAAGCGTCAGAGAAGTCTGTGATGTTTCAATGGCAGAGAGTCCAAGGAAAATTCTTCAGTTTGGAAGAAAAAAAAAAGTCATTACACTCAGCCCTATTACTGCTGCCAGGCTGAGCTGGTCTTTGAATAATCATAGTCCCCAGAGAGGCGTCGGTGTATGGTCTGGTGTTTGGATTTCCTTTAGTCTGGTTGTAGTTTCTGCATTGCTCCATGAAAAAGACAGTCTCTTAGGTGCAACCAAAGGCATTAAAAATGTTTGTTTGGACAGCTAACTTGAATAAGACGTCTCTTAACGTTTATAGCAGTTGGTTCTGATACTCTGAGGACTATAGGTAAGTTAGCTTGGTATGGTTGATTTGGGGCATTTAAATTAAAACCACTCAAGTTTCAAAAGTGATTTTTTTTTAAAGCTGCTCGTTAAATCTTAGATGCTTTCCACCTGCTTATATTTTGTTTGTGGTATTTATCATACTTTATTGGGTTACCCCTACTTCAGGCTAAATTTAGAATGTTTGAAAATGCAAAGATTATTATGCAGAAAAGTGAGTACACCCTTATGCACTTTTTGGAAAGGATAATAGTCAAATGTAGTGCTCTGCTTTGGGTTAAAGTATCTAGTACAAAAACTCTCATTAAGCAACATGTAAACATGTTGTATATTATTATACCTGACTATGGTTATTTTATGGTTACGCCAACAATTGTATGGAGTGCGGCGGAAATTATTATGTATTATATACTTATATGCCATCTGAAGTGTCCAGAACCTTGCTTATTCGTCACCTTTGCATTGTGATTCTGATTGTAGTGCTTCCCCCCCGTGTGTGTGTGTGTGTCTGTGTGTGTGTGTGTGTGTGTATGTGTCTCTGTGTGTGTGTATGTGTCTGTGTGTGTGTGGATGTAAGCAGAGTGTGGCAGTGGGTCTGCTGAGAAGAAAACTGAAACTACTTGAATGCTTATAATTGAAAATGATCTGAGCATTTTAAACTTGGCAATTTGGCTTTCATGCCGTCTTGGCAACAAGAGATGAGGATTGAGGGAAACACAACTTTGTTATTTCTGCTGCTTTTATGATATGTTTAAAGAATATAGGATGCTCTGAAAATGTTAAACCATTTTCCTTATTAAGATTACTGACTAAGCCTTCAGAAATGCAGTTTTAAGAGTTTGTGAATGTGTGGGGTCTTCCACATGCTGGCTTGGAGGTTTTAGGAAGTTGTTGAGAGAAAAAAAAAATTGGAATGAAAGCATTTTTTGGAATGAACTTGAGGAATCAGAATTCTTGAACCTCAGTAGGTCAGTTAATTGACTTTGTCTTGTATCTTTATACTTCCTGCAGGCGTTGCTGGGAGCTTCTCCTTCAGGGGTGCTGTCCTTGTCCTCATCAACTGGGGGCTTGCTCATGCAAAGGCTTTTTAATTGCTTAGTGTGAATTATCTAAGACAAACTGACTATACCGTGCTGTTGACAGAGTAAGTCAGTTTTCCACTCCAATGCCCATTTAAGTTGTAAACATATTAAAAAAACAAAAACAAAAAACCCCCAAAAACTCTACTCCAGAAGTGTAAACAAAATACCATTAATTGTTTGATCTTTATTTATTGGTGTAAAAATGATTTTTTGGATGGTTCTTTTACTTTTCTGGTGTGTTTGATAGCAGTTTTAGAGGACTGTGGAATGCCATCTGCCCACCAGGACTCTCTCTTCTCTGCTGGTGGTCTTGTAATGGTTTTGTTTGTTTGTTTGTTTTTTGTTTTTGTTTTTTATTTTGGAGGTAGGGGAATTCTATCTGCTTATAAGACACTTGGTAATTTTTGACTATATCTATGAAAAATATTCTAATTACTGCAAAAAGGCTCTTAAAGATGTTTTAAATACAAACCTCATGTGGCTTTGAGGGTGGGTAGGGAAAGGGGGTGATACATGTTTGTTGAGGTCATTTTGATTTTTTTTTTTAACCATGGCATAAACAGAGTTTCTCTCATAGCTTTCTTTGTTGTATATGATTTTCTTTTAAATAGTCTTAAATGTGTGTGTTTTAGAAAGAAGCAAATTACTTTTCCTTAGATAATTAAACTAGTATCTGTCTCTGTGCTTAATAAATTATTCATTTTAACCCAGATCTCTTATTCATTCTTTGAACCTCTCTTTTATTTGTTTTGGATTGAGTAAAAGACCTTTGAGGCCCTAGAACATCCAGAATTAATATCCTAAGCTCACAAATTAGTTTATTTGAAGAAAGAGAAGAGAGAACATTCTAAAACTCCCCTAGTTTATACTCAAAGCGTAAATCCTTTGTGTATCTCTCTAGAATGTGATAGATTATTTATACAGCTCTCTGATACTATCTGCTGTGGCTTCCTTCTTTAAATATTAATGAAAGTAAAGTAGTCTTTTAAAATAATGTTTAATTCAACAGACCTGTATTGGGCACATATTGTGTGCCAGCATCTCTGCTGCTCAGTGCAGAGGACACAGCAGTGGCCTTTTAAGCATGTCTGGCTTGTCCTCTCCCTTGCCTCTTGCTGCCACTGCCAGGGGTTCACATCTGCCCTAGCAGTTTCGTGCGTCCAGTCTCTCCTCACTAGGTCTTCCACCTTCAGCCAGTTTGAAGCATCCGTCTCCATCATAACTTCTTTGGCAGACTCACATTGCCTCAGAGTAGAAGCCAAACTCTTGAGCTGACCAAACTGTTGCCTTTTTTTATCTTCATGTTCCCCAACCCCCAAACTTGGAGCATCTTACTGCACTTCAGTCTCTTTCACACCTTTTTTTTTTCTTTTCTTTAAGAAACAGGGTCTTGCTCTGTCACCCAGGCTGGAGTGCAGTGGCTTGGTCATGGCTCACTGCAACCTTGAACTCCTGGGTTCAGGCAGTCCTCCTGCCCTCAGCCTTCAGAGTAGCTGGGACCATAGGTGTGCACCACCATGCCTGGCTGATTTTTTTTTTTTTTTTAAGAGATGGGGGTCTTGCTGTGTTGCCCAGGCTAGTCTCGAACTCCAGGCCTCAAGCATTGCTCCTGCCTTGGACTCCTAATGTTTTGGGGTTGCAGCCATGAGCCACTGTACCCAGCCCCTTTCACCACCTTTCACTTTCTTTTTTTTTTTAACTGCTAGTAGAGAACTTTAATCACCGCATGTAGAAACAATACATTCATATATCAAAATTGGCCCCAAATCCTTATTATCAACAGTCTAGAAATGAAATGACACATTCGTATAAAACTTTGTTGTTTATAACTAAAAGATTTATGAAACTGTTTTTTATAAATACATTTTTTTTACCCTGAGGCTGATACCACCAAAGTGAAAACAGAAAAGTCATTATCAGCTGGAATGTATTCAATACAGAGTCTTAAAAACCATTTATCATTATTCTGGAGTGATTTCCGTTCACTCTCCCCACCCACACTATGTGATGATAACAGGAAAAGATGGCAAATGATTGTGTCCAGTCTTACTATATACTAGTCATCTAATTCTCAGATATACTGATCATACGATTCTCAATTCAGTCTACCTACTAAAACAAGAAAATAAAATTTTAGCATCCATTAGCTCTACACTGTCATACTTTAAAATATGATTATAATAGATACCATATTTTAAAATATGCTGGTCATATAATTCTCAGATACACTGATAATATGATTCTCAATTCAATCTACCTACCAAGACAAAATAAAATTTTAACATCCATTAGCTCTGCACTATCATATTTTAAAATATGTGTCAAAATCAGTTCTCTCTTACAAAAGAGAGGTTAGCAGTACATTCTCAGACCAAACGACAACAACAAACCCCCAGAAAACCAGTATAATACTTTCTTACAAAGGCTCCTGCCGTGCATTCTACATATTTTATATAAGCCACCAAGGTAAGTTCAGAGTTCGCATAGATTGCCTCACAAATACTTAACTCTGGGCTGTTAGTTACCTTGAGATAAGATCTGCAAATGTCTAAAAGAAAAATAACTCCCAAATGCTGCAACAGTTATTCCATTCAAGTGCTGAGAGAGGTGTGCATATTAGACTTGTAAAAAGATAGCCATGTTGAGTAGGAGGAGATCTCATGGAGGAATGAGGCTTGTGTGTGACCTTTGGGATGAGTGGGAATTAAACATTTTTTCATTCTCATCAAGGATGATGGTTACTTGTGTACTGGGTGTACTCATATGTGATGCTCTGCAGACATTTAATTACCCATTGGTTGCCAAGTTTCTGTTCTTCTCTTTAAAATTGCATGGACACCGCTAAGACTTGTTTCTGCTAATACTGTATGCTTTCAGTTTTATGATCTTTGACAGCTGTAACGGACTTGAACTTGGTGACAAAAATTCCCTAAATCGGCACCGGGTGTCAACTAGTCTTAAAATGCCTCTAAAGTCACAATTAGGCTTTTTTTTTTTTTTTTTTTTTTTAAACAAAGGTAAACTGATGCTAGCATAAAGATCTCTTAATTTGTAGTATATAATAATTTTATAGTCTATAAAGTATATAATTTCATATAGTAAATAACTTAAATGATAATGAATGGAGAGGATTTGTGAAAACTGAGAACCAATTCTTGGTGCTATTTCTGTTTGTCGTGAGGTAGTTTAGAAGCCCTGTGATATCTGATTTTGTGAGTGGCTATTTTTATGAAGAGATGTAGTAACGGACTTTACCAGAAAATTGAGAGTATACTGTCCTTGAATTGAGTTGACCTGTCTCTGAAAGAGCCAAGAAATAAAACCAAAGGAATTGTGTGTGTGTGTGTGTATATATGTATATGTATATATATCTGTGTGTGTGGGTGTGTGTCTGTATTTTAGTGATGGTGAAGTATACATGACAGCTAGTCTTTTTTTTTTTTTTTTTTTTTTTGAGACAGAGTCTTGCTCTGTGGCCCAGGCTAGAGTGCAGTGGCATAATCTCAGCTCACTGCAACTTGTGCCTCCTGGATTCAAGCGATTCTTCTGCCTCAGCCGCTCTAGTAGCTGGGATTACAGGTGCATGCCACCATGCCTGGCTAATTTTTGTATATTTTGTAGAGACAGGGTTTTACCATGCTGGTCTCAAACTCCTGACCTCAGGTGATCTGCCTGCCTCAGTTTCCGGAAGTGCTAGGATTACAGCCGTGAGCCACTCCGCCCGGCCAATGACAGCTGGTTTTCCTTCTTTATGGCTGGCTTCCCCAATTCCTGGGCCACAGCCTGTTAGGAACTGGGCTGCACGGCAGGAGGTAGGCAGCAGGCGAGAGGGCAGAGCTTCATCTGTGTTCATAGCCACTCCCCGTCGCTTGCGTTACCGCCTGAGCTCCACCTCCTGTCACCTTAGTGGCAGCATCAGATTCTTCTGGGAGTGCAAACCGTACTGTGAACTGTGCACGCAAGGTGTCTAGGTTGCGAGCTACTTATGAGAATCTAATGCTTAATGATCTGTCACTGTCTCCCGTCACCCCCAGATAGGACTGTCTACTTACAGGAAAACAAACTCAGGGCTCCCACTGATTCTACATTCTGATGAATTGTATAATTATTTGATTATATATTACAATGTAATAATGATAGAAATAAAGTGTACAGTAAACGTAATATGCTTGAATCATCCCCCTGCCCCTGATCCTCAGAAAAATGGTCTCCCATGAAACCAGTCCCTGGTGCCAAAAAGGTTGGAGACCTCTGGATTAGGGCATAGACTAGTTCAGGGATCAGGAAGCTACGGTCCATGGCCAAATGTGGCCCTCTGCCTGTTTTTTGTAAATCATTTTCCTGGGATGCAGTTGCGCTTGTTCATTTCCATATCATCTGTAGCGTCTTTGGTTCTACAACAGCACATTTGAATAAATGCAGCACAGACTGCACGTCCCATAAAGCCTAAGGTATTTTATATTGGCATTTTTCAGAAATGGCTTGCCAGCCCTTGGACTAGATTAACGTGTGAAGACATCTTAAAAGAAGCAGACCTGGGGAATATTTAAAGATGAAACAGGAACAGGGAAATTGTTCAGTGTGTAGGGGATGCGTTATTATAAAATGTTGTTTAATGGGTTTTCTTTTTTTTTTTGAGACGGAGTCTGGCTCTGTCGCCCAGGCTGGAGTGCAGTGGCCGGATCTCAGCTCACTGCAAGCTCCGCCTCCCGGGTTCACGCCATTCTCCTGCCTCAGCCTCCCGAGTAGCGGGGACTACAGGCGCCCGCCACCACGCACGGCTAATTTTTTTGTATTTTTTAGTAGAGACGGGGTTTCACCGTGTTAGCCAGGATGGTCCCCATCTCCTGACCTCGTGATCCACCTGTTTCGGCCTCCCAAAGTACTGGGATTACAGGCGTGAGCCACCGTGGCCGGCCCCCTAATGGGTTTTCTTTCATAAAACTGCAGGTACAGAGAAATTACTGCCTTTTTTTTTTTTTTTTTTACAGTTTTCTGTCATAAAAATGCAAGTGCATAGAAATTACCCTTTTCCCTGGCTGTTTTAGAACCTATTAGCTTGGTTTTCTGAACAGTATCAGTGAGTAAGAAGATAGGTCAGATGTCATCAGCTACCCTGATTCTCCGTATCCCCAAGGATTTGTAGATCATATGGTGTTTTCGTATTAAGTGAGCGCAGGCCTGTAACATCTTTGTTTTGACGAAACAAAAGATGACTAAAATGACATAGTTGTTAACTATTGTTCGCTTCTTTCAAAGCAGTTATAGTATTTAAGAATGTGTCTATCATCATGCTTCTTTCCCCCTCAAAAAACCCTTTAAAACAGTCAGCTTCACATACAGTAATTTATTTCTTGCTCGCTGAGATCTAGATGGGTATTTATGATTTGTGGTCACTAATCCTCCAAGGAGGGATTCAGGGATCCAGGCTTGTTCCATCTTGCGGTTCCATCTTGAACATGTTTCCACACTTGGCTTGCTTTGTTCATCTGTGTAGTCACATAGGAAAGAGCGTGAAGGATTATGTGTGAGTTCTATGGTCCAGGCTCAGAGGTGGTACATATGATGTCCACTCACATTCTGCTGGCTGGAATACACAGCATTACCTGCAAAACACATAGAAACATATTATCTGTGTGCTAGAAAGAAAAGGAGATGAGTTAGGTAACCAGCCAGCCGCAGTCACTAGTGTTTCCCTTTGCCTCGGGCTCCAGGATGGCTGGGTAGGGTACTGTTAATCGTGTTGTCTTAAATTCAGTGCCTCCAGCGAGTATCTCCCTCACTGCACCCTCGTCCTGGCCCTGGTGGGCAGCTCATTCCCAAGAGAAAAAAAAGAGGTTGGGCCATTCTGAGTTTGTGCAGATAATTCTTAATAAATTTACAAAAATCCACTAAGTCACTTCACTTCTCCTGGATGAAGTGAATCAAAAGTCAGGAGTGTTACACAAATTAAGTTCCTTCCACAGGGAAGGAATAAGCTGAAGTGGTATGGAAGCAACATTCCCAGTTATCTTCTAGATGCAAAATATGAGCTGTCTTGAGAGGAGCATTCAAAAGCATAAATTAAGAGTCCTAATGTAGGGAAAGTCCATATCTACTTTAAGAAGTGGCACCGGCCGGGCGCGGTGGCTCACGCCTGTAATCCCAGCACTTTGGAAGGCTGAGGTATGTGGATCGCAAGGTCAGGAGTTCAAGACCAGCCTGGCCAAGATGGTGAAACCTTGCCTCTACTAAAAACACAAAAAATTAGCTGGGTGTCGTGGTGGGCGCCTGTAATCCCAGCTACTCAGGAGGCTGAGGCAGAGAATTGAACATGGGAGGTAGAGGTTGCAGTGAGCCAAATCGCGCGATTGCACTCCAGCCTGGGCAACAGAGCAAGACTTCATCTCAAAAAAAAAAAAAAAAAAAAAAAAAAAAAAAAGGTACCATTGGATGTGAAAGCAGCCAGCCCTGACAGCCACTGTTGTTATTGATCTGGTCAGCTGGACAGGTATTTCTCAAAGCTCTTTACCACATCTTTGGTAATACAAGGTGGCCCATGGACCAAAAGGATCGGTATCACCAGGGAGAAGGATAGAAATGTAGAATCTCAGGCCCCACCCTTGCCTTCTGAATCAGTCAGTTGACCAGCCAAAGGCCCAGTTGATTTGTAGGCACATTAAAGTCAGAGAAATGCTGTTTCAGAATAAAAGGATGTAATTTCAAATTTATACTTGTTTTCTAAATCATTTAAGGTATAACTTGTGTTACTTCATAGTCTTCCATTTTGAAATGCATTAAATCAACTCTAGTTTCCTGCTGTTTATTTAAACAACTTCATGGGAAATCATTATGCTTTTAGGAAAGTGACCATCAGGTACTCGGCTACTTGGTTCCTAGGTGGTAGACATGCTCCGTTAAACCCAGTGCTTGAGGTGGTTATTGAGTTTGATGAAAGGTAGGCTGCAAGAGCAAATTTAAGAATGTAAGCTTGAATTATGAAAAATAGTAGTAAGTTGAGGCTTAGAGTAGAACTATTAGCTACCTTGAATGGTTTTAACAGGAGGTGGAGACTTATGAATATATTTTTTATAATACATGCTGCTGATGGCATTTTGTTCAGCTGCTTAATTTTTGTTTTTGTTATGTTTTGTTTTTGAGACGAAGCCTCGCTCTGTCACCCAGGCTGGAGTGCGGTGGCGTGATCTCAGCTCACTGCAACCTCCGACTCCTGGGTTCCAGCGATTCTTGTGCCTCGGCCTCCTGAGTAGCTGGGATTACAGGCACCGCCACCACACCTGGCTAATTTTTGTATTTTTGGTAGAGACGGGGTTTCCACCATGTTTGCCAGGCTGGTCTCAAACTCCTGGCCTCAAGTGATCCGCCCACCTCGGCCTCCCGAAGTGTTGGTATTACAGGCTTGAGCCACTACACCTGGCCTCAACTGCTTAATTTTTAATGAGATAAAGTGATAGCTTAGATGTGCCAATGTCATCTTTTTCATTCAAGGGAGGTTGAAGATCAGGTAATATTTTGACTTTTAAAGCCTACAGAAGTAAACTACTATTGTGACTTGTGAGTTCTTAAAAACTTTTAAGAAGATTGATAATTACTTTATGATTTGGGAAGGTATAAATTATAACTGTATTTGTGTTGATGTCTTAAAGGACTGGCGTGCCGTATATTGACATAAATAAGGAGTAAAATTAAGTTCTGTGTGGTTATAAAGTAATGAAGCCAGCTTTTATGTTTTACTTTTGGAAACATTCTTTTTTTTTTTTTTTTTTTTTTTTTTTGAGACGGAGTCTTGCTCTGTCACCCAGGCTGGAGTGCAGTGGCCGGATCTCAGCTCACTGCAAGCTCCTCCTCTCGGGTTCACGCCATTCTCCTGCCTCAGCCTCCCGAGTAGCTGGGACTACAGGCACCCGCCACTTCGCCCGGCTAGTTTTTTGTATTTTTTAGTAGAGACGGGGTTTCACCGTATTAGCCAGGATGGTCTCGATCTCCTGACCTCATGATCCGCCCGTCTTGGCCTCCCAAAGTGCTGGGATTACAGGCTTGAGCCACCGCGCCCGGGAAACATTCTTGACTTTATAATGGTAATATGGTGTTACAAGGTTAACTATATTAAGTCCAAATTATCAAGCTAGACACTGTGGGTAATAGGAAGGTATAGAAGACATCTACTCTTCTATAGGCCTCTAGTGAGTTTCTAGTTCAGTTGGTGAAATAAGACATACAACTGTTGTATCATCTGCTGTTGACAGCTGATTTGGCCACGTCATGCAGTTTATTTCTCAGAGGTTTCCTCATTTGTAAAATGAAGTTTGAATTGGATCTCTAAAATTTCTTTTAGCATTAATATGATAATGATAATGAATTCTATTATATGATAATAATTGTAATTAATATAATGATTCAGTTCTTCAGGTGTGTCTCTTCACATGAGGAAATAATGGAATTTTTTGTCTTTGGGGAATAAACAATCACTTCTAAGATATAGAAAGTAGATTTAGAAACTTTTTTCCCCAAAGGCATTGGAATTTTTCCTCAAAGCTTGTACTAGTAGTTCTTTGACCATCTTTCAGCACATGTTTACTAATTTTTAACCTTATAAATCCTTAGAGAAATACATATTTTGGTAACTGTTTAAGAGGACCTGCTTCTTTACATTCCCAAATCTTAATAAGTGGGGAATTTGTTCTCTGTGGTCCAAAATGTTGTCTGAAAAAGATCTCATTTTCCCAAATGATTCTCTTAGAAAGGAAACTTGATCATTCTGCTTTGTTCTGGAGTGTTATATAAGTGTTATACGTTTGTTCTGGTGTTACACCTTTGTTCTGGTGTTACACCTTTGTTCTGGTGTTACACCTTTGTTCTGGTGTTACACCTTTGTTCTGGTGTTACACCTTTGTTCTGGTGTTACACCTTTGTTCTGGTGTTACACCTTTGTTCTGGTGTTACACCTTTGTTCTGGTGTTACACCTTTGTTCTGGTAGGTAGTGCTACCAAAAGAGAACTTGACAAATTATCCCTTTGGGTGAGGATGGTATGTTTCAAGTTTGTTCGTTTGTTTTTTTTTTCCTCCAGCACACACTCTCTTTTTATTTTTTAACTTTCTGCATCTAAAAATTAACATTTTTATTAGAAATAAAAATATTTCTAAGATGGTAACTTTGAAGGCTTTACAAATAGCAACTACAGGAAAATGAAGACTTTGCTTATGAGTCAGGTGAGATTAAGTCTAAGAATGTATGTGTCTAGCAAGTGGTGGAAGGTTAGGACCCATTCTTAAAGTTGGGGAGAAGTAAAATAGGCAGTAAACAAAATGGCCAACTTTTAACTCTTGACAAACTCCTGAGCTAAGGCTGGTCACCCCTTTTCTGTCCGTGGCTTTGTCTGCATGGTGGTGGTGGTGGCTTAAAGCCATTGTTTTCTTTTCATGAATGGTGAGGTGGATCTTCCAGCTTCCTGGAACTGAGGAGCTTAAGTACAGAACCTTTTTGATATCCAAATCTCTGTACCACTAATTTTTTACTCCTGTCTACAAAGTAGAAGAGATGTCAGTACATTTATGTTATATCAAAACACTCCTTAAGTATTTATGAACACTTTAGTCTCTTTGCTCACCAATTTGAAATTTGTTTTATTTTGTTTTGTTTTGTTTTAATAGTAATAGGATCTCTGTCACCCAGCCTGAAGTGTGGTGGTACTACTGGGCCCAGGTGATCCTTTCTCCCCAGCCTTCTGAGCAGCTGGGACTGCAGGTGTGCACCACCACACCCTACTAATTAAAAAAAAAATTGTAGAGGTAAGGTCCTGCTGTGTTGCCCAGGCTAGTCTTGAACTCCTGGGCTCAAATGTTGCTCCTGGCTCGGCCTCCCAAAGTGCTCAGATTACAGGCATGAGCCACCACACCCAGCCTCTTTCTGTGAATTAAAAAAAAATCATAAACCCAAGTGTACTAAAAAGTTATGTGAAAGTTGAATGGTTAATGCCTTCTTTATTTTTCTATTACTCTTGTAAACTACTAGCTTGTAAATCTAAAACATTTAACCTTTAGTGGCGTTTCACAACCATTAACAATGTTTTTATACTATAATGACATGGGAAAATGCCTCGAAGGCAATGCTGACCACAATATATGAGTCTTAAAAGTAAAACTCAGTATATAATATATATAATATATTTTATATTATATATTTTTATATATAAATATATAAAGATAACTTATATATATATAAAATATACATACATAGTAACATGCACATTATAGAGAATCCTGCCCCCTTTTTAAATATAGCAATTTGGCAAATGATCAGATGTCAAAGATTGTGAAGATTTCAGTTTAGTATTATTTATAAATGAGAAAAGCTGGACCTCTTTTCTACAAAAGGTTTTTTTAAAAAATTAGCTGGGCATGCTGGCACATACCTGTAGTCACAGCTACTCGGAAGGCTGAGGTGGGAAGATCACTTGAGCCTAGGAGATTGAGGCTGCAGTAAGCTGTAGTCATATCACTGCACTGCAGCTTGGGTGACAAAGTGAGACCTTGTCTCAAAAGAAAGAAAAATAAAAAAAAGACAACTGGTAAAAACAAACATAGGACTAGTGATACAGTTATTTATCCTCTTATATACGTATTTATAAAATAACTTTGGGTCTGAGCATGGTGGCTCAGGCCTGTAATCCCAGCACTTTGGGAGGCTGAGGTGGGCGTATCACGAGGTCAGGAGTTCGAGACCATCCTGGCTAACACGGTGAAACCCCGTCTCTACTAAAAATACAAAAAATTAGCTGGGCGTCGTGGCGGGTGCCTGTAATCCCAGCTACTTGGGAGGCTGAGGCAGGAGAATCACTTGAACCCGGGAGGCGGACGTTGCAGTGAGTCAAGATCGCGCCACTGCCCTCCAGCCCGGGCGACAGTGCCAGACTCCGTCTCAAAATAAATAAATAAAAAATAACTTTGACATATGAGCCCTTTAGTCAATTTATATGAACTTTAAAAATCATCTTTTATGTACTTCAGAAGAGGGAACTTGGGTAATAAAAATTACGTTAATTGAAGCTAATAATTATTTACAAAGACAGTTCTCACGATCTATGCTAAGTGCATGTTTGCAGTGCACTTTGCATATATTTGCTTATGCCACAATCTGTTAAAACTGAGTATTAGCTGTTAGGGAAGCAGAAAGGTGTAGCATATTTAAGTGCTTTTGGAAAATATATCCCATATATGTAAGCCTAAACATGAATAAATATATTTCTTGATTTAAACATTTAGCTTGGATATATTTTATACTGGAGGATTAAAAATGTTAATTTATGTTTCATAAAAGCTTTTATTGAGGCTCTTGCCAATAAACCATTCAGTGATTTCACCACGGAGTTATATGGTAAAAAGAGTTCACAAATTTACACTTTCCATTAGGATATAAATCATGCAGCCCTCATTTTTGGATTCAAAATCGCCTTTTGGATGTGTGTGTGTGCACATGCTGTTGAAATCAACTTTGCAGCCTTTCTTTATTCCATTAAAGGCTGGTATCAGGATGCTTGGCCAGAAACACACAGAGCCCTGTTAGCGAAGAAAACTGATCGTTTCGGTTTTAACATAGTTCCTATTCTGGTTTTATTCAGGCCACTGAAGTTTGAATACAGAGAAAACGTTGCAAGGTAGAAAAATGAGACCTACTCTTCATTCAGCAATTCGAATTAACACATGGAATGGCATTTTTTCGCTACCTCATGGATATATTTTTTTTCTTTACAACAGTACTGTGACATCGGATTGACGTTGAATACTAGGATTGGAAAATCAGTTCAAGTGTGTGTGTATCTGTTCGCGATAGTAAAAAGAGTTAACAAATTTACACTTTCCATCAGTATATGAATCACGCAGCCTTCATTGTAGAATTCAGAATGACCTGTTTGTAGTCCTAGCTTGAACATTTGGACCTTTCTTAGGCACTGCAGTTTGACCAAAAGCATAATAAAATTTAAGTTATTTCCCAAAGGTGGCCAGGCATGGTGGCTCACGTCTGTAATCCCAGTGCTTTGGGAGGCTGAGGTCAGGAGTTCGAGACCAGCCTGGCCAGCGTGGTGAAACCCCATCTCTACTAAAAATACAAAAATCAGCCACACATGATGGTGTACACCTGTAGTTCCTGCTACTTAGGAGGCTGAGGCAGGAGAATTGCCTGAAACGAGGAGATGGAGGTTTCAGTGAGCCGAGATTGTACCACTGCACTCCAGCCTGGGTGACAGAGCGAGACTCCATCTCAAAAAAGCAAAAAGTTTTAGATTTGAATGCTTCCGTGGGTGTTTTTAAAGGTTTCATTTTTAAGTGTACAATTCAGTAGTTTTCAGTATATAGCCTTGTACAACCATCATCATTATATAGTTTTAGAACATACTCGCAAAAGAAACATCATCCCAATTAGCAGCCACTTTAGGTTTGCCTGTTCTGGACGTTTCATGTAAATAGTGTTGTATAGTATGTAGACCTTTATGACTGACTTCTTTCATTTGATATAACATTTTCAAGTGTAATATTATATCCACATTGTACCATGTGTCAGTATTGCATTCCTTTCTATTGCTGAAGAATATTTTGTTGAATGCATAACAACACATTTTGCTTTCTGCTCTTCAGTTGATGGGCATGTGGGTTTCTACTTTATGAGTATTATCAATAGTGCTTCTAGGCTGGAGTGCAGTGGCACGAAATCGGCTCACCACAGCTGTGCTCCGCCTCCCAGGTTCAAGCAATTGTCCTGCCTCACCCTCCTGAGTAGCTGGGATTACAGGCATGCACCACCATGCCCGGCTAATTTTGTGTTTTTAGTAGAGACAGGGTTTCTCCATGTTGAGGCTGGTTTCGAACTCCTGACCTCAGGTAATCTGCCTGCCTTGGCCTCCCAAAGTGCTGGGATTACAGGCTTGAGCCACTGTGCCTGGCCTGAATAGTGCTTCTATTAAGAATCATGCATATTTGTGTGCAAGTTCCCGTGTTGACATGTTTTCATTTTCTTCAGTAGATTCTTAGGAGTAGAATTGCTGAGTCATGTGGTACTTAAGTCTTCTTTGGCCACCATAACAAATTATCATACACTGGATGGCTTAAGCAACGAAAACTTATTTTCTCACAGTTCTGGAGGCTGGAAAGTTCAAGATTAAGGTTCTTTTCAGGGTTTGGTTTCTGGTGAGAGCTCTCCTCCTCTTCTCAGTGTACCCTAATTTTGTAGAGAGAGGGGATGAATCAAAGGTGGGAGAGCATTCTGGTGTCACTTCCCTTTCTTCTAAGGGCACCAGCTCTGTTGGATCAGCACTCCACCCTTATGACTGCATTTAACCTTAATCACCTCCTTAAAGGCTCTGTCTCCAACATGGTTAACATAAGGAGGGGGTTGGGCTTCACATATGAATTGGAGAAGGGGCGGGGAACAGTTTCGTCCATAACATATGGTAACTGTCTCACATTTCGAGGGACTTCCACCAGGGTACCACTTTAGCCTTTAAGAATCGACAGCTTTTTTTTTCCTTCAATTTGGAAATGGCATATGTTTTAGATAAGAATAAAAACAAAGGAGAAACGTGAGTTCTTGATTGATCTTCAGCTCATTTGCTGGGCTTTCATGGTCTAATATTCACTCTGGGTGGAAATAATAGGGGGCCCTTCTGAGAATGAAAGGGACATGATTACTAATCATCCTGGGACAACAGACATATTTTGGGACAGAGCCTTTAAGGAGGTGATTAAGGTTAAATGCAGTCATAAGGGTGGAGTGCTGATCCAATAGAGCTGGTGCCCTTAGAAGAAGGGGAAGTGACATCATAAGCAAATATGGGTGAATTGTCACTCTATCAGCCAAGAAGAAGGAAAAACTATTGCCAGTTTTAGCTCCTTCTCTCTATGACAAGTCCCTAAGAGGCATATCAGTTATAAAGTCAGGGACAGGGTTAACGAGAAATGACCCATCTTCCAGTCTGCCCCATTCCCTCACATATAAAAAGTGTCTTGAAAAGGGGTGATAGATTGCATAATTATATCTCAGTTACCCACATCAATAGTTGTGGGTTCTAAATGTGAACATAAAGTGGTTGAAACTAATCACTTAGTGATTGAAACTAAGGGGTGGCCTGTTAATTTTTCTAATAGTTACTTGAGTTAAACATTTTATTTCTTCCAGGGAACAACAAACCATTTAATCTTCAGAGCAACTTAGACTAAAACACTTTCAACTGTGCTGAAAAACCTAGAAGACAGACCATTTTTCCCATCCTCTCATTTAAAAGGAATTGAAGAAGACATAAAATGGCAGAGGTTTAAGGTTACTATTCAGGATGACTGATGATAATTCAGATGGTAAAATAGAAGATGAATCGCAAACCTTCTTTACCAGTGATGAAGATGGAAATACACATGCATACAACCCAAGATCACCACCTACACAAAACTCCTCAGCCAGCAGTGTGGATTGGAATTCTGCCAACCCAGATGACATGGTGGTTGATTATGAAACTGACCCTGCTGTGGTTACTGGTGAAAATATTTCTTTAAGCCTTCAGGGTGTTGAAGTATTTGATCCTGAAAAGTCTTCTAGTGATTTCTTTAGTAAGCAGGTGTTAGATATGCATAAAGATTCCATTTGTCAGTCTCCTGCACTTGTAGGTACCGAGAAGCCCAAATATCTGCAACACAGTTGTCATTCCCTAGAAGCAGTTCAGGGCCAGAGTGTTGAGCCATGTTTGCCTTTTGTGTGGAAGCCTAATGACGATTTGAACTGTACAGGCTACTCTGCTTCCTTGGAACTAAACCAGACATTTGATATGACAGTGGATAAAGTTAACTGCACCTTTATATCACGTCATGCCATCGGAAAGACTCAGTCCTTCCACACCACTGGAAGCCTGCCACCAGCTGGTAGGAGAAGTGGAAATACATCTTCTTTATCCTATTCCACTTGGACATCTTCCCATTCTGATAAGATGCATGCAAGAGAAACTACTTACGACAGAGAAAGCTTTGAAAACCCTCAAGCCACACCATCAGAAGCCCAAGACATGACTTACACAGCATTTTCTGATGTGGTGATGCAAAGTGAGGTTTTTGTTTCAGATATTGGAAATCGGTGTCCACGTTCTTCAGGAAAGGTCACCAGTGAGTACACAGATGGATCACAGCAAGGACTAGTTGGAGAAAAAGAGACACAAGCTCTAACACCAGTTTCTGATGGCATGGAAGTCCCCAATGGTTCTGCCTTACAAGAGTTCTTTTGTTTATCCCAAGATGAATCCAATAGCGAACCACATTCACAGAGCTCATACAGGCAAAAGGAAATGGGCCAAAATCTGAGAGAGACAGTGTCCCATTGTCTTATTGATGATGAATGCCCTTTAATGGTGCCAGCTTTTGATAAAAGCGAAGCCCAAGTGCTGAACCCAGAGCATAAAGTCACTGAGACTGAAGACACACAAATGGCCTCCAAAGGAAAGGATTTGGAAACCCAAAATCGTACCTCAGAATTGATTCTAAGTAGCCCGCCAGGACAAAAGGTGGGCTTGTCATGTGGACTGACCTGGGATGCAAATGATATGGTCATTAGCACAGACAGCATGATATGCATGTCAACACCAGTCCTAGAACCCACAAAAGTAACCTTTTCTGTTTCACCGATTGAAGCAACAGAGAAATCTAAGAAAGTGGAGAAGAGTAATCGAGGGCTTAAAAACATACCAAACTCGAAGGAGGCACCTGTGAACCTTTGTAAACCTAGTTTAGGAAAATCAGCAACCAAAACGAATACCCCAATAGGTTGCAAAGTTAGAAAAACTGAAATTATAAGTTACCCAAGACCAAACTTCAAGAATGTCAAAGCAAAAGTTATGTCTAGACCAGTGTTGCAGTCCAGAGATGCTGCTTTATCTAAGGTCACACCCAGACCTCAGCTGACCGGTGCCTCATCACCCTCATCAGTGGTTTCCTCAAGACAGCCAACAGTCTTGAGCAGAACACCAAGAGCTGACTTGAATGCAGACAAAAAAGCAGAAATTCTAATTAACAAGACGCATAAGCAGCAGTTTAATAAACTCATTACTGGCCAGGCTGTGCGTGTTACAACTCATGCTAAAAATGCTTCACACAGGGTTCCAAGAACAACATCTGCCGTGAAATCGAATCAGGAGGATGTTGACAAAGCCAGTTCTTCTAACTCAGCATGCGAGACCGGGTCCGTTTCTGCGTTGTTTCAGAAGATCAAAGGCATACTCCCTGTTAAAATGGAAAGTGCAGAATGTTTGGAAATGACATACGTTCCCCACATTGATAGGAATAGCCCTGAAAAGAAGGGTGAAAAAGAAAATGGGACATCTATGGAAAAACAAGAGCTGAAACAAGAGATTATGAATGAGACTTTTGAATATGGTTCTCTGTTTTTGGTAAGTAATATATACATTTTTTTGCAAGCTTCAGAGAACTGTGGAGAAAACCGAGATGTGTTAGCAATTAGTTATCTGTCAGTCAATAATATTGCAGAACTAGGTGGGCAGATGTACATTTAGTTGTTAATTCATTGTCTTGTCAGTATGTATTAGGGTGTTAATAGGTTTCAATATAACAAACCTGCATATGGGAAAAAAAATCCTCAATGTCAGTATTTTGTATCAAGTATCACCATTCTTTTTAATAGTGTGCTGAAAAAATGAAGCTACTTTAATATTTTAGTGTAATTAGTAGTTTAAATGCCTGATACAATCAGGTTATATTTTATTTTTCTGAAAACGTTGGGTTGTCAACTTTAAAATGTATCGGACAACATTTAAGAAAGGGCTTGAGAGTGCTGGTAAACATGTCAACATAAAAATAACTCCTGGACTCTTGTGGAGGTGGCAGCTCCGGGAAGTAGAGCCCTCTTGTATGAGCAAGAGCGTTCTTGATTTTTCCTCTGACCAGCTAAGAATGATTTTGGACAAGTGATTTTTTGAGACCCAAAGATGAAAGGATTGGCCCTAGTGGATGTGTGAAACCTCTTGTACTCTTAATGTATTAATTCCTGGTACATAAAATAAAATATCTTTTACTCATGTATAGTGAAAAACTAGTATGTTTTCCATAGCACCTGTCTAAAATATTTGGGGAGCACCTAGAGACTGCTATGTAAAGAATAAAGAATTCACATGCAGTGTAAAGGTGATTTTCCTTTAAACATGCATGTATTTTTGAGAATAGTGTGAAGAAATTGGTTTTCTGAGTTTTAAAACATTTGACAGGCCACTGTTGGCCATTGGGTGTGTGTCCTCGGCCCTATTTTTGGCAGTGGGGACTTAGGTGTATTTTCAGCCCCAGACAGGCTGTCCTTGGGTGCCTGTCCTCTGGGTCAGGAAGGGAGGTAGGTGCCAGGGGAGAAAGGCAGGTGTGACACAGCCAGCCTGTCCCTCGGAGGGCTCATGGCAAGAGGAATGAAGCACATGGAATAGCAAGTGCGGAAGAGCTGACTTAGGTGTGTGTCTTCAGGGTGCATAGGGGCCACACAGGAGGGAATTGTCGGGTTCCTTTAGAAGACAAGGTTAGGAAAGACTGAAGATATTCTTGATTCTCTAAAACATCAATTTAGACATGTTTGGGTTTTAACAACCAGTCTTCTCTGTTTGGAAGAAGGGTATACCACAGTGATTTCTAAACTAATAAGTTCATCCATAGTTTCAAAACTCAGGTTTAGTTTTTAAGTTATCTTAAAGTCAAACTTAGAAAACTCATTTATAATTTTAATTTTTTTGCAAAATTAAATTACAACATGCTCTTAATTCTAATCAACTTTCTTAGTTTGGCATTTATAGATATACGTAGAAACACAATGTTTATTCTCTTGATATATGGGAGACTTTTTTTGGTGTGTCAGTCCCCAGCTACCAAAAACGCATAAAGTTTTTTTTTTTTTAAATGACATTTGTCTTGAGTTTAAATTGGTTGTGTAATTGTGTAATTTTGAAACTAAAAGTTTTCCTGATTTGTGTATTTAGTCTTAGGGTTATATTGCCCCTGTGCAACTTGAAAGCCTGTTCTTCAGGCTCCCGATGTGGTATTGAAGTAAGGTGATAGAATCATCAGGTTGAAATGGATCCTAGTACATCTTGGAGAAGCAGCACTTTTCGCCTTAGGAATCTGGCAATTAGGATTCGTAATTAGATATGAAATACTTTGTAAGTCCTGAAAGGTTGTCCCATATTCGCAGTGCTGTCACTTTTGCTTGACAACTGGCATAAAGGACTTACTCTTTTTTCTTTTTTTCTTTGTTTTTCCCTTAAAGATGGAGTCTTGTTCTTACTCTGTCCGCAGGCTGGAGTGCAGTGGCACAATCTTGGCTCACTGCAACCTCCGCCTCCTGGGTTCAAGCAGTTCTCCTGCCTCAGCCTCTGAAGTAGCTGGGACTACAGGCGTGCACCACCACATTCAGCTAATTTTTGTATTTTTAATAGAGACGAGGTTTCACCATGTTGCCCAGGTTGGTCTCGATCCCTTGACTTCATGATCCGCCTGCCTCAGCCTCCCAAAGTGCGGGGACCACAGTCGTGAGTCACCGCGCCCGGCCTACTCTTTCTTCATGATCATGTCTGAAGCACCGTGCTCTCTGATTTTGCTAGTTTATGTCTTTCACATTTCCATGACTCTGGGAAGGAGGATGGGAAAGTATCTGGGAGACCCTCATAGGCCACTGGGCTTTGCACTTACTGTAGAGAGCTGAATGGATTCGCTGAGTGTTTTCCTGAAAAGTGAACGTCTGTTGGTCACTTCAGCAGCACTCAGAGGCTCTTGTTGCCCTGGATTGATGAGGAGACCATCCTGGAGGGATGTTAATTTTCTTTTTCTTTGAGATGGAGTCTTGCTCTGTCACCCAGGCTGGAGTGCGGTGATGCAGTCTCAGTTCACTGCAACCTCTGCCTCTCAGGTTCGAGGAATTCTCTCACCTCAGTCTCCCGAGTAGCTGGGACTACAGGCGCATACGCCTGGCTAGTTTTTTGTATTTTTGTTATAGATGGGGTTTCACCATGTTGGCCAGGCTGGTCTCAAACTCCTGACCTCAAGTGATCCGCCCGCATTGGCCTCCCAAAGTGCTGGGATTACAGGCGTGAGCCACCACACCCAGCCGGATGTTCATTTTTACTGTTGCTCTGTTGGCCTACCTTCGACCTTGAATTTACTGAATCCCGAGGCTGCCTGCAGCTTCACAGCTCTTTGGTGGTCAGGGTTTATCTGAATCGTTAGAAAAGTTTTTATTTGGAAGAAGGCACTTGATTTTTATTTGAAACAGGGGGCTTTATGTAGCTTCTCACAACAGAGGTTATGTATTCATGATAGCGTGTGAGATAAAGAGAGTGGAGACTTACCTAAAAGGAAAGGAATTGATGTTTATTCAGTCCTTGCTCTGGGTCGGGCACTTTGCTCAGGTGCCTTAGGTATATTAGGTTGTTTAATAGGCCTGTAATGCTCAGGTGCTTTACATACATTGTTATTTACTCTTCCCAGTAACAACAGGGCAATTGTTGTCGACATTTTAATACTTCAGCCAGGCCACTTAAAACTCACACAGCTGGTAAGTAGTAAAATTGGACTTCACATGCAGAGCCCTCGCTTGAATCCTGGCCTTTTCTGCTCCATACACCGTAGGGTTTCAAAATTTTTGGAATGTTGGCTCTGAAAGGCAAAATAAGTGATTTGCTGAAGATTCACTTTTGTAAATTGGTGAGAGGTTTGCATTACTTTTTAAAAGAAGGTTTTCTCTGGGAGATTAACTTTTGGGTTACTTTTTAAAAGAAGATTTTTCTCTGGGGGATGAATTTAGCCAGCTTTCATTGAACCTAGCCAGAGACAGAAGATCTTTGTTAGTTTGTGTACAGTCGCTTGCTTTTCTTGGCCAATTCTGTATTGTTCTCCAGTGCCAAAACATGACCTCCAGCTGTTCTCATGGGTGACTGGCCTGCTAAGTTATTGTTGAATTCACCTAATGTATGAATTCTGCCATCAGCATTGGGCTTTATGTATCTCTATTGGAAATTAACACTTGTGCTTTATTAAAGAAAGAAAAGTGATGGTGGGGAATATGCTGCTTTACAAGCACGGATTTTGGAGTAGTTTCAATTTGTAGCTCCACCATTTACTGAGCAGAGTGACCTCAAGCAGGTTACTAAGTCTCTGTTGGGCTCATTTGTTCTTTGTGTCAAAAAAAAGCGTCAAACTCTGTAATATATTTGAAGAGATTTATTCTGAGCCAAATATGAGTGACCAATGGCCCATGACACAGCCTTTAGGAGATCCTGAGAAGATGTGCCTAAGGTGATCCAGGTACAGCTCGGTTTTACACATTTTAGGGAGACATGGGACATCAATCAGTACATGTAAGGTATACATTGGTTCTGTCTAGAAAGGAGAGACAACTGGAAGTGGAGGCAGTTTCCAGGTCACAGGCAGATTTAAATATTTTCTTTTTTTTTGAGACAGATTCTCTGTTGCCCAGGCTGGAGTGCAGTGGTGTGATGTCTCGGCTCACTGCAGTCTCTGCCTCCCGGGTTCAAGTGATTCTCTTGCCTCAGCCTTTTGAGTAGCTGGTTTTATAGGTGAGAACCACCACACCCAGCTAATTTTTTTGTATTTTTAGTAGAGACGGGGTTTTGTCATGTTGGCCTGGCTGGTCTTGAACTTGTGGCCTCATTTGATCTGCCCGCCTTGGCCTCTCAAAGTGCTGGGATTACAGGTTTGAGCCACTGCCCCCAGCCTAAAGATTTTCTAATTGGCAGTTGGTTCAAAGAGTTGAAGACCTGGAATCAACAAAAAAGAATGTCTGGGTTAAGGTAAGGAGCTGTGGAGACCAAGGTTTTATCATGCAGATGAAACCTTCAGGTAGCCTGCTTCAGGGGGAGTTGATAGTAAATTTTTCTTATCAGACTTAAAAGAGTCTGTTCTGTCAGTCGTAAGGTCTATGTTGATGTTAATGCTGGTCAGCTGTGCCTGAATTCCAACCTGGGAGAGAGTATAATTATGTCTGACTCCCCCTTCCTTTCATATCCTGACCTAGTTTTTAAGGTTAACCTTGGAATGCCCTTGGCCAAAAGAAGTGGTCCTTTCAGATGGTTGGGGGGCTTAGAATTTTATTATTGCTTTACATTAATGTAAAGGGAGAATGCAAATTATAGTTTGATGTTGGAATTCACACTGTAAGGCTCAGGCTCCCATTTCCTCTATGTAGAATAGAAACATTTATTGGGTGCCTACTGTGTATTATGTATATGGTGATGATTGTTAGGGTATAGGGAAAAAAGAGACCCTGTCTAAATGTAATGCCTAGTGCAGTGGGTAATACTGATGCAGGAGTTTTTCTCAACCCCTTTGTAAAACTTGCAGTGGGGGCACCCCATTTATTCAGCCCGCCATGCTCAACCTCTTGCGGGCAGGAGTGTTTGGGCAAGTGAGTACAGGATCCAACCAGCCACTTTGAGTGCCAGCAGGAGCAGGCTCTGTGTGGGCCCCACAGTGGTGCCCAGGTGGTGGTGTCTGTGACCCCCAAAGCCCCAGAGGGCATGTTACAGTGCTCTCTTGGCTCCACCATCCATGGACAGCGGTGTGTCATCAGCTCAGTGGGCCCTTTGCCTCATGGTGTGGGAGAGCTGCCCTCCAGCAGCGAGGGCAAAGGGTCATTGTGACAACCTTTTTTGGGTACCCAAACTTGGTCCCAAGCTCTTGTCTGCTGTCCAAAAAGAATTGGGTCACATGGACACTTGAAGGATGGTGGAGGTGGATAATTTTATTTAGCGATGGAAGTGGCTCTCAGCAGAGAGGGAAGCTGAAGAGGCGACAGGACGGGCAGATAATCTTCTCTGAAGTCTGGCCGTCTCCAGTCAGCTTTTCTCCAAAGTTAAGCCATCTCTCCTCCAAAGTCCAGCTGTCGGTCTGCCATCCAAGTACTAACCAGGCCTGACCCTGCTTAGCTTCCAAGATCAGACGAGATTGGGTATGTTCAGGATGATATGACGGTAGACTGAGCTGTTCTCTGAAGTCTCCAGTTGATACGGTTTGGTTGTGACCCCACCCAAGCCTCGTCTTGAATTCCCACATGTTGTGGGAAGGACCCAGTGGAAGGGAAATGAATCATGGGGGGCAGGTCTTTCCCATGCTGTTTTCATAATAGTGATTAAGTCTCAGGAGATCCGATGGTTATTATAAGGGGGAGTTGTCTTGCACGAGCTCTCTTTGCTGCTGTCCATGTAAGACATGTCTTGCTCCTCCTTGCCTTCTGCCATGATTGTGAGGCTTCTCCAGCCATGTGGAACTCTAAGTCCAATTAAACCTCTTTCTTTTGTAAGTTGCCTAGTCTCATATATGTCTTTATTAGCAGCGTAAAAATGGACTAATACATCAGTCAAGCCGCTTGTGTCCTCTACCGAGTGAGTCTGGGGTCTTTACGGGAATGGGATGTGGGGGCGGGGCAGGCCATGGATAGTTTTGGAAAAGGCAACATTCGATTGGTAAAAAGACATGATTCAGAAAGAACTAATTAGGAGAGAGTGGGTAAACAGGGATAGAAGTTCTCACTTTGACCGCAGGTTTCAGGGGTTTTGCCTTGAAGGTGGGGTTTTGCTGGGGAGCTGCCCCTGTCTGCCTAGAATTTCTCTGCCTCCTGCCTCTATGAATAGGAGAAAGTAAACCAGCAAGGGTGTGTTGATTGCTAAGTTGGGAGTGTGAGTAGACTGCTGTGCTGCAGGAGGGGGAAAAAAGTGTGGTGATGGGTATAGTTGTCAAGGAAGGCTTATAGGGGACATCACATGTTGTCACTAGCTGGAACTTGAAGGGCAAGTGTTCTGGGTAGAGGAATACCACGTACAAAGATGAAGAAATATGAGAACATTTTCTCATTTAGGGGACTCTAGGTAGTAGGTGTGAAGGGAGCTGGGTGTATAGAACCCTGAGCAGTAGGGAATAAGGTGAAGAGGATGGCAGGGCCTCTCATGTGCAAAAGGATTGCTGGGCCTTGTGCAGAAGAGATGTCATCTGAAAGACAGACGGAAGATGTCTAACCCTATTTGAGTTAGAGAGAGATTGCCCTAGCAGGCAGATAAAAGATGAATTGAAAGCTGGAGAGACCAGAAAGATCCTGATGACATGGTTTCAGTAATCTTGGTGAGGAATAACAGCAGATGGAAAAGAGAAATAGCTTTCATTGTTGAAGCTGGGTGCCTGGGTATGTTGTGGTGAACATGGGAAGAGATAAGTTTTGAGGTAGATAGGAAAGTAAGTTTAATTTTAGAAAATGCTTCACGTTCTTGTTTTGTAAACTGGGGTACAATAAACCTACCAACTTCACAGGATTCTTATGAGGGTTAAGTGAGTTGATACATATACTTAGAATTTAGAATAGTATTCTATAAGGGCTCTAGGTTAGTGAGTTAAGTAGAGTGATATGGTTTGGCTGTGTCCCCACCCAAATCTCATCTTGAATTGTAGCTCCCATAATTCCCACGTATTGTGGGAGGGACCTGGTGGGAGATAATTGAATCATGGGGGTAGTTTCCCCCATACTGTTCTTGTGGTAATGAATAAGTCTCATGAAATCTGATGGTTGTATAAGGGGAAACCCCTTTTGCTTGGCTCTCATTCTCTCTTGTCTGCTGCCATGTAAGATGAAACTTTCACCTTCCACCATGATTGTGAAGCCTCCCCAGCCACGTGGAACTATGAGTCCATTAAACCTCTTTTTCTTTATAAACTACGCAGTCTCAGATGCGACTTTATCAGCATTGTGAAAATAGACTAATTCATAGAGGTACTTAAAGGATGCTGAGTTGGAAGGTGAAGAGGAAGTTAGGTATATGGGAAACTCAGGAGAGAGTACTGGTTGGACATGTGGATTTGGATGTAGCAGTGTACGCGTGGCAATTGAAAGAGCAGCCAGAATCATGTAGGAAGAGTACATGGTGAGGAAAGAGAACAGGGCCGAGGCTAAGTCTTCATGAAGACTAGCTGTAATAGTCTGTTCTCACATTGCTATATAAAGAACTACCTGAGACTGGGTAATTTATAAAGAAAAGAGGTTTAATTGACTCACAGTTCCACAGGCTGTACAGGAAGCAAGGCTGCAGAAGCCTCAGGAAACTTACAGTCCAGGCCCAAAGGCAAAGGGGAAGCAGACATGTCTTGCATGACTGGAGAAGGAGGAATAGAATGAGGGGCAAGGTGACACATACTTGTAAACAAGCAAATCTTGTAAGAACTCACTATTAGGAGAACAGCAAGGGAGAAATCTGCTTCCATGATCCAGTCACCTCCCACCAGGCCCCTCCTCCAACACTGGGGATTGCAGTTCCATACAAGATTTGGGTGGGGACACAGATCCAAATTCTATCACTAGCCTCCAAAAGTAAAGAAGAATAGGACCCAGAAAAGGAATGCCCAGACAAGTAGAAGGAAAACCAGGAAAGAGCTTTGTCAGGAAACCAGAGAATGGAGTTGTTAGCGCTGGATGCTGTAGAGAGAGCGCCCAGGGAAAGGATTGAAAACTAGCTTGAATTTAACTTGTGATACTGGCAATCTTGAGTACATTCTCACTAATGGGTACAAAGGCAGAATACGGTGAATTAAAGAGTAAGCCATGAAGAGTTTTAATGGCTTCATAGTAAAAATGAAAATTGAATACAGTCAGCCCTCTGTATCTGTGGGTTCCACATCTGTGGATTGAGCCAACCTTGCATTGAAAATACTCAGAAAAAAAATTCGCAATGTTTCAAAAAGCAAAACTTGAACTTCCTACATGCTGAATACTATGTTGTAAGTAATGTAGAGATGATTTACAGTACATGGGAGGATGTGCGTAGGTTATATGCAAACCCTACACTATTTCATATAAGAGATTTATTTGAGTGTCCATGGATTTTGATATCTGCAAGGGTCCTGGAACCAATCATTTTTGATACCAATGGACAACTGTACACGTCCACTTAGAAATTGTTCCCTTCACATAGCTAATACCACAGGGAAGTGATATGGGGAAGGTATGATCTGGATTAAAATTTTATTAATGAAAAAAGCCAAACTCTAAAATATGTGAAGAGACTTATTCTGAGTCAAATATGAGGGCCATGGCTGATGACACATCCTCAAGAGGTCCTGAGAACATGTGTGTAGGTGGTTGGGTTACAGCTTGATTTTATCCATTTTAGGGAGACAAAAGACATCAGTCCATACATTTGAGATATAGATTAGTTTGGTCTGGAAAGATGAGACATCTTGAAGTAGGGACTTACAGATCATAGGTGGATTCAGAGATTTACTGATTGGCAATTGGTTGAAAGAGTTAAGTTATTGGCTCACGCCTGTAATCCCAGCACTTTGGGAGGCCGAGGCAGGCAGATCACGAAGTCTGGGGTTTGAGACCAGCCTGACCAACACGGTGAAACCTCGTCTCTACTAAAAATACAAAAAACACACATACACACACACACACACACAAAGAAAACATGGTGAAACCCCATGTCTACTAAAAAGAAAATACCAAAAAAAAAAAAAAAATAGCTACAAAAATACAAAAATTAGCCGTCTCTACTAAAAGTAAAAAGATTGATGGTGGTATGTGCCTGTAATCCCAGCTACTCAGGAGGCTGAAGCGGTAGAATCACTTGAACCCAGGAGGCAGAGGTGGCAGTGAGCCGGGATCATGCCACTGCACTCCAGCCTGGGCCACAGAGTGAGACTATGTCTCCAAAAAAAAAAAAAAGAAATTATCTAAAGACCTGGAATCAATAGAAAGCAGGGTCTCGGTTAAGATAAGGGGGTAAGGGGGTGTGGAGACCAAGGTTCTTATTACGTAGATGAAACCTCAGGTGGCCGCCTTTAGAGGCCATAGATGGCAAATATTACCTATTTACACTTTTAAAAGGTGCTAGACTCTCAGCTAATTTCTTTGGGACCAGACAAAGATTGGGGAAAGGAAGAAGATTCTCTACGGAATGTAAATTTGCCCCCACAAGAGACAGCTTTGCAGGGCCTTTTCATAATGTGTTAAAGAAAAATATTTTGGGGTAATATACTTCAGTTTCCTTCAGGGCTCGCTGTCTGTCATGTGATGCTATACCAGAGTCAGGCTGGAATTTGGTGTCTTTTTGCTATAAAGAGTCTGTTTTGTCTAACTTAAGGTCTCTGTTTTAATGGTAATGCTGGTCAGTTGTGCCTGAATTCTAAAGGGAGGAGAGTGTAATGAGGCATGTCTGACCGCTTTCCCATCATGGCCTGAACTTGTGTTGTAGGTTTCTTTGGAATCTGCTTGGCCTAGAGGAGGGGTCCATTCAATCAACTGGGGGCTTAGAATTTTATTTTCGGTTGACAGTCTTAACTGTTATTTTCACAGGGCTCTGCTTCAAAAACGACGACCACCTCAGGCAGGAATATATCCAAGCCTGACTCCTGCGGTTTGAGGCAAATAGCTGCTCCAAAAGCCAAAGTGGGGCCCCCTGTTTCCTGTTTGAGGCGGAACAGCGACAGTAGAAATCTCAGTGCTGATCGAGCCGTCTCTCCTCAGAGGATCAGGCGTGTGTCCAGTTCTGGTAAGAATAAAATAGTTCAACAGTTTATGAGTTGTTTGAATGTAAAATTTGACAGTCATGATTATAGGTTTAATGCAATCTGTCACTAAAGCATTTAGCCTTTTGTGGACCAGCATCCTGAGCAGAGAAGGTCGAAAAACAAGATGACAGCACGTCCCTTTGAGCAAGGCAGAGGCTAGTTGAGGAGAGAGGTATAGGGGTATAAACCATCTTATAAGCTATTCAGAAGGATGTGTACGTAAATATACAATTGGGTGGCTGTTGTCAATTTGAATCATTTCATTCATTTTTTTCAAATGGTTAAGTGCTTAACAATACCAAAATGTTGTACTGTAGGTCCATAATATGCTGTCAATACAGGTGAAGAGATTAATTTTTAAAAAATTTTACTGAAAGATGTATTATAGATTTAGGGGGATATGAGGGTGACTAAAAAGTTAAAATTTTTCTAATCTGAACTTTTATTTATGTTGGCTTGTATCTTGTAATTTGTAATTTTAAAGTCATGTAAGGCCAGTGAAATCTGAGCGCCTCAAGAGTAGCTATTAAGTATCATACTGCATTTGGCAGATGTACGGATTTGTGTTGATAAGAAATGGGAAAGTCAGCCCTGTGTCACAGGGATGGAAAGCCTGCTAGCCATTGCAGGTGACTGAGAACAGGTTGCAGAGAACACACCTTATTGCTGCAGGTGCAACCCTGAACACATTAAAGTCATGTCAAATCAATTTAGAAGTAGGTTCCCTTATAAAAATAGTGATGTGCCCACACATGTGAGAATGTTTTACGGACACTAGTGAAAGCCAGCAAATCCCAGAAGATCTCTGTATCTCCCTCCCATTTAGTATTTGTAGGTTTCATTTTTTCAGCCCTATCATGAAGCCTCAAGCGTGAAAGCCTGTAATGCACAGAAATGTTTTACGGGCTGTTTATTTAGATTCAGGCCTGGCGTCAAGGTCAAGGAGACATGACCACAGAGGTGTGAGTGGAAGAAGAGGGATTTGCAGCACATGTCCATCCCCAGAGGAACTAGCTGGAAAGAGGAATTCATTAGTTCGGAGTGTTCATCATTTGGGAGAAAAACAAGCCAAAAGCCACTGGGAGAAACAGTGATTCTTATTTGGGATATTGCCACACTTGGGGAGTCAAGGCTGAGTGAGATAAAAGCTCTGGTCCTGGCTGGGTACGGTGGTTTATGCCTGAAATCCTAGTGCTTTGGGAGGCCGAGGTGGGAGGACCACTTGAGGCCAGGAGTTGAAGACCAGCCTGGGCAAGAAAGCAAGACCCTGTCTCTACGAAAAATAAACAAATAAATGTATTTTAGCTGGGTATGATGGTGTGCGCCTGTCGTTCCAGCTATTCAGGAGGCTGAGGCAGGAAGATCACTTGAGACCAGAAGTTCAAAGCTGCAGTGAGCTATGATCATGCCACTGTACTCCAGCCTGGGCAGCAGGGCAAAACCCTGTCCCTTGGTGGGGAAGAAAAAGCTCTGGTCCTTACTGTAGTTGTCCAGTAAGGCTCATGGTGTTTGCAGAGACTGTGGAGCTCCCCTCCTCCTCTGTGAGGAACACCTGTAGCTTGGTGGCATAGGAGTGTGGTCCCTGGCGCCTGGCCTGCTGTTAGGAGCCCCGTGTTTTGGTTCCACTCTGGCTCCAATACACTGCCTGAGCAAGTCTTTCACTCTCCCTAGGCTTTGGCTTCACATCTGGAAAGTGTAAGTGTCTGAGAATCAAAGACTCTGTCAGCTTTTCCAGTCCTTGCCTTTCTAGGGACAATTTGGAGCTCACCTCGTTTTCTGAGTAACTGCTGTTCCTGGTATGATTCTTTGAATTTCGTGGCGCTTGAATTCCAGAAAACCTACGTGCACATACTTTTAAGAAACGAGGCCAATACCCAGGATACATTGAGAAAGAGAATCCTTTTATGTAGGCAGTCAGTCCCACCCAGCCGGGAAGCGGTTGTTAAGTCCTTTCACCCTGCGTTGCATAATGTATCTTAGAGAAAAGTGGATCTGTTTAGTCTTAGCGAAAAGACAGGGCACGTTGTTGAGCGTTTATCATCCTGTGTCAATGAGCTTGATAACTGAGGTATGCATCCAGATTTTTCAGTCTAAGTTAACGACTAAATTACCTTTTTATACTGACTGGTTTTCTGTATCTGAATGGAAAAATGTAATGTAACCAGAAACATTCTGGATTTGAATTTGAGTTTTATATTTGACTGGTTAGAAGACTTTTATGGTCTGAATATTTGGGTCACTCTACATTAATAGGTTGAAACCCCAACCCATAATTTGATTGTGTGTGGAGACAGGGCTGGTGAGGAGGTGATAAAGGTTAAACGGGGTCCTAAAAGTGGGATCCTAATCCAGGAGAGGTGGTGCCCTTAGAAAAAGAGGAAGAGATGCCCTAGGCATGGTGGCTCACACCTGTAATCCCAGCACTTTGGGAGGCCAAGGCAGGTGGATCACCTGAGGTCAGGAGTTTGAGACCAGCCTGGCCAACATGGTAAAACCCCGTCTCTACTAAAAATACGGAAAACAATTAGCCGAGGGTGGTTGCAGGTGCCTGTAGTCTCAGCTACTCAGGAGGCTGAGGCAGGAGAATCCCTTGAACCTGGGAAAGGGGAGTTGCAGTGAGCCAAGATCATACCATTGCACTCCAGCCTGGGCAACAAGAGCGAAACTCTTTCAAAAAAAAAAAAAAAAAAAAAAAAAAGAGGAAGAGACACTGGAACTGTCCTCACTATGTGAGGTACAATGAGAATATGGCCATCTGGATGCCAGGAAGAGGGCCCTTGCTGGGAAGCAGATCAGCTGGCACCTCTGTTTTGGACATTCCAGCCTGCAGAACAGTGAGAAAACAAATTTCTGTTGTTCAAGACACCCCATCTGGTATTATTACTATTATGGCAGCCCGAGCTAAGAAGACTAATTTGATTCTACTGTATTATGTTTTACAGAAAACTTAATAGCAACTAATTTTTTGGGATGCTCTCGATAAATTGAGAGATGTGTCTTGAGGGGGACAAGAAACTTAATCTCCACAGAGTTAGAAGTAGAACAGAAAAATCAAGGAGCAGAAACAATGTGCTTTTAGATCACTGTGATCCTGTTGCCATTGATTGTACAATGAAGTGTTTGTGTGTATTAGCAAATTGAAACCAAATGGATATCCACCATACTGACTCACAGTTACTCTGCTGAAAGGTAAGCAGCAGGAATGTTCCAGCCAATTTGGGGTTTTCAATAAATCCTTTCAGAACACTTAAGTAGAAAACCAGACCCAGTGTTGAAACAGCCATTTTCTTGAAGCTTTAAAATGAATGTGAGAAGGAATTGTAATTAAACCCAATGGAGCTGTTCCTTTTTCCTTTTTTTTTTTTTTTCTTCTTTTTTTCCCCGAGACGGAGTCTTGCTCTGTTGATCAGGTTGGAGTGCAATGGTGCAATCTCGGCTCACTGCAACCTCCGCCTCCCGGGTTCAAGCGATTCTCCTGCCTCAGCCTCCCGAGTAGCTGCGATTTACAGGCACCCACTACCACGCCCAGCTAATTTTTTGTATTTTTAGTAGAGATAGGGTTTCACCATGTTGGCCAGGCTGGTCTTGAACTTCTGACGTCAGGTGATCCACCCACCTTGGCCTCCCAAAGAGCTGTTCCATTTTACTTGTCAAAATGCAGATATTTATATGATACCAGATTATAAGAGATTATAACAAACCAAATCTAAAGTGCCTTTGCTTCTTTGGAAATGTACTGAAATAAGATGAGATAGTGATGAAAATTATTTCTAATAGTAATTATTATAATGTGAATGATAGCAGCTCACACTGTTAAGTGTATGTCAAGTTTCAGGCTCAGTTTTAGTAATTTCATCTGTAAATTCATTTAATCCTGGCAATAACTTTGTGAGGCTTATCCCTGTTCTATAGACAAGGAATCTTCCACAGAAAAGTTACATAATTTGTCTAATGTTAAACAGCTGGAAAGTGGCAGAGGTGGGATTCAGACCAGCCAGTGATGCTATTAACTGTCACATTATTAATCTCAATACTATTAGTATGACCATGAGTTTTGTTTTATTTATTTGTTTATTTATTTTTGAGATGGAGTTTCATTCTTGTTGCCTAGGCTGGAATGCAAATGATGCAATCGTGGCTCACCACAACCTCCCCTTCCCTGGTTCAAGCAGTTCTCCTGCCTCAGCCTCCCGAGTAGCTGAGATTGCAGACACGAATCACCACACCTGGCTAATTTAGCATTTTTAGTAGAGATGGGAGTTTCTCCATGTTGGTCAGGCTAGTCTCGAACTCCCGACCTCAGGTGATCCACCCACCTCGGCCTCCCAAAGTGCGGGGATTACAATCATGAGCCACCGTGCCTGGCCTGAGTTTTATTTTTGATAATAAAATAAAGTCTAACTTTTTTTTGTTTTGTTTTCTGTTTGTTTTTTGAGACAGTGTCACTCTGTTGTCAAGGCCAGAGTGCAGTGGCTGCACTATAGATCACAGCAGCCTTGAATTCCTGGGCTCAAGCAATCCTTCTGTCTCAGCCTTCCGCGTAGCTGGGACCACAGGTGTGCCTCAGCATGCTTAGCTGATTTTTATTTTTTCTTATAGAGGTGCGGTGGGGGTCTCGCTTTGTTGCCAGGCTGGTCTCGAACTCCTGGGCTTAAGTGATTCTCTCACCTAGGCCTCCCAAAGCACCAAGATTACAGGCATGAACCACCACACCAGGCTAACATTTAATTTCTTAAAAATTAAGATTCTTGTTGCCCAGCTGAGTGGTTTAGAAACTGTGGCACTTTTCAGGCCTTGGTTTAAAGCTTGATGTCAGTTTACTCTGATGTAAATGATTTTATGTGGTTATGGGAAATTAATGCTGCTTCAGGAAAAATCGCTAATGCATGCCGGGCTTAATACCTAGGTTGCTAGGTGAAGCCAACCACCATGGCCCACGTTTACGTATGGTACAAACCTGCACGGCCTGCACATGTACCCTGGAACTTAAAACAATAAAACATACAGTAATCATAAAATTAGTGTTGCTGAATAAATAACTGCTCAGTAAATCCTTCATGACCAATCCAGACGTCTTCAGAGAGACCCGCCGTCACTCTGTTTTGGAGGCAATATCAGCTCTTCCCAGGTTTTAGATGATAAATATCTGTGTTCTTCTCTGCACACATGCGGTTGCCGTTTCAGTGGCCAGCCTGAGCCAGGTAGGGTTCCAGAAGTAGCACAGGATTCCCTCCCTGCCCCGTGACTCCGGAGAGCTAACTGAGGAGGGAGAGTGCGTGTTTGTGCAGGAAACACAAAGCCGCACAAAGAATGGTGATGGGTGGGGAAAAGGCCCCGTAAGAAGAATGTCCAGGGGCGGGTCGGTGAAGAAAGGCCTCCTGAAAGAGATGGGTTTTAGTTTTCTTCTAGAGAAAGAGAAACCACATTTCCAAAGGGCAACTCATTGTTTCCATTGAGTTTATTGTGGGTTAATAGAGTAAATTCCTTTCAAGACAGTAGTTAGTCCGAAACTTGCAGTGACTTGCCTATCATCACAGGTTTCTCTTCTTTCTTGCTAAGGTATTTCCTTCGTGGTTTATGTAAACTGATTTTTTTTTTCATTCATTTCGTGTTAAAGAGAATTTAAAATCTTCAAATTACTTTTATATCCTTTTAAACTTTTCTAGGTGAGAGTTTGAGAGAGATAGTAAGCAAAATTACGAGAGACTTTTCACATACTTGAATAAAGTAATTACTAAAAATCAGAAGTTATTACTCAATAAGTTATTCTAAAAGCCACCTTGAGGACGGCCATGGTGGCTCCCATCTGTAATCCCAGCAATCGGGGAGGATGAGCTGGGAGGATTACTTGAGCCCAGGAGGTTGAGACCAGCCTGGGCAACAGAGTAAGACCCTGTCTTAACAAAAAATAAAGTTAGCTGGGCAAGTGTCACATACCTGTAGTCCTTGCTCCTCAGGAGGCTGAGGTGGGAGGATCACTGGCCAGGAGGTTGGGGGTTCAGTGAGCTATAATTGCACCACTGCACTCCCAGTGGGGTGACAGAGCAAGACCCTGTCTCTAAAATGTGAATAAAATTTAACATTAATGTGTCACTAATAGGTGTTTGTATATTTTTATGTGATTAAATCACTTTCTTTAGAGTATGTCTCAGGATCTCTTTTCATAAAAATAGTATTAATTGCTAACATGTTTTGAGTGCCTGTGTCCGCCAAGCACAGCCTTTTTTTAAATGCATAGTCTCATTTAATTCTCACAACTCCTAGTAGGGATACTGTGATTATCCCCATTCTACAGATGAGGAATTTGAGGGTCTGAAAGCCTCAGTAACTTGTCCAAAGTTACACAGTGGGGTAATTGGTGTAGATGGGAAATGGGCCGGGTATTCTGGCCCCACAGTCTGTGCTCTTGACCCTGGTTCTTTACGTGCATGCAGGAATCTTGACGCACTCGTGTCTTCTTTCATGGACATGAGTGAACTCTTCATTAAACCACGTGTGTGTGAAGGAGAATGTGGGGAAGGCTGGCTTGTGCTAAGACTCTTCTAAGTACTGGAATGAAGCGCACAGAAGAGACCCATTCCTTCCATTAAGAACCTTAAATTCTAATAAGGGGATTAAGAAATAAATGCATTTTGGGATTCATGATGATGGAAAAGATCAAGCATTTACAAGTGGTGATTCATGATGATGAATCCACAAATAAAGGAGAAACGGCCGAGCACAGTGGCTCACGCCTGTAATCCCAGCACTTTGGGAGGCCGAGGCGGGTGGATCACTTGAGGTCAGAAGTTCGAGACCAGCCTGGCCAACATGGTGAAACCCCATCTCTACTAAAAATACAAAAATTAGCTGGGTGTGGTGGCACGTGCCTGTAGTCTCAGCTACTTGGGAGGCTGAGGCAGGAGAATCTCTTGAACCTGGGAGGTGGAGGTTGCAGCGAGCTGAGGTTGCACCACTGCTCTCCAGCCTGGGTGACAGAGCAAGACCCTATCTCAAAAAAAGGAGGAGAAAAAGAAAAAGAAAGCAGTGAAGGAAATTAGATTTTTAAACGGGTGATCAAGAAAGGCCTCACTGAGAGGGTGACATTTGGGCAAACACTTGCAAGGAGGGGAGGAGGGAGGCTTTTGGAGGTCAGGTGGGAGGACTTTCCAGGCACAGGGACCAGCCATGCAGAGACCCCGAGGTGAGGCAGGGTGTGGGGTGCGCAAGGAACAGTGAGCCACCCACTGTGTGTGGTGTGGGCTGGAGGATGTGGGTGGGCGGAGGAGGTCAGGACCAACCAAGCAGGGCCATGCGGGTGCCTGTGAGGCACATGTCCTCTTTTCATCCTCACAAACATCATCGCTTGTAAATACTTGATCTTTTCCAGGCATTTCACACAATTCTCACTTGGCAGTAATTATGGAGAAGATTGCTTTGTGGAATGACTCATGAGTAGGCTTAATATGTCATAGTGCAGGCTTGCCCATTCATTCAAGAAGTGCTTAGGGTCCCTGCTCTGTGTTGGGCAGTGTACTAGATTCTGAGACTACAAACAGGATTAAGCAAATATGCCCTCTTAAAGAGCTTACTGGTTGGAGGGTGAGGGGATAAGGGGGTGTCTGAGCAAATCATTCCAATGAAAACTCTTGGCTCTTCAGATTCCAGCTCAGCTGTCCTGGCCTCTCTGCTACTTTGCATTTATAGTGCTGTATGCTGATTATTTCCTTACATGTCTGTCTCCTTCTAGACAGTGAAATCCATAAGGATAGAGTTCAGCTCTTAGTTATTTTCGTATTTTCCAGTGCACGGTGTACTGGTTACACAAAAGGTGTTTAAAAACATTGCTTGGCTTGATTTGAATGGAGACCTGTGCGAAGCACTGTGTATCCACAGTAAAGGAGCAACACTAACTCATTGTGAGGGAGAACTGGAGGAGAGGCGGTGACATTTGAACTGTTTGGAATGCCCTGCAGGAGTTTGGAATGCGCCTTGCCAGTAGAGGAGGCTGCTGGGGTTCCCGAAGGTGCAGATGTGGTGTTCTCAAAAGATACCGTGTGCTTGAGGAACATCAAGGCCAGGGTCAGCATGCCCTGCTGGACACAGCAGACGTGTCCCGGGGTCAATGAGATGAGCCTCTGCCTCAAGGGAGATTGAGGCTGATGAGTTCTAATACTCTAGACACAAACTTGCACGAGTGCTACACGTTTTTTGGGAACAGATGGTAGAGTACATATTTAAAATAATTTGGAGAAAGTGTCTGGTCACTTCTGTTAGTGGTGAGCAGTCCCAAGTGTCTACCCACCACTTCATGGTGGGTCATGAAGTGAAATGTGGAATAGAGTAGCAAGAAGTTTTCTGGAGGAGAATAGTGAGTTTAGTTCGGGGTGTGTGAAATTGGAGGAGGCTACAAACTGGGAAGCACCTCAAAGGGGTATGTGCAAGCTTGAAGTTTAAGAGTAAAAATACGGAGAGACCAAGGAAACCATCAGAAAAGAGCTGACATAAAAATATAAGGACAGGCTAGGCCAGTGGCTTCTGCCTGTAATCTCAGCTACTAGCTACTTGGGAGGCTGAGACAGGAGGATCTCTTGAGCTCGAGTTTGAGTCTACAGTGAGGTATGATTGTACCACTGTACTGCTGCCTGGGTGACAGAGCGAGACCCTCTGAAAAGAAAAGAAAAGAAAGATGGTGTGAAGTTTTGAGGTCTCAATGATCTCACCATCTCATTGCTCAATGCAGCTCTGCTCATAAACCTTGACTCCTAATGAGCCAGGAGGCTCACTGTGCACCTTCTTTTGTTCTTATGAGGCATTATTAGCATGAGTGTCAGATGGTAAATAAATTTGCTGGTGTACATGTGAAGACCCTTGTTCATCTCCTTTGCATGGCAGCTGGGAAAAGGAAGCAACGCCTCTAAGTCTTTGATTTATTCCCCTCTGAATTTAAATGTTCCTATAGTTATGGGACATGTGTTCCAGGCCTGTGACTAAGGCAGTTATTTTTGTTTAATCCCCACCTGAAGCCACAGACATCTTGTGAACATACTTGCAGAGGCAGGTACTGACAGCATCACCGAGAATGCTGCGCTTCTCTGCAGCTCAGGGCATCGTGAGAACCTTGCTTTGTGGGACTTTTTGCTTCTTTGTCAAATTACTGCACTCTTCAGACTTGCTGTGTTTTTGTTGTGACTCACCTGTGTTGCTGTGCCTTTGTCTGGGGAGCTTACCCTTGAATTTAAGCAAACGAAGATAGTTATACGGAGTCCTATGGCCTTGAGGAACTCTAGAAGGTGGAATACTAAAATCACATTTGCAAGATATAAATGTAGAGTGTTACTGAAATACACTGTGTTCTGCAACATGTTTACTTAATAGATGGAGAGCGTATGCTAGATAAGTCATGTACCAGACACTGAGGGATTGTGGGATGCGTAAGACATGGTTTTTGCCTTCTTGGTATTAACTGCCAAACGGAAGAGCTGACAAGTTCTTCTCTCATCACATTTGTTCTTATAATAGTAAAATTTAATAAAAAGAACTATAGGATTTTGAATGAGGGTGTAATTACAAATAGCAAAGTTTGCTTTTTTTCTTTCTGTAAGATAGGAGATTATATAGTGTAACAGAGTTACACTCTTAAATAGGTAGGGGCCAGACTTGGTTTAATGTTGATGCTTTGTGCTGTTTAACTTTTGCCCCCCGAGATCTGAAAAATAAGGAGGATGTACATGGATTGAGATATTTTTCTCTCAGTACTCTGAGTTACGGCTCATAGTATAGAATGTAGAGATTGCGGTCAAAGTAAGTACAGATGGAGTGAAAATACAGAGGAGGGCCAGCAGGTGATTAGAACACAACAGATTGGCTTTCTGGCAGTCAACGAAGAAGAGGCTGACCGAGAGCCCCTTGTCAATGTCAATATCAAGAAAGGGATGCGGGGCCCTGTTTTATTCTTTACTTCTTGTGTCTTGAATTTGACCAGGCAAATTGGATAGTTTGTCAAGTTTACTCTCATCCCAGTAGGCTATTTTAAAGGTATAGCATTTTAAATTAAAAGTGAGAAAATAAACACCTGTCATCTTACCACCACCAAATAGCTTTTAGCTTAAAAATTTATGACTATTTGGTACCTTTTTTTTTGGCATATTCTCATGCACATATGTTTATGTATATAATGGAGACAGTGTCTGCTGTTTATTTTTTTGAGACGAAGTCTTACTCTTTCACCCAGGCTAGAGTGCAATGGCACGATCTCAGCTCACTGCAACCTCTGCCTCCGGGTTTAAGCGATTCTTCTGTCTCAGCCTCCCGAGTAGCTGAGATTATAGGTGCCTGCCACCATGGCCAGCTAGTTTTTGTATTTTTAGTAGAGATAGGGTTTCACCATGTTGTTCAGGCCGGTCTCGTGCTCCTGACCTCAGGTGATCCACCCACCTCAGCCTCCCAAAGTGCTGGGATTACAGGCGTGAGGCACCGTGCCCAGCATGGATCATGTATAGTCTTGAAAATCATAATTAGGATTTTGACTTTGAACTGGAGTGACTTAAATGTTAATGGGATCACTCTGATAGTTGTGTTGGGAGTAGACTGGATGTGGGTGGGGTAGGAACAGGGAGATCAGTTAGGAGGGGTTGCTGTGATGACAGCAGGAGGTTATGGTTTCTGGGGACCCAGGTTGTGGCAGTGGGGCCTGGTCAGATTCTAGGTGTGTGCTTGAAGGGAAAGCCAGTGAGATTTGCTTAGACTGGATTGAGGGTGAGAGCAAAGGGAGGAGTCACGGATGACCATGACCATGTTGGTGTGAGCAGTGGAAGAATGACGCAGCCTTTACCTGAGAATGAGACTGGATGGTGGAAACATAGATGTTGGGAAGGGGAGATCTGAAACTCAGTTACATTGAAATGATTGATAAGAGGCCCTGTGGAGTAGAAAGCTGGATATGCAAGTTTGAAGTGCATGGGAGAAATCTGGTCTACGGATATAAATTTAGGATTCAGCACCATATAGAGGATATTTAAAGTCACCAGACTGGATGAGATCCCCAAGGCAGTAAGTGTAGAGAGCACAGGTCAAGGATAGCTCTGGGATGCTCCCTAGACTCTCCAAAGTCAAGAAGGAACAGCAGGAAGGTAGGGGCATCCCAGAAGCCGAATAAGGAAAGCCTTTCAACGAGAAAGGAAGAACCACAACTGCATCCAATACTGCTGGCAGGAGAATGGCGCAGTTAAGAACACAATTTGCAGCAGGCGACAGAAACCCAACTGGTGGACGTCAACCAGAGGCTGTGTGTGTTTATTCTTCGGGAGGGCTAGAGGCAGGCCAGGTTTGACGATTCAGAAATGTCCTCTCTCTGCCTCTCCGCTTGTCTCACGTGAGCGTGTGGCTTTGTCATTGGCTTTTCAGTTAAAATATGGCTACTAAGAGTTCCGTGTGCATGCCACCACTTCCTGTGACTGTGTTCAAAGGCTGGAAGCAAAGGGCGGCATCTCGGGGCAGGGACCTCCTCCTCTCTTCGTTTATTGGGGACGCACATTCAACAGCTCCCCGCTCGCCCTCTCATCCTTATGTCTGATTGGCACAGACCAGATCTGGCTCTTGCCCCTACTGGCATGAAAGATGGGGAAGCAAGTATTTGACTTTTTAAACTTTTCTATGAGGTTAAGCAATGGAGATGGGGATTAGGAATGACAGTTGGCTCACCAGGAAAGGTGTTAGACACAGTGAGCTTGAAAAAACAAAAGTTATCAACTCTTTTTATTCATTCTTTTGAGAGCTTTTGCTCGCTTACCTTTAGGGGCATAGGATTTTTTGTTGATCTGCTGCTGTTCATTTCCTTGCTTGTTGTTTTTATGTCTTTTTATTTTGCATATGGTGATTTCTTAATTTTTTTTCACTTTTGTGTTGTCAAATATCTTGTTTTCTTTATCTTTTCCTGTGTTTTTATGCATAATAAGATGCTTCCTACTCAAAAAGAAGACTGACCTATATTTAATTATTGTGTTTTATGGTTTCATCTTAAGCCCTTTGCTTTGTAATCCAATTTAATTTATTTTGGTGGATGGTGAGCACTAATAGCTAATATTTGTATGGTACTTTGTGCCAGATGCTATTCTAAGCATTTTTTTTTTTTTTGAGACGGAGTCTCGCTGTGTTGCCCAGGCTGGTGTGCAGTGGCGCGATCTCCACTCACTGAAGGCTCCCCCTCCCAGGTTCACGCCATTCTCCTGTCTCAGCCTCCCGAGTAGCTGGGACTACAGGCGCCCGCCACCGCACCCGGCTAGTTTTTTTTTGTATTTTTAGTTGAGACAGGGTTTCACCATGTTAGCCAGGATGGTCTCGATCTTCTGACCTTGTGATCCGCCCGTCTCGGCCTCCCGAAGTATTGGAATTACAGGTGTGAGCCACTGCACCCGGCCTAAGCATTTTAAAATTATAAATTTATTTAATTCTCACAAGAACCTGTGAGATAAGGACTACTCCTATCAACCCCATTCTTACATATGAGAAAACAGAAGTGCAGAGTGGTAAGGAACCTGCTCACTAGGCAGTGTGAGGTGGCGCCGGGTTTGAACCTAGACGATCTGCCTTGAGATTGTTAGCTTTTAACCACTATACCGTTCTGCTTCTCAAATTTTAATTTGATAATTCACATATCTTAATATCACCAATAAGTATTTTTGCTGGTTTAAGATACCTCCTTTATCCTTTTTTTTTTTTTTTTTTTTTTTATTGAGACACAGTCTCGCTCTGGCGCCCAGGCTGGAGTGCAGGAGTGCGATCTTGGGTCACTGCAAGCTCCGCCTTCTGGGTCCACACCGTTCTCCTGCCTCAGCCTCCCAAGTAGCTGGGACTACAGGCGCCCGCCACCATGCCCAGCTAATTTTTTGTGTTTTAAGTAGAGACGGGGTTTCACCGTGTTAGCCAGAATGGTCTCATCTCCTGACCTCGTGATCCGCCTGCCTCGGCCTCCCAGAGTGCTGGGATTACAGGCGTGAGCTACCGTGCCCGGCCCCTATCCTGAATTTTTATATTTCTGAGATTTATATACCACCTTATTAATGGTGTCAGTATGGTTTTATTCCAGTAAGACTTTTGTTTTTTTAATATCGTACTCTAACTACTTGCACAAGTTCCTTTTTTTTTTTTAACTTAAAAATTGTGGCAAAACATACATTGCACAGAACGTGCCACTTGAACAATTTTTTTAAATGTACAATTCTGTGGCATTAAGTACATTCATGTTTTTGTGCAGCCATCCTCCGTATCCATCTCCAGAACTTTGTTTTCCCTTTGGAATCCTGTGTCCATTTTACTAACCCTCAGTTCTCTGTTTCTTTCAGCGCCTGGCACTCATCATTCTATGTTCTGTCTATATGCGTTTGACTATTCTAGTAATCATGAAGGAGAATCATACATTATTTGTAACTGGCTGATTTCAGTTAGCACCGTGTCTTCAATGTTATCCATGTTGTATCATGTGTCAACTTCCTTTTTAAGGCAGGAGAATATTCCATGGCGTAGCTGTACCACCTTCTGTTCATTCATTCACCTGCCTGTGAAAGTTGTGTTGCTTCCACATTTTGGCTATTGTGAATGATGCTGCTGAGAAGATGGTTGTACAGATACCTGCTCGGGTCTTTCACTTTTTTTTTTTTTTTTTTTTTTTAAGACAGAGTCTTGCTCTCTCGCCCAGGCCAGAGTACAGTGGCACGATCTCAGCTCACTGTAACCTCCACCTTCCAGCCTCAAGTGATTTTCCTGTCTCAGCCTCCCAAGTTGCTGTAATTACAAGTGCCCACCACCACGCTCAGATAATGTTTTATGTATTTTTAGTAGAGATGCAGTTTTACCATGTTTGCCAGACCGATCTCAAACTCCTGGCCTGGCCTCAGGTGATCCCCTGCCTCCACCCCCCAAAGTGCTGGGACTACAGGCACGAGCCACCACGTCCGGCTTGCTTTCACATCTTTTGGATCTGTACCTAGACATGCGGTTGTTGGATTATGTGGTAACTTCAGGTTTAATTTTTGGAGGAACCACCATACCATTTCCACAGTGGCTACACCATGTTACATTCCCCCTAGCAGTGCACAAGGGTTCCAGTTTCTCCGTTTCCTTGCCAACACTTGTTAATGTTTTGTTTTTGCTGTTTGTTTTGATGATATCATCCTGGTAGGTACAAAGTGGTATCTTACAGAGATCGTGGTTGTGATTTGCATTTCCCTAGTGACTAGTGGTGTTGAGCATCTTTGCATGTACCTAGGAGCTATTTGTTATCTTCTTTGGAGAAAAGCCTATTTGAGTCCTTTGTCCACTTTTTAAATTGGGTTGTTTGGTATTTTTGTTGTTGAATTGTAGTCTTAATGTTTTTCTGTTGTAAATTTTTTTTGGCTATTCTTAATTATTCTAGATGACTTTAACATGTTTTAAAAATTCAATTTCCCCCATTTAAAAGCAGTCACATACAGGTTCAGATTGGAATGGTATTCCATAAAATATCCATTCATGGAAGAATTCACATGTGTACACTTGTTCAGAACTTTTTCTCATTTTTATAATTTTCACAACAGAATAGCACTTTTTGATAAATTTATTCATAGAAACAGTGCGTATGTGTGTGTGTCTATGTGTGCAATTCCTTTTTGTGACTAAGGGAATTCTTTTTCTGTTTTTTCCTGGCACATAGGAAATATATGGATTTTGTGTAATACTTACTTGGTAAGAAGCCCATCAGGTTTACTTAATACTTATACGGTGGTTACCATTGAAGCTAAATTCTTAAACGTGTATATTTAGTGTTGAGAGAATTTGGTCCCTTAAGCTTAATTGGAAGTGGACCTGCAAACACGGTTTTGAGTATGTATAATTTGTTTCTGTTGTAACTTACTGTTAACTTGTTTGTCACTTTTAGGTTTCCCCTGTTTTTGTAATAATTGCTAGTTACTGTAGATAATTACTCTACAGGTAACTGTCCCTATGTAGTTGAGTTGTGTTTAAGAAACCCAAGTTATAATGATAGCTGGAAACATTCTCTGAATTAACTGGAAAAAAAATACATATTCTCATGTCTTGTATTTTGACTGTGTCTGTTAATTTGGCATTTTCTGTTTCTGACCTTAGTAGTTAGTGGCCTTGCAACTTGCATGCCTTACTGATATATTTCAAATGGACCTCAATAATCTTTTCATTTTCTAGTTAAAATTCTCACTTCTCTAACCCTGGCAGGTGCCGGTATACTAGCTTCCTTTTTCCCTGATTTCAGTCTTCAGTCAGTTCTGCACACTGCTACCACACAATCAAGTTCTGATGTAAATGCTAAGAAAGCCTCAGTCTCCCCAACCCCCGCAACACACATCTTCCCACCATATCCATCCCTAACCATTAAGGTCTAAAATTATGAGTCTGGCATTCAGTGCCATATCTCACCCAACTGTAAACTACCTACTTCTCCAGCCGCATTTTCTTCTTCTTCCCCATGATACCTGTGTTCCTACTAAGCGGTATAAACTACAGAACAACATATCTTATGATGAGACCTGATGTTTTCTCTAGTTTACAGTTTTTACTGAGAACATCTGGTAGTTAATTCTATGGCAGGATGTCAGGTGTTTCTGGCTCTGTGTATGTTTGAACTTTGTGATTACTTGCAGTTGCCTTACTAGGTAAGCACATAAATACTTGGGTAACACACATCTTCATGTGAATCTGTTGTCCAGATTTTTATTAAGATGATCTGTTTTGGCCGGGCGCAGTGGCTCATACCTGTAATCCTAGCACTTTGGGAGGCCAAGGCAGGTGGCTCACTTAAGGTCAGGAGCTTGAGACAAGCCTGGTGAAACCCCGTCTCTACTGAACATACAAAAACATGAGCCAGGTGTGGTGGTGTGTGCATGTAATGCCAGCTTACTCAGGAGGCTGAGGCAGGGGAATCGCTTGAACCTGGGAGGCGGAGGTTACAGTGAGCCATAATGGCACCACTGCACCCCAGCCTGGGTGAAGGAGTGAGACTCTGTCTCAAAAAAAAAAAAAAAAAAGGATATGTGTCTTTTGATATAGATAATATAGTAGTCAGTGTTTCTTTGTTAACTAATTAAAACTCGTCTTCAGAATCCATAAATTGTTACCAAATGTATAAACAATAAGTCACCTTTTCAATGTTGAATAGTCTTGTGAAAAATATATTAAGCCCTGGCATGGTGGCTCACAATTGTAATCCCAGCAATTTGGGAGGCCAAGGCAGGAGAATCACTTGAGCCCAGGAGTTTGAGACCAGCCTAGGCAACATAGTGAGACCCCACCTCTACAAAAATTTAAAAATATGTGTATGTTAGTGCTGAATTCCTTTGCCTCTAGGCGATAGTTGAGAGATGAGAAGTTGCTTTGGTAGATGTTTCTGTGGCTCTGGAAATTGCTGTCATGATATTAAAGGTGATCTGTGAGTGGTGTGGGACCCACCTTCTTCCCTAGGCTTTCCTTCAAGAATGGAGAAGGCCAAATTATTGCTAAGAGATTACACTACATACCTGTGAGGGTGCTGGGAACTCTCTCCTGGCGACTGAATCATTTAACATGAGGGTCGAGACAAAGGACACCCTTCAGGAGTTCATTCTTGGGCTTTAATGTCCAGTCCTAGGAAACATCCCATGAGGGTAACATGATGAACTTTCCAGTAGTAAAGCGACTGTTTTTATGATAGCCATTACAAAGCATCAGTTAAAATATTGAGTCTGTTTTTTCTTTTAGTACTGTAAAATAAAAAAAGATTGAAGAATAACTAATGATTACAGATGACCAGAAATAAAAATGATTATTAAAATCAACTTACTTTATCAATCCAATTTTATCCTTTCTTGATTTCTTTGTCTTAGGTGTCTTATCTGATTAAATTTGACCCCATTGACTTTAATAATATTTAATAGTTTCATTATAAAATATGCTCATTGTAAAATTAAAATTCATGTGGACTAATGTATTTGCGTATAAAGTATGAAGGAAAAGTTATCATTTCTGCACCTTCCCTGTTCTTCCTTGTCTGACTCTGCTGTACCTCTTACTAGTCTCACAAAATTGTGGTACGGCCTTTTGGACTTTTTCAACATACAGGTAAATACAAACTTAAAATATGTTTTTTCTTTTTGCAGGGGGTTTGCAAAATGGAACTTTATTTCTATAATTTTATTTTTGCCTTGGAACCCCCTCAGCCGGGTTAGTTCTGAGTTTTTCTCTAGCCAATATGATAATTTCTCAGTGTTCATGTATAATTTGGTCTCCTTCCTTTATTTCCCACATCTCATAGCTATCACTGCTCCCTCCAAGTCCTGTTTGTTTCTTCTCTTCGTTTTCATTTCTTCTCTTCTTTACTTTTTTCTTTTTCTTTTTTTTTTTGAATTGGAGTCTTGCTCTGTTACCCAGGCTGGAGTGCGGTGGTGTGATCTCGGCTCACTGCAGCCTGTGCCTCCTGGGTTCAAGCGATCCCCTGCCTCAGCCTCCCGAGTAGATGGGACTACAGGTACACGCCACCACACCCAGCCAGTGTTTTGTATTTTAGTAGAGACGAGGTTTCACCGTGTTGGCCAGGATGGTCTCGATCTCCTGACCTCACAACCTGCCCACCTCAGCCTCCCAAAGGCTGAGCCCCTGCGCCCAGCCTCTTCTTTCTTTTCCTTCTTTCTTAGAAGACCTAACGAGATCTACCCTTTAACACATTTTTAAGTGCGCAGTGCAGTGTTGTTAAACATAGGCAGTGTGTTATACAGCACATCTGCAGGACGTATTCATCTTGCATAACTGGAACTTTATATCCGTTGAACAACTCCCCATTTCCCTTCCCCACCAGCTCCTGGCAAGCACCATTCTACCATCTTGTTTTACAGAATAGAATAATATTAATATTAACACTATCCTGTTGTTCACTTTATCTTTCCATTGAAATTTTAGTTTTGCTAGGCGTCTTTTACTGATTTTTATTGTTGTTAAATATGGTACACTTACTCAGGTTTTCTGAGGTGAGTGTTCTAGTAAATTGGTTGATGAATGAAAATTTGCTTCAAATCCAGTAGACTGTCTGTGTTACTATCTAAGGCAAAGTGGAAGTATTATTCCTTCCAGATTTTCCCTACATAAAAGATGGTTATAATTACAGAATAAAAACAAATCTGTTGTCTATATGTAAGTCTATGCTAAGTGCATGAGCTTAAAATAAACTGCTGAGGTCAATGGTATCCTGGCAAGTAGATCTTAAATCTTTATCTTTCACATCTGGGATAAGTTACACAATACGATATGAGGTGGTAAATGTCATCTTTTCAGGACTGTAATTCAGAGAAGTCCTGTATTGATTTCACTGTTTAAGAATTTAGTGCCTGGGTTACTTGCAGTCTCTCAGTTAACCTAATATTGCTATGTTTGACTTTTAATATTGCTTATGATGTGCATATTTTATTGCTTGGTATGAAATCCAATTAAAACGACTTTAGGTCATCTTTACTGTTAAGCTAAACGTCGGAACTGTTGGTGAAATAGTTAAATGTCTTTGTTGCATGCGCACTGTTTTCCCCATTCCGCTGTAGGAGCTCCTGTCTAGTAAGAGCTCCAGTCTGAACTCTGCCTGCGTCCAAGCCTCACACTTCTTTAACTGAGATGCTTGTATTCTGTGGCATGGCCCAGGGAACCCTGGGCGGGTGGTTAGACACTTGGATTCTAGGCCTTACTGTCACCGGCTGGGTATGTGACCCAGGTACACCATTTAACCACCTAAGTAGTTTTCTCATCTATAAACTGGGTTAGTAATAGTCACACACTGTTAGGATTATTCTCACTATCAAAGGAACTAATCTTTTGGTGAAATCGGCATTTATTTTGTTCTCCTCAGTGCTCATTAGTCAAGAGTCATGGTGGGATTGGGAAGGGAAGACTTTGGCGAGGACTGGCTGCCGTTAGGTGTAGGGGGTGGGCCTGGATGGGGGTGCCAGTGAGATAGGGGAGGTCAGGGAAATGATATTTGGGTGCAGAGCTTTCCTCTAGTGCAGCTGTGTGAAGGTACAGGTGTTCTGTAGTAGTTCCAAGGCGCACACAGTAATGTCTGCAAACCTAAGGTGTGTTTAGAAACAAAGCTACGAGGCATGTATTTCTGAAGAATAAGCGGATTTCCAAAATGTAGGAAGCCTTGGCTGCCCTGTGGCTGTGGCCCAGTCATTTTGATCTGTTCCTTGCCCACCCTTGTTTATCAGTTGTGATGATGATGACTCATCATTGTTTCTCCTGAAAGGGCAGCAATTTGGTAAATTTATATTCTAAAAATCCATTTTTCTGTTCCTCCTAAAGCAAGTAAAACTGGTGGCTAAACATAAATTTTTAAAATGGGTATTTGCCATCTCACAGTTGCTAATTATTGTAAAGGGTGTAAAGAAAAAAGTCTCCAATAGACTGAAGAGACACATAAACTTGTGAAAATGGGTTAAGCACTGAATGCTTCAATGCAGGTGATGGGCGAACACATTTTCAAAATACATCATTTACTCTTGGCGTTAAAAAAACGAATTTGTTGAGGAAACATTTATTAAGGCTCACTCCATGCTAGACCTTTGCCAGTTCCTGAGGACCCGAATTGAATCAGGTGCTCTTCCTGATCTCAGGAACCTTAGAGATGGTCCAAGAGGAATGTGGGGGCAAATGCTGTGATAGAAGCAAGTACGTGGTGTGAGCAGAAAGCAAGGTGTAGTCCATGGCACACAGAAGATGGTGTCCTGGCAGGATAAGCTCACAAAGAGGTCCTGATTCTCAACAGTGCTTCAGAAACTCCATGTGCATTTTAATCACCTGGGGATCTTGTGGAACTGCAGGTGGTGATTCAGTAGGCCTAGGGTGGAGCTGCAAATGAGTAGCAAGGGTTTAAAAGAGAAGCCTGAGCTGACTTTGCATTCACTGGACAGAAATAGGGGAGGGGATAGAAAGGAGGCCATTCAGTCGGAAGAATGTACATAAGCAGAAGAATAGAGTGAAATGACTGGAGAGAAACCACTAAGGGATGTGTGTGTATGAAGGGGTGGAGGCATGGCCTAAGCGGGAAGAAGTGGGTAGGGATCAACCCTACATTGCCTTTTAAGCCTGTGAAATTAATGTTAAATAAAAGGATTGAAACTAAGATCACCATCCTATAGATCGGGGTGTCCAATCTTTTGGCTTCCGGGCCACACTGGAAGAAGAATTGTCTTGGGCCACACATAAAATACGCTAATGATAGCTGATGAGCTAACAAAAAAAATAGCAAAAAAATCTCATAATGTTCTAAGAAAATTGATGAACTTGTATCGGGTCAGCATTCAAAGCTGTCCTGGGCCACATGCTGTGCATAGTGGAGAATCCCAAATTTTAGATTGGGTCATGACCTTCATTTTCACATTCAGGAGATTAACACAATGGAGTTGGAAGGGATGGAAGGACAGGATTTTAGTAGTCCAGTACAGTTTAGACAATGATATAAAGGGTTAAATAAGTATTCAAAAAGAGGAGGAAGAAGAGCTCTTTGAAAAGAAATGATGCGCCTGTTGGAATATTAATAGAATAGCACACGGTGTGCCCTGGTGTCAGAGAGAAAGCTAGGTTGATTGGAGCAGAGCACACGTGGATGTTGAAGAGCAATACAAGAGTGAGGCTGGAGCTGAAATGGGAGCTTAATGCGGTCACTTCACATGCCAGGCCTGAGGAGCTTCAGCATCTTTTTCTCCATTAGGATGAGGTTTTTATGAGCGAAATCGCTGGAACAAAGCAATGGGCATGACTTTCTGGCAGCATTACCTGACTCACTTACGGGATCCTTAGTGATACGCAACAATATCATTTTCATCAAAGGTCCTTTTCAACTTCTGTTAGGTGGTACTGGTCGCACTGGGAGACAGTGCTAGAATATACGGGGATCTGTGGAAGAAAAGATGATTTCAATGGTTTGAAGCTAGAAAAAAAAATTAAAAATAGGGCTGTATGGCTGGGTGGGGTGGATTGCACATGTAATTCCAGCAGTTTGGGAGGCTGAGGCAGGAGGACTGCTTAAGGCCAGAAGTTTGAGACCAGCCTGGGCAACAAAATGAGATTAAAAAAAATAATAATAAAACAATGGCGCTATAATCAGCATAAACAGGACCATGTCGGTCCAAGATGAAAACTTAAAGTACTCAATAAGTACTTTAAAACACGAGTAGCCTTGAGATTCAGAAGGAAGACAGGACTGCGGGTGAGAATAAATAAACTGTGGAGAATAAAGAAGAAAAGGTGAGAGTAAAAAAAAGAATCTTAATAGTATAGCACCACCTGGTGTTAGAACATTAGGCATTTTTCAAATGAAGTTTTTTCTTATCAAGTTGCATTTTTCTTTCTGCTTGGGTGATTTTAAAATTTTCCACTTATTTATTTCTTATATGATAGCCTATTGTGCTAATGGAATTTTTTTTTTTTAGTCAACAGTATGGGAGGTCATATCAGTTTGTTTATTCTTTGATTTCAGTTTTGCCAAAATCTGCTTTCTCACGATTCTTCTGATTGATCTTCTCCTTCAGAGAACATGTGTGAGTTAATTACTTTAGGAGACAGGGTTACTGCCACACTTCTCATATCCTAATTGCCTCATCATTTCTGCTCTCCTGCCTCTAAATGATCAAAAATAAACACGTCTGCATGAAGCTTTCATCTTTCGTCTGAAGTTACATGATCGTGAATATTCATTTTGTGTTTTGACTTTGTTGTTAGTGCAGAACTTTGAGTTTACAGGCTTAAAAAGTGCCGGCTTTCAGGATGAATAGCAGTGGAAACTTTTTTTGTTTGTTTGTTTTAAACCCCAAGGAAAACCTGCATCCTTGAAAACTGCACAGTCATCATGGGTGAATTTGTCTAGACCACTTCCTAAATCCAAAGCATCTTTGAAAAGTTCTGCGCTGCGGAGGACAGGAAGCACCCCCTCAATAGCCAGCACCCACAGTGAGCTGAGCACTTACAGCAACAATTGTAAGTCAACTTTATATCACACTTCAGGGGTTGTGGAAACAGTCATTGCAAGAAAAGCGAATGCTCTGCGTATAATTAGAATTTTTGTTTCTAGGGTTTCAGGAAAAATATGCATACTGCTTCCTTGGAGTTGCTCTGAAAGTTTGGCAGAAAAAAAAACAAATTCTTTGAAAAACTCTCTTGAAATAATTGTGTGTTAAAGTATATTTTTGCATGAAGGATTCTAAAGTGCATCATCTGAAGTAATGGTGTTTTGGAGGGTTAAGAGTAGCAACTCAGGGGATTTGGAATCTAACTGGAATCAGGAAAAAGATTGCTATAGTTTCATTTACTTTGCAAAAGACTATCTCTTGTGGTATCTTTGGATGCTAGATTTTGTGTAATATGACTAATATAACTTGAATCCTCATTCTAAAAATTTTAAACTCAGGAGACTTTTGTTAAAGTTTTCAGTTAACCTGAGTTCTATTTTCTGTGTATAAATGAGTGAACTTACTGAGATACCTCTTTCATTCCAAAGATGTATTTGGACTTGGTTCTTATTTTCTCATTTCCTTTTTTATACTTCCCCACGAAATAATTCATAAATTTAATGTTGAAGTGCCCGCTGTGCACAGACACCATGATAGGTGCAGTGAGGGACATAGGATGTAATAGAAATGGCCCTTATTCTAAAAAAAATAGTGGAGGAGAAAAAGAAGGTATTTTTCATGGATGATGAGAATACTAATAAAACCAGACACAAGGGTATGGAGAGGAGCAGCAATTTGATCTCCCCAGTTTGACAGATCAGTTTCTTCTTTTGGGTGAGGAGATGGGGACAAAGTGTAATAATGCTCACTCACAAGGTTCCTCTGGGTGTGGAGCAGTGTTTTAGGATGTCCATATTTGCTTTTATCTTTTCCTCTCAAGTGCCTTCTACTGTTATCCTGATTTTTATATATGAGGGGATTGAGGCTCAGAGATACTGTCACTGGTCCAAAATCACGCAGCAGGTATGTGAGGGAATTGAGAAAGCATTTTTTGTAGAGAAGGCATTGAATTAATGAGCACATTTCCGATGGGTCACCTAGCAGCAGTAGCTGGACTCAGAGTAAGTAGCTGCATACCCTGGCCCTTCAGAAATACTGGGATATGTGACTTGAAATTAAACAGGATTATTATCAGCTTTATTGTTTGAATTTTGAAGTTGTGGCACAAAATCAGGCTTGCATGTAAGAGAGAACTCTGAATTTGAAAAGGTAATTCACACATGTATTATTTTAAGCTCTCTTTGTCTTGCAAAGCAATTTTAAAAACAAACTGCCAAAACAGAATCACCAGCATGCTCTAGAAAAACTGTTGTGGCAACAGAATTTGTGGCACTTGAAACAGACACAATCTGCAGTGCCATAGCGCCGCGTTTTCCGTCGACATCCACATTGACTTGGCCACCGTTTCGGTACCATGTCTGATGCTCCTAAGGAGGTTGTAAAATGCTTTTGTCCATTCCTTTTTGTCTTTTAACAAAGGGGTTTACCATACACCCACAGAGCCTGTCTAGTGGCGATGTGTTCCTGTTGGCGGATTAAGCATTCAGATCAATGAGTCTCTTTCTTAGTTTGATTTGCTAGCTGGTTTAATCTGTTTTGTGTAGTGCCTTGGAGCTTACACATTTTTTTTTTTTTCCTCCATTCGAATTCACTAAGAGCAAGCATGAGGGATATGAGAGGGAGCATGGCTGCAGTGTTTCCTGCTTAAGCTTGCTTTGATCCTTTTAAATGACTGTACCAGGAGGATTTCGCAGTTGTACAGAAACTGATATTTCTTCCAAAATCTTTATCAATTCTACCCTCACCCCACCGCCTGGTTCAGAGAGGCACTATGATGCTACCTTATTGACTCTGCTGCTCGTGGGATCGTACAGCCTTTGTGTAATTCCTTTGTTAGCCACGTTTACTGGGAAAAAAAGTAGGTTGACGATTTCTGGTTTCTTTTCTTCGTAAGCATGCTTAAATTTTTATTCAATAAATGGATTTAGGATCTCTTGACTGTTATTTTTGTAACTTGCAATTTATGGTAATTGTAGTATTTGGGGGGCATTTTGAATGTATATTTAAGATGTGAATGCTTCTGTGTAGGACCAATTTTATTGTCTCTTTTATGGGTTTTGGCACTCTTGATATAATTCGGCAGCATCGTTCATGCTCTGGCACATGAAATTATCCTATTATCAAAGACTTTTTGATGGTTTAGTTTCCTATTAAATAACTAGTTTTTGTGTGTATGTAGCTGGTAGTTGTGCAAGTGTAGAAAAATACTTTTCTGAAATTAAAATGGAAACATCATATCTTTGATTGTTTTCCTGAGTTGTAACTGAAAGTATTAAACATGTATACATTTAAAGGCTACCTCAAAACATGAAAAAATCATTTTGCGCTGAAAATTTCCTGCTTCTGATAATGGATGGTCATGTGAAGAATTAACTTTCTCTTTTGATCGGTGTTCTGATTTATACTGGCTTAAGTATCTGAATCCCTTTAACGAATAGTGGTTTCTTGCTTTGTCTGCTTGTTTCTTTGTGATGTGATATTGTTAGTGGCATCATTTAAGAACTTCTGATACAACATAGTGCTGTTGTAAAATTAGCATTGGGTTCTCGGAACTTTGGGATCCTATAGAAATAACGTTACTAAGTTTTTTAAACGACCGAATCAAAATACGTAAGACAGTACGTTTTTCTTATTTGGGAATTTTAGGAGGTTCTTTGTGTGTGTTCTTTTAAGTGTAGAAAATTTCAAAGTTATGATCTTGATCCTTTTGGATATTAGTGTAAAAACATTTCACAATGGTGTTTATACCAAATGTACTCATTTATAGAAGCTAAAGATTATAAGCTGTTTCGTGCTCAGATACCTAACATCCAGTTTTTAAGATCATTAAAGTCACTGGATAAAAATAAATGATATATTGTTTGTCATGAACAGAGTTGAAGGTTTGGGGACTGTTGTGCAATTTAGAAGGGGCTCTTGGGAGAGTGTATAATTTTGCCATGTTAGCAGGAAAATAAGTTTCAAAGACATTACTTCCTCTTCCACTTTGGCCACAAAACCATGTTTATATTTGAGAGCCAGATGGTAGGGGAAATGTAAGAGGTGCAGACCAAAGCTATTTGCATTCTCCTGGAAATGCAAGGAACAGAAGGAGACTGAATAAAAGAAATGGAGTGTTCTTTCCCTTCACCTTCATTGCCAGCCCTGGCTGAGAGGGGTGTGACATGTAGAAAAGGGCACTAACCTTGGGCCCACCTTAGTTTGTTTGTTTGTTTTAAATGGAGTTTTGCTCTTGTCGCCCAGGCTGGAGTGCAGTGGTGTGATCTCAGCTCACTGCAACCTCTGCCTCCCGGGTTCAAGCAGTTCTCCTGCCTGAACCTCCCAATTAGCTGGGATTATAGGCATGCACTCCCATGCCTGGCTAATTTTTGTATTTTTAGTAGAGATGGGGTTTCACCATGTTGGCCAGGATGGTCTCGATCTCCTAACCACAAGTGATATGCCTGCATCTGCCTCCCAAAGCGCTGGGATTACAGATATGTGCCACCCACCACGCCCAGTCCCACCTTAGTTTTCCTACTAACTCATGTTAAGTTGGACAATCTTTCTCTTCTCTTAGCCTCCGGCCTCCATACTCTCCTCTGATCAATGACAAGGGAGGACTGGGTCATCTTCAAAGTCCTTGCAGCAATAAATGTCTCTGACCCTTTTCACTGCAATAAAACAGGGCCTCACTGTTTGGCAGGACCGTGTTTTGAGTTGTTCAAGTGAATAAGCTGATAAAGAATAGGGTGGGGCTTATTTACCCTTAGTTGTTTTTTTTTTTTTTTCTTCTCTCACGACAGGAATGGCAAGAGAAAATTGTCTCACCTGCCAACACTGGTTAGTGGCCAACACCAGTTAGTGGATAAGAATTCGCCTGTAGGATAGTGTCAGTGGTTTCTCAGGGTGCCTCCAGGTTCAGAGGGAAAGTTTTGTGTTCAACTAGTGATGTCTGTCATGGGTGAGGCTAAGATGAGGAACAGGCAGTCGATTCATTAGGCTCTACATCACAAAACATGTTAGTACTTGCACACTTCTGAATGGACTATTGAAGAAGGAAATACTATCCAAACCACTGTTAACTTTGTTCTCATTCTTTCTCTGTTCATGTTTTTCTAGGGTATATGTGAGACGTTCTTGTTATGATATAGTTGAGTGATTTTGCTTTTGAAATTCAAGAGCTTAGATTTCAGTAGTACTTGGATTTTAAGCCAGGTGGGCAGATGATCTGGCACAGTGGGGAGTGTTAAACTGATTCACATAAAATTCAAGAAATGAACAGAATGTTGGCTCTGTGTGTATATACATAATGTAATAAAAGTGAATTTTCACTAGATGTTAGAATGTAGTATGAATGGTAGTTTGCAGATAAAAGTCTGGAACAATGAGAAGCCGTTTTTTTTTTTTTTGAGATGGAGTCTCACTCTATCACCCAGGCTGGAGTGCAGTGGCGCAATCTTGGCTCACTGCAACCTCTGCCTCCTGGGTTCAAGCAGTTCTCCCACCTCAGCCTCCTGAGTAGCTGGGATTATAGGCACCTGCCACCATGTCCAGCTAATATTTGTGTTTTCAGTAGAGACAGGGTTTTGCCATATTGGCCAGGCTGGTCTTGAACTCCTGGCCTCAAGTGACCTGCCCACTTTGGCCTCCTAAAGTGCTAGGATTGCAGTTGTGAGCCACTGTGCCAAGCCTGAAAAGCCCTTTTCTTTTTCTTTTTTCTTTTCTTTTTTTTTTTTTTTTTTTTGAGACGGAGTCTTGCTCTGTCACCCAGGCTGGAGTATAGTGGCGCGATCTCAGCTCACTGCAAGCTCCACCTCCCGGGTTCACGCCATTCTCCTGCCTCAGCCTCCCGAGTAGCTGGGACTATAGGTGCCCACCACTGCGCCTGGCTAATTTTTTTGTATTTTTAGTAGAGACTGGGTTTCACCTTGTTAATTGGGATGGTTTGATCTCCTGACCTCGTGATCCACCCACCTCGGCCTCCCAAAGTGCTGGGATTACAGGCGTGAGCCACCGTGCCCGGCCGAGAAGCACTTTTCTAATAGGAAAATCATTTCTTCTGCTTGGGCTTTTCTGAGAATATCCCTTCATTTTTCCTTTTAGTCTCACCAGCTCCTTTATTTCACTTGAAACACACTTTGGCCATGGGAGAAATGAAGATAGGATTCCAGAGAATCTATTATTCTGGCATAATTGAGACAGTTGGGACCAAAGTTGACAAAGGGGCAGTTTTAAACTACATACTAGATCAGGTTGAGAAGTGTGTGGCCACATGGAAAATTTTACGTATTGTCTCTTCAAGCCAGCAGTGTTTAGTGTCCATGGCTCTCTAGAACACTGTCTTTAGGATGATTCTGAGGATGCTTCCAGCCTCAGTGGGACTGAATACCACAGTCAGTTAGTAGGGCCCCTGTGAAGGCGAATGTGCTGTCTATTCCCATACCCGATATTCAGACCCTTCTTATTCATAGATAGGTGATTCAGCACAGCTAGGCAGTGGCCAAGTCAGCACCAGAACTTGGGTATTTTACATCCTGTTCCGTTGCTCGAAACTATTATGCATCTCTTATATTGGAACTGTTGCCGCTGAGGACTTTATTGTTTGGATATAACGACTCTGGCTGAGGGAAAATTTAGATAGCATCAGGATACCCAGTCAGTTGCCATGTTAGGATCAGAAATAGAGGGCAGGGGAAATATTTGAAGAGCATTATGCCTCATGTTGGGGTTTACTAGAAAGCAGTGGGCCGGCCTAGAGTACAGTGAGTAGAGATTGAAAGAAAGATATTAAGTGTCAGTCATAAAATTATATTCAGCTCAGTACAGTTTGTGCCTGCCATTAGTAAGGCAGAAAGCATGTACGATCGTTGATCATAGAGTATATGAATATATATCTTGTATATATAGCTTTCATGTAAATATGTGTAAAACATAAATGCGTGTATGTTTGTACCTGAGTCACATGCAGACATTTTATCCTTGCAGTATAGATTCCGACTTCATGTTGTGTGTTACGAAGTTGGTGCCAGGTGGATCTAGTGTCGTATTGAGTCTGAAAAGTGGCAGTGAGACAGCTGATTTCCAGCACACCACCTCCTATTCTACGTGTGACAGCCAAGGGACAGGAGTATCATTCCTCATGAGGAACGTGTCCTTTACTTTAGTGAAAATCTTTTTACTGATCTCTTTGTGAACCGTGAGCCTTTGTGTCTAAAGTTTAGAAAGGAAAAGCATGAATTTAGAATCACACAATTTCATATTAGGTTTGTAAATTGAACTCAGTTTAATTTTTTAAAATATGAATAAGTGACTTATTTGTTGCTGAATATAATCAAATATAGCTTCAAGAAAAGTAAGACTAAAATCCAGATTGTTACAATTCCTTGGTTAAGACTCTCGTTTTCTTTGTTGGATTTGATTCACAAAAGCTAAAATGCTCATTGAAACCCAATATCTATTTTATATGAACATCTAAAAAGGGTTCTGTTGAATGTTATAATAGCAGTATCTTTAATACTGTCACTCCCATTTGGCTTCCTGTCAACTTTCAAAAAGCCAAATCTCTAGGTTCTCGAGGAGGTGAGAATTGGAAAAAAAGAACAGGAAATTGACAGAATTTTCTCAGCAGGAGGGAAGGCTCTGTGTCGATTTGACCTAATATTAGGAATGTTATTTGGGCACAAGAACAATTAACAGATGGCTCATTGTACAGGGACCGAGTGTGGATTAGGGGAAAATAATAGCATGCCTGTACAAAGTTTGAATGTGATGTGTATAAGCACTGTTGTAGCAGTTGGAATAGTTTAGCCGAGTGAAAAATTTCTAGCTGTCCTCACATTTAGAATGTGTTTGTAAACAAGGTAGCTATGTTAACCCTTTGCTAAATGAGTAAAGTGAGAAAAGGGATCAAAGTTGGTAATAAAGAAATTTATAAGTGTTGAATAGTAGAATAGAATTGGGTGCCTAGAATTGGATATTGATGATTATTAAGAAACAGGCTGGGCGCTGTGGCTCACGCCTGTAATCCCGGCACTTTGGGAGGCTGAGGTGGGAGGATCATGAGGTCGGGAGATCGAGACTATCCTGGCTAACACGGTGAAACCCCGTCTCTACTAAAAATAGAAAAAATAAGCCGGGTGTGGAGGCGGGCACCTGTAGTCTCAGCTACTCGGGAGGCTGAGGCAGGAGAATGGCGTGAACCCGGGAAGTGGAGCTTGCAGTGAGCTGACATCATGCCACTGCACTCCAGCCTGGGCAACAGAGTGAGACTCCATTTCAAAAAAAAAAAAGAGAAACAGTAAAAAATCCAGTCTGGGTTGGTGGAGGGGAAATTTTTACACATAATACAGAAGACGGTTTTTGTTATTTAGGTGAGATTCCCTTTTCTGCTTTTGCTTTGGAGTAAAACATGAAGTTTGCTTTGGAACAAACTTCCTTTGTTCAGGGCAGAAGTTGGCGTTTTAACTCCTTGCTGTAGCAGCGAGGATTTGAACCAGATCTCATCCTTATAGCTACCAAAGAGTCTGTATGTTACTGTTCTTGTGTCATTAACTAGCTGGCTGCGTGAATTCTTTCTTGTCCCCGTGGAGTTGGATGCTCTTTCTAGCTGCACCTGGGGCATTCTTGTTACATGGCATGAATGGCTGTATTATTTCTTTTCCAACTTTTGTCTGGAATGAAAGCTGAGCTAGACAAGATGCATAAACTTGGACCGTGCCCAGCTAACCAGGATGCATGGTCACTCCGATTACAGCCTTTGTTTCGCATCCCTGAGGACACAAGCTACCTGTTATCCACACTGTATTCCCAGTGTTCAGTAATGACTGGCATGTCATAGGTGCTTATTGAGCATTTGTTGATTCAAGAACAAAGGAATAAATGTGGAAGTTTGAAACCGTATTTATAGGATAAAGTGTCCTTTTCTGTTTTGTTACAGCTGGTAATGCCGCTGTCATCAAATATGAGGAGAAACCTCCAAAACCAGCATTTCAAAATGGTTCCTCAGGATCCTTTTATTTGAAGCCTTTGGTATCCAGGGCTCATGTTCACTTGCTGAAAACTCCTCCAAAAGGTATGGTTGTCACTGTGGTTAGAAGAGGGAGGGCAAGACGCTTAAAGTCTTTGGCTTGTAGAAAGTTAAATTTTGACAGGTTTATAGTATATTTAACAATGATTAAAAATGTGTTGAGAAAGGAGATATAATACATTTTCACACTGAAGAAATCGTTGTTTTGAGAGTTGGTAGGTTCTGTAGTTAAAAATCACTACATGTAAATCAGCAGGCAGAACAAAGGTATAAGGTCAAAATAACAAAACTTGTAGAGTTAAATAATTCTAAACTAGTGCCGTAGAAGAGTGAGATAGAAAGGAGTAGAAATGCATGATGACTTTTCATCAGGGTAGAGGTTTTGTGTTTATTACTGTACTTGTGTCTTCATGTCTTTGGTCCAACACACTGTTCTTCCTCTAAATGTTGTTTATCTCTATTCCTTCTCATATCACTCACCCTGTATTTGCTGTGACTATTAAAAGTAATTTTCAGGTTTACAAAATATGTGGTATATACTTAATGTGCAATGTTTTCATGCAACTTTGTCTCAGTGGACCCAAAGCACATCAGGAGCCTTCTTTGTGCCACACGCAGTGACTCATGCCTGTAATCTCGGCACTTTGAGAGGCCAAGATGGGTGGACCACTTGAGGTCAGGAGCTCGAGACCAGCCGAGCCAACATGGCAAAACGCCATCTCTACCAAAAATACAAAATTAGCTGGGCATGGTGGTGTGTACCTGTAGTCCCAGCTACTCGGGAGGCTGAGGCACGAGAATTGCTTGAACCCAGGAGGCAGAGGTTGCAGTGAGCCGAAATCGCGCCACTGTGCTCCAGCCTGGGTGACAGAGCGAGACTCCATCTCAAAAAAAAAAAAAAAAGCCTTCTGTGTGCTTAGTGAACTGAAGCTTAACCGAAGCCTGAGAGAATAATTGTGAATGAGAAACTTGACCTATAAAATGAGACCCACATTTATGTTAGAGAATTTGGAAAACACAGAAACAAAGAGTCTTCCTTAATTCTGTCAACCACCAATTGCTGTCACATTTCCTTCTGACTTTTTTCCTCGGAATGTGTGTGTTGTTTTGTTTTTATTCCAGCAAAACTGGGGTAATAATGAATACACTCTTCTGTATCTTGCTTTTTATTAAGTTAGTATATCATGAGAGCTTCTTCACTTTAAATGGCCGTGCAACAGTCCACTGTTGCCAAATTCTGTGGTTGCCCAGTTTAGTTTATGCTGGACAACTTCTGACTTTTACTGGGGTGTATTAATACTTAGATGAAACTCTTCAAATATGAGTCATAGTTCATTGTTTCAGATTCTGGTTACTTCTGAATGTCCCAGAAGGAGGAATTACTGGGTTAACCTGCCCGAAACTCTTTGGATTGTTAACATCTATTAGGAACTTTCTAAAAGGTGTTGCTCTGTCACAGTATCCTCATTAACGTGTGTCTCTGTGTGTGTTTAAAGGATCATATGGTAACTTGAGGCTGGTAAATGTATGTCAATACCTTTTCTTTGTACTGAATTGAAGAGAAAATAGGCATGAATTTTAGGAGTGGGTTGAATTCTTTGGTGTGCAGCAGGTAGTCGTCTGTCTAGGGATTTAATCAAATTTCAGAGGCACCAGATGACCTCGTGCTGGGTTGACATCAGAATGGAAAACTGTGGTTTTTTATTGATGATGATAAAGCCCCATGATCCACACAGCAGTAACGAAGTTAATGCCGTGGAACTTTGATACTAAAATGACTTTCAGAGGATGAGATTTCATAGACAGCTTTGTAGAACAGGAGACTCAGAATTCTAAAATGCCTCACTATGGAATTGATAGGTTCTTGTGTTGCAGTGGTTTTACTTGAGTGGGAATCAGTGCTTTCCTTTGATAACAGCCACATATTTTAAGAGATGATCATCTGTGTAAAATTTCAGATAGAATCTGGTAGCTGTTGTAACTAATCTGTAGATGATGATGTGCTGGAAACAACTATTTCATGTTAAGTAGAAGTGTGCATAGATTTTCGTGACTTACAGCTCGGTACCTATTACCACTCCTGATTTTATATTGTATCAGTTTGGAGGAAAACGGATACAGTAATATTTCTATTTTTCTTCATAGCTGAATAGAAACGGGTAGTTTCAGAAAGCACACAGGAGTGACTGTCCTTCATCAAGTCTGGCCTCTGCTCTCCTGGCAGCAGAAGAGCATATGTGCACAGTCAGTGTGTGAATTCAGCACTGTTAAAACTTGAACTTCAGCTGTTCTTGACTGAAAAAACACTGGCTTTTCATATTAAAACTGATGCTATTTAATTTGTGGTGACGACTTGCATATCATTCTGAAACCTTTGGATGTTATGTGGAATATCATCTTATATTTAAAATGCGCTTGATAAAAGTTGGTTGAATCTCACTAATATTTCCCACCTGGAACCTGGAATTTAGAGATTGATTGTTTTTGAAAATAATTCTTATCAGCATGGTTTGTTTTTGTGTGATATGTCAAATAAACGTGTATATTTTACATGTTTCTTTTATATCTTAGGTCCTTCGAGAAAAAATTTATTTACAGCTCTTAATGCAGGTGAGTGACCACTTTATGGATGGGGATAAAAAGAATCTTTTTGTAAAGTTATGTTACTACAACTATTTACAGTGATTTTTTACTGGGGTGCTTATAAATAGAATTTCCAATTTGAGGTATAAACATGACTTTTTATGATGGGTCACATAGCATTAAAATACGGTAAGCATGATTGGCGTTCTGAATGGTAAAAGGACATTTTATTGCTAACAGTTAATTATAGTCTCTTAAAAACTGATTTTGTTAATGTGGTCTAAATGAGATGGAAAATGTACTTCTCCCAAGATAAATGCTAGTTTGAAATTGGATATTCCTTAATTGCTAAGTGGTCTCAAGATTTGGTTTTAGCACCTTTTCCCAGTTCAGCAGCCTATATTTTTATGTTCTTTTTTACACTTTCACTGGACTTACATTCCCAAGACAGCCTGCAGCCTCCGCTATTTGAACCACAGCTGAGAATCTAAAACTTTGTGTCTCTCAAGAAGCCATAAAAGGTTTCACAAAATATCTTCACTGCGATTCCTGTACTTTGGATGGATGGATGGATGGATGGATGGATGGATGGATGGACGGACGGACGGACAGACAGACAGACTGGTTGCAGTGACTCACACCTGTAATCCCAGCACTTTGGGAGGCCAAGGCGGGTGGATCACTTGAGGTCAGGAGTTCGAGACCAGCCTGGCCAATGTGGTGAAACCCCCATCTCTACTTAAAATACAAAAAAATTAGCCAGACGTGGTGGTACGCTCCTGGAGTCCCAGCTACTCAGGAGGCTGAGGCAGGATAATTGCTTGAACCTGGGAGGCAGAGGTTGCAGCGAACCTAGATTATGCCACTGCACTCCAGCCTGGGTGACACTGCAAGACCCTGTCTCCAAAAAAAAAAAAAAAAAATAGATGGATTGATCTCTCTAGATAGATAGATAAGGTCTCCCATACACTGCCTACATTGTCTTATTTTGTATACAGTGATAAAACAGTTATGTGGCTTCTGAATCCCTGGCAGATTAGAACACCAAATCAGAAGAAATGAAGGTATAAGCATCGCTCATTTTCTTGAGCTTTGCCAATACTGTATTTTTCACGAGTCTACCAGCATCATTTTTCCCAACAGCAGTTGCTCACTTCATGTCTGTGTGTCACATTTTGGTAATTCTCACACTATTTCAAGCTTTTTCGTTATTATTATATCTGTTATGGTGATCTGCGATCGGTGATCTTTGATATTACTATTGCGATTGTTTCGGGACACCACAGACCATGCCCATGTAAGACAGCGAACCCAGCTGATGCGTGTGCATTTCGACTGCTCCATTGACTGGTCCCTCTTCCATCCCCTTCGCTCTCCTTGATCCTCCTTTTTCCCTGAGACACAATAATATTGAAAATAACTAATTAATAACCCTATAATGACCTGTAAATATTCAAGTGAAAGAAAAGTCGCATGTCTCTCACTTTAAATCGAAAGATAGAAATGATTAAGTTTAATGAGGAGGGCACATTGAAAGCCAAGATAGGCCAGAAGCCAGGTCTTTTGTGCCAAGCAGTTAGCCAAGTTGTAAATGAAAAGTTCTTGAAGAATATTAAAAGGGCTACTCTAGTGAACCCACAAATAAGAAAGCAAAACAGACTCCCGGCATAGAGAAAGTTTGAGAGATCTGACCAGAAGATTAAGCCAGCTGCAACTTTCGCTTTAGTCAAAGCCTAATCCAGGATGAGACCCTAACTCTCCTCAATTGAAGACTGAGAGAGGTGAGGAAGCTGCAGAAAAAAAGTTGGAAGCTAGTAGAGGTTGGTTCATGAGGTTTAAAGTAACTCTTCATAACATGAAAGTACAAGGTGAAGTAGCAAGTTATTCAGAAGATCTAGCTGGGATCATTGATAAAGGTGGCTACACAAAACAACAGACTTTCAGTGTGGGTGAAACAGCTTCATATTGAAAGAAGATGCTGTTTAAGACTTGCACAGGTAGACAGGAGAAGTCAGTGCCTGGCTTCAGAGGACAAGCTGTCTTATTAGAAGCGAATGCATCTGGTAATTTTAAGTTGAAGCCGATGCTGACTTACCATTCTGAAAATTCTAGGGCACTTAAGAATTATGCTAAATCTACTCTGCCTGTGCTCTACAAATGAAACAGCAAAGCCTGGATGACAGCGTATTTGTTTACAGCCTGGTTTGCTGAATATTAAGCCCATTGTTAAGACCTACAACTCAGAAAGACATTTCTTTCAAAATATTACTTGTGACTGACAATGCACCTGTTCACCCAAGAACTCTGATGGAGATGTACAGGAAGATGAATGTTTTCACACTTGCTAACATAGCAGCCATTTTGCAGCCCACGGATCAGGGAGTAATTTTGACTTTCAGGTCTTACTATTTAAGAAGTACATTGTGTAAGACTGTAACTGCTGTAGATACCGATTCTTCTGATGGAACTGGGCAAAGTCAGTTGAAAACCTTCTGAAAAGGGTTTGCTCTTCTAGATGCCATTAAGAACATTCATGATTCATGGAAGGAGATCGAAGCACCAACTGAATAGGAGTTTGAAAGAAGTTGACCTGACCCTCATGGATGACTTTGAGGGGTTCAGTGCTTCAGTGGAGGAAGTCACTGCAGATGTGGTAGAAATAGGATGAGAACTAGAATGAGAAGTGAAGCCTACAGCTGTGACTGCATTGCTGTTGATCTCTGGTGAAATTTGAGCAGAATGAGGAATTGCTTCTTATGAATGAGCAAATAAAGTATCTTGTTGGGATGGAATCTACTCCTGATGAAGATGCTGTGAACATTGTTGAAATGACAAAGGAGTCAGAATATTCCATAAACTTAAAGCAGCGATGGGTTTGAGAGGATTGGCTCCAATTGTGAAAGACGTTCTGCTGTAGGTAAAATGCTATGAAACAGCATCACATGCTACAGAGAAATCTTTCATGAAAGAGTCAGTTGATGTTGCAAACTTCATTGCTGTCTTATTTTAAATTGCCATAGCCACCCAAACCTTCAGCAACCACCACCCTAATCATCAGTCAGCAGCCATCAGCACTGAGGCAAGACCTTCCGCCAGCAAAAGAATTCCTGCTTACTAAAAGCTCAGATGATCATCAGCATTTTTTTTTTAGCAATGAAATATTTTTAAATTAAGGCATATTGTTTTTTAGACATAATGCTATTGCACACTTAGCAGACTATAGTGTAGTGTAAATATAAGTTTTACATGCACTGAGAAACCAGACAATTTTTGTGATTTGCCTTATTATGACATGTGTCTTATGGGGTGATCTGTATCTCCCAGGTATGCCTGTACTGTTACAGAATGTCGACTACAGTTTCTTTATACATTGTGAGTGTCAGGTGTTAAGGATGCAGTCCTGAGCGAAAAATGAGCAGGGGCCTTGTCTCTGGGGAGCTAACAGGATAGTAAAAGCAAACAAACAAACAAAAAACCTGCTCAAATAAACAGGAATCACACATGCACTAAGTTCTAGGAAGGAGGGCTGGCTTGTCCTAGAAGAGAGGTCCGGGATTGAAGGCTGTGATGTGAGGGAAACCTGGGCAGGAGGTATAAATTTCTGAGCCTCTTGTGCAAAGAAAATAGGGTGGATAACATTATATCATGAATAACAAATATCCTTGATGCCCCATCAGGTGTATTCAGTTTCCTCAGCATAATAAGCAGGGAAGTGTGGGGGAATTATCACAGAATTCTTAACCTTTTGTAGGCTCTTAAAGCTGGGAAGACAGCCATGCAGAATGATCTAAGTTCTAAAGATCCCCAGGATGCTCAATGTGAATATCTATGGCTACTAAAGCCTTTATAGTCTAAAAATGCAGAAGAAATTCTATGTTATGCACATTTAGGCTTTTATTTCAAGTTTCTGGTACATCCTAATATCTGGGGAAAAAAGATAGCTAATATTCTGTGGAATGGTTTTGTTTAAAATTTAGTTAACCATAATCAGAAAACTGGCTCAAATGGTAGCTCTGTGTTTAACACTTTAAGAAACCTCCAGGCTATTTTCCAAAGTGGCTGGACAATTTTATATCCTCACCAAGAGTGTAGGAAGAATCCCATTTTTCCACATCCTTGTCAGCACTTGGCTTTGTCTGTCTTTTTTGTTAACAGCTATCCTACTGGGTATGAAGTGATGTCTCGTTTCAATTTGCGTTCTGACAACCAGTGACATTGAGTGCCGCTTTGCATGCTGATTGGCCGTTTGTATATCTTCTTTGGAGAAGTGTCTATTCAAATCATTTGCCAATTTTAAACTGGATTTTTTTATTGAATTGTAGGAGTTCTTATATAGTCTGATATTAGACCCTTGTCAGAGTTATCATTTGCACATATTTTCTCCCAGTTCTTGGGCTGTGTTTTCACTTTCTTGATAGTGTCCTTGGAAACACAAATGTTTTAAATTTTGACAAGGTCCAGTTTTATCAATTTTTTTTCTTTTGTTGCTTCTGCTTTTGGTATTGTATCTCAGAAACAGTTGCCTCATCCAGGGTTGTGAAGATTTATGCCTGTGTTTTCTTTTAAGATTTTTTTGCTATTCTAGCTGTTACATTTCGGTTTCTGATTAATTTTGAGTTATATTTTTATATGGTATGAGGTAGAAAGTCTAACTGTTTTTCGCACATGGACATCCAGGTGTTGAAAACATTATTCTTTCCCCCATCGATATGCCTTGGCACCTTTGTTAAAAATAATTGGTTAAGAATGTGAGAGTTTATTTCTGGTTTCTAAATTGTGTTATTTGCATGTATACGTCTACCTTTGCCAGTACTACACTGTCTTGATTAGTAAGTTTTGAAATCAGGATGTGAGTCATTCAACGTTTTTCTTTTATTTCAAGATTGTTATGGCTATTCTGGGTCTCTTGATTTTCTTTATGAATTTTAGGATCAGCTTTTGTCAGTCTCTGTAATGAAGTCACGTGAGATTTTAGGAACATAATAAATCGAATACTAATTCTAATTATTCCTGTTACATTGAATCTGTATATGACTCTGTAGAGTATATAGAATGTATTCTAAGGGGTCAACATTGCATTTAATCTAGTTTGTGTGGTACGCCTGTGTATTTTCCCAAAACCATAAGCATGACTTTCCCAGGTTCTTCTTCTTGATGGTTCGTTATTATCATGACTTAAGACTAACCTGGTATTATGAGGAGCCTAGTGAGAAGTTACTTTGTGGACAGAGGACCACAACAAAGTGTGTTCACTTTGGAAGGACAACTTTGATGCTGAAAAATGTTGTCCAGACAGTCAGTGACTTTGGATGGATCATTGAACCTCTTTGATAATAGTTTTCTATGTAACTGAAAGGGCAGATTTCTAGATTTCTCCCCACTGTGATATTCTGTGACTGCAGATCACCTTGACTTTTTTCATATTCTGCTGGAAATTAGTCATATTTTAGCTGATATAGAAGACATTGCCTCCACACATAGACGTGTTCCTCTGAGTGTTAAATTTTTAATTGCTCTACTATGGCTTTGAGGTATTTTTATTTTAAAGCAGTAAATAGTGGTGGAGATTACAGTTGAGTTGACCAACTTCATATTCCTTAGTTCTAGTAACATAGTCACTTTTAATTATAGCAGTTTGCCACACTTCAAAAAGTTTAGCATGTAGTTTAGGAATCACCCTTTAGCTTTTTTAAATTTGTGATTTTAAATGAAATTTAGATAAGTTTATGTCCTGCTGTGTCATTTAATATATAGTAATCACTTTTACATTTAGCAGATACAGTAACATTTAACTACTTTTGAATATTTTTAGTGCTCTGTATCACATTCATACATGATTCTATGTTGAACATCTGTACAATTAGCACTTTCAACTTTGGGGGAAATTTCTTGTGATAGATTCTTAGAAGTAGTATCAGGAAATCAAAATATGTAGCTGTTTACAGTCACTTCACTCAAATAGCCAAATTGTTTTCCAAAAGCTTCATGTCAGTTTATACCGTGGTTGACATAAAAGACAGCTGGCTTCATCATACCTTGGTCAGCATTGGATATTATTTTTAAATTTTTTTGACTAACATAATAGTTTAAAATGTTACGTCATTGTTTTAGCTTGACCTTTATCAATTAAAGAAATTTCATTATCTCATAAGACAACGTAGAAGAGCAGGAGGAGAACGAACTTTTAAGGCACAGGATATTGGTTTAAACCTTGGTCCTGCCACTTTCTATTTGTGTCCTGACCTTGGGCTAGTTGCTAAGCCTCTCCAAGTCTCAAATTTCTCATTTGGAAACATGGGAATATTGGGGGAATGATTCCCAGAAAGGGAATAATTTGACATCATAGAATTGTTTTATAAAAGGTTCTCAAATAATAGTTGATTCAGCTGCTAGGAACGGTAACGATGATGATCTTTTACATTGTTTTTATAATTCTAGTGGCTTATTTTTAGAGTTCTTTTCCAGGAAGTTGTATTATTTTAAATCCGTAAAGCAAGCAGGAGAGACTACGTAAAGTCAAGAACCAACCTCTTGGGGTCTAACCGTTGCAATTTATTTAAAGGTTATGATGCTACAGGATTCTAGTTGACATTGACTCTAAAAAAAATCTGGGCTTACTGTTGATAAGGAAGATGTCACACATACCACAGCATACTATTATTACTTTGGTTCTGCCACACACTAAAGCCATTGGGATACCAGAGCTGTATTTATCCAGCACCCTGCTTGTTTTACACAAGATCATCAGTCTCAGGTGCCAGGGTGTCTGCCTTGGAAGGTAGAAAATGCACTGTTCCTTCCACAGTTACTTAGTAAAGACAGCACAGGAGAACAGGGCAGCTTTCTTGCCTTCTTTGGCCAAGTGCTAGGAAGTGGTTGCAAGCTGCAAGCCTGCTGATGAGGTGATGCCAAGGGTGCCAGGGTTTCTTCTGGTGAGAGCAGAGAGAAGGCTGTTTTTCACTGTTGTTTTATGATTATCGTAACTCTCCCCTTATACTTAAAAAGCAGTTGCTCTTTTGATATGGGATACATTTGCTGTTTCCAGTTGGTGTTGGGGTTGGGAGAAGTGGATCCTTTAGTAAATCGTCTTGAGACAGTGGCTACCTTTTTAGCAGGAGCTAGATCTTTTTCATATATATGCAAAGTATTCCAGATAAATTAGTTTTAAACACACAAAGTAATTAAAACACTAAGAATATGGACTTAAGTAGAAAAGATCTTTCCAGGAACACTAGTATAATAGAAACGATTAATAATTAGAACAATAAAAGCTTTAAAAAACCTTAGAAACAGGCCGTGTGTAGTGGCTTATGCTTGTAATCCCAACACTTTAGGAGTCAAAGACAGGTGGATTGTTTGAGGCCAGGAGTTCAAGACCAGCCTGGGCAACGTAGCGACACCCCATCTCTACCAGAAATACAAAAAATTAGCTGCGCGTGGTGGCACGCACTTGTAGTCCCAGCACTCAGAAGCCTGAGGCAGAAGAATCGTTGAACACAGGAGGCAGAGGTTGCAGTGAGCTGAGATTGCACCATGGCACTCCAGCCTGGATGACAGAGTGAGACTCTGTCTCAGAAAAATTAAAAAATGAGAATAAAAACCATAGAAACAGTATTTATAAGCAAAGAACAAACTGAGATAATATTAGCACATACTCTTTGTAGAGCTCTGTCAAATCAGCAAGAGAAAGACAACTCTATAATAGAGGCTAAGTGGACATACCACCCAAAGAGATCTACAGAGTCAATGCAACCCCTATCAAAATCCCAGTGTCATTTTTTTTTTTTTTACAGAAATAGAAAAGCAATTCCAAAATTCATATAGAATGACAAAGGACTGCAAATAGCCAAAACAATCTTGACAAAGAACAAAGCTGGAGGCATCATAGTTCCTGATTTCAAAGTATATTACAACACACGGTAATTAAAACAGTATGGAACTGGCATAAAGACAGAAACATAGACTGATGAAATAAAATAGTCCAGAAATAAATCCATGCGTATATGGTCAGCTAATCTTCAACAAACATGCCAAGAATACACAATAGGGAAAGGATAGTCGCTTTGTAAATGGTACTGGGAAAACTGGTCATCCACAAGCAAAATAATGAAATCGGACCCTTATCTCACACAGTACACAAAAATCAGCTCGAGATGGATTAAAAACTTAAATATAAGATCTGAAAGTGTAAAACACCTCAAAGAACACATGGGACAAAACTTCATGAGATTTTTCTTGGTATGACACCAAAAGCCCAGGTAATAAAAGCAAAAATAGGCAGGTGGGAGTACATAAAATAAAAATCTGCAGAGCAAAGCAATCATTTAATAGCATGAAAAGGCAGCTTATGAGATAAGAGAAAATATTTGCAAACCATACATCTGATAAGGGGTTATTTACCAAAATAATTGAAATCAAGATGTTGAAGAGATATTTGCATTCCCATGGTCTATTGGGGGAACCCGCCCCCTGTATTTCTATTTTCCTGAAGTGGCAGCTGGTCTGAGAAATAAAGAGAAAGAGTACAAAGAGGGGAATTTTACAGCTAGGTCACTGGGGGTAACATCACATACCGGTAAGTCCTGAGCCGCAAAACCAGCAAGTTTTTATTAGGGATTTCAAAAGGGGAGGGGATAATGAACAAAGAGTAGGTCACAAAGATCACATGCTTCAAAGGGCAGAAGGCAGAGCAGAGATCACATGCTTCTGAGGAAACAGGACCAGAGCACAACCAGAAACTCCTGATAAGGGTCTGTGTTCAGCGGTGCACGTATTGTCTTGATAAACATCTTAACAGAAAATGGGGTTTGGGAGCAGAGAACCTGTCTGACCACAAATTTACCAGGGCAGAGATTTTTCCCCACCCTAGTAAGACTGAGGGTACTGCAGGAGACCAGGGCATAGCTCAGTCCTTATCTCAACCACATAGGACACTCCCAGAGCGACCATTTATAGACCTCCCCCCAGGAATGCAGTTCTTTTCCTAGGGTCTTAATATTATATTCCTTGCTAGGAAAAGAATTTAGCAATATCTCTCCTCCTTGCATGTCTGTTTATAGGCTCCCTGCAAGAAGACAAATATGGCTCTGTTCTGCCCGACCCCACAGGCAGTCAGACCTTATGGTTGTCTTCCCTTGTTCCTTAAAATCGCTGTTACTCTGTTTATTTTCAAGGTGCACTGATTTCATATTGTTCAAACACACGTTTTACAATCAGTTTGTTCAGTTAACGCAATCATCACAGGGTCTTGAGGTGACATACATCCTCAGCTTACAAAGATAACTGGATTAAGAGATTAAAGTAAGACAGGTGTAAGAAATTATAAGAGTATTATTAGGGAAGTGGTAAATGTCCATGAAATCTTCACAATTTATGTCTCCTCTGCTGCGGCTCAAGCCGGCCCCTCCATTCAGAGTCCCTGACTTCCCACAACAGTGGACATTGCCACATTATGATAGCCAGGATGTGGGAACAACCTAAATGTCCATAGGGTAAAGCAAATATGGCATATATGTGCAATGGAGTATTATGCAGCCCCTAAAAAGAAAGTCCTGCCATATGCAATGATACAGATAAAGCTGGAGGACACCAGGCTAAATGGAATAAGCCAGTCATGGGGCAAATACTGTATGATTCTACTTATAGGAGGCATCTAACATAGTCAAAGTCAGAAGCAGAGTAGAATGGTGGTTGCCGGGGAATGGGAACTTACTGTTCAATGGTACAAGGTTTGTTATGCAAGGGCAAAAAAGTTTTCAAGATATTTGTTACAGCATTGTGCCTATAGTTAACAATATTGTATTGTCCCCTTAAAATTTTATTGTGAAGGTAGATCTCATATTAAGTGTTCTTGCCACAATTTTAAAAAACTAAACAAAAAGAAAGGGAAAAATAAGTGGATGGACAGAAAAAAAGAAATGTATGAAGGACTAAGGAATATATGAAAAATGTTCACCAAATATGAGTTAAAATAACGTGCTCTCAGTTCCTGCTTATTTCTTAATGCTAGTACCTGGTACTGGCAAAGAGTGAGAAACAGCACTCACATGTACAGCTCCTTAAGTGTGAATTACAGCAGCTGCAGCGGAGAACAAACACCTTCTACCCAGGAATTCTGTTTTTCAGAATTGGGTCTAGGAAAATCATTCATTTACTTATTTACTGCTTTTCAGAATTATTTACAATGGGGGAGAATTGGAAACAACCTATATACCTTATAGGAATTAAGTTCGTTGACATTTTAAAGATTTTTTGAAGCCATTAAAATAACAATATAAAGGCTTATTTAATCCCATGGAAAGATAAGTGAAATTTTTAAGTTTAATAAGTTTATTAAGCTTATAGTAAGTTTAAAAACAAATTGCAGAGCAGTCTGATGTGTAAGTAATTTAAATTAAAAAAAAAAATTCTTGCTGGGTGCGGTGGCTCACGCCTGTAATCCCAGCACTGTGGGATGCCAAGGTGGGCATATCATGAGGTCAGGAGATTGAGACCATCCTGGCTAACATGGTGAAACCCCGTCTCTACTAAAAATACAAAAAAAAAAAGAATTAACCAGGCGTGGTGGCGGGTACCTGTAGTCCCAGCTACTCGGGAGGCTGAGGCAGGAGAATGGCATGAACCCGGGAGGCGGAGCTTGCAGTGAGCCGAGATCGCGCCACTGCACTCCAGCCTGGGGCACAGAGCAAGACTCTGTCTAGAAAAAAAAAAAATCTACAATGAACATATGGTTTTTGTTTTTTAAAAACAAACATTGTACATGAATTCAAAGGATTACTGCTTTTAATTTAAACTCTTATTTTGCTTATTGCAAAATAAAAGGCAATATCACTGTTCTTTGAGAGCTTATCAATGGAAATTGATCAGTGGTTGGAAGTTGATTGTTTTTCTAATTGCTTTGTGTTAATTTTTTGATAATTACAATATATCTTCGTACCGAGGAAGAGGATAGTGTGGAAAAATTGGGCCTTAAGTTGAAGTTTATACAACTGGAATAGAGAATTGAACTTATTACATTAAAGACTATGAGGAGTAAAATGAAGAAAATGTTGCAGTTAATGCTGTGTTAGGAAAAGTAAGGAAATAAATATTAAGATTAATGTTCCATATTAGGCTAAAGAAGACTGATTGGATAGAGATGCTTGAATCTCTGAACAAGCCACTTGGTTTAAATTTTAATCTTCCTCATTCTTTATGATAATTAACAATAACAGACAAATTGAGTGCATTTTGTAGCATCTAAGCATACTATACAGATTATGCTAGAATCTTGTCTAGAATCATGACATTGTTTTCTAAATCCCTGATTTAAAAAACCACATTTCTATGTAGCTTTCGGTGGAATTTCTGTGTGTTTGAATATACTGTGATATTACAACATATTGACTTACCAAACATTTTGTATCATCATCTTTTGTTATTTAAGCCTTAGTATAGACTTTACACATCATTTATTTTTCTTTGTGTCATTATGAAAACTTGGGTCATTTTGTAAGCTTTCTATAAAATTATTCTAACACTTAAATTTCTTAATTTTTTTCTGGCTCCAGGATTTTTGAAAAAAAAAGGAAAATACAAACACATATAATAAAGAAAAATAGAAGTCTTGCCTCTTCCACCTCCCAGAGCATTGCTGACATTTTGGCATGTTTGCTCCAATATACTTTATCCTTTTTGTTTGAAGTTGAGATCCTACATTGCATAAAATTTTAAATCATGGTTTTGTTTTCCACTGACATCCTAACACAGGCTCTGCTTCATAGAGACTCATCTTTTTTTTTTTTTTTTTTTTTTTCTGTGAAGAGGAGTTTTGCTCTTGTTGCCCAGCCTGGAGTGCAGTAGTGCAATCTCTGCTCATTGCAACCTCCATCTCCTGGATTCAAGCGGTTCTTACCTTGTCATCATGCCCAGCTAATTTTTTATATTTTTAGTAGAGACGGGGTTTCACCATGTTGGCCAGGCTGGTCTTGAACTCCTGACCTCAGGTGATCCCACCCGCCTTGGCCTTGCAAAGTGCTGAGATTACAGGCATGTAATCTCACCACCACACCCAGCTCATAAAGACTCATAGCTAACGTTTTACCAACTACAAAGTGTTCTACCTTAGGCACTAAAATTTCCTTATTTTTTCCTCTCTTGTCCTCAAGTGATGCCTATCTTTTCCTCTTAAATTAAGACTTTTAAAAATAACAAAGACACTTTTTTTTAGTTTCTTCTCTTACATTCGTTCTATTTCAGAAAATACAGAGTGCCTAAGTGGTAACAGACGATCAAATAATCAAAGAATTTTTTTGAACCAGTTTTTTTTATCTTGGCTCCCCCTAGAGGCATATATAGTATAAAAATAGTTGTGACCTGAAAGTACTTGCTTATCCGGTTACTTAAATGAGCAAACATAAAGTGTGTAAGAGAGTGCTTGGAGCAGTAGATTGTTAAGTGATGGCCATTCGTGTTCAGGGATTGCCAGGGCAGCTCCCTTGCTTTGGTGCACTTGTGCTGCATGGCCACCAGGAGGCAGATTATGTTTGGGAAAGAATCGAAACCTAGTTTGTGTAGTTCTGTCATGTATCTAATACACCTTGCTATGTTTGTGTGTGTATTTCACTGTACAAATGAGTGACTTTTGGCTTTTCCTCCTCACTGGCACTGTTTTCGTTTATTCCTGCAGCTTCTTACTCTGCTGTTAAGAGATACCATTAACAACGTTTATTTTTAATATGTGTGGTTATAGCTTAATGTAATTCAAGTAAAAATGTTAATGAATGTGATTAATTGGTGATTAGATTGCTAATTTCTTCTTTTAGGGAGTCTAAAGAACTTCCCTTTTAACAAGGATAATTTAAGGCCGGGCGCGGCAGCCCACGCCTGTAATCCCAGCACTTTGGAGGCCGAGGTGTGTGGATCACCTGAGGTCAGGAGTTCAAGACCAGCCTGGCCAACATGGTGAAACCCTGTCTCTACTAAACATACAAAAATCAGCCAGGCATGGTGGGGGGCACCTGTAATCCCATCTACTTGGGAGACTGAGGCAGGATAATCACTTGAACCCGGCAGGTGGAGGTTGCAGTGAGCAGAAACCGTGCCGTTGCACTCCAGCCTGGGCAACAAGAGTGAAACTCCATCTGAAAAAAAAGAAAAAGGATAATTTAGAATTTACTATTACTGAATAAACAGCAGACACAACCAAAATAAAGAAAGGACGCCTCCTACTGTATGGAGTGGTGGCATATCTGTTTTTAATCATATCAAAATTTGACTCCGTTCTTCTATTTATGTTTTTAATGCTGACTGATTTCTTGGTTTTTACAAGGTTTGGGGGGGTAGAGGAAAAGGTTCTGGTATATTTTTAGTATGTAGAATCTGGAAGGAAAAGGTGTTTAGGTTTTTTAATAATAAACTGGGATAAAGTAAAAGGCAACCCCTAAAAGCAGCTTGCCTTGACTTTAGTTCCTTGATCATTTGGCTTCAGTTGCCATGGTGCAGTGTATTTAGCGGGTTTTCCGTCAGTGTATGAACTAGGTGTATCTTTCTCACAGGAGCCCTGGACGGGTTATTGGGTCTGTCTCCCTTGCTGACAGCCTCTAAAATGGCAAGTTGGGGGCTTGAGTAAAGAGGGAGGGGATCTGAGGGAAGAGGACTTACTTAAATTTTCCCTTCCTCCCTCTCTCCTCCCCGCTTCATAACCTACTCTATAGAATTTCTAAAAGAACTGCTTCCTGCCGGTTTTAGTAGCACTTACTAGTGTTATTTACGGTAACAATTCTGCATTTATTTCTGAGTCTTATTTTCTAGGAAATCTTGGAAACTGGCATAGCACATTTTTAAAACATTGTTTTGTTGTACTTTATAACATTTTTTAAAAATGTTAAGAGCTGAGGCTATTTGTGGTTTATTGGAATTAGCTTAAGTGGGCATATTGTTGTTAATTCTTAGATCCATATCTTTGTTTTACAAGTTCTTTTGGTTTTTGCCATCGTGTTTTAACATGCTTTTACAAGCCACTCTGCTGAAATAAAAATTAGTAGATAACTGGCAAAAGATACTGATAACTGTGCCCTCCTCACACTCCTAGTCTTTAAAGAGCGCTGTAAGAGACCACTTGATGTTCTAAATTACTCACACAATAAATGTAGTCTTTAGAATATGCCAATCTGATAGACTATTCCTCTGGAACTCTGATAGTACCTCTGGTAGAGAAACCGTATTCATCTTTCGTTGTTGACTATTTGTGAGGTCCTCAGCATGTGGGAATTAAAGTTGAACTTTAACCTTTTGACAATCTGTCATTAATATATTAGAATAGAAATTTTCTTAAAATATTTTCGTTGGGAACATTTATGGCCTGAAGTCTTAAAAAAAAAAAAAAAAAAAACAAAAAAAACAAAAACAAAATTTTTCCAAAATACCAGGCTTAAATATAGGCTTACATGAAAAATATCTAGAGAAAAAAATACTCCTGTTATTAGTGCAAATATAAGAAGAGAAAAATGTTAAAATCAGGACACAGTGTACTTTCAGGAAATCTTAATTTTTTTCTAATTATGAGATAAACACTAGGCATTTGAAGTAATTTCCCCTAGCGATCTTTCAAGTGGTCACAGGATCTGTGACATTATTGGTTGTTTTCTAAAGCTCCTGAGACCACCCACTTTCTCCTCCCCTTTACCATCTCGGATGAAAACCCTGACAACTCCGCAAGCGTGCACAGTGTGATGTGGTTCAGAGGCGGCTTCTGGACCTGCAGGAAGGAGATTTTATTCAGAGGAAGAGCATCGTTTTGGTAACATCTGGAAGTGAAAACGGAAGCCAGAAACACTTGGCTAGCCCTGGGGGATTTTTTTTCTTCTCTGCCTCTCTGGTGGAATGACATTTGCTGTGTAGGCATGTTTCCTCTCACTGTATTTCTTGGCCGTGAAGAGTACTGAGTTTAAAAGACAGTATGTGACAGTGCATGGACATCGCCTCTTCTGTGAAATCTCGCCACCTGCTCCGAAGACATGTTGTTGTCTCCCAAATTCTCCTTATCCACCATTCACGTACGACTGACAGCCAAAGGATTGCTTCGAAACCTTCGACTTCCTTCAGGGTTTAGGAGAAGCACTGTTGTTTTCCACACAGGTCTGTCTTGCGTACATCTCTGCTTAGTGTTGCATGGGGAACGTCTTCATTAATTTGCAGATGTTTATCAGAGGTTTTTCCAAGGAGACGGATAATTGGAGAAACGAAGCTCTCTCTAAAGAGAGATGAGGCTTAATTTAAAAATTGTTTTCTGTTGCTTCAGCACAAGTGCATAATACTTTTACTTTTAGCAGCAGATTGTGTTGTTTGTGTTGATGGAAGTCAGAATTGTTGCCTTGGTGTTCCCTAGCTCTTTCTCTGTCACCAGCCAAATGTGTGAAAATCAGCACCTGTTAAATTATATTTTACTTCCAGTGGTTGGGAAATAGGACATAGGTAAATTTAGAAGAATATTTCTTTTCCCGCTGTGTAGATGAGAAGGTTTCCATCGTTTTTCATTGGATAGTTTCTCAGTCAGATGAGACAGTTAATTGTAATATGCTGAAAGATTTCCCTATTCTAAACTCTTCTGACAGAAAACATCCTAATGGTTTGGGGGAAGTGGTAAGTGAATCGCAAATGTCCTTTTCCAGTCTTCATAGTAATAACGTGTGCAATCTCAAAATACTTCCCCTGAGGTTTATGTTTGTATCTGCTTTTCATTCTCTGTGCCTAAGATGAAAACAAATTTAGTATATATTTTAGGCACATGGTGACCTGTCTGCTCACTTTCAGGGGATTGGGTTGGCCTACATTGCTACTTTTGTTCTAGATGATTTTTACAACCACAGTGAATTAAATCAGTTTTCTTCTGTAAAATATGTTAGCTGGGGTGCTGTTACATTTGTTTTGGGCTGGTTGGTGTTAGGTGTTGCAGGATTGTTTGATGAGGATGTAAATAGATTTTTTTTTTTTCTGCTTCATGTGCATGTGACCCCTCGTGTGTCTTGTTTTGCACTTGGCTCATCTCTGCCCCTGGGGAGTTTTTTTCAGCTGACTGTTTTTAGTTTTCCCAGAGGCATCTCCCTTCTCTGTGGGAGAATTCTGATTTTTTCCAGCACCTCTCTCTGGTGTTTCATAACTCCCCTTGACCTGTCATTTGAGTTTGCCAGCCTCTCCCTTTCAGTCTGAGCTGCCAGCTGAAGGTAAATGGGGGAGGCAGCGAGGAGGTGGTCAGCAGTGGCACTCCTCTCCCAGCCCAGGGCCGCTGCAGCCCTTCCAACTGAAAAAATTAATAGGTGGGGGGGGAAAAAAATTAAAGGGTACCCTATATTCTCTATATTTGCAATAATTTGTCTGATCGAAGGTAGCTCCACATCGCTTTTAATTTTAACGAGCTTTTTAAAAAAAATACTACAATCCACACCCCAAGTTAAAAATAAAATCAAACAGTGTGGAAGGTTGTGCAGTCCTGGGCAAGCCTCTCTCTAACCCTGGGTCCCTGCCTGCACTCCGTGGAGACAGCCACTCTCAGGCTGCTTGTATAGTGTCCTTGCACGTTTCCATTCGCGTGTAAATCTGTGTAGGTCTTTTGTATTCTTTTTTTGTTATACAGAAATAAAAGCGTACTATATATTCTATACCTTTTTAAAGCTAATGTATTTTAGATTTGCATGTGATCACATGTTTATTTGCCTCATTAAAAAAAATTAGTTCTGTAACATTCCATTGTTGGATAAGTCATGATTTACTTAACCAGTGCTCTGGTAGTAGACATTCTAAGTTGTTTGTAGTGTTGTTGTGAAGCAGGTAGCTTTCCAAGACAGCTTAAGCAAAAGACACAAGGCTTCTGTTACCAGAGTTTGATTAATAGTGATGTATTGGGCACATTTTATTTTCTAAACTTATGTAAAACTATTTTTTGTTGATTTGCAATCATAATTTTTTGAGCTAGAGTTCACATAGAGGTGATCTAATCTATCTTATACCAGGAAGTCTCAGGCCCAGAGAGGTGAATTCACTTGCCCAAAGGCGCACAGTAAGTGGCAGAGATAAGACTAAAACCTGGGACCTCTATTTAGAATTTTTAGCGTGCATATTTTCTGGCTGCGAATTTTGCTGTAATTTTGTTAGATCCAAGGAATAGCAGGGATGGAGAAAGTGTTTTGTTTGTGTGTTGGAGGCTTTTTAAAATCCTGTAAGGAATATAATTCTGCTTACTCCCAATATCGGTCTTTTGTGGGCTTATCCGTATTATGTCATTTTAATGTCCGAGAAATCGTCCGTCAGGTGGGTATTGACACCGTCGCAGTGACTCTTATCTGAACGGACTGTCAGCAGTACCTTGGGTTTGTATCCTTAGTGAAGGAAGTGGTGTTGGTTGCCTCTGTGCAGTAGTGTTGACCTGGATTCCAAGAGGCCTGGATTATAGCCTTGATTCTGCTAGTGACCAAGTGAATAGCCCTGTGCACCTAACCTCCCAGGGCTACAAAATAAGGAAATCACATGAGATGACTTTCAGGTTCCCCTTAGCCTCAAAATCTGTGAATTTTCTGACTGAAGATATGAAAACCCTCAGTGTATTATTCTGCTTGGAAATTCATCTTATCTAAATGAATTGTCTCCTTATTTTTACCTCCTAAATTCAGTTAATACTCCTGAATTATCTGTTTCTTTTCATGACACCATGTGTCTGCTCATCAGAACCCACCTTTGTTTTCTGTTGTTGTTTGTTTGTTTGTTTTAGACGGAGTCTCGCTGTGTCGCCTAGGCTGGAGTGCGCTGGTGCCATCTCGGCTTGCTGCAGCCTCCACCTCCCAGGTTCAAACAATTCTCCTGCCTCAGCCTCCCGAGTAGCTGGGATTACAGGCGCCAATCACCACGCCCAGCTAACTTTTTTGTGTTTTTAATAGAGATGGGTTTTCACCACGTTGGCCAGGCTGGTCTGGAACTCCTGACCTCAGGCAATTCACCTGCCTCAGCCTCCCAAAGTGCTGGGATTATAGGCATGAGCCACCGTGCCTGGCCATACCCCACCTTTGATTCATTACTTGTCCTGATTTATCCACGATCAATTGGTTGTCATACTCTTAAGACTCCATCATTTGAAATCTCTATTTGTTTTTACCCCCTGCCATTACCCTAGTTCAGGCACTATTATGTTGAAGCATTGAAATTGCTCTTCTTGGCTGGTGCCAGTGGCTCACACCTGTAATCCCAGCACTTTGGGAGGCCAAGGCAAGAGGATCACTTAAGGCTAGGAGTTTGAGACCAGCCTTGGAGAGTTAGCGAGACCCTGTCTCTATTTAAAAAACCACACACACAAAATTACTCTTCTAATAAGTAAAATGTGGTCAAATATGAACAGTTTTGTATAATCCAGACTAAGATGTTGACTGGGCTTTCTGAAAAGCTTTCTGTTTGGTCTGTGCCTCCAGCCTTTCCCTTGCTTCTAAACTGTCTTTCGCATTACAGATTAATGCATTCATTTCATAAGGAAGTACCTGTTAGACGTGTACTGTGTACCAGGCATGATGGTAGGTGCTGAAAGTATGGCTGGGAGTAAGCCAAATGGACCCTGCCTTCACACAGCCCACTGTTTAACAGAAGGAGACAGAGCACTAGGTGATAATACAGGGTGTGGACCGGTGCCCAGCCAGCTCTTAGCAGGTGGAGGTACCTTTAATCCAGGTCCTCCAGTAGAAGTGCCTTTTAAGTTGCGTTCTCAGGAAATGGAGAATTAACCAAGAGACCAAGTGTTTCAGACAGAGAAAAAAGCATGTAAAAGCCTAGAGGAGTTTGAGGAAGGGCTCCTTCAAGGAAACAAAAGAGTTGTAATATTTCTGAGCATAGAATGTGGTGGGACGGGGGCTGGCCATTATAGAGATCCAGCCAGAATAAGCTTTCTCACTGATCCCACGTAGCGGTCACTGCAATAGGACTCTTAACATTTTATACCTATCTGTGGGACAGAGACTAGAGAAGTCACAGGCTCTATTTCCCAGCCTCCCTTCCAGGTAGATACAGTCATGTGACTGAGACCCAGCCAATGAGACGGAAGCTTAAGCGACCTGGCACCTGGGCACTGGGCACTGTGATATATTATTACTGGGTGGTGTCCACCACTGGTGAAGCGTGCTTTTGGATCGAGGTTATCTTTCCTCTGTAAATAGGGGAGAGGAGGGAATTTGTCAGGAACTGTGCATGATGTTGCAGGACATCAGGCGCAGATGAAAATCTGAGAAGTCCAGTGATGACTTCACTGACGTGGGGAAAGGTCAGCAATAGTCTTTCTTACCAAAGTATTAAACTCCGTCTCTTTCAGAATTTTACCTCAGCTTACTAGTTCTATTTTTATAATGAGGCAGGGGAAGGAAAAGACTTTGCTAAGAATTTATTCCCTGCCACTTAGCATTCAGTTTTTCTATGAAGCTGGAAATTCTTGTATTAATTACTATGAAGAGTGTCATTTGAACCTCACAGGGTAATTTCCTTCTTAACTCCAGTGAAGGCAATTCAGTGCACTAAGGACAGAATTCTTTCTGCTGAGCTAGTGACATTAAACGTGATTACTGCAGCGCAAAGGAGGAGGAACACATGTACATACATATCGAGGAATGGCAGAGTTAGTATCAGGACAAAATATTTCCATTTACTTTTGCTATTTTATTATATTTTGAACTTTTAGGTTCAGGGATACATGTAAAGGTTTGTTACACAGGTAAACTCATGTCACAGAGTTTGTTGTACAATAAATAGTTTATTGTACAGATGATTTCATCACCCAGGAATTAAGGCCAGTACCTGAGTTATTTTTTTCTGCTCCTCTCCCTCCTCCTACCCTGCACCCTCACGTAGACCCCCGTGTCTGTTTCCCTTCTTTGTGTTCAGGAAGAGAACCGTTTTAAACAGGTGTTCAGTAAGAGGCAGGCAGAATGTGAATGCGTTTGTTTACAATGAAATTGATCAAATTATGTTCTCACATTTGGTATTCACTTTCGACTCCTTTTAGATGGAATTAATAGCTTTACTAAGAAGCAACTTGTCCCTCCTGAAGAAAAGCAGCTTTGAGGTTGTTTAGTGGCTCCACCATGTCGGAATCCTCATCTCTGCTGTCTTCTCAGCCCTGTCTTCGTGATTGTTGCCTCATGGTCTCACAGTGGCTGCTCCAGAAAGGAAGAAAAAGAAATGAGGAAGGGGTGGTGCCAGGTCGCTTAAGCTTCTGTCTCATTGGCCGGGTCTCAGTCACATGACTGTATCTACCTGGAAGGGAGGCTGGGAAATAGAGCCTGTGACTTCTCTAGTCTCTGTCGCACAGATAGGTATAAAATGTTAAGATCCCTATTGCAGTATCTGCCACAGAGAAGGCAGAACAGGTATTTCTCAAGTGGATGTTGGCTGATTATAAATGAGGGGAGTATATTATTTAACAAGTTGGACCTTGCAACAGGCCTTGCTGTTTATTCTATGCATTTTGGAGGGGCATTGATTACGTATTTGTAATGATTCCAGTTAAACTTTCAAGTTGTTTTATTGTTTGGATGTAAGTCTTAATATTTGATTTTTGATCTCTTGAATGAATTTTCAGTTATAAAATACATTGGGAAGGAATGTGCTCAACTTTAAGTATGGCTTTTGTATGCTTAATATGTTATTGTTGCATTTATGGATGTATTATGGATTAGGAGGGCATTTATTCATGTACCGTTAGGGTGACAGTAAATAAACTTCAGTTTCTCTTGTGTTTTTTGTACCACAAAATGTAGACATCAGTGAGGCCATATTAGAAAGCTTCCATTAAAATACCACATATGTTAGAATTTGCATGTGAAAAGATAACATTTAGGCTTTTGTAGAATGCAGAAGAAATCAAAAGGACCAAGATGAAGAAGAATGTGAGAAGTAGCCTTTCACTGCCCCTTAGTTGTCTTACTGTGAATCCAGATTCTTCCTTTCAGCCTCCTTGAAGGCAGTCATGAAGGATTTTGCTGGACTCTTGCCACATAGACAAGCGTTAGCTAAAAACTGGTATTACGAATGGTATGATGCTGAAATCATTTTGCTGTGGATTGATTCCAAGCTTCGGTAGCCGTGGCAGTTTTAGAGCTGTAGCTTTGCCGTGACATGAAGAGCTGCACTTTTGTAGTTACAGCTTTCTGTTGAAGAAGACAATAAAGTGTTAAATGGCAAGTTTTGTTCACAATAGTTAAGATTTTGGAAAGGTTTTTTTTTTTTTTTTTTTTGACCGAGTCTCGCTCTGTCGCCCAGGCTGGAGTGCAGTGGCCGGATCTCAGCTCACTGCAAGCTCCACCTCCCGGGTTCGCACCATTCTCCTGCCTCAGCCTCCCAAGTAGCTGGGACTACAGGCGCCCACCACCTCGCCCGGCTAGTTTTTGTATTTTTGGTAGAGACGGAGTTTCACTGTGTTAGCCAGGATGGTCTCGATCTCCTGACCTCGTGATCCTCCCGCCTCGGCCTCCCAAAGTGCTGGGATTACAAGCTTGAGCCACCGTGCCCGGCCGATTTTGGTAAGTTTTTAGAAGTGAGATGTTGAAAGAGACCGTATGTCCTAATCTGACAAGTTTCAGATAATTAGAGTTTTATTACACTAAATTACATTTTAACTTGGTATCCACTTTCACACACAAATGGAAAGGAAATAATTATGGTTTGGAGTTGCATTCATAATGGGAAGGACAGCAGTGTTTTTCATCAAGAGACATTGGAGGAACATGGCAAGCTGTATATAATAAATAGTTGTTTCATTAGAACAATTTATTCTGGTTAATTGAGAATTACCCTATAAATAAAGTAATATACTTTTTATGAGCTTTAAAACATCTTTCAGAGCTATGAATAATATTTTATTAATAATGTATGCATATTATTTTCCTAGGTAGAAACACAACAGGTGTGATTTTAAAGATATCTAATACTGAATGTCATATTTCTGTGTTTAAGGCAATACTTTGGGTTATTTTAGTACACAAGGGTCCTTTTTATAAACATCAGCAATTATGTGGCTCTGTGGAAAATTAAGACTAATAGAGCTTTCTTTTTGGGTGAGAGATTTGCCTTTTTTCTCCCTGGTGACCTGAGTCCTAGGCACCTCTCTTCCAAATTGCTTGTCTTTAACTGCTTAGTATTTTGAGAATGATGTTCTCTTTTTATTTATTGCCTGTATTACAAATATTTCTAGTATTTAACTGGCTATTTTAATTTTCGTTTCTGTTGTAAGATAGTCTGTTTTTTTTTCTTTTCCTTTGGGAAGACACCGGGTAGTGGGATTGCTGGGTTGAATGGTAGTTCTTTTTTTAGTTCTTTGAGGAATCTCCATACTGTTTTCCATAGAGATTGTACTAATTCACATTCCCACCAACAGTGTATAAGCATTGCCTTCTCTCCACATCCTTGCCAACATCTATGATTTTTTGACTTTTTAGTAATAGCCATTCTGATATGAGATGGTATCTCATTGTGGTTTTAATTTGCATTTCTCTGATGATTAGTGATGTTGAACATTTTTTCTAATGTTCTGCTTTTGCATATGTTGGCTGCTTCTCTGTCTTCTTTTGAGAAAAGTCTCTACATGTCCTTTGCCCATTTTTTATTGGGGTTGTATTTTTTCTTGTTGAGTTGTTGGTTTTCCTTATAAATTCTGAATATTAGATATTTGTCAAATGCATAGTTTGCAAATATTTTCTCCCATTCTATAGGTTGTCTGTTTCCTCTGTTGACTGTTACTTTTACTGTGCAGAAGCTTTTTAGTTTAAGTCCCATTCGTCTAGTTTTGTTTTTGTTGCATTTGCTTGGAGATCTTAGTGATGAATTCTTTGCCTTGGCCAGTGTTTTTTCTAGTCCGCCCCTGCCTAGGAATTTTTATTGTTTCAGGTCTTACGTTGTAAGTCTTCAATCTGTCTTGAGTTCATTTTTGCATGTGATAAGAGACAGGGCTGCAGTTTCTCTCTTCTCATTTTCCCAGCACCGTTTTTTGAATAGGATGTCCTTTCTCCGTTGTATGTATTTTTGCTGACTTTGTCAAAGATCAGTTAGCTGTAAGCATGTGGCTTTATATCTCGGTTCTCTGTTCTCTTCCATTGATCTATGTGTCTATTTTTAGACCAGTGTCATGCTTTTTTGGTTGCTATAGGAGGGAGGCAGTGCCTTCTTAAAAGTATTTCTGAATGTGGTGAATTTGTGTTAACTCTTCTTTGAGTTAGTAGTCCATTTTAGGTCCATAAGAGTATGAGAAATTTGCTTTTTTCCTGCCAGCTATGTGAAAAATAGTTAAGGGCAAGTTTAGACTGTTGCTTCAGGAAAAAATTTTATAAGCATAATTAACCCAAACAGGAATTTTTTATATGAATATGCTTTCTGTTCTCTAATCTGCTTTTAATGTGAAGAAAAGAAGTAGAACCCTTTTTCATATAATATGAGCTATTGCAACAAATTCTACCAATATAGTAATGAAAAGTTTAAATGCTGAGGCATCATAAGTCCTTCTCCCACCCCCCAAAAATAATTGGCTTGGGTAATTTTTTTTTTTTTTTTTTTTTTTTTTTTTTGTCGAGATGGAGTCTTGCTCTGTCACCCAGGCTGGAGTGCCGTGGCACGATCTCAGCTCACTGGTATCTCCGCCTCCCGGGTTCCCGCCATTCTCCTGCCTCAGCCTCCCGAGTAGCTGGGACTACAGGCGCCCGCCACCACGCCCGGCTAATTTTTTGTATTTTCAGTAGAGACAGGGTTTCACCGTGTTAGCCAGGATGGTCTCGATCTCCTGACCTCGTGATCCACCCGCCTCAGCCTCCCAAAGTGCTGTGATTATAGGCATGAACCACCGCGCCCGGCCTGGCTTGGGTAATTTTAAATGTCTAAACACTGTGCTTTGCTGAGCTTAAAATTGTCCATTTTCAGTAAATGCCGTATCTACCTAGAAATAGAAAAATATTGTATGTCTCCTGAATTATTACTGTTAACTCTTTTAGAGTAAACAGCTAATGAAGGGAACACTGGGAAACTTTATACGAACGTAAGCTAATAGTTGACATGAATGATAACTTTTAAAAACTATATGTAAGATTGCATAGGCAGGATAAGCACCTGCCACCAGATGCTGGGGAAACCCTGACTGAAGGAACTTGTGTGTAGGTGTCCCTATGAGGACTTTTAGATGTGTATGATTAGATTAGGCAGAAGGAAGGGAGTTTTCTGTCTGTCCACGCTGCTAGCAGGGATGAAGAGACCCCTCACCAGCCTCTGAGTTCATAACCTATGTTTTGTCAACCCCACAAACATCAGTTTTTAATGCAATACGTTGTGGAAAGCACATACCATCCGGTCAGTGACTGTCACCTTTATACAGATAGGTTGAGATTTGGAGTTGAAGAGGTGAGCACTAGGGAAACATGAGTCAGCAGAGATCTTTGGTGTCTTTGTGGCTCTCTGAGCAATACCACCCTCTTATGTGATACTTCTCCCGTCCCCCAGAGCACCAGAGCAGGTGCACACCCACCACAGCAGCGCCCTCATGGTAGATTTTAATAAATATATTTCATGAGTGAGTGAGTAGGTCAATGAGTATACACAAAAGTAGACAACATTCGTTTCCAAATTCTGTGTTTAGTTTGTGTTTCATGGAACCCAAGGCAATCTCCCTCAGTAGGTCTCCTCTCTAACTGGATTTTATTAATGTGAAAAGCCAGCAGATTGCGGAAATGTGTGGCTTGTTTGACCTAGAACGGATATGTCCTGAGCTGCTAGTATGTGGTGATGGTTAGTCCATGTCTGAATGGGTAGGTTTTTTTTCTCAAAATTGTTTTTGGTCTTGGGATATGGAGGACTGTTTGCCTAAGTGACTTGAGCCTGAGAAATGGGCATCTTCCTCTTTAACCAACTACTTTCTTTAAGAAGATGATGCATGACTTCATTGCACTAGTTTTAAATTTTATTAAATTGAGGTTTCTGAGTAGAAAGAACAAAGAGAGCCAACAGTGTTACCCAGCTGTTTTCCAGATGAGCCAATATCTTTGGTTCTGGCCTTTGTTTTCCTGATGGAGGTCCCCATTTCATTAGAATGAGTCCCAGTAAGGCTGGATCACAGCTGACGGTGGTCATTATCTTGTTGAGAGAAATCTGAATTGATGTAGAAGTTAACATTTAATTTTAAGATTTCTGATTAAATTGATCCTTTGAAATCAGAGCGTGTTCTGTTAATAGGTACAATAAACAAAATAATTTATACTTTTGTATAAAAGCTTTATTATCAAAACAGTAACATGCTGATAAACGAGGGTAAGCGCAAAGTTTGGCTGATACTATGCTAATTTCACGTAAGTAATGAATCCTGCAGGATTTAAGGGAAACCCCTGGCTTTTCAGTACTGTGAAGTACCTGTTGATGAGCCTTGGGGCTTTGAGCATCATTGGAGATTCTTGCATCATCTCTGATCTGCAGCTGAGCCAGGAGTGGGGAGAGAGTGGGAAGCATGTGGAAACTGGGTCATCGGCTGCCTGCCGTGTGGTCACACTACATCCTTAGGGAGCACAGTATATGGAGCGGAAGATTGAGTGCACGGCGCACATTTCCAGCTCCACAGAGAGGACAGTCTGTTTGCTCATTTGCTCTCATTTTAAAATTTGAAGACACGTACTCTTAGACGAATACATAGTGTGTTCTTTCCTCCTTAATCATAAAGCTATTCTGAGTAATCACTAACAAACCCTGTGTAATGTTTAGATTCCTGTGTAATTTCCCCAAGGAAAAATTCTACATAGACTATTTCCTTGATAGCTAAGTAGTACATAAAAAATGTATGTTCTCGAATTTCACTTTAACTGTCTTTTAAAAGTAATTTTGTTTACTTCTTATATTTAACTTTTGAAGAGGTTATATATTTATCCCATGGTTAAAAAGTATAAAAAATACCTCAGGATACTTTTTAGCTATCTGATTCCTATTACCTTCTCTTCAAAAGTAAACAATGTTAGTACAATTACATGTATTCTGTGATATTTTTGTTATGGATTTATGATCAAAAAGCAAGAATCTTGAATATTTCTCCAAAATATTAATATAAAAGATTCACCTGTCAGATTTTGTAAATAATTTTAAACTGACAGTTTTAAAGCTCTGAAATTGTGTTTAAAATAACATTCATTAGCATAGAAATTCTAGAAAGAGAGCCAAATGTTATTCAGGAGTCAGGAAGTGATAAAGCAGTTATCAATAAATGAATTTTTAAGTAAGTTTTAGTAGGACATACACAAATGATATCAGGAGAATGAACTTGTGTCTGTATTTGTTGCAATAAATTCTAGATAGTAAAGGATCTAAAAATGTTTGTTTATAAAATTATATAACACATAGATGTTTATATGTGGGTTTGTTAAAATGAGTTATCAGATAGATAATGGGCTTATATGTATTAAAGCAAGATATTGTTACATTTGTTGCATAAATATTTATTTTTATATATATCATGTATTACGTCACCACCTAATCCACTTTCCAAAATGTGTGGGAACAGCAGAGACTTGGCATTAGAGGCCTGGGTTCTGACTTTGAATCTGGATTCCCATAGGAGTTGTTTACACCCAGGGAAGACCATTCACACTTGTGAGCCCCCTCGTCCCCCCTGGGGTCATTGGGAGGATGAAAAGAGAGGGAAAGTGAGAACACGCTGTGATCAGTGAAACACTGTGGGATTATTATTACCTGTTATGTGACAATTTCTAAAAACATCTAGGAAATGACATAAAGAATACTAATCTCATGGTCAAATATTTAGATTCTTTTTTCATCAATAAGTGACAAGTAATTTGTTCGCCCTTCAGGACTGTAATATATTAACTTGGCTATTTTCTGCATCTATGGAAGTGACAATTATTCATAAGCTACTATTAATTGCTAATAATAAAGAGTAATGGATAAATACTTCCTCTCATCAAGTATTACAAAGACACAGTGAAATAATGGATATTTTAGTCATTTTAGGACAGAGAATTATCAATATTAATACAAATATAAGTTATTTAACCATGTAATGCAGCCATAGAAAATAAGAGCCTTTTTTCCTGTTTTTAACTTAGAGTTTATTCAATATATTTAGCCATTTGTTCTTAGAACATGAGTACTGATGTTTCTTTATTTTTCTTTAAGCAATCACTGTAATAGTTTGCCTCTTCCCAAAAAATTAGAGAAAATAATTACTGAATTTCTTTACAAGTTGTCTTAGATTTATTACCACAAAATGTGGATGCCATAATGAAAGACTGTTAGAATAAGGAAACTTTTTTTTTTTTAGTTTCTTTTGTCTTTTTTTCCAAATTTACATTTGTTTGGATTACTTGGCTTGTTTATTTCAAGAAGCTAAGCAATTCATTTCTTATTTTTCCAATTCTGTTTGATATTCAGAATGACTGACACATTTGAAATGGTTCCAAGACTGAACAGTTTTTTATGTAAAACAGGGTAATTCCCAGGGCACTATAGCGCAGGAAGGGAATAATCACTTAGCGTGGCATTTGGGTTGGATTTGGAGTGTTAGCATGCGCTTTAAAAAAAAAAAACTGTGGGAGCCATTATCACTACTTGGGAAAAAAGACCGACAAAGCTTGTGTTTGGCAGAAAATGGAATAGTATAGTCAAGAGTATAGTACTCGTAGCAGTGAACTTAAAGAGGCAAAATCTGAGTGTTTTCAATGTATGTTATGATTTATTAGAGATTAGGAAATGACTCATCTGCAGTATAAATCTGTGTAATGACTAGGCCATCATCAGGGAAAAGATGAGGGATTTGTAGAAAATGTATGGGAGGAGAGAAAGGCATTTAATTAAATGTCCAGTGATTTGTGTGTTTCTTTTGGCATATGAGATCAGAAAAGTCAGGCTTCTCGTCAGCCAAGGTTTCGCTACCAGTTTAACTGGAAAATGAGAAGCTAGGAGAACAGAATCATTTTGCACACAGTTTTTGTGTTTCTGGGTTGCCAAATCTATTTACGTCGTGTTCCTAATTCTCTGTTCCGCATAAATCTTTTAAAGTCATAACTGGTGGCCACTGTGTTCGAGAATTCCACCATCTAGATCTCCGATTCATTCCACCTCTCATCCGTATCCATTCCTTACAGGAACATAAATGCGTTTCCATGGCTTATCTGGTTGTTTTTGAACCCATGTGGTGGTGATTTTAAAAATTAACCTCACCTGTCTTTGTATCTATGTTAATTCCTTTTGCAGTTGAAAAGAGCAGGCAGAAGAATCCCCGAAGCTTATGTATCCAGACGCAGACGGCTCCTGATGCACTGCCCTCTGAGAAAACACGTGAATTGGCGCAATATAAAACAAAATGTGAAAACCAAAGTGGATTTATCCTGCAGCTCAAGCAGCTTCTTGCCTGTGGTAATACCAAGTTTGAGGCATTGACAGTTGTGATTCAGCACCTGCTGTCTGAGGTAAGGATATGCATCCTAGAAAGAGCCTTTCTCCTCTAAGTCGGGGGAGCACGGGGAGGACTTGCTCATGTGCTCGCCTTGGGAATATCTAGGTAAATGATGGGAAAGATCAGGTGTGATTCATCACATTACATTTTTGTCAGTTCACCAGATAACCTGAGTCGGTCTCTAGAACCTTGGCATGGAAACATTTTCTCGCTTCCTTTTTTTACCCCTAGAGTCTGTTGGTTAGAATGGCAACAGCAAGAACATAATTTCCTGTTACACCGCTGTGTGCCTCTAGACCTAAACTAGCATTAGCATTTTTTTCACTTAATTTTTCTGTTTGTCTATGTGTAGCTTTTCATATCACACTTAGTTGAATGCTTTGAAAAATGAGGTTTGTTATATTTATGGATTAAAGAGCACTTTTCAGAAAGAATCCCCAGGTACGATTCTGGGAGTTAACTCAAAAGTGAGTTAAATGGAACTTTCAGAAAGAATCTGGGGATTCTTTCTGAAAGTTCCATTGATTCCTAAATAGTCCCTGTGGTGCAGCAAAAGCAAAGCAGATTTGCGGTGTTGTTACTCTTCCCTAATATTCTTCAGGGATGTTACTTCACGAACTGGCTGAAATTCATTGAGAAAACCAAGTTTATATCAAGATGTTACTGACATAGCAATAAAAGCTGTAATTATTTCAGGGGGAAACTGATCAGAGAATATAACTTGAGCTCCTTAGTTTTTAATCACAGTTTTCAAGGCGGATATACATGATAACACAAAGGAAAAGGAAAAAACAAACACAAAAACTGGCCACGTACTGTGGCTCATGCCTGGAGTCCCAGCATTTTGGGAAGACGAGGAGGGAGGATCGCTTGTGGCCAAGAGTTCAAGACCAGCCTAAGCAACATAGGGAAAACATAAAAATTAAAAGCAAAAAGAAAACTGTTCAGTTTGGCTGTTCTGTAGTTTCGTTCAGATCAACAAACCTGTCCTTGTTTCATACAGAGGCCCCTGTGATATGGCTGCCTGTTTAGGAAGCAGGGAGAGAGAGAAGTGGATGAGACTTGGTCTGTGCCTTGGAGAAACTATCAGACTAGTAGACAGTTTCAATGAATTCTTTTTTTTTTTTTTTTTTTTTGAGGGAATCTCGCTCTGTCCCCCAGGCTGGAGCGCAGTGGCGCGATCTCGGCTCACTACAACCTCCACCTCCCGGGTTCACGCCATTCTCCTGCCTCAGCCTCCTGAGTAGCTGGGACTACAGGCGCCCACCACCACGCCCAGCTTATTTTTTGTATTTTTGGTAGAGACAGGGTTTCGCTGTGTTAGCCAGGGTGATCTTGATCTCCTGACCTCATGACATGCCCACCTCGGCCTCCCAAAGTCCTGGGATTACAGACATGCGCCACCACAATTGGCCTCAGTGAATTCTTGATGAGTATTTTACAGCTTTCTCCAGATGTTTTTTTGTTTTTGTTTTTGTTTTTGAGGGGAAGATGGGGACTACTTAGATTTTTAGTTATGGTAATAGTATATGGTATTTTTGTTTGTCTTTCGTTTGTAAGAAAGGAACTCAAGAGTGTGTTTATATAACCAAGTAAGCTAACTAGAAACTGTATACTATCAAATGTGGGGAATAATTAGTTTTTATATTTAGAAGTAAACCAATCATTTTACTATGTCCAGCCTAATAGCTCCCATCCTCAACTATTTTCTCTCCTTTATCCTCCTCATGATGTCAGTCAAGTCCCGTGAACTCTCATTCCACAGTGTTTCTCCCCATTCTATGTCTTCGCAATCCCCACTCATGCCCTCCTTGCTCCGACCCTGGATAGCTGTCCACTAGATTATAATAGCAAGTTTGTTTTTTTTGTTTTTGTTTTTGATTGGTATGGAGTCTCGCTCTTTCGCCCAGGCTGGAATGCAATGGCGTGATCTGGGCTCACTGCAACCTCTGCTTCCCGGGTTCAAGCGATTCTCCTTCCTCAGTCTCCTGAATAGCTGGGATTACAGGCACCCGCCACCATGCCCAGCTAATTTTTGTATTTTTTTAGTAGAGACGGGGTTTCGCCATGTGGGCCAGGCTGGTCTTGAGCTCCTGACCTCAGGTGATCCGCTCACCTTGGCCTCCCAAAGTTCTGGAATTACAGGCGTGAGTCACCATGCCCAACCTGTGATAGCAACTTTTTAACCAATCATTAGGCTTGCACTGTTTCTCCCCTATAATCCATCCCAAGCACTGCTGACAGCTTCCTCTTACGAAAGCATCCCATGCTGCTGATTAAATCTTCCAGTGGTTCTCCCTTATCTATAGCTCATCTGTCCAGTGTGGTAGCCACTAGCCGTATGAGACTGAGCATTCGAAATGTAATCCATTGAAATGAGATGTGTGGTACGTGTAAAATACACTTGGATTCCAAAAACTTAGAATGAAAACAAAGGATATAGACTATCTCATAAACAATTTTTATATTGAATATATTGAAATATTATTTTGTATATATTTGAGCTAAAATATGAAAATTAGCTTCATCTTTTTCAACTTTTTTCAATGTGGCTACTAGGAAATTTATACTTATGTAACTCACATTGTTATTTTGTTTTGGGGAGACTCTGGTTTTTAACTGGGACTATAAGGTTTTTTATCATTTGGTAACTACTGCCCTTTTTAATGTTATTCTCATGCCCAGATGCTGTAGCCGTACATAAAGAGATGGAGGAGAAGCAAGAGGGATTTGTTGAATACTAGGTCGGTGCAAAAGTAATTGAGGTTTTGCCATCGTGCCAAAAGCCGCAATTACTTTTGCACCAACCTAATATTTACTAAGTGCCAGATACTCTTACTTACCTTATTTAAATCCTCACCAAAGACACGAGTTGGAAGTTATAAATAAGAAAATTGAGGAATAGAGTTAAGTAATTTACCTGCTATCAGACAGCTAGCAAGAGGAGAACCAGGACATAAACCTAGGTCTAGGACGCTATCAACTAAAAATGTCCTGTAAACTTCCTGTACTTCATCCTTTGTTCACATATCATTACTGGGCTACTGTCCTTGCCCCCAATACTTACATGTTCAGATCGGTTTTACAGCAGCATCACATCACCACTTGCATTTAATTTACATAGATCAGTATACAAACAACTAAAATAAGAAAAATGCAGGCCAGGCACAGTGGCTCACGCCTGTAATCCCAGCACTTTTGGAGGCCAAGGCAAGTGGATCACCTGAGGTCAGAAGTTCAAGACCAGCCTGACCAATATGGTGAAACCCCATCTCTACTAAAACTACAAACATTAGCCGTGCATGGTGGCATGTGCCTGTAGTCCCAGCTACTCGGGAGGCTGAGGTAGAAGAATCGCTTTACTTTGAGAGATGGAGGTTGCAGTGAGCCAAGATCGCGCCGCTGCACTCCAGCCTGGGCGACAGAGCGAGATTCCATCTTAAAAAAAAAGCAAATTAAATGAAGAACACAAGTCCACCTTGTATGCCCCCCACCCCCAGTGAACGAAGAAGGTCCAAGAGTCAATTTGAGATAAAAGTCAGGAGTCCACCCTTCCTTCAGGTGTCTTCTCAGTCCCTGAACACCTCTTGTGGTGTGAGCATTCTATACTCTCCGCGATCTTAGTGTTTAAAGACACTTTTCCCTCATACAACCTGGCCTCTAAACACAAGCTGAGGCCTTTATCAGGTGCTCAGAGAGAGAGTAGATCCAACACTAGAGGAAAAAAAATTCACTGGGTTGGATCTACAGAGAGATGCATTGTCCACAACATGACAGGCTCCTAGTGACTTTCCCAGACATTCGTACTGTGTGTGAATTTCACCTTATACCGAAATTCAGGTCCTGAAACCCAAGGAATTGTGACTGCACTGAATATAGCTCCAGAACCTGCTTTTTTTTTTTTTTTTTTTTTTTTTTTTTGAAGACAGTGGCTTGCTCTGTCACCCAGGCTGGAGTGCAGTGGTGCAATCTCAGCTCACTGCAACCTCCACCACCCGGGTTCAAGCAGTTCTCCTGACTCAGCCTCCTGAGTAGTTGGGATTACAGATGCCCACCCCCATACCCGGATAATTTTTGTGGTTTTAGTAGAGATGAGGTTTCACCATGTTGGCCAGGCCGGTCTTAAACTCCTCGCTTCAAGTGATCCATCTGCCTCAGCCTCCCAAATGCCTGCTGGGATTACAGGCATGAGCCACCATGCCCAGTCCAGAACCCACTCTTTAGTGAATGATTTCCTGGCCTTCTAGATCTGCATTCTGTCCACCTCTGGATTCCAGGAGCATATGTGCTTCTCTTTCATTCTCTGCACTATATTAGAGATACCGGTTTAATGCTTGTTTTTGCATTTTAAGATAGGAAATTTACTGAGGGCAGGATCTGCCTCTAGTTCTTTATTATGAAAGCATCCTAGCAGCTTTAATAAACAACACAGTGTATAGGTGAGTGAACATGTGAACAGAGAGGATGGAATTCCAGATGTAGGATGAGCATAAAGTCTTATGTAAATGTTCTTTGTTCTCTTTATTTTATAATCAGCAAATATTTACTGATGGTGTAGTGTGTACTGAGTACTATTATAAAACAGTTGGAGGCTAGGCATGGTGGCTCACACCTGTAATCCCAACACTTTGGGACGCTGAGGTGGGCATATCACTTGAGGTGCGGAGTTCGAGACCAGCCTGGCCAACATGGTGAAACCCTGTCTCTACCAAGAAATACAAAAATTAGCCAGGCACGGTGGCACGTGCCTGTAGTCCCAGCTACTTGAGAGGCTGAGGCACAAGAATCGCTTAACCCAAGAGGCGGAGGTTGCAGTGAGCGAAGATGGCGCCATTGCACTCCAGCCTGGGTGACAGAGTGAGACCCTGTCTCAAAAAAAAAAAAAAAAAAAATATATATATATATGTGTATATATATATGTATATATATGTGTGTGTGTATATATGTGTGTGTATATATGTGTGTGTGTATATATATATGTGTATATATATATATAAAATAATAAAAATAGTTGGAGAACAAAAATCTTGGGCAAAGTTAAACAATTTTAAAAACTCCGTTAACCTTTTAGTTCCCATTCCCATTACAGAAGTATATATACTGTGTTTATACACAGACACACACACACATATATAAAATACATATAGATACACATTGTATACATATATAATGTGTATGCATTTTGCATACATGATATGCCTATACATTGTAAGTCTATGTATTTTTATATATGTATAATATATAGGTATTGTGTGTGTGTGTATATATATTTTGTTTTTGCTAATCTTTTGTAAATGGCATTAGAGCCTTAGATTATGGGTGAAAATGATGGATTAAGAGAATCTTGCAACTATCATGCTTTTGTTGCAAGTCTACTTAATAACTCTAAGTTTCCCACTGTAGTAGCAGACATATTTCATGACATATCAGACATTCTGATGTCTCATGAATCGGAGAACTAATGTCACACTCTCTGTTCCTCAAAAGACACACTAACATTACTTTAAGTTTTTTTCTAATTCTTGGTTTATCCTTGCTTAGACAGTATTCTGCGCAGACAGCCAAAGTGAACAACAGTAGTGATGGTAGTAATTAAGCTTCTTCATGAAAGGGTCTTTTGGGTGGGTTTCTAGGTAAACTTGAACTGGTCACCCTCCCCAAACCTCTCATTCTTCAAAATGCCTCCAAATCTTTTTTTTTTTTGCAAGTGGAATTTTACCTAAAGTAGCACCTAAACAAAGTTGAATTTTGAATGACACTAGCAGTAAAGTTGTCTCGGAACAAAAAAATGTAGATGCATTGAGCAAATTCGCGGTGTGGGTGATGGGGAGGAGGTCAGATGCAGCATACATCTGAGCCATCTAATGTGGCTTTTCTCTGCAAGATCCTGTGGGCTGTTGATGCTACTCAGTGGCTAGCAAAAATGCAGGCACGCTGATGGGACGACAGCCAGAGACTAAGTGCCTGTGTCCCAGGGACTCCTAATTCAATTATGGTGAATCCATTTTTTTTTTCTTGGAACATTTCGTATATTTAATGCATGAGCATAAAGGCATCTTTATATCCAGATTTCCACCTTTCTCTTTTTTTCACATTGTGTGAAATTCTGCATGTTACAATACAAAGAGAATTGAATCAACCCGTTATCTGGACGATTAAGAGTTTATTCTCTAAGACAGAAACACTGATCTAGGAGCAGCTGAGTAAAAAGAAACAGTAAATCAGTATCTAAGGGACATATGATGTATTTTATCATCTACAAGTAAAGGGTAAGTACATGTAAAGGCCAAGCTATCAGGGAGAGTCAGGCAGAAACTAACATGTAGCATGTGTCTGTTACAGTATGAGCACGGGGGTCAGCATTTCACCTACGGATTGTATATAAAGCCCTTGGTTTTCTTCATTACTGCTTCCCATCTGATGAGGTCATCTGCTTTGATCAATGACCAAAAGAACTGAGCCTGGATGTTCTAGCTCTAGGTAGGCCCCGTGCTTCTTGAAGGCAGGGACCATGTCTTAAATTTCTTTTATATTTTCACAGCATCTGCTATGAAAAATGCTAGATTAATTAGTTTGAAGTAATAAGTTACCAACCGATTTAGAAGGGTAAATGGTCTTTCTGTTCATTTGGGGGAGGGGGATATGTTGTCTATGATATTTAGCATTCCTAGAAGGTTTATATAATGAGTCAGTAAAGAAAGTCCTGCATTCCAGAGAAGGTGGTGTTGACAAGCATGTGGAGGTGAGATATGCGTGGTCCGGGTGACTTGCACAGGAGAGAGGCTGGGAGGCTGAAGGGGAGGCTGGATGCTTCAAGTCCACAGAACTATGGTGAAGTAGTTCGTTTGTTTTGAATGCACTCAACGAGGCTTGTTGTGAGCAAGGGAGTTTATATATACAAAGAATATGGACTAATAATCTACCAGCCCTCTGAAAGGTGAAGGGATGCTTCCGATAGTCCAGGAATGGGCTAGGATCAGGACTAGTGTGGAGATAGCACTAAAAGAAAAAGTGCAATGGATTCAAGACACATTACAAGGGAAGAACTGACTGACTTTTGCACAACCCATTTAGACAAAGAGTGAAAGATGACCTCAAGGTTTTCCTGTTGCTGTTACTGTGCCTGACAGAGGTTGGAAGATGTCAGTAGCCTCTGAGGCATTAAGGACAGGATCGTGGAGTGCAGTGGAGTTGAAGTTTGGGGAAATGTCGACGTGTTTGGTGAAACTCGCTTTCCCAAAACCCCCTTTAATAAGTAAAAAAATCACCTGGTGTATTTTTGCAACAGAACATAATGTTTCCACAAAATTGTTCTTTGAAATTATACTAACTGTAATTTTTAATTTTTTTCATCTTCCCATAGTTTCCATAAATTTGAAAAATGATTTAATTTTCTTGCCATCTCTTCCTTCTGTTAGCAGCTTGGCTAGTACTGAAAGGTGAATTTTAAGCAAGTTCACCAAATGAGTTTCAGGATTGCTTGTGGGGAGTTAGTAAAGCTGTCTTGTTTTTCCTGTTACTTGAGTGGCAAAGCTTCCTGGTATTTACTTGAAGTAAATTACTCAACAAAATTAAGTCTTAAATTTCTGACATGAGGAGAAGTATATATGATACATATTTTTATGTTTTTCTTCCATTATTATGCAGGCTGATTTTCCTCACTTAAATTTCTGCATCAGAAAACCAATTACTTGTTAATTTAAAAAACTCAGACTCATTGGTGATTTCAGAACAACTTAATACCATATTTTTAAAAACCCAAACATTTAGAATACCATTGAGGCCAGAAGGTACTCAGTGAAAAGTGTCTCTTAAATCCCAGTCCCTGCTGACCACGCTTCAGTGCTGGCGTTTAGACTTGATGTCCTGAGCTGTTACTGAGAGGTGAGAACGAAGTAAAAGTTAAAAATACATGGGATCTCCAACTCTGCAGTGAGCACTTCGGACTTACTCTGAAACACTGCTCATTTCATAATGCCATTTAAAATTCTAAACGACAGCACGCCCCTTTCCTTGCTCTTCACCTAGTTCATAACCTCATTTAGTATACGCGTTCTGAAGAACAAGTTTCCCTTTTCTATTAGTAAGTGTCATCATCTAATGACCCCAATTAGAGAGGGGAGGAAAAAGGCTCACAAGTCTCAAAATAACTCCATTATCCATGCAGAGGGGGTCAGTGTTTCTTCCCCCCGTTGCAGCTGATATTTAACTAAATGGCAATCGATCAGTCTAATGCCTGCCTCTCGTTTTTCATAAATGAAAGGCTGTGGCTTTAAGTAATCGCAGGCTGCCTGTGCCAAAGGCAGAAGCTGCAGTATCAGCTTCTGTGAGTGAGGAATCCGAGGCGCACGGTAACCTGCAGGACATGAAGTAAGACGCCCGAGGGCCAATGGCACGCCTCCTGCTAGAGCTTTGAATGTAGACAGACCCGACTGGTGGGTGGCGCGGCCACCTGTATGCTTCTTGGACAGTGCGAGGGGTGGGGGGACTTGGAGACAGAAGCTGGAAAATGGGCTGCCCGAGCAGCAAAATGTGCCTCTATTCTCCATGTGCAGCACCAAGGGTAATTAGTATTTGTTTATAGTGCTTTTCTGGAAGAATGTCAGGACTACTGCAGAGGCTGTCTGGAATTCGGGGAAAATGCTTGGAATGACAAGCAACTCTTGCCTGCAAAGGCCGGGTCTCATGATCTCTGCAACGCTGTGATCAAGATGCGGTGGGAGCTCCGTCTTGGGTGATCCTTGTGAGGGCTTTTTTCAGTGAGCTTTGAAATTCTTCATTTTTTCTTTTAGTTACTCCCTGGTGCTAGGGAATCTACCTTTTAAGGAACTGTATGTAATTACTGTATTTGTGTAAGTATGTGTGTATGTGTGATTGCCGTGAGTTGCTGGTAACTTGAAAATGATTCTTTAGCTCAAGGTTGATAATTGCTTCTCTAATACTAAAAACAGCCATCTGGTTTTCTTTGGTTTGTTTCTCTAACATCGATTTAGAATTATCACTGATCCAAAATATCGTAATCCTTAGAAAATGGTATGTAGCTGAAAAAAAATACTTTAATTTTGTCTTTAAAGGATTATCTTTCTGCTGCAGCTTTCTAACAAACTTTTTATCTTTCTTTTAGAAGGATTGGCATTGTAACGAAACTTTTTTATTTGCAAATATAGGACAAAGTGCATATATGTGCCTGTGTTTAGAACATTAAATATTTATCTTAAACTGATTAGATGTTTATTGCCCTTGGAGGAAGAGAACGCATTACGTCTTAAGTACAGTATGCATTAGCCGAAAGGTTCTATGGATCAGCAGTGAAGCACTGGCTCAAAGTAAATATTTCTAAATGGGCCATTCACTGCCTCAAACCAGAGTTGCACTGGGACCTGCAAAAATACAGATTTTTGAGTTACGAATTTCCTTAACAACTAAGGGACGACTGTGTTTCTTTTAACAACACAAATTGTTAGTCTAAATGATTCATATCTTGGCTTCCCAATAGTGGGTCTCATTTTCCTAGTGATAACAAATGTGTACCTTACTGAAAGGGACCCTCTTGAAAACATGAGTAACTTGATGTGTGTTTTCCGCAGCGGGAGGAAGCGCTGAAACAACACAAAACCCTATCTCAAGAACTTGTTAACCTCCGGGGAGAGCTAGGTAAGAGCTTTTCGTTGTTGTTGTTGTTGTTGTTAAATTTTATGGGACAAGGGGAACACTGGAAAATGTGGTTGTCCTGTCTGCATTGTGGCTGGAGTTGCATGCTGGGAGCTGTTGGCACTCCCTGTCTGCTATCTGGGCAAACACTTACTATCGACATTTCTTTTGAATCTTGGCAGCTTGACCTTCAGTTCACAGAATTCCTGGCACTGATCTGACTAAGCCTAGCAGAACTTCTGATGAGCAAAACATTTCTCTTGCTGAAGAGAGGGACAGAATTACTTTGTAATTGTGTGAATTCCTGTTAAATAATATTGTCATTTTTTTTTTTCTGAACCACTTTTCATATGACAGTAGTGAAAGTTTCCCCTCTTGATAAACAGTAAATCCATTGTGCTTCCACGCGTTGGTTTGTGAGTAGTGAGGATGAAGTTGAAAGGATACTGTCCATTAGGGCAACCTGACTGAAAAAGTACATTCTGTGTTAATCTTACTATTTGGAGGGGGCTGATGGTGAACCACGTCTCCGCTCCACAGGAAGCCCCAGGTCTCAACACCTGCCACCCAGCCCTGCAGTTTCCAGGTTGCACTCTTATTTTAGTTCCAGTCTTTCCTGGAAGTCCTTAGGGTTCATGGAACAGACACGACACTGCCTTTGCTTTGCTTTGCTTTTCTCTTTTCTTTTTCTTTTTTTTTTTTTTTTTTTTTTTTTTTTTTTGAGACGGAGTCTTGCTCCGTCGGGAGTGCAGTGGTGCGATCTCGGCTCACTGCAACCTCTGCCTCCCGGGTTCAAGCGATTCTTTTGCCTCAGCCTCCCGAGTAGCTGGGACTACAGGCGCACGCCACCATGCCCAGCTCATTTTTGTATTTTTAGTAGAGATGGGGTTTCGCCATGTTGGCCAGGATGGTCTCGATCTCTTGACCTCGGCCTCCCAAAGTACTGGGATTACAGGTGTGAGCCACCGCGCCCAGCCGACACTGCCTTTTCTATGTCAACTCCTATCTTGGAGTGAACTGACCACTTTGGGGTTCCTCTTTCTGCCCTGGGCTCCTCAGACTAGAGAATCAGCTTCCTGCTTCAGCTTCAGCCAGATCTCGAGCTGATCATTCTAGGACTGATTTCCTTGCCCTTTGCGGTTTTCTGTGTGTGTTACAGTCTCCATCAAAATATGCCCAGGTATGTTGTATGAATAATGCAAGGTAACAACCAGAGAAGCAAATTGTGTTCACCCAACTCTAGGAGAAACTGCCCATTTTTCTTTTGGACAAGACCACACTGCCAACCTGATTTGCTGGATTTGAACACTTAATTCTCCCACCTTCACCAGAGCGAAAATCAGAGGGCAGTGAGTGTGGGGTCAGGACTTCCTCTGGGCTGGGTGTGGTAGCTGACACCTGTAATCCCAGCGCTTTGGGAGGCTGAGGTGGGAGGATCACTTGAGGCCAGTAGTTTGAGAGCAGCTTGAGCAATATAGCAAGACCCTGACTCTACAAAAAAATAATTTAAAAATCAGCCAAGCATGGTGGTGTGTGCCTGTTGTCCCAGCTACTCGGGAGTCTGAGGTGGGAAGACTGCTTGAGCCCAGGACTTCGAGGCTGTAGTGAGCTGTCACTGTGCCACTGCACTCCAGCCTGGCCAGCAGAGCAAGACTCTGTAAAAGACTTTTCTACATTCCTATTCCCTTTTCCCCTTCTAGTGGGAGGTGAGGCCAAATCCCTGACTAACCATCCAGACTCTTAATACCTAGCCAAGACATCAGTCCTGACTTTGTTTTAGGCTATGCAAATGAAGGCCTCTTTATGGAAAAGTAATTTTAAGACAGATGGAAACTTCAGAATCCCAAAGACTTGAGAGTTCTGGTGAAAGAGTTCAAGGAAACCCCAGCTGAGAGACAGCCCAGCTCTCAGAGTTTGCAGGCTTTGTGCCATGTTACTTTACAGTCACCCTTATGATTACCTAAATGACCAACCCAATTCGCTTTTGTCCATGCCTTAAATAATGTAATTAACAGAGTTAGAAGATCAGGAAAGAGGCCTTTGTGTGTGTGTGTTTCAGAGTTCATTATAACCCAGTGGAAGTGGAGGTGAGCCTACCTAGAGTTTCACGTTTCAGCCTCTCTCCCAACACAAGGCAGCAGGGAGAATGGGACACTGTGCCCATTCATGCTGCTTGAATGAAGGATGCTGTTTTTACATTTTAGTGGACAGAACAATTAATCAACTGCAATTGGGGCCCAGGGACTCAGCACCTCCAGTGAGTCAGGTAGCCTGACAGGAAATAGCCGTAACGGTGTGTGCCCACTGTCACCTTTGTATCCGTGATAAGGAGGCTGCCCTGGTGCGCTGCTTCTGCTGCCTCCAGAGTGTTGGTACAGTGGGTGGCCTGTCCAGATCCTCAGTCACCCAGTGCTGGCCTCTCAGGGAATGTGTCGTGGCTGCTGTTGCAGCAGGCATACATCTGATGGTAGCCCTTCTCTGCTTGGAGAAGGGTTTTGGTTCTGTAAGTGGAGAGAAGCGAAAGCTATAAACACTTGTGATGAAGCGGTCCAGGAAGAACACTCTCAAGGCTACCAGTGGGATTGTTAGTTTCAGTGTGAGTTGAGATGGGTTTCCATAGTAAAGTTGGGAACCCAGTTTTGAATTTGGAGGCAGTCAAGTGGTAGGCTCATGTTGTGACACTGTCCGGGGCCACATCTGTGGTCACTGAGTGACTTAGGACAAGTCGCTTTGTATCTCTTCAGTCCCAATTTCATCCTTGGTGAAAATGGCGGTGCCAATCATCTGCCCCAAGGGTGGTTGTGAGGATTACATGAGGTAATGCATTGTGAAGCATCTAGAACCAAGTGTTAACTGCTAGTAAATAATAGGTATTAGGATGTATGCAGCTTGACAGCTGTATAGTCGTGAACCACAGGGGCCGTTTTGTGAGGGCATCATCTATGCCACAGAAAGGAATAGTCATTAGACTCAGTATTACCAGAAATCCCGAACGACAGGCTCTTCAGACTCAAGTGGAAATGAGACCTCATCAGCGTATTCTCCTGATCCAGTAGAGTTTGGTGTGTGGAGTCAAAGCCTAAGTTTTTGTCCATCCGCTCCTAGTTGGATGTTACCTAACTTCTTTGAGTATGGTTTTTTCACTGGTGATATGAAATCAGTATATATTTTGCTGGGTTATTGTGGGGCTTGAATAAAATAGTAACACATGTAAAGCAGTGACGTAGTGCCTGGCCCATCACAGCAACTCAAGGAAAGAGAGCTGCCACTATCGCCGTCATCAAAGCACCCACTTTTCCCCTCCAAAATAATGGGGGTGGGGCGATGGGAGTTAGTGTCACTCTCCCATTGGGTAATGTTTCTTCACCTTCTCTACGAAAGTTGAGACAAGGCACCCAAACTATTAAGAACTGCAAAGAAAGAGGACAGCTGATAAACTCAGGGCCACTGAAACCCAGGTAGAGTCTGTGCTTTCCACTTTTCCAATCTAGCAGCCTGCCGCTGTCCCCGCATCCGCTGACTTCCCCATTGTCCTCTCACTCTCACCGTGCCAGCATCCAAAGCGGCCTGCGTGTTTCCAGCGTCTGAGCCTCCCTCCCCTCATGGAAGCCCTGGTACTTAGCTTCTGCAGAAACTCTTACAAGTGCCCCCTTGGTCCAGTGATTCTTTGATACTCCACGTTGATATCTTTACTGTCTCGTGTGTTTTCTTGTTACCTTCAGGGATAAAGTCCATAATTGTAGAGATTCTTTTCTGTTTCCTATGGAAACGTAATATAATATGCTTTCTGTTTTCCTGGGTCATTGATAAATATTTTTAGGCATTTGAAGTTTTAAAGTTCTTTTTTTTTTTTTAAGAACAGTGTATGAAAATTAAAATTTTTAAATGGAAAGAAAACAGCCCGTAGCTCCACTGCCCTGACGTAACTTTATTTGCATATTCCCTTTTCTTAGTTTATATGAATATATACAACTTCATACTATGATTTTTTTAAATTAAGGTATAATTTTCATACAATGGAATACTAATTATTCCATCAGTTTTGACAGACATGTACTCCTAAAACCTACATCCTTATCAAGCATGGACTGTTTCTGTCAATCCAGAAAATTCCCTCATGCCATTTCACAGTGGAACACCCCTCCCCCGAGAAGCAAACACTGATTTAACCTTTATCATCAGGTTTTGTCTGAACTAGATTCTCATTTAAATGGAAAGATATAGTATGCTGTTTTTTGTCTCTGGCTTCTTTCATAATACTTTTGAGATTTGTGTATGTTAAATGCCTACTCTGATCTTTTTTTTTTTTTTTTTTTAAAGACAGGGTCTTGCTCTGTTGCCCAGGCTGGAGTGCAGTGGCACTGTCTCGGCTCACTGCATCCTCCATCTCCTGGATTCAAGCAATTCTCCTACCTAGCCTCCCGAATAGCTGGGATTACAGGTGCACATCACCATGCTGGGCTAATTTTTGTATTTTTAGTAGAGACAGGGTTTCACCATATTGGCCAGGCTGGTCTCGAATGCTCAATTCAAGTGATCCACCCGCCTCAGCCTCCCAAAGTGCTGGGATTACAGATGTGAGCCATTGCACCTGGTCAGATGTCTGCTGTGATCTTTTTAACTGGACAGGTCAAGCACTTTTCTACATTGCCTCGCGGTCTTCATTGTGATCACCTTTAATGGGCTGGGGGAATGTCTATCAAGTGGCTGTCCCATAAGTTCACTTACCCATTAAATAGTGTCATAGTATATAGCAAGGGTTTCATTGCCAGCTGTTTTCTCATCCATTCCCATGGTTTCCACTACTACCTATACAAGAATGACTCAGATTTATTTTTCTGGTCCTCTCCTTCCCAAGCTGCAGATGCTTCTCAGTGAGGTGCTGCCCCCAGGTGAGCCAGTCCAGTATCATCAGACCTTCCTGATGACCCAGCCCCTTCCTTCCTGGCCATGCAGCGTCTCCTCATTCACCCCTGTTCCTCAGCTTTGATGATGGTGATATGATTCACTTAACACCCAAGCTAACAACTGAAATCATACTCCTGTTCCCCCAACCTCCATGTGCATGTCAGTCTGTGTCCTAAATGCCACTTGGATCCATCCCTGCTCAGCATTCTGGCTGCTGCCGCTTTAAGTCCCACAATTTCTCACCTGGAAGTTACTGCAACAGCTACCCCACAGGCCACCTTGCCTCCTGGCCTGTGATCTGCTCTCCACTTGCGGCCAGAATTAATTATACTTAGAGTAAAGCTGACATGTGTCTCTACTGGACATTTTGTGTTTTGGGTTTTTTTTTTGGAAGGAGTTTTTACCCCGTCACCCAGGATGGAATGCAGTGGCTTCATCCTGGGTCACTGCAACGTCCACCTCCTGTATTCAAGTGATTGGCCTGCTCAGCCTCCCGAGTAGCTGGGATGACAGGTGTGCACCACCATTCCTGGCGACTTTTTGTGTTTTTAGTAGAGACGAGGTTTCACCATGTTGGCCAGACTGGTCTCGAACTCTCCTGACCTCAGGTGGTCCACCTGCCTTGGCCTCCCAAAGTGTTGGGATTACAGGCTTGAGCCACTGCGCCCAGCCTCTACTGGACATTTTTAACAAACACAAAAGACTCCAGTTTGGCCTTGGGGGAAAAAATCCAGACATACTAAGCACACCATTGTGATTTGACTGACTGAAATCTTCCAGTCCAAATTCATGTCTAGGCACTCTTTCCCCTTTATTCATGCCTCCTTTCCCCTCCCAGGCCCCAGCCATGGGTTCATTAGCACCTTTTGTCCACATCTTTTGCACCGTATCCTCTCTGCCTGGAGTGCACTCTCCTCTTTCCACTCCCCTCCTGTCGTGGACCCCTCAAGCTCCTTCTCATTTACTCAGTTTTTAAGTTGTAGCTAAAATATCTTCAGTTGAATTTCGCCCACATCTTTCAAGCAAGTTAATTGTGCCTTCTAATATGCCTTTCAAGGCACTTTGTACACATTTAAGGTTTTGTTTCTTCCAGTGATTTGTTTATAGACCTCTTCTTGCCATCTGGAATTAGGAACTCTTCAAGGGCAGGGCCAGTAGCTCCTTATTTTTATAGCTCTCCCACCTTGTGCTTGGCGCTTACCAGGTGCTTAGACTTCAACGAATGAATGATTTTATTACCAACAATGGTAGCTAGGGAAAGGTAGTTTTCTTCGTAAAATATGCTAATACTCAGTGTTTTCTTAATGCACAAATGTTTTTCTATAAACTGTTTAACATTTCTATGACAAACACATACGGACACAAAGAGGGGAACAACAGACACTGGGGCCTCCTTGAGGGTGGAGGGCGGGAGGAGGGAGAGGAGCAGAAAAAATAACTATCGGGTGCTGGGCTTAGTACCTGGGTGATGAAATAATCTGTACAACAAACTCCTGTGACTCAAGTTCACCTGTATAACAAACCTGCACGTGTACCCCTGAACGTCAAGTAAAAGTTTAAATAAAGCAGAGTCAGAATAATTAAAAAATACAATCCACATCTTGCAAAGAAAAAATTATTGTCCTTTAGGAATGCATGGTCATAAAGGAGAGCTATAATTCTCTTGGATGCATTGTAGATTATGTCCGACCATCCCAGTTAATCAGAGCATTTTGAAAGTGTCAGTCTTTGAAATAGATTATAGTTAAATTTAAAACGGTCTACATCTGCAGCAGACATTTTGCCTCTAGGATAAGCTTCTTTCTAGAGTCATGTTGAATAAAAACTGGTGCAATAGAGGACCATGATTATGATCTTTTGGGTTCTTTTTGCTTTTTATTAATGTTACTCCTTGGAATCAGACTTTGCATCTAAATCAGGGATGTCCAATCTTTTTGCTTCCCTGGGGCACATTGGAAGAAGAAGAATTGTCTAGTGCCACACATAAAATACACTAACACTAGCAATAGCTGATGACTAAAAGAAAAAAAGAATCACAAATCTCATCATGTTTTAAGAACGTTTACAAATTTGTGTTGGGCCACATTCAAAGCTGTCTTGGGCCACATGCAGGCTGGGAGTTGGACAAGCTTGATCTAAATTAATGAAGAAAGAGTTACTTCGTATTTCAAAATTACTTTGAGCCATCGCAATTAACAGGTAACTCTCATCTTTTTATACATTAGTCCTGATTATTTCTATTTTGTGCAACAAGATTTTAATCCTTAATTCTCTAAAAATGCCTGGCCTTCCCATAATAGTATAAAAAGACCAGTTGATTTTTTATGCATGAAAATTATGAGCTAAGTATAACAGCATTGTGTATTTGGTGACTACTCATCCCTAACAAACAATGTTCAGCTCTGTCTGTTCATCTGCACTGTATTTAAAAAAAAAAAAAAATTGAGGCTCAGAGGTTAAGTAACTTCCCAAGGGAAGCTAGAAATCATAGAGCTTGCCTAAGAACCCAAGATGGCTAGACCACCAATCTTCTGGTAGTCACCACAGGGAAAGTCTGATGAAATGATTTGAAAGATTGGAAAATTATATGAAATAAACACTAGTTTGAATGGATAGCTACTTTTGGAATAATTTTCTTCTAATCAAGAGTTTAAGAAATATTGTTAAAATATATCTTACTGAGGAAAGTAGGTTGCAAAAAACAGTGTATTGACAAAAGCAGTATACACATTGTCTAATCAGCACTTCCCCAGTGTCCGTGAACTTCGGACTGCCCCACACCATATGGAATGTGTTGATTCATTCACTGTTCCGTTTTTATCTACAATTTTGGTTTAACAAGGCTATGTATTTAAAATACATTTCAAACTCTTTACAGGTAAGTCACTTTTGAGTTGTAAAATTCCAGAAGTGATTTTTCTTGAAGTAGGCTTTAATGAAAAATCTATTAATATACTGAAAACCAACTGTACACCAAAACAGGGCTGTTTATGTCCCTGACTTGTTTGAAGACTGAGTGGATAGCCACCTCAAACTTAGCTCATTCTCTTCCTGTCCACATCTGCCCTCAATTTGGACTTTGGTCGGCTGTCTTTATAAGTAGAAGGCCATGTTTTTTCACCTGCGGATACGCAGTTTTACTGATGGTACCTGTGTTTGAAACCCACTGAGTGTTCCTCCTTGTCCTGTTCCTTGTCCTAACTCCAGTCTCTCAACTTGTGATTTTCCTGATTTAATACCTTATCGTGTAGAATAGTGGTTCCCAAACTTTATTGTGTACGAAAATGGACCTGGTTGAAATGCAGATCCTCAGTTCTCATGCCCGTTGCTTCTGACTCCGTTGGCTGGGGATGAAGTCCAGGAATCTGCACTTTTTTTTTTTTTTTTTTAATGCCAACATCTCCTATATCCATCATCCTACTAACCCCGCTGTGGGCTTTAAGGAATAGTAATAGGTGCTTTACAATTATAGAAGGAGAGGCAGCACGTCTAGAAAGATGTGTTGATGGGGACAGTGGTCCCTCTTCCTGACCTCTGGCCCTAGTGTCCTCAGGTTAACAGGAGACCAGTGTTTCTTCCCCATTAGCAATATCTGAGTACAGCCTTGGCTACCTACGAAGAAAAATAAAGCAGAACCTCTCCCTTAATGGAAATTGAGGAGGAGTCTGCACTTTTAATGATCATCCAGGTGGTTCTCATGTAGGTGCCCCAGGACTACCCTTTGACACTGCTCTGTCTAGAATATTGTTTCTTTTATGTAAAAAAATGTATATATATGTATATTTATTTGATACATATATTTATATATATGTGAGATATATATATATCAAATAAGCATAGTAAGGATAATATGAAGTAACTCCAACTGAATTGAGTACATTCTTACAAACAAACTTTCAAATGTTACACATGCCAAGGGCTTATAGCAGCCTTTTTGGCCCTTGCACCCTAAAAAGTGATCCGTCAGGGAGGAGGAGAGGCAGAACAGTACCTGACTCGAAATCGCCCTTTTATTTATTTATTTTTTTTTTTACATTGAAACTCTTGATGGAAATAGGATTCCTTTAAAGTCTGCCTCACTTCTCTCAGGGCTGAATCTTAGAACAGATTGTCCGTTATTCAGCTGTGCTCTCGCCTCCAGCCCACTTTTATTCCTAAATGTTTTCGTTTGTACATGGAGTGTTTGCTGTTGTGATTTAAAAAAAAAAGAGACAGAGCATCTGTTCTGCAGCATGTTGGCCAGTGAATGAGCTGAAAAACAGCAAGGCCTTTGCAGGCTTCTCTTCAAGGCTGGGAGGCGGAACATTGGCAGGGAGAGGCGAGAAGCTTAGGGGAGGCCCAGCTGGTACCTAGGCGCCAAGATGGAGATGGAAGACAGGCTGGCTGAGTGGAATTCTCTTCCCACCTGAGAGTCACACTTGGTCAGCACTAACCAATAGAGCGAGAGAAAGGTCATTTTTTTACCTGCCTTATCTTGGAGTCTTTTCAGCAGTGCTTCCACAGGAGAATTAAGCCCTGCTACCCCGAGGCGTCCATGGTACGTGTGAATTAACTTCTCTCTACTCAATCTCAGGCTGGGAAAAGGAGCCAGTCAGATCTCGTTTGGTGTTCTGTGCTTAGGCTCTCAAAGAGGCTGGAGTTCTAGGGCTGGGCACGGTGGCTCAAGCCTGTAATCCCAGCACTTTGGGAGGCTGAGGTGGGCAGATCGCTTGAGGCCAGGAGTTAGAGAGCAGCCTTGCCAACATGGTGAAACCCCGTATCTACTCAAAACACAACAACAGCAACAAAAAAGAGGCTGGAGTTGTAGATCCAGCTCTGCCATTTCCATTCTTCTTTAGTAAAATGGGATGTATCATAATACCTATTTTATTCATTCAGAGCATTGTTACATTACATGAAACAAATATGAGAGCACCTTGTAAAGTATGAACTGAGTTTTAAAGGTGAAGTGGTATTTATGGGAGGAATGATTTGATAGTGCAGGCCTTCTGTAAAAAGTAAGTTCCTAATAATTTATGATTTATGGAAGACTTTGAAATGAGCTCTTATTGATTCGTTGATTTAATGCCCAAGAGCAATCAGAAAGCCATTTGGAGATAATTTTGAAATTCAGAAAAAGAACCTTGTCTACCACTTGTCTGCAAAATTTCATGGTCATTTGACAAAGTATCTTTAGAGAGGGAAACCCTGGCACTCTGGGAGTAGCGGAGTATTCCACAGGCTGGGGAGACTTTTTCTACCAGGCGTAATAGTAACTCTGTTTCACTTTACTCTCACCAATCTATACGGTTGGCCGAACAGGTGGTATTAGTTCCTACCTTCCATATCAGGACACGGAGACCCAGGAAACTGGACATGCCTATTTGTGGGCTAGTCTAGGTCCCACCTTTTTCTTCTTTCGGCCACTGCCTGTCCACAAAGCATCAACTTGATGTTTAAAAACAACTTCTTGGTTACCTGTTCGGTGATATTACTACCTCCAGTTTCAAACCAGATTAGACCCTGGCTTAAGGGAGTCACCAGCATAGTCACTTGCCATGGACGTGTGTGGTGATCGGATTTCCCCTCGTAGAATGTTATGACATTATCACACTCTACAGTAGAAGGTAGCGTCGCCTCCTGGTTCTGGGGGTGGGGCACAAGAGAAGTGAGAGTTTAGCCTGAGAAGTGTATTGGGTATGTGCTGTTGAAGAAAGAAGTCAAGGAGCCCAGAACTGAGAGGAGGAGGCCAGTTTCCCAGGCGGCCAAGAGAGAGTGCGGGGCCCACTGCAGGCAGAGCTGGAGGCAGGCTGCTCTTCTCCATCCTAGCTGGTGCAGAGGTGGGGATTTCGAGGTGGGGTGGGGGAGAGTTGCCACCCACAGCAGGCTGGCCGGAGTGTCCGGGAAAGGTGCATGTATGCAATTTGGGAATGGAATCATCTCTTTTTCCTGTTTGTCTCTTCTTTCTATCATAATCTCTTATGTGGCACTATGAAAATTTGCCTGGCACTTTTCTTTTTATATTTTAGGTCTGATTTACACAAAACCTCCTCCAAATTAGGTAAATTCTATTGCATATAATGTTGAGAACAATAATAGTGGAAGGTGAAGACTTGAAGTGAGTGTATACTCCACCGTAATACCTATGTGTGTGCGTGCATATGCATCAAATTCGAATACTAGGCCAGCAATGCTGCTTGTTATCTGTTAAATTTCTGTTATGGAACCCCAAGCCTGTCTACCAGGAATCTTCAAACACATTGGAATCAGTGGACTCTTGCAAGCTATAACAGTTAAACAATTTATCTGCAGTTACTGTGGTCAAGCACTGGGGTGAGTGCTTCACCTGTGCTATTTCATCCTATAGAGAAGGGACTAATATTATCTCCATTTTAAAAATGAAGAAATGTAGGCTTAGGCAAGAAACGGTGGCTCATGCCTGTAATCCCAGCACTTTGGGAGGCCGAAGCAAGTGGATCATTTGAGGTCAGCAGTTCTAGAGCAGCCTGGCCAACATAGTGAAACCCTGTCTCTACTAAAAATATAAAAATTAGCCGGGTATGGTGGTGCATGCCTGTAATCCCAGCTATTCAAGGGGCTGAGGCAAGAGAATCGCTTAAACCCAGGAGGCGGAGGTTGCAGTGAGCTGAGATTGCGCCACTACTCTTCAGTCTGGGTGATAGAGGAAGACTCCATCTCAAAAGAAAAAAAAAATGTAGGCTTAGAAAGTTTAAGTAATTTGCTCGAGTGATGTAGCAGCTAAGTGGTGTGACTGAGATTTGAACCCAAGTAATTTTGGCTCTATTCTACTAGGACATTTATTTATGTTCTTGAGCATTAAAATATTTTTGGTCATCTCATAGTGAAGCGTGCTACTCAGATATAAAAACTAGGAAAGCGCTGTATCATTTCAAAAGAATATTAACAATGTCAGGCCATGGCTATGTAATGCTTTTCTCTGTGAACAGTACATTTATCAATTAACAAAGGGAAATGAGTCTCTATGAGATGGAAATAATAGAAGTCTGACCTTCCCCTCTGAGAAAAAGCCATGAGGACTAATTAAGTAATGGCTCCACTCCTGCTCTGCAGGGCTCAGTGCTGAAGGACCTGGGAGGACTCCAGCTCTGTTTTCCAGAGATTATGTTTGACTGTGGCACTGGACCACATATCATCTTGATAATTATTTGAAAAGCAAAACTTAGCATTTCACTTGTTATGATTTTTTTTTTTTCTTGCTCAGCTATCCATGATTTAAACTGTCAGGGAGGGCCACTGGCCTAGAATTCTTCTCGGGTGGTTCATTACAGAGTGAAAATACTGACTTCTAATCTCAATATGGCCTTATACTTTAGAGATGATTTTGTACATGAGTCTGCCTTCCTTTTCTTCTTCTCCTTTCCTCCCTTCCCCCCTTCCCCCCTTCTCCTTTCTTCCTTTCTCTTTTTCTTTTCTTTTTCCTGAAATCCTGAGAACTGCATTTCCTCTTTTAAGCTAGATTGCTGGAGATAGCTTTCATGGTTTACAAACGTGTATACAAAAGTTGCCCAACAGTTCTCCTACAAGCAGTGGTTTGTTGGTGTTCTTAATCATATACATGCTTTAAAAACAAAATCAACTAATGGAATGATTAAAACAACAGAGGCTGGGCGCAGTATCTCACACCTGTAATTCCAGCACTTGAGAGGCTGAGGTGGGCGGATCACAAGGTCAAGAGTTCGAGACCAGTCTGCCCAACATAGTGAAACCCTGTCTCTACTAAAAAATCAAAAAATTAGCCAAGTGTGGTGGCGGGCAGCTGTAGTCCCAGCTACTCAGGAGGCTGAGGCAGGAGAATCGCATGAACCCAGGAGGAGGAGGTTGCAGTGAGCCGAGATCGCGCCACTGCACTCTAGCCCAGGCAACAGTGCAAGACTCTGTCTCAAAAAAAAAAAAAAAGGGACAAAAGGACTACTTTACCTTTGTGTTTGTGTAATACCTACTTTTAAACAGTCTTATGTATCACTGGGGGAAAGTTCCATGCTCACTTGATGTAAATTCAGAACCATTTAATGTTTGGTTTTGGCTTTGTTGGGCAGACGTCTGATTAATTGAAAGTGAGTGGAATTCTGGAGAATAAGCAAGAAGAGACTAGACTGAGGATAGGGGCTAGAGCACACACAGGTGGTACCATAAATCTCCCCTAAGCTGTAGTCAGTGCATAGGAAAGTCCACGGCCTCAAATCAGGGTTATGCACGCCCCCCACCGCCACACACACACATTATGTCACAGCTGTCGAGGAGCGCTCTGAGAACCTTTAACACAGTGTTTACACGTGCATCCTTTAAAAAGTTCTTCTTGAGTTCTTTATGCCAAATAAATGTTTCCTTCAGAGCCCAGGCCAGGTTTTTCAAACTAAAGCCATTAGTGTGAGCGATGACTGCAGCCCAGCTGTTCCCCAGCAGCACACCAGGCCAGTAAACAGAGCAAAGGTCTGTGCACAGCTGCAGGCTGATGTCACCGTCTGGGGCTGGGCCTGCCGCTTTGGACTGTCACAATAACAGCAGTGAACCTCCCGTTCCCCCATGTGACCCATTTTCTCCCTTTCTCCTTCCCGTTTCTTCCCATGTGTCCTCCCTTCACCTCACTTATGGTGGCCAACAAAACTTCAGAGCTGCCTTTTTTTTTTTGGTAAACAGAGAAACAGCCCTGTCCCATGGCTAATGGGAAAGAACTTTTGTGTATCCTATTTGGTTTTAAAGGCTGATGTGCCATAATTATATGTTCAGGCCAACAGTATTTTTATTATAAACAGATGCGTTAAAATCAGCCAGGGTAGCCTGCTGTTAACGTCTGCTTCAAGGCTCTTCTAGCCCAGGGCTTGAAGGCAGTCTCTTGTGTGTTGCTGAGTCCCTGAATTCACTTAGATGTTTCTGTCCCGGATATGAGCTTCCAGATGGGTTCAGATCATGTTCTTACTTTTCTTTTTCTAACTTGGGGAATATCTGAAATTTTAAGAAAAGCAAGTGAAAAGGCTGCATGAAACTAGAATTTCTCTGACTGGAAAGTTATTTGATGATTTCACCAGTGGCTTGCGAAGTTGTAGGTTTTCATAGAAAGTTCTAGTATGAGATTCACACGAGGAGCCTTCAGAGTCGGAAAGTTACTTGGCAGAAGGTAATGCTGTGTTTACTCGTTTGACTAACATTGGACGTCTTGAGTCATTTTTTCTTCTGTGGTTACTAGTGTAATAGAAGGAAAAGTGAATGTGAAGAGAATGTTCTCCAGCAGTCAAGACCATCACTATCTTTTACTGAATTCTTTTAAATGAAAAAAAGAAAAAAACTTCCAACAGTCAGGACTATCACTCTCTTTTACTAAATTCTTTTAAAGGAAAAAAAAAAAACTTCCAACAATCAAGACTGTCACTATCTTTTACTAAATTCTTTTAAAGGAAAAAAAAAACTTTTAATGTTCAGTCCTAAAGGCTTGAGTTCCATGCGATGGCCCCTGTAATCTGGCCTCCGTCTGTCTTTATGGGTTCTATCTTTTCTGCTTTGTGAGTTTCTTAGTCACCAAGGCTCACCATTCCGTCTCCCACCATTGCTCATGCTGGGATAGGATTTTCACCCTTGATGCCAGAATTTAATTTCTATCACATGGCTCAATTTGAAAATCTACTGACCAAATCATAACCACAGTGATGTACTCATTAGGATGGCTGTTATATATATTTGAAAAACTAAAATAGGCCGGGCGCGGTGGCTCAAGCCTGTAATCCCAGCACTTTGGGAGGCCGAGACGGGTGGATCATGAGGTCAGGAGATCGAGACCATCCTGGCTAACACAGTGAAACCCCGTCTCTACTAAAAAATACAAAAAACTAGCCGGGCAAGGTGGCGGGTGCCTGTAGTCCCAGCTATTCGGGAGGCTGAGGCAGGAGAATGGCGGAAACCCGGGAGGCGGAGCTTGCAGTGAGCTGAGATCCGGCCATTACACTCCAGCCTGGGCGACAGAGCCAGACTCCATCTCAAAAGAAAAAAAAAGAAAAACTAAAATAGGTTCTGGTGAAGATGTGGAGAGATTGGAACCCTTGTGTGTGGTACTGCTGATGGGAATGTAGAATGGTTCAACCACTAGGGAAAAGACTACCATAGTCCTTCAAATAGTTAATAATAGAATTGCCATATGAGTCATCAATTCCTTCTGGGTATGTACACCAAAGAATTGAAAGCAGGGACTCAGGCATGTATTTGTCCCCTGGCGTTCATAGCAGCATTACTCACAATAGCCAAAGGTGGAGGCAACCCAAGTGTCCGTGGATGGTCAGTGGATGCACAGATGTCATCTGTACGTACAATGGAATATTATCATTATTATTATTATTTGACACAGAGTCTTGCTCTGTCGCCCAGGCCGGAGTGCAGTGGCGTCATCTTGGCTCACTGCAACCTCCACCTCTTGGGTTCAAGCAATTCTCCTGCCTCAGCCTCCCCAGTAGCTGGGACTATAGATGTGCACCATCATGCTGGGATAATTTTTGTATTTTTAGTGGAGATGGGGTTTCGCCACGTTGGCCAGGCTGGTCTCGAACTCCTGAACTCAAGCGATCTGCTTGCCTTGGCCTCCCAAAGTGCTGGGATTACAGGCATGAGCCACTGCACCCGGCCAACAATGGAATACTGTTGAGCCTTCAAAAGGAAGGAAATTGTGACACATCCCACAGCTTGGATGAGCCTTGAGGACATATGCTAAATGAAATAAACAGTCACAACAGGACAAGTACTATATGAGTCCAGGTATATGAGGTACTGAGTGGTCAGATTCATAGAGAAAGAAAGTAGAATGGTCGCTGCCAGGGCCTTGGGGAAGGGGAGGGGATGGGTTGTTGCTGTTTAATTGGTATGGAGTTTCAGGTTGGGGGGTAACGTTCTGGAGAATGGATCATGGCAAAGCTTACACAACGACGTGAGGGTATTTAATGCCACTGAATTGTACACTTAAAAATAATTAAAATTGTTAATTTGATGTCAGCTTCATCACAGTTTGTTTTTGCTTTTGAGATGAAGTTTCTCCCTGTCGCCAGGCTGGAGCGCAGTGGCGTGATCTTGGCTCACTGGAACCTCTGCCTCCCAGGTTCAAGCGATTCTCCTGCCTCACCCTCCCAAGTAGCTGGGATTGCAAGCACGCGTCACCATGCCCAGCTAATTTTTGTATTTTTAGTAGAGACAGGGTTTCACCATGTTGTCCTCCTTCTCGATTTTTTGACCTCATGATCTGCCCAGCTTGACCTCCCAAAGTGCTGGGATTACAGGCGTGAGCCACTGTGCCCAGCCCTCATCACAGTTTTTATTTTTGGTTTTTATTTTAATTGTTTTAAAAATCAGACCAAACCTTTGGTCCACCCTGACTGGATGTAAACTATCCTGAGTGCCACTCCCTGGGCCCTCAGGTCTGGCCTGGTCCCGCCACTTCTCTGTCTGTGTCTCTTCCAGTAGAGGCCCCGTGATGCTCCATTCCAGCCCTGGCACAAGAGACAGCTTGGTGGGAAAGAAGGGACCCAGGCTTTGGGTGCAGACAGAATCACAATTCACACTGCTCACCGAAACCCGTCCTCTCACACTTGCCAGCTCTGTGCCTGGGCAGATGATTTAGCCTCTCTGTGGCAGTTTCCTTATTTATATGTTGCGGAAGGTCCTCCGTGAGGGTTAAACAAGATAAGGAGCCCCATTCTGTGCCAGGCACCGAGAAATAGTTTTTGTTTTGGGGATTTTTTTTTAAATGTTCATTCTTTGCCCTTCAATAAACATTTGTGGATTTATTTAATTTTTAAGGGTTCTCTTTAGCAGACACTATTCCTGCCATTATTTCAATGTGGCCTCCTTTTCCTCTGAAAGAACTCTGATATGGGCCATGTGACTTGGGTATTTCTACCACCACATGGCAGGTTCCTGAGATAACAAGTCGACACCATTGTAGGAAATTTTCCTAAGAACCTGCCATTTTCACATTCCTTAGGTCAAATAATTACTGATCTAAATTATCCTTTTCTCTGTCCTAAAATAATCTTCCTTCAACAACTCCTGATATGTTATTCCTTTCCAAAAGAGAGGTAAGGGTTAATTTAACAGATTTGCCAGCAACCGTGTTGTATTAATCCACGGGCACTCTGGGGGTGTGGACAGCATGTGTACCCCTGACAATTACAGTAGTACCCTGTCTGCTTGTATTTACATCTCGATGACGGAAGACTGGGAACGTCCAAAGTCAGACTTCCTAAGGAATTCACGATTTGCTAGGATTTATTGTAGTGTGTGTACATATATCTTTTGGTGTGTTCTGCCATGTATTTTATTGTTAGTCATTCTGTTTTTGGTAGTTGTAGGGAAGAGATAAGATGCTCTAATTTTCTAGTATGTTTATCAGATTACTTTGCCCTTCTAAAATATATTAACCAGAAGGCCAAGGCAGGAGGATCACGAGGTCAGGAGTTCGAGACCAGCCTGAGCAACATGGTGAAACCACGTGTCAACTAAAAATACAAAAATTAGCTGGGTGTGGTGGCATGCACCTGTAATCCCAGGTACTCAGGAGGCTGAGCAGGAGAATCACTTGAACCTGGGAGTCGGAGGTTGCAGTGAGCCAAGATCGTGCCATTGCACTCCAACCTGGGTGTTAGAGCAAGACTCGTCTCTCTCTCTTTCTCTCTGTGTCTCTCTCTCTCCCTCTCTCTCTCTCTCTCTCTCGCCCTGTCTCTCTCTCTCTCTCTCTATACATATATAAAGTTTTTTTAACCTTTCATTTTATAATTTTTTTTTTTTGAGATAGGGTCTCACTCTGTTGCCCAACAGTTGTGCAATCATGGCTCACTGCAGCCTCAACCTCCTGAGCTCAAGTGATCCTCCCACCTCAGCCTCCTTGGTAGCACGGACTACAGGCTCACACCATCATGCCTGGATAATTTTTTTTTTTTTTTTAATTTTAAGAGATGGGGTTTTCCTGTGTTGTACGGGCTGGTCATGAACTCCTGGGCGCAAATGATTCTCCTGCATCAGCTTCTTAAAATACTTGAATTATAGGCATAAACCACCATGCCTGGCCTGTGTGGGTGCTTTTAAGATGTGTTTTTATTTCCTAAGATATTTGTGCTCTGGTGATTTGTGTTTAATAGAGACTAATATTTCATTTTAATTAGTTTTGAAATCACAAATTATAATCAGCTGAAATTAAGCACAAGCTTAAGGTCCACTCGTTTGTTCTCCCTGGTCTTTCTTGCTCTTGTATGAGCTTCTGCCACACTGGCTGGCTGGGAGACGGAGGAGTCGCTTGTCCTAAGAAATGTCTCGGCCTGGCTGAGGCTCTTTTCTTGACCACTGCATTGACTGGTCACCGCATGAGAGGGGATCTTCCCTTGGAAACCTGGCTCTTCTGAAGTACTTCTCTTACTGCTTGGGCGTCACTTTTTTGAGTGTGTGTGTGTTGGTTGGGTGGGGGGTGGGGGGCGGTTTCCAGATGGAGTCTCAGTTTGTCACCCAGGCTGTAGTGCAGTGCCGTGATCTTGGCTCACTACACCCTCCGCCTCCCGGGTTGAAGCAGTTCTGCATCACTCTCCCAAATAGCTGGGATTACAGGCACCTGCTACCATGCTGGCTAATTTTTGTAGTTTTAAGAGGGACAGGGTTTCGCCATGTTGACCAGGCTGGTCTTGAACTCCTGACCTCAGGTGATTCCCCCACCTCGGCCTCTCAAAGTGCTGGGATTACAGGTGTAAGCCACCATGCCCTGCCCTCGTGTTCCTTTTTACAATTCAGTTCCATACTGTTAGGTTTGAACATAGGGTCACCAGAGACCCGAGACATCGTGGGTTTATACTTCAGGTGTCATCACAGCTGTGTGTGACTGCAGTGAATATAGGACATTTCACAAATAAAATGACCTCTTCTCTCTTCTTTCTCATCTGTTTTCAGTCACTGCTTCAACCACCTGTGAGAAGTTAGAAAAAGCCAGGAATGAGTTACAAACAGCGTATGAAGCATTTGTCCAGCAGCACCAGGCTGAAAAAACAGAACGAGAGAATCGGCTTAAGGAATTTTACACCAGGGAGTATGAAAAGCTTCGGGACACTTACGTTGAAGAAGCAGAGAAGTACAAAATGCAACTGCAAGAGCAGGTCTGTGCTTTTGCAGCCAGAGCTTGTCTGAGGCCTCTGCTGCTTGCTTGAATCCTGATTGCTATTCACATCCTTGATGAGCTTCTCTTTGTTTTTTAGTCTAATAGGTATAAAAAGTGTGTTACTGTTGTTTATTTAAGACAGAGTCTCACTCTGTTGCCTAGGCTAGAGACTGGAGTACAGTGGCTTGATCTTGGCTCGCTGCACCCTCCGCGCCTCCTGGGTTCAAGTGATTCTCCTGCCTCAGCCTCCTGAGTAGCTGGGACTGTAGGCACCTACCACCATGCCCAGCTAATTTTTGTGTTTTTCGTAGAGACAGGGTTTCACCATGTTGGCCAGGCTGGTCTCGTACTCCCAACCTCAGATGATCCACCCACCTTGGAAACAATGTCTTTTTAATTGAAGAGTTTTCCTATGACCAAAGCAATGTATGTATGTTAAGTGAAAGAAGGGAGGAAGAGGAGGAGGAAAAGATAAAATTGAGAAACAACCCTTTCTTTCTACCCAGAAATAATCCCTTATAAACATCCTGGTGTTGTGCTGCCAAACTATTGTTCTGCATTTTTTTTTTAGTGGCATTTGTTTAAATACCCTATTTTTTTTCACTGAATAGAGTATCAAACCTTTCTGATTTCATAGCTCCCTTTTTAACTCAGTTTTTCGTTTAGTAATTATCTGCAGAGTGTCTACTCCAGGCCAGGTACGTGCTAGGGCCTGAGTGGTCAAATGACAGGCGCAGAGCATGTGGCCCTGTCACTGTAAAACATATCCTCATTCCTGGTCATCCCTTGTGGCTGATGCAGCCATTTCCATCCATCACTCTGGAGAGCCTCTGTGTCTGTGTTCCTGAGGGTAGGGAAGGAGACAGAGGAGAGCTGAGTGGTGAACCCCAGTTGGGTTGCTCTTTATGCATTCTTTGTGTGTGTCTAGAGACCGAGTCTTGTGACATTGCCCAGGCTGGACTTGAACTGCTGGGCTCAAGTGATCCTCCACCTCTGCCTCCCGAGTGCTGAGGTTACAGGTGTGAACCACTGCCCTGGCCTTTGTATGTGTTGGGGAGCCTTTAAACTAGACCCCAAGCTTACCTGGGAAGCTGTGAAGTCTCTTAATGTGGTTGCTTTGCTTATTCCACTTAGGACATTTGGTTTTACTGTTAAACCACGGTTTTGTTTGTTTCTTATAGTTTGACAACTTAAATGCTGCCCATGAAACCTCTAAGTTGGAAATTGAAGCTAGCCACTCGGAGAAAGTTGAATTGCTCAAGAAGGCCTATGAAGCCTCCCTTTCAGGCAAGGATGCTTTTTTTCTTCTTTAAACAGAATAAAATCTGAAGGAACCACCTGATATGTTTCAAGATGGAAATGAGTCTTAACTTTCTGCTTCAGCAAATGCCCTGTGGTGTTCAGGGTGGGGTGTTCTTGGTTCCTTTTTGCATTGTTCATTGTTCACAGATGTCTTTTCCCACTAAGGATGCAAATAATAGTGACAAATGCCAGCCTTGTGTTAAATAGAATGGGCTTCGAAAGATTGTAAAGGCTATTTTGGGGATGGTGGTTGCCGGCTTAGGTTCCTGGGAAGTTGAAAGTAAAAGTTTCTATCTTGTGATCCACGGTAAAGGATCCACCCCAAGTGCTCCCGCACAGCAATGGAGCTGTGAAATGTCGGTGTCACTTACTGAATAGAAAAAGAGTCTTTTCTATTTTTCGTCTTTCATCAGTGCAAGGGTGTAAGCCACTGCTTTCAGAACAGAATCGGCAGTGTCGCTCACAGTCTTTCTGCTAAACCAGTTGCACCTTACAGGGCAGCGTGGACGTGTGCTGGGAACCGGCTGTGTGACCATCAGCAAGGACTTTCTCCCCAGAGAAATAAGAGTTGCCCAAAGTCAGGCAGAGATGATAATGTGTAAAAGTGACTGGCTCCGGGCACACTTTTAGGAAACATTGTTTTTCTTCCTTCCTGCTAGAAATGAGTGTAATTATAGACTTACGTTTAGGTCATGAAGAGGAAATTCAAGAGAGCACGGGGTTTCCAGACCAGGAGTCTAGAGTGGCATTTATGAGAGCCTGCCCTGAAATGGCACGCAGTGTTTTCCTAAGGTCGCATGGCCTCTGTGGGCCTTGGTGGGCCTCAGTGCTGTCAGTCATAAAATGGGAATTCTACCCTGCCCACCTCTCAAGGCTACTTTGAGAACAGATGGCCAGTTTACATAAAAGCATACCATAGATGTAAAGTAACATCATATGGCTTCCTCGTCAACCCCTGCATCTATATGCTTTCACCGTTGTGGAATACATTGATCTTATAGAATGTTATTGTCTCAAAAATATCCTTTTATCTTCCCAGAAATTAAGAAAGGCCATGAAATAGAAAAGAAATCACTTGAAGATTTACTTTCTGAGAAGCAGGAATCGCTAGAGGTGGGTGAATGCCAATATCCCAGCATCCCCCACAAAAAAATTATCATTTTTGATTTTGTTTGGTTTTAATGTTTCTGTGTACGTACGCTGAGTTTCTGGGGTCTTCTTGTTAACTTATGTTCCCCATCTCATTGTTTTGTGTTTTAGAAGCAAATCAGTGATCTGAAGAATGAAAATGATGCTTTAAATGAAAAACTGAAATCAGAAGAACAAAAAAGAATAGCAAGAGAGAAAGCAAATTTAGTAAGTTGTGTGTGCTCCTTTATCAGGATGGAATTTTTCTTCTTAATTGCCTTTTAGAGTCATTGAAGTACTCAGCAGCCAGAGAAATAACACAGGTTTGGAATCCTTTTCATGTCTGGCAACGTGCTTTCTAAGGTGTGTAAAAGAGCTTCTTTGCTTACTGGTGTCTTGTTTTACCATCCTAAAAGCTGACATACAGATGAAGTCCAGGATGTTTCTGGTGTTCTAAGCTAATACTACAGAAAAGGAAGGAAACTGAAACTGCCAATTAGGATTAGGGTTTTATGTCAACACTTTTTTTTTTTTAAATCACTGTATTGAGATATAATTTACAAACTACAAAGTTCACTCTTTTTTTTTCTTTTTTCTTTTTTTTTTGAGATGGAGTCTCACTCTGTCACCTAAGCTGGAGTGCAGTGGCACAATCTTGGTTCACTGCAACCTCCGACTCCCTAGTTCAAGTGATTCTCCTGCCTCACCCTCCCGAGTAGCTGGGATTACAAGCATGCGTCACCATGCCCAGCTAATTTTTGTATTTTTAATAGAAACGGGGTTTCACCACGTTGGCCAGGAAAAGTTCACTCTTTTAAAATGTGAAATTCAGTGGCTTTTAGTATATTCATAAAGTTGTCCATTGGTCACCAGTACTTCATTCTAGAACATTTTTATCACCCCAAAAGGAACCCTGGACCTGTTAGCAGTCACTCCCCATTTCCCCCAAATTCCCCAGCACCAGACTATCCCCAGTCTACTTTCTATCTCTATGGATTTACTTATTCTGAGGAATTAATACAAAAGGTTGATTGTACAACATGTGGTCCTTTAAGACTGGTATCTTTTACTTAGTATAAAGTTTCCAAGGTTCATCTGTGGTTTAGCCTATCTCAGTATTTCATTTCTTTTTATGGATGAATAATATTTCATCATATGGATAAATGTCACTTCTGAAAAGTACAAATCTCTTGGAAGCTGAAATTTCTGTTGGCACATTTGTCCTTTCTCCCCTGCCTTCCTCCAACCTTTTTTTGTCTTTTTGAAAAAAATTTTTTTCCTGGCTGCTTCTGCCTTTAGTACCACCATTTTCATTCCATGTTTATGCTCTGGGACTGCTGAAGCAAGCTTTTCTCCACTTAAATCTCTGGCCAGGTCTGAAAGTACATATGTGGATCTCTCAGTGAGACCTTCTGCTAATAATCTCATTGGGAGACCCTCTAGCTATTTGATAACATTAGATGAGCTTATAGTCAAAGAAACTTCAAAGATTCTAGAAGATTCTTAGGAAGAGTCAGTGATTTCAGACGAAATCTAGACTTACATATATGCAGGGATATGCAGGGTGTAAACCTTACTGATGGCTCAGGAAACAGGTTTGAAAGAGCCTCCGGTACACAGAGGGGATTCTTCTACTGCAGCTGCTTTTGAAAAGCTAAGGCAGAGTCAGACTGAGGAACACAGAACCAGCCAACTGCTTCTGCCACGTAAGCATGCTGAGGCTGCGGAAAAAGAGTGCGTCTGACTGTAGTCCAGGAGAAAGGGACGGGCTGGCAGACGAGGCGGAGAAAATGCAGAGGGTACAAGTCTTGTAAATGCTCTAATTCTAAAACTGACGGTAAGTTATGCCTTTCCCTCTAACAAAAATGAGGTAGGATTCACTATTTTCAAGGTTAAAAAAAAATCCTATGTACGAGGATAACACTGTATAAAATGTATGAAATTTTAAAATTGATACTTAGTATTTGTATGTATTTACGGGGTACATGTGATGTGCTGAGACAATCATAGACTGTGTAATGCCCAGGTCAGGATGTTTAGGGTATCCGTCATCTGTATCATTTCTTTGTTTGGAACATTTCCTATCTTCTCTTGTAGCTATTTGAAATACACAATATATTAACTATAGTCACCCTGCTGTGTTACTGAACACAGAACCTACTCCTCTCTCTAACTGTATGTTTGTATGCATTCACCAGCCTCTCCTCATCCCACTCCCACACCTACACACGCATACCTCTCCCAGCCTCAGGGAACTATCTAAAGAACCTAGAGGTGAAGATCTGAGTATTAGTCCCTGCCCTGACCCTTTCCAGCTCTGGAAGCTTTCCTCATCTTTCCTGAGTAGGTTGCTTAACCCGTGCAACATGTTTCCTCTTTCTGTGTGAAGTAAGGGGTTTGGATTAAGTAATCCCCGAAGGCCCCTTCCTGGATTCTCCCTAAGGATTTGTCCAGAGCAGGAACCACTGCCCCAGCAGATAAGCTGGATGATCCACACCACTGACTCTTATCTAAGACGTTCCTTCGTTAAACATATCTGATCAGTGGACCTTAGCTGTTCTTCTGTAGCATACATTTTGGCTGGTTTAGTTGAATTTCCATGAATAAAGCAAGGAGTGGGTGGGCGGTGGTGAGGAATCCACGTTAATGGTGTGCTCTCAAAGGACGCCTCCCCTGATGTAGCGTTTATTTTGGAGAGTTTTGTGTTTTTGAGACAGGGTCTTGTTCTGCCACCAGGCTGGAATGCAGTGGTGCATTCACAGTTCACTGCAGCCTTGACCTTCCGGCTCAGTTGATCCTCCTGCCTCAGCCTCCTGAGTAGCTGGGACTGTAGGCGTATGCCACTATGCCTGGCAAACTTTGGTAATTCTTGGAGAGAAATTTTAGTAGGCTATGTACTCCATGCCGTGTAGGTACTGGGGTGTCGCAATATAAAATGATAGTATTAAGTCTGCCCTAGAAGTATGGCCTGGTCAGCGTAGCTCCATCATAACAAAAATCCACAGACTCAGGATGTCGTTATCTCTGTTGTTTTCCAGAGAGCGGTATAATGCACTGCTTTTTCTTTCCTGATCAGTTTGTTTGGTAGGGGAGAACTGTTGTTCCCTTTTCTCCTGGCAAATGCCAGTAACTGTCTTACAGATAGCCTTATCTCCAACCAAGATTCTGTTTTGTATGTAAGCAATAGTTTTTCTCTTGACTACAATAACATGTTTGATGCAACTCACGTTTTTGCATATTAACCTACTGATAAATGAGTGAAATGTTTGTTTTCAGTATTAGGACCAGTCTTTGACTTCAGGTGCTCTTCTTTTTCACCTCTTTCTTTGAAATTCCTCTAAGATGAGGAACATCTGTCTCTTACTGCTTGTCGAATGTCTAAATCTAATCAAAGATTCTTTAAGAATTTGAACTATGTGAGTGTGTGGAATAAGAGCAGTATCTTGCTGTGTCCTTTCCAGAAAAATCCTCAGATCATGTATCTGGAACAGGAGTTAGAAAGCCTGAAAGCTGTGTTGGAGATCAAGAATGAGAAACTGCACCAACAGGACATCAAGTTAATGAAAATGGAGAAACTGGTATGTTTCCTTCAGAATGAGTGAGGATCTTACAAATCGGGTAATATCTATGAAATTGTGCCCTGCATTTTAGAACTATGGAGTTAACTGCTCCTGAAGATATTTAGAAATTAGACGAAAGATAAAGTTTACATTTTCTTTGCCAAGTTTGTTCAATATTTATTCATGGCTGCCTCCTAGAATGTTTTCTTTTTCAAGGAACATGTAAAACAGCGCCCAGTCCTTGGAAAAACTACAACAAACAAATCAGGCTTATAGTTCAGTGGTATGTTGAATCTTCACCTGCTTAAGAAAAGTGTTTAAATATCTATGTAAAATCAGTACTTTAATATACCACCCACCCTGGACAGGTTTCTTAGGTCCAAAGCAGTTGGATATGTTTAATAGAAATCAATCCCAGTGAAGCAATACGATCAAAATTCTTCATCTTGCTTCTTGTGAATTAGCATGTGATCAAAGAATTATGGGCTGGGCACAGTGGCTCATTCCTGTAATCCCGCAGTTTAGGGAGGTTGAGGCGGGCAGGTCACTTGAGGTCAGGAGTTCAAGACCAGCCTGGCCAACATGGTGAAACCCTGTCTCTACTAAAAATATAAAAATTAGCAGGGTGTGGTGGTGGGTGCCTGTAATCCCAGCTACTGGGGAGGTGGCGCCACTGCATTTCAGCCTGGGTGACATAGCAAGACTCAGTCTAAAAAAAAAAAAAAAAAAATTGTACTATAAGAAGATTAATCCATTTGAACAAGTAGCAAGTGTTACCAAAACTATGAATAACATTCAGTTTGCAGTCTCTAGGACAGAGAATGATGTTAGTGTATGAGGAGTCTGCCCAGAACCGTGTGCACGCATGGCATGTTCAGTGTTCAGCTTCAGTCTTGGTCCGGCCCTGAAACACAACTGCTGCCAGCCAGGACTCTAACCAAGCTGGCAGAGCTTGGCAAGTCAGCTTAAGTGATCCCAGCCCTCGCGGTGCCTTGCTGTTGACCGTGCAACTGCCGCGTGCTGCTGGCCTCTGCTCCCCACATGATGAGTGACTCAGGCTTCAAGTGCCTCATTCAAACCCAAACCAGCCCTGGACAGTAGGGGGCACGGGGAACCTCTCTACTGTTTGGTTTGTGTTGGTTTGGGGTTTGGTTTTCTCCTGGAGACTATGATTTCTGTTGAGGGAGGTAACAGCCAAGCCCCTGTGTGGATATACAAGCACTTTGAATTACCAGGAAATTTTTGTAAAGGAAGGAAAGGAACTCATGGTTGTTAATGGGCCCAACCTAGTATACATACCAGTTCCTGCCAGAGGTCGTCCTGTTCCAGCGAGTCTGGTATCTTCTAAATGGTAGTCAGAGGTGGTTCAGATAATCCTGTTAATAGTCGCTCCATATGCCATTCATGCCTCAAAACTTTCAAAAAATCATGTGCAATAGAACAGACTATTCTGTAAACTTAACGACACATTTAATTTGTGTTGATCTAGTATTTGTTTCTTGCCATGCCCCAGAGGTATCCTGATGATCTCTGTCAGCCTTGCATTGTGGATGTGTGGAAGAATGGGTTGACACAATGACAGGGAAACCCACCGTTCCCTTCATATTTGTAAATGACAGGCCTCTGATGAAATGAAGAGAGCAGCACAGGAAGTTTTCTAAGATGACTTTCCCATGACACTAGCACTGCCCATCATCAGCTCAGTGACGTGATCAGGACTGGTTTCCCTAGGATGAGATAATAAAGGACAATACCTCCCAGTCTCGAATTCCAGGGTTTTCCCACATTGTTTTATCTGGGATTCCTGCATCATTACTCAGTGTTTAGGCTCATTTTCTGGAAAGTCATTTCACCCGAACGGCTTGCGGTGCGCTGCTTCTGGATAATAGGATGTCTTAAGAACAACCGGGCTCCGAACTAAGCACCACACTCAAAGTGCGTTAGTCCTGCTACAAGGACAAGGGGCTTAGACTTAATTCTGATGGACCTATAATATCGCCTCTTCATCAAACCTTACCTTTAGAAAGTGAGTGGGGGACGGAGGCAGGTCTTCATCATGTTAAGTGATTCAGTGTCCTCAGGCATCTTATCCTTTCATCTCTCAGCTGATCAATCTGTTTGCCTTGAAAGTTCAGCCTGCACAGGCCAGCAGGAGAACAGACCTATCTTCAGCTGACCTGACCTGTTACTTCTTTGATGGGATGCTCTAAGAGCTCTGTCCAATTACAGCTTTGTGTGGCCACTCAGAGGCAAATGCCGAAGAATTACCATGAAACTGAGTTCAAGTCCATAGTAAACATTGCCAGGGACGTTGAATTGTTGGCCTGTGAGTTTTCATCAGACGTGGGAATCTCTTTTTTTTTCTTTCTGCAAAATTCACTTCATAAGAAGATACATAAGCTTTGATAAGTGTGGGCAGTGTGGCTGCAAGGTTTATTTCACATTGAAACAGAAAGAGGCACCCATTCTTAGAGAATTCCAAAACAATGTGGCCTGGAACAAATCTGTTCCCCACTTGTATCAATATTGAAGTGGCCTGGCATACATGTTTTAAAAATACCCAGCTGCTCTGTTTTGCTGTTTCAAAATCTTTTTCAGTATGTTAGTGTATAAATATTTTAATATGGTGTTGCATTTTCCTTAATTAAATCTCCCAAGTGTGCTTATGTCATGAGGTGCCTTAAGAAATGAGATGTTTTTTTAATACTGTATAAATGTGGGAATTCTTGTTTGTGCCAAGGTGGACAACAACACAGCATTGGTTGACAAATTGAAGCGATTCCAGCAGGAGAATGAAGAATTAAAAGCTCGGATGGACAAGCACATGGAAATTTCAAGGTAAAAAGAAAACAATGCCGTTTCTCCTGAGCTCCCCCCTCCCTTGCACATCCAGTGTACTTTCTGGACATGCTCTACCCCTGCACCTCCTGGAAATAGGATGGAAGCAGATGGTTGAAGGGGCATTGATTTCTCTCTGGAAAATGTGATGGTAATGGTTCATGCTTTTACCAAAGCGGCCTGGACTATACACTGAGACCCAGGCCAGCAAGCCTGCTGCCACGGCCTCTGGCTGCCTCTGAGAATGCTTTCAGACAAAAAGCAATACAAAACCAAATAGAAAACAGCCCCCAGCATAAGACAGTCATAAAACATGTTGAATATTTGCAAAAGTGGCACTCAGCCTACTATGAAATTGCCCAAAAAGTAGAGTTATTATATTTTTTTGAGATGAGGTCTCACTCTATTGCTCAGGCTGCAGTACGGTGGTGGGAACTTAGCTTCCTGCAGCCTCCACCTCCTGGGCTCAAACAATCCTCCCACCTCAGCCTCCTGAGTAGCTGGGACTACAGGCACATGTCACCATGCTTGGCTAATTTTTGTATTTTTAATAGAGACAGAGTTTTGCCATGTTGCCCAAGTTGGTCTCGAACTCCTGGCCTCAAGTTATCCACCCACCTTGGCCTCCCAAGGTGCCGGGATTACAGGCATGAGCCACCAAGTCCAGCCTGTATTTGTGTTTCTTAGCCAGCCAAATACCTGTGACCTTGTGCAGGATTCTGTTTTATCCCAAAGGAATAATTTTGGACTTCAAAATTTCAAATGCTAAGAAAAGTTTTTCAAGTTATTTTTTTACATAGACGTATATGGTTTCTGGCTTTTTTTTCTCCAAGGCAACTTTCCACGGAGCAGGCTGTTCTGCAGGAGTCTCTAGAGAAGGAGTCGAAAGTCAACAAGCGACTCTCCATGGAAAACGAGGAGCTTCTGTGGAAGCTGCACAATGGGGACCTGTGTAGCCCCAAGAGATCCCCCACGTCCTCTGCCATCCCTTTCCAGTCACCAAGGAATTCGGGCTCTTTCCCCAGCCCCAGCATTTCACCCAGATGATGCCTCCCCAAAGTCCACAGACTCTCTGAAAGCATTTTGATACAGGTCTGCAGGACTGACCCCAATGAGGAACGTGGGCACAGAGGTATATCAGCACACGTGTGATCACCGTAGGATAACTGGAGCGTCACTGCCGCCGGAATCAGCAGCTTCTGAGACTGGAACTCTGGAGGAAGGCTTTTACCTCCATCCAAAAGATTTCCTCCAAAAAAAGATTTCGGCGTCGACACGGACGTTGTTGCACAAAGCACTTAAAGAACGAGAGCATCTTGTTCATTGCCTTGTTCACCTAAGCATAGGGGGAAAAACTCTCAGGGGCCTATTAAGATAAAGATTTATAACCTTTGTAATGTCCTTCACCACAGACACCTTCTTGTGAGTTTTTAGTCTGACTGTGGGGGTGGGGGGGGTGTGAATGAAATGGATGTCACAGAGTGTCATGTGTCTGATGCAGCCGCCTCTGCTGTGTATTAAATGTCAAAATCTGAATATATCTGGATATGTACTAATCAAATAATCAGCATATACATTTCAGCCAAAGCCATAGAAGAAAAAGCAATAGTTGCTTGAATTATGATCATCTACCACCAACTCTGCTCAGCCCTGTAACAGGGCAGGGAGAGGGTATAACAGGGAAAGCTTTGACTTGTCCCTATCTATACATTCTCTGTATCTTTTGGGGGTAACTTCTTGGCAGTTTTTCAGTGTTCAGCCATGTCAGTTGAAACTAGATTTTTCTGTAGAGTTTTTACTTACCCATGTGAGCCTAACAAACACTATCCTATTATTCGTTTTCTCAGGCTATGTGTAAATGTAGAATCCTAATTTTTCTATTAAAAAAAAAATGTAAAAAGAAAAAGGGCAGTACCAATGGGTTTTTCCGCCTTATTTTTACCTTGATCGATCCTTGCAGATTTAACCTGTCTTCTTCTCTCCCATTATTTTCATTTTCCTTTTTACCTTTCTCCACCATCCAGAGCCACAAAAGCAAACCTTCTACCTCCTACGTACGTTTCTCTGGGATAAGGATAAAGGAATATGATTTTCCAGAGCCCCAGAGCCAGCTCATCTTCCAGGTGCTGAAACCACTTTCCAAATAAACTAAAGCCTGGATTTGATACTACAGATTTTGGGAAATCTTAGAATAAAGAATGAGAAAAAGGAAGTCACTGGGCTAGTATAATTAAGGTAGGATTCAGTGCTTACCGATGATGCAGTATTTGATAGAAGAAAACAGTCTGGGAGGATCACACTCATTTTTCAGGTACCCTTTGAGGAGTCCCTCTGTCTTTAGTAGCAGAATGGCCCGCTGACGAGCGGAAAATGTGGCTTGTCCAACTCTCCTCCAAGTTGCATTTCAGTTTCTTTCCAAAACTTATTACCTCCCCTAATCGTGAGACTTTGGAAAAGGTGGAAGGAAGAACTGTTGCTTTATCTCCCACTCCCTGCATGTGTCAACATTGTGATGTCAGTATTTACTAATCAACCTTCAGTGGCTGTACAAATAACCGCTGTAGGAAGAAGAGATCCAGGATGCTAGAGGTGGATATTTGGGTCATTTACTTGTACACTACATAGCAAGTTGATACTCACGTTGCATGTTCTTTTAAATTAGTGGCTGTGTGTCATAAGTCTTTAACTTCCAATAGTTTATCATGTATGTAACCTTCCATGTTTGCTTCTGATAAATGGAAATGTAGAGTCACTGCCACTTCCTGGGATATTTCTGCTCACGCTTGCAAGTTCTCAATGACATTAGCCAAAGTTGGGTTTGCCATTCATCCCCTACACATGGTAAATCTTGTGTTGTTCCCTGCCATCCTCCGTATTATGTGACTGGGAAATAAATCTCATAGCAGTTAATATAAGACGTCTTCCGAGGATGGCAGAGAACAGGAGAGAAGATAGGAAACAAAATAGAGAATTTTTAAGATTTTGTTTAAACCAAATGTTTCATGTAGAATACAAAATGTTGGCACGTCAAAAATATGGATGTGTAGACAACTGTAGTTGTGCTCAGTTTGTAGTGATGGAAAGTGTATTTTACTTTGATCAAATAAATAATGCTGGAATACTCAAGAATTGCATCCTCTGACCTACTTCATTCTTCAAATTCTTCAGTTTTACATTCTTCAAATTTATAGCCCTTTGACAGCACAGTAAAGATGGTATCTCCTCTTAGTTTGTTTCCCGGAATTTCCACTGCAACCACATAATTGGTCATGGGTTGAAACTTGGCTCACAGAGCTAGAGTTAGGGCTAAGCTCTTCTTTTCTAAATTCAAAGCTATCTGTGTTTGAGAAATAAATTTTGGCTGATTTTAACAATTTCTGCTATGTAAGAAAATTGGACAAACTTGGTAAATATTTTTGAATATGGTAAAAAAAAGTCTAAAAGTTGAATGTTCTCAACCTATGCATCTATTTCTAAAAAAAAGCTAAACTTCTAAAAACATGCTGTACTTATTGAATAGACTAATCTAGAATTAGTACCCTTGAGTGCAGCAGTTTAAAAAGATGAAGCATACATGATTTTTTTCAATACCTTCATAAATTAACTCACGTTTGCTTTAAAGTTGCTACTAAGACAAAATGACATTTCTAAGCATTTGAATCTGGAGTTGTTGCTTGTGGATAAGTAGTTGAACTGTATCTAGAACATTTTAAAATTCTAATACATTGTGGTGGTGATACAAAAGAGAATACTTGGTAATGACCCACGTATCGCCACCACCAAGTCTTTTTGGATATACTTTAAGCCAACTTAACAAACACTTATCCCACTTTGTATTCTTTACAAAAACTTGTTCATTTAATAGAAATGAGTATATAAAATTGTTTACACATGTATAAAAACTAGGAACACGTATGTTGGTAAGCAATCAAAATACATGCTTTCTGTTAGAAAAGTTAACACTTCTGTGAATAGACTGGATGACTTCCTTTTAGTTTGGATGTCAGGGTCGGACTCAAGATGCTGGGGTTGGGGTTTGGTGCTTGACATCAGCCTCTGGCAAAGCACTAATAAAAAGAACCCCAAAGCTGACTGTGTACACAAATGGGCTTTCCATAAGTTCATTACGCTTCCTTTTCCAAGTCAGGAAAACTCAACAGTGGTAGCTACTGTGGTCTGTCCTTGAAGATTCTGAGCAGTGCAAATGTAATATCCTGCATCAATGGTCTCAAAGTCTTCCACTGTAATGACGCTCTGGGAGAGTCTCGTGGTGTATCCCAGTCCTCTGTGGATCAGCCTCCAAGTGTCTTGGATCGTCACAGGCCTTTCATCCTGTTTAACGACACCCACACAGACTGAAGCACGAGGGACAAGCTGCTATAAACAGCTCCCACTCGCCCAACACTGTTGAGTGTTCCTTTCAAAGAGCAAAGCACATGCTTATAAAAGACTTTAGTATGCATAGCTCATAAGCTGTGGAAGCTTCTACACTGGAATCATTTTAGGCTGCATTTTTTCCAAACAGAGCCTTGAATTTCATTACGCTGTTTGGCGCTGTCTGTCTGTCCTTTTCTTCTATAAATTTTTACTTAATCTAAAATGTATGCTTTTAGAACTCCAAGAAAGTGGAACTGGCATTAAGCACAAGCAAGGACACAATTTTCCACTGGCCTCGTTCTTCACATTGCCCATTTTCTTTTCCTAAGTGGTTCTTATCTACAGAATAGAAAGTCAGTAGCCTGAAAACGCACCCACTGTATAAATGACTAGGAGCTCCCAATTGCTCAGATTTGGGAGAGGAAGAACTATGATTAGGTCAATGTGCCTTAGGACTCCAGTGGGAGAAAAGTTGTACCAAGGATGGGTAAGATAATGTACTAGATGACATGACCCCTATTTCTAGAAAGTGAGATGGTCACTTTTGAGATGTTCAGCCAACTCTGGTGATAAGAACATAGTATCACTCGGTGAATACCTTTTCTCATAAAATACCAAATAGCAATGTAGGAGCGGGGGAAAAAAAAAAAAAAAACAGAAAAAACACCTCTACTGAAAATCATCTATGTCCTGTAAGTATGACCAACACTTTTGATAAGTACCTGGTACCAGGAAGCTGGAAAACACTATTCCCAGGGACAGTTATTTTCTACCAATCACAGCCTGTAGGCCAGAAGGATGTCAGCTACTGAATGTGTCTTGTAGAGGCCAAATCTCTTCTGGCAACAAAGGGATTATTCCGTGCTGGTAGCAGAGCTGTTATTTTAGCAAGCAAAACATGCACAAGGGCTAAATATGCTGCAATTGCTTTTATGAGAAGTCTACTTTAAAATTATCTCTGGCCTCACAGCACCTTTTCGGCATGGTCTATTTCTATGCTCACTTGGGGGATGTCTGCTTACAGCAGCTTGCCATAGGCACAGCTTGTATAGAGAACACTCGAGCCAAGTGAAACACAGCGGTAGAAAGCAGCGGCAGGAAGAGCCCTGTGGGCTGTCTCAGTCCCCAGCATTTCTCACTTTGTCTCACAGAGGTCCTTGAAGAGGGCTACCAGAGAAACTGGCTACCAGAGAAACTGGCTACCAGAGAAACTGGGAAGAGACCACAGGGAGAAGGAAACTTCTAGCTGAACTTTCTAACAATTTTGACCAAACACAAAGTTTCCTGGACAGAACTCGGGTGAGGGACTGAAGCAGTAGTGCAGACATAGCACAGAAACTGTGGCAGGTAGCAGGTGTGAAACCTGAAAGCCCTGTATGCTTTCTTAGCCGGGAGGCTGGTAGCCTGGGGCAAGTTCTCAACCCTGCTCCTCCACTGCCTAGAAACAAACTCTGTGCTGTTGGCGGAGACAGAGGGAGTGAGACCAGCCCTTTGGGCTACATGGGAGCTGGGTGAGGCCTGTAACTGCTGGCTTTGTCCCACTTCCCTGGCGACCTGCAGGACACAGCAGAGCAGCCCTAATACCCTGGGGAACATAAGTCCATTGGCCTGAGAACCACACCCCCATTCCCAACAGCAGCTATAGCAAGACCCGCCCAAGGAGAGTGAGCTCAGACACACCTACCCCGCCACCACCTAATGGTCTTTTTCTACCCACCCTGGTAGCCGAAGACAAAGGACATAATCTCTTGGAAGCTCTAGGGTCCTGCCCACCACCTGATCCTCCCTATACTACTGCAGCTAATGCTCTCTTTAAAGTGCTGCCTCCTGGCAGGAGACCAACCAACACAAAACTAGTGCAATAAACAAAACTACAACTAAGGACCCTAACAGAGTTCATCCATTTCACTTCCCTGCCACCTCCATCAGAGCAGGTGCTGGTATCCATGGCTGAGAGACCTGAGACATCATAGGACTCTGTGCAGGCACTACCCAGTACCAGCCCAGAGCCCAGTAACTCTGCTGGGTGAAGAGAAATAACAATCACTGCAGTTTGGCTCTCAGGAAGCCACACACATAGGGCAATGGGGAGAGCACTACAACAAGAGAGCACCCCATGGACAGCAGCCCTTGAGCCCCAGATCTTCCCTCTACCATAGTCTACCAAATGAGAAGGAACCAGTAAAACAATTCTGGTAATATTTCAAAACAAGTTTCTTTAACACCCCAGAAAATCACACTAGCTCACCAGCAATTGATCCAAACCAAAAAGAAATCCCTGAATTGCCAGAAAAAGAATTCAGAAGGTCAGTTACTAAGCTAGTCAAGGAGGCATCAGAGAAAGGTAAACTCCAATTTAATTAAATCAAAAAAAGACACAGGGTATGAAGGGAAAAATCTTCAGTGAAATAGATAGCAAAAACAGAAATTTCTGGAAATGAAGGACACACTTAGAGAAATGCAAAATACACTGGAAAATCTCAGCAATAGAAGTGAACAAGCAGAAGAAAGAATTTCAGAACTCGAACATCAGATTTTTTAATTAACCCAATCAAAGACAAAGAAAAAAGAATTTAAAAGAATGAACAAAGCCTCCAAGAAGCTTGGGATTATATTAAACAACCAAACCTAAGAATAATTGGTGTTCCTGAAGAAGAGAAATCTAAAAGTTTGGAAGACATATTTGAGGGAATAAACAAAGAAAACTTCCCCAGCCTTGCTAGAGAGCTAGACATCTGAATACAAGAAGCTCAAAGAACACCTGGGAAATTCACCACAAAAAGATCATCCTAGGCACATAGTCATCAGGTTATCTAAAGTCAAGACAAAGGAAAGAATCTTAAGAGCTGTAAGGCAAAAGCACCAGGTAACCTATAAAGGAAAACATACCAGATTAACAGCAGATTCCTCAGCAGAAACCATAGAGCTAGAAGAAATTGAGGCCCTACCTTCAGCCTCCTTAAACAAAAGACTTATCAGCCGAGAATTTTGTGTCCAGTGAAACTAAGCTTCATAAATCAAGGAGAGATAGTCTTTTTCAGACAAACAAATGCTGAGAGAATTCACCACTACCAACCTGGCACTACAGGAACTGCTAAAAGGAGCTCTAAATATTGAAACAAATCCTTGAAATACACCAAAAGAGAACCTCCTTAAAGCATAAATCTCACAGGACCTATAAAACAAAAGCACAATAATAAAAATAAAAATAAAAATTTTAAAAAAAAAGCGTATTCAGGCAACAAATAGCACAATGAATACAATAGTACCTCAAATCTCAATACTAATGTTGAATGTAAATGGCCTAAATGCTCCACTTAAAAGATAGAGAATGGCAGAATGGGTAAGAAGTCACCAGCCAAGTATCTGCTGTTCTGAAGACACTCACCTAACAAATAGGACTCATATAAATCTATCGTAAAGGGGTGGAAAAAGGTATTCCATGAAAAGGGACACCAAAGTGAGCAGGAGTAGTTATTCTTTTTGTTTGTTTTGTCTTTTTGAGACAGAGTCTCACTCTGTTGCCCAGGCTGGAGTGCAACGGCGCAATCTTGGCTCACTGCAACCTCCACCTCCCAGGTTCAAGCGATTCTTGTGCCTCAGCCTCCTGAGCAGCTGGGATTACAGGTGAAGGCCTGTCTTATAGAGGAGTAGCTGTTCTTATATCAGACAGAACAAACTTTAAAGAAACAGAAGTTTAAAAAGACAAAGAGGAACATTATGTAATGATAAAAGGACTTGTCCAACAGGAAAATATCACAATCATATATTTATATACACACACACACACATATACACACACGTACATATATATGTGTACAGATGGATTCACAAATGAATTCTATCAGACATTCAAAGAACTGGTATCAATTCTATCAGCACTATTTCACAAGATAGAGAAAGAAGGAATCCTCCCTAAATCATTCTGTGAAGCCAGTATCACCCTAATACCAAAACCAGGAAAGGACATAACAAAAAAGAGAAAAATATAGACCAACATGTTTGATGAATATAGATGCAAAAATCCATAACAAAATACTAGCTAACCAAATCCAACAGCATATCAAAAAGATAGTCCACCATGATCAAATGGGTTTCATACTGGAGTAGTTTAACATACACAAGTCGTTAATGTGATACACCACAGAGAATTAAAAACAAAAAATCACATGATCATCTCAACAGACACGGAAAAAGCACTTGACAAAATCCAGCATCCCTTTATGATTAAACCCTCAGCAAAATCGGCATAGAAGGGACATACCTTAAGGTAATGAAAACCATCTATACTGAATGGAGAAAACTTGAAAGCATTTCCCCTGAGAACTGCAGCAAGACAAGGATGCCCACTTTTATTTAACATAGTACTGGAAGTCCTAGCCAGAGCAATCAGACAAGAAAAAGAAATAAAGGCATCCAAATTGATAAAGAGAAGTCAAACTGTCACTGTTTGCTGATGATATAATCATATACCTAGAAAACCCTAAAGACTCCTCCAAAAAGCTGATATAACTGATAAATGAATTTAGCAAAGTTTCAGGATACAAAATTAATGTAAACAAATCAGTAGCTCTGCTATCCACCAACAACGACCAAGCTTAGAATCAAATCAATAACTCAACCCCTTCTATAATAGCTGCAAAAAAACAAAAAACAAAAAACAACTCAGGAATACACCTAACCAAGGAGGTGAAAGACCTCTACAAGGAAAACTAAAAAACACTGCTGAAAGAAATCATGGATGACACAAGTGGAAACACATCACATGCCATGGATGGGTAGAATCAATATTGTGAAAATGACCATACTGCCAAAAGCAATCTACAAATTCAATACAATTCCCACCAAAATACCACCACCATTCTTCACAGAACTAGAAAAAACAATCCTAAAATTCATACGGAACCAAAAAAGAGTCCGCATAGCCAAAACAAGACTAAGCGAAAAGAACAAATCTAGAGGCATCACATTACCTGACTTCAAACTATACTATAATGCCATAGTCACCCAAACAGCATGGTACTGGTATAAAAATAGCACACAGACCAGTGGAACAGAATAGAGAACCCAGAAATAAACCCAAATACTTACAATTGATCTTTGACAAAGCAAAAGAAAACATAAAATGGGGAAAGGACACCCTATTCAACAAATGGTGCTAGGATAATTGGCAAGCCAGATGTAGATGAATAAAACTGAATCCTTATCTTTCACCTTATACAAAAATCAACTCAAGGTGGATCAAATACTTAAATCTAAGACCTGAAACCATAAAAATTCTAGAAGATAACATTGGAAAAACTTTTCTGGACATAAGCTTAGGCAAAGAGTTCATGACCAAGAACCAAAAAGCAAATTCAACAAAAACAAAGACAGATGGGGCTTAATTAAACTAAAAAGCTTCTGCACAGCAAAAGAAATAATCAGCAGAATAAACAGACAACCCATAGAGTGGGATAACATTTTTTGCAATCTATACATCTGACAAAGGACTAACACCCAGAATCTACAAGGAACTCAAACAAATCAGCAAGAAAATAACAATCCCATCAAAACTTGGGCTAAGGACATAAATAGACAATTCTCAAAATATATACCAAAGTCCAACAAACATATGAAAAACTGCTCAACATCACTAATGATTAAGGAAATGCAAATCAAAACTACAATGTGATACCACCTTACTCCTGCAAGAATGGCCATAATTTAAAAATCAAAAAACAGCAGATGTTGGCATGGATGTGGTGAAAAGGGAACACTTTTACACTGCTGGTGGGAATGTAAACTAGTACAACCACTATGGAAAACTGTGGAGAATCCTTAAAGAACTAAAAGTAGAACTACTATTTGATCCAGCAATCTCATTACTGGGTACCTACCCAGAGGAAAAGAAGTCATTATATGAAAAAGATACTTGTACACATGTTTATAGCAGTACAATTCACAAGCGCAGAAAATGGAACCAGCTCAAATGCCCATCAATCAATGAGTGGATAAAGAAAATGTAGTATATATACCATGGAATACTACTGTGCCATAAAAAGGAATGAAATAATGGCATTTGCAGCAACCTGGATGGAACTGGAGACCATCATTCTAATTGAAGTAACTCACAAATGGAAAACCAAATATGGTATGTCCTCACTGTTAAATGTGAGCTAAGCTATGAGGATGCAAAGACATAAGAATGACACAATTAACTTTGGGGACTCGGGGGGAAAGGGTGGGAGCGGGGTGAGAGATAAAAGCCTGTACATTTGGTATAGTGTACACTGCTCAGGTGATGGATACACCAAAATCTCAGAAATCATCTAAAGAACTTATTCATGTAACCCAACACCTACTGTTCTCAAAAACCTACTGAAATAAAAAAATGACAAAACATATTAAAAACAAAGAGAACACTCTGAAGGACCCCAGGAGGAGGTGAGATTCTAGTTGACCCAGAAGATGGGACTGAAGATTGAGGTGGGGGCAGGAGAAAAGAGTGAGATACTTCATTTCCCTTTCCTCCAGTGTCCTTTTATTTTTTAAAAAACTTTTATTTAGGTTCAGGGGTATATGTGCAAGTTTGTTATAGAGGTAAACTCATGTCATGAAATGAAAGATCATTTCTTCACCCAGGTATTAATATTCAGCCTGGTACCCCTTAGTTATTTTGCCTGATCCACTCTCTCCTCCCACCCTTTACCCCCAGGTAGGCCCCAGTGTGTGTTGTTCCCTTCTTGTCCATGTATTCTCATCATTTAGCTCCCACTTATAAGTGAGAACATGAAGTATTTGTTTTTCTGCCTCTGTGTTAGTTTGCTAAGGATAATGGCCTCCAGCTCCATTCGTGTTCCTGCAAAGGACATGATCTCATTCTTTTTCATGGCTGCATAGTATTCTGTGGTGTATATGTACTACGTTTTCTTTATCCAATCTACCACTGAAGGGCATTTAGGTTGATTCTATGTCTTTGGTATTGTGAATGGCACTGCGATGAGCATTACTGTCCCTTCTTAGTTAAGGGTTTAAAAAAAAAAACCCTGCATATGAAGAGGGTACATTGAGCAAACTGACTAATGAAACTCAAATCTTTTATTTCCTGTCCTTAAAAAAATTTTTTTTAATATACTGAAACATCTTCAAAGAAAACAAACAAGCCTTGGCCCCCAACAAAGTCCCACATGTTTCTTGCACTTCTTAAGCTATGGCATGTAGCACTGGGTGGGGACAAAGCTGAGAATTAAAATGGCTGGCTGAGATGCAGTGCTGAGATGCAGGTGCTGAGTATGACACTTACCTTCTGCCCTGGGAAGATCCACGTGAATTCCACCTCCACGTCGGGCTCTCCCAGGACAGTGCAGAGCACCCTGACGTCGTCCCCACTTTTCACTTTGTTTGAAGAGGCCAAGATGGTTGTTGAGGGAGGGCCACTGGGAACTGGAAGCAAGCAGGAGACAGGGAGAGTGAGACCCTGAGCGTAACCTCAAAAACAAACCTACACATGCATTCTTTTCTATGGAGACAGATGGACTTTTCTGCCTTTCTCACAACTTCCCGTCCAGCACCAAGACGGTGTGAGCACACCACTTGGGGCTTCCTTTGAAGCCACCTTTACCTGTTGACCTTGGTGGTCTGGAATGGGATTGGCACCAGGACTCCCAGGACAGCCTCCAAGCCTGTGATTAGGTGAGGAGGCTCAGAGGTCCGTCAGGGGTCATGTGAAGAGAATAAAGAGGTGAGGGGGAACAAGTCCTTAGGGAAGAAGCATGTAGGAAGTACTGGGTGGTGGCGTCCACGGGGGTGGCAGGGAGCAGATAAGTGTGTGGCTGTCTATCCGCACAAGAGGAGGAGAAAATCTAAATATACAGATATGAAAGATGTTTGGGCACAACTGCTACCTGGGTTTGCAGTGCCTTTGCCTCATCATGTTTCAGAAACAAATTTCTTCATTTATGGAGAATTCACTCAACAAGCTATTTATTTAGAAATGGTGTCTCTGCACTTCCCAAAAGAAGACATTTATACAGCCAACAGACCCATGAAAAAGTGCTCATCACCACTGGCCATCAGGGAAATGCAAATCAAAACCACAATGAGATACCATCTTACACCATTTAGAATGGCGATCATTAAAAAGTCAGGAAACAACAGGTGCTGGAGAGGATGTGGAGAAATAGGAACACTTTTACACTGTTGGTGGGACTGTAAACTAGTTCAACCATTGTGGAAGACAGTGTGGCGATTCCTCAAGGATCTAGAACTGAAATACTATTTGACCCAGCCATCCCATTACTGGGTATATACCCAAAGGATTATAAATCATGCTACTATAAAGACACATGCACACATATGTTTATTGTGGCACTATTCACAATAGCAAAGACTTGGAACCAACCCAAATGTCCATCAATGACAGACTGGTTAAAGAAAATGTGGCACATATACACCATGGAATACTATGCAGCCATAAAAAAGGATGAGTTCATGTCCTTTGTAGGGACGTGGATGAAGCTGGAAACCATCATCCTCAGCAAACTATCGCAAGGACAGAAAACCAAACACTGCATGTTCTCAATCATAGGTGGGAAGTGAACAATGAAAATGTAAATGACGAGTTAATGGGTGCAGCACACCAACATGGCACATGTATACATATGTAACAAACCTGCACGTTGTGCACATGTAACCTAGAACTTAAAGTATAATAATAATTAAAAAAAAAAAAGAAAGAAAGAAAGAAATAGGGTCTGTCACCCAGGCTGGAGTGCAGTGGCGTGATCTTGGCTCACTGCAAGCTCTGCCTCCCGGGTTCACACCATTCTCCTGCCTCAGCCTCCCGAGTAGCTGGGAGTACAGGAACCTGCCAACAGTGGTGCAGTCTTAGCTCTCTGCAGCCTCGAACTCCTGCATCCTGGAGGAAAGCTGAAGCCATCCTCCCATCTTAGCCTTCTGAGTAGGTAGGATTACAGGTATGAGCCACTGCACCTGGCTAATTTTTCAGTTTTTTTGGTCTATGTTGCCCAGGCTGATCTCCAACTCATAGCCTCAAGCAATCCTCATGCCCTGGCCTCCCATAGTGCTGGGAGTACAGGTGTGTCAACGAGCAATTTTGATGGTAGCCTTGAGCAAGGTTGTGTGCTAGCAGGTGGGTCTAGACCAGGGAGGGAGATGGACCTGATCTCTGAGCCCCTGGAACCTGTATTCTAAGGGAGGGGCCAGACACTGAGTGAGTCATTATATGGTTAGTTTTTGTTTGTTTGTTTGTTTGTTTGTTTGAGACGGAGTCTCGCTCTGTTGCCCAGGCTGGAGTGCAGTGGCCAGATCTCAGCTCACTGCAAGCTCCACCTCCGGGGTTTACGCCATTCTCCTGCCTCAGCCTCCCGAGTAGCTGGGACTATAAGCGCCTGCCACCTCGCCCGGCTAGTTTTTTTGTAATTTTTAGTAGAGACGGGGTTTCACCATGTTAGCCAGGATGGTCTCAATCTCCTGACCTCGTGATCCGCCCGTCTCGGCCTCCCAAAGTGCTGGGATTACAGGCTTGAGCCACCGTGCCCGGCCTATATGGTTAGTTTAAAATGCTGTGTTAAAAGCTATGAAGCAGAAGCCCAGTGTACTCCGAAAGGCCAGAATAGAACAGTCTGAGAGCCAGGAAGGGCTTCCTTGAGGAAGTACTGTTTGAACTACAATCTCAAGACTGAGCTTCAAAGACATGAACAGGAGAAGCAGGGAGGCACCAGCAGGCTGGCAGTGCTCATGGGCGTGGCCCTGGGTGAGAGGTGGTGGCGGAGTGAGGAGGGCTGGGGAGAGGAGGGGAGGGAGGAGTGAGACCTGGATGGGGAGGAGGACAGGGGTGAGTCCATGCGAGGCCATTCACGCCACACAGAGGATTTGGACTTTGGTTCTGGGAGAAGTGGGAACCTACTGAATGGTTTAATTAAAATCAGGGGCCGGGTGCAGTGGCTCACTCCTGTAATCCCACCACTTTGGGAGGCCGAGGTGGGCAGATCACCTGAGGTCAGGAGTTCGAGACCAGCCTGGCCAACATGGTGAAACCCCATCTCAACTAAAAACACAAAATTCGCTGGGCATGCTGGCGCATGCCTGTAATCCCAGATACTGAGGGTGAGACCGGAGAATCGCTTGAGCCCAGGTGGTGGAGGTTGCTGTGAGCCGAGATCACACCACTGCACTCCAGTCTGGGCAACAGAGCAAGATTTTGCCTTAAAAAAAAAAAATCAACTGCAGTGTGGAAAACAGAGTGGAGAAAGAAAAGGTGGACATAGGGGAGATGGATGAGAAGGTATTCACGTAAGACCAGGGCAGAGACAATGCTAGCTTGATCCCTTTTTTGTAGTGAGGATGGAGAGAAACAGTAAGATTTGAAAGTGATTTAATGAGAAAAGTACAAAGGATTGGGAGAAGGGAGATGAGCTTGACTTCCAGCCACAGGCCTGTCCCCTGGATGAAGGTAGTGCCGTCGCCAAAGCAGAGGAGGAGGAAGAACCAGTCCAGGGAGGATGGCGCTGAGTCCAGGGATGGCATACAGAGGATGGAGGGTCCCGAAGCATCTCAGTGCACGCTCGAGGTGGACGGCGGACACGTGGATCTGGTGCTTCCAGATCTGGCCACTTCCACCCACTTGGGAGTTCCCAGTGTACACATGTGAAGCAGGCCCAGGGAGAGAACAAGGAGTGGGAAAGAAGGGTGACTGGGGGAGCACCAGCATTTCAGAGTTGATAGATTGCTAAGAGCTGACCAAGAAGAGTGAGAAAGCTGAAGGGGAGGTGGTGGAAGCTGGAAAAAATGGAACCAGGGCAGAGGCCGTTCCATGCAGGGGAGGCGGAATCCAGTGGGACGGGGACAGATTTTAACGGCATGGGGTTCCCAGAGTACCTTGGCAACAGCCATTTCGGTGGAAGTCAAGGGAGAAGGCCAGATGGGAGTGGGCAGAGGAGTGTGTGGGAGGAAAGGAAGTGGAGATGGGACATGGAGAGCTCTTTCATTCAGGGACTTGGTTCTAGTGGGGAAGAGTGGTGGGCTCAGCGCAGCACGCGGGGAGGTGAAGCAGGGCCATGAGAGGGATTTGGTAACAGGGCGTGAGGGGCATGGCCTGCTGAATAAGCACCATGGCTGAGAACACGAGGCATGACAGAGTCCAATTTTTAACTTCAGAGAGCAGCTCACTCTTGGGGCTACTGATCCCCCGACAGGGCTGCCTGAGAAGCTCCACTGCAGGGGACGGACCCTGCCCACACACACCACTTCTCCCTGGTCAAGGTGAGAGTTCTCCGAGAGACTAAAGTCACCTGTGAGGGACTAAAGTGCCTAAAGAGAAACGACTTCCCCTCCTCCCTTGCAAAGCTGGCAAGGGGGTGCTTCACTCCAGAAAGGTGAGGGAGGGGCCTCAGAGAACTGCTTGTCAAGGAAGGTGGGGGGTGCTGTGGCGTTCTCCAACAGAACTGCTCCTAGCCTGCCCCTATGCCATCAGCCCGGGGCAAAAGAGCCCTGGACAAGATGGCAGAGTGGGGGACTTCCAGAAGGAAAGAGGGCCCAGACTGTGTCTCCACAGTATGTTCTGGTGGCCACCTGCTCCGGAGTCAGGTGATCAGATGGACTCAGAGACGTCAAGACTCCAGGCTCTCTCAGTCATGCTGCACCTAACAGCAAAGAAGTTCATACAAGCAGAGGCAGCCTCCAGCTGAGGGTCCAGGAGGAGGCGAGGCTGCATGGGACAGGGCCTAGGACACTAAAGGGGCTTGTGACAAGCGAGTCCCTATCACCTGTGACAAAGCACTGGAGTCACTATCTGCTCCCATCAGGCTCACAGACAGCAAGCCAGGTCAGCATTTATCACCAGGGGTAGCCAGCTCTCGGGCTCTGACCTCTGTCTCTCACTTCCCCTAATCTGGTGTCCCAGCAGGGAGGGGAGGGGAGGGGAGCAGAGGGGACTGTGGCCTCTGACTCAGAGCTGCTGGACTCAGCATGGAGCCTGCAGGTGGAAGGAAGAGCAGAAAGCAGGCTTGGATCAATTGTCGGGACTGAAGATTTTAAACAAACGGCCTTAGAAATCAGAACGAGGCTGTCTTACCCACCCAGCGAGCCTCCTGGATGTCAAAGGGAAACTCAACACGACTAACAGGTCTCCCTACCCTCAGGAAAAGGGGGATTTAACACAGTGGAATGGCTGGCAGTTACCAGGGAAAAACATATTTCATGTATAAACGCCCTGAAATGAAACTCCCCACTAAAATGGCCACATTAAAAGAAGTAGTTCCAATTTTAATTGGGAGACTGATCATGTTTCAGATCTGTCAAGAGGAAGGGAATAAGGCCAGTTGGAAGAGAATGAGGTGGGAATTTGAGGACTCCAAGTGTTCTGTGCACATTGGGGAAAGCAGAAGAAAGACGGAACAAAACGCAGAGGACGCCAGGCAGGGTGGGCAAGAGATGGGAGATTCGTGGCCATGCCCTCTACCCACCCATGGGTACAGGTACGAGGAGAAAGTTAGCTGTGTTCATCCAGGATGGTTCTTTCCTGGACAGGAGAGGGGAGTACAGAGATGAGGGCGTGCAGGGCGTGGGTAGTGAGTAGAGATGTGCTGGGAGCCAGGATCTAAGCCTCGTGGGTGGGGAGGGCAGAAAGCCCTGGGGAACAGGGGGTGCAGGTGAGGATTGTGGTTGAGGGAGTCATTAAACACAGAATCCTGGGAAAGTACAAGCCTGTGTCACTGGAGCTGGGGTCAGCCCCGGTGATTGCTGTCACAGCGGTTGTGGTTGACATGTTCACATTGTGATGAGGGTGGGAATATCCGAGGTGGAGCAGATGAGGGGTCCATGAACCTGACCAGTGGGTTCCAAGTCGATATCAAAGTCACCCTAAAAATGGAGCGACAAGCAGGACCATGAACGAAGTGCCAAAATGTTCGATGCACTCAGGGGAGTGACAGGAAAGGAAATGAGAATGCTGGTGGAGCCCCCAAAGAGCAGAGGTTCCCAACAGAAGGGCAGAGAATGAGGGTTGGGGGGTGGGAATGGGTACAAGAAGGATGCCAGCCTTGAGGTGGGAACGAACGGTGTCCTTAGGAGACAGCAGATTCGGGTTAAGACCAAGAGGCTGGGAGGATGCTCTAAAGGAGTTTGGGGACTTAGAAGACCTGCTCATCAAACAGAGAGGCAGCACCAGAGTGAATGATGGAAGGATTTGGCTGGAAGGGGGACGGGGGGTTTTCGGTCAGAGTCATAGCAAGGAAGGAGAACATCCTAGAAGCGGTGGGGCAGAAGGGAAGCCTTTAAGAACAGCGTAAGTGGGCCGAGCATGGTGGCTCACACCTGGAATCTCGGCACTCTGGGAAGCTGAGATTGAAGGATTGTTTAAGCTCAGGAGTTCAAGACCAGTCCAGGCAAGGCAGGAAGACCTCTTCTGTACGAGAGGGCGTGGTGGCGCATGCCTGTGGTTCCAGCTACTCAGGAGGCTAAGGAAGGAGGATCGCTTGAGCCCAGGGCTTTAACGCTGCAGTGAGAAAATGGTTGTGCCACGGCATTCCAACCTGGGCAGCAAAAAGGGACACTGTTTCAGGAAAAAAGGAAAAGAAAAAAAAACCCAACAACAATGAAACAAAAGGCACTCATGGTGCTTCCTTATTCCATCTGCAGGCAGGGAACAGCAGTACCTGAAACTGACCAGCGGAGTGACTAGAATCTAGACAGGGGTGGCCCAGCTTACCTGCCACGTAGAGCAGCTGGTACTTGACGGAGATCTGAGATCTGCCCCCGGCCTCCGCCCTGCAGTAAACCACGCCCTGGTGCTCGGAATGAGGTTGCAGATACACAAAGCCCCGCTTCATGTCATAAACAATGTCCGTTCCATTGGCTGGGATCTCCTTGGCTGGGAATTCCCTGTGGAGCGTGACTTTGGCCGACAGCACAGTCACCCGACAAGGAACCACAGCCTGTCTGTCCGGGTTCAAGTAGACAACATCGAAGTAGCTGGGAGAAGGCACAAAGAGTTCTCCTTTCTCTGCAAAGGGAAGACACAGGCTTATTCACTCTGGAGAAGCAAAGTAAAAGCATCCTTAAGGATTCTGGCAACATCCTCCAAATACTGAATCCTTAGGAGTAGCAAAAGCTGGGGTTTTTTTTATTTTAATGCTTTTCATTTTTTGGAAGAATGATTTTCCTTCCCGTCTCCTTAAAGAAAACAGAAAAGGTATCAGTTCAAGCCCAAATGAGGCCCACGGATCACAGCCATGAAGCAGCAAGGAACAAGATTTAAGATTTAACAAATAAACCTTTAACATGTTAAGGTTTAACAGGCCCAGCCTTACTTCTTATACTTTAATACATACTTTGAAGTAAGTGACGACACTACTTGCTTTAAAAATATATTTGCAATCTGGCCAGGTGTAGTGGCTCATGCCTGTAATCCTAGCACTTTGGGAGGCTGAGGCGGGTGGATCGCCTGAGCTCAGGAGTTCGAGACCAGCCTGGGCAACATGGTGAAACCCCATCTCTACTAGAAATACAAAAAAAAAAAAAAAAAATTAGCTGAGTGTGGTGGCAGGCGCCTGTAGTCCCAGCTACATGGGAGGCTGAGGCATGAGAATTGCCTGAACCCAGGAGGTGGCAGAGGTTGCAGTTAGCCGAGATCATGCTACTGTACTCCACCCAGGGCAACAAAGTAAGATTGTGTCTCAAAAAAAAAAAAAAAAAAAAAAATTGCAATCAGTAGCTTCCATCAAGAAAAAAATGTGTTAAAGTTCATTTTAATAATTATAGATTACATATGTCTCCTGCAAATGTATTTATATCCACTCATGTAGGTGACACACATATTTCTTAAAGACGACTAAGCACATTGGATTTTAGATTTCCAGAAAAAATCAAGTTAATAAGCTGTAAACTACATCCAAATTACAGCAAACTCAGTATTTAGGAAAGCACTTATTAATGTGATTTTATGATTGTAAGTTTTAAACCCTTAGCAATTGTAAAGCTTGAAGCCATCTGTTGCTTGTGTGTGGAGAAATCAACCCCACAGCCATGGTCAGTAACTGCCAGCCAGGAAGCATTTCCCAGCGCATCAGAGCTCCCTACACAGCCCAGAGGACCTGGTGCCTGCCAAAGTTAGTGGAGGGGAATGTTGCTGGTTTGAAGGAGGAACCCATCAGTCTCAGGTCTGCTCTCGGCTTGGCCAGCACCTGGCTGGGAATCTTCAGCCAGTCTCTTACATCCCCTCATTTCCCCTGAAATTACTCTGCCTGGTTCTTTAAGCTCAGATGATGGCATTTTTATCTTACCGAAATGGGAGAAATGAGGACTGACTCTGTCCTTAGGACAGGCAAGAAACTCTGGACTGGGCTTTTGGGGGTAATTTTTGTTGGTGCTGGTGGCTTTTCTTTTTTGGAATGGTACATTAAATCCTTTGTTTTTCTGGATCATTCTGTGAGGGAATATTATAGTAATTGCAAAGGGAAATATTTGGAGCTAGTGATACCCTAATACGTATTACATCCTTTCTTGTGTTTTCCCCACAATGTTCCTGAAATAAATAATTTTTCTTGCCTTTCTCCCCAACTTGCCTTCTTTGCGTCAGAGTTAGATGGTGTTTTAGGTTGGGGGCAGAATTCCTGGACACATCACCGAATGGTTCGTGAGCCAAGAGTTCTTGGGCTATAAGTACCAAGTTCACTAACGTGGAGATCCTTCCTCTTGGCTCTAAGACGAGGGAAGAGCATATCATGGCTCAGAGAGTCTCCGTGTTTTACATGGGTTTCCATCAGGCTGGGAGATCCGTTCTACTTTATGAGAAATTGGCTTTCAGGCTTAGGTAAGGAGCACCTCTGTCAAAGTTGTGCCCAACGTTCACGTGTTCACACAGTCCATCTACATGGCCTTGGAGGCATTACTTAATTTCCTCATGCTTCAGTGTCCACATTTGTCAAGAGAAGAATCTGGAGTGGATAATATTAAAGATGTTTTCTTAGCAGTAACACTTTAGGATTGCATGATTGCAAGATTTAGAGGCAACTTTTGTTTTAAGAGTGTGTAGAATAATCTGAATCAATAAGCAAAGTCGTTAGTTGAATAAGTGAACCATGTGAATTTAAGAACATAAAAATATCATTTTTTTTTTTTTTTGAGACAGGGTCTCACTCTGTTGCCCAGGCTGGAGTGCAGTGACATGATCATGACTTACTGCCGTTTCAACATCCAGGGCTCAAGTGATCCTCCCACCTCAGCCTCTTGAGTAGCTGGGACTACAGGCACGTGCCACCAAGCCTAATTTTTTATTGTTTGGTTTTTGTAGAGTCAGGGTCTCACTATGTTGCCCAGGCTGGTCTCAAACTGCTGGACTCAAGCAATCCTCCTGCCTTGGCCTCCCAAAGTGCTGAGATTACAGGGGTGAGCCAATGTGCCCAGCCTTACTTCTTATACTATAATACACACTTTGAAGTAAGTGACCACACCAGTTGCTTTAAAAAATATATTTGCAATTTGTAGCTTCCATCAACAACCAAAACTGTTGAAGTTAATTTTAATAATTATAGATTACATGTCCTGTGCAAATGTATTTATGTTCACTAATCTAGATGACAAATGTATTACTTAAAGAAAACTAAGCACATGGGACTTTACATTAAAAAAAAAAATTGGCCACGCGGGGTGGCTCACACTTGTAATCCCAGCACTTTGGGAGGCCGAGGTGGGCGGATCATGAGGTCAGGAGATTGAGACCCTCCTGGACAACATGGTGAAACTCCGTCTTTACTAAAAATACAAAAATTAGATGGGCGTGGTGGCATGTGCCTGTAATCCCAGTTACTTGGGAGGCTGAGGCAGTATTGCTTGAACCAGGAGAGTCGGAGGTTGCCGTGAGCCGAGACAGAGTCTCACAAAAAAAAAAAAAAAAAGTGAAGTTAACAAGCTATACACTAAATCCAAATTATAGCAAATTCAATATTTAGAAGAGTCTTTTTTTTGAGACAGTCTCACTCCATCACCCAGGCTGGAGTGTAGTGGTGCAATCTCGGCTCACTGCAACTTTGGCTCACTGCCTCCTGGGTATAAGCGATTCTTGTGCCTCAGCCTCCTGAGTAGCTGAAACTACAGGTGTGTGCCACCATATCCAGCTAATTTTTGTATTTTCAGTCGAGATAGGGTTTCACCATGTGGATCAGGCTGGTCTCAAACTCCTGACCTCAAGTGATCCACCTCCCTCAGCTTCCCAAAGTGCTGGGGGATTACAAACATGAGCCACTGTGCCCAGCCAGGAAAGTACTTATTAATGTAGTTTTCCTACATATAAAAATGAGAGCCCCAGCCTTTCACGATGAGAAAGCCCTGCCGCTGGTAATGTTCTCATCCTTGACCTGGGTGGGAGTCACATGTGCCTGTTTGGTTGACGACAATTTATTGAGCTGTATACTGAGAATTTGAATGTTTTTCTTTACATATGTTATACTCCAATAAAAAGTGAGAGAGAAGGGAGAAAAACCTTCCAAGAGCCTCCTGGATAAAGACGAAAGAGGAAATATATATGGCAATTGTTTATCACAGATTGCACACTAACAACAGTCAGTCCCCCAAAAGAAGCTTCAATCAAACTCTAGGAAACATACAAACATAATGAATGACAGACGTTTCTCCACATGGGTAGCCAGGAAACATGTTCTGAAAGAATCCTGAGCCAGCAGTGGGAACCTCAGCTTCTATAACTGCCCATCTTGATTTTTCAAACCCACCCATGCTTGAAAAGACAAATTGATAAACCCTACAGTGAAAATCCAACTGGACTCCTACCTTAGTGTTGAGAAATAAGAAAAAAAAAAAAAAGAGAGAAATAAGAACAAAAAACTCATTAGGTCACCTCCCTTTTTGATCAAAGTTTCTTGATAGTTGGAATAAATATATTTTAGCCTTTCTTTGGTTCCCAAAAGGAGTTCAGTAAATTTAAAAAAAAAAAAAAAAAGGATCTGCCTCCAAAACTCAAAGTGAGCCCATAATTTTTTTCATAATTTTTTTTTTTGAGACAAAGTCTTGCTCTGTCATCCATGTTGGAAGTGCAGTGGCACAATCTTGGCTCACTGCAACCACCGCCTCCCAGATTCAGGTGATTCTCCTGCCTCAGCCTCCTGAGTAGCTGGGACTACAGGTGTGCGCTACCACGCCCAGCTAGTTTTTGTATTTTTGTAGAGATGGGATTTCTCCATGTTGGCCAGGATGGTCTCGAACTCCTGACCTCAAGTGATCCACCCACCTCGGCCTCCCAAAGTGCTAGGATTACAGGTGTGAGCCACCATGGTTGGCCAAGACCCCATAACATTAATAGAACATTATGCCCAAGCTAAGCCTTCAGTTCAAAACCTCGACTGATACTTTGGGAAGACACAACAGTGCTAATTATGGCAAAGAATCTTCCTTCTGCAACTTGAAATGTGGAATCAGTTGTTGTCTGGAATAACAGACTTTTATTCATCTTAATTAGTTGCCTTTTCCACTGTTGCTTCACAGCATGGTATAATACAAAGGGCACACAGACAGTCTTGGGTAGCGAGTTCCAAAATGAAGATCCAAAGAGAGTGCCTATGAACAATTATTAACAATTCTCCTGACAACACCAGTTATGCTAGCTAGAATCTGGCTATCAGTCCATCCTTCACCTTGTCCTAGAAAAGGCTCAAGGCAGTAAAAACACTGGATCCTGGGTCAGAAAAAAAGATTTCACTCCTTATTGTGCCACTACAAGTCCTGGAACATTATGGCTCAGCATGAGCATTAGTACTTGTGGTATTTTGGAGATAATAAAATAGCTTTTGCTTATTTCCCAGGGATGTTGTGGAAATGAAATTGATAGAGGCAGGAGGCAGAGAAATCTCCTAAGCAGATATGGGAGGGTCCTTAGAGAACCTCTGACCTACCACGGTCTTTGTGCTCAGGAGTCTCGCCTAAACATGCCCCTAGTGAAAAATTCCATCCCTTAACACACGTGCAGTAAGGGAAATAAATCAACGTGGAGTGACTCAGATTAAGGGCCCGCATGTGCACTGAAAGGAAGGGGTGGAGCCGCCAGGAATTCACGCCTTTTACAAACAGGGAACCCAGTCCTACCAGGGGAACATAGAAGCCCTTGTATTCAGCCGTGTAGAGGGCAACCTGCAACCTGCTTTCAGGACCCCTCTTTTTGCTGAGAGCTTTCGCATACTAAATTCTACTCCACTCACTCTTTTAAGTGTCTGTGTGCCTAAGTTTTCCTGGCATGAGACAAAAACTCGGATCTAGCTGAACTAAGGAGTAAAAAGTCTCCTTCAAAATGAGATACATGTGCTTCCAGAACTGCAGCGTACCCTACTAATACATCTTCTTGCCAGAGGGGAGTTATTTGGGCAGGAAAGGACAAATACATAAAATTGTACTAAAACATTCTTTACTGGTCAGGTCATAACATCATTTGGGTCATAGGTCTAAGTCTACGTCTAGGCCTATTTAGCTCTAGGTCTGAAAGGTAGATGGATTCAGGGCATAGAGAAATCTCATGAAAGTCCCTGGCCAGGCACTAAGAAAGGATTCTGGTTTCACCTGAAATGTCTTGGACAACAATAGGACTGGGGTGGATTTGGAAGATTCCTGAAAGCTCTTACTGACCTCTGAACCTTGTTGGAGAACTTCATCCCCTAAACTTCAGAACTTAGAGAACATTACAGAAGAAAGAGGCTGAGCAGTTATTCTGCACACCTGTTTCTCAAAATGCAAGCTCCACCTTCCAGAAACATACTTTGCACTGCAGAGTTCTCCACTCTGACTTGAACATTTTCAGGCAGTCCACTGAGGCTTAGGGACAGGGACTGGAGACACAAGAGCCACAATCTTTGGGAATCTTGCCTCTGAAATCCCAGCTCATAGTACTCCCAAGAACAAATGGGGCTGAGCACTGTGGTTCATGCCTGTAACTACAGCACTTTGGGAGACCAAAGCAGGAGGATAGCTTGAGCTCAGGAGTTTGAGACCAGCCTGGGCAACACAGTGAGACCTCATTTCTATGGAAAAATCAAAAAATAAAATAATAAAAATGACAAATGGGAGGAGGTCTTTAGCAAAGCATCCTATGGAGTTTCCAGAGAGGAGATGGTCATAGGTTCTGAGAACACAGTGATGAAAGTCAACAGCAGCACTGTCCAATAGAACTTTCTGTGATAAAGGGAATGTTCTCTCTCTGTGCTGTCTAGTACAATAGCCATTAGCTACATGCCACAGTTGAGCACGTGAAACCTGGCAAGTGCACTGAGAAACTGTTTTGAATTTTATTTCATTTTGATTAATTTTCATTTAAATTTAAGTAGCCACACGTATCTAGTGGTCACTATATTGGCAAGTGCAGGGACAGACCCTGGAACCAAACGGTTTGTGTTGAAATCTTGTTACCACCACTTACTTGCTGTGTGACCTTAAGGACTTATTTAACCTCAACTTTCCCATCTGAAAAATAATAATAATAACAATAATATTAGTATATGCCCTGAAGGGTTATGGTAAGACTTACATGAAATAACTGATGTAAAGCATTTAGCCCAGAGCCTGGCAAACAAGAAGTGCTCTGATGTCATTATTTGCTATTCAGCATGCAGTAGGGAAACCTTCAGCTCTCAGCCAAGTCCAGAAGTTTGAAGAGTTCCATGAATGCACCAAGTATTTTACCTGTAAAAAAGATGTAGGTGGAGCCTGTTTTGGTCTCGTCCTTCCTGCAGATGTAGCCGCTGCAGAGCTGCCCCCAGCAGCTGAATTCACCCGTGTCCGCCGACGTAGAGTTGACCAGAGTCAACTGGCCATAGCGCTCATTCTGCTTGACACTAGGAATAAAAGAGACATGAACTCAAAGGAGGTCAGACCTGGGCTGAGGCCCTCCAGCTGTCACACTTGGCTCCACGGTTCTCTGGGCAGACTTGCCCCAGTCTTTCTCCAATGTCACAAAGAATGTGTCTGGCTTGTCAAACACCCCTAGAATTTAAAGTATAATAATAAAAAATAATAATGCAAAAAAAAACTGAAAAAAAAAGAAATCAGGAAAAAAATGACATTTTTCCATTTTAAAGTTCATTCTGTAACAATTTGAGCAATATGATGGATTGTTCGGCTTTTCAGTATAATACAACGAGGTAAATATTTTTTGCAACAATTCAAAAAATTTTATTCATAACCATATTTCTGGATTTTACTACTTTTTTTCAGATTTTATGCAGTGATAAAATACACAGAAATGTTAATCGTGAAAATGCAATATTATACACTTGTCAAAACTCAAAGAATGAGCAATACAAGATGTGAACCCTAACTTAAACTATGGACTAGCTAATGATAACGTATCAATATTGGTACGTCAGTTGTCAAAAATGTACCACATTAATGTAAGAAATTAATAATGGGAAAACTGTGTGCAGGAGGGGAGGAGGTAAATGGGCACCCTGTATCTTTTTCTCCATTTCTCTGAAACCTAAAACCACCCTAAAAAACAAAATCTATCACTAAAAACTGCAATATTCTGTTTTAAGAAAATAAAATATGAACATTATTTTCACCATACATTGCTACATATTTCAATAAACCGATGTGTCACCACTTAAAAAAAAGAAAAAGAAAAAGAAAAAAACAACGTGTTTGGCAGTGGTTCACAGCTATAATCCCAGTGTTTTCAGAGGCCAAGATGGGAGGATAACTTGAGGCCAGGAATTTGAAACCAACCTGGGAAACATAGCAAGACCCCATTTTTACAAAAATTAAACAATGAGCCTGGCATGATGGCTGACTCCTGGAGTCCTAGCTACTTGGTATGCTCAGGCAGGAAGATGGCTTGAGCACAAGAATTTGAGATGCCAGCGAGTCATGATCATACCACTGCACTCCAGCCTGGGTGACAGAGCAAGACCCTGTCTCTAAAAAATAAAGAGTATGTTTCTGATAAATGGGTGTGTGGGGAAAGCAGAGAGAAAAGCCTCTCCTCAAAGGAAATAATAAACGTCAAAGAGAATTCCTCTTCTTGGAGAACATAATTGTCCTCAGACCTGCGGTTTCATTAAGTAAAATCCTTGGTGCAAAAGCTACGCAGCCTCAGAAGCTCAGCCAGAAAGCCTTGGGCTCGTGTTTTGCTTTCAGTCTGTGTCTCATGAATTCGTTTCTAAGCAGTCAACATGAATGAAAGTACACAGCATTATCCAATACCCAAAATCCCTTTCATCGATAAAGGTAAGTCTCTGCATTAACTCTTGGAATCTTAGACATGTTACATTATCATGTTAAAACCAAAAACTTTCTTTTAGGAAAAAAATGCATTGGCTGATAAGATCCTGAGCCCAAAGCATGCATGCAGCCCACTTCTAATAAAGTATTTAAAGCCTTTGGGCATTTGGACTTTTCCTCTGACCTTACTCAATTATTTCTTCTTTTATTTTTCTTCCTTATCTCTTGTATTTTGTATCTTGTTGCATTGCAAATATATTTGCAACCCCCTTCAGTTTCTTTCTGAAATGAAGAGGGGCATATATATTTATTATTAAACACAAGCATTAGCCAATTTCAATGGTAATTAATTCTATTATATTGTGGCAGAAATCCAGATGTATCAGATTTATCATCCCCACACTGGAGGTTCCCCTGAGGCCGAGAGACTCAGCATATGGGGACGCCAAAATAAGCAGTTTTAATCTGGGGACTCATCTCAAATATCCAAATGCTTCACTCTTCTGAGATCCACATACTTTTATGATGTAGTTGAGATTCTCCAGTTTATCTTGCAGCAGTATCGATACGGTGACCAGTTTACATTTAGCATAGGGCAAAATGTCAGGTGAGTTGGTCCTGAACGCAGCCCTGTTCTGGTTCACTGCTGAATAGCTTGTTTTGTCCACCAGTTCTGTCAAGAGGTGATTCTGTACTCCCACGCCATCAATTGCCTCCTTTACCCTGAACGGAAATCTCTCCTCCTTCAGGAAGCTTCTAATTAGAATCGACTCTCAGGAATCTCCCCACTTTCGCCCGACATAATTGACTTCCCTGTTCTCTACCCCTCGGATACCCCTGGCTTCCTGTCATTGCACTAGATGGTACAAGCTTTGACGCAGGGACTGAACTGCATTTGTTTTATATTCTCTAAGCAACAAATCTGTGCAGAGTACACAGCAAGGACTCCTAAACACAAGTGAATTGAGGTAAACCAGTGATGAAAAAGGAAAGAACCTGGAGAGGCAGGCATCCAGCTCCCTATTTTGCAGAGGGGAAAACTGAGTCTGAGACAGCAGAAATGGCTTCCCTGAAACCCACAGCTTGTGAACCACTTGTGAGCAAGTCTTCCTTAAGTCAATTAAGTATGTTCTAAATGCCACTCATTAGACAAGAAAATACATACAAAGCCCTTCATGCAATGCCTGGTTCATTGTATTATCCCAGTTATATCTTAATTACAGATGAGTAGTAGTAATCATGAATATTACTATAGCCATGACAAATAGTACACATGTAGCACTGGGGACAGTTAGCACAACCAAAAAAAAAAAAAAAAAAAGGTCAGGTGCGGTGGTTCACGCCTATAATCCCAACACACTTTGGGAGGCTGAGGTAGGAGGATCGTTTGAGCTCAGGAGTTCACGACCAGCCTGGGCAACATAGTAAAACCCCTTATCTACAAAAAATTAAACATTAGCCAGGCATGGTAGTGTGCATGTTGTCCTAGCTACTCAGGAGGCTGATGTGGGAGGATCTCTGGAGTCCAAGAGGTTGAGGCTGCAGTGAGCTATGATCCCACCACTGTACTCCAGCCTAAACGACAGAGCAAAACCCTGTCTTAAAAAAATAATAAGTAAATAAATAAGTAAGTTTAAAAAAATCAATGCTAGTTTTAGTTTTAAGGATGAAGCTGGATTTCAGCACATTAAAAAAGTGGAAAAGGGAAGGGAAAATGGAGGTGGTTGTCTCCCCATGTAGACAATATCTGGCCATATTCCTGTAGAGCTCAGAATCAGGGTACAAAATCAGCAGGCAATCAACAAATTCAGTACGCATCTTCTCTGGGCCCAGCATTTGCTAGCACTGTAGTGCTAGAAAGTATTAGATGCCATTCCTACTGGGAAAGTAATTAGGTACGTAAAAAATTAACACTTAGGAATAACCCTACCATCAGCGTGCAAAGAAGCATGCTGTATCTTTAGTAGGTTTGGGGGTGGAAGGAAGGAAATGCACTGGAAAACAGTTCTGCATTTTTCCACCCCCTCTTCTAAGCAAACAATATAAAACAGGAAACAAATTATTTAGTAGGATTACAGTTTAAATGCCTGGATTTAGAATGTCCATTTCTACCAATGGTATCTCACCGTCCAGGCAGCAGGCTATGCAAGGGCTTGGAAGTGACCGAAGGCCTCTGGAGGCTGAGTCCATGTCATGAAAGGGAGACAAGGATTCCTTGAGCCCTTCAGAGCCACTGTACAGAGACGCTTCATCAAAGACCCTTCCTTTCTGTGTAACCACTGAACACCGCCCCCAGGGATGGAGGAAGTGGAGAACGGGGAGTTTAAGTGGAGCAAAAAGGAGGTGTTATGACCAAGTGCCAGGAAAAAGGTGTTCTAAGAGAAGCAGAATTCACATTAACAGGAATCATCTCTGAACACGCCAACACATCAGCTTGCCTCTGGCCTTTTCTTTCCAAACTAGGAGTTCTAGCCCTGACCCACAGAGAGCTCAGTGATGGCCAAGTCCATGTTTCAAAGTGAATGTGTTCAAATGTTAAGACCCTGTGTATTTATATGTGTGTGTATGTCTTCTAACACGCTCTCCCAGCCTTCACACACACAGAGTCTTGCTCTCATCAGTGGAGGCCTGAAGCTTCCTGCATTTAGCCCAGGCTGCTCTCTCCTGGGGGTGGTCTAAGTCATGAGATGGTGTAGAGGAGGGAGCTGACAGCCCTCAGATATAGTGACCAGTGCATCTTACCTGGGGCAGTGGCCAGGTAATAGAAGTGGGGTTCATTTACTGTCCGCCCCGTCAAGACTCTGCAAGCCAAGGGCAGAGGGTGAGCCCTGCGTTACAAGATAATGATTCATTGGTCTTATACCCATACATACTTAATGAGTACAAAATAAATGGGAGGTGCTGGAGAGGACAGGAGGGATGCAACGATGTCTAGAGAGGTCCCTGCTCTCGAGTTCTCCTATACAACATGTCATGAGAACTCCGAGGAGAGTAACCAGCAAGACCCTCCAGGCCTAAAGGGTCTTGGTAGAAAGGAAGGATGTCAACATGCACAAATCAAGGGCACACATTCCGAGGGAAGGAGATCTCCAGAGAGAAGAAAAAAGGCAGGTTTGTGCAGAACGAAGAGATGTTTTTCTGGACCACAAGTTGGCTGAAGACCATGGTCAAAGGCATACAATCATGGACTTGGGCCGGGCGCGGTGGCTCATGCCTGTAATCCCAGCACTTTGGGAGGCCAAGGCGGCTGGATCATGAGGTCAAGAGATCAAGACCATCCTGGCCAACATGGTGAAACCCCATCTCTACTGAAAATATAAAAATTAGCTGGGCGCGGTGGTGCATGCCTATAGTCACAGCTACTGGGGAGGCTGAGGCAGGACAATCACTTGAACCCGGGAGGTGGAGGTTGCCGTGAGCTGAGATTGTGCCTCTGCACTCTGGCCTGGTGACAGAGCAAGGCTCTGTCTCAAAAACAAATAAATAAAAAATAATCACAATAATAAAATAAAATCATGGACTTTGTAACCCTACTGGCCAGATTCAAATCCCGGCTTCACCATGACCTTCAGAGTCCTTAGCAACAGCTCGTCTTCCACAATCTGGCTTCACCTACTCTTCAGACTTGCAGTAAAAACAATGATGCTTATTGAGGGCAGGCATGGTGCCAAGCTCTGTAAACAAGTTCAGGACTTAGAACAGCATCTGCCACAGAGAAGTGCTCAATACATCCTACTTACTTATTTACTTACTTACTTATTTATTTATTTATTTATTTATTTATTTATTTAGAGATAGGGTCTTGCTCTGTTGCCCAGGCTTTGAGTACAGTGGTGCAATCACAGCTCACTACAGCCTCAAACTCCTGGGCTTAAGGGAGCCTCCCACCTTGGCCTCCTGAGTAGCTGGGACTACAGGCATGTGCCACCACATCCGGCTAATTTTTTAGATTTTTTTTTTTTGTAGAGACAGGGTCTTGCTGTGTTGCCCAGGCTAGTCTTAAATTCCTGGCCTCAAGCAATCTCCCACCACAGCCTCCCAAAGTGCTGGGATCACAGGCATGAGCCACCACGCCCAGACTCAATACATTTTAGAAACTGTCATTGTGGTCCCCCTGGTTCTTACAGCCACATTAACTTGGAGGTACTATTTTTCCCCTTTTACTGATGAGGGCACCGAAACATAGAGAAGCAACTTGTCCAAGTTACTCAGCTATTGGGTGGCAGAGCATCTAAACTAGTGTCACACAGACTCAAGTTACAAATGCTTATAAATGAAGAGGGCATGGATTTTCATCCCACAGAAATGAAATGAAGCAATTTTGACAGAGTGATGGGGCCTTAAATAGCTTACAAAATCTGCTAAATATAGCCATGCACACACACACACACTCCCACATCACAAACAAAAACATGAGAGATCCAGTTAATTGTGCTCAGAATTTTAAATCCCATAATAGAAATGGTACACTGTTTTCTGTTAAGTCAACACTAAGCCATCCGGTAATTAATTTAAGGAAACAAGAACGGGACACCCATCAGTTATTAAGCATCTACTTCATAACTGGCGATACCCAAGAGACACGACTTTTTCTCAACCCCACGAGATGGCAATGATGAAACTAATAATAATAACAACTGAAACTTAAGCAGTGTTTAATATGTGCTAAGCAATGCTGTAAGCCCTTTACCCATTTTGACTTACTTGATCCTCAGGAAGCCCTGAGAGATAGGTGCTATTATTAACCCCACGTGTCAGGTGAACAAACAGGGTGGAGAGGCTAGGTAACTTTCCCAAGGCTACACAGGAAGTGCTGGAGCCACCAGAGAAGAATTTGAAGCTCAGTTTACACAACTTTCCCAGGGCGCCTCGGCTAGCTACACAAAGATTTTCTGCTTTGGACGCTCTCTGCTGCCTTTGTTGGAAACAGAGAGACCCCCATCTCTACAAAAATTTTAAAATTAGCTGGTTGTCATGATGCCTGCCTGTAGTCCCAGCTACTTGGGAGGCTGAGGTGGGAGGATCACTTGAGCCTGGGAGCTGGAGGCTGCAGGGTGCTAGGATTGTGCCACTGCACTCCAGCCTGGGCAACACAGGGAGACCTTGCCTCTAAACAAGTTTACAAAGTACAAAATAAATATTCTCCTTATTCTACATTCATGTGAAAAATTGTTAGGCCTCTACCACACACAAGGAACTGTGCCAAGAATCAAGAGCGATAAAGACTCATTGGTATTTGCTTGTCTGTGTTTCAAGTGTTTACACAGGGCCTGTGCTTCCTCTAAGTCTCCGTCTCAGCATGTGTCAGAGAAGAATGGCTGCATGATATGCAGGAAATGTGCCATATGAACAGAGTACAGATCCTGGGAAACAGACAGCTGGGTAAAACATATTGAAACTGTCACTGTTTGTGTTTCTTTAAAAAGGAAAGAAGAAATATGCATGACGATCTCAGGGAAACAAATAGTCAATCTAAAGGACTTCAGACTGAATACAGTCAACACTAAACCATCCGGTAATTAATTAAAGGAAACAAGAACGGGACACCCATCAGTTATTAACCATCTACTTCATAACTGGTGATACCCAAGAGACACTACTTTTTCTCAATCCCACAAGATGGCAATGATGAAACTAATAATAATCACTGAAACTTACGCAGTGTTTAACATGTGCTAAGCAATGCTGTAAGCCCTTTACCCATTTTGACTTATTTGATCCTCATGAGGCCCCTGTATCAGAAATTAGGCTGGAATAGATCTATCCCTCTATCATCTATCTTGTATCACATGTTCTTGTATCAGAAATTAGGCTGGAATAGCTCTATCCCTCTATCATCTATCAATCTATCTATTGTCAATCAATCTATCATGTATCAGCCTATCATCTACTGATCTATCATCTATCAATTTATCTATCATCTGTCAATCTATCTGTTGTCCATCTACCATCTCTCTATCATCTATCTCTATGTGTGCCTACTGTCCAAGGAACTATTCAAAATCCTTGCGATGTGATACAATATGTCCATCTCAACAACTGGTTACGTTGTGAAACGTGGCTCAGGCCTCTCTACTACAATGACTTATGCCAGATTCCTCTGTATTATTATTTTTATATTATTTTTAAGGTAGCTTTTCTGTTTTGAGATGTGGTCTCACTCTGGTACCAGGCTGGAGTGCGGTGGTGTGACCTCCGTGGGGTTCAAGCCATCCTCCCACCTCAGCCTTCCGAGTAGCTTGGACTACAGGTGCCCACTACCATGCCTGGCTAATTTTGCACGTTTCTGTAGAGACAGGGGTTCCCTACGTTGCCCAGGCTGGTCTTGAACTCCTGAGCTCAAGCAGTCCACCTGCCTTGGCCTCCCAAAGTACTGGTATTACAGGCATGAGCCACTGTGCCTGGCCTCCTCTGGATTATTGAAAAAGAAGTCACCCTAAGCACTTCTCCACCACTTCACAGGAGATTGCACATGCTACGTCCCTCCAGCCCTGCCAGCGTCACTCTCACCCCTGCAGGTCCTTTCCTTGGCACTGCCTGGATTCTGCCTGCCACGCTGCAAAATCCCGCTTCCCTTTTCATTTCTCCTCTGCCACCTGCTGGGGTCCTCATTCTTTTTGACCCTCTGTCCAGCACATCCAGGTCGTTTACAAAGGAAAAGCTCCTCTGCCTCCTTCGGATATTCCCTGGACTCTGAGAAGATGAGAAGTGGCTATCCCTTTGACACCACAAAACATAACCATACCTGACACACCAGCGATCCGCCCCACGGAAAATCCCCTCAAACCACCTGGAATAAAGGCCTTAAAACAACCCCAACAAATCCACCCAGAAGAACAGATCATTGCTACCTAGATGTTAGCGGCAGCAATGAGTGATCATAAAAAATGGGGCACGATCTAAGAGACGGCGAGACCCAAGAGATTTAGCTAAACCTACTACAGTATCACAGCCATAACTCACGAAAGATATTCATAGTAGATTACGCAAAAAGTTAATCATGAAAGAGTTTGAATATTTTGATAATTTTACACACAAAAATATTCACAATAGATTAGGGGAAAAGTTAATCATAAAAGAGTTTGTATATTTTGATACCTTTTTTACACATAAAAAATATTCACAATAGACTGGGGGGAAAGTTAGTCATTAAAGAGTTTGTGGCCAGGCTCAGGGGCTTACGCCTGTAATCCCAGCACTTTGGCAGGCCGAGGTAGGTGGATCATGAGGTCAGGAGATTGAGACCATCCTGGTTAACACGGTGAAACCCCATCTCTACTAAAAAAATACAAAAAAAAAAGTTAGCCGGGCGAGGTGGTGGGCGCCTGTAGTCCCAGCTACTCGGGAAGCTGAGGCAGGAGAATGGCATGAACCCGGGAGGCGGAGCTTGCAGTGAGCAGAGATCACGCCACTGCACTCCAGCCTGGGCAACAGAGCGAGACTCCGTCTTAAAAAAAAAAAAAAAGAAAAAAAAGAGTTTGTATATTTTGATACCTTTTTTATACTAAAAATAAAACTAGAAGATTCAACACTACTGTGTTAACCATGTATCTTGGGATTTTCAGAGATCTTTCTTCTTTTTGCTTATATGTAGTTTTTAAGCTTCTAAATCAAATGAGTATGTGTTATTTTATAATAAGAAAAGAAAAACTGGACTGGGCACGGTGGCTCACATCTGTAATCTCAGCACTTTGAGAGACCAAGGTAGGTGGATTACCTGAGGTCAGGAGTTCGAGACCAGCCTGGCCAACATGGTGAAACCATGTATTTACTAAAAATACAAAAATTACCCGGGTATGGTGGCAGGTGCTTGTAATTCCAGCTAGTCAGAAGGCTGAGGCAGTAGAATCGCTTGAATCAGGGAGGCAGAGGTTGCAGTGAGCCAAGATCATGCCACCGCACTCCAGCCTGGGTGACAGAGCGAGACCCTGTCTCAGAAAAAGAAGACAGAGGAGAGGGAAGAGGGAAAAGAAAAGAAAAACTATAATAAAAGCAAAACAAGTAAAAGTACTTATAAAGTACAAAACAGATGCTGCATAAATGCATAAGCACAATGGCTCGTGTGTATTTAAATACTTGGAGGTTAGTTTTACAACGCGTTGCCTTTTTAAAATGTGAATTTCCAACAGGAAATTCCTTTAGAGGCCTAAAACTAGTGTGTATTATTTTGTTAAGATTAAGGGAAACACTGTCGATTGGAGTATAACATATCATTTGGAGTGCAGCATGGCTGTTTCTTAACCATTCTGCTCCCCTGTCTGTGTGGACCTGCCAAGGCTGTGCCACTTCCCCGGAGTTTAACCCAGGCTCCCCGATCTTACCAAGCCTTCCTTCTTGGTTCCCACTCTTGGCATCTCTAGTTCTTTTCACACAGCTGCAACTCCACCTGTGACCCAGGCTGCTATCACCACTCACTCTCTCATGTCTACTCTGTCTGCTGAAAAATCTATCTTTCTGGAGAAATGTCTCCTCCATCCCCCTCAGATGCCTTTCATCAAGTATCAGATATACTCTCCTGAAAACCATTGTATCATTACCTCCAGTTCTAAATATCAGCTTCTCCCACTGCACACAGAATTGCACGTAACCACCTCTGCCTGGTATTCCAGCTCCTTTACTCTCCCAGTCCTTAAGCCGAGTAACCTTGTGTCTTTAGCCATTAGCTCCTCACCAAACCCAGACACATCGGCTCATTTCCACCTCTGAGTCCTCCACCCATCTCTTTCCCTCTGAAGGGCTCTCTTCTATCTGATCAAAACATGCTTACTCTTCAGGGTGCTATTCCCAAGGAGGCCAATCACGTCCAGTGGCCTTTATAAAACAGCGGTTAAGAGCATGCACTCAGGAGTCGGCTTTCCTTGGTTCAAATCCTGCCTCCACTACTTACTGGCTGTGTGACCTTGAACTGCAGTTTAAGGTGACAGTGTACAGAACACAACAGAATTCAATGAGTGAAAGCAGGCTGAATAACTTATCTAAGAGTCCTTACTTTTTGCCCCCCTTTTATCCAATGTGAGTTAAGTACAAGTGCCAAGAGTAATTTCGGAACTGGGAAGGACCTTAAAGATCATCTGGTTGGATGTCTCACTTTACAGGGATGAACTGACTCATCCAAGGTTACAAGGCCAGCTAGAGGCAGAGCTGGGAATGAAATCCCTGGGGACTCCTGAGAAAAGAGAGTCTGGCATGCTTCCCACTGAGCAGGGGGAAAGTAACATGAGTTGACTGTTTAAAATACGTAAGTAAATCCTAATGAAATGCTGACTTGGAGGAAATTCGCAGATGATAACTTTCCAGATAGGCACTCACCATGTAGAGAAACGCATAGAAATAACAACGAAATCATCCTTCTTGCGTAATTTTTGTTGAGACAGAGTCTCACTGTCCCCCAGGCTGGAGTGCGGTGGCGTGATGTTGGCTCACTGAAAGCTCTGCCTCCTGGGTTCAAGGGACTCTCCCGCCTCAGCCCCTCCTGAGTAGCTGGGATTACAGGCATGCGCCACCATGCCGGCTAATTTTGGTGTGTTTAATAGTGACGGGGTTTCACCATATTGGCCAGGCTGGTCTTGAATTCCCGATCTCAAGGAATCCTGCCACCTCAGCCTCCCAAAGTGCTCAGATTACAGGCGTGAGCCACCGTGCCTGGCCCTTCTCTTGTAATTCTGACAACAAGGTCATCTTTGAATTGTGACCATATGATTCCGATGTATACGGGTGACTCACATTACAGGTTGAGAATCCCTTATCCAAAATGCTTGGAACCAGAGGGGTTTGGATTTCAGATTTTTTCCAGATTTTGGAGTATCTGCATCCTACTTACTAGTTAAGCATCCCTAATTTGAAAATCTGAAATCTGAAATGCTCCAATGAGCATTTCCTTTGAATGTCATAGTGCTCAAAAAGTTTCAGATTGTGTAGCATTTCGGATTCTGGATTTTTGGATTAGGGATGCCCAACCCTTACTATAAATCTGGCAATTCTAATCTTACCATGTAGCAGAAGCTCATCAGCATTTCTCTGTGGGTAACATGAGAAAAAGATGCCCTAGCTCTGCTTAGCTGAATGCTCACAGCCATGTATTCGGGAAGAATAGGCCCTGGAAGACGAGTGAGGACAGAGGACAATGGAGCAAGCCTCTGCCACCCTTGCTAGGAGAACAAGCTGTGAATTACCAATGGACAGGCACACAGGCACAGTGAGTGTATTATGGCCAAGTCAGAATAGTGAATGCAACAGCCGTGGGGCCTGGACCCATTCGCACCCAGCACAATGAATTCACTGCAGGAAAATCCACCAAATCTCCCTCCTGCCAACATTTTTAAGGTAATCGCTCATAATAACGCCACACTGATGGTAAATCTTCTGAATAACATCAGAAACCTAAATAAACAAACTGTTTTCTTGGTGTAGAGACTACAGAGATGTTGAAAATACGGCTTGCTTTGAGTTTACTTTACTAAAAGCTGTGTAACACGAGCCAGTCTCTTTCCCCTCTGTGGCTTTAATGTAGTCACCTTGTAACATGTAGGGTCCAAGCCACATCAGCGGTTCTCCAAGCTGGCTGCAAATCACAATCTTTCAGGGGAGGTTTGATGCTATTCGCTTTGGCTGTTTTGTTTTTTTTTTTTTTTTTTTTTTTGGTATAGTCTCTCCCTCTGTCACCCAGGCTGGAGTGCAGTGGCGTGATCTCGGCTCACTGCAACCTCCACCTCCCAGGTTCAAACGATTCTCCTGCCTCAGCCTCCTGAATAGCTGGGATTACAGGTGCATGCCACCATACCTAGGTAATTTTTTTTTCTTTTTTTGAGGTGGAGTCTCGCTCTGTCGCCCAGGTTGGAGTTCAGTGGTGCGATCTCGGCTCACTGCAACCTCCGCCTCCTGAGTAGCTGGGACTACAGGTGCCCGCCACCACACCCGGCTAATTTTTGTATTTTTAGTAGAGACAGGGTTTCACCATATGGACCAGGCTGGTCTTGAACTCCCAACCTCAGGTGATCCACCAGCCTCGGCCACCCAAAGGGGTAGCATTACAGGTGTGAGCCACTGTGCCCCGCCGGCTCTTCTTTATTACTACTACCTGAGACAGAGTCGTGCTCTGTCACCTAGGCTGGAGTGCAGCGGTGTGACCATGGCTCACTGCAGCCTCAATCACCCACCCCAGCCTCCCAAGTAGCCAGAATCACAGATGTGTACCACTATATCCAGCTAGAATTTTTTGGTTTTGTTTTAAGAGATGGGGTCTCACTATTTTGCTCAGGCTGGTCTCAAACTCCCGGGCTCAAGTGATCCTCCTGCCTCGGCCTGCCAAGGTGCTGGGATTATAGGCGTGAGCTGCTGTGCCTGGCCCCTCCCTGGCTCTGCTTTGCACAAGTCTCCATCTTCTCTTCAAGGCCTGGTCTCCTACAGTTAGGTCATCACTCACTCAATGATTCCATTTGCCTCACCAATGCCTGCTCACGGCTGCCTTCTCTCCTTCCCATCAGCTGCTCCACACTCACACTTGACCACGTGCTGTCTTCTGTTGCTCTGTCCTTGTATCCGGTTTGTCTTTTATCTCACTAGTTCTTAAGCTGCTTGTCATTGGGACTATTTCTGTTTTTTTTCCCCCTCATATGCCATTCTGACTTAGTAGACTGTCTTTATATATGCATTAAGCAAATGATAATGCATTTAGCGTGCACTCTCCGCAGTGGACGAACACTTAACTGAAGGCTGTAACACACTCGCTCTGGTCACCCCTCTGGCTCTTGTAGGGGACATTTCCTCCCTCTGCCTCTTTCCCCAGGATGCCTACCAGGGGATGTGATGTATTGTGCCACTTGCATGAGCCACTTGGGTAAATAAATACACGAGGGCGCGTTTAACATTGATTCACTTCTATCAATGTTGGTTAACTCACAGGGCTCCAAACCCCCTACCTTTTCCCAGCTTTGAAGTCAAGTTCACAAACGACAGCGCTGTTACAGGGAAGGGTGAGCTGGTGCTTTCTGACCTCTGCTCCAATGTAAGTGAGACACCGGATCTCACCTGGGTTCTAGGCAGTGGGATGGGGACAGAGTAGTGCTTTGGACAGTAGGATGTGATCTGAAAGGCAGAGACTAGGGGCAAATCAGGATGAACTCCCAAACGCAATCCAAGCAAAGTCTTTGAGCAGGAAGGATTCAAGCGAGGCAGGAGACAGGCCCGAGGCCCCAAGACAGAATGGACAAATTGGGAATGCAGGATGGGAAGTGACACGAGAAGGTTCTGGGCTGACTTCCCAGGGCAGCAACTTAGCAGCTGCCCACCTGCAGCCAGCTGTGTGGGTGGGATGGAGCTGCCAAGGGAGCCAAGCCCAGACACTGCAGGAACACCTCTGACATCTTCATTTTGCTTTTTTATAAACGTGCCATTCCACACAATTACTGACTAGTGGACACACAATTTCCCATTTTACATCTATCCTTTATTCCTCTTTTCTTGCTCCTTCCTTTGACATACCTTTCAAAACTATTTTATTTAAGTTACATGTTCAAGTACTTGGTCAACAATGATGCTACTAACACACCAATGTGCACTTTTGAGCATTAAATCCCAGACATCATCCACATGTACACGTATTTGTCAAAGCAAGGTTTCACTCATAAAATACATGCAATCACTGGTACTATCAGCAAAGCTCCATCTTACAAGATGCTCCAAAATTATCATCTAACATAGTTTGTGATATTCCTACAGTGTCTTGGTTTGATGCACTAACTTGACTGTATTGTCATTTTCTTACTGTATTTTAATGCTGTGAAACACATCTGGGATAATCAATCCTAGACTTAACAGAAATGCCCAAGAAATGAAAGGTGTTGTTGAATGAAACTCTTTTTTGGTTTTAAATACATATTCGGTGTAGGAAGGAACATTATTTTTAAATAAGAGTTAGCAGAAGACGTTTTCCCCAAAACTATAGAATGTGCTTCAAGCAATTTCCCCCACCCAAATGACTAGGTCGACGAGCAATGGGTGATCCAGAGAACCTTGAGACCATTAGTATGAGTATCATTGAGCCCTCCACAATGCTATGGACACAAAAATTTGTAGGGGATTGAGACACACGTCTAAAACATTTCTTAAAACGAAACTCCCAGACTGAGGCAGGTGGATCACTTGAGGTCAGGAGTTTGAGACCAGCCTGGCCAACATGGCAAAACCCGGTTTCCACTAAAAATACAAAAATTAGGGCATGCACCTGTAATCCCAGCTACTCAGGAGCCCGAGGCAGGAGAATTGCTTGAACCTGGGAGGTGGAGGTTGCAGGGAGCCCAGATTGTGCCACTGCACTCTAGCCTGGGTGACAGAGCAAGACTTCATCTCAAAAAAAAGAAAAGAAACAATCTGAAAAACTGGCTGTTTTCTTATGAGTTACCTCCTTTGGGTACAGTATGGTGAACAGAAATAACTCACCGATATTGAGATGGCTTACTATGTGTGCCAAGAGCTCTACATGCATGACCTCATTCTATCCTGAGAACAGCACAATGAGCCTAGTTCTATTATTACCTGCCCCCCACCCATGTCCTGAACGGAACATAGCTGTGTTTTTCTGCAACCTGAACACTGTCAGAACACTGAGTACACTGGGGGAAGTCTTGTATCCTGCTGCCTCCACCCACCAATCTCTGGGGAAATACGGGAGGGCCTGGAGCTGGTGCCAGTGAGTCTGGAAAGAGAAGGCTGTACCTTCAGCATTGGTTAAGTTATGTATTTGTCATTTCTGGGGTGGAGGACCATTCGAGGACAAGTATTAGAGCTTGGGGGTGGCGTTTCCTTTTGACTGGCCACTGCAAACTAGACCCCAATTGGATCCATGCTCCAGATAAGAACGAAGGCAAAGTGAGAGCCTCGTCATCTTCATTTGTTCTGCTCGGAAAATAAAACGAGCTTTGGAGGAAAGTGAGTTCGAATATAAAAGACACCTGCAGAACGATATGAATGCACTTAAGTGTACTGAACTGTCTACTTAAAAATAGTTAATATGGTAAATTGTATGTTCTGTGTATTTTCCAAAATTATAAATTATTTGGGGAAAAAAACCAAAAATACCTTCCTCAGTATAACACCAGAGTACTGTCCATAACATTTACCAAAGTCTGTGCAGATTCCTTCTCAACGGTGGGATTCTTCTGTTGATAACCACTTAAGATCTTTCTCTTTTTCTTTTAAAATGTCTCCCAGACTCTCCCTCCAGATGCTGGATGACATGATGAGCCTGGCCGGGAGCCCACTCTTTGCTCCATCGGCCCACCCTCCCTTTGTGTTGTCTGTGGGTGGAGTAAGCTGTTGCCAACCGTGGCCAAATGAAAAGCCCGATGCCCTCCCTTCTCTCTAAAAGCTATTTATTGTTTTCAGAGGAGCCAGCCATCAAAGAGATCTCCTGTACCCCACGCACTCCTCCCAACTCCCAGTTCTTGACTGAAAAAATGCTAACATCCCACCAGATACCAGAGAAACATCCTGAGAGACAATGCCTGGACTGGATTTCCTAGGGAGCAGGACCAGGGCCTATTACCACATCAGCCTGTCTTGTTTTTACTGCTGTGATGTTGCTGACAACATAGCTGAAATCTCCAACATCTCCTTGTTCCTACCTGCATTGATTGATTATATTTAAGCCTTTGTCCAGACCCACCTATTCTCAGTTTCTTCTCATTTTCTTCCCTGAATCAGCGCGGTGCCAATCGTTCTCTGGCTCTACAACCTGGAAATGTGTTATGATGACATTCAAGAAACAAAATGTGTGCAGAGAAGATGGAAATGGGTCATGTTGATCTCCCAGCAGGGGTTATTCAGATAATCCAGAATATTCTTGTACAAATGTTTTAATACTATCAACAAAATGAAAGCAAACATTTAAAAAATTATTGCAAAGAAACATGATGTCCAGGAATACATCTACAGACCCCAGTCTGAGCGAAATAGGCATGGGGCACGGGGAGGAAGAATGAAGACAATTGACACAGGAAGAGACACCGTCTTTCTTCTGAAGGCAATGAGGAGTGCTAACCCTCACACTACGCTTTATATTACTCTGCATTTTCTTTCTGTCTCTCTCCCTCCTCCTCCTTTCTCTCTCTCTCTCTCTCTCTCTCTCTCTCTCTCTCTCTCTCTCCTTTCATTCTTTCTGAGACAGAGTCTCACTCTGTTGCCCAAGCTGGAGTGCACTGGCATGATCTCAGCTCACTGCAGCCTCCACCTCCCAGGCTCAAGCAATCCTCCCACCTCAGCCTCCCAGGTAGCTGGGATATAGGCACACGCCACCGTGCTCTGCTAATTTTTGTATCTTTTTTTTCGTAGAGATGAGGTCTTGCCATGTTGCCCAGGCTGGTCTCAAACTCCTGAGCTCAAGTGATCCACCCCCCTCAGCCTCCCAAAGTAAGGAATTACAGGTGTGAGCCACCATGCCCACTCATGCATTTTCTGTGCATACATATTTAGAAAGGCCTTAAATCCTCGACTCATAATTGCCCTAAATTTTACTCTAAATTTCTTTATGTGGCCAACAAGGCCCTCCATGGTCTGCCTCACCTCCCATCATCATCTCTTCTCCTAACCTCCTTCCCACTCCCTTGCCTCTGACCTCCCCGTCTCACCCACCTGCCCTCCATGCTCCAAGTTCTACACTCATTCCCACTTCTAGGTACTTCCTTCAAACACTTCTCTCCGGAATTTCCTTATATTCTTCTACACCTTTCCTTACCCAGGGAACTCTCAACTTTCAGGTATGAGCTTGAGTTTCCTCCTCCTTGACACCATACATCTGTTAACAAGGCACTTGCTAACAGATTTTAATATTTTATTAAAATTGCTTGTCTTCCATGAGATTAAAAGATCTATGGGATACAGAGGTTATATCTATTTTGCTCGCCATCTTATATCCAGCATCTGCCTAGCAGGGACCATAAACATAGTAGATGCTTATAAAAAAACTGTTGGCAGAAGGAACAGGGCAGAGGAGTCGAGAAACAGAGCGTTCGACCAATGATAATTACTGTTGTCAGGAACAGTACCTTTGCTGTTTCCAATCTCAAAGAGAGGAGATGTCTATGGGATCTGGGATGGACTGAGTCTGGAAGTAAAACCCGAATCAATTTCAGCACCTGAAAATACAGTCATCAGCATGTTTCTATCAGCCTCGAAGGGACGAACTACACTGTTCAAGGGGGCCACTGTTCCTGAAAGACACAGCAGGGCACAGGGGCACGACTGAATTTGTCCCTGTGTGGGTACGTACACTTACAAATGTCTACTCCCTTTTTAAAAAATGTGTTTGTTGGGCCGGGCGTGGTGCCTTATGCTTGTAATCCCAGCACTTAGGGAGGCCCAGGTGGTGGGTGGATCACTTGAGGTCAGGAGTTCAAGACAAGCCTGGCCAACATGGCAAAACCCTGTCTCTACTAAAAATACAAAAAATTAGCCAGGCGTGGTGGCACACGCCTATAATCCCAGCTACTTGAGAGGCTGAGGCATGAGAGTTGCCTGAACCCAGGAGGCAGAGGTTGCAGTGAGCTGAGATCGTTCACTGCACTCCAGGCTGGGCAAGAGAAAAAACTGTCTCCAAAAATACATAAATTAAAATACAATTTGTTTGTTGGTAAATTGAATTCTACACTGTTTAAAATACAACTTGAAACTGTGCCCACTGCGTAGCCTAGAAGGCTGAAAGGACCATAGGTTTAAGTGTGCAGGTATTGTATCCACTCAGTTCTCATTTGGAATGTTTCTTCATTTACTGGTGATAGGAAGACAGTTGTAGCACAGCTGAAACCTGCCATCTAGTGGACTTTCTCATGACAGGGTTTTGCAAGGCAAAGGAAACAAGCATTGCAGTGTAGGAGACCAGAACTCCAAGAGCATCCCTCAGTTACGCTCTTCCGACAGAGTTCTCCTTTCCAAATAGCCCAGTGTCAGGTTTTCACGCTCTGGCATCCAAAGAGTTATCCTAAATCAATGTGGAATTTCAACCACTTTCCATGCAAAGCTATTTCAGCAAGAAAAATCGATGCTTCCTTCTGGGTAAGTATATGCTTTTCATTTCTGTTTTGAATCTTTAGAAATCGGATTAGTTTAGTCTATAACTTAAAAAAAAGTCGATGATTAATCTATCTTGCCTGAAGCTACCTCCATCAGACGGAGAGTGTACTGTGATGTAAATTTATCCCAACAGACGTACCACAGAGCTCTGGAGCAGGGCAGCCACTCTGCCTCGGGAACTAGGGCGCCCAAGTTCTGGGACCCACGCAGCCACTTGCCAGCTTGTCCCTCTGGACCAGCCACCTCTCCTCTATGACTCTCAGTTCCCTTATCTGTCAAAAAGCGAGGCTTCCTTGAAGACATACACATGGCCAATATGCATATGAAAAATCCCAACATGACTTACCGTTAAAGAAATCCAAACCAGAACCACAATGAGACATACTCTCACACCGGTCAGAATGGCTATTAACCAAAGCCAAAAATAACAGATGCCATCAACGTCGTGGAGGAAAGGGAATGTTTACACACTGCAGGTGGGAATGTGGATTCGTTCAGCCACTGTGCAAAGCAGTTTGGAGATTTCTCAAAGAACTTAGAGCTACCATGTGGGCCAGCAATCCCATTACTGAGTATATATCCAAAGGAATATAGATTGTTCTACCACAAAGGCACAAGAATTCATACGTTCATTGCAGTTCTCATCACAATAGCAAAGACATGGAATCAACCTAGATGCCCATCAATAGTAGACTGGATAAAGAAAATGCGGTACATACACACCATGGAATACTACACAATAAAAAAGAGTGAAATCATGTCCTTTGCAGCAAAATGGCCATTATCCTAAGTAAACCAACACAGGGATGGAAAACCAAATACCACATGCCCTCCCTTTTAAGGGGGAGCTAAACACTGAGTACACCTGGACTCAAAGATAGGAACAATAGACATAGGGGCCCACTTGAAGGTGGAGGGCAGGAAGAGGGTGAGGACTGAGAAACTACCTATTGGGTACTAAGTTTATTACCTGGGTAATGAAATAATCTGCACACCAAACCCTCGTGACATGCAATTTATCCATGTAACAAATCTGCACATATACACGCTCAACCTAAAAGTTGGAAAGAAGAAAAAGAACAGGGGTGTAAGATAAATAATCAGAAGGTCCCTTTTAGGTCTAAAGTTCTTTGAGCTTGTTCCCAGAGTCTCAGGTCACATGATCTTAGGGGTCTGACTTTAGATCCCCTCCAGGCTCAGTGCCGCCGGCACCACTCATTCATGGAAACACACACGGAGGACCGACAGCATGCTGGAGACTGTGCTGGGTGCGCGGAAAACATCAGGAATAAACAGACACCCTCTATGGTTAGAGACTAGAGTCATTGCTGCTGTGATAGGAAGAAGTGGGAAAATCCAAGAACGACTTAGACAGTAGCATCACTGTTTGGATGCGGGAGTGAATAAGGAAAGTGGTATTCAGAGTGACTCCTGGGCCTCTGGTCAAGAGCAACTGGATGGATTTAGTGCCATTCTCTGAACTGAAGGACACAGGAGGATGACCAGGTGTGGAGAAAGACCATGAGCTGAGTCTGTTTATTATTTCTTTAGAGATGGGCCTCGCCCTGTCTCCCAGGCTGGAGAGCAGTGGCGCAATCATAGCTCACAGCAGTCTCAAGCTCCTGGGCCCAAACTATCTTACCATGTCAGCCTCCCAAGTAGCTGGGACTACAGGTGTGCACCACTATGCCTGGCTCATTTTTAAAGTTTTTTTTTTTAATATTTTTAAATTTTTTTTTATTTTTAGAGATGGGGTCTTGCTCTATTGCCCAGGCTGGAGTGCAGTCATGGATCATAGTTCACTATGGCCTCAAATCCCTGGGCTCAAGTGATCTTCTCACCTCAGCATCCTGAGTAGCTGCAACTACAGGCATGTATCACCACACCTGTAATTTAAAACAAATTTTTTAGAGATGGGGGTCTTGCTATGTTGCCCAGGCTGGTCTTAAACTCCTGGCCTCCCCTGTTGCTGGGATAGATGGTTCAGCTTAAATAAAAGCTCATGAAATATCCAAGCAGATATTGTGAGCAGGCAGCTGGATAGCTCAGTCTGAAGCTCAGAAGAAACATTTAACATAATATAGGACAAATTGAGGGCATTTGCCAGCATGTAGAGAGGAGTGTACAGAGCCAACATTCAATGTCTGGAGGAGTGGAGGATGCAGAGCTGGTGAAGAGGACTCCGGAAGAGCTATGAGACAGAGAGAAAACCAGAGGGACACAGGACTGTGGAAGCCAAGACAAGATGCTTCACTCGGCTAAACGGAGTTGGTGCAGGAAATCTCAAGGCATGGAAAAGGGAACTCTGGATTTAGCGCCCTTGTTGACCTTGGTGAAGTAATGGGGCCAGGAGTCAGATAGTTATTGAAGAGTGAATAGGAAAAAGAAAAAAAGTGAATACAGTGGGAACAGAGACTCCTCCCAGGGAACTGGCTGTGAAGGTTATGACAGAGGAAGATGGCTGGAGGGTGCATGGGGGTCAAGGCAGAATTTCTTAATTTGGTGAATATTGATGAAAAGGACCCATAAATCCTTTTCAAGGAGATGTTGACGACCCAGAATGAAGAGGCAATAAGGGACATGTTGAGGTTCCTGAGAAAGTAGGTAGAGATGAGATCCAGGGCACAGATAGTGCTTTGGCCTTAGGAGGGAAAATCCTCATCCTTCTTCCCCTGTCACTGGTAGAGCAGGGAAGGAGGACATGTAAGATAAAGTGAAGGCGATTGGAGCTCCAATTTCTCAATAAATTAGGGGATGACTTCATCAGCTGAAAGTGAGAGAGAGAGAGATCAGACGTTTAAGAAGAGAGAAAAAGTGACTTTCTAGATAAATGTATTCAGTTTTGCCAGGCAGAAGTGAGGTGGCCACAACTACTGGCAGCCACGGCCACGTGGCCAGTCGTATGGCTCCTTCCAGCAGTGCTCAGGGTCCATGTGCAGACAAGAGAAAGGAGATGAACAGGGTCATTTAGGGTCAGAAGTTTCCAAGTGGATATGAAGGAAGAACAGAGAGCAAAGGAACTTAGGACATGTTCAAGAGTTCAGTAGAAATGACAGAAACCAGAATTGGAGACTATTATTCTAAGTGAAGTAACTCAGGAATAGAAAACCAAACATGGTATGTTCTCACTGATATGTGGAATGAAGCTATGAGGATGCAAAGGCCTAAGAATGATACAGTGGACTTTGGGGACTTAGGGGGAAGAGTCTGGGGGGGGGGCGAGGGATAAAAGATAACAAATGTGGTGCAGTGTATACCGCTCAGGTGATGACGGGTACACCAGGATCTCACCAATCACCACTAAAGAACTTAGGTAACCAAATACCACCTGTACCTCAGTAACTTATGGAAAAATAACATTTTTAAAAAGAGAGAGAGAAGTAAAGACATACAGGGGCAAAATGTGGATAAAGAGGGAGAAGGGAGAGTCAATGGATTAATGGCTCTATGAGGTCAAGGAACAAGAGGTTCTGTATTAGTCTGTTCTCACATTGCTAATAAACACATACCTGAAACTGGGTAATGTGTAAAGGAAAGAGGTTTAATGGACTCACAGTTCCACATGACTGGGGAGGCCTCACAATCCTGGCGGAAGAGCAAGGGATGTATTACATGGCAGCAGGCGAGAGAGAGAATAAGCACCAAGAGAAAGGGGTTTCCCCTTAGAAAACCATGTGATCTCATGAGACTTATTCACTACCATGAGAACAGCATGGCGGAACTGCCCCCATGATTCAATTATCTCGCACTGGGTCCCTCCCACAACATGTGGGAATTACAGGAGCTACAATTCAAGATGAGATTTTGGAGGGGAAACAGCCAAACCATATCAGGCTCTGAGCCAATGGGGATGGATCCAGGTGACACAGCACCATAGATATGAAATATATTAATACTTTGTTGTTTGCCTAGCAGACCCACCTCCCAATACACGCAGTGTATACACATCAGTACTCAGTAATTATCTTTAAATGTTGAATGAATGAATGACTAGGAACTGACTTCTGACATGTCCCCTAAACCCCTGGGGAAGCCAAAACATACTTCCTGAGCTCTGGTATGTGTCAGACATTGTTCTAGGTGCTAGGAATCTGATGATAAACCACAGATGTGCTATTTGCCTCAGGGGGTTTATTCTTTCAGGAGGGAAGAAGGACACAGACCCCAGATTATAAAGAAGTAATCAATGGAATAAACAGATCAGCAATAATATATTCATATTCCAGATCAGGAAGCTGGGTGCTAGGGAAATTACTGATCACAGACCACTTTGCTGGTTAGTCATAAAGGGATAATTCAAATCTAGCTGTGCCTCAGCCTCTGGCTTCTCTGTTCCATAACATTCTTTGTCTTTATTCTCATTGAAGGAAACATATAGAATAACACATTTATCCTTATTGAGTAAATTGAATGCTTTCTCTGTGTTACACATATGAACCATGAAAGTTATTTATATAATAATGTTTATAACTGCACTATTTATGATAGTAAAAATTCAAAGCCACAAGCTGGGAACCCCATAAGATGACAATGCAATGTTACATTGACGGAATACCATATTGTCATCAACATCGTAAGTAGATCTACATAAAAATCCATATGAAACTACTGCAGGTTAGAACACATTAACTTACTGCAATATTGCTTTAAACACTTATTTTCCCAAATCCCAAATTCATAGTTGAGTGGGTCCTTAGAGACCATCTTGTTTTACAGGCCAAAGAAACTGACGCAGCATCCTTGGTAAAACACCACCATGAATAATCAGTAAGAAGAGATGGATTTCTGCATCCTCCAATCCTAGAGAGATGCCAAATTATATTTGGGTGCCGTGAATGTTCCTTTCTTTATATTGTGTTTTAATCATTTACCAAAATCATTGATGAATAAAGCCAGATACATTAACTCATTAAAGTCTTAAGTAAGCAACTACGACACTCCCAGCACTTTGGGGAAAGCAAATATATATTGCATTTTTCTCTACTTGGGCATTTTACTTCCTAGAGCTCTAAAGTTTGTTAGACCTTTTTCTTCTTCGTTAATTGCTCTCTCTGTTGACCTGCTTTTGTAGGTGAGTGTGAAGAACATTTCACGATTTAGTAGGAAAAGATGAAGTAGTCAGATGGTTACATTCAGATAAATGTGGTCACGCTTCTAGAAAGCCACCAATATTGGTTAAAACTACAAGACTTGGCTGGGTGAGGTGGCTCATGCCTGTCATCTCAGGACTTTGAGAGACCAAGGTGGACGGATCACTTGAGGCCAAGAGGCAGAGACCAGCCTGGCCAACATAGTGAAAGCCCGTGTCTACTAAAATACAAAAATTAGACAGGTGTGGCAGCTAATGCCTGTAGTATCAGCTATCCAGGAGGTTGGGGCACTAGAATTGCTTGAATATGGGAGGCGGAGGTTGCAGTGAGCTGAGATAGTGCCACTGCACCCCAACCTAGGCGACAGAGTAAGACTTTGCCAAAAAAACAAACAAACCAAAAAAATGAAAAACTACAAGACTTTGTTGGATGAACACCTGGGGAGCTTCCAAACTCAACACTGTCACAGCCCTGGAAAGAACTCTTTCTACGGAAAAAAGAAATCACACAACGAATACTTCGCCATCCAAAGGCACCACGTTCTGGGAACGATGTCAAGAGTCCATTTCTTGAATCTCTGGTGTGAAATAAATCGTGGGGTTTTTTTTATCGTTGGTTGATATAGCTATGACTAGATGTTTTTCACATTTTTTCACGTTTCGTAAGTTTTTGGAAGCCCACATCCGTCATTACTTTCTTCTAAAGCTCTTGCTGTGCTTCGGATGAACAGTATTTAATGTTAAAGAGTCAAAATTTGTTTCTTCAGATGCTGAATATCTCTCTTCAGATTAATGCTTACTCTGAGTCTTTAAAATGTTTTCAAATGTATTTTAATATATAATTTAGATATATGTGAAAATACTGTTAGAAAACACTAAAATTTCAAGCATGGAATCCTCTAAGCTTAAGATGCTTTGTGTAAGTCAAAGACTAAATGTTCAGAATAATTTAAATTATGTCAATTCTGTTTTTTTTTATAAAAAGTGTATGAATCCGACTTTGGTGAATCAGGTCGTTTAAAATGGATGTGGTACTGGAGGCGGGGCCCGTCCTGCGGGTGCGCTGGCTTCTTCCCACGGAGTTACATGCAGCCCGTGCACCTGTGAGTAGCCCAGCGGCCAATCTGGCCAACGGGCCATTTTACAGGAACTGAGGTCCAAAGAGGACATGGACACCCCAGCCCGGTCACAGTCACATGGGGCTCAGTGGACAGCCTTGGATTGAACGTGGGCTCCTAACTGCCTCCGGCCACTTCGCACCAACTGGGATGGCCCAGGTCCCCCAGCAAGGGTAGCTCCGGGGCTTCCTGGCTGGGTGCTTCCCATTGGCTGCCAGCTGTGTGACACCACAGGGCCGAGTCTGTGGAGGCCCCACCCACCTCCTGTCAATGGTCCCATCTGCCAGGAAGGATGAGGACTCCCAGGTTTCACCCACTGGAGGCTCAACCTGAGGAACGCTGGCCATGATGGGTGGGTTCACCTTGGGCTGACCACCCACTGGGCCTGCCTGCCCCTCCCTCAAAAGGCCCCTCGAGTTGTACGGGCTGTTGGGAGTTGGCTCAGCCTCGAACGACAGACAGCACACCTGTTGACCTAACCTCACTGGACAGACTCCAGGTGGACACCAACTCCTCAAGAGCCCCATGACTTCAGCTCTACCTGGGGCACCCAGCACCCCCACCCCCCCACAGGGCTAGAGGCCCTGAGATCCTGAAAAAGGGGCAGAAAGTAGGGAAGGTGGAGGCACCCTCCTCTCCTGTTGGACAGTTGAGTTCTGAGGGCAAGCCCTGGGCCCAGACACGCAGAGACCCTGGCTGCCCCGGCTCTTGTTTGTTTAGGCCCAGGTTCTGCCCAGACCAAGGCCCAGGAGAGCTCTCAGGAGGCTGAGAAACCTCCAGGCCAGACAGAAAGTTGGGGCCAGAGCTGGGTTTTAGAGATCCTACAGGATCCCAATGGGACGGCTACCTAGGTGGGGCACGGCCTGCACCCAAGAACAGGAGGGTCCTCCAGAGAATGTGCCACCACCAGGGATATGAGCCGGGCCTGCCCAGAGCCTGGGCACCTTTGGGAGCAGGAAAAGTAAGGTGGAACTTGGAAAGGCTTTCAACGCCAGGCTGACGCTTGAGGGGACGGTGGGCAGGGAGGGAGGGCGAGAAGGCTCCCTCTGGCATTTGGGAGCAGGTGGGTGGAGGGAGAGGTCCCTGGAGGTGGCTGCAGTCCCTTAATGGGGGGCCTTGCTCGGGGCATGTGGGGCTCTCCCTCCATCCAGAGCTGGCCCAAGACCCTTAGAGTGCTGGCAAATCTACTGCTCCTGACCCGGCCTGTGTATTCAAAACAAAAACAGTAAAACCAACATCAGGATGTCCATCAGAAAAAAAAAAAAAAATGTATGTGGCAAATCCCACTTTTGGGTATATATCCATAAGAATTAAAAGCAGAAACTCAAAGAAATATATGCACATCCATATTCATTGTGGCATTCACAATAGCCAGAAGGTGGAAGGAGCCTAAATGCCTATCGCTGGATGATGGATTATAAAAATGTAGTCTAGGCCAGGCACAGTGGCTCACACCTGGAATCCCAGCACTATGGGAGGCCAAAGTGGGCAGACTGCCTGAGGTCAGGAGTTCGAGACCACCCTGGTCAACATGGTAAAACCTCATCTCTACTAAAAATACAAAAATTAGCCAGGCACGGCGGTGCGTGCCTGTAATCCTAGCTACTCTGGAAGCTGAGGCAGAAGAGTCGCTTGAACCTGGGAGGTGGAGATTGCAGTGAGCTGAGATTGCACCACTGCACTCCAGCCTGGGTGAAAGAGCAAGACTCCATCTCAAAACAAAACAAACAAAACAAATGTAGTATAGGCCAGGCATGGTGGCTCACGCCTGTAATCCCAGCACTTAGGGGAGGCCAAGGTCAGGAATTCGAGACCAGCCTGGCCATCATAGTGAAACCCTGTCTCTACTAAAGATACAAAAATTAGCTAAGTGTGGTGGTGTGTGCCTGTAATCCCAGCTAGTTGGGAGGCTGAGGCAGGAGAATCACTTGAACCTGGGAGGCAGAAACTGTAGTGAGCCGAGATCGTCCCACTGCACTCCAGCCTGGGTGACAGAGCAAGACTCCATCTCAAACATAAAATGTGGTATATATATACAATATAATATTACTCAGCCTTAAACAAAAAGGAAACCATATCATATGCTGTGACATCAAAGAACTTTGAGGACATCATGCTGTGGGAAATAAGTCAGCAACAATAACAAAAATATGCTGCATATTCCATTTATATGGGGTACCTAGAGTTGTCAAACTCATAGAAACAGCCAGTAGCAAGGTGATTGCCAGGAAAGAGTGCTAAGAGAGGAGGAGTCCAGTGGGCAGAGTTTTGGCCATGCAAGATGAAAACAGTCTAGAGGTCTATTATACAACAATGTGCCTATAGTTAACAATACTGTACACTTCAAAATTATTTTTTCTTTCTTTTTTTTTCTGAGACAGTCTCACTCCCATTGCCCAGGCTGGATTGCAGTGGTATGATCATGGCTCACTGCAGCGTTGACTTCCTGGGCTCAGGTGATCCCACCCCCTTAGCCTCTCAAGTAGCTGGGACTACAGGAATGCACTCCAAAGCCAGGTTAAATTTTTTTTTTCTCGTAATTTTAGTAGAGATGGTTTCGCCATGTTGCCCAAGCTGGTCTTGAACTCCTGGGCTCAAGCCCGCCCACCTTGGCCTCCCAAAGTGCTGGGATTACAGGTGTGGGCCATCATGCCTGGCCTTCAAAATCATTAAGAGGGTAAATCTATGTTATGTGTTTTTTACCGCACATAAACATATATAGTGGTAAGCCTTTCCATATATCTTCCAAGCAGAATATCCATATGTTCTCTCTTACACACACGCACTTCAAGTGTAGAAAGAGAAACAGGAAGAATGGATTCACTTTCTCCATTTCCACTCCCCATCCAGCCCACTCAGCCTTAAGAAGGACCCTATCCTGTTTTATCCACGATGCTAGAAGGTAGAGTCAGAATAAAAATGTGAAAGATGTCTTAACACAAGAGGATAACAGAGATAAGTAGACAGTTTACTATAACTTATACATGTATTTTATTTATTTTCCAAGTCGTGTGTATAGGGGAGTGTGTGTGTGTGTGTGTGTGTGTGTAAGAAGGACAAATGTATCAGGGAGGCTTGTCAGTCAAGCATTAAGTAGGGAAAGCTAAATGCCAACCACTCAGCTAAGTCTCAGTGAAAAACAAAGATGTTGAAAGTAGTTTTCGGTGTGAAGAGAGCCGGGAAGATGCAACAGCAAGTGCTGTGGGAACACACAGCTAGGGGGGCCTGCCATGGGTTTCCCAGAGAAAGTGATGCCTGAGGTTAGCCTGGTGCTGAGGGGCCCAAGAGTGTTCCTGGCTATGAAAACAGCAAACGTGAAGGCCCCAGGAGCCTGGTGCTTTTGAGAATCTTACAGGAGCCCAGGGCAGCGAGAGCAGAGTGACCCATCCAGATTAGAGGTGACTCCAGAGAGACGGCAGAGGTCAGGGAGGGCCTCACTGCCGTGTGAGGATGTTGGACTTTATCCTCAAGGGCACCCACCGAGTGGTTAGCAGGGGAGCCACACGCTGCACTCTGACTTCTAAGTGTTGGTCCGGCTGCAGTGAGCAGCACTAGCCTGGGTGTGGTCACCGCAGTATCAGAGATGGCAGAGAACAGCAGCTCAGACAGGGGACAGTGACTCCAGCAACACAAATGGACAGATGCCCATTCCTGGAAGAAGGCTCAATTGCTATGAAGAGGGAATTGAGTCATATATTAGGTTGGTGCAAAAGCAATAGCGGTTTGCCATCATTACGTTTCATGGCAAGAATCGCTATTACATTTACACCATACTCATAGAATTTTGAAATGTTAAAATGAAGGCTGAACTGGCTTAACCTGGCGACTGACTGGATGTGGAGAGTGTGGGAGAGAGGGAGGAGGCATGGATGCCTCCCAGTCTTCTGGTTGGGTAACCAAGTGGATAATGATGTCCTTGAGGGAGATGAATTTCTGCAGAAACACAGTTTGTGTGGAAATATGAATCTGTTATGAACATGCAGAGTCTGAGACACCTGCCCTCTGCAGTCTTTTTTTTTTTTTCTTTTGAGATGGAGTATTGCTATGTTGCCAGGCTGGAGTCCAGTGATGCAATCTCGGCTCACTGCAACCTCCGCCTCCCAGGTTCAAGCGATTCTCCTGCCTCAGCCTCCCAAATAGCTGGGACTAGAGGCATGCACCACGCCCAGTTTATTTTTATACTTTTAGTAGAGACGGGGTTTCACAATGTTGGCCAGGATGGTATTGATCTCTTGACATCATGACAATCTGCCCACCTTGGCCTCCCAAAGCGCTGGGATTACAGGCATGAGCCACCGCGCCCAGCCTTCCTGCAGCCTTTCTTTCTCCCACTCTTGTCATCTCAAACAACGTCTGGTATTTCTCCATTGTAAATCGATCCTATTTCTCCATCATATACGGAAATAGGGTCAGAAAGAATCTTAGAAATCATGTCATCCCCCGCCCTCATTCTACACATAAGGAAACAGGCCTGGTGGAGTTTAGGAGACTTCGCCAAGGTGCACAGGACTCTAACCCCATACACACCCCCTGACTCACAGCCCGTGCTCAGGTTCCTCCCAGCACCGCAGAAAGTATGTGTTTCTTTCTTGCTTCTCACACTTGCCGCCGTCACCACCATAACCACTCTTCCTGGTCTAGAAAGCCCAGCCTCCTGAAGGTACTCATTTAAACATGAGAAATCACTGGCCTTCTTACCAGTTGAGGCCTCTGAATGTAACAGTCATAGATTTATGAACGTAAAAATAATCAGAAGCTACCGGGCGCGGCGGCTCACGCATGTAATCCCAGCACTTTGGGAGGCCGAGGCGGGAGGATCACGAGGTCAGGAGATCGAGACCATCCTGGCTAACATGGTGAAACCCCATCTCTACTAAAAATGCAAAAACTTAGCTGGGCGTGGTGGCAGGTGCCTGTAGTCCCAGCTACTCGGGAGGCTGAGGCAGGAGAATGGCATGAACCCGGGAGGCGGAGCTTGCAGTGAACCGAGATCGCACCACTGCACTCCAGCCTGCGTGACAGAGTGAGACTGTCTAAAAAAATATATATATAATAATAAAAATAATAATCAGAAGCAGTTGAAAAGTAGTTGAAGTTGATATCTAGTCAAGTTGCTCACAGGAATCTCCTGTTAGATCATTTCAGTTTTCATTATGATTATTTAAGAAATAACATAAAACATGTCCATTAATTTACACAGTATTTTTTTTAATATTTTTTTTGAGATGGAGTCTCCCTCTGTCACCCAGGCTGGAGTGTGATGGTGCGATCGTGGTTCACTGTAACCTCCACCTCTGGGGTTCAAGCAACTCTCCTGCCCCAGCCTCCTGGGTAGCTGGGATTACAGGCACCTGCTACCACATCTGGCTAATTCATATTTCTTGTAGAGACAGGGTTTCACCATGTTGGCCAGGCTAGTCTCCAACTCCTGGCCTCAAGTGATCTGCCTGCTTTGGCCTCCCAAAGGGCTGGGATTACAGGCATGAGCCACTGCACCTGGCCACACAATATGAATTTTTAAACATCCATCTCTACGCAAAATAGTTTTCTATAAAATTTTGGTTTCCTATAAAATGTCACTCACCATACATTTTCAAATAAAATTGTCATATGGTTTTGTTACATGGTTTCCGATACAATTTCACTCTTTCAACAAATGTTGGTAGGATTTGCAGTTGTTTTTATTAACTGGGTAAAGAAATAAAATCTGTGACTTTCGTTCTTTGAGTTTCTATTCTAATGATCTATTAGGGTAAAACGCAACATGTCAGAAACAATGTATAATAACAGTTAAGAAGGAATTTTGTTAACTATTACAATTACAAATACTCAACCCTACACAGTTAAAAAAAAAAAAATGCTTACCTGATGCGAGAGTCCTTAAAGGTGTCAAGATATGCAGGGTAGCTCCATCCAATTCTACTCCCCTTACATCGAAGCTCTACACTTTGCCCTGCCAGCAGACTCAGGGTAGCGGCGGGTTTCTGGAAGCGACCTTTATCCAGCACCTGCATCATGATAGACTGCATCTTTGGTGTTGAATCGGCTGAGTCCCTGTCCTTTATTTTAGGAATTTTGGGCTTCACCTTCTTGTTGGTAGGTTTGATTCTATTCTCCCCTGGTTCCTTTGGACGCTTGTTCTTGGGAAGGTGTTGGCCAGTAACTGCACAAACCAAGGAGAGAGAAATGCACTATAGTAACGGCATCCTCGGAATATTTGAGGCTGATAACTTTTTCTTCTTCTTCTTCTTCTTTTTTTTTTTTTTGAGACAGATTCTCACTATGTTGCCTAGGCCGGAGTACAGTGGCATGATCTCAGCTCACTGCAACCTCCGCCTCCCAGTGATTCTCTTGCCTCAGCGTCCTAAGTAGCTGAGATTACAGGTGCCCGCCGCCGCACCCAACTCATTTTTGTATTTTTAGTAGAGACATGGAGACAGGGTCTCACCATGTTGGCCAGGCTGGTCTCAAACTCCTGACCTCAGGTGATCCGCCTGCCTTGGCCTCCCAAAGTGCTGGAATTACAGGAGTGAGCCACCATGCCCAGCCCTGTTAACTTTTAGATAACTCTAGAGAAGATAACTTTTTAATCCTCCCCTCCTCATATCTCAATATTGTTTTCAGTAAAAGTCATGTAATAATCATTTTTTGATTCTATAGTTTTAAAACAATCATTAAAAAGGAAAATATTTCAGCTCCAAAGATACTCAAATTCAGCAAAATAGTTCATGTATGAGCTAAAATTTGCCCTTAGAAAACAAAAATATTATTGCCTATAGTTCACACTGTTGCACAGTCTCTAAGTGGTCACACAAAACAGCCGAACTGAAGTCATTCAAGGCTGTTTCTTTACTTTGCAGTCTCTATGTTGTCACTGTTCATTTTGATTCTACTGTTTAAACACAGAAATATGTAGTTCCACAGAGACTGGGGGCATAAACTGTGCTGAAATTGCATGCAAAATATTTTGTGTTTATTGTTAGAAACAGAATCTCACTCTATCACCCAGGCTGGAATGCAATGGCATGATCCTAGCTCACTGCAGCCTTGAACTCCTGGGCTCAAGTGATCCTCCTGCCTCAGCCTCCTGACTAGCTAGGTCCACAGGTATGTGAGACCACGCTGAACAATTTTTTTTTTTAGAGTTGGGGTCTTGCTATATTGCCCAGGCTTGTATCTAACTCCTAGCCTCAAGCAACACTCCCACCTAGGCCTCCCAAAGTGCTACAATTATAGGTGTGAGCCACTCTGCCCTGCCAAGATTTTGAACCATGATGAACTTTCTCTCAAAACAAATGGTAAAGTGGAGATTACATTTGTCAGGGGCTGGTGATGTCTAGTTGGAATAAAATGTTTATTATTAAAGAGTAAATATTAAATGTATACTAATCTGAAACTTACATATAAATGATCAAAACTCAACTGTAACTGTAGCAATGATTTAGAATTTCACCAACAAAATATCTTTGGGGAAGGAGTATTTTATCACCAACATTGTTGAGAGTTGCTGGCAAATAGTGATAATAAAAAGCTAACTGACTTTAAGTTGCTTTTATGGTTGTTTTTGTCTTCTCTATAAATAAGGCACCCTTACTGACTACACCCAGGGAAGAGTCCCCCCTCCCTGTTCTGCCTGTGGTGGGCCACCAGACTCCTAAAATCTCAGCTAAGCCCCTTGCAGCCACACAGTTGTGTCCACGCAACAAGAAAGAAAAGCGGACTGTAGGCCAGGTGTGGGGAGACAGAGGTTGCAGTGAAAACAATGTTGACATATGAGGAGGGGAGGATTAAAAATTTATCTTCTCTAGAGTTATCTAAACGTTTTCAGGACTGGGCATGGTGGATCACTCCTGTAATCCCAGCACTTTGGGAGCCAAGGCAGGTGGATCACTTGAGGTCAGGAGTTTGAGACAAGCCTGGGCAACACGGCAAAACCCTGTCTCTACTAAAAATACAAAATTAGCCAGGCATGGTGGTGCATGCCTGTAGTCACAGCTGCTAGGGAGGCTGAGGCACGAGAATTGCTTGAACCTGGGAGGCGGAGGTTGCAGTGAACCGAGATCATGCCACCACACTCCAGCCTGGGTGACAGTGAGACCCTGTCTCAAAAAAAAAAAAAAGAAAGAAAAAGGTACTGTAGAGTTTCAGTTTGACCATCTGTCCGCACAAGCTCAAAGGCCACCTCAATAGATACCCACAGAATTATAAAATTTTCAAACTTACGACATCCTTAGAGATCATTTAGGTCAAGTCCTCATGTTGTAGATTTAAAAACTAAAGGAGGCCCTCCCTGAAAAGCTGAATAAACTGTACAGAGTCACTCAGCTGGTTAGTGGCAGAATGTGGAGCAGAAGTCAGGCCTCCTATTCCCATTCCAGAGAGCTCATTTCACTATGTGGAGATAACCATTCTGTACATATTTTGAACAACCACACAGCCCTTGGCCAATTGAGAGAACGACAGGGCATTTATAGAACATGTGGTAGATTAGGAGAAAAGTATAATAAAAAACACAATTGATTTGGACTCAACTGTGTAATGATGAATTTGGTTTCCTTTGTGTGTTGCCCTTTGAAACGGGAGCCATGGGGCCTACCCTCTTAGTTCAGTGTGGCCCTGAGTCTAGAACCAATCCTGCCCTTGGGATCTCTTGGCTCAGTGTCAAGATCCAAGCCTCACTCTTTGGGCTTCTATGCCTCAACCCCTGAGCCCTGCTCTATTTTCTGTGACTTCATGTCCAGCTGTGACCTGTTTCTTCTCTTAGGCCCGAGTCTCTTATTTCCCTTCCTTCCCCTACTAAGGTTCCTCTTGGTTACAGGCCTTACGGAGCATCCTCTATCCTTCCAGGGAGTAGAGCTGTGACCTTGAACCCTAGTCTCCAAGGCGGAACCCCCAACACCTGCTGCTGAATCTGCTGTTTGCCCATTATTCTGCTCACCCTGGACATGTGGTTTATCACTCCTGGTTTTAATGATAGGTGGGAGTAGACAATGGCTCCCATGCACACGCTCCCAGCCTCCTAGAAGGAAAAGCACTGCAATGGCTGGGAATGTGTCAGACCAACAAAAGTACATTGATCCAGCAACATCAGTTGTGAAGCATAAGCCTCAGCTCTGCAATAAGGTAGAAATTACAGTTTTCTTCTTAAGATAGACAGTAATAGGCCAGGCATGGTTGCTCACACATGTAATCCCACCACTTTGGGAGGCCAAGTTGCAAGTTGGGAGGTTTGCTTGAGGCCAGGAGTTCAAGACCAGCCCGGGCAACATGGTACATGGCTACAAAATTAAGGAAAAAAAAAAAAAGCTGAATGTGGTAACACATGCCTGGAGGCTGAGGCAGGAGGATCACTTGAGCCCATGAGTCTAAGTTTATGGTGAGCTATGATTGCACCACTGCACTCCAGTCTGGTTGACAGAGCAAGACTCTGTCTCAAAAAAAAAAAAAAAAAAAAAAAGAAAAGAAAAGAAAAGAAAGCCTACCATTACAATGTCCAAGTAATCTGTGCCCTGTAAATATTTTAATGCCTGTGAGATTAAGAAAACTCTGGATTAATGTCTAATTTGGTGTTCTGTGTATCATGGAACAGGAATTCAAGCTATCAGAAATGACAATAACCATATGTAAATCCTATGGAATTTAGACAAACAGAGCTACTTGTCTGACTTCTAAGCTGTAATACCTTGTTATCTATGTTACTCAGGAACATCAGATTACCTGATTATGGAGATTATGTATCCAAATATTTGCTATCTATGCAAAATAATTTGACCTTCTGACCAAACAGCCCCACCAGCTGATCTAACTATATAGTTGGTGCAGCTGCCTGACCACAAAATTGGCCTGTGGTTTGAGGGTAATGATGCTAACTTAAAGGACCAGCCTAGTGGCCCCACAGATACCCAGACATTCCTGGAAATGAGTGACTCCCAAATCCCATGTCTAACTTTTTAAAAGATATGACTCTTCAGCCTAACTATGTCAACTGGTTATTTTTGAAAGACCTAAAAAATATAAGAATTCATCCCATAGATAAATAAAAGTTAAAGTCCATTACCATTGCATTTTTGAGACTATTACATTGTATATTTTATAGAGCAACAGGTGGCAAAATTCAAGAACGATTAAATAGCATTACTAACTTCAGGTCCAGGCCTGCCACTTACTCGTTGTGTGACCTTGGGAAGCTACTTACCCTCTTCTGTTTCCGTTTCCTCATCTGTAAATTGAGAATGATATGGTAACAACTACCTCATAATAACTATAATAGTTACTGTGGGAGTTAAATGAGTTAATATGTCGAAAATGGTGAAATTAGCATCTGGCCCATAGTGAGTGATTGCTGGCTAAGTGCTACTTGTTTTTCTGTGTCACATGAGATCTCTATGAAAAACTTGTGGTGGAGGCTAAGCAGATATTATTCTTTTTAATGTATAGATGCCAAGTAGTTCACTCCAGGTCATCAAGAAGGTAATGAAAAACCAGACCCTCTGACTCCAAGTCTAGAGCTTTCTCTGGCTCATGCCATTGCCTGTCCATCCACATAGAGATTAGCATGTTGTTGCTTTTACACTTTGTTTGCACAAGTCTCATGCACCATGAGATTCTTTGTTTGATGTGACATGGAGTTCCAAGCCACACAGAACCTGACGCTGGGGATAAGAGCCTCGTCTTCCTGGAAGAGCTGGAGATACTTTTCCAAGGCACACGTTGGATCCCCCCAGTGAGGAGATGCTGATCAAAACCCCATCTCCAGCCTGGTGCGGTGGCTCATGCCTATCATCCCAGCACTTTGGGAGGCCAAGTAGGGTGGATCACTTGAGGCCAGGAGTTCAAGACCAGGCTAGCCAACATGGTGAAACCCCATCTCTTCCAAAAAATACAAAAAAATTAGCCAGGCATGGTGGTACATGCCTTGTAGTCTCAGCAACTCGGGAGGCTGAGGCATGAGAATTGCTTGATCCTGGGAGATGGAGGTTGCAGTGAGCTGAGATCGCGCCACTGCCACCGCACTGCAGCCTGGGCAAGAGAGTGAGACTCTGTCTCAAAAAAACAAGAAAACAGACAAAACCCCAAAAACCCTTATATCCAAAATAAATAAACAGATGTTACAAAGCGAGAAGGAAGCAGGACAAAGGACCAAGGTTATTCAGCATCAACTGAGACCCACAATCAAATCTTACTCATCAACAGTAACCTATTAGCCTCTCTAATAGAACTGTGCTGGAAGAGAAAATAAATTAATTAGAAGAATCGTTGACTGCAGCTTGGATGAGAGTTCTTGTTAAGCATAGTCATTAACATCAAAGCATAAAGTTGTTTGGTTTTCTTCTCCCTGATGGGCAGTAAAGGGGAAATGCCATCCTTAAAAGTAGCACCCCAGTAACCACGCCATACATTTTTCTGAGCCGCTCAGTTGCTTCCCAATTAGTTACACAAACCGAGAGACGCCACCCTCATTTTTCCACTTTTCATGAAACACCCTGCAGGAACACACATACTTTTCCAGCAACAAAGCTGAGAAGGTGGGAAAGCGACCCTATGGAGAGGAAAATGTAGCAAGATGTAGTGAGCCCTTCCTTTCTCTATTCCTTTCGAGAACCCCACTCCAAAACACCCTCCTACTGTCAGAGATTCGAACCAGAGAGACTCCAATCTTGAATAGGGGCTGGGTAAAATAAGGCTGAGAACCACTGGGTGGCATTCCCAGGAGATTAAGTCATTTGTCACAGGATGAGACAGGGGGTTGGCTCAAGATACAGGTCACAGACACCTTGCTGATAAAACAGGTTGCGGTAAAGAAGCTGGCCAAATCCCACCAAAACCAAGATGGCAACGAACATGACCTATAGTCATCCTCACTGATCGTTATATGCTAATTATAATGCATTAGCATGCTAGAAGATACGCCCACCAGTGCGATGACAATTTACAAAAGCCATGGCAACATTACGAAGTTACCCTATATGGTCTAAAAAAGAGAGGAACCCTCAGTTCCAGGAATTTCCCATCCCTTTCCTGAAAACTCATGAATAATCCACCCCTTGTTTGGCATATAATCCAGAAGTAACAGTAAGTATAAGCAGCTGAGCAGACCATGCCGCTGCTCTGCCTAGGGAGAAGCCATTCTTTCATTCCTTTACTTTCTTAATAAATTGGCTTTCACTTTATGGACTCACTCCGAATTCTTTCTTGCACGAGATCTAAGAACTCTTTTTTTTTTTTTTTTTTTTTTTGAGACGGAGTCTCGCTCTGTCGCCCAGGCTGGAGTGCAGTGGCCGGATCTCAGCTCACTGCAAGCTCCGCCTCCCGGGTTTACGCCATTCTCCTGCCTCAGCCTCCCGAGTAGCTGGGACTACAGGCGTCCGCCACCTCGCCCGGCTAGTTTTTTGTATTTTTTAGTAGAGACGGGGTTTCACTGTGGTCTCGATCTCCTGACCTCGTGATCCGCCCGTCTCGGCCTCCCAAAGTGCTGGGATTACAGGCTTGAGCCACCGCGCCCGGCCGATCTAAGAACTCTTTCTTGTGGTCTGCATCAGGATCCCTTTCCAGTAACACTACCACTGTTTAAAGTATCATTTAAAAAACAAATAGCAGTTTCTGAGAATGAGATCCTTCGATGCCAGGATAAAGACCTCAATTTGAAGTATTTTCCAGAACACCTGTTAGAACACAGCTGATGACTCTCTTCTTGAACAACTCGATTCACATGGCTCGCGGGACCCTCTGCTGCCTTGATTTTCCTCCTGTGTCATTGACAACTCTCCAGTCTCCGGCAGCTCTTCCTCATTTTCCTTACCTGCCTGGTCACTCCTCTCTAACTACCTTTCACTCTCTAAGTGACCTCACACAGTTCCATGACCCTTGCAGCATTTATATGCTGAAAGCTGCCCTAGCTCCTGTCCTGAGCCCGCCTCTACACTCCGGATCTCAATATCCTGTTGCTTATTCAGCACAGCCACTTGAAAGACTAGTAGGCATGTCTAAGTTAGCATGTCCAAAATTTAGCATCTCAAAGTTAGCATGTCTGACCTCTGAATGCTTCCCTCATGCTCCCTTTATCAGCAAATGACAATTGCTCAGGACAAAAACTTCCAAGTCTCACTTTTTAAAAATTTTCCTCTCCAATCCAGCAACAAATTATTTTGACTTCATCTTGAAATATACCCTGAACCCAGCCTCTTTTCCTTCCATCCACTGACACCACCCTGGGCCAAGCCATGTACCATCCAGACATTTATACTATCTCCTAAGCAGCCCCTCGTCTCCACTGTATCACTCCTTCAGCCATCTGTGTTGCTAGAAAGGGACAGCTGAGGCTGAATCATTTATGCAGGAAAGAGGTTTAGGGAGCTCACAGTTCTGCTGGCCAGAAGATTCAAGACAGGGCATCTGGCGAGGGCCTCAAGCTGCTTCCACTGGTGGCAGAGGTGAAGGAGAATGGGTGTATGTAGAGATCACATGGAGAGAGATGAAGCAAGAGAGAGAGGGGGAGGTGCCAGGCTCCTTTTAGCCAGCTGTTACGTGAATTAATGGAGCAAGAACTCATGCTATTAGTTCTATTACCTCAGGGAGGGCAACAAGCCATTCATCAGGGATCTGCCCCCATGACTCAAACACCTCCCATTAGGCCCCACCCCTAACGCTGGGGATCAAATTTCAACATGAGGTTTGAGAAGGTCAAATAGCCAAACCATAGCATTGCACCTCTGGCCCCCCAAAACCCATGTCTTTCAAAGACTGCAAACTACAAGCATCCCTTCCCAAGAGTCCTCCAAATCTTAACTTGTTTCAGCATCAACTCAAAAGTCCAAAGTTTCATCTGAGACTTGAGGCAAGTTCCTTACAGCTATGAGCCTGGAAAATCAAAAACAAGCCTTGGCCATCCCCACCCCTATAACTTTGCTGTGTGAAGCCCACATGGCTGATCAGTTAGGTTGGAGTTGAATGTCTGTGTCTTTTTCAAGCTGAGGGTGCATACTGCTAGTGGCTCTCTAATTCTGGGATCCCCACATCAGCCCCGTTACCATGGCTCCCCTAGGCAGTGCCCCGTGGGGGTCTCTCTATGGTAGTTCTTGCCCCTGTAGCAGGCTTCTGCCCGCACACTCAGACTTTCTGATACATCCTCTGAAATCTAGGTGGAAGCTAAGCCTCCATCACTCTTGCATTCTGGGCACATGCAGACTTGACATGTGGAAGCCTCCAAGGCTTATGGCTTGTGCCCTCTGGAGCAGCATCTGGAGCCACGCCTGGGGCCTTTTAAGTCAAGTGTAGAGCTGGTGCACCTGGGATAGGGGCAGTAGCATCCCGAGGCAGGGCAGGAGGGCAGCAGGGGCTGCCCCCCAAAACCACTCTATTCTCCCGAGTCTCTGGGCCTGTGATGCGAGGGGCTCCTCAAAGATTTGCAAAATGGCTTCAAGGCCTTTCTCTTATTTTCTTGACTACTAGCACATGATTCTCTTTTACTCGTGCTAATTACTTTACCAAACAGTCTCTCAGCTGTACCCCTGGATTCTTCTCCCAAAAATGCTCTTTCATTCTCTGCCATATGGCCAGCCTTCAGATTTTCCAAACTTTTACTCTGTGCTTCCCTTTTCATAATAAATTCTACCTTTAGGTCATTTCTTTGCTGCTGTAATTGATCTTGAGCCTAAGCTTTTATTTTTTTTTTTTTTTTTTTTTTTTTGGAGACGGAGTCTAACTGTCACCAGGCTGGAGTGCAATGGCACAATCTCATTCACTGCAAGCTCTGCCTCCCGAGTTCAATCAATTCCCCTGCCTCAGCCTCCCAAGTAGCTGGGACTAAAGGTGCACACCACCACACCTGGCTAATTTTTTGTATTTTAGTAGAGACGGGGTTTCACCATGTTGGCCAGGCTGGTCTGGATCTCCTGACCTCGTGATCCGCCTGCCTCAGCCTCCCAAAGTGCTGGGATTACAGGTGTGAGTCACCGCGCCCGGCTGATACTAAGCTTTTAAAACCAGCCATACCCCCCACTACTAGAGCACTTTGCTGCTTAGATATTTCTTCTTTTGGACACCCCAGGACATCACTCTTAAGTCTGGCCTTCCGCAAATTCCTAGGGCATGAACACAATGCAGCCAAGTTCTTTGCTAAGGCCTAACATGGGTGACTTTTCTCCAGTTCCCAATAAGTTATCTGTTTCCATTTGAGACCTTGTCAGCATGAACTTTACTGTCTATATTTCTATGGACAGTTTAGTCACGACCGTATAACCAATCTCTAAGAAATTCCAAACTTTCCCTCCTCTTCCTATTTTCTTCTGAGCCTTTCAAACTCCTCCAATTCTCTGCCCAGTACCAAGTTCCAAAACTGCTTCCACACTTTCAGGTATCTTTAGAGCAATATCCCACTCCTTGGTACCAATTTTCTGCATTAGTTCATTTTGCATCGTTACAGAGGAATACCTAGGGCGGGGTTGTTTATAAAGAAAAGAGGTTTATTTGGCTCATCGTTGTACAGGCTGTACAAGAAGCATGGAACCAACGTCTGCTTCAGATGAAGGCCTCAGGCTGCTTCCACTCAGGGCAGAGGGCAAGGATAACTAGCAGTGCAGAGATAACCGGGTGAGGTGGGAGGAGGAGGCAACAGAATCTCTTTAACAAGCAGTTCTTGCCAGTAATAATAGAGAATGCACACATCCCCAAGGGAATGCATTAATCTATTCATGAAGGAACTACCCCCAAGGCCCAAACACCTCCTACGAGGCCCTACCTCCCACCACCATCACATGGGGAATCAAAATTCAACATAAGATGTGGTGGGGACAAGCCATATACAAACCATAGCACCTGCCTTTGAAAACATAAATCAAATTACAGGTACTTCTCCATTCAGAAGCCTCCAGTGATTTTCATCTCATCTAGAAGCAAGCCCTAAATCTTCCCACGCCCTACAAGGCTTGGCCATCTCCTGTCCCACATATCACAGCCACACTGGCAACCGGTACAAGCCCATCTTGAAGCTGTTGCACTTGTGGCACCCCTGGAGCGCACAGCTTTGCTTTCAGCCACCTCCGGGGTTTGCTTCCTTGCTTCAGGCAGGCTTATGGCTCTCCATCCAAACAGCATCCTCACACCCCACCTCAGTCCTCTCCATGTCTCACCCTGTCTTACTGGTTAAATTGTGTCCCCTAAAAAGATATGCTAAAGTCCTAACTCCCACGTATCTGTGAATGTAACCTCATTCGGGAACGGAGTCTTTGCAAATGCAATCACGTTAGCATGAGGTCATTAGGGTAGGTTCTCCTCCAATAGAACTGATGTTCTTAGGAGACAGACACACACACACACACACACACACACACACACGAAAATGCCACGTACAGACAGACACAGGGAGAAGATGGTCACATGGCAACAGAGGCAGAGATTGGAGTGGTGCAGCTGCAAGCCAAAAAATGCCAAGGGATTGCTGACCACAACCAGAAGCTAGTGGAGGCACAGAAGGATTCTACCCCCATCTTAGAAGCTGTGTGGCCCTGCTGACACTGACTTTGGACTTCAAGCCTCTGGACCATGAGCAAACAAACTTCTGTGGTTTTAAACCTCCTATTCTATGGTACTTTGTTATGGCAGCCCTAGGAACCTAACAGACCCTGATTAATGATTCTCGATGCCACTTACCACTTCCTGAAATTGTATCTTTACTTCTTTATTTTCCTCTGCATTCGATTATGAGCACCACAAAGAAAGCGTTTTAGAACCTTGTCTAGGTTTGAAAACCATCAATCTTCTGACCACCGCATCTCTCTCATGCCCTCAAACTTTTCTCTTTCTGAGTTTTAAGGATCAGAAATTGTTTTTTGTATGTCAAACATGCCAGCCAAGATCCTGAATGCTTCAAAGCATTCATTATTTGCATCAAAAACAATAAGGAATTTTAGAATTCTTTTTTCATTAAAATATTTCTGTACTCATTTTTACTCTGTTTTTTTTTTCTCAAGAATAAATGAAGACATGAAAGTGTCACAGGCTCCTGGTTAGAGAATCATCCTCATTGTGTCTCTGTCCTTACCTTCTTGAGATCTGGCTATATTGCCCTCAGACCATAATGAATGTCTTTAGTCCTCCCAGAAAGAAACCCCTTTCACCAGATACGAAATAAACCCAGGTTACTGAAGATCAGATTAGCATGGATCAAGGTTCTCATGTTGTTCAACAAAACAGCAGTGACAAATCAATATTAACACTTCAGTGTTTGCTCCTGACATTCAATAAAAATATGTAGGTAATCAAAAGTCAGGAAATGCTTGTGATTTTATACTTTTTAATGTGAAAATAGAAGCACCCTGTTAATAAACTCTGTGGCATGTATTCTATATAAATGCTGAAAATCGGGTGCTATGATCGACGTCTCAAAGTGGAATCTTGGATTATTACCTGTTTTCATCCCTCATTTTTATGCCACAGAATATTATGGGCCCTTTCAGCTACCCCTCTTCATGAGGAGAAAGAACATTACTTCCAAAAAAGTAAAGAATTTTGTAATTGGGAACGCAAACTTCACTGGGTCAGGCCAGATGTTCACCCCCATACACACTTGTAGGGAAGTCTTTTTCTCTTAGAAGGCTGTCTTTGGCTAGGTGTGGTGGCTGACACCTGTAATCCCAGCACTTTGGGAGGCCAAGGTGGGTGGATCACTTGAGGTCAGGAGTTTGAGACTAGCCTGGCCAACATGGCGAAACACTGTCTCCACTAAACATATAAAAATTAGCTGGGCATGGTGGCGCATGTCTGTAGTCCCAGCTACTCAGGAGGCTGAGGCATGAGAATTGCATGATCTGGGAAGTGGAAGTTACAGTGAGCTGAGATTGTGCCACAGCACTCCGGCCTGGGTGACAAAGCGAGACTCCATCTCAAATAGTAATAATAATAATAATAATAACAACAACAATAACTGTCTTTTAGATGTGATCAGAAAAACTAAAAGGCAGTGACACAGTTGAGTCGTGGGCCTTGTGTCTGGAGTTTGTGCTTTGGGATGGCCCTGAAGGCAGGATATTCCCAACCTGCCAATCAGAAACCAGCACTGGAAGGGCCTCCTGTGTAATCCACTCTCCTTAGTAGCTCCTGGCCACAACTCACAACACAACTAAAAACCAAAAACCATTCTTACTAGGTTTAGCCAAATGCTTACATAACTTAATGAGGCACTATGTGTTCACTATTTCATCCATAAATGGTCCATACATTATAGATATGTGTACTTTCGTTTCATTTTTATTTTTATTTTTTTGCGATGGAGTCTCACGCTGTCGCCTGGCTGGAGTGCAGTGGTGCGATCTCAGCTCACTGCAACCTCTGCCTCCCGGGTTCAAGCAGTTCTCTGCCTCAACCTCCCAAGCAGCTGGGACTACACGCACCCACCACTATGCCCGGCTAATTTTTGTCTTTTTAGTAGAGACGAGGTTTCACCATCTTGGCCAGCCTAGTCTTGAACTCCTGACCTCGTGATCCACCTGCCTTGGCCTCCCAAAGTGCTGGGATTACAGGCATGAGCCACTGTGCCAGGCCAGATGTGTGTACTTTTATAAACAAAATCTCAGTGCTATTATCACCTGAAATTTATCAACGATTTCTTATAGTCTGTATTCCGCTTTCTCCAATTGTCTCATAAATGCTTATTGTTTATATGGATTACACTTAAAGAAATGGTAATTTATTTAGGCAGATGTTTGTAATAAACTCACATGGGCTGGGCGAGATCCAGGAGGCAGAATGGAAGCCACTTCCTGAGCCTCTAAGACCGGCAAGTTGGGTATAAACAAAGGAACAGCTGATTTGAAAATATTTTGCCTGGACATCTCCTGTCCTATTCAAAAAATGATACTACAAATTACATTTCTGCTTTTTCAGCAGTGGCATACAAGGGCCTGCCAGGAGCATTTTAATATTGCATTTTACAAACTGAACTCATGCCAACTTCTCTCTGGGCAGAATTAAGTGTTACTCTCCCAACAGAAGCTCTGCCTACGTTTTATTAAGCCAGGCTCCAGGCTGAAGGATCCCCATTCTCAACTTCAAGTCCCGCAACTATCTTGGATTTTGGAAACTACAATGCGGTATTTTTTTTGGCAAATGTTGTAGTTTCCTAGGAAAGAAAGAAACTCGTCAGGATGAAGGAGTGGATAAAAATGTGACCCAGGTTGAGCTGGCTCCAGCATGAAGTTGCATAACAGCAAAAGCTACTTTTCCACTAAATCTAAGCAAAAATTGTGCTGTAGCCCAGGAATTTCAAGAAAGGCTTGAGGATACCAGGATGTACCCAGATGAAACATGTGCTGTACAAATAACACCCATGGAGTGAATAGAACAAACAAAACACTTAAATGCTAACAATAATGTATAATATACACCACAGTAATACACACCCAGACACACAGAAAAACGGCACCTGACCCTGTGGTCACGAGTGTGCACGATGGTGCACATGGTGGACCCAGGGCAGGTACAGATTCAAAAATGCGCAGCGGTCATGGTCGCATACGCTGTACCAAAAAAAAAAAAAAAAAAAAGCATTTTCTTCCCCCCTTTCCCATCCAATTAGATAAATATAACAAGCCATGGGGTTTTCATTCGTTTTGAAGTTTCATACACTGACATTTTTGTTCGAAGATCTAGGCAGATCTTGCAGGATTCACTCCCAAAGTGGTAGACGGAACTCACCCAGGACTGCGAGGGGAGGGGGAGGTCACCTGGAACTCTACAACGGAATCAGCGACTGCCGTGCTTAGGTGGCACCCGCTCTCAGCAGCAGAGGTCTCGGCCACGCCGCTGGGAAGTGGAAGCCATCCGAGGCTCCCGCGCCACCTCCCGGACCGACACGTTGACAGTGGGGGCTGGACCAGGCGCTGGCTAGGGATGCTTGATTCGCCCGGAGGTGGGGGGCTTGGAGAGGTCCTGGTGGGCTCCTAAGGGTCGGGGTAGCTGCCACCTCCCCTAGAGGGCTCTCCGGGAAGGGAAAGAGTGGGAGGAAAGGCGACCCCACTAGAAGAGGGCAGGTGCACCGGGCAGGCAGTGGCGCGGGGACTGAGCCACCGAAGGCCGAACGTTAGAGCAAGAGCTGGCAGCAGGGCGGCGGGGGCTTCGGGTCCCGGCTAAAGTCAGGGCACAAGCTAGGTGGCTCAGCGCCCAGAGTCACTTACCATCCTCCAGCGCTTCGTGCACCAGCAGTAGACCGAGCAGCAGCCAGACCTTCATCTCGCGGACCTCGGAGCGTAGGAGCGCGGCGGCTGCGCGGGACCGGGGCGCGGGGGAGGCGGCGGGCGAGGGGCGGGCTCCTGGGACGCTGCAGCGGGAGGATTCGGTTTCTTGAGGAGGCACACAGTTTGGGGGGAAAAGTTGGGAAATTTTTAAAAAAACATTCCCAGACTTCTCCTGCCCCCTGGCGGAGCCACGGTGCTCAGCGCTTCTTCCCAGCGCGAAGAGGAAAGGCTAAGGGCGAAATGTGAATTACAACAGCCACTCCTTGAATTTCTCCAACGCTGGGCGTTTTCACCGAGGTTATCAAGTTCAAGAAGGACCAGCGGGTGCTGACGGGATCACGTTTAACCACGACTTTCCAAATGTCACCAGCCCTCGCCCCCACCTCGTCAGGCACAGCCTGAGCCCTCTGTAAACAGTGCTTCCTAAATATTTCTGTTCATTCCGTTTCTCTCTCCCACATGCATTCCACTCACAGGCCCGTTGCCCTGGGTTCTTGCTGCTCCTCTGTGGCCCGAGTTGGGCTCTGCATCCAGCCCCGTAACTGCTAGTGGGGGTGGGAGGACGGAATCATTACAGGAATAACGTGGAAAATGAGACTGCGCAGAGAACTTGGGCTGTGGTGGGGAGGCAGGAGAATAGGGAATTAGAGTAAGCACGGCTAGGATATAAGCAGGAGAACAGCAGGTGCAGCCAGTTCGCAGAAGCAAAAGATCGGCAGGTGCAGATAGTTCTAGGCACGATTAGGCGGCACACAGGCCACATCCTTGCTCCTCTGATATCAAGGCAAAAGTTTCCACTTTAGCCTCTGATTGGTGGCAGGCCAATCCTTCGTAGGGTGTAACCAGTTGGAGGCCTCTAAAGGGAACCCAGGGGTGTTGCCAAGTTCTTTTCGCTTTATAAAATCCCTGGGGACCATCGGCTTCCTGCAGCGCACTCTGAATTGTCTTCTATAAATCTACGCTTTCCTTCCTCCCTTCTGTTGCTTTGTTTTTCCTTGCTTCTTTCTTATGTTACTCTGCATTTTGTTCAATTCTTTGTTCAACAGGCCAAGAACCTGGACAACTCTGTCAGGTAACAGTGGGGCAGAGGATTCAGGCTTTCACGAGCCCCTCTGCGGAAAGCCATCCTGCGTTTCTGAGCTTGCAGTCTCACATGATCAAAGCAGTTTGCTAGCGGGGGAGATGCCGGTGTGTGCTCCCCCTGGTGAGAAGCAGCCCATCTCATCCTGATCTTCAGTACCAGACACCGCTATTAAAGAGAGATCAATTCTGAGTATCAGGAAAGGGATTTGTCCCTCAACACCCAAGGAAAGAAGTGCTGCCATTTACAATAAACTAATGCTTCTCAGTCACTTCTGCAGGAGGAACCAAGAATTCTACATTCTGTTGCCACCTCTAGCCCGAGCTTTGCCACTCGCTTTGTGATGCAGAGAACAATTGCCTGGTAATAAAGACCAAAGTTCAGATCTTGACACTGGCGCAAACTCTGAAAGCCTCTCACAATTCACTTAACCTTCTGGGTTTTAGCATCTCTTGTTTATTAAGAGAAGGAACTAGACGATTATTTCAACAGGAGTTTGCTATGTGATTAACCTTATGGCTATGAAGGTTAAGACATCATCTATTATGGCAGCTTTTAAGGAGTAGACAAGAATTTAGACCACTACAATGTGGCATGTCACGTTCTGGGGAGAATTCTGAGCAAAGGACTTGGAGGGTGCACACAGAGGGTAAATCTGCCTAAGTTGCCCCATCCTGAGATTTCTTTTCATTCTGACCCGGTGAAATGACTGCTTCACTCTCGCTCCCTATTGGAGCCTGGGGTTGGGTCTAGATTACTCCTCTCAGTCCCAGTCTCCCCACCATGCTAACTGTGCATGTTCCAGGTCCGCCTCTCTTATGCCATCTTTGTCAAGTTTCACTGCCCTGGCTCAGCTACATTTAGCTTAGAGTGGTACCTCTTTCTCTTGCCACTTAGAGGTTCTTCTTGAGAGGCTGAGGCGCGAGAGTCATTTGATCCTGGGAAACGAGATTGCAGTGAGCTGAGATGGTGCCACTGCACTCCAGCCTGGGCAATAGAAAGAGACTCTGTCTCAAAATAAATAATTAATAAATAAAAGCAGAGGAGAGAGGCCTCAGAGAATGCCCATTCTTCTGCCACCTTGCTCTCAGATTTCTACCATTCAGAACGATAAGATAATACATTTCTGTTCTTTAAACCACCCAGTCTGTGGCTCTTTGTTATGGTAGCTCCAGGAAACTAATACAGGGTCTGTATTAGGATGGGAACAGAATTCATAAGAAGTATAGGGGCTTCCCGAGACATGTAGCTATTTCATCACAAGGCTTATTATCCTTGAATGAGACAATCTCAAGATGATTTTAAATTTGAAAACGAAAACTGCCAAAGCTGTATTTTTCATGGGTCTTATTTCACTATAAAAATCCACGTGCTTTGTCTCTACGGTGAGAAAGAATTTTATTATTAAAATCTGTTGTGTTGATCTTTTCCATTCCTTTTTCAACAATTACTATAATGTTAGCCAATTAAAATAAGCATTATCTTGCAGCTCTAAATCAAATACAACTTGAAGCCTGCTTTCCCAAGGCCTGATTAATTTTTTTGTGCATTTAGCTTCTATCTGGTCACCTTAATGGACCTTCTTAGTAGCCTAAATAGTTTTCAGTTGATCTCTTGGGTTTTTAGATAAGTGATCACATTACCTGTAACACCCACTTTTCTTTATTTTCTTTTCTTTTTTGTTAGATAAGTCTTACTCTGTCGCTTAGGCTGGAGTACACTGGCACAATCTCAGCTCACTGCAACCTCCACCTCTTGGGTTCAAGTGATTCTCCTGCCTCAGCCTCCTGCGTAGCTGGGACTACAGGTGTGCGCCACCATGGCTGGCTAATTTTTATATTTTCAGTAGAGCTGGGGTTTCACTATGTTGGCCAGGCTGGTCTCAACCTCCTGACTTCAAGTGATCCTCCTGCCTCAGCCTCCCCAAGTGCTGGGATTACAGGTGTCAGCCACCATGCCCGGCCATTTTCATTGTCTATTTTAATTAATGGTAGTTTTCTATGCCTACCCACGAAATCCCCCTACTCTATTGCCTTCCGTGCTTTTTATACGCCCCTTTGAAGTGGTGAATACCATTAGGAATTTGTTAGGTAAGAAAAAATCAGCCAACATTTTGGGCATCCCTTCTCCATCCCCAAGATAAGGACATGTAAATTCTTTAACTAGTCTTCATTAACTATAGACATACAACCAAGACGATTTTTTCACAAAAATCTATTGGGGGATCTCACCCCCAATATTTCAACATAGGTTCTTTTTATTTTCCATAAGTGTCAGCCGGCTGAGAAATAAACGAAAAGAGTGCAAAGAGGAATTTTACAACTGGGCCGCTGGGGGTGACAACACATATTGGTAGTACCGTGATGCCTACCTGAGCTTCAAACCAGCACGTTTTTTATTAAGGGTTTCAAAAGGGGAGGGGGTGTAAGAACAGAGAGTAGGTACAAAGATCCCATGCTTCGAAGGGCAGAAAGCAGAACAAAGATCACATGCTTCTGAGGGAACAGGACAAAGGGCAAAAGCAGAACTACTGATAAGGATCCAACAAAGATCACAAGGCAAAGGGCAAAAGCAGAACGACTGATAAGGGTCTATGATCAGTGGTGAACGTATTGTCTTGATAAACATCTTAAACAACAGAAAACAGGGTTCAAGAGCAGAGAACTGGTCTGACCACAAATTTACCAGGGCGGAGTTTTTTCCCCACCCTAGTAAGCCTGAGGGTACTGCAGGAGACCAGGGCGTATCTCAGTCCTTACCTCAACCACATAAGACAGACACTCCCAGAGTGGCCATTTATAGACCTCCCCCCAGGAATGCATTAGTTTCCCAGGGTATTAATATTAATATTCCTTGCTAGGAAAAGAATTTAGCGATCTCTCTCCTACTTGCACGTCTGTTTATAGGCTGTCTGCAAGATGAAAAGTATGGCTCTTTTTGCTCAACCCTGCAGGCAGTCAGACCTTATGGTTATCTTCCCTTGTTCCATAAAAATTACGTTCTTTTTCAGGGTGCACTGATTTCGTATTGTTCAAACACACATTTTACAATCAATTTGTGCAGTTAACACAGTTATCACAGTGGTCCTGAGGTGACATACATCCTCAGCTTATGAAGATAACAGGATTAAGAGATTAAAGTAAAGACAGGCATAAGAAATTATAAAAGTATTATTTGGGAACTGATAAATGTCCATGAAATCTTCACAATTTATGTTCTTCTGCCACAGCTCCAGCCGGTCCCTCCGTTCTGGGCCCCTGACTTCCCACAGTGAAAATCAATGCTTCCAGGTTTTAGCAGTAACAAAATTTAGTGGTTTTAAATATGGGACTCCCTGAAAACTTCATTCTGATAGAAATGCCAGACATTTTTGATGCTCCCAGAGCCACTCATCAAGAGACATCTTAGGGTAGGGTAAGGTAAGGATCCCAGAAGCTTAGTCTACTTAAAACCAATGAAGCACAAGTAATGACCTTCCTAGCTCCAGGATGTAGCATGTTATAAAGATGCATCACCTGTTCATTAGTTGTGAGAGCCTCTAAGTGGCAAGGGAAAGAGGGACCACTCTAAGCCAAAACGTAGAATAGGAAACTTGTGACTTGAAAGCTTTGGCCTCTTTTTTCTTTGCTCTTTCTTTCTTTTTTTTTTTTTTTTTTTGAGACAGAGTCTCGCTCTGTCACCCAGGCTGGAGTGTAGTGGCACAATCTCTGCTCACTGCAAGCTCCGCCTCCTGGGTTTACGCCATTCTCCTGCCTCAGCCTCCCAAGTAGCTGGGACCACAGGTGCCCGCCACCTCGCCCCGCTAGTTTTTTGTATTTTTTAGTAGAGACGGGGTTTCACTGTGTTCGCCAGGATGGTCTCGATCTCCTGAGCTCGTGATCCGCCCATCTTGGCCTCCCAAAGTGCTGGGATTACCGCGCCTGGCCTCCTCTTTCTCTTAATAGTGTCTTCCCTCCTCTTTCAACTGTCTCTGCCTATTTGCCTTCTCTTGCTTATTTGCTCTAGATGCTCTTTTTGAAAAGTATCTATTATCAGTCATTTACACTTGCGTGCCAACTAAAGTCAATGGTTCTGTTTTAAGAACAATGGCATGCCAAGCCTGATTTCTACCAGAGCAGTGAAATTGTTGGTCCTTCCGTGAAACTATCAGACGTCAGTGAGCAGGTAGGAAAGATTCCGGTGACTTGGAGACTTAGCCACTGGGGATGCCCAGAATCTTGAACTTTGACAATGTTGTATTTGTGGGTTAAGGGACTCAGAACTCAGAAACTGGCTTGGAGATTGGGGCCCACCCTGGGCTATACACTACTCCTGGGTAGTGCGGTCTCTATCCTGTGGGTTTCTCTTCCTCTTGACTGCTCCAGTCTTAATAGAGCAGTAACAACTCTTTGCCCAGAGTTTATGACATCTGATACTGTGATACCTACAACTATTTAAGAGGTGGCTATCAATCTGTTACTAGGAAGGTTTATATAAGTGAGTGTTGAGCCGAGTCTCTAGTTTCACTCACACTTTGATCTACGTTCATTTTAGAGATAGATTCTCACTCTGTCACCCAGACTAGAGTGCAATGGTGCCATCATGGATCACTGAAGCCTCAACCTCCTGGACTCAAGTGATCCTCCCCTCTTAGCCGCCTGAGTAGCTGGGACTACAGGCACTCAGCTAATTAAAAAAAGACTGGAGTCTCTGCTTTGTTGACCAGGCTGGTCTTGAACTTCTGGCCTCAAGCAATCCTCCCACCTTGGCTTCCCAAAGTGCTGGGGTTACAAGTGTGAACCACTGTGCCCAGCCACTTTGACACACTTTAAAAGACAAGCTGAGATAATGTGATAGTGAGAGTTATTTTTGTTATGTCTTTGATAATTTTTTGAGATAGTTCATGGGATGAAATAATTTACTCTTTCCACACAGATGAGGACTTCTCAGCACAATCTCTTTGCAATCCATGGCTTTGAACCCTCAGCCCCCAAAGGAAGCCTATCTGTGTCCTTTAAACACTAAGGAGATCATGTTCTTACCTCCAGGAGCTTCTGGCTGGACCTACAGCCCAGAGACAACTATTGGGGGATAATTTCATGTGATCTCATGGTGGCAAAACAGAGGTAGGGCACAACTGTCTCACAGCAACCCTAATCAAACAAAAATTAAATTGTTTGAGGCTTCTACTTGGCAAGTAGTTTGCTATTTTAGCTTGGTTTTTAATGCTTTCTAAATTGATAGTAAAGTTTTTTAAATTCAACATGTTCCCTCCAATTTACTATAAACAATAGGAACTGCATACACAAATGTTTCAAAATTAAACAAGCTAACTCAAGAGATTTGTAGTTTTAAGCAATTTAGAAACATATTTTAAAAATCCGCTTTGAATTCTCCCTCTCTATCAAAGAGTAAAAAGTTGATAATTATTTACCATATTTAAAAAGTATCCTAGTTACATACAACTGATCACTAATGATTAAAGGCTATGATTGGTGGAAAGAACACTGATGAACTTCTTGCAGATCAAAGCAATGTCAAAGTGATTGGCTCATTAAATGGCAGCTGTAGTGGCAGGATCCCAGATGTGTGACTCTGGGGTAGCATGCTTCAAAAGCAACTGATATTTTTTGGAATGTGCCATGAGGATTGAGGATATGTGAAGACACCTCTCATCTCACAGGACTTGGCAGTCAGTCACACAGCAGGCCCTAGGCTGTCAGCTTAGTATTCTTCAATTGTTTCAATGTAGATTGCTTATATTTCTGAGCTTTAAAGATTTCCAAATAAATAAGGAGTTTAACTTAGGTCAGTATGAAATGTGTGCTTTTGGTATGGGTGACATCTGCATTCTGTATTATTACATATTAAAATTTATTTTAAAAATACACTCACGTCAGAAAGCATATTTTACAGTGGTAAAGCAGCAGTTTTTATTTATTACAAATTCTAAAAAAGAATCCAACTTTGTAAGTAAAAAGAACACTGATGATCACTTAAGACATTTAAATTTAAAATTACTACTAAAAAAACCCTTTACATTCACACAAGTCCAATGCCTTTGTTGGTTTTTACAGACATAGAATTTCTGTAGTGTTTTGGGCCCTATCAACAATTTTTAGTAAGTACTGCAATAACAGAATAAAGCAATAAAACAACGGGACACTCCTAGGGGACACCAAAGATAAAGGGCCCATTAATCAGGTGTAGGCCAGAGAAACCCAACCTGTTGGCAACCTGAGGCTCTTTCCCACCTGGGTCTTGGTGAGACATGTGGCACAGCAAGGCTGTCAGTGCATGTGCATAAATTGTAGACCAGGTCCCACTAAGCTACTTCCGGAAATAGCCAGCCCTTCCATGAGTCACAGAGGTCCCTTGGTCCTTATTCATCTTGATATACTCATGGGACGTTTGGAATTAAGGAGCCCAAGCTACCTTACTTGCATTTGAAGGCTTTCACTTCATATCCTACCCCACCAGTCTAAGAGCCCACCCAACAAGGGTAGCCACAGATAGAGAGATGCTCATGCTCTACAGGCTGCCTGACCCTGGAACCAGCCTGGGGCCCTGACAATGACCTCCACCGGGCTGTCAGTGGCTAGGGAAAGCTCTTTAAGACCCAGCGATCATGGCAGTGGCATCAGCCATGGTGAATCAAAGTTAAGTATAGTGCTCCCAACAAACAGGGTTACCAACTGGGTTGAGCAATAACAAAATGCATTTGAAATCAGTAAGACTAAACTGTGTATATATAAACAATAATGAACATTACAAATACCAACAACCACAACAATAACAGATCAGGCTTCTCAAAATCCAGAAACCGGAAGGCTAAAGTGTTTAAATACAATCATGTAAGGAAAAAAAAAAAATCTCCCCAAAACCATAAAGTCAAGCAACCTTATTTTCACATCTATATGACTAAAAAATGAAAATGACCTTTGCTGGCATTACTTGCCATGCAAATATCCATCCTTTCCCCCTTGATATTTAAGGACATGTGGGATAACTTTATAAAAAAGTAAAGTGTACAGAGAAGGCACTGTTTTGGCACTAGCAAAAAGGACAGTTAATTTTCACACGAATCACGTGAACTTTAATAACCCGTGATACACATGCTAAACTCAATCCTTTAAAGCCCTGTGGAAACTGTATTTTTCGTGGTAAGTAACAGTTGCTTGAAGCGTATTAGGAGAAATCATGAGCCACATCACCGGAAAGGGAGAGTCAGAATCTGGCATGATTTCATCATGTGGTTTGTAATCTCAGAACACGCCCTGATTTAAGAGGAGGGAAAGCAAGGCTCAAGTGCTCCCTCTGTCATCATGGGTACTGGAGGCCGATGGCTTTTCCTTATGCTCCCTGCTAAGCATTTAAATAAATTTAGAAAATAGATAAAAATAGATTCTAATTAAAGTGTTTTAAATTTTTTTTTTTTTTTTTATTGAGGCAGGGTCTCACTGTTGCCCAGGCTGGAGTGAAGTGGCGTAATCTCAGCTCGGCGCAGCCTCACTCTCCTGGGCTCAAGCGATCCTCCCACCTCAGCACCCCCAGTAGCTGGGACGACAGGTGTGCGCCACCACGCCCAGCTAATTTTTGTATTTTTTGTAGAGACGGGGTCTTGCTATGCTGCTCAGGCTGGTCTTAAACTCCTGGGCTCAAGCGATTAGCTTGCCTCGACCTCCCAGGGTCCTAGAATTATAGGAGTGAGCCACCATGCCTGGCCTTAAAAAATTTTTTAAAACTACCTGTAAGCACTCAGGACTTTAAAAGTATTTTGACTAATATTTAAAATGTAAAAGTTTTTAAAAAATTTTTATTCATAGAAATTAAAAGAAGACAGTCTCTTATTTTTTAAAGGAGGATAATTCTGAAACTAATATTTTCTATCAACCATGGCTGATAATGGTAAAGTTCTATATATTAATGTTACTTTTTCATATATCTCTCTCTCAAATGACACTATGGCTTTAGTTCTCTCAATGTTTATCTCTGGGGAAAATGTGATTCAGATAATCGGTATTTTAGTATATATCAAAGGTTCTAATATAAATTTTCCTCACAGTTTTTAATAGAGTTTGCATAGCTCTATTCTTAAATGTAGGACTGCCATTGCCCTCTGGTGGTAAGTCACAAATTATTCTTTTTTTTAAGAGTATAAAATTGAGGTGCCATTAGAAGAAATTCTCACTGAAAATGCTGAGAATATATTTCTTAGGGTAGAAAAGTAATTGAAGCTGCTTTTACTTAATCATGAAAGAATTTGCATATGTATTTCTTCATTACTGGAGAAGACTTTATATAATTTTGATTGATTACTAGTCAAAACTCCACAAAACATTTAGGTAATTCTGAGACATTAAAAAAAAAATGTAGTTGAAAACATTATGAATTCAAATGTAGAAACAGAAAGGTGCCAAACAGCTGGTGATACTGACTTGCTAATAAACACCTACCAGGACAGATCTGTCGGAAAAGGTGTGGCAGGAACAAGTAAACAGGAATCCCCAAATGCCCCCACCTCCTCTCCATTCCAGATTACAAAGCACCTGCTATAATGCACTAGAGCTGAGTGACTTCGTATTAGAAACATTATAAATACTTCTTAAAGAGTCTATCTATAGGAAATATACATATAAAATCATAGTATATTTTAAAATAGTTTAAAAACTAAAAATTAGGTATAAGCATATCTATCAACATCAAACATTAATTTTTCTCCACAGCAGTTGGGTTTGGTACCCACATAATGATATAGCCAAAGCCCACCATAAACCCAACTTACTGATACACTGACGTTTGAAATACACACACACAGATATCTATACACTCACATACATACGTAACTGTTAACATAGAAACACACACATCCATTGAGTCTTCACAGAAAAAAAGGCACAGTGGCTGACAAAGCATTTTTTCATATATATTTGTGTCTGCAAAGTGTTTCAATGTGGAAAAATAATTTTTCACCGAATTCCGCTTCAAATTGAGCACAGTGGGCCTAACAGTTTTAGCTGCCTATCACATTCTAAACAAGTTTCTTGACTGCATTACAGTAAAAGATTTGAGTGTTCATATATAAAAATTGTTCACATTTCCTGCGTGAAGGGCCTACTCTAGATTGAGTATAGAATCAAACGTGTTTTCAGTGTACTGTGACAACAGCAAGGATTTCTGAGCATGCCTACAGTTCCTACCAAAATATCCGATCCTGTGCTTATCCAACTCCTTCTCTCCAGTAAAACATGCAGCTTGAGAGAAAATTCTGGGCTTCAGATTTTACTATGTGCACCCTGGAAGTTGTGGAATGTCCGTAATGAGTTCTGTGTCACGGATGCTGTAACACTAGCAGCCAGAAACCCAGGCTTTCTACCTGTTTGATGTTTAATCACAATAAACTCTTGGCTATACAAAACCACTGCAACTTGCTTTCTAATGGCAACAATAAAATAGCTGATTTCTTGGAAGACCCATGAGGAAAACAAATGTTTTCCTTGCCTTTGGATTATGTGGGCCAGCTAGCATGCTTGGTAATGTTCGCCACGGTGTCCCGGGAAATGTCACCCAGCCTCATCCAATTAACTGTTTAATGATTTGTACAAAAAATAGTTCATGAGAAGCAAAACACACTGCAAATAAATAGTCTGCTATTAGGGAAGCCTAAAAAGTAAAATATAACAATGAGAGAATCTTACACGGAAAAATTTATTTGCTCATTTACAAGGGTAACTGTGTTTATATAGCTTTAATTCAATTTAATTTTTTTTTAGTTTAGAGTTTTAAATAACCGTGTTTTTTTAACCAAAATATTTGATTCCCCAATCACTGATGGGTTATTATATTTAACACGGGAGCTTGTATTAACGGGCTTAGTGTGGTCATTTGAAAGCAAATGGAATAAAAAGTGCTAAACAATTTATGGAGTAGGGATGTTCCAAAAGAAACATCAGAGGCAAATTGAATCCAAAGTCCTTAAATTGGGCCAGATGCCATTTAATACTGGAATAGGCATGTTCATATCACAACAGGGGGATTTTCTCTTCTTTCCCTTTGTCTTTCCCTCTTTGCATGATGCTGCTGTAGGCCCCTCATCTCTAGGAAAAGACAAAAGAAACAGAAACAAAGAAGCGAACTCTGTGCCTGACAAGGATAAGAAAAAAACTAAATTGTGATTAAGGAAGTAATGGAAAAAGGATGAATCATTCCACAAGTTGTGTGGTCTGGGAGAGTCTGTTGGCTTATTTTAAGTGACTTTTTAGAAAGGGATGCTTGGGGTTTGCTTATTCAAGCATTGGTCTAACTCTCTGATCTTCAAACATATTCTCATTACAGCCACTCCATGAGCTTTCTGGCCATGGTGACCATCTTCACCTTTTAATTGCAAGGGTCCCAAGTAAGTCACAGTGCCTCTCTTAAGTCCCTGACTGGGGATATGTCATTCACATCAAGTGAAGACCTCATATTTTAGGACCACTGTTTGCAAAGGAGACAAAGTTCAAAGGGAGGCCAGCTAGTGACATGGAATGCCACTCCTGGCCTGCGTAGTGCAGCAGAAGCTGACGCCCTATTGGCTGAGGTGTGAGCAAACTGTCATACCTCACAGGAAAAAAAAAAAAAAAAAAACTGCATTAAACCCACTGTTGGCACTCACAACTTATTGAAAAGGCTCTTTCCTTATCCCCTCATCTTACCCCTAACCAGTGACAGACACCATGATGAGTAACTGCATTTCTGGCATCCCCTAAACTGACATTAATGAAGTCAAACAAGGTGAAGCTACTAGTATTTCCCCAACTGCAGGGGCCAGAGACGAAACCTCTTTACATTCAGTGATTTACCTCTATTTCAGTATGTGCAGTATATGCCACCGATTAATGACGACACCGGAAAAATGTAACACAGTAACAGTAAAATACCAGCTAACTTTTAACACTCATGTTCCCAAGCATATACATAGATACATACATACACACAAACGTACACATACTCCCACTGTTTGGGGGCTGTTCATTACTGATGAATGAAACCTCCACTCAAAAGGTTTCCTCGGGCATGTAATTCACCATCTGAGGAGATGCTGTCCAGGTAAGTAAGTATAAATTAGGGTGAACTATGTATGCAGCAAACCCATGTTAAACTAGCATGCTGATGACATCCGGTCACGGTTTACTCAGCGTAGGATATGTATGCTAACACGATGACCAGCTCTGCTCCTGCAAGTGTTAGAATTCGCTTGTCTTTTCATGGAATATGAAAGGTAAACTAACATTTCTTGGGTGATGGTCATGTGCTTGAATGGCAGATTTTTCTTCTGTTGCTGCATGAATGTTGTCTGGATAAGCATCTTCTTCATCATTTTCATCTCTCAGACGACCCTCCAGGCTGTGTCTAATGCCATAAGCAAAGTAAATCAGGAAGCCTGTTGGGGTGGGGAAAAAAAAAAATCAAGGTTTCAGGTATGTCAGAAAATGACTTTTAAGTTATAGAGGTGGAGAATTAAACACAGAACTTCAGAGTTTTTCTCTTTCTTTTCTGCAGTACTTTAGAACAGGAGTCCCCAAACCCCAGGCCACAGACCACTATTGTTAGGAACCAGGCCAAGCAGCAGGAGGTGAGCGAGCAAAGTCTCATCTGTATTTACAGTCACTCCCCATTGCTAACATTACCACCTGAGCTCCGCCTCCTGTCAGAGCAGGGAGCATTAGATTCTCATAGAAGGGACTGCACACGTGAGGGATCTAGGCTGCGTGCTCTTTGTGAGAATCCATCTAATCCCTGATGATCTGAGGTGGAACAGTTTCATCCCAAACCCACCCCCAACCCTGTCCATGGAAAAACTGTCTTCCACAAAACCTGTCCCTGGTGCCAAAAAGGCTGGAGACCGCTGCTTTAGAAGAATGAAAGGCAAATACAACATACCCCACAGAAGATGTCCTTGATCAATATTTTCCTGCTAGAATGTGCCTCTCTATTGTTAAGACCCAAACTTTATAGATTGTATTTTGCTCTCAACAAGTTTTTCAATGTCTATATGGAAAAATTTTAATTTATGTTTTTTTTTTTTAAATTTCCTGATTTGCCTTTATTAAGAAGAATCAAATTAGAAGAAATGAGGCTGATTCCAGAATATTTCGGATATGTAAATCATGAAATGTCATTCACACTACAACTCATTGAATACATATTTGGGATTACTTGTTTTTTCTCCTAACTTTGCATTTACTTTTGCTTTTCATTTTTATTTTTGTTTTTGAGACAGAGTCTCACTCTGTCGTCCAGGCTGGAGTGCAGTCGTGCAATCCTGGCTCCCTGCATCCTCCGCCTCCTGGGCTCAAGCGATTCTCCTGCCTCAGCCTCCTGAGCAGCCGGAACCACAGGCGCCTGTCACCACACCCAGTTAATCTCTGTATTTTCAGTAGAGACGGGGTTTCGCCATGTTGGCTATGCTGTCCTCGAACTCCTGACCTCAGGTGATCTGCCCATCTCAGCCTCCCAAAGCGCTGGGATTACAGGTGTGAGCCACCGCGTTTGGCCTTCACTTTGCATTTTAAAGGCGCAAATGAAACCAGTCCCAATAATTTCCTGAGTTCCCTAATTTAGTAATAATGAGTCTAACAATATGGATGTGATCCCTACGATTACCAGCCTAACTTCTGGTAGGGGTAAGTGGGTTTTCCATGCCCAGGCCTCACTCTATTGTAGCAGAGTGGATTCCTTCCATGTGGTTCTCAAAAGGAGCCACTGTGTCCCTGAGTCCTAAATCTCCTGGTGACAGGGAAATGCTAGGAGACTGTACAAGTTCACCCAGTAATTTTTTTTTTTTTTTTTTAGATGGCGGCTCGCTCTGTTGCCCAGGCTGGAGTGCAGTGGTACAATCTCGGCTCCCTGTGACCTTGCCTGCCAGGTTCAATGTTTCTCCAGCCTCAGCCTCCAGAGTAGCTGGGATTACAGATGTGCGCCACCACATCCGAATAATTTTTGTATTTTTAGTAGAGACAAGGTTTCACCATATTGGCCAGGCTGGTTTCGAATTTATGTTCTTAAAAGTCAATACTGTAAACAAAATGATATGTGGAATAAAGTCTCAAATTATACCCTAAATACAAGTGATGAATTATCAGAGTCAAGGTCAGGTATTTTGGAAAGTACTCCCTGTATTAACTAAGGGGACACGGATATGCCTTACACGTGTCACTGTCACCAGGAGAATCCAAAGAACTGTCTGCAAAGCAACTGTTTATTAACAGCCACACTGTGTGGGGATCGGGAGGCAATGTTTTAAGTACCCTCCTAAGATCACTGCAGACATATAGGCATTTTGCTGTTTTAGTTTTATTTTAGAAAATTCATTGTGAGTTTTTGGTTGATGTAAAATGACTTTTTCTGGGTTTCATTTTTTTCACCCGTAAGTTGAAAGAAATAGAGCCGACATGGTTCTACTGGGTTAGTGGGAGATACTGATTTAAAAAGGCATCTGAAAACATCTGGAAAAGCACTCAGACATCCCTAAGAATCAGGAAAGAAAGAAATGGGGGGAAAAAAGCTTTTATTCCCAGGCTGGGGGAGAGGGTGCATTTCTCTCATCACAGCACATAAAATAGGAAAGAGAACCCAACATTAAAAGACCTACCAATTGCCATCCAAATGCTGAATCTGATCCAAGTGTCTGCACTCAACTGGACCATCAAGTAAATGTTCACCAGGATGCTGAACGCTGGCAAAAATGGTAAGAATGGAACCTAAGGGGGAAAACAATCCTTTTGAACATACTCATATTTTGAAGCATATTTCAACAGTGCGGCAATTAATTCGGCATATATACTTTCGCACTACCTTAGTCACAGTTAAAACCACGCTTCTAGAGACCATAAAAGGAGAATCACATCTTAGAGTATTTACTAAAGCTCAAGGCAACAGGGGATTTGTAAGATTCAGTAACACCTGCACCGTCAAAATAATTTAGACACACACAGGGGATACCTCTGAAATGCGGGATACATATGGTTATCCCAGGTACATCCTTCCAGGAAGCCCTTTACAAGCCCAAGCCAGTATACTGTTAGCGCCAATGGGACAGGATAGTTTAACTCGCAGTGGAGGAGCTTATCTTTTTAATGTTTAATTTAGTTTTATTTTATTTTTAGAGACAGTGTCTCACTCTGTCACCCAAGCTAGAGTGCAGTGATACTATGACAGCTCACTGCAGCCATGAACTCCTGGGTTCAAGTGATCCTCCCACTTCAGCCTCCTGACTAGCTAGGACTACAGGAATGAGCCACTACACGCAGCTAATATGTTTGTTTTGTAGAGATGGGGTCTCACTATGTTGCCCAGGCTGCACTTGAACTCCTGGCCTCAAGCAATCCTCCTGCCTTGGCCTTTCAAAGTGCTGGGATTACAGGTGTGAGACGCCACACCCGGCCCCAGAGGAAGGGCTTTTGGTGGGAACAAAGTCCTTAGGAGAGGGCAGTGAATTTCTAAAAATATTCACCCTACTTTTCTGATACTACAACTTCTTTTAACATGAAATTTGTTTACTATTACATATAATAATATTGTGATAGGAACATACCCAAGTTTTTGAAAAGGCAGTAAGAGGACCAATGTAGAAGGAATTCTGCACAAAAAGGAACATATCGAAGGATTCTGACACTCTCATTCACTGGCTAACCACATTAGGAGTTGCTGAGGCAGGTCTCAAACACCTGAGGTCAGGAGTTTGAGACCAGCCGGGCCAATGTGGCAAAACCCCATCACCACAAAAACACAAAAATAAGCAGGGCAGGGTGGCTCACATGTAAAATCCCAGCACCTCTGGAGGCGGAGGTGGGTGGATTATTTGAGGTCAGGAGTTTGAGACCATCCTGGCTAACATGGTGAAATCCGGTCTCTACTAAAAATACAAACATTAGCTGAGTGTGGTGGCATGTGCCTGTAATTCCAGTTACTGGGGAGGCTGAGGCAGGAGAAGTGCTTGAACGCGGGAGGCAGAGGAGGCCGAGATCGCTCCACTGCACACCACCCTGGGCGACAGAGAGATTCCATCTCCAAAAAAAAAAAAGAAAAAAAAAGAAAAAAGAAAAAACACATCAAACTAATTATACAGAGAAAATGAACACAGTATTTTGGGTCTCTAATCCTCATTACACATACCATGAAGGCTACTTTCTGCTGATTCTGGGGCTGCCTCCAGATGGTGAGAATGATGGCAACATAGAGAACAAGAAACAGCGCGAGGAGAGCGAGGCTCCAGGCCTCCAGCCTGGTGATGGCGTGAACTCCGTAAGTGGTCAAGACACTCAGGCCCAACACGAGAAAAGCTGCAGGGGGATGTGTAGATAACACAGTCAGCATACCGCGCTCCACCCAGATTGTTTGGTGCAATACAGTATGTTCTGATAAAACATTGAGTTCTGTACACATCTACTTAGCTAAATACAGAGTCTTCGCCTTGCTCTTTCTTCTTTTTCATGGAGAAGAGAGATGTCCAGTTGCATGGATTTAAGAACCATTGCTTATTTACTCATTACTTTCCCCTCTTTAGAAGCCAACCGCCCCTCTTGGTGTTACTGACTTGCATTATCTGCCCACGTGCCATCTGTGTCCTCATTGGTTATTTTCAGACTAGGATGCTATCAGGGGTGGATATTTCCCTTTTTTTCAAATGGGAAATGGCACATCTGGTTATTTTAAGCTGTTGCAAACATGGACTGTGATATGGGTTGGCTGTGTCCCCACCCAAATCTCATCTTGAATTGTAGCTCCCATAATTTCCATGTGTTGTGGGAGGGACCCGGTGCAAGATAATTGAACAGTATGTAGTTTCCCTCATGCTGTTCTCATGGCAGTGAGTAAGTCTCATGAGATCTGATGGTTTTATAAGGAGAAACCCCTTTTGCGTGGTTATCATTCTCTTGCCTGCTGCCGTGTAAGATGTGCCTTTCACCTTCCACCATGATTGTGAGGCCTCCCCAACCATGTGGAACTGTGAGCCCATTAAGCCTCTTTTTCTTTATAATTTACCCAGTCTCAGGTATGTCTTTATTAGCAGCATGAGAACAGACTAATACAGACTGTTAACGTACACAAATAATATATCATCTGCATCTTTTCTCCTTGTTTCGGAGAATGACATCACCACCCCATCCCTGACCATCAAGTCTGCTCTAGGGGCACCTCTTATTTGCTCTGAGAAGCCTGTGCTTTCCTACTTGCCACCAATCATCCTGTCCTGTAAAGCCCAGTGAGAGTATGGACCGCCTCTCTTGGCATCCCAGGTGCCCAGTGGAGTACCCGGCACACAGGCGACATTTTATAAATGTCACTGAAAACACGAATGATTACGTAACTGTGTGTTACATAAAACAAGGATGTCCTATATTATTGGACAATTCCATCAGGTTCCAGTCAGTCAAGTTACTGGCACGGGTACGTAGCCTGATGCTTTCACCCAGAGGGCATCCTAACCTCTAACGAATGTGCCAGTTTGTACTTCTGTCACTCTCGTCTTGAAGTATTCCTTCCTCTTTTGTTCGATTATCAAGATGCAATAAATATATACAGGTAATATAAAGATGATCTCGACGACTGGTGATGCTTTAGGTGAAAATTTCAGGGTGGTTGCTAATATATTCTAGGGCAATGTGAGGCTCTCTGTTCTCTTTCACATCACGCCAGCTCTACCCACACACATCTGGGTCTGTACAATGTGAGCGGAGAAGACGACTTACCCAGGAATCCTACCAGAAAGCTCACGAGAGAAGCTGACTGCTGTGTCGGCAGAAGGGAGGGGAAGAAGAGGGTCCGCACACTGAAGCCCTGTCTCTGCAGCATGGTGACCTGGGACTCACTCTTCGAGGTTACCCTGGGAGACGATTCCAGACCATCTTTCTCGGGAGAAAATTTGGGCTGCTCGTAAGATAAGCCAGGCTGGTACCTATTCCCAAACAGACATCTGTGTCTTTATTCTCAAACAGACATTTGGCCCAAGTGAAACCAGCACCTAAAGCCTTAAGGAAGACATCATACAGAGTGATAGTGTGTAAAGTAAATCAACACTTATGACTCCAGTCCCAGAGCATGCTGAGTCAGGCCACAAACCTTTTCGAGAAAACATCTGCAGCAAAATACCCAAATTTCCCCCAGGAGTTACCTAATCAGAGTCATATATTAGACGGCAAAAGAAAGTGAAACTGTAAAGTAAGGCAATCACAATAAAAGGATGATTATTCTGAAATTATCTATGTCCAAAGGAAATGCGGTTCATGAAAACAGCACAGAAACTCTGGGTAAATTTCAGCTATAAAATAATGCAGTCACCAGTTTGGCCTTCAAAGGCCTCATCACAATCTGTCTTTCTGGCCTCATCCTTCCCTACTGACTCTTCTAGCTAAACCAAGACAAGCTCATCTGACCATCCTGCACGTCTGCACCCATTGCATGCCATTGTCCTTTATTATTTTATCCTCCTCCTGTATAGCCTATATCAAGACATCAGCCTTGACATGGTTTGGCTGTGTCCCCACCCAAATCTCACCTTGAATTGTAGTTCCCACAATCCCCAGGTGCTGTGGGAGGGACCCAGTGGGAGGTAATTCAAAAATCATGGCAGTGGTTACTCTCATGCCGTTCTTGTGATAGCAAGTGAGTTCTCATGAGATCTGATGGTTTTTCATGTTTTGTTTTGTTATTTTTTTTTTGAGACCGAGTTTCGCTCTTATTGCCCAGACTGGAGTGCAGTGGTGTGATCTCAGCTCACTGCAACCTCTGCCTCCTGGGTTCAAGTGATTCTCCTGCCTCAACCTCCTGAGTAGCTAGGACAACAGGTGTCCCCCACCACGCCCTAAGGGGCTTTTCCCCTTTTTGCTCAGCACTTCGCCTTCCTCCCATCATGTGAAGAAGGACATGTTTGCTTCCCCTTCCACCATGATTGTAAGTTTTCTGAGGCCTCTCCAGCCCTGCGGAACCATGAGTCAATTAAACTTCTTTCCTTTATAAATTACCCAGTCTTGGGTATGTCTTTACTAGCAGTGTGAGAATGGACTAATACAAGCCTACTTCTCCTCCTAGTGTCTGCCCCAGGCTTTTCAGTGTGGCCTCTTCTCCTTCTGGGCAGCCTTTACTTATATTTGAAAGTAACATTTTCCCTCCATATAAAGAAATATGCTCACTGAGAAAAAATGCACAAAAGCATACAGGAGAAATTCAAAACCAGCCATAATACTATCAGCCAGTGTTAATCACTGTTAGCACTTTGGTACAATTTCACCCAGGCATATAACAGCTATACAGGCATATATGATTTCTCCATGTAAATTTATTATTTGAGACAGTTCAGACACTACATATACTGTAGTTTTATGTCCTCAAATGGATATATTTCTCCATAAAATTAAATACCATTTTATTTGCTGTAGAAGAGTTCAGTGAATAAATGTAGCCTCATTTATTTAACCATTCCTCTAGTGATATTCAGGTTAGTTTCATTTTTTCACTGTTGTAAATTACCTTTTCCAAAAACATCCTCTACATACATCTATGTGCGCCTCTGGTTAAATCTTTAGCACAAAAATTTTAACAACTGAATTAATGGAACAAAAAGCACAGCATTTTTAAGTGTCTTTAGACATTATGAGAAATGGCCTTTCACGTAGATTAGGCCAACCTATCACTCGTGGTCAACTTGCATATGATTCTTTGCTACAGACCAGATAGGCTTCTTCTATTTTTCATTACTATTTTGATAGATGTGACCTCTCCCCTTGGTGAGACTGCTGGCTCCCAGGAAGCCAGGAGAGTGAGGGCTCATTTTCTCACTCCCAGAGTCCCCCATGCATGGTACACCCCGTAGAACCACCGGGTGACTCACCTGAGGATGAGAACACAGGCTGCCACCAAAGAGTAGGCCATGAGTGTGCCAATGGACATCATGTCCACAAGTGCCTTCAGGTCAAACAGAAAGGCCATCAAAGCTAGGGGGAGAAGAAAAGAATGGTGGAGTAAACGGCCCAGGAGGAAATTCCAGACAGTTACTAATGTTCAAGTCAGGGACAGCTGACTGCCACTTCGTTTTAGTCCCAATGATAAGCCAACCACAGTGTAGAAAATATATCTCTCACAGTTAATAAGATGTTCTTTAGGTCATATAAACTGCTGATAGGACTTCAAAAACCCTCAGCTCTCTAGCCACTACATGGCACATTCTACTTAGATTACATAAGAAATATTTGGCCTGACAAAGACTGAAAACATTACATGACAGAACACTGTCTTTGATGTTTCAGAAGAAAAATACTGCTAGGAAGCACTGGCTAGCTCCTTTTTAAAACCACAAAAAACATTCACACAGAAGGAGCTTTCATTACAGATATTATATAACCACTTTAGTTTCCATACACATTGAGTTACATCATATACAACTCAATTTTTTTTTTTTTTTTTTTGAGACAGGGTCTCACTTTGTCACCCAGGCTGGAGTGCAGTGGTATGATCTCGGCTTACTGCAATCTCCACCTCCCTGGTCCAAGTGATTCTCATATCTCAGCCTCCTGAGTAGCTGGGACTACAGGTGTGTGCCACCACACCTGGATAATTTTCGTATTTTTCGTAGAGGCAGGGTTTCACCATGTTGGTCAGGCTGGTCTCGAACTGGCCTCAAATGATCCACTGGCCTCAGTCTCCCAAGACGCTGGGATTACAGGTGTGACAGTGACCCCCCTGACTGAAAATTATTTTAGTAATTCTGATAAAATAAAATAAAATAATTTTCAATTAAATTACATTTCTGAAACAGGCTAAATTCCACTACGATTAAAGCCATGCATTGCAGGTAGACTTACTAGATCTGAGCGATCAATTTCTGGTCCTGCATACCAAATCCCAAAATATTAAGAGGCAAAACATACTGTAAACAGTTAAATAGTTTAACTTCCACTAAGCAACAGTTTTCTCCACTGAAACATCAAGATAGTGACAATATTAACTTGAATTTAGCACATAGTTTTCCCTGTTAGAGTAAGTAGATAACAACACACTCCGTTTATATGATGTTTCAGATCCCTGTACAAGATTTAAATCTCTGTGATCTCATTTTACCTTCGAGTCAATGATCCTATGAGATGGGAAATCATTTAGGTTTAGGCATATAAAATGGCTGGATTTGACAATTTTTGACCCCAAACTCAGCAACTGTGAGTGGTTTTTCTAACAGGATTATCCCCATCTTAGAGACAGGCTAACTTTAGCAAGGCCACGACTACCCGTCGGGGCAGAGTTTCCCTCATTCAACAGCCCCATGTTCCTTCTACAAGATCACACTGTTTCTTTTAACACACTGCATGCGTCACTTTGAAAATTCTTTGCTGGGCACAGAAGTTCACACCTGTAATCCCTGCACTTTGGGAGGCCGGGCCAGGCAGATCACTTGAGGTCAGGAGGTTGAGACCAGCCTGGCCAACATGGTGAAACCCCATCTCTACTAAAAAAAAAAAAAAATCAGCTGGGTGTGGTGGCACGTGACTGTAATCAGAGCTACTCAGGAGGCTGAGGCAGGAGAATTGCTTGAACCCGGGAGGCGGAGGTTGCAATGAGCCAAGATTGTGCCACTAAACTCCAACCTGGGGGACAGAGTGAGACTATGTCTCAAAAAAAAAACAAAAAAAAAAAAAAAAAGGAAGAAAATTCTTCATTGCTCATATACTTATACGTCAGATTATTACAATTTCAGTATATTTAAAAATCACAGAGAGCCAAATAAGGTAGCCAAGAGAGAAGAAAATGATAAATTGTCCACACAAGCTCTCTAATCCAAGTTAAAAATAAGCAAAGTAAGGTATGGGAGTATAAAATAACAAAAACATTTTAAAGCATTTTAAAAAGTGGTATATTATAATCATCTTCTTGTAATTATTAATTTTAGTATCTTAACATGCCACCAAATTCAATTCTTCCTGAATGGAGAAGGATAAACTTTTAAAAATTCTGGATCATTACTGGGCAAGTATTTTACTGGAAAGAGAAAATTTTTTATGAGTCAAATAAAATGTATGACTGTCAAAAATATTTACAAACTATGTTTAACATGTGTTGTTTAAAAATAAAATAGGCTTCACATCGTCTAGGGCAAACCTTCATTTTAGCGGGGCAGAAACCTAGGCCTGAGAAAATAAGTGGCTTGACTGTCTAACATATGTTTAAGAAAGGGCCAGATTTGCCAGGAGCGGTGGCTCCCACGCCTGTAATCCCAGCACTTTCAGAGGCTGAGGCTGGCGGATCACGAGGTCAGGAGATCGATACCATCCTGGCGAACACGGTGAAACCCTGTCTCTACTAAAAATACAAAAAAATTAGCCGGGTGTGGTGGCAGGTGCCTGTAGTCCCAGCTTCTCGGGAGGCTGAGGCAGGAGAATGGCGGGAACCCGGGAGGTGGAGTTTGCAGTGAGCCGAGATAGCGCCACTGCACTCCAGCCTGGGCGACAGAGTGAGACTACATCTCAAAAAAAAAAAAAAAAAAAGAAAGGGCCAGATTTATAAGAAAATGTTTACAGTGAAAGTGTTTAAACAAATACATTCTGATCCTGAAAAAAAAAATCCATTTTACACAGAATGAAGCAGTAGCGTATTCTAACCTGATTTCCCAACAATTCAGAGCCTCAACGAAATTGTCACTTTGGTTTGAATTTCTAGTGCCAAGATTGTTCATTATTTTACGTATAAAGTTTGCTAAAGTCTTTCTTTTGCTTCCTGTAACAGTACCTTTAAGGTCATTGTCTGGATCTAGAATCTCACTGAAATTTTCTGCATGAGATAAGAATCTGGCCAAAGGTATTTTACATGGATATTAAGATGTGCCAAAAGACTAGTAATCTGGATTTTCTGAACATAATTTAAGTACCAAAACTGTTGAAAGGGAAAATAGATTCCTGATGGAGTTGGAGAGGATATACACATTCGTTAACTGTTAGACGGCTACGATGGTCCTGGGAGCAAGGATGCCCACCATACTGAGGACGGTGATCACAACACCCAAGCATAAATTATCTTGGACATTTCTTATTAATAACAGGTAAAGCTTAGCAGTTAAAAAATCCTGTGGTCCTTTAGCAATATTCAACGTATATCCTAGACCAAACAATCATTATTTTAAAATTAATATTTCAAAAATTAAGCCAGAATTCCTTAATCGAAACTTTAGGTATCAATGATATAATTTTGTGTGCTAGTTCATCAGAAAAGCAATTCATGATATTTAGTGGAGAGCCATTATAACCCTTTGTACATTTGTTCGAGCCCAAAATATTAAAATAACAAAATAGTAAAAAATATATATATATATCCCAAAGGGTCAATTAAGAATGAACTTCAGTATACCACCGCCACCACAATTTTCAATGTTAATCCCAATGCCCGTACGCTAATTTACCAGTGATTTTGGTTTTTTTTTTTTTAACTTACATGCACAGCATGCAGACCCTCTTTCTAAGTCCATGCATGCGAATTAAATGTTCCAGTCCAATGCTCAAGAAGCCTAAGTCTGTAAAGCTTACCAGAAATGACCCCTGCAGTCAATGTGGCAGCAACCGGTGACTGCCTCTTACTCACTCTGGCAAGAAATCTAAACAGTAAGCCATCCCGGGCCATGGCAAACAGAATTCGGGGTAAAGGGAACATAGAGCCCAGAAGACTAGAACAGAAAAATTCAAAATTCACACATGAGTTATTTTAAGGATTATTCTAGACAGGTACGCACAGGTAAAGACTGGACACACGAAAATGCAGAACCAAAAAAATTCAAAATAGGAAACATTCACAAAAAAAGTGACTGAACTTCTTGTAAATCAAAACAGAAAACCACCTAGCTTTGTATTTTTAACGCAGAGTCCTTGACGAAAAAGATCCCCCGTTTCTTAAGAAAAGTCAACTCTCTCTCACCTGCCACCGCACCCGATGACAAAGTAGCAATTATTGGTGTCTTCGTTTTGGAATTGATTTGAGCTAGACATTTGAAAAGCAACCCATCCTCCGCCATAGCATAGATTACACGAGGCATTGGGAAAATGGATCCAAGAAGACTGAATAAAAAGCAAACACATGCAGTATGGCAAACATTCATGCAAGATTACATCCCCGAACGGAAATAAAATTGTATAATATTCAGCATGACAGTTGTAATTACAAAGTCATATTATTTATATTAATAATTATGTCACATTGTTTTTAAATGCACTATGATAGGGCATTTAAAAAAATTTGCTAATATTTACCATTGTGCTATTCATTATTCTGTTACAGATAAGTAGTACCCAGCAAAATTACCAGACTTAAAACAATATTGCAAGGAATTTGTATGTACCCACAATTATTACCAAATTAAAACTAAGTAATTAAGACTTAACCAAACCAATATTATTAAGACATTTTTAGCAGCAACAACTTAGAAAATAAAATTATTAATTTGATATGTAATTAAAGAAAAGACTAAGTAATTTTATTTCATAAGCAATAGTTGCAACCTTTATTCAATAATGATGTATTTTTTGCATTTATTGTACCAGTATTTTTTCTCACACACCCTGATATTGGATCAAGTTAGTAATAATCCCCAGCATCATAAGATAATCAAGGTAGAAAAAGGCAAAGAAGATCAATTTACGTAAATGTAGTATACAGAGGGGACCACAATGAAAAGTTAGCAACTGAAGATTAGTAAGACAGTTTTTGCTTGAGATGCTCGGAATTACTTTTGTCTACTAGCTGCACCATGGCACACATTACTTAGTTGTGAAAAATAACCATGTAAGAGAAAACAAAAAAAAGTATTTTATTTAAAAATCCTTCTTATTTATTTATTTTATTTGCAACAGGGTCTCACTCTGTCACCCAGGCTGGAATGCAGTAGTACAGTCATAGCTCACTGTGCCCTGAAGCTCCTGGGCTCAAGCGAGCCTCCCACCTCAGTCTCTCAAGTAACTGCGACTGGGACTAAAGGCACATGTCACCTGCTCAGCTAATTGATTGAATTTTTTGAGGAGACCAAGCCTTGCTATGTTGCCCAGGCTGGTCCTGAACTCTTTGCCTTAAGTGATCCTCCCGCCTCGGTGTCCCAAAGTACTGGGACTACAAGAGTGAACCACTATGCCTGGCCCTTCTTTATCTTTAATAAGGCTCTGTTGAGCTTGGCCACAGATGAATCTTTGCCCATCCCTTCTAAGGCCATGGGGGCGTGGTATCTTCAGAATTCAGACTTTGGAAATTACTTGAAGCTATTCAAAATAAACCTCAAGGCCAGGTGTGGTGGCTCATGCCTGTAACCCCAACACTTTGGGAGGCTGAGGTGGGAGGATCGCTTGAGCCCAGAAGTTCAAGACCAGCCTGGGGAACTTAGCGAGACCTCGTCTCTGTAAAAAATAAAAAATTAACCAGGTGTGGTGTTACGTGCCTGTATCCTAGCTACTCAGGAGGCTGAGCTGGGGAGATCACCTGAACCCAGGAGTTCGAGCCTCAGTGAACTATGATCATGCTCCGCACTTCAGCCTGCTTGACAGAGCGAGACCCTGTCTCAAATAAATAAACCTCAACACTAGCAGATGGCTGAGAAACCAAGAGCGTCTAATTGCTACTTAATATTGTCTTAATGATATGTAATTAAAGAAAAGACTATCTGTAGGAAGTTCAAATTTCAGTTTAAAATTTTACATGAAATTTCCTCTATTCTTGAAGGTACTTTCTTATTACATAGAAAATAAAAGGGAGTTTGAAGGGGAAAAATAAAGCTAGGCTGGTGAATTACACTAAAAGACTTCTTTTTCTAGTTTCAGACTTTTAGAAGCTTATTTTCAGTTAAAAAATTACTAATCTGGTAAAAAGGATTAATTTTCTCTTTGCAAGACTCTTCCACTGTATGACATGATAAAAAACGAGAATGAAATATCTTACGCATAATCATATGTTAATTGAAATGAGGGCAGCTCAGGAAACCTGGGAAATGAGTTCTAAAGTATTCAAACAAGCAGCTACTGAGAATCTGAAAACTTGGGATTCAATGACCCTTTTCTCTTCACATATTTATATGAATTGTCACCATTTATTTAAGAATGATAATTTCTATTTCCAGACCAACTGCACTCTGATTGGTGCTAAGAAAAAGTCTCCATGTTTCACAATAAAAAGCACACTATATTTTTAAAAGACAGAGCATAAGTGTTCACTCACATAGGCTCAGTATTACTCAAACAGAGTGTAGCAAACGCAAGGTCTGTACATACATTCTCAGATGTCTAAAGAACTACTAGTATCACCAAAGCCAATGGAGAAACATTTTAGGACAAGAATCCTGAAGTTTCATAATGCCTATATACATGACTATGTGCCACAGATACGTGTGTGTGTGTGTGTGTATCAATGCCACATATATTTCTACTGAAGCCTGGACCATCACTGTCTTCAAAAACTGACTCTGAACTAACAGCAGGGGAGTTTATCCTTTAAGATTTTTATCTGGAAATTCGGAGCAAGCTAATCAATAAATACAAAGTTGCACAATATTTTGTTTCTATTAGGATACTTTTTAAATAGACAAAAGCAAATTTTTAGACACTGACTACTTTGTAGAATCCCAAACAGCCCCTGCCCCAAAGGCCACGCAATGTACCTTGTTGACAAGGCGCAGAGAGAACCAGCTGCCACAACGTATTTGGCAGGACCCCATCCCACATATTCAAATGCTACCGGAAGGGGGCTTTTTTCATCGAGGAGGTAGTAAGGCATCATAAGTGTTAAAGCTGCAGAGACCCCAAAATAGGCCATAAAGCAAACAAGCAAAGACGTCACAATTCCAATGGGAATAGCTCTCTGGGGATTCCGAACTTCTTCACCTAAGGAAATATAAACAAAAGATGTGTATGCTTAATAAAACATTCATAGGTAAAGAAACTAAATTGTGCAAAATTCTTCCTTTCCTCCAGGGTAATTCTTCTCTGTTTTTGTCCCTTTCCTTTTCTTATCTTGGTTCATCTATTTTATTTTATTTTACTTTATTTTATTTTTTTGAGACAGAGTCTTGCTCTGTTGCCCAAGTTGGAGTGCAGTGGCGTGATCTTGGCTCATGGCAACCTCTGCTTCCCAGGTTCAAGCAAATCTCTTGCTTCAGCCTCCTGAGTAGCTGGGACCACAGGTGTGCGCCACCACACCTGGCTAATTTTTGTATTTTAGGAGAGATGGTTTGCACCATGTTGGCCAATCTAGTCTCTAATTCCCGACCTCAAGTAATTCCTGGCCTCAAGTGATCCACTCTCCTCAACGTCACAAAGGATTGGGATTACAGGTGTGAGCCACTGCGCCCGGCCGATCCATCTGTTTTACACGAAATTTCCTCTATTCTTGAAGGTACTTTCTTATTACATAAAAAACCAATTCCCAGAGGGAGAAAAGGAGAAGTCATGCCAGTCAGTTTCCTATCTCCAGGAAAGAAAAAAACCAACCAATCAACCAAAATCCATAACATATCAGCACTGTTAAGTGTTTAGAGACAGAATAGCAGTCTTAATCCATTTGGAAAATGATTCATCTACAGAGATTAAATGACTGCCGTGCCATTCCGTAGGCCTTTAAATATGAAGGCTTCAGATGACGTTATTTCATCTATTGGTATGAAGTTCTAATTTCAATTTAAAAAACAGTATACTTTGTACACTAATGAGATTGAATACTCAAAACGTGGTCAATTGTACGGCCATACCAAGATATAAAAATAGAGGAGACATTTAGAGAGTGACTCTGGCATGATGATGATGATGTATAAGATAACACAGAAAGAACAGGCACAATATTTTTTCTCCCACTAACGAAGAGACCATTTAAGAACATGATCATCATGTATGGCCCACGTGACAGCACTTCTGGACAGAAGGTTAGGGATGGTAATAATGACTAACATTTATAAAGTAATCCAACAGCTTGCAAAGTATTTTTCATATGCATTATTTTAGGGGATCTTCCTACTATCTGAGGAATAGGAATTGCTCTCCGAAACTTACCAACTGGAAACCAAGGGCAGAGAGGTGCATTCTTTCTTTTTATCATTAGCAGCACGTGTCACAGCTGGGTCTGGAACTAGTGCCCTTCTTATCCCAAATCCGTCTCTCTTTCCTGGACCCTCTGCTGCCACACACGGGTACTCGTGCACGACAAGGAACACCCATTCTTCTACACTGAGCCAAGACACTGCTCTTACCAGTTGTTGCAATGCAGTCAAATCCCACAAAGGCATAAAAGCAAGTTGCAGCACCAGCCAACATTCCTGTAAAGCCATAAGGCATAAAGCCACCAGCCCCATAGATACTTGTTCCGTTTTCAGAAGGTGGCTCTCTAAGAAAGAGAACAAACACAGCGGAAAGTCACTTTGACAGAAAACTCTCCTTCCGGTAACTTGTCTCAGACTATATCCTTGGAAGGTGGTTGTGCTTATCAGCTCTTTGAAGCTGATATACATAAAACTAAAACCTTACTCTCTTCACCTTGTGCTACAGAATGTGGTGGTGCCCCTAACAATGGTACCTAAAAATGACCCTCCTGCATCACTGACACCCAATTACAGGCTGACTGACAGCATATGTAGAAGCCCCAGACCAGCTCCAGCTGAACCCACAGCCAGGGAGGACGTTGAGAGCAGAGACTCCACATATGAGCCATGCTCTGGGACGACAAAGACCAGAAACCTCCTCTTCTCATGGATGCTTATACTTAGGAGAATCCATTCTTCAACTCATAAAGCATCAAGTACGGCAGAGTACATGTCTCTAACATTCCCTAACGAGACATTTAAAAACATGAAACAAAACATCCTCGTCTTGATTGATAATAATGAAACTGAATATTTTATTATATGTTAAAAAACTATGTAAGTTTATAGGATACCAATTTTTTCCCTTATTGGAAAGACTAAACAACATATATCAAGAAAAACATACAGGTGTACCTCATTCCATGCAATAGGTATTTTTGTAATCTTATGTCTGTTTGTGCAACTAAAAACATTCTCCAAAAAACAAGGTCTAAAGATTACTAAAGCATTAAAAGAATACAATAAAACTGAATGGTGGTCCTGAAGGAAGAACTAAAGGATGCAGGAGTCAAAAATACTCGTTGTTATTTAGCAGTGGCAAACTGCTAGGGGGAAAGATCAAGTTTTCCCAATAGTTAGGATCTTCCCTTGCTCTTCCCCTAAACCCGGAGCAGAGCTTGAGGCTCAGCAGGTGCATGGGTTCACAGAGTTGCTCCATAGGGAGCACACCTATACCTTTAAGTTTGAAGGGAATCTGGGAAGAGTGGTCTTGGAATGGAACAGCCTCTCAGAAGGGTCTCAGAAGCAAGAAATTTGAGAACCATTGCTCTAGAAGAAAACTCACATATGCCCTCTGGTATGGTTTGGCTATGTCCCCATCCAATCTCATCTTGGATTGCCGTTCCCACAATTCCCACGTGTTGTGGGAGGGACCCAGTGGGAGGTGGTGAATCATGGGGGCAGGTCCTTGCTGTTCTTGTGATGGTGAGTGGGTCTCACAAGATCTGATGGTTTTATAAGGGAAAGTTTCCCCGCACAAGTTCTCTCCCCTTGTCTGCCGCCAGGTAAGACATGCCTTTTACCTTCTGCCACGATTATGAGGCCTCCCCAGCCATGTGGAATTGTGAGTCCATTAAACCTCTTTTTCCTTATAAATTACCCAGTCTTAGGTATATCTTTATTAGCAGAGTAAAAATGACCTAATATACCCACTTAAAATATTGTCTTAAACAAGAAGGAGAAAAAAAAAATCTCAAATATTCTACCTGGCACTTGCTGATATATTTTTGAGAAACTCTTCACTAATCTTCCAGTTTGCCACATTTCCTTTCACAAATCCAGCAACCATCACAAACAGAAGGACCAGAATATTAATAGCTGTGAAGACTTTATTTACCCAAGCAGACTCTTTTACTCCAAAAGACAAAAGACCTATGGAAGAAGAAAGGGCATTTCCATGTTTATTTATCTTTAGGAAAGGCAATGGCATTTTGAGGCAAATACAGGGCTGTAGGATATTCTTTCACCAGTATTCATATCTTTAATTTCCATCTATCCACTTCTACTGCTAGTTCTTACTCATTAGTTAATTACCTAATCCTGAAAGGTCTTCTGAATGCAACCAACTCAATTTTGGAGGCAGGTCGTGCTCATAGAAGACACCACACTTTCTAAGAAACATAAATCTAGTAACTTTGGCCATCTTTGCCAATGATAGGTAAAGTAACATCTAATTGCAAGGTAAATGGCTGCAAACTATTTTTGCTTTTTTTGAGACAGAGTCTCGCTCAGTTTCCCTGGCTGAAGTGCAGTGGTATTATCTCGGCTCACTGCAACCTCTGCCACCTGTGCTCAAACAAGTCTCCCACTCAGCCACCTGAGTAGCTGGGAATACAGGTGTGTGCCACCATATCCGGCTAATTTTTGCATTTTTTGTAGGGTTGCGGCTTTGCCATGTTGGCCAGGCTAGTCTCGAACTCCAGACCTCAAGTGATCCGCCTGTCTCAGCCTCCCAAAGTGCTGGGATTACAGGCACTTAAGCCACAACAACCGGCCCAGTTGTGAACTTTTTAAAAGTAAACGCTAAAACATATATCTGCCATGCACACAAAATACATAAACAAAGATAATTCTTCAACTGTGCCAACAAAGTACTTTGTTAAACCTATTCTCATTTTAATACTTTATATTCTGATTGTAAAAGTGATCAATTTCCTATTCAAGTACTTTGAAGACACAGAAAAAAAACAAAGAAGATCAACTATGCTTTTCCCTCCCAAGTTTTGTACACACACACAAACACACACATATACACACACTCTTCTGTGCCAGTAAATATATAATCTCATTTTTAACAGCTGCATAATCTTAGACTATATTGAGGTACTGCACTTTTAATTCATCCCTTATTTATAGAAAATTAGATCACTCTTTGTTTGTTACGATTATAAATAGCACTGACATAATAATTCTTTTATAACTATCTTTCTACACTTTCCATTTACTTCTTTACAATAATTTTCTGCAAGGTAATACTGCATCAAAGGTCTGTACTATTGGTTCCTATTATCAAAATATTCTCTGGAAAGTTTGGCTCAATTTAAAGGGTCTATTTTTTCTATTAGGGTATTCTATTCATACTGATCGATATGGTTTGGCTGTGTTCCCACCCAAATCTCATCTTGAATTGTAACTCCCATAATCCCCAGGTGTCAAGGGAGGGACCCAGTGGGAGCTAACTGAATCACAGGGGCAGGTTCCCTGGGCTGTTCTCGTGATAGTGAACACACCTCACGAGATCTGATGGTTTTAGAAAGGGCAGTTCCCCTGCACCTGCTCTCTTGCCTGACACCATGTAAGACGTTCTTTCACTACTCTGTCACCTTCCACCACGATTGTGAGGCCTCCCCAACCATGTGGAATGTGAGTCCATTACACCTCTTTTTCTTCATAAATTACCAAGTCTTGGGTATTTCTTCATATCAGTATGAAAATGGAGTAATACACTGATTTATAAAATTTATGTATATATCAATGCCATAAGCTCTCTGCCTGTCATGTATAACACATATTTTTCCCAGTTTGTTTTTGCCTTTAATCTTACTGATTATATACATGTAGAAAAGTTATTAGAATAAAAAATAAATTTTCCCTTTTTAGTTTCTACCTTGAAAAAAAACTCTTAAACATTAACCCAAAACATCTACTTTGTTTCCTTCCAGCATTTTTCTAATTATATTTATCATATGTATATCTTTAACCCATCTGGTATAAGATTTGAATTATGGACCTAAGAAAATTTATCTTTTACTATTGAGCAAATGATTGCTGTGAAAAGACGATGTCACAGATTTACTTGTTTCTTCCCCATATCTATACCACCCAGCAACAAATAAGCAAATTTTTCTAAGCAGAGATGAAAGAACTTGAATTTTGTTCTTCTACCTGTGTAATTCCTAGAATCATATATTAACCATATAAAGGAAAGCTGTATGGCCAGTACAGTTCCCAACTCCATAATTGTAAGCTAGGTTAGGAACCGCTGCTATATACCTCGGAGAATAACAAAGCCACCTTTATATTTCACATAAGTTTCCCAACAGCGCATGTGCACTGTCTACTCTGAGGTCTCATCTCCCACTGGCAGATTACACACCAATGAATATCTCATCTAAACGGAGCATACACTTCCCGTGTATATTTAGTAAAACAACTGCTTCATGTCACAAGACATTTGGTGTTACAATATGAATAGGGATTTCCATTAGGGGGTTTTGATCTTCAAAGATTCTAAGGACAGAGTTTAAAACATAAGCGCCACCTATAATTAAAGGAAAGATATGATGGTGAATGAACATGGGACAAATGAGCCAAGGCCTGAGTCTTGCCGTGGAATTAAACTATGTGCTGATTGTGTCATAGCTTCATGCTTTTTCATCATTTAGAGATTAGAGTTGAATATTTTAAGTTCATTAAAATGATCAAATATGATGTAAATAAATAAAATATGATGTAAATAAATAAAATACAATGTAAATAATTTAACACTAGACCAGTTTCTATTTCTAAGCTAGACTGCTTAGAAACCAAAACAAAAATCAATCTTTGTTGAAAAACAATTGATGCAATTTCTCTTGACATTAGAATCAAAATGCAAAACATTTTAGACCTATACACTTTGTTCATGTTCTTATCCCTAACCCTATATAAAACATTTAATTAATGATTCACTTTTTAAAAGGTAAAGCTGTTTTCAAAATTATATAATTTTCTAGTAAACGTTTCAAAAGAGAAAGATATTTCTGTCTCACTCTTCTAACAAGGGAGAAAGCAGAGATAAAGTCGGACAAGAAAGCATGACGCAGATTGCTCAGGGTAAAGCAAGTAAGAAGTAGGAACAGACACGATTTTTACTCTTAGTGTAATCCTTGATAGGTATAAGCAGGATTGCAGGTAAGAATGAGACTCAAAATAGAAAACGTGGCCAGGCATGGTGGCTCACGCCCGTAATCCCAGCACTTTGGGAGGCTGAGGTGAGGGGATCACTTGAGGTCAGGAGTTTGAGACCACCCTGGCCAACATGGTGAAACCCTGTCTCTACTAAAAATACAAAAATTAGCCAGGTGTGGTGGCCGGCACCTGTAGTCCCAGTTACTCGGGAGGCTGAGGCAGAAGAATTGCTTGAACCCGGGAGAAAGAGGTTGTAGTACCACTGCACTCCAGCCTGAGTGACACAGTCAGATTCCATCTCAAAAAAAAAAAAAAAAGAAAATGTTTACACAGTTAAAGCAAATATAAGGAGACAGAGCAGGGATTAGCTATGCCTATGAAATAAAACTGACCACCATGTGAGTGCTTACTAGGAACCAGATGAGAAGGCTGAAGGGGGCAGACACTGATGCCTCCTTTTATGTATGAGCAAACTGAGTGAGGGGAAGATTATATAAATTGTTCTATGTTCTAAAGGCAGTGAGTGGCACAGCAATCTGTTTGAAATCTGGTTATTCGAAATCCTGTGCCTCTTAAAACCACTATGCTACCATACTGACAAAAACTGAAAAATCCTAGTACTAAGTATGTTTGTCTATATAATGTCAACATTACAAAATGACAGGTGATTTGAACTTGCTTCCTTTACAACCAAAGGCCTACGTTATATAGATGAAGGCATGTCAGAAAAACAGAATTTGTTCTAGAAATTGCAAATATCCCTAGTTGTATGTAGTAAGATGAAACAATGCCAAGAAAGTATACATTCCTCCTTACTGAAACCACCGCTATTCCTGCAAACCTGCAATTAATTATTAAAAAAATCAATGTCCTCATCCTATTATTTAGTGTGTGCCAGGTGCCATTTACTCAGAAGCGCTATTTTTACCACTGCACACAATTTAGACTTAGGTTAAAATGTGATTCCAGCTAGTGATAAACCCCACAGATGTCTAACAGTAACATAAATGTATAAATATACTGACCTTGTCTTGGGAACTCAGGCCCCAAATTCAGAAGTAATCTATTTTCCTGAGACAAATAGTGTGGTTCATCCTGGGGAGAGGCATAACTGGTTTTCTTACCTGCTAGAAGTAATATAAGGCACACAGCAAAAAAATCAGGATATTCTGCAAGACCGGTGTAATTCATTCTGAAGTATGTCCTCAAAAACTGACCAATCTGTTTGCTAAGAAGTTCATCAAAGGTGCCACTCCAAGCTCTTGCAACACTTGACGTACCTTCCCAAAATGGAACAGAGGATACGAAGTCACTGGGGGCAAATTAACATAGCATTGTTTGCTACTCTATTACAGGATAAACATGAGTTCACAAAAGATTGAAAATTTTAATCACATATACAGTATCTGGATATTTATAATCATGCAATAGTCATCAAATGTTCAAATCCATAACTGTGGAATGTGGTAACTTTATTTGCAATAAAGAATTGTAACTAAAAAAGTCTGCAAGTCCATTAAGAGGCATAGTCAAAGATGAAGCAAAAATCACAGAATTGTGTGGCTGGGTGCCGTGGCTCACACCTGCAATCCCAGCACTTTGGGAGACCAAGGTGAGTGGATCATCTGAGGTCAGGAGTTCGAGACCAGCTTGGTCAACATGGTGAAACCCCGTCTTTACTAAAAATGCAAAAAATTAGCCAGGCATGGTGGCAGGTGCCTGTAATCCCAGCTACTCAGGAGAATCGCTTGAACCCTGGAGGCGGAGGTTGCAGTGAGCCGAGTTCACGCCACCGCACTTCAGCCTGGGTGACAGAGTGAGACTGTCTTAAAAAAACCCCAGGAAATTCTGTAATTAGGAGGAGACATTTTAGAGATGACAAAAATGAGACACACAGACATCAAGTGATGTACCCAACACCTACAACTGAACCTAAGGGCTGTGACACAGGGCTGCGAATTCTTCCATTCCACACGTTTGACTTCTTTTTGAAACATACCTATCACATATGATAAAATGAGATTCCAGCCAGTGATGAAGGCCCACAGCTCTCCCACAGTCACATAGGTGTACAAATACGCAGACCCCGTCTTGGGGACACGGGCCCCAAATTCAGCATAGCAGAGGCCAGCCATCACCGAAGCCAGGGCGGCAATGAGGAAGGATACCACGATGCTGGGGCCCGAGTCTGCCTTGGCCACCTCCCCAGCGAGGACGTAAACCCCAGCACCAAGAGTGCTTCCAACGCCCAGGGCAATGAGGTCCATGGTGGATAAGCAGCGGCATAATTTAGTGTCTTCTAGATTGTCCAGGGTCACGATTTTTCTCCGGATCAGACATCGGGCAAAGGTCAGCGCGGCTCTGCAGGGAATCATTCTGACGTCTGATGAAGGCAACCTGAGCGGAAGGGAGGAGGTTAGAAGCTGATCTGGAATCATCATCCCTCCCTTTGGTGACCCAGCTTCCAGGCACAATTAGAGCGAGGCTGTGTGTGCGTTTCGCTTGTTAGAAGAGATGCAGTGACCCAGAGCAGTCAGAAGGAAGGTTTAATAACCAGAGCCTCGAATTTCCTGCAGTTCAATTTCCTGTAGATACATGTCCGTTTATAAGAGACTGCAATAAATGGCTTATGTGGCAAGCAAAGGAATATAGCAGCCTTGGGTGATTAAAAAGATTTGCCATTCTTGTTCTCATATTATAATTTCGTGTTTTTGTTTTTGTTTGGATACAGGATCTCACTCTGTTGCCCAGGCTGGAGGGCAGTGGCACAATCTTGGCTCACTGCAGCCTCAACCTCCTGGGCTCAAACAGTCCTCCCATCTCAGCCTCTGGAGTAGCTCAGCCTCGGGATTATGGGTGTGAGCCACCATGTCCAAGCTAAAAATTTTCAAAGGATATGCTGATAGAAATATGTTTCAGAGATGGCTAATTTCGTTCTCACTACAAGGAAGGGAGTGAATTGCCTCATCTTTTAGGTTCTGTCCATCTGTACTTCAACTATCCATTTAACTCAGGTTCTTTTTTTTTTTTTTTTTTTTTTGACAGGGTCTCACTCTGTCAGCCAGGCTGGAGTGCAGTAGCATGAACATAGCTCACTGAAGTCTCAACTTCCTGGGCTCAATCAATCCTCCCACCTTAGTCTACTGAGTAGCTGGGTCCACAGGCATGTGCCACCATGTTCAGGTAACTTTTTTATTTTCTGTAGAGATGGGGTCTCACTATGTTGCCCATGCTGGTCTTGAATTCATGGGCTCATGCAGTCCTACCTCCTTGGCCTCCCAAAGTGCTGGGATTACAGGCATGAACCACCATGCCTGGCCCAGATTTTTCAGGCCTTACTAAATCCCAGGAATTGTGCTGAGAATATGTGTAGAATGATGTCTTACACAGATAGGGTCTCTAGCCTTACAGGACTTAGCTATCGTCTAAAAGCACATAAAAACTTAATCATTTCGTATTCTCCGGATTTATCAAGCATGTGTGAGCTTCTCTGTTTCCATTTTAAATAATGAATGTGAAGCAAATGTGAACTTTTAGAATTTTTAAAAAATCACCTCTCAAAGTCTGCTGAAATCTAAAACTGCCATTCAACCATGCTTTAAGTATGAATTTGTACTAAAATACACAAGCTTATTATATTTCAGATTTCTAAATAAATAAGTCCAAAGTCCATGCCAAATATTATTCTACGTTCTTTTAAAAATGGAATGAATAAAGTAGACAAAAAGTCACACTCCCCACCTCCTGCAAGCCTAAACAATCTAACACCGAAAAAGCATCAGGTTACAAAACAAGATAAGAATATTAGTTAAGAAAAAATACATAGGCATATATTACAGTAAAAAGGCTTAAAGCAAAACATATCAAAATATTAAGAGTAATTATATTTAGAAGATGGGTTCATCTCTGTATTTCATATATTATATTGCTAATACCTATTTCTAATTTGTCTCCAATGAATATGTACAACTTATATGCAAAAGAAATATTAAAAATGAAAGAGCTGTACATGCAATTGTCTACCAAAACATATAACTTAGCAGATTAGGAAATAACTGAGGAACATTATCCACACATCAATATAAATATAAATACAAGCTTCCAATAGTGAAAGCAGGTAAGTCAAAGAATATGAAGAAAAGCCTAAGGAGAAATTAAAAAATAGGTGACACATTCCTCGATGATAAAAATAAAACTTTTACACATCTTCAGTATCTTCTGTGCCACCCGACAGAGTGCCAAAGCGTGACACTTCACAAACGCTTGTGGGAAAATCTGCAAATATGTTGACACCTCCAGTTTTACCAATAGTCAGGTTTTCAAAGTCAAAACTATCAATACTTCCATAAATCAAATGTATATCAATTTCTACCAATGGCTAACCCTTAAATAGCCCGTTCTCATATAGATAGAAGATAAGCGTTCTGCTTAAAAAGAACTGAGAAGTAAAAAGTGGAAGTTACATAAAGGCCAACCGAGGGGGTCAGGAGGGATGGGAAAGGTAGTTACTAAATGCTGAGCTTCTGTAATATCTAAGCATTTTTATACAGAGATGCACAAAGACCAAGGATTAGGGACCACGGCCAACTGAAAAGTGCTCAGAAACAAAGACACACTGAAGTTCACTAATGATTTAAGATCACGTGAAAATGGGACATGTCATATACAACTTTGGGAACACAATTGATAAACAAAGTGCAGCATATCCATTTGTCATTTAACCAGATAAAACATGCCTATGGTGGAGGACTGAATTAACCTTGACTTTTATGAGTAAAAGACATAAATTCTACCACTATTGCATATTTAAAGAGAAAGGATCTGGAAGGAAGCAAGGAAAACCACGGAAAGATTCAGGGGCTAACAGGATTGTGGGTAAACTTTTTTCAAATCCTTTTTTCCTGGTACTATGATTATGATGTTATTTGTGAAATTTCTAAAGCATAAAAAGAAAAGAATAAGCAAGTCGACCAATAAACAAACCTCCTTTGAAAATGTTTTATTATTAAGTTACCCAAAATGAATAAATTAGTGATGGTCATCTCTTCAATATGAAATTGAATTTAATTCACTCCAGATTACACAGGAAGCAGGACTGCTTATAGAAATGCACAGCTTTAATCAGATAAGATATGATTTCTACTGATTCTTTCCTATTTTTTTTTTCTTTTTTGGAGGGGTTGCGGGGAGGTCTGTGTAGGCAAAATACTTCTTTCCCATTAAAGATGAAAAATATTTTATGTGTAGTCAGGTTTTCTATGTTGCTCTGGGGAAAAAAGACAACGATCCCATTTGTCAAGCATTCATTTGCTTTTGAGTAATTAGAAAAGCATACGTCAGAAACTTCTCAGAACTGGCAGGTTACTCAATGTCCTCTGCAAACAATCTCAACTACGCACAGCCTGGTAAAACACGGATTGCAAAAGCCACAACACAGAACTAATTTTGTAGGACTATAATGGGATGGGAGAAAAGTAAGGAACAAACATATTGGGTCAATTTAATGAGTCACTATTAAACAAACATTTATTGAGTTCTAGCAGGTGTATCATGCAGTGCTTCGTAGACGACGAAAGTGAATCTCGTACTTTTGTAAAATACGCTTTTGTCGAGACACACTGATATACGAAAATAGTGTGGCAACAAGAGAATGAGAAAAAAATTTGTGTCTAATATTAGTGATATAATGTGGTATGTACATATTTTTGAAGTTTTTATAACTTATTCAACATTTAAAAAAAGATACGTTCCCTATGTGAAATGGTTATGACCATCTTACTCTCATTTTTACAGAGGACTTTCACTGCCCAAAAAAAAAATCCCTCCCACTTATACAACAAATACAAACGCAGAGATAAAATGCAGGGGTTTTGGAGGTGATTCCTTTACTCTGGAGGGCACAGACTTTGTTTTTCCAGGAGATGATCTGCACTGTTGGAACCACTGTCAGTTATTGCTACTGTGACCAAGGACTCATGTTTAATAAGAAACCTACATGCATGTAGTAGAAGAAAAATGATGCAGATTTTGGGAACAGGCCCGTACAAAACTCACACCCATATCCTTGGCCTTAGAATATAAGGCTCTAATCAATATCCCTATGAGGTCACAAGTGATTCTGGCAATCCCAGAAATATATATCTTTCTTCGATAAGCAAGTATTTTATTAATTACTGAGACAGTGGCGTCTCTTGAGGAAGACAAGTATGTGCATATTAGCTTAGATCAGAAAACAGAATTAGCGAAGGGAGGGCTGGAAGGAACTAGCAATATGCTGTGCTGCAGAAAAGTCTCTGAATGATTTTCATGAGCCCAATGATACATGTGGATCGTTCTTAGCCCCCACCCCCATTCTGCCCCAAACTTAAGTATGACCATTTCTAGGCACCTTATTCCTTGATAAAGCCCTATTAATTCTTGCCGAAAAGCTAAATTCCTTCCTCAGCAACTTGAAATTACCTCCTTCTAAAACTTCTTCAGCCCAGGCCATCAACTTGACAGCACAGAATTTTAGGTCTAGTAAATCCCTAACCCTGATGACATTAACAGAGCAAACTTCCTTTCAACGACCCCCAGAAATCTTTTCAAATCTGCCAATCATAGTCACAAGTTGATCCTGGATTCTCACTGTAGTTCAAAAGTTTGATGTTGCATTGAGTCACTTAGAAACGAATCTTTCCCTTCCTCCCGTAAGTAAAGGTTGACATTTCAAACTTAATCTTCTATATCAGTATCCCAGGCCCTGACAATAAATCTTACAGGAGAAACTGGCTGGCACAAGCCAGTGGGGCAGGTGTTCCAATAAACCCTCAACAAATTAGTTTGTCCAAATTATAACCAATTTTTTCTTTCTTCATTCCATTTGCTAGTTTCGTGGGGAGACATCTGCTCTTTCTGTTTTAGGACTGATGGGAAAAAAAGTAATTACATCACATAGATAAGTAGGGATCTTTACTGCATTGTTTTTGCCCTAGATTTTTTTTTTTTTTTCAATCTACAACGTTAAAGTTCCGAGATAAATTTTCAAATTATAATGTGGGTTAAATAATGCAGTAAAGGGGAAAAGATACAGCCATAATACCATGGATTTATTGACTTTTATTGTTTTTGCTAAGTTTTGAGAGATTAATTTCTTTAAAAATTCATCAGAAGTATAATGTAGGATAAAAGACTATCACAAGTGGTAACTGTTCAGCCTTGATTAGCAAAAACAGAAACCACAAACCTTTGCATTCAACACTTAAGCCTGAATTTTTCTGGAAAAACAAAACACTCTACCATATTCACTTCACTTTTATTGGGTCTAAAACTTACCTTTTCTCCAAATCAAGTTTTCTGAACCATTTCTTCCTCCAGGGTTTTCTCCAGAGAAGTGCATGCGAGTGTAGACATAGGTAAAAACGAAAAACGCAACTGAAGCCACTACAAAGTTACAACCACTGTAGTAATAACATTGATATTTTCTCCCCTTTTATACCAAATCAGTACTGCCAGGAAGTTAGACTAAAAACATATTATTTCAAATTTTCTGATATAGAATCCAGACACAGGCAAGCATTTTTCCTAAAGACATTCAACAAATAAAGGGCTGACAGAGAATTCTGGGAAGTCTATGTAAAGACAGCTGGTGCTTCCAAATATGTGACTCCATTTCACTTCAGTAAAAGCAACATTACAGTGGGAATAAGGCATACGTAGTTAGCTCAAAGAGATGCAGAAAAAAAAATTAAATGAAGCATCCAACTTTTGTGTTTAGGCTTGGGGAACAGAAGCAGCAAAAACCGAAGAAGGCAAAGCCCTTGGCACCTTGGTAACCGGAGTCCCTGCCCAGTCAGCACTCTGCATTCCCGACCAGAGCTCGGTGGCAGGCTTGGGCACCAGGCAGATGCCCATGCCCACAAAGTCTTCAGCAATCTTTGGCTAGTATGTCACTGTGACTGCCAGTGGGTACAACCTGTTCCCTCTCCCCAAGCTGCTAGGACCTGTCACCTTCTATGTGCCATGGCAAACATGAGGAATGGCCCTTTCCTTAATTTTTTACCTTACCTGGGATTCCACCACTGCCTCCTACACTCCCCATAGCACTGTCTTCACACCCCCAAGCCACAGATCACTGGACCAGAGAGACACCTGACTCAGGGTTAAACAGTCAAAGGCTGGGAATGCTCAATTAGATGTTCTTAAAGCTCTTAAGCACAAAATAACCGAGTTGGTCAAATGGTCCAGTGCAGGCTGAAGTCACACACACTGGGGACCAGCTTGACAAGGTGCAGAAACCCACAAGCTGGCAGTAGAAGCCACACAGAGGGGACTGGGCACAGCGGTTCATGCCTGTAATCCCAGCACTTTGGGAGGCTTGAGGAGCACTTGAGGTCAGGAGTTTGAGATCAGCCTGACCAATATGGTGAAACCCCATCTCTACTAAAAATACAAAAATTAGCCAGGCATGGTATTGCGTGCCTGTAGTCCCAGCTACTCGGGAGGCTGAGGCAGAAGAATTGCTTGAACCCGTGAGGCAGAGGTTGCAGTGAGAACCGTGCCACTGCACTCCAGCCTGGGTGACAGAGCGAGACTCCATCTGAAAACAAATAAATAAATACAATAAGCCATACCATGGTCATTCAGAGTAGGGCAGAGTTGGGAAAGGCAGCTGCCCCAGCAGGGAGGCAGGGAAAGACGAGCCTGGGGAGCTTCTCTGTCCCCCCGGGCCTTGCTGCGCTTCTAATGCTGTGTGTGCGAGATTCCCTGACATGGTTTGGACACACCTCCTGTGCACTTCAGCTATTTAGAGTGGTCTCTGTTCCTTGAAACCAGAAGCTACTGGCGAAGGTCAAGATGGTACTAAGTGAGCCTGCTTCACCCCACTCTACTCCCACTGTCAACTCTTCCAATCTGCTACCTTCGGCCATTTCTGCTACATTTCCTGAGAATTCCTCTTCTTTCCAAAAGGTGGTTTCCATGGTAGAATAACTCAAATTTGTTCACTTTCCAATACGGTACTTAAAGTGTTTAACCTGCATTAGTTCTGCCCTTTACCCACAGATGTATGTACTCTCTCCTTGAAAGAAATAGCTTGACATAAGGTAGAATTTTTTCTTTTTTTTTTTTTTTTTGCGGGGAGCCGGGGAGGGGGCGCAGGCTAGAGTGCAGTGGTACAATCTTGGCTCACTGCAACCTCCGCCTCCCGGGTTCAAGTGATTCTCCTGCCTCAGCCTCCCAAGTAGTTACAGGCACCCACCACCACACCCAGCTATTTTTTTTTTTTTTTTTGTATTTTTGGTAGAGACAGGTTTTCGCCATGTTGGCCAGGCTGATCTCGAACTCCTGACCTCAAGTGATCCTCCTTCCTTGGCCTCCCAATGTGCTGGGGTTACAAGCGTGAGCCACTGCACCCGGCCAGAAAATCTTTTCTTTTTAGATATACACACAACGAATCTGGATTATCGGTAACACCATTTCTCCCAATGCCCACTATTGGAATGAGAAGGAGGTAAGAGCTAGTTAAGGCCCCAGGAATAGGAAACAAGGGCTCTATAGTACTTATTAAAAACATTTAAATTTTTTTTTTTTTTTTTTTTTTTTGGCCAATGAATTATAGAAGTAAGCTAGTGGCAGAGCGATAATTCACCTAATGGAGGAAAGCATATCAAGGGAAGCACTGGGAATATTTTACCATATTGGAGAAGGTTTTTTAAAATTCCTCAGTCACAGAAGTCTCTACAACACTTAAGACTTGAATGTTAGTGGGTTATCTTTTGTTAAAAAATGTAAAAAAAAAATTTTTTTTGAGATGGAGTCTCCCTCTTTCACCCAGGCTGCAGCGCAGTGGCGTGATCTCGGCTCACTGCCATCTCTGCCTCCCGAGTTCAAGCGATTCTCCTGCCTCAGCCTCCCAAGTAGCTGGGACTACAGCACCCGCCACCACACTCAGCTAATTTTTGTATTTTAGCAGAGACAGGGTTTCATCATGTTGGCCAGGCTGGTTTCGAACTCCCTACCTCAAGTGATCCACCTGTCTTGGCCTTCCAAAGTGCTGGGATTACAGGCATGAGCCACCGTGCCCGGCCAAAAATGTAAATTTCTTATAAATACTTCCACTACTTTATCGTTACCCCAAATACTTGAGGCACCCTATCAGGCCCTGAAACAACCATAAATAGGCTGCCCCAATTCTTCCCTCGTGCCACCCGCAGTTGCACAGGCACACACATGATGGCCATTGCAATATGAGACAGCTATGCTTGTGCATACGGGAGGCAAAGCACTGCAAGGGCTCCTAACTCTGACTGTGACAGGGATTCAGGTAGTTAGAGAGGCCTTCCTGGAGACAGCTATGTTTGGATGAGTTAAATTTAGGCATCTGAAAGCTCAGTGAGAAGGAGGGCGGGAGGGGGTGGTGGGGATACAAGTGTTCTAAGCAGAGTTCCCGGCAAGAGTAAAGCTCCACATAGAGCTTAGGGATGGGGAAGCCAGAGGTAAGCAGAGCTAAGCAGGAGGGTCCCTAGGCTGTGCAAGGAGCTTGAAGTTGACCCTGGGGGCAGTAGGAAATCACTGAGAACTTTTAAGCCTGACGTAGAATTTGAGAAACATCATTCTGACTGTTATTATAAACAGGGGATGAGAAAGATCAAGACAGGAGATAAGGAAAAAGCTAAACAGGCTACTGGAATAATCTAGGCACAAGGGACTCTGAGCTGCTCTAGGGGAAGGGCAGTAGGGTGAAGAGATACGGGTGGACAACAGAGCTTAGCTTTTCCACCTTGAGAGTCAAGGAAGAGGATGAGTGGGAAGGGACACATGGATTTGTAAGCTGGGTGATAAGACTATTGAGCTCCTATTTCACTCTGAAGTTAAAACGTTAACTTTACATGTCATATAGTTTACAGATAACAGAGAATCAACAAATTATGTCAGATTGACTTCAGTATAACTCTGTGCAAGGAGGGTTCTGTTTTCTCTTTGTTTTGTTTTGTTTTTTTTTCCATTTGAAGCTTGCATGCCTGTTCTAAAACTGAAAAAGCAAACACATACAGACTTTAAATATATGCCTCTAGAATACAGCTAAAATTTCCACATCGAGCTCCTTGAATTGTCAGAATTCCAAACAGAGAAATATTCGGCATATTTTCATGGAACAAAGTAAATGAGTGAGTTTACGTGAGTGGGTTTTCTAGCTTACTGAAGATTCAATCTCTAAGTCTTTGACACTGTCCATCAAATCTTGCCACAATTCAGTGATCCTCCGCTAAATGCTGTTGAATTTCAGGGTAGTTATCTGCTGTGATGACAGAGGTCCGAACTGCTCATCCTTACAAACGGGTAACCACTTCCCAGAGAAACTGTTTAAGAAGATGAGCACAACTGTTGTTTAAAAAGCAAACCACTCAATATTACCTTAATTCCACTTTGAATCCACTGTCCACATAAATTAGAGATAACTCAAGGATGCCAAGGAAATCCTGAAGACCTGGATGGAACCATGTTCCTGCTGCCCTTTTTAAATAGCCTGCGCCCATCAATAATAGACTGGATAAAGAAAATGTGGTATATATACACTATGGAATACTATGCAGCCATCAAAAGGAACGCGATCATGTCCTTTGCAGGGACACGGATGAAGCTGGAAGCCATGATCCTCAGCAAAATAATGCAGGAACAGAAAATCAAACAGCACATGTTTTCACTTATAAGTGGGAGCTGAGCAATGGGAACACATGGACACAGGGAGGGGAACAACACACACTGCGGCCTGTCAGGGGGTGGTGTGAGGGGAGGGAGAACATCAGGATAAACAGCTGATGTATGTGGGACTTAATACCTAGGTGATGGGTTAGTAGGTGCAGCAAACCACCATGACACACGTTTACATACGGAACAAACCTGCCCATCCTGCCCATATACTCTGGAACTAAAAATTAAATAAATAGCCTGTGTTTGGGAAGCGAGGTTCACTTTTCTCTGGATTAGGAGCTGACTTTCAGATCAAAGATACCAGAAGTATGTGCACGGACCAGGAGGGTAGTGGAGTATAAGAAAGCTTTTTGTCTAAAAGCCAAGAGCTGAGAAATACTTTAGAACACTGGTTTCCTCTAATTATTCTCTTTCCAAACAGAGCCAAAGTGCATCCCTTTCAAATCACCACCCTGCACCCACCCCGTAAAAGTTACCTAATTTAATTAATTGTTAGAATTCAACCACTTTTGTCTCAATGCTAGGCAAAATTCCTTCAACTGTGGCAGAAATGGAATTTAACCAGATTTCACATTCATTTTTACTTCAAGTTCAAGAAATTTAGAGGGATACTGTGTTGGGATTTACGGTTTTGCGGAAAAGTCATTTATTGAAATAAAATGGTCACTTTAGAAACTATATTTTGAATTTTGAAAAACACATTCTGATTTGGTTCTTCTTAAAACATAGCAACAATGCATGAGCATAGATTTTTATCGTTAGCTTCTCGATAGACTGTTGAAATGCTGCTATTGGCTCAGAGAAGTTTGCAAGTTCATACTGGCTTCAAATAAATCTGAATAAAATACTCCCATTGTGTGTTCAGAGAAAGCAATGAAAAGGGTGCTGGTTTTTCATGATTCAGAGCCTCTAAAATTTCTATCTAGAACATGCAAACCAAGAACAATTTAAAACATTAAAACAACTGGAAGGAATGTGGTCCTTAAAACTGAAGACTGATATGCTTATCGCATTTCTGTTCTACTTATTAATATGCCATAAATGTAAACAATTTCTCCAATTAAGTTTTCTCCAGACTTTGCTTTAAATTTTATATTACTGCGTAGACTGAATTCAACTTATCAACTGTTCAACAAACTGTCAGTTTCTCTAAAAGATCAAGCCTTAGACATTTCAAAAAAAGAAAAAAAATAATCTAAATGCAATTTCCAAACAAAATTCCAGGAGGCAAGGGGATACAGGTACTAAAGTAAAGTGGCCATTACCGTAAAGCTAGATGTCTGTGGGTAAAGGAAATCCAGGGTACTACTGGGGACACAGAGGAGGGGCTCCATGCTCACACTGGGATTGGGGTCAGGGAGCAGCAGGGACGCTTTCCTGGGGAAAGCCATGACTAATCTGATTCTTCAGCCATGATTCCACTCTAGAATTGCTGGGTTTTTTTCTGTGTGTGTGTGTGTGTGTGTGTGCACGCGTGTGTGTTTGTTGTTGTTTGTTTCTGAGATGGAGTCTTACTCTGTTGCCTAACCTGGAGTGCAGCGGCGTGATCTCAGCTCACTCCAACCTCCGCCTCCTGGGTTCAAGTGATTCTACCTCAGCCTCCCCAGTAGCTGGGATAACAGGTGCCCACCTCCATGCCAGGCTAATTTTTGTAGTTTTTTTAGTAGAGATGGGGTTTCACCATGTTGGCCAGGCTGATCTCGAACTCCTGACCTCAGGTGATCTGCCCACTTCAGCCTCCCAAAGTGCTAGGATTATAGGCGTGAGCCACTGTCCCCGGCCACATTTTTTTATTAACTAAGAAATATCCATAATCTTTAAGACTCATTTTGAAATTTTGATAATTTATTTAATCATTCACTTCTTAAGCTCAATTAGAAGTCCAAATTTTCCTCTCTGTTACTTTATTTGAAACAATTCCTTCCTTGGAAAAAGATCTTGAATTTTTGCATAAATACTTAACAGCAACTATAGTTATTTCCCTGCTAAACAGAAAAAAAAAAACCCTTTAAATAATCATATTAGTCTATAAAGTCTTAATCAGAAATTCCTGGAAACATGTATTTTGATTTTTAATTCTGATTAATAATAGCTTAATTACTAGAAAATTTAAAATTCAAACCATCTCATAAATACAAAAACTATTTTGGAATCATTGATCATATAGGAATTTTAAAATATTCAAATAAAGTGTGAAAAGTAGGTTTTACAAGGAATATAATTCATAAAAACCATTGCAAGCCCTGCAATCTAAGCAAAAAATTTAAAAATACATCCATATACACGTATATCGTACACGGACTTTCTCAAACTTCTTTTTAACAGCACAAATTTTTAATCTTTTGTTACCCCAAAACAAAACTTAAACTATAACTTTTCCGTCCTCTAAAACCTTTATAGTGGCCTTGTATTACATACAATATACGGCCATTGTACAGCTGCAGTATTTTCAAATAAGAAGACTCTAAGAAAAGAGATAAACTCCCTTCCTCCCCACTCTTGCTGCTGCTTTATAAAGAGCAGTTTCATCTGCCCTTCAGGGTTTTCAGCACTAAGATGCAGAGACAGAGAGCGCGAGCCTATCTTAGGCTCTGAAATACACCATTTCCAGGAAACCAGCCCTGTTATTTCCCAGCCCTGACTTTCAATGGCACCCAGAAGAGGAGGCAAATATTTGAAGCCACACTGTATGGAGATTTGTAAATGAATTTGGCTTCCTTCATTTTAAATATGCTTAGAAATATTTAGAAATATCAGCATACTTTAAAATAACAATTAATTCTTATTAAATTTAAATATTATATAAAGAATGAGATTTCAGTTTGAAGGCTTTGAATCTATTTACTTGCTGGGTGCAGTAGCTCACGCCTGTAATCCCAGCACTTTGGGAGGCCAAGGAGGGAGGATCACCTGAGGTCAGGAGTTCAAGACCAGCCTGACCAACATGCCGAAACCCATCTCTACTAAAAGTCCAAAAGTTAGCCGGGCATGGTGGCATGTGCCTGTAGTCCCAGCTATTCAAGAGGCTGAGGCAGGAGAAACGCATGAACCTAGGAGACACAGGTTGCAGTGAGTCGAGATTGCGCCACCGCACGCTAGCCTGGACATCAGAGAGAGACTCTGTCTCAAAAAAAAGAAAAAATCTACTTACTCACACTTGTATCTAATTTGTCCTCTGCCAACTAACTTCAGCAAGTTAGTTGGTTTCCAAACCATCCCCCCAGCCCAGCCTTCTAGCCCTGCATGGTGCTATTCTCCAACGAGTACTGTAGCCCAGTTTGTCCTCCTACTACCCATAGCACATGAGCCTTCTGGTCCACGCAAAGGTGAAAATGTTTTGACTGAACTGCGTGTATCCAGCTGCCCCCACCTAGCCCCCTTGCCCTCTCCCTCTGTCCCGGCTCCCAGGCCGTCTGAGCTACTGCATGGACACAGCAAGAAGGTTCTTTCTTGTCCTCTGCAGCTCCTGAGCTTTCCTTCTGACTCAAAGAAGCGGCAGGGGTGGGTTGGGAAATGTAGAAAATTAAAGTTAAGAAACTAAGCTGATTTATGTAACACGCGGTGGGAGGCAGGGAAAAAGCCAGCAGCCTCAAAAATGAGAACCTCCCGCTCATCCACCTGCCAAGAGAAGCCGGCAGGAGAGAGAAGGGGGTATAGAGAAGTGCTGGTGTTGAATGCAAATGGGGTCTCCTTCAAGAGGTATTAGGTTGGTGCAAAAGTAATCATGGTTTTTGCTACTGCTTTTAATGGCAAAACAGCAATTACTTCTGCACCCACCAACCTAACACAAAGGAAGGTTGAAACTCCTTTTCAAGGGACTTTCCGCAGCTTCTTTGAAAATGTCCCTCTAGGCCAGGCGCGGTGACTCACACCTGTAATCCCAGCACGCTGGAAGGCCAAGGCAGGCGGATCACTCGAGGTCAGGAGTTCAAGACCAGCTTGGCTAACACGGTGAAGCGCCATCGTTACTAAAAATACAAAAATTAGCCGGGCATGGTGGCGGGCGCATATAATCCCAGCTAATCGAGAGGCTGAGGCGGGAGAATCACTTGAACCCGGGAGGTGGAGTGGGCGGAGATCACGTCACTGCACTCCAGCCTGGGCGACAGAGCGAGACTCCATCTCTCAAAAAAAAAAAAAAAAACAAACAGCAACCACCAAAAACAAAAACAAAGGAAATGTCCCTCTGGGGAGACCGAGTCCCATGGCACTTGAGTAGGACTGACACTTGCTTATACAATGTGTCCTCTTGCTCCCCTCACCCCCAATGAAGGGAAAACTGCTTGTCTGGTGAAAACCTGAAAGTACACATTTATATACCATCACTTCTAAATAGGATTGACTTAGCTGGCCGTAAATGACTGGCAATTGAGCCCTAAAAATGAGCTTGATAGAACAAGTCAACTAAGGGCAGCAGAGAGAACATTAAGAAAAGGGAAAAGATGGTGGTCCGTACACAAGACGTGCGGTTAAGGACAATTACTGCAAGTGCGGCCGAGTGTAAGGAAAACCAGCGCTACTGAACAGAGCCCAGCAGAAGTGTCTAAATACTTCTGCAAAGGTTTTTAAATGAATTTCAATTATTTAACAATCCCCCAGTGACATTTAATGTTAAAGCCTCTACAATGCTCTTAACTTTTTACTATAAAGTACATGTAAATATATTTTAGAAATCTTAGTATCACATTTGAAACTCCAGTGGATGCTTTTTGTGGGGACCCTAGAGGAAACCGGTCCCCTCTCATTTTCACTTCAGAATTCCTTACATCCCTGACAGGCGGCCATGTTGTATGGGCCCAGAGGGTCCCGAGCTTCAAGGACATCCTGTCTTCTCCTTATGCAGCTCTCAATGCTTCTATTTCATGGAGCTCTCCTCCTATAATCTTACCCATTAGTCTAACTCTGCCCTAAGAACAAATACAGAAAAGTCTTCTCCTTCAAGTAATTCCAAATAGCTACCATCCCAAGATTTCTCTCCCCTCATATAAATATATTAATTCAAAGTGTAATGACCAGGCCAGGGGGCAGTGGCTCAGACCTGTAATCCAAGCACTTGGGGAGGCGGAGGCAGACAAAGTTAACTTCCTCAGAACTCTAAGCCTTTGACTGCCCCAGAAGTTCCAGACCAGCCTGAACGACAGAGCAAAACCCTGTTTCTACAAAAATTACCAAAATTAGCCAGACATGGTGATGCGCACCTATAGTGCCAGCTCCCTGTGGGGAGGCTCAAGTGGGAGGACCCCTTGAGTCCAGGGGGTAGAGGCTGCAGTGAGCCATAATCATGCCACTGCACTCCAGCCTGGGCAACAGAATGAGACCCTATCTCTAAAAAAACAAATAAACAAAAAAAGTGTAATGGCCACACTGAAAAACAATCATTAGCTTAAAATATGACCCTCTCAAGAACACAAAAGGTTCCATATGTAGGGAAGCAAATATAGAGCCCGATTAGCTTACGATAGCCCTCCATTTTGTCTACTTCTATTCATTCTTTCTGCTTTGTTCTCAAAAACCACTTCGACAGTGTACGGAGCTGTGCTGGGCCTGCTCCTCACCATCTCCTCCGCTGTCTTCTGCTTCCTCCTCCTCCACTTGAGCTGTCCTGGGCTCCTTTAACTTCCTCAGAACACGAAGCCTCTGACTGCCCCAGCGCTTTCTGCACATTGTTTCTTCTTCCTGAAAAGTTACTCCTTCTCCTCTCCGCCTGGATAGCTCCCAATCACCCCTGATACTCCCTTGAGCTAAATGAGGTCACCCTGTTCTCACAGCACTCTGTATTTTTACGTTACTTAAAAAAAAATCCTAATTAGTCAACTACTTGGATAAAGATAGATTTTACTCCTTGTTATGGATTGAACTGTGTCCTCCATCCAGAAAGACACGCTGAAGTCCTAAAACCTGGTACTTTATTTGGTGACCTTACTGGGAAACAGGGTCTTTGCAGGCGTTATCAAGTTAAGTCACTAATCCAATAAGACTGGGGTGTCCTTCTAAGAAGAGGAAAATGCCACGTGAAACACACGAAGAATGCCATGTGATGACAGAGGCAGAAATTACAGTGACGCAGCTGTGAGCCAAGTTACGCCAAAGATGAATGGCCACGACCAGAAGCTAGAAGAGGCAAGGAGGGACCCTCCCCTGCGGGTTTCAGAAGGAGCCCAGACAGTCCAGCTGCCACCTTGAGTTTGGACTTCAAGCTTCCAGAACTGTAAGACAAACTATTTGTTATTTTAAGCTACCCAGTTTGTGGTACCTTTGAATGGTAACCCTACGAAATTAATATATTCCTTTAGACTATTCGTTTTTTGAAATCAAGGTCTATATTTATTCATCTGTCGCATCCCCAGTGTTTTCCCAGTGACTGAAACATGGATAGGAGTAAACATTTGTCCAATGAATGAATGAGGGAGTGAATGATTCATATTTGGTCTGTAGTCAACTAAAACCCTCAGGTCTTTTTTCTCAAATATTTCTATATCGTGTGGTCCTCTTGGTTCCATTTTGTTTCACTGATTATTTTAAAACCTAAATTCAGCATTGCAAGTTTCATATTATTTGACGTCATATTATAACCCAAGTCTGTCAATCATGCATTAAGTACCCTACCTACCTGTGTGTCACTGCAAATTTAAAAAGCAGGTCTTCTATGCTAATCCAAATGAATGATTTTAAAAAGTTAAACCTGACAGAGCCAAGGACAGAGTATCATGGCATGCCACCAAGATGTCCCTTCAGGTTGGTATTGACCCATTGATCAACACTCTGGATATATCATGCAAGCAACTAGAAATCCGCATTTCTCTCCAACTTATCCCACGGTTATCACAATATATTAAGTGCTTTGCTGAAATCCTAATACGTTATGTTTAAACTTTCCAAACTCACCAGTACAATAACCGTGGAGAAAGAGGGCACGCAGTTCGTTAGGCGTAACATGTTCTTAGTGAACTCATGATGCTTTCTGGAGATCAGCTACCCCTTTTCCAACTAGATACCACACACTGCTAAATTGTTTCTGGTGGATGGTCTTCAGCTCCCTGATTCATGGTTTCCAGCATCTACATTGGCTTCCAGTCTGAAAATAAGGGTAATTGCCTCTTTCCTTTCTTCTTGTCTCTTTCTCATACTTCAGGGCATCTCCAAGATGATCTCTATTCACTCCACACACACATCTAAAAATTCTTCCAACATCATGAGATATAATTCATTCAGATCTGAAATTGTGAACTAGTTTTAACAGTGAGGTTCTCTCTCACCAACTCGGGCTTCAGGTTCCCTTTCCATCATTTGTCTTGTTCTCCTAGTCAGGTGTCCCCTCTTCTTGTAAAGACAAAAGCAAAACAGAGATTTGGGAGCTCTGCCTCTGCTGCCACCACACCAGGCTTCTCCTTTCTTGTTTGCCGTCCTATTTCGCAAGCTTCCAATCAAACATTTCTTTGCCATTTTTCACAAACCCATACTTTTTACTTTATTCTTCCACCTTTTAAATCTGAATCCCTCAAACGAATTCCCATGGCAGCTACAATGAAACATTCTGGTATCCGCCCCTCTTGTTCGTAACTCTAAGCTTTCATTATCAGATTAGGATTTTGATTGTATTTGTCTTTTCTTCTTGCCAAAAAGTATCACCTTTTAGGGTTACAGAAATATCTTCATATTTTCTCTGGGTATTTAGAAATCTGCTTTTTAAAAATCTAAGGTATTGAGATTGAGTCTACTAGCTAGTCATGAGGGAATGTTCTAAGGTATATGCAAATTACTTCCCCATCATCAAAAGACAAACATTCTATGAATATTACCAAAAAGTAAAGCTTGTGTAAATTTTTTGAACTTCCCAAACTCTCAGTATTCAGCCTCTGTATTTCATTTATCTTACATCAACAATGACCAAGTTTGTTTAAGAATCTTTCACAGGAAGGTTTCAACAAATCCAGCTTGCAGGAATGTGCTGGTTTGCAAGCAACAAAACAGTATTTCATCATCTACCTCTCTAGCACCATCCAGTTGCTCAATGTGCCTTGAGTGCAAACTCATACATAGCCAATCACTGTCAAGGCACGTAGGATTCTACCATGATAATTTAAAAGTAACCAGTTCATTGTCAAATTAAAACCCTAGCAAACAAATCCTCCCGGATTATCACCTGTGCCTCCCTCAGGACTCGCCACTCCTACTGTTCAGACACCCAAACCCATATCTGTATAGTGTCCTTTTTCTAGGACATCTTGCTGTGAATGCAAAGATAACTTGTTGAGAAATAAAAAGAAAATACAACAAATAGTAATAATTGCAACTATGATTTTTGGCCACTTTCGATTCTAGAGTTTGTTTGTTTCTTATTGCATTATATTTAAGGTCTACATCATGATGTTTTACTATACATAGTGAAATGGTTACGACAGACAAGCAAATTAGCATATCCATCTGATCACAGTTAACCCCTTTTTAAAAACTAAGACTTCTAAACACTCTATTTTCTTCAAGTAGAGAAATAACCATAATGAAGATAAGCCTTCTAATGAGGGAGAAGAAGAGCCCAACATCTCTAAGACACCAGAAAGAAACCCATTATTCAAGTTAAAAAGTCAAGGCAAACTAATCTGGTGGGCTGAAAGGATCCTTTTACTAGATAGGATGTGATGTAGAGAATGGGGGAAATATGTGGAAAAATGGTTCTGTGTTAGATTGCAACTTTGTCTAGACTCAGGGAGAGAGCTGAGCTCTGAGTCATCCCTGACCCTTGCCCCAGTCAATAATTTTTGGTAATTTCTCCACTTCCAAAAGTTAAAGTGCTATCACTATAAGCAGCAAGTGAGCACAGGGAAATTCATCAAGTATGCTAAGAACTTGTTCCTGATTGCATACCGTGGCTCTGTATTTTAATCCCTGCTACAAACAAGCTAAAAAAAAATATCAGGATTAGATGCAGAAGTCACAACTATGTATATAAACACATAAGTTCTTCAGCGGTGATTTCTGAGAAGTTGGTGCACGCAACACCCAAGTAGTGTACCCTGTACCCAGTGTGTAGTATTTTATCCCTCACCACCCCCCACCATTTCCTCTGATTCTCCAAAATCCAATGTATCATTCTTATGCCTTTGTGTCCTCATAGCTTAGCTCCCACATGTGACTGAGAACATCTGGGTTTCCATTCCTGAATTACTTCACTTAGAATGATAGTATCCAATTCCATCCAGGTTGCTGCAAATACCATTATTTCATTCCTGTTTATGGCTGAGTAGTATTCCATGGTGTGCGTGTGTGTGTGTGTGTGTGTGTGTGTGTGTGTGTGTGTATCTCACATTTTCTTTCTCCACTTGTTGATGGGATTTTTGGGCTGATTCCATATTTTTGCAATTGCAAATTGTGCTACTATAAATATGCATGTGCAAGTATCTTTTTCACATAATGACTTCTTTTTCCTTTGGTAGATACATAGTAGTGGGATTACTGGATCAAATGGTAGATCTACTTTTAATTCTTTAAGGAATCTCCACACTGTTTTCCATAGTGGTTGTACTAGTTTACATTCCCACCAACAGTGTAAAAGTATTCCCCTTTCACTGCATCCATGCCAACATCTATTCTTTTCTGATTTCTTGATTATGGCCATTCTTGCAGGAGTGAAGTGGTGTTGCATGATGGTTTTGATTTGCATTTCCCTGATAATTAATGATGTTGAACATTTTTCCATATGCTTGTTGGCCATTATTTTATCTTCTGAGAATTTTACCTTCTTGAGAATTGTCTATTCATGTCCTTAGCCTACTTTTTGATTAGATCATTTGTTTTCTTCTTGCTGATTTCTTTGAGTTCTTTGTAGATTCTGGATATTAGTCCTTCATCGGATGTATAGACTGTGAAAATTTTCTCCCACTCTATGGGTTGTCTGTTAATTCTGCTGATTATTTCTTTTGCTGTGGAGAAGCTTTTTAGTTTAATCAAGTTCATCTAGTTATCTTTTTGTTGCATTTGCTTTTGAGTTGTTGGTCACGAAGTCTTTGCCTAAGCCAATGTCTAGAAGGGTTTCTCCAATGTTATCTTTTAGAATTTTTATGATTTCAGGTCTTAGATTTAAGTCTTTGATCCATCTTGAGCTGATTTTTGTATAAGGTGAGAGATGAGGATCCAGTTTCACTCTTCTACATGTAGCTAGCCAATTATCCCAGCAACATTTGTTGAAAAGGGTGTTCTTTCCCCCACTTTATGCCATGTTTACTTTGTTGAAGTTCAGTTGGCTGTAAGTATTTGGGTTTATTTCTAGGTTCTCTATTCTGTTCCACTGGTCTGTGTGCTATTCTTATACCAGCACCATGCTGTTTTGCTGACCATGGCCTTACAGTATAGTTTGAAATCAGGTAATGTGATGCCTCCAGATTTGTTCTTTTTGCTTAGTCTTGCTTTGGCTATGTGAGCTCTTTTTTGGTTCTATTAGGATTGCTTTTTTCTAGTTCTGTAAAGAATGATGGTGGTATTTTCATGGGAGTTGCACTGCATTCGTAGATTACTTTTGGCTGTATGGTCATTTTCTTTCTTTTTTTCTCCCTCTTTTTTAATTTACATTCCGGGATACATGTGCGGAATATGCAGGTTTGTTACACAGGTATACGTGTGCCACAGTGGTTTGCTGCACCTCTCAACCTGTCATCTAGGTTTTTATTTTTATTTTTTGATACAAGGTCTCCCTCTGTCACCCTGGTTGGAGTGCAGTGGTGTGATCCTGGGTCACTGCAGCCTTGACTTCTTGGGCTCAAGCAATCCTCCCACTTCAGCCTCCCAAGTAGCTAGGATACAGGGGCACCCTCCTTGCCCAGCTAATATTTTTATTTTTTTGTAGAGATAGGGTCTCACTGTGTTGCCCAGGCTGGTCCCAAACTCCTGGGCTCAAGTGAGCCTCATATCTCAGCTTCCCAAAGTTTTGAGATTACAGGGATGAGCCACTGTACCCAGCCAACGCCCTTTTTAAAACTATACTTCCTAAAAGTCACAAAGGATGCTTTCCCTCACTTGCTATTGGCTAGAATTTGACCCTAGTATGCTTCAGGGGAGACACAGGACCTAGTCTTTATTTCAGGTGCTCTTGTAGATGCCCAGCTAAATCTGAGAAGCAGATGTTAAAGACAAGCAGCATCCCCTATTATATTCTCTGAGAAAATGTAATAAAATGTAGTAAGAATCCTCGCCAGTTTCTGCCCTCGGCTACTTATCAGGGTGGTACAAACAAGTGCACAATCTACTCAACCCCAGGATGCAGGTTCAGCCCTGCTTCTTGTGACCAGTAAGGCCAAGCTGATATGGTTTGGCTGTGTTCCCAACCAAATCTCATCTTGAATTGAAGCTCCCATAATTCCTATGTGTTGTGGGAGGGACCTAGTGGGAGATAATTGAATCATGGGGGCAGTTTCCCCCACACTGTTCTCGTGGTAGGGAATAAGTCTCACGAGATCTGATGGTTTTATAAGGGGATATCCCTTTTGCTTGATTCTCATTCTCTCGTCTGCCACCCTGTAAGACGTGCCTTTTGCCATCTGCCATGATTGTGAGGCCACCCTAGCTACATGGAACTGTGAGTCCATTAAACGTCTTTTTTTAAAATAAACTATCCAATCTCAGGTATGTCTTTATCAGCAGTGTGAAAACAAACGAATGCATGCATATAGCCTGGGTCATTTTCCTCTTCTTACCTAGGAGGTTGTGTTGCCAGACAGCCACTACAGTCATTAAGGACACAGTCTCAGTAAGATTCTGTAGCGTTTGTTAAAAGAACTTTCCAAATACAATTTTTTTAAGCATTAGCCACTGGGTATCAGCTCCCTGTGGAAGCGGCTTGACAGAAAACTTTAAACAGAGAAACAAGGGCATTAAGAAACTTGCTTCCACATTTGGGTCTGATTTCTTCCTTTTGCAGCTGGCTGTATGCTAGCAATGCATCATTCTGGGCATAGACACAAGAGCTGGATTTTCTTCAAGGCTTCGGCTCTTGAGATTTCCTCCTTAGCCAAGCATACTTCAGCACCCCATGCTAATGAGAGGCTTGTTGCCGGAAAGCTGAAAACAGGCCACAGCCCAGCGCCACGTCTCCCTGTGAGGAGTCCCTCTCCGGGGCTACTGGCCCCAACCTGGCTCCTGCCACGGTTGTCTTCACAGGGTGGTCTGATCCAGGCATGGAATTCCGGAAGCACTTGATGGATGGCAGGCAGGGATGAGTGAGGATGAAACAGCAGAACTCCCTCAGTGTAATTCCTTAACGAAGACGTGTATAAAAATTAATGAGACAGAGACAGTGTGCCTAGAATTAAGTATCAAGGAACTCCTTCCAAATTAATCTGACGTAAATTCTTAACAATCCTACACTCTGTTCTCTTGCCATCAGTTCCAAAGAACCAACATAGGCCATTTACATGCTTTTTTGTCTGTGGGGAAAACACAAGGTATATCAAGCATTGCCTAAGCTCTACAAGTATTTCCCTTCATTTTTTTGAAATATAAACATTTATTTGACCTCCCTCTATCAAAATATACAATTTCATATTTTAAATATATTCTTTTTAGAAAGCAATATCCTAAAATGGCTCAAGGACTACCAAAAAAAATAGCAGAAGAAAATGTAGTTACCTTATATAAATTAGCCTAATCAATAATATCAACAAATCAGCAAGAGTAACTATCATTATGACACTATGTGTTTTCTTTTTAAATGAAATCACAACTAAGAAATGCTAAGCCTGAAAAAGATTTATAAAAGGTCATTTCAGTAACATATATCTTAGCTGTAGGTAAAAAAAACCTAAATAACTTTAAAGCAATTAACAGAACTGATTTGCTTTTAAGATACTTAAATATCGGGCCGGGCGCGGTGGCTCAAGCCTGTAATCCCAGCACTTTGGGAGGCCGAGACGGGCGGATCACGAGGTCGGGAGATCGAGACCATCCTGGCTAACATGGTGAAACCCCGTCTCTACTAAAAAATACAAAAAAAAACTAGCCAGGCGAGGTGGTGGGTGCCTGTAGTCCCAGCTACTGGGGAGGCTGAGGCAGGAGAATGGCGGGAAACTGGGGGGCGGAGCTTGCAGTGAGCTGAGATCCGGCCACTGCACTCCAGCCTGGGCAGCAGAGCGAGACTCCGTCTCAAAAAAAAAAAAAAAAAAAAAAAAAAGATACTTAAATATCTTTTTTCTTCAGTATTGATTTGTGTAGTCACAAATCAATACTGGAGTATAAAATAAAAAAGTCGCTCTATTTAAAAATATCCTCTGCTTAAGCTCATCTCTACTTACACATACCCTTTTATTCTCTCAAGGTCCTTCTCATCTCCCATTTCCTCCATGAAACTGTTTTGTAATGAAAGTAAATTTCTGTTTGGAAAAGTCCCCCTTTTATTTTTTTTTTTTTAAGGACAGAGTCTCACTCTGTTGCCCAGGCTGGAGTGCAGTGGTGCCATCTTGGCTCACTGTAACCTTCACCTCCCAGGTGCAAGCAATTCTCGTGCCTCAGCTTCCTGAGTGGCTGGGATTACAGACGTCTGCTACCACACTTGGCTAATTTTTGTATTTTTAGTATACACGGGGTTTCACCATGTTGGCCAGACTGGTATCAAATTCCCAACCTCAGGTGATCCGCCCACCTCGGCCTCCCAAAGTGCTGAGATTACAGGCATAAGCCACTGCACCCAGCCATGATATTTTTTATAAAAGGATGTGTGTGCGCATTACATATATATATATACACCCACAAACACAAATATTCTCATGAACCCCTATGCTTCAGATAACTGTCTTAAAATATATTTTGTTGGAACATATGCCACAATAAAAAAGTTTCTCCCTTTAATAATTCTTCCCTGAAATATATTTGTAATTGGTTACACATAGCCTATGTTTTAAGATTTAAAACGCTTTTATCACTTATCGAAATCTCAAAATGCCCCAAATTCTACAATCAGTACCAAAGAGCATTCAAAACTAATATAGCTTTAACATGTATGTTTCACTCTGATCACCACTAATTCTTTCTCATAGAAAACTCTTCTTTTCTCAGCTCACTGTTGGGGAATAAGATGTTTCAATCAATCAGATGGTCTACTGGTAGACAACAAAATTGAATCCATTCTCAGGGTTTAAAGCAGCAGCAGCAGGGTGCTCTTCGTGGATCATTCTAGAAGGTTTTATGGAGGAGAGATCATAAAGAATATTTTAGGTAATCAGAAAAGTCTGCTTGGCAAGATGAATGTTAAGATTTAGGAACCCGGCCACCTTTATTCAGAAGCCCCAAAGAAACTTTCATCCTCTTTATGTAAGTGACCCCGAAGTAAATGAAGGAGATGATGATATGGCATGGAGAAAAGTTAGAGAAAAAGTGTGAAGGGTTTGAAGCAAAGACTAGGGAGCCACAGGCAATGAGAAACAAGCACCTAAGTATATGGCAAGGTCACAGTGAGAAGAACCCAAAACTCCACAGCCTCAGGGAAGGCTGACCTGGAGGGACAGGGCTGAAGGGAACAGGATTCAGATACAGGAAGCTCACATTTAGCCTAGGAAGAGAAAATGGTGACAGAAATATGGACGAAAATAGAGATTCTCATTACTATCGCTTAAAAAGAATTCAATCATCAATTTATAATTTCAGAAGAGTTCTGGTAAGTTCCTGGAATGAGACATGCTCCTAAAATACACTACCATCGTTATGAGTTACTTCTGGTGTTACTACTGAGAGCTAGCATTTATCAAGCATGTACTAGGTTTTGGGAACTAGGCTAAGTGTATTACATATATTAACCTAACTGAATTACCTACCAACCCTATGAGGTAAGTACTTTTATTATCTTTAGTTTGTAGGTCAGAAAACCAATGCTTAAAGAGGATAAGTACTAGCTGGTTGTTACAGACTAAATGTTTGTGTTCCCCCAAAATTCCTATGAAGTTCTGACTTGTAATGTGATAGTATTTGGAGGTAGGACCTTTAGAAGGTAATTAGGGCTAGATGAGATCATGTGGGTGGGGCACCCATGATGGAATTAGCGTCCTTATAAAAAGAGGAAGAGCCTGGAGCTGGTGTTTTCTCTCCACCAAGTGAGGACACAGGGAGAAGGCTGCCATCTGCAGGCCAGGAAAGGAGCCCTCCCCAGAGCTCAACCATGCTGGCACCATAATCTCAACTCCTAGCCTCCAGAACAATGAAAAATAAATGTCTGTTGTTTAAGCCCCCAGTCTATGGTATTTTATTACGACAGCTCAAGCTGACTAAGATGCTAGTACAGACCAATGTCAGGACAATGTCAGACAAAATGAATGTCTGACTCTCCATAAATGAATATAATATGCATTAGCATTTCAGAAGCAATGTAATGAAGTTCTACAATTAAAAACAAAACTTCTTTGTTTTTTGCTAATGGTGTTGTTTTGCTTCTGATTAGTCTGCACCATCCAAAGAGACAAGCATAAAAGTTTACATTTTTCCAGAGCTCAAAGTTTCCCATGATGAACACTAGGCTGAGGAAGCAGAGCGCTCTGATGAGCAAAGTGTTAACTGGCACATCCCAGAAAGTGAAGCACAGGCAGTTCCTACCAATAAATAGTCCAGTTATGAAGTACACATTCTAAACTGAGATGAAACACTATTCCAGAATGTGCCTTAAGGAAAGAAACTTGTCACCACAGCTTGGTGAAAAGCCAATGTTAGCTGATGATGACATCATCTAGCTGAATATAGCATACCGAAGAGAAACTCAGAATCGATGGAGTTGCAGAATATTGTTTCCTTTACTTTTGGATGTTGGGGGGGAAAGAAAAGAAAAGAAAAGAAAAGAAAAGAAAAGAAAAGAAAAGAAAAGAAAAGAAAAGAAAGAAAGGAAGGAAGAAGGGAGGGAGGGAGGGAGGGAAGGAGGGAAGGAAGGAGGGAAGGAAGGAAGGAAGGAAGGAAGAAAGGAAGAAAAGAAAGAAAGAAAAGAAAGAAAAGAAAGAAAGAAAAGAAAGAAAGAGAAAGAAAAGAAAAGAAAAGAAAAATGAATAAATATTCGAGACTATCACATGGGGAGGAAAAGTAATTCAAAGGAAAGGGGATTCCATTGTTAAGCAAGGCCATTGTACCCCAGACTTTGATATACACAAATAAAAATTAATAATAGAGACTATCATTGCTCTCCTATTATGTCTTGGGCTCTTGATACGCTTTATTTAACCCTCCCAACCACCTCGGGAGAAATATCCTATCTTTGGATGATGAAACTAAGGCTCAGAGATGTTAAGGAAATTCTCAAAATCACAGAGCTAGATTTGAACCTCAGGTCTGTGTGGCTCCAAACTCCATGCCCTCTCTTCTATGCTGCATAACCCAGAAGCAGTGAGACGCACAATGCTAGCGGCTCCCAGGCTCTTGGCAACCCTCTAATACTCAGTTGATGAAAGAAAATTTGAAGGTCATCAAGATGTTACCAAAAATATATTTGAAAGACGTCAGAATTTTAAAACTTCATCTCCAATAGATTTTAACTTTTCAAATTCATGAACTATTACTGCCTTAAAACTGAAAATGTAATAGTTATTAAATGTAAGCAATAGAGGAAAATCAATGTTTAACGACAAAGAAAGATACTAGATACGCATCAGGACTTAAGTCTGTATTAAAAATTCCAACATACATTAAAACTTATACCTCTAAGCTAGAAAAACCTCCCATAATTTAATATAAGAAGGTTACCTACAAGAAGCAGCTGAAGATTTTCACAGCCTTCACTGAAACCATATAACATTTTCTAATACACTTGTGTGCATTTTACAGTTTATCTAGTTCACTTATAACCCATCTCTCGGCTTCTCAATCTCTAATATTCTTGATTCTCTTCATATTCTTGAATTCAAAACGTATTTCAGAGCAAGCAAAGTCTTCTGGCCCTACAAATCACATCTTTTGTGTTTTCATTTTGCCTGGATTTTATTTCAAATGACCTCTGATAACATCAGGAACCTCTTCCTTCTATTGCCAAGTTTTTGTTTAGTCTCATTTTGTGCCTAGAAATAAATGAGTATAAATCAGTTAAAGTCAACATTATTTTCTGAATCCACGCAAGGAATGTGTGTTTAAAGTGATGCAAAGGGAAGTGAGCAGAGATACTGGATCCATATTTAATACATCATTTGAACTTTTCGTATAGAATTCCCACCTTAATGCCTTGATAGCACAAACCCGCTCCTGCAACTTTTCTGTCCCTTGTTTCAAAGTCCTCTTCAGTGTTGATTGTGGGGACAGGGACTAAGCCACAACATAAACCCTCAGTGTATAATGCACGAAGGCAGGGATTTGCTTGACTGTTCTACTCACTGGTATAACCCAAATATCTGGAGTGCTTGGCACGTGGCAGATACTCAAATATTTCCTGAATCAATGGATGCTTGGCATCCATCTTTTTCTTAAGTGCTGACCAGGTATGTTCAGTGAAGAATAATCTGGATGGGATGAGGGGTCCTAGGAGACCATGTCATCACTTAAAGAGCAATGAAAGAAACTGCAGATGTTCAGGTATAATAAGTGAGGGTACAGCTGTGGCCCAAAGAGGGAACAAGCTCTGAGCTAGCTAATAATCTCTAGGAGTTACCACCCATGTGTCTTTGGACAAGTCACTGGCATCTCGGTCTTCTCATCTTTAACACAGACAACACACAGGCCAGGTGTGGTGGCTCACGTCTGTCATCCCAGCTCTTTGGGTGGCCAAGGTTGGTGTATCACCTGAGGTTAGGAGTTCGAGACCAGCCTGGCCAACATGGCAAAACCCCGTCTCTACCAAAAGTACAAAAATTAGCCGGGTGCGGTGGTGCACCTGTAATCCCAGCTACTTGGGAGGCTGAGGCAAGAGAATCACTTGAGACCAGAAGACAGAGGTTGCAGTGAGCTGAGATCACACCACTGCACTCCAGCCTGGGCAACAGAGCGAGACTCCATCTCAAAAAAAAAAATTAATTAATTTAATTTAATAAAACAGATATCTCAGAACTATCACAAGGAATAAGTGAACAAGCAAAGTATCTGACAAATAGCAAAAAGTTTTAGAATCATAAATAGGTATTACTGCTATATTTAGTTTCTTTCATTCTTAGGGAAAAAGAAAAGAGATGAACACTTTCTTTAAATACGTGAATGGCAAGATGTAGGAAGGCAATGATCCTATGTATTCACTTCAGAAAACAAAACGACAAATAAAGGATATCACATAAAAAGAGTAAGATATCACATAAAAAGGGTCATTTTATTGACCCAATAAAATGCATATCTCCCTAACAAAAAGTGTTCCTACCCACAGGAAGCTGCGACCTCTAAAGGTAGCAGATGTCTGTCATTACCTAAAACAGGACAGTTGATTCAGGAATTTTGTGGAACCAGTTTTAGTTAGAAGGGTATTACACAAGATTATCTGCCAACTCAGATTCTAAGATTTAATGATAGGATTTTTATTTTGTAGCTGAAAAAATAAGACTTAGCCCATGGTTCTCTGTATTGTATAAACCAACAGTCAGATATGGGTAGATAGATTTCAGCAATGCACACATTGCCAAAAACCTGCCACCCCACTCAACATCCCCATCCTTCAAAAAAGTGGCAATCAGGCCTGGCACAGTGGCTCAAGCCTGTAATCCTAGCACTATGGAGGTCAAGGCAGGCGGATGACGAGGTCAGGAGATCAAAACCATCCTGGCCAACATGGTGAAACCACGCATCCACTAAAAATACAACAAATAGCTAGGTGTGGTGGCATGCGCCCGTAATCCCAGCTACTCAGGAGGCTGAGGCAGGAGAATCGCTTGAACCTGGGAGGTGGAGGTTGCAGAGAGCCAAGATCACGACACTACACTCCAGTCTGGAGACAGAGCGAGACTCCGGCCAAAAAATGGAAAAACAAATGTGGCAATCAAAGGCAATCAAATAAATTCATAGGGACTGAAAAATGAACAACCACAGGGTACGCCCTCATTATTGACGACTTTGGAAGAGTACCACGGGTATTACACCATTACATACTGACTATTTAGATCAAATAAATATTGAGTTGGTAAACGTTTCCTAAGTTTAAAGGTTCATCTGATGCAACCAATCTTTTTTCAGGGTTAGCAACTATAAAGTCCCTCCCCTTTTCCTGGTACCCTTGCAAGGAATATTTAATTCAGCATAGCAGACACAACCTTTACCAATATAGCTCTACCAGTGTCCCTCCTCGTTACATAAACCAATTTCCTACAAGATCAGGAAAGAAATGCTGTTTTACCCACTTGGCCCAGACAATGACAATGTCAATTACTGGAAATATTCATATTCTAAACTAAGAAGATTTTATCTTTCTCATTTCAGTAAAACTTATCACAAGGTCTCCACTGCCTTTATGCTCATTACTGCTATGATTCTAAGACTTAAGGTAGTTGTAACTCATAAACTGGAACAAGTAGAATCTGCTTAGAGGTGAGACCTTTATTGAACATTTTTAAAAGACATCATTTTTGGCTGAATCAAATGATAGTGAAGCTAGCCTAAGAAATCACTGTGGAATCTAAGAAGCGAGGCAAGGACCTTCTACCAAGCAAAATTGAATTTCCATCCTACTCAGAGCAGCTATAAAAGGGAAACCCGGACAACTTAAATTTTTAAGTTATTCTAGAATTAGCTTCCAGGGTCAACTTCCACCAATGGCTGCTATGCATTTCCCCATCTCTTTCTTTCTAGATATATTTTTGAGAAGGGGAAAATATTGTATTCTGATGTACTTAAAGAAATCTAAAATGAAAACACAGATTTTCTGGGCTCATTCTACTTCTCTTCTTTCCACAATGTCAAGGACTCCACAGGGTTCTCTATAAATGTTGAATCAGTCACTGCTCCCAACTCAAATGCGCATTTTGGGACACATTGTATTTTTTTTTTTAATTGATTCCTCTTTGGTTTAACACAGTTTGCCACCATCCCTTTCTATTTTGCCCTAGCCTGTTTCATTCATTTCTGTTAATTACCTGGATCCAGGGAACTGGGACCAAATTACTGAGAGACTCTGTGAGGTCAAGGAAGCCTCACTAATGTGCACAGGTGTTTTTACTCCCAATAAGGGCTGAGCATATACCCTTGTAGAGAAGAACTAAGACTATTACATGTCATTGATATTTACATGCTATTTGCAGTTGAAATTTGCCCAGATTATTTTTAAATCCATGCCATTATACACATGAATACAGAAGATAACTGATCCTCAGAATAAACAGAACTTGACTGCCACTTTTTTAGAGGTAGAAACATTGAGTGGGATGGCAGGGTTTTGACAATATGTGCTCTGGTGTAAACTACTCACCTATAACTTAATCTGAGAATGAATGAAACTTTCCCTCTTAGAGCTGCTATAAGTGGGACAAAAAGTCAATTTTGCTTGGTCCAATGTCCTTGCCCTGCTTCTTAGATTCCACAGTCATTTCTTAGGCTAGCTTCACTATCATTTGATTCAGCCAAAAATGATGTCTGATAAAAATGATCAATTAAGGCCTCATCTCAGCAGATTCTACTAGTTCAAATTTATGAATCACAACTACCTCAAATCTTAGAATCGTAACAGTAATCAGCATAAAGGCACTGGAGATCCTGTGATAAGTTTCACCGAAATGAGAAAGACAAAATCTTCTCTTTTAAAATAAATGGAACTTTTTCTATCTTTTAAAATCATAGAAACATAACCAGGCAGGTTTTAAACCTTTTGTGTGAATGGAGGTAAAGTGGATGATTTTGTGTTTTGTTTCAGTTTAGAGCAAACTTGTAATTATAATTAGTATCCCTAAGGATGACTACTAAAAAAAAAAAAGAAAAAAAAACAGAAAATAACATGTATTGATGAGGATATGGAGAAACTGGAATCCTTGTGTCCGCAGTACTGTAAAACAGCCACTGCTGTGGGGAACAATATGGCAGCTCCTCAAAAAATTAAAAACAGAATTAGCATATGATCTGGCAATTCTACTACTGGCTACATGATCAAAAAAATCTGAAATCAGGGTCTTGAAGAGGTATTTGCACACTCACGTTCACCGTAGCATCGTTCATGACAGCAATTACAAAAGGCATTCTACAAAAAGGTGAAAGCAACGCAAGTGTCTATCATGGATAAATGGATTAATAAAATGTGCTTTATACATACAACGGACTATTATTCAGCCTTAAAATGGATGGAAATTCTGACACATGCTGCAACACGGATGAACCTTGAGGACATCATGCTCAGTGAAATAATCCAGCCACAAAAAGGCAAAACACTGTCTGATTCCACATGTATAAGGTTACTAGAGCAGTCAAATTCATAGAGACAGAAAGTAGAATGGTGGTTGCCCAGGGCTGAAGGAAAGGGGAAACGGGAAACTGATTAAAGGGTACAGAGTTTCAGTTTCGCAAGATTAAAAAGTTCTAGAAATCTGTTGCACAACGATGTGAATGTACTTAATGCTACTGAACCCTTAAAAATGGCTAAGATGGTAAATTTTGTGTTATGTCTACTAACTGTGATTTTAAAAATACGGGGAAAAAACCCACCATGAAGGATAAGAAAGGTTATATATTTTTTACCCCACTCCACTTGGGGTTCTATGTGTTTGTTTGTTTTGGGATGGAGTCTCACTCTGTCACCTAGGCTGGAGTGCAGTAGCATGATCTCGGCTCACTGCAGTCTCCACCTCCCTGGTTCAAGCAATTCTCCTGCCTCAGCCTCCCAAGTAGCTGGCATTACAAGCACGCGCCACCATGCCCAGCTAATTTTTGTATTTTTAGTAGAGATAGGGTTTCACCATGGTTGTCAAGCTGGCCTTGAACTCCTGACCTCAGGTGATCCACCCTCCTTGACCTCCCAAAGTGCTGGGATTACAGGGGTGAGCTGTGCCTGGCGTAGGGTTCTGTTTTAATGTTGGATTTCGGCCTGTGTGTCTCCAGGGCCTTGAAAAAAAGCCGTATCTTTTGTTACTCCACGTAGACAGACAAACACTAATAAGCGTGACGTAGAATATATGTTCTAAGATCTCACAGGACACGCATGCCCTTTTTGTATATGTCTCTACCTAAGTACAAAGAGAAGTTCTGCACTGCAGAAGCATTCCATAGCACTGAACAACTACGTCTTTAAAGGAGGAAGAAGCAAAGTTTAGAATTTATCTTCATGCAAGTACGCCAAAGATTTCCAAAGGAGATTATTTTCTGAAAGAATGACAGATTACGTTGTGAAATCACCAGCATCATAGTATCAGTGTGTTAGGAGGTGGGTGTAGAAAGAACATAAACTTTGGTGGCCAGCCCTAGCTTGGGTTCCAACCCTCTAAATTTTAACTTTCAGAGTCTAAATTTTAAATGGAAATTTTTTTCAAGTGGGAAGGTTTTTGTTTAGAATTGTAAAGCCCCCAGTTTATTACCTTCTAACAGTAATTATAAAATGATCATTATCCTTGAAAAATCTCACCTTCAGTTATTTCTGCCAGTAGCTTTTTTATACTCAATATTTTAATGTATAATGTTTAATGGTTTAGCGACACATTATATCACTTGAATAAGAACTGAACTCACTGAATTCTATCTATTCTGTGAATAATTTGTACAACAAATGTAATAACAGGATGTCAAAAAGCAGTAACTGTATTAGTCTAATTCAAATCACGCACTGAGCCCTCCCTAGCTCTATTTAAAAACTTGTAAAACAATGACTACAACCAGTGACTGAGAAAGAGGCAAGGCCTTAGGGTTCTTCTGATTCCCTAACAACTCCTACCTCTTCCTAGGCACTGAAATAAAAGTGTTGGAAACATCAACACTGCAGGACTAGGGATGAAGAAGTTAAGAAGAAAATGCTTAACTGTTTTCTACAGATTTTTTTTTTTAATTTTACTTTAAGTTCCGGGATAGAAGTGGAGAATGTGCAGGTTTGTTACGTAGGTATACGTATGCAATAGTGGTTTGCCGCACCTATCAACCCGTCATCTAGGTTTTAAGCTCCGCATGCATTAGCTGTTTGTCCTAATGCTCTCCCTCCCATCACCCCCAACTCCTCAACTGGCCCCAGTGTGTGTTGTTCCCCTCTAGGTGTCCATGTGTTCTCACTGTTCAACTCCGACTTATGAGTGAGAACATGGAGTGTTTGGTTTTCTGTTCCTGTGTTAGTTTGTTGAGGATAATGGCTTCCAGCTTCATCCACATCCCTGCAAAGGACATGATCTCATTCCTTTTTATGGCTGAATAGTATTCCACGGTGTACATGTGCCACGCTTTCTTTACCCAGTCTCTCACTGATGAGCATTTGGGTTGGTTCCACGTCTTTGCTATTGTAAACAGTGCTGCAACACACATACGTGTGGATGCGTTTTCATGGTAGAATGATTTCTTTTCCTTTGGGTATATACCCCATGATGCGACTGCTGGGCCAAATGATATTTCCGGTTCTAGATCCTTGAGGAATCACCACACTGTCTTCCATCAAAAAGAGGGCAAAGGATATGAACAGACACTTATCAAAGGAAAACATTCATGCAACCAACATATGAAAAAAAGCTCAACATCACTGATCATTAGAGAAATGCAAATCAAAACCACAGTGAGATACCATCGCACACCAGTCAGAATGGTGACTATTAAAAAGTCAAGAAACAACAGATGCTGACAAAGCTGTGGAGAAATAGGAACACTTTTACACTATTGGTGGGAATGTAAATTAGTTCAGCCAATGTGGGTGACAGTGTGCTGATTCTACAGCTGTTTTTCCTAGTTATAGTCTCAACATTTTACTGTTTTTAAATACGGAAGTACTGTCATTTATGTTACCAGTTAGGCAATTTTGACTTTTCTGCAGATACTTCCGTACACATAAAAAGGCCAGTTCACTCTTTTATTATTTATTTATTTATTTATTTATTTATTTATTTATTTATTTATTTTGAGACAGAGTCTTGCTCTGTCACCCAGGCTGGAGTGCAGCGGCGCTATCTTGGCTCGCTGCAACCTCCGCCTCCCAGGTTCAAGCGACGCTCCTGCCTCAGCCCTCCAAGTAGCTGGGATTATAGTCACCTGCTATCATGCCCGGCTAATTTTCGTATGTTTAGCAGAGACGTGGTTTCACCATGTTGTTCAGGTTGGTCTCGAACTTCTGATCTCAACTGATCCACCTGCCTTGGCCTCCAAAGTGCTGGGATTACAGGCATGAGCCACTACACCGGGCCTCAATTCACTCTTACATACATAAGGCACACACCAGTGAGAAATAGGTAGATACAGTTCTGCTTGAAATGAAACACATAGGCTTATTCCGAGCCCAGAATCTTATGATTTACTAAATCTATTCATACTGCATATCATGTTTTTAGAGACGTGGAAGATTCCATTCAGCAAATAATTTCAGTAGATGTTTTAGAGAAATGAACACTAGAAAAAAATTACTTTTCTCTACCATAAAACACTGTTCTGCATACTTCACTTTGTTGGAGGTGAAAAGAAAAAAAAAATTATTGCATTCTTGTTTCTCTCTTTATTGTACTTAAAAAGTTGCCGGGCGTGGTAGCTCACACCTGTATTCCCAGCACTTTGGGAGGCCAACGCGGGTGGACCACTTGAGGTCAGGAGTTCAGGACGACCCTGGCTATCATGGCGAAACCCTGTCTTTACTAAAAATACAAAAATTAGCCAGGTCTGGTGGTGGGCACCTGTAATTAATCCCAGCTACTTGGGAGGGTGAGGCAGAAGAATCCCTTGAACCAGGGAGGCAGGGGTTGCAATGAGCCAAGATCGTACCACTGCACTCCAATGGGCGACAGAGCGAGACTCTGTCTCAAAAGAATAATGATAATAATAAAAGGGAAATTAAACTTAGTTCACTAAAATGAGCACTTCTCTTCCAATTCTTGAAAATAGCCTGAATTCTGATTCACACATAAAACGTTAGATTTCAGATTTTATAGTTCAACTTTACTGATTTCTCTGGTCCAATATGCAATGAATTAAAATGACATGATGACGTAAAGGCCCATTCTTTAAACAGATGACTCGAACTTTCAATTACCGTTGGTACCAACAACTACAGCTGGTGTCTACAGCCCCCACTCCCAGAGCTGCCTCCACTTTAGTGATATCATTCGCCTGCCTTATAAACCAGCATCTCCATCATCACCAACACACACCACAGGAGCTCGCCACCAAAAGGTGGCACCGACCAATCAACTGAAAGTCAAAAAAATAAAAATAAAAATTTCAATTCCACTAAATACTTTCAAAACTGAGAGAAATAATGTGGGTCCCTCAGGGTTTTTAAAATCCTTATAAAAATTAATATATTAATATACTACCATTACCAGTGGTTCAATGAGATAAATTGGGCTTTCAGTTTTCAGTCACCTGACTAAATTATCATTTTTACTATTTGTTTATTTTTATTTTTATTTTTTTTGAGACAGAGTCTTGCTCTGTCTCTCAGGCTGGAGTGCAGTGGTGCAATCTCACCTCACTGCAACCTCCGCCTCCTGGGTTCAAGTGATTCTCCTACTGCAGCCTCCTGAGCAGCTGGGATTACAGGCGCCCGCCACCACACCCAGCTGATTTTTGTATTTTTATTAGAGATGTAGTTTTGCCATGTTGGCCAGGCTGGTCTTGAACTCCTGATCTCAGGTGATCTGCCTGCCTTGGCCTCCCAAAGTGCTGGGATTACAGGCATGAGCCACTGCGCCTGGCCCAATTTATCCTTTTTAAAAGTAGACAGGACATCCAACAATACCTAGAGTTAGCAATGTAGGAAGAATACAAAAATATTTTACATAATTTACAAGAGTAACAATAAGGTTGTATGTCCTTCACATTTCTCTTATACTTTGTAGCAAAAAAGACCAGAATAATGTAAATATGTTATTCATTATTCAAAAAGTACATGTGATCCATTTCAGTACAGATGAAATGCACTATCAACAGAAATGTTCTGCCAAGTCTGCTCTTTTTTTGTTTGGTTCACCGAACTAAGTGCAAACCATCTGTTACCTATGATAATTAGAAAAAGTAAAAAATTCAAAGAGCTTTTTATTAAAAAAAAAAAAAAACAATAGCACTCCAAACAGAACTTACTTGTTTAAAAGCACCATTTATGAGGTTCAAACCCTAATGACTTTAAAAGACTTAGAACTCATATTTAAAGTCTTTTTATTTTTAGATTAAGACTATATTTTCCCATTTTCTGGTAAAAGTATGCCATTTAATAAACTTGTTCATACCATAAGAATGTCACTCTACTAAAATATCTTATCCAAATATATTAATTTCCAAGAAATTTTAAAAACTAAAAACTTTCTTTTCCACTCTTCCTTAACACTTACAATTTTCTAAATGCACTTCATTAGCTTCAAATATCTCTTTGAAAAATAATTTAATAGCTTATGAAATCTTTAGGGCATATTTCTATTACATGTTATCACTAAATTAAGAGTTTCTTAAATTTATTCATTTGTATTTTTTCTTTTTTCACTGAGATGTAATAATTGTACATATTTATGGGATACAGGATATTTCAATATGTATATACTATATGTAATGATCAAATCAGGGTAATTTGCATATCCATCACTTCAAATATTTTTCATCTCTCTGCATTGTGGACATTCAAAATCCTTTCTTCAAAAAACTTAAAAAGGCCAGGTACAGTAGCTTATGCCTATAATTCCTGCACTTTGGGAGGTGAAGGTGAGAAGATCGTTTGAGGCCAGGAGTTCAAAACCAACCTATGCAACACAGTGAGATCTCCGTCTCCACACACACAAAAATAATATTAATGCACACACACACACACACACACACACACACATTTAAATCACTTCCAGCTTTTTAATATTATATAATAAATTATAGTTAACCATTAAAATCTAAAAATTTTAAGTTAAAATTGTACTGATTCCCAATTTAAAAATTCCACATAGGCCAGGCATGGTGGCTCATGCCTGTAATCCCAGCACTTTGGGAGGCCAAGGCAGGTACATCACAAGGTCAGGGGATCGAGACCATCCTGGCCAACACAGTAAAACCCAGTCTCTACTAAAATATAAAAAAAACTAGCCAGGCGCGGTGGTACGCGACTACAGGAGGCTGACGCAGGGGAATCGCTTGAACCCGGGAGGCAGAGGTTGCAGTGAGCCAAGATTGCGCCGTTGCACTCCAGCCTGGTGACACAGTGACAGTCTGCCTCAAAAAAAAAAAAAAAATTCCACAAATAAGTAGTGCATTCTAGTAATTATTATTTGTTTTCACAAAACATAATGGTCTGATTTTTCAACATGCTTGGACTCTAGTCTTCACTCTACCCCCAGCTGTCTAACCTCACATGAGCTGAGATTGCGCCACTGCACTCCAGCCAGGTGACAAAGCAAGAGTCTGTCTCAAAAAAAAAAAAAAAATTCCACATAAGTAGTGTATTCTAGTAATTATTATTTGTTTTCACAAAAACAGAATGGTCTGATTTTTCAATATGCTAGGACTCTATTCTTCGCTCTATCCCTAGCTGTCTAACCTCAGATGAGTTACACCTCTCAAGACCTCAGTCTCTTAACCTATAAAAAGAGCGCTCTAAAATGTCATTCTGAGGCACTTACTTCTCTTCCGTATTTGTCTAGCACTGCGCCAGAAACTTGATAACTGTCCACAGCGAAGGAGGCTAGAGAGGAACATGTCCGAAGCCTCTGAAATTTCATATAGGACAGTTTTAAATGTACTGTGAAGTTTAGGCTTTAAAACACAAAATCAACTACCACAACAGTGTCTCATCATTTTTATAGTGATATAAGCAAACAAATTTCCAGGACACAAAGCGTTACTCATGTTATCAATCCTCTTTAAAGAAAACAGTGATTTTAGTTATAAAAATGAAATTCTGCTAAGTTTCAAGAGAGTTTAAAGCAGGCACCAGCCCAGCACTTGTTTTCACAGCTCTACTACTACAAATTTTATCAACACCCACTATTGTCTCTGAATGGCATGTAAAAGCGCTCTGTGCCATGCTCTTGATGAATTGTACAGACACAAGTCCTACTCCACCTACACAACCACTATGCCACAAATGCAATGCCTTTAAAAGAGGGCTCTCTTTTGCAATAAAACATTACAAATCCTAGCTACAAGTAAAGCAAATGTTGCAAGAGATAATTTCAGTAGCTAAATCAGCATTAAAATTCCTCACTTCGTCTCACTACTACTCATTAAGCATGTTATTGAACAAACATAACTATAAAAGGAAAAGCTAAGGGTTATTTTACATTATAAAAACGGATAAGGCCCTGCAAGGATGCTTCCATTGATCTTTAGTATGATTCAGTTCTATTCAACTGTGAGTTTACTAAATCTCAGAGATTTCTACAAGAACATCCATATCAGACTGACATTGAGCTGGCAAGATTAGATTTCAAACATCACACTAAAGATGCTCCAATTTTAGATAAGAAAAGAGGGCATTGACTATTCTTATCCATTTTTTTTTTTTCCTGTTTATGTCATACATTTACAAATACTCAATTTAAATGATCTCAGCAAAAACTCAAGCAAATTTGTTTCTGGCCCATAGGAAGACATTGAAATCTATGAAACTAAGAATTTGGAGGAAAAAAAGATGGTGAGGCTGGAGATCACTGAAGTCAAGTATATCCTTGAGGCCAGGGAACGGCATCCACTAGTGAGAACGGTCATTGCTGTGTTACTGTCACAGCTCTGCGACTCACAGAGTGCCCCCGACTGCCGCATCTACTTCTGAGCCAGTTCTCAGCACCAACTTGGAGGTCATAAGCAGTCTTCTTCAGCAAGAGGAAAGGACGCATGACCAAGAAGGCCCCATCCTGCCCACAGGATTCTCTCTTAAGATATTTCTCCGAGAAGTTGAAATGGTTTCTGCGTTCCAGGGTTCTTATCTTGGGTTTCTGAAACCCTGGTAGCCCACTGGTTGGAATGCAGGAAGTCTTGACCTTCCAGAAATCTTACACAAAATTGCCGGAGGGAGGAGGCACAGTTTACATACAGATGTGCATTCTTTTTTACAGGGAAGTGAACTGGATGGGATCAGGGGGTACATGCTTCCATCACTTAATATCCTTAACTCCCCTAAAACATCAAGGGAGTCACTGCTGTACAAAACAGCTGCTATGATCTTAAGAGTTATTCTTTCCCCCAGAGGCATGAATGTAAACAGAATGGCCAACATATCGGAGTAAAGGAGGAGGAGCTCCTTCTCTGTGTATCAGGGAACTATGGGAATCATTCATTCAAATGCCTTTCATTAGAAAAAACCGTAAACGTCACCCAATCTTTTCTTTTTCTTTACCTGAATTTCTTTAGTTCTCCTGTTTGAGTCACTTATTCAATCTTTTAAGAGTTGCAGTTAAATTTCAGAGACTGCTCAAACAGTACGGCCCTCAAGTTGTAAATATTAATACAATACTACTTAAAAAGAGTATGACCTTTAACTTCTCCAAATTTGTTAATAAAAGGTGGTAATATAGATGAAAACCAGAGAGAAGACAACATGGTAGAAGAGTAACTGTGAACATATATGGGTTCTCTAAGGAATGCATACAGAAATACAATCGATAAACTTGATAGAATTAATTGTTACTCTGGTCATTCAACATGACCTCAATTTTATCCCATAATAAGAACCACTGGCAATTCTATCACGTTTGTGCTCTGCCAATTAGAATTACATAAACATTTAAAAATATCACTGCAATTCAAGACTTTAAAATGTGAAATAATTTAAAGAGCAACTAATTCAAAGGTAGGGGCTTCAATCCCTTAGAAACTGAACTCTGTACGAAACTGACCAGTGGTCCAGGAGAGCCACAAGATCTCATTTACCACCTGCCTCAATCTCACCGAGCACCTGGCACATTCTCACAGGGCACACAGCCGATGCTCGATACTTACTCCACACTGAGACTCACTAAACACTCAACAGTCCCCTTTCGTTTCAAGATGATCAATAAACTGAATTCTTAGTAGTTTGTTATTCTTCTATCAATGCCTTCAAGAAAGTCCAGATCAATGCAAAATGCCAGGCCTCTGAGTTGAAATCGAAACCTCACTTCGCTTGGTAAATCACAGCCAATGTGATTTCACTTTCTTGCCATAGGCTGCCGTGGAACAAAGGTAAATTCCTCATGTGGCCAAAATACACCTGAGTGTTTCTGAGGCCTAAGGATGGAGGGTCAAAGCTCACCCCAGGCTCCTTCTAGGTCTCCCCAGAACCCAAGAGCAAAGATGTCTCCCAAACAATTGCTTAAATCACAACTGAATGAAAAAAACCACTTAAAACTTGCTGGTGAATTCAAATATAAATATAAAATTGGATTGTTTCATATGATCATTAAAGCAAATAGAAAGTCCATCCAGAGTAGCCTAAAGTTTTGAGCTCAGGCTTTTCCCACAGGAATTCATACCCACATTGATACAAATTATCACAAAGAGTTTCCATTTGAATTTTTATCAGGACAAGTACCTTGGAAAGTTGCAAATATTCTGTGAACTATGAGCGTCATGTATGAATAATAAGTACCCTTTGCTAGAACAGACAAGGAACATCGTGGGAGTGAATATAAAGTAAATTTCAGGAAGGAAAAAAGGCACGATCCAAAGAAACAGCCACCCTTCTGAAGGGGAAAATTTCTTTCAATAAAGGTGTTTTTTGTCGGGCGCGGTGGCTCACGCCTGTAATCCCAGCACTTTGGGAGGCCGAGGCAGGCAGATCACGAAGTCAGGAGATCAGAATCATCCTGGCTAACACGGTGAAACCCCGTCCCTACTAAAAACACAAAAAATTAGCCGGGTTGCGGGCGCCTGTAGTCCCAACTACTCGGGAGGCTGAGGCAGGAGAATGGCGTGAACCCGGGAGGCGGAGCTTGCAGTGAGCCAAAACTGCGCAACTGCACTCCAGCCTGGGCGACAGAGGGAGACTCTGTCTCAAAAAATAAATAAATAAAAATAAAAATAAAGATGTTTTCTACTTGAAGAAAAACCACAAAGAAGAAATTTGTGAAATTTTTATTTACTAATTGATTTATGGAAAGTTCATTTAAAATTTTATTAACTTATACAACATTTTAAAATAATAATATAATGAACATGCACTCACCACCCAACCCAAGACCTAAAATGAATACTATTTACTGCCCATGTAAGAACCAATCATGATATTCTAGCAGTACGTGGTGAAGAACCATGATTAAAGAATTTGGAGCACCTGAGGTCCACTGAACAAAAACCTTGTGAAGTGATTCCCCTAGAAGAAATGGACTCATTCCAGGATTCCTTTAAATAATCTGCCTGAGTAGACTAAAAAATGTGAATCAATTACTTGTCCAAACCCCCCTCCACCCAACCTCTCAGGAATGAGTATCAAAAATTTTCTAAAGGGTACATTCACAAGAACCAGGAACCTGGAAAGTGAACTAGTGATACCCAACTCCGTACTTCGATGGAAATCTTCCTTGTACAACAGAAGAGCAATATCTTATAGGAATTGAAGTCTCCAGTAAACATTCTTTTAAAGTATTTTTTTCTTCTACTAGGCCAATGGTAGGACACGAAACTCAATGTGTTTCTTCTAACAGAAGAACTCTTCCCTCTCTAATATGGAATAGGCACAAATCTTTCCACTGTCAACATTTTTTTTTAATCAGTCCTTTTTCCATTCCAACGTGCAAGCCAAGATTGAAATCAACACTAACCTGTAAAGGCTCACTGCTTTCCTGCTGGTCTTCAGAGTCTCCTGCTGGGAGAAGCAATGATGGGAGTGGTAACTAAAAGGCTCATGTGATTTCTCCATTCTTTTTTTTTAAGCCTCCACCTCCCAGATTCAAGCGATCCTCCCACCTTAGCCACAGATATACTCCCAACATATATATATACACACACTTGTAGGAAGACTTAGGGAGACTTGATGAAGCCAAAATGGGTTAAAGAAAGAAGAGAATTTTCCCCACAACTGTGGGAAAAACTAGTAAGAATCAACAAGGGACATAAAAATTCTTTGTTGTGTATTGTTCACCAAATATTCCAAAAATGAATATAACACAGTCGGGGCTTTTTTTTTTTAAGCTCCTGTTACAAAGGTCATGGAATGTTCTCGCATCACTCGCCTTCCCAATACTGAATCCCAGATTAGGCTCAGTTCTGCAGAGGGGGGTTAGTACACAGCAGTGCCAGAATGGGTGTGCGGGTGTTACTTTCATTTTTCATCTCATTTTACAAATTTTATATTTTATTTTTTGCAGGAGGATGGGGATACGGCGAAAAATTAAATTCATGACATTTGCAGCACTAGAACGCTCTAGTTTCATGATTCAGTCTTGGATATATAAAGTCCTGTATCAAGAAATTCCAAGATTTTCCACAACACATCACATCCATACACACCCAGAATAACAGGGAGCCACAACTCTGAAGAGAGAGGTTCAAACTAAAAGTCTAAATAAGAACAGCAGAGACGTGACCCACATATTCGAATTCAGCCTTTAAAATAGCCTCATTAACTCAAATCTTTTCTTAAGTCAATACTAATTATACTCACCAGTGAGGTCAACATAATGGCAGCAGAGGCCTTTCTCAGAAATATTTAAAGTTTAAGAGTCCACAGGAGGCCGAGTGCAGTTGCTCATGCCTGTAATCCCAGAACTTTGGAAAGCCGAGGCGGCCGGATCACTTGAGGCCAGGAGATCGAAACCAACCTGGGCAACATGGCGAAACCCCATCTATACTAAAATCATAAAAATTAGCTGAGCATGGTGGCACACGCCCGTAATCCCAGCTACTAAGGAGGCTGAGGCATGAGAATCGCTTCAACCCACAAGGTGGAGGTTGCCATGAGCAAAGATTGTACCACTGCACTCCAGCCTGGGCGAGAGAACGACAGAACGAGACTGTCTCAAAAAAGAAAAAAAAAAAAAAGAGTCCATAAGAATGTGAAAAGTAACAGTATACTGCTTGTTTCCATAGATTGATATGTAACAGTTTCCATTACTAAGATGGACAAGAAAAATTAATAGGTGACTCATGCTGTGATTACCTTAACTAGCTGGAGCCTGACAAAAATGAACCCCTAATTGGCTGGGGGGTGTGTGTGTGTGTTTGAGACAAACTCTGTCGCCCAGGCTGGAGTGCAGTAGCACAATCTCGGCTCACTGCAACCTCCACCTCCCGGGTTCAAGCGATTCTCCTGCCTCAGCCTCCCGAGTAGCTGGGATTATAGGTGCCTGCCACCACACCTGACTAATTTTTGTATTTTTATTTTTTATTTTACTTTAAGTTTTTGGATACATGTGCAGAACACACAGGTTTGTTACATAGGTATGCATGTGCCATGCTGGTTTGCTGCACCTATTAACCCAATTTTTGTATTTTTAGTAGAGACGAGGTATCACCATGTTGGCGAGGTTGGTCTTGAACTCCTGGCCTCAAGTGATCTGCCCGAATTGGCTGGGTTTTGTCTATGTCATCCACAACATTTCCACAGCCACAAGCACCCCTTCTAAAACAAGAGCTAGAAAGTCAAGTAAAAGGGAAATATAAGAGGAGTGCAGACAAATTTGTTACTACTAGTGAAATAAAAATGTCCAGCACATGTGCTTTTAATGATGCAAGAGTAGCATCACCTTCATGTATTAGAGAGAGCATGTAAATTACTTGCTTTGTGGCACAGACAGTTCTGAAATTGCCTGCTTAGAAGTGGTGGTATTTTTCAATACAGTACAGCAAAATAAAAAACTACTCTTAAAATCCACCAATGGAGTTCCCCAAATGTAAACATAATTAAAGAATCCCTCTAAAACCAGAGTTACACATTGCTTTTTTGATTTTCCAGTGTACAGAGTAGAAACTCAGTTTTCAATGAAGGAATAAATACATTTGAAGACATATAAAACATCTTTTCTCAAACTGTTGAAATCAGTGGCATTCAGTCAACAATAAAGACATACTAAACATGTGTTATGTGACAGATACTGTATTAGGTACTAAAATGAAAAGTTATTAAAACAGAAGACAATGACAAGAACAATTGTTTTCTGTTGTCATTCAAGGCTGTATCTATATAGTTTTGAATATTCAGATTAAAGGTTTAGAAATGAGTTAACAGCTTCCATTTTCAAGCCCATTTAGACAAGTGCTATCACTTAAGAGAAATCTTAGTTAACTAAGTTTTTCAGGATTCAGTTGGATGACAAAGCATTCAAATGATGTACCCAATACTAAACATGTGACTATTTAGAAATATATTCCACTGAAAGTTTTTTGATTTTGTTCTAAATGTTTGGCATCTAGTAGGTAGTCTGTAAGAGTCTTTAAAATCAATGTATTCATATCTACATGTTTGGGAAAATAAAGCAAAAAGCAACATGAAGGTGCTTTCAACATTCTGTTCTGAAAGTTGTTCACCAAAGGGCATCAAAGTAAAACCAGCAGATGGCTCTGAACACACAGAGAGAGAAGCGGGGAGAGAGAATGGAGGGAAGAGGTTGAGAGAAGTGAGGGAGAGAGGGAGGGAGAGAAAGAGAGAGACAGGAAGAGAGAAGGGAGGGAGAGAGGTAGGGAGAAGGAGGGAAGGAGGGAAAGAGGGAAAGAGGGAAAGAGGGGGAATGAGGGAGAGAGAGGGAGAGAGAGAGGGAAAAATAAAACAAGAGAAGACAGAGGCTAGGCTAAATAGAGAAGCTGCCAGAGGACTTCTGGGAAAAAACATTTGAAAAGGAAGGACTGAAAAGAGAAGAAATGGGCACAACGAGGACTCCGGGTCTGGCCATAACAGCCAGGAGAAACGAGGGCTTAAGCCAGGAGGTCTGAAAAGAGAACAGAAGGTAGACCGCCTAGAATGGGGACGAGGTACTTCTACTTTGCAAAGGTGAGTGTGTTTGCAGTGCAAAGCAAGAAACGAGAACTTTAAAATTCTTCAGGCACATGTGTTCAAATGGCAAAGATATATGGGAATACAAGATGAAAAACTCCATTGTAAAATCAGGCTTTTTAAATTGCCACAGCTCCCCTGTCTCCCCGGCTAGCTTCTATTCGCCTTCACAGTCTCCTAAGCCCAGTGACAGGAGAGCTCTGGAATGATTAGAGATTCTGGAATGAAAAGAGCTATGCCCACTGCTTATGAGGCCAAGGATTCTGCAAACTGGATCCCTGCAGATACCACAGCGCTTTACTCTGGTCTCCAAGGCCATGGCACACCCTAAAAGATTAAAATGCCTTAAGGTAAATGACCATTCCCAGATGAAGGCACAGCATGGAAACAAAGTGTGGGCCAAGGGAGGAAACTTCAAAAATCACAATAAAGTGCGATTCAATCCAGAGCGGGCAACTAGCAACTTTGTAGTAAAAGGAGGGGGGAAAAGTCGTGTGTTCTGCAGAGAGATCATTTCATGTGACGCTGCAGTGCAATTAAAAAAAAAAAAGGATTTATTAATTACAAAGCAATCCTAACAAGGTACATAACTAATATATAATATTCACATCCTATACATCTACTAGAGAAAGATTACAAACACAAAATGTTTCACTTTCCGGAGGAGATAATTATTAAGTTTTAAAGACTGGTTCAGGCAAGAATGAAAAGTATCAAGTCAAGGCCACATACATTCTAATTTTATAACCCAGGCGGCCCTGGACAGGATTCAGAGAGCTCTTATTTGAATAAGATCTGACGATATCCCCTCATTAAAAGGATTAGCGCTTCCGCACAAACGTCCAGATAAATCTTATTACTGGTCCAAAATTAGTCACCTAAAGGCTTTAGACAGTTTTGCATAAATATTTACAACTCTGAAGAGGCTGAGTACTTTTTCTCTTGAAATCCAGGCACTATATCCACTTCAAAAGCCACGTATGATTGTGACTTTTGCTGAGCATATTGCTTTTCATCGAGTTGAAGACACAATCTCTCAATACCTTACTCCATAGACTAGATGTAAGCGTCAGAAGCGGATCGAAAGAAAGTTTTCCGGGTGCACAGGTACTCTGGGGTGAGGGGTACGGAGATTCTCTAAGCCTCAAGAACAGCGTTTGATGAAATGGGCTTCATGAAACAGGCTTAAAAATACTGCCCAAGTCAAACGGATTTTAAAAGGCACCTAGTTACTTTAAAATACCCAATACAAACACCAAGATGGGCCATTTTACCAGGTCCCCTGCAGAATGTGAAGGGGCTTCCAGCGCTCCAAGCCGGGTTTCTAATTTAAGCCAAGAACCCCAAGGGAGCGATGGCGACTTCGGGGACCCCGGCAGCGTGCAGGTCCGGGAGGTTCAGCCTACCCACCTGGAGAGGGGTGCGCCGAGCCCCTCTGGAAAGAGTGACTCAAGGGTCCCCGCGAAGTCGCCGTACCAGCCCCTCTCCCAGTTTCAGCAGTCACCGAAGCCCCCGAGCAAAGCCGACTGCACAGGGACCAGACGAGCCGAGGCGCACCCCGGGGCGCAGCCCGGTGGACGAGGGTCCGCGGCTTCAGCCCCAGCCCACGGCCCCGGGACTCCGCGCCGAAAAGTCGCTGGAGTGCGGCCTCCGCGCAGCTGCGCGCAGCTGGACCCGTCCCTGGGCGCCCGCGCCCCGCTTCTTCCCCGCGGCCTCTCGGCGGGGCGGGAGACCTGGCAACTTACTGGGGCTGCGCTGGGGGCCGCGCCGAGAAGGCGGCGGTGGGCTGGCGGCTGGAACGCGTCGGGGGCCCGCGGCTAAGGGAGGCTGGAGCAGCGGCCGCCGCCTCGCTGGTCCCGCGAACAGGAGCGCCCGCCGGCCGCGCTGAGCAGAAGGCGGGTTGGGCACGTGGGCGCCACTCTGTGTAGCCGCCCGGGGCGGGGGCGGGGGCGGGGCGTGGGGCCGGGCGGCGCCGCCTCCTCCAGCCTCCCCCGCGCTCCCGGAACGCGACCCGGAGCCCGCCTCCCGCAGGGCCCCGGCCGCGCTGGCCAATCCCCGGGGTGGGCGGTGTGCGGCTCCGCTGGGTTTGCCTGGAGCCGGGCACTTGTGGGCGGGCGCTGGCCCCGGGCTAGGCCGGCGGGCGCAGGCCGGAGAAGCGGGGCTGCGCGCGAGGACAAAATTCGTCCTCTCCTGGGAGGACCAAACCTCGAGGGCATTTCCGAATCTTCTAAGCAGAGTTCTAAGTGGGGTTTTGGTCCCCGCGTTTACTGTTCATTCTAGACAGATTTTGGAAATAAGAAAATAATAATAAAATACAGTAATAGCAATGATAAATAGAAGCCCAGATGGATGTGCCTTGTCAAATGCAACCTAAACGTTGATAAATAATGTGCAGTTGCTATTTTGGAAGACTCCAGTAGCATGAATAGGTAGTCACGACTGTTTGGGGGTGGGTTTATAGGATATGACGTTATTTCCAGGGGAGCAAGAGCAGAAGTTACACAATCAGGGTTTCTCCTACTGTGCTATTGTTTACTTTAGGAGTCTCTGATAAGATTAAAGTCACAATGTGAAAGCCTGTTAATTTTAATCCAATACGAAGCGAAACACGCACTGAATTGAACAATGTGTGTGTGTCTGTGTGTGTGTGTGGTTTGTCTTTAGAGACAGGGTCTCTGTCGCCCAGGCTGGAGGGCAGTGACACGATCGTGGCTCACTGGAGCCTCGACCTCCTGGGCTCAAGCGATCCTCTCGCCTCAGCCTCCCAAAGTGCTGAGAATTACAGGCTTGAGCCACCACGCCCGGCCTATTACTATTTTTGTTTGACAGAAAGGCCCACCTTACTTTGCTTAGTATTGGGGTAAACGTCCCTTTAACCCACCCACTAGTAATAACTTTAGCAAAGTGCCAGGTTCGTATTGCTGCCTCACAGTACATATACAATTTTAATGTGGTATTCTAAATCATTCTTAACTTCAAGACATATTTCCCCAAGATAATCTAATAAATGGTGTGGGACTTCATTCCAGAAGATAGCACACACACACAAAATCCCAATTATTATCTTCAGAGCTCGTGTACCTCAGGAAGCCATCCACGGACTTCATAAAAAACTGGAAGTGTAGGCCGGGCGTGGTGTCTCACGCCTGTAATCCCAGCACTTTGGGACGCCGAGGCGGGCGGATCACCTGAGGTCAGGAGTTCGAGACCAGTCTGGCCAACACGGTGAAACTCCATCTGTACAAAAAATACAAAAATTACCCGGGCGCGGTGGCGGGCGCCTCTAACCCCAGCTACTTGGGAGGTTGAGGCAGGAGAATCGCTTGAGCCCAGGAGGCAGAGGTTGCAGTGAGTGGAGATAGTGCCACTACCGTCCAGCTTGGGCAACAGAGTGAGATTCCGTTTCAAAAACAAAAACAAATGAACAAAAAACCTGAAAGTTTAAACAGCACTGTGATTACAAAGATATTATGTGATAGACTAAATGTCTTAAGTAATAGAGACTGTCAAAGTAAACTTATTTTTACAGTCAAAAAAATTCCTTATGCAAATTATCATTAATAACATTAAGAGAAATGACGCATGTGGACTTTTAACACCAGATTCCTCCTCAATCCCACAGCTAGGAGGCGTTGTTCAAGGGAGTGATGACTGAAGATACTTTGTCTAATTCCTTTTTTTTTTTAAATTTTTTTTACTGTATCTAATTTCTAAGGGTGAGTAATCTGATCTAAAATTTTTCCACAGGTTTTAAAAAAAATAGAGATTCCTTGGAGCTGCGGTGGCTCAGGCCGGTTGCCCTGGCACTCGGGGAGGCGAGGCTACACGTTTGACGCCAACCTGGTCAACACTGATTGAAAAGTAATAAAAATAAAAAAATAAAAAAAGAGATTCCTATTATTAGACTTAAGCAATTATTTCCCCCACATATTTTTACTTAAAGGCTCTGTGTTTAAATCTGTTTAATTGGTGATTAAGTTACAACACAATGAGTTGGGATAAACAAATTTATTTGACATTTGGAAACTGCCAATTTTGTCAGAATACCAATCTCTGAGTTTACCTAATCTGCCTGCCGGAGCACTTCCAGAAGCAAGAACATGCTGTGTTCATGTGTGTGAATAAGAAAAACAATTTCATCTCTAGGCAAAAAAAGAGCAAGTTCTTTCAAACAACTTTCTAACAAGATTGCTGAATATCTTGACACACTAGTTCTTGACTTAATATATTCCATTTCCTGTTTGAAATTATTGATTAACCCTGAATCCTGCCTCACAAACTTTGGTTATTTCTCACCTTTAAAAATGTGTTTAGATGTGGAAAGAATAGGATATCCACAGATTTAGTATGAGTCTGTAAGACAGACCATGAGACAAGAGAAAATAGAATCGAATTTTTAGAAATGAAATATTTTTTGTTTTTGTTTTTGTTTTTTTTTGAGACGGAGTCTGGCTCTGTCCCCCAGGCTGGAGTGCAGTGGCCGGATCTCAGCTCACTGCAAGCCCCGCCTCCCGGGTTCACGCCATTCTCCTGCCTCAGCCTCCCGAGTAGCTGGGACTACAGGCGCCCGCCACCTCGCCCGGCTAATTTTTTTTGTATTTTAGTAGAGACAGGGTTTCACTGTGTTAGCCAGGATGGTCTCGATCTCCTGAACTCGTGATCCGCCCGTCTCGGCCTCCCAAAGTGCTGGGATTACAGGCTTGAGCCACCGCGCCCGGCCATATTTGAAACAGATTTAGCTATTTTGACTTCATCTTCTTTGGCATTTTCTCTTGCTGCTGCCCAGGGTTGAATTAGCATCTTTTTCCCAGTTGAGTAAAGTTTTCACCCACATTCTACTTTGCCCTTCCTGGTTTACTGCCATCACTTTTCACTTTCACCAGTCAAGTTTCCTCCTTAGGAATGAAGCAGAAAATCCAACTTAGTCATTTTCAGCAGACAGAGTAACCTAGGTTGTCATCTTCCAAAGATTTCACAAACATTTGTGCGTGTCTGAACTCTTAAGGCTTTATGAGATCGTGGGGAATTTTAAGGGACTTCTGTAGCTGAATAAATTCCACACCCTGTACTCCCACACTTGCCAAATACAACCTAAAGTAAATCTCATGTCCACAAATAAGGGATTTACTTCAACTAGCAGGACTGAAGGAATGGATTCCTACCAGTTCTAATTCGTGACTCTATTATCGCCAAGCTATTTTAGTGAAGACAAGCCAAAATCCTCCAATTTTTTTCCAATGGTTGAATACTGGATACTAATGCTTGTGCTGTCACTGAATCAACTCAAAAGGGAAAAAGAGTTGGACCAGAGTCAGAGCACTAGCTGTTTGTTTTTTGAGACGGAGTTTCACTCTGTCGCCAGGCTGGTGTGTAATGGCGCGAACTTGGCTCACTGCAACCTCCGCCTCCCAGGTTCAAGCGGTTCTCCTGCCTCAGCCTCCGGAGTAGCTGAGATTACAGGTGCTAACCACGACGCCCTGCTAATTTTTTTGTATTTTCATAGAGACGTGGTTTTAATCATGTTGGCCAGGCTGGTCTCGAACTCCTGACCTCAGATGGTCTCGCCTGCCTTGACCTCCCAAAGTGTTGGGATTATAGGCCTGAGCCACCGCGCTGACCCAGAGCACTAGTTTTAAGAGATTTCAGGCCACCGCTGTTCTCCACTCCCCTTTCAAAAATGTGTGAAAACCTAGAGGCAGCTTTCCACTGGACACAGTCTGTATCTGCCCATCCCTTAAAGCAAGCAACAAGATATTGAAAAAATGGTTGGAAAAAAATACAGCAAGTCCTGTAAATGACAAGTAATCTTTCAAATTCATCTTTTTCTACTTGTCTTTTAGCCAAGACCAAATCATCATGTTGCAACGATTTTCACTCCTACATTGCTCTTCCTATGAATTTCCCTGCATCCTGTCACTTGGTGTCTTTCTGGAGTTTCTTTATGTTGGCCATTAATCAGGAATGGCCCCGAGCTCCACCCGCTCCGTGCTAGTCTCTGACTCTGTCTGCCAGAAATCCTGCTGGGACTCTTATCTGCTGGAAAAAGTCAGTTTTCTTAATCCAAACATCAGTTAGCCTGTTCCTCTAAGGACTGAAAACCAGGGATTCAGGAGGCAGTTCAGATAATGTAAATCCTCTCTTTTCTTTAACCTTCACGAGGGTCCTAATTGCTCCAGAAATCTCTTCCTAATCATATTCAATGGACCTTTCCGGTTCTCCTGGGCCTCAAACTCGCTCCTGCTTTGTTTCTTTCTTTCTCGAAACCGTCTCCTCCTTGGCTTCCACGATCTCTTGCTTTTCCTCTTACTATCCTGACAACTTTTTGTCTTGCTTGCTAACTAAGGCACTCTTAAGATTAAATTATTGAATCTTTTTTATCTCCATTAATTTTCACAATCTAGGTTGTTATGCTTTCTTTTTTTTTTTTTTTTTTTTTTTTGAGGCGGAGTCTCATTTTGTCGCCCAGGCTGGAGCACAGTGGTGCAATCTCGGTTCACTGCAATCTCCGCCTCCTGGGTTCAAGTGATTCTCCTGCCTCCGCCTCCCAAAGAGCTGGTATTACAGGCGCCTGCCACCACGCTTGGCTAATTTTTTTGTATTTTTAGTAGAGACAGGGTTTCACTGCATTAGCCAGGATGGTCTCAATTTCCTGACCTTGTGATGTGCTTGCCTCGGCCTCCCAAAGTGCTGGGTTTACAGGCGTCAGCCAGAGCACCCAGTCAAGAGAGTAACTTTTACCTCCTTTTCTACAAAAGAAAAAAATTAAGAACCACTAATCATGCTGAGGCAGAGACAGACAGAGATCGATCCACTGCACTCCAGCCTGGGCGAAAGAGAGAGACTCAGCCTCTTAAAAAAAAAAAAGGGTAATCCCCTTTTATCTGCGGGAAGTTGCGGGGGATATGTTCCAAGACCCTCAGTGGATGCCTGAAATCATGGATAGTACTAAACCCTATATATACAATTTTTTTTCTATGCATACGTTCTGTGATAAAGTTTAATTTATAAACTAGACAGATAACAATAAAATAGAATAATTATAACAATATACTGTAATGAAAGTTATGTGAATATGGTGACTCTCTTGAAATACCTGATATTAACAAAAATAACTATGATTTACTGTGGATAACTGAAAACACAGAAAACTAAACCGTGGATAAGGGGCTGGTGCTGTTGTACTCGTGTGAAAATATTACTGTTTAGCACCCTCCAGGGCTTCTCTGTAGCCACATCAGAACGTTAAATTCATTGAACGCAAACAATGACAAGTAAAATTACCCTCTGGCAGGAGGGAAAAGGAGGAAGGACTGTTGGTTTCTTGCTTTTAAAAGAGAAACTTCAGCCAAATTAAATTTAAAGGAGTTTAATGGAACGATGAACAACTCACAAATCAGACAGCCCCCCAGAATCACAGCAGATTTAGAGAGATTTCAGCACAGCCACGTGGTGGAAGAAGATTTATAGACAAAACAACAACAACAACAACAAAAGAAACAGGAAATGATGTACAGAAATCGGAAGGGAGGGACAGAAACAGCTGGATTGGTTACAGGTTGGCATTTGCCTAATTTGAACACCGTTGGAACAGTTGGTTACATTTGATTGGCCAAAACTCACTGACTGGCACATGTGTGGACGGTCAGTTTACACCCCTGCTTATTATAGTTCACAATGTACAGAAAAACCTTTAGGCTGAACTTAAATATGTAAGGAGGCAGCTTTAGGCTAAACTTGGTTAACATTGTCCACCATGACTTTGATGTCTTTGTCTGGCTTAGGCTCACCCAACGCATCCTTTAAAATGCTTTATGAGTTAGTATCATGTCCTAATGTATGAGTGCTTCAGAGAGTACGTTTTTAAAGGTTCCACCTGTTTTATCTTTATGTTTGGATTGGCACTAATTGATGCTCTTCAGCAAATTAAGCAGTCTTTTTTCCCTTTTGTGACCTAGACAAGAAGGCAAAGTGCATTTTAATGATAGGTAGTCTGGTCCACCAGCTTCTTTAACAAGTCGATGCTAGCCCACTCAGTCAGAAGGAGAACGTCTGGGGTTCTTCCTCAATTATACAGAAGAATTGAAACTGCTGGATCTGATGGGGCTTGTCTGCTAGTCTTAACTACCCAATTAAACTACACTGTGCAAGGTAACTGTGCATTTTCTCCAGAATTTTGGAGGAAACTTGCTCTTTTGTGCTTTTACTGGGTGCTATGGTTTGGATATAGTCTGGCCCAGCCAAAACTCATGTTGAAATCTGATCCCTAATATGTAGTGTTGGGAGGTGGTGCTTGATGGGAGATGTTTGGGTCACAGGGCAGAGCAGATTCCTTATGAATAGATGCTCATGCAGGAGTGAGTTCTCACTCTGTGGGAATGGATTAGTTCCTGCGAAAGCAAGAGCAGGATGTTAGAAAGAGTGTGGCTTCCACAGTTGCTCTTGTTTCCTCTCTCACCATGTGATCTCTTTGCATACACCACTCACCTTTCACTTTCCACCACGAAAGGAAGCAATTGAGGCCTTCCCCAGATGCAGCTGTCTAGTTTTGAGCTTTCCAGCCACCAGAATCATAAGCCAAATACCCCTCTTTTCCTGATGAATCACCCAGTCTCAGGTATTCTGTTATAGCAATGCTAAATGGACTAAGATGCCTGGAAATGGGGAGATTGAGCTCTTACAGCCAGGCTAAATCTGAATAAGATCCTGGCCTAACCTGGAGGGCACTTCAGTTCTGCTTAGGTTTTTGTTTTGGTCTTTCCTAAGATTCAATTCTGGACAGGAGATTATAAAATAAAAAGATAGGATTTCATATAAGTGTGTAGTACAATAAAAAACAAATTAATCCTACTGGATGCTAACTTAATGTATGATTTTGAGCAAAAAATTCCTCACTTCCATTTTTTTTGTTTCTTTTTCCTGTGAAGTAGGGACAATAATAGTTAATTTCTACAGAAGATTGTAAGGAGATACACAAGGGAATGAAAACACTGAGCAAGTTAATCACTAAGTTTTTACTCGTACATCCGTTTATACCCTCATCAGTCTAAAATTTGGTTCCAAATACAATTTAAAGTTAAAAATCTAGCTCTTCTCAGGTTACAGGTGTAAATCATATAATGAGGGATTATCTTTATCCATTACATGAAGACAAATAAACTAATGCTTAAAAAAAACTGACATTTTTAAACCAGATTGCTCTATCCAAGGAGTTGTTCAACACTAGTTCCATCTATGAGGCCACCTCTGTGTGTCAACAGCAGTGATTGCCAGAGCGTGACCCGTGAGCGTTAACTGGCAGAAAGGTCTTCAGCATGCTGCTCTTGCTGTTTCCCTTCTGCCCTGCTGACCCTGTGTCTATCTGCTTCCTGGCATACTTGGAGATCAGAGACTACTGGTACAAAAAATAACGAGAAGAAGAAAAATAGGAGAGGGGAGAAACATCATGAAATTATAATGTTTTAATTTTAAATGCTCAATCATGTCACAGCCTATGTAGGTGTCAGAGGTGTTTGAAGCAGAGCAACTTCAGTTTAAATAGGAGCTGGGTAAAATGAAGCTGAGATCTACTGGGCTGCATTCCCAGATGGTTAAGGCATTGTAAGACACAGGATGACATAGGAGGTCAGCACAAGATACAGATCACAAAGACCTTGCTGATAAACAGGTTGCAGTAACGAAGCAGGCCAAAACCTACTAAAAGTAAAATGGTAATGAGAGTGATCTCTGGTTGTCCTCACTGCTACACTCCCTCCAGCACCATGACAGTTTACAAATGCCATGGCAATGACAGGAAGTTACCCTACATGGTCTAAAAAGGGGAGGCATGAATAATCCAACCCTTGTTTAGCGTATAATCAAGAAATAACCATAAAAATGGGTAACCAGCAGCCCTGAGGGCTGCTTTGTCTGTGGAGTACCCATTCTTTTATTCCTTTACTTTCTTGGTAAACTTGCTTTTGCTTTGCACTCTGTGGACTTGCCCTGAATTCTTTCCTGTGAGAGATCCAGGAATCCTCTCTTGAGGTCTGGATCAGGACCCCTTTCCCCTAACATAGGCATGTGATCATTATAAAAATACATAAAAATATGTTCAAATATATTATTAAATGCATCTAAGTATGGGTCTCAGAACAATCCACTGGGTCCCCTGTTTTAATGCAGAGGTTAAAATCTCAGCCTCCTTGCGAGACCTGGCAGGTAATACCAAAGTTTGAATTTAGTTGAGTACCAGACAATAGTGAGGTACTGAGAGAGTGGCTATGGAACTGAGAAAGTATTTGAAATGCAAAACTTGAAAAAAAACAGGCAGACAGGTAATATGCAACGGACGCTGAAAATGTTCAACATCTTCTCTAAAGTTTACCCATATAATCATGTGGTCAATGGAAATCACTTATGAAACTGATTTTTAAAACCTCAAAAGCTGACTTCCTCATTTGTAACAGGCTTTGTAGATATTTAATTTTCTGTAATATTCCAGTAGTGTATTCCCTTTAAGGTACTGTTTTGCTGATTTTTAAAACAAATAGAAAGCTTAGTGTATATTTCAAAAAAACGACAAAAGTGTATTTCCCATGAGAAACTCTACTTGTTTGTGTGGGAAACTATACAAAGGAGTTTATTAGCAATAAGATTGTGCATGATCATCAAAATGGCAAAGTAATCTTTTTTAACTGAGTGCATATTCTAATCCTCCTGTATGATTTACGTGAATAAAATGTTTGAAGTATTGTTGAGGAGGTAATCTTGACTAAATTGAACTTGACAGGAGCCCTTTATCCAGTTCCAATGTGCTTAGACTTTGAGGCGCATATAGAATCGGAGAGAACACTGGTTTAAAATATGACTCAGTGGGTACATTCCAGCAGTACATAAAGTGCCTCGGGGCAACGAAAACTGCATTGAATAAAATTAGCTTCAACATCCATAGTCTAACATTTCTTTTGGGGCTGGGGAGCACTTGAGTTTGATGGACTGGCTCACTTCATTTTGTATCGTGGTGATGATGTCTAAGGAGATAGATAACCATTTGCAAATGCATGTTGTAAATCCAGTTGTGCCAGAATTCCAGAAGGTTCCAGAAGATGTGGGCTACAGGTTGCAATTCACCCTTGAGCTATGGAGAATACAACTTAGACAGCCTTATAAGCAGCCTCATCCAGGATCTAAGACTTAGATGAGCTGATCTACATAGGGAAGATTCTCAAAGAAAAGAAATTTGTCCTTCTAAGTATCCAAATTTAAAATGGCTGTGTGTGTGTGTGTGTGTGTATATATATATGCAAATGTGTTTTAAATGGATTTTAAAGTTTAGTGTACAATTTGAGCCCTCTCAAAGAACATTTTCTTGCATCATTTGCAGAACATTTGCTTGCATCTTTCATTCATGACTATGAGCATGTAAGCAAGTAGACCACTGCTTTGTAGGATGTTATCCCAGCAGTTATTGAAGCGTGTGTGGTGGCTGGGCACTACAACAGTGTTTTTAAAATGGTAACATGCTTTTTAAAGAGAAAACAAAATTTCAAGGACACTGCCTTAGTTTGGGTATTCATAGAGACACTGAAACAAGGATTTGAGTGCAAGAACTTTATTTGGAAGGTGTAAGGGAGCAGGTAACAAAGACAGAGAAGGGAGGGAAGCTCACTCACGAGTAGAAGAGTCTGTTTTCAAGAAAAGCACTGCAAGGACAACTGGAGCTTAACCCTTCTTGAGAACTTTGGAAAACAGTGTGGATCATGTGTCTCGGAGTTAAGTAAGGGTGAGAAAAATGAGATGTTTATACAACAAATTCCATCAGCTTTGGATCAGAGCTTCTTCTGGGAGGTGTTAACTTCTCCAGAACATGGACAAGCGTGCTTTACTGGCCAGAGAAAGTCCCTAGCAAAGGGTCACAGGACATAGTCTTCCCCGCCCTTATAATATCATAGCAACCGTGTATCCTCATTAATCAGGGCTTCTTTATTGCATCTTGGTCAACTGCAATAAGAAGCTGAAAATGCCAAGGGAGAAGATATAACTTTAAATTTGGTGGAAACTTTATTCTAGAAGGATCCCTCTCCCTACCAGGAACCAGAACCTCCGGCCTAGCATGGCCAAAAGTTGTGGAAATGAGAAGCACAAGTTCTCCAAGTGGTTCCTTGACCTGTGCCTTTAAAATACGGACACTATGGTGGGCTAACTTGTTAAATTAACTTAAAATGGGGTATGAAGGGGACCATAGCCCTTGTGTCTGATCATCCTGCCCAAGATGTGATATTACTTTTGTTATTGTGGATGGTGGGGGCATTTTCAGGTGGCTTCCATTTGGCCTTTCATACTATATAGACCAGGGACTAGTGTGAGGTTTGCCAGCTATAAATATAGCCATTTTGATTACGCATTTGGGCAACAGAGAAATTTCTCCTTGGCAGTTCCATAGATCTGCTGGATCTACTGTAAGATGAACTTAGGTCAGGACTTCAGACTTCATTTGTCCTCTAGCTGCTGTGTATCCCTTCTTTAAAAAGGGGCCCTGATTTGCCTTAGGTCCACTGCATAACTGTCCTGCATCCAACAAATGGAGCTGCATCCTGCTGAGGAAATGTAGGCAACAGCGTAAATGTGTACCTCAGAATTATTTCACTCACCTGGAGGAAGAGCTGAGGTATTTACACTCCAATTCCCTTCAGTCATAGATTGAGGACTGCTGCCACGAGGGTTAATTCTTTTCAGCTTATCTGGCCTGCTATGTGCACGGTGGCAAAAAAAAACAATGGCCTCAGTTGGAGGCATTGGTAGTTGGAAATTAGTACTGTGTGCACTACTAAAACAGTAAGAGCCAGGGAGATACGCGTGGAACACTGTCATTACCTGCTATTTTTAATCAATTTAAAAAATTTTTTATTTGAATTTTATTCATTATATTTAAAAAATACCTTGTAAACATAAAACTAATTATTAGCTCTTTTGTTTATATCTCTTAGAAAACTGTAAAACCTACCTACATCATAAATTAAGAGCAAATAAAATTGCAAACCAAGAAATTAACATTAATTTAACGTGAAATCATGGTTTGCTAAAAACTAAAATGCCACATAAAATTATGGATATGATACTGACTACTAAGACTTTTCTTAGTTTGTGTGCTTTCATTATATATGAAGACTCAACTTTTCCTGCCATTTTTCTTTTCTTTTTTTCCCTAACAACTAAAGAACTCTTGTTCTGTAGTGAACCATAAAATCATTTACTTTCACTTGGCTTGAATGCATTATTTATATATTAAGCCCTTCTCTGTTCTTTTCTTCTCCAACAATTAAGGTATTAGAATAACATAAATATAAATTCAAACACTGGAAGAGAAATTTAATAAAAATATGGAAGTTTTACATTTTTATAGATAACTTGCATACTCTAATATGAGAAACAGTGTTGAGTTGAATTGTTAGTGAGAATTATATCCATTCTAAGAATTCTAAGTTGGTCACTACGGAAATTATGGTTACAGAATAGAATATGAACGGTATACTTCTTGACTATATATAACATACATATTATATAATATAATATACAAATTTATTTTGAAATATGTAAATATGAAAACCATTTTTCATATTAAGAATCTAAAGTTATCTTTAGGTATCTAAAAGTATCTAAATATTAATAAATAAATAATAAGTTATAAATAAGATATCTAAAGATTCCAAGAATATCATAATAATACCATGAAGTTGAATATTACTCAAACCTCTTAAACATTTTATTGTTGGCCGGGCGCGGTGGCTCACGCCTGTAATCCCAGCACTTTGGGAGGCCGAGGCGGGCGGATCACAAGGTCAGGAGATCGAGACCACGGTGAAACCCCGTCTCTATTAAAAATACAAAAAATTAGCCGGGCGCGGTTGTGGGCGCCTGTAGTCCCAGCTACTCGGGAGGCTGAGGCAGGAGAATGGCGTGAACCCGGGAGGCGGAGCTTGCAGTGAGCCGAGATCGCGCCACTGCACTCCAGCCTGGGCGACAGAGCGAGACTCCGTCTCAAAAAAAAAAAAAAAAAAAAAAAAAAAGATTTTATTGTTGGCCAGATGCAGTGGCTCATGCCTGTAATCCCAGCACTTTGGGAGGCCAAGGCAGGCGGATCATTGGGTCCAGAGATAGAGACTATTCTGGCCAACATGGTGAAACTCCGTCTCTACTAAAAATACAAAAATTAGCCGAGTGTGGTGACTCACACCTGTAGTCCCAACTACTCAGGAGGCTGAGGCAGGAGAATTGCTTGAACCCAGGAGGTGGAGGTTGCCGTGAGCCAAGATAGAGCTACTGCACTCCAGCCTGGCGACAGAGTGAGACTCCATCTAAAAAAAAAAAAAAAAAAAAAAGAAGAAAGATTTTATTGTTTTTCTTAATTTTCGCATGATTTTTAAGGAGACATGTTTTACAATAAAGAAATATTAATCTCAAATTTGTTAATCCCTTCCGTTTTACTTCAGTATCTTTTTCATTGGTGGAATTAAAATTAAATTGAATAATATTAATTTTGAAATAACAGGTACACTGTGATCCCTGGTTTTTGAAAATTTTTTTGTCTTCCTTCCTTCCTTCGTTCCTTCCTTTTTTTGTTTTGGCTGAAATTATATTTACTTCAGGCTATTACTGTTTTGTAATGATGAGAATTGGGGGAATTTTAAATTTTCTTCAGTTTTTATTATTAACACATATTTTTACAAAAATTGGAAAAAGTGTTAGAAAATATAGTGCAATTAAACTTAATTTTCATTATTTTAAAAAATACTTCACAGCCTCTGTACTAATCTAAAGATCTAGACATAGTTTTAAATGAATCCGCCTTATCAACCAATCTGATTTCTAGAAACCAGCTGTTCCAGACACAAGCGATATTGCAAAATACATATCTATTTTATGTATTATGTATATACTTTACATATTTAAAGTAAATATATATATATATGTATTTTGCAAGGGTCAAGAAGGAGGTGTTTAATTAATTGAGAGTTTCTCTCTTCAACCTAAATAAATGGAAGAGTTTCCTTATTATTCTCTACCCATTTATGTTTAAAATCTATAACACCTTTATGGTTAAACCCATGGTTTAGGTCCCTGAAATTTAGGGTTATTATTAGTGCATTTCGAATTAACAAACAAGAGCCAGTGTGACCATGTGACAAGGTGATTATATTAGAAGGCACAAGAAACTAAGAAGTTAATCCTCTGTGTAGTTCTTGAAGTGAAATGGAATGAAAATCAAAACCATAGAGAGAAAAAAGAAACTTTTAGGAAAAATATGACCTAAAACCTTAGATACTAATGATTTCTATTCCATGGGAAATTAACTGCCTTTGAAGTAAGGTTGATGTAAAAGTAATCACGGTTTTTGCATAATGGCAAACCCACAATTACTTTTGCACCAACCTAATATAATGTCCTAATTATTTGCTAATAAATAGGCAACAAGGATCAGGAAACCTTCAACTGACCAACACCTAAAAACTCCATATAACTAAAAGATTATTTTACTCAAAATCTAATGCCAACCTCAGCAACAACTGCAATTCCATCCCTTGGTTCAGCTGATTATGCTAGGTGATATTTAGCCACTGATGTTCACATGTTAGAGCTTACTAAGATTCAGGCCTATTAAAAACAGGCTGGACAGGTTGTCTTGAGTCCGGAAGTTCAAGACCAGCCTTGGTAACACAGAGAGACCCTATCTCAAAAAGCACTCTTTTTTTTTTCCTGAGCAGTAGGTCTCAACACTGGGCTTAAAATATATATTCGGTAAACCATGCTGTAAGTAGATGTGTTTCACTTAGGCTTTATTGTTCCACGAACAGCACAGGCAGAGTAGATTTAAGCATAATTCTTAAGGGCCCTAGAATTTTTGAAATGGTCAATGAGCACTGGCTTCAACTTTAAATCTCCAGCCGCTTTAGCCCCTAACAAGACAGCCTATCCTTTCCAGCTTTGAAGCTAGGCATTGAATTCTATCCATGAAAGTTCTGGATGGCATAGTTTTCCAATAGAAGGCTGTTTCATCTACCTTGAAAATCTGTTGTTTAGTGTAGCCACCTTCATCAGTGGTGATAGCTAGATCTTCTGGAGAACTTACTGTAGCTTCTATATCAGCACTCGCTCTTCACCTTGCACTTTAATGTTATGGCGATGACTTCTTTCCTTAAACCTCACGAACCAGCCTCTGCTAGCTTCCAACTTTTCTCGTGTAGCTTCCTCACCTCTCTCAACCTTCATACAACTAAGGAGAGTTAGGGTGCTTCTGTGGATTAGGCTGTGGCTTAAGAGAATGCTGTAGCTGGTTTGATCTATCCAGACTGCTACAACTTTCTCCATTTCAGCAATAAGGCTGTTTTGCTTTCTTATCCTTTGTGTGTTCACAGGAGTATCACTTTTAATTTCGTTCGAGAACCTTTTCTTTATATTCGAAACTTGGCTAGCTGACACAAGAGGCCTACTTTCGTCCTATCTTGCCTTTCGACATGCTGTCCTCACTAAGTTTAATCATTTCTAGCTTTTGATTTAAAATGGAAGATGTGTGACTCTTCCTTTCACCGGAACGCTTAGAGGCCATGGTAGGGTTATTAAATGGCCTAATTCCAGTATTGTTGTATCTCAGGGAATAGGGAGGCCAAGGAGAGGGAGAAAGATGGGAGAATGGCTGGTTGGTGGAGCATTCAGTACATACATGTATCGATTAAGTTCTCCGCTTTACATGGTTGCCCAAAACAACTACAATAGTGACGTCAAAGATCCCTGATTAGAGACCACCATAACAGATATATTACAATAAAAAAGTTTGAAATATTGAGAGAATTACCAAAATGTGACACAGAGACACAAAGTGAGCAAATGTTGGAAAAATGGTACTGATTGACTTTTTCAATGTAGAGTTGCCAAAACCCTTCAATTTGTAAAAATGTAGTACCTGTGAAGCACAATAAATCACAGTGTAACAATACAAGATATGCCTGTGTTGATACACACATCATCATGGATGAATCTCAGAAATACGCTTTGTGAAAAAAGCCAGATCAAAAAAATGCCTGCATGCTGTACATGGAAAGGAGGGTGTGGATAGGGGTAGGAGTAAGGAACTACAAGGTGAGAGGAAATTTTTTTTCTTTAATTTTTGAGACAGAGCTTCACTCTGTGGTCCAGGCTGAAGTGCAGTGGTGTGATCATGCTCACCGCAGCCTCAACCTTCTGGGCTCAAGTGATCCTCCCACCTCAGCCTCCACAGTAGCTGAAACTATAGGCACGTGCCACCATGTCTGGATTATGTTTTAAAAATTATTTTATAGAGATGAGATCATACTATGTGGCCCAGGTTGGTCTCAAACTCCTGAGCTCAAGCAATCCTGTCCCCTCGGCCTCCCAAAGTTGTTGGGATTACAGGCATGAGCCACCACACTCGACCTAAGAAGAAACTTCGGAGGGTGATGAATCTATGAAACTATCACCACAATGAAGATAATGAACACCACTCTTTTCAATGTGGTCAGAATATCATGGATGTTTGCACGTGTCAAAGTGTACCAAACCACACACTTTAAACATATGCAGTGCATCATATGCCAATAATACCTCAATACGATGAACCAGACTGAGGCTATAAGGAATGAAATAAAACTGATCTAGTAAGCAAAGTTATTGAAAAGTTATGGGATTAAATTGAGAGAGAGTTAGGAAAGTCCTTTGGGCAGGAATGTGGTGAACTAAGGAATACAGTAAGAACAATCATTATTCATTGTGCTCTAGTGAGTTGAGACTTCACAATGTATCGGTTACAAGAGTAGCCACTCACCTGCAATCAACAAATGCTGTTGCCAACCCAGGAGTTTCATTATCTTTACATGCTATCTTGATTACCAAGTGTGAGTTCCACTAGTGCATTTTAAAGTCTCCTGGCGGCCGGGCGCGGTGGCTCAAGCCTGTAATCCCAGCACTTTGGGAGGCCGAGGCGGGCGGATCACAAGGTCAGGAGATCGAGACCACAGTGAAACCCCGTCTCTACTAAAAATACAAAAAAAAAAAAAAAAAAAATTAGCCGGGCGCGGTGGCGGGCGCCTGTAGTCCCAGCTACTCAGGAGGCTGAGGCAGGAGAATGGCGGGAACTCGGGAGGCGGAGCTTGCAGTGAGCCGAGATCGCGCCACTGCACTCCAGCCTGGGCAACAGTGTGAGACTCCGTCTCAAAAAAATAAATAAATAAATAAATAAATAAATAAATAAAGTCTCCTGGCTAAAGCATCATGTGCTTGGGCTTAAGAATTAATCTCATTTCCTTTCCCTCAGAATTCTGAGCCGACTGAGAAATAGACACAGATGTCGGTTGAGTATTAGCTTTGACTTATTGTAACTGATTGGCAGACTTAGAGTCCAACACCTTCTCTTAGGATATAAATGTATCCTACCACCACCTGGATGACTGCAGTTCTTCCCACAGCTCTCCAAAGCAGGGACGGTCGCAGCAAACTCACATTTTAAAAGTAGGTTCAGAGGGAGAGTGACGGAGTCTGTCTGTTCAAGCGGCAAAAATGTCACTGAGAGAGCTGCTTGAAAAAATGTTTGGAATTGTAGTTTATTGTCATTATAGACAGGAAGCTAATGATGAACTAGAAATACTTAGAAAGCACCACTATAGGAAGTGTACTCTAGTGAAAAGAGTTTTACCTTGATTGCTTTTCCTTCACACAGACAGAAAAGCCACACAGTGAGTGACCACTTCCACACTGAACCAAGATTAGGAGGCATAGTTTTGAATCACCAACTGTTCTCTGTAAATAAATTGGTGAATTAGTATTCAGGTGCAAGTCCTTTCTTTCTTTCTTTCTTTCTTTTTTCTACACTGGTACCAACACTAATCTCAGTACAGTTTTTTCTTTTGATACCTGTTTATAAAATCGTCTTTAACAAACTGAATTGCATCTTCTCCTGTATTTGCAGGACAAATAAAGATGACAAAACTAATTAAACACATATTATGTATTTACTTTTCTTTTCTTTTCTTTTCTTTTTTTTTTTTTTTTTTTTTTGAGACAGAGTCTCACTCTGTCACTGGAGCTGGAGTGCAACGGTGCGATCTTGGCTCACTGCAACCTCCACCTCCCAGGTTCAAGCAATTCTCGTGCCTTAGCCTCCTGAGTAGCTGAGACTACAGGCATGCGCCACCATGCCCAGCTAATTTTTGTATTTTTAAGAGAGCCGGGTTTCACCAGGTTAGCCAAGCTGGTCTTAAACTCCTGACCTCAAGTGATCCACTCACCTTGGCCTCCCAAAGTGCTGGGATTACAGGCATGAGCCACTGCACCCAGACCTCACATATTATATACTTCAATTTAAAAATGAGTGTTATGTTTCTGTTTCATAATACAGTGGGATACTTTTGCGTGTCTGCTTATTTTTCCTTAGTAATACTATTCTGATGATAATCATACTCAATGCATCTAAAAAAGCAGGAAAGATAACAGAAAAAATATCAGGCTGGGCGTCGTGGCTCATTCCTGTATTCCTAGCACTTTGAGAGGCTGAGGTGGGTGGATCACTTGAGGCCAGGAGTTCAGGACCAGCCTGGCCAACATGGCAAAACCCTGTCTCTGCTAAAAATACAAAAATTAGCCGGTCTTGATGGCATTACAGCCTGAGCAACAGAGCAAGACTCTGCTTCAAAAACAAAAACAACAAGAAAAAGAACAGATGAAAAATATTAAAAACATTAAACAAGATAGAAAGTTGTTTAAATGATCCATATAAAAGGCAGAGATTATAAATTAGATTAAAATTAAGTCCCAACTATGTGCCGTCTACAAAAAAAATCTACTTTAAATGTGAAAATTCACATATGCTAAAAGTAAAAAGATGAAAAATAATACAGTACATAAACACAAATGACCAAAATATCCAGAATGGCTAGTAATATCAGATAGGATAGAAAGAACAAAAAAATTAGCAGCCATAAAAAGACACGTTCCATAATGAAAACGATGACAGTTTACAAAGAGAGCATAAAACTCCTATGAGCATAATAAAGAGTGTCAAAATACACAAAGCATAAAACCAAGGAGCTGAAAAGTAAAGTAACGTAAGTCCATAGTTACAGCTGGATATTTCAGCCCTCATTATCTTAAAGAGCAAATAGACAACAAAATCAATAAAGACATAAAAAATTTGAACAAAGCTATAACCTGACCTCAACAACTTTTATGGAATACTCTACCCACAAATTGCAAAGTACACATTCTTTTCCAAGGTACCCAGATATTTTCAAAGATGTGCCGTATTGAAATCATACACATTACATTCTCTGTTAGCAATATAATTAAATTAGTAATAAAGATAAAAATATCTAGAAAATCTTCAAATGTGAAAATTAAAGAGCACAATCATAACTGTAGGTTGAAGAAAAATATCACACAGGAAATTAGAAAGTATTTTTGAATTGTATGAAAATGAAAATACCTGTTAAAAATCATGTGACACAGTTTAGAAAATGCTCAGAGATAAATTCATAGAATTAAATTCTTATATCAGAAAAGAAGAAAGATCTCATACCAAAATTCTATGCCTTTACTACAATAAACTAGAAAATGAAGAAATTAAATTCAAATAATAAAAAATAGAATAATAAAGATAATAGAAGAAACCAATAAAATGAAATTTAGAAAAGAGCAAAAAATAAGAAATAAAACCCAAACTGGCTCTTTGAAAACATAAAAAAATCATTAGTTACAATTATTAGAATAGAGAAGATGGAGAGGGAAAGCAATGGGAAGATAGAAACTGAATACACGATTGCAAATATTAGAAATGAACAAGAGATCAATTCCTACAAATTATAAAATGTTAAAATGATAAGGGACTATTATGAACAACCATATGCCAATAAATTTGTCAGTTTAGCTGTAATAGAATATTTTATATAAGGATTCAAAGTACTGCATGTAAGCAAGATGGCAGACCAGGAGGTCCCAGCCCTTGTAACCCCCAACCTAAAAACAACTTTACAACCATCCACAGATGAGAATCAGTCTGTGAGAGCTCTGGAGTCCAGTAAAGAAGCTGCAGCAACCAGTGAAGCAGAAAAAATTGAGGATAACTGCAGAGAAAGGGGTAGAAAGAACAGTCTAATTTTACTTGTATTACTCCATTCTTCAGACTAACAAAGCTCAGCACTGAGAGGAACCCACCGGCTGCAGGTTCCCCAGTGGGAGAAAAGCAGAGCAAGAAAATCACTGAGGACCTCATCTGGCTTAGCCGTTGCCACTGTGTCCAGAGTTGATTCCTTCCAGTGGGTTCATGGTCTTGTTGACTTCAAGAATGAAACTGCAGATCATCCTGGTGAGTGTTACAGCTCTTAAAAGTGGCAAGGACCCAAGGAGTGAGCAGCAGCAAGATTTGTTGTGAAGAGCAAAAGAACATAGCTCCCACAGCACAAAAGGGGACCCCAGCAGGTTGCCGCTGCTGGCTTGGGTGGCCAGCTTTTATTCCCTTATTTGTCCCCATCTGTGTCCCGCTGATAGGTCCATTTTACAAAGTGCTGATTGGTCCATTTTACAGAGAGTTGATTGGCTCATTTTACAGAGGGCTAATTGGTCTATTTTACAAACCTCTAGCTATCCACAGAGCACTGATTTGTGCGTTTTTACAGAGCACTGACTGGCGCATTTTACAAACCTCTAGCTAGCCACAGAGTGCTGATTGGTGTGTTTTTACAGAGCACTGATTGGTGCATTTTACAAACCTCTTGCTAGCTACAGAGCACTGATTGGTGCATTTTACAATCCCCTTGTTAGACAGAAAAGTTCTCCAAGCCCCCACTGGACCCAGGAAATCCAGCTGGTTCACCTCTCACCATGGTTCCAGATCCCTGCAGCCCTCACTGCTGAGGGTGCAGTCTTTGCTGATGTGAGCTTAGCTGCTGGAGTCACTCAAAACCCATGTTGCTGCACTTCCCTGACACTGAAGCTCTTGACCTCTCCCTAATTTTGACAGCTGGCACCACTGTACAACCCCAGAACTACTGACCTTGTGCACCCACTGAACTACCATTGCCATGCCTCTCTGAACCTGCCATCACCACAAAACTTACATAACCTGTGCCCTCAAGTCCATCACAGGTTAAGGTCTTTCTCTACTGAAACTATCTGTAAAGTCTGAAAGAAATGCTTGCTTCTTCTTCATATGTGCAGACACCAACACAAGGCTATAAGTAACACTAAAAATCAGGGAAACATGAAACCACTGAAGGAACATAATACATTTTCAGTAACCAACCTCAAAGAAATGGAGATATATGAATTGCCTGCCTGACAAATAATTCAAAATAATTGTTTTAAAGTTCACCAAGCTGCAATAGAACACAAATAGATAAATCAGCCATTTAAGGGAAACAGTATGTGAACAAAATGATAACTTCTACAAGAGATAAAGGTCATAAAATAGTTCCAAACAGAATTTCTGGAACTAAAAAATACAATGACTGAAATGAAAAATGCAATGGAGCTTCTAAAGCAATCAAGCAGAAGAAAGAAATAGTAAACTTAAAGGCAGGTCATTTGAAATTACTCAGAGAAGAAACAAAAAAATAAAAAAGAGGAAAGAAAGCCTATGGGAGTTAGGTGACATGATAAATAAAATCAGTATATGAATAATGGAGTTCCCAAAGGAGAAGAGAGAGAAAGGAGCAGAAAGCTTATTGAAAGAAATAATGAGGCAGGGCGCGGTGGCTCAAGCCTGTAATCCCAGCACTTTGGGAGGCCGAGACGGGCGGATCATGAGGTCAGGAGATCGACACCATCCTGGCTAACACGGTGAAACCCCGTCTCTACTAAAAAATACAAAAAATAGCCGGGCGAGGTGGCGGGCGCCTGTAGTCCCAGCTACTCGGGAGGCTGAGGCAGGAGAATGGCGTGAACCTGGGAGGCGGAGCTTGCAGTGAGCCGAGATCGGCCACTGCACTCCAGCCTGGGCTACAGAGTCTCCCTCTGTCTCAAAAAAAAAAAAAAAAAAAGAAAAGAAATAATGACTGAGAACTTCTCAAATTTGGAGAAAGAAATAGACATTCAGATTCAGAAGCCCAAAGGACCCCACACAGGGTTTTTGAATTTTGAAAGCAACAAGAGAAAAGCAACTCCTCATATAGGAAGGAACCGCCATAAGATTATCAGTGGATTTCTCCTGAGAAAGTGGGAGAGAGTTCAAGAGACAGTGGGATGATATATTCAAAGTACTGAATGAAAAACAACCTGCCATCCAAAAGTACTATACCTGGAAAAGCTATCCTTTTAAAATTAAAGAGAAAGAAAATCTTTCCCAGACAACAAAAACGGATGGAATTCATCACCCCTAAACCTTCCTTACAACCTAAGCTGAAGAGAGTTCTTAAAATTGAAATAAAAATATGCTAAATATCATATATGTAAGCATATGAAAGCATACATCTCACAGGTAAAGGTAAATATATAGTAACATAACACTGTAAAAATGGTGCATAAACTAATGTTAACTCTAATATAGAAGTTAAAAGACAAAAGTATTACAAATAACTATAACTATAAAATTAATTCACGGATATGCCATATAAAAGGAAGTGAACTCTAACTGCAATAACACAGACTGGGTGGGTGAAGTGGAAATGTAGAGTTTTTTAACGTGATTGAAGTTGTTATAAATTTATATAGGTGGTTATAATGTAATTACAAGATATTTATGCAAACCTCATGCTAACCACAAAAAACTGTGACATATACACAAATGATAATGAGACAAAAGGAAAATCATTACATATATCATCAAATAGGAAAGGAAGACAACGAGAGAAGAAACCTAACCACTGCAAAACAACTGAATGACACTAGTAAGTCCTTATATATTAATAATTAATTTAAATGTAAATATATTAAACTTCCCAATCAAAAAGCATAGTGTCTGTAAATGGATAAAATACAAGATCAAGAGATACACTTTCTATGCGACTCACGTTAGGTGTAGGCACACACAAGCTGACAGTGAAAAAATGGAAAAAGATCTCCTATGCCATTGGTAACCAAAATAAAGCAGGGGTGGCTATATTTGTATCATAGAAAATAGACTTTTCCTCAAAAACTGTTACTAGAGACAAAAAAATTATATGGTGATAAAAGGGTCAAATCAGCAGGAAGATATAATAATGTATATACACCCAGTATCAGAACACCTAAAAATATAAAGCAAAGATTGATAGATCTGAAGGGAGTAATAGACAGAAAAACAATAATGTGAGACTACTTCAATACTCCACTTATAATAATGGATAATCTATCTAGACTCAAAAAAATCAGAAATGAAAGAAAAGACATTACAATGGATACCTCAGAAATTAAAAAGATCATAAGGAGCTATTATGAATTATACATCAATAATTTAGACAACCTAGAAAAAAATGGATAAATTGCAAGAAATATGAAACATACCAAGACTGAATCAAGAAGAATTGGAAAGTTGGAAGATACCAATAACAAATAAGGAGTTTGAATGAGTAATCAAAAAGCTTTCATAACAAAGAAAAGCCTAGGACCAGGTGGCTTCACTGATAAATTCCATGAAACATTTAAAATATTAACAGCAATCCTTCTCAAACTCTTCCAGAACATGAAAAAAGAAGGATCACTTCCAAACTCATTTTATGAGACTGGCATTACCCTTATACCAAAGACAAACAAAGCCACCACAAGAAAAGAATGCTACAGGCTAGTATCTCCAATGAACTTACATGTAAAAATCCTCAATAAAATACCGCCAATTCCAATTCATCACCATTTTAAAAGAATCATACACTCTGACCAAGTGTGATTCATTGCTAAGATGCAAGGATAGTTCAACTTATGCAAATCAATCAATGTGATATATCCCATTAACAGAGTGAAGGATAAAAATCACATGATCATCTTGATAGATGCAGAAAAAGCTTTTGACAAAATTCAACACCGTTTCATGATAAAACCTCTCAACACACCATATATAGAAGGAATTTACCTAAACATAATAAAGGCCATATAAGAAAAAACTGGAACTCGCGTTACACTTAATGATGAAAGATGGCAACTTGTTTTCTAAAATTAGAAACAAGAAAAGGATGTTCACACTATTCATTTCTATTCAACATAGTACTGGAAGTCCTTGCCAGTGCAATTAGACAAGAAAAAGAAATGAAAGCCTTCTGAATTGTAAAGGAGGAATTAAAATAATCTCTCTTTGCAGACAACATGATCATATATGTACAAAACTCAAAAATTAAACACATATATACACACAGGTTAGAACTAATGAATAAATTCCTCACTGACTCAAGAAGTTTAAACACAGCTTCTTATCAAATGCATGCTATACAAAAAGCCACCTTCAGTATTAATGAAGAGACAGAAATTGTATGTATCAAAGAACTAAATGGAAATTCCTAAAATTAAAAGTATAGTAACCAAAGTAAAAAGTTTCATAGAGGAGAATAGAATATTTGAACAGACAGAAGAAAGAATAAACAAACTTGAAGACAAGTTATTAGAGAGGACACAACGTGGAGAAGGGAAAGAAAAGAAAAAAAAAATTTAAAGTGCCTCTGAGAAATATGTGGCCCACTATCATGCAGTGAATGGCAATATTTTCTCCCTTTTGAAAAAATTGCCAACAAACAGCTGTTTGAATATTATTTCTATTTAGTTATCTCTTTTTGCTTTCTCTGGAACTCCAACATTAGGATTGTTAGAACTGTTCATGTATTCCATACACTTCTTGCTTTCTTATTTCTATGCTTTTTTTCTGTGTGCTTTGGAGTGGGGATTTTTCCACTGGCCTGTCTTCCAGTTAAATTCTGTAATTTGACCTGTACAATCTACGGTTCATCTACTGAGTTCTTATAATAAATTGTGATTTCTAGTTCCAAAATATCCATTTGATAATTTCCAATTCACTGAGGAAACTCTACATTCTCTTTTACATTTTGTACATTTTTCTCTTATTTTAAAATGTATTTATCATAGTCATTTTTTCATGTGTCTGGATTGTCTCGACACTATTAAAAATTTCTCCTTTTTTTCCCTTTTCTCTAATTACAAGTAATAATTATTTTACTCTTAACATGAATATAAGTGTTTTATTGTATGCAGGAAATTGTGTAGAAAAAAACTGTAGAAGCTCTAGGTGTCTTCACTAGAGATTTTCTCGTCTTTCTTCTGTTAGAAAGATATCATGAGGAGATGATTACCTAAACCAGTCATGGACTGAACTAGGTCACCAGTAAATGAGTTTTTTATTAAGTCTTGGACTAATTCTCTTTTATTAATACTTCTCAGGCCTGGGTCTGCTAGACCCTCATCTAGGAGTCTACCTGACTCTATTTCCTCAGCTTTGAAAGATGATGGGGATGAATCACTATCGCTCAAAGGTTTCCACCCCAGCTGTCCAGCCTTTTGCTACATGAAAGTTCAAAATCAGGTAAGCATCTTAAAGAGACAGTACGTATGCTGGAGACAAACCTATGCCTTTTGTCCAAAATATAACATGATTTTAGTGAACTATTCTTTTTGAGAAAATGTAAGCTAACTCACCTGCATCCCACAACATCCTTAAATTCAACAAATGGGACTTGGGGGGAAATCGTTGCAAATTGAAGGTTCCAAAATGTCTAGTGTATGAATTTAATCCTGTGTAGTAATTAAGAGGATTGGTGGGTTCTTTTCTCGGCAGAGGTCCTCCGATTGAGCTAAGCCTAATCCTCACTTCACATCCAACATCAGCAAGCAAACCGGAGGAAGAAACAGCTGGCACACTCAACTCATTTCACAATTGCTTTCTATGCCTGAAATTTAGTTTATCTAGTCCTCCTTGTTGCTACAGCTCTCTGATGGCTTTAAAATATGATTTTTAAAGTTTAATTGGGATTTCCCAGTTTTTTTTTCACCCTAGAGGAAACAGGATTTGCTAAAATTTATTACATCCTACATAGAACTGTAAGCATCTTCTTTATCCTATTTTATAATCAAAGTTGCAAAGGAGTTGAGTGGCAAGTGTTAATAGGCTCTTTTTAGATTTTGAAGAAATAGAAGGGGATGGTGGGAAAAATTCCAAACTTTCTGATGTCTGACTCTGTTCTCTGCTGTACCAACGTAGGTACTGTATCACGTAGAGTTCAGACACAAAATGGCAAACCACACCACTGAGATAGCCACGGATTACTAACAAGCTGTAGCTCTCATGACTAGAGTGGAGATCAAATGGAAGAGATTGGAGTTACTGGAACCTAAAGCTTTGGAAAAGGTCCCCTGGTTCTAGGACTCCAACCTTGGAGGAGAGGATCCAGCCAACTTGGGGTTGTAACCTTTGAAATTTGGTGTAGGGCTCAAAGGCCTGGGACTCAGAACTCTGAGTGTAAATTGTTTGTAGCTGTGCTGGTATCTCTGGAGCTGGCAATACTGTTGGTTCTGGGAGTTCCTAAATACATACAAAAAATAATGCACAGACTGAAAGCTACTGCTGCTGCCAAGGTGAAAGCTGTTACTGTGGCAATACTGACATAAACAGGAATCAAACCGTTCGCTTAGGTTTCCAGTCTCTCTCATTCCTCTGTTGGCAGAAATGAATACGAAGAGGACTGGCAAAGAATTGCGATTTGTGGGTTCCCATTTTCCATGGGGCGAAGCATGGTAGGGACAGGAAAAGGGCTTAGAATTGAGACCTAGCAAGTTCACACACACACACACGTGCGCGCACACACACACACACCCTCCGCATCCACAAGCCGTGTCTTTGCTCAGAAAAAACAAAGAGACAAGTTCCAAGAAAATTGTTTAAAATGATGAAAACTAGAAATACACTGGGAATTACCTTTCTTTAATGGAGATTGTTAATCCTGAAACATAATAGATCTCTGGGTTTTTCCGTCGGTGGCCTCTGGCATGGGCAATAACATTTCTACTGCTAGGACACTAAAAATTAATACATGGGATATTTCATTAGGGATTGAGTTTCTTTTCTGAAATTGTAAAAATTTCCTATTCTGTCTCAGATGGAGTCTGAATGCTTTTCTTTCTCAGGTGAAGTATGAACATTTTGCTCTCCTTTCTGATGCGGTTTTTGCCTCCTACTAAGCAATATTAACAAATGTAAACACATACAGGAATTAATAAAAGTAGTATCAACAAAATTTTCTTGTGCAACCATAAGTTTTTTCTTTTTCCTAGGGGATGGCATGGCACTGTCAACACTTCCTCCTGTGCCTTTTAACAGGCAGTAGGGTGGGGCCCACTTACAGTTGCAATGAGACTGATGTTTATTGTTGCAGATGCCTCTCATATTACAGATCTTAGGCAAGCAAGTACTTTCCTCAAATGGCAGAGGGACACACTTCCTACGTGTACACACATGTTTTGAACCACAGTCTGTGCCATCTTTCCCTTCACCAATATCAGGTATGGTCATTTCAAAATGGTAGTCAGTACTCCAGCAGTTGATGCCATTGAAGTGAGCCCAGTGCATAGTAGAATGAGCTCTCAACATGGGAATCTCTGTCACATTCTCACACTGAACTCTCCCACACAAGATATCTGAAATATTACATCTTACATATTTAGTGTTATCGAAACCATAGTGGCCAAACGGTCACTGTGGGTGTTCACCCTGTAGCAACTCTGATTTGCACTCTTGGCTACCTTGCCAAAAATGTGTCTACACTGTCCATCACGGTTCTTACATCCCTTTTGATAGCAGTAGCCACTGTCTATGCAGTTGAGGCCATCCTGCACACACACATCTTCTGGACAATTATGCGAAGTTCCCTCGTACCATTCTGGAAGATCACGTTCATTGTGCTTTTCTCTACACAAGTGGCCTGATGGAAGGAACTGGCAGTCTTTGCAACAAAGCCCAAAAGCGCAAGCAGCCGCAGGTTTCAGAGTACAGTCTGCCAAACAACACAGATCTTTTGTACACAAGGATAAGGATCCACAGTCACACTCCTCTCCTTCCTTAACCATATCATTCCCACCGTACTTGTGTGTGAAGATCTTCTCTGGATTTGGCGAACCATGCAAATAGTTCGCTTTCACAGTGGTTGTGAACAACATCTCATAACAGCAGTTGCTGAATCTATATGTGATGTTTACTGTTGGAGACATTATGCATATTTTCTCCCCACATGTACATGGACTTCTATCATGTGGCATACCCAAAGTATGGCCAAACTCACGTGCCGTAATGAATGCAAATCTAAGCATTTGGTCATCCAGGAAACTAACAACTCAACAATTACCAGCAAGAGTACATCCTGTTCCAAGATGGGATAAGCCAGCAAATCTACCATATCCTTTCTTTACAATAAGATGTACAGCATCATATTTTATGCGGGAATTTAAGCTGACCTTCTTCCATTTGCAAAATTCTGGCAGGACTGCATCTAGGTCATTTATTGCTGTGGGGTTTCCTTCAATCCAAATCTTGATTCCAAGTAAAACCATATGAACTTCTACTGAAGAATAAAAGGCATCTACTTCATTGATAATAAGGCTTACATCCCTTTGCACATTTGAAATATTCCTTTTCTGATAAAGGAATCGCGTGTAGTCTACCACCACTGCCAGTTCAAGAAGCCGTCTGTGGGTCCACTAGCCCTCGTAGATGCTTTGCATCAGAGTGGAATTATCACTCTCTTGAAACTTCAATTGTCATGCTATTTCTTCTGTTAATCCACATCTTAAGAGTGGGAATTGCGTCTCCTTGCTATCTAGCTTATATACCAGATGTTCAAATGTGGCAGAAAGCCTTTGGGCTTGATTTCATAAACAACATCATTTACTCGTGCTATTCCTTGAAAGCCCCCAAAACAGGTGCTAAAAGCAACCAGGGACTCTGGGTCCCCTTCCATATAACCACGGTAGTAGCAATCACTTTGGACAAAAGGCTGGTTCTCAAGGAGAGCACCCTCATCAGTGTAGGTGAACACAGAGAGGTATCTAGATACCAGATTGCTCTTGGCCTTCATGTGGAAAATGTGTCTCTGTTCTCCAAAGCACAGGCTATATGACAGCCAACCCGGAGCCTTTATTTTTCTACCAATGCCAGTTACCCTGACAGCTATCACCACTTCTGGGGGGCTGTGGTATTGACAGGGCACAATCTGGGGCCATCCAGAAAGGAACAGAAACACTTCCAGCCAGAGCAGCAAGAGAGTGGTCCTCACCTGCACCAGGGGCTCGCCTACAGCCATTGTGGAACCACCATGATGGAGCTATATGGATGAGATCACAGGAGGGCAGGGCAGGAGGCACTGTTGGTGTCTCCCTCTCTTTGAGTCATTTGTATGCAGCACTGACCTTCACAGTCTGTCTTCTGGCAGACTCAACCCATCAGAGCAGCAGCACTAAATGAAAAAACAAGAAGGACAGGGACAATGGTGATGTTATGAACAGGCCATGGTGGAGGACAAAAGCACGGTATGGGAGAAAATGAATTAATGTTTGACTCAAGACATGACTCGATATACTGTCTTGGATTTGCTCTTACATTTTGGGAAGGCAGAGTCAGACTTGGTGGACAAAAGAATGACAACTGGCCACAGGCTGATAATTTCTGAACCTAGACGAAGGGTACATGGATTCATTACGTTGATCTCTAAATCTACATCTGTGTGTGTGTGTGTGTGTGTGTGTGTACATTTCCATAATAAATAAAGTACAAGGGTCTTAATGAAAAAAGAAACATATTTCTTGTTTCGAATCTTGATTTTCGGATTCTTCCTTTTGATAATAAATTATGTAGTTACATTATTCAGGAGAGATACATTAAAAAACACATATTTTTATTCGTATAGTCCCTAATACATACTCCCATGCAACAAATCATTACCTGTTCCATCTTCATCTAATCTTGTCAAACTGCAAAGTTTCAAAGTATCAATTGTCCTTCAAAAATAGTAGCATCACCAGGAGCAGTGGCTCATGCCTGGAATCTCAGCACATTGGGAGGCTGAAGTGGATGGATCACTTGAAGCCAGGAGTTCGAGACCAGCCTGGGCAACATGGCAAAACCTAGTCTCTACAAAAAAAAAAAAAAAAAATTACCAGTGCATGGTGGTGTGTGCCTGTGGTCCTAACTTCTCAGGAGGCTGAGGTGGGAAGCTCTCTTGAGCCTGGGAGGCGGACGTTGCAGTGAGCCGAGATCACACCACTGCACTCCAAAAAAAAAAAAAAAAAAAAAAAAAAAAAAATCCATTACCACTGTAATGGATACCCTCATTCAATTCGATAAAACAATAAACAATGGTGGAATTGGAGGGTCGACTACCCTGGGTTGATTATACTCTTAAGGAAAATAATGCTTTTCAAGGCTTCTGGTCATAGAAAATGGAAATGAAGTCAAACTAGCTATGAACATAATAGCTGGAGGGGACAATACTGAAGGCAAAACTAAGTGCCTTCGGAAATGAAAAGGAGCTCACTGAACTCCCAGCGGAGGGAAGAAAGCTTTGGGAAAGTTAATATTGTTGTACCTGGGCAAAGGCATCAACATTTCTGGCACTTTTGGAATTATAAAATGACCAGCTCCTGGGATCCACCCTGAAATGTATTTGTGTCATGAAAAATATAAATATATACAACCTGGACAACATGGTGAAACTCTGTCTCTACAAAAAATACAAAAAATTAGCCAGGTGTGGTGGTGCATGCCTATGGTCTGGCCACTCGGGAGGCTGAGGTGGGAGGATCACCTGAACCTGAGAGGTTGGGGCTGCAGTGAGCCGTGATAACACTATTGCACTCCAGCCTGGGTGACAGAGCAAGACCTTGTGTCAAAAGAAAAAGAAAAAAAAAAAAAATATATATATATATATATATACCCTTATATCATATAAAATATTATCTCAATAATACAAACGTATTATCACATATTTGTGAAAATGAAAAGCCTGGTTCTAGCACAGTGCCTGGCTAGCAATACTGTTTTGTTGCATTGTTCTTGAATAAAATATTAGTAAAACCACATAATGTGCAGACATTATACTGCACACTTGACAGACATGAATGAATGCTACTCAGCTCAATAAGTTAATGGTCTGGAACATAGGTTTAGGCAGAGTGTTAGGGTGAAGATGCACTTAAGAATTTGTAAAGTTGGCCGGGCGCGGTGGCTCAAGCCTGTAATGCCAGCACTTTGGGAGGCCGAGACGGGCGGATCACGAGGTCAGGAGATCGAGACCATCCTGGCTAACACGGTGAAATCCCGTCTCTATTAAGAAATACAGAAAACTAGCCGGGCGAGGTGGCGGGCACCTGTAGTCCCAGCTACTCGGGAGGCTGAGGCAGGAGAATGGCGTGAACCCGGGAGGCGGAGCTTGCAGTGAGCTGAGATCTGGCCACTGCACTCCAGCCTGGTCCACAGAGCGAGACTCCGTCTCAAAAAAAAAAAAAAAAAAAAAAAGAATCTGTAAAGTTGCCTTTGATATTTTACATATAAAATGCCTATTTTCATTTATCTAGTGAGAGTGTTTACAGTCTTCATCAGATCCCTAAAGTAACGAGATTATTAAAGTAACGAGATTTAAAACTACTAGCCTATTTGAGGGGAATGAAACACAGAGGAAAGTGAAATCTGCTCTGAGAGATCTAAAGCACACTGATCAAATACCGTTTCCCATCACAGGTAATACAAAAATGAAAGGTTCCAGATTTAGCACCTATCATCTCCTGGACCCGGACTCCTTTCTCCTTAAATATTCTTTTATCTCGATTCAAAGTTCTTTGACCACTTCTGTCTAGAATCATTTTCCTGGCACTTTATGGAAACTTCCTTTGGTGAAAAACAACAACAATCTCTCCTCTCTTCATGCTTCTTTACAGAGAGCTCATTATTGCTATTTAATTTTACAAAAACGTAGAGCTCAACAATGTGAAACCCAGCAAAAGGGAAGTTTTCCATTCCCAGTATCCCCCTATGCCCCATAGACCAGATGTTTTGTTGTAATTTGACTTGGTTACAGAAGCCACTTCCAAATCACCAAACTGGCAGCCATCTCATTATACCATTATTTACCTTTCTTCCTTATGATACTAATCTCCCAGATCAATCCTGCACTAACCTCAAAGAAAGGCGTGTCTCATTTACTATTTCCTTCTCCACTGGTAATCTCATTCAGTCCTTGCTGTGTTGAACAAGAATGTGGACAACCCATACAGCACCCAATATGTTTCACCTTTACAACTCACCTTCAATGATCTTTAGCCATCGACCTAGAGCCATGACCTGTATTGTATTATCATCTACAACCATCCTGACTCTTACATATTAAACAGAGAACCACAACTTTTATTATGCATCAAATTTATAGAGAACTCAAATAATTTTTTCTTTTCATTTTACCATTTTTCAAGTACCCATTCTTGTTCCTTTTGTTCTGTAACCTGGTTCTGGACTCCATCACTGTAACCACTGTTAACCAAAATCCTCAACCCAATCTAGATTAATCCTTTTGTCTGCCTTTGCCACTCCTATAACACAATGGCAATACTGTGAGGAAAAGAAATCACAGGGTTTATATTTAGAGGGACGCTTAAAAGGCAGAAGTACACAAAATTAGAATAAGATAGCCGATAGTTCAGCATAAAAGATGAAGTCATGAACAGATATTTATTTCAAAGTCTCCTGTACTTCTAATAATCTGCACTTTGTTGTCCACATTATTTCTCTATTTTCAGATTTTCCAAATTTCCTCATCAATACGCAGGACCCTCAGCTGAAGTTGACATTCTCTTGTTTTTAACAGATTGCTGTTATTATCAAATTTCAGTAATGATAGTTTGAATTGGAAAACCAAGAATCCTTCATTTAATGCTTAATACAGTGTGACTTTTTTTTTTTAATTTGTTTGTTTGTTTGTGGTTTGAGACAGAGTCTTGCTCTGTTGCCCAGGCTGGAGTGCAGTGGTGCGATCTAGGCTCACTGCAAGCTCCACCTCCCGGGTTCATGCCATTCTCTTGCCTCAGCCTCCCAAGTAGTTGGGACTACAGGTGTCCGCCACCACGCCCGGCTAATTTTTTTGTATTTTTTTTTAGTAGAGATGGGGTTTCACCATGTTAGCCAGGATGGTCTCGATCTCCTGACCTCGTGATCTGTCCGCCTCAGCCTCCCAAAGTGCTGAGATTACAGGTGTGAGCCACCGCGCCCGGCCCTTTCTTAGTCTTTACTTTGTCATTGCAGATTGGTGGCAGGGGACTTGTTTGAGGCTGAACATTATCCTCATCATGAAAGGGATGAGAGTTCCTTGATGGCTTAGGTAAAATAACCAAGTGAAATAAAGGAGAGGCTCACTTCAAAAAATGCTAAGAGGCCACAAGAAGAAAGCAAGATCACTAGAAGAAATCTTTGAGGACAATACTTCTAAATTGTGAGTGAAATCGTATTTGCTGATTTGCTCTTCACGTCTCTCTTGATATATATTTGGTAATTTTTATGGAGTGTGGTTTTTTTTTTTTTTTTTGATGAAAAAGGATTATTTATTTATTTATTTATTTATTTATTTATTTTGAGGCGGAGTTTCACTCTTGTTGCCCAGGCTGGAGTGCAATGGCACGATCTCGGCTCACCGCAACCTCCGCCTCCCAGGTTCAAGCAATTCTTCTGCCTCAGCCTCCCTAGTAGCTGGGATTATAGGCATGTGCCACCAGGCCCAGCTAATTTTGTATTTTTAGTAGAGACGGAGTTTCTCCATGTTGGTCAGGCTGGTCTCGAACTCCTGACCTCAGGTGATCCACCCGCCTCGGCCTCCCAAAGTGCTGGGATTACAGGCGTGAGCCACTGCGCCCGGACTAGGATTATTTATTAATAAAATAACACTGTTGAGAATGAACTTGGCCAACATAAACTGGTCAGAATTTGTTCCTAAGACTTCATCTTGTAAGTAGATAATGAGAAAACAAACTTGAAAGACTATTTGGGCCGGGTGCGGTGGCTCACACCTGTAAACCCAGCACTTTGGGAGGCTGAGACAGGTGGATCACTTGAGGTCAGGAGTTCAAGACCGGCCTGGCCAACATGGTGAAACCCTGTCTCTACTAAAAATACAAAAATTAGCCAGGCATGGTGGTGCATGCCTGCAATCCCAGCTACTCAGGAGGCTGAGGCAGGAGGATCGCTTGAACCTGGAAGGCAAAGATTGCAGTGAGCTGAGACCACACCACTGCACTCCAGCCTGGGTGACAGGGTGAGATTCCAGCAAAAGAAAGAAAAGAAGAGAGAAAGAAAGAGAGAAAGAAAGAGAGAAAGAGAGAAAGAAAGAAAGAGAGAAAGAAAGAAAGAGAGAAAGAGAAAGAGAGAAAGAGAGAAAGAGAGAGAGAAAGAAAGAAAGAAAGAAAGAAGGAAGGAAGGAAGGAAGGAAGGAAGGAAGGAGAAGAACGAATGGAAGAAAGGAAGGATATTGAACTGTCTTTGCACTCGTTCTATTATGTTATACAAGGACTCCAGAAACATCTGTTGAGAGGATGTAGCATTTTCATTCATAAAGTGGTAGAATACTATAATTGTACAGAGAATTCAAGATTGACTGTCATACATCATCTTTTATAAATTCTGTTTTCTTCTCTCCCAGCTTCATCAAATTCATCAATATCTGATTACCACCTACCTCTGATTACCACCTACCTCTTACAGCCTAATTCAGTATTTTTTAAACTATGAGTAAAACTCCATTAAAAGCAATTTGGAGGCTCTGAACTAAATAAATGGAATAGGAAATGGTAAAGGACATAGAACTCCTATCTGAACACCTGACAATGATTTGTGTGTGTGGGGGGGGGGGGGGGGGTGTGTGTGTGTGTGTGTATTCATGCATGCAGCAGTGCTGGTGTTCCCTTTCTTTAGAGCTAAACTCTTAAATGACTTACTTATAGGTGAATTAGTAATTCCCATGATCCTTTCTACTTATAGTCCTCTTCACAGATCATTTGTTCCACCCACCTCTGTGAACAAAGATTTTTATTCGAGACCTCACATGACACAGAGAAGTATAAATCCTTTCCTTCATTTGCCTCTCTTTTGAATAGGTTCTAGATTGAGCTGCATGGCAACCTGAATCTCTCAGTTCAATAGAACATGGCAATTGGATAAGGTTCTTCCCCACTCAGCTCCAACATCTCAACTAGACTGTTTTCTAATTATTCTTCAATATGAAAAAACCTGATTTCCTTATCCCCATTCTATATGTTCCTTATATACAGTATAACCATTTTACCTTTTGTGCTTTTGCTCAACGGTTTCTTAGCCCCAGATGATTTTCTCAACATCGAACCATACTATGAAACACTGGAAGTATTTCAAGTTGCTGACAAAAAAATTCAAGTTCATTTAAAACATATTCTGAGGAATTCAGACATCAGTAATCATTCGTATCTTTTTCCCTAAGGTAAAGAATATCTCAGAGACATTTCAAATCTGTACTTAGACATGCTTCTGCCCACAGACATGCTTATTATATATTTTTTGAGACATAGTCTCACTGTGACACCCAGGCTGGAGTGCAATGGCAGGATCTTGGCTCACTGCAGCCTCCACCTCCCAGGTTCAAGCGATTCTCCTGTCCCAGTCTACCAAGTAGCTGGGACTATAGGTACGTGCCACCGTGCCCAGCTGATTTTTGTATTTTTAGTAGAGACGGGATTTCACCATATTGGCCAGGCTGGTTTCGAACTCCTGACCTCAAGTGATCTGCCCTCTTTGGCAGACTTGGAGTACAAAACTGTCAAAACAGACAAATAATAAAAGATCAATTTATCAGGAAGATATACAATAATTACATATGCACCCAACCTCAGTGCATGTAAATATATAAAACAGTGGCAGATCTGAAGGGAAAAATAGACAGCAATATAATAATAGTAGGAGACTTTAGTACTTCACTTTCAATAGTGAACAGAATAACTGGACAGAAAGTCAATAAGTAAACAGCAGATTTGAACAACACTGTAGAACAAATGAACCCAGCAGACATGTATAGAACATTCTACCCAACAGGAGTAGACTACATAGGCTTCTCTAGTTCATGCAGAACATTCTCCAGGACTGATCATGTTCCATCACAAAACAAGTCATAAATATTTTAAGAAGATTATAGAAGGAATTTACCTCAACATAACAAAGGCCATATATGTAAAGCCCAGAACTAACATTACACTTAATGATGAAAGATGCCAGCTTGTTTTCTAAAATCAGAAAGAAGAAAAGGATGTTCACACTCTTCATTTTTATTCAATATAGTACTAGAAGTCTCAGCCAGTGCAATTAGACAAGAAAAAGAAATAAAAGCCTTCTGAATTGGAAAGGAAGAATTTAAATGATCTCTCTTTTCAGATAACATGATCATGTGACCATATATGTAGAAAACCCTAAAGACTCCACAAAAAGAAACCTGTTAGAACTAAAAAGTTCAGTAAGTGGCAGGATACAAAATCAACATACAAAATTCAGTTATATTTCTATACACTAACAAGTAAATTCTTAAAATGAAATTAAAACAAACCCAATCATAATAGCAATAAAAAGAACTGAATTCTTAGGATTAAACTTAACCAAAAGGGTGAAATAATTTTACATAGAAAATTATAAAGCACTCAAGAAGGACATTAAAAAAGACACAGATAAATGGAAAGATATACCATGTTAATGGATGAGAAGATTTAATACTGTTAAAATGTCCATGCTACCCAAAGTAATCTATGGATTCAATGTGAAGTCCATTAAAAATCTCAATGTCATTTATTATTGCAAAAAATTGAAAAAAATCCTAAAATTTGTAGGTAGCCACAAAAGACTCCAAATAGCCAAAGTATTCTTGAACAAGAAGAGCAAACCTGGAGGCATCACACTTCCTAATTTTAAAATATATTACAAAGTTGCAGTAATCAAAAGATATGATACAAGCATATAAACAGATATATAGAACAATGGAACATAATAGAGAGACTAGAAATAAACCCATGCATTTATGATCAATGACCTTAGATAGAGGTACCAAGAATATATTATGGGGAAAGGATAATCTCTTCAATAAACGGTTTTGGGAAATCTGGATATTCACATGCTAAATATTGAAATTGGACCTTGATCTCACACCACATACAGAAAAATCAATTCAAAGTTGACTAACGACTTAAATGTAAAACCAGAAACTTTGAAATTACTGGAAGAAAACGTACAGAAAAACTTCTTAACATCGGTCTTGGCAATGATTTTTGGATATGACGCCAAAAACACAGGCACAAAAGCAAAAATAGAGAAGTGACATTGCATCAAACTTAAAAGCTTCTGCACAGCAAAGGAAACAATCAATAGATGACAATGAAACTTAGGTTTCTTAGTCACTTTGAGCTGCTATTACAAAGTACCATAGACAGGATGATTATAAGTTGCAAAGATTCACTTTTCACAATCTGGTTAATGGAAGTCAGAGATCAGGATGTCAGCATGTTTGGGTCCTACTGAGAATCCTCTTCCAGGTTGCAGACTTCTGTTTTTTCCTTTATCCTCACAAAGTAGAAAGAGGGCTGTAGAGCTCTCTGGGGTCTCTTTCGTGTGGTTCTAATCCCATTTGTGTGGGCTTCACTGTCACAACCTAAATTGTCCTTCAAAGGCAATACCTCCTAATAACATCACATCAAGGGTTAGGATTTCAAAATATAAATTCTGAGAGAACACAAATATTAGTACATTGTACTAAGGAATGGGTGAAAATATTTGCAAACGGTTTACCTGATAAGAGGTTAATATCCAAAACATATAAAGAACTCACGCAACTCAATAGCAAAAAAACCCAAATAACTCAAAAAATGGGCAAAATCCCTGAATAGACATTTCTCCAAAGAAGACATATAAACAGCCATTGGGTATATGAAAAGGTGCTCAGCATCATGAATCATCAGGGAATTGTAAATCAAAACCACAATAAGATATCACCTTATATCTGTTAGGATGGCTATTACCAAAAAATAAGAGATAAGTGTTGGCAGAGGATGTGGAGAAAAGGGACACTTGCACACTATTATGGGAATATAAATTGGTGCAGCCATTATGGAAAACCAGGATGCAGTTTCCTCAAAAATTAAAAATAGAAATACCATACGATCCAGCAATCCCATGTCTGAGTACATAGCTCCAAAGGAAAAAAATCACTGTTCCAAGGATCTATCTGCACTCCCTTGTTACTGCAGCATATTCACAAAAGTCAAGACATAGAAACAACCTAAATGTCTGTCAACAAATGAATAGATAAAAGAAAATGTAAACACACACATGCACACACACATAAACACACACTATTATTCAGCCTTAAGAAAGAAGGACATTTTAATACAAGCCATAAAGATGAACCCAGAGGACATTATACTAAGTGAAATTGCACTTTTTTTTTTTTTTTGGACAGAATCTCGCTTCATCACCCATGCTGGAGTGCAGTGGTGCGATCTTGGCTTACTGCAACCTCCGCCTCCTGGGTGCAAGCAATTCTCAAGCCTCAGCCTCCAAATAGCATGCACCGCCACACCCGGCTAATTTTTGTATTTTTAGTAGAGATAGGGTTTCACCATGTTGACCAAGCTGGTTTTGAACTCCGGACCTCAAATGATCCATCTGCCTTAGCCTCCCAAAGTGTTGGGATTACAGGCGTGAGCCACCACACCCAGCCTCATCTCACTTTTATGTGAAATCTGTAACAGTCAAACTCATAGAAGAAGATAATAGAAAGCAAGTAGCCAGGAGCTGAGGTGGTGATGGTCAAAGGTTACAAAGACCCAAATGGTTTCACTTGTAAATTCTATCAAACATTTAAGATGCCAATAATTCTAATTCCACACAAATTCTTCCAGAAACTCGTGAGAAAGAAGAGAAAACACCATCCAGTTCTCTTTATCGGGTCTACACTAACTTGTACAGAAAATAAAATGAAAGCATAAAAGCAAACCAACAAATAACCTTCCAACCCATACCTTTCCTGGACATTGACCTAAAACTCCTTAACAAAATATTAGCTAATCAAATCCAGCAATGTATAAAAAGAAAAATGCGGCCAGGCGCGGTGGCTCACGCCTGTAATCCCAGCACTTTGGGAGGCCAAGGCGGGCGGATCACAAGGTCAGGAGATCAAGACCATCCTAGCTAACATGGTGAAACCCCGTCTCTACTAAAAATACAAAAAAATTAGCCGGGCATGGTGGCGGGTGGCTGCAGTCCCAGCTACTCCGGAGGCTGAGGCAAGAGAATGGCGTGAAACCAGGAGGTGGAGCTTGGAGCTTGCAGTGAGGAGATTGCATCACTGCACTCCAGCCTGGGCGACAGAGCGAGACTCCATAAAAAAAAATAAAAATAAAAATAAAAATAAAAATAAAGAAAGAATAAAGAAAGAAAGAAGGGAAGGAAGAGAGAGGGAAAAAAGAAAAATACATTATGACCAAGTATAAATAATCCCAGGAATAAAAGGAGCTTTAAGTTTGAAAATCAATCAATGTAATTCAGCATGTGGACAGACTAAGAAAGGAAAGCCATATGATAGAACGCATTTGAGAAAATGTAAGATCTTTTAATGATCAGCAAACAAGAAACAGAAGGGAATTTCTTCAAACAAATGCGACATCTACAAGAACACACAATATCGTGCTTAAAAGTGAAAGGTTGAATGGTTTAGTCCCACGATCCAATACAAAACAAAGATGTCCACTCTTGTCACTTGTATCAAACATTGGAAGAAGTCAAGAAAAACAAAAGGAACACAAACTGGAAAAAAGCAAAATTCTCCAAATATTATTGCAATGATAAGAAATGCATGAATAATAAACTTTTACTATCTTAACTTCATTATACTATTTCTTATGAAAATTTACCTCTAATTTTGTTCAAGTCAAATAACTAATCTGAATATGTTGATGGATACCATGAATACCTTAACTCTACATTCCCACTCAGACGTCTTTTGTAATAGTTCAAAAGTAAAGTAGGACTGGGCGCAGTAGCTTATTCCTGTAATCCCAGCACTTTGGGAAGCTGAGGCAGGTGAATCACCTGAGGTCAGGAGTTTGAGACCAGCCTGGCCAACATGGCGAAACCCCATCCCTACTAAAAATACAAAAATTAGCTGGGCGTGGTGAAGGGCACCTATAATCCCAGCTACTTGGGAGGCTGAAGCAGGAGAATCACTTGAACCCTGGGGGCTGACGTTGCGGTTAGCTGAGATTGTGCCACTTCACTCTAGCCTGGGTGAAAGAGCAAAACTTCGTCTCAAAAAAATAAGTTAAAGTAGGTCCACCATCCTAAACCAAGACGACCTAAAACCAGTTGATCCTGTCTAGAAGCCCTACCTGTTGCTTAATGATTGGTACTTTCTTGTGTTTGGTTGTGTTTTGTGACAAGCCAAGCAGCAAGTCAATATTGAATTACTTTCCAAAGATACTATCGGTGGGGAAAATGTTCTTTGAGGAATATTTAGAGTACAGAACAATTATGCTAATAAACAAAATACACCGATGTTTGTGATACTGCTTTCATTTTGTAGCAACACAATGTACCAATGAACTGTAACTCATATTTTTTTTGTAGCCTAAATTTAACTTTCACTTAATCTTTTTCCTACATGTTGTATTTTAGCTATGAGTACCTCCAAAATGACTATCTGTAGAACAATGGGGTTTTATGTCCTATTTTTTTAAACAGACTAATTGTGATAATTAAGTTTCCTAGTACCTTTAACAACCTGAGAATATTAAAATAAAAAGTGTATAGTCTGACCTCATAGCATATGCTGAAGTGTGAATATAAGACACTGACTTTGAGTGACACCTCAAGAGCCAAAGAGAGCATATGGAAGAAATAGTCAACCCCTGCTCTGCAATTTTAAGTGGCTTGTCAAAGTCTTGTAATGTGTAGTTCTTATTGGATTTCCGAGCACCTTCCCTGCCCATCGTTCTCAAAATCCTATTATAGGGTTGATGACTAACATTTGAAAAGTTTTACAGGAAAACTACAGTTCCAAAATGAGGTCACACACAATTAGGTGGCAAAGTATCTTTTTATTCCTTTTTCCCAATCCAGAGTTCTGATTTGTGATCCTGTGACCCCAATTATAGGTTGGTGTGAATAGGTAGGTTTTCTCTAAAGCCCTACATTTAAAACCCTCTTGCTGTTTTCTCTGATTTCAAAGTCAGTGTTCTCTTTGGACTCTGCAACACATGAAATCATGTTCTCCTCTTAGCTGATTTGCAGAACACAGATTTGCTCATGTTCTTCAGTCTATGGCTGAATAAATGTCTTCTAGCTGCATATTCCTCACTTGCTCAGTCACAGACACATCCCTCAGTTAAGTCAAAGGGAATGATATCCACGAAATTTATCAATAGTTTATAATGCCTGAATGTCTTAAACATACAAAGAAAAGCGTACATAGTTTTTTCCAAAGAAAGAGGACAGATAATATTGCAATGTCAATCAGCCTGTTCTCACACTTTGCATGTTCTTCCCTTTAGTAAGGTATTCCATAGGTAAAACTCTTAATATTATTTTGTGTATAGCCTTTATTTGTTATAAAGTGCCTGCAAATAATACTAGCACTAACTCTGGAATTAGGAGATTAAGATTTTATATTCAAGCAAGATGGCAGAATAGGAATCCTCCAGCTTCACTCCCTCCATACAAATCCACCAGCAACTCCCTGCAGACAACAATGCCCCCATGAGTATCACAGAGTGCAGAAGTGAGGCTGAGACACCCCCTTGAACCACAGAACTGAGAACAGCAGCGCACAAAGTGTGAGAGGAGTGGCTTCACTTTTCCTTCATTCCCTACCCTGCTCCCAAGCTGGCACAGTGCCGCACACAGTGGATTTCCCAGGATTACAGAGGGAGGAGAGAGCTGGAAGTGAACATTCATCTTCCTGACCATTCTGGATGCATTCTGGATGCAACAGGGTTCTTTGTTTCACATCAACCAGCTCAAGGATCTTGGCAATTGCTCTGCATTCTGACCAGTGGAGGCACACTTCCAGAAAAGCTAGCCAACAGCAGCACTGTGTGGGAAGCATGGTGGACAGGTCACCCAGGCTCGGATCCCTGGCCAGCTTCCACCTCCAGTCCCAGTGCTCTCCTTGAAACTTTCCCAGCCTGTGAGGTAGGAGCAGGTTGGTGATTATCTGCAAAGGGAGTATCTGGCCCTGCCTGGTCCAAGCTGCTGAGTTTTGACCCGGCCAAGTCCTTGATATGCTCATTAATCCTTTCTCAAACTGAAAATCAGAGGCGGGGCAGTGATTAACTGCAGAGGGAGTGTCTGGCTCCACCCAGGCCCAGCAGCTCCAATTCTTGGTGATCTGCTTAAGGCTACCCTGGAAAGGCAGGTAAATCCATGTCTATCCATATCTGTGGAGTTTAGCCTCTGGCCCTACCTACCCTGAGTTGTTCAGTAGCCATCCTAGATACCTTGCCCAACCTCAGAGACCAGCACGTGGCCCTGCCCAACTACAGGTCCCAAACTACATTCTGGCCAGCCAGGAAGGACAACCTCCACCACTGCCCAATCAGAGGCACTCAGAGCCCAGTCGGCAGATCTGCCTTGCTACTGAGTTCAGCCAGTGGTCTCACCAAACAACAGACCTCAGAACTAACCTATGAGCAGGTCTCACTGTACCCCAGAGCAGTTCCACTGAACCCCAGAGCGTAAGTAACATCCCAGCCCAACTAGAGAACACAGTAGTAAAGTCCACCTCTCCGAGGTTGCCACCACCTGGCCCCACCAGAATCAAAGACTGGATTAAATAATGAAGGTTTTTCCACCACCAGAGAACACCAGCAAAAGCTGGAAGGGATGGCCATTTCCTCAAATGCACAGGCACCAATGCAAGACATAAAGACTATGAAAAATCAGAGTGAAATGACAACACCAAAAGAAACTAATAAAGTTCCAATATTAGACCCTGAAAAAGCGGAGATCTATGAAATGACAAAGAATTCACAACAGTCCTCTTAAATTCAGAGAACTACAAGAAAATAAAGATAGAAAATTAAATAAAATTTGGAAAATAGCTTATTGGCAAAATGAAAAGTTTGATAAAGAAGCAGAAAGAAAAAAATCCCAGGCATAAAAAAATGCAGTAAACTGAGTTTTTTCAATAAAAAGCTTCAACAGCAGGGTTACTCAAGAAGGAGAAAGAATCAGTGAACTTGAAGATAAGACATTTGAAATTTTCTAGTCAGAGGAGTGAAAAGAAAAAAAGAATGAAAAAAAAGGAGCAGGCCTATGGGATTATGGGAAACTATCAAGAGAACTAACCTATGTACAATAGGAATTCCTGAAGGAGAAGAGAGAGAGAACGCCCCAGAAAGCATGTTTAAGACAATAATGGTGGCCAGGCGCGGTGGCTCACGCCTGTAATCCCAGCACTTTGGGAGGCCGAGGCAGGCGGATCACGAGGTCAGGAGATTGAGACCATCCTGGCTAACATAGTGAAACCCCATCTCTACTAAAAATACAAAAAATTAGCTGGGCATGATGGTGGGCGCCTGTAGTCCCAGCTACTCAGGAGGCTGAGGCAGGAGAATGGCGTGAATCCGGGAGGCAGAGCTTGCGGTGAGCTGAGATTGCACCAATGCACTCCAGCCTGGGCGACAGAGCAAGACTCCGTCTCCAAAAAAAAAAAAAAAAAAAAAAAAAAAACCAGCAGCAACAAAAAAGAGAATAATGACTTAAAAGTTTCCAAACCTGGGGAAAGATGACAACTTTCAGGTACAGAAAACTCAGAGGTCTTCCTTTAAATTCAACCCAAAGAGGAATTCACCAAGACATATCATAATCAAATTATCAAAAATCAAAAGACAAGGAAAGAATACTGAAAACAGCAAGACATAAGAAACATAAGGCCAGGTGTGCTGGCTCACACCTGTATCCCAGCACTTTGGGAGGCTGAGGTGGATGGATCACGAGGTCAGGAGTTCACGACCAGCCTGACCAACATGGTGAAACCTTGTCTGTACTAAATACAAAAATTAGCCAGGTGTGGTGGCACGGGCCTGTAATCCCAGCTACTCAGGAGGCTGAGGCAGGAGAATCACTTGAATCAGGGAGGCAGAGGTTGTGATGAGCCAAAATCACGCCATTGCACTCCAGTCTGGGTGACAGAGCGAGACTCTGTCTCAAAAAAAAAGGAAGAAAGAAAGAAAGAAAGAAACATACTACATTCAAGGGAGTCCCTTGATGACATCACTACTCTCATAATGAAGATGGCAGATATCCTGTGGGTCAAGGCTGAAGCACTTGGCAGGAGATTAGCACCTGCCTCAAATATGCTTCCCACTAGATAAATACACTATTTCAGTATTTAGGACAACTTGTCCTTAACTTCGTGATTTCAGAGATGTTAGTGGAAATGTAGGTGGAAACACAGTAAGACAATCATTAGGCATTTGTCAAAACTATTTGTCAATGAGATGAAATGTGTTACAAGCCTGCAAAAATACAGAAGGTAAAATACTTGGGGTACTTACTTTAAAAGGCAAAATTTCTTTTAATTTGTAAAATAAAGTAAATATTTTAAAAGACAGATTTTCTAACTTTGCTTTATGTATTCCTAATATGTTGCGTAATTTTTTCTCCGAAGGGAAAAATTGATTTCCTTATGGTTAGTTTAAAAGAGAATATAATACAAAGGGGGCAAAGATTCAAACAAAATTTAAGAAAAAATAAAGTAAATTTGAACTGTTTGTCCCATCTGGCAGCCTTGTGATTAGTGATACCGAGGGGCGTGTGGAGGGGTGTGACTGGTGAATTGCAATCATTGCTTTCTATCTGGTGTTGACGCGGGTGTCAAAAACCAGTTGACAAGTGATGTGTGTTGGGCAATTCTTTTGATAACTTAGTTCAAGTTTCTGCTCTTAGCAAACACCTAAGTGAAAAACACTGTAAATATCCACTAGCTGGAATGCCTGAAGGCTAATCAGTTCCTGCTCCATGTCCTATATGCACTGCATCCCATCAGATGGTTGAGATGAAGTAGTGCAGGATGGGATATGTGCTCTTATTCAGAGACCCACCAGTGACAAATTCTCTGCTTTAGGCAGTTAAGAGTAGTTTGATGCCATCCTGCAAATAAATGTCAGGCTAATAATAAATAATGTCTCCAGGAAAATCTGTAAGACCTAAACCACTTTCCTTAAAATAAATCTTACTGGCGGTAACTTGATTTTATGAGAGTGAAAGAAACACTATTGGATTCTGAAAGAAGCTGACATACGCCTGGCGCTTAAAAATTAAACTTTGTAAAAAAGGAATAATGAATTATTGGAGTTTTGGGGTTTTAAAAAATAAATATGAGACCTTATGCTTAGAAAATAATCTTAATGTAATTGCATTGGTCATTACTCAATCCATAGAGAACAATGGGTTTTCTAAACACCGTACTGACAGATAAAACTTACACAGTCTCTGCTCTCCAAAAGCTTTCATTTGAAGATTGTTATCAATTAAATCAACATGTAGGACAAAATTTGGATATGAAACTCTATCGCAGACATAGGAAAAACACGGCAAGATCCACGCTCTTGAATCTCCTTTCAAACACAGTAATTGGTTTAATATAAATAAAATGTTTTATTCCCACCCATCCACTTACCCCTAAAGAAAGCAAGCATAAACAACCTCATTTCCATTTAAATCAATAAATCTGAGCACAGAATTTTTTAAGTCTCATGTATTCAATAGAAAATAATAAGCAATGCAGTGGTCACCTACAAAATGTCCATTTTAAAGTGAGGGGTAATCCTCAAATGAAACTTTAAAATAGGAAAGAGTAAAATTCAACGCCATGCCAAGTTATTACTGGAATTCACTAGGAAACAAATGAAAGTAATTTCATTGGGTTTGATTGAGAGAAATACTGTGCCAGGTTTTTCCCAGAAAATGTTTGACAATCACTGTTCCATTTGATTTTTAAGCTCTTATGCATTGCAAAGAAAATGAAATCCATATGTTTCTAATTCACTTACACTCAACTCATCAAATGTGTGCTGTAGGAGTTCTTGAAGTTGGGCAGCTTCTAAACCATATTTCATCCTTCCTAAATAGAGCTCAAAGACAGAACTGACTTATGTTTAACTCTATAATTAATTTTTATGCTATCAGAGGAATGCCACTGAACTCACGTGTTTTAATATGCATTATTATCCTCCTCTCGGATATAGGCAAGGGGTACAAAATGTTTAGCTAAATAAATCCTCACTGTCCTTTTTGCCTGTTGCCTTTTTGTTTCCATTGTTTTTCAAGAGAAACAAAAGGAATTAGACTTGCAAAGAAAAACCTGTTCTTTCCTCAAGGAACAAAACGTATGTGATTACTTTCCTCCCTAAGTCTTCATGTAAATAACAATGCTAGTCGGCAATGGAGCAGAGTCATTCTCATGTCTAGTTCTTGGTCAGACTTTTATTCAGAGGATTTTGGTGAGAGCTCGATTACTGTCTATAATCACTTAGCTGTAATGGTAACAGCATGAAAATAGCGACTGTGTTGTTCAGTTTTGCATTGTCACATCTGGCACGACACCTGGCTGGTCCTTTCAAGGTGGCTGGCACCCTGCCCAGTGTTCTTTGTTACTCAATGGAGTGCGAGTGGGTTTTACCATCCATTTCTTTGAAGCAGGCATGTTTGGGGATAAAATAAAGATGTAACACTAAATCTGACATTGGGTTTTGCAGATTTAAAACATTTTAACTACTCCAGTCATTATAACATAAAAGTTCTTCAGTCTTTCAAAGCTGCTGTATTATAACCCAAATGGGATTCGGGAGAGTTACCAAATGAAAAATCCACTGCACATGTTTACTGTGGCATCAGGAACATTCCAAACTGCCCCCTGAAATAAGTTTCTTTCTCAAAGACAGTGTTTCTAAGATCAGGGCTTTCTCTGTCCTTTCTTCCATCACTGGTGGCTGGAATTCAGCCCCATACAGTCAGCCGTCTCCTAGTACGTGAATCTTTGAAGTAAGGACTTTATAAAATATATATTTACCGCATTAGGCTCTTTCTCTCCATTATACTTATTCCACAGATGACCCCACAATTATTTTCCAGTCCCTTCTAAAGGATATTTTATTATTAATTTTCTTCCAGCAGGGCTTAAGTTGGCAGTAAGATATAGAAAACAAAACAAAACAAAACACCATAAGTACTTAAGGTTAGATATACCTGATAAGATAAGCTGTGCAACCTTGGATAAATAGCTCAACCCCTCTGAACTTTGATTTAGTTATTTCAAAAGCGATCCAAATAGCTAGTTTAGCTGCCGTGCACAGTGGCTCATGCCTTGAATCTTAGCACTTTGGGAGGCTGAGGTGGGTGGATCACTTGCAGCAAGGAGTTCAAGACCAGCCTGGCCAACATGGCGAAACCCCCTCTCTACTAAAAATACAAATATTGGCCAGGCGTGGTGGCACATACCTGTAATCCCAGCTACTCGGGAGGCTGAGGCATGAGAATTGTTTGAACCCTGGAGGTGAAGATTGCAGTGAGCTAAGATGATGCCATTGCACTCCAGCCTGGGCAACAAAGCGAGGCTGTTTATCATAAAAAACAAAAAACAAACAAAAAAAAAACAACCCTAGTTAAAAGATTGTAACACAGGCTGGGCACGTGGCTCATGCCTGTAATCGCAGCACATTGGGAGGCTGAGGCAGGAGAATTTCTTGAGCCCAGGAGTTTGAGACCAGTCTGGGCAGCATGGGGAGACCCTGTTTCCACAAAAAATTTTTTAAAAAGCCAGGCATGGTGGTCCACACCAGTGCTCGCAGCTACTTGGGAGGCTGAGGGGAAGGTAGCTTGAGTCTGGGAGGTCAAGGCTGCAGTGAGCTGTGTTCACGCAGTTGCACTCCAGCCTAGGTGACAAAGTGAGACTCTGTCTCAAAACAAAACAAACAAACAAAAAAAATGAAAAATAAGTAAAGATTGGAGTACAAATTAAATGAGAAAAAACCCACAGTGCCTAACACATAATTGATTCTCATAAATATTAATGTTTTCTCTCTACTCTGACAGCCTGAAGACTATCTCATCTACCTGCACTGTCATTTTTATTCTTTCAGTGCATTTTTGTCAGGTATGAGCAAGGTAGTATATTAGGCGACTCAGACATTGCAGCGAAGAAAAGAGACACGATCACTTTCTTTTCAAATGGAGTGGAGGAGAGAGACATTAAACAATCGCACAAATAAATAAACATTTACAAATTATCACTAACTATAAAGGAAAAGTAGAGTACTATGAGCATTGTTACTACCAGACACATACCTCCTGCTCAGCCAGGTTTTTCCTGGCAAATATCAGGATTCGTAACATCCAGTAAATTTTCATCGTCCTGGCTACAGTCACATGGGATGCTTTGAAATCCTATCTGATTTTTTTGAAGTGAGGAGGGATCAATATTTGTGTTTATCAACAATACATGCCACATACAAAAGAGTGTGGGATCCATATTAAAACATCAGTGTAAAGAGAGACTAACATTATCATTAGTATTTATTTATTACAAAACTGTTGAATTATTACTAAGTTCACGTCTAGAAGGCTGTGTGATGCATCTGTTTGCACTAGGGATATCCTATGCACAATATTTTTGTTATCAGTAGAAAGTAGATAGTAGCCTTCATATTTTGCTGCACTGGAATGATTGTGGTCCTGTCAATTTTGTTAACAAAGATTTGGAATTCGGAAACAATGTCATGAGTGGTGATCAGGGACCCAGACCAGCCAAGGCATAGAGTTTCCATCACATAGCTGAATCACGATTGTAAATAATGTGCTCAGCTTGGTTCTGGGCCATGTGAAATAGAACGTAGAAGACAGAGAATACCCACCCTTTCTCCAATATAGGGGTGATCACAGGCCAAATTTAAAAACAGGTAAGAATGATCTGTGTACTTTTCAGCTTGCCCTCTGTGTCTTTTCCCCAAGCTCCCAGAGCCAGGATATTATTTAAAGTTACACACCTGAGCCTGCTCAAAGTGATAAATGTTCTAAAGCAAGTGAAGGAGGATTTAATTTTGTTATTTATAGTTGTAAAAATAAACTCATATTTTAAAAATGTAGAACATACAAAAAAGAAAAAAGTCCCAGATTTTCATTATACCAACATACATATCGTTCTTATATATTTCCTTTTCCCTCTTCCCATATTACGTAAAGATAATACATACTATTTGGTCTCCTGATCTTATACCATTTTACTAACTGAGGCATTTCTCCTCTTGCAATTTTGTATTTTTCAACATCACATTTAATGGCAGCTGGTATTTCACTGGCTAGATGTGCATCTTGATGTCGTTAATCCTTCCACTTGTGCTGGAAAATTAGATTGGATCCAATGTTTTTTGTTACTACAAATAACACCATAAAAATTCCTCTTGTATGTAGCTTGTTTTTCTTATTTAGGATAATATCCTTAGAGGTCCCAAAAGGGAGACTTCCAGGGGAAAAGTTTGGGCAAAAATATGATGCCACGTTGTTTTCCAAAGATTATGTCTCTTTCAGCTGACTTGAGAAAGATTTGAGAGCATCAGCTACACTTCTTTCTTTCTCCTCTTGCTTATTACCTTGTTATTTTATTTTATTAGCTTTCTACTTTGAAATAGTAGATAGAGTCTCAAGAAGTTGCAAAGAAATGGACAGGGAGATACCATTCAACCTTCAGCTAACCTCACCAAATGTTAACATCTTCATAACTATAGCACATTTTGTTATAACCATAGTATTAAAACCAGGAAATTGACTGGCTATAATTCACAGAGCTTTAGATTTCACCAAACATGTAACTCTGTGTGTGTGTTTGTACCCACATCTCTATGCAAATTTATCACGTGTGTAGCTTCACATATCCAATACCACAATCAAGATGCTTTACCGTCACCAGAGGCTCCTTCCTATTACCCCTTACTGGCCACACCCACACCTCTGTTCGCATCCCTAATCCCTGGCAACCATTAACATGTTTTCCATGTCTATAATTATGTCATTTCAGAAATGTTGCGAGTGGCAGGGGGCAGCCAAATGCCTAGGTAGATGGCGTGGGTCCCCAGTGAAACAACGCTCCCAAACTGAAGACAGTTTAAAGCCTGAAAGCCAAGCTACAAGCTAAATCCTCGGACCAGATTGAGAATTTGTCTTCCTGTTTGGGGTGCTTTCCTGATCGATCCCTACCCTTCACCTATTTTACATATACCTACCCTTTCCTAATTGGTTTTCTATTCTGTTGTGCCCACCTTTGAGTGGTGTCTTTCCTTCAACCTTTTTTCCATACTCACAAACCAATCAGCACACACTCCCCATTTAGGGTCCATAAAAGGCCCTGGACCCAGCCCCACAGGGAAGTTTCCCACCATCAGGTAGGGGAAGCCCCCTCACTCCCTGTATGCTCTCTTTGCTGAGAGCTTTCCTTTCACTTAATACATTCTACTCCCCTCATTCTCCTCCACTGTCTGCACATCTAATTCTTCCTGGTTGCAAGACAAGAGCTAGGACCTAGCTGAGCTAAGGAGCAGAAAGATCAAAACAATATTACATAATGGGACATAGCAATATATATCCTTTGAATTGGCCTTTTTTTCACTCCAACATAATTTCCTGGAAGTTCACCCAATTGGTTGCATGAATCAGTAGTTTGTACCTTTTGTTAATGAGTAGTGTTCTATGGCGTGCATGTACCACAGTGTGTTTAGCCAATCACCTCGTAAAGGACACTGGTTAATTTCCAGTTTCAGGCTACAATGAATAAAGCCTCTGTAAACATTTATTTACAAGTTCTTTCTACAAATAAGTTTTCATTTCCGTGGGATAAATGCTGAAGGGTGCAATTGCTGGATCATAGGGTATGTTGTGTGATACGCTTTATAAAACACGGCCAAACTGGTTTCCAAAGGGGTTGTGGCATTAAACACTTCTACCAGCAACCTATGAGTGATCCAGTTTTTCTGCATTCTTGCCAGCAGTTTGTGTTATCACTGTTTTTTATTTTAGCCATTCTCATAGGTATATAGTAATATCTCATGATTTCAATTTGCATATTTCTAATGACTAATGATGTTGAATATCTTTTCATGTGCTTATTTGGCATCTGTAGATGTTCTTTATGAAATATCTATTCAAGCCTTTCCTCCATTTTCTAATGGATATTTTTAAACATTCAGTTTTGAGAATTCTTTATATATTATAGATATAGGTCCTTTGTTGGACACGTGATTTGTAAATATTTTCTCCCAGTTTTTATAATTTTTATTTTCATATTTTTAACAGGGTCTTTTCCAGAAGAAGAGTTTTTAATTTTACTAGACTTCATTTTACAGTTTTAAATTAATGAATTATGTTTTTATTGTCAAGCCTAAAAATCTTTGTGTAGTCCTAGTTCTCAAAGGTTGTCTCGCATATTTTCTAGAAGTTTTACAGTTTGTTTTGTTTTGTTTTTTCCCCGAGATGGAGTGTTGCTCTGTCGCCCAGGTTGGAGTGCAACGGGGCATGATCTCAGCTCACTGCAACCTCTGCCTCCTGGGTTCAAGCAATTCTTCTACTTCAGCCTCCCGAGTAGCTGGGATTACAAGCACGTGCCACCATGCCCAGGTAATTTTTGTATTCTTAGTAGAGAAGTGGTTTCACCATGTTGGCCGGGCTGGTCTTGAACTCTTGACCTCATGATCCGCCTGCCTCAGCCTCCCAAAGTACTGGGATTACAGGCGTGAGCCACTGTGCCCGGCCCAGTTTTATAGTTTTATATCTTACTTTTAACTTCATGACCTATATTGAGTTACATGTTGTATAAGGTGTGAAGTTCAGGTTGTAGTTTTCTTTCTGTGAACGTCCAATTCTTCCAGTACCATTTATTTAAAATGCTCTGTCTCTTCTATTGAATTGATTTTTTTCCTTTGTTAAAAATAAATTGGATCCATATTTGTGTGGATCTGTTTCTGAATTTTTATTCTGTCCCACTGATATATGTTTATCCTTCTGCCAGAATCACAGTCTTCGTCGATTTAGCTATGTAGTAAGCCGTAGGTTCAGGAAGAGTGATTACTTTCAATTTATCCTTCTTTCTCAAAATTGTTTTGGCTATTCTAGGGCTTTCCCTTTTACATATAAATTTTAGAATCAGCTTGTCTTTGTGTACAAAAAGCCTTGTTAGATTTTGATAGGAATTGTGTTAAACCCATAGATTCATTACTATGTTGAGTTTTCCAATCCATAAACACAGCATGTCTCTCCAAGTATTGAAGTCTTCTTTGATCTCTTTAATGAGCACTGGAATTGTATTATTTAGATCTAGTATGTGTTTTGTTAACTTTATACCCAAGTATTTTGTTTTCTTTGGAGTAATTGTAAGTGGTGTTGCATTTTTAATTTGGTTTGTATATAGAAATGCAATTGATTTTTGTGGGGTGATTTTGTAATCTGTTACCCTGCTTAACTCATAAATTCTACAATTTTTTGTAAATTCCCTGGTATCTCCTTTATAGACAATCCCCTCATCTGCAAATAGAGACAGCTTAATTTCTTCCTTTTTAAGCTGCATGCCTTTTATTTCTCTTACCTTATTGTCACGGCTAGAACTTTTAGTAAAATGCTGAGTAAGAATGGTGAGAGCGTATATCCTTGCCTTGTTCCCAATCTTACAGAGAAAGCAATTAGTCTTTCACCAATAAGTATTACATTAGCTATAGATTTTTCAGAGATGCTCTTTATAAGGTTGAGGACATTTCCCTGTATTACCATTGTATAGAAAAGTGTTTTTTATTTTTTTCCTTTTTTTTTGAGGCAGAGTTTCACTCTGTCGCCCAGGTTGGAGTGCCGCGGTGTGATCTCGGCTCACTGCAACCTCCACCTCCTAGGTTCAAGTGATTCTCCTGCCTCAGCTTCCCGAGTAGCTGGGACTACAGGCGCCTGCCACCACGACTGACTAATTTTTGTATTTTTAGTAGCGATGACGTTTCTCCATGTTGTCCAGGCTGGTCTCAAACTCCTGACCTCAAGTGATCCGCCCACCTGGGCCTCCCAAAGTGCTGGGATTACAGGCGTGAGCCACTGCACGTGGCCGAGAGTTTTTTTAAAATCATGAATTGTTGTTGAATTTTTCTTCAAATACTTTTGTTGCATCAATTAATATAATTACGTAAATTTTCTTCTTTAGCCTGTTGATGTGGTGGGTTACATTGATGGATTTTTGAATATTGAACCCACTTTGCATGTCTGGTATAAATTCTACTCTGTCAAGGTGTTTTATTCTTTTTATACATTGTTGAATTGCTGAAATTTTGCTGAAGATTTTTTCATCTAAGTTCGTGAGAGTTATTGGTCTACAGTTTTCTTCTCCATATTGTCTTAGTCTGGTTTTGCTATCAGGGTAAGTATGGCCTTGTAAAAGGAATTAGGAAATACTCCTTCCTCTTTCTGGAAGAGATTGTGTAAAATTGAAGTTAATTATTTAAACATCTGATAAAATTCTCAAGTGAAAGATTTTAAAATACAAATTCAATTTCTTTATGGTTATAGGACTATTTGTGTTCTCTATTTCATTCTTTTTGAGTATTGGTAGTTTTTGGAGTGTGGGAAAGCGAGGAAGGAAAAAGTCTTTGGGTGAAGGTGATATTACTACAGTGGTAGGCAAACTACACTTAGAAATCAGCCCCAGGTTAAACACTCAGGACCAGATTCCACTTGTTACGTTTTTCAGCAATAGAGTTTCCAAACTCACAGATTTTCTGAATTATCTTTTTTTTTTTTTTTTTTTTTTTTTTTTGAGACGGAGTCTACCTCTGTCGCCCAGGCTGGAGTGCAGTGGCGCAATCTCGGCTCACTGCAAGCTCCGCCTCCCGGGTTCACACCATTCTCCTGCCTCAGCCTCCCGAGTAGCTGGGACTATAGGCGCCCGCCACCGCGCCCGGCTAATTTTTTGTATTTTTAGTAGAGACAGGGTTTCACTATGTTAGCCAGTATGGTCTTGATCTTCTCGTGATCCAACCGCCTTGGTCTCCCAAAGTGGTGGGATTATAGGCATGAGCCACCGCGCCTGGCCCTGACGGATCTATTTTTATTCCTGTGTTTCTTTTTCAACAGTACATGTGACTGCAGACAGCTGAGAGTGGGTAACTGTGGCAGTAGCTATCAGTCTATAAGTGTAGTCTGGAAGTCAGTATCTGGTTTTATAATTTTAATGTGTGCTGATACAAGTGCTCCACCGATGGGAATCTGACGCACTGCAAAACTCCCAGTTTTATTGCACTACCCCCTCCAAGGTGCACATAAACTGACTCATGTACAAATACTGGACAGTGACAGGGTAGCCAAGCATCTGCCACACAATAGACTAAGGAGGAAAAATTAAACATCCTTTAAAACCCAATAAGCACTTTAAAAGGCAACTCTAGGAAATTTGCTCTTCATTTTAATTTAAGAATACTGATTACAGGCTGGATGTAATCTCTCACACCTCTAATCCCAGCACTTTGGGAGGCTGATGCAGGAAGATCACTTGAGCCCAGGAGTTCGAGACCAGCCTAGGAAACATGATGAGAACCCGTCTCTATAAAAAATAAACAAAATTAACTGGGTGTGATGGCACACACTTGTAGTCCTAGCTACTCAGGAGGCTGAGGTGAGAGGATCACTTGAGTCTAGGAAGTCAAGGCTGCAGTGAGCCATAGTCACACTACTGCAGTTCAGCCTGGGTGACAGAAGAAGACCTTGTTTCCAAAGGAAAAAAAAAATACTGATTACAAAAAGAAAAAAAAAAAAAAAGGCTGAAATTTCTTTCTCAGGAACCTGATCTAAATGTTGAGAAAACTGTTGCTGGTTTTTGGAAGGGCAGATCCATGTTCCATGTCCCTCTTTCAGCAGCATCAGAGCATTCTGGCCAAGAGTTTCTCAGTGCCACACCCTTGGAACCATGGTCAGAGGCTTTTCCAATGTTTCCAGCCTCTGTGGCACCCGTATTCCAGAAACAAGAGTTTGTTTGCTGAAACCTTTGGCTTTTTAATCAGATAGCTGGCAAGGTTGCTATTTGTTGCTCACAAAGAATCCTGTCTTTGTGAAAAGCACACCTGTAGATTTAGAAAGGTCTTTTCCTGTTGGGGTTTCATGTGTAACATGTCTTAGCAAGTATTCACAGCGTAGGTACTCCCCTCCAGAAGTGAATATGACCATCCACATTCATGAGGAATCAATTTTGTTAAGCCTGCTGGAAGAACACAGGACCTAAGGCTGTCAACCATGCTCACGCCTGGTTGTGAGTGGTCATTAGACCATCAAGTGATCAAGGACCCTAGCTGGTCATAAATACCAGCCAGGAGTATCCAAAGTTATCCTGTCTCATTTTACAACTACTTACACATTACTAAGCCAGTTCTTGACCAGAATCCCTTTAAAAATAGAATCTAGCTTTTATAGGCCACCATATTAGAGATTTTATTTTTAGTTTTAGAAGAATAAGACAGTGGTGACTATTGTAATTCCAAACATCACGCATTGTAGGGGTTTGATCCTATAATGTTAAACATTATAGAAATTAGATCACTATAATGCCAGATAATTACCAGAATCTGAAGCTTGTATTTTATTTACCTGTTTGCTATTGTGTTTAAGACATTTACAAAATAAGAATATTTAAATCAGGGATCCACTTCTAACTTTTTCTTTTTTTTTTTTTTTTGAGACAGGGTCTCACTGTGTCACCCAGGATGGAGTGCAGTGGCTTGATCCTGGCTCACTGCAACCTTCACTTCCCGGGTTCAAGTAATCCTTCCACGTTAGCCTCCCCCGTAGCTGGGACTACAGGCACGTGTCACCATCCTGGCTAATTTTTGTATTTTTTGGTAGAGATGGAGTTTCACCATGTTGGCCAAGCTGGTCTCAAACTCCTGACCTCATGCAATCCATCCACCTCGGCCTCCCAGACTGCTGGGATTACAGGTGTGAGCCACTGGGCCAGGCCCTCTAACATTTTTTTTTCAGACTTACTTTTGCTCTTTCCTGGTAGATCTTTTTGGTATTATTTTATAAAGTGAAAGGCAAAATGGTGAGACACCTACTCTTTAATTAATAAGTTTATTAACAGATAAGCTTACAGCAACTGAAAGTGTTTAATATCTGTAGGTATGATGACATGAAAAAGTTTAAATTTATTTCATCTATCACCTTGCACAGTATGACAAGTGAAAAGAGGCACTGTAGGTGCAAACCCAACAATTATAGCTGCTTAAGCCTAAAACTACAAGACAATATTCCCAGTTTCTTCTTCTAGGAACACATGTATCTTGTTTTGGATTATATTTTTCCACTGCATTTTGACCTTCATAAATATTTTTCAAGTCTGCTCTTTCTGTCCATATTATTATGTCTTTCTATTCCATTCTGGGAAGCAATAAGATCTGGAGTAGAAAGATGGCTCTGATTTCCCAGGCGGAGAGAACACACCAAGGAGAAAGGTTGCGTTAGTGTTTTACCACCCTTTAAAATCGATGCTTCCCAAATGCCTGATCGAGACACTTGTTAAAAATACTAATTCTCAATCTGGGCCTTTGAAGAGTCTGATTTGATAGGCTTAAGGTGGTACCCAGGGACTTCTCTCTCTCTCTTTTTTTTTTTTTTTTGAGATGAGGTCGAGCTCTGTCACCCAGGCGAGAGTACGGTGACGCAATCATAACGCACTGCAGCCTTGGCCTCACCAGCTCAAGCAATCCTCTGGCCTCAGCTTCCTGAGTAGCTAGGATTGGAGGTATGTGCCACTAAATCTGGCTAATTATTTTTTATTTTTTATTTTTATTTTTATTTTTAGAGATGTAGTCTTGCTATATTGCCCAGGTTGGTCTTGAACTCCTGGCCTCAAGCAATCCTCCCACCTTGGCTCCCCAAAGTACTGAAATTGCATGTATAAGCCACAGCGCCCAGCTGGACCCCTCATTTATTAAGCTACTGGGACGTTGTTATCATCAGGGCAGTTTAGGGTGAATTAAAGTAGGTTCAAAGAACATCTTTAAAGGATCAGGACCACTGAGGGAGGCTGTGGAGGTTGTACTCTGCCTAGCCAAGTAGGGAGGAGCTGGACTGAAATTTTACCAGCCCTGATGGCCAAAACGTTCTCACTGGCAAGGCTGTGGGGGAACCTGAGAAACAAGGCCTTTTACATTGGTCCACCCACTGGAGGCACGTTTTTCTCAATGGCACCACTCTGCGTGTGTGTCAGCTGCTGACCTGATCAGAATGGCCTACAGCTCTGGTTATGTGCACAGATTCCTGGGTTCTGACCCCAGATCTGTCGAAACACCATCTCTGGATTGGTTGTATTTTAAACCATCTCCTGCCACTCCCCACCACTGTGACTCTCATACGTATAAAAGTTGGAGAACCACCAAGTGCTTAGATCCAAAGTCTTTTTTAAAAAAATTTATTTATTTATTTATTTTATTTTGTGACAGAGTCTCGCTCCATCACCCAGGCTGCAGTGCAGTGGCACGATCTCAGCTCGCTGCAACATCTGCCTCCTGAATTCAAGCAATTGTCCTGCCTTAGTCCCCCGAGTAGCTGGGATTACAGGCACCCACCACCACACCCATTTAATTTTTTTTGTATTTTTGGTAGAGATGGGGTTTCACCAGGTTGACCAGGCTGATCTCAAACTCCTGACCTCAGGTGATCCGCCCACCTCTGCCTCCCAAAGTCCTGGGATTACAGGCATGAGCCACCGTGAGATCCAAAGCCTTTAAGTAGCAATCTCTTTGACAGACATGACTTCATATTCTTTTCATCCCTAAGCTTTGTGGACTTTTCAATCCTCATCAGAAGTTGCAGGCTTGAACCCGGAGGTGGAGGTTGCAGTGAGTTGAGATCACGCCATTGCACTCCAACCTGGGCGATGGATGAAACTCCATCTCAAAAAAAAAAAAAAAAAAAAAGAAGAAGAAGTTGCAGGTGGCACTGAACAGAAATTAGAAAGGACCTGGGACTCTAGTGCTCTAATAGTACGACCTGAAAAACCAGAGTCCATGGACGCTCAATCCCTTGGGCCAAAAGGCACGCTACCAATTCCTAATACCATTAGACCTGGAGCCTACTTATAAGAAACACATAGACCCCAACTGTGACTGTCACTACTGGAGGCCAATGACCACTCCTCCTAACTGCACTTCTATGTCAATGCAGAAGCTACGTCTCCCTCAGTTTCCTCTTAATTTCCACACTGTCCTGGATTCTGTTCCTTATGCTCCAGTCCTACTGCAGCTGATTTCAAAGTTTGTCTCTATTCTCTACAGTTTGCAAGGTCCCTGAACCTCATCTCCTTTGATATTTCATCTTATACCTGCTGCATTGTTTTCCAACCATTGATTCCCTTTGTAGCTTTTCCTCCCCACCTCCCTGACTTTTCACCACCTGATTAACCCTTATCCACCCACAGTATTCAGCTTTGTCCAATAAGTGCCAGGGACATGGCTTCAGGACACACTGGCTTCCTTCCTGTGGGACAGAACAAACAGTTTTGGATACCTACAAAACAGTGAGGCTCCATGGGGGCTACTCAGGTTCAGCTCTCCAAGAAATTGTTTACAATTTATTTATTTAGTTCTCTGACTCGGATATTGTTGTGTCTGAGTCCAACACATTTCACAAGGTGGTCTCTGACTGAAAGCTTAGAGAAATGAGACACCAGAGAAAGGGCAAAATTGAGACTCAAAGCAAAACGAAATGAACATCACTTTAGGTTTGCCTGTGGGTCTTCCACTGTGATTGAAACACCGCTGCCCCTTTCTTCGAATATTTTGTTAGAGTTTTCTTTTGAATCTACATTGCATGTTCCCCCTCAATCCCTGCCTTCTGAAACAGTGAATGCCTGGAAGTGCTTGTGGTTTTAGCCACTTTGAGACGCAGGGAGGAATTTCTTTCCTATTTTCAGACTCGTTTTTTCATATGACTTCAGATTGCTGCTGACTCTGCTAGTGGTAACCAGGTTTCTCCTACTCCAGAGTTTAGACGATTTTACTAGACATGTCTAGAAAGTAAGATACTTCACTTCTGCAATAAACTGGTCTTTAATGTGTTTTTGCTTGACTTTATGTAACAAGAGACATAATATAGTAGGAGATCAAAAATAATTCCTTAATGTTTTTAAATAGCTTTCCAGAGGTTAAAAAAACCCTAGATTTTGTGGAAATCATTGGTGAGGGGGAAAAAAACACCACTGCAATCTACTGATTCGTCCTACAAACAACCATCTTGTCCCCAAGACTGGAAAGAGTGACTCATTATTAGCAAAGGATAATTAGAAAATGGCCATTTCTGAACATGAAAGACTACATATTTCCTATTAAATGTTATTAATGAAGTTCACTGTTTGCTTCTCTAATACAAGTTTTAGTCTTACTAAGCAATTATTTTCCCTAACACTTCCCCCCTGAAAACTGAGTAATGGATGGATAACCGTGCTGATTTTCCATGTAACTGGGCTCAACTGACTATTACCGACTCTCCTTAACAGAGTTAAACATCCTGTGACACAAATTTCCTGAAAAGCTTTGCTACGTGATGCACTTTCAGCGGCCCTGCATGCAGAGAGCAATGAGCAAAAACCAGCCCTTAGACTGAAAGCGAACCTCACCCTGGAACAGAAGCACCGGCCACCAGACAAGGTTCTACGCGTGGTTAAGGGACCAACTCCAGTCACGGGGATGACATACCAGTGCAGGGGGTAACATTTCAAAGGAAGAGAAGGGTCAGGCCATATCCAGTCACCCTGCCTCAGAAGAAGGGGACTGGCTTATGCAAATTACCAAATTTGGTTCAACTGTTTTCCTCACCTGTAACTGTTTGTCTTTCATTATAGAACTAACGCCACATGTTCTCACTTACAAGTGGGAGCTAAACAATGAGAATTCACAGACACATACAAGGGAACGACAGACACTGGGGCCTTCTTGAGGGTGGAAGGTGGGAGGAGGGAAAGGAACAGAAAAAAATAACTATTAGGGCCTATACTTGGTACCTGGGTGCTGAAATAATCTGTAGAGCAAACCCCCATGACGTGAGTTGTATATAAGAAACCTGCACTTGTACCCCTGAACCTAAAATAAAAGTTAAAAAAAATGTACCCAGAGAATACGTCATGGAAAGGGAATTTCTCTTTTATTTGCAATACAGAAGAAAAGAAAAGCCCTTCTCTTACTTGGATAATGTGAAACATATTTCACTGCTGTCCACACTGTGATAGAGTGGATTGAGGGAGAGGAGAGGCAGGAGACTGGGAAGCCTGGAGGAGTCCATAGAGCATGGCTCCTCCGCCTGGGGTATCACCCAGCCTCGTGTTCTGTCTCGGGGAGAAAGTACATCCATGCTCAAATATTAACAACCATTCTCCAGAGAATGGGCTTCTGAGCAGAATAAGATTTGAAAACTAGAATTGATATTTCGATGACTTTGGAAAAGTGATCTCTTACCTTTCTTTGTTGGTTGAAGGAGAAAGCTAGGAAACCGGTGGGAGTGTTTTGATTAAAAGTTTTGCCAGGGTAATGGGTGGGCTTAGATTTTTCTTTTCTTCTTTCAGTCTCTGGTATAAAGACACAGCAAGTCAAATCTAGGGGGATGTGAGGAATGAAGCAATGGGGAGTCAGTGCTTAGTGTAACCGTTCTGGTTCAGATAACAATTCAAAGTTTCTAACAAGCCCATAAACATCTGGAATCCATGCAACTGGCCTGGCGGGGTTGCAAGAAAGGCTCTCCTGAGATTTGTCAGTTACTTCCTGCCCTAATCAGGACATGCATGTGTGAATATCTTTTCCCAGTATGTCTCTACTTTCATTTCCAGGGGAAATGGTATATGTAAGTATGACTGGAATGTGGAATGAGAAAACACATTTACTACATTATTATTAGATGATTATTTCTATAGGCCTCCCCTAGTCAATAAGATCTGTCTGGTAATTTACTTAAAGTGTAATTTTAATAGAGCTCCATTTTTCATGTATTTGTACATATATATGTATGTGTATCTTACACACATATGTAATATATATACACTACATATTATATGTGTGTTTAATATATGTGTATTATATATATCATATATAATATACATGTGTAATGTATGCACATATATTTAAAAAAATAAGGAAGAGGCAGGGCACAGTGACTCACATCTGTAATCCCAGCACTTTGGGAGGCTGAAGTGGGTGGATTACCTGGGGTCAGGAGTTCGAGACCAGTTTGGCCAACATGGTGAACCTCCATCTCTACTAAAAACACAAAAATTAGCTGGGCATGGTAGCAGGCGTCTGTAACCTCAGGTACTCGGGTGGCTGAGGGAGGGGAAACACTAGAACTCAGGAGGCAGAGGTTGCAGTGAGCCGAGATGGTGCTACTGCACTCCAGCCTGGGCAAACAGAGTGAGACTCTCTCAAAAAAAAAAAAAAAAAAAAAGAAAAAAGAAAGAAAAAGGAAAAAGAAAGGAAGAGAGCAAAACATTCTTGTGTGCAGAAACACATATACAAAAATGCTAAAATCTTTTTGTGTTTCAGGAAAAAGAATATGGTAGCCCCATATATGAAAAGACATGATTTTAACTCATGTCAAACTCTTTATAGGAAAGTATACAGTAAAATTTAAAGACTTTTTTTTTTTTGTATATCTAAAAATCAATTACGGCAACTGGCTTAATGAAGAGAAAAAATAGGTAAGAATAACACTTAGAATTTCTGTACTTTTCTCTAGGGAGCAACTGCTTAGTACTCTAAAGAATTGCAAATGTTAGTATTTTCTATTTATAGGGAAAGCTTGAAAGTTATACCAGAAATTTCAAAGACTGACTTCTGAGCCCTGAGCCTTTGCCAATACACTACATTTATTTTTGGCTCCGTGTGTGCTTACAGTTTGCTTATACCCCAAGTTCTATGCAGCCTTTGATTTTTTTCCCAAAAGATCTGTCCAACACTCCTCAGGAATTCTCCGCTCTGACAGGTTAGTGACCTTTCCATAGAGGCTGAATGCACCTGGTTGGCTCATTTGAAACAAACATATAAAACCAGTGACGGCAATGGAGAGAACACCCAGGAACCCAGTGCTGGGGCCTCCTGTGACAGCAGAAATGATTCATTAGCAATATAGTCAACGTTCCCAGGGCAAATAACTTCCATTTCACCATTGGACTGGAAGACAAAGAGAGAGATGATTTATTGAAATTAAGTTTTAAAATTTTAACCTCTTGTACTTGGTAGTACCTTTGACGGAGATATATATATACGTGTGTGTGTGTGTGTGTGTGTATACAATCTTAGACTCTATCCTTCCTAGTCCATAAAATATGTGATGGGAGATTTTATAAGTGAAGGAGTACTCTTCTGGGCCAAACGTGTGGATAAAACAATTACAAAAAGCAACACCCCAATTATGATGCCTAATTATATCTCGTTAATAAAGGACAAACAAACTTCTAACAAAAAGACAAAAGTAATCAAACTCTAATTTTATTTTACTTTAAACTTGCCAAGCCCAGTGATTAAATTTTTCGAAGGTGAAGTCTGAATGGCCCTGTATGCCTTGAATTTAACAAATAGTAGGTTGCGGTGAATAATTTATTCAGCAAACATATTAAAGAGGCTTGGATATGAGAAAACAAGCTAATATTTAGTTTACTTTTCAAAAGGTGTGAGACTGAGAATGATTATTAAGGTAATGATTTTAATTTAGAGACGATATGAGAACGTGTAGCCAATCTTTTGGAGGCCAGGAGAGCTACAGACGAGTTCTGGCCAATCATTCAATTATCAGTTATTAATTATTTATGTGGCAAGTACTGTGCTAGGCAATGGATATATACAAATAAAGAACTCAAACACTCATAAGCTAGTGAGTAGACATGGAACACATTGTTGTAAGGCACCATGCCAAGTGCCATGGTAGAGATGGCAGCAAAGTACTCTAGAGGAACACAGAGTCACAAGATACTACTGGCCTCAGAGCTGGGAAAGATTTTTTTTTCTTTTCTTTTTTTTTTTTTTTTTAAAGAGATGGGATCCTGCTCTGTTGCCCAGGCTGTATTGCAGTGGCACCATCACTGCAGTCTCAGACTCCTGGGCTCAAGTATTCTTCCCAGGTTCACCTCCCCAAAGCACTGGGATTACAGGCGTGAGCCACTACATTTGACCAGATGTGATCTTTGAACTGGGTCTTGAAGGAAGAGCAGGCATGTTCACGATGACAGAAGAGCCAGTCCTTCCAGGCAAGAGGAGTTCCCAATGCCAAGATATGGAGTCCTAAAATCACCAGATCTTTTAGAGAAGCTTAATGCTGCTGGAGTGTAATTTGCTTGTAGGTAAGTACAAGGTAAGAGTTGAGCTCTGTGGATAGATTTTCCCACTGTTTCCCTGCATTATCCTTGTCTCCTTACTTAGTTTATAAAGTTAGACAGAAGGATCTCTAAGTTTCAAAATTTTATGATCCTATCAAATTTGGGGAAAAAAATCTGTTCCTAGTTGGATGAAAAGAACTCTTTGGGGTGAACAAGGGTTGGGATTGTTTCCATGAAAATAAAGGTTTGCAGCTGCCTCACACAGCTACGTTAAACAAAAAAGAACAACAAGACTTTTTTTTTTTATTTTTAGCACATCTTCTTGACATGTGCTTCTAGCACTATTCAGAAGGCAAATAATTTTTCCTCCAATAATGAATAAGTTTCTTTTCAGTTTCTTTAATTAGACTCCCTCAGCAAATGGAAAGTTTTCATCCTGGTATCATTAGATGAAAAAGTGTGTGTTTTAAAAACAGCCAACCTACTTCTAAGAGCAAGATGAATACATATTTATTGTCATTTAACTATAGATATGTACAAATGCAGGAAACTGAGGCTCCAAGTTCTGGGTGGAACTTTCTGATCACAAGTTCTTTGCAGACTTCAGAAACCACAGTGGACCTCAAGTTATTGAGATGAAAGGAATGACCTGTAAAATTGAGCTGCTAATTAATGAAAGAGAAATAAACAGAAAACATCTATTCCACACATAACATATAATCTCAATTAAAAACATAAAAGTTGAAAAAATAAGGTGAGTTTATAAAAGATAGTCTGACATTTGGGATTTTTTTTCAATACTTAATATTGAAAATTATTATGACTTGATTATTTAAGTAATTTCACTTTAACTCATAAATACAGAGATTAGCTAAACTTTAAATTTTAACTCATACACAAAACTCCAGGAAAAGATAACTGCTAGTATTACAAAGTCATTTTTTAAAAAATCAGAAAAAAGCAATTATCTGCTGTTTAAAATTTTTTATTTTAATTTTTTAATTTTTAATTTTTTTATTTTTTGAGACTGCGTCTTGCTCTGTTGCCCAAGCTGGAGTGCAGTGGCACGATCTTGGCTCACTGCAACCTCCACCTCCTGGGTTCAAGTGATTCTCGTGCCTTAGCCTCCCAAGTAGCTGATACTACAAGCATGTGCCACCATCCCTGGCTAATTTTTGGATTTTTAGTAGAGATGGGGTTTTGACATGTTGCCCAGGCTTGTCTTGACCTCATGAGTTCCAGTGATCTGCCCGCCTCGGCCTCCCAAAGGGCTAAGATTACAGGCATGAGCCACTGCACCTGGCCATAATTTGTTTTATTTTCATCTCCAAAGTTTTAAAGAGTACTTGAGAGTTTTTGCTTCTTTGAGATCTGTGATTAAAGACCACTGATTGCTCTGACATAAGCAACTTCACCCCAAACACCTTTTTTACCCTCTCTGAAATGGAAAAATGTGTGTTATATAGGAAACCTTTGCGTTTCCCTGTTCCAACGCTCTCATAGCAACTGGCCCACCTGCCCAAAGCATATCCACCCTTTAACATCAGATTCGAACTATCTCCCCTGTAAAACATCAGCTTGGTCATCTCTGCTTGAATAACCACTACCTTCTGCTCAGAAGTTCTTCATTACCTATTCCCCATCACTTAACTGGTAATTAGACCCATGCTGGCTTTTTAATAATTATCCTCGGCTCTTTCATTGGTGACTCTAAGTAGGTTCTGGTGTTAATGCCTCAGCCTACTCAATAAGGTCATTGATGCTTGGGGACACAGACCTTTTCTTTTTGGCACCTCCACAGAGTTTACCTCAGTAAATATTTGTTGATTTTGAATAACTGGTTAATTCAACAAACATTTGCCAGGCAGCTACCATGTGAAACTAGCATAGGCCCTGTATCTTTTTCCAGGTTTGTCATTAAAGGCTGCCAGCAAACTCAAAGAAATTTAAATGTAAAAATCTGTATCCCTTATAGATGAGTTATTTATGTAAGTTAATGATTTGAAATTTTTTATTTGGCAAAAAAGAGGAAGAAGGAGAAGGAGGAAGAAGAGAAGGAGGAGGAGGAGAAAGAGAAGGAAAAGAAATGGAAACATTTATGGGGCTTTTACAAATCCAAGTGTTTATTTTCTGTATGTTTATTTCACAGCATTACTATTTATGTCATAGGTTTATGGCTAATGGTGTGATGAGAAAAGGAATATATGCTATCTTTCTGAACTCAGGGACCTTCCATGGCTCTCTTGAAAGAGTTGTGAGCCTCCTTCCAAAAACGTCCAATAACCTATGTGATGTCAATATGTCAGCATCCTCAGTGGCATGATGACTGTCTTTGTTCATTTGGTGTTGCTGTAACAGAATATCTGAGACTGGGTAGTTTATAAAGAACAGAGGTTTATTTGGCCTACAATTCTGGTGACTGGAAAATTCAAGATTAAGCACCTGCAACTGACGAGGGTCTCGGCTGTTTCAACTCACTGCAGAAAGTGGAAGAGGAGCCAGCCATGTGCAGAGATCACATGGTGAGAGAGGAAGCAAAAGAGTAAGGAGAGCTGTGGCAGGCTCTGTTACACAACCAGCTGTGGAAGGAAGTAATAGAGTGACAATTCACTCACTGACCTATGGAGAGTGTTAATTTATTCATCAAGGATCCACGCCCTCCAGGACCCAAACACTTTTCACTGGGCCCTAAGTCCAACATGGGGGATCAAATTTCAAAATTAAGTTTGGAGGGGAAAAAACATCCAAACCATAGAAAATGACCTTATCAATAACCTAGTGGAAATGACAGGGCAGGGGAATTTGAGTTCAAGAACCCATTTTTTAATCTAGCTGTATTGCTTAGCTTAGGCACTCAGCTTCACTTCTTGGAAAATCAGGGAAAATTATTATCATGATAATTATAATAAAGTTATCTTCATAGGGTTGATATACAAAAAAAGAACATGAGTATGCAAGAAAAAGTATTTGATAGCCTTTGAAAAAGTAGTTAGGCTAACAAATTTCACATTGGCCCATCAGTCCTCTGCAATCATTCAAAAAATATTATTGTCCCATGTTATGATCCAGCCACCACGGATTTTGAAACTTGCTTAATTATGGCACTCAATAACAATATCGCCACATAATCTTGTTTTGTTCCTTCTAGATGAACGTTTTTTCTTAGAGGAACGTGTTTTTCTTTATATGGAGCACAGCTCTGTCTCTTTCATTTCCCTGTATTTTAGGTAAGTTCCAAGGACTTAATAATAGACTTACGTTCCTCATAATTGATGTCAAATCACAGCATTAAATATATTGCAAAAAATTATAAAACAGAGGGCAGCACTTTTTTAAAAAACAAGGAGTTTTAATGCATGTAAGCTATGCTATAAGAGATAAAAGTATTGGATCATGCAGTTCAAATCTGCAAAACCACAAAAAGGAGTTTATTTATCTGGTAATAGAAGGCTATGAACAAAAAGAATTGTGACTAAACACTGTACCCAAGTTGGTAAATTTCTTTCTAACAGGGAGTGGAAATTAGCGCTTCTGAAACTACTTTGCATGTGTCCCAGGTGTGAACAAATGGGTACATATGAGGAACCAGATTTCTCACGGTCAGATATGAAGTTAAAAATAAGGAAGAGGTGAAGCTCAGAATGAACCCTGTGGCTCTAGATTAGAGTCAGAGATATCAATATAAGCTCCTGTTTATGTTTATATATATGCAAATAGATAGAAAAAGAAATAATCTTAGATGTGCATATGTATGAGTTAGTATGCATACGTATGTTGACTCAGCAGCAGTTGCACCCCAATGGCAATAAGCACACTCAGTGCCCAGATTTTGGTTTCCACATATCATTCTCCAGTAAAAGGAAGCAGGGCTCTTTGGAGAAATGGCTGATTCTAGAGCTGGGGCAAGGAAAATACAAGACAGTTGTGGAGCATTTTGTAGTGCCAGAAAGTAAGGAAGTACTAATGAGAAGCAGAAGGAGGAGTGGACGGGTGGGAGGAAGAGGAGAAAGGGGGAAAAGGAAGGATGGAAGGACCAGAAGCAGAAGGAGAAGGGGAAGAATCAGGAGGAAGAGGAGGAGAAAGAGGAGGCGGAGGAAGAAGGGTAAAGAGGGGAAGGAGGAGGAGTGAGGGGCAGGAAGATGAGGGGAAGGATTAGGGGGAGGAGGACTAGGACTAGAAGGAAGAAGAAGAGGAGGAAAAGGAAGAGGAGAAAGAGGAAGAGAAAGAGCCATATTAAAAGGACCAAAAAGCCAACCTGGAAGGGCTCCCTATTGACAAACCTGGAATAATTTGAGCAACCAAATAAATAATGATAGCATTGGATTATAACACAAACAATAAAATAAGTATTGATGAGTCCATACTGGTATAAATGAATGAATGAAGGAGTGAGAAGGGGCATGTCTTTCTTACAGAAGAATTCCAAACAGTATATGTAGATACTCCCAGCTCCAGGAGGTAGACCTTAATTTCCTTATCCTTGAGTGAGGGATGAACTTAGGGACTCAGTGCCAAACACAGAGAATGGAAAGGAAAGACGTAACTTTACAGAGTAGAAACTTGGAAGATACCATCTTAACCAAGCGGTAAGTCATGTGAATATCACCTACCCCCTAATATGATGTGAAGAGAGCTGCAAACCTCATCTCTGAGGTATTCTTATGAAAAACAAACCCTGGGAGCAATCTTTTTTTTTTCTTGAGACGGTCTCATTCTGTCTCCCAGGCTGGAGTGCAGTGATGAAATCTCGGCTCAGTGTAACCTCCACCTCCCGGGTTCAAGCGATTCTCCTGCCTCAGCCTCCTGAGTAGCTGGGACTACAGGCTCACACCACCATGCCCAGCTAATTTTTGTATTTTTAGTAGAGACAGGGTTTCGCCATGTTGGCCAGGCTGGTCTCGAACTCCTGACCTTAGGTGATCTGCCTGCCTTGGCCTCCCCAAGCTGGGATTACAGGTGTGAGCCACCGCACCTGGGCCCCTGGGGGCAATAATGAAGAAAAAACATGGAACTAACCCAAATTGGGGGAAATTCTATAAAATACCTGGCCTATACCCTTCAAAATTTCTGGATCATGAAAAACAAGGAAAAATAAGAAAATGTTATACACCAGAAGAGAAACTAAGGAGACATGACTACTAAAAGCAATGTGGTTTCCTGGATTACATTCTGAAACAGAAAAAAATACATTTTATTTTAAAAAAACACAAATAATGTCTATAGTTTAGTTAAACAGTACTATTCCTTAGTTTTGTCAAATGTACCGTGGTCACGTAAGATGTTAATATTAGGAGAAACTGGGTGAAGAGTATGAATATTATATTTGCAACCTGAAAGTATTACAAAATAAAAAGTTTATTTCAAAATTTTTTTCATTTTGGCAATAAAAAAATGAGGTACTGATACATGCTACAATTTGGATAAATCTTGAAAACATTATGTTAAGTGAAAAAAGTGAGTCAAAAACGACCCTGTATTACATATGAAGTTTCCATTCATATGAAATGGAACCATCTGTTTGTCTGAAATAGGCAAATCTCTAGAGACAGAAAATAGATTAGTGGTTGCCTAGGGCTGGAGGGAGAAGAGGAAGGGGAGTCACCACTAATGGGTGCAGGTTTTTCAGAGAGTGATGAAAATGTCCAAAAATCGATGGTGGTTATGGTTCATATTTAAATATGAATATCCTAAAAATCATTGAATTGTAAAGTTTAAAGAGATGAATGATATGATATGTGAATTATACCTCAATAAAGCTGTTTTTAGAACAAATTCTCCTGGGCAGGTTTTTTCTGTGACTGGATGTTGAAGTTCAAACAACATCATTAGACCTAAACTTGATTTTTCTGCATTTCTTGGTTCTACCTTCCCTTATGTTGGTGACCCCTCAGCTCCACATGGCCCCTTCAGGTTCAAATTGTATTCACTTCTCAACATTCTGGTGGCATGAGCATGTCTTTCTACCTACAGTCCCAACAAAAATCTCATTTCACTTTATTTTTTATTTTTTGAAGTGAGGGATCTTGCTATGTTGCTCGGGCTGGTCTCAAACTCCTAGAATCAAGCGATCCTCCCACCTCAGTCTCCGGAGTAGCTGGACTACAGGTGCAAGTTCTGATTGGATGATTAGAAACTTTCTAAACCAAACTCCTCCCAAGTTTGTGTAATAGGATAGGGGTGGGAGGGGTGGATAGGTTTTTGTGGCATTGATAGTTACTCAGATGACAAACAAAGAAATAAACAAAACCCATCGTTTTGCTAACAGGAAAAATGTGAGTTAATGCTGAGTAGCACAATAATATTTATCTACCCTTTCTTGGTAGGTATGTAGAACTCAAAAGAAACGAATCTTAACTTAATGAAATGAATGGGTTTCCCTTAAAAAAAAAAATAAATATTTATGCTGTATTTCTAAATTTTTCTCTTGGTATGCAACAGAAAAAAAAGAAAAACCAACAGGAATAGAAAAAAAAATTGTACCCCTTTTGAGATACTCTGAAATACAGTATACAAAAGTACTGGTGCTTTTTCTTTGTAGCAATTTAATTGATTTCTAACTTTACTCAGGCGGGGAAACATGATATACCGCCAACTAAAATGCAGACTGTTTCATGACAGGATACAACTGTTCACTATTGCAGCCATTGGCCACAGGTCACTATTCAAATACAAATTGAAATTAGTTACAGTGAAATGCAATTTAAAATTCAGTAACTTAGTTGTGTTAGTCACAGTTTTCAGTGTTCAGTGGTCACATGGGACTAGTGGCTAATGTGTAACAAAGAATATTTCCATCATGAAAAAAAAAATTCCACTATTGAACAGCAACAGTTTAAACTATTTTATTTTTTATTTACTCATTCATTCATTCATTTTTTTAGAGATAAGGCTGGAGGGCAGTGGCACAATAGCTCTCTGCAGCCTCAAACTCAAGCGGGTTCAAGCGATCCTCCTGCCTCCGCCTCCCAAGTAACTGGGAGTATGGGTGCAAGCTGCCACACTCAGCTATTTTATTTTATTTTATTTTATTTTATTTTATTTTATTTTATTTTTTGTGGAGACAGGGCCTCACTTTGTTGCCCAGGTTGGTCTCAAACTCTTGGCTTCAAGCTATCCTCCCACCTCAGCCTGGCTCTGGGATTTACTGGTATGAACTATCATGCCCGGCCCTGTTATATTTATTTCTAGAGTTTTCTCAGACATCAGGTTCTTGAAAGCATCTCACATACGACAATTTTATTAGGCAGATAAAAACAAAGAAAGATGCACAGTTACCTTCATCTCCTGAATATTCAGATGACTCCACTCTTATGAGGTTAGCTGGATGCCCTTCAGTGGTTACTGTTAACTGTCCATCCTGATGTGGCATTAGAGTCCTTGGTGGCTAGACCCCAGAGTATCTCTGTCTAGCAAGCAGTGAGTATCGCTAGTTCCCTTTCTTACTTCATGCTCTATCCCTTGGTAAGTTCATTTGTGAGGGCGTCGCTCACTGTAGACAGAGCCCCAAAGTGCTCCCTAAAGTGGAGCAAAAGACATTTGCTCCTGGTCACAGCTGCTGTCACCACAGATCCACATGGCCCTTTGCATGCCAACATTGCCAGTTCAACCAGCACATTGAATCTTTTATTGAAATTGGCAGAAACACAAAAATCAACACAACACATGCTTGGATCACCTTGATCCCTTTTGCTCTTCTCAGCTTCTCAAGCAGACAGAGGACACCAAGGGTCTCACTGTTGTGGTCTTTGCATGCCCTAGCACAGGGCTTTCTGGTTGTCTTCCCACAAATTAGAAGAGCCAAGCAAACATGCAGTTGGTCGGACAGCGCCGCTCACTCTGTGTAAGTGGATGGGATGAGGAGTGTCGTCAACTCCCGGAAGACTCGGAGAGAATACTGCCAAGGCACTATTTCCATTCCAATATTCCAAGCTACCAGCACCACGTTCTCCTATCTGAGCTTTTCCTTAAGATCCCATCCTCTCTGGAATATGTAAATCTCCTGAGCCCCTAGAGACAATGCCTTTGCACATTTCACCCACGGACCTCTACATAGCACCAGGTTAAGCTGAATGATAGCAGATCGTTGTTGACAGAGATTTGCCATCTAGAGACCTTACTGTACAGTTTTACTTCTTTAGTCAGACCATTAAATGTGTAAATGTTCCTCATGCCTGTAATCTGAGCACTTTGGGAGGCCAAGGCAGGGGGATTGCCCCAGCTCAGGAGTTCAAGACCAGCCTGGGCAACATGGTGAAACCCCGTGTGTACTAAAATACAAAAGAAATTAGCTGGGCGTGGCGGTGTGCGCCTGTAGTCCCAGCTACTCTGGAGGGTGAGGCATGTGAATCGCTTGAACCCAGGAGATAGAGGTTGCAGTGAGCCGAGATTGCGCCACTGCACTCCAGCCTGGGAGACAGAGTGAGACTCTGTCTCCACAAAAAAATAAAAATAAAAAATAAATAAATTTAAAATGTGTAAATGTTCTTGTGAAATTGCTGCTTAAAGCACTTCCAAAAATAACTCAATTTTGGATTTTAAAATATAGGAAATACAAATAGGCCCGTGCGGTGGCTCACGCCTCTAATCCTAGCACTTTGGGAGGCAGAGGCGGGCGGATCACCTGAGGTCAGGAGTTCGAGACCAGCCTGACCAACATGGTGAAACCCCATCTCTACTAAAATAAAAAAAAAAAAACCACATTAGCTGGGCGTGGTAGTGGGTGCCTGTAATCCCAGCTACTTGGGAGGTTGAGGCACGAGAATCACTTGAACCCAGGAGGTGGAGCTTGAGGTGAGCTGAGATCACACCACTGCACTCCAGCCTGGGCAATAGAGCAAGACTCCATCTCAAAAAAAAAAAAAAAAAAAAAAAAAAAGCAAAAAAGAATTTATCCAGGTCTTTCTCAATTGAATAAATTAAAATCATAAAAAGGATTTTGCATAACAGCTTTACTGAAGTGTAATTGACATACACTACTGCCATGTTCAAAGTATGAATTTGATAGGTTTGGACATATAGGAAACCTTTGCCATAATCAAGATAATGAATTGCCATGCTGCAGTGGTGCAATCACGGCTCACTGCAGCCTCAAACTTCTGGGCTCAAGCGATCCTCCCGCCTTGGCCTCCCATGTAGGTGGGATTACAGGCATATGCCACCATGTCTGGCTTTTTTTTTTCTTCCATTTTCAGTAGAGATGGGGTCTTGCTGTGTTGCCCAGGCTGGTCTTGAACTCTTGGGCTATAGTGATCCTCCCACCTCGTCCTGTCAAAGTGCTGGGATAACAGGCATGAGCCACTGCAAGCTAGCTCATATGTATTCTTTGGTGAAGTTTCTGTTCAGATTTGACCATCTTTAAAAGTAGGTGTTTGTTTTCATATTATTGAGTTTTGAGAGTACTTTATATACAAGTTCTGGACATGAGTCTTTTAACAGATGTGTGATCTGTAAATATTTTCTTCCAGTCAGTGGCTTGTCTTTTTAATCTCTTAAGATGTTTTTGAAAGAGTAGAATTTCTTGACTTTGATGAAGCCCAGTTTATGATGTTTTAGTGCATTGTACTTCTGGTGTTCTAGATAAGAAAAGTTCACTTAGTCCAAGGCCATATAGATTTTCTCCTGTGTTTACTTCTAGAAGCTTTATAGTTTTAGGTTTCACAATTACATCTATTATCTGAGTTAATTTTTGAGTGGTGTGAAGTACAGATCACAGGCTTTTTTTTTTTTTTCATCCAAAAATTAACTTTTCTAACACTGTAGTTGGAATGACTCTCTTTTTACCACTGAATTGTTCCTGCACCTTTGTTGAAAACCAACTGACCATATATGCACAGGTCTGTTTCTAGACTCTGTTTTGTTTAGTTACTCTCAAATAACTGATCTCAGGTCAAAACTACATTGTGTAGGTTACTGCAACTTTGTAAGTCTTACAGTTTGGTAGTGTGTTGTTCTACCTAACCACAAGACTTATTATAAAGTGGTTCTTATTTTTCAAAATTATTTTGCTATTCTAGGTTCTTTGCATTTCCATATTATAAATTCAGTTTGTCAATTCCACAAAAACAGCCTGCTAGAATTTTGACTAGGATTGCACTGTATCTCCTATATGTGGAATACATCATAATAATATTGAATCCTTCAATCCATGAAAATAGTACAACTCTATTTATTTTGGTTTTCTTTAATTTCTCTCAGCGATGTTTATAGTTTGTAGTGTACAAGGGCTGTACTTTTTTGTTAGATTTATCTCTATTTCATATTTTTAACGTTATTATTAAGGCATTTTTAAATTTTCAATTTCCAGTTGTTATTTGCTAGCATACAGAAACATAACTTATTTTTTTGTGTTGATATTGCATCCTACATCCATGCTAAGCTTACTTACTAGTTCTAATAGCATTTGTAGAGTCCATCAGATTTTCTGTGTATGGAATCATGTCTGTCTGAAATAAAGAGAGATTTATGCCTTCCTTTTCAATTTGGACATCTTTAAATTTTTATACTTGCTACTGCATTGGCTAGACCTTCCAGTACAGTGTCAAATAGTAGTAGTGGCATTGGATGTCCTTGACTTGTTTCTGATCTTGGGAAAGCGTTCAGTCTTTCATCATTGAGTATGTTAACTGTAGTTTCCTTGTGGATTGCTTTATCAGATAGAGGAAGTTCCCTTCTGTTCCGCATTAGCTGAGAGTTGGTTTTTTTTTTTTTAAAATCAGGAATGAATGCCAATTGTTGTAAAATAATTTTTCTGTATCTTTTGAGATGACAATGTGGAGGTTTCATTAGTCTGCTAATATGATGAATTACGTTAATTTGCTATTTTTAAATCAACCTGCATTTCTGGGATAAACAAAATGTTTTTTAAAACAGAAAAATCTGGCTGGGCGTGGTGGCTCACACTTATAATCCTAACACTTTGGGAGGCTGAGGCGGGCGGATCACGAGGTCAGGAGATGACAACATCCTGGCTAATATGATGAAATCCCGTCTCTACTAAAAAATACAAAAAAACTAGCCAGGCATGGTGGCGGGCACCTGTAGTCCCAGCTACTCGGGAGGCTGAGGCATGAGAATGGCGTAAACCTGGGAGGTGGAGCTTGCAGTGAGCCGAGATCGCACCACTGCACTCCAGCCTGGGCGACAGAGCAATACTCCGTCTCAAAAAAAAAAAAAAAAAAAAAAAAAAAACCAGAAATTCATCGGGTTGGATTTAAGTTAAATTAATCTGACAGTTTGGTTATTGCAGCACAATGTATTAAATCATGTAAGATGAGTTATTTTTCTAGTTATGACTGTTTTCAATAAATCTCAAAAAATTTCTTAACTTTTCAGTGAAGTTATATTAAAATATGTGAAATTTGTAGTAATCATTAGTTTACCAAGGTAAAATGCAATATATTCTTCTCTTCAATCTATTTAGATATTAGAAAATAACTGAAGTGTCTGCTTTTCATGAGATCTTAGGCATTTCCAAATACGTAAGTTTTTAGTCTAGGGCAAAGTATTTTGTGTGGTTCTACCTGTTTACACAACCGTCTCTTTTCCCTATATTTTATGAAACTATTAGTTGAGAACTAGCCTAAATCAACTCCTTTTATGAGGTATCTTCTACAAAGGAGGTTGCAGGATTACTGCCTTGGGTGATCTCGGTAGCCCACGGAGGGACGTGAACATCAATGCTTAAGCACTAATACCACCCGTTAGCTACTGCTCATAAGAGAGACGGACAGGAAATATACATGATCAAATTTCACTTTAAACTCAGGGCAGGAAGTGACTATCCTCATCAAAAGGGAATTAAAAGATTCCCTCGGGCCTCAGAAGACAGCGAGGCTGTTTGTACTACCGAGAAAGTTGCCAAAGTGAGAAGGCAGATAATGAGCTCTTCAGATGTGGGGACAGAGCCAAGCAGACATCAGCTCTTTCATTAACCAGTCAATCAGGTGAAGCAGATTGGAAGGAATTCAAGCCTTCAGAAGAAGGAAGATGATCAAGACTTAATCCTCAAGGTTGTTAAGCAAGTACATAAGCAAAGCCAGGAATTTTTGCCTGGTGGCTGGTGGTGCAGGATTTGGGAACAGGGAGACCAGGGTTGAGTGGGGACTGCACAATTTCTTACCTGTCTCTCCTTTCATTTTCTTTCTGGGCCATCCCAGTTTTCCTATTTGTGTTGTTGTGAGATGAAGTAAGTAAAGCAACTCGCGCGCTACTGGTACTTCACATGTAATAGAATAAAGATGCCATTCATAACCCTGACTGGCTTCTAGAAAGGATTCTGTTCAATAGAAGGCCGCTTCATGCTGCTGTAGGCTTAACAGGTTTGTGTGTGCTGAGAGCATGAGCTGGGAAGTGTTGACTTGCTTTGCACATTAAAGAAGCAGAATGTGGAGTTCCCAAGGCAGTCTTGGTGGGAAAGGAGCAGAGAAGTGAGTATGAGTAGAAAAACGCAGTGAGGCTGGGCATAGTGGCTCATGCCTGTAATCCCAGCACTTTGGGAGGCTAAGTTGGGTGGATCTCAAGGTCAGGAGTTCAGAGACCAGCCTGGGCAACATAGGAAACCCCGTCTCTACTAAAATACAAAAAAATTAGCTGGGTGTGGTGGTGTGCGCCTGTAATTCCAGCTACTCAGGAGGCTGAGGCAGGAGAATTGCGTGAACCTGGGAGGCAGAGGTTGCAGTGAGCCAAGATCACACCATTGCACTCCAGCCTGGGCGACAGTGTGAGACTCCATCTCAAAAAAAAAAAAAAAAAAAAAAAAGAGAGAGAGAGAAAGGAAAGCCAGTGAGAGGGAAGGCCAGTGAGTGACAAACCCTCAAGGGTTAGGGCAAGAACACCTCTAACAGCCAAATGCCACATGTTGTGGGTGAAAATGTCATAGACTTTCCCCATATGTTGCAGAGGTGTGCAAAATGGAAAGTGTTCATTTCTCTGCAATTGAACTAGAATTTGAGTGCCCCTTTCCACCTGGTAGTGAAAAAAGTAATCTGAGTCAAGGTCAGTTCAGACACTTAGGATTTAAAACTCAGTGAATAATTGCTGTCTTCCCAATCAAGTCCACTTCTTCCTCAGCTCTTCTCTCCCTTCTGCCCAGGAGGTGATATAAATTCCAGAAGGAAAGGATTTTAACTGTCATCCAGGTAAGGGAAGAGAATGCTTTATCCCCAGTCATCTTTTATCCTTCTCTGGCTGCTACTGAGCTGAAACTTATCCCCCCAGGCCGCTGGGCGCATGACCCACTGCTTATGCCAAAATGACCACTGTTCTCCCAAGGACTCTGATTACCTGTTCCATGCAAACCACCTGTGTCCTCCTCACTGGGACATAGAAATCAGATTCGTTCACATCTGTATTAGTCTATTTTGCATTGCTATAAAGGAATTCCTGAGGCTGGATACTTTATAAAGAAAAGAGGTTTATTTAGATCATGGTTCTGAAAGCTGTACAGAAAGCATGGCACTGACATTTGCTCAGCTTCTGGTGAGGCCACAGGAAGCTTTTGCTCAGGGCACAAGGTGAAGGGGGAGCTGGCATGTCATATAGAAAGAGAGGAAGCAATAGAGAGAGCAGGAGGTGTCAGGCTCCTTTAAAAAACCAGCTGTTGCATGAGCTAAGAAAGCAAGAACTCATTCATGACCATGGGGAGGCCATTCTTGAGGAATGCATCCTCATGGCCCACCTCTAACACTGGAAATCATGTGTTTCACATGATTTCAACATGAGAATTAGAGGGAACACACATCCAAATCCTATCAGTGTCCACTAGTCTAGGTGTCATCCCCATCCTCCTCTCGGGGGCCACAAGCAACTTTCTGCCACTGTCCCCTTGTCACCCTGGAGGTCCATGAGGCCAACTGTCAGGGTGTCTCCCTCAGAATTTGCTGGCTGGGATGGATGCTGAGTTTCTCTCTGAAATTCACAGTCTTCCCAGGTTTATCCACTGAGAAGGAAGGCCAAGTCCTTTCTCGTGTTGGCTCCCATAAACCCATCTTAGATCTTCAGTTTTCTTCCCCACTTCAACATGGCCTGGGGGGAGGTGAAGCCAGGGGTCAGAGACACAGGCAAACTCACTGTTTTGTTCTCCTCTCCTCTTTGAAGTTCTTTCCCCAATTCAAGCAAAAGTATTTTATCTTCTTGTGTGGCTGGAAATGGGCTCTTCATCTTTCTCCTTCGCAAGGATTGTTTATGGGTAAACACCGTGTTTTCTGCCTTCAGGCATTGGCTCTTGATAATAAAAGCCATGTTTTTGGAATTCAGAAAACATTTTCGTCTTCAGGTGCCGTGGCTCTCAGCTCAAGTCTCTGCTACTCCAAGGCTTTTTGTCTGTAGCTTCTCTCTGACTCCCTCTGCAGCGTAGATGAAAGATGCTACAGGTGCTGGACCAGTGAGAAGAAAGGGGAAGATCAAAGGAAATGTAAGGAAAGAAAACTTCCACTGGCGTTTCAAACATTATTCACTACACTAATATGTGTTTTTAGGTTGGTAGTACTGTGTGGGATGAAGTGACCCTTCTATGGAAGCTAAACATCTTCGGTATAGTCTATATTTTTGCAAATATTTGGTTCGAATTGTTTTTTATTGGAAATCTAGAAAAAAGCTCGGGTGTAAGTCTGAGATGATATTGTACAGAAGAGCAGCGATGGAAACCTGGAGCCCACACTGACCTTGAGCATATAAGCTCCCCCACACCCATCTCAAAATCTGCAGACGTGTGGACTTTCCAGTGGTATGGACTATGGACTCAAGCTCATTCTACCTCAGAGTGAAGATTTCCTCGCTGACATCTGGGTTAAATAAGAAATGGCCAAAAAATGTTAGGTAACTGTAGTAGTCATAGCAGAAGTAGGAATTGTGGTGGTAGGAATGTTCCTGAAGAATCAGACACTCCAATGTGGACTGGCTGGGGAAAGAACAACGTGAAACAAGATCAGGACAGGAGGCATCTCTTCAGCAAGGCTGGTGTAGGGACCTAGACAAGAGAAATGGGACCTGATACCCTAACTCGCCTAATGCCACCTGTAACTCATTATCTTCAACAGAAATTAGTGCTCTCAAGGGCCTCAGTTGGTAACCAATCAATGTCTGGTTTGCTGACCTTCCAGGCAAGTGATATCACTGGGCATCTGGGTAGATGTGTTGCTATGAATGAATACTTCGGGGTTGTCTGAAAAAGGATAGGATAAGTGTATTAAACAGGGTTCTCCAGAGAAACAGAACCAATAGGATATATTAGTTTCATATATATAAATGAAATTTATTTTAAGTAATTAGCACACACGATTGTAGGGGCTGGCAAGTATGAAATCTATAAGGCAGGCTTGCTGCAATTCTGGCAAAAGTTGGTGCTGCATTCTTTCCTCCTAAGGCAGTTTTGAGGCTGAATTCTTTCCTTTTTAGGGATCCTCAAGCTTTTCTCTAAAGCCTTTCAACTGATTGAAAGAGGCCCACCCATGTTATAGAGGGTAATCTGTTTTTCTCACTGATTTAAATGTTAAACACATCTATAAAAATACCTTCACAGCAACATCTAGACTGGTGTTTGACCCAGCAACAGGGCACCATACCTTGCCCAAGTTGACACATAAAATTAACCACCACAATAAAGGTTTTTATTTTCTTTAGAATAGAAACGTCCGAGTAGGGCAGACTGGGAAGATGAGGACAGGGCTAACATGGCCTAGTGTTTGTCCCCCTCTGGTTACTCGGGTTTCAGCAGCAATGGAAACATGGGTGAGCCCCAAACTAGGAGAGCTTCCTGAGAAATTCTGTGGACTCTGGGCTCAGGCAGAGCTGCACTGAGGCTGAGAGATTAAGATGCGACCTAAAGTCGGGAAGAGAGGCATCCTCCTCACTTCTATAGAAAACCCAGCATGGCACTGGCCCTTCAAAGTGGTCAGTCTGAAAGTTCCAGAAAACAACACTCTTGGCATGGATGTTAATCTTCTCACTGAAGGGCCCAGTTGCACTGGCAAAGATGAGGTATCCCCCAGTAGGAGTTTCCATATGGCAGAATCTAGAGTGGAGCGTGAGGATAACAGGTGTTCCCGGGCCTGTCTGAGCAAGCTTCTAGGAATGCCTAGATATGCCTGTGAGGAGTTTTTCTGGAGACAGGAATTTGTGTGTTTTTGTTTTGCTTTGTTTTGTTTTGTTTTGTTTTGAGACAGTGTTTCGCTCTGTCACCTGGGCTGGAATGCAGTGGTGCCATCTTGGCTCACTGCAATCTCTGTCTCCTGGGCTCAAGCGATCCTCCCCCTTCAGCCTTCCTGAGTAACTGGGACTACAGGTGCATGCCACTATACCTGGCTAATTTTTTGTATTTTTGGTAGAAATGGGGTTTCAGCATTTTGCCCAGGCTGGTCTTGAACTCCTGAGCTCAAGCGATCTGCCCGCCTTGGCCTCCCAAAGTGCTGGGATTACAGGCTGAACCACCTTGCCTGGCCAGAGACAGGAATTTCTGAATGAGCAAGTGGAAACAGTGGGCCAGTGGAAGCCATATCCACAGGTTAGAAAGACCTCAAGACTTTTGGGTTATACTCTCCTTTACAGACTATGAATTCAATTGGGCTCAGTAAAAGTTTTGTGGATTTCATAAGAATTCTCACAAATCTTGTTATCTGTATCTGTCTGATATGCTTTGGTTCTGTGCCGCACCCAAATCTCATCTCCAATTGTAATCCCCACCTGTCAAGGGAGGGAGGGAATTGGATCATGGGGACGATTTCCCCCATGCTCTTCTCATGATAGTGAGTTCTCATGAGAGCTGATGGTTTTTTTTGTTTTGTTTTGTTTGTTTGTTTGTTTTTGAGACTGAGTCTTGCTCTGTCGCCCAGGCTGGAGTGCGGTGGTGCGATCTCAGCTCACTGCAAGCTCCGCCTCCCGGGTCCACGCCATTCTCCTGCCTCAGCCTCCCTAGTAGCTGGGACTACAGACGCCCATCACCTCGCCCGGCTAATTTTTTGTATTTTTGGTGGAGATGGGGTTTCACCGTGTTAGCCAGGTCTCAATCTCCTGACGTTGTGATCTGCGTGACTCGGCCTCCCAAAGTGCTGGGATTACAGGCGTGAGCCACTGCGCCCGGACGAGATCTGATGGTTTTATAAGCATCTGGCTCCCTTGCTCGCACTTCTTTCTCCTGCTGCCATGTGAAGAAGATCCTTGCTTCCCCCTCACCCTCGGCCATGATTGTAACAGGCCTCTCCAGCTATGTGGAACTGTGAGTCAATTAGACCTCCTTCCTTATAAATTACCCGGTCTCTGGCAGTATCTTTATAGCAGTGTAAAAACAGACTAATACACCATCTACAAATTGAATTCCACCTAATAATTAAAGTCAAGAGTCCAGGGTACAGGGTGAACAAAACCAGCTCTGTTCAGGTATACCGCATAATTGTATAACTTTATACTTGCCCAACTTTACACTTGCCCATAATTGCAGGTATACTGCATAATTGTATTAACTTTATACTTGCCCAAAATCTGTTCTTCGGTCAAACTGATGGAGCTGTCCTAGTTTAACTTAAAGCAGTAAGTGATTTAGTTTTTATGAACAAGAGCATGTGATTTGGAGTAAGATAACCATGAATTTGAATTCTTGTACCACCTTGACACCTTTGTGACTTGGATTAGTTAATTACTTTTTTCATCTCAGTTTCTTTCTCTCCTTATGAGTCTATTATGAGCCCTGGACTACAGTAAGGACTCAATAAATAGCAGTTGTTAATATCATTGCCTACTTCATCCACTACAATTTCCATTACTTTCCCTTAAACTTTAGTTACCATCAATAAAAAGGAGGGTTAAATATCTGCTGTGGTTCTTAACCTGGGTGGGCATTTGGAACCAAGGGACAGGGCAGGGGGTGGGTTGCTGTTTTTGACTGTCAAAAAGATTGGGGATTTCTGCTGGCAATAATATAATAATAATAATAGTGCCCAGAAATCAAGGATGAGACACAGTCTGCAATTTGTTGGTCAGCTTTGCATAATGAATTAACTGTCTCACCCATCATACCGCTAGGGACCATTAATGAGAAATGCTGTGTTTTTGTTTCTGCCTATTTTGAGCTAGAAAAGAGAAATGAAATGGAAGAGGAGCTGAGCCCAGCAAGAAGGGTTTGTGAGAGCTTACAGTATGTGGCAGGCACTCTTCTATCTGCTTAGGATGCATTACTCTTTGATTCCTCACAACTCAGTTATTAATTCCCACTTTACAAGTGAGGAAACTGAGGCACAGAGATTAAGCACGTTCCAGGCCTGCACAACTGAAATGGGGGAGCCAGTATTCAAGCCCAGGCAGTCTGGCTCCGGAGCCTCTGTGCTATCAAGAGTTAGTGAAATAAAGCAAAACAAAAAGCAAAGATAAATGACATAAAACACTCACTGTGGGTATAAATAGTTTTAGAGTTTCCAATGATAAATGAAAATTCTTTTTTTTAAAGCCCAAAAAGATTAAAATAAAATTATTTTCCTTGGTAGTGCCTCCCATTTCTCTCTCTCTCTCTGTGTGTGTGTGTGTGTGTGTGTGTGTGTGTGTATAAATTTAAGGGGTACAAGTTCAATTTTATTACATGGGTATTTTATTTAGCGGTGAAGTCTGGGCTTTTATGGTGTCCATCTCCCGAATAATGTACATTGCACCCATTAATTTCTTACCATCCACTCACCTGCCACCCCTCCCACCCTCCTGAGTCTCCAATGTCTATCATTTCACATGCTATGGCATGTGCACACATTATTTAGCTCCTAGTTATAAGTGAGAACATGTGGTATTTGCCTTCCTGTTTCTGAGTTGCTTCATTTAAGATAATGGCCTCCAGTTCCATTTGTTTTGCGGCAAAAGATGTTGTTTCACTCTTTCTATGGCTGAATAGTATTCCACTGTGTATATACATCACATATTCTTTATCCGTTCATCCATGAATGGATACTTAGGTTGATTCCATATTTTTCCTATCATGAATAGTTTTGTGATAAACATTCAGGTGCTTATTTTTTAAATAGTTTTGTGACAAACATGCAGGTGTCTTTTTGTGTAATAATTTCTTTTGCTCTGAACTGCTATAGAGAAAGCAATTTGAGGAAGTCATTAGTAATCTTAGTGGTAACATATGCACTTTGCTACAATTTGCAAGAGATGTCTCCTCCTCTCAGTGCAGTGAACACTGTGTGTGTGTGTGTGTTTGGGTATGTGTATGTGAACATGTATTTTTATATACTCTATAAAGATAAATTTATATTGAAGGAGTATTCATTCTACATAGCATTCTAACGAAAAGTTTGGTACTAATTTTTTTTAGAAAATAAAAATATACATTATTGATTGAAGCAGAAAATAAAAGTGCACTTTATTGATTGAAGGATAAGACAAAAGAGTAAAGGTAATAATGGACTTAAAGCAATCTGCACTTTTATTACATTCTATGATGACCTCAATTTGCAGACTTTGGACTTTTACTTATCAACTGATAAACACACATTTAGAGTTGTCCCATGGTGATCTTGCTGGCCAATGGACATACTACCTTAAACTATATTGCTTCCTTGGTTTGTTCAGAAGTGTTCATGCAATACTTGAATATTGAATATATTTTTGCATTTTGCAATTATTCTTAATAATTAGTAATAGAAAAATGAGACTACTTTTATTAGTCCATTTTCATGCTGCTAACAAAGACATAGCTGAGACTGGGCAATTTACAAATGAAAGAGGTTTAAATGACTGATATGGTTTGTCTCTATATCCCCACTCAGATCTCATCTTGTAGCTCCCATAATTTCCACATGTTATGGGAGGGACCTGGTGGGAGATAATTGAATCATGGGGGTGCCCCTTTCCCATGCTGTTCTCATGATAGTGAATGGGTCTCACAAGATCTGATGGTTTTAAAAATCAGAGTTTCCCTGCACAAGCTCTCTCTTTGCCTGCTGCCATCCATGTAAGACATGACTTGCTCCTCCTTGCCTTCTGCCATGATCGTGAGGCCTCCCAGCCATGTGGAACTGTGAGCTTCCTTCTTTCTTTTGTAAGAACCTCCTTCTTTTGGCTGGGTGCGGTGGCTCATGCCTGTAATCCCAGCACTTTGGGAGGCCGAGGTGGTCAGATCCTGAGGTCAGGAGATTGAGACCATCCTAGCTAACAGGGTGAAACTCCGTCTCTACTAAAAATACCAAAACTTAGCCAGGCGTGGTGGGGGGCACCTGTAGTTCCAGGTAATCGGGAGGCTGAGGCAAGAGAATGGTATGAATCCAGTAGGTGGAGCTTGCAGTGAGCCAAGATTGCACCACTGCACTCCAGCCTGGGAGACAGAGCAAGACTCCATCTCAAAAGAGAAAAAAAAAGGAACCTCCTTCTTTTGTAAATTGCCTAGTCTCGGGTAGGTCCTTATCAGCAATGCGAAAATGGACTAATACAATGACTTATAATTCCACATGGCTGGGGAGGTCTCACAGTCATGGTGGAAGGCAAGGAGGAGCATGTCAGGTCTTACATGGATGGCAGGAGGCAAAGAGAGAGAGATTAAGCAGGGAAACTCCCCCTTATGATACCGTCAGATCTCGTGAGACTTATCTGCTATCACGAGAACAGCATGGGAAAGATCTGCCTCCGTGATTCAATTTCCTCCCACTGGGTCCCTCCCACAACACATGGGTATTGAAGATGAGATTTGGGCGGGGACACAGCCAAACCATATCACTAGTGATATGACAATTATAGCAGATATAAATAATTAAACATGATAAGGCATCTAGCTTTAGTTTCAATCACACACTTTTTTGAATTTCCATTTTTCAACTGTGTATTAAATAGTGAGGAAAAAGAAAACAATAAAATGTGCACAATTCTAAAAATAGACTGTTGATGTTTAAGAATCATAGTTGAAGTGTGCTGATGATGGGAATGGAAAAATATTTAAAATTAAGGATTGGGAACTAGCACTGAAGACACTCCAGAAATCGGAAGCTATAGGGAAGCTCACAGAGCCACTGCCAATAAGTTGGCTAGCAGAAGCTTCCTCTTTCAAAGCCCGAAAGAGTCAGGTGTTTGATGTCATTGATAAATATCTTAATACAGTCACTGAGCATTGTCACAGTCTTCTGTTCAAACCTAGGCATTTTCTTCCCTAGCAAGCGTCTCTTCCTAACATTAAAACAAATTGCTTTTATTTTATGTCAGGGTCACTAGTAACCCAAGTGAATGAGAATCAAGCTAAGAAATTACTGTAGAAAACTATTTTTCTTTATACATTTAACTTACTTTTTGGGATTTATAAGCATTATGTGTCCTGCAAAGAGACAAATACTATTCATTATACCACTATTAAGGATATTGTAATTTGAAAACTTTTCTAGTAATGGAAGTTCTATTGCCCAGTTTATTGTCCATTCCATTGTCCTACTTTGGTTTTCAGGGCTTCTGGACATACAAAGGCGAGTCTCTAAATATAAGGTCATGGGGAAATCATTGTTGAGTGAGTCCCTTCTCATTTCTCTTCTCTTTTATTCTTTAATTCAAAACTTTTAAAGTTTAAAACAATGATTTCAAAAGTGGACAAGAATATTATCAGTTAAACTACAGTAAGATCCATTTTTCTCAATATTCTAAAAAAGTTCATATAATTATCTCTGTTTAATATTTTACTCTTGTAAATTTTCTTAAAATCTTTTGTGTTCACTGTTTCCAAGACCAAAATGAATACAAAAATGCTGACAAACATGACCATGAAAATCAGGAGCAGTAAGCTAAGGAAATGGATCCTTCATTGACACATTATTGTGTTGACATGATTATATTCTATATATAACTATAAAAACAGTGAGATACATGTATTTATATTTGATATATATATGGATACAGGGTTATGTGTATGTGTGTATATATATGAATATGGATATACATATATGGAGATATATATATGGATATGGATATACATATATAGGTATGTATATGAATATAGGGTTACATATATATGCATAGGAACTGGCTTGATCTTGAATTTTAGGAACAGACCTCCTCCTTCTACCTTAGAAATAAGAGGAGCCACTTCTTATATATATACGTAACCCCATATCCTGGTAGGATAGTGTTTCACAGTCTGCACAGACCATGGAATCTAAAGAGCTTTATGACTCTGTTAGCCTATAATGTAAAGATAAAGAGTTGTTGTAGGTCTTCAAGAGAAGCCACCTCTGATGGCACCCCTCCCACTTGAGAACTGCCCAGTCCACCACCACTCTGGAGTTTGCAGAAGTGCCTCCTCTTGTTTCAAAGATAGAGGGAGGAAGTCTGTTCCTAAAATGCAAGGTCATGCCAGTTCCTATGCATTTTGCTGTAGACATATTATAAATTGGAGTTAGACACAGTGTAAGTAGTAGCAGGATTAGTACCATTGTTTGCAGGAGGACCTAGGAACAGCCATCGTTTGTGAAGCTGGAGCAGTGAACAAGCTTTTTACAACATAACTTTTGCAATATAATTCATTTATAAGTTAATTCTTTCTCCTTCTTATTGTTATAAGTCCATTTTGTGCTGCTATAATAGAATGCCTCAGACTTGGTAATTCATAAAGAACAGAAATTTATTCTCTCACAGTTCTGGAGGCTGGGAAGTCCAAGATCAAGATGCCGGCAGATTGGGACCTAGTCTCTCCATTTCTAAAATATTGCCTTGAATGCTGTGTCCTCCATAGGGGAGGAATGATGTGTCCTTACATGGCAGAAGAGCAGGAGAGAGAGAGAACCTACTCCCACAAGCCCCTTTAATAGCAGCATTGATCCATTCATGAGAGGGGAAGCCTCATGACCTAAACATCATCATTAGGCCCCATCTCTCAACACTGTTGCATTGAGGATTATGTTTCTAACACCTGAATTTTGGGGATACATTCAAACCACAGTATCGATTATCCTTGCAAAATGGCTGAATCATGAGGAACAAAAGACTGAAAATAAACTTGATCTGCCCTACCAAAAAATAATGGGATTTGTGCCATGTCAAGTGCTTTAAGAATGTCTTTGCAGTGGCAATAGTCAGTAGCTACCGCCTAATCCAAATCAAACATTTGGTGGTTCTCAGTAAGTTAGATCCAAATAAAATAGTTATGTTATTTCACCATTTTGAACAAATCTTCTTCACTGCTTTTGTTTACAGAAATATTCTCTCTGCCAAATAAGAGAAGAAAGAATATTTTTGCAGAGCCAGCATTTGAAATTACTCATTATCTCTACAAGAAAACCCTAATATAACCCAAGAATAACTTTAAACATCTGTTTATTAAAAATCTGAGCTTGTCCTGGTGAAAAGATCCATATTCATATACATTTTCCCAATACTTAGAATCTATATCAAAATTAAAAAGATGGTGGGGTTAAGGTAAGGCTTTATTAATTACATAAATTCTATTTTCTTAAATATCAAATATATATTCGTTACCCAAATACCAAAGATGCATTTCAGATGTATTACTAAAAGTTAATTTGAGTAATTTTAATAGAATATTGTCTTTAAAGCACCATAAAACGTTCCTTTAAATCCAACTGGACTCATAGAAAAATCTTTTTTTTTTTTTTTTATTGTGGTGTTATAAAAACAGCCTTGCCAAGAACTTGACAAATCAGGAGGAAACGCCCTCCTCTTTTCTTTTTCCAGCTATTGTTATACATTTGGGATATTTGCTTTTATTGTTTCCTCATGGCAAATATGCCTGATTTTGTTTTTGAAAAATAACTGCTCAGAAAGATTATTTTTGAATTGAAATGTTTGGAGGGTCTATCAACTAATCAGTGTCTAATTTGTGATTTGCTAAAAACAGTATTCTCTACAAAAATTTTTGTTTTGACTCATGACATTATGTTGTGATTAATATGATTGGTTTTTATTTTGAGATGCCTTTTTTAATATATTTTTTTTGAGATGAAGTCTCGCCTCGCTCTGGTGCCCAGGCTGGAGTGCAGTGGCAGTATCTTGGCTCACTGCAACCTCTGCCTCCCGGGTTCAAGCGATTCTCCTGCCTCAGCCTCCCTAGTAGCTGGGATTACAGGCGCCTGCCACCACCAGCTAATTTTTGTATTTTTGGTAGAGATGGGGTTTCACCATGTTGCCCGGGCTGATCTTGAACTCCTGATCTCAAATAATTTGCCCACCTCAGCCTCCCAAAATGCTAGGATTACAGGCATGAGCCACTGTGCCCGGCTTGAAATTACTTTTTAAAAATACTTGTTCTTTATAATTATTAAAATATGCAATGTGAATATTTGTAAAATATTTTTTAAAACTTAAAATTAAAATCAACCATAAACCCACCACCCAGATGTAATTGTTGTATCTGCTTATTCCTTTTTCTATTTTCTCTCTTTACACATACACACACATGCACACACATTTTGAAACAGAACTTAGGTCATATTGTATATACACTATTGTATCCAGGTTTTTGGCTTAAAATTTTGCTATGAGCATTTTTCTAAGTCATTATGTACTTTTTTTTTTTTTTTTTTTTTGACACAGAGTCTTGCTCTGTCACCCAGGCTGAAGTGCAATGGTGCCATCTCCGCTCACTGCAAGCTCCACCTCCCGGGTTCACGCCATTTTCCTGTCTCAGCCTCCTGAGTAGCTGGGACTACAGGCACCCACCACCACTCCCAGCTAATTTTTTGTATTTTTTGTAGAGACGGGATTTCATCTTGTTAGCCAGAATGGTCTCGATCTCCTGACCTCGTGATCTGCCCACCTTGGCCTCCCAAAGTCCTGGGATTACAGGCATGAGCCACCAAGCCCGGCCAGTCATTGAGTATTCTTTGAAAAAATTGTAACGGCTATATAATATTGTGTATATGGCCACACCACGCTTTATTTAATAATTCCATTTATTTTTGCTATTGTTTCTAATCTTTCACTATTCAAAATGTGACAGGAAGTCTTAACTGGACTAGAGCTGGGATTCAGATGCTTCCAGAATGTTAGGAAAAATCCTGCCTCCCCCACCACCCCACCATGGGCCTATTGGAATACAATTATTTTTACAGGAGCTGAAGAACTTTCTGAATTTATAAAACTTGACGCTGAACAGATATTTGCAATTATCTGAAGAACTAGACAGTCTGTAGTGCAGGCTGCATATCATCTGCCCCACAAAGGTCCTGACTCCACCCAAAGAATGTGATAAACTCATCACAACTGCAAATAGGATAACCATGAAAAGCGAATTCTAGCATCAAGTTTTGATGTCAGAGGGAGAGTGGAGGCTCTAGTACAATGGGCTTACTGATTTTAGAATGCATCCCACTGATGCACCTCATGGGGAATCACTATGTGCATGAATGGAAGGCCTACGGACTCTGACACTTTGGTGACCCAGAAACTCTGCTGTGGGGCAAACCCTTACTTAAGAATGTCCTAACTTTCGCTTCTCAAGAATATCTGCAGTGGGCATATCTCTGGCACTGGGGTACAGTGGTAGCTTTGCGATTTCACAGGCATTGAGGAGAGCATGTTTTCAGCACTATTAATGACTATAACCACAGTGAAAGCAACAATATTGGCAATGGCAGTGACTAACCACAATGGAAGCTAAGTCCCAGTCAAGAGTTTGCACAGAATAGAGCTGTCATGGTGGGCCCAGCTTGGATCACCATGATGGGAAAAGAAAAAACTCTTATACTTTAGGAAGTGAACATCATTGGATGGGGAATTCTCCAAAATGAGTGTGAGTTTGATTCTTGAGTCATGAGCTGAGACAGCCTTTTAGCTTCCCTGACATTACGTCCTGCAAATTCCCCACAGCTACAGAGGCAGTAGAGAGGAGCAGCATATTTTAGGTCTTTCTGTGACTACTGCAATGGAATCCTGAGCCAGCTGACAAAACTGCAGGGACCCACCAGGATTGGCTTGTGTATACATGTTGGAAATATTTATTAGGGAATATTAGGAAGAACAGGACTTTGTCATGAAGACGGAGGCTTCGGGCTGGTGAGATTTTAGGTGTTAATATTCATGTGACTGTCTTTGTACTCATAAATTCATGAAATCTAAAGTATTTAGATTTCATAAAAGCTATATTGTGATATGTATCTGTGTCAGGTCAAAATCAGTACAAGGAAGAAAATCCACTCTAAGTATTTATATTAGTCACCTAGGGCTGCCATAACAAAATGCCACAGACTGAGTGGCTTAAACAACAACAATTTATTTCTCACAGTTCTGGAGGCTGGGAAGTCCAAGATCAAGGTCCGGCAGAGTTCAGTTTCTGGCAAGCTCCCTTCCTGGCTTGCAGACAGCCACCTTCTTGCTGTCTGCTCACATGACTGAGAGAGAGAGCTCTGTTGTCCCTTCCTCATCTTATAAGGGTACCAATCCTATGGGATTAAGACCTGACCCTTATGACATTATTTAACCTCTATCACCTCCTAGCAGGTCCTATCTCCCAATACAGTCATACTGGAGGTTAGAGTTTCAAAAAATGAATTTTGGGGGAATATCCATAACAGTATTTTAAACCAACAGAATTTATTGCAAGAGATTAGCTTACAAAATTAATGAGAGGGCAAGAAGAAGAAGAAGAAAGCTTAATAGTAAGAGGTGCCATAAAATGGATCATCTGTCTCTATAGTTATTGAGAATGTCACTACATCACTGAAGCAATGCCGTATGGTGAGTCTTTACATGGGACACAAGTATTTTCATACTCTGGGCTCTTTTGAAAGATCCATGCCTAAATATTTTCCTTATTTCTCATTGCCAATCTCAAATTTTGTTCCTTCCAAGTCCCGGGCATTGAACAAAATGCTGGTCACCCACTTCTAATTGGCATCAATCTGTATATGTGACCATCTATCCTTCAAGGTATTGAAGTTTCTAGAAAAACTGCACAGTTCTGCCCACCTGGAGAAGTTCCGCCCCCTCCATCCTTGGTGGCTACTCCTGAGCAGAGCTGTAATGCTACAGCATTCCACTTCTGGCTGCTTTGAGTTTATTTTGCGGAAACATATGTAAACCAGGCTGGAACTTTTTCTTCTTTTGTGAACTAGGTGCATTAAATGCCCTATAACACTAAGTATGAATCGAGGGAGAGGTGGCATTGATCAACACTGGAAGAAGACATGGGAATCTGAACCAACTTCTCATGCAACTCAGTTGGACCTTTAGCATATGCTTCAGTGGGAGCTCTCTCTCTCTTTATTGTTTTTGGGACAGGGTTGCCTCTGTCACCAAGGCTGAAGTGCAGTGGTGTGACCATGGCTCACTGCAGCCTCGACTTTCCAGGGGGATCTCTTATGTCCCACTTCTGATGTTTGAGTGCTTCTGGGCTATGCAGAAGATGCATCCTCTGCATCTTTTTAACATGAGCACAGTGAACCACCTCATACCCATTAAGATGATTGCTATATTAAAAAAAAAAAAAACTAAAAAATTCCTCCAGAAAAATCATGTATTTGTGATGACGCAGAGAAATTGGAACACTTTTGCACTGTTAGTGGGAATGTAAAACGCTGCAACCACCATTAAAAACAGTATAAGGTTTCCTCAAAAAATTAAAAATGGAATTACCATATGACCCAGCAATTCCATCTCGGGGTGTGTATTCAAAAGAATTGAAAGCAGGTGTCAAGGAGATTTTTGCACACTCATGTTCAAAGCAGCATTATTCACAATAGCCAAAATGTATGAGCAACCCAACTGTCCACTGGAGAATGAATGGATAAACAAAATGTGGTCTATCCATACAATGGAATATTATTCAGCCTTCAAGAGGCAAAAAATTCTGACATATGCTACAACATGGATGCACCTGAAGAAAATTATGCCAAGTGACATAAGCCATTCACAAAAGGACAAATACTATATGATCATATGGTATTTATGTGAGGTACCTAGAGTTGTCATATTCATAGCATTAGAATGTAGAATGATGATCGCCAGGGGCCAAGGGTAGGGAAAAATCAGGAGTTATTGTTGTGTGGGTAAAGAGTTTCAGTTTTGCAAGATGAAAAGCGTTCTGGAGATGGATAGTGGTGATGATTGCAGAACAATGTAAATATGCTTAACACCACTGAACTATACACTTAAAATGGTTGAAATGGTAAATTTTATGTATATTTTACCATATTTTGAAATATCTTAAAGGTTAGCACAAGGGCACTGTATGGTTGGTGGTGGGCCATGCAGTAACCAACTATGAGTCTTCAATCAGAGCTTACAAGAGGCTCCATATCAACCTCTATCTGCTGCAGTCATCTTGAGTTTATCTGGATCTGCTGAGGTCAAAAGGCCACTGTGGTAGATATGTATCCACTACAACCCAAACCAGCTGGAGAGCCTTTTTGTGCTCTTGGCTGTGTGCAGAGCTGGTAGCCTTTCTGGATAGCTCAGGAATAGGTTACATCATGTATTAGTAGGGGTGCAAAGCGAAGCAACTTGCCTTTCACATTGGAGAGGCTATTTTAACATGCTCCAGACTACTGCAGATCTCTAGAAATTCACTGAGATGTCATGACCCTGAATTTTCCCAGAGTGCATCTCCCACCCTCTGATATGCATGTGCCTTAGTTAGACATCTGCCACTTTCAGTTCAACAGGTCTAATCAGCACGTTATTATCAACGTAGTGGACGGTGTAGTATTCTTAGCGTAACGTACTGATCAAGGTCCTTGTGGATGAGTTGTGACAGATGAAAATAAACTGCTTTTGATAATCTCTGCTCATTGAAATGAACAGACAAGAGTTACTTTGGAAGAACCGCATCTGGTGGCAATGTTCAAATGAATTTTAACATGAACCTCAGAGAATTTGATAGAGGTGGAACATCATGAGTGAAGACATAGAAATAATTTGTAAGCGCAGGTTATAGAAAGGGATTGGTTGACTAATTGATACATTTAAAAATATGTATGGAGGCTGGGTGCGGTGGCTCACGCCTGTAATCCCAGCATTTTGGGAGGCCAAGGTGGGCAGATCACGAGATCAGGAGATCAAGATCATCCTGGCTAACATGGTGAAACCCTGTGTCTCCTAAAAATACAAAAAAAAAAAAAAAAAAAAAAATTAGCGGGGTGTGGTACCGGGCACCTGTAGTCCCAGCTACTCAGGAGGCTGAGGCAGAAGAATGGTGTGAACCCGGGAGGTGGAGCTTGCAGTGAGCCGAGATCACACCACTGCACTCCAGCCTGGGGGACAAAGTGAGATGCCGTTCCCCACCAAAAAATTAAATAAAAAATAAAAAATGTATTGAGCACCTACTAAATGCCAGTGACTTACTTGGCTGAGTTTGTAAAAGACAGTAGTCTGAGCCTTAAGTGACAGAATAAGGAAATAATTCACAAGGCAATTATAAACCACTTGAAGGTTTTTAAGCTGAAGAGTGATATGGTTAGGGTGGTTTTTCATGAAGATTAATCTGGCAGCAGAGGCTAATATTTCAGCCAGGAAGAAGCAGTAGGTTATGACCTAGAGTCTGAACTAGAGCTGAACTAGAGGATCTGAACTAGAGTCCTGACAGTGAAAAAGGAAGAGAAGAATGGGATAGAGAAATGCTGTAGAAGAGGAGACTACATCTGTCCTGATACGGGGGCCAGTAGGAGAGAGGAGCCAAAACAACTCCCAGGCTTTGAGCTTGAGTAATCGAGATCAATAAAAGAAATAATGAAGTCAAGAGGAGGAGCTAGTAATAGGCAGGAGATAATAATAAGGCTGACATTATTACACTGAAAAACCTTGAGGGCAGGGACTGTAATTGTTTTGTTTATACTTTTGTCTCCAGTGCTTGGCATAAGATGAACACTCAATAAATATTTGTCATGCAATATGTCATATGCTCAATTTCAGTAAATTGACATGTCTACCCTTAATAAGGAAGTATAATGATCCCTCATTTTGGCTAATCTATTTTCATTTTGACCTACCTAAGGCATGTATAAAAATATAGGAAATACTATGATGAATACCCATATATAAGCCAACTATTCAACCTGAGGAACAGATTATTATTATTTTTACAGATATTATCATTACAGATATTATCTTAGTCCATTCAGGCTGCTGTAACAAAATATCATACACAGAATGGCTTATAAAGAATAGAAATTTATTTCTCATGGTTCTGGAGGCTGGGAAGTCCAAAATCAAGGTGCTGGCCAATTCAGTGTCTGATGAAAGCCTGCTTCTGGATTCATAGATGGCGGTCTTTTCACTGTAGCTTCACATGGTGGAATATGTAAGAGGTTTTTCTCAGGCCACTTTTTAAAAGGGCACTAATCTCATTCATGAGGGAAGATTAGTGAATCCCAAAGACCCCACCTCCCAAAGATCTCATCTCTTAATATCATCACCTTGGCACTTAACATTTTAACATTTGCATTTTGGGGAAACACAAACATTCAGACCACAGCATTTTTCTTGTCCCCATCCCTCCTGAAGGTTCCACTTCCCAAAGGTCCCATCTCCTGATACCATCCCCTTGGTTGTTACGATTTCAACATGTGCATTTTGGGGAGACACAAATATAGCATTATCATTATTCCATCTTATAGGCAAGAAGCCTAAAACTGAGAGTGGTTAAATAACTTGGTTCAGGTCACACAGCTAATACATGCCAGAGTGGTGATTTGAATATAGGTCTTTCTGCCTTCAGAGCCTATGTTCTTCATTTTATCTGGTTTGTAACATTAGAGTTATTGATGGGACATCCAAGTAGAGGTACTCAGCAGGTAGATGGAAATATAATATGGCATGTAGGAAAAGAATCCAGGACTGGAAATACTGATACGGGAGTTATCTGCATCCAAGTGATGATTGAAGAATAGAAGTGGGAAGGGATTAAGAAAATAAGTGTCCTGGGTGGGTGCGGTGACTTATACCTGCAATCCCAGCACTTTGGGAGGCCGAGGTGGGTGGATAACTTGAGGTCAGCAGTTTGAGAGCAGCCTGGCCAACATGGTGTAAACCTGTCTCTACTAAAAAATACAAAAATTAGCTGGGCGTGGTGGCAGGTGCCTGTAACCCAGCTACTTGGGAAGCTGAGGCACGAGAATTGCTTGAACCTGGGAGGCGGAGGTTGCAGTAAGCCTACATTGTGTTACTGCACTCTAGCCTGGAAAACAGTGAGACTCATCTCAAAAAAAAAAAAAAAAAAAAAGGAAAATACGTGTCCTGAAGACACAGACTTGAACTTGAGTGGTGTGCCTTCCTGGAGGGAGAACAAAATACAGGAGACTATTTTATTGCTATTTTAATTATTTTTAAATGTTAAAATATTTTATTATTAAAGGTTTTATTCTTATATTTAATCAACATATAATTGCACATATTTATGGGATACAGTGTGATATTTTGATACACGTATATACTATGTAATGAGCATATCAGGGTAATTAGCATATCCATCACCTCAAACATTGATCATTTCTTTGTGGTGAGAACATTCAAAGACCTCTTTTCTAGTTATTTTCAGACATACAATACAATATTGTTAACTACAGTCACCATACTATGGAATGAAACACCAGAACTTATTCCTTCCATCTAACTGTAACTTTGTACTCACTGACCAATCTCTTCACATACCCACTTCTCCCCTATTTTCCCTAGCCTCTGGTAGCCAGTATTTCACTCGGGACGTCCATGAGATCAGCTTTCCAAGATTCCACAAATGAATGGGATCACATGGTATGCGTCTTTCTGTGTCCTGCTTATTTCACTTATAATGTCCTCAAGGTTTGTCCATATTGTCACAAATGACAGGGTTTCATTCTTTAAGGCTGGATAGTATTTCACTAAGTAGCTCTACAACATTTTCTGTATCTACTCATCCATTGATGGATACTTAGGTTGATTTCATATTTGGCTATTGTGAATAGTGCTGCAATAAACATGGGAGTGCAGATATCTCTTCAACATAGTGATTTCATTTCCTTTGGATAAATACCCACTAGTGAGATTGCTGGATCATACGGTAGTTCTATTTTTAATTTTTAATTTTTAATTTTTTTCATAGACCTGTTTGTAGATCTCATTTTGAGAATTCTCTGTTCAGGTTTTTTGCCCATTTTTTAAATCAGACTATTTGGTTTTTCTGCTGTTGAGTTGTTTGAATTCCTTTTATATTCTGGATGTTAACCCTGTGGCAAATGCGTAGTTTGCAAATATTTTCTCCCCTTCTGTAGGTTGCCTCTTTACTCTGTCGTTTCCTTTGTTGTATAGAAGCTTTTAAATTTAATGTAATCCCATTTGTCTCTTTCTGCGTTTGTTGCCTATGCTTTTGAGTTCTTATCCCAAAAATCTTCGACCAGACCAATGTTTTGAAGAGTTTCCCCTGTGTTTTATTCCAGCAGTTTCACAGTTTTGGGAGGAGGCTATTTTAAAGCCTTGACTGTTCACAGAGTAAATACTCTTTTCATGCTGCCCTAGAATTTCCCTTTTGGCTCCTAGAAAAAGGGCAGAGCTGACTGCAATCCACTGAGTGTTTTTCCTCCACATCTTTGTTATAGGGCAAGACCAACAGAGACACTGATACATTGCATCATCGAGTTCATAAAAATCCTGAAGGAAGAGATGCTGCTTTTACTTTTCGCCAGGCAGAACCCCACATGCAGCTCTGACCCTGTCACACTGAGTGACTTCAGATGAGGCTGAGTTTGTTCAGAGATGTGTTCCCTCCTCCACTTTTAATATGGTCCGTTTGGGTTTAATTACGCCGAATAGGATCGTTTTGAGTTTGTAATCATCGGCAACACCATCCCGAAGGAAACAAGTTGTGGTTTCACTGCCAAATCAGAAGTTTGAGTTGCCTCAGGAGAAATGGAAGTATTTTGGAAAAAGTCTTACGAGTGTTTTTGATAAGAATTCAAATCTCCTCAGGCCATTGAAGATCACAGGATTTTGGGAAAGTGCCCAGTTGAAATCAAGTTTTTATTTTAAAATTCTTTTAGCAATAGTATTTGCAACTGAATTATCTATGTGATAAAAGTTGCATAAGAAGAATTCTCTAGAAGACGTTTTGTAACATGCAATCAAGTCGTTTAGGTCTTGCATATGGTTAGGTGTCCTTAGAGATCTTTAAAGGCATTATCAACTCCCTCTTTAAAAAAATCAGAAACACAAAGGTAGAGACAGTGTATTATTTTGACTGTCAAATTCCCTTTCCACTTCAACAAAGTATAGGCTAAATTGAGCGTTAAAGTTCAGTGGCTTTATGTGACAACAACAACAAAAGTGTTCTTTTCACTCACAAAAGAATCAGCTGTGGCTTTCCATAGTAGTTCTTGCAATAATGGAAGCTAATGGTAATAGAGATACAGGCTGTTTCTCTCTTGTCTCATTTCATTCGAATACTGAATAGTTTGGGGCCACAGTTACTTCAAACATGAAGAGCAAATTCTTTATTTTTTCATTTTTTTGTTTTTGTTTTTGACAGAGTTTTGTGCTATCACCCAGGCTGGAGCACGGTGGCATGATATTGGCTCACTGCAACATCCGCCTCCTCGTTCAAGTGATTCTCCCGCCTCAGTCTCCTGAGCAGCTGGTATTACAGGTGCCCACGACCACACTCGGCTAATTTTCATATTTTTAGTAGAGACGGGGTTTCACCACATTGGCCACGCTGATCTCGAACTCGTGAGCTCAGGTGATCTGTCCGCCTCGGCCTTCCAAAGTGCTAGGGTTACAGGCAGGAGCCACCACACCCGGTCTTTTCTCTTTAATCTCAACATGTGACCTCCATGTCATCAAGACAGGAGATGAGAGAACTGAAGGGCCACACAGGGGCTTCGTAGGGGTTTGGCCCGGAAGTGACATAAACCGCTTCCACAGTCCATTGGCCAGAACCAGTCACATGGCCCCCTTTAATAGCAATGGGGTTGAGAAGTGTAGTCCCTGTGTTCCCAGGTAGCATAGGAGAGTTAAATATTGATGTGCACAGTAATATCTACCATTTCACAAGGCAAAAAATCCCAGACACTGATGATAAAATGAGGACAACTACAATGTGCCCTGGCAAGGGAAAAAGCAGTTTGGTGCATGCAGATAACTAGATCTTAACTCTATTGTCTGACATTTGGTTGATGGTAAACATAGTTTTGTTGAATACACTTATTTTCCATCCAAGAGTCACAAATAGTAGAGAAAAAAATACCATTTTCCAATTCTGTGGACATAGGCTGATTTAGTGTAAATTTGAGTGTGGCTCCATCTGCAAATTACATAGTGTTGGAAGAATAAGCTTTTTTTCCCCCCTTCCCTTCTTATTTCTTGGCCTGGGGCCAGATGGAGAGATTTCTGCTCTGTGAAGACTCAGACTCACAGATGCAATATTCATCCTACTGGACTACGGTTCACTCCAGACACATCAAATACCAAACTTCAAGAAGTATCTGATTGTAAGTCTATTCACTGATTTTTCTCGAAGTAACAGGGAAAATGCAGTAAGTAGATCATTCTTCTTGAGGCTTCCTTTAGCATTGCCACATACTCTGTCACCACCTTAGTTGGTCTACCTTTTATTTCCTTGGTGTTGGCCACATCACAATGACAGGATCTAGTGTCCTTCTTACCTGGACTCCCCTATATCTTCCAGCATTTGCCATGATACCTTGATTATGACCAATAGTTAAATCATAGCAATATTTTCTGAGTAAATGAATGGCTAGTTTTCCTTTTCTCTCTAGTTAGGACTAATATAGCCAGACATTTCAACAACATACTCTCGGTTCCCTCACCTTACTGCCCTCCAATTCTTGCTACTTTTTCAGTCTCTTCTGCTCTGCTAGGTGGTGCTGGAACAGCAGTGAAGCTTAGGGGGCTATATGACACGGTAAGTACCAGAAAATTCTTTGTGGTTGTTAGGGATCAACACAGTTTGTGATCTAATATCTTAACATTAGGCTACTTAAATTGTTCAGACTTACCTCCCTTCAGCTACCAGTGTTTTTTTTTAAACCTAGTAAAAGCCACAGGTCAGAAACACTTTCATGCAAAAATTACCAAGTAGACTTTTAATGAGCTCACCAGTAGAATAGAACCCTGAAAGCACATAATTTCAATATCATTTGCCTATTTAGAATGTTCCCCTCCACAAAACTATGTAAGATTCTTTGTATTAATGGAATTTGGAGATGACGGCTAACTTTGAGATCATCTAAGCAGGCGACTTTCTCGTTTTATAAATGAGGAGGCTGAGGCCGGTGTGTGAGTTGGCAACAGAGCGTTCTTGACTCTATTCCTGGTCTTCTTCGGTAAACAAGAAATTATGCCCTGGGTCAATCATGACATATGCAAATGGTGGTTTATGGTACTTATTCTAATTGCCTCCCAAAGCAGTAGGAGGATGAAATGGTAGAAGACATGTAAAAGAGGGATCTGGAATTTTTAAAATAGGTTCTTGGCCGGGCGCGGTGGCTCAAGCCTGTAATCCCAGCACTTTGGGAGGCCGAGGCGGGCGGATCACGAGGTCAGGAGATCGAGACCATCCTGGCTGACACGGTGAAACCCCGTCTCTACTAAAAAATACAAAAAACTAGCCGGGCGAGGTGGCGGGCGCCTGTAGTCCCAGCTACTGGGGAGGCTGAGGCAGGAGAATTGCGTGAACCCGGGAGGCGGAGCCTGCAGTGAGCTGAGATCCGGCCACTGCACTCCAGCCTGGGCGGCAGAGCGAGACTCCGTCTCAAAAAAAAAAAATAAAATAAAATAAAAAATAAAATAAAATAAAATAGGTTCAACACTGTATTAATTATTTGTTGGAAGGCTGTAATGTGTTCAGGCATTGGATAAAAAGAGGTAAGCAGAGTCTCTATGGTCAAACAAACAAACAAAAATCACAATCCAGCCTGAAAGATGAGCAAGAGCGAGGAAAAAATTTAACAGAACTATGGAGAGTTCTACAAAATTTTACTTATGGTGGATCATTGGACTCTTAGGGCTGCAAGAGAAAAAAACAAACAAAACAAAACAAAACAAAAAACTGGAGGGTGTTCTTCTCTTTGGCTTTTACCAAGGCGCCTAACACTAACAATGGCACCAACTACTGTTAATATCATAAATAGGGAAATGGTACCGCATAATGGATGTTTTGTATCTCTCTCTCTCAGTTCAGTTGGAGCTAAAGATGGCAAATGCGCACCCAACACCGTGCCAAGGGAAAAGTGTCGCCTCCAACAGTGAAGTCGCAGGTGGATGTGAGATGCCTGACTTAGTAGCGCACTTACCAGGGTGCTAACACTGCTGCTATTATTTCCACCCGCACCCCCCGTGCTATGCCGGCCGCGCCTGGGATGAAACACACACATCGAGCTCACGAGACCGTCCTGGGTCTGGAGTGTCTGTGGCAGCCTTTTCCGCCCCACCCTGAAATCCTACCTATCCTGGGACGCCCTGGAAGGAAGCCTAAGGGCGGTGTGGAGCAGCGTGTACTCCCCATCTCTCTTCCAGGAGGCCACACCCAAAACAAGGCCCTCTTTGTGTCTTGGGGAACAGTAGCCGTATAGTGCTTCGCCGACTGCCCCTCTTAAGAGAGAGCTACCAGCCCTCGCCCCGGCAACCCCAGGCAGAGGCCAGTCGCGGCGGCGGCGCAGGTGGGCGCAGGCGCAGAGGTGCGCTCTCTAGGGCCGCGCGGGAGCCCAGGCTCCGCACGCCGCGCGCGAGGCACCTGGGGGCGGAGCCAAGCCCGCGTCCCGCCCACGCCCGGGCGCGAAGCCCCCTCCCCGCGCCCCTCTTGTAGCGCCGCAGACGCGCGCAGGTGCGTGAGGCCGCGCCCGCCGGGGACCCTGCAGACGTGGGCCCGCCATGGAGCACATCCGCACGCCCAAGGTTGGTGGCACCAGCCCGGGCGGAGGAGGCACGGGAGGAGACGGTGGAGGAGGAGGGATGCTGAGCGCGCGGGAGGCCGACTGCTCTGCGGGGTGCCGGCGGAGCCTGGACCGCGGGCTAGGGAGGAGCAGGCAGTGCCTGAGCATCCCGGGGTCTCTGCGAGCCCGGTTGTTCTCTTGCTACCTCCCAGGCCTAGCGTTAGCTGCTGCTGGGCCTGCCCTCTTGGTTTTGGGGGTGCACAGTGGACACAGGGGTGGACGGGAGGGAACCTCAGTTGTCTGCTAATAACTGGGTGTAGATCATCGCTTCTTTCTCCTGGCACGAGGCTTTCTCTTTTAGCTGTTGGCCGCTCAGAGTAGTTGAAAGGGAAATAAGCCGTTCGGTGACAGGTGCAAGGAAAACGAGCTGAATGCAGATGGGCTCCTGCGCTTGGAGGCTTCTTAAATCTAGGGTGTCAGGCCCACCCGATTCGGCCTTCCCAGTCCCCATCCCCATCCTTAGCGTAGCAGCTGCAAGGGGCCTTATACAGAACGGATGATCAATATTCATTGTAGATTGAATGATGGTGTGTTCTTGCCTTTTCCAGTCTGTTTTGTTCGTTAGAGAAAAGGATGCAGCTTATGGATTCGTCACGCACTGGTGTGTTTTAAACAACACGCGCTTTTGCTAATCAACAAAAGCAAATGGTCCCTGATCACTCCAGTAAATTAACATTGGAAACGTTGACCGCTGTACCAAATCTTCCTACTCAGTTGTACTGATAATCTAATGTAGAACGAAAATGATGATCGACGTTACTGCCTGATAACCCTAAACGAGTGAAAGAATATATTTACAAACCCTATTGGCTGTCTGTTGTTACTACCACCACAGCTCCTTGCGTTTTTGCAGGATGAACTTCCATTCAAAATGTAGGCCCCTGACAGGTCAAAGCTAGGTCAGAGTGGCCATAGCTCAGGTGGCTCCAGGGATCCCACACATTTAAGAGGGGTAGAGTCAGTTGCTTTATGTCCAGAAAGAATTCATTCCAAGATTTTGGACTGGTTCCTGAGTACCTTTTTGTAAAAGCAGATTAAAATGATCTCTTGTCATTGGAAGAAGAAATCTTTTAGTTTGCTGGAGAATGTCAGTTCCGACAGTAAATTTAAACTGTATTGATTTTGCACTAGGGAATTAAATTGTCGCTTCACAATCAGGAAATTGGAAACTTAGAAGACAGTGCTGTAAACCACAGGATAGGTAACTCAAAGCTTTCAGAGTTTAAGTGATACTAAATAATTTATTCCAGACGGATGAATTTAACTCATGGACTCTGCCCTTGCCAAGGGCATTCTTCCTCCTTCCATAATAAAGGGGGCCCTTTGTAAAAGTGATATCTGATGTGGATGTCGATAGCAAGAATGATAGGGTGATATGGCAGTGGATGCCACTTTGTTATAGAATATGAATTTGGGGGAGTCAAGGCCATTTCTGTTCTGTATACAAAGACACCTGGTACAAAGTCACATGTAAACCTGAGTCTCAAGCAATGTTCTTACTCTTAAAATTGGCATTTATAGATACCCTCTAAGCAGTGCAGTACTCGAAGTCAGAAACCGTTATTTATCTGAAAGTGGGAAGAAATTGGGGGAAAATGGAAAATTGTCAGAAGTGTTATTGAATTGAGTGGGTCATTCACATTTGGGATAATGCCGGTGAAAAAAATAAGAAATTACAGAGGTTGGATGGATCAGATTCATTTATTCATTTATTTTATTCCACAAGCATTTAGAACCTTTCATGTGCTAGGCTCTGTGTTAAGTGCTGGGAGCATCCAGGAACTCACAGTCTGGAAGGGGAGGCAGTTGTAAATATGTCAGTGTATGATAGAGACATGTGCCAGGTGTGGTGGGTAGAGAGGGAGACTGGATAGAGGATCAGCTTTGCTCTCAAGGTCAAGGGAAGTCTTCTTGGAAGAGCCCTCTTAACCTGGAAGGACTTAAGAAGGACTAGGAGCATTTTCAACAGTGGTCATGTAGTTGTATAAATATATATTGTAATAAATAATGACAACCCTAAAGAAGCTGAAAAGAATAACAGCGGTCAAAGATAAATGATTCCTTGAGGTTAAATAGCATCCTTCTTTTGTTTTATATTTTTAAGGGCAATATTAATTTTCACAGTCTAAAAGAAAAAGAGAACAAGATTACTTCCAGAGCATGCGGAGTTAAATACATAGTTGTTACCGGTCATATCCATCTTTATTATTTGCTTACATCGTACCTGGTGAAACTATACGTAAATTTCCTTCGATTTCATGGTTTCATGTCTTGGGTTTGCCAGGAGTATATACAAAGTTTGATTATCTGGCCCATTGTGGATTTAAAGCAATATTTACCATGTGGGTAGGTAGAGTTTTAAGAGGAAAAGAATTGTATGCGTGTATAATGTACAGTTGCTTTTCTGTTACAATGGAAGTCATTCACTCGCTGTAGACTGTGTAATATCCATGACAGCCTCTGTGATCTGCTTGAGTCTCTGGAGTGCAGTTTAAGGAGACAGATGCACGTGCATAATCTGGAATGCTTTGCACATATTTCTTTCTGGGGGTGCATGTGTGTTTAACTGAAGCCTTTAACAGAGCATATGCTAAGCAGAGTGCCTCTCTTCCAGAATGGTTCCTTTAGAGGGAAAAAAAAGTTCCAAGGACAAGCTGGTTTGCAGTTGGGTTAAACGGGGGACACCAAGTATTACCTGTGCTCATCCCAGTGGACTTCTAGGTTTCTACTTCACTATCTGGCTTTATTTACCGCTCTGAAAACTTGCTGGAAGCTTGGGCATAATTTGGGTTCAAGTACTGCTTAATTAAATGAAAAGACTTCAGGGCTCCTGGAAGTAGCTTGAAGTGTTTGTAGGATTTAGTTTGGTACTAGGTTGAGGCAAAAGTTTCCAGGACCTGGTAAATGATCTCTACTTTATATGCTTTGGTCTTTCTGGAAGATGTTTTTCCCACATGTGTAAATTTGAATTATGAAATAGAATATGTGATAACCTCCAAAACAGACCTTGCAAGTGTCTTCTCTTCCTTTCTACGCCTACCCGCTAGTCTGACACTGACTGATCTCCTGATTTATTTTTTTTGCCCTTCTCTAATCCCTTTCTCACAGAGGGGCCTGGATGATGCTTTTATGTCTCAAATTGATCATGCTACTTCCCTTCTAAAATTCTTGAGTGGCTTCCCTTTTTACCCAGGATGTAAGGTCAGAATCCCCAGAATGGCTTGTAATGCCCTGTGTAGACTGAGTCCTTCCTACTTCTCCAGCCTCGTTTTGTGAGTCTTCTCATCCACAACCCTCTGACCACAGCTTGTCTTCACAGAGTTCTCCAGTGGGACCGATTCTTTCCTGCCTCAGGACTTTTGCACTGCTGTTCCATCTGGGGGGACATTAGTTCTCACTCTTCACCTGGCTAAATACATCATCTTTCTAGTTTCAAATTGTGATTTCTCAGGCTATTGTCCAGCTCCCCATCTAAGTCAGATCTGCCTGTTGTGTTTTATCATAAGACCTTGTGTTTTCCCCTTAGGATCCTCATTACAATTGTTACATTTATTTGAGTTATGTTCATTTAATGTCAACCTCCCCTGCTTGATGGAAGTCCTACGATGGTAGGGATTATATCTTGTTCGCCCTTTGTAGCTATAGCACCTAACACAGTGCTTGGGACCAACTAAGCATGCAGTAAATAAATTAATTGAATTAGTGAAGAATGCATAATTAATTCATTACTTTTTGTTTGTTTGTTTTTGAGACGGAGTCTTGCTGTGTTGCCCAGGCTGGAGTGCAGTAGTGTGATTTTGGCTCACTGAAACCTCCACCTCCTGGGTTCAAGTGATTCTCCTGCCTCATCCTCCCGAGTAGCTGGGACTACAGGCACGTGCCACTACACCCAGCTAATTTTTTTTTTTTTTTGAGACGGAGTCTTGCTCTGTCGCCCAGGCTGGAGTGCAGTGACGTGATCTGGGCTCACTGCAAGCTCCGCCTCCCGGGTTCACGCCATTCTCCTGCCTCGGCCTCCCGAGTAGCTGGGACTACAGGTGCCCGCCACCGCGCCCGGCTCATTTTTTGTATTTTTAGTAGAGATGGAGTTTCACCGTGGTCTCGATCTCCTGACCTTGTGATCCGCCCACCTCGGCCTCCCAAAGTGCTGGGATTACAGGCGTGAGCCACCGCGCCGGGCCCACCCAGGTAATTTTTATATTGTTAGTAGAGACGGGGATTTCACTATGTTGGTCAGACTGGTCTTGAACTCCTGACCTCAGGTGATCCACTTGCCTCAGCCTCCCAAAGTGTTGGCATTACAGGTGTGAGCCACTAGTGCCCAGCCTCATTACTTTATTTTTAAGAATTTGCTTTGTTGATCCAGGCCTCTTGTGCATTGTACAGTTGTATACAATTTTACTTGACAGTATAGTGAATCTTATAGTGTTAGTGTTAAATATTTGTGGATGTCAGTGTATCTGACATGTGAGATATATATGAAACATATTTTGCAATTATATATATTTTAATGAGATAAAATTGAAATGCAAAATTCACAATTTTTATTAAAGTGCACAATTCAGTGGTTTTAGTATATTTACATATTATGCAACCATCACCACCGTCTACTTCTAGAACACTGTCATCACCCCCAAAAGAAATCCATTAGTAGTTAGCCCATTAGTACTTAAACTGATGATGTCCATCGAATTACCCCTTAGTAGTTAGACTTGATGATAATATCTTATACTTATCTGTGTTGAATATTATCTCACTGAATTTAGACTTTTGCTTATCTCAGTCTTTTTTGGTTGCTGATACACGTCTGCTGTTCCTGTCAGTTTGGTACCGTCCACTATTTAATCAACTTGCTTTCTATTACCTCATTCATTATCTCATCCAAGAGCAGAAGTGACTTCTTAAGCCACTTGCCCCCTTCTCTCAGAGTCTTGATCCTGATAGCAGATTCACTAGTTCTCTCAGTTTGATGTCATCTAGCAGTTGATAAGTTTGTCCTTCATCATGTCGCCAAAGAGCTCATCCAAGAAAGAAAGGAAGTCTTCTGAAATGATGACAGCGAATCCATGATATTCTTGCTGATGGATGGTTTCCAGTTTTTAGGTTCGTACAAAGTTCCAGTAAATAACTCATTTTAGAACCCTGCCAGAATTAATGTTGAACTCACTGACTTACAATTATACAATGCTGTATTCACCATGGGAAAATAGTGGTCTCATTTTCAAGTTCTGTCTGTGATGGAGGGACATCAGTAGATCCATGAGGCTTGCTTTTTCTTGATCATTCACTGTCAGTATGCCATCAGCTCCAAGGGCTAGCTCTTCTTTTCTCTTCCTTTAGCAAATAATAATTTTCTGGTTATAAAGGTAATATGGACTGCATGTGGAAATTAACCGCTGTTAATATTTGGGTACATTTTCTTCTGGTGTTTTTTTCTTTGCATACACTAAACATTGTTTGCTTAGAAATTTAGGACCACCCATTCAATTTTGCGGTTTGCTTCTTTAAACGTACCATATTGCAGTGTTCAAAACTTACTTTTAGAAGATTATGTGGGGCTCTTTTTTTAATCCTATGGAAATTTCATCATATTTACCGTTTCCCCATTTTAAGGCTACTATAAGACTGTCATGATGAACATCTGATTGTTATCAGCATGTGATTTCTTCCCTAGAATAGAACCCTAGATGGAATTACTGTGTCAAATAAGATGAATGGTTTTATAGTAGTTATATATTACCAAATGACTTTCCAAAAATGTTATGTCATTTAACACTTTCAGTAATAGAATATAGACTGTCTTTCTTACTATACCATTGCTTTATTATTTAAGGTTGTTTTTCGCTAATTTAAAGGGGAGAATAGCACTTCATTCTTTTAGTGTATTTTTTTTTTTTTTTACTAGTGAGGTTGAAGCTTTTCCAAAAATATGTTTACTGACCCTTTTGTTACTTTTTGAATTATCTATATTTTCCCCATTTTAATAATGGGTGATTTAGTGTATATGTATAGTGTATGTATTTCAATAGTTTTATTGAAGTATAATATAATTTATGTAGCATAAAATTTACCTTTCTAAAGTATGCAATTCTGTGATTTTTTTGTATATTCACAGAGTTGTATCACTGTCATCATTATCTAATTTCAGAACATTTTCATTACTCCAGAAAGAAACCCTATCCCTATTAGCAATCAGTCTCCATTTCTCCCTCTCCCCACCCAAGGTAACCACTAAATATACATTCTGTCTCTATATATGCTTGTTTTTCTGGACATTTTAAATTTAATCATATAATATGTGGCCTTTTGTGACCTCTTATTTTCACTTAATGTTTTTAAGGTTTGTCTAAATTGTAGCATGTACCAGTACTTCATTTCGTTTGATCTGTTCTGTGGCCAATACTGCATTTTGTTTATACATTTATCAGTTGAGGGAGATTCGTGTAACTGTTTTTTGGCAATTATGAATAATGCTGCTGTGAACTTCGGTGATAAGTTTTGTGTGGACATATGTTTGTATTTCTCTTGGATAGAATTTCATTTCTCTAAGAACAGAATTGCTGAATCGTATAGCAACTTTGTGCTTATCATTTTAAGGCACTGCCAAATTATTTTCTGAAGTGGCTGCACCATTTTAGAACCCTGAGAATGATGTGTAAGGGTTCCAGTTTTTCCATGTCATCACCAGCTCTGGTCATTGTTTTTTATTTAGCCATTCAGGTGGGTGTGAAGTGGTATCTCGTCCTGGTTTTGATTTGTGTTTTTCTAATGACTAATGATATTGAGCATGTTTTCATGTGCTTATCAACCATTTTCCTGTCTTTTTTGGAGAACTGCTTATTCAATTCCTTTGTTTCTTTCTTAATTGAGTTTTTTGTCTTAAATTATTGGGTTGCAAAATTATATAATCTGGATACAAATCCTTAGTTATATGACTTGTAAATGTTTCCTCCCATTCTGTGGGTTTTCTTTTCACTGTTTTTATGTTCCTTGAAGCACAAAAAGTTTTTAAGTTTGATCAAGTCCAACTTATTTTTTCTTTTGTCACTTGTGCTTTTGGTGTCATATCTATGTATATTTTCTAGAAAGCCTTTTTCTGATTATAAAAGTCATACATTACAGGAAATTTAGTTCAAAGGAGCAGAAAGAAAATAGCAATTCTGCATAATTTCAAAATCTGGAAAAAATTGCTGTGTATATATTGGCGTTTTTCTTTATATATATAAAGCAGTGCAACTTAAAAGAGAATCATGTCCATTTTCTCTGTGGGGGGTGTGTGTGTGCATAGTTTTGGGGAATGAGAGCTTGGTTTTTAGTATGTCAAAATATTTTTCTCATGTTATTAAACCTTCTGAAAAGTAATTTTTTTTGTAACCACATAGTCCACATTGTAATGATGACCATACGTTATTTAGTGTCTGGAGGCAATTCTCCATGGCCTTTTGCAGTTTTGCACTTTTGTTCTGAACTATCTTTTTCAAGGATGACTTTAGAGTGAACAGCCTTGAAAGAGAGGAATAGCTTCTCCCTTAGTAGCGGAGGGCAGGTTTATTTGCTGTCCAGGGTAATAAAGATAATGTTATCCTCAGGGACAAAGGATTACTTGCATCCTGTTTATGTGATGGGCATTTCTTAACTCTTTGAGTCTCTAAGGTTCCTTATCTAGGATGCAGAGCCCTGCTGTGTGCAGCATCCATATGGACTGCTCCATATTGCCCCTTAGACTAGGGAGGAGGAACATGGAGACGTAATATGAAGATAAAGCTTATCCCTCCTGGTGCACAGAATACTAATGTCCTTTGTCTCTGACCCAGAAGTCTTGTGTCTTCTGCCAGCAATGAAACACTGGGAGGCTATTTGTTAGGTTGTAAGCAGGCTAAAATTTCAAACACTTCCTAGTTCTTGACAGTTAATCCCCTAGTATTTGATACTTAATTTATCTCTATATTGTCACTATAATAAATAACTGATAGGCCGGACGCCGTGACTCACGCCTGTAATCCCAACATTTTGGGAGGCCAAGGCGAGAGGATCATTTGAGGTCAGAAGTTCAAGGCCAGCCTGGCCAACATGGCGAAACCCTGTCTCTACTAATATACAAACCTGTCTCTACTAATATAAAATACAAAAATTAGCCAGTCATAGTGGCAGGTGCCTGTAATCCTAGCTACTCGAGAGGCTGAGGCAGGAGAATCACTTTAACCTGGGAGGCAGAGGTAGCACTGAGCCGAAATCACGCTGCTACACTGCAGCCTGGGCCAGAGAGCAAGACTCTGTCTCAGAAAAAAACAAAACAAAACTAAAAACCTGATAAACATCAGTGTATTTGAATTGTTGTGTAAATCTCTATTACCTCAGATTAAATTTCTCAGGTATATTTTCTGGTTCCATTTCTATATATATTTTAAGGATTTTTGATGCTGTTTGTATGTTTTCCTCTAGGATAGTGTCTGCTAGTATGGCAGAGGAATACCCTTTAAAACATTCTTGAGAATTATAGATGAAGTATGGTTTCTCATCAATTTATGTTTATTTATTTACTGTTGAGATTGAATTTATTTTTTGCAATTATTTATAACAAGAGCAATACAACAGTAGCACTGATAATACGGATAAGATCCATAATATCCATAAGATTCATAGTACCTGGATCTTATTAAGAAAATAATTTATCTAATAGGTACCTCAGTTTCACTATGTCCCAAACTGACCTGATTCCCTCTCGCCTCACACCCAATTTTCTCCTCTTGTACTCTTTCCAGTCTCGGTGATCCACCCTTCCAGTGCTGGAGCCAGTAACTTTGGAGTTATCCTTCACTCCTCTTTTTCTCTCCTCCCGTATCTATTCTAATAGTAAATCCTCAGCACTCTACTTTCAAAATATATCCAGGTTATCCTACCTCCATTCCTACCACCCTGTTCTGAAATACTGTCAACTCTTGCCTGGTCCCCTTTCCATTTTTGCCGCTCCCCCACCAGTTTATTTTTGCCAGAGATACTGTTAAATATAATTTGGAGCTTGGACTTCTTTCGTGAGTCTCCTTACACCGAGAGCATCCAAACTGGAAAGGAAAAAGTCAAATTATCCTTATTTGCAGATGATAGGATCTTATATTTGGAAAAACCTAAAGACTCCACCAGAAAACTATTGGAACTGACAAAGAATTCTGTCAAGTTGCAAGATACGAAATCAAAATACAAAAAACAGTAGCGTTCATGTGTGCCAACAGTGAACAATGTGAAGAAATCAAGACAGCAATCCTATTTATAATGCTACAAATAATATAAAATACCTAGGAAACAATTTAACCTAAGAAGTAAAAGATCTCTAAAAGGCAAACTATAAAACACTGATGAAAGAAATTGAAGAGGACACACAAAAATGGAAAGATATTCCCTGTTCATGGATTGGAAGAATAAATATTGTTAAAATGTCCATACTACCCAAAGCAGTCTACAAATTCAGTACAACCCCTATCAAAATGCCAATGCTATTCTTGACAGAAATAGAAAAAAACCCTAAAAGTTATATAGAATAACAAAAGACCCAGAATAGCCAAATGTATTATGTGAGAAAAGAACAAAACTGGAGGAATCACATTACCTAAAAGGAAATCAGTATGTCCAAGAGATACCTGCACTCCCATGCCTATGGCAGCATTATTCACAGTAGTCGAGATTTGGAAGTAACTAAGTGGCCATCAACATGTATAAAGAATGTATAAAGAAAACATAGTACATATATACAATGGAGCAAGACTCTGTCTCAAAAAAAAAAAAACCAAAAAAAAAAAAACCCTGATAAACATCAATGTATTTAAATTGTTGTGTAAGTCTCTATTACCTCCGATTAAAGTTCTCAGGTATATTTTCTGGTTCCATTTCTATATATATTTTAAAGATTTTTGATGATGTTTATATGTCTTCCTCTAGGATTGTGTCTGCTAGTATGGCAAAGGAATACCCTTTAAAAAATTATTGAGAATTATAGATGACGTGTGGTTTCTCATCAATTTATGTTTATTTGTTTACCTTTGAGATTGAATTTATTTTTTGCAATTATTTATAACAAGAGCAATACAACAATAGTACTGATAGCACTGATAGAAGAAAATCCTGAAATAACACTATAGCTATTGTGATAGGCACCATTCTATAGATTTACATTAAGACGCTTAGACCTCACAATCACCCTAAGAGTTGAGTGCTGTTGTTATCCCCATTTCACAGATGAGGAAACCAAAGTTAAATAAGTTAGTGAGCTGTAAGAGGCAGAGTGAGGATTCAAAACCAGGCAGTGTGGCCCCAGAGTGTGTGTTCTTAACAACTCTACCATTTTGCATTTTGATGTTGAGAACAGGAAAGAAAATGCAGTTTAGGTTCCCAGTGGCCTTAAAATGCTATTTCCAGGCCCTCTGGAGTCCTGTTTGCATCCTTGTCTCTAGAGTAATGGGCTGCCTCTATATTATCAAGCATTACCCTTGGTTTTTCTTGTCGTTGCAATTTGATTTTATCAAAAGAACAAACCTCAGTATTATTTTGATTTAGATCTGTTTAAAGATGGATTATTATCTAATTGTCAGACTTTTATTGCACAATATTTAACAGCTGTTGAGGAGGTGGTCACTGTAATCAAATATGCTCTTACTCCAAAGACAAGGCTGATACGTTTGTTGGAATGAAGCCATCCACTTAAAAGTGTAGCTGTGGCAGTATTTTTTTTTTTTTTAAAGTTTTCCAGGTAAGAATAGATTGTCTAAGCCAAGTAATCACAGAAGTTGTGATTAAACATTCCTCCAAAATCACCCACATTTCATGAAATCCTCACTTCTAACAAGTCTAGCAAAAGTTGAAGTCTGGTTGTCTTGCGTGGAGGCTTGGGTGTACAGAACACACGGTCTGTTATAGAACTTAATAATTCTCATTCATTCATTCATTCGTTCAGTGTTATATATAAATGCAGCTAGCTGTCAGTTACCTTTCTAATTCGGGGGATATGGACTGTTTCCATGTATGTGGTATGTGTATGTATGTTACAGAGAAAATGCTATGGAGAAAAATATAAAGAGATAAAGTATGGTGGTTGGGGTGAGTTAGGATTGTTATTTTATATGTGATGATAACTTGGCTTTCTTGATAAAATAACTTTTGAGCAAAGACCTAAAAAAGTGTGGGAACAAACCATCTGCATATTTAAGGAAAGCAAGTTCCAGGCACGGGAAACATCTCATGCAAAGGTGTTGAAAAAAGAGTGTGCCTGGGTATCCAGGGAGTAGTGGTCACGCAGTGAGGTCCAGGAGCAGGGAGTGGGGTAGTTGTGGGAAATGAGATTGGAGAGGGAGAAAGGGCAGATCATGTACAGAATTTCCCTCTGGGTGTGAGGAGACCCACAAAAGAAGTCCAAGTTCCAAATTATGTTTAACAGTATCTCTGGCAAAAATAAACTGGTGGGGGAGCAGCAAACATGGAAAGGGGACCAGGCAAGAGCTGACAGTATTTCAGAACAGGGTGGTAGGAATGGAGGTAGGATAACCTGGATATATTTTAAAAGTAGAGTACTGAGGATTTACTGTTGGAATAGATATGGGAAGAGAGAAAAAGAAGAGTGAAGGATAACTCTAAAGTTATTGGCTCCAGCACTGGAAGAGTGGATCGCCGAGATTGGAAAGAGTACAAGAGGAGAAAATTGGGTGTGAGGCCAGACAGAATCAGCTCAGTTTGGGACATAGTGAAATTGAGGTACTTATTAGATATACGAATTATTTTCTTAATAAGATCCAGGTACTACGAATCTTACGGATCTTATGGATAAGTTCCTTATCTTAAGGAACTATGGAATGACAATACAAGACATATTTTATAGGATTATTTTCAAAATCATGTGTACTTTACAAAGGTCTCAAATTCTTTTGAAAGTAGTCTGATATAAATAAGTCATAATAAATTCAGTCAACCAATGAAATTCTGGAAAATTCTTTAAAAATTTTTTTAAAAACTTTTGTGAGCACATAGTAGATCTGTATATTTATGGAGTACATGAGATACTTAGATACAGGAATGCATTGTGTAATAATCACATCATGGTAAATGGGGTATCTAGCTCCTCAAACATTTATCCTTTGTGTTACAAACAATCCAGTTATACTCTTTTAGTTACTTTAAAATGCTAAATTATTATTATTTAGTAAATTATCATTCACCCTGTTGTGCTATCAAATATTAGGTCTTACTCATTCTTTCTAACTACTTTCTGTACCTGTTAACATTTGCCACTCTCTGCCCTCACCTGCCCCAGACCCCACTCCCTTCCCCAGCCTCTGGTAACCATCCTTCTACCCTCTGTCTCCATGAGTTCGCTTGTTTTAATTTTTAGCTCCCACTAATAAGTGAGAATATGTGAAGTTTGTCTTTCTTTAGCTGGCTTATTTCACTTAGCATAATGACCTTCACTCCCATCCATGTTATTGCAAATGACAGGATCTCCTCCTTTTTTAATGGCTGAATAGTACAGCATTGTTTACGTGTACTACGTTTTCTTTATACATTCGTCTGTTGATGGCCACTTAGTTTGCTTCCAAATCTTGACTACTGTGAATAATGCTGCCATAAACATGGGAGTGCAGTTATCTCTTGGACATACTGATATATAACCAGCAGTGGGCTTGCTGGATTATAGCCTAGCTCTAATTTTAGTTTTTTGAGGAACCTCCAAACGGTTCTCCATAGTGATTATACTAATTTACATTCCCACCAACAGTGTATGAGAGTTCCCTTTTCTTCTTAACCTTGCCAGCATTTGTTATTGCCTGTCTTTTGGATAAAAGCCATTTTAACTGGGGTGAGATAGTATCTCATTGTAGTTTTGATTTGCACTTCTCTAGTGATTCCTGATGTTGAGCACCTTTTCATATACCTGCTTGCCATTTGTATGTCTTCCTCTGAGAAATGTCTATTCAGAAATTTTGTCTATTTTTAAATCAGATTATTAGATTTTTTCCTATAGAGTTGTTTGAGCTCCTTATATATTCTGGTTATTACTCCCTTGTCAGATGGGTAGTTTACAAATATTTTCTCCCATTCTGTGGGTTGTCTTTTTGCTTTGTTGGTCGTTTCCTTTGCTGTGAAGAAGCTTTTTAACTTGGTAGGGCAAGAGATATGGGTCTAGTTTCATTCTTCTGCATATGGATATCCAGTTTTCCCAGCACCATTTATTGAAGAGACTGTCTTTTTCCCAGTATATGTCATTGGCACCATTTTCAAAAACAAATCCACTGTAGATGTGTGGATTTGTTTCTGGTTTCTTACTCCGTTCCAGTGATCTACATGTCTGTTTTTATGCCAATACCATACTGTTTTGGTTACTGTAGCTCTGTAGTATAATTTGAAGTCAGTTAATGTGATTCCTCCAGTTTTGTTCTTTTCTCACAGAATACATTTGGTTATTCTGGGTCTTTTGTTATTCTATATAACTTTTAGGATTTTTTTCTATTTCTGTCAATAATGGCATTGGCATTTTGGTAGGGATTGTATTGAATTTGTAGATTGCTTTGGATTGTGTGGACATTTTAACAATATTCTTCCAATCCATGAACAGGGAATATCTTTCCATTTTTTGTGTGTCCTCTTCAATTTCTTTCATCAGTGTTTTATAGTTTGCCTTTTAGAGATCTTTTACTTCTTAGGTTAAATTGTTTCCTACAAATTTTATATTATTTGTAGCTATTATAAATAGGATTGCTTTCTTGATTTCTTTTTCACATTGTTCACTGTTGGCATACGTGAACGCTACTGTTTTTTGTATTTTGATTTCGTATCTTGCAACTTGACAGAATTCTTTGTCAGTTCCAATAGTTTTTTGGTGGAGTCTTTACGTTTTTCCAAATATAAGATAATATCATCTGCAAACAAGGATAATTTGACTTTTTCTTTTCCAGTTTGAATGCTCTTTATTTTTTTTTCTGTTGTCTGATTGCTCTAGCTAGGACTTATAGTACTATGTTGAATAATAGTAGTGACAATGGGCATGCTTGACAATGGGCACACTAGCACTGACTGCTTGAGCAAACAGATGTGCAAAAAGAAAACTAATAAAAACTCTACACTTTCACTTCATACTCCCCTCTTTTTAACTTTTTGTTGAATCTCTTGATGTCTTATTGTACTATGTCTTGAAAAGTTGTAGTTACCATTTTTGATTGGTTCATCATTTAATCCTTCTACTTAAGAGTAGTTCACATACCATAGTTCTTTAGGTTGGGACGTTCTTTGTTGTTATCCCTTTGAATACACTTTATATTCCCATTTCTTTCTCTGCCTCCTCTGAGACCAATAACTCTTAGATTTACCCTTTTGAGGCTTTCTAGATCTTGTAGGCATGCTTCATTGTTTTTTACCCTTTTTTCTTTTATCCCCTCTGTGTATTTTCAAATAGCTTGTCTTCAAGCCCACTAATTTTTTTTTTTTTGAGTTGGAGTCTCGCTCTGTCACCCAGGCTGGAGTGCAGTGGCCGGATCTCAGCTCACTGCAAGCTCTGCCTCCCGGGTTTACGCCATTCTCCTGCCTCAGCCTCCCGAGTAGGTGGGACTACAGGCGCCCGCCACCTCGCCTGGCTAGTTTTTTGTATTTTTTTTAGTAGAGACGGGGTTTCACCGGGTTAGCCAGGATGGTCTCGATCTCCTGACCTCGTGATCCGCCCATCTCGGCCTCCCAAAGTGCTGGGATTACAGGCTTGAGCCACTGCGCCCGGCCGTTAATTTTTTTCTTCTACTTGATCCATTCTGATATTAAGAGTTCTGATGCATTCTTCAATATAGCAATTGCATTTTTCAACTCCAGAATTTCTGCTTGATGCTTTTTAATTATTTCAATCTATTTGTTAAATTCATCTGGTAGAATTTTGAATCCCTTCCCTGTTAATTTGAATTTCTTTGAGTTTCCTCAACAATGCAATTTTGAATTTTCTGTCTGAAAGGTCACATACGTCTGTTTCTCCAGGATTGTTTCCTGGTGCCTTAGTTCATTTGGTGAGGTCATGTTTTCCTGGATGGTCTTGATGCTTGTGGATGTTTGCTGGTATCTGGGCAGTGAAGAGTTAGGTATCTATTGTAGTCTTTACACTCTGGGCTTGTTTGTTGTCATATTTATTGGAACTTTCCAGGTATTCAAAGGGACTTGGTACCAAAGCCCAATAATGCTGTGGTTTTTGCAGACTCACAGAGGTACTGCTTTGGTGGTTTTAGATAAGATCCTGAAGAATTATCTGGATTATCAGAGAGAGAGAGAGAGAGTCTTTTTCTCTTCCTTTATTTTTTCCCAAACAGATGGAGTCTCTCTGTGCTGAACTATCTGGAGCTGGGAATGGGGTGACACAAGTACCCCTGTGGCCACCACTACTGGGACTGCACTGGGTTAGACTTGAAGCCAGCACAGTACTGGGTCTTGCCCAGGACCCACTGTAACCACTACCTGGCTACTTCCAATGTTCAGTTAAGGCCCGAGGGCTCCACCATTAGCAGGTGGGGAAGCCAGTTAGGCGTGTGTCGTTCCCTTCAGGGTGATGAGTTCCCTCAGGCCCTGGGCAGGTCCAGAGATGTTGTCTGGGAGCCAAGGATTGGAGTCAGAAACCTTAAAAACCTACCTCATGTTATATTGTACTGCAGGAAAGTTGGCCTTCAAAACCCGAGATGAAGTCTTTCCTGCTCTTCCCTCTCCTTTCTGTAGGCAGAGGAGCCTCTTCCGGTAGCCACCACCACCATTGGTCTGTGGAGTTTCTGCTGGCCACCACCAGTGTTCACTTAAAGCCCAAGGGCTCTTCCGTCAGCTTGTGGTGAATGCTGCCAGGCTTGGAACCCACCCTTCAGGGCAGTGTGCCCCCCCCCCCGGCCCAGGGCAGGTCCAGAAAGGATGTCAAGAGCCTTGGCCTGGAATCAGGGAACCCAAGGGCCCACGTAGTGCTGTATCCCGCTATGGCTGAGCTGGTACCTAAGGTGCAAGACAAAGTCCCCTTTACTTTTCCCTCTGTTTTTTTCAAGCACAAGGAGTCTCTCCCCATAGCCCCCACAGCTGCAAATATATGCTGGGCTCACCTGAAGCCAGCACACCTCAGTCTCACCCAAGGCCCACTGCGTACCACCTGGGTATCACTGCTCATTATTCAGGGCCCAAGAGCTCTTTTGTCAGCAGATGATGAATCCTGCTAGGACTGAGTTCTGCTCTTCCATTGAGCAGGTTTCCTTCTGTCCCAAGGTGTGTCTAGAAATGTCATCTGGGAGCTAAGGCCTGGAATGGGGGCCTCACAACTAACTCTGCGTCGTGCCTGATCCTTTTGTAGCTGAGTTGTTATCCAAGATGCAAAACCATCCTTTTTACTCTTTGCTCTCTTCTCCTCAAGCAGAAGGAAGGAGTCACTTCCATGAGGCACTGCCTGGGGTTGTGAGAGGGGTGGCACAAGCATTCCCTTAGCCACCCCAGCTTGTGTCTCCCTAGGCTACATGCTACCCCAATCCACTGACTCTAAAACCAGCCCAGCACTAGGACTTGCCTAGGAGTTGCAGTCCTTGTGTCCTGGATTGCCTTTCAAATTTACTGAGGACCTGGGAGCACTTTAGCCTGCAGTAGTGAGGCTTGCCAGAATTCAAGTTCTAACCACTGGGACAGGCGATTTCCCTGTAACTAAGGCTGGTCCACATGCTCACTGAGCCCAACACAGCTTTGCTCTGCTATGATAGGGTGGCACTGAATTGAATGCCGAGTCCCCAAGTAGCTGTGCTCTCCTCCCTGCAAGTGCACAGATTCTTTTTCCACATAGGAGAAACGATCTGTGGACTTGGTCACTGCCAGGGGATGGGGGACAGGTTGCCTTGGCAATTCAAGACTGTCTTTCTTGCCCTTGTCAGTGCCTTTTTCAGCAATACGAAGTTAAAACCAGGTACTTTAATAGCTCACCTGATTTTTGGTTCATATGACAGTGCTTTTGTGTGTGTGCGTGTAGTTGTTAAAACTTGGTGTTCCTGCAAGCAGGATGATCTGTGGAGGCTTCTATTTGGCCATCTCTCCTTCCATCCCCATAGTTTCTCTGGAATTTTTTTTTTATGGTATGATCAGCCATATCTCCTGATGGATATTATTATATTATTTAACATTGAATATTTTATTCTATATCATGTACATAAATATACTTATTTCCAGTAGTTTAATCTTTGGTCTTTGTCATCTTCCCCTATCATCTATTAAGATTGAAGTCATAGAGTCTAAATACGTTTCGCAGTATGAGAAGAGTGTTGTATTTAAGAGTATACTGGATGGCTCCTTTGTAATATGAAAGATTCTGCTTTGCTTTTTCTGGTTTCTATGTTTAGGTGTTTGCATCTGTTTAAAAAAGCAAACAAATATATATTTGTATACTTACGTACAGCACCACAACCAACCCAATTTAAACAATGGGCAAAGGACTTGAATAGACATTTCTCCAAAGAAAATATACAAATGGCCAATAAGTACATCAACAGATGAATAAACAGAATGTGATATGTACATGCAATGGAATATTATTCAGCCATGAAAAGGAATGAAATTGTGATACATGCTACAATATGGGTGAACCTTGAAGACATGATGCTAAGTGAAATAAGCCAGACAAAAAAAGGACAGATAATATATGATTCTACTTATATGAGGTATATAGAATTCTTAGAAATAAAAAGCAAAATAAAAGTTATGAGGAACTGAGAGTAGGAGAAAATAAGGGTTTTTGCTTAATAGTTACAGAGTTTTTGTTTCAGGGATTGAGAAAGTTTTGGAAATTGATAGTGGTGATGGTTTCACAACAGTGAGTGTACTTAGTGCCACCGAATTATGAAGGGGTGGCCTGCCCCTCCACACCTGTGGGCGTTTCTCATTAGATGGAACGAGAGACTTGAGAAAAGAAATGAGACACAGAGACAAAGTATAGAGAAAGAAAAAGTGGGCCCAGGCGACCGGCGCTCAGCATACAGAGGACCCACGCCGGCACCGGTCTCTGAGTTCCCTTAGTATTTATTGATAATTATCTTTACCATCTTAAAGAAAAGGAAGTGGCAGGATAATAGGATCATTATAGGGAGAAAGTCAGCAGTAAGACATATGAATAAAGATCTCTGTGACATGAGTAAGTTTAAGGAAAAGTGCTGTGCCTTGATATGCATATGTAAACATCTCCATAAACCTTTTTAGTGCATAAAGAGCAACATTGCGCTAGCAAGTCCCCACTTTTAACAGCAAGCTGCCTTCAGGCACTTGTTTAACAAAGCACACCCTGCACAGCCCAAAATCCTTTAAACCTTGAGTCACCACAGCACATGTCTCTTGCAAGGACAAGGTTGGGGGTAGGGTCACAGATTAACAGCATCTCAAATACAGAACAAAATGGAGTCTCTTATGTCTACTTCTTTCTATGTAGACACAGTAATAGTCTGATCTTTCTTTCTTTTCCCCACAGAATTATACACTCAAAATGGTGTATAGGATATCTTTTGTGTGTATTTTGTGACATTAAAAAAATACATTTCCTGGCACATAACCGGTGCTCAGTAAATACTTATTAACTGAATAAATTTGTCGAATGAACTAATACTTAATTTGGCAAATGTATATCAACTATTAGCCTGATAGTGGGTGGCATTGTGGGTCTGAAGTCAGATACTCAGTTAAAATTCTTACTCTGCCACATATGTATATTTTTGATTTTGACATAATTAAAACACTAACATATTTACATATTATAAAATTCATTTAAAATTATATAGTTAAGTAGTTTTTGATATATTCACAACATTATGTAACCGTCACTACTATCTATGTAATTTCTGAACATTTTCATCACCCCAAAAAAGAAATCTGGTGTTTACTAGCAGTCATCCCTCCTTTCTCTCTCCCTACACCGTGGACAATCTCTAGAGATTTGCTTATCCAGGACATTTTATATAAATGGAATCATACAATTTATGGTCCGTTGTGACTGGTTTCTTTCAGTTAAGCATAACTTAAGGTTTTCAGGGTTCATCCATGTTGTAGCATGTATCAGTAGTTCATTACTTTTTATTGCTGAATAATATTCCATTGCATGGATATACCCCACATTTGTTTATGCATTCATCAGTTGATGGATATTCGAGTTGTTTCTACTTTTTATTAGGAATAGTGCTGCTATGAACATTTATGTATAAGTTTTTTTGTGTATGAAAATATGTTTTCAGTTCTCTTGGGTATATACTCAGGAAATTGTTACATCATATATGAATGTATGCTTAACCTTTTGAGAGGCTAACAGTTTTTCCAAAGAGACTGCACCATTTTATATTCCCAACAGTGTTGTGTGAAGGTTCCAGTATCTCCATATCCTCAACAACACTTGTTATTATCTCTTCTGATTATAGCTATCCTAATGGGTGTGAAGCGGTATCTCATGGTAGTTTGAGTTGTATGTCCCTGGTGGCTAATTATGTTGAGCATCTTTTTATGTGCTTATTAGCTATTCATATGTCTTCTTTGGAGAAATGTCTATTAAGATCCTTTGTTCATTTTTATTTCATTATCTTCAACTTTTGTGTTAAGTTCCGGGTTACATGTGTAAAATGTGCAGGTTTGTTACATTAATAAACGTGTCAGAGTGGTTTGTTGTAAAGATCATCTCATCATCTAGGTATGAAGTCCAGCATCCATTAGCTTTTATTCCTGATATTCTCCCTCCCCTTACCACCCCTCTGACAGGCCCCAGTGTGTGTTGTTCCCAATGATGTGTCCACGTGTTCTCATTGTTCAGCTTCCGCTTATAAGTGAAGACATGGAATGTTTGGTTTTCTGTTCCTGCATTAGTTTGCTGAGGATGACAGCTTCTAGCTCCTGTTCGTTTTGTAAATTGGGTTATCTATCTTTTTAATGTTGAGTTGTAAATGTTCTTTATACATTTTGGGTACTAAATAATTAGATATATGGCTTGCAAATGTTTTCTTTCATTCTGTAGGGTGTCTTTCTCATTGTTATCTTTGAAATACAGGTTTTTAATCCTAATGAACTACAATTTATCTATTTTTCTTTGGTTGCTCATACTTTAGGTGTCATGTCTAAGAAATTACCTAATCCAAGGTCACAAAGATTTACACTGTTTAGGTCTTTGATCTGTGTTGACTTAATTTTTGTATATGGTGTGAGATAGAGGTCCAGATGCATTCTTTTGCATGTGGAATTCCAGTTGTCACAGCAGCATTTTTTGAAAATAATTTTCCTATTCCATTTAATTGTCTTCGTACCTTTGTTGAAAATTGATTCTCTGTAGATGCATGGATTTATTTCTGGACTCTCAGTTCTATTCCTTTAATATCTATGTCTATCCTTAGGCAATACCACATAATCTTGATTATTATAGCTAGGTATATGATCTTGAAAGCTTTGGTTTTCTCATGTATAGCTTGTTAGAGACTAAACAGAATACATTTAAAGCACTAAATAAAATGGCACATAGTACATTTTAGCTGTTTTTAAGTTATTTTTATAATCATCATCATTGCAAAAGGATGTGGCCACAAGTTTGTATGCTGAAAGAACTTCCATGAAATTTGAGAATAAAAAGAATTTTCTAAATCCAAACATTTCATTTGACCTACTCATTCACTGCCCGCTGCACAATGAGTTTGAATATTTTTTCCTCTGGAGGTTCTCTGTAAAGAATGCCTCCCTGTAACCCAACTCTAGTTCACACCCAGACTTTGGAGCACATTGTTCTGTAATAAAAACATTGATCTCATCAAACACATGGATTTTAGGAAAGGTGTCAGGTTTCACTCAGGAAGCCTCTGCAGTGGCCTATGAGACAAAGCCTCAGTGACATCGCCCTAGATTCCTGAAGGAGGGTTTTTTTGGAATGGAAGTATGGAGAAGAAACTGGGAAACACACTTTGACTTTTTAGTGGAGGAAAGTAAGAGGGTAACATTTGTGCTGCCATGAAAGCTTTAAAAAGGGATGCAATTAAGGCACTATTCACCTTGAAACATTTATAGGCTTGTAAGGAATGATAAAGACATGAAACCGTAACCTCCTATGTAAGTCTAGTTGAGCCATTATTTATTTATTAGTAAATTTCGACATTTCCCTGTTGAACTCACGTTATTAACTGATTAGGTTTGGTTATCACTTCTGTCTTACGTCTGGAGGCAAAACAGCATTTGGAGTGCTTGTTTTCACAGATGTACATATATTTTCTCATCCTTATTTAAAGCTTATTTTTATTGCTCTTTTTTTCCATTCTGAACAGGACAAGCTGTGAAGTATGCTTGAAATTAAACCTCTTGACCAGACACCCAAGATTCCGTGACTTTGTCCGTGTGATGGTTCAGTTTTATATTCTCATACTGCACTCAGAGGGAGTCCAAGAAGCTCATTTTGTACCATATTTCTTAGGCCAGGAAAAGTCTAAACTATTTTTCGTAATGCCCTTTCCCCTGGTGGACAGCTAGTTGAAGCCTCTGGGAGTAAAAGTACTTCCCAGGACATAAACCCAACCCTTCCTCCCACAACCATTTAAAATGGTTTAAAAATAACCCCCACTTAATGTTTTGTGGCAGGCTATGACAACTTTATAAAAATTGTATGTTTACTTTTCTCCACTTTTTCATTTATTAAAACACTGCTTATCATAGATTCCCGGAGAAATAAATTTATTGCCAAGCTGTGAAAGTAAATTTTATTCCTCATGTAACAAAGCACACATTATTTAGAACATTCAAGGTACAGTTGAACTGTGCAAGTTGCAGTGAACCATTCACCCAGTTTGAGTAGTGGTAGTTTAAGGAAGGGATTCTGCCTTTTAAGCTAAACAGATAAATTTAAAGACACTATTGATGTGTATATTCATTCACTTGTACATTCAGCAAGTATTCCTTGAGTGCTTTCTCTATGCCAGATACTGTTTTAGGCCCTGGAGATCCAATGGTGAATAAGACAGACAGGGGCCCTAGTTTCATGGAACTTACAGTGTAGTAAAGAATTAAACAAAAATAATATTGCAGTTCTTTAAAACAATATACATGTCATAACTGTAAGCCAAGATTTTGGAAAGTCTCCCATTTTTAGAAGATTTTCCCCAGATCCTGCCATCCTCCCCCTATAAACCTTCCAGTTGCTCCCACCCTACTTGGAGTGAAAGTCAAAGTCGTAACATTGTCCCAGAAGGCCCTACAAAGTTTATCCATTTAGTAGGCACCTCATTTCCTACTCCTTTCCCCTCACAGATGCTGATCCAGAAGTCCACACCTCCTTGTAGACCCTTGACCATATCCACCTGTTCCTGCCCAGGGTCTTGTCATTTGTTGTTCCCTCTGCCTGGGATGCTCTCCCCAGATATCCCCATTGCTGGCTCTCTCGCTCACTCTGGTCCCTACTGAAGTATCTAATTATGTTATTAGAGAAGACTTCCCTGGGCACCTAATATGGCTCCATGTCCCCACCCAAATCCCTTCTTGGATGTAATCTGCATTGTAATCCTCACATGTTAGGGGAGGGACCTCATGGGAGGTGATTGGATCATAGGGATGGTTTCCCCTTACTTTTCTCCTAAGTGATAGTGAGTTCTCGTAAGAGAAGACTTCCCTGGGCACCTGATATGGTCTGGCTCCATGTCCCCACCCAAATCCCATCTTGGATTGTAATCTGAATTGTAATCCTCACATGTTGGGGGAGGGACCTCATGGGAGGTGATTGGATCATAGGATGGTTTCCCCTTTTCTCCTAAGTGATAGTGAGTTCTCGTAAGAGAAGACTTCCTTGGGCACCTGATATGGTCTGGCTCCATGTCCCCACCCAAATCCCATCTTGGATTGTAATCTGAATTGTAATCCTCACATGTTGGGGGAGGGACCTCATGGGAGGTGATTGGATCATAGGATGGTTTCCCCTTTTCTCCTAAGTGATAGTGAGTTCTCGTAAGAGAAGACTTCCCTGGGCACCTGATATGGTCTGGCTCCATGTCCCCACCCAAATCCCATCTTGGATTGTAATCTGAATTGTAATCCTCACATGTTGGGGGAGGGACCTCATGGGAGGTGATTGGATCATAGGGGTGGTTTCCCCTTACTTTTCTCGTAAGTGATAGTGAGTTCTTGTAAGAGCTGATGATTTTATAAGGGGCTCTTCCCTTTCCTTCTGTACTTCTCTCTGTTGCTGCCTTGTGAAGAAGGATGTGTTTGCTTCCTCACCTGCCATGATTGTAAGTTTCCTGAGGCCTCCCCAGCCATGCAGAACTGTGAGGCAATTAAACCTCTTTCCTTTATAAATTACCCAATCTTGGGTACTATCTTATAGTAGTGTGAGAAGGGACTAATACAGCATCCTGCTGACCCTCCTCACCCAACTGCTTATCCTGCTTTAATTTCCTCTCTAGGAATCTTCTGGCACACATATGTGGTGATGTGGTTCCACCGTATCTTATGCCAAGTTGTAATCCCCAATGTTAGAGGTGAGGCCTGGTGGGAGATGGTTGCATTATGGGGGTGGATTTCATAAGAATGGTTTAGCACCATCGCCTTGGTGCTGCTCTTGTGATAGTGAGTTCTTTTGAGATCTGGTTGTTTAAAAGAGCGTGGCACCTCCTCCCTCCCTCTTTCTTGTTCCTGCTCCCACCATGTGAGAAGCTTTACTCCCCCTTTGCCTTCCACCATGATTGGAAGCTTCCTGAGGCCTTCCCAGAAGCAAAAGCCACTCTGCTTCCTGTACAGCCTGCAGAACCATGAGCTGATTCAACCTCTTCTCTTTATAAATTACCCAGCCTTAGGTATTTCTTTATAGCAATGTAAGAACAGACTAATACATGAGGGATTTCTTTTCTTTTCTTTTTTTACATATTTATTCCCTGTTTCCCTGCTTTCCCACCTTCAAGTAGAATACAAACTCCATGTGAGCAGTGACTTTATCTTCCCAATTCATGTGTCCCTAGCACTCAGAACACTCTATGTCTGGTACAGAGTAAAGGTGCACAATAAATATTTGTTGTATGAATGAATAAAGGAAACGGTTTAATGTGACTTGGTGTCGATGCTTCAGTATCTTTCAATATCTTTCAACAGCCATGTTTTTTTCTTCTCCTCCAGTATTCTCCATTTTAGTTATATGGCCCTACTTTTCACATTTGCAGATGAAGTTTTGTTTTATTTTTTTTCTTGTCTCTGCTCTGTTTCCTGTATGTGCAACATCTTTCACAGCTGAATCTTAACTTCCTGTCTGAAAAGTCAAATTCAATAATAAAGCATTCTGGGTTAATCATACTTGATTCTACCTACAAGCCATCACATAATTTATTTTTACCATAGTACTGTTAATTTTCATTCATTGGACAAATACTTAGCATCTGTGCTTGGTGTCACGCTACAAAGATGGACAAAAACCTTAGTGCCAATCTTTAAGGATCCTGCCATCAAGGGTTACTGTGATGTTCTGAAATGTGATCATTGTTGTTTCAGGAAACCAGTAAGCCAAGGACCGTGTGTCCCTTTCGTTTCTTCCCACAGTTCTAGTATGAGTGTTTGCCTAGCATTGTTCATTGTGCTGCAGGGAATATTAGGAATAAAATAACTTGGGTTCCCATGAGAATATGATTTTGGTAATGATTAGAGTGTACAATAAAGATAGTATGTAATGAAGTAGTGTAGGATAAGTAGAAACCAAGTAGTGATCAGAGATGTCACAGCGATTCAGAGGGCAGTGAATGATCCCAGTGGACTGGGGTAGTTGAGGAAAGGTGTTGCTAAGGAGGTGGATCTTGGGTGTCAGGCTGGAGGGGAGTATGTTGCGCTAGGTAGGTGACAGTGTCCTTTTCTTACTGTTCTTGCTGACCTCAGAGTGCACTGTGACAGGCAGTCGTGCAGCTTTGCTTATTGGGCCCCAGAAGAGGCCTCCACATCATTGGGTCTGCGAGGCATTCTGCTTTATACTCATTTCCCAGAGTGGGAATGAGGGACACTTTAGGGCCGGACTGTAAGAGGAGAAAGAGAAAAATATGATGCCAATTATGCAGTCTGTCCTTGGGGGCTTCGAAGCCGAGGAGGGAGGCATGGGAATGTGTAAATGAGCTGGAACCTGTCCTTGGCCTGGGTGGACGGAGTGTACCCCTTCGTCTTCTGGCACTGGCACTTGCCAGGGGTTGGTGGGAGGGAGAGCATGAGACTTGGGTCTCTCTGTGCCTGGGCTGTCTCCTCCCTTTAGACCAGTAGTTAGTTAGTTCTATTTGGCACAGCTTGCCCTTGGAAAAATGTTTCCCCATAGTTCCCAAAGAGCTATATAAGTAGATGGTTTCGTCCTTTCTGTTAGTGCCTTTGTCAAAAATAAGTCAAATTCAGAATCATTTTAGAATTTTAGAAATATTGTTAAAGGAAAATCATAATCAAATAAGCCTTTGACTTCCTGTATTACTTCAAAGCAAGGTCTTATTCTCCCAATACTAGTATATGTTTTTAAAATGACTTTATTGTTTTGAACCCAACTATCTTTGGTAGGTCATTCCATACATTTACTCTTTGAGATACAAAGCATCGTGTATTCACTGAGTTACAAAGAACCAGCATCTGTTCTGAATTTATTTTTCTTTTAACCTCTTTTTTCTTCTTTTTCTCTTCTTTGTGCTTGTTGAAAATGGTATTTTTGGTTGGGGTTATTTTAAGGTGGTGTTGAAATAAATCCTGGGACTTTGCTCTTGTTCAACAGTGCATGTTCTTTTAAGCCTACATATCCAGGGTCATCCTATCAAAATAAATTATATGGGCCCTTTGCAAAATTCTCAAGTGCCTGAATTTTTATTTATGAGCGTTGGCTGCTGGCATAACATTTGTAATTTCCCCTGAGCAAAAATCGGCGCTTTTTGCTTTGTTCTGCCTTTTCTAAGAATTTCTTTCACTCTTACTTCTTATGTAGCTATGGCTGTGTTACTGTTTTAGCTTAATTATTCCCCTAGTAGAATGTTTAAAATTTCCTTAAACGTCAGTCAAATCTACTGTTTTAACAATTGTATAGGTAGATGGAACTCAACAACCTGCCCATTTATAACCACTCAGGGTTATCCAAAGTCATCAAGATATTTTCTTTACTTTTACCTAAACTAGATACAATAATCCTTATCTGTATAGGAAGTTCGGATGATTTATTTTTCTCCTTTTAAATGCAAATTTCTCAAAGCCCATATTTTTCTCTGATGAGTATAATTTTACATATAGAATTAGAGATTTTAAGTGGCTCAAAAATCGATAGAAATGTGTGTATCAAGTACCCCATTTCCCATGTGGAGGAAGGACTTAAATTTTCCGTCAAATTGGGAAATACATAGATTCTTCACTTTGGACACTGATATACTAACAATCCTTCTGACATGCATAGAATTACAAGATCTTTATTCATCTTTAATGTCTTTTTGTGCAACCAGCATAACAAAACAGTCTAGATTTATTCATTTATCCTTTCCCCCTTTTCAAAGTTGTGTCAAGATTACTGGGATGAACTTTTCTACCAGTAGCTCCACCTGGGTCTGTCTAAACTTCTTGGAATGTGAGTCTATTTGAAACTGGGTCTTAGTCTTCAAATCTATACCTTCGTACTTCAATTAACCTGGCTGAAACTGGCTCTGTCCAGAGTTTGAAGTATGATGATATGGGCTCTCCAGGCTAAATAGATATTGGTAGAGGAAGAAACAGATGCTGGTACATCAGAATACCTGGGATATCTGGGATATCAGAATACCTGGGATATCTTCACATGCACAGATGCTGGTACATCAGAATACCTTGGAAGAATGATCAGTGATGTCTATCATATGAGACTGGTGACTGCTTTGGGAATGAAAGGAGGAACCTGTTTAGCAGGTAAGGTGGGGCCAGGTTGTGGAAGGCCCCGTCAGCAGCAGGGGGAGACCCTGTAGCGCTGAACAGAGAGTGACTGTTTGAGTGCCAACCTGGGGACTAGACTGTGTGGCAGGATGTGCTGGGCTTTGGCTACCCATCATCTACTCTCCCGGGCTCCCTCTGAGGAGCCATGCCTGCTCTATGCTCAGTTTGTATGTTTTTTTGGTGCGTGGCGTACTGCCAATCCAGCTACCCAAATCATGTCGTTTCATGACCACACTGAATGGTTTCAGGATAAATGTATGACCAAGTGAGATGCAATGGACTTGGCTTGGACTCCAAGGAGGGCAACTGGTGCTTTTCTTCATGGCCATGAATGTGGCAGGAGATGGGACAGGGGTAGCTGGAGCCATCATGAGCAGAGCCTGCTGAAAGCCAGCACTGAGGGCCCAGCCAAGAATTTGAGGGTGAGGAGCTAAATGTTTTCAGCCCCCCTGCCCTTCTGAAGCCAGCCCTATCACTGACCTTTATAGACATATGATCCAATAAAAACCCTTTTGGCTCAAGCCATATGAGGTTGAGATTTCTGTCTCTTGCTCCTAGAAGAGTGCTAGGAGATAGAGGTGGAATCAGATCATCTGTGGGCAGTATTACCAGTTAGGAAGTTTTTGTTTTATTTTTGAGACAAGGTCTCACTCTGCTGCCCAGGCTGCAATACAGTGGCACTGCACCCTTGACCTCCCCGGCTCAAATGATCTGCCCACCTTAGCTCTCTGAGTAGCTGGCACTACAGGCCTGTGCCACCATGCTTGGCTAATTTTTAAAAATTTTTGGTAGAGACAGGGTCTCACTGCATGGTCTGAGCTGGTCTCTGACTCCTGGGCTCAAGCAGTCCTCCTGTCTCAGGCTCCCAAAATACAGGTGTGAGCCACTGCTCCTGGCCAGGAGAGTCTGATAAATAGTCTGGGTTCCTGGCACAGAGCAGGCATTCCACAATTTAGCAGATTTAATTATTTAATTAATTAAATTAGATTTAATTAATTAAATTAAAAGGGCCTAAACTGGTGGGCAGCAGCTCTCTAATTTTCACAAGGTTCTTTCACAAGTAGCTTGCCTTGTATTGTATTTGACTATTAGGCCATTCTCACATTGGTATAAAGAAATATCTGAGACTGGGTAATTTACAAAGAAAAGAGGTTTAATTGACTCATGGTTCCACAGTTTGTACAGGAAACATGGTGGCATCTGCTGCTGGGAGGCCACAGGAAACACAATCATGGCGAAAGGCTAAGAGGGAGCAGACACTTCTTACATGGTAGGAGCAGGAGCAAGACAGAGACAGGGTAGGTGCCGTATACTTTTAAACAACCAGATCTCATGAGAATGAACTCACTGTCGTGAGGACAGTACTCTATGAGTGTTTTCTCATGCTCCTAATTAAGACATACCCGAGACTGGGTAATTTATAAAGGGAAGAGGCTTAATGGACTCACAGTTCTACATGGCTGAGAAAGCCTCACAATCATGACAGAAGACGAAGGAAGAGCAAAAGAGACTTCTTACATGGTGGTGGGCAAGAGAGAAGGCTTCTGCAGGGAAACTCCCTTTATAAAACCGTCAGATCGCATGAGGCATACTCACTCTCACGAGAACAGCACAGAAATGACCCACCCCCATGATACAGTTACCTCCCACCAGGTCCCTCCCACGACATGTGGGAAGTGGGAGAGCTACAATTCAAGATGAGATTTGGGTGGGGACACAGCCAGACCATATCAAGTACCAAGAGGGATGGTGCTGAGCCATTCAGGAGAAACCACCCCATGATCGAGTCACCTCCCACCAGGCCCTACCTCCAACATTGGGGATTACAATTTGACATGAAATTTGGATGGGGACACAGATCCAAACTATATCGACTATATTAACTGTGTTTTTGAAAGAACTTAATTTCGCAGCAGAATGCATTTTTTAAAGAGTTAATTGTTTTAGGCAGCTGGAGAATAGAATATTCCTGTGTGTGCATCCCACCAGCATTTTTCTTCATTTTACTAGAGGTATCTAAGGATTTCATGAAAGGTAGAGTCTCTGTTTCTTCTGGTTATGTGTCATGTATTTTCCTGGATTATGCTCAATTCTTCTCTAATCTCTGACCTCTGAATAAAATAGTTCTGGGAAAAGACTTTCAATGGTTTTATAGTTGTAGACAGATTAAATACTCCTTTTGGAAAAACAGTTGATGTTCTTTATTTCTCTACCAAAAGGCTGAATTTAAAAACTCCTGAAGCTTCATGGTTACCACCTCTTGTTTCAGTAACTTTATGTAAATAGGAAAAAAGTGCTTTATTTTTAAATTGGAAAAACAGAATGTTTTTTTTCTGTAATTATAAGAGATTGTGGCAATTCTACATTGTTTGGAGAATTTGCTATAGCTTCAGTTTTTCTTCTTGTATGTCAGAGTACTTTGCCAGCTGTAATTGGGTAGTTTATGTTTTTTGCATACTCTGTTGTTTCTATGAGTTTAACACAGGAGAAATGAAGTTGTGGACATGAGGTGGGAGCAAGAAGTAAAACTCTGAAGTCTGTGTTATGGATATGTTTGCTAATAATTATTTTATTTATTTATTAATTTTTAGAGATAGAGTCTTACTCTGTCATCCAGGCTGGAAGGCATGGCATGATCATGTCTGACTATAACCTCAAACTCCTGGGCTCAAACCATCTGCCCACTTCAGCCTCCTAAGTAGCTGGGACTACAGGTGCCTGCCACTATGCCTAGATATTTTTTTATTTTTTATTTTTTGTGGAGATGGGACTCTCATCTTGTTTCCCAGGCCGGTCTCGAACTGCTGGCCTGAAGTGATCTTCCTGCCTCAGCCTCCTAAAGTTCTGGGATTATGGCTATGAGCCACTGTGCCCAGCCAATAACAATTATTTTTTATTAACTACTGAGATGTATGCTTTTTTCCCCTCTCTCACACGTGCCGTTCCTTATAGATGGGATCATTTGTCCAGGAACTCTGAACTCAGACTTGAAACATCTTTTTTTAGCAACCATTATACAGACAGTGACACCTGTCATAAATAAAAGCGGCTGGAGAATTTCTATATGGTAGATGTTTCTATAATTACTGCATGGCTGGTTAGCAGTGGGACTTGGTTCCTGAATGGTTCCTCCAAAGCTGCAGGAGGCCATTGCACCTTTTGATGTGAAACATGCTGGTGCATACCTCAAATCTCCGCCCAAAGAATCCCTGGACCACTGGGAGAACCAGGCCTTTCAGGTTGAGCATGGGGGTTTGCCCCTGCAGACAAGAGAAATGAGCAAGCAGGGAGGTCAAATGGCCAACCACGCTGCTCTGTACCAGATGATCAAATCTTTTGGCTGTAGCCAGAGCATTTAACTTGTTAAACATACTACTCTCTAACTGAAATCTCAGGGATGACGGAGGAGAGACTTTTGAACCAGGATATTTTTCCTTCATTTGCAGTATTAGACCCAGACTGAAGAGGTCAGCTATGGGAGAGATCCAGGGAAGAGGACACTTCTGGTTTGAAATCTGGCTGTGCCACTTTCTAGCTGCGAGGCTTGGGCAGTTGATTGACTTTTCATGCACTTCAATTTTAGCACCTGTGAAATGGAGTAACCATGTCTTTGTCTCAGCTAAGGTTAGAAATAGCATATGGATAATATGCAGCACAGTATCTGATGCTCAGTAGTTGTGTGGTCAGTGGTAAAAGTATTTTCGTTGTTGTTATTACCCTTCCTCTTGCTCCCTCTGCTCGAGGGAAAGGTTAAAAGGAACGCACCCCAGTTCTGCTGCCTCCTTTGCCATAAGCTTTTCTGAAAAACTCATCCTGGATTGCCTGGATTTGGCATCAGCACTTAGTTAAGTAGGAACTGAGGGGGTAGGCACTGTTTAAAGGTAAAACAGCCTCCATGCCCAGAACCATCCTCCCAACCTTGGTATCTAAGGGCGACTCCCTTCCCTGGGAGTTTCCACATCCCCCGGGTGGTGGATGTGTCTTATCTGAGCTGCCAATAGGCCCTGGATCCCGGTCCCCATATCTCGGAACAACACCAGCCGCTTGCACATCGTTCTGTCCTAACAGTTTGGTGCCCTGTGAGTGCTTCTTACAGTCAATGCGCTGCGCCCTCGTTACATTCTCCTAATCACTGTGCTAATTATTGCACAATGTAGTAGAACTACTGTGTATTTTACCTGCTGTGTATTTTAAAGTGCAATATTAATGTACATTTTTGTGCTTTACACCTGCACATTTTGTGGCTCATATAACATGTTCTGCTCACAGTGGAAGAACATTGAGAACAAAAGGACTTTGCCTGCATTTTTAGCTTCTCATTACTGTAGTGGTCTCAAATTTTGTTTCCACACAAGCTCTCCTTATCACTCAGGCACTTTCTGACCAAGGATTGGGTATTTCATGTGAGACACTAAGATTGTTCCACATGCCATGTAGCCTGAATATCAACATTAAAGACTGCAAAAAGAAAAGAAGATGGGTGGATGGATGTGCTAAATATATAGATTTTAAAATAAAGTCAAATGAAAGTCTTTATTTTTAAGAGTACAGCAAGACACTTCGTCAATTCAGTTTTAAATCCAAATGATACTTAATTATGAGAGATAGAAATAACTCAGGAAATCTTCCCAAGTGCTCTGGGGTTTCTAGCCAGTGATTTCCTAACTCTCCAACAAAAGCAAAAAAGAAGAAGAGCTGGAGATGGGGAAGGAATCTGGAGAATGAAAAAGAGCCACCGTGGCCGGGCAGCTTGTTCCTCCAGGCTGGTGGACTGGGTACCCTTGGCCTTGGGATGCTTATCTCAGTCCTTTGGGACCAGAACACTGGATATCAGTGCAGCCTCTGGACCAGCTTCAGAGGCTGTTATAGCATCATTGCTGCTGTGGCTGATGCTTCCTTTCCTCAGTAAATCACAAAAGTCGTCTTGGCCACCCAGGTTACTGAGTGGCTTAATTTCCAGAAAATTTAATATTGAGTCATTATTGTATGCATTTTCACTGTTGCCATTTTGTATCCTTGTAGGTAGTCTATGAAGTACCACTGGGTCACAACTGCAGTCTGCTAGAATGGAGAGAGACATTAAAGACCTTTTAGGTCCCTTATAGAAGTCAAAATGCAAGGATAATGTCTAAACTGCCTACTCCCAGCAATTCCATTTCAGAACCAGAACCAGAGCCCAGGCCTTTTGACTCACAAATACTTTTCTTTTCATGTTGGTAGAGTTAGAAAATGTCATGATACCAAATTTAGCACAACAAACTATTTATCTAGCTGCTTTTCTTAGATTAGAACATAAACTTGTCTTTGGTTTTGGCTGCTGCAGAGATTTTGATTTCTCTATGTTAAACAGTCCCTGGATCTCTTCCCCCAGATGATTGACATTGATCTGGAGCCTAATTTATATGGTTTTGAGGACTTGGTCTTCGGCCTGAGAGAAGCCGGTAGCCAGTGCCACTGCTTTGTGTCCTTTTCAATGACGGGCACCCCGGCCCTGCACTTTGGATTCCTCGTCCTACAGAGCAACTTTACTTACCCAAATAGTCTGAGTTGATTCTGGAACCCTCAATGTTCATCACTTCAATATTTGACCTGCAGGATAGAAAGACCCACATTTTACTAAGATTGAAATTCGAAGGTGGCACAATAGAGGACCACTGAAGAAAGGCTGTGTCTCTCGGTGATTTATGAGGTGTTGCTGATGCCCAGGCAGTGAAGGGAAGGCCAAGAAGGACCTGTGTTGGGTGGCTGGGGTGGCCTCTTCAGACCTGGCCGTGTGCTGGTGGCGCCCAGGGTTTTGACTGAACATTTTCAGCCTTGGCCTAGAAAAGATGATGAAACCTTTGTTTCCTCTCAGTCTAACCCCAACAGAGGAGGGATGGGAATTCAAAAAAGCCATTAAACTGGGGCACAGTCTTTTCCATTGAATCCGTAAGATTCTTGAAGATAGACAAAGACTCTACCTTATTTACCCTTTTGCTTTTTTTTTTTTTTTTTTTTGCAGAACCTGACACAGTGCCACACGTAGGCATCTTTTTGAATGGAATTAGATGTTTAGTGTTCTCTCTCTTTTATTAGTTCTGAGAATCCCCAAAGTCTGCTAGTGCCAATCTTTGGGCTCTTATATCCATTACCAAGCTTTTTGTCTTTGGGTTTATCTAAAAGAATAATATTGTGATAGTGATTTGTGAATATAGTTTTACAGTATAATTTTGTCTTACAACATTCTATTTTCAAATACTGATTTCATGTATAAGATTTCTTACAATAATTATTAACTGACTGTGCTAAACATATTAATTTTGAATAACAATTCTAGAATGACCTCGAAGGCATTTACAAGTGCCCACGGCAGCCATGGTGAAGGATGAACATGGCTTTGAAGTTAGACAGACTTTGGTTCTAGTCCGGGTGTCCTGCCCTTTGAATGTGAGGATGTTTTTGCCTATCTGTGGTGGCAGATATCACGAAAATTATGCATGGACCTTTTTTTCTCTTAAGCTCATCAGCTGTTGTTAGTGTATTTTATGTGTATGGTACGGCCCAAGACAATTCATCTTCTTCCATTGTAGCCCAGGGAAGCCAAAAGGTTGGAGACCCATGCCGGCTAGGCCACGCCACCTGTTCCCTGCAAGACCTGGGAGAGTTTATCAAATCTCAAGTTCAACAGAACTATGAAATGGGGATTATGCAAGAACCTGTAATTCAGGAGGTTACTATGGGGATTAACTTCAGCTCAGGTATATAAAGTAATTGTACAGCGTATGGATATCAAATATCGAAAAATATTTGTTATTGTTTTTATTGTTATTTGGTGATTTTTTCATAAACAAACTGACAACTGGGGTTGGCCCGATTCATGAGATATTGGTGGAGTTCTTTGACATAGTTCTTTGAAATGCCTCAGTTCTTTTTTCTTTAGAAGTCCAAAGCTTTCCCCAGAATTTCTGCCAGTTCCCATGGAGGTTTGCATTTTCACAGTCCCCTCTGGCATAATCATTTGCTTCTGAATTAGTTCAGGTTGCAGATCAAGTCACCATCCATTTATGTGTCCTTGGCTTGTGGCACAGCTCTTCCTTAATTACCTACCTCTTCCTTAATTACTCTCCCCTCCTCCAAACCGTCAGTGCATTATGGTATATGGCCAACTGTTCTGAAGATTTTGGCAAAGGAAGGGTGGATACTGCAATGAAACGGTGCCATCAGACAATTTAGATTAGTTTTATTCACTCCATCCTTGGGGATTATTTCCTGTGGTGCTTCACTACCTAATTAAAACAAAACAAAACAAAACCAAAAAAAACACTTAAAATGAGGTATAGGCGTTTTTCCCAAAAGACGAACCGTGCTCGTGTTGGATTATGGTCCTAGGGGTCATTTTCTTTTCTTCCTGTTACATTTCCGAATCTTTAAACATTAAATGAGTAAGTACATGTTTCCTAATTTTTAAAAAGGCAAGTTCTAAAAGCTGGGGGTGAAAGTTTGTTAGGACTGGAGAGACAACATAAGCAGGATAAATCTTTGCTCAGTGATCCCCATCTCCTTCTAATCCGTTAAAAAGTATTTCTCAATCCCGCCTAATGGAGTGATTTTATTTCCTGTGTGTATCACAAGTGCAGATGGCCTGGTTGGTAGCACTCATAGGCATCTTTCCTTAAAATGTCTTGACATGCCAGTTGCTTCTGAAAAGCTAACATGGCTCTTGCTGCTCCGGGGTGGGGTTCGAGTGGTCAGACTATCTGCTTCTGCCCACTCAAACCCCACTTTGGCAAAGAGTGGTATCTACTTTCTCAGTGCCTGGGAGTTGGCACCTCAAGCTGCTCTTTCATGGCTTCTGATCCTCGTGCTTCCAGGACCCCTCCTGCTAAGACCACCAGTGACCCCCATGTTCCTGAATCCAGTGGGCAACTTAAAGTTCTTGCGCTACTCTGTCTCTCAGCAGCATTTGACATGGACACTCCCTCTCTCTTAAAATATTCCCTCTGCTTTCCTCTTGACAACAGAATCTCCTGATTTTCCTGCTACCTGTCCATTTCTTTGTTTCTGTCCTTTGCTGATTCCTTTTCTTTATTTAGACCTTTAAACACTGGGTTTTCCTCAGATCTCTTCTCACTCTGCCTGCTCGCCCTGGGTAACCTTTTTTAGTCCATGGCTTCAATTATTCTCTTTTATGTGCTAAAGACTAAAATTTATCATATTTCAGCAAATCTAAGACATCAGTGATGCTCAGAGGCAGCAAGATTTCATGTACCACAAAAGAAGAAAGAAGCACTGCCAACGAAGTGACACAATAGCTTCTTACACATCAATCATCAGATGTGTCCCATTTTTAGAAATACCAGAATGTAAAAAAGTACATCCAAGAATTAATAATATATTGTAGTATCTTTTGCATTGATTTGCATAGCCTTTTTCAGAGTACAGATACCTCCTGTGTCTTAAGCATAGTGCTCCTGGGAGCATGCAAATGAGTTGCAACAGTTTTGTTTTGAGAAGCTGGTGGTTTCCTAAGTCTTAGCTCCCCCTAAGTATAAAACTGGCCTTATTACTTTGTACTGTGTACAGCATATTATATGTATAGATGAGATAGAATTAAGTTAGCCCAATGGTAAGGCTGAATTAATGAGTCAGTGGGTCTTCAAGATGGTGCCCAAACTCTGAATTTATTTCATTTTAGATCATTTTCATCGTCTTAGTATAAACTGTGAGGTAGTCCCTGAACAGTGCTTTCTGACTTCATAACGTGTCTAAGACAACTGAATTTTAATTTTTGTAACTCATTTTTAATTGTTAGTGTCTCTGGGAACTCATACCACTGCTGTTCCCCTCCTCATTTCTTTTTTCTTCCTCTGTATCTTGAAAATTGCTTTTGACAGCTCTGGGACCTGTAGGAACTATTGCCAAATTTTGGAAAGCATTACTAAAGAATTATTTCTGTATAAAGAAGTACTATACTTGTTTCAACTAATAAATACTTTGTATCTTGAAAGCTTCCTGATTAATTGAAGTAATCATAACCATGGTTAATTCACTTGATAAAAGCAGCGTGAATAGGCTAGGGCATGCAGGTTCTCTCTTAAAAGTATAGATGCAACAGAAAAAAAAAACAGATCAAAATAACAACTATGGCAGGGAAAATAAAAGTAATATTAAAATATCAATACATAATGACTATGTATAAATTACATAGTTGTGATTCCAAGTTGGCCATATACCAGGAACACAAGACTCCTTGAAAGATTAAGAAATCTATTACTATTATTGATAATTTAGGACTAGAGTTAAAAAAGCAAATATTTATCCAAGTACATATCAAAAAGGCATAACATTCACTTCTGATTTTTAAAAATCAAAATTCTTAGTAAACTAGGATCAGGTCACTTTCACAATGCAATAATAAATATCAGCATCAAACTCAACGGTAAAAGATGATAAGTGTTCCATTAAAAATGGGTGCACATAAAGAGATGCTCAGTATTGTTAGCTATCAGGGAAATGAAAATCAAAACCACTATGAGATCACATGCTAGGATGACTGTCATCAAAAAGAGAGATTGTAATAGTGTTAGCAAGGATGTGGAGAAATTGGAACCCTTGTATATTGGTGGGGAATATTAAATGGCACAGCTGCTTTGGGAAATAGTCCAGAAGCTCTTCAAAAGCCTTACTATATGAGTTACCAAATGACCCAGCAATTCCACTCCTAAGTATGGCCAAAATAAATGAAAACATATGTCCACATGAGAACTTACGCTCAAAAGTACATAGCAGCATTATTCATGGTAGTCAAAAGGTAGATGCAACCAAAATGTCTATCAACTGATGAATGGGTAAATGAAATATGATATATCCATATAATAGTATATCATTGGGCAACAAAAACTAAAGCACTAATACATTCTACAAATAGATGAACTTGGATTGAAACATAGATTGAGAACATGATTGCTAAGTGAAAGAAACCAGTATCAAAGTATGACAGGTTGCATGATTCCGTTTGTACGAAATGTTCAGAATAGGCAAATCTAAAGAGACAGAGGGTAAATTGATTTTTTAGGGCTGGAGTGCTAGGGGGGATAACTGGGATATGACTGGTAATGGGTGCAGGGTTTCTTTTTGCGGTGATGGAAATGTTTTAAAATAGGTGTGTTGTTTGCACAATGATGGTGTATACAGTGCTGTGAATATGCTGAAAACCATTGACTAGTACATTTAAATGGGGGAATTATATGGTATATGAGTTGTATCTCAACAAAGCTGTTATTAAACAAGTGAAAAACAATGCAAGAGTGACTGTGGTCTCCCAGCTATTTATAGTTACTCTGAAGTTTCTAATTAATGCTATTATACAAAGAAAAAAGATAAATACTGGAAAGGAAGCAACAAATTATTACAGAAATATTTGTCTACTCAGAACATTCAACAGATTTATACTAGAATTAATCAAAAAAAAAGTTTGCTAAGGAGGCAGTTATAAAAACTCGTTGGGCCTTGGGCTACTATCCTTACTATATAAACAGTTCTTATAAATATGTAAGAAATGCTGATCATTCGGTAGGAAAGTAAACCAGTGATATGAACACCATTTGCAAAAAATACACTGTGATGGATAACCATACAAAAGAACGTGCAGCATATCTGTAACAAAAGAATACTTGTAAAAAAAATAATCATAAGCTCGTAGGTGAGGGGCACTGTTGTTGAATGAATGTCTTTAACATACATAGACTTTCACAAGTCTTCAGGAATTTCACAATGCTCTGGAGTAAATTGCATGACTGCAAATATTTATAATACCTAATTCTTTATTGACCTCAGTAGATCTCTGAAAATTGGGAGGAAGTGAGATGGGACCCTCTAGAGTTACGCCTAGAGGGCTGGCTTGGCTCTAAGGGCTTAAAGGAGACTGAGGCAATGGGAGGTCTTGGGTCCTGTTTGCTCTTCGTGTTCCCAGGAATGTTCACGAGGTCTGCTACTCCCCTGGGTCTCCCCTGGCTGTCCCCTGGAGTAGATGGGAAGTCTGAGACTCCTAAACTAGATCAGGACCACAGCTTCTATTATTTATTTATTTATTTTTGAGACGGAGTTTCCCTCTTGTTGCCCAGGCTGGGATGTAGTGGCGCCATCTTGGCTCACTGCAGCTTCCGCCTTCCGGTTTCAAGCGATTCTCCTGCCGCAGACCCCCGAGTAGCCGGGATTACAGGTGCCCGCCACCACGCCCAGCTAAATTTTGTATTTTTAGTAGAGACAGGGTTTCGCCATGTTGGCCAGGCTGGTCTCGAACTCCTGACCTCGTGATCAAAGTGCTGGGATTACAGGCGTGAGCCACTGTGCCTGGCCTATTTATTTTTTTTGAGATGGAGTCTCGCTCTGTCACCCAGGCTGGAGTTCAGTGGCACAATCTCGGCTCACTGCAACCTCTGCCTCCAGAGTTCAAGTAATTTTCCTGCCTCAGCCTCCCGAGTAGCTGGAATTGCAGGTGCCCGCCACCACCCCAGGCTAATATATGTATTTTTAGTAGAGACATGGGGTTTCACCATGTTGGCCAGGCTGGTCTTGAGCTCCTCACCTCTAGTGATCCACTTGCCTCGGCCTCCCAAAGTGCTAGGATTATAGGCATGAGCCACCGCACCAGCCCACAGCTTCTATTTAAACTGAAGAATGGAGCGAAAACAATGTATTAGTTCCTAAGCTGCCTCATGGAAGCAAATACCATTTTGACTTGAGGGATGAGTCAGTGTTTCTCTGCAGGTGGTTGATCCTTAGCAGTGGTAGGACTGCTGTGCCCTGTGGTCATTACAGGAATGTTCCTGCGGTGGTTATGGTGGATGTGTCTTACTAGAGTCATCATTGCTTCAGTTTTCTCTGGCCGGGTAGAGATTGTCTTGTCATTTCCATTGCATTTCATGTTAGGATGATCTCGGTGCACATATCCTTGAGATTACTCTGCATATAAGAGATGTATGCTTGATAAAAATTGTTTCTAGAAATCTCTTCTAGCAGTTTGGATTTTAGCTGAGTGGTGATAATGCCATTCATTAGAAAGATTGTAAGGATCTTGAAATGGTATGTTTTCCTTATATACACTTCTCTGATACTTTTTTCTCCCATATGTTTGTTTATACTTCCTACTAGTTTATATGGAAGCAAACAGCCTTAAGGCCATTTCTACAACTTAGAAACACATAGGAACATGTGCTGTTTTCTTTTTCATAGAATGTCATTCATACATAGTGTAAACTCAGAACTTTAACACATACGCTTTCTGCTTTAAATTAAAAATGTTATACAATTACAATGGAATGAAAGTGTTGACCATTGTAAAACTCAGACAGGGTATTTTTAATAGGGTCTACAAATCTTTTGTGGTACCTTTAAAGTCATATTTTCATAATTGGTGAATTTTCATCTTTTAATATACAGAATGATACTCTGAGATCCAGTTAACTTAAGGGAACATTTTTTGGCTTTTATTATTGGGGGAATTCTCAAAAAATTGTATTTTGGAGTAAGTATGGGTTTACCCTCTTATTTATTTCGTGATTTGCTCTTCTGCTTTATGGTAACTCTTTTCATCTTGCCGATTTCTCTAGGTTGAAAATGTCCGCTTGGTAGATCGAGTGTCTCCTAAAAAAGCAGCTCTAGGTACTTTGTATTTGACGGCTACTCACGTCATATTCGTGGAAAATTCACCTGACACAAGAAAAGAAACATGGGTATGCTTTCTTTATTTTTAGCTTTCCTTGTTTTGCGTTGTTTGAAGTAAAAAGTTTTTGCCCTCCATTCGTTTTTCCTCGGGGTGAGATGAGTGGGCTTTTGGTGATTGGGTGTTAGGGAACTGTTTCTGGAATGTGTGTTTGGCCTTTTTCTGTATAGTCATATCTACTTGATCTACTTACTCATTTTAAACCCGAATTATTTGAACATCACTAAAGAGAGACTTAGAAATAGCCAGAAGATACAAGTGCTTCCTGTCACAGCTGTCAAGGAGAGATTGAATAATGTCAGTAGGCCAGATTCAGCATTGCCATCCTCTGGTGCTCCATTTGCAATGTTCTCTATTTGTACGGTTGTATGATGCAGCCATTTGGTCATTTTATTATGTTGTCTCAACTTTTCTGGTAATTTTAAAAAGAAAAGCTAGAGGAGTTTCATCATCAGGTATTTCTGCTACTTATTAATGAAACCATTAGATATTTATTATTATTATTATTGAGATGGAGTTTCACTCTGTTACCCAGGCTGGAGTGCAGTGGTGCGATCGATCTTGGCTCACTGCAACCTCGACCTCTTGGGTTCAAGCGATTTGCCTGCCTCAGCCTCCTGAATAGCTGGGACTACAGTCACGTGCCACCATGCCTGGCTGACTTTTTGTATTTTTAGTAGAGACAGGGTTTCACCATGTTGTCCAGGCTGGTCTCAAACTCCTGACCTCAAGTGATCTGCCCACCTTGGCCTTCCAAAGTGCTGGGATTACAGGCATGAGCCACTGTGCCTGGCCTTATTATTTTTTCAGCAACCCAATGGTGATATCCCTGAATTGTAGATTTCCCTTTTCTATATTCTGTGCACAGTGGTACATTTTTAGCAGAAGGTGGCAGGCACTTATTAGTGGAGGGGAAACTTACAAAATAAAATGCTGCCATTGAAGACTGAGCAGAGAGCCTCCTGTAACACCAGAGATGCACTTCAGTATGATTTCCTTTAAAGTAAATCTCCTCTTTAGAGAGTAGAATGATGGTTTTACTAGACACTGGGAGTGCAGAGGAGAGGGCGGGAATGAGGAGATACTGATCAAAGGGCACAAAGTTTCCAATGAACAGTAGGAATAGTCTGGAAAATGTATTGCACAGCAAGGTGTCCATACTCAATGTATATTTCAAAATCATTATGAGAGTAAATTTCAAGGGTCTCATTGTTTAAAAAAAAAAAACAACTATAGGTAAGTGATGGCTATGTTAATTGGCTTGATTTAATCATCCACATGATGTTCATATATCACAGCATCACGTTTTAGCCCATAAATGTGTACAGCTATGATTTGCAATAAAAATACTAATTTAAAAAATAAAAAGATAAATAAATTCCTTCTTTTGCAGCCTGCCCGACCACCAACAGCTTAGAAAACAACAGTCCCATGTTGATACAGAACTCGAACATTCCATGTGGAATTAAGGAGCATGGTGGCACCTCCCAGCGGAGCCATCTCTAACTTGTATTGACTGCAGAAGTTTATTTTACTGACTTCTCATGACCTTGTTTGATTTTAGCTATAAAGTGCATTCCACATCTGACCACCAAAATGTTTCCTTACCTGGACGTGTGCAAATTTATATGCTGAATGGTTTGCTTCAAAATAACTATCCTGGATATCAGGAAGCTTGGTATTGAAAAATAAAATTATAAATTTAGGAAGTTGGTTGTTACCTGGAACATCTCAGTACTTGTCATCTGAATGCAAGGGTTGAGCTAGCTAGAGGTTGGGGAGTGCGTCTTGTCATTGTTTGAGCCACAACGAAATGTTAGTCCTTGTCATATTCATTAGTTATTTGTGCTTAGCTTATGCAAATTAACATTTGGTTCTAGATTCTTCACAGTCAGATTTCCACCATTGAGAAACAGGCAACGACTGCTACCGGATGCCCTCTGCTGATTCGCTGCAAGAACTTTCAGATAATACAGCTCATCATACCTCAGGAAAGAGATTGCCACGACGTGTACATCTCCCTGATACGCCTTGCAAGGCCAGGTAGGGTAGAGGAACTCGGCGTTTAATACGGAACCTCTCTTAAAAATTCGCAAATCCCATTCAAGAATTTGTTTGGTGCTTAGGAATGATAGGGGTTTAGGGATTGTGTCAGTCTGGTTCTCAGATGAGGACAAGCCTGAATAATCATCTGATACAGAGTTGCTTGTTTTTTAGAGTCTCCCTGGAGTTATTTACTATGTGGGTCTCTTTCATGAATCTTAGTATTCGCTTAATCTTGGTGGGGGTTATAGGATGTTTTCCTTTTGGGGTGAAATTGCGTTTAAGTTATACCCTTGTGTTGTGGTACTCAAGCCACCTTGAATGGGGCCAGTGACAGAACTGACCAGTTGTTTTGTGTGGGAAATGTTATTAGACAGTTCTAGTGCAGTTTTCTCCCTCTTGAGGCTTTTAAGGCTTAGTCTCCATTGCTTTTTTGTTTCTTGGGGTTTGTTTGTTTTTTTTTTTCCAGACACTATTGCTCCATTGCCCAGACTGGAGTGCAGTGGCACGATCTCAGCCCACTGCAACCTCTGCCTGCCGGGTTCAAGCGATTCTCATGCCTCAGCCTCCCAAGTGGCTGGACTACAGGTGCCCGCCACCACACCCTGCTAATTTTAGTATTTTTAGTAGAGATGGGATTTTGCCATGTTGGCCAGGCTGGTCTTGAACTCGTGGCCTCAAGTGATCCACCTGCCTCAGCCTCAAGTGCTGGGATTACAGGCATGAACTACCATGCCTGCCCCTCCATTGCTTTTTGATAATAATTTATTTTTTCCAAGGTTGGTACAACTAGACTAGCATCAGTGCCTATTCAGAGTGTGGATCTGCTGATTCTCCTGAAAAAAGAAAAACAAGACTTGATGTAGTAGAAGAACATTTGGATTTGAAAAATATGTTCTCGCCATTGCTATCTTGTTCTAGCCATCATCTTGGGCTCTTCAGATTTATAGCTTACTGTTCGCTTCAAAAGAAGTGTTTCTTGCCTCTCTGTGTGGCTTGTGTGAGTTGTGGTGTTGTTTTCCTTAAAAGAAATATACTCTAAGTTTCTTGGAAGAATACAGTGAAAAGAGATCATTTATATAACAGTTGTGTTACACAGAAGTAGTTAATAAAGGAAATAAGATATGTGCTGATAACTGCTTTGCCAAATATGTTTTGATTCAGGACAAGAAGTTCAATTATAAACTTTTCAAGGCATTTGGTTGGATCATGATTTGTCCATATTCTTTGTAGGTAGCTAAGAGCTAAAGTTACTGAATGGAAATGATGCCAGGGAGCTGTCAAAATCTGGTAATTTTTACTTTACACTGTTTCCCTCTAAAGGCAGTTGGTTGAGGCTTTTTCATCCAAGTGCACTACAGGAATGGCAGAGTAAGCCAGAAAAGCAGTTGAACTTTTTGGAGGGTGCACTAAAATTGGAACAGAAGTTCTGGGAAGATGTACACTAGGTTGCACGCAGCAGAGGATGTGAGGAGAATTCTGTGCAACAGTTTCTGTGTCACTGATTAATGGAAGTACTGAGCGATAAATGTGCTCTGAGCAGATTAATGGGATTTAGGGATAGCCCGGCGAACCAGGAAAGGGCTGAGCAGCTGGAAGAGTGAATCACAGGGACCAGGAGGGTCACGGCCCAGAGGCAGCGAGTGCCAGGATTCTTGCTGTGAGGATCCCTGAGGGGGAAATTACTATGTTCCCCCATTTTCAAAAGGGATACTTTTTCCTTAAAAGATGAAGTTTTGGGAGTTAGGTGTTAGATGTAGCCAGAGATCTGACTGGCTACCTTTTCTAAAAGAAATCATAGTAATTCATTGAATCGAAGCCATCACCTAAGAGGAGTTAAAAAGAATCGCCAGCATTTTGAAACATGGGCATTAGAAACGCCAGTTTGCCTAAAATGTAGTGCTTTAGTAAGTGAGGGAAGGCAAAATAGAACACAAGCAGTTCACAGTGCCATGTTAAAGGCAATGCTAAAATTAGGGCATATTATAGGCTGTAACTTTGGAAGCAGGACTTTGACTCTAGAGGGAGATGGGGAAATGTGGAAGGGGTTTGACATGAAACAGTGGCCTTCAGCTGGGGAATGGGGTGGCCTTTCAGAACCATCTGAAGCTATTTTATAAAATACACCCTCCACTGCCTCTAAGGATATGAGAATAAGGGTGTATGTGTATGGTTGGTGAGGGAGGTGTACTTTGAATTCTAGTCATACAATGTAGCTCTGTCGATATTCTGGTTAGTCACCAACAAAGTTCACATATTTTCAGTTTCTTTATGGACACCCAGCTAACTGTAAGGTTCTATAGAGCAGGGGTCCCCGACCCCTGGGCCGCAGACAGGTACCAGTGTATGGCCGGTTAGGAAGCGGGCAGCACAGCACAGCAGGAGGTGAGTGGCGGGCATGCAAGCATGAGCTCCACCTCCTGTCAGATCAGCGGTGGCATTAGTTCTTTTAGGAGCATGAACTCTATTGTGAACCGTACATGCGAGGGATCTAGGTTGTGTGCTCCTAATGAGAATCTAATGCCTGATGATCTGAGGTGGAAGTTTCATCCTGAAACCATCCCCCCACCACACCCCCATCCACGGAAAAATTGTCTTCCACAAAACTGGTCCCTGGTACCAAAAAGGTTGTAGACTGCTGCTATAGAGGAGAAAACAGTTGTTTTTACATAAGAAGAAATGTTTGGGAATTCATTTAAGTCCAGGTTTCTGAAGGAGATATTTTCAAAGCTGCTGTTATTTAATATTAAAATCAAAAGTACTTTAAAAATAGAAAAAAAAAAAAAAGAAAAAACCCTGAACTTTAGCATCAGCAGAATGCAAAGGGTGGGGAAGGGAAGAGAAAGTTTCCAGTTGTTAGCAGAGGGACACAGAGGTGTGAGGTGTTTTAGAACCCGTGTAACTATTGAAAGCGAAATTGCTTCAGACATTCTGCTGAATTCAGGCAACTTAAAGTGAATGTCGAGATTCTCTCTTTACTGAGTTAGGATTTCTGGTATAAGGGTAAATCAAATTATTAAAAAAATTAGAGATTTTATTGGTTTGCTCTTTATGTGAATAAAGATTGATAAGAATTTGGTCACGGACTATAGAAGATCTCAGGCAAAACATAACATGTCCAAATGCAGGAAGCTCTTTCATTCTTGGTAAAGAACTAACTTAGGTTAAAATAAGGGTTGTGGCTCAAATGAGATCAGTTAACCTTGTAGATCGCATGTATTAATAAGGATCTCAGCTTTTCTGATGAAAAGACCCCTGTTTCTCAGGGGGCTTCAGCTTTTCCCATGTCCTCTCTCCTCTCTTCCCTCCAATTTGCCTCCTGCTGTTTATTTTTTGTATCAATTATCTTTCCTTCTTTAGTGTTTGTGGGCACTTCAACACTTAAATAATTTCTTTTGTTTATTTTCCCCCTTTTCCTAAACTAGTATCTTTTTCGAATCTCACTCCTCAATTCTTTTGGATATTTTTTATTTTAAAAAAATCTCATGATTGAAGTAGTCTCATGTGCTTAATTGGTAACTTTTTATATTCCTTATCTAAGTCATTGATGTTTAAGCAATTTTTGCAGTGGTAATTTCTTTTTTATCAGAGTGTAGCACCTTTTTCCGCTGTTAGCTTTAACAGTCCTAATATTTAATTTCAACACTTGTTTGTTTACAATAGACAGATAAGGTGAGGCACCCTCATTTTTATTTTAAATATGCAAAATCCAATAATGGCTGTATTATCTTCTCACCCCACTCTAAATGGTTTTTCAACTACAGTTATTTTAAGTTGCCTGAATTCAGCATAATGTTTGATGCAATTTAGCTTTAGTAGTTACTTTGGTTATTAAAAAAACGCTCACATCTCTGTGTCCTGATGACTATTGGTAAGTTTTCCCTTCCCTTTCCCACCCTTCACATTCTGCTGATGCTGATTCATGTTTGTTTTTTCTCTTCATTTTTAAAATACTTTTGATTTTAATGTTACATTATTTGTTGCTTCTCCCAGTTAGTCTATAATGAGAGGCAATTCCTCCATATATTTATCCTAAATATTCTGTTTTTATAACCTTTAACCCGGTACCTAGGGAACAAGCTGGGTTATTTTCCTTCCTTCCCTAATGTTTTGTTGTACCCACATCTCTCCCTTATTTTGGCAGAAGGAGCACCCTTTCCTTTATATGGGAGAGAAGGAGCAAAGGTTGTGTACGGACGCAGCCCCATTTATTCGCCTGGTGGTTCCAAGTTGGGAGTTTCCACCTGATGTCTTGCATTTTCTGTGGGAAGTAGGAAGTGGGGTTTTCTGAGAGTAAGGAGCCAGGGACGGCAGTAGAGACTGAGCTGCACTGTAGTGCCACAGGCTTCCCTAGGTTAAGGGGAGCACAGTGAACACCGGTGCTAGAATAAAATCAGCAAAAACTTGGATCTCTATGCTTGGATTGAGCTCTGCTTTCAACTGAAACACTGATTTGGTCTTCCTAGAAACAGCCAAAATGTTACTCATCCTTAATTTCGTGTAGTGTTTTAGAAATTACCATTTTGCTTTCTGGGTAGAGAAACATTAAAGCTGGACTCCTGTTTCATTAGTTATAGGATTTAAGTAGATAATATACGATACTGTAAATACCAAGATTTCCACATTAACTTTTTCTGAATTTTTTAAAAAATTAAACATGCACATTCAGTTTACTCCCACAATCCAAAGGCATTTTGAGTATTTGCTTCTTATTGGAGGAGCTCTTGTGTAATGGGGCCCCTTAGGGTGAGGCCTTCGGTGCACTTCCTGCTGAAAGCTGCTGGTCACTAATAGCAAAAGATGTTTTATGTTGGGTCTGTTGGCTCAGACTGTGATGGGAAAAGCCAGTGGAACTTTTAACATGCCTGTTTTAAGAGTGGGTAGAAAATCAGCTGAGGGATATGACCTTCCTAGAGTAGGCAAATACTTTCTCTCTGTTCAGATTCTGTAAATATTAAAGATTTGTCTAAAATATAAAAAACTTCTGCATAACAAAGGAAATGGGAGAAAATATTTGGAAGCCATATACCTGATAAGGGATTAATACCCAAAATACATCAGGAACTCCGACAACTCTATAGGGAAAAAAAAAAAAACCAAGTACTCTGATTAAGAAAAGGACAAGGGACCTCAAGAGAGTACATAAAAGAAGACGTAGATAGCTAACAGATACATGAGCAAATGCTCAACCTCAATAATCATTAGGAAGATGCAAATTAAAACCACAGTGAGATATCGCCTCGCAACTGTTAGAATGGTCTTTACCAAAAAGATGGAAGATAACACGCTTTGGCAAGGGCGCGGAGGAAAGAGAATGCTTGTGCACTGTTGGTGGGAATGTAAATTAGTACAGAAAACAGATGGAGGTTCCACAAAAAATAAAAAATAGAATTATATGATTCAATAATCCCACTTCTGAGTGCTTACTGGAAAGATTGAAATCTATAAGTCAAAGAAACATCTGCTCTCACGTGTTTTCACATGTTCATTGCAGCACTATTCGCAGTAGCCAAGTTGTGGAATCCACTTAAGTATCCGTCATTGGATGAAGAGATAAAGAAAACATGGGATATACAAATAATGGAATGCTATTCAGCCTTAAAAAGCAAGACATTTTGTTATTTGTGACAACATGGATGGAATTAGAGAGCATTATGCTGAGTGAAAAAAGCCCAACATAACAAATACCACATGTTCTCACTTACATGTGGGATCTATGACAGTTAAACTCCCAGACGCAGAGAGTAGAATGGTGGTTACCAGAGGCTGGGGGTGGGGGAAATGGGGAGATGATGGTCAAAGGGTGCAAAAGCCTCAGGAAGGAGGAATAAGTCTTATTATTTTGAGATCTGTTGCACAGTGTGTTGAGTATAGGTAATAGTTCAGAAGTGTAAATTTCAAAACGCTGAGAGTAAATTTCAGATGTTCTCGTTACAAAAAATGTGAAACACTTGAGGCAATGTATATGTTAATTAGCTTGAGTTAATCATTCTACATTGTAGTCAAAAATCATACCATTACTTTTTACCCCAGAAACATACACAACTATCATTTGTCAATGTATTATGTAAAAGTCTGTAAGCAAAAAAATAAAGATTCTCAAGTCCTAGTTTTGTTTTTTTTTTTTTTAAACTTACCTCCCAGCTAATTGCTGAACATTCTGCTATGTATTTGGCAAAAGTAGAGAGTGAAAGGAACAGAAAATTATGGCATGGGAACAATTCAGTAAAATTTTCATCTGTGCTAGTGGCCCTTTTTGATTTCTTAGAGTAGGCACAGTCTGCAGGCTGCTTCTGGGCTTGCCTGTGGGTAAGAAGCTCACATGACTCAGTGTTGACTGACAAAAATGGGCTTTTCCTGGCCCTCATGTAGAATTTTCCTTAAATTGGGCATGAGGATTGGTTGATCACCCTTTTCCTTAAAAAAGAGAAAATTTCATAATTTCAGTGTCAACCCATCCTGTTGTCTCCTAGTTCAAGAGTGATCTGCTTAATGTCTGTTATAAATTATTCTTGCTGTAATTTATGGATAATTTCATTGCCTCTTCCCAGTGGAAGCAGGTATCAGCCCACACACAGAACACTGTCATAGTCACAGGATGTTTTTCTTCTTCTGCCTTTAAAGCTATTTGTAAATATTTAACAAAGAGATCTTAACTGCCATTATTACCCCGTATTCAGTAGCACTTCTTTGACTGAGGGAACTGAGGCTTTCTCAAGAGACTCTTCTGGCATCCTAAACAACTAGCATTTGTGGTTAACATTATGGTAGCAGAAGCCTGAGTCATGAAAATGGTACTTAGAGATGGAAAAGACATGTCAGTGTTGAGCCAGCTGTTCCCAGAACAGGATCTGAAGTTTCACATGCTGTCTGCAACATAGCTAAGATGAAAAGAAATTGATCTGACAGAAAGCATCTGCTCTGGTTTGTGTGTGAGCGTACCTGGATGCGCGTATTTTGTTAGTTGTCCAAATAGTCTGTATTCTAAGCTTTGAAGTTTAGAAACATGACATGGAGAAAGACTGAAATAGAACATAATTTATCTCACTGACATACCACAGTTGCTTCTTACAAGAAACATGAAGAAATCTGGTGCTTAAAATATGACCCTTATCTTTCCTCTTCCATGTGGATGAGTCATCTCAAAAGCAATCAAAACAAGTTTGAAACCTGAGTTTTCATGTCAGGCTGCCTGTGTGTTGCTGCAGCCTCTTGCTGGTGGTGAGATCCTATAATGGGCTGCACATACATGTGTTTAGGAAACTTACATTCTTCACACTGACTGCTATCAGTATGCTAAGGACATAGGAGGACCTAGGAAAGCTATGAGAAAGAAATGTATTGGAGAAAAAACAGGAAGATGAAGGGACAGGAACAAGGAAGGAAGAAGAAGAAGAGAGAAGGATCTGCCTTTGAGGAGGGTGTGTTACAATTAGGAGCAGGCCTTCCGCAGCCAGATGTCTCATTTAAACCCGGACTTCCCAGTTACTAGCTGTGTGACTCTGAGTGAGGGAATGTGCCTCTCGTTTGCCTCAGATTTCTCGTAGGTAAAATGAGGACCATCAGTATTGCCTGCTAACTGGATTAATGCTCTTAATTGCAGCAGAATCTGGAACAAAACAAGGTCTGAGTATCAGCTATCCTTTATTATCATTAGAAATGCTTAGATCTGCACTGTCCAAGATGGTAGCCACTGGCCACAGATAGCTGTTCAGCGCTACTCCGAACTGAGATAGGCGGTTAAGTGTGAAATACACATGAAATTTCAAAGACAGTACAAAACAAAATGTATCAAATATTAATAAGTTTTATATCATGCAGATGTTAAAGTGATAATGATTTGGGGTATATTGGGTTGAATAAAATAGATGGTTAAATTAATTTAACTCTTTTTTAATGCGGCTACAAGGACATTTAAAATGATATAGATAGTTCACATTATGTTTCTGTTGGATAGCGCTGGTCTCTACACTTCCCTTAAATGGCAAGACCGGAGCAAGAAAATCAGATCCTAGATTTTACTGGCGAAAGGGAAACAGTGGGGCTATTGGGCTTCACAAGCATCAAAGGCAATCTATAAAGACAGAGATAACATGGCATGATTGAAAGAAGCCGCATCACGATGCGGCCTTCAATTCGCATCCCATGAGCACAGCGCTGTGCACTATGAATTGGTTTTTTTTAATGACTCCTATGCAAATGAGCAGCACAATTATGATATTTATGTAGTTGTTTAAAGTTCAGATGTTTCTGACGCAAATGTTTAATATATTCCAGAGTTTTTTCAACTTGGTTATTTTTTCTTTTTTAACACTGTGAGCATGAAAATGTGCAGTTGGCCTGGGCCCGGGCCTGCCTCTGAGAGGCCACCCCAAATCCAAGCTTGATAGGCATTACAAAAATAGAATCTTGATGCCTAATAAATGCATGTGTTCTGAATTTTTATGTTCCATGTTTTGTGTGGTCTGGAAAATATATTTGCTTTTAAAGCAACAACAACAGCAAAAGCACAAAACGGTGATGTCCCTGTGTTCTAAAAGGAAAGAAGGTACTGCCGAGTTCACATACCCCAAGGTCATCTCGTCATTGCTGGGAGGAGGTGGGGGGCCCTGTCCACTGCACACAGGTTGCTCCGAGGAGTGTGCTGGAGGTGGGGGTTGGGATGGCCTCTCAGGGCACTCCAGATGGGACAGAATGTTTTCGGGGAGATTTGCTCTGGTTTTGACTAAGCTTGATTTAACTTCATCCTCCCTTTTCTTGCAGTGAAATATGAGGAATTATACTGCTTTTCATTCAACCCCATGCTGGATAAAGAAGAAAGAGAGCAAGGCTGGGTGCTGATTGATCTTAGTGAAGAATACAAGCGGATGGGCCTCCCTAATCATCACTGGCAGCTCAGCGATGTGAATAGAGACTACAGAGTGAGTGCGTGAAACCCAAACGCTGAAGGCACATGAAATTAGGATTTCAGTTAGCTTAGCATACCTTTATTTTTATCTCCTTTAGGTTTTAGAGCTCTTTGTAGATATCCATGTGCGGATTTCCAGGTGTCTCTTGGTTAGTGCCAGCTGTATGTCCAACTTGGACCTAGAATTAAAACGTTTGAGCCAGAGAAGCATAGAGATCACCCCTTCTAGACCCTTCATCTCATGGTTGCAGAACTTGAAACCCAGAGAGGCCAGGGGGCAGCCCTTGTGGACAGGCAGTTGGTGGGAGAGCTGGCCAGGATCTCATTCTCCCATCAGGTCTTTTTATAGTGTAGTGAGTGATTAGTGGGCAAGTCAGGGAGACTCTGATGGCAGTTTGGCACCAGCTCCTCTGTGTGCTCACTGAACCCTTGCTTGGTACACAAGGTCAGCAAGAGGCTTCCCTAGAGCAATATGGCTACACTCACAGGAAGGAATACGGAGAGGCAGGGAAGCTACAGTGGCAGAATTAATCCTCCTTAATGACAGGCTTACAGATCAGGGGTGGTTTCACTATTAATAACATTTTAAGATATTTAAGTAACAAAAGTATTGTGAGAACATCCTAGAGAGTTTCCAAAAGGCAAAAAACAAAACAAAAAACAACAAAAAAAAACCCCACCATCCCATTTTCACAACATTCTTATGTTTTAAAATTTCCTTCAGTTGTTTTCTCTTCTGTATAGTTTGATAACTTTTTTCTTATGTAAGTAATGCATATTCATTTATTAAAAATTGGAAAACATAGAGCAAAAGGATATTAAATCACCTAAAACTGCCATCATTCAGAGATAGCCACTGTTATTATATCTGGCCAATAGGCTTCTGGGATTTTAATGTATATATACATTTTTTATGTATGCACACACAAACCTGCTTAAACATACATAACAAAAATGGAATCATTACATGTGCCTTATATTCTGCTTTTCTTCACATACATATTGTGACATTTTTCTGTCAGTAATTATATTTTATAATATATTTAAAACACTGCATAGTATTATCTAAATATGACTGTATCAACTAATATCTACCTGCACTCTAATTTTTAGACATTTAGATTGTCATTACTTATTACTATTTTAAATAATGGAGAACATCCTGGTAACTATACCTTTGCCCATATTTTAATTTTTTAAAAGATAGAATTTTAATATAATTTTTATGTCAAAACACCTACACAAAGTTTTGTACCTGTTGTCAAAAATAATTGTGGAAAGGTTGCACCAATTTCTATAAATTCTCAGTTGTGAATGCTTGATTCCTTATACCCTCACCAGCAAAGAGTTAAAGTTTTTAAGAATCTTTTGATACCTTGATGGTGGGATGAGTGATTTCTTATTTTAATTTAATCTTTGTATCTTGATTTCTTGAGTTGTAGCTTTTTATATATTGATTGACAATTTGTATTTTATGTCCCGATAAATGACCATTTCCAGTTGCATATTTTGAATTCTGATTATTTTCTTGACCTTGTTACAGGGATTTTCTTGCGGTTCTTTTTTTGTTGGTTTGTTTGTTTGTTTTTTTAAAGAAACAGGGTTTCACTCTCTTACCCAGGCTAGAGTACCGTACGGTATAGCTCACTGCAGTCTCAAACTCCGGATCCCAAGCAGTCCTCCTTAGTAGCTAAGATTACAGGCATCTGCTGCCATAATTGCTTACTTTTTCAAAATTTTTATAGGAACAAGTTCTCCCTATGTTGCCCAGGCTGGTCTCGAATTCCTGGGCTCAAGCAATCCTTCTGCCTTGGCCTCCCAAAGTGCTATAATTATAAGTGTGAGTCATTATGCCCGGTCTCATGAGGATTTGCTACATTGCTATATGGTACTTATAACAGTCAATGAAATGATTGTACAGTAGTCCATCAAATGAATGTACTGTAAGGTACTAAAGTATTTCTTTATTAATACGCATTTAGGCCAGGCATGGTGACTCATGCCTGTAATCCCAACAATTTGTGAAGCCACGGCGAGAGGATTGCTTGAGCCCAGGAGTTTGAGACCAGCCTGGACAACATAGGGAGAACCTCATTCCCACAAAAACATTTTAAAAAATTAGCTAGGCATGGAGGTGTGCACCTGTAGTCCCAGCTACCTGGGAGGCCGAGGCTGGAGGATTGCTTGAGCCTGGGAGGTTGAGGCAGCAGTGAGCCATGATTGCGCCATGCACTCTAGCTTGGGCGACAAAATACTTTGTCACAAATTTTTAAAAAAGGGCATTTAGATTATTACTTAGACTTTTTTTTTTGCCATATGAATAATTCTTGATGTAATATCTTTATGCGTATAATTTCCCCCAATTTTAAATTATTTTATAAGAAAAATCTTTCCAGAATCTACCAAAAGGCATAAAGGGCCTAAATTGTTTTAAAAATTTCAGGCAGGTGGGACATTGATGTTTTAGTTTTTGATCAGTATTTGTTAGTTTCTAGTGCCTTATATTGCATTCAGAACACATGGCGTATGGAATTCATATTTGGGGAATGTTTTGAAGACTTATATCTTCATAAAACACAGTATTCTATTAATTTTTAATAAATATTTTGAGTCTGGAGAAAATGTGTATTCTCTATTTAGGCGTGAAATTTTCCTTTTATCTAAATTGAATTTCTTATTATTTTGGTCCCTTTGGTCAGTTGATTTCTGATAGAGGTATGTGAAAAAATTCCTGTTATGATTGTGATTGGACATTTTCTCCTTAAGTTCTAACATGTTTGCATTATATATTTTAAAGTTACATGGTTTAGTACGTAATGATTAAGGACATCTTAGTGTGTTCTTTATGTCAATTTCACATATCCCCTTTTCCTGTGAATTATTTAAACTTTTAATTCTATTTTTTTTTTTTTTTGAGATGGAGTCTCGCTATGTCGCCCAGGCTGGAGTGCAGTGGCGCAATCTCAGCTCACTGCAAGCTCCTCCTCCCAGGTTCATGCCATTCTCCTGCCTCAGCCTCCCCAGTAGCTGGGACTACAGGCGCCCACCGCCATGCCTGGCTAATTTTTTGTATTTTTACTAGAAACGGGGTTTCACCATGTTAGCCAGGATGATCTTGATCTCCTGACCTCGTGATCCATCTGCCTCGGCCTCCCAAAGTGCTAGGATTACAGGCGTGAGCCACCGTGCCGGCATTTAATTCTATTTTATATGATTATATTTCCACTGTTTCTTTCTCTTTGTCAGAATTTGCTTGGTGGAGCTTTGTTTAACCCCTTCTTTTTAACCTTCCTATGTAAATGTTTTATCTTTTTAAGCTGAGTTTGGTTAGATTGTTTTTTACTCAACCTGAAAATCTTTTTTTGTGGTGAAATATTATCTGTGATATTGTTCTAGATATCATGTATTGTGTGTTCTGTCAATTATGCTTTTTCCTTTTTCATGTCTATCACTGGATGGTTTTTCCCTGTATTTGTTTATAATTATTTCAGAAGTATATATCATATTGCTTTTCCTCCACTGTGTATCTTTCATTTAGAAAAAAAGTTAGTTAAATCATCCCACAAAGTAGAGAAGGAAAAAAAGAAAAAAAGTTATTTATTATGGCACACTTATGACACACACAGGACTTTGAAGAATAATGGAATGAATGCTTGGGACCTGTGTGCTGTATAAGAATGAACATTGCCAGTGCTAGTTAATTTCCCAGATGTTCCTTCCAAATTGTCTCTCGCTCCAGCATCAATGTCTGCAATTTGGCATTGCCATTCCCTTGCCTTTATTATAGCATTTCTACATTTCTAAATATAGAAAGTTCTCACTTAATGTCAGCAGGTTCTTGGAAACCATGACTTTGAGTGAAACGATGTACAGCAGATCCTCAAATAACATCATTTTGCTCGACATCATTTTGTGATATCTATGAGGGAAAAAAGGTGTTGTTTTATGTTCCTTTGCTTAAAGTCGCAATTGCCAACAGCCTGTGAGCATTGTTGAGCAAGGACTTACTGTAGTAGTATGTGGTATTGTTTTGCATGTTTTTATACTGTCTGTACTTGGTCTGCATATGCTGTATAGAGTTCTCTGAAACTTGGCTTTTCACTCAACATGGTAACATTTGTATTTGTGATCCATTTCATTTGACAAATATGTACATAGTTACTACATGCCAGGTGCTGTTCTAAAAACTTGATAAATATTAGCAAATATTAATTCTATGAATAGTATTATTATTATTTCTACTTTACAAATGGAGAAAGTATGACAGAGAGATTAAGTAATTGCCTAAAGCACAGAGAGATTAATAACTATTGATACCAACAGCTCAGATTCCTTCGTTCTTCACTAGTGGGTTGTATTCCATTTCACAAATATACCATAGTTTTAAAAATTACTCATCCTTCCCTCTTTCTTTTTTTCTTTTATTTGGTGTATTTTGTTGTCATGAATAAAGCTGTTAAGTGGCTGTATATGTCTTGTACTATATTGTGTTTCTACTTAGGAGTAGAGTTTATGAGGTAAAGAGTATATAGATTTGAATTTTACTAGATTCTGGAAAATTCTTTTCTAAAGTGTTTGCATGGACATATTGACCTGCTTGCAAGATATGAGTTCTCGTTACTCCACAGACTCCCCAACAGTTGGTAGTGATGTGATATGCGCTGGTACTCTTCTTTGTTGACCCCACATTGCACTTCTGAGTATTTACTCTATGGATTTAATAGCATACACACACACTGATACCCAAGGTTATTTTATTTTATTTTGTTTAGTTTTTTTTAGTTTTATTGAGACAGGGCCTCACTCTGTTGCCCAAGCTAGAGTACAGTGGGGCGATCTCAGCTCACTGTAACCTCTGCCTCCTGGGTTCAAGCAGTTTTCCTCCCAAGTAGCTGGGATTACAGACACCCACCACCACAACCGGCTATTGTTTGTATTATTATTATTATTATTATTATTATTTGTAGAGATGGGGTTTCACCATGTTGGCCAGGTTGGTCTTGAACTCCTGACCTTAAGTGATCTGCCTGCCTCTGCCTCCCAAAATGTTGGGATTACAGGCGAGCCACCATGCCTGGCCCCCAAGGTTATTTTTTTGAAGCATTGTTTGTAATAGCAAATATTAGAAGAAACCCAAATATCTTTAATGGGAGTCAGCTAAATAATTTTTGCTCTATCCATGTGATTAAGTTAGTGTATAACCATTAAAGGAAATGTGGAAGATTCCTATGTGCTGATAAAGACTGCTAAAATACATTGCTAGGTTAGAAAAAGCAAGGCACAATATGGTGAATATAGTATAATACCTTTTGGCTTAACAAAGGAGGGAGAATAATAACACGTTTGCCCAAAAGTGATAACCTAGACTGGTGTTGGTAATGGAGTGGATAGGACACTAGGATGAAAGTGGGATTTCTTCTTCTTCAGCGCCACTGGATGCGATTTGGCATTGTTGTTCCTTTGCTTTTATTTATAGCATTTTATGCACCTTTTTGTATTGTTTCATTTATATAACCATGTGGATTTATTAACTGATCTTAACTTTGAGCCAAACTGATTTGTATGAATTGGATCTTAATGTGGTTTTTGCACTGACCTGATTAGCTAGGGAGGTTGAGCTTGTGTTTCTTGGCCATTCATGTTGACTCTTCTGTGAATTATCTACTCACATTTTTGCTCTTTTTTTTCTATAAGATTATTTGTCTTTTTCTTGTTGATTTGTAGTTCTTTCTATAATGTAGTCAATAATTTGTTATAATTTATAGCTCTTGCAGATATCATCTCTCAGGAGATTCTGATACACCGTTCCAGTGTCTTCAGAAGTTTTGAGTTGTCAGTCTTTCTTACTATGTTTTGTTTTTTAGCATACTGTTTTTTTTTTTTTTTTTTTTTAAATCCTGGTCTGTTTGCTAAACTTTGTCCCAATTCGACACTGTATAAATCCTACAATTACATTTTTACCAATTGTGATTATTATGGCTTTATAATCTTGATATCTTAAAAGTCAGTTCCTTTGACATAATTCCTCAGGATATCTTGAATTTATAGATTATTTGGGCCAGAATGGACACTTTCATGATGCTGAATCTTCTTCATAATTACACTTAAATTTAACAACCATAGCGTTAATCATTATAAAGTATCGGGCTCATGTAATCAGACTAATTTGTTCGCATACTAAAGCTAACTTTTGCAGTGAATTTTTAGCCTTGAAATGAAAGAAAGGAAAATCCAAGTTGAGTAAAGAAAATTGGATACCCTTTTTGTTAATATGACACATCCTTGGGCAAGGAAGAAAATGAGGCTGAACCACACTTGTGGAATAACGTCTCCTTGGAAATACAGGTTCTTCCTATTTTTGATGAGATTTCCTTGTAGAATTAGGCCATAAACATGACTCATATTCAGTCACTGAAGTCCTACATTGCACAGACTGCAAAACATGAGTTACTCAGCTTTTCTTTTCGGAAGCAACACACAGCAAAACAAAACTAACAAGGAACAAACTGTTTTGAAGCAGAAAAGGTAAAATCCTGCGGGATTTTCTGATTTTGCAAATGTCACTGAAATGGGGGGAAGATGATGTACCCTGATTTGTCACTAACTTAGCAAGAGAATAGAAGTTGTCTTATTTCAGAAAATTTTTGACTGATAATCCGTGGAGAGAGAGATATCCAAATCCATTCCTTTTGCTTTTGACCTCATGGCTGAGAAAATGTTTACTTTTTCCTCCCTTATTTTACAAGTTATCTTATTTCTTCTCACAAATCCTTTGAGGTTGGTGGGTCAAGAAGTGTCATTTGGTGGAAAAGAAATCATTGCCCACGGTGGAAATCGCAGCAGACGCAGAATACAAAACTTAGATTCTAGAACCAATTCTGCTGTTTTCTTTAAGTGTGGCCTTGGGCAGGCTAATTATTATTATTATCTGTATCATCTTACTACCATCGCTATTTATCAGACACTTTCTTATGGTAGTCTAAGTCTCTAAGCTCAGATTTCTTTTTATACCTAACCCTTGTGAAATGGTCTTTATTTAAATAAAGTAATTGGTATTCATTGCTAGGTTAAAGTTTTAATCTAACTATCTTGGAATAAAATATAAAATACAACCCAAACCAGTGATTTTATTAAAGCTCATTTATTTCAGTTATCCACAGCTGTATTTTATGTATCGTGCATTATTTTGTTTTGTTCACATATACGTCATTTTATCCTGTTCATAACCTCCTCCTCCTCCCTGTTCATCATAAATTCCTTGAAATAAATTTTAGCACTGAAATGTTTAAGAAGATTGTCTGTGTAGATATCTTTCAGTTTCTAACAACTCTTACCCCAAAGCTCGCAGTCGAGTGATTGGTCCTTGGAGGTCTGAGTGAAACTTTTGGATTGCATCTTAGATGGCTAGTAGCCTGCAATGATACTGGAAGATTCTATCCAGGTTAACAAAGATCAGCTGTCCTGGGCGTGTGAAATCTTCAAGGCCAAAAACTCTTATTCATTTCTGCCCTTGCAACTAAGAGTAATGCCTGGCATATAGTAAGTACTCAGTAAAAGCTTGTCGAATAAGTGAAAGAATTACCAAAAGATTCCTCTTGCCAGGACAGTACCAAGGGATGTGGGCACTCCAGGAAGGTCAATTAATTTAGTGGAGCACAAAGAAAATTGGTTTGCTTATTCATTTTAAAAAATGGTAAAATGATTAACTTACTAATCCACTTTCATTAACTAAGGCAGAGTCCATGGGAAGAAAATTCAGGAGAAAAACATTTTCCATTCCTCTGAACTTCTCATTTTCTCTCCAAATTTTGTCAGGTGGTTTTCCAAACCAGACAAAATCTTGAGAGGCATACTGAGGTGTTTGAAAATTAGTGACATATGTTGCATCATTGTGTGCATTATTTATTGTCAGAATTTTGACTACAACTCTGTGAGCTTGTTGCAAAAATGACAGCAGGCAATGTTAAGATTGTTTTACTTTTTTCATTGTGATTAAAAAATGCATAACATAAAGTTTGCCATCTTAGTCATTTTTAAGGTATAGTTTAGGAGTGGTAAGTATATTGACATTGCTGTACTATAGATATCTGGAACTTTTCATCTCCAGAACTGAAACTCTGTACCCATTAAATAACTCCCCATTCCCACTTCCCACAGCCCCTGGCAACCATCATTCTACTTCTTGTTTCTATGAATTTTACTACTTTAGATTCCTCATATAAGTGGAATCATACAGTATTTTCTTTTTGTGACAGGCTTATGTCACTTAATATCCTCAAGGTTCATCTGTGTTGTAGCACGTAATAGGATTTCCTTCCTTTTTAGGGCTGAAGAGTATTTCATTGTATTGACATACCACATTTTGCTTATCTGTTCATCACTTGATGGACATTTGGGTTGCTTCCACCTCTTAGCTCTGAATAATGCTCTGTGAACATAGTTGTGCAAATATTTCCTTGAGATTCTGCTTTCAAGTCTTTTGGACATACATCCAGAAGTGGGATTGCTGGATCATGTAGGAATTGTATTTTTCAATTTCTGAAGAGCCTCCGTACTGTTTTCCATAGTGGCTGCATAATTTTACATCCCCACCCGCAGTGCACTAGTGTTTCATTTTATCTGCATGCTCACCAATACTTGTGTTATTATGTTTTCATTCTTTCATTTTTTAATAGTGGCCATCCTAACAACTGTGAGTTAGTATTTTGTGGTTTTGATTTTGATTTTCCTAAGATAAGCAATTTACTAATAGTTTCTCCCATTCTGTAGGTTGCTTTTTCACTTTTGGTTGTGTCCTTTGATGTATAAAAGTATTTAAGTTTGATATAGTTCCATTTGTCTAGTATTTTGTTTCCTCTGCTTTTGCTGTCATACATAAGAAATCAGTGCCAACTCCAGTATCATAAAGCTTGTCCCTTATGTTCTTTTCTAGGAGTTTAATACTTTTGGGTCTTACGTTTAGGTCTTTAGTCCATTTTGAGTTAATTTTTTTATGTAATACAAGATATGACCCATCTTTATTTCATTTTTGCATGTGGATATCCAGTTTTCCCAGTACCATTTGTTGAAGAGACTAACCTTTCCCCATTGAGTAGTCTTGGCACCCATGTTGAGGAACATTTGAACATACACGTGAAGGTTTACTTCTGGATTCTCTATTCCATTGGCCTGTTAGTCTGTCTTTATTCCAGTACCACACTGTTTGATTGCTGCAAAATAGATATGGCTTTGTACTATATTTTGAAGTTATGAAGTGTAAGTCCTCTAACTTTGTTCTTTTTCAAAATTGTTTTTTGCTATTTGGGGTCCCTGGTGAATCCACATGAATTTTAGGATGAATTTTTCTACTTCTGCAAAAAATGCCATTGAGATTTTGAGAAGGATTGCCTTGTGTCTGTAGGTTGCTTTGCATAGGATGGACATCTTCACAATCTTAAGTCTTCCAGTGCATGAACACAAGGTATCTTACCATTTACTTGTGTATTTAATTCCTTTCAGTGGTGTTTTATATTTTCAAAGTAGGATTGTTATGTTAATTTCCACTTGAGAGTGCTGTCTACTTTGATGAAATCAGGACAAATATCCATGCTTCTAGTTTGGTAAGAGGTTGTATCTTCATGTGTTAACTGACATCCTGAATCTGCTCTTCCCAAAGGCATTTTAGCTTCTTAGAGTTTTCCAAGCAAGTGTGCGTCAGAATGCCTCATAACTTAAGCCCTGACCCATGGAACTTTTTCCGCTAAACCCAGTGCTCTGGGGAAGGCAGAAATCCTCATGACTGGTATTGTGTTCTTAGAGGGGAGGCCTCCACCCCTGATGCAAGCCTGGCCACTGGTGACTGGGCGCAGGTTGTTGAGCTCTTGGTCCTGGCACATGCCAAGCCATCAAAGTCTACAAATCTCTACCCTGTAGAGTGAGAGCTCTGGTGCTCTTAGAGGTCAGGAGGTGGTCTTCCTTGCTCCTTTGTGAATCAAGAGGGCCATGAATTGGGGCCAAGGAGAGCGGGCTCTGGGTGTTGATTTTCTCTATTTGGTCTCATTCCAGCTATGGTGCACACAGGGCCACAATGCCAGTGAACCTAGGTGTTTATTTAGCCTTAGAAGGCCATAAAAGGGCCTGGCAGGAGCTCCTACGTTCCCAGCTTACCTCTTGCTCTTCAAAGAGGCTGTGTGAAATAAGCATGTTGACAAATCTTGCATGTTGCTTACTCTTACTTAATCATGAAACTTTGCAATTCCTTAGTGTTGTTACAAGGAAGAATGTAGGTAATTTCCAACTTACTGAAAACCTACTTATTTCCTTTTAAAAACTGTTGTTTTAGGAAAATGTTGTTGGTCTGGTGCAATGACTACATGTCTCTGGAACCTCAGACAAACAGGTGTGGTCCATGTCATAGTGTTCTAGCTGGCTGACTTCATGGAGGTTCAGACACCAGATTGGCATGGGGGAGGGAGTGCAGTGTTTTATGGCAGTACTCCCAGCTAAAGCTCTCTGGGTCCAAGTTGGTTGAGCCTTCTGTTCTTGGCAGATTTTCCTTCAGAGTGTCAGTGCCACAGCCCATGTTAAACTCTTTGGTAATCTTGTTTCCTAAAATGTCTGGTAGAACCCTGAAATTACACTTCAGGCCTGTGAACATCTCTTCTGTGGCCCTTTTATTTCCTGCTCTATGTTGTTCCCCATTCTGGTAACAAAGACAGTGGAGGCCAGCAAGGGAGGCATCATCACAGAAGACTTTATAAGAGGCTCGGATTTCAGTTGTGGGTTTTCAATCCCTGCAACCCCATCTTCCAGAGTGATAAAGGTGAGTGGAGATGGACACAGGACCTGCAGCTAAAGTATTTCCCCTTGATATGGGTTGCTGTGTCCCCACCCAAATCTCATCTTGAATGGTAGCTCCCATAATCCCGACGTGTCATGGGAGGGACCCGGTAGGAGGTAATTGCATCATGGGGACTGGTCTTTCCCATGCTGTTCTCATGATAGTAAGTCTCACGAGATCTAATGGCTTTACAAAGGGCAGTTCCCCTGCACACGCTTTCTTGCCTGCCACTATGTAAGACGTGCCTCTGCTCCTCCTTCACCTTTTGCCATGCTCGTGAGGCCTCCCAGCCATGTGGAACTGTGAGTCCATTAAACAATATAAATTACCCAGTCTCAGGTATTTCTTTATAATAGTATGAAAATGGACTGGTACATCCCTGTTGTTACACCTACTTGAGGACTCCCTTGATATGCCTAGGAAGATGTTTGACATCCAGGAAGTAAAGGGGTGCTTGACATATCCCAGGAAACTGCCATGTGGGTGATCTTCACATTGCGAAAAGATGGATGGACTGATGTGAAAGCAAAATGTTTTGAGCAACAGTAGGCTCAACTGCTATCACTGTTGCTACCACTAACATTTGTTTTGGATTTAGTGGTTTATAAAGTGCTTTGCCATTGGTGTTACGGGATTTGATCCATCTGTCAACCCCATGAGATATTGTTGCTGCAGTATCACTTCTAGAGATTAGCAGACCACAGTGCATCGTGTAGTTTGGCTTCCCCAGGGTCATGAAGTTGCTCAATCAGAGCCAGGTTCTAAACTGCTGATTTCTGGTTCTGAATTGCAAGATCCTTCCAAGGCACCATTCCACTGTGGTAATCAATCTCAGGGTTGCGTAGAAAGAGTACATCTATTCTTACCACTTATCAAATCAACACATAAGAAACAAAAATCCAGCTGCTACATTGCGTGGTAACGTGCGGCACATTAGGAAATCTGCATGGACCGAAAGGTCAAGGAAGAAGCTTCCCGAAGGAGGTGGAACCTGGATTGGTCCTTGAAGAACAGATGGGATTTGGGAAGGTCGGGGGCAGGAGTGTCTGGGGAGGCATCAGCTTGCGTGGTGTGTCAGGGCCAGGAATGCACACTGGGCGTGTCAGAGTCACAGAGGTAACCTGCTGGCTTAACCAGTGTGCTTATGTGTTAGGAAAACTGTCTCCCGGGGTCATTCTTTCAACCAAATCCTGGCAGCTCAGGTTTTCTCAGCCAGGATGCAGCATCGCAATTTGTCTCTTGTTGATGAAAAGAAGGCTTCATTGTCACTGGTCTTGCACAAAGAGCCCTTGGCGAGAGGGGACAGTGCATGGGGACAACACTAAGGGTATCTTGCATTCCTTCAGAATGATTACATGGAATCAGCAGCACTTCATTCCTCTAAAGTGGCTTTGACGTTCCTCGAAATAACCTCCTCTGTAACATGGTTAAGAGAACTTAAGGATGTACCTATAAGCGTGGTGAAGTGGAATTTCTGGGGGCAGTTCGCAGGGCATTACTAGATGGCCTAAAAATCCCTTTGTATTTTCTGGTGACAGGTTTGTGACTCTTATCCTACTGAACTGTACGTTCCCAAATCGGCCACAGCACACATCATAGTGGGGAGTTCCAAATTCCGGAGCAGACGGCGATTTCCTGTCCTTTCTTACTATTATAAAGATAACCACGTAAGTCTCGAGGCATGTTTTTGTTTGACGCTTTGCTTTTCTTGTTTGATCATAAGCAGGCATTTTCTAGCTGCCTTCTGCTGTGCGTGTGTGTGTGTTTGAATTCTTCAGAAGGTATGTGGATATTCCTGTGCGTGGTGTGACATGACACAGCTATGCTAAGTCCTTATCTCGTGTAGCCCTCCCATGTTTATTTGACAGTAACGTAATGATTCAGAAAATGACTCAATAGATTCAGAAAATCCCTAAAGCTAATCATCCAAGTGAATACTGTCCTCTTCTAAGTGGGCACCTTGGGAGGCTCATTGCTTATAATTCGGTTCTGGAGATCTGTGGCAGGCCTATTTTAGAAAAGCCCCTGAAGTCCACTGCCCATTCTTTTTTTCTCTCTCTCTCTTTTTTTTTTTTTTTTCTGAGGCAGAGTCTCACTCTGTTGCCCAGGCTGGAGTGCAGTGGTGCAGTCTCAGTTCCCTGCAACCTCTGCCTCCCAGGTTCAAGCAATTCTCCTGCCTCAGCCTCCTGAGTAGCTGGGATTACAGGCACTTGCCAACATGCCTAGCTAATTTTTGTGTGTGTTTTTTTGTATTTTTAGTAAAGAAGGGGTTTCACCACGTTAGCCAGGCTGGTCTCGAACTCCCGACCACAGGTGACCCGGCCTGCCTCAGCCTCACAAAGTGCTGGGATTACAGGCATGAGCCACTGTGCATGGCCTTATTACCTGTTTTTACCTGTGTTCTTTTGAGTATCTTCAGTATAAAAAATCTTTGATTATAGAGAGCGTGGGTTTTACTTTTTAAATATTATTTATAAAAGCCAGAATTGGGTTTGTCTGTAAAAGGGACTCTAAGTAACAGTGGCTCTAATAGGATAGAAGTTTTTTCTCTTGCATAAAATTCCCAGGGTGGGCAGTCCTGGCCTGGTAGCCTGGCCCCACCCCACTTAGCCTTCAGGTACTCAAGCTCCTTCTCCCTTTCTACTCTGCCATCCCCTGGATTTGGACATGGCCTGCCATGGCACATGGTGCAAGAGCTTGCTTCAGTACAGTCACCACCCACACATTGCAGGTGGCAGGTGACGGAGGGCTAATGGTGTGTGCCCAGCGTTTTGAGGAAGGCTTCCAGAAACTGCCACATGACACCTCCCTTTCGTCAGAACTGCACAGGACAGGTATGAAAGTACAGCGTTTTGGATGGCCATTAAAACAGCTAAAACTCAGAGTTCCATTACTGCGGAGGATAGGAAAACAGATTTGGACGAGCAAGAATGCTCTTTGCCACCCACTTTTAAAAGGTAGCAAAAAACTACCTTTAAAAAAGGTGGTTTTAAAAAACAAAATGTTATTTGGCTCTGGCCAGGTGAGAGAGAAACTTCAGTTTTTAAGCTAGATAATACCGTTCTGGATTCAAAGCCAAGTGAGGCTGTAAACAAAGAGAGGGGAGCATGTGAGTGTGCATCCACGCGCCTGCACCTACAGTCAGGGGGCAGAGCAGGGTCTCAGTCAGATTCTACAGGCTTCCAAAAATATCTTGAGCCATGCCAGCTTCATCAGAGTGAGCACATAGCCTTCTCTGTTGGCTACTTTGAAGGAAAATATTCATTTAGTGGCGAAAGTTCTGTGAATTGGTAGGATAAAAATTATCTTATTTTTAGTTACATTCATTGCTCTTCTTCTTTTTCTAGCCCTGAATTAGGGTTTAAAGTATTTTATTAACTCCAAATATATTTCAGCCTGCACAGAGCTGGAGCACTGGTTAGAGGCAAAGGAAGATGTGATTTTTTTTTTTTTTTTTTTGAGACAAGGTCTCACTGTCACCCAGGCTGGAGTGCAGTGGCACGATCATAGCAAACTCTTGAGAGCTCAAGGGCTCCTCGTGCCTCATCCCCACAAGCAGTTGGAACTGTAGGTACATACCGCCACACCTGCTAAGTTTAAAAAAATGTTTTTGTGGAGAAGATAATTTTTTTTGTGGAGAAGATAATTTTTTGTAGAGACAGGGTCTTGCTGTGTTGCCTGGGCTGGCTTTTTTATATTATATTTTATTTTATTTTTTGAGACAAGGTCTCACTCTGTCTCCCAGGCTGGAGTGCCGTGGCACAATCTTGGCTCACTGCAGCCTTGACCTCCCCAGGCTCAAGTGATCTTCCCATCTCAGGCTCCCGAGTCACTGGGACCACGTGTGTGCCCCCCTGCCCAGATAATTTTTTTTGCATTTTTTTGTAGAGACAAGGAAAGCCATGTCGCCCAGACTGGTCTCAAGCTCCTGTGCTCAAGTGATCTACCTGCCCCGGCCTCCCAAAGTCCTGGGATTACAGGCGTGAGCCACTACGCCTGGCTTTTTTTTTAAAGATAGAATAAATAGAGATATGAAATTTCATGATGTTGCACTTGAAATTAGGATACTAGTAACATGCACTTTTTTTTTTTTGTAGCATGCATTGATTACAGAAGTAAGAGAGAAGACGAATCCAGGACAGGGAGAGAGGATCTTTTATTGTTGTTTCAGAGGTGTTTTATTGTTGTCTGTAGAATATTTAAAAAGTGAGCACAGTGTGCGTAGCACCTCCCTTTTTATATTCTTGAGACAAGGGACCTTTTGCTTTTTGTCAGTGTGAGTAGCATCAGGATTAAACGTGTATTGTCTGGGAGAGGACAGAGTTTTTAGCAATTAGACCTCAGAAGCGGCTTCTTCCCCGGCGACCTCAGACTCACATAGCTCCATGCCTTCTCCCCCAAGTGCTATTCTTTACTGAACCGCCAGGCCTGAAAATGAACTCACACAGCATAGTTAGAGCTTATGAGTATTCATTTCCCATATTTAAGATTTTAAAGCAGAAACGACTTGAAGCTCTAGCTTCAAGTACTTCTTCTGTACTTCTTCCAAGGTACAGAACAGAGATGTGTTTCGTAGCAGTGCTGCGTGATCGGGTTACCCCAGGGAAGTCCTGAGTGAGCACACACTTGCCCACCCACTCTCCTACCCCGTGAACTGAAATCTATTTTGCAGGTAGAATAATGATCAAATTTGTGTTTTGTAACAATGTTTACATTTTAATATCAAGGTTACTTATATAAATGCTTCTGACTTGACTAGGGCTTTTCCTAAAGGGAAGTTTTATTACCAAAGGTGTGGATTTCTGCGCTCATGGAAGACACTGAAACACCAGAGTAGTTATCTGTGCTGCCATTGCTCAGGGATGGCCGAATAGAAAACAGATAGTCTCCCAGAAACAGTGAACAGGTACATATTCCACACATTTGCTGATCTTTCTTTCTTCTCTTTGGTTATTTGAGACATTTTAGGCTGATGAGTATGTATTCCTACCCCGAAAGAATTTATGCTTATGAATAAGGATGCTACATTTTATAGTGAAGATACTGTTTCCCGCGTACGTTACCAAAGGTACCCTTTTGATTGTGGTGGTGAGATGACGTGCCTAATGTTGGCCACTGGGAATTGACTAGATTAGGAGAAGTTTGAAGTTTACATGATTTTATGAACCTCAAGTTCTGTTTGATATAAAGGCCCCTGCTGAGGGTCCATCTTTCCCTTAGCATCAGCTGTTACCATACATAGTGTGAGGTTGGTGCAAAAGTAATTGCAGTTTTTGCCATTATTTTTAATGGATATGATCACATTCTTTCACCCCCGTGGTGAGGGAGGGATTCCTGCTCTAGGTTATAGGGACAGCCAGACACAGCACTTGACACTGGGCAGATGAGATGAACAGCAATTTTACTGGTCACATATACTCACTGCCAAGGGGAGGAGGACACCACAGTCCATGAAGGGGCACATGAGGTTGCACTGAGGAGCAGAGTGACAGCCAGGGGCTGTGAGAGGCAGGCTGGGTAGTATCAGGAGCATGGGGTCACCCTTGGTTCCTGCCGGAGGATGCAATTAGCTTGTGTGCATCATTCCATGGCTGGCGGGGAACTGAAACCTGCTACCGAGGGACGGGCAGGAGCTGCACCTGGTCTGCTAGATAAGAATTGTTTCACTCGAGAACCTTATCTGCAGGAGCAGAGCGTGGCAGGGAACTTGCAGTGAAGCCATTTGAGACCCTCTCAGTTTTACCAGATGTCGAAGCAACCCATAATACTCATTTTAGACCTTACCGCACGGGTTATGTAGAGCCATGTGGGCTCCCTTTGAATGTCCAGTTATTAATAGCTTTACAGATCATGGTTAGAGATGCTTAGTCATGTGTGTTCAGAATTCTGTGTATCTTTCTATGATAGTTCCTAGAATTGCTATATCCTTTGTTCTTTATTATGTTACGATTTTTTTTTTTTAAGTTTTGCTTTAACATGGTACGCAGCATGGTCTCCCAAATTTACAGTACGCATTTCTAGGAAACAAAACTCTAGAAGATTTCCAGTGAGGCAACTTTCCTAAGGAAAAATACAGACCTTCTTGGTCTCTTTTTATACTGAATGCTTATTGAAACTTCCTATGTGTTAGGCACAGTGCCAGGAGTTTTACAGTGTTATGCCCCTTATCACACCCTGTAGTTTTAATATTTGACCCGTTTTATAGATGAGAAAACTGAGGATCAGAGAAGACATAAATTACCCAAGATCATACAGTGAGTGAGAGCACAACTGGGACTGAAAGCCAGGTCTTCATGCTGCATCTTTGTGTTTTGAGATGGAGTCTCACTCTTGTCATCCAGGCTGGAGTGCAGTGGCGTGATCTCAGCTCACTGCAGCCTCGACCTCCCGGGTTCAAGCGATTCTCCTGCCTCAGCCTCCCAAGCAGCTGGGATTACAGGCGTGCACCACTATGTCTGGCTAATTTTTGTATTTTCAGTAGAGATGGGTTTCACCATGTTGGCCAGGCTGGTCTCGAACTGCTGACCTCTGGTGATTCACCTGCCTCGGCCTCCAGAAGTGCTGGGATTACAGGCATGAGCCACTGCGCCCGGCTTTATGCTGTATCTTAATGTTGTATTGTGCTGCCTGACCTATTTCCCCCCATCGGGGCTTATGTTACTTTGTTAAGAATTCAGAATCAGGAAATACTCTGGATTCAAATCTTGGCTTCCCTATTTATTAACTGCGTGACCTTGAATATGTTACTTAACCTTTCCATGCCGTGGTAACTTCATGTGTAAAGTGGAGCAAATAATAGGTCTTACTGTATATGATAATTAGGCTAATTAAATAAAAATATGCAAAGTTCTTATAATAGTGCCTATCATATAAACACTCAAGAGCAGTAGTAAGCCATCAAAAATGTTGAATATTTTAATCATTAGTAGCATTGTAAATGAGTGCTATCCTTTATGGTTTACATCTGAAGAGTTTTTAATCTGGGCTCCAACATCAGTAAGAAATGCTGCTGAGCAGTAGTAATACTCGTTGGATAATCTGTGTAGGGTGTGTATAGGGGCACAAAAGCATTGAGACTGCTTACCGTTTTGCACAAAATTGAAAACCACATGTTAGCAATGACTGAGTCAATGAAAAATTCCATTTAGAGCATATCTTTATTAAGAAAATCTAACTACAAAATACCAAAAATGTAGTCTGTTTAATATGTGTGTTTTAATTAATCGACCACATTCCATAGTATAACAGTTCCAATATAGTTCCTCATTTAAAAGTAGCTGTTCTAAACCAGAAGATAATTTGAAATAGTTGTTGTCCCTAAATTGCTTCATTTCATAATTGGTGTCTCACTACTTTAGTGAGTTGTGGTGTGTGCGTTCTCAGATTCTCACCATTTAAATATGTCCCCATCCCCATCTAACCCTTCTGATGGAATCTAAGATTGTCTGGTGGCAGCTGTCCTTAACTAATATTTCTTTTTTTTTCTTTCTTTCTTTTTTATTTTTTTTATTTTAATTTTTGAGATGAAGTTTCACTGTCGCCCAGGCTGGAGTACAGTGGTGTGATCTCGGTGCACTGCAAACTCCACCTCTCAGGTTCAAGCGATTCCCCTGCCTCAGCCTCCTGAGTAACTGGGACTACAGGTGCCCGCCACCTCGCCCGGCTAGTTTTTTGTATTTTTTAGTAGAGACGGGGTTTCACCGTGTTAGCCAGGATGGTCTCCATCTCCTGACCTCGTGATCCGCCCGTCTCGGCCTCCCAAAGTGCTGGGATTACAGGCTTGAGCCACTGCGCCCAGCCTCTTCCTCTCTTTTTAATTTTTTTAATTTTAATTTTTGAGATGCAGTTTCACTGTCGCCCAGGCTGGAGTGCAGTGGTGCGATCTCGGCGCACTGCAAACTCCACCTCTCGGGTTCAAGCGATTCCCCTGCCTCAGCCTCCTGGGTAGCTGAGATTGCGTGTGTGCATCACCACGCCCAGCTAATGTTTGTATTTTTAGTAGCAACATGTTGGCCAGGCTGGTCTCAAACTCCTGCCCTCAAGTTCTCCGCCTGCCTCGGCCTCCCAAAGTGCTGGGATTACAGGCGTGAGCCACCACACCGGGCCAACTAATATTTCTTTAACCTGGATAAAGTATCATCTAAAGCCAACTCAGAATTATTCTCTTTCCAGGCAGAATTCCCTCTGAGCAGGTGGCAGACCCTGACCCCTTAAAGATCAAAGCAAACAGGACCCCCGTGAAAGCCATGTGTGTCACTTGCTTTCTGGTCCTCGGACATAGCTTGCCTTCTGCTCGCCAAGTCCCTCTTGATCCCCACCTTCACTTCCCCTTGCTCCTGGCCTCGCTGTTGCTTGCTGTTCTCTCTGCCGTGCTCACACCCTCTCATCTTTTTCTCCTCCCCACCAGTCAGGAGTGAGCCACCCTGGAGTGACTCTGCTGCTCCTTTGCTTTGCTTCCCACTCCCACACCTTGTCCCCCTGAATTCTGAACCTGGCTGTAGGCCTCAGGCTTCCTTTAACCCGCTCAGTGATTGTCCGTCTCTGCAGAATGGTGCTGGCGCCCTCAGACAATGGCCCTGTAATATGTCCAGCCATTCTGTGGTTCTCCAGCTTCAGAGCTAGTGAGAAATGTCCCCACCTTTTCCAACAAGGAGCACCCAAGCCCTTTGGAGAGATCCAAACCCATGTTAAGTTGTCCTGGGTTGGGCTTTAAAGACAATTAAGCTATGGTTGGACTAAGAGTTGGGGTGCCCCTTCACGGATGGAACCCTGCAGTGCAAGCACCCTGAACAGGCTGTGACATGACAGGACTATTTGCAGTGAAACTTTCCCCTCCGTATTATCTTGCGTGGAGGGGTTCTGTCACTGCCTGCATTCTTTCACACTGTGGACTTACAGTCTCAGTGTAGATGCTTTGAGTCATTCATGCATTTTATTGGGTGTTTTGTGTTTAATTTAAATGTTAAAACCTAGATTTGGCCGGGCGCGGTGGCTCACGCCTGTAATCCCAGCACCTTGGGAGGCCCAGGTGGGCGGATCACAAAGTTAGAAGATCGAGACCATCCTGGCTAACACGGTGAAACCCCTTCTATACTAAAAATACAAAAAATTAGCCGGGCATGGTGGCGGGCGCCTGTAGTCCCAGCTACTCGGGAGGCTGAGGCAGGAGAATGGCGTGAATCCAGGAGGCGGAGCTTGCAGTGAACCGAGATCATGCCACAGCACTCCAGCCTGGGTGACAGTGCAAGACTCCATCTCAAAAAAAAAAACAAACAAACAAACAAAAAAAAAACCTAGATCCGTAAAAGTACTTTGCCACAAAAGCCTAAGTTTTATAGCTGCAAGGTCAGATTTGTACACCTGTTCATAACTCAGGGAAATGTTTCTGCTCTTCTAGATACCATCTGACAGTGCAATATACTCTTCAGAATTGCAGGGTAGGGGACTTACAGCAGAGAATGCAGACTGATTCCAAAAAAAATCCCCCTTATTCTAAATAGACTTGAGTCAGCATAGGTATGTATGTGCCTGCTGTCCTTCGGTATCAAACCTAGAAGCAACCTGGGCTCTCGTCACCGTAAAAGTTTCCTGTTTAGAAGTAGAATTGGTTTTTGGTGTTTGTGATGTTTCTAGATGGGCTAGTAAAACAAAAAAAAATAAAAGGTTGGAAAGCATTAAAAAATAATTTTTATTCTACTAATCTCGCCATTAATAGTATCCTGTACATTTGAGGAGAATGGTTATTTATTTTGTATTTCTTCTTTCAGCAGGAAAATGAAACAATACCAGTGAAAAGGAAAGTAGGTTATTTAAATGGTTTTGAATGTCATAACTTAGATCCTATCTAAACATCTTACACATTCCTAATATTTTGCACAGAGAGACCCTTTGTATTGTTGGCCCATTAGTGGTTTCTTTGACTTGAATTAAAAATAAACAACGCTTGATTTCCAGAAAGCTGTATCACGTTTTCATAAGCCGAGGTGGACTATCAGTGAGCCAAGGGCTCTTTGTTCTGGAGACACACATAGAGCGTCTCTCATGGGTACAGTTACCTGATGGTGCTGTGTTGCTGTGACCTCTCCCACTAGGCCTCCATCTGCCGGAGCAGCCAGCCCCTGTCCGGCTTCAGTGCTCGGTGCCTAGAGGACGAGCAGATGCTCCAGGCCATTAGGAAAGCCAATCCAGGAAGTGACTTCGTTTATGTCGTGGACACCCGGCCTAAAGTAAGTGTCACCATTGCGATGCATGTCTTTGCACCTGAGTTGTGAAACTGGAGACGGGCAAAGGCTAGCTGACTGCCATCTCTTGTGCAAAGGAGCGGTTCCTCTGGGCATAGTCAGTGTCTGGGCACCCTGCTGGCTGCTGCCTGGTGGTCTAGTGCTCCTGAAGCCTCTGACTATGCAAGTGCATTTTATATTTCTCCTGCCCCTAGCGTTGTGCTGGGCACACAGGGGCACCCTAATGAATGTGGCTTCATTTTGGAGATTGTGCTCCTAAGTATACCGTATTAGTACTTGGTTTCTTTCTAAAACAACCCTCTCTGCTCTGACAATACAATTCAGTTTGGAGCTCCAGCAGTTCAGTTGTTGCAAAGTACTCACCTATTATTTTTTCAAATTCAACTTGTAGTAATCTAGACGTATGACTTGGAAAGATTTATAAAAGAAAAGGTAAATTAAAAAATGTATTTTTTTCATAAAAAGTTCCAGGTGTGTAAAAAGGTGGGTGTAGAAAAAGATCTGAAAAGTTAAACTCTGAACTTGTAAAATTCCACGGAGAAGGGAGTAGGATTTGGGGAGGTAGAAGGCTTTCTACTTGTTGATTGTTAGAAAATTATTATTTTACAATTACATATGTATTAATATATTGATTTTCTAATTTAAGAAAACCACTAGGAAATAATAGATCTAGACATAAAGGGGTGACCCATGTTGATCTTACACTTACCTCCTATTCAGCCTTTTTTTTTTTTTTTTAAAGGAGAATCAGTGTTAAGTCCAGTAAAATTTCTAGTTTTTCTCCTTAGACCCAAGTCTTCTAAAACTCATCAACAAGTGAAGTCCCCAGAGGGATAGACACAAAATCACCTACAAGTGCATTGACTACAGTGGACAGAGGGAGATGACAGAATGAAACATCCCTTAGTCAGCTTGTTTGGCATTGCACTTTTCTAGCCAGTAATGAAAATGTGCCTGGACCTATGACTGAGGAGAAAGATGAACGTCCAGTTCTTTCTCCTCATATGGTAAGCGGAGGAGTCCAGGATGTCCTGTTAAGCAACAAGAGGGGATAGGGAAATTATGTTTAATGTAATCCCATTAAAAAAATTGGGGCTGGGCGTGGTGGCTTACACCTGTAATCCCAGCACTTTGGGAGGCCAAGGCAGTTGGATCACCTGAGGTCGGGAGTTTGAGACCAGCCTGACCAACATGGTGAAACCTCGTCTCTACTAAAAATACAAAAATTAGCTGGGTGTGGTGGTGCATGCCTGTAATCCTAGCTACTGGGGAGGCTGAGGCAGGAGAATTACTTGAACCCGGGAGGCAGAGGTTATGGTGAGCTGAGATCGTGCCATTGCACTCCAGCTTGGGCAACAAGAGCGAAACTCCATCTCAAAAAAAAAAAAAAAAAGAAAAGAAAAAAAATTTGGAGACTGTATACCACACACTGTTTACAGTGGTTTCTCCTGTGGGGTGAGAAGTTCATTTTAAGAAACTTTTCACTTCCTAAGTCAGAGTTTGAAATTTTTTTTCAATAAAAAAAGGTAAAAGAGCATAAGGACCTTAAATTTAGTTAAACATAGAGTTACTATATGAATCAGCATCTCCTTTCTAGGTATATAACCAAGAGAAATGAAAACTTATATCCACATAAAAACTTGTATGTGAATACTTCTTCATTATTAGTGATAGCCTAAAATGTAAATAACCAAATGTTCATCAATGGAGAATAGATTTATAAAATATGGTATGTCCATTCAATGGAATATTATTCAGCTATAAAAAGGAATGGACTATGGATATATACTGCAACATGGATGAACTTTGAAAGTGTTATACTAAGAGGAAGAAGCCAGTCACAAAGGAATCATGAAATGCTTTAAACAGGCAAATTCAGAGCTATTGAAAGTAAACTGATGGTTGCCTAGGGCTGTGAGAAGGGAGAGAAATGGTGGGTAGTGGATTTCTCTTTGGGGTGATGGAAATGTTCTAAAAATGAGATCATGGTGATGGTTGCACAACTCTATGGCTATAACAAACACCATTGAGTCATATGCTTTAAATGGGTGAATGGTATTACATGTCAGTGAAGGTATTTAAAAAATAACATAGGAACTAAACGTTACAACAGGAAGGGTAAAATAGAACCAGCAGCTCACAGCATTTAAAAGTGTACACCATTGGGAAGAGGTAATTATAGACACGGTCTACACTCATTGGTGATACGAGAAATCATGAGAACTGAATCCTGTCCTTTGTGTGGGTACTCAGGCCTTGGTGATTTTCTTTTTTTTTTTTTTTTTTTTTTTTGAGATGGAGTCTCGCTCTGTTGCCCAGCCCAGGCTGGAGTGCAGTGGCGCGATCTCGGCTCACTGCAAGCTCCGCCCTGGGTTCACGCCATTCTCCTGCCTCAGCCTCCCGAGTAGCTGGGACTACAGGCGCCCACAACCGCGCCCGGCTAATTTTTTGTAATTTTTAGTAGAGACGGGGTTTCACCGTGGTCTCGATCTCCTGACCTTGTGATCCGCCCGCCTCGGCCTCCCAAAGTGCTGGGATTACAGGCGTGAGCCACCGCGCCCGGCCGCCTTGGTGATTTTCACGGATTCTCTGAACCTCATGTCACCAAGTGTTATGATTTGTGTCCAGGATAATCGAATGTGATGTTTTCCTAGAATGAGATCAGTGCCCTACTCCTCCCCTCACCTCAGAACCATCCTGTCTTCTTCGGAGCAAAGCACACAGCGGGAGAGATGTGTGTGGAGTAGTGAGGATGGAGTTCCTGCTCACGGGTGCCAGATGAGCGAATCCTTCACGGAGATGAGTGATGAAACTGACATCACAGCTAGATCACACTCACATTCTACTAGATTATAAGTAAAGGATCCTTTCCTTTTAGATTCTTAGAGTGCGACACACAGATAAAAGTTTCAAACTGGGGGGACAAAAAAGCTCCTTTGCTGGAAGATTTTCACTGAAACATACCAGAAAATCTGTGGCTTTTACTGTTCTCTTTCAATTTGTGCCTTTCTCTCTGGCTCATTGTGTTGAAACCCTTCCTTCTAATGTGACTGCCTTCCCACCTGTTCTTCGTACCCTTTGTTTAAGCAAGGTGGGGCGTTTGGAATCTCCTGATAGTTACAGATGATTTAATGATTAGCCACTTAGATATACTGAAGACAAGATAAGAAAAGGAAAAGACAGGGGCTCTACTGAGGAGAGATTGAGAAGCCCGTTTCTTATCCTGTTTTTTTTTTCAGATTTAAATAAAGCCAGACAGATTCACCTACTAATTTTAGGAGCAGTGATCCAGATATGTACTGTGTTGTGTAAACCTTCTAGGAAACGTGGCAGCTGTAGAGCCAGGCATATTCCAGATTTAAAATAAATTAATCCAAAGGATTTGATTCGAAGGATATATTTAGTGCTAAGTGTGTTTACTCTCCGCGATGAGTTTGACACTGATCCATTAAAGAAAAGTGGGGTTTCGTACAAGCCATGCCCTCTTCTCATGTTTATCCATGCACGCATACTTCACGTGAGTTTTAAACTGTTTGCTTAGAGCTTTTATTCTTTTAAAGATTGTGTTTGTTGATTTTTGTTCCAGAGTGTGTTAGGCCTCCTTGGTAGCCAGGAGACTGAGTTTGCTCTAGAAGGTGTGGACCATGGCAAGCAGGCACTTCCAGGTTTGCTCACAGGTTCCGTTAAAAAGAAAAAGGATTAGGAGGTGACCTGGATCGTTCTTGGCCTTTGAGCAAGGCTAGCCCCACATGGGAACTTCCAGAGCTGCCTGTTCAGATGAAAGCCTCTGAACTGCTTGTTGACATTAAGATTTGGGGAGACACCAGCCTGGGCAACATAGCGAGATCCCCATCTCTACAAAAAACAGAAAAAGAATAGCTGGATGTGGTGTCATGGGCCTGTAGTCCCAGCTGCTTGGGAGGCTGAGGTGGGAGGATTGCTTAAGCCCAGGAGTGGGAGTCTGTACTGACCTGTGATTGTACCACTGCACTCCAGCTTGGGGTACAGAGTGAGACCCTGTCTTGAAAGAAAAAGAAAAAATTGGGAGACAAAGTCAGTGAAGTCTTCAAGCATGTATTGAATGGCAATTCAAAAAAAAAGTATGCTCTGCAGGGCACATATTACTGCTAGGGTCTGGTGCTTTAAGAACATATGAAAGTGTTGATGCAGTATTCATTGAATTTTCAAATAAGGGCTAACTCATTTTATTGCATCCTTGTTCATTACTTTATGATTAATTTGTTCTGGGACTTTGCTGAGCTTGTAAAAATGCCAGGCACTTTCTTTTTTTTCTCTTTCTTTCTTTTTTTTTTTTTTTTTTTTGAGACAGTTTTACTTTTGCCCAGGCTGGAGTGTAGTGGCATGATCTTGGATCACTGCAACCTCCACCTCACAGGTTCAAGCAATTCTCCTGCCTCAGCATCCCTAGTAGCTGAGATTACAGGCACCTGCCACCATGCCCGGCTGATTTTTTTTGTAATTTTAGTAGAGACGGGGTTTCACCATGTTGGTCAGGCTGGTCTGAAACTCCTGACCTCAGGTGATCCACCGTCTGGGCCTCCCAAAGTGCTAGGATTACAGGCGTGAGCCACGGCGCCCGGACAAGACACTTTCTCATTTAGTTCTTTCAAGAATCCTGGCAAGTTGTGAGGGTTTTGTTTTGTTTTGTTTCTTTTCATGGATAAGGGCTAGAACTTAAAGAGGTTCAGTAATTTGCCCAGGGTCTCTCAGTTCAGGGCAGAACCCAGATTCACATCCAGGCTTATCTAACCCCAGAGCCCACGCTTGCTCCGTTTGACCCAAGGTGTTTTTTCTGTTTACGAAAATTCTCCAGCAGAGCCTCATTACCACGTGGAGGCTCTGTGGGGGTTACCACCTCTGAGCACACACCTGATGAGGCCGGAGAAAGCCCCAACAGCTCCTCTGATGTAGCCAGGGCCAGCGGAGGGGGTGCTGAGGCATGAAGAGAAGGCACTTGCCTCCGTGACGCCCAGCCTTTTGTCCTTGCTGCTTCTCCAGAGACTGCGCTGTGGTTCTGCCCCCTGATTTCACCAGGTCAGTGAGTTTGTAGTTGTGTAACAGGATGTCATGTGGGATGTTTTTCTTTTTCTCTGGAATTAGTGAGTGGGTGGTTCCTACTTGCTGAGTCCTGGGAGGGGTCAGTGGTAGCGATGAGGGTGCCTGAGAGAGGGGAATCTGGGGTCTCACACTTGCTGATGGCCGTCATGGCAGCAACCAGAGTGAAGAGAACTGAGGCGAGGGCAGTGTCCAGTGGCCGTGGAGCAGTATGTGCTCCCTTCTTTTGGCAGGGCAAGGGTGGAGAAGTTTCCTGTGGGTCAAGTGGACCCTGAGGAAGGAAGTTGAGCATGAACCATCTTGCTTCAACGTTCTTAAAAGGGCTCAGCCGCCAGGCATCTTCAGCTCTGGGTGACTTGGGGTGGGTATGCTGGTGAGGGAAGTTGAGCGGATTGGAATAGGATCAAGCCAAGGTGGATCTCCCATGTCAGTGAGATGTGTACTCTCCACCTCCAAAAACCTGCATCTATACCTGGGGAGATTCAGCGCTTGGACACTATGCCAGAGAGGGAAGTGGTGACCAACTCACGTCAGCCAATGAAGAGAACTGCAACCCTGCCTAGCTTTCCAAAGAGAAATCTACCTCTTCTCTTATCCCTTCTCTGCACCCATCCTCCCAGTCCACAGATAGGGCCTACAAGAAAGATGAGAGGGAGGGAGGCCCGGAGCAAACCCCTCCCCAGTCCAAACAGCCTGTAAGGCGGTGGTGGGGAGGAACTAATTTTGCATCATACACGGGACTGGAATTCTAAGTTAGGCTGGATAGAGATTTTCCATCTGAATATATGCCTGATGCTATTGAATCTGCCCAAGAGGTCCTTAGCGGGTAGAAAGGAGGATTTTGACTAGCACAGTTGTAGAGAATAGTTGCAAGGAATAAAATCAACTCACAAGTTTGTATTTGCACCACAAGTGAAGTTTTTTCCTTTAACCAGTTATATAGGAGGGAGAGAGAAAGACCATCATTTGACAGCCTGTGTTAGGGCAAGACCAAGTCCCCCTCCTGCCAAGATCAGCTTTTATGGTCATTTCCCAACCATGTCAGCTTAGGTACTGTCATTTATTCAGGCATAAAATGTAGCTGTGGAAATGGCAGACTCCAGGACTAAGGCAGTGACCACGCTGATAACACGATGAACACAGACTGAGTTTTCCTATGTTTGATTGATTCAGGGTTAGGGTGAGAATCTGATGCTGTTTCTTCAGTCTTGGCCTGCTCTCCCCTGACCTCATTCTGTTATCCGGTCATTTATGCAGTTGCTCAGCCGGTCAGTAAATCTTCCTTGAGTGCCTGTTCTGTGCCAGTTTGAAGGATAGGGATATGGCCATAAATGAGAGGCTCAGGGCCTCTCGTGGAGCCTGCATTCTCCATCCCTCCTCTCTTTCAGCGCTGAGGTTTTCAGCGCCCACCCCTCTCTGCTCGCTCCTTATTCCTGTGCATCTTCTCTGTTGTGGACACTAAATCAGCCTCCAGTTTTTCAGTTAGACTTGTTCAAACTCCTGGAGTTGCTCTCCGCTGCCACAGGCGAAGCCTCAGTTCCTTGCTGGGCCTGTTGTAGTGGACCCTCAGTGCTTTCTAGCCTTCCCTCTTGCTGTAGCTGCCACACAGGAACCTTTGTCTTCACTTGGAGTGGTTAGCTCACTGGTCATCTAGAATGCCCTCCCCCCTCTCTCCATCCTTCCGGATTATGTTCAAGTCCAGCTCTAGCTTTCTCTCTGTCACAAAACGTTACCCCTGATCCCCGGGCCAGACAGTTGCCTTAGATTCCAACTCCTGTCGCTGTCACTGTGTCTACCTTTTGCTCAGCTCTTGCCCAGTCCTGGTGGACGTCATCTGTGACCACTGGGTGCCATGTGCTTTCCCTTCCATTGCCAGTTCTAAGCGGAAGGCCGCAGGAACAGCTTCGTTTGATTCCACTTAACGCCTGGCCTTAGTAGGTGTCCACAGAGTGTTGACTTTGCTTCATTTATTAACTTCTCTGCACCCAAAGACACTGATATTATCAAACAGCAAAAGAACCTTGTGTTAGGAAACGGTACTTTTCCAGTCCTACTTTTCACCTGTCCCTTGTGTTTCTTAAACATACATTGAAACTGAAGTGGCTTCCTTTATTGCTTTATCTACTTGAGAACTTTTAGGACCTGAAATCAATAGTTTTTCTTTAGTTGTGAAATGGAGTTCTCAGTCAAAGGGACAGAGGGCCGTATTTACTGTAGTAATAGCGATTTGTTTATGTAAGGGATGCTATATCTTACCGCACACACATACGCATGAAATGTGCAAGATAACTTACTGAATTTTTATTAATTGTAAAACCGTATCTCCTGCTTTAAGGGTCCAGCTTTTGCTGCACTATATGATAGGTCCTGTAAAAGAGGTGGAAATCCTAAGAAATTACACTTTAGATGGTAGATAAATATTGCCACCTTCTGTTCATTCTGAGAAGTGCACATTGATGTTCAGGAGGTTATTTGTGTTGCTACTTTGCTTTTAAGGAAGACTACCAATCAATTCTCCCAGATCAGAGATAATCAGCTATTTCATAATGTGTACGTGGAGTCTTAATTATAGATTAAAATAATAATATTTTAATATTTGTTTATTTTTAAAAAATCGATTCCACATTCTAACTTTTGTAGACTATGTATTTTTTTTTTTTTTTTAAATCTCTGCTTGGGATAGCCCTCGTGTCTTTGTGGGTAGAGGAGGAGAATGGTCAGTAACATGGGGTCTCGCTCTGTCACCTAGGCTGGAGTTCAGTGGCACGATCACAGCTCACTGCAGCCTTGACCTCCCAGGCTCAAGCAGTCCTCCCACCTCTGCCTCCCAAGTAGCTGGGACTAGTCACATGCCACCACATCTGGCTAATTGTTGCATTTTTTGTAGAAATGGGGTTTTGCCATGTTGCGCAGGCTGATCTTGAACTGAGCTCAAGACATCTGCCCACCTCCGCCTCCCAGAATGCTGGAATTCCAGGCATGAGACACTGTGCCTGGCTGGTTTTTGTTTGTTATGGTTTTAAAAAAGAGTATCTCTGGGCCGGGCGCGGTGGCTCAAGCCTGTAATCCCAGCACTTTGGGAGGCCAAGACGGGTGGATCACGAGGTCAGGCGATCGAGACCATCCTGGCTAACACGGTGAAACCCCGTCTCTACTAAGAAATACAAAAAACTAGCCGGGCGAGGTGGCGGGCGCCTGTAGTCCCAGCTACTGGGGAGGCTGAGGCCGGAGAATGGTGTGAACCCAGGAGGTGGAGCTTGCAGTGAGCTGAGATCCGGCCACTGCACTCCAGCCTGGGCTACAGAGCGAGACTCCATCTCAAAAAAAAAAAAAAAAAAAAAGTATCTCTGTGGTATGTGGTGAAAAGGCTTAACCTGAATTAGTCAAGATACAGCATAAATGTAAAGTTCATGTCACATAAGGATACTTGCAAGTATCCTATTAATTCTATTTATGATGCTTGTTATAAAAGATAAACCAACATCTTTGAAAAATTATACAAAGCAGTGATATTTTATAATAGTTTTGGAAGAACAATGTCTACAGGTAATTTTAGAAAAGTTTTCCCTACAAACTATTTATACTTTTTAAAGTGTGAACATAAGTTGTTTTGAAATGCATTATTTTAATATTTTTTCTTGATTAAGGCCAGGCTCTTTATTCTCACAGCATGCCTGGGAGAAAGATGACGCCCTTTTGTAGATGGGAGCAGTGTCCTGAGGGGCTGATGTGCCCCAGCTGATGTCACATGAGCCAAGTCATGGAGCAGGGCTACTACTGAAATGTGAGGTGTCTGCCAGCCTGGGCCCCTATGGCAGCGGCTTGTCCTCTGCTGTTTTCACTTCTAATGCACTTCATTTCTATTCAATTACAAACTTCATATATGCTCTCGGTATCAATGAAAGATTACGGGGGCGTCCAAAGTAGTACTGATGGCATTCCCCTGTCACCTGCCACGCTGTCTTTCTGCTGTGATTGCTGCCAAATTGCTACTGTTTTCTATACATTTTAATCCTGCTTGATTAACATGCAAAAACTTAAAGACATATTTGTAAGTTGGTTTTATAAAAATGGATGACTGTATGAATATTATTCTGTAGCTTACTCTTTTCAGTTGTCATGGGCCAGTGCCAAGTCTATGCACAGAGGGTCCCTGACTTAATGGTTCAACCTACATGATTTTCTGACTTTTTACAATGGTGCAAAAGCAACAGACATTCAGAAACTGTACTTCTCTTGTGATGCTGGGCAGCAGCAGCGGGCGCAGCTCCCAGTTTGCCACGCACTTTTGACTTAACGGCATTTTCAACTTACATCATGACATAACCTCATCATAAGCCTCAGAACTTCTATGTGTCTGCTGTGTGATCTGTGCCCTCCTTCTTGGTCACTGCTCGCAGTCCAGGGCGTGATAAACCTTCGTGTATACTGCTATTGCCCTATTGAGATAGTCATGGGTTTTCAGCTTTTTTCAATAAATATTCTTGGGCATCTATTTTTATGTGCTGGTACTTTTAATTTTGTGAGATGTTTAGAAGATTTGTGTCAAAGAACATAAGTGTCTTTAACTTTAAACTTAGGTCTTTTGGCTTTTTAAAAAGTACTATGGTGCATTGTGGTTTCAAAAGCAGACATTTTTTCCGGTGGTGAGTTCCTAGCTTAGGTTCTGTGCCTGGCACAGCTCTCCTGTCCTTGGTGGGTGCGGGAGAGTGGTCAGTGAGTACTGTTTGCTAGGATGTGATGACCTGCTTAATAAAATAGCAAGAATGTTCACCCATTCTAGAAACCGATGTATTTCCCAGCTAAAGCAGGACTTGTCCCCTTCTTGATTTTAGCCACACAGGGCTAGGACAGTGTTTGCATTTAATACATTTCTTCTAAGACCACTATGACTTAACCTAGTTTGCACTTGGAGACCCCACCTTCCCATATGCAAAATTATAATAAAGTGATCAAAAAGCCCAAAAGATCTCTAGATTTAAATAAGGTGGCTGGTGGAAACGTCTCTGGAGATGTGGTTGCATTCCTTCTCTTCATTTTATTCAGTAATTCCTGCTCAAGGTTTAATTGGGCATCTGAGGGATCTTGTGGGCTGATTAGAATGATGCAGCCATTCCTATTTGATAACATGTTTATTGGTCATATAATACAAGAGGATATAACAATATATAGAGCCTTATTCTGACAGCTGTTTCTGCTGATATTCTTCTGCCAACCTACGGGTTATATGTGGTATTAAAATGGACTACGTGGTTCCATCACAGAATTCCACATTCAGTGTGGCATCTCTGACGGGGACTGCAAGAGACACCTCCAGCAGGGTTTATCAGTAGACTGCTTTCCAGCTAAGAAAATGTGACCAACACTGACAAATTCCTGCTGTTGAATATAAGCTCAGCAGGAGTGCCTGAAGCTATGTAGCTCAGTGCAAGGTTGCAGTGATTCAAATAAGCATATTACGTTTCCGCACATCATTCTGAATGCTTTGATTGGGTATCCATGAAATGTTTTGGTTGTTTCTTCATTGTTTCATCAATGTAATTGATGACTGTTCTGTTTTGCTGACCACTGCAGCTTAATGCAATGGCAAATCGCGCTGCAGGGAAAGGCTATGAGAATGAAGACAATTATTCCAATATCAAGTTTCAGTTTATCGGGATAGAGAACATCCATGTCATGAGGAACAGTCTGCAGAAAATGCTGGAAGGTAAACCATTTCCTTATGCACAGCATTAAAATGCAGTTAAGTATTTTGATGCCAAAAGGGAATAAGATAGTGTTGATTTTCAAATGTTTTTTTGTTTTTTTCACATAGGTGTGATAATTTGGGAAGAATACCATGTTACAATGGCTTTGTAAACACTGAAGAACCTTTCTCTTATTTTGTAAGCATCACTGTGAGGTGGCTTTGTCATTTGGTGGTTAGCAGTCAGGACTCTACAATGATACTTAACATCTAAGGTCAAAGTGCACAGGGATGTTTTTGTTTCTTCTTCATAATGTTAGTGTGATCCACATTCAAGGCCATTTAGGAATAAGATACTCCTACATTTAAAGCAATAACCTTGTATGGAGATCAGGTTCAAAAACTGTATCCTTGCTGAATGGCCATCCGAAGGGACCCTCATTTCTAAACAGCAGCCACCACAATACACATGCATGTAACCTCCTGATGCCTCCACACACACTTCGACATGTACGGCAAACACTATAAGACACGTACCCACAGACTTACATACTCGTGTGGACAGGAAGTTAAAGAGATGGATTATGTAACAGAGAAGAGTTATTCATGTAGCCAAGCCAGCCATAGGCTGATGAGCAGAAATTCTGCATTTCAAGCAAAACCAGCTTAGTCTGCTGCTTCTGCTCCTTGTGATCGCAGTGACCCCGCTAGGAATCTGTCACTGTAGTCTACCACTTCCGGCTCTGTGAACTGGGAAAGGACAGAGGATGCAGAAACCATGGCCTTGTGCCTTGGCTGTCCATGCAGTGTCTGCGCTTCTGGGGGAAGCCCTGGAGAGCTGGAGCTGGGAGCCAGGGAAGTGGGCTGTCTTGATTGGAAATGCAGGCTCTGGAATGAAGAGGGACAAAGGAGGTGCTGAATTATTTTTTCCAGGAGTCCACGTTTGCTCTCAGTTACCTATGCTGTTCTTCGTTTAATGAGAACACCCTAACGTTGGGGTGGGAGAAATCTGAGTGTCACAAACAGGCCTAATTTCCATTCTGTTTCCTGGACTTTCTGGTTCATCTCAGTCATTATGAAACTTTGAACACATCATTTAACTTGTTTGGGGCTCCATCACCTGCTGCAGAATGACAGGATTAGGCCAGTACTTTCTATGGGTCTTGCAGCTGTGACAATTTGATGCCCCTCTTCAGCAGAAATCCCTTCCTACATCTGAAAACATCTCAGCCCCAGAGCCATTTCCATCTTCTGTACATAGTTGGCAGTCAGTCTCTCAGGTCACAGTGACAATACCTGGATATTGTCTCAGGTCACAGTGATCATATCCTGGGCATGATTATTTGAGCAACTTAAACTTTTAGAGATTATCATGCACAGTTTGGCTGTTCCTGCTATAAACTATGTTTTTTATGTGTTGAAAAACTGGACTAGCTTGGTACTATGATAGGAAAGGTAGTCTGACTTTAGTCTGAAGACTGTTCATCATTTATCAGGATCATAAAGTTACGCTTCAAAGTTTTTATTTAGTCATTTCATAGGATGACTTGGAGAACATAAATATTCTTCTATACAGAGAGTTGCTCCTACCAGTGCTGACAGCATATACATTTGGCTTTTGTTTTTAAATGGGTAATTCTATGGTTTCTTGTTAGGAGCCATTTCTCCTGCCTTTACGCCTGTGGTCTGACTCACTACTGTTTTCTAAAGGACATGCAAACTGACCAAGTTCCGGAGGGCAGCTGTCTGTTTCATAAGGGAACATGGTGCTTTCACATAACTTTTCCAGCTACGTGCAGTGCAGTAGGCAAGGATATCTTTCTGGATGCCTGTACGTGGTCTTGACCAATGTTTGACTATCTGTTTTTACCGAGTAAATTATAAACCACTGCGGAGGCTGAGCCAATGAGGAAGTGTTGCAATCAGACCCACCTTCTAAGGCTTTCCCTCCTTCAAACAGCTATCCTTGGCATCAGAGAGATATGAAGGTTCGTACTGCTGGTCACTTGGTAGGCAGAGGAATGAATGATGCATTTCATTCATGATTATTATTTTCTGAATGATTATTATTATTTTTTTTACCATTGTTATGGATATAATCAGAATAGATTCTGAATAACAGAAAAGTAAAATTGTTTGCATTCTGGTTTCAAACAGCTCTCTGTGAGCAAGACCTGGAAGATATTTCATCAGAAACTGAAATCTAGGACCAAGTTCACATCCTGTGTAGGTCTGCTATAGAGATGATTTAATTTTAACTTTGATTTGTAGGTTTCAACCAAACTATTTTTATGGGATCTATACTTCCTAAGGAGAGAAAATGATGCCTTTCAGTCACATAGCAAGCAGTTTTGTAATTTAATGAAATGATTTTCACAATAGTTTGCCTTTTGATAATATAGATGATGGCTTTTCCCTCAAGTAATAAGAAGATACCCTGTATTTTCTTTTCTTTTTTTATTTTAAATTTTTAAGTTCTGGGGTACGTGTGCAGGATGTACAGGTTTGTTCCATAGGTAAATGTGTGCCATGGTGTTTTGCTGCACCTGTCAACCCATCACCTAAGTATTAAGTCCAGCAGGCATTAGCTATTTTTCCTAATGCTCTCCCTCTGTCCCCCACCTCCTCCCAAGCCCCATCCGTCACCCCTACCCCCCACCTCCCCTTTTACCCCCACCCCCCAACTCCCAACTTCCACTGACAGGCCCCAGTGTGTGTTATTCCCCTCCCTGTGTCCATGTGTTCTCATTGTTCAGCTCCCACTTTTAAGTGACAACACATGGTGCTTGGTTTTCTGTTCCTGAGTTAGTTTACTGAGGATAATGGCTTCCGGCTCCATCCATTAAAACAGTCCATAGAAGAGCCTGGAATAGTCGCTTTCCAAGGCCAGGGTATTGTTATCAGCAGAGGTGGAGCTTTTACCTCTTCGGCATCCTGGGTGTTGGGGAGGAAGCGGTGAAGAGGAAGGTGGAAAGGTGCATGGAGTTACCTGCATGTCTCCACTTGTTGAGGTTGTGCGCCATTGGGACACCTCTTCATATCCGCTCTGAAGGTCGGCAGGCACTGATAGGAAAGACACAGCTGGGACATCTTCCTCCTCTTCCAATCAACTTGCCATCTTTCGGAGGTCACCTAGAAAATCTCACTTTCTCCCCACGAGTAGCTTTGTGCCTGCCTACCTTCCACATGACTGTTAGATTAATACTGTTGGCCGCAGTGTCACTGACCACTTATTCATCAATGTATTCATTAAACTAAAAATTGAGCAACTGCCCTTTGCCACACTTCATAAATATTTTCATTTAAATGATTGTATCTCATTTTCACAACAGTTGTGTGCAGTACGTGGTATTATCTGTAGTCTATAGATGAAGTAGCATAATTTTTAAAAGAGTAAACAGTAAGTTGAAACGAACATGTAGATAAACATGTAAACTTGCTCTGGTAATTAGAGAAATGTAAGTTAAAACCTCAAAGTACCATTTGTCACCCAAGTTTTTACAAATTAAGATATTCACTACTCAAAAGAATGTGGTAAAACTAGTACCTAAATATTTATAGTATTATTTAAATTGGCTTAGATAGACATAATGTGTTTTGTTTAGAGATAGTTTTTTACCAGGTTGCTGCTGCTTAGGGAGTAATCCAAAATATGTTTTCAAAAAATAAAAAGACAGGAAGGGCATGGAGACTCATGCCTGTAATTCCAGCACTTTGGGAGGCTGAGACATTGAGGATCACTTGAGCTGCAGGAGTTTGAGACCAGCCTGGGCAACACAGTGAGACCCTGTCTCTACAGAAAATTTAGAAAATGAAAAAAAGTCAACCAGGTGTGGTGGTGTGTGCCTGTAGTCCCACCTGCTCAGGAAGCTGATGTGGGAGGATCACTTGGACCTGGGAGGTTGAGGCTGCAGTGATCCATGATCGTGCCACTGCCCTCCAGCCTGGGTGACAAAGACTGAGGTCCTGTCTCAAAAATAAAAATAAGATACAGACATGCCCGTGTTAATAGTGGTGTTTATTTATAATAATAGAATATTGGAAGCCGAATGAATGTCTAACAGTAGTACTGATTAATTTTACTTCACCTTCTTGATAGAAAAGTTTGCATCCATGAAAAATACTAAATGTGAAGACTATATGTACTAACACGGGAGAATGTGTACAATGTAAGTGAAAAATTCAGGTCGTAAAATTGTTTGCATATTCTTATTCACTCTACAGTAAATCACATGTCTGAAGAAAGACTAGGAGAGCATGTCCGGAATGATCATTGGATTAGCAAGGAAAGATAAGAGTGATGTTTTTCCCTTTTTCCCTCTGTATTTACAAACTGTGTGCTATGGTTGGTATATTCCTTTTTTAAAAAACGATATTTATTATCTCATGGTTTCTGTAGGGCAGGTGGATGTGTCTCAAGCATAAATGAGAACCCAGGGACCCTCTTAGCATCTTTCAAGGCTGCAGTCAAAGTGGCAGCTGGGCTGCGTTCTCTTCAGGAAGTTTGAACGGGGAAGAATCTACTTGTAAGCACTTATGGTTGCTGGCAGAATTCAGCTGAGGGCCCCACATGTGGGCTGTTCACAGCATGGCATCCTGTTTCTTCAAGGCCAGCAGGAGTGCCTCTCTCCAGTTACAGAGTCTGGTGTATTACACTTTTAAATTGTTTTTTAAAACATCCTTTCCAGTGTCACATTATAAAGCAGTATTTTAACCTAGCACTTTTTATCACATCACAGTGATCCTTGTTGAGTAGTGGTTCTGGTGTAAGACAAGCTCACAGCTTGTGACCACAAGGATCATTATATGAACCGCAAGGATCATTATAACCACTTCACATAGTAATGAAGATACATTTATGGAAGGTTTACTATGTATTGGACACTGTTCAAAATTTTTAAGCTGTATTTACTCAAGTAAACCTTATTGCACTTGTTGTTGCTACTTTTACCTTCATTTTACAGATGAGGAAATTGAGGCACAGAGCCTGAGAAACTTGTTTCAGCTCAAAATAGTAAGTGGTAGAATCACCATTTTTACCTACTTAGTGTGAGTTCAGATGCCTCACTCTTAACCCCTAGGCTTTTCTGCCTCTCGAGATAGTGGGTTAGTGTGGAAGGTGCCCTGGCCTCAGTGTGTGAAGTCCTAGGTTTGGGTTCTTGATTTAGTTTCTGGGTAAACTTGAACAAATCTCATTTTCTGTATTTGTAAAGCAATAAGCAACATATCTTGCCCACTTTAACTCATGATCATTAAAAGGATTTCTTGCAAACTATAAAGTGCTTTCCATTGTAAGGTGGGTATACTTTCTCTTGGGAAGCAGTCATGTCTTTGAAAATAAGCACTCAATGAAATGGATACGTTGATGGGTTTAGGTGAATTCAGTCAGCCAGGCAAGTATTTGGTAGGCCCCATGCCTTCCTGTGGGTGCATTTTCTCAATTTCTTTATTCAGAAGTCACGGAGTAAGAGCACAGTTTTCAGAAGCACAGAAGCGTTTGTCTCGTGATAGGGCCTGTGGGCAATCATGCACGTTCACCAAAAATGATTTAATAAACAGCACATCAGGCCTTCAGGCATTTTCTCAGCAAGTTGTTCTACGGACTTGCACATCTTAGCCTGACAGCGGAGCAGGGGAAGCGAGCCCAGAGCATGTGGGACGCAGGCCCCATGTCAGCTCAGTTCTGTGGGCAATCGTGCAGTCAGGGACTGTATGAAAGGGGGCCAGGCAGATCCATTCTAAAAGACTGGAATCTTTTTAGCAGGCCTCAAAATAGAACCACTTAAAAAAATATTCCCTGACATGATGAGCATTGACAGTGGAGGATGTTTTGTGGCAAAGTCAGGGTGCTCTAGAGATGATACCCGATCTGTTCTTTCATGCAAAGGTTTTTGAGTCCTGATTGATTGGAATCTTCGTTCAGTGTGGAAAGGGTGGTCAGAGGCAGAGCACTTGGAGTTGTCGTGGGAGGCACCATGGTGGGTACGACAGTCACGTGTTGGATGCCTGCTCTGGTCTCCCTGCCAGGTTGCCTTGGAGGCAGTCTAAAAGGAACGGCCCCGGACACACCCAGCTCCAGGGTTTCTCTGATAGTTCTCTCTGCTCGGAGAGGAGAGGTGGTGGCTCTCGGTCCCATTGTCCCTTCTGCTCGACACGTTCTTCCGTACCTCATGTCTTTAGGAGTGCTGGCTAATTCAACCTTGAGGAAACGGATGATGGATTCAGCCCTTTGTAGATATTGCAAATTTAAGCTTTTCATTTTGAAGTATTTCCTTTATCACATTACCTGCAAATTTATGCTGTGACGTTCTACCAGATGTGAGCTAATGAAAAAGCTGTAAAGGTTGGTTTTTCTCCAGCTTTCTATAGTCTCAGTTTTTAACCATTATTAATTTCCTCAGATTACTTAGCTATTGGAGGAGATAACCACTAATAACCTGAAAATCTAGTCATTTTTTTCTCGGAACTTGGCACCCTGGACTAGGTTTCCACATAGAAAAATCATTTTCCCATTAAAGTGGAAACAGGTCGCTCTACAGGGAAAGAGCAGTTTGTACGGCTTTTTAACAAGTGTTCTGCTAGACCAGAAGCCTGGCAGGCTTCACTGGCTATCGGCGCGGTCATTTAGAGGAAAGAAGTGGATCAAGCATGTGTGCTTTGCCTCTCTGGTGTTGTATGAGGATTTCAAACACAGCTGCTCAAGTGCTGGACGGGATCTGCCCATCTGGACCATCATACACTAAGCACAGAGACACAGGCTACAGCGAGAGTATGGATGCATGTGCGGCGGAATGGATTCCAGCTCAGTGGTTTACTGGCTATGTAACCATGATGGCCTGGTAAACCTCTTGAAGCCACTCTTTCCAATCTGAAAATCGAGAGTGAATCTACCCAGTAGGCAGATTATGCAGAGCCTCAGGCACAATACCTGCTTGTAGTAAGTACTTAACACACAGGAGCCGGGATGGTTATCACAGACGCTCATCTATTCATCAGTGTTGGAGTGTTCTCTATGCCAGGCATGGGATAGGCAAATGCTTCATTCATTCATTCTGAAAGAAGTAACCAGTTTTGACCTAGAACAGAAATCATGGCAGGAAGAAAAGATCATGCTTGTTTATTAGTGATCTCACTGAGGGCCTTCCCTGGGTAAGTCATGGTTGAGTGTTTTAACTGGATGTCAAAGCCAAAGCATTTGACATTATCAAAGGGACAAAAGAAAAGAAGGTTTTATTTAATGAGAGAATAGTAGTTATATTTCTCCAAGCGATGCTTTATTTTGCAGTTCACTGAGACAATTCAAAGATTAATTTTAAAATGTTCACCCTCAGAATTATTGTTCTGTTAACTGTGATGGCAGATTTTCAGAGAACTAGGAGAGTTTCAAAATGAGTGCTTGTAGAAGAAAGCGTAGCCCATCAAACTCAAGACAGATGTGGCTAATGTTAGTGATAAGAGGAGCTGTTTTTCTATAAGGCTCTAGGTAGGGTTTGGCAGTTCAGTTTGCTTGCCAGTGACAATACAGTCTCGAAGTTCCTAAGAGTGTTGGTCCTGGAAGCTTTCTCAGCTGGCATGAGGCGTGCGGAACGACCCCCACCCCTGCATCCTCTACTGCATGTGCTGCTCATTTTACCACTTGAGTTATTGGCAGCCACCATCTCAGTCTTCCGGGATTCCTGGCCTTCTCTCTAGTGCCTACTGCTTTACATGCACGCCAGACTTTCCAGCCTATCAACCCCCATCTTTTCCCAGTCTCGACTTCTCTTGTGCCATTTGCTTGGCGTTCCCTATTTAGATTTTAGCATCCCTTAAACCCTACCTTCAGTTCAATTCCTATTCATCCTGGCTCAGTTTGTATATTTTCTTTTAATTATTCTCAATTTTTTTAGTGAAAATAATATGGAAAGTAGAGTCGAGGGATTTAGATTTCTATCCCAGTGTATTTGCTGCATTGCTAGCATTACTCATGAGCATTAGCTCATAAATGAGCCCATTACTCCTTAATAAATCAAGATAATTCTGTCAGCTGGGCGTGGTGGCTCATACCTGTAATCCCAGCACCTTGGGAGGCTGAGGCAGGCGGATCACCTGAGGTCAGGAGTTTGAGACCTGCCTGGCCAACATGGCGAAACCCCGTCTCTACTGAAAATACAAAAATTAGCCTGGCGTGGTGGTGTGTGCCTGTAGTCCCGGCTACTCAGGAAGCTGAAGCAGGAGAATTGCTTGAATCCAGGAGGTGGAGGTTACAGTGAGCCGAGATCACACCATTGCACTCCAGCCTTGGCGACTGAGCAAGACTCTGTCTCAAAATAAATAAATACATAAATAAAATAAAATAAAATAAAAAATATATAATTCTATCCACTCTAGATGGGAAGTTGTGAAGGTTCATTGAGAGGAAAGCACCAAGCCCCATTACATATGGCAGATGTAACAGAAATGGGCACACACATATATTTTTAAAATAAGAGAGAGGGTCTCCTTATGTTGCCCAGGTTGAAGTGCAGTGGTGCAATTGTAGCTCACAGCAGCCTCCGACCCCTGAGTTCAAGTGATCCTCCTACCTCAGCCTCCTGAGTATCTGGGACTACAGGCGTGCACCTCCACACCCAGCTAATTTTTTATTTTTATTTTTGTAGAGATGGGGTCTTGCTACATTGCCCAGGTTGGTGTTGAACTCCTGGTCTCAAGCAATCCTACTGCCTTGGCCTCCCAAATTTCTGGCATTACAGGCACAACCCACTGCACCCAGCCACATGTTTTTTATTTGCTGCAAAGTTTTACACACCTCTGCAGTTAATATTCACATCTTACTGTCCTTGGCACGTGTTAAACCTAAGATAGTACCGGTTACCACCATATACTGTGAATCTGTCGTTAGACACAAAATTCACATTCATAAATACTAATAGCACATTATCCTATGAACTTGCTGCTTGATTTTCTTTAGGCCAGTGGTAGTTAGTATTTTGGAACATATGGTGATGGGCTCGTGTAGGCTAAACACTTTGATTGTACAGGCCATAATTAAGTCCTCTTTGAATGGCTTCACCTGGTGGATGTTCAGTGGAGGGACATTATCATCATTTTGCCAGTTCTCTGAAGACTCTTACAGATCTTGGCTTCATGACTCCAAAATGGGAAAAGGACACAGCCAACATTGGCGGAACTCAGACCAGTGTTGGGCTGGTAATCAAGGGAGGGCCATGTACCATTTCAACTTTAGATCTCAGGATACAGGAAAGACCAACTCCACTGGGTTCAAATGGAGACTTTTTTCGCACCCTCACTGACCCCACCCAGCAATTGTATAGGAGAAAATAAGAGTGATATAGGAAATACCTAAGGCAGATTATCTGAGGCTGATTTTCTTCTAAGTAAATTCCACATGTGCAGAGGTCCTAAAATTATATCTGTTGTCTTTGCTTTTTAATTTTTTTCCTGTAGTTTGTATATATTTGTGACATATAGTAGTCCTGTTATATAAAGCAAATATCACTAGACCTGGGCATGAAACTCTGATTAGTGAGTCCCGTTCTCTGCAGTTTGTGGCATATGTCTCTGATGTCAGCCGAAATGAACTTTGTTCAGCAAAATGGTTTGTAAATATTGGTTTGGGTTTGGCAACAAGAGTGAACAAATAAGTATTTCTACCTTATCCTGAGTTTATCCAAACAAACCCAACAGTTTTATATTTAAAAATCCAGGCGCTAATCGTTTTGGTCTCGAGTGTACCCCCATCTGCCCACGTCTGTTAATCATCCGCAGACCTCTTTGCTTTTCACGCTGCCACTCAGCGCATGGGGAAGAAAACACCCGCTCAGTGGTTAACTTTGCTTGAGAACCTGGTGAGGTTATTTTACTTAGCGCACGCAATGTTAATGCTCCTGAAAGCAGAAATGTTAAACAAGGAGCCTTCTTAGTGCTGACGTGGTGAGAGCCACAGCAGCCTGTCCCGTTGCTGAGAGCTAACTGGACACAGAAGCGTGGGGACGTTCTCTCTGGCAGGACATTCTAGGCCTGGTCCTGTGGCCATCCATTCCTCTCTCGCTTTTGGCGCAGGCCATCTCCAGGTTAGCTGGCAAGCCCGGTGTCTTCATTTTTAAACTCGCAGTCATTTCCATGCCTTGTGGTAAGAGAAGGTGGTGAAAAGGATCTTTTGTTCCCGGGCTAAGCGTCAGAGCTTGGATGCCAAGATATTCTTCAGGCCCCCTGAACTTAATAATCAACAAAAATGCTAACTAGCCCTAAGCCCTGTAATGACTGGAAAGTTTGGCCTGTTCAGTGAAAAAAAGACTGCAAGAGAATGTTATCTGTGGAAGGCTTGGAGGAATCAGTTGCATCCTCAGACTTCACGCAGTGGAATGTGTGTATTTTAGGATTAACTCGAACACTTTGGGGCATGGCCTGGAGTTGAACAGAAAGCCCAAGCAGCACGCGCCCAGGGAGTGGTGAGAGCTCATGGACGGTGCTGGAATTTGCCATGCTTCCCACTGGGCCGTGTTTCAGGGCCGTGTGCACAGGCAGAAGTGAGCCTGATGCTTGGAGGGCCTGTCGGTATTGCTGGGCACTGTCATAAGGCGACACATCTCCAGAAGGGCCGGGCTTGCTCAGTGTTACCTCAGGGCTGGCATTTGGCCTTTGTATCAGATTGTGCTGTCTGTCTTCCAGTTGGGTCCATGCACCGAGTTCACAGAAAGACTTTTTAAGTACACCCTGGGTACATTTCTTTATGGAAACTGGCTTCTAGATCATCAACTTCTGTATGTCCTCCTTACGATTATATGACCTGCCTCTCAGAATGCTCCTGGGGCCAGCTTTAAGCCATCTCTCCCTTCCCAGCTCCCTTCCTAATTGCCTTGTTGCCACCTTACAAAAAAAAACATTATCACCTCCTCAGTCTTGCAATGATGCATCATCTCAGGGTGTATGAGGGAATATGTAGTTTTATATTTTATTTTAGAGGTACATATGCAAAAATGTTTGAAGACTTCTGATCAGATTAAGCTTCCTTGAGCAATCTAAGTTAATACTGTGCATAGAAGTAAAATGCAGGACACAAGTGCAGAAAATATTTGGAATTTTAAACTTTCTGGTGGCCACATTAAAAGTAAAAAGAAAACTTCATATGTTATATAAATATGTATATGTATATTAATTTTAATAACGTATTTTTATTTAACCCAGTATATCCCAAATGTTATTTCAATGTTACCAGTATAAAAAGCTGGTAATGGGGTGTTTTTGCATTTTTTGTGTGTACCATGCCTTTAAAATTTGATTCATATTTGACACTTACAGCGTATCTATCTCAATTCCGATTGGACATATTTCAAGTGTTTCGTAGCCACGTGTGACTAGTGATTACTATAACAGGGCAGCACTGTTGTAAGTGTTAGAAAGCATAACCTTTAAGCTGATGATACTTGGGAACCAAGATTGGTTCATGTTGAATTATGAAAAAAAACAACCTGAGGTTGAGAGGCATTAAGAGCATGAACTCTGAGCCAGACTGGAGCCTCGTCTCACCACGTATCCATCAGCTGGGAGACGCTGGACAAGCACTTAGCCTCTGTTTGCACTGGTTTCCACAATCAAGAATGAGAATAGTAAGTGCCTTCCTCAGAATGATTGAGGATTGAAAAGCTAAAGCTAATCTATATAAAGCACTTAGTGTCTGGTACCTGGTATGTAAGTGTTACTATTATTATTATTTCTGGTAAAACCTACCAAGGTAGCCATGCTGTGGTGGCAAAAACTCTAGGTTTGTCTCTCAGAAGACTTGCATTTGGGATGTCTTTCTACCATTGATCACTTCATGCCTTAACTGTTCGGAGCTTCAGCGTTGACATGTTTGAGTGAGTCTAACACCTCCTTCCTCCAAGGACACCTGTGCTGGAGAAACAGATAATAAAATGTGTATCATAGCTACCATTTTCGGGAATCTTCTTTATGCCAGTGTAATGCTTATTTGTATTATTTCAGCTTTACAACAACTGTTTGAGGAAGGTGTTTTATTCCCATTTTATATTTGAAGGCAGCGAGGCTCAGTAACTAACCCTGGTTACCATGTTGAGCGTGGGTAGAGCTGGAGTTTCAGTGCAGCTGTGTCTGCCTCTGAAGCCCTTAAACATTGCTACATGCTATTGCCCATGCATATGTCATGATTATTACTCACATGTACAGTACATTACTAAACTGTACATCTGAGTAATAATTTTACACTGTTTAAAATCTAAGTTAAACAAAGAGGCCTTCCTGTTTCCCCAAGAGGGCAGAGTAAGCTAATGTGAAATCCCTGCTGATGAAAACATGTGGAAGTGTCAGCGAGTTTGATCAGGGAAGCGGGCCAGTGAGCAGGGCTTTGGAAAAGGAGCCTTGTTTTCAGGAGACGTTGGGGATGTAAAGGTGCAGAGCTGGGTGCCTGGAAGAGCAGAGGACAAGTCACTTGTGAAGGCCTGCAGCAGGGGCTGGAGGGGACGCCTATGGAGGCTGCTGCTTCTGTGTCAGGTGTCCCTGTGGGGCACAGAACTGGCCATCAGAGGCGGGGGAGTGAGGACAGATGGGAGTAGGCAGGGATAGCTTCGTCAGCTGCCACTTCACGTCACCTTCCACTGCCTGTCACCTTCCAAACATGCAAAATACCTGTAGCAGACCCTAACCGGGAACCATCCAGACAAGAGGATCTCAGGAAGCCTGGCTGTAGGACCTTACTGCAGTGGCCAACAGTGATTCCTCCTGGAACCACGGGAAGAGTGAGTCCAGACACATCAGGAATACCATCTGTTATGCTTGTGGGAGCCTTCCTTCCTCCTGTTCCAGTTCCAGTAACCTAAAGCCTTTTCACATGACTGTTCTATCATATCGGGTTCTTGGGGCACTCATCCTGTAATCTTTTTTCCTCTGCCTGCTAGCCATTAGCATGAGTGCTGTTCCCTGGTGTGTTGTAAACTTGTCTTCAGCCCCGCTATTTCTGTGGGATTCCACAGAATTGCGGAAGTGTTGCTCCTAAGCAGCGTTTGGTGTAAGTCTGCTGGGTGTCCGTGAGATTCCCAGCCCAAACATGATAATTCCTTATCTTGGGGGCTTCCGTGCATAAGGAAGATGTGTTTGGATCCCAAACATGTGTGAGACTAGGCCCAGGGTTTCAGCATCTCAGGAGAGATTTTTGTTCTCCTCATGCAGGGTCCAGGCAGAGATTGGCTTCCCATCATCATCCTGATGCATGAGTGGATTTTTTTTAACAGCTCAGTTTGCTGTAGGGAATCTTAGTTCCAGCTTCTGCCTTGCACAGGCCCAAAGTAATTTCTTGTTTCTGTTCCAGTTAAATACAATATATAATAACTTACCCACTTCCTCCTGACTTCCCACTAAAATGAGAATGAAGTGGAAAAAAAAAGCAAAAATACAAAAGGATGAGAGATTGAAAGAGGAGGTGATGGAAACAAAAATATAAAAGCTGCAAAATAAATGGATGAGTGATAAGTAATGACACAGACTAGAAAAAAAAAAAAGCTGCAATTTATGGCAGAAGTATGAGAAACCCCAAAGGAAGCCAAACAGAAGTACAGATCCTTTGACAGTCTCTGGAATTCGAGCCATCAGGTGTCTCTGAAAGAAGAGTACTAGCCGAACATTTGCACAAGAAGTTGATTGGATCCCAGCCTCCTTCCTCCCCTGCACTGCCTAGTGAAGCCTCTTTCCACATTTCCACAAGAGAAGATGGTGATGCACTTTCTGGAAAGTCAACCTTTCTGGAAACGTTTACTACAGGGACTCTGGGATCAGGAGTACCAGACAAAGCTGGAAGAGGGGATGGGGAATGCCAGGCCAAAGACAGGGGTTAAGTGAAAAGTGTAAGTATGGAAGAATGAGACCCATGGTTACTGCCCCAGCTGTCCTCTTAGGACACTGGCATCCAACGTGATGCACTCAGGTGTTCAGAAGATTCCATGCTGGGACCTGCAAACATCCAAGACAAAGGACTTGCAGATGTCACATCGGCCAAATCCCCCACAGCAAAGCCCAGCAGCTAAGAAAGCCTGCCTATGCACACAGCACACGGCACTGTCAACCAGCCTCCTGTGTCTTGCTCTTACATGTGAATGGATAGGCAAAAATTAGCAGAAAATTGAGGAAAGCTCAACATGCATGACAGAGACCACACCCCCCTAACACACACACACGAGCAAGCAAATTTTAAAAAGTCTAGAAAACAACATTCCATTCAGAGAGGAAAACAAAAACTGCCATTAATATTTTTAGAGAAATAGTATAAGATTGGCAAAACGTAAAGCATCAGCAATACCAAGTATTAGTTGGGATATGGGGACAGGAACTTTCCTACCCTGCTGGTGGGAGCATAAACCACTGCAGCCCTTTTCAAGAGCAATTTGGCAGTAAAGTCATCCCTCAGTATCCAAGGGGAATTGTTTCTAGCACCCCCACCCCGGCCCCCCCAGATTCCCAAATCCACACACGCCCAAGTCCCTTACATAGTAACATGGTGTATTTGCATATAACCTATGCACATCCTCCCATATATTTAAAATCATCTCTACATTACTTGCAATACTTAATACAATGTAAATGCTCTGTAAATAGTTGTTACACTGTATTGTTTTTCTATTACCATTATTTTTTGTTGTACTGTTATTTTTATTTTTTTCAAATATTTGTACTCTGTGGTTGGTTGATTCCAAGGATGTGGAACCCAAGAATACAGAGGGCCAACTATGCATGATAGAGCTGAAGATTCAGGAACTCTGTGACCCAGCCCATTTCACTTATAGAAATCCAGGTACAGGGAGACTTTCCACAAGGAGACTGTAGAAAGATTTTTTTTTTTTTTTTTACTGTACTATTTATAACTATTGAAAAAGAGGAAACAATTGTCAACAGTAGGGGGATGGATAAATAATTTGCAATATAGAGTGGAATATTATATAGCTGTTAAAATTAATGAAGTTTATTTACATAATATGGATATCTAAAAGTTGGATAAAAATTGCAAAGACTGATATATATGTAAATTTTAATACCTATAAAATATATACTATTTGAGGATAATAATAGCAATAAGGGCTAACTGAAATAATAACACTTTGATACAGAGGCTATTATTACCATTTTACAGTTGAGGAAACTGAAGCACGGAGAGGCTAAGTAATCTGCCCAAGCCCACACACCTAGTATGTAAGTAGTGAAAGGACAAAAAGTTCTTGGGAATATTAACAGTCTTCAAAGGAAAGAAGCAGGATGACATGAAAACATGAGGCTTTATTTGTAACTTTATTTTTTTAGAGAGAGGATCTGGCTCTGTCATCACCCAGGATGGAGTGCAGTGGCCAGATCCTGGCTCACTGCAGCCTCAAACTCCTGGGTTCAAGTGATCTCTCGACTCAGCCTCCCAAGTAGCTGGGACAACAGGCGTGTGCCACCAAGTCTCACTAATTTTTTCTCTTTTTTGTAGAGACTGAATCTCACTACTAGATGCAGGCTGGTCTTGAACTCCTTGGCTCAAATGATCCTTCTGCCTTGGCGTCTCAAAGTGCTGGGACTGCAGGTGTGAGGCACTGTGCCCAGGCTTTTTTCTAATTTGTTTTCTTAAGAGACATCTGGAGCAGTTGTGGCCAGTCTGGATGTCTGTTACATTATCATGTTTTTAAAGACTCTTTTTTTTTTTAAGACCAGTTTTAGATTCACAGCAAAATTGAGCAGAAGGTACACAGCGTCCCAAGTAGCCCTGCCTGCACACATGCACAGCCACCTCCATTATTAACATCCCATACAGAGTGGTACATTGTTGCGATCAGTGCACCTACATTGGCACATCAGTATCACTCAAAGTCCACCGTATGGTTCCCTCTTGCTGTTGGACATTCTGTGGGTTTTGACAAATGTTTAATAATGAATGTAACCACTGTCACAGTGGACAGAATAGTTTTCTGCCGTAAACATTCTTGTGCCCACCTATTTATTCCTCTCACAACCCTAACCTCTGGCAGCCACTGATTTTTTTGCTGTCTCCATCGTTTTCCATTTTCTAGGTCATATAGTTGACATCATATAATATGTAGCCATTTCAAGGAAAAGTTGGCTTCTTTCCCTTAGCACTGTGCATTTAACTTCCCTCTGTGTCTTTTCATAGCTCATCTCATTTTATCACTGAATAGTATTTCATTGTCAGGTTATATTACATTTTAATCTTTATATGTTTAAATATTTTATAATTTAATGATTAAAACTGTAAGCTTGGGCACTCTCAGCCCATGGCTGACTACCCAGGGCTACAGGGCAAATAGAGCCATAGATGCTGTGACTCAGTCTGTGTATTCTTCACTGGCCTTCCACTAAGTACCCTCTCCTTTACCATTCTGCATGTACTTTATCAGACACATAGCGTCTTCCTGCCTGTGACGCTTGGCCTGGGGTGTGGAAGGGGCAACACTGTGACCTTAGACAGGCAGTGCTTCGAACCAGAGCAAATTCAGAGGGCTGTCACTTTACCAACTGCATATTAGGTCTTCAGAGCTATGCTTCCAGCTCAGGACAGGCATTTGGAAGGAAGATTTTAGAATCTTGCCTGAACATATTCATAATACGGTTTTCTTAGGTTGGGTTTTTTCTGGGAATTTCAGTGTTATTTTCTTCAACATTGTTGTCATCTATGACTCAGAATTTAACTACTTGTGCTTTTTTGTGTGTGGCTTTTCTGTTGCAGGAAATCACAGTGAATCCTCTTATCTGCATTCTTGGAGGCAGGGCATCTGATAAATTAGTATTTTTGTTAATGCTGCTATGTGTCCCATATGCACAGAAATTTCAAAGAGTTCACAAAGTTGAATCTGGGGGTTTACAGTTGGAAGGATATAATTTAGTACACCTTCCCCATTTTAAAAAATGAAGAAATTGAGGTTCAGATAGTGGAATAACATGTGCAAGACTACACAGCTCATTGCTCATGGAGTTGGGGGTAGGAAAAAGGGCTCCCTGTTCCCTATGTGTGTTTACTGCATCACAGAGAACAATAAAATAAACAGAAATCTATAGATCATGATTGAATTTCATTGGTTGATTGATAAGACTCCTGAATAGGGTTTTCTACGTCTAAACCTCCACTTTGGATTGCAGTATTTGTGATATGTACTCAGCACACTAGCTCTAAAGCTTTTTAATGCTTTACATTAAATAAAAGAAGCTCCTGAGGTGAAAGTTGATGGTTTATAATATTATAGAGGTGTTTATACACCTGCCTTAGTTGTGTAAATATATATTTCATTGGGATCCTAGGTTTTCTTCATTTTCACTCAATGGGAAAGTCCCTACCCTGATGCTCTAGAATTGGATCAGAGGTATATGTTATTTCTAAGCTTACAGGCCTTACTCCCATTGGGTGGGGGTTACTGGCAAGAGGCGTTTGATCATTTCCATTTAAGAAATTTAGGATTGCTCTGTCTTGTGTTTTTACAACAGTCCTAATCTGAAGTGGTTGGGTGATGGAAACTTCTAAGTGGGTAGGTGCTACAATTACATGATTTTTTTCCCCATTGCACTCCTAATTCAATTATTCCTTAGTAGCCCATTTTTAATTACTTTGCTGGAAAGGCAAATACGTGTTTTCTGCCAGAACTCTTAATGATTTTCATTAATATTAGGATTTAAACCTTACATATATAATAGTTGTAAACAAGTGCTGTATTCCCTGTGACCGAAGAAGGTAGAAAAGTCTTACTTGAAATGGTTCCATAGAATCAAGTTTAGTAAACATGGGTATTTATTTTGACTTAAGTCTTCCAGAAAATACCCATTACAACAAAGAAATCATTAGCAAACTACCTATAAAACATGATCATATGTAAAACGAGAGAGTACCTTAATTTTGCTTTTATAACATGATTTATCTTGCAGTGTGTGAACTTAAATCTCCCTCCATGAGTGATTTCCTGTGGGGTCTGGAGAACTCTGGCTGGTTAAGGCACATTAAAGCCATCATGGATGCAGGAATCTTCATTGCAAAGGTATGCAATTGCAGAGAAAATAAATTAAGGGACAGATGAGAAAACCACTGACTTCAAAATGGGTATCCCTCTGCCATGGGCTTCCCTGTCCTAAGCTGCACTGCATTGACTGGGTAGCCAGCTTTGTAGAGCTCCATATAATCTGTGCACTGAAGATGCGATTTTGCTAAAGAATATAGTGCTTAGCTGATAGTATGTCAGCACTGTGATCAAATGGTAGAATATTTCCAGAGTATTCTCTTCCATTAAGCTTAATCCTGGATGGAGAAAAGACTTTTTTGTAGAATACAACCAAATGTGAGTTACTTCATTGGTGGGGCTTAGGGCTTACATCCAATAGATCCTTCTTTTTAGTCATGGCATAAGCAAAAGTCACATTCCTGTAGCTGGAAGGTAGAGTCCATTCTGCCATAGGAAAATGTTGCTGCAACTTTCATACAACCTGTTTTGGAATGCAGTGTCTTTTGTGCTGTTAGGTTTTTTTAAAAAAATAAACTCCTCGGATTTATACCTAAAGAGAACCGTATCTTCCCTGATGCCATGGTATGTTCCCCATTTTGAGGTAATCATTTATTGAAGAAATCTTTATTTAGTGCCAGGTACTATTCTAGATTTTACAGATGCGACATGAATGAGGCAGATTAAGTCTCTTCCCTCACAGAGCTTACATTCTGCTGTGGGAGACAGAGTTGTTGTTGTTATTTTGAGAGGGAGTCTTGCTCTGTCACCCAGGCTGGAGTGCAATGGCGCGATCTCAGCTCACTGCAACCTCTGCCTCCCGGGTTGAAGCGATTCTTCTGTCTCAGCCTCCCAAGCAGCTGGGATTACTGGCATGCGCCGCTATGCCCAGCTAATTTTTGTATTTTTACTAGAGACGGGGTTTCACCATATTGGTCAGACTGGTCACAAACTTCTGACCTCAGGTGATCCACCTGCCTCGGCCTCCCAAAGTGCTGGGATTACATGTGTGAGCCACTGCCCCCAGCTGAGACAGAGTATTAATAAATTAATAAAACTAGAATTTTAGGTAGTGATAAATGCTATGATGAAATCTCTCCCATGTTTCGCAGCGTATGTTTCCTGCCAAGATATTTAGCAAAAAATGATGTGCATTTGCAATAGCAAATAGATACTCTTCTTAGTGGAGATTTTCTGGTGTCATTTTTACTTTTGTTTTTTCTTCCTTTCCTCAACCTTGGATCCATTACTTGACTCTTACCTTTTATCTATAACTTCATAGATTTGTAACTTACAATTTTTTTGCCTTTTCCTTTTTGGAAATGGTTGGGGCCAGTAGCAACTCCAGAATTTCAGTAAGGCTTAATGTGGAAACTCAGAGTGGAGGGAAGAAGTTGAAGGTCCGTTTGCATAGGACGAATGCTTATATTTAGTAAGTACATATGCTTATTGGAGATGACTTGAGTGGTGGCTTCTGGATAGAATGGGAAGGGAAAGCTTTAGCTGCCAGCACCAGGCCACTCTGGCTCTGCCCTAATTAGGTAGGGCCCTAAATACATGAACGAACAAGTGTTTCGTTTTGGCTGTTTCTTTCTGTAGATATACAGTCAAACCTGGCTCTGATGAGAGGTTCTGCCTTTTTACAGCCATTCTTTGTGACTCTTTGCGGATTGTGTGTTTTCTAGGCAGTTTCAGAGGAAGGGGCAAGTGTGCTTGTTCACTGTTCAGATGGCTGGGACAGGACTGCTCAGGTGTGCTCGGTGGCAAGCCTGCTGCTGGACCCGCACTACCGGACTCTGAAGGGCTTCATGGTGAGTGTGGCCACTGGGCCATTCCCACAGGCGGTGCCTTGACCATGGACCCCTGTTTTTGCAACTACTGGCAGCTGCTCTTTTTTTTGCCAGCATTATTTTTCTTTTAGTAGCTCAGCAAGATTAAAGGGGAAGAGATCAAATAGGCTTGGAATAAAGAGATGAATTTCTGGGACATTGAAACCATTTCAAGTCAATGCTACTGAATGACTTTTGGGGCAAATATAAAATATATTTGGTAGTTTGTAAGACAATTTTATACATCATTTGCTCATAAGTATTTCAAGTTTGAGGTAATGTGAATACATAACAGAAAACTTTTTAGAAAAAATATCTGCGGAAAAATTTTTCTATATTGTGTATGCCAGAAGTCTTTGGTAGGCAAAACTGTTTTCACTTCCAGGGTTTGTTTTTTAAGTAGTCCTTCACACCCCTGGATGAGAATACTGAAAATTTCACAGCCTTTTGTTGTTGTTGTTCTTTGCAAAATGATGAGTGTATCCTGTAGAGTTTGAACTTTTTAGGTGGACATCAAAACCTAACAAGTTGCTTTCACCTACAGAGTATTGTATAGTTGCCTGGGATGGTGATGTTTTCGCTAATCTGGTGTAAGTTCCTTAAAATGAATTAACCTCTTAACCATGATTTGGTAGAAAGTGCTTCAGTGAATCATGAATCTGTGCTACCGAAGATGCTGACAAAGGAGTCCTAATGGGACGTCTTTACTGCTGGGTCTCCATTATTGAGTAGTATCAGCAACACCCTCGGACAAGAGCGAAGAGGCGGCCTCCCTCTCTGGGACGTCTTTCTTTTTTTGGAAGTGTCTGAGAACTTCCAGTGACCTGTGATAGCATTGACACCTTGAAGTGATACTCCTGCTTCAGACCCCTGCTGGACTGAGGTCAGGAGGGCTGGATTCCTTCATCTGCATTTGGAGAGTGAAGAGGTTGCCAGTCACACACTGCCCTCAGGCTCTTCTCTTGCACACATCCTTTTCCACCATCAACTCATTCTCATTGTGCCCCATTAAACTTACAACCCAAAGAAAATGTCTCGAGTTGTCAAGAACAGACTTCAACCAGTCCATATTTCTTTGTAGGGGGAAATCTCTGGTCACTTTAGAGCACTGGGGATATTGATCAGACTATCCATATTACTTGACTAAACATTTTTTAAAATCCAGGCTGGGTGCGGTGTGTAATCCCAGCATTTTGGGTGGTTGAGGAAGGAGGATTGCTAGAGCCCCAGAGTTCGAGATCAGCCTGGGCAATATGGCGAGACCTCATCTCTACAAAAATTTTTAAAAAATTAGCCAGGTAGAGCCCACCTGTGGTCCCAGCTACTTAGGCTGAGGTGGGAGGATCGCTTGAGCTCGGGAGGTCAAGGGTGTAGTGAGCCATGATTGCGTCAGTACACTCCAGCCTATGTGACTGAGTGACATCCTGTCTCAAAAATAAATTTTAAAATATAAGACAATATAAAATGTAAAATACAAAACCAAAACAAAATTAAAAAAAAAATAATCTGGACTGCTTCAGACTTAGAAATTCATGTTAACCCTAATTTCAAAGCAGGGCTGAAGCTCCAAATATATGCCAAACCCCATCATTTTAGAATTCTTCTAATGTGTAGAGAAGATCACTGAAAAACCAACTGTTTTTTTGTAAAGAGGTTGGTAATTTACATTATACTGAGAGGCAGCATCACACATTGGCTGAGATGGGGTTTGGAGTGGAGAGAGCTGGGCTGTGAAGTGGTGTCTGCTTCCTAGTAGCATGATCTTGGGTGAATATGAAATCTCTTTCCTTCAGTTTCCCTTTCTAAAAGAGTGAGAATACCATCCCACAGTTAAATGAGATCATACGTAAAGCAATGTGAACAGTGCCTGGCACATAGGAAGCATTCAGTGGGTGGGGTTCCTGCATTTTTTTTTTTTTTTTTTGAGACGGAGTCTCGCTCTGTCACCCAGGCTGGAGTGCAGTGGCCTGATCTCAGCTCACTGCAAGCTCCGCCTCCCGGGTTCACGCCATTCTCCTGCCTCAGCCTCCCGAGTAGCTGGGACTACAGGCGCCCGCCACCTCGCCTGGCTAGTTTTTTGTAGTTTTAGTAGAGACGGGGTTTCACTGTGTTCACCAGGATGGTCTCGATCTCCTGACCTCGTGATCCACCCGTCTCGGCCTCCCAAAGTGCTGGGATTACAGGCTTGAGCCACCGCGCCCGGCCGGTTCCTGCATTTTTATACATCCATTTACACTTACTGTTCCTATGGATGACCTTCAACTTTGCCCTTGCCATGCGCATCTCTATATCGGTGGATAATGCCTGTTCACGCATTTGCAGGTTGCTCGAGGATGGGGACTTCTGCAAGTGCCTCTAAATTCCTCAATATTATTGGTATGTGGTCTCTTATTTTTTGTTTGCTTCTCTCCATGATATTTATATTCTTTCTTGTGTAGGTATTAATTGAAAAGGACTGGATTTCCTTTGGTCATAAGTTTAATCACCGGTAAGTAATATTTAAGACTGTTGTTTTGAATGTTTAGAATAAAAGCACTATTTCTGAAATTTTCAATTGAATATTTAGGGGAAAATATTCTTGCTTTTGAAGAGTTTGTGTCTTATTCAGAAAGCTAAAATTTTGTTGTATATGTCATATCGTAGATAAATGAAGTTATAACTCTGATTCCTCTTGGTAACATTTGGGCAGAACTAACGTTAAATTATTCTAGAACAGATAGAGAATGCTTGTTCATTAGTTGTCCTAGTGAGGATCAGCCCTCCCTTCCTCCTGCCATTCGCATGTGACTTACTAAATTATTCCATTTTAGAAGTCCAGAGATTCACTTTAAGCTGCAAGTTGTGAACTGCCTGTGGAACAGTTTCTCTTTGATCTTCTATAATCCTAAGGCATTTGTATCAGAGTGCATTTTGTCCCAGATGTCTCTGGAGAGGTGATGAAGGCTTCAGAGCCAGATATGTCCAAGTCTAGATCTAGGCCGTGGTATTCACTGTCTGACCTTTGGTCTCTCATCTGTGGAATGGGGATGCCTTCTTTTCACAGGGTTGTAGCATGGATATTTAAAAAATGTAACTAGGCCAGCTGCAGGACTGACCTGTGTAGTAGGCTTTCAATAACTACAAGCTATTGCTTTTGGAGCCACCAGCCTCCTTTTGTCAGTGTTGATGATGCCTGTACTGTGTTCTGGCGTTCTCTACTCTTTGAATCTTAAATGGTATAGCTGTACTTAGTTTAGTCTTTGGTGATAAAATTTAAATTTAGGCAGCAAGTTTCATTAGATAGTTTGATATATATTTTCAGATGTTTTACTGTGTTTTGGTAAAATTCTAAATGCATGCAACTGCTCAAGTATATTTTTGTAGTTTTTTGCTTTTAGCATGAATCGATCACTAATTCTGTGATTTTCAGGAAGTCTATTTTTATAATTTTTTCCAGGAAAGCATAGGAACTCCATTTACAAATGAGAAAATTAAAGCACTCAATTATTAGATAAACTTCTTAACATGGCATTATTTTCAGTTTGGGGTTCTATTAATATTATATGCTAGGCAGTTAGGATCTTCAAGATAGGAGACAGATGACAGAGAGAATATGGAAATGACTGAAGATCAGCTGGATAATTGTTTGATGACAAAAAAATATTAATATTAGGCAACCCTTTTTAAAGCTACTAAACGTGAGAAACTGTAACATCTGAGAAGTTTCTAGACAATTTCCAATGTTCCCACTCTTGGGAAAACTCTGCAACTGATCATTGCTTATTTCTCTTCCTCAAGGTGATGATCCCTTACTAACATGAGGTTCTATATTGTTATTTTGTCTTTGATGACACCAAAACATCCTATTGGATTCTCTGTAAAATTCGCACAATAGTGTAAAGGGCTAAGGAGTCATTTTAAAATCAATACACATTTGAGGAAGAAGATTCTGATGTGCTCTTGAAAAGCAAAGCAAAGGGAGATAAATATACATGTGGAATCTGTGGTTACATGGAGATAAATCATGTGACAAGCTTTAACTGCTTTCAAAATGGGAATATTCCTGGCAACTTGGGAAACCACTATTTTTTTCAAGTTGTCTTTCTTCCTCATCCCTTCCCAACTAGACAGTGCAAAAAATGAAGAGCCCTAAAGTTGTGTGGACTCATAAAGTGCAACATTTATTTTAGAAGTTCTAATGTACTTTTAAGGAATCAATTTAAAAATGCCTTTTCTGTGGGAAGTGTTTTCGGATTTTATTTCTTACACTAACACTTTCTTTTGTAACTATAACATGAACACATCCCTTCTATCTAGACCTTCACTACAAAGTGGCTCTGGAAATTTGAATTTAAAAACTTACGTTTCTACTTTTTTTTGTTATTGCAAGTTTGTAAGGTAAGATTTATTTAGGAACTAGGGCTGCTTTTATGATTGTTCTTGCATTTATGGCTTTCTAATTTAAAAATAAATCTGTCTTAAAAAGTCTCTAATGCTTTGTTTTATAGGTATGGCAATCTAGATGGTGATCCAAAAGAAATCTCTCCAGTTATTGACCAGTTCATTGAGTGTGTCTGGCAGTTAATGGAACAATTTCCCTGTGCCTTTGAGTTCAATGAGAGGTTTCTGATTCACATTCAACATCATATTTATTCCTGCCAGTTTGGAAACTTCCTATGTAACAGCCAAAAGGAGAGACGAGAACTCAAGTAAGTGTTTTGGTGTTTAACTTTTATTTAAAGATTTTGGTGACTGAGAATTTTAGATGGTCTTTCATAATTTTGAAGACTTTTTTCATTTAGTCACATACCTATACTGACAGATTAAGGTTATTTTCTTTTTCCTGGCATCATTTCAGAAATGGTTTAAATGTCATCAACTGACAGATACATACAGTTTCATTTTTCCCCTCAGTTTCTGCCTGATATACACAGACAGCTTGATAGACTTGATGCACGAATACCGAAAAGGAATTTTCTGGAGTCAGAAAAAGTGGTTTTTGCATTTGAAAGGAAAAGGTTAGATACCTTTGGTGGCTATGCTACCATAATAAAAACTGCAAATTTAATTGGGAAAGCAAATATAAAACTAAAGCCATCACTTATTCAGATTAAAACTGTATTGCTTTATCCAAGGGTAAAAGTAGCTAAAATGTGGACTTTAAAATAAGTGATAGTAAAAAACTTAACAATAAAGCGATTTAGGCAGTATAAATGAGAGAACATTTTTTAAATTTTCATAAAATGAAATGATTTTAACTCTGGTGTATACACCATTATCAGATTTAATCTGGGGAATGGTCAGTTCAAATGAAATGGACTCCAGTGGTTTTATACGGAGTTGAACATAAAGAAAATTAGTTTTTGTAGTGGATACTAGTTTGTTTTCTCTAAGGAAGCTCAAGTGTGATTCCTGGCAAATGGAGACGATTTTAGAAGGAGCAGAGTGTATCATTTAGGGTCACCTGTTTTCCTATACAGTTTTGTGGTTTCTTGTATCTGACTAGCCAATTCTAACAGTATCTGCTTGGGTCTGAATATGGCTTTTCCACTTACTAGCTATAGGACTTTGGGAAACCACTTTCTCTATTCCTCAGTTTCCTCATCTGTAAATTAAGACATATCTCACAGCAATTCAGTGAGGATTAAATGAGAGAAAACATGTGAAACACTTAGAATTGTGTCTGACAAATTATAAATGTCCAATGACTATTTGGGGGAAAAACTTCCCCCAAAAGAACAGCTTAAACACACACACACACACAAGGAACAAACAAACAAACAAACAAACAAACCACTTAAAGGAATCGAACACCTTGTCAAGGCCAGTACAGATGGTGGTGAAGTTGAGATTATTACAGTGTTCTCCCTCTGTACCATGAAGCCACCAAGATGATACATTTACCTGCTGTCGAACAGACACGTGGTTTTCAGGTTACAATTATTAGTTCCTTTCCAGCTTTAATATAACATATCTACTATGTGTAAACACCAAAATAGGTCATTTAGAGACTTATTTTCTTTATAAAACAGGATTCAAGAAAGAACATATTCATTATGGGCTCACCTGTGGAAGAATCGGGCCGACTACCTGAATCCTCTGTTTAGAGCTGATCACAGCCAGACTCAGGGAACCCTTCATCTCCCTACAGCACCATGCAACTTCATGTACAAGTATGTAAACCCTTGAGAACTTTGTAGCTATGGTATGAACTTAGATTTTGGTACCGTTTAACAATCAGAGGTCAAAATTTATGAAACACTGATCTTTGAGGCTTTTGTTGGACACAGAAGACACCAGAGGGAGATGCTTACTCAAGCATCTGATCTGGTATTTTTGCCAGTGTCTCCTCTGCCTCTTTATTCCTCCTAATTGTGGAATTTTCTTCAGGAGTTGATGTTTTATAATAATGATATCATAAAAGGTAAGTTCCACCGTATTAGCCAGGATGGTCTCGATCTCCTGACCTCGTGATCCGCCCGTCTCGGCCTCCCAAAGTGCTGGGATTACAGGCTGGAGCCACTGCGCCCACAGAGCGAGACTCCGTCTCAAAAAAAAAAAAAAAAAAAAAAAAAAAAGGTAAGTTCCAATTTTTTAAAAAGCAAATGAAAGAGAATAATGCACATGCCTTAAGTCAAATGTGGAATCACAAGTTTCAACAGTGATCATGACTTATTAAGGTTGGAACAAAAGTAACTGCGGTTTTTGCCATTAGTTTAAACAACAAAAAGGCAAAAACTGCAGTTACTTTTGCACCAACATAATACCTTGCTTTTTTGTCCCCACTGAATTAAGTCCTAGTGGAAATACTTCCCTTGTGGAAATTACGTTAAGAGTGTATGTATCACGATGGGGAGAGCAGGGTGGCATCCTACAGGTTCTACTAGGTATGTGCTAGATACATATGTTTTTTCCCTTGGCTTCCTTGCTAGGCTTGTATAATATGAAAAAACTCAAAGGTCAACAACAACAAAAAAACTCACGCAGAATAAACAGAAACCCCATCTCTTTCTTCCTACTCACTCCCAACACAGACTTGATGGCTTTTCTTCCTGTATAGATTTCGTTTCTCAAGGTTTTTTTTCCTCAATTATTTCAATCTAATTATTTCCTCAGAATTTATAGCAGAATATTCCATCATACTAAACAAAAGCCTCCATAGTGCACGTAAAACAAGTTTTAAGAGCTGTTGAGATATGACCAATTGGATTGCAACTGATTTATTATTAACAGCTAGTCAACACATATTTTATTGAGGAGCAAACACTGTTCTGGGCACTGCAGATAAAACAATGACACCAAGTTCTTGGCCTCAAAGTACTTTTCTACATAAATAGTGGGTCTAAGGATAACTCTATGATAACACCATTTTTCTCATTTGCACTCCAGTATGCTTTTCTGTGTAGGATAAAAAGGGATTTATTGGTCGGGCGTGGTGGCTACCACCCGTAATCCTAGCACTTTGGGAGGCTGAGGCAGGTGGATCACCTGAGGTCAGGAGTTCGTGACCAACCTGATCAACATGGTGAAACCCCGTCTCTACTAAAAAATATATAAACTTAGCCGGGTGTGGTGGTGCATGCCTGTAATCCCAGCTACTTGGGAGGCTGAGGCAGGAGAATCGCTTGAACCCGGGAGGTGGAGGTTGCAGTGAGCCAATATCACACCACTGTACTCTGGTTTGGGTGACAAGAATGAAACTCTGCATAAAATAAAAAGAGGGGTTTATTACAAATGTAGATGTCAACTTTTAGTGGTAGTGATAAAAAAGATAAAAGCTGCAAGTTGAAGATTCCCTTTGTAGCTGAAAGATTCTAAATATACAATTTTTTTTTAATTTATTATTATTATTATACTTTAAGTTCTAGGGTACATGTGCATAACGTGCAGGTTTGTTACATGTGTATACTTGTGCCATGTTGGTGTGCTGCACCCATAAATACACAATTTCAAAGTTCAAAACTAACAGCCATTTTCTTAAAAGAAAATGGTTACATGTGCTATTTCAATTTTAGAAAAATGTATTCTGTGTTTTCTAATTCATATATACAAGTAGACTTTTCATAAACTTACTCTCCCCAAAGGCATTTGCTGACCCAAGGAAAAAAACATCAACATGAAACTATTACCTTAAGCAGTGGCTTTTTTGAGGCTGAAATTTGCATTCGGTTATTATTAAGACTGTGGTATCACAGATAACTTAGAAGATTTGAAATGTGAATTTTCAGATTGTGATAAGATGGTAATGACGCTTTGCCGTCCTTTCCAGGTTTTGGAGTGGAATGTATAACCGCTTTGAAAAAGGGATGCAGCCCCGACAGTCAGTTACAGATTACCTGATGGCAGTGAAGGAGGAAACTCAGCAGCTAGAGGAAGAACTAGAGGCCCTGGAAGAAGTAAGACATACTTGCTTTGTTAATCTATTTTCTGTGCTTATTTCTAGAAGAGCAAGGCTTCATGAAAGCCTCTTAAGATTCAGTGCAACACAACCATTTCTCATGTTTAGCCAGTAGAACACCTGAAACACAACCCCATCCAGGTGAGGACTCAGATAACCGAAGCCCAAACCTAGGCATTTAATGCATTTCACACATCTGGCTTGTGGCTCAGTTCCACAAATTTTTGGTTGTTCCTTATTTTTAGGTCAACTTTTTTGATTACTGTTATTTGGGAGTAGTAAAATTAAATCTTTCTGGCAAAGTGAAAAAGTAAAAGAATAAAATCAAATATATGTACTTATAAAGATCTTTCTCCACTTTTAAAAATTATGTAACTATTATATTAATCTATAATTGGTAATAGGGGAGACTGACTATAAAGTCTATCCTTTGGCTTCTAATAACTTCCCTATACTTGGACAGGGAGGTTATAATAAAATGCTTTTCCTAATTGGATAACTTTGTTTCCAGTGGTACTACTGTAGTTTATGAAAATCTTAGGATTCTGTTAGTCTATTCCAGCAGTCTGGCTCTTTAAAACTGGCTCTTCATTATTACAAAGTCAAAATTCCTTAGGCTAGCATTTGAGATTTTCTCTTTTCAACTTTATTTTCCATGCTAACATTTAACGGTTTCTGCTGCTTATATACAATTTAGACCTTCCTACATTTGTGTTTTTTCCTCTCACTGTCCCTCCACCTGCCAGGAATGCTTACTAGCCATGAGCAGAATGTCCAAGTTTAAATCTTTCACAGTCCTGTTAAAATGTTCCTTCCTCCCTGAAACTTAGTCTGTTCTCTTACTTCTAACTCTACCACTCCATCCCTCTTCAAGAACTTTTGCCTTTCTGAAATTCTTACATTGCATGAACTCTGCCTCTCTCTGCTCCACTACTCCATGTTTCTTAGGGCTGGGTCTGTATTTATCTCTGTTCCTCACACTACCCAGCACAGTGCTTTTGCACATAACCCAAATGAATGCTTTTTGAATGACTACATAATACTTGATCTTCTAACACCTCCTCTAACTTCAAAACACGAAATCTGGTGAAATGTACTCTGAACCCAGGTGTTCATGACATGAATGGAAAAACAAAATGTGGTATATCCACGTAATGGAATACTCTTCAGCCAGAAAAAGGAATGAAGTACTGATACATGCTATACCATGAATGAACTTTGAGAACATAGGCTAAGTGAAAGAAGCCAGATACAAAAAGCCACATATTGTATTATTCCATTCTCAATTTATATAAAACATCTAAACTAGGCAAATCCATAGAGATAGAATGTTGTAGCCAGGGGCTGTGGGGAGATAGGAATGGGGAATGACTGTAATGAGTATGGGGTTTTCTTCTGGCAGGGTAGGTGATGACAGTATTTTACAATTACTAGTGCTCGTTGCACAACCTTGTGAATATAAAAACCACTGAACTGTATACTTTGAAAGGGTGAGTTTCATGGTAAGTGAATTGTAAAAGTGTAAAAGTGTAAAAGTCAGATGATAAACACTTCATTCTTGATTTCTAAAAAATGTTTTTTGAGTTCATGGGATGAGAATCACGTGAAACCATGTAGGTATAGAAAGGAGGGAGACTAGGGCTCACTGGGTGCTTCAACTGTGCTCTATTGTTTAAGATTATAGAAAACCTATGTCAAGGCAGGTATTATCCTTACATTAGAGATAAAGAAAGCAGGCCCCACAGGTTTTGTCCAAGGTCGTAAAGCCCAGGTTTGAACTCACATCCCTCTGAGTCCCATGTTCTTAACATTATACCCACTTGGGAGGTAACAAATGCTAAAGGCATGCATATATAGAAAAAGATAAATTATTCATGATTTTTTCCCCTGAAATTGTTATTTCTTTCTTAGAGGCTGGAAAAAATTCAGAAGGTCCAGTTAAATTGCACTAAGGTGAAGAGTAAGCAAAGTGAGCCCAGCAAGCACTCAGGGTTTTCTACCTCAGACAACAGCATAGCCAACACTCCCCAGGATTACAGTGGGAATATGAAATCATTTCCATCCCGGAGCCCTTCACAAGGCGATGAAGATTCTGCTCTGATTCTAACCCAAGATAATTTGAAAAGTTCAGATCCAGATCTGTCAGCCAACAGTGACCAAGAGTCCGGGGTGGAGGACTTGAGCTGTCGGTCTCCAAGTGGTGGTGAGCATGCACCAAGTGAAGACAGTGGCAAGGACCGCGATTCTGATGAAGCCGTGTTTCTCACTGCCTGAAGTTTCCCTTTGGAGTCCCAAAGTAAAGGACACACAAGCAACACTTCCAAAAAGAAGGGAACAAGGTAGTTTATCATAAAAATAAGAAATGGTACATGTCATTGACAACTATTTTAATGCAGCTATGAAAAGGGAAAAAAGTGCCCAGTTCTTGATTTCTTAGATACTGAAGAGGATGTAGTAATTTTATTTATCAAATATAAGGAAAATTATTCACCATTTTGAAGCTCATCCTAGACTATGAAAATTTTATTCACTGCAGAGCAATTACTTCTGTCATTACCTGAAGTGATCAGTATATATCTTCCTTGTCATAGCATGCATCCCTCAAAAAGCCTCCACTCCTTTCCCTCACATCTGTGATCATCATCAATCTTATGATTCACTTCCAGATGCATATTTTGTGTTTTCTAAAGCATCTGACGTTATCTTCCTTTTTGACCCTCTTACACATATTTCTAAAAACAGGCACGTTGTTGAGATGGACCCTTTTTGGTTAATAGATATATTCCTAAGGAGCTTTTAATTGCTTATCTTTCAGGAATAATCATCACTTTAACTTTTCCTGAGATCATATATTTTGAATTGTTAGAATAATTGTGTTGCCTTTCTCTGAGATCTAGAGTCTGTTTCTCCTCATAAAATGTTAAACCTTGTATATCACTTTTTCTCTAACACTAATTTAATAGCTAACAAGGTAGAAGCAACATTCATTCTCTTGGTCTTGTATATGAATTTAAGTATTAGCTTTCTCATAATAACCTTTTATTACTATTGTAGAGACTACACTATCGACAGTGTGGGCCAGCCGCCAGCCTGATCTCAAAGTATAACATTATAAAGTTAGTAGGGTAAAACATACGTGAGGGAAAATCCAGTTTCAAAGAACTAGAGAATTGGGTTGTCATGTCTGTTTAATGAAAGGAATAGGTTTTGTAATCTATTATTTTAGAAATTATGTAACTCGCTAACATGGTTTAATTAACATTAGTAACATCTCATGACCACTGACTGCTGAAAGTTCTGAAAATAATTTTTTTTTTTTTTGTAAAACTGCACATTTGAGGGAGAGTTCCTCCCCTGTCTTATGAGTAAAAAAAAACTTCACTAGGCGACCTAAATGAAACTTAGTGGAGAAAAGTGGCCATGTTTGGACAGAAATAAATGGTATTCACAATGTATGGTTTTAATATATTAGTACATTCTAGAATGTAAAGGATTAATTTAAACTTTACATCAATATTTTGAATACATGAATTTTTTTATGGGAGAATGTATTACATTTCACTGAAATGACGACAAAGTAAAGAGGGCAAGAAAGCAACACTGCTAATCTCTCTAGTATGAAAGATTTGGAGGGAGTGCTGCAATATATATAAATGAAAAAATGTAATTGTGTTCATCATATTTAAAAATAGAATATATTAGAGAACTGTGATATAAAAGTACTGTTAATGTAAAAAATAAAGCAAGTGGAATTCTTTTAGAATATAAAATTTGGGCATTCTCTGCTGAGCAGTTCCCAAATTAAGTACAAGGAATGTTTATTCATTTTCTGCAGTATACTGTATGTAGTAGGGAATACCTTGCTAAAAGGAAACTTAGGATATAGTGGTAATGGCTTTCACATTTTTATAACATAACTCACTTCACAACCTTTTTGGAGCTGTCCACTCTTAGAAACTCTGTTGCCTAATATTGAGGATGCGGCTTTAATTTCTTCCATGTGGAAATGTATGTCTATAAAAACAATAAAAAATTTTTTAAAAATGACAGAGTATGCCAAACAGCACTATGCATTTATTTGAAAAGCAAATAGTATAAATATTTGATGTTTTAAAATGCAGTTTTTAATATGACATCTTCCACATCAGAGTCATAAACTTTTAGTCCCAACTTTTTTACAAGACATTATAATTTATGTAACATGTTTGTCTACTTATTAGAAGTTAACCTAGCACTGAGATTTATATAAAATGTTGCATTTATTGCTTATTAAAACTTTACTTTCAGATGCTTCAAAGAGCATGGCTAACCCAACGAGACTAAAATATCTAATAATCAAACATTTATCAGGAAGTGTTTTATTGAGAGCAGTGGTTTAAAGCATAGGGAATAATCCAGTATAAAATTGATTTGAGGCATATTACTTCCCATTTAGTAATATTTAGAACGCAAATATTTTTTAAATTTGATATTAAATGAGTAAGAATTTTGACTATGACCCAGAAAATCAGTAACTGAACTTTTTATAGAATGGAAGGTGACGATAGAGACAGAAACCGTAGAATAAATTTTTATTCTTTAAGAGCACATTAGTTTACTTTCTTCTAAAAATGAATCTGAGCTGTCCTTCAATTTAAGCATATATATGTGTCATGCACCCTCTATTCCAATATCTCAATTTATGCCTAGAAATTTCTTTCAACTTTGAAGTGGGTCTCTTTAATTTATATCTCACTGATTTAGAATTTTCTTCTATTTTGAGATATTAACCATTAAATTTCCTCCTATGACAAATTCCTACACTGATTAGTAACTCCTAAGTATTCCTCTCTAATTCTGATTTCCATCTCATTTTTCCTGTGGCACTGCTTCTCCAATGTGGCCAATTCATAAGAAAAAATATATAGCCATAAAATTAGAAAAAATGGTCACTTAATCTCTGTTGCAAAAACAGAACCCACATTCATACGGGCATATTCAAATGCAGATTCTTTTCATCCTGGGTGACATATATAACCTTTATGTGAACTGATTTATCTATTTGTTAAATGCAGATAATTGTAATCTAACTCCTGTTTAATGACTGGGTTGTAACAAGGTTATCTAATGAATGAATTTTGAAGGAGAACCTAAGCTGTGTTAACTGGTATAGAATGAAACTGGCATGATAGTTCAACTTAAAAAAAAACACAGAGATGAACTACTCATGTGATTATGTAGAAGATATTTACTCCGTAAGAAAATGTTTCGGGTTTTTTTTGTTTGTTTTTGGTGAAAAGGAAAGCAGATAAGCATCTAAGCAATATTATACAATAGTATTTCCACAGTGCCTTATTCTTAGTAGGTACTTAATCAAATAGATAGATCAAATGAATTAATCAAATGAAGGGCTGTGGTATGCTCCTCCCTTGTTATGCGATACACCTGATTTCTAGGAACCTGATTGTTGGCAAAAGATTGAGACTATTATTCCATTGCTGTAATTGCTGGGAAAATTAAGCTGTGGTGGCCAGTGCAGTAAGGAAAGGTTTCTGAATACCCAAAAGACTATCATAAATTTGAAACACTCTTACCTCAGTTATCTATAAATCAGGAGTAATAATTATTCCTTCCTCATCTGGTCATTTTGAAGATTTAACAGCATGCCCTTAGCACAGTGCCAGGGAGACAAGGAGAGTTATTTTCTGTATCCAACATTATATCTTAGTCCACGTGAATACTTGTCCTCCACAAACAGACTAAATATTAAGCATGTTTTAATTCCAACAAAATAATTTTGTTTTTCCTATAACTTTATTGCCAAAAACATGTACAGGAAGAACTGAAAAATATAAAAAAGAAAATCTATATTGTATGCTGGTGTTGGGAAGACAAATCATACTGGGATGACATTTAAGCGAAATTATGCATTAGTCTGTTGTGTACTTTAGATGGTACCTTACCAAGCCAGAGCTACACAGTTCACGGCATTTTCCTGTATGAGCTTTTAGGACTACTCAAGAAATATGTTAATTTTGTGACACGGTATAGAAGCAAATTGCTGAACATAGTACACAAGAACACTCAATTAAATTCATTAAAAATCAGGATTGCCTAAAAATTAAATTTTATTTATTACTATAGCTTTTCTCTTAGGAAAAGCTAACTCACAGTAAAGGTCAGAAAAGTTCATTGACTTTTTTGTGTATAGATTTACTGTTTATTAACATTAGGAATTTAGGAAACCTATCCAGCCACAAACCTACCGGATACTTATTTTTTTAAAAATTAGCATGAGAGTTTGTGTTGGACTGGTTTAAATGAAAGGCAACTTTTTTTTTTCTATTAAATATTTACTTGTATTGCTTCTTAAATGCATCTTTAGTTTTAAAAATGAAACAATATATAAGAATAGCTGGTTTATTCTTTTGATTTATTGTAGGTATTAAAAGTTTCTTTTGTGAGATGGCACATAGGCAGGTTTGGTGTTTCCTAATACTATGAATATCTTAAATTGCTTTTGAAAGTTTTATCCAGAAAGAAAGAAAAATAAGGGTTTCCTCACAGTTGAAAATAGTTTTTCAAAAAAGGTTAAGAGGAAAAAAATCTAAATACCACTCTTGATAAAGAAATGGAGCTTCAAGTTAAAAATACAAATTTAAATGAAGTTTTATAAAATATTAAAAACTAGCTAAAATTACATGCATAGGCATTTAATCAAGGTAAGAGGAACAGCAATGGAACTTAAATATGATAGGATTTATCAACAATAAATAAACATTTCAGTGCAAATAGTGCAGAAAAATTTCTCAAAGTAAAGATCATAGCAATCATTCTAATCTGTACAAAATCAGTCTCAGTTCTGTATACAATCTATACAGGATATCTGTGAATTTAGCCACTGATGAAATGCCAGTTTGCAAACCATAAATATAAAATGGTGTTTAGTTTTGTGTTCCATTCCTCTCTTGGCAGTTCATGTTTCCAGGAAAATCTAGAAATAAAACAATAAAAAAAGCCTTAAGATTTAAGAAGATAAATATGTATCTCTTTACGTTATCTTCCAATTAAGATTTGCCCATAGTGGCTCCCAGGCAAGATGGCCGAATAGGAACAGCTCCAGTCTGCAGCTCCCAGGGAGACCAACACAGAAGGCAGGCATTTCTGCATTTCCAACTAAGGTACCTGGTTCATCTCATTGGGACTGGTTAGACAGCGGGTGTAGCCCACAGAGGGTGAGCAGAAGCAGGGTGGGGCGTTGCCTCGCCTGGTAAGCGCATGGGGTTAGGGAACTGCCTCCCCTAGCCAAGGGAAGCCTTGAGGGACCATGCAGTGAGGGATTGCGCTATCCAGCCCAGATACTACGCTTTTCCCATGGTCTTCGCAACCCGCAGACCAGCAGATTCCCTCAGGTGCCTACACCACCAGGGCCCTGGGTTTCAACCACAAAACTAGGTGGCCGTTTGGCCAGACACTGAGCTAGCTGCAGGAATTTTTTTTCATACCCCATTGGTGCCTGGAACGCCAGCCAGAGAGAACCTTTCACTCCCCTGTAAAGGCGGCTGACGCCAGGGAGCCAAATGGTCTTGCTCAGCGGATCCCACCCCCATGGAGTCTAACAAGCTAAGATCCACTGGCTTGAAATTTTCACTGCCAGCATAGCAGTCTGAAGTTGACCTAGAACATTCAAGCTTGGTGGGGGAAGGGGCATCTGCCATTACTGAGGTTTGAGTAGTCCGTTTTCCCCTCACAGTGCAAACAAAGCCTCCGGGAAGTTCGGACTGGGTAGAGCCCACCTCAGCTCCACAAAGTCACTGTAGCCAGACTGCCTCTCTAGATTCCTCCTCTCTGGACAGGGCATCTCTGAAAGAAAGGCAGAAGCCCCAGTCAGGGGCTTATAGATAAAACTCCCATCTCCCTGCAACAGAGCACCTGGGGGAAGGGGCTACTGTGGGCACAGCTTCTGCACACTCAAACGTTCCTGCCTGCTGGCTCTGAAGAGAGCAGCAGATCACCCAGCACCGAGTTCTAGCTCTGCTAAGGGACAGACTGCCTCCTCAAGTGGGTCCCTGTCCACCGTGCCTCCTGATGGGGAGACACCTCCCAGCAGGGGTCGACAGACACCTCATACAGAAGAGCTCTGGCTGGCACTTTGCAGGTGCCCCTCTGGGACAAAAGCTTCCAGAGGAAGGAGCAGGCAGCAATCTTTGCTGTTCTGCAGCCTCCACTGGTGATACCCAGGCAAACAGGATCTGGAGTAGACCCCCAGCAAACTCCAGCAGACCTGCAGAAGAAGGGCCTGTTAGAAAGAAAACTAACAAAAAGAAAGCAATAGCATCAACATCAACAAAAAGGATGACCACGCAAAAATTCCGTCTGAAGGTCACCAACAGTAAAGACCAAAGGTAGATAAATCCATGAAGATGAGGAAAAACCAGTGCAAAAAGGCTGAAAATTAAAAAAACCAGAATGCCTCTTCTTCTCCAAAGGATCACAACTCCTCGCCAGCAAGGGAAAAAAACTGGACTGAGAATGAGTTTGATGCACTGACAGAAGTAGGCTTCAAAATAAAACTCCTCAGAGCTCAAGGAGCATGTTCTAACCCAATGCAAGGAAGCTAAGAACCTATAAAAGGTTAGAGGAGCTGCTAACTGGAATAACCAGTTTAGAGGAGGACATAAACGACCTACCTGATGGAGCTGAAAAACACAGCACAAGAACTTCATGAAGCATACATAGTATCAACAGCCAAATCGATCAAGTGGAAGAAAGGATATCAGAGACTGAAGATCAACTTTATGGAAAAAAGCGTGAAGACAAGATTAGAGAAAAAAGAATGAAAAGGAATAAACAAAGCCTCCAAGAAACATGGGACTATGTGAAAAGACAAAGCCTATGTTTGATTGGTGTACCTGGAAGTGACAGAGAGACTGGAACCAAGTTGGAAAACACACTTCAGGATATCCAGGAGAACTTCCTCAACCTAGCAAGACGGCCTAATATTCAAATTCAGGAAACATAGATAACAGCACAAAGATACTCCTTGAGAAGAGCAAACCCAAGACACATAATTGTCAGATTCACCTAGGCTGAAATGAAGGAAAACATGTCAAGGGCAGCCAGAGAGAAAGGTTGGGTTACCCACAAAGGGAAGCCCATCAGACTAACAGCAGATCTCTCTGCAGAAACCCTACAAGCCAGAAAAGAGTGGGGGCCAGTATTCAACATTCTTAAAGAAAAGAATTTTCAACCCAGAATTTCATATCCAACCAAACTAAGCTTAGTAAGTGAAGAAGAAATAAAATCCTTTACAGACAAGCAAATGCCGAGGGATTTTGTCACCACCAGGCCTGCCTTACAAGAACTCCTGAAGGAAGCATTAACTATGGAAAAGAACAACCGGGGCTAGCCACTGCAAAAACAAACCAAAATGTAAAGACCATCAACACTATGAAGAAACTGCGTCAACTAATGGGCAGAATAACCAGCTAGCATCATAATGACGGGATCAAATTCACACGTAACAATATTAACCTGAAATGGGCTAAATGCCCCAAGTAAAAGGCACAGACTGGCAAATTGGATACAGAGTCAAGACCCATCAGTATGCTGTATTCAGGAGACCCATTTCATGTGCAAAGACACACATAGGCTCAAAGTAAAGGGATGGAGGAAGATTTACCAAGCAAATGGAAAGTGAAAAAAAGCAGGGTTGCAATCCTAGTCTCTGATAAAACAGATGTTAAACCAAGAAAATCAAAAAAGACAAAGAAGGGCATTACATAATGGAAAAGGGATCAATGCAACAAGAAGAGCTAACTATCCTTATATGTACCCAATACAGGAGCACCCAGATTCATAAAGCAAGTTCCTAGAGACCTCAAAGAGACTTAGACTCCCACACAATAGTGGTAGACTTTAACACCCCACTGTCAATATTAGATCAATGAGACAGAAAATTATCAAGGATATTCAGGACTTGAACTCAGCTTCAGCTCTGGACCAAACGGACCTAACAGACATCTACAGAACTATCCCCCAAAAATCAATATACATTCTTCTCAGCATGACATAGCACTTATTCTAAAATTGACCACATAATTGGAAGTAAAACACCCCTCAGCAAATGCAAAAGAATGGAAATCGGAATAGTCTCCCAGACCACAGTGCAATCAAATTACAATTCAGGATTAAGAAACTCACTCAAAACCACACAACTACATGGAAACTGAATAACCTGCTCCTCAATGACTACTTGGTAAATAACGAAATTAGGACAGAAATAAGTAAGTTCTTTAAAACCAACAAGAACAAAGACACATTGTACCAGAATCTCTGGAACAGAGCTAAAGCTGTGTTTAGAGGTAAATTTATAGCACTAAATGCCCTCAGGAGAAGCAGGAAAGATCTAAAATCAACACTCTAACATCACAATTAAAAGAACTAGAGAAGGAGGAGCAAACAAATTCAAAAGCTAGCAGAAGACAAGAAATAACCAAGATCAGAGCAGAACTTAAGGAGATAGAGACATGAAAAACCCTTCAAAAAAATCAATGAATCCAGGAGCTGTTTTGAAAAGATTAGCAAAATAGACTGCTAGCCAGACTAATAAAGAAGAAAAGAGAGAAGAATCAAATAGACACAATAAAAAATGATAAAGGGGAGATTGTACAGGCGTGGTAGGTCACACCTGTAATCCCAGTACTTTGGGGAGGCCGAGGTGGGTAAATTACCTGAGGTCAGGAGTTCAAGACTAGCCTGGCCAACATGGTGAAACCCCATCTCTACGAAAAATACAAAACTTAGCTGGGTGCGGTGGTGCATGCCTGTAATCCCAGCTACTTGGGAGGCTGAGGCAGAGAACTGCTTAAAACCGGGAGGCAGAGGCTACAGTGAGCCACTGAAGTCCAGCCTGGGCAACAGAGTGAGAGTCTATCTCAAAAAAAAAAAAAAAAAAAAAAAAATCACCACTGATCCCACAGAAATACAAACTACCATCAGAGAATACTATAAACACCTCTACGCAAATAAACTAGAAAATCTAGAAGAAATGGATAAATTCTTGAACACATACATCCTCCCAACCAGGAAGAAGTCAAATCCCTGAATAGACCAGTAATAAGTTCTGAAATTGAGGCAGTAATAGCCAACCAACAAAAAAAAAAGCCCAGTACTAGACCGATTCATAGCCACATTCTACCAGAGATACAAAGAGGAGCTGGTACCATTACTTCTGAAACTATTCCAAACAACAGAAAAAGAGGGACTCCTCCCTAACTCATTTTATAAGGCCAGCATCATCCTGATACCAAAACCTGGCAGAGACACAACAAAAAATGAAAATTTCAGGCCAATATCCCTGATGAACACCGATGCAAAAATCCTCATTAACATACTGGCAAACCAAATCCAGCAGCACATTAAAAAGCTTATCCATGACAATTAAGTTGGCTTCATTCCTGGGATGCAAGGCTGGTTCAACATATGCAAATCAATACATGTAATCATCACATAAACAGAACCAATGACAAAAACCACGATTATCTCAATAGATGCAGAAAAGGCCTTTGATAAAACTCAACACCCCTTCATGCTAAAAACACTGAATAAACTAGGTACTGATGGAAGGTATCTCAAAATAATAAGAGCTATTTATGACAAACCCACAGCCAGTATCATACTGAATGGGCAAAAGCTGGAAGCATTCCCTTTGAAAACTGGCACAAGACAACTCCTATTCAACGTAGTATTGGAAGTTCTGGCCAGTGCAATCAGGCAAGAAAAATAAATAAAAGTATTCAAATAGGAAGAGAGGAAGTCAAATTTTCTCTGTTTGGAGATGACCTGATTGTATATTTAGGAAACCCCACTGACTCAGCCCCGAATCTCCTTAAGCTGATAAGCAACTTCAGCAGCCTCAGGATACAAAATCAATGTGCAAAAATCACAAGCATTCCTATACACCAATAACAGACAAACAGAGAACCAAATCATGAGTCAACTCCCATTCATAATTGCTGCAAAGAGAATAAAATATCTAGGAATCCAACTAACAAGGGATGTGAAGGACCTCTTCAAGGAGAACTACAAACCAACTGCTCAAGGAAATAAGAGAGGACACAAACAAATGGAAAAACATTCCATGCTCATGGATAGGAAAAAACAATATTGTGATAACGGCCATACTGACCAAAGTAATTTATAGATTCTATGCTGTTCCCATCCAGCTACCATTGACTTTCTTCACAGAATTAGAAAAAATACTTTAAATTTCATATGGAACCAAAAACAGCCCATATAGCCAAGACAATCCTAAGCAAAAAGAACAAAGCTGGTGGCAGGCATCACACTACCTGACTTCAAACTATACTACAAGGCTACAGTAACTAAAACAGTATGGTACTGGTACCAAAACAGACATACAGACCAATGGAACAGAACAGAGGTCTCAGAAATAACACCACACATCTACAACCATCTGATCTTTGACAAATCTGACAAAAGCAATGGGGAAACGATTCCCTATTTAATAAATGGTGTTGGGAAAACTGTCTAGCCATATGCAGAAAACTAAAAATGGACCCTTACCTAACCTTATACAAAAATTAACTCAAGATGGATTAAAGATTTAAACGTTAAGACCTAAAACCTTAAAAACCCTAGAAAAAAACCTAGGCAACACCATTCAGGACATAGGCATGGGCAAAGACTTCATGTCTAAAACACCAAAAGCAATGGCAACAAAAGCCAAAATAGACAAATGGGATCTAATTAAACTAGACGTTCTGCACAGCAAATAAACTATCATCAGAGTAAACAGGCCACCTACAGAATGGGACAATTTTTGGAATCTATCCATCTGACAAAGGGCTAATATCCAGAATCTACATGGAACTTAAATTTACAAGAAAAACACAACCCCATCAAAAAGTGGGCAAAGGATATGAACACTTTCAAAAGAAGACATTTATGCGGCCAACCAACATGAAAAAAAGCTCATCATCACTGGTCACTAGAGACATGCAATCAAAACCACAATGAGATACCATCTCATGCCAGTTAGAATGGCAATTATTAAAGTCAGGAAACAACAGATGCTAGAGAGGATGTGGAGAAATAGGAACACCTTTACACTGTTGGTGGGAGTGTAAATTAGTTCAACCATTGTGGAAGACACTGTGGCAATTCCTCAAGAATCTAGAACTAGAAATGCCATTTGACCCAGATTCCATTACTGGGTATATACTCAAATTATTATAAATCATTCTATTATAAAGGCACATGCACAAGTATCTTTATTGCAGCACTATTCACAATAGCAAAGACTTGGAACCAACCCACATGCCTGTCAATGATAGACTGGATAAAGAAAATGTGGCACATATACACCATGGAATACTATGAAGCCATAAAAAAGAATGAGTTCATGTCCTTTGCAGGGACACAGACGAGGCTGGAAACCACAATTCTCGGGAAACTAACACAGTAACAGAAAACCAAATAACGCATGTTCTCACTCATAAGTGGGAGTTGTAATGAGAACATATGGGCACAGGGAGGGGAACACCACATACTGGGGTCTGTCGGGGAGTCGGGGACAAGGAGAGGAATAGCATTAGAAGAAATACCTAATGTAGATGACAGGCTGATGGGTGCAGCAAATCACCATGGCTATGTAACAAACCTGTACGTTCTGCACATGTATCCCAGAACTTAAAGCATAATAATAATAAAAAAGATTTGCCTATAAAATAACTTGACTATGAGGGAATAGAGGTAAGGAATGGATTCTAGTATGTTCATATAAATGAGCAACTACTCTGTGTCTACTTCTTCCTAAGCTGGCAGATACGCAAAGTTGGTATCAAAAATCAGCCCCTACCCTTAAGGAATTTATATTATGATTTGGAAAGTAACATATAAAACAATTCATTGTGAGCACTAATGTTATAAGGAGCAGTAGTTTAACTGGACATAAGAAATGCCTGTCATTTCTTTTCCTATACCCCAGTCCTTGTTTTAGGGAACCTCTCATGCCCCCTTCTCATAATCCACTCCCTCAGCCCAGTCGACTGGGCAGAGGACCATAGGATACCAGTTGCCAGGCCAAATTGACTACACTAGGATGGATAGCTTGCCCATACTGGTTCAGTTACTTTCCCAGAGAATGTTCTGGAACTCCAGGGACTCTTGTTTATCTCCATTTGCTGCTTGAACTGTCAGATGATATAATTAGGAATGGGTGAAGGACAAGTAAGAAAAAAAATCTTTTTTTTGAGATGCAGTCTCGCTCTCTCGCCCAGGCTGGAGTGCAGTGGTGCGATCTCGGCTCACTGCAAGCTCTGGCTCCCGGGTTTATGCCATTCTCTTGCCTCAGCCTCCCAAGTAGCTGGGACGACAGGTGCCCGCCACCATGCCTGGCTAATATTGTTTTGTATTTTTAGTAGAGACGGGGTTTCACCGTGTTAGCCAGGATGGTGTCTATCCCCTGACCTTGTGATCCGCCCGCCTTGGCCTCCCAAAGTGCTGGGATTACAGGCGTGAGCCACCGCGCCCAGCCAGAAAAAATTTTAAAAAAGAACAGAGATGCAGAAATAAGATATAAGCCAACAAGCAGTCTCAAAAAAGGTGTGAGAAGAGCTGTTTCGGTCACTGAGTGGCTGTTTTCACTCTCAGGTGACTGTACTTTCCTTCATTTTAACCCTATAATAAATCCCTGTCCTATCCAGTAACATAAGCTTTTACTTAAGTTTGTTGGGGTGGGAACTATTCTTGCAAACAAATGATTCCTAAAACAAAACAGATGCAGAGGAAAAGGAAAGGCATCTTGACATCAGGTAAGAGCACAACCAAAGATACTGTGGTAGAAGAAGAATGTGCCCTGTAAGACAATGCAATGTAAGGGGAAAATGCAGAGTTAAAATGGATGATCTGAAATATATGCAAGATTATGGAAATCTTAAAACCAGAGGAATTTGCCATGGATACTGTCATTACTAGGGATTCATTATAGGTTCTGGAGTAGAGCCAATTTTATCATAAAAGTGGTATTTTAGGAAGATCATTCTGTCAGTGCTGCATAGGAAGAGAACCCTCAAGTCATGGGGACGGGCAAATTATTAGAGTAATCATGGTGTGGGATGGAAATAGAGACTGGCTGGAAGTTCACTTTAGAGGAAGAAATGACAAAGGAGCCTTCTGAGAAATGTTAGCCACGTGATAAGGTATACTCTACACACCAGGTGAGAGAAAGGAACTGACTATAACTTACAATTCTATATCAGGAGGTAATGTTAAAAAAATTTCACTCATGCCAAGATCATAGAAAATATCCAAAAGATTTCTACTAGTTGTATGTTTATATTATGCTTATTATATAATACAAAGCATTCTATGTTACATAGCACAATAGGTATAATGAGAGAATTATGCTTAAGGCTGATGAACAGGCACCATTAACAACATGTTTATTTAAAGAATACTGATGCAATAACCTTGAAACTCAAACCTGAAATACAATTTACCTATAGTGGAGCATGAAATTGGCTGTGCATTGCTATTGCCTGCTGAAGTTTCTCTTCCTTGGCTCTTCTACAGTGGCAAATCTAGAAAATAAATTTTTAAAAATACCAGTCACTTTTACAAAGATATGCCTATTACTTTACTTCCTACAGTATGACAGGAACCTTTTAACTTGTTGGCACTATTTTATGTTTTGAATGTTGAAGATAGCTAATAATTCAATAGCTAAAATTATTAGATTATGAGCAAATTCATTTCATTAGCACTAATGTTACAAGGCGCAGATAATAGTTTGAATGGGACAGAAGTGCCTGTCATTTTGTTTCCTGCACGCCAGTCTGTTTTAGGGAACCTCTCATGCTCCCTTCTCATAATCCACTCCCTCAGGCCAGTCGACTGAGCAGAGGACCACATGACACCAATTCATTCTGAATTAGCTAGTAATCTAATAATTGAATGTTGAAGATAGCTAATGTTGAAGACAGCTAAGACTTTAAGAATCAAAAAAACCTCTTGCTTGGGAGGCAGCCTTTGCCTGCAAGCTTCTAGAATGTAAAACAAACACTGATCCTTTATATCAATTATCTGACTATGTAACTTTAAATATCTGTGTTTTAAAAATATGGATGTAAATTCTGCTGTTAACCAGGAAGATTAACAGATACAAGCTTCAAGGCACAGTTATATATCATTAAAGAGTAACGGACCAGAAATCAATGCCTTACTAACACTATAACCATGTCAGTCACTAACATCTCTGAACTTCAATTTCGCCTCATGAAAAATGGGAATGATAAAATCCACCCCATCTGCCTTAACAGGAGTGTGTGTGTGTTTGTGTGTGTGTGTGTCTCACAGATGTTTCATAAAGTTTACTAACGAAAGATTATTTTTAAAATGTGATTATTTCAGACAACTTACGTAAATATTTTGGACTGTATTAAAAGGCAACAAACTATTAAGCAGACTGTTTTGGATTTTTCTTTAAATATAACAAATATCAGAACAGAACAGGAACTGTGTCTCAATTTTTAAAAATTATTTTATAATCCCTATAGATCATTCTCTCTTTCAACAAGTGGTAAAACAAGTCATTAAGGAGTATGTTTCAACTATTCGGACTAGATTTACCAGCTGTATTACACAATGATATAGATATTACCATTTCTGAAACAACTATTTTATTTACCTGCTTGTATACTCAGATAAATCAAGTCTAAAGTGATAGGAGGATGATGCTATTATTCTTACGAGGCTTTTCAGGTTCCTCTCACAGCACTCAAAACTCCACTTCAGTAACGTGCTAATGTTTTTCACTCATGAGTATGCTAAACTAATTTGATATTATGCTGTCAAAAAAATTTTTTTTCCCCAGATCAGCACAAAGTTTATTAGCAATTTCTGCTCAGACGAGCCCCTTTCTGACCAGGACTGTTCCTCTGACATACCAGACAGGGAACAGCCACACATACAGGCCCTCACTCTCATTTACTTCTCAAGTCACATCAAAAGGACATCTTAGAGCAATGGCACTTGCCCCCCATGGGGTTCCCTGGGAATAGCTAAGGTGTGTGGCTGTCCAGAGTTCTATGACAGACCTTCAAAGTTTTAAGTTCCAGGTACCTGGTTTTTGCCCAAGTCCACACCCAAGAAATAGAAACCTTCCTTTCGGGTAAATAATATATTGTACAAAAAAAGGGAGATGACAGCATAATAGAGAAATAGCTAAGACCCAGTGCTTCTCCTCCCTATAAAAATACCAAACTTTATCCAATACTTGTCCTCAATTGACGAGTATTACATACTGTTCTCTTTTCCATGAAGCTACTGAGAAAATCATCTATTTCCATCTTTCCCTCCAAGAAGTCTTCTGCAATATTATCAGATTCTTCCTCAGCTTCATGTGCAGCTACTTTCAATCTTGCCTGTAGGGCACTTGCACTACAGCTCTGAAAAAGAAAATCAGGCACTACTTTAATTTATGATACTCACAAGAACTCCTCACAGGGAATGGAAGGAAAGTAGTGGTATGGAGAGGCAATTTATTATGTGCCCTATATAGCCTCTTTTTGAGAAAATCTGCTATCTTATAATGACCCACCCAGGTCCTTAGCTACTGGCTGCAAACTATTAAATGAGAGAAACGGAGAAAATCATTGTTCTCTCCTAAGGATTTACAAATTAAATCACTGTGGTAGATATCTGCGAAGGAGACTCTCCACTAATGACCTCACCTCCTGGCATTCCTGCCCTTGCATAATCCCACCCTTGAGTGTGGGCTGAACTTGATGACTCATTTCAATGGAATAAGGCAAAAATGATGGGATTAAATTTCACTAAAGCAATGAAAGACTGGTACACAGAAAACTGTAAGATACTGCTATAAGAAACTGAAGACATAAATTACTGGAAGACATCCCATGTTTATGGGTTGAAAGATTTAATATTCTTGAGAAGACATTACTAATCAAAGCAACCTACAGACTCGATGCAATCCCTATCAAAATCTCAATGGTATTTTTTGCAAAAATAGAAAAACCCATCCTAGAATTCATATGGAATCTCAAGAGATCCCAAATAGCCAAAACAATCTTAAACAAAGATGACTAATATTTCCTGATTTCAAGTTACTACAAAGTTACAGTAATCAAAACTGTGGTACTGGCATAAAAATATAAAGAACAATGGAACAGAATAGAGAACGCAGAAATAAACCCTCACATAAATGGCCAAATGATTTTCAACAAGGGGGCCCAGTCCAGTTAATGGAGAAAGGAGTCTTTTCAACAAATGGTGCTTGAAAAAACTGGATATATCGACAGGCAAAGGAACAAAGTTGGCCCCTTACCTTACTTAAATACAAAAATTGATCCAAATGGATCACAGACCTAAATGTAGGTACTAAAACTAATGGCCATCCTGCTCAGTGTGGTGGCTCATGCCTGTAATGCCAGCACTGTGGGAGGCTGAGGCAGGCATATGGCTTGAGCCTGGCAGTTCATGACCAGGCTGGGCAACATAGCAAGACCCCATCTCTACAAAAAATACAAAAATTAGCCAGGTGTGGTGGCACACACCTGTAGCCTTGGCTACTTGGGAGGCTGAGTCAGGAGGATCACTTGAGCCTGAGAGGTCAAGGCTGCAGTGAGCTGTAACTGTGGCACTGCACTCCAGCCTGGATGACAGAATAAGAAAAAAATAAAATAAAATAATGGCCATCCTAATGCATGTGGGGTAGTATCTCTTTGTGACACATCATACACAAAAATGAACTGTAATGCACCATTTTCTTATTGCCCTCGCCAAAACTGGTTATCTATCTTTACAAGTATGGCTCACGTGGATGTTTTATTTGGCTATTATGTGCCAACCACCGAACCAGGTACATAATAGGTACTCAATAAATATTTAATGAATAAGTAACTGGAAACTTTTGAAAATATGTTCAGCTTTACCATAATTTTTTTAAAAGCCAAATAAAACATCCACATGAGCCATACTTGTAAAGACAGATAACCAGTTTTGGCGAGGGCAATAAGAAAATGGTGCATTACAGTTCATTTTTGTGTATGATGTGTCACAAAGAGATACTACCCCACATGCATTAGGATGGCTATTATTTTATTTTAGGAATGAAACAGAACAGATTCCTCCATCACGGAACCAACGGTCTACTGAAAGTGGATTCCATATGTTAGAGTGTAGAAGATTCATCATCCCCCCAAAAATTGACTGAGAACATCTAGAAAGAAACCTAGGAATCAGTGTTTGGTGTGTGTTTGTCTTTTTTAAGTGTTTCAAGAATTGCTTCCAGCAATTCTTATATGAATGTTTAAGGATCAGAGTAACTGTTAAAGCAGAATCTTTATTGGACATTTATCTTTCTCCTTTTGTCAGTTTCCTGTTTTTTTCCTTTTCCAATAGACCACTGGCATTAGTATTTGTTGTATATGCTAAAAATATCTGTACCTTTTTTAACTTCACTTTTGATTTCATGATTTTTTAATATATCCAAATTTTCAATCTGTATAGCTAAATATGTCGAGTTTTTCCTTTATACTCATATCTGTTTTATTATGCTTAGACTTTTCCCACCATAATCTTAAAGAAAAAATCCTAGAAGCTAGTTGACTTTTTATGGTTTCCACTGAAGTTGTTTATCTGTAATACCTTTCTGTGTATTGTATGATACGATGATCTAGCCTTTTTCTAAATGGATACTAAATAGCCAGTTTTATAATTTACTGAATCCTCAATTTTTTCCAACTGATTTATAGAATAAATTATTCTATTCCATAGAAATAATTTTCTCTTCCTATAAAATTACTATACTGTTTTAAATAATGAAGATTTATAGTGTATTCTGACACTGGGAAGGGGAGTTTTGTTCATTTTTTCTTTTTGTTCAAGCTCTTCCTGACTACTTTTACTTTTACCCAGCTGAAAAAATAAAGTTTCAGATGAACTTTTGAATAAATCTGTTAAGATTTAAAAAAAAAAAAAAAAAACAAAAAAAAACCTCTTGGCATTTTGATTAGAACTGTATTAAGTTTCTAAGTTATTTTGGGGAGAATGAAATCTTTTTAATACTGGATCTTTCATTCAATGAATATATTCTATGCTGCTCTAAACAGTCTTAGAAAACAGAAAACTCAACTCTTCTTTTATTGAATGCCAATTCAATAAAGGTTCCTAACTTACTTCATTGGATTCACTTCTAAGTACTTTACAGTTTTGTTTAATGAGTTGTTTTCTGTACTTCATTTTGCAGTAATTGCTGCAGCAAACAGGAAAAAGTTTCTCAGTTCTCTAGAATTTTTGATTGTTTATTTTTGGTAAACAACTGTTTCATTTCTTATTTTATACTATACCACTTTTTGTGGTCTTGTTGCAGTACTCAGAACCTCCCAAGCAATGTTAAACAGCAGTGATCATGAGGCATTACTCTCTTATTCCTAACATTAATAGGATCCTAGACATGTTTAGTCATTAAGTGTGATGTTTACTGCTGGTTTCTAGTATTCTTTTTCAAGTAAGAAATTTCTAGTTTTAGTTTACTATGAGTTTATATAAAGAATGATGTTGAGTACTATGAAAGCTTCTTCAACATTTACAAGGTCCAGTATATATCTAACAGTACTTCAGTTGAGTCTCACAGATTTTCTGTGAAGGAGGACTGCTTAGGTTAGACTCCTAACTAATGTTTCTACTTGTATGACCTCAAGGAAGTTATTTAATCTCACTGTGCCTGTTTCCCTATCTGTAAAATGTAAAATGGGAAAAAGTAACAATACCTATTTCACAGGACTTGGTGTAATAACAGGCCATATATGTAAATAGCTTCATGCAGCACAAGACATATTAATTGCTCAATGTTAGCTATTATTTCCTTATTCTGACAAATGACCATATTATCTGAAATCATTATAAATTTATATTCTCCTTTACCATCTTTTTTGCTGTTGTTGGTTTATATCTATTTTATGTTTTATTTCACTGACTTTATCCAAAGTTCCTGATGTTATAGGAAACAGAGTATTAACTATGAGGTTACTGGTATAATACAAAGATTATGTCCTCTGTTTCCTTTTCATTTTTAAAGATTCCTTTTTTTCAGAAATATAGGTTGAATTTTATAAAATTCTTTCGATTTTCACATAACTGGATTTCTAACAAAACTTATTTGTAGCAGATAATACTATATATTTTTCCTATATTATTCTTTTTAATTTGCAAACTTTTCATTTAAGGTATTTGTAGATAAGTTTACAAGTGAGTCAAAAGTTTTTGTTGTTGTTGTTGCTAGGTTTCACTACAGGGGTTGCAATGGTTTCATAACTTACTCAGAAAAGTTATTTGTCTGGGCCTGTCATAATTTTGTTTTGGAAACAAAGACGCTCTTACATGAGCACAAATAATGTATGATGCCTCATCGAGAGCTGTTCATCTACGTTTAACGGTATCATGTCTTAAAAGGTCAGATACCTCATAAATGGTTTCTGATGATAATGAAAATAAGATCATGACTCATGCACATAAGATTAAAAAAATCTATGGCAAAGGAAAAAAACTAAACAGTCTTACCTCACTAAGTTCATGCTGCCTTTGCATCTTCTTTTCGAAAGTAGACTTCATTTGTGTAAGCAATTCATACTAAAAGAGAAAATGAAAAGGATGTTTTATTCTATTTTTAAATTATATACATTTCTACAAAATGATCACTAACTCACCTTATCTAAAACAGTTTGCCTTTTGGCTTCCAAGCTGGGCTCCAAAAGGAGATTTTTTCCTGTAAGATAAATCTCTAGATTACTTCTAGGTAAAGATCAGATTTTTTTCAGGAAATGTGAGCTGAGGAGAGGGAAAACATACTTGCTAGTTCCTCAATACTTTTTACTAAGTCATCTTTGTCAGTAATAATTTGTTTTAGTTGAGGCAAAGTCAGAAACTGTTCTAGTAATACCTCCTCTTGTTCATTCATATCTGTGAGTTGTGTCACACTAGAAACACAAAAGAAAAAATGTTAATAAATATCAGACATCAAGTTTTTCTCCCTGACAACTATTTACAATTTTTCAGCTTTATTTTGGTTGATAGGGTTCTAAATAATTTTTACATATACACCTAAGGCTGCCAATTTTAACCTTAAAATCATATAAAACATCAACCACAATGGAACATAAAGCAGTCTGTAATATATTCTCAACAGAATCTGTAAAAGTAAATTCTGGTCCAATGGATATGTTGATATATCTCCTCTCTTTAAAAATCACAACTGTGGGGAAGTGTTCACAGTTATCCAGTGACCTGAAATTAAAAATAAAGTCAACTTAACTCAGGTAAAGAAAAATGTATGAAACTAAGAGCTTATTCAGCTTAGGTTTCTTAAAATAGGACAGCAGTAATACAGTTCAGTATTTTTTTCTTGTTCTTAATTCTGTTTAACTTAATTGCTTGAGAATATCACTTATTTCTTAAATTTCCCTGATAGGAACCAGACTGACTGATATATAAAATTTAAGCTATTTATTTCTTCCAAGCATAATGTTGAACATGCTAGTACTATAGTAAATTCAGATGAGTAAAAGTTCACAGACAAGCTAGCATTAGAAGAATTTCTTCCTAGTCATTTCATTGTATGTATTGACGAGGGGGAAACAGAACTGAAAAGAGGCCAGAGTAGTTACTGTAACATTTTGGCTTGTGAAAAACTTTTATGGGAAACTATTCTATCTAGTCAGCTTTAGACCAGGTCAGTGCATGATTCCAAGGATGTGTTGGCCAAAATGCAGTCAGTAAAATCTCCCAAGACTCTACAAGTTACATAGTCTCTGCTAGTGCATAATGTCAATTACTGTAGGACCAGTAAGATAGGGTGCATAAGCAGTCACAACTCCGTTTTAACCTCTCTGCCTATTTAGCTTACAGATGTGTGGCTATCACAATAAGAGTTATAGATATGTTTATGTGTGTTTATGTATATGTGTGTATAGATATTCATAAAATATTTAAAGAAAAGAAATAATGGAGGGCTAAACCAAAAACAAAAATGGGTATCTGTAGGGTGAAAGAACTAGGTGGAGCGGATATGGATGGAAGCAAAAACTTTTCTGAACGTATCTTAGTTTTGACTATGGAGCCATATAAAAACGTTGGATAATTTAAAAATAAAGAAGAAAAGAAAAAGCAGTCTTTAAAATTCCGAGAAAATGGACTGCTTTGAAAATAAGTAAACCTGTATATTCTAAGTTATATCAACACCCAGAGAAAAATTATTTGAAGAGATTAAAAAAACAACAACAACAGTATATTCTGGCATGTCATAATCCTAAAGATGACAGAACTGTAAAAAACAAAAACAAAAATTTAACCTGCATTCAATAATCTTAGTAACAATACTGGTATTGTTATTTTGGAAAAGAACAAGGGCCCTTCAGAGAAATGGCTGACTCTAGGTCTGGGAGAAGAAATGTTCATGATGAGCCCATTGCATCTTCAACTTTGCCAGAAACGATACAGAAGGCAACTTGAGTTTCTCACCCATCAGGGCAACTTGAGTTTCTCACCCATCAGAGCAACTTTTGGAGATGGATAGCGCATCAACTCATTATTGTGAAAGCTGATACTATAAGGGGAAAAATTAAGCATTTTTCTTGGTCCTGTATGAAGCCTATTTTAGTATAACTAAATATGTAATTGATTAAGTCAGGTTCTTCATAGAGTAATTCTGGTTAATAAATTCTGGTGGTAATGATAAAATTATTAAATCATATTTACGACCCTTGCTGAATTAATGATGGTCAATGATTTCAGGTGCTTTAACCTGATATAATCTTAATGTCACTAAAAAAAGGGCAACCAGACCTCACTGCTGCCTCATGGCATGTAATAGGAAGCATGCACTAATTATGACATAAGTATTGGCAAAAGAATTGAACCTTGTCTACTTCTAGCCACCAGCAGCATAGACTATGGGAAATAGAGAAACGCCCTTCAATGGTACCACAAGGAGGGAATAAGGAAAAAACAGGATATGGAAGATTTCATAGGACAAATAACCAATTTAATAAACACACACTATGTTTAATATATATGTATGCATATATATACATGGATATGTATTTATTTCCATATCTGTGTACATATATATGAGCATATGTAAATACAAATATGTATATGTCGAAGTGTGTGTGTGTGTGTGTGTGTGTGTGTGTGTGTATAAAAGAGAAAAGTTGGGGAGAAATGGTTCATTATTAAAAGGAACTTAAGAGATCCACTATCCAAATGCAATAGGTGGAACCTGTTTTGAATCCTGATTCAAAGAAACTACCAACAAAAAGATTAATTACTGAGACACTGGAGAAAGAAGGTAATATTAAAGAATTACCATTGTGTTAGGTATGATGATGATGGTGACTGAGGTTATGGTTTAAAAAAAGGAAAGAAAATCCTTACCTGGTAGAAAAATTTACTGAAGAATTGATGGGTAAAAAGGATGTATTATCTGGGATTTGCTTTAAATAACGGTGACTCATACCTATAGCCCTCCAAGAAAGCTGGACAGAAGGAGGCATGAAGCACGGTGAGCAAAAGGGTTCATGGCTACTGTTGCCACATGATGGATACATGGTGGCTCATTATACTAGTTTCTTCACCTTTTTTGTATTTTTGATGTTTTCATAACAATTATTTAAAAAAATTTAAAGCAAAAAAGATAACTTTAATAAATTAGAACTACCTTATGGGTTATTGTAACCATTACAATGCATATTAACCTTTAACACGCATGCAGTATATTGCAAATATTCATTAATTTATTATAACAGAAGATAATAAATCACTATTTCCTTAAAATGACTGTAAAACACTGGTGCAAATAAATTTAAACTTTTTAAACTATAGGATTTCTCATGGGCACCTTTGATGAGATATATCCTAAAGAAAAAAAGAACTGCAAAAAAAGAAAAAAAAAGTTTAACTGCATTCAGTAGTCTTATTAATAAGAGCCTTATGAGTATCATGAACTCTCAATGGGGGTATAAAGGGTGCAATGCTTCCCAAAACTGGCCAAAAACCATTTTCTTCATGAAGCATTTTAGAGAAGCAAAGTTCCATGAAAAATGGCACCTTAATTGAAAAAAAGTTTGGCTCTGTAAAAACATCTAATACTTTATAACTTTATTTCTCTATATGTAAAGTTTATCTACTAAAGGAACAATGGGAGGTCTAAAACAGGCCAAGATATATTTTGAAACTATCAGGAATAATGTATTCAAAAATACTTTTCAAAGAATGCAGGCCACATGAGAGAAAGGATCTTGTTATCTTGGTAACTATTTACATCATTATAAAAATCCTATAAAAATCCGAGTATGTACTAGTTACTCAATAAATACAACCTATAGGACCTAAAATTGATTTTTAAAACTTTCCCACTAAGACAACTACAGTACTGTCTAGGAATAGTGAAGATTTTAAAATTTAATTTAATATGGATATGAAATAATGATCTGGTGTATGCTTACAAATAAAACAGACAATGTCACCAACTTTACTCTCCAGGTTTACCTTAGTTCTGAAAGTTCTGGAAATGCATCAGGGACATCTGGCATCTTGTAACCAAAACCATTTTGGCTTGTCTAAAGAAAAGTTTTAAATGATATTAAATTTCAGCCATTTTTTGACTGCTCTCAATTACTAATAAATGTAATCTTTAATGTACTATATCCCATAACTGTTTGCATTATCATATTTTCATCTTCACATCTCACACTGCCTTAGTCTCCCCTTCTTCCTGCAGTCTATCTTTTTTTCAGTGTGGTATACATAGGATTACTTTTTTTTGTTGCTGTTGAGGGCCATGTGAGTACCTGTGTTAGGTAGAGAACTGGTAGTTCTCTTTCTTGTCTAAGTATATGGCTGTAGATTTCACTGGTATATATGAATATTTCTCTCAAGTGAAAGGCATTAAATATAGAAAAGCAATAATTTGGCAACAGTCTGAATAGTTACATGCCTCAGTCAGATGAGACGGTAGGGTAGATGAGTAACTGAGCCATGTTTGATATATATGACTTTTTATCCTTGAGGACCCTTGAAAAGCCCTCTTGTAATTTTGTTCATACTACTAACTGTAATTTGTTCATAACATTCATTAACACAATAAATGAAAGGTTTTGGAAAAAACCAAGTCCACTTGGGTCTATGTATTCTAAATGATTATAAACTCTGAAATTAGTAATGTTGGATATAGTATGGTTTTATACTTGAGTAATGCTATGGGTGATATTTACTGAGGGTTGTAACTGAAAGGCTTTATACTCCTTTAAATGTTTTATGCCGAAAGTATTAGTTTCTTCCTCAGTAACATTCCACATAGCAACAGTTAAGAACAGCTTAAGAACATACAAGTTTTTAAGCCAATGGAACACTTGAAGCCCTCAGCATACATTAGCAGACCCATCATGTGACATCTGCTGCTCCCACATGATCATTCTTCTGCCTTTGCCCACACTCTATATGTCAGCCAGAGAGATCTACTATAGGCAGCCTCACAAAAATGCCATCTGCTTTATACCTCAATGCCTTTGACAATGTTACGGCCTCTCAAAGAATGCCTTATGTATCCCCTTGTTATTCTGGCAAATTAATAATGATCTTTCAAAATCTGGCCTCGAGCATAATAAATGCATGCATTTGTTTAGCTGCCTCATTTTTACTGAGTACCCACTATATTTATCAGTACGTTTGAGGCACTAAGAAAGTGGTGAAAAAACCCAGAATCACATTTTTTGTAAAGGTAACCTACTAGTTCTACCTTGGTCCCTAGGAGCACTGACCATTCCCCTAACTGTGTCTCTACCAAAACTCTAGCTGTGTCTTCTACTACACTAGAATTATAAGCTCCACACTTAAAATTATTATTTGTTGGTTACCTCTCTGTTACTTGAATTGAAAAACATGATTTAATCTTTTCATATTTTGTCTAACTTATTGTCTGGCACACGGAGGCATGTAATAAATGTGTGTTGACTGAATGAATGTTTCAGTGGCACAAAATATAGATAACTGACGATACCAACCGGTATTGAAGCATCCATTGTGGGAATGGGTAATGGCAGATTTGAAAGGACACCAAATGAAGGAGCGGCAGGCTTGGCTGTGGTATAACTTGTTGTTGAAGAAGAAACAGTGTCAGCAACAGATAAAGAAGTGATATTCCTGTTTGCTTCTTGTGGAGGATATGGAGGAAGAAATGGAAAACCCTGAGAAGCATAAGGAGGCATCCCACTTGGGTTACTGTATAGACTGAAGAGAAAAAGAGAAGATCATTAGATTAGATTTTATGGATACAACATGTCAAATTATTTCTAAATTGCTCTAAATAACAAAGGTCAAGCACTATATAGATGAAATCTTATAATGGCAGGTGATATTTATTAAATTATATAATGGAATTAAATATTATATAATATTTAATATATAAAGTGATATATATATAAAAAGTGATAAAGTATGACCCCCTTCCAAAAAAAAGAATTGTAGAATTGTGGTTTCTACAAAAAAGATGATGAATGCTTTAGAAAGCAAGCAATTCAACTTGTGAGAGTAGAAATGGATAGACAGGCCATTTTTGAGTTTTCAGCATTCCAGTGGTATCAATCAGTATCTCCATAGAGGGAATGGAGAGCAATATGTAATCCAGGACATTTATTGAAGTAGAGGCTAACAGCTTTCTCCGTATTTGTCAAAATCTGACTGAAAGTCAAGACTGCTTTTCTAGAACATTTTAAAGTAAAATTAAGTATGCAGATGAGCTTTTAAAATGTTGAAATATTAAAAACAGATGGATATATAAACATGCATGTATATTAGAGTTACATAGCATTATGTACTTGGGATTCAATCGTAGAACAATGTAGTCAATGTTTATTTTTGCAAGATAACAAATATTTTACATTTAAAATATTTTTCCCCTTAGCAAAGTTTAGAGAAGCAGATCATAAAAGCATTAGAGTAATTCAGACCTAGATGCAGACTGAAAATCATCTAAATACAATATATGAATCATACAGTGAATTAATATGGATCAGGCACTCTAGTGTAAAGGATAAGGGCCTTACAGTTATGTTTTAAATATTAATATACTACTACTAAAATGTTTCCCTTTATATTGAAACATGTTTCAAAATGTAAAATTTTTTATGAGAGTACTATTATTTCATTTAATGATATAACCTGAGTTGGAAATTTTGTGGGAAGAAAACATTTTTTTTTTTTTTTGAAATGTACATGAATGACACTGAAGTGTAGATGGAAAAATAAGCCAGAGTAGAAAGAAAAAAGCCTGAAAAAGGAAGGTACAGAAATATTAGCCCTGTAATAAAGCAAAACAAATCATAAAACCCTAATAACCCAACAAAATTTAAAGCATAGTACTACTGAATGGACAGGTAGATCAATAGAACCAGATATAAAATCCAGAAAAAGCTCAAACACCTATAGGAATTGGGATATAATAAAGATAGAATCTCAAATAAATGAAAAATAGAACAGTCAAAAAGTAGTATTGAGACATCTGCCAAAAAGAGGTTGGAGTCAGATCCTCATTTTTACAATAGTGTAACAATCTAATGGATCACAGTTTAAGTTTTTTTTAAAGAACCTCAGAAGAACTAGAAGACATCATCAAAAAATTATAACCTTGAGGCAGGAAAGGACTTTCTGTGAACCCAAATTCAGAAGCCATTACATAAATAATGATAAATCTGGCCGGGCGCGGTGGCTCATGCCTGTAATCCCAACACTTTGGGAGGCTGAGGTGGGTGGATCATGAGGTCAAGAGAATGAGAATCCTGGCCAACATGGTGAAACTCCATCTCTACTAAAAATACAAAAATTAGCTGCGCATGGTGGCAAGTGCCTGTAGTCCCAGCTACTCGGGAGGCTAAGGCAGGAGAATTGCTTAAACCTGGGAGGAAGGGGGTGCAGTGAGCTGAGGCTGTGTCACTGCACTCCAGCCTGGCGAGACAGCAAGACTCTGTCACACACACACACACACACAAAAGAGAAAATAATAAATCTGACAACACCGAAAAAAATGTACATGACAAAGTCCTTTATGAAACAAATAGCAAATTTGGGGGAAAACTTCTATCACAGAGAGAGGTATAATTTCTCTAATACATAAAGAATTCCTATAAATTGATAAAAAGACAAAAAACTCAAGAGCAAAATAGAGACTAGGATAGTATATACAGATTACAGAAAAGTAAAAGAAAAAATCTCTGAAGTACAGGAAAAAATGTTCAGTTTAGCTATTACTAGTAAGATAAATAGAACTAAAATTATACTAATGTATTGTTTTCTGCCTATCAATTGGCAAAGATCCATTTGATAACATACTATTTTGGCAAAGGGTATTGGGAAATAGGGATTGTATAGGAACAGAAACTGGTACAACTACTCTGGAGGGCAAGTTTGCAGTATTTGTCAAAACTACAAATGTGCATTACACTTCTAGAATTTATCCAACAAGTAAGCTCACATTTAGGCAAAATATTATATTAAAGATTATTTACTGGAGCAGCACTGACAGCAATGAAGAAGGATGGGTTTTTTAGGGAAGATTAGAAAAAATGAAAATATCTGTCAAAGACTTGCTAAAGAAATTATAATACATCCATAAAACAAATACTTTGTGGCCATAAGGAATAATGAGGAAGTGCCTTAGTACTAACATGAAAAACTTTCCAAAGCCTTATCATTTAGTGACCACCCCCCCTGCAAAAAAAAAAAAAAAAAAAAAAAAAAAGACAAGGGCATAATATGCTACCATTCATACAAAAAAAGGGGGAAAATACAATATTACACATACTTTCTTGTAGATGAATACAACAGCTCAGGAATTATATATACACAAACCCAAACAAATAACTTGAGATGTTAATGAGGAAAAATACTGAGCTGCAAGGGAAAAAGAAGTGGCATGGAGATTTTCACTGTATACTTCTTTATACTTTTTGAGCCAGGTGAATGTATGACCCATACAAAAAATTAAGTTTTCTGATCGACTTGTTCATTTCAAAAGATGGCTCATTTTTATCTTAAAATTACTTTTATCTAAAGAAATCAGTGATATGTATGTGAATATAACAAGCTATTTAGAAACAATATAACCTACATGAGAGAGTATTTATAATATCTCTGAATTTAAATCAATAATTCTGAACCAATCTGCTTTGTTTTGAACTCAGTAGCAGGTACAACCCACAAAATAAGAAATGCATCAAACTTGATTTTTAATAATGTGTACTATATCCCGGAACTTATCTGAAATGAAAACAAGTAAACGTGTTGGTTTGTATTTTCAAATAAGGTGAATGAGTTTATATCCAACCCTATCACTACAGAAGATAGGAAGTATGGTTTTTGAATATACTTTTTATCTGAAAATAAGGACTGAGGACTCTAGAACATAGATAACAGAAAGACAAAGATGAAGGGAGAGAGCTGAGGTACCTGGAAGTGGAATGTTGCTATGACAACAACAACAACAAAAATCTAAAATGTGGGAGGAGCTTTTGGACCAAGCAGAGGTCTAGGCTGGAAGTTCCCTCAGAAGATTACGGAGGACTAATGGGCCTCAAAGAGGCTGTTAGGAGGAGCCTGGTGGGCCTTTGAGCAGATTGTCATTGCAAGGAGAACTTTATATTAGTGGAAAGTTTACCAATACTGTTGCCCGCAATAATATGGAAAACAGAAAATGTACCTAGTGAAATGGATGATCCAGCTAAGGAGATTTCCGGGCCATGCTGAAGGTGCCACCTGATTTCTAGCTGCCTGTAGTATAAAATGTGAGAAGAGAGAAAGTAAAGAACTGCGAAATATAAAAGATGAGATTTCCTGGATTTGAAAATAAATTTCTCTCTCATTCCTAGCTTCCCTAAGATTCTCAAATTAAGAAACATCTCTAAAGCAAAGTTCAAACCCAGCATGGGCTAGAAGATCCTTTGTTAACACCTCTGAAAGAGCCAAGGCAGTGCCTCAGAGAACTGTCGAGTAAGAAAAACAGCCATTTAGGGCTTCAAAGATTCTTAAAGACATTGTCTCTCAGCAGCCTCACTGGAAGCCCAATAGCATATTTGGCAGAGCTTAGTGGGTGTTGCTTTTGTTTAATGAAATGAATGAAAAATGGATTCATAAGAAAATCATAAGGATTTTAAAGGAATTGTGTCATCTTGGGTCTAAAAGGGACACAGGGAGTACCAAATGAAAAAGAGGCTATCAGACCCTTAATTTCTATAGGCAGGAAGCAGGCTGAAAAAAACTACGCACTTGGAAACAAGGGCTACATTTTACAGAAAGGAAGAATGACACAGATGGCAGAACCAAGAACCAAGAATTATTCTGTGCAGAATCATTTCCACGAACTAAGTCTTAATAAAAAAAATGTGCCCAGTTGGATTTCAGTACTGCTACGAACCAGTGGCTCCTGTGTGCTTTCTACTTTCTCTCTTTTGGAATCTATAGTGGTTACCTGAGGCTTGTTCTACCACTGTAAAACGGGTGTGTGAGGGGCAGCTACCTTGTCTCTTTAATTCTCTTGTCTTCAGATCAAGAGGAATTGTTCTTCAGGAACACAAGTGAGAAACCTCATCTGTACTTGAATCTTAGATGAAAGAACACAAGCCTGATTTTGTAATATGATGAACTCTGCAAGTTCTTGGGGGAAAGAGGAGAGTGCCTATTCACATATAGGAAAGAGGTGAATTATTATGGCTAGGAGGAAGAATGTGACAGATTGTATTTTCCAAAATAGCCACAACCAGATTTCCAGTCCCATATGCACTTCTTGAACTTTGCTACCCCACTGAGAGCTGAAGTCTACTTTCCCTCCCCTTTCAATCTGGGCAGGTCTAGGTGACTAACTTTACAAAACGCAGCAGAAATGATGCTGAATAACATTCAGGACTAAACCAAAAAAGGTAATACAGCTTCCGTTTGGCTGGAATACTCTCTCTCTCGGGATCCTGACCCTCAGAACTCACTCTTGCCACGCAATGAGGAAGCGCAGGTCACATGGAGACGCCACATATAGATGTATCAGCACTAAAGTCTAAGCATTAAGCCAACATTAACGGCCAGACGACACCAGCTAATGCAAAAAGTGGAGCAAAAATAAGCGATTGCCACTGGTCCCTAACCAAATGGTAGATTCTTAAAAAAACATAAATGTCATTATTTCAACCACAAGTTCTTAGGGTAATCTGTTATTCATGTGATACAGTTTGGATGTTGTCCCCTCTAAATCACATACTGAACTGTAATCCCCAATGCTGGAGGTGGCGCCTGCTGGGAGGTGACAGGATCATGCGGGTGTATTTCTCATGAATACTTTAATGCCATGCTCTTGGTGCTGTCCTTGCCATACTGAGTTCTCATGAGATCTGACTGTTTAAAAGGATATGGTACCTACCGCCTCCTCACTCTTGCTCTCATCATGTAATGTGCCTCTACCCGTTTTACCTTCTACCAGGAGTAAAAGCTCCTCATATGCCAAGCAGATGACAATGCCATGCTTCCTGTATAGCCTGCAGAACCCTGAGCCAATTAAACTTCTTTTCTTTATATATTACCTAGTCTCAGGTATTCCTTTATAGCAATGCAAGAACAATACTAAAACAGCATCCTCAGTAGGAGAACGTGACTTTATTAAGGAAGCTACTAGAAGGCAGTAAATCAAGAAACTAGGAAATGGCCTGAGAAAGGGAAAAACAAAATCTAAGAAACGGAGAATCCAATACAAGAAAGGGAAAATCCCAGGATGACAACAAAGGAAATTCCTTGCTGAGAGTTATGCAAACGTCAGAGAGAGTAACTCAGAATGAGGGAAGAAGTGGAGCACTGAATGTGAAGGAAAAAATGAAACCTAGATATTACCTTACTGGTTTGATTATGTGAAAAAAACGTTTAAAGCATATTTTTCAGAGTTGCTAAAAGCTCTGTGGAAATTTAGTAAGATCTTAAAATTTAAGATGATGTGGAAAATGAAGATGATCTAAAAACCAAACCAAATACAAAATGTAGGTAATTATTAACTCCAGAAAAAAGGCAAAAAATTACACCATAAGGGAAATGTAAACATGGTAACATACTTGGCTCAGGAATGGACAGTATTTAGAGTCACAATAACAAATATGCCAAATATGGAATTACATTAAAAATCATGATATAATTTCACTGAGACAATGAGGAGAAAGGAAGTTCAGTGATAAACAGCTGAAATCTTCATCTATTACAATAGGAGGCCAATAGAATATCTAAAATGAAAGAATCAAGAGATAGAAGTATGCACACATTATTCAGAAAGATGTAGGTAAACATTAAAAGAAACAGCTAAAAGAGTAAAACAGTTGCCTCTGAAAGTGTGAATGTATTTGTGGGGATGTAGAAATCAGAGGACTGATTTTTAACATCATTTGAATTTTTAAACTATATTTTGATTACTTTAATGTTAAAATACATGCAGACTTTTTTATTTATTAGAAATATACTTACTAAGGAAATGCTGTTGAAGTAGGAGCTAAAACTGGAGGGTTCTTCCAAAACTCATCCAACAGACTTTGAATAATTTTTCCAAGATCTGAGTGCATGGTAAACTGAAAGTAATAATACATGATGCTTAAAATCACTTTCAGAAAAAGATTATAAAGTCTCCTTAGGATAATGTCACTCTAAATAGTAACTTACTTTTGCAGGTCAAGAATTAAATGAAAAAGGATATTAGCAATTCACAAGTTATAACATTTTCTCATAAAATCGATAACATAAATATCTGGTAATTAGTAAACAGGTTAAAAGTCCATTGAATCAAAAATGGAGCCAAAATATTTCCTTGTTTGACTATTTACAATAATTTGAGGGTTCAAAGGTAAATAATAGAGTATATGTAAGTTACAATCTCACAATCAACCATATCATATTGTAAGAACTTTAAGGTATGCCTTAAATATTCAACTTTTTAAAAAATTACTCATGACAAAGTGAAACTTTAAATGCATTTCAGATTTCTAAAATATTTAGTAGAAAAGTAATACACCTATTATATTACCCTGAAATAAATTATCCCATATACATACATTGTTTACTAATGGAGAGGTAACATACACTCCTTGTTTATCCATTAAGTGATGTCGTATCGGTGGATAAACACTGATCACTGGTTTTTCCTGAGGAAATTGTGGAGGAAGCAATCTGGTAGAGCAGATGAAAAACAAAAACAAAGATAACAAAGGTATATTATAAAGTCAAAATCTTAAAATAAAGCTATTTAAAAGTAAATTAAATTTTCACACTTCGATATGGGTTATTTGTAATAAGTGCTCTTTTATGGTGTTGTCTGAAAATATATATAAGAATAAAATTTGGTAACAAGACTAGTCATTCAACACAGTAAAATCTTCATGTGAAACATGGACATGAATTATAGAATATTCTTCATATCATGCCAGTTAGCTGCTTTCAAACACAATGTACCAAGCTACACAAAATCTTAGGTAAAAATTAAATAAGGCATTTTTATCAGGTGAACCATACTAGTCCAGTCTGGCTATTTATTGGACCACAGGTTCTAGCCGTACAATTTTCTGTGGTTTTTCTACTTTGAGAATGCTGTCACGTCTGGGCGTGGTGGTGCATGCCTGTAGTCCCAGCTCCTTGGGAGGCTGAGGCAGGAAAGCCACTCGAGCACAGGAGTTCAAGTCCAGCCTGGGCAACACAGTGAGACCCCATCTTTAAAAAACTAAAGAAGCATTATTTCACTATTTACTGTATTTCTAAAGAGTAAGAGGTTAAAATGGAAAGTAGGAGGATTGAAACATTCTAGCTGTCATCAAGACTTGATTCTATAAGGCTCCCTTCTAAATGCCCAAAATGACATATCTCTCCCAAGTTAGAGGTCAATCACATGGTTTCAAGCAAAGAACAGTAAATTTTCAATACAAAAAAAAAAAAAAGCAGAAAATTTAACTTTTGAACTACCCACAAAACCAAGAATATTGAGTGAAATCTTAAAAAGGAGAGTTTACTAGACATGAAACCCTGTTTCCAAATCTCTAAAACTCAAGAATATTTTACTTTGAATTGCCTCTTTGTTCCCCTGTTGGTTCAGAAAACTATTTGTTGGTGGTACTTTTGAAAAGAAAACTGGGTCCTTGTTCGCCTCTCCTGCTTAGCTCTACCTGGGCATTTGATGAGAGATAAAACTACTTCATTTACAAAGCTGAAGATTTTAAAACTAGTTTGGTAAAAAGGGCATTAAATGGCCTTGGGAGTCCAGTTTGTATCTTGACTATGCTACTTACTAACCATGTTTCTGTAATTTGCCCTAATTTGCAGGGCTGCTGTGAGGATTCAAAAAGCTCACATACGCTTGTAATCCCAGTACTTTGGGAAGCCGAGGTGGGCAGATCACGAGGTCAGGAGTTCAAGACTAGCCTGAACAATATGGTGAAACCTCATCTCTACTAAAAATTCAAAAATTAGCCAGGCGTGATGGCACACGCCTGCAATCCCAGCTTCTCCAGAGGCTGAGGCAGGAGAATCGCTTGAATCTGGGAGGCAGAGGTTGCAGTGAGCCAAGATTGTGCCACTGAGCTCCAGTCTAGGTGACAGAGGGAGACTCTGTCTCAAAAAAAAAAAAAGCTCATAAATATCAAGTTAAAGTAGCAGTTATATACTCATGCTTTAATTCACTCATTCAATTAGTATTTAATAAGGCCTCCTACAGATAGGCACTATGTGAGGCAAGGAGAATGTGAAGGTGAGTAAGATAAGGCTCCTGTCTTCAAGTTAGGTGCCTTCTTACGTGGCTCAAACACTTGATCTAGCAGCAGCCACTTAATGCAACCTGAAGTAATCACAATCTTTTCATACTACAGCGCCTCATAGCTGCGTTTAAGGCTAAATTGCTACTTCAGCAATCACTTTGTCCAACTTCTGTAACTTAAGTAAAAATCTCATATTTTTAACTTTTTTCTTTTTCTTAAAAATGATCAGCAAATCAAATCTAGCTTTGAACTTTCTGGTTGATGCAGTGTATCTGTTGCTGAAATTTGGAATATTTTAACTTGTTTCTGATTTAAAGATGAATCTATCTCTAATGGCTTTATATATATAACCCCTTTGTTTTTTATTATCATTTTTCAGCATACCTCCAGCTAAGATTTTAGTGCTAATCAATAAAAACAATTACAGTACTAAGTACTAGTATTGCACATTTCTATTGCATTTTCTCTTTTCTAGGTTCTTTCTTATAGCACTATAACTTATAGTGATAGCTTTCGAATATTTTTATTTCACTGAATTGTGCACTATTTTATAAATTATAGTTACTTGAAATAAGTTCACCTTAAAAACTTATTTCTAATAATTAAGAAACAAAACAATAAAAAACTGTTAACTCCTTTTACATGAAAAAGTAGGATACAATTCTACTCACATATTAATGTTAATTGTCAGGTTGTTTATGGTGAATGGCAATCTGTATTCCACATCTTTCTGTATTTCGGCTATACTGCAGGAGAAAATTAAAAAAAATTTACCCAAAGTCATGAAAACATTATTGTTAAAAACGAATGTTAAGTGCTAGTATCTACTAAAACTACCTTTATTTTTAATCACAGAATCTGGATAGCCAGCATAACTTGTATCTTGAGGGGAAGGAAAATGATCATAGTTAGAAAGGCCCATCAACTAAGCACACAGTAATATTCTGAACCATCCAGGGGGAGGGGGATGATGAGGTAAAGAGGAAAGAAAAAACTCTTCATTAATGCTAGATTCATTTATTATCACTCTATCCAATTTACCATTAGCAGAAGCAATTGTGTGCTCTCTGGTTATTACAGGTCAGGAAGCCATATGGGTTTTAACTGCCACGATCCAGCAACATCGGCAGCTGGGGAAGTCTGGGTCTTAACAGCTTGAACTTAAAAGTCTAGATGAGATGCGTCCTACAATCTTATGACAGAGGATGCTGGCTGCTTTCCAAAAACAAATATCCCCTTTTTTCTAAGTAGAGAAGCCTGATTTTATTCTGGGTAGCAATATTCTAGTTAGTTCTTATAGCTAGTTGTTGCTATAGACTTAAATCCCAGCCAAAAGAATGTACAGGAAACTTGCAGGGAGAAATTATAGGAAAATATCTTAAAGGGAACAAAATAATAGACAACTGATACGAGCCCATTTTGCCCTTCCTGTTTTCCTTCTACTTCCTCCTTGGATCTAGGAACTAGACTTCTAATAGCCATTCTGTACCATGAGTGACCGTGAGAATTGAAGCCACACACTAAGGAAAGTTAGACAGAAAGAAAGAAGTAGCTTGGGTCCTTGATGAAGATGAAATTGTCAAACTATGAATTTCTTTTAAGTGCAAGAAAAATAAACTTTTATCTTGTCTTAGCCACCATTCTTGGGTCTTTGGTATTGGCAGCTAATATAATTCTTGGCTTGTAAGTCCCTGATACTTTAACATTCTACATTTATAATTTTGTTTTATTGTTATTTGCAGGCATACATTATTACAACTATAATACACTAGGCAAGTCTTTTGGGGACTCACTTGAAATTCTAACCAATATTCATGATATTTCCAAGGGGGAAAATGCTAAGTATTATCAATGAGGTGAGGTTGCAGAGGAAGCTTAATACTGAAATGGACATGAAACTTCTTCAAGCATGAATACCCTTCAAAGGCTTAGCGTATGAAAAACGATTTGCCTTTTGTTCTTTTGGATGATTCCTCTAACAACTTTATAAAACCTCTATTTCCCTCCGTTTTTGGTCCTTTGATAAAAACCCAGCCTCTAGGACATACAAATCTTAAGATAGCTTCAAAGATTCAAAAATGTTGGGATGGAGCTACAGAAAAACTGCAGATGTAGATAAGCTTTCCTCTTTGATATCCTAAGGAATGGAGTTATCATTTAGAAGAAACAATTAAGAAAAGACTCAAGTGGATACTCAGTATTAGGACTTGAACAATTTTTCTGGAAGTTTTTCTTTGGGAATTAGACTTGGACTGAAAAGCCTCCTCCCTTGTATGAAAACCACATAATCAATAGAATGGGCTAAGTTTTTTATTCCTCTACATTATTTTAGAACCTGAAGAGGTTATTGCTCAAGGAAATAAATAGTGGTCACAAAAGCATCCACCAGTTCAAAGCCAAGTAGAGCATCTTAGTGATTAAGTGCATTGCCTCTCAAGTCAGGCTTCCTGGGTTCCAATCGTGTCTTTGCCATTTATTTACTGTCAAGGGTAAGTTAAGCCTTTTCTCTCAAATGGGAAAGGGAGATGTTAAAAAAAAATCTATCTACCTAAAAGATTTGTTAGATTATGCAAAATAATGCATGTAAATTCCCCAACATAGTACCGGGCAAACAAGTGTTCAATAAATGTTAGCTATTATTAAACAGGAATTTAGAACATGCAAATTGGTCCCTCTCTAGATTTACAGTGTTAAAATTTTTTGTTTGTTTTTTGACAGAGAGTCTTGCTCTGTTGCCCAGGCTGGAGTGTGGTGGCATGATCTTGGCTCACTGTAATCTCTGCCTCCTGGGTTCAAGCAATTCTCTTGCCTCAGCATCGTGAGTAGCTGGGACTACAGGTGCATGCCACCACGGCCAGTTATTTTTATATATATATATATATATTTTTTTTTTTTTTTTTCCAGACAAGGGGTTTTGCCATGCTGGCTAGGCATGGAGTTCGAGGTCTCGAACTCCTGACCTCAAGTGATCCTCCTGCCTTGGCCTTCCATTGAAGTTTTAACTCCTCAGTTTTTTAGATGCTGTTTAGATTTTTACAGAAATTTTTCACTGAAAACATATTAAAATGAATTTGATTTAAATAATTTTTACTTAAATAATTGGTTAAAAATGTCCAATTCATTTTCTCCAGTTATGCTGACAGTTACTAAAAATTTTTTATGAGTTTTTCTTTACAAACTAGGTATCACAAATAACAGAAGGTAATACTTATAATATTAATGAGAGTTGAACCATCAAATTCCAAAACAAGTTAATCACATAATCTAGAAATGCATTTTGATTAGCTGCATTAGATAAAACAACAGATATGTAATTGTTTTACCTAATTAAAACAGGAATAATTCCCTAAATATTCATCACAAATGTGATTTTGAATATGTTGCTACTTTAATAACTTTTTAAAAACTTATTCCAAAACATTCATTCTCATTAAAGTTATCACCAAAAAACCACTGTTAACATATTGCTGTATAATCTTCTAAACTTCTTTGTACATTCATAGCCTTATTTAAAATAAAAACATAATTACATGGTCCATCAATTTTATAAGTTACTCTTTTGTCACTCAATTGTGATTATCTTTCCAAATCAGTAAATATTATTTTACAATATCTTTTCTTTTTTTTTTTTGAGACATGGTTTCACCCAGTCATCAGGCTGCAGTGCAATGGTGAGATCTCGGCTCACTGCAACCTCTGCCTCCCAGGTTCAAGAGATTCTCCTGCCTCAGTCTCCCGAGTAGCTGGGACTACAGGTGCGAGCCACCATACCCAGCTAATCTTTGTATTTTTAGTCGAGACGAGGTTTCACCATGTTGGCCAGGATGGTCTCGATCTCTTGACCTCGTGATCCGCCTGCCTCGGCCTCCCAAAGTGCTAGGATTACAGGCATGAGCCATCGCACCTGGCCTACAATATTATTTTTAATGGCCGCATAATTTTCTAGTATATGGTCATACTATTATTTAAGCTATTTTCTACTATTAGATATTTAGCTTGTTTGCAGTTTTTATTCTTATAAAACATGCTTTGATAAACATTCTTAAAGCCATATCTTTATGCTGACAGTGGTACTATTTACAATGTAAATACACACACACATATATTTTAAAGTAATATTTTAATCACACCACAAGAGAAAATTTAAATGACCTATAAATTAATAATTTCATTTTCTAGTTTCTCTGGGAGAAGAGAATTACTATGGTTTTACCTCAGTGGCTCTGAATTTGTTGGGGCTAAATAAAGCTGTAATAATATATAACTTTGTTAATAAGAATATAGATTAATTGGCATCCTCATTTCTTTGATAGTCCCCCAAATAGAAACAAATAGATCTTAATATGCAATACAGATTTCAATTTCCAAAATGGTGTCATAGAAGCAAGCTGGCTTCACTTGATGTCACAGAAAACAACAAATACGTAACACTAAGATTAACACCAGCATCCCAGAACTCAAATATGAGGGTCAGTCACTTCTCAGGGCCACAGAGAAGTGAAAAAACTCTGAGCAGATGGTAAGAGAACTGGACTTCCATATCTGTGATGACTCTCCCCATAATCTTCCCAGCACCAAGCATGCGAAAAATTTCCCCTCAACTCGCAGTTTCTACAGAGGAAAAAGTAAGACCGAGGTGGACAATCAGCTTCCCCACCGTTTTGGTTCCCTGGCAGGAGACTCATCCCTGCCTCAACTCACTGGAAGCATCATAGGACTGAAGGGAGAAATATTCCTGAGGACAGTCAGAGACAAAGGGGAGAGGCAAGACTACCATCCTCAACCCTGAAAACTGCTCTGTCGGCAGCCAAAGAAAACACCAAATCAGAGTGCCTATTCCGCAGCTCCATGTTGTAGGAGATATGTTCCACAGATCCCCTGGGCAGGAACCCTTTGCCAGCCTTCCCACACTGTTGGGATATCCCCTTTGGGAGCTACCCCATTAGAGATGGGCAGTGCTCCAAGTATTTACTAGAGCCAAGGCAAATCTGGGTTTAAAGTGCCACTGAGAACCAAAAAGGAGGCAGCAACCTAACAGTAAAGAGTCTTTAAGCAAATATATTAAATAAAGCCAAAACAAGTGAGAGAGAGCAGACCAGAATAAACAACTAATTCTTCAAAGTAAATACATAGATGCACATCCACAGGAAACAAGAGCTAAGAGGGAGCCTGACTTCCCTAAGTGGACAAAGCAAAGAACAAATGACTGACCTTAATGAGATAATCATATGTGAGCTCTCTGAAAAAGAATTTAAAATGAGTTTTAAGCAAACTCAGTGATCTTCAAGATAAAACAAAAAATTCAGAAATTTACCAGAGAAATTTAACAAAGAGATTTAAGTAATAATAAAAAATTAAATGAAATGTTGGAACTGAGAAATACGTTTGTTGAACTGAAATATATTAGAGGCTCTCCAGGGCAGAATGGATTAGGCAGAAGAATCAGTAAGCCTGAAGACAGGTTATTAGAAAACACACAGAGAAAGAAGAAAAAAGACTGAAAAGAAATGAAGACCACCTACAAAATAGAGAAAACTGCCTCACAAGACCGAACCTAAAAATTACTGGTATTCAAAAGGAAGTTGAGCCAGAACAATGGGTAGAAAGCTTATTCCAAGAAATAGTCACAGAAAAACTTCCAAAGCTTGAGAAAGACATAAATATCTAGGTACCAGAAGGTCAGATACACTAAACAAATCTGACACAAACAAGCCTACTCCCAGGCATGTAATCATCAACTCTCAATGGTGAAGCACAAAGAGAGAATCCTAAAAGCAGCAAGAGAAAAGAAACAAATAACATAAAAAGGAGCTCTAATTTGTCTGGCAACAGACTTCTCAATGAAAACCATATAGGCCAGAAGGGAGTGGAACAACATTTTCCAAATGCTGAAAGGAAAAAACAAACGAACAAGCAAACAAAAACTTGCCATCCAAAAATACTGTATCCAGTAAAGTTATCTTTCAACTATGAAGGAGAGTCAAAGTCTTTCCCACACAAACAAAAGCATGGAGAATTCACCCCAAGACCCATCTTATAAGAAATGCTAAAGGGAGTTCATCAGTCTGAAAGAAAAACACATTAACGTGCAAAGAGAAATGTGCATTTGGAGGCATGAAATCCACTGGTAAAATTAAGTACACAGAGAAACCCAGAATTCTCTAATACTGTAATTATGGTGTGCAATCCACTTGTAACTCCAGTATGAGGCCCAAAACACAAATCTATCAAAAACAACAATAGCTACGACAACCTGTTAGGAGACAGATAACATAAAGATCTGTACATTGAGACAATTAAAAGTCAAAATGTTGGGGAGAAGGAGTTAAAGCATAAATAGTTTTTGTTTCTATTCTTTTTTTTGTGATCTAAGCTATCGTCTCTTTGAAATAACTTGTTACATATATGTTTTTTATAAGCCTCATAAAAACCACAATGCAAAAACCTATAGTAGATCCACGAAAAATAAAAAAGCAACAAATTAAAACATACTACCAAAGAAAGTCACTTAACTACAAAGGAAGACAGTAAGAAAGGAAGAGGGGAGATTAAAAACAACCAGAAAACAAGCAACAAAATGGAAGAAGTCCTTACGTACCAATAATTAACGTAATAGACTAAATTCTCCCATTAAAAGGCATGAAGTGGCTGAATGGATAAAGCAACAAGACCTAAGAATATGTTGCCTACAAGAAAACCCACTTCATATACAAAGATACATGTAGACTGAAAGCGAAGGAGTAGAAAAAGATACTTCATGCAACTGGAAACCAAAAGGAGCAGGAGTAGCTATGCTAATATCAAATAAAAGAGACTACAAATCAAAGACTATAAAAAGAATCAAAGGTCACTATACAAAATGATAAAGGGGTTAATTCAGCAAACAGATATAACAATTACAAATATCTATGCACCCAAAACCAGAGCTCCAAAGTACATAAAGCAATCATTAATGAACCTAAAGAGAAAGATAGATTGCAATACAATAACAATAGGGGACTTTCACCCTACTATGAGTAATGCAAAGATCATCCAGACAGAAAATCAATAAAGAAACACCAAAGGTAAACTTCACGTTGGACCTAACAGGCCTAACTGACATTCACAGAACACTGCACTCACTTGCTGCAGAATATGTTCTTTTCATCAGCACACGGAACATTCTCCAGAACAGAACATCTCTTAGGCCACAAAACAAGTCTGAACAAATTCAAAGAAATCAGAAATCATATCAAGTATGTTTTCTGACCACAATGGAATAAATCTAGAAATGAATAACAAGAGGAACTTCAGAAACTACACAACCACATGGAAATTAACCATGCTGCTGAACAACCAATGGGTCGACAAAGAAATTAAGAAGGAAATTTTTAAAGTTCTTCAAACAAATGAAAATGCAAATAGAACATACCAAAACATATGGGATAAAGCAAAAGTGGTACAAAGAGGAAAGTTTACATCAATAAATGACTATATCAAAAAAGCAGAAAGACTTCAAATAAACAACCTAACTATGCACTTCAATGAACTAGAGAAGCAAGAACCAAACCTAAAAGAAAAAATATAAATAGCAGAGCAGAAATCAATCAAGTTGAGACTAAAAAGTAATACAAAAGATCAAGAAAATGAAAAGTTGATTATATGAAAAGATAAACAAAATCATCAAGCCTTTAGCTAGATGAACCAAGAGAGAAGACCCAAATTAATGAAGTCAGAATGAAAAAGGAGATGCGACAACTGAGACCACAGAACTATAATCACTAGACACTACTATGAATTATATGCTAAAAAACTGGAAAACCTAAAAGAAAGGAATACACTGCTGGACATATACAACCTGCCAAGATTAAACCATGACAAAATAGAAAACTTCAATAAGCCAATAATAATGAGATTAAAGCTATAACAAAAAGTCTCCCATCAAAGAAAAGCTGAGGACCTGATAGCTTCACTGGTGAATTCTACCAAACATGTAAAGAACTAATAACAATTCTACTCATGCTTCAAAAAAACTCAAGAGGGACTACTTCCAAACTCATTCTACAAGAGCAGCATTACCCAAAGAAACAAGAAAAAAGAAAACTACCGGCCAATATTACAAATTAACATACATGCAAAACTCCTGAACAAAATACTAGCAAATCAAATTCAACAAAACATTAAAAAGATCATTCACCATTATCAGGCGAGATTACCCCAGGAATACAAGGACAGTGCAATATATACGCAAATCAATAAATGTGATATATCCATTAATAGAACCAAGAACAAAAACCATATAATTGTTTCAACAGTTGATGAAAAAGCACTCGATAAAATCCTTTGTGATTACAACCCTCATCAAACTGGGTATGGAAGGAACATACATCAAAATAATAAAGGCTATATATGACAAACCATAGTTGACATCATAGTGAATGGGGAAAAACTGAAGGCCTTTCCTCTAAGATCTAGAACAAGACAAGCACGCCCACTTTCAAATTTTTATCCAATATAATAGTGGAAGTCCTGGCCAGAGCAGTTGGGCAAGAGACAGAAATAAAGGGCATCTAAAACGGAAAACAGAAGTTAAATTTGCCTTGTTTGCAGATGACATAATGTTTTCATTGGAAAAACCCAAACACTCCACCAAAAAAACAGACAAACAAAAAACCCTGTTAGAACTGATAAACCAATTCAGTAAAGTCGCAGAATACAAAATTAATATATAAAAATCAGTGGCATTTACATACGCTAACAATGAACAATCTAAAAAAAAGTAATTCTAGTTACAATAGTTACAAAGAATATAAAATACCTAGGAAACAATTTTACCTAAGAAGTGAAAGATCTAAACAAGGAAAACTATAGAACACTGATGAAAGAAATTGAAGAGAACATGTACAAAAAAAATGGAAAGATATTCCATGCTTGTGGCTGGAGGAATAAGTACTATTAAAACGACAATACTACCCAAAGCAAATTACAGATTTGGTGCAATCCCTAACAAAATACCAATGACATTAATCACAGAAATAGAAACAATCCTAATGTTTTTAAAATTATATTTTAGGTTAAGGGGTACATGTGCAGAACGTGCAGTTTTGTTACATAGGTATACACGTGCCATGGTGGTCTGCTGCACCCATCAACCCGTCACCTACATTAGGTATTTCTCCTAATGCTCTCCCTCCCCTAGACCCCAGGCCCTGGTGTGTGATGTTCCCCTCCCTGTATCCATGTGTTTTCACTGTTCAAAATCCTAATCTTTATATGGACCCATAAAACTCTGAATAGCTGAAGCAACTCTGAGCAAAAAGAACAAGGCTGGAGGCATCACACTACCTGGCTTCAAAATTTACTGCAAAGTTATAGTAACCAAATCACATGGTACTGGCCTAAAAACAAACACACAGACCAATGGAACAAAACAAGGAACCCGAATATAATTTACAGCCAGCTCATCTCAACAAAAACACCAAGAACATACAATGGAGAAAGGATGATGTTTTTGATAAATGGTGCTGGGAAAACCAGGTAACTGTATGCTGAAGAATGAAACTAGACCCTATCTCCTACCATACACAAAATCAAGTAAGAATCGATTAACGACTTATATCTAAGAGCTTAAACTATGAAACTACTAGAAGAAAACATTGAGGAAACGCTTCAGGACATTGTTCTAGGCAAATAATTTTTGTGTAAGACCTCAAAAGCACAGGCATCTAAAGCAGAAACAGATAAATGGGATTACATCAAGCTAAAAACCTACAGAGTGAGGCCAAGGCAGGTAGATCACCTGAGGTCCGGAGTTTGAGACCAGCCTGACCAACATGGTGAAACCCTGTCTCTACTAAAAATACAAAATTAGCTGGGCGTGGTGGTGCAGGCCTGTAATCCCAGCTACTCAGAAGGTGGAGGCAGGAAAATCACTTGAACCCGGGAGGCGTAGGCTGTGGTGAGCCTGGGCAACAAAAGTGAACCTCCATTTCAAATAAATAAATAAATAAATAAGTAAATAAAACCTACACAGCAAAGGAACAATCAACAAAGTGAAGAGACAACCCTAAAAATGGGAGAAAACATTTGTAAACTATCCATCTGATGAGGAATTAATAAGCAGAATACATGAGAGGTTCAAACAACTCAAAAGCAGAAAAACAAATAATGTGATTTAAAAATTGGCAAAAGATCTCAACAAACATTCCTCAAACGCAGCATCCAGGGTGTGGTGGCGTGCGCCTATAAACCCAGTTACGTGCAAGACTGAAGTGGGACTGCTTGAGCCCAGGAGTTCCAGATCAGTCTGGGCAACACAGTGAGACTGTCTCCAAAAAAGAAAAAAAAAATCATTTTACCCCAGTTAAAATGGCTTTTACCAAAAAGCCAGGCAATAGCGAATGTTGGCAAGGATATGGAGAAAGAGGAACCTTGATACACTGCTGGTGGGAATGTAAATTAGTACAACTAATTTGGAGTTTGCTATGGAGAACAGTATGGAGGTTCCTCAAAAGACTAACAATATCTCTGCAACTTTAGAATCTTAAAAAAAAAAAAATGAAACTACCATATGATTCAGCAATACTGCTACTGGGTATATTGCCAAAATAAAGAAAAAAAAAATCAAAGAGATAGCTGAACTCCCACGTTTATTGCAGCACTATTCACAACAGCCAAAATATGTAATAAACTTAAGTACACATCAACAAATGAATTGATAAAGAAAATATGGCATAATACACAACAGAATATTATCCCACCATAAAAAGGGATGAAATCCTGTCACATGCAGCAACATGAGTGGAACTGGAAGTCATTATGTTAGGTGACATAAACCAAACACAAAAAGACAAACATTGCATACGTGAAAGCTAAAAAGGGAGATAGATCCACAAAGAAAGAAAGTAGCCTGATGATTACAGACGCCAGGAAGGGTAAACAGGAGGGGAAATGAAATGAGTGAGTTTAAATATACAGTTGATAAAAGAAATAAGACCTAGTGTTTGTACACCTATCATGTATCAATTTTAAAAGATTTAAAAATGCAATCGAGGCATTAGTTATGGTTAAGCTTCCTTTTACAGAATAAACAGTAATTTATCACTTTGTTCATATCTATACACATACACACATATACATATACACATATATACACACACACACACATATATTTAAGACAAAGTCTCACTCTTGTTGCCCAGGCTGGAGTGCAATGTTGCAATCTCAGCTCACTGCAACCTCCGCCTCCTGTCTCAGCCTCTTGAGTAGCTGGGATTACAGGCGCCTGCCACCACGGCTGGCTAATATTTTATTTTTGGTAGAGACAGGGTTTCACCATCTTGGCCAGGCTGGTCTCAAACTCCTGACCTCAGGCGATCCACCCGCCTCAGTCTCCCAAAGTGCTCGGATTATAGGCACTCAGTGAGCTACTGTGCCCAGCCCACTTAGTTTATATTTTGTATAAACTTTGATTTCATAAGACTCAGTTTAATTGAACACCAACCATATATCCAGCATCTTGCAAGGAAATGGAAATACAGAGTGAATATGGGGTGGTTTGTGCTCTGAATGAGCATACAGTGTGACGAGAAACTCAAGCTACTAAAAAGACCAATTCAAGATAATGATGTCATGCATTTCCCTTAGTGTTGGGTAACTCAAGTGATGTTTATAGGTGAATCTTGCAAATAAAAGATTCAAGTGCTTAGAATAGATGGAGAACAGACAAACATCCTATCTAAATCTCCATGATTTAGATTAAAAAAAAAACAGATTTTTTTGTTTTAAATTATTATGGATACATAATAGTTATACATATTTATGGGGTACTTGTGATGTTTTGACAGAAGTACAAAACAGATTTTTAAAAAGCAAATCCGAAACAGTGCTGAAAAGCAAAAGCTACCACATACAGATAAATTTTGAGGAAACTGACAAACAAAAAGGATTAAATGTAAGGAAACAAGTGAACATTAAAAAAGAAGAAAAGAAAAAGAAAGTAAACAAAGAAAACAATCACAATCCAAAACATAAGACCAATATAAAGTCTGGAGCAGTTTGAGGGTCCTCTAAGCCCTTGAACCAAGTCAATGCAAACCAAGAGTTTGCGGGGAAGAGGGCAGATCAGGAGCATTTCTCAGAATAATGAATGAACAGGGTGACATCTGTGGAGCAGCAGGTAGGCTAGGGAACCAGCCTCTTTTCCTAGCTTGTTCCCAGCTTGTTACTGGTAAACAGCAGTAATATTTGCACTCAGATTAACACAGAGATAGCCTCTAAGCTAGACCAGACTCCTCAGGAAGTTACTAGCAACTGACTCCCCAGGAAGCCTCCTTTAACATAAGATAACTATTCCAAGACTCCTCAGGAAGTTACTAACCCCATGGAAGCTATTGACTCCCCAGGAAGCCCCCTTTTCCAGAAGATAACTATCAGCTTGCCCTGCCTAAGGACTCATTCTTATTCTTCATCACCAGAAGCAGACTATGGTAAACAGAGTAAGTATTCACAAACAAGTCAACAGGGAACCTCAAATACAGAAATAAGAATGTCATAAAGGTTTGAATAAAACAAAACCATGCAAACTATGCACCAAATTCAAGAAACTAAAACATAAAAACTCAAGGAAACAGTTAACAGAGCAAAGACGACTGTAAATGTATGTAATTAATATCCTCAGAACAACAAAAGAAAATAGCACTTGCACACACACACATACATACACAGTTGATATAAGAATGAAAAAATTAGAAACTGGAAATTTAAAACAAACAGCTTTAAAAATCGTTCAGTGTTATTTGGAAAATCCTTCATACTACAGCTGTCCTTTGGAGAATGCTGATCCACTTTAGCACATTAAAGACTTTGAGAAATTCCAAAATAAATTGCGTTTGTTTTCTAAATCTGTGTGACACGGACCACTTACTTTATATTTTTTTAATAGAATACTTGATAATGACTGAGATGTACAAAGAGCTATGAAAACACAGAAGAAAGAACCTAACCTAGTGGCAGTGGGGTTTTCTGGAGAAAAATAATATCTGGGTTACATTTAAAAGTGTTAATACTCAGAAAAGTGAATCAAGGAAATAAAGTGTACATTTTAAATGGAGAAACACTATCAGAAAAGCTTCAGATACAGTTCTCTAAAAGTCTCCACAGCCTTTGCCATACATAAAACGTTACTTTGTTTGTTGATATGTTTCCACTAGTCACATCACCATCTTCTGTGACAACCAGGAATCAAGTTAAGGTGGCTGGCCTTTTTTTGACAAGAGTTAGGAAACTACTGAAAGGAGTGACACGGTCAAATCTGAATTTTAGAAAGATGACTCTAGCAGCAACGTGGAAGAAAAGATAGAGGGAACAAGGCTGGAGGCAGAGAAAACTGTTAGAACCTCCTGGTAGTAGACATGGAAGACCGAATGGAAATGGAAGAGGGCACAGGTTTTCGGCTTAGGTGAGCAAACAGTAGAAATGGTTTGGAAGGAGTTCAGGTTGGGGGGAGGGGCAGATGTGGCTGATTTAACTAGCAATGCAGAAATGACTGCCTCATCATAACTTTTTTTTAAAGCAGTTACGGACTAATATTTCTAATGAGAAAATTAACTGAAGATAGCACTTGAGCTGTGTGATATTTCTTAAATGGTACCATGTTTTATTGCATCATACGCTCTGCAATTATACCTCTTAATCACTGGTTACAAATAGACAATATAATTTAATGTGTCAAATTAAAGTTTTCACTTAATTACAGGATTGTTTGATACACATCATTTTAAAGTTCACTATATAGAGGTCAAAGTGCATTTACAGAGTCAAAATGTTGATATTTTGTAGATTTCTGTAGCTTCAATGGGCTAAGGCATAATAGATGCTTGTAGAATCTTTTATTGCAAAAAGTTAATGTTATTTCCTTCCATAAAGAAGTTTTAGTACCAAATAAGTACACGAACTAGGTAATACACATTAAGGAAGGCAGCTGCTTGTAGTCTAACAGGGAGTGAATTGCAAACCAGTGAAATGGGTAGTGGGCAGCCCAGCAAAGGAGACAGCTACTCTTCAGCTTGAAGCAAATGTTGCTATGTGGAAACCAATCTCTCCAGATTTTCCATTTTAAAAGAAGAGTTGGAGAGGACAGGGGGTATAGGGGAAATCTTCTGCCTTTTAATTTTGCTGTGAACATAAAACTACAGCAAAAATAACGTCTATTAAATAAAGAAAAATTGGGCTGAGTGTGGCAGCTCATGCCTGTCATCCTAGTACTTTGGGAGGCCAAGCCAGGCAGAGTGATTGAGCCCAGGAGTTTGAGAGACAAGCCTGGGTAACATGGCAAAACCCCACCTCTATCAAAAAAAAAAAAAAAAAATTATTAGCTGAGCATGATGGTGTGTGCCTGTAGTTCCAGCTACTTGGGAAGCTGAGGTGGGAGGATTGCTGAAATGAGCTCTGACTGTGCCACTGCACTGTAGCCTGGTGACAGAGTGAGACCCTGTCTCAAAAAATAAATAAATAAAAAAGGAAACTTGGAAATCTTAATATAAAAATCTCAAATTTTGACTGTTGATAATCCTTTTCATAAAAATACATAACATGAGACGGGTTAAAACACACACATACATATCCTCTCATCACAATATCTCTTGTGTTACCAAGTTTGTATATGAGTTATTATGAGCTGAGAGTCAATTATATAAAAACAAGAGCATGGAATTTGAGTTTACTCAGAATCTCATGAGATGGGGGGGACAAAGTCTTATAGCTGTGATCAAGAGGTTAAGCTTAGCAACTGTAGGGGAGAACTATCCAAGACCTGACTCTACAAAAAGTTTTAAGGCTAAACATTTAGGCAATTAGAAAGAACAATGGAATCCGGAGACAGGCAGCAAAAGAAAATACTAAACAAATTTTAAAGACTATGGAGAATAGCACTATTATTTTAAAGATATGGACAAGAACAAAATACAGTAACAATTGCTGTTTACATCTCCTGTGTGCAAGATAATATTTTAGGTTATTTACCCGCATCATGCCTAATTTTATGAAGAAACTAACTCTCTGGAATGGACTTGCTTTCTAAATGGAAAGTCAGAAGTAGTCCTGCCAGAGACAGATGAGTTGTAGGTAGGCTTATGAGAGATCCATAAACAATATGCTGGCTAGAAGCTTATAGGCTAAGAGGCAAATATTTCAAGCACACTGATTCTATGCAGTGGAAAGAAGGAATGTAATTTGTCATATGCCTACTATGTGTTGGATACTCTTCCAAATGTCTTACATATATTAGTTATCAAAAATCCTGCATGACAGCAATCACAATTCTTGATCTTACAGATAGGAATTGGAGGATCAGGGTTGTTTCATGTAACAATATCCAAAACATGAGACATTTTCTTCCTCCCAGACATTTCTTACTATTACTGAGAAAACATTTTGAGCAGCTCCCCAGCAGACTTCGCCTCCAACTCCCACTGACCAAGAGTCCCGCTTCCACAGTAACTTGGGGGGAAGGGTGATGAGACCACCATTATTGGTGGAAATGATCCTTATTCACCTCCAGTGGAGGCTGGGTTGAAAGATCCCAGCCTTCACAAAGTATGGGCCCTACAAAGGGAAAAACCAACAGTGTCCATAAAGTCAGCTTCCTTGGGAAATATAAGAAACAGAAGAATTAGTTCTACTCCTGTCCATAAAGTCAGGAATTTTGGTGATAAACCGAATACTGTGATAACTGTTACTCAGAAGAGAGAACATATTACTTGAGCCCAGCCTACATAATTTCTAGTTTCTGTTTTCACAGCTGACTTAAACACTTTGGTTAAACACTTTTTTTGTCACCTACGACAGTTATCTCATTTGCCCTGCATATTGGTGAGACTTAGACGAAGAAATTTACATAAAATTCACCTATTTTTTTATAGAGGGCTGAGGAAGATGAGGAGATAAGAATTTAAGGCAACTAAAAAGTTCACAATCATTAGAGAAAGGGACTTAAAAAGACTGCTGAAATGAAATTTTCAGAATTATAATGGGTTAAAAATGGTAAGAGTTGGAAGGGAGATGAGAATGGGGTAAAGAAAGGTTACTCAGTAGAGCAGAAGAAAACATACTTTCATTGCCAAAAAAAGATATTTATCTAATGTCCTTACATTTGGAGAAGAGACATAAAATGAAACACGAGGGAGGTGGGCAGCATGTAACAAGATATTGATATTCCTCATGTAACAAGTTTTTGTACTGTTGATAAAAAAAAAACCCACTGGAAACTCCTTCAACTTTTACACACCACACCTTAAGATATTGATATTCCTCATGTAACAAGTTTTTGTACTGTTGATAAAAAAAAAAAAAAAACCACTGGAAACTCCTTCAACTTTTACACACCACACCTTAAGATATTGATATTCCTCATGTAACAAGTTTTTGCACTATTAAAAAAAAAAAAAAAAACTGGAAATTTCCAACTTTTACACACCACACCTCTAGAATAACCAATCAGTGTCTGCACAAAAATCTTTTCAGTGTAAGTTGTACCACTAATTTAGGTAAATCAGGCAACATATTGCCAGTATTGGGGCTCAGAATACAATACCCCAAAATACCGCACTTTGGCAGGCTGATTACTTTGAATTAAAAGAGTCTGGAGGACCTCAGAAGTAAAGCTCTCTGGTCTGACCACCTCCTGCTCCTCTTTCTCCCTTGAAGAAGTCATAGAAACGAGAATTCCTTTTCCCCTGGGCAGTATGTTACAAACTAGAACCTTTCTTCCCTACAAAGAGACATAAATCTAGAAAGGTCCCTTTCCCTTCCGCCCTGAAGACCCTCATTCCATAGGACTCCAGGCTGGTACACTAGAGGAGGAGGTTATACAGAGAAGCCAAGAAAAATCTGAACAAACAGGCCTTGCTGGGTTTTCCCCACTTAGCTATTACCATTACCATACTCTTTTTGTCCAATCACATTTCTACAAGGCTGTCCATTCTTCATTGAACCTAATCACAAATATAGACAGTTTTCCTTGGGTCTTTGGGACTCCATTTCTGAAGGCTCCCATGGAGGGTAAAACTTTGATTAAATAAATCTGTTACGCTTTTATCTTGTTAACCTGTCTTTTGTTATAGGAGTGTCAGCTGTGCCCCTTATGACTGATGAGGAAAGTTATCACACCTTTTCCATCTTTAACATCAGATTCCATACAGATAGATTATTTTTTACCTACTAGCTTAAAAATATATGTCATTATTTAAAAGGGTGGACTAACAAGAATAGGTGAATGGCATTTTCCAGGATTGGGCCATTCTTTGAAAACTGGAAGCATATGACCTACTTAAACGTCTCCAGAGTTACTCAAGTATAATCTGTAAATGTGAAACATCTCAATTAAATAAAACTTCCAGTGTTTTTATAGAAGAACTTAAAACAATAAAGTTATTTGTTCGTAACACTACAAAATATATTACATTATCTAATGTAACCATATCCAATCATATGTTCATAATTTCTGGTTCAAAAAATAATACATAAAATGAATCTGTATCCAATTCAGGGTATTTACTGATCCTCTTAAGTCAATTTCAGAACTTTTTATATTAACAATTCCTGCTATAGAATCTCACTTTATTTGGGAGGCCAAAATTATAAATTTCAGATCAATTACTTCCCTTACTTACCAGCCTTAGCAGCAAGAGACTCTGGAGTATTTAAAAAATTAAACTCCAACCTCGAAGAAAAAAATTAGTCAGCAATGAAAATATTTAACATAATACTACATACTAAGGTTTAAAACCAATTAATTCCAAAAGTGTGATTCTAAAAAAGTCTTTCTGCTATAGCAGGACTGGTATAGCATATACATAGTTTATCAAGGTAACAACTTCTAAGGGAACAAACATGTCAAAAATGAGTCACCTTATTTTATAAGCATACCTTGTGATAGTAGCTCTTAAAGGTCAGTGCAGAATATGACTTGGAGTAAGACTGACTTGTAAGAACTTTGTGAAGTTAATTTTCCAATACGAAAGCCACCAATAATAGTCTGCCATTCTTTTCTATTAAATAGCATAAAATTTCACCTTTTGAAAGTTCTGAACAAACAGAACAATTGAGACAAGGAACCAATAAACACCTAAAGTTCAGTCAGCATCAGGCCTTATTTCAGTCAAACTGATTTTGCAGTGAATTTTTCTATTAACAAGACCATCTAATTTAAAAGTATTCAATTTTAGATATGAATTATTCGATTTTATTATCTCAGGATATATATTTTTTAACTACGAAAATAATGTTTTCAAAAGCGTTAGGGGCCCGATGAGGTGGCTCATTCCTGTAATTCCATCCCTTTGGGAGGCCGAAGCGGGTGGATAACCTGAGGTCGTCAGGAGTTCGAGACCAGCCTGACTAACATGGTGAAACCCCGTCTCTACTAAAAATACAAAAAATTAGCGGGGCATGGTGGTGTGCACCTGAAACCCCAGCTACTCCGGGGGCTGAGGCAGGAGGGCTGCTTGAACCCAGGAAACGGAGGTTGCAGTGAGCCGAGATCACACCGCTGCACTCCAGCCTGGGCAACAGAACTAGAGTCCGTCCCGTCCCCCCACCCTCAAAAAAAATAAAAGGGTTAGGGACTTAACAATGTTAACACTTAACAATGTTAAGTTTTAAATCTTTATTTAAATCTTTATTTAAAACAGTGTGAAACTGTTCAGTAAATATACTTGCAAAATGCATATAAAGAAGTAGTTCTCATTTTTTAAAACCATTAGAGGCCATAGACATAGGCAATGTAAAAGGCTGCAGCAAACCAATATACAGTAAGAGTTGAAATAATATGAATTGTAAAAACATTTCTAAACTGACCACGATAAAATGAAAAACTCATAGGAAGACAACAGAACAATCAAGACGAACATAAGGTAATTCTTGAGCGTGGGGACTGCACTATGAAAGAAGTGAGAAATGTACAGGCACCGGCAGCTGTGAGATGGGGAGAGGCTGCTGGAACTGGGTAAATCTTAAGAGACTCAAGAAGACTGACTACGTGATACGTGACTCTCAGACGAGAAGTATTCACTGAAGAAAACTCTGGCTTCCCTTTCCTTTGATGTTGCAAGAGTTCTATTTCCCATTCTTTGTGAAACCTGGAGATTACTCTTCACAATCGTATTTTAACAATTCTGCCGACGCGGCAATCAGGTGGGCAACAGGAAAGATTAGTGGGGAAGCCGGGGCAGCAGGGATACTGGAAATAGACTATCAGAGAGATTACAGTCAGCACCGATGTGTCAGGAGGGATGAAGAAATCCGAGTTAGAAGCGCTGAGCAGTGGTGCGGCAGGAGGCAGGGAGGGTCCGGAGGAAAACAGTAAAAGGGGGCAGGAGTGGCAGAGCAAACGTGAGACCCAGAACCAAGGGAGGTAAACCACATGAGGAGCTGGTGGGGAGCAGACCTGAGGCGCTGCGAGGTGGTTAGGACAAGCCCGCCCTCCCACCCTACTTTTTCCTCCGGTGGAGAGGCAGCGACCAGTCACCTGGAGTGTGAGTTCCGGAGGGACTCGATCAGGCGCTGTTTCTGCTGCTGGAGGCTGGTGAGGCCACCGGGGGACCCAGCTGCGGACGAGGAGGCGCTCTTGCTCAGGGGAAAGAGCCAGCTCATTCTCCTCGGGTCCCCGGGCCGGAGGCCCTGGAAGGCTCTGGCCTGCTTCTCCCAGCGGCTCGGCCCGGCGGTTCTCCAGCGACAGAGGAGCGGGGTGGCACGTCCGTGGTCCAAGCGCTAGGGACCGCGTCTTCTCTAAGCCAGTCCTACCTGCGCTCCCCGGGTTCTGGGGGACATGCTACGAACGGCGGAAGACTGGAGAGGGGAACTTGCCGCCCACAACCGGCGATCCCACCTTCACGGCCCAGACGCCCAAGCCGGCCAGTCAGGCAGCCTGGCCACTCAGCGCTCCACAACCCACCCCGCCGTCAGCTGCGTGCTCCGCCCCCTCTGCGTGTCGCGTCATCATCTAGCGCCCCCGCCAGGACGTGCGAAAAGCGACGGCGCAGCACGGTACGGCGCAGCTCTTGCTCGCCTTTCCCCTTGCTGGGCGAGAGGTGTCTATGGGGCACCCGCTGCCGCCGCCGCTACCGCCACCGCTACCGCCGCCGGGTGCTGTCTCTATGGCGAGGAGGAGGAGGAGGAGCGCGAGCTCAGCGACACAAGTAGATCTTGCATCCGCCGCCGCCGCCTTGCGGGGGGAGGGGCGGGTTAGGGAAGTAGAAAGGGGGCGGGGACGATGAACCTGAGAGGGTGCGCGATGGCGCCAGCTGGAGTGCGGCTGGCGGAGGAAGGAGTCTGGCGGCGGGTGGGGGGCTGGGTAACTGGGGCTGGGGGGTTTGTCAAGGGGTTGGCGCGTGGTGATGACGCAAAGGCTTTGTACCTGGGGCTTCGAAGTGGGACGGAAATTGGGAGTGGAGGGCGGTGGCCTAGATCCTCAGCTCTTCGTATTCTTTCACGCAGCAGTGCTTGGGAGTCAGTGTAGCTCCAGTCAGTGTTATCAGCACCTTCGCACTGGCGCTCTGCCAGGGAAGAGAGTTATCTATGACTTGAATGCGTCGGTGCCGTCCTCTCGTTTCTCTGGGAACCTGCAGTACGGAGATGCTATCTCCAGTAATGAGAAGGCCTTTGGTGCCTCTTCGGGGCTTCTGGGACTGCAGTAGAGAGAGAGGTGGAGGAAAGCAATGTTAAACTACAGGGTGTTTCCAAATCTGTGTGTTTGTGTGCTTGTGTGTGTGTGTATCGGGGTGGGAGAGTTATGAAGGAGGGGTGTCCTGGATTTCCTTTCGTTACTTTCATTTGGAGAATTCGAAGTTACATTTCTGATTCTTCAGAGTTTAGAAGACAGCCATAAAACCCTCTTTTTTCCTTTTTTTTTTTTTTCAAATTTATGTGGAAAATGCAGAAGAATTTGAAATTTCTCTGCCCAAGAATCAACACGAACTCTGTTTATAGAGCAGAAATGTGAGCTGTATCTTTGGTAACCAGGGAATATGCTCTGAGTTTTAGACGTTCTATTGTGTTCTTTTTCCCTTCTGCAACTGCGAACATTCAGATAGTTTTCTGTGGCTGTTACTTTTTCTGAGAGCATTTACAAACATTTTTGACCCCTCTAGTCTAGTTTGAATAAATGGCAGTAAAGTAGATCTTGTAATCAAGTCGGATTTTGGTTGTATTGTTAATGAGGAATAAAAGTAAATACCACCTTTGGCATGGTAGCATCTGATCTTGTCACATGTGTATAAGTAATTTTTCATTTTTGTCTGGAAATGGATGGCTTTATAAAGTTTTATGCAGAGTAGCTGAACTCAGATAATTATCTTCAGCGGAAAGTTATAAAAATATGATTAGTATGTATGCATAAAAAAGTTATTTTAAAATAGCTGAAATCAGGACCAGGAAATCTGTGCTGTAGTCCTTTTTTTCCTACAGGCTAGCTGTGTGACCTTAAGTTACTTTCTAAACTTTGATTTTTTTTTATGAGTTAAGAACTTTGAATAAATAATCTCTTAGGTTCCTGCCAGATCATTCTGTGATTCAGATTTGATATATCTGGTCTTTATATTGTTTTTTTTGTTGTTTTGTTTTGACAGGTACATAAATAAAGGATAAAATATTTTATGAAACAAATCTTCAATCAAGTATAACATTTTGATGCTTGGCATCTAGACTCCCTTGTGCCCTCACTATGCCAGCGGCAACTGTAGATCATAGCCAAAGAATTTGTGAAGTTTGGGCTTGCAACTTGGATGAAGAGATGAAGAAAATTCGTCAAGTTATCCGAAAATATAATTACGTTGCTATGGTATGCCCACAAGCAGGTCTTTAAAACGCTTCATATAAAGGAGGAAAAGGAAATTTTAAAGTCTTGAGTTCAGCCCTTTTGGTTGATATTTTTAGGGATTAATTTCACCGTGAAAAGAAAAATTTGTCACTGCCCTCTAGCCAAAAACCATCAGGAATACACCTGTGATTTGACAGGTTGGGTTTATCCCTCACTGCAGTGAGGGAAAACGCACTGGAATTCCTGGGAACCATGGGCCATTTGAATAAGAGGGCGTTAGAAAGGATTTGGGCTTGTGTCAGGTGGTCTTGGGGAAGGTAAGGGAAGCAGGGCTTTACTGTGGATTGGATGTGGTCAGGAAGCCAGGGTAATTCTGTGATTGGATATCTTACTAAGTCTTAAATGAGAGACTAGAATGAGGTTAAAGCTGCAGAGAAGGAACAGTCATTCATTTAGCCAGGATGGAGATACTTGGTCATTTTGTGGTTTGACATTGTTTATTTTTTTGTCCTTGTTTGGACATGATTACAGAGTAGCCTTATTTGAGGTTGAACTTCTGTGAAATTATGTTCAACAGGAGAACATTAGGGCCTAGCTGTGAGTGCCAGATCTGCTCCAAGCAACACCAAAGCCTAGCTGGTAGTACCACATGAGCTCCCAGAAGCTAGGGAGCTCTTTCTCAAACAAAAAAAATCAAATGTGCCAGTGAAATGTTGTTGGTCTGCAATTTGTTTTCATAATTAACACTGGAGTTCTGTGAATATACTGTGTTACTAAGCAACTCTGCTTTTGCACGTGCTGTTTAGTCTGCCTAGATTGTCTAACCAGTTAATGATTTTTCTTCTTTACCTTTACACTATTTCTGTTAGCTACCTGTTTTCTGCATCCACTAGATTATTATTAGCTCCATAAAGCAAGTGCTTTAATCGTCCTTTCTCTCCCAGCACCTAGCATAACACATATAGTATCCAATAAAGTGACTGTTGAATTGCACTGAATTTAGAGAAATAGTGATTTCTTTACTGTTTCATAGTGACTTGATAGGTAGTTTTTATTCTTAGCCCTAGTTTGAATTCTAATACTAAACTGATGTATCTTTGTCTCAGTATTTTTAATAAAAATAAACAAATGGATTACTTTGGGGAGGAGCAGGTTGATTGGTTAAAACATGAATGTTTGTAGGTAACATACTGTTTAATAAAGGTATACTTAGCCATGATTAGAACTAAAATTGTTTTCTTAACCAGTGGAAATTCATAGTGATCATTGATTTCTCAGATAATAAAGAGTGGCAACATAGAGAAGTGATAACATCCTACAAGAGTGAGTGGGTAGCATGCTATTCTTGACAACATGCTTTCTGTGGACTATAGAGAGAATATTGTTTCAGCCGGAGAAATTAGGAAGCTAATGATGTTTTTCTTAGGATTTTGGTGTTGAGAAAAACCTTGTCTCAGAGAAGCAATTGGAAAGTACAGGGCGTTTTCCATTCTTTTGAACCAGTTATTCAAGAAACTTGGTTTTAGCATTGGAATACTGTGAGCATCATTTCACGTATCTTTTGGGAGATAGGCATTTATGATTTTCCCCCCTTTCTTGGGTATAGAGTAAGTATTTGGTTATGTTTATCACATGTATCTCATACGTAGTAATTTTTTTGATACATTTAAGAAAAGGTTATTAAGTCTATAGAGTTTTATGGTTCTAAAAAGTGAGGTTCTTTCTAGTTAAAAGATACTTTGTAATTGAATATAAATGTGTAGAATATCATCTGTAGGATTCTTTGATTTGCATCAAAAGTTAAGAATGTGTGGACTGTAGTTTTGACTGTTCAGTACATAATGAATCTTAAAACTATTTTACAGGACACCGAGTTTCCAGGTGTGGTTGCAAGACCCATTGGAGAATTCAGGAGCAATGCTGACTATCAATACCAACTATTGCGGTGTAATGTAGACTTATTAAAGATAATTCAGCTAGGACTGACATTTATGAATGAGCAAGGAGAATACCCTCCAGGAACTTCAACTTGGCAGTTTAATTTTAAATTTAATTTGACGTAAGTGGGAAATAACTGTATAACCCAGACTTTTTTTTTCTTTAATCTTAGGAATTGATTTTCCTCAAGTATGGTGACATGCTAGGTGAATTTGGTGTAGTTGTACTGAAAATATGTAAAACTTAACATTTCAAAAGCATGGTTTTCTTTTTTACTATGGGAACAAAAAATACTTTTGATGTTAAAGATTTTACATTTAAAATATGACTGCAACTTTTTTTGTATTTGGAAAACTTTGGGTATTGAAAGTACTTCTGATAGAAAAAATAATCTTACCACATTAGTTTAGTTTCACTTTGAAAAATTTTGTGTGCAGTTTGAAATATAGCCTTTTATAATATTTATCCTTCTTGTAAAGATTTTTATTGCAGTCATATTCCAGTTTATGAGTAGATTACATGTCAAATGCAGTAAGACGTTTTTTGGAACCTTGGGTACGTTTTCCTTTCAAGTCAGTACTATATAATCATTATGTTGCCACTTCAGCCCACAAAAGCTCTCTTAATTTACATATAGTAGAAATAGTAGTGTCCTTGACCTGGTGTTTATCGTATGTCAGAATCTGCATTCTAACTCAAGCCCTGGGTCTCCACCCAGTTTCCTTAGTTTTAATATTTCTATATTATTATTAGAAGTAGTCTTGATAGCTGAGGGAAGTTTTAAGAGTGTTTTTGGAGAAGGGCAGATTATTTGCAAACTGTAAGTTGGGTGAATAAAATATTTAATACATTCTCAGTATAGCAGGACCTCAAATGTCATTTTTTTCAACATTGTTTCATGGTAACATTCAGAAAAAATAAAATTGATTTCTGACCCGGGCCACTACCTGTGTGGAGTTTTCCACGTTCTCGTATGTATATGGATTTTCTCCCGGGTCCTCTGATTTCCTCCCACATCCCAAGGCTGTGCACGTTAGGTGAAGTGGTGTGGCTAAGTTGTCCCAGTGTGAGTGAGTAGGTGTATCTTTGTGAGTGCACCGTGCCACGGAATGACATGTTGACCAACGTTGGTTCCCACATTGCGCCCTGAGCTGCCAGAATAGGCTCTGGCTTTCTTCACCACTCAGCTGAATAATGGAGCAAATAATTATCTTACTTGTTTTTATTTATTGTTCTTAAATTTACATACAGCTCACATTTATTTCAGTATTTAATATTAGAAGTATTTTGGTCTTTATCTAGAAGTTTGGTGATTTTTTTTGTGACCAGCAATAGGCCATAGGAACTTAACTTTTGTTTTTATCAATTAGCCTGTGGTAAAAATTGGTTTCGTTATCCATCTTTTGGCTTAAAGTTGCAGTTTCCAAGAACTTACTGATAACGTTAAGTGAGTACTTAACTGTATGTTGCAATGTTGCATTGTTCTTCTATTTGACATCCCACATTTGTGCCATATATCGTAATATCTGATAGGAAAAATAGTAAAAGAAGCTGTAGGCAATTAATGGTAGTGCCAATATATGAATTCTTTCTTCCTGTTCTTTGTCGAATAAATAAAGATATTTAATATACACAATTTTACGAAAGTAGGGCTTAGGAAAAGCAGAGTAATGATGTCTGTGTTATAGTAGTATGGCTTATAATTACACTGTGTTTAGCCTGACTCTCCATTTCATTCTTTTGGGTTTAATAATATACTCTCTGTTCGGAGACCAAGGCAGGAGGATTGCTTGAGGCCAAGAGTTCTAGACCAGCCTGGTCAACATAGACTCTGTCTCTACAAAAAAAAAATTAGCCAGGCATGGTGGCTGTGTATCTGTCGTTGTAGCAGTAGGGAGGCTGAACCAAGTGGATTGCTTGAACTGAGGAGTTCAAGGCTGTAGTGAGCTAGATTGCACCACTGCACTCCAGCCTGGGCAACAGGGTGATACTTTGTCTTTAAAAATATCTATATCTATCTTTACACACATACAGACTACAGAACCTTATAAAGTAAACTTTTCCAACCCGTGGCCCAGGATGGCTTTGAATGCAGCCCAACACAAATTCATAAACTTTCTTAAAACATTATGAGATTTTTTGTTGTTGTTACTTTATTTAATGTGTGGCCTAAGACAGTTATTTCAGTGTGGCCCAAGGGAAGCCAAAAGATTGGACACCCTGGTTATAAAGGGTGAAAAGTACTCCACTCAGACTGATAACCTTTTATAAGAACTACGGCTCTGAAACACTGAAAATTGCCTGCTCTCCTTTTTCTCAAATGATAAACCTTTATTAAAATTAGTTCTTTACCATTTCATTTGCTCCATGTTACTTTTTTTTCAAATGAATTAGTACATTGTTTTTAAATTAGATACTATTGTGATCTCAGTACGTGAGAAGGAGGTAACCCATCAGCTTCTCAGTTTGAGTAAAATTGAGTTTCCTTTTCTAGAAACACCTTTGTTCTGGTAACAACTGCTTTCTTAGTACAGCATCTAAGTGACATTTTTTCTTTCTTACTCAGAAAGGACTGCTAAAGTTTACTGCCAAGTTTTGCTACCATTTACACCAGGGGTGTCTAATGTTTTGGTTTCCCTGGCCCACATTGGAGGAAGAATTGTCTTGGGCCACACGTAAAATACACTAATGCTAACAATAGCTGATGAGCTAAAAAAAAAAAAATTCACAAAAAAGAAAATTCTCAGAATGTTTTAAGAGACTTTACGAATTTGTATTGGGCTGCGTTCACAGCCGCGCTGGGCACCCACTGGCTGCAGGTTGGACAGGCTTGATTTACGCTGATGTTAGGAGATGTTTACGGAGAAGGATACAGTGAAAAACATTAGGTAGAAGAAGTCATTTGGAAGATAAACCAGTAGTGCCTAATATAGAGAGAGCACCATGAAGAGATTCTTGGAAATTTTGAAGAAAGAGAAAATTGGCTTCTTAATGGGGTGGCTAGAATGCGTGTCAGTTACAGTGCTAAGACACTAGGGATTTAGTACTGAGGAAAGTTGGTCATGGCCTTTATAACTCAGTGTTTTGTAACTCTTCTGTTTTCTCTCTATTGCCAAAGTCTAAGAATTAGAATTATTAATACTGATCAGTGTATGGGAATTCTCTCCAAACTGAATTTGGAGTTGATATATCTATGAAAATTGAAGTGGAATACTGATGAGCTGTGAAGAAGAAAAGCAACCCATGGAAATAATGTCACTGATGAGTCAAAGAGGGTTAAAAATAAATTTTTAAAAAATCACTTTGAGGCTGGGCACGGTGGCTCACGCCTGTAATCTCAGCACTTTGGGAGGCCGAGGCGGGCGGATCACGAGGTCAGGAGATTGAGACCATCCTGGCTAACACGGTGAAACCCTGTCTCTACTAAAAATACAAAAAAAAATTAGCTGGGCGTGGTGGTGGGCGCCTGAAGTCCCAGCTACTTGGGAGACTGAGGCAGGAGAATGGCATGAACCCGGGAGGCGGAGCTTACAGTGAGCCGAGATCATGCCATTGACTCCAGCCTGGGCGATAGAGTGAGACTCCGTCTCTAAATAAATAAAAAGTAATCACTTTTGGTGATTGCAGTATTTCTTGATATTTGAGAGAATTATTTAATAGGATAGTAGAAATTACAGGGCATCTTGGGTTCAGTGGTAACAGAAAGGATGCTGATGCTTCATTTAAGGAAAGTGGCAGTGTAAAGAAGGAGATGGAGAGTGCCATAAGAAGGGAGGCTGGATGCAGTAGCCCATTCCTGTAATCCCAGCACTTTGGGAGGCCAGTTGGAAGCCAAGGCGGACAGGTCACTTGAGCTCAGAAGTTCAAAACCAGCTTGGGCAACATGGCAAACCCTTGTCTCTACAAAAATAGAAAAATTAGCCAGGCATGGTGACGCATATCTGTAATCCCAGCTACTTGGGAGGCTGCAGAAGGAGGATTGCTTGAGTCTGGGAGGTCAAGGCTGCAGTGAGCCGTGTTCAAGCCACTGCTTCCAGGATGATGGCCAGACCCTGTCTCAAGAATGGAAAGCAGAATCAACAGAATAGTGGTTTTTATTTTGTTTTACAGATAATACACAGACACAGTTGAGTGTTCACGAGTTAAGGAGTTGTATGTTAGGATAAAGATAGGCACTTTAGAAGTCCTTTGAGGAATGGCATGGAATAGCATCTAAGGCATTGGTAGCAGTTAGCTTCGGCGATGAGGCAAGCTGTCTTTGGAGTCTAAAGGAGAACAATCTTCACATAGGTAGATGTAAAGAAAGACAGGAATATTGGTCTGATATTTCTTTGTAAAGCAAGTGTGGGGTGAAGCCATATGCTGCAAGGAAACCGGTGAAGGGTGTTACTAGAAACTTGGAGAAAAAGGGCTAAACCACTTGCATACCTATACCTTGGCAAGTGGCCAAGAATAATGTGAGCCTGGAGAAGAATCTGTTTTTTATTGGTTGCTTATAGTTGCTAAGGCATGCCTCAGTGTGAGCATTGGGACCTGATGAGTGAGATTCTAATTTTTTGAGGTACATATTTTTAGCATAGGAAAGCTATGGTGTCACTAGAAAAAAACCAAAAACCAAAAAACTACTTCATTGGGTTTATTCTGTTACTCTTCCTAAAGGATATTCCAGGGGAGACTGACTTTTAAGTGATGTGGTTTCCTTCTGTTTTAAAGTATTTCCATTGTTAGCTTTGTAATTTTTCAGACCTAGAAATAAGTTGATTTCCAAAGGACTAACCATAAGGATACTTTTTGGCCCAAGTGAAATATACCCTATGGTTTAGTTTTGTCAAAAGTGTTTAATAGGAATTCCTTTTGCCAAGAGGTAGAATCCGGTATTCTTACAATTTGAAAAGTAAGTAAAAAAATACTTTTTCCCATATTCTCAAAAATATATCTGTATTTTGGTAGCTTTTTTGTTTTAATATTTCAGATACAGATATACTGTATTTTGGGAACTTTTGATTTAATATTTCAGATACACATATATTTGAGGTTGGAAATATATTTGTGGTTGGAGATGGCTTTCTTTTTGGCTTAAGTGAAGTCTTGAAGAATTGGTTTATATTTAGATTGCCTGGCTTGATTTTATAAGGCAGTCATTTAGGAATTGGATTGTTGGCAGAAGAAATTATTGCTGTTACAGCACAGTCCTTAACTTTAAACAGTGTTACTTATTGGAGCCATTTGCAAGGCTCATCATTTGTGAAAGGAGGCATCTCCTTCTTTAAGATGAAGTGTAGTTTAACTCGTCCACATGAGACGTTTTCTACCGGGTCTCCTTCCTGGTGCTGCTGAGAGCATGGGAGATGGGCATGTGCCCCGCAGCTATGGCTGCAGCTCCATGTGGCAGCCTTACAGTGGCTGCTGAGACTGAGAGTCTCTGAGAAAACTTGTCTGTTACTTTGTGATGGTAGCCCCTGGTGAGTAGAAGACCCTTTTCCAAACCCAGTTAAATGTATTTAAGTATGAAAGGCTAATAGAGTTAATAGTAAAGATTAAAATTGCACCTTTGGACTCTTTGAATGATTTTTTATTATTTGAAACACTTTTCTGAAATAATGACCCTTGTATTTAAATTGCATTTTTCTTGCATATATGTAAAGCATTGGAACAGCTGGACTCAAGCCAGTCCTCTGTCTCTTTTCCGGCACTGTAGTTATAGATGTAAGCAGAAGAACAGCTTGTTTGAAGTAATGGCATGTTTGAATGTTGTCTTTCTCTTTCTTCTGCCAGGGAGGATATGTATGCCCAGGACTCTATAGAGCTACTAACAACATCTGGTATCCAGTTTAAAAAACATGAGGAGGAAGGAATTGAGACCCAGTACTTTGCAGAACTTCTTATGACTTCTGGAGTGGTCCTCTGTGAAGGGGTCAAATGGTTGTCATTTCATAGGTAAAACGACTACATTGAAAATGCCTTTTGTTTTTCCATCTCATACTTGCTCCACACTTACCTGGGGCACTGTGTTAGTAATTTCAGGTTTAATTCTAGAAAGAGTTGACTGCCATATAGAGTTGTCTCCTGACTCTGAGGAGGCTAGTGTTGGTCTACTTAAAGGTTAATTTAAACTATGGGATCCATTTTTGCCTGTGAGAAGCATGTTGCATAGTGGAAACAGTACGGGTTCTCTACAAAGTGAAAGACCCCGGTTTAAATCCAGCAGTGCCTTTGGAATTGGTGTTACCCAGAGTTTTCTTTTACTGTTTCTACACCTTAGTTTTTAATGTTCTACAGGGGAAACCATTTATTTACATTTACAAAAATTTATTGAGTATTTACCATATGGCAGGCACTGAGATGAGATTCTAGGAATTAAGCTGTGAATAAAACAGACAACAATTATTTTCCTCATGGAGTTTATATTCTCATGGGGGTGGGCAGATGGTTTTTAAAAATGGAGTTCACATTGATTTGTTAGATAGTGATAAGTACTATCACAAAACAGCATAGAAAATGCTAGGGATGGGTGTGGAGGTAGATTTTAATTTTTTAAAAAATAAAGTGATAAGGCATCCCTTTGAAGAAATACATTGAAGACTTGTTTTAATGGTCACTAAGATAACTTTATAAACAGTAAATTCTCAATAACTGGTGGTTTTAAGTTCTTTATTGTTATGAAACTAGATTTTTTAAGAGTGTTTCTGGTAAGGAAACTAGTTCCGATTTTGTGAAATAGACTTCCATGTATGAGAAAGAGTTTTCCCATCTAAGTAGACTAAACTGACCACCCAGGGATTAAAAGTAACCTTCAGAATGGTTACTTTCGTTAGGTTTTGAAAAAGCTTTATGTTACATAGATGTTAATACTCTTACACTTGATCCACTTCACACATTTATTTTAAATCTGAGTCTCCTTGGTTTAGTTTGTATCTCTGATCTGTGGGATGTTTATAGTGAAGGATTTCATGTGGGCAACTTTGATGTGTACTAAGCAGAAACTGTTGAGTTGTAGGTAGTGAACACACTGATTCTTACTTATCATCTTTTTTTGTCTCTTTTCTACTTGAACCCATACCTTAGGAGACACAACTTAAGACTCTTGATACAAATAACTGTTTTTTAGTCATTTTTTCTTCCCTAGATATGAAGATGTAAAAGAACTGGAAAGTATTGTCCTATCCTTTTACTATATATGACATACTTTTTCATTTAAAAAATACTCCGACAAAATACAGTGCACTAGGCACTGGGGTATTAAGATGAATGAAAACAAACAGGTTTCATTCATGTCGTCTTGGAGTTTAGAATCTAAGTTAGACTGATATATTTAAATATTTATTAAGATACAAGATTTTATTCCATTAAATATCATTAGCTGTTTTCCTCATGTTCTAATCTATTTCAAGTAATAAGGAATAGTTTAGGAAGTTTATAAATCCTAAGTGCTAATATGATCTTAAACTTTTAATGTTAGTAAGCAGATGCCTTATAGGCTTCCTGTCAGAGGTCCTGTAAGGAAAAGTAGACAAGGGATGGATGTGTCTACGTGGCCTGGAAGTGTAGGGAGACAGAAGGCTGTGAAAAAAGGCCAAAGGGAGAAGAGGTCTGGATTTGAGAATGTAGGAGTTTGCATTTTATGATGAGGAGAGTAGTTATTTTTTTACTACCCTTCACTTCTTCCATGTGCAACATTTCCATTAATAATGACTCTTAGGGAGCCACACTGAGAGGAAGAGAATTGTGACGGAAGAGAGGGAGAGACGACTTAATAACATAGTCATTTAAGAGAAGTGAAAATACCGTGTTACAGTCTTATTCTTTGGATAATATATATGACCACCTTATGAAAAAGATGGGATGTCTTGCATTACTTTTGCCTATCGAATGCCAGTTGTCTTGCTACATTTGCTAACTCCTCTGGCCAAGTTTCCATACATCTTTATTTCTCCATTTCCATAGTTATTTAAAAAAGTATTTTGAGACATCTATGGGCAGCTTGATGCTCTTTTGGTGTTCTCAATTCAAATATCAACAAACTAGTATTTTTGTGACCACAGGCTTGGTTTGATAGTGTAGATCTGTGTTGATATCTCTGAATAATAAAGTGATAAAGTTCTTAATACTGTAAAATGACAGCATTTTCCCATTATAGTTCTCAATGTTTGTTTTCTCTGTTCTTGTGTGCACTTCTCTTTAATGTTTTTGGAAGGACTATAGTGTGACTTGCTTAAATTTGAATCAGATAAACTTTTTTTTTTTTTAATCTTTATGGTATTTATGTGTCCCTCTTCTCTATTCTTTTAACCCTTTTATAGTGGTTACGACTTTGGCTACTTAATCAAAATCCTAACCAACTCTAACTTGCCTGAAGAAGAACTTGACTTCTTTGAGATCCTTCGATTGTTTTTTCCTGTAATTTATGATGTGAAGTACCTCATGAAGAGCTGCAAAAATCTCAAAGTAAGGCTTCAGGTGGCATTATCTATAGCAGCATGCTGTTCAGACCAAGGGACTGTCATGAGAGCCTAGGCTGGGATGTTGTTTTAAACCATATTTTACAGTATTACATTAAATGCAATTATATTATCTGGTCATGTGATTTTTTTTTCTTGCATACATGGTAATTTATAGGGAATTGTTTTTTCAGAGCTTCAGTATGTCTTGGCAGAAGGCAGAATATTCAACAGATTTCTAGCTTAGGTCAGATTCTTGTCATTGCTTGCCAGATTGAAAATCACAAACAAAAACAAACATCAGAGGACAGTGAGGCTCTCATATGCACACCAGTGTGAGTTCTTTCTTTCTCCCAGCACGCATAGAATCTCTTCTTACAAGATAGAATCTAAGGTGGCCAGAGATGTGCAGATGTATTCAGTAATGTGGCAAAAGAGTTTTTCTTTCCTTTTGGCTTATCTTGGCTAGAAATTACTGTGTCAGTTCTAGTGATAGGATAATGTTCCTAGGATAAAACTACATAGCTAAAAGGTTCTTTTTCTGGCCAAAAGATGTCAGCTTCTTACAGTTAAGTATGATGGGAAATGTGTAGGTCCTGCCTAGATAGTAGTAACAGTCTGACGCTGCATAATGTGTATTTTTAAACTCTAAACATTAATTTTTTTGTTTTTGAGATGGAGTCTCGCTCTGTCACCCAGGCTGGAGTGCAGTGGGGTGATCTCAGCTCACTGCAACCTCTGCCTCCTAGGTTCAAGTGATTCTCCTGCCTCAGCCTCCTGTGTAGCTGGAATTACAACTGCCCATGACCACGCCCAGCTAATTATTGTATTTTTAGTAGAGATAGGGTTTCACCACGTTGGTTACACTGGTCTTAACAGATAAGATGAGAAGCTTTCTTTTGGCCAGTGTTTACCTTTAACAAGGGATATGGTCAGCATATGACTAGAGAAATTTTCAAGAAAGGTTACTTTATGTTTGTAGCAGTAGACTTCTGTGTAATTTGAGGGGACTTCCAGTAAGTGAACTTGCAGTAGGGTGTCCCTTACTTGAGAAACAGTCCACCCTGTGAAAGCACACTGCATGCTGAGGCCTACATGTTTTCACTTGACTTTTTTTTTTTTATTGACATGTCTGTATAATGACAGTTTTCAGGAACAGGGGACCAAATTATTGCTCGTTACGTGGTTGTTACTGGGAAGTTTCTAAGTACAGATATTCTCAATGTGTCCTGAGTAAGCTGCTATGTTAAAATTCAGGTTAACAACAAAGGTGCTTTTTGACCTATAGTCAGCCATGCTGTTCTATTCAGTTCTATTCTGTGTTCTCCTGAGCAGCTGCTAATGATACCTAATCCTCGTGCTATTTTTAGCACAGAAGCAACTGCTGTGTAAAGCATTGTTTCAAGCTGTGATGCACAGAAGGGCCATTTTGCTGGTGGAGGCCTTAACAATTTAGAGAAGAATTTTTGTTTTGTTGTTGGTGTTTCTTTACTTCACTCTCTATCCTCATTCTCCCCTCCCTTTACTCTCCTTCCCTCTCCTCCCACTTTCTTTCCTTCTGTTACTGTCTTTCCCTTCCTTTCTTTTCACTCTCATCTTTCTTTTTTAATCTTAGCAGTATTAACATAGGTGCATTATAGCAGACCACTCTAAGGAGTTGTGTGCATATACGCATCTTAACAAACAAAACCATAGTTAAGCATTTAGCATATTCTTAATGATTTGGTTATTCATAATGGCTTTGTTTTGTAAAAATTAAGTGAAAACTACAAATGGATGGTGGGAAGTTTAAGAAAATATGGAAACAATGGTGTTATACTAGCTATGCAGTTTTACAATTATTACTGGATTGATAGACCATGAGTGTACTTGATAAATATTACCCTATATATGGTCTGCTTCCCTCCCATATCTAGGAAAGTTATTTACTTGTCATACACCTTGAAACATAATGAAGATACATTTTCCCAATTAGGATCTTGTTTTCTATTAAATGATACTGTTTCCACATTCAACAAATACATTAGTAATTCACATTCTCTGTTTCTTCCCCCCAATCTTTATAAAATTCACCTTTACATACTAAAGTTTATTTTTATTTTGGTCAGTGTCTAAGTTTGTAATTTGTGAAAGTAGGCGTTGCAGTATTTTCCTCTTTGACAAGCAATTTTTATTTCTTCTAGGGTGGATTACAGGAGGTGGCAGAACAGTTAGAGCTGGAACGGATAGGACCACAACATCAGGCAGGATCTGATTCATTGCTCACAGGAATGGCCTTTTTCAAAATGAGAGAAGTATGAAGACATCACTGCCTTTTTCTCAGTTGGTTGTTAGGTTGAGAACATTAAAAATCTTATGGCCAAAGATTTTGGGCAACAAGTACCTACTAAGTAAAGATATATTTAGAGATACCATATGAGTCACATCCACTACACTTAAAAGTATTCAAAAATAAGTCATCTTGAAATGTAGTTCAGAAGGAACTGGGAGAACATGTTCATCATAGAACCAAAAATTTTAAAACATAAACTACCTGAGAAATCATGTAGGTCCAACCATATTATTTCTCAGGTGAGAAAACAGGCTGATAACTTCCATGATCAAACACATTACTAGTGGGAAAACTCCGGAGTTCTAACTCCCATTGGTGCTGCTTCTACAAGGCAAGGAATCTTTGTATTAGGTTTCTTCTAGCATGGCCCTCTTTTAGGCTTTAAATTGGTGATAAATATGTTATTTGCTCATGTCATTCTTCAGTGCTTTGAAGATTTTATAGAGAAGGACTCAGGCTTTTTACTGGATTGAGTCTTAAGAGGGGAGTTGAATTCTGAAGGGATAAAATAAATCCAACGTCCTAGTTGAATCAGAAACCCCATTAGGAAAACCCTCCTTAAATGGCAAAAGGCATGTTAGGTATGGAAGAATGGAACTTAATGAACCCATTATTCACTCTTAAGTAATTAAGTGATATGCACAGATACACCTAGCTATAGGTAAACAGGAAAATTGTGCAAAAACAAGTGAGGTTTTTCTTGGCTCTAAGTTTTCCTTTTTGCAAAAATTCTCTGTGGATTTGAGTATATTTTCTCTTAGACATGAAAGAATTGACTGAGACTGAGAATTTAAAAACTTTTTGGAGCAATGTATTGATAATAGAAAGCATTAAAGCTGTTTTGCTAAGTAGTGTTGATTCAGAAGTGATTTGGACTATCCATTCATGACACGTAAACATTTTGTTTTGGAGTCCTTCCCATTGTTTCATTAGATAATTGAAATAACCTTTTAGATTTTTTAGCTTTGCATTTTAAAAATGTCTTAATGGTTTATTTAACTAAAGGTGGATTTCTGGCACTAATTTATTTTTATTTTTCTTGGCTTCTTCAATGACAGTAATAGAGTGTGAATGTTTGGATTTTACTGTCCATGACTTTACAGTTTATTTATAGCCAGCTCAGCCTTGCCTGTAGATTTAAGACAGATTATGAACCTAAACTTTTTTTTCCCCACCATCATTGGCTTTCTTCATTCTTACTCGAGTATTGTTAAATTAATGGAATAAATATTTATTTATCCACGATGACAAATTCTTATAAAAATGGTCTAAATGGAAAAGACATGCATTTGTACATTTTTTTCATAGTCTCTTACTTTGGTTTCTGAGCTCTGTACTTTTGAGGACATTAGTTTTACTCATTGAACTGAAATGTGTAGCCTCAAAGGAACACCATAGAAAAGAGCCATCATTATCTCAGTGAACAGTCAGTACTTACATTGCTGAAATATAAATTACAAGTGGTTCCCTTTGGTTAAAATTATCTTTTTTTTTCTTCAAAATTCCTTTTTAGATGTTCTTTGAAGATCATATTGATGATGCCAAATATTGTGGTCATTTGTATGGCCTTGGTTCTGGTTCATCCTATGTACAGAATGGCACAGGGAATGCATATGAAGAGGAAGCCAACAAGCAGTCATGACATGAAATAGTCTTTTTATTTTATTTTGAGCTACACACATGCTTGTATATAGGTTTTATCTCTGGTTGAATCCCTTGAACAATAGACAGTACCTTTCCCCCCCCCTTTCATGGCCCATTTTATTGTCTACCTTTCACTACTAAGTATGACCGTTCCTATCTCAGATCTTAATAAAAAACAAAACAAAACAAAAAACCAAAACAAAAACTCATTCAGGTTAAATTTGGCCTTAATTTAATATACTTGTTAGCAAGCGTGTGTGACAGAGAGTGGGGAAAGCTACATCACTGAATATTTTGATAAACTTTACCTACTTGAGTTTGGTTTATTTTTCCCTTTTCCTAAATTGACTAGCACTGACTGTAATTTATTTCCCTGTTTCATGTCTCTCTCTTCCATTCTGCAGGAGTTTTAGCTATTTGAGATTGTGGACCATCAGTTTTGCACTTTAGAGAGCGTTTCTGACTCAAAACCTCTGTTTTATCAAAAATTTTGTTTTTTCTTGATCTTAGCTGGAAAAATGACCATCTGCCACCTTGACACAGTATTTACTTGGTTTTGACTCACAGAATATAGCATATTCATTGTGCAAACTGTCGATTCAGCGAAACTAAAAAAAAAAAGACAAGAAACTACTGAGGAGCTTAGTAACTGCTGTTTCTGTACGTAGTGTTTAATCTTCCAAGCACATCTAGTGTCTGTCAGTTTCTAATTGGCATGTGTAGGCTGCTCTGTGACTGAAGAATTTTCAAACCAGCTTTACACCCTTCAGGAAAAATCCCTTGTGATTGGATGTTTAGTATCTGCCAGGAAACTGGTACTCAAGATGTTGAAGCTACAGTTATTTTATGATAGCACACTTCCCTTGATCTGCTTATTTTTATTCCATCACCATTTACCCTTGTCTTTTTTTAAAATTTTATTTTGTAGCCATACTTATGATGCTTTTGATTTGTTGGTTACACAAATCAATTTTATTAAAATCCAAAGATAACAAGTCTTTAGGTATATTTTGTACCAGATTAAATTAGAAGACAAAAATTGCGCTTTCATAGTTGCTACAAAGGTAAATAATGGAGAGATTTGGTACAAAACAACAAATTATATATATATATATTCTCATATATATATATAGCTAATAAAATTACCTGAGGAGTGTAATGCTTGTTTATTTTTTTGTGTATATCTTTGCAATCTATTTTATATATATTGACAAAAGAGACTGTGAAATATTTAGCCATGCAGAATATGTGACCAGACCAGAGCATGTGTAGGAAGACTTTGGTAATCATTAACTGTACCCTGAAATGATGGACTACAAGTTATAATGTGTGTTACCTACACTTCAATCAGTAATATTAGCAAATCTTCAAATGTTAGTCACATTGGTTTGTCTCCCTTGTACATTCTTTATTCATGATATTACAGTGCTGTAACTGGGTGGTCCTTTTTAAACAAAACATTATTTGCAAAACAGAGGGTATTATTTGTTTTTAAAGCTTTTGTAAATAAAGGCTTCAAAATGTTTTCTTATAAATGTTGATGACTGGTGATTTTGTTTTGGAAATACTCATTTGGGGGATATTGTTCATTTTTATTTGGGCAACTCAACAGAATTCAGTAACTTCCTTCATTAACCCTAGATGATTATTAGTCCATTAATTGAAAAATCAGTCTGAGTTTTCTGCATTTCAAGTGTTGGCTTATTCTTGTTCTTTATGAGTACCTCAACTAGCTAAGTAAGGATTTCTATTTCTCCTTTCCAGGAATGCATTTATTCATAAGGATATACTTAAAAGGAAATACATCTGGTGTAACTGTGGCTCTTTAAAAAATCTAACACAATGTAGCAAGTTTCTGACTGGCTGCTTTTCATTTTGTCTTTGCTAAAAAGGAAGTGAAACTTCTTTTCGCTTGTGATTTCAGTGTTTTTATTGAGAAAACTAACATTTATAGTTACCTATTCTTTGAGAAATCAATGTGAAACGTTTTTAGTAGCCACATCGTTGCTCAATCTCATAACTTGTATCAGTTCTGGCTCTGTCCCTAAAAAGTATAGATAATCCCTAACTTAACTATCTTTCAACTTAATGATTTTTCAACTTTACAGTGGGTGTATTGTAACCCCATCAAAAGTTTAGGAGCTCCTTAGGACCTATGATGGGGTTACAGTTTCTACTGAATGTGTATTGCTTTTGCACCATTGCAAAGTCAAAGTTTGTAAGTTGAACCATTGTAAATTGGGGGACTGTATGCTGTTGTCTGCATTAAATGAATGTTAGTATTTTTTCAGATGTAACCTCATTGTAGGTTGAGTACCTGTATAGTATTTTATAACTTCTGTAGAGGAACATTTTGACTTTTACTGGGTCTAAGCTTTACTTTATTTTGTTCCAGACAGTCTGAATGTTTGTAGAGTCTAGGTTTTAGATGTAAGATATTTGGATAATTTTTTTAGTGTTCCTGAACCATTAATTACAGACTCATACAGTCTGTTAAGTCTACTAGAGCAAGGGTTGTCAAACTATGGCCTGCAGCCGGAATCAGCTTGCTGCCTGTTTTTGTGTGGCCCATGAACTGAAAATGGCTTTTAGTTTTAAGTGGTTGGGAAAAATATTCAAAAGATTATTTCCTGACATCAGACAATTACATGAAATTCAATTTTTAGTGTCTATAAGTTTTTATAGGAATGCAGCCACAATCATTTACATATTATCTATGGATACTTTTTTGCTATAATGGAAAAGTTGAGTAGCTGCTACAGAACCTGTTTAAGTCTGTCTTGTTTCACATTGCTGCTTGGCAAGCTACAGAATCATGGTGATGCAGATATAACCTGAAAGCATTTAGAATGCCCTGTGTATTGCTAGATTTGTTACTTTTTCTGCTACCAGTTCATGCCCTGTATCTCAGAACAAGAAAAGTATACTTTGATATGTTTTCAAGGCACACTAGAATATGGACTATTTTATTATATGGTGGTATGTTACGTTTATAATGCAATGACACTGTAACTGGTAAAAGAAGATTGACAGTATCAGACTAACAAACATCACAATATTCCCAACTCGTGGAAAACAAGAGTCAGAAGAATTAGAAAATTTAAATGAAACATCATAGAATTTCACAAAATAAAAATGAGGCTGCAACCAAAATGTTTACAAGTGGCCAATTTGTTAGCCAAGCAAAGAAAACCATTTACTAATGCTGAATTATATCATGCTTGAAGACTAACCAACCCAAAGAAATGTGTCCAGAGAAAATTAAGATATCAGCCTTTTGATAACAGTCGTTTGAAGAATGAGGATTTTGGACACAACATCAAATGATACCATTAATTCTTTGCCTCTTACTAGTCAGTACTGCCTAGCTTTATTTTATGAGAAACCATTGCTGGATTTGAAGTGACTGAAGAATTTATGGAACTACAAGTGGGAATATTTTCAAAAAAGTTGAGAAACAGTACGACCTGAAGTGGAATCTACTAAGATGTGATGCAACTGATGCTGGGGAAAAAATGCATGGAGCAGGAAAAAAGTTTATTTGGTCAAATTTATAAAGCTTGTGAAAATGTAAGTTGTTTAAAGCCTATAGCTCTTCACTTGATTATGCATCAGCAGGTAGTTTGCAGGAAACATTGGTGTTATTGAACTGGTCAACAGTGAACTTCATTTGCTCTTGTGGACCTAACCATCTTCAGTTCCATAAATTTTTTGTGAGAAACAGAAACTGAATATCCTGATTTGATTTGCCACACAGGCATTCAGTGGCTTAGCAGTGCTAAAGATTTATTTTTATTTTTTGGGTTCTTGGCTGACATTGAAATTTTTCTGAGTGAGAAGAACCATCCTCAAACACTGTTTTTTAACACTGAGTAGCTTTGGAAATTAGCTTTTGCCACAGACTTGAAAATGTTTCTTAATGGATTTGACCTGAAATTACAAGGTAAAACAATATAATATGGTAAATTCATTTCAATAAAAACTAAAATTTAAATAACAAGATTGTCAAGCTGCTTTATATACTTTCTGTGCTATCAGAAGTCAAAACAGTGCTCTATTGCCAAATCCATTTTTAGTGGATATATTTTCCTGTAGCAGTTTTTTGGACCTTGATGCAGTGCAAAGAAAATTTTTAAATTTTAAAAGCATTTAATTGCAGTTGAAGACTTTCCTCTTAATCTTCTGTTGGAAATGAATCATCTTGAATGAATGACATGCTAAAGGGCAAATACCAAAAAGATGAATTCTACAAATGCCTTACAAGTGATGAATATGCTTAAGTAAAATCATATGCTCATGGGTGGATGTGTCAGTATTTAGTATCTCGACCTATTTGTGTGAAAAGACACTTCCAAAGATGAAATACATGAAATCTCATTACACATCGGCATTAACAGATTTAACATTTTCAATTTATTCCGATGAGGGAATACCAACTTTTAGCCCAAGTTGAACAAAGTGTTACCTCCCCTCCCCTGCCAAAAAATCCCATTATTCCCATTAGTAGACCTCTATTACTAAAAAAAAAAAAAAAAAAAAAAAAAAAAAAACTGTACTCGATATTTTGAGTTTTCAATTTTTAGAATAAAAATTTTGTAAAAAGTTTCCTTGTTTGAGTACCTTAGTAATGTCCTTCATGTTATCTTAGCTTGCAAAGCCTCTAATATTTGCTACCTGGCCTTTTTAAAAAAATAAAAATTAAAAAAAAAGGCTTGTCCACCTAGAAGAAACTCAAGGGTCTGTATCTGTCCTGTTTGCTGTTTCATCCACATTGCCAAATGCAGTGGCTCCTCTGGGTAGACAACCTGAGGTGGAATCAAATTATGAATGCATGTTATCTCATGTCTATAAAATAAACGTGTCAGAATTTATAAATAAAGGGATAGGAAACATACTGATTATTGTGTGTCAGTGCTTTGTAGTGAAGGCCAGTTCACACATGCCATTTGCTACGTTGGTGTAATTTATATGAGAGCTTCATTTATAACAATGTTACCTGTCATTCATTTTTCTGTTAAGACATTATAGAAATGTAGGACTGTACACATCCAAGTCCTGCAGAATTTTCATTTCAGGTTTTAAAAGTTAAAAAAAAAGTCACCATAGAGTGAAAATTCCAAAAAACAAGATTCATTTACATTATCACTAGATAACTTCCATTTGTTCTAACTTGTATTATATGATTTTCTATAGCATTAGTCAATTTAACATTTAGTATAAAAGCAATTGAGCAATTTCTCTTTAGAAGTCCATTTCATTGCTTTGTAGTCATAGTCTGTAGGTGAATGAACAAGCTACCCTTCTCCAAAATTACTCTTCATTTTCTTTTTAAAGATAAACTGGTCAATACTCTCCTTCCTGGTATGGAGGAATTTTTTGTACATGAGAAGCATTCATGAATATAATCTGCCCTCTTGCTTTATTGTCAAAGGAGGGGAAATTCACTGCTTTCACACTCTTCTTTTTTGGCTCTTTCTCCCAAAAGATAAGAATCTTTATTTGGTACTATACCAAGAAATTGGAGTTCCTTTAGCTTCAGACAATATCATCATGGCCCCCAAATTGTTAGGAAATACAAGTTTGCAAGACTCCAAGGGGACTTAATATTTTATATCTTACTAGTCATGTCATAGGTTTTAAGTGTTTTTGACGGGGAACTGTTTCACTCATGCCATATACCTGTTTTGTTTTTCTAAAAAACTAATACTGTAAGTTGTTAGCAGGTATCTTGTATCACTGCAAAACCCATGTATAATAACAACTTGTTCTTGAGCTATATGTGTGTACATAGGCTTTCCTTCCATTCATTGTAGCCATTCTGGGGCTGTCCTCTACTTCTTGCCTAAGTATATGTTTTTAAAATAACTTTAGCACATTTGCATGCTACTCCAAGATTACTTTATAATTAAGGTCGCTTTTTAAAGTACTCAGCTTTCACACAGTAAGTGTTTGATTAGTTCATTTAAGATGTTTTTAATAGTACACTTTAGGGAGCCATACATACTGACAGAAAAAAGACACGAAATCTGAACTGACAAAATAGCCTTGCTCTCATAACTGAGTAAAATACAACAGGAGAACTGACACATTCTGTATTATCTTTAAATTCAGCATCAACAGAATTTTGTGTTTGAAGTAATTACTTGAAGTATATTATGCTTTTTTTTTTTTTTTCAATTAAGCACCTTTATCCATCAAACAGAAGCTATTAAGTATTAATAATTTCAGGTAGGATTCAGCTCCTGGTACTGTTAAACCTTACCTGGAAGATGCAACATAAATCATAGGTTGTTTTCATAAACCATAAAGTAGTAGTATTTTTCCTGAGCAATAGGGAACTAGCCATAAACCAGGGCTTAAAATAACTTATAACAAGTTTCCCTTTGGTTTAATTGGTACTCAAACCACTCAGAAGATTAGTCTTAACAGACATTTTCCCCCAAATGTAAACAATACAGAAATACTGAAAGCTGGCTATGAACAAGAACATCAAAACGATCTATTTTTGAACATTTTTCACCAGTTTGTTTTTTGCCGTCACTTTCCTGCAACAAGAAAGGTCTGCAAATGATTAAGTGTCTTCTGTTGGCATTGCCCAGATTATTGTATTTGAACTTTTTGCTGGTATAGGAACAATTCTCACAGGGTGTTGGTGATTGAGCTATTAGATACCTGGACTGCATCATCGTAGTTGTTTGCTCACATTTCAAGGGGACTATTTGAGGAAGGAAAAAGAAATGGGTGCCCTGTTTCAGAGTCTCCTGCAACACTGAACATTATTCTGGGAGATACTTCATGTTCATAGTTCTTGATTCACAGGAGTTTCTTTGAAATAAGCCTACTTGATTTCATCCTTTTGGTGATGTCCACTGTTTACAACCCAGGGCACTACCATAATAAAAAAAATAAATCTTATGGAAAAGAGAAAAGGAAAATGCATGGTTTGCAACATTATAAAGTATAATACAATTTCCTGTGTTCTGTAACACAATAAGATCCTTTGATAATAAATTCCAGAGGAAATCTGGTGGGGAACAGATTGCTCAGTTGTGAAATCTAGGTTAATGTTGGCTTCTACTTAATGCTTTTCATGGCGTTACAAGATCAAATTGCTAAAACTCACAATAAAAAGTAGAATCTAGCAATTTTTACCAAGACAAAGTGAGAAAATCCTAGTGGTATCTTTGTAAAACAGTAACAAATACTTCAGGTGTGTAACATAGTCTCCTTCCACATATAAGAGGAAATCGGTCTGAACTGGCTAAGTATGTGGAAAAGAAGTATAAAACATTTGGGATTAAGCCAGGTGGTCATCTGCTTAGGAAGAACACATTTCTGCAGAAAGATATTAAACGTGTTATTTGTGAAAAATCCACTTGTTGAAATGTCACTTTGGTCAAAATATTTGCAGATCAGAATCTGTAATCTGACTGTGTGGGTGGGATGGTTGTGCTGGAGTATACCTTCATCATGATTTACAATGTAAACTGCTTTGCATTTACCATTTTCTGAGGTTTGTATCTATGTTTGATCAAAGGTATCAGAACCATCACTTTTACAAACAAGTATCTGACAATGTAAGTATATACTAAAGGATACAGTTCAGAATCAGCCGAGCAAGTTTACATGTATTTCAAAATAGGGAAAATCTGCTAGTTTATAACATAATGGAGTAACATGTTTTTCATGTTTTCTTGAAGCATGAATCACGATTACGTGCCTAATTTTTTATAAATATGATTTATATCTTTGATTTCCCTAGTTTTTTTTGTCAACGTATGCCATATTTCCAATAGTTGTCTATTGATTACAGTGTACTTGAGTTTTACAGTCTAATTGTCCTCAGAATCACTGAACTACTACGAAGTAAACACCTTATCTTCTCACTACCCCTCCCCCAAAGACCTATGTTATGACCACACTGAAGACATGAATTTTGCCATTAGTAGCTCTAATAAACTCTTAGGAAAATGTATGCTTAAAATAATTTATATTGTCAGTGCAAAGGCAATTTCTTATAGACAGGTAATGAAGGTGATCAACCACTTTATTAGGGTATATTAGGAGTGAATTCATGGATATGAACTTCCTTGAATGCATCATGATTGTATTCAGATGCAACAGTTAATATATCTTTGAAATAACAATCCTCTTCCTTATATAATAGCAAATAACTAATGTATATGAAGCATTGGTACATTATTTTTAATGCAAAATTTCTTAAATCTTGATTCCTATATAGTAAAATCTATAAAAACAAGAAAAATAAAAATTACCAGTTTAATGGACAATAAGGACAGTTGAAGTATGTGTCTTCAAGTTCGAGTTAAGCCATTAAATTTTTTAAAGCAAATACTTAAAGGTAAATTTTATATAAATATGTACAAAATGTAGATCTATTTATTTAGCACTTTGTTCTCTCAGATAAATTTATATTGCATATCTAATAAGATATGCAAGTATCTCCAAAAATTATAACTTCTATAATTCAAAACAAAACAAAACAACCCTTTAAAGGTTATTCACTGTATGAAAACAGAAAGGGAACAATTACAACAATGAAATTGTTTTAACTTTTTCAAATCTGATTCTAATGTGCATTGACATATATTTAATTGTAGAAAAGACTGGGGGAAAAGGGCGTAACAGTACTCTAGCAGAGTAAAGGATAAAAATCCCTCTTTTTCCCCTAGCTTCCAGTTTGACAAGAGGGAATGCTTAATCGAATCCTGTCCACCAAAACAGCTAATAGTACTGTGCTTTGAAAAAAAAAACCTGACTTCATATAATTCTTAATACATCCTGTGCTGCTGTTGGTTTTAAGACTTCTAGCAGTAGCTATAGGTTCCAGTCTGGCACTTCAGGTATTTTTTTAAATGACCAAAACGTGCTCTAAAATGAAAGTTAAAATGTTATCATATTTTCTGAGATTTCTTGAAGCAGATTGTCAGATGAAACTCGTTAGCTTAAAACAAATCTGTAAAAGACTGCAGATTTTTCTACTGTTCGAAGAATTGCACTCTGACTATAAAATGGACTTGGCTGACATTGTTTCCTCCATAAGCACAATTAATATAAAACTATACTTTTAGGAAGGATAAGTAATTGCAATGATCCTTTATTCCATTATCCTCTGGCCTTCTAGTTTATTTTGTGTTGAATGTTTGGTTTAACAAAGATTTTGAAAAGTTTATCACCATTTTCTCTTGGATTAAATACCAATTACTTAGTTGGTCCAGTTTTAAAAGGTAATCTGCTTTAAATTCTCAAAATCAGTACCAAAAAAACATACAGAGTATTATTCTAATTGTTAACATTTACATAAATTATACTGGACTCAAGAAAACTTTTTAAAAATAGTGCATACAAGGCACAAGAGCTTATTATATTGACTGAAGCTGAACATTCTGGCATCAACAAACACACCATTTTAGTTTATCTCAAACTAAATTTCCAAACAGCATCCATTTTAGTTCATGTTGAACTAACTTTCCAAAAGTTGTATGATTTTTATTTGATGATTTGCATAATTTAATCTTAATAGGTGTTTAAGGAAAAATATAGTTTACCTGTCATAATTTTGATGAGATGAGAAACAAATAATACAGATATAACTGGAGGGTAAATCTATTGACCTATTAGGAATTCTTAAGAGAAATTCAATATTTTTACTATATTCAACAGGAGAAATAATCTAAAGAGAGATTTTTAAAAAGCCAAACTGACAAAAGAATGTCATAAAACAATCTTCATAATTGCTATTGTAAATTTCCCAATTTAAGAAGATTAGAAGAGATGAAAATATATTTCTGATGTAATAGAAATGTACTGTATTCTGACAAAAGTATTCCAGCCAACTGCTTTAAGAGGGAGCTCAAGCTTCAATGTCCACACATTTTCCAGCAGAAAACAAGGGCTGGATTTAACTGAGGCAAAAATGGCTGAAGATCTTCAACTGCAGGCCACCTGGACTCTGTAATGAATTTTCATAATTATCACAGTTCACTCAGTCTGAGGCTGGATTCACACCAGAGGAACAAAAAGAAGTATGCTTTGCCACTTCCACCTTCTTAAAGGTAAGTTTTATGAATAACGCTTATCATTATAATGTGACTTGAAATCTCTGAAATCTTAATATCTTAATAGTCTCCATTTTCAGATTCAGAAGATCAGATCATTAATGGACTTTCTATGTCATAAACTGTGCTACCCATGTATTTGGGTAAAAACTGGTCCTTGAATTTATTCCAAGTTTTTCGGAGAAGATGTTTTCCCTGTTGATTAATAAACCAGAACTACTTTTAATATTTAATAGGAATTTGCATTAGTTGTAACAATGTGTGTATTGGGTCCAAAACATGTTATATTTTAAGCAATGGCTTGGAGATAACTGATCAATTCATATTCTGCATTTCCAGCCAAAGGGATATAGGCATAACTGACCAGTGGCACCTTCCTGTGGGAAGCCTCTTCCATCATCTGCAGCATTGATACCTTGAAATGAAACAGAAAACATGAAACTACTGTGTTAACCATAAACATGCACAATGAACCAACTCATTTCATAATCTGTTTCAATAGCATCCCTCATTCAAAACTGTTGACCATGCTAGCAGGCTCAGTAGATGTGTTCTTGAATACACACCTCTACATCAATACTGCTCAAACTTTAATATGCATATACAAGAGAGGATCCTATTAAAATGCAAAAAAAAAAAAAAAATGCAGACTCTGATTCAGTAGGTCTAGGGTAAGGCCTAAGATTCTGCATTTCTATCAGTCTTCCAGGGCATGACAATGTTGCTGGTTTGGGGCTACAATGTGAGTGGCAGGGTTCTATGTTGTTAGCTCTGCATTCATCTGAGGCTGAATGGAGTTGAGGAGTGGCAACTGAGTCGGGAAGGACATCTAGCGAAATGATTTTGAAATTTCATGTGCATAGAAGCACAACTTTTTGTTTTGTTGTTTTTCGAGACGGGGCCTCACTCTGTCGCCCCGGCTGGAGTGCAGTGATGTGATTTTGATCTCAGTTTACTGCAAATTCCGCCTCCCTGGCTCAAGCCATCCTCTCATCCTCCCACCTCAGCCTCTGGAGTGGCTGGGACCACAGGCACATGCCACCACACCCAGCTAATTTTTTTTCTTTTTGTATTTTTGGTAGAGATGGGATTTCACCATGTTGCTCAGGCTGGTCTTGAACTCCTTAGCTCAAGCAATCTGCTTGCCTTGGCCTCCCAAAGTGCTGAAATTACAAGTGTGAACCACCATGCCCGGCCAGCATTTTTTTATTTATACCATATGATAGGAAAGGTTGGTAAGCTAAATTTAATTTACTTTTCAGTACTAACTATGGGTTTAGGCACATTATAACCATCTGGAAACTGCTGAACAAACAAATATTTTATAAAAAGGTGGTATCATTTACTAATGTAGTTCAAAAATAGGAGAGAAAATATGAAGTTTTTTTGTTTGTTTGTTTTTTGTTTATTTGTTTTTTAAGAGTCTTGCTCTGTCACCCAGGCTCCCAGGCTGGAGTGCAGTGGCGTGATCTCGGCTCACTGCAGCCTCCGCCTGCCGGGTTCAGTTGATTCTCCTGCCTCAGCCTCCTGAGTAGCGGGGATTACAGGCATGCCACACCACACCCGGCTAATTTTTGTATTTTTAGTAGAGATAGGGTTTCACCATGTTGGTCAGGCTGGTCTTGAGCTCCTGACCTTGTGATCCACCCGTCTCAGCTTCCCAAAGTGCTGGGATTACTAGGCATGAGCCACCGTGCCCGGCCAATATGAAGATATTTAATATAAGTTAGGCATATCAATATCAGACTATTATTTGATATAAATACAATTTGAATGAATTGCAAATCTGAGATGCAACGCAGGAAAAAAATTATTTTTAAAACTCCAGTGTCTATTAGCTACTTTAGGGAAAATTAAGAAAACAAAACATGTTACTGCAACTGGTTATATCAATAGAATAGAAACATTACATCAGAAAATCAGGGGTGCATTTTTAGATCTATAGCACTGATTCATGCTGCCATTTTGTGATTATGACTGCTAATGTCATATTTGAATTAATAAAATCAAGTTTCTGTCAGATTTTTAATTTCAATGTTTTTATTTTGTCACTTATCCGTCAAATGTTGAGAACCTACTATGTGTCTGGCATTGTGCAAGGTGTTGGAGATAAACACAATGCTGGTATTATGTCAAAATACTGGGAACTCTCGATGGCTTTTATATATTACCATGTAACTATGTAAAACGCTTAACACACAGAAAAATTCCTAATAGCACTGACCTTAAAAACAACAGTTATTGTAACTGATGTCTTCAAAATATTGAAAAAAATCCTGTGAAATTCTGTTTTACAGAACTATGTTCTGTTTAATATGTTATTTGTGGTATTGGCTAGTGACTCATATTTGCTATAGTTCCATTCTAAAATTATTTTCAGAAATATAATAATGTGTCTTTGCCATTTAATCAAATTCAGATTAAATTTACTATTTTAGCAGTTATGGTCAGTCTGACTTATTGTAGCATCAGATATTCAGAGCTGATCCTGGTCTTCCCAAAATCAGATACTAGTCAGCTGGCAAATTGCCAGATCAGCATTTTGCTATTACAATACATGACTAATTTATCAAAACCAGAGCAAATAAAAACAGGTATCCATGAACTTTGATGCAAATCATTTTGTTTTACAAATGAATCTCTTGCTTTTCATAGACTTTAGGATTCTAGATTGCAGTTTTGTAAATAGAGAGTTATCTTGCTACCTTTAATATTCAGCTCTGTAAATTGTTTATTATATAGTTGTTTGTTCCAAAGGGGTTCCTTACTATAGCTTTTTATTGACTGCAGGCTTACAAACAGATCATATGTTAAAGAAACTGATTTGGAACTGCTGGGTTTTTAAAAAAAAATAAGGTTTAAAGAAAATGATTTGGAACACCTATCATTTTAAGGTTAACATATGCTATAAGGCCCTACTGTGACCCAAAAATGGGAATGACAGTGTGCTAATGAGTACTTTAATGAGATATAATTATATTGCACTTAGACTCAGTGAGAGTTTCCTAATGGATGGTCAAGGATATGACCACTGTATATATTCTGAAAAATGAAGAAAAATTAAAAATAATTACTCTAATTTCTAATTTCACTTTATAAGTGACAAGATAATTTTTACGTATAGTTCAGGATTTTAGGATTGATCCCTGCCACTTAATGCATTACTATAAAATGACTTTTGTTCATCAACTTATTTCTATAATTCATCAAGTTAACCTAAATACCAGCTAATACTGAAGCTAGGTCTGTGCTCAGAAGCCTCAGCATGGCTAATGCAATCTCACAAGTCAGGTAAAATATCTTCTATATAAGTCACTCATAAATTAATAAAAATGTTTATGGAAACTATTTACCCTAAGAAAATTAGAAGACTGTTAAAAATACAAAATAAAGGGAAAATTATCGTACTTTTGTAAAGTATGAATTTATCTTGCTTGAAGAGTTAAGTCTCATTCTCCATGGTTAACGCAGGATTGCTCATACCTTAATGAAAGAACATAAGTTAGCATTTTTGGTTGCTTTTGAACAAATAAGCAAAAACTTGTTATTCATCTAAGAATTATGAATCCCTTGGTAGACTTCCAAAGGTGCCTTGTACACAATAAGGGTATATATAAGATGGTTATACAGAAACACACACACCCCTTACACAGTGTCAGTTACAACCACTATCTCTTTCTACCACACACACAAAACACTAAAAACAAATATACATCTGAGGAAGTAGAGGAACACAATAATGAAAGATATATTGACCCACACTGCTAACATCAGGTTACATCGACATTTCCAAATTCTTCCTCTACCAACCTCATTCTAGTCAAACCAATCTTTGAGCGCTTTCTCACCTCATTTTTCTTGTTTCTTTTCCTTCCTATACACCATCTTTTAAACTTTTAAGTAGTTCTTCATTTCACCCATCCAACTAACAAAAAAATTAATCAAACATGCCGAAGAATTATAACAGCATGTGAAAATTAAGAAACCACTGCTACGTTAATACAAATTATATAAGATGAAACGTGAATCCCTTCTGGATGAAGAGGAGTTGCTTTTTTTCCACTTCTCAACAATTGACCCCCAACTATTTCTCACCTCTCTGCCTCTAAGGAAACTGATGGATTCAAAGAACAAATTGGTGTCATCAAAGTTTGTTTAGGCAATGCCTAGTCCTTGCCATAGATTAGAAAGTGAAATGGCATATTTGAAGGTCGAGAGAGTGACCAAATTATGAATAGTCAAATCATGGGACTCTCTGGGAGGAAAATATATTTGTTAAAAATAAGGCTATTTAAAGAAAGCTTGTATTTTAGGAGAAGACGACTGATAATATATGAAATGACTAGAATATTTACTTGGGATCATCCATTTGTTTTTCACTACCACTAAATCCCAAAGGTTTCCTCAAACTCTCATGTTGTCTGACTTTGGTTCACTACATTTTAAAACATTGACCGGTTTATTTGAAAAGACTAGAAATGAAGGAGAAAAGGTTAGTAGTCAGTCTGAAGATTTTCTGGCTAATAACACCTTAATCATAGATGTATGGCTTGAACTCCTTTATGTGGACACCACACATACGTGCACACATATGCATGTATGATCACCCTATTTTGTCTACTCCTTACCAACACTGAGAAATAGGTAGTCTTTGGAAAAGAAGGAAGCTAAGTCTAAAAGATGTTGGGTAACGTAACAAATATCACACACTACTGGGAGCCTAAATTAGGATTTTTAAATCAGGTCTGACTTTGAAGCCTTGCTTGTTCCTTGCTAATAAACTACACTGACTGAAGAAAACAAAAGATTAAATCAACAACAGTAACAAGAGGAATGTGAGTGAGATATGAAGAAATCTCAGGCAGCTGAAGTTATGGTAATTACGCAATAACTTTACTCAGACATTTTGAAATTGGACAGAAATCTTAGAGTAAAAGAACTGAATAATTTAAGGTCCTTTTCAGTAGATATTTTTCTACTATCTGATTTGATTGTAGTTTTTTTCACTTTTATACTTTATATTTTGAATTTACTTCTATCATTTTACTTGAGGAATGTGATAAAGATTTGGTTCTTTAAACAGAAAAAAGGCAATGCAGATCCATCTTTCACAAAATGATTTTCTGCTGCTAACAGGTATTAACGAACCTCATGAATAGTTCTCTGAAAATAATTCTGAATTTAGAATGGGAATCTGACTCCAAATTAAGAAAAAGTCTGTGGGTAATATAATGGATTTTTTAAAAACCATGTTTACCTTCTAAAAATAAAATATATCAAAAGATAGCCAAACAAGCACACCCTTACCTGCTTTGCATTTTCCTGGGTTTGTGCTGCTCTCCGTCCAAGACTGAGAATCAGTAAGAAGGTGGCTCTGGGACTCTCTCAATGGCTTTGCAGGAAACTGATGGTTTTCGGAACTGAATAATAATTGAATAATCATCAAAATCATCATAAGCTAATTTTTGATAGTAAAGTTGATTGTTTCTCAATGTATGGAAGCAAAACCACTTGCAGTGCAAGATGATTGCAGGAGGTACACAAAATAATGTGGGGAATACAAGAAGAAGACATTAAATAGCACTGACTAGTGGTGAGAAAAGCGTTCTCTCTTCAGTCTCTTTTCCTTCTGCTTACGGTAAGATGACAATCTCTAACAGTGGCAAATCTCCAGAGAACAGTCCTCAGCCCCAGGCTTTAGCAGGTAGTTAGAACTTAGTATTTTATTATCAATTTTATGTATGTATTTATGTTTGAGGCAGATTCTCACTCTGTTCCCCAGGCTGGAGTGCAGAGGTGCAGTCATAGCCTCAACCTCCTTGGCTCAATCAATCCTCCCCTATCAGCCTCCTGAGTAGCTGGGACCACACCACCACCCTCAGCTAATTATTTTGTTTTGTTTTTTTGTAGAGTGGTCTCCCTATGTTGTCCAGTCTGATCACAAACGCCTGGTCTCAAGTGATCTTCCTGCCTTAGCCTCCCAAAGTGCAAGGATTACATGCATGGGCCACCACGCCTGCCCTATTTTTAAAGTTATATTCTATTTATAGAAAGCTATGCCAGTTTCTCATTTATGAGAGTGGTATAAACTTTGGTTTAAAAATAAGCATAAGTGCCAATTTAAATACAGAAAACTATTAATTTTGTAAGTGATATGTGGATATGGAAGAAAATATGAATGTCATGGTAGGAAGACAAAGTTGAAGAAAAACTGGCCTACAGCTTCTAAAGTGGCCTAAATGGTCTTGAACACGATTTTCTCTATCTTCTTCTGTAAAACTGAAACAAAAAATTTGAGCAAACTATCTTGTAGGAATATAAAACACATCTGAAATTATCAGGTCTTACAAACCCAATGTTCAGTCTGGGGAGTGAGGAGTCTTGTAAGAAGTATTTTCTTTAAAATTTAGGTGGAAATGCCATACATCAACATATTGGATGGCATGAAAAAATATACATAAAAATATTTCACTTAGGAAACATTATTGGCATAGAAACTATTAGTGATGTTTTAGAATGTTCTGAAATAGTAATTGTATAGTATTCAAAAGAAAAAGCTACTTAAAATTCTTTCAAGAATAATTTCACATATTTGAGTTCAACTATATATAGTAACTATTATGTTTTTAAAGGATATATGGGTATGCTTTTTCTTCTTAATTACCTCATATCTAAAATTTTAGAATATTTCAATTTTGTGTAGCTTTAACAACTCCTTATTAAAATTTTGGAGGTAAATCTTAAAAAATAGAAAACAGCCTATCTCCATACAGGTTTAAATATATTATACAAAATATCTTACTTTAATTATTACTCTTCAAGAAAGGGACCATATAACAGGTACAGAAGACTAACTAGATCCTGGTTTAGGGACTCTGAAGATTCATTACTGCTAACAGGACTCTAGCAAAGGGCAAGAATCCATTCATTCAACAATATTTATTGAGTACCTGTCACTTTAACAAACAAAATCACTGTTCCATGGAAATTTCACTGTTATTGAGGAAGAAAAATAAATTTTGTGTGTGTGTATGTATATATCTATATATACACATATATACATATACACAAATGAAATAAGTCAGGTGATAATAAGAGCTATAACAACTGAAAAAATCAGGCTGGCCACAGTGGCTCACGCCTGTAATCCCAGCACTTTGGGAGGCTGAGGCAGGTGGATCACTTGAGGTCAGGAAGTTTGAGACCAGCCTGGCCAACATGGTGAAACCCCATCTCTACTAAAAATACAAAAGTTAGCCGGGCATTGTGGTATACATGTAATTCCAGCTACTGGGGAGGCTGAGGCAATAGAATTGCTTGAACCTGGGAGACAGAGGTTACAGTGAGCCGAGATTGCATCACTGCACTCCAGACGGGGTGACAGAGTGAGACTCTGTCTCAAAAAAAAGAAAGAAAAAAAAAAATTAGTGTAACAGGAAGTGGCAGAGAAAGTTACTATTTTACAAAGGGTTATCAAAGACTGCCTCTATTCTGAAGTTACGCCTGAACAGAATATAAATGAAGAGAAGACACAGCTCACTCAGATCTGGAGGAAGAATGGCAAGGAAAGGGAATTAGCAAGGACAAGGCACTATATAAGGAACATGCTTGGTCCATGTGAGAAAAAGCAAGATCTGTGTGTCTGAGGATTGTGAGTGAAAGGAAAGTAAAAAACAGTGACATCCAGAAGGCGAAGGGGAGAGGATTGCTTGAGCCCAGGAGTTTGAGGCTGCAGTGAGCTATGATCACAGAACTGCACTCCGGCCTGGGCAACAGGCTGTTAATAGAGACAGGAAGACTCTGTCTCCATTAAAAAAAAAAAAAAAAAGAATGACTGTTTGGGGTCAGATCAGACAGTCTTGTTAAGTGATGGAACGGACATTCATTAGCTTTTATTCTGAGTAACATGGGAAACTAACAGAGCTTTCAGTAGAAGAGTGACACAATCTGACTTATATTCTGAAGGGAAAATAGATTGGAGTGGGGCAAAAATGTTAGACCAGTTAGAAAACTACTGAAGTAATCCATGGGAGCAGGGATGACGGCTAGGACCAGGAAAGACGCCTTGTAGGTCGTTAGAAAGTATTCAGATTATAGATATACTTTAAAGAGACATCTGATAGGATTTGCAAATGCAGTAAATACAAAGTAATTGAAAGAGAGGAATCCAGGATGACCCCACAGTTTCTAGCATGAACACATGGGAAAATGGAGGTCACTAATACTGATATATGGAAGCACGGAGGAGATTCCGGTTTAGGGTGGTGATGAGGGTACACATGGCTGGGAATCAAATTCAAAGTTCTGCTCTGAACCTGTTTATTTGGAGATGATTTTTAGGTGTCCAAGTGCATATGTCAAGTAGACAGCAAGATATTCAACTCTGGAGTACAGAAGAGAGCAGAACTTGCCACAAAAATTTTATATGGGCTAAACATGGGAGATAGTACAATCCTACAGAAGAAAGAGACTTTAGCTGTCTAAATCTGACCTCAACATTCAAAGGAAACAGAGCCCTCAAAAGATTACTTCTTCAAGATCACCTAGTTGGGTAACAGTGTCAGAACTAAGATTTCTCCCAAATCTCATGGTGCCCTTAGTGGAAGGAGAAATATTATCTCTAAAACCAAAATAATTTCTTAAATTATTTAAAAAACACAAAGGGCAAAAAAGTATTATAAACTACTACTGAATTTTGTACAAGCTTGAAACATATTCTGAATAATTTATTAAAACTAGATTTTTCTGCACTGAGGTATATGAAAAACCATAAACATTTAGCTCTGTGGGATTTTCAAGCCCAAATGCACAAGGCATGATCTAGTAAAAACCTCTGATGCCCTTGAATGTCCCTGTGAAATACATACACCGGGCACCTTCACTAACTGGTAGGGTCTGGCTGTACATAGCTCACTCTAGGGATGGGGTGACAAATACCTTTCATCTCTTTTGACAATTTAAAAGGATTTTAAATATAAATTCCTTTTAAATTTAATTCCCAATTTCAAAGGGCAGAGGCAGGAGGATCACTTGATCCTGGGCGGTCATGCTACAGTGAGCCATGATCACTCCACTGCTCTCCAGCCTCGGTGACAAGTGAGACCCTGTCTCAAAACTAAAACTAAAACAAACCAACAAACAACAACAACAAGTACTTTAGAATGGCTACCAGGAACACCGCCTTGAGGTTTATGGGGTCACTCCAGGCTCCCTAGGAAAAGGTACTGTGATCAATAAGAAATGTTCAATATGGAGTGTTGGTGTGGATTACTGTGTATGTGGCACTGAAGCAACTAAAAAAAGCTCTAACATTTAATGAAGAATTATATTATGGTTATGCTTTTGCTACTGGCTTTCATTTAAAAATTAGAGGAATGGTTATACTCAAATCTGTCACAAAGATATAAAAATTGGTGTTTCAAACCATTGGAAATTCATACATAGCATTTTAAAAGTTTAAGTAATTTTTCCTTTTGCCAGTTAGTAGCACATTCAGAATCAAATGTAAGGTCTTTCCGAGGCCAACCTCAAATTCTTGATAGTCTGGAATCAAAACAAACTTAAAGCTGGAGCAAAATCCTCCAGACAATGAATTTCCAAGACTCTGGCTCCTCTGTCCACAGAAATGGCTCAGATAATCTTTAGAGGTCTCTCAAGGGCACTAAGCCCATAATATACATTAAAATGGAATTGTCCATTTGATCTCCAAAAGCCTCAAGTTTCTTTACCAGTTACCACAGAGAGGAAAGACAGGGCGGGTCAGGGGCAATTTTACCCTGTCTGCCTAACTGAGCAGTGGGTAGCTAACTTTGACTTACATTTTTTTTTCTTTTAAGCACTACATTCATAAAATAAGATTTCAGTCAACCAAAATGTATAGAGAATTAACACCTTTTTACTCACACTTAGATTAATAATACCATTTTACAAGTATAATTGAAGCTTCTAATGTATCCCTCCTCAATCATACTTTCTTTTTTCCCTCATTTCAAGTGGAAACTATTGCAGGAAATTCTCTTATGGTCTTAATTTTTTTTCAAAGGAACATGTAACCAAAAGACACAATATGGTAAAATACATTATTTGAAAGTAAAATGAAAAAAAAATATATGAGATTACTTTTTAGCTGTGGAACTCAGCCCTGCAGGAGTAGATGGTTGTTCAGGATCCTGGTTAACAAGGCAAGTTGGAAAGGAGCAGCCATCACCTAGACTAGAATTAAAACAAAAATTTAGAACTGAACCATACGAAAGACAACAGAGTGAAACCCTGCCAAAATGCTGATGTCTGAGAGTAGAACATGCTATACTATAGGCAAAAAAAAAAAAAAAAAAAAAAAATTGTGTATTAGACATTGAGTTCAACATAGTGTTTAGGAAGATGATGAATTAACTGACTTCTACGTGATATTACAGTGAATCACAGAACAATACTTTTAAAAAATAAGAGTTCCTACACAGAATTGCAAGTCTATGGAACTAGAGGCTTTTCCTGAAACTATCTTTTGCTATATTATTTTCATTAGTTAGAGCCTGAAAATTTTCACAAAAGAGTACCTTGAAAAAATGGGTAGCAACCAGTACTTCTTCTCATCACCAAAAACTTGTCGCATGTTTTTACTGAAACCCAAGCTGAATCCATTCTTATCTGTTCCATGTCGAAATACTGGACTTCTGAATGCCTCTAAAAAAGATGGTAAAGGAATCACATGAGTAAAGAACATATTTACTAGTAATCCTGAATATTTAGCAATAACTGAAGTAAATGAAGAAACTGCAAATCAATGGCTAGCTGACTGTGAGTGCTTATGTGCCTATCAACACCCATGAAATACAGGGTGTCCATTCTGTTTTAAAATATCATAAGATGTATCTATTTTAATTGTAAAATATGCCTTTTTATTATAACAGTACATATGCATTGTAGAAAATCAGAAAATACAAACTAGCAAATAAATTAAAACTGCATCTTCTGAATCTTTTGAACGATAGATAAATGGATGGATCCACAGATATAGATATACAAATCTACAGGTGTATTTTTTAAGAAAACCAAAATGAGACAATGTTTTACACACATTCCACTTGTTTTTCAGTAAATCCATTTTTTTTTTTTGAGTCAGGGTTTCACTCTGTTGCCCAGAGTGGAGTACAGTGGTATGATCATAGCTCACTGTAGCCTCGAATGCCCAGGCTCAAGTAATTCTTCTGCCTCACCCTTCCAAGTAGCTGGAATAACAGGTGCCATGCCACCATGTCTGGCTAAGCATTTTACAATTTCATTGAAACTGGTTCTCATCTAATACAATTTTTCCAGCTGACTATAAAATGTACTTTTGAACTAGTCTGTCCAAACCACGATCCAGTCCAGAACCATGTATTGCATCTGGTGATGCTCATTCTGCATATGAAAGCTGGTTCAAAGAGGCTCTGGGACTTGCCTAAGGTCACACAACAAACACACACAGAGTGAGACTTGAATACAGGTCATCAACATTCCTTCAAAAATACTACATTTTCTTCTTGAATCATGCTGAAATGCAAAATCTAACATTTTATTTTTGGAATATGAACATGGAGGTATAATGATTTTTCTCCATTATGTTAAAAAGGAAAATCTAACCAGCAGAATTAGGCACTATGAAAAAATGTGGTCATTTGCAAGATCCTTAGCATTCTTCATCCCAGGATATACAGTTTTTTCTAAAACATTTCATAGGACCATATTATCCAGGGGAAGTCCTTTCAGTGCTACAAGTTAAATCTAGAAGTTTCCAGAAGTTAAAAACCTCTAGAAACAATAAATTTACTTTTGACGAATTATAATTTAACTGCCTAACACATAATTTGAAATAAAATTCCTGGGCTTAGAAATTACTTTATTTTATCAGTAGTTTCACCCTAATAGTATTTGGTGTAATGATTTAATTTCAGAATTCTGTAATGTTTCATTTCAGAATACTGAAAATGAACACTAATTGACTACGCACTGTAATTAATCCTCATTGCATATTATAATAACCGAAGCTCACAGCTTGGAGTGTCCTTTATGATCATAAGCATTTGTGGTCCTGGTTGCATTCTCAAACTCCTAACTTTGGCCTAGAAACTCTACATAGCTTAGTCCTTGATTGCCTCTCAAATCTCATTAATGTATTTCTCAATCTTTAGCGTTCTATGCTTCAGCCACATGGAGTGTTTCTCAAATATTCCTAGTTTTTTTTCTCTTTTCCTGTAGGGTCTTTTATTTTCAATTGAGGTGAAATTCACAGAGTGTAAAATTAGACTTTTTAAAGTGTTCAACAGAATGTAATATATTCACAATTTTGTGCACTTCCCACCTATATCAAATTTCTAAATATTTTCATCACTCCAAAAGAAACTCCATATCCATTAAGCTGTCACTCCCTACTCCCCTATTTCCTTATTCCCTAGTAATCACTAATGTGATTTTCCTCTACAGATCTACCTATTCTGGATATTTCATAAAAAAGGGAATCATAATATGTAATCTTTTGTGATGGACTTCTTTCACTTAGCATGTTTTCAAGGTTCATCCATGTGTATCAGGACTTCATTCCTTTTTATGGTTAATATTCCATTGTATAGATATGCCACATTTCCTCCATCCTTGGATGGGCATTTAGGTTGTTTCAACCTTTTGATTATTGTGGGTAGTGTTGCTATGAACAATGGTATACAAGTATCTCTTTCAGTCCCTGTTTTCAATTCTCTTGGGTATATACCTAGGAGTGTAGCTGCTGGTTCATATGGTAATTCTATGTTTAACTTTTAAAAGAATTGCCAAACTGTTTTTCACAGTGGTGGCACCATTTTATATTCCCACAAGCAAAGTAGGAAGGTTTCAATTTCTCTACATCCTCACCAAGACTTTTTAAAAAAAAATTGTAGCCATCCTAGTGAGTGTAAAGTGGTACCCCAATGTGATTTTGATTTGCATTTTCCTAATGACTAATGATGTTGAGCATATTTTTCTGTGCTGGGATTTCTCAAACAACAAATAAATGATGGAGTGAGATGTGAACGAGGTCATCAACATTCCTTTCATAATACTACATATTCTTCTTGCATAATGCTGAAATGAAAAACCTAAAATTTTATTTTCCCCATTTGTATATTTTCTTTGGAGGAATGTTTGTTTAAATGTCTATTCAAATTTTTTGCCAATATTTTAACAGGTGTGTTTGTATCTTTTTGTTGTTGAGTTACAAGATTTCTTTGCATATTCTGGATAGTAGGGCCCTTATCAGATAATGAATTGGAAATACTATTCTCCTTCTGCAGTTTGTTTTTTTACTTTCTTGTGTTTTTTAATGCATGTAAGTTTTTAATTTTGATAGTGTAAGTTTCCTATTTTTTCTTTGTTGCTCATGCTTTTGATGTTATATCTAAGAATTCACTGTCATATTCAAAGTCCTGAAGATTTATCCCTCTATTTTCTTCTAAGAGTTTACAGTTTTAGCTCTTTCATTTAGGTCATTGATCCATTTTGACTTAATTTTTTGTATGATGTGAGGTAGGAATACAAGTTTATTTTTTGCCATGTGGATAATGAGTTGTCCTTGTGCAACTCAAATATATTATTCTTTCTTCACTGGATGGTTTTGGCACCCCTGTCGAAAATCAATTTGCTAAAGATGTATGGGTTTATTTCTGGACTCTCAATTCTATTTTATTTGTCTATATGTCCATCCTTATGCCAACACCACACTGTTTGGATTACTGTATGTTTTATAGTAAGTTTTGAAATCAAGAATGTGAGTCTTCCAGGTTTGTTCTTTTTTTGGTGAATACTGTTTTGACTATGTGGGGCTTCTTGCCATTCCACAAGAATTTGAGAATTGGCCTTTCCATTGATGCAAAAAAAAAGCCATTAAAATTGCAATGAATCTGTAAATCACTTTGGGTGGGTAATACTGCCATCTTAACAATATAAGGTCTTCCAAGTCCATGAACATGGGATGTCTTCTTTAATTTGTTTCAGCAATGTTTTGTAGTTTTCAGTGTGCTAGTAGTGTTATATGCACCTCCTTGGTAAATTTATTCCTATTTTATTTGTTTAGATGCCTTTTCAAATGGAATTTTCTAGATTTCCTTTTTGGGTGGTTTATTGCTAGTGCACAGCAATATAACTGATTTTTTTCATACTGATCTTAAATCAAGCAAATTTCATATTTTGCTTATTAGCTAAGCATTTTAATTGTGAATTCCTTAAGGTTTTCTATACATAAGATCATGTTATCTGTAAATTAAAATAGTTTTACTTATTTCTTTTCAATGCCTTTGTTTCTTTTCCTTGACTAATTACTCTGGCTAGAACTTATGTACAATGTGGAACAGAAGTAGTGAAGAGGAGCATCCTTGTTTTGTTTCTGATCTTAGAAACAAGGCTTTCAGTTTTACACTGTTGTGTATGATGTTAGGTGTAGATTTCTCACAAATGCCCTTTATCTCCTCATCAGGTTGAAGGAGTTCCTTATTTTTCCTAGTCTAAGTACAATTTTTCTTAATCTTGAAAGGATGTTGGATTTTGTCAAGTACTTTTTCTGCATTAATTTTTTCCATACTGATCTTAAATCACGCAAATTTCATATTTTGCTTATTAGCTAATCATTTTTGTGAATTCCTTAAGATTTTCCATTTTTATTTCCTTCATTCTATTAATGTGGTATATTACCACTGATTGATTTTCATATATTAAACCCTACTTGCATTCCTGGGATAAATCCCTCTTGATCATGGTTGTGTAAGCCTTTTAATATGTTGTTGGATTTGGTATGCTAATATTTTGTTAACAATCGTTTCATCTATATTCATATTGGTCTATAGTTTTCTTGTGATGTTTGTGTCTCTGGTTTTGGTATCAGGGCAATGTTGGCCTCATAGAATGAGTCAGAGAGTGTCCCCTTCTCTTCTAATTTTTAGCAGAGTTTGAGAAGAAGTTAATTCTTCATTAAGTGTTTGGCAGAACTCATCAGTTAAGCCATTTTGTTCTGGGCTTTTCTCTTTGTTGTGAGTTTTTTTGATTACTGATTCAATCACTTTACTTCTTACAGGTCTGCTCTGATTTTCTACTTCTTCTTGAGTCAATCTGGTAGTCTGTGTGTTTCTGGAAATGTGTCCACTTTATCTAGGTTGCCTAATTTTTTGACAGACAATAGTTCACGGTATTTTCTTGGCCTTTTTATTTCCATAAAGTCAGTAGTAATGTCCTCACCTCCATTTCTGATTTCTGTGATGAGTCTTCTCTTTTTCTCTTGCTAGCCAAGGGATGTCATATTTGTTGACTTTTTAAAAAAGAACCAACTATTGATTTTATTGTTTTTCTATTTTTTAATACTCTATTTCTATTATCTCCTGTCTTTATTATTTCCTTCCTTCTGCTGACTTTGGTTTTACTTTGCTCTTCTTCTAGTTCCTTAAGGTATAAAGTTATTAATAGAGGTATTTCATTTTTAAATATAGTTATTTACAGCTATACATTTCCCTGTAAGCACTGCTTTTGCTGCCTCCGATATCTGTATGGCTTTTAAACATACATGTTCTGGCTTTTTCTATAGCTGACTTCTTAGGTTAAGTACTTTTTGTTGTGATAAGCTCTCCCCTGACCACTCATTCTACACAGGCTTCCTTCCACCATCCCCATCCTTTTATTCATACCTCAGCATCCTTTTATTTTCTTCAAAGCATTTGCATTTTGTAATCACTTTTATGTTTGGCTATTAATTTTTGTGCCCCTCACTAGACTGTTTTGCCCCTGCTCACCACTGTGTGTGTGTGCGTGCGTGTGTGTGTGTGTATATATATATGCATATATACATATAAGAGACAATCAATATATGGAATGAACAAACCTATATGTGTCTAAGTGATATATCAAAAAAATAATGAGGAAAATAAAAATGATTTTTACCACTTCAGGGCAGGTTGGCATTTAATCACATAGCAACTGTCAATGAATGTTGGTATATGTACTTAAAGTTCTGTCAACTACAATAATTGGATACTCACCTAATGTAGATTTATTTTTGCTGACTAGCCAACAATGATAGCCAAACAGAGAAGACAAGCTGACAGAAAACATAGCTGCAGCAAAGAATAAAAACATAATATGGAACTTGGCTTGAGTATCAGGTAGGCCATTCTACAAAGAAAGGAAGAAAATAAAATGTTTTGTCAAAGGGATATGTATTCCCCTACTTTTATAAGTAAATTAGTAAGATTTTTTCTTAAAATTTTTCTTAAATTTAATATGAAAAAATATGTGGCTCTATTGTTAAAAGTTTAGGAAAAATATGTATACATTTTGTCAGACTAAATGTTTACCAGAATATGTATATGAAAATGATATTAAAATTTGGAATATTAACTTTTTTTCATAACCAAATCATAGAAAATTTATGGTAGTATATGTATAAACTGTAATAGTAAGAAGCAAGATAAATGGAACTATAAAATGTAGTTTTAAATTTATTAACAGAGTATGTTTTGTTAACATACTACAGAATCACAAATGTTTAAAAAGTTTCATTATAATGCCAGAGAATGAAGGCTAACTGGCACAATTTGGTTACTATCCTTATTAATGTTTTACGTTACTACAAACAACAGCATCACCTAAATGAATACATGTAACAACACATTCACAATAATGCTTCAAGCTATCTTAAATAATAGGACCACAGAAAAGATCAACACCAGTGCATAACACCTGTCTAAAATAAATCTTAATATCCATGGGCTGAAACAGTCCATCTCAAAGAAAACCAGTTAGACTCTCCTTGTTTATAAATCCAAAGAGACCTGGAATGGCTCTAGAATGGAGGGGATGGGGCTATGGACACATAGTGAAGCACCATGGCTGCCAGGAGGTGGCTTTTCCTCACGTTTCAATACCCTGGAGTACCTGACCGATTGACACAGGTCACAAGACCTCACTGACAGTTTTCAACAGCAGCAGTTGTTTTGTTTTTTTTTTTGTTTTTGTTTTTGTTTTTGACAAACAGTGAAAATTCTGATCATTCCTTTTCAAATGTATTTGTGGTTTGAAACTAAAGTCATCTGCAGGAAGGAGAAGCAGTGAGGTAATGTTCTCCCAGACATTCAGTAGGGATCATTTTTCAAGCTGGACACTGAAAGACTCCTTGAACACTAGCAGCAAGCCTCTTCACTCATGTCTTTCTATGCTTAGCAACAGAACTGGCACATAGGAGGCATTCCATAACTCTTTGGTATTTAATTTGGTTCAGATCTCACATAAGTAATCTAGCAATTTAGAAATTCTTACCATAATAGAGTTAATTTAATGAAAATAATAAATCAATCCTGGCAGCAGATAAATTGATTTTTTACTGTCATTTGGTGTTCACAAGGAGGACCTCTGGATATCCTAAATCCTCAATGTTAATTTCTTTTTGCCTACATTTAAAATATATAGTGTATAAAGCCTAATCAAGAAATATTGAATAAAAACTCAGGACATTATAGGCATAATAGTTTAAAAAATAATCTTCTTAAACATAAAGAAAATACTTCTATTTTTAAATCCTGAAAAAATCTTATATAGTCATCAATTCTCGTTATTCGCAGTACTTTTGTTTTATAAAGTTTCCACAAACATTGAATTTGTGAATACTGAAAAACTGCTCCTAGGGAAAATACAAGGTTAAGTTTCTATGAACTTCTGGTCACAACATCTTTGACAACTGATCAATGCGTAACCTTGTTTTATGTGTGTTTCTGCTTAAATGAACCTTATTTAATATATACTATTGATTTGTTAATATAGAACTCATAGCTAACAGCACTATAACTCATGCCTGAATTAAGCTTATCTAATACATGTATTTTCTCCATAAGACACATCAGTTTTCTTTTGCTTAGAAACATTAGACCACACTTCAGCACTACACTTGAAGACCTTTTTTTGACAGCAAAATCACCAACAAAAAGCACAAAAATGGAAAAAAGCATGGCACTAAATAGACTGTGGAAAGCACACTTGTTTACAGTATGAGAGCTGAAGCAAGAAGGCAAAAGCGTCGTCTTGTTCAACCTCAGCTGGGAACGGGCACGGGGGCAACTCAATGTTTTTGCCACTCTGCACATGTCTGCAGATGACGAAAGCTGTCAGTATTGATGTGGGGGTTACAATTACATTTTAGTGAATTAACAAATATAGAATCTGCGAATAATGAGGACTGACTGCATGTCAATGAGCTCTAGTCTATAAAATCTCTGTCTGAAATAATTCTGTCCTGCAAAGCCTACATCATTATTGTATACCAAAAAAAGAGTTACCGAGTTAATGACTTACTGTCCAAAATTTGATAAAATACTGTAAATCGGTTGCCGCAATAAAAAGGCAGTAGAGCAGAGAATAAGCCAAGAAAAGGAGAAAGAACTTATAATTTGAAAATCCAACACAATTGTTCACCCTGTTAACAAAACAAAAACATTTCCAGTGAGTTTTACATCTTCAACCTACGTGTGCATATGCTCAAGCAAGTGTTCAGCTTCCTCTCGGTTTTAATTTATTGGCATTTCTTTAAATATAACTCACAATATTTCTTCATGCATACAATCATTTAAAAATCCATTTCACTAAAGAGAAATTTGCTTCCATTTTTAAAACATGATATTTAATATTGCTTTAGCCAATCATAAACAGTGTAACTGCATGTCATGTCAAATTACGCAAGTGTGCACATCCCTCAAAGCACAGAGCCCGTGAGAAACCTCATCAGGCCAGGCAGTTTAGGTAAATTTACTAAACCCTTCCTCTATGCTATCTTTGGGTTTGATTTCCAACTATGATTAATTAAGTCAACATTTTTCAAGTGTTCCCAGATTAGATGGAATAGCTTCACAGATTACTCTTTGCATGCCATCACTGAAGCAAGCGGACTGTCAAAGCATATTAAATTGGAGCTTTAAGAAAAGAAGTAGGCCAGAGAGTTAGACAGCTGGGTCAGAATGCCCATGTAACACTAAGTAATGATGCGGCCCTGAGGAAATCATCAATTAGAATTTCATTTCTTTATCTGTAAGTTAAACACTCTGAGGTCATTTCCAAAAGTCGGCTCTAAATATGCTATAATTCCAAACATGGAAATTTACAAATCTCAGTTCTCACTCCAAAGTCGTTATCTGAGGGGGGATAACTCAAACTACTGTATCAATAAACATAAGTACAACTACAATTCATTTTTATAGGCTCACTTTCTTTTTGTTAAGATTTTCCTTTTTTAAGAAATTATATTTTATTTTATTTTACTTTAAGTTTTGGGATACAAGTGCAGGTTTGTTACATAGGTAAACGTGAGTCGTGCGGGTTTGGTGTATAGATTATTTCATCACCCAGGTATTAAGCCTAGTACCCATTAGTTGTTTTGCTTAGCCCTCTTCCTCCTTCCACCCTCCTCCCTCCAAAAGGCCCCAGTGTGTGTTGTTCCCTCATCTGCGTCCATGTGTTCTCATCATTTAGCTCCCACTTATAGGCTTATAGGCTTATAGGCTCACTCTCTTTCTATCAAATTTTTGGTTTCCTTTTCTTAAAGACAAGGGCATTACTGGATGACCTTGTGTCAATGTGATACAACACCCATGTGGAATTGGCTAATAGCTTCATGGGTTGAGTAACTTCTTGGTTAACCGGTATAATGAACCTATTAAATAGAACATACACGTTTCCTTTTCCAGTGTTCAGCCTATTGCATAGAACACACACATATTGTTTCCTTTTCTCAAATGTCCTTGTTCCTGTTCTAATGTAGGTAAAAATCACCTCACTCTCCACTGACTTAGCTACTAAGATGAAACACTTTTCTCTCTAGATTTGTAAAAATGAAACCATGTTCATGTGAAAAAAATGTTTTTACATCATCTCCCTCAAAAAATATGAGGTAAAGGGAATAGCATTAGATTTAGTAATTTTTAAACTTAAAGGTCTTTTGGGCGCGGTGGCTCATGCCTGTAATCCCAGCACTTCGGGAGGCCGAGGCAGGCAGATCACAAGGTCAAGAAATCAAAACCATCCTGGCCAACATGGTGAAACTCTGTCTCTACTAAAAATACAAAAATTAGGTGGGCATGGTGGCATGCGCCTGTAGTCCCAGCTACTCCGGAGGCTGAGGAAGGACAATCACTTAACCCAGGAGGCAGAGGCTGCAGTGAGCTGAGATAGCGCCACTGCACTCCAGCCTGGCAACAAAGTGAGACTCCCTCTCAAAAAAAAAAAAAAAAAAAAAAAAAAAAGAAAAGAAAGAAAAAAAAGAAGCCACAAATTGTGGGTGCACATTGTATGGAAACAGTTACATCTGCATCTCTAGAGGTTCCAGTGGGGGGATGCAAGCCAATTGCTGAGGTTGCCTTTTATGGTGTTTGAATGGAATCTGGCAGGAAATAATATTGTAAACAATGAGTCTAGTCTAATTGTATCCTGTCTCAAAAGGATACAGGATATTCCCTTTGCATACTTATGTTGGTTTCAGGGGGAAAGAATGTGTAGGCAAAAGCTGGGGTGCTTTAACACTTTGGACAACATGGGTGGGCACGGTGGCTCACACCTGTAATCCCAGCACTTTGGGAGGTTGAGGCAGGCAGATCACCTGAGGTCAGCAGTTCAAGACCAGCCTGCCATGGTCTTGGTGAAACTCTGTCTCTACTAAAAATACAAAAAATTAGCTGGGCATGGTGGCGTGTGCTTGTAGTTCCAGCTACTCGGGAGGCAGAGGCAGGAGAAGTGCTTGAACCCAGGAGGCTGAGATAACGCCACTGCACTCCAGCCTGGATGACGAGCAAAACTCCATCTCAAAAATTAAATAATAAAATAAAATAAAAATATAAAAACTAGCTGGGCATGGTGGTGCGCGTCTGTAATCCCAGCTACTCAGGAGGCTGAGGTAGAAGAACTGCTTGAACTCGGGAAGCAGAGGTTGCAGTGAGCCAAGTTTTCACCACTGCACTCCAGTCTGGGTGACAGAGTGAAATTCCATCTCAAAAAAAAAAAAAAAAAAGACTTCGGACAACATAGGTGTAAATAATGACTTGTGGACTAGGAAGAGATTGGAAGGGATAGAAAAGATTGTTTCTCTTCCTGAAGGAATAGAAGTAGCTTTTGTATTAAATAAGAAAGAGTATTTTTATAGAAAGAAAATGATTTTGATCACAGATTTTATAACAACTAATTTAGCTTTGCTTAAGAGGATGGTACAATTTGCCATGTTAGAGCTAGGGACACAGGAGGTCAGTAAGTAAAGACCATGTATTTTAGAGTTTAATATGTATATACCTAGAGTATGTGCATGTGTATGTGTATATGTGTGTGTGTGTATATATAAAACTAGAAGAAATATAGTGACATTTATTTTGAATAATACCTTACCGTCTTCGTAACAGACAACTTTTGGCTAGACATTTTAACTGCCGATTGCTTTATAGACTCAATTTGAAAAGGAAGAAGACTTCTGAATCTACTTCTCCATCTAGAAAAGGAATGACTTCACATGGAGAAACAAAACGCGTTCTAGGTAAATATCCTTCTTACGTTAAGTTCAGCGTAAAACACACCTGTTGGTCCTGTTTCCAGGCAATTGCTTTCTGACTTTAAATTGGAAAAAGAACATAATACACTGGAAGGAGCGTGGCCTTCGAAGTAAAAAAAAAAAATTTCCTATGAAACTTTGAGCCCACTCTTTCTCTTTTCTGAGCCTCATTTTTTTTCCCCTGTAAAATGAGACAAATATACAGGAGGCGGAGCTTGCAGTGAGCTGAGATCGCGCCACTGCACTCCAGCCTGGGAGACAGAGCGAGACTCCATCTCAAAAAAAAAAAAAGATAAAATAAAATGAGACAAATAATTTCTACTTCTTTCTTCACTGTTTCAAGTATTACAGACTATACATATGGCCTCTAGAACATAATTGGCACTCAATAAATGGAAGCTCAAATAATTTGTTTTTGTGTTACTTAACCTTTGGCAAGCATGTGAAAGTATTATTAATATGATATAATTAATTAACCAAAATTTTACACTAAAGGAAAAAATACTTTGATAGAAAATCCAATAAAGCAAATACTATGGAATCTGTTTCAGTTAAAACACAAGTATGAGATTGATCCCCGGAATTCTGGTGGGTAATCTTCAGTGGCCAGAGCAGAGACTAAGAAATCATTGCAAAATGGAGAGGTATTATTGATTCAATGTGTCAAATGTTCAAAGCTGACAGATATTAAGGTCAAAAGACCTGTTTAAAACACCTGTATAAAAAGGCTGCCCCAGCCGGGCGTGGTGGATCACGCCTGTAATCCCAGCACTTTGTGAGGCTGAGGCGGGCAGATCACAAGGTCAGGAGATCGAGACCACCCTGGCCAACACAGTGAAAACCAAAAATACAAAAAAAAAAAAAAAAAAATAGCCAGGCGTGGTGGTGGACGCCTGTAGTCCCAGCTAGTTGGAGGCTGAGGCAGGAGAATGGCGTGAACCCAGGAGGCAGAGCTTGCAGTGAGCCAAGATCATGCCACTGCACTTCAGCCTGGGAGAACAGCGAGACTGTCTCAAAAAAAAAGAAAGGCTGCGCCTGGGTCTGAAAACATCCTAAAAGTACTATAAGTAACTGTCATTAGACGAATACATTCACACAAAGCCTGTAGAAAAAGACTTTTTATGTATTCATATAGAAACATTTCCAGAATATATTAAGTGAAGAAAATAAAAAGAAACAGATTCAGTCAATAATGTAGTCACTTGTACTAAAAAAAAAAAAGAGAGGGGGTTGGTAGGCGACGCACACATACGCACACATACGTTGAGATCTGAAAAGTGCCATGACGTTGACGACCCTGATTCTCTGTGTGTAGTGGAAGAAGGTGGGAGAGGGACTGGAAAGAACATGGCCACCTGTTTTATTTTTGAATTTGGAACCAAAAGCATGTTATCAGCTATAGACTTTTTAATTTAAAATTTTATTTTATTTTATTTTTTATTTTTTATTTTTTTTGAGACGGAGTCTCACTCTGTCGCCCAGGCTGGAGTGCAGTGGTGCAATCTCAGCTCACTGCAAGCTCCGCCTCCCGGGTTCACGCCATTCTCCTGCCTCAGCCTCCTGAGTAGCTGGGACTACAGACGCCCGCCACCTCACCGGCTAGTTTTTTGTATTTTTAGTAGAGACGGGGTTTCACCGTGTTAGCCAGGCTGGTCTCGATTTCCTGACCTCGTGATCCGCCCGTCTCGGCCTCCCAAAGTGCTGGGATTACAGGCTTGAGCCACCGCGCCTGGCCTAATTTAAAATTTTAATTTGAAATTTTAAAATTACATACAATGGCTGCTCCATTCAGCTGGCACCAAGTGAGTATTAGACCCTTGGCATCAAATCCTTCACAAGTCAACACGGCTGCTGCTTTCTGCAAGGGAGTACCCAGAGCTACAACCATGGCGGGGACAGTGGATGCAGCAAGGGAAGTGATGGGGAAGAGAACGATGACACGGGTTAAAAGGTACCGCAGTCAGTCCATTCACCTTCCCGCACTGCCAGCTAAGGGTGGAGCAACAGCAGGTGGTGTGTAGGTATGCCACGTGAACCTATTTTTAAAAATACTAGGGTCCCATTTCTGTTATTCTCCTTCACTTATTTAACAGGACCTGTGAAAACTGGAAAGGCTATCAAATTGTAAGTTTCTCACGAGGCCAAATGAACTGTTGATTTAGAAAGATTACTATAATGGTAAATTATTATTTTCTCTTTTTGTAATTTTATGAATACAGCGTGGGCATGGGAAGCTTTATAGGTATGTACTGACCTGATTTTTTCCCGCCTCTCCACTCCTTGTCATCACAATCCCTTATAAAGGTCAGAAAAATCAAAATCAACGCTATGCCTCTGATGACTAGCACTCTGCTGAATATATCTGGAGTATACAGTTATCCAGAGAGGAGGGTGCTTAATATGGTTTACCCCAAAGCAGACCCTGAGGCAAGAACTTGGATACAGTTCATTTGAGACAGAAGGATAAAGCATTTTTTACTGGCCAGGCTGTCACTGGATGAGGGTTGCTCCTGGAGGTATGAATGCCTTGGCACTTCTGGACTGCCTGGCTTGTAGAGCTGAACAAAACTACCCAGGTAGAAGAGACCCCTCAGGCAGAGAAGAAAAGAAACACAGGTGCCTGAATGGGGAGCTGCCAGTGAGTATGGGAGCTGTTCACCAAGATGCCATGAACTCAACAGGTGAGTCATGGGGATACAGGTGGGGCATTGACAGCAACTGCAGGGGAAGTCAACATATGAATGTAAGGAGAATGAAGAAGACGTTGGCTGGGCGTGGTGGCTCGTGCCTGTAATCCCAGCACTTTGGGAAGCTGAGGTGGGCGGATCACAAGGTCAAGAGTTCGAGACTAGCCTGGCCAATATGGTGAAACCGTCTCTACCAAAAATACAAAAATTAGCCAGGGGAGGTAGCGGGTGCCTGTAATCCGGCTACTCGGGAGGCTGAGGCAGGAGAATCGCTTAAACCCAGGAGGCAGAGGTTGCAGTGAGCCGAGATCGCGCCACTGCACTCGGGCCTGGGCGACAGAGCAAGACTCTGTCTCAAAAAAAAAAAAAAAAAAAAAGAAGAAGAAGAAGAAGGCGTCTAATTAAAGACACGGGGGGAGGGGGAACACTTGTTGGAAGAAGAAAAAAAAAACAGAAAAGAAAAGTGGGCGGGGGGCGAGTGCAAAAGAATGAATGCAAGTTTCAGTTAGTACAAAGGGGGGTTACTTATCGAGACCTGTAAGAAGAATGCCATTCTTGTATGGATTGACTAGCCTGAATACTTTAAAGGAGAAAATCGAGGTGGAGAAAAGAAAGAGGTACAATGGTGAAAGATGCGAGATACCATAATCCCTACATTCCCCTGGGACTCTTTCCTGCTGCTAAGAGAACTGTTCCCTACATATATTTCCCCCTATACCTACTGTGGACTTGTGGGCATGTCTACCTTTCTGTAGAGCCATCCCTGAAAGAAGGCTTGAAGAGTAAGTAATACTCATGCCCAAATCCAACCTGGCCAGCAACTTGGGCATGACTATCAAAGACATGTGTACACTGAGATGAAAAATTATAGGAAAAGGAAGGAAAATTAACCTTACTAATCAGATCTTTCAAATAATCCTCTATTAAATTACCTAATTTCGTGACTGAGAAATATTAACAAATATTAATGAATTCTATGTGGAAAATCTTGTTTAAATGTATGTGTGCATTTGTATATCTGTGTAGTTGGTATTCTACTCCTTAATGTCAACTTTTGCGTAAAATAAATTGTTAAAAAGCTTTAGATGACGTAATTCTTTATAAAAACCTTCCAGTGAGGTACTAGGTCTAATTTACGTGTACATCTTTGTGTATATTTCTGTGGAGTATTCTGGAATCTCTATGTTTATGCACATGCATACAAAGAAAATCCTTTGTTCTGAGCTAACATGTGATATTAACTTTTATATTGTTAACCACTGGTTTTAAAAGTATTTCATGGAAACTCCCTTAAATAAAGGCTCTTTTAAGTTAATCAAACAAATATCAGAAACTAAATCTGAAAGTTCCTGCTATGTCAACTCAAGTAATATTTCATTTGTGAAAAGATTTACATGGGTGATTCAATTTATTAACATTTATAAGGGACACAAACTTGTTTAAATATACAGTCAACTCACCATGGGCAATGATGATCCATCTTCAAAATACATCTAAAAAACAAAGCAAAACAGAAAACCCAATACCCCATGAAATTTTAATCATATTACATTATAAAAATATAAATTATGGTTAGTTCAAAGAGCTGTGGCAAGTAAAATATTGCAAAATTATTTACTTATCTAAAAATTGGATAATATCAGAAGTTCTCATCTAAAATAAACACTATAGCCAATTCTTATAATAAGGTAACTTGAATTTGAAATATACATGCTTAAGATGCAAAGCAACTCATTTTCTAAAAACAATATAATGTATTAATATACAACTATCTTATGCTAAAGAAAGAACAAAACTGCAATGGATTTACAGAAAGTCTGGATAAAACTTCTTCAATATCAATCCTGACACCAAGTCATACTGTTCTTGGAGTATATTAAATATATAACAACATCTGACTGTCATGAAGTCAACTGAGTTATCTTTTTAAAAATGGAAAACACTCATAGAAGTATTTCCTAAATTGAACTAGCCAAGTCAGAACTGCTAAAAATCACATACTTCAGGGCACCGTGAATCTGGGGGCAAACTGACACTTGACTGTGGCCTCAGGCCTCACTGGCATGAATGCCAGCGGGTTATCCCAACTGTATTTCCTAAATCAAGGGCTGAGAAGCGAGAATATGGAGAAGATAATCAGGAAAACAGTGAGAAAAGAAACATAATGAAGAAAAAGACCACCAGCATGTAGATATTTTAGAAGTTAAAGGTTCTCTTACTTATCACAGACGGAGCAGTGATGGCAGCGATCTGGTTTTATAAGTTGGCATCTGTCACAGTATCGGATGGCTAGGGACAAAAAGCTCCACTTAGTCTTAGAGTTAACACTGAATTGAATATACAATTAAATGGCTTTTATCATCTCTTCAAATTTAAATTTTAAAAAGCATATAAAATTTAAATCTGGTAAAAAATAAGATATCTGATGCTGTTTAAACACAAAAATGGAATGACTTGCCTACAGCCACAGTTCTCTGGAGGTTTCACAAGAACAGAGAATCTCCTAAGGAAATTTTTCTGATGTTTTTTCAATTGTCAGTAGTTATAATAAGTGAGTCAGAAACAAATATAAGTAATATAAAAATCTTTTTTTTTTTGAGATGGAGTCTCACTGTCGCCCACGCTGGAGTGCAGCGGTGTCATCTCAGCTCACTGCAGCCTCTGCCTCCTGGGTTCAAGCAATTTTCCCACCTCAGCCTCCTGAGCTGAGTAGCTGGGACTACAGGTGTGCACCACCATGCCCAAGCTAATTTTTTTGTATTTTTAGTAGAGATGGGGTTTCACCATGTTGGTCAGGCTGGTCTCGAACTCCTGACCTCAGGTGATCCACCTGCCTCAGCCTCCCACAGTGCTGGGAGTATAGGTGTATGAGTCACCACACAGAGTCACAAATCTTAATGAGTTTTTCTTTCTTTCTTTCTTTTTTACATTTTTATTTATTTTATTTTTTAGGGACAGGGTCTCATTCTGTCACCCAGGCAGCAGTGCAGTGGTGCAATCACAGCTCATTGCAACTTCTAACTCCTGGGCTCAAGCAATCCTCCACCTCAGGTTCCCAAGTTGCTGGGATTATAGGCACAAGCCACTGTATCTGTCCATTAAAGAGATATTTTACATATTTTTTTCATAGTAAGTCTTTGAAACCAGTGTGTATTTTATACTTAGAGCACATCTCAATTTGAACTGGCCATATTTTAAGTGCTCAACAGCCACATGGGGCTAGCAGCTACCATAATGGGCAGCACAGGTCTGAAGCCACAGAAGTTCTGGGCAAGTCTTGGTGGGTAAGCATCACTAGTCCATGGACATCAGTTGTAAGACAATTATTTAATTGGATAGTTGTCAAATTACCTTAAAGTATGTCCCAAGTAAGAGATTTGTTAATTTACTACATTTGTAAGAAAATTTTAAAGAGAGATAAAAAATTATACCAATACCTAAATGAAATTTTACATCACCTATATGACTGTTCTAAATTTATGAAAAAATACTTGTAAAAGTATTCATTTTATATTCATTACAGACACTGCTGCCTTAAATTAAATACGTATAGGAAAGTCTACAATAAAAACCTTAAACATGAATACTACTATAAATCAAGATTTCAGCAGTTCTCACATCTTCACTGAGTCATAACTAAGTAGGCAGAACAGGATTAAAGTCAGTTCTGATTTCCTTGAGATCTCTTTGCCCACAGTGTTATTCAGGTTTCCATTCTGTTTTATGGAATCATTCAGGAAAGATTTAACAGCAGTGCAAGAAATAACACAGTATTCTGAAATGAGTGTTTTACCATTTCAAGTATATAAACACATTTTCTTACAGTCACCTTAATGATGTTATTTGCATACCATTGCAAAGCACCCATTATTGACATTTACCTCCAGACATGGTCCTGGTATAGATGGGAAGATCCTTGGCTGCTCGCCTAAGAACTTCCTGATGGGCTTCTCCTCTTGGCTCTCTCTCCAACAATTCTTTCTCTGCATAAGAGAGATGGAACTGTGGAATACATTTAAATTTTAATCAGTATTTTCAAAGAAATAACATATTGGTTTTCTCTACCACACCCGGAAAAGGGTATTTATAAAATATTAATGGTATATTGTACATTCAAAGAGACAATAGAGTTTGAAATCTGGGCAAGTCTGTTCACCTTACAGGTCATTCACTTATGCATCTAGTAAAAGGGTATAATACTAGTAATCATAATACCATTATACCTACTTCCTCTGGTGTTTGTGTAACTCAAAAGGAACAGAGTACATAAAAATGCTTATAAACCACAGAGTTCCAACAAAATATTAGTTATACTGATAGATAAAATGGCCCAATGAATAAATAAAACTCAATGAATAAATTTTTCATTTAGATCATTAAGAACAAATGTAGAAAATCCATTAAGCATATTTTCTTATTTAAGTGAGTTTTAACTTAGCGATAATCCTTACATGAAATCTCCCACAGCACTTCTAAAGGGTCTAATTATTTATTTTACTTCTTATACTGACAATTTGGTCCAGCTAATTTTAAAATATTTGAGAAAAATAAAATTTTGGCTCCTGTTTAATAATATACATATAAATATATATCTTACACACACACACACACACACACACACACACACCCCTGTATAAATTTCTATAAATGTGTGTCAGGAGACATGTACAAGAAAAATCTCAGTATCATTGCTTGAAATATAAAAAACCTAAACACAACTCAAATGTCCATCCATCAAAAGGATGATCGATAAACTGGGGTATGATATATTCAAATAATGGAATAGTACTGGCATTTAACAGTTAATAAACTATAGTTGTGTACAGCAAAGCAAAGAACCTCAATATAATGAACATTAAACAATCTTCCAGAACATATATACAATGATTCCATTCATCTAATTTTAAAACCAGCAAGCTAAAGAACATATACATTGTTGTTCAGAGATACATATACATGTGAAAAAATTATAAAGAAAAAGGAATAGAAAATGCAGGATAGTTGTTACATTTTGAGGAATAAAGGGAAACAGCTGACAGACGCACAGCAGAGATGGAAAATGTGAACAGTGTTTGACATACTGGCTCAGTGACTGCTCACATGTTTTCACTTGATTATTCTTTAAGAAGTGCATTATATATATGTTTTTGTATATATGCAATAATATGCATGAAATATTTTACAATTTAAAAAACTTTTAAAAAGTGATATGTCAGTGAAATAATCTACTATAAAGACAGATGCACACGTATGTTTACTGCGGCACTATTCACAATAGCAAAGACTTGGAACCAACCCAAATGCCCATCAATAATAGACTGGATAAAGAACATGTGGCACATACATACCATGGAATACTATGCAGCCATTAAAAAGGATGAGTTAATGTACTTTGCAGGGACATGGATGAAGCTGGAAGCCATCATTTTCAGCAAACTAACACAGGAACAGAAAACCAAACACCACATGTTCTCATTCATAAGTGGGAGTTGAACAATAAGAACACATGGACACCGGGAGGGGAACATCACACACCAGGGCCTGTCAGTGGGTAGGGGCCTAGGAGAGGGATAGAACTACGATAAATACCTAATGTAGACGATGGGTTGATGGGTGCAACAAACCACCATGGCAAACCTCCATGTTCTGCACATGTACCCCAGAACTTAAAGAAAAATAAAAAATGCTAATAAGCCACTGACGGACTATTAAATTTAAAAAACGGGGAACAGGTACACTCTGAATATCAAAATAAAACTAGAAAGGTTTTTGTCTGCAGTATCTGTATCACTGATAGCAGCTCTGGACCCGCCCAGGGCCTGAGGAAACTCTCCACCCTGAAGGGAAGGACACAAGCCTAACTGACTTTGCCACCTACTTACTGCAGAGCCCTTCAGCCTTGAGTGAACATAGATGGAGGAGCCAGGTAGTGGACACAGCGGGCCTTGGGCGAGACCCAATGCTATTCTGACTTTGGGTCTGACTGAGCACAGTCCCAGTGGTGTTGGCCACAGAGATGCCATGTCACCCCTCCACCAGCTCCTGGCAGCTGAGCAGAGAGAGAGAGAGAGGCTCTGTTTATTTAAAAGAATGTAAGGCAGAAGAACAAGAGTCTCTGCCTGGTAATCCAGAGACTTCTTCTAAATCTTCTCCAAGACCACCAAGGCAGTACACATCTACCAGTCTGTAAGAACCACAGTATTACTAGGACTGGGGTACCTCCTAATGCAGATACAGCTTAGATCACAACACCTAACCTGGAAAGCCTTCCCAAGGAGGAGAAATACTAAAATTTATATGGAATCACAAAAGACCCAGAACAGCCAAAACTATCCTGAGTAAAAAGAACAAAACTGGAAGATCACATTACCTGACTTCAAATTACACTACAGAGTTTAGTGTAAGGGAATAACCTGAATAGCATGGTACTGGCATAAGACTAGCACTTGCACAGAGTAACCAAAATAGCACGGTATTGGTAGACCAATGGAAAAGAAGAGAGAACCCAGAAACAAATCCACACATCTACAGTAAACTCGTTTTCAACAAAGCTGCCAAGAACACACACTGGGGAAAAGGCAGTCTCCAATAAGCGCCGCTGGGGAAACCAGATCTTCATATGTAGAAGAATGAAATGAGAGCCATCTCTCTTGCCCTACACAAAAATCAAAATGGATTAAAGACTTACATCTAAGACCTCAAATTACGAAACCAGTAAAAGAAAATATTGGGGAAACTCTCCAACGCATTGGCGTGGGCAAGGATTTCTTGAGTCATATCCCACAAGCACAGGCAACCAAAGCAAAAGCGGACAAATGGGATCGCATCAAGTTAAAAGGCTTTTGTACAGCAAAGGAAACAATCAACCAAGTGAAAAGACAACCCACAGAATGGGAGAAAATACTTGTCAACTCCCCATCTGATAAAGGATTAATATCCAGAATGTATAAGGAGCTCAAACAACCCTATAGGAAAAAATCTAATAGTCCAATTTACAAATGAGCAAAAGATCTGAATAGACATTTCTCAAAAGAAGATACACAGAGGGCAAACAGGTAATATGAAGATATGCTCAATATCCATGGCCATCAGAGAAATGCGAATCAAAACTACAATGAGATATCGCACCCCAGTTAAAATAGCTTTTATGCAAAAGACAGGCAAAGGGGAGGTGCAGCGGCTCATGCCTATAATCGCAGCACTTTGGGAGGCCAAGGCGGGAGGATCATTTGAGCCCAGGAGTTTGAGGCCAGCCTAGGCAACACAGCAAAATCTCGTCTCTACAAAAAATAAATAATAATAAAAAAAGATAGGCATGGTGATGTATGCCTATAGTCACAGCTACTTAGGGGGCTGAGGCGGGACTACTGCTCGAACCCAGGAAGTCAAAGCTGCAGTGAGCTGTGATTGCAGCACTGCACTCCAGCCTGGACAATAGAGCAAGACCTTGTCTCAAACAATAATAATAAAATAAAATAAAGGCAATAACGAACGCTGGTGAGGTAGTGGAGAAACGGGAACCCTTGTATACTGTTGGTGGCAATGTAAATTAGAACTACTACAATGGGTTTCTCAAAAAGCCAAAAATAGAGCTACCATATGACCAGCAATCCTACTGTTAGTGTATACCTAAAAGAAAGGAAACAAGTATGTTGAGATAATCTGCACACCCATGTTTATTGTAGCACTATTTCCAATAGCCAAGATTTGAAAGGAACCTCAGTGTCCATCAATGGATGAATGGATAATGAAAATGTGGTGTTTACTTACACAATGGAATATATTCAGTCACAAAAAAAAGAATGAGATCCCATCATTTGCAACAACATGAATGGAACTCGAGGTCATTACGTTAAGTAAAATAAGCAGGGCAGAGAAATACAAACTTAGCAAGTTCTCACTTACTTGTGGGAGCTAAAAATAAAAACAACTAAACTCATAGAGATAGAGAATAAAAGGATGGCAACCAGAGGCTGGGAAGGGTAGTGAGGAACTGGGACAGAAGTGGAGATGGTTAATGGTACCAAAACCAAAAAAGTTAGAAAGAATGAATAAGGCTGGGCACAGAGGCTCACACCTGTAATCCCAGCACTTTGGGAGGCCGAGGCCAGCGGATCATTTGACGTAAGGAGTTCGAGACCCAGCCTGGTCAACATGGCGAAACCCCATCTCTATTAAAAATACAAAAATTAGGGCCAGGCGCCATGGTTCACGCCAGTAATCCCAGCACTTTGGGAGGTCGAGGTGGGCAGATCACAAGGTTAGGAGTTTTGAGACCAGCCTAGCCAACATGGTGAAACTTCGTCTCTACTAAAATACTAAAAATACAAAAGTTAGCCGGGCGTGGTGACATACACCTGTAATGCCAGCTACTCGGGAGGCTGAGGCAAGAGAATCGCTTGAAACCGGAAGGCGGAGGTTGCAGTGAGCTGAGATTGTGCCACTGCACTCCAGCCTGGGTGACAGAGTGAAATTCCACCTCAAAAAAAAAAAAAAGAAAAAAAGAAAAAAAGAAAGAATGAGACCTAGTATTTGATAGCACAATAGGGTGGCTACAGTCAATAATAATTTAATTGTACTTTTTAAAATAACTGAGTATAATGGGATTTGTTAACACAAAATATAAATGCTTGTGGTGATCGATACCCCATTTACCCTGATGTGATCATTACACATTGCATGCCTGTATCAAAATACCTCATGTACCCCATAAATATATATACCTATTAGGTACTCACGATTTTTTTTTAATTACAAAGAAATTTAGAATGTAAAGTGCTTGAATTGGTGTAATGGATTGTTCTCTTTTTTTTCTTTTTGCCTGGTCTCTATTTTCAAAATATAATTTAGTGCAGTTATATTACTTTTACATGGAGAAAACCTTACCAATGAAAAACTATTATCACTTTAACAATCTTGCTATGAAAAAGGCAAATTTTAATTCACATGTTCTAAGTTCAGGACCCTCATTTTACAAGCGAGAGGTCTCTAACAGCTGATCAATTAAAAGAATAGCCCAAGACCTTGCATTTTATAAAGGCAATATTCTAAGGTTCTTAACCACCAAACAAGGGCTCTTTCTTCCTAACAGTAGTCTCCAAACTCCTTTGATCATGTTCCCCTAACTGCAAAAAATTAAAAAATTATGCGAGATCACGCTGCTAACAGATGAGTATTTATTGGTAATATTCTTTTTTTCTTTTTGTTTTTTGAGACGGAGTCTCGATCTGTCGCCCAGGCTGGAGTGCAATGGTGCGATCTCAGCTCACTGCAACCTCCGCCTCCCAGGTTCGTGTATTGGTATATACTTTATCAGCTAATATCTTATGTACCTCATATACAAAACTTTAAAAATACAAATATTAAATCATATGTACAAAATTTTTTGCTATATTTTCCCCCATGCTGCAACTGAAGTCCTGGGCACTCACACCCCATTGTGCTTACTCTCCATACTAGAGCATGGTGTAGTGGAAAGAAAGTGTCCCTGAGGGTTGAAAGGACTTTTGTCTGAAACTTAGCTCTCCCACACAGTAGCACTAGATACCTTAATTATTTCCTGCTCAAAGCCAATGGCTCCATCTGTAAAATAGTAAAAAATAATATCTATCTCACACAGTTGTATGAATAAGGTATATCTTTTGTAGAAAAATCATGCAACAAAGCCTGATGCTGTTATAATGTCACTGACTGTCATCAGTTTTGACTGCTCCTTCAATGCTGTGTGCTCTCTTCTGTGTTTGTTTCATTTCCTTTTGACACTCTGTCCAATCCACTATTTCAAACCTTCTCTACTCTCCCAACCCTTAATTAACCCACTTACCTCTTCATTGTTAGCCAGTGATGTCATATATAATGTTAGAGAGAAGTTAGAAGTCACTTCAACTTCCTGCCAAAGCCATAAAAATAAACCTGCCTCTGTATGCATAACTTCTTCCCCACTTTCAGTCACTTAAGAAATATCTCCTGAGTACCTTCTACAGGTCAGACACTGCTTTAGGCCCCGGTGATGAAGCAGTGAACAAAGATAAATTTCACGCCCTCATGGAACTTACATTCTAGTGATGGTGTATTTTTAAAAGTATTCAACAAATAAATATGGAGCGTGTTGCATGATGGTAAATGGTAAGGAGAAAAATCCAGGAAGGTAAGGTGCAGGGAATACCGAGGGTTGGGGGGTTGCTATTCTATGCTGAGTCATCACAGATAGCCTCAATGATAAGGTATCATTTGTAAAAAGACATCCAAAAAGTGAGAGATTTGCCTTGTCTTTTGAAAGGATTACTTTGGCTACTGTGTTGAAAATACACAAGAGGAGGCCAAAAACAAAAACAAAAACAGAAACAAAAACCTGTTAAGAGGCTACTGCAAATGTATAAACGAGAGAGGACGGTGGCTTGGACCAGGGTGGGAGCAGGGACTAGTGCGGGACATGAGTTCACACTGTGGCCATACCCTGAGGGTGACGGTATAGAATGTTCTGATTGACTAGATGTGGCATCTGAGAGAAAAAACATAGCCAAGGATGACACCAATGTTTCAGGCCTGAACAGAAGAGTGAAATCGTCATTACGGAGATAAGAAAACTTTAGGACTAGGAGAACTGGGGAATGAAACAAGAAATGAGAAGTTTGTTTTCAGTTTTGTTGACCCTGAAATTTCTATTAGATGTGAAAATAGGTAGCTGGAAATGTGTCAGGTGTTTATTAGCAAGCACCAGGCTAACATATTAATCTGAGAGCTGCAGTACTGGGGTGACACAGTAAGTCAGAGAAATAAACGAAATCTACAAGGGAATAAATGCAGATATATAAGAAAAGAGGTCCAGGGATTAAGCTCTGGAACATTCCCATGCTTTGGCAGTCTAGGAGCTGAAGAGGAACCAGCAAAGGAGACCAAGAAGGAGCTGCCAGCAGGAATGGAAAAAAAATGTATTATTTCAGTGAGAAAGGGGTAAGAATATTTTGGAAAGGAAATAATGCCATGTTGTACACAGGAAACTACGTGCAGTTAAGAACTACTAGAGTATAAAGTGGAAAGTCAGAAACTGAGATAAGAGCTGCTATTGCTAGGCAGGACAGACTGAGCTTTCCCCTGTGGGATATGTGGAATCGCAATAGACACAAGCAGTAGAGGGAAGGCGGTACATCGGTTTTTAGGTGGACCACTCCAGCTTCAGGGTATTGGATGAAGTTATGCGGGGTTCTGGGGAGGAAAGGTAGGCAAGGCTGTAAACAGAAAACCTTAAGATAGTTTTCCAGTATAACCAGACAAACATGGCCAAAAGTAGATGACAGGCCATCAGGCACAGATCTAAAACGAGAGAAACATAATTATCATTATAATATGCAAATACAGACTAAAATTACGGTATTCACAAACGATCTGTTTTAAAATAACCAAATTACCAGGAGAAGAATACAATGTCTCAGACAAGGGAGACGATGAAGACCCAGAATTAGAGCAGTGATAAACTGACCATTAACTGACACAAGCAAGAGATGAGTCACAGTCTGGGGAAGGAGAAGGTGATGACTCCTGTTTTTGATGTTTTGTATTTGAGGTGTCAGTGGAATTATTAAGAAGCTATGCTTGGCAGGGGGCACATAAGTTTGAAATTTAAGGGGCAGTTTAGAACTCAAAATAGATTTGGGAGTTATCAATAGGGAGGTTGTATGTAAACTACCAGAGTGGATGAGATTACCTATGATAGAAGTTAGTATTTTTTTTCCAACCTACTACTAAGGACAGGATGAAGGTAAGAGAGATGATGGAAAAGAAGCAAATGTGGTAGGAGGAAAGAAAAAAAACAGACTGGGAAAGAAAAAGAAGTGGAGAATAGAAGAAAAACAGGCGATAGATAGATAGATAGAGCATTCTAAGCCAGGCATACCATTAATTCTGTGCAAATATCTGGTTTTTACTATCCTCTCCCAAGCCAAATAGCATATTTATTGGCTTTTTTTGACCAAAGTTTCATTTCAAACTGATTACTTCAGGAAACTGTCTACAGTGATGCTTTTTTTTTTCTTTTTTTTCTTTTTACCTTGGCTTACTAAAACTACACCAATACCACTGTTAGCAAAGTATATTTTTATTCAACAATGTACTGGGCTATCTGCCAAGGACACAAAAATTAGTGAGACACAATTCTTTGCCCCAAGAATGTTTAGCCAGGATGAATGATCCACAGACAGACAGAATGATCTTTTCAACACGTAAATCTGATCCATCACTCTACTTAAAACCCTCTGGAGCAGAGATTGCTAGCTGTCTCTCAGTAACCAGCTTTCTCTTCTTCTCTCATGTTTAACATGGCCATCGAGAAGAAAGTCTGCACTCCCATCTTCTGTGTGGGTAGATGTGGCCATATAACTAACTTCTAAATGTAAGCGGAAATGACATCAGGAATGTCTAGAAAGTGTTCTTGAAGAGAAGGACATTTACTTCTCCTCTTTCCTACTTTCTTTAGTCTGCTGGCTGCAATGTAGATGCGATGGCTGGAACTGCAGCATCCGTCTTAGACCAAGAGGGGGCCTTGGAAATGGAGGCTACACGTGGCAGAGAAACAAGACAGAAGGAGTGTGGGCACCTGGAAGCTGTGGACTAGCTACGGACTTTTTCAATGCAGAGAAAACTAACTAAGCCATTATTTTGTTGTTATTGTTTTTCTGGTGGCTAAGAACCAACTAATACACCTTTAATATGATAATTATCACAGAATTATGTCTACCTTCCAGCTCTATTTTATTATCTATCTTTGTCTACCTATCCATCCATCCTGATGTATGACTGTAAAGTGGAAATGGAATTCATAACAGATTTAATACAGAGAATGCAGTGCTCATCGGGTGAAAAATAGTATTTCCAAGTGAAAATTCAAGTATTTATTAAGACATACTAATTTTTTAATCTAAAAAGTCACTACACTCAATAAGTGTGCAACATTAAAAATAAAATTCATTCTTCAATAATACATCAGTATTATTGATTTCTATCTTTAGAATAATTTTGTTAATATTTTAACTTACTTCTTTTGAAGGATTCATTGGTAATGTAAAGATAGTTTTCCAGTAAGACCAGACAAACATTCCAAAAAGTAGATGATAGGCCATCAGGCACACAACTAAAATGAGAGAAACATAATTATCATTATAATATGCAAATACAGACTAAAATTATGGTATTCACAAAAGATCTGCTTGTTTTAAAATAACCAAATTACCAATTATAATAAATTATGAAAGTTCCTTTACTTCACACTAGAATAAACACAACTCAATGATTTCCAAAGCCAAGAGTTTTTAAAAAAAATTCCTAAATGCATAATGAGATCTATGCCCATGAATAAAAGCCTCCCATCTGTAGACAGACCATCTATTGGCAAAATCACTGACAAGGACCTTTTCTAAATTGTAAATATAAGGCAGTTACGCCTGCAACTTTAATTAGCAAACACTGCATTAAAAACAAGTGTTAAAGCACTCAGGCTTTAAGAACTTTGCTTTAATGACATAGATAACAAAGGCAGTTCCTACTTGAGAAGCTGTTTGCTTATTTCCTTGGCTCTAGTCAAAGCTGGTGTAATGATAACATATTTAAAAGGAGAACCTCTGGATAAGCGGGAGTTCAAGTGTCTTATTTATCACACGGGACAATTGTTTTAAAAAAGTGTTCTGAATGCTTTTTTTCAGTAATGCATATAAACACATTCTGGGTGGTGTTAGAAAGTCTTCAAATACTATGCAAAATTTTCTTTTCTTTTCTGTCCTTTTTTTTTTGAGATAGGGTCTCACTCTGTCGCCCAGGCTGGAGAGCACCCTGGGGCTCAAGCAATCCTCCTACCTCAGCCTCCTGAGTGGCTGGAATTACAGGTATGCTCCATCACACCTGGCTACATTTTGTATTTTTCTTTTTTTTTTTTTTTTAAGCAGCGACAGGGTTTTACCATGTTGGCCAGGCTGGTCTTGAACTCCTGACCTCAAATGATCTGCCTTCTTTGGCCTCTCAAAGTGTTGACATTACAGGCGTGAGCCACTGTGCCCAGCCCAAATTTTAAATATTAATTTTGTATATGGTGATAATGATTCCTTCTGGGTAATACATTAATACACAATTTAATTCTATAAGACATCATTGAACAAAATATGCTAATTTAAATATAGCATATTTGGCATTTTAAAACTTTAATAGCAATTTTTAATTTTTCTAAAGAATGATGATACTTACAGAATCATTAAAAATTTGAATTATTCAATAAGGCACTTAAATCAGTGTGAGATGACTAAAGCCCACGATACTTTTCATAAATTATGTAGGTGAGTCAGTTACAAGTTAATAGTCCAAATTACGAAAGGAAATTGTTGATATCCCTATACCTCAAAGCCTTAAGAATCTCTGGCACAATGACAGCCATTTCAGGATAGAATTTGCCAAGTGTCTGACAGAATTCAATCTGCAAACTTAAGAGAAATGAGATATCTTTAACTCTAGCTTGTCTTCACATTCTCAAAGAATAATTTATTAATCCCAACCAAATCTAAGTGAATACAATTGTTTCTTTCAAATTATTTTAAAAATCTATAACATTAATGTCATCTAGCTTACCTTGTTCACCAGTGTTTTCCATGGACACTGGAAATAGAAAAAATGTAATAGGTTATATGAAGCTTATAGCAAACAGGGCTTGACACAGACATAAGGCATTTAACTAGCTTAATAATTTGGCTTCCCTTCAAACCAACATTCTCTAAACATTTACTCAATTTTATTTGGAGGAGAGGTGAGCACAGATTGGAGAGAGGGTGGAGGAAAAGGCTGGAGGCTGCAATCAGCCATGCCTCCATTGCACACTTCAGCCCTGGCTCCTGCGCTGCGGAACAAAACTTGTCAAGTGTGCCCCTTGGGGGTCTTTCTTCTGTATCATTTGGTTGATTGGTTTTCCTTCCAACTATAGAGTTCAGATAAAAGCAGTGCTCTCCAGGTCATTACATTTCCACAGGCATTTATTGCTCTTGATACATTGGCAACCACCTGGTGAGCTTTCCACAAAGAATAAAATGTTGTGTCCGCAGCAGATACTCTTTCTCCCCCCCTAATTTCTAAAAGTACAAATGCTTATGCACAGTGATTTTACGTGCTCCCTATTGCACAATGAGAGAGAGGCCAGGCAGTGCTGGGAAACTGCCGTTCCTCAGGGGTTGTTGTAAATATTCCAAGCTAGCAGGTATTATGGATTAGGACAGGGGCCACAAGTGCTAAAGCAAGCTGCAACGAGAAGCTGTATTTAGTAATCGAGACATTTGTATGCCTTTTGTATTGTCTGTGTGTTTTCCCATTTGGTCTCTCTCTTTGTACAAGAGTCTTTGGAAGTTTTGCCCTATCTCAGCTGTACCAAGTCTGACTCTGTATATTTTTGTCCTTATTCAGCTTTCAAAATGGCACAGGATCTCAGGACTTGGTGCTGGAATGAAATGCCACCGCCTTCTGAAGTCTGGAACCAGAGGGTAGTGTGAGAAGTTTTGAAGATTGCACAGTCCAACCAATCTCCTGCCCAAGACAGCTATTGAATATAAGTTCAGGCATTTCTAGAGCTAGCAGGAGCCTGTAGTTTTTTGGAGGGCAGCCCGTTCCATTATTGGATTGCCCTAAGAATAAGAAAATTCATCCTTCCAGTGTTTTGAAATTTGCTGCTTTGTGACTTTTGCCTGTGATATCAAGGCTTCCAAACCATAGCAATAAACAGAAAATCTAAATGACAAATCTTCACATACTTGACGTTATTGTGTCCCCCTTAAACGTTCTAGTTTAAACCAACTAATATATGGTTTCCAGATCTCTTACCAACCTAGATGTGGCATCTGTAAATGCTTCCTAGCTTCTCCACTCCCTTTAACATTTCTGATCTCCAGAATGAGACAGGCAGGCGTGGATGATCTGTGACTCACAAATGGCCTGTTCTACAAGCCCGCTTGTAAATCAGAGGCTAGTCAGTTTGCTTTCCCATCGAATCCCTGAAGCGGCTCAGCTGAGGGCACAGGAAAGGCTTGAGGCAAGTCTGTTTTTTAATATCTGAACCTACTGCCCCAGCTATGCATTTCCCTCTAGACACGGACTACCCTGTTTTCAAAAGCGCTCCAAAATTGACAACTCTTTTCCGGATCAAAAGTTCCAATCCTTCAGGGGAGCTAATCCAAGGAAAGGAAAAGCAATTTGACTCCATTTGTGCATTTATATACAAACAACCCTTATTAACCATTCCAGAGGTGCTGGTGCTTTCATAAAAATGTGTTTGCTACTCCACTGACTCGAGTTGAGAGAACTGAAAACTGTAAAACAAAATGACATTTTAAAAAAGGTATAGTTGGGGGCTGCGCACAGTGGCTCCCACCTGTAATCCCAGCATTTTGGGAGGCCAAGGCCAGCACATGGATCACCTGAGGTCAAGAGTTTGAGACCAGCCTGGCCAACATGGCAAAAACCCCATCTCTACTAAAAATACAAAAAATTAGTTGGGTGTGGTGACATGCACCTGTAATCCCAGCTATTCAGAGGCTGAGGCAGGAGAATCGCTTGAACCTGGGAGGCGAAGGTTGCAGTAAGCCAACATTGCACCACTGCAATCCAGTCTGGGCGACACAGCGAGACTCTGTCTCGAAAAAAAACAGAAGGAAAGGTGTAGTTGGTATGAGTTGCTAATCTTTTTGACCTGGACCAATACTTTATTAGCTTGATATGCATTCAAAGACTTTGTTTTTAAGGTTTTTTTTTTTTTGCCATTCACAGCTTGCTTTTCCCTAAATGTAATTCAAAATCCACAGAAGTTCTATTTTTAAAAAAGTACACAACTTATACATAAATACATGCTTATAGTAAATAATTCTGTAACATTTGTAGAATGGAATGGAACAGTTCAAAAGGCTGTATCCAATTACACTTTCACCAAGATTATGAGCCTGTTCAATTTCCTGTAAACATAAGCCTGCTTGATATTTGTCAACATCATAGGCCAAAATAAAAATCATTATTTTAGCGTTCATTACCATTATTATTAGTGCAGTTTGGCATTATTTTTAAAATATGATGACTGGGATTTCCTTTCTCTTCTAAGTGAATGATTATTTTTCTGTTGGCTTACTTAGTTATTGAGAGCCTTTTATGTATTCTGGACAGAAATCTCATATCTGTTATGTATACTACAAATAAAGTTGCATATAGCTATTTTAAATGATTTAATAAGTACTAGCAACATTTTTTATCACTTGCCACTGGTTAAGTAACATTATCAAAGTTTGCAAATTAACTTATTTCATTAACAGATATAGACTATACAAGGTTTTGCTTTGTGATACTCAGGAAATGAATGTTCTCTCAACCATGTTTACTTAGTTAGTAAATTAGTGATTTACCTTGTAATTTTCAGTTTAATGGCAGAGTTGTCAAGTTCAAAGTTTCCTTTCTCACAGTGTAAAAACACATACAAAGTTATTGTCAAATGCAAATATTTTTGTTCAAAAGTTACTGTTTAAGATTGCTCAAATTTAGCCTCAAACACTTTTCTAATACATATGTATATAAAGATAATATATGAAAAATAGAGACTCATTTTTGAAACAATATAGATAGTAATCAAATATAATACATTTATTTATAACAATACAAAAACTAAATAGCAATACTGAACATAATTGGGACAGATCTTCTAAAAATAACTATTGGTTTTTATGTGGATTTTGAGTTTTAATTCAGGATTATTTAATTTTCTTACTTCACAGACAGAATTTCAGTTTGGTTAACAGTGATGCTGATATTTATTCTCCAATTTTACCATACAGAAATTTCAAGAGTTGCATAGCCTTCTTTATCCCATTTCCTTTAAATCACATATTGAGATAAATTAATAGTTACTTCAATTTTAGTCAACAGAAAAGTGAGGTTTACTCAGTTTTTACTAAAGCAAATGAGCTTTATTCTCAAAGTCACAATGAGTAGTACATTAATTCTACCTTAGAAATTCTTTTATTTTCAATTTAAACATTTCCTGCATGTCACAAATATGTTACAACTTCGAGCTCTGCTGGATCATATTAAAATTAATTCCTCTTTGAAACACATAGCATCTGCCCCATAAATGTGAGTAAGAGACTGACTTAGACAAACAGACCATGACAACTAATCTGAATCACATAAAAGTGGTATATCAAAGCGGACATATGTATTTTTGTGTGTGTGTGTGGGCATGGAAAACTCAAGAGAAAAGTTATCTCTATTACCATGTTAGCTTAGCACACTGTAGAACTCAACTCATAGTTGACAAAAGCGAAAGTAATCTCTTCCGTGAGATGAAGAAAATGCCCCTCTAAAGAGACAGAGAGGGAGAAGACAAAATAGTTCCTGTCCCTTTTAAAAGGAAAAGGTTGAGGGAGATACTTGCTTCAACTGGGCTTCAAGCAACTTTGAAAACAGAAAGGGTCTGTAACTTTACAGGGTTCCCTCCACCCCCACCTTGGTTTTGGCTCTTCCTCAGTACTGTACTTTTTTATAGTTGAATTTGTCAAATTGGAAAAGAGACTATTACTAAGCCTAACAGCGCCAAAGAGCAACGGCTTGGGATAAAGAAGGCAAGGTCCAACCCTGCCTCTGCCACTTGCTTGCTCACACAAGCTATCCCACTTACTCCACTACAAAGTGAGGGTGATCGCCGCAGCAATAGCATTAGGGCTGCAGTGAGGATTCAAAGGGAAAAAAAAAGAATATACTTAACATAGTGCCCGGTGTATAGTAAGCCCCCATGAATGTACCATTATAATATATAATCTTTCATTTCGATAATATTAATGGTAATGTATAACATATAGGAAAGGGGGCTAAAAAATGAAGAAAAATTACAAAGAGAAAAGTAATATTTGTACAGGCTCCTGAAATAATTAATTGCAAAATGTTGAAAAATAGACTTTGCGAGTGAACATAAGAGGTGAAAAATAATGTAAATCTGAATCATCTTATAAGTCAATTGCCTTTTTATACGGATGTATCATTTCAGAAACTTGTTTAAACCAATAAGGTGGTATTCATTCTTAACAGAGTAATGATGAGACATTAAAACTTCGATCTTCATGTGCCAGTTAGTCCTTTTGAGAACTTAAATGTGAATCTATTTTGGATAAGCACTGTTTAACTTAATGAATAAAAACAATTACTTTTTAAAAAAATAAAAATAAAAACCTAAATCTTATATTCACCCCAAAGAAGTCAGGTGCAGTTTATTCCTGGGAATTAAGAGCATTACTATTATTACACTAAAATATTTACCAATCCTACATCTGTGGATAGTATCATTCACATCATCTAAATACACACAATCATAACACTGTGAATCACAATTTTAATTTTAATTTCAAACACTTATTTGCCTGGTTTTATCTTGGATTAGCCTAATTTCTTTTTGGTCCATGTCCTACAATGATAATATTTTGCTTTAGCAATTTCTAATCTTCTAATATACCTCCAGAACTTCAAGTTCCTCTGTGATTAATTGTGGGAATTACAGCACTTTCTTGGCCCTGATGGTATATAGGAAGAGACAAAGTGAAAAAGGTAAATTACTACTGTAGTTACCAATAATGTTCCTGTTTGCCCAAAGTAAAATTATGGCCTTCAGGAATCACATTTTGGGCTGGGCAGCCCATGCATGTAATCCCAGTACTTCGGGAGGCCAAATTGGGAGGCTCACTTAAGGCCAAGAGTTGGAGATCAGCCTGGACAACATATTGAGACTGTGTCTCTACAAAAAAAAATTTTTTTAATTTGCTGGGTGTGGCAGCACTGCCTGTGGTCCCAGCTACTTGGGAGACTGGGGCAGGAGAACTGATTGAGCCCAGTAGTTCAAGGCTGCAGTAAGCTATGATCACATCACTGCACTCCAGCCTGTGCGACAGAGCGAGACCCTGTCTCTCAAAACAAAAAAGAAGAAGAAATAAAGAAAAGCAAAGAAAGGAAAGGAAAGGACAGGAAAGGAAAGGAAAGGAAAAGAAAAGAAAAAAGAAAAGAAAAAAGAATTTCATCTTAAAATGTAGAAACATCATCAATACCACACAGCTTGTAGTTTGGGTCACCAGTTGTATTCTCTGGCTGCGCTTTATGCTTACCTCCTCCACCGCCACTAATCATTTCTACAAGAAACAGAGGAGAGCCAGGCACAGTGGCTTAAACCTGTAATCTCAGCACTTTGGGAAGCCAAGGTGAGAACACAGTTTGAGGCCAGGAGTTTGAGACTGGCCTGGGCAACATAGTGAGACACCATCTCCACAAAAACTTTAAAAATTAGCCAGGCAAAGTGGTGGCCACCCACGGTCCCAGCTACTCAGGAGGCTGAGGTGGGAGGATCACTTGAGCCCAGGAGGTTGAGGCTGCAGTGAGCTGTGATCCTGCCACTGCATTCAAGCCTGGGCAACAGAGTGTGACCCTGTCTCAAAAAAAGAGAGAAAGAAACAGAGTAGGACAACTCTGTTTGATAAAAAGGCTGAACTAGTCAGTCCTCAGTTTAGAATTGGTAAGACTGATAAGAGTGATAGTTTTTTTTTGTTACAGCATTAATTGTTCTTTAAGAAATGCTTATGTAAAAATAAAACAGGTAAAACTGAAGTTAAAGAGTGAGACTGTCAAAGTAATAACCAATAATATAGAAAAGGATGACAAACTGCTTCTTAATACAACCTGGCTTAAATGAAACATCCTTTCAAATGTATACCTCCCTTATCTCTTTTGACTGAACTATCAAGCAATCATTTAATCCAGGTGTCGGTAAACTAGAACCCTTGGTCCAAATACAGCTAGATGCCTGTTTCTATATGTAGAGTTTTATTGAAACATGTATGCATCCATTCACTCACATGGCTACCTGTGTGCTACAATAGCAGAGTTAGGTAGCTGAGACAGGGACAGTATGGACTGCAAAGCCTAAAATATTTACTGTCTAGCCCTTTATAAAGAAAGTAGTCCAGCCTCTATGTATTAGGGTTCTCCACAGAAAGACATTTAATAGGATATGTGTGCATGTGTATGTATATACTGTATTAGAACTGATTTAGTCTAGAGTGATTCAAACTCAACCTGGATTAAAAGCAGGGGATCATCTCAAAGATTATTTATTATGATATAAAGTGTTACTGTCCTAAATGGTATCTATTGAGATGCAGCAGCCCAGTAAACTGATGGTAACTTAAATGTAGTTGAACTTTTATTCACAAATACATCCAAAATTAAAGCTTTCAGATACCAAACTACATCTTCATAACAGACAAAAAAGTGTACTCCCCCCTTTGAATTAGCAAAGAACAGTTACGTAAGTGTTTTTAAACATGTGATTTTGGCATATTTTATTGCAAATTTATATTGCTGTGATTTTAAAATTTATTTTCTTAATCTGAATTTTCTTTTTCTTGTCTTCAAATTCAATCTCTCTCCTTTGAAAGAATAATTTACCTTTATTGCTCACACAGTAACTTTTCAATATAAAACTGCTATGCAGTTTCCAGATTCATTCTGACACAGGTACACCCTACCTTCAGCTAAGATATCTGATAGTGAAGAATACCATACACACACATACACACACATCCCAAAACAGAGACTTGGTTCTAACGAATGAATCTTAAGGATAATTTTATAGCCAAGCTCCACTTTTTTTCTGTTTATCTTTAACTCATTTACTGAGGAACATTAATTGACTATACCATGCTTACACTGTTGAGAACAAAATGGTAAATAAGATTTTACCTCTATGCTGAAGCTTAGCATTTGTGATATTTTAGTTAGAAATAAAAACTAACTGAGAAAACATGTTTATGAAAACATTTTCAGTTAATTCACATAAGTAGCTCATATTTAAAACATTATGACAAAAATACTTTCTGCTTTAATATCTTTATAACATGCTTTAACATCTCCTTTCCCAACAAAATCTGTCCCTTGACTTCATGTCTCTAGCTGCCCATCCCACTTTCTGACCTTTTCACAGGAAAATTTAACAATCATCCAAAATCACTGTCCCTACCCCCAACCTCCTTTTACCTCCTCGTTCAACTCCAACTGGTCTAATTCCTCAGCATTCCACTGCAATCACTCGTGTCAAGGTCACCAACACCCTCCCTAAGCTAATTTTCTGTACTCAAATTACTCTAACAGAATTAATTATGCTCTTCTTTTGGAAACAGTCTGTCAAATTCATAGTGAATTATTCGACAAAATTGGCCAGGGGAACCCCTTGAAGCCAAATCCTTTGTCCTTTTAGCTACTTTCCAAAAATCTCCGGTTCATTTTTAGTGTATTAGAGATAAAAAATGACACTGCTTCCAGACCTTATTTAATGACATGCAAGACAAATGTTATTCACGTTAACATTCTCCGTTTAATTGCGACCATACCCTTTTCTTCCTATTACGTTTTTTGAATTTATTTTCTCTATAACCTATCTACTTATAGTTTTAAAAGTCTTTATCAAACTGTTTCTTTTTTTTTTTCTTTGCCGTCCTCATATGTCATTGTGATTTTAAGCACCTGCCTTTCTCTCCAGTCTCACCTCACACCTCTTTCCTCTTGTGCATGATGCTTCTGTCACTCTGGGCTTTTTTACATCTTAACCAAGCTAACATTGTACCCTGCCTTGATCCTCTGCACTGCCAGTGAACTGGGTGGTGGGAGACGTGGACTCCAGCCCAATCCTCCCAATGTGTGTGATCTTGATCACGGCACTCAGCTAAGTGGTGCTTTAATTTTATTGTTTCAACAAAAATTTTCACTTCATCTTGAAGGTTTCTCTGGCTACAAAATTATCTTAAATCCTACCCTGATGTATTCTTGGGGAAAAAGTCTTGACTTTTAAAGGCCTAAGGCAAAAGTCATTCTAACAATAAATTGATCAGTAAATTAGCGGGAACTGCTTTGTCAAGGACAAGACAAGCAGCTTCAGAATAGAAGCAACAGTTAAGGATAAAGGCTTCAATGGTGCAAAACTTGAATCTCAAACACATGGTTTTCAGTTTGTACCTTCTCAGTTAACATATAAGCCAGTCCCGATATTCCTAACAGTCTAACCACAAACAAGGGGCGAGGCAATTGAGTTCTTCACTGGATCCCCACACAGTTCCTTGAAAACTCATTTTGCAGTAAGAAAATCATGATCTAATTTAAAACGCAATTCAATGACATCATCTCACTAAAAACCCTCCCAATGGCTTTGCACTCAATTTACAGTAAAATAAAGTCCAATCTCCTTACTGCAGCCTCAGTGGTCAAGCATGATCTGGCTTTTCCTCCCTGTCCTCCAAGACCACTTCTGGTCACTAGTCCCTTTGCTCACTAAGCTGCAGCCACACTGAGCTCCTGTTTCGAAAACACACGAAACCTTAGCGTCTTTGCCCAGTCTGAAAAGCTCCACACCTGACTCCACGCCTGGCTCATTCTTTATCATCCTTCAGGTTGCAGTTTAAATACCAGCTTTTCCTGTCTGGTTAGACCCTGCAATCGCTACGGCAATACATTGTTTCTCCCTTAGCATCTCACATAACCTGTATTTTCATCTATTTGTTTCTTTTCCATGCCCCACACTGAGGTTTGATCCTGTCTGATGTTTTACCTTGAACAAGTTATTTAGACTCTCTGAACATTATCGCAATGTTTATCTCACCCAGCTCTTTTGAGAATTAAACTAGAAGGTAAAAGTACCTAGAATAGAATTTGGCACATTATTTAGGACTGTTCATCAAATATGGAGGATAAATTCATCACTAAACTGTGACATGTTAAGAGTAGGAGTTCCCTAAAGTTTAGTGCTAACAGTTTATTAACAATCTAAGGGAAGAAGTACATAGAGAATAATTAGCATGTAGTAATGCTAACATTTTCTGCATCGTGAAATGCCAGGTTGTTAGGAATAAACTGCTGGAAGACCTTTTAAGGGTGAATAAGCAGAAAAATGCAAATAAATTACAATGTGGGCGAATTAGTAGAATGAGAAAAAACTAAACCAGTAAATTTGTAAACTTTTGCCCTACCTCTCCCAGAGCTCCTTTACTGTCAACCCCACCCATACCCGCAACCCACTACTCCCCGTCTAGATTCTAATAGGGTCTGGCATGCATTGGTCCTATGCCAACACCCTATGGCGTTTGATAATTTCCCCAGCCTCTACCTCAGAACACATATCTAAACAGTTATACGGAGCTAAACTATGTGCTAGAAATTATCAAAGAACTATGGAAAATGGCCCAGAAATTACTGGCAACCTTTTCCTGAAGACTAGCACAATGTGGCTGGGCGCGGTGGCTCACAGCTGTAATCGCAGCACTTTGGGAGGCTAAGGCAGCTGGATCACTTGAGCCCAGGAGTTTGAGACCAGCCTTGGCAACATGGTGAAACTCTGTCTCTACCAAAACAAACAAACAAACAAAAAAACTCCCACAATTAGCTGAGGGCAGTGGCGCTCGCCTGTGAAGCCAGCTAGTCAGGAGGCTGAGGTGGGAAGATCCCTTCAGCCCAGGAGGCGGAGGCTGCAGTGAGCTGCGATAATGCCACTGCATTCCAGCCTGGGCAACAGAGCCAGACTATGTCTCAAAAAAAAAAAAAAAGGAATTGCGCAATACCAAACACAAAAATGAACAATACTAAGTTAAATCATATAAACCAAGGTATGGGAAGTCTCTTAAGGGTAGGTTATGATCCAAAATATTCGTTTTCTGTGGTTTGGCCTCTAGATCAGCCATCAAAAGCTTCTGCATAACATCATTAACAATATAACAAAAACTAGTGACTCTGTGTTAAGGGAAGCCTACTGAGTGCAACATCCAAACACATCTCCCTTCCAGCACAGCAGACCCGAGGCTGCCCTGATTTTCCTCCCTTACCTGCTGGGCTATGAGATCAGGTGTTCCTCCCATTCCAAGTCTTTGGTGATAATACCTGTATTTGCTACAGCTGTCATAACAAAGTATCACAGACTGTGTGCCCTAGACAGAAATCTCTGTTCTCACATTTCTGGACTCTAGAAGACGGAAATTTAAAAAAATGTTTTAAATTATAAATTAGCAGGGCATGGTGGCATGCACCTGTGGTCCCAGCTACTCAGGAGGCTGAGGCAGAAAGATCGATTAAATCTAGGTGGTCGAGGCAGCATGAGCCGTGATTACGCCACTGCATTCCAGCTTGGGAGACAGAGCAAAACCCTGTTAAAAAAAAAAAAAAAAAAAAAGAAGAAAAAGAATGGAGTTCAAATTGAGGTGTCGGCAGGGTTGGTTTCTTCCTAGGTCTCTCTCCTTCACTTGCAATGACCACCTACTCTCTGCATGTTCACGTCTTTTCCCTCGATGCCTCTCTGTATCCAAATTTCTTCTTTTAAAGACGGCAAGTCATGTTGGGTAAGGGCTTACTCTGATGACCTCGTTTTAATTTAATTATTTCTTTAAGGACCCTTTATCCAAATACATTCTGAAGTCCTGGAGTTCAGTACTTTCACCTAAGAATTTTGGAGGCACGGAATACAGCTTGCAGCATCCTCCAAAATCAGACTGCAGCTTTACAGGAGCATTTGCTGAACGCTCTCTATGCCAGGAATTTGCGCTGCCTCGACCACCCAGATTTAATCAATCTTTCTGCCTCAGCCTCCTGAATAGCTGGGACCACAGGTGCATGCCACCATACCTTGCTAATTTATAATTTTATTTATTTTTTGTAGACATACGGTCTCCCTACGTTGTCTAGGCTGTTCTCCAGCTTCCGGGCTCAAGTGATTCTCCGGCGTCAGCCTCCCAAAGTGCTGGCATGACAGGCATGAGCCACTGCACCCGGCCTTGTGCTCAATTCTTTCAATGTTGATCTCATTTAAACCTTCCAACAATCTGTGAGGTTGGTATTATTATCATTTCAAATGCTGAGAAGACAGTCTCACAGCGGTATGACTTCTAAAGTCACCCAACTCATGATAGGATCTACAGATGGTCCTGTTTGGCCGCAAAACTCATGCAAGGATTCTGTGTGGCCTCCCAGGATCTGTGACATCGGATGCCTCCCAGCCACTGGGTTGCTTTGTCCTGGGCAGCCGTTCCCTTCCTTGCTTGCTCCCAGTTCTTGGTCTGTGTTTGATACTCTTGCCACTCCCTGCTACTTCTGATCTGGGTCACTCTAGAAAGTAGGGTTTAAAATGTCCTCTTCTTGTCACCCTTGCTCCACCAATCAACTTAAAACCTCTGCAAACATATAATTTTACAAACTTTGGATACAAAAAATTCAAATATTTGGCCATATTTCAGGATAGTACCTGAATACGGACTTGCCTAAGCATCCCACTTCAAGAATTTGGGGAGGAACAGGGCTCTGGGTTCCTAGAGGAACAGCAAAATGATGATACTAGAAAGAGTTAAGAGATGGAATAAGAGATGGAATAGGGGCTTCCTGACCTCCATCCTCAGCAGAAGAGAGGAGGAATGATAATTACTCCAGTTTGTACTACACAGGCACACTCCTAAAACACATACCTCACATGGAGACAATGACATTAAGGGAGACAGAACATGGATCTGTCCTGGATGGTAACTCTTAATCCTTACATTTATGAAAGTCTCCAGGTTATAAGTGTTTCTCTCCCCACCCAATCAGCAACATCATTTCTTTATTATTATAATTTATTGCGTTGAGAAGACTTGAGATCTACTCTCTTAAATAATTGTAAGTGCATAATATCGTATTGTTGAGTATAGGCACAAGGATGTACAGCAGCTCTCTAGAACTTATTCACCTAACACAACTGAAACTTTATACCTACTGAACCGCAGCCCACCCCCATCTCCTTCTCCCTCCAGCCCCTGGCAACCACCAGACGGTCTGTTTCTTTTAACTGACTTTTTTAGATACCTCATACAAGTAGAATAATGCAGCATCTGTCCTTCTGTGACTGGCTTTTTCTCATTTAGCCCAATGTCTTCCAGGTTCATCCATGTTGTCACACGTGGTGGCATTCAACATCATTTCTGTAGCAATTTGATGACCAAATCATTGCTCTAAATAGCTCCACCCGACAGAAACAGATGGTGCAAAATCTAACTTATCTAATTGAAGGCTGGGTAAACATTTACTGAAAGTTTGTATTTAAATCATTAGCAATGTGTGGGTCTTTCAATCTATCGGTTCTGAAAAAGGAATAAAGACATCACCTCATAATGATGGCCTTGAAAAACTCACTGCCACTTTCATCTTGGCAAAGGGAACGACAATTTCGGAATCACTGACTAGCACTAAGCAATGTAGATAAATACGGAAATCTGATCTCAGGGCTGGTCCCCTGATCTTAGTGTCCTCATTTCAAAGCTTACTCAATGGAATCCTATAATCCCTGTCTCAGATTAAAATAGAAGAGGCTCCCAGTGCCAGCAAGCTGTGCAGATCTGAGAGCAGGTTTAAGTTTACTTCTCCTGTTTAGATACAGTTGTATGGGTCCTTCCTTTTCTACACATGGCTACAACTCAACTCCAAGTTCCTATAGTCACTGAATCTTTTCAGCTCCCACCCCCTTCCTTTCCAATTCCAGATGCCCTTCTTGAGGAAAGACCAGCAAGGCCATGACTGACTCCTTAGAACCATGTAAGTCTACAGTGGATCAACACCCTCAACAAAGATCTGCCTACTTTTCACATAATGGTTGTCTATGATCAAGGCGAATGGCAACTAGAGATTCATGTCCTGAAATACTCCCCTTATTAGTCAGAACCAAAATTTTAGACTTGGAAGTGCCTCAATGATTATTTTGTCCAATGTAACAGTCAGCTTTCTTATACATGTGTGGATGTATTTATTTATTGGTAGTATGCAAAAAGTCTCACATGATTCCACTCATAGGAGTGACCTGGAACAGTCGGACTCATGGAGACCGAAAGTAGAATGGTGGCTGCCACGGTATATGTATATTTTCACATGTATATTGGTTATTTCATCATTTAAAAAATATATACAATCAAGTAGAAATAATTTTTATAGAGTATTTTTTAATGTCCTTAGATCAGTTTCTTATTATCTGGTATACTCAGAAGTATCATAGAGGACAATGTTGAGAGTTCTTTATTTTTCATGATCAAACGTTAGCTATTTGATTTATTAAGCAGAAAAACCAATGCGTCTTTTCTGCATCTCCAAGGAAACAGGCAACGTTCTAAAACCATCTCACAGGGTTAGGAGCTATATGTTGAGTGCTATACGACCAGAGTACACGCACACGTAACACATTTAAAAATTAAACCAATTATTTCTAGGTTCATAAAACTATTTGACACTTATGAGTACTTTACAACTCTCCAGAGAAAGAGACTACGTAAGGATGTAATTCCAACCTTTGTATTTATGAGTTCATTGGAATAAAATTTCCAGTAGCACACCTGAAGAGATGAATTCAAAGATTTAAACCAACACTAGCACCAGCAGTAACTGCTGCACGATAGCACTAGGTCACAATATCCATTAAAACATTCAAGAGTATCCAGCTATTCACTAGCTCACTCTTCAGTATCGGGTCATCGAGAAGCACCATTTTCTTCTGTAACTTCACTGTCATACATTCATAAAGTAAACATACACAATTTTTCTTTGATCCCAGCTGGAATTATAAAATGCCTTTCCCTTCTTATTTGCAGCCAATCATACTCTCGCCCAACACTGCCTTCACCTACAGCATGAGCCCAATCTCTCTGACAGCAATTGCTGAAACAGTATGTATATTCAGTCACAGCCAAAATAAATTTGACATTGTCATTATCTGGCTACCCACAGTTGAAAGATTTCCAAGACTACTGCTTAAAGACACAACATATTTTAATAGTGTAACGTTATACAAGTACCACCTGCTTACATACGAGATGTATTCATTAACGTAAGTGAGAAGTTCTAAAAAAATTATGCAAGGAATTGAAGAATCCAGTCATCAGTATTTGGAATGAGCCTCTTCCTCTGCTCAATGTGTAAGCAGCATCTCAGGTTTCCCGCCTGTATCTCTCCCCTAATTTTACGTATGGATTTATGCTTTCTCTCACTAAAATCATTTCACTTACTCTGGGTCTTTGGGCAAAACAAAAACCTCGCTCTTCATTTATAAACCATGTTCAGTCCCTGTGCTGTGGATCAGAATCTAGTTCATGATTAACACCATACATTCACGATGCATTCACGTCATATTTCCCCCTCCTCCTCACCCGCTCCTGTTTACCAGTTTGCATACCACTTCCACTTGCTAATATGTTCTTTGAAGATTAAATTTCCATCTGTCATTTATGTGCTCTGGACTCTCTGGCTACTCAAAAACTGTTGTTGAATTCCTGCCTATGCACAGTAAGCCACAGGCTCTCGAGTTTTCTGCCCTGGGCATGCCTGACGACCAGCAGTCTCATAAGGAACACACTACCCAGTAATGAAGGCCACCATATGGGCAACACGGGATTCTTCACAATCCCCTGCCCATCGGCTTTTCTGCTGAACCACGAAATGGCAAGATGGTAAAAACAAAAACACAAAAAATCAAAACAAACCAAAAACCTGCTGCAGTGACATTGATACATCTCATGGATACCTCTAGAGACCTTCAAATTTGGACATGTTTACAAGGGCATATATAGGTTTCTCTGGAATGACACTTCCATCAAAAATCATCTGCTCCAGAAAAACAGTATGGTGTCCTCAAAAAATTAAACACAGAATTACCAGATGACTGACCAATTCCACTCTTAGGTATCTACCAAAAGAATTTAAAGCAGGGACTCCAACAGGTATTTCTATACATTGTTCATAGCAGCATTATTCACAATAGCCAAAAAGGTAGACACAACTCAAACCACCATTAATGGATAAACAATATCTGATATACACATACCATGAAATATTATTCAGCCTTTGAAAAAATGAAATTCTCACATATGCTACTCTGAAGATATTATATAAGTGAAATAAACTAGACTCAAAAGGATAAATATTGTATGATTCCACTCGTAGGAGTGACCTGCAACAGTCGGACTCATGGAGGCAGAAAGTAGAATGGTGGCTACCAGGGGTCGGGGAGGGCAGAATGAGGGTTAGTGTTAACTGGGAGAATGAGGGTTAGTGTTAACCGCACAGCAATGCAGTTTGGGAAGATGACAAAGTTGGAAAACGGACGGTAGTGATGATCGCACAGCATTTTGAATGTACTTAATGACACTAACGTGTATACTTAAAAATGGTTAAAATGGAAATTTTTTATGTTATCGATATTTTACCACAATAAAAAATAAAATAATCATCTGCTCTAGAGCTTATTCTCAAACCACAAATTAAGTTAAAAATCAACATTATCTAAAGTTTTCTCACCTCTGGTCATTTCCATGCTGAAAAGTTTTCATTGTTGTTTAATATCTCAAAAAAATAACCGAAGTGATAAGCAGAGAAAAACAAAGCTTTGTTGAGCTGTGTATGCCTAGCTAGGCATTTCTGCGTGCTAAGTGGCTCATTCATGAGTCTCCCCAGATTATCAGTGCTTGAGATTCAAAAGAATGCCCAGCCAAAATTCCAGTCTTCCTTGACCTTTTCCAGTCAACAGGAAATAGATGAAAGAGAATGTAAAATCCTCAAACTCCAAGGGTCTTGGATAGTAGCTTGATACGTGTATCTATCTTGGATATATTGCCTTAAATCAGAGTTAAATTATATTAGGTATACTCTAAGAAAGCTGAGACAAGGAAAAAGAAAATTGAAACATATGTTAGAAGGTCTTTTTAAATCTAAAAAGGGTAACAATTTTAGCACATTAAGGGCGGGTGGGGGTTAATTATCTGAAAACTACTAAAATGGACTACAGTTATCTCTAGGAAATGCTGTTGGAGTGTTTCCTGCAAATGCATTTCACTTTTTTTTGTGGTTATTTTATAAGTACACTGGGGCAAAAATTTTACATTCTAAATTGTTCTTATTTTTTTTTTAACTATAGATATATGAGGATATTACTTATTCTATTACACTTATAAAGATAATTTATCTTTTAAATTTTCAAGTGAGTTCTACAATTAATTTTATCGTCTAAATTCTCATTACAGATAACATTTTAATGTCCAGAAAGAAAAAAAGGTTTTTTATTGTTATATGTGAAACCATACAAATATTACCAGCTTGTTTATAAACATCTGGATGATCAAACAGTAAAAAGCCAAAATACATAATCCCCTCACGTAGGATTCAACATTCTTTGTTGCTTGAGATGTCCACCCTGCTCAGTTCGAACTGAACAAGTTCAGCTGGCACTCATCCTTTGATTCATCCAAGAAACATACGTCCCAAATGTTATTACGTGTTAATATTTATGTTAGGCACCCGGGCTATAAGGGTGCATAAACCAGATATGGTTACCGCTCATGAAATTTTCTGTAAATTATTTTCAGATAATAAGAAAAGTTAAGCTTGCCTAACAGAGTAAAGTCTTTTAAATTTGGATTGAATTAATTCAGATATCCCAGCAACTCGTACACTGGTATACGAGATTCTTTTTGGTAACCTTGTAAGTTACACTGAAAGTCATCAGAGTCAGTAATAAGTTCAAAACAAGGGTTCAATGTGCACACTGTTAAATTCTCAGTCCTCCCCCACTTGATGGGCCAGTACATGTGGCAATGTTGATTCCTCCCTCCTCCTTGATACCCTTTCCTCCCCAGGCTTCAGGACACCACACTCTCTCAGTTTTCCTTTCCTTCACTGGGCGCTCCTTCTCAGTCTTCTTTGATTCCTGATCCTACTCATCTCCTGAACTCTCAGTGTTGGTCATCTTTGGTCCATTTCTCTGCTCATTTGCATTCTCACATGTAGTAGAACAAATGTACCCAGTGCCAAGTCTTTAAATCCACTTATATGCCGAAGACTCCCGAATTTATTCCCGCATTCTATACCTCTCTCCCAAATGCCAACTTCATGTGTGCAACCGCTCACTCAGCATCTCTATTTCACGACAGCACTTCCATTCCAGATCTAATGCAACCCTCCACACCACCTAACTGATGCCTTCTGCATATCACCCTTTCGGTTTTTTGGGTCAAAAACAATGGAATAATTTTTTGACTCCTTTCTTTCTTACACAACTCAAATCTGTCTGTAACTTCTGCTGTTGCTACTGTAAAAATACGTCCAGAATCTGATCACCTCTCACCATTTCCAATGCCCATGCCATGGTTTGACACGATCATCGCTCACCTGGATTGATGCAGTAGCCTAGGTCCACAGTGGCCAGAAAGATCTTTTCAAATCTAAGTCGCCGCACATCACCCCTGTACTCAACACCCTGCAGTGGATTCTCATGTCACTCCAAGTAAACCCAAAGTTCTCACAGTGGCCTCTGGCCTGAGGCCCTCCAAGATCTCTGCTTTCTCCCCACATCTCTGACCTATCACCTACTTCCCTTTCCCTTGCTTACTACACTTCAGCCAAAATGACCTCCTTGCTCTCCCTCAAACATGCTGGGCTGACCCCTGCCTCTATGCTTGTAAATCAAAGTCCCTTGGCCTGAGATACATTTCTCCACAATACCCGCATGGTTAAATCTTTCAGCTCCTTCAGTTCTCTGCTTAAATTTCATGAGTCCTTCTCCTTCTCTGGTCACCGTATTTAAAATTGAAATCTTCCTCTGGCATTCTCAGTCCTTCTTGCCCTACTTTTTGCTTTGTGTCATGCCACTGATGATCCTCTAACAAATTATCTAATGTACTTACGTTTTTTATTCGTTTTCTGTCCCCTAATAAGAAATGTAAGCTCCAACATCTGTCAATAGATATTTTTTGAACGAATAAATTAATAGGGTGTCCAGTGAATTACGGATGGTTAAAATGCATTCAGTTCTTGGATTTGTTAAAGGGCAAGTTTATGGGAGGCTACGGTGAATCACTACCCTCCTCCCTCTTTGACTGGCATACAGTTCTTTGTTCTGCATATCTTAATTTTCAGTAGGTACCAGTTCTGGAATAAGTTGCATTTTATTAAAATATGCTGTAATTAAGACCTTGATTAAGTCAAACTGGTCCCTGCCCTATATCTTTTCCCATTTACTGACCTCTCTGGAGATGCCCTGGCTAATCACTAGTCATAGTTAAGTACATAAATCCCTGACTGCCTTTCTTCCTAAAACAGGTCACATGGAGTTGCCCACTTAGTAATAACTTGATCACAAATTAGCCCCTGGAATTTGGAGCAAGCTTATGACTTTCAGTTTGAGGCTCATAATTGAAATCTTTTTCATGCTCTGCAATTGGCCTCAGGTGTCCCTCATCACAGCTCCAGCTCGGCTGTTCCGGACTGGACTGTCCTTCCCACTAAAATACTGCCAACAGGCTATGTACATTACAAACACAATGCCAAATCACACCATTCCTCACACCCCTACAAATCTAGTGAAAAGCCATACTTCAATTCAGCTACTACCTCTCTGAGAGGACTCATGGGATCCAAAGGGTTGAGGGATATAGTTCAGTCTGAATTTTAAGTCACCCTACTCCACACACACCCTTCAAATATGATGAAAATCCATTCACATAATGCAATAAACACAGGGACAGAATTTAATGTTATCTGTACATAAGAAAATAGGTAATCATGACAAAGCCATTCTGGTTTCCCAAATTTCTCTGAGTTATAATCACATAAAATTCTTGACACTATATGACCTTAGTTTTATAAGGATTATATCTTTTATAACATGATCATGGAGATAGACAACTACCTTGAAACTCTTTTATCATTTGAATGTTTGGTTTTAAAAGAATTAAAGTTTTTTTTATTATTGTTTGGTGTACATTTTGCTGATGAACTCCTCCGCACCGTTCTGTGCCTCTGGGGCGGCAATGCTAGGGAATAAAAGGCCTAATTAATTTAAATATGGCAGGAATGCTTAATTGTACACTTCACATGAGGAGAAACTTCAGGATACCACAAAGAAGTACTGGCAAAGAAATAAAACCCAGCCAACTATAAAAGCACTTATTCATTGGCATTTTTAAAATGTAATCCAATCAATAACATACCTCGAATGAACTACCATTAAGGATGCACTTTAGAGTCAAGTGCTAAGGTGACAAATGCAGCATATATTTTCACTTATGAGTATCTCTCAAACAAAAATGGATTTTATAACACTTCAGGCAACTAATATTTATAACTGAATTTAAAAGTCATAGCCAGACAAAACGTCAAATTAGGAAAAATGCTACATAAATGATATAAAGTGTGATATTATCATTTTGAAAGGAAAATTCTCAAGCAATCACGTCTGGTTTCTTTACAGCTATCCTATTCTTCTTAAGAAATCAGAGCATCTACCTCCTCCTTAGCACCCCTCCTCCTACCCCCTGCCTTGATAATTTCACTCTTTTCGCTTTTGGCATTTGATTGAAACAACAATCAAGACAATTATAAAAAAATTCCCTTAAAGGAATTAGGAAAAAATTTTCAACAATTTTCTAATGGACTATTAAAAACCTCATTCAATTATTTTATGCTTTCATTATAAATTCTCTGTAGTATTTCTAAATGGCAATATGTAATAACAGAATTCCACATAATATTAAAACTGTCTTTCTAATGATCTTTGGAATATTGTTTTCCCAACAGACAGCATTAAGAATCTATGCCATATTCTAATCTGTCATTCTGCAAGTTAGACAAGACAGAATTTCTACACTCATCACGAACAGTGCTAGAGTCTCAGGGGGCCCATGAATCCATCGCTTCCTGGAGAAGAGAAGGCTGGGTGATGTGATACATCTGTCAAAACGCCGTGGTATAAATCAGCAGTATAAATTATGAAATGTAAGTATGCTTCTATTTTTCTGAGAAGGAAAATCACAAATTCTCCATCAAGATAAAAAATAAAAACAAATGAAACAAGAAAATCAATGAGGACCATCTCATGGAGAACCCCTTGCCCCCACATATACTCATCTCATGGAGAACCCCTCGCCCCCATATATACTCATCTCATGGAGAACCCCTCGCCCCCATATATACTCATCTCTGGGATACATTTGTCTTTTTTCTCCGGCTAGCACACTTCTCACCACGGTAACGAATAAAGATCAAACACCTGAGCTCGCTGGACCATGCAGCCTCAGATGTGGGCGCAACCACCTCAGCCCTGCCAGCTGGACACTGCCCAGGCTGGAACACTGCACCCGCTGTTACTAGGTTGGGGGAGCAGTGGTGGTTCCAGTGCTCTGTGATGACCCTGCCAGGGAAGCAGCTCTTTCCAAAGGCCGTTCCTCGGGTGTAACGTCAGCTCCACTTCACCCACCTGCCCTTGGTTTCTGTCCATTTCTAAGCTAAGCTCTCCAGGCTCGCCGTGCAGTCAGAGAGTTGCATTCACGCCCAGTTTAACCTGCCAGGTCACAGGCCCTGGGCTGAGAGCAGAGTAAAAGTGGCCCGAGCATTGGGTAAGAAGCGAGGGAGCTAAAACAACCTCCTACTTCATAGCAGAGGCAAACACTGCTGCTTATAATCTTACTCTGAGGCTACGTCAACCACTAAATATATGTGGTCAGATCTGTAACTTGACTTAAAATTCACTTCTACTTAGGTGCCCCCCAAAAGCTCTTTATACCTCCCTCATTGTTTATCCTTCTCCACTGGCTCGGCAGCCCACTTACATGTCTAGAGTGAGACGTTTTGCTTTCCATTTCTGCTTTCCTACCACTCTGCTGCGGAAACGGCATCCGGAAAGGGGGCAACCCCTCTCCTCATGCCCAAGCCAGCTAGAAAGCTTTGGTTTTGGGTTTTTTCCCAGAGGTTGTGTTTTTTTTTTTCTTGGCTATTAGGAAAAGATCTCTATTAAGTTCTCTTTTAAATCATTTTTGTGGCGGGAAATGCCTGGGAAGTAAATGCTTTTGAATGAACCCTACTCAAGCCCTTAAGCAGCTGCCTTCTTTCTAAGCTCATGGAAACACACCTTCTCTAGAGACAGTTAATTATCTTGATTTAAGAAACCATCCCGTCAGCTTCTGTTTAATTACTGGAAACATTCCTGCAAGTACCAATTTAACGGCAGGGATGACATTCTTAGTAAGCAATTGCAAGCAAACTTTTCTACAATAAGCCTCAGTTTAAACTGAGGTTTGACCCCTAGATCCTGTCCTCTCACTTATTTGCATTATACAACTGAATAAGACTAGGTAGAAACCACGAGATTAATTCATTCAACATTTATTGCGCATCTGTACATGCTAAGACTGTGCTAATTGCCTTACATGTTTCTCTCTAATAGGGTTTAATAGCAAATAGTAATGCCGCATCGTCCAGTACATCAAAAGAAAAGGAAGTGTCTGACACACTAAATGGAGCCAAGAAAGCATTAAGCAGAGTCTTTTCTCTGACTCCCCTTCCGACCTGACCATTTATATTAAATTAAAACGGCAGCACAGATCAAGGGTTTGGAATACATCATATTTTATCCATTTGAATTTTTAATTTGAAGAAATGTTGAGTTTTTATCACCCTATTCACATAAATTCAAACCTTTAAAATATTCAACAATATCAAGAAAAGTCACAGAACTAATATATTTAGAATCATCATGCCCAAGGTAATAATTTCTTTTTTTTTTTTTTAATTTTTTTTTGAGACGGTCTCGCTCTGTCACCCAGGCTAAAGCGTAGTGGCGTGACCACAGCTCACTGCAGCCTCTGCCTCCCGGGTTCAAGCAATTTCTTCTGCCTCAGCTTCCCAAGCAGCTGGGACTACAGGCAGGCACCACCACACCTGGCTAATATTTGTATTTTTTGGTAGAGAAAGGGTTTCACTATGTTGGCCAGGCTGGCCTCAAACTCCTGACCTCAAGTGATCCTCCCACCTCAGCCTCCCAAAGTGCTGGGTTTACAAGTGTGAGCCACCGTGCTGGCCAACCAGTAATCACTTCTAAGGTGATTTGGGCATTAAATGTTTTACATGCATCAGTTTTCTATGGATGTGCCTTATATTCCCCTTTACACTATTTTAACATTTAAAACAGTTGGCAAAACCAAGTAATGGCAAAAACTACGATTACTTTTGCATCAACCTAATAGAACATCTGTATTCCCAGGATCTACTGCCTGTCCTTTTTTGTAAAAAAGGCTTCATTGTCCTACACAGTTTTTAAAGTAATAGTTTAAGTATCAGGAATATCAAGATATTAATAATATAAAGTGACAGTTTAAATCAATAACAAGAATACATACGTTCTTCTGTGCAACTCAAATTCATTTCATGGTGGAAAACAATCGAGAGCCCCAGCAGACTCTATCCTGGAGCCTGCAGTGGCCTTGAATGAATGGAAGGTCATAACTTCACAGAATCCAAGTGGGAGGCTTTATGTATTTTGTTTTTAGGGATGTTTGTTTGCTTGTTTGTTTAAAGGAATGAAAACATGGCTGCGTATCTCTCAAACTGATCCCTAGGTATTATAATTACTGTGGAATATAATAGGCTGCAATCATTGCTGAGGGATGTTTATTAATAAAGACAGCAAAACTGTGAGTAAAACCTCAACAGCCCAGTGGTCTAACTTCCAACGTACTCCAAAGCTCAGCAAACTATTGCCCAAGGGCCAAGGTTGGCCAAATATTTTTGTTGAATAAAAGCCACGCCCATTTGTTAAAGTCTGTTCTATGGCCGCTCTCTACAATAGTAGAGCTGAGTGACTGGAACAGAGAACACATGGCTTGCAAAGCCAAAAATATTTACTATATAGCCCCAAACTACAAAGCCCTTTAAAACTCTGAAATTGTGTAAAGACTGCTGGCTTATTTGCAGAGCTCTGTCAACTCTTTGTAAACAATAATAAAGTTAAAAAGAGATGCTGAATAACTTCATTGGGCTGAGAGATTTGGAGAGGGGTTTGTTGGGAAAAGGAGACATCTGGATATCCACATCACAGCAGCTAAAGTCATAGTTGACACCGCCGCTAGGTAACTTGGAGGAAGAACATTGAACTTGTGGCAACTGTGGAATTTAGTTTTAACTCTTTCATTTAAAAATAAAGGAGGGATTAGCCTGGATGACCTTTAAGCTTTTCAATCTTCATGATTGTTTAAAATGATGTAACTAAAACCATACGCAAACTCAGAACCATGTGAGTGCAACATCATAATAAATGTCCCATAGCACCTGCCTAAGGAGCAGGAAAGTAATACATTTTAGAAAAATGGGAATTGAACTGGTTACACAAGGGTATGTGGAAGTTTCTTGTGTACTACTGACACTTTTCAGTAAATCTGAAATAAAGAAAATGGTATGAAATACTTAAAACAATTTAAACGTTAGCACTTAAAAGGGGAAACTTCAGTGCCCTTCTTCAAGTAAAGTTAACACAGCGGCAGCCCTGAGGGATCTGTGAAAACATACCCAAACCATGTCGTGTGCTGACTGAATGGCACTGGGAAAGATGCAGACCACCCTCACTCCCTCCCATAGCGCATCCTGAAGTTCCCCTTACAAATGTTACCTTCGAGTTTATCTTACTTGATGGAAATCAACCTCCTATCTAAAGAGAGCAAAGACAGTTAAGACACAAAAGAAGCCAGCAGTGGAGAGAGGGACTAGAGGGACAGGGGAGAGGGAAAAGGAGTGGTAAGGGAAGGAAAGGATGGAGGGGGAGGAGTACAAATAGAAGAGCCTTGTTAATCAACAAACAAGATAAACGTGGTCCAAAGGATTAGCAGTAGAACTGTCTTTTGTGATCTTTTCTTTGGCAGAATAGGAAGCTGACTTAACCAAAAATACTTGACTCTCACACAATATATGTACATCCCATATATTTTACATATACACATATTCCACAAAGAGCGGTTATTTTTATGAAATACAAACACTAAGCAAAAATTATGCTAACTGAAAAAGTGCCTAGAGAGCCACATACATCCACGTTGTTAAATATAGAAACTAACTGTAATGAGAATCATTATCTCCAGTTTCCAAGGATACCAGGATAAGCACTACTCCTAAATTGCAGTTCATTCAGCAAAGGGCACAGAATAATTTATATTCAGGGTCATCCCTAGCTGAGAGCAGATGTGGAAGGAGGACCAGGGTAAATCACCTTGTTTCTTCTATTCCATTTGCTACCTCATCCAGCTCCCAGCACCCGACCCCCACACTCTGGTCCCAACCTTGGCCAATGTTTTATGCAAGACATTTGGAAAATCTGCTTGTAAATGGCAACTTCCAAGAGGAAAAGAATCTTCAAAAGGCAGGGCAGTCCGAGATGTGATTAATGCTGGGGGTGGGGTGGGGGCTGGTATTTCCATTTGCTTTGTCTGTGAAAAGGAAAGGGGGCTGGTTTTGTGTGTCAGTCACACTAGTCGCCATCTTTCCCAGTGCCTATGAGGAAACTGTACAGTTAATTTCAACTTCCCACTCAACCAAGGCTATGCAAAGCTTGCCACTCATAAACTGCCATGGTCTCTAGAATCAAATTCAGCTTCAACTTGTTCTTCCTTCTTAGACTCTAGGATCTGGATCTTTCATAACAATTACTTTTTGTTTCTACAGCAATAAACATATAAAAGCTACTTTCTGAAAACCTAGGAGCTATTGCCTCTGAATCATTTATTTGTTTATTCAAGACCACTTACTGTTGCTTTCAATGTCGCAGGCATTGCGCCAGGCCAGGCAGACAGGCACTGCGCCAGGCAGGCAGGGACAAGAAGTGATAGGTAAGGTATCAATAATAGGCCATGACAATTAGGCAGTTTTAAAAGAAGCATTCTTCCTCTTAGTCAAATCGTCACTTACTGAAATAGTGATGTGGATTTTATGGACACTCGAGATTTGTCTTATATTCACGGAAAGTACATATAAACACATGATTCATATATAATAGCAATTTTCCATTTCTTTCCTTCTCCATCACCTGTCTACCCAATATAATAGTAAGGCCTGCCATGTAGCACCTCAGCTAGGAGCAGACATCCTTCTAACGGGCAGAAAAGCTCTCTCTCCCTTCAAATGCTTCCTCTAAATGGACATGAGACACTGCCAAGATAAGCGTCTTAGCTTAATGTGATAATACAGGAGAATAAGCTATTTTGATAATGAAGCCCTTCTAGCATGTCCCTTCTTTGCAGGTTATAATGATACTGTTCATTGTCTTTAAGAGGATGAAGGAATGAAATACAACAAGGTTCCCAACAGTTATGTAACATATACAGTCTATCTCAATAAGGCAAGCTATTTCAATATTAACAGTCAATACAAAATTTACCACACGTCCTTTCCTATATATTTTAGATGACTTGACGACCACATACCTAAATGCATTCTCATGATGATGCCTGTACAGCCTCATCTTTTCCTAACAGACTCAAGGTTTTTTTGGATTATTAAGCTTGTTTCTAAATCCCTTAAAGTAATAATAGCAAATTGCAAAGCTATCAAAACCATATAAAATAAAAGTTAGTCTCGGTTCTCTTAAAACTTACATCAGTGATTATTTTGATGTATCATTATGACACTTTCTCACAAGGAGCAACATTTTGAGGTCAGATAGCTTCAGACAAGATTTTATGTCTGAATCTTGAGGCTTTGAAAATGCTGAGGTTGTGAAGATTCAATATAATAGGCCAATATTTAATCTTTTCCCTTGTCCCACCCAAAGCTAGCGCTTGGTAGGGCAAAAACATAGACACTTGGTTAGGTGGAGCACCAAACACAGAAAGCATTCACAAGTCACTGTCAGAAACGTCATTCTCTGCTTTAACATCTTTTTCTGATAACCCAGACCAGTTTTCATAAAACCTCTGTAGGTAGAAACCAGCTTACATTAAGTGACATCATTGTACTCCCTACTTGGGCATAATAATCAACTTTTTAAAAAAATTTAATCTTCAGCATTAGAAGTATCCTACCCACCAATTCAGGAACCTAGAACTCGGACTGGAGCCACCTGGCTCTCTGGATGTAAAAAACCTCAGACGATCACCTCTTTTTTTCTCTCCCTACTGTTCAAACAACTAAATTATGGTTTAGTGTGATGCACATGTCCTCAAAAATACTTTCTAGTAGCTCACCTCCTCCACATCCTTTTTAACTAGAAAAGTGTCCAACTGGCAATCCTCAAATCATAAAAGCAGCAAAAACGCCCGAGCGCTGTCACAAATTTTTAACGAGTGGATTGACGCCAACCAGCAAGGGATCCAGCTCCGCCGCCGAGGCCAGCACCCCCGCGCGGGTCTGGCGCAGCTCGGGGCCGGGCCCAGCTCGGAGCCCTTCGGCCCCCGGCTCACCTCGCCGGCCTCGGCCTCCCCTGTCCACCGCGGTCCTGGGGACCGTCCGCCCCTCTAGGGGGTGTGGCCGGGGCGGCGGCGGTGAGCGGAAGGCGGCGGGAGGCTCGGCGGCGAGTGCGGGGCGGAGGCGACACCGTAACCCGAGAGTCGGGGCGGGGGGGAGGGCGAGGGGCGTGCGCGTGGAAGAAGCTGCCCGAGGCTGCTTTCGGCAGCGGAGCCGGCGGGACGCGGCAGGTTGGCGGCGCCAGGGGCGCATCCGGGGGGCGAGAGCGGAGGCGCGGCTGAGCGTCCCGGGACCGTCGGGGTGGGCTGAGCTGAGGGCGCCGCGGCGGGGGGCACACTCACCGATGCACAGCTGGATGGCGTAGGCGTAGTAGGACCAGCCGAGCAGGAGGGTGATGAACACCACCGGGATCCAGTACAGCACCCGCCGGCACCGCCGCCTGGCGCTGCTGCCCGGGCCCGAGGGCGCCATCTTCCAGCCGCATCCACCTGCCCAGCTCCGCCGCCGCCCGCGGGCCTGGCTCCGGGGCGGGCTGGGCGCGCCCGGCACCCCTGCCTGGACGGGCTCCTGGGCGGCGGCGGGGTGCGCTGCGGCCACTGCCGCCGCCGTGGCGCTAACTCCCCATCCCGCAGCCCCGAGCCGGCGCCGCGGACTCCCGGCTCCTCAGCCCGGCGGAGGCGGCGGCTGCGAGCGGAGGACGAGGAGGCGGAGGGGGGCGGCGAGGCGGCGGCGTCGGGAGGCTGTGCTCCGCCCCCGCCGTTCCCCGCCGCCCGGCCGCCTCCCCTGGCGTGGCCGGCTGCGCCCTCGGGCGGGCTCTGCGGGGATCCGGGGCCCTCGCTCGGGCCACCTCGGGGGCTCCCACCGTGGCCCCGCCGCCTCCGGCTCGGCCTCTGGATTCCGGGGAGGCGGCGGCTGCTCGGCGCTGGCCCCCGGGGCGGAAGGGGCAGCGGCGGCCCCTCCCCAGGCGCCTGGCACTCGGGGCAGTTGGGTCGCGGGCGCTGCTGCGCTTGGCGCAGGGCTGGGGTCGGAGGCGAGGCCGGCGGAGCAGCTGCTGCGCGCGGGACCTGCCGCGACCCAGGCGCCCTGAGAAAGTCTGCAGCGCGGAGGCCCGCGTCCCCGCAGCCGGCGTGGAAACCTCGCGCTTCAACTTGCGGGTCCCTGGGAGCCCGCGGGGGCCGCGAGGAGCCTCCCTTTACTACTCGGGCTTTGGGGGGAAGCAGAAATGCACAGCGAAGAGGGGGTGCCGAGCCGGCGTCTGGCATGGGAGGGGCTGTGGAGAGCGAGGAAGAAGCATATTTGGTTGTGAATCCAGGCACCTCTGGAGTTAGAAACACAAGTTCTTTGCTCTGAGAATGTTGATTCTTTGGATAAGTGATTGAGTGACTGTGACAGGGGCCGTTCCCACTGTCCCCTCCCTGGAGTACGGTGGTTCCTTCCACCAAGTATTTATTCTTTTCCTCAACCCGCTCGTCACTACTTTCGTGGTGGCAATTCCAAACTTAGCAGATAGCTTATTCCAAAGCGGTTCCCAAAAAACACCGTAAGGGAACCTAAAGGTAGCCCAAACCTCTGATTTTACGATTCATGAAATGGAAAATAGACAAATGCCTACTTTGCTTTTCCTTCATCTGATTATGAACGCACCTGATCCCACAGGGAAACACTTCAATCAATGAGTGTATGTAAATTATGTGCATCACTACTATACATAATAGGCACAATTTTTCTTAACATTAGTGAATATGTGTATTTACACCACACAGCAACCATAGTGAATGAAATTACTTCTTATTCATGTATAGAAGTTAAAAAAAAAAAAACTGATTTACATGAATTCAGTCAAAGAAATTTAGCTCTGGTGTCTGCGATTATCTTTCTGTGACTGGATTACACAACAAGCTAATCTCTCCTGAAATAGCTACTACGTTACACACACACTCCACATCTCTTTCCATTTCTCTTCAAAAATGCATAGAAAATGCCAGTCAAGTTTCTATGGGACTTTAAATAATTGAGAGACATTATTTCCCAGTGAATCACTTGATTTTGCTTTAGCATTTGATATTCTTTTTGGGTATTCTGTATATTAATATGAAAATATAACTTCTCTGGATGCCTTAATGTTTTTCATGGATATGAATCCTGTGTTCCCCCAAGTCAAAAGAGAGTAAAAAACAGGAATTAAAAGTTCCTCCTGGGACTGAAAGACCCTCACAAAGAGAAGCAAATCAGTGATTGAAGGTCAATAGAGACGATCAAGGAACGAAAAGGAAGGGGTCGGATTTTTCATACTGGAAACAGTGGAGAAATTGCAAATAGTGCCTCTGTAGATCCTGAATGCGACAATGCCCTGTGCTCTTCCTCCTCTCACAGTCTTACAGGCTTTTGAAATCGGAAACGGAATAGCATTCTGCCCAGTTTTCACATGTTCTACCCTTTTGGAAAAGTATGCAGATACCATATCTTTGAAGGAGCTACATTTTTATTACTCATCTAAGATGTTGTTTAATTGTTCCTATTTGTAATAAATATTTGGGAAATATTTTCAACCTTTTCTGTTATTGCCATTTTAAGGATACTACTTTTACTGGTTTTTTCAAGCTCTCTTATCTTAAAACAACAAAAAAAAGGATGGAGTAGGAAGAAACATCTCCAAAGCCACAAGATAGCAGGATTGATCTCTGCGTAGTCTCTAATTAGGCGTAAGCACGCATGCACAAATGTAAGCTCTTTGGTGAGTAGCCAGTCTCTAGATACTGGGCTTTGATGAGAGTGGAAAGGTAACTTTTATCTTGAGGTATAGAGAGCCTTTGATTTATTTTCTTTTTCTTTAGGACTTTACATCAACAACAACAACAAAAAAAAATAATTTGAAGGTTGTAGACAAGAAGAAACTTCGCTAGAGACTTACTCTTTAGAAATACAGAAGATTCAACTCACAAATTTTAATTTAGATGTTTAATAAGCATAAGAAATTGTACGTTTCATGTATAACTGTGATTAAACTGATATGACCATTTATGAAAAATAAAGCCAGCCACAGCAAAGGAGGAAGAAGGCAACGCTAAGGAAAAGAAGAGGCGAGCGGACAGCCAGGCAAGAAGGAGGGTGAGGGGAGTGACTGAGAACGGGAGAAAGACTCTTGCTGGGTTCACCCAGTCCCTAATGACCATGACTCCATCCTCACTAGGCCTCCGCCTGTATGCTCCTTGCACTCAGGGGTCTAGCAACGTCATTCAACTCTCAAAATTCCAGAACTGATCCTGCCCCATGAAGGAATCTTTTTTTGGTTTTTTTTGTTTTTTTTTTTTTGAGACGGAGTCTTGCACTGTTGCCTGGGCTGGAGGGCAATGGCGCGATCTCAACTTATTGCAACCTCCGCCTCCCGGGTTCAAGCAATTCTCCTGCCTCAGCCTCCCAAGTAGCTGGGATTAGAGGTGCCTGCCACCATGCCCAGCTAATTTTTTGTATTTTTAGTAGAGACGGATTTTCACTATGTTGGTCAGACTGGTCTCCAACTCCTGACCTTGTGATCCACCCGCCTCGGCATCTCAAAGCGTTGGAATTACAGGCATGAGCCACCGTGCCCAGCCCAGGAATCTTAAACGTCCCTCCTCTCCCTGCAGCCCAGTCCCCCAAATTCTTGAGTTCCCAAACCTCAAGTCTACCTTACTTTCATGATTAACACTGTTAATCTTCCTTCTGCTTCCAGATCCAGATGAACATTTTAACATAGTCCCTTGCATAGTATGAATCAAACATAGCATGCTAGCCAAGCCCAAGAAGGCATGGACGCACCCGCTTCTAGAGAGCACAGATCCCCCTGAATGTCGCCTACACCAACCTTATCTCAAGCTTTTCAGCCAAACCACCTACCAGAAACTTTATTAGGACACTGCTGGATATTTACTCCTTCCTTTTGGGAGGGTTCTTAGAAGGCAACATTGCAACAAGAATTTATCTTTTAAATATGAGGTCAGTCGTATTAGTCTCATGTATATGAGACGTTGATTGTCCTGATTTTGCTAAGAGGGTATGATACTTCACAAACACTTCAAGGAGTTCTAAATCTTACAAGGATTGGAAGCAATGAAGCTGAGGTCTGGATCTATGTCTTATTTATTCATGGCTCTCCCATCCTTACTAGAGTGGTCTGCATAAATACTGATAGATTCTCTTTCATTATTTTCTCAAACTTAATCTTATCACTCTTTTAGGGGAGAAGAGCTCTTTAGAAGCCAGCAATCCATGACATCAGTGACTCCAGTGTCAATGTGCATGTTTATAATAGTGGTCAAAACATTCTCTATGGGAGAATAATAGCATGACTAAACCACATTGTGTTTCTGGAGATAATGTAAAATAAAAGGAATCGTGCTTAGGGAATGTAGGAATGAAGTAATGCTTAGATATATTTTGGCTCTCAGAGATTTATGTTTGCAATTCAGCTGTAATTATACTGAATAAAATGGGAGATAATTTCAAAAGCCTCAGGATGTCTCTGTATACAGTTGATTGGGTCGAAACATTGGGAAAATGTAAAGTGGAGCAAACTGTTCCTGGCAAACCTGCCTTTCAGGCACACTGGGGCTTCCACGGTAGCATTAATGTGTCCTGCCACTAGATGGCAGGCACACACTAAGCAGTGCCGCACTCTTCACCTATGCTCCATAGATTTCAATAGTATCAACCGTTAGCTTAAGCAAGGCAATTATAAATGTGAATTATAACTTCATGACCAATTATAAATCATTGTAACTAATTATAATTATGTTGTAATTGGCCAGGCCCGGTGGCTCACGCCTGTAATCCCAGCACTTTGGGAGGCCAAGCGGGGCAGATCACCTAAGGTCAGGAGTTTGAGACCGGCCTGGCCAACATGGTGAAACCCCATTTCTACTAAAAATACAGAAAATTAGCCAGGTGTGGTGGCGGGCACCTGTAATCTCAGCTACTCAGAAGGCTGAGGCAGGAGAATTACTTGAACCTGGGAGGCGGAGGCTGCAGTGAGCCGAGATCACACCACTGCACTCCAGCCTGGGTAACAAGAGCGAAACTCCTTCTCAAGACAACAAAAAGTTACGTTATAATTATACAATTTTTATATTATAATTTAATGGCTAACGATTAATAAAAATGCCAACCATATTCAAAAAATTTTAAAAACTTAAAACATTTTTCTATATAGCAAATCGTTCTGATTCTGCGCCCACTTCTTTAGAATTTGCACTAAAGTCAATCTCTTTGGAAATAAAACAGGAAATTTTCATTGGAATAAATACTTTTGCTTACACCAATTCCCTTCTTTGCCCCTAAATGCGGAGGGGCACTGTTTATGAACCCAAAAGGTAAGCAGACATGTCCTTCCAATGGACTGACACAGCTATACCGTGGATCTCTAAGGGGTGATACAATGACCCAAGTTCAACTGCAGATTATTAGAAGTGGCCATTGTGGAATTGAAAGCTGAACAGCCAGCAGAGAGTGACCAAGGGCAGCAGAATTCTGCAGTGTAGTGGCAAGTGTCCAGGGATGGTAAGACCAGCAATGGCATCGTGGGCTGACTGTTCTTGGTGGCAAGATCTTGGCCATGCACCAGCTTCCTTTGTTCCAGCTCAAGCTTGACTTGCCAGGCTTCCTTTTGATTTTGGAGGAGTGCCCATATAATTGCAAAACATTTTTTATGTAAGTCAACTAGAGTTGACTTGTGTTTACAACCAAGAACTCTGACTGGCACGTAGTTTTAATTTCATTCTGCATCTCATTGCTTAAAGAGTCAGTTTCAGCTCAAGGAGACAAAGGCACCAAGAGAAATAGGGATACAGGAATTTGGGAGTGAAGAAGCTTACTTGTTGCCATTCAAATCACTCTCTTGACCTGCATTGTCCAATAAGTACCCACTAGCAACATTTGTTGCCACTATTCAAATTTGTTGAAATTAACATGAAATGAAATTAAAAATTTCTTAGTTGCAATAGCCACATTTCAAATGCTCAGTAGCCACATGTGTCTAGTGGCTACTGTACTGGATGCTGCAGATCTAGAACGTTCCATCACTGAAGAAAGTTCTGTTGGACAGAATTGGTTAGACGTTTTATCTTGTCTGAATATTCATAAGGCTTTATATTTGTAAATGTAAGGAACAAAAAGTCCCCTATGTAATAATCCCTTCACTGTTGTATAGAAACAAAAATGAGAGGTAACAGGAAGTTGAACACAATTTTACGTTTTTGGTACTAGATTTCTTCCTTTGAAGATGAATCTAAAGAGTAAAGAACCACCTTTTCGCTGTGTCTACCATGAGAATGAAGACCATTCTCTGCAACCAGACTGTCCATATTCCAGAAAATGTAGATATCACTTCAAAGGGATGCCCAGTAATTGCGAAGGGCCCTAGAGGAACCCTGTAGAGGGACTTCAATCACATCAGTGTAGACCTCAGTCTCCTTAGAAAGAAAAAAATGAGGCTCCGGGATTGACAAAAAATGGAGGGGGAACAGAAAGGAATGGGCTGCTGTCTGCACTATTTGTAGTCATGCACAGGACATGGTCAAGGATGTTGCGCTGGGCTTCCGTTACAAGATGAGCTCTGTGTGTACTCACTTCTCCATCAATGTCGTTATCGAGAAGAATCGGTCTCTGGTTGAGATCCGAAATTTCCTGGTTGAAAAATAAATCTACAGGGTTTGGAGGAGGCCGGGTGTTGCTTGTTCAGTATTTCAAGCCCAGAAAGATGAATTCACCCTTGAAGGAAATGACATTGATCTTGTTGCAAATTAGGCTGCTTTGATTCAGCCAGCCACGACAATTAAATAAAAACAAGGATATCAGAAAATGCGTGGATTGTATTTATGTCTCTGAAAAAGGAACAGTTAAGCAGGCTGCTGAATAAGACCTAAGAGTTCTCCAGCTACAGAAACAAGATGCCGGATGATTCCTAAGACCTATTTGTGATATTTAAATGATGCAATAAAAGACCTATTGATTTGGGGGAAAAAAAGAAGAATAAGGTACCAGTTGGATCATAGAAAAAACACTATACATAGATTTCTTCAACCCAAGGCTTATATACACGTGATTACTTTAAAAGTACATGCACGGAGAAACTTAGAATGTTCGGTCCAAATTTCTCTACATAAAGCTAAATATTAAATTTAGATTTTAAACCAACAGTGCTTGAAGATATAGCTTTATTCCTGGATAACTCCAGCCTTGAAACACAGAATGGTCTCTTTATCTAGTGGCCATTAAGACCCTTTCTGTTCTGTTGGTTGAGCAGGTAATCACTGGGGGCACCTGAAGAATAACTGGTTATATTCAGTTCTGTCTCTGTCAAATTGTACGCTAGATAAGTCATGTCGGGTTTTCTGTACCGCAGATGTGAGTGGAGGTGGAGTCAACGTGTCTTGCCCAGCGGTCTATGGAAACCCACATTGGCTCTGGTTCAAGACACGCTCCCCAGGAGGAAAAAAAAAAAAAGCAAGAAAAGAAAATACATCAAATACGTTTTAATATTTAATTTTAATAAGTATGTCCAAGTATTGTCAAAGACTTTAAATGTAAGTTGGACATGAAGTTTAATTACAATTTGTAACTGTACAAGGAAAAAAGTCTAACCACAGTTTTCTCTGGCCTTCAAAAAGAGCAGGCAAAATAAAGAATAAATATTTAATGACGGCATTTAACAAAAAAAGGCATGTTGGCTTTGGATTTGTAGGAGAAAAGTTTTATCATCAGGGATTCTTCCATCACTAGAATTTATCCAGTGTAATCATGTCCTATAAGACTTTGAGTTATTATTTTCAAGTGATAGGCAGTGTGTATTCTGAATTTATTTGGATTATTTCACTGGTTGATAAAACCTTTCTCTATTTGCTCATATTTCAGTCTTTTTGATAATGGGCCATGTCATGTGAAATGCTAGGTTGCTAGTGGAATATCAATAACCTTTATATCTGGAGTATGAGACCGGATCTGTTTTTGTTTTTCAAACATTCAGTATAGATGTTGAGGGATCTGAATACCAATGATTAGAGATTTGGGATTTTATGTTTTCATAAAAATAAGAGGTTTGGGTAATACATTTTTATTCCTTTAAGCTTTCTTTTTAATTCAATAAAATGTCAAAGATGACATTTTTTAACTTTCAGGAATCATAAAAGATTTGACAACTTGGCATAATCACTTTGCGAATTGTTGAAAGAATATGTTGATTTAATTATGGTGTAGAAATTACACAGTTCTAAAATATTTTTTAATGAGGAGAAAAGGTAAATTGGACTATATATATGACGTGACATATATATATGTCTGTGTGTGTTTCCAGTGGTAACAACAGTGACCTATTCCTAATTATAGAAATTTATGATGACTGTTTAATAAGCAGCGTTTTGGAATATGAATACACAAACCTGAATGCAAATTCCAATGACTGAAACTAAAGTTAAAACATTAGTATTCCACTATTTGGTTAAAAATCAGTAAGCACTGCAATGAATTGTATGATGCTACCAACACTGGAATAAAATATCTAGCTCAGTTAAAGTTATTAATTTATTTTCTTTATAAAGAGGTCAGTTATAACTGTTTTCATTGTAAAACAGCTAAAGTATCTGATGTTTACAAAATTTCAGAATCATGACCCTATTGAGGCTGCTTAAATATGACTAGAAATTTTTCAAAATTTTGTAGTGTATTATTTGACAAATATTTACTAATTGCCTGCCATGTGTCCAGATATTGGTGATATTCAAATTTAAAAATTAAAAATTACAGGTGTGGTGGCTCACACCTGTAATCCCAGCACTTTGGGAGACCGAGGCAGGCAGATCACAAGGTCAGGAGCTCAAGACCATCCTAGCCAACACAGTGAAACCCCGTCTCTATTAAAAATACAAAAAATTAGCTGGGCCTGGTGGTGGGCGCCTGTAATTCCACCTACATGAAAGGCTGACGCAGGAGACTCACTTGAACCCAGAAGGCAGAGGTTGCAGTGAGCCGAGATTGCACCATTGCACTCCAGCCTGGGCGACAAGAGTGAAACTCTATCTCTCTCTCTCTCTCTCTCTCTCTCACACACACACACACACACACACACACACACACACACACACACACAAATTAAAAATTTAGTCTTTAGCTTCAAGGAGCTTCTGGTCTAGTAAGGAGATCAATGTGCAAACATTTTCTATAATAAGATAAATGCACACTGCAATAATAAGTACATTGGCAGCGAAGGAGAAGTGACTCAATGTGCCTGGAATAGTCAGGAAAGCCTGGAGAGAAAAGTAGAATTTGTGCTAAAGCTTAAAAAACATGTAGGAGTTTGCATCATGGAGAGAGGAAGGATGGTTTCCCTGTGCAGGGAATGCCTTCTCTTCCTGAGAGGCGCATTTTGAGAACTAGAAGAAAATATCACACTAGGGATTTCAATGGGAGGAATTTAAAATAGGAAATAAAATTCAAAGATGTTGGAGCAGTTGAATGAACAATTAGGAGGAGGGGAAACAAACACAAAGATGACCAATTGTAGAAAGTCACTGCCACCTCCAGGGCTGGAAGGACAAAGGGAAGGTGGTGTCACTGCAGCCCAAGATGAATGATGGGTCGCCTGGTGGTTGCTGGGGACCATGGAGGTGATTTAGCCACTACTACAGACGTAGCCTGAGACACAGAGAGAGAGAGGAGAAAGAGAAAGAGAAAGAGAGAGAGAGAGAGAGAGAGAGAGAGAGAGAGAGAGAGAGAGAGAGAGAGAGGGAGACAGAGGAGAGAAGAGAGGAGAGAGAAGAGAGAAAGACGAGAGAAAGAGGAGAGAGAGAATGCAAGTTTACCTGAAAGCCAGATAGTATGAGAGCATGGGAAGTGTTGTTTGCAGGGGTCAGTGCCCTGTGTATAAAGTGAAGCAAAAGAAAAATAAACAATCTAAGACCAAACAGACAACCGACTAGAACAAGCGAGCTTAGAAATCCCCGCCTGGAACACCAGCACTTTGGTTTTGGGAGGCTGAGGCGGGTGGATCACTTAAGGTCAGGAATTCCAGACCGGCCTGGCCAACATGGCAAAACCCTGTCTCCACTAAAAATATGAAGATTAGCCAGGTGTGGTGGTGGGTGCCGTTAGTCCCAGCGACTCAGGAGGCTGAGGGAGGAGAATTGCTTGAACCTGGGAGGCGGAGGTTGCAGTGAGCCACTCCACCCTGAGCACTCCACTCTGAGACAGAGGGAGACTCTGTCTTGATAAGAAAAAAAAAAAAAGAATAGAAAAAAAATGAAATCTTGAATTGGGACAATGGCAAGAGGGATGGAGAGGAAGAAACAGATTCTAGGAAAGGCCCAGAGACCAGTTAGCTAACAGATGTGAAAGACAGGAAGGAGCAGGTGTTCTAGATTCTGGAAAGGAAAAATCTGCAGAAAGGAAATCCAGAGGAAAGGCTTTCAAGGTAAATGGGCCCATCACACTCCATGGGGCTCACCATCAACTAAGGAAGAAAAAAGTCTTTGGCCACCACATCTACCGTTAACTACAACCTTCATGAGACTGTGACCTCCAAGTGAGATGCAGAAAAGAGACACAGATTTGGGAAGTAGGAATGGTTATTTCTGCTTCAGCAGAGTGTACATAAGCCCAGCCCATTTGGGTGTTAACTGAGGTCACATCTGAAGTTTTCTTTGGGGATTTGATCCTTCTATCATTCCTTTGAGTGTTTAACAGCAACTCTTTCGTTTGGCTCTGGTTTGCTTAGCCCTGCAGCTAATCGGAGAGGGTTAGGGCTGCGGCTTTGAAAAATTATTTCATTCTGTGCATCCTTTCTTATGCTACAGATGAGAATACAGGATCACGAAGAAATTAGACGAGTTGTTCAAGGTGACACAGCTATGTGGACAAGCCAAGAACCCAGGTCTCCTGAGGTCCAGCCTGCTGTTCCTCCCACATCACCACGAGCACAAGAGGATCAGCTTGTTATCTCTTAGACTCCAAGCGTGGCAGGCTTCATCAAAGAAGCTAAGCCCAGGAATTTAAAATTCACAGCAGGAACCAAGTAAAATGTCATGGTTAGGTTTTATTAAAAGAATATTAAGTGGCTGGGCACAGTGGCTCACGCCTGTAATCCCAGCACTTTGGGAGGCCGAGGCGGGCGGATCACGAGGTCAGGAGATCGAGACCATCCTGGCTAACACGGTGAAACCCCGTGTCTACTAAAGATACAAAAAATTAGCTGGGCATGGTGGCGGGCACCTGTAGTCCCAGCTACTCGGGAGGCTGAGGCAGGAGAATGGCGTGAACCCGGGAGGCGGAGCTTGCAGTGAGCTGAGATCGCGCCACTGCACTCCAGCCTGGGCGACAGAGCCAGACTCCGTCTCAAAAATAAATAAATAAATAAATAAATAATTATATATATATATAAAGTATACCCAGGATAGTTGATATTCTTGAGTAAAAGATCTAACCTAGAAAAAGCAGAAGAATCACTCAGGGGCTACAATGCTGTGGCATTGGGGGCATGACAGTTATTCATTGTGTGGGGCTGTCCTGAGCACTGCAGGCCATTCAGCACATCTGGTTCCTCTGCACAACTAAATACAGGGCCACCCCCTTTCCTAGGCAGTATGGCAAACAAAACCATCCTCCTACTGAGTGGGGATTGGAGGTGGGAGGGGGTTTGGAAAGAGTACCGGCTTCTAGACAACTGCTGATAGACTAAAAAAATGGTACAGAAGTTCCATCTTAAATAGGCAATGGTGGGTGGGGTTATTTTTACCATCATGTTCTCTCACACAGAAAAAGAATACTTTCATGTCAACTATATAATGAAATGGTCTCATTTGGAAGAACATTAAATTGGTTTCCAGAGACAGTGAAGAGAAGATAAAGTTTTATCATGTTTGCACTGCAAAGGAATGGTCATATTTCAGGCTAGATATTTAGAAATATAACTGAACTACCAGTGTAAGAGTCTGATTTTCCTCGGAGGGTTGCAACGGAAACATCTGCGTTTGAATTATACTTCTGTCACCTGCTAGCTGTTTGAGCTTGAGCAAGTTACTTAAATTTTCCAACATTTCCTGAGACATTTCTTGTTTCCCAAACAAGAAAACAGGGAAAGCAACATGCGAAAGTCTTTTAACAGGTCCATCCATTCATCCATTCAACACATTTGGATGACTTCCTGTGTTCTAGGTATTGTGCTAGGCGATGGTTATATGATGTGCAAAAAAATAAGCCCAACCAAACCAAAAACAAGGGGCTTGCCTTCGTGAAGTTCATAGTACAGATAAAGAAAATGTCTGCTTCTACAGCTTTTATTTGAATGGGGATAATTCTGTCAGGAGGTCCACTGGTGTGAGTATCATTGAAGATGTCCTACTGGTTTGTACACTGTCTCTGCTTAAATAACACTTGCTATGAGATGTGTATTAGGTTGGTGCAAAAGTAATTGTGGTTTTTGCCATTACTTTTAAAGTGGTGGCGTACACCTGTAACCCTAGTACTTTTTGAATTTTTATTATTATTATTATTTTGAGATGGAGTCTTGCTCTGTTGCTCAGGCTGGAGCACAATGGCAAGATCTCAGCTCACTGCAACCTCCGCCTCCCGTGTTCAAGCGATTCTCTTGCCTCAGCCTCCCAAGTAGTTGGGATTACAGGCACCCGTTACCGCGCCTGGCTTATTTTTGTATTTTTAGTAGAGATGGGGTTTCACCACCTTGGCCAGGCTGGTCTGGAACTCCTGACCTCATGATCCACTTTCCTTGGCCTCCCAAAGTGCTCGGATTACAGGTGTGAGCCACCATGCCCGGCCCATCCCAGTACTTTTGACGGCAAACACCGCAATTACTTTTGCACCAACCTAATATATTCAGATACAAGAATCAGTTTGAAATGCCATGACCTAAACCACAGGCAGTCTGTTTGTGTCTAAAAGCGCAATCATCCTTAATTAGTGGGTTACCTGGACATGTTTCTGTGAATGTTTTGATGCCAAAATATATATTCCTCAAATACTGCTGATGTAAATTTTTAGTATAAAGGTACAGATTGTAAGTAAGAGCTCTGGAATCTTCTCATCAAAGCAGCACATGGTCCAGCTCCGTAGCACAGTCCCGTTATTGGATATTTGCATTTGCGCCTCTAGATGCCTTCTCCACCCTTCTTTGTGTTATGGAAGGCTCACCCCTTAAGATCTAGGGCTCCTTTGTGTTCTGGGTTTTGGTTGGTTCAACCAGTGGAAGGTAGGCAGTGGATCAGAGGCCAGACAAGAATATGAGGATGTTCGTTCGTTCCACCTCCCCCAGCCTGACACCGAAGATCACAGCTTCTGTGGGATACAGTACCTGTCTCTCTTTGTCCCTCAGGCCTGGGGTGGGGGTGAGCACCTAACTCCCAAGGGTGCTCAACCACACTCTGTCAGTTTCCTTTAATTAAATTCTTCTCAGTTGCCACGCTTGAGTGCATCATCTCTTCTCTTACTAATATAACACCCCCACAGCCTGTCAATCGCAGTACAGTCTATTTTTGCTGAATAGAAAAAAATATATACCTCATTGGCCAGGCGTGGTGGCTCACACCTGTAATCCTAGCACTTTGGGAGGCTGAGGCAGGCAGATCACTTCAGGTCAGGAGTTCCAGACCAGCCTGGCCAACAAGGCAAAACCCAGTCTCTACTAAAAATACAAAAATTAGCTGGGTGTGGTGGGAGGCACCTGTAGTCCCAGCTACTCAGGAGGCTAAGGGAAGAGAATCACTCAAACCCAGGAGGCAGAGGCTGCAGTGAGCAGAGATCGCACCACTGTACTCCAGCTTGGACGACAGAGCAAGACTCTGTCTAAAAAAAAAAAAAGCCTACTAAATTCCTTATTTAGAAAGTCAATATTATCTTTAATTATCTCTTTTAAAATAAAAAATAACAAAATTATATATAGCAGAACAATACATAACAGTTATAGAGTAGAAACTTTGAAAACAGAGAAAGGCAAAATCTTCCCATGATTTTACCAATTAGCACAACCATTGTTATTTTAGCTTGTTTCCATCTGGTCTCTTTTTGTGTGTTTTCTTTTTAGAGCTGAAATGATAGCCTACACACAATTTTGTGTTCTCATAAATATTTCATTACAAACATTTTTTTCGTGCTACTATACAGGCTTCAGAATTATCTTATTAAAATTTTAAAAAAAAGTTTTTTGAGACAGGATCTTGCTCTGTTGTCCAGGCTGCAGTGCAGTGGCATGATCATAGCTCACTGCAGCCTCCAACTCCTGGGCTCAAGTGATCCTCCTGCCTCAGCCTCCCAAAGTGCTGGGATTACCACCATGCCCAGTCTAGAATACTTTTAAATGTTTGCATAGTATTCTATTCTGTAGAAGTACTATAATTCATTAAACCATTACCCTATTGCTAATTATGTAAGTGTTTTCTAATTTTTCACTGGTATAACATACCATAAATAAGTTGGCTCATCTAACATTCCCTTTCTATTTTGTTGTTTTCTTTGGACAGGGCCCCAGAAGTAAAATTAAATCAAAGAGTCAAACAGTTTGCAAAACTATGTAGCTGTGATGATTTTAAATATGTGCACAAGTTCTTTGATACTTCGCCTTTCAAGAAGGCGAATCCCCTACCCTTGAGTGATGAGTGGACTTAGTGTCTTAGTCCATTCTGGCTGCTATAATAAAGTGTCACAAACTAGGTAGCTTCTAAACAACAGAAATTTCCTTCTGATAATTCTGGAGGCTGGGAAGTCTAGGATCAAGCCACTGGCAGATTTGATGTCTGGTGAAGGCCAGCTTTCTGGTTCCTCAAAGATGCCTTTTCTCTGGACTCTTACATAGTAGAAGAGGCCAACATGCTTGCTGGGGCCTCTTTTATAAGGGCACTAATTTCTTTCATGAGGACTCCATCCTCAGGACCTAATCACCTCCCAAAGGTTCTGATATGTTTCAGCTGTGTCCCCACTCAAATCTCATCATGAATTGTAGCTCCCATAATTCCCACGTATTGTGGGAGGGGCCCAGTGGGAGATAATTGAATCTGGGGACGGTTTCCCCTTACAGTTCTCATGGTAGTGAATAAGTCTCACGAGATCTGATGACTTTATAAGGGAAACTTCCTTCCACTTGGCTTTTATTCTCTCTTTGCCTGCCATCATGTAAGATATGCCTTGTGCCTTCTGCCATGATTATGAGGCCTTCCCAGCCACGTGGAACTGTGAGTTCGTTAAACCTCTTTTTCTCTATAAATTATCCAGTCTTATGTCTTTATCAGTAGCATGAAAATGGACTAACACAGGCTCCACCCCTGAACACTGCCATCACCTGGGTTAGGGTTTCAACATATGAATTTTGGCAGAACACAAACATTCAGACCATAGCACTTAGTGACTCACTTCTAATGAATAACATAAAGCAGAATTAATAGTGGGCAGTTTCAAAGACTGGTTCATAAAAAGACACCGTGGCTTCCTCCTCAGCTTCACATCACTTGCCCTGTTAGAAGTTAGCTGCCCTGTCATGAGCAGACCCACGGAGAGGGCCGTGTAGCAGAGGATGGGGGTCGCCATGTGAGTGAGTGTTCTGGAAGTCAGTCCTCCAAACCGCAGTCATTCCTTCTGATGCCTGTAGTGTGAGCCAACAGCTTGACTGCATCCTCACCAGAGACCTTGAGCTTGAATCACCCAGCAAAGCTGCTCCTGACTGACTCAGAAACTGTGTGAAATCATGAAAGCTTGTTTTCTTCGGCTGCTGCAATTTGGGGTAATTTGCAATGCATCAATAGATAAATAATAGAGCAACAATGGAACTATTGTTTTGGAGCATTTGTTTAACTCAGTTCAAATGTGAGGCACTTAAAGAGCATCCCAACTCCAGTTAATCACAGCAAATTACTGCCATTTAAGAGACATGCAAAGAGCCAGTGAGGGACACATGAAGGATGAAGAGGGAGAGAAAAGGGAGAAGAGAAAAAGAGAGGAAAAAAAGGAAAAAATAAGTTAGCAAGAGAGGGACATGGGAAAGATGACTACGTGTCCTAGTTTAGCTTGGATAGTCCCAGTTTGTAGCACTGTCTTGATGTGGTTCTGAATAGAGTCCCTTTTCACTTTCAAAAGTGTCCTGGTTTGGATGATAAATTATATGACCCTAGATATAGGTCAATAATACGCCTTCCCCCAACCCAGTTCTTCACTTTAATACTCTGTCTTTCCCTGATGCCTCTTGCCCAGTCTGCTCCAGCTCCACCGCACTTGCTCAGAGTCCTAAATTTCCCAGCAAACCACAGTCTCACTGGCACCTCTTCCATGGCTTAGAAGCCACCTCTGTTTACTTCCCAGTATTCCTGCATCACAGTCAGGAATTCATCATGGTGGTGAAGAGCTTGGCTTAGGAATTAGGCAAACCTGGGTCTGAGTCTTGGTTTTATATTTATTGCTATATAACCCTAGGGAAATTATTTCACTTCTTTATGCCTCAGGTATAAGCTGGGGCATATATTATCTACTCTCTCATAGGAATGTTGAGGATATTAATAAGAGTATGTACATAAAATGCTCAGCATACTGTCTGGCATATATGTATGTATACATATGCTAAGCATTTTATATGCATAATATATGTGATGACTATATGTTAGCTACTATCAGCATTTAGTACCCGAGAAAAAAATCCATCTCATGGAGATGCTTTTTGTTGTTGTTGTTTTTGAGACAGAGTCTTATTCTGTCACCCAGGCTGGAGTGCAGTGGTGTGATCTCGGCACTCTGCAACCTCCACCTCATGGGTTCAAGCAATTCTCCTGCCTCAGCCTCCTGAGTAGCTGGGACTACAGGCGCGTGCCACCATGCCCGGATAATTTTTTGTATTTTTAATAGAGATGGGGTTTCACCGTATTAGCCAGGATGGCCTCGATCTCCTGACCTTGTGATCCGTCCGCCTTGGCCTCCCAAAGTGCTGGAATTCCAGGTGTGAGCCACCGCGCCCAGCCGGAGATGATTTTTAGTTGTTGGGACATGTACCTTACTAGAAAACTCTCAAGTATGTCATTGTATTTATTTGTTTTAATGTTAGGAGGCAGAAAATGTTAGGAAATGTGTCAAGCAGTAAAGGAAAAGTCAAGCAGACAATATCAACCCTTCAGGCTCGATATGCCTTACTTTGCTTATTCATTCATTCATTCACTTACACATTCATTCACTTATTTTTTAACAAATATATATTGGTTATCTTTCAAATACCAGGCACTATGCTAAGCACAGGATTAAACAGCACTTTTCAAAAAATAAATAAATACCCTAAAGCTTGATTCCCATTTCTTAAAGGAAAATCTTACATTAAAAAAAGGCTGTTGTGTGGCAGTACTAAGTAAGTAGGGATTTGAAGCCAAATTGAGAAATTATATATACACACACACATGTTTTTCTGATGATCAAATCTTTCAAATTGACTTTGAACAGCAGGAGCAATTTTCGGCTATAAAAAGGAATGTATTTTAGCTTTTGACCTAATGATTTAAAAAACAGAGGAACCTAAGAGTGGGAAAATGCAAATTATGTGAATATATAATTTGGCATCGGTGATATATCAGCAGAAGGAGCTGCTGACAGGAAGACATTTTTTTTCTTTTTAGCCGTAGGCATTCCTCATTTCTGTTTTTAGGAACAAGGAAAACTAGTGGACAGAAATATCCCTGGTTACATGGACTACATATTTTACATGCACAGCATAAAATATTTAATAAAACGAAGGAGGTGCCTGAAAAATCGAGACCTCAATAGATGAAGGTGGTCACAACAATTAAAATACATCCTTTCTTCCCCCTCATGGAACAGGATAATGAGGTATAGAAATAATATATAGGATTGCTGTAAACTATTTGGCAGCATTTGCCAGATGAAATTTTGAAAAAACATCTTTTCACTGTCTTCATTCCACTTAAATAATGAGTACCACATTATATGTTTTGATAGCCCATGAATTTTTATCTTTATTTTAATCGTTAAGGTCAAGTTAGCATTGATTACTAATAAGCTGATTCTAAATGAATAGTATTATTTCAGGAATAATAGTAACTAACGTTTATTAAATGTTTACTATGTGCTCAGTTCGGTGCTTTCAAGGCAATTTCCCATTTAATTCTCACCACCACCCAAGGACACAGCTGCTATCATGATCTCATCTCACACATGAAAAAGCTAGGGGTGGAAAGTGTTACGACCTTGTTTAATTACAAAGGAAGTTAGCAAAACAGCCAAGATTGGAGCTTGGAAAAGTGTGACTCCAGAGCCCACGCTTACCCGACATGCTATTCTTAATGGAAGGGCTCATGTAGCTCACCTGTTTATTCATATTTTCTAATTTGTTCTTTTTGAAATAGTTATTCCTGTTCGGATTCCACTTTTAATCCTTGCCCATTTTCTCAATTCTATGCAAGGCTCATTTAACTTTATAGTTATGCAAGTCCACACCTGTCTGAATGATACACTGGCTCATTCATTTAGTTGAAAGGTAGACACCAAATTGATTTTTAAAAAGACATAGGAACCTAATTGAAAAAAAATTCATGAATCACCTTAATGAGGAATTGGTACCAGGAAATCCAGTACAGAGAACCTCAGACAATTTGCTTTTGGAAAAGCTCTAATCAAGCACATATTCATCTGGACTGAAAATGCCTCTCTAGCAAGACATTGTGTGATAATGAAGTATGGGAGGTGAGAGCCATTTCAGTCACTTCTAAACAATTATTTCTCATTTTTCTGTGTCTGAAGATGATGATATGTATATTTATTACCGAAAAGTGAGGTGACCAGTATTCTTTCCAGCATTGGGTAAATTAAAGACAAAGTGGACATCCTTTGCAAATTCTTGCATTTTTTTTCTTTGCAGCTGTTGTTCATCATTTCCTTCCCTAATTTGTTCCAAGACTAGCTGGCTTGTCACGGTTGTTTCCTCGTGCTCCACCACTCTGCCATGACAGCTGAAGGTATGTTCTGTGTTCTTTAAAGCCCCAATTTTTTTCCCCCAAATAGCTTCTGCCTCATGCAAAATAAAAACATTATAACATCTTGCTATTATCTATTTTATATACATTTACATTCTGCTGGAGTTACACCCTTTTTAACGCAAACCTATTTGGAATTTGGTTGTTGAGTCCCTAATTCTTACTGATGAAAGTCAAGAAATTGGCCGGGCGCGGTGGCTCAAGCCTGTAATCCCAGCACTTTGGGAGGCCGAGATGGGCGGATCACGAGGTCAGGAGATCGAGAGACGATCCCGGCTAACACAGTGAAACCCCGTCTCTACTAAAAAATACAAAAAAATAGCCGGGCGAGGTGGCGGGCGCCTGTAGTCCCAGCTACTCGGGAGGCTGAGGCAGGAGAATGGTGTAAACCTGGGAGGCGGAGCTTGCAGTGAGCTGAGATCCGGCCACTGCACTCCAGCCTGGGTGACAGAGCAAGACTCCGTCTCAAAAAAAAAAAAAAAAAAAGAAAGTCAAGAAATCGATGAGACAGTTAATCATAACTCTTTAAACATCAAATTCTCTCAGAGTTTATCACTATGTGGGTGACGTCTTTGGTATCGTGAGCCTTTTTACCATCTTAATATTCCTTCCTCCATTATAATTTTGAGAAAATCAAAATCCACTTCCATGTAATAGAAAACATTACTCTTGGCTGGGCGTCGTGGCTCATGCCTGTAATCCCAGCACTTTGGAAGGCCAAGGTGGGCAGATCACAAGGTCAAGAGATCAAGACTATCCTGGCCAACATGGTGAAACCCTGTCTCTACTAAAAATACAAAAAATTAGCTGGGTGTGGTTGTGTGCACCTGTAGTCCCAGCTACTTGGGAGGCTGAGGCAGGAGAATTGCTTGAATCTGAGAATTGGAGGTTGCAGTGAGCCGAGACTATACCACTGCACTCCAGTCTGGCGACAGAGTGAGACTCTGTCTCAAAAAAAAAAAAAGAAAAGAAAAGAAAAGAAAATATTACTCTTTCCCTTATGTGTTTCTTACCATCCTGTATTTATCCAAACTTAGACATACTTGCATACTGGCCCAAATTTCCGTATCCCAGGAAAAGATAGGCTACATAGTTTTTGAAGCCTAGTGTGAAATGAAAATACAGGGCCCTTAGTTTAAAAAAAAAAAAAAGGCAGGAAATAGTGTGGTTTAAGGTGTTAAATATAAACCTTTTTCCTTCCTTCTGTGGTTTCTCTCAACTTGTCATAGGGTTTTTTATGTGCTATTTAATGTCATTCCAAGTAAATCAAATTAAAAAAAAATTAATACAATATTTTCACAGGCACTGGGGAGAAAAAAAATTAGTATGATGTTTATTGCTTATATTGGGCAATGCCAGTTTTAAATGCAAATATCAGAACATTTAACTCCTATGTGGAATCACTGAAATTACATAACTGATACCTCATGGCACTGATAACCCAACCTACAGTAGACGGGCAACCCCAAGGGTATTACAACCTTCGGGCTAGAAGCCCTTAAGTACTTGGATTGAAGATGAGTGAAAGAAAGGTTTGGATGGGCGCAGTGGCTCATGCCTGTAATCCCAGCACTTTGGGAGGCCGATGCGGGCAGATCACGAGGTCAAGAGATCAAGACCATCCTGGCCAACATGGTGAAACCCCGTCTCTACCAAAAATACAAAAATTACCTGGGCGTGGTGGCACATGCCTATAGTCCCAGCTACTTGGGAAGCTAAGCCAGGAGAATCGCTTGAACCCAGGAGGCGGAGGTTGCAGTGAGCTGAGATTATGCCATTGCACTCCAGCCTGGCAACAGAGTGAGACTCAGTCCCCCCACCAAAAAAAAAGAGGTTTATCTCCACTGAGTTGTAGTACCCAGTTCGCTACAGCCTATGCACCATGGCACTGTCAGCCTAGGATAGAATGGCTTCCACCATACTCTGCCTGAAGACTTTCTGGGTCATGTATGTCCTACCCGATTCCTATCTATACCTGTACCCAGGCCCTTGTTAGGGGATGGAGACTGAAGGCAGTAGCTGGACAGGGTGGGGAGGATGAGGCCCTTGGCAAGGGTGAGGCCCTTGGCAAGGCAGAGGGTAGCCAAGAATCCTAGGAAGGTGGGAAGGGAATGGGAAGGAGAGCTGTGAGTGAGCAGAGGCTCTATTCCCCTGCACAAACTCCATTTTCCCACTGACTTAAAAATTGTTAAGAATTTCAAAAGGGTGACTGCGGAGGATTATAACCCATGTGTGGGGCCCTTCTGACATGGGGCTTTGTGCAACTGCACTGGTCACAGGGGCATAAACCCAACCCAACTGTATGAGGGACTTAGTATTTAACCCAAGGAGATAGGTATAAGCAAACAACATCGCTTTACAATGAAATTATGAAAAATAACTTTTTTATTGTTGCTGTCCATACATAGAAATTTAAAAATACCTATTTTATTTTCTTTAAAAATATATGAGAAATGTCCCTCTCATGAATATAAGAAAACTCTTAGGGAAATAGAATTTTCCCTACTGTAACCATATTGCAGCCTACTGGTTAATAATAATGATGATGATATTAGCTGAACATACCCTATGTGTTGTGTGGGACACTGTGCTTGGCATTTTATATGAATTTACTTTATGTGAGTTATCTCAACTATGTCCTGTAACATGCAGTGAGTACAATTTTTAGCTCTACTTCATAGATGAAGAAGCTAACATAGAGAAGTCAACTTGTCCAAGACCAGAAAATGAAAAGAATGATCTATTTGAGTTTATTACAATAATGTAGAATAATTTAATATAGCAAGCCTATAAAAAGATATATTACATCTGGAGATCAAATTGGAAAAATGATATAATCAATTTATCACTGAGTGCTGAAAGGCATTTTAGATGATTAAACACTCATTCCTTTATCTTCCAAATCCAGGAAATAAAGGATACTTTCTTCCGATCAACAGCAAAATGTTAATTTGAAGGATTATAGGGGTCATCCTATTAAAACGGGAATTCAAAAGATTTCTGCTACCTCTATTAGTATTTTACACTCTTCTGGAAGCTATGATCAATGCAATAATACAGGAAATAGAAATAGAAGCAATAATGTAGATAGGGAAAAGACACATTTGCCCTAGTTTGCATGTAATATGACTGCCCACCAGAAAACCTGAGAATCCACTGAAAAACTTTCAGAACTACCAAGAGTTAAGTGTTGAACAAATAAAATCAGCTGCTTCTCTGTATACCAACAAAAATAAGACAGAAAATCTAGTGAGAAAAATGTCCATTCTTTTTTTTGAGACAGTGTCTTGCTCTGTTGCCCAGGTTGGAGTGCAGTGGCACAATCTTGGCTCACTACAACTTCCACCTCCCAGGTTCAAGCAATTCTCCTGCCTCAGCCTCCCAAATAGCGGGACTACACGTGCCCTCCATCACACCTGGCTAATTTTTGTATTTTTAGTAGAGATGGGGTTTCACCATCTTGGCCAGGCTGGTCTCAAACTCCTGACCTTGTGATCCACCCGCCTTGGCCTTTCAAAGTTCTGGGATTACAGGCATGAGCGACCGCGCCCAGCCAACTGTCCATTCTTAAAAGCAACAATAGGTATGCATATTCTAGGAAAGACCATAATTGTAAGAAGCAGGCATGACTTGGATAATGAAACCCATAAATCTTGGCTTGCAAGAAGAATATATAACTAAACTCAATTAATTACCACTGAATGAAATGGTATAGTATAAAGGTGTTGTGATGGTTAACGTTATGTGTCAACCTGACTGGGCCATTTTGTGCCCAGATATTTATTTGGTCAAACATTATTCTGGGTATGTCTGTGAGGGTGTTTTTGGAGGAGTTTAACATTTAAATTGGTAGACTAAAGCAGACTGCTCTCCCTAATGTGGATGGGCCACATCCAATCATTTGAAAGTCTGAAGAGAACAAAAAGGCTGACTTTCGGCCGGGCGCAGTGGCTCATGCCTGTAATCCCAGCACTTTGGGAGGCAGAGGCGGGCGGATCATGAGGTCAGGAGATTGAGACCATCCTGGTTAAACACAGTGAAACCCCGTCTCTACTAAAAAATACAAAAAATTAGCCGGGGGTGGTGGCAGGCGCCTGTAGTCCCAGCTACTCGGGAGGCTGAGGCAGGAGAATGGCGTGAACCCAGGAGGCGGAGCTTGCAGTGAGCTGAGATTGTGCCACTGTACTGCAGCCTGGGCAAGAGAGAGAGAGGGAGGCTCCGTCTCAAACAAACAAACAAACAAAGAGGCTGACTTTCTTCTAAGAGAATTCCTTCTGCCCAACTGCTTTCACGCTGAAACATGAGCTCTTGCTGGATCTTAAGCCTGCCAGCCTTTGGACTAGAACTACACCATGGGCTCTCCTGGTTCTCAGGCTTTAGGATTGAAACAGGAAAGATAAAGTCTGCTCACCTGAGTCTCCAGCTTGCCACCTCCCCCTGCAGATCCTGGGATTTGTCAGCCTCCGTAATCACATGTGCCGATTTCTTATAATAAATCTCTTTATGTACATCCCATTGGTTCTGTTTCTCTGGAGAACCATAATACAATTGTCAATCAGTCCAAATTAATTTATAATTTTAAAGTGATTAAATACAAATCCCATTTGGAGAAGATAAAACAATTCTAATATTCATCTGAAAGGATAAGCCAATACGAATGGTTTTTAAAAATTATAAAGAAGAGGAATTTAAGTGTGGCTATTGAAGACGCAGGCACACTAGTCTTACAAAATAGTCTAACATATTATAAAGTAATTAAAACAATGGTTACAAGAACAGCCAGATAGTCCAAATGAAGAGAATAGTTTATTTATTTACATCCCCCCACAAGGAGTATGTTGAAATAGATTTAGGTATGTAAAAATCTTTTTAAATATTTAAAATATAATTTGCATGATATTAGGTGGCAAAAAGGAAGAATTATTCCGTAAATAGTGCTGGATAGGTTGGTTAGATATTTGTGGGTCAAACAAACTAGGTCCTCATTTTTTACCATGTAACAAAATTAGTCCTAGGTGATTTGTTTTAGTTATATGCAAAGAAAATACAAACAATAAAATATATGACAGAATATTTATTAAATTGGAAGAGGTATTTCTAAGCTTAAAAGCAGTAAGGAAATGGGAACTAAAAAGATCACATCCAAATACATAAAAATGAAAACCTTAGAGAGAGAGAGAGAGAGAGATATATATAAATAAAACTGAAATAATACATTGGAAGAATACATGCAACTTATAGGACAGCCAAATGATCTATATATTTGATATACAAAAAGAGTGAATGAATAGATTTAAAAAATATATATGGCAAAAGACAGAAATAGATAATCCATAAATAACAAAAATCTTAATGGTAAGCAAAAAATGTCAATACCAAAGGGGTTTATTTCTAGTTTCTGTTAATAGTGGAGCAGTTTGATTGGACTAATCCTCCAATTAAAAACAAACAAACAACTAGATAGTGCACTTTCCCCATCATAACCGGAATACATGGGTTCAGGAATCAAAAGTAGGATGTAAGAATGGCTCCTCTATTATATTTGTCTTGGTCTGTTTCTGCTGCTATAACAAAATACCTTATACTGGGTAATTCATAAACAACAGAAACTTATTTCTCACAGTTTTAGAGACTGGGAAGTCCCAGATCAAGCAGATTCACTGTCTGCCAAGGGCTTGCTTTCTGCTTCCAATATGGCATCTTCTTGTGGCTCTTTCCCTGGAGGAGGGGGTGAACAGTTCCCTTGTACTTCTTTTACCAAGGCACTAATCTCATTCATGAGGGCTCCACTCTCATGACTTAATCACTCCCTAAAGGCCCACTTCTTAATACTATCACATTTGTGATTACATTTCAACATATAAATTTTGGGAGGTCACCAACATTCAAATCATAGCAACACCTAATAACACACTTGCAGAATATTTCCTTCTTCTTCTGGCATCTTTGAGCTCTGTCATTTCAGAGATCTGAGTTCTTAAAGGGAACATGGCTCCACCATGAGACACAATGATTCCACTGAATTGGAGAAAGATTTCCATTTGGCTATTTTGGACTCTTCATGCTACTGAATCAACAGGCAGAAAGGTGGATTGCTCTGCTAGGTGGAGTGATTGATCCCTACTGCCAAGAGGAAACTGGGTTGCCTTTATACATTAGGAGCAAGGAAGACTATGTCTGTAACCCAGGACACAGTTTGGGGTGTATATTAGTACTCCACATGCAACAGAAAAGTGTAGTAGAAAAGTACAGCAACCAAAATAAAAGGCAGGATAATTGAGGACTTGGAACTTTCAGGAATGAGAATTTGAATTACTCTACCACGCTCTGGCTGAAGGTGGACGAAATCAATCAATAGTAGAAGAAGGAAGCCATAGGTAACAATTATGACCTTGTGACCAACTGCAGCAAAAAGGGCTGTAGTCATTTTGCGTATTTCCTTTTTGCTTTTCATATGTACTTAAGTATATATGCTCACATTTTCCTCTTTTTGCTCCTTTTTATTAAAAAAAATTTTATATGCAAGTTGCTAGAGGTTAAGTTCACAATTAGTCTTTGGGCAACAGGCTATCCAGTGGAACTGTGATGATTCTGAAGGGCAATTAATATAGCCACAGCACAGTATGCAATGATTGTTGCATCTCCTCATTTTGAAGATGATGAGTATCCTGTTAGGTGAAACGTGGAGTTATTATTGTATGACATTCAATTGTGTATAGAAGGTATATATGGACCGTGAGCACTCATAGGGGCAGACTATGCTGTTTGATTTATTTCTTTTTAGCTCCAAATTCACCATATTTTGGCCTACTTTGTAATAAATGAAGATAGAGTTTGTAAATATTTCTCCTTTGCTAGCCAGGCTAGTGTTAAACCTTTTCAGTAGAGGGTTCTGGAGGGATGCTGGAGGAGGAAGGGATTTTCCTTTCCTGGTTCTGGTATGGCTCACTCTCTGGGCTCTTGTAGGGTACACTCCGCCCCCCCCTGCATGCTAATTCTGTGTGCTTTCTCCCATGCTGCAGGCTGCAACTTTCTCACGTGTGCTGCTGGAGATAGGGATAGGGTATCTGGGATTTCCCAGATAGCATGGGCCTGCACACCAAACCAAGTCGCTGCTCCTCACATCTTTTCAGCCCTAGAATCCCAGAGCCATCCTGCAAATATGCTGGGCTCTTAGAGAGGGCTGCTTCTCCAGATTTCGGTTTCAGCAGTCCCCAGCTACCACTCGCTCCCTCTGACACTCAGTGAGTTCACTCTAATGATTTAAGACTCCACTTTCTGTGGATGGCTTCCCTGGCACCCCAGAAACTTCTAGCAACTCGCAGTTATGCTCCCACTTACGAGGCACCTTAGTGACTTCTCCACTATCCAGTGAATCAAACGTGTGCCCTTTCCAAAGACATCTGGACTTCAGCCCTAGTTGGGGGAAAGCTCTATATTGGGAACTCTATCTCCGTCTTAGCCATAATGGTTGCTCCCGGTATCTTATATTTGTTAAAATTATCTTAACTTTCACTAGTCAGTTTGCCATTATTCCAGTCATTTCTTACATTAAAATTTCCCTGTTTAAATGGTGGTTTTTGTCTCGTAACTGGACCCCAACTACTACATCTGGTAATACTCCTTGCCTTGACATCATTTTGTCTGATGTTAATACAGCCACTCCAGTTTATTACTGTTTACACGGCATCTTTTTTCTCTATCATTTTACATGTACTCTATCCATGTCTTTATATATAAAATACATATTTTCTAGACAGCAGATAATCTTCATTAAAAATTGGTAACATCTAAGTTTTAGTTGGAATGTTTAGTGAACTTACATTTAACATAATTATTAATTTGGTTGAATTTATGTAATCACTTTGCTATTTTATTCTATTTGTTGTACCCATTTTTTTGTTTCCCACTTTTCTGCCCTATGGGTTAGCCATTTTAAAAAATTATTGCATTTTAACTCACTTATGGTTCTATGGGTCACAATCTATATTAACTGAATACTATGCTACAGCACATACAATCTTACAATAGTATACTACTACTTACCCCTTTCTGTCTTTTGCGATATTATCAAATACTTTAATGATAAACTTAGCAATGCATTATTTTCATTTTACAGAGTCAATTGCTTTTTTTTTTTTTTTTTTTTTTTTTTGGAGACAGAGTCTTGCTCTCAGGCTGCAGTGCAATGGTGAGATCTCGGCTCACTGCAACCTCCACCTCAGTGAGGTGATTCTTGTGCCTTGGCCTCCTGAGTAGCTGGGATTAGAGGCACGTACCACCACGCCTGGCTAATTTTTGTACTTTTGTAGAGATGGGGTTTCACCATGTTGTCCAGGCTGGTTTTGAATTCCTGACCTCAGGTGATCCACCACCTCGGTCCCCCAAAGTGCTGGGATTACAGGTGTGAGCCACCACGCCTGGTCTCAATTGCCTTTTTATACATGTAAGGGAAAACACTGTATATTTTACTAAACATTTATCATTTATGTGGTGAACTTTATTATTTTGTATACATCAAAATCTCTGGCTAGTTTCATTCCCCAACTGCCTAAAGAAGTTCTTTTAACTTTTCTTGTGTGCAGGTCCGCTGGTTACATTCTCTCTGACAATATTTATTGGAATATCTTTATATAACCATTATTTTAAAAGGCTGTTTTACTGAATATACTATTCTAGTTTGACACTTTTTTCTTTCCACTCTTTAAAGATGTTATATAATTATCTTCTGTTCTCCATTGTTACTGAGGAATAAACATCATTACCCTTGTATATATCTTTTGTCTCTGAAAAAAAATTTTAGTTTTTTTTTTGCTTTCTAGCCATTTAACTAGGATATGAACAGGTGTGAGTGTGTTTGTGGTTAAACTTCTTGAAACTCTGACTTATACATTTCTTCAAATTTGGGAAGAATTTTGGTGAGTACTTTTTCAATTTTTCTTTTACTCTCCCATCCTCTTCCCCTCTCGTTGGTCTCCAGTTACATTTACGCAGTCTGTTTTGTATGGTTCCATAGTTCACTGAGGCGCAATTATTTTCTTTTCCTTGGTAGTTTTTCCTCTTTGTGCATCAGTTTGGATAGCTTGTATTTCCCTGCCTCTAAGTTTACTGATCATTTCTTCTGTCTCCAATCTTCTATTAGGTTCATAGAATGAATTTTTATTTCAAGTATTGTATTTTTCAATTCTAAAATTCTCATTTGGTTTTTATAGTTTTCATTTTTCTGTCTGTAATTACTGTCTCCTTTCCTATTATGCTATTATTTTTACTTAAAAACCCTTGAACATGTTTATAATCGTTGTTAAAGTTTTTATCTGCTAATTCAAATATGTGGGTCTCCTCTGGGCCTGTTTCTATGAATGACTTTCTCCCCTGGTTAAGGGTCACATTTTCCTGCTTAGCCTATATAATACTGGCTTACTCTATAGTGGATGTTGTGGATACTACACTGTTGACAACAGGAATTTGCTGTCTTCCTGTACAAGTACTGAGTTTTGTTCTGGCAGGTAGCTGTAGTACTGACAGGATAGCTTGATCCTGTCAAGGCTCAATTTTAGGATAGGTCAAGAGTTGTCTTTACTTTAGAGGTACAGTAGCCTTACCCCTAACCTGTGACCTTTACCGCATGCTTGGGTTGTTGAGTTAGACCTTTGCACGCTGGCTAATTTGAACTCTGATGGCTCCCAGCAGTATGTGACCTCCAGTGGCTGTTTTCTGCCGTGCCCCAAGAAGTCTTGCCTTGCTTATGTACAGCTCAGTATTCAGTCAGACTTAAGAGTACCCCTATGCAGATTTTTGGTGCTTCTTTTCTGCACAGCTCCCCTTCCCTAGTACTCTGTCCCATACATTTCGGCTACCTGAGCTATTCTTAACTCTGGTCCCATTTCTGCCATCGCATGAAACTCTTTTCTGTCTGGGCTCCACTTACTTCTGCTGTCGTTTGGAAAGCCCTCCCAGGAAGAAAGCCAGTGAATGTAGAGGTCCACCACATAGTTTTCCCTTCTTTCAAGGATCAAGGCCCTGAATTATTTACTGTACAATGTCGTAGTTGTTTATGGTAGGATAAGTCTGATAGTCATGGCTCTCCAATGGAGGTTTTGATTTCAGCAACTGCTTATTTCTAGAAATTCTATCTCATATCTGTTTAATACCTACAGTTTTCTCATTTTGTATAACCATTTTTGAAATTTCAAAGTTAATTTCACACATAGCTTTTCTGTATGTTGTATTCAGTTCCAACATCTGCATTCTTTGCAGTCTAAATTTATTGTTGGCTGTTAATTTTCACTCATAGTGGATGGCTTTATCTGGATTTGGTAGAATTCTTTAAAAGTTTATGCTTGATTATCATCTAAGACTCTTTTAGGATAGCTTCTTCTGTTTCAGTCTGGGGTGTGTGTGTGTGTGTGTGTGTGTGTGTGTGTGTGTGTGTACACTAATCTCAGGAACTTTTGGGATTCTCTTAAAAGTTTCAACTCGGAAGAGGGGGTCCCATTCAGGTCCTCTCCCTCACTGCTGTTTCGAAGCTCAATATGCTCACATACTGTCAGTAGAGAATTCTCACTTGAGGGCAATCTCTCCTCTCTATAAAGCCCGCAGGCTCCCAACCATTCCAGTTCCAACCACCTGTGAGCTCTGTTGCTCTAGCTGAGGAGACTCCCCTTATATGGTCTGGATCTTGGTGACTGCTAGCAAGTCCAATTCAGGCTCTAAACTGATAGTTTCCACTCCTGGCTACTTGGGACTCAGCTCTTAGATTTTTTTAAAAAATTATTTTTCCCTCCTTTTTGATTTTTGTTTTTGAAGGGAAGAAATCACTGGACACTAAAATGGTTCAGTGTATGTTGTACTTGGGGTTTAGCTATTGTGGAGCAGAAATTAACCTAAGCTTTTAACACCTCACATATCTGGAAGCAAAAACACATGTGTTAATTTGCTAAGCAGTCAAATAACAAAAATAAAAGGCAACGCCTATCTCTATCTGAATTACTAACATACATCTTTGTGTGGCAATTTACCACTGTGAGAAACTGAATTATTAGCATAACCTATTTAGTATTTCCTTTTACTTAATTTACTTTTTAGTCCAAACAGTGAAGGATACTTTCCATAGACTGAATCTTTGTAAATTTTAGAAAAACATATTTAAGTTGACAAATGAAGGCTGACATTTGGCTATGCTTTAATAGGCTGAACACCAAGCAAATCCTATTTCTTTATTTGTTCATTTTGCAATACGTCTTGACATCACCTTCCCCTCTTTCTTAAATTTGCCTACTTAGCAGGGCACAATGCAGTTTTGATGTGCAATCTGATTTCAAAAGAATCTTTGTGACAGCTAATCTTCTGTACACTCACTGTAATTAAATATTACAGCACAAATGGTACATAAGATACTCACTTTCTTGAGAACCTCTTAGCACCAAACAGCAATGACACAAAAAAGTATAGATTTTCAGGGTGCTTTTTATAGATTTTTCAGCTTAAACGTTTAACTCTTATAGCACCTAGAGCTTGCAAAAGCATGACAGGGCATACACTCAAAATATCTTTACTGTCTTTTATTCTGTCCTAAACTCTCATTTTACCTCAGTTTAAAATCTGCTAGCAGACTAATGTGCTTACCTTTAAGCTAATTGCTTCATTCCTAAAAAATATGCATATAGGAAATGCCAAACTGAATGAGATTAATAATCAAGCTCAGCTGTCTCTGATGGTAAATGTGACCAGAATATACTGTGTCAGAGAGTCTGGCTGCCATCTTGACCTTTTTTAACCCCGTAACTGATTCCCCCTGATGTTCCCTGATCAATTAATTCCTTCTCCAGTCCTACCATCCAAACTTAAACTGTGTGGTAGTTCCACAAATTTACAATCACCATAATACTTTTATTCTTTCTTCAAACCATTTCTTCCCACTTCAAGTAGTCGTCTAACTCTAGATTTGGTGAATAAATTCACCCAATACATGGCCTTCAGAATTTATTCCCACTTTTACCAGACTGAGATCCTAAGTTTTAAACATGTACTTTTCTTGCTGGGCGCGGTGGCTTACGCCTGTAATCCCAGCACTTTGGGAGGTCGAGACGGGCGGATCATGAGGTCAGGAGATCGAGACCGTCCTGGCTAACACGGTGAAACCCCGTGTCTACTAAAAATACAAAAAATTAGGAGGCTGAGGCAGGAGAATGGCGTGAACCCGGGAGGCGGAGCTTGCAGTGAGCCGAGATTGTGCCACTGCACTCCAGCCTGGGCAACGGAGCGAGACTCCGTCTCAAAAAATAAAATTTAAAAAAAAGTGCTTTTCTTAAAAAGTAAACATACCCATACTAAAAACACTCTGATAGTTCAATAACAGCTCATTAAATATAACCATGCTCCCATCTTCAAAGATAACCATTCTTAAGTTCCTTGTGGGTACTTCCAGATATATCTATGTCTAACTATAGAGTTAAATACGTTGTTTTGGATGCCCATTTTTCCTCACTCCCTCTTGAAACCATACTATAAGGACAGAAAAGGATTTTTTTTTTAAAGTATAGTTTTCTTTCTCAAGGACAAGAAAACTAGAAGAGAGTACAGAGCCAAAATTTTTAAATTGCAGAAACATACGGTAATAAACTCATAGACCATAGAGAACTTAAATGCCTGCAATAGGGAGACACCTTGAAAGTGGCAGACTCACCCTGCAGAGTTCCTCAAAGTCTTAAGTGAAGGATTCAGGTGCCTCTGAAGGTGGTACTATAAGAAGGATTGATTGAAACTGTTTAGAAAGCATTTAGATTCCAGACTCCTCCCTGCCTGAAACACATTCCCCCTGGATCCCCCCTCCTAAACACATCAGCAGAAAACCCTTCAGTGTTCAAACCAGAGAGGTGTTTTTTATTGTTGTTGTTGTTGTTGTTGTTGTTGTTTGAGACAGAGTCTTGCTCTGTTACCCAGGCTAAGTGCAGTGGTGTAATCTTGGCTCACTGCAACCTCTACCTCCCAGGTTCAAGTTATTCTCCCACCTCAGCCTCCCAAGTAGCTGAGACTACAGGTGTGCACCACCACACCCAGCTAATTTTTGTATTTTCAGTAGAGATGGGGTTTCACCATCTTGGCCAGGCTGGTCTCGAACTCCTGACCTCATGATCCACCCACCTCAGCCTCCCAAAGTACTGGGATTACAGGTATGAGCCACCGTGCATGGCCATCAGAGAGCCACTGTATGCACAAGAAGAAGAGAGGAGTGGAAGTTGGGGGTAACATAAGAAAGGGGATTAAAGATTTCTTTTTCACTCTCAACTTTGAACAAAATAGCAGCCAACCTTTAAACTACCAGGCAGGAGAAATCTGGTCAGTCAAAAAGAAAAGACCTATATATACTGATAGTCAAAATTCCTCATATGGAATGCCCCAGCTAAAATAGCAAAGAATAAAATCCATCAGTCAAAAAGTTCATCTCAGTCACAAAGTTTCCAATTTCTTTGTAAATATGAACATATAGCAAAGGATTGCCTGATATTTGAGAAGTATCTCTAATAAGAGAAACCCAAAATACAAATGTGAAAAAAACAAATAAGGCAATGAAGGGAGTACAAGGAAACTTTAAATAAACCAAAATAATCAGAGAGATTAAAAGATAATAGATGAAACAAGAATGGGAGAAAATAAAAAAGGAAAACTCAGGAAAAAAGAATATGATGAAATAAAAAAACCTCAAGAAAACAGATGGAAGATTAAGAGGAAATCTTTAAAAAGTACAATAAAAAGACAAAGACATGAACAGCGGAAAAAAAAGATGACAGGCTGAGTACAGGAGATTCAATATCTGAATAATAGAAATACCAGGAAAACTGAGCAGAGAAAACAAGAGGGCAGGAAGTTCTGAAACAAATAATTACAATTTCTTTCCAGAATTGAGTGCCATGAGTTTTTAGGTTGAAAAAACTATTGAGTGCTCAGCACAGACATCAAACAAAATACCTTTATCGAGGTACCTTAATTTGAAATTTTGGAATAGTAGGGACAAAGGGAAGATTCTACTAACTCCTAGAAAGAAGAAAAAAAGGAAATGGATCAGAATAGCATCTGATTTCTTGGGAACAAACTGGAAGCTGGAAGACAGTGGGGCAATGCTTTCCCAATTCTGAGGGAAAAGGTGTACCATTCTCTATTTCTATCCCTGGACGAGCCGTCACCCAAGTAGGAGCGTACAATAAAGGCATTTTCAGCATAATAGATCTCAAAATTTACTGTGCAACCTTTCTCAGGAAATATGGAGGCTTATGTTCCACTCCGAAAAATAAAAGGTAAGAAACAGGATGACCTAGGCAATAGAGAGGGTTAAATACAATCTTGAAGAGAGAGAGAGGGGAGATCCTAAAATAACAGCTCTGGGCCAGGCCTAGAGGACAACCATTCTAGATGGGACAGTAGGATGGAAAGCTCTAGCAGGCATTTCTAACATAATAAAACCTTACCTATTACCTTATATATTCAAATATATTAACCATGCATGTATAGTTCTGGTGACCAGTCTGGGAGAAGTTAATTATAACTAAGTAAAAGGTAGACAAAATATTAGGCAAACTGAAGAGGAGAAAATTATTAACTCTAGGGAAAGTAAGAAGATGTATAAGGAAGCAAATATAGTAACTGAAGATGACATAATAATTAACTCGAGTTATACTCTATACTGAAAGGATAGTGGAGGGGAAACATGTCTGTGTGTCTTGGAGGGGGACTTGAGTAAGGGAGACAAATCCTTATCTTCCATTGTAGGAAGTCAATAGTTAATAGGCTAAAAATAAGACCAATCAAAAAAAATGTTGATATAAACATATTATCTTGAAATATGAAGGCAGACACCAAAAGAAACTGCCAAAAGATTTCAGAGTGCCTCTGAGAAGCACAAAAGACGGATGGTGTTTTTTTTTTAAAAGACTATTTAGAGTTGTCTTTTAAAAATATATACACATAACTTTAATAAAACTAAAATATAGTTCTATGCAATCAAAGTGTATTCTAAACACAAACTAGTAGTACAGTACACATTCTTTCATTCCTTACTGTGCTCCCATTAAAATATTTTACAGATCATGTCATATAAACATAAATGGATCTCCTACTTTTTTCAGTTATTATTTTAATAGTTATATAGTATTTCATTGAATGAATATATTTATTGACATGCAAATTTACTAACCCATGTTTTGGGATATGATAGTCCCACAAGTAAAATTTTGAGATATTTCTCTATTGCCCTCCAAAGATGTTGCACCCAAACTTACAGCTCACCAGAAACATTCGAGAGTTCTAAATTGCCCCCGACACTCAAGAGTATACATTATAAAACTATTCTTTCCATCTGCAAGGTGAAAGGATATGTTGTCATTTTAACTTGCATTTCTTTACATTTATTTTTCCAAAAACTGTCTACTCAGTCCATTAAAAAAAAAAATCTATCCTCATTCAGATCCCTCTCCATTCTCTTATCTTTTCTATTTTTCATAAGTACACCTCTTGCTCTTCCTTCACAGTGTTGGACAAAATTTGTCTTTCCCAGAAAACTTTCTCTGTGCATACAGTCACAATTATAGGTATATTCCTCCATTTTTAAGATGTGTGCCAAAAATACTGATTATGCTATATAGAGAATTACAAATAAAGTATTTCACAGAATCTAAGACAACATTGCAAGGTGTACTATTATTTTATGAACTACTAAGAAAGTAAAAATGCTACCAATTTTTTGACAAACCACAGTGATTTCTTATCACTTAGAATTTGTATTATACTTTCTGAATATTATGGAATTAATATTTTTATATCTTTTGGAAGTAAAAGCACTATATTTTAAAAAGTGTTAATTTACTGTATGACTATAAGTAGTAGGATAATAACTACTGTATTCTGAAACATTTCTAGTTGTTATCTTAGTAAGATGATACTTACAAAATTAATATTCCATTAAGTCACATGTAAACTTTCTGAAAAGCTTTCCAGTACCAATGACCATAGTTCTATAATTTAGGAATTCCTGCAATATACTTTGAGAGGCTTTATAGCTTTGTGATTTACTTACCTATAAAGTTGTTGATGAGATAAATGTCATTGGCATATGTTGCCACAGAAGAGGGAATAAAATCTAAAGAGGTTTAGTAACCCATAAAGATTTCCAAAGTTTGAAGGTTACATTTTCAGAAAGTCATTATTAGTCCACAGATACATATAAAAGCCAAGTACAACGTTTCTTGATTCAAGGGCAGGAATATTTATTTTAAGATAATGTAAGAACGTAAGACAGGTTGCTTTGCAATTTATAATAAGAACAGTAAGTTGGAACTTAAGCTAAATAACTTTATTATTATGAAATGATTCTGAGAAGTACCATAAACTTTTTATCATGTATGCTTTCTGTAAAAAGTTTAATGTGAATTTTATGTATAACTAAATTTTTCCAAAGAACAGTCTATAGAACGAAACACTGACAATAACAGCATACATGTAGTTGGTACATTATTTCCAAACCATTAGCAAATTTTAAATTGATATAAGCAACAATTCAGTGAGATATTTTTATCTCTCATCTTAAAGGTGATAAAGTTCAAGAGTGAAAACATGAAGGAAATTACTGTAATTTACCACTTTCTTTTCTATTTTATCAGGATATTTATTTATTCACATTTTAATTTATGTTGCAGCCCTACAAATGTTTTCATCCACTCACTCTGATAAGCAATAAAGAATAAAATAAAGATTGCATATGTACAGTGGTATTCTTCCTTGGGAGAATGACAGAATTATAAAGGATTTCAATGGGCTAATTTAATTTTTAATCTATATTTGCAGGATTTGCCATGTATGCAACATACTCTAACTTATAGTCAAGGATTAAAGGAAACAGCATCTTTTTCAATTACTTTAGGTACCAAATCATACTGAGAACATTCAGTGTAAGGTACAATAGACCTGAGGTATGTTATATTAGTTGGCAGGCATTTTCATTTAGTCAATTAAATCAACTGTCAAAGAAAGTGAAATTAAATTATTATACTATATGGGATCCTTGAAATTATGAATAATATATTTTAAAGCTACTGTCATAAGTAATATTGGATAAAGAATGTAAAAAGTCTAAATACAAAATCAGTGCTAAGAGTAACATTTTCTTGGAAATAACATTACTTTTACAAATAAGCTGATGCAGATCAATTTCACATTTAATAACTTATAAAAACAAAGTCAGTGTTTTCTATTTTCATATGCAAAAGCAAAGTAATAGTTGGGAGTGTATGTAACCTACATTAAATATGTCTTAGAAAGGAAGATAAATGAACTTATCTTCCATATGTGATATGTAAATATATTAATTTAGTTGTTCTATTTTTGTGTAGTATTCTTGTATAAACTAAGCATTTTTAATTGAACAGATGTCTATTAAGTATTATCAAATTGTTTCTCTATGTACAAATCTAATTTTGTTGTGATTCAACAGAAAGTTTTTATTTTCCCTTTTAAGACATATTCTTTTGAAATAATAATTATATTTAAATTACTATTACTGGCTGTTTAGCATCACTTTTGCATGTGGTCCTTTTGCAAGAAACAAAATATTAGCTTCTACTTAATATATACATCAGTCTTATAAACCATTTTATATTAGTCTTTTACAATACTCATTTGATGCTAGACATATATTAACAATATGCAATAAGTTACAGAGTGTAAGACATTATTTTCACTAGTGTTATTAATGTGTACCACCTACAATTAGGAGCAGCTTCATGTTTAAGAAGATAATGACAATGACAATGATTACTGTTACAACAACTACCACTGCTTCTACTATCAACACATGACTTTTTTGGGGAAAAAAATTCTACACTTTAAATTGCTTTACTGTATACATAAAAGAATAACAGACATTCTGTTGACTTTGGCAAATGAACAAAAATTTTTAAAAACTTTATACAAGTCAAACAACATATGTTAATTACGTACTTTTAAAAGTTAAAAGTACATGTAAACAATCGTTTTATATAGTAGCTTAATTTCTATTTGTTTTCAAAATTATCTCAGTGTAATTAAAAACTGGGAAAATAACAGGAATTTAATAATAATTCTAAGGGTCTTATAAATCTCAAGCAATATTCATCTCCAAAAATAAGTTCACAGTCCAAAATCAGAGAAAATGCAATGTTCATTTTTAGGCGATCAACATTCCATGAGTCATAAATTATTTTGAAACGAGGCAAACTTCTAATGAATAAATTAATAAATAAATATTGAAAATACATTCATATGTAGTCACCGGAAGTATTTATGTACTTCTGAAGGGAATGAAAAAGTGCAGAGTTCAGCAAATCAAGGCAAAAACTCGGCTTGATTTTATATATATAACATTTGTAGTAACAAGATGCATTTTATCTGTTTTATATTTAAGAATTCAGTTCCAGAAAAAATATCAATTTCATAGCATTCACCTTTTCCTTCATCCTCTACTTCTTCTGACCTCAGACCTGCTTCCACTCTGAAAATTTTGCTTCTTGTTATTTGTCACACCGATAGTAATCCTTTAAACTTTGTTTTAGGAGTATCTAATTAAAAAAATAGTAACACAAAAGCAGTATTTATTTAAGACATAATTCTGAGGTGATAGTGTTAATCAAATATTCTTATAATAATATGAAACAGTAAGGAACTCAACAGAAACACCCTACATAAAGTATAAGACACAAAGACTTAAAAGCTGAGTGTTTTGTTTAGTAATTTGTGCAATCCTCAGTCTTAGGCTTAGAAAAAGGCAGCCACTTCCAGGTATGGCTCTATGCACTATTACTTAGAATCGGTGAAGCCAGTGTGATACTACTACAAGTCGGTCGGGGGCACTACCCGTGTGGACATAGCAGTCAATGGTCAATGGTCCTCCTTTTTTTTAAACGTTTAGTTTAAGAATTTATAAGGCAGTTTAAAATTCCTTAAAATGCAGATTAGGAAGACCTGACTTCTTTTGTTAACTCAGCTACAAGGGTTACCACCCTAGACAAATAAGTAAGCCTGCTTGCCTCTAAACATTTTAGATGAGTATTTCCCAAAATGGGCTCCATAAAACAACAGATCCCACACCTAATTTGCAAAATGCCGAATACTGCCATTTCCTTTTGGCAAGACAAAATGAATAGTAGCATATTACAATCTAATAAACTCTGTGGGGAAAGAAACTTATTTAACCATTTTTATTATATTTCTTAAACTTGACTAAGCAACTCTTTTTTTTTTTTTTTCCTTTTTAAGTATGCATTGATGTGCTGAAGAACCTCTTCGGGAAACACCTCTATCTATCTATCTATCTATCTATCTATCTATCTATCTATCTATGCTTCAAGCTTGAGAAAAACAGCAAGAAACATATACATGAATATACTTGCAAACATTTTTAAACAAACAGCAAAATCTCCATTGCAGAAATCTAACTAATAAAAACCCACAACTGACCAAAATTTTATAGCTACAGTTGACTTTTGAAAGAAAAAAGAAAAAAAAAAACCCTCACTTGGAGATTGGAAACAAGTTTGATGCATTTCTTTGGGTCATAAATAATACATAAAATGTGGTAAAGAATAATAAGATATAATAAATAGGAAATAATAAATGAATAGGATAGAATGAATTCTGGTTTTCCACTGACTAGCAAGTTATCCTATGCGAGTTACTTGTTAAACATTGATTTTTCTCTGCTGTTAAATGGGATATCTGTGAGAATTAAATGAGATACCACCTGTGGAAGAATACTTAATATAATGCCAGACAACTAAAATAACTAAAAAAAAAAGCTGTTATTTTTTGTGGATGCTCAGAATCATGATCCTATAAAACAGTCGCAAATATTCTTTGGGTGCTAATTATCCTATATTATACAAGTCCAATTTGGATTTATTACATTGTGTCTGCTCACATACAGAACTTCAGGTTTAACGTAAAATTTTTCCATCAAGATACTCTAATCACTTAAAAATTAAAAATAAATTAGATAATTGTATTTCTTTCAGGTACTTTCTAAATGTTATAACAGAAAAATAAATTATGATCCCTACTGTTACTGAACAAATTTAGACAAATAGAAGCTAACATACTTATCTGCTATGAAGTTCTTTCTTCAGGCAGGATTTGAAAGTGGGATACTTCTGGACTGTTTTATAACCCTGTAGAATAGAAGACAAAGTGTGCAAATGTACAGAAAGACAAATGCAGCATGATTTCACTTATATGTGGAATCTAAAAAGTCAAACTCATGGAAGTGGAGAGTAGAATGTTAGTTACCAGAGGCTAAAGGGTTGGGGGATTGGGGAGGAAAGGGGAGAAGTTGACCAAAGGATTCAAAGTTCCAGTTAGACAGGAGGAATATGTTTTTGAGATCTATCGTACAGTAAGGTGACAATAGTTAGTAATCATGTACTTCACATTTCAAAACTGTTTTTAAAAAGTACATTTAAAATGTCCTCAGAACAAAATAAGTATGTGAGCTGATGGATTTATTAATAAGTTTGATATAATCATTCCACTATATATAATCAAAATATCACATTTACCCCATAAATACATATTTATATGCTACTATTTGTAGATTAAAAATAAAAATTAAAAAAAGTGCAAATGTAAATAAAATGATAAAGGCCACAGATATGTAATAAATAAAAATAAAAATGTAACACTTAAGAGAGCCAGTGTCAAACATTTCTAGCGTACTTTATATTTAATTTGACTTTGCTACTCTAAAATTTTTGAGGCAAAATAAATGATTTCAATGTATGTTGTTTCAAGTACTTCTGGCACCATCGAAAATGTTGACAACTAACCACCAGGTGGCAGTTAAGTACACAGCATCTTTACTCAAGTAGCTTGGACTTAAAAGTCATTAAAAATCTGTAAAAACACTGTCTAAGATGAATCTTGAGGTTTTAGATATATAACTTTTTCTCTTTTAAAATGTATAATACTGGCCAGGTGTGGTGGCTCATGCCTGTAATCCCAGCACTTGGGAGGCCAAAGGGAAAGGATTACTTGAGGTCAGGAGTTTGAGACCAGCCTGGCCAAAATGGCAAAACCCTGTCTCTATTAAAATATTACCCGGGTGCGGTGATGCACACCTGTAGTCCCAGCCACTCAGGAGGCTGAGGCAAGGGAATCACTTGAACCTGGGAGGCAGAGCTTGCAGTGAGCCAAGATCACGCCACTGCGCTCCAGCCGGGGCAACAGAGCAAGACTTTGTCTCAAGAAAAAAAAAAAAAAAGTATAAAACTTAGGGATATTTTAGAAAGAGGGAAGATTGAATATTCTAGTTCTTAATTTTAATAGAATATTTTTTCTCTTTTTCTATTTGGGGCACATCCATAATATGTTACATGTGTACACATTTACTGATTCATACTATATTTCTAGCTTTAAAACGTGTTTCTTGGGGAAAAAAATCACTGAATTTCTGGTAATTAGTTTTTACTGTAAGATTTCAATAGACAAAAAATGTTTAACTTATTTTTCACATTAAAAAGTACTGATTATGCAGTAACAAAAGAGTGTCAAGCTACCTAGAGGTAATCTGTCTCATCTAAAATAAGAAATAGTGGCCAGGTGCGGTGGTTCATTCCTGTAATCTTAGCACTTTGGGAGGTCGAGGCAGGAGTTTTGCTTGAGCCCAGGAGTTCAACACCAGGCTGGGCAACAGAGTGACCTCGTTGCTACTAAAATAAATTATAAATTAGCCAGGCATGGTGGCATGCACCTATAGTCCCAGCTACTTGGGAGGCTGAGGCAGGAAGCTCACTTAAGCCCAGGAGCTCAAGGCTGCAGTGAGCTATGATCATGCCACTGCACTCCAGCTTGGGTGGCAGAGTGAGACCCTGTCTCTAAAAGAATAAAATAAAAATAAAACAAAATGACAAATAATGATATTTATTTGTATAGTACCAAGTCCAAAAAGCTAATATGCAGACTAAATTTTTTGAAAATATTTGGTAACATTTTTCTTCCAAAAACTAGGATGAAGACATTAGATTGAATATGAAAGTAAATTATTATAAGGTCAAACTGATTTCGTATTTTTAGAAAAGAATTCTCTTTTATCACCTCAAATTGTTTTTTAAGGGAAGTAAGACCTACGTTTTTTTCTTTTCAAATAAAGCATTCATGTTTATATCCTTAAGAAATTAAGACGAATTATTTTTCACCTAAGATGGATTTATTTCCCTCAGACTTTAAAAAGGATATCAATAGGTTTAAAACGTATAGGTTTACCCGGAATCCTCTATGGAGTCTGTCTTTCATAATTCCAATAAATTCTTTGTAACTTAATTGATCATCTTTGTCAACATCAAAAATCTTGAAGACGGTGTTCACTAAATGTGGTGAAAGTTTGAGTCCAGTAGCTACATAGACGGCACGTTTAAATTCATCTAGATAAATGTCACATAGAAAAAGAATAGACTTATTATTTTTACAGTATGTGTTAATTACTAGAAAGGCTGTAAAAGAAGTTGTTTTCTAAATGTGAATCATAATCTTAGGCAACATGGCTTTCCATTAATCATGCTGTCTTTCAGGTAATAAAAATTTTTGTGGTTTAAATGAAAAGAGCCAAGCATCAGCTGTATCTTAGGTTAATAATGCATTCATATTCAATGAATGTTTAATGAGCACCTACTCTCAGTGACAGATACTTTAGAAGTTAGTAAGACGAATAGGTTTTCAAGAAACTTACGGTTCAGAAGGGAAATGAGACCCTTGCCCAAATAATCATTACACGGGGCCACACAAAAAGTACCAATTAAATGCTATGAGAATCTGGAGATGAGTGATCGCTTCTGTGTGTAGCGTGGAGCAGGGAGAAGGGAGAGAAAGGCAGTGGTTAAGAAAAGGCTGTGATTTTGTCTTTGAGCTGAACACAAAAGGACAATTTCAGTTTATAGGGATGACAGAAATGGCAGATGAGATAACATGAATGAACCAAGGCATGCGGGGAGGTGGAAGGGCATAAAGTACTTTCAGAAAACAGGGAGGCTGGTCTGGGTGGAGCCGGGGACATCTAGGATACGGAGAAGCTCTGCACAGGCACTTTGAGGCAGGGAACCAGAACGTTCTTCAATAGGCAATCGGAAAACTTAAGAGTTTTCCATTGCAGATGTGTCATAGAAAAGTTAATTTTTTAAGGAAGATTATTCTGTCAGGTGTGTAGGAAACATCAAAGAGGAAAGTAATTAGTAGCAGGATTGTCACTTTGGTGGCTACTGCAATATTCCTTTTAAAAAGTAATAACCTGAATAAAGATACTTGTGGTGGCAAAAAGAGATGGATGTATTTCTAGCGCCTGCAAGACAGGCGACACCATCAACTATTTCATTTCCCGGTTCTAAAAAACAAACATCTTTTCTATTCTGAACCCAGTAACCAGATACTGATTTGTTTCTTCACAGGTTGATTAGGTTTATCACAGCAGTAAAGGTTAGTCTATAGAGGCAGAGTTCCCAAAGGTTTTGGCTTTAAAACACTAAAATGGGTTGAGCATATGTGTTATTTGAACATCCAAACTACAGAAAGGGTAAAATATAAAATTTTTCACGTTTCTCTTATTCAATGAATAAATGAATAAGGCCACATAATGAAATCAGTATCTATGGTTTTGGGAAAGAGATAATTATCATCAGCACTTAGGGACTACAGTTTGGCTTCTCTCTAAAACATAATAAAAAAAAAGACTGTCCTCTGGGGTTTAAGCTTGTGCATTAACATACATTAGATTATGGGAGAGACAGGTAAAATCACCTTAAAGACAAACAAAGTCCCCATATGGCAGGATGTTTTAAAAAGGACATGGCCATGAGGGGAGGGAAGGTGATCATGGCCACAGGATCCTAGGAAAAGGGCTTGGCTTCTTAGTCCACCTACAGCCAAAGACAGCTGGCTCTGCGGACACCAGCATTCTGAATTCTATGACCACTGTATTTCTTTGAAAATTACACAAAACTGATACTCAGTTTTACAGGTTAGTTGGGTAATGTAAGTCCATGGCTGAGAGGTTCCTCTGCTGAGAAAATTCCAGTTTCTGAGTCGGCAGGCATTAAATTAGTAAAATAAATACCATCCTGTGAGAACAGGGCATGACCAGCTGGTTCTTCCAAAGGTAGACGCAAGTCCCTCAAGGTCACCCAGTGGCCAAGAGGTTTCTTCCTCATGGCTGTTTTCTGACAAGTACCAGAACTGACTTGTCATTGAAAGTATACACCGGACTTTCACACAAGTTGACGGGTGATATGTCATATTTAATTAATTGGTTGACAAAATCTATAGAAACAACATAGTATTACTTCTTGCTTTTAATTTTTGTAAATGATTACTTACCTTGCCCTATAGAACGACTTGCAAAGTTATACATATTCAAGGCTATTGCAAAATCTTCTAGGTTGTTTAAAAACTGGAAAAATGACCTGAATTCATCAAATGTGATGCCCTGTATTAGGAAAGGAAATGAAAATACATTTAGTATTGCCAAATTTATTAAAATAAGTATCTACACGTAAGAGAAAAAAACAGATAAAGCATTTGCAATGTGTCTTGTAAGTAAACATTTCTAGGGCACATTTTGGAGTTGTTCTCCAACTGGAATGTAAAATTCACTCAGACTTAGTTACACTGGGTAGTGCTGCCTGCTACCATTACAATAATAGGTAAAAATATTTTTTAAACACTGTCCAATCAGCACAAAATTAAAAAAAAAAAAGCTCCAATAAAAAAGAATTAGAAAGTTTCAATTTTGAAAATTCTCTATTTTAGGCCTGATTTTTTTTTAACCTTGTAAGGTAAATACAAGAAAAAAAAAAAAAAACAGAAAAAAAGCCATAAAAAAGTTTGCCCTGCACATGTATTCCTCAAATGTGATTCAGCATCAGCATTAGATTATGAATGTCTTTATAATGACAATGCAAAATCAAAGTGCTGACTCCATGCCAACGCAGTGTATTCACACTTGTCCCTGTCACTATAGCACTGCCAGGGCAGCAGCAGGAAGTGCAGTGACCTCAGAGATACAGTTCTGGGTGCCTCCACACTGGGCTGCTGTGGGATCATGTAAAAGACCGGTGGTCAGGGTGGCCTCTTCTGGAATGTCATGTGTACAAACTGCAATTATTGCCATTGCTGTTACTTCAGTTGAATAGGGAAAGTCTTTGAAATAAGTACCATGTATCTCAGCGAATACACATTTGGACAAGAGGAGCTGCATTTAGGTAATGTGTTCTCCGCAGCAAATTAACATAATTAAGAAAGAGCACAGAGAGAAGATCAGAAGGCCGCGAGTTGAGACCTAACAAATTCCTATTTAATATGAAGGTGAAAGGGGAAGGGACAGTAACAAGGCTGTGTTGGAAGGCCGGGGAAAGAACCACAGGGGTCTAGTTCCATATAAGCCAGGTACTGATTAGATCAAATGGTTTATTACCTAAACACCCAGCTTTTGATACATGTTACTTCAATTACAACTCATCTTTTACTTGCAACGTGAGAATCCTTACTGTCTTTTCTCCTCACATTTTTTACTTTCCTTTCCTTACATTCATTTAATACCATTCCAATCTTGGATCCTGCTTTGTGACCCTATCCCACCCGTCATGTTTTCTGCAGAAGGCTGTTTGAATGTTAGGAGAGCTGCACCAGAAAGGGTGTCTTGATGTGGAGAGCTTGTTGCCAAAAAAACTGGTCACTGCTGTGGTTCTGCACCAGTTTATGCTGCGACCTGCTGCCATAACAGCAGTCTCTGGGTGACAGGCTACTGTTAGTAGGAGTAAAACACACGAGGATGGGATCTTTTTAAATAAAGGGAAAACAAAAATATCAATATATTGGGGGGCAGGCATGAAATTAAGAAATAAATTTAAAAATGATAGACTATAATGTTCAATGTCTGAACTTAACAGATTTTTCAACACATGGTTCTCATGTTTGGAAAGAGGTCATATTCAGAACATACATCATTCTTTTGTATAAACACTTCGTGTTTAGAAATATAAAATTATAAAATAACAAATGGGACATTTATTTTGATGGAGGTAATTTAAAGCAATGTTTCTTAATGGCCAAGAGGGACAGACAGTCTGGGAGAAGGGCAGACAAAAGGGGTGTGGCCATTTCTAACAATGATAACTGAAAACCTGAAAGCATCAAAAAACACATGGACTGAGAGTACAGAAATAAATATCTATGGTCAACTGACTTTCAATAAAGATGTGGGTATGGTTTGCCTCTGTGCCCCACCCAAATCTCATCTCAAATTGCAATCGCCATGTGTCCAGGGAGAGAGGGCCCTATAATCCCCACATGTTGAGGGAGGGAAGCGACTGGATTATGGGGGCGGTTCACCCCGTGCTGTTCTCATGATAGTGAGTGAATTCTCATGAGATCTGATGGTTTTATAAATGTCAGTTTTTCCTGTGTGTTCTCTCTCTCCTGCTGCCTTGTGACGAAGATACTTGCTTCTTCTTTGCCTTCTGCCATGAGTATACGTTTTCTGAGGCCTCCCTAGCCATGTAGAACTGGGTCAATTAAAGCTTTTTCCTTTATAAAAAGATGCCAGTCTCAGGCATCTCTTTATAGCAGTGTGAAAATGAACTAATATAGATGTCAATACCATTTATTGGGGAAGGAATTGTTTCTTCAATAAATGGTGCTATGACAAGTGGATATCCACATGCAAAAGAAAGAAGCTAGACCCTAACTTCAAACCATTTATGAAAACTAACTAAAAACAGATCAAAGTTCTAAATTTAATAGTTAAAGCTATAAGACTTACAAAATAACTAGACAAAACTTCATGGCCTTGAATTTCCAACAACTGCTTAAATATGACACCAAACACATAAGGAACAATATAAAAATAGATAAATTAGATTTCATCAAACTAAAAACATGTACATTAAAGAACACTATCAAAATTAGCTGGGTGTGGTAGCACGGGACTGTACTCCTAGCTACTTGGGAAGCTGAGGCAAGAGGATCACTTGAGCTGAGGAGTTTGAGGTTGCAGTGAGTATGATCGTGCCACTGCACTCCTGCCTGGGCAACAGAGTGAGACCCTGTCTGTAGAAAACAATTAAAAATAAATAATAAAAATAAAGTGAAAAGACAATCCACAAAATGGGAGAAAATATTTGCAAATAATATATCTGATAAGACTCTAGAATTCAGTTTATGTAAAGAACATGTACAAAGCAGTAACAAAAAGATAAACAACCTAATTTTAAAATGGACAAAGGACTTGAAAAATCATTTCTCCAAAGAAATGGCCAATAAGCATATAAAAAGATGCTGAATATAATTACTCCCCGGGAAAATACAAATCAAAACTACATGTACACATATATTCATAGCAGTACCAGTCACAATAGCCAAAGGCAGAAATAGCCCAAATGTCTATGGAAGGACGAATGGATAAACAAATTGTGGTATGTACATAAAATGGACTATTATTATTCAGCCATAGCAAAGAATGAAATAGTGATACATACTACAGTGTGGATGAACCTCAAAAACACTATGAGACCAGGTATGGTGGCTCACCCCTGTAATCCCACTACTTTGGGAGGTTGAGATGGGAGGATCACTTGAAGTCAGGAGTTTGAGACAAGCCTAGGCAAAAAAAAAAAAAAAAAAAAAAAGCCAGGCACAGTGGTACATGCCTATAGTCCCAGCTACCCGCGAGGCTAAGGTGGTAGAATCACTTAAGCCAAGGAGTTTGAGGCTGCAGTGAGCTATGGTTGCACCACTGCACTCCAGCCTGGTGGCAGAGAAAGACCCCATTTCTTGAAACAAATAAAAGTGAATAATAAAAATACTATGAAAGAAGCCAAACAAAAAGGCTACATGCTGTATGATTCCATTTATATGAAATATCTAGAATAAGTAAATCCACAGAGACAGAAAGCAGAGTGATGGTTGCCAGGGACTGAGGAGAGAAGGAAATGGGAAGGGTCTGCATCATAGGTACGGGGCTTACTTTTGGTATGAGGAATATGGTTTAGAAGTAGAAGGAGGTGGCAGTTGCACAATATTGTGAATTCACTAAATCCCACTGAATTATTCAGTTTAAAACAGTTAATTTTTTGTTACATAAATTTTACCTCAATAAAATAAAAAACAAAAGACTAGGAAAAGACTAACTCGAAAAATCCAAACAAATCATTACAATATAGTATTGACTAAATACAAACACATTCAGAAAACATGGTCTTATGAGGCTTTCAAGTGTATATAAGCCAGGTTTGTTTTCAGCACAAAATTCATGCTGATCCCATAAATTATGCCACAATACATACCGTTCAAAGTTAATTGGTAACTGATGTAAATGGCAACTATATAATAACTTTCAGAAATAGAAATGAGTTTAAAAGGTTAGGAGAAATAAATCCAAACTCCGAAATTTACTGGCTGAATGATCTAAGGTAAGCCACTTAAATCTTTCTGAATATCCATTTCCTTAAAGCTTAATAACAATAATTATACTACTTTCTTGTTAACATTTGCATTACATGGTTAGTATGAGAAGCCATCTTTCCATCCCTCTGGTCACTATCTACATTATCTCCTAGATAAGTTTACCTAGTCCCATGGCATTTAAAAAATTTTTAAATTATTTATTTAATATGACAATGTATTCACTTCTTCAAAATTCAAAAGGCCCAAAGATTGTATAGCACAAAATCCCCCTTCCACCCTTAGCCATGTAGTTTCTTTCCTTAGAGGAACCATTTTCTAGTCCCATGAATCCTTCTAGAGTTAGCATGTTTTTATACTCTACAAATGGCTCTAAATCATGCCCTTTTCACACTTAGTATATCTTGGAGATAGTTCTACGCTAGTAAAGAATTTCTTTGATCTCTTTTCAGCTGCACCATATTCCATTCTATAGATATATCATGATATATTTGATTAGCGACTTACTGAAAGACATTTAGGCATTTCCAACCGGTTACTATTACAAACAACATTATAATGAATAACCTTGTACATATGCCACTTCATCATGAGTGAATATCTCTGTAGGTAAAATTCATACAAACAAAAAAGCTTCAAGTTCTACATTTTAAAATACCATCTATCCATCAATTAACAGGAGTTCAACATAATATATATATTTGCATACATATACATAAAATATATTTGTATAATGAAATAAGCAAATTATACAGTATGTTAGAATATGAAAATGCTATGGAAATAAAAACAGATTAAGGTAGGAAGGAATAAGGAATGCCAGGAGAGGGAGTATCATTTATATAATAGGTTATATATTATTCATATAATAGGCTATTATTTATATATTAGAAAGGGTAGGCATCATTGAGAAATAGCATAATGAGCCATGTGGCTATTAAGGGAAGAACATTCTTGTCAGAGGGGAAAACATATACAAAGCCCCAAGACAGAAGATTTGAGAAACAGTAAAGAGTTTCTGTGGTTGGTGCAGAGTGAGCGAGCAGGATCAGAATATAGGAAGTGAGGTCAAAGGTAATGAGGGAGCAGTGTGTGTAGGAGCCACTGTAAGGATTTTGGCTTTTACTTTGAGAAGAGTGGCGATCTTACCGTGGTATGATCGAAATCACAGTCAAAAGCATTTCCGTGAATGCTAAATGCTGAACAGATTGCAGGGAGGCAAAGTTGGAGGATGATCTGGGAGGAAATTCCAATAATCCAGGCAAGACAGAATGATTACTCGGATGATAGCAGTGGAGGTGGCTAGGAGTGGTTAAATTCTTATACAGGTAGTATCAATAGGATTTGCTGATACACTGATTATATGTAGAATGTGAAAAGAGGGAGTCCAAAATTTTGGCCACAAGAACTGAGAAGAACCGAGTTTGTATGAACTGAAAGAGGGAAGATGGTTTGTGGAACAAGTTTTATGGGAATGACCAGTAGTTCAGGTTTGTAACCATTAAGCCTGAGATATCTATTGGATCTTCAAGTGAAGATGCTGAGTAGGTAGTACAATGTAAAAGCCTGAAATTCAGGGGAGAAGTTTAAGCTGCAGACAATGTGGAGGTTTAAACACTAATGACTACTAATCAGTCATCCTGACTGTACCCTTGACTGCTAGATTCACATATCCAACCTGCCTGCTTAATTTTTCATTTAGATAACTATTAGGAATCTAAAATATGACTGCTTCCTAAGAAAACTCTTGATTCCCTCCTAACCCTAAATTCATGGTTTTGCTTAGCTCAGCAAATGGCACTGTTTCAGCTTGTGGTTCAAGCCAAAGCCCTAGGAGTTCTTGATTCCTTTTTCTCTTATAATGAAATATAATCCATGAACAGGTACTATCGGCTCTACTTTTTAAATGATCCAATCAATATCTGACCCCTTTTCCCTACTCTTACCCTGGTCCAAGCCATGCTTTTCTATTGCCTGGGCACCTATAACAGTATCTTAACCTGTCTCTTCCTTTCAAACCCAGGCCACCTAAAACCTATTCTGTTATGTAGCAGCCAAGATATCTTTTGAAACATGAATCAGATATCTGGTGCATGAATTAGACCACATCTAAGTGTCACAGTTGATTGTCAATACTTGTTGAATATTTGCTGAATGAGTATCATGCCTATGCTCTAAAGCAAGGTTCACAAACTTCTTCTGTAAAGGGCCAGAGAGTCAATATTTTCATTTTCACTGGCTACATGGTCTCTGTTGCCTCAACTTTACCATTATGGTGCAAAATCAGCTGCAGACAGTATATTAAACGAACGAGCATGGCTGTGTTCCAATACAATTTTACTTACAAAATTAGGAAGTCGGGTAGTTTGCTGACTTCCTGCTTTAAAGTTTAAACATTATAATGGCTTCCCATCACTTTTAGAATCACTATTTGAATAAAGACTAAACTTCTTACCTTAGCCTACAGAATCTTAAAGATTTGACCCATATCCACCTTTCCTTACTCATCTCCAATTTTCCTGTCCACTTACTTTAACTTTTGGCATTTTCTCAAATAAACTGAGCTTTTCTGTCCTCAGGTCCTTGGCATTTGCTGTTACCTCTACCTGGAAGACTTTACCAGAACTTTGCATAGCTCATTCTTCATAGTCTCTCCCCAGAAGCTACCTTTTCACTCTTCAGCAAAGCCCTTCCTGACAGTCTACTTTCTTTTCCGGTCCCCATGACTCTTGCTCCCTTTCATAACATTTATCAGAACTGAAAGTATATCTTTTTTTACTTGTTTATTTTGTCTCTCCACTAAGATATATTTCCATGAGAGAAGGACTTTGCTTATGTTGCCACTTTAGCCCCAGTGGTTGGAATAAAGCCAAGCAAATAGTAGATGCTCAATAAATATCTGCTAGGTAAACAAATGAAAATGAAAGTAATTTAGAAATGTAAAGTGCTATTCAAATATTAGTAGCTGTTACTCTTCTGGAGAGAAGGAGATGAGAGATGGAAAGAAGGGGAAGAGTTAAGTAGGTGGAAGGAAGGGAAAGACATAAGTGGAGCGTGGTAAGAATATCATTGGCTTAGAAAGCCTTGGATTTGAATCCTTGGACAAGGGTCTAAGTATCTGAAAGCCTCAGCTTCCATTGTTGTAAAAGAAAGATGCCAAAGAATGCTGTCAAGCCTAGAAGGCTGCTCTGAGCATTGATGAGATAATGTAGAAAAAAAAAAATCAAAATCAATGAGAATCAATTAATTTTGGTTCACGTGCAAAATTTTCCATTTCTACAAGTAATCATTTGTGGTGCTTAAGATACATCTAGAAATTGGAATTGTTCAGAAACTGAATTTAACTTTAAAAAACTTAACCTTTTAAGTTACAGATTTTAATGTTTCCATTTAATAAAAGCAAAAAAAAATGCAGATTCAAGGCCCTAAGTAATACCCCAGTAGCTGGAAAAATTGCACTACTAGGGTAGTACGATTTTCAATATTTATTTTTAGGGAAGTACCTATGAATTGGAAAAATTCCGTTTTACATGGAAAACAGATAAAAAGTACTCTAATTCAGAGATATCGTAAACTAATTGCCAAATGTAACAAGTCTTTTTTTTTTTTTTTTTCCATTCCTTAGAGGAAATGGAGAACTGTTAACATTGTCACAGTGTATCCATTCTAAACAAAGTAAAACTATTTGCAAGTTTTTCTTGGATGATTAACCTGATCCTTGTCTAAACACAAATAGAAGGCAATATATCTAAAACATCCCACGCTTGAAGAGGTACTTGTAACACTAGTTCTATTTGGTTGCAGTGATGCATTCAAATACCACTAGATAATGCAACTGTTCAGAAGCGCTGACAACACATTTGTTACTAAACAAATAGACAATCAGTTGTCCCAGGTTCTTAACCATTCCTGCCATCCAAACTCTTTGAAAAACTTCACTTCAGCTGATGATAAGATCACTCACTCATCAATGGTGGTCTTCAAATGACCTTTTATTAAGGGTGTTATGGAAAGGAATAGAGTGTGACAGAAATGATGTCAACATAAACTTTTTTATGAGGTGATGTTTAGGTAGTAGTCAAAGCATATAGCTAAGTGGAATTCTCCTGAAAAATGATATTGTTAATTTGAATAAAACAATTGGTAGTAGCCTAAAGGAGTTTCGAAATACCTAAGAAAAATGTGGATATGTACCCAGAATTTACAATTAATTTATTTTTGAAAGTGTAGCCACAGCACTTAGGACACAGAATGAAATATATCCAAGATATCTTTTAATCCACAGAGAAGCAAAAGAACTAACAAAAGGGCAATGTGTTTTATAGGCACATATTACAAAACAGTAACATAACCAACTAAATATGAGGATGAGATACCTTTTCTTCAGGTATACTGTAACGCACATTTTCTAAAAATACTGACGTATTTTCCACATTTGTATATCGTAAAAGAATATGAGCAAAATCTTCTTCACTGATGGTATTCATTCCATTAGAGTAGGAAAGGAATTCTATTTCTAGAACTTCTGTTTGGAGATTATCCATGAATCTATGACAAAAAATGTAACAAAGAATAAAAAGATAAATAAAGAGTTATGATAACAGGAGATGATGAAATACTCACTGTCCCAGGAAAGGTTACATGGAAATAATTGTATGATGACACAAAGATTAACAAAGTTCCTCCCTGTAAATGAGAATGAAAAGAGCACAGGATCTATGAGGCTTTACCACTTAATGGTGGTAGCACCTGGGGCAAATAACCTAGCCTTTCAGGGGTGTAGTTTCCTCATCTATAACCTGGGGATAACAAAGTACCTTGCAGAGTAGTAATGATACTTAAACTACTTGTTACTATCACTGCAGCTTATTGAGACAAGGAATTGGTAACATACTTTCTTCTGACTATATAGAAGACAACAATTCAGATATCTGGAATTTTAAAAAATCGTTCAGTAACTTCCTGTTATAATTATCAATATAACCACTGGTATGTAGGTACTATAAATGTGGGTATTTATTATACAGAGGATCTTATTTAAGATTAAAGTAACAAAGGAGGTGAGTATTGCTGTACTAGACAATGTCTAAAGATCCTTCTGATTTCAGTAGGCTAATAATTTTTAATAAAAATATAAAAATAAGCTCACCTATAAAAATCTTCAAAGTTGAGCTCAGCTTTTCCTTTCTTTCCAAAAAAGTGTACAAGAAGTGTAGTATCTGTTACTAAACTTGTGATGTCATCAGCACGCTTAAAAATAAATCACAATTTGAAAGTTAGCTTCAATAAAAGAAACAGAATAGGGATACCCAATATCTCTCAAATAATTTTGTTATCGACATACAAACATCAAGAATGTAAATATATTAATATTGGAATGAAAAACACAGGCACATTAATACATGCAATTATAGTTAAAATAAAGCTCACATTTTAGTAATCGAACTTTGAATGAAACTGATCTTTGTACTCAAAAAATTTTGAAGGTATAAGAAATGTTCAACCTCAAATTATGCATATAGCAGTCTATCTTTTAAATTATCTAAAATAATTGAAATCCTTTAATAATCATCTAAATATTCTATTTTTATTCAAGTAATTCAGTTTGGATTTTCCTAATCAATCTGAAAAATTATTTTTTTTAAATGATGTTCCAAAGAGATATTGAATAAATGGGGCTGACACAAGAATGGTCCCAAGCTTCACAAAACAGCTTCCTTTAACCATTATATTCTGTAATTACGATACTTTAATGGATACTGTATTTGGAAACAGAAAAACTAAAGTAATAATATGATCTTAAAAATTTATATGATCTACAATTTTTTCAAAGTCTTACATAACTTGTCAAATGGATAAAAAATTAATTCCAGAGACTTTTCCTTTTCCACTCAACTTAATAAACTGAGTTCCAAGTATTTTCTTAAAACTGCTTGGTTATAGTCCTTATAAAGTATAATGGCCTATGAAAATCATCCACCTTCCTTTAATGTAGCTTTATAGATCTTCCTTTTCTCTCCTTCCCTTCCTTCCTTCCTTCTCCAGTTGGCCATTAACTCATTTCATAAACTTAGGTACAAAAAGCATAAAATTCAAAGGATTGTAACTTTCCTATACATCATCCTAGGAAATGTGAAAAAAAGAGTTTAAATAATCCTATTTTTTATTCAAGAAAAATAGCTGTAGATAGGCACATAGTTTTATTACTTTTTGTCCAGAACCCTGATAGTACTCCACAGAAAACATAAGACAGAAAACAAATACTTCTCTACAAAGGATCAGTCTTCTGTGGCTGCTGACCAAAAGTCTCATTCATCCATACACTAAACTTTCATATTCCTTGGATTCCTCACAGCCCCTCTTCCTAATCTTTCATAAAGATGGCAATTTTATCCTTCATAACATTTGTTAAATCTTTATTTCCTTTCTCCATGGACCAAATCTGCTTCTCTTTTAATGATTAACATGGAGTAACAGAGACCACATCTGATTTCCCCTGCACATGTCCCCTTTTAATGCATTAAAATCTGTTTCTAAAGTGACTAATTATTCACATTTGTCTTAAAAACTCCAGCATGTAGGGTATCTATACTTTAAATTATCTAAAACTGTTGACATTCTTTAGTAATCGTTTAAATATTCTACTTACATTTAAGTAATTTAGTTTAGATTTTCCTAATCATTCCAGCATATAACCTCCTTATCATTGGTTTGGTAGATCTCTACTACTACTACTCAGTTTACTCTGCTGAGAAATCCCAAGTATCCTCCATAGCTGGGATACCTGAGAAGTTGTCTACAATAAAACCAACTTCTTTGAGGATTTGATAGTGGTTTGATCTGTCTGCCAGGAGAAAAAAAATACAGCCAGGTAGCCAAGTGTCACATACTATGTTTTAAATGCATCTTCTTGAACAAGCTTCTTATGAAAGTTGAGGAATATTAGTGGTGCCAGTCTTTTGGGGATCCATAAGTGAGAGGAGACTAGTATAATTGGAGTAGCTCTAAAAGGCATTACTTTCCCCAGAACTTTAAGTTGAAGAGGCAGCCTGCTCTAATAGAACAACATTTAAAATCAGAAGACCTGGGTCACTGACTTTTTTTTACCTTCAGCTTTCTTATCTATAAAATGGGAACAATCCTAACCATAACAACAATTTTGCGGATAAAGTTAAAATATAAGCAATCAAATGTTCTTATTAGTAGTCATAAGACGCAAATAACTTTTGGGAAAAAAGAAATCTGATATTAATTATAGGCACTCTTTTTGTGATTTAATAGAGTCTAGCTTAATAAGTTTACTATCTTATTTATTATCAGTTTAAATTAGTAGGAGGAGGAACTATTTCAGAGGTTATTCCACCCCCGAGTGCAGCATAAGAGTAGAGGCTCTTGCCTCTGTCCGGAAGCTAGAAGAATGGGGTGAGAGGAAAGGAGACAGAGTAGATTAGAAGGGGGAAATGGTGGTTTTGAAAAAGTTGCTTACTTCACAAATAGCCAGTATTGTGGTGAGCAAATAAGATGGTTTAAGAGTCAGATTGCTGGCTTTGAATCCAGACACTTCTCATTATTTAAGTGACCTTACAGAAGTTAATCTGTTGAGGATATCACTATCTTAAGGAATAATAATAGTATCTATCCCAAAGGCTTGCGGTAAGGATGAGGTAACACATTTAAATCATTTAGCCCTGTGACTAGTGTACTGTAAATGCTTACTAAGTGTTAGCTGTTATTATGTATTTTTATCAAATATATTTCAGGACACTGAAAAGGGACTAGACAAGACAGAAAAGATAAGAACGTTGAGGCCGGGCGCGGTGGCTCACGCCTGTAATCCCAGCACTTTGGGAGGCCAAGGCGGGTGGATCATGAGGTCCAGAGATCGAGACCATCCTGGCTAACACAGTGAAACCCTGTCTCTACTAAAAATACAAAAAATCAGCCGGGCGCCTGTAGTCCCAGCTACTCGGGAGGCTGAGGCAGGAGAATGGCACAAACCCTGGAGGCAGAGCTTGCAGTGAGCCTGAGCTTGCAGTGAGCCGAGATAGCGCCACTGCACCCCAGCCTGGGCAACACAGCCAGACTCTGTCTCAAAAAAAAAAAAAAAAAAAAAAAAAAGGAAAGAAAAGAAAAGAAGAATGTTGAATCGTAATAAAAAAAGATTTTTACATCGTACACTCTTACTTCTTTTTTGCTGTTGAAATTACATATTATATACATCTGGAAAAAAAGCCTTAAAATGAGTGGTTATAGGAACACCAAAAGTTAGTGAATTCAGATAACATAATTAAGGAATGTTTTCTTACAGTGTGAGATGTCCTTTTCAAGACACAGTATACTAAAATAAGATGGCTTTGTCTTATACAGGTTTTAAATAATGACCTCATTCAGCCAGTTTTTGTCATGCCCACTGAGCAGAGATCTTCACTTAACAGTCTTTCAGCATCAAAATCTTATGAGATGTATGTTGCACTTATCCAGATAATCCAGATCCAGTGAGGCATAAGTAACAGTGACAACAGAGAGATGAAAATGAAAATGGGGAAAACTTTTCCCCCACTCAGAGAAACAGAGTACTGCTCAGTCACTGAAAACTATACCAGTGTCCTTGGTATCCTAACAGTGTTACATAACTTACATCACCCAAGGATTGAGATGAAAATAGAGACTTTAATCCTGTGATTCTTGTGCTTATTGTTAAAATAAACTGAATTCAGGTGTTTTCATAACAAAGGGAGAAAAAGCCACAAAAGAACCCCGTGGACCATTTATACAAAGGACATTATCTTACTTTGCTTTGATTAAAAACTATTTAAAATGATTTCATCAAAAATAAAATAAACAAAACTTGCATGAAATATATCAAACTATTAAAGGGCTTAAAAATATTCTTTTAACATGTTTTTATTGATTATAATGTGATAACAACCCTATGAAATATCCAAAGACTGGAGGAAATCTTCAAACTTTTCATTTTGTTAATAAAGTTTTTGAATAACCTATTGAAATTTACCAAGAATATGTAATTGAACGCAAATTGAAAGCAAAATTTTACATTTCATCTGTAGAACTCAAAACAGTATTTACAATTTTGACACTGACAGACTGTATTCAACAGTTGCATAATATACTCATCATACTGCACTAAGAATTTATTATATATGATCTTGGTTAGAAAGTGGTCTTAGCTATGATACTCAAATTTTCATTACATGGTTTCACAGTAATTGGAGACACAGAGTTTTACTGTAATTTTAAAAATCTATGGTTAGAAACAGCTCCAGACTAGAATATGAGGGGCTAATATCCAATTTCCCTGTACTATTTAGAGATTTTATCTCAGTAATTACATATTAAATATATAACAAATAAATACAAATAACAAATAGATTTCCAAGCCTTCTTTCTGAACCAATTTGAATCCTGAAATACTAATACTGTAAACAGTTCTGTATTCCACTGGTATTCACAGTAACCTATAAGGATTTATATAATTAGTTGTAACTGAACTGTAGTTAATTCTCAATTATTATTCTAATGTGGGAGGGTAGTAACAGATACTCCCCAAGTAATTATTTTATTTGGAACACGATATTTAAGTTTTGTTTTCTTTTCCTCTTTTTCCTTTCTTTCTTCTCTCTATCAGATTTACTTTCAGGGAATTTGATTCAATTCATTCATTAATTTAGCAGCTTAGAATCAGTATATGGATTAATTACAGCCAATAGTGTGCTGTCAAACTGAACTGTCCAGAATTAAAAAAAAAAAAAAGGCCGATTTGTAATGTTGGCCAGTTTCTGTGATATTCATATTCCTATTACAGCCACTTTCAAGTACCAAAGGGGGTGTCACACAGTGTTGAGTTGGGAAGAGGTGTGCAGAATTAATTAGCTCTGTAAAAGCCCACCAGCTCCGGCCTATCTACAATAGAACCATATACACTTTCCAAAGATCTTAAACAAATCATATAATTCTCTGAGTACACAGGACCTGACTGGTTTTCTGATATTAAACTTACCAAGATTTAAGTTAAATTCAATCTCTAATTAGCAGATTTTGTCTAACTGAGAATGTCTACCAGAGTTAAATGGGATTAAGATGGTTGGAGGCTGGAAGGTGGATACTCTAGTATGGGGAGAGACAATGATATGACCGTTGATTTGAAGCATGGAAGCTAGGACACAGTTGACTTGTAGGGACTCTAAGAGGTAATGTTCCCAGTTGCTCTTATTTTTAAGCGCTGACTACTACAATGTACCTATATAAATGATTACAAAATAAAGTGCTTCTAAAATATCTGTAAATGGAACATCTGCCATGTCATACCTAAACATGGTTCACTTTTAAAAGGTAATTTTAAAAGGTAATTGTTGGTCATAATTACATCACAGTTATATATCACAGACATATTAAACATAGGACAAAATACTTTATTTGCTTTGGGACTTTAAAATTGAGCAAGGGTGACAAAATTAACATTTTGAAGTGTTTGCCCTAGTCTAGATATGTCAATAGAGTAACACTGTAATACATGGATAACAGAAGTCACAACTGATTCCAGTTTACTTCTCCAGATATTTTTAGGTATAACTTTTAAAAGTTAAAGTCTAGAAAAAGAAATGAGAAGCCCACTTTAAAGAGAAAGAGATAATGAAAAATAAATCTCAGTATTTATGAAAAGTCTTTTCTGGTAAGACTGCTAGCTGCCTCTAATAAAGTTCTTAGGAAAAATTCTTAATAAGAAACACAAAACAGTGTTTCTAAGATACGGCCCATCTTGAAAAACTAGAAATCCCTATTGACAGTGTCGTAAGAATGGGATAATGGAAGCAGTCTACTCCAATGCAGCAGTAAGATACAGATCTGTATGAAATTCAAAAACGGTAATAAAACTGAAATAAGGTCGGTCTGCTTTTTATTTTCACTATGCACTGGCAATCTTAATGTCAAGGTAAAATATTCCTCCCTTCCTTGACTGGCTGTTCCTACTACCATACCTTCTCAAACTCCCATACCCCGGGCCCTTGGTAAGCCACTCACTATCAATACTGGGAAATTTGTTTAAATCTAACATAATTCTAAAGAGTCAGGTATCTTTTATTGGGGGAAACATTTCAGCACTTCATGTAACATGGTAAATTGTAAGCTTAAAAGATTCAGTGAAACTTTAGAATACATATATTCTAATTTCTACATAGAGATCCTTACGTAAAAAAAAAAGTCATTTCCTTTTAATTAAGTTGAACTGTCAAAGCTGACGTATTCAAATACACAGTTTATATACAGTAATTTTTGCTGTACTAAAAAAATGGAAAATGTAACATACATGTTGGGTTTCATCACTGTGACTCTAAAATGAAATGAGGACTAGATTAACAAGATGGCAAATAGTACAAGGACCTTGTTGAGGCTTAATTATACCTCTGCGAGGTCTGAAAACAGTGCTTGGCTTGTGTTACGTCTCAGTGTATCCCAATAGCTTCTGGAGACAAGTTCCTCAGCATCTGTTTTAAGAACCTGTAGAAGTTTTAAGAAGCACAACTGAAATCTAAAGAATAGTCACAAAGAATGATAATTTATACACTTTAAATCTAACCAACCTTGCAAAGGAAACACATTAGCTTACCTTTTTTTCTTGTTTGTTTTGTTTTCTGCTGTGCACAACAGTATTGTATTACACTGCTGGTAACTCACATACTTTCAAAGGTGTAATGGTATATAACCACTATTTCTAAGTACAATGTAGCTTTGTCGAAAAGAATCAAATTCTCCGATCTCTCCTTCTGCCCTTCTACTGAAACGTGTATAACTTCTAAGAAAGGGTGAAAAAAATTCTATTCACACTTTGTGTGAACTAAATTTGTTTGGGAAAAATTTTGGCAATTTTGTAGCAACCTATTAAAAGATAAATTATTGTTGGCTATCATACATCTTGCTGGTATATCAAAGATTCAAAATAACCTTATCTATACTTTACAGAAACAAAGTTTAAATTCATCCCAAGCTTGTCAAATATAAAATAGGCTTGTTTTAAGTCAAAGCACTCAAAACTACTTGAGATTTGGCAGGTGTTTCTATTGTGAATGGTTAAGGTACTTCTTATTCTTTTTTACAAGGACAGGATACTAAATTCTATCTGAGAACAGGGTGGTCTGAAGGAGATACCAGGAAGTGTAGATTCAGAAGTGCAGTCAAATCACTCTAGGAAGATGTCAAACTGCAAGCCTAACTTGGATCCCCATAAACAAAAATAATTAAACCCAGTTTCTGTCAGGATTTATCAGGGAAGATTTCACAGTTTCTCAGGTGATCTTTTGGTTAATGTGAGATGAAATGCTGCATGGTGTACTCATGAGTGACTGGATGAAAACAGAACTTTTCTTTCTTTCATTTTGCCTTAATCTTTAAAAGTCCAGTGCTACTAAAAAAATTATATGCATCTAGGAATTATTTCAAAGGTCCTCTAAGTTTTAATTCACTATTAGTAACTAGAAACACTGCCCACTGCCTATATTTTAATAAAATCTTTATAAAATGTTAATAAAGTATTATTTAGCAGGAACCATTTACATAACACAGACATAAATATTACTGTAACTATAAATGTAGCAAATTGACAGAGAATCTGCATCACTCCCTTTATATTGATACAAGCTTTAACTAAGCAGTTATAAATTAAACAGGTAAAACTAGCTAAATATAGAACTAATACAGTTCATTTTCTTTTACATAGATATGGAATAACCTCAGTAAATACCAGCTAGATCAAATGCTTGATCTGAAAATATTATTTACACATTTTGAATGTGGATGCATTTTAAAACTTCAATTCAGAAGGTTAAAATGTGATAAAGAAAGGGGTTGTTAAACCCACAAAACTAGAAAATACGGCTTACTGTGCACTATTATTAGAAGAGTAGCAGGAACGATTCACTTTGTGAAGCCATGCCTCATCCTTACTTCCAAACACTGTCCACCATCACACACACACACACAAATATATTTATAACATATTAAAAGCTAAAATTAGTTTAACCAATCATATATTTTGTGGGCAAGAAAAAAAAGTAAATATATTAATTATCTCCAAATGTTGGGGTTAGGATATTTTTAATTTTCGTCTTGCTTTCCCATATTTGAAAATATTTTGAAAATGTGTATTTATCTATCAGGATAATATACAACTTTTCGAATTTAAAAAGTCTTATTTAGAACATAACAGTTTTACAAGTGTCCTGCCGCAGAAAGCTTTTCTGGTTCATCATTTGGCCTCAGGGATTAAATTATGCTAGAATATACTACTGAATTGCTGTAACTGGATATATTTGTTTTTGTTTTATCTTACATCATCTTTTAAATAATTACAAAGTTTCGGAGGGCAGAAACAATATCCTTACAGCAACTATTGCTGCAGGAAAAAACAGCTAATAAATGAGTGATATGCCTGGCACTCTCACTGATTCCTATGTATGTATCTGTTCTGGAGACAGTTTTAAATTTTTTAAACAATTTGAACGACGAAGTTCAGAGTAAATTCTCAGAATACGCAAACTAGTAGGAATTTTTATCACCAGGAAAATATAATACAATAAGGATATTTTACATAAGCTTAAAGTAGCAATGAAAGTCAGACTAGATTTTAATAGCAAGAAATGCAAAGCAAATATAAAACCAGAACATATCTATGCATACAGGCTAAGTAAGGAAACGCTGATACAGAAAAATGCCCAGGTGTAACTGGGCACTGTGATGGCTGTGAAACAGACCACTATGATGCTTTGATATGTAAATAGGCCAATATGCCAAGACTTCCTGAAGTTTTCTCTGTTATCTTTGTTTGCTATCTGAGCTACTGGCCCCTTGACCAGATGTCATGTTAAGTGTGTAGACCTTCATTAAAAGAGGTAAAAGAATATACAGATAGGAAGCCCAGAACTTCACAAATGAAAGGCATAGGCAAAATGATGTCCTGGATGTAGTGTGTCCTGTAAGTCTGACACATTTTTTGCTTAAGTTCAGAGTCTGTTATTGATAGAACTTTCTTAAACTTTGTAGTTTTGGTCAAAAGTGCCCAATGCCTTTTTGGCTGAGCCAAAGCAGGATCCCTTTCAAGGCATTCCATGCCACATATGACTGAAAGGGAGGAAGGTAGCAAGAAAGGAAGAGACAAAAAAGGAAAAGAGGAAGGAAAGAAGGAAATAAAGAGGGAAGGAGGAAAGGAGGGAAAAAGGAAGTTAGGAGGAAAGAAGATTGATTTAGAGATGGTTAATATATCACTGTGGTAAGCAGAATAATGGCTCCCTAAAGTTCCCGTGTTCAGACAGCCAAATACCCTGTCTGAATAAAGGGTCTAAGAAGGTTCTATTCAGAGATTAAACAAACTAGGGGAAAATAAAGTAACAGTCCATAGGAACAGACAGTAAAGTACACTGTCTTTGCTATTAGTGATATTTAAACACAAACACACACACACAAATTAAAACTGTATCTTTATACTTCATGTCACCATGACAACCATGGCCCTAAAAACTGTAATCTGAGACTTGTTATTTAAAGTGACATGGGACTGCACCCCAGGTATATCATAGGAAAAAAAGAAAAAGAAAACGGAACACAATCCTCCCAGGAAGAACATATCCTTAATCTAGTCCTCAAAGAATCTGAACAGAGACAACAATTGTATGCTCACAACGCAAAACTGCTGAAGACAAAAGAACATAAGCCACCCTAAGTGAGAGCCAGCAGAAACAACAGAACCAGATGTGCAGACTTCCAACACCGAAATGGTTAGATATGAAATGCAAAATAACTTTGATAACTTTGAAAAATACGAAGCTAGATCTGAAAGGATTATTCAGGAAAAAACAGACAATCGAAAATTGTTGTACTCTTAGAAAAATAGCCAAGTAAAACTCTCAGAAATTTAACCACTGAAATTTAACATCAGATTACATATATCTCTAGTAGAATTCATGAACCGGAAGATAAATATGAAGAATGCAGCATGAAAAGATAAAAATACGGCAAACTGTTAAGGAGAAATTAAGAGGCAGAGAAGAATGAATTTTTTTTTAAATATTTGGTGTGAGTTTGCATACAGCACTACTGCTGCATACTCAAGTACCATGGTGGTTGTCTTCAGAAAGAACACCTGTGTGATGATTTGTGTTGCAAGCTGAACTAGCCACTTTTTTCATGAGCCACCACTTTTACTTGAAAGAACAACTAATAGACAAACCATGGTTATTCAGATTTCAGTATGTGGCAGACATTTTTTTGAAAATGAACCAAGCAAGAGCCTGTCACTTCAAAGTAAACAACTGACAGTATTTATTGCCAAAATAACATACTGCAACAGATTGAATGCAAAACAGCTATGAGAAACCAGCTGTCTTCTGGTAAGCCAGACATTAAAGAGATTGCCAAAAAATGTAAAACAATACCACTCTCCTCACTACATTTTTGAAGTTATTTTTCTAAATTAAAAAGTTTATGTTAACATATAATGAGTTTTTAAATTATTGTTTTAAAATAGACTAATATTTTTAAAAATCTCAGTTATAACTTCTAATTCGGTAAATATACAATATATAACCTATGTAAACAAAATCTCTTTTGGATCCTCAACAACTTTCGACATGTAATAGGATCACAGACCACAATGCTTGAAAGCCACTGTTTACAGTAAAAAAAGTGAATTAACTAGGACTACATACAACACAGATGAAACTGGCAATCATGATTTGTTGAGCCCAAGAAACAAGAGACAGAAACATTCATATAACATGATGCCAGTTACATAAACTACAAAAAGGGGTAAAACTAAACTATACTGTTTAGGATGCATAAGTAGGTGTTAAAACCATAGAACAAAGCAAGTGAGTGATTTACATAAAAGTCATGATTGTGTTTATCTTTTGAAAGACATTGAGGGATTATGAGTGGGGATACACATGAAGGGGATTCGTGGTATATGGCAGTATTTTACTTCTTCATCTATATGGTGGTTATAATTCTATCATTATTTATTTTATTGTATATTTACATTTTAATTATAGAAAATTCCTGAACTAAAATATATTTTAAAAATCAGGGAAAGTTTCATCATCACTACAGAAAAAAAAGAAAGTGGTATAAAACACTAAAATAGAGGTAGGTAGTATATTTATTCTGATAACTAAAAGAGATTTTAGGGCAAAAAACGTTTCTAGAGATCTAGGGATAGGATATAATAGAGGACTCAATTCACTAAGACGATATAAATAATCTATAATCTTATACAGGTAACAATTCAAAATATATAAAACAAAAATTAAGAAAATTGTAAGTAGAAGTTAACAAATCTATTGTAACGTATAATTTAACATACTAATTGACAAATCAAGCAGACAAAAACATTAGTAATGACATAGAAGATTTAAAACACATAACTAACATGCTTGGTAATATATATTTGTATATATTACAATCCTGTATCCCAAATTGGAGAATACACATTGTTTTCAAATACAGCTCATTTAAGAATATTGATATTGTTTTAGTCCATAAAAAAGTCTCAAAATACATCAAAGAATCAGTATAAAAACTGGTATATTTTCTGTCGGCAATGAAACTAGGAGAATTAAGAATATTATTTTTAAAAAATCCTGTAATGCATGCCAAAGTCAAATGTACTTGACTTTTGGCATTATTTATCCTTTTGAATTTTTGTACTTCTTTTCATCACTGTGCAATGATGAAATTAAGAGTTGACCACATGAGAAATATGAAAAGAATCAGGGTTATTTGGAACAGAAAAGGTTATAAGGTAACAGCTGTCTTCAAGAATACAAAAGTGTATGCTTAGTTTTATACTGTAGCAGGAAATACTGTGATGGAAAATAGGCATAATCTACTGTAAGAGTGATTAAATTTTAGAACAGTCCACTACAGGGACCACAGAATCTCTATCTCCATAGTAAAAAGCCAAGCAGGTCACTGCTTTCCCTGAGGAAACTTCTTCCTAAAGGTAGAAACTGGCTCTTATAAATTTCTTAGTTTAAATCCAGCTCTGTGATCTATACTCAAATTAGATACTTGAGTTAATTTACAACTCTGGAAACTAGCAGATAATTGCTAGTTAATTCATAACACCATACTAATCGATTTGTATAATACTTGTATCAATGATATTTCATATACATTTTCAGGCTGCTGGAATTTTTTTAACTGTAAATGAATTTCCCTTGTTTGCTTGTAGTTTATGAAAATAACTCCTTATTGAGCAAATATTTTTCTAGTATAGGAAATATAGTTTATCTAACCAAGTAAACTCATAAGGGAGTCGAAAAATCCTGTAACATTTAAGACTGTATGTAAAAATGACATTGTTACATCACTTTATCGTGTGCATTTTACATAAAAGCTGTCTTCTATAAAATGAAATAAAGAAAAAATATATTACCACAATAAAATGTAAAAATCATAATTTTTTTATTGAACAGGTATAATATAAATAAAATTTGTGATTTAAGTCTGCTTCTCAATATTATTCTCATTAATGACTGCAATTTGCATATGTAGTTTAAACTAGAGCAATATTAGCATCCATTTTCTTTTAGCAACATTATTCTAAGATGTATTTTTTTTTTAATGTATAATCACCCTATATGAAAATTTCTTATGAGATTAAGGGAAAAATAAAAATTGTCAAAGTTAGAAAAATGGTTCATACAATGATGACATATTACATTAGAAAAATAAATCATAGGTCAGGCATGGTAGCTCACGCCTGTAATCCCAGCATTTTGGGAGGCCAAAGTGGGTGGATCACAAGGTCAGGAGATCGAGACCATCCTGGCCAAAATGGTGAAACCCAGCCTCTACTAAAAATACAAAAATTAGCTAGGCGTGGTGGTGTGTGCCTGTAAATCTCAGCTTCTTGGGAGGCTGAGGCAGGAGAATCACTTGAAACAGGGAGTCGGAGGTTGCAGTGAGCTGAGATTGTGCCACTGCACTCCAGCTGGGAGACAGAGCGAAACTCTGTCTAAAAAAAAAAATCATAAAGTCTTAGGTATTGTATGGCATATGGCATTATAATCTGTGAGACTTTCATCTTACACATTCTAGAAATTTTTGAAATCATTAAGAGTAATCCTTTAAAAATTTAAAGGAAATGACAGGCTTTACTTAATGGAAAAGAGTAGTGATTTCTGTAGAAAAAAATTTAAAGGGCCGGGCGCGGTGGCTCAAGCCTGCAATCCCAGCACTTTGGGAGGCCGAGGCGGGTGGATCACGAGGTCAGGAGATCGAGACTATCCTGGCTAACATGGTGAAACCCCGTCTCTACTAAAAATACAAAAAACTAGCCGGGCGTGGTGGCGGGCGCCTGTAGTCTCAGCTACTTGGGAGGCTGAGGAGGGAGAATGGCGTGAACCCGGGAGGCGGAGCTTGCAGTGAGCCGAGATCACGCCACTGCACTCCAGCCTGGGAGACACAGCGAGACTCCATCTCAAAAAAAAAAAAAAGAAAAAAATTTAAAGTATCTTACGAGTAATCAAAATTATTTATATGGATCCTATGGACTTGGCTTGTTTCTCAACCCACTGCAGGTCCATTTTGTATAACGAGGAAAAACATCTTGGGTTTAGTTTATGGTGATCAGCCTCCAGTAGCTGTTTAAATCTAAAACAAAAGTTAGTTTTTATAGTTGGGAATTTTGATTACCTATCCAATATAGGAGGCAACACACCTACTTTTAGAATTGTACACTACAACTAGAATACTTTTAGCTGGATAATATTAAATCAAATCAGTGACCCTGAATTCAAGGGCTCCTATGATGGAATCTGTATAAATTGAGGGATCCTTGTAGGAGGCTTAAGGATCCTTGGAGAAATCAAGTGAACTGTACATGTTTACATTCAAAAAGGGCCATGGCCTGTTCTTCTTTAGTAGCTGGGCTAACCAAAAGTGCTGACTTTCTCAGGAGAAAAGAAAGAAGAAAGCTCAGCATAAGAAGAAGAGTACAACTAGAAGTTCATCTACAGAAATTCACAATTTTTTCAAGACAAGTCTGAAAGTCATTATCCTCTTTAGAAATAATATGATAAACTGATATAAGCATATCAAGTAGCAGCTTACACCAGATTATTGTGCAGAGCAGAGGAAACGGCAGGAAACAAAGGCTTTGAAAAAAAATTGTGAGCAAAAGTGAAAATGAAAAAAAGTCTATCCATTAAGACACTTCTTTATTAGAACTGAACAAAGACTGTACATAAGATGGATAGATCTGGTTCATAAAATACCTGTGTTCTGCAGGAACATAGCCTGAGAATCTGCTCTCTCTACATAACTCTTCAAATACTGCTAAAAAATATAAAATTTCAATTATTATGTTTTAGTTGTTGTACACTTACCTTTTCCTTATTTCAATCTAAAGTTAAAGATACATAATTATTCTGCATATTTTAGTCTTTGCATAAATCCAGGAATGAAATGTAACATTAAGGCTTCACTGCACGTATTGTATTCAATAAATTCTAAAACATTCTACGAATAAACAGCAGCTATAGCTTTATATAAAGAAATAACATTATCAAGTATAACAGGTGAGGGCTATATACATAAAGAACATTTAAAGTATTGTACATACACTATTAGTAGGAGAATGGTATCCATAAAGTTGAAGACGCTGACATACAGCACAAAGGGCCAAATGAAGTGTCATATTTCAGAATGAACCCAAGTACAGCAAAAGAAAAAAGGAAAAAGACGACAAAATAATCAATTAGGAAGGGCAAATCATTATGCTACATTTTATATACACACGAACAATACAAGTGGGATAAATGTTAAAGATGAGTAGCAAAGTTTTAAAAATCTCAGATAATTAAACATTAAATGAATTTGTGCTCATTTCAACCATTTCATTATAACCTTCGAATAGAACTACTGCTTTGAGTAAAACACGTTGCCCTGAAGTATGCAGTTTGATTTGGACATGTTTCCGCAATGCTACATGGCATAGGGGGAAATCCAGATGCAGCAGTATGGCAGTGGAAATGGTAAGAGAGACCTGTGCTGGAATCCTGCTCTGCTATGATCAGTGCTGTGACATTAGGCACATGAATCTCTCTAAGACTGTTTTCTCATCTCCAAGCAGGTATACTACTTACCTGGTAGAACTGTCATGAGGACTAAATGGGAGTAACATTTACAATGAGCACAGCATGGAGCTTAGCACATAAGGGTCCCAAGAAATGTTATGTTCATTTCCCTTTTCCCTTCTGAATCACAGTTTTATTTTGGCATATGAAAATTTTTAACTTTAGTTTTGATTTAATTTTTATTTAGGTATGTTAAGAATCAGTTTAAAGTAGCTGCATGGTTCTACTAATTAAAGAATAACTTTAAGTGTTACTACTAGCTAACCTTTGTGAGTGTTTATTACATTTCACATGGTTAAGTGGCTATGTGCTTTAACCTCCATACCAATCACATGTGGTCATCACTCCTAATGCCCCCACTGTACAAATGAAAAAAACAGAGGAACAGAGAGGTTAAGGGCATTGTCCAAGGTCACCCAGGTAATGAGTGGCAGGGCTAATATTCAAACCCCAAAAATCTGGTTCCTGAGCCTGTGCTATACTGTCTCTCTTAGGTAATTTATATATTTTCACAATAAGCTAAATTTTAACTACCTCAAAACTCAGCCAAAATATTCTAAGAATATGTGGAATCATATTGTCATTTCTATCACCTTGATAACATCACCTTACACTTTACATATTCTTTTCTAAGTAAAGTAGTATAACTAAAAAAAATTTTATAACTAAAATCTTTGATAACTAAAGTAATATAAAATAAAACCTCTCTGGTTCAGATTTGCATTATTTAAAATGTGACTAACTAACAATGTTAACACTAATTATCATTATCGCTAAACACAGTAATGACTATTTGGAGAGCTGTATTGTAAAGTGCTGTTAGTTTCAAAGATTAAAGTTCCAAAGATTAAAGATTATTTCTGAATTGCTTTAAGGAAGAGTTCTGATAGCTAAATTACGAAAGTAAGATTTTAGAAGCGCTATTTAAGTTATATAAAATGAATACTTCTGACATACCTGTGGCTATCAAAGACTTTAGTAAGCATTCATTTATAAATAAACAAATTATATATTATATTACTTAAAAGTTATTTTAATCTGTTCTTTAAATCTCCTTCCCCACATATTTGAAAGGGAATGGTTCATAAACCCATATAAACATAAAATAATACAATTTAGGGTATGCTGATATAATTTAGATTTTATAATTCAGATGGATTTTCCCTAATTAAGTTAACGAGGTTTTACTCTATCACTATCATAAAATATTTGCATTAAATCAATATTAAATTTCTTATACCTTGGCTGCAGTGATGCTCAGAGCCAAATTTTGTACTAACACTGTAGGCTTTCTCAGTGTGCATTGCCTGCTATAATTTTTCCCTTTTTTATCTCCCTTTATTACTTGATGGATTTATTAATAAATGTTAATGATTAGAATAATACTGTGTTTTTATTGGAGGATGCATAAGTCCTCTCTGGAAGTCGTATAAATAAACAAATAAATAAAACAATTATATTTATATCCATTGAAATACTATCTACTTTATCATTAAAGTATATCAATAGATTCATTAACATTATTCAACCTCCTTAAATAGTATTTTATTAACAACTTGCCTATTCAGTCAATTATAGTTAGAGGAAATATATCAAAACTAAAATAACTGTTTACTCATTTAGTATATTATTTACAAGAAATAAAATTTAAGAAAGCATTCAATTCTCTAGTGTTCTTTGCTAACACTCTAAACAGTTGCAATTATGGGACTATTCATGTAGTATTTATTAATTACAATTTGAAAATCATGAGACCTGAATTAAGTAGAGAACTACTATTGCCCCTTTTAATACTTAACTAACATTACAATCAACTCTTTGATTTTTTTAAGACTGTCTTCCATAAGCTTTATCAATAGTATACTGAGGGATGTTCAATGACTACTGAGAATTATAGCATGGTCAAATATCCTACAAAGCAGTATGTGCTACACAATCCTGATAAATCTGCTTTTATTCAACTAAATATAAATGTATACTTCATAAATATATTGGGATTGAATATAGCACCCATCTGCTATAGATAATCTATGTTAAGCAAAACCTAATATTCTTTTAAAAATGAGAATAACAAAAATAAAGTTTTAGCTCTCTGAAGTTAATCATCTGAATTCCATGTAGGACAATTAAACTACTGCACAGGGACATCAATTTGCAAATGAAACAAATATCATTTACATGCCAACAAAATTCACTATATTTCTGGTTATCTAAGTATCAAAGAAGTATGTCATAGTGGATAAAAGTGAAGTTTTGGAGCTGGCCAGACACAGGTTCAAATCTTTGGCTTTGCCATTTAATAACTATGTAACTTTGGACAAGATGCTTAACCTTCCCAATTATCAGTTTCCTCATCTATAATTAGGGATAATAAGAGAATTGTTGGATAGATTACATGAGAAATGTATGGAAAGCACCTAGTATAGTGCCTGATGGTAAGGCCTTAGTACCTGTTTGTTATTTTTATTGTGTGAACCTGGCCTATGGTCAGGCTGAAATACTTCAGACAAAAATAAAACTGGTTAGGAAGATGGAGGGTAATGTTGCTTGACTCTAACTTCAGAAAAAGACGAAAATATTATATATCCTAGAAGAAGAATCTCTAATATACACATCTAAGAATGCAAGAAAACATATTATTTCCTTATATTTGTTTCGACAGTCACATTGTTGTATTACCACTAAATTCTCTCACATTATAATTAAATCTTTGCAATTCACCTTTAAATTTTTACATGCATAATGATCTGTATTAATCTATTGTATGATATACCCTTCAAATCTCACAGATAACGATATGGATGACAATGATTTAATGAATGATTATGGATACGGATGTTTAATATCAATATTTGAAGTAAATATTGATATCAATGCATATAAATACTGAAGCAATTTTTCTACATAAAAACTTTACAAAGTTTTCAAGAAGGGGACAGCTTCAAAGTTACAAACTTTAATTACTGTTTCTTAACATGAATAAAATAATTGTTGCCTAGAAAACCCACCTAAAGCTACTATAAAGTATTCTTACCAGCACTGCACGCTTTTCTTCATCTCCTTTAGTTTCTCTCTTTTCATTTTTTTTCCTGAATATCTCTTGAAGCTGACGAAGAAATCAATCAAGAATCAAATATCCAACAAGAGTTTCTGGGCACCTATCTCCTATTCTGGACTAGGTATATTCCAAAAACAAAGAAAACAGCTTCATCCACCAAGAACATTTAAACTGCTATAGATTTATTTTCTGATATCAGTTTTTTTCCCCCAAGAAAATCTATCCTTTGGTATCGGTAACCCATAATTAAGTTAAATGTACTTAATATTACAGTTTTACTTTATCTCTAAAATGCAGACATCCACACAGGCAACTTCCAAAGGACTGAATTCCAAAAGCTAATCTTCTACTTTAAGTCAGGGGGATGGAACTTGGCAGTGTGGACATAGAACGTTCTGTAGAAAAACAGGCCCATTCTGAAAGTTCCTAAAATACAGTTGTGCACTATCATAAGAAAGCAACACTAACCTTGGCCATTTTCGGATGGCAGAAACACATCTATAGCTATTGTAATCAAACTGAAAACCGCCATCTCCCCATCACTCTGCAAAGCACTGGAATGAAGGCTCCAGCTCCAGCGGCTTGGCTCAGGGACTACACCTGGGCAAGGGCTGCGTGGGCGAGAATTTAAGCCTTCTGATAAATCCCAGTAATTAGTCTGCTTGTTTCTCTTTGAATGGCTACTAATTAGCTTCTGATGAGGATTTTTATATTTTCTCTTTCCTACTAAGAAAAAGAATGATGTCACAGACTTCCTCTGAGTTTCAGCTTCTGAAGTAAATATGAAGCTCTTTCAGAGGTTTTCTGAGGAATTTTTAACAGCTACGTTACAAAGGAAAAGTAGAAAATAAAATGGCTGTTTAGGAGGTAGGGCCATAATTTAAAAAGAAAACAAAAAAAGGAAAGAAAATGGCTGTTGATTTCCCTTCCTTTTTACTCAGAAAGTGTAGGTAAAGACAGAGTGTAACATACATGCTAAGAGCAGACCATGTTACTCTAAGGAATAAATTAATAGTATTTTCTATTTCAGAGAAGAAAACACACGAGGCATTTTGCCACAAAAAGAGATGCAAAATACATAGGTAAAAAGAAAGAGAAAAATTCTGGAAGGAGATTGTGCGAAGTTGAGGGAGCAACTGACCTCCCTGTCAGACCAGTGCCAGAGCTGGACCAGTCAAAGAAATGTCAAAAGGTAAATACCTAGGAACTATCAGCCTATGGTCAAACATAACATAAAGGAACAGGGAAGTGGGGACAAGACTGGAATACACGGCAGGAGTAAGTGGAAGAGAAAAGAGAAACAAAAATCATGAATCCTATATTGAGAAGGAAGAGAAGTTCCTATGGAAGGAGTTGTGCCTAGGTGGATGACATAATGGGGACTGATTATTAACTGGGCATATATAACCTGAGGACTGTCTGTTATCCACCCAACAGAAAACACCTGATACATTTCACACTTTTATGTAAAAACAACGATAATCATTATCATACACTGAATGTAATTTATATTTGTAAAATGTAAATATTGTTCAAAGTACCTGAGTATATACTTTATTAAATAAAGGCAAAAGTATACATTTTTCACTCTTTTCTCTACAGTAGTATTCCCAAGAAGGCAAAAACATAAAAATATAAGTAAGCAATATTTAATTATTGATAAAAACGCAGCATATAATATACATACCACCAAAAACTCTTTTTTATCCACCATCTCATTGCCATCGGTGTCAAACATGTTGAAAGCTATTCTGAACCCTGCATGTGGCTCTGCCAGAAAAAACAGAGAAGATATTCACAAAATGGAAAAATGTATTTTAAAGTACAAAATCCATATTAGTTGTAAAGTTACTCATATTCTATACAGAAAATGTTTCTTTAACCAAGAAATTAAAAGTTAACATGTTATTATTGGTTAAAGATAATAAAAAGCATATAAAAGTATTTATATTTCTGCTTTATACATTAGTACACTTAATAAAAATTGCTAATACACTTTACAAGCACTTCTGTGATACTTGTTGCATAGCACTGAGAAAAAATTTGAATACTTTCCTTATTTCTAAAAATAAACACTTCTCTTTTTTATCCAAAGTCTGTTAGTTTGTTTAAAAGGGAAATATCAACTCATCACATTTTAAATATATTCAGTATGTTCAGCTACTTAGTGCGGCAGAAAAAAAAACATGACACAATGGACTAGTTCCGATTCTCGGGAAAATTATAACTAAAATGACCTATGAAAATAAATGTTAAGCATAAGAGATTAGAGTTAAAACTTCTAGAGGCTTCAACAACAGAAATATAAAACAAAAGAAGATTGAATATGTAATCACCAATTCCCCCAAAATACAAGGAATAATTGCTTTTCTGAAAAAGACTTTGACATACTATGAAGTGCTTCAATTTCATGAACCTTAAAATAATAAGGTTCAATCTCTTTCTCCTTTTCACTTCTAGAGCATAAAGGAGAAAACTTGGACAGAAGAAAACTTGAAAGTGTCCTTCAAAGAGCGGCACAGTGGACGTGCCTTTCTCAAAACACTGAATCTTTTCTTTTGAGATGTGGGGGGAGGGGCACAAAGTTGAAAAAGGGACCCCCCACAGATACATTTGCTACCACCTGTTGTGAAATCTTGAACCTGCAAAAGAGGCACAGATAGTGTCCTACTTTCTTAACTGGTAACAGTTGTCTCTGAAAATAACAGAAACAGAAACCAGTCCTTTATGCAAGCTCACTTCTTGCATGTATTTTAGAAATCTAATACAAATTTACACCATCTCTAATAACCAAGTTTTACACTTTAAAAAGATCTTGAAAATACAGGAAAGAAGTCTTCCTTACAAGCATTGTTTGGAGGGAAAAACACAGTACAAAGTAAAGAGAGAGACACTTACAGACAGGTAACCAGGATTATGCAGCCCACTTCCTGCCAGCCCTCTTTTCACAGTTTTCTTAGTTCTAATGTAAACAACATCCCATAATTTTTCAATTCAAACTCCTTAGAAGCTTCGGTTGGTGAGTCCTGAATTCCAAAGAAGTTTCACAGCACCCAAGGATCCTAAGCTTTCTGTGCCAAAACCCACTATGTATGTTTTTTCTGACACTCCTAAACTATACCCTTGTCCCGTCTCAACAAGTAGCTTTCCTAGTCAACGCTTCGTATTCTTGAATTTCACTCCGCTGGTTTAGGTACTTAATTTAACTTCTAATATTGCAACCATGATTGTTCTGGCAAACAAGGTAACTTTTCAACACATCTATGAGTTGCATCCACTCTAATTCTCAGGGTAGCATCATTGACTGGACTTGCTTCATTACCATGGCTTTGCAGAGTGGATCAACCTCAGGTAGCCCTATTACAAAATGTACAATACTACCCCCAGCCCTAACATTTTAATTTCATTTTAAGTCTGAAACTGCCACTGCAAAATTATAATGGAGACAGTGAAAGAGATCTGACTAACCAACTCCATCTTGCTTTAATCTCCAAGCTATGTTTGCTCATTCAGTTGCTTCTTGTTTAGTTAGGCCAAACTAACTTTGGGAGGAACTTATAGTTTAAAAGAAAGATGATACGAGCCCTTTCCTGTAACAAACCCCCTTCTTGACTAGGGACTAGATTGCCTTTGTAGGACTAACAAATTAGCCACAAGATTAGAAATTATGGTTTAGGAGTCACGCAGCTGGAGCTACAAGATTCTGACCCTCCCTGAATTGCTCCTGGGGGTAACATTACTATTGTAAAACCTAAGACCTGTGCTTGAGATATTTTGCAGACCCCACACTTGATGGATCAGCTGGCACTACACAGAGCGATAAACTGGCTCATCTGGTCTTGTGGTCCTCAACCAGGAACTGACTCAGCATGAGAGAAAAGCTTTGACTCCCTATGATTTCATCTTTGACCTGACCAACCAGTGCTCCTGACTCACCCACCCCCTACCCATCAAATTATCTTTAAGAACTCTGATCCCTGAATGCTCAGGAAACTAATTTGAGTAATAATAAAACTCCAGTCTCCCGCATAGCCAGCTCTGTGTAAATTACTCTTTCTCTGCTGTAATTCTCCTGTCTTGAAAAATTGGTTCAGTCTAGGTAGTGAGGAAGGTGACAAGTCCAAGAGAAAAAAATAAAGATGTATGAGTATATGTACACATTCCTTCTTCTCAAAACTTACTGTAACTGAACTCAATGTTAACATCATTCCTCACTAAGTTACACAGTTAAGAATAACACAGTGGTGTGAATTTTTTAATCAAAGAAGTACAAAGTATTTTTAGACTTGTTTCTAATGACAGAGGTTTATTGATGTTCTTGTTTCCATGCATCTTCCCAAATCTCCACAACTGGAAATTCCACTAGCAATATTCTTTGATGTATTCCTTTCTTCATTCATTCACTCACTACTTTTTGGGAGGGTACCATGTGCAAGACATTGTTCTTGATACAGAGATGAACAAAAAAGATAAAATCTTTGCCATAATGGACCTTGCATTCAAGTGTGGGGAGACAAACAAGAACATGTAAACCAATAATACTTTCAAATAGTCTGATATAAAGAAAATGAAATGCAGCAAAGAGATATAAAGAGAGAGGGAGCTATTTTAGAAAGGCTGGCCAAGTAAGGATTTGCTAAGTCTTCACATTTGAAAGGAAACTTGAATGATATTTATTATCATAGGGATCTTGAGGATAAGTACTGATGGCACAGAAAGCAGAAGGTATAAATTCCTGAGGCGGCAATTCAAGGAACGGAAAGGCCAGGTGGCTGGAACCCAGTAAACTATAACAAAATTGTCTCCATTAAATGCAAAGAAATTTAACTGAAAATGTAGTAAACCCTTCATATATTTCCTAAGAAATGCTGCACATGAGAGGAAGAAAATAAAAGTTTTGGATGTGAATGTCAGGTATTCTGATAGACTCGATAGTTAAGAGACTCTCTCACATCAGTCTTGCAGAAAATATGACTCAAATGAGTACAGTAGGAAATTTACAAATTATTACATGTCATGACCTTTCGAGTCTGAGGTAGATTAAAACCACAAGAATGGATACATAATAGTAAATTTATAATTTATTAGCATTTATTACTACACCATAAGCTGTAGCATTTAACGTTTTTGACTCTTCACAGTGCTATGCTTAGCATTTTTCTGTGGCATTAAACATGAATTTTGCAGAACAGTATGGATATTGATTTTCAAGAGTAAGTGAATCTAAGATCTGCTTTCCAAGATTCTGTTTAAAAAATAAAGCTGCATCCAGAAATAAATTTAATAAGTATACTTACTTGTTAAAATACATAAAAGAAAAAGATATTCTGTGTAAGAAATCACACCTACAAGAAAAATAGTATCAGTTATATGTATAAAATGTTGTTTGAGAAGCAATAAATGCTATAATGAGCTTATAGTTTAAAAATAGATGCTATATATTATTTTAAATGACAATTATTATTATAAAATCAAAGCGAAAGAAGCAACAAATTTAATTTTACTTTACTCGTTCCACATGCCTCCATAGATACTCATATAAAATCATTATGCTGTCAAATACATTGGCAAAAAAAGCAAAATTATAATGCATAGCAGTAACTTTTAAACTTGTTGCTAGTTTCTAATGTATGACTCTTAACATAAAAAAGTTGTCAAGTCCAACAACAGAGGTTAAAGGAAAAAATAAGTAAAAATAAAAAGGTTGGAAATGGTTAATGAACACTGCAAAGTGCTTACTTTTTATTAACACTTGGATAAAACATTTAGACATTGTTACTTAGAAATTTGATATTTGTTTTGCATTTTAAGAATAAAGGTCTATAGTTACCACTTTTCTGCTTTCAAATTATCTTCAATGCTTCTATTATATGTACTTTAAGGAGTTTTTATTGTAATTAAATGTCTTATACTTTCTGTACATCACATCCTGAGTTCTCAGTAACTCCATACTTACAAATTTTAAAAGGAGTCCATTTGAAGTAAATAAAAAAGTGCATTCTGTTACTTGAATTCTTGCTTTTGCAATACAAAACCCAAAACCAGATTTAGTGCTTGAACTGACCTTCCAAGCAGATACTGAGAAGATTGACATCAGGAATCTGTATCTACAATACTTATTTAGATATCAGATAGTTCTGATGCTTGGTAAAAGGGTATAAAAATCCTTTAAATAACCAGATTGTGAACTTTAAAACTCCATTTTATATGATGTTCTTTGAGGCTGCCTTCTTTGTTACAGAACAAAGAGAAGAGGAGCCACTGTCAGGCAGTTTGTCAGAGACATGAAGGGCACTACCCAGGAAGCCCTGAAAGCATTCATTCCCTTCTTTTGTTTATACTAGAATATTGTGACCTATAGACAGATAGTTCTGGTTGATTGCCATGAACGTTATGGGAGAAAGATTCTGGAATGGTCAATGTATATAAAGATACAATACTTAAGAGTCCACAGGGATCCCTCAAAAAATGAAAGAAAAGCATAAAAGAAGGGGCAAAAAAAGGAAATGAGTTGGGAAATGGGCATGCTGTCGCCACAATCCTATCTCACTGACTGTTGTTCTAGTTGACCTGGTAGAATACACAAGAGATGCTGGTTGGTACAAAGAACTTCAGTAACTGCTATGCATCTTTTATTTGATAGTTAACTCAAGACTTCCCTCAAGTAAGCACTACTTCATAGCAAGTGTCCAGACCATGACTATCATGGTAGACACTTCTTTGCAGGACCACATGGTGATTGAGGTGGCTTAAACCACAGGGAAGAAAAATGAAGTGAAACCCATGATACACTATAATTTAATAAAAATAGTCAAGGAAAAGAGAAACTACTACTGAAGATGAACTGTATATTTTTAACGCTTTCCAATTATAAAAACAGAATACTATAAAACTTACTCTTCAATTTACTTATGGCATCCAGGATCAAAAAAAAAAAAAAAGCTAGGCATATAGTAATGGTGTGATCTTTAGAAACAGAGGATAAGAAAGATGCCAACTAGGTTTCTTTTGAAAATTCAATCAAAACAAATTTTAAGGGAAGTTCCTTAAAAGGATTACATTGTTTAATTCCTATACATGACACATTGCAGTTGGCTGTTATAATTAAGTCTCTATAATACATGTTTTCATGAATGCGTATCAATTTTTTATTATTTAAATGTATAACATTTTCTCTAGAGGTAATACTTTACATAGATAAACTTTTAATTTTAAAATTAGTCTTTAGCCAGGCATGGTGGCTCACACCTATAATCCCAGCACTTTGGGAGGCCAAGGCAAGAGGACTGTTTGAGTCCAGGAGTTCGAAACCAGCCTGGGCAACAAAGTGAGACTTTATCTCTACAAAAAATCAAAAAATGAGGGGGGAAGAATTGCTCGAGCCCAGGAGGTCGAGGCTGCAGTGAGCCATGACTGCACCACTGCACTTCCGCCTGGGTGACAAAGCGAGACCCTGACTCAATAAATAAATAAAATAAAACAAAGATAAAAATAAAATTATGTCTTCAATAGCTCTAAAGGTTTAGTCTTAAAATTTCTCTGCCACTTAATCACTATTTAAAAAAAGCAAGGCTCTTCTAACTTCTCTATTTATTCTAACTTCTCTAATGATTCTAAAACTTTCTGGGATCATGTATTACCCTGATGATCTAATTAATATGATACAGATACGCACTGTACTACAGGGTGTAGCTATTTAAATTTAAAATACTTAAAATCAAATACAACCAAAAATTAAGTTCCGCAGTTATGCCAGTCACATTTCAAGTGCTTAACAGTCGTATGTGGCTAGTAGCTACCATAAGAGACAGCACAGAAACAGAGTATTTCCGTCATAGTGGCGCAGAATAGATTCTATCCCCTGGGGAAAAAAATGCAAACATGTGTATAACATGAGAAGGATTAGGATATGCCTAAACCTAGGACTTCTAGATTTAACCTTCCCCTTAACTAAAAGAAGGCTTTTTCTTCCATGCGTTATTTTTCTCAGATTATATTTGATCCAATTTGTATTTTCCCATGAGGTATATATATTAAGAAAAATGTTTGAAATTCACCATACTTACTTGATCCTTCTGAGCTTTGAATTTTCCTCATCCTATTATCTCACCCTAAGATCTGAATGGCAATCTTTAAGACAATATTCAGGAAAAAAATTTCTAAGATTTTTTTAAGACACTTTGGCCTAGGTTTCTTGAAGATTTAACAATCTTACTTATGAAACACCTACAATAAAAGATACGGTGTCTCTTCCTTTCAGATTATATGTAAACCATGTGGAAGCAATACAAACTTTCTAATTCTACTTAAATAAAATATATGAATTATAACTACTCCTTCAAAGTATTTGTCTTCAGGCTGAAGTACATTATTTTCAAACCAATATTCGTTAAAACTGATGAAAAGGGAAAATATAACTGCTTAGATAATTTCTTTAATATATTGCATATTCCTGTATTTGAGGATACAAAAAATATATTTCCAAGAAACATTACTTTTTAAGATTAAAAAGACTAATACATTTTTTCTACAAATGTGTAAAAAGGTACACTGTAAAAGAAAATTACAATAAAAGCCATATAATGTGATTGCCAGGAAACGTATAAATTAATGAATTAACCTAATATTGATACTGATAATAGAGTAAGTTGAAACAGGTACATTTGCAGTAAGTATTGGCCTTTAAAGGAAACATGTCGAAACTAGGCTGTCAAAGGACGTATCCACTAAATTTTTCCTGTTGATTAGTTTAGGAGCATCTGTAATTCTCTCAGAGCGAAATGGAAGGAAGAAAAATATACCTTTGAAGATCTAGTATTTTTGTAAAATGTTTTCTTTGGGGAAATAGAGAATAAACTTTTCAATATGGTTAAAGAACAATTTGTTAAACTATGTAAGTCCATTTTGTTGTAAAAAAATTTGGAAGATACAAATAATATATAAACAATAACATGAAAACCACCCTTAATGAAGAGTGGAATTATCCGAGAACAACATTAATACTCAGAAATGTTAATATTTTGCTGTTTTCTTCTTTAGTTTTTTCTCTATGCATACACATAGATGTAATTTAAAAATTATTTTAGGTACGGGAAAATATGCATATACAAATAGTATACATAATACAGTTTAAAAAACGGACACGTACTAAGGTTAACTCACCTCTTTCTTTAAGATTTCGAAATAGCTTCGATGAGCCTTTCCAAACTGGTGGTGTTTCTGCGAGCATTTGATTTAATTCCTATGACAGAAGTTATTATACTATTGATGAATTGGTAAACCACTTGCTTATAAAATAGATCAAAAACACGTTTAAATGTCCATGCAAAATTCTCCACTTAAAAGACCTGAAACATGGCATTATTTATCCTATGTTATGCCTGTGGTTCATTCAAGCACACAACACAGTATTTGCCCATGGTTCAAACATAAAATAAATGATGAAGAGGCTACATTAAATTTAATTACAGCTACCTAAAATTTCAGATAAGATGAATAATGGGAGGTTATACATAAGACAACCAAATCAAGATAAAACAGTGAGTTTAAGTTCTGGAGCCAATCATAAAGGAATCGTTTTAGGAAAACCATGGAAAAATGTGAATTTCCATATCAAGATCAGAAACGGTCACATCACCTGGCTTCACATAATGTCTCTTCTTTGTAACACATTTGGATTTAGAGAGCTTCGTGTAGAGGAAGTAAATGAACAAAGGATTATGTTACAAAGGAATGAAAAGTATTTAATGGTTAGTGACTTAGAGAATGATAACATTGGATGAAACAGAAAGACAAGGGTACTGCATTATTGTGGTCACTGTTTCGTCACTGTTTCAATTTGTTTCTAGTTTTAACTTAACACAGACTTCAACTGCTGCTTAGCTTTTTCTTTTTTAAAAAAGTCAAAACTATCAGTGCTGCTCGGAAACTATTGGAGAACTTAGACATTTGAATCATTACTCATATGCTAAATCAATTTTGAATTTATTGTGTATAGTCAGTTAAAAACACTAAGTGAAAACTATAATTTGATTAATCTTGAAGAAAAATGATTAAAAGATTTGGTGAGATAACTTGAAATAATTTGAAATAATAAAATTAGTCTGCTTAGAAACACATTAGACAAACACAGAACCCACTTCTATTTTCAGATCTGATCCCCACTCCTCAGAGCATGTGGTTCCCCAATAGTTTGAGCATCACACCTGGGAGTTGGTGCGAAACGCAGAATCTCAGTGCCCATGCCAGACCTACCGAGCCACAACCTGCATTTTTAACAAGATCTTCTAATTTTTACACACATTCAAGTCTGGAAGGCATTTCAGACAAACCATTCTCGATGCAGCAGTACCTAAAAATGCTTTCTGACATTTATAAATCATATTTGTTTAACTGCAAAGCTGAGCTAGCAGAAGTATAATTCTTAGTATGTCAAAGGCAGGAACAGCATTAATTAGGGGATTTATGGACACCGTGAAGCCCATATGCGGATTCTTGTATTTGTTTTCTTCATGTTTCTATATCTGCACTGCAGGTAAAATATGCCACTAAATAATCAGTGCATCTGATTATAGAATAGCAATGGCACAGAATAATTCAGCTCCAAATTGTAATGAGAAACTGGGATATTTATTGTTTAGACAACAGTAAACTCACATATGATTAAATAAAATATTCTGGGCTGGGCTCAGTGGCTCAGGCCTATAATCTCAGCACTTTGGGAGGCCGAGGCGGGTAGATCCCTTGAGCCCAGGAGTTTGAGACCAGCCTGGGCAACATGGCAAAACCCCATCTCACAAATAAACAAACAAACAACAATTAGCTGGAAATAGTGGCGTTCATCTATAGTCTCAGCTTACTCAGAAGGCTGAGGTGGAAAAATCACTTGAGCCCAGGAAGTCGGGCTATAGTGAGCCATGATCACACCACTGCACTCCAGCCTAGGCAACAGAGCGAGACCTTGTCTCAAAAAAATATTAAAAAATTTTAAAAACAACATTCTGAATAAACTTTATGCAGCTTAGTTTATACCATATCTATTGTAACTGTATAAATATTAACTAATCTTTCTCCATTTTAACTGGTTCCATGTCTTCCAACCTCATCTGTTCTAGCTTAAACTCAGCTACAGTGTAAGACTGAAAAATCATAGCTACCTTTTATTGTGTGCCCTCTATGTGTTTGGCAATAGGCTCATACAATAACTTCATTCTAAAAACAATCCTCATTATGCATATTTTAACAAGACTTAAAGTGGATAAGTAACACCCAAGGTCACAGAACTACTAAATGACAAAGCCCAGATCCTTATTGACTCCAAGTAGCTTATTTTAGTCATAATCTAGTTTCTCCTGGTCTAAATCATCCAATCAACACATTCATTTTGTCTTCTCTTATTAACTTTAAGGACTTCTAAAATTTCTTAAAATCTTTATATTTCCACTCATGTCAGGAATCTCTCTCCCTACTCCCAATTCCCAGCTTGGTTTCATATGTAGCAGCGCTATATTACAAAGAATTTGGTCTTTGCCCCTGGGTCCTGGGAAGGAGACTCTAAATCCTTCGTTCATACCTGAGTTTGTGCTAAGGAGATCACTCAGGAGGGGAGCTGCTTACCAGAAACAATAACTGTGATTAGAGAGCTGGGGCTTTAGCGAGCCTGACCTCTGGGGAGAAAAGAGAGGCTATAGATTAAGTTCAATCACATGGCCAATAATTCAATCAATCATGCCTATGTAATGAAACCCTAACAAAAATTCTAAGCACTAAGCTCAGTGGCGCTTTCTGGTTGTTGAACACGCTGTTGTGCTAGGAGGGTGACACACCCCAACTCCATGTTCTCAAAGAAGGCATAGAAGCTCTGTGTTCAGGACCTTCCCAGACCTTGCCCTCTCTCTTCAACTGGCTGGTCTTATTCTGTATTCTATCTAATAAAACCATAACCATAGGTACTGCATTTTTTGAGTTCTATGATTCATTCTAGCAAATCATTAAACCTGAGGGGAGCTGTGGCAACCTCCTAGACTTGTAGACAGTAAGACCACAGTGTGGGTGGCCTGGAGCCCCCAAACTTGCAACAAGCATCTGAAATGAGGGCAGTCTTGTTAGGCACTATGCTTAAACTCAGAGTGGTTAGTGTTAGAATTATATTGTAGGTAGAAAATAAATATTTGCTGAATTAAATTCAGTCTCCTAGAATTATAGTTGCCTTTTAAAGGAGTTACACAATTTTCTTAAATAAGTACTATTTAAAAAAATTATACAGTTAGTAGCTATATATTATAGAAAAATTAGTAAATACAGAAAATAAAAACTAATTGTAACCCAGGGATGACAAACTTAAGTTTTAGAGCAAACTTAATTGAGTCTCTAGGGGTGGCAAGTTACACATACACACACACACACACACATATTTTAACATCATTTTAGTCTGATTCTCTAGCTAGGCATATTTATATAGTATATGGTATTTATATAGTATTTTGTTAATATTTGTTGCTGCAAATATTAAATCATTCTCTGCATACTGTTTTATAACTTACCCTTTGCATTTAATATATTATCATGAGCATATATATTTTCCTGTCAAATATTCTCCATTTTCATGTTAATGGCTACACAGAAGTTGTCTATAGTAGCAGTTCTGAAAGGCAACTCTTCACATTCTTAAAAATATTAGGGACCCAAAAGAGATACTGTTTTTATGGGTTATATCTATCAATATTTAATTTATTTGAAAATAAAAACAAATTTTTAAAACACAAGAATACACAAACACACATTCCATTAGTTGGGAGAGCAATGGCATCATTACCAAACAGCCTCTAGAAAACTCCACCACAAACTCATGAGAGAATGACAGTGAATAAAACAAGTATATTCTCAGTATTATGATGAAAATAGTTTTGACTTCATGGACCTTTGAAAAGGTCTTTGCAGTTTAAATGACTGTCAGTTAATATTATTTTGCAACTTGCTCTTTTACTCAACCTCGTTTTCTAGTTCTACTCATGTCAATGCACATAGTTGTAATGTATTTTATTCATTTTAACTCTGTATTTCTACACTTATCCTGGGTTTCTCTATTTCATAAATCTTTCATTCACTTGCCTAATGATTGACATTATATCATTCCCAAATTTTTGCTATTACAATTGATGGTTCAGGAAACACATACAGCAGCAATCCCCATCCTTTTTGGCACCAGGGACTGGTTTCTTGGAAGACAATTTTTCCACAGACCAGGAGCAGGGAAGGGGAAATGTTTTGGGGATGATTCAAGTGCATTACATTTATTGTGCACTTTATTTCTATTATTATTACAATCTAACATACGATGAAATAATTATACATCTCATCATCATGTAGAATCAGAGGGAGCCCTGAGTTTGTTTTCTTGCAACTAGATGGTCCCATCTGGGGGTGATGGGAGACAGTGACAGATCATCAGGCAGTAGATTCTCATAAGGAGCACGCAACTTAGATCCCTCACATGCCAGTTCACAATCGGGTCTGGGCTCCTATGAGAATCTAATGCTGCCGCTGATCTAACAGGAGGCGGAGCTCAGGCAGTAATGTGAGCAATGAGTGATGGGGAGTGGCTGTAAATACAGATGAAGCTTCACGGGAAGTGTCAGGGGGGGATCTGATATATAGGATTTCTGTGGCAAACATGAAAACATTTCTCTAGTATGCATTTCTAGAAGAGAGATTTCTCATATGCATTTTCAACATTATTAGGTATTGCCAAATATCACTCAAAAGTAAATATACCCCAGCCTGGGTGACAGAGCAAAACCCTGTCTCCACTAAAAATACAAAAATTAGCTGGGCATGGTGGTGTGTGCCTGTAGTCCCAGCTACTCAGGAGGCTGAGGTGGGGGGGTCACTTGAGCCCAGGAGGCAGAAGTTGCAGTGAGCCAAGATAGTGCCACTGCACTCCAGCCTGGGTGACAGGGACTGACTCTATCTCAAAAAATTTTTAAAAAGTAAATATACCAATTTACATTCTCACCTGGTTCCTTCTTGTTCTCCTTGCTGCTAATTGGTATTGTCAGATTTCTGGAAACTAACAACCTGGTGGGTGTGAAATAGTATCATATCATTGGTTTAATTTGCATACCCTAAGTTACTAGTAAGGTTGACCTCCTTTACATATATTCAGCGGCCATTGTAGGTACTTTTGTCTATTTTTTTCTATTTAAGTTGATTATCTTTTTTATAAAGATAAAAAAAGGGGTTCTACATGACTGCAAGACACTTACCCTCTTCTGTTAATATGCTGCATGCATATCCTCCCACCATCATACATCTTTTAACATTGTTTACACTGTCTTTTGATGCTAAACTTTGAAATATTTAATTTAGTAAAAATTGCTAATAATTTCAAGTTTTGCTTTGAGTCTTATCTAAAAAAAAAACTCTCGTGCCTCTCATTTTGATTTTACTCTTATAGAATTTTTGTCACAAATAAGAACTTAATCCATCTGAAATTAGTTTTTGTATATGGTAGTAAATCTGAGGCCTAATTTGCCCCCTCCATGGAAAAATTATTATTCAAACATCTATGATTGACAGGTCAATCTTTTTACCAATGATTTATAGATCTATCTATATATGCCTGGATCTGTTTCTGGATTCTATATTCTATTACCTTGATCTAGTTTTAAAAAATATCTTTGCAATGATGTAATACTACTTTATTATAGCTCTATTTCTAATCTTAATATGTCATAAGCCCCATTATTCTCATCTCAATGGTTTTTTTTTCCCTCTTTCCTTTTTGGAATTGTTCTAAATATTTTGGGGCCCTTACTCATCCAGATTAATTTTAAAGGTTAATTTCGAATCAATTTGGTTGGGATTTTAATTGGAGTTACAGTGCATTTATAGATAGATTTGGAGGATCATTATCAAAAGGAAATGGCTTATTACCAGTATGAACATGATATGGTTCTCCATTTACTTGTGCTTTTAAAAATATAATTTAATAATGTTTTGTACATCTTCTGTTATGAATTGCTTTTAAGTACCTAATAGTTCTTGTTTCTATGATGAAATGCATTTTATTCAATACTAGTTTCTAATTGCTCTCGCTGGTGTGGAGCATCTTATTAACTTTGGTTTACTGCTCTTATATCCAGTAGCAATCTTGCTAAACTTTTATTAAATTTAAACAAATCTAAAATGTATATATTTTTACATTTTTCTTCCAATCATATTCTATTCTATGCCTCTATTCTAATCCTTAGAGCCTCTTCTTTTTTTCATACTACATATTATGGTCTCAATTGTGCCCCTCTCCGTCATTCATATGTTGAAGTCCTAAGCCCCAGTACCTCAGAATCTGACTGTTTTGCAGAAAGGACCTTTCTTTAAGGAGGTAGTTAGGTTTTTATATAAGATCATCAGGATGAGCGCTAATCCAATATGACTGATGTCCTTATAAGAAGAGATTAGGACACAGACATACCCAGAGGAAAGACCATGTGAAGACAGAGGAAGAAGACAGCCACCTAAAAGCCAAGGAGAGAGGCCTCAGAAGAAACTAACCTGCTGACACCTGGATCTCAGACTTCGAGCCCTCAGAACCATGAGAAAATAAATGTCTGGTGTTTAACCCATTCAATCTGTGATATATTGTCATAGCAGCCCTAGTATACTATACTAGCCCAGACTTTCAGTAAAATGCTACGGAACAGTTGTGATAGCAGGCATATTTGCATTGTACAGTAGCTCCCCCTTATTTGTGGCTTAGTTTTCTACAGTTTCTGTGACCCTAAGTCAACTGCAGCCCAAAAACATTAAATGGAAAGTTCCAAAAACAATCCATAAGTTTTAAGTTGCACACTGTTCTGTATAGCATGATGAAATCTCACACTGTCCAGCTCTGTCCTATACAGGACGTGAATCATCCCTCCGCCCAGTATATCCACGCTGTATACGTTACCTACCTATTAGGCACTTAGTAGTTCTCTTGTCTACGACATTGAAAAAACATAGTATATACAGGGTTCAGTACTTTCCACATGTTCAGCATTCATTGCCAGGGGTCTTAGAGCATATTACCCACTGATAAACGGGGATTAATATACCTAACTTGAAAGACAATGTCTCTCAAGTTCCACAAATGACCATGAGCTGTAGGCTTTTGGAGGATTCCCTTTAACTAGTTAAGGACATTCCCTGGATTTCTAATATTCTTTTTTAAAAAAATAATAAAATCATACCTATAAAAGTATAAAAGGAATATATATGCAATTTAAAGTTAAGAAATAGTGAAGTTAAAAAATAGAAAATTATCAGTACTTTAGAAGCCTCTTTGAGCCCATTACTGATGATATTCCCTGCTATCATCCTGAAGACGAATACTTTCTTGAATTTAATGTTAATTATTCCTTAGTTTTTCCGCGTATGAATGTATCCTAAATAATATGATTTCATTTTCCCAGTTTTGGACTTTATACAAATAGAATTATACCTTGTATTTTTGAACTGCTTATTTTGTTTACCATTATGTTTCTGAGACTTGCTTAGTTAAAGCACTGTTATAATTCATTTGTTTTCACTATTGTGTAGTATACTATATGAATAAATCAAAATTTATTTATGGTATAGTATTGATATATTAAAGTTTTGGGGCCATGATATATAATCTATAAACATTCTTATGAACTTCTGTGGCATATAAGCAAGAATTTCCCTAGGTATATACACTGGTGTAAACTAGATACCAGTGTATTTAGTAAAGAAATTACTAGATCACAGAGTCTATTCAAACTCAACTTTACAAGGTACATGTGCATGCACTATTGCAGAATTTAAAGGCAGGTATGCATTTACTAGGTATAGGGTAGACATATCTTCAATTTTAGCAGACGATGCCAAATTGTTTTCCAAAGTGGGTATACCAACACATGAGATTTACCAGTAATCTACATTTTCACCAACCCTTAGAAACGTCCACCTTTTCATTTTCTGACAAACTGGAGGATAAAAAAAAGGGAACCCTAATGTGATTTGATTTGCAAAAAAATCATAAAATATATAAAAATATGTAATATATTTCATGAAATATATAATTATATATACATATATGCATGCACATATAAAATTTGTGTATATCCACCAAGAGCTTTAACTCACCTGTTTGGAAAGTGACTTCCAAGTTTTGGCAACTAAAATAAACAAATGTAAGATAATTAGATAATAAATACTTCATGGAATATCTATCCATATTTGCTAACCATCTACAGCCACAACTTATGACAAAACTTTTATGTCTAAAAGGCAAGGTTTTTTTTTAACCTCAAAATTTAGACCTGTGATATGATCTTATACATGTTATCTACTTGTTTTATATACTATGCACCGTTTATAGTAAGTATCAGTGACACAGGAAATATTTCTCCACAGCCCTATCATCTTAAATTTGGGCTTTCTGGACTAATAAAGTAAGTTAACTTTCTCCATGTTAAACATCATGCGGGCTTAAAAGTACAAATAATGATACTTACAAAATATTCAAACTAGAATATAAAATAATATTAACATAGATAAACTATAATTTTAAGGTATTACTTGTGATCTTTGCTGTACTAGTGCTCCATGACATAATTCACAGGTCAGGTCTCTCTAGAATGAAGAAGGATTGGGAAAAGAAAAAAAGAAAGGAAAGGGAGGCTAGGTAAAGTGATGGGGAAACTTGTCCTGTTCTTCCCTACAACTATTCAAGAAGCATCACTAAAGTAAGAGTGTTGTAGCTGAATAAAATGTCAGGGATCACTTTCTTTTTGTGATTCCTCCTCACACCCCCAAAGATCTCAAACACTGTAAAACTTATAACATTGGGAAAAATGTGTAGTCAGTATTGCTATTTCCTTTGCTCAGATTTGAACACTGTAAATATTTAATGCCTGCCTAGGAATTAGCACCAGGTTTACATATGACTAAGTTCTGTAATACAGCTATATTAGGAAACTGGTAAATATTAATTACTTCAGCTACATTACAATAATGCCAACCAACATCTTTTTCTACCTGGCAATGGGGCTATTTCTATATAATTAACAATATATCAAATTCAAAATTACAAAAAAAGCAATTTTTGTTATGTAATTTTTCTTTATTAGGCAACAAAACAACTCAATTTAAAATCAAAAAAGAAGAAATATGTTTCTAATGATAGATTTCTTCTTTAAGCAGCAACAACATCCTTCCTCTATCCAAGATAGTTTATACAAATGTATAATCAAGTGATTCAAATAACAGGTCTACAAATTAGAATTTAGCATATAACCTTAAGTATGATACTGTCTATGTTTATTTTACAAAGACACTTCCCTTTTAACAATGAACAGAACAATGCAAATAATATTTATTATTCTGTTGCTCTTAAAATATAGCAGTAAGAAAAGAAGAAAAATAAATGGTAGAAAAGTACATGCATATGCTCTTATGCAATGCTCAGAAGACACTTATCAAAAGAGGAAGTTAGACGTACTCTTGAGTTTTGCAGGGTCTATGAGATTTCCATGGTAAATTATTCACAAAAGACATATTCATTCTGTCGGAAATGTCACCATGTTCAATATGATTAGCTTTTTAAATAAAGACTAAAGAGCCATTAAGATTGTTCTTCAAAGGATTTTCTGAATTCCTTATTCCATATGAAGTTACTGCATATATAAATATAACTTAGGTGGAGAAGGACTTCAATTCTATTGGAAATATTATTTCTTAAGCTGTAGGTTGATGTTCATTATATTTTTAATATGTTTTTGCATGTCTGAAAAATTTAATTTTTTTAAAAATCTAAATTAAAATAATTCTTGATACTATGTTGGAAAATAATTACTGACTTTAGTTCTAGAAAAGAAAGTCACCATTTAGGTTCTATTTAAGTATGCAAAATAAGATTATAATGCAAAATCATAATCAGATATCTCAACATTTATTTGATCTATAATTTTTAAGCAAATATTTACACAGCGTACCATTTTTTTCCCTACTGAACGTCATCATAAAATGATATCAAAGACTTTTAAAAATCATGGCTATGATTTTAAACAGGGAAAAAATGGTATGCCATGTAAATATTTGCTTAAAAATTGTCACAGCTATGGGCTGCGCATGGTGGCTCACGCCTATAATTGCACTCCTTTGGAGGCCGAGGCAGAAGGATCACCTGAGGTCAGGAGTTTGAGACCAGCCTGGCGAACATGGTGAAACCCCAGCACTACAAAAATACAAAAATTAGCCGGGCATGACAGCAGCTGCCCGTAATCCCAGCTACTCAGGAGGCTGAGGCAGGAGAATCGCTTGAACCCAGGAAGCGGAGATTGTAGTGAGCCAAGATCACCCCCTTGCGGTCCAGCCTTGCTGACAGAGCGAGACTCCTCTCAGGGGGAAAAAAAAAAAATCATGGCTATGAATTCAAATGATGATGATGATGACGACCTATCAATATTAAATGTTTACTGTGTGCCAGGTACTATACTAAGCATAATTAATTCATTCAATCTTCAAAAAAAAAAAAAACTTCATGAGGCTGTTATTTTTAAAAATGAGGAAAGAGAAGATTAAATAACTTAACCAAGTTTTCAAAGCCAGTAAGTGCCAAGGTTTAAACACAAGTCAGATTTCATTATGCTACAGTTTTAACGTTTCTGATTTAATACTCAGTACATGAAACATTTTTCTGTTCTTTTTCTTTTCTAAAACCCCAACTTTCAAAACAGGCTTTATGAATATCTCGATCTTTTGTGATTGTTCTTAATTATGTTTGAAAAGTGCTGGTTAGAAATTGACTGAGGTTGTGGTTGTAAAATACCCTGTATAATTTTTTAAATAATAAAAACCAGTTTTTTACTCTTAAGTTATGGTTTTAAAATACCTATGAGAAGAATCACCACAAAAGTTATTTCCAAAAAGCAAAACCCAACAGTGTGCTTCCAGTGAATGTATTGTGAAGAAAAAAATTCTAGAAAACAATGAAGTAAAATTTTTTCAAAATATGAAACTGTGGTCAGGCACAGTGGCTCACATCTGTAATCCCAGCACTTTGGGAGGCTGAGGCAGGTGGACCGCTTGAGCCCAGGAGTTCAAGACAAGCCTGGGAAAACATAGCAAAACCCCGTCTCTACAAAAAATTTTAAAAATTAGCTGGTGGCATGGTGGCATATGCCTGTAGTCCCCGCCACTTGGGAGGCTGAGGTGGGAGGATCATTTGAGCCTCGGAGGTTGAGTTGTGATTGCGTCACTGCACTCCAGCTTGGGGGACAGGGCAAGACCCTGCCTCAAAAAAAAAAAAAATTATAGATTATTAAGTATTACTTAAAGAACAGCTTCAAGTATGTTTGAAAAAATTATAGAATTTGATATAAAATTCTATTTAGCATCTAAGAAATTCCTTCCTTCAAGAAATATTTATTGTGTACCTATCGTGCCAGGTAACCATATTCTACCTTGGAGTTGGTTGTTTCTGTATCTTATGTCATCTTACAATATTGTAAGTTTCCTGAGTGCACAGACTTTGCATCCCCCTCAGCACACAGAAAAGAACCTTAATACAGAAGTAGTCGTATAAATATTCCATACATTTTTATTTAATCGATTTGGTACAACATGGATTCTTTATATTTATTAGCAAATTAGTATTAAATCTATACTAACTCACAAATAAAGAATCTACAGTGTACCAAATGGATTAAATAAAAAGGATATAATCCTTATCATAGCCTTAAAATCCTAAATAAGAAAAAAAAAAAAAAGGAACTCTAATTAAGTTTTCGCCTTTCCTATCACTATATGGTCCTACATATTCCCAAAGTGGCTACTATTACTATACCATATACTGTCTTGATTTCATGTTTTAGCTTATGTAGCTTACATTTCTTTAAATGCTACTCTCATAGTTTCTGGTTAAAATCTTTTCTTTTTAACTTAAAATCTGGCACGATCAAAAGTGTCTACTTCAAATTCCATTCCAGCTACCTTTCAGTTCCTTTCTCTTTTGCAACCAAATATTATTGTAAGAGGGTCCTTTACACTCATCGTCTTCATTTCTTCATCTGCTACTCACTCCTGCAATTGCCCTAACGACTCCACTGAAACATCATTTTAAAAAACCATCAATAACCTTCATGTTATTAAATCTAGGGGACATTTTCCTGTCCTATCTAACTTGAATTCTCAGTAACACTGCACTCAATTGGCAATTCCGGCTATTTTACTTGGCTTCTATGACTACATACCCTTACGATTTTCTTCCTATGTCTTTGGCCACTCTTATGTCCCCTTTCCTCATCCTTTCAAAGCCTTTTGTCCATTCATCTTTTAAAGAGCAGAAATTCCTCAAGGCCAGGTCTTTGGTTATCTATATTCTCATCCTATACGGCTTCCCTAGGCAATTTCATTCATACACATCATATGAATTAGCAATAATGCAAAGATGAATCCTAAATATATACCTGAATCTATTCTTTGATATCCAGTGGAAATAATCCAAAGAATCAAAAATTCATTAAAAGTTAGTATGTCAGGTAGCCAATTTGCCAAATTACTGAGTATTTATTTTAAGGTTCGTTTTTGCCATATTGCTGACTCAGGAGAAAAAAATGGCTATAATTGTTCTAGTCTAAAAGTATTTGTGTGACAGTTTAAAGCAGATATGGGTCAAATGACTGATTATTTGTTATACTGATTTTTTGTGAGTGATCTTTCAGTGAACTGAAATGAATTATTAAAAAAAAAATCCAGCTGTATCCTTTTACATATCCAGGGTATCTCAAATAGATCATGACCAAAATTGAAATTGTGATTTTTCTCCTCAAACCTGGTCCCTACTCCCATCTATCCAGGTAAGCCAGTCAGAAACCCTTAGTTCTCATTATTCTTTTACCACCATCTGTAGAGACTTCTGAAGCCTCAACTATCACCAGTCAATTGTGATACAGTATCAAAGGACAGTATCTATAATTATCTAAAAAGGCGATTAAAATACTCTTTTTTTACTGTCTATATCTGTGAGGTAGCTTTTCTTCATATACTTCATGGAAAATAACATATTGTAACAGATCAAATAAAAAAGCACATATGAGAATACAGCTGTCTTCTGTTAAGTTAGATATTAAGAGATTTGCAAGAATGTACAGACTGCCAAAAAGTTTGAGAACTATTATTCTAATATATGAAAAGGTGAGAAACAATTAAACTATTAATATATTTACACTGCAGGAGCGATGACAAATGCAGAAGAGATACAGGTAGAATTCTTGCCCAGTGCTAACCTCAAAGCCAGTCCTCTGAACTACTCTGTTCAGATTTGATATAAGAATGAATAGGCAGAATATGAGTCTTTTATAAAAAGTATCAAAAGTAAGGTGGTGTTAAGCTGAGAAAGATAGAGCAATTGAAAGTTTCTGAAAAGAGACGTGAGTAAGAGTCTGTAAGAAATATCAGTCTGTAACACTGAATAGCACAATATCATGTGAAATACCACATTACTCAGTTCTTCTAAAAAACTTATACTGTTCCATACATTTACAAGCTAGTGATAAAAAAATATACAATTATTAAGATAATTTCAGAGGTATACTTACCTTTGGGCTCATCTGTTGTAACTGCCAAAATAAAATCATACGGAGTCATGAATAACTGCCCTTCACATTCTATAGAAGCAAATAAACGAAATCGCCTCTCCCGAGATGTGGCACAGAGGTCTAAGTCTTCAATGTCTGTTCTGCCAATAGCAACCTAAGTTAAGAAAGCAAATAAATTTGGATCATGTGAAGTAATACCTCCCTCTAGAAGATAATTTTAATTATGTTGAAAGTGAATTAACAGAGTAAACGAGGAAGTGTGAAAATAACATCTTTTGAAAAACGTTAATCACTTTATAAATAAATAATTCACATAAATAAAATTAATTAATATTCGAAAGATTCTACAATAAATATCATTAAGAGCTTAAGGATTTTAAACTGGCACTTTGAAGAAGTGATTTGTGATGTTTTTGGTTTATTTCTTAAGCTTCAGTCTTACAGAGCATTAAATTATGGAGCCAGTGGTACCTGTAGAAGGAACACCAACACCTGCTGAATTCCTACTCTGCACTCTTACAGGCCAATGTAGTTAATTACAAGTCTATTCACTAACATCCATTAATTTTCTAAAAGAATAAAATAAAATCCCAATAGGCTACTTGTAACTACCACTAAGGAAACCATTTAGCGGTAATATTTAGATTAGAAGTGAAATTGCTAATTCTAGGTCACTACAGTATAGTGACCATCATTGGTCTGAATTTTACCTAGAACTCCAGTTTGCTGAAAATTAATAGAATTAGAAAGTGTTTGTATATGGGGTGAGGGGTCTCTTTTCCTTCAAAACCTTTCCTTGTAGATAATTTTCCATTGTTATTTTCTCTCTGAAGTAACTAAAGCAAATTTATTTTTTTAATAAAAGGATTTATTTTCCTAATTACAAGAGAAATGCTAAGCTCTTACATGTAATTGAGAAGACAGAATTTTTAAAAAATTGTTAAGTATAATTTTGTTTTCTTTTTGGCAAAAAAGTAGGATTTTACTATACATGCTGTTCAATAACCTGATCTTTTTCATTTATCAATTATCAGCGCCATTTTTCTATGTCACTAAATATTCTAGTAGTTACTGTATAAAATTGGAAGACAGAATATAAAAATTTATAGATAGAACTGTTTTTGTTTTCTTTAGGCAAAGAAAATGGGATTATACCATATATATTGTTCAGTAATCTGACCTTTTTACTTACTAAAACTTTAGGGCAATTTTCCTATGTCACTATTCCTGTAGAAGACCATTTTTGTTAACTGCATAATATTCCATAGTAAATGTTTATAGTGAAACATAAACAATTCTACAAGGTTATTCAGTTGATTTCTAATCTTTAGATATTACAAAACAATGGTATAATGACCAACCTTGAAAATATTTAGAAATATCCATAAATAGTTCCTCAGGATAAATTTTTTTTTTTTTTTCTTCAGACAGAGTCTCACTCTGTCACCCAGGCTGGAGTGCAGTGGCATGATCTCAGCTCACTGCAACCTCCACCTCGTGGGTTCAAGTGATTCTCCTGCCTAGCCTCCCTTAATCCTTAGGAGTGAAACTGATAGGTCAAAGAAGACCTTTTAGTCAGACTGTCTTCGGGGAGTTTATAGCAATTTACACGATTGTCGGTAACACACAAATTGTATTTTCCCATATTTCATAAAATTATTTCTTACAAGAAAAAACTGTTTAAATATTTAGCACCTTGAGAAGCCATAACAGAAAAACCCATAGAAACTTTTGGCAAGAACACTACTTTATTTCTAAGTTACACCTTATTAAACAAAAAGCCAGGCAAATGATTAATCTTTTCCATCATTCTGAAGACTAAGACTTCTCAAAACATTACAGTTGTAGTCAAATAAAAACTGGAAAAAAGTTTCGCTCCCCACTTTTAATGGCATAAGAAATGAAATTTGTGGTGTCTGTCTTTAAGGAATGAGTATCAATCTATATGGAAAGACAGAATACTAGCTGGAGAGACAAAAGGCACAGAGAAATGGAATGGGTTAAATGCAAGCAAATACAAGACAGGCGCTATACGTCGGGCTTAAAAAGAAGGCTTCAGGAAAAATTATAAATTTGAATGCCAAGAAAAGATATGAACATTTGGGGTTTCTACAGCATATCTGAAAGATGGCCATAATCTTCCCGGGCAGAGGATTAACATTCATGGAAAAGTGTAGTAAAAGGATGGTGAGTTAATGATTTCTGAATGCCAGACTAAAGCCCTGGAGTTTAGTCTGATAGTAAACAAATGGTCTTAGGAGATTCTTAAGTGAAGCAATGATTCAAAGAAAATGGTGCTTTAGAAAGATAAAGCAACCTGGTACCAAAGACAAGTTGGCTCAGCAGTACATTGATAACAGTTGCTCAGGTATCCAAAGGTATTGGAAAATTGTTTTGGCTCTGTCGTGGGTGAGACATGAGATACTGAACAGCTCACAGGTAAAAATGACCAATAATCTCCCTGAATAGTCCCTGGGTATCAGACTACCATCTTAGTCCCCTCGTACACGCATATCCCAGGGGATTCTTCTTCCTCTCAAGGTGGGAAACCAATCTTGTCTGTGACTAGAGCTTACTTTTCTGCCTTTTTCTTGCTAGGCCCATTTCGCTGGGCCTAGGTGACATCAATCAACCATGATTTATCACCAGTGAATTTCATGGAGACCACTCAGCCTGGAGCTCCCACTGTTTCTGCACCATGATCTGGATGAAGCATGCTTCGGTCTACCATTCTGCACCCCAAGTTTCTGCCTATAACATCTCTATTTGCTCTGACCTAATACAGACTTGATCTGTGGCTTCCGTTTCTACCTGGTGCTACTACTGCTCCTGAGATGCCTGTTTTCTCATCAAACTTTCTTTCCTTAAGCATAGTCTATCAATCCCCCAGCTTACCAAACCCGCCTGACCACTGCAGCTGGGAATGTGATCCACCTTCTATGAGCTAACGCTGACAATTTCTCCTCCTCCTTTACCTCTACTAACAGTCAACTAACAAAGTCTGTAGTCCTCTAATTTCACACATCAAAACCACTGCCACCACCTTTGTTCAGGGACTCATTACTACCTCCCTACAGTTTTATAGTAATGCCCTAACTGTGATTGTTACCTCTAATCCATCCTATGCTGAAGTGAGAGAAAACATGCAGAACTGTAGAAAAGTTTGCATTCTTTAACCACCTGAGCAAGGGTATGAGAAGAAATCTCACTAAGCAAAGCTGAAGGTTTTCATTAAAACTCCACTTTACGAATCCACTCCTGTTGTCTTAGCAATAGTATTAAGTGGGGCTTTTGACAATGGTATTAGGTCCGTGCCCACATTTATATCTACCACCACTTTAAAGGAAGGTCAGGAAGGAGTTTGGAACGGGTTTGTGCCCCAGGAAAAAAAAAAGAATATGTATAAAAGAGATAACCAGAGGCCTGGTGCTTAAAAGGGCTTGCCAGTACCACCAACTCATTGCTTCCTCCATTGTCTCTGCTCAATTTAGTGTAATAAAGCACATAGTCTAATAAAACACATTAATACCACTCAGATGAAAAATGGACTGGTTAAAAGTAAGTAACGGCCAGGCATAGTGGCTCACGCCTGTAATCCCAGCACTTTGAGAGGCCGAGGCAGGCGGATCACTTGAGGTCAGGAGTTCGAGACCAGCCTGGCCAACATGGTGAAACCCTGTCTCTACTAAAAATACAAAAATTGGTCTGGTGTGGTGGTGCATGCCTGTAATCCCAGCTACTTGGGAGGCTGAGGCAGGAGAATCACTTGAAATCATTTGAAACCCGCAAGGCAGAGGCTGCAGTGCACCAAGATCATGCCACTGCACTCCAGCCTAGGTGAGAACGCGAGACTCCGTCTCAAAAAAAGCAACAAGTAAACAATTTCCCCATGATAACCCAGTAAATTCGTCTGATCCCAGAATAGTCTACTTATCATCAACTAGGAGAACTCAGCTCGTCTGGTGGGAGAATGAGACGGGATGGAAAGCAGAACAGGAATACAATACTTGTGTTGGTTTTTAAGTTCTCTATTCTCTTCTACAGACTTATTTGTCTCTTTCTACTCAAATACCATACTGTTTTAATGACTATATCTTTTGAATATGTTTTGACGTTAAAACAAGACTGTACCTTACTGTCAATCTTTTTAAAAATATATGTAACGACAGATATGTAATTTTCTATTCAAAGTAAACTTTGAAATCAATGTATCAAATTCCTATTGTACAAATCCTACTAGTATTTTGTTTGAGATGACATGAAATTTGGGAAAATTGATAGTCTCACAATATTGATTTTTCCAACCTAGGAACACAGATGTCTATTTAGTCAAGTCTTCAACTATGTCTTTCAGTAAAGTTGTGTAGTTTTCTTCATATAAATTTAAAATATTTTGGTAGATTTACTCCTGAGCATTTAATAATTTCTGTGCAATCTGAATCGGGAATGGGATCTTTTATTCTATTGTACTTTCAGTTGGTTATTTTTTATGTGTGGAAAGGCTATTAACTTTAGTATATTTGCTTCATATCCAACTATCTTAATAAATTCCTTCATTAATCTTAACTTTTTTCTCAGATTTGCTAAGTAGGTAATCACAAATTCTTTCAAAATGGTGACAGTTGTAGCTTGTCCTTTTCAGCATTTATATCTCATTTTCATTGCCTTAATTGCTAGAGTTGTAGGTCTATAAAAATGATGTTGAATATTATCAGTAATATTAAGCACTCTTGACTTTTTCTCTGTTTTGAAGAGAACGCTTCTAATGAACTGCCAATAAAAGCAATGTCTGCTGTTAGTTTTGATAATTATCTTCTACCTTTTATCAGGAATTGGTATTCATCTGGCCTCCTTTGTTCTCTGAAAATGAGTTTAGAGTTAGAATGGTCCTTAGAGATCATTTGGTCCTGTTTCTTCACCTTTTTATCAGAATAGAAACGTAAATACTAGTCCCCAAACAAATATTTAAAATGTGTTGGGTGAGTAGCAGCATAAATAGGAATCCTCAAACAAAAACTCAAACTATATTGGACAAAACTCTATTATTTGCATTCTTTTAAGTCTGTATAGTTTCTAAGATGAATATTTAATGTCAACAAATGACTTAATGTAAATTCATTCACTCATTCAACAGGTACTTGCTGTGTGCCTATTACATACAAATGAAATATTATAAAATAATTAGTCAATTGGAAGATTACCAACATTAACTAAAACTGTTTTAGGACAAAAACAAGTAAATAAGCTTGGTTTAATCATGTTCTGCCTACATACACCTAACTACTTTCAAACACTTCAAGAATCCATATGCTTATTTCTCTGTAGTTTGTCAATAGACTGTTTACTTAGAGAATGATCTAATGGCATAAGATGAATAATTTATCGTTTGTTACTATGATACAGTTCTGACCAAGCTAAACTTCAGAGTGCATAGGAGACTGACTTGGAGCAGTCCATGAAGTTCTGCTGAGTATACTCCATCTACTGGAACCTCTGAGAAAGAGGCAGCAGCTTGCCAGCAGACTATCAAAGTGTCACAAGGAACTCAGACCTTTCAGAGATTTAGCTTTGCTTCTGAACTTTCCAACGTTAAAACAAAAACAAAAACAAAAAAAAACCCACACTCTCTGAAGTTTTAACATCACAATTACAAACATTCAATTAAAAAAAAATAATAAAAGCGGAACAAGACATTAAAGCAGTTTACTAAACCTCTTGTGAGTCTTTCTTGCTTACAAATGACAATGATCTTGTATCACATTCATGTTCTGGACCTTTTAAAAAACACACATAGCCATTTCACTGGAGCTCAATGAATCTGTGGTTCTGTGATTAGGGGTATATCCTTATATTACTAGGAATAGGTTTCATTGGCTGATCTACTTCATTTTTAAGTACCTGTTTTGCTTACCTAGATCCAATATATCTTTTAAACATTTATTTCTAATTTAAAAATCCTACTAAAATCAACTGAAACATCTTTCATTACTATGCATTATTTCAGTAAATGGTACTTTTGGCATCACAAATTGCCAATGCAGTAAAAACTTGTCAGTAAGTATAATATGTCAAAGGTCAATAGGGTACTTTAGAAGCCGAGGCGGGGGGATCACCTGCAGTCAGGAGTTCGAGACCAGGCTGGCCAACATGGTGAAACCCCGTCTCTACTAAAAATACAAAAAAATTAGCCAGGTGTGGTGGCAGGTGCCTGTCATCTCAGCCACTTAGGAAGCTGAAGCAGGAGAATCACTTGAACCTGGGAGGTGGAGGCTGCAGTGAGCTGAGATCACACCATTGCACTCCAGCCTGGGCAACAAGAGTGAAACTCCGTCTCAACAACAACAACAACAACAAAAACGAAAATGCCTTTCAAAAGTGGTAACGTAGGAGGAGATCATTTGCAAATGGGTAAGGAAGAGACTGAGAGGAGTTAGAGAAGAAAGGAATTATATGAGAAAAATTCTTAATTTCTGTAGATTATAACTTATATTAATTACAACATATTAAGTTATAGCCGATTATCAATGTTAAAAATTTGCTCTAATTAAAAATTCTTAGAGATTGAATATAATTAATACTGTTTGAACCTTGAATTATTGTTTTCATATGAGTTTTGGAACCAATCCTGTTCCAAGTTGGAGGTAACCACATACTCTCAGGCCAGAGATCAAGGTGTCGCCTGTTATGTTCTGGGAACAAGAACTGAGCTCCTGATTTGCTCCCTATCCTTAGAACTAACCCGTCCCTGATTTCCCAGTGTCTGAACCTGGGTTCCTGTCAACCTGTGCCTGAGACGTCTTCCTCCTGCTCCACAGGTTCCCTCTGGAATTGCAGTGCATGCTTACCTACCCACCCCAGGACTTGCTGTTACGCTGCTACTTACCAGATCTCCTTAATGCTTCTTTCTAAACTCTGTCTGTTTAGAGCTCTGCTAGTTATCAACACATTCAACGGTTATTTACTGATAGAGCTTCATAAAATCAACTAAGCTAATACTAACCAAACTCTAGGCTTAACCTGTTGACAGAAACAAGAATGAGTCTAATTTGCATCAGAGCACAGGATAAACTCTGGAAACTATAATGGTCTCCGCCATGGCCAGCTCCAAGAATATTTTAGATCTACTTCAGTTCCCTGCTTAAATTTGCAATTTCTCTGGCGATGACTCCAATACTTTTCCAGTTATTGCCAAGGAAATGAATCCATGGTGTTCCATATCAAATGAAATATGTGATTCTTTTACTCAGACTCTCAGGAAGGCCACATTCCAGAAAACTGGTGCTGCCACACCCTCTCTACTGTATAAGCTACTGCTCCACATCGATTCCTAATTAATCACATCCCTTGCAATAGCACACCTTAGACCCTGACAGCTTTCCTGTAAGCCAACACAGTATCTGGATAAATCTTAGTGATTTCCTTTATATATCCCTATTATATCACTTGTACTCCTTTCCTCCATTCACACCAGGTTGCAATTATCTGTTTATCTATTTGTCTCTTCCATTCAATCATGAATTCCTTGAGCCCTAAGTTCTTGCGAGAAAAAGAAAAACATAAATATCACTTGGAAGAGGTTCAAATGAGCAAGACTGAGGAGAGCACTACATGGAGGACTGCAGGAGCAGGCAGCAGTGGAGGGAACAAGAAGCCAGACAGGAAAGGTATGGGAGATGCAGTGTATGATTCATTTGGCACAATCCTAAACCACCTTCAAGACCCAGACTACGGACCTCAGCCAGGAACAGAGGAGATTACAACGAGGTTCAAGCAGCAGGCAAATTGACTGAAGCCCACTACTCAAAGAAGAGATAAGTAGGTAAGAGGAGCCTTGATTCAGGAAGAAGAAATGTAGTCCCTGCGGAACTGGCATAAGGTGACTGGGATTTTTTAAGTGACATTCTAAGGTAGGAATCTGAAACATGGGATTGGGATAGAAGACTGGGGCTAAATCACAGGGATCAATAAGTTACATTAATAATGTCAAGTGGCCAATTAGCTATTAATCTAAAGTTCCTTATATTCTGTGGCTCTTAGTGTGTGTGGTGAGGTTGAACCTACAGGCAGGCAGTTAGGTGAACTTTCGTACTAGGAGAACTTAAAAGACACGTCTAGCTGACAGTTAATTCACCTCTATTCAGAAACAATCATCTCTCTTCTCAGTGATCAAGACCTTCACCAATTAATCCCTTCTCTACTGTATTAGACAGTGTAGGCTAATTTCTCAAATGTAATGGCTCCAACACAACACAAGTGTTTGTGTCTCTTTCTCATATAAGAGTTCTGAGAGAACATACTAGGACTGGGGCTGGGAGTTGGATCAAGGAGCTCTGCTTTGTATAGTCATTCAGAGACCGAGGCAGATGATGTCTCTGTCATTATCAACCAAGGGAGAGGGAAAGAAAGTATGGGAGAAGTTCATGTGAGAAGCTTTTATAAGCCAGGCCTAGAAGTGGTATAAATCACTTCTGCTCACCTTCAACTTAAGAGAAGGTAAGTCACACAGCCACACTTAAGTGCAAGGAATGATGGAAAATGAAGAAGAGTTGGACATCTATACCCTAACTATTACGGAAAAGGAGAAGAAATTGTGGCCAACAGTTTGCAGTCTCTGTCATACCAACTTCAGGTAACAACATCAGGGACTCATGGAATATAAAGGACTAAAAATAAAAACATTAGAGTAAATTTAAGAAAGACTTGGAGAGACTCACTTCCAAAACCAACCACATCTGTAGAACTAAAAGCCTCATGGCAGGTAACACTTCTAAACCACCTTCATCAATGTTTCAGGAAACACTAAACTGCTGTGATTCACTTAGGTTGACAGTTTCATACATTTTGGCCTCTGCAGACTATATCTCTCTTCCCAAATTCTTAGACATAGCCACCATCGGCTTGAAATTTAATATTTGCACTTGTATGCTCCCTGGTCTTGTTTTCCAAATTTGGCAAAATGCTTCTGTAACTCTGACTTTTTCTCAAAACACTGCAGTGAGATTAAGAAAACGTTTGGGGCTGGTCACGGTGGCTCATGCCTGTAATCCCAGCACTTTGGGAGGCTGAGGCGGAGGGATCATGAGGTCAGGAGATCGAGACCATCCTGGCCAATATGGTGAAACTCTGTCTCTACTAAAAATACAAAAATTAGCCAGGCATGCTGGCGGGCGCCTGCAATCCCAGCTACTTGGGAAGCTGAGGCAGGAGAATCGCTTGGACCTGGTAGGCAGAGGCTGCAGTGAGCTGAGACCGTGCCACTGCACTCCAGCCTGGCGACAGAGCAAGACTCCATCTCAAAAAAAAAAAAAAAAAAAAAAGGAAAAGAAAAAGAAAAAGAAAACATTTGGGTCTGGTCCTCAGTCCTTGAATGTTGACAGATGTTGAATGTAAACAAATGTTTTTTGCTCTTCCTCCACAAACCTACCCACGTTATCTAAGGGAGACTGAACAGTAAGTATTATTACTAACCTACAGTTTAATTTACAAAAACCAACTCAACTACCTATAGGTCTTCACATTTTGCTCTATAATTATACAACTGAATTATTCCTAAACTTGGCAGCAGATTGTTATACTCAAAGTATCTAACAAAAATAACCAAAAAATTCTAAATCTAAAATCTAAGTAACAGAAACAAAATATAAAACTCCCTGCAAATACATATATGTACATAAACTTAAGTTTTAAATCCTAACAACTTCACTTCTTTCATCATATAGTAAAATCCATTCTGAAAATACAATATAATCATCAAACTTCAAAGTAATGAAATCACGGCATGTATGATTTTGTCAAACATTACCTATTAAATGCAATAATATTACAATTTCTTGGCTTCATATGGGAATATTCTAACTAGATATGTGAAACTTTTTATAGTGCTATTTTTCACCAAATAGGAAAATAAAGACATTGTAAAGTTCAAGGTGAGGTATCACTGCAGTGTTTTTAGATGTGGAAAATTTTGCTGAAATTGAACTTTTTTTCTATCAAAAAGACCTTGCAAAGCTCCTGCAGAAAACTGCCCAAGCACAGACCACAGATTTGGCACATGACTTATCTTATTTATAAGTGTGAGGCCACACAGTAGTAACATGAAATCACAGAAATCGAGAGCTAAACGATAAATGAAATTTGCCATTTCATGTTACTCCTTCTAGAAAATTACACCTTAGACCTTCTAGGAAATTATTTTACGGGAATTGTCTGACACCCTTTTCACATTTGCTAAAAACGTTTAGGGAATCTTCTTTCTACCTCTAGAAAGCTCTATTTCTTCTGTTTTACTGAGAACTTGTGAGCTATTTATGAGAATTTATGTGGAAATAATAAAAAATATACATGATTGCTTCATAAAAATTAACTAGTAATTCTTTTTAGGTAACTGTGTGGATGCTGTAAGTCATGCTGACAGAACTAAGATGATAAGCTTAAAAAATGACAAAAGTTTCATTTTTAAGTTACCTCATCTTTCCAAGAGAAATAAAAATACAGTGTCAATACAATTACCCTCTCTGGAATTTCCAAACTCAGACCTTTGCAACAAGTACTTAGATGTTACTTGTTAAGGTAGTGAGGCTAGGGCCTTCAGGCAACAGAGTACATCATTAGCCTTCCTATGAAAACAGAAAGCAAAGGTTCACTGCCAAGGCACAGGCTCACGTTACTTCAGGTCAGCAATTCAAAAATTTACTCGGTGGTAAGGTCTAGTTTTCCCAGGGAGGCAAGATTAAATGCCAGATAAAGGATTCACTACTTGACAATTAGAGAAACTTACGCCTACCAGCTGATAATACCCTAAAAGAGGCAATTCAAAACAATTATATCAATTATCTAAACTGCATAATACCTTACTCTGCATAATACCTTACCTTTTAGCAACCACGAAACAGAGAAATGACAATGAACAATGAAAGAAGAAAAAACTAAAACCATTTGTATTCACCAAAATTATTTAGATTACTCATCCTTATTAGTTTCTTAAGACACATTTGTTTTATACTAAATCAAATCAAAAATTTTAAAAATAAAGAATGATTTTAAAATGTATTAATTTCATGTAGGGAATGTGCACTGCTATTAGGATTTACCTCATGTTGGCAACTGTACCAACATTTTTATAAAACATCAAAGTAAACAATCTTGTAAATTTATATTTCTACACTATATTATCTGGGCAAGAATCTTATGGACTTGCATGGGATTCTATTCAAGTAGCTAAAAAAGATTTTCATGGAAGTATTACATTTGGTTTTCCCAAATGGCTTCAGGCCTATTTAAAGGCATATTGAAGACAAAAGTAGTAGCATGTTCTTTGCTTGCTGGGTGGTCGAAAGGTTAAACCTCAAATTCCCAGTGTGGGAAAATCCCAAGTACTGTAAGTGAAATGTTTTGATGCTTAGTAAATGTGTCTGTGTGGAAATACACACAGCTGAAGACAAGCCAATAGTATCTCCCTGGCTGAGATCAAAGATTTTAAAAGTTGCTAGATAAAACAACTGACCATTTATAATTTTTAAGGCCTCTAATTGTACAACAATAGTTACCAGACTATGGGAAGGGTGAGTGGGGGTTGGGGAAATGAAGACAGATTGGTTAATGAGTATAAACATAGTAAGAAGAAATAAATTCTAGAGTTCAATAGCACAGTAGGGTCACTATAATTAATAATAAAATTCATATATTAAAAAAGAGCTAGAAGATATGAAATGTTCTTGACACAAAGAAATGATAAATGTTCAAGGGGATGGATAACCTAAATACCTTGATTTGATCATTACATGCTGTATTCATGTATCAAAATATCACACATACCCCATAAATACATACAAATATCATGTATTATGTCAAAAAACAAAAAAAAAATTAACTCTCTACTTGTATTATTATAGTAGCTTACATTATAGGGTTATTTCGAAGTTTTTAAAGTACTTTCACATACATCATCTCATTATTTAATTGAAAGGTAATATAAATGAAAGTCTTTCTCTCTAGAGGCAGTATAGCATAGTGGTTCAGTGTGTAGACCTCCTCTTTTCCTGCCTATTCAAAGACTTTGGTTCAGCAATACTACCCTGGCCCTGCCAACCTATTTTTTCCTCTTCCACTGTATACTTCTCTTCAGCTTACACACGTTCCTATTCCTCCCACCTTAGAAAGTACCATGTCCCACGTCTCTATTTAGCTACCTTTTTGTTCTCCTCCCAGCCATTTTTCTCCTTCCCTTTACAGCAAGGCTACTGGAGAGTGTTGTTTACATTTCCTCTCATTCTTTTTTTATCTTACTCCAGCAAGGCTCTCTCCTCTACCATGCCACCAAAACTGCTTGTCAAGGTCATCAATGACCTCCTTGTTGCTAAATCCAAAGGTCACTTCTCAGTTTTCATCTTATAGCATTTGACACAGTTGGTGGCTCCTTTCCCCTTGAAATAATTTATTTTCTGTTTCTAAGATTTCACTCTCTTGCTTTTCCCCCTATCCCTCCGGGTATTCCTTTTTGGTATTTTTGCTGGTACTTCCCAACTACATACTGCCCTAGGGCCCATCCTTGGACCTCCTTTCCTCTTTTAAATCTACAATTACCCACTTGATGATCTCATCTAGCCTTCAAATATTATAAATATGCTGAGAAACACAAAATTTATCTCCTGCATTCCACAATATAAATTCCATGAATGTAGCAATTTTTTGTTTACTTGGTACACTTTAGTTTCCCCAGTCCTACAAAAGTTTTTAGCTTCTAGCAGGCTCTCAAATATTTGCTGAATAAATGAATGAGTGAAAGTGGGTGTAAAGCTTACTATAATTGTTAAATTGTGATTCCTTTAAAAATTAAAATATAAAAAAATTAAAACATAATATTAAAAAACCAATAGCTATGTGGTACTAATTCTGCAGTCGACTTCAGAAAAATATGAGGTGGGGAGGGCCATGTGATAAAACATGTTCAATGAACTGTCTTTTTTGGAATAAAAAATTTTCTGATACTCATTTTTCCTCAAGTTTCAGATGTATATAAACAAGTCTTTGTTATGTGTAACCAATTGAAGACCAGAAACAGGATGTATGACTTTCAAACTACTAGAGGGAGAAAAATAAGAAGAAACAGGACCATTCTAATGCCAGGTGATAAAGAAGTAACACATGCTCATAATAATACAGCAAAAATAAATGCAAACATGTTCTCAATCACAACAAATAGGACACGTTTAAACTCCCCCAATGAAAAAGAGCAATCACCAAAAAGATATTACACACATGAACTAAACAGCTTAAAATTACATAATGCAAAAACTGTTAGAGAATGGCAATGAAAATTTATCAATTCACAATCATGGCTGAGACTTGAATAGATCTCAACTAGAAATGGACAGATCAAATAGAGAAGCCAAGTAAGAAAAACGATCTGAGTAACAGAATAAGGTGCTTGTTAATTTTGTTTTTAATAAACAGGAACTACATAAACTGATCATTGATCAATCTTCACAAAAATATCAATAAAAATGTTAATTACATCAGTGTAATGAAATATTAATAAAGTAGTATATTTTACAGTCGTGAAAAGTAAATTAACTACAAGTACGTGTCAATATGTATAAATTTCCTAAATATAATATTAAATAAAATAAATACATTATAGAAGGACATATTATTTTTAAAATTTACAAAAATATGTATATATTGTTCAGGGATACAGCACTTGTAAGAAAACTGCTTATTACTTATTAAATGTAGAAGTAAATCTTAGTGTACCATTCTGAAAGATAATTTTAAGTTTCTATTAACATTTAATAGCTATAGACCCAGTAATTTAATATTTGCAGGTACTTAAGATCCTTGGATAGTCATTGCAGCATGTTTCCAATAGTGAAAAATTGAAACAATCAAACTTTCCAGCAGCAGGACAATGGTCAAATAAATTATGGCACACCCATGGAATAGCTGGTGACTATGAAAAGGGGTATGGTAGATCTAGAGGTACTACCATAGAAACAGTCACAAGATGCACACTAGGGTGAAAAAAACAGGTTGTAGAAAAATGGGTAAAAAAACAAAAGTTCACATTTTATAGGAATATATGTATGTAAAGATGTAGATAAATTTTGGAATGGAGTACTATTTTTTAAAAGGCAAACAGAACATATATTATTAGTGCAACTGTACAAAAGAGTTAACTTAATCTACAAGGGCCTTCAACAGGGTCACACAGGCAGCAAATGGATCTGGGACCAGAACTTGAGTACTGCAACACACAACCCAGTGTTTTTTCACATTACACAGCTTGGTATACTGGAATGAAAGTATACGGGTTTTGCAATCCTTCCGGCCTATGTTCAAATGCCAGCTTCATTCCTTCCTAGTTAGGTAACCTTGGGAAAAATAATTTAATTTCTGCAAACTTTAGCATTTTCAACTATAAAATGGACAAATAAATACTAAGCCCACAGACTGTAAAGATTAAATGAAAACTACATGCAAATACTGCCTCTTCCCTTGGCCCACAGAATCGAGAGAATCTGCCTCTTGATGTACTATTAACTAGCTAGGTCCAGAAATAGTGTTTGGCTCCTCAACTTCAGGCCCAAAGTTTATAAATATCTAGAACCTCTGTAGCACTACGAGTTAGATATTCTCCAAACACGTGAGAGGAGATAAAACTATTCCAACTGCCTGGCTGCTTCTTGTGGGTCTCACTGCCTCATGCTCTACCACCCTTCCCTCAGTCTTCGTGGTTCAGTGTCCCAGGATATAACGGAACACTAGGCATAAATGGGTTAAAATTTTTACTTAAAGAGTCTTGTTTAGAAATTTAGTCTCATCACCTAAAAGTCTGAAATGTTCCCAGTCTGAAATATTCAGTTACCTATGAAAGAAGAGAAAACGACTGACGTTCAAAGAAATTGAGTTAAGTTATCTATCCCCGAAATACAGAACTGTGTACTGTTTATTTGCATGGATCCATAATAAGCTCATAAATTTCCAGCACATTACGGAGTATACGCACCTAGACCAGGTTCAAAGACATAGGTTGGGTGCACTGTTCACGTCTAAAAATCTCAGCACTTTGGGAGGCTGGGGTGGGAGGATCACTTGAGTCCAGGAGTTTGAGACCAGCCTGGGCAACACAGTGGCAACCTGTCTCTACAATTTTTTAAAACATATATTGCCTGGGTGTGGTGATGTATGCAGTAGTGCCAACTACTCAGGAAGCAGAGGCAAGAGGATATCTTGAGCTCAGGAGGTTGGGGCTGCAGTGAGGGGTGATCACACCACCATACTCCAGCCTGAATGACAGAGTAAGACCCTGTGTCAATAAAACAAAATGAAATACATAAGTGGTAGTTGTGGAGAAGATTCTATTCAAAATTTCATCTTGAATTGTAGCTCCTATAATTCCCAAGTTTCATGAGAGGGACCCAATGGTAGGTAACTGAATCATGAGGGTGGGTCTTTCCGATGCTGTTCTTGTGATAGCGAATAAGTCACACAAGATCTGATGGTTTTATAAAGCGGAGTTCCCCCGCACATGCTCTCTTTCCTGCCTCTATGTATGATGTGACTTTGCTACTTCTTTGCCTTCTTTAAGGCCATTGAATTTCTATTTCATTTTTCTGTTGTGTTTCCTTTTTCTTATTAATTTGTAGATCTACGCATTTAGGATATGTAGTCCTTGTGAGGGCTATGTACTATAAATATCTTCTTCCATTCCAGGACTTCTTTTTATTTTATTAAATATTTTAAATGAAGTAAATATAGTAATATTTTCCATTCTAGGTTTTGTTTTTTATTTTGTTTCAAACACCAAAACATACATATTCCTCTAAATATCTCAAAGTTTTACTTATCACATGTAGGATTCTAATCCACCTGGATAATTATGACATGAAGCAGGGATTTTGGTTTCCCCCATTAAACACTTTAACTCATCATGCCTCACTGTCTTGTGTATCAGTTGTTCACTATTTGAAATCCACTTCACTGTAACTTCTTTTAAAATAATAATTATTGTTGCTATATACAATCAATGGTTAATAACTGCTCTCATCTTTACTTCTTTCTTTGTTCTCCATTGCTTCTTGAATTTCACCCCTTTTTATGTTAATTCATTTCATTTCTTCCTGATACTCACTCTTCAATGGTTCTTTCAATGATGATCTGATACTGGTAAACTCTCAGTCTCTTATGAAAATAAATTTATTTTGTTCTCATTCCTAAATAACTTTCCGAGGTATAGAAGTCTAAGTGGCAATTATTTTCTCCCACTTTTGAAGATATAGCCCACTGTCCTCTGGCTTCTGTCTGTTGCAGTGCATTAGTCTATATATAATCAGGCCAACTACAGTCCCTTTGTAGGAAGTCTGTCTCTTTTTATCTTTGATTTTACAGTTTCACTTCGATGTGACTAAATATTTTTATTTATCCTGCTAAGGACTTATGAATCTGAAGATTAATGTCTTTGTGCCTTTCTGGGAACTTTTCAACCATTCTCTCTTGGGATACTGCCTTTCTCATTCTCTCTCCTCCTCATCTGTAACCCCTAATAGATGAATTTTAGACTGTCTCAGTCTATTTTCCACATTTTAAAAGTATTTCATAATATTTGACATATCTTCATTTCTGTGTTACATTCTGTGCAGTTTCTTCAAAATTATCTTTCAGATTATTAACTGCTGCTATAGTTCTTATATGCTGTCTAGCCTACTTGGCTTCCAATGGCTATATTTACATTTCTAGAAGTTCTATTTTAATCTTTATAGCAATCTGCTTTTTCATGCTAATTTTTAATTGTATCTTCAATCACTTTGCATATACTTAATTTACAGACCCAACCAAATTATCCGATTATCCAGATGTTAGGAATCCAATCATTGAGTTTACTGACTCTTGATCACAGAACTTCATATATTTTGTACTTTGGATTACGAGCTCATTCTCATCTAGATTTTATCCATAGGAATCACATATGGCCAGTGTTAAGGGCTTTTCCTTCCAAAGAAGTTCTGCATTTCTTTCTGCCAGCTATGCCTGCTCCTTCTCTGCTTGGGTAATGTAAGTTCTAACTCTGAACCTATATGAGGTGGTATGGAGCCATGTGTATACATTCTCAGGAGACTCTTCTTTCCTATTCTGAGCGCAGGAGGAAATTTGCAGGTTTCATGTCATCAACTTATACCAGACATAACATTTTTCCTTCTCCATCCTTTTGATGAGAATTCTGGCTTTCAGTAGGTGGCATCTCACTTCCAACTTCCCAAGGTCTAGTTTCCTGTCTCCACATGAGCACTAAAGTCCAAGAGCCTAGAATTCCATGAATCATGACCCCTCTCCTCCCCCAAGTAAGTCACAGTTCACACACCATTGTAGTTATTAGTTCCTTCTTTATTTCTGTCCCTGGCAATTTCCCTCAATTTCTTATAAGTACAGTGTGGTATTTAGTTATATTTAAAAGATTTTTATGACTGGTTCTGTATTAACAAAACCAAAAGGATAAACCATTTATTTTATCAGATAGGTATTTGTAAACGCTTAAACCATGTTTTTCCTCTGCTCTCAGACCAACACAATCATCACAGAAGACTTCTGTGACCAAATGTGAGGTGGGAGGAGGTTCTCCCCATCACCAAGCAATCAATCAGTTCTGCAGCAGCCACCAACTGGGTGTCCTCCAATCAATTCTGACACTGTACCTGGAGATAGTGCTAGATCCCACAGGTTAAGGGCTCAGTTCCCAAGACTGCCCTCTTCAGTGAAATTTACAAGTCCTGGCCTCCAGAACTTCTGACTGGCTTCAAGATGGGGTTCACGTGATCCCTCTTTGGATTCAAATAATTTGCTAAAGCAGCTCACAGAACTCAGGGAAACACTTATTTACATTTATGGATTTATTATAAAGGATACTGCAAAGCATAAATATGAAGAGATGCTATGGTTTGGTTGTGTCCCCACCGAAATCTCATCTTGCATTGTAGCTACCATAATTCCCATGTGTCACAGGAAGGACCCAATGGGAGGTAACTGAATCATGGGGGCAGGTCTTTCCTGTGCTGTTCTCATGACAATGACTAAGTCTCACGAGATCTGATGGTTTTATAAAGAGGAGTCCCCCTGTACTTGCCCTCTTGCCTGCCTCCATGTAAGATGTGACTTTGCTTCTCCTTTGCCTTCTGCCATGATTGTGGAACTGTGACTCCATCAAACCTCTTTCCTTTATAAATTACCCAGTCTCGGTTATGTCTTCATTAGCAGCAGAGAACAGACTAATACATATGTGTAGGATAGAGTATGGGGAAAGGGGCAAGCAGCTTCCCTGCTATCCTGGGTATGCCACCCTCCAGGAACCTCAACATGTTCAGCTATCTGGAAACTCCCAAACTCTGCCCTCTTGGATCTTTTTATCAGGACTTCACTGGTGACTTCTTATGAGGTCTTTTTATGGGGACTTCATAGGCATGACTGAAACATGGACAACCATGTTGAAATGTGACTGGATAAAAAAGGTATGATCTAAACCCAGCAGACCTGTCTGTTCAGATTCTTCTTGACCTCTCTGTGCAGCATTCCTTCCTCCAAAGTATGGGGCAGGATGCTCCCTGTAATGAGAGTCTTATGATCCTCAATCAGATTAGAGTCCTGCTGTGGGAAGGTGAAAGGAAGGCAGGAGAAAGTCAGAGAGAGAGTTTGTTTACTGTAACAAGGACTATGGTAGTTATGAGCCAGGAACTGTGGACAAAAACTTATGTTATCTATCTATCTTATAACATCAAAGTATCCCATAATTTATTTTTGAGCATTTTCATTTCGTTTAAAAGCCACTTTCTCAATACAATAGGCTTCATCTAACAAAGACTAGCAGATATCTCCCATTATTCATTCTCCAATTTTCCGTTAAAAAAAAAAAAAGAGCCCTGCTTTTTAGCCAGACATATGAAATAAAGGTTACCTTTTTCAGGCTGTGTTGCAGTTAGACAGGGCCATTTGACCAAGTTTTGGCCAGTGAAGTACAGACAAAATTGTTTTTTGAGAATTTCTGGAGGACCGATTAAAAGGTGTTCCCTTAGCTCCAGGAGCACAAGTAAGGAATGGCAGCATCATGATTTTTATTCAGGTCTCCTGACCCACCCCAAGCACAGATAAAATTGTTTTTTGAGAATTTCTGGAAGGCCACTTAAAAGGTGTTCCCTTAGCTCCAGGAGCATAGGTAAGGAATGGCAGCATCACGATTTTCATTCAGGTCTTCTGACCCACCCCAAGCCAACTGCTCTTTATTACACCAGCTTTCACTTATTTCAGCCTATGTTATTTCCTTAATCATTGTAATCTCTGAGACTCAAGCTGCTGTAGAGGGCAATTGTAAGTAGAAATAGGCAAGGAGGTCACTGTAAAGTGAGGACATGTGGAAAGGGAAAAGGAGGAAGATCTATATTTTCCCAAGCATAAGCGAAACAACTACATGACGATCCACACTGCTTTTGGACTAGGATGTAGTACTGTGAATCAGTCAATCAACATACCACAATGTTTTCACCAATTTTTCTAGGTTACATTCCTCTGATCCCTCTGTCTCCCAGTGCTTTGCTTTTCAAAAAAAAAAAAAAATTTAAAATTCCTAGGGAATTCTAGGGAGCTACTCTGCTCTCCTAAAATTAAGAAAACACTGCTGAAGAAGATACTTGAATTACAGAGTACCATCTAAGAATGCTACTTTCTCTGTAGATCCTAGAGGCTGCTTCCTGAGTAAAACCTATCACCAAAATATATGAGATATGTTTTCATGACTTCTGTATTAGCTTGTAATCAAACAATACCCTCCTGAGTAACTTCTGCTCTTATGTATCTGACATTCAGATAATGAACTTTCAGGTTCATATCCTTCCCATTTTGACCACTCTACCGAACATCAACGTTCAACCCAATCTACAGCTTTAACCATGTTTCAAATTCTGCTGTGTGAGAGGTGTGGGTACAGGAACAAAGACACAAATTGTTGTTCTCCTATCACTTGCTAGCAAAAGGCAAGAACCTTAAGTGTGCCTTCTTGCCTAAGGTTTTAGAAATATTTACAACTACTATAATTCAGAAGAACTTCAGGATTTTAATTATTTGGTGACATATATGTGGGCTATTTTTCATAGTTCACTACTTAATGCACATTAGAACCCAATATTTGTTCTTATAACTCACAAAATTTAGAATATTGAATCAAAGTATGAAATATATATTTTACCTTTCTCTCCAAATAGGATGTCTTGACTTTGATTTGTTAAGTCCATATTATAAAAGACTTCAATCAAAACTCTTACCTGACTTTTATGAAGATCAACAAAGCTGGCAGGTAGAGAGAACCAGACAGACATATTTGATAGCACATCTGCACAGTACTGGACCAAAAGGTTACTAAATGTATTCTTTAGTATGAGAACATAAAATCCTAATGTGACCCATTTATTTGGATAGAAAGCAGTCTGGAGGAGGTCATGTGACAACAAAGATTGAGTCCAGAAAGGAAATAATGTTTAAATCACACTGATCTTCATTCACCCCAAGCCCTGGTCCAAAACCTGCCTATCACTGTCCTTATGACTATATTTTTAAGCTTCATGGTAGTAATGTCTCAAAACCTTTCTCAATCTCCTGGGGACAATGTACGTATATGGACAATTACAAGTAACCTCTCATTGTCAGATTAGTAAGAATAATTTTAAAGCAGTTGAAAGAGGTTTAGATGATATTATTTTAAAATAACTAATTTTAATAGGTTGGAGCTAGCTTAAACTGTACCTAAATTATAAGGACCTTGGACCTTTCTGATCCGATGTGAAGCCAGTTAGAAAAATTCACTTTGAATTGCTACAAGCAGTTTAAACCATCTATTACATCCTTTTGAGGAAAAGGGACAAACCAAATATCTCACCTAGTCAATACTTACAGTGTCAATTGGACAGATACCATCCTTATCAGACAGGAAAAAAGGATTGTTTCGAAATTCTTATATATACACTTCCTGTACTCTAAATTCTAGAGATAGAGTTTGAGTATTAAAACGGTTAAAAGACAATTAATTAGTAAATAGGAAAAAAAGCAGAAAATACAGATTCTACTTTTCTAGTTTAGAAAAATAACTTTAATGAGCAAAAACACTACTACGCTATGGTAGCACTACTATGCTAACCAATTAAACAATTCAGCACTAAAGTTCCATATTTTACTTAGATTACATAATATATTAATACATCAGAGAATAAAGAGGTAAGGACTTACTTAAAGAAGAAAGGGAAGAAAATAATAAATCTAGAAAATCCTGTTTAGTCTAAACACAAATGACTAGGCATATTTTTTAATGCTAGATAATGCCATAAATTGAGATGGTTTGATTTTTTAAACACATTTTTTCTTTATCACAAGACTGTTTATATAAAATAAAGTTACATTCTCAGTGTTTGGCACAACAATTACAGGAGAGCAGTGAGATCTAATATTATCCAGTTAAACTTGTCTATCAAGTTTAAACAAAAATAACAAAATCTGTATTGTATTATAAGTTTGGTGCATTTGCTGTGTAAGTTAAATATTGCATCATGAGTTAAAAAAAAAGTACTAATTAGATCAGATTACTAAGGTTTACACAAATCAAAAAAGAGATAACATCAACAACTTATAAATCAAAACAGTAAAACTTGTGACCAGGTAAAAACTGCATTTCATGAGCAAGTTAAAAACCACTTTGTTAAAAAGCTCATACTGAGACTTGCAGTTACAAAAAATGAACAAATGTAAAGATTTCATGGTTTTCTAGTTTTTTTTGCAATGGCTAAGTCAATCCTCCACTTCCCCCAAACGTCTATCATAGTTACTCCGCATATTTCTGTATCTTGCTCTGAGAAGATGACATCACCTCCTATTTCACAGAGAATATAGAAGCCGTCAGGCAAGAACACCTTCAACTACTTACCACTAAGCATATATACAGTGTCCTTGCATCCCATCCTCCTGTCACAATGGAAACAGCATCCCTCCGATTATCTAAGATTAAACTCTTTCCTTGTGCTTTAATTTTTATCTCCTACTCCCACCTGGGTCCTTATCAAATCAATTATTCTCTCTTTCCTTTAAATTTAATCTTCTTTTTTCTATCAGCATTTAAACACAATCGAGGGTCTTCCATCTTAAAAAAAAAAAAAAAAAAAAAAAAAATTCCATGTCCCTCAGGCTACTATCCTCTCTCTTCTTCAGAGCCAAATTATTGATATGGCTGTCAACACCTCACTTTGTCCACGTTACCTTTTCTTCACGTTTACTCAGCTTATCCAACTGTAATCTGATTTTCACCTCTAATGTCCTCACAAAATCACCCATGACTCCCTTGTTGCTAAATCCAATGCACACTTTCTATTTCTATCTCAGCCGACCTCCTTGGGTAGCTTTCAGTATAACTCACTGCTTCCTTTCTGAAAGTACAGTACTATCTTTTTTCGACTTCCTAGGCCCCCCTGACTTTTTTTTTTTTTTTTTTTTTTTTTTTTTTTTTTTTTTTTTTACCTGTCTGGACTCAACTTTTCAGCTTTTGCAGACTTTCTTTTCTCTGCCAGTACTTTAAGTCATGGATGCTCACCAGAGTTCTCTCCTTAGATGCTTTTCTCTTCTCATTCTACATATTCTGAACAATGTCATCCACTCTTAGATTTTAATACGTGATGATTCCCAAATCTATTTCTATAGTAAGGGTTTCTCTCCTGAGCTTTTGACCTATGCATCCAAATGGAAATTTACCTTCAGCTGTTCAAAAGACACCTTGATCTATTGTACAAGTTACAAACTTATCATCCATGCCCATCATTCCCAACCTGTTTTTTCTACTGAGGGCCTAGTCTCAGTGAATTGCAGCAAATCCACCCAGTTGCCCAAGACAAAAACTTATTGAATAACACCCTTGATTCTTCCATTTCCCTGACCCTAAAACCCTAGAATTTTCCATTTATTATTTTCAGACAGAGGTTGGTCGCTGGTAATTGATATCACAGAAAGTTAACCTGCAGATACAGTAGGACTACCACATATAATTTTACATATGCCACTATCTAAAAATAAGAAAAACCTTAAAGCATTTGACAAGCCACTAATACTGAAGTCTAAGGATGCCTCTAAAGAAAGTGAATTTTTTTTTCTCATATGTTTATGGGGAAGAAAATAAAAACATATAATCTCTGCATTTGCTATTTCATGAAACTGTAATTAGTTACTAAATTCACCATTACCGCTAAAGCTACTATGACTCAGTATCCAATCATTAATCCTCATAGGTAACACAAGGTAACAGACATCTATTATTTTCCCCTTCTGCTAGAGTATTTAGATGATCTTCTGACCTCCATAAAGTCCAACGCAAATCTACATGAATGAAATGATTTTGTAAAAGCAAGATTTCGAAAGAACTGTGGTAATTAGAAAAACTGTAATTTATTTCTGGATTTTTAATTAATTCGGTCATTAAATAAGGATTTATTAAAATCTTTTTAGATACAAGACTTATCCGTTATAGCATGGGTAACGAAAAAAATCTTCCGCAAAACACTGAAAAATGCACGTTATGCACATGTACCCTAGAACTTAAAGTATAATAATTAAAAAAAAAAAAAACACTGAAAAAGTTTAAGGTTAAAAATACAATAATGGGGCCAGGCACGGTGGCTCACGCCTGTAATCCCAACACTTTGGGAGGCCGAGGCAGGCGGATCACCTGAGGTCAGGAGTTCGAGACCAGCCTGACCAACATGGAAAAAACCCGTCTCTACTAAAAATACAAAAAATAGCTGGGTGTGCTGGTGCATGCCTGTAATCGCAGCTACTCAGGAGGCTGAGGCAAGAGATGCAGTGAGCTGAGATAGCACCATTGCACTCCAGCCTGGGCAACAACAGCGAAACTCCATCTAAAAAAAAAAAAGGAACAATGTAAGATGATGTATACCTTAATTAGCTTGATTTAATCACTCTACAATATATACACATATCAAAATATTACACTGTGCCATAAATATATAAAATTATTTTATAGGGTTAATGCCATTGTTTAATGATCTCAAATGTTTTCTTTAATCTTTGGGTAGAAAACAGCATTCATATCTCAAAAATTACTAGAGATAAATTACATATTCAGTCTGTAAGAGGGCAGCTACATATTACTTAGTAGTTATAAAATAGTCCTGCCCCAAATTATGTATGTATAACCCTATAAATAGGACTATATGTGAGAATCAATTAAGAAGTCACATTAAACCCAAATATTTAATAGAACTGAAAAGTAATCTCTACTCAAATCATTGTACGTGAATCTATTAGATGGTCAGGCCATTATAAGGCATCCAGACTCTCGTGGACTTGTGACAAGGTGATTAAAGAAACTAAGAGAGGGGATCAGCTATTTAGCTTCTCATACAACAATGCTATTCCACATAGAATTAGCTTACCTTCAATTTCATGTGTATGTAACTTCCCTTACTATAAAAAACTGGGACTTTTCTCCATTTACAGGTATATACATATACTGCAGGTTCAGTTCCACACCACCACAATAAAGCAAATATTGCAGTAAAGTGAGCCACATAAATGTTTTGGTTTCCCAGGGCAAATAAAAGTTGTGTTTATGCTACAATTAGCCTATTAAGCATGTAACAGCATTATGTCTACAACAGTACATATCTTAATTTAAAAATACTTTATTGCTAGAAAAGTGCTAATGATTATCTGAGCCTTCAGCAAATCAAAATTTTTTGACACTGAAGGGTCTTGCCTTGATGTTGATGGCTACTAACTGATCAGAATGGTGGTTGCTGAAATTTGAGGTGGCTGTGTCAATTTCTTATTTATATATTTTCATTTTTATTTATTTATTTATTTTGAGACAGAGTCTCACTCTGTCACCCAGGCTGGAGTGCAGTGGCGCAATCTCAGCTCACAGCAAGCTCCGCCTCCCATGTTCACGCCATTCTCCTGCCTCAGCCTCCCGAGTAGCTGGGACTACAGGCACCCACCACCACCCCTGGCTAATTTTTTGTATTTTTAGTAGAGACAGGGTTTCACCATGTTAGCCAGGATGGTCTCCATCTCTTGACCTTGTGATCTGCCTGCCTCAGCCTCCCAAAGTACTGGGATAAGACAACAATGAAGTCTGCCACATCGACAGACTCTTCCTTTCACAAAAAAAAGATTTCTCTGTAGCAGGTGTAGAACTTCTCCAAAACTGGAGTCCATCCTCTCAAACCTTGTGTATTAGTATGTTCTCATGCTGCTAATAAACACATACCTGAGAGTGAGTAATTTATAAAGGAAAGTGGTTTAATTGACTAACAGTTGCACATGGCTGGGGAGGTCTCACAGTCATGTCAGAAGGCGAATGAGGAGCAAAGTCACGTCTTACATGGCAGCAGTCAAGAGAGCATGTGCAGAGGAACTCTCCTTTATAAAACCAGCAGATCTTGTGAGACTTATTCACCATCATGACAACAGCATGGGAAAAACCTGCCCCCCGCCATGATTCAATTATCTCCCACCGGGTCCCTCCCATGACACGTGGGGATTATTACAATTCAAGGTGAGATGTGGGTGGGACACAGAGCCAAACCACATTATTGCACCTCTGGGACCTCTCAAATCACATTTCAAAACTGATTATGCCTTCCAACAGTCCCCCGAAGTCTTAACTCATTTTAGCATTAACTCAAAAGTCCACAGTCCAAAATCTCATCTGAGTCAAGGCAAGTCCTTTCTGCCTATGAGCCTATAAAATCAAAACCAAGTTCGTTACTTCCTAGATACAATGGGGCTACAGACATTGGGTAAATACACCATTCCAAATGGGAGAAACTGGACAAAACAAAGGGGCTACAGGCCCATGCCAGTCTAAAATCCAACAGGGCAGTCAAATCTTAAAGCTCCAAAATGATCTCCTTTGACTTCATGTCTCACATCCAGGTCACGCTGATCCAAGAGGTACGCTCCCACAGCCTTGGGCAGTTCTGCCCCTGTGGCTTTGCAGGGTACAGCCCCACTCCCGGCTGCTTTCATGGGCTGGTGGTGAGTGTCTGTGACTTTTCCAGGTGCATGGTGCAAGCTATCAGTGGATTTACCATTCTGGGGTCTGGAGGATGGTGGCCCTCTTGTCACAGCTCCACTAGGCAGTGCCCCAGTGGGAACTCCATGTGTGGGCTCTGACCCCACATTTCACTGCTGCACTACCCTAGCAGAGGTTCTCCATGAGGGCTCTGTCCTTGCAGCAGACTTCCACCTGGACATCCAGGCGTTTCCATACATCCTCTGAAGTCCAGGCAGAGGTTCCCAAACCTCAATTCTTACTTCTATGCACCCAAAGGTCCAACACCACATGGAAGCCTCCAAGGCTTGGGGTTTGCACCTTCTGAAGCAATGGCCTGAACTATACATTGGCCCATTTTAGCCATGGCTGGGACACAGGGTACCAAGTTTCAGGAATGTACAAAGCAGCAAGGTCCTAGTCCCAGCCCATAGAACCATTTTTTCTTCCTAGGCTTCCAGGCCTGTGATGGGTGGGGATGCTGTGAAGATCTCTGACCTTGCCTAGAGACATTCTATCCATTGTCTTGGCCATTAACATTTGGTTCCTTACTTATGCAAATTTCTGCAGTTGGCTTGAATTTCTCCAGAGAAAATGGGTTTTTCTTTTCTATCACATCATCAGGTTGCAAATTTTCTGAACTTTTATGCTCTGCTTCCCTTTTAAACATAAGTTCCAATTCTAAACCATATATTTGTGAATACATAAAACTGAATGCCTTTAACAGCACCCAAATCACATCCTGAACAATTTGCTGCTTAGAAATTTCTTCCAACAGATACCCTAAATTCTCTCTCTCAAGCTCAAAATTCCACAGATCTCTAGGGCAGGGACCAAATGCCACTAGTCTCTTTGCTAAAACATAGCAAGAGTCACCTTTGCTCCAGTTCCCAACAAGTTCCTCATCTCCATTAGAGATCACCTCACCCTGGACTTTACTGTCTACATCACTATCCAGGATTTTGGTCAAAGCCATTCAACAAATCTCTAGGAAGTTTCAAACTTTCCCATATTTTCCTGTTTTCTTCTAAGCTCTCCAAACTGTTCCAACCTCTGCCTATTACCCAGTTCCAAAGTCACTTCCACATTTTCAGGTATCTTTACAGCAGCACCCCACTCTTACCAGTACTCATTTATTCTATTGGTCTATTCTTACACTGCTAACAAAAACATACCCAAGAATGGGTAATTTATAAAGGAAAGATGTTTAATTGACTCACAGTTCCACATGGCTGGGGAGGCCTCACAATCATGGCAAAAGGTGAATGAGGAGCAAAGTCATGTCTTATATGGTGGTAGGCAAGACAGTACATGCAGAGGAACTCCCCTTTATAAAACATCAGATCTTGTGAGACTTATTCACTATCACAACAACCGCATAGGAAAAACCAGCCCCCATGGTTCAATTACCTCCACTGGGTCCCTCCCATGACATGTGGGGGTGATTATACTTCAAGGTAAGATTTGGGTGAGACACAGAGCCAAATTATATCACCTTGCCACTGCTCTATAACAAAGTTCACAGAATATTCCAAATCTTTGTTGTCATTTCAACAATTTTCACAGCATCTTCACCAGGATTAGACTACATCTCAAGAAACCATTTAATGTGCTCATTCACAGAGGCAAGTCCTCGTCTGTTAAAGTTTCAACATGAAATTGCAGCAATTCAGTCTTATCTTTAGGCTCCATTTCTAATTGCAGTTTTCTTGCTATTTCACCACCTCTGCAGCTACTTCTGTCACTGAAATCTTGAATACCTTGAGGTCATCCATGAAAGCTGGAATTAACTTTTCCAAACTCCTGCTAATGTTGATATTTTTACCTCCTCCCATGAATCACAAATGTTCTTAATGGCATCTAGAATGGTATATCCTTTCCAGAAAGTTTTCAATTCACTTTGCCCAGATCCATCAGAGGAATCACTATCTATGGCAGCCATAGCCTTATAAAATGTATTTCTTAAATAATAAGATGTAAAAGTCAAAATTAGTCCTTGATCCATGGAGTACAGAATGGATGCTGTGTTAGCAGGCATAAAAACATTCATCTCCTTGTAAATCTCCATCAGACCTCTTGGGTGACTCGGTACATTGTCAATGAGCAGTAATATTTTGAAATGAATGTTTTTTTCTAAGCAGTAGGTCTCAATAGTGAGTTTAAAATATTCAGTAAGCCATGCTACAAACAGATGTGTTGTCATCTAGGCTTTGCTGTTCCCCTTACATAACACAGGTAGAGTAGATTTAGCATAATTCTTAAGTGCCCTAGTGTTTTCAGAATGGTAAATGAGCACTGCCTTCAACTTCAAGTCACCAGCTGCATTAGACCTAACAAAAGGGCCAGCCTATCCTTTGAAGTTTTGAAGCCAGTAATTGACTTCTCTGTAACTATCAAAGTCCTAGATGGTATCTTCTTCCAATAAAAGGCTATTTCATCTCTATTGAAAATCCGTTGTTCAGTGTAACCACCTTCATCAATTATCCTAGCTAGATCTTCGGGATCACCTGCTACACCTTGTACATCACCATTTCCCACTTCACCTTGCACTTTTATGTTATGGAGACAGCTTCTTTCCTTAAACCTCCTGAACCAATCTCTGCTAACTTCCAACTTTTCTGCTACAGCTTCCTTACTTTTCTCAACTTTAAAAGAATTGATGATAGTTAAGGCCTTACTCTGGATTAAGCTCTGTCTTAAGGGAATGTTGTGGTTTGGTCTTCTATACAGACTACTAAAACTTGCTCCATCTCAGCAGTAAGGCTGTTTTGTCTTCTCATAATCTGTGTGTTCACAAAGAGCACTTTTAATTTCCTTCAAAAACTCTTCTGCTGCATTCACAACTTGGCTAACTCTTTGCACAAGAGACCTGTCTTTTGGCTTATGTGGTATTTCAACATGCCTTCCTCATTAAGCTTAATCCTTTGTAGCTTTTGATTTAAAGTGAGAGATGTGCAACTCTTCCTTCCACCTGAACACTTAGAGGCCATTCTAGGGTTAGTAACTGACCCAAATTCAGTATTTTTGTGACTCAGGGAACAAGGAGGCCCTAGGAGAGGGAAAGAGACTAGGGAACAGCTGGTCCATGGACTAAACCACACATAACATTTACTCTTTGCTGTCTTATATGGGTGTGGTTCATGATGCATGGTACAATTACAACAGCAAGGTCAAACATAACTGATCACAGATTACCATAATATACAATAGTAATGAAAAACTTTGAAATATTAAAAGAAATATCAAAATGTGACACAGGAACATTAAGTAAGCATATAATGTTGGAAAAATGGTGCCAACAGATTTGCTTAATTCAGTGTTGCCCCAAACCTTGAACTTGTAAAAAATGCAGTATCTGTGAAGCACAAGAAAATGAAGCACAACAAAACATATGCCTATATGCATCTGGCAAATTCTTCAATATTCTGGGTAAAAGCAAGCATATCCTCACATCTCAAGATATGCTGCCTTGAGAAAAGAGGCTGGAAAAGATATAAAGAAACATAATAATGTATGACTATTTGCGATTATTATAGATATGAAAGAGATACAAAATTTGTCTAACTAGTTTTCCACTCCAGAGTAATACTCAAATATGTTGCTTGAAGCTTCTTAAGGTGAACAAATCATAAAATAAGATCATGTCTTCTGTACAATTAAGTAAAACACTGAAGTATGTTAAGCAATCTAATCATTTTTTTATTCTGGGCCTGAAAAACAAGGCAGTTCTAGAACAAAAATTTTTCCCACTAATAAAAATAGTGCTTTAAGGCTAAAACTTTGAGGTTCTAATCAGAATCATCTCTTTATAATATATATAAAGGTCAAAACCATAGTTCACTAAAAAATTTGGCAACCCAAACTTGCACAATTAAAATAAATACAGTGCCACGTGACCTGATCTCCCAAAGCCTAGAATTTTGACCTTTACTGAAGTCATCCCAATTCAAATGCTAAAAATAACTGTTTTAGCTGAACAAAATATTAAACTCAATTCTCAGTGTATGTTCCATACAAATATTTAGCATGAGCTTATTTATTCAACAAATAGATATTGTGCCTATCAGGCTACGACGCTTACCAGGCAATGAAGATATAAAGGTGACAAAGATGAACACAGTGCCTCTCCTTAAGGGGCTAAGACAAGTAAAGAAGACAAACAATGACTAAATAATCACAAAAAAGTCATTATCTGAAAGTAGAGAGAGATATTTCAACAAATCTATGGAGTCAGGGAAGGCCTTCCGAGTTCAGAGCCAATGTCTTTGACATAAAAATCTTCAAAGGCTATCATATAAGAGAACCGTATTTCTGTAAATTACTGCTGGTCACTTCCATCAGTTAAATTATTCTGATAACACATACAGGTTAATTTACATGCCAGGCTTATGCTCAGCAGCATATTATACTTAAAAGAGATTTTATAAATCAGAAGTTCTTAGCTATAGTTTTAAACATCAAAATGAATCATTTCTATCACTTCAGGAAAATCAAAAATAATAAATGGGCTGGATGTAGTGGCTCACGACTGTATTCCCAGCACTTTGGGAAGCTCAGGCAGGCAGAACTTGAGGTCAGGAGTTTGAGACCAGCTTGGCTAACACAGTGAAACCCTGTCTCTACTAAAAATACAAAAAACTTAGCTGGTCACGGTGGCAGGCGCCTGTAATCCTAGCTACTCGGGAGGCTAAGGTGGAAGAACTGCTTCAACCTGGGAGGCAGAAGTTCCAGTGACCGAGATCACGCCACTGCACTCCAGCTTGGGCGATGGGGCGATGCTATGTCTCAAAATAATCATAATCATAATCATAATCATAATAAATGAAGTGGCAGCACAGGTTTAAAATAAAATTTCTTCTTCTTTTTTGAGACAAGTCATGCTCTGTCCCCTAGGCTGAAATGGTACGGTACAAAAATAGCCACAGCAGCCTTGAATTCCTGGGCTCACGTGATCCTCCTATCTCAGCCCCACTGAGTAGCTGGGACTACAGGCACATGCCACTAAAATAATATTTCTGAAAAATGGCAGACTGACCGCACGATTCTCTTCCAACATCTTCTTCCCCTAACCACATTAAATTCACAGTAAACGAGTATAAAAAGGTAAAAATACAAAAGAGCTAAGATAGAGAAAAGGAGGGGAAACTAAAACACTCAAGAGAATTTATAAAATTTTTACAAAATTGAAGAGATGGAGGAGTCATACTTGACTTAAGAGAACAGAGGCACTACCTGAGTTCTGCAGAGAAGACCAAATGGAAGTAAGGTATTAATATTTGCTATACAGAATCCCAAAACGGACAAGGCCTTGGGAACTATGGAGCTATGGAGTCAGAGTAAGTAGTGGGGCTAAAAGCAGAGGATGAGATAACAATACCTAAATATATCATTAGATACTCACCAACATACATGCTCTTACATATATGTGCACACGTGTCTGCTTCCAGAAGACTACTGCACCTCCCATCTCTCCTATTTTTTGTAGAAGTTCAACAGCATCAGAGAAAAAGAGCTATAAAATACTGACATTTCAATGCTACATTAATAAAATGCCCAGATCACCAAACGAAAGGACATGTTATGCACAGAGACCTTCTGAGAGGTTCTCAAGTAACAGACGGGTACCAACCACAAATATGTGAGGAAAACCTCCAAAATGAAAGCAAGAGCTTATAGAATCAAACAGAAATAAAAAGGAACCTGGAAGAAACAAAGCAATGCACAGAGAAGGCCAAACAAAGTTATAATTTATATCCTTAGAAGTCAAAACGAAGTTATAATTTATATCCTTAGAAGGCAAAACAAAGATATAATTTACATCCCTACAGCAAAAAGAGAAAATATAGCAGCCATGAAGCAAAATAGAATGCTATAACTCATGAACATCAGAGAACACAAAATCGTTCTTTGAATTTAAAAAGTAGAATAGCAGAAATAAAAAAAATTCAGTAGGAAGGTTGTAAGATAAAGTCCAGGATATCTCCTATAAAAACAAACAGACGAAAAGATTTTTAAAAAATGAAATATAAGAATGATTAGAATTAGATTAGGATCTGTCAGGAAATTTAACTTCAAACAAACAGCAGTTCCAGAAAGAGAGAATAGAAAGAGGGAGAAGAGAAAAATCATTAAAGAAATAATACAAGAAAATTACACAGAATTTTTTAGACATGGATTTCCATATGGAAAGGCCTCTTAAGAACCCAGCACAATCAATGAAAAAATATCCACACCGAAGCTCATTACTGTGAAAATTTCAAGTACCAGAGATAAAGAGAAGATCATAAAAGTTTTTGGAGAGGGAAATACAAAAGACACGACAATCAGAATGCAGGACTAGAGGCTAGGGAAGGGTAAGGCACAGGACTTTAGCATTATTTGACTTCTAAAACAATGAACAGAAATTTTCATAAACACTAAGCAATAATAACATAAGTGCACAAAAGTAGACAATAAACGAATAAAAAATATAGAGAGAGAGAGAAAGAGAGAAAGAGAGAGAGGGAGATTGAAAGAGAGAGAGAGAGATGGAGTTTCACTCTTGTCACCCAGGCTGGAGAACAGAGGTGTGATTTCGGCTCACTGCAACCTCCGCCTCCCAGGTTCAAGGGATTCTCCTGTCTCAGCCTCGCCAGTAGCTGAGATTACAAGCGCCCACCACCACGTGCCCGGTTGATTTTTGTATTTTTAGTAGAGATGAGGTTTCGCCATGTTAGCCAGGCTTGTCTCGAACTCCTGACCTCAGGTGATCCACCTGCCTCGACCTCCCAAAGTACTGGGATTACAGGCATGAGCCACCGCGCCCAGCCAAAAAATAAACGTATTGAACGTTCTTTAGTAGTACCATTGTTTTAAATATACTGTGTTAACTCATTTAACTCTCATAACACCCTAGGAGACTATTAGCCTCATTTCACAGGTGAGGAAACAGACATTGACAGGTCAAGTAATTTCTCCATAATGACACAAGTAGCAAGTGGTGGAGTCAAAGTTCTAGTTTTCCGAACGTGGTCTTTTTAAAAACTGTGCGATACCATCTCTCAACTGTAAAAGTAAAATTAATTTTAAGAAAGAAAAGAAAATACTACTTGAATTCCCTACCTTGCTGATCTGTTCCCAGCTCAACTATGGTTAATTAAAAGTTCTGTCATCACGAATAACGCTATGTTCCTTGCCAAGCCACAAAAGAGTATGTGTATGTGTGAAGGGGGTGGGGGTGGAGGTTTGAGGGTATTTCCTAGTATTTTGAATATTCATTTATAAAAGGACTTTACATTATGTGCTTGTGATCTGCTGATGGTCCATAAAGCAGATTCTGTAACCTAATTGTACTGACAACCTCCACCAAAGGAACGATGAACTTACATCAGATCACCACTGTGTATTACGAAAAGAACAAAGGCTATATAAATTGCATTAAAGTTAAAAACAGCATAGCTCCCTGTTTCCTAAATTATTTTCATCTACGCCTTTCACACTCTTCGAGTCTTGAAAGGAAAATCTCCCTAGACAATTTTCCTAATCATTTACATGACTATTAAATATACTGATGTGACAAAAAAAAATCACGCTCCTTTACTCACTGTTGCCTTTCACACACCTTTACCTTATATTATTAACTACATAATGACAGTTGAACATTTTTATGTGACTTTCTTCTGAAGGAGTTAGCGTCATTCACAGCCTCCTACATTTGCTATCCTATCCATTTTGTGTTTTATTGTACCTACTAATGGGATTCTGGCTTTAGTCGGGGAGGGAAAAAGAGAGAAATACATGTCTCTTTTTGAACAATTTTTTTTTTTATTTTCCAACCTGGTAACATCATCATTCCTTGGGTATAAGGAGGTTAGCATGCAGGTTTAGCATTTCCTTTCTTGGGACTAACAAATTCCCATATGCTAATGCAGTGGCTTTTGAGATCTCAGACCACTGCTTCGAACCTCATCCTAATGCAACAGACCTCCTGGGTCATTTGCTGTCGCCCTGCGCAATCTAGGTGTTCCTTTTCCCCACACCTACAACGGTCCACTTTTCGCCTGTCATGGCCTTCATTTCTGAATCTTTTTTTGTAAGGGGGGAGGGGTGTTGGTTTTGGGTTTGTAATGATACTTGGTAGCTGCAGCCACCTTTAAGGTCCTGATGCATCAGTGACAGCATGACCTGTCTTCCCAACACGTGGGTGACCGGATCCCAGGCTGTCCGGCCTAGGTGTCAGCCTCGCTCACGGGAAGTTCCCCACCCGCGGCCACAGCGCCCGCACCGTCCCCACAGTCTCCGGGGTCCTGCGCACCCGGCACGAAGGTCACAGCCCTCGCGAAGGTGTGACGCGCGCCCGCGCACTCACCGTCTCCTTGGCAGCCGCCACCGGGATGGGCAGCATCCCCCGGCCGCGGGGCGGGTCCTCGGGCTCCGCGACCGCGCTCTCCGAGGGCCGCCCGGTCGCCGTCGAGCCGGCCCTGGGGTCCCCGTATAGCTGGTAGCACACCAGGCCGACCAGCCCCCCGCCGGCCGCCGCCGCCACGCTCAGCTCCCCCCAGCGCCGCCGCCGCCTCCACGCCGCCTCCGCCACAGCCCTCTCCTCATCCTCCCGGGAGGAGAAGGTCCGGCCAGGAAGGCCCGGGGCCGCCCCCGCAGGCCGCCCCCACGGCCCAAGGAGGGGCTGGTGAGCGCAGAGTGGAGGCGGCAGCCGGGGTGGCGGCCACAGGAGCCTTCGCAGCGCAGCCATCGCTGTGACTGCCCACTTCAGAGCTGGGAGGGGGCGGAGAACGGACGGACGGGCGGGGGTGGAGGGGGGCGCCGAAGCCTCGCGAGAAGTCGGTTCCGCGAGCTTCGCGGCCGGCCGGGAGCTACACTTATACTCGCTCTGCCACGGGGACCCGCGACGCCACCGTCAGCGCAGGGGACTCCAGGCTCGGCCCGGGGAGAGCCTAGAAGAGGCGGCGGATCCTGGCTCTGCTCCCCGGCCCCGAACCCCCAGCCCAACCACGCAGTCATAAATTACCGCGCCGGCCCCGGCGACACCTGGCTACGTGGCAGCGCGACACCTCGGGCACAGCCGAGTCAGCGGAACTGAGGCGTGACAGATTGCGGGGCTGCCGGGCGCCCCAGGCTGTCTGGGGCCCGCGCCGCTGCTACGGGCGGGGTGGGTCTCCGAGCGGGGGTCAGCGCCCGTCTGGGACGCTCACATCTCCTAACGGTCTCCTGATCTCCAGACTCAAGGTCGTGAACGATTTGCAATTGTATCTTCACATATATGACAAAAATGAGGTATAAGCATTTGGCTCAAGTCATAACGATTGCAAATTAAGGCAAACACTTTGACGACTCAAGGGCAGCTTCCGGACTTTTGATGGGAGAAGGCTGATGCTGTTTTTTAGAAGCCATTAGCACACCCGAGGTCACTTAATTCAACAAATCGGAACTGTCTTGTGTCTATAAAACGAAGGATTTAAAAACTTCTGTGAATAAGATAAAACCTTGAATGATACCCTGATTTTTGAGGGAAGGGCTGTTGGTATAAATATAAAATACAGAAACGATAAGCGTATTGTGTCATCTTTTTGTTTTTGCTGTACTTTTTGTTTGCTATATTGTCAGTATCAGTTTTTATGAGAAAGTGTAGGTGAAGTTCCTATCAGTTTCTCTCCCCAGACCCCGATTTCGGTAACTTGAATTATGTTAGCTTTCTTCTTCATACTATGGAATAGTGCCGGGAGCCCCTAAAATATTGTGGATCTAAGGGGATAGACAACTAAATACAGTGGTCTCAGTCGGGCTGCAGTGACAAGAGAATACAAGATCAGTTGATTCTGGCAATTCTTATAAAGACTAGAGGCTTTCAGAGGCGACTAAATGAGTTTTTTTTCTGGCTCATGTCCTGCAATTTCTGTTCCTAACACCTTGCATGTAAGTAGCCCATCAGGTACACCCCGTTACCTCTTGTTTTAATAGAGGTTAATAGCATTTTGCTTTCTTAAAGCTGCTAAAAGTGGTAAAAAGAAAAATCTTCTGTAGCAGATGAACAAATTGTGTCTATTTTAAAACCCGTCTCTGGGTTTTTTTCAGTTTCAGCCTGTTGGTTTTATGTAATCAATGCCTAAGGAAGACTCGGTGATAGCTTCTTGCTTTATCACCAAATTTTCCTCCATTTATGCTTTCTCTATATTCTGGAAAATGTTAGTTTCCCCAAATTATTTTCTGGGTAATAATTATATATATTATATGTAATATAATAATTATATTGACAGGGCGCGGTGGCTCACGCTTGTAATCCCAGCACTTTGGGAGGCCGAGGTGGGCAGATCATGAGGTCAGGACATCGAGACCATCCTGGCTAACGCAGTGAAACCCCGTCTCTACTAAAAATATAAGAAATAAAAAGACAGGCGTGGTGGCATGCACTTGTAGTCCCCACTACTTAGGAGGCTGGGGTGGGAGAATCGCTTGAACCCGGGAGGTGGAGGTTGCAGTGAGCTGAGACTGCACCGCTGCACTCCAGCCTGGGTGACAGAGCGAAACTCTGTCTCAAAAAAAAAAAAAAAAATTATAATAGTTCTGACATTGTTTACCTTGAACTGAACATGATTTCCTGATTTTCTCATAAATTCTCGGTGTAGCCTAATGCCGGAATTCTTGGACAGACTGATCAATTTTTATTAGTTGCATGTTAAAAGCTGAGTAGCTCTAGGTGAAAGAGCGAGTCTCCGTCTAAAAAATAAATAAATAAATAAATAATAAAAAAATAAAAAAAAAAGCTAAGTAGCTCTAAACAGGATTAGGGAGGTAATACAATAACATCACATTACAGATGAGGAAAATGGCGTTCTTCATCTAAGGTGACAAATACACATACGTATAGATTTCTATGTAGTTTCTCTACAGTTTTCTAAATTTGATAGAGCTCCTGCAAACAACTTCTCTGGTTAGAAGCTAAGTACTGATGTGAGAAGGGCTAAGTTTAGGTGTGTAAAGCAGTCAGAGAGCTTTGGATAAAATATCTCTCACGTGCAAAAGTAACTTTACTAATAATTTTCAACAGTACCTTCCCTCTAAAGGCCAAATTTCCTTAAGAATAGTTACTGTTTTCTTCCCACGTTTGATGCTCTGTAACTATAGCTACACAAAAATAACCAAATTCCCTTGTTATGTGGGTATTTTTCTCAGTTTAATTCCCAGAGGAAAATTTTTAAGAAAATGCAATATTAGGAATTTGGAATCTTTTTTTTTTTTGAAATTTCAGATAATATTGTTGGAGCAATATAGAGTCAGCCCAATATCCCTTACCTTTTATGTCATTTCTACTGGGCATTAAGAATAACCCCCAAAATGCCCCTACTCCACAGTAAGAGCCCACACCTTGAAAGAAATATCCTTAACATTCACTATGGTCTAGATAAAAAGAAATATTCTGAAACATTAAAAATGTTTAAAACAGCGGGGATTAAGCCAAAAAGCGTTTTTTAGGAAAGCATATACCTCGGTGGATAAGTAATAAATTAGAAGTCAAGAAATCTGGACTCTAGCCTTGGATTTGCTACATTTTAATTATAATGCTTTGGAAGCCACAGTCTCTAAAATAGTGGAGTTGAAATCAGTGATCACTTCTGAACGCATCTTTCTAATGAAGTAAAATGCTCCAAGTATATCAGTAAACCATAGAAAGATACTTCATAGCATTTTTCATATATCATTTCTCTTCTGAAAATCTACAATTGGCCTATGATTGCTTTCTTCTTTCAATTTAAAATTCCATCCCCTGACCACACAGGCTAACGTCTGTAATCCCAGCACTTTGGGTGGCCAAGCTGAGCTGATCACTCAGGAGTTCGAGACCGACCTGGGCAACATGGCAAAACTCCATCTCTACAAAAAATACAAAAATTAGCCAGGCATGGTGGTGCGTGCCTATGGTCCCAGCTACTTGGCAGGCTGAAATGGGAGGATTGCTTGAAGCGGGGAAAAGGAGGTTGCAGTGAGCCATCATTGAGCCGCTGCATTCCAGCCTGGGTGACAGAGCAAAACTCTTTAAAAAAAAAAAGAAAAAAAAAATTTCATTCCCTTATCTAATTATTTTAAGGTTCTACTGCATTTAAAATTGCAAATACATTAGTAATTTTGAAAAGTTTGAAAATGTAAAATATAAGTGTAATAGGCAGGAATGTCTTGTTTAACAAAACTTCTATTGAAATAGACTGCTTTCCTTATTTTGGTCATTGTGACTTCCAGATTCTTGACTAGTTAAAAGAGTAGCAGTTATATCTGAGATCTATATTAGGGCACATGAACCGCCCCATCTCCAGGTCCACTCAAGTCTACCAGCAGAGAGCAAGGCTGCAACCATCTTCGTCCCTCTTGGGAAAGTTGTGATCAATTTCTCAAATTGTCTCCCACCTTCGATGCTGTCTTCCTTAGGGGACAATTAACAAAGGAGACAGTGTTGGGGAAGGTATGTTCTTGTTCTGTTTTCTTCAAAGTGCTAGCCACCAGCAATCTGGAACTCAATTCCTCAGCATCCAGGGCTATGGAAACCAAGTTACCCAAGACACTGAGGGTCTGTTTTCTGTTTTGATGAGCTCTCACTCCCAACGACTGTGATCTGCCTCTCACCCTTTTTCCATTAGGCAAAGCCAAGCTGAGTCTAAGCAACATGAGGCCAGGGCATGCATCTTTTAGCCCAGTTCCTGGCACACATTAGGACCTCAATTATATTTACCAAATGAAAGGCAATATCTTGAGAAGAGGGGAAGGTAGAGGCCAACACAGGAAGGCAAGTTAGGAGACAAGAAAACACAGTGGGGCATCAGACACTAAAGAAGGTGACAAAGCAAGCAGCACATCAAACAGGAAATGCAATCAACACAGATGGGAGGCCAAAGGGAAAAAGCAAGGGATTGGCAAAGAAGGATCAGAGACAGAGTGTGGGCTGGGTAAAGTGGCTTACACCTATAATCCCAGCACTTTGGGAGGCCAAAGCAGGAGGATTATTTGAAGCCAGGAGTTCAAGGCCAGCTAGAGCACCATAGTGAGAACCTGTCTCTACAAAAATTAAAATTAAAATTAGCCAGGAGTGGTGGTGCATGCCTGTAGTCCCAGCTACTTAGGAGGCTGAGGTGGGATGATTGCTTGCACTAGGAGTTCGAGGCGCAGTGAGCTATGATCGCGCCACTGCACTCCAGCCCCTGGGTGACAAAGCAAGACCCTCTGAAAAAAGATGGGGGGAGAACAAAGTATGATCACGGAGAAGGCTTGATTCAAGAACAAATTTTGTGATTTCAAGATTCTAGCACTGAAATTATCCTGTTACATATTGTTTGGCGGTATACTCTTGAACTAGAGCCTGAAAGCAATAGGTTTCCCCCAAGACTCTGACTCTGTCCATTCTTTTTTTTTTCTTTACTTTTCTTTCTTTCTTTCTTTCTTTCTTTCTTTCTTTCTTTCTTTCTTTCTTTCTTTCTCTCTTTCTTTCTTTCTTTTTTTTTAGATGTAGTCTCACTCTGTCACTGGCATGATCTCGGCTCAATGCAACCTCCGCCTCTTGGGTTCAAGCAATTCTCCTGCCTCAGCCTCCTTAGTAACTGGGACTACAGGCATGCACCACCGCATCCAGCTAATTTTTGTACTTTTAGTAGAGACGGGGTTTCACTATGTTGATGAAGATGGTCTCGATCTCTTGATCTGTGATCTGCCCGCCTCAGCCTCCCAAAGTGCTGGGATTACAGGCGTGAGCCACTGTGCCCAGCTGACTCTGTCCATTCTTTTGGTTCTCCGAGGAAAGTGCAGCATCATCCATAGCCAAATGTCACTGACTTGACTGGCCACACCTCCCCTTTTGTTCTTAGATCTTTCACTAGTGACAATAACCAAGCTGGCAGTTGTACACATTTAACTACCTAACTTCCAGACCAGTAACACCCTCACTTTGATTACTACATCTATCCAGTCTGTTTGACATAACTTCCAGGGACTTTGTTGATGGTGTCTCACTGTTCAATTCCTGTTGTTTAAGTCCCGCAATCCCCTGTGTCTTTTTTCTCCATTTGGTGGTAGTGACTTCTTATGTACTTGGGACACAGGCAATAGTGGAACGGACTTACTACCAGCAAAGCCTCCCACCCCAAAACAAGGAAGCTCTTTCTCAATTGTCATGTCCTATTTTCAAGTCTGATGGTGATTAAAGTTTCTATGCTCATCAAAAGGTGTCTTCTGGTGCAGAATAACCTCCTACTAACATAATGATCACCCATTACACAAGCATGACACTTTGGTAGCAAAATGTTATGGGATCTTTGGGGTGTCGTTTTCCTGTCCAGAAACCTCTGTGGCCAATGGTGCCTTTGCCTGAGTTTTGCTTGGGCCCGCTGGGCTAAGCAGTATCTACTAGAGCTGGACATATGCATATCATATCTATGACCCATCAATTTCACTTTTTAGGTGAAATACTCATGAAAAAAAATGAGTACTTACGTCCATCAAAAGACTTATAAAGAAGGCCAGGCATGGTGGCTCACTCTTGTAATCCCAGCACTTTGGGAGGCCGAGGCGGGAGGATCACAACGTCAGGAGATCGAGACCATCCTGGCTAACACGGTGAAACCCCACCTCTACTAAAAATACAAAAAAATTAGCCAGACATGGTGGCGGGTGCCTGTAGTCCCAGCTACTTGGGAGGCTGAGGCAGGAGAACAGCGTGAACCCCGGAGGTGGAGCTTGCAGTGAGCCGAGATCACGCCACTGTACTCCAGCCTGGGCGACAGAGCAAGACTGCGTCTCAAAAAAAAAAAAAAAAAAGTCATATAGAGGAATATTCATAGTAGCATCATTTCTAATTGGCAACAAACCAGAAACTATTCATATATTCATCAACAGTGGCCTGGATTATTAAAAAATGTGGCATATTCACATAATCAAATGATATAAAGCAATTAACATTACTGAATTGCAACTACATGCAATCACTGGGATAAATTTTAAAGCAAAAGTGAGGTAAAGAAGGCAGACACAGAAGAATCAACTGTATTATTCTATTTTAAAAGCTCAACAACAACAACAAATAGATATAAATAATGTTAGCGATTAGGATGGTGGTTTCCCTAGGTGCAGGGAAGTGATCAGAAGGGAGAAAAAGGAGCTTTGGGAGTTCTGTGTCTTGATCTGGGTGCCAATGATATGTGTATTTACTCTATAACTATTCATAGAGCTGTCCACTTACAATTTTTATAACATTTTTATATATGCAACACTTCAATAAAAAGTTTATATAAAAGAAAACATAGATTTTCTTCCTAATGCTCTTATACTAATGTGTTATTTACTAGAGGACTTTGCTCAGTTATGAACTCTGCAACTTAGAAGGAATGTGTAGAGCTTGAAAAGAGTTCAACTAAGAACAATAAAATTGATTGAAGAATTGGAAACTAAAGGAAAAGTTACATAAGCTTGATATAGCCTGAGGAGATTTAACCAAGGAGTATTTTAATAAATTTCTTTCACTACTTGAAGACTACTAAGAAGACACTATTAGTGATTTTTCTTATTTATTAAGGAAAAGGCCCAAAGGAACTTGGTATTTTAAGCAAACAGTGTAGTGTTTCATCTTCTTTAACTTGCAGCATTTTCTCCTCTGAAATGTCCACATGGACAGACCCAGTAGGTATGTGGTCGTAAGGCCTAGTGCAACCAGTACATACACTTGTTTCTGGCTCTAACCCCAGACTGTCAGGTGTTGGATGGGGAAATTGCTTCAAGAGCAGATAACCAAATAGAAGTGCAGTCTTCAGAATGGATGGAAAGCTCAGCATAAAGAGGGAGCCATTAGAGACATCAAGAATAGCCTAAGGTTAGTCAGTGTACATACCTGCAGAAGTTTAGTGGGATGGCCGATCAGTTTCATCCCCTGCCAACTTCAGTTGATTGGTATTAGTTATCCAGAACACTGTGCTAAGCAAAATTATCAGGCCAGGCCCAGAATTCACAGAAAAAAGTAGGTGGGTATCTCTGCTAAGATTGGGCTACCAGATTGGGACTGAGTTGAGTTGTTAAGTCCACCACGGTTCTTTGGAAATGCTCTACTAAGAGAAGATAATGCAAACAACAGCAGGAATGGAAAATCTCAAAAAAATATTCAAATGTTTTTGTAATATGCACGGGAACATTTAATATCTACCCTGTAATGTTATAGAAGACCGAAAAGAATTTAGAGATAGCTTAGTCTGGGAATTTTCTAATCTTTCTAAGTTTTTGTTGGGGAGTGGTGGGCGTGGGGTGAGGAAGGGAGTGCTTAGTAAAAACTGTTTGTCAAAAGAAATCTTATTTCTTAAACCCCAAAATACAAAGTAGATAACAGCACAGTGTCTTTTGTTGAAAAGGAGGGAAATCTGGACCTTGTCCATTTAAAGGCTACTTTTCAGCTCCCACAGTGGAGCCTGAAGTACCTTTGTAGACTATTGGGGCTTAAATGTCCCTAAAATATACACTCTTTCAATTTTTACTGACGAGGAAACTGAGAGGTTGCCAGGTTAAAGAATTTTCTCTGAGTTATACTGCCAGAAATTGAGCCTAGATATTCTGCCCTACATCTAGATAGTTCCTGTATTAGAATAATCAGAAACTGAGAGAATTTAAAACAGTTTTTCTTAAGGCACACTAATTTGCAAGGAATAGAAAAGCAATTACATTAGCTCGAGTAAAAGACATATTTTAAGGATAAAATTGTATAGAATCCAGAGAAAAGTGGTACTATGAGGTGTCAGGAGGCGTGTTAACCAGGTCAGCTCTAGGGACCTACATCACAAGAGCTCAAGGCCATTCATTCTAGCACACTGCTGTGAGCATGACTTGGCTACTAATTCCACAAGTCTCTATGAATCTTAATGCAAATTCTAAAGAGAAAGCATTAGCTTGGTCTGGCCTATAAACGTTTTCTTCCTTTGTTAGTTTTTCACTCCTAGGCCAGCCAGCTGTGTCTGGGAGGAAAGGTGTGGAGTCATACGGAGATGCAGTTTCTGGGAAAGGGAGAACAACTTCCCTTAGAAGGCCCTGTGGACAGGTACCAGTGGTGTGCTGGTAAAGTGTTAACAATGGGTTCTGGGCTAGAAGAGGTGGGGAGTCCCAACTTGTAGTGTTTTCAGATTTCCATGGCATAAATACTCCCACCATGGTGATTTCAGGCTACCAGTATGACATTACTGATTGCACAGTTGGGAAGAGATGCATGGCAGCATATTATCATGTATAATTTCCACGATCTACATCATATAAAAGACAAAATAGATAATGGTAAAGTAAAAGTGATGTTTTTAGTACTTATTACATTTTATAATATATTTATCAAATAAATATAAATTATATTAAGTTTAATATAATTATCTAATTGTAAGTTTACATAATTTAATTTTTAATAACGTCTCTAACAACTGGCTCAAAAACTCCTGAAAATTTAACAATCAGCTCTAGTGAGTTAGTGCAAGTTGGCTCCAGTCCACCAATACGGTATTTAAAGATCACCATCTCTACCTGAGTTTGGAGGCTCTTGAAGACTGCTTCTGACATAAGAAAAGGACGGGGTGAGTGGGACATATGACTAAGCCAAAAAAGATTAGGATTAAGAATTTGCGTTTATGGAAGGATCACTTGCACCCAGGAGTTCAAGGTTACAGTGAGCTACATTCACATCACTGCACTCCAGCCTGAGTGGCAGAGTGAGACTCTGTCTCCAAAAAAGAGTAAAGAAAAAAAAAAAATACGCCAGACACAGTGGCTCACACTTGTAATCCCAGCACTTGGGGAGGCCGAAGCAGGGAGATTGCTTGGGCCCAGGAGTTTGAGACCAGCCTGGGCAACATGGTGAAACCTGGTCTCTTAAAAAAAAAAAAAAAAAAAAAAATTTGCAGGGCATGGTAGTGTGTCCCTGTAGTCCTAGCTACTCCAGAGGATAAGGCCAAAGGATCCCTTGAACCTGGGAGGCAGAGCCTGCAGTGAGCCAATATTGTGTCAATGCACTCCAGTGTTGGCAACAGAGCCAGACCCTGTCTTAAAAAATAAAAAATAAATACAAATAAAAGTAATAAAGAATTTACCACTAGCCACAAAGGGCAAAATGAATTTAGCCATCCTTTAATGAAGAGGAGGGAAACAATCCTTCTCACCCTCCCATGATTGTTAATTGGTTTCAATCAATGTATATGCAGATACTACTATGGAATTATTTCTATTCTATTCTCTCAAATTAATTATATTTGTTGTTCCAAAGACTTGGAATTAAGGAATCATCTCAGTCTGTAGATACTGGACAGGTACAACTAACTACTCAGATGAGGTAGAAATTATTCTTGAGCTGAGTTTGTAGGTATTCAGTTAAAAAGGTATGCTTTTAACAGCTGATATCCAATAGGGAGCAGCTCTCATTTGATATTGCCAGGTAATTAAGTCTTGCTTTAGGTTAAGGTCAATTTTTAGGCTTGATCAAAATATATGATTTCAAATTCACAAGTATAAAATACATCTAATCAATTCTTAAATTTATTATACTTAAATTTCATATTTTGTCCACATGAAGGTATTCATTCTAAAGCCAAAGTAATTACTGAGTGTTTAGGTCACTATGCAATATATTTTTCTGTTAAAATAAATTAGTTTGCCTCAAACACTAGATATTGATCTAAAAGCAGAGTCTGAAAATATGGGTGTTCATAAATTCCTTGGCAACTGAAGCGTATCAAAACCCTTGCTCTTCAAAAATGATTGCAATTCTTTTTTCACGATGATCTCAAATCTTATGCTCAGGAACCTGCAAACCTCGGACCACCACATCAAGGGAAATGAAGTAAAACTTTCACTTGATGACAAGACTTTGTAGAAAACCACTAAATTAACTACACTAACATCATCACACAGGTGCACGGGTCTCCTTGAACAAAGTATTTCAGAGTAAGATGGCCTGTTCCTCCATCATTCCAGTGTTATACTGGGAAACCAGGTTTCATTAGGATTTCATTGTGTGTAGCATTTGTTTCAGGGCATAGGCTTTGATCAAAATCTATGTAATGAAGACCTATACTCCGTGATATCTAGAATTAATCAGTGAACTAAGTCTATGGCTAAACACAAATGTTACACTGATTTACTTATTAAACAAACACCTATTTGCCTGTGAAGAGTTTGTCTCTGAAAGTGAATTTTAAATATAGAGGAACACCAAGCAATAATAAAAGCAGTGTATAAAACTCGAGGTTATTATCCAAATCAGGTGCTTTTTTAAACTGAGAATTAACCAAATGAAGAAGGAAGAGCTGAAAGATGTACTAACAGAACACTTCATCACTTTAAGTCCTACGAAAGTAGAAACACACGAGAAATGAATTTCAGCATATGATGTGAAGGCTCCTTTGTTCTCACTTCCAGTCTGTATATTAAAATTAACTTTTCTTCTAATCTTTCTTCAATGATTAGGAAGGACTGAGATGACAGTCAACCGGAAAGGGCAACCGGGCAGTTGGAGATGTGAAACTATAGCCTTGGGAGAGAGGTGTTAAAGGTGGTAACTGACTACTGCATGGAGCCCTGTATTGGAATTTAAATGAGTTTCAAATGTGAGATTAGTAAAAAGGAAAAAAGCTTTGAAAGTTCACATATGCAGTAAACGGATTATGTTGCAGTCAAAAATTTATAAATTACATAGCGCTTATATCACAATGAGTAGGAACTTGCAGATATATCTATAGAAATACGTGTTAGGATTAAGGGAACTTCGGAAATTGGAAAGTCAGGTATCTATAAAAGTATTTTATCTGGATATTTGTTTTGATAAAATCGGTCAAATATAAAATCAATATAGAAGTCCCATAATTTGAACCCTCCTTATCTTCTTTAAAGCTCTGATTTTAAGGGAAGGAGAATTTAAATAATTTGAAGGGACAGGCTTGTGAAAATTAGTCTGCAAAGCAAAGTTATTGAATTATCTCTTCCTATTAAATTTTGCCTTCAAATTCCCTTCACAGAATGTTAGACTGAATGGAACCACAGAGATAATCGAATCTAAGGACCGTGTTTTAGGGAGGAGGAAACAAGAATGAATCACATCTTACCAGGGGAAATGTCCTGATCTGTTTCCTGTCTGTTTCCCATCCTTTTTCTGGCACTCTCTAACAGAACTTCTTCCAAAATGCCTCACCTTTCCCAAGACTGGGTTAGCACATGTTGCTGCCTATGTTTTATTTATTTATTTATTTACCTTATTTTAAGTTCAGTGGCACATGTGCAGGTTTGTTACATAGGTAAATTTGTGTCTTGGAGCTTTGTTGTGCAGATTATTTCATCACCCAGGTATTAAGCCTAGTACCCATTAGTTATTTTTCCTGATCCTCTCCCTCGATAGGCCCCAGTGTGTGTTGTTCCTCTCAATGTGCCCATGTGTTCTCATTATTTAGCTCCTACTTATAAGTGAGAACATGTAGTATTTGATTTTGTGTTCCTGCATTAGTTTGCTAATGATAATGGCCTCCACCTTCATCAGTTTCCCTCTGCAAAGGACATGATCTCATTGGTTTTATGGCTGCATAGTATTCCATGGTGTATATGTACCACATTTTCTTTATCCAGTCTATCATTGATGGGGGAAAAGTTTTGCAAACTGTGTACCCAACAAAGGCCTCATATACAGCATTTATAAGGAACTTAAGCAAATTTACAAGAAAAAAACAACCACATTAAAAAGAAGACATGGGCCGGGCACAGTGGCTCACACCTGTAATCCCAGCACTTTGGGAGACGCAGGCAGGTGGATCACCTGAGGTCGGGAGTTTGAGATCACCCTGGCCAACATGGTGAAACCCCGTCTCTACTAAAAATACAAAAATTACCTGGGCCTGGTGGTGCATGCCTGCTATCCCAGCTACTCGGGAGGCTGGGGCAGGAGAATTGCTTGAACCCGGGAGACAGAGATTGCAGTGAGCCGAGATAGTGCCATTGCACTCCAGCCTGGGTGACTAGAGCAAAACTCCGTCTCAAAAAAAAAAAAATTAAATTAAAATAATAAATAAATAAATAAATAAAAAAGAAGACATACGGCCAGGTGCGGTGGCTCATGCCTGTAATCTCAGCATTTTGGGAGTCCAAGGCTCGTGGATGACCTGAGGTCAGGAGTTCGGGACCAGACTGGCCAACATGGCGAAATCCCGTCTCTACTGAAAATACCAAAGTTAGCCGGGTGTGATGGTGGGCTCCTGTAATTCCAGCTATCGGGAGGCTGAGGCAGGAGAATCGCTTGAACCCAGGAGGCAGAGGTAGCCGTGAGCCGAGACCGCGCCATTGCACTCCAGCCTGGGCAACAAGAGTGAAACTCCACTTAAAAATTAAAAAAAAAAAAAAAAAAGAAAGAAAGAAAGAAACGAAAAGAAAGAAAGAAAAGACAAAGACGTAAATGCAACCAACAACCATACGAAAAAAAAACTCAACGTCAGTGATCATTAGAGAAATGCGAACCAAAACCACAGTGAGACATCATCTCACACCAGTCAGAATGGCTATTATTAAAAAGTCAAAATAGATGCTGGTGAGGTTGTGGAGAAAAAGGAACACTTATACACTGTTGGTGTGAGTGTGAGTTAGTTTGTGGAAGACAGTGTGGCAATTCCTCAAAGACATAAAAACAGAAATACTGTTAGACCCAGCAAGCTCATTACTGGGTATATACCCAAAGGAATAGAAACTGTTTCATTATAAACACATGTGTATGAATAGTTCACTGCAGCATTATTCGCAATAGCTGCTACCTACTTTTAATAAAGCACCTTGAACTCCCCCAGTCATAGCACTACAACTAGAATATAATGTGCTCCTTTACTTGCTTGTCTCCACCAGCTGGACTATAAGCTTCAGGAGGACAGAAATCATATTTGCCTTTTAACGAACACAAACATTCCCTATTGTGTAGCACGAACTTACATATTTTTTGGATGAATGACAAATACAGCATTTGTTTTTGTAAAATTACTGAGAATCCATGCAAATTTAACCTGAATAGAAGTTCTTTCTTCAGGATAATAGAGCTGTGGATTGAATTATTGTTCAAAATTCAGAAACCCAAGTCAATCATCTATTAGATCAAAATAAGATTGTCCTGAAAAATACATCTCTATTGTAATCCCTCATTAGAAATACTTACCATGTATTATATGTGTAACTTTAAGGAAATAATAGCAGATCTGAGTTTACTGAAGTCAATCATAAAAGGCTGCTGTCTGAATCTTTCATCTCTTATTTTAAAAAATTCAGAGGTTATTTGCTGATGTGACTGTGTATTTTTGTTGCTGATTCTGATAAAATGCAGTTTTATAGGTGATGCAGTTTTCAAAGAAGAGCTTCTCTTTTTACTTGTTTTGCATGACAGCAAACTACTCCAAATCCAGTTCCTTGCCATTTCATTTACTTGACTCAGCTCCTTGTCCTTAAACTCGTTTCACAATTTCATTGCCAGCTAGAAACTTACAGCCTTGTTCGCAGGAAGAGCTTGAGTCAAATATTTTCAGCGTCAACACTTTCGCGGTATCCTGACAGCTGTACAGTATCTGCTGAGCCGCTTTTTATTCCTCCTCAAGACTTTGACATGTTCACAATTTTTCTGTGATTTTTATCTTCACTAACGACCTACTCATGATAGTTGTGCTCTTTCTTTTTTTCATTTTTGGAAGTGAGACTTGAATGAAGACTTTACCAACAGTGTGATTGGAAGCTGGAGAAGTGAAACTTGGAAGCACTCATTCCTGCGTATCAAGGTTCCTCTTGGCTTTATCAAGGGTTTGGCAGCGTATGTGACCACATCGTCCTCTAGTGGCTGACCCCATGAGAGGCCGGTGGCCACTCCCGCTCTGTGGCAGAGAATGTCCTTTCAGGGCATGGGTTTATGACTAGAGGTTGTTATTTTTAAGGTAAAGGATATTTTTCTTAGTAAGCACCTGTTTTCTAACGATCAAGTTACATTTTATGTCTTGAAACAAACATCCGATAACTTAGAACTATCCTTAGTTGGAGGAAACATAAAAATTAATTCAAGAAATCGAAGCAAATATTTCAGATATCTGAAACAGTCTTAAGGAGCATATTGATCAATCAACAGATACTTATCAGGTATGTAAAATATGCCAGGCACTGTTGTAGCTGCTTGATGTACATTAAAAAACAAAATAGACAAAGATCCCTGCCTGCATGGAGCTTCATTCTAGTATGAGGACTTCACGAATGAATGTGAGTTTCTCCCAGGCTATCCTCAAATCAGACTTCTTCTAAATGTGACATATTTCAATAATCATATTCTGTGTTCTGTAAACCGTATTCCGAATATTCAGTAATGTAATTGTTTTTGTCTTACCTGCTCCACACCCCCTTCAGGGCAAGTAGGAAGTGACTGGCAACACATCACATGTTAAGCTGGTGACAACACATTGCATATTAATCACATATTAATAATCATGTATTAATCACATATCAATCATGCCTTGTCGTTCAGAAGTGTTACTCAGCTCCCATCCACTAGTGTTTCTTACTCCAGAGTGATCATTATAGAAATCTATTTATGTCTTCTAAAATGGTGTGCCAAAATTTAAGAAACGCCCTTTTTAGTCCTTTCTCTATTTCTCTTCTCCCAGTTCACCTCCCTATAAGGGATGGAGGTTTATTTCTGCTCCTCCAGCAGTCATTTGGGTAAACTCTGGAGGGGCAGTTCTTGCCTAAGGCTAGATTTCAGTTCAGCATAAACAGGATTAATTACCTCAGGCCTCTAGTTAGGACACAGAAATGGGTAAACAAGGCTTTAGTTGCTCCCATCACTTTGCTTGAGAGAATGAAATTTCAATGTAGTTTAATAAATCATCATGCCATTTTCTGACTTTTAAAGAGAATGTAATTAATCTATATTTTTGATCTTACCATAGATTAAACATTTGTATCTCCATTCCTGTAATGGTATTTTTTTTTTTTTATTTCTAGCGAATTCTAAGGAGAGACAATGAACAAATACATTAATTACATAAATCTACTGACTTCTTAAATTTTATGATTTTATATATATATGTGTGTGTATGTGTGTATATATATATGTGTGTGTATATATATATATGTGTGTGTGTGTATATATATATATATATATATATTTTTTTTTTTGAGACAGAATCTTACTCTGTGGCCCAGGCTGGAGTGCAGTGGTGCGATGATCTCTGCTCACTGCAGCCTCAACCTGCTGGGCTCAAGCTATCCTCCCACCTCATCCACCCAAGTAGCTGGGACCACAGGCGTGCGCCACCACGCCCAGGTAAGTTTTGTATTTTGTAGAGATGGGATTTCATCTTGTTGCTCAGGCTTGTCTTGAATTCCTGGGCTAAAGAGATCCTCCCACCTCGGCCTCCCAAAGGATTGGGATTACAGGCATGAGCAACCATACCTCACCATGAATAGATTCTTTATAAGAGTACAATTTTAAAAAATCAGAATTTTGATGGCAATTTTATACCCTTGGAAAGGCAATTTACCTGATTAAAAAAGTTTTTTAACCTCCACAAAACTGCCAGAGCTGAATGTTGATTATTTAATTTTTAAATTCTTATAATAAAAATACTCCTCTCACGTTTACATTGCCATTATCTTTTACAATAATGCCGCACATTTAATTTAAAATACTGTTTATTTGAAAATGGAAAAACTAAGAACAAAGAGGCTTAATAGCATTTGTGGATACATTCATAATAAGTAAGTAATAAAGGAATGGAAAAATGCCATCTATAATTACTTTTCTTGCCCCATTGTTCAGTTGTTGATTCTGGGAACAATCAAGTATAGTAATGCATGTGAACAGTGATGTCAATTTGAACCACATTTTTTTAGGTATACTTCATTTGCTCTAGAGAATCAATGTATATTACTATTTGGAAATTTGCAGCATAATTTGGTGAGAACAGCATTGAAATTGGATGTGAAACATTTTAATTTCAATTATGATTTTCCCATTAACTAGGTGACATTAATCTGAAAGCCATCTTCCTCATCTGTAAAATGAAGGTGTTTGGTTAAGGTGATCTGGCAAGTTTCTTTTATACAGTGAAAAAAATATAAAATATTTACACCATATAATTTTATAATATATTTAAATGATAATAACAGAAGATCGTATGTAACACTAATGAATGAATGTATAGGAATATGTAACACCAATGAATGTATTTAGCCAGGTGCTGTAAAATAGGCCACTTCCGAAATAGCTTGTTTATTTTAGAAGTATATTTAATTCCTTCATATCCATCTCAAAATGCTATTTTAACATTTAACATTTCACTGTAGGAAGCATAAAAATTATTTTTTTGTGCTCCAAATAAAGAGCATTGTTAATTTTGATGATGCTATAATTCCACAAATCATTTTTACTTTTTTGCTTCCTGGAGCAGAACAATGGAATTTTAAGTGGGTTAAAACCCAGGGAAAATTGATAATGACTATCACCATTAAAATGATAACTTAAATGTTGTAGCACTAATGGATTTTCATACCCATTTATCCATATAATTTCTATATCACGTTTGCAAGTTGGATAGACCACGTGTTGTTATCCTAATTTTAGAGGAAAAAAACTGATTTCCAAGAAGGTGGTGCAATTTTCCCAAGGTCTCTTAACTAGTGAGTATCAATATTCTGCTTATACTTAGCAAGGTGAGAAGGGAAAAATAATACAAGGTAACAAAATTGAATTATGTGTTATTAGTCTTTCCTGTTCTTTGTGGGGGATAAAATGCTCTGGATTACAGTAGCTGCCTTTCCTAAAATAAGCAAATAATAACCAAGATGTTCAATTTGTGCCAAATTTTCATTCTGCTTGAATGTGATCCCTCAAATTATGTGACCTCATGGTCAATTAATATTCCTCTTTTCATGTGTACTGAATACTTCCCATGGAAAATACCCAGCCTGTTCTGGTTAAGGTGTGGGATTTTGTGTGGATTGCAGATGTTCTATGCAAGTCGTTCAAATTCAGGAACTCTGATTTATCACAATTATCTTAAATAATACCTGTTGAAGTTAGATTTTTCTCTCCTATATGAAAGAGCATCTAATATCTAAGTTATGACTTTAAAAATGTACATAAAACTTTTGACATACTTCCATATTTACAGAAAAGTTACAAGAATAGTACAAAGAACTCCACATACCCTTTACTCAAATTCTTCAATTGTTAACCTTTTCTTTTCTCTTCTCTGCTCTTCTCTCCTCTTCTCTCCTCTCCTCTCCTCTCCTCTCCTCTCCTCTCCTCTCCTCTCCTCTCCTCTCCTCTCCTCTTCTCTTCTCTTCTTTTTTAAAGTTTGGATCTTGCTATGTCTCCCAGGTGAGAGTGCAGTGGCACGATCATAGCTCACTGCAGGCTTGCACCCCTGGGCTCAAGTGATCCTTCCGCCTCAGCCTCCAAGCCCTGGCTAGCATTTTTTTAAAATTAACTTTTGTAGAGACAAGGCAACCCATGTCACTCAGGTTGGTTTAAAATTCCAGGCCTCAAGTGATCCTCACACCTTGGCCTCCCAAATTGCTGGAATTATAGGCATGAATCACTACACTCAGCCGATTGTTAAAATTTCACTCCATCAGCTTGATCGTTTGCTCTCTCTGTCTCTTGTTCTGTAAGCTTATATATATATTTATTTAAATTCAAATAAATATACATTTATAAATATTTATATATTTATATTTAAATAAATATGTATATATAGTTTCTGAATGATACAAGAATAATTCTGCAGATATAATGCTTCTTTATCCATAAGTCTTATTTTGTATTTCTTAAGACTTTGCCTTATGTAACCACAGTTCAATTATCAAAATTTGGAATTTTAACAATGGTATAATACTATTTTCTTTTTTTTGACTTTTAGGTTCAAGGGCACAGGTGCAAGTTTGTTATACAGGTAAATGGCATGTCATGGGGATTTGAGGTACAGATTATTTTGTCACCCAAGTAGGTAGTTTTTTGATCCTCTCCTTCCTCCTAATCTTCGCCCTCAAGTAGGTCCCTGTGTCTGTTCTTCCCTTCTTTGTGTCCCTGTGTACCCAATAAAAAGCTCCCACTTATAAGTGGGAACATTCAGTATTTGGTTTACTGTTCCTGCACTAGTTTAGGATTAAGGCTTTCTGCTCCATCAATGTTGCTGCAAAAGACATGATCTCATTCTGTTTTATGGCTGCTAGTATTCCATTGTGTGTATATACCATCTTTTCTTTTTTCAGTCTATCACTGATGGCCATTTAGGTTGATTCCATTACTTTGCTATTATGAATAGTGCTACAATGGACATACACGTGCATGTGTCTTTATGTTAGAAATATTTATATTCCTTTGGCTATATAACCAATAATGGGATTGCTGGGTCTAATGGCAGTTCTGTTTTAAGGTTTTTGAGAAATTGCCACACTGCTTTCCACAATGGCTGAACTAATTTACATTCCCACCAGCAATGTATAAGTATTCCCTTTCCTCCACAACCTTGCCAGCATCTGTTATTTTTCTTACCTTTCAATAACAGCCATTGTGACTGGTGTGAGATGGTATCTCATTGTAGTTTTGAGTTGCATTTCTCTAATGATTAGTGATGCTGAGTATTTTTTCACGTGTTTATTGGTCACATGTATGTCTTCTTTTGAAAAGTGTTCATATCTTTTGCTCACTTTTTTTTTTTTTTTTTTTTTTTGAGATGGAGTCTTGCTCTGTCACACAGGTTGGAGTGCAGTGGTGTGATCTTGGCTCGCTACAACCTCCGCCTTCCAAGTTCAAGCAATTCTCCTGCCTCAGCCTCCTGAGTAGCTGGGATTACAGGCACATGCCACCACACCCAGCTAATTTTTGTATTTTTAGTAGAGATGGGGTTTCACCATGTTGGCCAGGATGGTCTCGATCTCTTGACCTCGTGATCTGCCCACCTGGGCCTCCCAAAGTGCTGGGATTAGATTACAGGCATGAGCCACCGTGCCCATCCTTTTTGCTCACTTTTTAATGGGGTTTTTGTTTTTTTGCTTAATTTAAGTTCCTTATAGATTCTGGATATTAGACCTTTGTGGGATGGATAGGTTGCAAGTGTTTAATCTTGTTCTCCAGGTTGTCCGTCCACTCTGTTGGTAGATTCTTTTCCTGTACAGAGGCTTTTTAATTAGGTCTCATTTGTCAGTTTTTCTTTCTGTTGCAATTGCTTTTGGCATCTTCATCATGAAATCTTTGTCAGGTCCTATGTCTAGAATGGTATTTCCTAGATTATCTCTAGGGGTTTTATAGTTTCAGGTTTTACATTTAAGTCTTTGATCCATCTTGAGCTGACTTTTGTATATGGTGTAAGGAAGGAGTCCAGTTTTAATCTTCTGCATATGGCTAGTGAATTATTGCAGCACCATTTATTAGTACTATTTTCAAATTCACACTCCACATTCAAATGTTGCCAGTTGTTTCAATAATGTTCTCTGTCATTGTTACTGTTATTTTTTGGTTCAGGCTCCATACCAAGACCATCTGTCACATTGAGTTTTCATGTCTCTTTAGTTGCTTTTTTATTTTTTAATTGTTTGAGACAGACTCTCGCTTTGTCACCCAGGCTGGAGTACAGTGACTCCATCTTGTCTCACTGCAACCTCTGCTTCCCAGATTCAAGCGATTCTCCTGCCTTGGCTTCTTGAGTAGCTGAGATTACAAGCGTGCACTATCATGTCTGGCTAATTTTTGTGTTTTTAGTAAAGACGGGGTTTCACCATGTTGACCAGGCTGCTCTCGAACTCCTGGCCTCACGTGATCTGCCCACCTCGGCTTCCCAAAGTGCTGGGATTACGGGCATGAGCCACCGTGCCTGGCCTGTAGTCTCCTAAAGAGACTTTTGACATTTTGGAAGAGCACAGCCAGTTGAAGAATGTCTCTCATTTGGGGTTTATCTGATGTTTCCTCATGATTGGATTCAGATTATGCGTTTTTGATAGTAACAACATGTAAGTGACATTGTACTCTTCTTAGAGTATGAAGAGGCATATGGGGTTGGCTTGTCCCGTTACTGTTACTCACTTTTATCATGTGGTTAAGATAGTACTGTACTCACTAGATTAATTCACTATAAAGTTGTTCTTTTCTCTTTGTAATATTCTTCTTTATCAAACTTTTATCCACAAGTTTTAGCATGCATTGATGTTTTCGTCTGGACCAGCAATGACCCTAGGATGGATGCAAAGTGGTCATTTTTCTAATTCCATCATTCTTTCACTATATATTAGTTGATATTCTGCCATGAGAAAAAGTTTTCCCTTCTCCCTTATTGTTTGATTGGTAGTTTGTGTACTTAAACAGTGGCACTCAAATGTTCTTATTTATTTCATAAATAACTTGTTCCTATAATTATTTATTTTGATGCTCAAATTGTCCCAGATTTGGCTTATGTCCCCTGGACATGTCCTTATTCTTTTTTTTTTTCAGTACTTCCTTGCCTTCTGGCACATAAAATAATGCCCCAGTCCTGGAACCAGACATTTCTCCAAGGTTCCATTGATCATTTTAGTAGGAGATTGAATTGAGAAACCAAGGCTTACATGTCACATATGCTCATTGACTTGGGATATGTTTGCTTCTAGGCCCTTTTAGTGGACAGGGCTAAGGTATGTACATACACATGCACATACACACACACAGGCACCAAGTATTAATACTGATAGTAGCGATTCCAATTTCACACTACAAGGTTCATTCCAATCTTCCTTCTTTTCATATTAGAACTCTATTGTTTAATAATGAAACCCCTAGTTCTCATTATCTTCAATATATTTATTCATTTGTTCAATCCTACAATACACTACTCTAACCCCTGCTGCTGAGGAAAACAATCTTTCTCATTGAAGTTCGAGATTTGTTTATGTAGTTTTTCTTTAGACCTTGATTATATCATCAAAAGACAGAATTTGATAGTTACTTGAATTTCTTTCTTTCTTTTCTTTTAAAATATGTTATTCATCCCTTCTTTGTGGTTATATTACTCACTTTAATAGTTAGGTTCATTTGTTCCTGCTTTTATTCCATCCCCACTTCTCTCTCATTTTTTATTTTATTTTACTTTTTTAAAAATGTAAAACATTAACGTTTCTCCAAAAGTCAAAACTCTATAAAAAGTTCTCAGACCAGTGTCACCCATCCATCCCTTCCACTCCATTCATATCCATCCCCTGGTAACCAAGTAACCAGGTAACCAAGTTCATTAGTTTTTGGTTTATCCATTCTGTGTTTATTTTTTAGAATAAATAATCATATACATGTAGACTTTTCTCATTTTTTTCTTTCTTACAGAAAAGGCAGACACAATATATATTCTTTGCTATTTTCACTTAACGGTATATCCTGAGAATATTCCATGATCATTCATAGAGCTCTTTCTCAGCTGTATAGTGCTCCACTGTGTGAATGTACCATAATTTATTCAGTTTCCTATGTATGGAAATTTATGTGGTTGCTAATATTTTGTAATTATAAATAATGAATAATGTGTAAATATACTCTTATTTTATTGGGGGTGTAAATCATGACTATTAAATCAGCTCTATTTCTTTTTCTCAAATTGAACACATGTAGCAGCATCAAAAGGTATGAACTCCTCATGTGTAAAAACAAAGGTTCATGAGAATATATCATCCGAAAACCTATATAGGGATTATATAGTCTGGAAAACTCTAACTACATTTTGTGGAAGTAGAAGTTGTACCACGTATTTGTATAACAGCAAGGCAAGTGTGGTCTCTAGGAAGCATAGGTAAAGTTGATTAGATTGCAGTGTATACTTAAAAGTTGAATAATGCACTCTTGTAAAACACTCTTCAAAATTATTTAACTTCCCATGATATCATCACGGCATGTGCAAAAAAAAAAAAAAAAATCTTTAGTGTTATCTTTTCCTGTCACATGACTAGTGCAAACAAAAGAAATCCTTATCTTTTTGTTTCTAGTCTGGTCCTTTATAAAACGGCATTAAGCACCATTCAAAACTTACACATTAAAGGTTTGGTTTGGGAAAAAAAGATTTATTTTGTATTTCAGACCAATTATATTTGTTAAGTTATAAAGCAAAAATTTTCACAACAACTAAAGTTTTCTAGTATGTTCTATGCATAGAAAACTATAGCTTTAAAACCATTTTCCTATATGTTTTTACATTTAAGTCTCACAGCAACTGTAGGCATAGTAGCTAGGCTGGAGTTATATTATCCTTATTTTACAAAAGAGAAAATAAAAGCATTTAGAGAATTTAAGGAAATTGGCCTGGGATGTTGGACTCTGGACTAAACTAGAATCTAGGACCACGTTTTTTCTCTGTAAAGCAGGATGTACCTATGTTGTATGGTCATTGTGGTGATCAAATGAGGTAAGACACATATAAATACCAAGGTGTACAAAGAGAAGGCAATTCTATTATGAAAGTATTTAAAATTTCATGACTCTGAATAAGAAATTCCCCATATTTTAGTATATATATATGCAATACAAGAGATTTGAACAGTCTAAGAGCTATAGCTCACACAGCAGGACTAAAGTGTTCATGTGGGAAAATAGTTTATAGACTGAACTAGTAGCTTTAGAAGCAGGCGATGATAATATATTTCCATTGTAGAATAATTAACAACATTACATGTTGCACAGAACTTGGACCTTGAAACAAACCTCATTAAAAGGCACTTGATCTAAGTTTAAAACCCTTAAGTATCTCCTCTTTAAAAGTGATCAGTGGATGTACTGGCTACTTCAGTTATCCTGCTATGAGATTCACACAACTTTGATCTAACTTTCTTTGATTTAACACTGCAATTAAGAAGATTTGGTTCAAAGTAAAAGCTCATTGGTTGATGTTTTACACTGACGTGATAATGTTTACACAGATGTGCTTTGAAATCTTGATTATGGTGGATTTGGGGTCCTACCACAAGACAGACTGCTGTTATTTGAAAGGTGAAATAATATAACTTTTACCTGGTACAACCTTTAAAACAGATTTAGCAATATACGTTTCTAAAGTGATTTATCTCTTTATTGTTTTTAGCCAGTGTTTTTGTTTTATTTTATATCTATCAACAGTAAATCACTTGCTTTAAGAACTCTTTTATAACTTGGTTACACAAGGGTCAGTAGTTAGGCCTGTAGTGATGAAAATGTGTAACTATACCCACTTTAAAGCACCTGCTAATTAATTAGAAAAAAATTCCTCAGAGCAAATAAAATAAACCAGTCAAATCCAACTGAGCTCCCAGGTTGATGCTTTTTCTGAACAGACCATGAAACAAGACTGAGAAAGTAATCTTCATCAATTCCCTAAAACTTTTCACTCAGAGGAAGTGTGAATCTGCCCAATGATTCTCAACTCTTCTACCGCTGAAAAATTTTAACAGAAAGACCTTGAATTTAACCAGTGGTGCAAAACCAGTTTCAATGTTTAAATGGACATATATCTAATTCCTTCGCTTCCGTGGTTTTTGATTTTACAAATATGCCCAAGCACTCTTCAATTTTACCAGTAACTTTTTGAAGTGTCAAAACACGTCAAGCATCAAGACTATTTCCATTGAGTTATTTTTAGATTTTATAATTCAAATGTAAACAAAAAATCTAGCTTTTACAAAAACGCAACTAAGAAAAACAGGAAAGTGCTCTTAGACTGTATAAGGGCCCAAAAGGCCACTCATCCTTTAGGACAATGTTCCAGATACTCATTTTCTATTCATGGCAAAATATAGAAATGTAAACCATTTCTTTCCAGCCTATTTGGATTTACTCTAAATCCTTCGACTCGTGATTATATTATGTTATTATTTTACACTAATTAGAAGTTCATGGCCTCAGCACACAATTAAAAATACATATGTGTATATGCATATATACGGCAATTTTGGTTATATTATGTGCTGAGTAAAGATAAACATTAAAGAGAAATTGTAAAGGGGGGAGGGAGGGTGTTCCTTACCTAACCTTGATTATGTAAAGAAAAATCCCCCATCTAAATGATAAAAGAAAGGAGTAATGCTTGTACATTTTATTAGTGTTTTAAAATTAGTGAGTTAAACTGTCAAAGCTTTGATTTTTCTTTCATGTGTGTCTGGGCAGGTCTGTAAGCCTCAGGTAACGCCCTTTTTCCTTCTCCCTCGCTTACCTTTCTTTGCACCTGTCCACTGCAGGCTCCCAAGGAATCCAATTCTCCTCTTCTCTCTTTCCTCCTCCTACCAATGCCCTCCTTCTTTCTCTCTCTCTCTCTCTCCCCGCCTTCCCTCCCTCCTCCCTTCCTCTTCTTCTATATACCTGCCAAGTTGGGCTCCTTTTAGCGGCGATCTATCACTGCAAAGCTCACATCAAAGGCGGTTGCACGGCTGCAGCTGAACAGCATCACCGCTGTCCCAAAGACAACCCCAAAGAGGGGCCTCGACTGCACCTCCTCGAAGTTGCTGGCTGGCTTTGGCCAAGTGCAGGAATGGTTTTTGCGAGGGTATGGATGGAGAAGTGCCAAGGGCCCCTTTTGGTCACTTCCGAAGAGCAAAAACGTGTTGAGAGGAGACCGGTTTAAGATTTCAAACAGAACCTCCCCAGCGCGCATGAAAGGACTTGATTAGCATATGTCAAGAGGACCAGCTTATATACTCGGTGTGTATGTACACAGGACTCTGATCTGATCAGTTTGCGGAGTTGGAGCCCCAGCCCCCAGCCCTAGTCCTAGTATTGGCAGCGGCAGCTATAGATATTTCTGCAAAGCCAGCAGCCAGCTCCCACCTACCCAAGGAGAGAAGATCGCTCCAAGACAGTGAGAGCTTCCCTGCCATTTCAGTGCAAAGTCCCTCCGGAGCGACCTCAGAGGAGTAATCGGGCCTTAACTTTTTGCGCTCGTTTTGCTATAATTTTTCTCTATCCACCTCCATCTCACCCCCGCAACACTCTTTACTGGGGGAGTCTTTTGTGTTCCGGATCTCCCCCTCCATGGCTCCCTTAGCCGAAGTCGGGGGCTTTCTGGGCGGCCTGGAGGGCTTGGGCCAGCAGGTGGGCTCGCATTTCCTGTTGCCTCCTGCCGGGGAGCGGCCGCCCCTGCTGGGCGAGCGCAGGGGCGCGGCGGAGCGGAGCGCCCGCGGAGGGCCGGGGGCTGCGGAGCTAGCGCACCTGCACGGCATCCTGCGCCGCCGGCAGCTGTATTGCCGCACCGGCTTCCACCTGCAGATCCTGCCCGACGGCAGCGTGCAGGGCACCCGGCAGGACCACAGCCTCTTCGGTACGTACTAGCATCCCGACCCCACCCCCACCTGCGCCCCAGCTCCGCTCCTCGTCCCCTGCCGGTTCACCTCCCTCTTTGCCTGCCAAGGACGTCCGCGCTGCGCGGAACTCGGAGCTCCCCTGGACCCAGCCGGTGCGAGAGGCAGACTGGGGCTGAAGGGCGGGCCAGAGTAGGCGCGGGGAGAAATTTTCCTGCCAGTTTGTCGCCGCTGCCTCTAGCAGGGCAGCAGCTCCAGACGCTGGGGGAGGGAGGAGAAAGGGTGGGCGCTCCGCAAGCTCCTTCCTGCCTTCCCCATTGCCCTTCCCACTGCCGGGGACACCAAGACCTGGTGAACTGGGCATCACAGTTCTTGCACTGCTTACCTCGCAGGCAGTTAAAAAAAAAAAAAAATCCCTATATGTTTTTCTCCGATTTCGTTTCTCATTTTCCCTCATGCCGTCCACTTTACAAAAATTAACAACAGGAAGCACTGGGCTTCTTTAAACATGCCCCACAGTTATGCAGCTGATTTGCACCCGGGGCTGCTCTTGACATGGATTGCGAGCATTTACGTGTCTACCTAGAGACCTGCAAATGTTCACCTGAAGAGTTAGCAGATTAACTTTCCGTGGGCACCTTCGCTACTGTAGGGCTCACCTGTCTGAGGTTCCCTGAGCTCCTAAGTTCTATCTGGGCGAGAAAAGAAAAGGAAAGGGGGGAGGGGCGGGGAGGGGGACGACCACCCGGCTACTGAGCATGCCTAGTTCTTCAGCCAAGCTCCTCTTTAGAAATTCTGCAACCTGAAAGCAAGGATCTTGGTATTGACCTTAGGAAAGAGGAAATGGGAAAGCGAAAGAAGATATGGGTGGGAACACAGAGGGACGGGTTTCAGAATACCTCCAGCAGTACCTGGGAAGAGAAGGGGTTAAAAGAAACAAGAGAATGATTGTTAAGGCAGTGTCTGTTAAGAGATACTGGATCGGGTGGGTCTCTCCTGTTAATGACTTCCTAACTAGCTGTGTAACTAGCAAGTCCCCTCATCAGTCTGAGGCTTAGTTTTCTTTTCTGTACAAAGATGGGGTGCTCTCCCGTTCTAATAGCTCAGGATCTTCCCCCATAGCTGAAGTTTCCGTTCTATTAGTTAACCTGCTAGCTATCTCCAAGGATTTTGATCATCAGACTTTCGACATTATTTGAAAAATTCGTTATATTTTTAAAAAAGATACCGTTAATTTGTCAGCCACAATCTGTAGCGCTATAGAGTTCTTTGAGAATTCACCCCATCTCTGAATGGCCCTCTCTTATCGTGTCCTCACACCCTTGTTCTTATAATTATTCCCTTTTTGACTTGTAGGACTCATTAAAACTTTGGAGAAGTGTAAATCTCAGTTTGAGGGGGCATTTGTAACCCTAGATGTAGAAATAAGCATGTGGTGGTCATTTGGTAGCACTTAAAGGCTTAGAAAATTAACTTTTTAAAACCCACATGTTTGCAGCTTCCACTGATCTCTTCCAAATTCCCATTGACTATCAGTCAAGAGTGTCATGACCTAGTGGCCAACCTGGGGTCACTTTTAGAAAGTGGTTTTTAAATTGGGGAGGCTTGAGATTTTTCTAACTCCTGGCCTCCAGCAATCTTCCCGCCTTGGCCTCCCAAAGGACTGGGAATACAGGAGTGAGCCACTGTGCCTGGCCCTGAGATTTCGGTTCTAAAGAACTTTACCAACACCAGGTGGCTCAGTTCTCTTGCCTTTAAGGATGACTTCACTGCGCTCATTGCAGAAAAATATTTCAACTACCGGAAAGATTTAGAAATAAACACAAATGTGATAATACTTATAGGTAGATAGCAGGTAGAAGTTAAGCTTAGGTAGTAGTCAGAATTTCACCCTGCCAAACACAGTGTAGCCTTGGAAATTCTACTTTTAAGAAACTTGTGGCCGGGCGTAGTGGCTCACACTTGTAATCCCAGCACTTTGGGAGGCCGAGGCGGGTGGATCACGAGGTCAGGAGTTCAAGACCAGCCCGGTCAAGATGGTGAAACTCCGTCTCTACTAAAAATACCAAAAAAAAAAAAAAAAAAAAAAAAAATTAACCGGGCGTGGTGGCGGGCGCCTGTAATCGCAGCTACTCGGGAGGCTGAGACAGGAGAACTGCTTGAACCCAGGAAGCACAGATTGTAGTGAGCCAAGATCACGCCACTGCACTCCAGCCTTGGTGACAGACCAAGACTCCGTCTCAAAAAACAAACAAACAAACAAACAAAAAACCTTGTAATTACACTGTAATCTCCCTAGTGACAGGAAAAAAAAAAAAAAGGCCTCTTCTGCTTTGTGTCTGTTTATAAGACTAACCCAATGGGGAGAGATTAGTAAATATTTGTAGACTCGATAACATTCATTAATGGCATTTAATGGCATTTTTTTAGGAATGGAAGTTGAATATCAGAATTGTCATCTGGCTAGCACATTTTGTTTTTGCTAAATTTGTGTTAATGATTTAGTAGCTTCAAAGAAAATGACAGATTGAATTTGCGCCAGTGTAAGTCACTCTATAGTGGGAGGCTATGTATAGGAACAAAATACTCACTGTTAAACAAAAGGAAGATAACCCAGATTAGTCTGGGAGTGAATGGCCTCCTTATGATATATTATAGTGCATACTAGTGGCCTTCGATAGCTTAGACATCATAATTTACTTTAAGGGAGTGTAGGTAAGAAGAAAGTTTATGTTCAACCTATATAAGATTATGTGTTTCTGTATGTTTGGCTGATTTTGCTAGTGCTTCAGTTACTAATTATTAAATTATATTTTATTTTTTTAAACTCTTATCTTTGCTATCAGAGTGACAGTTTTGAAAACTCAACGATGGCTATTTGAGATGTTAAAGGGAATAACTTTTTTTTTTCCTGCCAATTTGATACTAATTTGGCCATGAGGTATCTCTGTGTTTATAATGGAGTTTTCCTGCACAGTAGTACAGCAGAAACACCTTACCTAATACGTAAACATGGAATCATTTCTGAAAAGAAAAAAAAGTTTAGCCTGAGATCAAACATATTTCTTTAAAGGCTTTTCCTTTATTCTCCCCTATTCTCCATAGATTTGTCTGATGTGGTTGCATTGTGGGTTGACTCACCTGTTTATTATGATTATTAAAAAGACTGGCTTTGAAAGTGATACCAGAAAGACAAAGTACCTCCAAGTCTTTTTTATGGGACACTGGGCATTAGAAAATCTATCTAAAATCTGTGATTACCTCTTAAGGAAAGTTTTTCATGTCTACTCTTTGTAAAGGAATTAGCTTAGTTGCCACCTCATATTATAAATAAGAAAGACTTGTCAAATCTCATTTAAGAATCAAATGATTACAAATTACTACGGGGTATACTATTTCCTCAAGGAGAAAAAGGATCAGAATTTAAAAGTGTGACTAAAATCTTTAAGAGGAACACACACACAAAACATATAACCTCTTTCCCATCAGTCCCATGAGCCATTGCAAAATTATTTATGCCTGGTTATATATAAGGTTTTGGATGTTGTTTACTAAAGTTAAAACTATTGCATATAATTATTCTAAGAATATAAGTCATCTTTTGTCTTTCTACAGCTACACATTTTTTTGGCAAGATGACAGCATTAAGATAAGAATTAAAGTATAGGTGGTTTACCTCTGAGTTTTCCGAGAAAAAAGGAACACTTTATGAGATCTGTTATATAATTAGCTTATATGGAAATTAAACCTATATTTTATTGTAGTTGAAAACTTGTTCTATTCTACATTCTAATCACTTAATCAGTTCCTGTTCTTTGAAAGACAAGAGAATCTTAATGTAAATCAGATACTTAAAGGGAATTAAGTTGCATTTCAGCCACAGTACACTTTTTAATTTGAATGTAACATTCAATACAAAGTAATTATACATTTGTAATTATATTCTGAATGAAATTACATTACTATATATATTTTCTACCAATTATGTTTTGGGCCTATGTTTTTGTTCCTGGCAGGACTCTTTTGCTAACGAACTTGGCAGTGAGTTTGATTTTCCTTCACTCCCCACCTCTGTATTTGTCATTATGATGGCTGTCCTATGGAGTCTGAGCCTTCTTGCTATATCTTATCTTCTCTCTGCCTTAGGCTTTCAATGAGGGATCCTGGCTCTTTCAAGCCACTTATAGACTATTTAGCAGTGTATTGTTGCTGTAAGATCCTTGATAGCTCTAGTGTTCTACATGATCTCCTAATAGTTTGAAAGAGCTCATTTGTCTGGCTAAGAATCTCTGTTTCTGACAAAGAGTGAATTAGGCTTTGGATAGAATAGAGCCCTGCATATCAGCGAATAGTTAGATTCTGTACTTTCCCTTGGCCTTGGGAGTATCACGTGTCTAAACAGGAACTTGTACAATAAATCAAGAAATGACTTAAGAGCAAGAGTCAGGCTAAATGGTACACATTTATACTGTTTGTAGAGCTCAGGATGGGGTGAAGGGGTGAAGGTAGAATGCTATTGAGGAACGCAGTTCCAAGCATAGAAAATACAGCTATGCTTTTTCAGCAGAGTCAAAGAGGGAAGAATGAGACAAAGGCATTAGTCCAAAGTTTAGTGTGTGTAGAAAAAAAAGGGTGATTCAGAGGGAGGCGTTAAGTTTTACTTTTTTAAACTATAGTGTATCGGTGTATTTAGGGAAGAGTTTTTGATCCTAGTTTACTGATAAATGGAAATAATTCTGGAAAGTTATTGATAGCAAATCTACTTGCATGCTAAATTTATTATATTTTGCTATCATAGTTAATGAATTATAAAGTCCTTTTTCTTCTCTGAACTATACAATTTAATTTTTAAAATTACATAGCAGGAAACATAGCATATTACATAATCTGTAAAGTCTTGAAACTACCGTATTTTCCTCAAGAAACAGTGTCCTGAAGTAGAAACAGTGGATTAGGGCTAAGAATGTAAGTTTAAATATCAGTTGTACCAATTATAAATATCATGTCCCTTAGGCAAATCAAGTAACCTTTCTGATCTTCAGTTTCTTTATATGCAAAATGGGGATAATAACATCTTCCCTATTTATTTTAAGGGCTGGTTTTTTAGGGCCTGGTGAGAAAATACCAACAGATGCCCTTTATTAACTGTAAAACACTGTTATACCCAATAAGGGATGCTGCTGCTCCTAGAAACAGATTGACTTGATTTATTGTAAATAAAAACAAAACAATGAATAGAAAATGGTTATAATTAACTGATGGGATCATGGAAAACTGAGAATACCTCTATTATGTACTAATTTATGATAATCATAGCTTCCATTTGTTGAATGCCTAAATGTGTCAGTCCTCACCCATCTCCTTAAGGGAGGTATTTCCTCCATTTTGCATATGAGAGGTTAAAGTTCAAAGAAGACAAATGACTCCCCTACTCAACCTAGTTAGTAAGTTCCTGAACTGGAATTCAAACCCAGCTCAGTATGGTGTAAGATTTGACACCCTTCACATTATACCATTGTTGTAGGACTTTCTCCTTAGTTCAGTTAAAAGCAAAGGTCCTTGTCACATGACCAGGAAAGATTAGGCTCATGGACCATAGAAGGGTGAGAAAAATTGAATTTATTGAGCATAAAGAAAAAAAACTAAGCAAAGAGAGGTTCCTATTAACAGGCCCCCATCTCACAGATTGAATCCCAGGTTACCGCCCCATTACAGTAGAGGCCAGGCTCCTCCCCGCCGCAAAGGGCGTCAACTTCCCGAGGCGCCATCATGTTATCCCGGCACACAGGCCGGTCAGAGTTTCTCCAGGAACCCCTTTATACTTGGTTGTCTCACCATGATGAACAATTTTTTCCTTTTTTGTCTTTTTTTCATCTGTCATAAAACAATTGCATAGCTGTTTTCAATTTACAAAGGACTTTTACACATACATCATTATATTTGGCAATAATGGCCAACTACCGCTACTATTCGGAAGATTTTTGTTAGTCATATGTTCATTCATAAATACAAAACATGATGTTTTTATGAATTTGTTTACATATGCAGGTATCTTGGAATTCATCAGTGTGGCAGTGGGACTGGTCAGTATTAGAGGTGTGGACAGTGGTCTCTATCTTGGAATGAATGACAAAGGAGAGCTCTATGGATCAGTACGTATTATGTGTATTTTTTATTATTATTGTAGTTCTTAAAATAATGACTATCTATTATGCAATTAAAATGTCTACCAATAATGTCTGTTAGAAGTGTATAAAACATAGTTACGTAGACATTGAATTCTATATCCTGCTAAATTTCCATGTGTCTGGGCAATAGTATAGTAACTCAGTTATATTTTTGAAACCCCCAACCATTATTGCCTTCAGCTCACTAGTTCTTCCTATTGATTACCTTGAGTCTTTCTAGTTTTCTCTGTATTTTAATAATTCCCTCCAGAGACAGAGATAAATGGGAGAATATTTTTTTCTTGCCATGTTAGACTCTCTCACCTTTATGTTTATTTAAGGTAAACTTTGTTTACCTGTTATCATCTTCCACAGCTAAATATACATCACTCACTTGCTGACCTTTTTATGTAAGAAATAAGTGAATAAAGTTGTGGGATACTACAAGTAAAAAGAGAAGATGGCAAACACACTGTTCTTTTATGCCTGTAGTCTTGAAAATTACAGTAGCCATGGGCTCACTCAAAGTTGTATTGGGCAATTTTTAAGTTGCTCCTAGGGATAAGTGCACATCTGTGGGTCTACTATGTATGTTTAAATATGCCACATAAGGTATACTTCTCAGGTTAATATTTCATCAGTATAAGTTTTTTGTTGTTGTTGCTTTTTTTTTTTTTTTAGAGCAAAGCTGCAGTAGCAACACAAGAATTAAAAGAGCAGGATGATATCACACTCTACCTTACAGCACAATATGGATTTCTCTCTTTCATTGTTAACATTTTTCATTTGTTCACAGTTGCTTATATGCTTTTACAAGAATTGGTAAGATAAAAATGTGTGCCAGTATCCCACTCCTCTTCTTACGTGAACTCTCTTCTTGAGGTTCAAGTCTCTATAATTATTTCCATCAAGAATTGACTTTGTATGATTAAGCAGACGGCACTATGTGGTAACTTTTTTTATTAAAATCTCAACTGGAACCACAATATTCAGCTAGCATCTTAATATACACTGAGAAGAATTGGTGATGATACAGAAGCAGATGAATATTTGTCCTTCGTAAGGGTAAAACTTGTTATTTCTAGGCTTCCTGTCAGCTCAGAACAAAGAAAAACAATGCAATGTGTAATAATCATAAGTGTAGAATTACAATAAAATTAATAGAAGTACAACAGAAAAAAAACATGCACACAGTCTTCATGTATATGTTGGATTTTTAAAAAAGCAACTGTGGTTTATCCCTTAGGACAATATATAGTCCATTTTGAAAAGACAATAAATCATTGGGCTTTTATCTTAATCGTAAGAGATCCAGATATAAATTAATCATGGAGACTGTATCATCAAACAATTAGTAAATTCATAAAGAGAAGATATATGATTTGGAGTGATGATCATGAATTTGGAATTTGGTTCTTAGCAAGATCTTGAAATGTTCCAAGCTGAGAGTAGAGGCTCGATAGATAGGACTGTGGCATCTAACGATGGAAAAAGATAAACTACAGGTCTGCTTGGTAGTGATGGGAGTAGTAGGGTGATAATATGGGACATGAGAAAATTCAGGGTATTTATTAGGTATTTGAAAATAAAATTGGGAATTGACATTTGACTTCAAGTTCTTTAAAGGAGGGGTCCCCAACCCCTGGGCCATGGACTGGTACTGGTCTGTGGCCTGTTAGAAACTGGGCTGCACAGCAGGAGGTGAGCGGCAGGCAAGTGAGCAAAGCTTCATCTGATTTTACAGCTGCTCTCCGTTGTTCATATTACCACGTAAGCTCTGCCTCCTGCCAGATCAGTGGTGGCATTCAATTTTCAAAGGAGCATGAGCCCTTTTGTGAACTGTGCATGAGAGGGATCTAGGTTGCGTGCTTCTTATGAGAATCTAATGCCTGATGATCTGTCACTGTGTCCCATCACCCCCAGATGGGACAGTCTAGTTGCAGGAAAACAAGCTCAGAGCTCCCACTGATTCTATATTATGATGAGTTATTTCATTATATATTACATATAATTATTTCATTGTATATTACAATTTAATAATAATAGGAATGAAGTGCACGATAAATGTAATGCACTTGAATCACCCTGAAACCATCTCCTCTCCCCGTCCTGGTCCGTGGAAAAATTGTCTTCCATGAAACTGGTCACTGGTGCCAAAGAGTTGGGGACTGCTGCTTTAAAGTACACTGCCAGATCAAGTCACTTGCACTAAGAATCAGAGATGACATATTAACTAAAACAAAATAAAGCAAAACCAATTTAACCTTTTTCTTTCTTGGACAAGGCAAAGAAATGAAAATAAAGAGTTGAAACTTGTGAGGCAATTATCTCAAAGGTATTTTTTAAAAAATAATAGTTATCTTCTCTCTTTCAGGAGAAACTTACTTCTGAATGCATCTTTAGGGAGCAATTTGAAGAGAACTGGTATAACACCTATTCTTCTAATACATATAAACATGGAGACACTGGCCGCAGGTATTTTGTGGCACTTAACAAAGACGGGACTCCAAGAGATGGCGCCAGGTCCAAAAGACATCAGAAGTTCACACATTTCTTACCTAGACCAGTGGATCCAGAAAGAGTTCCAGAATTGTACAAGGACCTACTGATGTACACTTGAAGTGTGATCGTGACATTATGGAGGAGTCAAACCACAACCATTCTTTCTTATCATAGTTCCCATCATAAAATAATGACCCAGGAAGACATTCAGAATGTTAAAGTCTATTTTCTACTGGGAGACTGGATTTGGAAAGAATATTGAGAAAAAAACAAAAAAAAAGTCTTGACCAGAAATAGATCATGATCACTCTTTATATGTGAATTAAGTTCCCTTAGATATGTTGGATTCGTCCTTACCAGTAGACTGACTCCAAAAATCTCTTAAATTGTGGATAACGGGAACCCTCACATGGTTGCTGCTGGTGCCTCACCTCTCTGGATTATGTTTACTTTAAAATTTATGTTAAAACTAGAGGATTCATGTTGAAGAAATGGATTGACTTAACCAAGATCATTGCTACATAAACTCTGAGGACCTTGTAGAATTCACAGGTTATAGCATTATATGTTCAAAAAAAAAAAACCAAAAAACTAAACAACACCTGGGTGAAACATGAACTATGAAACGTGCCACACCAAGACAGAACATTTTTTAAAACAATGGACCTATTTATACATTTTCAATTTGAAAATATTTATTATATGTATTTATTTATTAAAGAGTTTATTTTTTACTGGGATATGAAGATAATACCAAGAGTAAAAAAAACAAAACTTCCTTTATTGTGCCATTACTTTATTGTGGTGTCTTGCTCTGTAAAGAAGACATTATTATACCACATTAACCATAGAATCAGATTTTGAATTTCTTTTAAAAAATATAGTGTAGATTATATTTTTATGCAGTCAATTGCCTTCTAAATGTAACATTGGTTCCTTTTGGCCTAGAAAAGTGCTTTATTGATTTGTATTAAATTCAACACACATTCAAAAGGGAATTAAACATTGTAATGTAACGTTTTGGCTTCATTGCTTTTCAGGTGAAAGTTCTTTTATTTATATAACATTTAAAAAATGACAAAATATTAAATGCTCTAGAGAAAGAACTTCTAGTATTTAAAGAACTTCTAATGTAGAAAAGTATTGAACATTACGGTCAACTTATGTTTACTTATTTTCTTAATTCAGTGTGGCAAAGACCATTTCTTTCACCCAATACGATTGTAGAAAGAATAAGTCTTTGTACCACCTCCATTAACAATGGTAAGTCCCCATCTACCTGAGTCTGGTGTTCTTTTCATCATCTCTCTTATTTAGCGATTTACTCAGCAAACATTTACATCTACCTGAGTCTGGTGTTCTTTTCATCATCTCTCTTATTTAGCCATTTACTCAGCAAACATTTATTTTTTTGTTTTCTTTTTTAATTAAATTTTTTTTTTTGTAGAGATGAAGTCTTGCTATGTTGCCCAGGCTTCTCTCAAACTCCTGTCCTCTAATGATGTTCCGACATCAGCCTCCCAAAGTGTTGGGATTACAGGCATAAGCCACCATGCCTGGCACAGCACATGTTCATTAAAGTCTACTATACACCAGACACTGTGTTAGGCACTAGGGGAAATGGGGTGGTCCAGATAGAGGTGGGCCCTACACCATGGAGGTTAATGGCTGGTGGGAAAGAAAGATAGTAAACAAGTAAATTAACAAATGCCATAACTATGAATGATGATTTACTCTATGAGGAAAACAAGGTTCAGACAGAAAAAAAGAAAGAACAAATTTAGGATGGCTCAGAGAAGGCTTTTCTAGGGAGATGACATTTCTGATGGGCCCTAAAGGGTATGAAGGGGCTATCCAGGTAAAGAGAAGGATGAGAACCTTCTAGGGAGAGGAAACAGTTAATGTGGGGTTCCTAAGGCAGAAAATAGCTTTGTGGCTGGAGCTTAGTGAGCTATTGGGAGAGTGGCAGAGGTGAGTTTAGAAAGCTAAGCAGATACAAATTCTGCTAGATTTGTAAAAGTTCTTCTGAGGTTGTATTTCCTGGTGCCCAGCAGCTGTCAATGCCGCTGCCCTCATGGTTGGGCATGTGGTCATGATAATGGGACCAGCTGCCACTCTTTACCAACCCGGAGACCTGGGTAAGACACGGATTGCTGGCCTCTACCCCCAGAGTTTCTGATGTGTAGTTCTGGGGTGGGGTCTAAAAATTTGCATTTCTAGTTTCACCTGGTTTCCTAGGTGATGTTGACCACACTTTGAGAGCCACCAGTCTGGAACAATGTTTCTAACACTTAACGTACGTATGAATCACCTGGGGGTTCTTACTAGAGGGTGTTCTGGGATTTTGCCTTTCTACAACTTCCCGGGTGATGCTTGATGCTGCTAGATCTTGAAGCATACTTTGAGTGACAAGACTATTGCTTTAATGCTATCTTATTTCTATATTCGTTCACTGTCTCATTACTTATGTAAATTAGTGCTGATGTGTAGGGTGAGAGGAGAGAGTTCAACATATGACTTTAATAAAGCTACATGTGAATGTTGGTGTATGTGAAGAGTTAGGTGTGCACTCGGGTGTGTATATGTGAGAGAGAAGGAAATGTTTTAGCTCAAAACCTCTTGGTTTTATGAATGTAAAAAATAGTAAAAATAGTTTAGCAGTAGTACTTTAATAATCTTCAAAATAACCTCATTTTTCCTTTTATTTATAAACTAAAAAGTAAAAAACTACTTTTGGTTCAATGCTTGACATCCATATTTAAAGTACATGCTCTAAAGCAAGCATTAAGCAAATATTTTAAGTCTCTTGCAAAGTGGTTCTGGTGTCTAAACTTGTAACTATGAGGGAAATTGTATACATTTAAAAAGACAGTCCACTTATCAAAGATGACCCCAAATAAATGTTGTTTTTCAATCAAAAATTTTTTGAGATATAACAGGAATATATGTCTAACATTTTATTGTGGCAGACACTTGTAGTAATTTGAGGAATGAAATGTGATTAGAGCAATGGCTTTATAAACTTGTAGAAAACTAGGAAGTCACTATATCTTTTAATCTTATTATGTTTATATATTGGCATTCATTCCTATGTCAGAAAAATAATTTACCTTTGCTGAACTGACACTATTTGAAGAAACGATTATTGGGTATCCAAAGAGATTTTACTCGATACTACTTAATGGAAGTGATATGTCAACATGTTAATTAATTCATACATGGAGAGATAAGAGTAATTTGGTTTATTATCAAATTGATATTTTGAAACCAATTTATTATATTCTCAGGATGCTAGTGAGAAACTTCATCTGTTATCCTTTTCGTCTCCTTATTTTCTTCATTTAAAAATGTTGTATTAGTAATTATAAATTAACTTACAGTTTTTATTCTTTTTTTCTTGGAATATTAACCAATTGCCAAACTCCTCCACATTTTCTGTAATGATAAGAGAAATCTAAGTACATGGGGATGGAGAAAACTCTTGGTCTGTCGATTCCAAAGGATTTGGTTTTTAGACAAATGCAACGTCAAAACAAGGAATTTATTTTATTTGTTTATTTTTTATTTTACTTTAAGTTCTAGGATACATGTGCAAAACATGCAGGTTTGTTACATAAGTATATATATGCTATGGTTTGCTGCACCTATCAACCTGTTATCTAGGTTTTAAGCCCCGCATTCATTAGGTGTTTGTCCTAATGCTGTCCCGCCCCTTGCTCCCCATCCCCCAACAGGGCCTGGTGTGTGATGCTCCCCTCCCTGTGTCCACGTGTCCTCATTGTTCAACTCCCACTTATGAGTGAGAACATGCAGTGTTTGGTTTTCTGTTCCTGTGTTACAAAACAAGGAATTTAAGGCCACCAACACTTTGTAAGATTATAGATCTATCATAAACTTAACGTATGAAAGTAAGAAAGCCATGCAGGCTATCACTTACATTTATAATGCAGTTACGGCAATTTCCAGTTTTGTGAATTAGCTAACCATCAGAAATATCTCATATATACCAAAAGCCTGACTTCAACAGAAAAGTTGTTAGGCCTACAGATACAATGAGTCCTCACTTAATGTTGCTAATATATTCTTGGAAACCATGATATTAAGCAAAACAACATATAATGAAACCAATTTTACTGTGAGATAATTGATATAATAAGAGTTACATTCCTATGGCATATTTCTGATCACAAAAATATCACCAAACCTCTGACTAATGTAGAAATCAAAATACAAATTTAGAGATGCATCTTTAAGCTTAACATTTTGTCAGGGAAGCAAGAATAGCAATGTGGGTCTTTCGTATGTCCGAAGAACAAAGAGAAGGTTAGAGGTTTTACAGAAAGGAGAAATATTCTGTATCGTTTTGAAAGAAAGTTCAATTGGCACTAGTAAAATGTGGGGAGCTGGCAAGTTCTGATTGGTGAGTGAAGGCAGTGGATAAAACTAGTCTTAGAGTTCTAACAGGTTTTTTCCATAGATACTAGACGAAACTGGTTTCAAGTTATAGCAGGCAGTTTCAGCAGCCAAGCTTGCAGAGAATTACATTCTTGGGGCAATGTTATATGCCCTGAGTGCTTTCTTCCCTCTGGTTTCTTGACTCTGTTTTAGTTAGGCATGACAAGAATGACTCAGCTTATATGCTTAACTTTCACACTAATGACCCAAATCCCTTTTGATGTTGAACATTGAAATAAATGTGAGTCACATGTACATTTAAGATAGATTAATAAAAACGTAATGTGACGATAATTATTTACTCAATATTTGGTGAATCAGTAAATGACGGTGATTTTAGTGGTAGTAGGTTAAATCAAGGAATAAATGTTTGCAAAGCAAAAATTTTTAGGAGCACCTCTTACCACCATGCAGTTTACAAACAAACAATAAATGTGGCGGACTTGCTGAGCACTTCCCTATCTCATCTCTTGTCCTGCACTGATATGATTATTGTATACTTGACAGATTTTCATTTTACAATAATTTGTGTCCATTCATTTGTTTTCCAACTCTCTTACTCAAGTTCGGGGTTCTAGGTGGCTGGAATCTATTCCGGCAGCTCCAAGGACAAGGTAGAGACCAGCCTGGATAGGATGTCATGCCGCCACAGGGCACATTTATGCACACGCACACTCTCACACACACTCAGACGGGGACCATTGACACATACTAATTAACATAACATACACATTTTAAGAAAGTGGGAGAAAACCAGAGTACCTGGCTAAAACCCAGGCAAATATGGAGATAACGTGGCAACTCCACACAGGCAGTGGCTGTGCTGCAGAACCAGTTGTTTTCTCATCAACTTTATAATAAAACGACATTGGATGAAATGATTTTATGTGAGGACCTGCTGCACATGCTTTCTAATTTCCAACAATACAATTTTTAAAAGCCATTACATATTCTTGGTAAGTGAGAAATCAGTCCATTAAGTAACCTTTATGTGTTCAGTGCATATTGCTTCCACTAGCAAAAATAATCGGGGGCAGCAAGAGACATTTAGTCCAAATTAATCCTGATTTCAAGATTCTGACAGTCAACACTTAGATTAATAAAAAAAGGTATTGCCTCAAAGAGGACTGAGCTCTGTTGTTCCTAAGAGATGCTCCTGCATCCTTTGGCATATATTTGCATTCTAAATCATATTTTAAAATTTTAAGTGGGAGCTTTTAGATTATCAATTACTGTAAAATAGTGTTGACCCTTTATTGTGTTTTTTTAAAGGGAGGGTTCTGGGTGAGATTTAATCTTTTCTAGCGTTAAGCACCAGTTTGAGAGACTCACAGTTATAGGAGTAGGTATATAGGATTGTATTAGTTTTTCATTGCTATGTAACACATTACAGCAAATGCAGACGCTTAAAACAACATCCATGTATTATCTCACAGCTGTATTGGTCAGCGGCCAAGAAGGCTTGTTTGGGTTCTCTGCTCAGGTTTCCTGAAATCATATTTTGTACATTTTCAATACCTCCCATTAATGTCTTCAAAGATATTAATGACCAGGCAATGTTTTTGCAGCCATGAATATTTAAAGTTCACTTTAAGATATTTAAAGTTCACACTGCCTGGGGTTGCAGGAGTTTTGTTTCCTTCAAATATATTCTTTATATTGAACGTCCCTCCTATTCTTTCTATTGAATGCCTGGGGGGTGGGGGGCAAGGGGAGGGAGAACATTAGAACAAATACCTAATGCATGTGGGGCTTAAAACCTAGATAACAGGTTGATGGGTGCAGCAAACCATGGCACATGTATACCTGTGTAACAAATCTACATGTTTTGTACATATATCCTAGAACTTAAAGTAAAATAAAAAAATAAAATAAAATAGATTCCTTGTTTTGAAGTTGCATTTGTCTAAAAACCAAATGCAATGGTTTTGATTGGTGGGGTTGCTAGTCTGTCTTTGCTCTTTCTGTTGGGCTGGAGAACCAGGTGGAATTACATCTATCCATTGTAGATGTGTAAAGATGGAATGAGAGAACTAATTATCTATGAGGCAGTGAAGGAGTCGGCATGGAGAAGCTGAAGTAGAAGTCAGAGGATCAGTTGCATGTAAATGGAATTTTGGTTGCTTGGAGCCAAATCTGAAAATCTCTCCATTGTAATGAAAGGCCATAATGTTTCCTGCGTAATACCACTAAACATTTTAGCAGCCAGATGGTGGATTTTAAAATTTGTCCAGTTCTAGTGAGACAGTTATTTTAACCCTAAGTTCTAGAGATAAATACATGGCCCAGGTTGACCAGTCTTACATATGATCTTGGCCACAGTATATTTATTTTATTTTATATATTTATTTATGGGATGAAGTCTTGCTCTGTAGCCCAGGCAGGAGTGCAGTGGCACAATCTTGGCTCACTGCAACCTTCACTTCCTGGGTTCAAGCAATTCTACTGTCTCAGACTCCCGAGTTGCTGGGATTACAAGCACCCACCACCATACTTGGCTAACTTTTGTATTTTTAGTAGAGATGGGGTTTCACCATGTTGGCCAGGCTGGTCTTGAACTCCTGACCTGAAGTGATCCACCCACCTCGGCCTCCCAAAGTACTGAGATTACAGGAGTGAGCCTCTGTGTTTGGGTGGGCATAGTATTTACATTAAGGATTGGCATGTGATCCAAACATTCCAAGCAAAGTCCTGCCTGGTATTTCTGCTGAAACTCTAAAGAAAGTCAGGTTCGCCCCTGAGATGGCAGGGATTTAGAACCTTAAAAGTTTAGAACGTTAGGTCCATCTGTGCTGCCTTGAAGGGAAACCCTACCCAAAGTTAAAGCCAAAACTAAAGAAAGTAGGACAGATAGATAGGCAGGGTCATGGAACATTATTCCCAGGTCTTGAAACCTCATCAAGGAACTCCCAACATTGTTCTGACCAGATATGAGAACTGCTATAAACAAGTAACTCCTTTCTAGCTTCCATTTCTTTCTTTTTGAATAGAAATATTGATAGCGTTAATTTTAAGCCTATTCTACCCTCGGGTGTGTTGGGTGTGTTGGGGGATTCAAACTTGTCTTTTTAGTCTCGTGTAGTCTCATGGGGCCATAGATTGAGAGAAGTGTGCTAGAATTCTTGTACTTAACTACCTATGCTCCAGGAATCTCCTCTGAATCTACATCTATTTTTTTAAATTTAAAATTTATTTATTTTTTGTTCTTATGGATTTTATTACATGGATGTATTGTGTAGTGGTTAAGTCTGGGTGTTTAGTATAGCTATTACCCTAGTAGTGTACATTGTGTCCATTTTCATCCCTCATCCCATCCCACTCTTCCACCTTCTAAGTCTCCACCGTCTATTATTCATTCTCTATGTCTATGCTACACCACATTAAAATAATGAAATTTTGGATGTTCAGATGTTGCAATGGGTTGATACTTTGGAGAAACTTGGCAGACAGTGAGTGTACTTTTCGTGCAAAAGGGACATGAATCTTTGGAGCCAGGAGTAGACTGTAGTGGACAGATTCTAAAGTGCTCCTCCCTGCAATCCCTGCCTTCTGGTACTCGTGCTTTTGTGTAATTCCCTGTTATGCGCTTGTAACTTACTTCTACAAATAGAATATTGCAAAGGGGAGGGCTGTCATGCCTATGATCATGCTGAATAAGACTCTGCTTTGCTAGTAGATTTGCTCTAGACACTCATCACTGAGTTGAAGTAAGCCGCCATGCTGGGAAAAGCAGGAGTAGTGACAAACTGCAGGTGGCCTCGGAGCTGAGAGCAGCTTTCAGTCAATAGCCAGCCACAAGCTGGGGACCTCAGTCCTACAACAGCAAGAAATTAAATTCTGCCAACAAGCTGAGTGAGCTTGGGGGTGGATTCTTCACCAGTCAAGCCTCAAGATAAAAATGCAGTCTGCTGGTTACAGGTTTGTGAAACCCTGAGCTGAGGGTCCCACTAAACCCTGCTTGAACTCCTGACACACAGAAATGGTGAGATAATCAATGCATATTATTTTAAGCCACTAAGTTTATAATAATGTATTTCACAGAAATAGGCAACACGTGCATTTATTAACTCAAGGGAACATTTACTGGCTTGTTTGTTTGTTTGTTTGTTTGTTTTGAGACAGAGTCTTTCTCTGTCTCCCACGCTGGAGTGCAGTGACACTATCTCGCCGCACTGCAACCTCCGCCTCCCAGGTTCAAGCAATTCTCCTGTCTCAGCCTCCCAAGTAGCTGGGATTACAGACATGCACCACTACGCCTGGCTAATTTTTGTATTTTTAGTAGTGATGGGATTTCACCATGTTGGCCAGGCTGGTCTTGAACTCTTGACCTCTGGTGATCTGCCTGCCTTGGCCTCCCAAAGCATGGAACATTTATTGTAATCATATATGACCCCAACATTCTGAGTTACTTGCTGGTGTCTGTTTTTCTTTTTTAAATTTCTACACTCTAAGCAATGAAGACAATATGCCTTCATCTCTGACCCTAGCCTTGGAACTGTTACTCAAACGAAATGCATTCTTGGACATGCCCCATAATTGTGGTGTGCTTACTTCTCTGCCTGAATGAAGTAACTTAACTTCTTCCTTTTTTACTGAGGTGACTGCTAGTGCTGATAATGATGACATTAAATCAAATTTATGTTTTTCTCATCTGGCGCACTCAGGTATCAGCTTCCTCTGCTTTTTAACATAAATATTACAAAGGAGCAGGCATGTATGATCTTTCACGACATACAGAGATCTCACATGTTTGTTTCCAACTCTTTTATATATTATTCAAATTATCTTTTGGTGATTAAATGGTCCAGGCCTTGTTGGCACCATTCTCATGGAACATTGGTCCATATTTTCCCAGATGAAGGCAGTTTTATCACGTTTCAAATGATCAAGAGTCCCTCCAGCCTGCAAATGAAGGATTTGTCCTACCACGTTCCACCCTCAAATTTCCTGTTGACTGGGAATGAATGAATGCAATATTCTTTGAGGCATCATTTTATTTTACGTTTGGTCGTTATCCAAAGTAAGATGGATGAAGGGAATTTGTGTCTCTGTAATTTAACAACGGCCTAAAAGAGGCAAAATAATGACACCTGGCCCATCAATAACAAGGGCACAAACTTCCAAGATGGACACTTCTACTGAAGCAGTTAGAAGATCATTCTTTACAAGTGCTGAACTGGTTATTTATTGGGGCGTTATATTCTTGTTTTCAAGTTTATTTATTTTTATTTCTAATGGCCTTTTCATCTAGCATGCAGTTTTTATAAGGTGGTTCTATTTCAGTTCATTTCCAACAAAGATCTACAACCAGAAGTTGGGCCTAATTAACTTCAGACTTTTGGTTTCAGACATTAGCAGAGATGATATCTTGGCCCTGTAGATATATTTCACTTTCCTCTATTCAAAATACCACCCAAATTAGGATATTTTGGTGAATATTATAATGTTTATTAATGTAATTTATTTGATGCATGTAATTCTTTGTCCCGATGTTAGATTGCACAGCCTTTTCCTACTGACAGAGAAGGGATCCAGTATGACACTTCTAGTTCTTTAGAATAGGTTGAGATTACAAAATTTGTTTTTGAGACAAGGTCTTGCTCTGTCACCCAGGCTTCAGTGCAGTGGTATGATCATAGCCCACTGAAGCCTTAATCTCCTGGGCTCAAGCTATCCTTTCTGCCTCAGCCTTATGAGCAGCCAGGACCATAGGTATGTGCCACCATGCCCAGCTAATTTTTAAAACTTTTAGTAGAGATGAGGTCTAGTTATGTTGCCCAAGCTGGTCTCAAACTCCTGAGCTCAAGTGATCCTCCTGCCTTAGCCTCTCAAAGTGCTGGGATTACAGACATGAACCACTGCACCTGGCCAATCCAGATCTTTTTATGGAACTTATAACTAATACTATTCTAAGATTTCGAAGCTGAGCCTATTTACCAAGCCTACAGTGTATGAGTAGTGTGTCCAGGGTTAAGGCTGAAGAAGCTGAAGTAGACAACGTAGCTACATATTAATTAAATGGGCTCAACGGTTTCACTTCTTATTGAACAGAATGCTTCTACATGCCACACGTGGATGTTGCAAGCTCCTTAACAGTTTTTTTTCTTTTAAATGGCTAAAAATATATAAATAATACCATAATATGGTACTAAATGAAGGAACCGTTTTGATCGACAATGTTTACACCTAGTGAACCAGGATATTTCCCTGACACCTTTGTGGGACTTGTGAAGGGGTTGCTCTGTTTACTCAGCCCACAGCTCTCAACTCCTCGCAGGAGGGAGCACGCGAGTGAACCAGGTGGGAACTGCAGTACACAAGCACTGGAGACAGCTGGCTATCCTGGCGCCAGCAGGAGTGAACTCTACTCTTTTCGACCTGCTGCATTCCACCCCTTGCAGGAGGGAGCATGCAGGTGAATGGGCACAGGAGCCAGGACAAATGCTTTCTGGCATCTGTAAGAGCCAACTCTGTGCCAGCCCTGTGGCAGTGTATTGGAGTGGGTGGTGCTTGCAACCCCCGAAGCCCCAGAGGGAGTGTTACAGTACTCTTTTAGCTCTGCCATCCATGGATGGCTTCAGTGTCAACAGCTCAGTGGGCCCTCTGCTGTTTTGCATGAGGAGGCTGCCTTCTGCCAGCAAGGGCAAAGGGCAAGTGTGACAGCCTTCTGCATCAGCACTTGTGGATCTCAAGTTCTTGTCTGGTGCCCAGTAGAAATGAGGTCACATGAATGAGTTGAAAGATGGTAAATGCAGGGGATTTTATTGCCGATGGTGGTGGCTCTCAGTGGGAAGGGGACCTGAAAAGGGGATGGAGTGGGAAGGTAGTCTTCCGTGAAATCCGGCCATCTCTGGCAAGATTCTTCTCCTAAGTTACACCATCAGGTCATCCCACTGAAGTCAAGCTGCTTCTCTCCAAAGTCCGGATGCTTCTCCTCCCTCTGCCAGCTGAACCTGGCAGAATGGGGGATAGGGTGGACCATGGGTAGTTTTGGAAAAGGCAACATTCAAGTTGCAGTCATATAAGTTCTTACTTTGGGTTGCAGTTTCAGGATTAAGGGTGGGATTTTGTTGGAAACTCACCCTTTTCTGCCTAGAATTTCACTGCCTCCTCTCCCTATCACTAGTAGCAATTCATCTCCTAGCATGTACTTACAAAGTGTACAATATGATTTATTTTGATACATTGCTTTTTATTTTTTTCTAAAGCAGGTTAGAGTAAGTTACATTGCTCTTATGGTTATTTTCTTCCCAACATAACTCTGGTTTAAGGGCACAAATAAATTTTGCACGATCTGACTCATAAAAGTGGTCAAATGTTGACTGGCTAGCTTTGCTTAACTGCAGTTCTATAAGAGAATTAAGCTCTATAGAAAATGATGACAGTGGCTGTTTTTTAATTCTCCCAGGGAACATATCTGATACCATTTTAGACGTATAGAAGCTGATGTATTACACATAATGGGTTTTTTTTTTTAACGGTTGAATTCTCTTGGGAATCCTGTTGAGGGCTTATTGTAAGTCTGGCTTATAGCATTGTTAGAGTATCCTCATGTCTCTGGAAGAATTGACTGTTTCTCATAGAAGTTAGGTGTGCTATCATAATTCTATTGCAGCTTAACCAAAATTTCATATGCCACAAGATTTTTAACATTTGGATAGTGTCAGGGTAATCTGGGTATTAGTCCAAAGCCAATTAAATCTAATGAGACTCTAAAGGGTCTGTTCTATTTCATGGCTTTCACATTGCTCCCCTAGATGCCCCATCAGATTGCAATGTAATGTTTCAGTTATATGGAGCCCCTGCATTGCTTGAGACTTGTGGCAAGATGTTCTTACTGAATATTCTACCCACTAAATAGAAATATTCAATTTACATTATAGTATTGCTGAAAATATTCTAGTATTCTTTTTGATAATGTTGATACACTAATTTCCCAGAGACTATCTAGAATGTCTTCAACTCAATTTTCATTAGCATTAATTAGCTTCTGTAGTTGCTGTAATAAAACAGGTTGATCTCTTTACTGGTTGAGTGTATTTCCTATGTCCCAGTCATTGCCTATAGATGCTGTTCATTATATGATTGGATATAATTAATGTATTGAGACCATGGTTCTTCTCCATGTAGAACCTATGGCATGGGAGGCTGAAACATATCAAACAGTCCATAACGGCTGGACTGTTAAAGTTTTCCATATATGCTGAAAGTAGCCTTTGCTTATCACAGTCAGAAACCTTACATTCAGGCCCCCAAAGAGCAGTAGATTGGGACAAGTTGGGCCTAGTGAAATTATATCTTCGTCTTATATAGTAATATCCATCAATGGAGTAGAAGTATTCGAGAACTATGCTAGAAAAAAAATAGCCAAGGGCTTCCTAGTTTTAGAAAATTTCTAGGTTTTAAATTAAAGTTCCCTTGGATTCCCAGACAAGATGGCCAAATAGGAACAGCTCTGGTCTGTAGCTCCCACAGAGACCAATGCAGAAGGTGGCTGATTTCTGCATTTCCAACTGAGGTACCTGGTTCATCTCACTGGGACTGGTTAGACAGTGGATGCAGCCCACAGAGGGTGAGCAGAAGCAGAATGAGGCATCACTTCACCCAGGAAGCACAAGGGTTCAGGGAACTCCCTCCCCTAGCCAAGGGAAGCCATGAGGGACTCTGCTGTGAGGGACAGTGCTATTTGGCCCAGATACTATGCTGTTCCCATGGTCTTTACAACCCACAGACCTGGAGATTCCCTTGGATGTCTATACCATCAGGGCCCTGGGTTTCAAGCACAAAACTGGGCATTTGAGCAGACACTGAGCTAGCTGTAGGAGTTTTTTTTTGTCATACCCCAGTGGTGCCTGGAACGCCAGTGAGACAGAACCATTCACTCCCCTGGAAAGGAGGCTGAGGTCAGGGAACCTACTGGTCTTGCTCAGCAGATCCCACCTCCACAGAGTCCAACAAGCTAAGATCCACTGGCTTGAAATGTTCACTGACAGCATAGCAGTCTGAAGTCGACCTAGGATGCTCGACCTTGGTGGAGGGAGGGGGATCTGCCATTACTGAGGCTTGAGTAGGTGGTTTTCCCCTCACAGTGTAAACAAAGCCTCTGGGAAGTTTGGGCTGCGCAGAGCCCTCTGCAGCTTGGAAAAGCCACTGTAGCCAGACTGCTTCTCTAGACTCTTCATCTCTGGGCACGGCATCTCTGAAAGAAAGGCAGCAGCCCCACTCAGGGGTTTATAGATAAAACTCCCATCTCCCTGGGACAGAGCACTTGGGGAAAGGGGTGGCTGCGGGTGCAGCTTCAGCAGACTTAAATGTTCCTGCCTATTGGCTCTGAAGAGAGCAGCGGATGTTCCAGCACAGCACTCTTGCTCTGCTAAGGGACAGACTGCCTCCTCAAGTGGGTCCCTGACCCCTGTGCCCCCTGATGGGGAGACACCTCCCAGCAGGGGTTGACAGATACCTCATACAGGAGAGCTCTGGCTAGCATCTGGCAGGTGGCCCTCTGGGATGAAGCTTCCAGAGGAATGAACAGGCAGCAATCATTGCTGTTCTGCAGCCTCCGCTAGTGATACTCAGGCAAACAGGGTCTGGAGTGGATCTCTGGCAAACTCCAGCAGACCTGCAGCAGAGGGTCCTGACTGTTAGAAGGAAAGCTAACAAACAGAAAGCAATATCATCAACGTCAACAACAAGGATGGCTACGCAAAAACCCCATCTGAAGGTTACCAACATTAAAGACCAAAGGTAGATAAATCCACAAAGATGAGGAAACACCAGTGCAAAAAGGATGAAAATACCAAAAAACAGAATGCCTCTTCTCCTCCAAAGGATCACAACTCCTTGCCAGCAAGAGAATGAGTTTGACAAATTGACAGAAGTAGGCTTCAGAAGGTGGGTAATAACAAACTCCTCTGAGCTAAGGGAGCATGTTCTAACCCAATGCAAGGAAGCTAGGAACCTTGATATAAGGTTACAGGAACTGCTAACTAGAATAACCAGTTTAGAGAAGAACATAAATGACCTGATGGAGCTGAAAAACACAGCACAAGAACTTTGTAAAGCATACACAAGTATCAATAGCTGAATCAATCAAGCAGAAGAAAGAATATCAGAGATTGAAGATCAACTTAATGAAATAAAGCAAGAAGACAAATTAGAGAAAAAAAAATGAAAAGGAATGAACAAAGCCCCCAAGAAATATAGGACTATGTGAAAAGAGCAAACCTACGTTTCATTGGTATACCTGAAAGTGGCAGGGAGAATGGAACCAAGTTGGAAAACACACTTCAGGATATTATCTAGGGGAACTTCCCCACCTGGCAAGACAGGCCAACATTCAAATTCAGGAAATACAGAGAACACCAAAGATATTCCTCGAGAAGAGCAATCCCAAGACACATAATCGTCAGATTCACCAAGGATGAAATGAAGGAAAAAATGTTAAGGGCAGCCAGAGAGAAAGTTCGGGTTACCAGAAAGGGAAGCTCATCAGACTAACAGCGAATCTCTCTGCAGAAACCCTACAAGCCAGAAGAAAATGGGAGCCAATATTCAACATTCTTAAAGAAAAGAATTTTCAACCCAGAATTTCATATCCAGCCGAACTAAGCTTCACAAATGAAGGAGAAATAAAATCCTTTACAGACAAGCAAATGCTGAGGGATTTTTGTCACCACTAGGCCTGCCTTACAAGAGTTCCTGAAGGGAGCCCTAAATATGGAAAGGAAAAGCTGGTACCAGCCACTGCAAAAACATATCAAAATGTAAAGACCATCTACACTATGAAGAAACCGCATCAACGAATGGGCAAAATAACCAGCTAGCATCATAATGACAGAATCAAATTCACCTACAACAATATTAAACTTAAATGTGAATGGACTAAATGCCCCAATTAAAAAACACAGACTGGCAAATTGGATAAAGAGTCAAGACCCATTGGTGTGTTGTGTTCGGGAGACCCATCTCACATGCAAAGACACACATAGGCTCAAAATAAAAGGATGGAAGAAGATTTACCAAGCAAATGGAAAGAAAAAAAAAAAAAAACAAACAAACCAGGGGTTGCAATCCTGGTTTGATCTTAATCCAAAGATCAAAAAAGACAAAGAAGGGCATTACATAATGGTAAAGGGATCAATGCAACAAGAAGAGCTAACTATCCTAAATATATATGCACCCAATACAGAAGTACCCAGATTCACAAAGCAAGTTCTTAGAGACCTGCAAAGAGACTTAGACTGCCACACGGTAATAGTGGAAGTCTTTAACACCCCACTGTCAGTATTAGATGAACGAGACAGAAAATTAACAAGGATATTCAGGAATTGAACCCAGCTCTGGACCAAGCAGACTTAATAGACATCTACAGAACTCTTCACTCCAAATAAACAGAATATACACTCTTCTCAGCACCACATGCCACTTATTCTAAAATTGACCACATAATTGGAAGTAAAACACTCCTCAGCAAATGCGAAAGAACGGAAATCATAACAAACAGTCTCTTAGACCACAGTGCAATCAAATTAGAAGTCAGGTTTAAGAAACTCACTCAAAACCGCACAACTACATGGAAACTGAACAACCTGCTCCTGAATGACTGCTGGGTAAATAATGAAATTAAAGCAGAAATAAATAAGTTCTTTGAAACTGATGAGAACAAAGACACAATGTACCAGAATCTCTGGGATCCAGCTAAAGCAGTGTTTAGAGGGAAATTTATCCTACTAAATGCTCACAGAAGAAACTAGGAAATCAACACCCTAACATCACAATGAAAAGAACTAGAGAAGCAAGAGCAAACAAAGTCAAAAGCTAGCAGAACAGAAGAAATAACTAAGATCAGGGCAGAACTGAAGGAGATAGAGACACAAAAAACACTTCAAAAAGTCAATGAATCCAGGAGCTGTTTTTTTTAAAAGATTAACAAAACAGATAGACTGCTAGCCAGAATAATAAAGAAGAAAAGGGAGAAGAGTAAATAGGGACAATAAAAAATGATAATGGGGATATCACCGCTGATCTGACAGAAATACAAACTACCATCAGAGAATACTATAAACGTCTCTACACAAATAAACTAGGAAATCTAGAAGAAATGGATAAATTCCTGGGCATGTACACTCTCCCAAGACTAAACCAGGAAGAAGTTGAATCCCTGAATAGACCAATAACAAGATTTGAAACAGAGGCAGTAATTAATAGCCTACCAATCAACAAAAGACCAGGAGCAGACAAATTCACAGCCAAATTCTACCAGAGGTACAAAGAGAACCTGGTATCATTCCTTCTAGAATCATTCCAAACAATAGAAAAAGAGGGAATCTTCCCTAACTCATTTTATGAGGCCACCATCATCCTGATACCAAAACCTGGCAGAGACACAACAGAAAAGAAAATTTGAGGCCAATATCCCTGATGAACATCAATGCAAAAATCCTCAATCAAATACTGGCAAACCAAATCCAGCAGCACATTGAAAAGCTTATCCTTTTGACTTAGGATTGTCTTGGAGATGCGGGCTCTTTTTTGGTTCCATATGAACTTTAAAGCAGTTTTTTCCAATTCTGTGAAGAAACTCATTGGTAGCTTGATGGGGATGGCATTGAATCTATAAATAACCTTGGGCAGTATGGCCATTTTCACGATATTGATTCTTCCTATCCATGAGCATGGTATGTTCTTCCATTTGTTTGTGTCCTCTTTTATTTCACTGAGCAGTGGTTTGTAGTTCTCCTTGAAGAGGTCCTTTACATCCCTTGTCAGTTGGATTCCTAGGTATTTTATTCTCTTTGAAGCAATTGTGAATGGAAGTTCATTCATGATTTGGCTCTCTGTTTGTCTGTTACTGGTGTATACGAATGCTTGTGATTTTTGCACATTAATTTTGTACCCTGAGACTTTGCTGAAGTTGCTTATCAGCTTAAGGAGATTTTGGGCTGAGACAATGGGATTTTCTAAATATACAATCATGTCATCTGCAAAGAGGGACAATTTGACTTCTTCTTTTCCTAACTGAATACCCTTGATTTCTTTCTCTTGCCTGATTGCCCTAGCCAGAACTTCCAACACTATGTTGAATAGGAGTGGTGAGAGAGGGCATCCCTGTCTTGTGCCAGTTTTCAAAGGGAATTTTTCCAGTTTTTGCCCATTCAGTATGATATTGGCTGTGGGTTTGTCATAAATAGCTCTTATTATTTTGAGGTATGTTCCATCAATACTGAATTTATTGAGCGTTTTTAGCATGAAGGGCTGCTGAATTTTGTCAAAAGCTGGAGGCATCACGCCACCTGACTTCAAACTCTACTACAAGGCTACAGTAACCAAAACAGCATGGTACTGGTACCAAAACAGAGATATAGACCAATGGAACAGAACAGAGTCCTCAGAAATAATACCACACATCTACAGCCATCTGATCTTTGACAAACCTGAGAGAAACAAGAAATGGGGAAAGGATTCCCTATTTAATAAATGGTGCTGGGAAAATTGGCTAGCCATAAGTAGAAAGCTGAAACTGGATCCTTTCCTTACTCCTTATACGAAAATTAATTCAAGATGGATTAGAGACTTAAATGTTAGACCTAATACCATAAAAACCCTAGAGGAAAACCTAGGTAGTACCATTCAGGACATAGGCATGGGCAAAGACTTCATGTCTAAAACACCAAAAGCAACAGCAGCAAAAGCCAAAATTGACAAATGGGATCTCATTAAACTAAAGAGCTTCTGCACAGCAAATGAAACTACCATCAGAGTGAACAGGCAACCTACAGAATGGGAGAAACTTTTTGCAATCTACTCATCTGACAAAGGGCTAATATCCAGAACCTACAAAGAACTCAAACAAATTTACAAGAAAAAAACAAACAGCCCCATCAAAAAGTGGGCAAAGGATATGAACAGACATTTCTCAAAAGAAGACATTCATACAGCCAACAGACACATGAAAAAATGCTCATCATCACTGGCCATCAGAGAAATGTAAATCAAAACCACAATGAGATACCATCTCACACCAGTTAGAATGGCGATCATTAAAAAGTCAGGAAACAACAGGTGCTGGAGAGGATGTGGAGAAATAGGAACACTTTTACACTGTTGGTGGGACTGTAAACTAGTTCAACCATTATGGAAAACAGTATGGCGATTCCTCAAGGATCTAGAACTAGAAGTACCATATGACCCAGCCATCCCATAACTGGGTATATACCCTAAGGAGTATAAATCATGCTGCTATAAAGACACATGCACACGTATGTTTATTGCGGCACTATTCACAATAGCAGAGACTTGGAATCAACCCAAATGTCCATCAGTGACAGACTGGATTAAGAAAATGTGGCACATATACACCATGGAATACTATGCAGCCATAAAAAAGGATGAGTTTGTGTCCTTTGTAGGGACATGGATGCAGCTGGAAACCATCATTCTCAGCAAACTATCACAAGAACAGAAAACCAAACACCGCATGTTCTCACTCATAGGTGGGAACTGAACAATGAGATCACTTGGACTCAGGAAGGGGAACATCACACACCGGGGCCTATCATGAGGAGGGGGGAGGGGGGAGGGGGGAGGGATTGCATTGGGAGTTATACCTGATGTAAATGACGCGTTGATGGGTGCTGACGAGTTGATGGGTGCAGCACACCAACATGGCACAAGTATACATATGTAACAAACCTGCACGTTATGCACATGTACCCTAGAACTTAAAGTATAATAATAATAAAAAAAAAAAGAAAGAAAAAAAGAAAAAAGAAAAGCTTATCCACCACGACCAAGTTGGCTTCATCCCTGGGATGCAAGGTCATTCAACATATGCAAATCAATAAACGTAATCCATCACATAAAACAGAGCCAATGACAGAAACTACATGATTATCGCAATAGATGCAGAAAAGGCCTTTGATAACACCCCTTCACATTAAAACACTCAATAAACTAGGTATTGATGGAACATATCTCAAAATAATAAGAGCTACTTATGACAAACCCACAGCCAATATCATACTTAATGGGCAAAAGCTGGAAGCATTCCCTTTGAAAACTGGCACAAGACAAGAATGCACTCCCTTCCCACTTCTGTTTGACAGAGTATTGGAAGTTCTGGCCAGGGCAATCAGGCCAGAGAAAGAAATAAAGGGGATTCTAATAGGAAAAGAAGAAGTAAAATTATCTCTGTTTGCAGATAACATGATTGTATATTTAGAAAACCCCATCGTCTTAGCCCAAAACCTCCTTACGCTGATAAGCAACTTCAGCAAAGTCTCAGTATACAAAACCAATGTGCAAAAATCACAAGAATTCCTATACATCAATAATAAACAGAAAACCAAATCATGAGCAAACTGCCATTCACAATTGCTACAAAGAGAATAAGATACCTAGGAATCCAACTTACAAGGGATGTGAAGGACCTCTTCAAGGGAGAACTACAAACCACTGCTCAAGGAAGTAAGAGAGGACACAAACAAATGGAAAAACATTCCATGCTATGTTCTGGATAGGAAGAATCAATATCGTGAAAATGGCCATACTGCCCAAAGTAATGTATAGATTCAATGCTATCCCCATCAAACTACCATAGACTTTCTTCACAGAATTAGACAAAACTACTTTAAATTTCAAATGGAACAAAAAAAGATCCTGTATAGCCAAGACAATCCTACGCAAAAAGAAAAAGCTGGAGGCATCACGCTCCCTGACTTCAAAGTATACTACAAGGCTACAGTAACCAAAATAGCATGTTACTGGTACCAAAACAGATATATAGATCAATGGAACAGAACAGAGGCCTCAGAAATAACAACACACATCTATAACCTTCAGATTCTTGACAAATCTGATAAAAACAAGCAATGGGGAAAGGATTCCCTATTTAATAAATGGTGTTGGGAAAACTGGCTAGCCATATGCAGAAAACTGAAACTGGACCCCTTCCTCACACGTTATACAAAAATTAACTCAAGATGGATTAAAGATTTAAGCGTAAGACCTAAAACCATAAAAACTCTAGAAGAAAACCTAGGCAATACCATTCTGGACATAGGCATGGGCAAATACTTAATTACTAAAACACCAAAAGCAATTGCAACAAAAGCCAAAATTGACAAATGGGATATAATTAAATTAAAGAGCTTCTGCATAGCAAAAGAAACTATCATCTGAGTGAAGAGGCAACCTACTGAATGGGAGGAAATTTTTGCAATCTATCTATCTGACAAAGGTCTAATGTCCAGAATCTACAAAGAACTTAAACAAATTTACAAGAAAAACAAACAACCCACCCCATCAAAAATTGGGTGAAGGATATGAACACACACTTTTCTTTCTTTTTTTTTTTTAACCTTATTTATTTATTTATTTATTTTTTGTTATACTTTAAGTTCTAGGGTACACGTGCATAACGTGCAGGTTTGTTACATATGTATACTTGTGCCATGTTGGTGTGCTGCACCCATCAACTCATCAGCACCCGTCAACTTGTCATTTACATCAGGTATAACTCCCAATGCAATCCCTCCCCCCTCCCCCCTCCCCCCTCCTCATGATAGGCCCCGGTGTGTGATGTTCCCCTTCCTGAGTCCAAGTGATCTCATTGTTCAGTTCCCACCTATGAGTGAGAACATGCGGTGTTTGGTTTTCTGTTCTTGTGATAGTTTGCTGAGAATGATGGTTTCCAGCTGCATCCATGTCCCTACAAAGGACACAAACTCATCCTTTTTTATGGCTGCATAGTATTCCATGGTGTATATGTGCCACATTTTCTTAATCCAGTCTGTCACTGATGGACATTTGGGTTGATTCCAAGTCTCTGCTATTGTGAATAGTGCCGCAATAAACATACGTGTGCATGTGTCTTTATAGCAGCATGATTTATACTCCTTTGGGTATATACCCAGTTATGGGATGGCTGGGTCATATGGTACTTCTAGTTCTAGATCCTTGAGGAATCGCCATACTGTTTTCCATAATGGTTGAACTAGTTTACAGTCCCACCAACAGTGTAAAAGTGTTCCTATTTCTCCACATCCTCTCCAGCACCTGTTGTTTCCTGACTTTTTAATGATCGCCATTCTAACTGGTGTGAGATGGTATCTCATTGTGGTTTTGATTTACATTTCTCTGATGGCCAGTGATGATGAGCATTTTTTCATGTGTCTGTTGGCTGTATGAATGTCTTCTTTTGAGAAATGTCTGTTCATATCCTTTGCCCACTTTTTGATGGGGCTGTTTGTTTTTTTCTTGTAAATTTGTTTGAGTTCTTTGTAGGTTCTGGATATTAGCCCTTTGTCTGATGAGTAGATTGCAAAAATTTTCTCCCATTCTGTAGGTTGCCGAACACACACTTTTCAAAAGAAGACATTTGTGCGGCCAACAAACTTATGAGAAAAAGCTCATCATCACTGGCCATTAGAGAAATACAATGCAAAGCCACAATGAGATACCATCTCACGCCAGTTAGAATAGGGATTATGAAAAGTCAGGAAACAATCGATGCTGGAGAGGATGTGGAGAAACAGGAACGCTTTTACACTGTTGGTGGGAGTGTAAATTAGTTTAACCTTTGTGGAAGACATGTGGTGGTGATTCCTCAAGGATCTAGAGCTAGAAATACCATTTGACCCAGCCATCCCATTACTGGGTATATAGCCAAAGGATTATAAATCATTTTACTATAAAGACAGACACACATGTGTGTTTATTGCAGCACTATTCACAATAGCAAAGACTTGGAACCAACCGAAATGACCATCAATGATAGAATGGATAAAGAAAATGTGGCACATATACACCACGAATACCATGCAGCCACAATAAAGAATGAGTTCATGTTCTTTGCAGGGATGTGGATGAAGCTGGAAACCATCATTTTCAGTAAACTAACACAGGAACAGAAAACCAAACGTCACGTGTTCTCACTCATAAATGGGAGCTGAACAATGAGAACATATGGGCACAGGGAGGGGAACATCACACACTGGGGTCTGTCGAGGGCTGTGGGAAGGGATAGCATTAGGAGATATACCTAACGTAAATGATGAGTTAATGGATGCAGCACATCAACATGGCACATGTATACATATGTAACAAACGTGCATGTTGTGCACATGTACCCTAGAACTTAAAGTACATTAAAAAATTAAAGTTCCTTTGTCTCTTTTTGGCAAAATATTTAGTGTTTACAGGTTCCTCAGCCTATAAAGCCCCTTTTACGTTTCCGCTTCTGGGTGGTTAACATGTACCTTCTCAGCCATTTTGTCAACGGGTATTTTAGTATTTATTTTAACACATCTGGCACTTAGAAACAATATCTGTCCTTTCATCAACAAAATTTTTCCCAACATGGTCAAAATATAAAAAAAACCCTTAGAACTATTCCTTTCCTTTTACTTTTTTAACCAACTAATTTTTCTGCCAATGAACCATTACTCTCTTTCCCAATTCAGTAAATAAGTCAGCTCTAGTACTTTCTCTCTAGTGTTTTAGTGAAGAAGAACTCCGGAGTATTCATTTTCTATTACATCGGATCTCTTCATGGTGGTGAACATGGTCAACTACGTCTGAGGCTAACTGTTACCTCATCTTATTTGCCATGGGGCCTGAGTTATGACATGTGGTACTGTGAAAGGAGCAATTACTGAGAAGGTGAATAGTTTTTTGAGTAAGACTCTACTTGCAATCATTTTGTTTTCCCTGAAACTGAGATTTGGGTGATTATAACTTATACTGTTTGAAATAACGGTCTTGGAGACATATTAGAATAAAAAGTGCAGAGATCAAGAACAGTGTTTCTTAGAAGCAATGTACCTTTGGAATCACTAAGGGTGCCCTTGCCAAGCGCTGGTCTCCAGCAGGGCAGTGCAATCTGTGATGGCTTCATATCTCTTTGGAGATGAAGATTACTCTCTATTGATTGTACTGTTCCCATTAAACAATGGAAATCTCATTTGCTCATTTCTCCTTGAGAGTAATGAGGTTTCAGATATAATGCAATTAATGGGGGTAGCAAAAGAATTTGATGTTCTCTTTATGAATTGATGTTTTAACTGTGGCACAATAAGTGACTGGCAGTTGACTTTTAAAATGAGAACACTATTTGGCAGACTTGACAGCTTTGTCATTTGATTTGGGACGTGCTGATGGTTCCACATCAAGGGCAGAGACGTCAGAAAGTTGCTTGTGCAAGCTTTAAGACATTTTGTTGTTCAGGATGCTGTGCAATCGAATGATGAGACCGCAGCCTAACACCCAGATGTGTCAATATCCACACATAACACTTGATTTCTTTGCCTCCTGTTTGGTGATATGGATCTCAATGATAAAATTTTTGTCTCATTCAATGCATAATTTATTTGCTCCAAATAACGCTACTCTCACAAACATTGTTGCTTGGTGAAGGGCCCTTGAATTTTTTTTTTCCTGTTAAATTGTTCTAGCATTTTTAGTCGTCAAACTGATGAGGAAAGACAGAGATTCAGTTATGATTATTTCTGACGGCTGATCAATATGACATCTATGAAAAGGATGAAATTTCTTCTTGAATTAGGGCAAGGCTCCTGTTTAAACTTTACCTTATTAGATTATAAGGCGGTGTTAGAGAGTTTATTCCTGTAGTAGTACAATAAAGGTAAAATTTTTCAACATCTGTTCCTATTTTATAGTTTGGTGAACTTCTAATGAAACTTGGTACTGTTTCATATTTACAATTGTGGCGATACTGGGCTGCTCTAGAGATTCCCTTTTGGAATGCCAATTGTTAGGCTCTTACTCTTTAACTTTTTGAGAAGAAGGTTCTTACCTTTCCTAAAATTGCAATGAATTCCTTGCAATTACACATTCATGGAAAGGAGATACCTCCCCAGGAAAAGTTCTTTGGCTCTCTATGTCCAGCAATTATAATGCAGCAACTTCAGCCACTTTTTTTCCACATCCTTCAATAGTCAAAAGCATTTCTCTCCTTGTAGTCAAGCTTCCTAGATTTAATGTTATCTTTGATCCTGTATCTGAAATTTCCTGATATTGTTGAATATCGTCCTTCATTCAAAATAGGTCATAAGGTTTAGGGTCTTTCCAGACAGATCTGATGTTTAATAGACCTGAATGTTAAAGACTTTGGGACAATTTGTCTTTCCCTTTGGGAAGCTGGGCTTGATCCTCCAGACTTTAAGGCCGGGCTTCTTAAATTTAGAGAGATCAGAAAAAAATCACAGAAAATGCTTTAGATGATGTCTTTGTTTTTCTTGTTTGGGGAGGAGTTTATCCTTAAGATTTACAAAGTCCTTGTCTCAGTGTTCCCTCTCTTGGCTCCACTCCCAGTGATTTTGAAGTGGCTTGTTACTATCTGTGTGGAGGATTTGCCAAGGTTGTTGCCATAGCTGCAGTGCCTGCAAGTTTAGCTGATTCTTGTGTCCTGTTGATCTCCTGTGAATCTTAGCAACTTGCCAGTGTTCCTCTTATGAATTTGGGGTCATGTTAGCCCAAATCTAATGACCCTTTTGTCTTAGGCCACAGAGAAATTATTGTGCAGACGGGACCAAATCCAAACCCAAATATTTCCATTTAGCCAATTTTGCAGCAATCTCTCGTGAAATTCATGCTTCCATTAAAAGCCTTGGGGAGATAGAAACATAACCCTCTGGGAGTGGACTTAAGATGCGAGTTTCTAAAGGTGATAATCAGGTCATTGGATTCACCTATCCTGTTCGTCAGGACAGTAGCTATTTGAAGTTCCTACTTTCAAATCTCCTTGATCCTTTGTTTACATGTTTTGTGTTTTCGTGGCCAGGATTGCTTCACTGTTCCTTGCAAATCAGCTTGTGTTGGTCTCCATGCTTTCCCTACCCATGAAACATAGCATTTATTTAATTGGGACTTCCAGTCCTCCACCCCCCACATACTGTATTCACTACCTTTCCTTTTTTATTGTGGTAAAATACATGTAGCATAAAATTTACCATTTCAACAATTTTTAAGCGTACAGTTGTATTAGTCCATTTTCACACTGCTGAAAAGGTATACCCAAGACTGGGCAATTTACAAAAGAAATAGGTTTCATAGACTCACAATTCTATGTGGCTGGGGAGGCTTCACAATCATGGTGGAAGGTGAAAGGCACGTCTCATATGGCAGCAGACAAGAGAAGAGAACTGGTGCAGGGAAACTCCCCTTTATAAAACCATCATATCCCATGAGACTTACTATCATGAGAATAGCACCGGACAGACCAACTCCCATGATTCAATAACCTTCCACCAGGTCTCTCCCACAACACAGAATTGTGGGAGCTACAATTCAAGATAAGATTTGGGTGGGGACATGGCCAAACCATATCAGCAGTTCTATGGCATTAAATACACTCACATTGTTGTGCAGCCATCATCACCATCCATCTCTAGAACGTTTTCATACTCCTTAGCTGAAACTCTGTACCCATTAGTTACTAACTCCGCATTTCCCTCTCTCCCTAGCCCCTGGTAAACATCGTTCTATGAATTTGGCTACTCTAGGAAACTCATATAAATAGAACCATAAAATATTTGTCCTTTTGTGCCTGGCTTATTTTACTTAGCATAATGTTTTCAAGGGTCATCCATGTTGTTGCAAGTGTCAGAATTTCATCCTTTGTTAAGGCTGAAAAATATTTCATTGTATTTATGCACCACATGGTTTATCAATTCATCTGTTGAGGGACATGTGGATTGTTTCCACTGTGTGACTATTGTGCAAAGTTGCCATGGACATGAATATATAAATATCTGTTCAAGTTTCTGTTTGCATTTTGTTTGCTACTCCTTCTTTTAAAAAATTAAACATTCTTTTCTTAAAAAACTTTGTGATCTACATAGAATAACTCAAAGATTTTAAGGTAGTGTTTTATGACTTTTGAAAAATATATACACCTGTGTAACCACCTCCACATTCATCATGTAGAATATTTTCTGCAAGCCAGAATGTTTCCCCTTGCCTAATTGTGGGTCATTATCCATTTTGCCCACCCCAACCTTGACCCACAGCTAGAGGAAACCACTGACCTACTTACTGTCACTGGAGATTAGCTTTTATTTTCTAAAATTTAGTATAGATGGAATCATTCACTATGAACTCTTCACGTTTCTGAGATTCATCCTTATGGTGGCATGTATCAGATGTACCATCCTCTTTATTGCTGAGTTCTGTTCTGTTGTAAGGATGTACCACAATTTGTTTATCCATTCAACCATTGATGAATATTTGGTTGTTTCCAGTTTAGGTCTATTATGAATAAAACTGTTATGAACATATGTTTTAAATTCTCTTGGATAAATATCCAGGAGTAAAATTGCTGAGTTGTATTAATAATGAACGCCCAGCTGGTTTTCCAAAGCAATTGTTTTATTTTACATTTAAAAGAACATTGTATAAGAGTTTGAGTTGCATCCTCATCAATGCTTTCTATGAACAGTCTTTTTAGTTTTAGAAATTCTAGTATCTCATGTAGTTTTAATTTGCATTTAAAATGCATTCTAATTTAATTAATTAAATTCCTTAGTGACTAATGGTGTTGAACATATTTTCATGAGCTTGTATTTGACATCTGTACATCTCCTTTGGTAAAGCAACAGTTCAGATGCCTAGCCCATATTTATTGGGCTATCTATTTTATCATTGAGTTGTGAGAATTCTTTACATATTCAAATACTTTTTGAATATAGATTTTGAAAATATTTTCCCCTCATCTGCGGTTTATTTTTAAAAAATTAAGTGTCTTTTGCTGAGCAAAAGTTAAATTTAGGTGAAATCTAATTTATTGATTTTTTCAAGCTGTTTTTTTTGTATTTAAGAAGTCTTTGTCAAACCCAAAGTCACTAAGAATTTCTTCTGTGCTTTCTTCTTGAAGTTTTTCTAGTTTTAAGTCATACAGTTAGATCAATGATCCGTTTTGAGATAATTTTTACCTGGGAACTTCTTAGAATTTTAAAATATATTATGTACATTTTCTATACATATCAGCTAAAGATATTTGATAATTTATATACATGCCACCTCAATTATCATAGTGCTAAAAGTACAAACCTAAGAGTAATTTTAAAACATACACTAGAAATGTTTGTATAGAGTTGTGAAAATGTCCTGAGCTATACTCTGTGATCTCCCATGACTCACTCTCTGTGATGAGTCTCATTTAGAAAAAATAATCCAAGTGGGGTTCTTTTACACTCTTTTTATTATTATTACTTTTTGAGACGGAGTCTCACTCCATCACCCAGACTGGAGTGCAGTGGCACGATCTCAGCTCCCTGCAGCCTCTGCCTCCTGGGTTCAAGCAATTCTCCTGTCGCAGCCTCCCAAGTAGTGGGGACTACAAGCACCTGGCACCACACCAAGTTAATTTTTGTATTTTTAGTACAGACGAGGTTTCACCATGTTGGCCAGGCTAGTCTCGAACTCCTGACCTAAGGTGATTCACCCATCTTGGCCTCCCAAAGTGCTGGGATTACAGGCGTGAGCCACTGCACCTGGCTGAGTTCTTTTACACTCTGAGATAATAAAAAGTAGGCAATGTTTATCAAGCAATGCCTTTGGGATCCACTGTGGAAGCAAAGGCAAAAACATAAGACGAGACAGGAGAAGTTGATTTGTGATATGGACATGACATCAAGCTTGATAATCTTGACAATGAGCTCTTGGACTGAAATGGCTCTAACTCTCTGGGCTGAATTGGCTGAAAACTTTTACCCATGATTACATCCATTGCTGGATGTGGGTCACCCCAGAAAGGGCAGGTAGTTCCTGAAGGGGCTGACAGCACTTGGACAGTTGGGGCAATAAACTCTTTCTTGCAAAGAAGGTAGGTAGCACATCTCCATGTCCATTACAGTCTACCCCTTGTTGCTCAGATCCACATTCTCATAAATATTTGGAAAACACTCTTCCAGGATTCCATTAGGCTTCTTTTCCCGCGGGAAACTTGGAAGAGGAGGAATGGTGGGACGAATGTTAATCCTTGTTGGTAAAGCTGGTCTCAGAGCCATAACTGGCACTCATTGCCTCCCCATAGCATTACTCAATCCAGACTAGCCCTTTCTCAGCCCTCTGCTGCTCTGGGGGACTTTAGGTGGTGAGAATCAGACCCTCACATTAAGGACTTGAAGACCCTTGTCACCATGCCCTTCTCAGGCTGGGGTTGTTTCATTTGCCTATTTGCTTTCACAATTTTCAGGGAGTCTTTAAGGATATCCACACCCGGGTTCTGTGTGTATTTCTCCATATTCCAGCAATGTAACAGCAGCCCATTCCTCCCTGATGATCAAGACTTATTGCCTCTGTCAAAATGACTATTTCCTCTTCTTACTTTCTGGTTCCTGGACACAAGGAAAATGAAGTGCCAAGAGCAGCCATAGTGCCAAGTCCCGCTTAATGAAACTTCTGCTGTGTCCACTGGAAGAAGTATTCCCCTTTGAGTACCAGGACCTTCAATGTTGCAGGACTGAAGGGGCAGGATGTATAAATTCCACAAGTGATATTTAGAGTGATGGCAAAGAGGGATATGTCTCTCTACTTTTCTTACTTCCTTCTTACTGAGGACACTGCACAGCGTAGAAATCTTTGAACCATGGTGTATGCTGCATTCTGGAGGATGTTGCATCATTTGTGTAAAGTATCACCTCTGAGCTGGTGTGTCCATGATCTTGTCACCAGGTTATTGCAATATTCCGTCAGGATGGCAGCTTCTAGATGGATTAGAACTTGTTATTACTGATGCATTTCTGTGTTATGGGCCTGTTCCCACGTCTACTCTGCTGTATGTGGGACCCTGTGTAGGTGGAAGAGGCACTCTGTGGGCAAGAAAGGGAAATCCATACCCAGAAGGTCTCTTTCTTCTGTGATTGATCAGAATCAATGACAGATCTTTTTAGGATAGAAGGGGCCCAGTGTAGACAATTTGCGTTCAAGTGGCTAGATAGTGTCCTTGAGGAATGATCTCACATCATGGACTTAGCATTGGTTTGTGTTGCTAGCAGACTGGACATTCAGAGGCAGCAGTAGTGAGATTCATCAGGAAAAGTGGCCGCCCATGCTGCTGTGCTGGTGTCTAACCTCTGTCTCTAACACCTTGACCACTTTTTAATGTGTCCATTGTTCCAGCACTGGAATGGCCAAAGCCAGGCTGGCTAGTGTCAACCGGCTGAGGCATTTTATCTACTTTGTTGTTAAGTGCCTCTTCCGTGGTGGGAGCTCTTGGATTGGTGTTAACTTTTAATACGAAGATTTTCCCACTTTATGCCAATTCCTGTTTATCCATATATATAGTAATGCTTGATATCCATGGGAGATTTGTTCCAGGACCCCCATAGATACCAAAATCTGTGGATGCTCTAGTCTCTTTTATAAAATAGTATAATATTTACATATAACCTAGGCACATTTTCCTGTATGCTTTAAAACATATCTAGATTATTTACAATACCTAACACAATACCTATACCTTACTTCATTTGAGTGGATTCAACTGCATGACAGAATTCAAATTTTGATTTTTGGAAAGTTGTGGGATTTTTTCCCCTCAACATTTTTCATCCATGGTTGTTTGAATCCACAGATGTAGAACCCTGGGATACAGATGGCTGACTATATTCCTTTCTGCCAGACCGTTTTGTCTTTGATCTTCCAAGCTTTCTTTTTTTCTAGGATTTTGACCAGCTAGCTATTCCATTTGCCACTACGCAGGAGTCCTTATATGTTCTAATCTCAGACTACTACTTTATTACACAAAGTGGATGGCAAATGTACTGCCTCAAACTTTGCCAATTGAAATAACTCTCTCTGAGTTAGACTGTAGTGCCTTGCATCCACATACTGAACTGACCTGTCTGTCAACTAGTCTTGGGCACTTTGATCATCTGTCAGCTAGTCCTCAGGGATTCCCCTTCTGGGCCATGGGAGTGAGATGAGGAAGAGGTCTTGGTGCAACAGTAGTGCATGACATGTGGGCTGAGCCTAGCTGAGCTGGTGGATATGATAGGATTAAGGTCAAGATGGGAAATTCTAGCCACATGGTCACATGGTGTCACATAGCCTGGCTGACAATTTGTGCGATGGCTCAGTAACATGCCACGAGTTGCATTTCGAAAGGTGTACATTCTCCATTGCAAGCTATGTGACCTTGCTCTAGCATCCCAGGAGCCTGTGATGTGATTTTTCCCACTGAGACTTCCCATAAATTCCACATGGTATCTTTCCCAACCACTTATACCTCTAATATAAGAGGATCTGATGGCTCAAGTGGCAGGGCACAGTTTGATTCTGACAAACAGTCCTGGAATGTCTTTGGCTTGATTTTATTTTAACTCTGTGACTCTTTTGGCACCATTTCCAAGGACTATGAATAAGGATCTGAGCAAAGTGACTTCGCAGGACAGAAGCTTTAGCCGAGCTGTCAGGTGAGACACCTGATATGGATTCTGGGAATGGCTGTGCTTACTCTGTGGTTTCTGGAGGATACTATCTGCTGTGTTTAATAGACTAGGAACGCTTATGCCCATAAAGGACATCCTGGTGGTGGCGGTAGGGGTGGTGGTAGGGTATGTGTATATACGTTTACTGAAACTGGAGAAGAAGAGTATAGAGGGATAGTAAAAGTCCTTCAAACTGGCTTCATTTTTAAGCTAAGAAGGGGTAATGAGTCACTCTCTTGTATTTCCACTCCTCAGAGAGGTACAAATGACCCCAGCTCTCCTACTACACCCAAAAAAGGGTAAAACATGGGAATAATAGATACTGTTACTTTTCCTTGTGGGAAAAGAAAAATATGCACTATTTATTCTAAAATCACAAATATTAGAATTTTTCGAGCTTGAAGATATCTTAGCTATTATCTCGTTCAATCTCTTCATTTTACAAATGAGGAAAATCTTTTATTGACTCTTCAATAAAACCATCAAACAGTTTGTTGTTTATAAGTTAGTAAGTGTATCCATATGCCTTTATAGGGTTATTTTATGATTTTGGCTAGCAATGATGAAATTAGCATGTTTTGATCTCTGTGCAAGTTGTTCAGAAAGAACTTAAAAGAAGTATTTAGGAAAATCCAAGTGCTGAAACATTTAAGATATGCTTTGTGGTCTCAATTTTGTGTGATTGTCAGCCAGGAAGTTTTCTGATTAAGATGGCTTGCCAATTCCCTGCCAAATACATTATTTATTACACGAATGGGGATTTCCTATTTGGGATGTTAAAGATAAAAATCTTACTGATACAATTTCCCATAAAATAATTGATGTAGGTCAATTGATACATTCTAATAAATTAAAATCAAAAACAAGACAGAGATCCATAAAGATCTATAAGTATTTTACTGGCATATACTTAGTCAAATATACCAGATTTAGTTATATTAAAGATTTCTGATTCACCATTGACAGTGAAACTTGAAACTGAATGTAATCGAATTTATATTTCTTTTCTTAGATCTGTATTTTTTATAAGAATGAAATAACTTTTAGCAAGGACTGAATGTTGTTGGATTAAAGTGGCATTTATGATACCATGGTGATGTATATGAAATGTTATAATTTCACGAGTTCCCTAAACTATAGGGAGCCTTCTGCATTCTCATGTGTTTCTGTGTATGTGTACATGTGTATGTGTATGTGTACATGTGTATGTGTATGTGTATGTGTATGTATATGTGTATGTGTATGTGTATGTATATGTATATATGTATGTGTATGTGTACATGTGTATGTGTATGTATATGTATATGTGTATGTGTATGTGTACATGTGTATGTGTACATGTGTATGTGTATGTGTATGTATATGTATATGTGTATGTGTATGTATATATGTGTGTGTGCTTACAATGATAACTTCAAAGGGAGATGGGTTTCAAGCATCTAGTAAAGAATAAATACATGTAGGTAATTAAATTAACAAATACTCTAAATTACACCTGGTTTTAACCCGACAGCAAAAACATAATTTTTTTTTTAAGAGACAGTCTCATGCTTTCACTCAAGCTGGAGAGCAATGGGAAAATCATAGCTGACTGCAGGCTTGATCTCCAGGGCGCAAGCGATCCTTCCACCTCAGCCTCCTGAGTAGGGAATAGCTGGGACTACAGGCACACGCCACGATGCTAATTTGTAAAAGTGTTTTGTAGAAATGGGGTCTCTGTTTCGTCGCCTAGGCTTGTCTTGAAGTCCTAGCTTTAAGCCAGGGTGTCCAATCTTTTGGCTTCCCTGGGCCACATTGGAAGAATTGTCTTGGGTCACGCATAAAATAAACTAATGATAGCTGGTGAGCTAAAAACAGAAAATCGCAAAAAAATCTCATAATGTTTTAAGGAAGTTTGCGAATTTCTGTTGGGCAATCAAAGCTGTCCAGGGCTTCATTCAAAGCCGTCCTGGGATGCATGCAGCCCGTGGGCTGTGGGTTGCTTTAAGTGATCCTCTTGCCTCGGCTGCCCAAATTTCTGGGATTACATGCATGGGCCACCAGCACTGGGCTGAAAAAGTTTTTAATAATTACACATTTGTAATTTATTTGTAAAATTAAAATAAATTTTAAAATTACAGTTTGTGGTCAGTGCTACAAAAGAAAAGAACAAGACTGTAAGAAAGATCACCTGGGCGAGATGGCTCACACTTCTAATCCTAGCATTTTGGGAGGCCGAGGTGGGCAGCTCACCTGAGGTCGGGAGTTTGAGACCAGCCTGACCAACATGGAGAAACTCCATCTCTATTAAAATACAAAAAATTAGCCGGGCATGGTGGCGCATGCCTGTAATCCCAGCTACTCTGGAGGATGAGGTAGGAGAATCATTGGAATCCAGGAGGCAGAGGTTGCGGTGAGCTGAGACTGCACTGTCGCACTCCAGCCTGGGCAACAAGAGCAAAACTCTGTCCTCCCCCGCCAAAAAAAAGAAAGAAAGACAGAAAGGAAGATCACAGAGGCATCTGTTTTAGTTGAGACAACCGGAAAAGGCCTTTCTGAAGGATGAATGGGAGTTCAAAACAGTTTGTGCAGTTTGGATGTGGGAGGCAGGCTGTGTATAGACAGCAATCTAGAGAATAGCATGATAAAGATCTTGCAGTTGGAAAAGAGTGTGACATGTTCCAGAAACTAAAAGAAGGCCAGGATGGCTAAGTAGGTAGGGGGTCAGCATAGCATGAGATGAAATTGAAGCGATTGACATGGATGGGCCATATCATGACAACCCCTATGGGCCACAGTGAGTTATTTGAGTGTCTCTATCGTGCAATGGAAGGTCATAGAAGGATTTTAAGCAGGAGAGTGACACCATTTCATCTATACACCTAAAAGACCACATTGGTGCAGGATCTGTGGCTCACACCTGTAAACCCAGCACTTTGGGAGGCTGAGGCAGGAGGATTGCTTGAGCCCAGGAGTTCAAAACCAGCCTGGGCAACATAGTGAAACCCCATCCCTTAAAAAAAAAATACAAAGGTTAGCTAGGCATGGTGGTGCACGCCTGTAGTCCCAGCTACTTGGGAGGCTGAGGCAGGTGAACCCATTGAAGTCAGAAGTTTTGGGTTGCAGTGAGTGGAGATCATGTCACCGTGTTTCAGCCTGGGCAACAGACCCAGACCCTATCTCAATAAACAACAACAACAATAAAAATCCCAAAAACCACATTGGCTGCAAAATAAACATTGAATTGGATTGAGGTAAAAGTGGAAGAAAATAGAAATTGTTTGGAGAAAATTGCATTAGCCTAGGTGAAAGAGTTGGGACAGTTTGGAATGCTATGCTGGCTATGAGAAGGGAGAGTAATGGATGGACTTGGGGTACTTTAAAGGTAAAATTAGTGGATCTCAGTAAGATATTACATGTGTGGATAAGAGAGAGCTGTACCAAGATATCCCCAGATTTTTGGCTTGAGTAAATAGATGTGTGCGTGCGTGTGTGTGTGTGTGTGTGTGTGTGTGTGTGTGTGAGAGAGAGAGAGAGAGAGAGAGGGAGTCTCATTTATTAAAATAATATAAGACTGAAGGATAAATATTGGGGAGAAAATAATAAGTTCAGTTTTGAAGTGTTCTTTTTGTGATGCGAGTGAGATGATCAAGTGAATTGGTCAAGTAAGCAATTGAATATATATGGATCTGGAAATGTAGGCTAAAGATATAATTTTGGAGTTATTGGCATATAGATGCCAGAAAAAAATGAAAGTCCTGAGTCACATCATGTTAGATGGAAGAGAAAGATAATTTAAAGAGAGGGAAGGAGATGCTAGATAAGAATAAAATCAGGAAAGTTTTGCATCACATAGATCAAAGAGTATTTCTAGGAGTGAGTAATCAACCGTGTTGTGTGCTACTGGAAGGTCAAAGAAGATGAGAGCTAAAAAACTATTAATCACACTTGGCTATATGGGAGTCAGCGGAGGACTTCAAGAACAAGAGGGACAGATGTTATTTTGAAGTGAGTGGAAGAGTGAAAGCAAGATGAGCAGGGGGAGAAAAGATGTAAGACAAGTGGGGTGAATACTATTGTTTTTTTACCCACTGCTATTTCCCCAATACTAATGGAACCCCTGTTCTTTCAGTGGTATCAGAGTGGTCAGATTCCTTAAAAGAACTTGTGCACCTTCCAAATTGTAGGGAGCGAATTGGTATTGTCCACATCAGTCATAGTAGTCTCATTCATCTTGCTATATGATTGGTATATCCACGAGCATTTTACACAATCTGGCCAATATCTTCCTCCCAGTCTTAACGTAGGATAATACCCACATTCTAATAAAATATTGTCACATTTAACAAAACATTTTTAATTTGGGGGTATAATTTCAAAACTCTGGTACTACTTATAAGCAATTAGTCTACCCTGAAAAATCTTTCACTATCTAACATAAAAAGAATTATAATTATTATAATGTATTGCTTTCTTGCTATGCCAGACATGGTATAATGTGCTCTGTGTACACAATATTTCAGCCAAACCCCCAACTACCTTGTGAAGCAACATTACTCTTGTTTTTCCAAACAAGTTATTTAAGACTTAGAGAAATTAAGTAAAATACCCAAGGTGATAATCAGGTAAATGGGAGAAACCATCAGTGACTTACTCAACTCATCAGAATCACTCATTCCCTACAAAATAAAATGTACTTACTATTACATCTATTAAAGGGATGTTTTACCCCTGTGCTCATCTACTCTTGCCTGTTTTCTTCCTTGCTCAGACTTGCCCTTTTGATTCCGCTGGCTTTCAGCCAACTGTTACACATGAAGATTAAATATGTTGATTTTACCAGGCAGAGCCTACTGTAATGATAAGCTTTCTCTGAAGATACTGGAGAGGGAGGTGGGCTATTTAAGGACTGATCATCATAAGAAGCATAAATTAACAATTTTGTTACCATGCAAATTTATATTAGACTAAAGGAAAGAAGTGAATATTATAAATTGAAATCAAAGAAATATTGTACAGAATTATACAACACTGACAAAGTTGGATTTTGGTGGAATATTTAAATTTTCTTTTGGAAAGTATGCAGATACATAGTGTTTTGAAAATGGAAAGTAGTTAATTAAGGCAAAGTGTACTCTGCTAGGAATCAGAGTACTTTTATTTAAGGCTCTAGTGTTCTGAGACCAAAGTAGGGCTCATAACTATTTTGAATCTGTTTTCTCATCTGTAAAATTGACATAAAGTTGTCTTATTTTCAAGACTGAAGTTCAAATGAAACAATATAAAACAAAATATCCTGGTCATAGTAAAGCATTCATACAACAGGCACTTATTTAATCTCTACTTTGTTTTAGGTACTGTAGTAACCTATAGTTTACTACAAATAGTGGAACAAATGTAACAAATACATAAATATTATGCAAATAGACGATAAATGTCGTAGTGAAAATGTGTAAAGTTCTATAGAATATGGGATGTGGATGAAGTGAGAATGAGGCTGGAATAGTAAATTGAGCAGATAATATAAAAGGTATGAATGATTTGGGCTGTTATTCATAGCAATGTTCTTAATAAAAGTTCCTTAGTATAGAAATAATATATATGAATGTAATGAAGATGGTGACTTTTGGATAAATTCGAAGGGGAAGTGTGAGAGTTACAGAAATCAGTTACCTTGCTGTTTCCAAACCCAGAAGAGACTTGGTGAGTCTCAGGTAGGCTTGACAACATAGATAGGAAAGGATGGTGTATCTGCTAATTTTTGTTGCTTAGTAAACCACGCCAAACTGAGTGGATGCCGCAAAGAATGATTTATTATTTCTTATCAGTCTATGGATTGGCTAGATAATTCTACCATTGATCTTTCTTGGGCTCATTCCTGTGGTTGCAATCACATTATGGCTGGAAAGCCTGCATGGTTCAAGATGGATTTACTCACGTGCCTGGTTGTTGGTGCTAACTGTGGGCTGAGGCATCTCTCCTTTCTTCCATGTGACCTTTTCTCCTGGAAGCTAGACTAACTTCCTGTCATCATGTGGTCTCACAGCAGAGTTTCAAGAGCACAAGCCCCAAGGTCCATGTGCTTATCAGAACTCTACCTGTATCACATTTGCTGATGTCCCACTGGCCAAACCAAGTCACACAGTCAAATCCAGTCAAAGTAGGAGGAGAGTTAGATTACACCTCAGGATGGGAGGAGTGGCAAATAATTTGCATCTATTTTTAATCTATCAAAGATGTTTTGGGAAATTTTAGAGGCACAATTGATGGCATTGGGAGAAAAATGAGATGTGGGAAATAGGAAGAGGGAAGATTAAGGATGACTCGGGTGAGGAGAAGTTTTATTAGGTCCCAGCTATTTATCTTTGTTTTTATTATATTTGCTTCTGGCTTCTTGGTCATGAAATCCTTGCCTAAGCCAATGTCTAGAAGGGTTTTTCCAATGTTATTGCCTGAAGATATTTTTTGATTCAAGGAAAAAATGTCAAGAGATAAACAAAGTTTTTGATATAAATTCATAACTGATTATTTCATACTGAAATAGAAAGTTTAAAGCCCTTGGGACAACAGGAAAGGTCATTTGAAAATTAACACTGATCTGCTTGAGAAGATACAGTACATGAATCACGGTAACTTTCTGAACTGCATATAGCCATAGCATAAAACTGTTTCTGAATCTGACTGAACAGTGTTGATAGAAAATTCAAAGGAACAGTTAAAGTCACTGAATAGCTGTTGAGTGAGGGGTGGAAAGTTACTAAAATTAAAAAAATAATTTTTAAACGCCTATGATTTAAATCTTTAGTTTTAAACTTTTTCCCTGCAGAAATGTGTGAATGGTAATGATGAGAATGAGATGATGCAACCTACTGCATGATATCAAAGGACTAACCCACGTACACTATGGACTTAAACATGGGCACTACCTTGGCATGAAAGCTCAGAGTCTGATTCAGACCTGGATTCAGACAATTAATTTCCTGAGTCATTTTATGTTGGCTACATGAGGGAGGGATTGCGGAGTCTGGAAGCTTGCTTTTAGTCTCCAGTTAATATTGTAGAATTGTCTGTTTCTTGTATCTATTCTGTGATTTTTTGCTTGGATTGCGGAGTCTGGAAGCTTGCTTTTAGTCTCCAGTTAATAATGTAGAATTGTCTGTTTCTCGTATCTTTTCTGTGATTTTTTGCTTCACGTATTTTGAGGCTCTGTTGTTAGGCACATGTAGGTTTATAATTATGATGTCTTTGGGATGGATTGATTCTTTTATTATTATAAAATGTCCTTTATGTCTCTAATAAAAATTGTTGTCTCAAAATCTATTTTATCTGATATTAGTGTAGCCACTGCAGCTCTCTTTTAGTTACTGTTTGCAGGATGGGTCTTTTTTATATGCTTTTATTTTCAACTCATTTGTGTTTTTAAGTCTAAGTGTATCTGTTGTAGACACATGCATGTTGTTGGATCCCTTTAAAAAATCCATTCTGCTAATATATGCCTTTTGGTTGAAGTGTTTTATCCATTTAAGTTTAATGCAATTATTGATAAGGTAATATATGTGTCTGACATTATACTATTTTCTATAAACTCTATATCTTCTCTGTTCCTCTTTAATCTCAATTATTCATTTCTTTTATTCTAAATAGACATTTCCTAGGTTTACTATGTTTTCTGGATTATTTAACGTATTTTAAACTAACATTTAGAATCACCTAGGTTGAGAATCATCTTCATGAGAATCACCTAAATTGTTGGGTGTAAATGAAAACTTCCTAGCTAGATTCCTAGTTAGATTCACTGCGTCCAAATTTTGGAGTATTTCTTTCCTGAAATTTGTCTTTTTCACAAACTTGATGTGATTCTTATGCTCCTTAATTTGAGAATAAATACATATAGAAAACCCTTTTTCTTTTCTGTTCTCAAATATTAGGAGAGAAAGAGGAAATCAAGGTTAATTAAAGTTTCAATACACCAGCCTCGGTTCGACATTTAAAATACATTACTTCTTTACTCATCACAAAACCTCTACGATATCCATATTATCCTCATCTCTTGTTAACTTTCCTAGCACATATAGATAATAAGTAGCAGAGTCAAAATTTAAATTCAAGGTTCTCTAGTGAACAAAGAGGAAAAGATAATTCCAGACAATGTAGGACTAATTACAGAAAATAAAACACCCAGTAGAATATTAAAGGAAAGGGAAGACATGTGCTTTGTTTTCTGTTCCTGGTAAGAGATTCTAATGATTGTTTTATGCAAAAAAGCTGAGACATGCAGTTTGATTTCTGGTACTAATCCACGTGAGAAATATCAGAGAAGTCTAAGATTTAAAAATTGTCTATGCCCTGTAAGTCTTAAAATACCTGCAGTTCAATTGAAACTCAAAACAACTTTTAGAACCTAGACATACTACTGTCTTCCCAAAGTCTCAGAAGCAAGTTATCAATGTGATTAAAATTCCCATGAGTTTTAGATGTTGATTTTTTTAAAGTTAGTTATGCACATGTGATAAACTTCCTATTTCAAAAAACATCAGGCCATAGATGAAGAGTCCTGTAATCTGTGTGCATCTATAGATGTAGGAGAAAGGGTATAGACTTGGAGTCAGAAAATATGAGTCTGAGTTCTGATTTTGCCACTTATTAGCTGCATGATCTTAGGCAAATAAATAATCTTAGCATTAATTTTCTCATTATGGAAAGGGGTATAGTAATAATCTTGCTTGTTTCATGCAGTCAATGAGAGGATCAAGGGTGGTAATATACGTATATGAAATTATTTTGCATTTGTAAATGGGGTGTCATTTATCACTTTGGGGTATTTGAGCTTTATGTTTTAGAATCGTCTTTAGAACAACCGTTAATTATAATATTAATAATTCTTCCTATGTAGGAGAAAGAGAGTCTAGAATTAATGAAACTCAAATCTGCATACCTTTACAAATCTCCAAATAATAATTTCCATCTTGTTTTAACAAAATTAATTTTTAATAATGGTGATAAATTATCTCAAAATTTTACAAATGCTATTCCATGCTTTAGTTTATTAATTTAAAAAATGAGAATAAATCTGACTTTTTCCTTTATTGTGAAGATTGTTAGATTTCTGTAAGATGAAAGAGTTAAACAAATGCTGTTAAATACTATCTGTGATTTTGGAAACATGCATTTTACCAGGCAATTAAATACACAGTGTTTTAACCTTTTGTATCATCTTTTAAAAATTAATAAACTTAATTTTTTAGAGAAGGTTTAGCTTCACAGAAAAATTGGGCAGAAAGTAGAGAGAGTTATCACATACCCTGTGTACCCAAGCACACACGATCTCTCCCACTATGGACACCATTCATTCTAGTGGGTATATTTGTTGACATGCAATTGAGACATTGACATACATACATTGATATATGCCTGTGAGCCCAAATACATAGTTAACGTTATAACTCACTATTGATGCTGTGCATTCTCTAGGTTTTGAAAAACATATGATATATATGCATCTTATAGTATCACACAGAGTATTTTCACTGCCCTAAAAACCCTCTGTTCTGCTTATTCAACTTTCTTCCCCAACCCCATCTCCTGGCAACCACTGATGTTTTTACTGTCTCCATAGTTTTGTCTCTTCCAGAATGTCATATTGTTGGAATCATACAGTATATAGTATTTTCAGATTGACTTCTTTTACTTTGTAATATGCATTTAAGTTTCTTTGTGTCTTTGCACGTTTGATAGCCATTTCTTTTTATTTTTCTTAAAAAAAATTTATGTATAGAGAGGCTGAAAGTGTAGATTTCTTACATGCACATATTGCCCGCTGGTGAAGTCTGGGCTTTTTGTGTATCCATTACACAAATAGTGAACATGGTACCCAGTAAGTAATTTATTTAACCTCAACCCCCTCCCACCCTCCCACATTTTGTAGTCTTTTCCTTTTTAGTCATTGTAATACTCCACTGTCTGGATATATCTCAGTTTATTTGTACATTCACATACAGAAGGGTATCTTGGTTGCTCCAAGGTTTGTCAAGTATGAATAAAGTTGCTATAAACATCTGTGTGCAGGTTTTTGTGTGGACATAGTTTTCAACTCACTTGGGTAAATAACAAGGTGCTTACTTGCTGGATTGTATGGTAAGAGCATGTTTACTTTTTTTTTTTTTTTTTTTTTTTTGAGACGGAATCTTACTCTGTCGCCCAGGCTGGAGTGCAGTGGCGCGAACTCGGCTCACTACAAGCTCCGCCTCCCGGGTTCACGCCATTCTCCCGCGTCAGCCTCCCGAGTAGCTGGGACTACAGGCGCCCGCCACCTCGCCCGGCTAATTTTTTTTTGTTTCTACTAGAGACGGGGTTTCGCCGTGTTAGCCAGGATGGTCTCGATCTCCTGACGTCGTGATCCGCCTGCCTCGGCCTCCCAAAGTGCCGGAGTTACAGGCGTGAGCCACCCCGCCCGGCCAGAGTATGTTTACTTTTAAAAGAAACTGACAAATCATCTTTGACGGTACCTGTCCCATTTTACATTTCCACTAGCGATGAATGACAGACAGTTCCTGTTGTTCCACATCTTTGCCAGCATTTGGTGTTACTGTTTTGAATTTTGGCCAGTCTGATAGGTGTGCAGTGGCATCTCATTGTTGTTTTATTATTATTATTTTAACAATCTTTTTACTTTTAATTTTGTGGGTAAATAATAGGTATATATGTTTATGGGTTACGTGACGTATTTCAATACAGACATGCAATTTGTAATAATAACATCCTGGAGAATGGGGTATCCATCCCCTCAAGCATTTATCCTTTGTGTTACAAACAATCCAATTATACTCTTTCAGTTATTGTAAAACTGTGCAATTAGATTATTATTGACTATAGTCCCCCTGTTGTGCTGTCAAATACTAGGTCTTATTTATTCTTTCTATTTTTTGTAACCATTAATCATCCCCACCTCTTTTCACCCCTGCACTACCTTTACCAGCCAGCCTCTAATAACCATCCTTCTGTTCTCAATCTCCATGAGTTCAATTATGTTGATCCCTATAGAGTTATTTCAGCTCCTTATACATTCTAGTTATTAATTCTTTGTCAGATGAGTAGTTTGCAAATATTTTCTCTCGTTCTGTGGGTTGTCTCTTCACTTTGTTGTTTCCTTTGCTGTGAAGAAGCTTTCTAACTTGATGTAATCCCATTTGTCCATTTTTGTCTTGGTTGCCTATGCTTGTGGGATATTACTCAAGAATTTTTTCTCCAGACTAATGTCCTGGATAGTTTCCCCAATGTTTTCTTGTAGTAGTTTCATCGTTTGAGATCTTAGATTTAAGTCATCAATCCATTTTCATTTGATTTTTGTGTAGGGCAAAATATATGAGTCTCATTTCATTCTTCTGCATATGGATATCCAGTTCTCAAAGCGCCATTCATTGAAGAGACTATTGTTTCCCCAATGTATGTTGTGGGCACCTTTGTGGAAAATGAGTTCACTTTAGGTATGTGGATTTGTTTCTGGCTTATCTATTCTGTGTCATTGGTCTATGTGTCGGTTTTTATGCCAGTACCATGCTGTTTTGGTACTATTACTTTTAGCACAATTTGAAGTCAGGTAATGTGATTCCTCCAGTTTTGTTCTTTTTACTCAGGATAGCATTGGTTATTCTGGGTCTTTTGTGATTCCATATAAATTTTAGTATTTTTTTCTATTTTGTGAAGAATGTCATTGGTATTTTGATAAGGATTACACTAAATCTGTGGTTTGCTTTGGGTAGTATGGACATTTTAACAATATTGAAACTTCCAACTCATGAACATGGAATTTTTTGTGTGTATGGGTGTATCCTCTTCAATTTCTTTCATCAGTACTTTATAGTTTTCATTGTAGAGATCTTTCACTTCTTTGGTTAAGTTAATTCCTAGGTATTTAGTTTTATTTGTGGCTATTGTAAATGGGATTACTTTCTGTATTTCTTTTTCAGATTGTTGGTTCTGGCATATAGATATGCTATTGATTTCTGTATATTGATTTTGTATCCTGCAACTTTACTGAATGTGTTTGTCTGTTCTCATCGTTTTTGGTGGAGTCTTTGGTTTTTTTCCAAATATAAAATCAAGTCATCTGCAAACAAAGATAATTTGACCTCTTCCTTTCCAATTTGGATGCACTTTGGTTAATTCCAAGTTATTTAGTTTTATTTGTGGCTATTGTAAATGGGATTACGTTCTTGATTTCTTTATCAGATTGTTGATTCTGGCATATAGATATGCTGTTGATTTTTCTATATTGATTGCTCTAGCTAGGACTTTCAATACCATGTTGAATAACAGTGAACGTAGATATCCTTGTGGTGTTCCAGATCTCACAGGAGAGGCTTTCAGTTTTTTTCCCATTCAGTATGACACTAGCTGTGTGTCTGTGATTTATGGCTTTTATTATGTTGAGGTATGTTAGGGGGTTTTGATGTTAAAGGGGTGTTGAACTTTATCAAATAGTTTTTCAGCATCGGTTGAAAGGATTATGTGGTTTTTGTCTTTCATTCTGTTGACATGATACATTACATTAATTGATTTCCATATGTTGAACCATCCTTGCATACCTGGGATAAATTGGTCATGATGAGTGATTTTTTTAAATGTCTTGTTGAAGTCACTTTGCTAGTATTTTGATGAGGATTTTTGCATCAATGTTCATCAGAGATATTGGCCCGTAGTTTAATTTTTTATGTGTCTTTGGTTTTGATAACAGGGTAACACTGGCCTTCTAGAATTTGTTTGAAAGTACTCCCTCCTCTATGTTTTGGAAAAGTTTGAGTAGGATTGATATTACTTTTTTAAATGTTTGGTAGAATTTAGCAGTGAAGCTATCAGGTCCTGGGCTTTTCTTTACTGGGAGACTTTTTATTATGGCTTTGATCTTATTACTTGTTATTGGTCTGTTCATGTTTTGAATTTCTTCATGGTTTAATCTTGGTAGGTTGTATGTGTCTAGAAATTTATTCATTTCTTCTAGATTTTCCCAATTTTTTGGCTGATAGTTGCTCATAGTAGCCGCTAATGGTCCTTTGAATTTCTGTCATATCATTTGTAATGTTTATTTCTTTACCTTTGATTTTATTTGAGTCTTCTCTCTTTTTGCTTAATCTGGCTAAGAGTTTTTCAATTTTGTTTATCTTCTCAAAAAAACCCAGCTTTGTTTCATTAATCCTTATATTGTTCTCTTCATATTAAAATAATTTATTTCTACTCATCTTTATTATTTCTTTTATTCTACTAATTTTGGGTTTGGTTGCTCTTGCTTTATAGTTCTTTAATATGCATCATTAGGTCATTTATTTGAAGTTTTTTTTTCTTTTTGATGTAAGCATTTATGGCTATAAGTTTCTCTCTTAGTACTGCTTTCACTGTATCCCATAGATTTTGGTATGTTGGGTTTCCATTACCATTTATTTCAAGGTAATTTTCAATTTCCCCTTTAATTTCTTCATTGACACACTGGCCATTCAGGAGCATAGTGTTTGATTTCCATGTGTTTATATAATTTCCAAAATTCCTCCTGTTATTGATTTCTAGTTTTATTCCATTGTATTCAGAGAAAATGCTTGATATTATTTCAGTTTTTTGAATGGTTTAAGACTTGTTTTGTGATTTAACATATGATCTAACATTGAGAATGATCCCTGTGCTGAGGAGGAGTATGTGTATTCTGCAGCCATGGATATGTTCTGTAAATATCTATTGGGTCCATTTTTTCTATAGTGCAGATTAAATTCGGGGTTCTTTGTTGATTTTCTGTCTGGCAGATATGTCCATTCCTGAAGGTGGGGTGTTAAAGTCTCTAGCTATTATTGTACTGAGGTCTCTTTCTCTTTAGCTCTGATAATACTTATTTTATATATATGGGTGCTCCAGTGTTGAGTACATATATATTTATACTTGTTGTATCTTCTTGCTGAATCAGCCTCTTTATCGTTATGTAATAACTTCTTTGCCTCTTCTCATAGCTTGTGTCTTTAAATCTATTTTGTCTGATATGAATATACCTATTCTTGCTCTTTTTTGGTTTCCATTGGCATGGACCATCTTTTCCTGTCCCTTTATATTCAGTCTATGTTTATCTTTATAGGTGGAATGTGTTTCTTGTAGGCCCCAGACCACTGGGTCTTGTTTTTCCATCCATTCGGCTGTACTATTTCCTTTGATTGGATAATTCAGTTCATTTACATTCAGTGTTATTGGTAAGTATGAACTTATGCACTTTGCTATTTGTTTTCTGGTGTTTTGTTGTCTTTGATTCCTTCTTTCCTTTCTTCTCATCTTCCCTTTAGTGAAGATGATCTTCCCTGATGGTGTGTTCTAATTTATCATTTTTTATTTTTTGTGTACTTATTGTATGTTTTTTGATTTGAGGGTACCATGAGGCTTGCAAATACTGTCTTACAACACATTATTTTAAACTGATAATGACACTGATTGCATAAACAGACATACATGCAAAAAGTAAACTCATAAAAACTCTACACTTTAACTTTGTCCACCTGCTTTTTAACTTTTTATTATTTCTCTTTATGTTTTATTATACTGTCAATGTCCTGAAAAGTTGTAGTTACCATTTTTGGTTGGCTCATCATTTAGTCTTTCTACTTAAGACAAGAGTAGTTTACATACCACAATTACAGTGTTACACCATTCTGCATTTTTCTGTGTGCTTACTATTACCAGTGAGTTTTGTACCTTCAGATCATTTCTTCCTGCTCATTAACATCCTTTACTTTCAGATTGAAGAACTCCCTTTAGCATTTCTTGTAGGATAGGTCTGGCATTGATGAAGTCCCTTTTCATTGGGGAAAATATTTATTTATTCTTCATAAATGAAGGACATTTTCACCGGATATACTATTTTAGGGTAAAAATTTTCTTCCTTTAGCACTTTAAATATGTCATGCCACTCTTGCCTGGCCTGTAGGGTTTCCACTGAAAGGTCTGCTGCCAGATGTATTGGAGCTCCATTGTATGTTATTTGTTATTTTCTTTTGGCACTTTTAGGGTCTTTTCTTTATGCTTGAGCTTTGGGAGTTTGGTTAATAAATGCCTGGATAAAGTATTTTTCGGGTTAAATCTACTTGGTGTTCTATAACTTTCTTGTACTTGAATGTGAATATATTTCTCTAGGTTTTGGAAGTTCTCTGATATTTATCCCTTTGAATAAACTTTCTACCCCTGTTTCTTTACCTCCTCCTTAAGGCCCATAACTCTTAGACTTGCTCTTTTGAGGCGATTTTCTAGATCTTATAGATGTCCTTCATTGTCTTTTGTTCTTTTTTCTTTTGTCTCCTCTGTGTGTTTTCAAATAGCCTGTCTTCAAGCTCACTAATACTTTCTTCTGCTTGATCAATTCTGCAATTAATAGACTCTGATGCATTCTTCAGCATGTCAATTGCATATTTCAACTCTAGAATTTCTTCTTGATTCTTTTTAATTATTTCAACCTTTTTGTTAAATTTATCTGATAGAATTCTAAATTCCTTCTCTGTGTTATCTTGGATTTCTTTGAGTGCTTAATACAGCTATTTTTGAATTCTCTTTCTGAAAAGTCGTATATCTCCATTACTCCAGGATTGGTTCCTTGTAACTTATTTAGTTCATTTAGTGAGGTTGTGTTTTCCTGGATGGTGTTGATGCTTATAGATATTTGTTGGTGTTTGAGCATTGAAGAGTTAGGTGTTTATTGTAGTCTTCAGTCTAGGCTTGTTTGTGCCTGTCCTTCTTGGGGAGGCTTTCCAGGTATTTGAAGGAAACTGGGTCCCAAGGCCAAAATTGCTGTGGTTTTTGCAGACTCAGAGAAGTACCACCTTGATAGTCTTTGATAAGATCCGGAAGAATTCTTTAGATTACCAAGTAGAGACTCTTGCTCTTTTCTCTTACTTTCTCTCAAACAAACAGAGTATCCGTTTTTGTGATGAGTAACCTAGAACTGGGGATGTGGTGATGCAATCACCCCTGTGGTCACCACTACTGGGGCTGTACCGGGTCAGACCTGAAGAGAGCACAGCACTGGGTTTTTCCCAAGGCCCTTCCCTTCAGGTCAGCGAGCTCCCCCAAGCCTGGGAATGTCCATAAATGTTGTCTGGGAGCCAGAGATTAAACTAACAAAATCTTAGCAATGTATCTGATATTCTGTTCTACAGCAGCTAAGCTGGCAATCAAACCACAATACGAAGTCCTTCTTGCTCTTTCCTCTCCTTTCCACAGGCAGAGGAGCCTCTCCCTGTGGCCACCACCATCACTGGTCCAAGGGGAGTTCTACCCAGGCCACTGCTAATATTCACTTAAAGCCCAAGAGCTCTTGTATCAGCTTTTGGTTAATGTTCCCAGGCCTAGGACTCACCCTTCAGGGCAGTGGACTCCCCTCTGGGCCAGGACATGTCCAGAAATGCTGTCCAAGTGCCTAGGCCTGGACTTGGGGACCCCAAGAGCCGGAATGTTGCTCTACCCCTCTGTGGCCAAGCTGGAACCAAGGTGCAAGACAACGTCCTTTTCACTTTTCCTTCTGCTTTTCTCAAACTGAAGGAGTCTTTCATCCTAGCTACCACAGCGGGATCATTCCTGAAGCCTGCACATCTCAGAGTCCAAGACCCACAGTGTACTCACTGGGTATCACTGCTGCTTATTTGGGCCCAAGGGCTCTTTAGTCAGCAGGAGATAAATCCTCACAGGACTGGGTCCTTCTCTTCAAGGCAGTAGGTTTCCTTTTTCAACAGTGTGTCTAGAAGTGTTGTCTGGGACCTGGGGTCTGAAATTGGGGTTTCATGACTCTACCCTGATATCCAAGATGTAAGACAAAGTCCTCTTTACTCTTTGCTCTCCTCTTCTTAAGCAGAAGGGACAAGTCACTTTCATTGCTGTGAGATGCACTGTCTGGAGTTGGGGGAGGGATGGCACAAGCGTTTCCTTAGCTGCACCAGCTAGTGTCTTCCTAGGTCACATGCCACCTTGGTCCACTGGCTCTAAGCCAAGCCTAGCACTAGGAGTTGCCTAGGAATTACAGTCCTTGTGTCCTAGACTGCCTTTCAAGTTTACCCAGGACCCCAAAGCAGTTCAGCCCACAGTAACAAGGCTTGCTGAGGAACTCAAGTTCTGATCATTGAAATGGGCAATTCTCCTTTGGCTAGGGCTAGCCAATAGTTGTCTCCATGCACAGGTGCTGGCTGAGCCTAGCATGGCTTTATTCTCCTCTGTGACAGGGTGGCACTGCATTCAATGTAAAATCTCCCAGTTGCTGTGCTCTCACTCCCTAAAGTGCACATAGTCTTTCTTTGAGCCACATGGCTGCTGCTGGAAGATGGGAGAGGGTTGATCTCTCCTGCCCTTCTCAATGCCTCTTTCAGTGATATCAGGTTAAAACTATGTGCTGTGATCCTGCATCTGATTTTTGGTTCTTGTGATGCTGTGGTGCCTTTCTAGGTGCAGATAGTTGTTAAAATTTGGTATTTTGGGTGGTGGAGTGGGGCGAATGATGTATGCTTCTATTCTACCATCTTGCTGTGTCCCCTCTCATTGTTGTTTTAATTTGCAATTCCCTAGTGTTATGTGATTTTAAGCATCTTACTATGTGCTTACTTATTATCTGTATATCTTCTTTGGTGAAATCATGTCTTTTGTCAGTTTTTAAAATCAAGCTTTCTGTTTCTTCAGTCTTGATTTTTGAGAGATCTTTGTATATTTTGAATAACAGTCTTTTATGAGATGTGTATTTTGCAAATATTTCTTCTAGTCTGTTGCATGTCTTCTCATGTCATGACATTGTCTTTCACAGAGCAGAAGTTTTAAATTTTAATAAAGTCCAGCCTGTAAATTATTTCTTTTCTTGATCATGTATTTGGTGTTGTATCTAAAAAGTCATCACCCATACCCAAGGTCTTCTAGGTTGTCTTGTATGTTATCTTTAAGAGTTTTAGAGTTCTGCATTTCACATTTAGGTCTATGATCCATTTTGAGCTAATTTTTATGAAGCATGTAAAGCCTGTTTCTAGATTCATTTTTTTCCCCATATGAGCATCCCATTGCTCCAGCACCATTTGTGGGAAAGAATGTCTTTGCTACACTGTATTTATTGTCTTTGCTTATTTGCCAAGGATCACATAGCTATACTAATGTATATCTATTTGTGGGCTTTCTATTCTGTTTCATTGATGTACTTGTCTGTTCTTTCACCAATACTACATTAATTTTGTAGCTTTATAGTAAGTCTTGAAGTTGGTTAGTGTGAGTCTTTAACTTTGTTCTCATCCTTCAATATTGAATTGGCTATTCTGGGACTTTTCATATAAACTTTGGAAACAATTTGTTGATATTCACAAAATAATCTGAAGGTATTTTTATTGAGATTGCACTGAATTTGTAGATCAACTTGGAAAGAACTAAAATGTTGATAATATTGAATCTTCCTATCCATGAACATGGAACACCTTTCCATTTATCTAGTTCTTTGATTTCTTTCAAGAGTTTCATAGGGTTTTTTCATATAGATCTTGTACATATTTTATTGGATTTATACTTAAATATTTCATATTTTTGAGTGATAATGTAAGAGGCATTGAAAGTGATTGCCTTTTGTATATTAACTTTCTGTAATCACTTATTAGTTCCCAGAGATTTTTATTGATTTGGGGAGATTTTCTCCATGAATGATCATGTTATCTGAAAATAAAGACAGTTTTATTTCTTCCTTCTCAGTCTGTATACTCTTTTTTCTTATTTTCTATTAGCAAGAATTTTTAATATGATGTTAAAAAACCAGTAGTGAGAGGAGACATTCTTTTTTTTTTGAGATGGAGTCTTGCTCACCCAGGCTGGAGTAAAGTGGCGTGATCTCAGCTCACTGCAACCTCTGCCTTCTGGGTTCAGGTGATTCTCCTGCCTTAGCCTCCCAGGTAACTGGGACTACAGGCACACACCACCACACCCGGCTAATTTTTTGTATTTTTAATAGAGACAGGGTTTCACCATGTTGGCCAGGATGGTCTCAATCTCCTGACCTTGTGATCTGCCTGCCTAGGGCTCCCAAAGTGCTGGGAATAGAGGCATGAGCCACTGGACCTGGCTGAGAGGAGACATTCTTGCCTTATTCTTTATGTTAGGAAAGCTTTGAGTTTCTCACTATTAAGTATGATTTTAACTACGCCTTTTTGTAGATGTTCTTCATTTAGTTGAAGAACTTCCCTCTATTTTGAGTTTGTAGAGCGTTTTTATCATGAATGACTATTGGAAAGAGTTAGATGTTTTCTCTGCATCTATTGATAAAAGCATGCGATTTTTCTTCTTAAGATTGTTGATATGATGGATTGTATTAATTGATTTTTGAATGTTAAACCAGCCTTGCATAACTGGGATAAATCTGACTTGGTCATGGTATACAATTTTTTTTTTTTTTTTTTTTGAGAGACGAGTTCTGCTTTGTCACCCAGGCTGGAGTGCAGTGGTGCGATCTTGGCTCACTGCAACCTCTGTCTCCTGGGTTCAAGCAATTCTCCTGCCTCAGCCTCCTGAGTAGCTGGGACTACAGGCAAATGCCACCACACCTGGCTAATTTTTGTATTTTTAGTAGAGATGGGGTTTCACCATGTTGGGCAGACTGGTCTGGAACTCCTGATTTCAAGTGATCCACCCACCTTGGCCTCCCTAAGTGCTGAGATTACAGGTGTAAGCCACCATTCCCAATTTCTTTTTGTACGTTGTTGAATTTAATTTGTGAATATTTTGTTGAAGATTTCTTCATCTATGTTCGTGAGATATATTGGTCTATAGTTTTCTTTTCTTTTAATGCCTTCACCTGTTTTACTATTAGGGTAATTCTTGCTTTATGGAATGAGTTAGGAAGCATTCTCTTTGTTTCTATCTTCTGAAAGAAATTGTAGATCACTGGCCTAATTTCTTTTTTAGATGTTTGGTAGAATTCACCAATGAACCCACCTGGGCCTGGTCCTTTTTGTTTTGGGAGGTTATTAATTATTGATTAATTTTTTAAATGGATATAGTCCAATTTAAATTGTTCATTTCTTCTTATGTAAATTTAGACAGATTGTGCCTGTAAGAAATTGGCAACCTATTTCATCTATGTTGCCAAATTTGTTGGCATAGAGTTACGTATAATATTTCCTTGTTATCCTTTTAAAGTTGGTGGGATCTGGAGTGATGTCTCTTCGTTCATTTCCAATATCAATAATTTGTGTCCTCCTTTTTTTCTTAGTCTTAGTAGGTGCTTGTTAATTTTGTTGATCTTTTCAAAGAACAAGCTTTTAATTTTGTTGATGTTCTCTATTGATTTTCTCTTTTAAATTTTATTGATTTCTGGTCCAATTTGCGTTATTTTTCCTGTTTAATTTGGGTTTATTTGTTCTTGTTTTCCTTGTCTCCTCAGGTGGAAGCTTAGATGAATGGTTTTAGGTTTTTCCTTTTTTATATATGCATTCGGTGCTATAAGTTTGTTTCTAATAATTGCTTTTACTGCATCCCAAAAGTTTTCATAAGTTGTATTTTTATTTTCATTTAGTTCAAAATATTATAAAATTTCTTTTGAAGGTTCATATTTGACTTTTGTGTTATTTAGAATATCTTGTTTAATCTCCAAGCATTTTGGGATTTTCTCGAGATATTTTTGTTTTTGATTTCTAGTATAATTCCTTTTGTGGGTAGAGAGCAGACACTGTATGATTTCTATTTTTTGAATTTTAAGTTGTGACTTAAGGCCCAGAATATGGTCATTTTGAAAGTTCCATGTCATATTGAGAAGAATGTGTAATCTAATCTTATTAGATGAAGTGATCTATAGATGTTAATTATATCCAGTTGACTAATGGTGCTGTTGAGTTTGACTCTATTCTTACTGTTTTTCTGCCTGCTGGATCTGTGCATTTATGATAAAAAAACGTTTTTAGAGTCTTCAACTACAATAGTGGATGCATCTGTTTATCCTTGCAGTTCTGTCAGCTTTTGCTCACGTATTTTGATGCTGTGATGTTTTCTTCGTGAACTTTAAGGATTGCTATCTCCTCTTAGAGTACTGACCTCTTCATCATTATGTAATTCTTCTCTTTATCTTTGAGCATCTTCCTTGCTCTGAAGTCTGCTGTATCTGAAATTAAGATAGCTACTTCTACTTTGCTTTAGTTTTCCATAAACAACATATAATTGGGTCTTATATTTCTAATCTACCCTGATAATCTCTGTTTTTACTGTTTTTTTATTTCCTTTTTTTAGAGATAGCCTCACCATATTGCCTAGGCTGGACTCAAACCCCTGAGTCCAGGGGATCCTCTCTCCTTGGCCTCTTGAGTATCTTGGACTACAGGTATGCACCACCACACCTGAATTTTGTCTTTTAATTGGTGTATTTACACTGCATACTTTTAAAGTGATTACTAATATAGTTGGAATACTATAAACCACATTTGCTATTGTTTTCTTTGTTACTCTTGTTCCATTTTCCTATTTTTGTCTTCCTCTCTTTTTCTGCCTTTTGTAGTTTTAATTTAGCATTTTATATGATTCCATTTTCTCTCCTTTCTTAGCATATCTGTTGTACTTCTTTTTTTGTACTTTTCTGTAGCAGCTGTCCTAAAGTTTGCTATATATATTTACAACTAATCCAAGTTTCAAATAACTCTATCCCATTTCATGGGTCATGCAGGTATTGAATAATAACAAGATAATTCTAATCTCTTCCTCCCTTCCTTGTGCCATTGCTGTCATTTATTTCACTATACACTATTTCTATGCAAACATACATAACCATATATGTGCATATATATATAAAATATATCATTCATTTCACTATACACTATTTCTGTGAAAACATACATAAACATATATGCACATATAATATATCATATAGTATATAGCATATATAATGTCTTACGGCATCAAATACACTGTTGCTATTATTTTGAACAGTCTTTTATCTGTTAGAACACTAAAAATAAGAAACATAAATTTTTAAATTTTTACCTTCACTTAATCCTTCTCTCAGATGCTCTTTCTTTATTTAGTTCTGAGTTTTTGACCTATATCACTTTTCTTCTCTCTAAAGCAGGGGTCTTCAACTCCCAGGCCACGGACCAGAATCAGTCTGTGGCTTGTTAGGAACTGGGCTGTATAGCAGGAGGTGAGTGGTGGGTGAGCGAGCATTACCGCCTGAGCTCAACCTCCTGTCAGATCAGTGGCAGCATCAGATTCTCACAGAAGCACGAACAGTATTGTGAAGTGTGCATGTGAGGGATCTAGGTTGTGCAATCCTTGTGAAAATAGAATGCCTGATGATCTGAGGTGGAGCAGTTTTATCCCTTCATCATTCCTGGTCAGTGAAAAAATTGTCTTCCATGAAACCAGTCCCTGGTGCCAGAAAGGATGGGGACTGCTGTCCTAAAGGACCTCTTAACGTTTCTTGTAGGCACGTGTGCTATCAACAAATTCTCTCAATGTTTGTTCATCCGAGAAAGTCTGTATCTTTTGAAGCATAATTCTTTTTAGGATACAGAATTCTAGGTTGGTGGGTTTCTTTCTCTTAATACTTTGAATATTTCACTCCACTCTCTTTTTGCTTGCATGGTTTCTGAGGAGAGGTCGAGTGGGTGTAATTTTTATTTTTGCTCCTGTATATACAAAGTGTTTTTTTTCTCTCCTGGCTTCTTTCAAAACTTTTTGTTTGTCATTGATTTTCTGAAGTTTGACTATAATATATCCAGGTGGAGTGTGCATGTGTGTGTGTATCTGTGTGTGTGTATTTGCATTTGTCTTGCCTGCTATTCTCTGAGCCTCTTGGATTTTTGATTTGGTATCTGACATTGATTTGGGGAAATTGTCTGTCATTTTTGCGTCAAATATTGCTTCTGTTTCTTTCTCTCCTTTTCATTGTTATTTTCATTATGTGGATGGCTGCACTTCTGCAGTAGTCCCACAGTTCTTGGATATTCTGTTCTTTTTTTTCTTTGCAGTTTTGGAAGTTCCTATTATTATCTCCTCGAGCTCGAGATTTTTTTCTCAGCTGTGTCTAGTCTAGAATGAGCCTATCGAAGGCATTCTTCAATCTCTGTTACGGTGTTTTTGGTCATTAGTGATGCTTTTTTAATTCATTCATATAATTTTCATCTCTCTGCCTACATTACCCATGTGTTCTTGTATGTTGTCCTACTTTTTCATTAGAGCCCTGTATTAGTCCATTTTCACACTGCTGATAAAGACATACTTGAGACTGAATAATTTATGAAGTAAAAGAGGTTTGATAGACTCACAGTTCCTCCTGGCTGGGGAGGTCTTACAATTACGGTCAAGGCAAAAGGCAAATCTTACACGGTGGCAGGCAAGAGAGAAAGAGTCAAGTGAAAGTGGAAACCCGTTGTAAAACCATCAGATCTTATGAGACTTATTCACTACCACAAGGACAGTATGGGGGAAACGGCCCCCATGATTCAATTATCTCCCAATGGTCCCTCCCACAACACGTGGGAATTATGGGAGCTACAATTCAAGATGAGATGGGGGGTGGGGACACAGCCAAACATTATCAAGCCCTTAGAATATCAGAGTTATCATAGTTGTAGTAAATTTCTCGTCTATAGTTCTGACATTTCTGCCGCATTTGATCTGGCTTGTTCAGTGTCTTAAAACGTTTTTTTCTTTTTTTTTTCTTTTTTTTTTTTGCCTTTTAGTATGACTTGCAATTTTTTTGTTGAAATGTGGATGTAATGTACTGGGTGAAAGAAATTCCAGTTTATAGTTCTTTGTTAGTGTGGTGATCTGGTGTTGGGGAGAGGGAGTGTTGGTTGTATAATTACTTCTCTGTCTTTCGGTGAGCCTGTGCCCTTGGACTGTGAACTTCACCAGTGCTTCTGATATTCCCCCACCCCACCAAGGTAGAACAAAATGGCTAGCGGGGGCTGGAGACGGGTATTTCCCTTCCTCCAGGTTGGTTAGGCTCTGATGAAACTCCAGCAGGTTAGGCTGTGGTAAAATAGTTTTACCTGAGGGCAGACCTTGTTAAGAACAGAAAGCTCTGTCCTATCTCAAAATGTTTACTTCTAGCCCCTCAAGCACTGCCTCCATTTCCAAGCCAGAAGCAGGAGGGGATTTTTCTCTAATATTCACCTCGAGGACCTGGCAGAACTCTTGGAAGTAAAACTTCCAAAAGTGTGGGAGCCCTCTTATGACCGGGTCCCCCTGGAGTTTTTAACTCTCAGACTAGAAGAGTTCATTGTATTAATATTTCAGTTAGTTCAGGTGTTTTCTTGTTGTTAGGATGGACTGGCCACTTCTAAGCACCTTACATGCTGGTGTGGAAAACAGAAAAAGCTCATTTTTGAAGACTTGTAGCAATCTGACTTGGACTTAACTATGCTCAATGCCTTATGAGAGCAAATCAGCAAAAAATGTGTGATGTAACTCAATACCATAAATTACATATGGATATCAGAGAGATAAACAGTTCTACAGATAATGTCGATTTAAATAATGAATGAAATGGCAAGTCTTGATGGTCTCACAATGGGGCAAAAAGCTGAGTTTCATTCATGAGTGGTGTAGTTGTAATGTCACGGCATTCCAGCATTCTTCTTAAACTAGGCTTTGTGTTCTTTATTGCCTAGATGACAGGGAAGATGATGGTAATGATCATGATTACAGTGGTAATAAACCAACTAACTCCCAATGCACACTTATTTTGTAATGAGTGCTTACTCTGTTTCAGGTACATGGTAATTTCCTGAAGTATTGTCCTAAGTATTGTCATATTTAGTCCTCACGTAATGATGAATTCTTATCTTACTGATAAGAAGCTAAGCCTAGAACATGCCCAAGATATTTAAATTATCCAAGCTGATACAGATACAGCTTGGATAATTGCCTTCTGCTTCAGTTTGTCAACACTTCAGAGACTAAACGGTTAACCACTTTAACCACTATGTCACAACTAGAGAATTGAAAATAAAGGTGATCATAAACTACTTTAAAAAAAGGCCACAAAGGTATTTAGATACATAAAATGCAATAGCCTTTGGCAAAGTTAGGAAAAGAAATAGTAAATTTTAGTAATTTCATATCAATTAACTAAGGATTATTTGTTTTACCTGACCCATCAAAAAGAGATATCAATTCAAAAGAATAATCTAGCACAATAAATTTATTATTTATGTATTAATTTATTATTAATCTAACAATAAGTTTATTAATATTTATTATTTATTAAATGTATTATTATTTAATTAATCTCAAGTAGCTGGGATTACAGGTGCACACCACCATGCATGGCTAACTTTTTGTACTTTAGTAGAGACAGGGTTTCACCATGTTGCCCAGACTGGGCTCGAACTTCTGAGTTCAGGCAATCCACCCGCCTCAGCCTCCCAAAGTGCTAGGATTACAGGTATGAGCCATGGCACCTGGCCAAAATGTTATTTAAATATTAAATCAGCTCCAAACATGATAAATCCCAAGAAATTCATGCCCTGGCACTTCATAATCAAACTGTTGAACCTAAAGACAAAGAGAAATAAAAATCTTGAAAGCAAACTCTTCTTCAGGAATCCAAGTGAAATAAAGACATTTCTAGATGAAGAAAAACTGAGTAGATCTATTCTGAAACAATTGCTAAAGGGAATTCTTCAGAAAGAAGGGAAATAATAACAGAAGAAAGTTGAAACATAAGAAGTGACGAAAGAGATGAAAATGATGGCTATCTGGGTAAATATAGTAGACTATTCTACTATTGAATTCTTTAGTATAGGTTTTTCAGTTGAAGGCAAAAATTATAACATTATCTAATAAGATATTCAAACTGTAAATGTAATGTAAAAGACAACTATAACAAAAAAGGAAGGAGACTAAAGGGATCTAGACGGTGTCTAGAATTTCTGCATTTCACTTTGTGTGGTAAAATATTGATTCCAAGTAGATGGTAAAAAGTTAACTGTGTGCATTGTAATCCCTGGAGCAACCACTGAAAAGCAAATCAATGCAAATTCATACTATTAAAAAACGATGAATTGCAATGGAATAATAAAAATATTTACATAACCCTAAAGGAGGCAGGAAAAGAGAATAGGAGGGAAAACAACAACAACAAAAAACCCACAGAACAAAAAAACCAAGGAATAAATGAAATACCTGTTAAAAGATATCAACAATAGCATTATATGCAAATGGCCTAAACATACCAATTAAAAGACAGAGATTGTCAGAATGGATTAAAACATATGAGCCAAGTGGCTGGGTGTGGTGGCTCATGCCTGTAATCCCAGCACTTTGGGAGGCCTAGGTGGGCGGATCACGAGGTCAGGAGATCAAGACCACGGTGGAACCGTGTCTCTACTAAAAAAAATACAAAAAAATTAGCTGGGTGTGGTGGCAGGCACCTGTAGTCCCAGCTACTCGGGAGGCTGAGGCAGGAGAATGGCGTGTACCCGGGAGATGGAGCTTGCAGTGAGCCAAGATCGTGCCACTGCACTCCAGCCTGGGCAACAGAGCAAGACTCTGTTTCAAAAAAAAAAAAAAAAAAAGAAAAAGAAAAAAATGATCCAAATATATGCTGTCTTCAAGATTAAAAGTAAAGAGATGGAGAAAGATATACCATACAAACTAATCAAAAGAACCTGGAGTGGCTAGATCAATATAACAAAAGGTAGACTTTAGAACAAACAAAGTTACCAGGGATAAAGAGGAACATTATATAATGATAAAAGAATCAACTCATCAAGAAAAAATAAGAATTTTAAGTGTGTATGAATCTAACAACAGAACTTCAAAATACACAAAGCAAAACCTTATAGAATTGAAAAGAATAATTGACAATTCACAATTATATATGTAGAAGTCCACACTCCTATTTCAGTAATAGAGCTAGTAGACAGAAAATCAGTCAGGACATAGAAGAATTGAAATGATGCCATCAATTATATGAATCTCATTGACATTTATAAAGCCTTCCACTCAACAACAGCAGACCACTGCTTTTCCTGTTATCTTCTGTTATTGTTTTTCAGCTTAATTCTCTTATGGCCAGAAATTTTCCTTTGAGTGATTTCAATTCTATCAAATTTAATAAAGTTTGTCTTGTGATCCCGAATGTGGTTTATCTTGGTGAATCTTCAAATGCGTTTGAAAAGACTATAATCCTATAGAAAGCAGTGTGGGTGGGTTTCTGTGCAGAGATGGTGGTTTAGGAGGTTGGGTGTAACTCCATTTTAAAGCAGCAGGCAATAAAATATGCTGACTTGCTAGTGAAGAGAGGATGGGAATGAAGCTTCAGAGTAAGTATTACGGGTGTTACATAGAACACAGTCGTAAGTGATTCCAAATTTTAAAAACTGATATAGAAGATCATATATTTGCATGATTGTATAGTATATTTAGGGGCATTTGCCATCTCAGGTATATGAGTAGAAAAGCCAGATGATCTGAGGACATAGTGTAAAAAGATAAGATGTCAAAAAATGCTGATGTTGTTAGTAAGAGAAAAATTGAAATGATGCATCTGGGTGTCTAGTTTGGAGGGCAGCCAGAGAGGCCATAAAGAGAATGATGGATTGGGAGAAAACTGAGAAGTCAGAGGACTCAATATTGTCAAGGGATAGTAGAGCAGACACAAAGGGGGAAAGGTAAAGGACTAATATTTGCATTATTGTAAATTACTTGTGGGCCATTTATTGGTGTAAATAGTTTTTAATCAATATGACAAATTTTTCAAATCAGTATAGATGACAAAAATGAAATTAACTATTACATGAGAAAAACTTTATTTTTTTTAAGATTGACAGTTGTAACAGTTTTATTTATTTATTTTAGAGACAGGGTCTTGCTCTGTTGTCCAGGCTGGAGATCAGTAGGCAGTCATGGCTGATTGTGACCTCAAACACTGGGGCTCAAGTCATCCTCCTGCCTCAGCCTTGAAAAAAATTTATTAATAGTATGTTTGTCCTATCATAGGTACTTTACTACTTTAAACCTGCTTAGAAAACACCTCTTTTAGCTTATGTATTGTGCTAAATAAGACGGATTGTGATATTTAGTCATTGTGGTTGCTTATGAATACAAGTGCTATGGAGGTGAAATGAATGCAAAACGGATAAAAAGTTAACTGTGTGGAACAATGCATTTAAATACAGAAGTATAAAGAATGTGGCTTATTGTCCATATGACTAACATATTCCCAGGATTTGAACAGAGGTTAAAAAAAAAAATAGAATGCCTATTGCTATAGCAAAAAAAATTTCTTTGAGATAAAAGTATATTCAAGCAATTATATATATATAATGGTCCAAGTTTTTCCCCTGTGAATAACCGGGATGTAAGTCAAGTGAGAAGTCAAGTGAGAAAGCCTGATTTAATGTTAAATTAGACAGAGCTCACTTATTTATAAATTCATACAGTAGCATCAGTCTCTGTAACAAAACCCACTGAAATCAATCCGTTTGCAAGTACTAAATATGGAGTGTTCTTCAGTATCTGGCTCTGTCTACATATTTATATTTATCTCTTGATATTCATTCCTTCTGCTCCTTCTCTAGTGGCACTAAACTGCATGCAGCTTTCTTTTTTTCTTTTTAGAGACACGGTCTCACTTTGTTGCCCAGGCTGGAGTGCTGTGGCATGATCTTGGCTCACTGCAACCTTGACCTTCTAGGCTTACACAATCCTCCCTCTTCAGCCTCCTGAGTAGTTAGCGCTACAGGCATGCACCACTATGCCTGGATAATTTTTGTATTTTTTGTAGAGATGAGGTCTCGCTATGTTGCCCAGGTTGATCTTGAAGTCCTGGCTTCATGTGATCCTCCTACCTTGGTCTCTTTAACACAACACCACAAACAACAGTGGCTTCAACAAGACAGAAACATATTTCTCAGCCATAATGAGATACCATCTCATACCAGTCAGAATAGCTATTATTAAAAAGTCAAAAAATAGCAGATGATGGTGAGATTGTGGAGAAAAGGGAATGCTTACACATTGTTGGTGGGAGTGAAAATTAGTTCACCTGTTGAGGAAATATTACTTCTCTTCAAACAAAAAATACAAATTCTGGCCAGGTGTGGTGGTTTATGCTGGGAATCCCAGCACTTTGGGAGATCAGGTAGGAGGATCACATGAGGCCAGGAGTTTGAGACCAGCTTGGGCAGTGTGGCAAGATTCTGTCTCTACAAAAGTTTCTTTTTTTTTTTAAATTTACCTAGGTGTGGTAGCACACACCTGTAGTCCTAGCTACTGAGGAGGCTGAGGTGGGAGGATTGCTTCAGCCCAGTTCAAGGTTGCAGTGAGCTATGATTGTGCCGCTGCATTCCGTCCTGAGGGACAGAGAGGGAGACTCTGACTCAAAAAAAAAAAAAAAAAAGACAAAAAAAGACCAAATTCTATAGTCTACTGTGTAGTCAGGTATGGATATGTAACTACATTTTGGCCAACATGAGTAGAGGAGTTAAGTCAATTTCCTGGGTGTTTCCTCAAAGAGATGATTCTTTTCTTTCATTATCCCTGGAGTTTGGTGTTGGTTAGAACTCTGGAGCCTTTTTGGATCAGGCAGCTGAGGACCTCACTTTAGTGGTAGTGAACAGTGAACTGCAAACACTTTGAACCCCTAACAACTTTGCAGAGCCCTGTGCTAGTACTTAGCTGCCTAACTCTGGACTTCTATTTTTAAGTGAGAAATAGATTTCTTTTGGAAAAACTTTCATTTTAGGTTCAAGGGTATATGTGCAGATTTGTTATATAGGTAAACTTGTGTCACAGGGGTTTGTTGTACAGAATATTTTGTCACCCAGGTACTAAGCCCAGTACTCAATAGTTATTTTTTATGATATTCTCCCTCTTCTGACCCTCCACCCTCAAGTAGGCCCCAGTGTCTGTTGTTCTCTTCTTTGTGTCTATGTGTTCTCATCACTTAGCTCCCATTTATAAGTGACAACATGTGGTTTTTGTTTTTTTGTGTTTCTGCATTAATTTGCTAAGGATAATGGCCTCCAGCTCATCCATGTTCCCGCACAAGACTTAATGTTGTTGTTTTATATGGATGCATAATATTTCCTGGTGTCTATGTGCCACATTTTCTTCATCTAATTGGCCATTCATGGGCATTTAGCTTGATTCCATAACTTTGATGATGCGAATAGTGCTGCAGTGAGCATATATGTGCATGTGTCTTTATGAAAGAATGATTATATTCCTTTTGGTATATACCCAGTAATAGATTCCTGGGTCAAATGGTAGTTGTATTTTTAGGTCTTTGAGGAATTGTCACGCTGTTTTCCTCAATGGTTGAACTAATTTTCACTCCTACCAACAGTGTGTAAGCATTCTCTTTTCTCCACAACCTCGCCAGGATCTGCTATTTTTTGACTTTTTAATAATAGCTGTTCTGAGTGGTGTGAGTTGTTATCTCGTTGTGGTTGAGAAATATATTTCTGTCTTGTTGAAGCCACTGTTGTTTGTGATGTTATGTTATTTGCAAACAAACCTCATCTTCTCTTCTACACTATGAATTCCTTGATGATGCAGAATTTTTTTGTATTTTTTACTACTCTTAGTGTGGTGCTTGGCATATAGGGAAGGTCAACAATAGACCAGCACTAAACAGAATTGAGGGAGTATAAATTGGGACAATGTTTAAATGAGGGATCTGGAGGATGGTCCTGTGTCGTGAAGCATCTAAGTTAACTCCTTTTTTTTTTTTTTTTTTTTTTTGAGACGGAGTCTTGCTCTGTCGCCCAGGCTGGAGTGCAGTGGCTCACTGCAAGCTCCACCTCCCGGGTTCATGCCATTCTCCTGCCTCAGCCTCCCGAGTAGCTGGAACTACAGGCACCTGCCACCAAGCCCGGCTAATTTTTTGTATTTTTTAGTAGAGATGGGGTTTCACCATGTTAACCAGGATGGTCTCTATCTCCTGACCTCGTGATCTGTCCACTTCGGCCTCCCAAAGTGCTGAGATTACAGGCGTGAGCCACCCCGCCCAGCCTAAGTTAACTCTTACAGCAAGCAGAAATGGGTACTTCAAGCTTTTATGATGGCAATATAAACTGGAACAACTCTTTTAAATATAGATACATATACACATAGATATGAAATATTTATATATTTGAAAGTTATAAATATATAACCATATATTTATATCATATATTATATATTTATATATAATTGTATGTGATATATATAAATATATATTTGTATATTAAATATAAAATACAAATATATTAAGTATAAAATATAAATATACTTTATATATAAATATAAAATATAAATACATATGTAATTTGTATTTATTACACATAATAAATTTATAACTAATTATATGTAATAAATGTATAGTCTCTAGAAGTTCTTAAACTCTTTTCAAAATATTTCCCTCTCTGTGCTTTGTCTTAAGGAAATAATCAGAAATGTGTGTGTATGTGAGAGGCAAATCTATGTGAGCACAAAAAGGACCATCATGAAAATGTTTCTCATAGGGAAAAAGATCTTGGCAATAACCTCAATGTTCAAATAATGGTTAAATGAGAGGTTGTACATCCACTGAATGAGCATTATTAATTATGCTCATTAATGTAATGGTGATTAACTAATTACCTTTACAATTATGTTTAAAATTATGCCGAAGTGTAGTAATATGCATTTTAAAAAATGAAAGAGACTGGATAAATATAAAATCAGTCAACTAACGTATAAATCACCGAAACATAGGAACAGAGTTTAGAAGCAAGCTAAAACATTTATAGAGATAGTATTTGTGAGTAGGAATGAATCAATAATGTCCTCTTATCCTTCATGTAATTTTTTCCTGTATTCCACATTTTCCTTAAGGACTATGATGACTGTAATTACTATAATTGTTAAATCGAGAAAGAAAATAAGAAGCTAAAGCTTGGCAATAACATAAATCTTAGAAGAGCTGGTAGATTGCTGCTTAGCTGTATTTTTAGGCATGTATTTAAATTGATATCACTGTCACATACACTACTAGTCCATTCTCAAAGGCATTGATGATTTTTTAACGCATTCTGGTTCTTGAGTCTCAAATTGACTTGGGCTGATATAAACATTTCAGTGTTCTTTGAATCACAAAGGTTATTGAAATGTCATTTTATATATAAGATATATATATACATATATATTTATTTATTTATTTTCCTTGAAACAGAGTCTCGCTCTGTCACCTAGGCTGGAGTGCAGTGGTGGGATCTCGACTCACTGCAACCTCTGCCTCCCAGGTTCAGGCGATTCTCCTGCCTCAGCCTCCTGAGTAGCTGGGACCACAGGTGCTCATCACCACGTCCAGCTAATTTTTGTATTTTTAGTACAGACGGGGTTTCACCATATTGGCCATGCTGGTCTCGAACTCCTGACCTTGTGATTGGCCCGCCTCAGCCTCCCAAAGTGCTAGGATTACACGCATGAGCCACCTTCTGGCCCCTCATATATTTTTAATTACAAAAATCATGAAATGAAGAAATCCATTTTTACAAATCTTGTAACTCAAAACAAGAATGTTTTATGTGCATACTGCCAGATCTTCCAAGCTGTTTTACTATTTTAGATTACCCATTTGAAAGAAAATTCACCTGAGTACTGCTTTCGAGGAATGTTTTTGGGTAGTGATGAAATCAGGTGATTACAGGCTGAATCACTGCTGAGTAAATTAGGAAACCATCAAAGCACAGAACTGTATCAACTAGTTTCTTCCTTCACAACATTCTAACAGAGCTCTAAGTCAGACTGACAAATAGGTTGACCCCCTTTGATTTGTTCAAACACATAGCTCTCACAGAAAACACTTCTTGCAGGGAGGTAGAGAGAGCACAGAGAGAAAACAAAACTGAAAGATGAGACATGAAAAATAAAGAAGGAGAAGGTAGTGAAAAGGGGAGGAGTGTTAACCTTCTAAAGAAATTCTATTGTTCTAACCCCAGAAGATAATAAATTCAGAGATTCAGTCAGTCATAGACCCGTAGGGTCAAGGAAATCTAAGTCTTCTTTGGGATACCAGATCCTGTAGGGCAACCTAAAATTACCAAGAAAAACATAAGTAACTGAAAAATTGGAGTTGCCATCCTTCAACATTGATAGGTTACTTATAGGTTACTTAAAGTCTCCTGTTGCAACATTGCAATTCCTGACCATGGTTCACTCCGTGGAAGTAACTAACATGAAGATAGTGAGGAGGAGGAGTCAGTTGGGGACAAACAGCTTCATTCTCATTAAAGGCAAATTCTCATTCTCATGCATGTTTCAAATAATTCATGGCATGATCAATCTTAAATGAAGATAAAAACTGTTTCACAACTAATTCATATTCATAGGATTATTTACTTTCAAAAAGTATTTGAAGTTTAAAAACATATCAATCACAACAAATTACACAGTGAGTTACCTTGTGCTGCTAACCAAAGGAAATATATAAAAATCTTCAAGGCTTCTAAAAAGGAAGTAATGTAGTGCAAAAAAAAAAAAAAAAAAAGGGAAAAAGGAGCAAAAATCCTCCTTTCTAAGTCTATATTTTAAAAGAAAAGCTGTAGGTCTCCAGGAAAAAGAAGACATATATAAAGTAACAGGCCAAAATATGGTTCAGATATAATTCAAGATTGGAAAAATCATATTACAAATTAAGTAGGCCTTTAATTAGCAGGGAGACACTTTTGGCCTATAGGAGATGCCACGTTTATCAGTACATAATTTTGCAAACTTTATAATATCATTAATCTATGAAGCTACTATTTAAAACTGTCACTAATGATAGTGATAAGGTATATAAATCTAAGCAAATTGCTACCTCAATTATTTCCTCTTAACATATAGACATTTTTCATACAGTATCAAGGTACTAAGCTGTCTGATTTTTAATGAAAGCTTTGCCTGACTATGAACATTAGCACATCCTACCAGTCATGACCGTGGATATTATCCCATACTCAGAAGAGAGAGAGTAATAACATTTGACACCTTGAACCAGATCTTGTAGGCAACCCTGCAAGAGGGAGGCACAAGTGCCATGTGCAAAGCGTGGGAATAGCTGCAATAGTTGAAGTTTGTGTGGTGTGATCAAGCCCCAAGACACACCCCTGCTTTCACTCTTCTTTTGACAACCTCAGCTCTTTGGTTTTTATCAGGAGATTGGAAGGACCATGGTGTAGGTAGAAGCAGAGGCAGTTCCACCATAGAAGTGACTCTTGATTCTAGCTTTTCCTCTAAATTGCTGTTGCTTTTGCCTTAGGTACAACGCCTGATACAGCACTGAGCACAATGATGGCATATCAAACACCTTACGTGGGGTATCTCATATTTCTTAATGACATCCCTGCAAGGCAAACATCCTACTACCGCCATTTTCCAGACCAAAGAGCTGAGACTCAGGGAGGATAAGCCACTGAGCTGAGATCATATAATTAGCAATGAGCCTAAGTGGGGTTTGAACACAAGTAGTTTTAATTCAACCAGTTGGTTTACTCACTAAATCATCTTGTCTATAGTAATAAGCTATTTTCATCATCATCAGTTCTCTTCACTCTAGTGCCCACTACAAATCAGGGCTACAGTTGGAGGCAGACAATGTATGTTGAATGCATGCTTGAACTATGCTTTTTGTTTCTTATTTAAAAAAAAAATACCCTTTATTTCACACACCTGAGACTCCAAGTATATAAAAACTATTTCCGTTTCCTGAAAAAGCGTTTTTAAAAACATTCTTTAGTGCACCCCTGAGCAGCAACTGAGACCTGTTGGGAACCGGGCCACACAGCAGGAGGTGAGCAGCGGGCAGGCAAGCATTACCGCCTGAACTCCGCCTCCTGTGAGATCAGCAATGGCATTACATTATCATAGGAGCGCAAAATTTATCATGAACTGCACATGTGAGGGATCTAGGCTGTGTGCTCCTAATGAGAATCTAACTAATGCCTGATGGTGTGAGGTGGAACAGTTTTCATCCCCAAACCGTCCATCCCCAGGGTTTATGGAAAAGTTGGTTCCACGAAACCAGTCCCTGGTGCCAAAAATGTTGGGGACCACCACTTTTCTATGCCTGAAAAAAATCTGTTTTTCCTTCTTACCTAAATAAACTCAATTTTCAAGACCCAGGTTAAATGCCATTGATTTGCCAGGTTAAATGCTCCTTGATTTACCCATATTTTATTGATGCCTCAATTTCAGCACATATCTTTCTGTTTTGAACTGAGCTATGTAAGTATTGTCTACATCACTAAATAATGAGCTCCTTGGAACATGGGCAATGTTTTCTTTTACTTATGTTTTCTCTGTGCCAAATACAGTGGATACCTAGTGGGCAATTAAAACAAGGTGAGTTACTGGATAAGGCTTGTGAGATGCTGAAATCCATCTCTGAGTGTCTGTGAATATATTTTTTTAAACAGAGAGCCAAATCATGAATGAACTCCCATTCACAATTGCTACTAAGAGAATAAAATACCTAGGAATCCAACTTACAAGGGATGTAAGGGACCTCTTCAAGGAGAACTACAGACCACTGCTGAAGAAAATAAGAGAGGACACAAACAAATGGAAAAACATTCCATGCTTATGGATAAGAAGAATCAATATCATGAAAATGGCCATACTGCCCAAAGTAATTTATAGATTCAGTGCTGTCCTTATCAAGCTACCACTGATTTTCTTCACAGAATTGGAAAAAACTACTTTCAAGTTCATATGGAACCAAAAAAGAGCCTGCATTGTCAAAACAATCCTAAGCAAAAAGAACAAAGCTGGAGGCATCACACTACCTGACTTCAAACTATACTATAAGGCTACAGCAACCAAAACACCATGGTATTGATACCAAAACAGATATATAGACCAATAGAACAGAACGGAGGTCTCAGAAATAATGCCATACAGCTACAACCATCTGATCTTTGACAGACCTGACACACACAAGCAATGGGGAAAAGATTCCCTGTTTAATAAGCGGTGTTGGGGAAACTGGCTAGCCAAATGCAGAAAACTGAAACTGGACCCGTTCCTTACACCTTTTACAAAAATCAACTCAAGATGGATCTAAGACTTAAACGTAAAACCTAGGACCATAAAAATCCTACAAGGAAGCCTGGGAAATACCATTGAGGACATAGGCATGGGCAAAGATTTCATGTCTAAAACACCAAAAGCATTGACAACAAAAGCCAAAATTGACAAATGGGATCTAATTAAACCAAAGAGCTTCTGCACAGCAAAGGAAACTATCATCAGAGTGAAGAGGCAAACTACAGAATGGGAGAAAAATTTTGTAATCTATCCACCTGACAAAGGGCTAATATCCAGAATCTAGAAAGAACTTAAAACAAATTTACAAGATGAAAACAAACAACCCCATCAGAAAATGGACAAAGGATATGAACACACACTTCTCAAAAGAAGACATTTATGCAGCCAGTAGACACATGAAAAAGTGCTCATCATCACTGGTCATTAGAGAAATACAAATCAAAACCACAATGAGATGCCCTCTCATGCCAGTTAGAATGGCGATCATTAAAAAGCCAGGAAACGACAGATGCTGGAGAGGTTGAGAAATAGGAACACTTTTACACGGTTGGTGGGAGTGTAAATTAGTTCAACCACTGTGGAAGACAGTGTGGCAATTCCTCAAGGATCTAGAACTGGAAATACCATTTGACCCCGCTTTCCATTGCTGGGTATATAACCAAAGGATTATAAATCATTCTATGATAAAGACACATGCACACATATGTTTATTGTGCAGCATTCACAATAACAAAGACTTGGAACCAACCCAAATATCCATCAATGACAGACTGGATTAAGAAAATGTGGCACATATACACCATGGAATACTATGCAGCCTTAAAAAAGGATGAGTTCATGTCCTTTGCAGGGACATGGATGAAGTTGGAAACCATCATTCTCAGCAAACTATCACAAGATCAGAAAACCAAACACTGCATGTTCTCACTCATAAGTGGGAGGTGAACAATAGAACACGTGGACACAGGGAGGGGAACATCACACACCGGGGCCTACCTGGGGGGAGGTGGCCTAGGGGAGGGATAACATTAGGAGAAATACCTAATGTAGGTGACGGGTTGATGAGTGCAGCAAAACACCAGGGCTTGCGTATACATATGTAACAACACTGCACGTTCTGCACATGTAACACCAAACTTAAAGTATAATAAAATAAATAAATAAATAAAAAGCACATGAAAAAAGTTAATGAGTTACTTGTTTTGCCGCTCTAAAGTTTCTTTGCAATCCTTTTCAGAAGTGGGGGAATGGCATAAATAATGTTCTATTTTTAATACTGTTACTCAATTATGCTTGGACAGTTCTATAAAATGTATAATACTTGTATATTTTTTAGACATACAAGTATGCAAGAATTTATTGAAATTAAATAATGCAGTTGCTTTGCCTATGTAAGTGCAGTCAAATAGCAACAGGTCAAATTATATTTGGTAAGAGAAATGAGGTTTTAGATTTAGAAACAGCAGTTCTATCTGTGGACAATAAACTATCTCCTCTAAATAAGTTTATTGTAATGGGTGTAAGAGGAAACTACAATGGCACATATATAGTTAGATTCTGTAAAATAACTATTCTCTTTTCTGAAATATACCATAGAACAGAAAAAGTAAAAAAATGGTTCCTTCTGCTAAATAAAATAAATTTTGTAAGAAATTAGGGAGAAGAAGAACCATCCCTCTAAGCTTCCATAAGGTCTACATGAATGAAAATCAGGTTGCATTCAGATGAAAATGTCAGCAATAATGGATTAATTAACTGCATCTTCTTTTTAAAATACATCATTAATAGATACCAATATCGGAGGCCTCTTTGTGTTTTGTGTCAATAAAATAGCATTTAAAGAATCCCTCTGTTCTGAAATCTTTAAATGAGAGGAAGCACCTACAAAAATAACCCCCAAAATGAAGTTGTATGTGGCTTCTCAGATCCATAGTGTGTTTTAGAACAAACAACAGGTAAACTTAGAAAAGCAGGAATTTCAAGAACCAGTAATAGATACTGTATCATAGCATGCTGAAATGTCATTCATTAATAATATCAGGATACAAGTTGATGAGAAGTATTGACAGCTGTAATTAAAGATAGTCACCTAACTCCATGTGGACCACACAATGTGGAACAATAATGAGATGATAGAAACCAGTGATGTAACTAGTATGCTGGAAAGAAGTAGGTAATGTAGGTAAAATAGCACAGTTGAAATTTACTCTCTCTTCCTAGTTAATTCGTTACCAAAAATCCACCTACTGAGGTGAGATTGAAAGAGATTTTATGAAGAATGAATAAAATATTAATCCTCGCTGTTATATATGAACAGTCTAGAGGCATTTCAGATAATAGGGAAAGTGTTTCCAAAATGATGAAGACCACAGACAGTGACATATAATATTAATAGTTATCAAACCCTGCCTCTGTGCCTCATATACTCAGCAACACTTTACAATAACTGTAACCTCTCTGTAATTTCAATTCCATGCATCCCATGTGGTGACCACCATTGTCTATCTTTTCGTTCCACCGTCAGTGTCCTGTACACAATGATCTTCCCACCCCATTGGTGCCTGCAGTCTATTCATCCTACCATCCTTTTAATACTCTTCATGTCCTTACTCCTCTTCTTACTTGACTTGCACTTCATGGCCAATCATTATGATGACTTCATTGCCCCTGTTGCTTTGTTGAACTTGTACTCCCTTGCCAAAATCCCAGTCTTGGTTAAGTCCAACTCTGCCTATTCTCTCTCTGCACCTTGGAAGCTGAATGTGGCTGGAGAAAGACATTTGACCACATTGACTGTCGTCTTACTTTTAGAGTCATGACCACGAACCTCAGGTGGTCCCTTAATGCTAGGCGATCACACTATATTTCCCTGGTGCATTCACTGTACCGCTCTCTTAGACACTTTTTTCACCTGTTAGCATGTTTACCGAGATACTCTGTTTTTTTGCTTTTTCAACTGTTTGCATTGCTATCTAAGATTGATCCCTTTGCTCCTGTGTTAGATCCTATTCTCTCTCATCTGCTCAAGTGCATTGCTTCAGCAATTCTCCCCTCTCTCTCCTGCATATATATTTTTCTTTCTACTGGATCATGCAAACTGGCACATAGGCATGCTGTCATTTCCCCATCTTAATAACAAAAGTAGTAAACTTTCTCTTGATCCCACTTCTTGGACCAGTTACCAGGACATTTTCTTTCTTGCATCAACATTAGACATCGATGCTCCCTCGGGTTTCTCCAGCGTCACTTATGCTTCTCTCTTCATCTCTGCTGGTAGCTCCTCCTTAACTTTTTAATTTTTGAATGCTCTAGTGCTCAGATCTTGATTATCTTCTTTTCTTTCTCTACACTCCACCCTTGATGACCTCATCCAGTCTTACGGCTTTAAATATCGCAGATAAGCTGGTGACTCCCAGTCACATATCCCTAACCTGGATCTTCTCTCTGAACCCCAGGCCAAAATATCCAAATGCCCTCTGCATATGCCTTTTTGATGTTTAATCTTAAATTTGACAGTCTCAAAACTACTACTCTTCCCTCTCAAACTTATTTCTCCCATAGCTTTGCCATCTCATTTAATGACAATTCCACTCTGCCACTTGCTCAGGCTAAAAACCTTGGGTTCATTTTTCACTTCCTTCACTTTCTCACATCTTCAATGCAACCTGCCTAGAACCCCGTCAGTTCTATCTTCAAATTATATCTGGAGGCTGTCCTTTTATTATCACCTCCACTGCTCTAATTCTGGTCCAAGCCACTGTCATCATTGCATGGATGGTCCAGTGGTCTCCTAATTGGTCTCTCTGCTTTTACCGCTACCCCCAATTACTGGCTGCTCAATTCTCAATACAGCTGTCAGAGCGATGCTTTTAAAACCTGTTTCAGATAGGATGACTTCTCTGTTCAAAACCCTGCAAAGTGTTCCCATTTTACTCATAGTAAAAGCCAAGGTTCTTAGGTTAGCTGTCAAGACCCCTGTATCAGTCTGCTATCACACTGCTAATAATGACTGGGTAATTTATAAAGGAAAGAGGTTTAATTGACTCACAGTTCCACATGGTTGGGGAGGCCTCACAATCATGGTAGAAGGTAAATGAACAGCAAAGTCAGTCATGTCTTGCATAGAGGCAGGCAAGGAGCATGTGCAGGGGGACTCCCCTTTATAAAGCCGTCGTATCTCGTGAGACTTATTATCGCAAGAACTGCGTGAGAAAGACCAGCGCCCCTGGATTCAATTACTTCCCATCGGGTCCCTCCCACGATACATGGGAATTACGGGAGCTACAATTCAAGATGAGATTTGGGTGGAGACACAGCCAAATCATATCAGCCTTATATTATCTGCTTTCTCTTGTCACATGTTCCCCTCTTTGGTTCCATTTCTTATTCATCCAGCTGTTTTCACTTTATTTCAGCAATATGCTAGCCTTTTCATTAGCTATTTCCTCTGCCTGGAGCAATCTTCCTCCAGTTTTCTACCTGACAAATTCCCTCAACTCCTTCCAGTCTTTGCTCAATGTCATTTTTTTTTTTTTTCACTGAGACCTATGCTGATTTTCCTATGTAATGCTACATTTTGACTTCCTACCTCAGCACTCCTGATTCTCTCTTTGTCCTATTCTACATTATTTTCTCTATATGCATTCATTACTTTCTAACATACTAGATCATTTACTAATATATTACTTCCATGGCATTTTAAATGTCCTCTACCTTTGGAATGTAAGCTCCAGGCAGGCAGGGATCTTTGTTTGGATCGGATGTGTAACTGAAGTATCTAGAAATGAAGCATCTCACGTGAGTCGGTGCTCAATACATTTTTTTTGAAAGAATAAATGAACATGAATGTAATTTCGTGTGATGTTAAATGTTTTCAAAAGTTACATCTGAGTTTAGATGGATACATTAAAAACACAGAGAAATTGCACACAAATCCCTATTTTTAGCATATCTGATTTTCTTTTGCAACTTCTAGGAGATATCATATCTCCCACCAAGTTGTTAACTTTAGTTTTGGATGTGTGCTGCCATCTAATGAGGTAAATACAAATTACATAAATTTCATTTCCTTCTGCTGTTTCTACAGCCTTGAAGGGAATGTTAACTAGCAAAATCAGATCCAGATCTTTGAATGCATGCAAGTAGAAGCATGCAAACAGTTCTCTTGAAGTCTGAAAGCACCCAATGTACAAAGCTGATGCAGAGTAAAAGATTATATCAATTACAAATGTATTATCTCTACTTCAAATAACATTTGCACAAGAAAATGAAACAAATCATTTTATGGGTCACACTTTTGTTTACAAAATAAACCTCTAGTTTGACCTTGTACTGACCTGAAACACGGGGAATTTCTTAACCGTAAAGTGGAGCCTCCAGGGAAGATTTGCAGGAGATGTAAGCGAGTGAAAGTGAAGTACTGTGTTTTGTTCTCTACACCTGGGAATCTAAAGCTCACCTGGGGCTGGACTTTTAGAGATAGTAGACCACAACTGATTTTATTCAGAAGCCAACTTTGCATGAAATATCTTGCAGGTCTACGGACTTGGTTAAACTTTGAGAACCTTGTGACAAAGGAAGATACTGAGCGGGGCAGAGTCTATTTCATGACCTTGATTGAGTATGCAGCAACATTCTGGATCAACTAAATGAAGACTCGCTCATAACTTAAAATATCATATAAAAATTTAGGCCAGTCACAGTGGCTCATGTCTGTAATCCTGGTACTTTGGAAGATCAAGACAGGAGGATTGCTTAAGCCCAGGAGTTTGAGGCAGCAATAAGTTATGATTGTACCACTGCACTGCAGCCTGCATAACAGAACGAGAATCTGTCTCTTAAAAAATTTAAAAAATTAAAGCAATTATACTTATTCCTATGGATCCAATGCCTATCACTTAATGTATTATGGGAATATATGAGAGTCTCTCATAGGCTAAAAAATTAACCACAATATGTCGGCAATTTCACAGACCACCTTAATTCATTTTTCCTGGTGTTTTTTATGATTGCTAAAAAAGGACTTTTCTCTACTTTTTGATTTTTTTTTAACTTAAACTGTGTAGGACATATGTAATCTTGAATTAGTAATTGATGTCTTAAAAAGTCACCTTTATTTATAAACCACAAAACCATGTCATTATTATTTATTATGATAATCCGAAATAATAATGTTAAGGCCTTTGGCTTGTTTATTCTTCCAAATTAATTTAATCGAAAATTCCCTGACCTTTAGTGATTGAATGGCATCAGATACAAAGTTGAAAATCAGCATCCTGGCTAAAATTCTATGCAAAACCCAAATTGCTACTTAATTGCAGTTTAATAAATCCATTCTCTTTCAATGCTTTTTCTTTTTTATTCTTTTTCTTTCTTTTTCTTTTTGGGGATTTTCTTCTTCTTCTATTTTTTTTCTTTTCTTTTGTTTTTTTAAAATCTTTTTTAATACAGAGCCTCACTCTGTTGCTAAGGGTGGAGTGCAGTGAAACAATCATAGCTCACTGCAACTTTGACTTCCTGGGCTCAAACGATCCTACCATTTCAGCCTCTTGAGTAGCTGGGACCACAGGTGTGCACCACTACACCCTGCTATTTTTTAAATATTTGTAGAGACATGGTCTCACTACCTTGTCCAGACTGGTCTCAAACTCCTGGGCTCAAGTGATCCTTCCACCTTGGCCTCCCAAAGTGTTAGGATTACGGGTGAAAGCTGCCATGCCCAGCATCTTCCAGTTATTTTTAAATCAACTATGTAAAAATACATTTACCAAGAAAACATTGGCATATAATTCCAGATCATTGATATTTTGATTGGTACCCCTTGTAGTATGACAAACCCTTAGGGAGCCTCTGGGTCAGTATTTCAACTGACCTAAATTTTTGCTCTCTGTTTCTTCTTCCTCTATAAATCATTTTGCCTACTTGAGTGGTTAAAGCTCAGTTCTATTCTTCTTGTCTTCTTCTGTCTCATGCCTGAAGACTACACTAGAGAATTATAATAATCTACAGTATTATATGAGTGGTAAAAATACTGCTCTAAGTAACCTAAAAGACTCTGCTTGTATAAACTGAGTTGTCTCTTATGATGTTGTTAGTCTTGACTTTGTTTCTGGAATGAAATACTGATTACATCATTTTATAATACGAAAACAAAAAATAAAACCATTTTATTTTTATATTCCCAGAAGTAATAGCAATCTATTGATAGCTTTTTGGAAGTTTCTCAGTTGACATTTATGTTGGAAAAATGTGAGTCATGTATTATATTGTTTCCTCAAGGTGATTAATGTGCAATTCAAAGTGAAAAGTTGTTATAGATGCTTATTATCTTTCGTGACCTTTTGCTGTTAGAAATTTTTGTCTTTTTCAGATCGTGTGAAATTTACCTTCAGATAGTCTACTTCTTCTTTCTGTTTCAATGCCAGCATATATTTTAGAGTATGCGATAACTCGAAACAAGCAGAAACTCACTATAGATGTTGTCAGGCATCCTTTTCCCTGTTCAAATTTTCTATTCATTCCTCCCCAAATTGTTCATTTGGTTGAAGTGTTTAACCCTCCCAGATAGATGAGAACCATCTCTTGTCAAGGACATGAGTGACTATGAATGCTTGCTGTAAACTCAAAAAAGGACTGAGTCAGAAGATAATTGAATCTTTCCGATTTCAGCAAATAATTAAAGAGCATTGAATATGTGTGACCCATTTCTGAACCAGAGCATGAAAAAAGAATAGTTGTAGAATTTGGTCAGCCTTGTGGACCTCAGGGTTGGTCTAATCCTTATTGACGAGATGTGGTTAAAAGGCCAAATTTCATAGAGGCAGTGTAAAGTGAACAAATAACCCATATGTTTAATGAGGAAACAGAATACTACTGAATTCATCACCAACAACTAGAATTAGCTCTAGGCAGTGCATAATCACCAACATAGAATAATGGTATTGGCCAGTTACCAAGGAATAGGGAAAATTTTGTTCCAAACAATAGACTTCCTCATTAGCACAGTTCTATAAATGCTCCTGTCTTGCAGCAAAATGCCTATTTCTCTTTAGTGTTTGACTTAAAATGTAACTTCCTTCAAAACCTAATCTTCAACTCTGGGCATTTGTCACCTTATTGAGCAAAATAAGGATTTTTTGCATGTTCTTATTTGTGTGTGGCTCTCTCACATTAGACCGTAAATTTTACAGAGCTGAAACAAAGTATTTTTTGCTTATTGCATCTTCATTGACTATCACACAGTTCTTAGCTCATAATAAATATTCAGTAAATAATTGTTGAATAAATAGAACCGATGACATAGTTTTTATTTGTGCCAGAAAATGCTTTAGTGTAACTAGGCATGTCTGATTTCCAGTGATAAGCACAGCTTATGTTCAGATATGATCTCTTCTTCTGCTTCCGTACAACCATGTCAGAAAAGAACACACGTGTGAAGTAACAAGGGCTGGAACACATTAAAGGTGAGCTAATGGGGGGTGCAGCTTCTTTAATTATAACAATTTAGAACAGAAATAATCCCCACCGTAAGAGAATTGCTAATCTGGCAGGAGGCAGCAGAATCAGCAAGGTGTCGTGGAAAGTGTGATCACTGGTTAAGACTCAACCTCCAGTTATTCCATTTAGTGAATACAAAGACCTTGAACAAGTAACTTAGCTTCCATGAGTTTCCGTTCCTTCATTTGATAGATAAGGGGGCTTGGCTAGATGATGAATAGTTTATTCCTATTTATCAGTTTTTGTTATGCCATAGACTCTTCAATAACCGTGGACACAGAGATTTGTCTTTTCTTTAGCAAGAATAGAAGACAACTAGAGATGGTGGCTGCCCTAGAGATCTGGACACCCAATAAAAAATGTAAAGTCAAGAAACATGAGCCCTTAGAAAATGACGAATCATATCTATCTGTCTGTCTGTCTATCTATCTATCTATCTATCTATCTATCTATCTATCTATCTATGACAAAAGTATAAATAGGAGGAAAAATCTAGAATCCCAGTGCCAGAATCAAGCCACTAGGATAATTAGAATACTTCAGTTAGCAATACTGCAAGTGCACTGCTGGACTTTATACTCTGCTTTTTATTCTCTGAATAATCTTCAGCTAGCTACTTGTTTTCTTCCATTACTCCCTAAAGATACCAGGTCTCAGGAGTAACAAATCAAGCAGGTGCAAGTTCCTTGCTCATGGCCTGTCTACCTGAAATCTCTGTCTTTCTTTCCATTTCTACAGAAAGAGTCAAGGCCTTGCTTGCTTTCTAGGGTAGCTGGTCTGTTTCTGGGGAGGCAAAAATGTCAAGCATTTATCATATCTCATTTGTGACAAAATAACAGTCTAGTGCATTATTTAATCTTGGAATTCTGAGGCTGGTTGATGTAGCTTGATGGCACGGATCCAGGCTTAGAAAACACCTCTCAGGCAGAACTGGGGGGAATGGTTTATGTGCCAGCCTTTGTTCCTGTGCATCCCCGCACTCCCACTGTTCTGAAAGCTGCTGCTCTGGGTTTTCCAGAGAGTCAGAGGAGGATGTGCTTTTCTGGCACTGCCAGTAGCAGCCCAGAGCCCCACGTTCTTGGGGAAGAACCATTTGTTGTCTACTCCTGCGCTTATTCCAGTGTCTTACTGCTCTGGGCTTTAGAAAATTTACTTTTATTTTAATGAATGAATGAATTGATTGATTGATTGATTTTTGAGACAGGGTTTTGTTCTGGTGCCCAGGCTGGAGTGCAGTGCACTATCATAGCTCACTGCAACCTTGAACTCTTGGGCTCAAGTGATCCTCCCACTTCAGCCTCCTGAGTAGCTGGGACTACAGGCATGTGCCACTGTGCCTGGCTATTTAAATTTTTTTTTTTTTTTTTTTTTTTTTTTTTGTGGAGATGGGGTATTTTTTGTAGAGATGAGGTCTTGCTATGTTGCCCAGGCTGGTCTCAAACTCCTGGCTTCCAGCAATCCTTCTGCCTCAGACTCCCAAAGTGCTAGGATTACAGATGTAACTCGCTATGCCTGGCCCTGAAATTTTACTAGTGCTATGATGTCAAAAATGCATTCCATTGAAATGTGTACTTGTGACTACTCTTATATGATCTGGTAGTCTCGAGGAACTCTTGGCTAGTAAGGGGGTTGTGTAAAAGTTTCAAATTGACTTGATCTCAATGAAAGAAATAACCTGACATAATTTCAAGCATCCTTTTGTAGGTGACTAAGCCCACTCTACTCTGCTAACTTTCTTAGTCCTGATCCCCAAAGTTTCAATTATATCTTGTAGTGTTTTATTTAAACTTTGTGATTACATGCTTATCTATACAAAGTTACTGTAAATTCTTTATGGACAATAAAGATCTGATCTCCATAATAATTCACTTACTTAACAAATAATTAGGCACATGCAGTGTTCCAGGCTCTGAGTATATAACTGATGAACAAAACTCAGTTTCTATTCTTAAATAGCATATGACCTTGCGATGCCCGCATGTACGTATAAAAATAATTACAGGGCAGTCTTATGAGGCATGGTATATACACCTACATTCTGCCCTTCCTGTCCCAGCAGCAGAGTGGATGGGTACTGAGGTCATCAGTCGGTAAGGGGAGAAAGTGTTACGGTGTTTTCAGAGTGGCTGAGAGTTTTTCTGAACCAAGAGGAAGGGAAATGATTTTTTTCATAGGAAAACAATGAAAATGATATTTTAGGATGTGGGACAATATTTGAAAAGGAATAGAGACACAAGCAAGCATGGCACATTTGGCAAGTGGAAGGTAGTTTGTTAATGATTGGTTCATATTTAGTTTAGATTTTATCATTGGTGATATAGAATTTTTGGTTATGAAAATGACATAATCAGATATGAGCTTTAGGCAGATCACTTTGGTGGCAATCACTGTGGAAGATGAGGCAAAATATGTGTACAGGGAATAAATCTGTAAATGGTCAGCTATACACGATTACTAATTTCAAATTAAATAAAAGGCTTATGTGTTTAGATGAATCCACGAGAGATGTACATTTCCTCAGCAGGGCTCTGTTTGCAAGCTCAAAGCATCTAGCATTGATAATATGTGAACACATATGCCACTGGGTGGAACATTTGTTGGTTTACACACATAAAGACAGTGCAGATCTCAGAGCCATCTGTCAGATGCTTGGCTAGATGGTGTTAGAAAATCAGCAGATCTTTGAGGTGGCTGAGGAGTAAGATGCTGAAATAATATTGAGTGATAATCCCAAGATTTGAGAAGGACTTAAAACTATTTGATTCTTTAGGTTAATGGCCATTGTTTACTTATGTTTAAGTCTTACTCATTGTTGAGTAGGTGATCATAGGCACTATGTAAGAAAAATGGGCAAATACTACTTCTGGCTTCCTTTTCCCCTTCCTTCTCTCTTTATGTTGTGTGTTTGCTATCTTCCAGGCTCTGAGCTGCATGCCAGGGGGTTCAGGAAGACTAAGATACAGATCTGATCTCATGGAACTCAATTTCTCTTAGAGGAAGCTGGCTGGACAAGAACTGATTATAATTTAGTTAAATTAAATTACATGCAATTTAAAAGTATTATGATAATGGCATAAGCCAAGATTTTGGAGAGCAAAGAACAGTTCATTATTGTTGTCCAGCAGGGCTGCGAGAGTTATCACAGAGTTATCACAGAGAAGGTGACACCTGAGCTGAGTGTTGAAGGATGGACAAGATTTTCCCTTGTTAGGAGATACGTCAACGGGGAATTGCAGACTTCAGACAGACCACAATTTCCTTGCTATTCAAAGACAGCCCCTCAAATCTGTGTTCCATGATGCAAGTACATGAGGACATATGTTAATACTGATGTAGGAGACTCATTAAATTCTAATATTGAATAAAAACTGGAACTTACATATGGGTACGATGCTGATATGGAGAAGGAAAAGAGAAACAGTAATGTTGATTGTTACTATTTGCAAAGTGCTTAATATAACTGATCTCAACTAATCCAAACAGTCAGTTTAAGTGGGTATTAGCACCTATTCATTTCTAAAGATAAGAAAAATGTTCAAGGTTACTCAGTAGTAACAACCAGTATTTAGACTTGCATCTTTCTGACTACAAAAATCAGTGCCATTTTCACTGTACGTAGTTTCCTCTATGTGTCTGTCTTGGGTATACATTGTATATATCTTCATGTGTTATAATACTTGTACTATAAACATATATACATATAAATACATACATAAATATACACATGTATATCTTATTTGTGTTATTTACCATGGTATATACCTATGTTGTTGGAATATTTTTGTTCACTAACATAAGTGATTTGAAAATCAAATTTATTATGCTTTTCAAGATAAATACGTTATTGAAGAATGACTTTGGAAACTTATGTAATGGACATTATCAGGCCTAATCCTTGGGTGAGCTGCGCTCTTTTGTTTTATTGTGGTACAAAATATTAGTAGGACAGCCTGTACCTATGGCAAGACTCAGCCCATCTCTGTGCCTTTTTATTGAGAGACTTTCAACACACAGCTCACTTACTGTTTACAAACACTTACAACTGTTAAAATCTTTCATGTCAACAGGTTGGGGATCTGGCTGTTGAGTCAATGGGGGCATTTTGTTGACTTCATAGGGTTTTTACAAAGGAGATCAAAGGGATGCATTATGTTTCAATACATAACTTTATAGGACAGATGGAATCCACCTTGAAAGACCCATGACACTTAAAGCCAGATTATCAAAAGTTTCAGGCACTAAAACCTATTAGCTTGCTCCAAGCTGATCCTCACACTGTCAACCCTTTGTAGCTTCATTTATAGGTAGTGGACAGTCCGATTTGAATTTTAACTACTGCCAAAGTTCAGTCGTGGGTTAGAAGGGTGGCCACTGAAATAGGGGTTGTTAAAATAACGCTCTTGTTTGGTATGAGGACTTGCTCTCTTAAATGATGATATCACACAAATAACTAAGTCACTTTATTTGATTAAAAAAATTACCCGCTTGCAACTTTTGGGAAGAATTCCAGAGCTTAGAATAGTATTTGGCTAGGTGGTAACTTTGCAAATCTGTTCTATCTCTGATGAGAAAAGAGCATGAAAGAAAGTTGTTCATTCTTTCATCTTCCAGAAACTCCAAAGGGATTCTGTTTCTGCCCACATCTAACACTTGAAATACACACAACCTTTGAGTTTCCCCCCCTCAAGCCTTGAAACGGATTGCAGTGTAACAAATGAGGGTGGTGTATTTGAGTATTCCTATTTTTTTTTATCAGTGAAATAAATGATTTCTCTGTATACAAACTATTAATGTTGGCCAAAAATCTTGTTTTGTAAAAACCAGCTAGCTATACCATATATGTAGTAATTGAAGACAATTGTTTTATAAATTAAGATACTTAAAAGACATCTTATTGTTTGATGATGTGGGAATTTAATCCAGTGTTTGAAACTATTTTTAAGTGTAATTAAGTTCCAATTGCCTTAACATATACAAAGTCTCAGTACTATATTACCTATTATGCATAGTGTTCTTTCAAATGGTGTTGCAAAGTGGAAAATTTTGTTTTTTCTATAATGTGGTACTTCAAGTTGTACAATCATTAGATTTAAAAATTTTTCTTGTACTTTAAGTAGTTTGATTAAACATTTTCCCAAAAAGATAGTATATTTGTTCGTTTTGTCATGATTCATCTATTTATCAATTCAAGTTTTAAAAAAAGTAGATTAAAACAATTATGTATTATTTAAAAAATAGTCTGAATACATGAGGTACCAAATTAAGTATGCAAATGTTTAAGCTCTGTAAACGACACGTCTTCGTCTTTCAAAAGTATTTTTTTTCGGAGACATATATGCTGCATTTATGCTTGATAAATTTTCTAGAATTATCTAATTATCTAGAAATGATCTATCTAGAAATTATATAATAAGAATTGCATACCAAACGAATTGATTAGGCTCTGTGTCCCCACCCAAATCTCAACCTGAATTGTAATCCCCACATGTTGAGGGAGGGAGGTCATTGGATGATGACCTGGTTTCCCTCATGCTGGTTTGGTGTGTGAGCTTGCTTGTATATGGTAGTGAGTGAATTCTCACAAGATCTAATGGTTTTATAAATGGTAGTTTTTCCTGCATTCTTCACAAGCTCTCTCACCTGCTGCCATGTAAGAGGCGCCTGCTTCCCCTTCGGCCATGATTGTGAGTTTCCTGAGGTATCCTCAGCCTTGTGGAGCCGTGAGTCAATTCAACTTCTTTCCTTTGTAAATTACCTAGTCTTGGGCAGTTCTTTACAGCAGTGTGAGACTGAACTAATACACCATACGTGCTACAAAATGTCATAAGTTTTGTTTGCTTTAAATGATAACTTGTCTTCTTTTGGTGTTTTTAAGAACCTACTTTTCTTTCTTTTTTCCAGGTTGGCTAGGAGCAATTGTGAATTCTGTTTTTTTTTTTTTTGATTAATATAAAGTTTCCTTCCCAGCATGTTGCCAGATATATTCTATAATTAAATATTTAAATCTTGTAATGAAGGGCAGTTTTGTTTGCCTGTCCTTCTTAGTGCCTCTCTGACGAGTCCTCTTTTCCATTTCTGCCTTGTGGAGACCCATCAGGAGAAGAAGAGGTTAAAGGCGTCCACCCATCCAGCAGGTGTGTATGGAGAGGTTTCTGTCTTCCTTTGTTGGAGGCCCTGAAAGTACAGGTGTTTCACATCAGCATCATCATTCTGTTTGATAGTTTGGGTTTGCGTGTGTCAGGTGGGGACATTTACACTAAATCTGAAGGGAAAAAACCTACATAACTTTGTTGTCTACGCTGAGAAGCATAAAACAGATTTTTTTTTTTTTAACTGGTTTTAAAGCTGAAAAGATTGGTGTGGCTTTACCTGTCAAGCTTACAGGTAGGAGTCTTGTTTTAACTTGACCATAAAAACAGATACAGTTTATTCCTTATTTTAAAAAAACATTAAACCGCTCTAAATAGAACACTAGGTATTTCCAGCATTTAGCCAAGAGTTCTTGGGCAGAGTGGAGGCCTTGCTCTGGTTGCAAAATATACTGCTTTTAAGACACTTGTATTTGTTCAGATCTTTTGGGTTTTAGCTATAATTGTACTTTGTTTTTTTATCACACTACCTGTCGCCTTAAATTAAGACGTATGTAGCACCAGGTCAGAGGCACTAAAAAAAAAAAAAAAAAAAAAATCTCCTTTTAAAACACAGAAATTACCTTTGGTATCTTTTGGCCTCCCTGGCTTGAATCCAGCTGTCACTTCTGCTCCATGATTCATTCTGATAATGTTAACCAGCTGTCGATTTAAAAATCTATTATTACTGGAGGTCACTACAGGCTTTTTTGTTTTTTTCTGAAATAGCCAAACTAATATAATACTGACTTTGTATTCTTTATACCCAAATACGTTACTGTCATTGAAAAATCCAGGTGAAAAGTGTATCTATCATGCTTTGAATTACCTTCATGTCTGAGCATAACCCAAAAGGAAAAACAATTCTTGTGTTTGCATCTCATGGAAATGTATCAGGAAGCTTTCCAAGACTCCATAGTGTCAACATGTGACCACAGAGATTTTCTGAAACATTTTCAATATCCTGTGTTCCTTTTGAAAACAATCAGTTAACATTTCTATTAGGCGAGGGAAGAGGGCATGTGGCTCAACAAATACCAATAATTTGGCAAATTATACAGCATTTATCTCTCTAATTAAGTTGATCTCTTATGTCACAGCAATTGGTAATAAGATGAAGACATATTCTATTAAAGGACTTTAAAATGTCCTTCACACATTTTTAATATTCAGTCTTGGTTATGATACAAATTTAATATTGAGCACTGAAATAAGAAGGTGAAGACTGAATAACAACAATGATAATGATAAAAACTACTGTTTCTTTGGGGCCCAATCTGTGTCAAGTAGTTCCATTAATCTTCATACCAAAGATTATGCAAAGTATGAGAAAACTGAGAACAGGCAAGTTGTGACTTGAAATTGCTAGCTAATGAGTGACAGCTAGAGTTTTCACCTGAACTCATCAATGCTCAGATAGCTTCTTTTTTCATCATGGCACGTGCTTCTCAGTAAAGAAAAAAAAATTCTCTGCTAAAAGGAAAGAATTGTGTAACACGGTGTTAGAATTAATTGCATTTTTAGGTTAGAATATATTCATTCACAAAATCTGCATTGGGTTGACTTTATTACCAAAAGATTTCTAGCACACGCATAGACATACACACACACACACACGTACATACACACACTGTGTGAGTGCTTTAAAAGAGTTAATATAGTAAAACTAAATTGATGATATTATAATGCATACCTCCTACATGCTCGGTATAGATCCTGTCATTTAATTATCACAATGACCCTATGGAGTAGATACTGTTGTTGTTATTGTTCCCATTTTACACGAGTGAATGCACTGAAGTCTGACAATGTAGCAAGCAGAAAAGTCAGGATTTGAACACAGGCCTTTCTTATTCTAGGACGTAGACTATATTGCCTGCTAGCCTTACTCTGAAGTTCAATTTTTTGCTGCACAGATTTGAATGTACAGGGTTCACACGGTTTGAGGCTAAATTTATCCTGAACCCAGGATATAATGTAAAAGTTGTATGCATTTGTTTAGTTAAATCTAGCATACCATTATTTTTGTGTGTGTGATTTGCCACGGTCTCCCAAAATTGTAAGAAAAAAGCAGTTAATTAAGGACTCTAGTGTCATTTCTGAGGTTTTACTGCATTTTGAATCTCACCACTGGAAAATTATATTGGTAAAAAGAATAGAGGCAGGAAGGATGGTTCTTCGTGCTTCAGATATTGCCTGTTTCACCTGAGCAGCCCCTTGCTCTGGAGTCAGTCAGCGGGGGAGAAGTATTTGTACAAGTTTGGTCAGAGATGAACAGAATGAGAAACCGATGTTGTTTATACTCTCTGTAGTAACATTACTGTGTGCCGCGCTTTCTTATAGATTTTAGGGTTATTTTGTTTTCACCCTCTTTCTAAGTACTTTGATCCTTCCTTCTTAGTGTATGAGAGCATTTTGGAGAAAATAGCTAATCACAGGTGGCTTGAGGAGTTCAAATGAGTTAATAAATGTAGGGTGACAAGCTCAATGTCTTGCTTACAATAGGGACTCCATAAATGTTTGGTTCCTACTTTTAATTAAATACAGAATTTCCTCTTAATTGAAGCTTACTTTTTTTCTTTCTTTCTTTTTTTTTTTTTTTTTTTTTTTTTTTGAGATGGAGTCTTGCTCTGTCACCCAGGCTGGAGTGCAGCAGTGTGATCTTGGCTCACTGCAACCTCTGCTTCCCAGGTTTAAGCGATTCTCCTGCCTCAGCCTCTCAAGTAGCTGGAATTACAGGCACCTACCACCACGTCCAGCTAATTTTTGTATTTTTAGTAGAGACAGGGTTTCACCGTGTTGGCCAGGATGGTCTCGATCTCTTGACCTCATGACCCGCCCTCCTCAGCCTCCCAAAGTGTTGGGATTACAGGCCTCTGCACCCGATCTTTTTTTTTTTTTTTTGAGATAAGAGTCTTACTCTGTTGCCCAGGCTGGAGGGCAGTGGCATGAACACAGCTCACTGCAGCCTCAATCTCCCTGGCTCAAGCTATCCTCCTTCCTCAGCCTCCCAAGTAGCTGTGACTACAGGTTGTGCCACCATGCCTGGGTAGTTTTTCTGATTTTCAGTAGAGGTAAGGTTTTGTTATGTTGGCCAGAATGGTCTTAAACTCCTGAGCTCGAGGGATCCTCAAGCCTTGGCATCTCAAACTGCTGAGATCACAGGCGTGAGCCACCACCTCTGGCCAGGAGCTTACTTTATTTACATCCCAGCCAATTTTTCCACTTTTGTTTTATGTCCATCACAGTATGGCTATCTTTTCTATTCTGTGAGGTTAACTGATTAACATACATGTTACAAAAACATTAACTTCTCAAGATAACATGTAACTTCTCTATCCAGGTCACTCTGTTAAGCAATTCTTTCTAACTTTAAAAGTTGTCTTTTGTTGACATGAATTATTATAGCTATTTAGCCAGGTTTTATCTTTGTTACAGAGTTCGTACTCAAACTTATATTAATAAATTTTAATTTTATAATGAAAACAATACATTGCTAAGCCTCTAGTGCATTCTACTGCTGTAATTGTTAAATAGCCAATGTGAGTGTGTTTATAAACATATATATATATATGCGTGTTTCCCCACTTGAAGCTGTAATAGTTTTATATGATTAAAAAAACTATAATATGTTTTCACATTCAGGTAAACTTTAAAGAAAATTATATGCTCATCATTTTTTGGAAGTTAGTTGAATTTTGAGTTTTTGAGATAATTTCTTTTTCCCTCCTATTTTTAAATATTTCTCTTAGAAATATTATCATTTGTTCTTTTCTTGATTGTCCCAGGATATTTAAAGTAAAGGCAACATGTTAATACAAAGTATATACTTTTTGGATAAATAAAATCAAATACATACATTACATTAAATCAAATACATACAATAAAATCAAATACATTACATTTTTTGATAAAATCAAATACATCAAGTACATATAAAACATATGTATGTTTCTACATATAAGGTACAATGGAAGTGCCTTCAGGTATTATGTCACCAGTTTTTTTCCATTGTTGTTTGTTTTTGTTTTAGTTTTTTGTTTGTTTATTTGAGACAAGGTATCGCTCTGTTGTCCAGGTTGAAGTGCAGTGGGGCAATTACAGCTCACTGCAGCCTTGACCTCCCGGACTAAAGCAATCCTCCCACCTCTCTATATACCAGGCATAAAAACAGGGCATATTAACTGAGCGTATTTAAATATGTAGGCATTTTCATGACTTCCACTAAGAAATAAAGTCTCTAATTTTTCTTGAAACTAATTACTCTTTTCATCAGTCTGTCATCTTCCTACTTTTGAAAGGGAGATTTGGATGTAACAGAAACTATAGTGCTTTGTTCTAAATCTACAACAGGAAGAAAAATAGCACAGGCACAAGGATAGAAGGCAGCTGACACAATTTCACAGCAGAGAATGACAGCGACTGTGTCACAGTAGAGAGCATACGGCCTGGCTAAAGGGGACACTGGATAAGCAGCTCCAGTTGATTCTTACTATTTCTGACTCTTTTAGAAGCAAGAAATCCACATTGGTATGTGAAACCTTCCAATATTAAAAAATTCCCAATGAATTAAGAATGTGAAAACACCATCCTTGCCAGAATGAGTCAAATAAGGCAAACTTACCCACAGGCCTCCAGTTTGTGGCAATTTGGCCTATTTTTCTTTTCATGTGGTTTACCCAGAGAAGTGGATAGGTTGCCAATCAGCCCAGAATAATATTTCTTTCCTCTCCAAACGTTTCCCTCTCAGTTAGCATCATTAATGACATTCTTGTTATTTATTGCATGGAAACATATAGCGTCCAAGAATCCAGGTTAGCTACTTTAAGGGGCTTTGTTGAGTCAACAATTTTAGCACAAATTTAGTCTACTTTCTTCATTTTATAAATGAGAAGAATGAGACACAGGAGTGCTTGTTCTTTTATGCTGAATTTTATAGTCTGACCCGTCACATTTCTTTCAGAGGATTTATCTTTTTTACGTAGTCAATTTCACTTCAGTTCATGAGTCTTGCGTTACAATATTTTCAGAATATAGTTTAAAACAGCTACTCGGGAGGCTGAGGCAGGAGAATGGCGGGAACCCGGGAGGCGGAGCTTGCAGTGAGCTGAGATCCGGCCACAGCACTCCAGCCTGGGTGACAGAGCAAGACTCCGTCTCAAAAAAAAAAAAAAAAAAAAAAGTATCTATTTTGTTTACTAGGGGTTGCTGTGGTAAATATTGTCCACTTCCTCCTTTAATATCTCATTTATGAGAAACCTCCCTGGAGAAACTTCTGTTAGATCTTTATGAAAGGAAAAGCATTGCTTCTCTGTGCAAGCAGGATATTTAGTCTTACAATCATTTGGCTTCTGTGTCTTACAGTGTTTTCCCTGTGCTTTGCCCTCTGTTGCCGACTAGTAAAGTCTGAGCCAAATTAGCAATTGAAATTTAGTAACTGACTTTAAGGACAATGAGGTCTGCTTTTATTTGTTTAAACTTTCTCTTGATCTTTTCTACCCCTACAGTCTATTTCTCTGATTATAAATATTTTTATTCATTTGCATTATATGTATTTCCATATGTCACATGAAATATTCTGCAGAATTTGTGAAAAATATATGATTGTGTGGATCCATAAACAAACACATACACATTTATATAAAACACTTCTTTAAAATAGGTTGCATGCTATTATATTCTTCCTAGGTATCTGTTAATTTTAGTAATTATCATTAAAAAAATTAATAACAGGCCGGGTGTGGTTGCTCACACTTGTAATCCCAGCACTTTGGGAGGCCAAGGCAGGCAGATCACCTGAGGTCAGAAGTTCGAGATCAGCCTGGCCAATGTGGTAAAACGCCATCTCTACTAAAAATACAAAAATTATCTGGGCATGGTGGCATGCGCCTGTAATCCCAGCTATTCCGGAGGCTGAGGCAGGAGAATTGCTTGAATCCGGGAAGTGGAGATTGTAGTGAGCCGAGACTGAGCATTGTATTCCAGCCTCGTTGACAAGAGCGAAACTCCGTCTGAAATAATAATAATAATAATACACAATAAACATGTAATTTATGTCCTAAGGCATTTGTTTTTCTACCATGTTCACTGAACAAAGGATGAATAGTTGACTAGGCAAGTTCTCATTATTGAAGGCCAGGATACCATTTTTTAGGGTAACACATAAAAACTTATGGAAATGGGTATCCGCTTTGTATACGTGTGATTTAGGGTTCATCTGTCTTCTCTACCTTGGATTACAGCATTCCTAAAGAAGGCATAACCCTGCTGAAATATACTTATACATTGTGTCACATTGTTTCTCACCCAGACACTTAATAAAAGCATTTAGTGATGGGAGTAGTTGGGTGATGTTCATCTTGTAAGGAAGAGTGCTGTTGCTCTTATTTTCTCTAGGAATGTAAGTAAACTGAAACACTGTTGAGAATCTGTAATGTTCTAGGTATTCTCTCCATAATCTTATTAATCTTTCAGTATTCTGACAACATCGGTTATTAACCTAGACTCTGACTTGCCTGAGGTCACCCAACTAGTGATTCCCCACAATGGAGATCAAACTTCATCCGTCGACTTGCCCCGCTTTGTATGGGATCACTTTTCAGCGAGACTAATTTGGGGAGTTTATCTGAATCAGTTTTATGCTTATCTCCCATTAACCCAGCTGTGCAACATAGTCTTTTAATGCTCAGATGAAGAAAATATTTGGTAGGTTTGTAGGAGTGGATGTACAGTTAGGTCCAGTAAAAGTATGATTAAACACACTTATACACATTTGTCTCAATTGAGCCCATAAAACAAAATCATTTCATTTAGAACAATTAGAGTAATTTAAGATGCTATCTTCCTTATAAAGGTGTTTAATTCAACTCCAAGTGCCCCTGGTTTGGTTAATAATTTTGAGTATAAAACATTTAAATTCCTCATTAGTTAAATGTAAAAGAGGAATTGCCTTTGCCTTAAACACAGTCTCTAGCTATGCCCCGACATTTCTCCTAGGACCTGTGACTTATTAATAGTATTAAACATGTATTACCTACTCTATATTTGGATCTACTGAACTGTATCTCTTTACGTACTTGTGACAAATGATTCTATTAAAATAGCAATTATTTCTTATTGACTTGTTTCTAAACAGCCACTGTCTAATTAAGTTCACAATTTAAAATGATGGTTATATCATTTTAGAATAATTCGTTTTTTTTTAAATAGATTACTCAGTGCCAAATGGCTTACCTAATGGCACAGGCAAATATAACTTTGCATTTAAATTCCTAAAAGATAGGAACTTTGCTGGCTACTCAATTTTTCCGTTGTGTTTAATGCCATGGTAAATAATTTAACTTTCCACTAAATAATTAACCCCAAAAGATTACTATAGGAAAAAATAATTTCAGTAGACATTTACCTTCTTCCTTTTGTTTGCATTGTGAAAATTTTCTATAATGAGCACGTGTTATTTATATGGTCAAGGAAAGGTGATGGCTATGTTGGCATTTTAAACGAAAAATGAACCGGTGTATCTATAAGCCGTTTATATGAGGATCAAGTTGTAAATGAGATAATTCCTGGGAAGAAAGCTTTGTGTTTTTTGGCTTTTTGTAGATTGTTTGGAATCCATTTACAAAAAAGCAGCATGAATACAGAATAAACATGTTGTACTAAGGATTGATTTCATATTTCAAGATTTTCGCATTTTATCTTTATTGGGAGAATTAAAGACCCTAATTCTGTTATCAATATTATCTATGCTGTGTGGAGTGAAAAGATCTTATGACTTTTCCAGATTGCCATTTTAAATCCTACAAATTTGGTTGAGACAAAGTGCAAGAATAACTTAGAAAGCTGCGGAACAAAATCTGAACTTAACCCTAATGGCGTGTGTTTAACCTAAGGATTCAATATGAAGTGATTGTATCAGACTGGAATGAAAAAAAATTCAGACATTTTTGTTATTTATTGCATAGAAACATGAGTGTCCAAGAATCCAGGTTAGCTACTTTAAGGGGCTTTGTTGAGTCAAAAATTTTAGAACAAATTTAGTCTATTTTCTTCATTTTATAAATGAGAAGAATGAGACACATCCCAATGAATGAAATTCATCCCCATGAATTTCAGATAAATTCATTGGGATTTATCTGAAAAAAAAAACTGAGTATTTATTATCAATAGGTTTTAAAAATATATTTTGATACTCGTTAGTTCACAAAATAGATAGAAATGAATCTGTAGAAGAGAAACCCCTTTGAAACAAGTAGGGGCACACAGGGATTTAAGGTGATATCCCTAATGAAACACAGAGCTTCAGTTCTGTGGGAAAATTAAGACTTGGGCCAAAAATCAAAGAGGAGCTGAATAGCCTTCAGAAGGCGTTTTTATAGTGTGGGATCAAGGAGTTTTCATCTGCTGAAGTGCCTAGGACTAGTAATGGTCTGGTAATCTATGAGGTGCTTTTATATTGTTTTCTTTGCAATTTCTGAGACTGTTAAAACTCAAAAGTAAGAGGTTGCAGGCTGGAAATCAGAGGGACTCGAGATGCAAGGTGTTCCACCTTATTTCAGTGTCATATGATGTTCAGGAGAACATGGAATGCTTTTAGGACTGCCTTAAAGGTTAGAGATGTTAAAACAATCTCAGCCACTTCAATCACATTCAACAGACAGGAAAAAAAAAAAGAGAAAGAGAATAGAAGAGGAGGATCTAAAGGCATAGCCAGCTATTCTGTTTTTTTAAAATAAGAGTAACAATCTCCATATAAATTTTTTTGGATGCATGGCATTTGATTCTTCCATAGCAAAGTGATTTAGTGGCCAGTATAAATTGAGTATATATTTGCATATCAATTAATTGGAATGTTTATTGGAGAAACCTATGCAGACTCTCTATTCAGAATAAATATCAATGTTTTAAAACTGGAATTTGATCTTCTTAATTAAAAAAAAAGAATATTTGTTTCCACTTTGAATGCAGTGGTGCCACATCTTATCAGAGGCTAATTTCTTAAGTTAGAGCATACAAATATCACATAGAGTCAAAATTATGTTGAAAATTACTTAGATGTCCCATGAGGTGGAGCATATATGGTTTTATATAAACAGCCTTGTATAATAATTGTTTATATTAACATATAATATATAAAAGTGAATATGCAAAGCATAATTTTATAGTATTTAAAATTTTTTCAAGGACATTTCCATTTTATTCATTTTTGCTAGAACATATTTGTACAAATTAAATATGCTGCTGATGAAAGTATTCTGAAGAAAATACAATTAAATATGTGACAGAGTTAAAGAAAAAGCTCTTTGGTTTTCAAATGTCAGTATAGCAGGAATACTATAGATAATGTTGCCTTGGCCTATTTAATATATATTTTAAAATATTGCCTTGGCATATTTGATATATATTACCATTCTGTTGATTAGTTAAATCATCACCATTGGTCTCAACAGGGCTATCCCCAGGAAAGTGCTGAGTGCTCTAAAAAACTACCCCAAATGACTCAATGAAATCATTGAGTCAAATGATTCAATGAAATCATTGAAAAGATGATTTCAGCAGTTAGATCCATAAAGTAAATAGAATACCCCTAATCCGATCATCTCCTTTCTGTTAAAAATTTAGAAAACTGACCAAGTAAATTATGGTAGTAAATAACCTACTAAGAATGTTTAAAATTCTAGTAAAAAGCAAAACTTAAAAAATTGCTACACTTTTTATTTTCTGTTTTTTTTCATCAACTGTCTACAAAAATCTTCTGACTTGAAAATGATCACCACTACCAGAAAAGTCATAATTTTTTTTTAGTTAAATAGCAAAAAGTAGTGTTCTCTCCTATTTTACTTTTTGAATGCCTAATGGTAGGAAGAGAAGTAGGCTAAATTTAAAAATATGGAAAACTTTAAAAAATATTTTAGATATACCCAAGGATGGGTTACATCCTACTGCAATAATCTTTTTTCCTCCATGGCTATTCTGAAAAAATATGAATGATTTTAGCTATTAGTTAACATAATAGCGTTTGGACTTGGCAAGTTTTCTCTTTTAAATTAGGTTGAAGTAAAGGCAGCTATAGCTCTGGGTTTGAGTCTGGTTCCACTATATAATCAATACAAAATGTGCACATCTCTCGGAATGGTCATTGTGAGGATTAAGTAAAATAAACTTGAAAATTCTTTGTATACCTTAAAGCACTTTATGTTTTGGAGGCAATGTTGCATAATGCAGATTAAGGGCTTTACTCTTGGACAGTTAAAACTTAAAACCCCAACTCTTCAACAAACTGTGTTGGCTTTCCCAATTTACCTAACCTCTTTAACCCCAGATGAAAAATGGATATAATAATACTATCTACCAAATGAGGATGTGCAGATTAAATGAAATAATGCATGTAAAGCTTGTGGTCCAATACCCAGCACATCATCTGCTACAAAACTTTCTTAGTTCCTGAGAATCTTAGGAATATGCTTTAAAAACCAAACACTGAACACCTAACATGAGCTGGTTTAATGTTCGGTGTTTGGGTTTTAATGCATCATTCTTTAAGATTTTTAGAAATGATGAAAGTTTAATAGCAAATGTACACATGCACATAAACATTTTCTTATATAAATCTACAAATTATAATAGTTTTGAATACCTTTAAAAATTAAATTTAACACAATTAAAACAACAACCAAGTAATATATTGTTCATTAATTGTACCCTGTTTGCTTGAATTTTCTACTACCTGCTGCATTTCCCAAAAACTGAAAAAAGGTTTTTCAGTCATCTGATATCAACCCAACTCATAAAGCCAAGAGTATATTTTTCTGAGAGAACCTAGAACAGGCTTACTTTGTTAATATGTGTGTGTGTGTGTGTGTGTGTGTGTGTGTGTGTGTGTGTGTGTAAGGGAGCTGTGGATGATAACTAACCAGTCTTAAAGTGGGATGATTTGTAATAGTTCAAATCTTCTTGAAGTCATTTGCTTAAATTAAATAGGTGATTTCTAGCCATGGTCAACATAGTTTTAATTGTAGAGCACAGCCTCCTACAATTAATTAAAAAATTCACAAATTGCATCCCATTTGCTTATATCTAAAGAAAAATAAGATTTTAAAGATATGACTTGGTTTTAAGACATGAAAACTGCATGAAATCTAAGCATATGAATATAATTCAAATATCCTGTCACTTGTTGATAAGCCCAATGGTTTCATGTGGATACAAGAGTTTGGTTCAAATTAACCAATGTTTAAAAAATAAAAATGTAAACAGGAATATTTTGTAACCTCCTTATATATTTTACCACTTAATATATACACACTTTACACTTTATTTATTTATTAATTTAAATTTTCTTTTCTTTTTTTTTTTTGAGACAGAATCTTGCTTTGTCACCCAGGCTGGAGTGCAATGGTGTGATCTCAGCTCACTGCAACCTCCACCTCCCGGGTTCAAGCGATTCTCCTGCCTCAGCCTCCCAAGTAGCTGGGATTACAGGCAGCCGCCACCACACCTGGCTCAGTTTTGTATTTTTAGTAGAGACAGGGTTTCACCATATTGGCCAGGCTGGTCTTGAACTTCTGACATCAGGTGATCCGCCCACCTTGGCCTCCCAAAGTGCTGGGATTACAGGAATGAGCCACCATGCTTGGCCAACACTATACAGTTTAAAATTCAAGAAAGTGTTTTTACATACTGTAATACGTTAATTTATAAGCATGTATAACTTTCATGCTATGAGGACAAATGGCCCGGACGGCATCTATACCCTATCTGCTGGGTAGCTGCCTTAAGAATGTGGCTGAATTGGTGTCCTTGGGGCCTTAAAGCAGGCCAGTTCCTTCCCTGGGAGAAGAGCTAGCAAGGGATCAGTCTTGGACAAGTTATTGATGACCTTTCAGTAACCACATCAGCATCTTCTAACACTTCCCAATTAAACTGGTATTCAGATGGCTTTTCCATTTCCATAAGTAGAGAATTGCCCTTAACATTAGTGCTACTTGTAATCATGCCGAACTTCTTCTCATCATTTGCTGAACTTAGGGCAATTAAATTATTTTCTAGTTATTTTAATTCTTTATACAACTATTGAATATTCAATATCGTTGTTATATACTAGGTAACAAAAATTATATATTGGAAGGCTACATTTGATTAAATCAAACCCAATTCTTCAGGTTGGCAAAGAGGCAACATTTTACAGTATAGTTGAGCATAGTTTTGTTGTCAGGGTGCCTGGGTGTGGTGGTGGGTGCCTGTAATCCCATCTACTTGGAAGGCTGAGGCAGGAGAATCACTTGAACCCAGGAGGCGGAGGTTGCAGTGAGCTGAGATCATGCCATTGCACTCCAGCCTGGGCAACAAGAGAAAAACTCTATGTCAAAAAAAAAAAAAAATTGGGAAAAGATATCAATAAACTGTTATCAGAAATTGGATAACGGGTAACATAGTGACAACAGAGAGAAGGGAAACATGCAAGTTGATCCCTGTGATTGCCCAAGCTCTCCCTCTAAAAACATTCTGGATTGCACTGGAAGTTGCAGCACAGAGTTCCAAAGAGCAGAAAGAGAGCTCCAAAAATCTCTAGGGAAGTCCTTATTAGGCTTTGCGGAATAATAGAGTAATAACCCATAAGACAATGTGAAGAATGGCCATATTGATGTAAAATGAACCATTCTGAGAGTTTACATAGGGCTGTGAGCTCTTTAAGTTTCTATCAGCTGACTGGGTGTGGTGGCTCACGCCTGTAATCCCAGCACTTTGGGAGGCTGAGATGGGTGGATCACTTGAAGCCAGGAGTTCAAGACCAGCCTGGCCAACATGGTGAAACCCCGTCTCTACTAAAAATACAAAAATTAGCAGGTGTGGTGGTACACGCCTGTAATCCCAGCTACTTGGGAGGCTGGGGCATGAGATTCACTTGAAGCCAGGAAACAGAGGTTGCAGTGAACCAAGATGGTGCCACTGCACTCTAGTCTGGGTGACAAAGGAAGATGCTGTCTCAAAAAAAAAAAAAAGTTTCTATCACCCAGAATATAGTCTTCATTTAACATCTGAGGCATTCAGTAGAGACACCAGAAATTTTTATCATGCTTTAGTAATAGGAATAAACTAGCTATACAGTTAAAAACTAACCTAGATTTCTCTAATAAAGCTTAAAATAACCACAGGTCTCAAAACAATTGAGCTTACCAGCCAGAAACTGAACTGCCTCTGAGGATAAAGTTCAATACTCTTTAAAGGAAGATGACAAAATCTAGACACTAACAACAACAACAACAACGACAACAACAATAAAAACACATACAGAATGCTTAGAATTTAATAAAAAATTACTAGACATAGCAGGAAGCAGGAAAATGTGACACATAACTGGAAGAAAAATTAGTCCATATAAATTGAATAAGAAATGACAGCAATGATGGTGGTAGCAGATATAAATATTAAAAGTACTATTGTAAACATACTCAATATGTTCAAGGATTTAAAGATAAGAGAACAAGAGAATGAGGAAATAAATGGAGGTTATTAAGATAAATTTCTAGAGGCAAAAAATGCAACATATGAAATATTTACTAGATTGTATTTACAGTGGATTAGACATTGAGGAAGAAAAGTTTAGAGAACCTGAAGATATCGCAACAGAAACTATCAAAAATTAAGGACAGAGGGAGAAGAAGAAAAAAAAAGACAGTATTTCAGTGACTTGTACATGTAATTAGAGTCTCAGATGGAGGGGAGGGAAAGAAAAACTAGTTGAAAATTAATCACCAAAATTTTTTCCAATTTTGATGAAAACAATAAACCCACAGATCCAAGAAGCCCAGTGAAATCCAAGCAGACAAACAAGATAACAAAAGAAAACCAAAATACATGTCATTCTTAAATTGCTCAAAACTATCAACATCCTATGAAGAATTTTTTTAGTAATTGAGAGGCTGATTCTAAAATGTATGTAGAAATCCCAAGGACCTAGAATAAGCAACTAATTTGAAAAAGATGAATGAATTTGGAGCACATATGTTACCCAATTTCAAGACTTACCATTAAGAAACTACAGTAACCATAATAGGACAGTATTGACCTAAAATGAATGTAGTGATCAACAGAATGGAATACAAAGGCCAGAAATAAACCCACACATATGAAGTCAATTGGTTTCTGACAAAAGTGCCAAGGTAATTCAATAAGGAAAAGATACTCTTTTCAATCAATGTTGTTGGAATAACTTCATATCCATAAAGATAAACAATATGAACCTTGACCCTTACCTCATATCAGACACAACATTTAACTTGAAATATGGGAATACTAGATCCAAATACAAAAGCTAAGCCTGTAAAACATTAGAGGAAATCATGGGAAGAATATCCTTATATAGTTTTGTGGTCAGCAAAGATGTGTTGGGTCACAAGATGTATAAACTGTAAAGAAATGGATATATTTCATCTCATTAAAATTAAAAGCTGCTGCTTTTCTAAATTGACCATTAATAACATTAAAAGGCAAACCACATAAACTGGAAAATATATTTGAAAAATCCATTTGAGAAAAAATACTTCTATATAAACATAAAGAAATCTTAAAACCTAATAAAAGTGCAATACAAATGGGCAAAATTTAAACAGAAATTTCACAAAGGATAATCTGTGAATGGTTAATAACCACATGAAAAAAGGTGGTCATCCTTATAATCATTGGGGAAATGCAAATAAAAGCCATATTTTATTAGTGAAACAATAGTGAAACACATCTTTTAGAATGGCCACAAATAAATGAGTGGCAGACAATAACAGCTCTTAATAAAGACGTCAAACAACTGAATTCTTATACATTGCTGGTGGGAATGTAAAATGTAACCACTACAGAAAACTTTGCATGTAGTTAAACATACACTTACTATATAAATCAGCAATTTTACTCCCAGGTATTTCCTCTAGAGTATAAAAATATATTTCTACACAAAGATTTGTGCATAATTGCTCATAGCATCTTTCATCCTAACTTTAAACTGGAAATAACATAAATGTCTAGCAGAAGATATTTGAAATACATATAACTGACGAAGGACTTGTATGCAAACATATAATAAATTACTACAAATTAAGAAAAAGTCTATTGGGTTCAATAAAGATGAGCAAAGGACATGAACTGACACTTAATAATTTCCAGATGGCCAATAAAACAGACAAAAAGGTAGTTAATGACGTTAATTTTCAGGAAAATGCAAATTAAAACCACAATGAGAAACACATATCTATCAGAATGGGCAATGTTAAAAATATCTGACAAGGTTTGGTGAGAATAGAAAGCAGCAGGAGATTTCGTGCGTTGTTGACGAGAATGTAAACTGGCACATCTATTTTGGAAAACTGGTCCAAACACACACACACATCTTATGCTCCAGCAGTTCCACTTCTGACAGAAACGCAAACATATATACACCCAAAGACAAATACAAGAGCATTCCTATGAGCCTTATTCATAATGGCCAAAAGTGGGGAAAAAATCCAAGTGTCCATCAGCTGTAGAAAGGATAGTGGTATATACATATAAATACATTACATTCAGTGATAAAAATGAATTAATGATTATTGAATACAATAGAATGGATAATTTTACAAAACCAGGTTTAGATAAAGGACAACATAGGATAAGTATATACTATATAATGTCAGTTACATAAAATAAAAAATATGCAAAAATAATATATAGGTTTCCAATTTAGGATAGTGGTAACCTTTGGGAAGGAGGACTGGATACTAACTTGAAGTTCATTTTCTACAACAGTGTTTTTCAATCTCAAAAAAAAAAAAATACAGCCAGATCTTTTAAAATCAAGTTAACTGTCATTGTGAACCCCAAACCAAACTCAAAACATCAAGCACTTGAAAGGTGAGCCCCCTGGTACACCAGAGTGGGAGGATCTGAGCCTGGTCTACGTTGCCTCCCTGTACGCCTTTCCTGATGTTCAGTTGAGACCCATTTGACCTGGAAAAGTAGAACTCCTTGATGGGCTCCCTGAAAGAAAAAACTGAAAAGGGTTTAATTGAAGTTTCATTTTTCAAGCCCAAATTTGCTAATCTCATTCCCTTTTTAAAAAGTCTTTGATATTTCTCTTTGCCAGTAATTCACATCCGACTTCTTAAACTGCATCCAAGCCCTCTAAGTTCTGGCCTTGGTCTAACTTTATGGCTAAACCCTGTATTTCTACCTTCTTATGGCAACTTCTGAAAGGCTCAAACCACACGACATAACTTTCCCAGGTGAGAAAGTACCATTCACGTTGGTGAGCCTTTACCTGAACCTTTACCCAAGCACATGCTGAGGCTTTACCCATGCACATGCTGATGCCTTTGTCTGGAATCCTTTTTCTCCCTCTTGCATGTATCTAACTCCTGGTAATTGTTTCTTCAAGGCTCTCCACCCTTCTCTGTAAAGCTTTCTCTGACACTAGCTGGAACAATGAGCTCTTTCTTTTTCTAAACATCCCTCCTCCTCAGTGGTCTATAAAATCCTCAAGGACCAGAAGCATCCTTGCATCTTTGTATCTTACCTTCTTTTCTATTAACCAGAATCTCTATAGTGAGTGCATGTTATCCTATTCTTTTTGATGACATTGGACCCTTTTGAATAACTTTCAAATGTTATATTTTTAAATATAATGTTCATTCACCATCAGAAATTTCCTTTTTTTAAGTCGAAGCCATGCACTTTTCTACTTGTAATGTATACCTAAGGTAAGAGAGTAATCCTAGCCCAGCAACAGATCTGCTCACTAAGAGATGTTGCTGCATGTTGATTTCAAAAAGAAATAGTGCCTCTTTAAGAGAACTCCAATTCTGAACCTCTGCCCAGTCCTTAAAACTCAAAGAAAATTCTCCCTTAATCTTGGACTTTAGTCTTATTTTTTGAGCTTTAAATTCCACCATAATCTCTTGTCTGGAGTACTAATCTTTACCACTTGAAGGGACATTTTGCATTATTATTATTTGACTGTAGAGGTTAATCCTTAACTGTAGGTTTGTGGTTGGGGGCCTTCTTAGAAAAGCTGTATTTTGGCAGGAACCTTAACCACAAATATTTAGGGGGTTTTCTTTGTAGTTCAATGACCTTATAGGACCCAAGCAGAGTAGATGGTATCAAGTACCTGTTTATTCTTTAGAAGACAAACCCTTTTTGAGGAAGTCAGTTTTTTAAAATTAAATGCTCATTCACTGTTCGTGATGATGATCCTTAAGAAAGGCAATTTCTCTCCAGAATCCAGAAGTAATGAGAGTTTGTTCACATGGAATGACTCAGAATTTTGACGTTACAGGATAAATACATCTAATTGATTCCACTCAAGTGGCAATATTGTTTTAAGAAATGTACTTAGAAATCCCAGCATTTTGGGAGGCCGAGACAGGCGGATCACGAGGTCAGGAGATCGAGACCATCCTGGCTAACACGGTGAAACTCCGTCTCTACTAAAAAAAATACAAAAAAACTAGCTGGGCGAGGTGGTGGGTGCCTGTAGTCCCAGCTACTTGGGAGGCTGAGGCAGGAGAATGGCGTGAACCTGGGAGGCGGAGCTTGCAGTGAGCCGAGATCTGGCCACTGCACTCCAGTCTGGGCGACAGAGCGAGACTCTGTCCCCTCCCCCCCCAAAAAAAAAAAAAGAAATGTAGTTAGAGACATAACAATTTACATGCTGTAAAAAGTTACTGACAAAATGAGTGTAACATTCTATTTTGAATGCAAAAGAATGCCTTCTATTTTAGAAGGCAAACTCTTAGAGGGGAGGGCCCTAGATTGTTTAAGGCATTCTGAAATATGCCATGATAGTGAGTGGATGGTGATAAGAATAATTTAAAATTTTATGTTTCAAAAATATTTGAATATACTAATATCTTGTAAAAACAAAACCTGATATCACCTGAAATTTTCAGCCTATAAGTTAAAACAAAACATGTCAAACATGACAACAAACTATTAATACTCATTTATTCTACAAATACGAAACTATGTGCCATAGGAGCTTAATCAATACTTAATGATTGAGTAGCTTAACTTACTCAGAAAAATGATGGCATCTACTGATGGTTCTAATAGTTGCAACAATTTTTGTCACTCTGATAGTATAAATAGTTACAGATTTCTTCTCTTTAATTATTTCTTTCTAATTCTTATATTTCCCTTAATTATATTTATTTATTTTGTTTTTCTTAATTTTGGGCACATATATTTTCGTATGTCACAGAAAAACAGAATGACAGAAAGGAAAGGCTATGGCAATGGGTCTTGAGTGATGATTCTGGAAGAGGCTCTATAGAATGAGTCCAACTCAAATTTATAGATAAATAAGGGATATGCCCTAGGTTACAACTAGCTAATCACAGGACATTTCCAGAAAATCTAATCAGGTCATGTGGCTCTCAATTAATTTCTCTTTCTATTGTGTCAGACTTTTGAAAATGCTTCCTTTGGGCTAAGTCATTGCTGATATGCATTTTTATTTGAGTTTTGGCTGCAGAAAAAGTTTTATAGCCTCCAGCTTAGTCCCTAGCTGCTTTAGGGTTACCAAGGTGACTCTTGGGATAAAGTTCGGATGACTTGACACAATTTTCCTCTCAATCGTCATCATACAATTTTAGCTCAGACCATCTCACTGACTAGGAGAGCTCTGGGCAGGGAATTTATCTGGGACTCACTTTCAATTTTTAAAGAATGGCTTAAGTGAGAAATCATTGAAATAAACTGAAAATATTTAAATTTACATTTTGGTCATTCTTGACCTATGTATACACCTGTGAAACCATCACCACAATCAAAATAAATAGCATATCCATCACAACCACAAGTTTCCTCTTGCCCCTTTGTGATATCTTTCTCCTCTTCATCTCACCTTGTTTTCCACCCCCATTCCAGGCAAACACTATTCTGCCTTCTGTCATATAGATTAGTTTGAATTTTCTAAAATTGTACATAAATAGAATCATATAGTACATACTCATTTTCATCTGGTTTCTTTCACTCAGTATTGCTATTTTGAGATTCATGCATGTTGTATTGTATATCGATGGTTTATTCCTTTTTATTACTGAATACTATTCCTTTGTCAGATATACCACATTTTGTTTCTCCATTCCTTTGCTGATGGAATTTGGGTTGCTTCCAGTTTTTTGCTATTGTAAAGAAAGCTGCCATAAATATTCATGTGTAAGTCTTTGTATATAGTTATAAGCTTTCATTTTCCCTGGGTAAATATTAAGGAGTAGAATAAGTGGATCACACAATAGGTGTAAATTTATCTTCTTTTGACTCTGAAAAACTGTTTTTCATAGTGACGCTATCATTTTATGTTCTCCCCAGCAGCGTTTGGGAGTTTCAGTTGCTCCACATCCTTGTCAACACTTGATATGCTTAGTCTTGTTCATTTTAGCTATTTTAATAGGTTTGTAGTGGTATCTCACTGTGGACTTACTTTGTATTTTTCTAATGACCAATGATGTTGAACATCTTTTCATTTATTTGCCATTTGTTGAACAGATGAAGTTTCTGTTTGTCTTTTGTTCTTTTAAAAATTCTATTGTTTATTTTCTTAATATTGAGTTTTGAAGGTTGTTTTTATATGTTCTGGATACATTCTTTATTATACACATGACCTAAAAATATTTTTTCTTACTGTGGCTTGTCTTTTCACTCTCTTAATATTGTCTTTCAAAAAACAAAAATTTGAATTTGGTGAATGTCAGCTTACAGTTTTTTGAAATCAGTTTGTGGTATCTAAGAAACTGCTGACTAACTAGAGTCACAAAGATTTTCTTTTATGTGCACTTTTAACGTTTTATAGTTTTTGGTTTTACATTTATGTCTATGATCCATTTTGAGTAGATTTTTGTATAAATGCATTTATTTTTATATGGATATCCATTTGTTTCAGCATTATAATAGAGACAGTTTTTCCCCACTAGCTTGCTTTTGCAGCTTCATTGAAGGTCAGTGTCGATACATGTGTGAGTCTATTTTTAGATTTTCCATTCTGTTCCATTGATCTGTTTATCTTTCTTTATGCCATTATCACAGTCTCATCATTCCTATAGCTTTATAATAAGGCTTGAAATCAGGTAGTGTTAGCATGAATTTTGTTCTTTTTGAAAATTTGTGTGTGTGTGTGTGTGTGTGTGTGTGTGACTACACTAGGTCCTGTGCATTTCCATATGAAGTTTAGAATCAATTTGATAATTTTTACAAAAGAAAGGCCTGCTGAGATTTTATGGGGATTATGTTGAGTCTTGAGTTCAGTTTGAGAATTGACCTTTTTTTTTTTTTCAAAGTTTTACTACTTTAAAAACTGTTATTATTTTTAATTGACACACACTAATTATACATAATTATGGGGTAATACTGAATCTTTTAATCATTAATTAGGTAAATCTCTCCACTTCATTAAAAATATGTCTCAGAAATGTTTTATAATATTCAGGATGCAGGTGTTGTGCAACTTCTGTTACGTTTTCCCATTTGTCATGTTTTTTATGCTAGTGCAATTTTAAAAAATTGAGTTTCTGATTGTTGCTGGTACATAGAAGTAGCTTTGATTTTTGTATGTTGACCTTGTATGCCGTGACTTGCTAAATTCATTTATCATTTCTAACAGAGTTTTTGCAGTTTCTGTTGAATTTACATAGATTTCATTAGATTTTCTACATAAACAGTTACATCTGGGAGTAAAACCAGTTTTGCTTCTTCTTTTTTAAACTGGGTATATTTTATTTTATGTTTCTCATCTTATTGTACAGTGGTCAGAATCTGTAGTACAATGTTGAATACAAATAGTAAGTGGACTTCCTTGTCTTATTTCTGATCTTAGGGGGAAAGAACTTCATCTTTTACTATTAAGTATGATTTCTCAATTGATTTTTCTACAGCTATTGCAATGATCATATCATTTTTGTTTGTTTGTTTGTTTAACATGATGAATACATTGAGAGATTTTCGAATGTTAAACTTTGTATTCCTTGGATAAACCCCACTTGGTCATACTGTACCATCCCTCCTCTACCCCCTTTGTTTTAAGAGACAGAGTTTCACTCTGTCACCCAGGCTGCAATTCAGTGGCCGTAGGACAGCTCACTGCTGCATAGAAGTCCTGGGCTCAAGCAATCCTCCCACCCCAATCTTCTGAGTAGCTAGGACTACAGGCACATGCTGCCACATCTGGATAATGTTTTTGTACAGACAGGGTCTCACTCTGTTTTCCAGTCTGATTTTAAACTCCTGGCCTCAAGTAATTTTTCTACTTTGGCCTCTCAAAGCACTTGGACTACAGGCATATATAATTTTTATATATTGTTGGATTTGATGTGGTCTAATTTTATTAAGAAGTTTTGCTTCTAAGCTCATGAGGAGGATTCATCTATAGTTTTCTTATAATGTCTTGTCTGATTTGTGTATCAGGATAGTGCTGTCCTCATAGGATAAGTTGAGAAGTGTTTCTCCTCTTCAATTTTCTGGAAGATCTTATGTGGTATGTATATGTGTATAGTATTAATTAGGCAGTTCTTCCTTAAATGTTTGGTGGGATTTACCAGTGAAAATTTAGAATGTAAGATTTTTTTTCCTTCTGCAATACTTAATTTTGTACCCTTGGAGATGATATTACCATGGTTGAGAATGTATGATCTCTTGAATTAAAGCTTTTTCACCCATAAACGTATATTTTTATGTTGTTGATATATAACTGCATTTATTAATTTTAAAGCCCCCAATGCAGAGCTATGCAGAAATATAAAAGATATGATATAGAATATGATATGATGAAGAGCCTGATAATGGATAATAATAAGCTATTGGATAGTTTTTAAAGTAATAAATTAGTAAGTTTAACAAACACCAATGATTCACTATGAGTTTTTAAAAAATATTTGTGACAAAATGCACATAAAATTTTACCATCTTAAATGTCTCTAAGTGTGTAGTTTAGTAGTGTTAAGTAAATTCACATTGTCGTGCAATGAATTTCCAGAACTTTTTCAACATGTAAAACTGAAACTGTATTCCCATTAAATAACGATTTTCCATTCCCCACTTCTTTCAGTCCCTGGATACCACCATTGTACTTTGATTTTCATGAGTTTGATTAGTCAAGATATCTCTGGTGTTTGTGTGACTGGCTTATTTCACTTAGCATATTGTCCTCAAGGTTCATTCCTACTGTAACATGTATCAGAATTTTTTTCCTTTTTAAGGTTGAATACTATCCCATTAAATGTATATGCCACATTTTGTTTATTCATCTGTCAAAGAATGTTTGGGTTGTTATACCTTTTGGCTATTGTGAATCATGCTACTTTGGATATAGGCTTATAAATATTTCTTCAAGACCCTGCTTTCTGGCTTTTAGATGTATGTTTAAGAATATGAATTTTAAAGCTGTAGTAATCAAACATATTTCCCAGGACAGAAGTGACAGCAGAAAAATAATGCCAGCTGAGACAAATCCTGGAAGTCAAACTTTATCTTCCTGCTGTGGAATTCTCGTGACAAAACATAATATGCTTATATCCTCAAGTTTGAGGCTCATACTGATTAAGAACAAACTTAATAGTCTTCATGCCATTTCTTTCAATTCTGAAGTTATGTTTTGGAATATACTTAATAGGAATACGTGATCAAATAGCTTTAAAGACAGGAAGAGACCAGTGTATTTCCTGTGTTTCTATGTAATGAACATGGCTTTTTATTTCTTGTATATGTATAGACTACGTCATAGAATATAAAATTCTTGGCTAACAGTCTTTCTCCTGACGTGACTGTAGACATTGCTCCATTGTTTTCAGAATAAACGTTTGAGGCTGACATGATTTATAGTCTTTTATATATAGGTGAATACTTGTGGGTTTTAAACTTTATTCTTGTAATTCAAATATTTTGTCAGGAAATGTCAATGTGTGGCTTACATTTCTCAAAGGCAGTAAGCCTTGACTAACTGGAAACACTAGACTTTTTGTTTTTTAAATATGGGAAATTTCTTCAGTTGTGGGTCTAGCTATTGTCTAGTTTTCCCATTTGTGTCCTTGAGCTGAGTTTCTGTTCTTCGTTGTTTTCACTGATTATTATTTTTCTCGTTATTTTCAGTTCATTGTGCTTTTTCTTTGCATTCTAGAGAGTTTTTGAAGACTGTCTTTGGCCCGATTGATTTGCCTTTTCATGCTACCAAGTTCTGCCCTTTGCTACCTTCTCTGTAAATGTGAATTCTGCTACTGTATTTTACATTTTCTAAAATTTCTCCCTTACCTCCCCTTTTTCATTTAAAATTTCATCATGGCTTCTTTTTAAAAAAATTTGTAAAGAAAAGAGGTTTAATTGAATCACAGTATCACACAGCTGGGGAGACCTTAGGAAACTTAACAATCATGGTGGAAAGCACCTCTTCACAGGGTGGCAGGAGAGAGAATGAGTGCAAGCAGGGGAAATGCCAGACCCTTATAAAAGCATCAGATCTCATGAGATTCACTTATTATCATGAGAACAGCATTGGGGAACCACGCCATGATCCAGTGACCTTCATCTGGTCCCACCTTGACATGTGGGGATTATGAGGATTACAATTCAAGGTGAGATTTGGGTGGGGACACAGAGCCAAACCATATCACATATACAGTGAGATCAACTAACATGTTTATGGGTTTTAAGTTTACTAATAATGAACTGGACTTTGGGTCACTGTCACTGATGAGAATTCCTGTTGCTGGTGAAGAACTGTGTTCCTTTGGAGTAGAAGAGGCGCTCTGATTTTTAGAGTTTTTAGCTTTTCTGTTCTGGTTTCTCCCTGTCTTTGTGGTTTTACCTACCTTTGGTCTTTGATGATGGTAATGTACAGATAGGGTTTTGGTGTGGATGTCCTTTCTGTTTGTTCGTTTTCCTTCTAACAGTCAGGACCCTCAGCTGCAGGTCTGTTGGGAGTTTGCTGGAGGTCCACTCCAGGCCCTGTTTGCCTGGGTATCACCAGCAGAGGCTGCAGAACACCAAATATTGCAGAACACCAAATGTTGCTGCCTGATCCTTCCTCTGGAAGCTTTGTCCCAGAGGGGCACCCGGCTGTATGAGGTGTCAGTTGGCCCCTACTGAGAAGTGTCTCCCAGATTAGGCTACTTGGGGGGTCAGAGACCCACTTGAGGAGGCAGTCTGTCTGCTGGTAGAACCACTACTCTCTTCAAAGTTGTCAGACAGGGACATTTAAGTCTGCAGAAGTTTCTGCTGCCTTTTGTTCAGATATGCCCTGCCCCCAGAGGAGGAGTCTACAGAGGCAGGCAGGCCTCCTTGAGTTGCGGTGGGCTCCACCTAGTTCAACTTCCCGGCCACTTTGTTTACCCACTCAAGCCTCAGCAATGGCAGACTGTCATCCCCCGCCTCGCTGCTGCCTTGCAGTTCAATCTCAGACTGCTGTGCTAGCAGTTAGCGAGGCTCCGTGGGTGTGGGACCCTCTGAGCCAGGCACGGGATATAATCTCCTGGTGTGCCATTTGCTAAGACCGTTGGAAAAGCTCAGTATTGGGTGGTGGGTATCCCAATTTTCCAGGTACTGTCTGTCACAGCTTCCCTTGGCTAGGAAAGGGAATTCCCTGACCCCTTGTGCTTCCCAGGTGAGTCGATGCCCCACCCTGCTTCGGCTCACACTTTGTGGGCTGCACCCACTGTCCAACAATCCCCAGTGAGATGAACCCAGTACCTCAGTTGGAAATGCAGAAATCACCGTCTTCTGCATTGCTCACGCTGAGAGCTGTAGACTGGAGCTGTTCCTATTCGGCCATCTTGGAACCTGGAGGCCATGATTTCTTTTTATCTCATTAATTTTCTCTTGTTGCTTTCTTGTTCTGCTTCTTAAAAATTATGTTTACTAGAAACCTACTGAGGAAAACCAAGGTTTTTTTTTTTTTTTTTGGTTTTTGCTGTAAACTGCTTTTACAGACTGATGATTTCTCTGAATCTCCAATACGATGCTTACTTTTCCTTATCTGTGGGAATATTTCTCCCTATGGGCCCAACAATAACCTGCCTTCATCAATTTATTTTTTTCTGCCAAAAGATCTGGTGAGTGAATTTCTCTGCATGTCTTTGTTATTTCCAAGGGTGCTATTAAATGCCCTCTTGAGACCTACAGCACCATGATACTCTCCAATGAATTGTTCGCAGCCCAATCCCTAGTGTTAACAGGTTTTGATTTGTTCGACTTTGTTGGACTGACAAGGGATCTTCTCTTCCTGACACTTTCAATATGGTATATGAAAAACTACTCTTGTAAATATGTATCATGACCAGTCCTTTTCCTTCACCTGGAGATTGAGTCTAATCTATAAACATAGTCTAGGAAACATGGAAATAAAAAGCCTAGATGAAGGGAAAAGTCCTCTAAAATGCTTCCCATGTTGGTTTAAAGACTAATGTATCATAAACTATGTAGAAGGCCAATGGCGAATAAAATCACAAATTGACCAAAGCTGGTTGAACTTGAAGCATGAATACTTCAAATAGAAATTAAAATGTGTATAGAACAAAAAGAGTGAGTGAATTCTGCACCAGCAACTAAGGTATCCAGGTTCTCTTGTTGGGGCTGACTAGGTGGTTGGAGTGACCCATGGAGAGCAAGGAAAAGCAGGGTGGTGCAATGTCCCACCTGGGAGCCACACAGGGCAAGGGGCACTCCAACCCCCGGCCAAGGGAGGTGTTGAGTGATCGTACTACCTTGCCCAGGAAACCAGTTTTTCCATGGATCTGTGCAACCTGCAGATCTGGAGATCCCCATCATGAGCCCCTGTTACCAGGGCATTGGCTACCAAGCACAGAGATGTGCAGCTTCTCAGTGACCACTTGGCAGGAGACTGCCTAAGACTACTGAGTTCCGGGAGGAGGGGTGGCCATCATCACTGCAATTCCAATCTGCCATTTTCCCCCTGCTGGTGCCAGGCACACTGGATGGTTTGGACCCAGGAGGAATTCCCCACAGCACAGCATAGTGGCTGTGGCAGATCATGGCCAGATTGCCTCTTTAGGCCAGACCCTAACCCATCCCTCCCCACTGGGCAGGACCTCCCTGCAGTAATTTCAGGAACTCCAACCGGGGATTTAGGGACGGAACTCTGATCTCCCTGGGACTGAGACACTGGGGGAAGGGGCAGCCTTAGTCTCCACAGAACAGCATACTTTCCTTGTGCTTTCTCTGAGGACTCTGGGCAGTCCAGATGAGTAGGATTCCCCCAGCACAGCGTAACCCCTCCACCAAGGGGCAGGCAGAGTGCTTCATTAAGTAGGTCCCAAATTGGGAGCCTCCTGACTGGGTGAGACCTCACAACACTGGTCGCCAGACATCATATACAGGAGTGTTCCCACTGGCAACAGGTTGGTGCCCCACTGGGATGGAGCTCCCAGAGGAAGAAGCAGGCAGCCATCTTTGCTGTTCTGCAGCCTTCACTGGTGACACCTCCAGGGGTGGAAGGAATCCAGGTGAATGGGGTCTGGAGTAGACCCCCAGCAAACCACAGCAGCCCTATGGACAAGGGGCCTGACTTTTAAAAGAAAAACAGACAAACAAACAGAAGGCAGCAGCAATAACAGCATCAACAGAAAAGTCCCTACAACAACCCCATCCAACATCAACAGCCCCAAAGACTAAAGCTACAGAAAGTCACAAAGATGAGAAAGAGACAACACAACAATGCTAAAAACTCAAAAAGCCAGAGTGCCTCTTCTCTAAACATTCACAATACCTCTCCAGCAAGGGCACAGAACTGTGAGGAGGTTAGGATGGATGAATTGACAGCAGTAGGCTTCAGAAGATGGGTAATAATGAACTTTGCTGAGCTAAAGGAGCATGTTCTAACCCAATGCAAAGAAGGTAAGAGCCATGAAAAAACATTACAGGAGCTGTTAACCAGAATAACCAGTTAGAAAGGAACATAAAAGACCTGATGGAGCTGAAAAACACAACATGAGAACTTCGCAATGCAATCACAAGTATGAATAACGGAATAGACCAAGCAGAGGAAAGAATTTTAGAGCTTGAAGACTATCTTGCTGAAATAGGACAGACAGACAGACAAGATTAAAGAAAAAGGAATGAAAAGGAATGAACAAAACCTCTGAAAACTATGGGATTATGTAAAAAGACTTAACCTATGACTAATTGGGCTACCTGAAAGAGACAGGTAGAACAGAACGAAGTTGTAAAACATACTTCAGTATATCATTCAGGAGAACTTCCCCAACCTAACAAGACAGGCCAACATTCAAATTCAGGAAATTCAGAGAACCCCTGTAAGATACTCCATGAGAAGATCAACCCCAAGACACATAATCATCAGATTCTCCAAGGTCAAAATGAAGGGAAAAATGTTAAGGGCAGCCAGAGAGAAAGGCCAGGTCACCTACAAAGGGAAGCCCATGAAGCTAACAGTGGGCTTCCCTATAAGCAGAAACCCTATAAGCCAGAAGAGATTGGGGACCAATTTTCAACATTCTTAAATAATAGAATTTCCAACCCAGAATTTCATATCCAGCCAAACTAAGCTTCGTAAGTGAAAGTGAAATAAAATCCTTTCCAGACAAGCAAATGCTGAGGGAATTCGTCACCACCAGGTCTGCCTCGCAAGAAGATCTCCTGAAGTAAGCACTAAATATGGAAATGAAAAACCATTATCAGCCACCCCAAAAACACACTGAAGTACACAGACCAATTACACCATGAAGCAACTTCATCAAGTCTGCAAAATAACCAGCTGTTATCATGATGACAGGATCAAATTGACATATATAATAATACTAACCTTAAATGTAAAAGAGCTAAATGCCCCAATTAAAAGACACAGAATGGCATGCTGGATAAAGAGTCAAGATCCTTTAGTGTGTTGTATTAAAGAGACCCATCTCATGTGCAAAGACACTCATAGGCTCAAAATAAAGGGGGATGGAGGAAATGCTACCAAGCAAATGGAAAGCAGAAAAAAGCAGGGGCTGCAATCCTTGTTTCTGACAAAACAGACTTTAAACCAACAAAGATAAAAGATGACAAAGAATGGCATTACATAATGGTAAAGGGATCAATTCAATAAGAAGAGCTAATTGTCCTAAATGTATATGCACCCAATACAGGAGCACCCGGATTCAAAACACAAATTCTTAGAGACCTACAAAGAGACTTAGACTCCTATACAATAATAGTGGGAGACTTTAACACCCCACTGTCAATATTAGATCATTGAGACAGAAAAATTAACATAGATATTCAGGACTTAAACTCAGCTCTGTATCCAGTGGACCTGATAGATACCTATAGAACTCTCGACCCCAAAATAACAGAATATACATCTTTATTGGCACCACATGGCACTACCACATGGCACTTCTCTAAATTGATCACTTAGAGGTAAAACATTCCCCAGCAAATGCATAAGAAATGAAATCATAACAGTGTCAGACCACAGCATAATCAAGTTAGAACTCAAGATAAAGAAACTCACTCAAAACCATACAACTACATGGAAATTGAACAACCTACTCCTGAATGACTCCTAGGTAAATAATGAAATAAAGCAGAAATCAAGAAGTTCTTTGAAATCAGTGAGAACAAAGCGACAATGTACCAGAATCTCTGGGATGCAGGTAAAACAGTGTTAAGAGGAAAATTTATAGCACTGAATGCCCACATCAAAAAGTTAGAAAGATCTCAAATCAACACCCTAACATAACAACTGAAAGAACTAGACAAACAGGAGCAAACAAACCCCAAAGCTTGCATAAGACAAGAAATAACCAAGATCAGAGCAGCACTGAAGGAAATAGGTAGGTATACAAAAAACTTCAAAAAATCAATCCAGTAACTGTTTTTTTGAAAAAATCAATAAAATAGACCTCTAGTTAGACTAATAAAGAAGAAAAGAGAGAAGAGAGAAGAATCAAATAGAATAAAAAATGATAAAGGTGATATTACCATTGACCACACAGAAACACGAATGACAGTCAGAGAATACCATAAACACCTCTATGGAAATAAACCAGAAAATTTAGAAGAAATGGATAAATTCCTGGACACGTAGACCCTCCCAAGACTGAACCAGGAAAAAGCTGAATCCCTGAATAGACGAATAACAAGTTCTAAAATTGAGGCAGGAATAAATGCCCTACCAACCAAAAAAAAGCCTAGGACCAGATGGATTTACAGCTGAAATCTATCAGAGGTACAAAGAGAAGCTAGTACCATTTCTTCTGAAAGTATTCCAACAAACTGAAAATGAGGGACTTCTCTCTAACTCATTTTATGAGCTCAGCATCATCCTGAAAGCAAAACCTGGCAGAGATACAATAAAATAAGAAAACTTCAGGCCAATATCCTTGATGAATATCAATGCAAAAATCCTCAATAAAATACTGGTAACCTAATCCAACAGCACATCAAAAAGCTTATTCACCAGCTTCATCCCTGGGATACAAGGCTGGTTCAACATACTCAAATCAGTAAATGGAATTCATCACATAAACAGAACTAAAGACAAAAACCACATGATTATCTCAATACACAGAAAAGGCCTTCAATAAAATTTAACACCCCTGCATGTTAAAAACTCTCAATAAGCTAAGTTTTGATGGAACATACTTGAAAATAACAAGAAGCTATTTATGACAAACTCAAAGCCAATATCATACTGAATGGGCAAAAGCGGGAAGCATTCCCCTTGAAAGCTGGCACAAGACGAGGATGCCCTCTCACACTACTTCTCCTATTCAACATAGTATTGGAAGTTTTGGCCAGGGCAATCAGGCAAGAGAAAGAAATACAGGGTATTCAAATAGGAAGAGAGGAAGTCAAATTTACTCTGTTTGCAGAGGACACGATCCTATATCTAGAAAGCCCCCACTCTCTCAGCTCAAAAGCTTCTCAAGCTCATAAGCCATGTCAGCAAAGTCTCAGGATACAAAATCAGTATGCAAAAATCACAAGCATCCCTACACACCTAAAATAGACAAGCAGAGAGCCAAATCATGAGTGAACTCCCATTCATAATTGCTACAAAGAGAATAAAATACCTAAAAATACAACTAACAAGAGAAGTACAGGACCTTTTCAAGGAGAACTATAAACCACTGCTCAAGGAAATAAGAGCGGACACAAACAAATGGAAAAACATTCCATGCTCATGGATAGGAAGAATCAATATTGTGAAAATGGCCATGCTGCCCCAAATAACTTATAGATTCAATGTTATTCCCATTAAACTACCATTGACATTCTCACAGTATTAGAAAAAAAAGACTTTACAATTCATATGCAACCAAAAGAGAGCCCATATAGCCAAGACAATCCTAAGCAAAAAGAACAAAGCTGGAGGGACCATGCTACCTGACTTCAAACTATACTACAAGGATATAGTAAACAAAACAGCATAGTATGGGTACAAAAACAGATACATAGTCCAATGGAATGGAATAGAGATCTCAGAAATAAGACCACACATTTACACCATCTGATTTTCAACAAACCTGATAAAAGCAAGCAATGGGGAAAGGATTCCCTGTTTAATAAATGATGCTGGGAGAACTGGCTAGGCATATGCAGAAAACTGAAACTGAACCCCTTCTTTGCACCTTATACAAAAATTACTTCAAGATGGCTTAAAGCCTAAAATGTAAAACCCAAAACTATAAACACCCTAGAAGAAAATCTAGGCAATACCATTCAAGACATAGGCACAGGCAAAGATTTCATGACAAAAACATCAAAAGTAATTGCAGCAAAAGCAAAAAGTGACAAATGGGATCTAATTAAACTAAAGAGGTTCTTCATAGCAAAAGAAACTATCATCAGAGTGAACAGACAACCTATAGAATGGGAGAAAATTTTTGCAACCTACCCATCTGACAAAGGTCTAATATCCTGAATCTACAAGGAACTTAAACAAATTTACATGAAAAAAACAACCCCACTAAAAAGTGGGAAGGACGTGAAGAGACACTTCTCAAAAGAAGACATTTATGCAGCCAACAAATATATGAAAGAAAGCTCAACATCCCTAATCATTAGAGAAATGCAAATCAAAACCACAATGAGATACCATCTCAATCCAGTCAGAATGGCAATTATTAAAAAGTCAAGAAACAACAGGTCCTGGCAAGGCTTTGGAGAAATAGGAATGCTTTTACACTGTTGGTGGGAATGTAAATCAACTCCACCATTGTGGAAGAAAGTGTGGCAATTCCTCAAAGACCTGGAACCAGAAAGAGCATTTGGTCCAGCAATCCCATTACTGTGTATATGCCCCAAGGAATATAAATCATTCTATTATAAAGATACATGCACACATATGTTCATTGCAGTTCTATTCACAATAGCAAAGATGAGGAATCAACCCAAATGCTCTTCAATGATAGATTGGATAAAGAAAATGTGGTACATATATACCATGGAATACTATGCAGCTGTAAAAAGGAATGAGATCATGTCCTTTGCAGGGACATGGATAGATCTGGAAGTCGTTATCCTCAGCAAACAAACACAAGAACAGAAAACCAAACACTGCATATTTTTACTTATAAGTGGGAGTTGAACAATGAGAACACATGGTCACAGGGAGGGGAATAACACACACTGGAGTCATTCGCGAGGGGCGGGGGGCAGGAGGAGGGAGAACATCAGGATAAATAGCTAATGCATGTGGGGCTTAATACCTAGGTCATGGGTTAGTAGGTGCAGCAAACCACCATGGCACACGTTTACCTATGTAACAAACCTGCATGTCCTGCACATGTATTTCAGAACTTAAGTTAAAAAAAAAAGAAATTAAAATGTGTGAGTTCAAAGGCATTTGTTTAAATTTGCGAATTGGAAACAGATTATATTATGAAATGTGAAAACTCATGTAGCACCTTGTGCCTAATGTATAAGAGTAATCTTTAAGTATTATTTTCTCTCTCCTTGTTTCTTCTTCTCACCTTCCTCTCTCCCTAGCCTCATCCTTTCTATGTGAATTCAGGCTTAGATTGAAGATGCAGATATAGAACCTGACAGCATATGTAGAGGCTATTTTTGTTGGTGTGAGATAGCCACCTGTAAACTCCATTTAAAAGTTGAGTTGCAGATGCATAGCACCTAACTTACGTGTTATATACACACACATAAATACACAAATACACACATATAAATATGTGTGTGTATATCCATGTCTCTGTGTGTATGTGTGTGTGTATGTGTGTGTGTGTGTGTGTGTGTATATATATATACACTTATTTCCAAGAAATATGTTTTTGATTACTAATTTTTAAAAAATTAATAACAGGAGTGATTCATTTCCAAAGAGTCTTATACTTCTTTATCATGGCAATTCAATAGAAAGCAAATGTGGAAACAATGTCACTGATTTAAAAGGAGGAGAAGAATATAAGCAATATATCATGCTTCTTTATTAATAGTTTTGCTACTCTTTTTCCATCTTTATCATTTTTCTCTGGGCTTGAACTTTAAAAATATAATTATTGGCCAGGCGCGGTGGCTCACGCCTGTAATTCCAGCACTTTGGGAGGCCAAGGCGGGTGGATCACGAGGTCAGGAGATCGAGACCATCCTGGCTAACACGGTGAAAACCTGTCTCTGCTGAAAAATGCAAAAAATTAGCCGGGTCTGGTGGCGGGTGCCTGTGGTCCCAGCTACTTGGGAGGCTGAGGCAGGAGAATGGTGTGGCGGAGCTTGCAGTGAGCTGAGATCGCGCCACTGCACTCCAGCCTAGGTGAAAGAGCAAGACTCTGTCTCAAAAAAAAAAAAGTAAAATAAAAATAAAATATAATTATTAAGCTCAATTTGTATATTTTATTTTTAAGTTTTATGTTTTGTGGGAACATAGTAGGTGTATATATTTATGGGATACTGAGGTATTTTGATACAGGCATGCAATTTTAATAATCACATCATGAAGAATGGGGTATCCAGCTCTTCAAGCATTTCTTTGTATTTTAATCCGATTATACTCTTAGTTATTTCAAAATGTACAATTAAATTTTTACTGACTATCATCACCTTGTTGTGCTATCAAATAGTAGGTCTTATTAGTTTTGGTGTTAAAAAAATACTTTGAAAACAGGTTATGTAAAGCTTTACAGCTTGACTATTGCTCTTTTATACACCCTGGGTGGCTAAAGCTTTAAACACCTCAGGTGTCTTGAGGAACTATCAATGGACCATTAAACAACTATATTATGCCGTAGAGCTATATTCCTGGCAGCATTTGACCCGTGTCATCATGTCCTTCCTTGCTCATCTTCTAAAATAACAGTCCGACAGCTTTATGTACCCATGTGTAGCGTGGTAATGTGATCTCAGGCAGGTTGTAGGGATCATGTTCAGCTCAGATATGTTGACCTGTGGTCAAACAATGGGTAATATGTCAATCACAGAACTCATATCCAATATAAGAACTTTGTTTTAAGCCATGACATACTTTGGTATATGTCACTTTTGTGTAAATCTGTAGCCGAAATTATACTGTTGAGGAAAAGATATGGGTAAATGTATTTCTGAGTCCTTTCTGTTTTTCTTCTCTTATTGTGTGCACCCCAATCAACTGCCAGTCAAATTCATGGAATTCACTTCATGCGTATCTTTGGGAATGCTTTATGGCCGTGAGAGTCAGATGAAAAAGGTAACAGAGGAAAGGAAAATGACTCCTAAGGAAAGGATGAGAGATAAATTGAATGATGCACAATTTATTGCCTTGAAAGATGGATAGGATACAGATTGGTAAAATAGATTTGCTATGTTGGGCACAAGAGCTTATGTTTTATATGGAAGACAAGATTTTGGAGAAGAGTAGAAACCTGACACGAATCAGTATTTTAGAAACATTAATAAAGCAGTGGGCCACAGGAGAGCCAGGAGTAGGAGATGATTAGAAAGGGGAGAATATAACTATATTACCCTACAAGTCTTGAGGTAAGACATAGAGTTTAGAAGGAAGGTGGCACCCAATAAGAGAGCAAGAAGCAAGTTCAAGAGGAACGTTACATGATGAAGTTTTAGAATTTGGAATAGGCACGTGATTGGCTAAATGAAGTGGTAGAAGGAGGAATCTACAAATTAGGTGAACTGAAATGCATATTTCTAAATATTTCTCCTTAAATTGTACTTTGATAAAACAGTAAATGATATTAGCTCGTATGTTTCCAAATACAGGGCACTCCATCTAGAAAGTTACAAAAGTATGTTAATAATTGAGGAAAAAGAGAGATAATTGGGATTGAAGATAGTGAAAGGAGATCACAGCTGGAGAGCAGGAATAGGTTTCCCCCACAAAATAGCCTTGGGCTGTATAAAGACAGTATGTGCTTTGAGATTCTATTTCTCTGTCCAAGGGTATGAGGAACCCACAAGAGCCAGGTCAGAAGTTGCTGATAAGTACTTACCTGGCTTAGAGTTAACGTGGTCGGACCTAAAAATCTTTAACTTGGCATTAGGGGAAAGGTGGTTGAAGAAATGCCATGGCAAAATCTTATGATAGCACACATTTATTTCCTCTGTGGCAGGCACTTTTCTAAGACCTTTACATATTTTCATTTGGCCATTGCAGTAATTTTATGAGATAGGTATTCTTACTATCTCCCCAATCTCACGTATTCTCATGTTATAGATGAGAAATCTGAGACCAAGAGAGGTTAAATAACTTGATTTGTGTAACATAGCTGATGAATGTTAGATAGGAATTAAAGCTCTGGTGGGCTGACTTCAAGATCTTTGGACTCTTGGACACTATGTTAAATTGTCTCATGCTGCATACATGGAGATACTCTTAATTATCTTGAGTTAAATAAGTCAATGTGAGTTACCCAAAGCTTTCTCTGCAACATGTATCAAACATTTAGATGGGGCCCCTTTAAAATCAGAATGTGGAAGTCAATGAAATACAATTGTTTGATTTCACGCTTATATTGGATAATATTGGCATCTGCCTTTATGCTTGTTCCTACAGAATCTGTTCTGCTTACCCTGGCATGGCTCACCTGCTTCCATCTATGGGTTGCAGGCTCTCCATTCTCTGGGGTTTTTAACCTGTGTTGGGAAGAAGCAGGCACACAAGCGGAGGCATAAGGCCTGTAGGCTGCCTCTCTGGCTTTCTGATATCCCCATTTCCATGTAGACTAAATTCCTGATACTCCAGCTGTAGTAAGTGAACTGTCATCAGGAGCATCACTTCAGCTCTTACCTTGGAACTGTTAAATCAGAAGCTGCACTTTAATCAGATTCTCAGGTAACATGTGTGCACATTCAAATTTGAGAAGCACTGATCTGAATGTGTTTATTGCTTAGCTGCTGACCTATCTGTGTGGTACCTGATTTCAAAAGTAGTTTCTGATGTACCGTGAAAGCTTTGTTTCTGGTACCTGGGTTTGTAGGTATCTAAGTGGTTTCTCAAGCACATCTCTGTCCAGACTTCTAATGTTTGCACATTTCTCTATTTTTTCCATTCCTAGTTTCTTGTTCTGTTTCCTCCATGATCCATCCCTACTTGTGGTCTTAGAACTAAAGAAATAATAATAATTATATTACTTATTTCCTTATAAAAAAATCACAAAATGAAGATATATAGCCAAAGGAGCTATTAACCTAGGTGGAAGTTTATATCAATCATTTGGACTAATATTTTGTCTGTTTTTGACTATGGCAATGCAATAAATAAACAGAGCCTTCTTTCCCTCCATTCATTCTATATCTGCAGTATGTGGCATTATATGTGAAATGAGAACTTGGTAATAGTTCTTATTTTCTCATTATGTTAAACAAAAAGACAATTAATTACTTATCATTTTTCGGTGTGTGATGATTAATGAATGTCTTTGGTTGCCTTTCTCAGAAGTGTAGCAGAGGTCAACTGGCTGATTCCTCTGTTGCTACTTCTAGGATTCCTATGGTGTGTGAGATATTTATTCAATTTAAGTATTAGTCATCCATGGGGATTTCCTGTGTAATAACTCTTACAGGTATCATTTCAAAGAAGAGCATAAAGGTGTGTTTATAGACATCCACCCACACCCCTTTCCCTGAAGAGTGTACTTTTTAAGTGTTACTGTGATGAATCTTCTTTGAAGATTCAACATCAGGTAGAATCTAAAAAAAAAAAAAAAGAAAGAAAACGTTTTTCTCGGTAGATTTACAAAAGAAAGTTTTATCTAGTGAGTTTAGAAAATGGCACAGGGTTAGGTACAGAAGAAAAAATCAAAATGCATAGGACTTCTAAAATTGTGAATTAAGAATTTGAAAACTAAATGATAGAGTCATGAGAAACAAGGAATTATTCCTTTATGCTCTAGTTATGACATTTGTGCAATTATTACTATTCTATTCCCTTACTTATTTTTCATAGGCTTGCATTAAAGACCTTGCACAAAGCCTCCGTCAAATAACATTTCTACATATCCCACTGACACTGCAAAGGTTAGACATTTGGAAAGATTCTACTCTCCCAACAGGAGTCTGCAGCTAAGGAGCAGTAGCATACAGAATTAAACTTCCAGGAAAATCCCTGGGTCACTTTGTAACCTTTTGAAAACAGCTTTATCGATTGATCTCCAAAGGCAAAGGCAAGTAATAACAACAAGAAATGCAAAGGCAAGTAATAACAAGAAATACACGCTTATTTTTCTAGGTGGCTGAATTGAAGTTTTTAAAAAAAATTTTTTATTTTTAAGTGATGCCCTAGGACTCCAAGGCTGGGCCATCACATAGTGAGCAAAGAGCTCTGGTTCTTTGATTTCATTTCTGATTCATGGTTTTATTATAAAATCTTCACCATCTCCAGTGATTTGTAAAATCTTCACCATCTCCAGTGATTTGGAGAGTGAAGCTGATGGTGTGGGAAGCCATAGTGAATTTGCAGAACTGATAGGATATTCACTGATGTGTAGAGACATAGCTTTTGATTGTGCTATATGGATTTGCCACTGAGGCAAAAACTGGTTTGAAGTCCTGTTTAGGGACAACACGAGGGTTGGAGTAATTTTCTAAAAATGTTATAGAAGAGGTTTCAGACTTCATAATCTCAGAGTGCAGAGGTAGTCAGGGGAAAGGGCAATCTTTAAGATGGAATAATTTTTAAGTCTCATAAAATAGGAACCTACCTGGGGTGTTCCTTTGGCAGTAGCATGTCTCAAGGAGCTACATACAATATGATACAGTGCTTTCCTTGACATAATTACTCTATCTATTGGTACTGATGTTTGATTTCTGCTCTGATCTTCTATTCACATAATTTTATTTTTATACACCAATCTATCTAAATTCAATCCATTTTTCAAGGCCAAGCACTGTGCATTATATTGTGTTATATTTTTATTCAGTGATGTTCTTCTTTCATGGGGTCAACCTTGTCTGAGTCAGCAGAGGATTTTACATTTTTTTTTTCTAGAAGTCATCACATGGCTAACCTAGTTTAAATCACTCAAGTTTTAGTTGAAAGAAGAGAAGCCCCAAAAGATAACATAATCCATGGCTCAGGCAGGACAAAGATCTTTGTTAGTGTTGTTGTTAATACTCTTTATACCTTTTAATGCTATATCACTTGGCACTTAGAGAAATACTACTTTGCAATATTTGTCAATTCTAAATGTGCTTTTATATTTTTTCCAAACTAGAAGCTCCTTGAAGGTAGGAATACGGTTTTCCTCAGCATCCGTACAAAGATTAGCACAGTGGCTACCACATAGTACAATGAATCCTATATGCAATAAAGAGAAATCCTGTATATTAGCTAGCAATTGCTGTCATAAAGCGGTATAATAATGTCCTCCAATATTTGGTGGTTTAAAACAGCAATCATTTATTATTATATGTGAGTTGGATACAAATTGGCTGATTTAATTGGGCATGACTGGCTCTGCTGCAAGCCGTGGGTCTGCTTGGGCTTTGTGTCTACCTGTAGGCTGGGCTCAGGCTTACTCGAGGTGTATTAATTCTACAGTCCAGGCTGAAGGAATAAGACCTATCCAAGGGAAGCTCATTGTCTGATGGTTGAGGTGTGAGAGGGCAGGTTCAACAGCTAATGCACGTTTTCCAACCTCATTTCGCATCACTTCTGCTATGATTTCATTGGCCAAAGCAAGCTAGAGGCTAAAGTTAAGGAGTCAGAATTATTTTGGTCCACTCTTAAGCTAAAGCAAGTCCCATGGGTGAAGGGGAGAATGAAACATATACTGAATAAGAATCTACCACAACCATAATCCTATTCCCTGAAGGCATTCCTGTTCCTGCCAAGACTCTCCCTACTCTTGGTAGATTTTTGTTTACCTGAAGTAATCATTAATAGCGCCCCCTTTCAATGCCTGTAATGTACTAGTTTTAGTGAGAAATTTTATGATCCCTCTTATTAGGAGAATACAGCGGCACCTCTTTAAATTTCCAATCAGTTATTCCAATCCATTGGCAATGGCTCAGCATTTAAAGTGATGTATGAGCATCTATGGGTGTCAATAGAATGAACTTTCCAAAAATAGTAGGAGGCACAAAAAAATAAAACAAGAAAATGATTCTTGAAATGGTAATGTCATCAGATAAAACAGAGGAGAGTCAGTATGAGCTCTAAAAGGAGGAATTAAATGCGGAGGTTTCAGGGGGATATTTCGGCCAGAACCTGGAAACAATCTGGTAACATGGCATTTATTCTTTGCTCTGTGTCATACTATTTCTTAATTTATGTGAATGCTTTTATGAACTAGACTGCATGTGTTTGTAAAAGTCTATAACTCCTACCAACATACTTAGTGGATACTTTATGTTTTACAAGTTTAAAAACAGGCTGGGCGTGGTGGCTCACGCCTGTAATCCCAGCACTTTGGGAGGTCATGGTGGGTGGATTGCTTGAGGTCAGGAGTTTGAGACCAGCCTGGCTAACATGGTGAAACCCACTATCTACTAAAAATACAAAAAAATTAGCTGGGTGTGGTGGCAGGCACCTGTAATCCCAGCTACTCAGGAGGCTGAGGCAGGAGAATCGCTTGAACCGGGGGGGGACGGAGGTTGCGGCAAGCTGAGATCGTGCCAGTGTACTCCAGCCTGGGCAACAGAGCGAGACACCATCTCAAAAAACCAAACCAAAGGAAACAAACAAACAAAAAGCATTTTAAATTTTTAAGAAAGAGTTTTTGTGTATACATTATTATTGTGTGTACATTACATACAAAATGTACATTATATATTACATATACACTTATAATACATGTAGTATACATTATATATTATATCTAAGTACCATACATACATAAATACACATACACATACATACCACACATACATAGACACAGTTATGCCTGCTTAATGACAGGGATATGTTCTGAGAAATATGTCAAATGATTTCATTGTCTTGTAAACACCATAAAGTGTACTTGGGCAGACCTAGGTGTGGCCTACTATACAGCTAGGTTCCATGGCATAGCCCATCACCCCTAGGCTACAAACCTATATAGCATGTTACTCTACTGAATACTGTAGGCAACTGTAACGCAAGGATAAATATTTGTGTATCTAAACATATATGAATATAGAAAAGGTACAGTAAACTTATAGTATAAAAAGATAAAAGATGGTATACCTGTATAGGGCACTTACCATGAGTGGAGCTTGCAGGACTGGGTGTTGCTCTGGGAGAGTGAGTGGTGAGTGAATTTGAAGGCCAAGGACATTACTGTACACTACTACAGACTTTAAAAACACTGTACACTTAGGGTACATTGAATTTATTAAAAAAGAAAAATTTGTGCCTGTAATCCCAGCACTTTGGGAGGCCAAGGCAGGTGGATCACGAGGTCAGGAGTTCAAGACCAGCCTAACCAATATGGTGAAACCCCGTCTCTACTAAAAATACAAAAGTTACCCGGGCTTGGGGGCACATGCCTGTAATCCCAGCTACTTGGGAGGCTGAGGCAGGAGAATCACTTGAACCCAGGAGACAGAGCTTGCAGTGAGCCCAGATCACACCACTGCACTCCAGCCTGGATGACAGAGCGAGACTCCATCTAAAAAAAAAAAAAAAAAAAAAATTGTTTCTTCTATATTTTTGTTGCTGTTGTTGTTTTGATTCGGAGACGGAGTCTTACTTTGTCACCAGGCTGGAGTGCTGTGGTACCACCTGGGCTCACCACAACCTCCACCTCCTGGGTTCAAGAGATTCTCCTGCCTCAGTCTCTAGAGTAGCTGGGATTGCAGGTGCATGCCACCACGCCCAGCTAATTTTTGATTTTTGTATTTTTAGTAGAGATGGTCTTTCACCATGTTGGCCAGGATGGTCCTGATCTCTTGACCTCGTGATCTGCCCGCCTCAGCCTCCCAAAGTTCTGGGATTACAGGCATGAGCCACGGCACTCAGCCTGTTTCTTCAATAATTAATTAACCTTAGCTTAATGTAACTTTTTTACTTTATAGACTTTTAAATTAATTATAACTTATCTTAAAGTATACATTGTATAGCTGTATATACATATTTTCTTTCTTTTTATCCTAATTCTATAAGCCTGCTTCTATTTTTAATTTTGTTTAATTTAATTTTAATTTTCACTTTTTAAATTTTATTATTAAAAATGAAAATACAAACGTGCACATTACTTTAGACCTACACAAGGTCAGGATAGTCAGTATCATTGTCTTCCACCTCTACATCTTGTCTGGCTGGAAGATCTTCAGGGACAATAAGCATGGAATAGTCATCTCCTAGGATAACAATGCCTTCTTCTCCTTTTTTTTTTTTTTTTTTTTTTGAGACAGGGTCTCATTCTGTTGCCCAGGCTGGATATGCAATAGTGTGATCTCTGCTCACTGCAACCTCTGTCTTCTGGGCTCAATTGATTCGCCTGTCTTAGCCCCCCAGGTAGCTGGGAGTACAGGCTCAAGCCACCATGACTGGCTAATTTTTGTAATTTTTGTAGACATGGGGTTTCACCATGTGGCCCAGGCTGGTATCGAACTCCTAAGCTCAGGCAATCCACCCTCGTCGGCATCCCAAAGTGCTGGGATTACAGGCATGAATCACCTCGCCCAGCCAATAAAGCCTTCTTCTGGAATGTTCTTGAAGGACCTGCCTGAGACTGTTTTATAGTTAGCTTAAAAAAAAAAAAAAAAAAAAAGTAGAAGGAGTACACTCTAAAGTAACGATAAAAGATATAATATAGTAAATACATAAACCAGTAACACAGTGGTTTATTATCATGATCGAGTATTATGCACCGTACATAATACATGTGCTATACTGTTTTACAACTGGCAGCACAGTTGGCTGGTTTGCACCGTATCGCCACAAATGTGAGTAATGTGTTGCGGTGCGACATTTGATGCCTTTGTTACTAGCTGACAGGTATTTTTTGGCTCAATTATAATCTAATGGGACTGCTGTTGTATATGTGGTTCATCCTTGACCCAAATGTCATTACCATATACCTGTAAATTTCTACAGAATTTTCCTTTAAGGATTTAATCTTTTGCTTCCATCAATTCCCATAACATTTCTGTAAGCAGGTATGGAAGTGAAATTCATAAGCACTATTGTAGACTTTTATAGATTAAAAACCTAAGGAAATCAGTATGCAAGAGAACATAAAGATACTCTGTATGTGATTGAAGCAGATAACAAAATACCCTCTTTGACCAAATGCTCTTAGTTAAACAGATTTCTTGGCACAGCTAAGTCAGCTCTTTGAGCAAACCAAAGTCCTCTTAGTCCTTACTGTTTTCAAAGGACATTATAGGAGTTTCAACAGAGAAATGAAAAGCAGATAAAGGGATTTTGGTTAATTTAAAAAACAAATGAAGAAGAGATAAGAGGCTTTTAGGAAAGATAATCTGCCGCTGTCAGGTGAGGGGACCAACTCAACCATAAGAGGGAGGAAGGTGGGGCTCTGTGGTCTTAATGCACAGAGTAAACGCTTCCCTGAAACAAGCTCTGAAGATGTGAAAATAAAGATAATTTCAGGAAGCAGACTCTAAGAGAGGCCTTAAAGTTAGGTTCTTTCTTGGCTTCTGTTCTTTGAGATCAGAAATACTGAGCTTGCATCAGCAGATGAGTGATGGAATTGGCGATGAAGCCGGGACTCCTGACTCCTGTTACGGTACACAGCATTATTGCAGCACTCTCAAGGCAAGCAAATAATTACCAATAGAAATAAGACACATTTTTAAGCATTTCAACAGAATTACTTCTTTTCCACCAAATATGTAAGAAAGTGCTTTTTAAAAAGTAGCATATACATTTAAATGTGTGATTTTAAAATATCAGGTTAAATCCAATTGTAATGAAGACAGTTTTAACAAAGATACTGCTATAAAAGAATTCTCCAAGACTTACTTGTACCCCATTCCTCCTTTCTCCCACTCTCCTAGTGTCTACTGACAGCCTTTTATTTATTTATTTTTTTAATAATTTGTTTTATTTTACTTTAAGTTTTGGGATACATGTGCAGAATGTGCAGGTTTGTTACGTAGGTATACATGTGCCATGGTGGTTTGCTGCACCCATCAACCCATCATCTAGGTTTTAAGCCCTGCATGCATTAGGTATTGATCCTAATGCTCTCCCTCCCCTTGTCCACCATCCCCCAACAGGCCTGTGATGTTTCCCTCCCTGTGTCCATGTGTTCTCATTGTTCAACTCCCACTTATAAGTGAGAACATGCGGGATGAAACTGACACGTCTTTAAATGAGAAATATATACAGAGACAGATATATAGATACTTTCCAAATCTACCTAACACTGACTCCTATTTAAGCCCCATGCTTCCATTTCTACCCGCTTATGGAACAGTGTGTATATACTGTTCCCACTTCAGATGCAGTTTTGCTAAAAAATTATAGTCATCATTCTTTTCCACAAACCAGATTTCTTTTGAAAGTTTCAAATTCTCTCAATATCACTACCATTTTTCAGCGTCTTAGCATCATCCTTCCTTCCTTCTTATCTTTTAATCACTCTACCCATAGTTGCTGATCGAATCTGTTACTTTGTTTTCTGTGTGATACTGTTGAAGATTCTATCTCCCTTGTCATTCACACTATTTCTACTTCCTGTTCACACATCAGTCACTCCTCACCTTACTGTGGTGACAACCTCTTAACTGGATCCCCTGCCTACACACAATTTTCTTTTTCTAATCTGTTCTAGATCACATTGTTCTTGAAAATAAAAATCTTAAAAAATTTTTTAACATGTCTTTTGTTTAAACACCTTCAATATCTATGACTAGGAGAATAAAGTCCAAGTTCTTAAGCTAACAACCAGAAATTTCTACAATCTTAGCTTCCCCTCTACTTTATATTCTTACAATTCATTTTCCTTTCAGATAAAAACAAACAGTTATATTCCTTCAGCTCTACTTAGAAATGCGATGTTTTATGATGGTTTTATCTTGTTAAAATTGATTTTTAATTTTAAAATAATGACTAAATTTTAAAGATTAAAATTTCAATACTGTTTTTAACTTACAAAATGTCATAAAATTTACTTTCCAGGTTAATTTGGGTGAAGAACCACACTTCATTGGTTTAACCATCCTATTATTTTGAAGTAGAAGTGATGTTATACATTCTTCACTGGCTGTTCAAACACTGACCTTCGAGATAACCCAGAGCGTATCTGAGAATGTGATAACCTAAGTTCCCTCTAATGATTCTTAATTGGCATGATGTCTTTCTAGAATAGATGTGTCTTGAGCTGAAACTTGAAGGATTTATATCTTTGATGAAGTCAGGAAAAAAAAAGAGAGGAATCTGGGTTACAATAGGAGCATGACAAAATAAGAAAGGTAGGAATAATTATTTAAGTGGGGCCAGCAAGGCTTTCCTGGAGAAGAGAAAATGTGGTAGAATAATACAGATAAAAATTGCACAAATTGTGGAGTGTATTGAACTATAAATGAAGGCTTTGAGCGTGATTGGGCTGTTCTTGGACAAGCAAGTCATGAAGATAATTAATGTTTTCTCAGGATCAGTCTTGTGCTATGTGCCGATTTGAATGGGAAGTGAAACCAGACAGAGCTGGAGACATGAAATAGGAGGCCGTGTAGTTGTCCGGAAGTAAGGAAATGAAGGCCTCACTGTGGTGATGGGTGTGGAAATGGACAAAGCAAGTCAGACATGAGAACTATTTTGGGAGAAAAATCGACAAAATTTATGACAGATTAAATGTAGAGGATGTAATGCAGGTGTCTTATAAAAAATCTAGTATCACTGACCTGAAAATAGGGAATTGGGTGTTAGAGACTGATTTAGGAAGAAAGATGATGAAGTTAGATTCAAACATATTAAGTTGAAATGTGTGATAATGGAGATAGAGAACTTAGTTTAAGTAGGTAGGTAGAACTGTAACTATAAATAGATTAGAGATACGGATTGAAACTGTGGAAATAGATGAGCTCATTAAAGAAGAGATTATAAGATAAGGAGAACAGAGGGCTTTGAACTTGTCAGAAAATTCCTTTGCTCCTCAATCTACATTCATGACCTATTCAAATATCTTTACTTTTATAACGTCATTTCTATCTCTTTGTTATTTTGATTACCTGTTTTGCCTTCCTTTTTCAACTCTTGCTTAACTCTCAAGTTGAGCATCACGGCTCTTAATCTGACCTCCATAATCTACAGCTCCTTGATTTCCATTAGCTTATGGACTAATGACTTGATCTATTACCTTTCATATTTTTCTTCCATCTTAGTTTCTTAGTTGCTGACCATATGAGACATTGTGATACAGTCTTGAGCTGTCCACGAGAAAAGAAAAAGAAACTAGTCAAAGATGTGCAGGAGTGGTTATAAAAATATGAGAACCAGAATTATGCATTATAAAAGCCAAGAGTGAAGGAAGAAGAAAATTCAGAAACTCTTGAGGATTTATATTATGAAATGCAATATTGGTGTCATAAGGATGCCAGCAAATTATTGGGGCATCACAGGGACTTTTATTCCTTCACAAATAGACATCAAAAATCATACTAAAATGTTGAAAAAGTCGCTATTCAATAAAAACTGGCCATTATAGAAAGTGAAGCTCTCATGGCATTGCAGTTTGGCAAGCTTACATTCTTAATACTGCTGAACACATTTTCATTTGGCCAAGCATAAGATTGTATTTTTGGGGGATTGCAATTCTGATGGCATCTGTCAGATTGAGGTAGGAGTTGGGACTTGACTCTGGAGGCAGGGCTCAGACAGTGGACCAAATTGAGGACTAACTAAGAAAAATGAGACAGAAGCAGCTTTCTATAAGATACAGCCACCAGTGTGCCATGTCAGTTTACCATTGCCATGGCAACACTCAGGCATTACAACCCATTTCCATGGCAATGACCTGACAACTCAAATTTCTGCATAAACTTCCACTTAATCTACATGTAATTAAAAGCAGGTATAAATATGACTGCAAAACTGCCCTGAGCTGCTACTGTCAGTACACTGCCTATGGGGTAGCCTCGCTCAGCAAGAGTAGTCAGAGCTGTAACACCGCTGGACTTTACCACTTCAATAAAGCTGTTTCCTTCTACCCTACCACTGGCTCACCCTTGAATTCTTCACTGGGCGAAGTCAAGAACCCTTGCAGGCCAGGCCCCACTTTGAAGCTCACCTGCCCTGCACCAAGGTTTCTTCTGGCTTATAGGGTGAGGACTGGAAAAACTCTAATAACTAGAAGATTCTTCATCCTTTTTTTTTTTTTTTTTTTTTTTTTTTGTAAATGCTTCTCATAAGTTACAATGTAACATCCATGATTGGATGGTAAGCAAAAAATACCAATTACATATGACTTTTGAAAAATTGTGTAAAACCTTTTGGAACATACCTACTTTAATGTTAAGGTGGTTGAACGGCAAATGCAAAAACGTATTATGCCTCTATGGTCAATATCCCACTAATTAAGGGTTTAGTTATTCTTGGATAGCTTCAGGCGCTGTAAATGTAGGTTTTGTGTCTGTTTCTAAATAGTGGTAGACTGCTGGTCAGGTGTGTTTCAATCACATTATTTTAAGCTCATCCTTAGATGCCTTATCCTTTTTCTAGTCAATTCTCTGCCCTTCAAAACCTACTAAACTGTTTTCTCTTTTCAGCTGTCCTAGTAATAACTATCATTTCAACTGCACAGAGATGATTTAATAGCTGTCTAATCTAACAATCTTATAATCCATAGACTTAATGCCCCACCTGCGAATGATCTAGAACTACTACCTGCGGATAATGGTACTGACAGTTACTTTGTGTCTGATTTTGCAGATAATGTAAATTGCTAACAAAATTCTCGGTACTTCTGAGTTGTGGGGGGTTAATTCCTGATAAGAAAATGTTATTTAATGGAGGATTTTCCTTGAGCTTCATGCTCTCTTTTTTGCACTTGGTTTTGATGATGGTACTATTGTCAAAGAAATCTTCACCAAAGGCAGGAACTCCATCACAGGTTAGGGAGGAGATGAATTATATTATTACCTCATTCCCTCCATTCTGTCCTGCTCATTCCCCACTGCACTGTCATGATTGTCACCAAGTTGAGACCTGTGGATCACAGGACATGGGGGAATTTTTGCCAAGGAGATCGTTTGCTTTGAGTTTATTTTCATTACATATGACATCAAGATAAAAGTGTCTTCCAACCCAAGGCTCATGGTCTCCTTTCAATCCCAGGTGGTTTGTTCCATTTGGAAAAAGAGCTTCTGAAATTTATTTTAAAAGTGTGCAAATAACTGTAGTGATTTATGCTTTTGTGTATGAGTGAAAACTTTTACAGATACACATTAGATGAAATAAATGCTTCTCCCTCAATAACAACCAAAAGCAGAAAAAGCACATTCTGGATCATTGCAAAAATGACTCAGAAAAATAAATCAATATTAATACCAAACCTTGTTTTGACATGCTGTAAAATGAGACAACTATAATCTTTCAAAGTACAAAGGCAGGGCAACCTAGTAACTTCTAGAGGACTTTGCCACAACCATTAGAAAGGAAAGTTCTGAATGGGAGAGCTAAGTTAATTTGCAAAGGGTATCTCAGCAATTAGACATTGCCATTAGTGACTAAACCTACTGACTTTTCTCCATGATCTCTTACCTATCTTCTCTTCTCTCTCTTTCTTCCTTGTCTTCCCCCTTCTTCTCCCGTCTCCATCCTGATCCCTCCCTTTCCATTCCTCTCTCCCTCCTTTCCTTCCTTCTTGTTCTTCTTAATTTTTTCTCTTTATACGTCTCTTGGTCTCTGAATGTTTCTGCTTCTTCTATCCCTGTTGAAATCTATACTTTATCATTGCTAGGTTTAGAATTTTATACTCTTTTTTTTTTTAGTTTGAAAAATGAACCAAACCTTTAATATTTCTCTTTCTGGAAAAAACCCAACTCACATTGAATTTAATTTTTTTTTTTTTTCTGATAGAAGAAACAAACAGAGGGAGCAACAATGAGTGAAATATGGAGACAAAGAGAGATGAGAAAAGAAACAATACAGAAGAAAATGGAAGAGGATGGGTGAGAGAACAGAAGTAAAAAAGTGTATAAAATGGGCCGGGGCGGAAGGGTAAAAAAAAGTTTAGGGTGTGATGGAATGGATTAATAATGGCTTAATAATACTGGAGGAGGTTTAGGTTCATATTTGGCATCTTCAGTTTAACCATGTAGACCCAACTTTTAATTTCTTCTTATTACCACTTTTTACATTATCTAAATTTACTTAAAATGCAGTGTTGGATAAAAAGAGGCACCTTTAAATGAGGTCTCTTAATTATTTATACCTTTGGCTACTTAAACCATTAATACTGAGAAGTATTAGAACATAAAGTAAATTCTTTTATCATTATAATTAATTCATTCTTATTTTAGTTACTATGTAGAAAACAGAATCCTTGAAGTTTGATGACCAAGTGAAGTTTCCATACAAGCATCATTTTTATTATCTTCTTTACATTTTAAAATATGTACTTTTAATAAGAAGTAGCACTTTTAATAGTATGCTCGCCTTTTTGCAAAATCTCTATTTATTTTTATTTATTTTTATTTTTATTTTTATTTTTTATTGAGACAGTGTCTCACTCTTGTTGCCCAGGATACAGTGCATTGGTGGAATCACAACTTACAGCAGGGTCAATGTCCCAGGCTCAAGCTATCCTCCTGCCTCAGCCTCCTGAATAGCTGGGACTACAGGCGTGCACCTCCATGCCTGGCTAATTATTGCGTTTTCTTTTGTTGTAGAAACGTGGTTTTGTCATGTTGCCCAGGCTGATCTTGAACTCCTGGGCTCGAGCAGTCTGTGCCCCCCAGGCTCTCAAAGTGCTGGGAGTACAGGGATGAGCCACCGTGCCTGGCCCCAAATCTCTATTTTTAAACAGTTTTACTGAAATGTAAAGTGTATAAACACACATATTTAAAGTGTACAATATGGTATGTTTTTGACATGTAAATATTAATGCAACCTCACTTATATTGAAGTTAATGCATGTATTGGCAGAAGTTTCCTAGAGCTCCTTTGTAATTAATTCCTCCCTCTCACTTCACTCCTTCTCTTCCATGCCTTCACTATCCCTGAGGCAGTCATGATCATTGAACATTAGTTTGAGTTAAGTTTTGTGTGAGGTATGAATTGAGTTCACTTTTTTTCATATGGATATCCAGTTGTTCTAGCACAACTAGTGGAAAAGACTATGCTTTCTGCACAGAATTGCCTTTGCATCATTGATGAAATCTGTTGTTCTTATATGTGTATGTCTATTTCTGAACTTTATTATGTTCTATTAATTAGTTTGTTATCTTTATACCAATACTAAACTGTCTTGAATACTATAGCTTATAGTAAATCTTTAAATCAGATCGTATGAATTTCGTTTGGAAATGTACAGATGGGATACACAATGGTAAACATCCATTTCTCCCATCTGGAACTTTACCCTATTATTGTTATACATCTTATTTTTGTATGTTAGAAACCCCAGGCTACATTTCATTGTTTTTGTTAATGTTGGATCTCAAGGAAAATCCTGCATTAAATAACATTTTCCTATCAGGAATTAACCCTCCACAACTTAGAAGTACGAGAATTTTGTTAGCAATTTACATTATCTGCAAAATCAGACACAAAGTAACTGTCAGAAAATCCTGCATAAATAACATTTTCTTATCAGGAATTAACCCCCCACAACTCAGAAGTACCGAGAATTTTATTAGCAATTTACATTATCTGCAAAATCAGACACAAAGTAACTGTCAGTACCATTATCCGCAGGTAGTAGTTCTAGATCATTTGCAGGTGGGGCATTAAGTCTATGGATTATAAGATTGTAAGATAATTTCTGGGAAATGAACTCAGAACAGTCAAAACAACTTTGAAGAATAAAATTAAAATTGGAGTACTAACATAATCTGATAGACTTATGATATTTCTTCAGAAGTGGAAATTAGACTTACTTGTTTCTTTAAAAACACAGTCTAGGATCTTGATTGCAATTAACTTTAATCTTGAGATTAGTTTGAAAAAACTGGCTGGGCGTGGTGGCTCATGCCTGTAATCCTAGCATTTTGGGAGGCCGAGGTGGGCGGATCACAAGGTCAGGAGTTTGAGACCAGCCTGGCCAATATGGTGAAATGCCGTCTCTACTGAAAATAGAAAAAAATTAGCCAGGTGTGGTGGCGCATGCCTGTAATCCCAGCTACTTGGGAGGCTGAGGCAGGTGAATTGCTTGAACCCTGGAGGCAGAGATTGCAGTGAGCCAAGATTGTGCCATTGCACTCCTGCTTGGGTGACAGAGTGAGACTCCGTCTTAAAAAAAAAAAAAGGAAAAAACTGGCATCTTACCAATACCGAGTCTTGTGACCCATGAACACAATATGTCTCAATTTATTTAGAATTTCTGTCACTGATGTTTTACAGTTTTTAGTGTATCGATCTTTCAAATGGTTATCAGATTTATCTCTATTTTATATTTTTGTTGCTATTGTAAATAATGTTTTTAAATGTCAATTTCTGCTTGTTTTGTTATTAAATAGAAATAGATTTTAAAATTGATCTTGTATCCTGCAAATTTGTTAGTGTTCTCATATCTTTTTTGAATCTTCCATTAGATTTTCTACATAGTTGATGTGCCATCTGTAAATAAAATGTTTTACTTTTTTGTTTTAATGCAAATACCTTTTATAACCCTCCCAATGTAGCTAGAAATTCTCATACAATGTTTAACTGAAATGATAAGGCCGGGCCTCCTTTTTTTCTTCCTGACCTCATGGGGAAATCATTCAGTCTTTCACTGTTAAGGATGTCAGTTGTAGTTACTTTCATATGTGTCCTTTGTCAGAATGAGGCAGTTTCTTTCTATTTGTGTCTTCATTTTTGAAGTATGTTTTTTGCAGGCACTGTAGAGTTGGATCTTGCATTTTTATCTGATCTGACAATCTTCACCTTTTACTTAGACTATTTAGACCATTTATACTTAATATTATTATCAGTATGGTTAGGGCTAAGTCTATATTCTTGCTATTTGTTTCTATTGGTCCATCTGTTCTTTGTCCTTTTTTCCTCTTTTTCTTCCTTAATTTGAATTAAGTGAATATTTTTTATCATTCCATCTCCTTTGTTGATTTATCATGTGTAATTCACTGTTCTGTTATTCTGGTGCTTCCTCTGGGGTTTATGTTATACATCTTTAACTTATTACAGTCTACCTTCAAGTAATATTATACCATTTCATATGGGGTACACAATGGTAAACACCCATTTCTCCCATCCTGAACTTTACCCTATTATTATTATACATCTTGTTTTTATATGTTAGAAATTCCACACTACATTTTATCATTTTTGTTAATGCCAGTTATCTTTTAAAGAGACCTTACATAACAAGAGATATAAATAGTAATGTTTTTACTTATCCACATGATTTCCATTTCTAATGCTCTTCATTACTTTGTGTAGGTCAATAATTTTTTTCTTGTATAATTTTTTTTCTACTTTCCCTTAACATTTTTTGTGGGTCAGATTGCTTGCTGGTCCTGAATAATTTTAGTTTTTGTATGTCTAAAAACTTTTTCATTTTGCCATGATTTTTGAAAGGTATTTTCACTGAATATAGAATTATGAATTGAAATTTTAATTTTCTTTAGTACTTCAAAGATATTTCTCAATTGTCTTCTCTTGTACATTGTTTCTCACTGGAAATCTAATGTTCTTTACTTTGTTCCTTCGTATATAACATACTGTTTGTTCTGTTTGATTTTAAGATTTTTCTCTGTGTTGCTTGATTTGAGCAATCTGGTCTTGATGCACATGTGTGCAGTTTCCGTCATGTTTCTTCTAGTTGGGATTCATTGAGATTCTTGGATTTGTGGGTTTACAAATTTGAAAAATTTTTGGGTGTAATTTCTTTAAATATTTTTTTCTGAGTCTCCAACCCCTTCGAGGATGGCAGTTAAACGTATATTTGGCTATAGTTGAACAATATCTTAATGTTTATTCCCTTTAAAAAATTCTCTCTGTGCTTCATTTTACATAGTGTCTATTACTGTGTCTCAAAGTTCACTATTAATTTCTTCTGTGTAATCTTCTGTTAATTCTATTCATGTATTTTCTTTCTCATACATTGCAGTTTTCATCTCTAGAAATTCAATTTGGGTTTATTTTTATATCTTCTGTGTCTGTACTTTGCCTTTTGGATATATAAAATACAAGTATACCATTTTAATGCCCATATGTGCTAATTCTAAATTCTGTGTCAGTTCTGGGTCACTGTAGATGAATTGTTATCCTCATTTTGGTGTTTTTTTTTTTTTTTTTTTTTTTTTTTTTTTTTTTTTTTACTGCTTCTTTATGTGCCTGATAGTTTTTTTTTATTAGATGCCAAATATTGTGAATTTTACCTAACTGGATGAAGGATAAATTTGTTATGGAAATAGATCCTCTTAGGTATCACTTTTGCAGTTTCTTCAATAGAACTGGATTAGTGCATGGAGAACCACGCGGCAATTAAGCCTAAATATTCCCCCACACTGAGAAAGGCCTTTCTGTGTGTATTCTACTCAATGTCACATGATTATTGAGGCCTGACTGATGGAAATAAGCACTATTCTTAGGCCTATTCTAACACCTATTCTTAGGTGTATTTCTTTTCCTAGCCTCATGTGCTTCCTTTTGTGCATTTAGCTGCTCAGTACTCAGCTGAATACTCAAGGGAGACCTTACCAGATCGCTGGAATTCTCTCTTCATGCTGCTTTCTTTTCTTTGGCACTCTGTCCCAAGACCTCTTGCTATTTTGGTTTTCCTGGACTGTCATCTCCAAATCCTCAACTCAGAGAGTCTACTGGGCTCCAGTTGGGTTTCTGCTCTCTGCGCATAGCTTGGAAACTATTTCATGGCAGTACACTGGGACAGTCATAGGGTTCACCTCTTTCAAGGATCATTGTCCTTCATTGCCTGATATACAGTGTCTTGCCAACCTTGTTCCATATATTTTTGTATTTTTTTCAAGGAGAATTATTCCCTTGTGTTTTCCTCCATCTTCTCCAAAACTGAAAGTCCCCTGAAACAGTATCATCTTACATTTTATTGTATTTAAAATTGCCTTTCCAATTTTAGGAAGTAAATTATACACTTAGATAATTTTAAGGAAACATTTTTTTAAAAGTAAAAACGTAAAGTTATATGCTAGATTACCTAAATAATTGAATATATTGTTCTGATTATGGCATTCATATTCCCACAGAACCCAGTTAGTATATAGCGTTTGAAATAAGTAGTTCACCTCACTAGACCTCATAAATGACAAATTATAAAATTTCCAGACATATGTGATCACTAGCTTTAAATAAGGCTAAGTTACTGACTTCAAAATTTATTGTAAGAAAATAAGAGAGAAACAAAGTCTATCTATGTATATCTCTTATGCATTTATTCATTTTTTTGTCAAGTTGTACAATCTGTTTCAATGGATTTGATATAGGCAAACCACTGGATCATCCCTGAGGAACTTCCCTAAGAAAAAAATGAAAGCTGAGATCAATAACCAAATCATATGACCATTTGGAGATACAGTACTTCCACATGCCTTGCTGGGTGTGTCAAAACTGCAAATCTCTGAACATCCTTTTACCTGAGCCACTTCTCAGAGTTATTTATGCACTTGGATAAATTTGAGAGATGAGGTAGTTTCTTCTAGACAAAGAATGTGATTGCTTACTGCTTGCTTTAATAGTAGTGGGCATCCTAAACTCAGTGTTCCTCAACTGCAGTGCAAATTCACTGTGTGTGTAGCGTCCATGTGGGTCATACCATCCATATCACTTCTATGGGACATGTGGGTAAGGAGAACTGTCACAAATGTTATAATGCTCATTTTGCTTGTTCTCATTGGGGTTATTTGCCATGAACAAATAAGGCCTTGGTCTCTGATCCTGGGGTCTTGTGTCTTCTGTTTGCATCCATGAAACAGTTACATTCTATTTCGTAGATTTACTAGTTTTTAAGTAGGATAAAGTCAAATCCCAGACTGAGTAATAGTTTTTCGAAGTTACTACACTCCGGTATTTATCTTCTTTAGTTATATGAAAATGATAACCTTAGCAAAACTTCACTTTGTAGTGAAAGATTCAAAGACATTTTCTTTCCTTCCTTCCTTCCTTCCTTCCTTCCTTCCTTCCTTCCTTCCTTCCTTCCTTCCTTTCTCTCTCTCTTTTCCTCTTTCTTTCTTTCTTTCTTTCTTTCTTTCTTTCTTTCTTTCTTTCTTTCTTTCTTTCTTTCCTTCCTTCCTTCCTTCCTTCCTTCCTTCCTTCCTTCCTTCCTTCCTTCCTTCCTTCCTTCCTTCCTTCCTTCTCTCTCTCTTTCTTTCTTCCTTTCTTCCTTTCCTTCTTAATTTTTTTTTTTTTTTTTTTTTTTGACAGAGTCTAGCTCTGTCGCCCAGGCTGGAGTGCAGTGGCATGATCTTGGCTCACTGCACCCTCCGCCTTACCATTTCAAGCCATTCTTGTGCCTCAGTCTCCCGAGTAGCTGGGGTTACAGGCATGTGCAACCACGCCTGGCTAATTTTTGTGTTTTTAGTAGGGACAAGGTTTTGCCATATTGGCCAGGCTGGTCTTGAACTCCCAGCCTCAAGTAATCTGCCCACGTCTGCCTCCCAAAGTGTTGAGATTATAGGCATGAGCCACTGCGCCAGGCCTCAAAGACATTTTCAAAGATTTTTTCCCATGTGATTGTGCCAGAATTAAAATAAAAGTGTGGGTTAAAAATATAAATTGATTTTTCACTTAATAATCATTCCAACAGTCTAGTTCTTTACTTCACATTATTTGGCAGTCTTTCAAAATAAATTAACTAAATACAGTGTACTGTAACTTATCTGGCCAAATGTCTTGTATCTGAATTTGCATGTTTATATGTGGATATATGATATAAGCTTCTATGTGCCCAGAAGGAGAAAGATCAACTAAAAAAAGCAAAAAATTCAGCTAATAGAGGTAGGATGCAGAATTGTAAAATTCATTTTTCTTTTCCTATCTTTATTCTCTCTCAACTTTAGAAGTATTTCATGTTTTCCGTAAGGACACTTTACCATTCCAGTACTAATGACTTCTCTAATTGCATATGTATTTACTTTCTGTTAAATGCTAGGTGTTTTTATTTTATCTTTCCCGGTACTTAAATATGAAGACTTGAAAGGTGTCATTTTCTATTCTTAAGAAGCATTTGATAACTGTTTGGTGAAGTCTTTCATTTACTTTGATATTTTGATCTCTTACTTCAAGTCATAACTAGTTCTAGGGCCTTTTGGTCCAGTAAGGTTTGAAACCACTTGGCAGTATTCAATCAGTTTTGTTGAAATAACTATCTCTCATTTTCTATAATTTAAGAACCCTAGAAAAATTTATACCAAATTAGAATGCCATTATAATTTTAGAAAGTAAGTTATACACTTTGAAAATTTTAAGGAAGCATTTTTTTTTTTAAAGACAGAAACAAGAGAGACCAGAGATATATACTTATCAATGTCTGATGAATAGGAAAAGATGATGACTGTTTAGGTTTGGCACACATATTTATCAGCTCCTTACTAGGAAGCCAACAGCTTTGCTGCTTTAGAGACGAGGACTGGAGTCCTTGTCATTTACATTTTGCATCATTTGGTCTAACTGTATTGTTTCGTTTGGTCAGATAACAATAATTAGGAAGGAGTATTTCCAAAAGAATGTTTCCTCTGCTCTGCTTCTTGTAAAATTACCCAAATTGAAAATATCATCTTTCTCTAGTTCAGCCATGAGCTGCAAATCAGTCCTGCGGGCTCTATGATAACCTGAAATATATTTGAGAGAATTTATTTATGGTTCTAAATTAGACAGAGTTAGATTCGAACTGGATGTAAAAAGAATATACCCAATATTCTTAGCATTAGGATCAACATTGTTTTACTTAATCACAAAAACCCATTCATAATTGAGGGTCAACACCTCAGAATTTAAACATTTTGGATTTCCTCTCTTTTACACTCTCCCGTTTAATGATTAATACTAAGGCAGGGATTGCATTAATTCCATCCCACATTTATATCAATATTGTTTTACTCAGGATTTGTGGATATCTCTTGAGTTTGTTTCCTCCTTAATAGTTGGGTTTTTAGGTAGAAAGCCTTTGCTAAGAAAACAATGCCTCCAGCACCTTTGGATGTGAGGGAGTTTGTAAAGTGATTGATGTGTTAAAAGAGAGTATTTGTTTTAAGATTAATAATGGGTGGTCTTATTTAGGATATTGGCCATTATGTAGATAGAACTCATCTTGAAAAAGAAATTTTCTTATTTCCATCTTGGTAGTCTCTTATAGAGTATAGATGTATCTAGACTAAATAGTGTGGTGCTTATGAAAACTTGGCATTTACTAAATTAAGAAATAAAATGGTCTCAGTTTAATTAAATAAAATAAATAAATCAGAATAAATTAAATATTCTTTTGGAATCCCGGGAACGTCAAAGGAAGTAGACTCAAAGGCAAGCTTTGGGATATTTAAATGATGCTTGTAGTTCACTTTCCCTTAGTTATTTAAGACATCGGCATCTGTATGACAGGCCTTCTTTCCATCTTGATCGCTGCCATCATCCCGACTGGCTCTGGTATTCACATGGATGGAACAGCTAATGGCATGGCCTATTCGTTTGGGACCCTCTTCATCTCCTGTCACCATCTCCTCCTCTGTACCTGAGCTAGTGGCTTCCATACACAGGCCACTCATCTTAAGTAGGGGAATAAACATTTTCACCTACCAGCTCATTAATTCAAATATCCTACTCTGTCGTCACAACCTCTTCTCTCTCCAGTGAACTTATTCAGCTTTCCTTACTCCAATAATTATTTGACCTCATCTGAACCTTCAATCCACATATTGTCTATTTTCTTCCAATCTTCTCTCTCTGCCACATTTAATACATTTAATCCCCACCCACATCTAACATTCTGGTTCACCTGTCTGGCAAAACCCAGCTGACGATGAACCCTGTATGCATGTTTTCCTGCATTTGCATCTGAATAGGAGAACACTTTTGGAGAATGTCATACAACAAGATTTGTTGTTTTCATAATCCATTTTTGATAATGACTTCAAATGGGCTTTCAATACTGCAGACTGTCTATCTCGGGTCAACAGTCTTTTTCACTATACTCAGATGGACTGATCTTAAATAGAAGGAGAAACAGCTTTTTTATTGTAACGGGAGTCATCTTGCCAGGATGGGTGAAGCTATAAATATGTTTGTGAGTTGGCATAGGAAATACGAAATGAAAATGACCTCTTATTAGTTTAGGAGGATAACCACCCCATAAATAAGGGTAATATTAGCCAGGCCTGTCATGGTGGCATGAGTCTCCCAGCCTCCCAGCACTTTGGGAGGCCAAGGTGGAAGGATCACTTGAGGACAGGAATTCAAGATCCATCTGGGCAACACAGTGAGACATCATCTCTACATAAAACAAAAACTAGGTGAGTGCGGTGGCATGTGCCTGTAGTCCCAGTTACTTAGGAGGCTGAGATGGGAGGATTCATTGAGCCTGGGAGGTTGAGGCTGTAATGAGCCATGTTCATGCCACTGCACTCCAGCCTGGGTGAAAAAAAATCAAACCGTGGATAGTTTTATATATCAGCTTAGTCCTTCCTATGAAGAAAGAGTGTTAACGTTATTTTCTACCTGTCTATTATAAATTATTATCCACAGTGGGTGAATTAGGAAACTTTGGTTCAGGTTTCTGGTATAAAGATTTGCTGATGTGTGCTTCAAGTCATGAAGCGGTATTTTGACAAGTGACAAACACAATAGATAAAATCACCTGGAAAGTTGACGTCTCTGGGCACTTCCCTTCCAATTGAACTTTGAACTGATAGCCCTAAAACAACATTTGATCACATCACTTCTCTTCTGCAAACCTACCATAGGTTCCATTGCCTGCTATATTATGTCTCAACAATAAAAATGGTTCTTCAAAGTCATCCATAATTTGATCCCATTCAATCTATTAAACATTATCTTTTACCATATATTAGACTTATTTCAAACCCTTCCGATCCTGTCCACTGTCTGTCTCCTAATTCTCTTTCCCCATATCTCTCCCTTTATGAATCTATGTTAGCTAGCTTGACTCGGGAACTGAGCAGGCACAAACTAGGAGCTGTAGGTAGAATTTCCTATTCATTTTTCCTGTTTGGAACCAGCTAATCCACAATCATGAGGCAGAATCAGCCCATGACCTGAGAAATAAAATTTGGAGAGAAGCATGTGGATCAGGAAAAGGAGAGAACATGGATATACTAAGTAGGAGTTTCGAGAGCTAACTTTCAGGGAGGCCATTCAAATTGGGCATGATAATAATTCAAGCTATTGGTCACCATCTGTTTTCTTCTATGATCATTTTCTTTGGGCTTGGAGAGGGGGCAATTCTCAGATCAAGATGGAGGAGAAAAATACCAAATTCTTAACCCGTATTCTCAAATTGTCGTGGGCCATTTCTTAGTTGTAACACGCACACACACACACACACGCAATTGAAGGTGAGCTGCTAGCACATCCACACTTCCTTAACCCATCTCCCAACCTTTTACTCTCACCCATAGGCTAAACAGCTTTCCAGCTAAAGCGGAGGAGTGCTGGTAATAAAAAAAAGAAGGGTTAGGAGCGAACATGGGACTCAGCACCTTTTCTTCCACTCCCCAGAACACAGGGCAGGTCTTTGTAAGGAATAACATGAAGGAATTATTTTTGCAGATTCAAGTCCTGTCTGGAACCCATTAGCAGCCTTACAGAGACGATGGACAGGGTATTATTGGCAGAGTGAGAGTTTGCTGACAATCCCAACTCTCTCAAGGACACCAGGAAGATGTGGCAGAGTTGTTCAATTTAGGTGTTATCTGCAAGGGTGTAGAAGAGGGGAGGGAGGGCGGGTGAACCCCAAAGTGAGAGGAGAGGAGAGGAGAGATGGTGTCTCACTATGTTGCTCAGGCTAGTCTCAAACCTCTGAGCTCAAGCAGTCTTTCCACCTGAGCCTCCCAAGCAGCTGGGATTACAGGTGTGCACCACTGTGTGTACCTCCCTGGCTCTGGTATCATGACGTGGGTCATATATGCAGTGCCTTTCACCTCAAGATACCCTAAAGGCAACAGTGAGCCATCATAAGAAGCTCCCTCTTCTTTATATTCTTAAATCTTACCCTCAATATATCTTACCCCCACCAAAACTCCCCTTGTCTTTTTGTCAGAATTTCCTCGATGAATCCACTCTTTCTCTACACCTACTTCATTTTTCGTTTTATGTATGTATTCCATACGTATTACTGAATTCCAGTATGAACCAGGAGCTTGGACACACAAAGACTTTGCAACAGATGCCTTCAATCTTCATCTTGTTTAGAATCCCTTGGGGAAGACAGACAGCACAGTTACACAAAAGGACAGAAAGGGATGTCTTTCCCTTGAAAGTCTGGGCAGATGTTAAAAATTCATGGGACACCGGAATGGTCCATTAGACCTCAAATGGGGAGAGGGGTCTTCTGTTGAATTCTAGCTTTCCTTTTATTGATAGGCCAAATGGGTCTGTGGCATGTAAGATGAATACAATGGGCCAGAAAGAAACCCTGGCTAGAGGTGGAAGGAAATCAGAGGGGTTGTGGGTCAACTTTAGGTTCAGGATTTAGGTACAAGTTCCAGCTCGATCAATAAGTCGTAGCTAGAAGGAAGCCCCTGTTTCAGTTTACTCACCTGTAAAACAATAGTTGATCATGATCTTCCTTGGTTTTAGATGATCAGAAATGATATGTAGGAGGCAATTTGTGTGGGATTAGATATAAAAGCATAAGCTTTACTTTTCAGTAAATAAAAATCATGAATGAAACTTCTCGTAGTTTCCATTCTGCCTCTGGGGCTCTAAGTGAATATTAAAAATAGAAAAAGGCTGATATCTAACATGACTATCTCCTTGACCTCTGGTCCTATGACACCTAAAATTTGGAATAATTGGAGAAACACTTCAAGTTGGAAATAATCCTGAATTTATTTCAAAGCCTACGCTGTGTGTTTTCTCTGAGATGGAAAAACAGTTCTAGCACAGTGATGTTTCTTGTTTTCCAGTTTGAGATAATCCGAAGGACAGGAATTTAGCCCATAGTGTTCATTAAATGTGTAATTTCCTTTCTTATGCCAAAAAAACTTTCCCCTTATTAGCAGCCCCACTATCCTCTGCACCTTCCTAACTTCCTCTCTGAAGTGATGTGCTAATAGGCTTAGTTCCCCATGGAATTTTTCTGACAATGTAGATGGTAAACTCTACAGAGAGTGAACTCAAGACCTGTTGACTTCGATAACAAAGTCCAAAACAAGGAGACTCTTCTTGGTGCTTTGCAGGCACCTGTCTGTATAAACACGCCGCACTCCAGGTGAATACTATGCCCAAACAGAGGCCACAGAGGTGAACAAACTCACCTCCTGAATGGGGAAAAGATGAGCAGATGGACTCATAGGACAATGTAAAAATGACAGCATTCAGGATGATAAGGTTATTGTAGTCTGACTGTGGGGAAAATTTTACTTCTGTTGGTATGATTTTTCTACCAACGTCTTTTGATTATCAGTGTATAAGGGGTTAGAACTTTTGAAATCCATCCTGCCATTGTCGTTTACAAAATCATTCTCTATTGTGATAAATTATAAAAAAGAAAAAGTGTACAGGGCCAAATGTTGCCAGTAAATCTACTCTAAGAATATTAAATGTGCTTTCTTTCCCTCTCAACCCTCCAGACCAGACGATCAGAAGTGTTTGTAATAAGCAAATGCCACTGCTTAAAAATCCTGCCGAAAAACTCCAATGAGTTTTAAACTGGATTATTTTAAAGGTCAGCAGATACAAATGTTCAAAACATAATAATTCCTTGAAATGTGAAATTTTATGCTATTTTCTCCTGAGAATTATTAACAGTTTGAAATCAAATGGAAATAAGCAAAAATCATAAGCTCTTGGCAAAGGTCAAAAGATGAGGATCTCAAATTCAGTTCCTATCCACCAATTAAGAGTGCGTTGGAACTTGACATCCTGAGACAGTGTCAGTTGGTTTGGACAAAATTCATATATGCAAACCTTTCAGCTTCTCTTCAGATGTGATTTGCACTTCGGTGTTTGTTTAGGGGGAATTTCACATTGGAATTCTTGTCGAGTGGTTAGAAAGCTCTTTTCTTTAATGGCATGATCTATCCTGGGAGAAGCGAAGTATCCAGTTAGCTCCTGTTTAGCGTTGCTGGGATCCAGATAGAACCTCTGTTGCTTGTCACATTGCAGCACAGTGAACATTCAGCATGAAGTGATAGCCACTGGCATCTGTTAATGACGGCTTATGGTGATCTTGTTCGTTCAGAAAAGCTGTCGGAATCGGTGTGGCTTTGCTTCGTGTGCTCTTGTTGAACAGGTCTTACTCACCTGAGGTTAAAAGCATGATGAAATGTTGTGTTCGTGTTACTGCTGTTTCTTATCTCCATTTCCTACACGCTGGTTCAATAAAAAAGAAAATCGGCTTTTGCCATCTGTTACTAGAATGGAGAGAGGTAAGAATTGTGGCGCTAATTTTCAAGGCATATTCTGCCCCCACCGTCAAAAAAAGCGAAAATTTCCCATTGCAATTTCAGTAGAGGGTGTGCTAGACTTCTTTTTATACGGAACGAACTTTATAGTGGCTCATATTTTTGCTCCAGCTGTTGCTGCAGCGACGAACAGTGTTGATGCAGACGCAGCCTCACAGCACCCGGCTTCAGCTGCCTTGCTTATCTTTTGTTTTTTTCCTGTTGGCTTCTCCCCTCCACCGCTGTGAACTTGGACCAAGGGGAGTGGGAGCCAGGGGATAAATACCCTTCGCTTTCGCATCTTTGGGTGAATAATCAGAGGCACATTATATATAGTACCTCGGAGAGTTCCCAGTTAGGTTACCAGGTAAAATACAAGATGCCTAGGAAAATTTGAATGTCATGTAAACAACAATAAAGTATCAATATGTCCCAAATATTGCTTGAGATATACTATTAAATTGTATTCCTTATTTAGTTGACATGCAAATTTAGCTGAGTGTTGGGTAATTTTGTTTATTTTTTGTTTGATTTGAGACGGGGTCTAGCTCTGTTGCCCAGGCTGGAGTGCACTGCAGCCTCGACTTCCTGGGCTCATGTGGTTCTCCCATCTCAGCCTTCCGAGTAGCTGGGACGACAGGCATGTGCCACCAGGCCAAGATAATTTTTGTATTTTTAGTAGAGATGGGGATTTCACCATGCTGGCCAGACTGATCTCGAACTCCTGAGCTCAAGTGATCCACCCACCTTGGCCTCTCAAAATGATGGGGTTACAGGCATGAGCCATCTCACCTGGGAGTTGGGTATTTTTATTTGCTAAATGTGGCAACCCTCTTGCCAAGGGTATTGAGACGTAGACATCCATAGCAGTAACCAGTGCAACACTTCATTCTTTCCGATCTTCTCCAATTCTAGTTCTCTCACCTTACATCCTCCAATACACTATCCAGGAGCAAAGGCTTGTCTCAGGTTATGCTTGTTTGGAAACCCAAACTAAAATATAAGGCTGACTCTAAAGTACTGTTGATTATAATCCACTGGAGTTATATTTGAGTCTTAGTATTTTCTAAATAATCCACATGTCTGCCAAGTTCTCTTTTATTGATATATAGTAGTTGTATGTATTTTTAGGGTACCTGTGATATTTTGATACCTGTATACAGTATGTTCCAGTCAAATAAGGACAGTTGGGATATCTGTCACCTCGAATATTTATATTTTCTTTGTGTTGGGAATATTTTAATTATTCTCTTCTAGCTATTTTGAAATATACAATAAATTATTGTTTACTGTAATTTTTCCACTGTGCTATTGAATATTAGAACTTATTCCTTCTATCTAACTGTATTTTTGTACCCCTTAGCCAACTTCTCTTCATCACTTCTATCCTTTTCACTTTCCAGCCTCTGATATGCACTGTTTTACCCTATCTCTGTGAGATCCACTTTTTTATCCCCCACCTATGAGTGAGAACATGCAATATTTGTATTTCTGTGTCTGACTTATGTCACTTAACACAGTGACCTCCAGTTCCATACATGTTGCGGCAAATGACAGAGTTTCATTCTTTTTATGGCTGAGTAATATTTCAGTGTGTGTTTGTGTGTATATATATATACACACACATTATTATGTATATGTATTATGTATATATATGTATTACATATATGTATTATATGTATGTATTATATATATAATGTATATATTTATTGTTTGAAATTAAGAGAAAATTGATTAGAACTGCCAAATGAACGTTTTGTGAGGGTCCAGAGCTGCCCCCCTCACCCATGGAAATCTGTAATTTCTGAGATGCTACTGTTCTTATAGTTATATATGTTGTAAACTGTTGATTCTGTGAATCAGATAAGTTTATGGATTATTTTACCCTCCTGCATGCCCTGTGTTAGTTCTGCCCGCTGGTAATCCAGATGTGAAAATCAGCTACTTACTCAATCCCCAACCAAGACCTGAAAGCCAACTCCAACCAAGAACTAATCAGCTAAACAAACAAAATCATAAGAAGAATTGATACAAGCAGTAAACTTCTCAATTTTTAGTTTGTTTTGATTTTAATTTTTAATTTTATGGGTACATAATAGGCGTATATATTTTTTGGTTATATGAGATATTTTGATACAGGCATGCAATGTGGAATAATCACATCAGGGTAAATGGGATATCCATCCCCTCAAGCATTTATCCTTTGTGTTATCAACAGTCCAATTATACTCCTGTAGTTATTTTAATTTTTTTTAACTTTTAAGTTTAGGGGTACAGGTGCAGGTTTGTTATACAGGTAAACTTATGCCATGGAGGGTTGTTATATAGATCACCCAAGTATTAAGTCTAGTACCCATTTGTTATTTTTCGTGATCCTCTCCTTACTACCACCCTCAACCCTCCGAATAGCCCCAGTATGTGTTGTTCCCCTCTACGTGTCCACGTGTTATCACCATTTAGCTCCCACTTATAAGTGAGAACATGCAATATTTGGTTTTCTGCTTCTGCATTAGTTTGCTAAGAATAATGGTCTCCAGCTCCATCTGCGTCCCCACAAAGGACATGATCTCATTCTTTTTTATGGCTGAATGGTATTCCATGGTGTGTACATACTGCAGTTTCTGTATCCATTCTATCATTGATGGGCATTTAACATGATTCCATGTCTTTGCCATTGTGAATAGTGCTGTAATGAACATATGCATGCATGTGTCTTTATAACAGAATAATTTATATTCCTTTGGGTATATGCCCAGTAGTGAGATTGGTGTGTCAAGTGGTATTTCTTTCTTTAGGTCTTTAGGAATCACCACATGTTTTTTAGTTCCTTATAGATGCTGGATATTAGACCTTTGTCAGATGCATAGTTTGCAAAAATTTTCTTTCAAGAAATTGTTCCATGGCCCTACAAGTAGTAAATGAAAAATCCAGGATCCAAATTCTAGGTATATTTGAATTCAGAGTCCAAATGCCTGGGAAATATTTGGGGAATAGAGATATTGCTGAGCCTAGTGGGTAGGGACGTGAAACTGATCAGAATTAGGCCTCCTGGTGATAGAACAAGGAATTTTCAGAGTTAGTTAATGTAAAATTTACTGTAATTTCTCTTTTTTCCCTCTAACTATATGTTGATAAAGTTCTTGTTGGTAAGATTTGAACACTGTAGACCTAAATCTTAATTTGTCATCAATCATGTCCTGTCACTGATAAATCCTTATAAAGGAAAACTTGAATCTTTAAACACAATTGATGTCCTGACTCCAGTTGCAAACTTCATTTCCCATCTCAGTTCAACCATTTGGAATTTCTGTGGTTAGTATGGTGACTAAGCTGAGAAACTACAATTGCTGCTTTGATAATGATTCAATCTCATTTTGCTTACATAAAACAAAAATTCTCACCCCATAGCAAACTTAAGGGAAGAAAGGCAAGTTAGGAGAAACATTAGACATTAGAAAAAGGCTTTGCATGTTATTGCTGAGATAAAGATAAAATAACTCTTTGGCTTGGTTATAATACAGGAGTCATTTCCTTATGGTCTCTGAACTCTAACTTCTTAAATATCTTTAATGTTGATTAGCAAAAGATATTATTAGTAGGTAAGAGGCACAGAGCCACATTGTATTTTTGACTTCTGTTGTTGTATTTTTCTAAGCCCAAGAGAGAAAACTGAAACTTTATTTTAGATTTTAGAATGAATCTTTGATACCTGTTCATCCATTATGGAGACAGTCAACTTTGTATTCAACATCAAACTAAATAATTTTTATTTCGCTATCGCCTCTTGGAGTGATTGTTTTCTTTTGCAAATTGCATCTCCAATCAGCTTATTTCATTAATGTTAAAATTTTGTTTGGGTGAATTTAGTTTTTCATATATTTTGGGGAGAAACATTACTAAGAGGGGTATATACATTTGTTTTCAAACCTGTAGTTTTATATATTTAGCAAAATTGCTTCCAATTACATGTGTATTGCAGGTAGAGCTGCTTGCACTATTCTGTTATTTCTGTTGTAGGTATGTTTAACGTGTTCTTTGTTCCTCATATTTTGCAAAAGATTGAGTCTAAAGGTGGCAATCAAGAATGATTATACCACCAGGAATTGAAAAACTCTTCTCCACCTTTGTGAATGAAGTCTGGAGTGACACCAATCTTGTTTGAAGAGCTTACGGTGTGGTGCTGGAGAATTAGTTTTTGATTATAAACCTCCTTCCCTTTCTTAATCAGATAAACTGTCTGGCCTGAAACACAAGTCTTTTATTTTCACAGACAGCTCTGTTTTCTTTTCCCAAGAGGTTTTATACAGCATAAGGACATATTTCAATCAAAGAGGAGAGCATATTCAATTGGTATAATTTCATTCACCTTATAACAGTTGTGGGAGAGGAAACTATATATAACTATATAAATAGTTATATAAATTTATTTTGGGAATATCTGAGGTGAGAAAATTATTTGCATCTTACTAATTTGTTCAAGTATAACTAGACTATTTTATTTTTAAAAAGGTGTTTGTTTTGCCAGTTTTTCAGTGGAGAGTCTAAGTATAACTGGTTAACAAAGTCTCAAAATATTCCTTTGCCGTATCATTATTCATTAAGCTTATAATTATAAGCTTAATTATAATGGTACAGACAGAACTCTTATTTTGCAATAATAATTACATAGGTTATATTTAATTTTTTTACTTGACGTTTGTAATTTTTTGACTTTTTTATGTTTCTCTATGGCTGAATAGCTAAAAGATACTCTAATGCCATGACATAATTATTATTTTTTTAAACCAACTGTTCACCAAGCGTTTGGCAACAAAATTGCTGTTTTTCTCCCCTTTCTCTCCCTCTCTTTCTTTCTTCGTTAATTTGTAAAGCTTCTATAGATAGCTAGCCTATAAATAAGAGTATTTTCTTTGATATTATCGTAATACATAGTTTCATGATTGTATTAGTCTGTTTTCATGCTGCTGATAAAGACATACCTGAGACTGAGCATGTTACAAAAGAAAGAAGTTTAATGGACTCACAGTTCCACATGGCTGGGGAGGCCTCACAATCATGGTAGAAGGTGAAAGGCACGTCTCACATGGCAGCAGACAAGAGAAGAATGAGAACCAAGTGAAAGGGGTATCCCCTTATAAAACCATCAGATCTCATGAAATTATTCAGTACCATGAGAACAGTGTGGGGGAAACCACCCCCATGATGCAATTATCTCCCACCAGGTCCCTCCCACAACATGAGGGAGTTATGGGAGCCGCAATTCATTGAGATTTGGGTGGGGACACAGCCAAACCATATAAATGACTCTTCTTACATGTTTTGTAAATGCCTTATTAACAGATTAGCCAATTTATTACATTTACTTACAAACAATTATTTTCTTGTGTATGAAATATGTTTATGATATATGTAAAAATGGAGACTTGAAGAAGACAATGAAGCATCCTCTAGTGTGATGGGCACTTCTGTGGGGCTTCAGTGGTCTCCACCTGGCATTCACAGTTTTATAGACTCCCCTCCCGTTGAGTAACTTGCTTCTAACCAATAGAATATGGTAATATTGAAGGGATGCTACTTTTGCAATTAAGGAATGAAAGACTGTGACTTCTGTCTTGCTAGTGACACTCTCTCTTGTTGGCTTTGATAAAGCAAGTTGTACATTAAAGAGGCCCATATAGGAAGGAACTGAGAGTAGCTTCTGACAACAGCCAGCAAAGAACCCTCAGTCCAGAATCCTCAAGGAAATGAGTCCTGACAACACTCATGTAAGTGAGCTTGAAAGTGGATTTATCCTCAGTTGAGCCTTTGGAGGAGACTTCAGCCCTGGTCGATAACTTGATCCTTGTGAGGAAACTCTGAAATAGAGGTACCAGCTAAGCTGTGCCTGGATTCTTGGCTCACGAAAACAGTAAGAAAATACATGTGTATTGTTTTAAGATGCTAAGTTTTAAGGGCAATTTGTCACACAGCAATAGAAACTGATAAAATTGTTGATATTTCATTGTTTCTTTTCAAGTCTTTTTCCTAAGGAATAAACATACGCATTTTAAAAGGGGGGTAGTGAAAACACAATTTTGCTTTCTGATTTTTTCCATCCATTTCTATGATGCTAAATAATCCTTCAAAATCAGATTTTTTTTTTTTTTTTTTTTTTAGAGACAGGGTCTTGCTCTGTCACCTAGGCTTCTGGAGTGCAGTGGCATGATCATAACTCACTGTAAGGCTCATATTGCTGATCTATGATTTTTATTTAGCATATTAATCTAAAACCTAATTACTTAGATTAAAAACATTTTAGAGGATGATAAATCATATTCCCAAATTCCATTCCGGGAAGATTGCACTAATTTCTTCTTCCTACTGGAGATGTGCAAGACCCATTCCCTTATCCCATAATGGTCAATGGTGCTATTATAATTATTTTTCTTATTTAATAACTTAATAGGTAAAGAATTTTATTTATTTTAACTTGCATTTTTGATTTCTAACAAATTTGATCAAATTTTTATAATCTGGTTGGCTATTTACTTGGATATTCTATTGTTAGTGAAATTCTGAGCTGATATTTTCATCTTTTTTATTGTATTTATCTTTTTAAATTGTTAAATTGTTTCTAAGAGCGATTCTCTTTTAAAATCATTTTATTAGATTTTTATTAGAGAGTATACAGTTTTTAAAAATAATGTATTGTACTTTGAAAATCATTGTGTTTTAAAATTACATTTACTTTGACCTTGATTTTTGAACAAAGGGAACCAACATATTTGATTTTTTTTTGTTTATTTTTTTGAGACAAGAGTCCCGCTCTGTCACCAGGCTGGACTGCAGTGGCGCAAGCTCGGCTCACCGCAACTTCTGCCTCCTGTGTTCAAGCAATTCTCCTGCATCAGCCTCCCTAGTTGCTAGGACTATAGGCATGTGCCACCATGCCCGGCTAATTTTTGTATTTTTAGTAAAGATGAGGTTTTACCACGTTGGCCAGGATGGTCTCAATCTCTAGACCTTGTGATCCACCCGCCTTGGCCTCCCAAAGTGCTGGGATTACAGGTATGAGCCACCATGCCTGGCTATATTTGCTTTTTTTTGAGTGAAGTCTCACTCTGTCACCCAGGCTGGAGTGCAGTGGCGTGATCTTGGCTGGCTGCAACTTCCATCTCCTGGGTTCAAGTGATTCTCCTGCCTCAGCCTCCGGAGTAGCTGGGACTACAGGTGCATGCCACTACACCCAACTAATTTTTGTATTGTTAGTAGAGATGGGGTTTCACCATATTGACCAGGCTGGTCTCAAACTCCTGACCTTGAGATCCGCTGGCCTTGGCCTCCCAAAGTGCCAGGATTAGAGGCGTGAGCCACCACGCCGGGCCAATATATTTACTTTTTAAAATCAGCTTCTTTCTCTCTCACACACACACATGTGCACAAACACACAGACATACACACATACACACATTCATTGTTGACATTCCATCTACTAAAAATATAATGTCAAACAGTGTTTATTAAATATGGATCATAGGTATGGTGCTTTTTATTTATGTTAGCATCATAATGTATATCCCACTTAATATTTACAACAACCCTGTCTAGGTAGGCATAGGAGGTTTTATTATTCTACTTTATCAAATTAAATGCAGCTCAGAAAATGTACATAGTTGACCCGAAGTTATCAAGCTTAGTAATTGGTGGAGGTGAAGACCAATTTGGGTTTTCTGACTTTATATCCAACACTTTTTTCTTCATGATTTTTCTCCATATCCTATGTCTGGTATTATTCCAGGTATTGAAGGTTGTAGACAAACAAGGGCGGGATGCCTATATTTATAATGTGCTATGTGCATTAACTCATTTAATTCTTACAATTCTGTAAGGTAATTATTTCCTAATTTTTATAAAAAATGAATACAAGTCTCAAAGATTTATTTGCTCAAGGTTATAAAAGCAATAGAGTGTTTTGTCTGGTTCTTAGGCAGATGGTATTAAGCCTGTGGTCTTCTCTTCTACCATTTAGAAATGGTTTAGCATATGGAACTGGTGGAATTTAATTATAGAGCCATTTTCTCTTAATACTTCTATTTTCCCACAGTCTCTGCACTTTCTTTTCAGGACTCTTCCACCAGTACAGGAGTTTTTAACTGGGGCTGAATTTTTCCCTTGGTCGACATCTACTCTCTGGCTGGGGTTTATGTCAGGCATTGCCTCTTCCAGGAAGCCTGGGCTATCTTGAACTTTCTTTGTCCCTGTTCAGACACTATGCATAGCTCCATCATGGCACTCATCTCATTGTATTTTCTTTATCCGTTTAAGTATTTGCTTAGGCACCTTAGACAGGATTTCTAGAGGTCTTGGAGGACTGCTTATGATTCATTTCCAATTCTTTGCCTAGGATAGTGCCTAGCTCATTGCTGGTATTCAATAAATGTTAAATGAGTGAGTCAAGGGATGGATGGATGGATTGATGGGATGCTTTAGCTGGGGGATTGCAGCTGGCTCATCAGCTGTTCTGTAAAGCATAGGAATCTGGGCTGCTTCCGATGTACCTATTTTTGATATTCACTTGTAAGAGAATTCCATAAGAAAGAGTCAGAAGAAAAGTTCATTTCAGTCTCTCCCTCCTTTACTGTAGGGTATCTATTTGAAGCATTTAAAATAAAGTCCAAAAGAGCAAGATAAAACAACTTAAATGTGACATTTTAGACTAAACATCTATTCCAATTGTTTACAATATTTGTAGAACAGAGAGCTAGAGGGTGTGTGTGTGTGTCTTCACATTTTTGTATTTCATGCAGATAGTAAAGGTCTTAGCAGTAAGAATGAGGGAAATTGTATCAGCCTAGTTACTCTCTACAAGGCATTTCTGGGGATCCCATAGGGTTCTAAAGAACAAAGTTGGAAAGTCTATGCCACAGAGGATACACATTTTACTTTTACTTTTTTATTGGACAAATCTGAAGTAGTCATAGATTCTGTCCATGAGCATGGACATGTGTATATCTACATATGGTATTTATTCTATAGATTAATTAGTTATAGGGTAGAGTTGTTTAAATACTGAACAGAAATTGCAATTCTGCCATTCTTGTTAGTTTCTGCAGGAAGAAATTGAAGGCGGTGATAATTATCTTCCTCATGTTCTATAGAAGAGAATTTAAAAATTTTTTCTGAAAAATTAAAAATATTAAATATGAACTGCTAATTACACACTAAATATACCCACATGCACACCCACACAACTAAAATCCATTCATTTCTTTTGGTTAGTAGTTTACCTGTGACTCACTTTAAATTTCTTTTTTAGAGCTCTTCCTATGTTGCTCAGTGTGGTCTTGAACTCCTGGGCTCAAGGGATCCTCCCACCTTGGCCTCCCAAAGTGTTGGGATTATAGGCATGAGCCACTGGGCCCCGCTCCTGTGACTCACTTTTAAATTAAAATGCATGAGATGAGATGTGAGTAGCCTGGAGTAATTTCCCCTTTGGTGGGCTTCCCGATGAAAGTGACCGATCTTTAAACTTCAAAGCACCAGAAAAGTTGTAAACAATCAAACTAAATCAATAATTAAAACTGAGTAATGACATGTTACAAAATGTTAGCCATATCGTAGCTGAATGTGTGGTGAAATTGTGTGGTGCAGAGTAGAGCCACGTGTGCACATTGGCCCTATTTAAAATTGTGTAATTTGGAGACATTTCTTGAGAAATCAGTTGGGTGAATGCCAGTTTTGATCAAAGGTGAAGCTTCTGGCAGAAGGCTATAAATCCCTAAGATCCTTGGGATATTTACAGCGGTTATCTCAGCTGAAGAATTTGACAAATATACAGAACATGTTGATATGATTAATGAGTGAGAAAGACTTTTAAAAAAAAGAATTTCAAAAGGATGAAACTTCTGAATGTGAATATTGATGGTTCTATTTCAGGGTCAAAACATGTATATAATAAATATTCATGGGTGTCTCCTTTCTTTCAAAGATGCAAAATGTCATTCTTAGAAGAATTAGATTTTTGAGAAAATTCTAATTGCGGTAGGTATTCTCTTTAATTCCTAATGGAATCCTATACCCTAAAAAAATATGAACTATCTGCGTGCCTGTTAATTTTCATTCAGCAAGTGGACTGTACAACTAGCCACACACAGGCAGCAGCACCATCTAGCTAAATTCCGAGGTAATTCATGACAATTTTGCTTCTGGTCTGTAATTATTTCAACTTTTCATCTCTAATGATACTGTATTATATAGATGTTTTTGTTTTCTCTTCTTAAACTCAGCCTTTGGGGATTTTAAAAATCCCTATTTAAATAGTATAATGTGGCAAACGAAGTCCTACTCCTATGAAGGAGAATTTATTAGTTATTTAAAGTGCACTTAGTTATATAATAAACATGAGGCTCTGATTTGGTTTGCATTTTTGGGAGGCTGTTCTATGGAGTTGCTAAAATTCCAAGGTTAGTTGCCTCTACGTACACTTGAAATACATTTTTGATGGTCAACACTAGGTTAGGGTAAGTCAGCATCTTTAAATAGTACACAAATCCCCAACAGATTAACTCTGGCAGGCCTTGAATGCCAGGGTGAAGAGAGAAGGCAGTAATAGAATGTAAGATGGGTTGGCAGATGCTGGGGACAATGGCAGTATCTGAGAGTCAGAAGATGGCTTTACAAAGGAGAATTAGCCAGGCGTGGTGGCTTACGCCTATAATACCAGCACTGTGGGAGGCCAAGGCAGGTGGATCATCTGAGGTCAGGAGTCTGAGATCAGCCTGGCCAACATGGCGAAATCCTGTCTCTACTAAAAGTACAAAATTAGCTGGGTGTGGTGGCGCATGCCTGTAATCCCAGTTACTTGGGAGGCTGAGGCAAGAGAATCACCTGAACCCTGGAGTGCCACTGCACTCCAGCCTGGGCGACAGAGCAAGATTCCATCTCAAAAACAAAACAAAAGCCAAGAGACTTAAAAAGGAGAGTGTGGAAAGAGGAGATGGAGACACTGAACAGAGAAATCAGGCCAAGGGACAGACAAGGGCTGACCCAGGGGACAGAAAGAATAAGAGTAAGGGAGGTCCAACGAAGAATAAAACAATAAAGAGGGAATAATAGAAGAAAGCCGAGAATAGAGATTTGTTTTCACCTTCAGAATTAACATTAGTATGTGATACTACTTATTTGAAAACTGGGATCCATAAACTGGAACCAAATCAACACTGCTGATAGCTAACTAGGCCCGCTAACTTTCATTTTTTTGGTCTTAACTTGAGAGGTAGAAATTTACACCAGTTGACAAGACATTTTGAAATACGAAGTTAGTGCTTTTTTTTTTTTTTTTTCCATTGTCGAGGTCAGTTTACATCCCTGCAAAGAAAAATTACTTACAGAAAAGTGAGATTTAGTATGAAAAATATGTCCTGTATTACTAATCTTTCCTTTTCCATAGTCGGAGATGCTGAGATGTTCATGGGTGGCCAAAAGATGTTGAGAGATATTCATAGCTTCCCCTGTGGGAATAGAATGTTTTGATGTATGAAATCACATTTCAAATGGCTGTTCTTACAGACCTCTAAGTGCCTTACACAAGGAGGCAATTCATAGCACACACATGCAAGGATTTTTGGCAGTTCCTTAAAGTAAAAATATTTAAACGGCAGGGGGCGGGGGTGGAGGGCACTTTTACAAGTATATTTGAAAAAGAAACGTTATTTTATTTTATTTTTATTTTTGAGACAGAGTCTTACTCTATCACTCAGACCAGAGTGCAATGAATGGCATGGCATGATCATGGCTCACTGCAGCATTAACCTCTCAGGCTCAAGTTGATCCTCCCACCTCATCCTCCAGAGTAACTGTGACTACAGGTGCATGCCACCACACCTGGCTAATTAAAAGAATCTTTTTTTTTTTTTTTTTTTTTTTTGGTAGAGATGGGGTCTCTCTGTGTTGCCCAGCTAGTCTCAAACTCTCAGGCTAAAATGATCCTTCTGCCTCAGCCTCTCAAAGTGCTAGGATAACAGGCAGGAGCCACCACACTGGGCCAGAAATGTTATTTTAGAGATACTATTTAACCAAAATTTTTAATGCTTTTAGATTTATGTAATAATAGCTTTATAAAAAATGTTTACCATTTTTCATTTAGTAATGTGTGTCACCGACCGGGCACGGTGGCTCACGCCTCTAATCCCAGCACTTTGGGAGGCCAAGGTGGCGGGTCACCTGAGGTCAGGAGTTCAAAACCAGCCTGGCCAACATGGTGAAACCCTGTCTCTACTAAAAATACAAAAAAATTAGCTGGGTGCAGTGGTGGGTGACTGTAATCCCAACTACTCGGGAGGCTAAGGCAGGAGAATCACATGAACCTGGGATATGGAGTGAGCTCCGTCTCAGTAAGCTGAGATCGTGCCATTGCACTCCAGCCTGGGAGACAGAGCCAGACTCTGTGTCTAAATAAATAAATAAATAAATAAATAAAGTGTGTCACCTACTTTTCTCTTTAATTCTTAGCAACATCTCTTTGGCAAGTACAGATCAACAGCTCCCTCCCCATTCTAACCACTTTTGTTTTATACCATATGCAGCATGTGCAGAAGGTTGTTCTTCAATGGCTGTCTTTACTACTTACCAATATTCTTTTGATTCTCTTTGATTCTCAGTTTACTGTATAACTCATCACATTCTCCATATTTTGCTCAGGAAATACTCTATCCTGATTGCCATTTGTACTTCCAGATGGCTTTTTACTAATGTCTGTTCAGCTATGAACTGATAATTAAGATATGAGCAGACAGTGAGTTAAGACTTAACTTTTTCCAGACAATTTTTTGGAAACATACTTTGATAGAAATTATTCAAGGAAAGAAATCTCCAAGATCCCAAGGAATAAAAAAGATACAATAGGCAGTAGAATATACATTTTTAGATGAAACCCCCTCCATCACTACAGATGTCTACTAGTAAGGCAGCCCTATTCAGACCTTTTGCAGAATCTCTGTGCAATTTTTAGCATCACCACATTCAAAGCCCTGCAGGGATTTCTCAGTAGGGCCTGTGCCATGTGGCTCAGAGAACTGTAGAAACTTGTAGTTCTGGCCCCTTCTGCCATGTCCCGGTTTCTCTTCTAGGTCCTTCACATGGATCATCTCATTTAATTCTCACAGCAATCATATCCGGTAGGTTTCATTATTATTTCCATTTTGCAGATGAGACAGCGGCAGATTGAGGTCAAGTACTTTTTTCAAGGTATCTCTGTTAGTAGGCAGCAAAACTGAAATTGGAACTCAGGGCATTAGATTATAAAAAAATCATGGATTTACTACCAGATTATACATGTAATGTGGTCATTTAAATATAAAACAATAATGTTTCTTTAAAGGCATCTATGTTCTCTTTCAGTGAATTGGATTGACGAATAGGCTTTCTTGTGGTAGTAAGATTCTGTGCTCAACATTATATAACTATATATGTTAGCTTTATATAATATATAAACTTTATATAAAGTTAAAGAGGCAAATTGCCTAAATTAGATTCTAAATTGAATGCATTGTTTTCAAGGTTCTGTCTCTTTAGACAGGTTGACATGAAGCAATTTTGTAGATGCTGCTTTTTAACACGTAACTAATCTATTTTCAATTTTAATGAAGTTTTGAAATGACAATAAACTTCCTAGAGCAGACCACAAGACCAGAGTCTTTCTTCAGAATCAATGGACAAAGTCAAGGACAATACACTTTGTTACTATGTGAGATTGCAATTCTTGAATTCTTAAATTTGTTTGAATGTTTCATTCAGTGAGTTTTAGACTTTAAGGACTGTGATGGTTAATACTGTGCGTCAACTTGATTGGTTCGAGGGCTACAAAGTATTCATCCTGGCTGTGTCTGTGAGGGTGTTGCCAAAAGAGATTAACATTTGAGTCCCTGGGCTGGGGCAGGCAGATCCACCCTTAATCTGGTGGGCACAATCTAATCAACTTCCAGCGAATATAAAGCAGGCAGAAATATGTGAAAAGGGGAGACAGGCCTAGCCTCCCAGTCTACATCTTTATCCTGTGCCGGATGCTTCCTGCCCTCATCATTGGACTCCATATTCTTCAGTTTGGGGACTCAGACTGGCTCTCCTTGCTCCTTCAGCTTACAGACAGCCTACTACGGAACCTTGTGGTCATGTAAGTTAATACTTAATAAACTCATATGTATATATATCCTATTAGGTCTGTCCCTTTAAGAGAAGCCTGTAAGGACATACTAATTTGGAGTGTTTCTAGAGTTTAGAAATGAGTGTTCCACATTTTTGGCATTTTCATAATTCACTATCACAGATGAAAATGTGTGAGGTTGCAGGGGATTGCTGTGTCTACCAGCATCCCAGGCATTTGCGGGATGGACCTAAATGCTCCTAATGAAGACAGGCAGCTGCTCAGGTTGTTGATTTGTTGGAAGTGATAATTCACCTTAATTCAACACCAAACCTTTGTGTTCTTGGGCAGAGATGATATTTAGATCCTGCTCTCCAGTGACTTAATCTTGTGGCAAGGTGGAAATGTGCAAAACTCACTCTGATATCTTGTGGGTAAATGATGGCCGAGCAAACCAATCGATGTGCTATGGGTATATACGGCAGGGGAAGTTCACTTATGATTGAGAACACTTCTGGAGGCTGTCTTAAGAGATAGAATTTGAACTGAATTTTAAAGGGTATGCAGGACTTGAGAAAGATGTATGGGAGGAAATATCATTGTGTAGGAGGAGTACTAGCTTTGGGATCAGATGGGCCAGGCGAAGAAGAGTGTCCAAGTTCTTCACTCTCTGTGTAATATTGGGTAAGTTTCTTCACCTTTTCCCACCTCACTTTTCTCATCTGAATAGAGGGTAATAATATTTGCATCGTAGAGTTTTTATGAAGATGAGATCCTGAAAGAAGAGTCTGACATAGTACCTGGGATGTCACAGGCAATTTGGTAACCCATGTGAATATAAGCGGACACATTTTCAGTATTTTGCTGGAAAACTGATACCTGATAATCAGGATTGAAGAATTTTTGCTCAGTCATTAGTTATTTCTCATTGCTCCTTAAGTGATTCTTATGTGGTTTGCCAATCTTCCTTTTCAAAAAAAGAGATCCTAGATTATTCTGGAAATTAAGGTTTTCAAGGAAAAGCAGGAGTTGAATAGGGGCAGAAAGGTTAAGAGCAGACACAGCCCATTTATAAGTTTTTTTCACCTATTTCCTATGTAATAAAAAGCAAAATCTGCTTTGTTGAATGACTACTCTTTTATGTGGGAGGTAAATATTTTTATTCCTGAAGGAAGAGAGCAACTATTGACCTGTGAACGAGGGTAGTTACCTGAAAGTACAGAGAGCGGGCTGTGAGTCCCCTGCTGGGTAGTCCAAGGTGGCGTAAAATGATGAAATGGAGTGAGTCCTCACAAGCAGGTCGAAGAAATGTTGCTTTTAAATGAAATGAAAACATCATTGAGAATGTCTGCCAGGAGATGAAGAGGTTTTGGTCTCTGAGTGGATCTAGCCAGAGTGAGGCCCAGGGAGCACTGACTCATCTATTTGAATGACTAGAAATGGAGCACGTTGCCCAGAAATTAGGTCAGAGCCCTTGGATGTGAAGGAGAGGGTTTTCAATGTGTGTGTGTGTGTGTGTGTGTGTGTGTGTGTGTATGTGTATGTGTGTGTGCATCTGCAGATATACATTTATCTGTATATGTATATTTCTGGGATCATTGCCTAACTATGGAAAGCAAATAGATTTTGTAGGAATTTTCTCCTGGACTTAGATTTTTCAGTTGAGGAATCAATTCAGATAAAAATAATACATACTATTTTGTCTTAATAAACAATTTACTCTGAGTAATACTGGGTGACATCTAAGTTACTAGGATTCTGTCCAGTTTTCACTGCTTGAAAGCAGTATTTCTTTATTATTTGGTACACATTTAAAAAAATATATAACTAACTTGAGTACCTCTTCCAATGAATTATTTTTGACAAGATGGGAATTGGGAATAATTATATTAAACAAAATTTATCCTGGAAGTGTTCTATTAAGAATCTTCTTTAATCATTATTATTTTAAAGATCCCTCTTATCAGAGAGTGATAGAATATTTTAAGTGGCTTATGTTTAAAATTACTTCCCTTGTAAAAGATATTCAGATACCAACTGTAATGTTTAATGGAGATATTTTCAAATATGTGACTTGTAAGTTAGGAAGTATCTGTCTTGGTTGAAAAGTAGTTCCTCTGAATGTGTGGTTCTCTCTAATCATTGACATCATAGGATCCTAGGCTTATTCTTGAGTCCTTTACCTAAAGGACTTGGAGAATAACAAGATTTTTTAAAGTTAATATCAAGAAAAGAGAAACTAGGAGAGTCTTGGTGGAAATTCTTCCCAACAGTTTGCTTTTAGATACAAATCTTGACTTTATGGCATTATTGTGTCCCATTTTATCTGAAAAAAGAATACTATGAAATCCACAAAAATTTCTTTAAATAGATTTTATAATTTATTTAAAATAAAAATACAAGGAATCTGTTATAAAATACTTTGGTTCTGGAGTCAGGGAAGACAGCATTTTTCATTCGCTATATGGTAATTGTTTTTTAAATGATGCCACGAATATATATATATGTGTGTGTGTGTGTGTATATATATATATGTATATATAGTGATCTTGGATAAATTTGTTGTTAAAATTTTTGCCAATTTCTCCAAAAAATAAAAGCTATTTTTTTAATTTCTCCTGTTCAAACGTAGAAACTTAAGTGAACTCTGAAACATAAGTAATTCCATATTCCCTATGAGACATGGAGGCTCTTTTTAAACATTGTTTCAGTTTTAAAATGATATACAGAATTGAGTGATTCCTGAAACATGACTTATTACATCAGATGTACATTTCTTTTTAGAAGCAAAAATAATTGCTGACACTGGATATAATACTCAGGAAAAAAACTGAGTTGTTCATCTTTTATTAATGCTGTAGACAAGGTGTGCTGAATGGTTCTTTTTGGCAGGCAGATATTTTTAAATTCATTATGAATATTTTTTCTTTTGGTTTTCATGAACTGTAAAGCATATATTCTCTTATTCTATTCTGGAGTATGTTCTATAGAATATAATAATAACCTTGTTTACTTGACAATGACATTAAGAAATGATCTGTTTTTATTTCAGAGGCAAGAAAAAGGGAAAGCTACATTTAAAAATCATATTTCACCCAATTTGTAGATCTCATACAATGTTTTGATGGCTATATTTAGAATGTATGTATTATATATGTATATATGTATATATTATATATGTAATATGTGTATATATATGTGTGTGTGTGAATATACACACACACACACACACACCCCTGGAAATTTGTCTTAAAGTTTTTGTCAATGTAAAGTATACTTATAGAAGTCCTTGGGATATGCATTGTGAAGAAAAGAGATTTTTAAAAATTCCTGCTTTTGTGGAATTAACATTTAAGTTGGAGAATACAAATCATAACAGATGTGTAAATTATGTAGTGTGGGGGAGGGTGCGAAGTGCTGTGAAAGAAAGAACAAAGGAAAAATTGGGCAGGGGAAAGGGAGTGAAATTAATATTTTTTTTTTAGGAGAACATATTTTTTCTTTATTTTGTTAGACTGGTAGCTCCTTTGACAAATAAAGACAGTAGCTCAAAATCTAGTGGTAGAAATGGTGCAAGTGTATAAGGCAAAAAGCAATAATGCAAAAGAGAAACAAATAATCTAAACTTGTTTCTATGGTTCTATGATCTTAATGTGTTTATAAACATGAAATCATTCCTTTAATGGAATCTTTCTCTTCTAAACCCTGTACGTGAACACTGTGAGTACTGACAGATTCTTTCAAAGTGAGGGTGTCAGATTATTCCTTATTCCTGTTGTTTACACTTAGAAGCAAATGTCTGCTAATTTCCAAACGTAGATGAAGACTTAGATGTAGAGATATTCATTGCATCAGTGTTCTCAATAGAGAAAAACTGGAAACAGACCAGATGCCCATCAATGGAGGAAAGGATGTGTAAACTATTTGGAAATTATAGCCATATTTGGAAATTATACAGCAGGTAAAATATATAGCTAGAATTATATGTATTGTCATGGAAAACTTTTGAGGACATAACATTAAGTTTTGAGAAAAACAAATTTCAAAATAATATACTTAGTAAATTGATATTAAAATAATCCAAACAAATCAAAACTATATATTGGTATATACATATGTATATATGATTAATCAGTTTGTTTTTACTAAGTTTTTAGTCAATCTCTGTATTCTAATTGAAGATCCATATCCTTTTTGATGTGAAAGGCTATCATATAATACATTCTTTGATATGATTTGGATCTGTATCCTCACCCAAATCTCTTGTTCAATTGTCATCCCCAATATTGGAGGTGGGACTTGGTGGGAGGTGATATGGTTTGGCTGTGTCCTCACCCCAGTCTAATCTTGAAATGTAGCTCCTATAATTCCCATGTGTTGTGGGAGGGACCCAGTGGGAGATAATTGAATCATGGGAAGTGATTTTCCCCATACTGTTCTCCTGGTAATGATTAAATCTCATGAGATCTGATGGTTTTATAAGGGAAAACCCCTTTCACTTGGTTCTCATTGTCTCTCTTGTCTGCTGCAATGTAAGATGTGCTTTTTGCCTTCCACCATGATTGTGAGGCCTCCCTAGCCACATGGAACTGTGAGTCCATTAAATCTCTTTTTCTTTCTAAATTACCCAGTCTTGAGTATGTCTTTATCAGCAGCATGAAAATGGACTAATATGGGAGGTGACTGCATCATGGGGCCAGAATTCTCATGAATGGTCTAGGCCATCCCCTTGGTACTGTCCTCATGATAGCGAGTGAGTTCCTGCGAAATCTGGTCAGTCAAAAGTGTGTAGTACCTTCCCCTTCTCTCCTCCCTCTACTATCTCTTGCTCCTGCTTTCACCATGTGAAGAGCCTGCTCTTGCTTTGCTTTCTGCTACGAGTAAAAGCTCCCTGAGGCATCTCTAGAAGCAGATGCCTCCATGCTTCCTGTACAGCCGGCATAACAGTGAACCAATTAAAGCTCTTTTCTTTATAAATTTTGCAGTCTCAGGTATTTCTTTACAGGAATGGGAGAATGGGTTAATACATTCCTATAGCTATTTGTGTCTATAGCTCCCTGCCTTGTCTTGCCTGGCTTTATAACCTGTCTTCCTTAATGGAATGTTAGAGGGCATAGTGTAAGCAGAAGCTTTAAATGTCCTCATGTGTTTTGCCTGAGCTCTTTCACTTTACTATTTTGCATTAGAAAATTCAAGTCCTGGTAGCTGATGGTCCCAGAGGCAAAAGTTAGAATGAACCGATACTGATCTATAGCCTGAAGTGGAGCTACCTTAGCTGCCCCATAATATCTTGACCAATAAAAATAAATGTTCCAAGCCTCTGATTTTTTTTTTTTAGACGGAGTCTCTCTCTGTCACCCAGGCTGGAGTGCAATGGCACAATCTCGGCTTACTGCAACCTCCGTCTCCCAGGTTCAAGCTGTTCTCCTGCTTCAGCCTCCCAAGTAGCTGGGACTACAGGCACCCACCACCGCGCCTGGCTAATTTTTGCATTTTTAGTAGAAATGGGGTTTCACCATGTTGGGGAGGCTGGTCACAAACTCCTGACCTCAGGTGATCCATCCACCTTGGCCTCCCAAAGTACTGAGAATACAGGCATGAGCCACTGAGCCCGGCCTAAGTCTTTGATTTTTGAGGTTGCTTGTTATGAAGCATTATTGCAGCAATAGCTAAGTGATACAATATGTTCAGATGTGAGTGCTTAGAAAAAGATCACGAACAATAGTTACCAGACTATAATCTTTATATCTGAGAATTGGGATTGGCTGTGAACAGGTGTATTAGTTCGTTTTCACACTGCTGATAAAGACATACCCAAGACTGGAAAGAAAAATAGGTTTAATGGACTCACAGTTCCATGTGGCTGGAGAAGCCTCACAATCATGTGGGAAGGTGAAAGGCACTTCTTGCATGTCGCAAGACAGAATGAGAGGGAAGTGAAAGCCAAAACCCCTTCTAAACCACCAGATCTTGTGAGACTTGTTCACTACCAGGAGAATAGTATGGGGGAAATCACCCCCATGATTCGGTTATCTCCCGCCGGGCCCCTCCCACAACACGTGGGAATTATGGGAGCTATAATTCAAGATGAGATTTGGGTGAGGACACAGAGCCAAACCATATCAGCAGGATTATAATTATTTTCCCATACTGCTGAATTCATTTTAATTAAAATATATATATATATATTTTTGAGATTGAGTCTTACTCTGTTGTCCAGGCTGTAGTGCAGTGGCTGATCCCAGCTCACTATAACCTTCACCTCCCAGGTTCACATGATTCTCCTGCCTCAGCCTCAGAGTAGCTGGGATTTCAGGCACCCACCACCATGCCCCACTAATTTTTGTATTTTTAGTACAGATGGAGTTTCACCATATTGGCCAGGCTGGTATCAAACTCCTGACCTCAAGTGATCTGCTGGCCTCGGCCTCCCAAAGGGCTGGGATTACAGGCGTGAGCCACCGTCCCCAGTCTTCATTTTTAAAATTTAATTTAATCTTTGAATAGATAATACATTTTGTATGATTCAAACATCAAAACAATATTAAACATATTCACTAAGAAGTTCATCTCCCACTCTTTGCCATCCACCCCATTGCTGCACCCTGTAAATAATAAATTAGTATCTTGTTTACCTCATCAGAGTTCTAAATTCATGCTCTTATTTTCCCTCTTTATTACCTGTGTTTTTTTCTTGACTTTGCTTTTTTCTGTCATTAGCATATCATAGAGATCTAGTTATTTTAGCCCATGTACACCTTCTGCATTCGATTTCTACAAGTGTCTAATATTCCATGGTGTAGAAGTACTTTACTCAGTCAGTCCAGTATTTTTGGGAACTTGGATTATGTCTAGACTTTTTCTACTACAAACAATGCCCACAATGAAAAATCTTGCACATATTCTACAAGTGTGCCATCATCTGCAAATAAAGTTTTATCTTTTCCAGTTTTAAAAAAGTTGTGCCGGGCGTGGTGGCTCATGCCTGTAATCCCAGCACTTTGGGAGGCCGAGATCAGGAGATCGAGACCATCCTGGCTAACACAATGAAACCCCGTCCCTACTAAAAATACAAAAATATTAGCCGGGCATGGTGGTGGGTGCCTGTGGTCCCAGCTACTCAGGAGGCTGAGGCAGGAGAATGGCGTGAACCCGGGAGGCGGAGCTTGCAGTGAGCCCAGATCAGGCCACTGCACTCCAGCCTGGGCAACAGAGCGAGACTCCGTCTCAAAAAAATAAATAATAAATAAATAAATAAATAAAAAGTTGTATTTTGTTTTAAATTTACACATAATTGTATATGTTTAAGGGGTAGAGCGTGATGTTTCTATACATGAATACATTATGTAGTGATCAAGTCAGGGTAGTTAGCATACATGACCTCACAAATTTATCATTTCTTTGTGGTAAGAGCATTCAAAATTCTCTCTTCTAGCTATTTTGAAATATACAATACATTATTGTTAACTATAGTTATCCTACTGTGCAGTAGAACAACAGAATTTCCTTTGCTACTTTTATGCACTAGCTTTCTTTCTCTTACCCAATTGTTTAGCTGAATACTTTTAATACAAAGTTAGATAGTAGAGTTGATAGTGGCCATCCTTAGTCTAGTTCTTCTTGTGTTTCTCCGATAGGAAAGAGCTAGTGTTTGGGCTTGCTAATCTACAATCATGTACCAGGTAAGATCTTTGCCACAAACAGTACAATGAAATTAAGTAACTAACAGGAGTTTAATGAAGAGAAAACATTTATAAATATGTAGGCAGGATTAAGGAACCAAAAAGTTTCTCCAGCACACATATTAAGGAAGTGCCTACTGAATCAGTTTTTATTACATATTTTAAAAATTAAGAACACAGTCGAATTGATTAAACAACTTTTCATTATCCATGGAGGTGATCCTAGGTTTTTGTTTTTAGATCATGAATAGAGTAAGTTCTATTAAAATAACTTACTGAATCTCTTAATATTGAGCCATCTTTCACACCTAAATTTAATGATTATGTCCAAAGTTTTTAAACTTCATACAAATGGAATAATAAAATAGGTACACAAACACACGTGACTTCTTTTGCTTAATGTGAGATTTCATCCATTTGTGTGTAACCATCTATATGTATACCGTGTAATATACTCTTTCATATTTTACTTTGCAAATATTCTATTTTATTCTACTGTTGGTGAATATTTGGGTTATTCTAGTTTTAGCTACTTAAAAATTCTGCTGCTGTGAATATTCTTAGACATGTCCTTTGATGTACATAATGTACACATATCTATTTACCTAGAAATAGAATTGTGGGGATTTTAGATGTACTTATTTAATTTATTTTTTGGGAATTCCTAATGTATTCTGGATATGACTCCTTTGTCAGAAATATGTTTTAATTTTACTTTTTCAAATTATCATTTATCTCTTCAAATACTTAATGATGTCTATTGACAAACAAAAATGTTTAGTTTTTATGTGGGATAGTTAATCATTGTTTTCCAATATAATCAGTGCTCCTTACCCTATTTATACATTTTTTAAATTCAAAGTTCCTGAAGAATTTTCTTGTGTTGTTTTCTAGAACTGCACTGTTCAATACTGTACCCAGTAGCCTAGGGTAGCTATTTAAGTTTAAACTTAAATTACAATAAATTGAAAATTCATTTCCTCATTTGTGCTAGTCATGTTTTAAGTACTCAGTAGTTACAAGTGGTTTGGTGGCAACCCTACTACTGGACATTGCAAATAGGGAACATTTCTATGATTACAGACATTTCCATTGGACAGCACTGTTCTAGAAGCTTTTGTCATTTACTGTTCACTTTTCGATCTACAATCCATCTGGAATTTTTATGGTAGAACTGCAGCAATTGGCTTTTACTGTGGAACAAACCACCCCAAAACATAGCTTAAAACAGCGATTTCATTTAGCTCACAATTCTGTGAGATGGCTGGGACGGCTGGGTTGGCTGGGATCTCTTCCACATGTCTCTCATGCTATGTCAATAGGCTGGTCCAGGATCATCAGATGATGGTCTCAGGGTTTCCAGCAACAAGAGGGCAAGTCCTAATGCACGAGTGCTTTTCACAACTCTGCATATGTCACACTTCTTATTGTCCCTTTGGCTAAACAAGTCATGTATCCCTGCCTAGATTTAAGAGGATAAATAATTAGACTTCACTTCTGATATGAGAAAAGACAAAATCACGTCACAGAAATGCATAGAGGAATGGGCAAGATTTGTGGCCATTTTTGCAACTAATATTAGTGACCTATGGGTCAAGATTGTTTTTTCTATATGCCTATACAATTGATCTGCTACATTTATTGAAAAGACCATTTATTCCCCACTCAATTGCAAAGTTCACTTTAAAAAAAATAGCTTGTCTGGGACTGCTTCTGAACACTTGATTCTGTTCCACTGCATTATTTATCTATCTTTGTGTAAATAATAAATATTTTAATAATTAATGCTTCATAATTTATTTTGATACCTGACAGTGTCTTTTAGCCTTGTTGATTTTTAAAGAGGGTCTTAGCTGTTCTTGGCCATTTGTATTTCTATGTAAATTTTAGGGTCCACCTGTCAATTTCCACAAAAAAAAAATCTGTTGAAATTTTTATTGGGATTTTATTGGATCTGTAGATCCATTTGGGATAATTTGTCTCTCTGAGTTTTCCCATCTATGAATAAGGTACATACCTCTGTTTATTTAGGATTCGTTTTATTTCTGTTACTGTTTTTTATTTTGCTCAATAGAAGTCTTATGTCTCTTCCATTATCTTTATTCTTAAGCAATTGAAGTTTTTTTTCTTTCATTCTTTTCTGTTTATGTTTGGAATGTTGTTACATTGTTTTCATTAACTTTTTGAAAATGTTTTCTCCAGTGAGTTTTTATTGTCTGCAGGAAGGTTACACCATTCTTTTTCATCACTTTCTTACTGAGTTTGACACAACTCTCTTAATAAATAAAATATCAGATAAAAAATCAGTAAGGATACAGGATATCTGAGTAATACAGAACAAAATTGAACAAATGGACACTTGCCCGAAATCTTTGTATGGAGGCAGAATATGTTCCTCTTATTCTATCTATATTTGAAGAACATGAATTTTCCCACCTGGCAGCAGGTGGTTCCAGCAGTGTGGATATGTTGGGAGTGAAATGAAAATGTGTCATAGTAGATATACTGGTGCTCCCTTCTCTGTTTCAGCAGAGGCCTTAATAAATGGCCCCTCTCTGTTTTCACTTCTTCTCTGGCTTTCAGACCTTACATGAATACAGAAGAATCTCTATCCCCAGCTCTGAGCTTCTCAGATCTCTTCACATTCTTTATTTCCAAAATATTGGACTCACCTTTAGAAGTTGCATTTTGCTGAAGCTTTCAAGTCCAGATACATCTGCTATCTTTTGTATTTTCTGAACTTACTTTTTGCTCACTTCTGGGTAGCTTCTGGACATACTGTCTCTACACTTCCACAATAATCATACTCTGTTCAGTCTCAAAACAGTCTTCTCACGGGTAGGGACTTCTCCTTTGGGTAGGAATATTTGAATAAGGTTTCTGGGGGCTTCCTGTCCCTAGGCACTTTTACACTTTTGTTCTTTCTCAAAGTATGTTTTGGTATTGCCTCTCCAGCACATACATACTATTTGGAATAATACTAGAACTTCCTATATTTTATTACATGAGTACTGAGAATTAATAATATATTGTTTCTACAATTGAAGGAAGCAAAGAAGAAAAAATGCTTTATTTCTTAAGCTTTTGAAGAGGAAAGAAGACATGGTTATAAGTATCTGGGGGCTGGGCATGGTGGCACATGCCTGTAATCCCAATACTTTGGGAGGCTGAGGCCGGTGGATTGCTTGAGCCCAAGAGTTTGAGACCAGCCTGAGAAACATGGTGAAACCCTGTTTCTCCAAAAAAATAAATAAATAAAATAAATTACAAAAAATTAGCCAGGGATGGTGGCATGCGCCTGTGGTCCCAGCTACTAGGGAGGCTGAGATAGGAGGATTGCCTTAGCCAGGGAGGTCAAGGCTGCGGTGAGCCATGATGGTGCCACTACACTCCAGGCTGGGCGACAGAATGAGACCCTGTCTCAAAAAATAAATGAATAAATAAAAATCTATGATGTGGTACTTAGCCAAGTCTATAAAAGAACATTTGTATTATAAATTGATGGAAACATAAATTTGGTGTTTAATCATGATACACACTATCCCAATACAGGCTCTTGCTGCCAAGTAGTGGTGTTAACCAAATTTCTCCCAACCATTCCATTTACTTTGGAGACAACTCTTAGTTGTTCTACTTTTAAAATCTCTTTAATTTAAAACCCATAGTTCTCTATTTCATTAACTGATTTTATCTTGATTTTCTCTTTAGTGCAGATCAAAATAAATTTTGTTGTTTATCAAAAATGAAACCAATACATTTTCTTTTATAGGGAAGTTTATGATTTTCTAGAGCATTATGATATGATTTTGAGGCAAAAGTTTACAAATATTTTCTTTGGTTCAATTTCAAATTAATGAAATTTATAAATTGAGTTTTAAGCCATTTATGTTATTTTTCAGTGTGGAACCTAGATAGAAATTCAATGATTAACCCCTGCTCTGACATAACTCCTTCAGAGATCAAAGAATAACTTGTTAAGCACTTAGAAAATATAATAGATTTGCTAAAACCCATACAATCCTGAACTGTTTAGAATTTCCAGTTACCTGTCAGACTTTGAACTAGAGAAAAGGGACAAGTTTAAAGGACTGAACAAAACACCTATTTAACTTCTCTACTGACAATGAGGAAACATTAATTCATAGATATCGTGCACATGATTGTTTTACTCAAAATATTATAATACAGCTTTCGTGATAATTTTGGAGAATATTTACATTATTGTAATGTTACTTTTCTGAAAACAAACGATCTACATTGTCTCAAATAAATGTTGGTAAACATTGGGATCTGATCTTTTCTCCATATTGTGTATTCTTAGAGCACTTGTATACTATTCCAGTACTTTGCAATTTAAATGATTTAATTATTTTGAAACAGTTTGTTTAATGTCTATTTTGTCCAGCTATGTCATTAGTTGCACAGAAAAAAATTACATCTGTTTTTGTCAAAAGCTATCTCCACTTCCTAGGTCAGTGTCTAGCACTCAGTGTCTATTTATTGGCTAACAAACATTGAGCTGCATAAAAGTCTGTTGAAGTCTTTGTAGCATCTGTGAGTTAGGCATGTGATGGGGAGCTTAAAATCAAAAATCACAAATAAACATTCTAATGTTCATAGGTTTACTCAAACTGTTTTTCAAGGGCTGCTCTTTCAATAGCTTCTGCAGTTAGGATTTCCAAGTAACTGCTAACAAATAGCACTTACTATAAATGTACCTCCCTCTAAAATATGCTGCTCTGTTTCATCTTTTTCTTTTCTAGTATTTTGCTACCATTATATTATCTTTCCTGTTAGACAATGGGCATCTTTAGGGTAAGGACTTGGTATTTCCAGTAAGGACTCAGAAATATTTCTTGATTAACTGATAGATTGAATGGATAAAAAAATCACCAGCCCATTATTAATATGAATGCCCTTATTAAGTGGATTCCTACATAGAAAAGAATTAAAAAGCAAAAGTTACACTTTGATTTAAATATCTTGCTTCTGGTCTTCTCTGTGGAGAAAAAAATTATACAATACTTAATATATTAAAGAATGATTTGTTTATAAATAAAACTAGCTCAAACTCAATGTTCAAGTAAATTCTATCATTTAAGCTCTCTCTTTAAAAATAAACTATCTTAAATTTAAATTTACGTATACATATTAGAAATGTCTCAAATTTTGAGAACTAACGTTGGTGATTGATATAGTTTGGCTGTGTCATCCCCCAAACCTCATCAAAATTGTAATCCTCATATGTTTTTGGGAGGGACCTGTTGGGAGGTGGCTGGCTCATCGGGATGGTTTCTCCCATGCTCTTCTCATGCTAGTTAGTAATTTCCCACAAGATCTGGTTGTTAAAGTGTCTGGTACTTTCTGCTTTGTGCTGTGTCTCCCCCTCCCCGAACTCTGTTTTGCCTGCCCACCATGTAAGACGTGCCTTGTTTCCCCTTCCACTTCTGCCATGATTGTAAGTTTCCTGAGGCTTCCCAAGTCATATGGAACTGTGAGTCAACTGAAGCTCCTTTCTTTATAAATTACCCAGTCACAGGTAATATCTTTATAGCAGCACGAGAACAGACAAATATAGTGATTCATCTGGGTAAAATCATCTTATTGTTACAATTTAACAAGACTACTACTCTCATGAGAATTATAATCAGACTCTGAAGGGATTTTAAAGGAATACTTTCAAAAAGCATTTTTAGTGATGATTGTTTATTGAAATAAGTGTATAATGTTTCTGGTTGAATACTTGAAGGAAGGTTGGCTGACAAATTTCACGGTTGTCTACTAATAAGTCTCTTTAGAGTATCAGTATAAAATATTTGTGCAATACCTCTGAATTTATAAAGTATATTTTCATGTTGCATATCAGAGAATTTTCAAAACCATGTGAGTTATTTAGTATGTTGTTTATTTTACAAAATAGAAAACTGAAGTAACAGAGGCATTAAGGGGTTACTCATGACCTCCTATTTTTACACTACAGATTTTACACCCTAGTTTTTTTGATGAAAGGTGGGACACTGTTCTTTGGGTTTGAATAGGTGTCTTTCCTAGATAAACAACACAGGTTAGAATGGATGGTTTCTTACATACAGGGATATAGAAGCTAAGTACTACAAAGCAGTGTCTCTACCATCCCCAGATAGACTCAAAGGTCAATAGAAAAGGGAACAGAATCTGCCTCACATTGTGGTTAAGTTCTCAAAGATGTTTAAAAATGCTTTCTTCAATTTAACTTCTTTTTTTAGTAGCATGAGCCTCTTAGCCACTGAATTGTGGAGTTTTATTGGTGTATACAATCACAGGAGAAAAATCTGTAAAATTTGAAAAATCCATTGTTTTCTTCTTTTCCTCAATCAAATTCTCTCTCTCTTTCTGTCTCTCTCTTCCATTATACACACATGTCATGTAAAATATATAAGATACTATACAATTAATCATTTGTTTGCTTATCTACCCATTGCTAAGATATTAATTTTGAGGCCCTTGTTCATTGAGAAGTTGCTGGGACATTTAGAAAGGAGTGCTTTTACCACAAAAGAGAAACTTCAAATAATGTCATCCATATAGATTTTGGATTTTTACTTTAGTTATAGTAGGATTTTATCATGCAATATGCTTTCTTTTACCAGGCGTATGGCTTGAGAAAAGGATTTGAAAGGAGTGGTGCATCCAGGGTCACTTAAGAGCTTCAAAATGACCCTTGAGGGCAACTGTGGCATTTAGATTACCAAAAGAAATAAACATGTCTAAGAAAATTTCAACTTGTTATTATCTAAATTTAAGACATTGACAAGCATTTGACCTTGATGGTCCCAGTAAAAAGTGATGGTAAGCATATGAAGAAGTATTGCTTTTCTTTGTTTCTCTTCTTTCTCTATTGCCCAAACTTAAAGCAGCATTGAGTAAGATTAGTTTTTTTTTTCTAATTTATATATAATAGTTGTACATAGTTTTTAGAACTTTTTGATTGTAACATTCTCAATGCTATCAGAAATGAAAAGGGCAGTATTCATTTCATGTGTTGAACCGCTAACATATTCATCATTTAAATTTGTGTTCATAAGATATAATAAAAGTGTTAGACATTTTATAATTCTAATTTCTTTCATGCAGAGGGTCTCTAGAAGGAATATTCTAGAAAATGATACCATCACCTCTCTGTGATATCCCAGTTTATTGTAGAACTTGGAATACCATGTAAAAGAAATAAAAAATATTTAGTTTATTTTGGGTAGAATTAAGAATAAAATAATAAAATTGGTGTTAATCAGTATTTGACTAGGCAGAAATTATAGAATCTTCTACATAATTTTAAGATCTGTATTTACCATCTCATTGCCAATTAATTATCAATTACTTAAGCAAATATTGCACAACTGTTTGCTAGGCTCTGTTATAGGCTCCTGTGATTTATAGGTTAATAAAACATATAAATTCTGCTCACCAAGCATTTATATATAACGTGTATGAACATTTGATACATACTTATACTGTGTTAAAATGTATGTAAACAGGCCAGACTCAGTGGCTCACGCCTGTAGTCCCAGCACTTTGGGAGGCTGAGGTGGGAGGATCACTTGAGGACAGGAGTTCAAGACCAGCTTGGCCAACATGGTGAAACCCTGTCTCTACTAAAAATACAAAAAAATTAGCTGGGCGTGGTGGCGGGTGCCTGTAATCCCAGCTACTAGAGAGGCTGAGGCAGGAGAATCGCTTGAACTCAGGAGGCGGAGGTTGCAGTAAGCCAAGATCATGCCATCATACTCCAGCCTGGGCAACGAGAGTGAAACTCTGTCTCAAAAAAAAAAAGTATGTAAACATTTAATAGATTTTATAACACAGCAAATAATGCCAGTGGTGCATCTAAAAGGCTAAAGAACCATTGGAAACACAGCATATAAAGTTACAATGTTGGAGAGCCTTTTATTCATTATCCAACAAATATTTTGTGAACTCACCAAAGATGGAAATGCTATATTGAAAACTTTCTGTACTGATTTTAGTGATTCTAAGAATCACAGAGTTGTAAATCATATAAATGTAATAACCTGGTATGGAAGATGGATGAGAAAAACTCAGTAACAGCACTAATCAATGCAATTGCTGTGACAATCATCAATAATGTAGTGCATTTTTTTTTCTTGATGAAGTGGACTTGTCAAGCTGTAGAACAGTGTGGTTTGTAGTAGCTAGAATCTGCACACACCATTTGGGTCAAGCTACAATGTGCCTGAGGGGCATCATGCTCTACTGGTCAAAGAAGAGTTCAAAAAGAAATGTTACTGTACCCCCTGCCCCCAGGAATGTTGTTTTACACTGTGGTTTCAGAATGTTTCTAGAAAAATACAAATGTTTTATTGAATGCTTTTTTACATTGGGGTTTCAGAATATCTCTAGAAAAAAGCAAATATTTTATTTAAATATAAAACATGACTTCACCAAATAAATTGTATATCCTACCTTAATTTTAAAAACATTCTTGGTGAGGCACGGTGGCTCTCGCCTGTAATCCCAGCACTATGGGAGGCCTAGGTGGGCGGATCATGAGATCAGGAGTTTGAGACCAGCCTGGCCAACATGGTGAAACCCCTTCTCTACTAAAAATACAAAAAATAGCTGGATGTGGTGGCGGGCACCTGCAGTTCCAGCTACTTGGGAGGTTGAGGCAGGAGAATCATCTGAACCCGGGAGGTGGAGGTTACAGTGAGCAGAGATCACACCATTGCACTCCAGCCTGGGCGACTCTGCCTCAAAAAAAAAAAAAAAAAAAAAAAAAAGTAGGCTTTCAAAATATTATAAAATGATGTATTTATATTTGCATTTAGAAATATGTTTAAAAAAGAAAAAAATTAGGTGAATTTAAGAACATGTAAGAAAGATTTAAATATCTTCCTTCTACATTGATAACTAATAGAATTGATGGTTATTTAAATGACTGTATCTGATTGTTTAGACACATTAAGTGAGGCAACTTAGCTCAGATAAAGTCACTCCAACAATCCCCTTCAAAAAGCCAGCAATTCACCCAACTTAACCATTTTAACAAAAAAGAACCTCTGTTCCTGTTGCTTTTATCACAGAATCGGGATGTCGGGGGTGAGAGACAAACTATAGAACAAGCTTTTATAAACATACAAAATGATATTTTCCTTTAGAATGGGCAAGGAAAGTTTCATTGAAAAGAACACATCTCAGGTAAAGCTAGTTTTACTTTTATTCTTCATCTTCTTAAAGCTGGCTGTAGAGAAGCTCATTGTGTTGCCTTATACTTTTTGTTCAAGGCACCTGAGCAATACACAATGTATCACTTATCAGTAGAACAAAAGACTCCTTCATCAGTCAGACTCCGGGGAAGAGGACAGCTGCAGACTCAGAACCACACTAGGCAGGTACTTTGCTTGAGACAGAACGGGAAATAGACCATTCATGTGGACCTTCATGTCTAACCCTATTTAATTTGACTCAAGCAAGATTAGTCTCTTTCAAAACACACCTATGTTTAATGGTAATCTTAGATGTTTGTTTCTTATTAGAGACTTGGTTCAGAAAATGCAGAAAGCACTTTTTATTATGTGGGTTTTGCAATAGAAACAATGGCTATTTTTATTTAGCTGAAGAGTGCTGCTATAGATAAAGATTTCTACATTGTAGAAAAATATCTTTATTGCAAAAATTGCAATATAAACATTTTTTTTATCTGAATGTAAGACCAAAGAAAATCAGGAAGGTTTTTTGCTATTGATAGTGTAAATGAACATTAAAAGAAAAATCTTTCATTGTCCTGCAAAGATACAATTAAAATTAATAGTTTAATCCAAATACGAATCTTATCATTGAATATATTCTTTTTCCTTTAATGTGTGTATAGATAAATAAATAAATAAATAAATATATATATATATATCCTTTTACGATTCTAAGTTATACTCAGATTTCCATTAAATTAAAAGAATCAGTTTGGAAGGTTATTAAAATGTAGAAACCCAAATTCTTGAGAAATTATGAAAGAAATAGCTGTTTCCTGAATAATTCAAGGGTTTCTTAGCTGCTATGTAGGCTACCCCCTATGGGAATAATTTAATACAGAATGTTTCATGCAAGTCAGCATCAATCACATTTTTCTTTCATTCTGTTTTGTGTGTCTCTGACATAAATGTTTGAGTAATCACACATTAGAATAATAAAATATATTGATGCTTATGCCATCATTTACTCCATGACAATAGTATAAACAAAATGTTATCATATATTTGCAGTATGAATAATTGCAGGACCTCATTAATTTGGGGTGCCCTTGGGGAAGAAAAGAGAATCTATATTAAAAAATTTAGGAAAACAAAAAAAATTGACAAACTACTTACAAGTATAGACTGACTCTTAAGTGACTTAGAGACTTGAAGACAGGGCATACAGAAGTTCTTGGTTGAAGAAATAGTTCAAAATTGTTTATAATTAGCATATTCACTTTTGCCAATAGATGCCTCTATCTGGTTGAAAATTCTTCTTTCTACAGTGATCTCTTGATCTCCTACAATAATTCGGGCACTGATTTGGATAATGCGGATGGCTGTGAATAAAACAAAATGATTGATTTTCAGTAGCTTGATCACAAGGGCTGTGAGATATTTCGTATTAGTCATTTAAATCACTAAATGGTTGAAATTAACTTTATCACAGTATAATTACAAACTTAGGTTTTGTGCAGATCTAACTTTTCATTTAGTGTTTTCTCATTTGTGTAGGTTAGAAAATTGCTTCCCAGTTAAATAAGTAGTAGCTAACATTTCAAATTGGTATTGCTATAATATGGCAGGTCATTATGTATGCATGATTATCTTATATGTATCAATTTGATACACAGATTGCCTATATCTATATATTTAAATATAGGTGTGTATATCTCTTTACATATAAATTATCTATTTATAGACATGCAGATGCTCCTCTTCTTACAATGGGGTTATGTCCTGATAAATCTATTGTTAAGTTGAAAATATTGTGAGTTGAAAATGTATTCAATACATGTAACCAGTGAACATTATAGTGTAAACGGGCTGATCTTACATACGCTCAGGACGTTAACATTAGCCTACAGTTGGGCAAAATCATCTAACAGAGAGTCTATTTTATAATAAAATGTGGAATAGCTCATGTGATTTATTGAATAGTGTACTGAACATGAAAAACAGAATGGTTGCATGAGTAGTCGAAGTGCAGTTTATACTGAATGTGTATTGCTTTCGCACCATCATAAAGTTGAAAAATTGTTAAGTTAAATCAGGGGTGTCAAATCTTTTGGCTTCCCTGGGCCACATTGAAAGAAGAATTGTCTTGGGCCACACATAAAATACTCTAACACCAACAATAGCTGATGAACCAAAAAAAAAAAAAAAAAAGAAAAAAAAAAAGCTTGAAAAAATCTCATAATGTTTTAAGAAACTTTACAAATTTATGTTGGGCCACATTCAAAGCCATCCTGGGCTGCAGGTTGGACGAACCTGAGTTAAACCATCATAAGCTGAGGACAGTCTGTGTAAATATAGACATATACACTCTGGTCCATATACCAAAGGCCCAATTAAACTGATATTACAGAATTCCAAAAAGCATAATATACCTTGCTTCTTTAAAAATATTCCCTTTTTGTTTACTTTACATAAGATTCTTGTTAAATGGAAATTTAAAAATCAAAGCAGTCAAAAAGAGTTTGAATTGAAAATTGGATTCTGCCGGGCGCGGTGGCTCAAGCCTGTAATCCCAGCACTTTGGGAGGCCGAGGCGGGTGGATCACAAGGTCAGGAGATCGAGACCATCCCTGGCTAACATGGTGAAACCCCGTCTCTACTAAAAATACAAAAAACTAGCCGGGCAAGGTGGCGGGCGCCTGTAGTCCCAGCTACTCGGAGGCTGAGGCAGGAGAATGGCGTGAACCCAGGAGGCAGAGCTTGCAGTGAGCTGAGATCGCGCCACTGCACCCCAGCCTGGGCGACACAGCGAGACTCCGTCTCAAAAAAAAAAAAAAAAAAAAAAAAAGAAAATTGGATTCTGAAGGTTTTGGTTCTTGTTGAGGACTTATTTCTTTAGGCATTTCTGCTTTTGGTAACATTACTTGGATATTATATTACATTCTCCCCCATGGTCTATCTCCCTGTGGTCCTCTTCACCTTCTATTTCAAAAGCAGCCAACTCACCTGTCTCCTAGAACCATTGTCTTCCTTTATCTACAGCTAGATGCAGAATTTAAGCAGGAATGATTTTTTCAGAATACTCCCAATTTTTTTGTTTTGACCCATTTTCAGACTGTGTAATCCCTGTCTCCTGATCATAATATATTTAGAAGCCATGAACACCTTTTTTCAGTTTATTCTTTGAAAACTGTTGATCAAAACTTGAGACATTTTTACTAATACTTCCCATTCTCTTCACAAACTTCATTCTTACTCTCATGGCTACTTTTGTGGCTATTAGTAAGGTAGTTCACTTTTTATGATGAAATGGAAATGACTCCTGATAAGGGTGAGAGTATATGTAATGGTACCATGAATGTTCAAATCATTCCATATGTCCTTATAAACTTTCGTTGCAATATCTCCCAAAGGACAATCTTGATTATTAGACAAAATGTTAACTTTTTTTTTTCCAGTTACCAGAGGCTTATTTTATTTTATTTTTGTTATTTTGGATATGGGGTCTTGTTATGTTTCCCAGGCTGGCCTTGAACTCTTGGACTCCAGTGATCCTCCAGCCTCAACCTCCAGAGTAGTTGGGATTTTAGGCATGGGTTACTGTGCCTGATTTCATTTGTTTTAATATTATTCTTCTTCCAGGGAAATAATTTTTGTAAATTGCATTGTATGTTGAAAAAAATGGAAATTATCAGTATGTTAATGAGAAAAGTAGAAAGATAGAAAATGTAAGAGGAGTCTTTCTTAGAGTTAACTTAGAATGACTGCTTCATTCATGAATGGGTATCACGGCTCTGTGGGAAACTTCTAGTAATTATCACTCTTAAAATAATAATGGTACCTTAAAATGAATAATCATGATGGCATTTGAATTTCAACTTTGAAATAATATGTCATGTCATATTTCTTTATACTTATTTCTTCAATCATCTATTATGGTAAAGATACTCTGGGAAAGGGATCTACTCAGAAGGTGCAGTGGAGAGCATCACAGAGACAGACACTCACCAGGAGAGGGAGAGACAACACCAAACATATCCTTCCATGAGAAGGAAGAGCCCCAGGCGACAGGCAGGGAGGAGGGAATCTGAGATGACTTCTACAATGTGTTTATAAAACAATGTGTCATAAATCTCATGAGACAAGCACATAAAAAATTATGGGAAGTCAGAGAGGAGATGCTAATAGAAACCGTGTTCACTCAGAGCAACTGTATAATGGTATTTCTTAGAGTGTTTTTCAGAACAATCAAATTGGTATTATATAGGCTCTTATTAAAAATGCCAGCTGAGCCCCACCTAAAACTTGCTCATTTCTAATTTCAGGGAATCTCTGTCCTGGAATTTTGGAGCTCAAGGAGTGGGGTCTTTGAGTCCGCTTTCCTCCTTGTGCAGGGAGGGGAAGTGAGAATGGGAGACACTGGATGGCTCTAAGATGAATCCCTCCCCCATACTCTTGAGACCATTTCTACTCTGGGCACCTGGGGCTTGCTGTTATCCATCTGCAGTTGGTGCTTTGCAGTTCTCATCAGGACATGGGGCTTCCTTAGCACTCCCTCCATTTCAAGTGCTCTCCTGTCTTGGTTTTCTTACCATTGCTCCATTCTGCATCTCCTCCCTTTCTTTTGCAGCTTCTGTTAAGCCTTCTTTATTGATTCCTCTTCCCCTGCCTTTCCTGGAATGGTTGGACGTCTATAGAATTCTGCCTCAATCCTCCCTATTTTCTCGCTTTTACTTCAGGAATGTATGAGTCTCCTTTCACGTGTGCCTTGTCCAATGCAGCAGCCCTCAATATCTGCCTACCTCTCCAGCTAGAATCATGTCACATTTTACTTTTTTAGTTTGCATTAGTTGTATTGACTGTGTTTTAACAACCATACAACTGATGAAAATCATGGCCTCTTCTCCTACTACTACTACTTAGGCTAGAAAAATCATGATTTACGTACTCCAAACTATGCAATTTTGTCTGCTCTGATGGCTTTAGCTATGACCTGTATACTAAAAAGTCCCATATCTATTACTCATTCTGAGATGTCTTTCATTTCCAACTTTTCCCTATTCATGTCCGAATTATTTTCTGCTATAAATTTGGCCTTTGTCTTTCATCAAATGTGCATGTACCTGCGTGTGCATTTGTGTGTGTATACATACATGTCTCCACTCATGCCTTGTATCCATTTGATCACTTATTCCCATCAATTCTGTTTCTGAAATCCTCTTTCTCTCCTCCACTCTTTTTCACTTCTTTCTGGTCTGGACTATTTTTTTTTTTTTTCCCTGCTGCTCTTCTCATGAGCAGTTCTATCACTTCCTAGATATCCTATTTCTTCATGTTGCTCTTAGAGTTATTTTTTTGATAATTGAAGTTTTTCTTTTACAAATTTAAGCCGTCAGTGTTTAAACAAACAAACCTCAATGTATCAAAAAAAGTTACAACAACAACAACAAAAAACAACAAACAAAACCTGTCACAAACTGGCCCCAACCTACCTAGGCAGCCTCACCTCTCTTTGCTGGTCACCTTCTTATTAGTTCAGAAGAATTAATAACTACATAGATCATGCACATAGTGGATACTTGGTAAATGATTGTTGGTGAGTGGAAAATACTGTTTAGGTACATTAACCAACTAGCAATATAAAAATAAACTTTTCCCCTAGACAAATAGAAATGTGTGAATTTTTTAGTGATGCAAGGGTCGAATTCATCAGCTCTTAAACTTTACTGAGCATTGGAATTCCCCAGTGGGCTTGTCAAAACCTGTATTGCTGGGCCCCACCCCCAGATTTTTGTTTCAATAGGTCTCAAAGAAGTCTGAGACAGCGTCCCATGATGGTGATGTTTCTGGTCTGGGGACCACATTTTATAATCTACTAATCTAGTTAATACTACTAAAATGGTTAAGTAAAAGTCATTAGCTTTTTTGTTGTTGTTCCTCTACACATCTAATTAAAGAGTCTACTCTTGTTTATGGCACCTGATAAGGTTTGGCTCTGTGTCCCCACCCAAATCTCACCTGGAATTGTAGTAATCCCCATGTGTCAAGGGTTGGGCCAGGTGGAGATAATTGAATCATGGGGGCAGTTTCCCCCTTACTGTTCTCGTGATAGTGAGTTCTCACAAGATATGATGGTTTTATAAGCATCTGGCATTTCCCCTGCTCGTACATTCTCTCTTTGCCTGCTGCCATCCATGTAAGATGTGACTTGCTCCTCTTTGCCTTCCACCATGATTATGAGGCTTCCCCAGTCATGTGGAACTGTAAGTAGATTAAACTTCTTTCTTTTGTAAATTGCCCCATCTCAGGTATGTCCTTATCAGCAGCATGAAAATGGATTAATACAGTAAATTGGTACCAGTAGAATGGGGCATTGCCAAAAAGATACCTGAAAATGTGGAAGCAACTTTGGAACTGGGTAACAGGCAGAGATTGGAACAGTTTGGAGGGCTCAGAAGAAGACAGAAAAATGTGGGAAAGTTTGAAACTTCCTAGAGACTTGCTGAATGGCTTTGACAAAAATGCTGATAGTGATATCAACAATAAGGTCCAGGGTGAGGTGGTCTCAGATGGAGATAAGGAGCTTGTTGGGAAGTGGAATAAAGGTGACTCTTGTTATGTTCTAGCAAAGAGACTGGTGGCATTTTGCCCCTGCCCTAGAGGTTTATAGAACTTTCAACTTGAGAGAGATGATTTAGGGTATCTGACAGAAGAAATTTCCAAGCAGCAGAGCATTCAAGAAGTGACTTGGGTGCTGTTAAAGGCATTCAGTTTTATAAGGGAGGCAGGGCATAAAATTTCAGAAAATTTGCAGCCTGACAATGTGATAGAAAAGAAAATCCCATTTTCTGAGAAGCAATTCAAGCCGGCTGCAGAAATTTGCATCAGCACCAAGGAGCCAAATGTTAATCCCCAAGACAATGGGGAAAATGTCTCCGGGATGTGTCAGAAGTCTTCACAGCAGCCCCTCCCATCACAGGCCTAGAGGCCTAGGAGGAAAAATGGTTTTGTGGACCAGGCCCAAGGTTCCTGTGTTGTGTGCAGTCTAGTGACTTGGTGCCTTGCATCTCAGCTGCTCCAGCCATAACTAAAAGGGGCCAAGTAAAGCTTGGGCCATGGCTTCAGAGGGTGCAAGTTCCAAGCCTTGGCAGCTTCTACATGGTGTTGAGCCTGCGATGCAAAGAAGTTAAGAATTCAGGCTTAGAAACCTCTGCCTACTGGGAGTGCCACCCAGTGGAGCTGTGAGAAGAGGACCAGCCTCCTCCAGATCCCAGAATGGTAGACCCACCTACAGCTTGCACCGTGCATCTGAAAAAGCCACAGACACTCAATGCCAGCCTATGAAAGCAACCAGGAGGGAGGCTGTACGTTGCACAGCCACAGGGATGGAGCTGCCTAAGACCATGGGAACCCACCCCTTGCATCAGCATGACCTGGATGTGAGACCTGGAGTCAAAGGACATCATTTTGGAGCTTTACAATTTGACTGCCTGCTGGATTTCAGACTTGCATGGGCCCTGTAGCTTCTTTTTTTGGCAAATTTCTCCAATTTGGAATGGCTATATTTACCAAATACCTGTACCCCCATTGTATCCAGGAAGTAACTAGCTTTCTTTTGATTGTACAGGTCTTGTCTCAGATGAGACTTTGGACTTTGGACTTTTGGGTTAATGCTGGAATGAGTTAAGACTTTGGGGGATTGTTGGGAAGGCATGATTGGTTTTGAAATGTGAAGACATGAGATTTGGGAGGGGCCAGGAGCAGAACAATATGATTTGGCTCTGTGTCCCCACCCAAATCTCACCTTGGATAGTAATAATCCCCATGTGTCAAGGGTGGGACCAGGTGGAGATAATTGAATCATGGGGGCTGTTTTCCTATACTGTTTTCATGATAGTGAGTTCTCACAAGATCTGATGGTTTTATAAGCATCTGGCATTTCCCCTGCTCACACATTCTCTTTTTGCCTGCTGCCATCCATGCAAGATGTGACTTGCTCCTCCTTGATTTTAGCCATGATTGTGAAGTTTCCCCAGCCATGTGGAACTATAAGTCGATTGAACCTTTTTCTTTTGTAAATGGCTCAATCTCAGGTATGTCTTTATCAGCAGCATGAAAATGGACTAATTCAGCACCTGTATGCCATGTACATAAGTTCTGCTGGTATTGTGAAGTCTTCTACGGCCTCCTGTGATGGTTAATTTTGTGTTATCTTGGCTATGCCATGGTATGTATATATTTGGTCAAACACCAGTCTACATGTCTCTGTGAAAATCTTTTAAAAATTTAAATCAGAAGATTTTGAGCAAAGCAGATGTCCCTCCATAATGGGAGTGGGCTTCATCCAATCAGTTGAAGTTCTTAGGAGAAAAGACTGAGGCTCCTGAGGAAGAGAAATTGTGCTTTCAGATTGCAACATCAATTCTTCCCTGGGTCTCCAGACTGCTGGCTTGCCCTGCAGACTTTGGACTCACTAGCCCCTACAATTGTGTGAACCAATTCCTTAAAATCTTTCTCTACTTTCATATCTCATTAATTTTATTTTTTTGGTTCTTTGGAGAACTCTGACTAATATACCGCCTATGTCCTTAACCAAGGATGCTGCAGAATTGGAAATTAACTGGAATCTACTCTCTGTCTTTGCCATGCCAGTGTAAAGTGTATTGACATCTTAAAGACTAGAAATCTGTTAGTATTTCAGCTGGGACATGATATAAGCAATATTCAAATGTAAATTGCATCATGTATATCGGTGCTAAAATTTTTAATCTTTGTTTAGATGAACCAGTCCTACTGAATTTTTCTTGATTTGGCATTTTAGAAAAATATCAAGCATACAAGTGAAATATAAGTGAATACAAAAGAAGAAATGTGCTTTTTTTCTTTTCAAATGCTAAAGTTTTTTATTAGCTGGCCAAGGTCAGTTAGCAAGAGGGAGAAAATTAATGGTCACTACAGCCATTAACAAAACAGGGACAGTGAAACTAGTTTCACTCTTTTCCCCAATATCTATAAATGAACATCTTAGCAGTAGTTGTGTCTTTGTGTTGGTTTTATAAGTAGATACTATTTCAAGGAGAAATTGAATCCTGGTGAAGTGAAATGGAAAAGTAATGAAAGTGTGTTTCCATCTCAAGCTTCCTGTTCATTTCAATAAAATTATTTTCTCATTATACCTCAGTTGCAGCTACCACAGTGGCATAATTATTTCTTAGTGGAAAGAAGGGATCAGCAATGTGACAGCATTTTGTCCAATTTCACACTAAGGAACATGATCATCGATTTTTTTTTCTTTTCTCTAGCTTATACTAACAGGAATGCAAGGATTACACAAAATAATTGCATATATGATCACTTCCTGCCAATATAAAATGTCACTGAACACAATGGCAGGGCCTATTTCCAAATGACTGCCGACATTTTGGTTTGGCCTATGAAGGTAAGTCACATAAGCTACTTAAAGCTGGAATCATAATCTTTCAAGATTAAAATCATGAAAGCTTTAAAACTGGCCTGATGCCAAATTTCAATTTCCTGTTGTGTCTTCGGGGGATAACGTGGTGAATATTGGAAAACAGTTCTTTTCGATGACTTTTCAGATACTTTTGTGCAATTCATTCCAACTTAGCCACTCTCATATTTTAAAAGCTGGCCAGTTTTTGGTAAGTTATGTACTAAGAAACCTGACACTTTAGTATTGTTTTCTCATTTATTAGTAATGATGCCGTGTAGAGCCTAAAAGCACAGATTTTGGACAGAGAGAAGAATAGATTTTCTTTTATTAGTTCAGTGATAACTTGGGGCAAGTTAATTAGCATCTAGCTAAAAATTATAAATAAAGGTGCTATAAGAATCATCTCGAGTGAGATGGTGCCTGTACTTTCTGTGGTACTGGTTACACTCCAGCCTGGGCGACAGAGCGAGACTCTGTCTCAGAAAAAAAAAAAAAAAAGAAGAACATAAACGCATTTTCACTTTAATGTGTGCTAGACATCCCCAAATTGACATGCCCGGTGCTGGACCCCTGATCTCAACTCCCAGTGTGCTTCACCTGCAACTTTCCCCATCTCAGGTGATGGCAACTTCATCTTTCTACTTTCCCAGGCCTCACCTTTTTCGTATCCCACATCAATCCTTGAGGAAAGCCTTTGAATCTATTTCCAAAATATTTCAAGAATGTAACCACTCTTCCTGCTTCCATTACAGTCACTTTGATCCAATACATCATCCTCTTTCAGCTGGGGGACTGCAACGGCTCCTAACCTTTTTCTTTGCTTCCACTCTTGACCCGCTGTAGTTTATTTTCAATTATCACACTCTTTCTTTTTGGTTTAACAGTTCAGAACCTTGATGATTTTCACAGTTCAGTAAGAGGCTTCCTTCAAACCTGTAGCCTACTTAAAAAATAATAGCATCTATAGAGTAGTTTTTTGTCAAAGTGTGCTCCACCAGTCACCTGCATCAGATATCGTTGGTTGTTTATTTGGGTGTTTGTTAAAAAATTCTTGGACCCTGATCCAGACCTGCATCACTCAGTCTCCTGGGCTAGTCTTGGTTGTCTATATTTTAAATAAAATCTTTAGGTAATTCTCATGCAAACTAAAAGCTGAGAACCACACTGATGAGAGGAGCTAGATATGCATTGTTTAGAGAATACTAAAAGGTTTCCTGAGTGCGTTTAATACCTGGCAGACATATTCGTACATTTGATTCTCTCTCCATTCCTTGTCAGAGATGAATTCTGCATACCCATCAGCCTCAAAATCTTCCCCTGAATATACTATACTTCTTTTTTTTTTTTTTTGTGCTATGTGGTGTATTCAACACTTTTTTAATAGCAAGTTTGTTAACAGCATAACACTCCATCATGTACACTGTGGAGGTGAGATCTGAGAGAAAACAATGAACATTTATTGATCATATTCATCAACTCAAACACTGGGGTATCAGCTTCTTTTATAACACCATCAGCTAGTGAATTCATGTTACCTTGTCCAAATCATAGGTATTTGGTAGCACATCTGGTACTCCTAATTTAAAACAATTTCTATTGTTTCAAATTAACATCTTTTCCTGCCAAAAAACAGTATACCTATACTTCTTTTTTTGTTGTTTAATACATGCAGCACCTTACATACTCTGCTTTTCAATGCCCTAATGAGGCACAGGGTAAAATGTCCTATAAAACAAATGGGTACATACAAAGAGTCTTATCTAACAATAGGCCATAACCATGTCATTTTTTTCTTATTGGTAGGTTTAACCAGAATTATGCTCTTCTATGCATAAGTGAACCTGAATTAATAAGTTTATTTATTTACTTACTTTGAGACAAGAGTCTCACTTTGTCTCCCAAGCTAGGGTGCAGTGGTACAATCACGGATCACTACAGCCTTGACCTCCTGGGTGTAAGTGATCCTCCTGCCCCAGTCCCCCAAGTAGCTGGGACCACAGGTGCACACCCCATGCCCAGTGAATTAAAAATTATTTTCCTGTAGGGATGAAGTCTCCCTATGTTGCCCAGGCTGGTTTTGAACTTCTAAGCTCAACCAATCCTCTCCTCTGGGCCTCCCAAAATGCTGGGATTACAGGTGTGAGCCACCACACCCAGCCGTAAATTAATAGTTTTAGAGCCACTTGAATTTGGCCTGCTTGCTTCAAAGGGCAGCTCAACACCTGAAGTGCTTTTATCTTCTCACACGTGTTGCTTGTGACTTCTTTTGCAATCAGTTTATAAAGTAACTCTCTATGAATTTTAACTCTTTCCTCCTGTCTATCAAGGATATTGAACTAAAGAGTAAGGGACAATTACTTGGAATCTGAGTGTGAAAGATTCATAGCTAATTTCTGTTTGAAAAAGAAATGTTCTTTTTTCCTTAAAGGAAAAAAAAACTATTTTGGCAGGTAATTTCCTGGGTAGCCACTAATATATGTATGTATTTTATTTACTTATCAATTTATTATAATTATTTTCATTTATTTGTTGGTTTCATATCATTTTCTTTACTATTACACATACTTCTTCTATTTAGTATAATTATTTTCTTCTTCAGAGAAGATTAGCCCAACAAGACAATTTGCATTTCATACAAGCTGATCTAGCAAAAGAGATCTTCAGAATTAATTATCCATGGACACTATGTCAAGTATTTATCAGTTAGAATGATTCAGTTGTGTATAACACAAAACCTAAATCAAGTGAGTTAACACCATAATGCAATTAATTTGCTCACAAAATAGGAAGTTCCGGAGTTAGGAAAGTCTTTGCAGTTAGCTGATCCAGCGGAGGAATCATTCAAGAACTCAGGCTTTTCCTAGTTCCCTGAATTCCCCTTCTCCAGTTTCCATTTTATCCTAAGCTGCTTCCCCTTTAAATTGTAGGATTGCTGTCAGTAGCATTGGTCTGAATGCCTCCTTGTTCTTATTCAATGGAAGAGTGTGTGGAGCTTTTTATGACTCTGTTAAGAGGTAGAAGAGTGTTCATAATTCCCAGCAAAATTCTCCTTCTAAATCATGAGCCTTAAGAGGGTCATTTACCCATTCCTGAACCAATCTGTATTTCCAGAAAAATCCCTTGTGCTGATGATTTAAGGTCGGTGCTTCTGAACCAACCAACCAACCAACCAACAACAACAACAACAACAAAAATAAAGGAATCTCATGAACGGTTTTACTGGATACAAGCCTAAGTCTGTTAAACTGTACTGTTGCTATGTAATTGTGCTGGGGAAAGGTGAAATGAATGTTTAGGGAGATTGGATTATGATGTGCAATACAACATTTTTAACATAATATTTTAGTGTTAAATATGTATGTATTTATAATATAAATAATTTAATATATTATATAATATATAAGCATATATATGAATATGTAAGCATATACTTTATATATATGAATATATATGTTCAGACTCTGACAGGAAATAAGTATCTGGATGAGAGAAAAGACCATTTGTTACTTAAAGAACATGTCAGTTCTCACATAGCTCCAATCTCTACGGGGTAACACAGGAAAGGCCTTATATTGCCCTGCATATGCAGAAGGTATTACACCCCAAGAGAGGAACCCTGAAATCATGAGACTTGGAGCTCAAGTAGAGGTGTGGCTGGTATAAGAGCCCATCTTCCCTCCTGCAGAGAGAGAGAGAGAGAGAGAGACCTTTACGCTGGAATATAAACAGATCTTCTCCAGCGAGGAAAGGGAAAGTCTCTAGACTCCCTAGCCTGGGATATAAGCAAATGGTTCTAAGGAGATAACACTAAATTTCTCTGGAACGATAAATCTATTATCTCTAGCTTCCAAGGCATATTTGTTCTTAGGCATCCTTTAACCAATGCCCTTTGCTCAGAAAGCCTAGATTGTCCAGAAATGTAAAAATATTCATGGAAAATGATCTCCTGATAGCTAAACAAAATTCTTCCAATAGAGATTTATAGAGTGGCATGAAAATTTCAATCTGGTAGGCAGTGAAGTACTGGAACACCTTATGCTTTGATGAGATCAAGTTGAATTGAATTGCCACATGTTTCTCAATACTTACCTCTTTTAAAACTTAAGTGACAAAAACATTTTATGTCTTCATTTCATTAACTCAAAAACAATTCACTCAGTATAAACTAAGGGCAAGTCAATACTGAGAAGTGATCAGAACGTTGCCTTTTCCTAAGGGAGCATGCAAGTTAATAAACAGTTCAGTGGACCCTTGAACGATGCCAGAGTTAGGGACACCAACTCCCTATGCAGTCAAAAATTTCAGTATAGCTTCTGACTCCCCAAAAGCTTAACTACTAATAGCCTACCCTTGGCCAGAAGTATTATTGATAACATAAAGTCAATTAATACATATTTTTTATGTTATATGTATTATATACTGCAGTCTTACAATAAAGTTAGAGAAAAGAAAATGTTATTAAGAAAATGCAAAGAAGAGAAAATACCTTCCCAATAATTCTGTACTTGTGAATACCAGAAGTTTATTCATCTGTTTCAAGATGAATTGTCTTTCTGAAATGGGAGCAACCACTGTAGCAGACCTTAATCTATAGTATATATCAAGTGATTCAACTTTTTCTTGTAATGTCACAAGTTTGCTCCTTGGAAGCACTTCCAGCGTCACGGTTGGCACTTCGTATGGGTCCCATGGTGTTATTCAAGGCTTATGGTATTGCACTAAACACAATGAAAAATATGGGAGAACCACGAGACATCACTTTTTACTGTGCAATTTACTGGAGGAAGGAACAGCTCCTGTTAGATGATTAGTGACACAAGACGTTTTAAGTGGATACTCACAACACTGGAGCTCACCGCAACAGCAACAGGAGGTGGCTGCAACATTATTACAGTAGTAAAGTCTGTACCAGTTAATTTTATGCAGTTATGATTTAATATTGCATTAATGTGTCTTTTGACTATGAATGGAGTCATGTCCATTCTGTAAGTATTTGCATATTTATTGAAAGAAATCCATATATAAGTGGACCCATGCAGTTCAAACCTGTGTTGTTGAAGGGTCAACTGTACAGTAGTCTTCCACGATCCGTGCTTTTGCTTTCTATGCTTCTGTTACTCAAGATCAGCAGAGATCTAAAAATATAGGTGGAACATTCCAGAAATAAACAATTCATAAATTTTGAATCACTCTCTGTTCTGAGTAGCCTGAAGAAATCTTTTACCAGCCTGCTCCATCCAGCCCAGGATGTGGCTCATCCCTTTGTCCTGCATTTCCATGTTGTCTGCATTATCTGCCCGTTAGTGACTTAGTAGCCTTCTTGGTAGTCAGATGAACTGTCATGGTATTGTGGTGCTTATGTTCAAATCACTCTTGTTTTACTTAATAATGGCCCCCAAAATCCAAGAATAGTGATGCTGCCAATGTAGATATGCCAAATGAAAGCCTCGAAGTGCTGCCTTTTAGGAAAAAAAAGTGTGTGTGTTGGGGGAACCAAAGCAAAAATGGACAAATGGGATATCAAGTTAAAGACGTTCTGCACAGCAAAGAATACAGTCAATAAAGTAAAGAGGCAACCCAGAGAATGGGAGAAAGTATTTGCAAACTACCCATCTAACAAGGGATTCATAAGCAGAATATATAAGAAGCTGAAACAATTCTATAGGAAAAAAATCTCATAATCTAGTAAAAAAAATGGGCAAAAGATTTGAACAGACATTTCTCAAAAGAAGACGTACGAATGGCAAGCAGGCATACGAAAAGATGCTCAACATCTTGGATCATCAGAGAAATGCAAATCCAAACTACAATGAGATATCATTTCGCCCCAGTTAAAATGGCTTTTGTCCAAAAGTCAGGCAATAACAAATGTTGGCAAGGATATGGAGAAAAGGGAACCCTTGTACACTGTCAGTGGGAATGTAAATTAGCACAACCACTTGGAAGAACAGTTTGGAGGTTCCTCAAAAAACTGAAAATAGAGCTACCATATATGATCCAGCAACGCTCCTGCTGGGCATATACCCAAAAGAAAGGAACTCACTACTTTGAAGAGATATCTGCGCTCTCATGTTTTTTTGCAGTACTGTTCCCAATAGCCAAGTTGTGAAAGTAAACTAAGTGTCCATCAACAGATGAATGGATGAAGAAAATGCGGTATATATGCACAATGGAGTACTATTCAGCCATGAAAAAGAATGAGAGCCTGTCATTTGCAGCAACGTGGATGGAATTGGTGGTTGTTGAGTGAAATAAGCCAGATACAGAAAGACAAACTGCATGTTTTCACTTATTAGTGGGATCTAAAAGCCAAAACAATTGAACTCATGTATATAGAGATTAGAAGAATGTTTCCCAGAGGTTAATGGGTACAAAAAAATAGAATAAACAAGACCTGGTGTTTGATAGCACAGGGTGACTATAGTCAGCAATAACTTAATTGTACATTTGAAAATAAAAGAGTATAATTGGATTGTTTGTAACACAGGGATAAATGCTTGAGGGAATAGATACCCCATTTCACATGAAGCGATTATTACACATTGCATGCCTATATCAAAAAATGTTATGTAGGCTGGGCACAGTGGCTCATGCCTGTAATCCCAGAACTTCACAGCCACTGCCAGTAACTTTGCCAAGCTAGTCCCGGCTGTTCTAAACCCACTCGTTAATGTAGGTCATTTACCAGAAGTAAATCTATCTTACAATGGTCATCCTTCAAATGACTTGGAGAAAGACTCAAGGCAGCAATTATTCAACTTTATTGCTTCAGTGACTAAAGCATTTTTTGCTTTAATGGGCTGCCAAGCTATATAGAGAGAAAGTGCTTGTGGCAGGACTGGAAAGAGGAGAACACATTGAGAGTTAGAAAGCAAACTCCACTCCCTGGGGCTTCAGCTAAGTGGCTGGCTTTGAGATTTGCGTGTTTCATGAAACTCTCCTATTGGCAGCTGTGATTGGCTATTTGACCCTCTTTATCACCTGTTCATGTTAACACAGAGGTTCACAGTGTTGTTTCTTGTCAAAAGAACTATGCTAAGATAGAGGAGCCTAATTGCGTATTTTGTTAGGCTGATATTAACAACCCGGGGGAGGCAGAGCACCAAAACAAATTGTGCAGGGTGAATATTTTACAAAGGTGGCAACCCATGGTACAGAGTGCCCTGAAATGATGTGATTTGGGCAAAACAACCCAGATCTCAGATTTATTTGTTTCCTCCTGTTTACTTTCTGTGGGCAACAGGTGCCTAAGGTATCATTTCAACAGGAACAGATCACTATTTTTTTTCTAATTCAGGGTTGCTGTTATCAACAGATAGAAGTGTATTAAGTGTATCTCAAAAGAACACTCCAAATGGATAAGGTAATAGTTATTTGATCCCTAATGAAGACTTTTATCTCACTCTCTGTTACTCTGACTGTGTATTATATTGCCTTAGGTCAATTTGACTTGCAATATTGTTGAATACAGTACCATTTAAACTAGCTCCAGGAAATTTGGTCTGTCTTACATGATTTTGTACTTAGCTATGGAGGATATAGTGTAAGATTTAAGGCAGTTGAAAACAAAGAACCCAGCAGGTGATTTCAGGGCTATGGGTTCTATTTAGGTTGAGAAAGAAATGAAAAAAAAAAGTTCCTATGACTATCTCTATGAGATTCAGCAACAATTATAGCCTCAACATAAAGGGCCATGAACTAGAGTTAAGTAGAGAAATAACACTTAAGCTCTGATTTTTTTTTCCACAAATAATAGTGGAGGTACAAAATAGCTTGTTAAAGGTAGTGATGTCCAAATGGAGTCTGACATACTTTAGTTAACAAGAAAAAAATGAATAAAATTGTACTGTATAAAGAAGCTTGAAGCAGTGAGATCTAATGTCAAGACTTTTAAAGGGTCTATCCTTTATTTTTCTTGGGTAATTCTAACACTAGTTCATTATGTAGACTTTTCTTTTCTTTCTTATTTTTAGAAAGAGCAATGATAGGTTCTCACTATATTCCCAGTCTGGTCTCAAACTCCTGGGCTCAAAAGATCCTTGCCTCTGCTGGGACTACAGATGTGTACCAATGTGCCCAGCTTAAATATACAATATTTTATGAGACTGTCCATGACTCGTATAATAATAAAAATTGCCCTAAGAATTATTGCAGAGAGCTAATATATGGATTTTATAATTTATTTTCTTATAAAAACTTTCTTGGGATTTTGAATCTTACATTTGACAAAGATATAAACTAAAATTTGACTAAGATACACTAATAATTTAGTACAGTATACATATATTTTAATAGAACAAAGTTTATGGCCAGGTCTGTTTTTTTCTTCTTCTTCTTCATGTCTCGTTCTGTTACCCAGGCTGGAGTGCAGTGGTGTGATCTCGGATCACTGCAGCCTTTGCCTTCTGGGTTCAAGCAATTCTCCCGATGCAGCCTCCCGAGTAGCTGGCACTACAGGCACCTATCACCGTGCCCAGCTGATTTGTGTATTTTTATTAGAGACGGGGTTTCACCATGTTGGCCAGGCTGCTCTCAAACTCCTGACCTCAAGTGATCCTCCCACCTTGGCCTCCCAAATTGTTGGGATACCAGGCGTGAGCCACCACGCCCGACCCAGGTCTGTTATATGGTAGCTTCTGTGGTTCAGTTTCAGGTTATATGCAAGACATTTTTTCCTTCCTAAAACTTTTAAAGCTCACAGATAAGATTAATATGTAGCCTGGGTAAGATCAGGAATGGTAATATTGTCATAAAAGAAGGGGATTGCAGGTGGGATGTCTAAAAAGTAGTGAAAGTATCAGGAGGTGACAAATAGAAATGTTTGCATATTATTCTCCGTTGAGAAAAGTTGTGACACTCTTTGTGTGCTGGGTGGGAGAAGAGTTCAGTGATCAATTACTGCTGCTTTTCCTGGGTCATGGAACAGGGAAACGTGGGCTATTTGTCTTTTGTTTGCTGAAGTTGTAAGTAAAAGAGTGTCTTGATACTATTCTAAAGAGTAGAGAACAGCAATTCATTAGGGTGGCATAGGTTGATAGAAACATTCTATAAGTGACTGTACCATTTAATATTCTCACCAATATGAAGGTTCTTTCCAGTTTCTCCAAGTCCTTGCCAACAATTAGCATTGTCTGCATTTGATATTCTAGGGGTGCGAAGTGGGATTTCATTGTGGTTTTAATTTGAATATCCCTAATGAGTAATGAAGATGAACTTCTTTTCATGTTTGTATTGGCCATTTCTACATCTTCTCTGGTGAAATGTCTATTAAAATCTTTTGCCCATTTTTTATAGTGTTTTTGTTTTAAAAGATGGGGTCTTACTCTGTTGCCCAGGCTGGAGTGCAGTGGCATGATCATGGCCCATTGCAGCCTTAACCTCACAGGGTCAAGTGATCTTCCTCATTATCCCAGGTAGCTGGGACTACAGGTATGCACCAGCATATCTGGCTAATTTTTTTAAAAATATTTTTTTTGTAGAGACAAGGTCTTGCTGCGTTGCCCAGGCTAGCCTTGAACTCCTGGACTTAAGCAATCCTTCCACCTCCACCTTCCAAAGTGCTAGGACTACAGGTGTGAACCACTGTGCCAAACCTTTGGCCACTTTTTAATTCGTTGTTTACCATCTTACCATCTTAATTATGGAGTTGTAAGAGTTTTCCTTTTTATACTTTAGATACAAGTTTATTATTGGAGATATGATTTTCAAACATTTCTTCTAGTCCATGGCTTGTCTTTTTACTTTCTTAATTGTATATTTTGAAGTGAAAAGGTTTTGAATTTCAGTGATGCCTATTAATGTTTTTCTTTATTTCCTTTGTGTTTACTTTTGTAAAATTATTACATAATCTAAGATCACTACTCCTATGTTTTCTGCTAAGAGTTTTATAGTTTAATTCTTACTTGTAAGTATACAACATAGTTCAAGTTACTCTTTGTGTATGGTGTGAGGTAAGAGTTCAAGGTCATTACTCTGCATGTAGGTATCTAATTGTCCCAGCACCATTTGGTGAAAAAATAATTCTTTCCTCTGTTTAAAGGTATTAGTACCTTTGTCCAGAGAGACTTTCTTGTTATGAATAATTCTCATAGCAAATCAATACACATAAATCTGGCTACTATATACTATAGTCAGTATCCTCATCGTGTTCACAAAGAAACTGAAAGGCAATGCTAAATCTATAAATTTCTGATGTATAAGATACTGTACTATTGTGCTAAGTCTTTGATAGTATACAGGGCATATCTAAATACAGGGCAGTGGCTATAGACGTTAACCAAATAATAACATATTTGTGGTTATGAACTGTAAGTGCTGAAATTATTTTTGTTTCTAAAAACAGTAATTCAATAGTAAAGCTATTATCAATTATACTTTTTTTATAGTACTGGAATATAAATTTCTAATTGATTTTATAAATTTAGACTTGGAAAATGTTGTCATAGTCATATTAATAGTTTTAGTTGTGTTGGTTGTAAAAAGAAGCTGCATAATAAAAGTCTAAAAATTCAGTGGAGATGGAATTTATTCCTTAGATTCCATTGAGCACTGAGCTGAGCATTGGGCATTTATCATATTCTTTTGCAAATGTTTGCATTTTAATTTTCCTTTGAGGGTTAAAGCTGAGACAGATTTTGTTCTTGTGTCTCTGAGTAAGTCACTTAACTCTTTGTGCCTCAGTGTTCTTTTCACTTAAATGGTGCTATGAATCTCATACGATTCTTGTGAGGATTAAATACATTAATCCATATAAAATATTGAAAACGGTGCTTGATGCATAGTAAGCGTTGACTACTATCCATCACTTGAATGTAAGCTGTTTGAGGGCAGAGATTGTTACTTTAATTCACTAATATATTCTAGTCCCTTAAACACATACCTGACACATATCTGGTGTTTAAAAACTGTAGAATGAATTATGTAAGACAGAAAATGCTGGTTTCTAATAGGGAAAATTGTGGGAATTTCATTAGACTTATGCTAATGGGCTCATCATGCCATTGAAAATCTCTTCCCAATTCTCTCTCTCTCTCTCTCTTTTTTTTTTTTTTTTTTTAAGCAATGGAGTTTCACTGTGTTGCCCAGGCTGGAATGCAGTGGTGGGATCTTGGCTCACTGAAAGCTCTGCCTCCCGGGTTGAAGGGATTCTCCTGCCTCAGCCTCCCAAGTAGCTGGGATTACAGGTGCTTGCCACCACGCCAGGCAATTTTTGTATTTTTAGTAGAGACAGGGTTTCACCACGTTGGCCAGATTGGTCTCAAACTCCTGATCTCTGGTGATCCACCCGCCTCAGCCTCCCAAAGTGCTGGGTTTACACACGTCAGCCACCATGTCGGGCCCCCATTCTTTACCTGTTACCTGTTTAGCTTTACACGAGAGTGTATGATGTGCAAATAGGGTGCACCAGATTGGAGTTACTTTTGTAAACCCTTGATTTGGAACAATGTTATATAAGGGAATGGGCAGTTTTACAGAGACTTATGAACTAAATTAAGATACATGTAGAGTAAGTCATAAATAAAATTGGAAAACAATCCTGTTCTCACAACATACCCACTTAAAGAATTGAAACAATTTGGAGAAAAACCCTGGCAGAACTACCAGATGGTAGTGAGGACTGTGAAGTGAAAGTGTGGCAGAAAAGACGAGTTGGAATGAAAACACCTCTTGGTGTTTGCAAAGTTCCCTACACATGTATTGAATTTCCAATAACATTTAGGATGTTTTGAGAGATGAAGAATCCGTTTCTAGAAATAAATTTAAATTTGAATCCCATAGTCAGAGATGCCTTGGAAACTCTCATTGTTTACTACCTGGAGCTGCATATTGTCAAGTCTAGATTCTATCAAGTGAAGATTCTTTAAAAGCAAAGAGAAATTTGATCACTATGGGGAGTAGGTAAAGTCAGTTGCTGAAATGAATAGGAAATGGACACAGTTTCAAAGAGAAAGTGAGAGTATCCGAGTTGGCTCTTTCAATATTCTTCTTGACAGATGTACCATCTTCCAGCTTCTTTTCTCGAGTGAGTTAAGGAAGCCAGTCTTAACAAAGAAGGACTCTCATGTGTCTCCCTGTATGGAAGACAGTGCCTCTAATTGCATTTGGTTACTCTTAAAAGCCCTTGTTCTTGTGGTTTGAGCTCTTGTGGTTTTCAGGAAAAAGTTTGAGGAAAGCAAATATATTTATTTTTGGAAACCAAAGAGGCTGATGCCATTAAAATGTGTCCAGTACATCTTTTTAAATTGAAATATAATGTTAAATGTCTCTGGAGCAAGTGACTTAATAATGCAAGGTGTTTCTTTGCAATCTGGGTTAGTTCTCTTAATTTATCTTAATGTTTTCCTGTTATTTCAATGGGTTTGTTTTGATCTAAATCTGTATATACTGATTTAAGCTTTGATTTGTTTTGAGAGAAGAACAATTCTTGTTCAGATCAATTCTGTGGATTTATCCTGCATAGGAAGGAAGTGGATGACAGGTATGGCTGAGGTTTTCCTAGGAAATTCAGTACTTGCCATATTGGGCACTGACTGGGAGGAGATGAGGATCATGGATCTAGTTTTTATAAAATCAAACCAAGCCAAACCAAGTGAAACAAAGGAATAAGGGAAAGCCGAGAAGTTGCCAAGCAACCAGAATTTGGAATTCTTGTTTCAGTCGAAGAGTTCATGAATTCAGTATCATGATAATAAGATAATGCTACATCGTACCCGTGTGAGTACTTTAAGCTGTGGAAGATTTCGCACCTACGTTATCACAGGTGATCCTCAGAACACTGTTAGGGTAATGGCAGGGCAAGGTGTGCCTTTATTAAAACCATTTTGTCAATAGTGAAACTGGGTGTATTAATTTCCTAGGGATGCCATAACAAATGTCCACAAACTTCGTGGCTTCAAACAACAGAACGTTATTCTCTTATAGTTCTGGAAGCTAGAAGTCAGAAATCCAGTCAGCCGGGCTGTGTTCCTTCTGGAGGCTCTAGGGTGTCAGTTCCCAACCTTTTTGGCACAAGGGACCTGTTTCATGGAAGACAGTTTTTCCATGGATAGGGGATGGGAATGGTTTTGGAAGGATTCAAGCACCTTAAATTTATTGTGCACTTTATTTCTATTATTATTACATTATAATATATAATGAAATAACTATACAGCTAATCAGAATGAAGAATAGTGGGAGCCCTAAGCTTGTTCCTACAACTAGACGACCCCATCTGCAGGTGACGGGAGGCAGTGACAGATCATCAGGCATTAGATTCTCATAAAGAGTGTGGATCCTAGATCCCCTGCATGCGCAGTTCACAGTAGAAATTGTGCTCCTATGAGAATCTATGAAGAATTCTGCTGCTGATCTGACAGGAGGCGAAGTTCAGGGGGTAATTTAAGCAATGGGAGTGGCCATAAATATAGATGAAGCTTTGCTTGCTTACCCACCTCTCATTTCCTGTTGTGCAACCCAGTTCCTAACAGGTGGTGAACCACTGCAGTCCATGGCATGGGGACTGGGGACCCCTGCTCTAGGGGAGTATTCATTTCTTGTCTCTTCTGGCTTCTGGTGGCTGCTGGCATTCCTTGCCTTGTGGCCACATCCCTCCCATTTCTGCCTCTGTGACCACATTGCCTCTCCTATATGGTGTCTTCTCCACATCTGTGTCTCAAATCTCCCTCTACCTTTCTCTTATAAGGACAGTTGTCACTGGCGTTAGGACCTGCTCAGATAGTCGAGAATGATCTCTTCATCTCAAGATACCTGTGTGCTTTCAATGGTTTGCTGTCCCATGTATGTTAAAGAAAAATGAAATGGTCTCAGCTGGGCATGGTAGCTCATGCCCGTAATCCTAGCACTTTGGGAAGCCGAGGCAGGTGGATCACAAGGTCAGGAGTTCAAGACCAACTTGGCCAATATGGTGAAACCCCATGTATACTAAAAATACAAAAATTAGACAGGCGTGGTGGCCGGTGCCTGTAGTCCCAGCTACTGGGGAGGCTGAGGCAGGAGAATTGCTTGAACCTGGGAAGCAGAGGTGGCAGTGAGCCAGGATCATGCCATGGCACTCCAGCCTTGATGACAGAGTGAGGTTTTGTCTCAAAAGAAAAAGAAAGAAAGAAAAATGAAATGGTCTCATTTCAAGAAAATTAAGATCTTAAAATGAAGAGTATACAGCTGAATTAATAAAAATGAGTGAGTGACTGTTAAATTCAAGGGTCAAGAGGTCTTATATATTTGGCATTCATCATGTTAAACAAAATGAAACAGACTTTTAAATTACAAATGTGTCAAAGTCCTTAGTATATTTCTGTGCATTTTGAATTTCCAAGGCGAGTGTAATGTTTCCCAAAATTAGATGAAAAAGAGAATTCCTTTTTGTCAGACTTCGGGGACTAGTGGGCTTCAAGAAACACTTTAGGAAAACAGTACATTTCCTGCTTGACAAAGAGAAATTTAGCTCAATTACAGTGAATGGCCCAGGAGAAGAGTTATACAGGTAGCTATCATTTATTGAGTATTTACTATGAGTTAGGTACATATTAAGTGCTTTAGATGCATTAACGTTTAATCTTTACAACATACTTTTTGAGGTAGGTTCTATTATAATTATTTTACAACTGGGGAAACTGAGGCAAAAAGATTTACACAACTTGTCCAGATTTACACGGCTAGTAAGTGGTTGAGTTTGGATCCTAATCAAGGTAACCTTCTTAATCAAACTTGCTATCATAACCACTGTATTATTCTAATATTAAAATATTCTAACAAAGCAGCTCTAGTGTAACCAAGAAGTTAATAAATAAATATGAACAGATATGCATATCATGTATATATTTTTTCAGTCTCAAGACTTTGGAAAGGGGTACTTGGGCTACTTTGGTCTGTATTCAGTGCCAGGGAAATGAGGCTCGCTGTCCAATCCGTCTGTCATTGTTTCTTTCATTGAGGGTTCTGAGAAGCGGTGAAGCTAATGTTCTGAAGGAGACAAAGAAGTATGTTGCTGTGTTCTCAAGACAAATATCAAAGACGTTTCAGTACTCAGGTAATTTACTAGATTTGCTTCTAGAGCTATTTACTTCAAAGCTTCAGTAAAAATGAGAGAGATGCCAAATGGTGTTTAGTTCAGCAGAGAGACATCTGGACCCTTCTCCTGGATCTGGCCTTGCTGACAGGAAATTTCTCCTGACAATTGCAGGGCTTTGGTGAGGTGGAAGAAATTTCTTTTCTCTTAAGATAAAATTCCAAATTATTATTTTTTGAACATTCTCCATTAAATTTTCTGTAGTCCACTGAAAGCTTGTCCTTGCAGTTAACAACTACGGCCATCGCTCCACATTTACTTTAGGAATGAAGGTTGAATTATTTAAGAATGAAGAAGGGACTACCAGATAGAACAAGACTGCAGAGCCCTATTTCATGGGGTGGCATTAACCTCAGAGGATCAAATCAGTGATTGTTAGCAAAGTGCTTCAAACAGTGACTGCCACACAGAAGGGCTTGCTTACTAACTCAATAAATTAAAACAAAACTGAGGGAGAATGTGCCTTCTCTGGGGATAGTCCTGGGACTTGTGAGAATATCCTAAAGGACTCAGCTATTGCCCTCAAAGCAGGAATTTGTTTGCAAGTGAGCTGAGCTCAACATGCAATATGTAGTGATTTCTAACTTTTTAAGCCTTGGTGGTTTGGAACAGTAACAAACGCTTCCAAACGATGTGTAGCTTCCATCCAGATGGAAGAAGGAAGGGCCATCAAATCTGCCAGGATCCTCAGGAAATACAGTGAGATATTATTATCATTGTTTTCCAGACATGGAAATTGAGTCTCAGAGAGGTTAGGTTTCTTGCTCAGGTTAACTCAGAGTGAGGATTTAAGCCCACACTTCTCTCAAGCCCACATCAAGACGCTTCCACGGCACTACTCAAGGCAACCAGGCATGACCAGCAGATAGTCTCATTAGAACAAGTATGTATGTATATATGCATTTCTACTTCTCTTTTTGATCTTATGGAACTCTGTTCCTCGTGAGACAATAATTCTTGTTGCATGCTTTAAATTGACAAAGTTCCCTTCACTGAACTAATGCTTTCCACGGTGGACTCAGAGAGATTATGGAGTGCTTATTAGGTGATATGAGACCTAGGAGAAGCTGTTATATGCTCTGGGAAAATGGGAATTTGTATCTTCTTTATAAAAAATAACTGGTTGAGTCAGGAAATAATTTAAAAGTTTGGTTGTATCTGATCAAGGTTCACTCATTTGGTAAACCTTTTTTGAAAGCAGACTTTCATGTGAGAGCTCTACTGGGCTTGGGGAATATAAAAATCAGAAACACATGCATCTTGTAATGAGCTCACAACGTAGTGTATACACAATCTAATTGTATAACTTTGTTATTCAAGGCATTAAATATTGCAAAAGAAACAAAAATGATTAACCACTGAGCTAATGTGTTCCACCAAAAATTAATCTGTTTCAGCAAAAAGTTTTGTGTATGCATACAAATATAGACACATAAAGGTAGGTATAGGTATTTGCAATCACTTTCTCTCTTATGTATGCCAAAGTCTAGCCATAATGAGTAGCAAAAGGCTAGGATAATTTATATTAGAAATAAAAAAAAAAAAGAAATGAGATCAAAATACTAATAAAAAGGTGACAAAATAAATTCAGTCAAACCAAATTGTACTTACACTATAATGACTACTAGCTACTATTTGTGGAATAGCTAGCTATCTGGGTCAGACGCCATGTATTTTTAATACTATGTCTCATTTATTTACTTACTATGGGGTATTTTCCACATTACAACCCAATGATATGTTTCGCTTGCTGTCTGTGACTGGCAGTACAGTAATCCAAGTACCATGGTCTGTTATGTTTTCATCCTCCTTAGACAATGTTCATGAAACACGTAGCCAGCATAAGCATCTTATCCTTCTCTCTTCACTCACTGAAAATACATTGGATATCTGCTATTAACTGTAGTATACATCTCCTAATATTTTCTTAAGACTTAAATTTCAGGGAACCAGAGGTAAAATACGGTAAAAAGCCTACATTCTGCTTCTCATTTAAAAAACTCCAAAGCATGGTTTATATGTTCTAATTTTGTAGATGGTATGAAAACTGCTTTGTGATTAATTTTGAAATTGCACATATCACGAGAAGATGATTATTTCTAGAGACCTTAAGCCTAAATGTGCTTTAGAATAACATACTAAATAACAGGAATTACAATGATGAGGTGAAATCATTTCCTCATTTTAATCTTTCTACGCCTCTCCTTTAGTTCCTAAAACTGATTTTTTTTTTCCTATTTAGTTCTTTGAATCTATTTTTGCTTTAGCATAATGAATAACTTTTATTTTCTGCAACTGCTGGAGCCTATACCTTATTCTTCAAGATAAGTGGCTAAGAAATGAGTGCTGTGGGCTCTGTTTTTTTCAGAAAAAAACGTTCAGGATGAATCTGTAGAATCAACTGTGTCTTTTGTGTCTGTTATTTTTCACTGAGGGCAAATGGATCTACCTCACCCTCAGACCCCCATCAGGCAAGTTTGCCTTTCCTTTTCCCATCCGCAAGACAAATTAAGAATGCTGAAACCTTTCACTCATAACAAAACAGTGATAAAGCAGGTAACAAGACCTCACATTAATCAGGTCTTTCAAAGAAGAGGCCGCAACCTGCACCCTTTGTCTAGCCTGCTGGTAGGTGGGTTTTTTTCAGACTCTTTTTAGGGGCCTAGCATTCTTTAGTTCGGCAGCACATTCTCCTCGGAAATGTTTCACTTTTCAGACAGCCTCTGTGTTGATCAAAAAACCCAGAGAGCCACTACAGAAACCTGAACTTCTAATGATCTTCTTTTATATTTTCTTACAATGGACAATGGCTCTCTCAATGCTAATGGCAACAGTACACAGGCAACAATGCAAAGAGATGGAGGGTGGAGAGAGTAGCCACTATCACAAGATGTGCTGTATCATCTTGGTGGAAAAAAAAATCCCGTTTTCTGTAGCCAAATTGTTGCTATCTCTTGTTGAAAATATTCAAGGTTCCTGCAAACCAATGCTAAGATGAGAAAAGATAAGAGTAGATGAGTAATTTTCTTCTCAGGAGGAAAACATTACCTTCAGTTAAATGGTAATAGACCAGTTTTCTTGTATTGTAATCTTTTTCACTAACATCACAAAAATAGCATAATTTCTCCCTTAACTTCCTTCATGGCAGCCTTCGACCTGTTGTTTCCAGGCTAAATTGTGCGTACGCTGTACATACAATTACGTTGAGTCAAGCACGCCCTCTACTGATCAATAAAAATATTACCGAACAGGATTCACCGGAATACTGAACTCACAAAGGAAAGATATTTTGGGCAGTTTTACTTGCGAGTGTGTTTTTCAAATATTGCAAACATTAGAAAATTGTAAAAATTTATATATTAGATTCATAGAAACATAATCACATTTAAATTAATTTTTAAAAATAATTTTAACTTGTACTACTAATATAAATTTACAAATTGCTAAGGGTTGATCAGAAAAGTTGAAATCACTTCTCTTAAAGTTTTTTTTTTGGGGGGAGGGGAGGAACTAACATTTTAACAATACATGCAAATAAGTTATTGTTTTAAAGCAAGGGTTGGCAAACTTTTTCTGCAGTGAACCAGATAGTAAATATCCTAGGCTTCGCTGGACTGTAAGGTCTCTGTTGCAACTACTTAACTCTATTATTATTGTGCAAAAATAGCCGTAGACAATATGTGAATGAGTGGGTGTGGCTGTGTTCCAATAAAACTTTATTTACACAGACAAACCAGGCTGGATTGATTTGGTCTATAAAACAGTGAACTTAAAGGTTTATTGAACCATAAAAGAATGTAAACACTCGCAGTGTTGCATTCTTTAAAATAAAAGTTACTCTGGAATAGGAGGCTGTAATTTTAGCTTGAAGGCTGACATGACTTCGAAACATTCTGAAACTTTTTCTTTTTGGTTAGTTCCCTAACTCAACTTACAAACATTGTTAAAAATAATGAAAGGTTAGAACCCACGGGCCCTCAAAGATCATATATTGCAATTATCTAGTTTACAGATGAGGAAACTAAAGTCTTGAATTTCCTGAATACTACTCCAGCCATCGATATTCTTTTCTGGATCAGCTGTCAATGACTTTTGGTTACTTTGATAAGTTAATGCATGGAATAATTTCACAAACTAGAAGGACTTAAACAAATATGACTGTTATTAACAAGTTAGGAAAAGACAATTACAGACATTTGTATTTTCTCACCCTTTGAAGATCATGTCTACATGAATGATAAAACTACAGCAAGTCAATAACATCTCCCTCTCTTGTAACCACCACAAGTGTTAGCAATATTAACTCATAAAGATATTTTGTATATCATAATTTCATAGATTTGCAAAACTTTATTGGCAGTTGGATACAGAGACGACTGTAATTTCTCTTGGCATTTGAGCAAAATTATGAATTATTTGTGTTGATGCATGATAACCAAGGATAGAATCTTCACTGTTAAATTATGATTATTGTTATTATTATTATTTTTTTGAGATGAAGTCTCACTCTGTTGCCCAGGCTGGAGTGCAGCAGTGTGATCTTGGCCCACTGCAACCTCTGCCTTCCAGGTTTAAATGATTCTCATGCCTTAGTCTCCTGACTAGCTAGGATTACAGACTTGTGCCACCATGCCTGGTTAATTTGTGTAGTTTTGATAGAGATGAGGTTTTGCCATTTGCCCAGTCTGGTCTGGAACTCCTGGCCTCAAATGATCCTCCTGCCTCAGCCTGCCAAAGTGCTGAGATTACAGGCATGAGCCACCGTGACTGGCCTTACATTATTTTTTAATGCCAGATAACCAAACAAGGGTGTGTTTTTTTCTGTTGGATTACTTTTGGCAAAGGATGTCACTATGTGAAGACATATCCCTATGGCCACTACATATAAATAACATTTCCTCAAACTTCATTCATTGCTGCATATTCCGACCAAACAGTGAATTTTAAATGTCTTTCAAATTAAAACTAACAATGAAGACTTAAATCAATTCAGTAATTACTCCTTTATTTAACATTCATTTCAAAATAGTTAGCTAAGGGCACTATGTCAAGTGGTGGTGATACAGTTCTGATCAATAAGGCCTACTTGGTTCTTGCTGTCACTGAGCTTTCAGACTATGCAGAAATTATTATTGATAGAGCCTGTCTTAGTCTGTTTTAACTGCTGTAACAAAATACCATAAACTGGATAGCTTATAAACAACAGAAATTTAATTTTCCCCTTTCTGGAAAAATACATTTTTTCCAGAATTTCTCCAACTGGGAAGTCTGAGATCAAGGTGCTGGCAGGTTGAGTGTCTGATGAAGGCCCTTTCTCACAGATGGCGTCTTCTTGCTGTGTCTCACATGGTAGAAGGGGAGCGGCAGCTCTCTGTGGACCATTTTCATCGGGGTACTAATTCCATTCATGAAGGCTCTGCCGTCATGCCCTACCTCCCACCATCATCACATTGGTGAATAGGTTTCATCGTATGAATCTTGGCGGGGACACAAATATTCAAACCATAGCAGGTCATGAGCTCTGAGTTTGAAAACGAAAATGAGCATGACATTTTTATTTTATGGTCAACTCATTAGTCTCATTTGTACTCTCACTCTATAAATCCCTTCACAGCAGACTTGCTCTCAAGGAATTTATAGAAAATATAAATGAGAGTAGTCAAATGACAATAATAAGTATAAAATGAGAATAGTAATAGTAGTAATTATATCATAATAAAATAATAAATATAGTTATTAACCATAAACTGAGAATAATAATAATAACTAAAAAGTCATCTAGAGAGGAGATTAATTATTTATAGAATCCCAAAGAAGGCTTTGTACCAGCATATTTGACCCAAGCCTTGAAGGCTAAATAGGATTTAACATGTAGAAATGAAGCAGGAGAGGAAAGAAGAGACAAGTTCTTTTTGTTTATTTGTATATAGTTAAGGGTTAACAGTGCAATTTTGTTACATGGATATTTAATTTAGGGGTGCAGCCTGGGCTTTTACTGTAACTGTCACTCCAACAGTGTGTATTGTTCCTGTTAAGTAATTTCTCATTCTTCACCTCCTTCCCACCCTGCCACCCTTTTGAATCTCCAATGTCTATTATTCCACACTCCATGTCCATGTGTAGACATTGTTCAGCTCCCACTTCTAAGTGAGAACATACAGTATTTGTCTTTATGTTTCTGAGTTATTCTACTTAAGGTAATGGCCTCCAGTTCCATCCATGTTGTGGCAAAAGACAGGATTTCATTCTTTTCATACCACTGAAGTGTGTGTATGTGCCGCGCGCACACACACACACCACATTTTGTTTATCTCATCCATTGACGAACACATTTTTTTTTTTTTTGAGATGGAGTCTTGCTCTGTCACCCAGGCTGGAGTGCAGTGGCCCCATCTCTGCTCACTGCAAGCTCCGCCTCCCGGGTTCACAACATTCTCCTGCCTCAGCCTCCCGAGTAGCTGGGACTACAGGCGCCCGCCACCACACCCGGCTAATTTTTTTTATTTTAGTAGAGACGGGGTTTCACTGTGTTAGCCAGGATGGTCTCGATCTCCTGACCTCATGATCTGCCCGCCTTGGCCTCCCAAAGTGCTGGGATTACAGGCGTGAACCACTGTGCCTGGGCTGTTTCTGGTTTTTAAAAGAGATTCAAATTTAAAGGTTACTTAGAAGCCACTGGTTACTAAAGCAATGGAAATGATGCTTTTACCTTATTGCTTTAATGTTTTCATTTTAATAGGACTAAACTTTTCATCTGAGTCAAATTAGAGGTTTCTATGGAAGCCTTTGATATCGTAAATCCATATATGCTTTGATAAGAACTTTTTTAGTACTTAAGTTAGAAAGAAGTCCTTTAGGATGTTAGGACTTTGAACTCAGCAGCTTTTTACCCCCTAAATGGGTTAGGAAAAAGGGCTAGATATGAGTTTGAAAGGAGTGCTTAAGATCATGGTATAGTGGAGATGTTTCCTATTTGTCAATAGGATGAAATAAAAAGAAAGAAAGGAAAAAAGAATCCCTAAAGCTTCTCTGCAGTCTTTGTTAGTAAGAAGTGACAATATTAATATCAATTTCAGAAAGTTGAGCTTATGAACATGTTGGAGTTTAGAAGGGTTGTACAGCATTCTCCAACTTTCCAGCTTGTATTTTCATTCTGAGATAAAATCTAACTAGATTTACTAATTTAATCTCTCATAATATTTTTTATCTTCCCATTTACAGAGCAGGAAAAGATTAATGGCTAGCCTAAAAGACTCCCATTTGAACTTAGAAGCTTAATATTCAGTTGAAAGAGGAATAAAGCCTAATAAGAATGAGTGATATTTTGTAGAGGTAAGATTCAGCAGCTCACTCCAAATTAAGGAAATAAGTCAACGTTTCACTGGAAAAAACAAAATACACAACAGGATTTTAAAAAATCAACAAGAAAATAGAGAAGAGAGCAACTTCATCCTTCCTAACTGCCCGTAGTTTCCTCTCTCTACCTTCTCAGTCTCAGATAAAAGAAGAGCAGAGTGAGTGTGACCTTTCAGTACCCAGTCTTCAGGCTGACCCTCTGAAGGTAAGACAACACTCTTAGATTGCAGATAAGATAAGAAGAGATTCAAAAAGAGCTCACACATGGGCAAAGAGAAGAGCTGCCATGTCTACTATGAGCAAAATGAGAAGAAATAGGATAACAACTATGAGAAGTTCCTATCATTATTTAAAAAATGAAATAAATGACCTTCTCATGTGTAGTACTCCAAATGAGAACATGCCCTAGAAAGCAAAAGAAAAACATTCACAACTAATGCTTTGCATTTTTAAAAAAATTATAAAATGTATAGAATATATAAAACCATAACTCAAAGATGAAAAGATAACAGACAAGAGAATAGTATGGGAGAACTAGGGAAATGAATTGACTATAAAAAGACATAATATTGGAACTAATAAAAAATAGTGAGGTAGGCATTGTTCAAAATTAAACCATGACAAAGAGGCTGGAAATAACTCAGATAATGCAAAGAAAAAAGATAAAGCATGAAAGAATTTACAGAAAATATGGTCAATATAATAAAAAACCTCTTCTGGATTTAAAAAAAACATACAGAAAAATATTCCAAGATATAGTGATAAAACAACCACCCCCACAACCCAGCTTTTCCACTATAAAGAAATCAGTAAGTTGTAACATCTGAAAATGGAAAGGTGCACCATGTTCCATGGCGATCAATATCAATCTATATAAGGCGAACTTACTGATTCTTAGGGATACTTAAATGTTCAGGATTCAAGAGAAAAAGTGAACTAAATACCAGACTGGTTTCAGAAATTTTCCATGCAAGCTTTCAGTGCCAGAGGACAGTGGAGGAATATTTAGACTGTTGAGAGAGAAAAAAAATTTGAATAAAAATATTGATACCCGGCTCATTTCAGTTAAGGTATGAAGATTACAGATGGATGGTCTTGGAAATGCAAGGACCTACGGAATACAGCATCCATGAATTCTTCCTGGAAAAAGTACTTAATGTAGAAATCCAATCAATTAAGAGATGAATAAACATGTAGAAAGAACTTGGAGCTGTACTTGGAATTGAATTTAATCAGGGTTGATGTTTTGTTAGATGAGTGTAAAGAAGAAAAAGCGGATGAAGGGGCTGAGGGTATGTGCGGTAGTCATTTTGATGGTAGGTCATGGGATCTAAGCAGGGTAAGGAGGGAAGGGAGGGCGTGAGATGCATGTTGGAGCATAAAAAGGTGGCCAGCTCAGTGGATTGACAGATACAGTGAGTTTGACATTGCATTGAGTAATAGGAGTGAAGCTTACTGGAATTATTATAATTCCATATCCCTTCCATAATTCCAATGATCATAATTCCAACTTAATTGGAAGTCATCATAGGAAGTAATTATCAGAGAAGGGGGTGATCGAAACCCAGATATTGAAGATGGTGTAGTTGTTAGTGGAAGAGGCAGGATGTAGGAGAAAATTATGGAAAGCAAAGAGGTTAAGAAACTGGAGGGGCAAGATGTTGACTCTACAGGCATAGCGAGTTACCGAAATTGATGATAGCAGTTGAAAGAAAGTCATAGCTGAGTGCTACAATTCTCAGCACATTAAGGGCATCATGTTCTGATGGCATGTGCCCTGACTTATCAAGGGAGTTTTAAGAAATAGGGGGTAAGATGTTTGGATGTAGCAAGAAGGAAAAAGTCTGACATCTAATCTACCTTTAGGTTTGGTGGCACATATAGTATGGAGAAAAATCACCTCTACTTGAGAGAGTTACATAATATCAGTGTTCCTAGAAGACAGACTGCGTTCATGAAGAAGGACGAATAATGCTCAAAGAAGAGGCTGAAGATATTATAGATTACACTGATGAATATGAGTTTCAGAGAAGGAATATAGGGGACTTGGGAGAAGTTGGGTATTGGATTTAGATTGTGGATGTACCAAGTGTTAGGAGGTTAAAAATCTGGTAGAGCAGTGTGTTTGATAAGATTGGATTGTTGAGGTGAGTGGAATGAAGGCATAATGTTGGGCTCTTGGGAGCAACGAGGGAACAGTGAATTATATGTTCCATATAATAGACTACTTTTTGTCACTGGCCTGTAAGTTACTTTACGGTGGTCAATGAGAATGCTGTAGGGGTTTGTAGGTGAGAGTGAGTAGGAAAGGTGGTTTTACCAAGAACACAGGCTGTTCTCTGGGCCTCTTTAAGTCTCATCTAAGGTGGTAAGACCAGAAGAAAACAGTATTACTTGTGCCACAACAGAACATTTCTTGTACAAAGCCAACATAAAAGCATTATCAAAACCTAAGACACACACACACACACACACACACACACACACACACACACCCCTATGACCAATCATACTTATAGATAATGATTCACAATTTTTAAATGAAGCATACCTAATAGATGTACTTTTTTTTTTTCTTTGAGAATGATGGATGTTCAAATAGGATTTTTTTTTTTTTTTTTTTTTTTTTTTTTTTTTTTTTTTGTGGGGTGAGTTCTTGGCTGCCCTCTGCTGCAATCCTCTCATGGGAGATTCACTCTCCAGCTAACTTCTTGTAATTCATCCTCAGAGCCTCTGTGGGGCAGGATAGATAGTCATGGAAATAGCCATGTCCTTGGGATGCATCCACTATGGTGTCCTTGAGATGCATCTACCATGGTGACCATACAGTCAAAACAATAAGCCCCCTCATTTGCACTGTAGTGCAGCTCATTCAAGCAAAGCTATCTCCAGTAGGGAATTTCCCCAGTAGGGAGCATGTGCACTTTGATTTTATCTGTCCTCAGACTGACCCTGTGCTCACTATAATACTAAAAAACACACACCCTGGGTGGAGATTTAAAATGGTAATGAGATACGTGACATATGAACAAACTTGTACAGCTACTGTGCCTATGTGCCCAGAGGACCACCCAGACACCTCTTCCTGCTTGCTCATGGACAATTATGTAAGATTCCCATAAAGGGAGTCTTCCTAGTGCCAGTCTTTGCTGTCTTGTCTTCACGGGCAGGTCATCCTGACTCCCCTCTCAGTGTGTATTGCCTATTCTGCACTTAGCTTTCAAAATATTTGTTTTTCCTTTGCGATGAATTACTCTATGCTGCATCTCTTTTCCTGTGTGTCGCTTGTTTAAATTATTTTAAACTAAGAAGAAAAGAATCGAGGTCTCACAACAGGCATCAACACCCAAAGGTACCACCCATAGCTTCTTATTGCTGAGGTCCCCTTACCCTAGCTGTTTGTTTTGTTTCTTATTTTTATTTTTTGGGAATGAGCTCTTCAGGGGACTTTGACCTGTTGAACTTCTTCTAGAACATCCACTTTTCTCTCAGGCAACTCATGCATCATTGCCAATCTAAATTATGAAAGAATAGCTGCCTTCTTTACTGCGCTTTTCTTGTCCTGACATTGTAAGCAGCTCACAGGATAGATTTCTGCATTTGCTCTACTCAGCCTTAAGTCAGACACCAGCTTCTTTGCTTCTCACACAATAGGTAGCGCTACAGGTGGTCTTCTCAAATCTCCTCTTTCTAGACTTCTGGCAAAGAGGAGTAGGTGGGAGAATGCCTCAACTATCCAGCTTTCACATATTTCAGCCTCTTCTACTACCACCCCTTGACTGATTGGGAACTAAGGCTCATAAAAAGCTTTTAAACATCATTTTTGCAAATTTGAACGTTTAATTTTGTTTCTGAGCCTTTGGGGACCTCACCAAAAGTTGGGGCAAGAAAAGTTTCCTATTTTAACATGCTGTTAGATACTGTTATTTCCAAAGAACTAGATATATCCTTAGCAAAGGTCCTCCACTCTTTCTGCCAAGATCTCAGTCTATGAACAATACAAGCTTAAATGGGATTATCAAATATATACTACTTATATATTAAAGGTATTGATTTCATTTTGACTGTACTTGCAATTAGTATAGTGAAGTAGTTGGTCTTTATTAGACTGACAAAGTTTTGATTCTGGCCCCATAAGTTATGACCCTTGTGCAAGGGAATTTATCACTCTGTAAAATGATGATAATGGTCCGCTTCATATTGTTTTCATGGAGATTAAGAGTTAAAATATGTTAATATGTGTTAATCATGTCAAATAAATAGTACCAATTCGATACAACCTTTTCCAGAAAATCTTTCCAAAGAAATTTCAAGGGAACTATAAACCAATGGCTAAATAAACATGGATGCACACATTTTGCAAAAAGTTTAGTAAATTGAACCCAACTTTTTTTTTTTTTTTTTTTTTTTTGAGACAAGGTCTTGCTCTGTTGCCCAGGCTGGAGTGCAGTGGCGATCTTGGCTCGTTGCAACCTCTACCTCCCGGATTCAAGCAATTCTTCTGCCTCAGTCTCCCAGGCAGTTGGCATTACAGGTGGGCACTAGCTAATTTTTGTATTTTCAGTGGAGACGGGGTTTCGCCAGACTGGTCTCAGACTCCTGGCCTCAAGTGATCCACCCACCTTGGCCTCCCAAAGTGCTGGGATTACAGGCATGAGCCACAACGCCCAGCCAAACCTAACAGTATTTTAAAAAGATACCACATAATGATCCAGTAGAATTCATCCAAGACTGCAAGGTTGGTTTAACACTGAAAATAAACCTATGTAATTCACCACATTAACAGATTACAGACGAACCATATGATCACCTTAGTAGATGTGGAAGAAGCTTTGGCAAAATCCAACATTCATTTCTGAAAAAAACACTATTAGCAGAGAAGGAAGCTTTGTTAACCTAATAAAGGGTATCTGTGAGAAACCTACAGTTAACATCAAACTTAATGGTGAAAGACCGAATGCTTTCCTTCCAAGGACAGAAAGAAAATAAGGATGTCGGCCAGGCGCGGTGGCTCAAGCCTGTAATCCCAGCACTTTGGGAGGCCGAGACGGGTGGATCACGAGGTCAAGAGATCGTGACCATCCTGGCTAACGCGGTGAAACCCCGTCTCTACTAAAAAAAATACAAAAAAAAAACTAGCCGGTCGAGGTGGCCGGCACCTGTAGTCCCAGCTACTCGAGAGGCTGAGGCAGGAGAATGGCGCAAACCCGGGAGGCGGAGCTTGCAGTGAGCTGAGATCCGGCCACTGCACTCCAGCCTGGGCGACAGAGCGAGACTCCGTCTCAAAAAAAAAAAAAAAAAAAAAAAGAAAGAAAATAAGGATGTCTGCTTTAATCACTTTTGTTCACTTATTGTACTAGAGGTTCTTATTCAATGCAATAGGCAAGATAAACAAACAAAAGTCATACCGATAAAAAAGGGAGAAGTAAAACCAATTATATCTACAGATGACAAGATACAAATACAAAATTAAATTGTATTTGTATATATGGGTGGCAAACAATTAGGAATATAAATTTAAAAAGTACATTAAAAATAGCATTGAAATAATGAGGAAAACACTTAATGAAAGATTCTCAAGACCCATACTTGGAAAACTACTAATCATTGCTAAGATAACTTAAAGAAGGCCTAAATAATTGGAGAATATACTGTGTTTTGATCATAAGTTTCAGTGTTATTAATTATCCTCAAAATGATCTACATATGTAACACAATGATAACCAAAACCTTAGAAAGCCTTTTGTTCAGGCAATTAACATTATTCTAAAATTTATATGGAAATGGGAAGGACGTAGAAATTCTGACACAATGTTGAAAAAGAAGAAAGTTGGAGGTCTTCATTAACTGATTTTAAAACTTAGTATATAAATGTGCAGTGAGCAAGAGAGTGTGATTTTGGTATAAGGATAGAAAAAGAGGTTAATAGAGTGTGTTCAATGGGGAAAAGTATAATCTTTGCAACAAATGGTTTGGGAACAATCATGTAACCACATGCAGAAACCCAATAATCAACTCTTACCTCCCAACATCAACAAAAATTACATTGAAATGGTGCATAGACTTAAAAATAAAAGCTAAAATTGCTGGGTGTGGTGGTCATGCCTGTAATTGTAGCACTTTGGGAGGCTGAGACAGGCAGATCACCTGAGGTCAGGAGTCTGAGAGCAGCCTGGCCAACATAGTGAAACCCCATCTCTACTAAAAATACAAAAATTAGCCGAGCATGGTGGCGGATGCCTGTAATCCCAGCTACTAGGGAGGCTGAGGCAGGAGAATTGCTTGAACCCGGGAGGCGGAGGTTGCAGTGAGCCAAGATCTTGCCATTGCACTCCAACCTGGGTGACAGAGCAAGACTGTGTCTCAAAAAAAAAAAAAAAAGAAAAAAAAATGCAAAAAGTATAGGACTTCTAGAGGATAACATAGGAGAAAACTTTAGTGGTCTTGGCCTTGGAAAAGATTTCTTAAATACAACACCAAAAACACAATTCATAAGAGAAAAATAATCAATATTGTGCATTACCAACTAAAACATTTTATTCTGTTAAGCAAGTAAACCAGGAAAAATAATGCAAACATGAATCTGATAAATAACTTGTAATTAGAACATAAAAATGTCTTCTAATAAAAAGAAATAGCATAGTAGAAAATGGGCAAGATATCCAAACAGATGTTTTATCAAAGGAGTTATACAGATGATAAATAAACACATCAAAAGAGGCTTAAGATCATTAGTCACTAGGGAAATGAAAATTACACCACAATGAGTTATCACTACTCACCCACTGAAATGACTGAAATTTTAAAAGTCTGAGCATATTACATATTGGGGGGCTGTAAACTCTTTTTTTATTTTTAATTTTACTTTAAGTTCTGGGATACACGTGCAGAACCTGTAGGTTTGTTACACAGGTATACATGTGCCATGGTGGTTTGCTGCACCTGTAAACCCATCATCTAAGTTTTAAGCCCCGTATGCATTAAGTATTTGTCCTAATGTTCTCCCTCTCCTTGACCCCAAGCCCCCGACAGGCCCCGGTGTGTGATATACCGCTCCCTGTGTCCATGTGTTCTCATTGTTCACCTCCCACCTATGAGTGAGAACATGTGGTGTTTGGTTTTGTGTTCCTTGTTAGTTTGCTGGAGGGACTGTAACTCTTAATACATTACTGGTGGGAATGTAAAATAATAAAAGCACTTTGGAAAACAGTTTGGCATTTTCTTAAAAAGATGTATGTACATCTACCTATGACCCCTCCATTCCACTCCTAGGAAGAGTAGAAGGAAAGTGGAAACGTATGTCCACCAAAAAGCTTGTACCTTAATATTCGCAGAGACTCTATTGTGATGGTTACAAACTGGAAACAACCAAAATTTCCATTACCCGTTGAATGGATTGAGGTATATTCATACAATAAAAAGGAATGAGTTATTGATACAAGCAACAATGTGAATGAATCTCAAAACAATTATGTTGAGTGAATGAAGCCAAACAAAAAGAGTACATATGGTATTCAATTTATATAAAATTATATATAAAAATGCAGACTAATCTATCACGATAGAAAGAAGATCAGTTGTCTGGGGATGAGAAAGCAGGGAGTGGTGGGAGGGAGGGATTGCACCTTAAGTAGTTAATAGTAGCTTAATATTTTAGCTACTGTTATAATTATTACTATTATTAGCCTCTCACCTCCACAAATGGAAAAGGAATGAAAGAGAATATTGAGATTACATAAGAAATCACCGAGAAAACCTTGGAGTTTGTTTTGAATGATTAGACCAAATTTTTGTTATTATGTGAAATAGTGTATTGAAATTGAGGTTGAGTTATAGAAAAAGAAGAAAAGAATTTTAGTTTTTGGTTAACACAGGGCGTCTGAAATATTCTACCCTTTACACACACAATACATATACACATTGTGGCCATCAATCCTGTGTTGTATTTTTCTGTGTCGAATCAACGATTATTTTCATGTTGAGGACCATAAATCCTAGTTCTATGTTTTGAATGCCAATCTCTAACTCTGCATGATCGCAACAGGAACCACTACCACACATTTCATGTACCTTTCTTGGCTTTGTCTTCTGTCTTCCTCGCTGGATACAGGGAACCCCACCAGCAATCGGTATATGCTGTTGACTGGTGGACTCAAAGCGCCTATGCGTTTTTTGTCTTCCATGATGTTTCTCTATTTCTGACTAAGATGTTTATTCTCTGGGCTAAGTGCGAGATAAAGAATCTAGGAATTTTGGCAAGGTTTTTGACAAAGGGTTTTACTGTTTTTTCCTAGGGATGTGTTTGAAACTGTGCAGTGCTCTAGTAGCATTTTGAAGGTGGGGCCCAAGATGTTAACTATCTTCCATTCATGGGATAATCCTCAACAACCATGAATTGCGTCAAAGGCTAAAAGCACCACTGTGGGGAAACACTGAGTCTTAGTCAACGATATTATACGGTAAAGGAAATAGAGCCACAGGGATGTTGAACCAAATGATCTTCATGCTCTCTCAAGTGCGTTTCTTTTATACATGGAGGTCTGGGCTCATGTTTTATACTCTGTTATGGTTGCCTTGCAGTGGGCAGGAGGAACATACCCACTTAGGGATGACCTATTGTATCCCCACTGACTTCAATAGGACACCATAAGGCTTCAATGCCAAGAGCACTAGACAAGGTCCGTTTTCACACTGCTGGTAAAGACATACCCCAGGCTGGGCACTTTACAAAAGAAAGAGGTTTAATGGACTTAGAGTTCCACGTGGCTGGAGAGGCCTCACAATCAAGCCAGAAGGCGAGAAGCACGTCTTACATGGTGTCAGACAAGACAAGAGCGCTTGCGCAGAGAAATTCCCGTTTTTAAAGCCATCAGATCTCGTGAGACTTATTCCCTATCACGAGAACAGCATGGCAAAGACCCACCCACATGATTCAATTATCTCTCACAGGGTTCCTCCCACAACACATGGGAATTATGGGAGATGCAAGATGTGATTTGGGTGGGGATACAGGGCCAAACCGTATCACAAGGATACAGGTCATTTTATTAGAAAGGTTAAAAACTGGTCTGATGTCAAAGGGGCGGTAGAGACAGAAAAAGAGCTCAGAGCTTCTGATTCCCATTTCCATTCTAACACTGAATTGGGAAGTTTGAAATTTCTTGAAAATTAGCAAATAAATAATATAAATTAGAACAGCATGTGCTTTCTCCTGAAAAACAGCACAATGTAAAATGTAAAAATTTCTCACTGTGCGTTCACTCTATATTGTGTTTTTTTCTGTTTTCATTCAGAGCTTAAGAACATGGCCTGTGGAGTCTGACTTCCTGGCACAAATTCCAGCTCTGCTATTTCTGTGGTGAAGGCGCAATGTCTTCTTTTTTACCAAGGGAGAAGAATAGGATTGTTTTGGGGATTATAGAAGATAATTTATATCAAGCCTTTACCAGTGCCTAGAACACAGTGAGTCCTCAAATGTTAGCATAAATTTTGTTTTGTTAACATAAATTTTGTTTTGTTAGCATACATTTTGTTTTGTTAGCATAAATTTTGACTTTTAATCAACTTATAGTAGCCGTACAATTTGGAAATTATTATCTATGGTTATAAGAGTCCTATAATTGCTTTTGAAAGTGACGCGATTTAAAAGCACACTTGGCTGGCTGCAGTGGTTCACATCTGTAATACCAGCACTCTGATAGGCTGAGGCAGGAGGATTACTTGAGCCCGGGACCTCGAGGCTGCAGTGAACTAGAGTCACACCACTGTGCTCACTCTAGACTGGGCAACAGAGCAAGAGTGTGTCAAAAAAAAAAAAAAAAAAAAAAAAAAAAAAAAAAAAAAAGAAAAGAAGGAAAAATCTGTGCTATCTACAGAGCTGATGGTGGAAAATAACTCCATTGATTGCCTGAAACTGAGGAACATCGATATGGTAATTCATGTGGTCTTGAGGATTTTTTATACACACAAATTTTTAATCATCTAGCTAAATGTTCTTCATATCTTTAAAAGTTTGCCTCCTCTCACTTTTATTGCCTACATTTATTTCTGAATGTATTATTGGTGACTGTACCTTTCCCTGTCTCCCTGAAAGATTGTGGAATTACTTTCAAGTTTTAACGGGCTTCGTTAGTAAGTGAGAGCTAATTCTCGACATTGCTGTTTTGTCCTTCACTTTCTATATCCATGATGACATTTTACCATATGAATGCCAAGTGAGACTGTAAAAAAAAAAAAAAACAAAATTTTTGAACTATCCACTAGGGGGAGGCCTTGCTCTTCCATTCAATGTAGATTTTCTTTTAAAAAATACAAGTGAAATTTAGATTTCTCTCTTTGTGAAAAGCTGAACGTTTCAGTCCTGGTATTAAGAACTCTGTTTAACGTCATGGTTATATCTTGGCTCTGCTGAGTTTGACAATGCAGAATTCACTTGAGGAGGAAAGACATCTGTTGATCTGTGAACAGTGTTTAGTTTCCTTGTTTCTTTATCCTTCATGGACTACTCAAGCAACAGTCTCACATAAAATACTGTTTTTCACAGAAATGTCACTGTTCTAAAGACTAAATGGAAGGACTCCCTTCTGCCTGTTTACAGAGATGGCTTACTGAAGGATCTCTGTGTCATATAATTGTACTTATTAGTCTCGATCTCTTCACCATGTTGATGGAACTTTTCAGAAGAAACGAAGGAGTGATATGAAGGCTTCTGGGTTTTTTAAAGAAGATTTACAAAAAAAAGAAAAGTAACTTTTAATGGCCCATTTGAATTTGAATCTCCAAATAGTTCCAAGTAACTACCGTTTAATTTTGGTGTCTCTATAGATCAATTTTGCTTATCAAATTATATCACTTTAGCAATAGATGGGATAATATGAAATAATAGAATGATGGAAGTATATTAACTGGTAAGAGCTAAGAGCTAGCAGAGGTTTATGTTCTAATTTGATTAGCAAATGTAGTCTTTTTCAAAGCACCGTGATTGTCCTTTACCTGGTACTCAGGAAATTTAAAGTTTAAGGTAGAATGGTGGTGTAGCTGCTTGGGAAAAGTTTGGCTGTTTCTTAACATGTTAAATGTAAATATACCATAGGACCCAGCAATTTCAATTCTAGTTACCTACCTAAGAAAAATAAAATTATATATTCACACAAAAACTTATATGTAAATGTTCATTCACAGTTTTATTTATATTAGCTAGAAAATGGAAAGAACTCAAATGTCCATCAGTTGGTGAGTAGATAAATAAAAAATGGTATAACCACATAACACAATACTATTGGCCAATGGAGAGGCATGGAGTACTGGCACATGCTACAACATCTATGAATCTCAAAAACGTGGTGCTAAGTAGAATCAGCCAGACACAAGAGACCACATATTGTAGAATTCCATTTAAAGGAAAAGTCCAGAAAAGGGAAATTGATAGTGACAGAAAGTAGATTAATGGTAACCTGGGAGTTGGAGTGGTCCTAGGGAGTACCTGGGAGCTGTTTTAAAATTGGATTTTAGTGACAGTTGCACAACTCTGTACACTTCCTAGCAGCCAATGAATTGTACACCTAGAACTTATTGTATGTTTAAAGTTATTTAAAATGAATAGAATGAATCTGAAGATCAAATGTTTCATGAACATTTTGTAGGGAAGAAATCAAACTCATCAGATATTTCAGCTTCCCAGCCCAGGCCACCTTTTGTCTTCAAGAATCAGAAAAGAGTAGGAATGCATGACTTTCGTTTCTGTCACCTTGAGAAAAACAGAAAAATGCGTCTAAATCAAAGCATCAGAATCCAAGCTATAGCACCTGTGTTTGCCTGTGACCTGTAAAAATTCCTTTAACTCACGCAATCTACCACTCTCTGAACTTGACGAGACTCTATTAGTTACAGTCCTTTCTCTCAAGGCACATGAACACTGTGTTGTTTGCTTATCTTGAGCAATTAAATATTATTTTTGGGAGGTGAGATGCACACAAAAAAGAATTATTATTTCTTTTAGAGGCAGGATCTCACTCTATCACCCAGGTTGCAGTGCAGTGGCATGATGATGACTCACTGCAGCCTGGAACTCCTGGCCTCTAATGGTCCTCCTGCCTCATTTTTCCAAGTAGCTGGGACTACAGGTGCATGCTACCATGCCCAGATAATTTTAAAAGGTTTTTTTTTTTTTTTTTTGAAAGACAGGGTCTTGCTATGTTGCCCAGGCTGGTCTTGAACTCCTGACCTCAAACGATTCTCTCGCCTTGGCCTCCCAAAGTGCTGAGAGTACAGTCATGAGCCACTGTGGCTGGCAAGAATTTATTTTTTTCTTTTTCCAGCTAACTTCTGACGAGCTTGGCCACCATTTTCAGTATGTCTTTGAAACTGTCCTTTGCCCTTATCTGGCCTGAACAATGGATTATATTTTCTGACATCACAGGTGCAGAATTTTGGCAAGCTTAGTTCTAAAAACCACTTGAGATAGAAATCTTCAAGGAAAATATTTGAAGTAAAATAGTATTCACAAATATAGTGATAATTTTGCTTATGGAGATGAATCTATTGTAATCTCTCTCCCTCAAGCCTTATTAATAGTCACAACTATTTTGAGAGTCATTGAAAATGTTTGAAATTAGTTTTACAAAACCCATCAAAAAGCTGCTTACATTTAAAAGGAAATGACGGAGTGTTTGTCTACGTATGGTTATTTGTCTTTTCCATCTTGGCGAGCAAGCACTTTTTCTTATATGTTTTCGAGAAATTTTCCTTGAAGGAATTATCTTGTGAGTGTTCATGCATCCCATTGGTGGTTAGACCGCATTCCATAAGCTACTCTACTTTTTAGCCCAAACTTTCTATCTTTCAATCTCTTGATAACTACTGGGTGCTTACCATGTCCTGGGCTCTGTCCTAGACCCAGCCCTGATGTTGTTATAGCAGCTAACCAACCTAGTACAGTTCCTGTCCTCAAAACCCATTTTTAATGAATAAGACCTAGTATTTGATAGCACACCAGGGTGACTATAGTCAGTAATAATGTAATTGTACTTTAAAAATAACTAAAAGAGTACAGTTGGATTGTAACACAAAGGACAAATGCTTGAGGGGATGGGTACCCCATTTACCCTGATGCGATTATTATGCATTGTATGTTTGTACAGGATATCTCATGTACCCCATAAATATATACACCTACCGTGTACCCACAAAAATGAAAAGCATTTGTATAGACGATCTTTAAACAGAAATCAATAGAGATCAACCAAGGTATTGAAAAATTTAGAATCTCCATTTATCTTAAAATTTTTTAAAAATTTCTGTTTCTGAGAATGTTTAGAAGGTATATGATATATAAGTACATGTATATAATCTATAAATTATAAAATCCACACATTAAAGGTACATACTCATATTATTTACTTATAGAAGCTTAAATAAAAAATGTTTGCAAACCACTGGCTTAGTTCATTAGTGATAGTAACAGGTGGCTTGTGAGAAATTTTAGACCCTTATAGACCCAATTTACTCTCATAGTAATAATGAACCCCTCCAAATGCATACCAAATAAACAATAAATAGAAGCATAAACACTGTGCCTACTATTTAAATGCAGCTTCAATATTAGTCCCCTGTCCACCATAGCTTCTAATCACTTCTGTGTCTTAAGTACTTTAAATATCGAAAATTTATGGCACTAGCATGATCTCATTCAGTCGTCTCATTCATGTAGCACTAACCAATTACAGTACTACATGGAGAGGAAGAAGTATTAGGAATGTTGGCAGCACACAGCGGGGGCAGGCTAGCCAGTTCCTGGAGTTAGAAGAAACTTTTCTATGGGTGTAGCATCTAAGTTGAAACTTGAAGGCTACATAGAATTTGTTATTCTATTTCTAAGAAGCAGAAAAAGAGCCTTCTGAGAAGACACCAAGTAGAAGCCATTCTATTAATAGTATTAAAGAGCAGCATGCCAATTTGAGGTTATTAATAGTATAGTGGGGCCAGGTGAGGAGGCTTATGCCTATAATCCCAGTGCTGTGGGAGGCCAAGGTGGGAGGATTGCTTGTGGTCAGGAGTTTGAGACCAGCCTGGGCAGCATGGCAGATCCTGTCCATGGGACCAAGAAGCATGAAAACCTTCTGCAGTTGGTTGTATTGTCCAGAGGAGAGATGGCATCTGGCATTAAATGAGTGATAGTGAGGACAGAGGGTAGTGATCTGCTTAAGACATAGAATACACAGGAGTTGGTGGTTGATAAGACATGGGGGATGAGGACTATGACACCAGGTTACTGACATACAGAAAATAAACAGGTTTTTCGGTTGGAGAAAGACAACTCGATTTTGAGAATTATGGAATTTAAGGTGTCTGCAGGGTGTCTAAGAGAGCTGGTATACATTTTGATATATAGACCTGAACTTCTGTACAGAATTCTGAGCTAAAGATAGAGATTTCAGGGTTGTCTGCATAAATATGGAAACAAACTACGTGAGTGGGTAAGGTGCCCAGACTGAATATGTAGGTGTGAAGAGAAGACGCTTGGAACAGAGCCCCAAGGAACTCCAAAACTTGATGGATCAGTAAAACAAAAGTCGCTCACAGAGGGAGCTGTGAAAGAGAACGAGGAAAGGAGGAGAGTCTAATGCACTCATATCCAAAGAAAGGGACTATTTCAAATGGAGAAAGATGTCGAATGGAGAATACTGTAGAGAATAAGATAAGAACTCAAACTAACCACAAGGTCACCTTGGCAAGAGAGCTTTACTGAAGTGATAGCAAGAGATCTAGGACTTCAATAAGTGAAGTGTAAAACGTCTCTTCCCAGAAATCTTTATATGTGTGTCTCTATTAATTGAAAAGAGATGGATGGGCACGGTGACTCATGCCTGTAATCCCAGCACTTTGGGAGGCCGAGGCAGGGGGTCACTTGAGGTCAGGAGTTCCAGACCAGCCTAGCCACTGTGGTGAAACCCCGTGTCTACTAAAAATACAAATATTAGCTGGGCTTGATGCACATGCCTGTAATCCCAGCTGCTCGGGAGGCTGAGGCAGGAGAATTGCCTGAACCTCGGAGGCAGAGGTTGCTGTGAGCCGATAATGTGCCATTATACTCCAGCCTGGAAAACAGAGTGAGACTCCATGTCAAGAAAAAAAAAAAAAAAAAAAAAGAAAAGAAAAGAAAAGAGATAGTAATGATCTGGAGTAGGTGAATTAATTCCTTCACTTTATTAATGTGTTCCACTTCCTAGAAAACGTAACAGACCAGTTAACGTACATGTGTCCTTAAAAAAGCCCCTAGAGTAGTTAAGGATAAGAATGCCTGACTCTAAAGAAGACTGGAGACAAAGACCTTTAATTTCTGGCTAAAGGAAGTTTCAAGGTGGTAAAGATCACTACATAGTCAGTGGCCTGCTTTTCAGAAGGCTAGAACTTGCGGTGAATTGTGCTTCTTTTTTCTTATACCCTGAATCCGGTCAATTACCCACTGTCATTTGCTCTTCACTATTTTTAGTACATGCTTTTTATAATTATCAGTACTTGTTTTTTAAATAATTATCAGTAATTGTCCAGATTGTTAACTAATAGGAAGCTAGAATACTGAAACACAAACTACTGGGGTGCAGTCTAGGAATGGGATATAATTGCTCAGGCCCTGATATTGGGCTGATTCTGCACCAAGCCTCAGTTTCCCGATCTGTAAATTGTGGGAGTTCATAGTGAGCTCATCATGTTGTTGTCAGGATTAAATCAGACAAGATGTATGTAAAGCACTTAGTTGGCTGGCCTGCTGTAAACATCCAAATAAAAGTTCATCGCTAGATAAATTGTTTCACCTTAAAAAAAAAGTCATTTCAAACGGGCTTTGTGTGTACAGAGAAGCCATTCCAAGGTCAGGATTAAAGTCAATATCGGGGTTGTAAGAATAAAGTTGATAGTGTGTTTATCTGCAATATTCATTTGCCTGCTGTATTGAAAATCCAGAGATAATCTTCTTAGTGTCAGTCAACCCTCTACTGCTTCTGCCTTGCATTCGCAAAAACTCAGCTGTCCTTTTCCGCTTTATGTTGCCAATTTAAGATTGTTGGCATTCCCACTTCCTGTAGCGGAATTATGGTCTTTTTGGGTGTCACTTAAATATTATAAGGTTCAGCTGAATCTGCTTAAGAACTCTCAAGACACTGAGCACAAGCGTTCTCAGTTGTGTGATGATGTTTGGAACGTCCTTAGGCAGAGCTGTCAGAGCCTGAGGGTGTATCCTACACACTTAGCCGTGTTGGAAGTTCAGTTCATAACACTTTGAAGACCGAAAGATACTTAGATATGTCTAAGATCATTAACATTATGAATTTATTAGCCACCAACATCAAGTGCACAAGGCTATTAGAGCAAACAAGATAAAAATTAATCTTTAACTGCCAACAAAGAAAAAATTGAAAAAAAAGAGGTGAAAATGCAAATATATATTCTCAGTGTACAGAAGAATTGCAAAATTCTGGACTGGCTAAAGTGTATTCTGCACAAGGGTTATGGAAAGATTGAATAAACATGAAATATTCATGCTTTAAGTAATCACTAGCTTGTTCTAGTATCTCTTATTAATTTAACAATTAATAGAAACTTAGGAGAGAAGGAAGAACACTGGCTCAAAAAAGTTGGAAATATTGACAAAGTGTGAACAAAGTGATGCGTGATGGATGATAGAATCTAAGTAATTAGTATAGAACATGAAGGCAGGATGGGTTTGAAAAGGATCCGAGAAAGTAGAGGAGACAGTAGACCTAGAAATTAAAAGATGTGGTAGAATGAGAATTAAATATGTCAAAGTCAGACCAATTCTAGATAACAGGTGACAAAACTGGCCCCTGGTCTTGTTCAATTGTCCTATTCTTGCTTATCTGCAGTATTGCTACCATGACTGTTACTTTTGGAGACAATATGGACTAGAGATAAGTTAGCTTTATAGCATTTGAAAAATGTAGCAGGATGCAAGCTTACCTTTAAGGGAATGAGTCACTCTCTCTATTACAGTGTGGAGATACCAGTCTGTCTTCCTACAGAAATTTTTACACTAATTTGACTGTTTTGTGATGTGGTTTGGGATCATTTGGATTCAGAGAATCCTGTACATGAGCCACTATTTTGTGATAATATTTTCTAATTTTGGTTTTAAATTTTTTGGGGGGTATAGTTTCCAGAATTACCTGAAAAGAGTGGTTCAGATACACGTTCTACAAAAAACTGGGTATTAAAAAAAGTTCATTGCCTGCTCAATTGCATAGTAGTTCTTAGAATTTTTAATGACAGGAGTTTGTGAGCTATAGACCGAAAAATGATCAAAGAGCCATTAGCGCTAACCTTACTTCTATTTATAGTTATCATAATGGCCCCCAGCCCTGACTGCGACTCTTGTTCAACTTCAGTCATCCAGAACCCGTCACCGAGGTTTCAATGCATTGACTTATTCTGTTACTTAAAGTTTCACTGATGAATGTTTTTTTCCTATTTGGCGCCTGCCTTTGGAAAGATAGCTGCAAGCAAGGAACACTCATTAACTCAGTTATACATGGGGGGAGCGTTGAAGAAAGGCAAACTTTTCTTACTGATGTAAAGTCATTTTTGGAACTATTAAACCTCTAGAGGAGAAAATGATTTTGCAGTGCATATTCCATACCTTGTAGAGCCTGTCACAAACACAGCCACTGACGTTTAAAGATACTATTTAAGAAAACACAGCTGGTAGGCGTAATATTTAAATAGTGCCCCGACGTGATGCCCGGCAGCTGCTGCTGCATCACTTTTGAAGTGCATAATAGTCAAAGTGAGAGCAGTCTCCAGGGAAGTGTTTGGAGAGAGTGAACGGAAACTTGTTCTCTAGTCTTTTCTCCCGGATGGGAAGCAATGGCGTGGGGAGAGAGCGCGGAGGAAGGGAGAGATGCAGAAAGGTAGATTCTTCTGTGTAGGTGAGTGGATGAGATAATAAAGCAAGTTAATTTGGGCTCTGCTGACTTATTTATCTGTCCCTGGCACTTTTCTCTGTACAAGCCCAGGAAGCCATCTCCTTCCTGAGGTTTTTAATGAAACAATTTACTTGAAATAATAATAAAAAAGAAGAGCTTCACATGCTCTTGCATTTAAATTGGAGTCTTTCCTCTCCAGTGTAGGCCTTGTCGTTGATCAGTAACACTGGGATGAAAATATCCCAACTATCTCTGAGAAAGGTGGATTAATTCGCTTGTGGTACACTAAATGATTTGGATTGTTTTTCTCCGTCTCTTAAAACATGGCCATGACAGACATTGAGAAAGTTAATTAGTGTATGGTGTTTTTTTCTTCTTAAAAAGAAGACAACTATTTAAAAAACAAAAATGAGAAAAAAAAGAAGGTGAGTTTTATGAGATAGTGACCAACATTTCTCCCCAGAAGTTGTATAGTTCTGACTTTAAAACCGTGGTGACCCATGTGTCTACCCCAAAGTTGTATAATTCTGACTTTACACCTGATTTATAATTCAAACTTTAAAGTGGATTCAGACTGACTCTTTGTAATATTCAGGTTGTACCATCCTGTGCAGAATGTGAATCCAGAGAGGGCAAGCACTTTATTTTGGGAATGTTTTACTTAGTGCCAGGTATTCTGTGAGTACAAAGTGTGAATTGATGTTGTTGACTCCAGAGATACTTATGTTTGGGATTACATTTTTGCATACTGAATTTACTTTAAAAACCGTATCAGATTGAAGTCCGCATCTTTTTGTGTTCAAACCTTTAGAATGATATTCTTTACTTTTCCAATTATTTGTTCCACTCTTCGAAAATCACTGATGTTAGCAGACTCTTCATTATATTTAAATACATTTATGGAATCACACGTCTCCTCTTTAAGATGCTATTTCTTTGCTCCTAAGTAGCCCTCAGAGAATTCACTACAACTTTTAAAAATCTAAAATCCTACGGAAGCAACTTGTGATTTTCTTTTACATTATATTCCTGTGTCAAATAACTTTTACGGTTGAGAACTTTTTCCTGCCAAAACTAAATTCCTCCCCTTAAATTTTAAGCCTATACATCAGAACCCAGAAGAAGAGCCTGTCTACCCACCCTGTACAAAGCTATCATTCTCTTTTTCGCCTGGAATGGTGAGATAGAAAAAAGAAAGCTGTTTGGTTTCACATAAGGAGCCAATTTTTCATCTTGACAAACTCATGTGATTACTGTATTTACTGATAGGGTTCCATGACCAGTCTTTGAGTCATCTCTTTAGAGATTTTACCACTTTTGACTGGAAGGGAAGAGAAGGTTATGTGGTGCTATTTCTCCAAGAGTGTCTAGGACTTGCAGAACAAATGCTATGGGAAAATAATTTCACCCAGCAGGCTCTAGGATACTAACAGCAACTTTCTAGGTGATTAAAATTTCAAAAGACCTAGATACCCATTTAAATGTAATGGGATTGAAGATGAAAGTGCTCAGGGTGTTTGATTAATTCCTTAGGATCTAGCTTAGACTTGTTACAGCTAATGTCCAATTAGAGGACAATGTCCGTTATTAGCCTAAAGGTTTCTCTAAATTTCCATTTTCAATGCAAATCTAATTATCACAAACATATTAAGTTATTGGGGATGAGTAGAGCAAAGAGGAAAGGATAATCGTTGCATATTCACCATTGCTTCCATTTATAAAGACAATGCACTGTTGGAGATCGAAAGGTAGCTAAGACAGTGTTCTTGCTTTTAAAGACTGAATGTTCTTGAAAGTGCAAAAGGTAAGTACAAAAGTATGGCTTTCATAACGTGAGAAGACAAGAAACCCAGAAATGGAAGAAAAATAGTAGTTGTTGGGGAAAGACCAGTATTGCAGTCACATATACTGAATAAAGTGCTGAGCCACAGGGGTGAGGAACTATGCGGAATTGAAGAAGAAAGGGTATTACTTGAATTAGAGCTGTAGCTACTTTGAATAGCAGCAGGAGCTGTACAAATATCTCTTTAAGTGACATGAATGAGAGTACATAGTCAGGTTTTTATAAAAAAAAATTCCAAGTCTTTCCTTGAATTTATAATGGTTATTTTTATTGCTTTACGATTTAGGATTACTGCCATATTGAAGAAAATGAGGACAAAAACTTTTCAGTATTTCCAGAAAATTGTCTGGAAGGAGAAAAAGAAGCAATACGTGAACATGACAAATCAATGAGTTGAGGTGGTCATAGGATGTTCCAATTATTTAAATGTTAAGGCTGGTGTATGTCTTTTGCAGTGCCTGGTTGTCTTAAAATCAATTTACCTTAAAAGTTTGCCTCTCAACCAAACAATAAATAATAATCAAAATGTATAATTTCATATAGCATGCTTCTTTAAACATTCATTTTATTTTTCACATTCTCAGTGAGTGAAAAGTAATTGAAACAGGATGTAGGGGGAAGAACAGTCCTGTCTCATGACTACTCTGAAGCTGTTTCCTCATCTGTAATGTCTATGCTGTTAGTTTTGATAGGGGACTGTGTAATGCAAAGATTTGAATAACTTGCCAGCTGCTTTTTGTCACCTGGGTTGCCAAGGAATAACTGTGATGCGAAGGACAATTAAGGCAAAGGTGTGTGCTATTATCGCCTGCTAAGGATTTGACCACATTACCCTGTGTTGGCTGGGCCTGGTGGCTCACATTTGTAATCTTGGTACTTTGGGAGGCCAAGGCAGGCAGATCACTTGAGACCAGGAGTTCAAGACCAGCCTGGCCAATATGGTGAAATCCTGTCTCTACTAAAAATACACAAAATAGTTGGGCATGGTGGCACGTGCCCGTAATCCCAGCTATTTAGGCGGCTGAGGCAGGAGAGTTGTTTGAACCTGGGAGGTGGAGATTGCAGTGAGCTGAGATTGTGCTACTGCACTGCAGCCTGGGCAACAGAGTGAGACTCTGACTCAAAAAAAAAAAAAAAAAACAAAAACAAAAAAACAAAACCTTGTGTTGTATATTCTTCTGGTGAACAGAAGGAACAGAATGAATGTGAGCCTCCAAAGGTCATTTTCTTGCCTAACTGAAGGTTTAGATGAGAAGCAGAGCCGGTGGCCTCCTTATTTCCTTACTTTTTTTTTTTTTTAATTACTTTACTAGGGTACATGTTCAGAATGTCCAGTTTTTTTTTACATAGGTGTACATGTGCCGTGGTGGTTTGCTGCACCCATCAACCCATCCCCTACATTAGGTATTTCTCCTAATGCTCTCCCTCCCCTTGTCCCCCATCCCCTACAGGCCCTGGTTTGTGATGTTCCCCTTCCTGTGTCCGTGGGTTCTCATTGTTCAACTCCCACTTATGAGTGAGAATATGGCGGTGTTTGGTTTTCTGTTCTTGTGTTAGTTTGCTGAGAATGATAGTTTCCAGGTTCATCCATGTCCCTGCAAAGGACATGAACTCATCCTTTTTTTTCGGCTGCATAGTATTCCAAGGTGTGTGTGGAGAAATAGGAACGCTTTTACACTGTTGGTAGGAGTATAAATTAGTTCAACCATTGTGGAAGACAGTGTGGCGATTCCTCAAGGATCTAGAACTAGAAATACCATTTGACCCAGTCATCCCATTACTGGCTATATTTCCAAAGGGTTATATATCATTCTGTAAAGACACGTGCACATATGTGTTTATTGGGGCACTATTCACAATAGCAAAGACTTGGACTGGATAAAGAAAATGTGGCACATACTTCCTTATTCTTGACTCCTGTGGTGTTACCTCTCCAATGAGATTAGAGGAAACATGAAGATGAATACAAGGTAGAAAGAACATTCCTTTTTTGAGATATTAGAGAAGAGCTAGCTTAAGCCATTCAAATCATGGTTGTTTTTTCTTAGATTCTATCATGATCCTACTACGTCTTTGAGTGTGCCTTACCCGTGCACCAGGGAGGAAATCCACATCACAGGGGAGGAAAGAGAGAAAAAGAAAAGTCACAACTACACAAACAAAAACAGACAGTTGTGCCCCTCAAGTAAAGTATGAAAAGAGAGAGAATAATTGAACAAAACATAATCCAGACAAATAATTCCAAGTAGATGGCTGACCCACTGATGTGTTTATTCATGGAAATCTTGCAGAGTGTCTACTGGGTATCAGGTATTTCCTTAGGGTCTGAAACAGACAAGGACCCTTCGTTCGTGGAAGTCACCTTTTAGTGGGATGGGAGGAACAATAAACAAGTAAATGTGTAGCTGAATCATATAATTTCTTCCAGTTGTTAAAATTATTGAGGAAAAAATATGAGCTGAGAGTGGTGGCTCACACCCGTAATCCCAACACTCTGGGAGGCCTGAGGCTTGAGCCTAGGAGTTTGAGGTGGCAGTGAGCTATGATGGTGCCACTGCACTCCAACCTGGGTGACAGAGTAAGATCCTGTCTCTAAAAAAATAGAAATAAAAATAAATAAGTAAAAATCAAATAAAATATGGTGTTGTGGTAGTGAATGGAGGGGGCTGAATTGAGTCTGACCAAATCTTTGGAGAAGGCATCACCATCCAATAAATACTGACAGATTTGGTGTCTATCACGTCGTAGGCATTGATCCCATTGATCACTGCCTTTTTCACCAAAAACCCTTTCCCTGATTTTCTAAGTTCTATCTTGTCTCTGTGACACTATCTGGGTACTGTACTCTTTAGTCTCTGCCTACAGGCTGACACATATGACTAGTGTCTATACATTAAGACTGCTGGATCAGGTGAAATCGTATGAGATCATATACAGGAAACTCTTTTATAAAATATATTCAACAGCTATTTATTGTACACCTTCTATATGGCAGACATACATTAGTGAATAACACACACAGACACATACACACACATACCCTGCTTGTGGTGTTTATGATTAAAGATAGAATATAATTATTCTTTTTTTTCTTAAAAAAGGCAAACTTACGGCTAGAATTTCTGTAATGAAGCCATTTTAGTTTGTGTTCTATTATATTGAGATGTCAAATATTTGCTAAACAAATACTGCATTATATTTATTTAGAGGCATTTTCACCTGATGTTCCTATACCTTGCATAATTGCTTTATTCTGAATCAGGTTTGGTCACTAAGCAAAGTGAGGTTCCTATTTTGACTTGATCATTCAGTATTTTGTATTTCTAGCCTTCTGGCTTATCCTACGATTTTATTTTGCAAAAAATTTGTCTATTTTTGAAGTTATTCATTATAGTATAAGCAGACATAAAACTATAACTTCTATATGCCTTATGGTTCAATCTGCTACCTCAAAACAGCTAGGTGAGTCTATTTATCTTTCCTGCTTTCTAATGTATTTTAGCAGACTAAGGAATATTGGTTGAAGATGCAGAAACATACATCTTATGAGAAAATGGGTCAGCTTAACATCTTCAACTCTGAAATGGGAGTGAGGCCCAAAACATTCACAGCGATAAAATTATTCCTTAACTTACAATGATTAATGAGAAGAAGGTGCCTCTTTACCTGAGCTAAATTCTACAGACGACAGAGCAAATAGGAGAGAAGAAATACAACTTGATCTGAGTTTTTTTCATGACCCTAGTGAAGGTTATAACAACAGGAAACTGATGAGTCATACAATGTCTATTTTCCCTTAGGTGAAAAGACCTCACTTCACTACTGTATTAGTCCATTTTCACACTGCTGATGAAGACATACCTGAGACTGGGTAACTTATAAAGAGAAAGGGGTTTAGTGGACTCACAGTTCCACATTGCTGGGGAGGCCTCACAATCATGGTGAAAGACAAAAGGCACCTGGCTCAGACAAGAAAGAATGAGAGCCAAAAGAAAGCGGAAATTCCTTATAAAATCATCAGATCTCGTGAGACTTACTATCACAAGGACAGTATGGGGGAAACTGCCCCCATGATTCACTCGTCTCCCACTGGGTCCCTCCCACAACACATGAGAATTAAGGAAGCTACAATTCAAGATGAGATTTGGGTGGGGCACAGCCAAACCATGTCAACTACCAACCTGCAGACTCCCACAGGCAAGTGAACTGCGTTCAGGGTGTCCAGGCAAATGATATTCAGGGAGAAAATGGAATTGTTTTTAAAAATGTACCCTATAATATGTGCTCACGATTGTTTTTTGCGGTGAAAGTAAAGTAGTAAAATTAACTCTGCATTCTAGGATTTCCTTCGAAAGTGGCCAGCTCCCCTAATTCTATGAGAACAAATTTTAAATTAGAAAAAGGAAGCAGAGAAAAATAACTAAAAAATGTCAGATACAAGAGTTAACACAGGAAAATAAAAAAGAAAATATTAAAAGAAAGTATGACTCAAATCCCCCATGGTTCCCCCACCAGTTCAACTAAAGTAAGTGATGAACTATTGTGAAATTCTTCCTCATCTATTTTTTTTAAATGGCTGACACATTCATGATAATATCTTGGATAGAACCTTTGGAGATTGGGAGAAATTATTTTGTTTGGAAATCACGTTGTGACCTGGCATTTTCAGATTCTGGCTGTGATGCTGCCTGGCCTCTCGAAAAGGGCAAATGAGTGACTGTCAAAAAAAGAGAATCCATGAAAAATGACTGGGTGGTAGTGACATAAGACAGAAAAATAGGAAAAAGATGAGCAGAAAAATAAATCTGACGAGGCTTTTTATTTCAGACAATAGTACTTTTTTGTAGTTTTTTTATTTTTTATTTTATTTATTATTATTATTTTTTAAGAAATGTCATTTTCTAATCCTACATGTCAAGATAGATGGCTATGTGTTGTTTTACTAGCCAGGCATGGTGGCATGTGCTTGTAGTCCCAGTTACTCAGGAGGCTGAGGCAGGAGAATTGCTTGAACCTGGGAGGCGGAGGTTGCAGTGAGGCAGAGGCTGCCGTAAGCCGAGATCGTGCCACTGCACCCCAGCCTGGATGACGGAGTGAGACTCGCTCTCAAAAAAAAAGAAAAAAAAAGATAGACGGCTATATGTTGTTTTCTGCTTAGCTTATCCAGAACAATCAGGCAGGTGCATGCAAGAATATTTTCCTCTTTTTTTGTGTGCCATCAAATCTATTTTCTATCATCAAGAGACTGTTCAACCCAAGGCACCTCTGACAGGCAGATATATAATTACAAAACATTATGTTTTAGCCTCCATAACATTAGTTTTGCTGATACTTCTACTACAGCGATAACCACTATATTGAAAAAGCACGGATTATGCCTGAGGACAGAGTTGTTGCTTCAGCAACTTGAGTTGGAAATTAATCAATCTGAGATTCTGTGAAATTTAATTCAGAAACTGCTGGCTTTAAATTTGAATTTTGCTTTTTTTTTTTTTTCAGGGGGCACCAAATGAATTTATTGTACTCAAGGACAATAATTAGCCCTTGCCTGTCAAAGAAGGAAAATTCTGCTTCATTAATAGACCCAAGAGAGGAGGCTCTCTGAACTTGCTTTAACATCCAGCTGGTAGAGTCAGGATTTAGCAGAGAAATATCTGGGCTGCAAAGGGATTGGGGGCTTTCCTCCTAGGGACTAAAACACTGCTTATTGTAAAGATTTCTATTATATTAGGGTCAAGGAGAATTGAAAAATAGGAGGAAGGAATCAATTTCGGGCAGCCAGATTTTATTTCTCCTGTGGGCACATATGATGCTTGGGAATTATTATGTTAAGCATAAACTTAATAAATTTTTTTTTCCAGTTCTCCCCATCATAGTTATATAGGCAAGTGAAAGGTTGCATGTTCACTCAAGGGTATTGGGTTTCAGATTAAGGTGCTCTATCATCCAACAATTCAAAAGACACTGCTGGACCAAACTCATTTCTATGAGAACATAGCAATGGGTTAAGGCAAATGGCAGTTTCAATGTTTTTCTCTTCCCTTCATTTTCTGGTTTGCTAGTGTAATGATGTCAGAGTACCTTAGTTAATGCTGTCCGATAGAACTTTCTGCGATGATAGAAATGTTCTGTACCTCCATAGTCCCCTATGGTAGCCACTCATCACATGTGGCTACTGAGTGTTTGAAATGTGTCTAGTGAGACTAAGAAATACATTTTAAATTTTATTTAATTTTAGCTGATTTAAATTTGAATAACTAAATGTGGCTAAATGCTATAGCATTGACAGAAAGATCTGAAGGGTGGAATAAAACCATTAATGACGCATTGGTCTACACTGATAAGGCTTCTTCGATGCTAGCATTAGAATTATTAAAATGTCACGTAATGTTGTCACTTCACAAAAATAAATTTGCTTTGCCTTTTACTTTTTAAACCAAGAGAGGAACATGCATTTTCAGATCAGATGAGCGGTTCAGTGAATATGCTTTCATGAACAATTTTACTTCTCCTATTTGGCATAGGAAATTGATCTCTGAGTCAAGTAAAGGGAACTCTTTGCTCCTGGAGAAGACACATCATGACACTCAGTGGTAATTGAACATGAATTGTCTGCAAGTTGCAATATCTCAGTTGTGTTCAGGATTAGACTTGCTTTCTTCAACAGGAGAGAACTGTCACTATTAGGTGAAGGTTATCAGGTAAAGTGTTCAGGCGCTCTGAACGTTTTGTGTTACAATTGTGTTTGTATAACAAGGGATGGACTTTTTGTATTGCAGTTGTAGTCAATAATAGATGTTTAATGCTTTTTTCACTAATATTACAGTGAATTCTGTTATGTGATCTTTTGCATTCATGTGTTAACTACGTTATGAGAGACAAAACATAAGCTCACATCAAGAACCAGAAATTTCTCTCTTTTAGGATGACAGGTAGAACATACCCTATCTTAATCTCGTATAGATGCCAACACTTTTTCATAATAGATAATTTATAGCATGCCAACAAGAGATGCAAATATAAACGTGAGCTACTGAAATGAATTTCTATCCCTGTGAACTTTCATTATGCACCATGGAGGCGTTATCTAGGTGTTAAAGTTTTCATTCCGTAATGCATGAAAGTTGCATTTATATAACAGTAGTGGCGAAATGATAACAGCAAGCCTTGCGGTGGCTAACAATTTGGCCTTCTTATCTTCATATTCACTGTCATCCTTATTCCTCCTGTTTCCAAAGAAGACACTGTCAGTGGTGTGCTGGAGTGTTCATGATGGTTGACCAGAGCTGACTGCATACCTTTTATCAACTCCATGTTCAGTGATACCACGATGGGAGCTTGAAATTGGCCATGTTGCGAGTATGTAGACCAAGAAATTGTCAGATGCTACAGATCAAAGCTGGTTTATTTTGGGAGAGATGATTGTTAAACACTTACCAGCATACTACTGGATACAGAGGTGACCAGCTCTGTCCTAATTATAATGGTGGGGACAGAAGTAGCAGGGACAGGAGATCAGGGAGCTTTTTCTTTTCTTATCCTGTCCTCCCAGTTCCACTGAAAATGTTCTGTTTGCCAATCAGGTAGAAATATAGTCTGAGTCAAAATGTTCCACAGTTGTCTGTACAGGCTTGATGGTAAGCTTTAAATAATTATTTAGGCCATGTATGGTGGCTCAAGCCTGTAATCCCAGCATTTTAGGAGAACACCTTGAGCCCAGGAGTTCAAGAACAGCATGGGCAGCATAGCAAGACCTTGTCTCTACAAAAATACAAAAAGTTAGCTCAACCTGGTGGTGTGTGCCTGTAGTTCAAGCTACTTGGGAGGTTAGGGCAGGAAGATCACTTGAGCCCAGGAGTTTGAGTCTGTAATGAGCCATGATCCTGCCACTGCACTCCTGGGCAGCAGAGTGAGACCCTGTCTCAAAAAAGTTAACTAAAAAACAATCATTTGTTCTCTTATATAAATAGAACCCCCACTGCAAAGAGTTTAAAGGAATTTGTAACGAAAGTTGGAGCATCCCAAAGCTGCAGCCAAGCCTTGTCAGTGACCCATCTTATTTGGGACCCTGTAGTAATTACAACCATTGCCAAATCTTTTCCTGTTAATGGAGAACATTGAGATGCAGAACTTAAACATGACTTTGTACTATAGCCATGCAAAGTAAACCCTGCGTGAGTTTATGGTGGGGTTTGACAACACATAGAAAAAATATGCACCCTTTTCAATCCTAAAAGTAAGTTCAAGTTCGTTATACCGTTTGTGGGGCTAAGGGCTTCTTTCTATTAGGTATAGCTCACTACTGTCTTTAATTTTAGTCTTAATTCTGGGTCCATGATTTTCTATTGTTATACTTTCCTTCATTTCCACAGACTTCAATCTCATCTTGACTTAGGTAATGAAAAGTGGATGAAGCTGGGAAAATTGAGGGACTCTAGGAAATTTAATGGCTAGATTATGAATATTTATGAATTATTTCACATCCTCTCTTCTATTTCTTCCTTGTCAACTTTCTTCTACAAATGTTTTGCTAAGGTAGAAAGACCAATCAATTTCAATATATGAAATATGTAAAATGCTGTCAGCCTAAAGAATTGCCCTCTGATAACATTACTTTTAGAGATGTTTCTAGACAAGGTGAGTAAAATTGCACTCAAGATGTCTACTAAGAATGAGTTGTTATAGTAATACTTTTTACTAAAGGAACTTACTCATTTTTTTTCTCCTCTTTCCTCATTTTGAACTTTGTCCCACTTACTAAGCTCTCTTGTGTTGTATTAGCATTCTTCTTCTCCTAATTAAATAAAAAAATCCCTCAAAACCCATGTTCTTCAGAATATTTGGAGAGAGGTATCAGGAAAACTTACTTTACCTTACCTAAATAAATTCCAGAAAGATCTCACTCCCAGTGCTGTCCATTAAGAACATTCCTAACATACTTCAGTAGTTCCCATTCTGAGCTCTACAACTGTGGACAGTCATACAGTTTATGAGAATTTGGGGGTGACAGTGCATTCAGGGAGATGCAGTGCCAAATTCTGAAAGCTGATTGGTTCGTTAGGGAGACTGGGAATGTTGGCAGCACAGAAATAACTTTTCTTTTGGAAGGTTTGCTCCTTGCAACAATAATCTCACTTCAGGTACAAATCAGCACATGGCAAAATAATAATCCTGGAATTCTGATTCTTTTGAAGCATTGGAGATAAGTAAGAGTTCACCTCCTGTTTCTCTAGTCGGAGTTCACACATTTGAGAAAGCCATCTACCTTTTGGAGAATATAGCAATAAAAACAAACAGCCCTTTTTTCAAGTAAAAATCCAAACAGTAACAAGTTTTCCTGCAGTGCTTCCTTTCAGAGCATATGAAAGAGACTAAAGGAAAGGCAGAAAGGAAAAGAATGAAAACAAAAATCTTTGACAACTTACAAGACTTAAATAAAAGAAACCTGAAGATGCTCTGTATAGCAAATACTCAACAGATGCATACTTACAAAACATTTCATGGTGTTCAGTTTGACTCTAGACAGGTCGACTTAGGAAGCATTAAAGGAAATGCTAATTTTTCACACAACCACACTTCTTATCCTAACATCTAAATGGTATTCAGAAATTCCTGGTGCTTGAACTCCAGTTGCTTTTTGGCTGAGTTTTTAAATTCCATAAGCCTTCTTCATGTATATATATTGAAGATAACCATGACACTTATTTCACAGGTTTATTTTGTCATTATTATTTACTTTTATTATTACTTCCAAGTCATACTATGATTCTATTTACTTGTTTTCATATCTCTTGCCATTATCTTAGCCCAGTTGTCAATCATCTCTTACCTGGAACGCTGCAATAATTTCCTACTAGTCTTTCTCTTTCTTGATTTTCTCTGGTTCTTACCCTATGGCACATAAATTTATTTCTGGAAAAGAGAAGTAAAATTGTACTCAAGATGTCTACTAAGAATGAGTTATTATAGTAATACTTTTTACTAAGAAAACTTACTCATTTTTTTCTCCTCTTTCCTCATTTTGAACTTTGTTCCACTTACTAAACTCTCTTGTATTGTATCAGAATTTTCTTTCTCCTAATTAAATTAAAAAAATCTCAGAACTGATGTTCTTCAGAATATTTAGGGAGAAGGTATCAGGAACACTCACCTTACCTAAATATATTCCAGCAATATCTCACGCCCAGTGCTGTCCATTGAGAATCTTCCTAATATACTTCAGTACTTCCCATGCTAAGCTCTACATCTGTGCAAGTAAATTTCTGTGCAACTGGGTAAGAAATGGAGAAAATCAAGAAAAAAAAAAAACAACCCAGATCAGATTATTTACTTTCTCAATTAAAATAATTCAGCATTTCCCTTTTACTGTTAGAATAAAATCTGAACTCCTTTCACGGCCTGGAAGGATTTAAGAGATCCTGGCTCTTTTATTTTATTTTATTTTCTCTAGGTTGCCCCTTCTGCCTGCCTGGAATTTCTTTCTTTCTTTCTTCTTTTTTTTAAAAATCTGTCTCCAGTTCTTATTATGGGTGGCTCTTTGTCCTCTGCTGGGCCCATTCAAATGATGGTCTTCCTTACTTCTTCACTTCGCTTGTCCACACCTAGCTACACCATGTTTATTTTCTTTAGCGCAATATAAACTTACCTTTAAACATTGATTGCTTTCTTGTTTGTGTTTTATTTCCCCATAGGAATATAGGCTTTTCTGAGGTAAGGAAACTTGGATATCTTGATCACCATCGTATTTCCGGGGCCCAGTAACCATGTGGAATAACATGTGCAATAACAACTAGGACATATTGAGAACTTACTCTGTGATAGGCCTTCTTCTAAGGGATTTAGGTGCTCAGACTCATTTGCCTCTCAGAACTTGTGGGGTGGGTATTATTTTTGCCCCATTTTACAGATAGGAATTTAAATATGGCCAAGATCATTTAGTTAAAAATATTTATAATCTATCCAGGCTGCGTGTAGTGGCTCACGCCTGTAATCCCAGCACTTTGGGAGGCTGAGGCGGGCGGGTCACGAGGCCAGGAGATTGAGACCATCCTGGCTAATACGGTGAAACCCTGTTTCTATTAAAAATATAAAAAAAATTAGCCGGACGTGGTGGTGGGTGCCTGTGGTCCCAGCTACTCAGGAGGCTGAGGCAGGAGAATGGCGTGAACCTGGGAGGTGGAGCTTGCAGTGAGCCGAAATCATGCCACTCCACTCCAGCCTGGGCAACAGAGCGAGACTCCATCTAAAAAAAAAAAAAAAAATGGTAGCCCAAAGGAGACTAGCTGCAGAGTTCAACTCTATACTCGTTTTTTGAATCCTAATTAATATTTGTTGAATAAGTCACTGTTTAGCGAATTGTACATGCCTCACATTCTAACAAGTGTTAAAAAATTGAAGCTATTATTCATATTATTTTATCAATATCGGAACCTTTTATTCTTATTGGCATGCTGTCTGAAAGCTGTAGTGATCAGGGGATGAGTTAAAGCTGTTAGAAAGTTGCACATGTTGCTGACCAGATCGTGAAAGTTCTCCCAAGTTAGCTATCTATTTATAATAATTTGTGGCAGACCTACCTAGAGTCAAATCAGCTGATTTTGCTTAAGGCTATCTCAAACAGCCTTGTGAAATGTGAATCTTCATTTTAAATTTGAGAATCTAATGCTACTTGATGTTTCACAAATCTTATTTATAATCAATGTTACACTTCTATGGAAGCTATAAAACATATTTCAGTGACTGGAAGCCATTCAAAAGATTATCTAGAGATTTAGTACTTTTAAATTGGAAGCAGAATAAGTTCAGGGGTTGAGCAACAGAGGGGAAACTCCAGGGCTGAGTCTTCATCTGATCCCCACCACACTATCTTCTGTTGGTCTTTGCTCACGTCGATCAAATTTGACCTTTAACAGGAGACTTAAAACAACAAAAGGAGGTGAATACTCAGTCATAGTTTTAAGTTGTTGCATCAATTTGGACTAACAACACATCCACAAAAGACTGGTTAATATGCTGGAGATATGAAGCATATTTGGACAGAATTCTGTTTGCAGAGTAGCGGGGTTTCTCACCTTTACTCTAAGGGTTAGAGAGGAAGTCCTGATCGTCTTGTCTCACGGAACCATTATGAAGATTTGAAAGTAATAGTACATGTAAGAAATTTGTGCAGTGCCAGACATATAGTAAATGATATATTTTTTCCAAATCGCCCCCCCACCACTTTTTTTTGAGAGACGTTCTCGCTCTGTTGCCCAGCCTGGAGTGGAGTGGCACAGTCACAGCTCACTGCAGCCTCAACTTCCTGGACTCAAATGATCCTCCCATCTCAGCCTCCCAAGTAGCTGGGACTGCAGATGCCTGTCACCATGCCCAGCTAATTTTTGTATATATATATATTTTTTGTAGAGACAGGGTTTTGCCTTGTTGCCTAGGTTGGTCTCGAACTCCTAGGCTCAAACAATCCACTTGCCTCAGCCTCCCAAAATGCTGTGATTACAGGCATGAGCCACCCCACCTGGCCAAAAATATCATGAGGCCTTTTTTTCTTTTTTTTTTTAATTTGAGATTTCCTGGAAAACTAAACAAATGTGTGAATATGTAGAGAATGACTCACTCTTATCAGTTTCTGCGGTAATATACAGGGTTGATTTATATATGTCAAGGCAGATAATATAAGTCTTACAAAACACGGCACAGTAATAACTCAAAAGACAGAAGCCTGAAGTAGGTACAGACTGGGCCTTCCTCTCTGAAGGGGCCTGGATCCATCAGAGACAAATTCCTACCTATTCCTTTTCCCACTGGGATGCACTGTGGTTTCTGAGAGGCACTAACAACGTGTGCAAAACGTAAGAGCTCAGAGGCAGTTGTTTAGGACTTGTTAGTTATCACGAGCTGCCATAACAAATGGCCATAAATTTAGTGGCCTAAAACAACAATGTTTATGATCTCACAGTTCTTTAGGCTGGACATTTCGTAGGCTCAGCTGGTTTATCTGCTGTGGATGGCACAAAACTGCAAACTGAAAGCTATGGGGGAGAATCTGCTTTTAGGCTTATTCAGGTTTTAGCAGAATTCAGTCCTAGGTGGTTGTAGGACTGAAGTTTCTGTTTTCTTGCTGGCTTTCAGCCAGGAGTCATTCTCAGCTTTTCACAGCTGCCCATGTTTCTTGACTTATGTACCTCTGTGTCTTCAAAGCCATTTACAACAGGTTGATCTCATGCTTCCTCTCTCCTGCCTGCTCTTCTGCTGCATCTGTCTGTCTTCCTGCAGCCAGCAGAAGTTATCCATTTTTAAGATTTCATGTGATTAGATTGGTCCACTAGGACAATTCAGGATTATCTCCCTGTCTTATCCTGATTGCATTGACAAAGTCCTTTCTGCCAGGTGTATTAGTCCGTTTTCACACTGCTATAAAGATACTACCTGAGACTGGTTAATTTAAAAAGAAAAGAGGTTTAATTGCCTCACAGTTGCATATGGCTGGGGAGGCCTCAAGAAACTTACAATCCTGGTGGAAAGCGAAGGTAAGCAAGGCACGTCTTACATGGGCAGGAGAGAGAAAGAGCACAGGGGAAATCGCCAGTTTTAAAACCATCAGATCTCAGCCTAGTGTGGTGGCTCACACCTGTAATCCCAGCACTGTGGGAGGCCAGCGCAGGTGGATTGCTTGAACCAGGAGCTCAAGACCAGCCTAGCCAACATGGTGAAACCCCATCTCTATTAAAACTTCAAAAAGTAGCTGGGCATGGTGACCTGTGCCTGTGATCCCAACTACTCGGGAGGCTGAGACAGGAGAATTGCTTGAACCCAGGAGGTGGAGGTTTCAGTGAGCTGAGATTGTGCCACTGCACTCCAGCCTGGGTGACAGAGTGCAACTGTTTCAAAACAAACAAACAAACAAACAAGTAAGCAAATGAATCAACCCATCAAATCTCCTGAGATCTCTCTCACTCTCCTGAGAACAGCATGGGAGAAACCACCTTCAAGATCCAGTCACCTCCCACCAAGTCCCTCCCTCCACATGTGGGGATTACAATTCAAGGTGAGATTTGGTTGGGGACATAGAACCAAACCATATCACCAGCTGAGGTAACATATTTACAGGTTCTGATGATTCTTGCTGTGTTCTTACACAGCCTTTCATCGGGGCTACACAGAGAACAAGCAAGCTCTCTGATGTCTCTTCTTCTTTTTTTTTTTTTTTTTGAGACGGTGTCTCATTCTGTCACCCAGGCTGGAGTGCAGTGGCGTGATCTCGGCTTATTGCAACCTACGCCTCCCTGGATCAAGTGATTCTCCTGCCTCAGCCTCCCGAGGAACTGGGACTACAGGCATGTGCCACCACACCCAGCTAATTGTTGTATTTTTAGTAGAGATGGAGTTTTACCATGTTGGCCAGGATGGTGTCGATCTCTTGACCTCGTGATCTGCTCACCTTGGCCTCCCAAAGTGCTGGGATTATGATGTCTCTTCTAATAAGGACTCTATTCCTATGTATCAGGGTATCACTTATGTGACCTTATTAACCTTAATTACTGCCTTAGAGACCCCATCTCCAAATACAGACTCACTGGGGGTTAGGGCTTCACCATATGGATTTTGGAAGGGACACGAATATTCAGTTCATAACATGGATGTTGAATGGGCAATGGAAAAATAAGCCTGGAATTTGGAAGAGATGTCCAGACTGGAGATATAAATTATACATTTGGGAGTTATCTGCAGGTACTTGAGAATTATAAACATGAGACAGATGAGATTGTCAAGGAAAGAAATGCAGATAGAGATGGGAATAAACACTGAGGCCAGAGGTTTTACAGTAGGTTTAAGAGAGAAATTGGAGACCAGGGATAAAGATGTCTCCTGAGGAGCTTTGGCACAAAGGAAAGCAAGGCAATGTGGTGCTATCTAGTGAAAGAAATGATATCAACATTTATTTTTAAAGATTGAGCATTAATGGAATATAAACTGATAGAAATAATCCAGTAGTGAGGAAAAATTGATGGTGTAGCAAAGAGAGGAAAGAATCATCTAAGTGCTATCCTCATATAAGTTAAAGGGGATGGGTTATAGTGTACAAGTCCGATAAGCCTCTTTGGAAAGGAAAGGGAATCTTTAATCTCAGGGAAAAGTTGGGAAGGCAGAATGGGTGAAGATGCTGGTTGGAGGATCCATAGATTGTGAGAGTTCTTTTCTGATTGAATAAAGTAGGAAGCCAGATTGTCTGCTGAGAATGAAATGAGGAGAAAGTGTTGAAGGTTTGATGATGGAGAGAAGATGGGAGATAGTCATCTTGAGAGAGTGGAGTATGAATGGGCAAGAGAAAGTATAATATGATTTCCAGAAAGCATGAAAGGCTTGGTTCATGGTCATGAATATAAAGCAACTTAAATGTGGGTTTTTCTTTATCTAGATTCATCCACCCAAGTGCAGGTGAGAAAGTAGGCAGAGAGTTGGATTTAACTGGTATGTGATTTTGCCAGGGAAAGACAAGGAAAAAGAGGAGTAAAGTCATTGAAGGTGTATGCAACAGTTTGATGATAATAATTGCTGGTGGCATTTTGCCTGAGTAAAGAGGGTGCAGTGGCTCATGCCTGTAATCCCAGCAATTTGGGAGGCCAAGGCGGAAGGATTGCTTGTGCCCAGGAGTTTGAGACCATCCTGGGAAACATCACGTGACCTTGTCTCAATAAACAATAATAATAATAACAGGGACGTAGAATGTAGGGGGTGTTCAAAATATCATGGTGGTGATGATAATGGATTGGAAGTGCTGGTGAAGTCTAAGGATTGTGTGAATTGGGGTGCTATAGGAAGTGAACTAGAAAGATGCAAGGTGATAATAAAAGAGTAGGAATCCTGACATTGAGATTATAAAGAAAATGCCGTTATTGCTAGTGACAAAGTCTGAAATGGCCATGGGAATGACTGTAAACTTATAGGTTATGTGTATGTGTGTGTGTGTGTATGCGTGTTTTAATATGCTCTGTGGAAAGAAAGAGTAGTACTGTGTCCCCGTAGCAGGGGGTATTGAACCTATGTAGAATTTCTAGAAGATAGGTAGTAAGAAATAGTACACGATCCCACCTCATCTCTATTAAAATATGGCTTTGATGACTGGTAATGATTTTTAAAAAGTTTAATATGAGAAAGTGATTCATGGTTGATGACAGCAGTTCCGAATCTGTAAAAATGCAGAACTTTGAAAAGTGTCTTCATCTCAAGTAACTTTGATATATATATATATGCATATATATGTTTTTTCTTTTTTTCAAAGTTTTGAAATGTGTGGTCACTGTGCAGCTCACTGGCCATCTGGAACCTACTCAATTCATAGACATTTTCAATCTGGTTTCTAGGCAGTTCTCTTTGCAATGAAGCAGTACCTCCATGAATACAAAATGATTTATGGATAAACTAGAACCATAGCTTTTCTGCTCTTCTTCTGACCTTTTAGAGTCAAAGGCAAAATCCAATATCACAGACGACAAATTTTTATAGGATCACAGCATGACCTGGAATTACTTTCATTGCACATAAGTAGTTGCAATCTGATCTAGAAAATCATAGCTTATTCAGATCAATGGCTTTTCATTATTCCTTGCTTGATTTTATAGGTTTAAGTTCAACTTTAAATATATCTCATTTGTTAGAAAGGTGTGGGTCTCTAATATGTGCTGATGACTTTTAATATTACTTCAATACTCGTTTCATTTCACTGAAATATGTTTGTAGTAATCATATTGTTCAGACAAGAGAACAATGTCTGAGGCACAATTTGATTCAATTATCTGCAACCTCTTGCTGATGGCATTAAAAATGTATTTAGTTGTTTATTTGCATTTTTATATATTTATATTCATTCCAGATTACATAAAAGAAGTAAGGCAGCTTATGACACTCTGTGTTTGTTATGGAAACTTTTTTGCCTTCTTTTTTCATTGAATCCCCATCCGTGCTTATTTGCCAGCTAGGTTTAGACAGAATTCTCCACTCCTTAATTGTACTTGCAAATAGAATTCCTTGCTTCTTGAGGCTTCTAACACAAGCTCTGGACTCATGATTTTAACTTTCTTTTTGGTCCTTAGCATTGGGTGCCAGCCAGGCTAAACTTGGCAAGAATATCCCACAGGTAAAAGTGGTACCACATTTATATTTATTTATGCCATCATGTAATATGTGAGACTGAATATGAATAAGTACTGGAATGAGCAAACCAGGTAAGCCAAGTGATACAGGCATTTAATAGAGAATTAGGATTTGGCAGGGATGTTTCTTTGTTTCTATTTGTTTTGAGAGGATATTTAATTTTCAGGGTCTTCTCAAATCCTAAATATCAGAAGCAGAAAGTCTTTCTTTGGACTTGGAAACTTTGTATACTCTTCTTGATGACAGTTGCAAGTGCTTTTACAACTTTTTGACCAGATTCCTGGTTTTGGTCTCAAAAAGCAGAAGGGTGGGAAAGAAAAGAATACAGTATATCAAAGAAAAATTTTAACTTTTTTTTCTTTTGAGAAGGTTAGTATTAGCTTCTATGTGAAGGTTTCAGACTCCTTAAACTTCTCAAATACTTTCTCCATTAAGCACTCATTGTCTGATATTTTCCCCAGTAACTTTCTCTTCAATGGTTTAAAGCTTTATTCACAGTTCAAATACAAATGCCTATAATTCACCTGCCCAATTATTTCAGGCAAGTGTTACATGCTTGGCAACTCCCAGTCCTCAGGGCACGTTTTATAAGAGATCTAGTAGGAAGGGTGATGATGGTGGAAAGCACTCACTCTCACTTTCTTACAATCAAATTTCTCCTCAGTTGTACTCACCATATTCATGCCTGATTCTCTCTCTTACTCCCTCCCTCTTTTCTTTCTTCCTTTTTCTTCTCACTCTTTCCTTCTCCTTTCTTTCTCCTTTCTGCTTTTCCGGACTAAAAATTCCTGTTGAACTAATTCCATTGTGAATTTCAGAAAAAATTACAGGATATGTCTCAGTTTTTTGTTTTTGGGTTTTTTTTTTTTTTTTTTTTTGAGACGGAGTCTTGCTTTTTATAAGTAAAACACTAATGATATATTTCTAAGATTCTTGATTTAATTTGAAAACAATTTTTTAAAAGAAAGTTATCTACAATATCAAGCAGTGATTTGATGATGATGATGATGATGATTACTATTACTATTATTGAGATGGAGTCTCTCTATGTTGCCCAGGCTGGAGTGCATTGGTGCGATCTCAGCTCACTGCAACCTCTGCCTCCTGGGTTCAAGCAATTCTCCTGCCTCAGCCTCCTGAGTAGCTGGGACTACAGGCATGCGCCATCATGCCCAACTAATTTTTGTTTTTTTAGTAGAGACGGGGTTTCGTCATGTTGGCCAGGCTGGCCTTAAACTCCTGGCCTCCCACAGTGCTGGGATTATGGGCATGAGCCACGGTGGCTGGCCCTTGTCTCAGTTTTGATAATTCTTTTTCATAATCATGTTCATTTTCTCAAACAGTGTAAGCTCATTTAATTGTTGGACCCACTTTTCCCCTTGCTTTTCATGGAAATTTTCATGTGATATATAAAAATGAACTATGTTCCCTATTCCATTTATAGAATAGAACACAAGATTTACCCAGAAGGAACAACAATTGATTTTCCTTTGCTGGATCATTATTATTTGTCTGATCTATCTACTAACTCTCTTCTAAGTGATTAATAATCTCTGTCTTTACTCTCTGCATTCATTTGTCCTCTAATTCGATATTTGGCCCCATATGTTGTTTTCTGCTATTTTTATTTATTTATTATTTTTGTTAGAGTGTTTTTATCCCCAGTTTCTCTTTTTTTTTTTTTAAAAAAAACTTCACAATCTTGTTTTTTCCCCCTTTATTCTGTTGTCTTATCCTTTCAGTGAGTATCTTATTTTATTGATTTCACGTTGCCCATCAGTTCTAAAATACAAATGACTCATTGTGGAGACTTTTTCCCACTATCCTTTAAGTAGTATTTAATTCCATTTAATTGAGTCTTCCTTTTTGTTCCTTGTCTTTAAAAAACATTTTGCTTATTTTTTCTTTTTATTTAATTTGATTAAAATTTAAAAATAAAATAATTATTATTCTCTTGTAATTGGAAAAAACTACAGAGGTGTATAAAGAATTTTTTTTGTCCCCCCAACCTCAAGGTTACTATTGCTGATAGTTTCATATACATATTTCCACATTTTTCTCTGTGCTATTAAACATACATATTAATACATATTAATATATATGCACACATAAATACACACATAGCATAGAGATGTATGTAAACATACACATATGTTTTTCTTTTTCTTTCAAAATTAGGATCCTACTCCATATGCTTCTTTGGATTTCAAAAAATTATTTTTAATTTTTACAGATTAAATTCTGTCATTTGTTTCTTTGCAATTTGCTTCTTTGAATTTACCTTTTAAAAATTGGCTTTCTTCAATTTAATAATCTATAATAAATAACCTTTCAAACCACTGATCTAACTCATTTTTTAAAAATAGCTGCTTAATAGTCTATTTTATAGATAGATATGCTATATTCAATTATACTTTTTTTTGAGGCAGAGTATGGATTTTTGGGTAATGGTCTTTTGTTTTTATTACTGTACACTATATACTTTTTTTTTTTTTTTTTGCTTTAGTAGATACCAATGTACAGATATTCTTATATACTAATGCTTTTATATCTGTTGAATTTAAAAGGGGAATTACTGGGGCAGAGGGTATGTACATTTACTTATTGGTAGATACTATTGGATTGAAAGCTCATAATACTTTGTACTTACATCAACATTGCATGCGAGTGCCCATTTCCACATCTATTAGCCAGTTCTAGATGTTATAAAATTTTGTTTTTGCTAATATTATGGATAAAAAATGATCTCTCCTAGCTAGTTTGATTTGCATTTCTTGGGCTGGAAGTGAGAATGAGCAACTTTTCAAGTGTTTACTGGCATTTTCTCTTCATAAATTATCCCATTATGCCCTTCCTATTTTTCTATAGAGTTGTTTATCATTTACATCTAGATCTCTATTTGTTCCTTGGACATAAATTCTTTTTTCTGCATGTTGCATGTATTATTCTCCTAGTCTCTGCATTCTGCATGCCTTTGAACTTTATTTATAAAATATTTTATCTTTATTTTATTTTTATTTGCAATGTTATGAACTCATGAAAATTGTTCTCCATAAAATTAAATATTATGCCTTAATCACATATTCTCTCATGCAGTTTGTATTTATTTTATTTTTTTATGTTTGAGACAGAGTTTTGCTCTTGTTGCCCAGGGTGAAGTGCAATGGTGTGGTCTCAGGTCACTGCAGCCTCTGCCTGCCAGGTTCAAGCAATTCTCGTGCCTCAGCCTACCAAGTAGCTGGGATTACAGGTGCCTGCCACCATGCCCTGCTAATTTTTGTATTTTTAGTAGAGACAGGTTTTCACCATGTTGGCCAGTCTGGTCTCAAACTCTTGACCTCAAGTGATTCACCTGCCTTAGTCTCCCAAAGTGCTGGGATTACAGACATGAGCCACCACTCCCAGCCAGTTTTAAACTTTGTTAATTTTTCCCTGGAGTTTCTAATTCTTGTGCCTTTAAAAGTTCACTCTATCTCTTTTCTAATTTTTAATCTCTTCTAACCTATCTCATCTATGGCACTCCCCTTTAACCCTAGGACCTCTCTTCTGAAGTCTTCTTTTCTTATGTTCTTCCCGTATGGATTGATTTCTATCCGCCTGCTGCACCATTGTTGATGTTCTCCCCTTTATTGTATTTTGCTTTGACTTCACTACACCTGATCTTTCTGTTCCTGATACTGTTTGGTTTACTCCTCACTTGGCTGGATGGTATCCTCAACCAACTTCCTAAGGAAAGTGTGTAAAATGTAAAATTTAGGCGTTCTGAAAGTGAAATATTACCTTACCTATGTAATTTACAATTTCAACTGGGTAGACAATTTTAGATTGAAAATGAATTTTCTTGCCATTATGATACTCAGTGATGTTCATTAAACGTTAAATTTAAGTATAATTCTTGTTCCTTTGTAGGTGACTTGTTTTAACTTCCTACTTGATGTCTTATGGAAGATGAGAAAATATTCTTCTTATCCTGTTCTTAAATTTTACTGTGAGATGTAGAACTTAAAAATATCTACCTGGCATTCACTAAGTTCTTTTAATTTTAAAATTTATGTCTCTTTTTAACTTTTGTTAAATTTCTTGCATGCTTAAAATGCATTCACTTCCTGTTATGGACTGAAGTGTTGTCTCTTTCAAAGTCATATGGTGAAGCCATAACCACTTCTCTGAACTATATTTAGATATAAGGCCTTGATTGAGATAAATAAGATTAAATGAGGTCATAAGAGTGGGGCCCTAATCTAATAGGATCGGTGTCCTGATATAAGGGGAGACATCAGAGCCTGTTTTCCCTCTCTGTGGACATATAGAGAAAGGCCACGTGAAGACAGAGTATGAAGGCAGCCATCTGCAAGTCAGGATAAGAGGCCTCATGAGAAACCAAACCTACTGGCATCCAGATGTTGGGTTTCAAGCCTCCAGAGATGCAAAAAAATAAATTCCTGTTGTTTAAATAAATCCCATAACTGGGATTTTGTTAATGGCAGCCTGAACTCACTAATATGCTTCCTTTCTCTCCATTTTTTCTGTTTTTCTTTTGGGAATTTCCATTCATTGACTCTTGTACCTCCTGGAGAAATTGTCTGTGTCCTTTATCTTTTCTTTCTTATTTTCTATCTCTTATTTTTTTGATAGCACATTTACATGGTGCCTTGTAATGCAATTATATTAATAGTTTTGAAATTATATTTCTAATTTCTGTGAACTTTGCTTTCTGATGGTTCCATTTTATTCTCAAAATCCCCTGAGTAAATAATGACAATAAACTAAAAGTTCTTATTTTGCTAGCAAATAAGTTTGGTAGTTCTTTTTTTTCTTTTCTCCCTAGGGTTGTTTTTGCTTTTGTTTATGTTGGACTTTTTTTTTTCACTTTATGACATATTCAAACAATTATTCAGCAAAGACTTTTTAGCTCTCATTTTGTATCACTACAGACACTCTGTTAAACGAAAGAGACAACTGTGCTCCTGGAACTTGTATCCTTGAGCAACAGAATGATAATATATGAGTATTAGTATGCAAATAAAAATAAGCATACTAAGTATACACAGCTATAACATAAAGGCAGTTGCAACTATGGGAGCTTTTCCATGGGATAGAGAGAGTCTGGGTGGTCAGGAAAGACTCACTCTATCACCTAGGCTGGGGTAAAGTGATGCTAACATAGCTCACTGCAGCCTTGAACTCCTGGGCTCAAGTGATGCCCACATCCCAGCCTCCTGAGTAGCTGGGATTACAGGCATGGCCATCACACCTTGCTACTTTATTTTCATTGTTAACTTTTGTACAGACTGGGTCTTACTCTGTTGCCCAGGCTGGTCTCAAATTCTTGGCCTCAAATGATCCTTCTGCCTCAGCCTCCTAAAGTTCTGGGATTATAGACTTGAACTACTGTGCCTGGCCTAAAGAGTTTCAATTTACTTTTTAATGAGAAAGCTCTGGCTTCTCAACAGACACTCCAGTGTAGAAAATCAGAATGAAAGCCAGGGATAGTGGTAGGGAAGTTAGTTGTGGGAATCTAGGTTAAAAATTAAATTGGTTTGAAATTCAGTGGTTTCGGTGGAACAAGGAAAGTTGGCTTGGTGTGGGATAGATTTTGGAGTGCTTTTGGAAGGAAAAACTCATTGGTTTCGGCTTGAGTAATTGAGTGGCTGGTTTTGCCTTTTTATTTACTAAAATAGAACAGAGTGAGGAAGAGATTTGGTGGGTGGTACAAGTTCTTTGCTTTTTGAGGTTTGAGAAGCTTGTAAAACAGGCATTGTGACAAGATTTTGGTGATAACAGCATAATTGTAGTACTTGCAACAGTGGAATTTATTTTGTCCATACAAATGGAGACTCAGTAGAGAGCCTGACAGAGATTTCTGGGTATGTGGGTGGGGCTAGTGGGTGACCAGGCTTCGTTCTAGTGAGAGCAGACTGGGAGCTGGTCTGAATTCCACAGCACTAATGCCAAAATGCAGAGGACCTCCCTGAGTGTCAATACTAGTTTTAGCTGTCCTAGTTGTCTGCAGATAATTCATTCTACTGTTATATTATTATTACCAAAGGCTGTTTATTTCTCCCTCGATATAAATGTTTGTCTCTTGGCACTCTGCTTGCAGTAAATTTAAGTCAGCATGGGTTAATAATCTTTTATAAAGACTTTTAACCCAGGCTCTCATGCTCAGTTTCTTACTGTCATGCTCTGTTAGATCATGTAGCTGATGCCCAGATCTTTCTGAGGTTTCCAACGAGCATGCTGGTGCTCTCCATTGCTATAGGATACTGCTTTTTTCTGACTCCTACTTGGAATGCTTTCACTCTTCTGGAACTTGGTTGGATCATGCCGTTCCTTTCTCTTTATTGTTCTTAAATTATAGCTTTGTTAGGCTCTTATTGTGATTTTGTCAAGACTGCAGAAAGAAGAGAGAGAAACACAGGTGTAAAGTCCGCCATCTTGAAATGGATTATTTTTATTTTTAGATAGAGGAAAATGTTTGTCCTATACAGAGTTGGTTCTTCAGGTTTTTAAAAACATTTATTTATCTTTATTATTTTATGAAATATTTTCATAGTTTACATTCCATTTCATTCAATTGCCTCGACATTAATGTGAGCAGCTCTTCATAAAATTTCTGTGGAATGATTCAGTTCTATTAGATTCTTTCCTCATCTTGTGGAGACATGGTAGGTCTTACTCTTGGGGCTCCAGAAAGGCTTCTGAAGAGCTGCTGCAGAGGCTCACCTAGAGCTGTGGGCAGTCTTCAATGGTGTACTTGTCTTTTCTTCCCTTTGTCCTTGTAAACTCAATATTGTTTGGTCCTGCAAATTTTCACTTTGTTTAGCGACTATGGCCACTAAATTTGACATTGTAAAGGTAGGATTCTTTTTTGATTAATCTGTGTATCCCCAAAGAGTCTGACTCTGAACTGTAAACATAGGAATTCAAAAAAGTCTTGATGAAATGAATGGCTGAAGGGAACATTTTTCTTTCCTCCTTCTACTAACTACACTTTTTACTCATTCATTCAAAAAATATTTACTGAATAACTAAAGCATTCCAAGCTCTGAACACTGTTACATGCTTGGGATGCAGAGCTGAACAAAGCCTCGGTGCTTTCTAGAAATTAAGGGATGTTGTGCACATCATCTTTTGTTTCATACTCTGTTAAATTTTTGGAAGTATCTTCTCCTCAGTAGAAAGGTGGTTCAGGGTGAAAGTTAATTTCCTGTATTTCTTTGGTACTCATTCCCTTTACAGGTCAAAAAATACATGGACATTACTTATAGATATATGGTCCTTTCTGGACTGTGTTCTGCTGCCATGAGAGATTTTAAGAGGCTTACTCTGAGAATGTATGTTCTTTCTATAGCTCCTACTTAAAGTCATGCTCATGAGTCTCTTATTTATATGTTTATTCAACACTTTTTAAATATTAAGTGTTCAAAAATGTTGTTGAATGAAATATCATGGTAGAGATGGTGTAAGTTATATGAGGTGGTGCCTGGAACACGGTTGTAATTTGTTTTCACTTGAACAGTGTTCAGGTGGGACAAGGCGGGTTCGGGGTTTAAGGAAATGATATTCAGGTATGGAAGAAATGAAGGCTGGGTTTGGGAGTGATCTCTCAGCATGTTTGAGTAGCTCTGTCCATTTTCTTGAGTGAAGCACAGAAGACCAAGACAATAAAACACAGTGTGAGTGTCTTTGTCTGCTTAGTGTTGCTATAAAGGAATACCAGAGGCTGGGAAATTTATAAAGAAAAGAGATTTATTTGGCTCACAGTTCTGCTGGCTGGACTGTTGGGCATCTGGTGAAAGCCTTAAGGTAGGCTGCTTCCACTCAAGGCAGAGTGCAAAAGGAAGCAGGCTGTGCAGGGATTATATGGCAAGAGAGGAAGCCAGAGATGGGTAGGGGAAGTGCCAGGCTATTTTTAACAACCAGCTCTGCAGGGAACTAATAGAGCAAGAAATGACTCATCCCTGCCTAGTTTGGGGGAGGTGGGGGGAATCAATCTATTCAGAAGGGATCCTCCCCCATCACTCAAGCACCTCCCGTTAGGCTCCATCTCCAACATTAGGGATCAAATATCAACATGAGGTTTGCGGGGACAAACATCCAAACTATAGCAGTGAGTAACAGATGGTATCCAGGTTCTATTGCCAGTTTAGTTGTCCTCTCCTTCTTGATAATCTGCTCTGTCCTAGATTTTTGTCTTTCTTTTCTAGTGAAATGTACAGAGGACCTACTTATTATCTAATTGCTTTTGTTTTCGCACTGCTGAGAAATTGGGTGTGTCATTATGTCTTAAATTTTTTTATTTTTCCCGTATTTAAAAAATAGTGGTAAAAATGGGGGAAGGTCTTGAGATGATTATTGTATAGATTATGTCACTATGGCATGTGTGTTTATATAAAATACAATATATACATAATATAATATGATGTAACATAGTGTAATATAGCACAAAATAATGCACAGAATCCTTCCTGCCTATTAAATGAAGAAGAGCTCAAATTTAATTCTGCCCAAAGTCTTCCTTGAACGAATATCTGGAGGTCATCTCTCTCACCATCTGTAATATGTATTTGGCACTTAGCTAATTATACTAGACAGTCTATGATATCCGTTTAAATATTACAGTAATAATAATAATAGATACTATGTATTGAGTGTTCAGTATATGCTGGGCACAGTGACAGACAAACCCAGATGTAAATTTCCTGTAGAGAAGAACAATGTATTTGAGGTCGTTGTATCCCCATGTCATGGAATCTGTATACAAAAATGACCATTGAACAAGATGGCTCATGCCTGTAAATCCCAGCACTTTGGGAATCTGAGGTGAGTTGATTGCAAGGTCAGGAGTTTGAGACCAGCCTGGCCAACATGGCGAAACCGCATTTCCCCTAAAAATATGAACATTAGCCAGGCATGGTGGTGGGCGCCTGTAGTCTCAGCTACTTGGGAGGCTGAGGCAGGAGAATCATGGAGGTTGCAGTGAGCCGAGATCACGCCACTGCACTCCAGCCTGGGTGACAGAAGGAGACTCCTTCTTAAAAAAAGAAAATAATATTAATAATAATCAAAATATTGTAGATAACTTTCTTTTAACATTTTGTTTTCAAATTAAATCAAGAATTTTAGAAATATATCATTAGTTTTCTAAAATAGTTGAAAATACAAATAACATTCAGTTTTACTTATTAGAGACTCAGAACTTAAGTGTGACTAGTCTGCTGTGTATTCTTGAAATAGAATAATAGTAATTGATAACATTTATTGATTACTTATCTGGTAGACACTGTGGTAATAAATAACTTTGAAAGATTAGCTCTTTTAATATTTGTTACAATTCTATGTGATAACTCTTCTTCTTATCCTCAATTTCAAATACAGAAATAAAACCTCTCTATGCTAAGCTGTCAATGAAAATATAATAGTCTGATTTTGTGTTTGTGTACTTTATTTTTTTTTGTCAGCTATGGTATTTGCTGTAATGTAATGTATAGCTGAACTATGTTTCTATAAGAAACTAAAGAAAAAATACATAGGGGTATATATATTCTTAATAGTATATGACTTCTTTAGAAGGACAGTTTTGTTTTGTTTTTGTTTTTAATTTTCTTCATTTTGAGACAGAGTCTCACTCTGTTGCCCAGGCTGGAGTGCAGTGGCACAATCACTGCTCACTGCAGCCTCAGTCTCCTGGGCTCAAGGGACCTCCCATCTCAGTCTCCTGAGTAGGTAGGACTGCAGGCACGCGCCAGCATACTGGCTAATTTCTGTATGCTTAGTAGAGAACATGGAATTTCACCATGTTGCCCAGGCTGGTCTTGAACTCCTGGATTCAATTGATTTGCCTGCCTTGGCCTCCCAAAGTGCTGGGATTACAGGCATGAGCCACTGTGCTCAGCCAAGAACAATTGTTGTTTGAAGAGTTACATCAATATAACCACTGATAAGGGGGCTACTTTAGAATAAAAGGATACTGTGGTAAGGCTATCGAACTATATTAATTAATTCATTGTCGCATTCAAGATTAAGCTACTGCAACAACAAAGTTGATACCAAAAAAATCACAAACTAAATGCAAACGTTAGTGTGTTACATTTTTATAAAATTAAAATCAATTTTATATCTGATCAAATGAAAGCAAGCTTACCTATGGATAAAGTGAAATAACTTTTTTACAATAAGGTTTAGTAGGAATTTGTTGATCTAGAATATTAACGTGGTTCTGCTTATTAAGGACTCTCTTCCTTTTTGATTTATTTCCTCCTCATTTTTACCGTGGGTAATTGAGTATGAGAAAGTCATGATACCTAGGATTTTAAAAAGTTTATTTGAATATACTGAGAACTTCAAGCATAGCTATGCTTCTTCTTGGCTTTACAGTAAAGTATTAGTTAACCATCACAGCATTCTAGAGATTTGGGATCAAATATTATTCTCACTTTGCAGGCTGCTTTAGGCACAGACCAGATAACTGTCTTATCAGAGATCATTGGCAAGCCAGGGGCAGAACAGGAATTAGAATGTCAAACTCTGGATGCTTCATCTTGCCTTTAGTCGAAAGATTCTCACCAACTCTTGGGCAAACCCCATGGCAAATGGGGTAGCAAAGGTGGAACCAACAATGAGTGATACCTGAGTCTGCTTGAGGCTCTCACTGAATTTCTGAGTGTCTTGGGATTGTTAAGGACTCAGGAGCCCATAAACTAACCTCCAGATAATAACATAAACAATGTGTTTTTTCAAGTTCCTGTAATTCTTTGAGCTGACAGCCTCATCTCCCTAGTTAACTGCCAAAGGCTAGTACTGTGCTGAGCTTCACCATGAAAATTTTTATCACTGCAGAAAACATCTAAACAAAAATAAAATGATATTTTTCTCTTCAGTTAAACCTATAGTTCTGTGTATTCTAGAAAAGTGCAATGTTTACTGAAAAACATCTAGCTTTTATACTATATATTTGTTAAAAATGAGTCTACATTAGGTATAAAAAAGATGTAAATCAGTTAAGTAAAATTCAGCAAAACTGGAAATCTAAAGGGAGATGATAAAGAGTGGAGGCAAATTTACAGTTCCAAAATATTTATGGCTTTACATTAAAAGCTAAAAGCACTACTGAATAGTCTGCATATTGAAAACAGATGCTCACATTCTGAAGTTTCAGTTTTTAAGGAATGTTATGAAAATACAAATTGCTGAATATTTTCTTCTTATAGGCAAAATGGCAAATTTGATTTATGAAATTAATTGTGACATTACTAATATCATGTGGAGAGCAGCTTTGAGAGCCACAAGGAAGGCACTAGGGCTGATATACTATAAATCCATCCAAAAGGAAGAGAGGTGATTAAAAGTATTATTTTTATTTAGATAGAGAAAAGACAGAAAATTTGGGATAAAATACGTCAGCATATCTTAAGCCAGAGTAAACCATTTTGTTGTATTTTATTTAATATTTTTGTATCCAAATACATGTGTTATTATAACAAAATCTCTCTGCATATATTGCTATTGTTATTTCATTTATTAATGTATTGTGATGATTCTCTGTATTTTTCACTATTTTGTGAATGTGGTTTTAAACAGCTATATCTTAGTCCATCATTTATGGTAGTATAATCCATTTAGTTAATTTTCCATATCTGATCATTTGGATGTTTCCAATTTTTACTTGTTATAAATAACGTAACAATGAGCAAGTATGTGTTGGAATTTCTGTGTGTATGTTTGATAATTAGGAAGTTTTGTTGCATCTGCCTTTATTAATTAATTCTTTTGATTTATCCTTTAAGTGGTTAAAATTTGATGTTTAAATTTTTCATATTCAAAATAGAATTAATGTATATTTGACTGATTGCATATCAGATATTTTCCTTTAACCTTTATGTATAAGAAATATGTTATGTATGGATTTCTTGGTTTATAATTTTTATCACCTCAAACTCCGTGGATGTTGCCAATTGCTTCTTGGTATTTACTGCTATGGAGGAGTCTGACATGAGTTAGATTTTTTTCTTTATCAGCAAACTTTTCTGCCTAGTTGGAAACGAATCATTGACTTTTTTCTTTACCCTTGAATTGATGAATTTCAACAGGATCATTTCAGGCTACCGTTGTCGTTAATGTTTCCTGTTAATCACATCTATACACTCAAGCCTTTCTTTTGCGTAGGAGTACATTCTCCTGTTATAACTTAGATTGATTAAATTTCTGTTAAAACTGTTTCTTTCCATGAATACATATTATGTTACATATCAATTCTCTGTCAACCATATCTACTTTTTCTTCTGTCATCATTTTAATCTCTGTACATTTCTTATGTACGGGAGGCAGCTGCTCAAATGTACATATTACTATTCAGTTTTTAGCTGCATTGCCTTTGTTCTTCAGTGAATCTAATTTTGAGTAATTCTAATTTCGTGAGGATACTAATTTTACCATTTTACTTTTAATTTATTTCCTTTTTACTTCAATTCACCTCCTGTATTTGTCCATTCTCACACTGCTAAAAAGACATGCCTGAGACTGGGTAATTTTTAAAGGAAAGAGGTTTGTTTAATTAACTCACACAGTTCAGCATGTCTGGGGAGGCCTCAGGAAACTTATAGTCGTGGCAGAAGAAGAAGCAAACATGTTCTTCACATGGTGGCAGCAAGGAGGAGTGCAGAGCGAAAAAGGGGTAACGCCCCTTGTGAAACCATCAGATCTCATGAGAACTCACTCACTGTCACAACAACAGCATGGAAGTAACTGCTCCATGATTCAATTACCTCCCACCAGGTCCCTCCCATGACACATAGGGATTACGGGAACTACAAGATGAGATTTGGGAGGGGACACAGCCAAACCCTATCACCTCCTAACCACATCTCTCTTCATGTCAGTACGTTATCTCATTCCTTAGCTCTTATTTCACAGGTCTACGCTGTGAATTTTATTGTAAATGGAAGACTATTTCTAAAATTTCATTTTCTGTGGTATTCTTTAAGAAGTCCATTCCTGAAGCTAGGTTCTTTTTCTTTTCTTTTTTTTTTTGAGATGGAGTCTCGCTCTGCCCGCCCAGGCTGGAGTGCAGTGGTGGGATCTCAGCTTACTGCAAGCTCCGCCTCCCGGGTTCACACCATTCTCCTGCCTCAGCCTCCAGAGTAGCTGGGACTACAGGTGCCTGCCACGTCGCCCAGCTAATTTTTTTTTGTATTTTTAGTAGAGACGGGGTTTCACCGTGTTAGCCAGGATGGTCTCGATCTCCTGACCTCGTGATCCGCCCATCTAGGACTCCCAAAGTGCTGGGATTACAGGCTTGAGCCACCGCACCTGGCTTAAAGCTAGGTTCTTTAATGTTAAAGAAAAAATTTCCAATCTCCAACCCTTGTTTGCATTTTTTATTCATTTTCTGAATGGGAAGTAAGTCCAGCCTGGTTGTGACTAATGAACAGAGATGTTGTGTTGGTTGGAATTGCTTTTGGCTGAGAAAGGAAAAAGCACCACAGTGGCTTAACTATACAAAGCCGTTCATTCTTACATGACCAAAGTCAAGAGCTAGGCAGTCCAAAATGAAGTGAATACGACTGATCAAGAAAGTGGCTGAAGTCCAGGGCTTCTTCTAGTTTCCTAACCTCCAGCCCGAGTGTGACTTTAATGGTTGCAAAATGGTGCACCATGTCTACATCACATGCATATTGAAGAGGGGAAGGGCAGGAAGCCAAGGTGAGAGTCCTTGTTTTGTTTTGTTTTGTTTTTGAGATGCTGTCACCCAGGCAGAAGTACAGTGGCCCGATCTTGGCTCACTGCAACCTAAAAAATTGCTCCACTCAGGACATTTCTGTTTTCATTTCATTTCTAAGAACTGTGTCATGTGGCCACTCATAGCTGCAACAGACATATGTATTTTTCGTTGGTGCTAATCCTTGTGTGCTCATAAAATTGGGATTAATTGATAATGATGATAGAGAAAATAGACATTGTGAAGGACACAGGTGCTGATACAGTCTCTTGTACTATGAGTGTTTTCTTCTCAATGTTAAATTTTAGAGCTGGTAGATCAACCCCTAGATAAGTTTTGCATTTTCATTTGCCATTTATCACTTCTTGGTGCTAGACTGAAGAGACATGTCTTGTTCTCATAGTCAGAGGTTACTTATTTCTGGATAATTTCTAGTGTTCTATAGTTATAGTCTTCCCAGTAATAATTGAAAATCTCTGACTTTTGGAAGTATGGTCACAGTATAATTTGTTGCATTTTTTAAAATATTAGGGATAAATTTCAATATTTGCAGGTGCAAAATGCCTTCACCGTTTTGACTCATTGGCAATATATGTAAAAATATCAAATGCAGGAAGGTCTCTGGCCATGTAATGGTCTGCATGTTTGTGTTCCTCCAGAATGTGTAAGTTGAAACCTCATCACCAATGTAAAGATGTTGAGAGGCAGGGCCTTCGGGAAGTGATTAGGCTTTTAGGGTAAAGCTGTTGTGAATGGGATTAGTGCCCTTATATAAAGGCCCCAGAAAGTTCTTTCCTCCCAGACTATGTAAAGACATAGCAAGAAAGCACCATCAATGAATCAGGAAATAGGCCCTCACCACACATCAAATGTACCAACACCTTGACCTTGGATTTCACAGCCTCTTTAGAAGTATGAGAAATGAATTTCTGTCATTTATGAGCTCCCCAGTTTATGGCATTTTGTTATGGTAGCCCAAAAGGACTAAGGTGGCCGGGTGTGGTGGCTCATACCTGTAATCTCAGCACTTTGGGAGGCTGAGGTGGGTGAATCACCTGAGGTCAGGAGTTCAAGACCAGCCTGGCCAACATGGTGAGACCCTGTCTCTACTAAAAATACAAAAATTAACTGGGCGTGGTGGCGGGCACCTATAATCCCAGCTACTTGGGAGGCTGAGGCGGGAGAATCACTTGAATTCAGTAGGCTGAGGTTGCAGTAAGCTGAGATCAAGCCACTGCACTCTAGCAGCCTGTATGATAGAGCGAGACTCAGTCAAAAAAAAAAAAAGAACAAAAAGGACTAAGTCATGGCACCTGGGGAAGCAGACCCAGTTTTCTCTTCTCTGAGGTAGAGGACAAGAATTGCCTAGGATGGTGATTCTTACCTCAACTTCTTAACTCTTATTGCTAGCAGAAAACTTTTTCAGACTTTGCAAGTAGCTTGTTCTTAGTTGCGTGAGTTTTTTTCTTCACAGATGTTTCTTTGAGAAGATAGAAGAGACTCAGCAGTTGCAATATTTATTCAGACATGATCATAGGAAAGATATAAAATGTAGTATAATTTGGGAGATTTTTATTAGGTTAGTGAGCTCTGAAGTTAAAATAAGATCGGTAAATCTGAAAGTAATATTTGTTAATTACCTTCTGTGTGGTAAGCACTAGGAAACATACAAATGTGAAATGTATTGATACTGCCTCTTTGTTATCAAATAGGACAAGTGAGATAGAAATAGAAATAATTCTAAACTATAAATTCTTTGAGGGCATTGCACCTTTTTTTCCCTCAGACTCGCTTATTGCCTCATTCATAGAAGTCAGTAGAGTTTTGCTAAATTAGAAAGATGAAATAGAATGCTGTAGATAAGTTCATTTATAAAAATACATATTCTACACTTTGGGAGGCCGAGACGGGCGGATCATGAGGTCATGAGATCGAGACCATCCCGGCTAACACAGTGAAACTCCGTCTCTACTAAAAAATACAAAAAAAAACCTAGCCGGGCGCGGTGGCGGGCACCTGTAGTCCCAGCTACTCGGGAGGCTGAGGCAGGAGAATGGCGTAAACCCGGGAGGCGGAGCTTGCAGTGCGCTAAGATCTGGCCACTGCACCCCAGCCTGAGCGACAGAGCGAGACTCCGTCTTATTAAAAAAAAAAAAAAAAAAAAAAAGAAAACAAACATATTCTATGCTCTGGGGTATAGAGTGAAAACAGATTGTAGAATAGGTAATTTGTGAATGTGGTGGCCCAAGTGCTAGTGCTTAGAAGGTAAGTAGGGCTTGGTCAGGAAGGAGGAGATGCAAACCCCAGGGAAGCAGTCCACAACCGGGTCTAGTATGGGCTGGAATGCCTGGTTCTGTTAGCAGTGGAACATATGTGGGTCCTGGGTCTTGTGGCACCAAAAGTAGATTCCCCACAGTGAATCTACATGGGTCTGCAGCAACCTTAGTTTTTGCTTTCTCAAAAGGAAGAATTTGATTGAGCAGCACAAGGCAGAAGGAGAGACTGAGACAAGTTTTAGAGCAGGAGTGAAAGTTTATTACAAAACTTTAGAGCAGGAGTAAAACAACATAAAGTACACTTGGAAGAGGGCCAGGTGGGCGACCTGAGAGATCAAGTGTGCCGTTTGACCTTTTGACTTGGGGTTTTATAAGTTGGCATACTTCCATGGTCTTGCATTCCTTCTCCCCCGATTTTATCCTTAGGGTGGGTTGTTCACATACCCAGTGGCCTACTAGCACTTGGGAGGTGCTGCATGCACAGCGTTTACTGGAGTTGTATGCATGCTTACTTGAGGCGTTTTTCCCATACCAGTCAAATGTCCCTAGAAGGTCATATACCAGTTAAACTGCACCATTTTCCCTCTTAATGTTTGTATTAGTCCATTCTCACACTGCTATAAGGATATACCTGAGATTGGGTAATTTATAAAGAAAAGAGGTTTAATTGATGCACAGTTCTACAGGGCTGGAAAGGCCTCACAATCATGACAGAAGGCGAAGGACGAGCAAAGGCACCTCTTACATGGTGGTAGGCAAGAGAGTGTGTGCAGAGGAACTGCCGTTTATAAAACCATCAAATCTCATAAGACTTATTCACGATCATGAACAGCATGTGAACCCCCCCCCCCCAAGATTCAATTACCTCTCACTGGGTCCCTCCCACGACATGTGGGAATTATGGGAGCTACAGTGCAAAATGAAATTTGGGTGGGGACAGAGCCAAGCCACATCAATGTGTATGCTTGAGTCCACTTACCCAGCTTTTAAGATCTTTTTGGGAAGCTGCTGATTATCAGTTTCAGGTATTTCTGTTTATTGGGAAACTGCCTTTCTCTGGCACTGACTGTGACCAATTATTATTTTAAAGAGACAGTTAACTTCCTGACCATTACCTGGAGGTTGCCTGACATTCCTTGTGTGTGTGAGTTGCAGGGGGAGCCCTCTCCTGCTCTGCTTATGTCTGACTAGCTGCCTACTGTAACAGTTCAATGAGAGGATAGAGAAGGAAAATCCCATTTACATCATTGGGCCTCTTGACCAGGTCTTTTTTACATGAAGAAATTTTGAGAGGATGTATTAGAAATATGTAAGTGAAATGGAGAAGTCAACATTGGAGGCAGGAAGACTAACCCAGGTCTTTCTAGATGCCCTCCAGGATTTAAATAGAGTGGTAAGTTCATATATGATTTTAAGAACCTCAAATGCACAGAATTGAAAAAACTGTAATAATTATTACAAGAGACAATGCATGGCTCATTTTCTATGCATGGCTCACTGCTCGTATTCATTCATACATTTATTTATTTTTATTTAAAATAATGTTATAAGCACTATGAACAAAGGCCCCAAACTAAGCATGTGGTCCCCCACAACCACCTGGTATCTCTACTTCTTCTGTGATCACCACTTCTTTTTTCCCCTTTTATATAGTTTTATTGCATTTGTATGTGTTCCTTAAGAAATATGTGCTTTTTAGTTGTTTTTACGTTTTGGAAAAGGCATTTTGCTGTGTATAATATTTGGACTTTTTGTCTCTCATTTAACTTTGTAATGCTAGGATTCATCTCATATTTTTAAAAATGCAATTTTTTGTTGCATTTTTAATTATTTTATTTTAGCTGTGGTGAACTTGACAGTGACCCAATAGTGATTTAATTATATTAAGTAATTTATTTGCCTAGTTTAGTTAACTGCCACTGCAGCAAATTTGTGAGAGGGCTGGGTCCAAACTTAGTTTTGTTTGACATGATCATGAAATAGTAGATTCTGTTAAATTCAACCTTAATTTGATTGAAAGGTCTTTACTAATATTTAGTAAATATCAGTGATAGCATATAAACATAGTCTTTTTAGTTAACATGGTAGGACATTTTCTCAGATGCACCATAGTGAGACGATTTTAGCAAAACATCATAAACTTCATGAATTTGTAGTCATCATCCCCCTAACTAGAATAAAAACTAAGTATGTTTAAAGTAGTAAATAAATGTGCCAGTTACAGTTGCATGTAAAGATGAAACTTTCGGCCAAGCCTGGTGGCTCAAGCCTGTAATCTAAGCACTTTGGGTGGCTGAGGCAGGAGGATCTCTTGAGCCTAGGAGTTCAATACCAGCTTAGGCAACATAGTCAAACCTCATCGCTACAAAAAATAAAAAAAAATTAGCTGGGTGTGGTGGCACATGCTTGTGATCCCAGCTACTTGAGGGACTGAGGTGGCAGGATCTCTTGAGCCCAGGAGGTTGAGGCTGCAGTGAGCCACTATTATGCCACTGCACTCCAGCCTGGGTGACTAAATGAGACCCTGACTCAAAAAAAAAAAAAAAAAAAGATGAAATCTTGTATGATGCCTTAATCTGCCAGAGATTAACAGCCTTACTAGAGAAAATTTGTAATATTTGACCATTCAAATATTTAAAAAAATTTTACCCTAAAAGTCTTGGACTTTTGGGCCTAAGCTGAAACAATTATAATTGTTCAATTTCTTAAGAAAATATATAACGCCACATGCATTCTTTCCCAGTATGAAATCACATCATAAGAACATTTTCTTGAGTATTTCTGTCTTTCCTGAGTCAGTTTAGAAAAATGATGAGATAAGTCTCAATCATTTTAGGAAGTATATTTGCCCAAGTTAGGGATGTGCTCCCAGGAACCAGGTCTATGCTTTCCTCTGAAGACGATTTTGAGGGCTCCAAATTTAAAGGGGAAAGGGTAGGATTTTGAGATGTGCACAATTTTCATTTGAAAGGGAAGTAGGGAAAATAGTCATTCATGCCTTTATCTGGCTCAGTGAATCTGCATTTTTTTACATAAGATGACATAGACAATTGGGACCAAGGAAAAATGCAGGTAATCTGTATTTTTACATAAGACAACATAGACAAAATGGGACAGGGGCACCATCAGACATGCATTTGTGTCAGGTGGCCAGGGGGTGTGGCTGCATCTGTAAAGATAAGCTATCTATTTATATTTCCGTGGTAAAAATGTAACAGAAGTACTTTAGGGTAAAGATCTTTGAGCTCAGTAGAAATTTCTTTGTGGGCAAAATATGGGGAAGGTGGGTAGCTTTTCGTCTTGTAGACATCTTATTTAGGAACCAAAAGGGGGAGGTGTAAGAGTTAAAGAAGGAGGAAAGAAAGACAAAAAGTGGCTCAACAGTCAAAGACAGGTTTATTTTGGTGAATAAACCTGAGAGGGGCTTCTGGCTGATTTTTTTGATCAGGAGTGCTCTCTCTTACAGACTAAGAGTATTTAAAGGTTCAGGGCGAGAGAACTTATCACAGGCTTGGAATGTTTCTGTGTGGGGGAGAAGTTTATTGCAGTGTTGGAATATCTCTTGTCGGAGGGGAGGTTATCTTGGGGCTGACATCTCTCTGGCAGGAGGGAATGTTATCTTGGGGTTGACATGTCTCTGATAAGGGAGGGGTTTATCTCAGGGTTGGAATGTTTCTGGTAGGAGATGTCATTTGTGGTTTATGGTCATGGTGACATTGGGGCTGATGTCCTTTGGTTTAGGCAGTTTTTGATCAAGGGGAATCTTAAAATGGTGGTGTTTGTTCATGATGGCGATGCTTCTGCTCTGTCAGGAGGCAGGTTTGTGTGACCCAGTTTCCAGCTTAACTTTTCCCTTTGGCTTAATGAGTTTGGGGTCCCAAGATTTAATTTCCTTTCACACCTGAACAGTGACTTTTTTGGTACTCAGTACTCTTCCATGCTCGTAATGCTTAGTTAGCCACCTAAGATCGTGCACCTAACTGTTTAGGTTACCAATAATACACACCCTTTTGGTGATAAATTTCAGATATATTAGATTCTCACTTACATTTTAATATAACATTTGTATTATTTCCAATTCATATTTTGTAGTATGGCATGAAAAGCCTAAAATATGAGTATTTAAAATCTCTCCTTTTAACTAATCTGAATTATAGAATATTTATAAAGTCATTTTATTTATTTTAAGTACATATAGTAATTTGGACTACACAGACATCCTCATTTTGCTTTAATGAAGAAATGAGAATGATTTGTGATGAGTACTTCAATTGTTTGTATGCACTGCCTGAAAAGAATTTGTTCTAGCAACTGTTAGATTGGAAGTTTCGTCTTTTAATTTTATTTTCTCTAAAAGGGTTTAGAAAAACTATTCTCTCTTAGAGAGGAAATAGTGGGTAGTAGTTTCAAGCATGTCTTCCAGTATCAAAACTTACGGGTACAAAGTCAAGTTCTTGCTCTTCCATGTATTTAGCTGTCTGATATTGAGAAAGTTGTTTAACTTCATGAAGGCACAGTTTAAATTTTTAAAAAATTTTCAGTTGGCATGTAATAATTGTACATATTTATGGGAAATAAAGTGATATTTTGATGTATGTATATGATGTGTAATGATCAAATCAGGGTAATTAGCATATTCATCTCCACATGTATAATTTCTTTTTGTTGTAAACATTCAAGATCCTCTCTTCGAGTGGAACAGCACATACCAGGGCCTGTTGGGAGACAGGGAGTGAGGGAAGGGAACTGAGAGGATGTGTCAATAGGTGCAGCAAACCACCGTGGCACACATATACCTGTGTAACTAACCACATGGCACACATATACCTATGTAACTAACCTGCATGTTTTGCATAATAAACGTATTTTTTTTTAGAAGAAATAAAGAGAAAAACAAAACAAAACAAAAAAGAAAGAACAAAATCCACTCTTCTAACTTTTTGAAAATATACGGTAAATTGTTAACCATATTTATCCAACAATGTTACAGAACACTAGAACTTATCCCTCCTATCTAGCTGTACTTTTGGATCCATTAACCAGCCTCTCCCTGTTTGCCCCTCCCCTCTTCCCAACCTCTGATAATAACAATTGTCTTCTCTGAGTTCAGTTACTTTTTAGCTCCCACATATGAGTGAGAACACTGAGGCAGAATAAGTAACGTTAGGAGGCCATACTGACTTGTCCTCTTTTGTGAAGCCCTGTGGACCAGTGAGTTGCAGATGGTTACGAGTTCCTAACACCCAGCATGGCCTGGGAAAGGGAACCGAAGTCCCTTATTCTTTTTGTTGTTGTTTTGTTTGTTGTTTGGTTTGTTTGTTTGTTTTTGAGACAGGATCTCACTATGTGGCCCAGGCTGGAGTGCAGTGGTGTGATCATAGCTCACTGGAGCCTCTATCTCCCAAGGTCAAGCTATCCTCTGGCCTCAGCCTCCTGAGTAGCTGGGACTACAGGCATGCACCACCATTCCTGGCTAATTTTTGTATTTTTTGCCATGTTGCCCAGACTAGTCTCAAACTCCTGGGCTTAAACTATTCTCCTGCCTTGGTCTCCCAAGCTGCTAGGATTACAGCATGAACCACCATGCCCATCCAAGTCTTTATTCTTGATATAGCTTCCTCAGTCTCCAGCCAATCAGCACCAAAAGCCCACGAAGCTATTAGCTACAAATTCTTGCCTTGGTGAGGGAGGTTTGGAACTTCTCCAGGGTCCCTCATGTGCAACTAGGCTCAAGGTTTAGCTTATATGACCTTTTCCTCATTTTAATAGTAAAAAGGCACACCCCTAAGTAGAGATTTTATATGCTAATGATACATGCAGTGCATGTGAGAGCATATAGATGCTGAGTACTGCACCAAATCCACGTCTTCTTTTGCATACTTGACCTCACTGGTATTTTATGAATATGAATGAACAGCTCCTATAAAGGGAATTCCCTTGAAGGCACTAGCTGCTGTCTCTTCCTCTGAGCAGCTTGCTGTGCCTCTCAAGAGTGTACTTTTGCTTTGCAGTAAACTTCTTTGCCTACCCTTGCTTTAAACTCATTCTCAAATTCTTTTGTGTGCCGAAGTCAAGAACCTGAACAAACCCACAAACAACAGTATTTATTTTTCTGAAGACACAGTTTTTTGATCTGTAAAATGGTATAATAGTACCTATCTAATAAGTTGTTATGAAGAATAAATGATGTATATCAGGACCTCAAATAAGGTCATGTATTTTCTTTTCTTTTTTTTTTTTTTTTGAGATGGAGTCTCTATTCCCAGGCTAGAGTGCAGTGGTACGATCTCGGCTCATTGCAACCTCTGCCTCCTGGGTTCAAGCGATTCTCCTGCCTCAGCCTCCCAAGTAGCTGGGACTACAGGTGTGTGCCACCACGCCCAGCTAGTTTTTGTATTTTTAGTAGAGACAGGGTTTCATCATGTTGGCCAAGATGGTTTCAATCTCTTGACCTCGTGATCCACCAGCTTTGGCCTCTCAAAGTGCTGGGATTACAGGCGTAAGCCACCACACCCAGCCATGTCATGTCTTTTCTTTACAAGGTTGATGAGAAAAAAAATTGCTTCCCAGTGGGGCCACCATCTGTGTGGAGTTGGTACTTTCTCCCCACGGCTGCCTGGGTTTCCTCCTGTATCCCAAAGCTGTGCCATTAGGTGAATCAGCTGTCTAAGTTGTCCTCATCTGCCAGAGTACAAGTGTGTGAGTGGCCCTGCCATGGGATGAAGTCCTGGATGGGGCTGGTTCTTGACTTGTATCCTGAACTACAGAACAGGCTGCAGCCACCTGGGACCCTGAACTGGAATAAGCAGGTTGGAAAACGAATGAATGTACGCACCGAAAAACATTGTCAAATAACTATTTTTCAAGTAGAGGATAGTCACACAAGTGCATAAGAATAAATGATGCTGTGCAAAGTGCTCAGCAAGCTGCCCCATTTGTCATTGCTTGTTTTTGAGCTGCACAATGGAAGGAGGTGCTCCTGATAATTTTCATTTCACAAACATTTTATTCCTTGATTTTGCCCACCACCACTATGACTGCTAACACTCGTCGAGTAACCAAAAATTGGATTAATAATCATCTTACTTTTTTCGATTGATCTTTCTTAAATGCATGTACAGCTCGCATTTATTTCAGTGTTTAATATTACAAGTGTTTTGGATCTTCGTTTAGAAGTTTGGTGATTTTTTGTGACCAGAAATATGCCTTAGGAACTGCACTCTTGTTTATATCAGTATATGGCAAAATTGGCTTCATTGTATGTTATTTCCTTTAAAGTTATAGTTTCCAAGAACTTATTGATGACGTTGAGTGAGGTCTGACAGTAATGTAAGGTAGTTGTGTGTTTTATTGTTTGCTAGATGGAAAGTTTTCAATATTTTGGCTATAAGATAAGTGGAACTTAGACTTGGGCCAGAGTAATATCTATAATGACTTATCATTTTATTTTTTTTTTCTGTAATGGGATAAAATTTTCTAAATTAGTGGGTTTTCTTTGTATGTGTATGTCTGTTCAGGACTTTATCATTGGAGAATTCCAGTACATGTATGAGAAAGGACTTCCAACATTTCTGGCCAACTGCACTTTTAATTGAGAGCTCACGTGGCTAGAAATAGCTACACGGAGGTACCTAATTTCTTCTATTAACCCATGTCCTATGTCAAATTATCCTCAGGGGACTGGAAAGTTAATTGCCTAGATTTGCTTGTGTTCCCTCTCTCATTGCAGATATGACTTACTAAAGCAAATACTGAGTTTTTAATTGGCTTCTGAACGATTTAATCAGACAGTGTTTATGCTCTGGTCATAAAGAACGCCCTGCGATGGGCTTGCCATCTGTTCAAAATAAAAATGAAATCCCCTTTGAAGACGTAGGCAATTGATAGAAAGACTTTAATGAGTGTTTAATGTTTCTGGATCTATGCGAGGGGCTTACCGTGACAGTAACGTAAATGTTGTCTAAGCCTGAGGGCTCAATCTTAGTATTTCAGTTCTTATTAAGTCTCTGTTGGAGTACTGTATTTTAAATTTCTGAAGTTGTATACCAAAATGATAGAGTGGGGACTGAGTCCAGTGAAGTGTTTGCCCCAGTCAAATTCTCTTTTGAATCTCTGCTCACCGCTGCCTGGTTACTGCTGTCCAATAGGAGTGTTTCGACTGCAAAGTGGTTTTCTCTTTCAGCAACAAATCTTTCTTCAGATGTTGTTTATTTTATAAACTATGCTTTATGGATTTTAGCCAACATTTTCATCTCTTTGGAATCCAGACTATGATATCCTGATATTCTATTATGCATCATTTCCTTTCTTATATACATTCTAACTATATTTATTTCATGTTTGAATGACCTCGTATTCTCCTTCCTGACATTTTGTTTCTGAAACGTGGGCTCATTACAGCATCCGGCACGTCTTCTTTGACCATTGTTGTCTCTTCAAATTGAAGTGCACAGTCCTAGCAAACCCAGTAAGAGGTCTAGCCAGGGAACAATTTTCTAATTTAAGACTGTCACTGCATATGGTTTAGTTTTCCTGTGGATTTCTGATTGAGGTTGTTACAAGGGTATTATAAAAGAGAGAAGAAGAAAGCTTTTCCCCAAAAGTGATATCATGAAGTATATAAACTTGACCTACAATGTGAAAATTTAGTGTATTTTCTTCAATATAAAATGCTATTTGGCACAGTGGATGTTTCCCAGTGTCATTTTGCTATAGAATAGTTGCCTATTTGTCAGAAGCTATTTGTCAGTTTTCTCAGTATCTGCAGGTGGTAAGTATGCTTCAGAATTCAGAGAAGGAAAATTGTGTGCTCACAGGGATTCGTGCAAGTGCTTGACAAAAAATATGATCTTAATTCTGAATTCTTCCATGGCCTGAATGTGCATAATCAGGACATTTGCTAGATTTCTTATTATCAGGAACAGTTTAATCAATCTTAATTGATCATAGTGGTCATCATCACAATTTCAACATCAAAAATTTTCCAATGTTTATTTTATCTTCTAATTACATTTCACACAAATAAATACAGTTTGCATGTAAAAGAAAGCAAGGAGAATCAGGTATCTGTGAGGAGAAATTCTGCTAATGTAGATGTTAGGATATAGTAGCATGAACATACTTATGACAATGGCCTTGGGAATTGGAGAAGAAGCCGAAAAGATACAAATTAGGGTCCTTTTGGCTACATGTAATATAATAGCATACTAAATACAGCTTTGGTAATATAGGCTTACAATTTCATATGAGAAGTTTGGAGACAGGCAGTTTCAGAACTGATTTAATGCTCAGTGGTATCAGGTTTCTGTATTTTTCTTTTCTTCCAGGGAAGAAATTCTGTCCTAGAAGGTCCTGGCAGATTTCTTCTCACATGTCACTGCCCAGAATTAGATACCAAGCCTCCTACCAAAACATGCTTCAACAAGGGTCCAAGGAAGGGGAGGGCAGGCTTGTGACAGGTTGAGAACAATCGCGAATAATTCTTTGGAACTGGGCCCCTCCCCTAAGCATGTTGGCATCTCAACAAAATTGGAGCTCTGTTAACAAGGAAGATTGGGATGGGGTAGAGGTGACTGCTGGGTATAACAAATGGTATTTTCTAGCCAAAGAGCATAGATCAAGAGTGTGAATGGAGGAAACAGCTCATCAAAAAAATACGTGGGTACACGGGCTATTTTTTAAAATATTATTTTAGAGCATGGTATGTAACAAAAATGTATTTTGACTTGTATTTCAGAAATGAAAAAATAAATTGTTGAAAGAAAAAAAGAGTGGATGGAAAAAGTAAATGGCTTCTGACTATTTTGCATACTGTGTGCAAATGTGAAGATATGATTAACTAACTAACATAATGAGTTTGCTAGTTTGATAGGGATGGCTTTCAATAATTATTTTCTGCTCTATTTGGGATTAAATGTATTGCTCCTCATCTGGTTTTAAAGCATTAACCTCTCTTAGAATATCTCAATTTGGTATATCAGGTGAAATGTGTCTTCTTGGGTAAAATTATTTTGCAGAAGCTCAGTGTACAAACTGGAAGTATAAGAGGAAAAAAACAAGGCTCAGAGGAATTTTTGGTAGCATTTGCCTAATCATGCAAGCTGAAATTGGTTTACCTTTATTGCATTAATTCTCTCATGTTGAGGGAAATTAAGAGAATTCTTGCACTTTAAGAGGGCCGGGCTGTTAAATAAATCCTCAAAACCACTTTTCACTTGTAGAAAACTCAGTAAAATTTTCTATGCGAGTCTCAAATCTTAAAAATAACCCATAGCATAGTCAGAAACATGCATTCATTACATTTTGTGAAGAGGCTGTATTAAACATTGGGTTACACTGCATTTTTTATTTTTGTTTATTTATTTATTTAGAGACGGGGTCTTGCTATGTCACCCAGACTGGAGGGTACAGTCATAGCTCACTGTAACCTTGAACTCCTGGCACAGTCATAGCTCACTATAATCTTGTACTCCTGGGCTCAAGCAATCCTCCCACTTCTGCCTCCCAAGTAGCTGGGACTATAGGTGAGTGCCACTACACCCTACTAATTTGTAGTTTTGTAGACAGGGGTCCCACTATGTTGCCCAGGCTGGTCTCAAACTCCAGGTCTCAAGTGATCCGCCTGCCTCAGCCTCCCATATTTTATTTTAAAAATAAAATCTCAGATAGACTGACAACATTGCATAGTCACTGAAAGCATAGCCTTTGGAGCCAGACTGTCTGAGTTTCAATCCTTGCTCAGCTACTAACTTGTTTTGAGACTTTGAGGGGATTATAACTCAGCTTTCTCAATCACAAAATGGGAATATTTACCTATGTCATGGGATTATTCTGAGGATTAAGTTGTTTTTAATTTCTTCAAGTATCACTTGGCACACAGCAATATTCAGGTGTTAAAAAATACAAATATGCCTTGGATTATCATTGCATGTTTTCTTATTAAATATATTAGGAGAATCAAAATATTTTTTTCAGAAAATATTCTCTAAATATAGCATTACTGTGGCATGTAGCATTTTCTGTTATTTTTTCATGGATACACACATATATGGAATAAATTATTCAATATATTTCTAATGAGTATATTGCATTATTCTTTCTAGATGTAAGCTTATTGAGAGTAGCAAGAACTTCTTAATAGTTAGGCATACAACATATTGTATCTCTTTATGATGCTGATGATATTAGGGGATTAATATGTTCCATAATGTGCGCCGAGAAGTTCAAATTGTCAAATTCATTGCCAATGTCAACATGTCTAGACAAATGAAAATTATAGCTGGCAAAATTAGTGACCCTAGGAACAAACTTTAACATTTATACACTTCTATTGGACTATAACGTATATACCCTAATACCTTCACTAACTGTCCATTAGTACTTTAATATAATGGACAAGCTTTTAAGGATTAATGATGGTAGGCCATATATCTATTTGGGCATATTTATAAGTTATATGGTCTTTCAGGGCCATGTATCTTATAAAAGTAAAAATAAAAAAGATCATAAACTAAATATAACTAAAGTAAATAAAACTAAAAACCATTAATAGACCTATGTGAACGACTGAAGGATGTCAATCTGCAGAATGGAATAATTTTCCATGGAGATGAATTAAGTCCTGAAGGTCAGATTTGAATGGTGAGGAGAGTACCGAGGACATTCCAGAGCAGTAGGGGGACCCTAGCCAAGGTCTCATATGGGGCTTGTCATTGTTCTTATGGGATTGATGCGGATACTGGTATTAAGGAACTGCCCTGATTGAAGTACATATGACATTTTTTCCCCTCTGAATTTTTTTTTTTTCTAATTTTAGAGTCTGAGCATGTATTTCAGAGTGTGTTTTTTTATCTGCTATACATAATCACATTCTAATATAAGAAGAGTATTCAGAAAGTCCTTAAATGGACCTATTTCGTCTTGTTCTTGTTTGATGTAGGAGTATATTGAATATATATAAATAATTGAAGGATGAGGATATTTGCTTGGCTTAGGTGGCCATGAAGTTCTCAAGCTTGTGGTTTACAGCCCAGCCTAAAGCACTGAATAAATTCCTTTACAGACTAGATTCCCTCATCCATCTTTGCTGCCATCCACACTGAGGTGATGTTGATGGCTAAGTTAGTATGTTTCTAGCAAAGTTATAATGTTGAAAACTTGTGTCTTAAAAATATATAAGAAAAGCCTTTAGGAAAATGCCTTAATATTTTTGTTTCCATCAAAGAAAGGTAAATAATTCTACAAAAGGGGAAGCAAATAATCCAATGTATAAATCATAAACACATAATTAAAATCAGACTATACATATATGCATATATGTGTATGTGTATATCTATCTACATATCTATATATCTATATGTCTATATCAAAGTCACATAGCTCCAGAACTCCACAGGGGGACAAGTATGAGGATGTTCACTGCAGTGTTTAACTACAGATAGTTGGAGACAAAATGGGTGTCTATTACAGAGGGATGAAGAGTAAAGCATGTGTCCATCTTGGAGTATTATGCAGCAGTTAGCCGGAGTGGACTAGATATACACATGGAAATATTGGTAGATATTTGGTCTTCGTCCTTTTGGGCTTCTATAACAAAACACCATAAACAGGATGGCTAATAAAGAACAGAAATTTATTTCTTACAGTTCTGGAGGCTAGGAGATCCAAGAAAAGGTGCCAGCAAATGCAGTGTCTGGTGAGAGCCTGCTTATCATAAACGGTGCCTTTTCACTGCATCCTCCCATGGTGGAAATGGCTAATTAGTTTCTGGGGTCTCTTTTATCATGACACTAATCTCATCTAATCACTTCTCCAAAGCCCCATCCCTCAATACTATCACATGGGGATTAGTTACAATGTATTAATTTTGGGAGGATGCAAACATTCAGATGGTAGCATATTTGAAAATAAAATTCTGAGAAAAAAGAAACAAATTGAAATACATAACACAACCTTATTTGTACAAAGTAAAATACATGAAAACCAACCAAGCCCATTAATTTTATAAGAACATAGCAAGCAAAATGATATATGTTGAATATATGAAAATGGTTGACTGGGAGTGGGGGAGGGAAATAGGAATTGAGGAGGAATGGTGTAAAAAAAAAAATGGGTTAAGGATGACAATGTTCTCTGTGAACTGAAGAGTATAATTTCCTGACCTCTGCTCCTTCCATCTAATAAAATCTGTCCCAGCCTCTGTCGAATATATAAAATAGATCAAATAAACAAAAAGGCAAAGCCTGAGTGTGTAGAGTATGCATTCTTTGTAAATTTAGCTTCCTGCAAAGTGATTTTGATCTATTCATTCTGGTTTAAATATGCTTATGTTTGTGTAAACATCCATGTTAATAGTTCTTCAGTAACAAAGTTTACTTCTCTTTTTGAGGTTGAAAAGTTTTAAAAAAGACTAGTCTGAAGCACCTCTTTTCCTGACAGAAAAAATCTTGAAGTAAGATTCAAGAATTTTTTCTTGAAAACACTACCTTCTGTGTTCTCTCTCTTTTTTTTTTTTTTTTTTTGAGATGGAGTTTTGCTCTGTCGCCCAGGCTGGAGTGCAGTGGCTGGATCTCAGCTCACTGCAAGCTCCGCCTCCTGGGTTTATGCCATTCTCCTGCCTCAGCCTCCTGAGTAGCTGGTACTACAGGTGCCCGCCACCTCACCCGGCTAATTTTTTTGTATTTTTTAGTAGAGACTTCTGTGTTCTCTTGTGCCAAGGCTTTCCCCTATGTCTCAACCTTGCTCAAGTCTGTCTCAGCTGAATATTTCTTTATAACACCACTCTTAACTGAAATTTCTTCATCATGATGCACTAGTGCCTGTTACAATGTTGCTTTGCTTTAGTTGATACCAATGAAATACTTCAAACTACAAATGGTAAAGGACATTGCCAGTCAGAAACTTAAAGCGCTCATACTTTCGTTGAAAAACAGCTGATGATTCAATGTTGAAAAGCATGGTCTCAGAGTATTAGAAGTAAACTTCTCTTCATCCATGTCCCTGCAAAGGACATGAACTCATCCTTTTTTATAGCTGCATAGTATTTTATGGTGTGTATGTGTCACATTTTCTTTATCCATTCTATCATTGATGGGCATTTGAGTTGGTTCCAAGTCTTTGCTATTGTGAAAAGTGCTGCAATAAACATACATGTGCATGTATCTTTATAGTAGAATGATTTATAATCCTTTGGATATATACCCAGTAGTGGGATTGCTGAGTCAAATGGTATTTCTGGTTCTAGATCCTTGAGGAATTGCCACACTGTCTTGCACAATGGTTGAACTAATTTACACTCCCACCAACAGTGTGAAAGCGTTCCTATTTCTCCATCATTCTCAGCAAACTAACACAGGAACAAAAAAACAAACACTGCATGTTCCCACTCATAAGTGGGAGTTGAACAATGAGAACACATGGACACAGGAAGGGGAACATCACATAGTGGGGCCTGTCAGCGGGTAGGAGGCTAGGGGTGGGATAGTATTAGGACTAGTAGATGATGGGTTGATGGGTACAGCAAACCACCATGGCATATGTATACCTGTGCAACAAATCTGTACATCCTGCACATGTATCCCAGAGCTTAAAGGAAATATATATATTTATTTATGTGTGTATATATATACATAAGTGTGTATATATATACATAAATATATATGAAAGTCACTTAAAAATAAAAACAAAACAAAACAAGTAAACTTCTCAGAAAATTTGTGCTTAATGTATTTTTATTAAACAAGTTCTGTAGAACTGATGTTTCTTATTTTTGTTAGTGATATCCAGGAAACTCGCTTGATAAAGGGCAGGAACCAGAATTTCTCAGTTTTATTAGTATATTTTGTTAGTTTGGTTCTCTTAGGAATATCTTCCCTGAATTGCATTATGAGCCTCTATGAATTCATTCAAGAAATAATCAGCACCTACCATTCTACTATGTTCCTGGCTCTGTTCTATGTGTGCAGAGCATATCAGAGTGCCACACAAAGATTCTTGACCTTCTGGGTATCTCGTGCTAGCAAGGGGAGAAAGACAAAAAGCAATAAACCTAATACATGAGTGAATTATGTTTTATGTTAGAAGGTGATAAGTGATATACAAAAAATTTTTAAAAGGGTAAGGGGGATTAGGAAAATTGTGGGGAAGGCGCTTAGAAGGATGTAACATTGAGTTGGTAGTCATTGAACAGATAAAATATATTAACAAATTTCAAAACAGGTGAGGATTTTGCCAAAGGATATTTGGGAGAAGAGCTTTCCAGTCAGAGAGAACAACTTAGAACTCAGGACTTAAGGCAAGGAGAGTGCCCTGGTGTGTTCTCACAAGAAGGAGGCCAGTGTGGCTGGGCAGCGTTGGGGAGGAGAAAGTGGAGATGAAGTCGGGGTAGTAATGGAGGGGCCAATAGTTGTAGAGTCTCGTGGGACCTTGTAAGGACTTTGGATTTTCTGCAAGTGAACGGAGAATCACTGTATGGTTTTGGGTTGAGAAGTCGCATGATTTAACTGACGATTTAAAAGGCTCACCCCGGCTTCCATGTGAAAAATAGAGTGTGGCGATACCATGGTAGAAACGAGAAGACTTAGTGCTGTAAACCTTAAGTAAGAGCGGTTGGTGACTTTGTAGCAGTGAGAAGTGGTAAGAATTTATTGGATACTGGAAATACTTTAAAGCTAGGTCCAAGAGAATATCGAATGGATTTGATACAGGGTGGGAAAGAAAAAGTCAAAGATAATTCCAGAGCTTTGGCCTGAACGACTGGAAGGATAGTGTTGCCATCAGCTAAGACAGGGAAGACTGTAAGTGGAACATGTGTGGGAGGAAACTCATGAGATCATGAGTCTGATTTTAGAAATTTGACTTTGGAATGTTTATTAGACATTCAGGGGACAATGTTGAGTTGTCAGATGTATGAGTCTTGAAATCGGTAGAGTAGTCTAGGCTGGCAATGCAAATTTGGGACTGGCCAGCATATAGATGGTACCTAAAGCTGTGAGACTGGATGTGATCCAAGGAAAAGACAGTACATAGAGAAGAGAATGGACCAAGGATTGAGCACACCAATATTACCAGTTAAGGAACAAGAGGGAAGACTGGGAATTTGTGATTAGTGTGGTAGAAGAAAATTCAATTAAGGAGAATATTCTGAAATCAAAGAATTCAACTGTCAATCAAGGATTGAAACAAGAAATAATCATGTAAAACTAGCTCCTCATTGTCTGTAAAACTGTCTTGGAAGATATTTTCTTTTGTATTGCTTGATGAATTTTGCACATAAAGCCAAAGGACATTCCACTGAAAGTAGAATTGGGAAAAGCTTGTATCTTTTAAAGGGTTATACAGATTACCTTTTAACAAAACAGTAAGAATCCCAATGTACTATTTACTTGTGTATACATACTGTTATGGTTTGGATGTTTGTTCCCTCCAAATTGCATGTTTTGTGATGGGGCAGAGTCCACATTTCTTGTGATGTGATATCTGCACATGCCGCCTCCCTTTATTCTTCTGCCATGAGTGGAAGACACCTGAGGCACTCACCAGATGCAAATGCCCACTCTTGAACTTTCTAAACATCAGAATCATGAGCCAAACAAATAACGCTTTTTTTTTTCATAACTCACCCAGTCTCAGATATTCCTTTATAGCAACACAAAATGGAGTAAGTCATAAACTTTGATCCATACATTTAAAAAGAGAATTAGAGAACCGGAGTTGACTTTTAGACATACCTGAGATATAGGGAAAGAAATAATAAGAATCTAATGCCAAATGAAAGATTCAGGGACAGAAGCATCACAGAAAGTCATTTTCATTTGTATGAAGGGGATCAAAACTTTGGCTTGTACTTTTCAGTAGCTGGAACAAACAGAGAAACAAGCGGTTGAAATAATCACGGTGTCAATAAGTTTCAAATGAGAACTGTTTCTGGTTCTAAAATCATAGTGAAGTTTTTCTCATGGATACTCATAAAAAGGCTCCGTATGTTTTAGTGGAAGGTGTAATCAATAACATTCTTGTGATATCCAGTGGTAAGTTTCACTGACCTATTTCTCATTATTTCTTTCCTTTAGAGATTATGATATCAAAGAGAAAATTCTTCAGATCATTCAGTGAAGAATCAAATTAGTTTTATGATTGTCTGGATTGATCCAATAATTATATTAAATGTCTGGAAGTTAGTCTCAATCTCTCTTGCCTGTTGCCTTTTGACTCACTTTATATATATCTAAAAGTTGTGTATGTGTCGAGCTGTGTACTCATGGCAATAGGAATGATATGAATGTTTAAGCAAGATGGCTCTTTGTATTTTTGTTTATTTTATTTTTCCATTTGGGAGAAAAGGAAAGTTGGAGAAGTCAGGATAAAACATTTCTAAGAAGGGAAATAGTGACTTTATTTGTGTAATATCTTTAAGTGTAATACATTTAAGTCATACCGATCCTCTGTATTTGATGAAGCCTGTTATACTGATCAGAATAGACTTTCCACCATCTGCTGGACCTTTATGTTGAGAGTAGCAGCAGTTCTTCTGCCATGTTGAGGAAGGAGATTAAATTCTTCAAGCCACTCAGCCATTAAATTACATACTAATGTTCAGTGATGTTTTAAAAGGGATCCTTATTATTATGATATTAGTGTACTTGAATTTGATATTGTACCATGGTTTTGAACGAGTCCTGCTAGTGGTGCAGAGAAATTAAGAATATAGGAAAGAATTATCTGTAGCTTGCTTTTATAAGGGAAACAATGTTATTTAGTGTAAAAGAAAACCTACTTGCCCAAACACCTGCTATTTCTTTCTCCTCTTTTTACTTAGAGAGTGACTTGGCCTGAGATGACTTGGAGAAGTAGGAGAAATGTAAAGGGAAGGCATTCAGTTTAATTATTATAATGGTGTGATGTTTATTGTGTTTACAGAAAACTAAGAATTCTTTTTTTTAGTTGTTGGGTAGATGTTAGTGTAGTTATAATATAATTACTGCAAAATAAACATTCAGGCAATAATAATAATAATAGTATTTCAAATCGGTAAATAGATGTGATGCAGAAATAGTGCATTTTTTTCCTCCTATCTCTCAAGTACATATAACATACATAGAATATACCTGACATATTCTTCAGTGAATGAGAGAACCATTTTCTGAAAAGTGGTTATGATTCTTGAAGTGGAGAATTATATGATGTTTAAAAATATCATTAATAACAGATTCACTGAAATGCAGACTATATAAGTCAAACTTCCTAAAAAAAAAAAAAAGTGAATGTAATACCATTTCACCAACAGCCATGATATAATGTTGAAATGTGTTAGGATCTTCTTGGGTGCTAACTACCTAACATTTCATGTATCAGGAGCAGTTACACAAACCATAACAATTCACATACTTGGAATGACAAATGGAATAGAAGGCAGAGGAAGATAAGATAAATTCAGATATCCATTTAGTTCTTTGTGAATTACGAATGTGTGCACTTACTTAAGTCATGGCATGGTATTGGTGTCATTCAGCTGCTGGCATATGGATAATGGAGAGCATTTCATCAGGATTTGAGTGAATGCTATTTTATTGCCTTTTGTTCGAGTCTTCCTTTTCACCCCAGTGATTTCACATTTTCTACTTGCTGTCTTATTCTTGACTTCTCAGTCTTTGGATTTTCTCAGTGGGGCACTTTATCTCACTCCTAAGTAGCTCCAATAGTTTCAGTACACAGTTCAGTGAGTCAAGTTGATGAAGCATTAAGGTTGCAAAACACCGCTGGTGAACTTTTCTTAAAAGTTGTATTTAGATGGAAAATATTCCTGAGAAAACCTTGAGAAGCACTAGAATGCAGTAGAATTTTACTTTCATGCAACTTCTATCAGTGCAGCTAGACTGGATTTAGTTTTCAAGCTGTCCCATCCTAAAATTGATCCCACTGAGTTCACAGTAAAATCTTTTATTTTTTTTCCAAGTGAATTTTAGCTATGTCACCTATCTTCTCATTCTGTACTTATGTAATTTTTTTTGAACATAAATAAAGGATTTTAAATTCACCTTTTGAGTTTGAGATCCAATCTCTCATAGTGATATTTAATTTTGGTTTTACTATTAGGTTCTTACAAAGGTAATTGGGTTTTTGCCATTAAAAGCCACAATTTCCTTTGCACCAACCTAATATATTATTCTACTTTCCAGCTCTCTGAAATCTGTACATTTGATGAGAATAAATTTTATGTTTATTATATTTTTTATATTTTTTGTATAATTTCCACATGTTCTAATTGTTATTTTAATATTATGGTAAAGAATAAATTTTATGTTTAATCTTAAATAATTAGTTTATATTTTAAGTATGAGTATTTTAAATATATAAAGTCGGTTACAAGTTTTCATAGTATAACTGACAGGCAAAGTCAATGAAGCTATTGCAAGAAAAAAAAGACACCTGTGAAACTTAAATGTAGGTTCATGAAAAGACAATATAAATATCTAGAAGGTATAGAAGGTCAGAATACAACTGGCTAGACTGAAGGAGAATTTAAGCAATATCTTGCAAAGTGCTCAAAAGTGAACTATAGGAGATCCTCAAATAGTCAGAAAGGAAACCAGCTATAGAATCAATGCTACCACTTAATTAGAGCAAATTTGCGATTCAGCAATGAAAAGGAGATAGATAGATAGATAGATAGATAGATAGAATAATACGTTTTTTGCCTGACTCCTTATTGAAAGATGTGAGAAAAATCTTTTTACTAAAATATTCTCGAAAATATTTATGTTAGACCCATTCCTTTATTAAATACATTTTAGACCTTACATATTTTACACAGTACATATTTTTACAGCTACAACAAGTGCGACCTATTAATCTCAAACTCTGCTCAATAATCATTAACATATATATTAAAGTTACAAAATGACTTATGTCTTCCAGTTTAACCTAGTTTTCTTTACCACTGGGGAAATAATTTTCTATGATTCCATCAAGTATTCCCTCTGAGTTAATTGGGAACACGAAGTAGCATAAAATTCAAGCTTTCACAGTATAAGTGTATGTTGTTTTTGCTTATTCATTCATTCCATAGGCATTTATCTAGTATCTTCTATGCTGGGGATATGTCATACCTTCCTCAGGCATTGTACCATCTCATAAAGTTTACAGTCTCTTTTGCAGCTAGAGCTGTGTGATTCCTTCTTCAGATCTGGTTGTTAATCTCAAAGTTACCATTACTCCTGTGGTCCAATTGGAAGCACAGTCGCAATGTGGATTGTGAAACAAAGGCTGTGATGGATGCTGCAGTGTTCACAAAACACTATTTGTATGCCGATAATTGGGCAATGCAACTGTTGGGTAAACCTACCATCTACATTGAAATAATAGTTAATTTAAATGACTACTATTGAGGGATGACTTCATAGTCTGTACCTTTTAGCTACTTACAGCCATTTTAATTTTTGCTAGTGAAATTTTTATTAGTGAAATTGTTGCAGAACAATAGCTAATTGTCAAAAAATACTGATAATATTTTTATATTTTAAGTATGCATTTTATAGATAAATCTTTTATCAAGTTTTGCTATTTCAAATAATGCCACTGTTTAATTATGAAATTATTCAACTTATTTTACCGGAGAAACCAGTACTTTCTTTAGATGAATGTACTCTTCCCTTCTCTGAGTTGTAATGGAAATAAGGTCATATTAAAATATTTGGTCAATCTATATTTTACTAAAACATTTCAAGGACTACTAAGCTCCTTGGCCTAGAATGCAATTCATGGAGGAAAAAATAGTTTGTTTAAAATGTTATATTAAAGTTTAGAGACAAAGTTATTTTTGGATGTTCTTCTTTACTAGAATGTATAATTTATTTACTTTGTTTTTTTTTTTTTCAAGTAGGTTTTATTTTGTAGAGTTGTTTTAGGTTTACAGCTAAACGGAGCAGAAGGTACAGAGATTTCCCATATATCCTCTGCCCTCACACATGTGTAGCCTTTTCCATTATCAACATCTCCCACCAGACTGGTGCATTGTTGCAACTGATGAACATATACTAACACATTGTCATCCAGAGTCCATAATTTGCATTAGGGCTCACTTGTGGAATTGTATATTCTGTGGGTTTGGACAAATGTATGACATGTACCTACATTGTAGGGTCATCCAGAGTAGTTTCATTGTCCTAAAAATCCTCTGTGCTTTGCCTATTTCTTCCTTCTTCCTCCGAAATTCTGGCAACCCTTGATCTTTTTTACTGTCTCCATGGTTGTAGCTTTTCCAGAATGGTAGATTGTTGGAATCACAGAGTATGCAGCCTTTTCTGATTGGTTTCTTTCACTTATAACATGCATTTAAGCTTCCTCTATTCATGGCTTGATAGCTTATTTCCTTTTAGTACTGAACTATATTCCACTGTCTGGATATAACACAGCTTGCTTTGTTTCAGGGTGTGTGTGTGTGTGTGTGTGTGTGTGTGTGTGTGTGTGTGTGTTCCACAGTTAGAATGTAAGCATCATTAAAAGAAAGAAAGGATTTTGTCTGTTTTTTCATTACTCTAATCTCCAGGCCCTGGTACAGACCAGATGCTTTCAAAAAAATTTTCCCCAATGATTGAAATGGAAATTAAAACTCTCATTAGGAGAAATTAAAGCAAATCAAAACAAATTCTCTCACTTTTTTTTTTTTTTTTTGAGACAAGTCTCTCTCTGTTGCCCAGGCTTGAGTGCAGTGGTGTGAAAACTGCTAACTGCAGCCTCAACATCCTTGGTTTAAGGGCTCCTCCTGCCTCAGCTTCCCATGTAGCTGGGACCACAGGCACGCTTAACCATGGCTGACTAATCTTTTGATTTTTTTGTATAGACAGAGTCTCACTAGGTTGCCTAGGCTGGTCTCAAATTCCTGGGCTCAAGCAATCCTGCCTTGATCTCCCATTGTTGGGATTACAGGCATGAGCCGCCATGCCTGTAATGTGGGTCCGAAATGCAGCCTGCGTTCGAACCAGGGACTCCAGTGTTCTCGGGGCCTGGCGCCGGGGCTGATGGGAAGGCACTTTCATCCGTGAGGGACCCAGGATTGCTTCTCGGCCTCGCGACTATTTTTTTTTTGCCACAGGTACACCACCTCACCTCCCTCACTATTTACCTTCCCCTCAAGGGACTTCTGCTCACTTTTGGGTACCCTTAGCGTTCCCGAAATGCACCCTACATTCGAACCAGGGACCACAGGGTCCCCGTGGCGCAGCGCAGAGGCTGATGGGAAGGCATTTTGTTCCGTGGCAATCCATGCCCCGCTTCTCTGCGGCGCCTTTTTTTTTTTTCTCTCGAACAGGTGCCTCACTATCCCTCCCTAAAACCTTATCTTCCAATCAGGGACCTTCTCTCCGATTGGTGGTACCCCTACCTGGCCCGAGAGGCACCGTGGGTTCGAACCAGGGACGCCAGGGTCTCTAGGTACCAGCGCAGGGGCTCATGGCAAGGCACTTTCATCCGTGGAGACCCAGGAATGCTTCTTGGCGGAGCCTTTTTTTTTTTTTTTCTGCCACATGTGCCTCCCCTCCCCTCACTCCAACCTTACTATCCTCTCAGGAGCCTCCTGCCCTCTTTGCGTTACCACTAACAGGCCCGAAAGGCACCCTGGGTTCGAACCAGGGACCCCAGGGTACCCGCGGCCCAGCGCTAGGGCTGATGGGAAGGCACTTTCGTCATGGTGGACCCAGGAACACTTCTCAGTGGTACCATTCTCTCTTTTTTTTGTCTGCCACAGATGCCCCAACTCCCCACACTCACAGTTTACCTTCCCCTCAGGGGCCTTCTGCCCACTTTGGGGTACCCGTAGGGAGCCCAAGATGCCCCTGTATTTCAACCAGGGACGCCATGGTCCCCCGGTCTGTGGGCAGGGGCTAATTTGAATTCACTATCGTACGTGGGGGACACAGACCCCGTTTCTCAGCGGTGCGTTTTTGTTTTTTCTACCCTTCCCTTAAGCCTTACTTTCCCCTCAGGGGTCTTCTGTAAGCTTTGGAGTACCAAAGTGGCGCGTTTATTTTTTCTCCCACAGTTGCCTCACCTCCATTGCCTCAAACCTTACTTCCCATTCAGGGGCCTTCTGCCCGCTTTGTGGTACCCCTGGCGGGCCCGAGACACACCCTGGTTTCGATCCAGTGACCTCAGGGTCTCCGGGTAGCAGCGCAGGGGCTGATGGGAAGGCACATTCGTCCGGGCGGTACCCAGAAACGCTCCTGGGTTGTGTGTTGTTGTTTTTCTTCCTGCCACTGGTGTCCCACGTCCCCTCCCTCAAACCTTACTTGTCCCTCTGAGGCCTTCTGCCCTCTTTGTGGTACCACTAGCTGGCCCAATACACATCCTGGGTTGGAAACAGGGACGCCTGGGTCCCCGGGGCCCAGCACAGAGGCCGACTGGAATGTACTTTCTTCGGAGGGCGTCCCAGGTCCCGCTTCTCGGCATCGTGTTTTTCTATTTTTTCTGCCACAGGTGCCTCATTTCCCTTCCCGCAAACCTTATCTTTCAATCAGGGGTCTTCTGCCCGCTTTGAGTGCACATAGCGGGCCCAGGACACACCCTGGGTTCGATCTAGGGACGCCAGCGTCCCCGGGACTTAGCGCAGTGGCTGATGGGAAGGCACTGTTGTCCATGTAGGACCCAGGAACGCTTCTCAGCGGTGTGTTGTTTTTAATTTTTTTCTGCCACAAGTGCCCCAGCTCCCCTTCCTCGAACATTACCTTCTCGTCAGGTGCCTTCTGCCTGCTTTCAGGTACCCACAGTGAGCCCAAGAATCACCCTAGTTTTCAACTGGGTAGGCCACCGTCCCCAGGGCCCAGCGAAGGGGCTGTAGGGAAGGCACTTTCTTCCCTGGGGGACAAGGAACACTTCTCGCCAGTGCGTTTGTGTGTGTGTGTGTGTTGTTGTTGTTTTTTGTGATACCACCGGTAACCCACCTCCCCGCCCTCAAACCTTACCTTCCCCTAAGGGGCCTTCTTCCCAGTTTTGGATACCATTTGTGGGCCCGAAACGCACTCTGGTTTCGAACCATGGACCCCAGGGTTCCCGAGACCCAGAGCAGGGGCTGATGGGGAGTCACTTTCTTCCATGGGGGACCCAGGAAAGCTTCTCGGCGGTGCAATGTTTTTTTCCTGCCACAGGTGCACCTCCTCCCCTCCCTCACTATTTGCAATCACCTCAGGTGCCTTCTGTCCTCATTGGGGTACCCTTAGCGGTCCCGAGATGCACCCTTGATTCGAACCAGGAACACCTGGGTACACGTGGCACCGTGCAGGGGCGGATGGGAAGGCACTTTTGTCCGTGGGCAACCCAGGCCCCGCTTCTCGGTGGCGTGTTTTTTTTTTCCTGCAACAGGTGCCTCACCATCCCATGCCTAAAGTGGTTTAGGAGCCGCAGAAAGGTGAGGAAGGGCAGTGTAGGGCAGCTAACACTTGAGCATCAAGGCTTTCTGCATTTCTGCTTTGTAAAGGATAAAAATATTTGGGGGGCAGATAGTATATCTTTCTTCCACTACTTTCAGAGTTGTTGGATACAAAAATGCAGTCCGAGTATGTTAGGACTGGAATCTTCTTTTTTCTTTTTTTCTTTAGAGCTAGAAGTTGAATCTTATTGTCGTTATGTTATTCCAAACATTAAGGCTATACTTAGCAATAGACTTAAGCATTGTATACCTGGGAAGTCAACATACAGTTGTTGAGCCCATGTCATGTCTTTCAGGTAGTGGGGAATAAGATACACTGGAGAGGTTCTGATTGGAAGAGGGCTAAAGAAGGCCAAGTGCACACTGATGGAATATCAGGAGATTTGTGCAGCCTAAGTCTTAAAATTTAATTTGATTTTAAAGTATGTTTATTTTCATTTTTGTTCTGTTTTAGGTGGGTTCTCTAGAAGCAGTGCCTGAAATAGGAATTCAGGTGATAGCGATTTATTTACTGAGGACATGATCTTCAGGAAAGAACCTTTAGTGGAGAGAGTGAAGCAAGAAAGAGAAGAGAGAGAAGAAAGCAAGGAGAAAGAGCAAGGCAAGGAGGTGGTATCATATGAAGGCTGGATATGTGTGTGGGGCGTGGGGAGCTGAGAACTTTATTCACTGCACGAATGGCAAGGTTGTTGACCTTTTGTACTCCAGAATCAGTCAGTCATTAACTGGTACCCATGACTAAGGACGCAGTGGCAAGGCAGATTTTGCCAGCTGAGGGCAATTCCTGGAGAAGGGAGCAGCTGTGAGCTCTTACCTGCCAACACAATGGGATTCTACTCTTGCACCCAGGGTTAAGGGGAGATACTTTTCACATAACAGAACAAAAGAGTTTGCTGAAGCACTGTTAAGAAAATGGAAATTGTAGGAATTATAGCAGTAGATTCTGACTTTGCCTTTCTTTTGACACAGGTTGTATTTCCTGTAAGACAATAAAGGTAGAAATGATTTAACCGGATACAGATGGAATTTCTCTATTGATTTATATTGAAACTTATGGCACCTTGTACTTTATCACTACTTGCTTTACCTCTGATTATAGCTTCTGCCAGCCACAGCTCATCATGTGCCTGAGGTTGGAATGCCTGGAAGTGACAGTTCTATGATAAGAACTTGTTTTAAATCAAAAGGCAGATCCAGTTCAATTTCTCTGACAATGGGCTCTTCAAATGCTCTGAAGAACAATAGTTTCAGAAGTTAAGCTTCTCTGGCCTTGTGAATTTCTCTCCTAGCAAGGATTACTGAATTTTCATTCGAGTCTTTCTGTGGTCTTTGCTGTATCCAAAATAACTTGTATTTGTTTGATTGCTTTAGTAGCAATATATCCAGTCTTTGGAGACTTTGTAATCCATGATTAGGTGTGAAATTTGTCGCTTGTAAAGTTCCACTGATGCCAATAATTAATCAATGGTTACTACTACAGTTTCTAAAAAGAGTGGGTTCCAAAAAAAAAGTTCCTTTGGAAATCACCTCTGTTTTAAATCTCCAGGTTTGTTTTATTATTTGTGATGCTTCAAATCAAAAAAGACCTTCTAATATATATAAAGATTCATTGAGCCTCCCGTAATCTGTTTAAAGGCTGGAAGGTATAATACTATTCTGGTACGTATGTCTTAATATATCTGTATTGCAGAATGATTGGGTACCACTTATGTTTAAAATATCTAAAATGATTAAAATGTATAACCATCTTATGGAATGTTTAGACATGAGAGGAAAAACCTTAATCATTCATAATCTTACTGTTCATATCATTTCGTTTTTAAATTTTCCCTTCCAAACTTACTTTGTTCCTCAGAGTTGTAAATAAAATCTGTACAATTTTAAAACCAGCCTTCACACTTATGTCATGAATATGGCCCATTACATATTATCTGCAACCACCATTTGAAAAATATTGTTCTGTTTTTTGAATAGAAACATTATGCATGTTCATTGGAGAAAATGAAAAGAATAAAAAAGTCAATCCTAGTACCACTGATCCCTTATTCCCCTGTGTCCACTTATGATCCCAGGGCTCACACTGTGGACCTTGTCTTTGAGTGTGGCTGGCAAAGGATATGGCCCTGACAACCTCTCTTGGGCCCTCCTGAGGCTGAGATTCGGTCGCAGGTACTTCTTAGGGAGAAATCTTGGTTGGTTCTCCTAGCAAATCTGTACTTTAGCAGATCCACCTACCTATAGCCCTTTGAGGTTGTTGACTTTTCCTTAGCCACTGTCAGAAGAGGCTGATTCTTTTTAAAATTTTTTAAAACTGTTGTTATTTTGTTCCTTTTATTTTTAGTTGACATGTCATAATTGTACATATTTGTGACATACAGAGTGATATTTCCGTATGTGTATATAATGCATAATGTGCAAATCAGGGAAATTAAGCATCTCTGTCACAAAGAATTCATTCTTTTCTTTGTGTTTAGAATATTCAGAATCCTCTTTTGGAGCTTTTTGAAAATATACAACAAATTGCAGTTAATTGTCTTCACCCTGCAGTGCTGCAGAACACCAGAGCTCATTCCTCCTAAGCAGCTGCAATTTTGTAGCCCTTCACCAACCTCTCCCTATCCTCTCTTCCTCCCCTTCCCAGCTTCGAATACCTACAGTTCTACTCTCTACTTCCATGAGTTCAGTTGTTTTTTAGCTGCCACATATGAGTAAAAACCATGTGGTATTTACCTTTCTATGCTTGACTTATTTCACTTAATATAGACTCATCCATGTTGCTGTGAATGACAGTATTTCAATATTTTTTTTATGGCAGAACAGCATTCCATTGTGTATTATACCACAATTTTCCTTATCCACCATCTGTTGATGGACATTTATGTTGATTCCATATCTTGGCTATTATGAACAGTGCTGCAGTAAACATGGGGTGTAGCTATCCCTTTGATGTACTGAGTTCCTTTCCTTTGGATAATCAGTAGTAGGATTGCTGGATTATATAGTAGTTCTATCTGTAGTTTTTTTTGAAAACCCTTCATACTGTTTTTTATAATGGGTATACTAATTTACATTCCCATCAACAGTGTTTTTGACTGTTCTATTTCTACCATGTTGTTACATTAGACATTGGCTCTTCTAATTGATTTGTTTCCTCGGAATTGCCAGGTAGAAGCTGGAAATTCTAATTGGCTCAACTGTTTTCATTTTAGTCAAATATTCTTCTGGCCAAGTCTTATAGATAAGTACACAATGATGGTAATTTATTATATATTTAAAAATAGGATATACTGAATATGTAACCTAAACATAATAATTTTGTCTGTTACCTCTCTTTAAGAAGAGAAAGTAATACACATTTTCTGTGGAAAATTCCTGATACACAGGCTAATAACTGGTTCTCTTTTTGTTACACTCGAAGATGAGATGATTAAAATTATAACTTTAGAAATCTCTTAAACAAATGATTATGTGGCTTTTTTTTTCTTTTGGGATTTAGCCTGTTTATGTGTGTATGTGGTTTTCTTTGTTTTTAACAGTAGTGCTTATGCTTAAAATTCATAAGAGATATTTACAAATAAAATATTATCTTCATTATGCACTTTGCAAAATATTCCCAGTTTATTACATAATATTTTATAGTATATATTTACTATTCAATAATTATTTATACAATTTCCATTCTTTTTAAAAAATGGCATTTACAACAATTTAGACTTCGTTGTGTATGGAAGTGATGAGACGTCACTATCAGGCAACTTTTCTCCACCTTGATTTCTCTATTCCTGAGTTCCTGATTTCAATCTGTCTCATGGTTACCTAGAATATGTCTCTAAATCGTTTTTCAAAAATAAGTAACATATGTTTACTTTATGAGAGTATTTGAGAATGCTTTGTTGCATAATATGTGAAACATTCATTTTTATTTGCTCTGGAATTTCTAATTTATAACATTTCACTTCTCACAAATCTGTAGTCTTGTTTCATAGTGTTCTTACAAATAATAAGGCAGAAGAGTCTGTGGCCAGTTTTTATATTTTTCTTTTGTTTTTCTGCATGGATGCTTGTATGCCTTTTTTTTTTTTTTTTGGATTTGATGCTAAAGTTTTATTTACCAGGGTATGTTAGGTTTTTTCCCTGTATTTTTAAATTTTGTTTTTGGAAAGTTATAAGTTTCTTGAGATATGAAGATTGTAGCCTTCACCTCAGGGGTTATATAATATTTGTGAAATATGACATATTAAAAATATAGATATCATATCTTTAAAAATATATTTCACTTTTTTGCAGTCTCTTTTTCAGTGATGTCAAATAGCCTATCATAGTTTCTCTTGCAGTTTTCATCTCTGTGTTATTTCAGTGCATTCTGGTAGTTGTAGTAAATTGGTTAATTTCATATCTTAGATGAAACCTTCTGATGTATTTTGGCTTCTGTAAGGCTGCTTTTATCCATGGCATTTCTGATTTTTTACGTTTTTTTCTGTCTTATTCAGCTCTGTTTTACTGTCTATTTTATCATCCTTTCTTCTTCTCCTATTTTAAGTACCTCCTCTTTCATAGAATTTTACTGTGAACTTATTAATACATCATAATTTACCTCTGTTTCCTTAGGAAAGATCAATACCAAGCAATATTATTTTGCTTCTTCAACTTTGCCCAATAAAATCCAGGTGTGATGTTGGATTTTGTTGGTATACTAGTCCAGCCTGGTATTCATCAGAAGCATAGTCAGAAGCTTTGTTTGTATCCTCTCACTGTCCATAGGATGTTATTAAAATTCTTTTCTAGTATGTTTTGCAGAAGAAATTGTCGGTAAAAGGTGACTTTATCAGTTCTATGATCCAGTGCCTGGGATAAGGGGAAATAAACAGACTTTATTTTTAGTACAGTTTGTTCTCTGTAGACAGCTATGCTTCTTTCGCAAAGGCCCGCTTTCATATGTAATTTTTTACTGAGCCTTCATTCTCAGTAGAATGAGAGGGGACAGGCATGATGTCCACCATCAACCTGGAGGACAGTCTACCATGTCAGGGAAAGGATCCACCATTGGGCTTCTTATTTCATATAGTTGTGTCACAGGGCGAACCTCAAAGTTGGGGTTCAGCTTGAGAAGTCACATAGGTTCTTGGCTTTGCACAGGAAGGAATTCAAGAGTGAGCAGACAGAATTAAGTGAGAGCAAATTATTAGGACATAAAAGAATGAAAGGGTGGCTACTCCATAGGCTGGTTGGCTATTTTTATGATTATTTCTTGATCACATGCTAGACAAGGAGTGGATTATTCATGAGTTTTCCAGGAATGGGGTGTGGAATTCCTGGAAATGAGGGTTCCTCTTCCTTTCAGACCATGTACGGTAACTTCTGGATGTTGCCATGGCATTTGTAAACTGTCATGGTGCTGGTAGGACTGTCTTTTAACGTGCTGATGCATTATGATTAGTGTATAATGAGCAGTGGGGACCCCCAGAGGTGGCTTTTGCTGCCGTCTTGGTTTTGGCAGGTTTGGCCAGCTTCTTTACTGCATCCTGTTTTATCTGCACAGTCTGCTGAACTCCTATCTCAGGGCGTGTGCCTCTGAGTACAGCAGATGTCAACAAGGTTTTGAACTGTTTGCTATCAGTTCCACATGCTTTCTGTCCCCCCTGGATTCATTATGGAAATGTATGATTTTCAAAGAATTTGCTAGATCTTTAGGACTTTATGTGGAACTACCTCAAAGATTGTGCCATGTGAATGTCACCTTGATTTTGTGTTCAGGGTTTTACAATTACTCCTCTATTTTATTTTTCTTTCATCAGTTTGATTGTGATTTGAAGGAAACAGTAACATCCCTGTACCAATGTTATAGTTAGTCTAGAAGTACTCTATTATTTTTAATAGCAACATATTATATTACCAATTGGATGTCCTTAATATTTTAAAGTTTTTGTACCTTAGATTGGGTTTATTATTTGTACAAATATATATTTTTTAAATATGTAAAATTTTGATCCAACAAATTTATTTTTCTTGAGCCTCTTTTTTTTTTTTTTTTTTTTTTTGCTGTTGTTTTGTTTGTTTTTGTTTAGGTACCTAGTAATTTTTATTTCCTATAATTTTATTTGATGGTAAACTTTTTGAGGAATGAAATTCATAGTTTCTTAGTATAGCCTCCTATGCCCCCAAAGACAAATAATATACATTGAAAGAATGGATTGCTTGTCTCGAGTTGCTGTTAGGATGCAAATTAGCCCACTAGAGCTCTGAAAAGTGTTACTTGCTGTCTTTCACATGCTCTGATTTTCAAGTGCCCGACAGGCTCATTTGCCCCTCAATTGGCCTCCCCAACTGGGAGTCCCTTCTCATCTTTTTGTCATTAGTTTTGGAGAAGGAAAGCACATGCCATTATTTGCAAAAGCTCGAGCTTGTAGGCCACTCATCAGAACATTGACCATTGACCCTTTACTTGCAATGCTTGTTATCAAACATGTAACGGGAACTTGTTTTCCCTCTGGCATTCAAATCTATGTAACTTCAAGAGTTCTACAGAAATGAAATATAAAGAAAATACCCTGACCTCCTGTGTTAACCAATCTTATAGAAGAAGCATATAAATGTACATTCCCTAAATCTCTTAGGATTGTAAGCTGTAGAAAGTAATAAATTGCCTTACTTGATTCTCTTAATTCTCCAAAGGTTTGCAGACTCAGAATGCCCCTATTTTTAAAGTTTTCAGGGCCTTGTGCCATCATTTCACACATCTTCAAAGGCTCATGGTGTCATGTGATATATCTTTCATTTGATGTATTACCTTCCATAATTATAGCATATGTTTTCTGTGCCTATTAAATCAAAACGAAAATATCAGAGAAAATGAAGATTTCCCCTAATGATTTGCTTATGTTCACATATTGTTTGTTGCTCATATCCAACACCAACCATGCCTGTTTTTTTCCTGGAGTTATTTTACTGTTTTCCACGTGCTTAATTGCTGAATGGTTTGTATCAAAGTATGTTAGAAACATCCAAAATGGAATTCAGAACCAGAAAATATCTGGAAGAAAACCATTTAATTGGAATGTTTAGCACATTCACAAAAGTGATTGGGAATGGAATACTCTTTGTAAGCCCCCTTTTAAACTGACATTTAGATCCTCCATCTTTGTGGGGGCAACTTGGGTTTGACAGAAAATGGGAAATAAATAACATTCTGTCTTGAAGATTTTAAGGATGTAGTTTTATCCTCACACTACAGAAAGCACTTTTTGAGTAGCGCATGTTAAACCTAGCTCACAGAACTATGTTTTTTTGTAAACGTTATTATTATAATTTTTTAGAGACAGGGTCTCACTGTGTTGTTGCCCAAGTTGGAGTGCAGTGCTACGATCATAGCTCACTGTATCCTCAAACACCTGGGCTCAAGCAATCCTTCTGCCTCAGACTCTTGAGTAGAGAACCACACTTTTATAAGAGTTTGTATGGCCCAAATACCTCTCTTCATGATGGTAGGATTTGTTCCTTCCCCTTGGTTTTGCTTCCTTGTGCCACTATAAGAACTATTTATCACAATACATAATACATGTGGAGGCTATTATCCTGGGGAATTTTTGATATTTGTTGTCGTCTTTTGCAGGGATCATTCTTGCCTTTAATCATGTTTCTCCCTGAATTACTTCTTCCTCTCAGAACTCCATGACATGGATATGGTCAAATGAGCCTGGGGCCGTGTCTCTTTTGGAAAAGTTTTCTGCAACTTTAGAAGCCAAATATGGTTAAGGTTAGGACACAAAAGAAATGACAGAATGAGATGCTCTAGTGAGAAAACTGTTTTTATTGGTTTATGTTTTTATGCCCCTTATCACCATCAGAATATTAAGAGCTATAGGGTCAGGATCAGGTAGCAAGCCTAGGGAATGATACAAATAAAAGCTCACGTTTATTGCTTGCTCATTACCAGCTAGTAATTTTCTAAGCCTTTCCCATTTGGTAAAATATTTAATTACTGTTGGGATCCGTGTGTTTCCTAAACAAAGGAATGAACACACAAGACAACACAGGACAAGACAAACATGGCGGCCACCCCAAGCAGCACGCTCTGCTTTATTTTATACACGCTTGTGGAATTTTACCAGGTCACAAGACACGAGTTGTTTTTATGTCATGAGTTGTTTTTCTGACCTTTCCCTAACTTTCTGAGTTCTCAAGATGCTTAAACATTAACCAGTTCCCAGCGTCTGCTGTTTGCGGCTGACTCTTTTGTTCTTCCTGTTTGCAGAGAAGAAACGTCATGCTTTGTTTGCAAGAGCATAACTATGGGGAACATCTCGTTAGCGAGCATGTGGTCCTCTACAAATTACTACAAAAAACTTGGTCTCATCTTCCTTATGTGTGCTCTAGGAGCAAATGGCATTCTTGGCCCATCTGATCCAGTCCTCTCTTAAGAGTGAGAGAGAAGACAAGAATTTGGAGCCCAATTGTGATTAGTGTTGAGAAATGTCTCTCTGCCCACTCACCTCCTCTGCATTTATTCTTTGGCACCTTTTAGGGAGGTAATGTGTAGGCTAAAGGTTTGAGGACTCAAAATTTTGGCCAATGTTATCTCTGTCTCAGAGATGTTCCTCCTATGGAGGTTTAGAAAAATCTGCAACTCTGAGGCTATACCAAATTCTCTATACAAAAGCGTCTTTTTTTTTTTTACACCTTATTGTAAAATAAAGCTCTTACCTTGATTGCAATCTTTTGCCTCGGGTATAAACAGATGAAAGACCTTGTGATCAATTTTACTTCAACTCAGAAAAAGTTGGTACCTTGATTACTTTCTTTTCCTTTAGAGGGAATTATGGAGAATAACTTTTTTCTTTTCTAAGGGTTTTCTGAATTTATTTGTCAGCAGAGGTTATTTAATGGCCATGCCATAGCCTCAGAATCTGTAATTCATCTCTCTTGTAAAATTTCTCTTAAAATACTATTATGATTAATAGGTGTTGAAAATAAATATATAGACATTCCTTGACTTACCATGGGGTTATGTCCCAGTAAATCCATGGTAAATTGAAAATATCATTAAGTCAAAAGTGTTTTTAATACACCTAACCAAACATCATAGCTAAGCTTAGCTTACCTTAAATATGCTCAGAACACTTACCTTAGCCCACCATTTGGCAAAAGCGTCTGACATGAAGCCTATTTTATCATAAAGTGTTAAATATCTCCTATAATTTATTAAATATTATACTGAAAGTGAAAACCAGAATGGTTGTATGGGTGTTTGAAATATGGTTTCTACTGAACGCATATTGCTTTTGCACCATCGTAAAGTTGAAAAATTGTAAATTGAACCGTCTTAAGTTGGAACTGTCTGTATATGCTTAAATTATTCCTTACAGACTCTCGCCTGGGCTTCAGTAAACAAATTTGGCAAGGAGAGTTTCAGATGATGTTCAGTGCCAAATTTGCATCTCAGACAATTTGGGATTCAGAAGAATATTTTGCTGCGACATTGGATTAACTCAATTATGTAGTAATTAACAAGATCTACTTCAATATGAGGATTTCAACACATGCACATATACACTTACCACCTAGAGGTTTTAGTGGCTGGAAAGCAGCAGAAATCCTGTCTTTCCTCCTGAAGGGGAACTTTGTCATCAGACCAAAGAAACAGGCCTAGTAATTAGTCCAAAGTTATTGTGTGGCAATAGCTAGGTAAAATGTCCCAAAACAGGAATTTATTTTTGTTCAGGCCTCTGTTGGTTTCTTGTATTATTCCACAACATTAAATGCCCACTTGCTACACTGCATTGACATCAACTAATGCTAAGCTTCTCTGCTGCCTGTACTGTAGCCTCTTCTGTTGTCAATACCACCATTCTTCTTCTTTGCTTGCCTACATTTAGAGGAACAGTTTCATCACTTACTAGGTAGACTGAGAAAAATGTGGCCTTGGCCCTTTTTGAATGGTGTCATTACAGGTATGCAAAATTTTAAAAATGATTTTGCACAAACACATGGGCTTTTTATTTCAGGAAATATTTAGTTGACTTCTTCCCTGGAGATGCCAGGCCATGAAGGTGCAGCCAAGTTAACAAGAGGATAACAGACAATTATAGACACATTCATAGCAGTACTATTTGCAACAGTGCTAAATTGGAAACAGCCCAATCCAGTAGAATGGGTAAATTGTTATATATTCATACAATGGCATAATTCAATCACAGAAAAATTTTGAAAATGCAGTGGCATGGATAAAGCTGACAAACGTAATAATGGGTAAAAGGACCCACAGGCAAAAAATATGCACTGTAGGATTCCATTTATATATATTTCAAAAAACAAGCAAAACAAACCAATTCTTTTAGATCTTGAGATAGTGGTTACCATTGGAGGCTTCTGTCTGGAAGGGGACACACTGTGGCTTCAGGGGTTCGGTAATGCTCTGTTTCTAGGTGCTTATCTCGTGGATATATTCACTTTGAAAATCCAGTGGGGTGAACTTTCTTATTTGTTTGTTATGCTTCAACAAAGAATTTTACATTAAAAACAAGAAAGAGCAAGCAAGCAAGCAAGCAATCAAGCAGGGTGGTAATGAGAATCTGAGAGCAATGTGCCAACTCGCAATGCCATCTTCGCTGACACGTAAAAATATTTGTGTTTTAACAAGTGTCCTTTGCTTAAATGAAATAGGTATCTACTCCCATTTAGGTGACATGTGATGGACAGTTGCTTTTGTTTTTGGCAAATTTTTAAGAGGGAAATTGAGTTGAGCCCAGTGGCATAAAGCAAGAAAGAGGACCAATTCATTGAGGAGCCCATCTGATGACATATGTAGGTTAATAGCAAGAAACTACTAATTAAAACTACTAATGATACTAGCCCCATTGGCCTATATTTTCTGCATAATTCTTGATTTATATCTTCTTCTAACTAAATTGCCTTTCTGATTATCGTTGCACATGTATTCATTGTTTGTTTGACAGAAAGAGAAGGCCAGGCGCGGTGGCTCATGCCTGTAATCCCGGCACAGTGAGGGGCCAAGGTGGGTGGATCACGAGGTCAGGAGATGGAGATCATCCTGGCTAATATGGTGAAACACTTTCTCTACTAAAAATGAAAAAAGTTAGCCAGGCATGGTGGTCCATGCCTGTAGTCCCAGCTACTCCAGAGGCTGAGGTAAGAGACTCACTTGAACCCGGGAGGTGGAGGTTGCAGTGAGCCAAGATTGTACCATTGCACTCCAGCCTGGGTGACAGAGCAGGACTCTGTCTCAAAAAAAAAAAAAAAAAAAAGAAAAAAGAAAAAAGAAAAGAAAGAAAGGAAGAGAAAAATCTCTGCATGAATAAAGAGTATCTGTATATTCTCTTTGCAAATGATTAAGGAGATCTTATTAATTCACAGTAGATTTTTTTATTTTTGAGCTGGAGTCTTGCTCTGTCGCCCAGGCTGGAGTGCAGTGGTGCAATCTCCACTCACTGCAAGGTCCACCCACCGGGTTCACGCCATTCTCCTACCTCAACCTCCCTAGCTGGGACTACAGGCGCCCGCCACCGCGCCCAGCTAATTTTTTGTGTTTTTAGTAGAGACGGGGTTTCACAGTGTTAGCCAGGATGATCTCGATCTTCTAACCTCGTGATCCACCCATCTCGGCCTCCCAAAGTGCTGGGATTACAGGCATGAGCCACCACACCCGGCCCACAGTAGATTTTTTGTTGAAAATGTGTGAATGCGTTTTATGCCTTCACTTGCCTTCTTTCCTTCTTTCTTTCTTTTTTTTTTTTTTCCCCAGGTGGACTTTTTGGGATTTTTCTAATGGACTTCCTTTTCTTAGAACATTTCTAGATTTACAGAAAAATTAAGCCAGTAAAGAGGGTTCTCACATAGCCTACATGCACTTTCCCCTATTATTAACGTCTTACATTAGTATGGGGCATTTGTTACAATTAGTAAACCAATATTTGTATATTGTCATTAACATATACATCCACAGTTTATTCACATTTCTTTTGTTTTTTACCTAGTGTTTCTTTTTCTGCACCAGGATCCCATTCAGGATACCATGTTATGTTTTGTTGCCATGTCTCTTTAGGCTTGTCTTAGCTGTCACAGTTTCTTAGACATCTCTTGTTTTTGATGACCTTGACAATTTTGAGGAATCCTGGTTAGACGTTCTATAGGATGCCCAATATTGGAATTTGTCTGATTATTTTCTTATGATAAAACTAGTGCTATAGTCATTGGAAGGAAGAACAAGTATAGCATCATCTTCATCACCTTATATCAAGGATACATACCGTCAACATGACTTATGATTGTTGACATTGACCTTGACCAGCTGGCAGAAGTAGTGTCTGTTGGGTTTCTTTACTGTAAAGTTCCTCTTTTGTCCTCTCTCCTTGCTTTGAATTGGAAGTAAACCACATATTGTTACCCTCCCCTGTATAAGAGTGAACTCATGCTATTTGAAGCACAAAATTTTTTTGCTTTTAAGAAGATAGAAATTATAGGGGCATAAATGGCAAGATCAACCAAGTTTCGAACATCAAATTGATGTTTCTTGTGCCATTTCCCTGTGGGGTTATTGCTTTTTGAATCACTGAGGTGGGTGATTTGAAGAATAGATACTAGCTATCATATTGCCTGGCATTTTGAGAATATTTGGGTAATTGAATCTTAATTCATTTAATCTTTTTGAATATGATTTTGAATTACCCACAAAACCTGCCTGATGCATAGATCTTTAAAAATAATTGGTGGTACTAATACCTGTATGTCAGATTATTGCATGTTATACAAAAATATCAAAATTATTATTTTTATAATAATGCTTGTAAGTTTTATAAATATCAGGTGAGTTACATTTTGAGACGATTTACCTGAAAAAGACAGGACAATCCTACTAACATTGAGAAAGCTTATCCTGTATGCCGTAGAAGGGGAACTTCTCTGTGTTACATATTTTTGATGAAATTAGAATACTTGGGAAGGAATTCTGAGTGTCACAAACTGCTGACATGAAAAATGAAAGTGATTATAGGTTTAAACGGAAAAACTGATTATAAGGTTTCTAAAGTTGAGCCAGAGGATTTTGAGTAAAGCTTTATGAATCATAGCATTAGACAACAAAGTTTATCACTTTTTCATAGTAAGTTCATAGTGATTTTCCATTTTATGTTTTAGTTTATGACATAGCAGAATTCTTGACAATAAATCTCTTAATTCCTTTAGAGTAAATGGTTCCCATTACATCTAGAAATGCAGAAATATAGTTACACAATAAAACAGTTCTTTTAAAAGCAATTATGTTTATTCAAAAAAAGTCTAGATGAAATTAAATCAGGCTATTTTAATTTATTCATAATGCAATTTTAAAGATTAAAATCAAATATTAAAAGACTAAAATAGCCAAGAAATGCTGAATTGATTAGTAAATAATATGATTAGCTCGAAATGGTCTTATATTAATAACATAAAATCATTTTTTCTGCTGACATTGATTATAGCTAAGTTGACATTGTGAGAGTTAAATGCAGTTTATTGAAAACTGAAATAGTCGAGTTGCCTGGTCTAGTAACGGAGTTACGGTCACTTTATTTGAAGGTAGTAGGCTTACTGCATAAGTAAAGCTGGCAAAGTTATATTTGCTGTACTTGCAGTTACCAAATTTAAATGCGTTCCAGGTGAAAGAGTGTTAGTTAAATAAGCCCTGTCAAATTTTTTATTCTGGCTGCCTCCATTGAAGTTGAGGATGCCTATGGCTGGTGATGCCCCAGGCTTCCTTGTAGCTGAAGAAAACTGAAGAAATGTGGATACTACATTGTAAGTAGAAGATAATACAGTTGCAAAGAGACAGAAACCAAGTATACACACATGCACAAATACACACACACTACACACATGATGTTTTTAGGTGTCATTTCAGAGGCATTGTATCTGTGTATGTGTGAATACTTGATTTCTCTCTCTTTGCAACTTTATTGAAATAAGATCACACATAGCATATCTGCTTGCTTCTTGCATTGCAAAGCAAAATTTAAAGTTAAGTCATTCTTCTGACCAAGGCTTACTAACATAGATAACATTGACAAAAGGGAAAATGATTCAGTTTTTTTTTTTTTTTTTTTTTTTTTTTTTGAGACGGAGTCTCGCTCTGTTGCCCAGGCTGGAGTGCGGTGGCGCCATCTCGGCTCACTGCAAGCTCCACCTCCCGGGTTTACGCCATTCTCCTACCTCAGCCTCCCGTGTAGCTGGGACTACAGGCGCCGCCACCTCGCCCAGCTAATTTTTTGTATTTTTAGTAGAGACGGGGTTTCACAGTGTTAGACAGGATGGTCTTGATCTCCTGACCTCGTGATCCGCCCGTCTCGGCCTCCCAAAGTGCTGGGATTGTATTTTTATAATTTCAAAAGCGCCAAATGATGTAGTGGGAAGTATTCTAGATTTAGGAAATCTGGTGTTTATCTGAGGTGTTTCACTCCTAGCTCTGGTGCCATTAGGAAGTCATTCAAATCTCTAGTGTGTCAATTTGTTCATTTAAAGAATACTTTTGGATTAGATAAGTCCTCAATAAGTAGTATTATTGTGTGCATTATATACATTGTCATATTTAGTCCTCATCTGAGTTCTGTGAGACGGTCTTCTGCAAATGAGTAAACTGAGGCTGAGCAGGCTTAAGTAGCTTACTCAAGATCACCTCATTTAAATGGGGCTGGATTGGGGAATGTAAATGAAATATTGTTTTACTCAAACTCGAAGTTGGCAAATTATTTTTTAAAACTGTGTAATTAATGAAGGCATGTGTTGTGGATTGAATTATGTTCTCCCAAAATATTCGTTGAAGTCCTAACCTCCAGGACCTTATGTGAATGTGACATTATTTGGAAATAGGATTTTGGCAGATATGATCCATTTAATATGCAGTCACACTGAATCAGGCTGGGTCCTAAATCCAGTGACCAGTGTCCTTATAAGAAGGTAACTGGAAGAGTCAGAGATGCAAACGTGAAGACAGAGGCAGAGTTTGAAATTATGCATCCGCAGGCCAAGGAACACCAAAGTTTGTCAGCAGCAAACAAGTCAGGAGGAAACAGACTTTCCCCCTCAGAGTCTCCGGAAGGAACTAACCTTGTGGGCACCTAGATTTTGGACTTCTGGCCTCCAGAACAACCAGAGATTACATTTCTGTTTTGTTTTTGTTTTAATGTTTTAAGTCATGCTGTTTGTGGTACTTTGTTTCAGGAGCCCTAGGACCCTAACACAAAAGGTTTATTTTTAAAATTTATTTATTTCTTTATTTTTTTGAGATGGAGTCTCGCTTTTTTACCCAATCTGGAGTGCAGTGGCGCTGTCTCGGCTCACTGCAACCTCTGCCTCCCAGGTTCAAGCGATTCTCCTGCCTCAGCCTCCCAAGTAGCTAGGATTACAGGTGTCCTCCACCACGACGGCTAATTTTTGTATTTTTAGTAGAGATGGGGTTTCACCATGTTGGCCAGGCTGGTCTTGAACTCCTGACCTCAAGTGATTCTTGACTTGTTATTTTGAACGGACTTTGAAAGGGTGGGGTCATCAGTGGAAAGACTGAATGTTGTCAGGTTGCTGTTTTCCCTTTCTTCGAATGCGTCGTTACTTTGCTGTCGGAATTTGGGAAGAGTTTCTTGTTATGTGTTGGTAAGCATTCTCACAGAGTGTGAAGATGAAGAGAAAGTAAATCGTTCTTAAGGTTGTAGAATATAAGAGAATAAACTGTCATTCTGTTCAAAGTGCAGTGTGTACATTTTAACAGGTAATATTTTTATTCTATTATCTCAAAAGGCTCTCATTACAAGTGTCATTGTTTCACACATTTGGTGAGTTAATTTGGTTTTTGTTTGTTTGGTTTTGATACTACAGTAAGGAGACAATGCATTTGTCTTTCCTTTCCTGAACTATCAGGAAAGATAAATGGTCTCCCTTTAGATGCCTTGTCAGCATTAAAGAAGTAAAATAGTGGCTTTTCACTCTCTTAGGGGGTGGTATAATCTCTGCAGAAAATTGATATTTCTCATGTACTCAGAAAATATTGTTTGCAGCTGAAGTTACAAAAAGACCTCAGTCTATTTAAAACAAGGCAGCAATGTAACCAGAAATGGCACTTGAAAACATGACCAAATTTGACACATTGCACCATTAATGACACAGTCAGCCACGTTGAAGTTCATTTTGATGATAAGACATCAGTGAAATCTGACCATTTTAACTTGTTAGGCCATTCGTTCCCACAGCAGCAGTACATCTAAATCACCAGTAATTTTAAAAATATATATATAATATAAATAAACTCCTGGGCCTTCCTCGGAGATTCTGATGCAGAGGTGTTGGGTGAGGCCTGGGTGTATGTAATTTTGAAAACTCTATGTGGGATTCTGATGTGCAGCCACGGTTATGAACCAGGGCTATAACAGAAGTGATGCTTGTTAATAAAAAGGAGGCATCTCCTTTGGCTATGAATATAGCATAAAGTTCAGCATGCCAAAAGAGTCTTCTGGTTTTGTAGCAGAATTTTCATAACTGCTTAATTCTAATTGCCCTTGTGTAACTGGTGGTAGGGTGCAGACTTAGAAGTTGATTTTTTGTTGTTGTTTGTTTGTTTGTTTGTTTGTTTTGAGATGGAATCTCGCTCTGTCCCCTAGGCTGGAGTGCAGTGGCGGAATCTCCGCTCACTACAAGCTCCGCCTACCGGGTTCATGCCATTCTCCTGCCTCAGCCTCCCATGTAGCTGGGACTACAGGCAACCGCCACCGCGCCCGGCTAATTTTTTGTATTTTTAGTAGAGACAGGGTTTCACAGTGTTAAGGATGGTCTCGATCTCCTGACCACGTGATCTGCCCACCTCGGCCTCCCAAAGTGCTAGGATTACAGGCTTGAGCCACTGTGCCCAGCCTAGAAGTTGATTTTTAACCCAAACTAGCCAACTCTTCAACAGACCATAATGATATACATCATTTATGTTAAATGACTAACTCATACATTTGAACATCTGGAGAACCACAGTAAAGAATTGTGACAAGCCTACTATTAATTAAAATAGGGCTTAGGCAACTAGGTTCTTTTAATTAATGATGACAATTGTATGTTATTTCTCATTCTTTAAAATATATCAAAATTTAAAAACAAAATTCATATGTAACTAATAATTGAGTTGTAGTTCACAGGATGACACAATGATGTGTTGGTAGAAATTACATACTTTTTAAAAATTTTATTTATTTTAATATTTTTGAGTCATTATTTTTCCCCCAGATCTCAGATATGTGTATATTTTATGGCCACTCTGAAAGGAGTGGTTTCTCAATCCTAGGTCTATAGGGTTTAATGTTAAAATGATCCTGGGAGCATTAAAACTACCTCTGGAATTTGGTCCAAGATATTTGCTGGTATCTTTCAAAATGACTTGATTGCTCCTCTCTCAGTATGATGTGAAATATAATAGATTTCAATGAAACCCTAAATAGAGTATAAAGGGAATGTAAAGAGTTCTGAGAGGTGGATGCTGTGGCACTTGAAGACACACGAAAACTTGAGAAATAGCTTTATTTTCAGCTCCTTGCAATTAAAGTCATGAGGCATATGCACAGGATGACTTGTCAGAGTTACCTGAAATGGCAGAATGCAATAATTAGATCAGAGCATCATGCAGCACAATAGCTGGGCTCCAATTATTAGACCAAACGGTAGCTGATGTGCACGTACAACATGCACACAGGCATACACTGCTCTACACTGACCTGCTACTTTGGATATGCCAGCTCTGGAAATCTGAAGGAACATTTATCTCACCTCATCAAATGTCAGTTACGTAATGCAGTTGTTTTATTGTTCCAAGGATTCTGACTTTCCTTTTGAGAATCATAAAAGCTGCCACTGGTGCAGCTGGATGGATTTGATGAACATTTCACTGAATATTGTATCATTTTTTGTATATGCTCTTAATTCTAAAATATTGGACTATGCCCATAAAATGTGCTCTCATTACAATAACAAACAGATCAGTTGAAAGGACACCCTTTGCCTAGAGCATTTTTGCAGGTCTGAATTTGAAGCTGGATGATGAATTGAAGAAGATACTTCAAAGGACAGATATATGGCATATCAAGACACGACACACACACACAGATACACACACATTCATGAATGCATATCTTGATGTTATGTAATGCTTACTACTCAGGGTGATAAAATGTTTTATTATTGTTCTGACCAGCTATGTCTGTTCTGAATCTGATATTCCCTCTGTCATTCCCTTTATTGGATTCTGCCGAGTTATCAAATGTACCACAGCAGATCTGCTAAAAGTAAAAATGAGAAACTCTCTCTGATGGTATCAACATAGAAGCAATTTATTTTCTTTAGCTGTAATAAGGGAAGACATAACTTTCTCTTGTTACCACAGGCTGTGCTGTTGAAAACTTATGGTTGATTCTATCATTGTTCTTGATATGATGAGACAGTGTTATGATCTGGCCAAATGTGCAGACGCTGTAGCCACATTGCCTTAGATTGGGTCGCAACTCCACCCCTCACTGCTGAGCAATCCTGGACAAGTATATAACTCTTTGTGCTTCAGACTCCTCGCCTTTAAAATGAAGCTAATCATAGTACCTGCCTCAGAGAATTGATGTAAGCACACAATAGGCCAAGAACTGCTAAGCACTTAGTGTGGTGTCTGGCACAATCAGAGAAGGTTAACCATTGCCATTCTGTAATTACTTAAAGTATATTTTTCATGTCTATTTAAACAATATGTCTGCCTTTAATTTTCTTCTCCATAATTTTAGTCAATGAGAATAAAATTTGAGGCCATTAACTCATTCCATATATCATGACAAATCAGCATAAAGGTAAAAATATTAATTTCTGACTGGTTGAGCTCAAAGAGAAGATATGTATGTCACTACGCATGTGGGCAGGGCTCTGTACTGAATAGCGAAATACATTAACCAAAGAAAGCTTAGGATGAATAAGGGAATTTTCTTTCATATGAAACTCGTTTTTCAAATATTCATGAATTTAATGAGTTAACAACTTCAGCAAAAGAGAGAAAGAAAATACAAATGAACAAGTAGCTATTAGAGTCAGTTATGAACTGAGCAAATGAAGACTATTTCCTGATGATATGCTGAGGTTTAAAGTTTTGAATTTTAAGAACATAGTCGTCTTCATCTAAATAACTTTGAATACAACATCATTGACTTTCTGATCTTTTAAATTAAAACACATACACTGTAGATAACATGGAAATGCAAAAAATTATAAAAAATACAATTTGCTTTATAATTTTGAGGTATTTTGATATAAAATTTAATACCTAATCACAGTTTAGACTCCACTGTATAAAATAATGTCATATCCTATGTTTATTTTTACTCAAGTGTTGCATTAGAGAAGTTTGTCAAATATGCTATTTAAGCATGATTTTCAACAGCTGATTGCTATTCTAGTCTGTGTCTCAATCATGATTATTTTTGTCATTCTCTTTTGTTGGACATTTAGATTTTTAAATTTTTGCAATTGTAAATACAGTGTCAGCATTCTTTTATGAAAACCTCTTATCTCATCTATCATTGTTACCTTAAGGTAGATTTCTAGAAATGAAATTGCTGCACCAAAAGACTGCATAATGTAAACACTCTTGAGACAGATGACCAATTTGTTTCCTGCAGTTTGTTCAAGTTTACACACTTCTCACAGTATGGAAATGTACATCTCACTTAGATCATGATGACAACAGGTGTTATAACTTTTTAGACTATTTTAAATTTCATAGCAATATGTATATGTTCACTGTTTCCAGTTGCATTATTGGATCACTAGGTAGGTTTTTTTTTTTTTTTTTTTTTTGAGACGGAGTCTCGCTCTGTCGCCGGGGCTGGAGCGCAGTGGCCGGATCTCAGCTCACTGCAAGCTCCGCCTCCCGGGTTTACACCATTCTCCTGCCTCAGCCTCCTGTGTAGCTGGGACTACAGGCGCCCGCCACCTCGCCCGGCTAGTTTTTTGTATTTTTTTAGTAGAGACGGGGTTTCACCGTGTTCGCCAGGATGGTCTCGATCTCCTGACCTCGTGATCCGCCCATCTTGGCCTCCCAAAGTGCTGGGATTACAGGCTTGAGCCACCGCGCCCGGCTAGGTAGGTTTACTTTTAAAAGATTTAATGACTTTTCTTTCTTCTTTTTAGAATTTTTTTGCTTCTGTCTGCCAGTTTTTCCTTTGGGGAACTCATTATTTTGATTAGTTAAATATGCATCTTATGTAAGTGATACAAACGGCTGGTTTTTTGTCAGTATTCATTCACCCCTTTTCATACATCATAGACTTTTGGACTCAGCACAGCTAAGGATTATATTTCCAGCTTCCTATGTAGCTAGGTATGGACATGTGACTAAACTATGGTCAATGAAATCTGAATGACAGTGACCTATGACATTTTGGGTTGTGCTTTAACAGCATGTGATAAAGACAGAAGTTGTCTGTGTCCCTGAGGGCTTAGTAGAGGAGAGTTGACCTACTTTCTTGAACTTGTTGTGACATCTATTTTGTTTAAGGTAAAAGGATTCCCTAAGGAGTCCAAATCAATATTTGAACTATCACTAGCCTTAGTACAATGTCTGGAAATGGGATCCCTTAACAGAACCTAAAACTTGATGCATAGTATCAGTGGTTGGGTGGCAATAGCAAGGGTATAGATATTGCAGGCTTGCCAGCAGGTGACACTTACTATGTCATACCAGTTTGTGTGGCAAATCCATTATCTGTGACACGTTGGAAGTCAATTTGTATGCCTACAGAGCACATGTTAAGAAAAATGCAGAAATTTGATGTATGTTGGATATTTTTACCTTTTATAGTAAAGTACTATTAGTGAAATGAATTTGGGTGGTAATACATCATTTTGCTCGTGAGATGAAAAGGTTGTCAACAGAATGAAATCTAATAATGGAGCATCTGGGTTTTAAAATCCAGTGTTGGAAAAGCCAACTGCTTCTTATTCCAAAATGAAGCCTTTATATGAGATGGCTCTGAACGGACAGTGTCGCTGGAGACAACATTCTAAGCCCATATACTCCTCACAAGCAGCTTCCCTGAATTTTTCTTTGACAGACCACAGACACCATCCAGAAACTAACAAATAGTTATCTAAGGGATATTCTTTTTTCATAATTGTAAAGGACATGTCAAAATGACCACCACTAAATTGAAAGGGATAAGAGTAGTAAGAATACAGAGACCAGTAAATAAATGATCAGAGTTTTCAGGTTTAAAAGTTATCCCCAGTTGAAAATTTCAGCTATGGTAATGTGAATATGTAACCAACTAGAGGCAAATAGAACAGAAGTTTCTGAGGAGTTGGTGCCAAAGAAATGAAAAGCCTGGCTTGTAGTAGCCTGCCATTATTTGGCTTCTGAAGCCATGGCTAAGTTACAAAACCAGATTAGTAGAAAGCAGTCACCAAGATGTGACTTGAAAGTCTACTGCGTGTGTGACCATTGAGGAAAATGGACAAGGAAGAATATCATGGACAGTAAAGTCTAGAACAACAGAAAAGAAGAGGTAAGGAGGCTCCTTTCATAGAATAAACCAAGAACTGAGTATATTCCAACTCTAAGCCTGGATACTTTGTCACAGTTATCTCTTTTCTACTTCATAATTGTATTTTGCGTGTATACATGAGTGTACATGTATGCGTGTGTGTGTGTGTGTGTGTGTGTGTGCGTGCGCGTAAATGACTTATCTTTTTGATTATAGCTCTTTGAACCATATGCAAGTTCCCCCTGAGGTCTGGATATGGTTCATTATGGTCCAGACTTCTATATGCAATAAGGCAAGTTTTCTAGGACGAAGCTATGACTCTCAATTTGTTAGCTTTCTGCAAATGTTCTCTATACATTTCTGCAAAATACTTTCTAATCATTTCTTTACTCTTTACCTAATACATATTAATTGCACGCAATTAAAATAAAAATTTATAAATTGGAAAGGTGGTTTCAAAATTAGCTTATTTCCTCTTTTCATTAGATAATTAGATAATTAATAATGTATATTTACATATGTATGTTCATTGTTCATTACATAATATGTAGAAAAGCAAAAAGATAAAAAAGTCTTAAATCTCATTTTTCATGGAAATTCATAGATACTGCTTAGGAAATGTCTATCATACAATTTAGATTGGGTAGGATAATATACTTTTAATTAAACTTTCCATTTAATATATTTTTAAGAAAGTTTTATTAACTATTCTTTAATAACTTCAATTTAATAGATGTCTAGAATTTGATTATCAAGTTTTCTGTGACCATAATTCACCTATTTCTACCTTAGTAGATAATTTTATTTGTTTATAACATTTTGCCATTTAAAACAATGTTTTTTTAAAAAAGTTTATTTGTATTTCAATAGCTTTCCAGGCACAAGTGGTTTTTGGTTACAGGGATACATTGGATAGTGGTGAAGACTGAGTTTTTAGTGTGCCTACATCATGGGAACACTGGGCATTATATCCAATAGAGGAGAAAACAGTGGTGCACTGTATATCTTTGCCGCCAACCCCTTGTTTACATCCTTCATCATTTCTTACATTAAAACTGTAGTCACTGGATCAAAAGTTATGTTTATTTTATGGCTGTTTTCTTAGGAATTAACTGTTTATGTTCATTGCTACACTTTTTACAGAAAACAGTTAATATTCTTGCTATACAAATAATGCTTGGTATCAATAATTAAATTAAAAATGATGCCAGAAGAAATCAGTCCGTAAATTTTCCCTGTTACCTTTTGATTGAGCTTATGATTTTAATAATTTTTTCGATCAAATCTATGAAGTATTTCTGATATGTCTCTGTTTACTGAAGGACTAAGATTACATAAATATTCCTCGGTTCTCTCATCTAGGTCATTTGTGGTTTCTTAAAAAATTCTTAATGATTATGGAAGTTATTTTGTATATTGTTTGGGGTTCTAACAGTTTAATATTTAATTAAAATATTGTGAACTAGTTTGTTAACCACTCATCTCAAGCAAATATTTTTGATTGATTAATCAATTTCTTTACCTTTCCTTAATTTGAGTGGGTACGTCATGTGTCAAATGTGTGGAACTCATATATCATCAAAGGTCCTCTTGCCCTTTGGGAACTCGGGTGTATTTTGTCCCTGTCTTCACTGATTTGGTGTGTGCCCCTTTGACCTCCAAAGCAAGGTATCTTCCCATTGCTAGCACTTCACTGCTTCATGGCCTCTCCTGTTGAGCTCCTGTTTCTGAACACAGCCCATTCATCGAATCAATTTAATCAAAAAGCAAAACTCATTAGTTTTCTGAATTTCCCTAAAATAGTCCTTTTACCCCAATAATGCATGTGTTTCTTGGTGGTCTCCTGAAAGGAGATCATAGCTCATTGTAACCTCGAACTCCTGGGGTCAAGCGATCCTCCCACCTCAGCCTGCAGAGCAGCTGGGACTACAGGTGCATGCCACCACTCCTGCTAATTTTCTAATTTTGTAGAGATGGTGTCTCATCGTGTGGCCCAGGCTGGTCTCAAACTCCTGGACTCCAGCAATCCTCCCACCTCTGTCTCCCAAAGTGCTAGAATTACAGGCGTGAGCCACTTAGCTTAGAGTTTTATAAAATATTCCCTTACATTTTCTAACATATCCTTTATATCTAAGTTATCAGCTTTCTTATTCATTTATCTTACTTTACATAATAAAAGACATTTTGTCTGACCTGCTTTCCTGTAGCCACCCAGGGAAGGAGAAAGCCCTAAAAAACAGTATGGTTGTTTTAATGTTGCTCCTAACTTTCTGAATTAGAAGGTCTTGACATCTTCTGTTAAGGTTTTCTGACCGTGGATTGAGCAGTGAGCATTTACTAGTGATCCATCTTGAACTTATTCCTTCTTTTATTTTGATCCCACATGTGCTTTGTATAGCAACAATTCTTCAAAATTGGTAAAAGTGCATGACAAGTTTGCTAGTTTTCAGTGCTGATAAAAGATTTTACTTATTTTTATATTCACTTGTTTTCCTCAAGCATCAGTGGTGGTCGGCGGGAGTTGGTGTTGTAGTAGGGGTTTGGTCAAGAGTGTTAGATGCTTTTCCTACATTGCCATTTTATCAGAATTTCCACATTTAACTTTTCACAACTATTCAAATCAATTTTTGATAACAGTGCCAAACTCAATTTTTTTTCCCTAGTACTCAATTTTCCCGGCCCGATTTCCTTAATAATCAACAATTTTTGGATTGATTGATGATGCTTTTTCCATCATGTAGTAATTTAGTATGTAGTAGGTTCCATTCAGAACTTTTCCTATTTGTGTTATGTTTGTACTGGGCATGTGATATCTTTATAATATGCATTACAGATCCAGTCTGATTTCCAAACAGACCCCTCTTTTTATAACAAATTTTATTATGTCATGTTCCAAACATGATTCTCTCTATCAGCTTCTAAGCCCCAGGAGGCCTTACTCGATCTAGACTTCTTTACGCTAGCACAGTACCTTTTTAGTCATGGATGTTATGGTCAGATTTATGCATCATCATGGCTAAGGTATAGTACCCAGTTTTTCAATTAAACACTAACTCAAGTGTTACTATGATGATATTTTGTAAATGTGGTTAACATCTATAATCAGTTGACTTTTAGTAAAGGAGATTGTCCTTGATAATCTGGGTTGGCATCATCCAATCAGTTGAAAGGCCTTAAGAGCAAAACCAAGGCTTCTCTGAGGAAGAAGAAACTCTGAGTGTAGATTACAGTGTCACCTCCTGCAGGAGACTGTCCAATTTGTCAACCTGCCCTAAAGATTTAGCACTTGCCACCCTTATAATTGTGGAAGCCAATTTCTTGAAATCTCTCTCTTTCTCTTTCTCTCGCTCCCTTTCCCTTTCTCTCTTCCTCCTTCTTTCCATCTATCTCTCTTTATCTCTATCATCTCTATCTGTTGTTATCTCTATCTCTGTCTCATCTCTATATCTGGTAGAACTCTAATACAAGTGCCTATAAATCTATAAATGTTCCTTCACTGTCAGAGAATATTTTTTTCTCTATACCTTTTACATGTCACTGTCATAATTTACTGTATAAAAAGTCAAATACTATTCTTATATCATCTTATATCTTTTGAAAACTTGTAACTAGTCTTAGGATTCAAGCAGAGAAAAAGAGTAATTTTTTTCTACTCACAACAATGGCAAATTAACTCATACCAATACTTTCTGTACTAGCCAACAGCAACACAAAGAGTGTATTTTGTTCTCCCAAGGTGAGGTAACAATCATTCAAAAAATGAATAAAAGACAAGAGTTTATTTTATGTAAGTTCCATTGTAATGTGTTTATTGCGCAATTAGCATAGACTTCCTCTTACAATAGTAGATCGGTGACTAAGATAATGAGGATATTCACTTTACCATAAATACCTCTTCACTGGTGTCTTCTTTCAGTAACCAGGAAACTCATATAAGAGTGTTTACGTCTTTTATGATGAGAAGATAAAGCATATGTGTTACTGAATCACAGGAATAGATGCACCAAAACGACTTCCATTATTTTCAAGCGAATGCAATTTGATGTGAGAAACAGTTCTCAGAATTGAGATACCATTTGCTCCTCTTTTTAGATTAAACGCCAGACTCCTGTGGATACACAGCACTTGCTCTTTTAGGGTAGATTCAGATGAACGCATATCCATTCTAAAACTCATTGGTATGGCCTTTTTATAACTGAAACACGATTCCAGCAAGGCTGAAAACTCAAATGGCTGCTCCATAAATGTAGGCACATTATCAGAAATTGGTACCACTAGTGCTACATAAATGAGCAAACAGAGCACTAAACTTGTTCTTGCTCTCTTTTCCTGGGGTTGTAATGGCATTCAGATATACAGTTTAAGGAATGATTATTAGAGAATAAAATCAATATCTCTACACTTTACCAATCTTCAAGAGAAATCAGCTAAGAAATAGGATCAGAGATATTAGCTGTACACTGCATTGTTTTTCAATAAACATAAGCAATAGTTATTTAACAATAAATGATTCTTATTTTAGGAAAAAATGCATTTGCTTCAGCAGGGTTAGTAACTACAGAATGACGCATTCATTTAACTACACTGTTGTAGTTGATTGTATGTCTTGCAATAAATCTGTTTTACCTTATGTTTGTGTTGGGGTGTGTGTGTGTGTGCGCGTTTGAAAATTGCTTATGCTAAATGTTCTGTTAATTGAATATAGCATATAGAATTAATACATTACTCCTTAATATGAAGATAGTTTTCTGCACTTCATCTTCAGGTTGCTTTTTTGTGCTATCTGTACAGAATAATTAGAGTTGTAAAAGTAGGAGAATTTACAGTTATGTGTGTGTGTGTTGGGGAGAATTTATAAAACACATGAAGTGTGAACTATATTGAAAACATTATTTTTGAGGAAATTTTGTTGTTTAGATGTCTCTCAATTTTCATCTTGTTTTGGAAATGCTACAAGGCCAAGAATTTCCTTTTAATTATTCGTCATGTAGATGTGCTGAAAGATGAGGTTATTCTTTTGAAGACAAGAAGGCAACTCAAAGTACCAAATTTACATTTGGTCAGAAATGCCACACTCCAGAAGAATGAACATGCTTGCATGTACATATGAATCATGCCGTACATCATGCCATTCAGTCTATTCTGGAACATTTTAATTTTATTCATTTACTAACTTAGGTAACCCTCCACATTTTTGTCCCCTTTGAGCTTCACCTCTATACTTGTGCAAATCTCCTCTTGAATTATACTATAATTCTACAATTTTTCTCTTTAGTAAATCCAATAATCAATATGCAGGTCTCATTGTTCTGCATTTGTCAGTAGCATTTGACAACAATCAATTATTCTTCCCTTTTTAATCATTTGGCTTCCAGAACAGCACTTGTAATTTTCTATGATTACTCTCTGTGTTGTTTTCCCATTGCTGTGTCGTAAGTTGCCACAAATTTTGTGGCTTAAAATAATACTCATTTGTTATCTTTCTGCTGGCCAAAAATCTGGCTCAGGGTCTCACAAGGGTAAAATCAAAGTGTTGGCTGGCATATTTTCTCATCCAGAGGTTTGTCTGGAAAAGAATTCACTTTGAGGTTCATTCATGTTATTGTCAGAACTCGTTTCTTGCAGTTTTAAGACTGAGGCCTCTGTTGTTTTGCTGGCTATTAGATCGGGGTCACTCCCACTACTAAGGTTGTTTTCAGGTCCTTGCTACATGGCCCTCTCAAAACCCTCTGAAAACATGGTTATTGGATTCTTCAAGCCCAGGAGGAGAATATTTTACATTTTAGTGGGATGCAGTGGCTCACCTGTAATCCCAGCACTTTGGGAAGCTGAGGCAGGCAGATCACTTGAGTCCAGGAGTTTGAGAGCAGCCTAGGTAACATGACAAAACCCTGTCTCCAAGAAAAAATTATAAAAAATTAGCCAGGCATGTTAATGTGCATCCATAGTTCCAGCTACTCAAGAGGCTGAGGTGGGAGGATCACCTGAGCCCAGGAGGTCAAGGCTGCAGTGAGCAGTGACCATACTACTGTACTCCAGCCTGAGGGACAGAGTAAGACCCTTTCTCAAAAGATCAAAGTAAAATAATAAAATGCCTTGCTGGATTAGGTCATGCCCATAAAGAATAAGCTCCTTTTTCAGTAATTTAAATCTACTGATTAGGGACCTTAATTACATCTGGTGAATCCCTTTACCTTTGCCATAAGATACAGCCTAATCATGGGAGTAAGATCTAGTTACATTATTAAGTCACACCTACAGTCAAGTGGAGGGGATTGTTTGGGGTTTGTACACCAGGAGACAGGAATCTAAGAATTCTGTCTACCGTACTCCTTCTAAACCATCTTCTCTCATCTCTACAACATCTTGGTGCTCCAGGGCCAACGGGCTCAGTCTTTGGTTCTCCTTTCTCCTCTATCTTTGCTTACTCCCTAGATGATCGTATCATTCCCACCTATTTAAGTACTATTTAATGCTGATGAATACCAAACTTATAAACCCCAGTCCGTATTTCTTCCTTTATGTCAGACTCAAGTATCCAACTATGTATTTGACTTGGATGTATATTAGACATCTCCATATTCACAAATCTCAGACCAACCTTTATCCCTCTTCATAATCCACTTGTTTTGTGGCATCCCCTTTAATTTGTTGTTTTTCACAAATCCCATCAAATTACCTGCTAGGCCTCTTTCCATCTTTATAAAGGCAGTATCCTTTAATCCTCCTCCCTCAAATTATTCTTCTCCATCTGCCTTACAGACTTCTAACCCAAGATCAATCCTTTTATCTCTTTGTACTGTCTTTTACCAAGTGAGTGAACAGTAATAGAGAACATAATATAGGCATGCATTTTTTTGGTGCCAGTTTGTGCCACTACAAGTAAATGATCTCCAACTCCAAGGGGGTTCTGTGCTTTTGAGGAATAAGTTTATTGTCTACTCTGTCTTTGTATCTTTCTGATATAAATGCCTTTAAACATGTATCATTCTTTTAACTTCTGTGCACCAATGAGAGTTCCCCACAAGCAGGAGGTGCTGGTGCCTCCTACCTAATATCTAATGTCTATACTCATGAATACTCATTCTGCTGTCTTTCTGTGATCTCAGATAAGTCATTCTTCAAATGTCCCCATTTTCTTTGTATTTTTAATGCTTTGCTTTCCAGTGGCTCTTTCCCGTAGGTGATAAATATGTACAAATCTATTGCATCTAAAAACTAAGAAAAAAAAACACCTTCTTTGTCTTTGGGGTACCTCTTTGCTTGCTATCTTGATTTTCTTATACACTATTCAATCAATCATCTTGACAGAGTGCTCTTATTTACCCTTTTATTTTCTGACCTGTGTACTGCATGACTCTCAGACTTCTGCTCCTAAAATACCATTAAACTGCTCTCTCTCAAAAGTTTCTAATAACTGCTGAATTGTAAAAACCCATGGCCATTTTTCAGGTCTCTTCTATTGCTATCTGACTATATCTGTCACTTCCGTCTTGAAACAATGGAATTATTTGGTTGTAGTTCCACTTCTCGGATTGCTTTTAATTTCCTTAGACATTAATTTCTCATTCTGTGTCCCTTAGTTTCTTTTTTCTTTATTGCAACATCTGATTATTTCCTCATCTATTCCCATAACTTTAACTGTGTCGAATAGATTGATGACCCTGTTATATATATTTATTTTTTAGGTCTGGCTTCTAGATCCAGATCCTTATTCCCAATCTAGATATTAGACCCCAAAAAACTTAGACTCCTGCATGATTCTCTTTTTCCTTCCACAACGGACTTGTCCTTCTGTAATGTTAGTCTTGGCTTATTTATCCAGTCGCAAAACCAAAAACTTGTTGGTAACCATTTCATTTTTTAATTTATTAACTCACCAAGTATTTTTGAGTGTTAATTATACACTGTGCATCTGCTGCGCCAAAGGCTGGCAGGATATTAATGGAACAAAGAGATGCTGTTTTTAATTTTTTTCTTTGTTTACCAAACTTTTACTTTATATTCTAGTGGGAGAGACAAAGACAGGATAACATGCAAATTAATAATTGCATCTTTGGTAATTTTTCTGAAGAAAATAAACATTAGACTGGGTCAGAGAATAATGGTGAAAAGGTTGCCCTAGAAAAAGTGGTAAGGAACAGCCTTTCTGGGATGGTGAGTATGAAGATATGGTAAGATCTTTCTTTCTTGTTTTTTTTTTTTTTTTTTTTTTTTTTTTTTTTTTGTTGAGACAGAGTCTCACTCTGTCGCCCAGGCTGGAGTGCAATGGCGTGATCCTGGCTTACTATAACCTCTACCTTCCTCCCGGCTTCAAGCAATTCTGCCTCAGCCTCCCAAGTAGCTGGGATTACAGGTGTCCACCACCATGCCTGGCTAATTTTTGTATTTTTAGTAGAGACAGGGTTTCACCAGGACAGGCTGTGCAAAGGCCATAAGGCATAAAACTACTTAGTCAGTTTTAGGGCCTGATGAGTCCCAAGAAGGAGGTTATAATTAGAAGTAATCAATCATATGTCTACCCAAGAAATTATCCAAACTAACTCCTGCCTGCCCTTCATGCCTCTTACATTTATTTTATTTTTGTGAGAGTGGGATGTGGCTTCTGTATTCTGCACTGGGAAGACCTCACCTAGGATATTGTGTTCTCTTTTGGAAAGCTCACCTCTGGAGGTCTTTTAATCAGACTGAAGAATGGTGAAGGGCAAGGAATGAGAATATTTCTGGGTCATTGTAAATTACGTGAGAAGGTACCTGAAAGAGCTGAGAATGTTTCATCTGGAGAAGGAAAGAATTAGGAACTTGATAGCTCTTTTTGGTTATTTTAAGGACTCATGTGTAGTAAGGTTTGGATTGATTTTGAGAGGTTCTGGAGGAGAGAACTAGGATAAAAGGTGGAAATAATGGGAGGGAAAATTTAACTTCATATAAAATAATTTCCAACCATTAAAGAACATCTCAAAATGAATCAGGCTACTTCAGAAGATAAATTCCTCAATCCTGTATGTGCTTAATAATAGGCTAGAGAGACACTTTCATAAAAAATTAATCTAGATTACCTGTTAAATGATAAAGTTCCTTTTACATTCATGTTTTATTTTATTTTTATCATATTATTCTTAAAAATAAATTTTAAGTTTTATTTTAGAATCAGTGGTTGCTTAGAAGTATTTATCACATAAGTATATTGTGTGATGCTGAGGTTTGGAGCACGATGATTGACTCTGTCATCCAGGTACTGAGCATAGTACTGAAGAATTAGGTGGTTATTTATTTATTTATTTTAATTTATTTATATATTTATTTATTTATTTGAGACAGAGGCACACTCTGTTGCTCAGGCTGGAGTGCAGTGGAGTGATCTCGGCTCACTGCAATCTCCGTCTCCTGGGGTCAAGCAATTATCCTGCCTTAGCCTCCCGAGTAGCGGGGATTACGGGTGCTTGCTACCACACCTGGCTAATTTTTGTAATTTTAGTAGAGATGGGGTTTCACCATGTTGGCCAGGCTGGTCTTGAACTCCTGACCTTAGGTGATCAGCCTGCTTCAGCCTCCTAAAGTACTGGGATTACAGGCATGAGCCACTGTGCCCGGCCAAGAATTTTTTTTTTAACCTTTGTCCCCACACTTTGTCTCCCTCTAATAGTCCCCGGTATCTATTGTTGCCATCTTTATGCCCATGAGTACTCAATTTTTAGCTTCTACTTACAATAAGTGAGAACGTGCGATATTTGCTTTTCTGTTTCTGCCTTAATTTGCTTGGGATAATGCCTCCATGCCTTAAATTTGTTCCCAAAGAAATAATAAATATTTTAGATGATGGATTTGCTAATTACCATAATCTGAGTTTTACAAGTTTAAGATTTTTTTCCCTCTTACTTCACAGTTTAACTCCATTTTTGTTCAGGAATATTATTCTATATGATTTCAGTCCTTCTGAATTTGAGATCTTTTATGCCTCAGCATGTGGACTACCTTAGTAAATATTCCATGTATCTTTAGAATACATAGAATTCCATCTGTAGATGTTCATTCCATTAGTAGATGTCCATATGTTCATTATGTTTACTTATTTGATAGTGTTTGTGTCAGATGAAAAAGAATATCTTAGATCTTTTGTAAAGAAATGACTGCACCCATAGCAAGGAGTGTGGTTGGCTGTCAGCCTCTAGCTGCCAGCTCCGTTAGGGTCTATCTCAGGTTTTGAGTTGAGGTTACTTTCTTCTTGCCGATGCCTGAACCCAACATGAGGCTCTTATAAAAGCAAATCTTTGTTCCAGAGCTTCCCATGGGGTTGGCCAATACTTTGTGAGATCTTATATCACCATCTGATGGGTTCTTCTCTGTAAGCCTTTCTCCTTTCCTTTCTAAGATGTTGCTTGTCAATGCAACTTCTGTAAATCTAACGTTATCTCAGTGTCTGATTGCTGGAGAACCTGACTAGCATAGTTGGCATGAGGAGTGGTTTGATAATGAAAGCCGTGCTCAGTTAGCAAGGCATTGAAAACTAAGCATGAGAGCCAGAACACTTTCGCAGCTTACAAAGAAGCCCTTATCTCATGCAGTAGATTAGCAGAAAAAGCTGAAGATCAAACCCTTGTCTAAGAGTCAGAGCAGGTGAACTTTCAACACAGTTGAATGCACAGATGCAGTTGTGAGATGTCCAAGTCGGGGCCGTAGCTAGAGGACCTGGAACCGCACGCCAAGGATAGTGTTATCTGGGTGAATTTATCCCTCTTCCAATTTGATTCCCCAGACTTCTTTGAATCTTTTGAGCTTTCAGAAGGACCTTTTTCCCATCCCGGAAGGTACTACCAGTATCCCTGTGCAGAAAGTAATATAGAGGGACAGAGAGGGAGGGAGAACATGAGTACCAATTATTTTGACTATGGGGGAATAGCTGGTCTGATCCAGTTATACTATTGTGTCTGCAAGTGAAGCTTTTTCCTTAACTTTTTAAATAGACTTTAGTTTTTTACATCAGTTTGAGGTTCACAGCAAAATTGACTGGAATATTTTTTACATCAGTTTGAGGTTCACAGCAAAATTGAGTGAGCAAAATTGAGTGCACCACAGTGGTGCAGTTGTTACAATCAATGAATCTATATTGACATCATTATCAAAGTCCATGGTTTATATCACTCTTGGTGTTACACATTCTATGGGTTTTGTTAAGTTTATAGTGACATATATATAGGATGAGTACCATACAGAGTAGTTTCACTGCCCTGAAAATCGTCTGTCCTCCACCTATTCTTCTTACTTCCCCCTAACCACTGGCAAACACTGATCATTTCACTCTCTTTGTAAGTTTTAACTTTTCCAGACTGTCATTTAGTTGGAATCATACAGTATGCAGTCTTTTCAGATTGGCTTCTTTCCCTTAGTAATGTGCACTTATGGTTCCTCCCTAAGGAGTCTTTTCTTCACTTAATACCTTATTAATTTTTAGTGCTGAATAAGATTCCATTGTCTGGATCCTGATTTCTTATGGTATGTTAGCATGATATATCTTTCTCAATCAATTACTTTCAATATATATGTATCTTTATATTTAAAGTGTGCTTCTTGTAAACAACATATGGTTAGGTCTTGTTTTTTTATTAATTCAGACAATCTCTGTCTTTTAATTGGTATATTTAGACCATTGATGTTTAAAGCGATTATTGACATACTTGGAATAACATCTACTGTATTCACTAGTGTTTTCTATTTGTTACCCTTGTCCTTTATTCATAGTTTTGAATTTTCCTTTTTCTTCCCTTTATGCTTTTAATTGAGCATCTTATTTAATACCATTTTATCTCCTTTCTTGGCATATCAGTTATACTTTTTTTTTCCTATTTTTAAGTGGTTGCCCTAGAGTTAGCAATATAGATTTACAGTTCTTTAAAATTCACTGTCAAATGACACTGTGCTGCTTTATGGTACTATGAGTACTTTATAGTAATAAAATAACCCCCATTACCGGAATTATTGCTGTCATTTATTTTATTTATACAAATAAATTGGTTACAAGTTTCCTCAAATTTTGTTTGTCTGAAGAAGTGTTTATTTCTCTTTCATTTTTGAAGGATAATTTCTTAGGACACAGAATTCTAGGTTGCTGGGATTTTTTTCTCTTAAAACATTAAATATTTTACTTTATTCTTTTTTTGCTTGCATGGTTTCTGAGAAGTAATTGGATATGATTCTTATTTTTGCTCCTATTTAAGTAAGGTGTTTTGTTTTCTCTGGTTTCTTTCAAGGTCTTTTGTCTTTGATATTCTGAGTTTAAGTATAATATGGCTAGGTTGTTTTGTTTTTCCACTTATCCTGTTTGTTGTTCTCTGAGCTTCTTCGATCTGTGGTTTCGTGTCTGACTTTAATTTTGGGGGAATTTTCATCCATTATTGCTCCAAGTATTTCCTCTTTTCTCTCCCTTGTTGTCTTCTCTTCCTTCTCAGTTTGCATATGTTATACTTTTTATAGTTCTTCCACAGTTCTTAAATACTATTTGGGTTCTTTTTTCAGCCTTTTTTCTCTTTACTCTTTAGTGTTTGAAATTTTCATTGAGTATTCTCAAGTTCAGAAATTCTTTCCTCAGCTGTGTTCAGTCTAATAATAAACCTATCAAAGGCATTCTTCATTTCTATTAGTGTGTTTTTGATCTCTAGCATTTCTTTTTTATTCCCCTTGTTAGAACTTCTGCTGACGTTGCTCATCTGTTGTGATATGTTATCTCCTTTATCCGTTAGAGCCCTTAGCATAATAATCATAGTTGTTTGAAATTTCTGGTCTGATAATTCCATCATCTCTGCCACATGAGTTTGGTTCTTGTGCTTGCTCTATCTCTTCAAACTATGTTTGTGATTTTTGGTATGCCTTGTAATTTTTTCCTGATAGCTGGACATGATGTACTGGGTAACAGGAACTGTGCTAAATAGGCCTTTAGTAACAAGGTGGTAAGGTGTGAGAGGAGGGAAAGTGTCCTATAGTTGCCTAATTAGGTCTCAGTGTTTTAATGAGCTTATGCCTCTGAACTGTTAACCTCACACATGCTTCTCACTTCTCCCATGGATTCCCCCCCATCCCTGGTCCCAGGTGGGACAGAATAACTAGATTGGACTGGAGTTGGCTATTTTTCTTCTTTTATGTGGAAAGCTAGAGAAGGCTAGAGTTGGGTATTTCCCACCCCCAGTTAGGCCCCCAAACAAAACAGTGGTCTAGGCTCTGGGAAAACAGCTTCTTCTGGGGGCAGGTCTTATCACTAGCAGAATACTTTGGTAAATTTCAAAATGATTACTTTTTTCTTCCCTTGCAGGAAGCATGAAGGGATTTTTAAATTATCTTCTTTCTTTTTCATTTCTTTTCTCCTCTTTCACTGTCAAAACCTGGTGTAGCTCCAGGAGCTAAAGCTCACAAAAGTGTAGGGGTACTCCTTTAACTGGGTTTCCCTGGACTTTTTGACTCTCAAAATAATCTATAGTGAGCCTCTAGTAATTTACTAATTACAGCTCAGGTTTTCTTACCCAGTGCTAGTCCCCATGGAGGCTTCAGCTTTTGGGTCCTTGCTCTGGTAAGTTGTGATTCTCTGTATTCACCTATCTGTCTCTCCAGTTTGGGGGCCAGTGATTCTCCCTGTGACCTTATTTCTCTGACAGATCTAAGAAGAGTTGCTGATTTTTCAGTTGGTTCAGCTTTTTACTTGTTGGTAGGAATGAGTGACAACTTCTAAGCTCTCTACCTACCAGACTGTAAATTGGAAGTTTGTCCTTAAAATCTCAATTCTAGTTTTTAAAACATTATTACTACCACATATCTTTTGAGAATAAACTATCTACCTGTTCATTAGCTAAGTTATTTTGTATTGTTCAATCTATGTTTTAAATGTTAACTTTGAAGTCTTCTTTATTTATCAAAATGCAGTGCTCTTTTCCAAATCTTACTTGTTTTCTATAGGCTTTTGTTCCCAGTTTTTTTTTCTTTCTTTTCTTTAGGTGTTTAAAATAGTCTGATAATTCTGATATTTACATTCTTTGAGGTTTATCTGTAACTATTTATGTGGTTTCTTTTATTATTTTTGACTCTAAACTGCTCATTTCCCTTGGAGCTTTATATATGGAAAGTTTTTGTTTTCCTGAATTGATGTTGCACATCCCTGGAGATGATTTTACTTTCTTCTACCAGTCATCAGGGAGCACTGCAAACCTTACCATATTTTAAATTAAAATTTCTGCTCCAAGTTTTACTCCTGAACATGTGGGTAACATAAATTCAAGCAAAAATCCATGTGACACTGAGTTCATGGTTACAAATTCTCATGGGAGATTTTCTTTTCTTTCATCCAGTTCCAAGTTTAAAATGGATAAATATTTTTGCTGCCCCTTCTTTATAATGGGTTCATTTTTCATTCATTCTTTCGCTTAACGTAGGGCACTTTGGGGTACCAGATTTATCAGGCATATTTTATTGAACTACCCATGTCACATTAAAAACTTCTGTTATTTCTAGCCCATGCAGTCCTAGGGGAACAGGAAACTTTAGTCTAACAAAATTTGGCAGAAGTTTTCAGAATAAAAGCTAAATTTCACACACTTCATTTGCTTCTCAGCTTCTGTTTACATTTTATTTTAGCCCTCTGTGGTTTCTTCACTATCTCTACAGCTTAATGATGTATTCATATGTATTTAATTTTTCCCAGCTTTTTTATATATATATATATATAAAAGAATTATTTTTTCTTTGTTTCAGCTAACAACATTTGTGTTATATATTTATTTTTCATACTTACCTCTACTTAGAGATAGTAAATTGCATTTTATTTTTATCCTGTTAAATCTATGTGTTCAATCATGTAAGTCAGAATGTTATATGTACTTAGTAAAATTGTTCTTCAAATAAGTTTAATCAATGGTTTAATTCATCATCCATTAATTAATTTCATTACATTGTTTATGACCTGCTTATTTGGTATAGTGAATATTAATTGAAAACATTTACATCCATATTAAAACAGAATTACAATGTTCCTGGAAAGCCACTTTCCTGAGAAGAACTGCAACAGATTTTCATGATATCAAGAAGGCTTTATGTTCTTGTGAGAAAGTTTGGCTGTAAGTTCCTATCAAGATTCTACAAAGTAATTTTTATATGTCGCTGTAAAGATGTCATCTAATGTGCTGTATTGTGATGATGTTTATTTAGTTTGCCCTGTTATTCTCTTCTTTCTTATCCCTAAATAGAGTTTATTGCTGAAGTTATTTCTTTATGGAAATTTATGGTACACTTGCCAGTGCTTTGTTCTGTCAGGACGCTGGAGTGTAATTCAGTAAGTAATGTACCTATGAGTACTCTCAAGGCCTCTTTGGAGCAATGCTATATCTGAGGGGATCTGATTTACAATCAAAGAGGCAGCCAGGCAGAATGTTGCCAGATGAAAAGTTCAAAACTCTAAATAATATGTAAAATAAAAATAAAATAGAATGTATCTCATTGCATCTATTTATTAGAACTTTTTTTTTGAGTTAAATCTACAAGAGTAAGCCTACTTTAATTTCTTAGAGAAAAGTTACTAAATAAATCTAGGTGGTTATGAAAACTTTAAAATAGATCATATTTTCTTCTTAGAAAAAATAAAACAAATATACTTTGGAAGATACATAAAATAACTTTTCATAGGAATTTGAAATAGAGATTTGGAGAAGTATTTTGAAGATCCCTGGTTTTAAGAGTGTTTTCTGCCATTAAATAGATGTTCTAATCTGAAATAATCCTACAATTAAGAGATGGCTTTAAGGTAAAGAAAATATTATTTAGGCTTTTATGGGAATAAAAGAAACTTTCAAATTTCATCATATCTATAAAATGCAAGTTCTTTATACTTTTATTTAGTGTATATTGTAGAAAATAAACTTTTCTAATAGCGCATTAAAAGGGCATTGTCTCTCAACATGGCAGTCACAATTCTCAAAAGTCTGAACATATCCTAGACTATAATGAATATTTTTTTTAGAAATAAAGGCACCTTTAGGTGTTGAACTTCGGTTAAACAGAAAATTAGAAAAAGAATGAAAAAGAATTAGGATCAAAACAATATTTCACATGTGTAGCTGGGGTTGATCAGTGTTTTACAAGCAATAAGGATTTTATACAATGATAATGTAGACTAGTAGGTGTGAATATATTTTTGTCATTTAAACCAGCTTGCCAGACTTTTGATAAATGATATGATGATGAATTAGTGTGTGTTAACAGCTCCCTTTCCATGTATTCAACTTTGTAAGTGTCCCACAGTGAGAGAGGAAGGTGACAGGCTCTCATTTTTTAAAGATAGGTCTTACGTTGTAGCCTAGGTTGAAGTTAAGTGGCACAATCATAGCTCACTGTAGCCTCAAACTCCTGGGCTTAAGCGATCCTCCTACCTTAGCCTCTAAAGTAGCTGGGACTACAGGTGCATGACACCATACCCGCTAATTATTACTTTTTATTTTTGTAGAAGCCAGGTCTCTCTATATTGCCCAGGCTGGTCTCAAACTGCTGGTCTCAAGCAATCTTCTTGCCGTAGCCTTCCACAGGGCTGGGATTATAAGTGTGAGTCACCACACCCAGCTGGCTCTCATAACCTGGGATGAAAACAGCAAAAGGCAAAAAAACCGTACAAACAAAATGCCTAGGTCTACAAAAAGTATAAGAGTCACTGAGGAAGAAATAGCAGTCAAAAAAGGAAGAGAACTACAGATCATGAATAGGTAGACTAGGGGGTTATGGTTTTTGTTTCAGTTATAAAATGATGGTTCATTGCTACTCTCTGGTCACTATGAAAAAGTCCAAACCCTAGCAAAAAAAGGGAGCTGCCCACAGAAAGAATCCCAGATATCCGTGGAGAGTTAACTTCAAGGATTCATCTGAATATTATCAGTGCATGCATTAGAGAAAAGAGCCCCAGCCTAATCAAAAAGCAAACAAACAAACAAAAAACAAACCTGAAACAACTAAAAGGGTCAGCCCCCGGTACTCACACAGGCATGGGAATAATGCCTATTCACAACAGTTAGACCAAATAGTTCATAATCCACAGGGCATTGGATAGTCTATGCAGAATATCTTGTCTCAGTGGTAAGTAATAATTAACCCTACAGTGAGGACCACTCCAGACCCACTAAAAATCATAAAACCAACACCTAAGAATATCAGACAGTTTCTCAGTAATTTAAAATGAATTTCAGAAAAAAACCCTCAAGAATATTTATAAGAATATTTGAAATCCAGTAACATCAAGGTAAAATTCATAATATCTTGTATCCATTCAATGATGACCAGGCACGAAAAATGAAACCAGAAAACAAGACCAATATGAGGAGATTAATCAGTTGACTCAGAATTTGTGTAGTTGTTAGAATTAGCAGACACCTACATTAAAACTTAATGTAAAACTTTTCATAGTTTCTAAAGTTACATTGAAACAATGAGCTATCATTTCACACTGTTTTGAATATCTAAAATTAAAAGGACTGATAATGCCACGTGTTGGGAAAAATGTGGAGGAAGAGTAATTCTCATCCTTTCTTATTAGAGATACAAAATATCACAAAACCCAAAGATTTTATGATTGTTGATAAAACTAAATATACACCTATCCTATGACCCAGGAATTCCCACTTCTAGGTACTTATCTGAAAGAAATGAAATCACATTGCTGCAAAAAGTCTTGTGTAACAATTTACATGGTAGATGTGTTAATCATATTCAAAACCTGGAAAGAGCTCAGGTGCATCAGCAAGAAAAGGAATATGCAAACTGGATAAAATAGAAATGATGATACAGTAAAGTGCAATGTTAAAGTGGAATAGAACTCACAGATTAAAATGAGGAACTACTAATACAAACACAATGCAGATGATTATCACAGATATTATAGTGACTGGAAGGAACAAGCAAAAAAAAAAATGCATGATTTGATTCTATAAAGTTCTATAACAGGCAAATAATGGAAAGCAGAACAGTAGTTGACTTGGGAGTGGGAGTAGGGGTGGGATTGACGTCACATGGGCATGATTTAACTTTCTAGGGTGATAGAAATGTTCTATAACTTCATACGGGTATGAGTTCCATGTCCACAAACAACCATACATATTTTTGAAGACTACATACAAACAAAAGTATTTATTAAACACTTTACATTGGTGGTGTAAATGCCCCAATTAAAAGACACAGACTGGCAAATTGGATAAAGAGTCAAGACCCATTGGTGTGCTGTATTCAAGAGACCATCTTATGTGCAAAGACACACATAGGATCAAAATAAAGAGAGGGAAAAAATTATCAAGCAAATGGAAAGCAGAAAAAAGCAAGGGTTGCAATCCTAGTCTCTGACAAAACAGACTTTAAACGAACAAAGATCAAAAGAGACAAACAAGGGATTACATAATGGTAATGGGATCAATTCAACAAGAAGAGCTAACTATTCTAAATATATATGCACCCAATACAGGAGCACCTAGATTCATAAAACAAGTTATTAGAAACCTACAAAGAGACTTAGACTCCCACACAATAATAGTGGGAGACTTTAACACACCACTCTCAAGATTAGACAGAGCAATGAGATAGAAAATTAACAAGGATATTTAGGACTTGAATTCAGCTCTGGAACAAGTGGACCTAATAGATATCTACAGAACTCTCTACCTCCAAACAACAGAATATACATTCTTCTCAGTTCTACATGGCACTTACTCTAAAATCAACCACATAGTTGGGAGTAAAACATTCCTCAGCAAATGCAGAAGAAATGAAATCATAACAAACAGTCTCTCAGACCACAGTGCAATCAAATTAGAACTCAAGATTAAGAAACTCACTCAAAACCACACAACTACATGGAAACTGAACAACCTGCTCCTGAATGACTCCTGGCTAAATAATGAAATTAAGGCAGAAATCAAGAAGTTCTTTGAAACCAGCGAGAACAAAAAGACAGTGTACCAGAATCTCTGGAATGCAGCTAAAGCAGTGTTAAGAGGGAAATTTATAGCACTAAAAGCCCATATCAGAAAGCTAGAAAGATCTCAAACTGACACCCTAATGTCACAATGAAAAGAACTAGAGAAGCAGGAGCAAACCAATCCAAAAGCTAGCAGAAGACAAGAAATAGCTAAGATCAGACTGGAGCTGAAGGAGATAGAGACAGAAGAAAACCCTTCAAAAATCAGTCCAGCAGTTCGTTTTTTGAAAAATATTAATAAAATAGATAGACTAGGTAGACTAACAAGAGAAGAATTAAATAGACACAACGAAAAAAATGACAGAAGGGATATCACCACTGACCACACAGAATTACAAACTACTGTCAGAGAATACTATAAACACCTCTATGCAAATAAACTAGAAAATTTAGAAGAAATGGATAAATTCCTGGACATATACACCCTCCCAAGACTAAGGAAGAAGACAAATCCCTGAATAGACCAACAACATGTTCTGCAATTGAGGCAGAAATAAATAGCCTACCAACATAAAAATCTCAGAACCAGGTGGATTCACAGCTGAATTCTACTGGATGTACAAAGAGGAGCTGGTACCATTCCTTCATAAACTATTCCAAACAACTGAAAGGGAGAGACTCCTCCCTAACTCATTTCATGAGGCCAGCGTCATCCTGATACCAAAACCTGGCAGAGACACAACAAAAACCAGGAAACTTCAGGCCAATATCCCTGATGAACATTGATGTGAAAATCCTCAATACAATACTGGCAAATCAAATCCAGCAGCACATCCAAAAGTTTATCCACCATGATCAAGTCAGCCTCATTTCTGGGATGCAAGTCTGGTTCAACATATGCAAATCAATAAACAAAATCCATCACAGAAACATAACCAATGACAAAAACCTCATGATTATCTTGATAGATGCAGAAAAGACCTTTGATAAAATTCAACATTCCTTCATGTTAAAAACTTTCAGTAAACTAGGTATTGATGGAAGATATCTCAAAATAATAAGCACTATTTATGACAAACCTGCAGCTAATATACTGAATGGCCAAAAGCTGGAAGCATTCCTTTTGAAAACTGGCACAAGACAAGGATGTCCTCTCTCACCACTCCTATTCAACACAGTATTGAAATTTCTAGTCAGGGCAATCAAGCAAGAGAAATAAATAAAGGGTATTAAAAAAAAAAGAGAGGAAGTCAAAATATCTCTGTTTGCAGATGACATGATACTATATTTAGAAAACCCCATCATCTCAGCCCCCAAACTCCTTAAAGTACAGTCTTACTTTACTTTAAGTAAACTCCTTAGTAAAGTCTCAGGACACAAAATCAATGTGAAAAAATCACAAGCATTTCTATACACCAACAACAGACAAGCAAAGAGCCAAATCATGAATTAACTTCCATTTACAATTGCTACCAAGAGAATAAAATACCTAGGAATACAGTTAACAAGGCACATGAATGATCACTTTAAGAAGAACTACAAACCACTTCTCCAGGAAGTCAAAGAGGACACAAATAAATAGAAAAATATTCCATGCTCATGGATAGGAAGAATCAATACCATGAAAATGGCCAGACTGTACAAAGTAATTTACAGATTCATGGCTATTCCCATCAAACTAACATAGACATTCTTTACAGAATTAGAGAAAAAAAAAAAACTACTTTAAACTTCGTATGGGGCCGGGCGCGGTGGCTCAAGCCTGTAATCCCAGCACTTTGGGAGGCCAAGACGGGTGGATCACAAGGTCAGGAGATCGAGACCATCCTGGCTAACACAGTGAAACCCCGTCTCTACTAAAAAATACAAAAAACTAGCCGGGCGAGGTGGCGGGCACCTGTAGTCCCAGCTGCTCGGGAGGCTGAGGCAGGAGAATGGCCTGAACCTGGGAGGCGGAGCTTGCAGTGAGCTGAGATCTGGCCACTGCACTCCAGCCTGGACAACAGAGCAAGACTCCATCTCAAAAAAAAAAAAAAAAACTTCATATGGAAACAAAAAAGAGTCTGCATAACCAAGACAATCCTAAGCAAAAAGAACAAAGCTGGAGGCATCACACTGTCTGCCTTCAAACTATACTACAGGCTACTACAGTAACCAAAACAGCATGGTACTGGTACCAAAAGAGACATAAAGATCAATGGAACAGAATAGAGATCTCAGAAGTAAGACCACACGTCTACAACCATCTGTTCTTTGACAAATCTGACAAAAATAAGCAATGGGGAAAGGATTTCCTATTTAATAAATGGTGCTGGGAAAACTGGCTAGCCATATGCAGAAAATGGAAACTGGACCCCTTTCTTACACATTATACAAACATTAACTCAAGATGAATTAAAGACTTAAATGTAAAACCCAAAATTATAAAAACCCTAGAAGAAAACCTAGGCAATACTATTCAGGAGTAGCCATGGGCAAAGATTTGTTGATGAATTCACCAGAAGCAATTACGACAGAAGCTAAAATTGACAGATGGGATCTAATTAGAGAGCTTCTGCACAGCAAAAGAAACTATCATCAGCGTGAAGAGGTAACCTACTGAATGGGAGAAAATTTTTGCAATCTAGCCATCTGACTAAGGTCTAATATCCAGAATTTACAAGGAATTTAAATTTACAAGAAAAAACAATATACAAGAAAAAACAAACAACCCCATCAAAAAGTGGGCAAAGGATATGAACAGACACTTCTCAAAAGAAGGCATTTATGTGGCCAACAGACATGAAAAGATGCTCATCATCACGGTCATCAGAGAAATGCAAATCAAAACCACAATGAGATACCATCTCATGCCAGTGAATGGCGATTATTAAAAAGTCAAGAAACAACAGATGCTGGAGAGGCTGTGGAGAAGCAGGAATGCTTTTACACTGTGGTGGGAATGCAAATTAGTTCAACCATTGTGGAAGACAGTGTGGAGATTCCTTAAGGATCTAGAACCAGAAATCGCATTTGATCCAGCAATCCTATTATGGGTATATACCCAAGGAGTATAAATCATTCTATTATAAAGACACATGCACACATATGTTTACTGCAGCACTATTCACAATAGCAAAGACATGGAACCAACCCAAATGACCATCGTGGATAGACTGGATAAAGAAAATGTGGTACATATACACCATGGAATACTATGCAGCCATAAAAAGGAATGAGATGATGTCCTTTGCAGGGTCGTAGATGAAACTGGAAGCCATCATCCTCAGCAAACTAACACAGGAACAGAACACCAAACACTGCATGTTCTCACTCGTAAGTGGGAATACTTGAACAATGAGAACATATAGACACAGGGAGGGGAACAACACACACAAGGGTCTGTTGGAGGTGGGGGGCGCAAGAGGAGGGAGAGCATCAGGACAAATAGCTAATGCATGTGGGGTTAAAAATCTACGTGATGAGTAGATAGGTGCAGCAAGCCACCATGGCGCACATATACCTGTGTAACAAACCTGCTGTTCTGCACATGTATCCTGGAACTTAAAGTAAAAAACACTAAACAAAAAACAAAAAAACACTGTACATTGGATAATATATGGGTATGGGAATAAAAAGTAATAAATAATTATGTAAAAATTATAGTGGCCTTGCTCAGATAATGATCACTATATGCCCTGAAATTATGGCTATTGAGCAACTCAACACTTTGTCTAAATCAATAAAGAAACAATACAAGTGTTTTGGAGTTAGAGGGTTGTAAAAGTTCACCAAAGCACTTTCCTTTCATGCTGTGTAAATTGCTGCAAGTTCGTTAGGTATCTGAGAAACATGTCACGTGAACAATGCCCATCTTACCTTGGGCAGACAGAGCACTTTTTGTTTACACACACATATACAGGAGGTTCATTTGTTCATATTGGTGATAAGTTAGAGAAAAATTAGCGAATAATTTTATTTAATATAGTGAATTGACATTTCTAATTCTTAAAAATGTTAGCAACCATTTTTATAATTATATTTTTAATATATTCTCATCTGTCAGTAATGTTTTGTAGAACTTCGCATTCAGTATTTTACATGTCTAAAATAGTAGTTCAAACCATTTTTCAGTCTACCTATGTGTGGCCGTCTTTCCCATCATTTACTCCAGAGATCCTCTTACCTTTTCCCAGGAGTATATCTGCCTCCTCTCTAACCAGTATTAATAGAAACAAACAGTGAGAAAAATATTAAAGGAAATAAGAATTCTGTAGTTCAGTGAGTCACTCTGTTGGTAGCACAACTATTTAGCTTTTCCAAATATTGGCTTGCTTATCTTTGCCAGCCTATTAACTTTTCCTGGTGATTTTCATAGCTTTGATTCTATCAGTTTGCCCACTTCCTGACACTTGTTCTGAGCATTAAGCACTCTACCTGCCTCTTAACTGATCTTCATTTAAAGCATTTATCTTACTGATAGAATTTCTAAGCCTGTACTTACTCTCATTTCTCCCCTAATTGTGTCAAGTAGATCTGAATTATCTTTTAAAAGGGATAAATGTAATATCATTACGCTTCCTGATAGCTATTCCCACTGCACTCATTCTGCATCACTACTTCTGGATGAATGAGCTCTATTTTATGACTTAAATATTAAAGAGGCCCTCTTCCTTTTGCTTCTGAAATGAACCAGGCAGCAAGATCTAGATCCACAAAATTAAAGATTTAAGAATTAATAGAACAAACAAAATTTTTATCTTCCTCTTGCAAAATCCCTGCCACACTGAATGTATATTGCAATGTAAAGGACCCACCTCCTACAGATTGTGATTTTTGTCCTGTAAAATATTGCCTCTAAGTCTGATATTATATTGGGAACACAGACTCCACTTATATGGAATAACTTTGAAATATTTTTGACAGTTATTTTTTCTCTTCATTTTTCCCCCTAAGATTGTATAACTGCAAAATTACCCTTGGAAGTAGTTGGTCCAGCAACACTGAAGGTTTGTATAAACCTTCCACCCTGTCTCTTCTATCACATAGCAATGACTGATATACTGGAAAATTTAAAGAAGACATAAAGGCTAAAATCCATGACAAACATCTCAGTGGACTAGTCTAAATGGAAGTGCAAAACAGCACATGTGCACTGAAGTACAAAACCAACTGAGTTCTACATGACTGAATATAAGCATAGATGGCCAGGAATTCAGCTCCTACAAAGAAAATTAGAACCAATGTGTATTGACTCTTGCCAAAAAGTAGAGACCATCTTGGCTATGAAAATAGTCCTGGTCACAGCTCCCACTAAAAAATGAAAACTTAAAAATAATGATAATTTTAAAAGCTGGAATCTACTTTTTAGGGCCGAGGAAAGTTGAAAGTTTTGCACTGAGTTACTTGAGATATAATGGGAGAAAACTCAGACAACTGTGAAGCCCCCACAGGTAACTCAGGAACTGGATAGTATGCCCGGTTAGGATTAGAGACTTGAGATGTCTTATGTAGCAATAAACTGAAGCTATCAGTGGCATACAAAGAAAACCCAAAGAAAGCAGAAAGGAAATAATAAGTACTAAAGGTAAAATCAGTAATTTTAAAAAGAATATATAACCCAATATAATCAAAGGTTAGTTCTCCAAAAAGACAAATAAAATGGATGAACTTTGGCTTAAATAAGTAAAAATAATTAATACTAAATTATTAATGTATTATAGCATATATGTTTGTATTGAAATATTAAATACAAAATTTAAAATGAGTAAAGAACAAAAGAGAAGAAACAAATTACTGATAGTAGAAATAAAAATGAGAACATAATCATAGATCCTACAGACATTAAAAAGGCAATACATGATGCCTAAAATTTACATGGAAAGGCAAGTGACATACCTAAGACAACATTAAAAAGGAAGAATAGAGTGGGAGCAAACATCCTGCTGGAATTGAGAAAATACCACAGAGCTGAAATAATCAAAACAGCATCAAGTGATACTGGCAGAGGGATCAACACATAGATCAATGGAATAGCATAAAAAACACATAATAAGTGTCCCACAGAAATCTTGTCAAACTGATGGGTTTTTTGGTTTGTTTTGCTCCTTTTTTTTTTTTTTTTTTTTAAATAGATGGGTCTTGGTTTATTGCCTAGGCTGGAGTGCAGTGGTACGATCATAGCTTACTGCCATCTTAAATTCCTTGGCCAGGCGTGGTGGCTCACGCCTGTAATCCCAGCACTTTGGGAGGCCAAGGCGAGTGGATCACGAGGTCAGGAGTTCAAGACCAGCCTGGCCAAGATGCTGAAACCCCGCCTCTACTAAAAATACAAAAAAATTAGCTGGGCGTGGTGGCGGGCACCTGTAATCCCAGCCACTCAGGAGGCTGAGGCAGAAAATTGCTTGAGCTCGGGAGGTGGAGGTTGCAGTGAGCCAAGATCGCGCCACTGCACTCCAGCCTGGGTAAGAGAACAAGACTCATCTAACAAACAAACAAATTCCTGGGCTCAAGTGATCCTCCTGCCTCAGCCTCCTGTGCTGCTATGGCCAGCTAATATTTTTTATGTTTTAAAATTTTTTGTAGAGACAGAGTTTCACCATCTTGCCCAGGCTGGATTCGAACTCCTGGGCTCAAGCAGCCTTCCTGTCTTGGCCTCCCAGAGTGCTAGGATTACAGGCATGAGCCACCATACCCAGACCCAAATAATTTTTAATAAAAGTGCAAAAACAGTTGAATGAAAGGATAGCCATTTAAACAATTGGTGCTGGTCCAATTGGTCAACATGGCAAAATAAAATAATAAATAAATAAATAAATAAATAAATAATAAATAAAGTAACAATGAAAATATCTTAAGAAATATACTTTATAACATTAACTTACAATGAATCATGGACCTATATGTAAAATGTAAAACAAACACTTTTAGAAGAGAGGAAAAAAGAGACTTTGAGGCTTGGGGCTAGGCAGTTTTTAGAGTTGACACCAAAAGCATGATTTAAAAAAGAAAAAACTGATAAATTGGATATTATAAAAATTCAAGCTGTTTCTCTATAAAAGACCCTGGTAAGAGTATGAAAACCCAAGCTACATACTTGGAGAAAATATATACAAACAGTATATCTGACAAGGGACCTATATCTATAACATATAAAGAACTCTGAAAATGTAAGAGTAATAAACAAAACAATCCAACTAGAAAATATACAAAAGACATGAACAGGCAGTTCCCCAAAAAAAGATATAAAGATGCCAAATAAGCACATGAAGATATTCCACATTACTAGCCACTAGGGAAATGGAAACCAAAATAATGAGATATCACTACAAACCTATTAGAATAGCTAAAATAACAAAAATTTAAAATAGTGATAACACCAAATGCTGGTGAGGATGTGGAGAAACTAGATTGCTCATAAATTGCTGGTAATCATATAAAATGGTACAGAATTCTAGAAAATAGTTTGGTAGTTTATTATAAGAATAAACGTAAACTTATCCTAAAGACCTGCCAATTACACTCTTAGGCATATATATCAGAGAAACCGAAAGTGACATTCACATAGAAACCTGCATGTAAATGTTCATAGCAGCTTTATTGATAATAACTCAAAAACTGAAAACAATTCAGATGCCCTATCATAGGTGAATAGTTATGCAAATTGCAATACTTCCATACAATAGAGTATTACTTAGCAATAAAAGACACAAAATATTGATAACGCTCAATAGCTTATATGTATCTTTGAATGAAAATAGCCAATCTAAAAAGGTTACACACTGTATAATTCCATTTATCTAACTTTTGACATAAAATTATAAAGATAGAGAACAGATTAGTGGTTACCATGGTTAGAATTGGAAAGAGGGATAGGCATGGCTATAAAGAGGCAGCACAAGGAAGCTTTGTATCATGAAACAGTTTGCACACCCCGTTGTGGTGATGGTGACACCAATCTATTTATGTGACAAAATTGCATAGAGCTACACACACACACACACACACACACACACACACACACACACACACACTCTCTCACACTCTGTCTCTTTCTCTCTCTCTCTCTCTCCCTCTCTCTCACTCTTGAATAAATGAGTGCATGTAAAACTGGTAATATTCAAGTAATCTCTGTGGATTGTATCTATGTTAATTTTTGGTTTTAATATTGTGCTATAGATATGCAAGATTTTACCATTGGGAGAAACTGGGTGAGAGTCAATGAGACTTCTATGTACATTTTTTTTTTACAACTTCTTATGAGTCTATAATTATTTAAAGGAAAAATTTAACCACCTCCCTTCCCCAAAAAGACCGTCAACTGATTTTGAAAAACATCAATCAATACATTTGACAATCGAGATAAAATGGACAAAGTTCTGAAAAAACTGAAGTTTAAAATCATGCAAAAAAGCCAGTATAAGCCTGTTTTTTTTCTAAAAATAAATTTAAGCTTTTACTTATAAACTTTCTCAAATGAAAACCATATGACATCGCAAGAGAATTCTATCAAACATATAAGCAACAACACATCTTCTAGAGAATAGAAAAGGAAAAAAAAGTTTCCAAATTAATTTTTGAGGCTACTACAACCTGATACTGAAACTTATGTCGTTACAAGAAAGGAAAGCTGCAGATCAAAATCTCTTATGATTATGGATACAAAAATCTAAAGGAATCTTGGAAAAATTAATTCAGCAATATATATATAAAGTTTAATGCATCAGGACCAAGTGGGTTTTATTTTAGGAATTCAAAGTTGATTAAAAGGTGAAAATCAATGTAACTCCAAATTTCAACAGAAAATGGAAAAAGTATATAAGCATATCAACAGATGGAGAAAAATATATTTGGAAAATTTGACAGTCATTCATAATAAAACTTCTTAGAAAGATAAATGAAGTAATCCTTCTAAAGAGTGGTTAAAAACAAACCTACAGCCAACTTCATACTTAGTGGTAAAATACTAATAGATTTCTCCCTAAGGCCAAGAATAGAATTAGAACATCTGTTATCACTTCTTCTATCCAATAATACATGGGATTTTCCAGCCAGTGATGGATAAGAAAACTTGTTAACGAATCAGGTATAAATATTAGAAAGCAAGAAATACAATCAGTTTACAAAACAGATAACACAGTAGTGTATGTAGAAGAATCAAACTGCTATACTATTAAAGAATTTCCAAACTTAAAAGTACTGAGTGATTTTAGAAAGTAGGCTGAATGCATACTATATTTTATATACCATCAATAAGCAAATAGAAAATAAAATATGTGAGGAACATAAAATGCCGAATGTTTATAAACAAAATGTTTGAGAGGTTGATATTGGAGACTACAAATAAATTGCTGCTGAGACGCTGAAGAAGACCTCCTTAAATGGAATAATAGACACTGTTCATGTTAAAGCTTTGCTAGTATAAAGTTGTCAGTTTCCTCCACAATGATTTATACATTCAATGCAACTGTATAAAAATAGTTGTAGTCATATCTTGTGGAAACTGATGAACAGATTCAAAAATAATGAGGAAATACAAGAAATCAAGTGTATCTAAGGTGGCTTTCCGGAAGAACAAAGCTAGAAGACTGACCATGTCAGACATGAACACATTAAAAACTGTAGGTATTAACATGCATGATACTGGAAAAAAATAAGTAGAATAAAGAGGCCAGAAGCCAATATAAATAAATGTAGTTTCCTGTTTTATTGGTGGCAGTGATGAAAGACTGTCTTTTTGATAAACAAAGCTGAGTCAATTAGGTATCTATCTATATGCAGACAAAAAAATAAACTTTCCCTGTATCTTTTTCAAAAATCGATTTCAGATATGAATGTGAAAGATCAAACAATAAAACTTTTATAATAAAACATAGGTCTATGCATATGCATTATGCACATATTTCTTAAATTAGAATATATTACTCATAAAAGAAAAATAAATTTTTGTATTTAAATTATGTTCACCAAAAGATAGCATTAAGAGAGGAAAGGCAAACTAAAAATTTGGAGGATGCATATGCAGTACATATATCTCACAAAGAACCTACAAACAATATAACAATGATTTCTGCAAAGAAAACTACAGTCAATCTAAAAGAAAAGAGTAACATTTGAACAGGCACTTTACAAAAGATGATCTCCAAGTAGGCAACAGACATATGAAAAAGTATGCAATATCATTAGTCAGCATGGAAATGCAAATTAAAGTCAATATGAGGTATCAATATGTAACCACAAGAATGACTAAAATGAAATACCTAGGCAAGACCAAGTATTGTCAAGAATGCAGAACAGGCCGGATGCAGTGGCTCATGCCTGTAATCCCGTTACTTTGGGAGGCCGAGGCAGGTGGATCATGAGGTCGGGAGATCGAGACCAACCTGGCTAACATGATGAAACTCCTTCTCTACTAAAAATACAAAAAATTAGCCAGATGTGGTGGCAGGCGCCTGTAGTCCCAGCTACTCGGGAGGCTGAAGCAGGAGAATGGTGTGAACACGGGAGGTGGAGCTTGCAGTGAGCCGAGATTGCGCCACTGCACTCCAGCCTGGGCAACAGAGCGAGACTCCATCTCAAAAAAAAAAAAAAATGCAGAGCAAAAGGAATTTTCATATACTGCTGGTGAGATACATAGTAATAGAAGAGTATAACCTGCTAAAAATCAAAGTCAAAATAAAATATTGAAAGGAGAGGAGAAGGGTAGAGGAGAAAGAGAATGGGGGATATAGCTAAAACACATACAGAAAAACATACTTGAATTACAAGAGTCTTCTTGTTAGAAGACAGTAGAACAATTTTGTAAACAACAAAAACCTGTTAGCCCACCATTCTATAGCCAGAAAAATTATTTTTCAAAAGTAAAGGCAATGATATTTTGAGACGAACAAAAAGCTGAAATAATTTATTGAAAGCTATATATCACCTCCGCAGTTTACTCAAACTGAAGACTTGCAGCCAAGAGAGCAGTGATTTGCATAATAACATTTCCAATGTATGGAACTGCATAGAGATAAAGAATATACTATTATTTTAAAACAATTTAGCACTGACCCTGCTGGCTTTGTGAGCCTACTCCTTCCAAAACGGTGGACGCTAAGACTGTGGTAGGCTGGGTGCTGTGGCTCAGGCCTGTAATCCCAGCAGTTTGGGAGGCCGAGGCAAGAGGATCGCTTAAGCCCAGGCATTTAAGACCAGCCTGGGCAACATAGCAAGACCTCATCTCTACAAATAATTGAAAAATTAGCCAGGCATGATGGCAATCACTTGTGGTCCCAGCTACTCAGGAGGCTGAGGTGGTAGAATCACTTGAGTCCAGTGGGTCCAGGTTTTGGTGATCCACGATAGTGCCACTGCACTCCAGCCTGGGTGCAAGAGTGAGACCCTGTCAAAAAAGAAAGAAAGAAACAAAGAAGAAAGAAAGAAGACTATGGATGGTATACAAAATTTTATGGATCTAGATTTATTGTCAGCAAAAGAGGGCAAATATTGCTCGTGTTTTATCAAGTCTTATTTGAAAAGAAGTCAGTAAGATACTCCAGCCTGAGAGCTAGGATATATTTGTTATGCGCTGGTAATCTTTAAGGAAATGCATACATTTGTGTAGTAATATTAGAAAAAATAGTTTGATTATATGTGGTAGTACAGCTTATATAAATTATAGAACATTGCGTAAGTAGCAACATTAAGAAAAGCATTATCAAGAAGTATCTCAAAAAGTGCAATAAATTTGATATATCCTATGTATTTAGAAATAAGATGGAAGCAGCAGCCTCAGAGACAGAAAAGAGATAATTTTATGCAGATCTAGTTTAAGATATGGTGATGATGAAAAGAGGCTAAAGTAAATCTAAGATTATAGAACTGTAGAAGTAAAAAATTATAACATCATAAACCTACATTTTCTTAATGTAGAAAGCATAATCACCACACACACACACACACACACTCACTCACACACACACACACACAGTCTCTCTTTCTCACTCTCTGTCTCTCTCTCCTTTTCCAAAGATGGTTAATAAAATAATGACTAGAATCAGAGTCTGTGAACTTATAATTAGCACATGTAGCAAGGTGGGTTTCTAAGATATTGTGGTTAATCAGATATTGTGATATTGTGAAAAGCAGGATTCTGAGTCATAAAGTAATTTGGGAACTGTAATGAGAAATGAGAGTCTGAAAATATTCTTTGTCTTTGAACAGAGAAAGAATGTATGTGCTGATCCATGATGTAAAATAAAAATTAAGTATCAGATTTACATCTGCACAATAAGATTTGAAGGGTTATTTGTAGATAAAAGTTACTTGTAGATATCCAGACTTCCTGTTTCATGTGATCAGCTTTGAAATGCAGCCATCTATCACTTTACTTATTGCTATTCAGCAGAAAAGAGTATCTAGTCTAGGGTTTGTATGTGCTTGTTGGTTGTTTCTGTGTTTTACTGGTTAGACAAGGGAGTTTCAAATCAATGTATCTATTTCTTCTCCTTTTGGTTCCAGGGTAATTAACGTATTGACTTAAGCAAATTATTTTTCTTTTCAAATGCAAAATACTGCATTTCATTCCTGATGATTTGGTTAACGTAAATAACCTGAAATAAGGTGACAAAACAAATTAAAAATAGAAATATGAAAATAAGAGCACCAAACAAAAAGCAGAATGTTACCAGGAATTATAGGCCAATATTAATAAACTAGCTCAAAAACAATTTTTCATAACAAAAGTCAATTTTTAATCAAAATATTACTCATGAAAAAATCATAGTATTGAGGAAATAAACTATTGCAAACCTAATAAATTATTAAGTGTGCTTTATTTTCTCATAATAAATTATTAGAATATAAGAAAAAAGGAACAGGAATGTAACTGGATATTAAACTTCAATGCAATACCTTTGATTTTTGTAGGATCAAAAAAGAAAAAAATTGGAATTATAATATTAAACTAAGTGTTCGACTTAATGGTATATGCCAATTTCAGTTTCTTACAAGAATTCACCTCTTTTAAAAGTCCATGAAATATATTTCAAAAAGTAATGACACATTGAACAAGCCAATAAATCTAAAGAAGTGAATTTTTTAAATATGATATGTTGTCTGATTACAATAAAAGACCTGGAAATTAGCAACAGACTAAAAATTACTTCTTTAATACACTGTGGAAGTATGAAACATATTGAAAAATAATTTCACGGTCAAAAAAGAAATTAATTTGCAATTTACACAGTATTTCTATTACAACATTTTGTATTAAAACATATAAACTATGACAAAACCAACAACCAGAGGCAAATTATAAGTCATTGAATAACTTTCATTATTAAACAAAATTAAACAAAAATGAATAAAAATAAATGAGCTAACACATTTAACTCTGGAAATTAGAACATGAACAAATACCTTGAAACCGCCAAACAAAAACTTAATGGGATGAAGAAAAAGCGGTTTTGTAAAGATTCAAGAAGCAATTAAAGCACTATAAAAGAGAGAAAATCAAGAATTGGTAAATATTATTGTCTTTCTTTCTTTTTCACACAACATTAGGCATTTAAGATTTATTAAAATTTTAGGTTTTATATTATACCCATTCCATCTAACTTGAGTAAACAGCTACTGTATCTTCATAATTCTCTCTGTGATAGACATCTATCAGCTGTCTTCTTAGCAAACAAGAATTTTATGAGGATCTTTGCGCATGCCTCATTATGGTCCTGTTGAAATTTCTTGGGCATATTCTGGGAACCATGATTTCTACTTTGTTCTTTATCTTCCTAAGTTTAGTCAGCTCATCTCTGGTGTAGGTATTTCTGCCTACATGCCCAGAAGCAGTACCTGAGGTTTGTACCTCTCATACCTCTCTGTCAATACTTGTTATTATTCAGCTTTCTTATGTTTACCAATCTTATGTGTACCCATTGTATTAAAAGATACATTTAGGTACATTGAAATTTTAAGGGGTTTATTTGAGCACTCAACTATTCACAGGCCTGGTAGTACCAAACCTCAAATGGTTTAGCACTCCATTGAGGAGGCTAGAATGGAAAATTTTGTAAAACACGAAAGAAAATATACTTGATTGATAAAAGTGCAAAGTTCCTAGTAAGAGATTAGTTTGTCAGCTTCTGATTGGTTGAGCGTAAATTCCATCTTACTGTTTGCATTGAGTTGGGCTTAGGTTTGCTTATATAGGAACCCAACCCATTCCAGCTTCATAGCCTGACAGCTGTATTTTTTGTAACAGGTGGCATATATTTGCTTAAGTTGCAGTGCTTCACTCTTCAATGGAGCTTGAACATACCTTTGTTTACTTGACACAATTTTATGTTTCCTGAAGGACCCATTCATATTTTCTTGTAGTGTCTTGTTTGTCTTTGGAATTCCGATTATTTGATTACCTGTGACCTCAGGTCCTCGATGGGTTCAAGAAAATTTTTTTTTGCCGTTTTCCCAGCATAAAAGGAGGTAGTTTTGAAAGGATGGTGATGGTGAAAAATGCTGAGGCAGAGATTTGGGTTGATAAGATTTGAGAGATCCATAGAAGTAAGGAGTAGAACAGAGAATACTAGAGGATGGGAAGGGGAGACGGAAGGGAGAGATTTGTTAAAGGATATGAAATTACAGCTAGACAGGAGAAATACGTTTCAATATTCTATACCACTGTAGGATGAATATGGTTAACAATAATATATTACATAGTTTCAAATAGCTGGAAGGATAATATTGAATGTTCCCAACACAAGAAAATAATCATTGTTTGAAATGATGGATATGCTAATTACCCTGATTTGATCGCTACACATTATATGTACTGAAACATCACTGTGTATCCCATGACTGTGTACAATTATAATTTGTCAAGTAAAAAATTAAAACAATAACTAATTGGGAGATCATTGCTAGGAGAGTAGAAAGAATGAAAGTCAGGGGAGAAAATTATAAGCCTGAAATTGAAAAGACTGTGGTCCAAAGGACAGGACAAGAGTCACAATTAAAATACATATACCTGGCTTCTTGTTATTTCTCTTGCTAAGACACTTCTCCAATTTGTAGGTCATAGTATGTAGTGGTAAAGAGCCTGGGCTTTGAAACCGGATAGCTGGGATTTGAATCATGACTCTCTTTCCTACCAGCTCTACTACCTTGGGCAAGTTTCTTCTCTATGCATTAGTTTGTCAACCTAAAACAGGGAAGTTAATATTACCTACTTCCCAGGATTATTATAAAAATTAAATGAGCTCACACATAAAATGTCATTACATTGAAATACTTACAGGGTGTCTGCCGCTCATTTTATCTTCATAATCACTTTATCTTACCTACATTTTTCTTTCACTAGTGTAAAAAGTTAGAAAAGTAGCTTCCTCAGGGTAGCTCAATGTTAAATGACGGAGTCTAGACTGGAAACTTCATGCCCTTCATCTCTGGAAAACTAGTTCCTCTCTGTGCAATTTTGCCCTGATCATTTTGTGGTCTTTTATATTTTTAAAATTGAGGGATTAGTTGAGTATATTCTATATTCATTTCTAGCAATCTAAATACGAAATGAATTTGCAAAATTCATGGACTCTGTATTAATCAGTTTGGTCTGTAATAATAAAGTACCATAGAGTGTGTGGCTTACAAACCACAAAAATTTATTTCTTGCAGTTCTGGAGTCTGGATGTCTGAGATTAGGGTGCCAGCATGGTTGGGTTCTGGTGAGAGCTCCCTTCCCTTTGCAGACTTCTACATTCTTGTATTCTGACGTGGTAGAAAGACAGCGACAGAGCTCTCTGGGGCTGCTTTTATCAAGGCACTAATTCTATTCATGAGGACTTTACCCTTATGACCTCATAACCTCCAACGTCTCCCTCTCTCACTGCCATCACATTGGAAGTTAAGATATCAATATATGAATTTGAAGGGAGGAGAACAAATATTTACTTCATAACAGGCTCACATTAGATTTAATTTTCTGTACTAATTCACTTTTATACTTCATATGCTTAACCGTATCATTACACAAAGTAAATAATTTTCTTTGGTTCAAAACCAGAGGAAAAACAGATAGTTTAATGCTGTAATCATGACCCCAAAAGCTCCTATTTGAACCTAAAATCATCTTTCTATACCTTGGTCATATCCTACCTTCTTTAAGAAAAGGATTCAGTTAATATAAACGGTCACATTAAGAAAATGAACCCTATAGATTTTTAGCAGCATCCAATAATGAATATCCCTATCATAAATAACATGTAAGCCTTTTCATGTTGATGTTGAAAGCAACTTTATTGGCTGCCTTTCTGTGAGACATATTTTTTTTTACTCTGTACTTAAAAGTTTCAAAATAACAGTTTACTTGCAAAATTCCACTGTCAACAGACAGATTTTATATTCTTCATCTTGCAAACATAAAATGAGTATATTTTGATTAAATAAAAAAGCTTACAACTCAGCATAAAGCTAAGTTAATTACAACTATGGCAGTGAATGTACATGGTTTATAATAGATATTCAAATGAACAGTTTAAAATTGATTAGGTTCAAAGTTTTGATTTCATCTCAATAATATTCAGCCCTAGAACTCTCCTGTGGCAATACAGGAGAGCATTAGCGAATAAATCTTAAAGTAAAAAATCGTTAGTCATGTAAATAGTATGTCATCACCAACCATTAAATCTTTTCTTGATATAACAACCTCAATTACTCCTCATTTAAAGTACTCAAATTTAGCGTTTGACCTTTTATACCTATAGACTGAAAAGCTACAGTTAAATAATCAAATGTGGTAAAATGAGTTCAACCCCATTAAATCAATTTTTAAAAAGCAGCAGTAAATGCAAGTCTGATTACAGCTGTTAACTCACTGGGTACCACTATTTGAACAGTCATTCACCAGAAAAAGAAAAAAGAAATAATGAATAAAATGAATCAAAACACAGATCACAGTTTTCTAGGGTATTTTAAAAACCTGTTACATAGTTTATACTTTTTTTTTTTTAATGTGATGAATGGCCAGCTAAATTACACTCAAGAATGAGGCTAAGAGTATTTATTGTCATAGGCTCTTAAGAGACAAAGCTGCATACTTATGATAGAATGGGAATGAAAACAAAAAGGCTGGGAAAAGGAAAATCTAAAATGGAGGAACAAATCTCCCTCCCTACCAAATGGACAGAAGTGAAGGAAAGAAATCAACAAATTAGATACAAATAATTTTAAAAAGTGAATAACGAATCCTAAGTGCCGGTTTATTGAAAGATTAATAAAATGAACACATTCATGGATTGACTAGTTGAGGAAAATAACAAGGGAGAAGACACAAATAAGCAAAATGGAGAATTCATTCCTTGATTTAGGCAATTATTTATAAAGCACTTACACTGTGCTGGGCCCTCTTCAATATGATGGGTATGTCACAGTATAAAAAATAATAGCCCAAACACCCTGCTCCCAGGGAACTTTAATTAGAGGAGGCAGAGATGAATAAAGTTCAAAATAAACAGGAAACCAGGAAGTATGTCAGATGATGATGACTGCTATGGTGCAAAATAAAGGGGAAAGTGACAGTTACAATTTTAAATAGGATGGTTCAAGAAGGCCCATTGAGGGAGGGATATCTGAGTCAACACTTGACTCATGTGGGGAATGAGTAATGTGGACATCTGAGGAAAGACTCAGGAAGAGGAAAAAGCAATGTAGAATGAATTAGGGGAAATTATCAGAGACAGAATTATAGATACAAATAATAAAAGCATATTATGAACACTAGAAAAACAACACAATTCAGTGATGTTTTAATGCAGAGTGATGATTAACTTAAAAAGACCTAACATGGTAGAATTTGAGGAACCAGGGTAGTCCAGTTAGAGAGAGAGTTGGGAAAGAGTAGGTTCTAGGAACTCCCAAATAGTTGTTTAGTTAGCTTTCATTTAGCGTGGGCTCTATATCCACGACTCTTAAGTGAAACCAAAATGTAAAAATAAAATATTCCTGGTGTGAGGCTATTAGGAGATTGGCATTAGGACAGTTCATATGCTTCAAAAACATAGGCTTAAATAGGCTTTATTTTCACTGCCAGTGACAGAAGCATTATAAGATGATAGATTCAAAACTGAATTCAAGCAACCACAGTGCAAATTATATTTGAAGAGCTGGAGACAGGTTTTCTCAAATAGATGTGCCAGCTAAAAGTAGGGATTTAGACACTTTACATAGAGCTTTGCAATTTATCTGTAAAGTTTACCACTATTTAAATCTATTTTGTTTCTTTTGCAACATATTTTATTATTTTTATTTTACATATAACTTACATGATATGTAAGTATAATTGACATTTTCAGTTATAAATGTTGATGCTTGCATCTTATAGGAAATTCTGTGTGGGCCTAAATTCAGGGCTTAGGCTGTCAATTTTTACTGTTGGGCATACAGAAAACATGAATACCTAAAAATAGAAGCAACAGAAAACAAAATTAGAAAATGAAGCCACTAAATATACCAAAATTTAAAAAAGAATAAAAAATGTTTAGTATTTCAAGATTGTGCCTTCTGAGGAGGAATAGTACTATTGAAAGAAGCCATTATTAATTGAAGGTTCTGTAAATATACGCTTTATTCTTTTATTTATTTTGTTTTAAATCTATCTTAGAATTTGTAACATCAACAGGTATGAAGGCTGCTATCCCAAATACTTCATGAAAGATTTAGCTAATGTTCTGTCAAAGTTGGTATAGCCACAGTAAAGTCAGGTCATTTAAGAGCCTAATAAATATGTTTTTAATAACGACTTGTCTCTTACAATAATGTATGCACCTGGCTGTTAAGTTTAATTTTAAATTCAAAGAAAAGCTTTAAAAAATTGCCCCCTACTGCAGGCAGGGCCCGGTGGCTCACGCCTGTAATCCCAGCACTTTGGGAGGCCCAGTCGCCATCCTGGCTAACATGGTGAAACCCTGTCTCTACTGAAAACACAAAAAAATCAGCTGGGCCTGGTGGCGGGTGCCTGTAGTCCCAGCTACTCGGGGAGGCTGAGGCAGGAGAATGGCGTGAACCCGGGGGGCGGAGCTTGCAGTGAGCTGAGATCACCCCACTGCACTCTAGCCTGGGGGACAGAGCCAGACTCCGTCATCAAAAATGAAAATAGGCCAGGCGCGGTGGCTCAAGCCTGTAATCTCAGCACTTGGGGAGGCCGAGGCAGGCGGATCACGAGGTCAGGAGATCGAGACCGTCCTGGCTAACACGGTGAAACCCCAAGCCCCATCTCTACTAAAAATACAAAAAAATTAGCCCGGCGTCGCGGTGTGTGCCTGTAGTTCCAGCTACTCGGGAGGCTGAAGCAGGAGAATGGCTTGAACCCAGGAGGTGGAGCTTGCAGTGAGCCAAGATCATGCCACTGCACTCCAGCCTGGGCGACAGAACAAGACAACATCTAAAAAAAAAAAAGAAAAAAATTAATAATAAATAAATAAAAAAAAATAAAATAAATAAAAAATAAAAATTTGCCCCCTACTAAAGTTAATGAGATTTAAAGGTAAAGTCCAGTCTCACATTTTAAGCATTCTTTACGGCTAAATATCGGGCACGAGGTGAAATGATGTGCACACTTAAAATGTGATTTCCTTTACAAAGAAAAAGGTCCAGTTAGAAGTCAGGAGGCCAGAGCTGTTTCCCTATCAGTGAATAACTTTCAGTTTTGCTCTTGGCAAGTGCTTGAATCTCTAGGACACAATCTGAGCGCTATGAGTAAAAATGTATGCCACTTCCCCCTAATTAATGTTGGGATTTTGCAGTGCTGCCAGGAAAGAGCTTTAGGATTTTTTTTTTTTTTCTCAGCTGCATAACAGAGCATAGTAGCCAACTTTATTTCTCAAAATATTTGAGAAATAGTTTTAATTTTAATTTTTATTTTTACTGTGCAGATTTTAAAATGGATACTGTATTGATGCTGTATTATTAATTCAACTAAGAAGTTGGTTGAATAGTGTTTGAGTTATTGAAAAGTGGAATTTGTGTACATGCAGAGATTCCTTTGTTTTTCTATAGTTGTGAAAGTGATGTCTTATTTTGTTGAAAAATTTGAAAGCATACAGAAAACACAAAACCTATGTAGTTTGTGGTAATAATAATACCTTGTAATTCCTAATTATGTGATCTGAGAAGCTTGTTGCTTCCTTCCATTTTTTTCTTTAAATTAATTGAAATAATTAAAATAGGAATATTTATGTTATATATTCATACTTTTAAACTATTTTCCATTTAACATTATATCATAAGTATTTATTATTTTCTCAAAACTTCTTTGAAAAATCACAAGTTTTAATTATTTCAACGTATTTACTTCGTTGGAAATAACAGTGTAATCGATGTTAATTTTTCTCTTTATTGTTAACTTTTATAAATAATATTTTAGTAAACAACATTACTTAAATCTTTGCTTAAATCTTCTGTTTTTCTTGAGGTGAATTTATGGGTAGTCTTAAAGAATAGTGCTATGATTATTTTGCTCCAATAAAGAGAGAAATGAGCAGAATGTAAACATTTAAAATGTTTAAGTTTCTATCACTCCTTGAGACGTGGCATATATTTTTATAAAATCACTAAATACTTTTTGCTTTCTTGTTTCAAAGTTTCTAACTTTTATTAATGAAGACAAACTAATACAAAATAAAATAAGTTTAGGAGTGGAAAAAGTAAAGCCGGTTAGGGGAGAGGTGCTTCTGGTGGTGTGATCTTTAGAGGGAGGAGGAGGCTCTTACTTCCGTGAATGGAAGCAGGAAGCAGTTTAAGGAACAGAAATGCAAATGTAGGGGAAGGGAATGGGGTGGACCGACTCAAGGATGAGCTTTCTGGCCCAAACGCCTATGGGGCATACCCTGCTAGTTGAGAGGGTGCTCTGAAGATGATTCTCCCTCAAAATAAGCTAATGAAGTTTTCGATCCAGCAAATAACTAATTTCACAGAAGTACTTACTAGCGTTACACCTATCACCAGCCACCAGCCATCTTGATGCAGACTGTGAGAATATCTCTTGGTGCCATGAAGAATTGGGCAGTAAGGGCTTCAGGGTTTCTACACACTTCTTTCTTTGTCCACTGTATTGCCAGTAGACAAGTCTATTCGTCCAGAGTTAGAAGGTAAAAAGTATGTAATTCTATCTGCCCATTTAGGGAGATTAGGATGCATTATTTATCACAGTAAATTTTTAACTGCCTGCAATGGATAGAATTAGAACAGCATATGAATATATTCAAAGCATTTGATTTTATAGTATTTATAAAGGATTTTTTTAATTTTGAATTTTAGTGGGTACATTGTTTTATATATTCATGGGGTACATGAGACACTTTGATACAAGCATGCGATGCATAATAATCACATTAGGGTAAATGAAGTATCCCTCCCCTCAAGCATTTTTCTTTTGTGACAAACAATCCAATTATATTCTTTTATTTAAAAATGTACAATTAAATTATTACTGACTATAGTCACCCTGTTGTGCTATCAGATACTAGTTCTTAATCATTCTTTCTAATGATTTTCGTACCTATTAACCATCCCCACTTTCTCCCCTAACCCCACTACACTTCCCAGTCTCTGGTAACCATCCTTCTACTTACTGTCTATTTTCTTGGGTTCCATTGTTTTAATTTTTAGGTCCTACAAATAATTGAGAACATATAAAGCATTATTTTGATTCCAGTATTTAAATACATATTTTTCCTTAAGTGCAGAAAAATAAAAAGTGAAAATATTACCTTGATCCCACATTCTCCAGCATATCAGTTACTGTTTACATTTTGATATAAATATGTTTGATAAAATTGATAAAATATATTTCTTCCAGTCTTCTAAATACACATTTTATTAGTGATCTAAGGCTTAATTATGCTGCAGTAACAGAAAACTTAAAAAAGATCAACAATAGGCCGGGCGCGGTGGCTCACGCCTGTAATCCCAGCACTTTGGGAGGCCGAGGTGGGCGGATCACAAGGTCAGGAGATCGAGACCACGGTGAAACCCCGTCTCTACTAAAAATACAAAAAATTAGCCGGGCGCGGTTGTGGGCGCCTGTAGTCCCAGCTACTCAGGAGGCTGAGGCAGGAGAATGGCGGGAACCCGGGAGGCGGAGCTTGCAGTGAGCCGAGATCGCGCCACTGCACTCCAGCCTGGGCTGGGCGACAGAGCGAGACTCCGTCCCAAAAAAAAAAAAAAAAGATCAACAATAGTTTCTTGCTCAGACTATATGTCTGAGACTTGCTGGTGCTCATCTGGATAAGATCTTCAGTCCAGAACCCAGGCAATGAGCAACTTCACGTGTGGCAGTGCGGGAGAGGAAAGAGGTAGAAGAAAATGAGACAAGATTTGCACCTGGTGCGTGGAAGCGGCTCCTGTAACTTCTGTTTACATTTCACTGGTTAATTCAAGTCAAAGGGTGGAACCTGGCATCAAAGAGGCAACCTAGTATGTGGTCAAGCTAGAGTGAAGGGGTATGGATTCACAAATTAACAAATGTTTCCGTGACTGTGGAGCAGCTCTTTCACGATTGAGAATTCAGCGCCAGTAGCAGCACCGATCTTCCTGTGTAATGACGGGTCATCAAAGCCAGGTAGACCTTTGTAAGATTTTTTTACACTAACATTCATACTGCATCTTCATATTCTTTAGGAAAATAGCAGAATAACAGAATTTTAAGGTCAACGAGAATGAGTACAATCAATTTGTTTGTACAATATATTAATATCTAAAAATAACTTTGCCATATAAAACAATGCCAGTGTATTTTTTTCTTTTCATTACTGCATTTTAAATCAAAACATAAGCTAACATGGTAAAACCCTAGCTCTACTAAAAATACAAAAAGTTAGCTGGGTGTGGTGGCAGGTACCTGTAGTCCCAGCTACTTGGGAGGCTGAGGCAGGAGAATGGCATGAACCCGGGAGGCGGAGGATACAGTGAGCCGAGACAGGCCACTGAACTCCAGCCTGGGCGACAGAGCGAGACTCTGTCTCAAAAAAGAAAAACAAAAAACATGAATTTGGCAGGTTAAGCAGTATAGGAAACAACTTGAATTTAGCAAAGAAACTTGTAGCCAATTCAAGTAAGCAAAACACTGTATCACAGCAATCTAGCCTAATTTATTCTTAGTGGTTCCTCTTATTGTCAAATATTATTCCATTCATTTCATGATAAATTGTACCTCACTGGGTCAGAAAAAAAGCATTCAAATAGAAGTAATTTCAGCAGTTTTCTGATGTCACACTCTGTTTTTTCTTCCACATTTTGAATTATTTTATTGGGATGCATACCCTTATGAGCTCAAGTCTTATCACCAAAGCAGGTTGCTAACTAATTGGAGTTTCATATTATGCTGTTGTCATCATCTTCTTGGATGTTATATCTTTAAGACAGTTTCTATTTGGCTAATGGCATTCTTTATCTCCTGTAGTGTAGGCTTACCTTAAGTGAACCAATATTGAATGTATTATCTTATTTTCACTATTTCCAATAAAGACATGGCCTCAATCATAAATATATTAGGCTTCTTTTAGTGGAGATAGTACAAGGAAAAATGTAGAAAGAGAAAAACTATTTGACGAACAGCTTAGTGAATTTTTGCATTTACAGGAAAATGAATCTTGTTTTTGGTAGCCATTTCTCAGACAACTGTAGTATAACGTATTTTTATATCCTAATTATTCAATTCACATTTCCTTAGTTATAAAATCAGCAAAGAGATCTGTTTGTATTTATTTTTACATAGTAGGCCTTATAAAATTATGAATTTAGAAATTGCTAGATTGGAATTAATTTCACCTTATAAACCCCAACATATTCATTTAATAATATAATCAAGATAGTTCTAGGATAGATGAAAAAATAGAAATTGAACTAGAACATTGAAACAGACTGCTAACTACAAGTTCTAATATTTTTGTTTTTGTTTTACATGTTCAAATTTTCATGCACGCATGAAATATTTTGTGGAATTTAAATAATGTCTTTAAAATGGAAATATATTATGTTTAATGGCCACTAACTTGTTTTAAAACTATGAATGAGTCCAGGAAAAAAGGGCATAATTTAGTAGTTGCCTAAATTGTACCTTCTACAGATGTTCTGAGTTTATTAAAATTATTATTAATTACTTGCATAAAATATTAGCATATCAAACTAAAACCAAAGGATCAAAACTCAAAATGTTAGGTAGATAAAAACTATCATGGTTTTTTGTTCCTTCAGGGATTTATAAGAACTTTCAGTCGTTTGCAGAACTATTGTGAAACCAACAACTGGTTGTTGTTTTGAATCTCAAAAAGGAATTCGAATTTGGGGTTCTAATGCGAAATGACATTGACCCAAAGGAATTCAAATAAGGAAATATTTGAAAAAGTAAAAAGACATTGACCCAAAGATGTATTCATTCAATGGAATATATTTTTCTCTTTTGAAATATGTAATGCAGCTAACAATAGGTATAGTTGCATTTCCTGACATTAGTTTTGTGTTACAGATGACAAGGCAGTTAAGAATGGTCTAGTCTGGATGTTAATTATGCCCAGAAATCCACTGGCTTTGTTTTGAAGATAGCTGAGAATTTGGGATAGGATTAGAGGGGTTATAATTGCAAAGGAAAGCCCTTGCTTGGGAATTCCTTTGGCTTTTCTGACTTAGGTATCTAAATATTGCAAAACAATTAAAATAAGTGTAACTTGAACATTGGCTTTAGGCATAGTAGGATTTTAGAGATGAGGAAAAGTAGTCCATATATGAATATCTGCCAACATTTCCTCCATCATCTCAGTATTAACTTTCTTTTCTGAGAAATGAATTCATTCATTCATTCCACAACCAGAAAGAAGGATGATTCATCCGTTTTAGGTGGAGTAGAGAGGAAGGTTCAGGTGAATTTCCTTTGGACAGGTGAGAAATTTCTAAACAGGGCCTCAAATTGGAACCTGTGTATATTGCTGTGCAGGGAGGTGTAAGCAAGCTGGGTGGTCGTTCTGGGAAAGTCAGATCTTTTGTTGCATCACAATTTATAGCCCTGACTTTGAGATATGTGTAATAATTTCGCAAGTATTTTCAGTCTCTTGGGCACAGTGGCTCTAAATGAAAGTGTGAAGAAGGTGGTTACATCAGCATACTCCCACCTGCTTTAAAATATTTTCTCCTTTCCCCACTTTGGCAAATGGCCTAAAGGTGCTGCTAGCTTCCATGTCCCACCTGGTGTCCTAAAACTTTTCACCAGCTCTCTTTGATCTATGTTCCTCAGTGTCTTCTGAAGCCTGCTTTAAATCCGGGTATTCAGTACTAATTCATTGACTATAGTACAGTCAATACCATACCAAGAATCTGATAAAATAATACACAATTATATACCAGTAGGTAAAAATATCTTTCTTTCTAGGGTTTCTTGCATTTTAATGAAGAGCAATCGTGATTAACTTTAAAAGACTTACTGTGGTGGAATTTGAGGAACAAAGGTAGTCCAGTTAGAGAGATGGTTGGAAAAGAGTAGGTTCTAGGAACTCCCAAATAGTTGTTTAGTTAGCTTTCATTTAATGTGGGCTCTATATCTGGGAATATAAGAGAAACCAAAATGTAAAAATAAAATATTCCTGTCATGAGGACATTAAGAGATTGGTATTAGGACAGTTAACATGCTTCAGAAATATAGGCTTAAATATGCTTTGATTTATTTTCACGACCAATGCCAGCAGCATTATGTGATGATTGCCTCAAAATTGTGAATTCTGCAACCACAATGCAAATTATATTTGAAGAGCTGGATACAGGTTTCCTCAAATAGATGTCCCAGCTAAAAGTAGGGATTTAGACACTTTACCTAGAACTTTGCAATTTATCTGTAGTTTAAGGTTTAACAGTATTTAAATCTATTTTTTCTTTTGTAACATATTTTATTGCTATTTTTATGAAATTCAACTTTTATTTTAGATATGGGGGTACATGTTTAGCTTTCTTACATAGGTATATTGTACCCAGGTAGTGAGCATAATACCCAAATAGTTTTATCAACCCGTGTCCCCCTCTCTCCCTCCCCTCTCTAGTAATCTGCTGTGTCTATTGTTCCTATATTTCTGTTCGTGTATGCTCAATGTTCAGCTCCCACTTATAAGTGAAAACATGCCATATTTGGGTTTCTGTTCCTGTGATAATTCACTTATGATTATGACCTCCAGCTCCATTCATGTTGCTGCAGAGGACAGGATTTCCTTCTTTTCTATGGCTATGTTGTAGTCCATAGTGTATATGTACTACATTTTAAAAATTCAGTCCACCATTGATGGGCATCTAGGTTGATTCCATGTCTTTGCTATTGTGATTAGCACAGAGATGAACATATGAGTGCCTGTGTCTTTTGGTATAATAATTTCTTTTCATTTGGGGTTATACAAAACAATGGGATTACTGGGTCAAATGGTAGCTCACTTTGTACAGATATTAACTCAAGATGGATTTAAGATTTAAATGTAAGATCTCAAACTCTTAAACTTCTAGAAGAAAGCCTCGGAAATACCCTTCTCAACATTGTCCTTGGCAAAGAATTTTTGGCAAAGTCCCCAGAAGCAATTGCAACAAAACCAAAAATTGACAAGTAAGACTCAAAGAGCTTCTACACGGCAAAAGAAACAAAGTATTGATAAACAGACAACCTACACCATAGGGAAAAATATTTACAAACTCTGCATATAGCAAAGGCCTAATATCCAGAATCTATAAGGAACTCAATTCAACAAGCAAGAAACAAATAATTCCATTAAAAAAATAGGCAAAGAACATGGACACACACTTCTCAAAAGAAGACACACAAGTGGCCAACAGACATGAAAACATACTCATCATCACTAATCATCAGAGAAATACAAATCAAAACCACAGTGAGATACTGTCTCACACCAGTCAGAATGTCTGTAATTAAAAAGTTAAAAAAAAAAAAAGATGCTGGTAAGGGTGTTGAGAAAAGGGAATGCTTTTCCACTGCAGGTGGCTATGTAAATTAGTTCAGCCACTGTGGAAAGCAGTTTGAAGATTTCTCAAATTTGTTTTTCATTCTTTACTAAAACAAAGATAATTTTAAGTCAAGTTTTAAGTCAAAATTTAAAGTAATTTAAACTTTAAACTATAAAACTTTTCTTTAATTTATTCTGCACTTTAAAATTGTCTATCTAGTCCATTCACTTGAGACCATATTGTTAAAGGAATTAACAGTTAAGTATTCCAGCAGGGTAGTCACATGTAGAATTAGATGTTTGAGGTTTCTTCCAGAATTTGGATCTTATATATCTCAGAAGACTATTCAATAGTCTACTTTGATTCTGTTACAGCAATGTTGTCTTCTGTTTCCTCTTCATAAACCCGCTTGGAGGAGAGTTTCCAATTTATGCCAAGACTGCAAATTAGCACAAGCTGCTGCTGCTCTCCAGCAAATCAACCCGAGGGAAACTGTGGGGGAGAAGGAAAACTCGATGCAGACTCATAAAAAGGTGAGAAATCCTTAGAAAAGAAAGACGGCTACATTGAACTGGTATGTGACAAGGCAGGTAGGTGCCTGTAGCTGACAGCAAAGGGCTTTTGGCTCAGCTGTTAAAGCATAAATTAGAAAAGAGCAGTTGAAATAGTGTCTTGGCTTCCCCCTTGCCTTCTTGTTTGTTGTGGGATTTGGCAATGGTTGCCCAAACCTTTGAATGCCAATACTTCCAATGGCCCATCCTTCTGCTGGAGGTGCCAATAGGGATAAAATCAAGGCAATGCAAAATCCCTGACAGGGTGGAGAATTGAGGAAAACTAATGGATGAGGACTTACCAGCCTTGGCTTTCTCTCTTTCATTCAGTTTCCTCCAAACTTCCAGGGCTGATGGATGACAATTTAAGCAGTCTTCCTTTTCCTTGCTGTTTGAAGGTAGCAAGTTTGACTTGAAAAGTTACTTGGTGCGGTGAAACCAAACAGGAGTGGTTAATTCTGCTTTGTGGTAACTTGAGTTCTTCACCTGAAAGCCCATCCCTTCATAAACATTGGACCTCTAAGGACTGACCTAGGTTCCTTCTTCTGCCCTTCCCCAGTTCATATTAACAGGCAACATATCTATCTCGTCAGGGATAAGCCAAATTAATACTATTATTAAATGTCAAAATACTAAGATATAATTTATTTAAATTAAAAATTTCAGGAATATATCTTCTTTAAATTAAAAACTGTAAATTAGACAACATATCAGCAGATGTATTAAAATTGAAGAGTCAGAATTTGAAATAGACAAAATATGCAACAAGATACAGGGGAAGGTATTATCAATAGGAAACAAAAATAAGATATAATGAAAAATAATCAAATAGAAACACTAGAGGCAAAGAAGTTAACAGTTGAATAAAAAACATAATAGATAGATTGCGTATGAGAATAAATATAGCTGAAGAAAGAATTCATCAGTTGTAAGGTGGGATACCAGTACATTCTTAGAAGGAAACAAATATGATTGAACAGCTGAGAAATATCCACAGAAGTGCAAATATCCAGATATAGAAGTTCTAGACAGAAAATAATAATAAAGGTAATGTCTAAGAATTAAAATTCAAAAGTCCATAAAATTAAAATATCCCTTACAGTGTAAAACAAAAACAAAGCCTTGGGCTTTTTGCAATGGCTTGGTGAAGTGATCTACAGGTGGTATGCAAACTTCTTAGGGTCACCAGATACGGAACTAGATGTCCAGTAATCCCTGTGTGGCATACAGAAGATGCTCTGAAAGCAGGGTAGGGGTACGTTTGCTAATGGGAAAATGTTACTGGAGACAACTTTGGTGGTATACAATAAATACAAACTCTCTTGAGGTAATGAGAGATTGTTGTTCTGATTAAGGAAATGGTTGAAGTAGACGTTTTGGTTCCCCTAACTCTCTTTTCCAAAGTCTTGTCTAGTCAGTACATAAGACAGATGGATCCTCGAGGTGAACAGTATCAAGGATTAAACAAATTGGTATTTCTGATTACCTTCATTGTAACTGGTATTGTACTAACTATAAAGGAAGTGCCTCAGATCATGGGGGATGGTATGCTATCGTTAAGAAAAACTTTATAGACAAATTAAATTTCATAGACTTCAATTGAGCAGAGAGTGATTCACAAATTGGACAGCACTCAGAACCAGGGGAGGTTCAGGGAACTTCGTCCAGCCATGTGGCAAGTAGTTTTTATAGAGAGGGAAAGGAAGTAACATACAGAAACAGATTTATTGGTTACAGTTGAGTGTTTGCCTAATTTGCATGCTGTGATGAGGCATTGGCCCTATATGGACATGGTCTGATATGTTGGCAGCCTGTGCTTGTCTGGAGCTCAGTGGCTGTGATTGGCTGAGACTCAGCTATCTGTTATAAAAATAAACTCTTACTCAGGTTGCAGTTCATTCCTTAGGGACTCAATGTATGAAGGTTCTTCAGGCCAAATTTAATTTAATTTAGCACTATTATAGCCATTCCAGTTTGGGAATCCAGCTAGTCACAATTTGCATTCTTATAGAAAGTGAATCAGTATTTATTTCATGCATTGGTATGGGGATTTTACAATTTAGTAGCCTTTTGTCATATTCTCATGAAGGATTTGGAGTTAAAAATCACTAATAGAAAGTCAGTTTGCTACACTGACAGCATGAGAATTGCCTCTTCAGAGAAAGATCAGGTTGAGCTAAAGATGAGAGGCACCTAAATGAAAATCAGAGGCTGGCTGATAAATCCTGCTAAAATTTAAGGTCCAGTCCAACCATGAAATTCTGAGGAATTTATATAGACTGGAGAAACCAGAGATAGTTCTTCTATTTTGAGAAATAAATTACTGGTTCTCCCATATACTGAAAATAGGCAAGAAACTTAGAGACTAGCAGGTATTTTGGGGTTTTCGTTGAATGAACCATAATGTCACTAAAACTAAATCTGAATTCGAGTGGGGCTTTTGCAGAAACAAGTGTTAAAGATATACCAACGGTGTTGGCACAGACATTTTCATTGGACACTTATGATCCATCTACTCAGATAACATTTGAAGTTGTTGTAACCAGTACATATGCAGATTGCAGGAATTTGTAGAAATTGAATAGTTCAGCGAGTTCTCTTGAAGTTTGGCTAAAACAGCTGAGTTGTTTAGCATATACCACTTAAGAGAGAAAAGTGAGATTGTTACTGAGGGTTGGTTCAAACCACTCCCATTACTGAAGGGTATCAGAAAAATCTGAGGACAGAAATACTGATTGTGCCATGGGTGATATCGGAGAGACATTCAAATAGGAAGAGTGCAGCATAGCAAAGCTTGTTCACAAAGTAGAGACAGTGTATTAGAAAGATGCTAAGAGGATAACTTCAGGGGAGCCTACTGTTTATATTAGCAGTTGCTTCACTGACTATAGAACCAAAAATAGAGCCCACTAAGGATACTGTGTAGTCTGGGTCTTACGATTCTCTCCCAGTCATGGGAAAAGTGGCATTTTACTCCACTGAAAGGATCCTATAGAGTGAGAATACAGAATAAGGGCCACAGGGCTATTATGTAAAGCCTTGAAGAAGAAAGCAAGTTCGGGTTTGCACAAGGGCAATAGCAGTGGAATTAGCAGGGGAAGAATTATTAGACATTCACAGGGGAGTGTTTGGATACTTACAGACCATCGTACTTTAACCGAAGGTCCTGCTGTATGATGTGGCAAATGGGTCCTAAATGAATGAACAGTGAAGCACACATCTGCATGGTTTCTTGTGTGGACATATCTGGAAGCTTACGGGAAAAATTAAAGTGATTGTCTTTAATGCCTGCCCACAATAACAACACAAATCCCGGGTCTTTTGACTTCTGCCTAAGAATGTAGACATCTAGAAGGAGTACCCTTCTGCCTTATAGCAAGAAAAAGATAGATGGTGCTCAAAATCCTAATTTGTCTGGAACCTATTGGAGAGCTAATGTTGTAGGACAACAAATAGCCTGGAATCTGAGGAAAGACAGGTGCCTCTGTGGACAGATAGAGAACAAGCATGGATTCATCTGTTTGTTGAATCCAAGAGCACAAGAGGAAGAGAAGAGCACAAGAGGAAGAGAAGACCACCATACAAGTGAATGAAAAGAATTCACAGTGACTTTTAATTAATTTTCAAAGACTGCTTGTCTGATACTATAAGAATATGGAACCTGTGAAGTCAGCCAGTTGCAGGCTTTTCTCCACTGACCTCAGTGTGTGCTGATGAAAAAAGTTTGTTGGCAGGGCAGGTACTGATATAGACTACTTTGGAGATGCAGCCTGAAGAAGAGGTACATCCATCACTGTGGGAAACACAGGAACCCCTCTTTGGTTTTTTTCTCATGTAAGGAAAAAAAGACTTATAAGATGCTAGGGAATAGCAGAAAGCTCTTGGCCCAGTGCAAGGAGAAGACGTCTTTATTGTAGGTAGGGGAAGGAGAAAAAAAAAAAAAAAAAAAAAAAAAAAGAAATGCTTTATCCATAGGTAGGAGCAAGAAATGTGCTCAGAAGAACCCAGACCATTAAAGTTCTCCTTCCATTGAGCTTGGAACGAGATCACTGAGAAAAATCCATATTCTGAGTCTCAGGGAGACAATGACTGCTTAAACTGAGGCTGAATCAGGATGGCAGAGAACCTCGTCCACAACCATAACACTTTAACCTCCAAGACAGAAGCAACAGATTAACACTGGAGAGGACTAGAGAGTTTCCCTTTGAGGGGCTGTTGCACAGGGAAGCCCTAATGAGTGGAGCAGAAACATTGTGAAAACCCACCAGCAAACTATCTCCAACCTAAGAACAAACAGGAATTTAAAGACAGTGGTGAACAAAACTAAATATTGCAACAACAAAATCCAAACCGGGCTCAACTCTTGAGTTAAATTTGCTCAATTTCCCACAATAATAACCTAGTAGAAAAAAAATGACATTTACCTATAGCATAAATACTCCTTTTATCAGCCTCTACCACTTTGAATGCTATGTCCGGATATCAGTTAAAAAAATTAACAGACACAAAAATCCAGTGAAAAACAAAAGAAAACCACCCTTACTGACAAGAAACAAAGCAATCAACTGAACAAAACTTAGGGATGATCCAGATGTTGTAACAATCAGACAGGTAATTGAAAATAACTATGGTTAATAGGTTAAAGAGGCCGGGCGCTGGTGGTTCAAGCTTGTAATCCCAGCACTTTGGGAGGCCGAGGTGGACGGATCATGAGGTCAGGAGATCAAGACCATCCTGGCTAACACGGTGGAACCCCGTCTCTACTAAACAAAATACAAAACATTAGCCAGGCGTAGCGGTGGGCACCTTTAATCCCAGCTACTCTGGAGGCTGAGGCAGGAGAGTGGCGTGAACCCGGGAGGCGGAGCTTGCAGTGAGCTGAGATCCGGCCACTGCACTCCAACCTGGGCGACAGAGCTAGACTCCGTCTCAAAAAACAAAAACAAACAACAACAACAACAAAAAGAAAGTGCCAGAAATGAGAACTTTGATAAGAAATATGGAGAATGCCTTTGGTGGGCTCACCAGCAGACTTGACACAGCTAAGGAAAGTGATAGAGGAAGTGAAAGTGAGTTAATAGTAATTACCTAAACTGTCAAAGGGGAAACGAAACACACATGTGCCATAAGAAAATATCATAGTGTGATATATGTGTCCTTGAAATCCTAGAGAAAACAGAGAAAGAACGTGAGGCAGGACAAATATTTGAAGAGGTAGTGGTTACGAAAATTTTTAAAAATAATTTATCAAACTACAGATCCAATAACTTCAGAGAACCCAAAGTAATTGATTGGATAGCAATTGATTGACTAGAAATCAATAAGGAATTGGCAGATGTAAATAATATTATCAAAGCCTTCACCAACCAAATCGACTTTTATTGAACACTAAATATAAGCAGAATATACATAATTTTCAAGTGCATGTGGAACATATTGTATAGTCTATATATCATGGTTCTGGCCATAATTCAGATCTCAATACATTTAAAAAAATGTACATAGTATATTCTTTGATCATAATGGAATTAAAATAGAAATCACAAACAGATATCTGAAATAATTACCAGATATTTTTCACTGATGAAAAAACATCTAAATATCACTTTAAATGGCAAAAAACACAATTATTTTTGCACCAACCTAATAACTTACAGGTCAAAGAGAAAATCAGAGGGGACATCTGAAAATACTTCGAATTTAATAAAAGAAAATAATTTCTCTATCTTGCAAAATTTGTGGGATGCAAATAAAGCAAAATTTAAAGAGAAAGTAGCTTTTCATGTTTATATGAAAAAATTTTTAAATCAGTGATTTAAAATTTCTCCTTAAGAAACTTGAAAAAAAGTAAATTAAAACCAAAGTAAGCAGGTGCAAAGTAATAATAAAGAACATAAATAAAATCGGAAACGGAAGAGCAGAGAAAAGTCAATGAAACCCAAAGCCTGTGATCAGACTCACCAACAAGGAAGAAGACATAAATTATTACATCATGAACTAAAAAGAGGACATTGTTGCAGACCCTACATACATTAAAAAGAGAAAAAATGATATTCTCTGTAGATATAGAAAAATAATTTTATAAAATTCAATATCCATTCATGATAAACTCTGTAAATTTTAGATAGAATGGAATTTACCCAACATAAGAAATGGCTACAGAAAACTTACAGCTAACATCATACTTACTGATAAAAGACTGAACACTCACTCTAAGGTAAAAAATAAATGTTCTTGCCACTCATATTCAACATCGTACTGGAGGTTCTAGGCAGTGTAATAAGAAAAGAAAAAGAACTACCTATACAAATAGAAAAAAAAATGTGAAATGGTTATTATTCACTTTCAACATGATTGTATTTGAAGAAGATTTCAAAGAATCTACGAAACAAAGTTACTGAAGATACAAGATCACAATTTTAAAAATTAATGGTATTTTTAGGTACTGGCAATGAACAATAAGAAATGGGATACCACCACTGATGGTAGCAGTGGAAAAACATGAGCTACTTAGGCATAAATCTAACAAAATATTTTAAAAATATGTATGGTAAAGGCTACAAAACAGTGAAGAAAGAAATCAAAAAGGCTGAAGTAAATGGAGAGGCATATTATATTCTTTCATGTATTGAAAGACTCAGTAGTGTTAAGATGCCAAATATGTCCAAATTCCAAATTGATCTAAAGAAATACAATCCAAATCAATGTCATAGCAATATTTGTCGTAGAGATGCACAAGAGGTTATACAATTTATATGGAATGGCAAATGAACAAGAATGACCAAAATTATTTTGCCTAGGAAAACAAACTTGACATTCACGTGCTTCCTTATTTCCAGACTTTTTACAAAGCTAGAGATAATAACTCAGTATGGAATTGGCCCGTGATTAGGCATATAGAGTGTAACTGAAATAAGAGTCCAGAAACAGACTCACACATATACAGTTAATTGACATTTGCCAAAGTGCAGAGGCAAATGAATGGAAAAAGTGATAGTCTTTTAAAAAATTGTGCTGGAATAATTTAATATCGATATGCAATAAATTTTTTTACTTAATAAACAAACCCTAAATCTCTTTCTCATCTGTTTTAAGTAACAAGTATTTTAATTCTTTCATTTTATATTCACGGAGTTAGAAAATATATGTGATATTTTCCAGGGAGCCATTTCTTATAAATCCACAGACTCGAGGTTTCTTTACCATAAACAATACTAACTAGGAACATTTTACTCAAAAGATTCCTGAGATTAGGACTTTTCTGCTAGTAAGTACCATTAGTTTATTTACCATAAAATCTCTTATTTACACATTTACAATACAGTGTGACCAGATCATCTGCCTTCTTTTATTCTCAAAATTGTCCTCCAGATGTGGTAATGAAATGATTGAAGAGTAGCCTCATAGCCTCTTCCTTTATATATCCCTTCCAAAGCCTGTTAGAATATGTTCTCAGGTAATTGTTTCAAAAGGAGTTCGTAGCAGGTCAACTCTGAATTCTTGCTTGTTTGGAAAATCCTTTATTATGCCCATGATTCATTTATAAGATATCTTGGTATATAGAATTCAGAATGCTTTTTGTTTTGTTATGTTGCTTTCTTGCTTGTTTGTTTTCTCTCATTTGTTTGAATCCATTGCTGCTTGGTGTTCTGGGAGAAAGTGTTACAGTTGAGAAATATGACAATGGTCTTATTTTCATTCAATTGTAGTCAATCTGATTTTTTTCTTGGAATTTTAGTCATTCTTGTGTATCTTTAGTGTTCTGATAATTTTTAAAAAGCATACGAAAGTATGAGCCCCACCTTTTTTGTTGTTAAGAACTTTTATTAAAGGGCTATCACTACTTAGTAATCAGTGTCTCTCTTTTCTGGTTCATTTTATGCTTTATTTTCTCATACATTTTTTCACTTTCACTTTATGTAACTCTCATTAGATGAATACCGAAAGTATTCAATACATGCTTTCTGTTTCTTGTTTCTTTCATGTATTTTATATTTTCATGTCACTCTATGTTCTAGATCTCAGATTTATTTTCTATTCCTTTACTGTCCAAAACAATAGCCCTTAGTCATAGGTAACTATTTAAATTTACATTAACTTAATTAAAATTAGTTATAAAATCAGTTTTAAAATGCTTTATAGCCACTGTGGCTAAGGGTTACCATATTGGACAGCACAGATCTAGGGCTGTTCTATCATTACAGAAAGGTCTATTGGATAGTGCTATTCCAGTCTATATCTATGGAATATTTCATGCTTGATATTTAAATATCCTAGACTCTGAATGTTCAGGTATTTCATTGAAAACTATTTTTGCATTATTAAAAGAATATTTTTTCAATGCTTTTTAAAATACCAATTGAATTGTTATTAGTGTTTTCTTATATTCCTGACTTGTCTTTGTTATTCTCACTTTATGTCTTCAGTTTTTTCTGAAGTATTTTTCTCATTTGCTGACATATTTTTCTTATTTATCTGGGAATCTTTAGTAGAACAAGTATGACTCTCTGGTCACAAATTTAGGCACATGAGAAATATAACTTCTTTATTTTGTTCTAATCAGATTCAATGTCTATTTCTATTTCTTCGTCATTGCAGGATATCCTCTCTTTCCCAGTGGTTGTAAATGATAACTTATGGAGTTGCATAGCACTGTGGCATTTGGACGGGGTTGGCATACATGTTGTTGTTTTCATTTATCTATTCTGGCATGTAGTTAAATATCGTAATTCCCAACTGATATTCAGTCGTTAGTTCATGCATGTGTCTGCTATTTCCACCTTGTCTTAACTTGGAGTAGTCTTTAGGTCCATTGGCTCTCTCTCCGGTGACTTTTGTTACCCTGATGGGAACAGAGGACACTAACTCTACCTTCAGTCCATCCCCCTACTTTTTTGCTGTGTACTTTGCCACACTGGTACTTTGTTGTCCCTTACACTTATGCTGGCTCTGAGACTTACATCGGTTCTCCTAGGTGAAACAATTTTTCCATATACTTTGGGACTTTCTCTGTGGAGTAGGGGGGCGTGGCATGCTTTCTCAGGAATCCCAATGACATTTCAGTTCTCTTTGCTTTCCTTTCTACTCTCTCCTTCTCTTTCATATATTCTGGGCAAGCGACCATTACTTGTGATAAGTCAAGTATTCTTCGAGACCTTTTGTTATTTCTGAATCGTCACTTTTGAAAATCAAAATATAAAAAATTGGATCTTTTATTGTCTATATTCCTCCATGTTTTTTTTTCTGAGAACAGAGCCCCACCTCTGTCAGGGAGGAAAATACAGGAAGAAGGACTGAAGTGTGACTGATATTTCCATTAGAAAAACGGCACTTACAACTAACTTACAGTTAGAACTCTGTCTTGAATAGCTTCCATTTCAGATATAGCATACGTTTATTTTGTGCATATTCTGGATGGCAACTTCCTCTGCTCTAATTTGTTCATCAACTCAATAGTATCCTCTTTATGTCTTGCAGAAACCTCTTCAAATATAAAGTAGTTTGATTTAGGCTAACACACTCTTCCATCACAGCTTTATTGTATTGTATAAAACTTTACTTTTCTTAACCCCTTAATTGAAGCTTAACACATATACATATAGTAAAGGGCAGAAAGTATACTGGTTGTAAATACACAAGCCATTAATTTAAACCTCAGGGCATTTTTACACATACATAAGCTTATATAACTCCATCACTCTGTAATGTTCTCTTCTGCTACTTCCATGTCATTAACTACTTTTCTTCACTCCCACCAATAAGGTAACCTATATTCTGACTTTTATTACTATAGATTAGTTTTGTCTGTTCATGAATTTTGTATATGTAAAATCATAGTTTGTGTCATTTTTTGGTGACTAGCTTCTTCCACTCAAATAATGCTTGTGAGCTTTATCCTTTCTCGTGCATTTATCAGCAGTTTTTATCTTTCTTTTTAAAACTGCAATGTAGTAGTCCATTGTATGAATATATCAGTGAATTATTTAGATTGAAAATGGAGGACAGGACCTTGTATGTGCGCAGTCAGCTATCTTGCGTGAAAGTTGTATGGTTCTCATAATATAGTACATCAAAGCTGTCTTATGTTGCATGTGGTGATACTGTCACCCTCAAAAGACTGAGTGACTTGAGTAGAGAAATATGGATTGTTATGTTTTCTGTTTTAAAAGTGCCTTACATATATCATGTAGTTAGAATTCAATTAATATATGCTCAAAAGCAGAAACTTTAAGTACATTTTTGCTTCAAAAAACAGGTTAAATGAAAAATAATACTTTTTTTCCCCCACGGGCTAAGTAGGATGTCTTTAATATCAAATGGTATAGCAAATTAAGCATATTATTTATGTGTGCTGATTTATATCTGCACCCAAATTACACCCCATTTTGAGGATTTACTTAAAGTCTAATAGCACTGAAAAGGAAATTTTAAAACATAACATTTTTTCAATCTGTATTGTAGAAACTTCCAGAGAATGTATAATTTACATGAGCATTGATGTAGCGAACTGGTTTGGTAGAGAAAAAGTCTAAAAACATTTACAGCATAAATTGTTGTTGCTGACCATCCGTGATTACTGTTACTGAAATTTTAGAATACAAGATGATTTAAATTAACTTTTCCTTGAATGGCCTATTTTCATAAATAGATGTAATAAGGGCTATTACAGCATTTTGCCAATGCATTAGCATTTAAGAGGAGATAAATTGAGTAATACTGTATATCATTTTGAACAGACTATGTGTGGTGATAGAATCTGATCTGCAAAGACAAACTAACGGGGGAAGATAGATGTTGGGAAATATCCATGAGATATTATTTGCCCTCAAGGAGCAAGAGCCACTGCTTTGCAGATTATACTGTGATTGTATCCTTTGTTCATTGTTTTAGTATTTTCTCCTCATATATAAATATATTCAGTAACTAGTATTTTTGTGGTAGATTTTCTAGTTACAAGAAGAGATTTTAGCTAAGACAACATAGGCCTGTTTCCAGTGCATTAAATTCAGACACGTTAAAATCTGGGGATGTGCTGAGGAAAACAAAATACTATTAAAGTTTCTGTGTCTCTGTGATATCCCCAGGGAGATTTCTCTCAGCTGAAAAGTTATCTTTCACAAAGCTACTTCTAAAGCCATTCAACAGCTTGCCTCCTGTTAGTAGAACCTTAGTGGAAATAAAACCTAATGCATAAGGCAAAACAACAACAAAATTTCTATTGAAGACTTTACAAAAGCTAAAGTATAAACTAAGTGGCAAAATAAATGTGAAGAATGCAGCATTAATTAATATTTGAGGTAGGATTTGACATGAAAAAGAGAATACTTCCTTCAGGTGTGGCTATAATGTCATTTCTGTGGCCAATGAAGGAGGTATTTCATGTTTATATGTGAACACAGCACTCTTCAGTGGCAAACAATAGAATGTGGATTAGAAAAAATTCCTCATATTAATTAGTTATTGAGATAGCAGTTGTGAGGATTACTCCAAAACCATCCTGTCCTGAAAAGGAAAATGAAATTGTTTATAATTAATTTCATTAAGGCCAAAACTACATAAGGTTTTTATGATCAGAAATCTGCTTTGGTTAGATTCATTCTAATCTTCTGCATTCCAGAGAGACAGCTAAACAGGGCCCAATGTGGACATTTTAATCAAGTATTAAAGGAAGTAACAAATACATAAATAGGTACAAAGAACAGTGTGTTTTGTCATTTATCTGTATGAATTTTAAGCAAGTTAACTTGCTTTAGTGTTGTCTGTAACAATAGATATACTCCTAGTTTTCAAAAGAGTTTTACTAAATAAAAAGGATAAATATTAGGAAACTATTCAGACAAATGCCTGAAACAGAGTAAGCCACATATTTTCAATTTGGGCTTTGTTTTGAAATAGACAATTTTTATTGACAGGCAGACATATAATAAATGCACATTTCTTAACTGTATTTTGACAAAAATGTAGATCCTTTACTGAAAAAATAAACAATGTAGGATTCGACATAAACGTTGTAGGATAGTATCTTTCAATAAGGAAGCTAAAGCTTCTGGTTTTCAAACATGGCTTTTCTTGGGAACATCAGAATATGTTCTTGGGTTCCTCTAGAATTGGTTATCTCATGATAAATATTTGCAATTTTTCATAGCTTTCCATTTAAGGGAATGAATTACCTACTTTTCTACAAATTGGGTATTTGTTGGAATTTTCCAATAATCACAGTCTCAAAATAAAAGTAAGTTTTTAAGAGAATAATAAATAAATCCCCCCATTTCCCTCTCCAAATAAACAAACAAACAAACTTGAGCAAATTCTTGGGAGGGATTTGGATGGAAAATACCTTTAGAAATATACTCACTGTAGCCTTGGTCTCCTGATAAATGGACCCTAAATCACAGGAAATTTGGCCACCAATTATTCATACAGTTATTTATTATGCTGAAGAGTCGGCAACTCTTCTTAGAAAAGTCACAAAAGAGTATTTCTTGTACCAAAAACAATGAGCGATTGTCTCAACATTGTTTAGATTGAATTCAATAACTTATTCAATTTTTACAGGATGGGAAATTGATGTTGCAACCATGAACCTCCCCTCCACTTTTGAAGAAATGTCAGAATAGTTTGATTTTAAAGAATATTCCATTTATAAATATATTCTTCTATACATATGTTTTTCTTGAGACTGTGATTTAGAGTAGGGCAAAATGATGTGAAAATAAGCTAAAAAGCTAGAAATATAATTGAAATATAAAACAATATTTTAAGAAAATTAAGCAAATCCAATTCATGATCATGAAATAAGAGAAAGTCTTATCTGTCACATTCCAGAAATTCAATAATATTTACATCGTATTTATGTATAACATGGTGATCCTCTATATAAAATAAGGATAATAGTAATACTTTACTATTGCTATTGGGAGGATCATACAAATAAATAAATCAATCAAAGCATATAGAACAATGCTTGACACTTAGTAAACCCTGAAAAAAAGGTTACTGGTTCCTTAATTGTATGGAGTTTCAGTTTTAAACTAACTCTATTGTGAATTTTAATTTTGCTTTGGACATTTTAGTTTCTTGGAAATCTTTCATGAACCTCAACTCCATAATTATCTCTATTTGTGTTTGCATTTCCCTGATGGAAAAAGTGCTGTAGTGTTAAGTATGAGGCTTTCGGAGCCAGAATCTCTTGATTCAAATCCCAGTTCTATGAATTCACTTTTGTACAATTATGGCCAAGTTACCTAAATCTTTTGTTTCTCAGTTTCCATGTCTGCAAAACTGGGAGAGGAGTAATAACAATTTCATAGAGCTGTATAGAGAGAATTGAATTTATAAATCGCCATAAAAATACCTTAATCTAGCATGCAACTTTAACTGTTATTTTCACTTAAAAAAAAATAAACAAGCTTTATCCCTAGACATGCTTTTCTGTTCTTGTCTATTAGCATTTCTTTTGCATCTTATCACAGGAGAGCAAGCTCACATGTTAAGTTTCTTTTTATTTTATGTTAAAGCATTTTTATGTCTGCTTTTAAATATGACTCCTTTATATGCTTTAAAAAATAGATACAAGTGCTCACTTCTTTTAGGGTCAGGAGAGATTTTATTGGGCCCCAAATTTGCTGTTGAGGTATTAGAAAATTTGTAGATTACACTTGGCTTGGTCACTTTGTTCATGAACTGGCTGAATCCTTTTTCCTATTTATAGCTGAAGGGAGTTTGAATGTGAGCGCCTTTTTTTCTTTTTCTCTCTCTTTTTTTTTTTTTTTTTTTTTTTGAGACAGAGTTTTGCTCTTGTTGCCCAGGCTGAAGTGTAATGGCACGATCTCAGCTCACCACTACCTCTGCCTCCTGGGTTCAAGCGATTTTCCTGCCTCAGCCTCCCGAGTGGCTGGGATTACAGGCATGCACCACCATACCCGGCTAATTTTGTATTTTTAGTAGAGACGGGATTTCTCCATATTGTCAGGCTGGTCTCAAACTCCCAGCCTCAGGTGATCCACCCACCTAGGCCTCCCAAAGTGCTGGGATTACAGGCATGAGCCACCGCATCCTGCCACAATATGAGCGCTTCTTAACCCAAATACTGCAGCGTTGCAAGCCTTTAGTGGATTCTGTCTTAATTCCAGTGATTACTTCTTTGATGGAATCTGCAGAGGAATTGTCAAACTCTAATGCTTGAAATCATATACTCTTTCTTTCATGTGATCAGTAGTAACCACTCTTTTGTTTTTCATGAGTTTCATGAGTTTCTGGTTCAATGCAGTCTCAACCTCCTCGGTTCAGGTCCAGCCTTAGCCTTCCGAGTGGCTGGGACTATAGGCACACACCACCATGCCCAGCTAATATTTTTTAAATTTTTTGTAGCGATGGGGTCTCACTATGATGCCCAGGCTGGTCTCAAACTCCTGGGCTCAAGTGGTTCGCCCACCTCGGCCTCCCAAAGTGCTGGGAATATAGGTGTGAGCCAGTGCACCAGGCCCTGCAACTCTTAAATAGAAATGTCTACTGTTGGTATCTTTGGAGAGAAGGGTCCATACTTCTTTTTACCCGGTGATCTGAAACTAGGAAAAGCGATTGGTTTATACACACGTGATGCAAATTCTTTCTTCCTTATTGTGGAGCACCCTGTTTGGAGCACACGGTGTTCCTGCCTCCTTCCTACAACACTTACTGAGACAAGTCTTTCTCTCCAAGGTGACAGTATACCATTGCCCATGTATTCTGATGGTGACCACAGGGGTCAATTTACTTGTGGGGATACATTATTTATGTTCTGTAGCCTCATTTTATCAGTGATAAAGTTAATGTTTTTAATATTCCTCTGACTTAATTCTCTGCTTGCTTTCCCCCTTTTCTCTTTCTTCTCTCCCTTCTTCTTTTTTTCTTCTTATCTTTCTTCCTATTTTTTCCCCTCCTCTTCCTTCTGTTCCTCTTCTTTTGTAAATGTTTTATGTCCCATTGAAGAATATGGGGTAGTGCTCTATAATTATGAATGAGAAAGGGTTAGCAAAAAATGTTTAAATATTTCATAGCTTCACTGATGTTTTATTTTGTTGTTCTGTTAGTTACTGACAGAGGTGTGTTCAAACTCTAAACTCAGATTAAGAATTTTTAAATTACTCCTCTTAGGTCTATCAATTTTTATTTTGAAGCCCATGTTATTAAATACTTACAGATTCAGGATTATTATTTCTTCATGATGAATTGGACCTTAATCATTATGAAATTCACTTTCTCTAGTAGCACTTTTTCTCTTTAAACCTATTTTGTCTGATATTAATGTAGTTACACCATGTTTAGTTAATGTTTTCACAGTATTCCTTTTCCCATATCTTTTCTTCCAATATAAGGACTTTCAACATATTCTTTAAATATAAGGTTCTTATATTTAAAGTGTAAACAGCATAGATTGGGCCTTTTTTCAGAACTCTTCTGAAAATATTTCTCTTTTAATTGAGGTGCATAATTCATTTACATTTATTACATTTACAGACGTGTTTGAGCTTAGTTCTGCCACCTTTCTATTTGTTTCCAATTTTACAATCTTTCTTTGGTCCTTTTCTTATGTTTCCATTCCTTCTTTTGGGTTCATTAGGATAAAAAAAAAAAAGACTTACCTCCTTTATCAGCATTTTATCACTATGTTTTTAAAATTTATTTATTGATCACCTAGAGATTACAATATGCATTTTGTCTTTTTATAATTTGCCTTAATGATTTTACAACTTTCCATACAAGAAACTTCAAACAGTAATTTCTTTTACCCATACCCCTACCTTTGAGCTATTGTCATATACGGTACTTCAGTATATCTTATCAACCCCAAGACATTTTATATTACTGGTCTAAGCAGTTAAGATTATTTTATATTTGCTCTCATATTTGACCTTTCTGGTTCTCTTTAGTCCTTTCTAAAGTTTTGTCCTTTTTCTCTGGTGTGAGACTACTTATGACAAATGTTCTTGTCTTGACCTCACCTTAATTTTTGGAACTCTTTGTTTTTTGACTTACAGAAAAGTTCCACCGATAGTACTGATTATTCCTATATGCCCTTCACTCAGTTTTCTCTAATGTTAGCATCGTATATAATCATGGTATAATTTTGAAAACTGAGAGTTAACAATAATATGATATTATTAGCTAAACTATAGACTTTGTGTGGATTTCATAAATTTTTACATCAATGTCTCTTTTTTGTTTAAGGATCCAATCTGGGACACGACTCTGCGTTTAGTTGTCACGTCTATTTTGTCTCTCCCAATCTATGACACTTTCTCAGTCTTTATGTGTTTTTTTTGTAATCTTGATCCTTTTGAAGAGTACTGGTTAGAAATTTTGTAGAATGTCCTTCATTTGGGGCTTGTCTGATGTTTTCTCATAATTAATTAAGCTTATGTATTTTGGGAGAATACTACAAAGGTGATGTGCCCTTATAATTTCAAGAGTAGCATGATATCAACATGACTTATTATTGGTGATGCCAACCTTAAACTCACTTTATTACCGTGATATCTGCCAGTTTCTCTGCTGTGAAGTTACTGTTGTTCCCTTTCTATTCTCTCTTTGTTGAAAGTGAGTCATTAAGAGAAGTAATTCTGCACTCAAGGAGAGACAAATTAAGTTCCACCCCTTAAAGAGAGAATTACCAAAAATTTCATGAGTGTATGTTAAAATCACAACAAGAATTAAAAAAAAATAGGGTGATACTTGAAGCTAGGCCACTATCCTATTTTTATTTTTTCCAGTGAAATTATACATAAAAATAATTCATTATAATCTGGGTGTAACTAGCTCATTAAATCTGAATTTCATATGCAGATTTGTTATATTTATATTCTGTTCCATTTTTCAGTTTTGTATTCACCAAAAATTCATTCATGTGTACTTTTTACATGTAACATAATGTTTTCTATCACTGCTACTTTAGAATATGTACTACTCGCAACTCTACTTTTTAGTAGGATGACAACATGATGTGATAGCCTAATTATTTGATTGAATTGAATTGGTCTTCAAAGAGTCTTGTTTGAAACGGGCAGATACATTTTCTCGGAGATGGGCTCTTTGGCATTTGGCCAAAAGAATGGGTGAATCAGTGAACCATGAAGATGTCTCTTTGCTTGAAGTCATATAAATAACAATTAAATATTAATGAAGTTGTGGATATTGTTTTGACACAGATCAATATTCAACTTAGCAAGAATGAGATGAAAGGAACTGATTTGTGTTCAAGCTCAGAAGCAGTTTCATTCAGCGACTTTTTCTGGTGAGACAGCAGTTCCTCTAGTACGGAACATGAAGGACTGACAAGTTACACTCAAGCATGGCAAAGAGAGGAAAAAAAGACGTTGCAGAGGGAAAAATAACTCTCTAGTCTTAGAGACCATGGAAGAAATAGAGATAATAACTGTTCCAACAGATTTCTGACAAAAAGAAGAGCATAGAAAAATTTGAAAAGAAATAGGAAAGAACAAAAGTCTAGGATTATAAGAATAGTTGTCTGCTTACCAGCATGTGCCTTCATTAAAAACTGACCATTTAGAATATTTAACTTCAACACTAATTCTTTCAGCACAAGATGTATGTCAACTAAGGAGCCAAGCCAAAGGAGATACAATGAGCATTACTGGTAGTACCTGCCAGTAAGCCCACCTTCCAGTCTCAAACATAGGTGGGAATATGGTCTCAGTGGAACCTATCAGACTTTCTCCTGAAATTATGAGTGATAGACAGAGGTTACGAAGCGTATGAATCTATTGGGTGCTATGCTATCTTGACAATAGTCAAGGTTCATGAGTTCCTGCTATAGAGAGAAGAGTTGGCCTTGGTTCTAGATTTTATTTTTTATTTTTAAATTTTATTTTTGTAGAGACAGGGTCTTGCTATGTTGTCCAGGCTGGTCTCGAACTCCTGGGCTCAAGCAATCCTCCTGCATTGGCCTCCCAAAGAGCTTGGATTAAAGGTGTGAGCTACCATGCCTTGCTGATACCAGATTTTTTTAAGGGCCTGATGATTCCAATTTTTATTTGATGTTGTAAGATTCTCAGTATCTTTCAAAATAAATTTCCTTAATGAATCATTGAGGTATTCAGAATAACCCAGTCCACTGAGAACCTGAACAGAAGAAAAAGGCAAAGGAAGGGAGAATTTGCTTTTTCTGCTTGAGTTGTAGTGTCCATATTCTCCTGCCCTTGGACATGGGATAGGAGCTCCTGGTTCTCCACCCTCTGGACCCAGGCTGTATTCCACCACTGGATTTCCTGATTTTCCAGTTTGCAGATGGTAGATCATGGAACTTCTTGGCTCCATAACCACTTGAGCCAATTCCTATAATTAATGTCCTATTATATATGCACATATCCTAGTGGTTCTCTTTCTCTGGTGAACCCTAATACAGCCACACTGTTCATAATGTAGTGGCTCCTTGAGCTTTTGCAGTTCTGCTTTTGTATCATTTTTGGGGTCCTGCATTCCTGGTAAACTAAGAAATACCTGTCTGAGGTCTGAATACCTCATCAGACACTACCTTGGACTAGTTAGTGCCCCAGTCTCTGGTCCAAAAATTGAAGACTCTCTCTTTTCCCTGTTTAGGGGGAACTTGCATCTGCTGCAAAGATATTCTCTCTGCTCCCTTCTGCCCAGTCTCCTATCAGTCTCTTCATTTTGCTTAGGCTTTTGTGAAAGACAGGCTTCTTTGGCCTTTTCTTAATCTTTTTGCTTCCAAAATCTCTGATTCCTAAAATTTAAAAAGTCTGGCTAATTGAAACGAAAAGAGTAGACAGGTTTGAGATAAATTCAGGTTTGAGATAAATGTACAAAGCAAGATAAAATGTAATATCTCAAAAGATCAATGTATCAGAATTAAGTACTAGGCAATGAGTGTGCAAGAATTTGAAAATATATTATGTGGTCACTCAGTAGAGGTGGTTAATAGTTGAAAGATGAGGATGTTTATTGACTCTGGCTGCTGACTTCCATATTTTTCTAACTGCCAAATTGACCTTCACCTGTAAATATAGGCCAACCCCTTCATCTAGATCAATTTTGATCCCAGATAAATTGCTCTCTGAAACAGCCTGGAATCAGAATTGTATTGAAGCCCTTCTAACTCTGATGCTCTGGTTTCTTGATTCCTGGTATGCCCTCTGGTTATCCACCTCCCTGTGTTGAAATCCCAGATTCCTGATGCTAATAACTTGTCTCTTTGCAGCTCTATTACTGTCAATTGTTGGACACTTTTGCTTTATAACCATCTGGATTGACATCCCAGATAATCATTCTATGTGCACATTTTAACCTCTGGTTAATCTTTCATTTTCTGATCAGTTCTCGGACTCATGTTCATGAAATCCATCCTTAGATTGGCATCACCTTAGCCATATCCTTACAAAGCCTTTCATAATTAGACATATTTGGATTGGACTTAGAAGATGATTTCAGTCAATTCTGGTGACTTTAAGTCCTGGAAATGGCAGAATGGTGAAAAATAATTAGTAGATGTTCCAGATCTTCTGGTGCTTACGCAACCATTCATGGACGTCTTTACTTCTGTCTTTGTTCTGGTTATTTAGGTAAGGTATTAATCAAAATGTAAAAAGGACCTTGATGGAGACAAACAGTTTCTTTCACAGTGGAAATTTACCCATTTCAAGGACACTGCTGCTAAATGAATCTGATTTGTGATTTTACCCTTGTGAGCTAGTTGCAGTACTTAGTTTTGTTATTAGAAGATGGTTTTAAAAGGGCAGCACAAATTTGTCTGGTAATAAGATAAGCAGACAAAAGGTCAAAGAGCCACTGCCAAAGAGACTGTTTGCTGAGAATTGAAGACAGGCTTCCCGTTTCAAATGGTATCTAGGGAAATTTCCACTAACTCCAATGCCAGTAGAATGAAACCAAAAGTGAAATTGGTAGGTCAGCAGTACTGTGCCAACATCAAAGTAGGTCGAAATTTACTTAGTTTCTCTTTTGCTGAATGCACCTCACCAAAACTGCAGGACCTCTAGCAAACAAAAAAAGCAGAGTAGCCATCCTTCTACAGAAAAAAAAATGCATATGAATATAGCTAATTTATTGGGCACCCAACCCCACATATCACATTAAAACTATGCAGCATACTTTCTCCACATAATTAGTCTCATAAAACTGAGTGGATACAGGAAGAATCCTGGTGGCAGACAAGAGTGGATTTTAATTTTTCTCAAAGTTCAGAATGTTTAGTAAGTGCTAGGAAGAAATCTTATTTACAACATATGGGTGGCTGTTGAAGGGCTGAAAGTTGTTACAGAAATCCTACTGTCCAACCGTATCTGCAAGGAAGGGATTTGAAACACGTCCAAGTGGTTCTTGAGTGGGAGAATAGTAATCGTATGCTCCCCATTTTGACAAAACTTGTGTTTGGAAAGATTTTATAGTTGTTTAAGGATAAATATAAAGGAAATAGCGTATTGGAACAGGAAGATTAGGTTTAAAGGGTGTATTAGTTTTCTATTGCTGCTGTAAAGAATTACCACAATTTAAAACAACACACATTTATAATCTTAAAGTTCATTAAGTCCTAAATCTGAAATGGATCTTTCTGGGCTATAATTAAGGAGTCAGCAGTGCCGCATTCCTTCTGGAGACCCTAGGGAGGATCCATTCCTTTTCCTTCTTGTATAGATCACCCACATTCCTTGGCTCATGTCCCCCTTTCTCCATCATAAAACCCAGCATATGACAGAGTCTGTCCTACTGCCATCTCTCTAGTGTTTTTACATTTGTGTCCCCTTTCACTTATAAGTACCCTTGTGGTTACACTGGCCCTGCCCTGTTAATCCCACATAATGTCCCCACCTCAAAAGTCAATTAACTTTAACTATGTCTGCCACCTAAATTCCTCTTTGACCTGCAATTCTAACTTATTTGTGAGTTCTAGAGATTTAGACTTGGACACCTCTGCATCTCTGTTATTCTGCCAAACATAGAGGGCAATATAATTAAGGCTGTACATTCAAAGCTCTATAAATTACTTATTATATGAATGGGAGGGAAATTTTAGAAATTAAAATCTCAAGAAATGTTTTTAATAGGTAAATAACAATATACTCTCTGTGATAATTGCTAATTTCTTCCTTCTTAACTTTTATAATTATTATTATATCATCTACATTTCTGGAACAATAGAAAATAATAGTGATGATGAAAGAAAAGACGAAAAAGAAAAAAACCCAACAGTATCAACAGTATAAAAATTAAATAAGTGGCTGGGTAAAAAAGAAATATATGGAAATTATTGAAACAGGAAAAGTTTTCCCTTATCCCCTTCACAGGGCATGTGACGGGGGGAGTGACTCACTTCTTCAGTGCCCCACAGCAAAGAACCCCTAGGGGAAGTGTGCACAAGGGCTGGTCGTGGAGAGCGTGGGCTTCAACCCTACCGCAGCCTCTAGCGTTGAGTATTTACAGCTCCCAAAGCCGCAGTGGGCATGTGTTACAGTGCTCTCTTTCAGCTTAGCAGTCCACAGGTGGCTTGTGTTAATGAGCTCAATGAGACCCTCCGCCTTCTTCCAAGGACAGAGGGCTTTCTGTATCCTGGGGTTCTTGCCCTAGCGTGCCAGAAAAATCGGATCAAACGTGGGCTTGGAGAATGAGTGCGAGGTGTTATTGAGTGGTGGAAGTGGCTCTCAGCAGATGAATCTCAGCAGGTGGAAGTGACTCTCAGCTAGGAGGGGGATGGAGTGGGAAGGTGGCCTTCTCCTGGGTCTGCCGCTCATTCAGCAGCCGGTTCTCCTCCCACTGCCCTTGGCTGAATCTTCCTCGGCATCCATGTGGTTCCAGCCGGCCGTGTCTGTTGGTGTGTTCTTCGGCTGGTGTGTTCCTCTCAATGTCCAACTGTTTGTGTGTGTGCCCGCTAGATTCTCAGGGTGGTTTTTATAGGCATAGGAATGGGCATGGGGGGTGGTTGGCCAGGGTGGTCTTGAAAAATGCAACAGTTGGGTGTGAAAACAGGAATGCCTCTCCTCACATAAGTCCTCGGGCACAGGCCCGAGGGTGGAGCCTTCGCCAGGGACCCTGCTTTTCTTTACCCAGCACTTCCCTGCCTACCTCCTGTGTCATTACAATACATAGATACAAATATAATGCAATTTATTTATATGTGTATAATATCATATACACAATAATGTGCATATATAATTTAAGTGTAGATATTATAATATAATCATATACATGTATATATATGCACCTATATATAATATCATTTTTATACATGTACAAATAATATTTTAGAGCAAAAGACCTCATATCAATAGGAAGAGAAATTTCATTCCCATGTTTACAAAATGACATATGTGAAACAGTACTCCTTGAAGCAATATTATAATAGAAAAAGATTGGAAACAATGTAAAATTTTTAAGTATCTCACAATCAAATAATCTCATGACAAATAATGTTTATTGTCCCACACTAAAATGGAAACATTTCCAGTTTTCAGCAGTAAGTATCCTACTGGCTTTTTATTCTAGGACTAAATTTAGTTTAGGAATAGGAAAATGAAGAAAGCCATTCTTCTACAAACCCAAGGCTATAAATATAAATTTTAAATTCATCTCTATATGCACACTAAGAGACATTCATGTCATATAGGCATAGTAAACATTACATTAAGGAAAATGTTAACAGGGTGTACTTCTGGTGAATGCAAATTAGATTTCCGAGAAAAGATTTCACTTTGTCATACTCTACACTTCTAGATTTTACCATGAATATTATTAAAGTTTAAAAATCTTACGATACTCTTAAAAATAACAAGATTGAAGTGGGCATTTTCTGTCATAAGAAAAATTGATACTTCTTTAAGCTACACAGTGGCAAAAATGAGGAGCTCTTTAAGAAGGTGTAGAAAAACCATAAATAGTGTAAAAACTGTGAAGGAGAAAAAGGATGTGGAAGACAAAACAAAGAACTGACAAAACCAAGTAATGATATTTCTACAGTAGGCCAAAAGTTACAAATAGAAGCAATTTTCAGATACTAAACAGAACATTTCATTTCTTCTGATTTAAAGCAAGATCTGGATATGTAAATTGATGAAGTCTTAGCATTCCAGGAAAAATCAATGAATGAGCCATATCTACACACTTGTCCTTTGCATTAATAGAAAGGATTCTAGTCATATGGGAACTTTACTTTTGAGGGAATGCATAAATTGGATTTCTTTGGGTTACCTATGACAAATTCCAAATAAATTGATTTGTAAAACTAAGGGGCACAAATCATTAACTTTTATAGTTTTGAGAAAAACAAATGATGGCCTTAATTTTGGTTTTATTATTATTATTGTTTTACCTACATATTTTACCTAATATGGTAGGCAATGTAAAAACATGGACATATCTAAGGCTACTGTTAATATTCCACTGTGGTACCTATAACAAAGGAAATGCAAAAATCATAGTTATCATGCTACTTGATTATTTAGCATCACAGTCTAAGTACTTGGCATGAGTACTAACTTTTTTTACTTCCAGCAGGATAAAATTGAGCAGAGTCAAGAGCTCCGTATTATATTTAATATGTGCAGAACTTTTTCCTTACAATGTCTCACCTGCAGTGTGTTCTAGTTTTTTCCCACTCTGCAAAGCCTAATCCCTGCAGCAACAATAGAATCATGATCTATGACACTGTTTCTGCTGTGTAGAGGTGAAAAATCAATGTGATATAAAATTTATCATTATTAATATTGGCTAGGAGTAACATATATGTCGTATGTATATATAATGCTGTTATTCATCCTGAAATTAGTGTTGTGTTGCCCTGCAGACCTATTTGATTGATTACTTTTAAATTAAAAGTAAATAAAAAAAATTGACCTTTGGGTACTCAAAAGGTACTTTAAAGGAAAAATGAATAAGAAGAACTAAAGTTTTAGAAATAAAATCTTATATTTAATAATTTGGGTTTTAGAATTTGTGAGAGAAGATTTTTCTTGAAGATTTTTTTTCTTCTAGGGGAAATATATTACTAAATTTCATCCAAGTCTATCTGGATGTGTACATCTTCATAGGAACACATTGGACGCCATGGGTGCTACAGAAATGAAATGTGCTTTGCTCTATCTGTGATGAGAGTTCAAGATGGAGTTTTTGATATTATTATCAGTCTAGAGAATGGTGAGCCCTGAGGTAAACTTTGGGCTAGTCTTCACTTCCCCACATGATCTCCAGGAATTATACCACTGACTTCAAATTCTTTGATGTAAAACAAATAGATTTTCAGTCTTCTGTAAAGGGTCACCAAGATGTAGATTAAGAAAAGTCCCCATATGCCGCCCAACACAAAAACCAGGCAATCACTGGAAGCCCCTCTTACTTACTAAATCTGTATCTGCCACTGACTACTGAAATACTTCAGACATACTTTGCAATTAGATAATTACTACACTCCAAGAGACACCTTCAGCTCTTAATAGTACATTTTGTCTTTTCTGGGAGCAGCAAAGGAGTTGTGAATGGGTGTGAAAATAGTGTTTGTTCAGTAAATATGGTTTTGCTAGAGCACAGTTTTGGTGGCTGCAATCAGTGGAGTGACCCCTTCTAAATCTTGATGTGATATTACTGGAACTTCATGAAATAGAAGAGATCACTCCTTTGTTCTGATTTTTACAGGAATATGCGTGGCTGGAAGCTTTGTAACCTCTGTTTTCTCTCTGGAGGTTTGATAGTTCAGCCCTTTCAGATGTGGATCAGACATACACTCTATGGGGTGTGAAGTGGGCAGAAGGAAAGACAATATGAAAAATCATCTTAAATGACGTTAGCAATCCGCACAATTTACAAGAGTTAAAGTTCCCATAGGAACACAGAGAATGGGAAAGTTTACTGCCAGAATTAAGTAGGTACACCACACACACACACACACACACACACACAGAGAGAGAGAGAGAGAGAGAGAGAGAGAGAGAAGCACACAGGCTTCCAGAGGTCACAGATTTTTTATTTTTGTTTTTCTGCTTTTTAACTGTATCCCCAGTGCCCACAACTTTGCTATGAAGACAAAGGCACTGTGGAATTGAGTGTCTGCTTTTGAAAAGTCAGCTTGTGCCTAAATGGAGTTTGAAGATATCAGACATTCTAGGATTGAGACTGGGAATTCCTTTTGTTACAACAGGCAAGAGTAAGAGCCAATAAATAAAAGAATGCTACATTTTAATTTTCAAAGATACTATTTTATTTTTACATATAATATCTCATATCAGGATGTATCTTGGAATCAATAGTATGTTCCATGTGAATTGCCAGTGTTTAAAAAAAAATGTTTATGGTAAATCAGATAACAGTGCATCTTATAACTGATGGCATCTTTAGAGAAGATGAAATACAGTATTTTCATAGTATGTAATATGTTTTTGATTTGCAATTTATTAGTTTATTTTACTTTTCTGTGGCTGCTGATGTAGTTGCCTGGTGATTTATTGCAATTTGAGCGTTCAGAGTTTGAAGGTGAACTCATTAGCCAAGTAAGTGCATATCCATCTCAGTCAGTGTACGGTACTCACAGCATCAAACAGCTACAGCTTTCTTCCTAGGCTATCCAGTGTATTTGTAATAGTCATTTTTTGGAAAATTGTATTTAACATGTTTAGGCTGTACTGCCGCATTTAAAAATCATCAGCTACTTTGTCAATATGGTAAAATTAAAGGTCACCTTTATATCTTTATGTGTCCTTTATATTTTATTCTGTTATTTTTACAGTAATTTAAATTCCAAATATACCCTGATTCTAAATGGAGTAAAGAAGGATGACTAAGTTGAAGAATCAGATGACAATGGGGTCCTGAAAATCTGAAAAGTAAAGAGAGTTAATGTGATGCTAATCATGTAGACTCTTTAGGAAGTTGTGCATTTGATATAAAATTTCTGAGAGATGACATTACTGTAGACACAGATTTTCATAGTTCCTTTTTTGGTTGTAAATATTGTGTTTTATAGAAAATGTATACATTTATAATATAATTTAATTTAATAACATACAATTGACAGCCAGCTGGTCATTTCTATGGTTCTGTTTTTAGAAGGAGAGTTGCTCTTTCTGCTATTTTGCAAATCACATTTTATTTTTCTGCAGGGTGACAGAAAATTATCAGAACTAAGAGGGCAATTTTATTCCTTCTAAAGTAGTTAAAATTCATCCAGACAGTCAATTTGTGTCTCCCTTGTATATCATTTGCAGCCTACTTTTAGTTTTTCCTCTTCTGTTAAAATGCAGTCCATACGTTTCTCCCCTGATAGAGGCCTCAGACATTTTTTTCTTGATCTGAACTTGAATTCTTGCTCTGTGTTATTGTAACCACTACTTTTTTGTTGGAGAATAGCTTATATTTACTTACTCCCATTTAACCATGTGGAATATGGATTCCCATGAAGAAAAATCAAGCACATTTCAGGTATTATCATATTTTCTGTGGTTCGATTATTCATCTGTAATCTAGAGAAGTGGTCACGGGCAGAGGCTCTCTGAATAGCTTCTTTGAGGTAGGAAAGAGAGTGTTTGACCCTTAACTACTATGGAATATGGGAGAAACCATACTTATTTCTATTTTTCCTCTGGATTCTCTCCAAGTTAAAGGATAAAATAATATGTGGAAAGGAATGGAAGGAAGAAAAATTATGGAATGTTTGCACTGTCAGAGGTAGTTCAGAGAAAAGATAACTTCTAATGTCTATTGAACTCTTACAGTGCTATAAAAAGAAGATAATTATCTTCTTAATACTCTCCATAGTTAGTACTTTACTTCTTATTTAATCTTCAAAACACTTTTTTATGTTAGGTGTTAATTCCATGCTTGCTTTAGAGATTAGACAATTGAAGCTTAGAACTTAAGAAGCTTGCCCAAACTCGTGCAGCTATTGTTAGAGTGAGGGGATTCGAAATGAGGCTTATTTTGCTATAAAGTTCATATTTACTTTATTTTTTCTACATAATGTTATCTGTATACAGTGAAGTTATTAAATAATTTAAAACATCTAAGTAACATTATTGCATTTTTGTATTAGAATATCACCCTGGTAGCAGTGTAGAGAAAGGTTTGATGCAAGGGGGTAATAATAGAGCCAAGAAGCCTTGAAAGCCAGAAAGAGACTTAGTTCAGTCGATGATTAATGCATGAATGACAGTGGTAGTAATAATAACATAAATAATATTTATAAGTAACAAACATTCTTTGTAATATTAGTATTATTGTAATTGTAATATTTGTCTTATTTATCATATTTGTAAGTAACAAAACACTGGATAAAAGACAATCCTCTGCTGAGGACAACTTGAAAAACTGGATTAAACAATACAAACAAAAGCCTTCTATTTAGAAAGGCATCAGAGTGTTAATGAAGAAATACCAGCCCAGGATTCAAGAACAGAAGAAAACCAAGATTGGCAAATTCTAGCACTTGGGCTATTTTCCTTCTGGATGATTGATAATCCTGGGGCAGTTGACAGGCAGTTGAATTTTGCTATTGACAGCCTCACAGAGCTAGGGTAATAGGGTTTAGAGTCCAGATCCCATCAAAAGCAGTGGTTCTGCTAAGCACCCTTTACCTTTAATGAGGGGCTGAAAATTACACCTTTGGGAAAAAAAAAAAAAGAACTAGGAATAGATAGACCTTTGCAGGGACTACAGCTCAGCTATGAATCATTTTAATCTTCAGAATGAAATTGAGTGATCCCAGATTGTTAGTGCAGCCAAGAACCTTACAAAAGCAGTGTAATTCTTTTCTAGAGGAAGTGATGTGGTAGCTCTCAAATAATTTTCTACAACAATTTTACAAATTTAATGTCAGGTACAAAGAAAGGAATCAGGTACAAAGAATACAAGACACCGTGGATGACAGTGAAAAGCAGACAAAACAAACAGATTCAGAAGTGCCTTAGGTAATAAAGACAGATTTAAAATAACAGCTTATCTCCTAAAAGAGAAAATAAGCGATTGAGAATTTTTTGAGAAAAACTTAAAAAAAATGTAACTGAAAACTACAATGTTGTTATTGAAAATATCAAAGGATTTTTTTCTTTTCTTTTCTTTTTCTCTTGAGATGGGGCCTCGCTCTGTCACCCAGGCTGGAGTGCAGTGGTAGATCATAGCTCACTGCAGCCCTGACCTTCTGGACTCAAGCAATCCTCCCACCTCAGCCTTCCCAGTAGCTGGGACCACAGGTGCATACCACCATGCCTGGCTACTTTTTAAAATTTTTTGTAGGACAGGATCTTTCCATGTTGCCCACCCAGCCTGATCTCAAACTCCCAGGCTCAAGTGATCCTCCCACCTTGGCCTCTCAAAGTGTTAGGATTAGAGGCATGAGCCACTGCACCGAGCTCAAGGATAGTTTTTAGGAGAAGAAGAAATGCAAATGAAGAAAAAAATATATAAAAGATATCAAATGTGAATGAAAAGGTAAGAAATCCTAAGCTTTGTAGTTAGAGTTGGGAAAAACCAGATGGATGCAAGATTTGAAGAAATGTTTTGCTTTGCTGATACTTATTAAAATTAATAGAAGATATCATACAACAGAGGCAAGAGGTCTTATGTATGAGAAAAACTCAAATCCGAGTATACATCTTTCAGCTATACATTTTATGAATAGCTTAGAGGGTGAATTAGAAAGTAATCTCAAAGATCACATTCTATAGTTGTCTTACTGACATTTCACTTTGACCATGTTGGGTGTTTACTTCATAAACATCTCATTCTTTCAACCTACAGCCAAATGTAGAAGAAACTTTGGGACCTTGATGTTCATTCATTTGTATATTCTAGCAGATCTAAGACCATTTTCTGAGAAAAATCCCATCACTGTCATCAGGTTTTACCTTGGTTTGACTTGGAAGGGCTTTTCATGGCCCCTTGCAGTCTCCCTCTCTTAGAGATTCACAGTGCAAACTGCTTGGGTGACTTGAAGACATTCTAAAGTGAAAAACAAAATTGTTTTAATTGTTTAATTTAGCTAAACCTTAAACTGTCCAAGCTAGACATCAGAACCCTTTTTGTGTATTAACAGTTGTGACCAAGGGACATCCCTTGGGGAACATTATTCAACTCAATTTTGTTCTTACTAAGTTAAGAACAGCTGACTCAGAGTTAAAAGTGAATCTCTTAAGGACTCACAGTGAAGAACAGAGCAAGGATGAAAGTTTGCTTATTATTTGGTTTGATTTTTGTTTTTCTTTTAATTTGGCCTAGTTTTTTCTTTTTCTTAAAAAATACAGCTCTGTTAAAGTAAAAATCCTAAAGTGCTCAGTCCCACTTGACAACTGAAATCACTTTGTAACCTTACTAGCTATATCTTCTGGTGGCAATCGCTATATTTCTAAATTATATGCATGTGTCTATAATGTATATATATGTTATATATGTATATATAGTTTCATATGCATATAGTGTTATATGTATTATAATACAAATTATAATTATCTATAATGTATTATGATTTATTGATTTTAGACTATATCTAATAATTTGTATTTGTGTTATATTAAGACTTAACTTACTTGGAGGACCTCACTTCATCCCCTATCTTCTCAAGTAAATTATAACACATTAGTTATATTATGAACTGTTTAGATAGTTCATATTGAACTGTCATATTGTTCAACTTATAAATATGTAAGAATTATCCCGATATCTTTCTATAATAAAGACTGATTCCTATTTTGATGTTTGATCACTGATAGCTTTAAAGCTCCACACCTCTCTCTTTACCTTTTGCCCCACATCTGGGAAAACGTCTTTACAAAAAAGCTGCCTCCCTTGGCATTGGCAGAGAAGTTCAAACCATGTAGATCCCTGTCTGGTTTCACCTCTTAATCCAAAATAAGCTAGGGTCATCTATTCCCCTTATGGTTGTTTTACTACAGAAGGAACCTGAGCCCTTTTCTCAGAGAATACTTTTGCCATTTACTATGTGAGTAATAAACTTTATTTCGTATTTATTAGTGTCTGTGTGTCCTTCTTCCTGGTATACCCAAATTTCTAGGCAGAACATAATGGAATATACTAGTTTCCCAAATAAAACACATTCAGCTATTGATCAGATTCCATTGTGGTAAGAGAGGATATGATTTCAATCCTTTTATTATGGAATGAGATTTGTTTTATGGCCTAGCATATTTTTCATTTGGGTTGAATGTTTCGTGAATACTTGAAAGTAAAGTATTTCCTGTTGTTCTTGGGTAGAGGATTTTGTATATCTCAACTAGGTCAAAATGGCTGATAGTGTTATTGAAAGTTTCTATGCTCTTATTGATCTTATATCCACGTATTCTGTCAATTACTGAGAGACGGTAGTCTAAGTCTCCAAGTAGAATTGTAGATTTGTCTATTTCTCCTTTCATTTCAGTTCCATCAGTTTTTGTTTTACATACATTGGAGTTTGTAATGTACACGTATTTACCATTAATTTTTTTGATAAATTGTTTATCATTAGGTAATGTTCTTCTTTATCCCTGATAACATTTTCTTTTCAAAAGATATCCCCAGTATATCTTTTCTCTTCAAAAGATTACTTAGTATGATGTTCATGGCACCACTCCAGTCTTCATTTGATTAGTGCTTGGTATGTGTGTATATGTATATTTGTGTGTATATATACATATATATGTGGGTATGTGTGTATATATATATTTGTGTGTTTGCATATATTCTGTGTACATATTTGTGTGTATATATACATATATATGAATATGCATCTATATTTATGGATATATGTGTGTGTGTATGTGTAGATATATGTGTGTACACACAAATATACATATACACACATGTATATATACACATATATATGCATATACACATTTTTTTCCTCTCCAATACTTTTATTTATGTCTTCATAAAATTTTTACCCCTACAACATGTAGTTGGATCTGCTGTTTTATGCAATCTGGCGATCTCTGCTTTTCATTCAGGCTGTTTAGACCATTTATTATTAATGTAATAATTGGCATAGCTGGATTTCAGTCTGCCATTTTAATAATTGTGTCTTTTCACCTTATCTAGGGCTTTGGTCTTTTTTTCCCTTTCAGACCTTTTAAAAAATAGTGAGTGGTGTGTATAATCCCTTTTTATTTCTACCATTGGCTTAGTAATTACATAGCTTTATTACTATTCTATATATATGAATTTTGATAATATAAATGTTGCTAAAGGTTGCTAATATACAGGCATACCTTGGAGCTATTGCAGTATTGGTTCTAGTTCATCACAAACATAAAAATTTTACATGAAGAGTGTCACACAAATGTTTTTGTTTCCCAGTGCATATAAAAGTTATGTTTATACTATAATGTGCAATGGCATTATGTCCAAAAGATGTATACACCTAAATTCAAAAATAATTAAAAATGCTTTCATTAAAAAATACTAAGAAAGAGACAATACATGCTGTTGGAAAAATGGCTTCACTGATGGACTTTCTTGATGCAGTTTTGCCACAAACCTTCAATTTGTAAAGAACACAGTGTCTGCAAAGCATGATAAAACAAAGCTATAAAACAAGGTATGCCTGTACGTCTTTAATTTGCCACAGTTTACTTTCAAATAATATTGTGCCACTTCACATATAGTATATGAACGTTGTAACTGTATACCTCAATTTCCTTATTTTATCCTCTGAGCTATTGTTGCCATATAGTTAATTAATACATATACTAAAAACCTCACAATATATAGTTACTCTTCAGAAAGTCAAATTGTTTTAAACAACTAATTTTTTTTTTTTTTGGGAAAAAAGGACATTTACATCTACCCTTATTTTAACAATTACTGGCAGACTTGATTCTACCCTTATTTTAATGATTACTGGCAGACTTAATTCCTTTGTGTAGATACACATTCCTTCTGCCTGAAAAAGGTAATATTTAATCTAACATTTCTGGTAGTGCAGTTCAAATGGCAATGAGGTCTTTGAACGATTATCTGAAAAGTCCTTTATCTCACTACCATTTTTGAATGATATTTTTGCCAGGTATAGAATTATGAGTTGACAGGTTTTATTTTAGTGCTTTAAAGACTTCTTTTATGTTTGGGCTTGCATAGTTTTGAAAAAGGAGTCTCATATCATTTCTGTCTTTTTTATTTCCATATAACATTTTTTTTTTCCTAGCTGCCTTCAAAAGCTTCCTTTTTTCTTTCTTTCTTGATTTTTTTTAGCAAAGTAATCATGATTCATCTAGGTTTTTAAAAAGTTCATCTGATTTTTCAAAGTCAGTAATCTTCTTGGATCTATGATTTAACATTGTTCACTAATTTTCTGAAGAAAATTCTTGGCTATTATCCCTTCAAGTATTTATTTGCCCCATTCTCTCTCTTTTTCCCTTTTGAGACTCCTGTTGGACATGTGATAGACTGGTATTGTTTCATATATCTTGGATTCTCCATTTGTTTTCTTTCTTTGTTTTCCCTCTTTGTGTTTCAGCTCAGACAATTTCTATTGCCTGTTCTCTAGGTCTATGATTGTTTCTTTAGGTGTGTGTAATGCCCTGATAATTCCATCTAAGGAATTACTAATTTTTGACATTGTGATTTTAGGTATATTTCAATTTGGCTGTTCTTAAAATAATTTCTTACTTTTGGTTGAAATACCCCATCTATTCATCCTTTTTTTTTTTTTAACATTTTCCCCTAGATCTTTAACATATTAAATACAATTACTTTAACGTCCCTCTCTGATAGTTTCAACTGTGTAATGTAGTTTACTCCAGGAATTCTTGGTTAAAGGATTGTGAAGGTTCCTACTTAGAGAATCGGTGTATGGTTCCTGGTTTAGGTTGTTCCTTCTTTCCCCACTCAAAAAATTGGGTTTCTCCTCCCAATTCTTATGTTTTGAGTAACTGGTTTAGTTAAATAAGCTCCTAAAAAAAGAGAAGGCAATAATAGGAGAAAAGGCAAGAAAATATTTCCCGGGATACCTTGACTCTGGAATTAATCAAATCAGATATTAAATTTTCACCAAGATGAATACTGCAAAGCACTCAAGGATGAAGATTTTGATTTTGATTTTTAACTTTTAAGTTCAGGGGTACATGTGTAGGCTTGTTATATATGTAAACATGTGTCATGGGCGTTTGCTGTACAGAATATTTCATCATCCAAGTATTAAGCCTAGTACCCCTTGGTTATTATTATTGATCCTCTCCCTCCTCCCACCCTCCATCCTTCAATAGGGCCCAGTGTCTGTGGTTTCCCTCTCTGTATCCAAGAGTTCTCATCATTAAGCTCCTACTTATAAGTGAGGACATGTGGTATTTAGTTTTTGTTCCTGTGTTAGTTTGTTAAGGATAATGGCCTCCAGCTCCATCCATGTTCCTGCAAAGGACATGAATTCATTCTTTTTCATGGCTGCATATTATTCCATGGTGTATATGTACCACATTTACTTTATCCAGTTTATCATCAATGGGCATTTAGATTGATTCCATGTCTTTGCTATTGTGAATAGTGCTACAATGAATATTCACATGCCTGGGTCTTTATGGTAGAAAAATTTATATTCCTTTGGGTATATACCCACTAATGGAATTGCTAGGTGAAATGGTAGTTCTGTTTTTAGGTCTTTGAGGAATTGCTACACTGTTCTGTAGCATGATTGAACTAATTTACACTCCCACCAGTAGTACAAGTGTTCCCTTTTCTCTGTAACCTCACCAGCACCTGTTATTTTTTGACATTTTGATATATAGCCATTCTGACTGCGGTGGTGAGATAGTATCTCATTGTCGTTTTGCTTTGCATTTAGCTAATGATTAGTAATGTTGAGCTTTTTTTCATATGCTTGTTGGCTTCGTGTATGTTTTCTTTTACAAGTGTCTGTTCATAAACTTTGCCTACTTTTTAATGAGATTGTATTTTTTTCTTGTAAATTTGTTTAAGTTCCTTATAGATGCTGGATATTAGACCTTTGTCAGATTCATAGTTTGTAGAAATTTTCTACCATTCAGTAGGTTATCTGTTTGCTGATAGTTTCTTCTGCTGTGCAGAAGCTCTTTAATTTAAAAGAAAGAAAGATGGATATTTTTATTATGATAGGGATAAGAAGCAAATGTTTTATGGTACCACAGGACTTTGCATATAGTACTCAGTGGTAGAGGGATAAGAATAAGTCTTCAGAGGGCCGGGCGCGGTGGCTCAAGCCTGTAATCCCAGCACTTTGGGAGGCCGAGACGGGCGGATCACGAGGTCAGGAGATCGAGACCATCCTGGCTAACACGGTGAAACCCCGTCTCTACTAAAAAATACAAAAAACTAGCCGGGCGAGGTGGCGGGCGCCTGTAGTCCCAGCTACTCGGGAGGCTGAGGCAGGAGAATGGCGTAAACCCGGGAGGCGGAGCTTGCAGTGAGCCGAGATCGCGCCACTGCACTCCAGCCTGTGTGACAGAGCCAGACTCCGTCTCAAAAAAAAAAAAAAAGAATAAGTCTTCAGAGGATAAAAAAATGCACTAAACATTCTTGTTGCTTATTTCTCAGTAAATATATTGGAATTAGTGTTAAATGCTAAAATATTTACCTTTTCCAACTCCAGCCTAATTTTTTCATTGAAAAGAATTCCCCCATCCATCTCACCATTATTTTATATAATCCTTTTATTGAAAGAAAAATTAAAGGTAAAAAGTAGTTTGAGGGAGAGAAAGAGTACAATATAAGTAAAATATCTCCTCCATTTCTGTAATGGTGTACTTTACTATACATAAAATCTATTTTTACCACATTCAGAACATAACCACAGTTAGCATTTGTATAGTATGGTAGAGATTGCAAAGTGTTTTTAGATGCCCTGCGTCATTGAACCTCAGGCAAAAACTTGAGATAAGCAGCAGATGAAATAGATCATAAAAGATAAAAGGACTAACCCAGAGTAATATCACTAGAAAATGGCAGAGTTAGGCCTCAAAAATAGCTTTTCTCTCAACATCCCTTCATGATAAAAACGCTCAACAAACTGGATACAGAAGAAACATACCTCAACATGATAAACACCTTATACAGCAGATGCACAACTAGTGTCATACTGAATGAGGGAAAGCTGAAAGCCTTTCCTCTAAGATTTGGAACAAGTCAAGGATGCCCACTTTCACCACTGTTATTCAATATAGTACTATAAGTTCTAGCCAGAGCAATTAAACAAAATAAAGAATTAAAGTATATCCAAGTTGGAAAGGAAGAAGTCAAATTATCCTTGTTTACAGACAATATGATCTTATATTTAGCAAAACCAAAGACTCCACCAAAAAACTCGGAGAGCTGATAGTCCATTTCAGTAAAGTTCTAGGATACAAGATCAACAAACAAAAATCAGTAGCATTTCTATATGCTAACAATGAACAGTCTTGAAAAACACAATAAAAAAGCAATCACATTTAAAATATCTATGAAAATAATTAAAATAAAATAGAATACCTAGGGATAAGCTTAGCCAAAGTAGTGAAAGATCTCTACAATGAAAAGTATAAAACAATAATGGAAAAAATTAAAGAAGACACAAAGAATGGAAAAATGTCCCATGTTCATGGGTTGGAAGAATCAATACTATAAAAATGTCCATATTACCGAAAGTGATCTATAGATTCAGTGCAATCTCTATCAAAATACCAATGACATTCTTCAAAGAAGTAGAAAAAAGAATTCTAAAATTAATATAGAATCACAAAAGACCCTAAGTAGCCAAAGCAATCCTGAGCAAAAAGAATGAATCTGGAGGCCATATTACCTGACTTAAAATTATACTATGAAACTATAATAACCAAAACAGCATGGAACTGGCATGAAAACAGACACATAGACCAATGGAATAGAATAGAGAATCCAGAAATAAACCCATGCATTTACAGTAAGCTGATTTTTGCCAACGACATCAAGAACATTGGTGAAAAGGACAGTCTCTTCAATAAATGGTGCTGGAAACACTAGATGATGTATACCAAAGAATAAAACTAGACCTCTGTTTCTTACCATTTATAAAAATGAAATCAAAATGGATTAAAGACTTGTATATAAGATCTTAAAGTATAAAACTACTAGAAGAAAACATTGGGGAAATGCTTTAGGATATTGGTCTGAGCAACAATTTCTTCAGTAAGATCTCAAAAGCATGGACGACTAAAGCAAAAATGGGCAAATGAGATTATGTAAAGCTAAAAAGCTTCTGAACAGCAAAGAAAACAATAAAACAATAAAGTGAGGAGACAACCTCCATAATGGGAGAAAATTGCAAACTATTCAACTTAAAAAGGATCAATAATTAGAATGTACAAGGAACTCAAACAACACAATAGCAAAAAAAAAAAAAAAAAAAATCCAATTGAAAAATACGCAAAAGATCTGAATAGACATTCTGCAAAAGAAGACATCCAAATGAACAACAGGTATACAAAAAGTGCTCAACATTATTAATCATCAGACAAATGCAGATCAAAGCCACAATGAGGTATCATCTCATCCCAGTTAAAATGACTTTCATCAAAAAGACAGAAAATAAGAGAGGCTGGTGAATATGTTAATAAAGGGGAATGCTCATACACTTTTGGTGGGTATGTGAATTAGTTCAGTCACTGTGGAAAACAGTATGGAGTTTCCTCAAGAAACTGAAAATAGAACTACCATATGATTTGGCAATTTCACTGCTGAGTATATATCCAAAAGAAAGGAATCAGTATATCAAAGAGATATCTGCACTCCCATGTTTATTGCAACTCCATTCACAATAGGTAAGATGTGGAATCAACCTAAATGTCCATCAATGAATGGATAAAGTAAATGTGGTACATATATATAATGGAATATTTTGCAGCCACAAAAAATGAAATCCTGTCACTTGCAGCCACATGGATGCTGTTGAACATTATGATAAATGAAATAAGCCAAGCACACGAGAGAAAAATGTTGTACTTTTTCACTCATATGTGGGAGCTAAAATTTTAATTTTATGGAGGTAGAGAATAGAATGATGGTTACCAGAGAAGGCTGAGAAGGGTAGTGTGGTGGGGATAAAGAGGGTTGGTTAATATGTACAAAAATACAGTTAGATGAAAGAAATAAGATCTAATGTTTGGTAGCACATTAGAGCAATAACAGATAATAATTTATTATATATTTCAAAATAACTAGAGGAGTAGATTTGCAATGTTCCTAAGGCAAAGAAATACATGTTTGAGGTGATGGATATTCCAATAGTCCAGACTTTATAATGACACATTGTATGCTTGCATTGAAATATCACATGTATTTCATAAATATGTAAAACCTTTATGTATGCATAAAAATAAAAAGAAGATGTCTTCCAATTTAACATCTCATGGACATCACCATCCCAATTTCTTCCCAGGTCTTTGGAATATGCTGAATTTATTTAAGAATATATGTGATATTATTAAACTACATGAATACCCTGAGGACTCCATAGTAATTATGTTTTATCTTACATGTTAATAGTGTTAAGGTAGAAGGAACCTTAGTGGTTTGGGGTTTTAATTCTGGATCACATAAACATGCTATTAAAACTTCTAATATCAAAATAGTTTCTATTAGTCCATCTAAATTTTTGAGCAATAGAATGATAACTCCTCAGTGCACTTCTGGAAATAGTCTAAAAACACCTAATTTTGATTTCTAAAACAATAAGCATTTGTTTCTGGTCTTAGGTTAGTTCATAGTAAAATTAGAAGTTTACTAAAGCATCAGAAAAGTTTTCGTGCCAGCAAGACTACACTTGGTATTTGTACTGTCACTGACAAAGGGGAATGTATTTGTAAAACTCCTGAGAAGAAGTAGTTTATAGATAGGCATGTCACTATTCGTTGATACAATGAATACGGGAGTTTTTGAAAAGACTCTACTGGAAATATTACAGATTACAGGAAAAAGCCACATCATTCTGTAGCAGATTTTAGTGCCACAACAACCATGCCAAAATGTATTTCGAAGCACCAAGAATTGGAGATGAAACAGTTTATGCCTGGCCTATGAGCACATGAAGATGTTAAAAAGCTGTCTGACAGTGGAATGCTAGCACCATTGTATCTGTCAGGGACACTGATTGTGGGAAATCAATATAAATCAAACTTTCAGATTTTACATGGAAATGAAATGTATTTAAAGTATATTTGGTACTCATATAATATACAGAAAGATTAGCTCATCATGCTTAAGAACAAAGGGAAGCTTTAGGATGCCGCCAGTAGAACTCCTACCACTGGCTGTTCCTCTGAGAGGGCTCAATATTGATGGAGGGTTTTAGATTCTATCATGACTAGTGTAAATAGTTCCAATTGGCTTTGTGACTGCATCATTCCTGAAAAATTCAAACTGTTGGACATGCAGTTGGCTGAGCCCAGATCATTTGTCTATGATTCTATGATATGAGAGGGGTATCTGCTGCTAGGGTTGGATAGCTTTTAAATGAACAACTTCCCTACATATGTCAGCCAAGGTTTGCAAGTTTTGTCTACCCCAAGATCCCTGACTGACAACAGTGATGTTTGTTTTATAGCTGTTAAAATATTTTCACCTATTTACTTGGGAAAGAAGCTTACACTTTGCATATAATTTTGGCAATATTCAAGAATGATATGGTTTTTCCATGGAATCTATAGTAATTACAGTTGACAACTTTGAAAAAAAAAACACTTGCTGGATAACAATAGCAGTAAGTTCTACAATTACATTTTAATTTTCCATTTCCTAGCCTTTTGATTAAGATTGTCCAATATTTCCTTAACTTTTTTTTTTTTTTTTTTTTTTTTTTTTTTTTTTTTTTTTGGTGGGGACAATAGAGTTTGCTAGAATTTTTAGAATTTTATTTTATCTTTTTTCTATTTTTAACTCTATTTTAGGTTTATAGGTATATATGCAGGTTTGTTATACAGGTAATCTCATGACTTAGGGGGTTGGTGTACAGATTATTATGTCACCTGGGTACTAAACTTAGTATCCAACAGTTATTTTTACTGATCCTCTTCCTTATCCTGCCATTCACCCTCTAATAGACCTCAGTGTCTGTTGTTCCCGTTTTTGTGTCCATGTGTTCCAATCTCTTATCTCCCATTTATAAGGGAGAAAATGTGGTATTTGGTTTTCTGTTCCTATATTACCTCGCCAAGAATATGGCTTCCAGCTCCATCCTTACTGCTGTAAAGACATGATCTCATTCTTTTTCATGGCTGCATAGTATTCCAGTGTATATATGTACTACATTTTCTTTATCCAGTCTAATATTCTTGAGCATTTAGGTTGATTCCATATGTTTGCTGTTGTGAGTAGTGCTGCAATGAACATATGCATGCATTTGTCTTTAAGTGGAACGATTTATATTGCTTTGGGTATATACCCAGGAATGAGATTGCTGGGTTGAATAGTAGTTCTGTTTTTAGCCACATTGCTTTCCACCATGGTTGAACTAATTAACACTCCCACCAACAGTGTATAAGTGATCCTTTTTCTCTGCAACCTTGCCAGCATCTGTTATGTTTTGACTTTGCCCTCTTTTTAATGGGTTTGCCACAAAACAAATAAAATACTTAGGAATACAGCTAACCAGGGACGTAAAAGATCTCTACAATGAGAATTACAAAATACTGCTCATAGAAATCAGAGATGACACAAACAAATGGAAAAACATTTCATGTTCATCGATGGGAAGAATCAGTATCATTAAATTGGCCATACTGCCCAAAGCAATTTTTACATTCAATGCTATTCCTATGAAATCACAAGTGACGTTCTTCTCAGAACTAGCAAAAACTTCTCACAGTTCTGGATACTGAGGAAAAAGAACTAGAAAAAATTATTTTAAAATTCATATGGAACCAAAAAAGAGACCGAACAGCCAAGGCGATCCTAAGCCAAAAGAACAAAGCTGGATGCATGACATTACCCAACTTCAAACCATACTGCAGGGCTACCAAAACAGAATGGTACTGGTACAAAAACACATGTAGACTGGTGGAACAGAATAGAAAGCCGAGAAATAATGCTGCACACCTGCATCTGATCTTTGACAATGCTGACAAAAACCATGGGGAAAGGACTCCCTATTCAATAAGAGGTGCTGGGATAATTGGCTAGTCATATGCAGAAGATGGAAAATGGACCTTTTCCTTGCACCCTATACAAAATTCAACTCAAGATGGATTAAAGACATAAACGTAAACCCCAAAACTATGAAAACTCTGGAAGATAACCTAGTAAATACCATTCTGGACATAGGAACTGGCAAAGACTTCATGCCAAAGATGTCAAAAGCAATTGCAACAAAAACAAAAATTGACAAATGGGATCTAATTAAACTAAAGGTCTTCTGCACAGCAAAAGAAACTATTAATAGGGTAAACAGCCTATAAAATGGGAGTAAATGTTTGCATACCATGCATCTGACAAAGGTCTAATATCCAGCATGTATAAGGAACTTAAACACATTGGTAGAATTTTGTAAGACTTGGTTGCATGTTGGGAAAGAGAAACTAGTAACTGAAAAACTAACAAGTAGAGCAAAATTCTCAAAGAACAATGCCCTACGTTGTCATGGGACCTTCCACCAAGCAGGAGATGACTGGGATGGGGAAGAAAATGACATATGAATCAATGAAGCCTTATGGCTTTAAGACTCAAGATTCTCTAATAAACTGATTATGCTTTTAATATGGAGAACTTGGGATAAATTTAAGGGATTTCTACAAATACACATTATTAATATTTAGTATTTCTCCTTATTTTCTTTTTTTTGTTTTAAGATGGAGTTTCACTCCTGTTGCCCAGGCTGGAGTACAATGGCACAATCTCGGCTCACAGCAACCTCTGCTTTCCAGGTTCAAGCGATTCTCCTGCCTCAGCCTCCCAAGTAGCTGGGATTACAGGTGCCCACCACCACACTTGGCTAATTTTTGTATTTTTAGTAGAGACAGGGTTTCACCACATTGGCCAGGCTGGTCTTGAACTCCTGACCTCAGGTGATCCGCCCACCTCGACCTTCCAAAGTGCGGGGATTACAGTCGTGAGCCAGCACACCTGGCCATTTCTCCTTATTTTCTTAAGCATAAAGCATCCACAAACATACATACATATTGAATTTCCTGAAAATGATACTTGATTTCTCCATCTCACATTTACTGTGACTGGAAGAACAGCACTTTTCAAAACGGAAAAATTCAAGAGGCATACTTAATGAAAGGAACAATAGCTCAATTAAGTGCAATACAGAGAAATGACTACTTAACATAAATAAGTGAAACCAGATTTCATTTGCACTTCAGACATCAGCATGAAACATTACTTTCTGAATTGGTTTTGTTGAAAACTGCCAGGAGCAATTTTTCAATGAAGTATATTATTCTGACAGCCTCTGTTTCCTGTGGCACCTTCCCCACATCTTAATAGTATAAGGCAGATATCCCCTGACCTATGATTATGCTTCATTTCAGATATTTGAATATCAATATCTCTTTAAGTAAACTGTATTTAACAATCTGTAGTTACCTAAAAGTAAAATGAGATTAAAGTATGGTTAAACTTTATAAATAATGCATACTCACTTGTCTGGGAAAAAATGAAAAGCTATTGCTTTCATAGGTTTTAAGAACATTGAGTGAAATTACAAAAGTTAATAAATAATGTACTCAGTAGACTAAGTCTTATCCTTGAAAATAAATTGAGTATCCTTTGAATATTGAAAAGGCAGTTTTTATGAATAATATTCTAAAATAGATGCGCCCTTTTTTATTACTGAAGGTGGCCACCTTAGAATTTCTCCTGGTAGACATGGTGTTTGTAGCATTTTGCACAAAAGACACCAGAACATCTTGGAAAATAAAGTAAAAAGTACGATTAAATTGAGAGACAAAGACTCATTAAAGAACTCATTTGAAGAAATGGCATCTCCACTCTATTACACAAAAATTGCTTCCAGGCACTAAATAAGCTCTCTCTTTGTGAAAAAAAGCAAATCAGTCATGTTGATTTTGTGAACATTTATCTTTAGTTCTTAGTGCAATTAAAGAAACTAGAAAGACTGTCCTATTTAAGATGAAAGACATGAAAAATCTTTACTTTCTTCATTTTTCATAAATTAGAATGCATTTAAGTAAAATAGGACTAACAGAATCTCTCACCATTTTCAGTATTAGTTATCTTCAGCTTTCTTTCTCAAAGAAAAAGTTTGATATAAAATTTTAATGCTACTTGTGCATTTTGGGTAAGTTAAACCTGTCAGTCTGTCAATACCACTTTAAAACTTATCTTTAGGATCTTATCTACTTATCAAATCAATTCTATCTTAGAGACTTGAAATAAAAATAATTACTTAGAAACTTACTTTGAGCTGAGCTTGTAAATGAAAGAACTTTTATATTGGCAAGTGACTGTTTTAATTATGGAGCTAAGTTTTTAAAGATGAGCTTTTAGCAGTAATCATAGTCCTTATAAATTTGTTCATGTAGTATAATCCTTTATTTTATGTTGTGAGAAATGTTTTGCTAGTATGTGTCAAGGATTTTTGCTTTTGTATTAATGAGATATATTGGTCTGTAGTTGTCTAGGTTTTTTTTTTTTTTTTTTTTTTTTTTCTATCAGGGTAATGCAGGCCTTAGGATGTGGGAGGACTAATACTATTTTTTGAAAGAATTAGTGAAGTGTTTAATTCCTCTTTAAACATTTAGTAGTATTCACCATTTGGTCCTGGGATGCTCTTTCCGGGATTTTTTTTTTTTTTAGTAAAGAATTTTTTTTTTTTCTTGTTATGTCTATTCACAGCTTTCATTTATTCTTGGGTCATTTTCAGTAGTTTGTTTCTTTTTAGGAATATATTAATTTCATTTACTAATTATGTGGCAAATAATTGTTTAATAGTATTCACTTATAATCCCTTTTATTTATATAAGGTCAGAAGTAATACCCCTTTTTCATTCCTGATTTCAATATTTTGACTCCTCTCTTTTTCATTCATATGTTTAGCTAAATTTTCTGATTTTGTTGATCAATACAAATAAATTAATTTTGGTTTTATTGATTTTTGTCTATTTTTAAAATATTCTGTTTAATTTATGTACACTTTAATCTTTATTATCTCCTTTTGTATGCCTACTTTGGGCTTAAGCTATTCTTCATGCTTCTAGTTTCTGAAGGTGAAAGTTTCAATTATTGACTTGAGATCTTTCACCTTTTATTAGTACAGGTGTTTACATCTACAAATTTTCTTTTTTTTTTTTTGAGACGGAGTCTCGCTCTGTCGCCCAGGCTGGAGTGCAGTGGCGCAATCTCGGCTCACTGCAAGCTCCGCCTCCCGGGTTCACGCCATTCTCCTGCCTCAGCCTCCCGAGTAGCTGGGACTACAGGCGCCCGCCCCTGCGCCCGGCTAATTTTTTCTATTTTTAGTAGAGATGGGGTTTCACCATGGTCTCGATCTCCTGACCTTGTGATCCGCCCACCTCGGCCTCCCAAAGTGCTGGGATTACAGGCGTGAGCCACCACGCCCGGCCTACAAATTTTCTTCTATGCACAACATTGGATTCATTCTATAAGTTTGGTATCTTTTGCATTTGTTTATTTCAAAATATTTTCTAAATTCTATTTTAGTTTATTCTTTGGCTTATTGATTATTTAGCAGTGTTGCTTAATTTCCATATATTTGTGAATGTCCCAAATTTCCATGTTTTATTAATTTAAAATTTCATTCAGTTACGGTTAGAGTATGTACATTGTATAATTTTATTCCTTTTTAATTTATTGACAATAACATGTTTTATGGCCTAACATATAGTCTATTCTATGTGCAATTACAAATAATGTATATTCTGATATTGGAGGAAGTATTATGTAGATCCTATTAGGTCTAATGGATCTAGTTATGTGTTGTTCAAGTTTTCTATTTCCTTGTTGTTTTCCTGTCTAGTTGTTCTATCCATTATTCAAGGTAGGTTATTGAAGTTTCCAACTATTATTTTTGAGTTGTCTATTTCTTCCTTCAATTTTTTAGTATTTGATTCATGTATTTTGAGGCTCTGTTTTTAGTGGATGTACATGTTAAAAATTGTTGTATTTTCTTGAATAATTGACTCTTTTATCAATGTATACTGTGCTTTGTTTTTGTAACACTTTTTGATTTAAAGTGCATTGTTTTGATATTAGTACATCAACTTCAGACCTTTTATGCTTACTTTTTGCATATTTTATTTTTTTTCCTCATTCTTTTACTTTCAAGTTATTTGTGACTTTGAATCCAGTGTGTTTCTATATACAGTATATGGGACCATTGTGTTTATTTTATCCATTTTGCTAATCTCAGTCTTTTGATTTGAGTGTTTAACCCATTTACATTTAATGTAATTACTGATAGGACTTATGTCATTCATTTTGCTACTTCTTCTTCGTATTTCTTATGTTGTTTTGGTTTCTGTATTCTTTCATAATTCTTTCTTTTGTGTTAAATTCATATTTTCTAGTTTGCCATTTTAATTCTCGTTATATTTTATAATATTTTTGAGTTATTTTCTTAGTGGTGCCCTGGGAATTAAAATACACATTTTTACTTATAATAATCTAGTTTGGATTAATAACAACTTAATTTTAGTAACATATACAAATTTTGTTACTGTATACTTGTATATCCTCCTCTTCCTTTGTGCTTTATTGTTATATAAATTGTGTGTTTATACATTGTATTAAATCAATACAAATTTATGACAATTGTTTTGTTCAACTATCTTTTAAATCAGATAGGAGAAAAAATTGTTGCAAACAAAATATACACCTATAATAGCTCTTATATTTACCTATATTCTTTATTTACCTTTACCAATGCTCTTTATTTCTTTATGTAAATTTGAGTTATTGTCTAGTGTACTTCCATTACATTTTGAAGGACTCTGTTTAAGATTTCTTGTAGGGAAATCTGCTCTTAACACATTTTCTCAGTATATGTAAATCTTGAAATATACATACTTTTGCTAAATATAGAATAATTTTTTGACCTTTGAGTATAGCATATCACTTCCTTCTGTCCCAATGGTTTCTGATATGAAATTAACTGTTAATGTTCCTAAGGATCTTGGAATATAATGAGTCACTTTTATTTTGCTGTTTTCAGAATTCTCTCATTGTCTTTGGCTTTCAGCAGTTTGATTATAATGTATCTCAGTGTGGATTTCTTGAATTTATTCTCCCACTTTAATGTTGTTTGAGCTTCCTGGTTGTAGAGATTAATGTATTTCAGAAATTTGAGAATTTTTCTACAATTATTTATTCAAATATTCTTCCTGCCTATTTCTATCTCTCTCTTCTGCTTCTGGGACTCTCATTATGCTTATTGGGTGAGCTTGATGGTGTCTCACAGGTCTGTAAGGCTCTGTTCACTTTTTTCCAATCTTTTTCCTTTTTTCCTTAGACTGACTCCTTTGTAAGTTTTTGAGTCTTTTGCCTCTTAAAATATGTTGTTAAGCCCATCTGGTAACTTTTTCACTCCAAAATTATTCATTTTAATAATTTATATCTTCTTGTTGATGTTCTTTATTTGTTGAGACCTTATTTCTATGAGTTGTCTTAGAGTTTTATACATGGTTTATTTTAGTTCTTTGAATATGTTTTACATAGCAGATTTAAAGTATTTGTTTAGTATGTTTAATGATGGGATTTCTTCAAGGACAGTTTCTATCAATTGATTTTTTACTACCTGCATATGGGCCATACTCTATTATTTCTTTGAATGTCTAATAATTTATTTTTTGAAAACTGCACATCTTTGTAATACAATTTGAAAACTCTAGAAATCAGATTTTCCTCCCTTCCCTAGGGTTTGTCTTAGGCGATTGTTGTTACTGTTCCCACTTTTTTGTTAATTACTATCTTGAACTAATTCTGTAATGTCTATATTCCTTGTCATGTATCACCTCTGAAGTCTCTGCTCTATTAGCTTATTTGTGAGCTAGTGACAAGGCAGATTTCCTTAAATTTCTAGAAACGTTGTCTCCTAATCTTGGTGAAGGGCTTTCTGTGAGTGTTACAGAATGCTGTTAAAATTCATCCGGGCAGTTTATAATTTTGTCTTACCCATCACTTCCTCCTTGTGCAGAACTTCAAGGTCAGAGACAAGAACTGAGGGTCTTCTCAGGTCTTTTCTAAGTGTTTACACAGCCCTACATATGTGTGTGGCCTTCTGGATTCTCAAGAATATTTAAGAACTTTTTATATCCTCCAATGAACATCTTATGTTCCAGATCTTCCTTTTTATAATTTTTTTTTGTTGTTAATTTGTTTTTTGCCCACTGTTTTCACTGTGTAAGGCAATGTTAAACAATTGCCACTGACCATTTTCAGCAAATGCTCTTGGAGAACAGACTGTTTCCAGTTGGTGAGCTCTGAGTGAGGTTACATAAATACAAGACTTGTGAGTAGGTTTTTATGTACCTGCCAGACAGATAAAATAATTAAAATTGTTTGAGATTAGGGATTTGAAAGAGCATCAGCCCTGTTCTGACCCCTAGTGGCTACTAGGCTACTGGTTTTCACAAAAATTGATGACTGGATTTTCCAGGCTACCACAGACTGGGAAGAGGGAATGGGAATAGCATAATTTAAAATATCACAAAATTGATCTCATTGTTCAGTTCCCACCTATGAGTGAGAACATGCGGTGTTTGGTTTTCTGTTCTTGTGATAGTTTGCTGAGAATGATGGTTTCCAGCTGCATCCATGTCCCTACAAAGGACACAAACTCATCCATTTTTATGGCTGCATAGTATTCCATGGTGTATATGTGCCACATTTTCTTAATCCAGTCTGTCACTGATGAACATTTGGGTTGATTCCAAGTCTCTGCTATTGTGAATAGTGCCGCAATAAACATACGTGTGCATGTGTCTTTATAGCAGCATGATTTATAATCCTTTGGGTATATACCCAGTAATGGGATGGCTGGGTCATATGGTACATCTAGTTCAAGGGGAACATCACACACCGGGGCCTATCATGGGGAGTGGGGAGAGGGGAGGGATTGCACTGGGAGTTATACCTGATGTAAATGACGTGTTGATGGGTGCTGACGAGTTGATGGGTGCAGCACAGCAACATGGCACAAGTATACATATGTAACAAACCTGCACGTTATGCACATGTACCCTAGAACTTAAAGTATAATAATAATAAAAAAATAAAAATAAAAAATAAAATAAAATAAAATATTACAAAATTACCTGTTCTTTCCAAGGTTTAGTCTCTTTTCTTGAAGAAATGCTCCAAGTATGGGTACAAGCTTTTGGTTAATTTCTAGAGTTTCAAAAAAGTTGATTTGGAGAATTTTTACAAGTCTTCTCATTGTATTCTTGGAGGAATGAATATTTGAGGGTCATTACTTCATTATTTCTGATTATATCTTGACAATTTTAAGTAAACTAATATTTCAGTTCTAACATACTGTTATTAGTGTATACTGCAGAATATTTTATAGTTTCCATGTTCTTATGGCTTTTATTGGTTACTTATCCTTGAAAGAGGGTGATTTTATTCTTGCCTGCTAACACTAATATGGATATATTTAAAAGTAGGTCATATTATTTTTTTTCTTGGTGCCATTAGCATTTTAAAGTAAGATCTTAGCTGGCTGAATGGAAGAATTAGTTTTAAATAATTATTTCAATCACTTTCCGTACTCAGTGGTTGTGTCTCATAAATTGTGGGACTGAGCAGTATTGAGCAATAGATAGGAGGTAGGGAATTTTACAAACTCAGGAAGTGCTGTTTTGATGTTTTTCTTTATGCCTATGGAAACTGCTGTGGAAGAAAGAAGGTGCATATGTGTCTGGCATTATTCACAGATTTTCCATCCACCAACTTGAAGTTGTGTCTTTCCGTCTTAAGGAGAAACAATTCTCTAGTGATAGAAATTACTCCTACACATGAAGAACAAACATGCCAGTTAGTGAGAAATTAATCAGAGGGAAGCTCTATCCCTTATATTTTTTGACTTACATAGTCCTATGTATTTCCATTCTGAACTCATTTAAAACTGTTTAAATTTTAACACAAAGACAGAGATACCCATCGCCCTAGAAATATAAACTGGGAAGGTAAAATCAACTTTAAACAGAAAAAAAAAATGCTTTGAAATTCCAATAGCACTTAATTTATGCCAGGCTGTGGTTAAAATGAATGAGAGAAAACAAAAACCTACAATCCAGTATTATATACTTATCTACCACTGACATAAAGTGTTCAAAGACATGTTAGAGAATAAAACTCATTCATATATTAAGAAAATAATGAAAATAGTCAATAGGAAGTTTTTCAGAAATGCAAAATTGGACCAATAAAAGAAAGTGATTTTATTCATTTGTATCACTGTGACTAAAGTAAAAGTATATATCTGAGCTAAGTAGGAGTACTTTACTTTCATAACTATAAACCTCCAATGGATATTTGAAACTGCATATCAATTGAAGCATATTTCCCTGTAAGGTTAAGCACTCCTCTCAAGGTTACAAAGAAGTGAGTCTGAGCTAGAATGCATAACTTCTTCTACCTAACTTGAAGTTTTAAGGTTTTTTTTTTTTTTTTTGTACTGTATACCATGCTGTAGTAGAGAAATGTATTATTTTCAAGCTGTTATTATTGGCACCAGTAAGCATGAGTACCTACTGTTTTTGCAGTGGGCAAGTCAAGACTTGACTTGAAAACTTTTCTGCAACCTAGGAAGGTTCATTGTGCCCCAAGTTTTGCTGTTTCTTGTGACAGACACAAGCCCCTTTGGGGTTGGGGAGGGAGCATTCTATAGTTGTCATTCTCATATTTAAATATAGACTTCCAGACTTTCTCGGTTAAAAGAAACCTATTGAGCACCATTGTCCTTCAAATTAAATAAATACAGACACCATATTTATGCATTGTTTAAATTAGTATTGCTAGACCACAAATTATGTTCCAGATAGGAAGCAGTGAAAAAGTAAAACACTCTGCTCTGATGGTGCTTACATTCTAGTGGGAAAGACAGACAACAGATAAATAACAATATAATAAAATTTCTGGAAGGGATTAGTACATGACCTCAAATACTACTAGGTAAGGAATAGAGAGTCATGGGGTGGGAGGGTCTATTTTAAAAGTGGTGGTTAGTAAAAGCCTTTTGGATGAGAAGGTATTTAAGCAGAGCTTTGCATGAGAGGAGACATGAGCCCAGCAGATAAAGGACTATCTGCAAGTAGGAGACTCTACAAAGACAGAACAGTAAAAGCAAAGGTCCTACAGTGGAAATGTACTTGGAATACTTGGATCACCAAGTCTGGACAAGTAGGGAAGAGAGGCATTAGGAGGTGAGGCTGTAAGAGATAGGAATAGTGAGGACTGAGGTTCCAAAACATTATTATTTTTTTAAATCTCAGGACTCTTTACATTCTTAAAAAAAAATGAATGAGGATCCCAAAGAAATCTCAGTCAAGTGTGTTATATCTATCAGTAAACACTCAGAAACATAACCTAAGCACTTTAAAAAATAAATAATCAGAAATTTAAACTGAGCACTTTATTTAATTCAATTAAAATTAATGAAAAATCTATTGTTACTGTAAATAACATACTTTCAATGAAAATAACTGTATTTCCAAAACAAAAAATAGTGAGAACAATGACATAGCTTTGCATGTGTGAAAAATCTCTTCAATATAAGGCTCGATAGAAGTTAGCAAAATTCTCATATCTGTTTCTGTATTCAATCTGTTGAAATATGTTGCTTTGGTTGAAATATATGAAGAAAATTTGCCTTCACAGAGATATGAAACTAAAGGAAAATATTTCTATAGACTTTTAAATTGACTCTGGATATTCTTATTTGATACTACTTCACAATTCTGCACATGGTAGTTTCTTGAAGATTTGTTGCAATGTGAAATAGGAAAGCACATCAATGATATTGTTGTATTTTGTTGCATTAAAATCCATCGGTTCATCTTGCACTTTGAATGGCTCTTTTTACCCCTGGATGATTTTGTAACATCATGCATTAAACATTTGGAAAGTATTGGTCCACTGAGCTATGCATCTTCTAAATGCTGACACATCTTATTATATAATATATCGTTTTTAAGCCACATCTTTTAAATCACTATCCATCTCATCAGAAGAGTCTTTTAAGTATTGGAAAGCTGTCAAACTCAGGTGACTGATATGAGTGACAGGCTTACTCTGTTTTCAAGAAAATGTCTGCCAGATATGCAATTTGAATAACCATAGTTTGTATTGGTCAGTGTTTTTTTTGCAAGTGAAAATATTTTTCTGTGAAAAAGTGGCAGTTTCAGTTTGCAACTTAGTGTCATCCAAGTGTCTTTCTGGAGACAAATCATTGTACTTGAACGTCCAATGTAGCAGAAATGCTTTATACCTGCTTCCCATTTTATCACACTGAATATTAAAAAGATGTGTGCTTAAGTGTTGAGACTTAATAAAATACTAATATTTTACTAATGAATATCACCATCGATATTCTTGAGTGAAATTGACTTTTTTTCTTTTTTTCTGTGTGTGGACATGAAGAATAAATGATTACTACAACAGCTTAACGCACTGCCTCAACCTTGATGTTGCTGAAGCTTCAACAGTTTTTTACCTGCTGTTATTTTGCATCGTCAGTGCAAATGAAAACATATTTAACAATTCTTTTTTGATATCATTATAAAAACAGTCTTGATATCAGAGATCCTGTGAAAGGGTCCAAGAGAAGGGAAGATATGTGGGGATTACCTAAATGAAAAAAACAGTAGGGGAGTTTACTTTCTTCAAAATTTTTGACAGAGAATTTATGGAGATAAGTCTGTTCAGATTATACTAGTCTTTTTTGTTCAACTCATTTTATTCCAACTGTTATAATTACAATGCAATCAGATTAAACAAGCATGATGGAAAGCCAGTCATTGAAATGGCTGTAAACGAAAATATAAATAGTTCTATTAGAATAAAATCAAATAAATCCACCGAAACAAGCAGTAGTATTTCTAAACCTGGAACACCAGAGAGAAGATATTGAAATTAGGTTATTGATCCAGTAGCAACAAAGCTGTGCCTGTATGTAAAGCTAAATGATTCCTTCAGGCCAAATAATGGTGTGGGAGTCGGGATCGCTTCTGGTCAGAGTCGTTTCACAAGGGATCGAAAGGGGTAAAGTTCAAATCCAAAGGTAAAGGGACAAGTCAGAACAAGAAACTCTCAGTGAAAACCACAAAGCACAAACTAGAAACAAAGCAGCATTGAACAGATGGTGTTACATTCATGAGGTTGCTTTTCTTGGTAAATTAATAACTTGGAATTTTGAGTGGACTCAGGTCTTATTGAACTCTGGTAAGGCCACAGCTCTGTCTTTATTCTGCCAATAATTCCCTAATGGCTTCAGTGTCTTGACCAGAAACACCTATTTTTAAAGATTTGTCATTTTGCAAAGCTGTGATAAACTCATGTTTGGTTATAAGCGCATTAAAGATCATCTTGTTCAACCCCACTATTTTATAAATGAAGAAAATGAGTTCCTTATAGGTATAGGTTACATAGTTTAAAATATTACAAATCAATACCAGAACTCAGATATTCTTGCTGTTTCACATAGTGTTAGTCGAATATCATCTGAGATTCATCAGAGTATTTCTAATCTATTTAAACATGTTTTTTAAAGGTTAAAAAATCTACAATGTGTAATTTTTTCCTACATCTGAGTGACTTTAATAATGGACTGAACTGTGTTCAAAGCTGCTGGACTGTGAGAATGTAGGTTACTCAGGCAAGGCAACAAGTTCCTTTTTACATATTATATGGTAGGAACATAAATAAGCTTTTGTTCTATATTGTCATTTATTGAGCTGAAATAATAGGTATTTATTTTTGCTTTTTTATACTGTTACTTTTTAAAATTTAACACATCAAAAACAAATATGCTTCCATTTCTAGAGCTTGAATTCTAGAGCCATTCTAACAGACTTTGAAGACTGATTTTACCACAGGTCATACATGTGGCCTTGGGTAAGACAGTTAATCAGTTTGTACCTCAGTTACAGTACCTGTAAAATGGAAGTAATAATGGAATGTAAAGGTCAAATGAATTAATACATGTAAAGAGCTTAGTACAGTGTCTGGTAAAGCGTCATCACTACAAAAGTGATAGTCATTATTGCAATTACAACCATTACTTTTATTATTACAATTTATAATTTTTTTTGAGAGAAAAATAGTATTCTTTTGAGATGCTGCTTAAGTTCCATAATATTTAATGCATCCTAGGACGACACAAATTCTTACAAGTTAGTATCCCGTGTTTCTTTATGCTAGAGTGTGCTGTAATAATTTTGTTGTGAATCTCTTTCAAAAATGAAAACATGATATGTAACTCCCCCGTCCAGGAAAAATATAAGAATACAGGCCACACATAACTTGGAGTGAAGATTTATTTTATTCCCATTGCTGTAGAATGTTGATATCCATGGAGTAAGTTTGCTCAATATTCTGCTTAAGGGTTAATCTTTCTGAAACTAAGTAGGTATGAGCTCTGTAAGCTGATATTCCTGTTAATGTACAAGTGTTGACAAAACTAGAAGCTTTTCAGTTATTTATATTTAAGCTATATTTTGAACCATATCTATACAGATACCAACCATTAATCTACAGCAAAAATTCAGAATTACTAACTTGTTACTTTCTTTTATGTATACTTATGCACTATATAAATTTAGGTTTTTAGTAACATAGTTATTTAAGTACAGACATTTAATTCTCCCCAGTCAAAATGCCTCCGTGAATTATCCAGGAAATTATAAAACTGGAAAAAATATCTCTTAGTTAAATAAACCAAGAAAGTATGAAGGGTATATTAGAAACTTTGAGAGTCTGTGCTTTCTCTTTGATGCAGTTTAGATATATGATCCTGAAGAAGGACATCAGGGATTTTACTTGGGTACAACTAATATCCCAATATCCACTAATCTGAACAAAACAATTATACATTATATTTCAAAAATTTATTTAATAACATAAATAGCTCTGTAATGCAAATAAGAATTGGAAATACTTCTAGATATTGTTACAAACAATGAAGATATTTGAATTCAATGGAAGAAAAAACAAGATTTACAAATGTTTCAGATTTTACTCATGTTTCTGATGGTACCTTAACTTCAACAATAACCCAATCAACTTATCTTCAAGTATTCCTACTTTGAAGATTGAGTGTAAATTACTAACTAGTTTGGAACATTTTATGTTTGCCAACATTAGAATCAGGATTGAAAATTTGGAGTCATTTATCTAATGTTTAGCTTTGATAAAAGGTGGCATAATGCAGAACAAATTCAAGTTGAACACAAAGAGGCTACTGCATAGCTAATGAAACTATTACCATGGTGACTGTACAATCAAGGTGACATGAGTGTCATAGCACACTCTTGAAGTTGGATGCAGCCTTCCTATTGAATTCTCTAGAAACCAATCAGCTGTTCCATCTGATGAACCCCAAATCTTTCCAGTTCTAATACACAGCAGTGACAATAAAACATTTTTATTCTACTCTTCTTATTAGATGAATAAGAATAAAGATACTTTTCTAATTGTAAGTATTCATTTTGTTGTATTTTTATATATCAGAGGAAATTCATATTAGGCAAAAAGCTGTACAAAGAACAATTTTAAATTATTTCTCCTTAAAAATAAAAGATTATGAAGAAAATCATCAGAAGGGATCTTCTTTAAAATCTCGCCCATTCGGGAACATCCTAAAATAATAAATGAATTAAAAACTTCACTGTAGTCGTTTTTCTGTTGGTAGCCCAAGAGTTAAAGTTTAGCATAAAATTAAGCTGATGACTATAGAAAAAGAGGGCTGATTAGCTAGACTGCTAGACACTTTATTTTTTTGAAACTTTCCATTAATAAAGGGACCTCACCTGCATTTTCCTCTTTTTACTCAAGAAATTTCCCTAATGCCTCAAGTAGAAGTTGCTGCTCTAAAATGATTTTCTTCTTCACAATGTTATGTAAAGACATTAATGGTCACATCTTGGTCATTGAATAGGGTCTGAGTAGTAGTCAACAAGGTGACAGAAGACTTGGATTATGTATCACTTATTTATTTAACCTTTTTGGTGACACTGGAGATATTGTTTCAAATCCCTGGGCCTTAATTTTTGTCATTTATAAAATGAGCAAGAAACAAGTAAGAAAATTCCCTTCCAGCTCTAAAATTCAAAACCTTCATTTTTTATTTATTTATTTATTTAAATTAACGTTGTCCTCATCTGAATGTGTAGAAAGAACTTTCACTGAAGGAGCTACCCACTAGATCTTTACATTTTGTCTCAGGTTTTCTGTTGTTGTTTTACCAGTTTAAAAATTTCCAACATGCAAAGTTGAGGTCTCAGGCAAAGTTCTGATTTCTATGTAATGATATCTGAGATTTGAGCTCATGGAGATTAGAAGGGTTAATGGAAAGAGGTTTATAACAAACTCATATCACGTTCACAGTTTCAGAAACTGACAGAAAAGGGTTAAAAGAGGCCATGTGTGGTGGCTCATGCCTGTACTCCCAGCATTTTGGGAGGCTGAGGCGGGTGGATCCCCTGAGATCAGGAGTTCGAAACCAGCCTGGCCAATATGGTGAAACCCCGTCTCTAGTAAAAATACAAAAATTAGCTGGGCTTGGTGGCAGGCACCTGTAATCCCAGCTACTTGGGAGGCTGAGGCAGGAGAATCATTTGAACCCAGGAAGTGGAGGTTGCAGTGAGCTGAGATCGCACCATGGCACTCCAGCCTGAGAGGGAAAAAGAAAAAGAGAAAGAAAGGAAGAGAGAAAGAAAAAGGGTTAAAGGGCGAGGCTGTTTGTTCTTGTCTCGGTTTAAGAGACTTTTCTTAAGCAGCGTCCTGAGTACAAACCAGCTTATTTTGGTGGTTGTAGAATGTCAATAAAAAGATTGCGGATGGAAGGCATATTTTGAGTCCCAATTCATTGGTCCAGTTAGAAATACATGACATTGTGGAGATAGACTGTAAAACTAATACTCCACACTGTTTTCTGTAAGACCATTCTTTGAAGAGGAAAACTTGAAAGCTATATCGAAGAGCTGTGGAAAACAAAGGAAGAATATTTGAAATCCACTCTCTCTATATGTCAAGCCACAATACTTCAGAGCCAAATATCTATGGAAATGGGAGATGGGCCTGTAGTTTCTAAATATGTCATTTCCGCCTGCACAATTGACATAGTGTGTTTTTTGAGGACATATTCAGTTAGAATGGTCCTTTCAGTTAGAATGTAAGTTTATCTGAATATAAAATTTGGATAATAAGAATGCAACTTTTTGAAACTAATTTGAATTACATCTTCCCTTGTTGAGTGACTAGCTGAAGTTTCATAATCCAAGGATTTGGGGAAAAGAAGCCAAGTTGAATTCTTTAAGAATATGAGTCTATGCAGTTGTTCCTGAAAGAATTTTGATGTTTCTTTTGGTATTTTTCTGTCACCCTACAAAGATTGTACAGAACTATTGCAGCATATTCAGTCACTGAATACCTTACCTCATTACTCATGAGTTAAACTGGAGCTAGGAAGGATTTCAGATGATTTATATGCTAATTAGAATTCTCTTGAAAAACAAATAGAAAACATGGGTTATGGTGGTGTAATGAAATCTTCAAAACCAAGATCCAGAGCTTTCTTGTGGTATGCACTAAATAAGACAGCCAGTAAACTGGGGGATGGAATGTTTTTGTCAATAAAATTGATGTCGTTTTGTACTACTTGTATAAGGCCCATCTCTTTTTACAAATAAGAATCTGCAGTTAATTTGAGCTTGTCAATGCAACAGTATCTGTTGTAGTTCATTGATTCCTCTGATGATAGTAAAGGATGTTTATGGTTTTCATGGGTATACATTTTATATTTTGAAGTTACAGAAAAACTTCCAAAAAACCTGCACTTGTTTAGTTTTAGTTTAGAAAGGAGAAAGTATGTACAGCTTTTAAAATAGTCTTACTTCTATAAACTCAAAAATTCAAATGTGAAACCATTATTTGAAGTTATTTGCAAGAGTACAATTGGTTGAAAACATTTCTCCAGCTCTTAACAAAGTTTCTGTAACCTTGAAATCATGACAAAATACAATACAACTTTGGGAATCTAATGGTTTTCTGAGTGTATTGCTGTGAGGGTTAGAAAATGCATTCGTTCTAAATACTGTCTTGTCTGCCTCACTGAGAAGTTGCAATATTGTTTGTTTGTCAAACAGCTTGAAAAGCTAGACAATGCTGTTAGGAATGATATAGAAATGATAGGTAGAGAGCTTATTTTTACCTGCTGCTTTGTTTTTTGGTAAAGTAATGATGGTAATTGTTTTCTTATCCTTTCATTCATAATGAATTGGCATAATAAGAACTGCAGCCTACTTAAAAAAATCACCGTGTAATCACAGCAGTAATAGCAAATTCATTTCAGAAACAACATCCAGTCACTTCTGTGAAAGACATTTGTAAACTTATTTGAGAAACAATGAACTCTTCTTATATTAGACAAATGAGTTTTATATACTCTTCATTTAAAAATTCTTTCACTGCCCTCTGCTACCTGTACAGATGTGGTGTTCTATGAATGATTTTGACATACTATTCAATTGAGTATTTTATTTCTCACTATTTATACTTCTTTGTACATTTTTTTCTCATATAAAGTAAGAATATTAAGATTAGAATTTTAATGGTTTCATATAGAACAATTAATATGACAACCTCTTAGTTATTTGGTTTATGGTTTAGCAGGACAAAGTATAAAATATCGTGAATGTGATTACGAGAGGACATAATTCTGCTTTCCTTTCCAATTATTTATTGACACCATCTCAATGCCTTATAACTATATTTGTTAGCCAATTAAGAAGTAATCATAGGGTTGGATTCATGCAGAACAGAAATATTTAGGAATTCTTTTGGCCAAGGTCAAGGAGAGGGAGGGAGAAAGTAAAGGTGACTTTTACTTTCAGTATTGCAGTTGTATTATATCAGAAAAATCCCACCAGAGCATAAGAAAGAGGTTTGGGTGCTAGATGGAATAACAGGTTGGCTGCTCTGTGGTTGAGAGCAGTAACACAGATATGAGGCTCAATAATGCAGGACAAAGAGAATTTGAAGACATATTTGTTATGCTAATATTCAATTTCTTATCTTACATTAATCTTTCTCTAAGCCTGAGGTATATCTTTTTCCACGGTGAAATCATCCCAAAATGATGTTAACATGATTAATAGCTTCTCCAGACCTGGCTAACTCCCTAGGCCTGCAGCAAGGCAGGCGTGGAGGTGGGACTGGGGTATGAAAATATCCCCCCTCTGCCTCTACATCACAGAGCAATACTTTCTTATTTCTAAGAGGAAAAAAATCAGTAATATATTAGCAACAGAAAAAATATGAAACATGAGAGTTTAGGGAAATACATTAAAAAACAAGTAAAATCAAGTGAAACTTCATTTTGTTTGAGGACAGTGTGAATAATGCCTTTAGTTTCTCTAATGAGAGAATTTGTTTTCCAAAACCATAGAAATATAAATACCTTCTGATTCATCTCCTGGCAAGAACTAACTGTATTACTGTAGATTATTATTATCTTTTCTCACTGCTTCTGTTGACACTGATTACTATAGATTATACCTCTCCAATTGTTTTACTTCTTTTAGTGGCTCTGGTTGTAATTTGTAGGACAGGAGAAAGGATATTTAGCAACTAAAAATTAAGGTCCATGTACTCTTACAGCAGTATTCTAAAGAATACCCACTCACGTCACCCGGGCAGGAATATCCTGCTCACACTTCCTAAGCAGAAAGCTTGCATTTTATTTTAAATTATAGTAGTTCCCCTTTATCCACAGTTTTGCTTTCCCTCAGTTTCAGTTATCCATGGTCCATCATGGACCAAAAATATTAAGTGAAAAATTTTAGAAATAAACGATTCATAAGTTTTAAATTGTGTGCTGATCAGAGTAGCTCGATGAAATCTCATCTGGGTGCTTCAACATGCTTTGTCCACTGCATCCACACTGTCCAAGCTACCCATCCATTAGCCACTAACAGTCATCTCATTTATCACATGGACTGTTATAGTGTTCAAGCAGCCCTTATTTTACTTAATGATAGCCCCAAAGTGCAAGAGTACTATGTCTAATTTATAAATTAAACTTTATTATAGGTGTATATGTATAGAAAAAATGTTGTACACAGGATTCAGTACTATCTGCAGTTTCAGGCATCCACTGGGGATCTTAGAACATATCTCCTGCAGATAAGCTGGGCTCCTGTACTCCTTCACTTTCTTCCTGTTAATTTATAGTAAATAGATAGCAATACTGAACTTTATCAAAGGCCAGTGAGCCCTATCTGACATGTCCGGAAGGTACTGCCAGATCAGGGTGAAGACTGACCAAAGGAAGTCACCCAAAGAGAAAGGCAGTATCAGAGAGCCTTCCCCATCTTCCCAAATCACCTTTTCCTTAAAGTGGGGGAACAGTTTATTTGACTCAAGAAATTCCTAAGAGTCTGGTGTCACTGGGCTTGTGGGGAATGTGCTGCTTCCTTTTTCTGTGTTTCTCAAGGATTGACTATGCTCAGCTGCGCTGGGCTCACCTTTCAGATGAAGTCCCATGAGGTAAGCAAATGAGGTCAAGCCAAGTCACTTCACTGTGCTCTTTGTTTAGCTTCCTTTCCTCTCATGACATATGTTAATTCAGGTTCCACAGTCACGGTGGTCTCAGGATTGGTGCAGGAAGCATTTTTATTAGGGTCCATGCTGTATTTTCCATCTGCTTCATCAAGGATCCCTGTCATGATGCTGATGGTTCTCTCTGAAATTCTCTCTCTGCTTTTTCTACTTCACTGCACAAAACCCTTGAGGTAAGTAGGAATGCACCTTGCAAATGACCATAACTACGTATATTAGCATGGAAGTGGTATTGTAATTGGAGATAATTCCTTTACCAGAGATCAGTTTGCATTGTTTTACATACTTGGCTACGGGTGACTTTTCTGCTGATATAAGTGAATTTATACTAAGATGAATGAAATATAGGTTTTTGAAAATCAGTTTCTTAATCACACAGAAACACTCAGCCTTAGAGCTATTTAGTGAATAATGAAATTAAGTAGGTAATAGTGTAATTAATTCTAATATAGTTATTTGTTTACTTCCAAGTGCCAATATACAACTGACTATGATAAATTGTGGTACCTCTGGGATGTCAATAAATAGTAAAGCAGACAATTCCAAGAATGTGAAATATGTGTTTGAATATACATATCTACTTATAAGTTGTATTAAATTGATATAAAGGTAAATGTTATAATTATATAATTCTTGATTTTTGAGTGGTTTTAATATTGTAGATGTGTAGTGAAACAGGCTCGGAATCTCAAGCTGTAAATATATCCCAAGTGCATTCAATTTGTGCAAGCATATAATGATTTTAAGAAATAATATGAAAAATAAATCATCATTCCTAATAGTTAAATGTTCAAAAGATTGACTATATTTTGACCAAACATTCTCTATCTGTTAGCAATCTAACAAGCTTGAGTTGTTTTATAATTATTTGCTTGTATGTCTGGTAGTGTTTATTTTTTTCTTTTCCATAGTTATTAAATACTTGGTTTAAATTAAATTTATTAAGTTCGGACTGAATAAATATTACAAACTAATTAATGGTCTTATGTGAAAGAACTTTGTCTTAATTCCCTACCTTGTTTGAGTGATTTTCTAATTTCTAATTCTTCTTTAATTTTATACACACTTTGCATTAATTTTATTAGTACAGTATTCTAAGTACGTTAATCTTCTCTGTCCTAATTAGATTGTTAAAAAAGCATTAGTATTAGTTCATTTATAACATCCATTTAACATTTACATATCACAAAAACAAAATAAAAAAATTATGGGTACATGACAAAGGCTAAGGAATAGGAGAAGTTAGTTATACAACACAACTAAGCAAAAAAAAAAAAAAAAAAAGTTAATAGAATTGAAAACAAAACGTGTCCTGGAGCCTTTTGACTTCCAGTGCAAAAAGGGATACATGACTTGCATTTGACTTGCTCTTATTAGGTAATAAAATGGAATATACTAGTTCAAAAGGTAAGAAAGTGTTACTTTGATACAGATTTCTGAAAGGGTTTTATTGCCTGAGTTTGTTTTTTCATCTGTAAGTGTATCCCTCATATATATTGACTGTTTGCAGCAGCAGAGTGAAATGTTGAAGCACATTTATAAAAAGGGAGTTCTGGCCGGGCACGGTGGCTCAAGCCTGTAATCCCAGCACTCTGGGAGGCCGAGACGGGCGGATCACGAGGTCAGGAGATCGAGACCATCCTGGCTAACACGGTGAAACCCCGTCTCTACTAAAAATACAAGAAAATTAGCCGGGCGAGGTGGCGGGCGCCTGTAGTCCCAGCTACTCAGGAGGCTGAGGCGGGAGAATGGCGTGAACCCGGGGAGGCGGAGCTTGCAGTGAGCCGAGATCGCGCCACTGCACTCCAGCCTGGGGCACAGAGCAAGACTCCGTCTCAAAAAAAAAAAAAAAAAAAAAAAAAAAAAAAAGGGAGTTCTGAGATTAGTTAAGGAAACTTGGGAATTATCCCTGATTCCTTCCTGTGCTTCCATGCTCCACGTCACTTAACCAGATAGTCTTGCAAAAATGTGCCAAATCACCATTTTACATCATCATCTTTCACATTTCACAGAGTTGCATCATCTTTCAAATTGTCATTATCTATGTCACATGCAACAGGCTCCTAAGTGTTGTGTCTCTTCCTACGTTTGTGCCTCACCAACTTATTCCTCACATTGCAATCAGGGTGAGTTATCTTAAAATCCAAATCTGAAAATTGCTTCTCGTATACCTCATTCATTACTCATTGCACTTAGCACAAATTTAAACTTATTAAGCTAACATACAAAAGACTTTCTGCATTTCAAAAAATAAATTGTCAAATAACGATCGTATACATTTACAGGGTACAATGTGAAGTTCTGATACATGTATGACGTGGAATTATCATATCAAGGTAATTAATATATCCATCACCTTACACTTTTTTTTTGTAGTGAGAACACTTAAAATCACTGTTTTAGCAATTGTGAAATATATGATACATTATTACCAACTATGGTCACTATATGGTGTAATAGATTTCAAAAAATTATTCCTCTTGTCCACCTGAAATTTTATACCTTTTAACCAGCATCTCCTCATTTCCCATCCTCACCACCCTCCCACCCCTAGACTCTAGTAACCACGATTATACTCTTTACTTCTGTAACTCAGACTTTCTCACATTTCACATGTAAATGAGATCATGTAGTTTGTCTTTCTGTGCTGGGCTAATTTCGCTTAGCATAATGCCCTCCAGGTTCATCCATGTTGCCGCAAATGACAAAAGTTTCCTTTTTAAGGCTGAGTAGTATTCCGTTGTATGTATGTACCACATTTTCTTTATCCATTCTATGGAAAAGTATTCTATGGACACTTGGGTTGATTCTATATTTTGCAACTGCGAATAATGTTGCAATGAACATAAGAGTACAGATAACTCTTTCACAGTGATTTAAATTTCTTTACACGTATTCTAAGAATTGAGATTGCTGGATCATATAGTAATTCAATTTCTGGTTTTTTGAAGAACTTCTGTTTCTTAAAAGTGTTTTCCATAATGTCTGTGCTAACTTATATTCCCATCAACCACTTCTCTGCATATCCTTGCTAATGCTTATCTTTCATCTTTTGGATAACAGTCATTCTAACAGGTATGAGGTGACATTTCATTGTGGATTTAATTTGGACTTCCCTGATGATTAGTGATGTTGAGCATTTTTTCATAAACCTGTTGGCAAAGTACCCTCAGTTTTTTGTCTCTGAATCTGATGGCTTCATTTCTCCAAATTTTGAGTATAGAATGCAATCTAATTTACTAAACTTCTTAGAAGCTCTTCCTGACTCCTCATGGCTCTAATCTTCTCCCTTGCATCCGGATACTTGCCATTGTATTTCCTCTGCCTGTAATACCTCCACAGCCTCTTAAACTATCCTTTATCAAGATAAAGGATACAGAAACACTTTCAGCCTTAGAGCTATTTAGTGAATAATGAAATTAAGTAGGTAAATAGTGTAATTAATTCTAATATAGTTATTTACTCACAAGTGCCAAGGATACTTTATCATTTAATATTAATATTAACTGAATATTCATGAAGTATAATAGTCTAGATATCAATTTGTGGAGAAACCTACCTTCATGTTTGAAGGCAAGTTAGGAGGTCCCACCCATGTGCTCTTCTAGTGCAAAGTACTTATCTCCACAACTGTATTAGCTGGACTTAATTGCAAGTAACACACTGACACCAGTCTTCTCCTAGTGTCTAGTGGAATAAGGAAGGTCTTGGACTCTGAGCCAGGCTGCCCAGATTAATATCCTGACTCAACTCTTAAGAGCTGTATGATTGTGAGCAAGTTATATACTCTCTATGACTCATTATTACCATCTGTGGATTGGAGATAATAGTAGTATTTACTTCTTAGGGAGCTTGGAAAGTTTAAATATGTTAATATGTATATTGTTTATTACAGTGTTTAGCACATAGAAAGTGCTTTATAGATACTGGATGTTTTATTACAATCCCAGTACCTAGTACAAAGTACATAGTATATATGCAATAAATGATTGTGGAATGAGCAATTATTCCCACTGTGAAGTAACCCAATTCAGAATTGATATAGTTTTTAAGTCTTGGGGAGGCTAAATAAATGAATTAATATGTCACTTAGACTATCCCTCTAAAATAGGCAATGCCATTCCATGTTTTTAAAGGGCTGTAAGGCAGAAAATTAAAAATTTATATGTGTGAAAAACTATCAAATAAAAATATATTTAAAGTAAGTTTTTCTCAATAAAATTAATAACATACACATTAAAATACTCGATAGATTTTTGTTAATAAATTGACAATTATACATTAAGATATATTCAAGTGAAAAATATGAATTAAGATTAAGTAGGATTGATTTAACAATGAACGAAAATGTTTTACTGCTATATATTCCTTTTTTTTCCATTGCACTAAAAATGGCAAGTAGGCATATTAAAGTTGAGGAATGTGTACTTTGTGTTTTAGAAGATTTTAGAAATGTAGTAGGACAAATATCCATGAAGTGAATACTTGCAATTATCATTTTAACTTAAAAGCATTTTAATCAAATTTGGGAAGTTTTCAGTCATTATTTCTTAAAATATTATTTCTGCCTCTTTCTCTTTCCCTTCTTTTCTGGGGCTCCTATTATGCATATGTTGATATACCTGATGTTATTTCACAAATCTCTGAAATTGTGTTCATTTTCCTTAATTCTTTTCTCTTTCTCTTCTTCAGACTGGGCAATTTCAGTGAAGTACCTTCAACTTCACAAATTATTTCTTCTGCCAATGCGAATCTGATGTGACTCCTTCCAATGAATTTTTCATTTCAGTTATTTTAATTTTCAACTCCAGAATTTCTATGTAGCTATTTTTAAAATGTAATTTCTGTCTCTTTAATTATACTCTATTCGCTAAGACACAATTCATACTTTCCTTTAGTTATTTAAACAAGGATACTTTTAGATCTTTCAATGTATTTACAATAACTTAAAGTGTTTGTTTAGTAAATACAGTATCTAGGCTTCCTTAGAGACGGTTTTTATTGACTACATTTTTTCTCTTTGTGTCTTATAAACTTACTGAAAATTGGACATTCTAAAATATAATAATTGTGGAAATCAGATTATCTACCTTCCCCAGGGATGTTGTTGTTGTCATCTGATGTTTTTATTCCTTTGTGTAGCAGCTTTGCTGTATGAATTCTGCAGTCTCTATTTCCTGTCATGAACAGCACTGAAGTCATGGCTTGGTTAGTTTACTGGTCACCTAATGATAGAACAGAGATTTTCTTCAACTGACTTTTTCTTGAAACAATGTATCCTACTCTTTGCAGAGGAGCTCTGTATGTATTAGGGCATGCCTTTAGCATTCAAGCAGTTTAAAACTGTGCCTTAGCCTTTACTTTCTGCTTAGAGATTAGGACCTTTTTGGGGTTCCTGGGCACATGCACAGTTTTGCACATGCATGGGGCTTCCTAGATCCCCAGTAATACATTGGAGCTTTTCCAAGCCCACTAGGAACAACTCATTCTCCTCTTCCTTTTTGCCCAACCTCTTGTTTGCCTCAATTGTTATCTCAGCCTCAGGCAGTTGCCATGTTAACCAGTTAGCTTAGACAAATGTTTTGGAGACAAGGCTTTCCCTGTTGAACACTGGATTCGATGAAATAAAGAAAAGCCTTGTTAATGGAGGTTTCCCAAGGAGCTGCCAGACAGATTACATATCTGGGGACAAGCATTCTGAGGAGATCCAAAAATCCAGTTAACTCTTTCTAACAGCTGCTGGTCTGCTTGGTTTCACTACCATGGCTGTGAAGCTGCAGGTATTCAAGGTTATTGTGGAACTGGCAAAAATGAGATGCAAATAGGGCAGATTAAAATGGTACAAGCCTTTCTGTTTTTTACTGAGATTCAGCTATTTTCCTTGAAGAAATTCTCTGCAGAGTGGTGAGAGTTTTGGGTTAACTTCTGAAATTTCAAAAAAGTTAATTTAGACAGTTTTTGCAAGTGCTCTCATTGCATTTACAGAGAAGCAGATTTTTGAGGTCCTAACTGCCATTCTGAAAGTCACTGCACTTTAAGAGCGTTTCACAACTTTATATTTTTCACGTTTCCATGGGGACATGGCACAAGTGCTGAACCTGTAAACTCTTGGAGGTGGGAATTTGCTCACTTACTGGAGGTCATCTTCCTCATGACTGGATGGTTCTTTCCTAGATGTCTATCCTCAAATACCTCAACCACTATCGGTATTCTGAAGGCTTAGGGCTTGTGCAGAGGTTGAGTTCCTGCTTTTTTCTTACTAAGACGTAAAAATGAAGCCTTTGGATCATATTTGCTCTTAGATAGCCTTCTTTCACTTCATCTGAAGTTATTTGGTGTTGAGATAGTAAAGCTTTTGAAAATTTGAGTCAATGTGCTGTGGTCTCTAACAAAATCTTTTTTTTCCCCCTAAATCTTTGTATGGGTTTAAGGACTTAAAGGATATTATATATTGCATAGCAATAATTACATTATTTGTGTAAGTCTGGGCTGATGGGTTCCCTAGAATTTCCTTTCCACTGTTTTCCATTGTAACCTTGCAAGTGTAAGCTCCGGTAACTAGGATGTTATCACAGGAGCTCAATGATAATGAATGTACAGCAAATCTTTTAATTGGAACTGCTCCTTCAGAGCAAAAATTATCATTGGGATGCAGACATGTGAGAGTAACTTGTATTTAAAAATGAAAAGTCCAACTTAATAGTTCAGTGACTGTTCACAACAGAGAAAGAGAGCATCATGATGAAACAGATGAATAAGACCAAGTGAATAAAGCATCAGTTCTCAGTTGACTTCATAATCTGACTTGGCTTAATGTTTTTTGTGTGTAGTGAACTAATGGGGAGACATATGCATGTTTTACTATGCCATTATTTTTCACATTCAATTAAGACAAAAAGAAATTAGATCAAACTATAGAGCAGTGGCTAATCCTCAGATTTTTCTTAAGAAAAGAAGCTTTTCTGACAAAGGTTTCTGCATTAAGGTTGAGTCACTCGACTCTATTTCTCAATTACTTTCTTGGCAAGACAAATATGTTTTTGCAAGAGAAAACTACTGTTGTATTTAATTATCTCTGTAGATACAGTACATCAATACAATTTTAATTAAGAAATTCTTTGAGTATCTTGGAAGCATGCTATTTGGAAGACTCTTGAAAATTTTAAGTAACAAAGACACCTACAGGCAATGTTTCAAATGCGTTTTTCCTTCTTTTTCTCTTTACTCAAAGGGAACAGTATAGTTGCTTTGATGATGTACCTTGGTTCTATTTAGTTGTAAAATTGCTATGTGTATATCCCGATGTGTTCATAACAATACTCTCTATATGTAAGAAAGCCTCCTTTGTTTTTATAATAACAAATTTTATTATTGAAAACTTACAGCATTAGAATTATTCCAATTCGTCCCATCCTTTATCATATTTGTTTCTGTAATGTATGTGCAAATCTAGTATTTTAGGCATTATTTGCAGTTGTGAAAATATTAAAAATAGACAATAAAAACTCAGTCATGATTCTGCCACTGTAGAAAGATATTATAACAATCTGAGCTAACCCTTGATATATTTATAATATCAAGAGAGATAATATGTTGAAATACTTTAGAAATTAAGCATAATTCAAATGTAATGTGAAATGACTAGCTTTACTACTAAGTTCAGTATGCTTACTGGAAACTGTGGTTTTTATGCAGAAAAATGATATAATCTTGAGCAGATAACTGTCACAAGAAGAATACAGATTTTAGAAAATAAGATAAAAAGTTTTTATTTTATTTCTGAGGTAGACTGAAAGAACTGTGCTAAGAATAGATAATCTCAAATATATGACATCTTGGAAAGTGAATTGCTCAATACAGTCATTAAGGTAATGAGATTTTTGTTTTTTAAAAAATACATTTGTCAATATCTTTGTTAAAATCCATATTAATTGCCTATCTTTTTGACTGTTCATTTTAGAAGAGACTAATTGTTGCCAATATCACTGCATTTAGCTAGACAATGAGAATCTGTTTTGGTCTCTTAAAGTAAAAGCTTTTATAAGTATAAATGGAGCATGAAAGTTAAACTAATGTCAAAGAAATTATCTCTCCAGCGGTAAACTAGATGGAAATTTAAGCTCATTTGTTTCACAAGATGATCAATATCTTTTTTATAAAGTATCATATCTTTACTACTAACAATATATCATTCTGATGAGGTCTCAGCTGAATACATATTTATAACTTTTTAGACTTCTTTCTTCCTTCCGTAAAACTACCACTGACCTAATCTCTTTGCCTAGTCTAACCTCATATTTCAAAATACAAACACAGCTCACTTCATCACCCTGGGGAAAAACAAAAACTTTCCATAAAGTGTAGAGAATGGGAAGCTCTAACACAGGGGAACTGTTTAGAAAAGATAAGTATGTATTGTCTGACTGCTATTTCCTACTTGACCTACCAGTGTAATTTTGATAAAATTTACCAAACATGTTTGAAAAGTGAGATCAAATAGAAAAAAGATGTTTGTCCTATGTGTCAGAAATCTATATTCTGCTCCTAGCCTGATTCACTAAACCAAACAAAATATATAACCAATACAGTTGTACCTTAACCCAATCATCAAACATGCCTGTAGCCTCGATATTATAGTGTAATTGTATTTTTGTCGAGTGGTGGTAGAGATAGAGATTGGCATAGAAAGTGACATTCATCTTCATTGAATTTAATATATCTTAGTTTTAGAAAGTGTCCACAAATATATGATCATCACTTCACTGTAAATCTTCCTTTGTAAATGAAATAATTAAAAACTTGTAGTTGCTTCATATTGAAAGCCACTAATTTCCCCATAACAACATGGTAAAGGTCAGAATTTATCATATTACCTCTGTAGCAAGAGTTCAAGATCATTTGAGATTGTTTGTACCTAACTGCTCGTTATATTATTAGCATTAGTGCATCAGTTCTAATATTATTAATGTAAAACTTATGTAAAATGATATATTAGCATTATTAATAGTATCATTAATACCCGTATACTGATATTAGTATTACTTGTGTCATTCAAGCATTCCTTGTGAAGAATAGTTCTGAAAGTAAACCATGTCAACATGCTGCAAGAGTTTTCACCTGTAAAACAGTCTTACTAGGTGTTTTTTTAATGAATATTAAATATTCTGGTTATTGGAATTCAGAAAGGCATTCTTTAAATCTTCATTCTCAATATTATATGGGCTACATGTCTTTTTTTCAGATCCGAACAATTATGTGACAATGTGTTTAAATGGATAAGTTAACATGCACACTTCAGGCTGAATTTTCTTATAATGAAAGTGAAATAGTTGTATAGAAAAGAATATAGCATACTAAAAAAGTGACAGCCTTTGGAATCATGGGAACATTATTTCAAATTCCACTTTGAATTTAAATTTTTCATATACTAAGTACTTAGCCTTGTGATTTTTGGTGAAATGAAGAAACTAATGCTACCTTGTAGCTTTATTGAGAGGGTTAACAACCACAGACAGAATAGACTCTCCTTAAATGTAACTTTACTTTTCTTCCTTTGTATTGGCATAAAAAACTTTACACATTATTTTTCTTATCCAGGAGCAATTTAAGTATATGGCACATGAAGATTTTAATTGATTCAAACTTTAATGATTTCTTATTCTTTCATTAAATTAAAATAATAATAATACAAAACATGACACTACTTTAAAGTGAAGCAAAAACAATTGGAGATATAAAAAAGGAGACATTCTCTTGGTGTACTGTGAATTAAGTTGTTACCCAGGTAGTATCAGGTTTAGATTCAGAAAACATCATTTTGAAAAACTCAAAGATAATCCTTTGGGAGACAAAATGTCAATGATCTATTGTAGACATAGCTACTTCAGTTATCATTCATATTAGATAGGAAACCATGTGGAAGAAGTAGGGTAAACACTGCTTCAATAGCTCAATCTTAGAGACACAATGTAGTGATAGAAATGACACCTATGAGAGTTAATGAGAACATATTTATTGTGGAAGCACTCTAGAAAAGAAATGGGATTGCCTGCAGAGTTGTACCATCAAAATGCAATTTTCCAAGTAGTCAGGAAATCACATACCTGAGTTGTGTTCTCGAATATTGGGTAGAAGAGCACTAATCAAACACGTGATTCTCAGAAACAATTCCACACAGTCCTTACAGCATGTAAAGATCATTGTTCTGAAAACAGGGATATCTAAATAAGCTCAATTGAATATGTAGGCATATTCGTTAACCTCAGTGATTAATACTGCTTGGAAATTGGTGGTACAGTAGACCTCTGACAGTTTCTTAACACACATCTTTAAGAATTCATGTGATGGGCAGATCACTTTAGGTTAGAAGTTCGAGACCAGTCTGGCCAACATGGTGAAATCCTGTCTCTACTAAAAATACAAAAAAAAAAAAAAAAAAAATATTCGCTGGGTGTGGTGGTGGGCACCCGTAATCCCAGCTACTCAGGAGGCTGAGGCAGGAGAATCGCTGGAATCTGGGAGGCAGAGGTTGCAGTGAGCCGAGATCGCGCTACTGTACTCTAGCTTGGGCAACAGAGCGAGACTCCATCTCCAAACAAACAAACAAACAGGAATTCATGTAGCATACAGTTTTCCCCAAAAGTACTGATGTTTTACAAACTTTCTTGTTTGTCTCTGTAAAGGTCAGAAAGAATGAGTTCATTTAGATTATTAATTGAAGCCACTGTAGAATATATTTCAATGTTTCATTTTAACCATACGATGTTTTCTACCTAAACATCATCACTTTCGCAGATTTAACTATTTCCTTACTTCAGTCATCAGCACTAGGAGTTGAATTTTTAAAACAGAAATAAATGCCTTACACAAGGACAAATGTTTTTAATTAAACATTATTTTTTATAAGTGTTAGTGTATCTAGAATGGAAAGTAAGAGTAGTATGGCCATATTAAGATACAAACGGTAGGTGATTTGGGGGTTAACTTCATAGCCAAAGGCCTGAATAATGCATGAGATTTAAATATGACTCTTATCCCTATTTATATCTGTGGACTGTGTGGAGTTGTTTCTGAGACTCTTGTGTTTGATAGTGCTGCTCAGTCCAAAATTTGAGAACAAAATTCAGGTATGTGATTTGCTGCCTACTTTGAAAATTGCGTTTTGATGACACCACTGTGTGGCCAATTCCATTTCTTTTCCATGACTTATCCTAAGTCCACATGACTAAGCCCTCTTCCAAAAAGGTGGAGTCATAAATAATATACTTAGGTTTGCTTTTGGTTTAATTATAGCACATTAGTAAAATTGAATAAAATAATAATCAGTACATATTTCAAATTAAGAATCAAAGCATTTATCTATACTTGTCTATAGTTCCCTGAGAAACCAACAAAGTATATGCAATTGCTATAACATTTCATTTTTTTATATGCATAACAGCATTACTTTATTATTTTAGTCCTGAGTTGTTTAAAAAACATGCCCAGATTCAAGTATACATCATGACTAAATATAAGGGAATATGAATTATCCTATTGTATCCTTCCAGCATGCTTGTTCCTCCACTTCAGTAATCCAGACATATGATTCTAAGATGGCCACATCTTCAAAGGTAAGCTTTTTTGTGTGTGTTTGTGTAAGGCAACTTTTGCTTCGTTTTCAATGTGTTCCTGATTATTAGATATATTGGAAGTATTCCGTCTGTCACTCTACTTGTCTTAAATTTATTCACGACTTCAGTTGTTCTGATTTTGCCATAACTTTCTTCTAAACTCATTTGTTTTCCATCCTTTGGTTCTTTTTTTCATCTTTTACATGTTTGTTTTTTCTCATTAGTCTCTATCTATTCTCACTTGTGTTTCCTTGGGTTTCCTGGTCTTTTTCTCATCTTTCTGATTAATAATTTCATCAAAATAGTTTACCAAGTTATAATTGATTAGAAAATAATTTCTCTATTTTTATACTCTTATTTAAGATGGTATGACACCAATTAAATGATGTTGATATAGTTTGCGGCTGGCCTTGTCAAAATACTAAAATCATAAAACACTCAGAATTCAACATACAACTATAAACATTTCTGTAAATATTTCTATGGCATACATTTTTATAAAATAGGAATTATGGGATATCTCCAAAGGCTATACATATTTATGGGGCACCTACTCTCTTCCAAGCTTTATTGTATAGTTTAAAGTTACAAAACAAAAAAATGCCAAAGGTCATCTCTGCCTTCAAGGATTCAAAACATTTGCTTAGGGTGTAGTTAAGTAATTTGTCAAATATAGCTCCTCTCCTCTCCTCTCCTCTTCTCTCTTCTCCTCTCCTGTCCTCTCTTCTCCTCTCATCTCCTCCCTTCCCCTCGCCTCCCCTCCCTTCTCCAGACCTCAGTGATGATCTTGAGCAGTAGGATATAAATAACTCCCACATCCTCAGCATTCCAATAATAGAACACTAGATAGGCATAAATGGGTTTTAATACACTCCATTTTGGCTTTTGCACCCATCGCTCCATCAAAAATCCTCTTAGCATTGACAGAAGTAACATTCATATTGTGAAGTCTAATGCCATTCCCAGTTTTCCTCTTACTTGTCAGAAGGATTTGGTGGAGTTATTTATTCTCTACTCCCTAATACTCTTTCATCGTTTGCCTCCCTGGATGCAACACTCATTTTGTTTTCCTGCTTCTCTCTGGCACACCTTTTTAATTTTTAATTTTTTGTTTCCATAGGTTTTTGAAGAACAGGTGGTATTTGGTTACATGAGTATGTTCTTTAGTGGTGATTTGTGAGATTTCGGTGTAACCCTCACCTGAGCAGTATACGCTGAACCCAATTTATAGCCTTTATCCCTCACCCCCTTCCCACCCTTTCACCCTAAGTCCCCAAAGTCCATTGTATCATTCTTATGCCTTTGTATCCTCATAACTTAGTTTCCACTTATGAGTGAGAACATACGATGTTTGGTTTTCCATTCCTGTGTTATTTCACTTAGAATCATGGTTTCCAATTCCATTCAGGCTGCTGCGAATGCTATTCATTCATTCCTTTTTATGGCTGAGTAGTGTCATATATACACCATAGTTTCTTTATCCACTTGTTGATTGACAGGCATTTGGGCTGGTTCCATAGTTTTGCAATTTCAAGTTGTGCTGCTCTAAACATGCATGTGCAATTATCTTTTTTGTATAATGACTTATTTTCCTCTGGGTAGATAACCAGTGGTGAGATTGTTGGATCAAATGGTATTTCTACTTTTAGTTCTTTAAGGAATTTCTGCTCTGTTTTCCATAGTGACTGTACTAGTTTACATTCCCACCAGCAGAGTGGAAGTGTTCCCTTTTCACCACATCCATGTCAACATCTTTTTAGTCTTAATTACTATTTTTTCCCTTTATTCTTTCTCTCAGAGCCCATTTCAATTTTAGCCTTCTGTATCTCAGTTCATAGCAAGTCTAATGTTCCCAAAACACTGGAATTATCCTTGATTCCTATCTTTTTCTCACACCCATTACAATGTGCTGGGAAATCTGGTGACTTTCCAGAATATGACCACTTCTCATCACCTCCACTTCTGTCATATTGATCTGAACAACTTTTATCTCCCACTTGAATTACTGCGCTCTTTCTGTCTTGTTATCCTGCAGCCTATTCTCAACATAAATGCACGAATGATTTTCATAACTGAAGTTATGCTAATTCTGCTCAGTGTCTTACATTGGCGTGCGTTTTACTCAAGGTAAAGGCAAAGATTTGAATATGGCGCAAAACGCTTCGCACAATCTTATTTTTGCTACCTCTAGAACAGCAGTTTTCAATCGCTGGCTGATTTTGCTCCTCCAGGGAAAATTTGATAATTGTTGGTGATCATTACTGGGTGAAAATGGGGGTAGGGAGTTGCGGGGAGGGGGTTGTGGATGCCGCTGACATCCAGTGAATGGAGCCCAGGGATGATGCTAAATATCCTAAAATGTCCAGGTTACCCCCTTACATCATAGAAATATTGAATTTAAAATAGCATTTGAGAATCCCAGATGGAAAGCCTCATTTTCAAATGTTCTCCCTTTTCTCTCAACTCCGACATTGGCATTCTTGTGGACCTTTGAAAACAAAGGGATATGGAAACCTCACAGTCTTTTCACTTAGTTTTCTCTCAGCCTGGAATATATTCCTTCTAGAAATTCACGTGATTTGTTCCTTTGCTTTTTCCAACCATTGTTCCAATGTCCTGTCTCACTGGGTTTCTCTTTGATCACCTGATATAAACGAGAATTCCCTGAAATCCTTTTCCTCTAACCAATCTTTATTGGACTTTTTAACATCTGATATCTATAAATTGTATTATTTATTGTCTGCTTCTCATGAGAAGGTAAAGTGCTACTGAGTGGCTGTTTTATGTGCTTTGCTTACTTCTTTTCCCTCTCGAGCAATGACTGGCATGTAGAAGGTCCTCAGAAATTATCAAAATATAAAGCAGTGAAGTGGAGAAAACCAACAGAGTCTTTCAAAGGAGTGTAAGACAAACATCAAACTCATATTGGCTGAAGCAATGTCTCATTTGGTCATGGAAGGATGTCTGATTTGTTTGGTGAAAAGGGTGGTGCTTGCCTCTGTGTACTTTTTGTACAGGGCACAGCATGCTTGTGAGTTTTGCAATTAAAGAAAGTGTGTTTCTTTGGAGAAATGGCTGGAATAAAGCCTCAGAGGGTCCAGAATGAGTCGAAACAAATGCAGTGGGAGAGTTGAGCAGGGGTAGGAACATGCAAGCCCTTCTAAACTACTGCAAATCTGGATTCCTTGAACACAGCAGGAATAAGAAGTGGAGTCATGTAAATATTTTAAGTCAAGGAACACCCTCATCATATCTGCATTTTAGAATGGTAGGCATCGCTGTGCAGTGGATCCTAAGCTAGAGGAGAAGGCAACAATGAAAAGTAAGAAAGTCAGTTAGGAGACAGCCCTAGTAATTAGATGAGATAGGGATGCTTTTTAAATATTTTATTTCCTATACATCTTCATATTTTAAAAAAATTTCTAAAGTAGACCTGTTACTTTTAATAAAAATGTTTAGATTTGAATGATTTGTACATTTAAGTAAAAAAATGAAAATATGCCTTAGAAATTAGGAAACAGGAAAAATGGTACGATATCTTAGATGTCTTGCCTAGAATCTGGTGAAGGAATAAGACCAATTATTAGAAAATTAGATATTCTCATTAGTCACTGATATAATGAAGCTCAGTTTCTTGTAGCATTTCTTGAGGGATGAGGTTCTTCACTTTACATTTGCTACTATGATCCAATTGTGCTTCTGCCACCCTCCAAATACATGTGTTGAAATCCTAACGCTCAAGGTGATGGTATTATGAGGTGAATCTTTGAGAGGGATTTAGGAATTGAGCCTTTCTAAGAAAGACCCCAGAGTGCTAACTACCCCCACAACCTTAGCCATGTGAGGACACAGAAAGACGGAGCCCTCACTGAATCAGAAAGTGAACTTCGCCAGAAACTGACTTTGTGGCTCTTTGATCTTGGACTTCCCAGCCTCAGAACAGTAAGAAATAATTTTCTGTGGTTTACAAGCCACCCCGTTTGTGGTATTTTATTATAGCAGCCACAGTGATCTAAAATATTTGGTTTTCTCTGCTTGTTTGTGAGTTGTATGTATGTTTGTGTGTATGTGTATGTGAGAGAGAGAGAAAGAGAGAGAGACAGAGAATGTTTTGCTTCAAATTAAAGTGTTTTATTCACTCTTATTTCATTGATTCCCACGCTGTTGAAAACACTTTGGGACTTTAAGAAATAAACCAAAGCAATATAGCTCCTCTAGCAATTTTTGGTAGTCTGTATGAATTGGCACAGAAATCTCTGTTCCTAAAACTCCCTGTTTACAAGCCACTTGTTAGGAGTAAACTTTATTTTTTTTTTAGTTATTGAATCATTCTGATTAAGACATTGTGTCACTCAATATTGAGTTTTGAATTTTGGTCACTGCATTTATTAAGACTTGAAATAATCATATATTTATTTATCTGCTTGCCTGCTTGGTAGCTAGATCTCAGCTTGTCTGTCTGATTTTCTGGAATGAAACTGCTTCAGTTCTTTGTCTTGTCCTGTACATAGAAGAGCACCTGGTAGAGTGCCTGATTTGGTGAGTGTTTTGGCTGATTGAATTATTATTTTGAGATTAGAAGATTGCTTTTGAAAATGCACTTTGTTTTGAAACAAAGCTATTTGGGCCACAAAGTACAGAAAAGTCATAACTACTGCCAGAAAAAAAGAGTCTCAAAGAATATAGATTAAGGTAGTGCTTTCTGCTTACATATCAAAACAGAAGGAAGCATTTTTTGGGTTTTCAGCACTTGATTTCACAAACTCTATGAATAATTTCACTCCATTAAGCAAATCTGTAATCATTGTAGCCCCGTTTGCTTGTCTATAAAATAAAGGGATTGAATTACTCTATCTTTCTGCTCTAAATTCCTATGCTCATATGTCCAACTGGATGATAATATTAGCTACAAATCACATATCTATGTTCTAGTTTAAATCTTCTCTTTAGGTCTGTGACTTTGGGCTCAGTATTTATGTTCTGAAGATCTTTAATTTCCTCATATAAAAAGTGATAGGGTTTAAACAGATGATTCATTTCTAATATCTATGAAATTCCATAACATTTATAGTTCTTAAATTATAGTAATATTTAAAGCTATGAAGATGGGTTTATTGCACTGTCTCATGGTGTTTCAGAGTGATAAAGTTAGGATTGTTAAAGAAACACTTTTGCCATGCACAGTTAGGCTCATAATCCACGAAAGATTGCAGTTCAGAAGGTAAGAGGGTAATATGAGATCAGTTACTCTTTGGAAGTCTAAGATGTTGGAATCCAAAGATGAGTACACTTGACCCTGGAGTTCTTTTGTCTCCTGTTCCAGATATTATGGCTTTTTCTTATAAGAGCATTAACAAGAACACTTGTATTGATTTTTATTTGTCATATAAATTGTAGGAGTTAAGGCTTGAGCTGTTTTCTTCTATAGGGAAGGAATTTAATCTAGTGTAAAAGCCAGTTGATGAACTGTTTGGAAAAATAGGCGTAGACACTGGAACTACTTTATTATAACCCATAAATCCTTAATTTGATCTTGATTAATGTTATAGTAGAGCCAGAACCCAGAATTTTTTATTTAGAGAACCTTTGGGATTATGTGAATCTATTGGACATAAATGCCTTTGAGAATGCAAACATCTAGGTTACCACTGTTTAGACAGAAAAATAAGATTAGTAGACATTTACTTCCCAGTTACCTGAAATACTTTCCCCATGATATTTTTAAAAATTTACATTTATTTTATATTTCATTATCTGCAAATGGAGTTTCTGGCTAAGTGCATTCACCAAAATGAGCAATGTCGTTTCTTTCTAATATTCAAAAGTTTTTTTAGTAGTGACTATGAAACTATAAATCAGAGAATATAAAATTTTATCATTAGAAATGATGTGTTTTAGAATGCTTATTATTGAAACTGTTTACATACTTTTGTATATAATACTTATTGAGGTTGCTTGTAATGACAAAAATTTGGTAAAATTAGAAACATAAAGAAGGATATCCCATTTCATAAAAAGTTGTCACAGAATTAAAACAAGTAGCTCTACATTAAATTTAAAACACAATGCAAAATTTTGATGATTATTACATCCAATTTTAAGAAAATATTTTTGTACCACAACAGAAAGCACAATGAATATGGAGACACAAATTTGAATAGCTGAAAAATTAAAAAGAAAAATAAATTTATATTTGTATTCAGAGTCAAGACATTTTTGTATTGGTTATATGTCTCATGACATTTTTGCTAAAGAGTTGGAGTCATTATATTTATTTTTGTTTCTTTAGAAATATTTTAAAATCCATTGAAATCATACATTCAAATTACTACTACTCATTTTATCAGAGCTAAACAGTATATTCATGCATTACAAGTTAATCATTTATTGCTAAATGTCAATCTATAGCAAGAGTATTAGGACATTCAAGATATTGATCAAAATACTGAAGTCCATATATATGAGGTTTACATGTCATTATGACTAGTTTAATTGATCTATATTTTAGCACTGGTAGTATATTTGACAGTTAGTATATTTATAGTTCTTTCCTCGGGTCAACATGTTCTTGAAGTTTTCCCCAAATTTCTGGAGTGTCTTCAGAGATGCTTTATGAAAAAATGTAATGGTAACAGTAAAATGACGGCTGTGATTTGCTTTTTAGTCACCAGGGACCATTATAAAAACAAGCAGCTAGAGCTGGCTTCCTTTCTTCCTTTGCCTCAATGAATTTGTTTAGGCTGTACCTCTCACCTTCAAACGTACACTCACTTTTTTGTTCCTTATTCCTCCAATTTAAATCCCTTTATCTCACCGGTATTCTTTTCCTCTCTTTAACTCCTTTAGATTATATTTGGGTATGGGATTCTCTCCCTGGCTTTGATTTCATCCCAGGAAGTGGTTTCTCAGATCAGTCTTTTAGTCTCTGCACAAATGCTCTATGGCTGTCAGGTGACATCTAAATCTGCCCCAGGGATATTTCACCATTTTTGGTGGCCTCTATTTTTTTCTGGGAGGAAGCACCTGGTATTACTAAGAATTATGCTTCCTGTCAATGATACTGACCTGACTTCAGTAGAAAGAAAGCACACAGACATTATATAACCATAAGTTTTAAAAGAGAGGGGAATTTTATGTATTGTTTTGTCTTTAAATAAATGAAAAGTTGGTATTTTTTCATGGCTAATAAAATGTCAAGCCATTACTTGCTGCAGTTTGTCTTATTATGTCTATGTCATAATCAGTTGAAACAGTTGAAATTAAATCAAAGAAACAGAATCCTACTGATACATGCGATAAGAAACTTATAGTCAGAATTTGACCTTACACAGTTGTAGGAGCTGGCTAAAGTCTATATAAAGCTGTTTTGTGCTTGGTGTTGGAGTCTAACATCAGTAGGGCAGGTAGTCAGGAAGGCAAGATGATACTAAATAGAATGGAGGATGGATAAGCTGGAATCCATGATGGCAAATTGAAACCTTCGTATTTCTCCCTCTGCCTCCGAGACTTCAACTTTGATGATAAGAACACGTAGCAGAACATAATATCCTTCATCACAGAGTTAAATTCCCCTCTCTTTTAAAACTTATGGTTATATAATATCCGTGTGATTTCTTTCTACTGAAGTCAGGTCAGTATCATTGACAGGAAGCATAATTCCTAGTAGTACCAGGTGCTTCCTCCCAGAAAAAAATAGATGCCACCAGAAAGAGTGAAATATCCCTGAGGCAGATACCCTGTCCCAACTAGGATCCTGTAGGAGTCACAGGATGCATAAGCGCTGTGGGCCAAATGGTGCCCCACACAGTCCCAGTGAGCCAGCAGCAACTGACAATATGTGTAAGCTGAATTCGTACCTGGTGTTCTCAATTCATGTTTCAAGTAAAAGTACATAGCTGCTGTTTCACTTTCACTTGCCAGCTCTTGCACAAAGTGTCTCTTGTAGCTTTGCATTAACTCAGAACTATGCAAGAGAGCGGTGCTGGGACACATAACTTGGTCTAGCTAAATTGAGAATACAAATTCACCCAACTGCATACAGGAAATGCCACATAAATTTACTTGACCACAAACTGTATATAAGAATTCCTATTGGACTCCCCATTCTCACCAATATTTGGTTTTGTCCAACTTTGTTTTTACGTTTTTACTATGATGGTCATTGTAAAATTATATCTCATTTTGGTTAGTTTTCACTTGTACTTTTCTAATTGGTGATGGATTGAATGTATTACCATGTGCTTACTGACCCCTTGGGTTTCTTCTGTGAAATTGCCTGTTCATATCTCCTGCCCTATCTTTCTATTGGGTGGTCTTCTATTTGTCGATGTGAAGGAGAACTTTATAAATTCATATTATTAATTTTCTGTTGATATATCATTTTCAAGTATCTTTTCCCAATTTGTGGTTTGTTATGTTTTTAAAAGGTTTCCCTTAATGAAGAAATTTCTTATTAAATTTAGTGATAATGAAATTTTAAGAGTTTTTAAGAAATCTTTTATAGTTTATATTTAAGGTATACAAGATAATGTTTAAATATACATAATGAAATAGTTCCTATAGTCAGGCAAATTAACATATCTATCATCTTACAGTTATCCCTTGGAGTGTGTGTGTGTGTATGTTTGTGTGTGTGTGTGGTCACCTAAAATCTACTCTCTCAGCACATTTCCAGTATACAAAACAATATTATTCGCTATTATCCTCGTGTTGTACATTAATTTTCTAAACTTATTCATTCTACTAATTGCAACTTAGCAGCTTTGGAACTACATATCCCCATTTCCTCCCTACCCCCAAGAGTTCTTAATATAATTACTTTTTGATATTTTGTTGAGGACATCATTCTGTGTATTAGGCCATAAACAATTGTTAAGTTTTACACATTTCTTTTTTTCTGTCCTGTTCTAAAGCATACTGTGAGATAAGAGTTCTACTACTGTTGTTTGCCCCATATGGATAACACATTGTCTCAGCACTAATTATTAAGTCCTTCCTTTCTCTCTGTAACAAGTTTCTGTATAGGGTGGTTCTGTTTTGTGGTTCTATACAAATTACTCTGGATTTGTAATAAACCTTGATAATACTTCTTAGTGAGTGCTTTGGCTATCACTGGCCATGAGATTTTCAAATAATTTTTTCAAATCATAATATCAGTTAATTAAAGAAATGTATTGTAGTTTCCATTGGAATTGTATTAAATGCATAAGCCAGTTTGGGTTGAACTAATTGTCTTGTCTTTACACATAGAGTATCTCTCTTTTTATTATAGTCTGCTTTAATATACAAAATTTTATCATTTGTTGGTATAAAGTTCTTGTCCAACTTTATGTGGGATTATTTCTAGGTGGCGAATACATGTTATTTGCTAAAAATGACTATATCTGATAATAAAAGTATCAATTGATTAAATATTCTTACCATAGTTTCTCCACATTTGCTGTATTTATATTATACAATCATGCATCTTCAAATAATGATAGTCTTTTTGTCTTTCCAATTATTAAATCTTTTCTTTTTCTGGCCTTATTACACTCTCTAGAGGCTTTAGTACAATCTTTTTTCTTAATTTTTTTATTGTGATAAAAAACACATAGAATTTACCACCTTAACTATTTCTAAGAGTATAGCAGTGTTGATACAGGAGCTATAAAGAAATTATTTAGGCAGTTAGTGAGGGTAAGAAAGTCCTCAGTAAGGCTTCCCTTTTAACAAAAAGGCAGCCCCAAATCATTCCTTCTCTAACAAAGAGCAGCCTGTAAAATCGAACTGCAGACATAGACAAGGCAAGCTAGATGCTTGCATGGGTGAATGCTGACAGCTTTGCCAATAAGATAAGGCCACCTGGGGGCCAGGCATGTTCAACATGGAGGCTCCATTTTCTCTTTTCTTTGTCAACCATGTGTATAGTAAAGGAACAGGCAACATGGAGCTGGCCAGACACAGAACCTGTCTGTATAATGAAAGATTAGGATGGGGCCACCAGCCTCTTCACATGCTATGTAAATGGCACACTTGGTCCAACTGTGTCCAGAATTGGTGGGTTCTTGGTCTTGCTGACTTCAAGAATTAAGCTGCGGACCCTCGCGGTGAGTGTTACAGTTCTTAAAGATGGTGTGTCTGGAGTTTGTTCCTTCAGATGTTCAGATCTGTCTGGAGCTTCTTCCTTCTGGTGGGTTCGTGATCTCGCTGACAGGAGTGAAGCTGCAGACCTTCACGGTGAGTGTTGCAGCTCATAAAGGTGGCAGGGACCCAAAGAGTGAGTGGCAGCAAGATTTATTGCAAAGAGCGAAAGAACAAAGTTTCCACAGTGTGTAAGGGGACCTGAGCGGGTTGCCACTGCTGGCTTGGGCAGCCTGCTTTTATTCCCTTATCTGACCCCACCCACATCCTGCTGATTGGTCCATTTTACAGAGAGCCGATCAGTCCGTTTTACAATTCCTGAGCTAGATGCGGAGTGCTGATTGGTGAATTTATAATCCTCTAGCTAGACATAAAAGTTCTCCAAGTCCCCACTAGGTTAGCTAGATACAGAATACTAACTGGTGTATTTACAAACCCTGAGCTAGACATAGAGTGCTGATTGGTGCATTTACAATACTTTTAGCTAGACACAGAGTGCTAGACAGAAAGTTCTCCAAGTCCCCACTAGGTTAGCTAGATACAGAGTACTGACTGGTGTATTTACAAACTTTGAGTTAGACACAGAGTGCTGATTGGTGTATATACAATCCCTTAGCTAGACATAAAAGTTCTCCAAGTCCCCACTAGACTCAGGAGCCCAGCTGGCTTCACCTAGTGGATCCTGCAGCTGGGCCGCGTGCGGAGCTGACTGCCAGTCCTGTGCCATGCACCTGTACTCCTCAGCCCCTGGGCATTTGATGGGACTGAGGGCTGTGGAGCATGGGGCAGCGCTCCTCAGGGAGGTTCGGGCTTCATGGGACCCAATCGCCAGGTGGGGGGAGGGTTCCGGCATGGCGGGATGCAGGTCCCATGCCCTGACCCACAGGGAGGCAACTGAGGCCCAGCGAGAACTCCTTGAGCACTTCGCCAGCGGGCTGGCACTGCTGGGGGACCCAGCACACCCACCACAGCTGCTAGCCCAGGTGCTAAGCCCCTCACTGCCCTTGGCCAGTGGTGCCTGCTGGCTGCTCTCAGTGCCGGCCTGCAAAGACCCTGCCCACCTGAACTCGCACTGGACTGTGAAAGCCATGGGCAGCCGCAGTTCCTGCCCGGCCTTTCCCTCCACACCTCCTCGCAAGCAGAGGGAGTCAGCTCCGGCCTTGGCCAGCCCAGAGACGGGCTCCCACAGTGCGGTGGCGGGCTGAAGGGCTCCTCAAGCACTGCCAGAGCGGACCTGAGGCTGAGGAGGCACTGCGAGTGAGGGCTGCTAGCACATTGTCACCTCTCACAACCAATCTTTGGGCCCTATGTAAATCGGACACCACCTCCTCAGGCTCATCTACAAAACTCCCTGCATTTCACCAAGAAACCAGAAGACCCACTTGGGAGCACCTCTCTCAAGACCTTTTTTCCTTCTCTCACCTGTTAAACCTTGGCAATTGAACTCACTCCTTGTGTGTCCATGTTCTTGATTTCCTTGGCATGAGGCAGCAAACCTCAGGTATTACCCCAGATGAACAACGCTGCTTCAGTGTTAATCATATGCACACTGTTGTGCAACAGATCTCTAGAAAGTTTTCATTTTTTTGTAGTTGAGTTTTATACTTACTGACAATTTCTCTTGTGCCCTCTCCTAGTCACTGGCAATCACTATTCTATTTTCTGTTTCTATGAATTTGACTATCTTAGAGACCTCCTATAAGTAGAATCCTGTAGTACTTGTCTTTCTGAAACTGGTTTATTTCACTTAGCATAATGTCCTTAAGGTTGAAGTATGTCGTTGCATACAGCAAGATTTCCTTCTTCTTTAAGATTGAATATTATTCCATTGTATTTACATATGTCACATTTTCTTTATCCATTCACCTGTTGATGGACAGTTAGGTTCCTTCTACCTCTTGCATATTGTGAATAAAGCTGCTGTGAACATGGGTGTGCAAATAGCTCTTTGTGATTCTGTTTTCATTTCCTTTGGATATGTATTCAGATGTGGAAGTGCTCAATCATATAGTAGTTCTATTTTTATTCTTTGAGCAACATCCATACTATTTTCTATAGTGGCCGAACCATTTTACATGCCCACTAACAGGGCCCAAGGGTTAGTATTTTTCCACATCTTCAATAACACTTGTTATTATATTTAATTATCACCATCTTAATGGGTGTGATATTACATTGTGGTTTTGATTTGCATTTCCCTAGTTACTAGTGATGTTGAACATCTTTTCATAGGCTTGCTGGTCATTTGTATGTCTTTTTAGAGAAATGTCTATTCAAATTATTTGCCCATTTTTAATTGTTTTTTGATATTGTTCAGTTGTATGTGATTTTTCTTTTATATTGCGATATGAACCCCTTATCAAATATGTTGTTTGCAAATATTTTCTCCCACTCTGTGTGTTGCCTTTTCACTCTGTCGGTGGTTTCCTTTGCTGCACAGGCATTTTTTAAAATTGATGTAGTCCCATTTATCTCTTTTTGCTTTTGTTGCCTGTGCTTTTAGTGTCATCCAAAAAATAATTGCTAAATACAATGTCGTGAAGAGTTTCTACTTTTTTTTTTTTCCTTGGAGTTTTGTAGTTTCAGGTGTTACATATAGGTCTTTAAACCATTTTGAATTAGTTTTTGTGTATGGTATAAGGTCAAAGTCCAACTTCATTTTCTCAATTTAGTACAATCTTACATAGAAAATATAAAATAGGCATCTTTGTCTTCTCTCCGTATTAGAGAGAAAACATTCATATTTCATCATGTGCTTGATATTTACTGTAGATTTACTATACATACCTTGTATCACACCACGTTGCCTTCTATTCCTAGTTTGCTAAAAGAATTCAATCATGAATCTGTGTTGAGTAATACTGTTTCTGTATCAGTTGAAATTATATAATTTTTCTCCTTTATTTTCTTCATGTGTGGAAAGACACTGGATTTGGGGTGTTTTCTACAATAAAAATCTGGAATAAATACAAAATGGCCCATATATATATTCACTTATAAGTGTTTTATTTCAGAGTTTGCATCAGTGTTAATGAGAGGGATTAGCCTATAATTTTACTTTCTCACAATTCCTTTGTTGATGTAATAAGTTAGGTCAATCTTATAAGATGAATTAGGAATTATTCCCACTCTTTCTGTATGCTGAAGAGTTCGTTAAGGTTAACATTATTTCTTCCTTAAATATTTGGAAGAATACACTAGTGAACCATTTGGGCCTAGATTCTTTCTGTGGAGAATTTTGCTTATGGGTTTAGATGTTTTAACAAATGCAAATTTTATTAAAATAATTATTGCTTCTTGCATTTGTGTTTTTTAATAAGTATGGCATATTATTTAATTTTTTCAAATGATATTTCTCCTATTAGAATCTTTTAAATATCAGAATAATTTTTTCCTAACACTGGTAAATTTTACTTTCTCTGTCCTTTTTTTTAATCCATTTTGTCAGAGTGTTTTTAAAATCACTTTTATTGGTCTCAATCATTTTTTGACTGTGTACCTTTTATTTAAATTTTTCCTTTTCTTCCATAATTTTCCTCTTATATCTATCATATCCTTCTTTCTTTTTAAAGTACGTTGCTTTTTTCTTAACTTCTTGTGATTTATTTTTCAATAATCAATGTTAGTTATATCACACAGATTTGGATATGGTATGTTGTCATCATTCAGTACAAAATATTTTCTGTTTTTCTTTGACTCATGGATTCCTAAGAAGTGCATAATTTAATTCCTACACATTGGAGAATATTCTAAGGTATCTATTTGTTACTAATTTTCAAGGTACTTCCATTGAGGTCATAGAACATACTCTATCTGAATTCAATCTATTAAAATGTATTGAGGCTTGCTTTATGACCCATACAGTAGTTAATTTTAGTAAATGTCTCATGTGCCGTTAAGAATAATACATATTCTGGAGTTTTGTGGTTTAGTGTTCTGTACATAGCACGTCAAGTTTGTTATCAAAGCATCTATATCTATGCTACTTTGTTTTGTTGGTTCTTCTAAATGTTGCTGAGTAACACACATTAAAATCTCCCAGTATGTTTTTAGATTTACTTATTTCTCCTTTTAATCTTATCAATACATGCTTTATGTATTTGAAACTATGGTATTGGTTGCATATACATTTTGGATTGATATATTGCCTAGTAGATTAATCCATTTACCCTCTTACAGTTCACATCTTCTTTTCATTATATCTAAGTTACTATTGAACCGCATTTCAATTTTATTTTTAATGATTTTAGTTTTAATTTTATAATTCTAGAATTATCTTTCAAAAATGTTTGGTGATGGTTTACAGGATTTTCCTCTTGTTAATATTTCTGATACCATCTTTTATTTCCTTAAACATTTCATTAGTTTTTACCTTTTAATATATAATCATTTCTATATCTAATGTGCTTACTCTGCTCATTATTCTTTCTGACTTCTTAATGCTTATGTTGGCTTGTGAAAATTTCATTGTTAATGTCTGGTAATATTTTCACATTGACTTCGTTTTTTACTAAGTTTTCAAGATGGAAACTCTGAAATATCTATCTCATTTTGGAACGTTTCTCCCAGAGAGGATTGTGTTTACTGTTTTTGCTGTTGGCAGAGCATCCTGTGCTTACACGTTAGCGTTTGGCTTTCTCTCCTCCCTCCCTCCTTTCCTGCCTCTCCTCTTCCCTTCCTCCCTTTCTGCCTTCTTCCCTTCCTCCCTTCCTCCCTCCCTCCCTTCCTGCCTCTCCTCCTGCCTTCCTCCCTTCCTCCCTTCCTCCCTTCCTCCATTCCTAGCTTTATGAGTCTAGCAGTGTAATTAAAATTGCTTGGAGTGATGTACACAACTTTTCACAAAAACTTGTTTGCAGTACTATCAGAAGTGGCTGCTTTTGTTTATAAATTTTCACTGTCAGAAATTTTAAATTCTTCTGGAATTAAATCTACAAATACTTTCATTTGATTGCAATCTCTTTGTTTAATGCTTAAAACATTCTTACCCACACTTTTTTTTTAACTTTTTTCAATTTATTTGCGTATTTGAATTAAGATATTTATTTAATTCTAGCTCTCCTTTTAGTTCTGTGACTTTGGGTAAATTATTTAAGCAAGCTTTGCAAAATTTTCAGTTTCTTACTCTGACAAATGACTTAATAATTGTCTCATAGTAAGTAAAAATATTATTAATACTAACATTATTAATAAAAATAATTTAGCTGACATAGTCTATAAGGTAAGAATCTTATTTGAAGCTGTTATAAATTGTTAGCTAATTTTCCTGACAGAATTACTTCCTTATTGCTTTAGGATGTGTTTTACATATGTTACTGTGTCTTTCATTTAAATGCCTCTTTTTTCTTTAGAAAATAGCAACTTTGAGAAATATTATTTTTAATAAAACATTTAATGTGTCTTAGGTTAAGACTTCCCCAACTCTCTTCATTTTTAACATTATCTCCATTCTTGCTAGTTAATTCTAGAAAGAAATTATAAGTGTTTTCGAAGTATTTTAATTATGTTATAAATATATTTGCCTTCTACATTTTTTATCTCATTAGATAGAAGTAGTAATACATTTCTTAAACGAAAATTCATACAGAGTTCTTCAAAATGATATATATTATTTATTGTGAATTTAGTGTTAAGAGAATTATACACATGCTTTCACCTAGGCCTCATAATAACACTTCGAAGCGAATTTTTAAAAATGTTACAAATTGGAAAACTAAGAATCAAAGAGTTAAATTATCTACCCAAAATAAGAAGTTATTAAGGGGTGAATGCTACTTGTTATCATCTTATATGGATGTTTTTGTTCCTTCTCCTTCTTTTATGATTTCCACTTTTTAATCTTTTTGGCATGTCAAAAAACCCAAGTCATTGTTGTGAGATTCTCTACTGAAAAAAGAAAAAAAAAAAAAAAAAATTAGCCATGTGTGGTGGCGCATGCCTGTAATCCCACCTATTTGAGAGGCTGAGGCAGGAGAATCGCTTGAACCTGTGAGGTGGAGTTTGCAGTGACTTGAGATTGTGCCACTGCACTCCAGCCTGGGCAACAAAAGCTAGACTCCGTCTCAAAAAAAAAAAAAAAAAAAAAAAAAAAAAAAGTTGGTGCATAATGGAGTAGAAAAAACATGGACATTGGACAGCTTTGTAGAGTATCTGGCACAATAATTGACCCTCAGCAAGTGACTATTATTTTTCTTATAACAAATTTTGAATGGTAACGGCTACATACAATCAAAGGATGATTCCTGCTGTACTTATACAGGTTTTTGTTTTTTGTTTAATATCTATGTACACTATTATTATAATCAAAACCATTTTTGTTCAACTTCTGGAGTATCTATTTTGAAATTAAATTTTATCACCCTTTGAATGACTTAATTAATTTTTTCATTGCAGTAAAAAACAATTTCTCTTTATAATTTAGTATTTCATAAAATATTATTTACTATTACAGATTCACTGTGAAAATAAACAGATATAATAACTGATATCTCTTTATTTTCTCATGATAGTGATTCAAATTATGATACCTATTAAAATTCATATGCAATGCTATAATTAGAAATAGGGTAAAGCAGATGGCATATTACTTAATATTCTGTTTTACAAAGGAAAGTACATGTACTAAAGGAACCTAATTGCAGCATTTTAACATGTTTAGATATTGAAAATCTATTGCACTTTATAATCTTGTTAACAGTTTCTGCCTAGAAGAATATGATTAAATGGAGAAGGTGTAAAAATAATTTGGATGACTCCCCATGTATTATTCGCCAAAACAACCTATGAAAAAAGACAACAAGGAGTTGGCAAGTTATTTAAAATTTTTTAATTTTCCTCCATCCTTTAAGAAACAACAGATGCTGGCAAGGATGAGGAGAAAAAGGAACGATTTTACACTGTTGGTGGGAGTGTAAATTAGTTAACCATTGTGGAAGACGGTGTGGCAATTCCTCAAAGATCTAGAAGCAGAAATACCATTTGACCAGCAATCTCATTACTGGGTACATACCCAAAGGGATATAAATCATTCTATTACAAAGGTACATGCATGTGTATGTTGCTTGCTGCACTAATTACAATAGCAAAGACATGGAGTCAACCCAAATGCCCATCAGTGATTGACTGGATAAAAAAAAATGTGGCACATATACACCATGGAATACTATGCAGCCATAAAAATGAATGAGATTATGTCCTTTGCAGGGACACGGATGAAGCTGGAAGCCATTATCCTCAGCAAAGTAACGCAGGAACAGAAAACCAAATACCACATGTTCTCACTTATAAGCAGAAAGCAAACGAGAGAACACATGGACACATGGGGGCGGACAACACATACTGGTGTATATTGGGGGTGGGGAGGGACAGCATCTGGAAGAATAGCTAATGGACCCAGGGCTTGATACCTAGGGGATGCGTTGATAAGTGCAGCAAACCACCAAGGCACACATTTACCTATGTAACAAACTTGCACATCCTGCACAGGCAACCCAAAACTTAAAAGTTGAAAAAATTTTTTCAGATAAAAATGTGAATAAAGCAGACGGTTCCTTTAAAATTTAAAAGATACAGTCATAGAAAAAAAATCAATGGGTTATGAAAGTGTACAATGTGGTTGAACCCAATTTGGTTTATCATATGTTTAGGTGAACTGTGGGTTAGTTATATTAACATTTACCTAATTAATATAGTAACCTTAAAAATTAGATACTACATCCTCATTTTACAAATGAAAGAAATAACCACATAATGTTAAGTAGTTTTCCCAAGGCTATACAATAGCAAGTGAGAGGCTTAAAAAATAGGTACTTGAAGTTAATGAAAAACCCTCACTTTATTTACAATCTGTACTCTGCCTGAGGGGAAGAAGCTCTAATATCATGTGAACATCATACTGCTGGTTATTGATAAGGAAAGAACATTGTGTTGACATAGATTGAATATATGGAATTATTTAACAAATAATCTTGAAGAGCTCCTTTGAAACAGATAGTGTGCTAAATGTTGAAAATATAGCAGTAAACAAGACAGGAAAACAAAAAACAAGAAACATGCTCTCATACTTGGAGATCTAAGCCAATCAGTACCAGATTTGGGTGTTGTAAAACAAGGATTTGCTCTCAAGTCAGAAATAAATCAACACGTTTTCACATTACATTTCTTTTTCAAAAACATCTTGGCAAGTTTTTGTCATTATGTAGAACACAATGTTCTATAAGTTTATTCTGCTTATAAAAACAATATGTGCTTACTGAAGACATGCTAGAGAATGAAAAATAAAAACATGACCAATTATATAATTATCTAGTGTTAACATTTCTAGGCTCACATTTTGTCCCTCAAATTAAGATAATACTGCCAATGCATTTTGCTGTTTCTTTCATTTTACATTACATTTTGAATAAGTATTAAGTTATTTAATACCAACTATGAAATGATTAAAAATACGTAGAAGCACAAAGAAGAGCCACTAGTTACAATGTGACCATCCCAAGTTTATTCCTGTAATATTTTGATGTATTTTAATACATTTATATTATAGTAATTTAATTATTATAGTGATTTGACATATAGAAAAGTTAGTCTTTATTTTTTAAATCATAAGTATTTGGTAGTTCGTTTCCCTGAGGTTAGTAAGATTTAGAAAGCTGTGAGATAGAGCTGTTTGTTTATATATCTTGGTCCATAGTTCTGAATTTCCAAATGATAGATTTGTTGAACTGCAGTATGTTCATGCTAATGAATCTAAGCATTTTCAGTGGGTTGAGTATACACTGTCTAATGGCATCTTTTTTTTTTTTTTTTTTTTGACCGAGTCTCGCTCTGTCATTCAGGCTGGAGTGCCTGAGTGCAGTGGCACGATCTTAGCTCACTGCAACCTCCGCCTCTTGGGTTCAAGCGATTCTCCTGCCTCAGCCTGCTGAGTAGGTGGAACTATAGAAGTGTGCCACCACACCCAGCTAATTTTTATATTTTTAGCAGAGACAGGGTTTCACCATGTTGGCCAGGCTGGTCTGGAACTCCTGACCTCAAGTGATCCATTCACCTTGGCTTCCCAAAGTACGGGGATTACAGGCATGAGCCACTGTGCCTGGCCATCTAACGACTTTTTAGAATGTTGTTAATTTAAATTCCTAAAAGTAATGTCTGATAGATTAGAAGCCCTGAATTACTATTACTAACATTGAGCTGTGAAACATCAGGTTATTTTACACAAAATGATATCATTTTTGTCTACTAACTTTCACTTATTTACTTGTAGTCTGCTTAAACCTTTTCCCATATCTTAAGTAGGTATCAGAATTATTTGCTAGGACAATTATTTTTTTTTCTTTTTCAGCTTTTATTTTAAAATCAGGGGGTACATGTGAGAAGGCTTGTTACATGGGTGTATTGCGTGATGCTGAAGTTTGGGATATGATTGAACCCATCACCCGGGCAGTGAACACGGTACCCAATAGGTGGTTTTTCAGCCCTTGCCTCCTTCCCTCTCTCCCTCCTCTAGTGCTCCCCAGTGCCATATTTATATCCATGTATAACCTATGTTGAGCTCCCACTTATACGTGAGAACATATGATATTTGGTTTTCTGTTTCTGTATTGCTTCACTTAAGATAATGGCCACCAGCTGCATCCATGCCCAGAGGTTTACCAGGTTAATTATTTGACAATGTGAACTTCTAGCCTTGGGGCTGGCCAGTAGAGGTCATGGGAGTAGAGGCCATGGTAGCAGAGGGAACCTGACAGCCAGCAGGCAGTCAGCTTGAGAGGATGCGTAGACCACAGTCCCAGTGTGGGTTCGAATCCTGACTCTATCTCCTACCAGATGTGTGACTTTGGCTGTTTGTGCATCAGTTTTCTTGTAGGATATTCCAATTATTGTATTCTTTAGCTCCAACATTTATACTTGGTTCTGTTTTGTAATTTCTATCTTTTTATCCATATTGTCTGTGTGATCACTATCATGTAATTATCTTGCTTTCCTTTAGTTCCTTGCCCATCATGTCCTTTCATTTTTTGAGCATCCTTGCGGGTCAGTAGGGGATACTTTAAAGATTGATAATGCATATGGAACACTTAGAATAATACTAGGGCTACCCATAGTAACCCCTCAATAAATATCAGTTCATTGTTAGTAAAGAAAAATCCTGACGCAGCCATAGATTTGATCCTGTCAATCTCTTACCATAATCTCTGATGAAGCCTCTTTCTTATCACATAAAAATTCTAACTGACAAATGGACCACTATTGCTATGAATGTAGGTAAATCTCAAAAAGGATCATTGGTTTTTTGTAAGCCTTTGCTGATACCTATAAGATGAATAAACAGCATATAAAGCCTCTTACAGAAACAACTAACACTGTTCTCATGTTGGTAAGGCCAGATTAGCCTTTTTAAAATAAAAGAAGTTGCTACTGGCAAAAAATGAAAGACATGGATCAACAGAAAGCCCAGAGCATTAAAAAAAAGTCATACGTTACTGGAGAAGAGAATTCCTGTTTAGTAAATTCTGTGAGACACATGTTTACCAAGTTTGATGAAAACAGAGCAATTTAAACTCTCATCTTGACATTATAAATTTATTTACATTTGATAATATCAAAGAGCTATAGTTTTAAAGTATCTTTGGATAGATTAGAAAAAAATTAAATTTCAAATGAAGGGTATTTCCTACTGTTTAAAATTATGAAAAATCAAATATATTTTAAATAGTCTATATTTAGAATAATAAAAGTTTAACATTGAAAAACAATTGCCACAGATGTGATATATGATGAATGTTATCATATACAAAAATCTCATGGAAATAAACAAAACATTTTCCTTATGTTAGTCTATTTTCACGAGGAACCAATTCTTTATGGGGAAGAACAAAGGAAACAAAGATGAATCAGCTTCTAGATTCTTGTTGGGTTCTGGATATGAGTTGACTAAATGTCACAAAAAAGGCTTGAAGTACAAATATATTTCTATCTATTTGGTAAAGAGGCTGAAACTAACGGAGATTCAGTAACTTGCCCGTATTTATAGTTTGATAATAATAGAGAAGGCACAGTCCTTCCCTACACATATATAGGGGCAAATTCAGTCTCACTTAGGATGTTATTAAGGCAAAATAAAAAATCATGTAATATTTTATTTATTTATTTTAATTAATTATTAGAGTATAAATTTATTTTTTAATACCAAATCTTGTGTATTATAACACCATTTATAAATAAAAGAAAGAAAAATTAAATAAAGTATGGGATATGCTTTTGATGAGTTGTTTTGCATGATTAAATTAATGGTTATAAAGATGGCTACATGAAATATTCTTTGACATAAATATTAGGATAAAATGAAATATATAATTCATTCTGTGACCTCATCTAGGTTTCAAAAAGTAATACGTGTAAAAAAGATGATAAAATACGTTTTGTGGTGATAGTGGTTTTTTATTCTTCTGTTTTCTCTGTTATGTATTTGTTTCTTCTATATGAAACACTACATATCAATTTAAAGAAGAAAATTAAAGAATGGCATGAATATGTCAGTTTAAAAAGTCTATTATCATTTTCTTTCATCCCTTCCTTACTAAGGCAACATGTTCTCTTTTCTAACTTGAAATGCTTCAAAGACCACCTGGGTTATTCATATTCGTATTCTCCACACAATGGGAATATAGATTCACACTTACACAGATGAATGGGGGGAAACGGGTGACAGGCACTGCTTTATACCAGTCGAGTTTGCTGTTACAAATTCTCATAATTTTTAAAATTACTTCACCTGTGTAAAGTTTGATGATTCAGAACTCTTTGATATATAAGTGATTTAAATATTTTAGGACTTGCCAGCTATTGAGTATAAATGATATAATATTAATAAGAGCCTTAATTTTACTGACTTTTACTGACATCTACACTAAGTGATAACTTGATCGTTTAACCCTTAGTCTCCACATAATTCTGAGCATCTCCAAAGTGTGTCCTTATGACATGTGTCTGACTCAAAGTACTGTTGGAAAAATATTAATAGATGAGAATAAAATGGCCATCTAGAGATTACTATAGAATAATATATTAGTCTTTGTTGGGTCCTATATATGCTTGCCTCATCCTTTCCATCCCTAGCTGGCTAGACCAGTGAGCAAAAACAGGAAAATGTAGATAATTCTATAATGTATAATTGTCTTTTCTACTTTTGCCAGTTAATTCTTCTAGAAGAATTTTGCAGTTGATTTTTCAACAATGTTTTCATATATAGTGTTGTTATATTGCCAGCTATCACCTTTTGTGGATGCTGTTCTATATAATAACATATTTGTCTTCAACAATGAACATGATTTTTGAGAATCTCACTTGGCCATTGAATATTGATTGTCTAATGTTTATTGCACAAAGGTGAAATTAGTGACCAAGAAGACCAAAATGTGATATAAAACAAAACTTGAAATTCATCTTTATAACAAAAGAATAAGCTTATAATTAAACAATTGCATATCTGAAAATAAGTACTATGTCAAAGAAAAATGCTATTATTTTAAGGAACAGACAAAAATAATGCCTTAATACATTAAAAAATTGACACTGAAATGATAGTTTATCCCCCCAAAAGTTACTGCTTATAGGTAGTTTGTTATAGTGCTATCATTTTTCTTGAAGTACAGATAGATATTCAACCACATAAGGAGACTAACACTTGTAATGTTTTTTTTGTTTTGTTTTGTTTTGTTTTGTTTTGAGATGGAGTCTTTCTCTGTCACCCAGACTGGAGTGCAATGGTACAATCTCGGCTCACTGCAACCTCCACCTCCTGGGTGTATGCAGTTCTCCTGCCTCAGCCTCCTGAGTAGCTGGGATTACAGGTGCCTGCCACCACATATGCCTAATTTTTGTATTTTTAATGGAGACGGTGTTTAACTATGTTGCCAGGCTGGTCTTGAACTCCTGACCTCAAGTGATCAGCTCACCTTGACCTTCCAAAGTACGGGCATTACAGACATGAGCACCACGCTCAGCTTGTAATTTATTTTAAAAAGGCTCTAAAATTTAAATGATTGGATATAAACTGCAATTTTAAAGAAATTATTTTAAATGTCTTCTATAACATGTGATATGTCAGTGAGTACTTCTTCAGTACTGGAAAGCACTTGTTTTGGCATAGATGAAGAACTTGAGGCATTTGCGTACCCAACAGCAGTTCTACTTTAACTTCAAATACTATAATGCATTTCTTTTGATTATCTATTGCTGTGTAACAAATGACAAACTTAGTGGCTTAAAACAACAAACACTTATTATATCACAGTTTCTTGGGTCAGGAATCAGAGCATAGATTAGCAGGGTCCTGGATTGAAACCTGTCAACATTTCATAAGCTGCAATCAAGGTGACAGCAAAGTTGTGGTCTCATCTGAGGCTCAACTGGGGAAGGATCTGCCTGCAGGTTCAAGTGGTTGACAGCATTCAGTTCTTTGTGAACTGTTGAATGGAGGACCTCAGATCTTTTCTGGCCATGAGCCAGAGGCTATAGTCAGTCCCTTGCCACCACATGAGACTCTCCACATTTCAGCTTATTTCATCAAACCCAGCAAGGGAATGACACAAGACACGGAGTCTGCTGGCCATACAGAAGTTACAGTCTTATGTAATGCAATCATGGAATTAACATCCCGTAACATTTGGTTTCTTTTACTGGTTTTAAGAAGGTCACAGGTCCTGCCCACACTCAAGGGAAGATTACATAAGACATGCATATCAGGAGGCGGGATAACTGGTGATCATTTTAGAGTTTGTCCACTATGGTTTTAAATATAAAGAAAGATCCTAAGAATAATAAGCAATATACATATGTGATTGTATAAGTGAAAAAAGTACATGAATAGTTATTGATTTTTTTCATTGTTTTGGTATCACCTATTTACTCAATGAGAAATGTGAGCATTTTAATAAATAATACTTATAGTGATGCATTGAAGGTATATTATAGAACAGGCTTTTTTAGGATATAGAACTTCTAATTTTTACATAAATATTAATACTTTAAATAGTAGTACTTTAAATACTTTAGTAATACTTTCAATGGCAAAGAACACAATTACTTTTGCACCAACCTAATACTATGAATAAAAAAACAAAAGCTTAAACAACATTAGAAAAGATTTGAGCAAAGTAAAAACAATGCTGCATTTTATCCAAGCTAAAGTGCATTAATTGTAAGACACACTATTATGTACCACTAAAAACAATACTGTTAATTTTGTACCATGATGCAATACTTTTTTCTATCTTAGAATTGTATACTTACTGAAGGATCTCTTTTAGGCTTAATTTATTACACAAATGTTCATTTATTTATGTTTCATGTATAGAAAAGAAAAAGTGAAACAAATTAGGTAAAATATTCCTAAAACTTCGTCATATTTGGAGCCTGACTGTTCTGAATCGACCTTTTGATGCATAGTAATCCAGGTGCGTGTGTTTTCACACACATTATGGTCCTCCCTGGCTCTGCAATACTCTGTAACACGCAGAGATTCAGGGGAACAGCATTTCTTAAGGAATCCATCAAATAATTTGAAACATTTTATGCTGAACTCTAAAACTGGCTTTGTGAGTATGTAGCTGGTCTAGTTTTTCTTCTTCTCTAGGACTGTTGCTAAACATATCAAGCCACCATAGATCCCACCTCTTTCTCACAATCAGTTTTTCCTAGGGATACAACGTATTTATTCCGCTATTGAATCCAAGTTTTCTATTCAAGCAATGCCTTCCATCCTACTGATTTTGACCCTGAAACTTTTGTTGCTTGCTCATGTATAGGCAATGACAATTCCATCATGCGAGGCCAACAGCCATTGTTGGGTGTTTATTGAGTTCAAGGATTATAAAATGTGAAAGAAATGTAAATCATAATACTCTGTGAAGTACAATAAGTGTTAGACCCACAATTTAAACTTAGATTTATATTATACCAAAGCTTATTATCTTTCTATCCATCATATTAACTTCAAAAATAGAAGTCTACGAAATTAAAGCCTTCTTTAGTGTGAAGCTCTTTTGGATATTTTTAGTTATTTTCTCCCAGTGACAGTAAGAAGTACAATAAATTTGATGTTTCTCAAATCTTGCAAATAATCTAAGGAAAATGTTATTTTCCAAGGCAAATTTGAAGTTATTCCTATAGCTTATATTTTGGAGACTGTAAAGGTGTTCTGAACTCAGTAGCACATTATCTCCAAAAGTGCTGTGATTGCAGATTTCTGTCAAGGTATGGGATATAATAACAAAAATAGAAAAAAATATACAAAACTGATCTTTGTAAGAAAATCAGGTCAGAATATTAAAGCTATATGTTGAACCTTTTCTAAAATTTAGTTTTAAATTAATAAAAAGCCTCACTACTTTTACTTTGTACTTTATTCATATATTATAAATGATGTATTTCTGTTATAAAAATGTTCTACTCTGCAGAGTTCAAAGAAAAAAGTTCTGGGCAATATAATGAAACTAATACAGTGCAATGATTTAATTAATGCTTATAGTAACTTAATATTTACATGGGCATTTGCTATAAAAATAAGCTGGAGTACCTGTGTTGTCTTAGAACAGAGTTTAGATAATAGAACAAAATGTGGAATTAAAAAATAAATAAAAAACACCATACATGATTGAAAATTTTGCAGAAGAGTCATAAAGGGAGAAATATCAATGTAACTATACCAATGATGCAAGTCTCAAAAGCTTTATAATGAAATAAATGGGTATATTCATCCACCATTTTTAATAATATTTAAGAGTGAAATTAGCAACACTGGAAAAGAATGTATATATTCCAGAAGAATGCATTAAAAAATAAGAAAAAGGGGCCCAGGTAGCTGTAATTGTTATTGACTTTGGTCTATAGTGCTATTTTCATTAAAAGAATAAAATGGTGACTATTTTCATCAGTGAAGGATTTTTGGTTATGGCAATTGAAATTGACTCCGATTCACTTAAACAGAAATTTAAGTTTTCTGAAAGTTTATAGTTCAGTTCAGATAATTGATGGGAATTCTCAGGAAAGAACTGATTGTAGAAAAGGGTGGGAGGTGTATTTACTATGAAGTAATGAAACTGAAGTTTCAAGTTCTTCCAAGGCTTTATAAGTAATTTTTGTCATTTTGCATTCTTTTGTTTTCAAGTGGATCCTCCAAACTGTATAAGCTATGGTCCCACATAACTTGGAACCTCTCGACTCCGGGAAGCACAGTGATTTCCATTCATGAGAACACCATCAAAATACAAAAATGCAATGAATTGGCTCTGTCTTTCAGTCTTTACATTATTTTGCTTAAGATTAAAGTTCCTAGAAGAGGGAGAACCCAGTAGGCCTAGCTTTCTTAGGTCATGAGAACACACTGTAACCAGAAGTTAAACAGTCCTAGGAAGGGCATACATAGTGGAGAAGAAATTTGTGAAGGTTTGTTTACCCTTACATCTATCTTCATCTTTAGTCCTAAATGTATGCTTTCAATAAACTTCACACCTGACATAATGCAAACATTGTTTATAAAAATAAAATTGTCATCGTACCCCTAAGAAGAATATTTTCCAGCTTCAATTCCAAGATTGCTAAGTGGTATTCATTGTTCTTAATTTCTACCATGATCTTGTTCTGGTATATTGGTTAAATATATCACTGGCAAATGTCAAAGTTAACCATCAACAGCATATTCCATATGCAATAGTGAGGAAAAGAAAGTCAAAGAGAAATTTGAAATATATATACACCACTAGAACTTATTCCGTCTATTTAGCTGTAATTTTGTATCCTTTAAAAAATCTCTCCTATAGCACTGGAGGATGTCTATAGTTAACAACGATGATATAGAAGTTAAAAAGGAATTATTTAGGCAAGATAGGACAAGGAAGCCCTCAGTAAGGCTTTCCTTTTAATGAAAAGCAGCCCCAAATCATTTTCTTTTCCAACGAAGAGCAGCCTGTAAAATCGAGCTGCAGACCTAGAAAGGAATGCTAGAAGCTTGCACGGGGGAATAACAGCAGTTGTGCCAATAGGAAAGAGGCTACCTGGGAACTAGGCACGTTCAAAATGGCGGCTTCATCTTCCCTTCTCTTTACCAGCCCCGTGTACAGTAAGGAGCAGGCAAGATGGCCATGGCCAAGCAAAGACTCCATTTGCATAGTAAGAAGACTAGGGTGGAGTGGCCAGCTTCCTCTCCTGCTATGTAACCATCACGCCTGGTCTAACCAATCTGTGGGCCTTATGTGAATCACACACCGCTTCCTCAAGCCTGTCTATAAAATGTGGTGCACTCCTCTGTGGGCTGGAATTCCCATTCAGTTGCTCCTCTCTCTCATGGTAGAGAGAGCTATTCTTTTTTCTTTTTCTTTTGCCTATTAAACCTCTGCTCTTAACCTCACTCCACATGTGTCTGAGTCCTTGATTTCCTTGGCAGGAGGCAATGAACCTCCTGTATTTACCCCAAGCAGTGATGCTGCTTCAATAATATGTTGTATAGTTTCAAATAGCTAGAAGGAGGATACTGAATGTTCCCAACACAAAGATATGACACATGTTTGGAATTCTGAATATGCTAATTACCCTAATCTGATCACCATATGATTGAAACATCACTATGTACCCTATGAATATGTACAATTATTACGTGTCAATTAAAAAATTAAATTCAGAATAGAATAAAATTAAGTTCTTTTCATAATTAAAATATATTTATATATCTATGAGGGAGGAAGAGTAGTAGTCACAAGTAGCTCAAATTACAAGTTAAATACCCAGAACAAATAGATTGCAAAACACCTACAGTCTTTCTCCTGTGCTCTGACATTCTGATTAGCAGGAAAGTGATTAGCTGAATGTCAAACAGGATTAAGTTTAGTCTGAACTGGTAATCAAGAGTTTTTTTAGATTGTGCTTCATCTTTCATGTGGATGAAAATGCTCGGTTTCTCAGATCCCTCTCCTTCCCCTGCTTCTCTCCTTCTGTTCAAGTGGATAAGGATTGAAGGAGAATGCAGGCTTCTGGCGTGGGGAATGAGGTAAGGAGCAGCACCCTGGCCTCATGCTGGTGTGGAAGGTACACAATGGCTTTTATGTTTCTCCCGAGTAAATTTCTGTCCTTCTGGGTGTTCCTGGTCCTGAAGTGTGTAACTAGCGATCATGTTTCTCTTGATCCATTGCTAACCTTTCAGTATATATTAGCTAAATGGGCCTCAGCTCGGCTCCCACTGATGGCAGACCCTGAGGCTCTGTGTGTGTCTCCCATTCTGTGAGAGCCTGATTCCAGCATCAGCTAAGAAGCCACGTCACGTTACTCTGACAGAGTCGGTGGCAGGCTCATTGGCTCTTCAAATAGCTCCCTGATTCACAGTGTACTGAACACAGCCCAGGAGAGCTAAACTCCAGTGCCTGCCTCACCGCACGTGAGCACACTGGATGTAGGCTTGCTAAATCGTTGCACAGTAAATTCTTTGCTTCTTGTTGCCCTCCATTTGTCTAATGAACTCCCCTGCTCTGTGAACCTGCCAAAGAAGATAAATCAAGAGATGTATGTATAATATATATATTCCTTTTGCTTGATTTTGTGACCCTACAATTGCCTTTATCTGAAAAGAGCAGGCTGTCCCTTCATCATCATATTAATAACATCTCCTCCTTCCTAGCTCCAATAGATGGATATCTAAGCCTTAATGGAAAATAGAGATATTCTAATTAATTACTCTAAATTATGGAATAACCTATGAACTGAGTCCTCCAAACTCCATTATGATAGAATTTGGAACATCTTTTTTCTATACAATTGCTTGGCTTATCGAACTATGTAAGCCCATTTTTGTGAATGATTGAATCTGAATATTGTAGTTTTCTTCATCTTGGCATGCCAAATTCTACTTTTCTGGGCTTATGGTTGTCTGGAACATTATAATGATGCCACTGGCCACAAATAAACTACATTACACAAATCTGAATCTCCAATTATGAAGAGATGATCAAATGCTATAATATATACATTACCAATTAACTCTGGCAGAACAGTGTAGTGTAATTATTTTCCCAATAAGGTGCTCTAAGCACTTGACAATTGTGCTTTTAGAGAGTTCTTTTCATAATTTAAAAAAGAGTTCTATATATATATGAAGGAGGAAGAGTAGTAGTTACAAAGCAGGCAGAATATCTACAATTACAATTGTACATATTCTAAGAGTAGTAATAAATCTTCACTTCTGGGCATAGTGGAGTTAACAGGTACTAGGGTTCAATAGTATAAATCTTTGATCGAATTATAGAATAGCAATCCACTTTTTCCTATTAGCATGGGTGCATCACTTATTTGGGTGACTCCAAATCACCCTTTTCTGTATATTTATCTAAGTGGTATCATAGTTTCCAATCCAGTGGAAACAATATTTTGTCTGTTGGTGGAAGTAGTGCTCTTAAGTACGAAAATATCAAAACCATGCTGAAAACCAGAATAAAATGTTTTGCTACTGAGCCATTAACCTCTGCTTCACTGGGTTCTAGGCTATGGGAAAAACAGCAACACATATGGGATGCTTGTACTGCAGCCAGGTCCTGCTAGGAGCGTTTATTGCTTTACATCCCGCTAAAACCCTTTTCTGGCCACTTTGATATATGGGTCCCAATTGGTATAAGTTCCTTTCAAAATTTAAAAACGTCAGTAAATATGATGAAGCAAATCATCTTAGGACTACAACATAGCAAATTTTTCTCCACACTGAAGCAAACATCCTATGATTATTGATTATCAGTTTAAACTTAATTGATAAGGCAGATTCTTCTATTTTCAGAGAATCTATTTTCCTTCTTCAGTATGCATACAACTTATCAAGGCCATTTAGGATGGTTTCTATTCCCTTCTCCAGATTCTATTAGCATGATGTTAACAGTAGGTTGCATCAACATCATGCCTTGTGTGGTGATGTATTTCTAAAGTCCCACAGATTATGATATAGCACAGAACGTTAGTGTTGCTACCCTCAGGATTAGATGTTAATGGTATATGGCTGTTCCTACCAGTTAAAGGAAACTGATTTTTATGATTTCTGTTTATTAAAATGCACAAAAATGCATGGGTCAGGTTAATAGCTGCATATCACTTATGAGGGATTGTATTAGTATCCTCCAAGAAAAATGCAACATCTAAAGCAATAGCTGTAAGTAGCATCCCCAGCTGACTCAAATTATAAGAATACACTAACAACTTCTCAAACCTATACTCTGCAGCATGGGCTAAAATGTTGGAAGTAAATTGAGATATACTGGAATCATAGCCCCTGAATATTCCAAGCTTTTCGTGGTGCCACTAATCAGCATTGTTCTCTAGAAATGCTCATTTCTGAGATTGTTTCCTGTCTGTATCCTTCACTAAACTATTTGTTCCATGAGGGCTAAAACTGCTGTGTGTGGTTTATTCATAGTTATATCTAAGTAGCCTCTTTCACTTTCAAAATTTATCCTGTGTCAGAAGCACTTAAAAATGTCCTTTGTCAAAGATCTGAATTCAAAATTTAGTAAACAGCTTCCTTTGAGATGGTATGATGAATCCTCTTTTAATTGGCGTATACACATGAACAATTGGACGACATCCTAAGAGTGTTCTACTGAGCATCAATACAACCAAATGTACCTTAGGCTAAGTGGTCCTTTGGCGGAAATAGTCCTCTGTAATACCAAAATATCAAAAACATAACATGGTGCATGCTCCTCTTCAATAATTTCATAGTACTCATTCCTCTAGACTTTCTGAATATCTCAATGGGAAAGAATATTTAACTTTATACAAGTGGTTACAAATTTAATTGCAAAACACTATCTGCAAAACTCTCATTTGAATATTACAGAATTCAAATTTTCTGACGCATACTTTAGAAAATGTGTTATGAAGAATTAAATTAGAATCTCTATGGAGAAAGGTGAATACCAACTGACCAGTGAGATATGACTCAGGTCAGAGGATCTGGATTTATGTCTTAGCAAGATTACCTACTTTCCATGTGAAATCAGGCAAATTGTCACCTCTATGAACAATTTCAGTCCCACCATTACATGACTCTCAAAGATATCTTTTTAGATTCAGTAGCCATGAAAACTGAAACAGATTGAGATTTTCCTTTCAATATAGAAAAATATCTCGCACATTACATTTAGATAAATGGGGCAGAAATTTGTTGAAAAGGCATTGTCTTGTTGTGGAAAAATGATAGAGAGAATAGGCATATGGAAATTTAATTTTTTTCCCTTAGCTCAGATTCAATTTTAAAAACTATGTTTTTGGCCTTCTTATATAAATCTATGTCCCTTAACCATAGCATACCTACATAAATTAGTTACGAAATCAAAACAATTACTATATATGTATGGCTGTTTTTTTATCCTTTCCATCAATTTATATAAATTAACAGTCAATAATACATCATGATCTTTGTAAAACAATGATTTCACCCTTCTATATTTTCTCCTCTCCTTTCCTTTCACTGTAGTGTTTTAAAAAAAATCTTATTCTGAGAATAAATGAGCTCATTTTTATATCCTTGTAGAACTTTTCCCTTGATCTAAAATACTCTTCCAATTTCTAATCTCTCTTAGCATTTCAGTATGAGACTTTAAAGTTTCCATTTTCACATTTGCATATAATAAGAGAAAAAGGAGGCAGGGCAAATACGTTTTACATGACATGTATCAATAGAAATATATCATTTCAAAAGAAATATAGCTATAGAAATAACTGTAGGAATTTAAGCGTCAGATATTTCTGTGTCATATATATATCAGATTAAATGGTATCCAGAGGAGGGCTTTGAAAAAGAATTCCTGTTAGATACGATGTACTTCGAGGTTGAATTTAGTGCCAATGGCTGAAGTGCTAGATTCAGGGAGAACAATATTAAAGGGTATGTCAGGAAGTCTTTAATTGTTTAAAATCTGGAGCTAGAGATGTGAACTAGAGATTAGGGCAGATTGTGGCAAAATTGAGGACCCACAGTTGGCATCTTTTTGTCATCTTAGAGTGGAATTTAAGAGTAACAGCACCGAGTCCCCAGGACAGGAGCTGCAGTTGTACCTGTGGATCTGGCAATGACTCTTTGACACACCAGACAGCAGACTTCAGAGAGGAGCAGAGTCACACTTGGAATGGAGGTTGAGCTCCTGAGGGAATCCAAACTTAAACAAGACATATCCCTCTCTTAGCCTGCATATGTAATTACTACAAGCAAGCATATTGATAATTATTGTAAATCAGATACCAAAATCCAAAATTATAACTAAAATGATTTGTGTGTTGCTACACAAAGCTAGATATTTAACTATCACAAAAATAGTTACAGAAAATAAACAAATGGCAAGTCTGTAAATATTTTCAACACATATGAAGCTATAATAATATCCTTCAAATATAAAGTCATTAAATATTTAAAAAGTAATAAATAACAAAAGGAAATGAGTAATGTGTATGGCAAAACTATTCACAAAATAAGTACAAATAACAAAAAGATGCTCAGCTGCTTCAGTAACTGAAGAACTAGCTAAATCTGATAACATTTCCCCTGCTATGATATTTCCATACAGCTAAATCCCGCAATGCCACGAATATTACAAACTACACTGATATTAGAAAAGAAAAATTAAAACAGGAGTTTTTACTCCTGTTTGTTTCCTCCTTTAAAGGAGTAAATATTATTTTAAAAACTATATGTTTTCTATTACTTAGATTTTCAACAAAAAAACACGTATGCATAGAGAAAGGCAGGGAAGGTGATGAAGCCACATATTTCTTAATGAATTTGGAGGATGAAACTCCAGATGGGATGATTATAGTTGTTTTCTTTCTTGTGCTTGACAATATTTTTTAATTTCCTTTTTAAATTTTTTTTTATTTTGAGACGGAGTCTTGCTCTGTTGCCCAGGCTGGAGTGCAGTGGTGCCATCTTGGCTCAAGCGATTCTCCTGCCTCAGCCTCCCAAGTAGCTGGGACAACAGGTGTGTGTCATCATGCTGAGACGGGGTTTCACCATGTTGGCCAGGTTGGTCTCGAACCCCTGACCTCAAGCAATCCACCCATCTCAGCCTCCCAAAGTGCTGGGATTACAGGCGTGAGCCACTGTACCCAGCCTATTTTTTAATTTTCAAAAAGTAATGTATGTGAACCAATGTTCTGTAAGACTATTGTGCAAATTTGGATGAAACTAATGTATATTTTGATTGACTTAATAATAAATATGAGTCAGAGTAGGTGCATGAGCATAAATTACCTTAAAAATTACCTGAGACATATTATCAAAACTAATGTGGAGGCAGATGGCTTTCCAAGTTTGTTTTCTTTAAATATAAAAAGTAAATCACTCCAATGCAATTGGTAAGCAACTGAGTAAATACAATCTAGTATGCTCACAAAATTGAATGCTATTTGGCAGTCAAAATGAATGAATACAACTACATTAAAGAATACAAGGGACTGTTTTCATTTTACTGATTGAAGAAAGTAAATAACAGAGTTATTTAAAATGCGAAACTTTTTTTTTTGTAAGCAGAAAAAAAAACTAAAACCGAGCAGTAAATTTTTTAGAAGCAAAGTGACATGCCTTTAAAAATTGCAATATAAAACCGAATCACAAACACAGACTTCAGAAGAATGACTAGTTTGGGAGGATGGCTAGTTTAAGTGATGGGCAAAGAAGTGGATATAAATTCTTGTTAAGTTTTTCATGCTGAGTGATGGGTGATAAACGAGGTTTATTTATTGTTGATCAATGAATGAAAATGAGAGACCTACTTATATAAATGGTGAGACTGTCATGAACCAGTTGTATGACACATTTAAATTTGTGCACAAAAGGACTACTAAAATCTGAATTAAAAAATTCTCAGAATGAATATTCATGTTATAAAATATTGTATAAATATTTACTGAATATTAGAAACATGTGAAAGCATTTTTACTTCATTTTGCAAACATACTGTCACTTTCTTAACACAACATGTTGAAAATAGAGCAAAATTAATGTGTTAAAGGGAAAATCATAAAAAATCATAAATTATGTATATTTTTGAACTGAATGAAAACACAAGATATCAAAATGTGTAGCATGCATCTGAAAAACAGAGCTTAGAGGGAAACTTACAGTTTTCAGTGCATAAATATATTAATTTTTGCTTAATCACTAAATGCCCATTAAAGCCATATTGATAATTTAAACTCTATTGGATTATTAAAAGCTAAAATTTCTCACAATATTAATATTAAGAAAGCAGAACAACAGAGACTCTTATAGAAGTCATATAAATTATAACAACTAGCAGGGCTGATTTTCCCTTTAACAAATTAATTATTTAGTACTGTGTGGCTACTATCAAAATACAAATCCTTTGTTAAAGATCTAGTTATCTTTCCACTAGAAAATCTGAGAATTTCCTTTCAATATGGAAAACGATTTCTTGTTTAATTCTGCTGTGGTCACATAACATGCTCTACATGATTTCAGTCCTTTGAAATTTGTTGAAACTTAGTTTATGGTAGAGTATATGATCTTTGTATATTTTGGGGCATCACAGAGTATTGGCGAATAGTCAATTTGATGAATGATCTACATTGGCAAATGTCACATGTGTACTTATAAAGAATGTGTATTGGAGGCCGGGCGCGGTGGCTCAAGCCTGTAATCCCAGCACTTTGGGAGGCCGAGACGGGCGGATCACGAGGTCAGGAGATCGAGACCACCCTGGCTAACACGGTGAAACCCCGTCTCTACTAAAAAATACAAAAAACTAGCCGGGCGAGGTGGCGGGCGCCTGTAGTCCCAGCTATTCAGGAGGCTGAGGCAGGAGAATGGTGTAAATCCGGGAGGCGGAGCTTGCAGTGAGCTGAGATCCGGCCACTGCACTCCAGCCTGGGGGACAGAGCGAGACTCCGTCTCAAATAAAAAAAAAAAAAAAAAAAAAAAAAGAATGTGTATTGGGTAAATGTTGAATATAAGGTTCTACATATGGAAATTTGTCCAACTTTGTGTTTAAGTATTTTGAACCCTTACTGATCTTTTACTTACTTGTTAATATCACGTTCTGAGTGTAACGTATGAAAATATCCAACTGTGACATTGAACTTATCTATTTCTATTTTTAGTTCTGTCAACTTTTGCTTTATATAATTTGAGGCTGTGGCATCACATGTATACAATGTTAGTATTATTATGTCTTGCTGTGGCATTGAAACTTTTGTTATTAAAAATGACTCTCTTAACCTCCAGTGATACGTGTTGCCTTAAATTCTAGTTTGCGTGATATCAAAATAGGTATACACACTTGTTTGTGTTTTTCAAGATATAGCATAACATCATTTTCCATCCTTTTTCTTTCAACTTTTTCAATGGCTGTATTTAAAAAGAATTCTCTTTTGGTATACAGCATACATTGGAATTATTTTTTAAAATCTTGTCTGATAATCTTTTACTTGGGACATTTGTTTTATTTACATTTAATAAAGTTACTGATAGAAATACGGTTAAGCCTGAACATCAGCTAGTTGTCTTCTATTTGTAGTGTCCATTCCTTGTTACTTTATTTCTCCTTTCTTGCCTTCTTTTGGATTAATCAAATATGTTTCTATTATTCAATTTTTTCCATAATCTTGTAAGTTAGGCACATTTATATCATTTTGAGTGGTCATCCTAGAGCTTTCAGTGTGGATCCTTGTCTTAGTACGGTCTAATTAAATTGGTACATTTACTGCTCACTGAAACATGTAAATATTTTACAACAGTTTAAGTCAATTGTTTATTCCTTTTCACCCTTTGCACTATCATTGTCCTTGTCATTTCTTTTTCATTTGCATGTTGTAAAGCCCATGAGACGTTATTATTGTGTTTGTTTTATCTTGTTAAAAATTATTTATATTTATTCATTAAAAAAAATCTTTTTAGTGCTCTTTCTTCCTTCCTGCATGTTCACACTTTTATCTGGGATCATTTATCTTCAGTCTGAAGCAAATCCTTTATTATTATTGTTATTTTTATTATTGTAGTGGATCTGTTAGCAATACATGAACACAACTTTTCTTGTTTTGAAATACATTTTCTCAGGGTAGTTGATTCAAATATAGAAGATTATTTTTCTCTTATCACTTTAAAATATCATTTTCTGTTTTTTTGACTCTTTCAGATGAAAAATGAGCTGTAAGTTTTACTGTTGTTCCTTTGAAGAAAACATTTCTATTTTTCCTGGCTACTTTTAAGATTGTTTTTGTGTCTTTAATTCAACTGATTGATGATTATATGTATAGGTGTAGTTTATATTTTCTTTTTTTTTTTAATTTTCTTTCTAGACATATGCTAACCTTCTAGAGTCTATAAATTGATGTATTTTTAAAATCAGATATGGAAAATTCTGAGCCATTATTTTTAAAAATATTGCTCTTGCCTATTTTTTTCTTTCTGAGATCCAATTACATTTTTGATAGAACTTTTGACAGCATTCCATGCTTTCCTCTCATTCTGTTATTTTTTGCTTGTTTTGTTATTCTTTATCTCTGTACCTCAACTGGATTTTTGCTACTGAACTTTCTTAGTTCACTACTCTTATCTTCTACAGTTTCCAGACTGTTTTTAACCCATCCATTGAGTATTTATTGCAGATATTTTATTTTCTGCTTATATAATACTTATTTGATTGCCTTTATGTAGATTCCAATTTTACATTGACATTCTTGATCTCTTCATTATGTTGTCCCCTAAGTCTGTTCAGGCTACTCTAAAAAAATTACCATAAACTGGGTAACTTCTAAAGAACAAAATTTATTTCTCACACTTCTAGGAGCTGGGAAGCCAAGATTAATGCAGATTTCTGTGTCCTCACATGATGGAAGAGGCCCATACACTCTCTGGAGTCTCTTGTATTAGGGTACTAATCCCATTCATGTGGGGTTCACCCTCATGACCTTAATTACCTCCCAAAGGCTCCGTCTCCTACTATCATCACCTTGGTGGTTTGGATTTCAACCTATACATTTTGAGAGTGACAGAAACATTCAGTCCATTACATACCCTTTCTTCTCTATCTTGAATATATTAAACATATTTATTTTAAACTTTTCTATCTATTAAGTCCAATATATGAAAACCTGTGGGTCTTTCAAAAATATGTGATTTTTTCCTCTTGGTTTTTACTTATTTTGGATTCTAGCATGCCTCATACATTTTTATTGGATTTCAGACATTGAGAATAAGAAGCTGTAGCATCTCTGCATGGCATTAGATTTTTACTTGAGAATGTGAAAATTTTTTTATAACAAGCAGATGAAGTAGCAGTGTTGTCACCTTGCCTCTGTCAAAGTTTGATTTTAGACTTTGTTAGAGTTATTCCTATAAATTTCCTCTTACTTTTAAGTCATGGGTCATAATCATAGGTGACGACCTTATCTTCAGGGTCATGGTCCTTCTTGAGACTCACATAAAAGCTCATTGTATTCATAAAGATATCTTCATCTTTACAAGGCTTGGACTAATCTCTTTCTTTTCAGATCATGTGGTTGCTGCAATCCATGCACAGTCTCCCAGATGCTATTTTCCACTGGGTTTCTTGGAGTTTCACCCTGTGTATATGGAGCTTACAAGTTAATGCATTTCAGTTAGGCATGTACCTAGGAGGAAAAATGATGGTTCACTGGCTATGTGTATTTTTGGGGCAAGATAAGTAAGATTACAGAGCCATGCTGACTTGCCCCCTTGTGTAATGCCCCACGGACCCCTTTTGCAGGAAGCTTTGCATCTCTTGCACCTTCCTGCATCAGCACATAACTCTTTTGCAAGATAAGCAGTTCTACAGTATACGAGCAGATTACCAAATGGTTACAAGTTCCTGATACCTGGTATGTCCTGGGAAAGAGAACAAAAGTCCCTTATTCCTGATGTAGCTCCCACAATCTCCAGCCAATCAGCACTAAAAGCCCAGGAAACTATTAGCTACAAATTCCTGCTTTGGGGGTAGGGGTTTCTCCGGGGTCCCAAATGTGCAGTTAGGCTCAAGGTTTAGCTTATAGTGACCTTTCTCTCATTTTAATGGTAAAAAACACACTCTTATGTGGAGATTTTTGTCTGCTGATGATACGTGCAATGCATGCAAGAGCATGTAGGTGTTGAGTGCATGCACCAACCGCAGGTCTGCCTTTGCATACTTGAGTTCACCAGTGTTTTATGAATGCTTGTGTACAACTCCCATGAAAGGAATTCCTCTTAGGATACTAGCTGTTATCTCTCCCTTTGAGTAGCCCTCTCTGCCTCTCAGAGTGTACTTTTGCTTTACAATAAACTTCTTTGCCTACTCTTGCTTTGGACTTGCTTTCAAATTCTTTGTGTGGTGAATGAAATCAAGAACCTGAACTGGCCCACCAGCAACATTTTCAGATTAGTAAATAATGGCAAGTAGTTTTCCAAAGTGGATCAACTAATCCATATTTCCACTAGCAAGGAGAAAATTTTCCTTTGTTTCACATCTTTGTTAATTCTGTACATTACAGTACAATTTTATTACTGGATTTTCCCACCATGTGACAGAATAATTGTATCCTAATCATTAAGACAACCAAAAGCTGGTCCTCACATTTCTAAATGCACCTTGGGAACAGTGATATCTCCGTTGATAACCCCTAAGCTGTGCTTATGTTGGATAGTCAAATAAAGCTATTTGAGTGGCAAGGGAATGCTCCAAAGTTGAGGGCAGCAGTATAGAGCTCTTAACATGTGATGCACTTTACTGCTATTTTATTGCACTAATCACTTTTTTAGTGATTTTTGTTTAAACCTGTCTCCACATTTGACTGTAAGCTTCATGAGTTGGCTTTCTTTGCCACTGTTGCTGGCAAGTGACAGTCAATTAATACCTGTGGATTGAAATAATTTCTGAATGCTTAATGCTTTAATTGATCAAAAAGCTGCCATGGCAGAGAAAGAGAGAGATTAACAGTAAGATCCCTGATGGGAAAATGAGAAAGTTACAGTGTTTGCCATCAGGCAGGCATGTAAAACTTTTCAAGAAAACAGAGGTCATCCTCAGAGTTAGAATTTGAGTTTAGAGCCCCTATATAACCAAATACTCTGCTGTGAATAGAATATTCTGTCTTGAATGGAAAGGTCTCAGGTTAACTTTGCATAAAGCCAACCTTGTGAACTTGATACCGAGATTAACATGCTTTCAAAAAGGTCCATATTATTATTATTATTATCATATTTATTTATTTATTTATTTTTGAGACGGAGTCTCTGTCGTCTCGGCTCACTGCAAACTCCGCCTCCCAGGTTCACGCCATTCTCCTGCCTCAGCCTCCCAAGTAGCTGGGACTACAGGCGCCTGCCACCACGCCCGGCTAATTTATTGTATTTTTAGCAGAGACGGGGTTTCACCGTGTTGGCCAGGATGGTCTCGATCTCCTGACCTCGTGATCTGCCCGCCTCAGCCTCCCAAAATGCTGGGATTACAGGTGTGAGCCACCATCCCCGGCCACAAAGGTCCATATTATTTCCCAATTACCTATATACAACAACAACAAACATGAAGTATTCTTACAGATTCTGATGGCTCATTATTCCTCTCCGCACATCTATATGATAAGCTTTCCAATTCCCATTTGGTAGGTGAGGAAAGTCACTGAAACATTTTCTTGGAGGTGGATAGATGGTTTGAAACAGTCTCTGCACTATATTTAAAAAGAGTATCACCCACTCAGCTATGTGACAACTTTATTGACACTGTAGCCACATGAGATTTATGTTTTATGGTTCCCCTTTTACATGTAAATTAACCAATCATGGAGGTTACTTGACCCAGACAGAGCCCTAAATCAATTTCACTAAATTATTTGACCTTTACCCTAGTGGTGAAATAAATAGCAGTATATCTACCACTGCTGTGAAAACATCTTGGTACATCAGTGTTTTGTGATAACAACTATGGAAAAATAAAACACCACGCCAATTGGAGATAACTGTATGCTGAAACACAGCAGCTTTAATTTTTTACTATATAAGCAGCCAAAGGTTTTTATTATTATTATTACTAAGTGATTTTGATCCACTATGCTGTAATTCTTTTCTAAATAAAGAAATCTATACTATTGATTAATGCTTACAGCTTCCAACTTTAGTTAATTTTGATATCTGTATATGATGTTAATCTCATTTGTTGTACTTGGTTGACCTTTTATAAAATTTTTACTCATTTTACTTGTGTTCAACAGCCCAAATGTAGTTTTTCTAGTCTCTTCTTTGTTTTTCTTTCAAATATTTCTAATATATAACTACATGCCTGTATGCCCACAAGAGACATACAAGATTTTTGAGATTTGTATTTTGTTTTTATCTTGGTGTATTAGTTGATAGAAGGGGCTTGTTTTACTGCAAGAGATCTGATTTTGAATTTGAGATTATTATATTTGAAACACAATTGTGTAATAACAAGATATTCATACAAAGCCTTAGTCACATATCACAAAAGCAAGATAATTTGTATTTAGAGAATCTACCCTAACAGGAAAAGTCAGTTAGGATCTCATTGATAGGGGATATGTCGCAATTGTTTTCCATTTATCATATGGTGACTGGGTTTTGCAAGGATTTGGCTGGGTTAGAGAGGTTTTTGCAATCAGGAAAAAAAGAAAAAATGTCCTGGCACTGTAACCTGTGAGATCCCAGAAATGTCTGGGAAAAATATTGTAGTTTTTATAATTTTTGCAAGTGAATCTTGGATTTCCAAATTGTTAAGTCCAGAAATAATGCTCTATGGAGACTGGCTTCCCTGGATCCTTTGAACCTGCTGCACACTGATTTAATGAACTGTAAATACACTGTAAAATATACGTGCATTTTAACAGTGAAGAAAAAGTCAACAGCTAATATTGTGCCTCATGTCTTCAATTTTATATTACAAACATTTAAAATGCATATGTGTATTTTATAGATTTAATCATAGCATATATAGAGTTTGGTATGCTGGTCAATTCAATTAACCTGTAATTAACATCATAATACTGTTTTTATTTTAAATGAACATTGCACTGATATTGTCTGCTCTTTATTGTATCTTTGTCACCAAGAAAAAGGTAAACTTCATGTTACTTAAAATCATTTGCACAATTTGTGTTTTCCACATCAATGCTGATGGAAAAGTAAAATAGCAATAAGAATGCAGCAGATCTGTATTGCATGAACTCTGTGGAACACAGTGTAGTAAATGTTGAAGGACAGGGAAATGAGTTCAGCCTGACATTCTGGAGTTTGCAATCCAAGAAAAAAAGGATATAGAAATTGTATTACAAAGAAGAAAGGAAAATGCTAAATGAAAGTCCAATTACATGATATATGCATGTAGAAGAAGGGCTCCCTAAAATCAAGAAAAATGATGAAAGAAAACAGGGAATTCAGGGAAGATGAGCTGAATGTGAGCTGAATTTTTGGGAAAAATAGAGAAGAATAAAATTTCCAGAGGGGGATAAGGAAGAATGAGCTGTCCAGATTGGAGGAGGAAAACATTCCTCTTCATTTTTTTCCATGTTACTTTTGTTGTTATTTCTGGAACAAAATAAAAAACTATTAATCAGTAAGAATCTGTGAGTTCATAGCACTGTCGTATGTACACAGTGGTATCTCTAGGTAAGAGTATAGTTAAATTCTACAAGAAAAAAGGAATTACGATTTTGAAATACACTGTGCATAAAAAGACCGTAAAAATATGTTATTACTCTGCAATTAATACTATTTATTTCCCATAATTTAAAAAATCCAGTGAATTAGAATGCCTGAAAAGTAATTAAGTATGAAAAATTTGTTTTTTGTTGACACAGTAAAACTAAATGGAAAATTTTTCTTAATATTCTGTCTTGCTATACTTTTTATTACTTTCAAAATACATTAACTCTGCATTTAATTTGCATTTTACTTTGTCCTTTAGAGAGTTTCATAAATTTTAAGTTTTTCTTCTAATATGCTCTCCATGTTTATTGTTTAGGAATAATTTATACATGAGTTGCATAATGTATAATTCTGGTGCATATATATACATATTTTTATAAATATTGTTAGACTCATATGTGTATATGAAAAATTAAAAGTTTTATGTCTGCTTTATGGCATTATAATGAAACACATTAATAATAAATATTCTAGGAACAAATTGTTGGAATAAGAAAGTATTTATTGAACAAAGAAATTTAGTAGGAAAGGAAGTAGAAAATACTATTTATTTGTTCACACTAATAAGGAAATGCCATAAGGTAAAATATATAACAAATTATAAAAGTACATATTTGAATAATTTATGCACAAAATATCTCAAAATTTGAATAAAGGACTCAGCGGAAAATTCTTAGATCATTTACAATATTGTTCCTGAAACTTTAAAAATATTTATGTATGTCTATAAATTTGAGACTCTTTGTGCCTATAATTTATCTTTATTTAGTCATCTATTGGTACTTTTTTTGACCTGAACAATTTCTTCAAATTGATCAGGTTCATACTATATCTAACTTTAGCAGTCGATGAATTGTAAATCTTTCTAATTCTGCATTTTGTGGGATTTGATGGTATAGAATGTGCTGTCATTTTCCATTAAACAAATGTACAAAAAATTTGTGTAAATACTTTCATATTTACAAGATCTCAAAATGGAAATGTTTATTAGCCGTATGATCTCTTTCCCTCATTTATTTATATTGACATTAATTATACTGGCTCTAAACTACTCATCTAAAAACAACTTTTTGAGAGAAGAAGACACACTACAAATATAAAAATCTTATCAATTGTAGAAACATCAGTATGGGCAAGGTCTGCAAACATATGAGTATATATTTATCTATAGGGAGAGGTATGCCTGCATTCCATAGCTAGCCTTTATTCATTCATTTAACAGAAACACTGAGTCTCTACTATATGTATGGAAGAGACTAGGTTTCAACAATAGGAAAATAAATTAGAAATAGTCTATAAGAGACTGAGAATTTGCAGTCCTTATCAGAGATATACAAATATTTTCAATAAAGTGTTGTGTTATAATAGAGACGTGGCTAAAATACTAAAAAGGAGCACTCATAATGTTCACTATTAATACTACTACAAGATTGGTTTGTGGGGTAGAATTCCCATTGTCCTACTGGCATGGCTTGAGCCATTCAAATATTGAAGGGGATTCTGGGGTTTCTTTGATTTCAGCAAAGGGATACAATGAATTGTTTTCATCATTGCATGGCCATTGCCAAATAGTTTTACAGAGCGTTACTGTTGAGAATCCCCAGGCCAGACCTCACTCTTATTCAGAAACTAAGCTTATGTCATCTTATAATAGAAATGTAATGGACGAGAAGGTCCCAAACAAGGCAAACAGAGCCTTCAGTAGATGCTTCTGGCTGTCAGGAACTGGAGCTTGGAGTCTGAGTTTTCTCTCACCACACCCCATCTGCCTTCTCTCCCCTCCATCCATGCCATTTCATGCAGTTGCTGCCTGCCCTAGAGGGGTGAATATGTTAAATGGAGAAGTTTCATCTGCAGGAACATTGTTCAAGAACAAATCATCAGGCACATTTCCTTGACTTCAGATTTATTAAACTTAATCCATTCATTTTCATTCCTCTCCAGAGGTCAGGGACAGATGTGTCTCTCTCCTGCTTCAATATCTATTTATTATTTTTTATCTCTCTGCCTATCTATTTATTATCTATATATCTATACACATATACATATATGTACATACACGTACATGCATATACATGATTTCATAATCTTTGTTCCCAATGACTTTAGAGTATAAAATCCCTCACTTCATATTTCTTTTTGTAAATGACATTTCAATTTTGTGTTAGAGAATAGCAAAATGTAATGTGCTTGTTAACAAATTGTTCCTTTGTGCTTCCCATGTCCCGTGTTACTCTTTCCTATTTTGCCTTAATGTCAATTGCAATATTCCCTACTGAGAATGAAACAGATATAAAATATAACATTCATGATTTAATTTTCATAACCCAATTGCTGAATTGGAAGGCACTTGACATTTATAATGTGCCAATTTTAAAAATAGCTAAGAAATGTTTTTGTGTCACATCGATTATTATTAATAAAAATGTGTATATTTACTTAACCCCTTATTTTTGCAGAACATATTGATGCTCTGAAAGACAACCCCAGAAGAGTATGAGGAGACATACACAGTCTACGCAGGCCTGTAAGGTAACTTTTAGAAATTGTACTGGTTCAGTGCCTATGGGAAGCCAGAAATCGTAATCAGTGCATAGCAGAAAGAACAATCAGCTGGTAATGGGGAGTCACTAAGCAGATAAAGACAGCATTGCTAATGACAGCCTTGTGACAATAATAACGGGATCAGGCCCAGTAATTAGGCAGTTTGTGGCAGTTGATCGGAAAAGACAAAGAATTATCTGTGGTTAACCTACATATGCGGCACTTAGGTTGCTGAAGAATCACAGATGGCACAAAAAAAGTGTGGATGAGATGGGTCCCAAATTATGTGCACTGAAAATACAAGCTGATATATTTTTCTAAAAGAATGCTATTGTATATACAATTCTTACACAAAATCACAAAGTTGTTTAGAAAAAAATCAGAAAGAGCAAAAGTAAATGGAAGGATATGCAATGTCATAGTAAAGGGAGAAACAGAACAGAAAAGAGTGATCAGAAGGAACTCTCCACAATCGACCTACACAAATACAAGCAAAATGATTCAGAAATTGTTCCTGCCCTCAAAGGGTTTATGGGTTAATGCAGGACATGTGTGCATTCACACGTACACACACACACTCTTACATACACATACAGATGTGTAAATATCTATAAAATAAGACAAGATGTTATAAATGCTACAATAAAGTTTAAAAACATGTCTGGGTACTGAGAATTTAGTAATTCTTTTTATGTATGAGGGTGGGACATTTTTAAAAGACCAAATAAAATGTGATGTTTAAGCTACATCTTGATAATTGAGAAGAGTTTAGAGAAGTAAAGTGGACACAAAGTAGGAAATGAAGAATTAGCAATTAGTGCCCAAGGTCAGAGGGGACAAGCTAGGAGAATGATTCAATGTAGAGATTGTAGGCAATGCACAAGATCATATGTTCGTGTGTGTGTGTGTGTGTGTGTGTGTGTGTGTGTATGTGTGTGTGTCCTGCCACCAGCTTTCCTAGGGTTGGGTATGATGATAGAGCCTCAAATGGGAATGGGTGTGAACACTGATTGTTAGAAAGCCTAGCTGCTAAAAATCAAAAAAGTGTGGGGGTAAGAACTGGGCAGGTCATTTAAGTTTTGCTAATTATCAAATCAACACAAACACTTTGCAAGAGATACACACTAGTTAGGTGAGCAGAGAGTACCTGTGGACGGTCAGAAGCTCCCAATGTACTTCCAGTACTTGTCTAAATCATTCTATATTAACTAGAATGTCTGATCACCAAAATATTACAATGAATATTATTACTTATCCTTACCTATTCGGAAAAGAAAGCTAGAAGGCAGAAATTCTCAAGTTATTTTCCAGGTGACTATCTAATTATGAGACACTGCACAAATCTCCAAAAATAGCTTCTTTCTTCAGATTTACAATAAATGAACCAAAGCATTATTGACAGAATACTGTAATAATTAAGGTTGCTCTAAAATGGTTGAGATTAGCCAAACTCTCAGTTAAAGCAAATGAGCTAAGACTTACAGAAAAAGTAATCTGCCTTAAATGCCATTTTCTCTTTATTTGGCCCCAAACAGCTGAATAAAACTGCTGAAGCTTCAGTCTCTTTACTACAGAAATAGGCTTTGGTATCTGATGCTGTCATCAGGAACTATGGATCCTGTGTGAGTGATTTTTTTTTTTTTTGCTGTAAGAACCAAGGAGTATTCGTTGCCTATTGCTGTGTAACAAATTGTCCCTGAACTTAGCAACTTAAAATAATAAACAGCTATTGTTTCATGATTTCTTTGGATCAGGGATCTGTGTGTGGCTTAGTTATGTGTTTGTGGTTCCAGTGTCTCTCACAAGGCCGAAATCAAGGTGATGGCCAGGGCCACAGTCCTTTCAAGGCTCACCTGAAGGAAGGATCTGCTTTAAAGGTGATTCACCTGGTCATTGCCAGGCCACAGAAGACCCATTTCCGAGCTCACTCAAATGCTTACTGTCAAACACCCGGATTTTGCTGGTTATTAGCTGGAGATCTCTCTGAGTTCATTTCCTGCCATGTGACCTCTGCGTAGGGCAGGTGAAAATATGGTAACTGGCTTCCCTCCAAGCAAACAATTAAGAGTAGAAGAGATCATCTGAGATAGAAGCAAAAGTCTAACCTCAGAAGTGCCATCCAGTCATTTACGCTGCATCCTGCTCATTAGATGCAAGTGACTAGGTCTAACCCACACTCAAGGGGAGGAGATGTCACCAAGGATGGAATACCTGAAAGTGGGAGGGATCACTGAGGGCTGTAATGGAAGTTACCTACTACAGTCTAGCTTCATGTTTTAGTTTCTCTGAAAAATCATTCACACACTCCAAAATCCCAGTTAGTGGCTTTGTAGCTTACTGAATAATCCTCTGTTTGATTTCCTGTCTAGTTTTTAGTTGTTGGTATTTATTATGATAAGCTGCAGCATTTTTTTATTTATGAAAATAAGGACATTGAAAACACAAAAGTGTTGCAGAATATGGGAAATCTATAGTTATCAAATCCATGGAAGATGACACAAAATCCCATCCACATTCCATTTCTCTTGTGTGATTTGTCACAGTGGAGGGAAAATAATGCTATGCTTAAAAGCCTACAGGTAACAGCAAATGGTCAAAGTCAAAACAGTTCTGATCTGTTCTTCAGAGGGTGTCTCAACTGGAAATACAGTTAACATTTTGTATTAAATGCAATTGAGTTGGTTCGTGGTTTTCCTTTTTACATGAATTTACTAATACTATTGTATTACAAATGCTATATATTTTTTTTTGTTTTTTTGAGACGGAGTCTCGCTCTGTGGCCCAGGCTGGAGTGCAGCGGCCCGATCTCAGCTCACTGCAAGCTCCGCCTCCCGGGTTTACGCCATTCTCCCGCCTCAGCCTCCCAAGTAGCTGGGACTACAGGCACCGCCACCTCGCTCGGCTAGTTTTTTGTATTTTTTAGTAGAGACGGGGTTTCACCGTGTTAGCCAGGATGGTCTCGATCTCCTGACCTCATGATCCGCCCGTCTTGGCCTCCCAAAGTGCTGGGATTACGGGCTTGAGCCACCGTGCCCGGCCAACAAATGCTATATTTTATAAGATCCATAGTTCACTGTTTTTATCTATCTTTGGAGAGCAATCAAGAGACATAACATCAGATAATCAAAAATTTGGGGAAGGGCCTTTAGGGATTACATATACATTTGTTTCCATAAGTGGACAGATCTTACTGGTAGGCAATAATTACTAATGGAGAGAGCTCAGTAACTGGTTTTTGATATTTCAAAATCGCTAATGGAAAATGAACATTTAGCCATGATAAAACTGTGTAGACTAAATGATTAGTTTATTTGCTTTTGTATGTAGTTATATCACTGAGAGATGAAAATTGTCATGTATCTGAAGTTCTCATTAGCATATATTTGCAGATGTGTGTATATATGTGAATATATGTATGTATGTGTATATATATGTGTGTGTATATATACATTTACCTACATATATATACATATATACACACAAACATACACACACCCCCAGTAGTGGTGGTCAAATAAATTATGGTTGAGTAAATTCGGTTGGATGAGCAACACACCAGTATTATTAGTTTTTTTAAAAATGTTGAAAACAACTACTCAACTTCTGTATTTACAAATGAGAAAAAATTGACACAGAAATGAAACTGACTTCTTGCAATACATATAGGTAGTTAGTGGCAAATTTGATATTACAACCAAAACTTCTGATTCTTTTTTTCTTTATTTCTTCTTAAACAAACAAAAAAAAACGGGATACATGTGCGGAACATTCAGGTTAGTTACACAGGTATACGTGTGCCGTGGTGGTTTGCTGCACCTATTGACTCATCCTCTGCGTTCCCTCCCCTCGCCCCTCAACAGACCCTGGTGTATGTTGTTCCCCTCTCTGTGTCCATGTGTTCTCATTGTTCAGCTCCCACTTATGAGTGAGAACATGAGGTGTTCGGGTTTCTGTTCTTGTGTTGGTTTGTGAGGATGATGGCTTCCAGTTTCATCCACGTCCCTGTAAAGGACATAATCTCATTCGCTTTTTTGGTTGCATAGTATGGATGGTGTATATGTGCCACATTTTCTTTAACCAGTCTATCATTGATGGGCATTTGGGTTGGTTCCATGGCTTTGCTATTGTAAATAGTGCTGAAATAAACATACGTGTGCATGTGTCTTTATAGTAGAATGATTTATATTACTTTGGGTATATGCCCAGTAATGGGATTGCTGGATAAAATGGTATTTCTGGTTCTAAACCCTTGAGGAATCACCATACGGTCATCCACAATGGTTGAGCTAATTTACATTCGACCAACAAGGTAAAAGCATTTCTATTTCTTCACAGCCTCATCAGCATCTATTGTTTCCTGACTTTAATAATAGCCATTGTGACTGACGTGAGATGGTATCTCATTGTGGCAAAACTCCTGATTTTTAACCCTCTTTTATTTTGGCTGTAAACCAAGACTTTGACTTCATCTAGATAAGGGCCAACTTTTTAAATAGGAAGAAAGAAAGCAATATTTTTTAATCAGGACAAGAATCCAGTTTCTGTGGATAGCAGATGTCTTTCTTCTTTCTGCTCCAGGGCCGTGTCTCAAGAACCTACATAGCTATGATGGACAAGGTTAAGTAACAAACACGCTGGGGCTGAAAGCTGCTGAACAAGTGCTCTGGTCACCTGTCCTTAGGCAGGAATTCTGGAAGGTATTGTGTATGTTTTCATTAGTTCTAGCTAAACTGAACCCCTCTAGAGGTTCATTAGGACAATGTTGATAATGTGCTTTTGTTTTAAATCACCATTCATGTGGTCTGACATACATAGAAATATTCACCAATTTTATGTATATGTTTAGATGATTTGTGACACATATATCTTTAGTTAAATATCATCAGAATCAAAGATGTGGGAAATTGCCGTCACCCCTCAGTTTCTCCATGTCCCATTAGTCAATTTCCTGCTCCCATCTCTTGCAATAATTGATGATCTTTTATTGAAATATGAAATATGATATTTTACATATCAATATTTCCTTCCTTTTCATTGCTAAGCAGTATTACATTGTATGGATGTGTTATTTTTTTGCTTATTCATGTGTGATAGACCAGGTGTGGTATGGCCACGTCACTTTCTAGTTCTGTGAACATTCACATGCATTAGGGAGCCTATGTGTTCGTTTTTCTTGGGTAAATGTCTAAAAGTGATATTGGTAAATCATTTGACAAGTATATGTTTAACTATCCAAGGAATTAGCAAAATAGTTTCCAAAGTGACTGTGCCATTTTGCATTCCCACCAGAAGTCATCCTTATCAACATTTGCTTTGACGAGTCTTTTTAATTTTAATCATTCTATAGCATGTGTAGTGTTATCTCACTGAGGTTTCAATTTGCATTTCAACTAATGAAGTTGATCAGGGCTTTGTGTGCTTTTTTTTTTTTTTTGGTCATTTATAAATCTATAATGGTTATCTCTTCTTCTTTCTCTTTCTAGTTCTTTCTTAAATTATTTGTCATGTTAATGAGTTAGAAAGAAGTCTTTATTCTGGATAAAAGCTTTTTAACAGATAAGTACATATATTTTCTCTGGTATGTCTTTTGCTTTTTCATGTTTAGAGTATTTCAGAAGCAGGAGTTTTAAATTTTGATGGAGTGTAATTTATGAATTTTTTCTTTTATGATTAATGCTCTTCAATTTTTTAACCTAATGCTTTTTTTGCCTAATAAATCTTTGCCTAAGCGGAAGACAATTCTTTTCTCCTGTGTTTTGTTATGGAAGATTTATAGTTTTAGGTTTTCTATACAGGCCTATAATCCATTTCAAGTTAATTTTTTACATATCACTGCTTCCATCCTGTTCTGTTGTTCTATATGTCTAGCCTATGTCAGTACTGCACTGGCTGACTTATGGTACTTTATAGTAAATTTTAAAATTGGATGTAAGAGTCCTTCACATTTGTTCTTAATTTTCAAAATTCTTTAGGCTATTTTAGTTGCTTATAATTCCTTGTAAATTTTGGACTTAGTTTGTCAATTTATTAAAAAAAAGTAAATGTAAAATAAGGTCCTTCCTAGATTTGAACATGGATTGAGTTGAATCTATAGATTAATTTAGAGAAACCTAATTTCTTACTATTGTCTTTCAATCCATGAATAGCTTAAACATCTACATTGTTTTGTTTTATTTAGTGTCTCTAAGCAATGTTTTATCATTTCAATCTTATCATTTCAAGATAATTGCACAACAAATATGTGCAAATATCCATTGCACATATTTTGTTGGATATTTTAAGTATTTCATGTTTTTTCATGCAATTATGTTGTGATTTTAATTTAAATTTACATTTGTTTTTTATCAGTATATAGAATTACAATTGATTTTTGTATATTGCTGTTATGCCCTGTTGCTCTGCTAAACCAACTTAATAGTTTCAATTGGTTTCTTTAAGCAGATTATTTAATGTGTTCTACTAAGAAGATAGCATATTCATTCTATGCAGACACTTTTACATCTTTCTTTTTAATTTTTACACCTATTATTGCTTTCTCTTCTTTACTGCACGGCCTAAGACCTCAAGTCATCCATGATCATGAAATGCAATGGTTGTAATACATAATGTATTATCCTGAAGCAGCTGGCCCCATAGGGCCCTGACCCAGCCTTCTAAAAGCAGAGTTAAAATGCCAGTTTAGAGGCAACGCTCTGAAAGTATGGATGTTATCCTTGTGGTTGCATTACATGCATTAAATTAAATATTTATATGGTTCATTGCTCTCAATAAAAAAGAATGCCAAGGAATGAAAAGTGATATACAATCAGTCCATAAGACTGAGATGGTTTGTGTTATGCATTCCCACAACTCCGACTTCCATTGAACTCAAGGTCATGGTTCCCAGTGGGGCACACTCTTGCCAGAGTCAAATAAAGAATTCCACTGGGCCACAAGTTATGGCAACTGCCAGGGTTCTTTGGACTTTTTGTGACCAGGAACCAGCAGGTGAGAAGAGAAGCCACCATAAATCAGAGGCAATTGACTCTAGTAGACAAGAAGAGGTAACACTGCTTCCAATCAATGAGCACAGGTGGCTGTAAATGTGCTGAACCCAGGTGATGTACTAGGTGCCTCTGGGTACTAAATACATATAGCAATACTGGCCTGATAAGAGTGTGATTTCCAGGGCTCAGATACTGCAGAGATAATAGTTTGGGCCACACCAGATAAGCCAGTAAGACCTACCAAGGTGAGAGCAAGGATGAGAAGACTTTAAAATGGATAATGGAGGAGAAATAGAAGGAGTAGCAGTGTGGCCCTGAGCATAAATTTTCAAACAGGTCGGCAGTTAGTTCCACCAACTTTCCTCTTCTCCAATTCCCCTCAGAAAGAGAGGGAGAGGCACTTGCACCACAGAGGAGTATTGCTAGAACCTGCAGAAAGAAGGTTTGTGGGGGGGAGTGGGAAGTGGGGGCTGTAATCTCTTGCTGAGAAGGTGTAACTGACTGCAGGCCCCTGCTGCTGTCTCACATTTGCCCTGAGGCAACGTTGGCCACTGCTGGGTCTACCCATGGTGGAGCACACCAGCCGTGCTAATGCAGGCCCATTCCCGTAAGATGGAGGACTCCTTAGTGGATTACTTTGGTTTCAGGACTCCCCATCAACTCTTCTAAGTCTTTTCCATATAGTGCTGCAGTGGTCTGAGACTCTTCCTATCCAATTCTCTTTCCTTCCCATTTCCTTTCCTTCACAGGTGTCAGACCAGCATTGGGATCTAAAGATCGCCCTGCTTTCTGTGGCTCTATTTTTTTTTTCCCACAGCTGTTTCCCCAAAAAATCTTTTGCATGTATAATCTCATTTTAGCATTTGCTTTTTGGAAGGCCCACACTATCACATAAGTCAATATAAAATGAGCAATTATTTTAGACTTTGAGTTAGCATTCTCACAAAGCAAGATACACAAGTGGCCAAAAATAAAAAGCATGTGAGTTATCAGAAAATGTAAATTAAAATCATAGTTACATGTCATCTAACACCCACTAGGACTAAAATTAGAAATATTGACAACAGTAAATGTGTGAAAAGTTACAAATAGAATTCTCAATGATTGCTGGTGATTGTATAAAAGATTACTAAAACTTTGGAAGTGCTTTAGAAATTTCTTACACAGTCAGTTATACACATAGTTTTTGAGGCCAAAACTGCACTTCTATTAATACAAATGCATAAATGAAAGTTTATGTCTAAAGATGGATTTCTACAAGAATATTTATGGAAGCTTTATTCATAATAGCCAAAATTTGGTAGCAGCCCAAATGTCTGTCAAAAGAATGGATAAAAATATTTTGTAGATTTAAACAATGATAATACTAATCAATAAAATGAAATGTAATACTGAATCAGAAAACAACATGTGTTTGTCTCAAAATCACTGAACCAGATACAAAACTTAAGATATGATTTTCTTTATACACAATTCTAAAAAAAATGCAGCCGGGCGCGGTGGCTCAAGCCTGTAATCCCAGCACTTTGGGAGGCCGAGATGGGCGGATCACGAGGTCAGGAGATCGAGACCATCCTGGCTAACACGGTGAAACCCCATCTCTACTAAAAAATACAAAAAACTAGCCGGGCGAAGTGGCAGGCGCCTGTGGTCCCAGCTACTCGGGAGGCTGAGGCAGGAGAATGGCGTAAACCCGGGAGGCGGAGCTTGCAGTGAGCTGAGATCTGGCCACTGCACTCCAGCCTGGGCGACAGAGCCAGACTCAGTCTCAAAAAAAAAAAAAAAAAAAAAAAAAAATGCAATTAGTCTGTAGCAACAGAGAACAGACCAGTAGTCATCTAGGATGGATCAGGGTAGTGGAGGCACGGGGGCCCTGCAAAGAGGTGGGAGGAGGCTTTGTAGGCAAAGAAAATGTTCTGTAATTTGATTATAGCAGTGGCTTCCCCAGTGCATCAACTGTTAAAATTAATTAAACTGCCAATTAAAAGAACTCAATTTACTGGACATAAATTATACCTCAATCAAATTGATCAAAATATTTCCACATATGTAGATTCATTAAACATATTGAAAATAAACTAAATGTTCTAATTTGATGGAATGCAACGCCCATCGTTTGGAAGCTATGTGTCCACAAATAAAAATTCAGAGATAAAGATATGTAAAAAAATATTTAAAAGTATGCAATACAGGGGAAAATACGTTCTAATATTACCGACATTTTTATGGTCCCATAGCTCATAAAACTATGATCTGTGTTTTTGCAAAGTGCAGAGGGTTTGTGATGTTTTGTATTAGATTAGAATCACAATTTGAAGCATTTGTCATGTTCTTCTTTTCTTGTATCATGTGATTTTTTTATATAAATGCATTTCTTGCATATATGCTTGAATTTATTATGAGTAAACAAACTTGAAAAATTACATCACTAGTAAATTATCAAAAGTGCTGAGGACAAAGTTATTCTATATTCAGTAAATTTTTAAAAATGCATCATTAGAACTTGTCTAAAAGATATTTCTGGAGATAATTCTGATTATTATGCTCATAAGTAATGATTCCATAATTTAAAATGAAATAGTATTAACATTTAAATGGTATATTAAAACAGTATTTCATCTACTGAGTTTCCATAATTCTTAGTAAGTGCTACAGTATTAAAATGCAGTTACATTTTGGTTTGTATCTAGAAGAGCATTATATCTAACATTTCAATAGTACAATATTTGCTCTGTAATATTATGGCTATATTTATAATACTTTCTGTAATAATATGATTACAGTTATGGAATATAATTATTGTAATTTATTTATACAGCTGCTTTTTACAGTAAGATATTATTACTGTTATTCTGAGCAGTTTTTAAAAAAATGGGAGTGAAGAGGTCATTGAAGCAATAATGTGCAAGAACCATGGATTCACAGCCTGTCTTTCTACTTACCCACAAAGTCCGTTTTCTGTTTCTATCATTTCTTTAAATACATATATGTACATTTCTGTATTCCTGAAGGGTGCTGATTTGTGATAAGGGGTATTATCCCATGGCATAAAGGCAGGAGAGATGAGTTGAAAATTCTGAGGCCTGTTCAGATAGCCTCGTTTTGCATTCTGTGATTGAAGATGTAAGAAACAACAAGGTAGTCTTCCAGCATTCTGTGTGTGTCCACATCCTGAGATCTTCATGCTTGGACCTGTACTGCCATTGTGCCTGGGTTCGTTCATCACTTTGTAGTTTGACATCCAGAAATGAGTGGGGTAAAACAAAGGAGTGAGTCAGGACAATGTTTTCGGTAAGTTTGAGTGTCATGGGGAGGCAGGTTGGAAAAAAGTATATTTTTAAATATGTTTTAACGTGAATGAATATGTATGAATAGTAGTGAGAAACAGCCATTCATGGACAAATACATTAATGATGAAGGATAAGAGGAGAAGTCAGGGGCAGGTGGGATTCAGAGGAGAATGGGGCAGAGGATGTGTACAATTCAGATAAATCATGGGAAATTAAGGGAATTACCTTCTGGTGAAACTTCTCATTTTAATATATCATTCAAGTAAAAACAAAGTCATCAATTGACTTGGTAGGTTTGTAGGAGAATCAGAGGTTTGAGTTTGGATCAGACTTTTCACCTTCCAGAGAGTAGCAGAGTGAGTTTATTAAAGACATTTAGAAGAGATGCCTGCTGAGTTTAGAGGTATTCTACAAGGCTTCAATGACAAAATGCATGATGTATTGCTTGGTAAACTAAAACATATTGAAATGGTACTCCATTTACCATGTTTCTATAATTCCTAAAATAAAGCAAAATAAATGAAACTGTTAAAATGCAGTTATAAAATGACATGTAATCTTTATGAAGTTTTCAGTGAATTACAGCTCTATGTTTTAGCTGGTAGATTTGGTCAGTTACTGAAACATTAATCACTACAGAAAGCTAGACATTTTAAAATTTACTTTTTGTATGTATAAAAGGAGTTAGACAAAGTTTCTTGTTCAAATTCCTTGCTGGCACATAGTAAAAATGGAACTCAGAAATTTTATTTTCCAGCCCACTGATTCAGTCACACTGATGAGGCAAAAACAATTCTCTCTGGTAAAACTAGTTTAAACGTGGCAATAAATCAATCTAAAAGCAACTTATAGATTCCTTCATTTCTTTTTCTGACAGATTCAGCTAGTGACATGAAATTTTTGTGTAACAAGAAACTATTTTGTGTCTTCTATCAGGTCAAGCTTACTCACATCTTAAATGGTGTCAACATCCATATTCCTAAGCAAGGCTTTAAATGAAGAAAGAAAATACCAACGTATGCTAGATTGTGCAAAGTGACCTTGTTTTAATTAACCGTTTAATTTTTTTAAACCATATATCACAAATACAACTCCTTCCTCCCCAAATTCCACCACTGGTCATTTAACAAACCCATTTCATGTGGCAAACATAAATCTTCTCCACAGTGCACCTTTTCCAAAAAAACTGCCTCTAAAAGTTCTAACCACTTTAGGTCCAATTCTAGTACTGCCTTTGCCAAGAAAATGTCTGTAGTCATGTCTACAAACTATTAAAAAATAGGCAAAACCTGAAAAGACATTTTATCTTTATTCTTTATTCTTTTTTTTAGATGGGATCTCACTCTGTTGCCCAAGCTGAAGTGCAGTGGTGTGATCTTGGCTCCCTGCAACCTCTACCTCCTGGGCTCAAGTGATCCATCCTCTCACCTCAACCTCCTGAGTAGCTGGGGCCACAGGCCATGTCACCATTCTTGCCTGGCTAAATTTTTGTGGGTTTTTTTTTGGTAGAGATGGAGTTTTGCCATGTTGCCCAGGTTAGTCTTGAACCTCTGAGCTCAAGTAATCTGCCTGCCTTGGCCTCCCAAGGTGCTGGGATTACAGGTGTGAGCCACTGTGCTTGGCCCATACATATTGAAGAGAAGAGATACAAATGGCCAACAGGAATATGAAAAATGCTCAACATCTGTAGTCGTCAGAGAAATGCAAACTAAAACCATGGAAGTATCATCTCACTCCTGTTAGAGTGGCTGTAATAAAAAAAAAAAAAGAATAACATGTTGACGAGGGAGAAAAGGAATCCCTCATACATTGTCAGTGGGAATGTAAATGAGTACAGCCATTTTGGAAAGCAGTTTGGAGTTTCCTCAAAAAACTAAAAATAGAATTACTGTATGATTCAGCAATCCCACTACAGGGTATATATCCAAAAGAATTGAAATTGGCATGTGGAAGAGATACCTGTACTCGCGTGTTTATTTCAGAATTATTAACAATAGTCAAGGTATGGAAGCAACTTAAGTGTCCATCAACAGATAAATAGATTTTTTAAATGTGGTATTCCATTTTGAACAATGAAATATTATACAGCCTTAAAAAAGGAAATTCTCTCCTTTGTGATAACAGAGATGAAACTGGAGAACAGTATGCTAAGTGGAGTAAGACAAAAGGACAGATACTATATAATCTCACTTATATGTGAAATCTAAATATGTCAGTCTCATTGAAACAGAGAGTAGGAAGGTGATTACCAGAGGTTGGAAAGTGCGGGGGAGGAGAAGGGATAGGGACAAGAGAGATATTGATCAGAGGGTGTGAATGTTCATTTAGATTGGAGGAATAATTTTTAGTGCAATAATCTATTGCACTGCATGGTGACCACAGTTAATACTGAATTGCATATTTCAAAATTGCTGGAAAAATAAATTTTTAACATTCTCACCACAAAAAAATGGAAAGAGGATGAGGTAATAGATATGTTAATTTGCTTGATTGAATGTTGGAGTGATCAGACCCAACCCCAGGTCATGGGGGCAACGAAGTCCGGCGGAATCCAAGAACTGAGAAAAGACAGTTTGAGAGAGAAAGATGGGACCGGGGACATTGCAGTCATGGAGGCTGTGAAGGCTGCGAGCGCTGGGAGCCCATGCTATTTATTGGTAATCCACCAGGTGGTGAGAATGTAGAGGTCAAAAGGGCACGTTGCATTAAGCACATGACTTACAGCTGTGATGGTTTAGCATTTGCTCTGCTACTAGAGATAATGGAGAGCAGGTTCTTTTAACTCAATTTACAATCGATCCTGGGAGAGCAAAGAGCCAGCAAGTCTAGACACATTCCAGAGCCACGAGCCCTGGATTCTATCCAAGCCACAAGGGATTTTATGCCCTGGGCTTAGACTATGGTGCATCAGGGTAGTCTTCCAACCCTTTAGCACAGAGCTTGATGTTCCAAAGGCCACAAGGGGTTTTAGACCCTGGACCCCGGACGTGTTCCAAGACTCTTTTACATTATGTCAGACATGCAAACCCTCCCTGCCTCAGCTTCTTCCAACACTCAGCTTTTCCCAACAGTTGAAACTTTCTAAAATGTATACATAAATCAAAATATCATGTTTTACCTTATAAATACACACAGTTATTATCTGCCAATTACAGATAAATTAATAAAATAAAAAGCTTTTTTGGAAGTTCTTAATACATGAAGAGTTAGCAAATGGTCAAACATTAATGGATTAGAGGTAGATAGGGAGATGGGAGGATGCACAAAGGATAAGTCATTAAGTTAAGATAGCACTCTCTGGGGAAGAGCCTGGGTGGACATGGCACGTGGTCCATCATCATAATTACTGTTTGCCATGACGACAAGACAGTGAGAGGATCAGGAATTACTGAAAATGAGGTATAATAGATGCAAGGTGCATTTCATTTATTTTTAAACTTTTAAGACTATTCTCTCCTTGAATTTTATGTGGTTATTTAGGGCCATCCTCTGCTCTATTTACGTTAATACTATTAGTATTGCTGTACGCAAATTATTATTTACAACTTTGTTAGTTTCCTTTGATCATGCCCCAGATGCACTGTTTTTTTAAAAAGGTTTCTGGTACTTGCTGTCAAACTGGAAACATTGGACCAAATTACATTAGTTTACAACATGTTAGTTTCAGTTTTATCAATCCTATTCAATGAATTTTCTGTCAATTCTGACATCAATATCACTCAATTATTAGAACAATATAATATTTTTAGATTTGAACGTCACGTTTTTACTCTTGGTTAAAAAATTTGTGTTGTCATTTTTCTGACCTTCATATTCTAATCAAGATTCCTCAACCTTGGCAACTTAACATTTTGGACCAGGTAATTCTTTCTTGTAGGCACTATTTAGTAGAGAATGTTAAGTAGGATCTCTGGCCTCTACCAGCTAGATACAAGTAGGAATAAGCATGGCTGTGACAACTAAAAATGTCTCCAGAAGTTGTCCAGTGTCTTCTGGGGGTAAATAATTCCTGTTCAAGAACCACTCTTGTAAATAAACTGCGACATCATTTTTTTTAATTGAAAAGTAAATCCCACTAGAAATTTCAATTGGCATTCAATTAATCTTATAAATATAAGGGTAAAAAAGTAAAAAATAAACTTCTTGACAACATCTGTTATTCTTAATCAATGTATTGTGGTGCCAAACCTTAGTTTCTAACACTGCCTTTTTTTTTTTTTTTTTTTTTTTGAGACGGAGTCTCGCTCTGTGGCCCAGGCTGGAGAGCAGCAGCGATCTCGGCTCACTGCAAGCTCCGCTTCCCGGGTTCACGCCATTCTCCTGCCTCAGCCTCCGGAGTAGCTGGGACTACAGGCGCCTGCCACCACGTCTGACTAATTTTGTTTTTGTATTTTTAGTAGAGACGGGTTTCACCATGTTAGCCAAGATGGTCTCGATCTTCTGACCTCGTGATACGTCCTCCTCGGCCTCCCAGAGTGCTGGGATTACAGGTGTGAGCCACCGCGCCCAGCCCTGACATTGCTTTCTTAATGATTCACAGATTTTCTATCCTCTCCTGAAAAATATGCGTTATCCATTAATATTGTTGCTGTTGTATGCAATATGAGAGATTTCTTCTGGACATTGCCCATAGGAAGGCTATGAGTGCTGGTAATCTTAATTTGTGAAGTATTTCATGAAAGTGTATGAGTGTGAACATACATGTCTCTGTGTGTAGGTTTGTGTAAACATAAGGCTATCATATTTTTTGTGGAAAGTTAGGAAGGGTAAATTAACTTAAACTCCATTTGAAACACAAACAGAGGCTCTGCAGTTTGAAAAGCTCTCTGTCAATAATGAGACAGAATCAGGGCAATGTAAAATGGATTGCCAAGGTTGGAAAGGGTGAACCCATAAGTGATGCCAATTGTTTCGTGGCATCTGGATACAATCAATATTGAAAAACATTATCTTTGTGGGTAGCTATTTGGCTCATTTCTCCCATTATGCTGGATCCTACATGAAGAAATTATTTTATCAATGATAAAGGCAGACACTAGTTAAAATGGTAAGGACTCATTTCAATCAGTAATAATTATTGCAATAGAAAAAAGAGTCCATTGTGGACTGAACTCAACTTTGATTTGTACAGAGGTGACAGGAAATTCTAAAGAGAGAACAAGGGAGTAAATAGGAAAGGAGGTGAGCATGAGTTTGGTAGAGTCAAGGATGTGAAAAAATACAAACGGTTAGTTAGTGTGACTGTGGTTAGGCCAGCTGTGCTTGCTAGCTGGAGATTATAGATATTTATCATTCCAGAGAGACTGGGAGACAGAGGCTCTGTCCTCAGGTGTTGGCTGAAACAAATAGTGAAATATTTGCAGCCTTGAATTTTCTCAAGCAGGCACTATAAAGGGGGCCTAGGGTCATCTTAAGGATGTGGCCTGGAGGTGTTAGAAATAATGTTAGTGTTTGTTGAAATCTTTATGGACCTAGTTGAAGTCAAAGCCTAGTGGAACAGGAGGCCCAGAGGAGCCCGGCTGGAGTTTGGTCAAGGAGAGAATCTTTGTTAGTTCCACGGAGATCAATGTAGTCAATTTTCCCAGCTATTTTCATGTTTTCTGTCAGTGCTTGTTTGTTAAAAAGTTAAATTAGCCATCAGAGAGAAAGTAAATTTGAGAAATGTAAAACTGAGCTAAAATGGAACTTCCATCTGTATTCTTATTCAAAAATACATCATGCTTTGCATATCAGAAATCCATAATGAATCTTCAAGCTTATACAAATTTTTGTCTAATATTGTTGGGAATATCTCCTTAACTGCCACTAGTACATGTATAAGTTTGGTATGAATTTAGAATGCCATTTATGCTTAATTTAGGGAAGATTATGTCTTACTTTACTCCAGAACCAAACAAGATGCATTCAACTACAAAATATAGAATGTAAATATATAGTCTATTTCAAAATCTTCAGAATTTATTCTGATGTGTTATCTAATATAAATACCAGGATGTTTTAAAAGTTTGACTTAATATACTTGACTTATAGGGACAATAACTTTTAGATACTGAATATAATGTCTACATCATCGAAAGTCTTAACCTTATAAATCTCTAAAAGTGCCTTTAACTGTAAGTGATTTAACTGAGATCTGGATAAATCCCAACCAGCAGAATGAAAAATGTCTTTAAAGGTAAAGTCTAGAATATTAGATAAGGAGCAAAAGCACAAGACCTGTATTGATATGAAAACATTTTCTCTTAGAAACTGATAGAAGAATATTCTTCCTGAAGCAGGACTCAGTGCTGGGGTATAGAAAATTGTTCGTGATGCTATACATTTTTACCACCAAGAGTTTTAAGTTATATAGTCAGATTCTGTACACTAACGTCATCTTCCAAAGTGTGAGGTTTCTAGTTGCATCTTTACTGTATTTACTCAGGTTGCCACCATATATAAAGGAGTGCAGGAGTTCATAAAACTTACTCCCTCTGCTCTTGAAGGTGAAGAGCACACTTTAGTAGCAAAAGAAAATGGATTTTGAAAGCAAAACAAGGAAAGAAATCTCTCTGGGCCCTGCTTCTATTTCTTAAAAAATAAGTCAATTTAGTTCTAATGGTAATAAATAGATACATGATTTAAATAAAGACCAGTTCAATTCTGAAAAAGAATAAAGTGACTTCAAAAAAATGATTAATGTTTAACATACTCTCTTTGGAAAAACATATAGACTTAAAGAATCTAGATTGGTTTTTCTTGGAAATGATCATAATTTCTAGAACTATTTTAACAGGTGTGGAAATGTGCTTTTTTTTTTTTTTTTTTTTTTTTGAGACAGAGTCTCGCTCTGTTGCCCAGGCTGGAGTGCAGTGGCCGGATCTCAGCTCACTGCAAGCTCTGCCTCCCGGGTTCACACTGTTCTCCTTCCTCAGCCTCCTGAGTAGCTAGGACTACAGGCGCCCGCCACGTCGCCTGGCTAGTTTTTTGTATTTTTTAGTAGAGATGGGGTTTCACTGTGTTAGCCAGGATGGTCTCTATCTCCTGACCTCGTGATCCGCCCATCTTGGCCTCCCAAAGTGCTGGGATTATAGGCTTGGAGCCACCGTGTCCAACCGGAAATGTGCTTTAGGTTTTTTGTGTGATCAACAATGGGAAAGACTAGTTCAGCATCTGTCTTGGTCAGTTTGGCTGCTGTAACAGAAATACCATAAGTTGGCTGGCTTAAACAATAAGCGTTTATTTCACATAGTTCTGGAGGCTGGGAAGTCCAAGAGCAAGGTGCCAGCAGATTCAGTGTCTGGTGGGCGTCCACTTTCTGTTTCATAGAGGCTGTTTTCTTGCTATGTCCTCACCAGGTTAAGCAAAGAGGCAAGAGACCTCTTTGGGGTTTCTTAATTCATAAATGGAATTAAGGGCGTTAATTCCATTTATGAGTCTCCACCTTCATGACCTAATCATCTTCCAAAGGCCCCATCTCCTAATATCATTACAGTGGGAGTTAAGATTTCAACATATGAATTTAGGGGGACACAGACATTCAGTCCTTAACAGCATCCACACAGTCAAGTTGCAGCAAAGTTCTAAATAGGACATACATTTGAATGATCTGTCATGAAGAATATTTGTGAAGTGTATGATCTTCACTCCACAAATGTATCATTCCCTGAAAAGCACATTCTAAGTCCTTAACAGCATCCACACAGTCAAGTTGCAGCAAAGTTCTAAGTAGGACATACATTTGAATGATCTGTCCCGAAGAATATTTGCGAAGTGTATCATCTTTACTCCACAAATGTATCATTACCTGAAAAGCACATTCTACATGCCTTAAATGTGATTCAATGGGAAAACAAGCTCATATATTGAATATTAAGCCAGCTTGTCAGGTTTCTTTCATTAGATGCAATTGATTTCTAAACTTAGGACCATGGATATTGCTAAAATTCTTTTCAAGGCTTTTCTTCATTAACTATTTTAAGAAACATACAAAAGGCCTTCAGGATGACTAGAAAGTGAGTACAGACAGCCTCTTAAGGTCATCTATCACTGGTGATGTTTTCAAGTGTAAGAAAGGAGCATTGTCTGAGAAGTTGTCCTTTTCCTACCATGAAAAGTATTTTTATTTTTTCTATGTATTAGGTGACAGATTATTATATTTAATGTGTATCTCTACTTCCCTTTTTATAATCATATGCCAGTTTTAAATCTAGGTTTGATTCCAGTTGCTGCTATTACACATTTACTTGATATCAGTTAAAGTTAGTGGAGGACATTTTTGCAGTAGTATTTTGTTAACACATACAGACTAAAAATGAAAACAAAACAAAATTACCGTTCTCCCTCTATGTTCTAGAACTTTAGGCAGTCAACATTTTAAGGAGATAGATAACTACTATTTTTAGTAATAGATAAACCTAATGTGTAAAGACAGAATTTCTCTTTAAATTATTTATGTCCTCCAAACAAATATTACTTTAACTACCTGTATATTTATTGTTCTTGATATTTCTATATGATGACTCTTCTTTCATTTTCATTGATTTATTCATTGATTTATCTCCATCCCCAATTCCGTGTCTTTGTACTAATAATCCCTGATTAGACGTCAAAAATAGAAAGCAGATTTTATTCATTTTTCATTGATTCAATGAACAATTATAATTGAGTTCCCGCAGTGTCCCAGGCATTGTCCTAAGCATAAAGGTAATCGATAGATTAACAAAACTAACCTGCTCCCTCAACCACTCAGCCTACTGTTTACCAGATATTGGGCCTAACATTTCACAAATTATTCCACTTAATTTTAACAAAAATCCTGTGAAACATATAGTATTACAATCTAGTTCTATACATTAACAAATTCAAGAATATTTACTTGACTTGGCTTTGTCATCTGATTGGAAAAGCACCAGTGCTGCTTAACTCATAGCATATACATGTCCTTCTCAGGATATTTTTTTCTTTTTTAAATTGGTTGAAGAATAAACAAACAAACAAACTGCCAGGTCAATCCATTGAATACAGAAGATAAAGTCATGATGAAAGGATTGTTTTTCACTCTCCTTTAAAAAGTACATTTTATTTATGTGCTCAGGTTGTTTAGTATTCTTTAATAAATGAATAAATTAAATCCAGATTAATAATAATACAAATAGTTGTTTTGCATTGTAGTTGTAAAATAATAACAATTTGAGGAAATCTCTGGGTCTGAGATAAACTGTACCATATGATATTGAATAGTCAATTGGTAAGGAAGGCAGAACGTTAAAAAAAAAGTTATTACAGGGGATTATTATTCAAAATGAAAGGAATCTTCTAACCAGAGATATTTTCTGACTCTGTTCATTTCATCCTCACATCATGTAAAAAACAGAAACAGGCATAACAATGACTACAAAACACTGTGCTGTCTGACAAAAAAATATTTTGGGTTATTTTCATTTGCCAGTTTGGGTCATGGATGAAGTTGACCATTCTACTTTAGGTGTCTTCACCTATAGATTTAAATACAACTTTGGATGAAGGTAAGCGGTTTCTAAGGATGTTTTTTTAAAACCCCTATGGTGACTTTATTATTACTTAGATTGCAAAACAAAACAGAAAGCATTTGGTCTATGGCTTATAAGGTGATTTTTGAAATTCAAGCCAACGTCACAGAACTAACACAGGCCAAACTCATAAACTTTCAAATGAAATTGGCCTCTGCCAAACAATATTGACCAATTATCATCACAGCTGTATTTGCAAAACCATGGTAAAGGAAGTAGTGTGCTATTTTGTTGGGACTCTATTTGATAACTAATTAAAATGGTCTAAAAAATTAGAGCAAACTTTATCTTAAAATCTTAGATATCTGTTTTTATTTAAATCACTTATTTTCCAATTCTTTGGATAGTCATTCAAATTATGGGAAATAAAAATTTCAATTTGCTTTAATTAACATATTTTTCATTTCTACATGAAATGGCACTATTACTTGTATGAGACAAATATAGCTGGAAGATTGACAGATGTTATTATGAACATAAATGGCCATAATAGTCGGCATGAGTTTTGAATGCTGTAATTACCCAATGGGATGGACTAATGCTGAGTTTGACTACACAAAATTTTCCCTGAAGGGTTGCATGGAAAATTTCATACATGGAGTCAACTCGTTGATTTTACAATAATGTAATTCTGGAGTAAATACTAATTGTGTGTGTGTGTGTGTGTTTTATATAGTGTGCTCTTGATTGTTCAATATATCATGACACTCTACAAGGCAGGATTCAGGAGGGGGTGCTAACTTGCTCCAAAGCTCTCACTTTTTAATTTACTTTAGTGACTCATTTTGAGATTCAGTGTCACATGAGTCAGACCACAGCTTGTGTCATTCTTATTCTGATAAGAAACCATTTGGCATTTTGAAAAATGACCTCCATGTAATCACAATCAGAATACATAAGGATGTTTTAATGGGGAAAAATCCTTTTCTATTCAATCAGTGTGTGTGTTTCTTCTCATAAGCCACTACATAAACTGCAAATTTCAGCAGATAAAGTTTAACTCAGTTTGTTCAGTGCATTTGTCTTTAGATATTGCTTGGAATAGTATGAACAGGGCAATCAGCCACTTCAAACTATTGCCTATCTAACGTAATATGAGTAAAGTAGATACCACATTATACATATGAAAAATGATTTCAAGGGTAAATTCAATTTTATTTTCCTGAGAAACTAGCACTTTAAAAAGTATAATATTGAAGATAAAATACAGTATTGAAATATAAATTAAGGTAAGAAAAATGATTGAAAGCAAAATAAAATCTAGGTAGGAAAGTGGGTGAACCTTTTTACGTTTTTTAGGGTAAAAGCGTATAATGGCATCTGTATATGTATGACCTTGTCTCTCCAACATATATAGTCATTACTTTACAAAATTAATATTATAAACTTATGTTTTTCATTTATTGCTAATTATAAGATTAATATGTTTTGTTGTTATTCATCAAAAACAAATTAAGATTAAATATATCATAAAAGATTTTGCAATGTAATCCATTATGTGCATAGTGCTGACCACCCAGCAGTGTTTAACAAGTGCATATCAACAATCACTAAATGCCTTAGTTCCTGATATACTTTCTAAGTGAGCAGGTGTTTTCGAAAGTGATCTAAAAAGGGCAATTTTTGCTTCAAATGATGTATGGAATTATAGGGAGAAGGATCAAGTAAACTAGGGTTGAGAAAGAGAGAACTCAGGCTGCAAGATGATTTACTGGAAGGCAGAAGGAGTAATTATTGAATAACTCAGTAAGTAAATAAGAAAGGTCCTTAATAAGCACGAGATAAACAATGGAGAGAATCTAAATTAAATATAACCAATCAGCACACACACACACACACACACACACACACACACACACACACACACTCAATGTATTCATTCAACAATTTTAATAAAATATTTATCATGCTCTAGGCACACTTGTGGGCGATGGGGATACAGCAATCAGTGAAAAAGGCAAAAAATATCTGTTCTTAACGGCCGTCACGGAACTTGTATTCCAGTGAGACACAGGATTAACAGGAAAAATGAACAAATTATAATGTACATTAGTAAGAAATTAATGCTATGGCAGAAATAAAACAAGAGTGAGGGTAAAGGAATGTTGAGAAGTGGGTTAAACTTTAGATAGCTGTTAGTTTTTTATTGCTGCTGTAACAAATTGCCACACATTTAAGAGCTTAAAACAACACAAAGTTACCACCTTTTGGTTGTGTAAAGTCATATAGACCCAGGGTGTAATGGGTCTCAGTGGGCTAAAATCAGGATGTTGGCAGGGCTGCATTCCCATCAGGTTGCTCTAGGGGAAAGTTCATTTTCTGGCCTTTTCTTGCTTCTGTGGAGCATCCACATTCATTGTTGGCGCATGACTTTCTTCCTGCATCTTCAACACTGGCAAAGCTGCCTGTCTCTGTGTGTTTCTTCCTCAGTCACGTTTCCCTCCTGGCTGTCCTCTTCTGCCTTGCTCTTCTACTTTGAAGTACTCTTGGAATTCCGTGGCGCCCACGTGGATAATCCAGGATGATGTCCTCATTGTAAAGTTGACTAGCAAACTTCATGCTATTTACAACTTTAATTCCCCTTTGCCATGTTAACTAACATATTCACAGGTTTGGGGGATTAGGACGTGGCCATCTTTTATTCTGCCTATAATGAATATACAAGAAAAGGAGACAAGGATAGCCAATAAAAGCCTCACTCATATTTGAGTAAAGATGGAATGAACATGTAACTCCCGCTGCAAGGGCTCTGAAGCAGTGGTTTGCGTAGGCCTTCTAGAAATAGTGTGGCTGAAATAAAGAGCTCAGGATAAGAACATGAGCAATAGGAGAGGAGTTCAAACAATTAATGGCAAAATTTGGAGGTAAAATAGTGTTTCGTAGCAAAAAAAACCAAACCAAAACAAAACAAAAAACTGACTTCTATACTGAGTGAGATAAAAATCCCTATAGGATTTTAACCAAAAAGGTAACATTATGCCAAAGATTTAGAAAAGATAATCCGGGCAGCTTGTTGATGGTCAAAGGCAGCATCTAGAGAAGACCAACCAAAACAACAAGAATCTGTATAGAAGGTGAGGGGGACAGGGCCCAGCAGTAGTAGCAGTAAGAAGTGAGAAGCAGTTGGATTCTGGGTATATGTCAAAAGTAGAGCTGGCAAGATTTGCTGGAGGTTTACAGGTGTATTGTAAATAAAAGTGGTTAAGGGAATCTCCAAGGTAGTTGAGTTTCACATTTGGAAAAACTCATCTGCCTTTTATTGAGATGGGTAAGATTATGAGAAGAACATTATGATTTTATTTGATTTGTTTTTTAGAAACAGAGTCACTCTGTTTGTAAAAGTCTCACTGCAGCCTCAAACTCCTGGGCTCAAGCAATCCTCCTGCCTCTTCTTCCCGAGTAGCTGAGACTACAGGCATGTGTCACCATGCCCCGCAACAGTGGGTTTTTGATGGAAGATAATACTAGGAGTTAATCTTGAACACATAATGCTTAAGATGGCTGTTAGACATCCAAATTAAGATAGCAAATAGAGGGTTGAATAGATGAGCCTAGAGTTCAGAGAATATATAAATTGTAATAAGTGAAAGATTATGTATGTTTTTCAAAGCCATGAAATTGATTGAGGTAGTCAACCAAGAGTTTACATAAGAAATAAAAGAGACTAAAGACTAAACACTGGGACACACCAAATGGAAGTGAGGGGAAGGAAGAGGAACCATGAAGGAAAACTGAGAGACAAGAAAGAGAAGTTGGGACAAGACCACGATGTATAGAGTCCTGAGAGCCTAGAGGAGAAAATGGTTCAAAGAATCATAACTACTCTGTCATGCTGTTGTGTCAAGTGAGCAGATGGCGGAGAATTGCCACTGGATTTGGTGATGTTAAGGGGTTTTGTTGATGGGCACAGCTGCAGTGGGAGGCAAAACTGAGATTGGGGTGAATAGAAGACTTGGGAAAGAGAATCAGAGACAACAAATAAAACTTTGTATACATTTTTCTTTGTGCACATGAAATGCTTTGTACACATTTTGCTGTAAAACTTTACATAGTAACTGAAGGAGGAATGGAGTAAATGTAGCATTCTAAGATAAGAGAAGTAATATTTATTGTGGAGAGTGGGTTACTAGAGATGAAAACTTCAGACATGAAAAAAGGGAGAATTGCTAGAAGAATATTCCTGAGTGTAGGCGGGAGAGAAATGAATTCTAGTGCAGACATCTTGACCTTGGCTAGTAGAACATGAAATTTATTCATAGGTACAAAAAAGAAGGCAAAATATGTGTGTACAGATGCTGAAACTATAAGTGATGGTGATCTTATGGAGGATTTTTGGGATGGCCTCAGTATTTTCAGTGAAACAAAACACAACACCAGCTCATATAGAGAATGAGTTTTTGGTGGTGTACATTTGAAGATAAAAGGCAGTGAGAGAATAGATGACTTAAGAAATATAGAAAAACTTTGTGTCACCATTATGGGTTTAACTGAAGTTAGTGTCAGGGAATTTAGGAGAAACTAGTTATCAAGGTTCTGTGGTTTTTTCCAATTCCCATTCAGCTCTCTCAGTACAGAGATACAATATTGGGGGGGACCAAATTTAACTAGGGTTGTGGTTTAAGCAACTAACTTTGACAAAGTGACAGGGACAAGGGATTAGGAGTGCAGGCAGATCTGGTTTCATTGTGCTTCACTTTATAGTGCTTCACAGATCTTGCAGTTTTTTGTTTACTTGTTTGTTTCTGTTTGTTTTTTGAGACAAACCCTTGCTCTGTCACCCAGGCTGTTGTGCAGTGACACAATCTTGGCTCACTGCATCCTCCGCCTCCTGGGTTCAAGTGATTCTCATGCCTCAGCCTCCCAAGTAGCTGGAATTACAGGCATGCAACACCATGCCCAGCTAATTTTTGTATTTTTAGTAGACGTGTGGTTTTGCCATGCTGGCCAGGCTGATCTCAAATTCCTGACCTCAAGTGATCTGCCTGCCTCAGCCTGCCAAAGAGCTGGGATTACAGGTGTGAGCCACCGCGCCCGGCCTGCGTTTTTTACACATCGAAGGTTTATGGCAACCCTGTGTTGAGCAATTCTATCAGTACCATTTGCTTTTTAACCAGCATGTAGTCACTTTGTGTCTCTGTGTCACATTTTGGTAATTCTCATAATATTTCAAACTTTTTCATTATTATTATATCTGTATGTTGGCCTGTGATCAGCAGTTTTAATGCTACTGTTGTAATTGTTTTGGAGAACCATGAACTTTACCAATATAAGACAGCAGACTTAATAAATGTGTGAGTTCTGACTGCTCCACCAACTGGCCATTTCCTCAGCTGTCTCCCTCACCTTAGGCCTCCCTATTCCCTGACACACACCTATCATAAAATTAGGCCAATTAATAACCATACAATATAGCCTCTCAGGGTTCAAGTGAAAGAAAACGTCACACATACTTCACTTTAAATCAAAAGCTAGAAATGATTAAGCTTAGTGAGAAAGGCATGTTGGAGGCTAAGCTAGGCCAAAAGCTACACCTCTTGTATGAGTTGGTTAGCCAAGCTGTGAATGCAAAGAAAAAGTTCTTGAAGAAAATTAGAAGTGCTACTCCAGTGAACAAAGGAGTGATAAGAAAGCAAAATAGCCTTACTGCTGATACTGAGAAAGTTTGAGTGGTCTGGATGGATCAAAACAGTCACTATATTTTCTTAAGCCCAAGCCTAATCCAGAGCAAGGCCCTAACTCTTAAATTCTATGAAGGTTTAGAGAGGTGAGGAAGCTGCAGAGGTTAGTTCGTAAGGTTTAAGGAAAGACATCTCTATAACATAAAGGTGCACAGTGAAGAGCAAGTGCTGATGAAGAAGCTGCAGCAAGTTATCCAGAAGATCTAGCTAAGATCATTGATGAGAATGGCTACAGTCACCAACAGAATTTCCATGTAGACAAAAGAGCCTTCCATTGGAAGAAGATACAATATACCACTTTCATTGCTACAGAGGAGAAGGCTATGCTTCTCCAAACTTCTCAAACTTTGGAAGCCTCTGTCTTCCCAACTTCAAAGGACAGTCTGACTCTCTTGTTAGGGGCTAATGCAGCTGGTGATTTTAAGATGAAGCCAATGCTCACTGACCATTCTGAAAATCCTATCACCCTTAGGAATTAAACTAAATCTATTCTGCCTGTGCTCTATAAATGGAGCAACAAAGCCTAGATGTCAGCACATCTGTTTACAGCACGGTTTACGGACTATTTTAAGATCACTATGGAAAAAAAAGTTCCTTTCAAAATATGACTTCCCATGAACAATGCCCCTGAGCTCAGATGGAGCTGTACAAGGAAACAGGCACTGTTTCACAAGTTATAACACAGTGGCCATTACGTAGCTCATGGATGAAAGAGGAATTTCGACTTCCAAGTCTTTTTATTTTTGAAATATACTTTGCAAGGATATAGCTGCCGTATATATAGTGATTCTGATGGATTTGGGAAGAGTAAACTGAAAGCCTTATGAAAAGAATTTACCATTCTAGAAACCATTAAGAACATCTGTGATTCAAGGGAGGAGATTAAAATATCAACATTAACAGGAGTTGGAAGAAGTTGGTTCCAACCCTCAGTGGATGACTTTGTGAGGTTCAAGACTTCAGTGGAGGAAGTAACTGCAGATATGATGGAAATAGCAAGAGAACTAGAATTAGAAGTGCAGCCTGAAGATGTGACTGAATTGCTGTAACCTGATGACAAAACTTGAATGGATGAGGAGTTGCTTCCTATGGATGAGTGGTTTCTTGAGAGGGAATCTACTCAAGGTGAAGATACTGTGGACATTGTTGAGATGACAACAAACAAATATTCCATAAATGTAGTTGATAAAGCAGTGGCAGGGGTTGAGAGGATTGACTTCAATTTTGACAGAAGTACTGTGGTTAAATGCTGTCGAACATCGAATAGTATTAATTGCTACAGAGAATTTCTTTTTTTTTTCTTTTTTTTTTTAAGATAGAGTCTTGCTCTGTTGCCCAGGCTGGAGTGCAGTGGCCCAATCTTGCCGATGTTGGCTCATGCCAACCTCCACCTCCCAGGCTCAAGTGATTCTTCAGCCTCAGCCTCCCAAGTAGCTGGAACTACAGGTACATACCACCACACCTGGCTGATTTTTACATTTTTAGTAGAGACGGGATTTCACCATATTGGCCAGGGTGGTCTCGAACTCCTGACCTTGTGATCCACCTGCCTCGGCCTCCACTGCACCTAGTCCAAGAAATTTTTCTTCAAAGAAAGAGTCAATCGATGTGGCAAACTTCATTGTTGTCTTATTTTTAAAGATTTACACAACCAGCCCAATCTTCAGCAAACACCATCCTGATCAGTCAGTAACCACGAACACTGAGGCAAGACCATCCACCAGCAAAAAATTATTACTCAATGAAGTCTTATGTGATTCTTAGTATTTTTTAGCAACAAAGTATTTTAAAATTAAGGTACCTTTTTTTTGGGAAATAATGCTATTGCACACTTAGATTACAGTATATTGTACACATAGTGGTTTTAAGCACTGGAAAACCAAAAAATCTGTGTGACTCACTTTATCATGATCTTTGCTGAATTGTGGTGATCTGGAACTATACACACAATATTTCCAAGATATGCCAGTATATCCTTTTCTATTATATTTAACCTGTGTAAGAAGAGAAATCAGGGTATTATGAAGATGAGGGACCATAAAATAATGTGAGCATCAATGGAATAGTGTTCTGAAAAGTTGGTAAGCAACCACTAATGGGAAGGAGCTAAAACGATGCCACTGACATCAAAGAGGAATATTTGAAATATTGCTCACAGAAAGTGTGCAGCTACTGGCAATGTCAGGTCCTGGGTGTAATCATGGAAGTGGTGGATGAGGTGGGGTCCCAGGCAAGTTGTTGGATGAGAGATAACTTATTACTTGGACATGCTAGGCTGTGGCTGTAAACACAACCAAAAAAATACATCATGTCTCCGTTTTCAAACTGCGTTTCCAGATGGTGGCCAATTTTCTTCTGATAAATGATTCAGGAACCCAGACTCCACCTACCTTTTAGATTTTTTCAAAGCCTTATTTTTCTTACATCCTATAGACAGGAGAGTGAAGAGGGCATAGAGGAGGCCAAATGACTTTTAAAAGCCTTGATCCTGAAGTGGCACAGATCAGCTTTAATCATATTTTATTAGTGAGAACTAGTAACATGACTATACCTTAATAAATAATTGGAGAAACATTCTGTGACATGGAATCTTCACTTTCAGCTTCAAATTTTATTCATGGAAGGACAGAATGGGTTTTAGTTGTCATTTCTTTGTCTTTGCCATGGGAAGACCTGGGAAGAAGGGATTAGGGGATTAAAAGGATCGTGTACAGGAGTATAGAAATCAGTAAAACATGTGACAGAGGTAGTGTTGAGGAAGGAGACTTTTGTCAGGAGCCAAAGGGAATGAAATGAGTGTTCTAAGCATTGATGGATGAGTGTTGTAAGGAGGAATAGTGTGTAGTAGGGTCTGATGACATGACAAACAAAAGTGGGTGTTGGTGGGATTTGAGAGCAAGAATCATCTGGAAGTGAATATGAGACACAATGAGGATGTGAACCGTATCTTTTAACCTTGGTGTTGTGAGGGACTTGGGAGAGAAAACAGCTATTATCTGTGCCTGCAGCAGGAGCAATGTTTTAGGGAAGATTTGGACTTTTTTGGACAAGAAAGCAAAGGAAGCTTTCACAAAAGAACTTGAGGCCACAACAGGTTTTGCTATTGATGGAATTGAAATTCCAGAGTGCAGAGTGGAAGAGTTTAGGAGATGACAAGTGCCAGAAGGTGGAAGGAAAGTCAGCCTGCCCAGTTATATGAGGATTAGAGCCCCAGGAGATGAGGGACAAATGTTGACTCCCAAGGTTCTTGTGGTGACTGACATGAACAGAAATGAATCTTAATGATACCAAGACACAGTGGGAAAGGGACTGTGGGCATCAGGAGAGGAGGGGCTTCCCCTGGATTCCTGCTGTCAGGGCACGGAGTCCTTCAGAGGGGCGGCCATATTGCACTGTGTAGGCACTCTCTTGACCACTACCACAGGGTCCTATAGGGTGTGGCCTTTCTCATAGTGTATGGGATTTTCCTTGAATTCTGCAGAAAAAATCCTCTTGGCTTCCATGGGGTGTACTCACTCTGACCTCATAAACTCCCTTTTTCACTTCAAAGCTTCTCCTTTCATTCTCACTTAACTTTATTCTAATTAAGGTTTCATGCTCATTGCATTACAAAACAGCTCAAGGAAAGCATCTAGTGACCTCCATGTTGTTAAACCCAACAACCAGGCTCAGTCCTCATCTTAATTGACCAGTCTGCAACATTTCACAAGTTAATTCTTCCTTTTCTTCTTGAAGCACTTTCTTCTCTTGGCTTAAAAAACCTCAGATATAAATCCAGCCCCTCATCCCCACCTTTGTCTCTGACTTTTCTAGGTCTCCTTTCCTGCATGCTATTCATGTCTCTGAGCTTCAAATCTTGGAGGGTCCCAGAACTGAGCCCTTGGACCTCTTTACCTCTCTATTGAAATTCATCATCTAAGTCATTTCATGCAGGATTTGTGACTTACATGTTAGTTAAAATAACTAGTCAAAACATTTTCCCCAAAATCGAGAAGCCCTTTAGCTAATGACCTGGTGAATATCTCAAAAATTTGACTGTATCGTAGGCAACTCAAAAAGGACCTGCTTGCTTTTCAGCGATTCTTACCTGTTACCTTGACCAAAAGCTTTGGAGTCACCTTCAGATTATTTCACTCAAACCTCACACTAACAAAGCATATTCAGGATTTAACCTACTTTATGACCTCACTTTTACCAGTCCCAGCCAGGCCACTATAATCTGGTGCTTGAATTATTGCTTTGGTTTTCTATCTGGTCATCACTACTGTTTTAAAAACATATCAGATTATTTTGCTCCTCTGGAAAAAAACGTAAGAAAATCCTTACAATGGACACAAAGTCCTCTAAATTCACAACTTTGCACTCTTCTTTTTCTGCCTACCCTTTCTTCTTCTCCTTCTTCTTTTTCTCCTTTTCCTCTTCCTCCTCCTCTTCCTCATTTTCTTCTTCTTCTTCTTCTTCTTCTTCTTCTTCTTCTTCTTCTTCTTCTTCTTCTTCTTCTTCTTCTTCTTCTTCTTCTTCCTCTTCTTCTTCTTCTTCTTCCTCTTCTTCTTCCTCTTCTTCTTCCTCTACTTCCCCTTCTCCTCCTTCTCCTCCTTCTCTCCTCCTCCTCCTCCTTCTTCTTCCTCCTTCCTCCTCTTCCTCATCTTCTCCTTCTTCTTATTCCTCTCCCTCTTCCTCATCTTCTTCCCCACCCTCCTCCTCCTCTTCCTCTTTCTCTTCCTCTCCTTCTCCTTATTCTCCTTCTTCTTTGTTGAGACATGGTCTCACTCTGTCGCCCAGGCTGGAGTGCAGTAGTGTGATCACAGTTCACTGCAACCTCAAACTCCCTGGGCTCAGGTGATCCTCCCACCTCAGCCTCTGGAGTAGCTGAAACTTTAGAGATGTGCCACCATGCCTGGCTATTTTTTTTTTTTTAACTTTTTGGTGAGAGATGGGCTGGTTTAGAACTCCTGGGCTCAAGCCATGTGGCTGCCTTGGCCTCTCAAAGTGCTAGGATTACAGGCATGAACCACTGCACCCAGCCTCAACACTCTTCTTTTTGATCACTCTGTACCTAGTCATACCGGCTTTTTGTTTCTCTTATGCACCAATTCAGGGCCATTGTGCCTGCTGTCCCCTCCTCATGTGTTTTTCTCACATGCATATGATATATACCCCAGCTTTTGAGACTCTGCTCAAATATTATTTTATTTAAAAAGTCTTCCCTACCAATCTTATAAAATGAAATCTTAATTGAATGGACCTTGTTATTTCCCATATTGCTTTATTCCTCTTCATAACACTCATCATTCTATTACCCATTTGTATGTGTGTTTGTTTTTTCTAACTCTTCCCACCAGAATATTGTCTTCATGAGTATGGGAACTTTGTATTTTTCACTACTATTACACCAGCTTCTATAATGGTGCCTTGCACATAGATGACACTCCATAAACTTTCTTTTAATACATAGATGAAATAATCCAGTTGAAGCACTTGAAGCATAATATGGGTAGAAGATAGAACACAGAGTTGGTAGACTACACCAGCTGGAAGATTAGGGCCATGATTCCAAGACTTGCAATGAAAACATAAGCTAACTTAAATTCCTGTACCCTACTGATATATGTAGTCAGATTTACCCAAAAGGTCTGCAGATATTAGCAGGCCTGCAATTTTTAAGTAAATGTAGTTGGATAAGCTAACATTTTTTTAAGTTGAGTTATTATTCTTACACCATGTCCCTCTGAAGACCATTTGTAAGGTTTTCATGTGCTGTCTCCTTACAAACTGATGATGTGAAGACAATGTATTTAGCATCTGATGATTTTTCTCAGTTTGAAGAGAGAGATGTTGCAAAATAATATTAGTGAATGGCATCTCAAGTTTGCTAGATAAAAATAGTAAAGTTGCTGCAAATCTTGAGCATATCTTTGAGGTTTTCTGATCGTTAATTCAGAGTTGAAACCAGGGAGACTGGTTGGTTGATTTCCCTCTAGCATGTTTCATGGATTAAGGCATGGAGGAGGGAGCTATTTGGCTTTATCTAGAGCTAGAGTCTTACCAGGTAAGTACCAAGGACAGAGGGATAGGCAAGGAAGCTAAGGTCCTTTGCAAGCAAGTGGTTGTAGAAATGGACCAGGGCAATTAAGATGAAATGGATAAAAGCAAAAAATGAGGAAGCTAATATATGGTGAGAACTCAAATTTGTATTTACCTCCCAGACCCATCTTTTTTCTGCCATTAACCATGGCCTCAAAGAAAGTGTCTCCTGACAATCATTGTGTTTTAACCCTTCACAAATTATTAAAAATGTATTTTTATAAATGTGAAACATTCAAAGCGTAACTTATTAATTTCATAATATATTTTATGTTCATTTCTAACCTCTCAATACCCAAAATAAGTAAGATATGCCCCAACCATCGACGATTCCATAGCCTAATGGGGAAGACAGACATGTAAAGGAATTACCAAAACATATTAAGCACCTTTGATAGAATGCAGAGAAAGAAGAATGATCATAATACCCGCTCTGGTCAGTAGCCAGCATTATAAATGCATAGTACTGTTAAATGAATGCATGATTTCAATAAGGGTATGCATGGAAAAAGTTTGCAAATATTTATTATTCATTTATTTGATTCCAGAAAGATTAGGACTGGCTTAAAAGCACTGACATTTAAAACCAAAAAGCGCTGTTATCAACCTAAATGTCACTTGGCCTGGCCCCCGTGATTTTTTATAGATGTAAAAATTTCTGACTTGCAGAACACATAAAAACTTTTAAGGAGAGTGCAAATATTTACCAGTTTTTCTTCCTTTGTGCCTCTACTCAAATCTAAAGAAAATAATGCAGAGAATAATACAGAGGTGATCGTTCAAAGTTTCCTGCTGATTTCAGACATCATATCTCATTAAATACTAGAATATGTTCTGTGTCCACATGGCATTATTACAGACATCCCTGCTACAGGGGTTAAATGAAATAACATATTAAATAGTCTTAGCCCAGTTCTGGAAAAAGAAAAGCAGTCAATACTTGTTAGCTCTACAGTGACATATTGCTGACATCTTATAATTACTGTTTTCCAGGTTTTGTTTTAGTTTCTTTTTTTCTCTACCTATTTACTCCAGACTCTCCTTAGGTAATTTTATCCACTGATATAAATTTTATTATCATTGATATGCTAACAATTCCCGAGCCTGTATCGAGACTAAGAACAAAGTGAAATCTCAAGAAAAGTCTAGGCTTGATATATTTATTTGGGAATTATTGGCATATTGATAATGTATAGAAAGTGATTAAAGAATGGTGAAGTTGAAATGTCATTGAAACATGTAAATGGAAATAACTGGTAAGCATATCGTTAATCAAACTAAAAAAAATTCTCTGCGACCTTCTGAAGTTCCAGTTCTTTCTGTCTGAGCAAATGACTTCACTATCTACTTAGCCACTGATTCTGGAAACTAGAGGTTGTATTCTAGTTTTTATATTTCTGTTACCTAGTATAGGGCCTGAGCCGATTCATCATGAAGATATATATGTAAAATAGAATTCATCTAATTCTTTTTTTCCTCACTATTACTACTTTGATCTAATTCATATTGCCTCTTCGTTCTCTTATAGTAATAGCCCTCGAATCAGCCTCACAGTAGCCACTCTCAAATAAACTGTATCCTTGGAAAGATTAGGCACCACATGTATGCTATGTTTGCCAAATTATCAACATGTCTTTTGGGGATAAACCTGAGAACTGAAGATGTAAAGAAAATGTCAGTAGAAATGTAGGAAGATTGCTTATTGGATATATGTGTCAGAAACCATGCTCATTGTTAAGGTTTAAATTTGATTTGTAGTTTTTAGAATCCAAACCTTCATTGAATTTTCAAAGTATCAGGGGCTTAGCTTTGCTGCATTGAGCTCTCTGTCTGGCTAGTCCTTGGACTCCATTCAATATCTTCCATCTGTTACATATAATTTGTTCAAATAATTGTTGCAGGAATATCAGAAATCTAAATCATGGGAGTAATTTTATAGGGTCCTATATGATAATAAAAATAGTAACTATCATTACAGAAAAACTCTAGAATATGCAAGAAATTTTACATGCAGAAATTCTAAGTATCACTACAACCCTGAAAGTTAGGTGTTTTGGGTGGTATATTTTGAGGCATTAACATGTTTTAAAATCTGTGTATTCTCCCTCACCACTCCCACTTCCCTATCCTCCCATTTCATATGAGCAAATGGTCAGACCTGTGCTTGTTTTGAGTGAGTTTTGAAACAAGGTAGAATGCAGAAGGCTCTTGCAAGTCTTTCTAAACTCTAGAGACATGAGAATATTGAGATATAGATAAAATATCTTAACCATAAACACAAAGGCAGAAGAATTTCACCAAAACTAGAAAGTTTTCCCAGCTTGGCATGAATGGAGATGGTGACAATGGAGATGGGGGTTTCAAAGCACAAGTGACATGTCCTCAGCTTGCAGCAGAGAAGCCAAAGGCCAGCAATATTCCAGAGGGGAAATGGTTACAAGTCATTTAAGGCTGGGTGTGGTGGCTTATGCCTGTAATCCCAGCACTTTGGGAGGCACAGGCAGGCAGATCACCTGAGGTAAGGAGTTCGAGACCACCCTGGCTAACATGGTAAAACCCCATCTCTACTAAAAACACAAAAATTAGCCAGGACTGGTGGTGAGTGCCTGTAATTCCAGCTACTTGGGAGGCTGAGGCAGGAGAATCACTTGAACCCAGGAGGCAGAGTTTGCAGTGAGCCAAGGTCACGCCACTGTACTCCAGTCTGGGTGACAAGAGTGAACCTCCACCTAAAAAAATAAATAAAATTAGCTGGGTGTGGTGGTGCGTACCTGTGATTCCAACCACTTGGACCACTTGAGAGGCTGAGGCAGGAGAATCCCTTGAACCTGGAAGGCAGAGGTTGTATTGAGCCGAGATCACACCAATGCACTCCAGCCTGGGCAACAGCGAGACTCCATCTCAAGAAAAAAAAAAAAAAAAAAAAAAGTGATTTAAGCAAGCTGAACAACTGGTGACCTCAAGGAAGATCTCAGAACCCCATGCAGAACTTGGACTCATTCAAGCTCAACCCGGTTCTTAGGGTCATGCTGATGAGGAGAAGGACAGTGCCTGTCAGGAAAAATGACTCTTGTACCATAGGGTATCTGCCTCTGAACTGTACAGGATTCTAAAATAGAAGACCTCTCCCCCAACCCCACCTAAAGTCTCTAAAAAAATAAGACTGGGCCTGCCCAGAATGATAACTCTTTTTTGACTTTCTGTTTCTTGTAATGACTAAGGAAATTTGCTGAAAATACCAGAGATATTTAGAGGATATATTTAATTGAATTGAATTAAACAATGAGGTAATTTAGAGATCTAATTACTTCATTCTCATATAACAATGCCCTGTGGCTATAAATGTATCTGTTTTTCAGGCATTATGTGTTTTCCGGATCCTCACCTGAATCAAACTCTTATCTAATTGAAAGTACACTGGAATTGGATATAGTAAAGAAATGTAATTTTTCATAATTGCTTTCTGTCATGAATTTAGCAAGTAAAGTTTGTTTTGCATTTTAAGGAATAAAATTGCAGCAGCTGACACTCATTACAGTACATTCTAAAGCCTAATTTATGGTGTGCCTACAAATTTCCATGCTAATGTATTTCTATTGTTATATTTTTGCTTACGAAGATTTTAGTGTCACTTTATTTAATTGAAGTCAGATGATGTTATTTACCTTTTAGTGATGCAGAAAAAATTGCATTTGTAAGCTACTATTATTCAAATTGAATTTTCTTGTAGAATGCTGGATGTCTTGAGTACAGAAAATTTCAGATATAAATTTAAAACAAGTGCTAAACTGTGACATCTACTCTATCAAACCAATAATAGATATGATATGGTAGCTGAGATTGTAATTGATTATGTGCAAGGCATTTGTTGAATCATCAAATCGCACAAGATTTCAACAAATTATTCTACATGTAAAAAGTGCATTATCTGATTTCTATAGATATTATCATCACTTTGTATAACGTATTTAGTTAAACAACTGAGTGAATACGAAGACGATAACATTCCGTAATGTTCTGTAGCTTCAGCAGTATCATATGATTACTTTGGGGTTTTAAAATTACTAGAGTGTATATTTTAGAAAATAATTCAGAAACTCACCTATACATTTAGCATTCTGGAGGAGGTCCTTGTTTATGACTGACTCTTTCAGTTACTTATATATGAAAAACCGATGTAGAGTTATTTCCAATCGAACTGATGTCTGATGGCATTCTGAAACTTATGAGTGACTGAGGAATTTGGTAAACATTCATGTACACTTCTTTCTTTCTCAACTGGATGAACATCATTTTCTTTGTCTTTAGGCTCAAGTGGCTACCTTGGTTCTCTATTAGAAGGTTCATGCCAAACCCAATAAAAGTGAGGACATAAATGGAATACATTTTTTATGTCAAGTTCCATATTTCTTTATCTTGCTATAAAAAAATTAGACTTAAGTGAATACTGATTTAGGACCACACGTGGACCAAAAGAGCTTTATGAGAACTTGAGAATCCAGAGAAGAGGTTACAACACTCCGGGATGGCACAAAACCAAGAATAACCACATTAAAGTGATAAGAAGAGCAATTTCTTATCACCCACTTCCTCGAGCCAGCACACCTCAATATGGAGGGAGATTCCCTCAACCTGTGATTTCTCCCATCAGGGAAAGGGAATCGGTGGGTATCTAACATCTCCAGCCGTTCAGGGGCACTGCTCAAAATACCTGCTTTTATCTTATCACACTCAGAATGCTAAGGGAATCCAGCATAGTTTGAATGCTTGGTGGAAGCTAAGAACAAAGAAAAGGGGTAAGTGGTTCTCAGCAGCTGGTGCAGATGTTAACAGCCAGTGTGGCTCTCAGCAGCTGACATGCATCTCAATTGACAGAGTGGATCTTATCTTATGGGGCAAATACACATAGCATATGCAGCTCTCAAGCTGATGGCACAGATCTTAGCAGATGGTATGGATCTCAGCAGCTGATGCAAGTCTCAACAGATGGGGTAGATCAGGCAGCCAGTACAGCTCTCAGCAATGATGTGGCTTTCAGCAGATGGCTTGGATCTTAGAAGCCAGCACATTCAGCTCTCAGCTGAATATGTAGACCTCAGAAGCTGGCTTAGTTCAGTGGGATTGGGAGAAGGTACATAATTCTGAAACTTCTCGTTTAGGCAGGAGGGAAAGAAGTGTAACTTATACTCAATGTCCCAACATTTTATTGAGCTGCCCAAGGGAAAAGAAGCCTGTGGCTTTCGGCACCTGGCATGGATCTGAGGGATTAGGAGAAGATGCACAACCTTGAGATTTCTCCCCAGCAGGTAGGGAGAAGGGCAAAGTGTGCAAATACGTACAAAAGATTTTGGAAACTTCCAGAATCACTAGCAGGGTTAATTGAGGAGGTCTTTCCCTACCAAAGCAAGGCCTGTAAAGGCTGGACAAAGTGGTTATACTTCAAATGCACAAATAGTACTCAAATCTGAAGTAAAACGAAGAATCAGGGAAACATGACCCTCCCCCCCCAAAACAAACAAACAAACAAACAAAAAAAAAAAACCAGTAAATCTCTGGTAACTGACCTTAAGGAAATGGAGACCTAAGAACTGACTGACAAAAAATTCTAAATAGTTTTCTTAAAAGAAACAGAAACTCTGGAGCTGAAGAGTACATATAATAACTGAGCTAAAAAATATATATAGATATTCAGCAGGAGACCTGATCAAGGAGAATAAATAATCTCCAAACTTGAAGACAAGTAATTTGGAATTATCAAGTTAAAGGAACAAAAAGAAAAAATGTGAAAGAGTGGAGAAAGGCCATGGGCCCTCTGGGACATCATTAGGAGAATAAATAAGCACATTATGAAAGTTGCAGAATAAGAAGAGGGAAAAGAGCAGAAAGCTCATTTAAAGAAATAATGGCTGAAAACATCTCAAATCTGGGGAGAGAAATGGACACCTAGATTAATTACACTCAAAAGATCCCAAATCAGATAAATCTAAAGAAACTGACACCCAAAGAACACATATATCATAATCAAATAGCCAAAAGTCAAGGACACAGAGAATTTTGAAAGCAGCTAGAGAAAAGCCACTTGTCATTTATCAACAGGGTACCAAGAATATGCAATGGGGAAATGACAGTCTCTTGAACAAATGGTTTCGAGAAAACTAGGTATCTGCATAGAAAAGAATGAAATTGGGCTACTACCTTACACCATTTAGAAAAATCAAAGTGGGTTAAAGACTTAAACAGAAGACCTAAAATCATAAAACTGTTAGGAGGAAACATAAGGGAAAAGCTCCGGATACTGGTTTTGACAATGATTCCCTGGATATGATACAAAAAGCACAGGCAACAAAACAAAAACAGAGAAATGGGACTACCTCAAGTTGAAAAGCTTCTGCATAGCAAAGCAAACAAATAGCAGAGTAAAAAGGAGCCTATGGAATGGGAGAAATATTTGCAAACCATTTATCTGATGATGGGTTAACAGTCAAACTACGTAAGAAACTCCTACAATTTAATAGCCAAAAAAAAAAAAAAAAAAAAAAAGAAAGAATAACATGACTACAAATGGGCAAAAGAGTTAAATAGACATTTCTCCAAAGAGGGCATGCACGTGGACATTAGGTATATGAAAAGGTGCTCAGTATCACTGATCATCAGGGAAATACAAGTCAAAACCACAATGTGATATCACCTCACATCTGTATGGGATAGCTGGTTTCAAACAAAAGATGACACGTGTTGATGAGGATGTGGCGAAATTTGAACACTTGTACGCTGTTGGTGGGGATTTAAAATTATGCAGCTACTATGGGAAACACTATGAAAGTCCTCCAAAAATTAAAGATAAAAATACTATATAGTCCAGTGGGAACAACTGGAGAGGGGAGGTGGGGGCAAAGGGTTGAAAAACCGTCTATTGGGTGCTATGCTCACTATCTGGGTGGTGGGAACATTCCTACCCCAAACCTCAGCATCACACAATATAACCACGCAACAAACCTGCACATTTTACCCCTTGAATCTAAAACAAATGTTGAAATTATCAAATAAAAAGAAATACCATATAATCTGGAAATCCCACTTCTGAGTATATATATTAAGAAAATTGAAATCAATGTTTTGAAGAGCTATCTGCACTCCTATATTCATTCATTGCTGCATTGCTCATAGTATCCAATGTATGAAAGCAGCCCATGTGTCTATCAAAAGATGACTAGATTAAAAGGCAGCGTATAATACATACAATAGAATATAGTTTAGCCTTAAAAAGGAGATCTCTGCCATTTGTGACAATGTGGATGAACCCAAAGGACAGTCCATTATGTAAAATAAGCCAGTCTCAGAAAGACAAATATTGTATGATTCTATTCATATGAGTTATCTAAACTGGTCATTCTCATGAAAGCAGATTATAGAATGCTGATAGTCAAGGGCCTGGATGAGGAGCAAATGGGGAGTTGTTGATGTGTGTAAAGTTTCAGTTATGTAAGATAAATAACAGAATCTAGAGATCTGTTGTACAATGTGGCATCTATAGTGAACAACATGATGTTGTGCAGTTAGAAATTCATTAAAAGAGTAGATGTCATGATAGGTATTCTTACTACACCAAAAAACAAACAAAAAAGGGGAGACACAAGAAAACTTTAGACGTGATGATATATTTATTACCTCGAATATCGTGAGTATATGCATATGTCCAAAGTCATCAAATTATATCCATTAAACATGTTCAATGTTTTGGTATATCGGTAAAACCCCAGTAAAGTTGTTAAAAACAAAAGTAAAAATAACATTCCTAGCAGAAATTTTTGTAATAGAAAATAAAACAAACTACATAATTGTAAGGTATAGAGGAGTAAACTGTGGCATTATCCAGCTGTAGAATATTGAGCAACAGTGGAAATGAATGAGCTAGAGTTACCATAATCAGCATGTTTGGGGGGAAAAAGTTGTAGACAAATACATACTATATAGTGTACATGTATATTGCATAAAATTTAAAGCATGGAAAACAAATCTCATTATTTGAGAACCAAACAGAGGTCTGTAGTTGCATTGGAAGAGGAAGCAACAGATTCAAAATAGTGGATCCCTTTGCAGGAAGAAGGTGATGATTTTTTTTTTTAAGGTGATAGATAAAAGCAGTGATATATGCCATGTTATATTTAAGCTTCTTGTCTGTCTTAAATATTTCATAATAAAAAATTAACACCTTGAAAATAATTAAAAATCACTGTGATGGAGTGATTATTATAAGCACAGATCTGGAGTCTCAGAGACCAGGGTTCAAATATAAGTTTCAGTATTTACTAATTATCTGTGTGACTTTGGCAGTTAAGATGCTTTGAGCTTTATTTATTTATTTATTTTTTAGTTTGTCAATTGAAGCTTAAAAAAAGTTGTTTTGAGGCTCACTGAGATGTACTAAGACACCTGGCATAGCTCTTCAGAGCTAGCAGAGCCTCAACAGTGAATACTGGTCTCCGTGTTTCACATTAATGTATGGGCTGTGAGGAAAAGGCTTTGGAGACTTTTTGAATAGGAGGGGAAAAAGTAAATCAAAGATGTGGTTGAAAAAGATTCAAGATAAGTTTTACTTCCTTGTGATTTTATCTGTAACGAACCCTTGTCTTAATGTGAAGAAGGTAAATGCTTTTGGAAAATAAATAAAGACCAATGCCAAAATTAAAGTGTGTAAACTTTCAGCTTGTAAAAAGAAAAAAAACCCAAAAAACAAAGTTTTTTACAAAGAATTAAGTCTCTGAATTATTTACTGAGGGAGGTTGTAAGGATTGTATAATGTATGTATACATACGTGTATGTATGCATAATGTACGCACATGTCTATGAGTATTTAATGAACAAACACTGTTCATTTGATTACTGATATGTTTAGAAATACGTTGATATTCCAAGTTATCACTTGGCATTTTTCTGTTTTGTAGAAATATACCCAGGTACATAAGGGATGTCAAAATATATAAATACGCCCAGGTAGATTAGGGAAGTCAAAATTATCTACCATGAGGCAATGCGTATAAAAGATCAATTCTTCCCCCTTGGACGTTTAGCAAAAGGCTGATTGAATATATTCAGACAAGCATTAGAGCAAACCATACTGACTCAATAGAGAAAACACTATACAGACAGATTTAAATATTGTATTTCCCATTCAAATATTTACCTTTACATGTGTTATATCTATACGTTTGCATTTGTTACTTTAAGTATCTCAGTTTTCATGCAGTAATTTTTACTGCATTATTCTCTTTGTCCTTTGGAATACAGAAATGGAGATGTTGCTATTAAAAACTTAGAATTATTTTTTAGTCAAAGTTTTGAATATCAAATAGCAATCAAATTTTAATTTGCTTCTTAAGGTTTTATTTTTCCAAATAAATATTTATTGCTTTAATAATTAAGAGATTAAATATGAACAAAGCTGCACATTCTGCACATGTATCACAGAACTTAATGTATAATAAATAAGAAAAAAATGAAATTGAAAATGATATTTAAAAATTTTAAGAACTAAAGTTATAAATGACAATCTAAAATCAAACAATAAATCAAAGTGAGAATTTTGGGGATTTCAATTACACTTTAAAAATGCGTGCTCATCAACAGACACATGAAAAAATGCTCATCATCACTCGCCATCAGAGAAATGCTAATCAAAACCACAATGAGATACCATCTCACACCACCAGTTAGAATGGCAATCATTAAAAAGTCAGGAAACAACAGGTGCTGGAGAGGATGTGGAGAAATAGGAACACTTTTACACTGTTGGTGGGACTGTAAACTTCTTCAACCATTGTGGAAAACAGTGTGGCGATTCCTCAAGGATCTAGAACTAGAAATACCATTTGACCCAGCAATCCCATTACTGGGTATATACCCAAAGGATTATAAATCATGCTGCTATAAAGACTCATGCACATGTATGTTTATTGCGGCACTATTCACAAAAGCAAAGACTTGGAATCAACCCAAATGTCCATCAGTGACAGATTGGATTAAGACAATGTGGCACATATATATATCGTGGAATACTATGCAGCCATAAAAAAGGACGACTTCGTGTCTTTTGTAGGGACATGGATGCAGCTGGAAACCATCATTCTCAGCAAACTATCGCAAGAACAGAAAACCAAACACTGCATGTTCTCACTCATAGGTGGGAATGAACAATGAGATCACTTGGACACAGGAAGGGGAACATGACACACCGGAGCCTATAATGAGGAGGTGGAAGGAGGGAGGGATAGCATTGGAAGAGATACTTAATGTAAATGATGAGTTAATGGGTGCAGCACACCAACATGGCACATGTATACATATGTAACAAACCTGCACATTGTGCACATGTACCTTAGAACTTAAAGTATAATAATAAAAAAAAAATGCATGCTCATTTTGAAATCAATGTTCCTGACATTATTGTGAAAAATTCTTGATTTAATCATATTTTAAATTTAACAATTCAGTAAAAAAAAGTTACTGGTATTTATCGCTCTGTGCTAAGACTACAAGGGGTAGTGCTTTTCATTCATTATATTTTCTGACTTTTAAATAACAAACATAATTATTTGTTAAAATTTATATTAAAAATAAACCATGCAAAAATATGCATGGCTTATGTCAGAAGACTATAATAAACTATAAAAGGTTTACTAAAAAGTGCTTTATATGATATAATTTAATTTAAAGAAAGAGCATTTGGATTCCTATGTCACACTAATCACGATTTTATAAAACTGTATCTCATAAGGAAAAGGCAGTAATGATCAACAAAAATGTGGAAAGTTTACATATGTAAGAATATTTGTAATCTTCAATTGCATATGAAATTATTCATAGTTTACTACTACTAGTTTCTTAATTGTACAATTACTAATTAATTAGAAAACATTTTAAATAGCAGTACTTTTTATTTGTCAATCAGGCTATTATTCGTTTTATATAGATATATGAATAAGGTGGATATAAAATATTATTTGTTGCGGCAGGAAAAATATGACAGTTTATTTATTGACTGTATGTTAATTGCATTCTTTTTTTCTCATTGTAAACTGTTTGAAAATTTAAGATCCCACTGATCTCATGACTATGGGATAATAATTTCAACAAAGTAAAATTTATATTACAAGATAATAGAATTCTTGTTCTTAGTAGCTTATCATTTATGTGGCAAACTTAAACACAGCCAATTTGGTTTATTACCCATGATTATAGTGTGCATCAAAGTTGGAGTGCTTTCTGAATGGGATATTATCTGAAGTTGAGGTGAATAATGAGCAATTCTTTAACTGTTCTTTGTTTACATTTATATACAAGTTAATTTCTTGAATAAGACCTTTTACCTTAATATATAATAATTTCAATGAAAACTATTTTGGGTAATATGTTCTCTAAATTATAGACATTATAATTGTGAACACCATATATACTGGTTATATACATCTACATATTCTAAGCATTCTGGTCAATACAGCAAAGCTTGTAGTGTTAAATGGAAATGGTCTTCCCTAGTAAGACTTCATTGAAGACAGAAAGCTTCTGTTCCCCTTCCAGAGCCCTACAATACCTCCGCCTGTGCCAAGGGACTTTAATTTTTATACCTTCAGGAGAGCCACTGTCTGCAGTTAATGGTGTGTGAAATGAAAATCAAGACTTTTTTGGTTTTGGAATTAGGTGCTTGATTCTTCTTCTTTACTCCTGCTGATATTTATAGCCTTTACTAGGACTAGGACCCTGTCCACTGAGACCCTGATAGCTCAGTGATCTGAATGTTCTGATACTCTGTTCCACTTTACTTCTCTACATTCTAACACATTTTCAACAGCCTCAGCACCAAAAAGAATCTCCCCAAGGATAGAAATAATGACATTTCTATGCTATCTACCACAAATAATTAGAGATATAAATTGAGTTCAATCTGAATGTCCTTTAATTAAATGCATTAAATACTTACAAAATATATTCATTTTATAACGCAGGCGTATTCAAGACCTTTCTTGGGTGTGTAGTTGCAGTGTTCGTTATACAATATATTCAACTATTTATTCATTTCATAAGTCTCACCCATAAACTATTATGATAAATTATCATGGCAGGGACTTAGAATGCAGAGGAGTACACAGGACTAAATGTATCATTAGACAGCAGGCAGGAAAGCCACTAGTTATAAAACATCGTGCCAAATACTCACAGACCTAGGTAGCAAGTGATGTGGAAGCATGAAAAATGAATGATCAAGTATGTTTGAGAAGTCAGAGAGAATTTCACAGTGTGTCTCATTGAGTGTTCAGTGGAGGTGGAGAGGGGGGCGATGTTTGAACTTAGTCCATGTGCATGACATATTTTTAAGGTGAACAAATGAAATTGTAGAGGGGAAGAAATATATCTTTTTAAGAAGAGTTGGATCTCACTGTGGTGCTCAGGCTGGCCTTGAGCTACTGGGCTCGAGCGATCCTCAAATCTCAACCTCTGGAGGAGCTGGGATTACAGGCAGGTCCACCATGCCTGGCAAGATGTATGACTTATAGCATTAGGATATAGTGGTTAAGAACTTGTAGTGAGGAGTCTGATGAATTAAATTGGAACCTCAGTTTCCTTGTTTAACATTTTGACAAGTTACTTTCTCTGATGATAAATAGAAACAAAAGTGATATATATTTAATAAATTTCTAGGGAAAATCAAGTGACCTACTCACAAAATAGTTAGCAGCATGTCTGGTCCATGATAAACAATCAACAAGTAATAGCTAATAACTATTTTACATAAGGTTGAGGGCCAATAAGAATCATTCAGATATTAAAATGAATGATTGGAGAAATAAAGAGATATGTTTTCTTTATCAATGATAGACTGGGTAAAGAAAAATGTGGCACATATACATCATGGAATACCATGCAGCCATAAAAAAGGATGAGTTCACATCCTTTGCAAGGACATGGATGAAGCTAGAAACCATCATTCTCAGCAAACTAACACAGGAACAGAAAACTGAACACCGTATGTTCTCATTCATAAGTGGAAGTTGAAAAATGAGAACACCTGGACGCAGAGAAGAAAACATCATACACCGGGGCCTGTTGCGGGGTGGAGGACTAGAGGAGGGATAGCATTAGGAGAAATACCTAATGTAGATGACGTGTTGATGGGTGCAGCAAACCACCATGGCACGTGTATACCGATGTAACAAAACTGCACGTTCTGCACATGTATCCCAGAACTTAAGTATAATAATAAAAAAGTTGAATATAACTTATAGTAGAATAAAAACAGAGAATGAAATGTCTATAACCCATTACAGAAATTCAACAATAACAGAATAATATAATTCATATAGAAAAGTTAAAAAAATTTGTTGAAAATCAAATTCTAAAACATTATACAAGTATATAAGAGAATGAAGCTCAAATATAACAATCAGCTGGGAGTGTAATCCCAGCACTTTGGGAGGCTGAGCAGGCTGATCTTTCGAGGCCAGGAGCTTGAGACCAGCCTGGCCAACGTGGCGAAACTCTGTCTCTACCAAAAATACAAAAATTCGTTGAGCATGGAGGCACACTCCTGTAATCTCAGTTACTCAGAAGGCTGAAGCAGGAGAATCACTAGAACCCAGGAGGCGGAGGTTGCAGTGAGGTGAGATCATGCCACTGCACTCCAGCCTGGGTGACAGAGAGACTCTGTCTAAAATATATATATCTATCATATATATATACACGCATACAAAGAATATTTATTCTAGAATATACACATCGTATATATTCTAGAATAATTCATAGAAAATACTTTGGGAGAGGAAAAGACTTGAGTGATATATCATAATGTTTTGTCGTTTATGTCTAGTGGTGATATGGGTGACTTAAATTTCTTCTTTGTGATCGTCTATACTTTTGCATCTTTCTACAGTTGTCATAAATTCTATTTATTATCTGTAAAACCATATACAATCATATATTTAAATGACCTTTCATTTCCCTCTTGGTCTACTTATTCTTGTCAAATCCATCCACCTGAATTTGTTTTCCTGTTAAGTTGAATTATTTTTCAGTACTATGCATATCCCCAGTTAGGAACAGATGTGTGTATGTGTGTGTGTGTGTCTATGTGTGTACATATGAACATGAATTTCTAGTGTTAAAGAAAAGTCATCTAACCAAAAAGGAGTATGTGCTAGGTGCTGTTTTATTTTGCTGTCAGAAAGATGAGTTGTGGTGATGTATTTAATGTACAGCATAATCAAACTGCTGTCTTTTGATGAGTTGTTACTATCATGTGTCATCAAAGCCCCATGGCTTTGATATAGTACACTAACATGTTTTTTGAACAAAATAATTTTGACGATTTATTACTATAATGCCATTCTACTGTCTAAGAGCCGCTTAAAAAGGTAAATAAAATACTCTTAAAGACTAAGACAAAACTCTCTAAACTTTAAACTCACGAACAATATAAGAAGAGATACTTTTTTTTTATTATTAAACAATGTCAAAGCCAAGTTCTTGAAACCTTTAGTGAATCAGGATAACCGCTTACCTTCTTGTAAGGAGTTTGTGTTTTGTTCTGGTTTTCTTAAAAAAACAGGAAAGCACATTGTAATCATATAATATTTGACAGTGTATAAAATGTATATGCTGATTTTGCCTTCATTCAGAAATGTAGACATTTTATTCTCCTAAAAATATGTAGAAATTTTACATTGTGATCTTGGTTGTTGGGTGAGCATGGAAAGAAATGTAATCATGACATAGTCAATGAATGATTTTGTGGCTATGTTTCATTTATCATCTCCACTGAAACATCATATGAATATGCATAATCTTGCTTTCTTTACTGAGCCTTTACAGTGTAGTTTCACAAGTAAATGATAAATGCTGTATTTAGATGATTGGCTGGATTCCCAGCTTTATTTTGCTTTATTCTTTTGTTTTCTGAAATGCAAGGGCAATACAGATTCATTTTTTCTTTTTACATATGCTTTGCCTTTTATATAATTAATTTAGAATGTGTCATTTCTAATGTCTTTAGTGAATGAAATAATCTCAATTATTTTGCTTTTGATTTTACTGACAATCTAGAACATATTTCATATATTAACTTATCGATAGAATTTGTGTGTGTGTGTGGTTGATAGTAAAACATTTGTTGAGGTGTTTTGTGCCATGCGCAATGACATCTATTTTACTTGAGTTCACGGTAATCCTATACCATGGTGACATTTCTTTTCCTCCTATTTGGATTTTAGAAAACTGAAGGGTACCCAGAGGGTAGATATTGAGTCAGGATCTAAACACAGTTGGACTTTACGGCTCTCAGGATTGTAACACCTAACTTCTTCTGAATAATGAAATGACTTTACTTCTCATTTCCATACCATTTGAAAATAGTGTCTGAATGTATACTATTTTTCAAGCACTGTTCCTAGGAATCCAGGTACACGGTAAACATTATAGACAAGGTTCCTGGTCTTAGTCCACTGTTCCAGTAGGAAAAGACATTAACATGGGGTCAAATAAATGATAAAGAAAAAAAATTTAAGAAAGTCTTAAGTGCATCAAGAAACATAAAGCAATGTCCTGGGGTGGAGATTGACTGGTGTGTGTTATGTGTGATATAATAATCAGGGAAACCAAAGTTAGTATTTGTTAATGGTTCTCAAGTTTGAGAAGCCAGACATAATACAGTGATCTAGTGAATGAATATTCTAGGCAGGGCACAGATAATTAAATTTAGTTTAAATCTTTTCAGTGAGGAGAGATGAAAAACCTCTACTGAGTACCCATTTAAAATCCTACATGATTTGTAGGATTGGATCTTAGGAAACACCAAGACTTAGCAGTTTTATGGGGAGGGATGGGGGAGTAAGAGAGAGATTTGGTAGGTCTTGTGAGTTCCCATTGGGTTAACATTCATCTTCTCTTGTACTTGAGAGATGAGAAGAAATGTTAATACTGTAAATGGGAAAACACTTAGGTAAGTTTTATAAGCATTTCTCTTACTTATAGCTAAGAAAGGTAATTTGCGTACTTCGTGACTTGGATGGTTTCTTTAAGACTCTCACCAATAAACAGATTGGTGTAACTGAAGCCCCTTTAAGGTAACCGCACATCCGAGCACAGAAACACAAGGAAGGAGACCCAGGCCTGGCTTCACCAACCATTTCTGTCCTGTCCTAGTGTTATCAAAAAGTGATATTTTATCCATTCCTTCATCTTTCCCAAGACTCTGGTAACATTTTCCCCTTTTCTTTTATTTCTGAATTATCTCTTTCTATCATAAACAAATAAAATAGCCCTACATTTCTCTTTTTTATCTTTAATTTTTACTACATTAATAAAAATATTTCAAAAAATAAGATAGGAAGAGAATCATAGACACCACATAATATTTTTAAAAGTAATTTAGAAAAAGTTTTCTCTATGATTTCTATAGGAAGATGTTAATTTGCCAAATTCCTGATTCTCTTTTCATCTGAGTCTTTGAAGACTTCAAACTTACATGATTAATTTATATAAATAAATGTATCCTTTACTATAGATGAATAGAAAGATCATAGTGAAATTTTAATGTTTTTAATTTGTTCAGTGTCACTGTCACATTCTTTGTTCTTGGGAAGTAAATTAGCCTTGCTCTTTATTCTCTTATATATGTATTTTTATTTTCTTCAGCTTAGCCTTGTCATCTCTTTATTCTCTTATATATGTATTTTTATTTTCTTCAGCTACCCGAGTATTGCAGTTTTTTTTTTCAAGGAGTAGCTTAGCCCCTAGATGTGTTGTAAGCATAAAAACAGAAAATAATAGAGATGTTGATTATCTGAGTTTTATGAAACAGAGAAAGGACTCTTCTAATGAGGTCTTAAATATAACATAAATCTTGTATGAAATCACTTTTAAAATGGCAAACTTTTAAAGTTAAAAATTATAAATAATTAAAGATGACTGATGTATAATTACAATTCCATTACATACTCTGAAACATTTTCATGGAGAAGACAGATGGTATAAATGACCAACTAATTATTTTCCTTTAGAGAAGTAACTCCTAATTGAAAGGCTACTAGAAAATGAAAATGAAGAAATGTACTGTTTTTGATTAGGTAGTGTTTGGTGGATGCATGGATACACTGCATCTTACAGAAGTTGTGAAAGGGCAATTTAAAAAAAAACATGCTTATAAACTTTAAAAAAATTAAAATTGAGCTGGCTGAAAAATATAATTTTTCTGAAACAGTTGAATGTTCAAGTTTTGCCACACAAATTTTCAATTTCAGATATATCAAACAAACCATTATTTTCTATATTCATGACATGTCAATCATGTGCCAAGAAGTGTATTGAATGTAAAATCAGATACTTTTCTTGATATTAACTATATGACAGGGTTGTTATAATGGTATGTCATCCCATTTTTACTGTTTTGCCTTGCTACTCTATCTCTGCACATATAAATTCTATTAAGTCATCAGAGAGTCTAATAGACATCAAGAGAAGGGAAGTCAACCAAAAATTTAGAGTTCTAAACTATCATTCAGTTTTTACAAATGCATCCAACAAGTTAATTTTATTTGTGTTATATAAAGCCCATCTACCTCTCTTTGTTTCTGGTATTCAGTTCTTTGTACTTCTAATCACTTTTTAATCTGAAAATATTTGAGTGTCTTAATGACAGCCATGTTGTGACTCTTTTAAGTGAGATAAATACAGCTGGAGGGAAATACCTAGTTTTCATTCAGTCCAGTTGGAAAAGACTTAACAGTTACATGATCATTACAAACAAATAATACAGGAACCATTGAAAATCTTAGAATGTGTTACACATTATATGTATAATTACATATAATAAATATTCTATCTACTTTGGACCAAGGATGTGATTTTAGTTGGAAAATTGCATCTAGTTTTGTTCTCTATACGTCCTTGAAGGACTTTGATAAGTTAGCATACAGTAGGATCAGGAAAACTAGAAAAGAGAGGAGACATTGTGATTGCAGGCTTTTATTTTGTTTCAGACTTTATTCTAGAAGTTCTCACATATGTTACCTCATTCAAATGCTAAGCCTTATTAAAATGTTGTGATCGTAATATTTAAATGCATTTTTGCTTCAGGAAACTTGGAATGACATAAGTTAATTAATTTGACTAAAATCGCACTCTCTATCTTAGCAATTTCTCCTAAATACCTCAGCTCCTAATTCAAATATACTTTGGCAGCTTCTACAGCTGACATTGGAAATATTTAGCCACCAGAATGAGTCAGCAAACACTTGACCAAACTGACTGCCCCTTCTTTCACTTCACCAAACCTAGCTGACACATTTGAAGTGAGGACCATTTGGAGTTTTGACCCTCATGCTGTTTGGACCACTCTTCATGAAGCAGCATTGTTCGTCTGGGGTAATACCTGACATTTGTTGCATGACACCAAAAAATCAAGGATGTGTACACACACAAGGAGTGAGGTTAAGAATGGAGGTTTAATAGGTGAGAGAAAGAGAAAAGCTCCCGAGTGGGTCTTCTGGTCCCTGGTGAAATACACAGGGTTTTATAGACAAGCTTGAGTAGGCGGTGTCTGATTAACGTATGATCAAAAGATTGGTTGGACCAGTTGTGTCATTTACATAATGCAGGAAGAAGCTGGCCACCCTAACCTTACCTTTTATTATGCTGATGGGTTCTTTCCCTGGCCGGTGGCCATGTTACACCTGCTTCTTTTTTTGTTTATTTGTTTGTTTTTGAGATGGAGTTGTGCTCTTGTTGCCCAGGCTGGAGTGCAATGGCCCAATTTCTGATCACTGCAACCTCGGCCTCCTGGGTTCAAGCGAATCTCCTGCCTCAGCCTCCTAAGGAGCTGGGACTACAGGCATGTGCCGCTATGCCCAACTAATTTTGTATTTTCAGTAGAAACGGGTTTTCTCCATGTTGTTCAGGCTGGTCTTGAACTCCTGACCTCAGGTGATCCGCCTGCCTTGGCCTCCCAGAGTGTTAGGATTACAGGCATGAGCTACCACACTGGCCTGTTGCCTGCTTCTTTACTGCACATGTGGCGACAAAGAAAAAGGAAGAAGGAGCCTCCATGTTGAACATACCTGGCTTCCAGGTATCCCTTTTCTATTGGCACAGCTGTTGGCATTCACCCCTGGCAGCTTCTAGCTTGCTTTTCTATGCAGCTTGATTTTTCAGGCTGCCCTTTGTTAGAAAAAGAAATGATTTGGGGGCTGCATTTTATTAAAAGGGAGACCTTACTGATGGCTCTCTTACCCTAACTGCTTAATTTTTAGCTCCTGTGTCAATCATTCAGTTTCCAAACTTGTGAGGGTGTAGTTATCTCTAAGTTGTCATCCAAAGCTAATAATTTTGAATTCTGGGAACTGAGGAAATCATAGCTGACACACTAGAATATTAAAACTGGTACAGAAATAAACTCTAGAGTATCTACAGCCTGAAGAAGAGGGAAAGTAGGTGTGAACCACCACAGGGTTCCTTACCCACCCTTTGTCTAATTTTCACTTGATTTTCGGATCCAGAATTTGTCTCCCTTCTGTTAACTAAATATGGTTATATGAATTCAACTTCATGAGAATTTTTGTTTTATTGCCCCCAACTTACATTATTTGTGTGTTTATTGGTATTTTATTTTAAATATCTGAATGCTGCTTTTGGTCCTCTAATTATTCTTTGTTACAAACTACAAACTATGGCTTTCTATACCTTGCTTGACTTCATGGCTGCATAAGCTTAGAGAGGAAATGTTTTTCAATGAATATATTAAATTCGATAATATTTACATGTTCTCTTTCTTCTTCTGTTGATTTCATTTCTTCCAGTTTGTTTTCACTATCTGTTCATTTCATGCCTTTGTTTTGTAATAAAGTATTCTTGAGATATCAGGTGATCATAGACTATCCCTTCATATATAAGAAAGAAGCATGAAAAATATTTGTGAGCATAAACAGAACTTATAAAATCATAGTGTGAGTGGTAGGGAGCCAGTGGTTTTCAATGCAAATAGTTTTTAGACATATTTACATTAGTTATGTATGTATTTGGGAAAGGTAGTGATTTATCATATAGGTAACATCTCAAGTTTAGCTGGGAGTCTTTCTCATAATTTGGGATCTTTCATTTTCTTAGGATCTCATTGTGACTTCATCATTCTAATTTTTTAAGTTCTACACAAAATTAAAGAAACAATTATTGGACTTATGTTTTACTTTCGCCAAGTCATTACTTTTAGTCTCCTCTTGTACATATTAGAGCATATGTCAAATTCTTAAAATCTGTTTGTATCCCTTTGGGGACCCACAGTAGTAATTCTCGTGCTCAGAAGTGGTCCATTCAAATCCTATAAAGTTCTATAAATTACAGAATTAATAAATCAAATAACTAGAAAATATATTGAAATGATTCAAACCACTGAAGAATGAATCAGCGACATGATTACTATTGAGAAATAGAAGTCACATATATGCGCACACACACACTCTCTCTCATACATATGTGTATGCATATAATTATATATTATACATATATAATATATTTTTATATAATTTTACATTATAATCTATAATATTTTGCACTTATGGGCATTTATGTACAATCAGTAAGTTTAATTGCTCGATAGTCAAGTGGGTCTATTTTAAACTTCTAATTCATTTACCAAGTAACTGCAGAAAACCATTAAGATAATGATCTTTTATTTATTTAATCTGAAAACTTTTAATTGAGTGGCTTTTATGTGTCAGATGCTGTTCTAGGAAAATTATAAACTCCAGTCCTGCACTTTGGACCTTGTATTTCATTGAGGAAGTGTATACACACAAATAGTTGTATAATTACATTTCAGGTGCTGGTATTTTTATGATGAAAATCTGTCTTTGTTCTGGCTTTATCTACATTTATCTTTTCATATTTGTCAGTTTTTCCTGATATTCATTGATTGCACAACGTAATTCTCAACTCTCATTTTCTTCACCAGGATTGATTACTTTTTGTATTACTGTTTGTTGATTTTTCATTTTTGCCGGCAATTCACTGTGGTGTCAACTCTTGGTCATGTTAAGGATGTTTTGTATTTCTTATATAATCGGTAAAATAATAAATAGCTCTGAGCTCAATACTTATGGACTTACTCTTTGCTATATCTTCTCTGTCATTTTTGCTTTAATATTACAAGCCTATATTTACTTTTCATGTATGGTTTCCAAGAGCCAATATTTTGGATTCTTTGGCTATGAGAAAGGCTTGACAATAATATTGATCAATAAAATTCAGTAATGGCTGCAGTGTCACATGAAAGTTCCTGTCCTTGGATACAAACCTGGAAACCGTGATGCATCCTGTGAAACCTCAAACTTCTCCCCAGTTTGATATCAATAGCGTAGTCCTTATAGTAACTTCACATTCAGCACTTCGGTGAACCACACGCAGACACAGATACATTGCTCTTTTAGAATTCATACTAATTTTTTTATCCAGTAAACAATTAACAGATTGTCTTCTGCTTTTTCTGTTTGGGGAAGAAACTGTGTGTGTGAAGAAACATATATAATACACATATATATGACATGGTTAAAAATAGTTGAAGCAGAGAGAATTCATATACAGACCCTTGTGTCCTCTGTTTCCTAGCTTTCTGTTTCCCTTTCTATTCACACTGTTCTCAGGTCATAAATATATAAAAGACTTATTCCTCAGTTATGCAAATGATTGCACTGCATATACTGTTCTGTACTATAGTAAGATACTCTAGACTAAGTTGCACTAAGAAATTAATCCTGGAATGTCAATGTCAAACAGTTATTTCTTGATTGCAGTTTATAACCAGCCTGGGTTGACAGCCAGGAGGAAGAGTACCTCAGTGCTCTGCTCTATTCTGTCGCTCAGGGAGCTGGGTTGCCAGTCTCCAACTTTCTTTTTGGCTCCCTCCTCCCCTGCAGAGCAAAAGAGTGGGAGAGGGTGTCATTCAGGAGCAATTAAGTGCTTCAATTAAGTCAATCAGAAGCAATTAAGGGGCATAAGTCTCTTATGCTCACAACCCTTTGGCCATAACTGGTTACATGCTGCTGCTGCAGCAAAAAGGCTGGGTAATATGGTCTTCCTGAAAATCATAGCCTTCTATGTGCCCAGAAAATAAAATATATTGAGCAGGAGTTTATCATCCACATCTTGCATTTTTATTAAAAAGCTAGCTAGCCAACTGGCTATTATCTATCATCTATATCATCTAGCTATTATATATCATCTATTATTTATCATCTATGTCCACAATCTATCTCCTAACATCTATCTATCTATCTATCTATCTATCTATCTATCTATCTATCTATCTATCTATCATGTATCTTTTCTCTGTCATCTATCTTTATGTATCATCTATCTTTATCTCTCTATCATCTATCTTTTTTCTATCTATCTATCTGTCTGTCTGTCTGTCTGTCTGTCCTTCCGTCTGTCTGCCTGCCTCCCTCCCTCTCTCCCTCCCTTCTGGAGCTTGTTATTTGTTAGTATATGCAACTCTGATTTTAAAGCTTAATAATGTCACGTTATATGAAAATTCCAGATTTTATGTATCTAGTCCTGCACTAGAGTGTCTCTAATTGTTTGCCACTGTAACAATGCTGCAATGAATATCCTTTGTGAACAAATACAAGCATGTTACTATGATGCATTTCTGGAAATGAAATTTCCGTTTCACGAGTCTGTTGAGAAGCAATATTCTTCGTTTTAACAGTCAAATTTATCAAACGTATCAGTTTTAAAAATACTGTCTGACCACAGAAAGCTAATCAAATAAACTATGGTACATCTATACAATGGAATATTTAATAATAACTATTAAAATTTATTTTGTTGAAAAATAAAAAAAATAAAAAAAATAAAAGAAATTGTATGGGGATTTAAAATTTTGAAAGATTTATATTTAAAAGCTACTTACATTTCCTTTTTGTGTGTTGTGTGCATCTTCAGAAGATTTGTCTCTCTTTTTTTATTTGTAGGAACTGATTTACATGTTGTTTTGATTTATGGCAATTTATGCTGAGTTATTGGAGCATAGATAATAATAACTATTGTATCATCATAACAAAGTGCCAATTCTGTCACACTTCACAAGCGGGTGCTCAATTTGTTTTGTCTTCAGAATGTGACCCCTGCTTTAATTTTGTCTGTATTATTATTTTATTTGCTTGTATTATTGTTTTGTGGTATTATTGTTTATATTATACCCTCCTTTCTATTCCTGCCTTTGCAACTACTTTATTTTGTTGACACCAAAGTATTGGGTTTTGCTTTGACATTCAATTTAATTATATTTATCCTTTAGTGGGCAAATTTAACCAATTCACAATAATTATCCAATTTAGTCTTTCTTTTGCCATCTGTTTGTGTTGTTTTCACTCTTTAATAGTTATATGATTTATATTATTACCTTTGTGTCTTTTTATTTCTTTTGATAATTAGGAAGAATTGTAATGTTTTTAGAACTTCTCTTTTAAGCTAAACTTTACCTAATTTTATTAATTATATTTCTTAATATTTTCTTAGTTATACTACTTGAGTTATTCATTGTAAATGATGCATTTTTGATACTTTAGATATAAAATAGAGGAAATTCAGAATTCCTACACTATTCGACACTTTTTTCTGTCTCACTTTCAATTTTTATTAGTTTTATCAACTTACTCCTTGCCACGGCATAGAAAAAACACTTTCAAAGCTATTGTTTTGGCATTTCTTTTTGTCATAATAATTTGTGGAACTCTTTATACTGTTTTCTATGTATAATTTCTCTGTAACTAAAACAATAGATTATAGTTTGATAAAAGAACAACTTTTTCCATCAGTTTTCAGTTCACTTTAAAGTAAAAAACTTTTATTCCTCGTTACAAAGGAACTCCATGGCATTTGAGGTTAATCGGAATGACCTAATAAAAAATATATTAGTTAGAACTATAAGATTTGTAGTTGAAAATGTCATGCTGAGTTCTCAGAATATGGCAAGAATATTGATTCAAATATATTCCCAAAATGAATTATCAATTCCAATTGTTTTATTGGTAAGATGTTTACAAAAGGAATTGATATACCTGGTTAATTTGCTTAGTAACATATAATGCTAATATAATTTAATACTCTTGCTTAAGAAATGAATCCTGTATTTGTATAGCTCCAGTGAAGTCAGAAGTTTTGAATTGCAAATAATAAGTCTATACAAAGTTTATTTTAAATAGAATGTAAGAGATCAAATAGTCGATCCTTTGAATTTAACTACAGGGAAACTGAGGACTACTGTTTATAATGGAATAATACAATTAATAGCTTAAATAAAGGCTGAAGAATGAACTCTTTCTCATTTATTTGCTTCATTAACAGGGCATTTCAGTGCTATTTACATTTTAAAAGTTCTTGATTAAGAGTGTTAATCTTTAAAAATGAAAAGTCACACTTCTAACATTGGTAGTGGGTACTTCTTTCTGTCAAAGACACTGCATCTGTATATCGTTTTATATTTAAAATTCATGTAGTATATCAAGCATGTAAAAGAGAATAGAGAATTTTATATTCAACACCCATGTGCTGAAGTTAAAATTCATCTCCTTTTATTTCAAATTATGCATATTTTTGTAATAAAACATCACAGTTTTGCTCCCTGGGGCCTTTGTGTGTGATTTTTCAGACTATGTGTGCAGTGCTCACATACTCTGAACTCTAAGGGAAATCATGCTCACGGGCCATGCAGAACATATCCTTCAGAGCCTGAGGCAGTCCTTATTCCCTCCCTTAAAATAATTAGTCATTATTCTGTATTTGGATTTATAATATCCAGCTATGCTTGACTGTATGCACCTGCAGACCCTAATTTATTAAACAGGAATTTATTAAGGGTGTGAAACAGAAGTACCTTATTTTTCTCCAAATACAGTCTTTAACCATCCTGCAGGAAGATTATCTTCTTCCACTCTCAGCCTCTCAAAACTAAATGTATTTGATATATATGGATTTATTCAGGTTTTTTTTTTTAATTTTTTGAGTCTGTTTTACTAACTTGTATCTTTCTAGAAAAGAGTGAAATAAATATTTTTCTAAATTAATGGTTTAACACAAATACATACTGTCTTTAATGATTAACTACTAAATGAAGTAATACATGTGCCATGCTTAGAAAAATGCTTGGCACATCATAAGGGCCATATAAAACTTAGTTATTAATGTTATTGCAATGTAATTTTTAAAAACGAATGTATCAACAATTAGTAATTATGCCCATTTTATTCCAAATTATTTGATGATGTTTTCTCTATTTTTATTAAATAACACTTTCAAAATATTTTGCTGTTTTGTCTTATATTCCCCTTTATTTTTAAATTCTTAAATTCATAATATCCCCATTTAATTACTCAGTATCTCTAACCCCCTTCCTAAGATCTTAGGTGGCTTTAAATCTGTTCATTTTTCCTCTTATTCTTATTTTTCTGGTTCCATTATTAAAGTTCTAACTTTTGTAAAACGACTAAATACAGTCGCTTTTTAAATTGTTTCATACAATCAGTGTTTGTTTAGTTTTAACCATGGTTTATATTTTTCATCCTCCTTTCCTTCATGGTTCAATGTCCTTATTCTTGAAGAAAGTATTTTCAAGGAAATATTAGTGCTAATAACTTTCGGTCTTCTCATCAAAACACCTGTATTTCTTCCTAACTCTTGAATAGTGTCTTAGCTGGTGTTAGAATGCCAGAGGAAACCAGGTGTTTCCTCTCAACACCAGAAGGCATTTCTCAAATGTCTTTTGGCTTCTTTTTTAAGCCATTGACCAGTCTACTTGTTAGCATCACTGTCATTTCTACGTTGCTAATGTCTTTTCTCTTAGCTTGTTTCAAATAGATTCTCTCGTTTTTGAAGTTCTGTAGTTTAATGCATGCATCCAGGTGAGATTTTTTTTTTTTTTTTTTTTTTTTTTTTTTTTTTTTTTTTTTTTTTTATCCTGTTAAGGAAATACTGTGCTTCTTGAATATGAAGATTTATGTCTTGGAAAATTTATGTCATGGAAAATTAACCTCTTCAAATATTATCTGATATGGTTTGACTCTGCATCCCCACCCAAATTTCACGTTGAATTGTAATAATTCCCACATGGCAAGAGTAAGATCAGGTGGAGATAATTGAATCATGGGGGCGGTTTCCCCTATGCTGTTCTTGTAATCGTGAGTGAGTTCTCACGAGATCTGATGGTTTTATACGGGGCTTCCCCGTTCCATGCACACTCTTTCACCTGCCATCCTCTTAGGAGGTGCTTTCCAGCGTGATTTTAAGTTCCTGAGGCCTCCCCAGCAGCCATGCAGAACTGTGAGTCAGTTAAACCTCTTTTTTTTTTTTTTTTTTTTTTAAATAAATGACCGAGTCTTGGGTATTTCTTTATAGTAGTGTGAGAATGGACTAATAATACATTGCCTCTCTGCTATTCTCTTCCTTTCCTTTCAGAATTCCAATTAGATATGGGTATGATGTTATTCCACTTTCTCTCATGCTGTTCTGACAGACGTTCGCATTTCCCTTCTTTCCTTCCTCCCTTCCTTCCCTCCCTTCCTCCTTTCCCTTCCTCCCTCCTTCCGTCTCGCTATTGCCCAGGCTGGAGTACAATGGCACGATCTCGGCTCCCTGCAACTTCCGCCTCCCGGGCTGAAGTGATTCTCCTGCCTCAGCCTCCCGAGTAGCTGGGACTACAGGCGCACGCCGCCATGCGCCGGCTGATTTTATATGTTTTTAGTAGAGACGGGGTTTCACCATATTGGCCGGGCTGGCCTCAAACTCCTGACCTTGTGATCTGCCCGTCTCGGCCTCCCAAAGTGCTGGGATTACAGGCGTGAGTCGCCGTACCCAGGCCCCATTTCCCATATCTCTATTTCCCTTGTCTGCTTTCTTTGTGGTGTCTTCAGATTCACCTTTGAGTACATGAATTCCTCCTTCAACTGTTTTTAGTATCCTTTCATAATAACTTACTGGATATTATATTTCCAAAATTGATTTTTTTTTCTTTCAAACTTACCTGATTTTTTTCATATTACTCTTTTTATATTTTTATTTAAAAATGTCTATTAGGATTCCATTAACTGAAGTCCTCCGATAGCGAATTTTGTTGTTACTTCTGCAGACTACTTTACCTGCCTTGTTTCTTCGTGTATTTATTACCTTGGAGTTTAAGGGTTTGTTGTTGTTTCCGTAGCTTTATACCTGGGGAAGTTATGTATGGGAATGCACCAAAATCTGTTCGAGAATGTTCTCACTGTAGCAGATAAATTTTTACTTCAGTTAAAAGGAGTCAGTTTTGGTATTCCTCTCTCACCTGGGGCTCTCAGAAAGCACAAGTGGACTTCATTTTCAGGAGATTCTTCTCTTTATTTACCTCCTCCGACCCGCCCCCCGGCCCCCAAGCTAGGGTTAAACGACCTGACTTTATGCCAAAAATCTCAACTACGACTCTAAGTTCGCAGAGAATCCAGCTACATGCTTCTCACTCTATTTTGTTACTCTCCTCTTGATTTGAGGGTCAGGTGGCTTCCCTTATTTTCCAGAGAGTTCAGTTGTGCATTGAGAAAAGGTTGTTTGTTATATTATAACTTTGATTTTAAGGTATTGACTATGGGAACATTTTCAGGTTATTTATTTTGCTATGTTGACTTTAGAACATGATGTTTTGTTCATTTGCGAGAATAATCCCTGTTGTTTGGCTGGGTTGGGGAATATTAAAGGATGTAGGGGTAATATTGTTTTCTCCTAGTCAGTTAAAACTTACATATAAATTATTATTGCACATATTAATACATATAACTCCTAACAAAAAGGATGAACAAGGAAGTAGGATTATAAAGTAAAGAAGTATATCTAAGTGATGTAATTGTGCATATATATATATATATATATATATAGCATTATCCATGAAATTTCTACTGGATATGTGGTGTTATAAAGTCATTTTTAGGATTTACCTCCCAAATAAAAATTAAAAATCATATGTATTTGAATAATTATACACATGTAATGTCATGTAATGATTATAATAAGTTTTTGTCATTTGGAGGATTAATATCAAGATAATGACTTTAATTCATAAAACATAAATTAATAAAATATATAGACACAGAACAGAGTAATGGAAATGACCTGAGGTTTATTTAATGTATATTTTTACATTACAAACACTGAGAAATTTAAATTTACAACTTAAGAAGATAAAATATTAAGGTAAATCGACTAATTGAGGAAATGCTCATGAGAAAATGTTGTGTATAAACAAGTTTAAAATATACATGGTCTATTTTGCAATGTTTTATTTCACCAAAATACTAAAAAGTGTATCTGTAGGTCAGAGGATTATAGATGTTTAATAATTTTATTTTAACATTTTGCTGCATTTTCTAGATTTTCTGCAATATGCTTTATTGTTTTCAATAGTAAAGAAATCCAGTAACTGGTATAAAAAGTGCTTCTATTTAGGTATTTTCCAACTTTGTGACAGTTTAAAAATACAAGTTTAGTTTGTTTATTGCTAAAAATAATTTTGTGTCTGTCACAGACTTAACTATCCCAAATATAATAAAATTGTGAATTGATAGTCTTTCTGAGGGTCACTTACTGAGGTAACTTACAATGTTATATTTACAATAACATAAGGTTTGTATACTATGTCTCAGCAAAGAAATCACAGCAATTCTTTTCAAGAATGGAAAAGTTCTTGAAACAGAAGTTCATTACTTTCTGTGAGTCTACTTTAGTTTTCTGTCTTTTATTGTGTACTTTTATTTTTTCAATTTTTTATATAATGTGAATGTCATATAAATATTTATGTACCAAGACATTTAAATGAAAATGCGTGTTATTTAGTTGAAGAAAATTATAAACAATTCTAAAGGACAATAATCATTTTATTTAAAAATACCTAATGAGATTCAGGTTATAATACTGTGATGGCATTAAGGTTTTAGATATTCAAATTTAAATAGTTACAACTTAAAATATCATATATTAGCTTAAATCCTGTAATTTAGCTTGAAATTTTATACTCTTGAAACCACATCTTATCCAAATAATCCTCACATAGTCAGTCTCTTTAAGATTATTACTTTTGTAATTATATTACTTTGATCTTGAAAAAAACTAAAGACAATTTTATAATGAGAAAATACATGATTGTCTTCATCTCTGTCTCTGTCCCCCAACACAATGCCTGGTTCTCAAAAATAATGTCATTTTTAATCCTCTTGTGCATCTAAACCAAAACATAATAAACTCCATCCCACCCCACCCCTGGTACTATACTGATATTTAAATAAAATTAACTAAGTAAGCAAATTATCAACTTTGTTTCCAGGCTGCAAATGTGTAACTTCTTGGGAATACAACTGCTAGCTAAAATACGTATTTCACTGTCAGAAAAAGCTCTCAGCTTTGCCACTTCTTAGCTCTGTGGAAAATCACAGAACCTTTTCCTAGAGTTGTTACATGTTTAAATTATGTGAATCTTGTATTACAAAGATGGGCACCTAGTAATATATCGATTACTATTATTATTGTTTATTCTATGTTTATAGAATTATACAGAAATACTTTAGAACAATGTTGTTTTGGGGTTATTTCTTTTCCTTGAAAAATTGCTGCACAATTTGAGGTAGTATGTAAAAACTTTCACCCTATTCATTTAAGTATTTAAAGGCTTCGAAGTATATTTAGACATGTATATTTTTCTTTGGCTCACCATAAATGTCAGTGGAGACTGTGGCAGGGTATCACTTGAGGAAATGGGGACAGATACTGTTCAGTGCACTTTTCCATCTTTTAATGCCTGCAGAACTCAGAGTAAATTTGGCAGATCAAGTATCTGATGATCAAATCTGTTAATATTTAGGGAAATCATGTGTTAATCTAATAGTTGTGCCAGTTACAATTTTAAAGGACGTATGACCTTGGAATGAGTAAGCTCTTTAAGACTTTCACAAAAGCACAGGCATTTGGTAATTCATCAAGTTGTGAATAAACTCATTTCCTGTTACTTAAGAAGAACGTATAACTGATCTTGGGTATATAACAATGACTTATAAAAATGAAACAAAGTACCTCGTATCCGGGAATAAATAAAATTATGTATAATTGATATAAAACTGCGTAAATGCATTCTCACTGGGAAATGTTTCTCACTATGTATTTGAAATTGAAAATACTTAGCATACAGTAAGTGTGGTAGTGTAAAAGTAGCAGTCATTTAAATATAATGAATGTGAAGCAACATTGACATCAATGTTTCTTTTTTGTTATAAATCTCAAAAACTATACATTCAATAAGGTTTCTATTTGGAAATATTTATATTCAAGAAATTAAATAAGTAGCATATACACTGTTAAGAGTTTGACTACTTCTTGGTGAGATTATTTATGGCCCACATAACAGTCAGATGCCATTAATAATTCATGTACATGTATGAGTTATATGTGTGTGTGTGTATGTATGTTTCTTAGCATGGTAGGAATTTAAACATTTTCCAAAATTATAAAGACAGTCTTGTTACAGTTAAACAGTTCATGCTGAAAATGCGTAGGCTTGTTGGGACTGTGTGCTCAGAGGAAATTTCTGCCAATGGGAAGAGTGTAGTTAGAGGCATTAACCCTCCTTAGAAATGAATGTTAGACATCAGTGAGAATGCGGTGGAGGCCTGTTTTTTCTGGAGTCTGTTCAAGGTTTTGTGTATGAATGTCCCTTATACTGCGGAGGTAGAGAAATCAGGCCTCCTCCTTTTCCCATTTTAAGTATCTATTAGTATATCGTAAGATTCTGTATGAGTGTTTTTAGAAAATGAAGAACAGAAAACGATATTTACCTCTACTCCCTCTTTCTGGCAATCAAAATAATAAATGTTTTTGAGGACTGGCTACTTTGCTACCATTTTTCCATGTTACCTTCAACTGTTAGCATTCCCAGAAGATAAATTATATTATTTACTTTTATAAATGTGGAAACTGAAACACAGAGAAGCTAAATAAGTTATTCAGGATCAGAGAGCCAAGAGTTACACATGGTCCCAAATGGTTTCTTTAGGACAAAAAAAAAAAAAAAAGAAAAGAAAAAAAAATGCGTCCAGTTTCCAGCAAGCAAGACAGAAAGGTAGAAGTTATATGGACTCTCTTAAAAAACCCATTCCAAAAGTTGCAGAGCTCATTTTAGACTCCATCCCATTAGCCATAAGTTAGTGACAGGGCCCCCACTGAATCACAGGGAAGTCTGGAAAACAGATACAGTCCTTATTCTGTAAGGCTGTGCTCATCTAAATTTTCTAACTATAAAAGGATATAAAGGCATATTTTGGTACATAACTCAAAAACTAAGTTTCCATCAAGTTGTCCTAATCAGTTATCTTCATTCTTTTGCGTGTCTTTCATGACTTTATCGATCCAATCTGTCACCAAAAACCCTTGCAAATTAAAGATTGAGTAGTCTATATTTCCAATTGCTGAGTTTTTCCACAGATTTATCTTAGGAATAATCTTCTGACTTGGATTAATGAGGATTTACCTAGACACAAGAAGAAGCATGTGCGTTCATCTGTTGAATTATTGCTAAGTAAACTTTTTATTTACAAAAAACCCCAACATGTTGGATTTATTCTGTTGCATGCGGGGGAATTGAAAAATTTCATGATCAATTTCAAATTCCGGTGTTTGATGCAATAGAGTACAGGGAGTTTTGGAATGATAGACATAGGATTTTAATTCTTAATTTTCTACATACCCCCTGTACAAACTTGGGACTTAGATTTCTTAACTGGAAAGTATACTTAATACATGCTTTGAGTGATTTTGAGAGTATCAGACACAGAGTGGTATATATGGGTGTATGTGCACATTTGTGAGTGTCTGTATATATTTACCTATGAATTTCAAAATAAAAACTGTCATCCTTTGTTAATACATGGTAATTTGATTTTCCTCTATATTGCATGTTGTAAGATCTTTTATATACAAAAACATGTATCTGCACTAGTATTCTTTGTTGTTTCATTTCCTTTTTTAAATTTTTTATTATACTTTAAGTTCTGGGGTACATGTACAGAACTTGCAGGTTTGTTAAATTGGTATACACGTGCCATGGTGGTTTGCTGCACCCATCAACCCGTCACCTACATTAGGTATTTCTCCTGATGTTATCCCTCCCCTAGCCCTCCACCCGCCCCCCGCCGACATTCACTGGTGTGTGATGTTCCCCTCCCTGTGTCCATGTGTTCTCATTGTTCACCTCCCACTTATGAGTGAGAACATGCAGTCTTTGGTTTTCTGTTCCTATGATAGTTTGCTGAGTATGGTGGTTTCCAGCTTCATCCATGTACCTGCAAAGGAATGAACTCATCCTTTTTTATGGCTGCATAGTATTCTGTGGTGTATGTGTGCCACATTTTCTTTATCCAGTCTATTATTGATGGACATTTGGGTTGGTTCCAAGTCTTTGCTATTGTGAATAGTGCTGCAATAAATATACGTGTGCATGTGTCTTTATAGTAGAATGATTTATAATCCTTTGGGTATATACCCAGTAATGGGATTGCTCGGTCAAATGGTATTTCTAGTTCTAGATCCTTCAGGAATCGCCACACTGTCTTCCACAATGGTATTCTTAATCAATTTGTGGTATCGCATTCTGTTGATTTCCTAGTGTATGAAAATAGAGACTATTGGTAAAGTATGTAAGTATTAGAAAAACAAATCTGGTATTTGCAGATGGCATGCCTTGTACATTAAACATTGAAGAAAATTTGGAATAAACTATTTGAATTAATAAGACTTGTTGGTAGGTGGACTGGTTGTTTTCATTAGCTAGTAAATGTTTATTGAGCATACATGTGTGCCTGGGTTGCTTCTGTGAGTATAAATAGTCTTGACTTGGTTCAGCCTACATTAATTCTAGCAAAAACTGTAGGTAGAAAGGAAATAGTAAATATGAAAATAAATAAATCATATAATTGTTAGAGTAGAAAAGAATAAGGCAAAGTTAGAGTCAGACATACCAGGATGGAGTAGAGATTCCTATTTTATTATTATTATTATTCTTTAAGTTCTGGGATACATGTGTAGAACGTGCAGGTTTGTTACAGAGGTATACACGTGCCATGGTGGTTTGCTGCACCCATCAACACATCATGTACATTAGGTAGTTCTCCTAATGCTATCCCTCCCCTAGCCCTCAACCCCCTGACAGGCCCCTGTGTGTGATGTTCCCTTCCCTGTGTCCATGTGTTCTCACTGTTTACCTCCCACTTATGAATGAGAATATGTGGCATTTGGTTTTCTGTTCCTGTGTTAGTTTGCTGAGAATGATGGTTTCCATCTTCATCCATGTCCCTGCAAAGGACATGAACTCATCCATTTTTTGGCCGCATCATATTCCATGGTGAACATGTGCCATGTTTTCTTTATCCAGTCTATCATTGATGGGCATTTGGGTTTGTTCCAAGTCTTTGCTATTGTGAATAGTGCCGCAGTAAACATATGTGTGCATGTGTCTTTATAGTAGAATGATTTCTAATCCTTTTGGTACATATCCAGTAATGGGATTGCTGGGTCAAATTGTATTTCTGGTTCTAGATCCTTGAGGAATCGCCACACTGTCTTCTCCAATGGTAGAACTAATTTACAATCCCACCAAAAGTGTAAAAGCGTTCCTATTTCTATTTTAAATGCAGTGCTCTGAGTAATCTTTTTTATTTTATTTTTTTTTTTTTGAGACGGAGTCTCGCTCTGTAGCCCAGGCTGGAGTGCAGTGGCCGGATCTCAGCTCACTGCAAGCTCTGCCTCCCGGGTTCACGCCATTCTCCGGCCTCAGCCTCCTGAGTAGCTGGGACTACAGGCGCCCGCCACCTCGCCCGGCTAGTTTTTTGTATTTCTTAGTAGAGACGGGGTTTCACCGTGTTAGCCAGGATGGTCTCGATCTCCTGACCTCGTGATCCACCCGTCTCGGCCTCCCAAAGTGCTGGGATTACAGGCTTGAGCCACCGCGCCCGGCCTGCTCTGAGTAATCTTTTATGCGAAAGTGACATTCGGGCAAAGTTGTGTGAAAGAGATAGCCAAGTAGATTTCTTGGATAAGGGAATTATAGGGTGAAGGAGCAGTCAGTGCAAAGGTCCTGAAGTGACTGAGTGCCTGTCTTGCTGGTGGAGCAGCGAGAATGCCCTGTGCTGGAGGAGAAGGCAGGGAAGAAGAGTCAAGGGATGTACTTAAACACTAACGGGAAGCTGAGTGCCCTAGTGTACATGTTTAGGACTTTGGCTTTTCCTATGAAGCAAATGAGGAATCACTGCAGGATTTTGAGCAGAGGAGAGCCATGGTCTGATTTACGTTTTCAAAGGACATCTTAGCAGCTGTGCTTCAAATAGACCATAGAGGATGCTGTGCTCTTAATCTGTCCCCCAGAATTCATGTGTTGGAAACTTAATCCCCAGTGCAACAGTGTTGGGAGGTGAGGACTTTTGGGAGGTGTTTAGATAATGAGGATTCTGCCCTCATGAATAGATTAATGCTGTTACAGAAGCGCTTGATGGAGGGAGTCTGGCCCCTTTTGCCCTTTTACTTTCTTCCATGTGAGGCCACATCAAGCAGGCATTCACCAGAAACCAGATGCCAGCACCTTGATCTTAGACTTTGTCAGCCTCCTGAATTACTTGAAACAAATTTCTGTTCTATATAAATAACCCATTCTGTGGTATTTTATGATAGCAGCACAGATGAACTAAGACAAAGGGCAGTCACGTATGCCGAGAGCATGCAGGAAACTACAGCAGTAATTCACAGGAAGTGTCATGTGGCATTATGATTCCGATGAGGGTGGTAGTGGAGGAGGTTGAGAAAGTTGACCGTTCTGGATATATTTTGTAACTAGATGCAGTTGGATCATCTGAAGGATTACATAGGGTTTGTGAAAGAAAGAGAAGGGTTGAAGATTTCACCAAGGTTTCTGGACTAAACAACAGGCAGGACAGAGTGTCATCAGCTGAGGGGAAAGACTGGGAGGACAATCATGAGAGAAGATCACAGGTTACATTTTGAATATGTTAGGGTTGAGATGTCTGTTAATATCCAAATGTAGAATTTTAAGGAGAGCTTAGGTCTAAAAGTCTAAATTTCAGGGAAGAGTTTTAGGATGGGAGTGTAAATTTGAAAGGCATCAGCAGATAGATGGTATTTACAATGACATCATAGGTGAGTACATTTAAGTAATGAAGAGGGCCAGAAATTCAGCCCTGAAAGCCCTCCTTAGTTAAGAGGTGGAGAAATAGAACCAAGTAAAGGAGACTGAGAGGGATCTCTCAGAGTGGCAGAAGCAAAATTTGGCAAGTGTTGTACCTGAGAAGTCAAATGAAGGCAGTCAAATGATGACCAATCAAGCACAAATCTGGACTGATAATTTACCTAGGCTTTAGCAATGTGAAGATCATAGGAACATAGGTAAGACCAGTTGCACTTAAGTGGTAGAGTAAATGCTTGATTGGGGTATTGGTTTGATAAGACTGCTTTAGCCAAGAAACACAAACTAAGTGGTATAAACAACAGAAGTTGATGGCCTCACAACTCTGGAGGTGAGAAATGGGAAGTCAAGGTGTTGGCAGGGTTGGTTCCTTTCAAGGGCTCTGAGGAAGAATCTGTTCCTGCAATTCAGGTAACAGAGAAGCTAAGGATGTTGTTGGTAATGACTAGGTCTAGAGGGTGGTTATGCACATGAGTTGCTGCAGAAGTTAAAGGCAAAAGTTAAATGAAGGCAAAGTTAAAATATCTTTGGAATAGTGAAGTTCAAGAAACTGAGAACCCAAGTTGATTGATGGATCATGAGGATGTATATTAAAGTGAAAGGATTTCATTTTAGAAATGAAGAAATATAAAGCAGGGAATTGGAAGCCAAATCATAGAAAAGTGATGGATTGACCTAAGAATGAGTGGGTAACAGCAGAAATGAGTAGTCATGACAGTACATGTCATGTAACGGAGTTTATTGACATAGAGTCTGAATGGAAGTCCTAATGGTTTTTCGGCAATCTTTGGTATTCTGTGACTTGTAGAAGCAGCAACCTGATCTATATACATTTATCTTGACAAGGTGCTTGAGGTGTGTGTGTATGTGCGTGTGTCTCTCTCCAAATTTCCAGTTTTTATAAGAATAAGAGTCATATTGGATTAGGGACCCACTCTACTCCAGTATAACCTGATCTTTACTACATCTTCAACAGCCATATTTCGAAATAAGGTTGCATTCTGAGATACTGAGGGTTAAGACTTCAACATATGGATTTGTAGAAGGACACAACTCAATTGATAATGATTGCAGAGAAATTAAAAGAGAATGGAAAGAGAGGAAAGACAATGGAAAGAGGAGACAGTATGGAACACTCTTTTGGGGATTTTTCTGTAAAGGGGCATAGAGAAATTGCACAGTGACTGGCAAGAAGTGGAGTTAAGAGCCTTTTAACATTTTGTTTTATTGTGTTTTTATAATAGAAAATATCATCAAGTTGATGTACACGTAAGACTGATTTGGAAGAGAGGAAAAATGTGTGGTTATACCTGAGAGAGGGGAGAAATTCTGGAGTATTAAGCAAGCAATGAGAAATAGGATCAATTACCCCTGAAGGGGCTGACTTTAGGCAGAAGACACATAGTTGATTCCCAGAAACAGATGGCAGGGATGTATACACAGATACTTGGAGTGAGAGCACATGTGTTGGTGGCATTCTTTGAAATTTTACTTGTGGTCACTTCATTTTTGAAAAAAATCAAGGTTATCAGCTTACAAAGAAGGTGGGGAAAGAGATAATCAAGGTTTGAAGAAATAAGAGAAGTGTCAAACTGTAATACAGAATACAGGAAGAGTGATTGGACTAATAAGTGTATCATGCTTGCAGAAAAGCATTATGGGACCCCTTGAAATTAATTGTCATGAATTCAAAGTAAAACCACAGACATTGTTTCTAGTTTTTCTCCAGCCACATTTAACTGCAAAGGTGCAGGCTCTGTAGGCAAAGAATAGGAATTTATCAGGATCATGTTTTTTTTTCTCCAAGTGAATACGGCAGTGAGAAAGAAGCAGGAGAATTGAGGTTGCATGCTAGGTAGTGATTATAAGTTTGCCCTCATGGAAATTTGTCTTGAATATAAGGAGAGGGGCAACATGTGAGTGAGAAACAGTGTAAAGATGGAGGATTCATCGGTTGATGAGCCTGGTGTAGGAGTTGGTGTACTGCAGAAAACAAACTGAAAAAAACAAACCGATAAAATACCTTTGTAATAGAGAAGTTTGAGAAACTAAGAGCCCATGTTGATTGAAGGATCATGAGAATGTGTATTCTTCATTTTAGAAATGAAGAAATAGAAATCAGGGAGTCAGGAGCCAAATCATAGAAAAGTGATGGATTGACTGAAGAATGAGTGGGTAACAGCAGAAATGAGTAGTCATGACAGTACGTGTCACATAACAATCTATTGACATAGAGTCCTCATGGAAGTTTTAGGTAGGCAAGAGGGAAAACGATCTGGGACTGACAATGAGGAGTTTGGTGGTTTTACCATTCAACTACACACTCAAAGGTACATACAAGGGGTGTGGGAGGGAAATTGGATGGATTGGAAGGAAAGCAGTGTCCTCAGAAGAGTTTGGTTTCTGTTAGATCACGAAAATCAACTCAATGTAAGGAAAAGAGATTCAGGGTAAAGAGATTTTGCTGACAGTGGACCAGTAAGTCCACAGTGCACAGTGGAATCTTCCAGCACTTGGGAGGGATAAATAGAGGGGCAGAATAATGGATGTGAAGAGTCTCATGAGGATTAGAGGGTAGTGGCTTAGGTGAGACTGAGATGTCTGGAACATCTCATGGATATGGATGTCTTAGTTTGTTAGGGCTGCCTTAAAGTACCAACAGTGAGGTGGGTTAAAACAACAGAAATTTACTGAACCACGGTTCTGGAGGCTAGAAGCCCTAAATCAAGACATCAGCAGGGTCATGCTCCCTCTGACAACTCTAGGGGGAAATCATTACTTGACTTTTCTAGCTCCTGTCTTGCTGGCAACACTTGGTGATCCTTGGCTTGTAGATGCATCGCTGCAGTCTTCTCCCTGTGTGTCTTCAGGTTGTTTTTCCTCTGTGTGTATCTGTCCCTGTGTCCACATTTCTCCCTTTTATAAGGACAGCAGTCATATTACAGTCCAACCTAATAATCTCACCTTAATGAACATCTATGTCAAGAGTGTTTCCGAATGAGATCACATTATGAGGTACGGGAAGTTAGGACTTTAACTTACTTGGGGGAAGGGATCAATTCAATCTATGGCAGTGGTATAAAGAGGAGGGAGGGCATACAATTACATGTAGTGGACTTGGGGTGACTAGAGTTGGCCAGGATGTAAGATGAGGGACAGAAAGGGGTGGGTGACTGGAGTTTCTTTTTCACCCATTTTGTAGAACAAAAGTGGCTTGGAAAACAAGTGCTTATTCTCAGCTGAAGTGTTTACCATTGCCTACAAATGAGGGAGCCCTGAGTTACTCTTAGACTATATCTAAATTTCCAACAAATTTTAAAGAACGTTCTTAAATAGCATGTTCTCCTTTCAGTTATGCTAAACAACTTCAGACTGACTTTGATCAGCTCTTCAAATTCACTTTCACTAAGCTTTAAAATTGAGTTTGGCATATCAAGTAATTCACTAGCAGATTTAAAAGAATCTTTTTTCATTAATTTTATTAGTTTTGTTTATCTACTCTAAGTAATGACTTCTTTAATTTCATGTGCATAGCTGTTCCTCATTATTGAGCAGCCAATTTCTGCAATAAGGAAAATGAAGGATATTAGGGAGGTATAACTGATTGAACTGAAATCCAGGTAAGCCAAATATATTTCAGAAACTGAAAAGCCACTAGTTATCTAGGATGCCAATTTCTTGGTGAAAAGAATGTCCTAAATCTTGTAACTTCTAATGCTTTTCACATAGAGTTTATTTTCTATTACTTTGTACCTATACTTAGGCATGTTCAGGGCTGAAAGTTCACATTAAATAAAGAAATGGACTGTGGAGCTCTCAAGCACAGCCCTGTGCACGCTCAATGCACAGAGAATAATTTTCATGGGCAAAAAATGAGGAAGAATCATGCTAATAATGAAACAATTTCTTCTAAGTTATTTTTATATTAATTCTTTTAACAAGTTAAAAATCTCTAAAGCTGATAAAGAGGTTAAGTATGTGAATTGAAATATTAAGAATACGTCATGGTAGAAATAAAACTTTAAAACACTAGTCTGCTTTATCGCTTTCTCTTAAAGTTATTTCATGTCATTAATAAAACAATTTTTAAAAATAAATAAGGATACAGAGAAAAAGGTGAAAATTACTTTTCAACTCCTTCCTCTCCACCCATTTACCCTCCAACATGGAAAAATTTTATGAGCAATCTATTATTATTTGAATCCTTTGTTAGTGCACTTAAGTGTAAGAAGGATAGACACAAAAACATCCTCATGTAAAATAGAGTTCTAATGAAATACATTTTATTGTGCTGCTTGCTTGCTTCTCCTACGTCTTAGACACTTTTCATATTAGTGCTTGTATTAGTTCGTGTTGTGCTGTTATAACAGAATACCTGAGACTGCGTAATTTATAAACAATAGAAGTTTATTTGGCTTACAGTTCTACAGGCTGGGCAGTCAAAGAGTATGGTGCTGGCATCTGGTGGAGGGCCTTTGTGTTGCATCATCCCATGGCAGAAGGGCAAGAGAGAACAGGAGTAAGAGGGGGCTATACTCTTCTAAGTCCACTATCATGATAATAAATCTACTCTGTGATAACAACACTAATGTGTTCATGAGGGTAGAGGTTTCATGATCTAATCACCTCTTGCTAGGCTCCACATCCCAATGCTGTTGCACTGGGGATTAAGTTTCTGACATGAATTTATGACATATTCAAACAATAGCAATGTTTTTCATTCTATGCCATTCCTTTTAACTGTTAAAAGATCATTTGTTTATGTGTAAGTTTATTTAACCAGTTCCTGTTGATGGATAGTTCAATCATTTTCAGTTTTTCACTATAATATTGCAATGTACCATTTCTCTTTTATTTCCTTAGGCTTGGCAAAATAAAATGAACTGTTAATTCCTGTGGGATACACATTATAACACTTTAATGAATATTGTTATATTTCTTCCAAAAAGACTTTGTAAATTTAGACCCTCAATAGCCATGATTTAATGTAGCAGATTTTTTCATGTGCTTGAAAGTTTCATGTGCTTGAAAGTGCTTGTAACTTGTTAGGGTACAAAGCAGAACATAAACTTAATTCTCCATGCTTTCTCTCTTTCCAATAATTTAAGTTAGTTGTCAAATTTCATAGATAATTCTTGAATTTTTGCTGAATTTATAATTTTATGAGGAAAATACGACACTTCAAAAATGTACAGTTGACCTTTAAACAATGTGAGAATTAGGGACACCAACGCCCTATTAGGTCAAAAATCTGCATAGAACTTTTGACTCCTGAAAAACTTAACTGCTAATAGTGTACTGTTGACCAGAAGCTCATAACAGAAACAATTGATTAACACCTATTTTGGTCTTTGGGGAATGATATTATGGATGGTAAACACCTATCTTTTATATGTATTATATACTGTATTCTTACATCAAAGAAAGCTAGAGAAAATAAACTTCAAGAAAGTCATAAGAGAAAATGTTTTCTATTGATGAACTAAAAGTGAATTATCATAAAGGTCTTCATCCTTGTTGTCTTCATGAGGAGTAGGCTGAGGAGAAGGAGGAAGAGGAGTAGTTGGTCTTGTTGCCTCAGGGATGGCAGAGGTTGAAGAAAACTTACATATAAGTGGGCCTGCACAGATCAAACTTGTGCTGTTCAAGGGTTGATATTATTTTTCCAGCCAGTATCTTGGTAGATGTTTCCATTAATGGAGATTAAATATTAAGATTTTTCAATTATATTTAGATTGCTAGCTAAGTCATATAATTATAATTTTGATTATTTGTGTTTTATAAATGTTACTTTCTGAATGAGATATTTTGGATTCATTACATTTTAATTGGTTATGGATAGTGTTTAGCAATGTATTAATTTTGTCATTGTCATGATATATTGAGTAATCTTGCTAAAGTTTCTTTTTAATACTTAGTTTACAATGATGTGTGTTCATTTTTATGTAGGATATCATAATCTCTGCAAGTAAAAACAGCTTTGTCATTTCCTTATTTTATTCTTTTCTCATTGTTTTGGATTGGTTGAATTCTTGACTTAATGGAAACATTCCTGTTAATAGTTGTTGAACACAAAGTGTTAATTTTTGTATGTTTCTTGTAGGTACACTTTATAGTGTTTTGGAAATTATACAAATTAGAATTTTTAAAAACCTGAAATGGACCCCAAATGTTATATGTAGACCTCATTATACTAATTGCCAAGCTACATGTTATTTTCCTTCTTTATTAAAAAAATCTTTACTTAGCAATTGATATTCATTATTTCATTTTCTATTATTCTTCATTCTTTTCTCTGTTTTTAAATTAGATTTCTAATAGTGTTCTCATCTGTATTAGCCTTTTGACAACCGCTTTTTGATGTTTATTATCAATATGCTCTTTGTTGATTTGCATTTGTATTCATCTTAAAGTTAATGACCTTCATTTTTTCCTCATCATTTATTTCTATATCCTTTGGATTTTTTTTTTTCTAATTTCTCTAGTTGAGGGCTGTATTTGTTTCCTAGGGCAACCATAAGGAAGTACACAAACTGTGTGCCTTGAAACATCAGAAATGTATTATCTCATAGTTTGGAGGAGAATACTTGTGTCTTCTTAGCTCCTGTTGCTTTACGGCCAATCTTTGGCATTCCTTGGCCTAGAAGTGCATAACTCCAATCCCTGACTTCATTGTCATATGGTGTTCACCATGTGTGTCTTTGTCTTCACATGGGCATCTTCTTATAAGACACCAATCATATTTGGTTAGAGACCTACCACATTTCAATGTGATCTCATCTTATCTAATTACATCTCCAGTGACTTATTTCCAAATAAGGTCATATTGTAAGGTACTGGGGTTTAGAACTTTAACATATCTTTTTTGAGGAGATGCAATTCAACTTACAACAAATGCTTCTTTATCAGTGTTTTTCTCCATTTCTGTTAATTAATACTATCAGTTCCTATCTATGTTTTGCTGTGACCACATCTCATAAGATCTGATATGTGATATCAGATAAGAAAATTATGCACAAAGTTAGAGCTGTATTTTTATTAACTAGTACTAAAGAAATAAACACATTTCTTGTTAGAACTAGTGGAATAAATTTTCTTGATAAAGATTATCGAGAAAGGATAGAGAGATAAAAGGATCACCTGCAGAGAGTGTTGCCAGAAGGTAGGGTGAGAGATAGAATGTGAAGACTAATGTCAATAAAAATTAGAATATTTGATATTGAAATGCCGTAATGGAGATGAAACATGAGATAATTAAAAGTCAATAGGAGATGATCAGAGGTAATATTGTAGAGACAATCACACAGATAAGTGAAATTTAGAAATTCTGGCAAACAGCAATGCCTCTACCATGACACAGACCATTGGGCATGATGGGAACTTCCAGGATGGGACTAATGGGAGTAAAGCAGTGCTTAGTGTTATGAAGAAACTGAATTGTAGGAAAGTTTCCAAAGTGAAATCTCAGGGAAAACTAAATTACTTAGTATTTAAACTGTACAGAAGGTATAGACTAGATCTCAAAAATAACTTAATTTTAGAAGTAGAATGGGGAGATAGCAAGATCAAAGTGAGTCCCATCATAAAGTTTCTGATGCTTATCTATACTGACTTGAGCAAGAACAGTTTAAATCTTTGTAAATTTTCTCTAGAAAGATACCTATGTGAGTCAAGTTGCAATTAAGTGTTCTCAGCTAGCACTGTATCTGCTATTCATGATAGGCAGTTAGAAAAGATTTCTTAAAAGAAAAAAATAGAGCTAATTGTTCCAGTTTTTAGAGATAAGAACTGCAGTGAATTGAAAGGAAGTAGTAGTATATAAATTTCTAATATAGCAACATGCCATAATGGTTTATTTGCATATGTACTTTTGCGTTAGGTGAAACGAGAAAAAGTTGTTCAAAAAAGAGCAGAGACTTTGGAAACGTTGAACATTTTACTCACCTCAGTTAAAATTTTTAATGGCTATTTTATTGTAACCAAACAGAGCTATAAAGATGATCAGTTAAGATCATCATGAATAAATTCTACAGTTTTATGTGTGTAATCCTGCATCTAGCTATACAAACAGCTTTTCAGTCTCAACAAGTTTGATGGTTACATAGCATCCAGAGACTTAAAGCAAATGAAAAATCAAAGTTGAAATAACATTGGTATTTATTATGTAAAGTTTAAACATGGCATTGCTAGGTTTACACTTAAATTTATACGTATTATACCTTCCCAACTGCAGGCAAACTCAAGAAAGCATTTATGATAATATACTTTATGCTTCAAAATTAAAAACTTGAAACTTCTCACCACAATTCTTTATTACACAATTTGAGTAAAAATATATAGTAGAAAGAAAGGTATATGAACTCTCTATTTTCAGAGGGTTTAGAAAGACTATGCTCGTAGATTTAATGTTTGTGAGGTAGAAAGATGGAATTAAAGTACTTATTTTGCATTTTATTATGAATTTTTTAAGCAATTCTGTTTATAGAATTATTAGAATAGCCAGTGTTGTTGCCATGCTTTTATTTTTGCAGGATACACTACTACAAACTACTAGGAATCTGATCCATCGAAAGATAGCAAAGGGGTCACAAGTAAGAAGTGGATGCATTACCTTTGTTTATAATGCAATGTACTGAGTGAATACTGAAATAGAAAGGATGCTGCTGCTGAGATCTGAACCAAAATTAAGCCCTTTTTTCTGTTATGGGAACTGTTTTTTCATTTCATATGATATGTTGTTTATTCAGGCAAAATTATTCTGTACTTTCTTCCATAGCGCACACACAGTTTTCAAATGAAAGAAACAGTTGTTTTGAGAATGATGTTTTCATTATTATGGTCATTTAAATGACACCTCAGTTTCATCTACTTTCTCCTTAACAACCTAATTCCAGTTTTGTTTGTTCTTTTCTCTCACTATAGACAATAGGCCTCTGATAAAACATTGTGTGTGTGCTTGCAAAACTAGAAATTTTTTTAAAAAAAGAATCAAATACTCTCTTCACAACTCTTACTCGTGGCTTGGCTAAACCTTATTCATCCTAATTTTTAATTCTCAAATGAAATGACATTTCCTCAGAGAAAGCTTTCTTGACTATCTCTTCAGTTGGACTTCCTTTTATTAGTCTGTATTCTAATCAATTTTTACTTTTATATTTGTAATTTTATATTATTTGTGCATTGACTGTGTTGTCAAATGTATCTACAAGGACTACATAGATCATTATGAGTTTACATATTGTTTGGTGCGTAGTAGGCTTGTAATAAACATTTGTTAAATAAAAATAAAAATGAATAAATGAGTGGACTTTTTGTATCCCATTCAGGTCTACAATTTCAATGCTTTTCTATAAAAATATTTTTGAATAAATAAAATTTATTAAATTTTCAGACTTAACTGGTGCATGCTAACAGACAAATATATGGAGGAATAATGTATTTCACAATTGTTTTGGTTATTGGGATTTTCCTCCCAGATTCTCATTTCAAAGGTGATATTTGGAAGTGCTTGGAAAAATAAGCAGACATAATCTGTATCATATTTTTCTTTATGCCTCAAACCATATTTCTTAGGATTAGGGATATTTTCATTATTTGTACAAAGAAATACAATTGACTCTTTGGACCTTCCATCTGGGTTAAGACATAAGTTAAATTATTTAATGCTCTATATTTTATAGAACAACGATGGAATAAATTGCTACCCTCTTTAGGGTCTAGTCTCAGTGCTGTACGCTGACCACTTTATGAGATTCTGGATCCCATGGGATTTAAATTCCTAGCTCAGGGAGCTAGAAGATATTTCATATTGTTTGCTCTGTTGGTTAACTGAAACTTAGTCTCAGGGGTACCCTGTGATAAAGGATTTGGAGGATCCAGAAATTCCTTAGTATTGTGAAAGGAGGCATGTAAAGACTTAGAGAAGTCTCTAAGTTAAATGTTGGAAGAGATTTATTATGTGTGACAGTCATTTATTGCCATCCCTCCCTTCTGCTACAGACCTTATCCCTAGAGGTTGTTCTCATCTACCAGATACTGAGAGATACACTGGTGTCAGGAACATTAGCATCCTTCAGTGCACTTCAGTGACTGTCCAGTGACTGTCCTTTGTAAACCAGCGATGCAGGAAGGAGATGATCCATTGGGACAAGCTGTCTGACTTTAGGAAGGTAGTAGCAGCGCAACAGGCAAAGTGGGAGTATTTGTAAGAGTTAACAGCTATGGTGCCGAACAAAATGATTAGACCTTTGTAAATCATTGTTTTAGGCCAATTGATTGTAATGACTGTAGAACTCAAAAGATGGGAAGCTCATTGAATTCTGATTCTTTTTAACTGTACAAACTCTAGGTATAATGGGAAAAAAAGAAAAAATTAACACTGACTGAGTTGTCACCTTAGGAAGTCATGAACCCTCACCCAATTCTCACATCAGAGTCATTGCATAGCCTCCACCCATCCCATTGAGTGAATGGGAATGTGGATACCTCTGAAAAAGACTCTTGTGAAAACATCATTAGTTTTTACTATAGATTTTCCTGCTGTCTTTTCCTAAAGACACCAAGAACCTTTTATGAGAGTCAGCGTGGCTGCTGATATTTGGAGGGTGGTGACCACTGGCTCTGAGATGAAGCTGGTGGTGCTCGGGGCACGTAACACCATTCTTGTCTTCCAGGCAGTGTTGTGTCTTGTAGGCATCAGTTGACAAGTGGAACTTTGTCCCAGTTCTATCTCACAGCCAGCCCAGGGGCTTGCGACACAGTTCTGGGTTTTTGTTTCTCAAGTACTTCAGAATGTCACTGGCACTGTAGCCAATGGCAAGATGATGGCCAGGGTGCTAGATTCTGATGATCAAGGTGAAATATAATGCTTTCCACACAGTGAGGAAAGGACATTGAAGCTCTGGAATCCTGAGCATCTTCTGACAAGGAACACAAGTTAGGAGAAAACAAAGAAACCTCTGCAGACACATCCACAGAGAGATCAGACGTCAGGAATATAGACTGGATCACCTCATAAGGGAGGAAGCCTGGCCCAGAGGTGAAGGCAGAATGAAAAAGGAATATTGAATCAGGGAGAACAACATTATAAATACTGATGAAGCCCTGGTGAACAGTTGGAGAAATGAGAACAGTAATAGCTCCTCATATTCTTCTTGCATGATCATATTTAGTAGTAACTAATTATTAATCATATTCTTTTTCATTTCTGTAGTATTTCATGAATTTTTTTGTTGTTACCTTTTATAATTGGTCTATAATTTACAAAAAATAAAGATAGCATTGAAACTGGAAGAGAAGAGAATTAACATTACCTAGAGTTAAGTGTAATAATTGATATGACTTTGGGTCTTCCCTTTCATGGAAACGATGAGCATACTTTCATTTGTCTGAGCTCTCACTGTGCTGTTTATGTGGGAGCATGCTGTTGTTGCAGTTCCTTGGGAATTTAAATATGAGGAGAAACCTGTGTGTAAGTGTGGAGTATCCAAGGGTCAGTAGTGGAGATTGTCTTGGTCAGTATTTATTTTAGCACCCAAAGCTAGGATCCAAAGGTGATTTAGTTTCCATTGGAACAAAGCTTTGGTTCAGAGCTGAGTTACACTGAGAGAAAGGCAAGTATCCACTATGCTGACTTTGGTCTTGAGAGGTAGTGTGGCTCTGGCCCCAACAGCCATGTTGACAATTGCAGATTTTGTTGCTTTTTAAGTGAGCTGGAATCAGCAGTTAACTTGGTGCCCCAATGCGGCCTAGATTCTCTTTCTGTACCTTTCAAACAATTCTGTGAATAAGTCATGTTCCCTATTAAGCCTATTTTTTATTCAAAAATAAATGTGAAATGCCTTCTCTTGTCTGAAACTAAGAACACTGGCTCATACAGAGAATAATGTTATAGTCACGTATCATGTTGGAGTTCAACTAAAAGCACAAATTTGAAGAATTTATCTCACATCTCTAACCTTCTCACTCACTTCTTAAATATGGATACTCAGTTCTGCTCATCTTAAATAACTGATATGAAAATCAACTGAGAATGGATGTGAAAATTATTAAGAACTTTAAAGTCACATAAACACAATGTGAAGGTTAATGCCAATGTACAAACAGTTGTGAGAGAATAGGGTTGTGGTTGAAAATGGGTCCACCATAAGTTGAGAAGGGGAACTTGTCCATATTTAAATGCTTCTAGAAAAGTCTCAAAAGCATGTAGATATGAAAAATATCTGGAATGTCAGTAATCACTGATTTCTTAAAGGGAAAAACACAAATAATCCACATACAACATGGGGAGAAAATAAGATGAAACAATAGAAAGTCATTAAAACTTATTTCATTCTATAATTAATAAATATAATCGCAGTTAAGACATAAAGTGTTCTTAAAACATAAAAGCTAGAAGAGAGGCAAAACATAAAAAGATAATTACCAAAGATTTTGTATATATTCTATGTTTGTAAAAAGTATTTTCGTTTCAGAAAGTGAATTTGACAGTTTAATGCAACAATTTCAAAATTTGAAGTATATTTTAATATGAAAAGAACAAAGAAGTCAGAATGCATAGCGCACAAGCTCTGAAACAGCTTCTCCGATGTGCATTCTTCACAGTAACTTCAGTGCTCAGCATTATGTGTTGATGGTTATTGGTCAATGGTATAATTGTGGACAGCATCGTACAGAAACTTATCATAAAGACCATTTCACTTTGCAGTGAGAAAAATATGAATTAAGATTATATTCTTAACAGATGACAAAGGAAAACTAATTCATAGTTTAAACCAGTAATACATAAGAAAAGCAAAGTTGTAGCTCTATAAAATGGAAAGATAATTTAAAATGGTGAAATTATACAGCAAGTCTTATAAAGCATGAATTTGCTGCATTTTTTATATGTAATACATATGCTTTTAATGTGTTGTAAAGTATATATATAACACTAATATACACAATATATAAATTGATTTAAATTTCATCCCAGTATATGTAGGTAAAGGGGCACAGTTAGATTAGACTTGTATTCTTATTTTTTTGAATTTTTTTATTTTTTAAATTTTATTTTATTTGAGGTTTCAGGATACATATGTAGAACATGCAAGATTGTTATGCAGGTAACTTGTGTCATGGTGGCTTGCTGCACCTATCAACCCATCACCTAGGTATTAAGCCCCACATGCATTAGCTATTTATCCTGGTGCCCTCCAACCCCCCAACCCCTGATAGGCCCTGGTATGTTTTGTTCCCCCACGCTGTGTCCATGTGTTCCCATTGTGCAGCTCCCAGTTACGAGTGAGAACATGTGGTATTTGTTTTTCTGTTCCTGTGTTAGTTTGCTGAGGATGATGGCTTCCAGCTTCATCCATGTCCCTGCAAAGAACATGATCTCGTTTATTTTTATGGCTGCATAGTATTCCATGATGTATATATCCCACAATTTCTTAATCTAGTCTATCATTGATGGGCATTTGGGTTGATTCCATTAGACTTGCATTTAAATCTGCTTCACCAACTAGAGTTTTTAGCTGTATGACCTTAGAAAACATCCTTAATATCTTAGACCTATGTATGTCTTATTATTCAAATCATTTTTATATTTGTTACTTTTATAACTTATTTTAAAATTTTGAATTATTCCATCCTGGTTTTGGAGTACTGTTTGTTCATTGTATCTTATTTCTATTTAATGTATGCCATATTAACTTGACTCTGAAATTTCAGATTTTCTTTTTTTTCTTCAAGTTCTCTTTCATTTTCTAAATTACCAGTTTTCTATTAAGTCAGTCCTCATCTCTTTTTATCTTGATTTCTCTCCTCATTGTATTGTATTTTCCCCAAATATCTGATAACTATGTTTAGAAATGGAGTTTCAGGTTGATTATTACATTCTCTGGAATAGGTTTCCACTTTGAGTGTGTAGATGTGATCTCACAGTCATTCATTCTCCTCAAAGAGAGGTCTGAGTGTGAGATCCAGGTTAATGAGCTGAATATTTTGACTTGAATGCTCCTTTTGCTTCTGGACAGAACAAGCTTCCTTTCATTTTTTTGGCAGATTTTGCTGTGTGGCTGGAGTAGAGGGAGACTTAAACGGACAGCTAATCGTTACATAGTTCTTTAATAAATTACCTGTAGCAGACTTTATTTTATAAATACAGCCATAACAATATCTCCCATTCTTCATATAATGTGATGTTAAATAGTCTCACTAAAAATGGATTCTGTGATTCCTCCTCTTGAATCTGGTTGGCAGATATGACTTCTTAGGGTCGGTCATAAGAAGTTGTACAACTTCTGTCTGTTTCTTCTTGGGACTTTAATTCTTGGAACTTCACCACCATGCTGTGAGGAAGCCCAAGTAACCACAAGGAGAGGCTATGTATAGATGTTCCAGCCTGCATTAACAATTGAGCTCCCAGTCGATAGCTGGCATCAGCCATCAGTCATGTAAGTGAGGCTTTGCATCATGCCAGCCCCTGACTGTGGAATCCGTTTTATTTTTTGAGTGATCCCAGTCATTGAGTTAGCTTCAAATTTAGAATCCTTTCAGCTAAGGCCCCAGATAATGTGGATCAGAGACAAGGTAACACTCTCCAAATATTTAACTCACTGTCAGAATCTGTAAAAATAGTAAAATGATTACTGTGTTGGGGTCTGTTTTGCCACTATGTCTGTGGTGGTTTTCACTAATTAAGATTTCAGTACTACTCTCCTTTACTGTCATGAGCTATTCTGTTGTGTGTGTTTACTGACTCGGCTCTGATGTAGAAACTTGGCTGTGCTTTACAGAGAAAAAAGACTTCTGGCTCTGAGGCACCTTCTTTTGTGCATGTGCTCAGCCTGGTGACTTGCGCTGGGCCTTAGTCACCCACTGCCTGTCTTTGAAAAGCTCATCAATACCGATGTTTACTCAGTGTAACTTGTGCTTTCTTAGGTATTTAAATATTTGTGCCAATTCAATGGAGATTGAATAAGAAGGAGAGTATATGTGATCTCTCTGCCATCTTGTAATGTTAACCAAAAAAGTCTAGTTAACAGATGCTTCAAAAGCTTTCTTCCAAAAAAAAAAAAAAGAACTTCATAAAAACATCTAATTGTATACTTTCATGTATCGTTTACTTTTTTATACTTCATAGGGGCCATTATCTATAAAATAAAACAAAATTTGCTAATCAGTAATGTCTGAATCACAATTAAGCAATGTGAAATGATGAACAATAAGACTGAACTTTTGGATTGCTTGGAAAAATATTCTCAGCCAGATCCTGCCAGCAAACCAGTTACAATTAAGGGCTCAATTCTTCGGGAGGCATTGATTCTGGAAGTCCGCTAACATTTCATGAAAGAATTTACTGATTGATTTCATCTAATGATTTGCAAGACTATTTAATGAAGTAAAATATGGTAAAAGCCTAGTTTAGTGTCTGGAAATGGACAAAGTCAAAAAGAAGTTGTTATGTTATGTTCTCCTTCATCAATATTTGGAAATCAAATGGGTTGTTTGGACTTGGCCAAAATTAACTCTTTAGTAGTATATTCACGTATTTGCATAGATTTTAAAAAATCAATGTAGAGCGAATCATCAGATGTTTTGATGCTATATTAGTTTGTACTTTCAAATAATTACAATTATTAAAAAAGAACATATACATTTTTATAACATTTGACCTTTGCTGGAGGTATTCAGTCAGAGGTTAGAGACCATCTATTGCAGGCGTTGTATAAGGAAAATATTAGACCTGGTGACTTCTAAGATACACTTAACCTCCAGATTTTTTTTTCTTTTTCTTTTGGTGGTTGAGGGGACAGGGTCTCTATTGTCAAGACTGGAGTGCAGTGGTGCAATCACATTTCACTGCAACCTACTTCCCAGGCTCAAGCAATCCTCCCAACTCAGCCTCTTCAGTAGCTGGGACAACAGGTGCTCACCACCATGCCTGGATAATTTATTTATTTATTTTTTGTAGAGAAAAATCTCATTGTCTTGCCCAGTCTGGTCTTGAACTCCTGGGCTCAAGTTGTCCTCCCACCTTGGCCTCCCAAAATACTGGTGTTACAGGTGTAAGCCACAGTGCCCAGCCAAAATATTTTGACGACAAGAAAATACTATGGAAATATTTATACTTTTTTTGTTATGCTTAATTTTTAAGTTAAATTTTAAACATTTTCTTAAAAAACAAACACAATTTGTTATTAGAATTAGTTTATTCTTTGAGTCTTTGAAATTTTACTTATGAAGCACTAAATTCTTCAATGATAATGACTCTTGCTTTAAATGTCTAAAATGAAGCCAAATGTTTCACATGAATTTCATATTACTTCGTATATTCATATATATATATATGCACACACACACATATGCACTTAAATTTGGAAATTAACTGGATCAGGAGAAAATTCAGTCATTTATTAAACTCAATGTGGTTTTAAGAAATGATATATTTCAAAACTTTATATTCTCTATAATATTTAGTGCCTTCCATAACTGTTAAACTGTAAACCTTTAAAGACATATGTACATTAAATCTAAAAAAAGTTTGACCATTTTAAAAGAATGACAATCATAAGTTCATAGAATAAATTATGAAGATGCTATCACTTTTTGCATTATTGCTGGTAAACATGTTAGCATTTTTGTATACCAAATGTTGAAATGTGTCCAGTACAATTTTTATTTTGGTTATGAGCATATTAACACTACCAAGGTTTGTCCTGCAGTAAATACAACCTGAAGTTCTGGATCAGTACTTTTAATATGGTATTGAAGTACAGCAGTGTTTAGGTATCTGTGTAATTTTTTCCAGTCATAGATGTATTAATTTTCTATTTCTTCCATAACAAATTACCACAAACTTAGCAGTTTAAGCAACACAGTTCACTGTCATGTGCTTCTGTTAATCAGAGGTCAGACACAGGTCTCAGTGAACAAAAATGAAGGGGCTGGCAAGATTGCATTTCCTTCAGGAGGCTCCAGAAGAGAATCTGTTAATGTAATCTTTTTGTTGTTGGCAGAATTCAGTTTCTTGCACAGATGAAGTCTTGTTTTGTGGCTGGCTGTTGGCCAAGGACTTTTCCTGGTTTCTAGAGGTCGCTCCTGCTTTGGCCTGCTTCCTACATCTTCCAAGCCTCCATTTTCCAAGTGTTGGATTGAGTCCGCATGTACATCTCTCTGGTTGATACTTTGGCTCCCATATTTTGCTTTTAAGGACTTATGTTATTAAATTGGGCCCACTGAAATAATCCAGGATACTTTTTCCATCTCAAGTCCACAGTCTTAATTACATCTGCAAAGTCCTTTTTTCTTGTAAGGATTAGGACATAGATATCTATAGGGGGCCACTATTCTGCCTTGATACAATAGATATATAGATCAAAGTAACTGATGATTATAGAACTACTAGTCATATCTGTGTCAGCTTTGAAAGAGCATATGCATTAGACATTATGTTTATATTCTCAAAATAACATATATTATAATTCAAACTGTTGGCTCTCAAATTAGAGAGTTAAAGTTTTACTGCTTCATGTGCAGTTCTTTTACAACACTCTTCTCCAGGAAAGGATTTTCTACTGTTTAATGTCTTCTCCTCATTACCCCTCCTTTTCCTAATTTCTGGGACCCTAACTAATCTACTAATAATCATCATCATAACAATAACTAAATTCCCTTTTCCTGACAGTCTAATATGGGCCTTTATTGTGCTATAAGCACTGGTGCATCATCTTGAAGATCTGTAGTAGCCCCCAAAAGCTTCACAAGTTACCAAAATCTTCCAGGTAGAAAGTCATAAATTAAAGTCACAAATAACTGCACAGTCTACAGATTTTTACTACCTTAACTTGTTTATCATTTTAAAGTGTAATTTTAGAAAATGTAAATTTGAGTTAGAAGTAAGGAAAATCAAAAATGTTATATAAATTATGAATGTTGGTATAATTCCCTTTTTATAAAATTTGTGCCTTGATTATTTAAAGACTAGTACTTCATTAAGATTTTATCTGGAAAAAGACAGATTATTCTTATTATTTTGAAGATTATATACTAAAATATTATTTTACTAAAATGTTACATTGTTATCTTTTGAATTTTCAATGGTAATTCTAATTATATGCACATTTAACCATCAAGTCTTTATTAGCCTGTTTTCGTGGTTTTCATAAAGACATACCTGAGACTGGACAATTTACAAAAGAAAGAGGTTTAATGGACTTATAATTCCACATGGCTGGGGAGGCCTCACAATCATGGCAGAAGGTGAAAGGCACTTCTCAGATGGTGGCAAACAAGAGAAGAGAGCTTGTGCAGGGAAACCCCCATTTATAAAACCATCAGATTTTGTGACGCTTGTTTACTGTCATGAGAACAGCTTGGGAAAGACCTTCCCCGTGGTCCAGTTACCTCCTACCATGTCCCTCTTACAACACATGGGAATTTAAGATAAGATTTTGATAGGGGCACAGACAAACCATGTCATTCTGCCTTGGCCCCTCCCAAATCTCATGTCCTCACATTGCAAAACCAATCATGACTTCCCAACAGTACCCCCATTGAGTCAGCATTAACTCAAAAGTCCACAGTCCAAAGTCTCATCTGAGACAAGGCAATCCCCTTCTGCCTATGAGCCTGTAAAATCCAAAGCAAGTTAGTTACTTCCTAGATATAACAGGGGTACAGCATATAGCTGTTCTAAATGGGAGAAATTTGCCAAAACAAAGGGGCTATATGCCCCATGCAAGTCTGAAATCCAGTAGAAAAGTAAAATCTTAAGGCTCCAAAATGATCTGCTTTGACTCCAAACCTCAAATCTAAGTCACACTGATGCAAGAGGTGGGTTCCCATGATCTTGGGCAGCTCTGCCTCTATGACTTTGCAGGGTACAGCCTCTTTCCTGGCTGCTTTCATGGGCTGGCACTGAGTGTCTGCAGCTTTTCCAGGTGCATGGTGCAAGCTGTCAGTGGATCCACCATTCTGGGGTCTGGAGGACAGTGGCCCTCTTCTCACAGCTCCACTAAGTGGTGCCCCTGTAGGGACTCTGTGTGGGGGCTTGTACCCCACAGTTCACTTCCATATTGCCCTAGCAGAGGTTTTTCATGAGGGCCTTGTCCCTGCAGCAAACTTCTGCCTGGATATCCAGATATTTTCATACTTCTCTGAAATCTACTTGTAGGTTCCCAAACCCCAATTCTTGACTTCTGTGTGCACTCAGGCTCAACACCACATGAAAGCTGCCAAGGCTTGAGCATTGTACCCTCTGAAGCCACGGCCCAAGGTCTATGTTGGCCCCTTTCAGCCACATCTGGAACAGCCACGATGCAGGGCACAAAGTCTGTAGGCTGGGCTGCACACAGCATAGGGACCCTGAGACCAGTCTAAGAAACCATGTTTTCCTCCTAAACCTCCAGGCCTGTGATGGGAGGGGTTACTATGAAAACCTCTTACATGCCCTGGAGACATTTTCCCCATTGTCTTAGGGATTAACATTTGGCTTCTCATTACTTACGCTAATTTCTGCAACCAACTTGAATTTCTCCTCATAAAATGGGAGTTTCTTTTCTATCATATCAACGGGCTGCAAAGTTTCCAAACTTTTATGTTCTGTTTGCCTTTTAAAACTGAATGCCTTAAACAGCACCCAAGTCACCTCTTGAATGCTTTGCTGCTTAGAAATTTCTTCTACCAGTTACCCTAAATCATCTCTTTCAAGTTCAAAGTTCCACAAATCTATAGGGCAGGGTTAAAATGCTGCCAGTCTGTTAGCTAAAACATAACAAGAGTCACCTTTGCTCCATTTTCCGACAAATTCCTCATTTCTATCTGAGACCACATCAGCCTGGACTTTATTGTCCATATAACTATCAGCATTTTGGGCAAAGCCATTGAACAAGTCTCTAGGAAGTTCCAAACTTTCCCACATTTCTTGTCTTCTTCTGAGCCCTCCAAACTGTTCCAACTTCTTTCTGTTACCCAGTTCCAAAGCCGCTTCCATGTTTTCAGGTGTCCTTACTGCAGTGCCCCACTCTTCTGGTATCAATTTACTGTATTAGTCTGTTGTCACACTGCTGATAAAGACATACCTTACTCTGGGCAATTTACAAAAGAAAGAGGTTTAATGGACTTATAGTTCCACGTGGCTGGCGAGGCCTCACAATCACGGTGGAAGGTGAAAGGCATGTCTCATATGGTGGCAGAGAAGAGAACTTGTGCAGGGAACCTCTCCTTTATAAAACCATCAGATTTCGTGAGACTTACTCACTACAGGAGGACAGCATAGGAAAAACCTGCCCCATGATTCGGTTACCTTCCACGAGGACTCTCCCATGACTTGCAGGAATTTAAGATGAGATTTAGGTGGGGACATAGCCATACCATATCGAAGTCTAACTTCATAACAATGTTTGGCATTAAAAATGAGGAGAGAGGATGGGGCAAGATTGTTGAACAGAAGCCTCTTCCAATCATCCCTGCAACCATAACACCAACTTTGTCAACTATCTACACAAAAAACACCTTCATAAGAACCAAAAAGCAGGTGAGCAATCACAGCATCTGGTTTTTAATTTGTATCAGTGAAAGAGGCACTGAAGAGGGTAGGAAAGACAGTCTTGAATCACTGATGCCACCCCTTTATCATACCCCACTCTTCTGGTACCAATTTACTTTGTTAGTCTGTTTTCACACTGCTGATAAAGATATACCTTAGACTGGGCAGTTTACAAAAGAAAGAGTTTTAATGGACTTACAGTTCCACGTGGCTGGGAAGGCAGCAGCCTTGTGGCTCGGAAGAATCTGTACGGTTGGCAGAGGGAGATCACTGTGATTGTGGGACCGTGCATTGAACCTGGTGCTGCCCTGTCATGGCGGGAAGCAATTACCTTGTGGAGCTAAGCTGATGTCCACACATGGAGGGCACAGCTGAACCAGCACTAGCAAGAGGGGAGTCAACCATCCCAGTGGTTGGAACTTGAGTTCCAACAAGACTTGCCACATAAGCTAAAGTGCTCTTGGGTCTTAGGTAAACTTGAAAGGCAGTTTAGGCTATAAGGACTGCCACTCCTAGGCAACTCCTAGTCCTATGCTGGGCTCATTGCTAATGGATATAGTGGGCACATGACCTAATGAGAAACCAGCTGAAGTGGATAAGGGAGTGCTTGCAGTATTTTGTTAAAATATACAATTGTGTGCTTGGATGTCATATTCTGCAAGAGTATCAGTTTTCGTAGAAGTGTAAGTTGTACATACCAAATCAGAGCCCTCTATGGGTATATATGAAGACCTTTTACAGAAAATACAGTGTCAGATTCTCATGCTGTCCTTCCATGCCAAACTATTAAGCTATGACTTTCTTAAAAAATGGTTAATGTATTTATTGAAGAAAGAGAAGAAGAAGAGGAGGAGGAGGAAGAGGGGAAGAGGAGGAAGATGAGGGAAAGGTTGAAAGGGAGGAGGAAGTAAAGAAGGAAGGAAAGAAATATAAAATCTGCTAAAATCGTTTTAACAAATACTGAGATATCTGTGGCTGGGATGGGAAAAGATAGCATGATTCCTATGTCTGCCAGTAGACTTAGGACACAAAATTAGGAGAGACTCCTACTTTTTATTTCCAGTCAAGGACCTTTTCCACTTTAATGCTACTTAGCAAAAAATCCTTCTAATTCTAGGATTAAGTCCAAAAATATGTAAGAGAATAGTGCCAGTGAGACCACAGGGAGAGGCAGTCATAATATATAAACAAAAAGTCCTGCAAAACTGACAAACTCTAAACAGAATCTGTTTCTAGGGATAAAGATGTATTGAAAAGCGAGACTTTTACATTGCACTCTAAATTTTGTACTGTTTTGTTTGCTAAAATTTTACTATGTGTATACGTTGTATTTTTTTTAAGATGGTGTTTCGCTCTTGTCACCCATCCTGGAGTGCAATGGCAGGATCTCGGTTCACTGCAACCTCTGCCTCCTGGGTTCAAGCGATTTTCCTGCTTCAGCCTCCAGAGTAGCTGGGATTACAGGTGTGTGCCACCATTCCCGGCTAATTTTTATATTTTTAGTAGAGACAGGGTTTCACTATATTGGCCAGGCTGGTCTACAACTCCTGACCTCGGGTAATCCACCTGCCTTGGCCTCCCAAAGTGCTGGGATTACAGGCATGAGCCACAGCACCTGACCTACATTGTATGTTTGATGAAGAAATGAAAACAAGTAATATAATTTTCAAGGCACAATAAATAAATAATACTTTAAATACATTTGATTAGTGTAGGCAGACAAAATAGTGTCCTGATTTGTTTTATGTTTTGTTCCCAAAAGTTTCTGTAACCACTCTCATTTAGTTGATTCTTCTCAATATTAAATCAATAAAACAGTATTACCACTTTATTCGGGCTGGGATGGAGACAATCCTGCAGTCACCAAATCTTAGCTGGGATTCTCCTACCACCAAGTTTACAGCTTATTACAGGAAGAGACAAAACTAAAGGCTAAACAGAATAGAATAAAATATTAATAGCTGTGGTTAAATGTAAGGAATGGAAGGAGCAGATTTTTGTGAGACAAAAAAAATAGTATGTGGGAGTCTTGGTCAGATTGGGAGGCCAGGGCATGCCTACTGGAAAACAGAAATGTCTTAAAGTGTGACCTAAGTTATGAATATAAGTTAGCTGCAGAATCGTGAAAGAATTGTTAAGGACTATGTAGAAAATGGTTTTACTTCCACTTTCTCCTGAAACCTCTCTCTCTGTATCTGTCTCTGTCACACACACACACTCAAAACATTGAATGGGATTGCAACAGACTTTTGAGAGTTGGAAAGTAGATGAACAAGAGGTTTTAATAAAGCAAGTAAGACAGCCAAGAAACAACCTGATTTGCACCAGCAGATAAAGGGGCACTAGAATTAGAGTTCACCAGGTACCTCTGTAAGTAGGGACAAATGTGAAGCTGAAAACAGGAAGCTGGGTTGAGAATTGATTCAATATACAGGTATATTAAATGCATTTTCTACTTAATGATATTTCGAATTTATGATGAGTTTATCTGAACATAAGCCCATCATAAATCAAGATACATATGGAAAAGAAAACCTTTGAGGTAATGATTCCAGAAAGTTATTTTTAAAGGGACTAACTCAGCTGATAGGCAGGCAACATTTTGTCCTTCCCATCTTCCTCCTTAAGAATGGAGGAATGGAGGCCATATTCTAAGGATAATAAAGAAGAAAGACACAGCGAGACCTGATCCGTGATGACTGAGGAATCTCCCTTCCAGCCCTGGATGACTGACCTTTTCAGATTTCTTGAAAGAGAGAGAGATTGGTAGGGGGGATGGGGGAAGGCTGTTTTTTGTTTGAGTTAAAGTTATTTAGATTTTCAGGTTTTTATAATTACACTTAATACTGATAGAACTCTCAATGTTATATCATTTGTTTTGATACGAAGTCCTCAGTCAACATGTATCTCCCTCATATTTTTGCATACTTGGGATGTCTTTAGATTTGCATTTTAAGACCCACTCTATCTTTTAAGGTAGAGTTCCTCTGCAGTAAAGAGTAAATTTATTTGTATTTTCCATTTTATTGCACTCATTTTTGTTAAAATATACAATTGTGTGCTTGAATGTCATGGCAATGATATTAAAGTTCTGAATGCATATTCTCAATTTATACTTGGTTTCTCTATTTGTCTTGTCCCAGACCAGCAGTGGTGTGTGCATTGCATTTCCAGTAGCACCATCTTAAGGGAGGTACCTGTATCTCTGTCATCTCTCTCTCTCTCTCTCTCTCTCTCTCTCTATGTGAGTGTGTGTGTGTGTGTATGTATGAATGAATATTTTACCAGAACTCACTTGAACAACTTTTAGGCAGGTGTAAAACTGCAGTCTTATCTGCACTTGGAAAAGAGAAACCAAACCAGACGCAAGTGCTTTTACTTCTGAACAATGTTTTTTTCGACTCTTTTTTTTTAATAAAAAAAGAATTTTGAAGTCCTTCTGATTTTTAAATTAGTATGCAGTATTTTTATTTCAAACTATTTTGATTTTTCAAATTGGATATTCCTAGGATTTCTTTTGTTCCTGAAACCACAACTGTCACCAAGATATATCTAGATATTAGTCCATTTCAAATATAATTTTGTTGATAATGGGTAGTCACATAGATTTATTCAGCTCAGAATAGTTCTCTTCTATAAGAGATTCTTTTATTTCCTTTTGTTATCTTGCTTTCCCAGTTATATAGTCTGGATCGCCAGTCTGTCTTATGTCTCACTCGTATTTTCTTTTTTTTTTTTTTTTTCTGATTAGGAGTGACCTTCAGTAGCAGTGATTTGATTTCTCCAATAGAAGTAAAGCTCTGCTTTAAAAATTCCATGACCATGACATATGTTTAATCTACTGAAAAAGGCTCCTGGGAACTTTGTCCCGGTTGCTTTTATATACCTGCTTCGAAGTTAGTCTTAATAATTTCATTTGTTTTGTGTAAAAGACTTCTGCTGAATTGAGCCATTTTACAGCAGTTTTCTATAATAAGTGAGTTTAAACTTACTAGAGATTCCTTTCTCTTAAAATTTTCTAACAAATTTACTGTGTAGTTTTAGGATACACATAAAATTTTATCAAAAACAGTTTCCTACTTTGCACATTCAGGGGCTGTATTTGCTTTCCTTTGTGTAATCTTCCACCTTTTGTATCATTTTCTTATCTTTCTGGCATAATCTTGGTTTAAGTTTATAAAGCTTTCTTCAACAAGGAAGTACTATGGAGACTGAATCAATAAATAGGGGTGCATTCAGCAACATTTTCTTTCAGGCTTTATGTGCATTTATTATTATTCATAATTTAACATTTATTGAGCACTAAGAATCATTTTCTGCTTGTAACAGAGAAGTAGATGTTATCTCTTCCCAGCAGGCTTATATTTTCATGGATAATTCCATTTTTAAATAGCCTCAAAAGTTAACCCTCACTGTTAGATAAGCCAAGGGAAAAAAAAAAAGATAAAGTTTTAATAAACTTTGTATTAAAATTTATTTTTGCCCATAAAATCCTGACCTAATGTTTGCATAGAGATTAGAATCTTGCTAAAAGTGTGATTGACATGCCAGAGTATTAACTAAAAGATATGATTTTGATTTATGCAGTAAAACATTATAGGATTGAACTCTAAGTGAATTCCATTAAAACTGGGTTGAACAGAATAAGCTATCTGACCCAGATACAAAGTCATTTGTATTTCAAAGCATTCCAGATAATCTCGGTCTGTTTCATTGTTGCTGTAAACACTCAGTTAGAGTCTCAAGTGGGCTATAGCATCCATTTTAGTTTAGAAATTCAGTAACTTATCTAGTTTATTCTGAGAAAGTCAGATTCTGGAGGTAATTCTATGATCTATACACCTTGCTTGACACTTATGAATTAGGTATAATATTAATGTGGATTAAAGCTGATCAAAATAATAAAGAATGTTTATTGACTAAAAGCAAGCTCTACCTCTGTATGCGCCATTTTTATCCTACTGCAACCTGAAACTACATTCTTGATTCTGACCAAATACAAAAATTGAATTACGAGAATGAAATATCAAGCAGATAGCTATTGATGCTTAACAATTTTATATGATAGTCTGTCGTCCAATGAAGCTAATCAATTGATCTGGTATTTGCAGTATTGAAAGTAGAAAATACTTAAAGACAAAACAATACATCATAAATTCTGGAACTTCAAAAAAAGTAATTGAATTAATTTCATTGATCTTCTCTAAGTTACATATTTACAGGTAAAGAAAGATATGCGCTCAGGTCTCTTGAAATTGAAACAATCTCATTATAGTCTAAGATTGGTATGTCCATTTCAATTCTGAAAGCATGCCTTTTGCCGAGGAATACCTGATTACTAGTAAACTAGCAAGTAAACAAATCACAATACTTCATGTCCTTGAAGGGAACATGGCAAATCATCAGTCAGAAGCAAAGATATCGTATTGGGTACCTTCGTCTTCAAGGGATAGGGATGCCTGATTCAAATATGCTTAATGATAAGAAAATTAATAACGTCTTTTCACAAGAAGTCTAAAGATAGGGGAGACTCCAGGTACAGGACATCAGCTCTCTGGCTCTTTGGGTTGTCATAATTCTCTTAGTTTTACTTTCATTGGTCAGCTTCAATGCCAGGTTGGTGGAAATTAAGATGTAGCAGTTCCAGACATTGTATACAGCAATGCCAATGTCCTGGAAACAATAAAGGTCAGTTATTCTGTGTCTCATAGGCAAGGAATGTTTCTGAGGAATTCTTTTATAGCAAACCCTCCTCACTTCCTGTTAAGTAGAACTAAGTCATTTGACCTTCCCTAAACCATTCACTGTAAGGAGATTTCAGCTGCCATGGGTGGATATTGAAAATGAAATCACAGCAACCATTGCAGAACGACATTTGTATAGCATAAGAGTACATGTAGAAAAAGGTATCTTAATTTGAACTTTTCAGAAGTGATACACTGATAATCTCTTCACCCTTTTTTGAGACAGGGTCTCACTCCATCACCCAGGCTGTAGCACAGTGGTACAGTCATTGGCTCACTGCAACCTCAATCTCCCAAGCTCAAATGATCCTCCCACCTCAACCTCTCCAGTTGCTGGTGGATGCCATGATGCATGCCATGATGGCCAGATGATTTTTTATTTTGTGTAGAGATGGGGTCTCATTATGTTGTCTAGGATCATGTTGAACTCCTGGGCTCAAGTCATCTTCCCACCTTGGCCTTTCAAAGTGCTTGGATTGTAGATGTAAGCCACCATGCCCAGCTGTATCGTTGCCTTTTTAGAAATAACATGCTGTTATTCTCTAGTGGTTATCTTTTACTTTGTGGTTTGGGGCCTTATAAATACATTTATTTCAATTACTGATTTCCTTATATTTTTGTCTGATATAGTCTCTATGAATCTCATACTTCTCTGCTTTTATGTTTTTACTTACAATTTCATGCATAAATAGATATGTTGTTAGTTTCTTTTTTTTTTTTTCTTTTTTTGAAACGGAGTTTCACTCTTGTTGCCCAGGTTGGAGTGCAATGGTGTGATCTTGGCTCACTACAACCTCTGCCTCCTGGATTCAAGTGATTCTTGTGGCTCAGCCTCCTAAGTAGTTGGGATTACAGGTACCCACCACCATGCCAAGCTAATTTTTCATATTTTTTGTGGAAATGGGGTTTCACCATGTTGGCCAGGCTGGTCTTGAACTCCTGACCTCAGGTGATCCACCCACCTAAGCCTCCCAAATTGCTGGGATTATAGGTGTGAGCCACTGCGCCCGGCCATTGATAGTTTATCTTTCTCTTTAACCTTGAAATGTAAAAGTTTAAACTTTTTGAACTTCCAATACTTAAAAATTTCTTTTTGAACTTCCAGTTCTTAAAAAAATTGCATCTTATAGTACTTAAAAAATAAAACTGGGCTGTTTTTAATCAAATTCCTTGGGTTATTTTGTGCATTTTTAGTTATTTAGGATAATTTATTGCTTTGATTTAACATAGTGTTTTAGGATATACTACCAAAAATTCACATAATTTGATAAATTTTTCCTGTATTTTCCTCAGTACTCTTCCTTTTGGAGAGGAGTTATTGGCACTGCAGAGGTGAATTTGCCAAATTTAGTAAGTGTAAAATTTAAGTAACTTGGAGTACTGGTTTCAGACTTAGATCTAAAAAATCAAGGCCTGATCATAAAATTTGGCCCTGCTAAAAGCTATCAAGACAAACAAACAAACAAAAAACCAAGAGCTATTCAGTAGCGCTATATAAAATGAATATACAGACAGTGATGTGTATTATGTAAAGTTTGTCACTGGTCCCTGATGACGTAAGTGCAGAAACTGAGGAAAACTATTTACTTCATTGGATTTGCTGGACCAATTTGTATATTGTAGACCCCACAAGGCCAGTTGATGTTGGAGTGAGTAGCAGACTGTCATGGCACATAATGTCTTAAAGCTGGTTTGTCAGCTGTTACCCAAAAGTATTAAAATTCCAGAACCAATTTATTTCAGAGAAGACAATTGAATTGTAGCTATAGCTTTATAGGATAAACTATGGTAACTAGCTACCGATGAGATAGTAAAAATTACACCTTGTACAGATTTTGTCATTTTCTTTTTCCTGTATTGTTTTAAAAATTTTGCAACTATTACTTTGTATATCTGTTTTTATTTTATTCTTTCAATTTATTTTTTGATTTAATAAAATATTGATGTAAAATAGGTTAAGGGAAAAACTGATTCTCTGTTACAAATACTTTGAGAAACTCTACCCTAAGGAAACACAGTTAGATCCATTCTAATCTTATATGAGATAAGTGAGCAATGAAAATACAAATACCTGTAAAATGTGTATTAATCCATTGTCACACTGCTACGAAGAAATACCCCACACTGCTATGAAGAAACACCCAAGACTGGGTGATTTATAAAGAAAAGAGTGACTGTGACTCACGGTTAATTGACTCACAGTTTCACAGGGCTGGGGAGGTCTCAGGAAACTTACAATCATGGCAGAAGGCACCTCTTCACAGGGTGGCAGGAGAGAGAATGAGTGCCAAGCGAAGGTGGAAGTCTTCTATAAAGCCACTAGATCTTGTGAGAACTCACTATCATGAAAACAGTATGGGGGAAATTGTCCCCATGATCCAATCACTTTGCACCAGGTTCCTCCCATGACACATGGAGATTGTGGGAGCTACAATTCAAGATGAGATTTGGGTGGGAACAAATCTAAACCAAAATGAAATTCAGCTTTAATATGAAAAGCTACAAGAAATAGTTGCATAGACTGTGTCTGCAAAGATCTCTAGAAGAAATTACTACTCCCCTCCCAGCAGACACGAATCATAACTCTGGCTACCCCATATACTTTACTTCATAAACCCAGTGGTTGTGGGGAAAGAGAGGAGAATCAAATGACCACACTATAACATAGAGTTGTAATAGATGTAGATGAATGTAGGAGCATGACATTAGAGAAGAGACATATAAGTACGGGAAACAAGACTATAGTCAAGGGAGGGGGACAAAAGCCAAAAATGGTGGTTACCAGCAAAAAATAATTAACTTATCCTTCACTCTACTGAGAAGGTCTTGACATCTTGTGTGCCTTGGGTAGGAAGTAGGCTAGACAAGAAGTGTTTCTTAGACTATGATTTCCCCATGGCAGTCAAGTTTTTGAAAATATGTCAAATTTGTTGGAAAGACACTTTCAGAAAGAGCAGCCTGGAGAGAGGCCAGGCAGGAGGAGAATGCTGGAAGATTTTATGGGGCAGGAGATGTGATGAGTCCTGAGGAACTTGTAGCCTGAACTTGGAAGGCCAGTCATACCACGTTCTAGCAGGAGTCATCTAGAAAAAAAAAAAAAAAAAAAAGAATGCTAGTGAGACAGTGGTATATATGGGTTAGGTGACTTGATTTGTATTCTCAGATGGTGACCATATGCTCAACTAATTTACTTTTTGTTTTAAAAATATAATATTTAAGAATTCACTTTGTACTAGGTATGTGCAAATTACTTAGTAAAGATTATTTTACTTAACATATGTAACAATCCTATCACCTGTGATATTATCTCCATTTCATGGATAAAGAAACTGAAGCTTGGAACTTTGTGGCTATTAAATGCTCTTAAATAATGATAACCACTATATTATTCTGCTTCATAATCATTAAAATGTATCTTTATATGTCTTTAGGTTAAGAGTTCTTGTTGTACATTTCAGATACCATAAAAGTTTGGTAAGTAGGAAGGAATATTGCATTGTGGCCACATTTTGAAATTAATTGCCCTAGGAGAATACATGAACAATTTAATAAATATGAGTCTTACACATGTTGAAGGCAAATAATGGAGTAAATATATGGGACAAATGTAGGAATTCAGAAAATTAGAGACATGTTAGAGTGACTATTTCAAAACAGTACTTTGAATGTGTTTACTCTCTCAATGCCGCCTAGGAGAGGAGTTGTCTTTTAAATTAATTCTTTTCCCAGTGGAAGAAATTGGAAGAAAAACATAAACTTTCTTGAGCATTGGCTATTTATACAGGGGACAGTACGCTTAAGTGCATGGCTGCCTTGGAGTTCCAACATTAGAACTAGAAGTTTGCTTCTATATTCTGCCCTTGGCAGGCATGATCAGTAGATTAGGACCCTCTTTCCTCCTGAGTTCAGATTTAACTTCAAAACTCTCAGGAATTGGCACACCAAAATGCCATTACCTATCAATAGAGTAGAGCCAGTCCGAGAGATGACGCCTGTTACTGTCTTTGTGTTAGGTGCATCCCAAACAAGGCTTCATTCTCACTTGTGTAATTTAAGTTTTAATGTAGAATTGACAAAGAACTATGTAAATTTTGAGCAGAATATTGCTGTAATAAGTATAATGTCAGTTGCCTTCAACGTTTTTCAAAGCCATTCCAACCACAGGAAGTCTGCAACCAAATTTTTTTAATGACTTCCTCAGTACTTGAGCACATTTCATTCAGTTTTGACAGTCAACTTCGTTTTGCTTTTGAACTCTGAAAAGATCAAAGCCTCAAGGGGAACAAAGAGGAAGAGATAGCTTTTGTTTAACACAGTTTGTTGCTGTTGTTAAACACATCTTTGTTAAACACATTTTTGACAAAGAGTGATGAGCCCTAAGAAAGAAAAAACCTGATACTGTGAAAAATAGATATGTTTTTATGTGGCTGCTTCATTTGCATGTTGTAACCCCCTCAAATAATTGATAAAGAAATGTCTGCATTTTGATTATTGGCCTGGCTGCTTTTTCTGCTTCAGTCCCTTAACCGCAAATAAATGTTCATTTCTTATATAAAATAGAGAATATGGATTTTATAACAGAGTGTCACCTCCTCATGCATAACACATTACATGGCCAATTCCATAAGGCACTACTAAATTGCTGAGAAAATTACATTTGGATGAGTGTAAACTAATGTTGAATGAAAAATTATATCTCCAACTTTTAATACATTGACTGGAGAACATGTACAACACATGTTTTAAACAGCTAAACCCTTTAGCTTTAGTTTCATTGAAACCTCAAATCTATTGTATTTGTCATGGTGCTCTGAAGGCTAATAACTAGCTTTATTGGAAATACAATGGCACATTGATAGTCCTGTCACTGAAATGTGGTCACTGAAAGGCAGCTGAGGGAATCCCAGACAAGCACTGTCAACAGAGCACACCTCCCGCCTTTTCTTTCGATTACTTAATCTGTAGATGGTCTGAGTTCTTTGTTTCTCTTTTCCTAAGGTTTTATAGGAGTACCACGGCCCTCAGAGGGAAGGTATAACATCAGATTTTTTAAAATACAGGCTAGTCCAATATAGGATTTGATGACGTAGTAGTTTACAAATATGATAGAAATGAGATTTGATTATTTGTGGACCTCAGTCAGTCAGTCTACCTGTCCTGCAGTATTATGAGATGCCTGTGCACTGCTTATGGCATTACGAATAGTAGTAGTCTTTGCATATTTTAAATAAAATTTTGTAATAGTCAAAGACATAGCCATATTTCATGCTTATATAATTAGGATTTCTATGACTGGTCGTTTATAAAATGTGTGCAATAATTTAGAAAGCTGAAAATGTGGATTGTTCCTTATCTGGGATAAAACGAGATTCAAAACCCTTTCTTCCAACTCAAAAGGTCCGGAACACATACTGTTTATCTTGAGACCATTTAAACTCTTAATTAAAATCAGTTTTCCTATATAAACTTCCACCATAGTCCGCTTTGGAGTTGCATTAAATCAACCCTGAATTTAGAAAATATTACAACAGTGGTTTTTTGATCTAATGCTTATCTTAATGCACATACTTTGAGTCCATACAATTTATATTTTAGCACGGTCCTGTGAACACTTTTTGATCAAGTTTGACCATGTTATTGTTCTTAGCTTGTTCATATTTGCATTATAATTAAGTTCAATAAAAGCAATTTAATCAGAAATTGGAAATGAGCTTCAACAAAATCTACAGCAATCAGTTCTTTTCTGCTGACACTGCTATGAAAACAGGATTGTGAGGCACAGAATGAATTAGCTGTATATATAAGAGACTTTAGAATATCTTTTAATATGATTTACAGCAAAATTTACAAAACCAGCATTTAAAACTTAAAAGTAAAAGTAATTTTTTGTTAAATTTAATAATCAGTAAGTCTGATCTCCTTAATTTTGCTCAGTATTGCAATATATTTTAAAGGCATCATATATTTATCAATTTTTGAATAACACCTGGACGTCTATCAATGTGGTAGGTACTGTTTACATCAGAGATAAAAAGAGGTAAAAATCTGTGGTTTTTAAAAATGCATGGAGCATTATTTTAGAGAAAGGGGTAAAAGCAATAAGATAAATACATAAAAATTTGTAACACATTATTGATAAATGTTGAGAGATAAAGTCAAATAGGGAAATGGTTGTGTGGGCAGGAGAACAGGGGCTGTGATTATTCCTGGAGTAGCCTTACTGAAAAGATTATTTCAGAAGGAAGCTATGGATTAAAAATGAATATATCTGAGCAGAGCAAGAATTCTAGGTAGTGGAAACAGCAACTGCAAAGACCCTGAGATGATTTCTTGTCTCATTTCACGGAGTCGAAAGGTGGTCAACCTTTCTGGCTGGAGGAGAGGAAATAAAACAAGATATCAGAAGTCAGGGGCAAAGTTAAGAGGTGAGATCAGTGAAGCAACGGAGTGGCTGATCTTCCTGGGTCTTGATAGTCACATAAAGATGTTGATATTCATTCGTTCAAGAGAGTATCTTGAACCAGGGTCCTGGGTTTGTAGCCATCTTTGCAAAGATTACAATGGTAAGAGAAATCTAGCATGGCTGACTCCACGTTGCATCTAGCCTCATAGGCTGGCTGTTCTTGCATATTCCTGGATGTAGACCAAGATAACCATGGAAAGAATTTAGAGTTTAAATTTGAAGCAAGAATAATAATCCCTTCCTTAAACTAATGCTCTTTTTGCTTGGACAAAAACCACCTTTGTATGACAAATGAAAGGCCATGAGAGTAGGATTATGGAAGGGGCTTGAGTTCTGCTAAGATGTAGATGTGCTGTTTCAGACTTTTATATTCTGGCAGTTGATCACCCCACCTGGACATATGACTCATGACTCAACCAGTCCTGTTGCCTCCACCCATAGGCAGACAATGCACAGTAACTGTTTTCCATGTTCCTATGATTTCATCCCAACTGATCGCCAGCACCCATTTCCTAGCTCTCTGCCCACAAAATTATAATAAAACCCTAGCTTCTGAGTTCACAAGGAGACTGATTTTAGTAATAACTCTAATCCTTCTACTTGGCTAGCTCTGCAGTCATTAAACTCTTTCTCTACTGCAATATCACAGTCTTAGCAAATTGGTTTTATTTGTGTGGCGAGAAAGAAGAACCCATTGGGTGATTACAGTTGGAGGTAGTAAGAAGTTATTTATTTCTGGACACACATTTTTTGCTTTTGTTTATTGAGGTAAAATCCACATAACAAAAAATCATTCTAAAATGTGACATTTAGTGACATTTAGTACATTCATCTCTGTCTAATTCCAAGACACTTTACATGTTCCAAAAGAAAACCCCATACCCTTTAAGCAGTAATTTCCCATACCCTCCTTCTCCTCTTCCCCTGACACCAGTAATCTGCTGTCTGCCTCTCTGAATTTCCCTATTCTGGACATTTCATATAAATGGAATTATACAGCTAAAAGAAAAACTTTAGACAAATTATATTCAAAAGTGTTTATTTGAACAGTGAACAATTCATGAAGCAGACAGCACTCAGAACTAGGAGAGGTTCAGAGAGCTCCACCCAGCAGCATGAGCAGCAAGCTTTTATAGGCCAAACACAAAGGCAAACTAATGAAATCATCCGACTGGCTACAGCTAGGCATTTGCCTTATTTGGGCATGGTCTATGACCAGTTATTTGTCTTCGGCTGACTTTTGGCTGTTTTTTACAAAAATGTATATATTCCTAAGATAGATTTTGGAGTGTTCCTTGGAAATTCAAAGTATGGACAGTCTCAGGTCAATGGCTTTCTACTAATTTAATCCAACTATAAAATATGTGGCCTTTGTGACTGGCTTCCTTTACTTAGAATAATGTTTCTAGGTTCATCCATGTTGTAGCATATATCAGTAATTAATTCCTTTTAATGACAGAATGATATTCTGTTATATGGATACAAGACATGTTATTTATCTTTTCATCAGTTGATGGACAATATATCGTTTCTACCTTTTGACTGTTTTGAACAGTGCTGTGGATACATTTTAAAGTTGGAGTAAATAGGATTTTCTAATACACTGGAAACAGAGTATGAAAGAAAGAGAGAAATCAAACAGCATGGATTTTAGCCTGAGCAGTGTAGACCAGCAGTAACCACCACTAGAAAGGATAAATCTGTGGCAGGATAAATCATCAGCTGGGACAGGGAGATTTAATAGCAGTGATTCAGTTGGGACCTAAAAATTTCAAGATGTCAATTCCAAGTGGATGTATCATAGAAGCAGATGGACATATGATTCTGGAGTCCAGAAAATTGTCATTAGGTGGTACGTGAAGATATGAAAATGTATTAGATCCTGCAGGGACTTAGTGTGGGGAAAACAAAAAGATTTTTGAAGGTTAATTTCTGAGGCCTCCCAATATTTAAAAATTAGGGAAATGAGACAGAAACAATAAAGGAAACTGACTATAAAGTGGTGAGAATAGGTAGAAAAGAACATTATGGAGTAAGAATTCAATATAGATGATGAAAATAACATGAAATGCAAATTGTTAAATTCGTTGAACAAATAATTTATTTTATATTTATGCTTATTTTGGCTTTAGTATTTCTGATACATTTAAAAATTGCTGATGATTTACTGATATAATATAGGAAGATGCAACTGATGTATTTAAGTGAGTACACTATTTTAAAATAGATTTTATTGTAAAAATAATAATATTGAAGTATAAAGCAAGAAATAGATTTTATTAGTTTTAATATTTAATTAAAGTTAATTCTGACAATCACATTTCTGTTGTTGAACCATCAGTGAGGGCAAAAACCAATATGTCATATGAAGGAATGAGTCTTCAGATCTAGGCAAACTGGATCATTCTGTAAAAACAGAGAAATGATCCTTGGGTGAATCAGTTGGATCCTGTGTTAATCCAGTGTGATAAAATTAGAATCAATACACGTTTCTTCCAGAATTTTAGAAACAAGGCACTATAGAGAAACTCCTGAGTTATTGGTAAGGAGAATTATCATGGACCAGCTTTGCTCTGTACAGTTCCAGTTTAGATTTTTAAATCCACATTGACAACTAATAGCTCTTCTTTTACTCTCAGAAGCATCCCATTTTGGAAGATAAATGATTACACTTTTTCTAAGGAAATAAAATGGGTGGATAAGGAACACAAAGGATAGTCTTGATGCTGTCTCATTTGTCCAGGGAAATAGAACCCATTCCGAACTATCAAATTATGGACTGTAACCCACAATTTAGTGAGCAAATAATTACTTTTGAGATTTATTCTTTTCAAAGGTTTTCATATAATTGAAATTTCTTTTTCCAAGAAAGACTATCACCAGAACTATGACATATTAGTTTACACCAGAAATTTGCCAATATTCAATCATGATTGTTAGAAATCAGAAATTTTATATAACGCAAACTAATAAGTCAAAGATAGATACATATATTTTAGTAATATCTTACTGTATCTTAAATTTATCTCTTGATAAACATAATATCAGCTATCCCCTCAAACAGATTTAATCCCCTTTCTTTTTATAGACGGAATTGATTTTACCAAATACTTTATATATTCCTAACATTTACTCTAATATATAGGCAGATACGTTTTTTTTAATTGAATAACTTTGCCTCTGATGACATTTTCTAATTCCTAAAGATATAATGCCATCAATCCACACTATACATTAATAAACTCCATCCTGCTAGAGCATGTGCAGTGTAAAGTGAAGGTGCTCCCTCGGGCACATGGAAGAGTTCCATCTCCATCCAGAGTGTCCACACAACCACCCATCTAGAAATGTGTCCATCTGCATGAGAAATCAAAAAACCACAAATGACAACTACAGAGTCAGTAGGAGACAGAAATGAATGGACAAGAACTAAAAATGTACGTTACCTCTAGTGTCTATTAAGAGTTTTTTTTTTTTTTTTTTTCTTTCTTTTTTTTGAGACAGCCTCTTGCTCTGTCACCCAGGCTGGAGTGCAATGGCATGATCTCAGCTCACTGTAACCTCCGCCTCCTGGGTTCAAGCGATTCTCCTGCCTCAGCCTCCCGAGTAGCTAGGACTACAGGCGTGTGCTACCAAGCCCAGCTAAGTTTTATATTTTTAATAGAGATGGGGTTTCACCATGTTGGCCAGGAATGGTCTCGATCTCTTGACCTCGTGATCCCTCTGCCTCTGCCTCCCAAAGTGCTGGGATTACAGGTGTGAGCCACCACTCCTGGCTAAAGAGTTTTTAAAAGAAAAAAAAAAAAAGGAAAGGTTTATTTAGAGACTGTCTACTGTCTACTGAGAGTCAGACACTGAGAAATATTTTCCAGATGAAGGAGCAAGCTGGAAGACATAAAATACCTGCTCACAGGTGGAGGTGGTGAAGCCTTAATTCCAAACTCTGCCCAACATGACTTCCAATCTTACATTTTTGTCCTGAACCATATAGTAATTTGTGGTAAATTGTATTTACAGCTAATGAATATTTGTTAAATAATAAATGGCAATTTCTAAAACATTTCCTAGTCATGTACAACTGTACTTGAAAAGTTTGCAAGTCAGAGTGTTCAGGATATGGAAGAATGCTACACAGCAATAATATTTTTTGGTTGTCATCCCTTCCCCCAGTATTGAAGGAAATAAAAATTGGTGCTATATTCCAAGATTACTTGTTATTCAGCAGAACACAAACTTGGGTATTAAGAGGATAATGCACCTAAACAAGTGTCGATCAGGAAATCTGGTCTCACAAAGAGATGCCTTTTTACAACTCATTAGAAAAGCAGGCCTATAATATAGATTTGGAAAGTCTATGCCTATTAGGCTCTATAGAAGCAATTTATATATTTTTATTTAAACTTTTTAATTGATACATAATATTTGTACATAAATATGGGGTATATGTGTTATTTTGCTACAAACATACAATGTGTAATGATCAAACCAGGGTATTCAGTATATCTTTCTCTTTGAGTGTTTATCATTTCTATCTGTTGGAAACATTCCAAATCTTCTTTTCTAGCTACTTTGAAATATATAATACATTTTTGTTAACCAGTCACCCTACTTTGATATTGAACATTAAAACTTATTCCTTTTATTTAATTCTATGTTTTTACCTATTAACCAACCTCTCTTCCCTCCCCTCCCACTCACCCACACAGGCTTCCTAGCCTCTGATGTCTGTCATTCTACTCTGCCTCCATGAGATGATCTCTTCTAGCTCCCACGTAAAGAGTGAGAACATCCAATATTTGTCTTTCTTTATGGGCCTGGCTTATTTCACTTTAACATAATGATCTCCAGTTCATCCATGTTGCTGCAAATGACATAATTTCATTTCTTACGGCTGAATAGTATTCCATTGTGTATATATTTATTATCTTTACTCATTTGTTTATTCATTTAATTTTAAAATGTTTACCTAGACAAGCCAAATGATTGTTGCAGGAATCATACAATCCAACTCTACTTTGCCCGTCAAGATTATCCCTACCATCTGGGGATTGTCACAATACATGACAATCATAGAGAAATATTCATGGAGAAATGTTTTTGTTTGAATTTTTAATTCCAAATACAACCAATGCTGGATTGCAACTCTGAGTTACACCTGCATGCACCCAGTCAGGCTAACATGTTACCTAGTTCCATTACTGGGACTAATCCAGTGGTTGTTTCTTTGTCCTACCACTGTTACTGAGCAGTTGGAAGACAACTAACTCACAGAAAATGAATAAAAGATTCACAAGGATTGCTCAAAACAATAAACAGATTAAAGATAATGCTAATCTTTTAAAAGCAAGCAAAGGATCAAGGTAAAATAGTGGAGTTCTCATTTCACCTCCATAGAGTGTGAGCTCTGAATAAATCAAACTAAGAGGTAAAAAAAAAAATGACCCGTTAAGTACTCAAAATAAAAAACTTGAAAATAACGACTACTTGAAATATTTATTTACATCTACCTGATTAATATAAACTCAGCTTTACATGATGCTTTGAGGTATTAGCAAGTGAAATATGAAGTAAGTATTCAGATGACTTTTAAGTAATATTTAAAGTCATTTAATGCTCAATTAGTACTTTACAAAATTTAACTAAACGTAATGATAAATACTAAAATACCCTTTTGAGATTTCTTGCTAGATAACCAAGAAACAGAACGCCATTTTGGGAAACATATTCTTTCTGTTAAAATAATAATGTAAGAACCTATATGCTGACATACTAGCATTTTATCAACAAATACATTGTTGAAGATGTGAAGAAGCTAGTACTGAAATAAATTACAGTCCACATCATTTGCTATACAGCTGAAACTGCAGCTTAAATAATTGGATCTGGTAGGTTCAGTTTCAATAATGAAATACTCTAAGAACTCCTTTTTGTCTCTGCCCCTAAAGCCAAGGTGTTTTGAAGAAAATTTGATCTCAAAAGTAGAAACTTGTTAAGAAAATAAAAACAATGTTTTAGGCAGAAAACTTGTGTAGGCAAAACAGACATTGGAATAGTGGCGTTGAGTAGAATTCACGGTGGAGAAGTAGAATCATAAGTGAATTTCATTCGTTACATCAATTATAAGCCAAAAATTGAAGCAAAGAAGTAGAAATCAGAATGTCTACTGAACGTCACAACTATAGTATGGTGTTTTATAATTTAATCAGCTGGGAATGATCCATACAAAGGTTTTCTTGTGATTTCCCTGTTAAGTACTTGCATAGATTTTATTGCTACTGAATAAATTGCAAATTATTTTTATATACTAATTTCATGTATAGAGACCTGATGTTATAAAAATGTATTGGGAGATTTCATTTTGTATTTTTTCCATAATCATAATATAAAAATAATAAAAACCAGTTGTTCCTTCCTTTCCAGTTATTGCAAACCTGTACTTATTTTTCTCACCTTACTGCGCTAGATAGAATGTTTAGTACAGTGTAAAATAAAATTGGTTATAGGAGACAACCTTGTATTGTCCCTGATAGTGACATGCTAGCTTGTTTTTTCCTAAGTATTCTGTTTGCTGGAGACTTATGAGTTTACAGAAGTTTAATTCTATTTATAGTTAAAATTTTCTTTTTTCATAAAGGAGTGCTTTCCTTATTCTTCAAGATGATCAAAGGCTCTTTCCAAACTTTTAAATGAGATTAACTTTATTTTTTCTAACGTTAAAATCAGTTCTTCATTTTGAAGATAGATTTACTCATGTTTTATGCATACCTGAATCTGTTTGCTAATACTTGGTTTAGGATGTTTGCATCTGTTTGTGAGGGTGACTGACCTGACATTTCCATTTTTTGTACAGTCTTCGTTAAATATGGATATCAAACTAAATTTACTAGTCTTGTAAAATGACTCAGGAGAATGTTCTTTCATTGTATACCCGGTACTGTTTGTTTAAAATTAAATTTCCTTTAATGTTTGATAAAGCTCACCTGTAAAATTGTGTTGGTTTTCTTCCATATTCAGAATGAAATTTCAAATGTCTGCTGATTTTAGGAAGTGACCACGTTCTAGAGTTTTATTTTAAATTACTCTTTTTCTATCTTTTATCTGGCATTTTTAGATTTTTTTTTTCTATAGAAGAGTCTGTCAGAGTATTTTTCTGCTCTACTTCTAGGAATAGAAGTTCTCTCTCATCCATTGTGATATCTATTCTTATTCATATTTTATATGGAGAACTTTGCTATGGGGAGAGGGTAAGGAAAGTTTGCTATATGGGAAAAATTTTTCTTCTTTCTTGTCTTCCTCTTGCATGAAGACAGAAAAAGAATATATTTAAAGTAAAACCACAACACATTCAAGGGCCCAGAAGTTAGAGAAACATAGCTTACATAGCAAACGGAAAGCAACTCACGATGAATGGGACTGGCAGAGGATATTATCAGATTCATATTTGAGATATAGGAATGTACAAATCTTGGGAGTCCTTCAAAGAAAGCTAAGTCATTTGGATTTTATCCTGATGTAATGGGGACAATTAAATTATGACAACAGTAATGATGGTTATATAAAATATAGCATATTTTGAAATATTACCATTTATTATGCTAAGTGCTAACCCTCAAAATACAGCTTTGAATTATGTTTTGAGAATTTTAACTCATTTCCCATTTAGAAAAAAAAATGCAGCTTGCTGCCAGTGCTGATTTAATTTTACATAAACATGTTCCTTGAGACTGAAGCAAATCTGACTGATTTTCAATGTGAAAACAAAGTATAAAAAGTTCTTGGAGTTATTTCTAAACAGAACTTTTCTCTAACCTTAATATAACAGAAATGTATATGATGTTACATTAGGATTAGAGACAAGAGTATTCTTGGAGCAAATGGGAAATGGGTTAAATAAAAAACATTAATTCACGATGTAGATGGTATGTTCTAGGAACTTGAATTGTGGCAGACTTCAATAACAATGATTAGATGTGGTTAAAGTATATAAATGGGAAATATTGATAGTAATATTACGAAGCAAAAGAAAATACATCTTTTTATATTGTAACATTTTCACTGAATACTAGCAATATTTAGCCCACATCACATATTTAGTTGCTTGGATATTATCTTCCTTTTGTCAGCAAAACTGAATGTTAAAAAATGATATTATTATCTCACACAAAATGAAGCTAGAATTTTATTTTGCCCAAGGGAATTTACATTTTATTTTAAACAAGGAAGACTTAAGATTGAATTACTCCATGTAACCATTATGATAATAATTAAACATATATATGAGGGATATAGTTTCTTCTCACCACTCTGTAAAACTGCAAGAGAATATTCATTTAATCCAACTATATAGAGAGAGATTTCAAGTTTCTGATTGATTTACTGTCACTCATGCATGAAGGTTGTTAGCTGAACTTCAGTTTCAGCTTTTCTACTTTTCTAGAGGCTACATACTATGTTTATGTATTCATTCATTTTATACATCAACCATGTATTGATAGTCTATTATATACCATTTAAATACCAGGGGTTATGGCCTACAATTGTGAATTACAAATTGTTCAAGTCTTGATAAATTTGTAGCAAAATGGAAAAATATCCACATTAAAAATTATAGAAGTGAGAATTCCAGGCAGTGAGGGCATTATAAAGCTATCATACAGAAATTCCCATTCCAATACCTAAACCCTGACAAACAATAAAAATAGCATGCCAACAATTAAAACAGTAACATAAAATAGTGATATTAATAAACATATACACACATACACATACACACACTAGCTAGCTGAGAACCATGAAAGTATTCTGTAGTAGAGTGACAACAGTCCTAACCCTGTCCCTATATCTCAAAAGTAGGAAGTCTGAAAAGTCCCAATAATTGTCAGTAATACCCCAAAATAGAAAACATAAAACATAATGATAGTAAAGAGAAAGAACATGGAATAGAAAAGACAATGAAAAACTGAGCAGGGAAGAATGCAGGGAACTAAAGCAAATGCCTGATAAATATTCTGACCTATATAACAAGTTTAAGAAACTTGAATAGAATGAAAAAAGAGCTCAAATACAAATTATAAAATTTTAAAATGAGATGTGAGGCTATCACCAACATCAGGGAATATTTAAAATAGCTTTTCAAAACTAATAGATTAGAAACAGCAAGAAATGAGTTAGAATGAAAAACTGAGCTTTAGGTACAGAAAAATGCTTGAAATACTAAAATGGTAAAAATTAAAGTATTAGATAATTCCAACCAATATAAGGGTATCAGGGAACCAGCCCCCAGTATTTCAATGTAGGTTCTTTTCTATATTCCGTAAGGGTTGGCTGGTCTGAGAAAGAGAAAGGGTACAAGAGAAATTTTACAGGTGGGCCTCTGGGGGTGACATCACATGTTGGCAGGTTCTGTGATGCCCCTGAACCACAAAACCAGCAAGTTTTTATTAGGGATTTCAAAAGGGGAGGAGGTTTCGAATAGGGAGTGGGTCACAGAGATCATATGCTTCAGAGAGCAATAAAAGATCACAAGGGCAGGGATGCAGAGCAAGATCACAAGGCCAGGGCAAAACTAGAATTACTGATGAAGGTCCACGTCCCACTGGGCACACATTGTCATTGATAAACATCTTAACAGGAAACAGGGTTCGAGAGCAGACAACCGGTCTGACTAGAATTCGCCAGGCTGGAATTTCCTAATCCTAGCAAGCCTGAGGGCACTGCAGGAGACCAGGGCGTATTTCAACCCGTATCTTCAACTGCATAAGACAGACACTCCCAGAGTGGCCATTTTAGAGACCTCCCCCTGTGATTGCATTCTATTCCCAGGGCTGTTCCTTGCTGAGAAAAAGAAGTCAGCGATATTTCTCCTATTCACTTTCTGTAAGAAGAGGAATATGACTCTGTTCTGCCCGGCTCTGCAGATAGTCAGACCTTATGGTTATCTCCCTTGTTCCCTGAAAATCGCTGTTATCCTGTTCTTTTCAAGGTGCCCAGATTTCATATTGTTCAAACTCACATGCTTACCAACAATTAGTGTAGATAGTGCAATGATCACAGGGTCCTGAGACAACATACATCCTCAGCTTACAAAGATGATGGGATTAAGAGATTAAAGACAGGCATAGGAAATTATGAGTATTGACTGGGGAAGTGATAAATGTCCATGAAATCTTCACAATTTATGTTCAGAGATTGCAGTAAAGACAGGTGTAATAAATTATGAAAGTAGTAATTTGGGGAACTAATACATCTCCATGAAATCTTCACAATTTATGTTCTTCTGTTGTGGCTTCAGCTGATCCCTCTGTTCAGAGTCCCTGACTTCCTGCAACATAAGAGTTTTTCAAGAAAATTCGGCATAGAATAAATAATGTCTGTGATTTAAATAATTCAGTCAATGAAATACAGATAAAACAAAAGACAATTTGTCTAGACTAAGGAGAGCAGAATCTGCAGAACAAAAGAGCACAACAGGTGTGTGTGTGTGTGTGTCTGTGTGGGTGCATGTGTGTGCCATATATATGCAAATACATGTGTAGAGTTCCATTCAGAGAGAACTTAAACTGCAAAAGAAAAGCATTAGCCTGATATTAGTTTTTTCATAGCAACATCCAATGTCAGAAGACAATAGATGAAATTCTGTAACATTTTGTAGAAATGTTACTAGAGAGTATCATAAGACGAGTGTGCTGGACAGTTCTTACATTGCTATAAAGAAACACCTGAAGTTAGGTAATTATAAAGAAAATGAATTCAATTGACTCATGGTTCTATGGGCTGTACAAGCATTGTTCTGGCATCTGCTCAGCTTCTAGTGAGGCCTCAGGTAGCTTTTACTCATGGCAGAAGGTGAAGGAGGAGCAGATGATGTCTCATCTGGTGAGAGGAGGAGCAATACCAGGGAGGTGCCACACACTTTTAAACAATCATATTTTACAAGAACTCACTCACTATCACAAGGACAGCACCAAGTCTTGAGAGATCTGTCCTCAAACACTTGCCACCAGGTCCTACCTCCAATGTTGTTGTGGGTTACCTTTGAACATGAGATTTGTCGGGAAAAAATACCCGAACTATAGGACCAAGTATTTCATGGACAGAACAATAGTCATGCCTTCTCAAATATGAAAGAACTTATGCAATATGTCACCTGTTAACCACTGGTAAGAAAAACAGAAGCAAACTGCATATTACAATTTAACTGATAGCAATCCTCATCATAACAATTCAACATATAATGCAATGCAACCTTATAAAGAGCTCAGGAATGGTGCCTTGGTATGGGAGTAGTATTACCTGTGACTCCAGTTAACTATAGAATTGCTATAAGAAACCCTGTTAAACTGATGGCAATTATCAGTGACTCCACTTAAATCTAGAATTACTATAAGAAAGGATGTTAAACTGGTGGCAGGAGAGAATAAAAAAGTTACGATTTTTGCCGTGTTAAATTACTGACAAATTTACAAAAGAAAAAGGAGGTGATTGAAATGGAAGGTGACTGGAATAGAAGTGAGCCTATAAGAGAGCCAAGGTTTTTGTCTATGGATCAGGTAATATCTACAATTAAAACACATAGTAAGGCTGGGCACGGTGGCTCATTCCTATAATCTTAGCACTTTGACAGGCCAATGTGGGAGCATGGCTTGAGCCTAGGGGTTTGTGATTAGCCTGAGCAATACAGATCACATCTCTATAAAAAGTTTAAAGAATTAGCCAGGTATTGTGGTGCATGCCTGTATTCCCAGTTACTCAGGAGGCTGAGATGGGAAGATTGCCTGACCCAGGAGTTTGAGGTTATAGTGAGCTATGATCATGCCGCTGTACTCCAGCCTTGATGACAGAGTGAGACCCAAAAATAAATCAAGAAATAAAACATATGGTTAAAAAACCCCTGAAGTTTCTTGTCTTAATTGCAATTCATTCCTATCTTCACAAGGGTATTCTAAGAGAATAATATCTCTTATGATAAAGATACAAATATTTGATTTTCAGCAGAGTTTTACTGAGATTTTCATTTCTACTTGATTTTGTTTTATTAAATTTAAACAAATTCAATTTAATATTATTTAAATAGCATAAAGTATATGATCACAGTTTAAAAATTGCCTTTTTATGTACCAATTGATAATGTGTCTGAGTCAGGGTCTGGTCCAAAAAAACAGAGCTCATTCCACATAGTCCAAAAGAAGGACTTGAATTCTGGGGACTAGTTGCATAGGTACTTGCTGAAGGCAAGCAGGGACTATTAAGGTAATTCCTAGATTAACAACATCATTTAGCTGATGCTAGCTCTATGGCTGGAGGGTGAGAAGATAGAAGTGGTGGTACCCCAACCCAGACCTGGGGTTGTCAGATGGGGGTGAGGTTACTGAATCTCCAAGATAGGTGCATGGCAGTGACCAGAACCGCAGATAAACGGGCTGCCCAGGGTGAGTTGGGGTCATGGGGAGATAAAGCTGCTTCCAGAAAAGCAGCTCTAAGTATAAATGGAAGAGGTGGATTAACTCTGTGTCTGCGTCCCAGTCTTTAGGGTCCTGCCAGTTTCTCAGTAGCTAACTTTAGCCAGAACTCAGTGATCAAGGTTCCCTAAAATATGCAGGGAAAAACAGAGAACAGATCTGAGAACTAATGTGCAAAGGGCTGGTACATCTTCAAAGAATGACATTTGGGTGGATGGTTATCTTTTGCTTAAAAAGGGTTATTGCTAAATGGACTTTTCAACAGTTTTAAGTTTTTCTTATTTTTATTGCAAGTGAGTTAGAGGAAATTTGCAGATGTTAAAACTTAATATTTGAGCACAGGTTGGTAGATGAGAAAAATATTTAAAAAGGAATTCTCCGGTGAAAAAAATAATTAGAATACTTGGAGAAGAGTAAAATTTTGATATTGCTATTATAGGTACAATAGACTAGTCAGAGAACATGACAAAGATAGACAAGATGAAAAGAATCTTTTCTGCCAAGAAATTTGAGTTCTTCAGTTTGCATTGGACTATTCTAAAAGTTAGTAAATGAGAAAGAAACATAATCAGAAATGTGATTTACATCTACATTCTTGACAGCAGCAAAAGAATATAGTGGAGGAAACAATTATTTCAGAAAACATCACCCTAGTCCACATTAAAGAAGAAAATATTATGGTGTATTTATATCACACATATAAATTGGTAATAATACTGTAAACTTGCTATGATGTTTGATAGTGAGTCAACCTAATTCTAGAAAAGACATTTATATTGCTTCTAGGTAAACACTTTGTCTACTTGATTTAATAGGTATGTTATTGGAATATAGATGAGTGAAATATTTTGGAAATTTGGTAGCTTATCATAGATGACAAAAATCTCAGGTATAAATTGTTAAACGAATTAACCCTAGGTCTCCTGAAACTTATTAGCCAATGATTCTCTGTTAACTCTGTTAAACTCACAAGGTTTAACAATTCAATTTTCAAGTTTTGTTTAATGCCTAGTGTGCATTTCATAATAGGCACTGAGGAGATAATATAAATGAAGTGTAATGTGTTTACCTAAATGAGTTTTGAAGTTGAATGGAAAGCATAATATGCATTCAATATTAGACTCAATGATAATATCAGATTGCATATAATGAAGGGTGAATTGAACAATTGGACGGAAGGTGTTGTGAAAGCTCAGCAGACCAGTATGGAATGGAATCATTGCAGAAAACATGAAGTAAAGAAATCTTAGGATCTTCCCAGATTTCTATTTTTTTGTGTGTGATTATTACTGTTTCATTATTCCTAAGTGATTACATTAAATATTCCTGCAGTCTACTGATATGGAAATAAAATGCTTATTATTAACAAGCACTTTTAACAAATTAACAAATAACTTATTAACAAATAAAATGCTTATTAACAAATAAAATGCTTGGGTTAGGTTTCCTTTAGCTCACAGAGAGCAGAAATAATTACGATCAAAATGTAATTCGAATGCCTACATTTGTTTTTTGAATTACTTCCCTTCATCTTTTTTTTTTTTTTTTTTTTTTTTTTTTTTTTTTTTTTTTGAGACGGAGTCTCGCTCTGTCGCCCAGGCTGGAGTGCAGTGGCGCAATCTCGGCTCACTGCAAGCTCCGCCTCCCGGGTTCACGCCATTCTCCTGCCTCAGCCTCCCGAGTAGCTGGGACTACAGGCGCCCGCCCCTGCGCCCGGCTAATTTTTTCTATTTTTAGTAGAGACGGGGTTTCACCATGGTCTCGATCTCCTGACCTTGTGATCCGCCCACCTCGGCCTCCCAAAGTGTTGGGATTACAGGCGTGAGCCACCACGCCCGGCCTCCCTTCATCTTTTTACAATGGAAATATATTCATCAATACCATTGAAGCACCAATATCCAAATTTAGTTGTATTAAATTCATTAGCTAGGCATAGGCTTGAAATATTTCAAAGCCAGTAAAAGTATTAATTGATGAAATACCGTATTAGTGTGCATCAGAGAATGATTTGTTTTTCAGAGAAACCTTTAACATTACAGATGGCATATTCATCTATCAGTGGATGTGGAGAAATATTTTTAAAAAGAGTAAAGTATGAGTCAATTATGCAATAAAATACCTGACCATTCTGATTTGAAGTATTAAAAAAATAGGATTCGGTAGGTTGGTTTTCCATAAGATGTAATGATATGTTGAGTTATAATGTAAGAACTTTAAATCTCGATACGTAAAAAACAAACAACAACAAAAAAAGTTTCTCTGTTCCTAGTTTTACCAGAGTGGTTGATGAATACTATGCATGTTTTTCTTTTCTATGGTCCATCATGTTTCGGAGGACATCCGAGTTTTCATCTACTAGCTAAAATTTCCTTGGTGGAGTGGCGGTGGTCGTTCCACCTCCACATCTATCCGTGAGGTTAAGTTGGAGTTTGCCATTGACAAACTCTGCCACTCTACCCAAAGTTGGGCGTATACTGGAAGCCTGGTCCTATTCCATGACCAAACTTAGAAAGAAAGACTTCTGTTGTTTCCGATCTAAGTATCAGAACTTGGAGCTGCTGAACGCCTTGTTTTCTTCGTGCGGTGGAATCTGAGAGAAGGTAGCCAACAATTTTCCCTGACTGCCAAACCTTCCTGATGGATATTAAGCAAGAATCACCAGAATTGTGCATTTATATTTCTACATGCAATTGTAGTATCCTTCCATGAATCCCCTCTTTTACTTAAGCTAGGGTGGGCTGTTTCTTTAGAAGTTGAAACCTACAAGTATTACCTATTATATATCTGCCATGACAGTCAGGATGTGAAAAAAATGACACATCCACAATATGTTATTCTAAATCCTTGGGGCCGGATATGGTTCAGAATTTGAGTATTTCATGTAAAAGTCCGGAAAAGTCAGGGTAGCACTCTGGATTGAAACCTATTAAGATATAGCAGAATGAGCCACAGACAAAACCCCTCAGATACTGAGATAGTGAAGGGAGTGGCTTTAATCAGCTGGGAGCATCGGCAGGCTAGAGTCTTAAAATCCGAGCTGGTCAGGTGCTCAATTTCTGTCCCTTTTAAGGGCTCACAACTCTAAGGGGGTCCACGTGAGAGGGTCGTGATCCATTGAGCAAGCCAGAGGGTAAATGACAGGGGCTGCCAGCATCGGTGGTCAGAGTGAAACAGAAAGATGGGAGGTTTCACAGTGTCCTTCCATAAAATGTCTGGAATCTAGGTCAGGGGTCAAATTTTAACTACCAGGCTTAGATCAGGCAGGCCCAGGCCTGGTTTCGCATCTGGTTCCTAGGTGCCGGGCTACCTGTCTTTAGTTTTGCTTCTCTTTCCTTTTCTGAGTATAAAACAATATAAAACAATATGAGAGGGTCTCTGTCTTCCCTCAAAGATTTTTGTAGTAACATGAATCAATAGTCACAGACTAAATGGGATTAAAAGGAGTTATAAATGTCCTATTGTCAGTTCAGGTCAGTTTTGTATTCAATTGAGCTTTGACACCAAACCTAGGAGAATACTTGTTGTTTTTCAGGGTTCCTTGGGTTTTGCAATTATAGAAAATGAGTGGGAGCTGTGCTTTAAACTATTATTGAGAAATACATCGTCTCCTAATCTTAAAGATACAATTTACAGAACCCTGTTGTGTGAAAATTTGTAGTAAATATCTCATACATTGCTTCCAGCCACTCCTTCCCCCTACCCAGAAGCTGCTCCCTACAGAAGCAATACGGCATACAGGGGAGAAAGATTGCCTGGCAGAATCAGGCACATCTGTGTCTAGATTCTGGAGCAGCTAAACGTGTCCTATTAATTTCAGGATGAAATGTAAGCAGCAATAAGATCTATCCAAGATAAAATATCCTTCTGAAAGCTAACAAGAAACCGTGTACTATTTTAGACAGTAGAGGTTATCTGTTCGTTTTCTATCACAAAAAAGAAAAAAAAATCATGAGCCCATAATAATTTTCTTTGGGAAGATGTTTGGTTTGATGGTAATGAGATTTAAGAATTGACATACCTATTTTGTGCTTTTCCTTTTTTTTGAAGACAGTTTCAAGTAGATCAGAAATTTGCTTTCAGTTATGCACAAGGAACTTGAGTGTTTTTGTGAATAGTGGATAAGAATGCATAAAATAATATTTCTTAGTAATCGTCATAATAAACATAAAGATCATCATCAGAGCTAATATTTACTGAGATTTAATTAATTTATTTACTCTGAGCTATGGCACTCTGCTAACACTTCATTTTCTCCTTTAATTTTTACGACAACCCTGTAGAGTAGGTGATACAATCCTATTCATTTTACAAATGGAAAAATTGTGGTTTGGAGAAAATAACTATCTGAAGCAGCATGTGATATGAGTTCCTAACCCCTATTTAGAGGTTAGGAGAAGCTTTTCATATGAGGTAAATGTCTAAGCTGAGATCTAAAACAAGGTTTAGTTGAATGAGAAAACAAAAAGAAAACAAAACTATGTGACAAAAGCCCTCAAATACAAGAGTAACTGCATATGTGAAGAATGGAAACACTATCAACATTCTGTGGTTACAAAGGAGATGAGAGGAGATACTGAAGCAGTAAAAACAAGTCACATCAAGCTGGATGTTCTAAGACACATAAAGGAGCTTACACATTATCCTGAAGGCCACAGGAGCCACTAAAGAGCATAAGAATTTATGCCACTGAATTTACTCCACTGAAATTCTTATGCTAAAGATTGTAACTTACATTTAAGTTTTGTTTCAAGTTGCATCATAAAGGATTAGAAAGGAGAAAAAAGAAGACAAGAAGCTCAAACTCATTTAAAAGGCAGTAGCCGAGCTACCAGGTGAAACTGGTAGGATTCTAGAGATTTTGGGATTGTAGAATCTATAGGAACTGATGGTGTATTTGTTTTATGGTATAGGGTAGGAGAGGTTAAGTCCTGTGCTGAGGATCCAGTCATGAGCCTCAGTGAAGACATCAGTGCCATTTGCTGAGCTAGAGAACATGGGAGCCAGAGTAGAGATTAAGATTAGCATAGAAAGCCATTTCTCTAGAAGATGAGTTTGAACTTCCATTGAAATATCCTGAAGGAGAAATATAATAGTTGGGTGTATAAATCTGCTGTTTAAGAGAGACATACAGGCTGCAGTTTAAGAGACAGAGAGATGCTGAAGTGTTCATTTTGGGAGCCATCAGTAAATAAAAGGACTTGAAGTTGGAGTAGCGGGAATCAGATCACATGGGCTGAGATTATTCCATGAGAGGAGAAACGCCTAAGAACAAAATGGAAAACACCAGCAGCTCCAAAGATGGAACACTGAAGCATCAGAGAAGCCAATGAAAGAAAATGTTTCAAGGAAGATAATAATAAGAAATTAAGTATGATACTGACATAAGTATCTATTAAAGATATTAGTAAGAGCCATTTCAGCAGAACTGGGGGGACACAACCCAGAGTACAGTGGGTTCTAGAAAGAATGAGGCATAGAAAGTCTGGTTGAGGAATTTTGGTGGCCCTAGGACCCTAAAGAATAATAGTGCCACCACCAAAATACTTTGCAACTCTGGCTTGCTGGAGACTGTTATTGTCTTCTTGTGTATTAGGTTGCTTATTTGTTTGAAATTTCAATAGGTTTTGGGGGAACATGTGGTGTCTGGTTACATGAATAAGTTCTTCAGTGATGAAATCTGAGATTCTGTTGCACCCATCACGGGACTACACATTACCCAATGTGTAGTCTTTTACCCTCTCCTCCCTCCCACCCTTTGAGTCCCCAAAGTTCATTGTATCATTTTATCCCTTCGTGTCCTCATAGCTTAGCTTCCATTTGTGAGTGAGAACATATGATGTTTGGTTTTCCATTCTTGAGTTACTTCAGTTGGAATAATGCTCTCCACCTCCATCCAGGTAGCTATGAATGCCATTAATTCATTCCTTTTTATGGCTGAGTAGTATTCTATGGTACATATATACTACATTTTCTTTATCTGCTTGTTGATTAATGGGCATTTACTTTTCAAGGCCAGCTAGGTGCCTGTAATTTCCCTCGAAGGGACTCAAGATTTTCAAAAAATTGCCATGTTTCAGCAGCCAAGAAGAAGCTAAGAGGGAGCCCTACTCCGTCTCAAGTTTTTATCTTTTATTTTTGTAATTTTTTAAAATTCCTGCCTTGGTACCTTAAACATTTAGTTTGGCATTCAGATAAAGAGGGCCAGAGTACAATTGCAAATAATGACCTAAAAAACATGGCTATCAGCAGGGGAGAAATAGTGAGCAGAGCAGAAGGTGCTGCTAAAGAAGAGGGCTTTTTGTGTTTTTTGTTTATTTTAGTGATAGGAGAGAAGTGAACATACTTAGATTTCGTAAAAGGTTGTGATATATAAAAAGAAATTACAAAAAAAGAGGAGAAAGAAAAAAATGATAAACCCAGCAAGTATCTAAACATGGAAGAAGGAACTGGACACAGAGCACAACTGGTTGGATTATCCTTGGGCAAGAGACAAGTTACTTTCTTTATTTGAACAGAAAGAAATGAGGAAATCATAGGGGAGTGTGGAGGTTTGGGGATTTTAAAGTTTAGTGGTTTCTTATCACATAGCATTTGTGTTACCTACATGATAGGAGGCTGCTGAAAGTAAAGAGATGGAGTAGAACGCTTAAGAATTGTTAAGGAGAAATACAATAGTTGTGAAGAATGGCTGAAGTTACTGACTAGGAGGACATAGAGTATTACAGGTAGCTGTGAGGGCTCAACTGCATGGAAGAATATGGTTACATGGTGTGTATTTGTCAGGGCTCTCCAGAAAAATAGAATCAATAGGAGAGAGACGGATTTTACGGAGTTGACTGAAGCAATTACTGAGACTCGCAAGTCCAAAATCTGCAGAGCCAATACCAAGTTTGAATCCTAGGACTGGAAGCTGCTGTAGAACCAAGAAGAGCTGATGCCCCAGTTTAGACGATTTTAGGGCAAGAGGATCTCCCTCTTGTTTGGAGGAGAGTCAGCCTTTTGCACTACTGTGGTCTTCAGCTCCTTGAATGAGGCCCACTCACATTATGAAGGGTACTCTGCTTTACTCAGTCTGTTGATTTAAATGTTAAACTCGGCAGGGCACGGTGGCTCATACTTGTAATCCCAGCACTTAGGCTGAGGCAGGAGGATCGCTTGAGCCTAGGAGTTTCAGATCAGCGTGGGCAACATATTGAGACCCCATCTGTAGTGAAAATAAAAATTAAAAACAATTAGCCAGGCGTGGGTGGCTTATCCCTGTAGTCCCAGCTACTTGGGAGGCTGAGGTGGGAGGATCACTTAAGTCCTAGAGGTTGATACTTCAGTGAGCTGAGATCACACCACTACACTCTAGACTGGGTGACAGAACAAGACCCTGTCTCAAATTAATAAATAAATAAATGTTAATCTCATCTAAAAACTCCCTCATGGAAACATGTCTAGAATAATGTCTTATCAAATATACAACCCATGACCCAGTCAAGTTGACACATAAAATTAACCATCATAAGGTGGTACAAATTTTTCCTATCTGGAAATGCTTTGGAATGTGATATGTAAATGTATGTAAAAATCATAATTTTCTATCTCGTTATGTGTTCACTTATTGTTATTCTGCTAAATGAAAACAGATGATTGAGTTTCATTTAGGGTATCTCATTTATTTGAAAATCTTGCTCTTCTGCTTTTAATAATTCCAGAATTTAATATGGTTAATCATCCTTTCATTATCACAGACACTCTTCTGTGGTTCCTCTTGTAGATCTAAGCATTATTCTCAAGAGAGAAGCTGAAGGAAAGAGTAACTGAGTTTATGTATATTAACTTATTTTTGTGACAACCAAAAGCTGGCAGATTGTCATACAAAACATTGCCTATATTTTGATTATTAAAGAATTCTGCTGAAGAAATCAGGACATGAGGTTTTGTCTTTTATCTTACAAATTTAAACATAAGTTTGATTTTACAGTTGACTTCTGTTTTCCAGAATTGATTTGATCGTATTTATGTCATGTCCGTATTACTTTTATGAGGGTACCTTATAAGGGTCCTACTTCGCTTTTCTATATGGTTCAATGTAGATTTGACTTTGCAATTTTTTTTAGCAATTGAAGATATTGCATCAACAAATGATGTGTGTCCCCCAGTTTCAGTTATTTGGGCTTAAAAAATTTATTTTATTACAAGTCATAAATTTATTTTATTTCCTCCCCCCCCAAAAAAAAGCAATGAGAGGTATGGAAATGATCTGTGTTGGATAATTGTAGATTATTCAATAATGACATTGTAATCTGCAACAGAAAATTTCTAGTTCTAGAAAATGATATTCTGTCATGTATAGTAAATTGCATCAACCAACCATACAGAAGCATTTCAAATAGTCATTCAGCAACATCCCCAAAATCAGTAACTACTATTGCCAATGGTATTATTTCTTATTCATGAAGACCATGAATGTACTAAATAAGTAAATGAAGTTACTGTAGAGTTGCCTACTAGTTAATTCCACATAAATATAAATATAAGCACTTACTCTGTGCCAGGCACTCAGGATGCAAAGGTAAATGTGCCTGAAATGGTCCCTGCCCACACATAAAATATAAATTACAGGGCATGTTTTGGCTTATTTGCTGAGAGCCATCTGTTTGGTTTTCTAGCATGGTCTGGGCACTGGTTCTTCCTTCATTCATTGCTGCTGTTGCTCTGATTGCTGTTTCCTCAATTCCAAGGGAAATGTTTCTTGAGAGCTATGTTCAAACATTAAAAATTCAGTATATTTTTAATAGGAAAAATCAGCTTACATTTATTGAAGTGGATCTATGCTATCCCATATAGAGAAACTGATAGTATACCCACTATGAGAAAATGTCAGAGAAGCATTTTTGTTGTTTTTTAATAGTACTTTTTGACCTTGACATATGAGATAGTTTGATTTTTTTAAGATCACCATTGCTGTATGTTAAATAATGCCTTTAAGGTTAAATGATAGAAGAGTTACAAGAAACTTAAGGCAAAACAATTTAAGTTGCAAACAGCAAGACAGAAACAGAAGTAAATCCTCCCCTACAGGGAAGTAAGCTGATTAAAGATGATTACTAGATGCAAACGGGGAGCAAAAATGCATAGATTATATAAGCTCCTAGCAGAAACTGTAAGCAGCAAGTCAGCAGTCCAGCCAACATGTAGTCCTTAGAGGTGCAGACCCATGTTTAAAGATCCAGAGTTGAATTCTTGGGTCCACCCCTCTAGTTATTTAAGTTATAATATCCTCGTGCCATGCATACATATTACTTGGCAAATTCAAACAGTAAAAACACATTCAAAATACACTGTGTGGATTTTGTCACAGACTATTAGACATTTCAACACTGAGACACAGTTTAGATTTTTACATCTGGCAATCTAGTCACTTCTCAAACTCTTCCATAAGGTCCATAATATCTATACTATAAAAATCTTAAAAGTTAAGCAGATCTTCAATTTTTAAAAATACAGTCTAAGCATAAATTTGTCACACTGAATAGAACAAAGTAAAAACTACAGGGAAGGAAACAGAGGAAATTAATATGAAATGAAGTCTAAATTGAAAGTCTCTTCTGTGAGTTTAAAAAAAGGCATTTCCCTGCCAGTGAAAGAGAACACATGTGAATATTCATTTAGGACTATACAATCTAGTTTGCTTCCTCAAGTAAGTGAGCTAACAGTTATAATTTGCACAATTATCAACTTAAAATTTTCACTTTCATCTTCCATTTGAAAAGTTAAAGAATTTCAGTTACCCATACTGATTAAGCTGTGGAGTAATGTATACAAAACTCATAGTCTAAAAAGGAAGTTTCAGTGGTATGTTTAGTTTGAAAAATCTGAGGTATTTTTCCCAAGAAACTTTACTTCTATTTTCCAATAAATAATTATTATGAAGCATTTATGGTGAGCTCACAACAGGGCTAGGATGTAGCGGAGACATGTATATATCATGATTCTCCCCAAAGCATGCTTATTATCTGATTGGAGAAATGATTTGCACAAATATGTAACTAATTCCCACTGATATTCCTGCATACTCAGCATGCCACCTCCTCCAGTAAGCCTCCCTGGACCTCCCAAACGGAGTCAACATCTCCCTCTTTCAGTGGCCCATCACAGGATTTACACTCACGTGCTATAATTACAGACTCATTTGCTATCCCTTTCCTGATTGGACCCAGAGCTATGTCCAACCATTTAACATGAGGAAGTGTAATGTATGAAGTTAGTAAAATGGGTGAAGTAAAAAGTACATCTATTCTCCTTCCAACCTCAAATAGAGGACTAAGAATTACAATGCTCTCTGAAGCTGAGATCTGGTGGTCAGATACTCAGTAGTCCGCATAGTGTCTACTTCATTAGAAGCAATCAAACCTGAGATATCTGCTCTAACTATTACTGTCAGCAGCACCCATCATATGACCTCCTTCTTTCACTCCTTCATCCATAATCTATTCCTGAGTACAATTTATTTCATTCTAACTCTCTCTCCAGTATTCAACTTATCCTTTCAGCTATACCATTCTAGTTCAAACTATTATCTTTCATTTGGACAAAATAAATCTTTCCCCAATTTTTCTTTTACCCCTTTAGTGCTTCTCTCTTCGTTGAAGCCGACGTGATATTTTGAAGATTCAGATCAGATCAGAGTAATTCCCCTTCAGTGGCTTCTCACTGCTCGAAGAAGACCATGATCTTTAATATCACTTGTAACGCGATACATGAATCTGCCCTAGTAGTATCCCCAGTTGCAAATCCTACCAATTTCCTCTTTGCTCCATGCACTGAGTTATACCTGTACTCTCTCAGTTGTTGATCATGCTAAGCTTTATATCTAACTTAGAGCCTTTATATCTGCATTTCTCTCTTCTTTCAGTCCTCTGCTTCTCTGCATCACTACAATTGCCTAGCTCACTCCATTAATCCTTCAGACAGTAGCCCAATATTGTTCTTCCAGGAGAGCTTTCCCTGTCCTCCTGATTAAGTCTGAGGTCTCCCTCATTCAACACTTGTATGTTTCCATTGACACCACTCACTGCAACCTGTAACCATATACTCAAACATATGATTATCTCATTACTCCTTCTCACCCCTACTATATTAAAAGTACCATAGAGATTAGGACTGTTTTACTAGATATATTCCTAATGATGATTGTAGGGCCTGCCATGTAGTAGGTCCTCCAGCAATCCTTGTTGACAAAGTTAATAAATTTAACATGCCAACAAAAACCAAATTGCAGAATCATGAGTAAAGCAAACGAGAGGAATATGAGCTGTTAGTAAGAACAAAGACAAGGGGAAAGAAGTTACTAGATCATCATGCTGAAAACTGAAAGTGGGGAGTAAGAGCTGGATTTAGAGTTTAATATAGATTAGACTATCTAGAATTTAATTCAGAAATAAAGAGACCTTAGTGGATTCATTAAGAATACCCCATGTGATTTCCTTTCCCCAAAGCATCCTTGATTTATGAAAGATAAACAAAATTGACAAATGTTTAGCTGCACAAATATAGGAAAAAAGACGAATTCAAATAAATAAAATGAAATTCACCCCTGTAATCCTCACACTTTGAAAGGCTGAGGCAGGAGGATTGCTTGAAGCCAGAAGTTCAAGACCAGCCTGGTCAACATAGCAAGGACCCATTTCTCAAATAAAATTGTAAATGAAAGAGGAGACATGACAGCTATGCCACAGAAATAAGAAAAATCATAAGGAACTACAATGAACAATTATACACAAACAAACTGAACCTGGAAGAAATTGATAAATTCCTAGAAACATAAAATGTACCAAGACTGAATTATGAAGAACTACAGAGTCTGAACAGAGCTATGTAGAGATGATATCAGTAATCAGAATCTCCCCAAAAGAAAAAGCGCAGGACTTGGTGGCTTCATGGGTGACTTCTGATCTAACATCAGTCATTCTTAAACTCTTCCAAAACTATTGAAGAGGAAGAAACACTTTTAAATTAATTTTATGAAGGGAGCATAACCCAGATAAGACAGCCAAAGATGCCACAAGAGAACTACAGGCCAATATTATTGATGAATGTAGATGCAAAAAATCCTCAACAAAATACAAGCAAAGCAACACATTACAAGGACCATATACTATGACCAAGTCAGATTTATTCCTGGAATAAAAGGCTGGTTAATCTAAAAATCAATTCATGTGATATATTAATTGATGAAAAAAATTACTTCAGTAGGCACAGTAAAAGCATGTGATAAAAGTAAACACCTTTTTATAAATAAAAACTCTGAAAAATACAAATAGAAGCAAAGTAGCTCAACATAATAAAAAACATATATGAAAAGCCTAGTTGTTAAATCGATGGTAAAAACTGAAAACTTTTCTCTAAGATTAGGAACAAGGCATGGATGCCCTCTCTCCTCAATTCTATTTAACATAGTACTGGAAGTGTTCACAACATTAGTTAGGCAAGAAAAAAAAAAGGCATCCAAACTGGGAAAGAAGTAAAATTGTTTCTGTTTACAGAGTACATGATCTTATATATAGAAAACCCTAACGACTCTATTAAAAAACTGTTCGAACTAATAATGAATTCAGTGAAGTTACAAAAATCGATTGCATTTCCAAACATTAAAAACAAACTATCTGAAAAAAATTAGGAAGACCTCACATACAATAGAATGAAATAATAAAATAGGAATAAAAGAAGGGAAAAGTTTATACACTGAAAACTGGGAAACCTTTGTGAAATAAATTGAGATGCAAACAAATGAAAATACATTTATATTTATGGATTGGAAGATGTACTCTTTTTAAGATATCCATATTCCCCAAAAGATTTGCGGACGTAATGCAATCCCTATCAAAATTCCAATGTCATTTTTCATAGAATTAGAAAAGAATACTATCTAAAGTACATATGGAGTCATAAAAGACCTTGAATAGATAAATCAATCTTGAGAAAGAACAAAGCTGAAAGCATTATACTTCCTGATTTCAAAAAGTATAACCAAGTTACAGTAATTTAAACAGTATGGTACTGGCATAAAAACATATATAGACAAATGGAACAAAATTGAGAGCCCAGAAATAAATTCACACACATAAACAGTCAACTAATCTTAGGCTTGCAAAGTATACACAATGGTTACAGGATAGTCTTTCAAAAAAGATATTGAGAAACTAGATATCCACATGCAGATAAAGTTATAGTAATTTGAACAGTATGGAATTGGCATAAAAACATATATAGACCAATGGAACAAAATTGAGAGCCCAGAAATAAATTCACACACATAAATGGTCAACTAATCTTAGACAAGGTTGCAAAGAATACACAAGGGGGAAAGGATAGTCTCTCAGAAAAAGATGTTGAGAAACTAGATATCCACATGCAGATGAGCACAGTTGGACCCTTATCTTATACCATACAAGAAAATAAACTCAAAATGAATTAAAGTCTTAAGTGTAAGACAGAAACTATAAAATCTCTGGAAGAAAGCATCAGGGAAAAGCTTTAGGACTTTGGTTTTGTCAGTGACTTCATGGCTATGACACCAAAAGCATAGGCAATGGAAGGAAAAAAAAATGAGTGGGACTACATCAAATTAAAAAGCTTCTGTACAATAAAGAAAACAATCCACAGAGTGAAACAATCCACAAAATGGGAAAACATCTTTACAAACCATATATGTGATAAAGAGTTAATTTCCAAAATATATAAGGAAATCAAACAACTCAATAGCAAAAAACCTAATAACCTGATTTTAAAATGAGATCTCTCCAAAGAAGACATACAAATGGCCACCAGGCATATGAAAAAGTACTCAATATCACTAATCATCACAGAAATGTAAATCAAAACTATAATGAGATATTATCTTATACTTGTCTGAATGACGTATCAAAAAAAAAAAAAAGTCAAGCTTATTAGTGAGGATGTGGAGAAATTGGAAAACCTTGCACACTGTGGGTAGGATGCAAAATGGTGCAGCCACTTTGGAAAACAGTATGGAGGTTCCTCCAAAAAATAAAATAGAACCACCATATGATCCAGCAATCCCACTCTCAATATTTATCCAAAAGAATTAAAATCAGGGTCTCAAAGAGATATTAGCACTCCTATGTTCATTGCAGCACTATTCACAGTAGCTAAGATGTAAAAACAACTGTAATCTTCATCAACAAATGAACAAAATTTAACATGTACATACAATGAAATATTACTCAGCCTTAAAATAGGAAACTCTCATTTGCAACAACATTGATGAACCAAGAGGAGGACATTATGCTAAGCGAAATAAGCTAGTGACAGAATTATAAATGCTTCATGATGCTGCATACATGAGGTATCTAAAATAGTTAAACCTATAGAACCAAATTGCAGAATTGAGGTTGCCAGGGATTTGGAAGAGGAAGCAATGAGAGTTGTGAATCAACAAGTGTGAAGTTTTGGTTATGCAAGATGAGTAAGTTCTAGAGAGCTGCTATAATCCTAGTGTCTATATTTATTTATTTTGAGACGGAATTCTCTCGTTACCAAGGCTGACATGCAATGGCGCAATCTTGGCTCACTGCATCCTCTGCCTACTGGGTTCAAGTGATTCTCCTGCCTCAGCCTCCTGAGTAGCTGGAATTCCAGGCACCTCCCACCATGCCCAGCTAATTTTTTGTATTTTTTTTTTTTTTTTCAGTAGAGACAGGGTTTCACCATGTTGGCCAGGCTGGTCTTGAACTTCTAACCACAGATAATCCACCTGCCTCAGCCTCCCAAAGTGCTGGGGTTACAGGCGTGAGCTACCATGCCCGTCTGTGCCTATGTTTCATAATATGGTATTGTACACTTAAAAATTTGTTAAGAGGGTAGTTCTTAAGTGTTCTTTCTATTAAAAAAAATTTTTTTTACAAGTGAAGATGTCTTCTGTTACCCCCAAATAACCGATTGGGCACACCTAGGACTAAGTCTTCGTGATAAACTTTGTGTAAAGAATGAAGAGTACAGAAGATGAACACTATATGTGTGATAACGATGAACACTATATGTGTGATAACGTTGTATGCTCCTGTGAAGAAGGTACTAAAATGGAACAGCTAAGTGTGAGATTCAACCTGATAACTAATATCTGTTCCCCTTTTGCTAATAGATATTTGTGTAAACAAGATAAAGTGAAAACGAATGGCAGGAATGTATTAAATTACCTAAACACGTGTTTTGGCACAAGGAGTGTTGTCAGGAGGAGAAAAGGCTGAGTAAATAAGAGAAGTTTTCATAACAGACATGAGTCCTAATTAGAGAGTTGGGATCTTCCATGTGTCAGAAATAGCTGGGAGATAGACTTTCACTAAAAACATGAGATAAATAGCTTTCTTATTCTTAGAAGATTAGAGAGTTAGAAAATTAGAAGCATCTTGGTTACCTCCGTTGACAGTTGCCACATAGACCCGGCCAGACACAGATTTTCAGGGTTAACAACTGGATATTCCCAAAACAAGTGGACCTTTTGAACTTTAATAATTTCCCTACAATGTAAATGGAAGAAATGCTGGCAGTGAAGCAGTAAATAAAGGAGGAAGGGAACGTTTGGAAAGAGTATTTTCTATGTGGTTTTCAAAATTCATTGACTAGGGTTTATCTTGCATTTCAGGGCTTAAATTTTAATTTTTATATTTTTGTATTTTTTTTATGAATGATAAATTATAATAGTGATTTGTTTCTCCATTACATTTCTCCACTTACAATCAATATTTGTTTTAACTTGGTTTTCTTTGTTGTTTTCACAGATTGCCTATTTTACTTCTCACCATTGATTTATGTTGCCAAAACAAAGAGGTCAGTAATTTGTGGCCAAATTCCTCTTTTACTATTCCAAATGTGAAAATTCCAAAAATGAAGCAAAAGCAGCATTTTGTCAGCTTTCTGGCAGAGATTCCTATGCTAGGCAATCATTTGTGTTTTTCTGAAAAAGGAGAGCTAAGAATCTTACTAATTTGGACTATGTGACAGTCTTTAATGCCAACTCCAATGTGTTAGAATTTCAGCAGTTGATTTTTTTTTTTTTCCTGAAACGTCAGTATTCTGTGTGCATGTGACTTTACAAAAAAGCATCAATCTCCTCATTCAACACTGTAAGCATTCATCAGGTTATCTGCTTTCTTCTTAAGCCAAATATATTGGTTCTGAAATTCAGGTAGGATCAATGTGGCTTGAATAGCCAAATTATGGATGTTGGTAACTGTGTGCTGAATAAATCTCTTCCTCTTTTTTCTTGTCCCCTCACTTCCAAAATGCCTTCCATTTCATCTTTTTCTCACCTAAGCATAATTCCCTATGGGTGTTGGTTAGAATTTGGAAAATAGGAGCTCAAAGTATCCTTTGCCAGCCCTGCTACAATTTTGGGAAGTAACTTGGCATGCTTGACTTGGTATCTTAACATCCTTTACAACTTAACCTATGAAGTGAAAACATTAGGCTACCTACTAGATTAATCCTCTCTAATAATCCTGCAGCAGTAATTTCTGGCACTTTATAATAATACACTTCTCCATTCTCTGTATAACTTATTTCACTCCTTTGGTGCTGGTAGGATCAGACCTCAATATGGTGAATAGGATGGGTTCATAGGCAAACCCAGGTCAGAGACAAGGATGTTAAATCTGTTTCCTTTTGTGCTGCCCTGACCAAGCTTCTTTCTGCAGTGGTTTCTTCTGCTGTCCTCTCTATTTGCATATTACCAACATTCCAAATAATGAAATGATATCATTGCATTGCATTGTCTATATGGAAGAAACGCAAGAGTGTACTTAGAAGGCACAGTATAAATTCATGTTCGTGGAGTACAGCCAAATTTCAAAACTATTTTTAAAGAGTCATCACGTTTTATTTTATGTAACTTCAGAGTGTTGTTTCTGTATGCTGACTGAATATTGACTTCTAAAACTTCAGCTATAGTCTTCAATAGGATAGAAAAGATTAATTACTTCTTGGGATTTGTTGTTCTTTTTGCCAAGCTTACTGTAAATTTGGGGATGATGGTATTACATTAAGCTTTCTAAGATACAAAGGCACACCTGGAGATTTCCAGACATGACAGTGTCCTTTTATTTGCTCTGAGAAAGACGGATTTATATTTCCAACTGGGAGTTTATATCAAACATCATAAGTAGAAAATTTCTAACAAAACAACAGATATTTTATTAAATAAGGTAATCATGTATGCCTAATATCCACCACCTAATAGAAACCTTTTAGGAAATTCAATCAAACATTTTTGTTTTCTAATCTAAGGTAGGAATTATAGAATAAAATTTCAGAAAAAAATTGAGAACATGCCTTTTCCATTTTAGAAAGATGGAAAAAGTACCGCATTTCCAGTTGCCTGCTATGAGACTTTGTATTTGTAATGGGCTTTTGGAAATATTTTGTTTCCTGTTTGAATATTAATTAGTTATGAAATATTAATTACATAATGAAATTTAATAAAAGCTTAATAAATTGATAATCATTAGTTATAATCTAGAATATTATGAAACTTACTGTATACTCAGAAAATTTAAGTGGCAGAAGTTGTCACAATCTACTTTTCTGCTCAAACAGCTGTACTTCGAATAATTTTATTTTAGAGTTGAAAGAAGGCATTACACGATCGTTTCCCTTGGTTGTTTCACTTCTGTCAAGTTAATATTTTGGTTGCTAAATGTATTTCAAGCACGTTTTTCAAATTTATAGAATTTGCTTCCATGTCGAAGCAATTTCACGTCCCAGAAAGTTGGCTGAAGTAGAAAATGTTATCTTTGTTAGCAATAAATCAACAAATTCAATTAGGGAAATGTGTAACTCCAAAAATGTGACAGGACACTATAGTTGGCTTACAGTTTTTTATAGGATCAGCAACTTAGGGTAGTACAAATAAAATGTGCTCAAATACATTGTTTTTTAAATGGGCCACTAAATACCATTATTTAATCAGCAGAAAACAGTTGTCAAGGGAATAAATTGTTATGTGGACTCTGCAGGTTTAATCTAAACCTGAACCTTGGTTCGCAGTGCACCTGACAGCTTATCTTGAAGCCTAGAAGGATGAGCTCTCCAAGGTCCACAGGTGGAGAAGAACAACTCTCACCCAAAGTTAATTGCACTGACCTGCCCTTTGCGTTAGAATAATACAGAGCAAATGATGAGTTCTTCAAAATGGACATTGGTTTTACTGTTAGTAAAATATTTCTATCTGAATTTTCTCCAGTTAATATATAATTTTATAAAATATGGTGACATATGCTACAACTATTAGAAAAGCTTCGTCTTTTGGAATTTTCATAATTCTATTTTTTATAATATTTACTTGAAGTCACATACAGTTTTAGCAATGGACAATGTTGGTATACAGCATATATATATACACACATACACACATACACACACATAATGGTTCTTCACTGCCTTGTATTATATGTGTGTATGTATATAAAACATATACATGAAACACGTTGCTATATATGTGCTGTATATATGAGAAACACATACATACACATATGAAACATACATGAAAAATACATGGCTAATATAAAATACAACGGCTGAGGAAAAAACTCAATTCATTTTCATTTTTAACACAGTTTCATTAATAGGTTAGCATTCTTAGAGGAACCATTTATCTGTAAAAATCATTAAAAATATTTGACCCTGTTAAGATGTTATGCTGAATTAACACATATTATATAATTTTTAATCCATGGTTACTATGCCACACTTCTGTGAATATTGATCATTTGAAAGCAGCATAAGTTTTTCAGTTTTGCAGCTTAAATTTGCTAAACACAAATGTGAAGGGGGAGCCCTGATAGTGTATCTTTGTCCCTCTCTTCTGGGATTATCTCCATTCAGTTTATTAGTCCAAGTAAGGGAGATTATTTTGAGCACTGTGTCTAAAGAAGTAACAGTTTGCAGGTAACAGGGACAGTTTCATACACAGGTGATCAATGGGGGAGTAGAAGGCCTCCGGTCTACTTATGTCTGTCCCACTGGCCATTTGAGAGTTCCCCAGTGGGCATATCTTTGGACATGAGATTGCAGATGTTACTAGGATGTTTGAGAATATTGGCAAATGGAAACAGATCCAAAGGCAAATAATCAAGTTCATGTAGGCCTAAGAAATATACAATATGAAGTATATTTAATTATAAGAACTGTGCTTTTAATATGAGCAAAATAGGAAAATTTGGAAGAGGGCAGTTATTTCTCTCTCAATCTAGGAGAGCCTGCCCTATGCAAGAGAGAATGTGGTGCATGAATTCTAGGTAGCCTCAAAGGTAGAAATAGAAACAATGGCTGGAAATTATAACAAATTCAATATGAATAAACGTATAGAGAAGACTTCATGATTTCAGTGGTCCAAAATGAAAAGAGTTGCCACAGGGGATAATAATGCCTTTGTCAAAATGGAGAACTTATGCACAAGTTAGAAACCACATGCTGGGGATAACAGAGAAAATAAAGCTAACACTTACATGGTGTTGTATGTGTCAGGCCCTAAGGCGAGCGCTTAACGTTATCGATGCATTAATCCTGACAACAATGGTAGATGGTAAATTCTTCCATCACCCTGTTTTAAAGATGAAGCAAAGAAAATTTTAAGTAAATCCAAGGTCATACAAGTAGTACTTGTGGAGTTGGGTTTTGAATTTATGTAGTTTGACTCCAGAATTCATTCTTTTAAATGTTAGACTACATTCATTCTCAGAGTGGTTTGTTCCTATTGCTGATATTAATGTCATATAAATATTTATATAGTATGATAGAATTTGGGGGACAAATCATTATGGAAAGGAAAAGGAAGTCAGAAAAAGTGGAATGCTGCTGCAAATACCAGTCAAAATAACACCTCAAGTCAGATTTAGAAGACTCCCCGAACAAACTTCCATATATTTTAGGCTAATCACTGTTTATAGATTATAATTGAGAATGAAATATCAGTCTTTCTCAGATAGAAGACTGTGAAATAAAATCTAACAAAGTGAATGAACCCCAAAGGAATCTATTTTCATCATTTCCTCAATACTCTGTAGTTTTCCACACCTTAAGTATAACTTTATATCCCCCATATTGGACCCTATTTTAATGTTCAAATCCTTGAGTGAGACTGATTTTTCTTACCTTATTGCTCCTCCTACCATATTCTCCACATATGTGTTACTTCCATTTAGCCTCATTTCCCTTGCTTATGTTTTCTATCAATGTAAAATAACCTCCTTTCATTCAAATCCTACCTCCCCTACCAGGGCACATTACCTTTGATCTGCTCTTGAAGGCTTTCTAAAGTTGCCCACACCAATTTTTCCTCACTCTGAATAATGAGTATAAATATAGTACGTATGTTTGGCATTTCTCAGTTCTATAATTGGTTCTCTCCATGTACAGTATAAGCTATTATATATTCTTTGACAGTTGTAATTCAGTACTAATATTTTTGCAACTGTGGGTAGCTGTTATTTATTTATTCTAAATGTCTTTAAATGTCTGATGCTGTAATTTCTGGAGGGGTTAATAGTGAATGGTGTTCCTCCTCTAACAGATTTCTGTTGGATCTTGAAAAATGTGAAAGGATACATTATCTGGTATTTTGGTTGCTTGCCTGCTGGCTCTCAGCTTCATTCAAACCCTTCTTTGCTTTTCTATGGCAGGGAGCTGGAAGAATTCCAAGCAGTTTTTCCAGGCTCCCTTGCTAGCAAGTTTCCAGTAAGATTTGGCCAATGTGAAGTCCTTGCAGGAGATTTTTTTTTAAGGAGAAAGACAGAAGAATTCTTTATTTTCTGTTTCTGTTGCGTCTCTGGTTTCAGTGATAACATGGGCAGGTGACTGTGGGCTCTGAGAGCAACTTCAGGTGACAAGGTCACCAGCATATCAGTAGGAGTTTCAGTAGCATCCATGGAATCCATGTTCCTGTGTTTCTGCAACATCTTTAGCAGATCACCTGGAAGGATGGCTGGTGTGTTTCAGTCTTGAATTGAAAAGACAGCCCTGATAGCTAGGTAACATTCCCTTCTCCCTTTCACTCTTCCAACATTTCCTCCTTTTGTTGTTGTTGTTGTTGTTTGTTTTTTTGCTCTCCAAAAATTTTGTAGTTTATTCCTTGCTTTCGGCTCCTCTTCTCTTGCAATATCTGGAGTGGTACACGTTTTTATTACTTGACACTGACCAGTTCTCTCTCTGGTGCTGGGATCATCTCTTTGACATCTTCTCTAGCAAGTATCTATTCTCTGCTAATATTCACCTATTGAGGTGAATGTTACACTCATATACATCCTGTTTTTCAAAAGCTTCCATTTAAAAAAGTTTTCTCTTATATTAACTTGAAATCTTCCTCACCTTATTTTCCTTTCAATTCTATTAAGTGGTTTCAGAACAAACAACAAATAATATACCCCTTATCCATGACTGAATTCTGAGACTATTAGAGTTGGATCAAAGACACATAGATGCACTTAAAATTATTTACTCAAATACTGACAAACCATGTGAAGAATGCAGATTCAGATCTTTGACCAAATGGACATGCTGATATTTGACACAGTATATGAAATGTATCCATTCAGTCACTGACTCAACAGATTCATTATTATTCATTTGTTAAATGTTTGTAAGTGTTTGTTAAACACTTCTGAAGCCCATCCTATAATCCAGGCAAATTTCCAAATATGTGGGATGGTATCAGTGAGCTAAATAGACTAGCCCCATAAAAAGCAGAAGAGAAGAGGCTGAGGTGAGCACATCTGAATTTTTTTATGCCAAATCCACCAATTAGAGGAACCAATCCTCCTTCTCCAACGAGAGTGACCAGGAATCATGGAGAGAAACCAGAGGCTAGCTGAAGTCGAGGTGCGGGGGTCTCTTTTTGGAAACATGAAGCAGGGAGAATGAGGCTCCCTTTGGCTTAAACTAGGCATGGCCAATATTAAAATGCAAACGTTGTAGGAGATGTCACAGAGCAAACCTTATCTTTCATTTAGATATCAGGCTGATATTTCTATGAACAGCTTTTGTAAGTGGGCATCAGTTAAAGACTCTAGAAACACTGGAGTTAGTGATTTTCAAAATATTTAACAGTTTGTCATGAACACTGGCCAGTGTGAGTGGACCCTGGCGGTAATTTTCCGTATGGCCACACCAGTCGAACAGGTGAACTTGTCATTGGACACGAAATAACTGAGGAGAGAAGCTCAAGGCAGTCAGTTATAAGGAGGAATTTGGAATTACTAGAGATAAAGTCACTCGTTTTTGTTTACTGACGCCTGGCCCAAACACAACTCTGATTCTAACAAGGTCTTGGTGAGGTGCCGCCGTTTCATCCGTCCTCGGTCTCTGCGCCTTTCGCAAAGCTTCCAGCAGCGCTATGTTGGGCCACAACATCCGGAGGTTCACAACCTCTGTGGTCGGTAGGAGCCACTATGAGGAGGGCCCTGGGAAGAATTTGCCATTTTCAGTGGAAAACAAGTGGGCGTTACTAGTTAAGATGTGTTTGTACTTTAGATTTGCGTTTGCTGCACCCTTCCTTATAGTAAGACACCAACTGCTTAACTCATAAGGATGTTTCAGTTCATCCATTTAACAGATATGAAGAGCATTTTAAGAGATATAGCCTCTGGAAATGGATCAAACTCTAACTCATGGCATACTGGATATGTTTGTCAATAAACTTATGACATGAATGCTTAAGGCCTCTTTTTTGAAATAGGGAATGTAATACTTGGCCATTTGCCTACTTTATTTATTTGAGTAACATTCCAGTATTACTCTGAGATTTAGCTTATTTAATGGTGTTAAACTGAGGTTATATTATTAAATTTTTGATTCCCACATCAGGATTTTGTTGGTAATTTATGCAATAAAAGGGAAATACAAATCAAAAAAAAAAAAAAAGAAATTATACAATCAAGAGTCACTTTCACTCTGAAATGTAAAAGATTGCATTCAACTTTTAAATTATTTGGGAACATAGTCACTTTTCCATACATTCCAGAAATAACTTTTTATTTGAAACTCTTTTAAATGTGTATTTTGCTCCTTAACTGACTAGAGTTTTGAGCAAGCTTCTAGCTGTGCAAGTAATCATTGCATATACTTATTCTTATTTTAAAACATTTTATCATTTCATATTTTCATTCTTATTTCTATAGTATGTCTTATTTTGTATTTGTAAGTGTTATGGAAATATTTGATGCAATATGAATAATCTTTACTTGTCACTATTGTGGTTACTAGTTCCTTGTAAGGCATTTTTTTTTTATCAGAAGGCTAATTTGTAAATATTGTAAAAATTTTAATAGCTTAAATCGTATATACAGCTAACTAAAACATTGCATTAATGATCAGTGGGGCTTGTGTCATTAGATCAATGTATTGAGCTCCTTTTCTTTGCAGAGGCTTTAGACTTGAGAGGGGCCTGGACTCGCCAGGAGTGAGGGTTTAACATGTAAGCCAGCAGTGTCCTTACAAAGATGTGCCCATTTTACATATAAAGAAACTGAGTCCCAAAGAAATTCAGTACCCTACCTTAGGTCAGAGACCACGGAGGAGAGCCAGTATCTGAAGCAGGTCTTAGCCAGTTTGATGCTGGGATGGGATGGGGGTGAGAACTCTGGCCCTTGGCCCCTGTGATTCCAAGTATGGGGTGGGTATGATGGCTAGCTGACTGGGGGTGGGATGGGACGGGATGGGACGGGATGGCCCGGTTTAAAGGCCAGCGTCTTCCTGCCTGCAAACACCCCCTCCAACCTTGATTCCAGGTCAGCAGGCTGAGGAGGATAGCCCTGTAGTGGACTGCTTGGAGCTCTCAGGCAACCCTTGTGGCCAGCTCTGCCAAAGCAAATCACTTAATTTCCTGGAGCCGGAAACTCAGTTAGGCCCAAGTCTGGTATGGAATGGAAGAGGCACCCAGTCTGGGCCTCTTACCCCTCTATCAGGTAGAAAGAATTCAGTGGCTAACAGAGGAACTCTGTATCTCATGCTCAGCACTGCACTTGGAACAGAAGACCCCCAAGACCCATGCCTGAAGCATCTGGGTTCTCAGTAGTCTCTGCCAAGCCAGGTCTGAACTAGGGCAAGGGCTCAGGTAAATTTGCCTCAGTGAGCTCTGGAAGGCCAGAGGACCAAGGACGGAATGTACCCAATGGATCTGCCCTCTGCTACCCTCTCCTAATCAGAGTTAGGCTTTTGCTTTCACCAGGTGACAACCCCTAGAATTTTAATAGCTGCACCCAAGGAGCACCAATGAAGGGAAAGCAGGGATGGGCCAAGGTGATGGGGAGGGACAAGAACTAATAGCCCCCACTAGTTTGGCTCTTCCTGGCGGGTTGCCAATGTCCGGTAGCCCTCACCTAGTGCTGACACCTGTACATAGGGTCTCGGTTCCCACTTTATGAAAACAAGGCCTAACACAGAATCCTTTTAGCCTTCACTCTGTCCTGCCAAATCTCTTAGCCCTAGTCTCTGGATTGACTGTCTCAAGGCTCCAAAACCCACCTTATTCCTCCTGAGGTTTCTTGGAGTGCAGCTTGCGGGGGATGCTGTCATGCAAACTGCTCTGCTGGGTCTCAGTAGCCTTTCTTCGGGAGCCAGGCTTTGAGCTGCTGGTCAAAGTAGCACTTGACCTGCAGGGTACCTGTCAACTCTTTGACCTGGGTAATGCATGTCTTTGCCAGCAGTGGACTCAGAAAATCTTCCACATTTTCCACATTCTTCTGCAGGACCCAAATATGCTCCTCCGCCTTCCCGACCAGTTGTAGACAGGGATGCTGTATATCTGAGAGCACTGCGCTAATTAGGGCAAGTTGGATGGCTGTCTTTGCGAGGCTGCCAGCTAGTAAAACTGAGATAATGTTCGTGCTTTGGGGGCATGAAGATGCTGGTAGGGGGTAATAGGCACTCCACAAATTGGTATTCGTCCATACACTCTACAGACTGGGGTAATCTGGAGACCCCTGAACCTGGCTCAGCTACATGGTGAAGAGCCAGACTGGACGCTGGCTCTCCAGTCCAGCAGCGCAGCCCAGAACATAGATGTTGCCCTGTTCTGTCCTTGGGCTCTAAGGCATTTTTCACTGAGGCCAAAGCTACTAAATTTTTGCAAAGTTGTTTCCATTTTATAATGCAAAATATTGTGACTAGATAAAACTTTTTCTAGACGACTATCTTATTTATAATTGTAATATTTTCCAACCCTGTCGAAACATGATATGCTTTTATAATTAGAAAAATATTTGCATTATTTAAATACTTCATACATATAATCTTGACACATTGGATTAGTTTTTTTATAAGTTTGGCACATATTTATTAAAATAGAATTGGAAAATTTTATAGTAAGCATACTTCTATTTGGTTGCATTGTTTTAAGAAACAACACAACTATATTCTCAGCTCTTGTTAAATATGTGTTTGCTTCAGTTAAGAACTTAGGAGATTTATTCTGAAGTCAATAGAAAAAACACAATTCCTTTCTAGGCGTGTTGCTTACAGGGTCTTGCTGAGGTGTATTGATCTAGGTTAGTATTAACGTAGCTTCATAGCCAGGAATCTCAATACAGATAAATAAAGGGCAACTGCTAGATTTTTAATTAGAAAAAAATACAACAAAGGCACTATTGTCTTGACATATATATATGTCACATATATATTGACACATATATGTCACATATATATTGACATATATACATATATATGTACACACACATACATATATACATACATATTTTAGTTATATAAACAAAGACCTTTAGATTTCACAACTTATTTTGTATTTAATTTGAATTTCAGTATTTGATGATTTAGTCCTTTAAAATGTTATACCATCATAATATATAAGGAGATTAATTATTTAACTTACATTTTAACACTACAAATTGTGATCTTTAGTATAAAAAACCTAACCTGCCAAGTTATAGGAACTACAGCTGTAATACAACATAGAACAAACCTTGTTTTTCACAGGTTTTCTCCAAATTCTCCAAATTATTACCTGATACTGATTCGATTTAATTAAGAAGAGTGAAGTGATAGTTCAGCTCTACTCAAACAGAAGACATGTACTTCCAAGAAGACGGAGTTTGCAAAGATCACATTGGCACATATTCTGTCCATAGATTTTCTACTGTGATTTAGCTGGATAAGCTTATGCTACACATTAGTGTAATAAGGCTAAAATTATTGATTTGTATGAAATGTAAATTAAGTTTTCAATATTTACCATTGGAAATGGGTGGTTTATATTTTTGTTTTTTCTTAGTTCAGGACCACTTGAATCCCCCCAGGAATCCACTGCAATTATTATATTCCAGTGTCAGTGAGTGAGAAAGAAAAGAAGGAGGATGTGTAAGAAAGGGCTTGGAGAGTCTGGGGGCCTATGTGAGTCTTTGTGCAAAGCATATTAACTCTGACTCTGCCCAAAACTTACAAAGAAGATATTCAGATGTATAATAATTCTCTATGTAGCTATGGGATATATGGGAGCCAGTATGTTATAGTGGTTAAGAATACAAACTCTAACATCACATATAGGTTCATATCTTCCCTTCAGCTCTTAAAATCTATGTGGATTGGACAGGTTAACTAATTTTCCTCTGTGTCAGTTTCCTTAGTTTAAAATAAGCATTTTAATGGTCTCTAATGTAGAGGCAATAATGCCTATAAAAGCCCGTTATAGTAAGCACATGATAGTAATTTCTCTTCCGTCTCAAATGTCAGATACCAGAATATGGGTATTCAGAAATGATCATTGTTGAGTTGATTCATTATTGTAAATGAGTTCAGCTTCTCTCTGACCACCTGATTTTGTTACCAATCCAAATTGATTATAATCACCTTTGCAGTTGTGGTTTACTCATTATCTCTGAAAATATAATTTGAGTCTGTGCATTTAAAAGAAAGAATGACACATTTTTTATTGAATGAAGTTAAATGAAATTCATCTCATTTTTTTCTTTTCCTAATTTCAAAAACTAAATTGAGATACAAAAATGTGAGATTAAAAGTGTTTCTATATTTAATGTTTCTATATTCTATATTTAAATGTTTACATCATGTCCTGGAATCGAATGAGAGTTAGAAATAAATATATATGCCTTTACGGTGCATGAATAAATGCATATGCCTTATCGTATGCATTAAATGTTTCTTTATTTAGATGTCCAGTTACACTGATATACGATAGCTCTTTGAAAATGAGTAATTGGTCCTTATAAAAGAGGAAATTGGGATGCAGAGACAGACAGAGGGAAAAAACTATGAAGACACAAATTCTTCACCAAAAACTGTGAAGAACAGCCTTGTGACTGGAGTGATTCATTTACAAACCAAAGAATACCTGGGGCTACCAAAAACTGGGAGATGGGCCTGAGAAAGACCCTTACTGGGAGCTTTCACAGGGAATGTGACCTGCAGATGCCTTGATTGTGGACATCTAACCTTCAGAACTGTGAGACAATAAATTTTTGTGTTCAAAATCACCCAGTTTAGGGGACTTTTTTTTACAGCTGTCCTATCAAACTAATACCGGACTTAGGATCACATTTAAACAAGGATTGAGGATTTTAGATTCCTTCCATACCACAAACAGAAATAACAAGAATCTTTAGGGTTTTACCCTGTTTTTCATCGACAACCAGCCAGCACTAAATATGAAGTTGCCATAAAGCAAATTTGCTATATGTAGATTTCATGAGGGTTGTTTCCTCACATAGTTTGTTTTCAGCTCCCCGAGTATCCAGGACTTTAAGAAGAAAAATACATCTGTCCAGAAATTCTTGGGAATGTTGTATGCAATCAACAGAATTTGTCAATTGTATCAGTTTTCCTATAATTGTTCCAACAAATTACCATAAACTTAGTGGATGACAATAGCACACATTTATTATTTTACATTTCTGAAAGTCAGAGATCTAAAATCAGTCACTGGGCTAAAGTCAAGGTGTAAGCAGAACTGATTCTTCTGGAGGCTCTAGGGGAGACTCAACTTCCTTGCCTTTGCCACCTTCCCATCCACATTTTTCAGTAGATGACCTCTTATTCCACATTTAAACATAGCAGCATATCAACTTCTAATCTCTCCTCTCTCCTCTCTCTTTGCTTCTGTTGTCAGATTACATTTACTGTCTTTGAACTGTAAGCCAAAAATAGGATTCTAAGTCCCCCAGTCAACTGAATGAACCTCTCCTCTTGGCCAAGGGCATTCCACAGAAAACCTGAAAAGCTAGTTCTGGCGGTGATGGGAAGGAGAGGTCAGACATGTCTATACTCTCCTCTCTTTGGAGTTCAGGGACAACTGATCATTATTAAAAGTAAAACAGAGATCTTAAGACTGACTAAACAGACTCTAGTGATAAGATGCCAAATTCCAACCTGACTCTAGTATAGCATCACATGACAGACAGCAGGCCCTGAAAGAAATCAAAGTATTTTACCCCCAAATATATTTCTTTTATATATTTTGAAATGGTCCTGCTAAGCTGTCTTTTCTGGGAAAAATCGACATTCTGTAGAGAATGTAGATTCTCTACATGTAGATCCTTTATAGGACTTTTCCTGATCCAGGAGAGATCAGGTGTATGGCACCTGTTTAGGTCTGATTAGAAATATTTCCCATGTCTTCTCTCTGAAGTCTAATACTTGGAGATTTCATTTGCATAATAAGCACCTTGGTCTCCACAACTCTTTATCTTAACACAGACATTCCTTTCTATTGTTTCCAGGTCTTTAGATGATAACTTAACTCTCTCAACCAATTGCCAGTCAGAAAATCTTTGAATCCACCTCTGACTGGAACCCACCCTCCCCCACGATCCCCTCTCACCACCTTCGAGTTGCCCCACCTTTCTGGACCAAACCAGTGTCTACCTTGCATGTATCGATTGATATGTTATGTGTCCCTAAAATGTATAAAACCAAACTCTAATGCAACTATGTTGGACACATGTTCTCAGGACCTCCTGAGGCTGTGTCATGGGACTTAGTCAATCATATTTGGCTCAGAATAAGCCTCTTTAAATATTTTACGGAGTTTAACTTGCCTTGTTGGCAGAACCTCCCACCTTTCTCTCGTAAGGACCCTTGAAACTACCTGGGGCCTGCCCAGATAATACAGAATAATTTCCACATCTCAAGATCCTTAACATAATCATACTGCAAAGCCTCTTTTGCCATGTAAAATAACATATTCATAGATTCTGAGGATTACAATGTAGACATTTTTGGAGGACCCTTATGCAGTCTACCACACCAGTAAATATTATCTGCAAAGTACATTGCTCTAAATATCAATTAAATCTTAAAAGAGCCTTATAAAAAGTTGGTCTTTCAAAACTATGCCTCCAGAAAAGCTGACAGAAGAAACCCAGTGCAACTACTTAGTTGACTTAATGTAACTACTATGTTCTTTTGATGATAATCCATTTATTTCTTCTGGAAACGTTTATGAAACATCTGCTAATTTATAAACACCTTTTACATTTCTCCTTCATGCACACTAGTTGAGGAAGGAGACTATAACAAGTAAACAAATAAATAAATGCTATACTTTCAGGTCTTGAGAAGTGCTATAAGACAGAAGATAAAGTTAGGTAAGGAAACTGATAATGAATGATGGATTACTGTTTTAGATGGGGACATATCTCTGCAGATAGTGACATTTGTAGAGGTTTGAATTAAATGAGGAAGGAAGAAAAGTAAATACTTGGCTATGGATTTTTCCAGGGAAGAAAATTGATATTATGAAGTTGTTTGTATCAAAGACACATTGTTCTTAAGTTAGTGATAATTCATTATACCTTAATCAAAACAAGAAATTGTTTTTTAATCAGTTGTCATGTCAAATATAGCCTAAGGATTCTGACACAGAGTAACAAATGATGCTTCCTCAGATATGCTTATGTAGAAATAGACTCACTTAAGGTATGTGTCCTTAGATGAAATCATATCCACAATCTTCTAAAGGAGTAGAGCTGAAGGTCATTACATAGCTCTTGCTCTTAAAAGTCCTGAGCACATTTTGCACAAAATATTCTTTATTCATTGGGGTGACCTGTTATAGCACCTGTAATATAACATTCATCATCAAAATGGCTTTGTTTGTATAAGCATTGGTGTATGCAATCCTTAGAGAGAGCTCTTTTGCTAAATAAGGGCCAAGGTACTTCCTCATGCAGCAAAGAAGCAGGTCAAGAGCTGTACTGGACAGCCAAGACTTCATGCTTCCTCTCTGCTTCATAGTTACGTATATGAAATTGAACTGATAATGAAGCACAATACTCTGTAAAATATCTGCTTCTTGTGAGTCTGAGTTGGCAAAACATTTCTTTATATTTCTCATTGTCTAATAATTTTTCCTAATAAGAGCCACTGAGAGTATGTTATTATTCAATTTAATTCAGTAAGTCCTCATTTAAGGGCACCAATTTGTAGCACAAAATTAGATAGTATGCAAATGCATAATAAATGAGTGAAATAATTACTTTTTCAAGCAACTTATAATCTACTTGAATCATTTCAATTACAACTGCATAAATATCAGAACATCACTTGAAGAAGCTTCTGTGAGCTCGTGAGAATTTTACACACAGTAGGTTTTCAAGGATTGTTGGCTGAGAGTAATTGAGTCATCGCTGAGGCTAAGTTAGAAAATTATTAAGTCTGGTTCATTGTCCTCTGCTTCTATGCCCTCTATTAATGCCATAAGAATAAAGTCAATTCGATAAGAGAAAGTCCGACCTGACAGATCAAGAATAAATAAATATGAGAACTGTATCATTATTGTGCTGGGAGAAAATTGGAAAAACTGATTTAGACTTTCTATTATCCTTTAATATGTAACACTTCAATTTTGAAAACTAGATTTTATTGTGTAAGGCTACAAACACTATCACTCTAAAAGTCTAGGTTGATATAGCAAGGAGAACAAACTAAGAATAAAAATGGGGATAATTAAATTTTCTACAAGTACTGGTAATAATCAGGGCTTAATATCTCATTGAATTCCTATAGATTAGAACTGAAAGTGACTTAAATAACTAACTGAAGTTATTGATTGGTATATATAGTGTAGTGATTCCTTAATGTATGTAATAATTACTTTAAAAAGTATTTTAGAAATATTCCAAATTTTATATCAATTCAGAGCTCTATTATTTTAATGTCTATATTCTTTTTGTTCTAATTTCTCTTGGAAAAAAAAAACATGGTGAATTGAATGCCCACAGTTTGATGTGGGGGTACTAATGATGGCTAACACCTATCGAACGCTTCCTACATTTCAGGTACACAGGCTTTATGATCACATGCATTATGTCATTATGTCTTTCAGCTACCTGAGGAGGTCCATATTTCATAGTCTTTGTTTAATACATGAGAAAATGGGAGTTAAGGAAAATTAGGGTCCTTGCCTTGTTAATACATCCAGGACATAGGAAACTTGGAATTTGAACACCTGCCTGTGACGCCAGTGCATGCTTTTAACAACAACCTGATAACTTCTCACTTTTACTCCCATCCTTGTTTACCCAGTCTGTCCACCGGGAAATGCTAGTTCACTTAAGACTCAGATCAAAGTTCATTTCCCATCAGAATGTTTCTCTGACTATTCCAGATACAGTCTAATGCATCATCCTTTTCTGATCTGTAGAGAACATTAAAAGGTTGTTTAGTTTTAAGCTTTTCTATAGCTGAGAGAGTTATTTGATGGAAGAAAGTTCTACATGAACTGATGAGTACAGGATTACCTATGATATATAATTTACAACTAGAATGAGAATAGCTAAACACTCCTAAACAAAGAACTTTGAACACCTTTAATAATTTCAAGGGATTTGCAGGCATCAAAATAGATGTAGTAACACAATGAATGTCCAGATAGGTAGATTTGATTTCTGAAATTGCTCCTTGTTCTGACTCTGTTGAGAATTCCCCAATTTACACATCACTTTACTCAATTTGCTTCTCGTTCAATGTGCTGACTCTAATAGTGCCACTTCTCCCTCTCTTCCCCATCCAAACCTCTCTCTCTCTCAGAAATAGCTGCTTTCCCAAGAAAATTGTTTTCAGCATATTCTTTTCTGCATATTCTACCCCAATAACCCACAAAAAGCAACATATTGCAGTTGTAGTAACTCTATCTACCAGTAAAATTTCAAGATTGGAAGTATAAACCAATTAATATAATGAACTTATTAGGCAACCTAACGATGTTAGGAAATCACTTTGCTCACCACTGAAATGGTGTCATTGGGATGGTTTCCTATGATGGGCAGCACTGAGCACCTTGGTGAGTACCTGGCTGTAAGATCAATTTAACACAGAAAGTTTGGAACATGTTAAGTTGTACTAATACATAAAATAAAACAATGCTAATTAAAATAAAATGAAAGTATGTGGTTTGTCCCTCTTATCCTGGGGGTAATAGTCTTGTGATTGAGTCAGAAGGCAATACATTGTCTTTGAAGTGTTGTGTTTTCCTGACTCATGGTTACCTGGGTGTATACTCTGATATCTTTGGGATATCAGCTATGTGTGGGTGCTGTTGTTGAATTCAAACCGTGAATGATTAGACCACAGCAATCTGCAAAAGCCAAAATCTGATAAAATAGGTCTATTTCTCAGATTTTTCTGGGACCATTTTCTGCAAAGGGCAGTATTTTTGATTGTTTAAAATGATTGTGGTTACTCTTACTAACAGGTGATAGCTTTTTTCCAGTAATTAAAAAGTATTCGATAACTGTAGGTGTACAAGTGATTTTGGTTACATGGATGAATTGCAGGGTGGTAAGGTCTGAGATTTTAGTGCACCATCACCCGAGGAGTGTACATTGTACCTAATATGTAGTTTTTATCCCTCACCCTCTTACCACTCTCCCTTCTTCCAAGTCTCAAATGTCCATTATACTACTCTGTATGCTTTTGTGTATACATAAATAGCTTACCTGCCACTTACGTGTAAGGACATATGGTGTTTCGTTTTCCATTTCTGAGTTATTTCACTTAGAACAGTGGCCTCCAGCTTCAACCAAGTTGCTGCAAAAGATGTTATTTCATTCCTTTTTATAGCGGAGTAGTATTCCATGAGTAGTATTTCAATGTGGTGTGTGCTTACCACATTTTATTCACTCATTGGTTGATGGGCACTTAGGTTGGTTCTATATCTTTGTAATTGTGAATTGAGCTGCAGTAAACATACATGTGTTTTTGATACAGGTGTCTTTTTGATACAATGACTTCTTTTCCTTTGGGTAGAAACCGAAAGTGGAATTGCTGGATCAAATGGTACATCTACTTTTAGTTTTTCTGAGAAATCTCAATAGAGATTTTTCTAATTTAAGTTCCCACTAGCAGTGTATAAACATTCCCTTTCTACCACATCTAAGCCAACATCTCTTGCTTTTTGCCTTTTTAATAATGACTGTTCTGGCATGAACAAGGTGATATGTCATTGTGGTTTTAATTTGCAGTTCCCTAATGATTAGTGATGTTGAGCATGTTTTCATATTTGTTGGCCGTTTGTATGTCTTCTTTTGAGAAATGTCTGTTCCTGTCATTTGCTCCCTTTTTGGTGGGATTACTTGTGTTTTTTCTCGCTAATTTGTTTGAGTGCCTTATAAGTTGTGGATGTTAGTCCTTTGTTGGATGCATAGTTAGCAAATGTTTTCTTCCATTCTGTGGGCTGTCTATTTACTCTGATTATTATTTCTTTTGCTGTGCAGAAGACTTTAATTAGGTCCCATTTATTTATTTTTGGTTGTATTTTTCTTTTGAGGTCTCAGTCATAAATTCTTTGTGTAGGCCAATGTCCAGAAGAGTTTTTTCTAGGTTTTCTTCTAAGATTTTTATGGTTTCAGGTCTTATATTTAAGATAAGTTTAGTTAATCTTGGGTTGGTTTTTATATGGTGAGAGATAGGGATCCAGCTTCGTTCTTCTACATGTGGCTACCCAGTTTTCTACATGTGGCTACAACATTTATTGAACAGGGTGTCCTTTCTGCAATTTATCTTTTTGTATGTTTTGTTGAAGATCAGTTAGTGGTATTTGGTTTTATTTCTGGGTTCTCTATTCTGTTTCATTGGTCTATGTATCTACTTTTATACTAGTGCCATGCTTTTTTTGTTGCTATAGCCTTATAGTATATTATGAAGTTGGATAATGTGATGCCTCCAGATTTTTCCTGTTTGCTTAGGATTATTTTGGCTATTGAGGCTCTTTATTTGGTTCTATGTGAAATTTAGGATTGTTTTTTCTAATTCTGTGAAAAATGTTGTTGGTATTTTGATAGGAATTTTGTTGAATCTGTAGATTGCTTTTAGGCAGTATGGTCATTTTCATAATACTGATTCTTCCAATCCATAAGCTTGGGATATATTTCCATGTGATTTTGTCATCTGTGATTTCTTTCAGCAGTGCTTTGTAGTTCTTCTCATAGAGATTGTTCACCTGTTGGTTAAGTATATTCCTTGGTATTTTATTTTATTTTTTGCAGCTATTGTAAAAGGGACTGAGTTCTTAATTTGATTCTCAGCATGGTCATTGTTGCTGTATAGCAGTGCTGCTGATTTGTGTACATTGATTTTGTAATCTGAGACTTCATTGAATTAATGTATTAAATCTAGAAGTCTTTTGGAGAAGTCTGTAGGGGTTTCTAGTTACATAATCGTATATATATCTCAAAGAGAGATAGTTTTATTTCTTCACTTCCAATTTGGATGCTCTTTATTTATTTTCTCTTGTCTTACTGCTTTGACTAGGACTTCCAATGATAGCATTTTGTACGAGGTATAAACTGTTCCTAAAGGACTTTCAGCCTTCCCAGCCAGAGATGATTATTACTAGAGATATGTTTACATATATCTCAGTATCGCTTCACTGATAACTTCCTATTCTTCTTATTTCCTAGGTTGATATTATGACCGTTGAGGGAATCATCATTTTCCTTTAGATTATGATGTGATAACAAAGGCAAAATGTGATGTCCGCAGGAGGATATGAGATCATCTTGAAATAACGAACACTGTGTGACATCCAGTATCTTACTGAGGACCTAAACTATGCTTGAGGAATGTGTTTTAAACGTAGTCATTACTATTAGAAACTGAGAATGCCTTTAAAAATTTCTTCATTATTTTTAAAAATAAAAGCATCACTCTGATTTCTTCTGCCAAAATTGTTTAACCTAATAATTGGGGCCATTAACTTGCCCAGTTAGAAACTTGTTATATCAGTGTAGCTAAAAAGAAGACAGAGTTTGGGTGAAATAAATGCATTTTATTAATATTATGCTTCCTGAGTTACCCAGTTGTATTAACTGACAAGACATTGTTTAGAACTGGTACAAATGATAGTTTCTTTATTCAAATTTAACTTCCTAAAGCCAGGCTGAAATTTGCAGTTACTCAAAGTGATGTCATACCAAACTTGCTTCAAGGGCATGTTCTTATATAAAGTCCAATGCTTCTGCTTAACATAATGTGTGCTTTTTTTTGGTAAGAATAAAAGTGTAGAATATTATAAAATGGTAATTGTCAGACCTCTGAGCCCAAACCAAGCCATCGCATCCCCTGTGACTTGCATGTCTGCATCCCCTGTGACTTGCATGTATATGTATATGCCCAGATGGCCTGAAGTAACTGAAGAATCACAAAAGAAGTGAAAATACCTTGCCCCGCCTTCCTGATGACATTCCGCCACAAAAGAAGTCAAAATGGCCGGTCGTTGCCTTAAGCGATGACATTACCTTGTGAAATTCCTTTTCCTGGCTCATCCTGGTTCAAAAAGCTGCCCCACTGAGCACCTTGTGACCCCAACTCCTGTCCGCCAGAAAACAACCCCCCTTTGACTGTAATTTTCCTTTACCTACCCAAATCCTATAAAACGGCCCCACCCTTATCTCCCTTCACTGACTCTTTTCGGACTCAGCCCGCCTGCACCCAGGTGATTAAAAAGCTTTATTGCTCACACAAAGCCTGTTTGGTGGTCTCTTCACACGGACGTGCATGACAGTAATAATGTGGCAAGTATGGCTTTTTGAAACCAATTCCATACAAATGGATTCTCACAAATAGACATAAGCGTGTGTGTGTGTGTGTGTGTGTTTGTGTGTGTGTGTAATATGGTGTCAAATCACATAACTGACGATATGGTCAAGAGAATCTTAAGAAAATATCAAAATCAATTTTTAAAAGTTTTGGGTTATGTATTAGTTTCCCGGGGGTGCCATAACAAACACAGCGTGGCTTAGAACAACTGTTCTGGATGCTGGAAATCTGAAATGAAGGTGCTGGCAGGCTCTCCTCTCTCTGGAACCTGTAGGGTGTGGATCTTTTCTTGCATTTTTCAGGAGCTGCCAACCCGAGGCTTGGCTTGTGGCAGCATCACTCCAGCTAGCAATGATCTTCCTCCTATTTCATTCACACTGTGTTCCCCCCATGCATGTCTGTCCCTGTGCCCCTCTTTGTAAGGACACCAGTCATATTGGATTATAACCCACCATAATGACTTCATTTTAACTTGTCTCTGTGAAGACCCTATCTCCCTATAAGTTCACATTCTGAGGGACTGTGGGCTAGAATATAGGCAATATAGGGGAGAACACAATTTATCTCATAATGGGATAGAAGCATTATTACTTTAATTTGGAAAAAATTCAGGATTTCTCCTTAAAAGCCTGTGCATTTTATCTTTTTATGACATGAAGTATCAAATTTCATTGAAATGGGGTTTCTGCTTTTTGTGAAATATTGGAATTTTGTCTGATAATAGCAAAAAGATTTATTAGACCCGACTTTCCTTCATAGGCATGGTTTGAGGCAAAGTGTGACAGAATCATATAATAATGATTTATTAGAATCAAATTCTAATAGTTGCTTTATGTAAGTCCCTGTTTAAAGGAAGGTAAATAAATTACTTTCGCCTAAGAATTTTGCTGAACGTAAATTGCTGTTGTTCACATTATGTGGTTTTAAAATACTTTTATAAACCAATGTTTTTCTTACATTTTGGATGTCTACTGTCTTATCCCACCTATGTTCCTGGATGATTGGAGATTCCAAGAAAGCAAAAAAGCACATTTGATCTATCAAATGCTATTTGTGGAAAAATTACCTGTGTCCTTTCCTTGTCACAGAAGCATAGCCCTGGATTAGCAGCTGTTCCATTTGTCAGTACTAGCAAATAATTGCATTTTCTAAGTTTTAGCACTTCCTTATTGGGTATTTCAAAATAGAAACTTAACTTATATTGCAGTGAACCTTGCACGCAACTTTTATTAAGAAATAAATGAGGAAGATCTGTTTTAATTAACATCTTCTGATCCTTTTTTTTTTTTTTGGAAACTCTCCTGCCCAGGCTGGAGTATAGTGGTGCCATCTCAGTTCACTGTAACCTCTGCCACCTGGGTTCAAGCAATTCTCCTACCCCCACCTCCCGAGTCCTCTACTGAAAGATAATGCCACAATTTGGGATCCTGGGAAGCTCACTCTTTGACGGCATTTACTATGCATTATGTTTATTGGGGAGTTCCCTTTGGATCAGCATTCCAGTAAAGATGGGAGAGACAGCAGGACTGGGCAGAGAAAGCTACTTAACAGTGATGTGGACCCAAGACAGTCTTGGTTAAACCCATGGAAAGTTCTGGAGGTAGAATGACCCATCAGAGTTGTCTTTAGCTGGGACAAAATCTCTAGGCCATTACAATCTCTCAAAGCTCAGTCACTGGACTTGAGGGACCTTGAGAAGAGGCACAGTCTTGGGGAGATAACCTTCCTTAGCTAAGGCAATCCTTGAAGGAGCTAATGGCTGACAGACATCTGCTCACAGTCTTCTCAATAACTGCAGCAGTGAGTTCTTATTTGCCGGGGCATCTGAGTAACACATCACGCTGTGCACATAAGGAAAGATTTATAGGATAATTTTGAGAAGTGCTTTCAACCATACTTTTGCTGGCTATGCACTATTAATATGAATTCATACAAGGAATGAAAAAAATTTACAGTTGTATTTATTGCATAACAGCAAAAGAATCTGGTTTCTATTTTTGTTTTTACTTCCCTTATTAATCATCTTGGAACTCCATATAACTGAACATTGCTTCACCTCCGTGGTGACTTGTGTTCACTGAATGAGAGAATGTGAATATGGGGTTACTTCTACTAAAAATGGCTAAATCCTAAAAATGATGCCATAGTCGTCATCTAATATGATTTTTAGAATGTGAAGAAATGTCTGTGTGTCTGTGTGTGTGTGTGTACGCGTGCGAGAGAGAATGGGAACATGCATGTAGTCCTGTGGAAATGCTAATTAGGACAGAATGTGGAAGCCTGAGGATATCATCATGACGTTAAAAAGCATTTTACAGCCAGGCGCGGTGGCTCATGCCTGTAATCCCAGCACTTTGGGAGGCCAAGGCGGGTGGATCACTAGGTCAGGAGATCGAGACCATCCTGGCTAGCCTGATGAAATCCCGTCTCTACTAAAAATATAAAAAATTAGCCGGGCGTGGTGGCGGGCGCCTGTAGTCCCAGCTATTCGGGAGGCTGAGGCAGGAAAATGGTGTGAACCTGGGAGGCAGAGCTTGCAGTGAGCAGAGATCACGCCACTGCATTCCAGCCTGGGCGACAGAACGAGACTCCGTCTCAAAACAAAACAAAAGAAAACAAAAAACAAAGAAAAGCATTTTGCATTTGTCTTTGCTACAAGTCTTCTTCCCACATTCTTAACAGTGTTTTCGAACCCTCCTTAAAGCAAACCATATCTTGAGTCAGAAAGTCTAAATCTATTTTATAAGATTTCCACCTTGAGTGTGCATAATGCCCTTGAAAAATTAAATAAATAGCAAATATTCAGTTTTGTTGGCCGATCATTCTGAGTTGTGCTAAAATAAGAGGCTGGGAGAATACACTTGCTTTCCAATAATAAGGGAAATGATTTTTAGGAAAAATAAATATCTTTGAACTTAAGAATAAACAGCCTAGATATAAAAGTTTCAGAAAGAGTGTATAAATTTAACCCCGCTACCACCTACTATTTTCCCTGCCACATTTATCTTAAAGCACACAAGAGAAAATCTGGTCACTCTTAACTATGTACTGCTAACTAATACATAGTGTCTGCTTGGTATTGATCCTCTTCTATTCTGAGGTTCAGCTAAATTAACTTTACAACATCTCCTGAAATATTACAAGATTTTCCATTCCAATCTAGTTAACGAAAATGCCTGTTTGGATTATTGAAATGGATTTCTATCTGGTTTCCCTACCTCTCCTTCTCAAAATCAGAAACGGTCATTTTAATTTTGTAAATAATGCAGCTGTATTTGAATCACATCCCTCCTCCAAAAACTCTGTGCACCTCAGTGCATACAAAATTGAGTACAACCTTTTTCATCTTGAATTCAAAGTCATTCATAAGATTGTTTCAGTCCATATATATGCTCTTACTTTGCTCTTAATGATGGTTCCTATTGTATCACAGTTATTTAATTTTCAGCCTTCATGAGCCCAGTCAATGTAAGCATAACTGAACTCCAGGAGCTTAAATTAGAAGCTCGTGTGATGATGTAGACCCTCCTTCCCTCTCTCATGAGTAAGTGAATTGACTCAACTTTTAATACTTTTCATAAATTTAGTGTTCTGAAATTTTTACAAAAATAATTAATTTTATTTAGTCATCTGAAGTATGTATTTCCTTTCTTCCTTTCCTTTTATTTTTGTTATACACCCTGTATTTCTCCCGTGAACTTCTTTTTTAAACATTTTTAGGGTTAGGTTCAAGGGTACATGTGAAGGTTTGTTACATTAGTAAGCTTGTGTCATGATGTTTATTGTACAAGTTATTTCATCACGCAGGTATTAAGCCAAGTACCCAATAGTTACCTTTTCTGCTCCTCTCCCTCCTCCCACTCTTCACCCTCAAGTAGACCTCACTGTTGTTTCCCTCTTTGTGTTCCTAAGTTCTCATCATTTAGCTCCCACTTATAAGTGAGAACATGTGGTATTTGGTTTTCTGTTCTTGCCCTCGTTTTCTAAGAGTAGTGCCTCCAGCTCCATCCATGTTCCCACAAAAGACATAATCTTGGATTCTTTTTTATGGCCGCATAGTATTCCATAATGTATATGTATCATATTTTATTTATCCGATGTATCCTTGATGGACATTTAGGTTGATTCCATGTCATTGATTTTGTATCCTGAGACTGCTGAAGTTGTTTATCAGCTAAAGGAGCCTTTGGGCTGAGATGATGGAGTCTTCTAGATACAGAATCATGTTGTCTGAAGAGATAGTGTGACTTTCTTTCTCCCTATTTGGATGACTTTCATTTCTTTCTCTTGCCCAATTGCTCTGGCTAGGACTTCTAGTACTATGTTGAATAGGACACAGATGAGGAAGCTGAAGTTCCAAGAGACCAGGGGGTTTCCTCCCTGAGGAGTGGTGAGAGAGGGCATCCTTGTCTTGTGCAGGTTTTCAAAAGGAATGCCTCCAGCTTTTGCCCATTCAGTATAAGGCTGGAACTTGTTTCAAGTTTGCAATTTCAACCACGGAATGAGCAGGACAATATTGAACAATGTATGCTAAGATGGAATGGACTTGTAAATACCATACTTACAGCATTACTGTATGGGTTCAGTATACTCTTCACTCTTCTATAAATGATTTTATCTTGCTTACTTTTAAAAATGACACAGCATCTTTCTAAATTGATATTCAAATAAACAGACACATTTATTCCACAATTTACTTTTCAGTGTTTTTTATAAATCTTACTCAGTATGGAAGTCTGTCAATAATCATTATATTTCACCATTCTTTTATTTGAGCAGATCATTTGAACTTTGTGTATAAGTATAATCTTCTAGTCTATTTGTGTTAAAAATTCTAATTCTTTTTTTATTCTGCTTTATATCCAAAAATCAGCTTAATTAGTGTCCTAGACAACTAAGTTGATAATTTGAGTAATGTTTTTTGACAAATTTTCCAAGAATGCAATATTGTAAACAAATAAATGAAAATAATATGATGAAATTATTTTAAGTAATAGTGACAGAAATATGAGAGTCAATGGAATTGTGAAGAATACATAGAAAATGTGACAGAAATAATAGCCAAACATTAAAAACTGTAAAACTTTCCTCAGGCCAAAAAAACCCAGGAAGAAGGGTTGGGACACAATCTGTAAGTTTCCAGGTAGGAAAGAAAAAATAATTAATCTACAAAGAGACAAAAATTAAGCTGGCTGCAAACAGTTAAAACTGTCAGAAGACAATGGAGAACTATATGAAATGTTTTAAAAGAAAAAATGCCCTTTCTTGGATAAAGACAGTAGGAAAACATTTTTGTTTACATAGGAACTTAAAATTATGCATTTTCTTTTTTTAAAGTACTTAAATTTGATGACCAGCAAACTGAAATGTTGACCAAAATTAAGAATCTAAGAAAACAAAACTTATACCATAGAATATCTGGCTGTAAGCAACTGAACCAAATAAGCAACAATATAGATAGCTATGTTGTTATTGTTAGTCTAGTTATAATCATTGAACACAAACGTTAAAAACTGATATTTAAACCAAATATTCTCTTTTAAAAAATAGTCACCCAGTCTCTAGAATCTATGAACATGTACAGGGAAATTGTTAGACAAGAAATATAAGAAAATGAATAAATAGATATCCTCCCATCCTTTGTGTATGTCTGTGTGCACATGCCAAAAGCACTTAATATGATAAATGCAAATTATTCAAGACGCTGAAGTCTACCTCAAAAATATGACCCCAAATGGAAGCAAAAAAAGAGAAAGAAAGCAAAATGTCAACGTTAAAGATGAGTAAAAATATAACCTGTGACACTAAACTGAATTTAAAGTATGGTTTGTCTTTGAAAGGAAAGCAGGTGATAAGGAAATGCTCTAACCAGAGATTGCTGCAACAGGGCTCACCTCAAGCACGGAGGGCCTGTGATAGGGAACCAGCCAAGTGGCCATCATAACCCATAAGACATGTCGGAGAACTTCCCCCTGGATGTACAAGCAGGATTCACAAAACGTCTGACAAAGGCCATTATCATGAGAGCCAGCAGACTCTGCAGATGGGAGAAGCCCTCATGGAAGAAATAGAGATAATAGGGGGCAGTAAAGCAAATATATTTAATATCCCGGTACAGATAGGGGGCGAATCATATCTATTATCTAACAAGAACACATTTTAGTGCAGCAAAATGCAGAAATTAGTGATAAAATATAGAAAATTTAGAAATACAAAACCTAAGCTTTTGAAATTAAATTACATATTAATATGGGCTAAATAAATGAACTGGTACTAAATCAAGACAAAACAAACTAGGTGGGAGATGTTCCTGAAGACAGAACAATGGGAGATAAAGAGGGAGCGAGGGTGAAAAAAAAAAGTTCAAAGATATTGTATACACACACACACCACGGTATGTTTTAAAGAAGTTCCAGAAAGAAATAGTAGACAAAATAAACAACCTGTTAGAGCTGCTACCATGAATGTGATGATAATGAATAGTAGCAAAACATAGTACTAAAAAATGGTGGAGAGGACAGTGCACAAAACATGTCATACCTCTGTCCAGAAGAACAAAACTCTTGTAACAAACGCATCTCATTCCCTGCAAGGATATATCCTTAGAGAAGGCATTAATAAAAAATACAACCTTTCCCCAGTTAAAATGGCTTTTATCCAAAAGATAAGCAATAACAAATGCTGGCAAGCATGTTGAAAAAAGGGAACCCTTGTACACTGTTGGTTGGAATGCAAATTAGTGCAACCACTATGGAGAACAGTTTGGAGGTGCCTCAGTAAATTAAAAGTAGAGCTGTCATATGATCCAGCAATCCCACTGCTAGGCATATACTGAAAAGAAAGGAAATCAGTTTATCACAAGGATATCAAAAACTCCCATGTTCATTGCAGCACTATTAATGATAGCTAAGATTTGGAAGCAGCTTACATGTTCATCAGCAGATGAATGAATAAAGAAAATGTGATACACATACACAATGGAGTACTATTCAACCATAAAAAAGGATGAGATCCTGTCATTTGCAACAATGTGGATGGAACTAGAGATCATTATGTTAAGTGAGTTAAGCCAGCTATAGAAAGGCAAACATTGCGTGTTCTCATTTATCTGTGGGATCTAAAAATCAGAACAATTGAACTTATGGAGAGAGTAGAAGGATGGTTACTAGAGGCTGGGAAGAGTAGTGGGGTAGTGGAATGAAGTTAGAAATGGCTAGTGGGTGCAACAAAAATAGAAAAATAGAAAAATGAGTAAGACCTACTGTTTGACAGCACAACAGGATGGCTATAGTCAATAGATATTTAATAGTACATTTAAAAATAACTAAAAGAGTATAATAGGATTGCTTGTAACACAAGAATAAATGTTTGAGGGGATGGATACCTCACTCCTCATGATGTGATTATTACATATTGCATGCCTGTGTCAAAACATTTCATGTACCCCATAAATATGTATATCTAGTAGGTACTCACAAAAATTAAAAATTAAAAAAATACAAATTCACATCTAAGAGGTGAGGAAGTAAACTGATAAAGCCAGAGTTTAATATGGAAAAAGAAATTTCTGAGATAAGAAACCCTGAGACCACAATTCACATCACTGAATATCAAGTAAGTAACTTAGAACCAGTCAGAATGGAAGGGTTTTGAGCACAGCTGAAAAGTGAATATAAGCATGATAAAAATGCTTGGGATAGAGAGAGGCAACAGACCCATAATTAACATAATTACAGAGAAGCTGTTAGATAAGAACAGCAGAAAGAATATATCTGCCATAAAAGGCAAATACTTATTCCTAAACTAGGGAGTCTAACAAATGGAACAAAAATTATTGTCATATATATTAGAGACAAAAACACTATTTAACTTTCTCTGCAGAATGAAAAATAAATTGGAGGAACAATATATATATAGGACACTATAATAAATTTGTTTATTAAGATACATCTGGATCATTAGTGATATGCAGGGATAAAGAATCTTTGAAGTAACCAGGCAGAAATAAAAAAAGTAATACACAAAAGGAAAAAACTCAAGTTGACATGATTTTTTCATAGTGTTTTTCAGAGTTATAAATAATCAAGTAGTATCTAGACATTCTGAGGGAAATAAATTATTACCTTAATCAATTAAACAGAACAGTTGACCCTTGAACAGCATGGGGACTGGGGGTGTCAATCCCCTACTCAGTTAAAAATCCACATGCAACTTTTGACTCTCCAGACACTAAACTACTAAAAGTTGACCAGAAGACTTACTGATAACATCAACACACATATTTTGCATGTTCTGTGTATTGTATGCTGTATTCTTAAGCTAGAGAAAAAAGAATGACATTAATAAAATCATAAGGAAAATGAAATATGTATAAGTGAAAATAGATCTTCCTGAAGGTCTTCCTCCTCATCATCTTCACACTGAGCATACTGAGGAAGAGGGGGAAGAAGTTGAAGAAAATCCATATATAAGTGGACCTGTGCAGTATAAATAAAGTACAATTCTGTGTTCTAGTTCAAAGGCAATAAGCATACATTCTCAAAATTCCTTCATCTCCTGCTGCTTTCTTACTTCGTTCTTTTCTTCCCCTTTCCTTTCACAATGTTTCTGCTTACCTCCTATGTTCTGTGAACTATTGTAGTAACTAAAGATTAAGTGGTGAACAAGATAAAGGTCTGCTCTCCTGAAAAAATTCATTTGTATATGAGACACACAATAAACAAGTGATGAATAATACAATTTTATACAATTTTAAGAGTTGAATTTCACAGAGCATTAGTGTTACAAACAGCATGGACCCAAGTGTAGAACCAAGAATGATGACTGGTGACTATTTTCATTGAGTGTTTTGGAGGGGACATCCTTGGAAAGATGGCGCGTGAATAACCCAAGAGTCTAGTAGTCTTATGCAGATCTGGTGAGCGTGAATTCCAGGCAGAACAAACAACAAATATAATGTCTCATTGAAGGATAGAAGCTTGGCCATTCGGAACAGTTTGGAAGTGTGGAAGGAGATGATTGGTATAAGATAAAAGTTGCAGAGGAAGACAGGAGCTAGATCTTGTGTGTGTAACTATGGGGCAGGTGACGCACCGGTTTCCACCTCTGTTGGAGGTAGTTGCGGAGTCCATTTCATGGAGAATAGCAAATAGCATAATGCTGCCATCAGGACCAGCAGTCCCAGGACATCCAACTCACTCCATGGTTCAGAGTACCCAAGGAAGACACAACCTGCAGGCATGGTGTGGAGCAATGCTTTGCTCACATACAGAGGCAGAGCCAGGTCAACTTCCACTGTGGCTGTGGGTTCCCCATGGCCAGAAGAAGCTCCTTCTACAGCCAACCTATCCTCTTGTGTTGCAGGAGAAGGGTTTCGTAGTACATAGGTACTAGTGGGGTTGGCGAGGTGCTATATGACACCTACACTTAAGTAGAACAAAGGAACACATATTGAGATCAGTAGAAAGTAAGACGTTTCCACACATGGCCATAAGGCCAACACAGATGGTGAGTGCTCTGTCTTGGTAAGAAAATGTCTCCATCTCCAGGACCATTCTCGTGCAGCCCAGCATTATCAAAAGCCTGCATGCACGTGACTGCCTCTCCCAACATGAGAGATTTTCTAGGACATGGTAAAACACTTTTTTCTTATTTTGCATGTAACAAGCAGATATTGGATGAGTTTGAGCTGAAGAATGTGGTGTTTTGCTTAACATTTAAAAAATTCCTCCAGATTATTTAAATATGAGAACAATATTTTAGTAAGGTGGTGACAAAGTTAACTGGCTAGATTTCTCATGTCCAGAGCAGGGCTTAGGCTCCTAGTAAATAGTTACTGAATGAATTAATGAATGTGAAAGATCTTTATGGAGGAAATCATGACATTTCAATGAGAGACATTAAAAAATATTTGCCTAACATCACCATGTCCTAAGTTAATGTCGTCAGATTGTACAATCCACTAACCGTCTTGTCAGAATCATCTCCCATTTCTATCAGTCCTTACGATTTCAGCACCAGGGCTACTCTCTCTCGTGACATTTTTGTTTGTTGATGACTCTTCTAATAATTTGGCTTCTCAATAATTTGGTCTCCTCTTCTTATATCCACTCATTGACTTCAATTACCCAGCCCTGTCATACTTTAAAACTTGTCATTACAAAGAAATTCACTGTCTCTATAATCAAAATTTCAAGGATTTCAATCTCCAACTATTACATCTTACTTCTCATTTCAATTCCCCTCATTCACTGACTCCAGGAATTCTTTTACACTGCTAGATGTAATTTCCATTTATACTATCTTCTTATCACTGTCTCTCATTGCTTCATATCCCTAATTTGATCTCTGTTACTTTAAATTGCACAAATGATTATTTAATAACTCCCATTCCATATTCACTCTTTTGCTCATTTCTGCTTCCATCGTATTCTCCTGGTGAAATACTAATTCTAATTAAATGTATTTCTCCATTTACTCTGTTCCTGCTCAAAGTCACTGAACTTGGTTAGAAATAACACATACGCATGGCGATTGAATTTACTTTAAATGCATGATTAGTTACACCAAGTGAGCTAAGAGTCTTACAAATGCGCTCCTCTGTCACTCATTTAGAGGGTTATTCCACATCTTCGTCCCTCCACTCCTTTCAATTCATCATTCTCAATGTACAACCTCACTTCCTATTTACTGATAGAAACAGAAATAATCAGAAGAAAAATTCCGTAAGTTCCCATTACCACATATATCACCACCATCTCACCTGCGTTGGTCAAAGAATTGCTCCAATTCTTCTGTTATTATAAATAAGCTCTCACTACTGCTATTTAGGGCTAATTGCTCCCCTTGGACATTAGATGAATTCCCTATCTCACTTATTCAAGAAGAATACAGATATAGCTATTTTCTGCTCTACCAACCATGACATCCATTCTCCTCTACAGGATTGTTCTTCTTAATAAGCAAATATGCTTGACTCTCACTTAAAAAATAATACCCTGTCTTATTTGGGTAGGTGAACCAGATTATAACAAGCAAAAGACTACCATTGAGAATAGGTAGAAAATCTAGGAAAACCTACAAAAATATCACATGCTATCTTCAGAGAATCACAGAAGACAATGGGAGAGCAAGATTGTAAACATGGGTGAATTTTTAAGAAACGAGACAAGAATCTGCTGCTGCTTTTCTTCTGGGGCTTCTGTCAATTCTGGGCATTTGTTACAGGCTCAGCATTTGGATTTAGCCAAGACAAAACATTGCTACCTGGAGCTTCTAGTGAGCACAAAGACATGAAGGGGCAAAATTCCAAAACTGTGGGCCTCAAGCAAAGGGACAGTGTGCCCCTGAAGATTTCTGCTAAGTTCTAAAGCTGTGTAGGGTAAGCAGTTAATGAGTTAAGATAAAATCGTTCTGAAAAGCAGAGCAAAATTTCTCAGGCTAGCAGTGATTAGGAGACAAAGAACCTCCGAGGGAGAAACCCTGGGAATACAGCAAATAAAAGACAAAAGTGTTGGAGGTGGTCATGACGTGATGCTGCCTAAATACCCTATCATTATTTTACCCAAGTAAAAATGTAGGCTGGGGGAAGAAAAAGATGTTTATACTATTTGTGAGACATATTTTGCATATAAGGGTTCAAAACACTAGAAAATAAATGTAGAAGGAGAAGATATATAACAAAACACTAATGATTAGAAAAGTTGTCACTATACTAACCAACAGACAAAACAAACTTTAAGGCAGGCAGTGTTTATAGAGAAAAAGGGATATTTCTTAATAATAATAGTCACTTCACAAGGAAGATAGCATAATTTAAAATCTTCATGTCCCCAAAAATATAATTTCAAATGATATAAATAAAAATTATAGAGGACTATAAAGGGTAGTCATGGGGGAAGTTTTGATCAATGATAAAGATAGAAAAGCTATAGAAAGTCTACCCATGCATATAAGAACGATGACCTAATTGACAAATCTGGAATACTGTAACCACCAAGGCAGTAACTACAAATCCCTTCCAATACTCATGGAACATAGGTGGTGAAAGTGATGATCCACCCTAAAGAAATCTCATAAGTCTCCAAAGAATTGAAATAATAAAGAGTGTATTCTCTGAAAATAGTGGAATGAATTCAGAAATCAATCCAAAGACTATAAAAAAGAAAATTAGAAAATGCTCACTGCCTAAAATTAACTAATGTACTTCTAAATAATTCCTGAGTCAAAAAAGTCACCGGAAAATTAGGAAATAGTTTGAACTTAATAATTACAAAAAATGTTACATAACAAAATTTGTGAGATGCAGCAAAAGCAGTATTTAGATAGAATTTTATAACCAGAAATGAACATGTCAGAATGGAAGGTTGAAATCAAATGAACTAACTTCAATCTCAAAAACTTACAAGAATAAATGGTATACCCAATCAATTAAAAAAAGGGGTTAATAAAGATAAGAGCAGGAATTAATTTAAAAAAACTAATACAATTTATAACATCAAGAAAGCAAAAATGATGATGTTATAAAAATTAACATCACTTTATAAAATCTCATTCAGACATATCGAGGAAAACAATACTCAAATTATTAACATAATAAATGAAAGAGAAATATCAAAGTGGATCCTACAGAGAGTGAAAAGTAATGACAGATTCTGCTTTCACTTGGTGGCTACAGTTCACTATTGGAACATCCATCCTGATTCAACGTAGAGAATATTCGATATACAATTCCTGCAATTTCACACAAAGTGTTAACGATAATACATAATTTAAACGTGTTAATTATTGCATATATCTGAAGTAGGAAGAATAAAAAATTTTACATAAATATGTATGTGATGACTGATTTAGAACACTGATACTAATTTCTTGTAATTGATTTGATGGCACAAATAATTAGTTATATTTATATAAACTGAAATATGCATATAATGTTACCAAGCCAAAGCCAAGGATTTATGCGCCTTGATAATAGTCGGATCATGTAATTTTAAAACAAAAGAGCAGAGTAATAGCTTCTTTTCTCTCAAAAATATTCTGTACTTTAAGTATAAAACAGGAATAAAGATGATACGGTTCCGATCATACTGGAAACATTCTATTGATACATAGTTGATAGTCTAACAAAATGTGTTTGTCAAATATACAGTAAAATGACAGGCATATACGATCCTCAAAACTCCTTGTGAATGATCAACTGCGTTTTGGTAAAGTCGTGTTCAGTCTCACTACTGAACGTTTATTAAGTTGTTCATTTCTATTGAAATTTAATCTGTTGCCATCTTAATTTTATAAATTAAGGTGCTAATGTGTCATAGTAATAATGTAGTCCCTCTCTTTGCTTTGATATATGTCTTTCTCTCACTTTGAACGTTGTTCGGAAATGCTTGTAATATCAGTTTATACTGTTAACTGTGCTTTACAACGTACTAGGTCCTGGAGACAAAGTAGTGCGGAAGGGAACCATCCCTGTCCTCACAGGACTTTCAGAAAGCTCTCAGTCTAGAACATGATGTATTTAGGGTTTGTCAGAAGGTGTTTCCTAATACAATAAGGGAGCCGTTATTTTAAAAACCAGAACATGGAAGTAAGAAGACCTGAGTTCTAATCCTACTCCTTCTCCTTAAAGATTATATGGTTATGAAAGATTCCTGGTTCTCACTGTTCTTTTCTATTAAAAGGACAAAATCAGGAGTTCTCACACTGACTTCTGCAGAGCTCTGTATGTTCTGTGGCTGCACCTCCATGGCCAGAGTAAGGCCCTATTGAGCTTTGCTCCAGCCCAGTCTTGTCTCCAAAGAGCTTACAGCCTAACAGCAGGCACAGGCCTCCGCAAGTACATACAAGAGTTAAGATCCAGCCGGGCGCGGTGGCTCACGCCTGTAATCCCAGCACTTTGGGAGGCCGAGGCGGGCGGATCACAAGGTCAGGAGATCGAGACCACGGTGAAACCCCGTCTCTACTAAAAATACAAAAAATTAGCCGGGCGCGGTTGTGGGCGCCTGTAGTCCCAGCTACTCGGGAGGCTGAGGCAGGAGAATGGCGTGAACCCGGGAGGCGGAGCTTGCATTGAGCCGAGATCGCGCCACTCCAGCCTGGGTGACAGAGCGAGACTCCGTCTCAAAAAAAAAAAAAAAAAAAAGTTAAGATCCAGAAACAGAGATGGAAGAGAAAATGACATATAGGTGGCAGTTGAAACTTTGATTAAAAATAATTATAAGTTAAAAGATTTGCTGAATTCTTGCCAAGATATTAAAAGAATCTCAGATTACATGTTTGAAAATTATACTCAATTTTTTCCAAAATTTATTTTAGATTTTAAATACTGATTTATTACTGTAATGATTAATGTTATGTATCAACTTGAGTGGTCTAAGGGATGCCCAGATAGCTGGTAAAACATTACTCCTAGGTGTATCTGTGAGGGCATTTCTGGGAAAGATTACCATCTGAATCAGTAGGCTAAGTAAAGAAGATTCACTCTCACCTAGTTGGGTGGGCATGATCCAATCTGTTGGGTAGTACGAAACTTGGATAGGACAAAAAGACAGAGAAAGGGTAAATTCTGTTTTTGAGCTGGTATATACATCTTCTGCCCTTGGAGTTCCTGGGTCTTGGGCCTTTAAACTCTGAAACTGACACCAGCATCCCCCACCCCACTCAGTTCTCAGGATTTTTGATTTAGATGAAATTACACCACTGCTGTCCTCGTTCTCCAGCTTATAGACTTGTAGATAGTGGGTCTTCTCAGCCTCCATAATTGTGTGAGCCAGTTCCCATAATAAATTATGTTTATATAATGTATTACAGACATATCCAACTTACTGTGGTTTGACTTGTAATTTTTCAGCCTTATGATGGTGTGAAGGTGATATGCATTCAGTCAAAACCGTACTTATAATTTTGAATTTTGATCTTTTCAATGGTAATGATAGGTGTATTAAATGTATTTTTGACTTACAATATTTTCAACTTACAATGCTCCTCACAAATTGGGGAGCCTCTCTCTCTCTCTCTGTATGTGTGTGTGTGTGTATGTGTGTGTATATATATATAATTTTATATGCATACATGTGTGTATATATATGTGTGTGTATACATACACACACACACGTACGTACACACAATGTTGGTTCTGTTTCTTTGTTGAAGTCACACTAATAAAATAATCAGTTTCTATTGCTTCCTAAAATGTGAGGCTAGTTAACAAGAAGGTGTGAATCGTTCACTCCAGACAAATGCCACAACATCACACATGATGTGGGATAATGAACAGACTTTGCAGGATAATGGGAAAACTTACAAGCCAAAGTTGGCAAAAGAAAGTTGTTTTTCCTTCTTATCACTCAATAAAGCACACTGCTTGCTTGGGAAATCTGATGGATTTACAATTTTTTTCTGTGTTCCAGAAAAGAAATCCACTCCTGTGTCATTATTCCTTCTTAGCAGGCAAGCATGAGAGTGACTTTGTAATGAAGGGATAATTTAGCACCAGGCAGTCCTGATTTGGGTGTGGGCTATTTACAGGACTTTTCTGAGCACTCTAAATTGTCCACATCTGAGGACCATGGTGCTTGTGGGAAGTTACTGACTCTCCTGTTAGACAACAGCAGCTACCTGGCACAATGACCACCTTAAATGAAATGAATTAAGAGAAAAATAGTCTCATGACAAAGATTGTTGTATATTTGTTAATGAAATTTTAGAGCCATGGAAATATAAAATTAGATAGGAGTTTGGAGATTGAATTTCCTTCTAAATAAAATATTAATTTTACATATGAGCTGTGAGATTCAGAAGTAGTAACTCCTCAAGATCACACAGCTAGTTAGGATAAAAGACCAGCTAAGACCCTGTGGTAAACTCTTCTGACATGATACATGCCATAATGCCTCTTGAACATTTTGGGCTTTCTTTTCAATACCTTCTTCCTATATAATTTTTTTTTCTGAATTATAATGAAGGAATAGTAAATATTCAATGGGGAGCATATGTACAAGCATTTACATAACTGTAGAAAAATGAATAGAATCATTAAAACTCTTTTCCTCAATCTGTCTTAGAACTTTACCAGAAACACTATAGATGTATTTAGACCAAGATAATACTGAAAGTGTGTGTTCTGGGAATTGTTTTAGGGAGTATAGTGAGATGTTGAAAGATCAGTCGTGTAACTAAAGTGTAATTCCTTTGATAATTCAGACATGATCACGTCCTTGTCTTGCTTAATTCCTGCAGTGGCTCTCTCCCTGGTTCTCCCCAAACCAAAGAGCAGGTGCTCCTTAAGGTCCAAGGATGTGGAAAACCCATGCCCACAGCAAACACTAAATTTCTTCCCATATTGTTTTAATTACAAAAGAAAAATCTGAGTCTCGCTTTTCATCACATATATAATATATGCTTGTTTTTAGATAAAAAAAAATTTTATCTAAATTTTCAAGAAAGCTGGCTTTTACAAATTTAGTTTGATACATTTTGCCTATCTTCAAGTCCTGATTTCAGAAGGTTTATCACAAGATTACAGTACCCTTCGTAATTTTTTTCCTGCATGTTTCTACCATGGCTCAATCCTCCTCTATTATTCCTATTCCAAATTCACAGCACGGTTTATGCATTTCTATGTGAAATTCCTTGAATGTGACATTGTATTTCCAACCCTATGTGCATGATTTTTTTTCCGAGAATGCTTTGGAAACAACCTCTGTCTCTTGAATGTCAGGAGTATTATTTACTATACAAATTCTTATTTATCCTTCAATACTCACTTTCAGGATATACAGCCTCTTCCATCTAGGCAGAGTTAATTATGTCTTCCTCTCTGCTCCATAGCAGTCTGTGCATACTTCTGTTAAAACTCCATTATAACTTCTTCCACACTACTTGCTTAAGCACACAAGAAAAATAAATATATTTCAAGAATCTCTGACTTACCAACAGGTGGCATAGTGACCAGGAGTTACTTAGCACTCCATATATAATTTCTATTAATATAATTTGATTTTAAAAACAGGTTTACAAACAACCAGGAAGCAACTTAGAAGTATAATTAGTATTGGAGAGTCTAAGGTAAGAAGGAATGAACTCAGAAACATTTTCAGCAGATTACAGGCCATATATTTTTAAAAAATTACAGAGCTAACATCATAATCAATGGTGAAAGACTAAAAGTTTTCCCCTTAGATCAAGAATAAGACAATGATGTTCCTTTCACTTCTATTCAACAAAGCATTGGAAACTCTTGCCAGAGTAATTAGGCAAGAAAAAAATGAAAGGCACTAAATCGTAAAGTAAGAAGTAAAACTACCTGTCTTCGCAGATAACATTATCTTATGTATAGAAAATCCTAAAGTTCCACAAAAAAGCTGGCTGGAACTAATAAATTAATTCATCACAGTTGCAGGACACAAAATCAACGTGGAAAAATTCGTTGCTTTTGTGCAAAGTGACAATGAACACTTTAAAAAGGAAATTAGGAAAACAATTGCATTTACAATAGCATCAAAAATATTTACTAATAAACTTAACCCAGGAGGCAGAAGACTCCTACACTAAAATCTATACAATGTTTCTAAAAGAAATTAAAGAAGACACCAATAAATAGCAGTGTATCTTTTGTTAATGAATCAAAAGATTTAATACTGAAGTGTCAATACTTTGCACAGAGATCTGCAGATTTAATGCAATCCCTATTAAAACATCAACAATATTTTTTGAAGGAATAGAAAAATCCAAAAGCTTACGTGGAATCTCAAGGGATTTTGAATAGCAAAAATAGTCTTAAAATAGAACAAAACTGGAGGACTCACACTTCCCAATTTCAAAAGTTACTGCAAAGCTACAGTAATAAAAACAGTGTGCTACTGGCATAAAAAAAGACATTGAGACGAATGCAGAGTCCAGACATAAACCTTCACATTATGGTCAAATGATTTTCAATAAGAATGCCAAGATCATTCGATGGTAAAAGGTATTCTTTTCAATGAATGGTGCTCAGAGAATTGGATATCCAAATAGAAAAAAAAATGTAGTTGGACTCTTCCTTTACATCATATATAAAAATTAATTCACAATGAATCAGATGCCTAAATGTAAGAACTAAAAAGCTCTTACAAGGAAATATGGTCGGGGGAGATTCATGACATTGGTGTTGGCAATGATTTCTTGGATATGACATTAAAAACACAGCAAGAAAAGAAAAAACAGGTAAATGGAACTTCATCAAAATTGAAAACTTTTGTGCCTCAAAAGACACCAAAAAGAGAGTTAGAAGATAATTGCCAAATTGAAGAAAAAAATCGCAAATTATACATCTGATAGATTAATACCCAGAATATAAAGAATTCCCACAGCTCGACAACAAGCAACCAACAAACCCAATTAGAAAATAGGCAAAGGATGAGCAGACATTTTTTCAAAGAAGATATAAAAATAATCATTTAGCTCATGAAATGCTGTTCATCACTAATCATTAGGGAATTGCAAATCAAAACCACAAGATACCACCTGGCACACATGAGAATAGCTAGTATTTTAAAGATAGAAAAGAAAAGGACAAGTGTTGACAAGGATTTGCAGAAACTGCGTTCACGCTGTTGGTGGAATGTGAAATGGTGCAGCTGCTGTGGAAGACAGTACAGAGGTACCTTGAAACTTACACATAGAATTACCAGATGGTGCAGCAATTCCACTTCTAGGTATACGCTCAAAAGGATTGAGAGCAAAGAACTGAACAGGTATTTGCACACAAATGCTCTTAGCTGCTTTATCACAATAGCCATAAGTTGGAAACAACACAAATGCCCTTTAATGGATGAATGGATAAATAAAATCTAATACATACATTATAATATTTTTCAGTCTTAAAAAAGGAATCAAATTGTGATATATGTTACAGTGTGACTGAACCTTGAAAACATTATACTAAGTGAAATTAACTAGACACAAACGGATGAACGTTGTATAATTTCATTTATATGAGGTACTCAGAACCATCAAATACTAAGAGATGAAAAGCAGAATAGTGGTTACTAGGGGCAGTAGCCACTAGAGGTGAGAAGAATGGAGAATTGTTGTTTAATGGGTACAGAGTTTGGATTTAAGATGATGAAAAATTCCTAGAAATGGATAGTGTTGATGGTCACACAGCAATGTGAGTATGTTTATTACCACTAAATTGTAAACTTTCAACATGTTTAAGATGAATTTTATTTTATGTGTATTTTACCAAAATAAAAAAGAATGAATTGATTCAGATCTAAAATCACAGAATTTTACAAGTGTGAACTCCACAGCTGTAAAATAGAAATATTTCGATGAGTTATTCCATACAAGTGCAGTGACAAACTAGTTGGACTAATACATGTAAAGAATATGGCACAATATCTGGGATAGGTTAAGAAATGAGAAACTGCCCAAGTGTGAATTGAGTGTTATTTGGCGTTAGTTCAAATATGTGTCATTCCATCTTTTGTCTTAGATTTCTAAAATACTATTATTCTAATAAAATATAAAAATCTCCCATTTTTATCATAATTATAAATGTTTGTTTGCCATTTGTTGCTTAACCTCCAAGTGAAATAGAAAATCCTCATGCTTAAAAACTACCAGCATTTTAAAGCTCCTAGAAAAATAATTGAATTCATTTATTTCTTTGCAAGTAATTTGCTTTCATGACTTTGGGTTAAAAGTTTCGTTAAATGATATTTAATAAAACTTCAAATGTCAAAGATAGGTTTGTAGAAATGTATTCTTTAATCTATTTTAATGACTTAAAATGAATTATGTGATTTTGTTTTTATAGTACCTGTTTGGAAAGGAGACAAAGTAAGGAATTAGGTTAAAATGCAGAGACAGTAAAGCTATGGTGTAATTAGGTTTAAACATCTAGACCATTAATGAACATACATTAGTTTAATGAAGAAAGCAATTATATTAACAAAAAATAGTTCTTTGATACTGTACATTTATATTCCATTGATGATCTGCAAATATGGATCAAGAAGAATTTGTAATGGTGCCCTCTAAGTTCAGAATTTCCACCTCACATCAGGTCAATGTGCGTTAGCCAATGAAAGATTTACTAAATTCTACTCCTTCATTTCTACTATGTGCCAGGCATTATAGTAAGAATTTTACATATAAAGCCTCTAATCTTTATTGAACTCTAATAGCCCAAGAGAAGTGATGAGGCTCAATCTGAGTAATATGTGTTACAAGTAGTAAGGGGAATGTAAAGATTTTAAATCCTAGTCTATTTCCTTCTCATGTTAATACTTGCTCTAGGGCTTCACGACGATGTTCTCATCACTTCCACCATGTATATTTATTTTCACATCATTTTAACCCAGAAACTTGTCAGAGCAGGTAAAGCTATCTAAATTTGTTGCCCTACACTGCTATGCAAAATAAAATCTTAGATGACTCCATAATATACTTTTGAATAAATCATCAGAATATTCTGAACCAGAAAATCTCTATACATTTGCTAAGACTTTAATCATCCACTTTGAGACTAAGCCTGAAAAAGCTAAGTGACCACTTTTTCCACGACTCTCGCCAGAAGCACCAGACCTTGGCTTCTCAAATTTTTTCATGGAGTCTATGTACCAGATCCTTTAGAGCAGCCGTCCCTAAACGTTTTGGTACCAGGGACCGGTTTCATAGAAGATAAATTTTCTATGCACCAGGAGTGGGGGAGATGATTTCAGAATGATTAGAGTGCATTACATTTATTATGCACTTTATTTCTATTATTATTCCATTGCAATATATGATGAAATAATTATACAACTCATCATAATTAGAATTGGGAGCCCTGAGCTTGTTTTCCTGCAACTAGACAGTCCCATCTGGGGGTGATATGAGACAGTGACAGATCATCAGGCATTAGATTCTTATAAGGAGGTTACAGCCTAGATCCCTTGTATGTGCAGTTCATAATAGGGTTTGTGCTCCTCTAAGAAGCTAATGCTACTGCTGATCTGACAGGAGGTGGGGCTCAGGTGGTAATGTGAGCCATGGGGAATGGCTGTGAATACAGATGAAGCTTCTCTTGCTAGCCTGCCACTCACTTCTGTGTACCCCACTTACTAACAGGCCATGGACCGGTATGGGGTTTTTAGCCTGGGAGTTGGGGATCCCTGCTTTAGAAGGTCCCCCTACCCATAGTCTCTGTCTTCTTGTCTATCATTGGCATGCTATTACAGATAGAAGACCTTTTATAAAAATCTCAGCAATTGTTATTCAAAGACATGCTATTTGTCCTGTTAACACCAATATATGTGGTTAAGATGTCTATACAAATTTTACCAGACATTTAGATGAGGTACACATAAGTAAATATAAAACAAGGTTTTATTGCCTACAGATTAATAGGTGCTCCTGATCACATGCAGAGTATTTTTAAGCAAACATTTTGTCTGCAATCTCATTTTTGAGTTGCAAACTGAAAAAAATGATTCAAATAAGCCAAAAATTACCTGTGGAATTGAATAGACTTGAATTAAACTTATTTTTATTTTGCATGGTAATCAGATTTGTTTTCTGAATTGTGGGAAGAGTTAAAACTGTTTTGTAGCCTTTGCAATGCCCGAGAAAGGACAATTGCAGCAAAATTCTTCTAATTAAATAAGATTCTTAGAAACACAAATCTGCCATCGGAAGACTGCTTCTCTCAGCTCTGCTTATTCTTTGGAAAAATTACACATTTAAAGCATAAAATAAAATAATAGAATTATTTCACCATGAAAAAAAAGCTATGTAGTTACATATAAATTTACAGTGATATGTATAAAAATAAGGAATTCAGTATTTGTTAAATATCTAGCTCCTAATAGAACTAAGTTTAAGTATTGCTAAAAACTATGGCACATTGTCAGATTGAGGCAATACAATTCTTTAAATGTATTTGCTATTTTTTTCTGAATGTTTCCTCAGTGTAAAATAAGCAACAAAACCCATTTGTGCATCTAACTTCAGTAGGCAATGACTTGCTATTTAATGACTGAAGGAGGCAGTCTCATGAGGTCAGAGATGCGTTGTACCTTTTGATAACATTGTCCCAGATAGGGATGGCATGAAGCCTGTTGTATATTTTAGTTCTTTGTGCCCCGTGTTAAATTACCTTACCAAGAATACTGAATTCTTCATATATAATGCTTAAAATGATTTGTAGAAGAATATATTTTTAAGATTATCAGAAAGAAAGATGAAATATACCAAAATAATGTGTCTGGGATTTTTTTATTAAGTGGACGCTAGGTCATCAGCAAAATGCATATAACACAGATATAAATAACATATCACATGACTGTTTATTCCTAATGATTTCCCAATCCATTGTACTGAGTTTTTTTTTTTTAAATCTGTAAATAAGAATTAATATCTAATTGCATATTTTGTTTCTGGCAATAATGTAAATATCTCAAAAGAACATCACTCATACCTGACATCCAAAAATAAGCCCAATGATGTACAACATCATTGTTGCTTTTGTTTGTTTTTTACCATAAAAACCTGAGGTTTTGGTGAAAGTTAATGAACTGAATTGTAAATAGTGGTAAGCAGTTTATGAGAGAGAAAAGAATCATAACGGATATCATCAACTCATCCATGGTGGAGTGGTGCGAGGACTAGAAATTCACCACAGAAGGAGTAAAAAGAACTGCCCTTAATTTAAATGAGATGTTAATGATTGTATTTGAGCTGGAACACTGAACAGTGGCTACCATAGTGTAAGTCAGCACCTAGCTACCAGTTCTTCTCCACAGGTGTGTGCCTGGGCAGGGGCGTCACAAAAGACCAGGGTCAGGGCAAGGTAAACCCCACCAAGGCACTTCAGACTTCTCGAAACTGATGGTGGGAACTGGTACAAGTGAATTGAGGGAAATTCACCAAGGCATGGTTGGAGGGCTAAAAGCAGAAAACCTGAGATAAGTTTCTCTTAGATATCCTCCTTACCCATCACAAAGTGTAAGGCCTCTGTGCTTGGAAGACTGGAGACAGGGCAAGAGGCTAGAGAAACACCCAGAGGCCAGGACAGGAAGTCAGTGTGAGAGCAAGCCAAGAGCGGGACTGGAGAACAGAATCTCCCTTTATTCAAAACCTGAAAGCCTCTCTGTGAAGCAAAGATTTCATCATTCCTAAAGCTGGGTCCAGGCTGTAAAGAATAAATGGTTTATCAGAATAACATCAGTGTTCATGTCCTACTGAAGGAATACTTTTAATCTTGCACTCAAAATAATAAAAGTCAATGGGAAATTGAATCAAAATTTGCAATAAATCTCAGACCTACTTCTATATATCTTATTGATTCAAGTTATTAACTCTAGCAACCTAGCAGAATAAGGAAGTATCTCTGGGCAGGTTTTTTTTTTTAACATCAGTATTAATTTTATACAAAATAACTGGTACCCCCCAAATTATAAGAAAAATGAAAACGGGTCCCTCACAAGAGCCCATAGAGTGGAAGAGAACCATAACCAAGAAGATAAGCAGTCAATAATATATATGGAAATGACTCAAAAATTACAACTGACAGAAAGGGTCTTTAAAACAATGATACGAAGAATTCTAACATATCTAGTTGGAAAACAGACAATATGTAGAAAGAGGTAGAAAACTTCAAAAAAGAAACTATTAAAAATAGAAGCAATGGATATGCTAGATATGAAATATAATACATAAAATAAAAATGTGTTTGATGGCCTTAACAGCAAGGTAGATGCAACAAAGGTAAGAGTTAATCAGCTTGAAGACAGATCAAAAGAAAGATCTAAACTGAAACACAAAGGGAAAAAAGAAAGGAGAGAACCAAACAAACACAAGGAAAATAGAGCAGCCAATGTCTGTGGAAAAATATCAAACGGTGTAATACACGTGAGAATGGGGCAGAAGAAATATTTAAAGAGATAGTGTCTAAGGACAACCAAAATTATCACATAGAACCAAATTACCATCTAAGAAACTGAACAAATCTAAGGAGGATTAACAAAAAGACATGGAATGGGACATTATTGCATTACAGAAAAACCACACAATATTTCAAGGTTTTATATTGGGAAAAGTAAAGCCATCTTAGTTTAAAATAGTATTACATTATTCAAAATGCATAATGGTCTCTGGGGCCACAACATTTCTACAAACAGGAAGTAGTCTTAGAATATTGCTCCAAGGGTATAACTTACAATAAAGTCTCAAAAGTGGCTAAGGAAATTGAAAAGGGAAGGGCATCCCAGAATGTGGAACCAAGAATCATAGAGAACCTTGGGCTGGAAAGACACTTCCAACAAGCATAAATAAGGCTTGAACAGGAAACATTCCCTGCACCCAGATCAGAAGAATCTTGCAACACTGGCTCAGCAGCAGAATTTGAGAATTATTATGAACCAATGACTATTCTGTTTCTTTTTTAAATCCCTCTTTTCGAATAATGGCATTTATTGTAGTCTTCCTACCCTTGTCTCATAGTTTGGTATGTGAGAATTGGATAGGTTAGCTTTTTAATTTATCTTCACATCTAGAGGAACCACATCTGAAGAGCTCCGTGTGGACCTGATGCATATGATAATATCATGGACTCCAAGCCTAATGCACGATTGGAGGAAGTTTTAGAGATCCTGGGTGAAGTGGGGCATATTTTGCATATAAGAGGGGTGTGGCCAGAGGATGAAGTGTGATAGAGTAATTACATTGATGGCCCAATATTCATTTTTCCCATTGTAATAATCTGAACCATCTCTTGATTCTAGGCTCAGTCATATGAACGGTTTGGCCAACTGAGGTCAGCAAATATGATGCAAACAGAGCTTGCAAACTGCTTGCAAACTTTGCCTTGCTCTCTTGAACCCAGGCTTTCACCATAAGAAAATTCCCAGGGTAGTCTACTAGAGGGATATGAGGAACATGTTTAGAATAGTTGCAACATGCCATTTATGTCTACTTATGCCAGCTGGCCTAACTGTTCCTGTTGATACTAGCTGAAAATAGTGGTATTCAGCTGACCCCTGGACATGTGTAGGAGTTCACAGGTGCCAACAAAACCCATCTAGGCAAGCTCACTCTAAGTTATTGATCCAAAATGAGCTAAATGTATGATTATTTTTTAAAGCAATGGGATATTGAATGAATTGTTATGCAGAAATAGCTAATTAACTCACAAAAATACAGCATTCATCTATTTCTCTAGTTGAATGATACATTCCCAAAAAGAAAATAAAATAGTGCTGGCAGATTCCTAGTATTCACAGATTCCCTTGCCAACTATTCACTACTCATTTTTTCAGACTTTTATAGTTCTGAAATCCACTGTCTTCCCTTTCTGTGAAAAGAACTGCATTTTCCAACTTCCAGGGATCAACTAATCTTCCCAGTTGCAATTACTTTAAGGAAGATTTTAAAAAGGAAAATAAAGTCTCACAGTTCTCTAAATTTGTATCTCCCGTTATAACTTCAGCTTTCTTAGAATTAATTATTTGTGGAATTTTGAGATTCTTCCACTGAACCCTGCACATAGTGTGAAATATAAATTATTAAAAAGTTCAGTGTTTCGAGGACTTTAAGATGCTGACTATTCAGGGGCGTTGAAAGTAGATACTGTTCATCTGTATGTTTCATTGGTCCATCATAACATTTGTTTTTGGTGTTTCGTAATAGCATGTTTTACATTGAAATTTAATGTTAACATTGTGATTATTAAAAGTTATCTCATTTTAACTAACATTTAACTCATTTACTTCTTTTTGAGAGTTTCCTAAAATTGTCATTTGTAGTAAACCGTTTATCCTTTCTATTCTAGTTTATAACTTGTGAGCTTCTGATTCTCTGAAGCTTTAAATATTGTAATTAAAATCGATTTGTTTTAGGTTTTTAAAAGATAATGTCCTAAATCTTAGCATATTCTGTTGTTTTATTAAATTTAGATGTAGTGTTTTCTACTAATTATACAACTTTCCTAGAGGGTTTATTTAATTTTTAATATTCTATCACAAAGTGAAGAAAGTATATTTTCTTTGAAAGCAGAGGAACTCGAGAATATACTGGCATTGAATATAGTCTTCTGTTTGCTGAGACATTGAAATTATTCCATGCAACAAATTATCTCTGGAAATATATATATTTCAGAATATTTACTCCAAATGTATAAATGTGTATGTGTGTGTGCGCGCATGTGTGTATGTATCATGTAGTACTTCATACTGGGTGTAAGTAGGGATGAGTAGTATATACATATACATATACATATATGCATATATGTTTATGTGTGTGTGTGATTTTGTATGAGTGTATTCTGTTTTCTGAAGATTGAATATTTCTCTTGGATATGAAATCTGAAGGAACTAATGTGCTCAATTATCACCACCTAATTCTTAAATTTTTAAAACCATAAAGGTTTTTCCCTTTTTCCCTATTTTAACATTTTGGGTCCACTCTTTCATTAAAGAAAATGGTTCCCAGCTGGACACAGTGGCTGATGCCTGTAATCCCAGCTCTTTGGGGAGGCTAAGGTGGAAGGATTGCTTGAGGCTAGGAGTTCAAGACTAGCCTGGGCAATGTAGCAGGACGCTGTCTCTACAAAAAGTTTTAAAAATTAGCCAAGCATGGTGGCACATGCCTGCAGTGCTACCTAGTTGGTAGGCTGAGGCAGGAGGATCGCTTGAGTTCAAGGCTGTAGTGAGCTATCATGGCGCCATTGCATTCCAGCCTTGGGCAACAGAGTGAGACTCTGTCTCTTAAAAAAAATAAAGTTTTTTTGTTTTTTTTTTTTTAATGTTTCTTCTTGGATAGTCAAGGGACTTTGCAGAGACGTGTTCTTTTGATCAAATTGTTATTTACATGCAGCTCTTTGCCTGAGCTAATGCTAATGGAGAGAAGATCGTGTCTTTTTGTTTAAGAGTTTGAAAATGTCATTGGAATTTTCTCGAAGGTAAGATAAAGCAGTTAAATAAGAATTAAGGCAGAAGTCTCAGGATTTTCTATGATCACATTGCTCCTGTAAAATCCCAATTTGTGCCTCTGTCATCATCTTGTCTCTGTATTGATACCTTGACAATTTAAGAACCGTGCTAAGAAACAGATCTGCTTGTTTGGTTGGGTATTTTCCCCCACTATTTTCTGGTGATCTGACTGGAAATGTCTGCCCAGAAAAGGACCTCGTTGAAATGTGACAATTTTTCTCTGCCCTTTTATGAGAAATAGGGCTATATGCTCAAGTTAATCGTGTATAACATTTATTCTCTTAAAGCAGTCTATTTTTTGGCAAAAATAGAAAATTTGACCGTGAATTTTTATATTTGTTTTCTCATTTCTAAAGCATACTAGCGTTCAATCTGAAGTCTGACGCCTTGTTTTATAAATTTTTAAAAAATATCTCAGCATTTTCCAATCTGTTTACATCATCTCATTTTTTATTCTATGATGTTTACAATTTATTAAAGATAAAAAGAATATTGTTCTTCAACATTTATAAACCTTCTAGTGGCTCTCAGCTCTATCTGGTAAAGAAGTATTTAAAAATTAACAATGTATATTCTTAACCACATATTACAAATGTGTGTTTTTAAGAGAAGACGTAATTTATCTTTGTAATGGATCACTTGAAATTGACAAAATGATGTAAAAACTGATATTAATTTTATTGTTTTCTGTTACATTCAGAATTATTAAAAGGCAGCTTAAGACAGTATATTGTTTGGAAAAGCTTCTTCCTTGAGAAAGTATACTTTTCTACAGAAATATTTTTTTAATTTCAAGAAACTATAGGTAAATGTTATATTATGATTTTGAATAACACTTTGCTTAGAAGATGGTATATTGATATATAATTTAAACATCAAATATATATTTTTGTTTTTATGATTTGTACAAATATAAATTTGAAATTAATTTCATGGCACTTTCCAAGAAAGAACAACTAATAGTAACTGAACCCTTAAATTCCTCTGGAAATGGTATAAATTTGGCATTCTTTTTGATCTTGACATATTTATAATTTGAGAATGAGAAATGCAGGAGAGAGTTAAAAGACACCAATTGGCAAGTGATAATAGTGAGATCGAAGGAGAAAATCAATTTTACAAAGAAGGATGTTTACAAAGGCTTTTTAGTATTCAGAGAACTCTTGTTCACATCGCTGACCTTCGAAAATTCTTACTGTGATAAAATAAAATAAATAAATGATAAACAAGAAGTATCTACCATGTTGTTTTTATCTCTATCTTCTATTGTGGTTATAAAGTCTTTCAACAAAACCATTATCTACCAGCTTAATAATGGTTAACCTAATCTTACTTAACTTTCTGAACTTCAGTTTCTCCTCACATACAATGAGAATGATACAAACTACTTTAGATAGATCATTCTGAATATCAAATAATATATAATAACATCTATCCCAAAGTAGTCAGGTAATGCATTTTTATCTTTCTTTTGTCTCTTCTCTTTTTGGAAATGTAATTGCCTATCACGTCGTTGGTAATAAATATTTCATTACCATTTTCTGTTTTATCAGTTGGTTAAAGTAATTTTTTCGGTAATTATAAAGGCAAAGCTTGTATACTTATAATATTTAGGGCAGCATGAATTTTTTAGATTTTATCTTAGTATTCGTTCTTTTGATCATGGCATGTAGGTGACTTTGGGGCATATTTACCTGTAGATTAAGAGATACTGCCAGGAGGTATAATGTTATTCTCAAAACCTTACTTTAAGTAGTACTTTTTTCTTTCTAATTTATTCTGAGTAGTATTACTGGAAAAGGAAAGAAAAGTAGATACAGGTAAATACATATTTTGAAATTTTAAGGTAGTCATCTTAATGTTTTGAAGGTGTCCTAATTGATCATATAATTTCAGGTTGCAAATATAAAAATATGTGTCATGCTCTTCTCATATTTAATTCAATTTCAAAAGAATAAGATATATCCCCCTTCAGAATGGATGATGACATACACAGACTGAAAAATCACTCAACACCTCTGAAAAATTATCAAAGAACTTTTGAATCAGGTTTATCCTCAGTTGTGAAGGATTAGAAACAAGGGAAGAGTTGCAACTATTCAGTTTCTGAGGGCAGAGTAAAGGGGACTGCACTGAGTTAATTTGGTGAAAATTAGTAAACTAAGCTTAGCTGTAAAATTGAAAGAATTATTTAAACCCAGATAAAATATAATCTCCCTTAGATGTTAATTAATACTAAACATTGGAAAAGATAAGATTATGCAGAACAGAAGGAGCAAAAAATACCTTGTCAGCCTAAGACAGCCTGAAAGAAAATAAAATAATATTACAGATGGAGGTAAGCTAATTGAGAAATGTGGTACCACAGCTGGGAATTTGTCAACTCTGTATAATTTATGTACAAAATTCCTTCACTAACTGTAAAAATCGATTCCCCCTCCCCCACCTAAAGTAGTCCCTTTTACATTGCACAATAAGGTAACTAACCCTGGAGATCCATACTCATGCATGTTCTCCCAGTCTTCACTTGTATATATTAACTAAAATTTGGTGATCTTTTGGTGCCGGTTTTTCTGGAATAGAAGTGCTTCCCAATCAGGCCATACCAAGTCTTAATCTTACTCCTCAGAAACAATGAAGAGAGGTGGGAGCACATCTTGAGGAAGACAAGCATTGATCACCTGCCTTAGATAATGAATTTGCACAGTCTCCAGGCATTCTTTTGGAGGGGAATGGGACTGCTTTTACTAGCCAAGGCAAACTGGTTTCCTGACTTTATCGGAGGAGTCTTGTTAGAGCTGCCAATTTGGCTTTCTTTGGAACTCTGTTCTTGTCACAATTAGATCCTGGACTCAATTTTCAGCACAGTTCGTTTCCAACTGCTGGAAATGAAAGACCCTTTGGATACTGACGTGGAAGTTTCCTGGCTTTCACACATGCCCTGAGTTGATAGTTGACTACCATGATTCTGCCATTTTCTTCAGTAAACGTTTCATTAGCAGTTAACAGCTGATTTCATAATTCTTACATACTTAACAATTAACCCATGTCTTTCATGCAATAGCTTGCATTGGCCAGGCCATTCCTTTTTATAGGACCTTCATTCCAATTCCCTTCAGGTTATTGGGCAGTCAAGCATTATTACCATTCTTAATCATTCTTAGTAACAGGGTCTGTGTTGCTATCTGGCAGGTGAGTAAACAGATTCCAAAATTCCATCCTGAGGGCTCTGTTTTTCAGGACCACTTCTTGTACCAGCTCTTTTGATTGTAGTGAGATAAAAGAGGAAAGGCATGGAAGCCTATAAAATGATCATGTTATCAAGTAAGTGATCGCTGTGGTCAACTTTAGGTCAAACCTATTAGGAAAATTTGGGAAGCTGTAGAACATGCCTCAGAATTGTGCTATCAGAGGGGAGAAAGAGCTGAGAAATTCTCCGTTTCCCATTAGTCAATGTTTGACTCATGCTCCTGGAGTGTATTATTAGTTCCTGTTCGCTTCCAGATTGCCTGTAAGAACCCAGAGAAAATCCTGAGGGAGAGTTAAAGGCTCTGGCAATTAAAACTTAAGGTGGCAATGTAAAGTGTTAGGTTGACATGGACAGAACAATGACAGAATGTACTAGAAGAAAAAAAGTTAAAATATCCAATGCCTCTTCCAGTGACAGAAAGGGTAAAAATTTTGATTAACGTATGTCTGATATATTAAGTATGCATGTCTTCATTTCTAGAGTAATCAATTTAAAAGACAATTATTTGTAATATATACCATGTTCTACTCATAATTTCCTTTTGCCTTCAAGCTTGATAGGTCAAATGTAAAACTTGGTCTGTTTGGCATTGGGATGAATTTTCCAAAAGTCATTAGTCTCTATGGTTTCTTTGTGTCAATTTACCAGATATGCTTAGAAATACCAAAATCTCACTTAGAATTAACCTGAAATTATTGTGTCATATTAATACATTAGAATAATATTCTCAAATATATAGAAATCCAGAAAATATTCAACTGAATACACTTTTGAAAAAGAAAATTAGAAATTTTACTTTGATTAAATATTTTCATACCCAGGCTCATGCCACATATAAACAAAATAAAATGAGATTGTCATCAGATTATTAGACATTAAATATTCAAAATTAGTAAACAGTTGAACAACATCTAACGAAACTCAAGAAGTTTTGAGCTAACAATTATGTAATTCACTGGCCTTTCCTTCAAATCAAACAAAATATTTTTGAACACACAGTATCATAGGAAATACTGGCTTTGTGATGACTCCAGGTGCTAACTGAGGATATATTTCACTTAAAACACTGGGAAAACTACATTAAGAAAATTGGTGGTGAGCAGTGAGTACTACTGTAAATTAAGAACAAAAAAGGCTGGTATAGGCAAGACAAAATGATAAATGCTCAGAGAAAAATTTCAAATATGTAAAAAGAATACATAGATGATAGATATTTTAGAAGTGTATATATATATGCACGTATATAGTATATATACACATATATGTTATACATTTATATATAGGCATATGCTCACCTATGGTCAATATATATGATAGAGTAGATATGTGTATATGTAAACACACACACACAGTAATCACTATGGTCAACTCCAGGTCAAACCTGTTAGAAAAATCTGGGATGCAGTAGAACATGTCTCAGAATTAAAGTATCAGAGAGGTGAAAGAGCTGAGAAATTTTCCAGTTCCCAATAATCAAATGTTTGGTGACATTTCAGAAAATTCAGTGCTTGACTAGTCATGTATATATACATACACACACACACATATACATACACACATACATATACTACATAACATATAAATGTCATGTGTTAAGACCCTTCAACTAACAAAAAATAGAAACAATAGAGTATAAAATAAGCCTACTTATTGGCTCATACATGGTCACTTAAAGGCATTTTATTAAAGTTGATAAAAAGTGAAAGCAGAAGTATATTTTTCAACACAAAGGTACACATCAAAAAAGATAACGTTATTAACTAAATTAGGATGAAAGAGAATAGGAAGGCATAAAAGGATGATAAATTTTATGTTTTCACAAAAGAAATGGAGACTGAATATATGCATATAGAAATCACAGCAAAGTATGCAAATACTCAAAGTAATAGCATGATAATGGCAAAAATAACACAGAGAAACACACCAGATACTGAAAAAGTGTGTGTGCATATGTGTGTGTGTATATATATAAAGTATATTTATACATGAATATCACATACAACAAATATATGAAATGGTAGATGTATATGTGTACATATATACATACATGTGCATATATACATATGTGTATAAGATTCTTAGCTAGTTTTGTCTTTGCATTTTTAAAGTACTTTATCTCAAATTATTTGGCTTGGCAAGTGTAAAGCTACAGATGGAGACACTGTGTATACAATATGAAGTATCAAGGTAGTTCTGTTACCTAAAAAAAAAAAAGTCTACACATTTTTCTTCACCCTGTTAAAATGGCAATTTTTTTTTTCCGGGAAAGTATCCAGGTTTACTTGAATTTTATTTCTTTGAACAAGAATTTTCTCTTTTTATATGCAGAATCCAAATATAGATTTTAGTGGCATTTCAGAAAATTCTATGCAGTTTAGTTTTTGAAAATTTGTAATAGTGTCTTACTAACCACCTCTACCCAGAAAAAGATGTTAGGTAGAAACTTACTATTTTATCCTCAGAACTTCGTAATGCTAAACTGAGGTTTTAAGGTCTGTTAGCAAACCTAAAATTGAAGTCATCCCTCCCTTAATGATTCCCATCTAATTGTGCTTTGATAGCTTTTCTCTGTGATGGCATCATGCGTTTCCAAGTCCATCGAACTCAAAACTGTCGAACTTTCATGTTTCTCTTGCTTCTCTTCCGTTGTTCATCAGTTGTCAAGTCTTAGTCATTTTTTCACAGTGCCGCCTCTCATTTCGTACACCGGCTTTCCATTTCCTCATCACTGCCCACTCATTTTCACAATCATGAGAACTTCCTAACTTGAAAGATCTCTCTAACACACAGTGCACACTACTGCCAGATGGATCTTTTGAAACTCTGCTCTTACCGTATCGTGCCTCAGCTTGGAAAATTTCAATAATTCTCGTGTTTTATCAAATTAAATCCAAACCCCTTGTCCTAGCACCTAGTGACAAACTCTAATTCTGATTCTCATCTCATATTTTCTATAATTATGCCAAGCTGATCTATTTATTGCTTCCCAAACCAAATTACATTTACTGAAAGGCTACAGGGTGGTATAGAACATAGACTCTGGTACTCAAATTCCTGGCTATGAATCCTGACTTTGCCACTTGGAAGGTGGGTGCGCTTAAGCATTTCTTAACTTCTTCATGCCTTTGTGATATCTGTGTAATTGACATAATGACAGTGGCTACATCTTTGAGTTATGAGGATTTAAGAAAGCAATAAATATAAAGTGCCTATAATGGGGTCTAACACAGAGTAAGTGGTTATCTAATGTTAGTTGAAATAAAGCATGTCTGGATGTTTCTGATATTTCTATTTCTGTTTGTTTTTATTTTGTCATTGCTTGGTTCATTTTGCTTTACAAAGTTACCCTCTGAATAAACAGAGTTTTAATTGATTAATTTTGAGTTAGTGTAAATAATGACAAAAAGAGATTACTAATTTAAATATGCTAAAAGAGCATCTTAAAGGATCTTATTAAACTAAATGTTTCTGAGCAGAAGGAAAAAACGCGGGGGAAGACTACTATTTGTTTAGTTGTCAAATTTAAGAATTTGCTTCATATATGGATTTATTATTACTAATATTTAAATAATCATGTGATTTTATAAAAACTGGCTAGCACTTTGTCAGCTTAGTAATTGCATAATTTGAACATTTTTAAATGTTTTAAAACATTAACAGAGTATGACATTAGTTTTTACCTTTCTCTTTATAATCTATCAAGTAAGCATTGTGTTTTAATTTGTGACTTAAGAAAAAAATGAAGTTTATATCTAATTCAGAGATTTTTAGTTGGAACTGGAAGACAGTTTTGTCGTTTTTTAAGTGACAATACTTGACATGCCCAGGATCACAGAGTTCACTTGTCAAATTCAAGATGAAAACTCAGATTTGCCAACTCCATGTCTTTTGCAGATTTCCACATGCATAAGCATTGTTCGTTTGTAAGATACAAATTCAAAGATTCAGGATTCGTATCTGTTATTCAGTTTCATAAGTATCGTATTGTGTATATTTTGAATATTAGTTCAGTACATTTTGTGTTTCACTTAAGCATTAGTATAGTAGTATATGTCAAAATGTTAGGCCTCTTCTAAACATTCTGTTATGTTAAAGACTGAGTCAGAATTTCATGGAGGTGCAGGGGGCATGACTCACTACATTACAAAGTTACCTGTGGGGCCTGGCTTATAGAATTGTCCGGATATGTCTAGACTTATTCATAAAGTGAGGCTATATGTGATGCCTATGATTTGAATGTATCCTCCTGAAAAAGCATGCCTTGAAAACTTAATGCGCAATTGCAACGGTGTTGGGAGATGGAGCCAAATGAGAGGTGATTAGTTCATGAAGGAGGAGCGGATGGATTCATGCTGTTACCTCAGGAATGGGTTCATTAGTGTGGGAATGAGTTCGTTATAAAAGGGGAAGTGTGGCTTCTTTTACTTCTGTCTTGAATTTTCTTGCTCTTCTACCCTCTACCATGGAATGACATAGCAAGAAAATCTTTACCGGATGCCAACCCATCAGTCCTGGACCTCCCAGCCTCCGGAAGCATGAGCCAGTAAATTTCTATTCATTATAATTCCATAGTCTCAGGTATTCTGTTATAGCAGCACAAAAGAGAATAACAATGATTTATTGTATATTCCAGACCTTCCAACTGTACTTAAGCTATATAACACTTGTTTACCCTAATATAATTTTTCATTGTATTTTTTTTCAACATGTTTAAAAATTATAATGGCAGTTACATTACACTAAATTATAATTACAATTTATGTGTTTATTGTGTTTTCAAAAAGTATGCATCTTTAAAGCAGGATGTTTAATCACTGAATTTCAACATAAGGCCTAATTTCATGTGATATGCAACAGAGTTTTGCACCATCTATTAGGATTTCCAGCAAAGCAAGGTGTTTTTTATCCTTTGAGTGCAATTATCGTCTACTCAGGTATGCTTGGTTAATTTGGTTATCTTCATTTCTCTATGGAAGAGCAGATGCTTACCTTTTATCCTGAATCATTTTTCTTTTTATCCTGAGTCATTGTGGTAACAGCAGGCTGGTGAGTAGTAGTGTGTCCATGGAGAGCAGAACACCGTACAGTGCTATAGTTCCATAATCAGTGCCTTCCTTCACTCAAAGGGGAGAGTCTTTGAATTTTCGTAGCTCCTTTTGGAATCCATTAAATCAAAAATATCACTTCTGAGAATCTTTATAAAGCAGTTTAACTACTAAGTAACTTTCATTTACTTATTTTAAAATATATTTTCTAGAGCAGCCATAAGCAGATTAAAGACTCCCTTAATTAATTCTCGTATCATCCCTGTTAAGCAGATACCAGTGGTGTAACAGATAACTTATTACACATATGAGCAATTTGAGGCGGTGGGAAGTTTGGTGTTAATGCCAAACAGCGTGTCAGCAATAAGGCCAGGAGTATAAGCAGTTTTCTAATTCCCAATAGTGTTCTTGCCCCTAAAACACATTATTTCCTCTATAAGAATGCAAAACCATTTTGCAAGTTTAACTGTGATATCATCTTTCCTCTGATGGAGTAAGGCATTTATTTGCTGATCAAAACCGCATTTGCAATAACAACCATTTTTGTACAATGCAAGGGAATTTGATATTATGTGATGCAGTTGGAACCCAGATCAAGGTCTGTGAGCAGCCATAGTTTCAAACTTCTAGACAGTTTATTCATTTTCTGACAAGGGCAGCTTTAGAGCCACATTGAGAAAGAATTTGATAGATAACGTGTGGGCTAATGACTTGCATGTAATTGTGATCATGTCCCTGTGTATTAAGATTGCAAAAATATAGATTTTTCACCTGGATAATCCTACCTGGTTTTGAACTAATCATTTATGAATGCTGTGTTTAAAACTTTTTTTTCTTGTTTAATCACTGGCACAGAAATTCACGTGATACTGTGGAGAATTAAAGAAAACAATGTATTCCAACTTATTTAAGGAACATGCTTTAAATCTCAAGTGACTTTTTCAGGTTTATTTTATAAGTCACAGGTCAACAACTAGCTGTGTATTATCACAAAGGAGTCAATTTTTTTTTGTATGTGTTTTTTATGCTTGTATAAAATTGACCAATTTTGGGGATAGGAGAAAGGAAGGCAATATCTTGCCATAAATAAGTAATCCCAGGCTTTGTGTCACAGTAGCATTGAGAATCAATTTCACGTGATTTCTCCAAAGTGATACAAGTGGCTTGTGAGAAAATTGTAAATAGAAAGCAGATACATGTATTCCCATGCCAGCATTTGACTTGAAATTCTACACCTAGAATCATTGCAAACGGTACGAAACACTTTAAGTAAATCAACTGCCTAAATTAGATGATTACAAGATATAAGATATATGGCTTCTAACAGTGTTTGGCGTAGTTATCATTCAATACAGATTTGTTTATGAAGAATATCTTTTCACTTAGGACATTTTGAATGGGAAACATAGAGTTTAAAGCAGGCATATAAAAGCAAACAAAAACAATCTTTGAAATTCCCTCATTACCTCTGGTCAAATACATAATATACTGCAAATACACATGTTACAAAACAATGCCTTTGAACGTCTCCACTTGTTTTTCCTTGTAGTTAGCCTACTTCCATGCAATTAATCAAATGCCACTCATAAAAATCACTGCTGGTTGCTCTACGACTGTGTTCTCTAATATCATAGGCACGGACACCAAGCAGCTATTGAGTCCATGAAATATATAGCAAATATGATCAAAACACTGAATTTTACGTTTTAATTAATTTTAACTTAAACCTCAAAGCAGTATAAAACATTTTTATTAGAAACGTCTTACTGTGTCATAGGAATTTTTTTACTTTAACCATTGCATCAAGTTAGCTGTTGTTACATTGCAGTTGTTAGGCGTGTGTATCGTTTCTGTTATTACACATAAACTCATTAGCAACATACTCAATGTCAACAGACTGATTCATATAATATATATTTTTTCTACACATCGAGGAAAACATTTCAGTATGCTTATTTGGATATTGCATACATACCATGGAGTTAGTCATAATTAGGTAAGTTATAATGGCAGTTAAATTGAAATATGTGTTATGTTAATTTCAATATGAAGTATTTTCTATTTTAAATGCTAAGTATAGACATACTTAAAGGCATAATACTGATGTTCAACCAAGTGGAGATGCAGAAACCAGTGCTCTGTTGCAAATTTCATAATAAATGGCAATTGAAAATAACATTTTTTAAAAAATAAAAATACAGTTATGAGCAAAGTCAGATATATCACAGCCAATAATTTTAAGAAATGTTTTCAGCAAATACATACTAGTTTGATTTTTTAAAAAATTCTATAGTTATAAAAGAATTAATAAGATTGATCATGTGAAATTAGAACTAAGCGTATAATGAACATTTTCTTTACTGACTTAATAGGTTCTTAGTTGGTGGCGTTTATCCACTATAATTGGATAAATGGGATTTTTAAAAAAATATATATGTATATTTTTTATTATACTTTAAGTTCTAGGGCACATGTGCACAACATGCAGGTTTGTTACATAGGTGTACGTGTGCCATGTTGGTTTGCTGCAACCATCACCTCATCATTTACATTAGGTATTTCTCCTAATGCTATCCCTCTCAGCCCCCCACCCCTTGACAGGCCTGGGTGTGTGATGTTCCCCACCCTGTATCCAAGTGATCTCATGGTTCAGTTCCTACCTATGAGTGGGAACATGCGGTGTTTGGTTTTCTGTCCTTGTGATAGTTTGCTGAGGATGATGGTTCCCAGCTTCATCTATGTCCCTACAAAGGACATGAACTCATCCTTTTTTATGGCTACGTAGTATCTATGGTGTGTATGTGCCACATTTTCTTAATCCAGTCTATCACATTTTCTTAATCCTATCACTGATGAACATTTGGGTTGGTTCCAAGTCTTTGCTATTGTGAATACTTCCACAATAAACATACGTGTGTATGTGTCTTTATAGCAGCATGATTTATAATCCTTTGGGTATATACCCAGTAATGAGATGTTTGGGTCAAATGGTATTTCTAGTTCTAGATCCTTGAGGAATCGCCACACTGTCTCCCACAATGGTTGAACTAGTTTACAACCCCACCAACAGTGTAAAAGTGTTCCTATTTCTCCACATCCTCTCCAGCACCTGTTGCTTCCTGAATTTTTAACGATCTCCATTCTAACTGGAGTGAGATGGTATCTCATCGTGGTTTTGATTTGCATTTCTCTGATGACCAGTGATGATGTGCCCATCTGACAAAAGGCTAATATCCAGAATCTACAAAGAACTTAAACAAATTTACAAGAAAAAAATCAAACAACCCCATCAAAAAGTGGGTGAAGGATATGAACAAACACTTCTCAAAAGAAGACATTTATGCAGCCAACAGACACATGAAAAAATGCTCACCATCACTGGTTTTCCTGAATCCTATGTTGGTATGGACAAGGACTATGATCTATAATGGATTTAAACACTGTGGAGGAAGAGGATGGAGGAAGGCAGGCATAGTGCTCAAATCCTCTCTTTTCTCAGGTAGAAGGAAAACTAACAAACAGAAAGAACACGCACACCAAAACCCCATCAGGACGTCACCATCATCAAAGACCAAAGGTAGATAAAACCACAAAGATGGAGAAAAAGCAGGGCAGAAAAGCTGAAAATTCAAAAAATCAGAGTCCATCTCCCCCTCCAAAGGAATGCAGCTTATTGCCAGCAACGGAACAAAGCTGGATGGAGAATGACTTTGACGAGTTGAGAGAAGAAGTCTTCAGTCAATCAAACTTCTCAGAGCTAAAAGAGGAACTACATACCCAGTGCAAAGAAACTAAAAACATTGAAAAAAGAATGGAAGAATGGGTAACTAGAATAACCAATGAAGAGAAGTCCATAAACGAAATGATAGAGATGAAAACCATGACATGAGAACTATGTGACAAATGCAGAAGCTTCAGTAACTGACTCAATCAACTGGAAGAAAGATTATCAGTGATTAAAGATCAAATGAGTGAAATGAAGTGAGAAGAGAAGTTTAGAGGAAAAAAGTGTAGAAAGAAATGAACAAACCCTCCAAGAAATATGGGATTATGTGAAAAGACCAAATCTACATCTGATTGGTATGCCTGAAAGTGATGTGGAGAATGGAACCAAGTTGGAAAACACTCTTCAGGATATTATCCAAGAGAACTTCCCCAACCTAGCAAGGCAGGCCAACATTCAAATTCAGGAAATACAGAGAACACCATGAAGATACTCCTCAAGAAGAGCAACTTCAAGACACATAATTGTCAGATTAACCAAAGTTGAAATGAAGGAAAAAATGTTAAGGGCAGCCAGAGAGAAAGGTCGGGTTACCCACAAAGGGAAGCCCATCAGACTAACAGCAGATCTCTCGGCAGAAACTCTACAAGCCAGAAGAGACTGGGGGCAAATATTCAACATTCTTAAAGAAAAGAATTTTCAACCCAGAATTTCATAGCCAGCCAAACTAAGTTTCATAAGTGAAGGAGAAATAAAATCCTTTACAGACAAGCAAATGCTGAGAGATTTCGTCACCACCAGGCCTGCCCTACAAGAGCACTCCTGAAGGAAGTACTAAACATGGAAAGGAACAAACGGTACCAGCCATTGCAAAAACATGCCAAAATGTAAAGACCATCGATGCTAGGAAGAAACTGCATCAACTAACGATCAAAATAACCAGCTAATATCATAATGACAGGATCAAGTTCAAACATAATAATATTACCCTTAAATGTAAATGGACTAAATGGTCCAATTAAAAGACACAGACTGGCAAATTGGATAAAGAGTCAAGACCCATCAGTTTGCTGTAATCCAAAGACCCCTCTCACTTGCAGAGACACACATAGGCTCAAAATAAAGGGATGGAGGAAGATCTACCAAGAAAATGGAAAACAAAAAAAGGCAAGGGTTGCAATCCTAGTCTCTGATAAAACAGACTTTAAACCAACAAAGATCAAAAGAGACAAAGAAGACCATTACATAATGGTAAAGGGATCAATTCATCAGGAAAAGTTAACTATCCTAAAGATATATCTGCACCCAATACAGGAGCACCCAGATTCATAAAGCAAGTCCTTAGAGACTTACAAAGAGACTTAGACTCCCATACAATAATAGTGGGAGACTTTAACACCCCACTGTCAACATTAGGCAGATCAATGAGACAGAAAGTTAACAAGGATATGCAGGAATTGAACTCAACTCTGCACCAAGCAGACCTAATAGACATCTACACCCCAAATCAACAGAATATGCTTTCTTCTTAGCACCACATCACACTTATTCCAAAATTGACCACATAGTTGGAAGTAAAGCACTCCTCAGCACATGTAAAAGAACAGAAATTATAACAGAGTGTCTCTCAGACCAACCACAGTGCAATCAAACTAGAACTCAAGACTATGAAAGTCAATCAAAACCGCTCAACTACATGGAAACTGAACAACCTGCTCCTGAATGACTACTGGGTACATAACAAAATGAAGGCGAAAATAAAGATGTTCTTTGAAACCAATGAGAACAAAGATACAACATACCAGAATCTCTGGGACACATTTAAAGCAGTGTGTAGGGGGAAATTTATAGCACTAAATGCCCACAAGAGAAAGCAGGAAAGATCTAAACTTGACACCCTAAAATCATAATTAAAAGAACTAGTGAAGCAAGAGCAAACACATTCAAAAGCTAGCAGAAGGCAAGAAATAACTAAGATCAGAGCAGAACGGAAGGAGATAGAGACACAAAAAACCCTCCAAAAAATCAATGAATCCTGGAGCTGGTTTTTTGAAAAGATCAACAAAATTGACAGACCACTAGCCAGACTAATAAAGAAGAAAAGAGAGAAGAATCAAATAGACGCAATAAAAAATGATAAAGGGGATATAACCACTGACCCCACAGAAATAAAAACTACCATCAGAGAATACTATAAACACCTCTGCTCAAATAAACTAGAAAACCTAGAAGAAATGGATAATTTCCTGGACACTTACACTCTCCCAAGACTAAACCAGGAAGAAGTTGAATCCCTGAATAGACCAATAGCAGACTCTGAAATTGAGACAATAATTAATAGCCTACCAACCAAAAAATGTCCAGGACCAGACATATTCACAGCCAAATACTACCAGAGGTATAAGGAGGAGCTGGTACCATTCCTTCTGAAACTATTCCAATCAATAGGAAAAGAGGGAATCCTCTCTAACTCATTTTATGAGGCCAACATCATCTTGATACCAAAGCCTGGCAGAGACACAACAAAAAAAAAGAGAATTTTAGACCAATATCCCTGATGAACATCGATGCAAAAATCCTCAATAAAATACTGGCAAACCGAATCCAGCAGCACATCAAAAAGCTTATCCACCATGATCAAGTGGGCTTCATCCCTGGGATGCAAGGCTGGTTCAACATACATAAATCAATAAACATTATCCAGCATATAAAAAGAACCAAAGACAAAAACCACATGATTATCTCAATAGATGCAGAAAAGGCCTTTGACAAAATTCAACAGTCCTTCATGCTAAAAGCTCTCAATAAATTCAGTATGGATGGAATGTATCTCAAAATAATAAGAGCTATTTATGACACACCCACAGCCAATATCATACTCAGTGGGCAAAACCTGGAAGCATTCCCTTTGAAAACTGGCACAAGTCTGGGATGCCCTCTCTCACCACTCCTATTCAACATAGTGTTGGAAGTTCTGGCCACGGCAATCAGGCAAGACTAAGAAATAAAGGGTATTCAATTAGGAAAAGAAGAAGTCACATTGTCCCTGTTTGCAGATGACATGATTGTCTATTTAGAAAACCCCATCATCTCAGCCCAAAATCTCCTCAAGCTGATAAGCAACTTCAGCAAAATCTCAGGATACAAAATCAATGTGCAAAAATCACAAGCACTCTTATACACCAATAACAGACAAACAGAGAGCCAAATCACGAATGAACTCCCGTTCACAATAGCTTCAAAGAGAATAAAATACCTAGGAATCCAACTTACAGGGGATGTGAAGGACCTCTTCAAGGAGAACTACAAACCACTGCTCAGTGAAATAAAACAGGACACAAACAAATGTAAGAACATACCATGCTCATGGATAGGAAGGATCAAAATATCATGAAAATGGCCATAGTGCCCAAGGTAATTTATAAATTCAATGCCATCCCCATTAAGCTACCAATGACTTTCTTCACAGAATTGGAAAAAACTGCTTTAAAGTTCATATGGAACCAAAAAAGAGCCCGCATCTCCAAGACAATCCTAAGTCAAAAGAACAAAGCTAGAGGCATCACGCTACCTGACTTCAAACTGTATTACAAGGCTACAGTAACCAAAACAGCATGGTACTGGTACCAAAACAGAGATATAGACCAATGGAACAGAACAGAACCCTCAGAAATAATACCACACATCTGCAGCCATCTGATCTTCGACAAACCTGACAAAAACAAGAAATGGGGAAAGCATTCCCTGTTTAATAAATGGTGCTGAGAAAATCAGCCAGCCATAAGTAAAAAGCTGAAACTGGATCCTTTCCTTACTCCTTATACGAAAATTAATTCAAGATGGATTAGAGACTGAAATGTTAGACCTAAAACCATAAAAACCCTAGAAGAAAACCTAGGTAATACCATTCAGGACATAGGCATGGGCAAGGACTTCATGTCTAAAACACTAAAAGCAATGGCAACAAAAGCCAAAATAGACAAATGGGATCTAATTAAGCTAAAGAGCTTCTGCACAGCAAAACAAACTACCATCAGAGTGAATAGGCAACCTACAGAATGGGAGAAAATTTTTGCAATCTACTCATCTGACAAAGGGCTAATATCCAGAACCTACAAAGAACTCAATCAAATTTACAAGAAAAAAACAACCCCATCAAAAAGTGGGCAAAGGATATGAACAGACACTTCTCAAAGGAAAACATTTATACAGCCAACAGACACATGAAAAAATGCTCATCATCACTGGCCATCAGAGAAATGCAAATCAAAACCACAGTGAGATACCATCTCACACCAGTTAGAATGGCAATCATTAAAAAGTCAGGAAACAGCAGGTGCTGGAGAGGATGTGAAGAAATAGGAACACTTTTACACTGTTGGTGGGACTGTAAACTAGTTCAACCATTGTGGAAGACAGTGTGTCAATTCCTCAAGGATCTAGAACTAGAACTACCATTTGACCCAGCCATCCCACTACTGGGTATATACCCAAAGAATTATAAATCATGCTGCTATAAAGACACATACACACTTATGTTTATTGCAACACTATTCACAATAGCAACGACTTGGAATCAACCCAAATGTCCATCAGTGATAGACTGGATTAAGAAAATGTGGCACATATACACCATGGAATACTATGCAGTCACAAAAAAGGATGAGTTTGTGTCCTTTGTAGGGACATGGATGCAGCTGGAAACCATCATCCTCAGCAAACTATCACAAGAACAGGAAACCAAACACCGCATGTTCTCACTCATAGGTAGGAATTGAACAATGAGATCCCTTGGACACAGTAAGGGGAACATTACACACTTGGGCCTGATGTGGGGTGGGGTCAGGGGGGAGGGATAGCATTAGGAGATATACCTAATGTAAATGACGAGTTAATGGGTGCAGCACACCAACGTGGCACATGTATACATATGTGACAAACTTGTATGTTGTGCACATGTACCCTAGAATTTAAAGTATAATTAAAAAAAAAAATACAACTACTTTCAATTGTCTGTCAATACACCCTTTTGTCATATTAAAAGGTGTCCTCATACAGTAAGTCTTCAAACTCTCTGTCCCAAGGCAGTTTTGTCCCATGAGGAGCTAAAATATGTGATGCAATTTACCCATGTACCCATGTTTATTTTTCCTGAATGTATGTTATCTATTTGTGAATTCATGTTTCTTTCTACTTGTATCTTGAGAATTATTGAAGTCTTATGTGAGCAAAGAACCTTATTATCTATGAATCTGATTGATAAATTCTGCCTTCCAGAATAAAAAATGAAAGTAAGAGTTGCCATAATGAAAACCAAGTAACATTTATAAAAGAGTTAAGAATGTAGAATGAAACTACTATGTAGATTATGACAGATGTCTTACCCACAGAAATTCTGAACATTCTGCATATGTAGCATATTAGTTTATTCTCTGGTTGCTATAAGGACATACCTGAGACTGTGCAATTTATAAAGGAAAGAAGTTTAATTGACTCACAATTCCACAGGACTGGGTAGACTTCAGGAAACTTACCTTCATGGTGGAACAGGAAGCAAACATGTCCTTCTTCACATGGTGGTAGGAAGGAGAAGGAGTGCCAACCAAAGGGGTAAGCCCCTTATAAAACCATCAGATCAGATCTTGAAAGAACTAACTGACTATCATGAGAACAGAATGGGGTAAACTGCCCCCGTGATTCAACTGTGTTCACGTGGTCCTTCCCACAACATGGAGGGATTATGGGAACTAAAATTCAAGATGAGATTTGGGTGGGTATACAGCCAAAGCATAATATACCACACCTGGCCCCTCCAAATCTCATCTCCTCACTTTTCAAAACACAATCATGCCCTCCAACAGTCTCCCAAAGTCTTAACTCATTCCAGCTTTAACTCAAATGTCCAAGTCCAAAGTCTCATGTGAGACGAGGCAAGTCCCTTCCATCTATGAGCCTGTAAAATGAAAAGCAAGGTAGTTACTTCCCAGATACAATGGGGGTACAGGAATCAGGTAAATACACCTATTCTGAATGGGAGAAATTGGCCAAAACAAAAGAACTATAGACCTCATGGAAGTCCAAAATCCAGTGGGGCAGTCATTAAACCTTAAAGTTCCAAAATGATCTCTTTTGACTTCATGTGTCACATCCAGGCCATGCTGAGGCAAGAGATGGGTCCTCAAGCCCTTGGGCAGCTCTGCCTCTGTAGGTTTGCAGGGCACAGCCCCCTCCTGGTTGCTCTCTCAAGCTGGTGTTCAGTGTCTTGACTTTTCCAGGCCCATGGTGCAAGCTGTTGATGGATGTAAAATTCTGGGGTCTAGAGGATGGTGACCCTCTTCTCACAGCTCCAGTTGGCAGTGCCCCAGTGGAGATTCTGTACTGGGGCTCCAACTCCATATTTCCCTTCAGCACTGCCATAGTAGAGTTTCTCCATGGGGCCCCCACCCCTGCAGCAAACTTCTCCCTGGACATCCAGGAATTTCCATCCATCTGAAATCTAGATGAATGTTCCCAAACCTCAATTCTTCTGTGCACCACAGGCTCCACACCATGTGTAAGCCGCCAAGGCTTGCGGCTTTCACCTTCTGAAGCAATGGCCCAAGCTATACCTTGGCCCCTTGTAGCCATGGCTGGAGCAGAAGCAGCTGGGACATGGGGCACCGTGTCCATAGGTTGCATAGAGGAGGGCATCCCAAGACCAGTCCCAAGAAACCATTTTCTCCTCCTAGGCCTCCAGGCCTGTGATGGGAGGTGATGCCATGAACGTCTCTGGCATGCCCTGGAGACATTTTTTTCCATTGTCTTGGTGATTAACATTTGGTTCCTCATACAATGTCTGCAACTGACTTCAATGTGTCTCCAGAAAACAGGGTTTTCTTTGGTTGTTGTTATTGTTGTTTTTGAAACAGTCTCACTTTGTTGCCCAGGCTGGAGTGCAGTAGTGAGATCTCAGCTCACAGCAACCTCCACCTCCCGGGTTCAAACAATTCACCTGCCTTAGCCTTCCAAGTAGCTAAAATTGTAGATACGTGGCACTATGCTCAGCTAACTTTTGTCTCTCTCTCTCTCTCTCTTTTTTTTTTTAAGTGGAGACAGGTTTTAATCATGTTTACCAGGTTGGTCTAAAACTCCTGACCTCAGGTAATCCACCTGTCTTGACCTCCTAAAGTGCTGGGGTTTTCTTTTCTATCACATCATCAGGCTCCAAAATTTCCAAACTTTTGTCTCTGCTTCCTCTTGAATGCTTTGCTGCTTAGAAATTTCTTCCACCAAATACCCTAAATCATCTCTCTCAAGCACAAAGTACACTGATCTCTAGGGCAGAGACTAACTGCCGCCAGTCTCTTTGCACAGCAAGAGTGACCTTTACTTCAGTTCCCAATAATTTCCTCATCTTCATCTGAGACCATCTCAGTCTGAACTTCATTTTCCATATCACCATGAAGCATTTGGGTCACAGCCGTTCAACCAGTCTCTAGGAAGTTCCAAACTTTCTCACATTCTTCTATCTTCTTCTGAACCCCCCAAACCATTCCCACCTCTGCCTGCTACCCAGTTCCACAGTTGTTTCCACATTTTCAGATATCTTTACAGTAGCATCCCCACTATTCCCAGTACCAATCTGCCGTGTTAGTATGTTCTCCCACTGCTATAAGGATATACCGGAGACTGAGTAATTTATAAAGGCAAAAGGTTTAATTGACTCATAGTTCTGCAGGGTTAGGTAGTCCACAGGAAACTTAGGGCAAGCAAACACATTCTTCTTCATATGGTGGCAGGAAGGAGAAGAATGTGTGCCCAGCAAAGTGGGAAACCCCTTATAAAACCATCAGATCTTGAGAGAACTACCTAGCACAAGAACAGGATGAGAGAAACCACACCCATGGTTCGTGTATCTCCACCTGGTCCCTGCTGTGACACATGGGGATTATGGGAACTACAAGATGAGATTTAGATGGGTGTCCAGTCAAACCATATCATCTACTTTGTTATATGTGGAAAACTCTTTCTTTGTTGTCCAGAGGAAGTAATAGTTAATGATTGAAGTACAACTGACACTGTCAGCTTGAATTCACTAGAGAGCGTATCCTCAAGGAAATGGGTGATAATGATAGCTTTTAGAAAGTGAAATAAAACCAGACAGCTGCAGAACAGATTGAAAAATAGTTGCTCTTAGGAATTTAGTCTAGTTTCAACGTTGGATTTTGAAGCTTAAATATCAGGCAAATGATCTTTTCTTATGTTTCCATATTTTTAATTTATTTTTTCTTAAAATGTTTTTAGATATGACCTTGTGAGGCCAGAAAGGAATAAGATAGACAGGGAGAGAAATGTTACAGCAAATAGAGTAAGAATGTGGTCAGCTGGCAATGAGAAGAATACACTTGTGCAATGCTCCTCTCCCATCACTTCTTCCCTGCTATATCACCCTGATATGCAGTAGAGCAAAACCATAATAAAAACTAACCTGAAATCCTTTATAGTTTCAATGGAAATTAAAATGAGACTCTAAAAAAGAACATACTGAAATATGTGTAGTTTATGATGTTTGGAAAGATTAATCTAAAAAGTCTAGCAAAATCCTGAGGTCCCTGTATAATTCTGGACAAAAGAATATGAGGGTACTATCTATCCGGTTTAGGATTGTTCAAAATTCCTGTCATTATGCATTTTGAAACATTTGTAAAACCTCAGTGATACAATGTTTCTATTAATCAATAATTTATTGGGATTCTGTTATGTACCAACCTTCTAATCTCAAGTGTTTTTCATTATCTGCTGTGGTCAAAGAACTTGTTAGTATCCATTCAACATAGAGCAATTACACTTTAAAAAGATAGCTGGTTATGTATGTACAACTCATTAGGACTCATTTTTCTTTTCCTAGACAATCCCCTAGTAAGAAAAAGCAATGAGGAGAGATTACTAAGATTCATATACACACTAGTGTTTTATCACTTAAGAAAAATATATGTTAGTTATGAAAGAACCAGCTTTGCTGAAGTGAAACGCATCTCCAAATACCTCTGCGGCTTAAGGCAATAAAAAGGTCTGTTTCACAGTATCTCACAGGCAGGTTAGAAAGGGGCTCTGCTCTATGCAGACATTTATGGACTCAGGCTGTCAAAGGTTACGTCATCTTTTAACGATACCCACAAGAATGTGTTACTTCTGTTGCTCTATCATGAGAAGAAATGACAGAGAGAAGTTGTTCTGGAAACTAAAGGCTTAGGTCAGGAAATGCCCCTTGCCACATATGCTTGCCACCTTTTGGGCAGGACCAGTCACATAGCCCCAGCTAAGTGAAATTTCAGAAGAGTTTTCTGCTTACCTAGAAGACAAAACAGAGACAAAAAGATTGATACTGGTGAGAAATGTTAATATCTTATATGTTTAACTTGTTTAAAATAAAAAGATTAGTGAAGATCTTCTATGAAGAAAACATTGTGTCAGATACTGTGTCGTATACAGAAATGAGCAAGATGCAGTCACTGACTAGAACACATTCAGTCTAACTGGGCTAGCATATTTACACCACTATAATAATGAAAGGTAGAATGTAAAATCATATTAAATTTGACATTGATTCCAAAATTTTATAGGGGTCAAAAAGTACAATTATAAGGTAAAGTTTAGGATGGGCTAAAGAACTACGCACTTGTCTTAATTCTTTTATGGCTCCACATTTATGAAGACCTCTATGTTTCACAATAAGAGGCTGATTGAATAATTTGATGAAGATTTTATTTTAGTGAATAATTGTGCTTATAAAATAACAAGACAAATATAGAAAGAATAGCATATAAAAATCACCTACATATAGTTTCATTATACTAAATAATTTTATGAATTGCTTTATTTGTTCATGATCTTTCTGTCTTGTGTTATTTAATGTGTCTATCTCAGGGATATGAATCCTGTGTTGTAAATGTTTGTAAGTTATAAGATGTTTCCTTATTCAATTTTTCATTCCCAGATCTTCTGAAGAAGATTTGGAAGAATGGCTTTAGAGACGGCCAAATGAGTATTTATGTCCGGTAGTTCCATGGATAGAAATCAAATCATCCAGAAGACACAATTTGATAAAACTAATAAAATAATTCCATAAAAATAATTCAATTTTCTCAGAATAATTTTTACTGTCATGGTGTGGGTTACTTTTAGTAAAGTGATTATTTGGAAATTAGATTGTTTAAAGTGGTATGCACCTAACAATTCTACTTCTTTCTATGTTTTTATGTTGTCAAAACTGATGTCATATTCTTACTTTATGTTTTATGTAACACATTTAAAATATCATCTAAGTTACCTAATGTACTATCTGCCAATTCTTCAAACAGATAAGACCTAAATTCAGTCAGCAAATATTATTATAAACGTGCTTAGACAATGCCCCACTTAACTTTCCAACTTTATTTTTAAAATCCTTCTCACATTCTTCTCCTTCATGCTCCTTACATACACCATTCTTTGTGCATACTATCCTTCCACCTAAAATATTCATTCACATGGGCATTTTCAGGTCTGCTTTGACTTATGCTTCAAATTCTCAGTACAGATTTATTCTCTCCAATAAATCTTTTGTTGGCCTGATAATCTAATTTATTTTGTTGATGCCAAGGTTTTATGAAGAAATCAACCTGATCTGCTTGATATCTCATAACATGCTCAACATAGTACTTGGCATATCATAATCACTTTTTTTTTTTTTTTTTTTCCTGAAATGGAGTCTCGCTGTTGTTGCCCAGGTTGGAGTGCAATGGCATGATCTCGGCTCACTGCAACCTCTGCCTCCCAGGTTCAAGCAATTCTCCTGCCTCAGCCTCCTGAGTATCTGAAATTACTGGTATTTTTAGTAGAGATGGGGTTTCACCATGTTGGCCAGGCTAGTCTAGAACTCCTGACCTCAGGTGATCTGCCTACCTAAGCCTCCCAAAGTGCTGGGATTACAGACGTGAGCCACCATGCCCAGCCACTAAATATTTTTAAATAAATAACTAAATGAGGAAATCAGTCACTAAAGATTACGTGACATGCTTAGTGGGAATCCTGGGCATGAGAGGGGCCTTTGGATCTTTAAAAAGGAGATAAAATTTGAGTATAGTTTTGAAGGATGCATAAGAATATGAAATATGGATAAGGAAGGGAGATGAAAGTTTACTGAAGAGAATGACATAATTCTATGAAGTCACATGGTAGAAAGACATCATTCTGTCTGTGGGCAATCACACTAAATGTCACCATAAGACTTAGGGTTTGAGGTCAGTGAGAATACAAGATTAAGTGTTTAGTAGTGTTCTATCATTTGACAAATTCAATAACATGGATAAATTCCTTAAAATATATCAATTACTAAAACTGACAAAAGATGAAATAAAAGACCTGAATCATTCTCTATCTATTAAAGAATTTGAATTTGTTATTAAAAACTGTTCCACAAAGAAACTTCAGGCTTAGGTGGCTTTTCTCCTAATGAGAACCAGCCGTCATGGCAGGAATAATACTGATCCTATGCAAACTCTTTCAGAAAATAAAAATGCATTGTGTCTATTTTTTTCTGATACCCAAATGAGAAAATAACATTATAAGAAAAATAAACTACATACTAATAGTCTTCATAAAAATGGAAACAAAAATCATTAATAAAACATTAGCAAAAGAAATCTAACAGTACATAAAAAGATGCCACACATGGTTTATCCCAAAAATGCAAGGTTTAACATTCACACACAAAAATCAGTCCATGCAATTTAGCATTTCAACAAAATAAAAAAAGAAAAGTTATATGCTCATCTCAATAGATGAAAAGCATTTGAAAATATTCAACTACCAATCATGATTTTTCAAAAATGTCCTATATAACTTAGGAATCAAGAGCGGGGCAGAGAAGGAACTCCCACAACCTGACAGAGGGCATCTATTTAAAAGAAAAAAACCTGCAGCTAACATCATACCTGACACTAAAACATGGAAATGTTTTCCCTAAGATTGGGAACAGATGTCTACTCTTACCATTTATATTTAGCATTTTATTGAAGGCGTTGTTCTATGAAATAAGGCAAGGAGGGAAAAAAGGATAAAGATTATAAAGAAAGAAGCAGAATTCCCATCAGAATCAAGACAATGATGCCCAGTTTTACTATATTATTTGACAATGTGGCTCTTCCTCTGCAAAACAGTCTTTCTATGTTTGGTAAAACCCGGTATAGAAGGTTACTATTTAGTCTGGCTTCCACCAGACTAAATAGACCTTTTCAGACATCGTCCCAAGTACATAATGCTGGGTATTTTCTTCCCTGGAAAAAGAAAGGTCACGTGATTAGAACTTAGATAGTAAGCAATGTTTAGCTTAAATTGCAATATAAACTAGATAGTAGTGACACATTTGAGGGGAATGATGTTGGTTATTAAGGCATGCACCCTGATTGCAGCTGTTTGAATGCTACCTTGAGACCTCAGACTTTCTCTTTTCATTGTTCAAATAAGATATTTGTAGGAGTCAGGAGCACATCTTTGCCATTAGTTCAGAAGGATCCACTCATACTAAGTCTGCAATCATTAGATACATTATTGTATATTTGCCTATGATATTAGCAATAGTTAATGCTAATTTTGCACTTATTATGCATAGCATGTCTTCTATGAGATGCACACATGATGATTAAATGAATTCCCTCAAAAAGTAATGAGGTCAGTTTTATTTTCCCACTGTTTTACAAAGAGAAAAGTGGAACAGAGAGTTTAAGTAATTGGCAAAATTTGATTTATGCACATAAACCACTTGGAAACCAAAAATGCAATGGTTCAAAAATAACGGAAACATGTTCTATTTTGTTCACAATATTGAAATTAGTAAGTCCCTTTTCATTATTTACTTGTTTATATCCAGAATGTTCAATTAAGGTAAAACATATCAGTGAGCCATAGTTAATTAAAATAGGCTTCCATAATATGATCAAGTTAATCTGGAAGTCATTCTGAAACTCAGTGAACTCTAGATATAATTCTACAAACCGTTTTTTCATTTATCTTTAATATGATTTACTTCAAAAGTTCTTCATTATTATTTTTTGGAGGCATCCCTACTATCTTGGAAAAATGCCACATGATAAATTTATTACATACTGGATAGTCTATACAATTTTATTATTTAATAATTTTGAATTTGATAATTAAGATTGCTTACACTACAGTTTCAAGATTGTTTAATCAATCAACACATACTTATTTGTCACCAGCCCTCTTCACTTCAATGGATATTCAAGGTAAAATTGATTTCATGAAAGACTCGTCAAGAAAATAAGGAGAAATAAAAATATCAACAAGAATTATAAAAAAAAAACCTATAGAGGAGAAAGTGTAAATAAAAGAGAGAAAACTTTGAGCAGTGCTTTGTCAATGTATTTCAAATTTAGAAATAATGATCACTTCCAAGAAAAACATAGCAACACAATTAATTCAAGAAGTTGGGTGAATAGATTCATAACCAATTAAAGAATTTGAATACATTTAAAAATATTTAACAAATAATTTTAAATAACTTTAAAGTTTAGTTTTACTGAACTGTCAATAAACAAATACTTCTTATAAATACATAATTCTTATTATGTACATACATTTCCAGAGAAAATAAGAGGCCGCTATACCATTCTTTTTATGAGGCTTATGTAAGTGTGTTATCAATATGAGACAAAGTAATTAGTCTTACTCATTAACAATGATGCCAAAAATCCCCATTCAAAATCATTCAATAGCGGCTTTAATGTGGTAAAATTTATTTACCTACTTTTAAAATTCCTAAATTAATTTACCTAATTTTTGAGAAATTCATTTACTTAATTTCCTAAGTTAGTAAACTGAAAAAAGAACAGGAAGAACACCATAATATCACCTCAATAGATTTTTTTAAAACATTTGAAAAATTCAGTGCAATTTTATATTAAAAATAATTTGCAAACTAGAAACAGAATGAATCCTACACATCTTAATTATTGATCATAGATATACAACTAATATCAAATGAATGATAAAACATTTAAAGCATTTTTAAAATAATGAGAAAAATGGCCACTATCATGGCTTCTATTCAACGTTTGTTGAGCAGAAAAAATAAAAATACAAAGAAATATGTAAATGTTTAAAAAGACACCAAATCTGTATTAGTCACAGATAATATAACTGACTATACAAAACATCGGAAAAACTTAGAGAAAAAAATTTATACTCCATTTTACCAAGTGGCTGATTAAAATTTAACAAGTGGCTGATTAAAAATCAATTGCCCTTCTCTTTGAAAACAATCTAAAAATCTTCTTGATAGACATTTACCACTAAGCTATGCTTATAGAATGTAAATCAAACCAAAACAAATGGAGAAAATCTTATACATCAATGGAAAGAATCACTATCAAAGATATCTTTTCTGAAATTGATTAAAATATTCAATAGATTTCAATTAAAATTCCAACAAGAATATTTCTGGAGGTTGCGAAGATTCTCATTTTCGTGAAGACGTGGACTAAGAGGAATGCTTATATACTGCAAGTGGTTATGTGACATTGTGTATGAACTTTGAAAATTCAATCTGACATTTTCTTGTAGAGTTAAAAATATATATACCCTGTACCTCCACAAAAGTCTAGAGAAACTGTTGCCATGTATGCCAAGAGACTTCATCAAGAGTGTTCATTGCAGCTTTGTATTAAACTAGAAATCCAAACAATGATCACTATGAAAATGATTAATTTTCCTGTATTGTAGTCATCTAAAAGAATAATATACAAAGATAAAATTGAGATATCAGCCCTTCACTCGTCAGCATGGCTAAATTACAAAAACACCGATATGACAAAAGAATATAACATGGTATCATTTATACAAAGCCTGTAAACATACAACACTTAACTCTGATATTTTGGTGACAGGTGTATATGTGGTTAATCCATAGTAAAACGTAGGAATAATCGTATTAATACTTTGAGGGAAAAAAAAATAAGATTAAGGAGGGTACAAAGATTCTTCAAGGTTAATTTTAGTACTTAATTGCTGAATCTGGCAGTGGATGTATATATGTTTTAAATTATTCTTTATGCCTTAAATATACATTACATATTATTTTTTGTGCTCAAAATATTAAATAATAGAAACAAAAGAAAGCAGAATGATTATGTGAGCATCCACGTTGGCATAGGGGTAGGCTGAAGGTGGGGAAGTATTCTAAGCAGAGGCACCATGCTGTTCAGGGAGCAGAGGCAGCAGATTACAAGAATTGGCAGATAAAAATGGATATTGTATTTTAGGGCATTTCTTCCTCTATGACTAAAATTATCCTTCAGAAATGAGTACGTTTTATTTGAATCTTCACTAAGTCTCTCATATAGTAGGGTACTTTCTTCCTTCTTTATTTTCAACAAACAGATACTTTTTGAGGGCAAGACAGAATAGTCTAAAATTACCACAGCCCATAATTGTTTTAAATAGTTATAGAGTCTGCCTGAGCAAATCGGAAAGACGAGGACTGTGGAACAATCATAATCCTACTGGAGGTACCTACTGACAGTTGTATTTCTTCACCTTCCTTTTTCACTTAACCCCTCCACAATTTATCTGAATAGATCCTTAGAAAACATTAAAATTCCACAAGTCATGAACTCTTTTATTTGAGAGGTAAAGGATTTCAAAACCGTATTTAAAATTTAGCTTTATGAATCGGTTTTGATGAAAGAATGTAAAAATGCAAATTTCAGTAAACATTGCAAATTGTTGCTTTATGTATTGCCACACATACACTGGAAGATTTAACTAACATGATACATTTAAATGTAAACACATTTAAATTCACTGATGATTCCTTGTTGAGTATCTCTGCTGCTTGTAGCTTTATTTCATTTTTCAATAAAGAATGAAGAGAAATGTCTCAGAGTTTGGTAAAGCTATTTGGGTTTTATGCTTGCATTGCTGTGAAAGACTGCATAAAACATTACTTGAAAAAAATTTCATTTTTCTCTGCTGTAACTGGATACCACTACATGGAGCTTATAAGTAGGCCATAAACACTTTCAAATATACATCTTTTAAAAGAATATAACAACTTTAAGTTATGTTTCCTAATTTTCTCATACATTATAGCATTTAATCATGCTTGTGTAAGTGTTGGATAACATATGACTTTATTATTGCTGGAGCTCTGGTCCAGGCCAGACCTCATGAATTACAGAGAATAAATGTTCATCACTCCAAACCCTCAAATGGGGCAAAGGTTTTTGAACAGTCAGAAAAGATTTGGTTTTGCATCTTTTTTTTACTTGAATGTTTCTTTTAAACTTTCCCCAGATATTCATGCTTGCCAAATCTATTAAGTAAAGTACTTAGTGTTGGTGGACTCATGGTGAACAAGTAGAGCCTCGTTCCCTGTAATCTTATAAAATAGCAGACGCTTTCATTTGCTGAACAGCATGATGTAGGATTCTATCAACCATTGTGCTTCTCAAAGACAAGGTAAATGTGGTTGCTGCTAAATTAACCTTTCCTGAAAACAAAGCTAAATTGTGTTTTCTGGTGGCTAATCACAAAATGGGTAAATTCTATGGCTCAGGATAAATACCACCTGCTGATAATAGTTATTTCCTTATTCTCAATTTTAATTAAATATGTTGTCAAAATGTTTCAGCGAACTCTTGGAAAACTATACCATAAATAATACCTGTAAGTTAAATAAATGAAAGAGCTTACATTTCAGCATTAAAACCCCAAAGCCATAATCACCCCACTATATTTATTGTCTGATACAATGTCCAAGGGCAACAAATGGGTAGAATTTGCCAAGATGTAACTTTTTGTTGAAATATACTTTTCTCAGATATCAAAATGCTAAGTTGATGAAAAAGTAACAAAAATGAGATTTTAATTAAACTGTACAATATACTATTTTTCTAAGTGGGAAGAAGTAACATCTCCAGCTAGAAATAATAATAGCATTCTGCTTAATAGCCCACTGCTTATGCATGCAAAGGAGATAAGTAAAACACATTCATATGGAAAAAATCATGTTTGGCAAAGGTCTATGACCATTTTGTTGAGAATTACAGAGGAAAACATAAATATTTTGTAATATATATTATTAAGATAATATTTACTTCATTTCTTCAAACTTCTGTCTTCTCATAAAGTTCAGTAATTTTGGAGGTTAAATATTTTATGGCCTCTCATTAATATTTATGAGAAATTTGTCATCTTTATCATGATATACCCTTGCTAAAATTGTTAAGAATTATTTGGTCAATATAATATGACTATGAAGGGATTTTTTGGAAAGGATAAAAATTAAAATGGTTGTAATGAAATCTCATTTTGAAGACATGAATGTTTAAGAGTACTCTTGTATACATCAAAAAAATTAAGAATGAAAGCTTCAAGAAGCCTATTTTGAAAGTCAGTGTTTGAAATAAAACCTACAAAAGCCAATGCTTTAGAAAAATGGCGAAAAACCAAGAATGATGTCCTCTTATGTCAAGACATAAGAGCATCTCCAACGCTAGACTCCAAGATCCCCTACAGTGCATTGGTTGGGTGCCATATTCTCATCTTTCTACAGAGGAATAAATATTTTATATTTTAAGTGGCTATGACAAAAAATTCTACAAAATAAATCAAAATACACATAAGCTTTTAAATCAAGCTAGTTTCAGTACTTCATCTTCATTATTGTTGCCCGGTAGTAGAGTACCTACCAACCCAGAACTTCCATTGGCATACTTTATGACAGAACAAGAAACTGAACTGCTGTAACATAGCCACTTGATAAATATGTATTGAATTAAATAACTTTATTGTCAGTGTCCTACCATATCTGAACTGTCATCTGATATGCACACTGTTTCAATGAAATTTTAAAATGTCGCCTTTTCTTGTGATTTTTTTTAGAGATTGCTTTTTTGAAGTTGTCATAGTTGTTTTTCTTGATATCTGTTCTGTCTATGAATTGCAAGAAACACACAGTCACTTTGAGGAAGATAGGACATAGGAACATTACAAACAAAAAAAGCAAAAAAAAAATAGATAAAAGAGATTATTATTATTTTTATTCCTGGATTTTTCCCTGGGTGTTTTTGATAATTCTCTGTGCCTTAGAGAACAATATTAGAGCACGAAAGGAAGCCTTTTGTTAGTATTTTAATTTTTTCTTACCTCTTATTCTTTATTATCACAGTTTGCATTATTGATGAGACAATTTTAGTTAATAGGTAGTTCCCTTAGAATGAGAAATTCCATTCAAGAAACAATTATGGGCACCTCACAATTTTGTAAGTAACATTTTTACTAAGTAAGTGGTATTTAACTTACAATGAGGTGATAAAGAACATGGATTTGAAGATACAGAGTGTTAGTTTTGGGTCTCAATTAAAAATTTGGCAATCAGCTCAGTTCTTCTAGGTGTCTGATCCTTACAAGTGGAAACGGAGGGCTCTTACAGTTGCAAAGTTACGATAAGTTATAAGAATGTAGCACAGTACCTGATGTATAATAAATACACAGTAAATATTAGCTATTATACCTATCAAATTTAACAATGACAAAATGTTCATGATTAAAAGGTATGAAGTAAGATTCGGTAACAAATTATATATAAAGGAGCATGTGTCATCCTATTGATTACCAGGATGACTTCAATAATTTTGGTTCTTACATACCTTTTCATGTGGATCACTACTCAAAACATATCTCATTAAAAAGCAGAACTCTTTCCCAAAAACAGAAAGGGTCATTCTTGTTTCAGTAATTGACTAGTAGCTGCACTGCCTTGCTGAAACTATTAGCCAAGATCTAAAGATCAATTTATGGAAAAAAAAAAATCTCTCCTTTGCTTCAGTAGAAGGTAAAGGAAGCTGTTCACAAATGTAGGTGATTCTGAGGCTATGATGAAGAAAAGTACATTCCTGGTGGGCTCTTACTAGCATGTAGGCCAAATGGGGCTTCAGGAATAGAGCCAAGATCAGGCCTAGGAAAGCAGTCTTGGCAGGAGAAGCTTCAGATATAAAGAGTCAAATAACAAGGAATGACCGGAGAGTGCACAAAGTCCAGGTATTTTTTCTTGTCTTTTTATTCATAGTTTAAACGACTTCAGAAAGATCTAGTGAAGTCTTTTCTTTTTCCTTCAGCTTTTAAATTCTGGGGTACACATGCGGGTTGTGCGGGTTTCTTATGTAGGTAAACGTGTGCCATGGTGGTTTGCAGCACAGATCAACCCATCACCTTGGTATTAAGCCCAGCATCCATTAGCTATTCTTCCTGGTGCCTACCCTACCCCCACCGCCTTCGACAGGCATCAGTGTGCCTTGTTCCCCACCATGTGCCTATGAGTTCTCATCAGTTCAGCTCCCACTTACAAGTGCGAGCATGCAGTGTTTGGTTTTCTGTTCTTGTGTTAGTTTGCTAAGGATAATGGCTTCAGCTCCGTCAAGATCTAGGCACAAATGCCATTTGACCCAGCTATCCCATTACTGGGTATATACCTAAAGGAATATAAATCATTCTCTTATAAAGATACATGCACGTGTATGTTCATTGCAGCACTATTCACAATAGCAGACATGGGATCTAGTGAAGCCTTAAAGGGCAGAATAAAAAAAGTCATTGAAATATATTGTAATTTTGAATGAAAAATGAAAAACAAATTTTCAGAGCTCCAGGTTCAAATGAGGTCACATCATACGACTGTAGTTTGCTGGCTTGAATCAGCAGGGGACAATGGGATAATGGTTCCTATCATGTGGATTAAACTCTTTCAAAGTAGTCTTGCTTTTCCCCGAATAATTTAGAAATAACTTTTTAAAGATTTTTCTAATAGTCCCTTACATGCATACAGGGGCAAGACCAAAGCCAAGTTAAAGCAACAGGAACTGTAAACTACAAAGATTCTTCCCCTTTTGATTAGTAAGAATCTATTCCTGAATTAATGTTATTTTGCTGGGCAACTTCTTCCAAAATGTTTTAGACAAAAATTTCTCATAGGAAACATGCAGTCACATACATAAATAGACTTCATTAAGCTCATTCATTCTATCAGTTTTCTGACACATGGTTTCAGATGTCTAGAACCCAGTATATATCCAAGAGAATCTTTGCCATGATACGAATAGAATTATATCAGTCTGGTACCATCAGGCTTCCAAATTATGTCCAGATATACTGAACATCCTATTAATGTACAGATAAAGCTAAGTTCAAAGCAAGATTCCTGTTACATTCAGAACTGTGAGTATGATGCTGTTTAAATTAACCCATTTATCAGAGTCATCCTATTAATTTTTCATTTTATTCTATTTTGGGCCATGATGAAACAGTAATGCTTAAGTTCACTTTATCTCCAAAAGAATCATCAGAGTCTGAATGATTTGTATACATTGTCAACTAGCTACATTTGAAATACAGTTGTGAAGTACTAAAATAGTGACTTTCAGAGTAGTAAAAAGGTCATATATACCATCAGTCAGTTAACAAATAATATGTTCAAAATATGAGACTGTTTCATCTGTGTTGATTTTTTCCTACGAGTCAAATAGTAGCTTTAGTTAAATCTATTTTATACTAAACTATTTTTGCAGGGTTTATGTGAACTAACTGAGGTAAGAAAAGAAAGCAAAGGTGCTTTTGATAATGGGGAGAATGAGGAATAATGAACTCTTCAAGGAATGGAGTCTAGACATGAGCGGTAAACAGCACAAGGGTCTTAACTACTTCAGATGTTATGAATGCAGAAGGTCGTGAGGATTGCAGTGCCGCACAGAGGTATTCTTAGTTACTGTTTGTAATAACCATATGCTGGGTATCAATTAGTTACAATGTGTTACAGCAGGAATCATTTATTACGTGTGTTAAGCTATAGCTAATACTTCTACAAATAGCATTCTAGAAAGCAACCTCTAGAAGAGGGTCATGATAAAAGCACAGTTCAAAAATCTTCAATCCCTTTTTTGGCCTACTGTAGATAGTAATAAAATACAAAAAATTTTGTTAGGGTTAATTCAAGCTTCTGTGTGTTGACATTATGAACTCAACTTATCTTTAAAACCTCATTCTTCTTACTTTTAGTCATATCGACTGTTCTCTTTATTTTTCTTAGAAAAATGCTCTGCTTGCTTCTGTGAACATGTCCACAGCATGGTTTTTTTTATTTTTATTTTTTATTTTTTTGGAAACAGAGTTTCATGCTTGTTGCCCAGGCTGGAGTGCAGTGGTGTGATCTTGGCTCACAGCATCGTCCACCTCCCAGGTTCAGGTTCCAGCAATTCTCCTGCCTCAGTCTCCCGCATAGCTGAAATTACAGGAATGCGCCACTATGCCCAGCTAATTTTGTATTTTTAGTAGAGATAGGGTTTCTCCATGTTGGTCAGGCTGGTCTCAAACTACTGACCTCCAGTAATTGGCCCACCTTGGCCTACCAAAGTGCTGGGATTACAGGCGTGAGCCACCGCACCTGGCCACCACAGCATTTTTTAATTTCTGAAATGCTTCCTCATGTCTATCCAGCTCCAGTAAAATTCCAACACAATTCTTAACAGTTCCTTGAAAACTGTTCATAAAGATATCTATAATGACTTTTTTTCTTTAAAAATGTACCACTCATCCACTCAGTATACCACTGCTCTAGCAATGAATTATATTTTTCCTGGTAAAATATGTGTATTGCTATTTAATATTTCATGACTTTAAAAAACTTTCTCTTTATATCACTGCCATCAGTAAATTATAAAACCCAGATAGACAGAGACGTCAGTATGTTTTCTAATGTTATATAACACCTTTTGTTACAAAAATCTTAAGTAGTCATTTATTTTTAAGTGAATATGATCACGCTTGACCGAAATGTATACCATCTCCAAAGCCAACCAGATAATCATAAAATGTTGGACTAAATAAAAGATTTTTATCCAAACTAATTATGAGATTAGTGCATCTTATTTAAATACTGGAGTAATCTAATAAATATTTTGCATTAATAAGTGTTTATTGTTTTTAAGCGATAACATCCAACTCCAGATGATGCCAAGTTCTAAAAAAGGAGTTTAATAATAGTGTATTTGCCCAGTGACTTCATGGCTAGGTACTGTCTCAAAAGATATGAAAGCATATGTCCACAAAAAGATGTGTATGAATCTTCAAGGTAGATTAATTCTTAATAGCCCCAAATTGGAAAGAAATAAAATGTGTATCACAGGATAATGAATGAACAAATTGTAACATATTCATATGAAGGAGCACTTCTTAGCAATAACATGAATGAAATATCCCAGAAATATTAGGTTGAGCAAAAAAGGCCAGACACTAAAGATATATAACATATTGTTCCATTCATACAAAGCTTAAGTTGCCAAAATTAATCTGTAGGGATAAAAATATCAGAACAGTGCGTCCCCCAGGGGAAGCGGTACAGTGGAGAAAAGGGCATGAGAAGCATTCTGCAGTTGTGCAAATATTGTATATATTAATGAGGGATAGTTATATTGCTGGGTAAATTTTTTCAAATCTCAAACAGTACATGTAAATTTTGTACATTTTAATTTATGCAAGATGAATGTCCATAATCAAAACAATATGGTATAGCTTTAAAAATATCACTGGGAGGCCTCCATAACAAGGGACAAAACCATTCCTTAAATATTTTATAATGAGAATACTGAAAATTTTTAACGTCACCACTGAGCTTCAGATACCAAAGTTTGCACTTCTGGCATACACGGATGTGTATGTATATATGTGTGTGGTGTGCACACATGCATGCATTTTTGTGAGTGTGCCTTACTGCATTTGTGACCTCGCTTTAACTTGATTACCTCTGTAATGGCCCAATCTTCAAATAAGACCACATTCTGAGGTACTGGGGTTAGGATTCAGCATGTGAATTTGGGGGAGTGGGGACACAATTCAATCCATGACTTGTAGGCAGCAGCAAACATAAAGTATAGTACATCTTACAGAATCTCTCAGCAGCAAATTAAAATATTTGGCTCTGAAATCATTGGCAGAACTTGTCACGTGGCTCTATATTACTTCAGTGTATATGGGAAATTGAAATCCTACTGTATATCAGGAAGACAGGGAGCCGAAAGTATTTGGTGAATAGCATTAATGATCACTTGTCCTAGTATTTGAGTCTTTTAATAAATATATCAGTATTTTTAGAGTAAGCAAAGGAGGGATTAACAACCCATATGGCTTGACTGTGTCCCTACCCAAATCTCCTCTTGAATTGTAGTTCCCATAATCCCCACATGTGGGAGGGACCCAGTGGGAAGTAACTGAATCATGGAGGTGATTACTTCATGCCATTCTCATGATTGTGAAGGAATTCTCACAAGATCTGATGGCTTTATAAGGGAGTTTTCCTCTTTTGCTTGGCACATCTCCTTCCTGATGTCATGTGAAGAAGGACGTGTTTGCTTCCCATTCTACCATGATTCCTGAGACCTCCCCAGCCATGTGGAAGTGTAAGTCAATTAAACCTCTTTCTTTTATAAATTACCTAGTCTCAGGCAGATCTTTCTAGCAGCCTAAGAATGGACTAATACAACAACCAAGACAAGATACCAGTGATCGTGCTCTTTTTCTACACAATAGTTATTTTCATATACATTAAATATTCTATTATTTCGTTTTAGTTTCCTATGTTTGTAGAAAAAGTAAGGGCATAATAACAATGGTGTTCTGATTATTCTATTCATGGAGTTAACATTGCTGGAAAACTAAAAAAAAATCTAGATAGAGGCAAATATCTTAAATATTATACCAAATTACCTTCCACTTAAGAAAAGTTTTCAGGAAATCATAGTGAAACTAAATATGATTAAGATTTAGAAGGACATTAAATAAAAGATTGGCTTCCTGGACATTGGGACATTCTGCATTATATCATTTGCTATTTAAGTTCTAAATAAATTAAAAATTCTTTTCTCCATGATACCATGAGTAATGTAATATGCATGCTAAAAAACACCTTTTAAAACCAGCACATACTATATGATTAACGCTTTGTGGAAACTTCTTTTTCTTACTATTAAATTTTATTATCTTGCACATTTAATATTTAATTCCAGGACAAAGTCTTATTTATTTGGTTTTTCTTATTTTTTCTACTACCATATCAGCACATAATTCAATGACCCAAAGCTATCTTCTTATTTGCATTTTCTTTAATATTGTAATCTACAAATGTGTCCCTGTTTAGGTATTGATATCATCTATCACAAAGGCTATTTTCTTCAGATGTACATTTTCCTTTGTTTGATGACCTTAGTTTATTGTTACCAAAATTTATTAAATGTGATTCCTTGTCTACTTAAACATTTTTTTTTCATTTAATAGTGAGTATTACAATGCAAGGAGACTTTCACATATTCCTGGGGGTGTTCATGAACAAATACAAAGGAATGCTATGTGAAATGAATAAATATTGGGAGTGGAGTAAAGGAAATAGAACAGATTTCTGAAAGTACAACACATTTAAAAGAAATTTAATTTCTATAAATTTATACCTTATTGCAGGCCTGGAAAATCTGTTATTAAAAGCCTACTTCATTTTATAAAATATTGTCCTTACTATACTTTAAAACTGAAACCATATAGTAATTTACAGAAGGGAGTAATGGGGGGCACTGTATTTAATACTCAGTTTAGGAAGAGAATATATCTTTTTTCTTTTTCTTTCTTTTTTTTTCTTTCTTTTCTTGAGACAGGGTCTCACAATGACATGATTTCGGCTCACTGCAACTTCCCACAGGATCCCAGACTCAAGCGATTCTCCCATCTCAGCCTCCCAAGTAGCTGGGAATACAATCAAGTACCATCATGCCCCGCGTTTTTTCTTTCTTTCTTTCTTTCTTTTTTTTTTTTTTTGTATTTTTTGGTAGAGACAGGTTTTCGCCATGTTGGTCAAGATGGTCTTGAACTCCTGACTTCAAGTGATCTGCCCTCCTCAGCCTCCCAAAGTGCTGGGATTACAGGCGTGAGCTACTGTACTTGGCCTAGGAAGAGGAGATAGCTATGTTGTTTCCTAAAAAGCCAAAAAAAAATAGAAAAAATTGTATGTATACTTATTCCTATATAGAAAAAATTTTATAGGAATATGTATTAAAATACAAATATTCAAAAATATATAGAAATATGTAGAGGATTGCTGTCATCATAACATATACAATATCTGAGACACATTTAGGTTGATACCCAATAATTGTATTAAAGGTCAGGTGATAAAACTGTAAAGGAAATGATTTTTACTCAGTTAAAATACGTCTGAATATTTGTGCTATCATTTGATTAGTTACCTGGTTCTTGGAACATGGTTCTTTGCCTCATGTCTTCATTTAGTTGACTTTCTGAATTCTTAATTGCTTTATTTCTTCTTAGTATATAGAACTAAATGAAAGAAGAAGAAATTAAAACAAAAATCAAGAATAAAATTAATGATATTAAAAGGCAATTTGAAAGGGTTTGGAGTAATAATTAGGATAATGAGGAAAATCACTTTTCAGTTTTACAATGTATTTTATTGGTATGTAATTTGTCTTAAATCATCTTCATCTGCATTGAACCACATATATATATCTATGTTTTTTTTTTTGAGACAGAGTCTTGTTCTGTCACCCAGGTTAGAGTGCAGTGGCGTGATCTCGGCTCACTGCAACCTCTGCCTTCCTGATTCAAGTGATTCTTCTGCCTTAGCCTCCCGAGTAGCTGGGATTACAGGCACTTGCCACCGCACATGGCTAATTTTTGTATTTTTAGTAGAGACAGGGTTTAACTATCTTGGCCAGGCTGGGCTCGAACTCCTGACCTTGTGATCCACCTTCCTCGGCCTCCCAAAGTGCTGGAATTACAGGCATGACCCACTGCGCCCAACCTGGACCACAAAAATTTAAACAAACAAATAAACAAAAGACTACTATGACGAGGAAAATATCTGAGAGAAGTGCTAAAGAAAATCTGGCATATAAAAATGCAAAGAATAAAGGAATTTATTTGTAGTAAGTTTGGATACTGTAATCAAAACATGCTCTTATTCCCTGATCAAGTTATTGTAAAATAACTTAAATCAGTAAACCCTGCTGAAAATGTTCAGTGAGCTTTAATCTGTTTTTTCAAATTGACTAGCAAAATATGTATTAGCATGGTTAATGAACCATAAAACACATTATTCATTGTTTTATTCAAAGATGCTTGTGCTAAAAATCTTGTTATCTATACTTGCAGCTATAACTAAAAGAACAAACATAAAACTAACTTTGCTTTCCAAGTCATACAAATCATATAAAAACAATTCCACAAATTAAAGAAAATCAAACCTCTTTGACACCACGCTTTTGTTTTATATAAGTATTACATCATCTCAGGTATTACATCCAGATTTAGCATTGAGATGTTCTTAAAATAAAGTTATTCAAATTTAGTGTACTTCAAGGCAATTTGTCCGTACTCACTATTTCACTGTACAGTGAGTTGCCAGTTAATAGCTTATCATTTACCCCTGAATTTCAGTCTTGATCAGGATTTCTGGGTCTACTTTAGTTAGCATTCCTTGACATGACATTCTCACATATTCACTACTATCCAATGTATTTTCTCTTCTAGAAATAGATTTGCATTCCTCATGAAGCTTTCATCTTTGTCTCTGGGCCTTTGTTTATGTTTTAGTAACAGATATTATTCTATGGTAACTGTATAATGGGCCTAACAGAGTAAATAGAGTATTAGGATGACCAACACACATAGGGTGACACATACATAGGATGACCAACACACATAGGGTGACACACACATAGGATGACCAGCACACATAGGGTGACCAATAGTCCTGTTTTGCCTGGAACTGGACTGTTTTGTAGGACACAGGACTTTCAGCACTGGAACCACAAAAGAAAAGTAAGAAAAAACAGTCAAATTATGAAGATCTGGTCTCTTCGCATATACTATGTTTTCAGTAAAGCAGAATTCCTTTACTCGTATCTCTTTCAATATTTCTTAATTCAAATGAAAAAAGATATCCCCCTATCCTTGAAGCATTTGGAAGATTTGTGTTCATGAAATTCTCTTCATCTAAATGCCACAGTGTCCTCTCCTATAAATCACTGTATTGGCCCTGAGCCTTTGTACATAGCTGTAAGTGGTTGTTTGTCTGAGTGCTGTTGCTGAAGGCCTTGTCAACCATGGCGGTGAGCAGACACAAAAATACCTCCATGTTTATATTTGAGAATTTTAATGTAGTAGGACCTGTAAAATCATACCTACTCATTTTTTGGCTGTGGGGATCAAGTGAGGTAAATGCCTAAAAATCAAAAAGCATTCTACTCAATTTTTATAGTTGTATATTCAGTTTAAGCCTTTTGTTTTGTTTTGATTTTTGCTGTTTTCTCCATCCCATGACACAAGGATGTTGCCTAGATGTGTTTGTTCTCCCTTGGCTCATGGAAAGATTACAAAGTTCAAAGACAACTTCAGTTGCTACAGATACGTTTCTGAAGCCATGCTAGAAAGATGGGGCGAGAAAAAGCAGCAAGAGAAAGAAGCCAAGCCATAGTTGGGGGCAAGGTCAGCCTCATAACTTGTGGACTCCAGTGCACAATAAAAGTGTAGGGCCCCTTGTTCAAAAAGGAGGAAAAATGCTTCATTCTTCCTTTTGTGATTTCTCTATAAACAGTCATGATGTTTTAAAAATTTATCTAAATTTTGCACTCTTTCAGCACAGGAAGCACAGGAGTACTTGCGGGGGAAACACAGACCCTGACAAGTGCCAGGGTCCCCACTCTGTAACTAGGCTCATGGGGCATGTGCCCAACGCTGAGCCTCTTCACATCCACACCCAGAACCCCTTGAGGATAGAGGGTGTGAGCGGTCACTGGCTGGAGACTGAGAAGCAGTCCGGGGAAGGCCAGAAAGCCCCAAGGCAAGACCATGTGTGTGTGTCAGTGCTCCAAGGTCCTAGGGCAAGCTTTATTCCCCCGTCATACATCACTTTACAATTCAGATTCAAAGCAAAAGTTATTAAAATTATTAGGAGAGCAACCAGAGAGCATCAAACCCCAAGTCTCTGAGTGTGAAGCTCTGTCCGATTGCACTGCTCACATAGCCATGGAGCTGCCCCTGGATGGTGGAGATTTCCTATGACTAGAATCCTGGACAAGAATCTATGAGTCTTGCAGCTGGCAGGACAGAAAAGGGTATCCAAGTCCCACTCCTGGCAATAATCCTCTAAAGGGAAAGAAACTCCAAGGAGATGGACATGAGATACGTCTAGAGAGACAGCTAAAAGCCTTTCTGAATCCCAAAACTGTTGAAAAGTTATCTTGCTTAAATTTTACTTTAAAGGGCCATGTGATTTTGGACAGAAGAGATATCAGTGACAATGACAACCTCAACATGAAAACCTCCTTCTCAAGTTTTGGGCAAATACATGATAATCTCAGATCTTTGTTCAGTGGTGTGAGGAGGCACCATTGCAAATGTTAGCAATTTTTATTTCCAGGCATTCCAACAGGATGGTGGATGCAGATTTAATGTGATTTAGTGGAACTAATACAGAGTGATTTTTCTTACACATGAAGTTTGGAAATAATAAGAAGAAATGACTGCTTTATTACAAACTTTGATATTTATTGTTTATATAAATAATTAGTAATATTGATAGTTAACATTTAGTATTCCATCACTATGCTTCAGATGCTGTTCTATTCATTTTATATGCATTATTTTGCATAATCCTTATAGTACCATGTAAATGATATAATACTATTAACCTCTTTTTACACATGACGAAATGAATGCAGACAGCATTTAATGAATTGTGTAAAGTGATACGTCTCGCAATTGTAGGTTCAGAATTTGACCACAAATAAATAGGCTCCAGAACCTGTCATATGAACTATTAATTGGCTTATATTTAAAATAAAATGAAAGTCATTACTTCATTTTACTTTCATTTCAAGGTTGTTTATGTTTGTACCCAACCAAGAACTGATGGTAGAAATAGAATACAAATGTGTACTTTTAAAACTTTGAATCTAGTTTTTGAAATTGCTTTTGGTGTTTGGACAATCTAGGAGACACCATAGGAAAACATATTAAATTTATTCATATAAGGGTATAATTGCTACTTCAAATGTGAAGTCTGGCTTTCAAGTCCAAACTGACTTGTTTGAAGTAGAAAATAACTATATTTTACAATGGATAGAACAATAATACACAATTTGGTTGATCAGAATATGTGTATGCCTGAGTATTCTTTATATGGCGTAAGATCTATTTAGCCCTATGAGATTGGAAAAGAAGAAAATGAAAAAATATTTACACTTAAGAAATAACTTCAATTTCAGTGAGATTATTTGTACATTAATATGCTAAGTGAGATAGAAATAAATAACAATTGTCTATAGGTTGCCTTAATAACACAAACACAAACAAAATAATTTGACCTTTTTTTCTGTGTTCTTTTGAACATTAGATCACAGATTTTAAGAATATAGTAAAACGAGACTTAAGGATATTCTCTGTAATCTACTCCAATATTTAAAAGTTAAAAAATCTGAGGCCTAATTTAGTGAATATTCACTGTTTGGCTGCCCGGTATCTCTGCTAACAGCACACCAAATGTATTTTTTTAAACCAGTTTTCTTCAATCTGAGTTCATCTGGCTTAAGGCGTTAACATAAAAATCTTAGACAAATTAAATGTAACAGAGTTTAATTGAGCAAAGAACAATTTGAGCATTGGGCAGTGCCTCAAAACCAGTATAGTTTTGGAAACACTCGGGCTGTCATGTGACTGGAGAGGACTTATGGACAGAAAAAGGAACGTGACATACTGAAAATGGAAGTGAGGTACAGAAACAGCTGACGGATTACAGCTCAGCATTTGCCTTATTTGAACACAGTTTAAAGAGTTGGCTGCCTGTGAGTGGTTGAAGACTGGCTTCCGTGATTGGTTGAATCTTGCCTAGTTGTTACATACAAAGGTTTCAGTCTGTTTATAAATCCAGTTAGGTCACTATGTATGGAGACCCTTCAGGCCAAACTTACGAGGAGGCAGTTTTATGCTAAACTTAATTTAACAGAGTGTATCTCCATCTTTGACTCTATAAGTAGATCAAATGATCTGGCAGCCTAAGCAGCACTGAAAGGCCTGAGTCGTGTGGGCAGTTCAGGGATATGTATGTGGTACAAGTTAGTCCAATCAAGGTAAATCTGAAGTACTGCAACACTGTGTGGAGATTCTCTCTTCCTTTCAGGAACTGAAATGTGGAGGATAATTGTATTAATTTTTATTACTTCATAAAAAGTTACCACAGGTCAGGAGTGATGGCTCATGCCTGTAATCCTAGCGTTTTGAGAGGCCAAAGTGGGTGGATAACCTGAGGTCAGGAGTTCAAGACCAGCCTGGCAAACATGGTGAAACCCCATCTCTACTAAAAATACAGAAAATAAATAGCCAGGCATGGTGATGCATGCCTGTAAACTCAGCTACTCAGGAGGCTGATGCAGGAGAATCGCTTGAACCTGGGAAGCTGAGGTTGCAGTGAACTAAGATCGCACCACTGCACTCCAGCCTGGGTGACAGCAAGACCCTGTACCTTGTCTCAGAGGAGACTTTGGACTGTGGACTTTTGAGTTAAAGCTGAAATGAGTTAAGACTTTGGGGGACTGTTGGGAAAGCATGATTGATTCTGAAATATGAAGACATGAGATTTGGGAGGGGCCAGGGGCAGAATGGCATGATTTGGCTCTGTGTCCTCACCAAAATCTCATCTTGTAGCTCCCACCATTTCTGTGTTGTGAGAGGGACCCATTGAGGGATAATTAAAGTTTGGGGGTGGCTCTTTCCCATGATATTCTGTGATAGTGAATAAGTCTCGTGAGATCTGATCGTTTTAAAAACTGGAGTTTCCCTGCACAAGCTCTCTCTTTTGGCCTGCTGCCATCCATGTAAGATGTGACTTGCTCCTCCTTGCCTTCTGCCACGATTGTGAGTCTTCTCCAGCCATATACAACTGTATATCGATTAAACCTCTTTCTTTTGTAAATTGCCCAGTGTCAGGTATGTCTTTATCAGCAGCAGAGATTGGAAGTGAGGGCCATAGCACACTTTTGTGCATGCAATTCTGTAATTTTTTTTATTTCCTGAACACAAATATGTTTTCCATTGTCAATGGAAAGATGGTGTGACTTCATTCCTGAGGCTGAGATTCCTTTCTTTTTTGTGGGGGAGGACATAAGATGACTAGAATCGTGTTCTTCAGTGAACTACTATATGCTCATTTCAATGCCAATGTTTGGAGATTCCCCATGGATTCTTGCAAAAAACTTAGAGGTAATCTTGACTGCATTTAGATCTGAGGTATTTTGCCACCAGATGGCTTCCCAAAGGCCAATCAGTAAAATAGGAGGTGGCAATGGCATAATAATGTGTTCTAAATTATCTGGCAAATTTCACTTTGTGTAGAAGACTGTCCAGTCAATTCAGACAAAGACAGATTTAATTATTGCACCAGGAGGCCTCTTGACAAAATTACATTTTCTGAATTTCATTTTAAGCTACTCCAAATCCATAGGTTTATATGTGCCAAGCCTTCGCTTTTGTTTTGGGTGGTTTTTGCAACAATATGTTTGCTGTGGTCAAAGGATAATTCTCAGTCGAGTGTACAAACATGTTTCATGAATTTCAATGAAATGCAAATGAAGCATGAAGCAGAGTTTAGCAAACTGCACAATTAATTCAGTGTAATACCATATATTTAATTCATCAATATTGACAGTTCTGAATAAAGCAATAAGTGAATTTAATTCTCCCTTTGATGCAACTATTTGGTCAGTTAGATTATCCTTAAACTGAACAAAGTATTTTTTGTCATCCACCTTCAGTCGTCTGTGATTGTGATTAAAATGAATTATATTTGAAAAGATTTTAGGAGATTCATCATATATGCCTTTGTCTTTTTAGGTGAGTTTGAATCATACAATGATGCATAATAGCTTAATAAGGAAATTACTTAAATAAATTATAAAATCTATTTATTGTTTAGCAACAAACAAATGCAGCATGCCTTTGAATTGAGAGCAATGGGATTTTTTTCCTATGTTTTTTGTATTAAATCACCTTTCTCCAAAACTATTTTTAGAAAAACAAAAATGCAACTCATATTGGCCTGTAAGTATAAAAAGTGCTTTTTATCCCATAGAATCATGTGAACTTATTCAATTTATAATACTTGTCCTTGAATCTTTATTAGTAGTGGAGAGTTAAAATATAAAGTCATATGCACATAACATGTAAATGTATAAACAAACAAATATTGATACATACAGATGTGTATAAATTTTTATGTTAGAGATTCTGCACCTACAAATAAGTTTATGAATAACATTAAAAAATTCCAGAGATGATTGGCAAATCCATTGTTAATTATTTAAAATATATTTTCACATAGAAAAAAATGCTCTGAAGCCAGATCTTAAAAAGAGAGTTCAAATGCTTACTTAATCCTTACTTAATTCGTAGTTCAAATGTTACCATATGAATGCGCTATATAATCCATCAGGTCTTATTATTACCGTTGGGCTACCACTTAGTTTTCAACCTGCACAGTGAGGAACAGATTGCCATTCAACACTGGAGGAGATGGTAACAAATATGTTGACTTCAGAACTTTGGCAGCAGCAACAAACACACTGTTGCAGTAAGCACTCATGCAATAAGAAATTGAAGAAAAGCAACTCTGGGAGCAACATGACCACCTTGCTGAGAAGAACAATACATTAAATATGCAAGTATTTTGAACTGGAAAACTTATGGGTAGATCATTCTACAGTCAGATGGTAGAAATTGTAAATGCCTACCTCTGCAGGTATCCATGTATGCAGGCAACTATATTATAGAGAGTAAGGCACCAAAAAACACCAACTTAAGTTTCATTTAAGCATAGAGAAGTAATGGCTATGATTTTATCACTTGTTGTCAGAATGATGGTTAAAATTATGGCTACACAGCTTGCTAGTTCTATAAACTTAGGCAAGTTAAGTAAACTCTGTACTTCATGAACATCATCTGTAAACTGAGAGTAGGTATAATTCCTACCTAGAGACTGGAGTGAGACATCCTATGTTACATGTCCAAACTAATACCTCATGTCATAGATGCTCAATGTGTGTTAATTACTATATTTTTTATTGCTGCAAATGAAGTGCCCCAAAACTTAGTGGCTTAAAACAAGCAATGTTTATTTAGCTTACAATTCTATGAGTTGACAGTTTGGGCTGGCTTTATTTGAATGGTTTGTCTGCATGTCAACCAGACCCAGGTATCCAGCTGAAGATTGCGTTCAGGGTTGGATAGCTATCTCGTAAAATCCAATAGACTAACCTGGGCTTCTTGCCAGAGCAGTTCTGAGTTTCAAGAGAGCAAGAGAGAAAGCTCCAAGACTTCTGGAGGCCCTAGTCTCACAACTGGCACAATATGACTGCTGTAACAACAGCTCAAAACATGTCATAAAGCCAGTCCAGATTATAGCAGTGGGGAAAGAGGCTCTATCACTTGATGTAGAGTTGGTTGCCAAGCATTGTGGCCCCTTTTGCAATGTTTTACACCTAGAATTATTTTCATTCTCTGTATTTTCATGTAATCTGTAATGCAGACATTAGTGTTGAAAGGATACATTTGTTTTGAATTTATGTATGTTTATGTATAAAATTGAGATGTGAAAACAATAAAAAAAATTGTCCTTTAAAAGTAATAAACTTGAAGCATTTTGGAACACTTGAACTGAAAGTGGCTTTTGAAATGGATACTTTAATTACGTTGTTTTTGGTAAACCAATAATGAGAGGTCCATTGAAACTGAGTGTCATCTTCATGTTTAGTAATAGAGTAACTTAGTTGTCCCAGGACTGGAACACCAGGTTTCATACTCATTTGTTCAGTGTTCTTTACACTTGAAGGAAGTCATTACAACTCGGATGTTCAGAACTTCATATTATGTAAAAACAACATATTAATGGAAGATACTACCCATCACTTAGCAATGGAGTGTTTGCATATTGTATGAAAACATATTGATTTAAGTATAATAGTTATTCTCTGATGCTTCATCCTACTCATCCCTGTGTCACCTAATTTACATGGAAACTAAACAAGCATTCATAATTTTTCAAAGGCATGTTATGGATCTTTTAGTGAAATTTGTAATAAAAATGTAGAGAGTGATTTAATAGGGAAATAACTGTCTCTTTAGAAAAACTGAAAATGAAATCAAAATTACTATACAAGCAACATCAAAATACCTCAGGATGATGGATAAAGATGACATTTACAAGGTTTGGTAATGCAGAATAGTAAAGTTTACAGGAAATTAATCTAATATTGGAGACATATCATTTTTCACAGGAGCTGAATCATAATTCAGCTGTCACCCACTGACAAGGTCAAAATTTACCACTAGGCACACTCATATGCTGAAGCCGGAGAACTTTCATCACATCCTAAATCAGTTTCTGTATAATTTCATATATAAAATCAAATTCTGTAGAAAGTATCTGTCCTTAACACATTGAAAAAGCAAACAAGAAAAACCTTGGAAACTTTATATTCAACTATTACGGAAAAAAAGAAAACTGTAGTTTGATACATAATTAATCAGAATTATCAGCAGCTGGGGTTCGTCCATATTGCTGCTAATTCTAAGGCAAAACAAAGCCAGCTGTTTCTTTCAGCATATCGATTCCATTACTGTCTCAAGAGCTATTCTGGTTAAGGCTAACATGATGTGATCACTTTCATCACTTCACAGCTGCTCTTCCAGTGTTTAGATTTCAAAATCAGCATATGCTGTATATTCAGAAACCTAAGTAAACGAAATTCACATCTGTGTTATTTAAATAGTTCCAGAACTAATTGGCATGGCTTCACCTACATGGTAGGTATTTTTCTTTCCCCCAAGTTGGTATATACTCTTTAATGAAGTACATGTATCTTTAGTAGGGATTAGCCTCATTTCTTAGAGGTTTGTGAAATAATGTAGAGCACCTTATAAAGTGCAAGGCACTTACAAAGTATGAAAACGAGCTCAAGACCTGTTATGTACTAGGCAAGAGATGATAAATATAATGAAAAAACAATATTAGTGTTCACATTGTTTTAAATTTGGAAATGGCATTAAATGATGCTGACGCATTCCGAATTTGTTCAGTGGGTTTCTTACAACATTCCGTTTCTTAAAGCAATCTTATGATTAATTCAAATGAGTAATTACTGTGCCATTTACTTTGAATATATATTTTTTGTTTTCATCAAGAAAACGACTTCTGGTTAATACCAGTAGGTACAGCTATCTTCCCACCATCATCCCAAATATACCTGAAGCAGCTCCTCGCTTAGCTACTTGTGCTTCTTTTAATAATCCATTGTAATCGTATCTTCTGTCTCACAAGTTTACTATAGCAAATTGAAGAAAAGAAAAGTTAAGCAGGCATCTTACTCCTAAAGAATAATTCCACCACTTATATTTAAGGTGCCTTCCATTTGTGCCTTTCTGGGAAAGTCTTTCAATCGCTGTTTCTCCACTGGGTGCTCACTCTATTGGCAAGGTCACTTCTATAAAACCTACTTTTAAATTCATGATAGAAACTCACATCTTCTTCCTTTGACTAGCCGTTATCAAATATGAACATACACAAAATGCACATTAGCAAACTCTCAGAAATTCATTTTCTGTATGGAGTATGGAAGGAAAATGCATTTAAATAAGTACTGCAGAGGACACATCCATACTTGAAAAATGTTGTTCTAAATTTGTCATTCTTTATTTGTACTTCTGAAATGTCTATCATAGTCTCCTCTGCTACTCCTCCATACACATGATTGTACATTCTTACCACGAAGTTGCTGGTGGGAATGTAAAATGATACAACCACTGTGGAAAACAGTTCCTCATGAAATTAAAAACAGAAGGACTATATGATCCAGCAATTCCAATGCCAGGTATAGACCCCAAAGAGTTAAAAGCAGAGACTCAAAAAGATAACTATATATCCACATACATAAAATTATTTACAATAGCCAAAAGGTGGAAGCAAATCAAGTTTCATCCAAAGATGAATGATAAACAGAGTGTTGTATATGAATACAATGGAGTATTATTCAGCATTAAAAATAAATTATGATACATTCTAAAAGCAATGTTAAACATTGTAGACATTACACTAACTGAGATAAGATAGTCACAAAAGGACAGATGCTGTAAGATTCCACTTTACATGAGATACATAGAGTAGTCAAATCATAGAGACAGAAAGTAGAATGGTGGTTGCCAGGTGCTAGGTTCGAGTTATTGCATATAGGGTTTCAGTTTGGGAAGATGAAAAAGTTCTGAAATGGACCGTGGTTATTGTTAGGTGAATGTACACTAAAAATAGTTAAAAATAGTAAACTTTTATATATATGTATATATATTTACCACATACATTTAATTTTTACATATATTTACCACAAAAATAATATAAAAAATATTGGTAATATTGTCTTTGCATGTCAGGATGGTATAATTAAACCAAGGTGAGGTAAGATATGCGTGGTAAAATTAGATGAAATATGCCGGGTAATGTTTTAAGGAAAGTGATTACAGGACAGGTATAAAAGCTTCAACTTTCAAATCAATACAAAAAATAAATATAGAAAAAGCAAGACAAAGGAAATACAAAAAGTAAGATAGTAAAAGCAGGTCAAATATATCATAGTTACAGAAATGTAAATGATTTAAAATTATTGGTTAAAAGCATAGGAACTATCATGTTCAAGCAAAAGTGTTTACAAAATCTAGTCTTACGGTGTTCTAAAAAGACATCTAAAGCATAAAATAAATACATGAAACTTTAAAATATTAAAAGACGTACAAGGAAAAAGCCCAACCCAAGAAAACCTGGAAATGATTAATTAATATCATCAGACAAAACAGAGTTAAAGCAAAAAACATTATTGTGAATAAAGAGGCTAATTTTATATATATATTTATATATATATATAAAAAACATAGGTGTGGGTATATATATATATAAAATACATATTATATATACCCACACATTGTGAATAAAGACACACATATATACACAAATAGTAATATATATTAGCCTCTTTATTCACAACAGTGTGTATATATAATATATATTAGCGTACTTATTCACAATGTGTGTGTATATATACACACACATATATTAAATCTTTAATTCAACTGAAAGGTAAGATTTGAAGTGTCTATCCATGTTATAAATTAATCTCACTCTATATAGTGCAAATCTGGAAGAATTTATTATCCTATTATTAGATTTACTTGGCCAACCAAAGGGCAAAGAAGAGCGAAGATACTCCTGAAACATGATAAAGTGAGAGTAACTTCCCTTTAAAATATAAATATTTAGTGCATATAAATTAATTAAAATATTATGGTAGTGAGACAGGGATAGACAATGACCACTAAAGTGCATTGGAAAATGTAGGAAGACTCATTTTCATATGCAATCTAGATATGTAAAACAGATGGCATTACTGATCAATAAAGAGAGGGCTATTCAATATGTGATAAGACCCTTGTATATCCATATTTTTAGAAAAAAATAAATATAGACCTTATACAATAATTCCCTACTTTGTGAAATTCCAAAAATTAAATGCTAGATGGAATAAGGAATTAAAGGTGAACGCAGGACAGGTAGTTCTTGCTGTCATCGTAGTGCAGAACCCTAAAAGACTGAGAAAGTTGAAACTGTGCAAAATGATCATAATCAATGATAAAAGTTATAATTGTTTCGTGACCTTTCCCAAAACATTCAAACACTCTTACTCTTGTTTATAAATGTATAGGAAAAATATATAATAAAACTAAAATTTATTTAGTACAATGTTAATGTAAAACATGGGAACACTGAGAGTTACACTGTTTTGTTTCTTTGGAAAAAAATACTTATCAAAAGTGGCTTGAACAATGTCTGCCTTGTTATTGTGTAATTGGTGGTATGCAGCTCATGTTTTCTATGCCTTGGTGAATTGCCAGAAGTTTGGATTAGCTTTCATCATTTTATCCTTTATGCTTTGACAGTTGTAAAAGATCTATAATGGTTACATTAATGTAAAGTTTTGTTTTTTTAACCAATGCCATTTCCTCTTGGATATCTTTTTGTCATCACAATCACTTTCTTCATTTACATTGGTAAGTTTGCTGTCACAAGTTCCTCAGGCTGCACACCTAGAGTCTTTCAAATGGAAGCAGTGTCAACATTCTAATGAGAGCTATTGAATAACTCCATTTCTGTCCATGTGAACTTCACTTGAAGAGCAATGACTTTTCTTTCTTTTACTACGTTTTTACAATGTTGTTCAGTATCCCCCTGTGATTATCGGCTTCTTAAATGTCATATAAGTTTATCACTGGAAAACAAGGCAACACACCCACATACCTTCTGTAAGAACCTAATAAGATATGCACAATGACAAATTATCAATAGACCTTGAAGGAAGTGATATAATTTGTCACTAATCATGGTGTGCATCTGTTATTTATAGCAATTTTTGTACTAAAAAATTACCAGTGAAGTTTGTATTTTGTACAGTTGTTCATAGTTAGTAAACCATGGTGACTGCAATTTAAACTATGTTGTTGGGGCACTAGTGTTACTTAACTGTGGTAACTAAAATGTGTTCATATTAGAATCCTGAAAAGCAAGCAATACCCATATTTTCAAATGTCTAGAAAGAAATAAAGAACATTTTTATGCTCTTTGTAGAGAAAATTATTTTACAAGCAAGATGCCAACATTTCATTAAAAATCAGCTCATTTTCTATATAAAATTAAAAACTATTATGGACTAAGAGACCTCTTAAAACAGAACTTGTCACATACATAACCTTCAAAACTAGTTTTATAAGATAGAAATAATTAAAGTCAAACAAGAAGAGGGAACATATAGTCAATAAAAAGATGTTTGTACAGAGTTAAATGTGTATAAAGATCATAATCAGACCTACTAAATAGGTAAAAATACAATATCTAATACCAAGTTTTATATAGGATGATTCTTCTAAACTATTTATGTGGTTTGGAGGTTTGTCTTCTCTAAGTCTCATGTTGAAATGTGATTCCCAGTGTTGGAAGTGGGGCCTGGTTGGAGGTGACTGGATTGTTGGGGTGGATGCCTCATGAAGGGCTTAGAACCATTCCCTTGGTGATAAGTAAGTTTTTGCTTAGTTAGTTCACATGAGATCTGGTTGTTTAAAAGTCTGGGACCTCCCCTTCTCTGACTTACCCCTTGCTCACCATGTGATATGCTGTTTTCCCCTTTGCCTTAGCCATGATTGGAAGCTTTCTGAGGCCCTCACCAGGAGTCAAGCAGATACAAACACAATACTTGTACAGCCAGCAGTACCAAGAATCCATTAAACCTCTGCTCTTTATAAATTACCCAACCTCAAGTATTTCTTTATAGTGATGCAAAAATGACCTAACACAACTATTGAGCATTATCTCATGAAAACTGAAGTTTTGCATATTCAACTTTTCTGCCTGGAAAAACCTTTATGTCATTGTTCTTTTAAAGACATTTTTGCTGGGTAAAAAATTCTAAGTTGACCTTGATTTTTTTTTTTTCAGTACTATAAGATGTTGTTCTATTGTCTTCTAGCATTCATTGTTTCTGATGAGAAAACTGCAGTCAACCTGATCCTTTTTTCTCTATAAAAAACATACCTTTTTTTACATTGTTGCTTTTAAGATTGTCTCTATATCAATAGCTTGAAGCATTTGATTATACCGTGCTTTGGTGTAGTTTCCTTCATGTTTCTTCTGTTTGGGGTTTGTTGAGTTTTTGAAACTATGGGTTCATATGTTTCATCAACTTTGGACATTCTTCAGCTCTTATTTTTCAATGTATTTTTTTCATCCTTCCTCTCCTTTCCTTTGAGGATTCCAATTGCACCTATATTTAGCCACCTTAAATTGTTTCATATCTTACTGATGCCCTGGGCTGCTGTTGTTGTTGTTGCTACTGTTTGTATGTTCAGTTTTACGTACTTTTCTCACAGCATTTTATTTTAGATACTTTCTATTGTTATGGATTCAAGTTCACTAATCTTCCTTATGCATTGTCTAATCTATCATCAAACATATCCAATGTATTTTTAGAAATCTAGGACATTGTACTTTTTAACTCTAGTTAGATTTGGGTAATTTTTACATCTGTCATGCCTTGACATTACATGCCCAAGTTTTCCTTTAGCTTCTTAAACTAACAGGTTGCAGCCAAAATAACTATTTTAATGTCATTAACTATAAATTATATTACATGTGTCACTGCTGAGTCATTTTTAATGATTTTTTTCCATATCGTAGGTTGTAATTTCTGTTTCTTTTCATCCTGATATATGTTTATTAGATGCCAGATGGTGCTGATTGTTTTTGTTCTCCTAAAAATATTTTTGAGCTTTTCTGTGAGATGTAATTAAATTACTTGAATATAGTTTGCTACTTTCTTGTCTTGCTTGTAAGCTTTGTTAGGGAAGACCTGCACGGTATTTGCTATAGGGCTAAATTTTAGTTTTTATTAAACGTCAGACCTTTCCTAATATTCTATCTGATTCTCCATTAATTAAAAGGCTTTCTACTCTACCTTGAAATGAGCATTATCCCTGACCCTGTGTGATCTTTGAGCACCATTCTCTTCAATCTTTTTGAAACCACCTTTGCATAAGTCGTAATTGAGAAAATTATTACAGTGAAAGAGTTCTGACCCAACTGACTCCATACAGCTTGCTTGTAACCTCCAAGCTGTTCTTGTTCATTCCTGGGCGTAGACCAAACTAACTTTGGGAGGAACTTTGTTTATAGTTTAACTTTGAAACAAAGATGATAATATCCCTTTTCCAAAACAAACCCTCTTCCTAGCTGGGGACTATACTGTCTTTGCAGGACTAATAAATTAGCTACAAAATTAGAATTTATGGTTTAGGAGTCAGCATACAGCTAGAGGCTTTAAGATTCTGAGCCTCCTCAAATTGCTTCCGGGGATAACTTCTCTATTATAAAACTGACTACGAGTGCTTGAGATATTTTGCAGAACCTGTACTTGATGTATCAGTTTGCACCACCCAGATAGATAACTGGCTCATCTGGTTTTCTGGCCCCCACCAAGGAAACAACTCAGTGCAAAAGAACAGTTTTGACTCTATGATTTCATCTCTGACCCAACCAATCAGCACTCCTGACTCACTGACCCCTATCCACCAAATTATCTCAAGAAAAAATTCCCTGAATTCTAGGGGATACTGATTGGAGTAATAATAAAACTCTATCTCCCATACAGTTGGCTCTGCATGAATTACTCTTTCTCTACAGCAATTTCTCTGTCTTGATAAATTGGCTCTGTCTAGGCAGTGGGCAAGGAGAACCCACTGGTTACATTTTGAGTAGGTTTGTTCCTCAGCCTCAAATTGCTTCCTTGAATGTGTCTTTTGATACAACACAATGTACATCAAGGAAAATGACTGAGGTAAGTCTCAGGAATTTTAGAGTTTAATTTTCCCAAAGTCGAGGACCTGCCTGGTGTTCAAGAGAACCAAATATGGCCAGAGAAGGACTCTGTAATTTTATATTTGAGTCCTTTTGGACAAACCGTAACCTTAACATAATAGGTAGACAAGAGTGAAAACCTAACAAGAGTACGTGCACATAACAATAGCTGAGTCCTAGCCAATCCCAGCAGCCTTGCTTCAGTCACCTATACACTGCTGAGTGTTCATACTGTGTTCAAATAAGGCAAATGCCAAGCTGTAACCAATCCAGCTGTTTCTGTACCTCACTTCCGATTTCTGTACACCACTTTCCTTTCATTGTTTATATATTTTTTTCTGACCATGAGGCATCCCTGAAGTCCCTCTGAATCTGCTGTGATTCTGGGGACTGCCTGATTCATGATTTTTTTTTTCCTTGTGTAATTAAACTCCGTTAAATTTAATTTGTCTGAAGTTTTCCTTTAAAACTGGGAAAAAGGAACACAAAACCACAGGAACATATGTGATCTGAGCTTTTTCCAAAGACAGGCCTGGGGACTTCTCTATTTAAAGGGGAAAGGGTGGGCAGTGGTGGAAAGAGGAAAGGAAAAGAAGAAAAGGAGAGGAAGGATAGATAAAAGAGGCAAGAGGTTGCATAGCTGCATTCTTTTGAGTCTTTGATCAGCTTTCACTGACTCTACATTTTACATTTGAAAGGAGGGGGTCAGTCAATCATGCATGCCTCTCATGCTCAGTGAATCTGCATTTTTCCATAAGCTAAACATAGATGAGAGGAAGCAGACAAAAATGCAGTTGTCTCAGGTGAGCAGACGGGTGATTTTGAGTTCTGTCCTTTGTCCATTACCTGTGAGGATAAGCTGTTAATTTACATTGTCAGGGTGAAATTCAACACAACTGTTTTAGGGTAAAGATCTTGGGGACCACAGGGAATTTCCTAGTGAGCAAATTGTGAGGGAGGTATGTAAACTTGTATCTTTTTAGCTATCTAGGAAAAAAATGGGAAGTGGTTTTGTGTGACTCAGTTTCCAAGCTTGACTTTTCTCTTCCGCATAGTGATTTGGGGTCCTGAGATTTTTATTTTTCTTTCACAAGTGCTTAATTGAATCCTTGAGAGGGAGTCTGCGCATCTAAGGAGTTCTCTTTCTGTGTGGCCTTTTTCCCTCTAGTGTTCTACCCAATGTATGATAGAGAATTTGGCTTCTTCAGATTCCTGATTTTACCTCCTCCAAGCTCTGCCTTGGTTTCCTCTCCATAAGCCATGATCTGGACACTCTCTCCAGCAAGTAAGATGGGCGTGCATAGGTGTTATGTCATTGTTTTCTGTACCTCAGGAATCCCTGTTTTTTTGTTGTTGAATGGCCAATGTCTTCAATGCCAGTGTTTCATGTATTTTGTCTTTTTGTTATTGTGTCACATGGGAGTATAAATGGAGTCCCTGCTATTCCAACTTGAATCAACCTGTGTGTTATTTATAAGTTTAATCTGTTATAACCAATATAACAATTGCTGTAGAAAATGGCTTGCTATATAACTCAAAATATCCTGAAATGTCTTAACAGGCAGCTTACAGCAAGTACATAGATATTGCGGTATTGCAGGTTGTACTGTTATATGCCTTTCTTGTGTCAGAGAAAATACTTGCCAAACTGTCACCTTTGAAAACATGAAAATCAAGCCATGTGCCTACTAAGCTTGCAGTTCTAGGAGAAGCGTTTGTATAGATCCAGAATGTCAATATGTATCAGTGGTGTTTCTTAAGGCTTACAGCAAAGTACTACAAACATAGAAATGAGCTTTGAAAAAAAACCGGAGGTTTTACAGGTAATAGAAAGAATTTATAAATTCAAGACATTAAAAGTTGGGAAGCAGACTGCAAGTGCATCTCCTACCAGGGCAAGTGTTTCAGATAGCCTCAAGAGATACACTATCGTGTCTGGGTGTGTGTGTGTGTGAGAGAGAGAGAGAGAGCAGTGAAAAAAGTAAAGAAACACAGCAGGAATAAGTGCAATATCCAGAAAATATTTTGATGTGATTATTAACCCACAGATATGACTATAATGAAATTTTCCAGAAATCTGTGTTTTTGAGAGAATTACTGATCAAACCTCAAGTTTGGCCTGAAAAGTCTGTGACTAATCAACAATTATTATGACTCTTCAGATCCCAAATATGTGAAGCCACCTTTGCAAAAATTATAACAGTGAGAAAATTATAGCAATGGGGGGGATCTGATCTGACCAACCGCCATTCTGCCTTTGGTCTTCAAGCTGCCCTTAGTTGTTCTTGGGCTTAGGCCAAGGTGACTTTCAGAGACATTTATTTTATAGTTTAAATGATAACAGCCCTTCCCCCAGACTCAGCTGCCTTTGTAAAGCTAATGAAAGCTCACCAGGCTATGGGGATAGAGGAGCCTGAATTCTGCTAAGGTGTTGACTTAATTCCAGAGATTAGTCATAATTCCAGCCATTATTCCAGAGGTCACAAGATATGCAGCTTCCCCTGTTGCTCCTGCAGACAACATAGCTATTGTAGAACCTAAGATTGGCATTTTGAGATAACTTTTCAGCGATTTTCCATTTCTGATGACTGATGGCTCCACCTGGACCCATCTTGGGGCCCACAGGGAATTTCCTGGTGTGCAAATTGTGAGGGGGGTATGTAAACTCTTATCTTTGTAGCTATCTTTTCAGGAACAAAATGGGAAGCGGATTTGTGTGACTCAATTCTCAAGCTTGACTTTTCCTTTCGGCAAACTGAGTGACATCACACAGGAAGGGAATATATTTTAAAAGTGAAAAAATTCAGATAGTCATTTGATGGCCAGGGGCAGAGGGTGGCAAAGGTTGGTGACACAGGACCCACCTACGGCTCCTGTGGCCTCACCCAGAAGTGGCTGAGTATGAAGGAGGACCATTTCCCACACCCCTATGATTTCACCCCCAACAAGTCAACACTGAGCACATATTGCCCAGCAACGCCTATCCCTTCACCCAAACTAGTTGTGAAAAATCCTAGCCCCCAAATGCTCAGAGAGATTGGTTTCAGTAGTAATTCCAACTCTTTTATGGTGTAACCAGACTTGCATGAATTAAACTCTTTTTTTATTGCAATGCCATGGTCTCTATGATTTGATGTTGTTTATATTGTGGGTATGAAGAACCCGTCAGGTGGTCACACACACATTAGGCTGCAAAAGATTCTTACTCCCCAAGAAGGGCATACTTTCCTATGTTTACAGTGGTGATAGAGGATTATGACCAAGGAAGAACATTTCAGAAGGCAAAGTCAAAGCCAAAAAAGCAAGGGATTATATATTTCCACTGTTCAAGGTATTTTCTCCATCAAAAGGCAAGAATGTCTTCCCATTTCTGTCCAACAGTATTCCGTTATTGGTATGCTTCAATTTCTACTGAGTAATTCCTGTTTTCCTTTTACTAATTGAAAGACTTTGCTGCTGTCGTTGCTATCTTGTTCTTTGTCATCATTTATATTGGTAGAATCTGATCTTTAATTCATTCAGTTTCTGAACCATAGAGATCCACTTGCAGACCTGATGTGAAAGACTGAACCCCACTCAGAGATTGTACATTTGAGCTGAATACAATGTCTGTATTGGACGTCAGCTTCTTCACAGAGTAAGGGAGTATACCCTAAAGGTGGGAAAAATGCAGACAGTCATTTGATGACCAGGGGCAGAGGGTGGCACACATTGATGACTGACCACAAAATCCATCCTCTTTTTCATGAGCACACAGATGGACTGCCTTTCCAAGCCTCCCTTGAGCTTAATGGTTAATTTTGACAACGTATTTACACCTAGGCAAGGTAATGTGACTACAAGTGATGTGTCCTAATCTGGTTGTGGCTTTTGAAGCAAAAGCATATCTCTACACAGACTTTCTCCTTGTGAAAATGTACATAGATCATAGTAAGACATTAGTAGTTGGAAGAGCCATGCAACAGAAGGAGGCTGGATTCTTGAATCACCATGTGAATGAGATCCATTTGCCTACTAAATTTGTGCTCTCAATAATCCTTAAGAAAAAAAACACTTCTTTAATCTTTGAACTTTTGTTTTCTCTTATCTCTTATACTGATTTAGCCTGTTACAGTTGATGTACTCTAACATCTAATAATTCCTCCCTTATAATACATCCTTGAGAATCTGTTGCTTATATGCACCAGGGAATGTATATAAGAATGTTCAAATTAGTACAGGGCATTAAGATAGATACCCAATAATAACTGAGTACCTTTATATTGGAGAATTAACAGTTGTATATTTATGAAATAGAATATGGAACATAAGCAAATTTGAGCTATATGCAGTATCATGAATAAATCTTAGATACATGGCATTATGTGATAAAAGCCAGACGCAGAAGACAAATTACAGTATAATACATTTTAAAGCTCAAAAATAAGCATAGCTTAAAAATTTGATGTTTAGAGTTACATATATAAATGAATCAGTTTAAAAATAGATACAAGGAATTTATAAACAGTATTGGAAGTGGAAAAAAGCATACCAATCTAGAGTATTGTTAAACTTTTACTCCTTGGGCTACATATTGGTTTTATGGGTAGATATTATATTATTATGTTTACTAATTAACATATATGTTATATGTAGTGTTTTATGCTTATCCAATCTTATAAATAAAATGTAGTAAAGAAAAAAATCCAAAACAATTGTTATTGATGCAACAAACTACAAGATTTTGCTACTTTCTGAAATCCCCTTTGCTCTCTCATTATTTCAAATGTAAACTTTATTTTCATCCCAAACAAACACACCAAGGCTCATAGGGTGTGGAGCCTGGGGATGAGCATTGATGAGGAATGAGGCAGCCATTTGGGGACAATGTGGAAAGATGTAGAAGAAACTATACTGCAGTGGATCAAAATTGAGTGAGAAAGTTAATCCACATCCCAGTTCTGTCCCAGAGGACAGAAATTGGAACTGCCTCCTTTCCACTCATAAAGTCTTTAAAATAACAGCAAATATATTTTCATGGAATATTTCTAAATTTACAATGCTAAAGAGCAAAAGAATCATATGAATGGATCATAAATTTTGAATACCAGGTAAAAGGAAAGAAGACTATAATTGGTGGGGTGAAACATCATGCAAAATATGTAACCTATCTAGGGTGGAAGTGGAACAATTCTGGAGGTGTGCCAAGTATGGAGTCAGTAGGGACAAAGCAGGAGAGGGTCTTTCAGTGATCTCTTAAGGGGTCCGAGAGTAGCTGGGCATGTCCTTATTTCCTGGCTTTGGCTTGGATGAGGCAGTTGGCACTGATGATGTCTGTCCTTAGGGTTTTCACTGTCTTTAGACCCTAAAGCCAGAGAGGTTCACAGCGTTTTATATCTGGTACTCTAGGTGGAGACTGCCTGAAGGAAAAGGATAAAGAAATTCTACATGGAGAAAAGCTAAAGGACTATTATACTTGGTTCAGTAGCACATTCTACATCCCTTCTGAGAATAAAATTTCATTCTCGATCAAGAACATGAAGTTTCTCATGTATGACTAGCAGCTCACTAAATATTTAATCAAAAGAAATGCTAAATAGGAGTGGTGAGAGAGGGCACCCTTTTCTTATACCGGTTTTCAAAGGGAATGCTTCCAACTTTTGCCCATTCAATGTGATATTGGCTGTGGGTTTGTCATAAACAGCCCTTATTATTTTGAGATATGATCCAACAATATGTAGTTTATTGAGAGTTTTAACATGTAGAAATCTTGAATTTTATCAAAGACCTTTTCTGCATCTATTGAGAAAATCATGTGGTTTTTGTCTTTGGTTCTGTTTATGTGATGGATTAAGTTTATTGATTTGCGTATGTTGAACCAGCCTTGCATTCCAGGGATGACACTGACTTGATCATGGTGGACACATTTTTGGATGTGCTGCTGGATTTATTTTGCCAGTATTTTATTGAAGATTTTCACATCGATGTTCATCAGGGATATTGACCTGAAGTTGTCCTTTTTTGTTGTGTCTCTGCCAGGTTTTGGTATCAGGATGATGCTGCTTCATAAAATGAGTGAGGGAGGAGACCCTCCTTTTCAATTGTTTGGGATAGTTTCGGAAGGAATGGTACCAGCTCCTGTTTGTACCTGTGGTAGAATTCAGCTGTGAATCCTTCTTTTCCTGGGCTTTTCTTCTTTTTTGTTTGGTAGGCTGTTAATTACTGCACCAATTTCTGAACATGTTGTTTGTTATTGATCTATTCAGGGATTCAACTTCTTCCTGGTTTAGTCTTGGGAATGTGCATGTGTCCAGGAATTTATCCATATCTTCTATATTTTCTAGCTTATTTGTGTAGAAATGTTCTTAGTATTTTCTGATGGTAGTTTGTATTTCTGTGGGATCTGTGGTGATATCCCCTTTATCATTTTTTATTGTGTCTATTTGATTCTTCTCTCTTTTCCTCTTTGTTAGTCTAGCTAGCGGTCTATTTTGTTAATCTTTAAAAAAAAAAAAACAGCTCCTGGATTCATTGATGTTTTGGAGGTTTTTTTTGTGTCTCTATCTCCTTCAATTCTGCTCTGATCTTAGTTATTTTCCGTCTTCGGCCAGCTTTTGGATGGGGTTGCTCTTGCTTCTTGAGCTCTTTTAATTGTGATGTTAGGGTGTCAGTTTGAGATCCTTCTAGCTTTCTGACAAGAGCACCAAACTCAACAATAATTAGCACCAGAAGAAAATGAGTTAGTAGTACATGTAAATAAGTTCAAACCATCAGATCTACTCACCTTCATTAATTAAAAAAATTAAAGAGAATACTTTGGTCAAATTACTAAAGGGGGACTTCTGAACTGAAATATTTAGCTAAGAGACTTATATAAAATACAGAACCAAAGTTTTTGTTGTTGTTGTTGTTGTTGTTGTTGTTTAAATAAGAACATAAGAAAGAAAGTGTGGATAGAAACCTGAGAGGAAGAAATGGTTTCCAGGTTGAGAGGGCATACTGAGAGCTGAGACAGATGGCTAGAAAAGGGCTAACACAGACAAATTACAGTGAAATTCAAGAATTTCTAGAAATTTCAAGAAAAGAAGAGCCTAAAAACTTTCAGATAGTAAAATAACAGAAACAAACAGGCTCTCTACTGAAAAGAGAAGAATAAGAATAAGAAAAAAAAAAGTTACACTCCTCAATGGTAAAAATGAAAATCACCAAGTTGAATCAGTGCCTTCATGTCTTCACACCTGAGGAGGAAATATTCAAAAAGTATATAATCTCATCTTCTGTGAAACCAGCATTATAGCATGAGGGAAAATAGAGATATTATCAAAACAGAGGGCAAAAAATCAGAAAAAAAAATCAATCAAAGAAAAATGATCAGGACAGGACTACAAAAAGGAAAAATTAACTCAAATTGTAGCATCAATATCATGTATTATTATATCCAATCATATCAAATATCACAAAATCATCTAAAACTATATACTAAGATTAAATTATTACATTTTAAACTTTCAGATTTGGTTTAAAACATTTAATTTTATGATATATAGAAACCACATGAAATAAGAATAACACATGCATCAGAAATACCTAGTAAAATAAAAAGATTTTCTCTTCTGCAAAATTTAAATCCAAAGAAATAGAGCTGGTTGATGATATGGTCAAATATACTTCTATTACACTGTTGTACTTTCTACCATTTGTTCTTCTTATTGCTGTCTGCTACTTCAGCAGAAGCCTGAATCTGTTCCCCTAAAATTCATGTTGAAACTTAATCAGCAATATGATAATATTCAGAGGTTAAGCCTTTAAGAGATAATTAAGTCATAAGGTCAGAGCCCATGTGAATGACATTAGTGACCTTATAAAAGACATCAAAGCAGCTTTTCATCACTCTTCTGCCCTTCTGCCATCTGAAACACAGAGTTGAAGACACTTTCTTGGAAGCAGAGACTGCACCCTCACCAGACGCCAAAGCCACTGCCATCTTGATCGTGAACTTTCCAGCCTCCAGAAATATGAGCAATACATTTTTGCTGTTTTTAAATTACCCAGTCTCAGATACTTTGTTATAGCAGCATGAATGGGCTAGAACACTATCCTTACAGGCAGTAAGGTTGTTTGATGTCTCTATTGTTTGTTAGAAGTGCAGAAGGTGTTCCTTAAAGACCTCCTCTGACCTCTTCATTTTAAAAAGGAGAAAAATGGGTGTTTAGAGAGATTTCATGGCTGGCAGAGGACCACACTGTCTGATTCTTTCCGAGGTCTCCTGCAATGACAGCATATGTTCTATTTATTGCCCTTAAAAATTATATACTCTAACTATTCCAAGAAGTTTGTTTCTAATAGAGATGTAATCCCAGTTCAATCTATAGTCAATCAAGAAGAGAGGCCTCTGGTATTTTTAAACTCATTCTAGAAAAAACAAATTCACCTTTTAAAAAATTCCCGGTGATTCAGATAGTCCCATCTGGGGAGCACAGGGAAATGAGGTAATAATGAATAGACCTTACTGTCACATAGATCAGGGCATGTTAAATGTGATTATTCCATATTACATAATTTTGTAGTAAGCGTGGCAATCAAGCACCTATAGTTCCTTTTTTTCCCCCCAAATGAGTTAGATTTAATCATCAAAAGTAAATTAAATGGAAATTTTATAATAGAGAAGTATTACATGTCAGTGTGTTGAAAACTGAGCTGCGACAGGAAGGGACTGAGTGCTGCCTTTCAGTCTAATCCCTTGCAAAGACATGTACCAGTGTACCAGTGTCCCTGATACTCTGGCTCAGGAAACAGGGAGGCTCTGCTGGTTCTGTGTGTAGAAGTCAACTTGCCCACCACTCACTGTTTGCTACCACCAGGAGCCTCACCTTCCTGGCCCTGGTCATTGCCCTTCTTTTTGTGGCCTGCAGTGATGTCATCAATCCATAAGAGCAGAACTACAGTCTCCATTGCTGCCCTAGATGTCAGCAGCTTCACAGACAGTGGCTCCTATATGCCCAGTTCCTTCATCTCCACCAAAATACTTGTCTCACCACTTACACCCCAAGTCCCATGGTTCTCCTAGGTGTGCTTGGCCTGAAGGGAGGTATTATAATAATAAGCAGATGGCTGTTAATAGCCCTACAGTTCTGGATTACGGTATGAGGGATGACCTCTACAAGCCAGGTAACAGCCCTGTATGGCCATTGTTCATACCAGTCATGACCTTGGATTTTTATGTCAAGACATGGACCATATCCATCTCAGAGGCCCCACCCCCTGGCACCAAATGTGGGTTGAAAAGAAAGTTGCAATAAACTTGCACAGCAAATAGAAGTTGTGTTCCATTTCAGAGAGAGTCTATTTGCCATTCCCCTGGAGGAGAATGGTGCAGACCTTGGGGTTTGCATTTACTGATGAATGTAAAGTCCTTATCTCCAATTTTCTTGATTTTCAGCATGCCTACTCCTGTTCCTGTATTAAATAAGATATCAACATGGATTTCAGGAATTCTCCTATGATATACACAATCACTGTCATTTGGTGTGATTGTTACTGTATTTGAAATCCTCCAATGGGCTAAGTTGAGGGAAATGAGTGAATACAACAGTAATTTCAACTTAATATACTCAGTTTCCCAAGAGACTTCTTTATTTTGTCCTAGAATGTCATGACAAAACAGTCTAAACAGTCAGTGATGGCAATTGTTAGGATCATGACCCTTACCTTTAAATTGCATCGTACCTTATTCATAAGATTATCCAACGTGAAAGATCAGCAGGACAACCATAAAATTATATCAGCGTTTTCAAATATATTAGTTTAAAAAAAAAATGCAGCAATAAAAAATAAGAATTTAGTTGCAATGAACAAGGGAAATAATAGCTATTTAAACTTTTACCTTATGGCTTTTAAAAAATGGGTTATACAAAGTAACAGCGGAAATCCTTTCTGTTATATTTAGTCTTTTAAAATTCTATCTGTCTGTTTTTGAAATAATTTTTTTTTTAAATTTATTTATTATTATTATACTTTAAGTTGTAGGGTACATGTGCATAACGTGCAGGTTTGTTACATATGTATACTTGTGCCATGTTGGTGTGCTGCACCCATCAACTCGTCATTTACATCAGGTATAACTCCCAATGCAATCCCTCGCCCCTCCCCCCTCCCCATGATAGGCCCCGGTGTGTGATGTTCCCCTTCCTGAGTCCAAGTGATCTCATTGTTCAGTTCCCACCTATGAGTGAGAACATGAGGTGTTTGGTTTTCTGTTCTTGTGATAGTTTGCTAAGAATGATGGTTTCCAGCTGCATCCATGTCCCTACAAAGGACACAAACTCATCCTTTTTGATGGCTGCATAGTATTCCATGGTGTATATGTGCCACATTTTCTTAATCCAATCTGTCACTGATGGACATTTGGGTTGATTCCAAGTCTTTGCTATTGTGAATAGTGCTGCAATAAACATACGTGTGCATGTGTCTTTATAGCAGCATAATTTATAATCCTTTGGGTATATACCCAGTAATGGGATGGCTGGGTCATATGGTACATCTAGTTCTAGATCCTTGACGAATTGCCATACTGTTTTCCATAATGGTTGAACTAGTTTACAATCCCACCAACAGTGTAAAAGTGTTCCTATTTCTCCACATCCTCTCCAGCACCTGTTGTTTCCTGACTTTTTAATGATCGCCATTCTAACTGGTGTGAGATGGTATCTCATTGTGGTTTTGATTTGCATTTCTCTGATGGCCAGTGATGATGAGCATTTTTTCATGTGTCTGTTGGCTGTATGAATGTCTTCTTTTGAGAAATGTCTGTTCATATCCTTTGCCCACTTTTTGATGGGGTTGTTTGTTTTTTTCTTGTAAATTTGTTTGAGTTCTTTGTAGGTTCTGGATATTAGCCCTTTGTCAGATGAGTAGATTGCAAACATTTTCTCCCATTCTGTAGGTTGCCTGTTCACTCTGATGGTAGTTTCTTTTGCTGTGCAGAAGCTCTTTAGTTTAATGAGATCCCATTTGTCAATTTTGGCTTTTGTTGCTGTTGCTTTTGGTGTTTTAGACATGAAGTCTTTGCCCATGCCTATGTCCTGAATGGTACTACCTAGGTTTTCCTCTAGGATTTTTATGGTATTAGGTCTAACATTTAAGTCTCTAATCCATCTTGAATTAATTTTCGTATAAGGAGTAAGGAAAGGATCCAGTTTCAGCTTTCTACTTATGGCTAGCCAATTTTCCCAGCACCATTTATTAAATAGGGAATCCTTTCCCCATTTCTTGTTTCTCTCAGGTTTGTCAAAGATCAGATGGCTGTAGATGTGTGGTATTATTTCTGAGGACTCTGTTCTGTTCCATTGGTCTATATCTCTGTTTTGGTACCAGTACCATGCTGTTTTGGTTACTGTAGCCTTGTAGTATAGTTTGAAGTCAGGTAGCGTGATGCCTCCAGCTTTGTTCTTTTGACTTAGGATTGTCTTGGAGATGCGGGCTCTTTTTTGGTTCCATATGAACTTTAAAGCAGTTTTTTCCAATTCTGTGAAGAAACTCATTGGTAGCTTGATGGGGATGGCATTGAATCTATAAATTACCTTGGGCAGTATGGCCATTTTCACGATATTGATTCTTCCTATCCATGAGCATGATATGTTCTTCCATTTGTTTGTGTCCTCTTTGATTTCACTGAGCAGTGGTTTGTAGTTCTCCTTGAAGAGGTCCTTTACATCCCTTGTAAGTTGGATTCCTAGGTATTTGATTCTCTTTGAAGCAATTGTGAATGGAAGTTCATTCCTGATTTGGCTCTCTGTTTGTCTGTTACTGGTGTATAAGAATGCTTGTGATTTTTGCACATTAATTTTGTATCCTGAGACTTTGCTGAAGTTGCTTATCAGCTTAAGGAGATTTTGGGCTGAGACAATGGGGTTTTCTAAATATACAATCATGTCATCTGCAAACAGGGACAATTTGACTTCTTCTTTTCCTAATTGAATACCCTTGATTTCTTTCTCTTGCCTAATTGCCCTAGCCAGAACTTCCAACACTATGTTGAATAGGAGTGGTGAGAGAGGGCATCCCTGTCTTGTGCCAGTTTTCAAAGGGAATTTTTCCAGTTTTTGCCCATTCAGTATGATATTGGCTGTGGGTTTGTCATAAATAGCTCTTATTATTTTGAGGTACGTTCCATCAATACTGAATTTATTAAGCGTTTTTAGCATGAAGGGCTGTTGAATTTTGTCAAAAGCCTTTTCTGCATCTATTGAGATAATCATGTGGTTCTTGTCTTAGGTTCTGTTTATATGCTGGATAATGTTTATTGATTTGCGAATGTTGAACCAGCCTTGCATCCCAGGGATGAAGCCCACTTGATCATGGTGGATAAGCTTTTTGATGTGTTGCTGAATGCGGTTTGCCAGTATTTTATTGAGGATTTTTGCATCGATGTTCATCAGGGATATTGGTCTAAAATTCTCTTTTTTTATTGTGTCTCTGCCAGGCTTTGGTATCAGGATGATGTTGGCCTCATCAAATGAGTTAGGGAGGATTCCCTCTTTTTCTATTGATTGGAATAGTTTCAGAAGGAATGGTACCAACTCCTCCTTGTACCTCTGGTAGAATTCAGCTGTGAATCCATCTGGTCCTGGACTTTTTTTGGTTGGTAGGCTATTAATTATTGCCTCAATTTCAGAGCCTGCTATTGGTCTATTCAGGGATTCAACTTCTTCCTGGTTTAGTCTTGGAAGAGTGTAAGTGTCCAGGAAATTATCCATTTCTTCTAGATTTTCCAGTTTATTTGCGTAGAGGTGTTTATAGTATTCTCTGATGGTAGTTTGTATTTCTGTGGGGTCGGTGGTGATATCCCCTTTATCATTTTTAATTGCGTCGATTTGATTCTTCTCTCTTTTCTTCTTTATTAGTCTTGCTAGCGGTCTGTCAATTTTGTTGATCTTTTCAAAAAACCAACTCCTGGATTCATTGATTTTTTGGAGGGTTTTTTGTGTCTCTATCTCCTTCAGTTCTGCTCTGATCTTAGTTATTTCTTGCCTTCTGCTAGCTTTCGAATGTGTTTGCTCTTGCTTCTCTAGTTCTTTTAATTGCGATGTTAGAGTGTCAATTTTAGATCTTTCCTGCTTTCTCTTGTGGGCATTTCGTGCTATAAATTTCCCTCTACACACTGCTTTAAATGTGTCCCAGAGATTCTGGTATGTTGTATCTTTGTTCTCATTGGTTTCAAAGAACATCTTTATTTCTGCCTTCATTTCGTTACGTGCCCAGTAGTCATTCAGGAGCAGGTTGTTCAGTTTCCATGTAGTTGAGCGGTTTTGATTGAGTTTCTTAGTCCTGAGTTCTAGTTTGATTGCACTGTGGTCTGAGAGACAGTTTGTTATAATTTCTGTTCTTGTACATTTGCTGAGGAGTGCTTTACTTCCAATTACGTGCTCGATTTTGGAGTAAGTACGATGTGGTGCTGAGAAGAATGTATATTCTGTTGATTTGGGGTGGAGAGTTCTATAGATGTCTATTAGGTCTGCTTGCTGCAGAGATGAGTTCAATTCCTGGATATCCTTGTTTACTTTCTGTCTCGTTGATCTGTCTAATGTTGACAGTGGAGTGTTGAAGTCTCCCATTATTAATGTTTGGGAGTCTAAGTCTCTTTGTAAGTCTCTAAGGACTTGCTTGATGAATCTGGGTGCTCCTGTATTGGGTGCATATATATTTAGGATAGTTAGCTCTTCCTGTTGAATTGATCCCTTTACCATTATGTAATGGCCTTCTTTGTCTCTTTTGATCTTTGATGGTTTAAAGTCTGTTTTATCAGAGACTAGTATTGCAACCCCCGCTTTTTTTTGTTCTCCATTTGCTTGGTAAATCTTCCTCCATCCCTTTATTTTGAGCCTATGTATGTCTCTGCGTGTGAGATGGGTCTCCTGAATACAGCAGACTGATGGGTCTTGACTCTTGATCCAGTTTGCCAGTCTGTGTCTTTTAATTGGAGCATTTAGTCCATTTACATTTAAGGTTAATATTGTTATGTGTGAACTTGATCCTGCCATTATGATATTATCTGGTTATTTTGCTCGTTAGTTGATGCAGTTTCTTCCTAGCCTCGATGGTCTTTACATTTTGATATGTTTTTGCAATGGCTGGTACCGGTTGTTCCTTTCCATGTTGAGTGCTTCCTTCAGGGTCTCTTGTAAGGCAGGCCTAGTGGTGACAAAATCTCTAAGCATTTGCTTATCTGTAAAGGATTTTATTTCTCCTTCACTTATGAATCTTAGTTTGGCTGGATATGAAATTCTGGGTTGAAAATTCTTTTCTTTAAGAATGTTGAATATTGGCCCCCACTCTCTTCTGGCTTGTAGAGTTTCTGCCGAGAGATCTGCTGTTAGTCTGATGGGCTTCCCTTTGTGGGTAACCCAACCTTTCTCTCTGGCTGCCCTTAAGATTTTTTCCTTCATTTCAACTTTGGTGAATCTGGCAATTATGTGTCTTGGAGTTGCTCTTCTCGAGGAGTATCTTTGTGGCGTTCTCTGTATTTCCTGGATTTGAATGTTGGCCTGCCCTACTAGGTTGGGGAAGTTCTCCTGGATGATATCCTGAAGAGTGTTTTCCAACTTGGTTCCATTTTCCCCCTCACTTTCAGGCACCCCAATCAGACGTAGATTTGGTCTTTTTACATAATCCCATACTTCTTGCAGGCTTTGTTCATTTCTTTTTCTTCTTTTTTCTTTTGGTTTCTCTTCTCGCTTCATTTCATTCATTTGATCCTCAATCGCAGATACTCTTTCTTCCAGTTGATCGAGTCGGTTACTGAAGCTTGTGCATTTGTCACGTATTTCTCGTGTCATGGTTTTCATCTCTTTCTTTTCGTTTAGGACCTTCTCTGCATTAATTACTCTAGCCATCAATTCTTCCACTTTTTTTTCAAGATTTTTAGTTTCTTTGCGCTGGGTACGTAATTCCTCCTTTAGCTCTGAGAAATTTGATGGACTGAAGCCTTCTTCTCTCATCTCGTCAAAGTCATTCTCCGTCCAGCTTTGATCTGTTGCTGGCGATGAGCTGCGCTCCTTTGCCGGGGGAGATGCGCTCTTATTTTTTGAATTTCCAGCTTTTCTGCCCTGCTTTTTCCCCATCTTTGTGGTTTTATCTGCCTCTGGTCTTTGATGATGGTGATGTACTGACCGGGTTTTGGTGTAGGTGTCCTTCCTGTTTGATAGTTTTCCTTCTAACAGTCAGGACCCTCAGCTGTAGGTCTGTTGGAGATTGCTTGAGGTCCACTCCAGACCCTGTTTGCCTGGGTATCAGCAGCAGAGGCTGCAGAAGATAGAATATTTCTGAACAGCGAGTGTACCTGTCTGATTCTTGCTTTGGAAGCTTCCTCTCAGGGGTGTACTCCACCCTGTGAGGTGTGGGGTGTCAGACTGCCCCTAGTGGGGGATGTCTCCCAGTTAGGCTACTCAGGGGTTAGGGACCCACTTGAGCAGGGAGTCTGTCCCTTCTCAGATCTCAACCTCCGTGTTGGGAGATCCACTGCTCTCTTCAAAGCTGTCAGACAGAGTCGTTTGCGTCTGCAGAGGTTTCGGCTGCGTTTGTTATTGTTTACTGTGCCCTGTCCCCAGAGGTGGAGTCTACAGAGACAGGCAGGTTTCCTTGAGCTGCTGTGAGCTCCACCCAGTTCGAGCTTCCCAGCAGCTTTGTTTACCTACTTAAGCCTCAGCAATGGCGGGCGCCCTTCCCCCAGCCTCGCTGCTGCCTTGCCGGTAGATCCCAGACTGCTGTGCTAGCAATGAGGGAGGCTCCGTGGGTGTGGGACCCTCCCGGCCAGGTGTGGGATATGATCTCCTGGTGTGCCTGTTTGCTTAGAGCGCAGTATTGGGGTGGGAGTTACCCGATTTTCCAGGTGTTGTGTGTCTCAGTTCCCCTGGCTAGGAAAAGGGATTCCCTTCCCCCTTGCGCTTCCCAGGTGAGGCAATGCCTCGCCCTGCTTCAGCTCTCGCTGGTTGGGCTGCAGCAGCTGACCAGCACTGATCGTCCGGCACTCCCCAGTGAGATGAACCCAGTACCTCAGTTGAAAATGCAGAAATCACCGGTCTTCTGTGTCGCTCGCGCTGGGAGTTGGAGACTGGAGCTGTTCCTATTCGGCCATCTTGCTCTGCCCTGAAATAATTTTTTAAAAAATCAATGCAAAAATCCTTTTGGTGAATGGTGTTTTGATAACCTCTCTACAAAAGCTGTTCTGGGCATCCTTCACCGCTTGCCTGTGTGCATTATCTGTAATCGTCTTTTAATGCACTGAGACTAAATTATTAGAAAAAAATTGCATCACCAGGGAGTGAGGGTTGTCAGATACTACTGAGATGTAATACATCAAATGCTCAGGTGTTCAGCTTTATCTTATACGCTGTTCATTTTCAGGACACACATTTCAAGAAAAAGTTTTCAACCTTTCTAACCTGTTCTGATTTCAAATGAGCAGAGAAATGAGCACGAACAACAAAGGGAACAATAGAATTAATGAGTCCTGGACAACAGCAACGTATTAGATAAAGGGTTTGTGACTAAATGGAAGATAATTCGAACCTTCTTTTCCAAGGAGCACGTATTTGGACTCAAAACTAATTAAAAGTTCCCAAAAGAAGAGTTTTCTTTTATAGGCAGGACTTACAATGGCTTCAAATTTTCAAGAAAGATACAAAATTTTGCAAATGGAAAACTTCGTGGTAATCAATGATTCATTTTTATCTTAGTCCATAACTGCAGTAAGATTATGAAAACACAACCTGTATCTAAAGCAGTCCTACACGGCCAAAACCTAGCAATAATTAAAAGTTTGATATAATAATAAATAATTATAGATCTAGAATTTTAACAATTAATTTTTAATTGCAGGTTAATTTTTCCATTGAACTGTATTCACTTTGATCATTTTTCATCTTTCTGAACATTTTCTGTCATTCATTCAGTCACAAATAACTTTGCATAACTGTGTTCTCCTTCATCACGTATAATAGTTTCTTTCTTGTTTTTCCATTAAATTTGTTCTGTTGTGATCTGGCTCTACAATTTACTTCCATGACTAGAATTGCTTCTTTGCTTGTATTCATCAAATGATCACCTTGTTCTTTACAACACAGATCATTATTCAGCTTCTCAGTCTTGTAATTTTCTGAGTAGACACAAGGTGAGAGGATCTTGTTTTTGATCTAAATATAAACAGTCTATTGCAGTCCACAATGATATGTTCTCATTTCTGCTTTTTTTAAAATGCTAAAAGTTGCTAGTATGAAAACCCTCAGTATTATGTTCTCCTTTAGCCAATAATTCCACTTTTTGGAATTTTTCCTGTGAAACTGTGTGCAAAGATTTTTATTATAATGGTGATGTTAAATAGGAATCAGTGGGAGGCAAAAGTCCAACAGATGAGAGTGGATTAAATAAATTTTGATGGGCTGTTTCATTCATACAATGAAAATAACATAAAAGAATTTATTGAATTGAAAGCATTTTAAGTGAACAAAACTAAATGAAAATCTATTTGGCATCTATTCTTGTTTAAAACATACATTTTCAAATATGTGTATGTTCTCAAAGACAACTGGAAAATATTTCATCATATTCTATACATGATCCTTAGCAGGATGAAATAACAATTTTCTCTTTTGGTTTTGAAAAGAAAAATTTGATTAAAAAATACTTCTAGGTTGGTTGACTTTTTCTCCTTACGAAAAGAGCTTTTATTTTTAACCAAGTCTCACTCTTCATAAAAAAAAAAAAAACTATTGATGGCTTTTTTTTTCTTGCAGAGAGCATGAGCAATGTCATAAATGAATGTTTCTGTGCATATTAATAACCTTACACCTACATTCGGACTCAAAACCTGAGAGAAACTGTAATGCTCTTTAATTTTTATAGTCATGCATTTTATAATGACTTTTTGGTCACTGATGAACTGCATATATGATGGCGGCCCCATAAAATTGTCATATCATATTTTTCTGTACCTTTTCTATGTTTAAATGTGTTTAAATACACAAACACCATTGCCTACAATTTCCCACAGTATCAGGACAGTAACATGCTATTCAGACTTGTAGCCTAGCAGCACTAGGCTATGCCATATGGCCTACATGTGTAGTAGGCTATCTCATCTAGGTTTGTGTGAATGCACTCTAGGATCGTCACACAATGACAGAATTTCCAAACAATGCATTTCTCAGAATGTGTCCCCATTGTTAAATAATGCATAATTATGTTTTAATCACACGTTCATTAATATGAATAAAACTTTAGCAAAAGGGACTTTCAGATTGTTTTCTAGACCTGTACACTTAGGGAAATGCTTAAAGATCAGCCCTGTTTGCTCCTCTGTTTATCAAATTCTTGAAGGCAAGCTATGTGTGACAAATTGCTTCTCTGTTCACCTTCATATCCAGGTTTATGAGTACCATTTATGTATTTAATTAAATACATTAATAATATAATTAGATTTATGTCAATGTAACTTTATTTTAAAATTATTTTTTAAAATAGAGAAAGCTTATTTATAATGCCTCCACTCTGAGTAATCACTTTTCATAATTTGGGTAATAAATTTCCAGATACTTTTCTACATCCATTTGTAGAATGTTGTGTACAATATATCAAGTGCCTTTGTAGTGTTTAAAAAGTTTGAAACTGTATAGTGTTTTAAATTTTTGTATTGTGGAATTCATTTCTCCATCATTATTTCTACATTGGGGGGTCATTATATGTATGTGTGTGTGTATACAATGCATATATTTTATCCATATATATATACACATATACCCTTAGATATAGTATTACATTTCTACGATTTTACTTTTTATAGTATAATATTTAAAACTTTATAAATATGTTAATATATCAGAATTAGATATAAGTTTACTATTTGAAATTTTAAGTGGATTATGTTAATAATATTCATTGAAATATCAATGTTATGCACAGTCTCATCAAGTTCCATTGCCTTCTTCATTTTCAAAAAATGTGCTTATCTACTCCTTAATCCACACACTAACATTATGAAGTAATATCTTACTCACACTCCCTCCACCACTATATATGGTATGAGTACACATAGGATATGTATTCATATCCGTTTATAACTTCCTTCTTCAAGTTTCAGAAGATAAGTTATTTAATCACTTGAAAGCCATTTATCATGACTTCTTTGGCAGCAAGATAATATTTTCTTCCCCCTTAAAACATCTTTCTAATTTCCTTGGTTTTAATAAACAGGAAAAAATGGAAACATAGTTTTGAAAACCTACACTCATTTTTATTTTCAAAGAAAAGATTTGCCAAGAGATTTCTTGCATGAAGTCACATCCTTCTGAGAAGCATAAGAATAACATAGTGCCTGATCAGATATTATGTCAGGAAAATGTGAAGTTCAGGTGGCTCAAAAGCTTCAGTCTAATTTAGCAGTGAAAACAAAAAAACAGTGTAACCTAGAGAAATTAGGGTGATTTCTTATCTCATTCATCAAAAGCAGTTTCTCTCAGTTTAATATTGTTTGGAAAACTGGTAGGGCAAATTATTTATGACAACAACTGTGAAAGAAAAGGTGAAACTTGGAGCTTCTTTCGTAGACTAAAGAATCTGTATATTTACTCCTCCAACAATTCCTTTGATTCCTTCTAAACAAATACGTAATTATTGAAGTTTTATATCTTGTAAATATTGGGGAGACGATGTCAATGATAATTTTATGTAAATTATGTTTTAATAGACTATTCAAGCAGATCAAGTAGTTACATCACACACACACACACACACACACACACACACACACACACACACACACACCACACATACATGGAAAGTGAGAGAGAGACGAAAGATCTATTTCTCCACTAATAATGTTTTGCTCTTAGCTTTTTATTTTACTTCTTATCACATTCAATTCTGTCTTAATAAATGTTTAATAACATATTGTTATACTAATGAATTCATTTAAATTGCTGGGTTTTTTTGTTTTTGGTTAATACCCTGACCCTTCTTCCAATAAAGTAGACCTTTAAGTTGAGACACTTTGAGGATGAATCATATACTTGTCTTTGAGTGTCAAAATAGATTGGTAAAACTTATAGCACGGAAAATAATCTTGAAATCAGATGATTTTGACTTTTAAGAGTACATTAAGTCATAGCAAGCTAACCAAGCCTTAAAGAAGGAAGGGAATAATGTTTGTCCATAATCAGCAGATTGTGAAGAGGATATGTAATATGTAAAAACAGTAGTCATTAAACTCTAATCACCAATGTGGTTGTATATTTACTTGTATAAGGCCTCTACAGTAAATAATGGGATGGTAAAGATGTCTGAAACCTGGGAAACGTAGAGAAGGAGACCAAAAGAGAAAAGATGCATTGGATTCCATGTTTTCTGGGTGAATCCAACACACAAGAAAAATATTTTTATTTTATTTACGAAAGCCAGTTTCATCTGTTTGCAATGTGAATATCAAATATTAATAGTTGCATTTATAATATCTCATTTACAAGTATAATTGAACTATGTCAAAATCCAGCCTGACACATTATAGCTTTGGGTTAAACCAACAAATGCCATTATATTTTACAATTGGAGTCTTTTTCAATCACTTGTCAAAAGCACAAGTGTTTCATTTTATTTTTAAAAAATTCACTTGGAACTATGAAATGATTTAACTATACATGATTTAATTATATAGTAAATAAGAGGTGGGAGAACAACTAAGCATATCAAGTTATTCAAAATAATTTTCAGTGATTTCTGCTTTGTAATTCTCTAGAAGCTAGGAATTCTTTGTGAAAGTAGGACCTGGACACATATTCATAAGATTGCATATTCTGTCAAATTCCTTGCTTTCTCTCTGAATAATTGTGAAGTGGAGGCAACATATTATTGCCTAGATGCTTAAATTATTCCACAGGATAGGATCTTTGGTCACCATGAACAATTTGAAATGTTCTCGATGTTACAAAATTATAAATACCCTTCATCATTTGAACATTCAATTAATCAAGTGCTATTCTCATTTTCCTTAGAACCATTACGTTACAAAATAGATTTACCTCTGCCAAGAGTCTTCCATGTGTATAAAAATAATCAAACTCAATATAAAGTACACTTCAGGTATTCTAATCTATTCTACCTCCAAAATAACTGCAAATGAAGTGCTAGAATCAATTTCATGTTACATGTTGTTTAATAACTTAGTTTAGCTATAGATATGTTAGCCTATATCTAATAGAAAATATATAAGAATTTGAAAGATGCTGAAGTACTTTTCACTAAATTGTAGATATATACTTCAAAACGTTTTCCAAATTAATAATTGAGCTTGATTTTTCAAGCATGTAATTGTCATTTAATAAATTCTGCAACTGTGCACTCATAATCTCTAGCCTTCTAAAAGAGTTAAAAGGCCGTCCAAAACTGACAAATTCATTCCCAAGTTATAGCTTATGCCCTGGGAAAAGCATGGATCATTCTGCAACCCAGTGACTAAGTTACGTGTTTCCAGAGCCAATAACAGGCAGTTAAGTTCACTGCCTTTCCCTAGCAAGGCTATGTTGAAAGGAAATTGAGAATAACTAGCAATAAATTGGTAATTTTTTTATAAGTAAGCAAAAAATGTTTATTGACCTATTTTACGTTTCCAGTATAATAAAATCAAATTTTATTGCTCTTCCAATGTTTTACTGGTCCTTGGAATTTAAGCGTATTCAAATATGTATTTTGTTGAGATTTCTTTTTTTTTTTGATAGTTTATTTTATTTTTATTTTTATTATTATTATACTTTAAGTTCTAGGGTACATGTGCATAACGTGCAGGTTTGTTACATATGTATACTTGTGCCATGTTGGTGTGCTGCACCCATCAACTCGTCAGCACCCATCAACTCGTCATTTACATCAGGTATAACTCCCAATGCAATCCCTCCCCCCTCCCCGCTCTCCATGATAGGCCCTGGTGTGTGATGTTCCCCTTCCCGAGTCCAAGTGATCTCATTGTTCAGTTCCCACCTATGAGTGAGAACATGCGGTGTTTGGTTTTCTGTTCTTGTGATAGTTTGCTAAGAATGATGGTTTCCAGCTGCATCCATTGTCCCTACAAAGGACACAAACTCATCCTTTTTTATGGCTGCATAGTATTCCATGGTGTATATGTGCCACATTTTCTTAATCCAGTCTGTCACTGATGGACATTTGGGTTGATTCCAAGTCTTTGCTATTGTGACTAGTGCTGCAATAAACATACGTGTGCATGTGTCTTTATAGCAGCATGATTTATAATCCTTTGGGTATATACCCAGTAATGGGATGGCTGGGTCATATGGTACATCTAGTTCTAGATCCTTGAGGAATCGCCATACTGTTTTCCATAATGGTTGAACTAGTTTACAATCCCACCAACAGTGTAAAAGCGTTCCTATTTCTCCACATCCTCTCCAGCACCTATTGTTTCCTGACTTTTTAATGATCACCATTCTAACTGGTGTGAGATGGTATCTCATTGTGGTTTTGATTTGCATTTCTCTGATGGCCAGTGATGATGAGCATTTTTTCATGTGTCTGTTGGCTGTATGAATGTCTTGCCATCTGATCTTTGACAAACCTGAGAGAAACAAGAAATGGGGAAAGGATTCCCTATTTAATAAATGGTGCCGGGAAAATTGGCTAGCCATAGTAGAAAGCTGAAACTGGATCCTTTCCTTACTCCTTATATGAAAATTAATTCAAGATGGATTAGAGACTTAAATGTTAGACCTAACACCATAAAAACCCTAGAGGAAAACCTAGGTAGTACCATTCAGGACATAGGCATGGGCAAAGACTTCATGTCTAAAACACCAAAAGCAACAGCAACAAAAGCCAAAATTGACAAATGGGATCTCATTAAACTAAAGAGCTTCTGCACAGCAAAAGAAACTACCATCAGAGTGAACAGGCAACCTACAGAATGGGAGAAAATTTTTGCAATCTACTCATCTGACAAAGGGCTAATATCCAGAACCTACAAAGAACTCAAACAAATTTACAAGAAAAAAACGAACAACCCCATCAAAAAGTGGGCAAAGGATATGAACAGACATTTTTGTTGCGATTTCATATGATGTTGATAGAATAGTGAAAACAATGTGTCAAAAAATTTAATACTGGTTATACATTTCATTGTGAAGAGCATCATAGTAAATGATAGCTAATGTAATTCCAGGCATATAGTTGGCAACTGCTATTGCATTTGATGGTGTTAATTATAATCATGGGAGAAACATTTGATTATTGTCTTAACTTAAAAGATGTAAGTTAATAAAGTGTTCTTTAATTTAAATGCATGTAATCATCTTATAATATTTAATATAATATTCAGAAGTAAATATCCCTTGAATAAACTTTTGGCACCTAATTAGGAGAGTTCAAATTCAAAATATGTTTTACAGGAGAAATTCTTAGAAGATGGCAAAGGGTATTAGTGATATTTTAAATTTCTCATTAAAAACATCATGGATATGCCAGAAACCAAGAGCTGTTATAATATATGTCTATACATATTTATTTTTACAGTAAATACATTTGTCTTATATATTTATATATTTTTTCAAAAAGCACTACTTACAAGAGTAATCAGAAAATCTAAATATCTAGAAATAAATCTAACCAAATATATGTAATTATACAATAACAGTATGAAGACAGTGAGAAAGAGAATTGTCTATTTTACTTTTCATGGGATACAATAAAACTTTTATACATTAAATGTTTTCTGAAGTACCTGGAGCAACATTGTATTATTCTGAGATGTTTTTACCCTTACTTAATCACTGTTTGTTATTCCAGGCAAAACAAAAACAAAACACGCACACACACACACATTCCTATCCAGTAACTAGTATTTCAAGCAGCAGCTTGTTGAGACTGTGATGCAGAGAGATTTAGATCTCATCCAGGTTCCACAAAAGCATAGCTGCATGACATTGAACAAATTACCTACCTTCTCTGATCATTAAGCTTCATGTCTGCAATGGGGATACCCCTATGCCCCTAGTGGCAAGACAGAACTGAGCTGGCAGACACAGTGTGCCTATTAACAGTGTTTGGAACTTGATAAATATTAAGTTATAGTTTATATCAATCCTATTCCTTTTTGCCTTCATATCACTAATATGAGTTTTCTATGTTATTTGAGAAAATGCAATTCTACTACAGAAAACAGGAAAACAAACCAGGATGGAATAAAATATTACATATAGATGGTAAGTAAATAAACTACCATGTGTCTATGGAAAGGATTCATGGGACGTATTATATAGAGAGTAATTTAGTAGCTTGTAAGATATGCTGAAGACAAAATAAGTGGAATATATAGTAGTACCTGCCAAACTTCTTATTCCTAGATAAAAGGAATAAAAAGACCAAAAGGCCAAATCACACAGCTGCCACCTCTGGGTCTCTAAATCAACCACCTTTGGTAACAAACAGTAGGTTCCTTCCTGGCTCCCTAAGCCTGTCTCCAGGTGAGTTGGAAACTCCAGCTGGGATTCAGTATAATTGCCACTCCAGCTCTCCAACAGAGCAAGGGTGTGTTGGCCACAAGCGTGTTCCTTCTGTCCAGCCCTCATTCTCAGTTCTGGTTCCCTGGATCATGTCCCTCGTGTATTAGAGGAGGAGGAGTGTGAGAACGTGGCCAGCTTCCTGCTCTAAGCCCCTAGAGCCACAAATCCAGCCTGCACTGGGGAAATGGTAAGGTTTATGATATGAGATTTCTAGAATTCAAGCTAAGGAACATGAAACTATGGAATAATTACAAAATTGAAACTACATGCTGTTAAGAGACTTACTACCCAACAACAAAGCGAATTTCAACATTGTACATTTAAATCCAGTGCCTGAGAAATAATAGAACCTTTTCTTTTATATCTATAAGGAGCTGAGACCCCTCTAATCACCAGTTATACTGGTAATAAAAGTATAATTAACCAAATCATTAACAATGACTACAAATGTTCTTAGATGTTTTCAAATTAAAGCAAAAATTAAAATCTGTACATTCTAAATAAATTTAGATCAAATTATCTCTTGTTGAAAATATAGTAACAATTTAACATCACGGACTGCTGTCAGTTAGGAGGAAAGAGTAAGGGTTAAAACATTATCAATTGGTGGATTTTTCATTTTGATTTCTCTTACTGTACATATAACACCAGTTTTTATCTCCTTTTTAAAAAGTCACTTACAATGTGTTTATAAAAGTAATAACTAATACTACTACCTGCAAGCAAGAGATCATTCTTCTTAGATGCCTATGTACAGGTCTGACCCTCAGAGCTGATTATTTTGGGGAAACTTACTCTCTGAGTATGCCAATAGCCCGGCAGTTCAGTTCTTTCTGTATACCAATACCATCATCTCTATAGAAGATATGGGTCCTTATTGGTAGGGAAGATCTTCAGAAGATATAATGGGCACAACTGTTTTTGATCCCTTGTTTTTAATAAACAAAAAATATCTCGACATTTTATTGAAAAGTCTAAGATTTTCAGAAAAGTAGTGATGTGTGAAACATTGCATGATGTCCTAAAGGAAATATCTTGAAAGTGTATCCTGTGCTCACTTGTTATTTGGCAGAAGTAATTATAAGGCAACCATGGTATGGATAAGACTTTTTTGGTGAATTGAGAAGTTTAATTCCATGCCTTATAGAGGAAGGCTGTAAAAAAAAAATGTTCTTTACCTTCTATTAGTGCATAATGTAGGTTTATTTAGGTAAAAAGGCAGTTTCCTAAATCTGTCCCAAATCTGTAAAGAACAAAAGTGTACATATAATCTGTCCCAAATCTGTAAAGAACAAAAATGTGTCCATGGTTCAATTGGGAATAAATGATAGCTTTATTAACACAGTAGATAGTATCAACAAAAAATCATCAGCAGATATCACATTTGAAATGAAATATGGAAAACCACCTGCTAAGAGTGGGAATAATATAGGAATGCATATTCTCATTTCTTCTATTCATTGTCTCTGAGAGCTTCACAAATGCAGTAAAACAAGAAAAAAATGTAATATTGGAAAAGAAGTAAACTAACATTATTGGAGAGAGTTATGACTGTGTTATATGGAATAAAACATATACATTCAGTCTTGTTTCTCTTGTTATGGTAATTGCAAAGCTTTGAAATATTTTTATTCAATATTGATAGACATGATGGATCAGACCTGAATATTGCAGACAAGAATCCAACGCTTAGAGTGATTGAGCAATACACATTTATAGAAGTCGTCACTAACAAAGCTTATTTCTGTCTTGGAGTATAAAATTTTGAAAACCTTGTGACAGCAAATGGTTTCATTTAACCTTTACCACATTTGTGGGAAGAAGATACCATTAATAGTTACCTTTTTAAAGGAGTAGAAAATAAGGCATAGAGTAGTGCGATGATTTACAATAGTTAATTTGTTGAACAACCTAAAGTCATTTCACTAATTCATAATGACAAATGCAGTCGTCACAAAGATCGAAATCATTCAGTCAGCATGAGCAGTACATTTTCTCTGTACCAGAACGTTATAGAAATCCCTTGGTGAAACAGATTTAGAACGAGGGATGTTAAATGGATCAAGTGATAAATGGCATCTCATTAAACAGATTCCCTAGTTAACAATGGGAATGACATGACCAACAGGACAGGCCATAGTCAAAGTGGATTATACCCTATGTGTGTCTCTATACAAGAGATAGTCTTGCTATTGGGACTGTAAGTACCCCAAATCTTACTGCCAGGGTTTCTTTGCCCTTAGAAAAGGCTTAGCTCTTTCCAGTGTTTGTCTCTGTTGCTCACATAGATGTACTTCTGAAGATTCAGATACACTATCTTTATCCAGTATTAATCTTTAATCATGATCATTGCATCTTACCAGCAGAATTTGAAGTAAAATGGCTTTGGATTTTAAAAGTGCTAATTATAATTGAAGTAATAGATATTTACTTGCATTTGCACTTTTGTTGTCATGTTTAAGACTTTCCAGTGATGGTCACTGTAAATATAAGAGCAGGCCATTCTGGGAATCACCACACCCTAAATCTGGATTATCCACTAGAGACTGGCAGAGCCTGAGCAGAATTGGAGGTATTGTTATTCGCGAAGGAAAAACTATTACAACACTTAGAACTTGATACTTGGGACCTGGCTACAGCACGTATTCGATGGATTAATGACTCAACCCATTGGAGTTGGTTACAACTGATGAAATAAATTCCTGATTAAGACTTACTCTGAAATCCTCATTCTCCTTTTCTGACCAAAATGATGAAAGTCACCTGTTCTCCAAAGGTACATGCCACCAAATCAAGGAAAAGCAATAGAAGGCAGCCCCAAAATGAAGAACCAGGTATCCTTATAGGAATGTAGTGAACCACCAAGAGCTATGTGAAAATGCATTTGCTGCAAGCAGGAACATCAGGGTGATACTTTTTCTTTTATTTTAAGTGTAACATATAGCAAAACTCCAGCTTCTGGGTTAAGATAAAAGGAAAGGATTAGAGTCCATGGAATGTCAGATTTGCAGACATGCCAAAATCTCAGTTGCAAATATTTGAGGGAAATCTTCCAAGACTGAAAGTGAAAAACCTTTCAGGTCATTGGTTATCAAAACTAGGACTCCAAATCCAGCTGGAACCTAGTAAGTGAATTGATGATGTATCCTGGAAAACTTATCCAGATAGAACTGCAAACTGAGCAGGACTTAGTTTGCATGCTTGGGGGATTGGATTTTACCCATTTTTAAGAAGCTTTTCTAGAAATGTCATCATTTATTTGTATAACCAAGGAGGTCGCTTTTATGACAAAACTCAAATATCAGCCATGGCTGCTTGAATCCAGTAAACAAGTAATATTGCGAAAAGAAAATAAAAACTCAGGATCCTAATTCACTTTACTGAAAGAAAAAAATGAAGCTGAAAGCTGAGTCATGAAAGAATCTGCCTTTGCTTTTGTTCCTGAAGCAGATAGTTACAGATAAAAGATTAAATATCTCCATTCTGTGTTCACTGTTATCTTATGTAAAGTGTAGATCTACTGAGCAGGAGAGGAACGCATAAATGACTATTCCTTTACCTGTTCATTTTCTCTTGCAATTTGTGTGTTACCATACTCGCCCCCAACTTTCCTCTCTAGCCTGCTTTTTTGCATTAAATATTGAACCTTTCAAAATCATCTGTGGAGAAAGGCACAAATGACGGACTGTTTCTGTGAATCTGTGTTTTTTAATTCCAGGAACGTCCTTAACCTTGGCAAATTAAACTTCTAAATTGACTGAGGCCTGCCTCAGATAGTTTTTAGTTTACAGACTTAATTCAAACCAAACATCTTGTGCAAAAAAAAGAAAAATAATCTAAAATATATCATTGAACAAAACAACATGGTAATTAAAGTATCTGAAAAATATTTATGTCATCTCAGTGAATACATTTTTTGTGAAAATATGAAAATATTGAGGAATTAACTCATGATTTTTTAAAGACATATTCTTAAATGTAGATTTAACTATAGAATAATAAAATGTTCTAAGAAAAATCAAAACAGTATTAAATAAACAAAAAGATAGAACTCTATATGGCTAGTGTGTTTAAACAGAGAATAAATCATACATTTAAATTTAAATTATAAACATATTTTTCTTTTTTATATGTAGCAGTCATTGGTATAGGTTTTTCTGAAATTGAAGCTTTAGCTATAAAAAAAATAAATACCTAGAGAAAGATCTATGGTTAAAGGCTAGAGCATTCAAGATTCAATGAACTATTAAAAGTGATTGCTTAGATTTATAAAAATATTGCAAAGTAAAATTGACAGAATTATCTAATAGTTAAGAAAATATATTTTATTTGGAGTTACTTAATTAAGGTATTGGTTAGCCAACTATTACAATGCCATTTATAAAGCATTCGTTCTTTTTTTTTTTTTTTTTTAATTTATTTATTATTATTGTACTTTAAGTTGTAGGGTACATGTGCATAACGTGCAGGTTTGTTACATATGTATACTTGTGCCATGTTGGTGTGCTGCACCCATCAACTCATCATTTACATCAGGTATAACTCCCAATGCAATCCCTCCCCCCTCCCCCCTCCCCATGATAGGCCCCTGTGTGTGATGTTCCCCTTCCTGAGTCCGAGTGATCTCATTGTTCAGTTCCCACCTATGAGTGAGAACATGCGGTGTTTGGTTTTCTGTTCTTGTGATAGTTTGCTAAGAATGATGGTTTCCAGCTGCATCCATGTCCCTACAAAGGACGCAAACTCATCCTTTTTGATGGCTGCATAGTATTCCATGGTGTATATGTGCCACATTTTCTTAATCCAATCTGTCACTGATGGACATTTGGGTTGATTCCAAGTCTTTGCTATTGTGAATAGTGCTGCAATAAACATACGTGTGCATGCGTCTTTATAGCAGCATAATTTATAATCCTTTGGGTATATACCCAGTAATGGGATGGCTGGGTCATATGGTACATCTAGTTCTAGATCCTTGAGGAATCGCCATACTGTTTTCCATAATGGTTGAACTAGTTTACGATCCCACCAACAGTGTAAAAGTGTTCCTATTTCTCCACATCCTCTCCAGCATTCGTTCTTTTCCCCAGTGATTTTATATGTTTCATATCATATACCAAATTCTTCCTCAGTTTCTAGATTTCTGTTCTAAACCATTGTATTTCTTGTCTATTTCTGAGCAAATAATATCAAGTAAGTAAAGTCTTTTCTCATTTTTTATTTTAAGAGTATTTTTGAATAGTTTAGAGTTATTCTAGATAAGTTTATGATAATGTCATAAAGGTTTAATGAAAACAAAACACACAAAACGTCTCATTTCTAATCTGATTAGAAAAACATTACATGTATTGGCATCTTGGTAATATTTAATCTCATTTAAGCACATGGGATATATCTCTATTAATGCAATCTCTGCTTGAACAGTTTTATCTTTCCATATTTTTTTCAAAATATTTCTTGCAAGTTTAGCATTAATTTTTAAATTGTTCAAGTATCTTACTATGATGAATAGAATCATTAGGCTTATCGTTTTTAACTCATCACTTTGGGCTAAGTATTTGGCTTTTATTAAAAAAAGGAAAAGAACAATAGTACAGAGCTGGTTTTTGTAGAACTAGAGAGAGACATTGTGGTGATTTAAATATATTCATCTTACAAATGAATAATTAAAATATGGAAGTGTATTTGCCCATGGTTACACACATACCTAAAATCAGAAGATCATCATTTGCCCCTACAATTTTTATAAAATAAATAAAATACAACTTCAGAATTATGTCTGAATGCATGAATGAATTGTTAATACATAACTACTTCCTAATTTAAGAAATGCTTTAATGCGTATTTCCATTCAAGTGTATTCAATATATTTTAAGCAATCCTTAGTAATCAAGACAATCTTAGGATATTTATTTCTAGCTTTGTTAGTCTGAGGCTTTTATAAAATATGAAGATTTGTTACTATATCAATTTTGGTAAAAGAGAGATGCATGACCAGAGGGTAGAGAACTGAAAAGCCAGAAAGGCAACAAATTCCTTTGGCTTGCTGGGAGGCCACCACTTCCTCAGCAGAAACGATGAACTGCCGGCAAGTGTCATCATGAAACATGCCGGTGCCTCCCAGGGCCTGAAACCACAGACATCTTCTTTATCTGGCTTTCAGTGGAATTTTGAATAGACCATTGCAAGACAAATTGTTACAGTCCTTGTGTTTCCTTTTTATTGTTAATACGGCTGTTACATTTACAGAGAAAAAGAGCTTTTATATAACATAAAGCATTTTTTTGTGTGTTGCTTTCAACTAATGTTCTATTTGTTTTGAAGACAGTTCATCTTAAATTGATATAGAGAGCCTAGAGTACAATTGAAAGTATAATTTTGTCCAATTGCCAATTAATCAGAAGTTAAAAGCACTTGAGCAGAGAATTGGCCAGACCCTCTAGTCAGAGGAAAACAGGGATCTTCTCTGTCATATAAATGAAGACATTTCCCACTGAAGGAAAAATCTCAGAAAAAATGAATAGGCATTATTGTCACATTATCCACATCATTTAATTTTGTCTTCTCTCTTATAAAATTTGTCACAGAACAAATAGATAACATCGGATGTATGTGTATTACCACTGGTGACTTAACTATCAGCATGATTTAGGGATTCTTCTATAGCTGGGCATATCTTTTCCTTTGATGCCTGAGAATTAAAGCAGATTCGATCACCTCTCCTCAGTCATAATCATTTGCATTTTAGTCTCCTTTCCTTGTGGGGCCTTAAATTTAGCAAGGATGTTATTTCCCAGTTCAAGGAGAAGCAGTCCCTGTCAGAATGCAATTGTACATTTGCATAGAAATAAGTTGATTTCAACAACTGTTCACAAGCACAACAAAAGTGCTTGTTGTGCACTTTGGGCAAAGTGAGATGTCATCTTTTATTATGGTATGAATGTGACCACCATCTTATTAGAGTTGCAAATATAATTTATATTCTTCCTTAAACAGTTAAGTCTCTTGTCTCTCATTACACTCTGCTATATAATCAAGAATAGTCTTATCTTTCCAGTGTTGTATAGGCTACAGTGAGTTCCCTTCTCTTTTGGGAACTCTTTTGGGCACTTGAAGAATATTGGTGAGTTTAATAATTTTTTTTAAAAAGTCCTAAATGATGGCATAAACATAGAAGGACTGATATACATACCATTGTCCTTCATTTTCAGATAGCATCCGATAGATAATGTTGCTATCAGTATGTGCAGGGAGAATTTAAAAGGCCCACAAAGATGACAGACAGTTGTGTCCAGTTGCATACAAAGGACGACTGATTTTACTTTGTCTCTAAACTCATACTGACAGTCACCCTTCTCTTCCTCTCCAAGATTCACCACCTACAGTGAACCATGGAGTTCTGTAGTGGTTATGGGCCATGTTGTTCTTCGTGCTACTGTTTGGCCGCAGCTTCTTCGCATCCATTAAATTTGGGTTCTTATGAAAGCTGACAATGTGTGTTGCCTTGTAGCCTTCTGGGGCTTCTTTTGGCTACCGTGTCTAAAGTAATTTTATTTTACCTGCAGTACAGCAGCTGTTTATGTGTCCTTTACTCATCCATCCTGCACACATTAGCACATATTCTGTACTCAAGGGAATAAAAAGGTGACTTACTGCTAATACAATTCCGGGAATTCATTTGTAGAGAGTCTACCTGAAGCTTAAAAATTCATTAGAACTATGGCCAGGCATGGTGGCTCACGCCTGTAATCGCAGTGCTTTGGGAAGCCAAGGTGTGAGGATTGCTTGAAACCAGGAGTTTGAAACCAACCTGGGCAACAGCAAGATCCTATTTCTCCAAAAACTAAAAAATTAGCTGGCCATGGTGATGCATGCTTGTAGTCCCAGCTACTTGGGAGGCTGAGTCAGGAGAATTGCTTTAGCCCAGGAGGTCAAAGTTGCAAGGATCACACCACTGCACTCTGGCCTGAGTGACAGAGTGAGACCAGGCCTCAAAAAAAAAAAGTGTGTGTGTGTGTGTGTGTGTGTGTGTGTGTGTGTGTGTATAACCTTACTTAGGGCTTAAAAAATGCTATGTTATCCAAATTTTTGCCATCACCATCCTCATTATCATCAACATCACAGACACTAATGGAGCAGTTACTTTTTAGGAGGAAGGCACTGAATGAAGTCTGTGTCAGAATCAGCTCATGCAATAATCTCCTTTATGAAAAAATATAAAAAGTGAGAGAGGTATGATGAGGAAATTCATAATCACAACACATAAGTATCTTTCTTGGAGTTATAAAAATGGGTAAGCATGTGAGTCAAAACTATGGAACAGTGGTAAGTGGCCTTTTAGATTTGTTAGAAACACAAATAAAATTACTGATGGAACCAAATGTTTCACTTCACTACATCACAATTTTCTTTTTTTAAAGTGCATATAATGGTAATATTTTCTTCATGGGTTTGTAAAAGACAAAAGAATTCATATATTTAATATGTTTATAAAATTTCCTGGTACATAGTAGATAATACGCATTTAGTTATTGTTGGTTGTTTTGTTCATTTAGTTGGCAGGTCAGAGCTACCATGATTCAGTTATCTTTGAGATATCTAAAAAAACACTAATCATAATTTGCTCTAAGTAATATATTTTAAGTGGTATTAATTACTAATTTTCAATGATTTAATAGTTTGGTAGATACTTTTGAGTGCCTATAATAAAGAATTAAAGCTTAAGTACATATTTTTTTCTTAAAAAATATATTTGCTCTATGTTTCTTCTTATAATCTGGCTTATTTTCACTGTAATTAACCCAATTGTATCTACAGAATTATGTGTAATTTTGATAATGCCTCATTTTAGTAAATGTTACATTGGTCATATCAGCAACAATTGTCACCTTACAAAAAAGGTTAAAAAACTGTTGAAAACTTTGCATAATTATCAAAGTCATCAGCAGGACTTAAATTATTTAGGATCTAAAATATCTTTATTTTAGAAAAGTGCATGACTGAAATAATCTGAGTTTATACCATTCTGATTTACTTTGTTGGAAACAAAGAATGAACCAAATGTGAGTTACTTTGAATGGAGAGTATCTTTAAGGTGTCTTACAATGTAGGGGAGTTTCATGTTTGCTTATAAATCCCATTTCTGCTGACAAGCATCAAACACTTTGGTAAATAATATTGAACCAAATGTCTGTTTATGTGGAATAAAAAAGTATAATACCACAAAGAGAGATCATAAAAATAGAGAACATTTTTAATGAGTAAGAATAGTGCTCTCTAATGAACAAAAAAAAATCATTTCAACAATTTTACTGTGATAGATGCCTTTTCTTTAGAGTACCAGAAATGAAAGGCTAGATAGTAATTCCTCCAGAATTATTGCTATTAAAAATAATATAGAAATATTACTTAAAACATTCACAGTGATCTTCCTTGCTAACCGCCATTTATTTTTAAAAACTACATATTAATCTTTATACTGTGGGCAAGTGATTTTTTGAGAAAAATACAGCCATCCTTAAATTGATGAATAATTTTTCCATTGTCTTTTTGTGTTTAACTCAGTGGGTTCATATTTTCGATTCCAAAATGAAATTAATTTAAACAATATAAAGAGAAATTTCAGTGGTTTTGAACCATCATTTTCTGTTTAAATATTGCCTCTTTCTTCTGAAACTCCAGTAAGATGGATATTAGACATTTTAAGTAATTATGACATGATTTCCACTTTTTTCTCACTCTGCCCCCATACTGCATTCTGCTTAATTTCTTCAGATACAACTTTACGTTCAATAATTCCCTCTTCAGTTTCATCTTCTGTTTAATCTTCCCACTGAGGCTTTTTAAAAATTCTTAAACAATTATACTTTTCATTTTTGGAAGTTCTATTTTTTTTGTTGTTGTTGTTCATTTTTAAGATGGAGACCTGCTCTGTCACCCAGGCTAGAGTGCAGTGGCACGATCTCAGTTCACTGCAACCTCCGCCTCCCAGGTTAAAGCAATTCTCCTCCCTCAGCCTTCCAAGTAGCTGGGATTGCAGGCACACGCCACCACACTCAGCTAATTTTTTGTATTTTCAATAGAGACAGAGTTTCACTTTGTTGCCCAGGCTGATCTCCAACTCCTGAGCTCAGGCATCCACCTGCCTTGGCCTCCCAAAGTGCTATCACACCCGGCCTGGAAGTTCTATTTCATATATATGTGTGTGTGTGTGTCTATATATATACACATATATTTATGTGTATATGTGTGTGTGTGTGTCTATCTATGGATATATATATACACACACACATATCAAAATATACAAAATATATTTGTACATATATATACATATATCTATGTGTATATATATCTATGGATAGATAGATAGATAGATAGATAGATAGATAGATAGATAGATAGATAGATATCTGCCTGGTCTGTTCTTTCTTGGTAATCTCTAAATGCTACCTCATATTTATTATTTTTATTTCATCGTGTTATGCATAGTTATTCTATATTGCAATTCTCCAGTGTCTAACACTTTGATCCCCAAAATTTCTTTGTGGGCCTACTCAGCTGTTCACTGTTTGTGCTGAAGTTCAGTCTTGTGACTTGCCATGTTTTTGGTGATACTTGTGAACTCACATCTGCTTATTCTCCATCTGTGTGCTCTTGAGTTGCTATATGGGGCATGTTGTTTCCAGAAAAGTTTCATGTCCACTCTTGCTCGAGGTTGGGGGATTTCAAGTCAGCATGTTTGAAGGAAGAAAATGGCAGCTCTTTATCCTTCTTCAAGCTGTAGCATGATGTAAACTCTCAGGTTTAGTTCCCAAACCTTGCTCCACTGGCCCAAGGTTCAGTTTTGAATTGGAACATTGTAAGGAGTATTTGCTGTCAGGCAAACTTTATTCTCCAGCTTTCTGGTTTCTCACCACCACCAAATCCAGGTTTGGCTTATGGTTTGTTTCCTATTTTATGTATCTTTTGGAGGAGGCAGGCCAAGATCACTGGAGATATTTCTAATACCTGTCTGTCTTGAGGACAGATGAAGCATGAGGACAAATGAAGAGTATTCTGTTTCCATTTGTTAGGCAGCAAAATCTGTTTATAGTACCACACCTATTGGCTTAAATGCAGAAGACCAAGACCCCTGTGGACCATTGAGCCCTAGATGAATGACTGCACTGAAAAAGGCTAATTTCTTTATGTGTTTCCTTGCCTGGTCCTCTTTTCCTATGCCCCATCCATCCATGTTCCTGTGGCTGATATTGTGGAAAACCTAACAATACACTGTGGACTAACAGAGCCTAGGCTCTGCCATGATCGTGATAAAGCAACATTTCTATATTGGCCACTTTCCACTGGCCCACCTTCCATTAGAGTTAGGTTTCCAAAAGTGACTAAGCTAACTATGCTGACAACTGACATAATACCACAGTATCAGTTTATAGTTCACATAAACCCCATTATCTACTCAGGAAATTACAAGTTTCCTGTTTCTTCTTGAAGCAGATAAATACTTGAACTTTTGTTTAGATTATGCTCTGCTTCAATCAAGATAGATGAAATAGCATATATAAGGCAAGAATGAAGGAAAGTGTCTAGATTTCTATTTGGGAAAACTAAACTTTAGTAAGAATGTCATATTGATTTCATGCACAATAATATACATACTAATTTTATTTTTTTCTATTTTTCTGGGTTTTTCTGTGGTTCCATGTCAGGAAAAAAAAAAAAAATGAAAAGGAAGCCCCATTGATAATTGTCTAAGAGAAAGGCAATTATTTACAAGCTTCTTTAGAGATTTCTGGAATCCTCTTTCCTCTTTTTAATTTTCCAAACTTCTGAAGACATTAGTTTTGCAACATACATTATGTCTTGGTAAAATAAACAGCTTAATAAAAATACATGATATATTTCTTTAAGGGATGGAAGTAAATAGAATATAAGTTGAATCTATCTGGTGGTAAAATAAATAATGTAATACCTCTTAGAATATTAAGGAAATGGAAAAATATATTGTTTGTAGTCATCCATCACTTAGTATTGAGTTAGTGAAAAAATGGAAGAACACCTCTGAATAAGTGTATGCTCTTGTAAAACAACATCCATGATACAGAATGGGCACATACAATATCCTGTCTCAAATAGTCTATCAGTGTCAAAACTCAGAGACTGCTTTTCAGATGTACATTCCTATTCCCGTTGGCATTTGTCATAATAACTTTGACTCAACATACAGAATTTCTTGTTCCTCTCTATAAGACTGAAAGGTACAACCGAGAAAATAATATAGCTTAATGTTTTTCCCTGGGAAATTTGGTGCCTCCAACCAAGTTAACACATCTTTCAATCACCTGTGATATTGCAGAATAATGGCAACTACCATGGAAAGATGAAATAAATGTGGTACGGTAAAAACCAGGAGAGGCTAAGGGCATTTTACCCTTGCCATTCCTGAGGAGTTGATTGCCTACAGATGTAAGTGTACCTTTTATCATATAGATGGAATTTCACACAATCGAAATGTGTGATATATAACATGTAGAGGGTTTATACAAAGAAAATCATGAAAGAGGCTTGAGAAACCTGAAAATTGATACATCAGCTAAATAAAATGGCAAAAGAAACTAAGAAAAGTAGGCTAGAATTGTTGATTGGAAGCATGGAGAATGTAGTGTCACGGAAGCCAAGGAAAGTGTTAGAAGTGTAAACTGTGTGAAATATTCTAAAACTATCAATACAATAAGATCTGAAACTCTAGAATGGGGATTGTCTGTATGTAGCTCGTTGGTGACCTTAACCAGAAACCTTTACGTGAGTGGTGTGAACAGAAGCCAAACTGACTGTAGAGTGAAATGGACGTGGCCGAATAGACAGCGTGCCTATGGATGTAACAGTTTCCACTGGCATTTTCAATCCTTCCTCTTTGATTCTGTTTTATTTTTCCTGATAGCATTTATCACCAGAATCAAAGAGGAGCAATGAAAAATGCCAATGGAGATTGGGGCAATGATTCACTGAGAAGGTGCTTTTTGTTTTTTGTTTTTGTTTTTGTTTTTGTTTTGAGACGGAGTCTCGCTCTGTCGCCCAGGCTGGAGCGCGGTGGCGCGATCTCCGCTCACTACAAGCTCCGCCTCCCGGGTTCCAGCCATTCTCCTGCCTCAGCCTCCCGAGTAGCTGGGACTACAGGCGCCCGCCACCGTGCCCGGCTAATTTGTTTTGTATTTTTAGTAGAGACGGGGTTTCACTGTGTTAACCAGGACGGTCTCAATTTCCTGACCTCGTGATCCCCCCTCCTCGGCCTCCCAAAGTGCTGGGATTACAGGCGTGAGCCACGAGAAAGTGATTTTTGAGTAAAGACCCGAGGGAAACAAGAGAGCTGTCTTGTGGGTATTGATGAAGAGCATCTTAGATGGAGGAAAGTTCATGTACAAAGACCCTGAAGAGAGAATGTGTCTGATTTTTCTATCAACAAAAAGGAAGCTACTATGGCTGAATAGAAGGAAATGTAAAATCAGATCGGATAGACAGTGAGGCGCAGAACGCGCATATTCTAGTGGGCTGTGGTGGATAATTTACCTTTTACTCTGAGACAGGAAGACACTAGAAGATTTTTAGCAGAGGAGTGACATGCAAAGACTTAACTTTTAACACAATTACTGTGGCTTAGGTGTTGTGAACACTCTTGAGAGGCAAGAGCAGAAGTGAGGAGCTTATTTTAAAAAATGAAGAGAGGAACATGGAGCTGGGATCAGAGTGGTGCCTGTTGGGTTGGTGAGGGGTGTTAGAATTCTGAATCTGTTTTTAAGATAGAGCTGACAGGAGTTGCTGATTTAGTAAGTAAGGCTTTTGAAGGGAAAGAGGGCATCAAAGGTGGCTACAAAGTTCTTAGCATCAGAAATAGAAAGAATTGAATTGCCATTATTAAGACATGGACAGTAGATAGTAGAACAGTTTCTGGAAAGGAATGAGAATATCAGGAGCTCAAATCTGTTAAGTTGAAGATGCTGTTAGATATCCATGTAGACATATCAACTATTGTAGATGATTATTGGATATATGGTCCTGAAGTTCAGGAGGACATGTGGACTTGAGATATAAATGTAGGAATGCTCAGGTTGTAGATGATATTTAAAGAACTGAGATTAAATGGAATACCTAGGGAGTAAGTGTGGAAAGAAAAGGAAAGAGGTCAGTAGTTGAGATCAGAGTTACACGGAATTTAAAGGCTGACACATGAGAAGTAAAATAGCAAAGACGTCTCAACATGAATAACCAGAAAGGTAGGAGGGAAAGCCAGGTGATATGGTGTCTTGCAAAGGAAGTGTCTCCAAAAGGGTAAAAATCAGCTATGTCAAATGCTGCTACATTAAATAAGATAGCAACTGCAAAATGACAGAGGCTGTAGTGACACGGACTTGAGAAGAGCAGTTCTCAAGAAAATACAGATTAAAGCCAAATGGTGTTTCTAACAAAGAACTTCTTTTGATTCTTGATTTTTAAAATCTGTCACCATCAAGCATTCCAAACACGTTAAAAAAACAACGTATAAAACTGTGCACTATTGATAGGAATAAAAATAACAAACTTCTAAGAAAACTATTTTGGATTTTTGGATTTTTTCCAAATATGAAGATGGGCATATACTGTCACTCTGTAAGCCCTATCTAGTTATATACTGTAAGGAAATGTTTGCACGTCACCTACAGGAACGTTTGTAGTTGCTACTATGAATAATGGTTCCAAACTGGAAATAACCCAAATGCTCATTAAGAGTAGAATGGATAAATTAATGGGTGGCAAATTTCTACAATGAAATAACAATCAGCACATAATGAATGAAGTACAGTTATAAGAAGCAATATAGATGATTCTTAGGAACATAATATTAAGGAAGAAAAGCAAATCTCATAGAAGTCTTAGAATAGTTTCTATTTAGATGTGATTAATAAACTTAATGAACTAAACAACGGAAACATTCAGGTTACAAATATATGTTGCAAAATTATAAATTAAGGCAATAAAATTGTAAACATCAAATTCATGATAGGGGTCCCTTCAAGGGAAAAGAAAATTTATTGGTTTTAGGGAAGCACAATAGAACACTTCCTAAATAGTGAGCATATACATATTTATCACTATCATACCTCACATACTCTATATGTTACAAATATCAGTGTGTATCTATTCAGTAGTTAATAAAAACAAAAATAAGTCTTTAGTAATCTACTAATATAATTTAATAGATTAATATATTAATTTATATTATGGTACAGATCAATTCCCCATGTTATATAATCTCATAGTTTCATGTAGCTCTTTTTGTCACATAAAGTCTTGATTTTACATTTATCTATGCAAATATTTTATTATCTGCTACCGTTTTAGGGAATACACTTCATAGAATATGAAATACACTCCACAGAGTATGAAAGAATTCAAAACTATGCTTCTTGTCCCCCCATCATATAACATTTTAGTATACTTTTAATGAATATCGTTGTAAGTAGGTGTAAGTAAACGAGTGAATGAAAGAAAATACTAGCTCGTAGAATACACTCATCTTAAAATTCCTCGTTTTTGACTCTAGTATTTTAGAGCTTACAAATTAAATTGCAACATTTGAATATGATCTTCATTTTCCCATAACCTCATTGTAGTTCAAGTTTGTATAGAGGTTTTTATAGACCCTGCAGAGCAGACCAGTATAATATCCACCCATCCACTCATTTATGCAGCCATTCTTTGGCAAGTAAACATGACGTGGTGGGTCAGTTTAGGGGTGCCTGTGATTCAGCAGCAGACCGTGTAGACAACGGTGCTAATTTAGTGGATATTTTAATCCAAACAGGTAAATGAATGTGAAAAGTTCATTTAGTGTTAAGTGTGGCCGAGGAAAGTAAACAAAGCAATGGGATAAAAGTAGCCTGAGAACTGAGGGGCAGGAAGGCTTCTGGGTGGTCAGAGAGGCGTCATATTTGAGAGGGGCGTGAATAAGAAAAAGAAAGGGGCCATGTAAAGTCATGGAAGAACTGCAATTCAAACAGAAACAATGAAAGAACTGTGGCGAATATCAGCTTGGCTAATTCAAGGAAGAGAAAAAGGCCACGATAGCTAGAACAGTGTTAGTGACAACAGTCAAGGTAAGGAAAGTACAAACAAAATGGATCACATAGGTTTTATAGACATGGTTGAACATTAGATATAAATTCCAATTACAATAAGATGCCACTGAAAAATTTTGAGTAGGAAAATGATATGTGCAGAAGGAACTATAAGGACACAAGAGGGGAAAGGAGTCCTATAGTAACATTTTTGGAAATGCATATCAGTTAGAATGCCAAGTATTGTTTTGTTAGGATTTGCCGTGACTTACCATGTTGTCCCAGAAAAATTATTGCCTATGTTGGATAGTACATTTTCTGGTCTTTCTAATATCTGTTCACATATTGGCAAAACTTTCTAAAATATTTTCCTTTCATTTTAGTTTGCAAAAGATAGACAATGATTTTCTTTAGAATGATTCAGGCATCACTCCACCTGGATCTAACAGGGTACTTTTGGGCTAGACTTCTATCTCAATTCGACTCCAGGGTTAAGATTTTGTGAATTATATTATTTCACATTAGCTTGAGAATTATGAGGCAATTCTAAACCTGCTTCAAGAAATTATCCAATGCATGATAAATCATCTTTTTTATTATCCTCACAGTTGCTGCTGAACTGTTCAGATAGGAAAGAAGTATCATACCCTTTTATTAGCTCGGACAAAAGTGGAAAAGCAATAAAATGCCCAGAAAAGTGCCACACAGGGGCAATAAAGTTGTGATAAAAATGACTTGGAGTTTGTTATTCATACCTGCTGTTTGGCAACCAGTGCTTAGCAAACAGGCAAGGGCCTTATATTATAGACAATAAATTATTCAAAACCAGTGAGTTGTAAAACTTTAGCACCGAAGTCTTAAGTATTCTTTCTTCCCTCTCCTTCTCTTTCCTTCTTTCTTTCTCTACTCGGAACCTAGGGCTTAAACTATGTAAAATGGAATCTGAAAAGAAAAAGCAAATAAATTATGAAGCAACTTACTTCCACCAGAGGCACAAAAGCAACAAAATTGCTGCCATTAAAATTTAGAGTATTCACAAATCTCAGAAATCCAATCCAACTGAAATTCTCTAGGAACCAAACCACACACATGCTCTTGGCAATTTTAGATATTTTGCTGTTTACATATCTACTGCTGTCACAGTAAAATTACTTTCTCTTGAGTTTCTAATATTTAATTCTACTGTTGTAAAGAATCTAAAATATAAAACTTATTGATAACAGGTCTAAAACACAAATTATATGGAAATTAACTATGACCAAAATTGTAAACCAAAGGAACAAAATGTAAATATCACATTCAGCTGCACGTCCTACAAATAACTCTTGGGTTTTACCTGGACATAATTGTTCTTCCTGACTTCGACCCCTTGGCATTTTTCTCTTGGGAGGCACCTTTTTCTTTTTTTTTTTTTTTTTTGGAGATGGAGTCTCACTCTGTCGCCCAGGCTGGAGTGCAGTGGCCGGATCTTGGCTCACTGCAAGCTCCGCCTCCCGGGTTCACACCATACTCCTGCCTCAGTCTCCCAAGTAGCTGGGACTACAGGCGCCTGCCACCATGCCCGGCTAATTTTTTGTATTTTTAGTAGAGACGGGGTTTCACCGTGTTAGCCAGGATGGTCTTGATCTCCTGACCTCGTGATCCACCCATCTCGGCCTCCCAGAGTGCTGGGATTACAGGTGTGAGCCACTGTGCCCAGCCTGGAAGGCTCCTTTTAGGGACTCTGATGTAGGTGCACTGATGGTTTTACCATTCGGGAAATGATTGATTCTAGACAATTATTTTTGGAGAAGTCCACCTGCGGTGGAAATTATCTTTCTAAAATAATTTCTCTAATTATTACTATTATTTTACAAGTTTTAATATCTAGTTGCTCATGGGGTATTATCTTAATATGTTATGTGTTATAAACATGTCATTTCACACACCAATTATTCTTTTAACTTTCACCACTAGCCCCGCAATCAACCCTAAGTTTAATCACATGAGTTTTGCATGCTTCACAGTTTTGCTCATTTTATTTCTCCTCTAAAGCTTTTTAAGATAACATTAAGTAACCTCTTTTCTTTGAATACTTCCATGACTTCAGACCCCAGGGAAAAATGAATCTCTTCCCCCATAGTTTCCTATAGCACCAACATTAGGGAAGGTGGCACTAGTGGCCATAGCCATATTATATGCACCAAGCACAGTATCTGGGCTAGTGGTACCATACGGTTCTGTGTCCCCACCCAAATCTCATCTTGTAGCTCCCATAATTCCCACATGTTGTAGGAGGGACTCAGTGGGAGATGACCGAATCATGGGGGCGGATCTTTCCCCTGTGTTCTTGTGACAGTGAAGGGGTCTCCTGAGATCTGATGGTTTTAAAAACGGGAATTTCTCTGCACAAGCCCTCTCTTTGCCTGCTGCCATCCACGTAAGATGTGAATTTCTCCTCTTTGCCTTCTGCCGTGATTGTGAGGCCTCCCCAGCCATGTGGAACAGTAAGTCCAATAAACCTCTTTCTTTTGTAAATTGCCCAGTCTCGGGTATGTCTTTATCAGCAGCATGAAAACAGACTAATACACGGTATCAGCCTTGTGATAGCATTAATCCTCAGGCCCACACTGTGTGAAGCAGATATTGTTTCTACCACCATACAGTGAAAGAAATGGACACCCAGAAAGGTAATGTGCATTCTAAAAGTTAAAAGCTATTTTAAGAGGGGCAGCTATGATTCACCATCACTTTTGACATATTTTGCACCCTGTGCAGTTTTTGAATGCAGTTTCATCTGATTATATTTTATTAAGATCATTTTTTCCAATTGCCTTAGTAGGCCCATTGAATGTTTGTGAGTGCAAAGAGATTCATATATTTATATTTGAAATATTTAAAGTTCTAAATTATCTCTCATGCACAGAGGAGGTTCAGCCCGAGGCCCTGCAGCCAGCTCTACCAGCATCACCCTCATCCTGCTCAGGCTAAAGCTAAAAGTGCAACTTCTACTACCTCTCATCTCCCTCCAGCCCTGTGACCTGTGAGCCTCAGGGGTACCCGTTATTGGCTGGGACAGAGTAGAATAAAGGTGGCCTGGGCCTAGGGTGAGAACTGCCTGAACCAGGATGTGGGGCTGGGAGCCAAGTCTTTTTCCATCTTTCCAACTTCCCTTTTTAAACAGGTTTTCCAGGCAGTTCTAAATGCCTCCCAAACAACCGCCACCTGGGCTGAGAGGAGGGCAGAATCATGATGATCTTGGGAGATGGCCAGCTTAGATACCTGCATTGGGGAATTTGGGGTGGTTGGATGTAAACGACATGGTCATCCTCTCTCTGGCCACTCTTAACACCTCCCCACTCATCTTCATTTTCCTCACCCAGTCCTCCCCATCCTACTGCCTGGGGAGGTACACTTCTGCGCACCGTTATTTTCTTTTGGTTCAACAGGTTGCTAAATGGTTCCATAACTGTCTCACAAAAACATCTTTTTAAGTCCTTATGTTTCCAAGCTTATGAACTTTCTAAGACTTGGGACACAGGAAAGGAACCCCTGGTGCCCAGGTCTGCAAGTGTCACTAAACTTAGCTAGATGCCGATTACAGGTGCTGTGTTTTAGTCATCTTTTTACAGTCCTTGAAAAGTATTAGGGGCTGAATGATTGTTAAATAAATTTTAATGAGATAAATTATGCTTTCCATTTTAATCATCATTAATAGAGAAGTTGTTTTATCCCCAGGGACGCATACATAGCAGATTCATAATTTCAGAGATGTTTAATAGTCACTTAAAAATTCACATGTTGCTATGAGTCACAAGACCTTCTGACTCATAGGTCTTGTACATTGCTGTTACATTTTGGTCATGTTCTTCCTGTTTTTCCTTTTTATTTTCTTTTGTATATTTTTGCCAACAGGAGAGTTAATTGGCATTACTCAAATGACTTGTCCACATTACCAAAGATGTCCCGGTACTTATGCAATATATATACAGATATATAGGTTTGTTCCACTTAAAAATACTACTCATTCTTAAACATACAATTCCACAGATTCTTCACAAAACCACTTGCTGTTGAGGAATTCATTCATTCATTTAGTCATTTTACAAATACTGAGCACCTGTTCTATGCTAACCACTGAATGTACAGCAGTAAACAAAACACTGTTCTTATTGATCTTTATTCCCCAGACCCCCTTACAATCCATTCTCCTCAGAACATCAAAGATGATATCTTAAAAACATATATTGGAGAATGGAGAATGTTATTCCCATGTTTCAACTCTCCAATGCCTTTCTAATACATTAATCTAGGCTCTTGGCCCCTATCTTCTAGGCTCTTGCTGATCTCTGTTTTTTTTTTTTTTTTTTTTTTTTTAAGACAGGGTGTCACTCTGTCACCAAGGCTGGAGTGCAGTGGAACCATCATGGCTCACTGCAGCCTCCACTTCCTGAGCTCAAGTGATCCTCCCACCTCAACCTCCCAAGTAGCTGGGACTAAAGGGAGTAACCACTATGCGTGGCTAATGTTTGTATTTTTTATAGAGATGGGGTCTGGCCATGTTTCCCAGGCTGGTCTCGAACTCAAATGATCCTCCCACCTCAGGCTCCTAAAGTTCTGGGTTTACAGGCATGAGCCATCGCACCTGGCCATTGGGTCATTTTTAATCTCTGCTGCCATTTTCTCACCACTTTCCAGACACTCTGGTCTTTTTGCCCTTTAATACACCAAGCTTGTTCCTGTCTCAGTCCCTTTGTATGTGAAGTTCCTCGGTCTGGAGATGTTTCTCCCAACCTGTCACAGTGCCCCAAGTCTCAACTATAAAGTTACCTCCTCAGAGATGCAATACCTAATCTACCTTTCACAAATTGTCCTTCACCCATACCTTAGTCCCCTCAGTCACTTGGTAACATATATTTTTGTTGAAATGGCATCTCATTCTGTTGCCCAGGCTGGAGTGCAGTAGCACAATCTTGGCTCACTGCAGCCATGACCACCTGGGCTCATGTGATCTTCCCACCTAAACCTCCTGAGTAGCTTGGACAACAGGTACAGGCCACCATGCCTGGCTAATTGTTTTAATTATCTGTAGAGATACAGTCTTGCTATGTTGCCCAGGCTGGTCTCAAACTCCTGGGCTCAACTGAGCCTCCTGCCTTGGTGGTAACACATCTTATGTTCTGCATAGCAATCACATGTACATGAAAGTCTCTTAAAAATGATGAATACCTTATAGTCTCTTCTACAGAGAACTTATTTCTAAGTTCAAACAAGGAAATCTGTGGCAGTGGTGTGGAGTTAAGCAAAAAATTGCATTTTCTGAATCAATAAATGCTGAGTTGATATCATCACATTGAGATGAGAATAAGGATACCTTTTACCAAAAATATGCTATAACTCCACAGCTGTAATTTCAGGAAATGCCTGTATTAGTTCATTTTCACACTGCTATAAAGAACTGCCCAAGATTGGGAAATTTATAAAGGAAAGAAGTTTAATTGATTCACAATTGAGCATGGCTGGGGAGGCCTCGGGAAATTTACAATCATGGCGGAAAGCAAAAGGGAAACCAAGCACCTTTTTCACAGGCGACAGGAAGGAGAATGAACCCAGGAGGAACTACCACACACTTATAAAACCACCAGGTCTTGTCAGAACTCACTCAATATCACAGTAACAGCATGGGGGAGACCACCTGCATGATTCAGTTAACCTCTACCTGGTCTCTCCCTTGACATGTGGGAATTAAGGAAATTACAATTCAAGGTGAGATTTTGGGTGAGGACACAGCCAAGCCCTATCAATGACACTTTATATAGTTCAATGATTTCAGCTTTGTTTTTCCCATTTCGGTTACTCTGAATATGGGGTTCCTTTTATCCTTTTAGTTGAGGTGTTTTGCTGTCTTTGACTTGAGCTAGTAAATGCTTGTTTCATAATTACTTGCAGATATATGTGTGTGTGTGTGTCAGTGGACATTTAAAAAATTTCTAATGTGCAACTCAATGTGTATTTGAAAAGACATTATTTAACTTCAAAAATGCAGAGAGTCCTGCTGAAGATCTCTGGTAACCACTTAATGCTATCTGTTATGGTTTATTAAGGAGATATATCCTGAGGGAAGGCAGTGGAAATACTCAAAGGCATGTAATGTGCTAAGACTAAAAGCGACAACAGTTTTACTGGTTTCCTCAGGAGGATATTACATTTTGGAGTTAGTTGCCCTTGGTTATGTACTTTTTTTCTTTATGTTTGTAATCTTCAACTTATGGAATACTATGTTTTTTTCTCAAAATGCTTTGCCTACTTGTAAGGAATTAGTTACAGATAATTCATATCTTTCAATCTAATTGTGTTTCTAACCTTTTTTTCTTGGATAGTGGCCTTTATATTTTAGAGAATTGCCTAAAAAGTAAAATAATATATCTAAAAAATATCAAAATGTTTGGTAGGTTATCTCTGAAAACTGATTATGCTTGAGAACTGGTGGAAAGTTTGGGGGGGGGTTCATTTGCCTTTTAAAAAATCTCTATATCCTTTAAAATTTCCAGGTAAGTTTTTATATTGGCTATATTAACATGCTAGGGCTGTCAAAATGAGGCACCACAATCTGAGTTACTTATATAACGAAAATTTATCGTCTCACAATGCTACAGGCTATAAGTCAAAAATCAAGATCTTGGGGCCGGGTTGTTTCCTTCTGAGGGCTGTGAGGGAAGGAAGGATCTTTTCCAGACCCTTCTCCTTAGTCTGTAGATAGGTGTCTTCTCATCTCCCCGCTATGTGTGTCTGTCTTCAAATTGTCCCTTTTGATAAAGATGCCAGTTATATCAGATTAGAGGTCACCCTACTCACCTCATTTGAACTTGCGAACCTCTGTAAAGACCCTATGTCCAAATGAGGTCACATTCTGAGTTACTAGGAGTTAGGACAATTCAACCCATCACATTGGCTTATTACAAAATTCTAATTTTTCACATCAACTGACTTTTTAAAAATGATGAATGTGTTCATGCTATTTTGAATATGTTTCAAATTAATTCATGTTTTATCTCCTACATAGTCTCAGTATGGAAGTAGAAACAAAATTCCTGCTGACACACTGATGTTTCTCAATGGTCTTGTATAGGAAGAAGGTTCTCTGAAATCGAAGCTATGTGACGTGAGAAGTTGAGTTGGGGAGACGTTAAGTTGTCCTTTCCTTTGCTCAAGTAGTTTCACCTCATCACCCTTTATCTCTTTCTGTAGTGATCATGTTTGTTTTCATATAATGTCTTTCCTAGCTACATGAGTTATAAAAATTTATTAACTAAATCTCATAAAAATTTTCTTATCAGTGACAAAGTCAATGTGTGAAGATTTGACATCACATTCCTTTAAAAATCAATTGACAGGGTTACGCTTTGTCTTCTTAATCACAAACCAAGAAAAGTTCTTCAATTTGTTAGAAGGCAGAGCCAGCAGTTTTAGATCTGGCAATTGGGATTTACCTCAAGTCATCTTACACTCCTTTTCAGGTTTTAACTATTTCCCAGAAGAACCTAATGGAAACAACTCATTTTATTGTTAATATTTTATGTATTATTTATATATCATATTTATATATTTGATATGTTATCTAAAATAACATGTTGCATATAATATATGTTATATTAATATGTTATTTTACACATAAACTATTTTAACATATACATGTTATCCTAATAGGTAACTTTTTTTCTGGAAGGTTCATCCTCCATCAACATTTAACATTCAATTTGTGATTTAAAGGCATTATTTCGGTCTCTGTATTTTGTCCATTTAGGAATCTTTTCTGCTTTCTTTTCTTAGTTTATTCTCTTATGTGTCAATATTTTTAACAAAAATAATAAATTTTATTTACAAATGTAAAGGATAATTACTGGTGAAAATTAATCCTACGAATAAAATAAGAAAGAAGAAAGTTAAGATTTATTTTAAACCTACAATGCAAGGCAAATATTGTAAACATTTGGGTCAACATAATTTCAGATATTAGCTACATATCCATCTACCTGTATCTCTACCTATGTATCTGCAAAAATTGTAATGGTTATGAACCCTCTTTTATAATAATAAGTAGGCTTTTTTCACTATATGCCAAGACAATGTTACATGCCAATAAGTGTACACACATACACAACACATGTACATCTAGTTATATATTTTTAAGGATCCATAATATGTATACACACATATATGTAAAGATATATATGAACACAGAGACATATATTGCCTTTTTAATGACTGGATATTTTATTTTTATTATGTTAACTTTGAAATATGTAATAATTATGTTATAATGAATATAATAGAGTTTAATAATAAATCATCTATATGCCCAAAACACTCCTAAAAAATAAATTATTATTCATAATGCCCCAAATTGGGAAGCATCCAAAATTTTCTTCAACAGGTGAATGGATAAACAAACTGTGGTCACTCATATAACGGAATATTATTTCGTGATAAAAGCCAATGAGCTATCAAGTCACAAAAAGACGTGGGGGAACTGTAAATGCATATTGCTTAGTAAGAAAAGCCGATCTGTTTACACACTGTATTATTTTTATTTTATGACATTCTAGAAAAGACAAAACTATGGAGAATATTTTAAAAATCAGGAGTTAATAAGGGGTTGGAAGGAAAGGGGAGGGATAAATAAATGGACTACCAATAATTTTTAGGGCAGTGAAATGCTTCTGCATAATATAATGATGGTGCATGTCATGGGACAGTGTGAAAACTCACACAAGGTAGAGAGTGAAACCTACTCTAAATTGTAAACTTCAGTTTATAATAATATATCAATATTGGCTAATCAGTTGTACCACACGTACCACGTAAAGCAAGATACTAACAATAGGGAAAAACGGGAATGGGAGGGTGCCGATAAGAGGCTTTAGTACTTTCTGCTCAATATTCTGTAAATCTAAAACTGTTCTGAAAAATAATCTGTTTTGAGACAAGTTCTCATTCTGTTGCCCTGAATACCTTTAGTTATCCCATCCTGTGCAATCAGTACACGCCAGTACAGTTTTATGTCTAGAAAATCTGATTTTGTGCTATACACAATTATATCCATTTTTAACAATTTCTAGTTTTAATATTAGTAATATCTAACATTTATTAAATACTTATGTATGAGATATTGTTCTAGATAACTTTTAGTTATTAATACATTTGATCCTCAAAACAACATTTCATGCAGGTAAAAAAAAGTTGTTTTATTATTACCAATTTTCACATAAGGAAACACAAGTCCAGATGTCATAAGAAGTTTATTCGTCCAGTTTACAGTTGTTAGTTGAGATATGAACCACAGCACTTGGACTCTAAGGTCTATGTACTACCCCTCCATTCTCTGGTGCCTAATATGATGTGGTAGCAGAATTTTAAAAATTTGTCTCCACCTAAAATTACAAAAGGATCTGTACATAATTTTTCTCCTGTCCTCACATCTTCCATATTAAATTATTGTTTGTAGTTTCTTAAATTTGTATATATTCTATTACCAACTTATTTTATCTTTATCTTTTGCTCTACAGAGAAAACCTTCCTCTATCCCGTAATCATTTTTTTATTGAGTTAATTCTGCTTTTTACTCAAGACTCTCCCTTTTCCGTAGCAGACATTCCATAATGTCCCATTATATGTTTCAGTGGCGAAAACTGCACGCCTGTGTCATAGCACACATAATGGTGGGGTTTAATTTTCTTTTTTCCTAACGAGCATATATTCTCCTAATGCATATTTTACCTCTAAAATGTAAACTCCTGAGGTCAGGATTATGCCTTACTTTTTGCGTCTAAAGGGTCCAGCAAAATTTCTGGGACATAGTACTTGTTCAATAAATATGTGTTAACCATGAGTATGCTAGGGTTTACATTTCTATTTAAATAATTCTGTCTCTTTTTGACAAGTATTATGGGTTTTCTTGTTATTTGGTCATTTACTATCCCTGCCTCAATCAGATAATACCACCTGTTTATGTTAATTTGTCTTTGTACAATAGCAACCACCAAACTATCAATAGTCATTTGTTTTTTATTTTAAATAAATGTGGCATGAAATACTATATAAAAATAATTAACCTAAGAGGATTAAACAAACAAACAAAAATCAGACATAAACTTGTATTTAGTGGATGGTAAAAACTTACTGTTTTTAAAGAGGAAAAAAATAAATTCCAAAGGCCCTACTTTAATGAGAATGCTGGGTTTCCTGTTCTTCTCTGGACTTTAAGATATGTCTCTTTTATCTCATTCCAAAAGTATGCACTCTGAATTTCCTAAACAATATTGCAAATGATCTCTTCTTTAAGAAGGAAGATGAGAATCTTAATGAACACAACTAGGCTGGTCTATTAATTATGCTTGCCTTAGAATGCTAGGCCTTGAATTAATGAGTTGAGGGATCAGGTTGAACTGGTTTTAGTCAAACATGAAATCCTTAGGAAGCCAAATAAATTCTGAGCTGGTTTAAGAGTCAATAACCCAGAGATTTTAGACCCTGTTGTCTTATGTAACATCCTTGCAATAGATGGATTGTTTACCACGTAGTAGCCCCGGTTATGGGTAGAACTGGTCTTACTACATTCATTTAGCCTGGATAGAACCCAATCCTAGTACTTACTGACTTTGACTGTAATGGAAGCCACATATTGGCAGAGAGAGCACAGCCAAGTCATGTACAAGAGGGACCATGAGCATCATTTGGGCCAATAAGAAAAAATTACTTAATTGTAAGTGTTTCTCATGCCCTAGCTCCAAGTGAGAGAACAGTGCCACCTCCTATGCTTTATTAGTAGACCACATTGCCTCATTGTAATACTATGTAACCATATAGTAGGATCCATTCTTATCAATTCAGTAAATTTATATTAAATATTTATTACTTTAAAAAGTTTTTCTTACTCTCTTTTCCCAAGTCCCAGCACTGACCCCTAAATCAATGCAGAATATATTCCAGCAGTGCTTGTTCTCTGGACACTCAGTCCAGATTTCACTAGGTCATGTCAGTATGCTGGCCTTATGGGAGGGAGAAAACCAAGGCATTCAATATCCCTGCCCATTAGATCTAGCAGTATTGAAGCTGCTTCCCTCAGGAAGTACAAGATGAAGGATTCCATGACACAGCTCAACTCTCACCTGCAAAAATTCTGTGATCCAAAGGACTTTTTTTTCTCCTGAAGTAGTCCTAAAGTCTGGGACTCCACTGGCTTTCTCCACAAGCTTCAGTTCTACGTCTCTGTTGGATCTCTTTCTTTTGTCTTTTTTTTTTTTTTTTTTTTTTTTTTTTTGAGATGAAGTCTCGCTCTGTTGCCCAGGCTGGACTGCAGTGGCCTGATCTCAGCTCGCTGCAACCTCCGCCTCCCAGGTTCAAGCGATTATCCTGTCTCACCCTCCCGAGAAGCTGGGATTGCAGGCATGTACCACCATCCCTGGCTAATTTTTTGTATTTTTAGTAGAGACAGGGTTTCATTATGTTGGCCAGGCTGTTCTCAAACTCCTGACCTCAAGTGACCCACCTGCCTCGGCCTCCCAAAATGTTGGGATTACAGGCGTGAGCCATAGCGCCCGCCCCAGATCTCTTCCAAGAGCACTTCCTTCCCTTAAACTAGTGGGTCCAGATCTTTGACTCTTGGTTTCCCTCTGCAACTCATCCATCCAGACAGTTCCTTGGCACCACTGTCAAAATACTGTGGTCGTGCACATTTCTGGATCTTCAGGGCAGAATAATCCTGAAGTTTTTGTAACCCTTCCAAGGAAGGAGTTCTGGAAAACATGACTATAATTTTGAGACTGGGATGAAATTAAGTGAGCTTTCCTGATAGGAATCCATACAAGTCTTTAATGGCAGCTTTCTTTCCTGAGCCTTTTTCCCCTCAACATCAGACTTTTGTAAGGACTTTTTATACCCAAGAGCTGTACTAAGCACTCTATAGGAAAGGATCTGATGAACTCCTTCGGAAACACTATGTGACCAATTTGTTAATATCTCTGTTTTAAAGATGAGGAAACTGATGCTTATAAATAGAGTGTCTCTATTTTGTTTCAAATTCTTATTCAGCCTTTAAACTTAACCCTCAAGAGGTTAAGACTTTAAAATAGAAACTTTTTTTCCAACAGGATGCTTCAAAATACCAAATTAGATGTGAAAAATTTGAATAATATCATCATCATAAGAGAATGATGGATCATAGGGTATATTTTATGATGCATTTGTTTTATTTCAGCTTCTGCCTCAGCAAATATATCTCGATTACAATGAATAAACTTGAAGGTGAATTAATAAAAGTTTACTTGATTACTATGTAGGAGAAGGGATGGGTATAATTATTTGCCTCGATGATACAAATTTAGAGAAAAAGAGAGGTAAGAGGTCTGAACTTATTGACTACTCTTCATGTTTACATTCAACCAGTATTAATTCCAGTAACTACCATCTGTTCTTCTTCCAGTCAATGCCTGTCGATTAGGAGAAGCCGCAGATTCAGCCCAGGAGTATTTTGATCTTAGATATAGGTTGCGTGATGACTGGCAGAAAATGCTATAGAGTGAGGTAAAAAGATTATGATTCTCCTCTACTTACCAAGGTGTCCCATAGTGACAAACCTAGTGATCAGGAAACCCAGACTCCCTTACCATCACCTCACTCCTTTGTTCAATTTTGTTTGACCATTTCATAGGCTGACAAGCATCAAAACATGGACTCCCATACATTGGAAAAGTAGCTGGATCTTCCTCCAGTGTTGTAAAGGCCACTGTGGTCAAAGTTTTCAATCAGAATTACTAAGATTGACCGAGACAGGAGGCTCACTTAAGACCAGGAGTTCGAGGCCAGCCTGGACAACGTAGCAAGACCCTGTCTCTAGAGAAAAAATAAAAATTAATTACTAAGATCATACTTACTGGAAAACTGGTTCTCAATTGTCATTGAAAAGAAGTCCTTGTTATTTTAAATGCTTCTGTATCTTCCATTGAATTTTGTGAGACTTACCTTCTCATTTCTTCTACATTAATATAACCTAAAATAGTCCCTGATCTTGATTTCAAGTCAGTTGAAATTCAGCATTCTATAGGCAGGAAATGTGGATTGATTGCCTGGCCTCATTTAATGTGGGAAACATATCGATTTCCTTAGATTTACTCATTTATTCTTAACATACGCTATATTTTCTTAAAGCTAAAAAAATTACTGAATACCAATTTTGACTCAATTGAGAAAATAACAGAGTAAATCATGCTGCAAATTTCCATTTTAATAAAAGTCTGAAGGAGAAAATCAGCATTCTTTTCCCCCCTCAGATGACTTCATTCTTTCAGATCAGTTCTTTCAATCACCAACTATTTGTTATTAATGATAATGGGAAGGGAATGCATATAAAGTATACAATTCTACACAAGATTGTTGTTTTCTGTGAACATAAATTAATATTACGTCATTTATTTTTATTTGATTCTTCATATTTAGACCATCACACTAATAGTTTTCATGCAGAATCAATCAAACAGGCAATAGGCACTCTAGTCTAATAACTACATTTAGGTGTACTTTGGTCTGAATAACATGTTTATGAAATTCTTAAGAGATTTCTCTAGATTTTTTTTTTAAAGAAATCTTTACAAAACTATAGAAGCACACACAAAATAGGGAAAGATACTATTGTAAAAAGGTTGAGGGCAGGATTGTGCAATTCTAGGATAAGGATTTTTTGTTGTTGTTGTTGTTGTTGTTGTTGTTGAGACAGAGTCTTGTTCTGTTGCCCAGGCTGAAGTGCAGTGGTGTTATCCAAGCTCACTGCAACATCCACCTCCTGGGTTCAAGTGATTCTCCTGCCTCAGCCTCCCAAGTAGTTGGGATTACAGGCACATGCCACCATGCTCTGCTAATTTTTATATTTTTAGTAGAGATGGGATTTCACCATGTTGGCCAGACTGGTCTCGAACTCCTGACCTCGAGTGATCTGCCCGCCTCGGCCTCCCAAATTGTTAGGATTATAGGTGTCAGCCACCACAACCAGCCAGGACATTTTAAAAGGGGGGATTATTAGTGGGTAAAAGACCTGGTGTTAAAGAGCAGTTCTCAGCCACAACATTTGAAAACAGAACAAAGAATATACAGAATTAACAACTGCCTTTCCTCCCCACCATATCCCAGTTTCTCCCGCTGTCTGCTGAGTTACTTGCGGGTTCCACGATAGTCTCTGCTTTAACCACTCATGCTTCTCCCTGCACTTCAGGCTGAAAATTCTCTTAAGACAATAAGTAGAGGCAAACCTGGGGCTCATCTTCTAGGTTCCCCTCTCTGAGGAATCACTGTCTTGTGCCGCCTTGTGTCAGATGTTTGAAAATCATTGTCATATATTTTACCAAGTTACATGGTTGTTTCAGGCAAGAGGGTAAATTCAGTCTCTATTACCCCATCATGACTATAAATCAAAGTTGTATTTGTTTTATTAAAACTCTAATTTTAAAAACAGACAAAATTTAAATTTCTATTGATAGTTTATATGCAGATCAAAATTGGCCATCTCCATTGCTCCTTACATCCTACGCTGTGTCAGGAGTTATCTTGAGATAAAAGCCTAAGTTTCTTAATGCAAGAGATTTGGCAATGACATCATTTCCCTTTCAGTATATAAAGTTAACATAACTGGCCAGGCACAGTGGATCATGCTTGTAATCCCAGCACTGTGGGAGTCCGAGGTGGGGGAATCACCTGAGGTCAGGAGTTCGAGACCAGCCCATCCAACATGGTGAAACTCTGTCTCTATTAAAAATACAAAATTAGCTGTGTGTGGTGGCAGTTGCCTGTAATCCCAGCTACTCAGGAGGCTGAGGCAGGAGAATCGCTTGAACCCAGGAGGCAGAGGTTGCAGTGAGTTGAGATCATGCCATTGTACTCCAGTCTGGGCAACAAGAGTGAAACTCTATCTCAAAAAAAAAAAAAAAAAAAAGAAAAAAAAAGAAAGAAAGAAAAAAAAGTAACAGGTAATGTAACATTTCTAAATAAGGAGATCTACAGTTTCTATGATCTAGAGTTAAGCACATTGAATGGTCAAATATTCAAAAAACATTTACCAAGACAAGTCACATGTTAAAGATAACTAAGAACAAGAGAATAATGAGTAAATTATTTATCTGTCATGTGATAAAGACTGTGAATTCTTCATCAGCCACATTATCAGGCAATAATGATGATCTAATTGAATATGAGATGTTGCAAAAAAGTTTAATGATTGAGTATCCTGAAATATGCATTTACATTTATTATTTTGAAAAATGAATTGCATTATAAATGGGTTCCTTGAGATATTAGAAATAGTACTTTGAAAAATCATGATTAGCATGACATTTGAACAAATACAACAGAAAGGCTGGTAAAACAGAACAAGAGCCCAGAGAAAGACCCATGTGTAGAGGGTCATTTGATTTTTTGACACAGATTACACTGCAATGCTGTTGAGATGGGAATGTCTTTTTAGTAAGTGGTGCAAGGTTAATTAGATATCTACATAGGAAAGACCAAATCAAACCTCTGTGGTACAATGCACAAAAGTCAGTTCTAGCAATGTTGTAGATCTAACATTAAAGTGAAAAATAAAGCTTTTGGAGGAAAGCATAAAAGAATACCCTCAAGACCTTGGTAGAAGCAAAGATTTCAAAAGGGATAAACTTAAAGAGAGTTGAGAGATAAGAGCCAACTACCATCTTAAAAGAAGATATTTACTATCTATTTTTGAGAAAGGATTCATACAGAATATAGAACAATCTCCTAAATGCAAAAGATAAAGTATTAACCCAGTAGAAAAATGGACAAGAAACCCAAGCAGCATTTTATAAATTATGATATCCAAAAGCCAAAAAACATATAAAATGATTCTAAAATGTATTAGTCATCAGGGAAATGTGAATTAAAGCCTCATACGTAACATATTGACTACAATGAAACAGACAGGAAACACCAAGTTAATAAGAACGAGGAGTACCTAAAAAAAAAAAAAATTTCCCTGCTAGTGTGAGTATAACTTGGTATCAACATTTTGGAAGGGAGATTATTATCTAAAACCTGAAAATGTGCGTGCCTTATTATCTATGAATTCACTCTTTCATAATCACCTTAAAAATGTGAATATTAATATGCATTTGTACATAGTGGGAACACACTAAAACACATATGCAAGAATGTTCATAGAAATATCTTTTAAATTAACCCAATGTGAAAAGCAACCTAGAAGTTAATTTACAGTAAAATGGACAAATTAACTTGTATTCATACAATGAAATACTACATAGCAATTGCTATTGTTGAATGAACTACAACAGAATGTCTCAGTAATTCAACTAATTCACCATAGGTTCTTCAAGAAAATTCAAAAAGTAAATGAATGAATGAATGAAAAACTCATTCATAACTCATTCATAATTACTCAAATAGAATGAGTAGTCAGAATTGTGTTTTGTGGTACTTATTTTTATAGAGTATTTTTTTATTCTTGAACTTTGATATTAATGTGCTGCAAACAATGTTTTCTCATGCTTGCTCACTTTTCAAAAAATTACACCCTTTATAAAACATAGAATCTGTTGTGCACGTATGTGAACCTTGAAAACGTCATTTTATTAAGGAATTTTTCAAGCAGTTTGAATGCATTCTTTTATGCAACAAGTTGATTGTTCCCTAAGGCCACATGATGTGCCACATAAGTAGCATATAAGAATAATTCTTGGCTGGGCATGGTGGCTCACATCTATAATCCTAGCACTTTGGGAGGCCGAGGTAGGTGGATCACTTGAGGCCAGGAATTCAATATCAGCCTGGCCAACATGGTGAAACCCCGTCTTTACTACAAATGCAAAAATTAGCCAGGCATGGTAGTGCATGCCTGTAATCCCAGTTACTTGGGAGGCTGAGGCAGGAGAATCGCTTGAATCCAGGAGGCAGAGGTTTCAGTGAGCCATGATCACACCACTGCACTCTAGCCTGAGTGAGACTCCATCTCAAAAAATCATAATTCTTAGAAACTTTTATTTTTGTGATATGCATTCAGAAAGAAAACACAATAACCCACTAGGGCTTTAGTCAAACATGTTCTAGAATGAAGAATTTTTTTTTTTTTCCTATAGCCTTAACCAAAAATTCAACTAGAATTTCTCAAAACTTACTTGTACTTGTGTATGTAGACACAATTCAGGATGGTCCTAAAATCATCTAATTAAGCACCTGCAAAGTGTATTTTCTATTAATATTTCCTGGTACTAAGAGATGATGTTGTATGACACATAGAGCCAAAGGTAAATATCTGGAGCTTTACATTCACTTCAGAAACACATGTAAATATATAGAATCTACACTGTATTCACCACCATTGGGGGTATGAAAAGGGGAAGAAATGGAGACACTGTAGAGCTCATAGGTTTAAGGGGTTGTTTTAAGATCCTATTTTAAAGTGCTACATAAAAGGGAGATTAAAGTTCAGGATAGATTCATTTCCTATTAATATGGACAGGCCCACATAAAACTTCACAAATAGGTTAGGGCCTAGGAAAAATTTTATAATAAAATTTGCCTTCGCTATCTATGTATGACCTTGTAAAATTACTTCTCTCTTCTTCTTCCATCAGATACCTGACATCCTCTTGCTATCTAACTCATCTATCCCGTCTTCACAGAAGCCATGTAGGGGAGAGTTAAGGTCTCTCTTGGCCAAGGTCCTGAATTTCCTGCTGCTGCCTCACATGGATGGCTGCTGCCTTATCCAATCATCCTATAGCTTGCCCCAAACACCCTCCTGTGCCCCATACTGTTGGTGACGGAGAATCATTTACGATGCATCTACCGTTTAGCAATACTCTGCAGAATGTCTTCTGGGCTCTGATGTCAGTCTGGAATGGAGCTCCATCTGTTTCCCAGTATTCAAGGTATCCTCTCGGTTTTTCATGTTCCAAGTTCTTAGCTTTCTTACAGCGGTCATTGATTTTTCCCCCACTTCTGTTTGCACTTATTTGTATCTGGTGTCAGAGGGGGAGACTTCAGCAGTGATCCGTCTGCTATCTTGAATTCAAAGTGTTGTCTGTGCTCCTTGAAAAAGACACAGCTAAAAAAGTGGCAAGGCGTAGCGGTTGTGAAAACACCCCTCTCAGATCTGTGACTACAAGAAGTGGAATGACTGAGGCCCAAATTCTCTGTTAGTCACATTCACCTGCGTTCACGCAGCATATGGACTCCCAGCCAATGACAGTGACATGGAGGCTTGCTGCTCCAGAAAGATGCAGGGCACCTCTGACCTGCAACTATTGCCTGATGTTTTCCACAATGACTTTGCTGAACTTTATTTACAATATCACTAATATCTAAGATGCTCCCATACAGCCTTCCCTTTCTGTCTCCTCTGGGATCCCTCCTCCAGCCTCTTCTGGCTCCCTTCCCATTTTTTCTCACTGGCGTTTTCCTACTACATTTCTTGTGTAATTTATCCTGTTTCTGTATCTGCTTATCAAGAACTTGGAGAAACACACAGACATGAATACATATATACACATGTGTTATGTATGAAAGCTGAGAGGAACTAGCATGGAAGTTTGCTGTATTTTGAGCACAGGAACAGGCTGAGGAGTTGGGTAGGGAGTAGTGGGGACCAGGGGTTCACCTACCTAGTGGACAGATAAGCCAGGCTTCTCTACGGCATAAAACTGAAGGCTGAGGAAGAACTCCACTTATGTGAAACCTAAAACACATGGGAACTACTGCCCAGACTGTAGCTCCATAGAAATGCTTAGCTACAGTGGATGGGAGAGCAACGGCAACACCTCAAACAGAAGCAAAGTCAAATCCCACCCTGGATCGGTGGCGAATGAATCCACTGTCATTGCAATTGGGATTCTGTGACTACCAGGATAGGATGTGAGTTTAGACTGTACTTCTTGATGACTTGGAGGGAACCACAAGATTTCTAGACAAAAGAGATCAGTAGAGAAAGACAGAGGACTAACATTTCTATTAAAATATGCTTTTAAGCTAAAGTTACAAATCATTTTAGGAAAACTGACAGCAAGGAAGACACGATATCAAAAATAAGAAGGTAAGTTTATTCAAAGTGAATTTTTTTCTGAAAGCACAATGCCAAATAAGTTTAAAATAAATATGCTTTGCATTTTTAGAAAGATAAAAGTAAAACATCTGTAAAAATTTTAAAAATGAAACAATTATACTAAATACAGGTATTATATATTTATTTACTCTATACATTTTAAGGAGATAGGTAAATATAAAAAAGAAAGCATTAAGATTGTACAGAAGATAGACATAGCAGTTCTAATATACATCTAAGAATAGTTTCAGGAATGGAGAACAGTATTTGAAGAGCTAATGTTAAAGATTTCCAGAATGATAGGAGTCTTGTAGGAACTCACCGAGGAATGAGAAGGATTAAAAAAAAATCACACTGAGACATACCATAGTCTATGAAACATCAAGAATAAAGAGAGACTGTTAAAAGCTCTCAAGGACAAGTGAGATTACCAAAAAAACAAAAACCAAAAAGCTCAATTATTAAAAGATATCTTATTACTATGACACAATCTTCTAGAATACAAGAGATTAGCTTATTCTATGAAGTAACAGAATATAAGTTAGAATGTTTCCATAAAAATTATCATTCAAGAGTCATTGTGAGTAAAGCATTTATGAATATTTAAGTAAAACTAAAGTATTTGAACACTTAGAGAATGTGCTTTCAGCGATAAGAAAAGTAAGTCCGGAGGGAAGGAGTAAAATGCAAGAAGCAAGTGTGAGGGATAATACCATATAAAATATAAATCAGATGGTACAAAATATAGAGTATGTAAAATTTCATATAAACTATATTTATATTCTGCTTGTTTATTTTTTATATTAAAAATGATATGACTTCAAATTTTATACAGACATTACAAGAAGGGAATGATAAATAGATAACTAAAGAAAATCCATGTATTTTCTTGTGTAGCAATATAGTAGTGATACCAAAAATAGAAACTCTTCTTTAAAAATACAGTATTAAGCATTATGAGTTACTGCTAGATGAAGAAAAATGCAAAACTTCCAAATCAAGAAAGGGCAAAAAGGGACAATTTAGAAAAAACTGCTTACCTTCTTTCTTTTATGATTTTTTCCTTTCCTTGAGTCAAACTCTTCACTTCCCATCACTTTAAAGGCTCCCAGAACTGGGGATGAGTGGAGAAGTGTTACGGTCTCAATGTTGGCATATCCCCTCGAAATTCATATGTTAAAACCCACTCTAAGGTTGTGGTATGAAGAGGTGGGGCTTTGGGAGGTGGTCAGGTTATGAGGCTAGAGCCCTCATGAGTGGGATTAGCACCTTTAGATCTGAAAGAGATTGGCTGTCCCTTCTACCATGTTGAGGACGCAGCTAGAAGGCTCTGTCTCTGAAGCAGAGAGCTCTCACCAAACACTGAATCTTCAGGCACTTTAATCTTCCTAGCCTCCAGACCCATGAACAATAAATTTCCACTGTTTACAAATTACCCAATCAAAGGTATTTTGTTATAACAACCTGAATGAACTAAGACCTAAGATGGGGAGGGAGGCAGAATCCATTCCTATCATTGCAATTTTACTAATATTTGGGTTTTAAAACCAGAAATAAAAATAAAATAAATTTAAAAGATTTGATGTGAAATTCTAGAGTCCACTTTAAATGTTTACCTAGCAAGGGAATTGATTTTACAAAGGAGTAGACACAATGTAAGACATCCTTAGAAAGGAAGGAAAAGTCTGTAATAAACAGGTATCTGAGCAGAAATCGGAGCTTGACAATTGTATGACATCAAGGTAGACTGGGGACAATGCAACTTCAGAAGCTAGGGAATTGAAACCTGACTTTTGTCTTTTAACCTATGTGCACACATCTGCAAAATGTTGAGCAAATGCTATAGTGGTACCATGGGAAACTGTCAATATTGATATAGCCTATGGATAAAGGGAACTCACAATTTAAAAACAGACTAAGCAAACCAACTTCACTATGTCAAAGAATTCCAATTACAATCATTTTTAAGAACTGCCGCATGTGAATATCTATTTGTCATGCCTCTCACTAAGATTATCATCAAATCTACATCTTTTAATTTAATTATAATTTGTTTGATTTTTTAAAACCATGTGGTCTTTTTTAGTTTCTTGGTCATGCTATCTCAGATCATAACTTATAAAATGATACCATCTTACTGGAGAGTTCAATCAATCAGAGCAATGTGTTTAATTAAAGTTTTCTTTCTATTTTTCTGTCTTGCTTTAGAAGAAAATTGTCTATAGATTTCTTCATGTAGATTTTCATTATTATACCTTAATTACTGCTATATTTTCAGAGCATGTACAGCCTGTTACCTGGATAAAAAAGCAATTCACTGTCTTCTAGACTCACCTACTTTAAATATAGACAGTCCTTGCTTTGCATGGTAGTATGGGACAATAAAATAATTGAAGTTGAACATGTGATAAGTAAACTTGGTCATTAAAAAAATGGAGATTGTCCCATTAACTTTAAAATGTTTTTTACAAACATTAAAAATCCTTTTACTCTCTACTATAAATGTATACAAAAGTTAAAAAATAGTAGTTTAATACACTGTAATTTAAAACATTAGAAACTGAGGACTTAAATGTTTTACTTGCTTGTAAAAAAAGTTAGGAGTAATTTGAAAGTGTTTTCATTGTATAATATATAGTATAGAGAAAGACTTTTATCATGTTTTAGCAATTTGTCATACTCTTTTCTAAGTCTACTTTAAACAGTGTATCCTTTTGCCTTCCAGTTGTGAAATATCCCTCAGTTTCTTTAATGTGAAGTTTTTGTCAGCATCAGTTCCTCTCGAATGTCTTAATTCTTTTTGTTACAACCACTTTACTAATTTTTGTTATATTTGACTTCACTATGGTCCTCTAGCCACATATCTATAGTCTCTTGAAATATGACAGTTTTTATATTCCCATCGTCAATTACTTCTCCTAGAACTTCGTTTGCATTTTGTTTGAACTTTGCTTCTAGCATTATCACTTTTTGTTTCCTGGCTACATTTTTATCTTTCTTGGGCAGGTTCCTCTCTCGGTATTCATTTTAGTAAAATGTCATGTGGGTTTATCACTGGACAGCAAGGAGGAAATATAACTACATGCTTTGCTGTCTGTACATGAAATTAACAACATATGTTCTGTGACCAGTCAACAAAATACTTTGAAAGAAGTGAACATATATTATTTAATATAGTGACTGTGGACTAAAGAGTTTCTATCAAAGTTGTGCCTTATGAAATTACTCACAGTTGAATACACTATGGTAACTGAAATTTGAACCATGCTGTTGAGGAAGTAATATTTAACTAAATGGTGATACATGAGAGCCGTTCATATGAGAATCGTTCAAAGTGAAGATTACTGGTACAAGAACACTATTAGGTTACAAGTTTAAGGAGAGAAAACAATTTTCCATATCAGGACACACACAAATGCACACTGGCTAATATCAATATTAACAAGAATAAGAGAGCTCTTTCACAATAATATGATAAATTCAGGACGTAACGTAATAAATACATAAAAAACTAAAATGAGAGATACAAAGTACATGAAGCAAACCTGTTATAGCTGGAAGAAGAAATACTGAAATCCAATATTGATGGAGATTTCAATATCCTCTCTCAATGATTACAGAATGAAATAGATAGAAAATTGTTAGGAACACTCAAACTATGAAAAAGCTAGACCTAGTTGATTTCTATAGAGCACTTTCACCCAATGACAGCAGAATATACATTTTTTAAAAATTTGCCCAGAACGTATATCAAATGTGGGGCCATAAAAGAAGTCTCAATACCTTTAAATTTGAAAGTACTGAAATCATAAAAATATGTTTTCTAATAACAGTAAGATTGAATTTAAAAACAAAAATGAAAGATATCACTAAAATTCCCAAATATTTACAAATTAAACAGCATAACTTTGCATAATCCATAGATTAAAGAGAATATTATGTCTAAAATTTGAAAATATATTGAATTTAATAAAAATAATAAAAAAAAAACATCAAAAAAATGGAAGAATGCAGCTAAATTGCCCTTAGAAACAAATGTGTAGCATTAAACATTAGAAAGGAAGAAGAAACTTATTCCAAAAAATGTAGAAAAAAGTAATACAGATAAGACTAGAAATCAATGAAACTGAAACAGAAAAAATAGAGGTGCCTTTGTTTTGTGCAGCTATAATGGGATTCCTGACACTGGGTAATTTGTAATGAACACAAATTTACTGGGTCACAGTTTTGAAGTCTAGGAAGTTCAAGATCAAGGGGCCAGAAGCTGGCACAGTCTTCTTGCTGTATTATCCCATGATATCCCATCATATGTCTGTTTTGTGCTGCTACAACAGAGTACCTGAGACTGAGTAATTTAAAAAGAACAGAATTTCGTTCTTACAGTTCTGGAGGCTGGCAAGTCCAAGATCAAAAAGCCGCACCTGGTGGGGGCCTTCTTGCTGTGTCATCTTATGGTGGAAAGCAAAAGGGAAAAATACCATGTGCAAGAGGGAACAAGAGAGGGCTGAACTCGCTTTTATAACAAGCCCACTCTTGCAATGAACCCACTTGCACAGTAACAACATTAATCCATCCATGAGGGTGGAATCCTCATGACATGATAACCTCTTAAAGGTCCTACCTCTCAACACTATAGCATTAAGGATTAAGTTTTCAATACTGAAACCTTCCAGAACACGTTCAAGCCATAGCAAGAGGAAATCAATAAAACCAAAAGCTTGTTTGACTACTCTAGCCAAACTAATCTGTATAAAAAGTGGAAACATAAAATATCAATGAGAGAGAAGACATCACTCAATATTCTAAAGGCTTTAAAAAATAATTAGAGAATATCATGCCAATATATTTGAATGCTTAGAAAACAGTAAATTTCATGGAAGACACAAACTAACAAGATTCATACCACTAAAACCATATAACCTGAAAGGCTCTATTTCTATCATAAATATTTAGTTTCCAGTTAAAGCTTTTCCACAAAGTAAATTCATTACAAGTATCTACACCGTTGAATTCTATCAAACATTTTAGGAGGAAATATACCAATAGAGGTCAAACTATATCCGAAAATACAAATGGAGAAGACAATTGCCATCTGATTCAATGAAGTCAACATTATTCTGATACCAGAACCAGACAAATACATTACAAAAAAGGTAAACTACAGGTTAATAGTTGTCATAAAACTTATTACAAAAATTCTCAACAAAACATTAGCAAATTTAATCTAGACATAAAAATAACATCATGACTCAATGGAACTTACCTATGAGTGCATGCTTGATTTACATTTCAAAATTAGACAATATGATTAACAGATTAAAGGTGAAAACCATATTTTCATTTCAATAAATGCGAAAAAAGGCTAAACAGATTTATGATAAGAATTCTAGGCAAAATTGGAATGCACAGGAAAAATTTCCTTGTTTATAAAAGGTAATTACAAAAAAGAAAGAAACCTATAGCTAAGGCCAGATTTAATAGTGGAACACTTAATTCTTTACCCCTAAGTTTGTTAGCAAAGCTAGGTTTTTCATTCTCACAACTTCTATTAAATACCACACTATAGATCATGTGTAGCAAGTAGAAAAAGTGATAAAATGGATATTACAAAGAAGAAGTATGATTATATATAGAATACATAATTTCTTATAGAAAAACTTAGGAAATCTGTGCAAAAATCACTGAACTTTTATGTTAGCAAGGTTATAAGAGTCAAGGTCAATATGCAAATATCAAATGTATTTCTATGTGAAACTAATGTGAAAAAACACTTTTTACAGTACATCAAAAACAAAAAATTGAAGGAAAATGTTAAAAAATTTAAAAAGGAAAAATTAAACAAAGTCTGCACCAAACCTTTCAACTGAAAATTGTAAAACATTGCTGAGAGAAACTTCAAAAGACCTATATAATTTGTGAGCTATACTATGCTCATCGAGCAGGACACTTAATATTGTTAAGATGCTATTTCCCCCAAATAAGTCTATAGATCTTACAAAATCTAAATCAAAGTTCCAGTAAGCATTTTATAAAACTGGCAAGTTTATTCTAAAATGTATATGAAAAAGCAAAGCATTAATAACTAAAATATGCAACTCATGCTTAAAAACCAACAACAAATTTTGCAGAAAACATAACTGTTATAATAAGATTAAAAAAATGAGTGCTGTAGTCTGCTCAGGCCAACATAACAAATTACCATAGGTTCAATATCTTAACCAAGAGAAAGTTATACCTCACGTTTTTGGAGGCTAGAAATCCAAGACCAGGATACCAGCATGGTTAGGTTCTAATGACAACTTTCTTCCTGGCTTGCAGACAACTATATTCTCGCTGTATTCTCACATGGCAGAGAAAGAGAGATGAAGAGAGATCTCTGATCTCTCTTCTTATAAGGGTATCAGTCCCAACATGAGGGCCCCATCCCCTGACCCCATCTAAACCTATTACCTCGCAAAGTCTCCATCTCCAGATACTGTCATATTGGGGATTAGAGTTAGGGCTATAACACATAAACTTTGGGGGAGACATAATTCAGTCCATAGCAGTAAGCTAAAGTTAATCATAATGTGTATATTAGACATGTGTACATTAGAAACTTCATTAGCAAAAGTGAATGGTGTCTATTGCATCATTGTTTTAAACAATATTTTCATGATCTATGAAAAGGATATTTTGCAGCCTAGTTATTTTGAGAAGCATATGTCTTAATATTCATTTGTTCATTTATTTATCTATTTAAACCTGTATTCAACATCACTAAGAGATACTATGGTGCTGATTTAAGGGCCCAGTCTCTGGAGGTGAGCACACAAGGCCTGAATCCCGTATCTGCCACCTAATAGCTGAGTGACCTCGAATAAGCTTTATTAATCTCTCTCTGCCTCAGTTTACTAATTTATACAATGAAAGTGATAATAGCACCTATCTCAAAACTGTTGTGAGTATTAAATCAATTGCCACAGAGTGTCAGATATGTATTAGATTAACTAAAAAAATTAATTCATATTATTAAGTAGTTATGAGCATATACTATAGGCCAGTAATACTATGTGACTGCACATAAACAAAAACACAACTTGAAGCAAAAAAAATTTTGATGACAATTCCTTATCCAAGTTTTTCTCATCATTTTTCACCACTTGAGTTGCTCATTTATATCTAGATGTTTTTAATATCTTGTGACTGTCAAATATGGACCAGATTTTTAAAAGTTTTATAACACATGGCAGGATGTATTGCAAGTAGTTTCCAGAATTGATAAGAGAAAACAAACATATCAAATTTCCTTATATTTTAAACATGCATTTGAAAAACATGTAGCAGATATTTACTGACTTCATATATTTTGGTCTTAAAATTTTTATCGTAATGTCATTGAGTATTTTTCTTTTTCTTTTGAAGTTTCTTGATTGTATTTTTTTGTTGTGGAAAAAAAGGCACTGTGGTTCATGTCTGTAATCCCAGCACTTTGGGAGTCCGAGGCAGGCGGATCACTTGAGGCTAGGAGTTTGAGACCAGCCTGGTCAACATGGGAAAACTTCGTGTCTATTAAAAATACAAAAATTAGCTGGGCATGGTAGCAGGCACCTGTAATCCAACCTACTTGGGAGGCTGAGGCAGGAGAATTAGGAGAATTGCTTGAACCTGGGAGGCGGAGGTTGCAGTGAGCCAGATTGTGCCATTACACTGTAGCATGGGTGACAAGAGCAAAACTCCGTCTCACACACACACACACAAAAGCGTTCCGTGATGCATACATGTTGACATTTCCTTCCACCACATTTTGTTGACGTTTTTTACTTTACATTTTAATTCATCTAAAATTTGTTTTGATTTAAGTGGTGAGGTATGGTTTTGACTTTGCTATTTTCAATATATGGCTAGCTATTCGTTATCACGTTACTAAAACATCAATATTTCTTCTTTCTTTCTAAAATGGAAAGATGTTTCTAATGTTTAACTATAACAAATGGAGAAGAATGACAACACTTACTGAGATGGGAAAATGCAAAAGAATAAGAATATTTTGAAAGAAGGAGTAGAAATGATATATTTTGAAAATGTTTTATTAAAGATACTATTAATCATACAAGTAAAGTTGTCCAGTTAAATGTTCTGGAGGTTACATTAAAATTTTAAAACTTTGTCAATGGGAAAAGATGAATTGGATTAAAAGGTGATTAATTAGACTGGGCGTGGTGGCTCACGCCTGTAATCCCAGCACTGTGGGAGGCTGAGGCAGGCAGATCATGAGGTAAGGAGATCGAGACTATTCTGGCTAACACGATGAAACTTTGTGAAACCCCGTCTCCACTAAAAATACAAAAAAAAAAAAAAAAAAAAAAAATTAGCTGGGCATAGTGGCAGGCACCTGTAGTCCCAGCTACTTGGGAGGCTGAGGCAGGAGAATGGCGTGAACCCGGAACCCAGGAGGCAGAGCTTGCAGTGAGCCAAGATCGCGCCACCGTACTCCAGCCTGGGCAACAGAGCGCGGCTGTGTCTCAAAAAAAAAAAAAAAAAAAAAAAAGTGATAATTAGTCACTGGACTTTGTTATAAGGGTAAGAGTAATTTCAGTGAAGTTTTAAGAACAAAAGTCTGTTTAGGAAACAACCCAATGCCCATAACTGGTAAATGAATAAGCAAGATTTAGTGCATTTGATGCAGGAGAGGCAAACCTGCACATTGGGCCTTAGCTTGAGAGGGTTCCTGGCTTCACCCAGGAAAGAATTAAAGGGCAGGTCAGTGTTAAACGGCAACTGTTATTGAAGTAGCAGTATACAGCATCAGCAGAGGCATTGCTCCTTGCAGAGTAGGGCTCCCCCATAGGCAATGTGCCCAGAGCAGAATCTCAGAGGCAATTCTGCAGTCATATTTATACCCACTTTCAATTATAAGCAAATTAAGGTGTAGATTATGCAGAGACTTCTAGAAAAAGTATGGTAACTTCCTAGTCATTGGGTTGTTGATATGGAAAGGGACAGTAACTTTCAGGTGTTGCCATGGCAATTGCAAACTGACATGACACACTGGTAGGCATGTCTTATGGAAAGCTGTTCCTTCTCTGGCCCTGTTTCAGCTAGTACTCAATCTGGTCCAGTGTCCAAACCTCATCTCTGGAGTCAGGTCCCACCTCCTGAGTAGAGTTCTGCTTTCTATCTCATTTTCATACACTGGAACACTATATACAATAAAAAGGAGTGTATTACGGATATTTGTTTCAACATGAATAATTTCTTTTTAGTTTTGCTAAGTGAAAAAGAAAGATGAAAAAATACTACATAGTTTATAATTTGTTTATATAAAACACCCGTAGAGGGACTTCCTGATCGGAGCTTCCAGCCACTCCAGTCGATGCTCTGTGGCCAATAGAGATTTTAAAACTTCCTGGGACAGAGCTCCTAGAGGGAGGAGTGGGCCACCATCTTTGCTGTTTTGGCAATTTAGCCATACCAGCTTCTTGGCTTTGGAGAGCCCAATCTGACCAAGGGCAGAGCAGTACACAGTACAACAGAGTTGCTCTATGAAATTATGGCTAGATTGCTTCTTTCAGCTGAACCCTGATCCCATTTCTTCTAACTAGGTGAGACCTCCCAACTGGGCTCTCCATCCACCTCCTACAGGTGTGTTTGGGCTGGCAACAGGTCCATTCCTTGGTGGGATGGAGTTCCCAAAGAAGGAGGCAGGCTGCCACCTTTACTATTTCACAGGCTTCATTGGTGATACGTGTAGGTACTGGAAAATCCAAGGCAAATTGTGTCTGGAGCTCACCACTAGCAAACCACAGTAGCCCTATGGTAAAGTGGCCTGACTGTTAAAAGAAATAAAAATGCTATCCAAAGGAAAGCAGCCTCAAAGATTGAAGGTAGATAAGTTCACAAAGATGAGAAAGAATGAGCACAAAAATGCCAAAAACTCAAAAAGGCTGAGTGCCCTCTTTCCTCCAAATGACTGCAACACTTCCCCAGCAAGGGTTTGAAACTGGACTGAGGCTAAGATGGCTGTAATGATAGAAATAGACTTCAGAATGTGGATAAAAATGAACTTTGCTGAGCTAAAGGAGCACAATGATTTAAACCCAATGAAAGGAAGCTAAAAATTATGATAAAACAATGCAGGAGCTGACAGCCAAAATAGCCAATATAGAGAAGAACATAACTGACCTGATGGAACTTAAAAACGCACTATAAGAACTTCATAATGCAATCACAAGTATCAACAACAGAATAGACCAAGCAGAGGAAAGAATCTCAGAACTTGAAGACTTTCTAAAATAAGACAGGCAGACAAGAATAGAGACAAGAATAGAGAAAAAAGAATGAAAATAAATGAACAAAACCTCCAAGAAATATGAAATTGTGTAAAGAGACTGACTCTACAACAGACTGGGATACCTGGAAGAAATGAGGAGAATGGAATCAATTTGGAAAACATATTTCAAGATATCATCAAGAACTTCCCTAACCTAGCTGTACAGGTCAACATTCAAATTCAGGAAATGTGGAGAACCCCAGTAAAATACTCCATGAGAAGATCATCCCCAAGACACATAATCATCAAATTCTTCAGGATCAAAATGAGAGAAAAAATGTTAAGGGCAGTCAGAGAGAAAGGCCAGGTCACCTATGAAAGGAAGCCCATAAGCAAAGGAAAAATAAGATCTTTTTCAGACAAGCAAATGCTGAGGGAATTTGTCATCACCAGACCTGCCTTACAAAAGCTCCTGAAGGAAGCACTAAATATGGAAGGGAAAAAGTATTACCAGCCACTACAAAAACACTCTGAAGTACACAGACCAGTGATACTATAGAGAAACCACATGAACAAGTCTACCAAATAGCCAACTAGCATCATGATGACAGGATCAAATCCACACATATCAATACTAACCTTAAATGTAAATGAGCTAAAAGCCCCAATTAAAATATAGTGTTGCAAGCTGGATAAAGAATCAAGACCCAGGCCAGGCATGGTGGCTCACGCCTGTAATGCCAGCACTTTGGCAGGCTGAGGTGGGCAGATCACGAGGTCAGGAGATTGAGACCATCCTGGCTAACACAGTGAAAACCCATCTCTATTAAAAACACAAAAAACTTAGCCGGGCCTGGTGGCAGGTGCCAGTAGTCCCAGCTACTCGGGAGGCTGAAGCAGGAGAATAGCGTGAACCCATAACCTGGGAGGCAGAGCTTACAGTGAGTTGAGATGGCACCACTGCACTCCAGCCTGGGCAACAGAGCGAGACTCTATCTCAAAAAAAAAAAAAAGCATCAAAATCCATTGGTATTCTGTCTTCAAGAGACCCATCTCACATGCAAAGATACATATAGAATCAAAATAAAGGGATGGAGGAAAATTTACCAAGCAAATGGCAAACAGAAAAAAAAGGATTGCAATCCTAATTTCTGACAAAACAGACATTAGCCAACAAAGATTAAGAAAGACAAAGAAGGGCATTACAAAATGGTAAAGGGGTCAATTCAACAAGAAGACCTAACTATACTAAATATATATGCACTCAACACAGGAGCACCCAGACTTATAAAGCAAATCCTTAGAGATCTTCAAAGAGACGTAGACTGCCACATAATAACGGTGGAGGACTTTAATATCCCACTGACAATATTAGACCGATCATCAAGATAGAAGATTTCCAATGATATTCAGGACCTGAATTCAGCTCTGGAGCATATGGACCTAATAAATATTTACATAATTCTCCACCCAAAACAACAAAATATACATTCTTCTCATTGCCACATGGACATACTCTAAAATTGATCACATAATTGGAGGTAGAATAATCCTCAGTAAATGCAAAAGAACTGAAATTATAACAGTCTCTCAGACCACAGCACAATCAAAATAGAACTCAAGAATAAGAAATTCACTCAAAACCATAAAACTACGTGGAAATTGAACAACCCACTCCTAAATGACTTTTGGGTAAATAATGGAATTAAGGCAGAAATCAAGAAGTTATTTGAAACTAATGAGAGCAAAGAAACCTAGTTGCCGTGGATTTTTCAGTACCTAGAAGTATTACCAATGAAGCCTGTGAAACAGCAAACATGGCAGCCTGCCCTTTCCTCTGGGAACTCCATCTTAGCAGGGTATGGACCTGTTGCCAGCCTGAACATACCTGTAGGAGGTGGCTGGAGACCCAAGTTGGAAGGTCTCACACAGTCAGGAGGAATGGAATTGGGGGCCTGCTGAAACAAGCAATCTAGCCACAATTTCATAGAGCAACCGTGCTGTGCTGGGTACCATTCTGCTCCTGGTCAGCTTGGGTGCTCTGATGCCTGGATACTGGCATGTACCAGAATCTCTGGGACACAGCTAGGGCAGGATGAAGATAAAAATTTACAGTACTAAATGCCGACATCAAAAAGCTAGAAAGATGTCAAGTTAACTTCACAACTAAAAGAACTAGAGAACCAAGAGCAAAAAAAACCTAAAGCTTTAGGAAGACAACAAATAACCAAAATCAGAGCTGAAGTGAAGGAGATGGAGATATAAAACATGATTCCAAAGATCAACGAATTTAGGAGCTGATTTTTTTAAGAAAATAATAACAAAATATATTGCTAGCTAGCCTAAGAAAAAGAGAGAAGATTCAAATAAACACAATCAGAAATGATATAGAGGATATTACCACTCACCCCACAGAAATACAACAACAATCAGAAAATAGTTGAAACACTTCCTATGCACATAAACTAGAAAACCTAGAAGAAATGGATAAATTCCTGGACACATATATCCTTCCAAGGCAGAACCAGGAAGAAATGGAAACCCTGAACAGACCAATAATGAGTTCTGAAATTGAGGCAGTAATAAATAGGCTATCAGCCAATAAAAGTCCATGGCCAGATGGATTCCCAGCTGAATTCTACCATATATACAAAGAAGAACTGGTACTATTCCTACTGAAACTCTTCCCAAAAGTTGAAAAGGAGGGATTCCTCCCTAACTCATTCTATGAGGCCGGCATCATCTTAAATGCCAAAATCTGGTAGAGATACAACAAGAAAGACAATTTCAGAGATACAGCAAGAAGAGTCAACTTCAGAGATCCAGCAAAAAAAGACAACCTCAGGCTAATATCCTTACTGAATACGAATGCAAAAATCCTCAACAAAGTACTGGCAACCCAATCCAAAAGCACACTAAAAAGCTTATCCATCATGAACAAGTAGGCTTCATCTCTGGGATGCAAGTTTGGTTCGACATACAGAAATCAATAAAAGTGATCCATCACATAACAGAAGTAATGACAAAGAGCACTTGTCATCTCAATGGATGCAAAAAAAGGGCTTTTGATAAAATTCAACATCCCTTCATGTTAAAAACTTTCAATAAACTAGGTATCAAAGGAACATACCTCAAAATAATAAGAGCCATATATGAAAAACCAACAGCCAATATCATACTGAATAGGCAGAAGTTGGAAGCATTCCCCTTGAAAACAGGCATGAGACAAAGATGCCGTTTCTCACCACTCCTTTCAATACAGTATCAGAAGTTCTGACCAGGGCAATCAAGCAAGAGAAAGAAATAAAGGTATTCAAATAGGAAGAGAGGAAGTCAAACTATCCTTGTTTGCAGATGACATGATCCTATATCTAGAAAACCCCATCATCTCATCTCAGCCCCAAAGCTGCTTAAGCTGATAAGCAACTTCAGCAAAGTCTCAGAATACAGAATCAATGTAAGAAATTCGCTAGCATTCCTATACACCAACAACAGTCAAACTCAGAACCAAATCATGAATTAACTCACATTCACAATTGCCACAAAAAGAATAAAATACCTAGGAACACAGCTAACAAGGGAAGTGAAGGACTTCTACAAAGAGAACTACAAACCACTACTCAAATAAATCATAGATGATACAAACAAATAGAAAAACATTCCATGCTCATGTATAGGAAAAATCAATATTGTGAAAATGGCCATATTGCCCAAAGCAATTTATAGATTCAAGTTATTCCCTTTAAACTACCATTGACATTCTTCACAGAAGTAGAAAAAAATCATTTTAAAATTTATTTAAAATTTATTCTAGGTAATTCTAAGCAAAAAGAACAAAGCTAGAGACATCACAATACCTGACCTAAAGTATTCAACAGGGCTACAGTAACCAAAACAGCATGGTACTGGTATAAGAACAAACACGTAAACCAATGGAACAGAATAGAGAACACAGAAATACAACTACACACCTACAACTATCTGGTCTTCAAGAAAACTGACAAAAATAAGCAATGGGAAAATAAATGGTGCTATGATAACTGGCAAGTCATGTGCAGAAAATTGAAACTGGACCCCTTTCTTACATTATGTACAAAAATTACATGAAGACGGATTAAAGACTTAAATGTAAAACTCAAAACTATAAAAAAACCTAGAAACAAACCTAGGCAATACCATTTAGGACATAGATATGGTCAAAGATTTCATGAGGAAGATTCCAAAACCAATTGCGAAAAAAGCAAAAATTGACAAATGGGATCTAATTAAACTAAGGAGCTTCTGCACAGCAAAATAAACTATCATCAGAGTGAACAGACAACCTACAGAATGGGAAAAAAATTTTTGCAAACTATGCATCTGACAAAGGTCTAATATCCAACATCTATGAGGAACTTAAACAAGAAAAAAAAAAAAAAAAAGCAAGAAAAAAAACAAACAACCCCATTAAGGAGTGCATAAAGGACATGAACAGACACTTCTCAAAAGAAGACATATGTGTAGCCAACATCATACAAAAAAACAGATCAACATCACTGATTATTTGAAATACAAATAAAAACCACAATGAGATACCATCTCACACCAGTCAGAATGACTACTACTAAAAAGTAAAAAAATAACAGATGCTGGCAAGGTTTTGGAGAAAAAGGAACACTTTTACACTGTTGGTGGGAGTATAAATTAGTTAAACTATTGTAGAAGACACTGTGGCAATTCCTCAAAGACCTAGAGACAGAAATAGCATTCAACCCAAAGATTCCATTACTGAGTATATACTGAAAGGAATATAAATTGTTCAGTTATAAAGACATATGCACACGTATGTTCATTGCAACACTATTCCCAGAGGACATTATCCTTAGCAAACTAATGCAGGAACAGAAAACCAAATACTGCATGTTCTCGCTTGTAAGTGGGAGCTAAATGATGAGAACACATGGACACATAGAGGGAAACAACACACACTGGGGCCCACTGGAGAGTGGAGGGTAAGAGGAGAGAGAGGATCAGGAAAGATAAATAGGAGGTATTAGGCTTAATACATGAATGATGAAATGATCTGTACAACAGACCCCCAGGACACAAGTTTACCTATGTAACAAACTTGCACATGTATCCCTGAACTTAAAATAAAACTTAAAAAAAAAATCCCAGAAAGGACAAATCTATAGAGACAGAAAATTGATTGTTGGTTGCTGGGAATGAGTGGGAATGAGAATTAACTGTAAACCAGCAGTTAGAGTTACAGAGAGGTAACAGAAGTGTTCTAAAATTAGATTGTGGTGATGGTTACACAATACAGTAAATTTATTAAAAATCAGATAAATATTTAAAATGGGAATTTTCTAGTATGTAATTTATATCTAATAAGTATGGGTTTTTAAAAAGTATATGATTACAGAAACTGGAGTATGACTATAAAGACTGCTTTTAAAGAATTATTATGGTTGTAGGTTGGGTGTGGTGGCTCACACCTGTATTCCCAGCACTTTGGGAGGTGGAGGTGGGCGGATCACGAGGTCAGGAGACCGAGACCTTCTGGCTAACACAGTGAAACCCTGTCTCTACTGGAAATACAGAAAATTAGCCGGTCGTGGTGGCAGGTGCCTGTAGTCCCAGCTACTCGGGAAGCTGAGGCAGGAGAATGGCGTGCACCTGGGAGGCGGAGCTGGCAGTGAGCTGAGATCGCGCTGCTGCACTCCAGCCTGGGCGACAGAGCGAGACTCCATTTCAAAATAAATAAATAAATAAAAGAATTATTATGGTTGTAAAGGCAAATAGAGAAATAAGGGATTTGTAGAATTTATGTTCTCAGTGGTATAGATTTTTGTTTTGTTTTAGTTAGTTATGAGAAGTTTTACAACTTTTACCTTATGTCCCCTTCAGTTAGGGCATTTTGTAGGGGCACAGGTATTTTTCTAATTATACATATCTCAGGGTCCTTGAATTTCTGCCTTTGTGAAAATATCTGTCTCCTTTACAACTAGTAACAACTAGGAAGAGTAAAAAAATCATTGAGTCGGCCCGGCGCGGTGGCTCAAGCCTGTAATCCCAGCACTTTGGGAGGCCGAGACGGGCGGATCACGAGGTCAGGAGATGGAGACCATCCTGGCTAACATGGTGAAACCCCGTCTCTACTAAAAAATATACAAAAAACTAGCCGGGCGAGGTGGCGGGCGCCTGTAGTCCCAGCTACTCGGGAGGCTGAGGCAGGAGAATGGCGTAAACCCGGGAGGCGGAGCTTGCAGTGAGCTGAGATCTGGCCACTGCACTCCAGCCTGGGCGACAAAGCGAGACTCTGTCTCAACAACAACAACAACAACAAAAAAAAAAATCATTGAGTCACAGTAATTTCACTGGGGACTCTGAAGACATTACTGTTATTTTAGCGTTAAAGGGGAAGTGGAAAATTTGCTTTTTACCTCTTTAATACGTGACTTGATTTTTCAACTGGGTATCCTATAGGATTGCTACTTTTATAGTTAATTACCATTACCAGTAATTGACTATGTTGATCTTCATTGACATTCATTTTTTATTCAATACTTCCTCTGGAAATGAACATTACAAACTATAGATTTCTATTTTTAATTCCAAAAGACTGAATGTTTTGGCCATTTGATTTGTTCTATTGTTTTACTTGTTAGGATACTAATTATGTCTATGTTGTGTATAGTTTTAACTCCTTGCTCTTCACTCACTTATTTTGACCAAATTCTTCTTCCTGTGATTAACTGTGCTATCTGTGGAATGTGTTCATATTTCTCCTCTTTTCTAGAATAGCCTTGGTTTTTAAATCATTTTCTCACTGATTTGTGGCAGATTACTATTTGTTGTTTAAAATAACTCTCCTCTTTGAGGTTTTGTGTCTCTTGTTTGAGCTTTTGTTTCAGCTAATAGGTTTTCTTTAATTTATTTGATTTGTTGGAGTAATGCTTATTCATCATATTCACCCATTTTCTCATGAATTTTTTACATATTCATTTGCCATTTGTTTCCATGGTTCTATCAGTGCTTTTTCTTGTAGTCCTCACATGCATCCATGTTGAACGCCTTCCAGATATAACTTATCATTGAATGGGAGATTTTTATATTAAATATTTATTAAAAGATGGAATGAAGCAGGGGTCAGGAGAGTGATGTGCCCTTTATATCTCATATGCTTCATTCTGTGTTCTCTAAATTTAACAACAATCAGTTTAGGTATCACTTTGCAATAGTTTAGTTTTACTAAACTCCCCTGGCTTTAACTAAAGCTCTGTCTTTCCATGTTTCTTAGTACAATTTTTTTTTTTTTTTTTTGGCTGTAAGAGAATATCACAAATTAGGTAATTTATAAACAATAGAAGTTCATTTGGCTCACAGTTCTGGAGCTGGGAAGTCCAAGACTATGGTACTGACATCTGGCAAGGGTCATTCCACAGCAGAAGTATCACATGGCAAGAAAACATGTGAGAGACAAAGAGAAAAGTGGGGCTAAACTTCCATGGTAACAGCATTAATTCATTCATGGGGATAGAGCCTTCATGACTTAATCACTTCTGAAAGGCTCCACCTGTTAACAATGGTACACTGGCAATTAAATTCTAACGTGAGATCTGGAGGAGACATTCAAATCACAGCACTATATTTATTCTTTTTATTTTGCAGGGTATCTTCCACAGACCCTGGTCGACGAATGACATGAGTACTCAGACATAGGTATGCAGTGTAAGAGCAACTAGGTGACTACCGAGCTCCAGTGGCCAGAGAGCAGCAGCCCCAATAGCAGCAGCCACGAGAGCTTGCTTTTTATTTAGTGCAGGCACAATGCGGAAAACCTGGAGCCCACACAACCTGTAGTTCATTAACATTCATTGTTCCCCTTTCAGGGAATGTCATGCCCTCGGGATGATCAAAGGTCAGTTCATGGTCAACATAAGTTAACAAACCTATTTAAGATAAATCCCCACAATACTCCCTTGTACCTGCTCCTTGCCCTCTGCCTCAGGGTTATAGAACAACTGCATTCAATTACTCTTCCCCGGGGCTTTGCAGAACCTTCCCACCTTTAGCAGGTTTGCATCCTCTCTCTGTAGTTTTTCCCACCACTCTAACTGATCCCTCACATTATTTTTTATTTATTTTATTCTTTTAATTGAGAAAGTCTCTCTCTGTCACCTAGGCTGGAGTGCAGTGGCATGATCATGACTCACTGCAGCCTTCCACTCCTGGGCTCAAGCAATCCTCTTGCCTCGGGCTCCCAAGTAGGTGGAACTGTAGGTGTACATCACCACACCTGGCAATTTTTTTTTTCCAGTAGAAATCAGGACTTGCTATGTTACTCAGGTTATTGTTTATTATTTTTATTCCTTGCAAGATCGAGGAGACTGTGTTGTTTATATTATAGTTTTGGTCCCATAGTCTCCATTATCCTATTCCAGCAGCCTGCTTTACATAAAAATTATTCCTCTGTTTCTCACGTTTCAAGTTAGTAATACAAAATAAAGATCTAACATGTGGCAAGCAGCACAACTACTCAGTCAGATTCTTTTTTCCAAGTGAGGGAATTCTGATGGAGCTCATGATATGATGTCTATTTTGGGGTAACTTTCTGAGTTAGTAATTGTGTGTGCCTTCTCTCCATCAAGGAAAAATTTTACTAAAATTCACAATTCTATCTTTAGAGATTGTAATTAGGAGCTATGATTGTTTTCTTATTTTGTCAAAGGTGCAGTCATCATTTTATGAAGTTGTTTTCCCTTGATTTTCGGAAGGAGAGAGATTACTTTTTCCACCATTTTGTATTTGAACGACTTAAAGTTTTGTAAATGTTAAATTTAAAATACTTTCAGGAAATTGAAAGGTGAAAATATCCAGAAAAAAATGTATATGTGAATTTCAACTTATACGGTCAAAGTAATGTGTGAACTCTGGACCCAGAGACATGAATGAAGGCCTCTTTTATGGAAGTGCTTTTAAGAATCACAAAATCCCTGAACTTGCATAGGTAGAGAGCATTTTGTGAAAAGTAAAGCAAAAAATAAACCAAAAAATAGTTAATGAAATTGGCTGAGAAAGAAGATTCAATGGTATGGGAGAGAAACAAGTTAAAGGAGGAGAAATTTTTAATAAGTGATTTTAGGCTCAGTGGTGACTTTAGAACGTTTTCTCTGATGATGAGGATGAAGGCACATTGCAATTGATTGAGAAATCATGTGGTGGTAAGAATGAAAAGGAAAAGGAATGAAATAGATTGAGGAGAATGTCAACTAAAGAAATTTTAATTTTAAAATATTTATTTGCTTTTATGAAGACATTTTCATAAACCAAGGAGAAGGTGCTGGAAGAAGTAGAAAACGGAAAAAAAAAATCAAAAAAGAAAGCACAGTTGATTGGAAAGACTTATGAGGCTACAGAAAGGTAGAATTCAGGTCAGAAGGGAATATGTTTTTATCTCTGAACAGCAGGAGTTGTAGGGATAAAGTCACCCTCTGGCATTAGTGGCAAGCCTGACGAAAGCATATCTAGGGAAGTGTGCATGTTTGAGTCCATATCTGGAGGAAAGTCAAGTTTCTTCATCTCGTTTTTCTCAGGAAGGCATGAAATTTGATATTTTGCTGAGTGTAAAGGAAAAGGGAAGTTCAATTGGAGCTTGAAGAGATTACTAAATAGCTTAGATTAGATACTGAAGGGATAAATAACAAGTAAAGATATTGGCCTGTTAAGGGGCCTTAATCACATTGGAAATAATAAATTTGTAGTGCAGACCCTGTAGCATCTCACATGTCCTTCACTGGCAGCTCTGGAGTAGAAACCAAAAGGTTACATCACAGGTTTGATGAAAATTGGAGATTTGAAGGGCAGCACACTCAAAAGATAATGGAAAGTTTGGTGAACCTGTGATCAAGTAGTTCTAATTGTTAAACTTTGTCTCCTGGATTGTCAGGAAGAAGAGGAACCAACACTTGGAGAAAATTTAAAGACCAAGTGGTGGATTGCCTACAAGGTATAATAATTTATAATTGGTCTTAGGTAAACTTCTGACAAATTCTTTCATTCTCAATTCCAACTACTGAATCTTAATCTGTGTCCCATGTTGTCTGTCAAACATTTTTAAATGAAGATACACCCTCTGAAATATTATAGGACCACATTTTAAAACTTTATGCATTTATGTCTAGAATGTGTACACCTGAGTGGTTGTTTTTTAAAATGACAGCATGACAATTATTTATGAATAGCATTCCCAAATCAGAGGAATTCGTATGCAAATATAGTTAAGTTGCACATAGGTGTCCCAGATTTTTGAAAGGCATCAGTGAAATGTGAAAAAAGCAATTTAGAAGTTTCCAACCCTTTAAGACTTACATGACTACTTGAAATGTGATATTGAAACAAGAGGACAGCTGGATTACTTATGTTTAAGAGTATTTGAGCCAGGTGCAGTGGCTCAAACTTCTAATCCCAGGACTTTGGGAGGCCAAGGTGGGTAGAAAGCTTGAGCCCCGGGGTTTGAGACCATGCTGGGCAACATACGGAGACCATATCTCTACAAATTACAAAAATTAGCTGGACTGAGTGGAACACGCCTGTGGTCCCAGCTGTTTAGGAGGCTGAGGCAGGAGAATCACTTGAGTCCAGGGGGATGAGGCTGCAGCAAGCAGAAATAGCACTACTGCACTCCAGACTGAAACACAGTAAGATCATGTTTAAAAAATACATATATAAAAGACTAGTTGAGGGTAAAGATAACTAATCATGAGAAGGACCATTTATTTTATGTCAAATAATGAAAAGTTTTCACTCTTTTCATTCTAAAGTTGAAAATTCTATATCATAATGCTGATAATCATGCTACTGTATTTAAAATCATTGTTAAACAGTTCTTATTCCATCTGAAAGACCATAAAATGTGTATGTTATAATGTCAGTATTATATATATTTTTTGTTTATGGATGCTACAGTTGTGTTGTTCCCCTGTCTATGACTCTGCTTAGATTGGTGTGCATGTCAAATCTGGTTACTTCTTATGCTCTGATTTAAGAAACTTTATATTTATTTCTGAGAGTGATGCACATCATTATGTCAAATTTAGAATACACGGCTATTAACTTTATTGCTCCCCAGCTCAAAGTCAGCAGTTTTTCAGTTTGTTGGATTTACAACCCACCCTTGTAAGACTTGAGATGACTACATTCATCAGACAACAGAAGGAATCAATATTATTAAAAAATGGATGGCAGGAAAAGAAAATTCACCTCTAGAACAGAGGTTGGGTTAACCATTAAAATCCTTTCCTTAAACATCTTATTTCTCTCTTTTAAAATCTAACAAGAATACAAAGTATATTATCATGCTTCTAAGCTGCATTCATGGCTTATGATAGGAGTTAAAATTGGATACAGTTTGATTCTATTTGTGCTCAACTCAGAAAAGTTTTCAAAAATTATGTGTCTGATAGCTCAACAGAAACTTAAAATGCTAAGAATATTCTATTTTTGGAAAGACTAAGAGTTTACTAGCTTCAACCCTGATACAGATGTTACTTCATAGTAATTATAACCATTTTTGCTTACCTCCTGATTTATTAACATTGACATTTTCTCAATTTGAAGACTCTGTAGTTCTAGCTGAGCTTATTCTCAGCATCATCTAAAATTTTAGTGTCAAAAGATTACCGAATGATTATTTAGTCAGAATCTATTTCAAAATTGTGTAATTTTAAACAAGATAATTCACTTTTTTTGTTTAGAATGTATTTTTTCACATGTACTATAGATCCTATGGTGACAAACTATTAAATAATTTAGTGACTTTTTTATATATCCAGAAAGTATTGGGGTTTTTTTTTGTTTTTTGTTTTTTTGAAGAAAGTGTTTTGAGTGAATATCAGAGACCCACATTTACCTGGCTTACTCCAGAACCACAATATGTGACTTTTTCACAGCAAACTCCACATGTCTGAAAACTTTTATTTTCCTCCTAATATTTTAATGATACCTTTCCTGAATCCTCATAGTAGCCTTCTCAGAATTAATTATTGCATTCTTTTCACAGCCTTATTTCTAAATCAAATGTTCTCCAACTCGCTGTCTTTATATGCTTACTTCCTGGCTTTCATTCTGTCCTTCTCAGCTACAGCAATTCTGCCTGTGATGTAAGCGTCCATAACTAGCCATGTTTGCTCTGACCAAATTATCAATCACCTCTTCATAGCATTTCCTGTGTCAACTAACCTGGCATTAACCATATAGGTATTAATTATGTAGAAATAGATATAATAATAGCATACATATTTGTGTACTATTTTAGTTTGCTAAGGGCCTTTATATGTTTTCTGATTTGATTGTCACAAATGAATGAACACAGTCAGGGCTGCATGCATGAACAAATTAACTAATGGATGTCATTAATATCTGGAAAGCAATAAATATATGCTAATCATTTAGGAAACTTTTTTTCACATAAGCTCCAATCATGTATAGTTCAACCTAATACATTCTGAATCTATTACTGTTCAAAAGGGAAACGGTGTTAGGAAAATTACAAGGTCCAGTCTCTACCCTCAGTTTCTAAATGAGAGGAAATGTCATGGTGTTAGACTTGGATTTAAACCTACCAAGTCACCTAGGAACTCTCATAATTAGGGAAATAGATTGTTTTTCTTCTCTGAAATGAAATTTCCCTTTCTAGCAGTAATGCCCACATGGATTTTTACCAAAAATCATAAGGTTTAAAAATCTATACCAAAAACAGTGTGTACTATCTTTTTCCTTTTTTTAAGATGGAGTTTCAATCTTGTCGCCCAGGCTAGAGTGCAGTGGCTCAATCTCGGCTCACTGCAACCTCCACAATTCTCCTGCCTCACCCTCCCATGTAACTGGGATTACAGGTACTCATCACCACACCTGGCTAATTTTTGTATTTTAAGTACAGATGGGGTTTCACCATGTTGGCCAGGCTGGTCTCGAACTCCTGACCTCAGGTGATCTACCCACCTTGGCCTCCCAAAGTGTGTACTACCTTTTATCTTTAATTAACATTTGTAATTTAACATTTGTTAAAATAATTTTTGTGCTATTATCTAAGGTTTTAATTGTATGTGTCCTGAGTCCCTTTTCCTTATCAGCTCCTGAGGATTACATTCTTTTCAGAGTTCCTGTTCAATAAAATGGAGAAAATATTTAGAAGTTTCTCTGTGTATGGCTGAATAATAGAGTCTCATTGATGATGGTGCAATGATGATGGTGTGTGATCCGTTAGGTTCTCTCTAGCTAAGTGATGTTCCTATACACCAACTTCACAGCATGTGTCATCTAAATTTCTTTCTCAGCTAAATTGCAAATTAGTACATATTCTGAACCTTCAGGTCATTTTTTTCAAGTAGTCAAGCCTCAAATACCAACAGTGTATAGTACCTTTTCTTGAACTGATGTGCCTTCTCATGATCTTTGGATTCTGTCACTAGAGAAGGGTTTAAAAGTAAGCTTCTTTCTCAGGCATGCAAATTACAGGGCAGATGGTTAAGGGCACCTCATTATGCTATCTTTGGAAAAGACAAGGAGAATGGTGACCCATAGAATTCATAATAGGTGAAACAAATTAAGCAATAACTTGCCAGGCCAAAAAAAAAAAAAATCAAATAAAGTGAATGTCATAAGTAGAAGCAATTTAATCCACACACAGTGAGGGTTGCACATGGATATAGAAAAGAGAAGAGTTATAAAAAACATAAACATTGTCTTCTCATGTGGCTTTTCAAATCTCTAGGGAAAAAATAGAACATTTAATAAGGGATAGGGGAGAATTTGACTATCATTTGTGGAAGAAAAACTAGACCCTTCCTCTGCATTAACCAAGATAAGAAAAGAAATACAAATGCACTAGAATACATGCTAATTCAATTTTGTTACCTAATTTTGACATGTGATATCAATACAGAAAGGTAAATGAAGTGGTGTGTACAGTTTAAGAAATTATTGTGAAATAAACAACTGTGGAACCACTCAGATCCAGAAATAGATCAGCAGAAATAGTTGTTCTCCCAGAAATTCATCATCTGCTCTTCCCCAGTTATAGAACCATCCCTTCGCAGGCGGTAACTACTGGCATGACTTTTGTGATAAGCATGTACTTCAGTGTTTCTTTGGCTTCATCACATCTATGCATCCCTAAACAGTTCTACTTTCAACAGTATGTGTTTTGTAAGCATTGCTTCTTTTTTTTCAAAATTATAGCTGGGAGATTGAGTTACACTGTTTTCTACATCTTTATTTTGCACATTTTCATTGCTGAGTAATATCCCATTAAAACAATACACTGAAACAGTAATCCTCAAAGTGTGGTCTGCTGATCTCTTGTGTTCTCAAATCTTTTTCAGGGGGTCCACAAGGTCAGAACTGTTTTTATTATAATACTATAATGCTGTTTGACTTTTTTGTTTCATTTGCATGGATGTTGCAAAGTAGAAAGCAGGTAACACTGCTTGTGACTTAACATGAATCAATGCAGTGGCAATAAACTGTCACAGTAGCCACTGTGCAATAGTTTAAATTGTGAACTAAACTCATGACTTTTTCATGAAATGCTGTTTTTACTAAAATAATTGCTCACGGTTGCCTGTAATCCCAGCACTTTAGGAGGTCAAGGCAGTTGGATAACTTAAGCCCAGGAGTTCAAGACCAGTTTAGGTAACATGGCAAAACCCTGTCTCTACAAACAAAGAAAACAAAAATTAACCAGGCACAGTGGTGCATACCCGTAGTTTCAGCTACTTGAGAGGCCGTGGCAGAAGGATCCCCTGAGTCCGGGGAGGTTGAGGCTACAGTGAGCCATGGTCATGCCACTGCACTCCAGTCTGGGCGATAGAGTAAGACCGCAAACAAAAATGATAGATAGATAGATAGATAAATAGATAGCTAGATACACACACGCACACACACACATATATGTTCTCAAGTCTAAACAAGCATATATAGCATATAGATATAATATACATATAATTCCTAATGAGATCAATCATTGTATGAATCAGTGTACTACAATATATTTTAATTTTATTCTTAAGTGGTACTTGGGTTGTTTCCAATAGGGTTGTAATGAACATTTCTTTGAAGATTGTGGTACATATTTCTTGGTACATATGTGCAAAAATTTCTTTGAGGTACTTACCTAGACGCAAAATTACTGAATTACTATATCTTCTATTACTAGGTAATTATTTTCAGAAATATTTTATATAGTCTGGTTACTAGGCCTTTTCACATTAGGCATATTACAAGTATTTTCTGTCACTCTGTTTTTTTCTTTTAATTTTTCTTACTAAAACATTGTTTATATGATACTGAGTTAGAAAAGATCCTTTCCAAAAAAAAAAAAAAAAAAAAAAAAAAAAAAAAACACGAAATAAAACCATAGAAGATTGATAGATCTGAGTTCAAGGATTTTTAAAAAAATTGTATTATTAAAATACCACAATAGACATAACCAAATGCAAAAAAAAAAAAAAAAAAAAAAAGGAAATAAGAGTCAAAATCTTTGGCGTACAAATTCTCATAAAAGTAACGAGGAAAAAGAAAAACTAGCCTGATTGATGAGATTATACATGGGAAAGCTATTCACAAAATAAACATAGATGACAAATGCACTAAGAAAATAAGATTAACTGTACTTATAATCAGATGAATGTGTAAAACATATCAAAAAGAAAAGAAAATTAACGGCCCTGGTGACTCACACCTGTAATCCCAGCACTTTGGGAGGCCAAGGCAGGAGGGTTTCTTGAGGCTAGGAGTTTGAGACTAGCCTAGGCAAAATAGCAAGACCCTATCTCTACAAAAAATTTTTTAAAAAAATTAGTTAGGTGTGGTGGCGCTTGCCTGTAGTACCAGCCACCCAAGTGGCTGAAGCAGGAGGATTACTTGAGGCCAGGAGCTTGAGGCTGCAGTAAGCCAAGATGTTGCCACTGCACTCCATCCAGGACGACAAAATGTGACCCTGTCTCAAAAAAACATAATTTAAAACTTTTAAAGAAAGAAAAGAAAAATGGTGAAAGCAGTCTCATTAATTTGACAATGTTAAAAATAACAGACCAAACTTGAGAACAACAAAGCTTTAAGGAACCAGCTATTTACTTCTATGAATTGCTAATGAAAGGGTAAATGGGCATAATTCTTCTAGAATGGTTCTTATCACCATTTGATTCAGGTGTTTTGAGAAGCTTAAATGTATTTTTAGAATAAAATTATTTTATTCAGTCCTATGATAGATGCACCAATAACATTTCCACAACTTTGTTTTACTAAGTAACAAAAAAAAATGACTTGAGTTCCTGTGATTTATGAACAAAAGGGTATTCTTTTTCACAGAATCTATGAATCTCATAAAGTTGATTTCATTTTAAAGACATTTCAAAACATTTCTGAGAGTTCCTTAAAACTCATTTATTTTTTAACACTACTGAAGAGAAGTAAATGTTGGTGTTATAATTTCAAACTTCAATACCTTAATTTACTGTTTACAATTTTACAATACATTTATAGAGGGAATACTAAAGGTCAAGCATGATTTTTACATATATATATATAAATGAACTCAATTCTAAGAGGTTCTTTTCTAATCCTGATTTTACTTTTCAGATGTCACACAGTTAGTAAGTTCCAGGGGCAAAATTCTTCATTGTTATTCATATAAAAACTTTGTGTATAAAAATGAATGAATTATAAAATATAAAAATGTTTGGTTCATGGAAAATACTGAAATGCTGCAATGCGTTTCTTATGTAAATAACACTGTTTCTTTATTGAAATACTTTTTTACTAGCTGATTGTAGAGGCCCTACCTTGCTCATGTTTCATGTTATATGAATATAACCAGGGATTTGGATGCAAGGAGTTTATTTACAGATGTAAATATAATCATGTCAGTAACCAGTTTTCTAACAATTCTCCTTAATCTGCCTTAGCTAGTAGTTATTTTACAAATTTAAGAAATGCAGTGTTTTTGTTAAAGATTTTAAAGTCAGCCTTTGATATTTGATACACTAGTCTCCACTACTGTAAAACAAAATAAAATGAACAAATAAACAAAAGTCTCTTCCATATGTTGTAAAAACAGCCAGAGAAGACTCTTAGATCGTTTCATGTGAAGTGCTGTGTAAATTCGCTGTAAGCATTATGACAGACGGGAGAGAACTAATTTACATTTTGAGAAAGCTTCTGCCTTGCAGAGGAATTTTCTTAAGATAATTTGTATTCATATCTAAATCATAAAAAGCTCAAGATTAAGCACTTTAATTGCCATTTATAGTGCAAAGAAAAATGCAATCGAGCCATTTATGTTCCATTTTCTTTTATTTTTTCTGAATCATCATCTTCTTTGAACAATTATTCCAAAGGTAGTGTTTTCTTTCTGTCCTTTGTGGGGTATCCTGCACTTTGGCTGATGATTAAAAACTTGCCATTTCCCTTCATCCTCATTACCATACTCATTGTTCTCTTTAGTTGGGTGCTTTTTGGATGTCATCCTTGTCCTGCAGAGAGCTGCAGGATTCCATCAGATCTGTTCGGGCACCTGAGCCTAATTAAGGAAGTTCTAACTTCTCTTTTTATCATAGCTTTGGTAAATGAGGATGTTTACAGCTAAGTGTCTTAGGATTGAGTGAATACTTTAAAATGGATCAGTGCTAAAGATCATAAAGCATATCACGTATCCACATTACATATCTGATAAAGAGAAATAGAGCATGACACATTTTCATGTAAGAATCTGTTTATTTGTAGCGCCCATGATGTGGTAGAGATTGCATGCCATGTATAGAGTTACCGTTGGAATAGTGTAAACTGCTATATTGTGAACTATAACAACTGAATTGAAAAAGGAAACAAACAAAGACAGACAGAAACAGTCCTGGACAATGGAAATTAATGAAGAGTGATTGGTATTCTTTTGATCCTCTGGTTTCTCTGTGTCGGATTCTCTTTGGTGACATTAAGTATGATTAGTATTATAGTTGTAAGAACTCTGGCTAATGTAAGCAACAGAGAAATGTGCTGGAAGAATATCTGATCCCTTAGAGAATCATTGGGGAGGCTGAAGAGCCCAGCTAGAGAAAAGGGCATGCAGGAAGCAAAGGATGCTAAGCACACAAGCCCAGAGCCTCCTCCAGTTAAGGAGGCTGCTAATAGCACGAGTAACACAGGATGTGTGATAATCAGTCTTCTGCTGGACTCTCATTGTGGTCTTTGCTATGAGTTGTTATTATTATTATTTTAACATCTTCGTATTATTTTTTTCAAGACTCAAAATCCAAGCAGGATTAAGTAATTGACTTGACCTAGGTCACAGCCTACACTGCAGTTATGGAGGAACAGAGAGAGAGTCCCTGGTGTTGTCAGCCTTGTGATGGAGAAATGGACCCTGTTCTCCAAAAGGCATTTGCAAGGAGGGATTTAAAACTGGAAGGATCTCAAATGGATTTTGTTTGTTGATTTGTCTGGTTTTTTTTGTTTTTGTTTTGTTTTGTTTTGTTTAGTTTTTTTGAGACGGAGTCTCACTCTGTTGCCCAGGCTGGAGTGCAGTGGTGCGATCTCAGCTCACTGCAAGCTCCACTTCCCGGGTTCCCGCCATTCTCCTGCCTCAGCCTCCTGAGTAGCTGGGACTACAGGTGCCCGCCACTGTGCCTGGCTAATTTTTTTTGTTGTTGTTGTTTTAGTAGAGACAGGGGATCTCACCATGTTAGCCAGGATGGTCTCGATCTCCTGACCTCGTGATCTGCCTGCCTCAGCTTCCCAAAGTGCTGGGATTACAGGCGTGAGCCACCGCGCCCAGCCAAATGTTGTTTAGTCGAAAGACTATGGCCCACATCAGTCATCACTGTCATATCCACAGATAATAGAATGCTGAAAAGAAGCTAACTGAAAAACAACCTGGGTTCTATTCAAATTCAGTTCTTAGCGTTGTGTGACTTTCTCTAAGCCTGGGTGTCCTCAGTTTTAAACTGGGGTGATATTGTTTTGCCCAGAATATCTCATTGCATTGTAAAGAGTGAAATGAGATAATTTATGCAAAGTTTCTTTCCATTTCTTTTCATTCAAAAAATGTGGTAATAGTCTACCTGTGTGAGCAAAATACAAAAAAAAAAAAAAAAGGAAGAAAGAAGTTAATAGTAACTATTTATTTGCTAAGAAATATATAAATGTGAGGTATGAGGTATTAGCAACATTTTTGTTTACAAATATATTGAAAACATACGTATTTATTTTTCATTGTTTGAAAATTAAGACAAATGGATGAAAAAGAAAAAACAGTGCTATGATAAATGTGAAACAATTAGGAGAGCAGAAAATTAATGTTGAGGTACTCCCCTGCACTGGGGATCTTTCTCCCAATCCAGCCATCCATTTTTGTGTGTGAGGGAGTTGACATTCTTATAAAACCCCAACTGTAGAAAGAAGTGACTGGTCTAATGATGGATCTTTCATCGAACGTGACCCATCAGAACTAATTCCTAAAACTTTTAAACTTGGAACCATCTATAAAGTGTGCTCCTGGTTAGAAGCAATACTGCGTGGTATGCATCGTTGTTGAATATATATTCAGTGTGTCCGCTCGTTGTGGTGCTGGGGGCATCACTGAAGCAGGAAGGGAAAGTCCACCTCTTTAGCCGGTGCTTTTTCCATGGAGGATTAAACATGCCTCCCTGGAAAAGATCAGGTGTAATCAATGTGCTGCCAGATGACTGGCTGGGCTATCTCAGGAGTTTTCAGTATTTGTCTCTGCTATTTGCATATTAGAAACTCAGGAGTACCAGTATCCAGACCAGCTTACTGAGTTTTCAGCCTCTGCTATTTGCATATTGGAAACTCAGGAGCACCAGTATCCAGATCGGCTTGTTGAGAAAAGCCTACGTCGTTCAGCCCATGAACCACTTCAGTCTTCTCTGCGTGGCCATTTCTCATATGTGATGGCTACGGCAAAAGCTGACTGACTTTACCAGATAGGTCACCTTGTCAACCACATTATTGACTCTACATAGTGGATGCTCTCTTGTGGACACTGGCACAGAAAATGGATGTTTTCACATTGTTGCCCATTTTAAGAGTTTCAGCCACATATCATTCCCCCAGAAACACAATTTTGCAACATTAACATTTGATGGTGACCCTGATGTCACCAGTTCTCCCGGAGATGCAATATTGTTTTTGGATTACCATCCTGGTGGGAAGGGGTCATTTCAGTGGCTTCCATTTGGCCCTTCTACCATAAGAGTTTTCACTCCATAGATCAGGAAACGAATATGGATGCTGCCAATAATTCAATATATATCTTCTTAGTTCGCAGTTTATATCTGTAGAAATAACCGCCAGTTGGGTCTACAGTTCTGTTGGACTTACTAGGCAGTTGGGTCAAGACTTTCCACAGTGCTCAGGATGGTCAGAGTTCTGAGCCTCTATTAATAAGCCCCAGTATGTAGCTTTGTTTTATCCCCGAGGGGCCCTCTAGACATGGCTTCAAGGAAGGCTTTATAATATAGCCCTTGTTATGAACTGAAACATGGCCCCCAAATCCTAGCCCTGAACACCTCAGGATGTGACTGAGTGTATTTGAAGATGATACCTTTAATTAAGTAATTAAGCTAAAATGAAGCTATTGTGTGGGTGGTGGTGGGGGGTGTTCATCATCCAATCTGACTAGTGTCCTTATAAGAAGAGGAAATTTGAACACATTAAAAAAACACACCAGGGGCACTCATGCAGCACAGAGTGACAACCACATGAAGAAACAGAAAGAATGCAGGAATTTGCAAACCGAGGAGAAGGGGTCTCAGGGGAAGCCAGAGCTGCTGACACTTTGCTCTTGGTCTTTGAGACTCCAGAATTGTGAGATATAAATTTCTGATTTTTAAGCCATTCAGCCTGAGGTATTTTGTTGTGGCACTCAAGCAAATTAATACAATTCTGCTGCTATAATAAAGCAGCACTAACTTAGTGGCTTAAAATAACACAAATGAGTTATCTTACATTTCTGCAGGTTACATGTCCAAATGTGTCACCCTGGGCTAAAATCAAGTTGTCAACATGACTGCATTCCTTTCTGGATACTCTAGGAGAAAATCTATTTCTCTGCCTTTTCCAGCTTCTAGAGGCCACCCACATTCTTTGGTCTGTGGTCTTCTTTCTTCCATCATCAAAGTCCACAACCTTGCATCTTTCTGGTCATTCTTCCGTCATCACATTATTTTCTCTGAATCTCCTCTGCCTCCCTCTGCTACTCTTAAAGATCCTTGTGGCTGAATTGGACTCACTTGTATAATCCAGAAAAACATCCTTATTTTGATGTCATCTGAACGAGCCCATTGTAACCATAATTCCACATGTAATCTTAATTTTCCTTTGCCCTATAATATAATATTATTCTGGGAGTTCAGATATGGACACCTTTGTGAGGAGGGCATTAGTCTCCGTACCCCAGTCCTAATAGCCAAATTGCTGGGCTGCTTCTCTAGGGGCCGATCATTGAAGAAGTAGTGGATTTTTGAACTGATATAGTTTTCAAAATAGGATGTTATGAGTCTCCACAATAATGACAATTGGGTTTCTACTCAGCAGACTTGAAAATTTTTGTATTATATAAGCCAAGTAACTCATTAAGAGGTCACCCAACATTCCTAGACCATAAATATTTATTTCATGTTTAGATAATTAATATGGAGGATTCACTCTTCTCCGCCTCACAAATATCCCGCTAGCCTGCCAGTCTGCCAACCCTAATCAGGAACCAGAGGTCAGGAGAGTCATTTGATTGTGTCCAAAAAGATCATCCTTTTGGAGGAAACAGCAGGGTGAAGAGTGGATCTGGAGTGATAAATGAGAAAGGTTCTATCCCTCAACAGAGACCAGGAGACAGAAATCTTATCCTTCCTAATGACTACTTTTCAAAGGAATGGCTCTCAGGTCCTTACAAAAAAAATACTCCCAAGTCATTGAAGAAGACACTCCTAGGTGATAGGAAACATATATACATATGAAAAGGACAGAGAAAGAATTCGACATTGTAAGCCCTTTTTTAGAAAATGTTCTATTAAAGGAGACCAGGGACTTATTGTCAGGTATTGGGTAGAACAAACAGTAAATTCAGTGACAGTCCTGAGCTATCCTAGGCAGGAACTCAAAAGGGGGTTGGGTGGTCCCAGACATATGGCCTTGAGCTGCTGGAAGCCGTGTTCAAGTTTGATGATTGCTTTTTGAAGAGTAGATAATAGAAAACAAAACAAGTTTGGTGACACCTCTCAGTGCAGGCATTTGAGTGGAGTGTCCCTATCAATCATTTTTACGGTTCTCATCACCAGGTTAGAATTTGCCAATGAGTGGTTCTCCCAAGTGATTTGGGGAGCAAAAGAGAAAAACACATGTATTCTCGGATCGCAGGAAGACAAACAGCAAATGACAGGTTTGAGCTTTGGAGGTGCAAACCAAAAAGTATCAGAGACTGGTCTCAATTAATTTAGATGTTTATTTTGCCAAGGTTAAGGACATTCCTGGAAAAAAAGAACACAGAGTCACAGACACCATCTAGTCTGTGACTTTCTCCATAGTTGATTTTGAGAACTTCCATATTTAAAGGGGAAAAGCTGGCTGGAGGAGAAAGAGGGAGGGTATGGCAATCCACATCTTGCAAGAGAAATGGAGCAGGTAGGGGAATAATCAATCATATATATTTCTGTCTTGCTCAGTAAATCTATAGTTTGCATAAGATAAGGTGAACATAAAATAGCTACCTGTGGAGGTATTTAACCTTTTATCTCTAGCTATCTGCTTAGGAACAAAATGAACGGCAGTTTCTTGCATGATTCAGCTTTCAACTTAATTGCTTTTTTCTTTTGCCAAAATTAATTGGGTTCCTGAGTTCCTATTTCCCTTTCACAAAGGCCATCCTGCAGCTTTAAGCAGTAGTTTATGGAGATATTTTGAGGGGAACTGAAGATGTGTAGAATAAGCAATTATGTATGTTTATGAAGGCAACGTGAGCCATGTGGCTTAGAACATCACAGAACATACATTCTAGTTCATTCTCTGTCGCTAGCCCCGTAACCCTAGATAATTTATTGAAGAGTCTTTAAATTTTCTCATTGCAAAATGAAGTGGATTTGCTATGAGAATAAAAGACAATGGAGCATGTGAAATTGCTATAAAGTCAATGGTATCCACCTTGCAATAATCCTTTTGGCTACAGCATAAATTCTGTTCTCTCATTTGGGCCCCTAGGCTGACATTCCATCATGATTTCACAGACTTCTGGGTAAGAATTTGCTTAATGCATTTTGCTCTGGCTTAAATTAATTGACACTTTTACAACTTTGAAACTCATTTAAACGACATGGATCTTTCCTAAAATTCTGAAGCCATACTTCCCTAAACACAGCGCAGTGTGCATTACTGTTCTTAAAATAGCACATAAAAGTGATCTCATACTCACTTTTGTTTCCTTGCATTTTTGTGTCTTCTTAGTTAAGACATCATCACGAGGAAAGGGTGAATTGTCAAATGTTGCTTGCAGGAGACAGCTGATCTTGCAAGGAAATTAGTCATTCGTATTTTGGGCATATGTTATCCATTCTACTTCCCTAACTCTCTAAGGACAGTGTGACTTTTAGGGTCTTAGATATGCTTACTTGCCTTTTAGTGTGAGGTTGTATATTAATCTAGCTAGGAACTAGGTTGCGTCTAACATTGCCTGTAGATGCAGCTGTCAGAAGCTGAAATTACCTGTAGGGTCTCTTTGTTGCCTCTACTGTATTTAGGTTCCCCTACAAACTTCCCTTTCAAAAAAATCCTCGCATCTCTTTCAGCTGTCATCCACTGTTATCACACTGGAGCTCTGTTGACGGAGGGGTGAGATGTGGGGGCAGGGGGAAGCGTTCTACAGTCTTATGATTAAATCTCAGTCTTTTAGTGGGCCCTTGTCCCTGGACTATGACCTACGTGAGCATTTCTAAACCTTTTTTTTTTTCCCTTTTTCTCCGTCAAGTCGAACTGGAACTGGAAGACTAGAGGGAGTGAGAGCTGAATGGTTGCCCTTCAGCTGCCTAGCTAAGATAACGCTCTGATAAACTCTTTTCCCTGGGGAGTAGGCCTTTGTTACAGGAAATGCTCTATGTATATTTTAAAATCATTAGATTTCCCCTCTCTCTGCCAGGGACATCAGGTGATGTTTTTTGGTATATACTGTGAGAAGCAGGTGGTATTCCGGGAAGTAAAGCCTGTAAGGGTTTAGGGGCTCCTGTAAGACTGCAGCCTGCAGGAGGCTCCAGTGCTCACACTGGTCCATACTCGGCCTCTTGCCAAATGTCTGCTTAGGTGTTCCTGCCAGTTTGTGGTTCCACTGGCATCTGCTGCAGGTGATCTGATCTCTGCTGTGATGCTCTGTAATCTCCTCTCTCTCCCGGTTTCAGGCCAGTGGTTTCCTTGAGACCTCAGTCTCTGATGGGTCCAAGACGTCATTGATGTTTAGTTTCTCCACCCGTTTTCGTGGTGTCGAGATATGAGTGATGACTTCCAAGCTCTTTAGATGTTGAAGCTGGAACTAGAGGTCTTCCACGCACTTTCTTTAAAAAATAGACAGTACGGCATTGTGCAATGTTTCTCAAAAGGAAATAAATATATTGATCTCTGCACCTTATTAAGTGTTGATATATTATTTTATTATAATTTTATGTTAAAATAGAGAAATACAAATTTAGACCTAAACACCATGAGCCTACAGTTCTTAACCAAGTTTTTGAAATATAATGCATATGTTAAATTTTAAAATCTCACCAAAATATTAAAATTTTAACTAACACCACCAATTTAAGACTGTGTGGGTGAGCCAAAATATTATTTTATGTTTAATAGAAGGAAGATACTATTTAATTCTGATATTATCCTTGGTCTGTTTCTGTTTTTTGACTTCAATAATTCTCATATAGGAAAGTTCTGTTTAATAAGGCTATAAAAAATGTTACTGGTAACTTCACAGTTTTCTACTTATGATTATCAAACAAAAAGCTCTGCCAACATGCAATTTTTCAATGTCAATTTTAATAAAGTATGTTTTGATAATTCTGTAAATGCTTTATAATCCCAAAGCAATATGTGTCCATTGCAGCATTATTAAAATCTTTATTATTGCTTTGAATTAAGAACATGAAAAATTTTATCTCTGAAACTTTATCATATGTATATCATACAATAAATAAGTAACAATATATTAACTATATATTATGATTAACAACCTGTTGTAACTTTAGACATACAAAAATACCTCTTAGCCAGGTGCGTTGGCTCATGCCTATAATCCCAGCACTTTGGGAGGCCAAGGCAGGTGGATCACAAGGTCAAGAGATCGAGATCATCCTAGCAAACATGGTGAAACTCCATCTCTAGTAAAAATGCAAGAATTAGCTGGGTTTGGTGGCATGCACCTGTAGTCCCAGCTACTTGGGAGGCTGAGGCAGGAGAATCACTTGAACCCTGGAGGCGGAGGTTGCAGTGAGCCGAGATCCGCCACTGCACTACAGTTTGGTGACAAAGCAAGACTCCATCTCAAAAAAAAAAAAAACAAAAAAACAAAAAAAACCTCTTAATGAGTATAAAATGTTAAATCTTCTTTTGAGTTCAGTATACCTCTACCACAATGAGCCCTAGGACATCTGAATCAATTCTTTCGAGCCATTTGTCTATTTGATTATGAATCTCTATTTGGTCACTGGACATAATCTTACATATACCTCATTCTAGACACATATATCCATAAGCAACAAAAATGCAGTAATTGGGATCCATCACAATAATTATTAATAAAGTAACTATCCGCATGATCTGGAATTTGCCCATATTTGGGTTTGTTTTCTGTATACCAGTTTTTTATGGAGATTTTATAGTCCCCTAATAATACATATACTACTTCAGATTAAGAAAAAACTATATTTTGCCAAATTTTATAATCAGACTGGGTTTAAATACCAGCTCTGATGACTCATAACTCTATGATCTCGAGAAACTTAACATCTCTAAACGTTAACTTCTCAATTAGGGAAGTGATATGACAAAGTTGCTGTGAAGTCAAGTGAAAGAACGAATGCAAAGTCCCAACCCCTTACACATTACCTCTGTTCTCAATCAATCATTGGCTTGAACTGAATATTTCTTACATGGTTCCCTGCTAAAGGTGTTTTTACACAGAGTGAGACCTAATAGATAATATTGTGTTATATAATCTATAATTGTTATATATAAAACTATATAAAAATATATAGTACCTATTTAGACATATGGAAAGGGAAAATTTTTAATGAAAAATTAGATTGTCTGAAGAGTGTGGAAATCATCACGTAGGGAAGTGATTAGCATTGTGGATATATACCAAACAATATTACAGAGACATATTAGAAATAAAGCACACTGACAGAAAGAAACCTCATTAGGATAGAATTCTGGAAAGTTGGTGTCTTCGCTTGCTATTCCCAGAGTCTGACTTTTCTAATCATGTAGTATTGTCAGGGATGTCTACATTTTAAACTTCAGATTTTGTCAAAAAAATAAAAACCCAAAAGGACTATATTTTAAGATAAGAAGCATATACAAATAATGATAAAGGAAAGAGTGTGAGTTTTGTAGTCTCCAGTTTCGTGTCAGTAACAATTTGATGAGGAATAGCCAATAGCATTTACGCTGCTCCAGGCTGGATCAAATTGTGATCCCACTTCTTGTCTTAAAGCTGCCTGGTTAGAAATTATGCAGCTTGCTTTGATGCCTGTCTTACTACTACTATTAGCCTTTTAGTGGTTACCTTAAGAATGACTGAAGAATACTGTTACTTTGCATCTCTCAAAGGCCATGCCCTGTTCCTGCATGCTTGCTTTCAGACATATTGTCTTCTGAAGGATGGTGCCCATGGGCACGGCAATTTGGGACATCTTTTGGTAGGAAGCATGATTTCTCCTGTTTGGAAACAAAGAAGTGGCTATGGAATATAAACTAAACACCTTCTCCCAGAAGTTATCAGTTGTAAAAGTTAACTCATTAATATAGTGTTGGACGTTTTTACCTGAGTCATACTTGAACTTCTTGAATGTGAGTCAATAACTGAGTTGAATTGTATAAAACCCTGATGGGTGGCAGAAGGGAAAGAACATCCCTTTCATCTGATCCCATGCCTGAGATTCCTTCCCTCTGCTATACTACTGGAAATTAACAACTTGTCTGGTGCTTTAAAAATTAATCCTGTTATCATTATAGAGAGAACAGAAGTGAGTGTTTTTAGGTTATTACTTGTACTTAGAAAGACATCATATTCTTTCTTCATGTGTTTTGTGTTTGAGACTAGGGATAAAGGTACAGGAAAAAGGATTTAAGAATAAAACCCAAATCACTAAACATGGACTCTTCTTTTTGTTTTTGTTTTTGTTTTTTTGTTTTTTATGAGATGGAGTCTCACTCACTCTGTTGCCCAGGCTGGCGTGCAGTGGTGTGATCTCTGTTCACTGCAACCTCCACCTCCTGGGTTCAAGCAATTCTTCGCCCTCAGCCTCCTGAGTAGCTGGGATTACAGGAGCATGCCACCATGCCTGGCTAATTTTTGTATTTTTAGTAGAGATGGGTTTCAGTATGTTGGCCAGGCTGGTCTAGAACTCCTAACCTCCAGTGATCCAGCCATGTCGGCCACCCAAAGTGCTGGGATTACAGGCGTGAGCCACCACACCCGGCCAAACATGGAGTCTTTACTCAACATTATAGTAACATGAAAGGGGAGATCATGAGAATTAATGAATGTTTTAGAAGGCATGGATTACTTATATAAAAGGAAAGATCAGGCCGGGCGCAGTGACTCACGCCTGTAATCCTAGCACTTTGGGAGGCTGAGGCGGGTAGATCACGAGGTAAGAGGATCAAGACCATCCTGACCAACATGGCTAAACCCCATCTCTACTAAAATACAAAAAATTAGCTGTGCGTGGTGGCACACGCCTGTAGAACCCGGGAGGTGGAGGTTGCATTGAGCCGAGATCAAGCCACTGCACTCCAGCCTGGCGACAGAGCAAGATTCCGTCTCCAAAAAAAAAAAAAGAAAGCTCAATCTGCCATACATTATGTGCTTGTTTCAACAACCCTTGTTTCCTTTTCTTTTCACTTCTCTTTTTTTTTTTTTTTAAGCGGCCTAAATGGGGTGAAGAGTGAGTTATCTGACAAATTTAGATTTTGCAAACCTGTGCATTGATGAGAGTGCTATTGAAACACATTAACAAAGATTTTCAACACACGAATGTGTCATTTCCTTTCTTCATGTACCAGATGCTGAAATACTACGAGATAAAGATTTTAGGTTTCAGTTGTAAAGAGAGAAAAGTGGATAAATCAGTGCTGCTTTCTTTAGGACCAAAGGTAAAAAAAGGCTTATTTTAATGTTTTATTCCAGAATTGTTTCTATTGATTGTTATGTGTCTGCTCTATGTGTGTATGTGTGTGTGTGATATATGATATGTTTCTGTGTGCGTGTGTGTATATATATATGATGAATGATTTCTAGTAGAATGCTCTATTCTATCAGCAGTAATTTGTTTTTTTTTTTTTTTGAGATAATCAAAAAATAGAGATTTCTGCTAAATTTTCCGTGAGTGAAAAACATATGTGTTCACAAATACACATGAAATATACTAAATGCTTTGTAGTTTGAACTGGCAAGGTGGTTTTTTTTTTTCATATAATTAAGCATATTTTGTTTAAAATATTGACTTTATTCAAAGTATAATTTGATATATTTCAGGTATTCTCCTTTCATAACTTTTCATGGAACATGTTTGGCTTTAATTTAATGCCTTTTATTATCTTTCCTTGATGATATAGCAAATATTGGCTGGGTATCTACTATATGCACTTCATTGAACTAGATGTGGGGAAAGGATACAAAAAATAAAATATAGTTCTTTTTGTGTTTGGGAATCTTAATGATTTAAAACATCCCCAACTAGGCATAATGTAATTTGAGCACCTTAAGTAATATGAAAGAGCTATAGATAATTACTATGAAAATATAGGCGAGGCCAAAATTACTTCTATGGGAAAAAAGTCTATCAGAAATAAATCTTCATGGAGATGCTAGAAATCCTATTAATCTTGAAGAATAAGTAAGATTCACACAGCATACAATGGGAGGTTGGCGTTTGCATTGACCAGGTAAATATAGTTATAGAAAAACCATAGAACTGAGATTATGAATGTTTCATGCAGTGATTAGCAGTTTTTTGCAGTGGGTAAGAGCTGATCTTCTGGGAGTAGACTGCCTGTGTTCAAATGCCAGCTCCCCCGCTCCCTAGCCGCATAACATTGACTAGTTACTTACACATTTCAGGTCTTAGTTCCCTACCCTGTAAAATGGAGAAAATACTGCTGTGTACCTCATGAACACACTGTGAGAACAAAATAAGAAAAGCTCATATTTTTTTAAAAACAGCATTTTAAAATAACAGTGATTCATATATTGATGGTTTTTTGTGTATCAGGCAATTTACAAAAATTATTTTTAATGCTCACAATAATTCTTTAAACTTATATTGTGATCATATTTTACATATCTAAAGAAATTTCAGTTCAAATAAGTTAAAATATTTGCCTAAGGTCACACAGCTAAATGATGTCACAGTCAATACTCAAATCTAGATTTCAGATTCAAAAGTTGGTGCTCTTTCTTCTTTGCTACCAAGGATGAATATCAGTGACCTCAGGCGCAATATAAATATTTCCATTTCTTACTAAAATCCTTCTTACAGACAGGTTCCTTAAGCTGTTCCTTAAGCATAAAACTGTTAGTTTCACAAATAATCTTAACTTAATTTCCATGTTATATACACATTCAACTGCTGTTACAAAACTCAAAGTTTTTATTTTATATTATAAAGAGGATCACAAGGTTATTATTTATTCCAAATCTTGAAGATAAAGTTGACCTTAAGAATATGATGAAAAAACTAAATAGGGAAAAATCTTGGAAAAATGAATACATGTCAAGTATGAAAAGACAGATGGTAAATATGTATTAAATATAAAGAACTTATTCACATGCACAGCTAAAAGCAACCTGTGGGGATGCGTAAGCAGTGAATATGAATAGATAATAACCCAAGAAGAAAAATATATGACAAACAATTACAGTGAAGTCTCTCTCTTAACATTAATAATAAAAAATAAAAATGAAAACCACTTTTAGTATTATTTAACTCTTATCAAAATCTAAATGATTCTAAAATAAGCTTTATTATTCAATGGTAGTGAATTTTGCTTGAAACTGCCATATTCATATATAAGTCTGGAATATTTATAAATTTATGCAATCTTTTTAAAGATCACTGAGACAGTAGAGCCCAAGAAGTTCAAAATAGTTTTCCTTTCACCTTTGAATTTCACATATGGTGAATTATCCTAAAGAAATGTTTTAAAAGAAGAAAGCTAAATTATGAAAATAATGACCAGGTGTGGTGGCTCACGCCTGTAATCCCAGCACTTTTGGAGGCGGAGGCGGGTGGATCACCTGATGAACATGGTGAAAAATACAAAAATCAGCTGGGCATGGTGGCAAATGCCTATAATCCCAGCTACTTGGGAGGCTGAGGCAGGACAACCGCTTGAACCCAGGAGACAGGGGTTTCATTGGGCTGAGATCGCACCATTAAACTCTAGTCTGGGTGACAAAGCGAGAATCCATCTGAAAAAAAAAAAGGAAATATTTATAACATCATTATTTGTATCAGTGAAGCATTGCCACCTGACAAAAGGAAAAAAAAGTTTAAAAGAAAAAAATTATATTTTAGAAAAATGACTATATAAATAAGATTATATATACACACACACATACATACACACACACACACACACACACACATATATATATATGTTGAATTACTATGTAGCAAAGACTTGGAACCAGCCCAAATGTCCCTCAGTGATAGACTGAATAAAGAAAATGTGGCACATATATATCATGGAATACTATGCAGCCATAAAAAAGGATGAGCTCATGTTCTTTGCAGGGACATGGATGAAGCCGGAAACCATCATTCTCAGCAAACTAACACAGGAACAGAAAAACAAACACTGCATGTTCTCACTCATAAGTGAGAGTTGAACAATGAGAACACATGGACACAGGGAGGGGAACATCACACACCGGGGCCTGTTAGTGGGTGGGAGGCAAGGGGAGAGATAGCATTAAGACAAATACCGAATGCATGCGGGGCTTAAAACCTGGATGATGGGCTGATGGGTGCAGCAAACCACCATGGCACATGTATACCAGTGTAGCAAACCTGCACAATCTGCATGTGTGTCCCAGAACTTAAAGAATAATAAAAAAAATTTCAAGTTTGAAAAATTCATTTGAAATATTAAAATAATGTGATGATTTTAAGGAAAATGCATAATACCAAATGATATTTGCATGACAACATGAACTATGTTACATGTGTACATATATCCAAGGACTTCAGTTTCATTTAAAAAATTAAGGGTTTTTTTTTGCTTTATTAGGGTGATGAGGTGACAGAAATTTTATCCTAACATATCTATAATATTATGATCATGTTTTATAAGAAAAACAAGAAAAAGTAAGTGTATGGTTCCAAACAAATTAACCTTGAAATTCTTTCATTATGAATTTCCTGTAAACTTTTCATCCACTTGATAAAAAGCTGATATTACAGAAACGTGTTTCACTTCTCGTGAGCACGTGCTTTTAATAGATTACACAAACGCAAAGGATTTCACAATCCTTTATCAGTACATTGACATTTAATAGGAAAAGTCACTTTATGTGAAGCTACTGTTTTTCCTAACTTTGGAACTGATATTAAAAGGCACACTTGGACAGTGTGAGTCGTTCACTGCCTGCTAATGAAGGCTCATGCATGTATGTATGTTCACGTTACTAAAAAATTACAATGATTATAGCCAGAGTAAGGAGCTGAAATAATCTGGTAATTTTAATAATAAATGCTTTTGAAGCAAAGTGGCTTCACTGAGGGTAATATTTTTTGTTTCAGTTTGCTAATTACATGCAGTGCAGAGAGAAATATTTTATTTTCCAGTGTGTAACAGAAGAATTTTTAAAATTCCCACTTTAGTGAACCACAAAGTTTTCTTGAGGCATAACCCAAGATATAAAATCCAGTCATCTTGAAAAAGATCCTGCCTTTCATTTCATTTATTAATGTAATTTTAAATACTGCATTATGTATGTAATGAGCACCTTCAGGAACTCTCTGATTCCTGAACCAAAGAGATCAAAACTCCATATCATGGATCTGGCTTGGATGAGAGAAGACACATGATAAATAAGACAAATAAGGAAAATATGTTTTGGGGGAAAGAAAATGAAGCCAGCATGGGGAAGACAAGGCCCCAAGGGGTTGTAGGTTGAAACTGGATGTTCAGGAACAGTCTGCTTCCTTACTTGCTTTTTCTTTCTTCTTTCTTTCTTTCTTTCTTTTTTTTTTTTTTTTTTTTTTTGAGACAGAGTTTTATTCTTGTTGCCCAGGCTGGAATGCAGTGGCCTGATGTTGGCTCACTGCTACCTCTGCCTCCAAGGTTCAAGCGATTCTTCTGTCTCAGCCTCCTGAGTGGCTGGTATTACAGGTGCCCACCACCACACTCAGCTAATTTTTTGTATTTTTAGTAGAGACGGGGTTTCATCATGTTGGCCAGGATGGTCTCAAACTCCTGACTTCAGGTGATCCACCCACCTCGGCCTCCCAAAGTGCAGGGATTACAGATGGTCTGTTTTATTGAGTCAGACTTTAGTGAAGGCCTGAGTGAGACAAGAAGGCATTCAGGGGCTTTGAGCATGGGAGTGACTCAACCTGCCTTACTTTTTAAGAGGATTCTTTTGGAAACTGTGTGGAGAATTAATTCAAGAGTGTAAGAATGGAAGTCAGGGTGCTATTAACATCAACGCTCAATAGCTCATGCCTATAATCCCAGAAATTTGGGAGGCTGAGGTGGGAAGATTGCTTGAGGCTAAAGAGTTTGAGATCAGCCTAGGCAACATAGCAAGACTGCGTCTCTAGAAAAAAAATAAACAGGTAACTGAGCATGGTGTCATGCACCTGTAGACCCAGCTACTCAGGAGGCTGAGGCGGAAGAATCGCTTGAACCCAGAAGGTCAAGGTTGCAGTGATGTGATCACGTGGCTGCACTGCAGCCTGGGCACGAGAGCAAGACCTTGTCTCAAAAAAAGAAAACAAATTGTCAAGGCGAAAAGGATGATGGGGCTTAGACAGGATGCTAGCAGGGAAGTGACAAGAAGCCCTCAGTTTCTGCATAGTATTTGAAAACAAAGCAACAGGATCGGATGAGAGATGGGAAGTAGTGGATGAGAAAAGACGAGGAACAAGGAAGACCTCTAGGTTTGGACCATGTTAGAATTCTAAGCAGAAATGTTGTTAGGCAGTGGCATATATGGGTCTGGAATTGAGAGGCGAGGTATGGGCAAGAGATAAAGATCTAAGAGTCATCAGTCTTCCAGATTATATTTAAAGCAGTGAGTCCAGTGAGATCACCAAGGGAGTGAAAATAGAAGGAGAGAAAACAGAACAGAAACTGGGCCCTCGCTCATTCTGCTATTGAGATACTGGGGAGAAGAGGAGGAATATCCAGAAAAAAAAAAAAAAAACTCCCCTGGATGTGCTATCTCAGTGCAATCATCAGTATCTCTCTTCTCAACCGAAAACCATGAGCATGAACAACTTTCATTTATGCATTCAGGGACTTTCATTTTTATACATTTACCGCTGCCAATCTTGCAAGGTTTTATTTCTGCTTCTACCACACAGGAAAAAAACAACTTAAATTCTATGTGGCAGGTTATGGATTTCTTGCAGGACACCAACTTCTTTGTTCTTTTCCATGACCCTGACTGCTTCTTGTTTTTCTCCTGCAGTGTCAAAAAGTTCTTCCTTGTCTTTTGTACTGAGTCTTCTTCCTCTACTCACCCATTGAATATCATGTTTTTCAAGTTTATGTCTCTGGTGTTTTTTTTTCTGGAAAAATGGTATCTTCTACTGTTTGATTTTTTCTTCCTATTCTTTGTTAAAGTGCTATGGTTTAGATGCTATTAATTTGTCCTCTCTTTTAATGCCCTGGGATTTTCCTCCTAATTGTCTGCACCATTGCTGCTACCCAAGATGCCTGGCCGGGGTAGATAAAAATAAGCTGAAGTCCAAAAATTGGAATAGAATGGAAGGAATGGATCCAAGGAAATCAGGAGTTTTTGTGCAATCAGATGTGGGTCTTATACATGAGAATGTTCTAGAAAATAAGCTCTGGCTTCAGATTTGAGTGACTGTGCTTTGCTGGCATATGCCTAACTGTATCATGTATTCTTCACTACATAGTAAGTAAATAATAATAATAAGTGGGTATGATAATAAATAGATGATATAAATGGATGATATACCCACAATGAAAATCCTGGAAAAATAAAAGGTAGGCTTCTATAGAAAATCCACCTTGTAGCTGGTTGTATTATGTAAAACAAAAGCTGATTCTGAGACTGAGATCTATGTTGGCTCTATTCGCTCGATCAGCACACAGGCAGTAGTTCAAGCCATGGAAGCAGATGAGATTCTTGGAGAGACTGTGCAGACTAAGAAAAAAGGCAGTAACATCAGAAAATGCCACAAATCCTATGACTGCATTATCTCTGATGAACATGATCTTTTTTTTTTCTGGAAAATATATATACCAACATTTCATGCAGTTCATGATAAACCAATCGCTTTTGAACACTGGCCCCAGAAAGCAAACAGACTTCCCATGGTGCACAATTGTAGCGATAGGGAATATTGTTCATTCCTCATTCCGCCGAGTATGCTTTAGTGCGCACCTCCCTTCTGGTCCACCACACTTGTCAGGGACATTTTATAGACCAAATATTGTCAGTTAGTCTAAACCACTCATAGACATGTACTAGAGAGTTTTCCTTTTTCAGAGTTTAAATAAATCTTCCCAGGTTAACCACAGTTTAAAATACAGTAGTCCACAAAATGTTTATTATCACCTCTATATGCTAAAAAAAAGATAAACCGAAGGTTAGAGACTTAAAGAAAAACAAAATCAAGCTTCATGTCTAGTTCAAAGTGAAAGGGAGAAAAGCAAAATGTTTAATAAACAATATATATTGTGTCACTAATAATATTAATCCAGGTCACTACTGCCAAAGCAAAGAATACTTTTTTTAAAAAACTTCATTTGTATAGATAGTGATTCAGTGTTATATTTTGGGTAGGTCGTGAAAGCCAGATCAATTTATGTGATCAGAAAAATAAAGGAAGAGATTGATGAGTCAGATGCTACCAGGTACTTGCCTCTCCAGCCTCTTCTTTTTGAACCTCTTTTGTACCTGTCTGGAGAAAAAGAATAAAGAGTGTACTACCAACCTAACCAAGGTTATTATAGTCTGGTTGTTTAAAATACCATTTTTTTCTCCTTTTGTCTTTTTCCCACTTTCCAAGGTACTCAAGAAAATTGAACAGATGTAATAGATCAAATTAAAACACTTTATTTCCTGAAAGCCTTTTTTGTCTATTGTGATGTGCACTACCCCCCTCCTTTCATGGGAGAGACAGGAAGTTACCTGAATCTAGGCTGAAAAGGTTATGTGAAAAGAAAGTATAATAAAAGGGACACTTGGCTTTTTAAATCTTTGTTTTCTCTTAACCTAGGTAAGGCATATTAGAAATAAATATGTAAAGGAGAAAACTAAATGATGTCTTTATGAAAAATTAAAACTGCTTGCAGTTCCATGTTGTTCATACCTTCATGCTTTTTTTTTTTTTTCTAATTTAAATGTACAGTTTAATAAAATTTAACAAATCTTTAAAGTTATATCACTCAAATCCTTATAAGATACAGAGCATTTTCATCATCCTAGAAGATCTCTCATACCCACTTTCAGCCGCCCTACCCTCCAAAGGCAACAGTTGCTCTGCTTTCTATCCTTATAGGTTAGTTTTTCTTTTTCTTTTTTTTTTTTTTTTATTTATTTATTTTATTTATTTATTTATTTATTATTATTATACTTTAAGTTGTAGGGTACATGTGCATAACGTGCAGGTTTGTTACATATGTATACTTGTGCCATGTTGCTGTGCTGCACCCATCAACTCGTCATTTACATCAGGTATAACTCCCAATGCAATCCCTCCCCCCTCCCCCCTCCCCATGATAGGTCCCGGTGTGTGATGTTCCCCTTCCTGAGTCCGAGTGATCTCATTGTTCAGTTCCCACCTATGAGTGAGAACATGCGGTGTTTGGTTTTCTGTTCTTGTGATAGTTTGCTAAGAATGATGGATTCCAGCTGCATCCAAGTCCCTACAAAGGACTCAAACTCATCCTTTTTTATGGCTGCATAGTATTCCATGGTGTATATGTGCCACATTTTCTTAATCCAATCTGTCACTGATGGACATTTGGGTTGATTCCAAGTCTTTGCTATTGTGAATAGTGCTGCAATAAACATACGTGTGCATGTGTCTTTATAGCAGCATAATTTGTAATCCTTTGGGTATATACCCAGTAATGGGATGGCTGGGTCATATGGTACATCTAGTTCTAGATCCTTGAGGAATCGCCATACTGTTTTCCATAATGGTTGAACTAGTTTACAATCCCACCAACAGTGTAAAAGTGTTCCTATTTCTCCACATCCTCTCCAGCACCTGCTGTCTCCTGACTTTTTAATGATTGCCATTCTAACTGGTGTGAGATGGTATCTCATTGTGGTTTTGATTTGCATTTCTCTGATGGCCAGTGATGATGAGCATTTTTTCATGTGTCTGTTGGCTGTATGAATGTCTTCTTTTGAGAAATGTCTGTTCATGTCCTTTACCCACTTTTTGATGGGGTTGTTTGTTTTTTTCTTGTAAATTTGTTTGAGTTCTTTGTAGGTTCTGGATATTAGCCCTTTGTCAGATGAGTAGATTGCAAAAATTTTCTCCCATTCTGTAGGTTGCCTGTTCACTCTGATGGTAGTGTCTTTTGCTGTGCAGAAGCTCTTTAGTTTAATGAGATCCCATTTGTCAATTTTGGCTTTTGTTGCTGTTGCTTTTGGTGTTTTAGACATGAAATCTTTGCCCATGCCTATGTCCTGAATGGTACTACCTAGGTTTTCCTCTAGGATTTTTATGGTATTAGGTCTAACATTTAAGTCTCTAATCCATCTTGAATTAATTTTCGTATAAGGAGTAAGGAAAGGATCCAGTTTCAGCTTTCTACTTATGGCTAGCCAATTTTCCCAGCACCATTTATTAAATAGGGAATCCTTTCCCCATTTCTTGTTTCTCTCAGGTTTGTCAAAGATCAAATGGCTGTAGATGTGTGGTATTATTTCTGAGGACTCTGTTCTGTTCCATTGGTCTATATCTCTGTTTTGGTACCAGTACCATGCTGTTTTGGTTACTGTAGCCTTGTAGTATAGTTTGAAGTCAGGTAGTGTGATGCCTCCAGCTTTGTTCTTTTGGCTTAGGATTGTCTTGGAGATGCGGGCTCTTTTTTGGTTCCATATGAACTTTAAAGCAGTTTTTTCCAATTCTGTGAAGAAACTCATTGGTAGCTTGATGGGGATGGCATTGAATCTATAAATTACCTTGGGCAGTATGGCCATTTTCACGATATTGATTCTTCCTATCCATGAGCATGATATGTTCTTCCATTTGTTTGTGTCCTCTTTGATTTCACTGAGCAGTGGTTTGTAGTTCTCCTTGAAGAGGTCCTTTACATCCCTTGTCAGTTGGATTCCTAGGTATTTTATTCTCTTTGAAGCAATTGTGAATGGAAGTTCATTCCTGATTTGGCTCTCTGTTTGTCTGTTACTGGTGTATAAGAATGCTTGTGACTTTTGCACATTAATTTTGTATCCTGAGACTTTGCTGAAGTTGCTTATCAGCTTAAGGAGATTTTGGGCTGAGACAATGGGGTTTTCTAAATATACAATCATGTCATCTGCAAACAGGGACAATTTGACTTCTTCTTTTCCTAACTGAATACCCTTGATTTCTTTCTCTTGCCTGATTGCCCTAGCCAGAACTTCCAACACTATGTTGAATAGGAGTGGTGAGAGAGGGCATCCCTGTCTTGTGCCAGTTTTCAAAGGGAATTTTTCCAGTTTTTGCCCGTTCAGTGTGATATTGGCTGTGGGTTTGTCATAAATAGCTCTTATTATTTTGAGGTACGTTCCATCAATACCGAATTTATTGAGCGTTTTTAGCATGAAGGGCTGTTGAATTTTGTCAAAAGCCTTTTCTGCATCTATTGAGATAATCATGTGGTTCTTGTCTTTGGTTCTGTTTATATGCTGGATTATGTTTATTGATTTGCGAATGTTGAACCAGCCTTGCATCCCAGGGATGAAGCCCACTTGATCATGGTGGATAAGCTTTTTGATGTGTTGCTGAATCCGGTTTGCCAGTATTTTATTGAGGATTTTTGCATCGATGTTCATCAGGGATATTGGTCTAAAATTCTCTTTTTTTGTTGTGTCTCTGCCAGGCTTTAGTATCAGGATGATGTTGGCCTCATAAAATGAGTTAGGGAGGATTCCCTCTTTTTCTATTGATTGGAATAGTTTCAGAAGGAATGGTACCAAATCCTCTTTGTACCTCTGGTAGAATTCAGCTGTGAATCCATCTGGTCCTGGACTTTTTTTGGTTGGTAGGCTATTAATTGTTGCCTCAATTTCAGAGCCTGCTATTGGTCTATTCAGGGATTCAACTTCTTCCTGGTTTAGTCTTGGAAGAGTGTAAGTGTCCAGGAAATTATCCATTTCTTCTAGATTTTCCAGTTTATTTGCGTAGAGGTGTTTATAGTATTCTCTGATGGTAGTTTGTATTTCTGTGGGGTCGGTGGTGATATCCCCTTGATCATTTTTAATTGCGTCGATTTGATTCTTCTCTCTTTTCTTCTTTATTAGTCTGGCTAGTGGTCTGTCAATTTTGTTGATCTTTTCAAAAAACCAACTCCTGGATTCATTGATTTTTTGGAGGGTTTTTTGTGTTTCTATCTCCTTCAGTTCTGCTCTGATCTTAGTTATTTCTTGCCTTCTGCTAGCTTTCGAATGTGTTTGCTCTTGCTTCTCTAGTTCTTTTAATTGCGATGTTAGAGTGTCAATTTTACATCTTTCCTGCTTTCTCTTGTGGGCATTTAGTGCTATAAATTTCCCTCTACACACTGCTTTAAATGTGTCCCAGAGATTCTGGTATGTTGTATCTTCGTTCTCATTGGTTTCAAAGAACATCTTTATTTCTGCCTTCATTTCGTTATGTACCCAGTAGTCATTCAGGAGCAGGTTGTTCAGTTTCCATGTAGTTGAGCGGTTTTGATTGAGTTTCTTAGTCCTGAGTTCTAGTTTGATTGCACTGTGGTCTGAGAGACAGTTTGTTATAATTTCTGTTCTTGTACATTTGCTGAGGAGTGCTTTACTTCCAATTACGTGGTCAATTTTGGAGTAAGTATGATGTGGTGCTGAGAAGAATGTATATTCTGTTGATTTGGGGTGGAGAGTTCTATAGATGTCTATTAGGTCTGCTTGCTGCAGAGATGAGTTCAATTCCTGGATATCCTTGTTAACTTTCTGTCTCGTTGATCTGTCTAATGTTGACAGTGGAGTGTTGAAGTCTCCCATTATTATTGTATGGGAGTCTAAGTCTCTTTGTAAAACTCTAAGGACTTGCTTTATGAATCTGGGTGCTCCTGTATTGGGTGCATATATATTTAGGATAGTTAGCTCTTCCTGTTGAATTGATCCCTTTACCATTATGTAATGGCCTTCTTTGTCTCTTTTGATCTTTGATGGTTTAAAGTCTGTTTTATCAGAGACTAGTATTGCAACCCCTGCTTTTTTTTGTTCTCCATTTGCTTGGTAAATCTTCCTCCATCCCTTTATTTTGAGCCTATGTATGTCTCTGCGTGTGAGATGGGTCTCCTGAATACAGCAGACTGATGGGTCTTGACTCTTTATCCAGTTTGCCAGTCTGTGTCTTTTAATTGGAGCATTTAGTCCATTTACATTTAAGGTTAATATTGTTATGTGTGAACTTGATCCTGCCATTATGATATTAACTGGTTATTTTGCTCATTAGTTGATGCAGTTTCTTCCTAGCCTCAATGGTCTTTACATTTTGGCATGTTTTTGCAATGGCTGGTACCGGTTGTTCCTTTCCATGTTTAGTGCTTCCTTCAGGATCTCTTGTAAGGCAGGCCTAGTGGTGACAAAATCTCTAAGCATTTGCTTATCTGTAAAGGATTTTATTTCTCCTTCACTTATGAAACTTAGTTTGGCTGGATATGAAATTCTGGGTTGAAAATTCTTTTCTTTAAGAATGTTGAATATTGGCCCCCACTCTCTTCTGGCTTGTAGAGTTTCTGCTGAGAGATCTGCTGTTAGTCTGATGGGCTTCCCTTTGTGGGTAACCCGACCTTTCTCTCTGGCTGCCCTTAAGATTTTTTCCTTCATTTCAACTTTGGTGAATCTGGCAATTATGTGTCTTGGAGTTGCTCTTCTCGAGGAGTATCTTTGTGGCGTTCTCTGTATTTCCTGGATTTGAATGTTGGCCTGCCCTACTAGGTTGGGGAAGTTCTCCTGGATGATATCCTGAAGAGTGTTTTCCAACTTGGTTCCATTTTCCCCCTCACTTTCAGGCACCCCAATCAGACGTAGATTTGGTCTTTTTACATAATCCCATACTTCTTGCAGGCTTTGTTCGTTTCTTTTTCTTCTTTTTTCTTTTGGTTTCTCTTCTCGCTTCATTTCATTCATTTGATCCTCAATCGCTGATACTCTTTCTTCCAGTTGATCGAGTCGGTTACTGAAGCTTGTGCATTTGTCACGTATTTCTCGTGTCATGGTTTTCATCTCTTTCATTTCGTTTAGGAACTTCTCTGCATTAATTACTCTAGCCATCAATTCTTCCACTTTTTTTTCAAGATTTTTAGTTTCTTTGCGCTGGGTACGTAACTCCTCCTTTAGCTCTGAGAAATTTGATGGACTGAAGCCTTCTTCTCTCATCTCGTCAAAGTCATTCTCCGTCCAGCTTTGATCCGTTGCTGGTGATGAGCTGCGCTCCTTTGCCGGGGGAGATGCGCTCTTATTTTTTGAATTTCCAGCTTTTCTGCCCTGCTTTTTCCCCATCTTTGTGGTTTTATCTGCCTCTGGTCTTTGATGATGGTGATGTACTGATGGGGTTTTGGTGTAGGTGTCCTTCCTGTTTGATAGTTTTCCTTCTAACAGTCAGGACCCTCAGCTGTAGGTCTGTTGGAGATTGCTTGAGGTCCACTCCAGACCCTGTTTGCCTGGGTATCAGCAGCAGAGGCTGCAGAAGATAGAATATTTCTGAACAGCGAGTGTACCTGCCTGATTCTTGCTTTGGAAGCTTCCTCTCAGGGGTGTACTCCTCCCTGTGAGGTGTGGGGTGTCAGACTGCCCCTAGTGGGGGATGTCTCCCAGTTAGGCTACTCAGGGGTCAGGGACCCGCTTGAGCAGGGAGTCTGTCCCTTCTCAGATCTCAACCTCCGTGTTGGGAGATCCACTGCTCTCTTCAAAGCTGTCAGACAGAGTCGTTTGCATCTGTGCAGAGGTGTCTGTGTGTCTTAGTTTACTGTGCCCTGTCCCCAGAGGTGGAGTCTACAGAGACAGGCAGGTTTCCTTGAGCTGCTGTGAGCTCCACCCAGTTCGAGCTTCCCAGCAGCTTTGTTTACCTACTTAAGCCTCAGCAATGGCGGGCGCCCCTCCCCCAGCCTCGCTGCTGCCTTGCTGGTAGATCACAGACTGCTGCGCTAGCAATGAGGGAGGCTCCGTGGGTGTGGGACCCTCCCGGCCAGGTGTGGGATATGATCTCCTGGTGTGCCTGTTTCCTAAAGCGCAGTATTGGGGTGGGAGTTACCCGATTTTCCAGGTGTTGTGTGTCTCAGTTCCCCTGGCTAGGAAAAGGGACTCCCTTCCCCCTTGCGCTTCCCAGGTGAGGCAATGCCTCGCCCTGCTTCAGCTCTCGCTGGTCGGGCTGCAGCAGCTGACCAGCTCCGATCGTCCGGCACTCCCCAGTGAGATGAACCCAGTACCTCAGTTGAAAATGCAGAAATCACCGGTCTTCTGTGTCGCTGGCGCTGGGAGTTGGAGACTGGAGCTGCTCCTATTCGGCCATCTTGCTCCCACCCACCTTCATGCTTTTTAACATGATATTTTCCATCCTGGAATGACCGTACCCCAGATTCTGCTCATTTTCAAAACCCTGATTCATTGTCATCTTTTCTGTATTCCTACCTTGATTACCCACTTCCCCAAAAGAGGTAATCACTCCCTTTTGTACTATGCCTGTGCCTTATATATATATAAAAAATATATAATAATTATGTTATTATATTAAATATATATTATATAATAATATAAATATATTCTATGATATGTTGCCAATTATATGATATATAAAATATATATAATATATTTGCCAATTATATAATATATACTATATTAACATAATATAAATTACATATAATTATACATATTATATATTTATATTATATAATATATAATTGGCAAATATATAGTATTATATATAATATAATGGCAAATATATATGTTATATTAATATAATATATTTACTATAGCATATATTTTATGACATTTATGTATTATATATTTGTCAATTATATAATATATTGTATATTAACATATAATATAAATTATATATTGTATAATTTATATATAAATATGTATTATATGTTATAAATGTATATATAATGAATATTTATACAGTTATTCATATATTTATATATTCTATTTATTCAGTATGTTGTATTTATTCAGTATATTCAGTATTCAGTATATTCTATGTTCCGGGTTGCTTTAGGCTCTAGTGGCGTAATGTGTACAAAATCAGACATGGTCCCTACTCATTCAGAGTTCACAGTGTAAAGATATTTATCAGATCCTAAGGCTTCAGCTTTTTTCACAAACGTTATTACCTGGTAGATAGAATAATCTGAGATGTTTCTTTTGCATTTCAGTAAAAATGGAGCCAGAATATCTCAAATGCGAGGATCAAAGCCATAATCAAACACGTGGAGAAGGGGCCAGTAGGTAGCCTAAAAGGAAACCATTTCTGGTTATAGACACGCACTAAGTAATAATGTTTCAGTCAACACAGGATCATATATATGATGGTGGCCTCATAAGATTATAATGGACTTGAAAAATTCTATCACCTATTGACCTCACAGCTGTTCTAAGGGAGTAGCACATTGCATTACTCACGTATTTGTGGTGATGCTGGTGTAAACAAGCCTACTGCTCTGCCAGTCATTTAAAAGTATAGCACCTACAGTTACGTAAGTATGTAATACTTGATAACAAATGTTAATGGTTTATGTATTTACCACATTACACTTTTTAATCATTATTTTAGTGTGTACTCTTCCTACTTATAAAAAAAGATTCAACCGTAAAACAGCCTCAGGCAGGTCGTTTAGGAGGTCTTCTGGAAGAACACATTGATATCATAGGAGATGACAGCTCCATGCCTGTTATTGTTTCTGAAGATCTTTCAGTGGGAGAAGATATGGAGGGAAAGACAGTGCCATTGACGAGCCTGACCCTGTGTAGGCCTAGGCTAATGTGTGTGTTTGTGTCTTAGTTATCAACAAAAAAAAGTTAAAGAAGTAGAAACATTAAAAAAATAAAGGTTAAAATAGCTTATAGGATAAAGCAGTTTAGAAAGAAACTATTTGTGTACAGCTATACAATTTATGGTTTAAGCTAAGTGTTATTACAAAAGAGTCAAAAAGTTGTTTTAAAAAAGTGTATAAAGTATAAACGGTACTGTAAACTAGGGCTAATTTATTATTGAGGAAATAAAATTGTTTATACATTTAGTGTAGCTGAAGTGTGCAATGTTTATGAAGTCTACAGTGTTTCACATTCACTCACCACTCACTCACCCAAAGCACCTTCCAGTCCTGCAAGTTTCATTTATCCTAATTGCCCTGTACAGGTGCACAACTTTGTATCTTTTATACCATATTTTGACTGCATTTCTCTACGTGTAGATATGTTAGAAACACACATACTTCCCATCGTGTTCCAACCTGCCTACAGGATTCAGCACAGTATAACATGCTGTATAGGTGTGTAACCTAGGAGCAATAGGCCAGACCATCTAGGTTTGTGTAAGTGCACTCTATGATATTCATACAGCAATGAAATTGACTAGCAATGCATTTCTCAGAATGTATCTTTGTCCTTAAGTGACACATGTCTGTACATACCAGGTATACATGAACACAATTTTTGCGAATCCATCTCTTACAAACTGAGTTCAAAGTTAAAAAGCATTAGTACATAGTTCCAATTGCCTTAAACTATAGGGTTTTCTTTCTTCAACTTTTTTAAAATTATATTTTAAGTTCTGGGATACATGTGCAGAATGTGCAGGTTTGTTACATAGGTATACACATGCCATGGTGGTTTGCTGCACCCATCAACCCATCATTTACATTAGGTGTTTCTCTTAATGCTATCCATCCCTTTGCCTCCCACCCGCTGACAGGCCCTAGTGTGTGATGTTCCCCTCCCTGGGTCCATGTGTTCTCATTGTTCAGCTCCCACTTATGAGTGAGAACATGTGATGTTTTGTTTTCTGTTCCTGTGTTAGTTTGCTGAGAATTATGGTTTCCAGCTTCATGCATGTCCCTGCAAAGGACATGAACTCAGTCATTTTTATGGTTGCATAGTATTCCATGGTGTATATGTGCCACATTTTCTTTATCCAGTCTATCATTGATGGGCATTTGGATTGGTTCCAAGAATGGCAATCATGAAAAAGTCAAGAAACAACAGATGCTGGAGAGGATATGGAAAAATAGGAACGCTTTTACACTGTCGGTGGGAGTGTAAATTAGTTCAATCATTGTGAAAGATAGTGTGGCGGTTCCTCAAGGATTTAGAACCAGAAATACCATTTGACCCAGCAATCGCATTACTGGGTATATACCCAAAGGATTATAAATCATTCAACTATAGTTTTAAAGTGAATTTTGCTAAGTTTTATTGTCATCTCAGTTTTTTAAAATTATTTGGATTTTTTGTTCATTTGTTTTGCTTGGTGAGTAAAACTGCTATTTAAATCTAATAGGGTAAATTTAAAGGGAGGAAATAGAGAGGAGTGTGAATCTAAATAATCCAGTTTGGCTTCTTACAGTAGTTCATTTTCCCAGATAATTGTTTATTTATTTTGCTTTGCCTCTCCCTGAGAAAGGAGATTTGGGTTCTGTGCCTACTTCCCTTCATTCCCTTCCGCCACAGTGGTCATATCCATTAAAGAACACAGTCCTTGGTCAGATCAACATAGGATTCATGAAAACCAACTCTCAGAAAGGAGGAATATGCAAAGATTGTCATTGCAAACTGCCAAATAAAGAATATCCTTAGTGATGTTTTCAAAATATATTGACAGGAGTTGAGTCATATCCTTACATGTCACTGCCTCTCCCCACAGTGGGATGAACACTTGCATCTGAATGATCGCCTTTCATTTCCTGGGCTGGATTTGAGTTTGCTGTCCTGACGCTGCCGGTGCACTCAGTTAGAACTGTGCTGTGCTAAGTCCATTACTCAGCATTCAAAAAATAAGAAATGATCAGAAGATATTGGCTTTAGGCTAAATCTATCAATCACATGAACTAAACTGTGTCCAACAAAAGAAGTCATATAATGTCGTTTCATGGAAAAGATTCTTAAAATGTGGTCCTCAGACCAATTGCATCACCTCTTGAGAATTTGTTGGAATTGTAAATTATTGAGCCCTCACCCCAAATATCAGAAACTCTGGGGATGAGGCCCATCAGTCTCCTGTTATCAAACCTTTCCAATGTTTCTGATACATGTTAAAGAGACACAGGAACATTTTTGTTGTTGTTGTTAAGCTACTTAGTATGCACATAAAATGTAGATTATGCTGAAAAAGGTACAAGGACATATTTGTATGGCTGCCAATGTAAAATGAGAAAAGGCCTGGAAAGTGAAAGAGAGAGAGAGAGAAGAGAGAGAGAGAAAGGAAAGAGAGGGGAGAGGGAGAGGGAGAAAGGGAGAGAGACAGAGAGGAAGAGAGAGACCGGGTGCTATGGCTCACACCTGTAATCTCAGCACTTTGGGAGGTTGACTTGAGGTCAGGAGTTCAAGATCAGCCTGGCCAACATGGTAGCAGAGAGCTGAAATTGTACCACTGCACTCCAGCCTGGGCAACAGAGTGAGACTCCATCTCAAAACAAACAAGCAAACAAACAAACAAATAAATAAATAAATACTTTTTTTTGAGACAGAGTTTCTCTCTTCTTGCCCAGGCTGGAGTACAATGGCACAATCTCGGCTCACTGGAAGCTCTGCCTCCCGAGTACAAGCGATTTTCCTGCCTCAGCCTCCCGAATAGCTGGGATTACAGGTGCCTGCCACCACACCTGGCTAGTTTTTTTGTATTTTTAGTGGAGATGGGGTTTCACCACATTGGCCAGGCTGGTCTCGAACTCCTGACCTCAGGAGATTCACCCGCTTCAGCCTCCCAAAGTGCTGGGATTACAGGTGTGAGCTGCTGTGCCCGGCCAATAAATAATTTTTTTAAACAGCCAGGAAATATGTGTTTTTTCCAAATATGCAAAACTATTTGTTCTAAGGGAAATTGTTTTTTCAGTGAATAGAGTAATTAAAATAATACTAAGGAAATTCCTTATTTGGCAGTTTGCAATGACAATTTGTGTGTACATCATTTCTGAGAATTAGTTTTCCTGAATCCTTTTTTTTTTTTTTTTTTAGGTTATATGTGCATAACGTACAAGTCTGTTACATATGTATACATGTGCCATGTTGGTGTGCTGTACCCATTAACTCATCATTTACATTAGGTATATCTCCTAATGCTATTCTTCCCCACTCCTCCCACCCTATGACAGGCCACAGTGTGTGATGTTCCCTATCCTGTGTCTAAGTGTTCTCATTGTTCAGTTCCCACCTGTGAGTGAGAACATGCAGTGTTTGGTTTTCTGTCCTTGTGATAGTTTGCTCAGAATGATGGTTTCCAGCTTCATCTATATCCCTACAAAGGACATGAACTCATCCTTTTTTATGGCTGCATAGTATTCCATGGGGTATATGTGCCACATTTTCTTAATCCAGTCTATCACTGATGGACATTTGGATTGGTTCCAAGTCTTTGCTATTGTGAGTAGTTCCACAATAAACATATGTGTGCAAGTGTCTTTATAGCAGCATGATTTATAATCCTTTGGGTATATACCCAGTAATGAGATGTTTGGGTCAAATGGTATTTCTAGTTCTAGATCCTTGAGGAGTCGCCACACTGTCTTCCACAATGGTTGAACTAGTTTACAATCCCATCAACAGTGTAAAAGCATTCCTATTTCTCCACATCCTCTCCAGCACCTGTTGCTTCCTGAATTTTTAATGATCTCCATTCTAACTGGAGTGAGATGGTATCTCATTGTGGTTTTGATTTGCATTTCTCTGATGACCAGTGATGATGTGCCCATCTGACAAAGGGCTAATATCCAGAATCTACAAAGAACTTAAACAAATTTACAAGAAAAAAAAATTAAACAACCCCATCAAAAAGTGGGTGAAGGATATGAACAGACACTTCTCAAAAGAAGACATTTATGCAGCCAAAGACACATGAAAAAATGCTCACCATCACTGGTTTTCCTGAATCCTGTGTTGATATGGACAAGGACTATGATCTCTAATGGATTTAAACACTGTGGAGGAAGAGGATGGAGGAAGGCAGGCATAGTGCTCAAATCCTCTCTTTTCTCAGGTAGAGGCAAATTAAAATAATTATCTGGGAAAATTGACTTTTGTGAGAAGTGAAATCAGGTTATTCAGATCCAGACGTTTCTTTTGTTTCCTTCCTTTTACCCTATTAAATTACTGATTAAATCATTTTACAAGTTATTTTCTGTCACTTGTAAAAAAATTTTCAGCTAAGAAAGAAGAGCTACCTCTTTTCCCACACTCAATAAACACACCTCTAAAAATAGAGATACACATTTGCACACAGAAAGATACATGAGAGGGTTCCACATACATCTGTCTTTTTACATGCAAGTTAAAACTGATGGGTAACTTTAACATATTGCTGTATATGACAGATATACAAATTTAACAAAATATGGTTTTTTGCTAAAATTAAATGTTATTTATTATAGATTGTGTCACAGAATGTAGATTCCATTTCAAACTGAAATTTCAGTTTAAAACACTATGCAAAAGAGCCCTAGCCATTTCATGTGGAATTAACATATTTTTCCATTTGTTTCACAGAAGTATGGAGCAGTGGGATCGCTTTCATGATCAACAGGAGGACGTTGATAGCTGCTCTGAATCTGTGAAATTTGACGCTCGCTCAATGACAGCTTTGCTTCCTCCTAGTAAGTGGAGGGGGATGGGCTGCCCATGGAGGTCATTCTTAGAGTTATTGACAATATATAAAATTATAGTCTTGAGACTTACCTTAAATGTATATGGATGTTAAAATAACACTTATTTGACAAATAGGGGTGTTCTTGAGACAGAATAAAAATAAGCTTAAATAAAAGTAAGGCAGTATTATATGAAATTAAATTAATCTACAACACTGATTGAGCCCTCTGACTTCCCAGCTATAATTAGGTCCTGGAGATAAATATGATCCTAGCACCGTGAACTAATATTTGAAAATCATGGGTAGTAGGTGCCTGTATTTGTTTTCTAGAGTTATTGTAACAAATGGCTGCAAATTGGGAGGCTTAAAACAACAGAAATTTATTCACTCACAGTTCTGAGACCCAGAAGTCTAAAATGCAGGTGTCAGACCATGTGCCTTTTTGAAGACTCTAGGGAAGAATCTTCCTGTGCCTCCTCCCAGCTTCTAGGGGCTCCTGGCAGTCCTTAGTGTTCCTTGCCTTTGTAGCTGCACCACTCTCATCTCTCCCTCCTTCTTCATGTGGTCTTCTCTGTGTAGCCATTTGTTCTTTTCTTACAAAGACATCAGTCTTTAGATTAGGGTTCACCCTAATCCAGTATCACTTCATTTTAACTTGATTACATCTCCAAAGACCCTATTTCCAAATAAACTCACTTTCACAGGTACCTGTGGTTAGAACTTCAACATATCTTTTGCGGGCACACAATTCGACCCCGTATAGCAGTGGTGAAACACGTTTGCACGGGTTATGACGACAGCTCAAAAGTAGCAATCCTCAGCTGTATCTCAACAGGATCATTTAAGGTGTCAGGAGGAGTTACTTATAATTCTGCTCAACCTAAAAGTCTAAATACATGTCGCTAAGGGGATGGGTGGAGGCGGAGAAGACAGAGAAGACATTTCAGTGTGAAGAAGCAGCATATACAAAGCTAAAGGCTCATTTATGAGTTCTTGCAGAGCAAACCTGAAATACAGGCCTCAACTCCAGGGTGACAGTGGATCTTGTGTTCTGTGTAAAGGGTGGATGGGAGGATGTGGCACAAGCGAGACGCATACAAGTAAAGATAATAGTGAGGGCTGTTACGCACAGAAATAATGAGCGTTTGAAGAAGGAGGAGAGAGTCATTGGGAGCAGAGAAAAAGCGATCGAAATGTTTGAGAGCTATTTAAAAGGTAGAATTTACATTTGTGATGATAATTTGGAGATGAAGAAAATGACTCCTACTTTTCAGGCTTAATCAGCCTGGCGGGTGGACCATACCTCAACTTGCTTCTACTATGGGTTCTTTTTCTTTTTTCCTTCAATCTTTTCTTTCCTTTCCTTTTCTGTCTTGTCTTTTTTTTTTTTTTTCTTTTTGAGACAGGATCTCACTTTTTCGCCTAGGCTGGAGTGCAGTGGTGTGATAACAGCCTGTTGCAGCCTCAACCTCTCGGGCTCAAGCAATTCTCCCACCTCAGCCTCCTAAGTAGCTTGGATTACAGGGACATGCTACCACGACTGGCTACTTTTTATATTTCTTGTAGAGACAGGGTTTCTCCACATGGCCCAGGCTGGTCTCAAACTCCTAGGCTCAAGCCATCCTCCCGCCTCGGCCTCCCAAAGTGTTGGGATTACAGGCTTGAGCCACTGCATCCAGCTCTTTTCTTTTCTTTACTTTTTAAAAACTTTCTTGGCCGGGCACAGTGGCTCAGGCCTGTAATCCCAACACTTTGGGAGGCCTAGGTGGGCAGATCACCAGATCTGGAGATCCAGACCATCCTGGTTAACACGGTGAAACCCCGACTCCACTAAAACTACAAAAACTTAGCCGGGCGAGGTGGCGGGTGCCTGTAGTCCCAGCTACTCCGGAGGCTGAGGCAGGAGAATGGCGTGAACCCCGGAGGCAGAGCTTGCAGTGAGCCGAGATCATGCCACTGCACTCCAGCCTGGGCGACAGAGCAAGACTACGTCTCAAAAAAAAAAAAAAAAAGTTCTCTTCTTTTCTTTTCAATACCTTAACCTTGTTTGTTGCAACCTGAAAGTAAAATTTACTTTTTTTCTTAATTGATCAATGAAAGCAATGACCATAGAAAATAAATTTTTAATGACCATTGTATTCACCTAATCAGAGAAAGGACTTCCTCATCTACTATTTCCCCTCTATATTGATTTGTCTCTACTACAATTAATATCTCATTATATAAATCACAGTGCCATATAAGTGCATATGAATAAAAGGTTGCTGTTATTAATATGTTCTGAAATATAGAGAAGGTGGGCTTCATTGATCCATTCTAAAGATTAGTCAAAATGTGAATCACTTGGTTTATTTCATTTTTCTTAAATATTGTTTACATTGTATTCAAATCATAAGAGGTATCCAAATACAAAACTACTGAGAAGGAATTGGACAATAAAATTATTTTAACATTGTAGTCATTGAAAATAAATATTTCCCTTATCTGATTTTAAAATATTAAAAATTACATAGTTACTTTAGAAAATTTTATTGTCATCCAGAATATCTTCCCATGTGAACACTGAATAAAATTTATGTTTGTATATGTAAGTGTCAATATTCAAATTTACCAACTGATTCCAAAAAATCAGACAAGCACAACTTGTAGAGCATGGTAACTTTCTTGTGGATATTTAGTGAGTGGATAAGTCAATCAAGGGTCTATAATAATACCTGGATTGGCTTTTCCTGTGACTGTCCCTTTGCTTTCTACTGCATAAATGTGGACCATTTTTTCTTGGTTTTTATTCCAATAGGCTTGGTAGTAACAATGTAACTGGAGATTAAAACAATTTTAATTATGGAAGAAGATAACACTTTCTAACAGAAGGCTGGGCTTTTTTGTTTTATTAGATCCTAAAAACAGCCCTCCCCTTCAAGAGAAACTGAAGTCCTTCAAAGCTGCACTGATTGCCCTTTACCTCCTTGTGTTTGCAGTTCTCATCCCTCTCATTGGAATAGTGGCAGGTAACGTAATCCAGAGTTCTGAAATTTAGTAACTCATCCCGTGAAGTTTTCATTGCCACAGCGAAAAAGAAGCATTCAGTCTTTTATATATGGTACATTCATAAAGAAAACACTATATTACAAAGAGTCCTTCAAATTTATTAAATTAAAAAACAGATTCTGCAAAGTTAAGTAGAAAGAATAGTTTTTAAATTGGAAAAAACAAAATAGAATGAAAATAAGAAGTGCAAGATAAAAATACAGATTTGTAAAAGTAAAATGAAAAGGACTAAACGCTTTCAAAAATATATTATCCTTTAGAGTCCTCTCTTTCTAATGTGGGTGACAAATTTCCAAAGTATTTGTTTTACCAATGTGAAGAAATAACGTGATCATTTACATTAACAATGGCTGTAATATAACAAACCAACCTGTTGTCCAGGAGAAGCTCTTCTATTCTTAGTACTGAGAGAGGAAAAAATATTTCTGTCAGTTTTTAAAGAGAGGAGACCTTGTAGAATAATGGCATACAACTTAGTGAAATCCAGTTTATGTGACCATACTTTTCACAGGGATATTATTTAAAATATCTCTAAAAATAACCTGATAGCATCCTCTCAAAGAAAAAATATAGAACTTGTTACTTGGGCTCAAAATGATGTTCTTGAGGTACATATTTCTTTGGAGAGGCTGACTTGAACTGGAGTTAGATTTGACTGTTTCTACAAGGGTAGATAGCTTGTATACACCTTAAGCACATATGTAAATATTATTCCCCTTGTAGCATTTTGGATGGATTTGGTGTATTTTGATCGGCATTTGAATTTATATGCCTTATAGCTCTCCTCTTCTCTATATGACTGATAAAATGTCTGCCCATATGCTCTAATAAGAGATATGCGGGGAATAAGATACATTTTTATGTGCATACTAAGCAGCTTAACAACAACAACAAAAAAGTTTCTAAAGACCAGGCCAAACTTCCTCTACTACAGGGCAGTCTAAGGAAGTATTCCAAGACAGAGCAAAAATTTCACTAAGAAAGAAATGATAAAAACAGTAATATACCCTTACAATTAACCTCTGTATAGATACTGTAATTATTCTCATTATCTACATAAGAAAATTCAGACAGCTCAGTGTTGGAGCTGGAGTTCCCATCCAAGACTTCTGAACCCTAACCTCTGGTCTATTGTCTCCCAGTTTAATTAAGTTTTTATAAAACAATATGGTTGGCCAACAAAAAACAAAAAAGTCACCTCAAGAAAATATTTCCCACAGGTAACAATTAACTTCTTTTTGACCGTTAAAAATGAACTAAAACAAAAATCCAACCATAACAACCAAACCAACCAACCAAACTATTGTTGTCTGAGTAAAAGGGCATGTTAATGTTTGGCATTAAACAGTCAATTTCCTCATAATCAAGGTTATCTGTATGTTTGTTTATGTCTATGCTTATCTGTAATTTGAAATGCTTAACTAAAGGATGCTTCATTGTTGGGATTATTGCCTATAAGCCAATTAGAATTTGAGTACATTTCATCACTTTTATGCAAATCACTGCCTGCAGAGCCAAGACCAGGGACTGCAGCTTCTGATAGGCTCATGCAGAATGCAGACAGGAGTCGGAAAATAATTCAAGGTTCTAACCAAGTTGAAAGTCCCTGAGCTATTAGAAAATACTACCAAGTCAACAGATTTGTTCTGGAGTTTACAACGATTGAACTAGTCTGTTTACTAAAACTACAATAGGTACCTACTAAAATTGACTAGTTGCTAAGAATGTTCAAATTTTATAAGTTCACATCAGTACCGGATTCACCAGAATTTGGAAAAGGCTTCACTATGTTTATTATGTATTAATAAGAAATAATTGACAATCCACTTACAACTTTAATTAAGTTGTAGATCAGTACATTTTTCTAAAAGAAACGGAAAAGCAATATATATCTCTACTGGCATAAAAAATTACAAATGTAGACAAAATAGATCCCTAAAATGATAGAAGTTTGGCAACTATGAATTGATGGGTGAAATAGAATATTATATATAAAACTCTAAATATGAAGTGAATTATATATTGAGGGTTATTTTCTTAATTATAAGGTTTATTCCATTTACAACCTTTCCTTAAAGAAGCTGCTGAAACACTATCAGTGTGACAACATAATACTGTGTCAGAACAATAAGGAAAAATCATGAATTTAGGTTTATATATGTATAAATTTTTACTGAAATACTAAAAATTCTTTAGCTGAAAACAATATCCATTGGGGTAGGAAAAGATAATTCCAATATGAAAGAGTAGCTATGATCTATAGAATCAAATATAACCCTGTCCTTAGGTTTTTGCACAGACCATAAAATTCTGTCTCCTTTCATATGTGAAACAGAAAAGTCACAAAATGCCATCTCTCCAATAAAAATAAGTGAACTTTTGAAATATAAACCCTGGCATTCTTTACCTAGATATACGACAAAAAGTTAACATTTTAATGAAAAATTAGTTTTCACTCAGGGTTTGATGAAACAGGCAATTTGTGTTTTTAGATCTGTTAATAAAATGTAGCATTTACTGTCAACTCATGTTTAACTTGTTGTCAAATTAAACATAGTTGGTCATGCGACCTTAGTCAAATTGGGGCTTCTCTTTCCATATTGTGAAAAATATTAGCTTTACTGATAAATCTTATTTCCAATGAAAGTAAAACTATATGGCTGAGTAATAAGGGCAATGTGCATAGTAAAATAAAGCATAGAGATAACTGTGTTCATGGTAACATCCAACTCCAGAAAAATATTTTTATCACACAATGCTAATTCCCCATAGTCAATCAATATTGGGCATATAGGTACTTGAATTACACATCTTGAATTGAAATATTAATAATAGCAAAAATCTGAAACTTATCAAATGCTTATTACATGCCAGGAAGTCGTCTAAGTATTTTACATATAGTTCATTTAATTATTTGGACACTGACTGTTAGTACCCCATTTACACAGATGGTGAAATAGAGGCAATGACAGATTAAGTAACTTGTCCAATGCCATAGTTTATAAAGTGCAGAGCCAGAATTGCTAATCTAGGCAGTTCTGTTCTAGAATCTAAATTCTTAACTGCTACTTCAAAAGAAATAATAATCAAAAAAGGACAATGCTAGAGGAAAATTTTGAAGTAATTTTGAAAAAAATGTTTATTTGGGCTTCTGATTGTTACAGTCAAATTCCATTCCTGATTGTTCTTTTATTCCCAGAGTTACTCAAGCAGTGCTTTCCGCATAGTATATAATAATTAAATCATAGAATTAACGAATGCATGGACGAGGCTGTCAACCCAAAACTTGCTCCCCACAATGAATTTAGTAAATGTGATGAAATACAGTTAAGAAATACACTTTTATTTCCAAGCTATTGATACGTTAAGAAATACAGAATAACATACTCAATACAAATTCTATTGTAGATCACATCAAAATATTGTCACACACATTTTGTTATTTCAGATAAGCTAATATTAATTAATAAAACCAGGAAAAATATGGTATCATATATTTTTTGAAATTAGAATTTAATTACTTATTTAGGATGACACTCTTAATCTAATAATAGCTACATTAGTAATGCTCATCAAACAGCTTCTTCTTTTTTTTTTTTTTTTTTTTTTGAGATGGAGTCTAGCTCTGTCAGCCAGGCTGGAGTGCAGTGGCAGGATCTCGGCTCACTGCAACCTCCACCTCCCAGGCTCAAGCAATTCTCCTGCCTCAGCATCTAGAGTAGATGGGATTATAGGTGTGTGCCACCATGCCCAGCTAATTTTTACATTCTTAGTAGAGACGGGATTTCACCATGTTCGCCAGGCTAGTCTCGAACTCCTGACCTCAGGTGATCCAACCACAGCCTCTTTAAGCAAAGGTAGTAAATACGGTGGATATAACTGATAGATAGTATCTCTCATTTATAAGGCACTGTAGAGGAATAGATATGCCTGTTTCATTTGTGCTCAGCACCATTGTTGAGGTAATTGTTACTTTTACAAATTGAGAAAACCAAAGCAAGGAGAGGAATAAGTAACTTGTTTGGAGTAGCCTAGTTGGTAACGGAGTAGTGTAGGAAGATTCTAGAATCAGGGAACTAGATTCTGTGTAAACACCAAGCTCTCATTTATTGAACAAAACCCTTGAGTTAGGGGTAGAACTAAATGTTTTTCTTGTGTTGTTTAATTTTCAAAAATCTATAAAAATTGTACTGTCATCATATCACTTTTATTAAGAAAATTGATAGACTCAGGTGGAGCTGCATATATTTTTTAGCAATATGAAATTATTCTTTTTATTGTTCCATAATTGTCAAATGTGGAAAATCTTATACATCCAATCTAATATGAATATGAGTAACATACATGTCGGTAAAATGTATAAACAGATACATATATAGAAATACAGGAAAACAGAAAACCTCAACCATCACTGAATAATGATAAGATTGTGTTTAACATTTTCCTCATTGTCTATAATTAAGAATTTGTTTTGTTTTGAGATGGAATCTCGCTCTGTTGCCCAGGCTGGAGTACAGTGGCATGATCTCAGCTCACTGCAACCTCTGCCTCCCAGGTTCAAATGATTCTCCTGCCTCAGCCTCCTGAGTACATGGGACTGTAGGTGCCCGCCACCACGCCCAGCTAATTTTTGTATTTTTAGTAGAGACAGGGTTTCATCATGTTGGCCAGGATGGTCTTGATCTCCTGACCTCGTGATCCACCTGCTTCAGTCTCCCAAAGTGCTGGGATTATAGGCATAAGCCAATGCACCCCACCTATTTTTGTATAAAAAGTTAATGTTTATGCCTTTTATTTTTTGAAACTATAAAACATATTGCTTTAGATTATTTCAGAATGATAATTAGCTTGTTTAGAGAACATATGCCCATTTGGGGATATCTATCACCAACTTGCTGTGTTCCTAAAATACTGTTTTGGAATACAATTTTTTTAATGTGGTAAATAATTAATCACAAGATTGTTCATCAAAACATTGACTATATTACTGAAAACAGAGGCAAACTAAATGCAGCTGTTTTCTAAAATAAATCTGGCAGATCCATGCATATAATACAATGGAGTTTCTTAAATTATTTTTGTAAAAAAATATTAAATATTAATAATATGAAAAAGTACTTATGATAGAGCATTACATTAAAAAGTGGTGTCCAGATTATTTAAAAATGTCACATTAAGATTAATAATATGATAAGGTTTGAGACATATACACCAAAATCCTAGAGTTTAAGCTAGGATGAGAGATTCATGGTAAATTGTTTTTTCATATTATCTATATTTTCTAAATTTTCTGCTGTGAATATATATTTTATAATAGTTAAAAAGGAGTGTTATGGGAATAGTACCTTTATAAAGAGAAAAAAAAGTATTTGCCCAACTTCCTGCTCTACCAACTGTGAATTAGGTCTGTGTTAACTGAAAATGACACTTTTCTGGCAGCTCAAGTGAAAGAATGAAGAAGATAAACCAGCAATTTATCCATACTGTTCATGATACCAGTATTTAACCACATATTGCTTTTGTCATCCTCATGATCATCATTATCATTGTTAACTTATTCAACAGGCTTACTTCAGAAACTGGATTAAGCATTAGTTCATTTTATTCTAACAACAGTTCTGTAGATACATTGCCTTTCATAATCTATAGAATTGTTTTGAATTGGCAAAACCAAAATCAGTGGCCAAGAAGATTCCTATAAGCAGCAATTCAGAAAGCATGATATAATCCTGGAATCATCTTAACATAAAATGGGAAAGGGAGAATGTGTGCTTCTCAGCAATATACTTAGCGTAGTTCACACATTGTAGATGAAAAGTGAATACTTGATTTAGCCTAGCATTAAAAATGTTGGAATGGAATGGAATAAAACGAACGGAAGGGAATGATATGGGATGGGATAGTGTGTGCATTTAAGGATCAGACCATGACTGGTTTATTTTTACTTAAATACACAGCTCAGCTTCTGAAGTGGGAAACGAAGAATTGCTCCATTGGTTCTACTAATGCAGACGATATAACTCAAAGTCTCACAGGAAAAGGAAATGACAGTGAAGCGGAAACGAGATTTCAAGAAGTCTTTATGGAACACATGAGCAACATGGAGAAGAGAATCCAGCACATTTCAGACATGGAAGCCAATCTCATAGATGCAGAGCATTTCCAAAACTTCAGCATGACAACTGATCAAAGATTTAATGACATTCTTCTCCAGCTAAGTACCTTGTTTTCCTCAGTCCAGGGACATGGGAATACAATAGATGAAATCTCCAAGTCCTTAATAAGTTTGAATACCACACTGCTTGATTTGCAGCTCAACATAGAAAAGCTGAATGGCAAAATCCAAGAGAAAACCTTCAAACAACAAGAGGTAAGAGTTTGTGACGGCAAGGTCACGTGCTGGAACTGAATCTATCCAAGTCTCTTCTCCTTAGGCGGTACAGGAAAGCAAAAATTGCAAACCCTGTTTCATTATCCTGTTTACCCTGATTTCTGTGGTGAACTTATCAAAAGACTTTAAATGAATGTTAAGGGATTTAAAATGGATTAGCTGTCTCCAAACTCTTAGAAAAAGGGGGAAATTTTCCCATTGAATATAGACTCCCTTTACATATTTTATAAATACTGTTAAAATGTCTTTTTAGACTGCCTAAACCGATCATAATTTTTAGAGTATCTTAGCAGATCTTGGGACGTGAACACTCTGTATGTGTGAATTTTGCAACAGACCCATTTGATGTGCTTAGATTTTTTTGACTTGTAAGTTTCACTCAGAACTTTTGAACTTGTACATGGTCCTCAACTTAAGGTGTCAGAAGACAATGGTATTACAGTTTGTGTATGGGGAGTCTGTTGGTGAACCTCATCCCAATGCCTTGGTATTCCGTTTCTATTCCATGTCACTTCTAAAATCTATCAGTGTTTCCTACATTGTTAATAAGTAAGTATATCAAAGGGGATTGGGATATTAAAGTCTTGGGCTATCAAAAGATTAGAGAAAGTGTACAAAGAAGAAACTGTCCATAGTTTTGATGATACAAAAAAGAGAGGAAGCTAAAATGTTAGTTATCGGGATAGACATTGATTAAGTTGGGGGGAAAGAAGAGTGGAGAAGAAATACTATTGATGTAAAAATAGGGTCAGAAGAGCACTGAGATGAGGTAAGGAGAGAGGGAAGCTGGATGAGATGGAAGAAGAAGGATACATTCGATTCTGGCAGTGCATTAAATCCTGGAGGACCATGGAGTGCTTTTGTTTGTTTCTTTGTTTTTGAGATGGAATCTCACTCTGTTGCCCAGGCTGGAGTGCAACGGCATGATCTTGGCTCACTGCAACCTCTGCCTCCCAGGTTCAAGTGATTCTCGTGCCTCAGCATCCCATGTAGCTGGGATCAAAGGCACGTGCCACCACATCTGGCTAATTTTTGTATTTTTAGTAGAGATGGGGTTTGTACCATGTTGGTCAGGCTGGTCTCAAACTCGTAGCCTCAAGTGATCTACCCATCTTGGCTTCCCAAAGTGCTGGGATTACAGGCATGAGCCACAGTGTCTGGCTGACTGTGGTATGCTTTTGCACCCAAATATGTGAGAAATTGAAAGCAAATTGGAAACCATTTGGAAGTTGGTAGAAATTTTGAACCTGTTTGAAGTGATAGTTAATGGAAACAATCAAAATCTGGTATCAGTGAGCTGTTCAAGTTTGCGTAGACACGTTTTGGAGGGAATTCCAGCATTAGAAAAGGAAATACAAGGGAATGGTGAAACTTTGAAACCTATATACATCTTTAGAAACAGTAGTCACTCACAGAGACTTAGGAACTAGGTCAGTGCCTCTGTGTGTGTGTGTGTGTGTGTGTGTGTACTCCTGTGTACACTGAAAAACAATGTTGGGACTCTCATCCCCATTGCTTGAATAATTTTATTGATCTTTGAATGTTTAGCTCAATGTAGGAATAAATTAAATGAATGCCTGAATTTGTAAATGTCGTTTGAGGAAATGGCTTATAAGTGACACCAGCATAACACTTATTAAGGACACACCAAACATTAATTTGAAAGAAAAAGGAAGGACATTGGCAGCAAATGAAAAACAGGGGTGGCATCTATCATCTCCATCGATAGAGGTCAAAAGGACTGTATGACTACAAAATTAAATGCCTGTTTCTAGGAGGGTGACTGGTGGTAGCGTGTGGAGGGAGTGCATGGATGCTGTATAGGATATTTTGAAATTAAACACACTTTTCCTCCTCCCAGGGAAAATAATTTCCAGTGAAATTTGACAAATGTAAGCACCATATGCAGTTTTCAAAGAAGGGAATAAGAAGGTAGCCTCATCGGCTGGCCGCAGTGCTTCACGCCTGTAATCTCAGCAGTTTGGGAGGCTAAGGTGGGCAGACCACGAGGTCAGGAGTTTGAGGCCAGTCTGGCCAACATAGTGAAACCCCATCTCTACAAAAAAAAAAAAAAAAAAAAAATTAACCCAGTGTGGTGGTGTGCACCTGTAATCCCAGCTACTTGGGAGAACCACTTGAACCCAGGAGTCGGAGGTTGCAGTGAGCCAAGATCATGCCATTGCACTACAGCCTCGGTGACAGTGCGAGACTCCGTCTCAAAAAGATAAAAATAAAAAGTAGCCTCAGCTTTTCGGTATGATGAAAAAGCTGAGTGATTCCTGGTTTCTAGGAAGCAAAATCACTTTCTAGTCCCTTAACACTTTATGCTGAACGTCTAGAACTACCTGACATACTTGCAGCAATTTTTAGCCACCTAAATTAAGTCAAGCGTATTTATCATGGTGGTGTGCTCTACAAACATCCATGCTCACCATTTCACCTTTATTGTGATGATGGTATGTACAGAAAATGTCAAATGGTCAGGGAAGGAGGAGGTGCAGGACAGAGAAATTCTAATCTAGAATAAGGTTTCGTTTGGAAGAAGGCACAGTTAGAGCAGTGAAAGCTGATAAGCCTCTCTGCTTACATATAGTGTCACTGAAGAGGCAAATCTAGATGCACATTCATTTATTTTCAAAGGTCTTACTTTCTGACCATCTTGATCTTCTCACCTCAGCTTGTCTAGTCCAGTCCAGCTCAGGAGAGTGTAATTTTCTCTTTACATCTGGATTAAAGAAAAATATACCACGGGCTTATTTCCATGTGCAAATGGGAAATGAGTATTTATCAACTTTAGAACATAGGAGTAATTAATACAATGATAAAGCATACAGTGAAGACAGAAAATGGGATACAAGTAGAACAGAGAGACAAAAATTATTACCAGAATAGATGAGAAGATTTGGTTCGTCAAAAAGAGAAAGCCCAACACCAAAAGAGAAAACCAAGCAAAGGGTCTAAAAGAAAAATTAATTAATATTAATTGTCAGAAATTGAATGAATGGATGCTTTAACCTCATTATAATTTGAAAAACAAGTTAAATAATAATGATTTGCTATGTACCTACTCTTATTATGCAAATTTAAATATATTAATGGTACCCAGTATTTAGCTGCAAAAAGTGGGCACTGACACGCAGTAAGAGGAAGAAAAATGGTCGCATATATTTAGAGAGAAGTACAGCAATGGTTGGACAAAAATACTGTTTAATGTTTAGTCCCTTTGGTCAAATCCGCTTCCAGGAAGATGTTCTATAGAAGTACTTACATCAATATATAAATACATTTAAAATGATGTTCATGGCAGCATTGTTTAAAGTTGTAGAAAAGTGCACAGCTCAAAACACTATGAATAGGAATCCTAAATAAATTTTGAGAAATAGATTCAATTCCACTAAATTACTGAAAATGTCAGTCTCTAAAGTATTTTAATAGATAAATATCCTTAATATATTATTGAGTAAAATATAAAAGCATATTCCAGGATATAGGAAGATCCTCTCTCTTTTTCACACTCTAAGTCTATGAATGCATATGTATAAATAAACACAAAATATATATATATCTGAAGACACAAAATACTAATGCCTCAAATACAGAGGCAATGCAAATTGAAGGGAAAGCACTGTTAATATGCGAGTTTGGGGTTTTATTGGGTATGAAAATCTATTGTCAATGTTCATCACCACTGAGGCTTATGACATTAAACTTTGCTTATTACTATAAAACAATTTCCCATATAAATCTATCAAATTTATGGAATTTGAATATGTTGCCACTCTAAGTACAGTATGAAGATGTTTTACTTCAGATAAATTAAAACCTTATGATGTTTATTTAATTTTGTTAGCATTTTGACATCTCTATATATGGGAATAGAAACGTATCATAGATATATTAAACTGATTTTTTGAAAGAGGTTGTGATTATAAACATTCAGCCATTCAGTCAAAAGAGGAAATGTTTCACAATTAAAGAATTACTACTTTCAAAACAGTTTTCTAATCTCGATATTTTTATTCCATAAAATTCCTGTCATATGTTTTTAAAAACCTGAACTCCGAGGGTTTCTTGAACTTTCATATTTGATAATTATGTATGTAAAAGGTTGTGAATGCCTACTTGTGTCTTACAGGAAATCAGTAAATTAGAGGAGCGTGTTTACAATGTATCAGCAGAAATTATGGCTATGAAAGAAGAACAAGTGCATTTGGAACAGGAAATAAAAGGAGAAGTGAAAGTACTGAATAACATCACCAATGATCTCAGACTGAAAGACTGGGAACATTCTCAGACCTTGAGAAATATCACTTTAATTCAAGGTAAAACATCTTGTCATTCCTCCAGAAAATGACATATATTAAAATATACTGATACATGCAGAGATTTGATATTTGAAATCCTGCGGTTTGAAATAAATAGTTTTTGAGCATATATTTACTGCAGATACCCAGAGGAAAGAATATTAAAATCAGATCAAGACAGGGTACAATAACCAGTAGCCGAGTGTCATTTAAATAGAAAGGGATAAGCCAAATATATCTTAAGGTCTAATGATTTGCTCATTGTTAAAAACTACCTCATAAGTACTGAATACAAGTTTTCTGTAATTACAAGTTTCTTCACATGTTTACAAACCAAGCTTGTTAATAATGTTTTTTCAAAACTTTCAGTCTTTTTTACTTCTTACCTGACTGTATTATTAATTAAAAGGATCCTTTGAACTCTCCAAAATAATGATGGATTTGTCCATTTCTTCTGCAACACCTTTTAGTGAAAAACAGTGAGCTAAATCTTGCCTATATATGCATATAGAATATATAAGAATTTTTCTCTCTACCAATATTACCAAAGAGATATATATATATATATATATATGCACTTTCAGTTTTGGCTTTACATTTTAGATATTTTAGTTTTAGCTTTACATTGTAGATTTTTTTCTATATTTTGATTTCAACAATTTGCAGGTATTTTTCTATATTTTCACTGCAACCTTTTGCCTTTTGTTATCCTTTATTTTAGGTTTGTCTCTTGTAATGAACACTTACCTTTTCTTTTTAAAAAATATATAATCTGACCATCTCTTTTGACTGTATTTATTTCCACTCTCTTATTTTGTGCTCTGGTTTTCTCCAGTTTATTTTATGTTTCTTTTGCTTTCCTTTATTGCCACTTTTGGCCATGAAGATTTTTCTCTTGGTGAATTTTTCTCTCTACCAAAGTTACCAAAAAGGTTTTAGAAACTTTGTAGTATATTTGTAATTTTTATTGATTGTTGACCTTAACATTTATCTTGAAGTCTATAGTTGATCAGTATCTTAACGTTCATCCTAAAATACACAAGGAACTGAAAATGCTTTGATTATCCTCTTCCCTAGTTTCCTGCTAATATTTTTGTATAGCTCATTCTACATTAGTTTTTTAATCGAGAACTTAGTCAATATTATTTTTCTTTTTTTATACAGACAATATTGTGGAGCCCTAATTAGGGAAAAGTAGTCAGGCTGGTAGGACCAAGGAAAGCAAAAAGAGAAAGAAGAGAAGCTATAAATCTGCCTTTCTTCATGGTCCAGAACATGTAGGTCCTTCGTGCATGAAACTTATCACCAGATACCTGCAAGTTAACCCACTGTAACCTCGGCTTATCAGTACTGCACAAGCTCTCTTCAGCATATGGTATAAACACTATTCTATAAAATCTTCAGCAAACCTTTGTTTCCTGGCAATCAGTTTCTCTTCTGCTGGCCTGCTCATTGCTTCGTTGCAACGTATTTTCCTGCTTTTGCTAATAAATCTGTCTTTCTTTATCTACAGCCATCTTGGTTAATTATTTAACTCTGCACCACTGGCTCAGATAGTCATCACTCACCCACAACAAATATTTATTTAAATTTGCCCATGAATTTACCAATTGTTCTCCCTTATACATGCACCTCAGTCATTTCTTCTGGGATTATTTTCCTTCTGCCTGAAGTATATCTTTTGGAAGTTCATTTAGTGAAAGTAAATTGGTAATGAAACCTTCTGATTTCATTTTCTCTATTTTGTTTTGATCTTTGAAATTGTTGTACTACATACACACTTCTTAGGTTGACAGTTATTTTGATTACTTCCATCAGTGTGCTGAAAATATTGGTCCCCTGGCTTCAAGCTTTTCTTATGGTTCTTAAAATGACTGCCACCAATCGGTTTGTCATTCTTTATGTCTTTCATATCTGCAGTTTTACTTATCTGTGTTTTTGTATTGATAATTTATCCATTTAACATTTGTTGTACTTCTTATGATAGTAGATTTATGTCTATCAGTTTGTGAATATAACCAGCTTCATTCACTTTGACTGTTGCTTCTTCACAATTCTTTCTCTCTTTTCCTCTGTAACTGACGTAAAATTCATATTGGATGTTCTCATTCCAGCTTCCATGTCTGTTAAGCTCTATTTCATGATTTTAATATTTTGTCTCATTTTATATCATTAGCAACTAGAAAAACAGAACTAAGAACTTCATGTGATTTCATTTCAAATACATTAGTTTGAGAAAATTAAGAAGCCTTATAATCAAGTGATGACAATGAAAAAAAAAACAAAAACAAGTCCCAGAAAACGATACATAGATAATTTTTACTTCTAATGCTTATAGTTAGTAAAATTAAATAATGTAAATTTACAGACACATAAATATGTAATAGAATGGTTGTTTTAAAATTTAAGAAAATGATAAACACAAAATTCAGGGTAATGTTTATCTGTGAAAAGGAAATAGATGAATGAGAAGGGGGAACATCTAGGTAGATACCGATTTCTTGGATTGTGATGTTGCAAGGATATTCTCATTATTGTTGTATTTTATAGCTTGCTTATACAGAATACATATCACATATAGTATTTATCATAGTGAAACAGATGATAAAGAAAAATTTGAATTAATCAGATTTTTCTCTAACAATTAGATACCTCCACTTTGGATTTCAAATAAATGTCCAAAGCTTTACAAATTCAAAACGAAATCCTCGCTTCTTAACTAGCCACCCCCATCCGCCTCCCCAAATCTGTTGCATTTTCAGTCTTTTTGATGGTTTTGTCATTTTCCAACTACCTGCTCACTCCATGATCTTGGAAGCTGTCTTTGACTTCCCTGCTCTCATTCTCTATGTAATCCATTTGTAAATCCTACTAATTCTTGTTTCATACAATATCTCAAATCAAACTTCTTCTTATTCTCTATTACTACTCTCATTCAAGCAACCATATCCCAGTCTGGAATCCATTTCTCAGTTGCTTTCCCCTGCCTCTGCTCTTAGTCCATTCTAAATAGAGCAAACAAACAAACAACAATGCTATTTAAGAAAACCCACACAAATTACTAGTTGTGTGTGGTTGTGTGGTTTCTCTCTTTACACTAGATGTGTCTTTTATCTCTCGTGCTTAAATCCTCCAATATCTTCTCATTAGTCTTGGGATGAAATTTAAACTTCTACTTGGTCTTTCACCTGTCTACTTCTCTGCTCTAATTTTCTAAATCTTCCCTCTGTCATCCTTCAGCCTTGCTTGGAAATGTGGAAGAATTAAGTGCCATGAACAAGTAAAAGTTAATAAAGAGAAAGTGCTTGTTTCATTTCATGCTGTCCATAATGAACATTAGACATTTTCTCTTTCTCTTGAAATGTTCTTCTCTACATCCCTACTCCTTCTTGGCTCCACTTGAAGTTACCTCCTCTACCTTCCACCATTCTCACTCTAACCTCCCCCATCTCTCTCTACCATGATTTCCTTTAATCTCCCCATAGTGTTTACCACTATATGAAATTATGTCATCTGTACATTTGCTTACTTGTTTAGCTTGTATCTTCTCCAGTAGAATGTGAGCTCTGTGAGGTTAAGTCTTCTCCTTCTTGTCTACCTCTGCATTCCCAATGCCAGTCAGAGTGCCTGGAAAATAGTGGGAGAGCAATTATATATGTGTTGAGTGAATAAGTGAAACTCACACTTTCTTCTTAGCAAGTTACACTCTGTTATAGCAGTGTCATTCTTCCTGGTTTGCAAGCTATCAATTTTAATTATTTTATATCTCCCAAGACCACTATTAGTTCTCACCGTTCTGTATTCTCTATTCCCTTGTCATTTCTTTATATCCTTATATAAATTATTCTTATCACTTCTTTGCCAGAGTTGCAGTTGTTTCCTGCCCAGACTGTAATACTTTTTTGCACACTTGTAGAATACAGCCTTCCTAATGCAAGTCTTAGATTGCATAAAGACTCTCTGTTGCCCCCTCATTAGACATACTATTTTGCCTGTAGTACTCAAGATCTTCTTCAGTGTGTCTCTTAACTAATCTTGAATGTTTCATTCCCTCCCTTGTCTTTTTTGTATATCAAATATTTCAACTAATTTGACTGTGATTCTAATGCACCCAGTACTTTGTGCATGCTGCCTCATGTATTTTCCTTTATTTGAAATATTTTCTCTTCAATTTGTATTCGAAAGTATCTTATTTATCATTCAAAGTCCATTTAAGATGCTACCTCTCACATGAAACCTTTGCTGGTTCTACCAATAGTAAGGCCCAGCTGACATTTATTTCTGTCTTAATACAGAACATTAAGTATTCTCTCACAAGAGAATTCTTAATGTGATAGTTAAGTTTAAAAGTATCTCATATTCTCTTCCAGAACAGTGTTAACTCTTCCTGGACACAAGTTACTTCAATTAGAAACTATTCTTTATATCTCTTATAGCACCTAGCCGTGAAATATATATTAATTAAATTATAACTTAAGAAGCATATTTTAGAAATTAATGAGTGCTTTATCCTTTATCATGTGTTGATTGTAGGATGAGTGTAATTTGTGTTCTTTCTTCCCTTGTATTAATAATCACTAAATAATTATACAGTTAAAAGAGACAAAGATTTTTAATACATTTCTCAAGTAGTTATAATAATTAGACTCTTAAAGTACTACATACAATTTCATTGTGGAAATGGTGAAGTAGAGTTTGGTGGAGAGTTGGGGATAACATGATTTAAAGAAGCAAAGATGAACTCTAGAGAAAGTTATTTAAGAGAAATGAAATATAATATGGCTCTGTGGTGAGAATAGCTAACATTTTGTTTACTTGGAAAGATTTTAGATATATTGGCTTCCTAGGATATAAGAGCACCAAAAAAGAAATATTGATTTTTATAGTAGAGAAAATGAAAAAGCAACTGAGGACATTTGAATTTGGAGTTTTGTACAATTAATTACTGAGATTTTAACAGCTGGACTGTAGGCTCATGCCTGTAATCCCAGCACTTAGGGAGGTTGAGACAATGTAATCCTAGCACTTTGGGAGGCTGAGACAGTGTAATCCCAGCACTTTGGGAGGCTGAGACAAGAGGGCCGTTTGAGCCCAGGAGTTCAAGACCAGCCTAGGCAAAGTAGCAAGACCCCATCTCTGAAAACAACAACAACAACAACAACAACAACAACAAAAACCGACCACTTAACAAAAGGAAAAAACCTGAATTGTGAGTTTATCTAACCACTGTGTAAAGAAAAAACTCAGCTCAGGAATAATGGAAGAAAAGATACGGAAAACGAAGTCAATTAAATTTAGAACATGGTAGCATAGGATGTCAGGAAAGAAATGAAATGTTCTAGTTCTGATTTTACCCGACTAGCTTTAAGACCCTGAGCAAGTCACTCTCTGACCCTCTATAAATATGTTTAGTTAAACAATAATTAAAGTGTCTTCCAGATTAAACATATCTAAATCAATGAGAATGAAAACTAGAAAAAAAAGATGCTGGTTTAGGCAGCAATAGACTAGAAGATGTGGCGGATTTTTATGATGATCTGAATATGAGACAAGATTGAAAACAAAGTAGAAAATTAATGCTTGTAATGAATAAAAACTAGAGAAGCATAGCTCTGGAAACTTAGTCAGATATTATTAGTGCTATGTTATCTGAGAATTTTAAATGATATGATATGCCTGGGTTTGCTTTTCTAGTAAATTGGGTAATTTTGATCTATGATATTGATGATTATCACATATTATATATCAGTACTTTTTTGTGGTTATATAGAAATCTTAATTTTCCTTTTTAAGAAATGATCATGGAGGAAGCTAAATAGTAGATTTTGTGCATGTGTTTTGTAAAGGTAATTCTTTATGGCAGATTATTGTGATAGTATTTATGAATTATTCCTATAACTATAATTGAAAATATTAAAGATGAAAAATAATGTAAATTCTGTGGCTTATTGAACTAGAGTAAATCATATATTTTGGCCAATATTAACCCAGTTTTTTTTGACATATATCAGCAAGGGAGCTGACAGGTAGCATTTTGTCCATTTATTGATGCCACGAGGCAGTTATTATGTCGATATGGAACAAAATTTTGAAAAGACTGAATGGAAACTACGAACAAAGAAGGTGACTACAAGAGACTCTGAGTCTTTATTCTTTTTTCCATAATATGGCAGAATAGATTACTGCATTTCCTTAATTTGATGGAGACATTGCAAAACAGATTCTTATCAAAAAGAAGAAGAAAGCCAACACTGAGGGAAATAGAGATGAAATAGACAAAACGCATTCAGACCAGATAAAAAAGCTCTAGCAATAGTCCAGCCATGTGACGGTGAAGACGTGAGCTACAATGGGAATGGAGAGGAGGTTAGTTTTGGAAGGTGGCAAGGTAGTGGATATTGTTCTGAAAAGTTCTGCATCAGAAACTAAGAGTAAAGTGGTATATAATTTGTTATTTTATTCCCCCAATGTATCTAAAAGACACCTAAAACATTTATTGAGATCCTTCCAACATTTTGTTAGAAACAGTAAAAGAGCTATAACAATGTACAAAAATGAAACATAATAAGTAAGATTAATGTTACGTGAAGAATAGAATAACAATAAAAATGTACATTCAACACGCCTAGTTAGAACTCTAACAAAAAGCTTTACCTGTTTTTCTTATTCTAGAATTCGAATACTGGGTATCAGTATTTTTATATAAAATTACAGAGAGGGATCTTTAACTCCAAATTTTGTAAAATAACAGATGTATTTGCTGTGATTGAACTAATACTCCAAAATTAAAGCTGTATGCAGTTCTCATAATTACATGTAGCATAATTGAAAGGATAATTAGTAATTACGAGAGTTCCTTCTATCTCTTACCTACCAAAGAAATGGTGAGAAGTCAATCTCAGAGGCTAAGAGGCTAGATCTATTCTCTGTGTCCGTTGTTTCTTTTTGTTTCATGTTCTAGTTTTTCCTGGAATGTCTGAGTCTTGCTTTGGATCCTTAGTTACTAAACTGAAATCTTTGCTTGTGCACTTTTTTCCAAACACCATCGTTGAATACTATCACTGTGCTTCCCTTCACTTAGTTCAACAAAATTCAGGTTGCAAATTGAATGTCTGTCCTGCTTGCCCCCCTCCCCTCTGATTCATCACTATGTAGTGATGAATGGATACAGCTGTGTTCATGGTTATGCAGGTTAAACCCCTTTTCTTGGGAAGTACTACATTCTTCTGCAGAGGATAGGGAGCACATACAAATTCCCTTAGATATAGAAACCTGGCATTTCTTGTGCAGCACTAAATATATGTCTCACAACAATTAAGCTATACCTTAGATTATAATACCCTGGTTAATTTCTAAAAGCCTGGTAATATGTTGTTTGCATGACGATTATGTGGAGAAAAATACACATACACACTTAGGAAAGAAGTGTTAAAGATCTTTAGTTAAAATAATACAACTACGAATTATATTTTTCCTCATGGCTTTTCTAGGCTTTTATGTTTCCTATAAGTAGAGTTGCTTTTATTATAAAAATACAATTAAATGTGTGTCCAATGCTGCATATGAAGAGAAAGGGGCATTCTATTGAGAAGAGTAATGATGTCTTGAGCCTCTAAAACCCAAATTGTACCTTGAAAATGGGACATACCAGAGGAATAGACAGAAGTAGAGTCAATGATGTCAAAATAAGCAACAAAAAAATGGACAAAATATACTTATTCATGAGATAATCTTTATTTATTTATGTGGCCCCCTCTTAGTTTTCTTCAGGTATTATACCTCCCAGCTGATTAAAATTTGTAAACAAGTGCATTCTAACCAGGGATGCTGTATACAATTGTATGTTTTCCTTGGATCATGTATGTGACCAGACAGTAACAAATGAAAATGTTTCCTTTAAAATATCACTATTTCCCTATTCTGTGGTAAATCTGTGGAATAATGTTTCTGTTTCTTTCTTTTGGTGTTGAAAAAGAAACTAAGTGTTCTTCTTTAAATAAAGAAGAGAATATTTGTCCTCTGTACTCCATATGGAACATGGTATGTAGGTAGGATTACCTCTGAGTTCTAAAGACAAGCTAGGTAAAATCATTTTAAAGACGTGATGACCAGGTATCTATTTTGCTGGACACAGAAAATACAAATGACTAAATCGGTGTTGTTTAATCACAGCTCTCAGGAGAGCCACCTGACAAAAATGATGAGAGCGAAGTTTTCCTAGCAGTGTCTCCATATTGTTTATAGCATCTATACCAATCTAGGAGTTTGACTTAGGATTTTACTTGAAAAAAGAATTCCTCTACTCATTTTAGTCTTCCTGCCTTTCTTCATACCTTTCCTACTCCCTAAGAATTATCTTCCTTCCCCTTCTCTTCGTTCTTGAAAGTACCCCTCATTATCCTACTTTCTCAATGAAGACTTCAACCATCACCATGCACGCCAATCTCCAGCTCACTGACAAATATCTGAGTTTATGGTCAGTTCCAACAAAGTGCTTCTGGTTGTCTCCTGTGTGTGAATTTTCCTTTCCCTTGAGGGTATCAGAAATGTCTTTTAAGTTCTTACTTACAGATTTTCCATATAGTAGTTAACTGCATATTATATCTAACTCAAAGTTTAACTGCCTAGGAAGTGTACAACGCTAATGCGACTTTGTGACAGCCTGCTGTCTTTTCTCTGCCCCCAGGTTCTCAGAACATAGAAAAGCGTGAGGCACACTCACATTTAATATATTGTTAGGTTGTTTGTTTTGAGGCAATGTCATCCTTATTAGCATAAGGCATTATATTACTGAATAGCAGAATACTCCTCCGTTCATGAAGTTTGGTCTTATACATTTTCTGTATTATTGCACAACAAATAAAAGACCTTGGATTTCCTTATATAAGTATATTGACAGACGACTAACCTATTTTTCCTATGCTTTATAACTATGATCAATAACTGTAATTTTTTTAAAGGTCCTCCTGGACCTCCAGGTGAAAAAGGAGATCGAGGTCCAACTGGAGAAAGTGGTCCACGAGGATTTCCAGGTCCAGTAGGTATGGCAATTATAGCTAATCGTATACTGTGAAGATAGATGATATACATCCAGGTACATGTGTAGGGGAGGATCACTATTTTATTTATATCCTGCAGAGGGTGTGTGTGTGTGTGTGTGTGTGTATGTGTGTGTGTGTGAGACAGAGAGAATGTTGGTGGGGGGTAGTAACTGTTGTAGTAGCCTAATCATATCATATATTGAATGATAAGCATTACTCATGATTTTTGAAGAAAATAAATGCTTTAACCAGAGTAACCAAATGGAATTGTTCATAAGTCTCGAGAGTGACATGTATATAATAGACAGCAAACAGTATAAAGCAGACCCAACCTTAGATCATATGTGAAGGGGAGTACAAAAATTATCTTTGCATTGAATATATCATCTTCACATTTGCAAGCTATCTCATTTTTAAGACATAAAAACTCATACTAGTAGTGAGTTATGAATCACAAGCAAATTGGACTGTATTTCTTATGTAGTATTTGGAATATATCTGTTTAAACTAATGAAATCTGAATGTAAATATTGGCTAAAATATGGATGACATTTACCTTTGCTGACAGTCATTCTCTGTGCTTTACTAAGAGCAAAACTGTTTCAAATTGTTTTCCTCTAAGTTATAATACTGAAAGAAATATTTTGGAAAAAGACAATAGAAGACACAGAAGAGAGAACATGAACTTTCTTTGCTTGAAAAAATAAAAAAGATAATAACATGATTGTTATGTTAGCCTTGGCTAGAAATCAAATATCCTGCATGCTGTTTGATGATAGGAAGTATATTGTAAGGTCTAATTATAACTAGAATGGTTTGTGTTACCAAAAAATGTCTAAATACCACGTACTTCATCTTATTTTTCTGTCTTTTGATTATATAAAAGGTTCTTCTTTCTGATCAATGTATTGACTAGCCCTGGTCACATCAGAAAAATAATTTTTGACAATGAAAAGCATGAACTTGATACCTACCTAAGCAGATATATGTTTACGTATGTACATATATAGTGTGTGTTGTGTATGTGGCATATTATATGGAAAGACAGATGATACATCCAGGTACATGTGTTTTATATTATGTATATAAAATAGCAATCCTCCCCATATATATAATATGCCAGGTCAGATGGTATTGGCATTGGTGTGCTTTTGAATGCCTTGCCAGGAAAGAACTTTTATTCAGGAAAGCGTTTCTACTTGACTAATGCTAAGCAGATACTAACAATGTTGCATTAATGTCATAAGCAGGGGAAACAATCAGTATTAAATCTGCTGCCAGACTACTGTTGTCAAGGGTCTGTTAGCTCCTCCATACAAACTGCAATTGTCAGAGCTCTATAACTCAACCATAAAAGTTCAGTCTGGGCTACAGCTTGCCATACAATGCTTCATCTTGGGAAAATCTTCTGCAGCTGTTTCTGAACTATGAATATATGAAATAGAAGAATTTGTAAATTTCAGCTTGTGTCTTTGATTTTGTTTTTTTTTATTGTAAATTTACAATTTGTCATGGTTTAAATTTACAGGGTAAAAACTGATGTCATAATTTGTTGCTTTTGGTACTGCTCATTTACACAAATAGGCATTACCCAGTTCCTCATAAAAGACAGGTCGAGTTCCTGGGGTAATCAAATAACTCTTTTAGGGTATCAGGTTACCATTTAGTTTGGTGCACTGCAAGAAAAGTATTCAAAATATCAGGCATCTTTCCTAATGAATTATTCCCTGATTACTTGCTACATTCTGTTCATTTCTCCACCAGATTGTCTAACTGCCTCATATTTGATACTGAAATCAGGAAGCAAAGAGTATATGATGGACAACCATAGTAATTCTACTTTCTAAATTGAACAGGCTTATCACGTCCCCATCTGTACATCCATTTGAGCCTACTAAACTCAGCTTGACCAAATCAAACTCATCTAGACTCACAATCATGATGCAAATATCTGCAAAACCTAAATGGCTGTCCTAGTAGCCTTAAATAACTAATGCATTAAATATCGTAGAATTGTGACTGATATACTGTGGTGGATATTATGTTTACATATGCTTTATTCCACAAATAAGAACAAATGTATTTTAGAGGACTATTTCCCTGAAAGCATGTTAGGGAGAACGCCCTATCACTTTTCACTCAAAAAATATATGCTGACCACTTTCTGCAGGCCTGGTTTTCTACAATACCCTGTAGAGTATGTGTAAACAGATACAGAATCTCTGAATCCACAGAGCTTCCAGGACGATAAGTAATAATATAAGTGAGGCAAATGTCATGATCAAGGATTTTTGATCTCACGTGCATTCCTTTTAAGGGGCTCATTTTAGAGTTGTTTTCCCATGACAACAGTGTTTTGAAGGAGAAACAACTTTCTTTTCTAAAGGAATCTCTGGGTGGGCCATCTAAGGAGCTGTTTATGTCCATGTGATCAATAACAAGGTAGTTTGACCTGTAGGCATGGAAGGGGCTACCTACGTGAGATGCCCTGGGAGAGAACTGAAGGCTCCTCTGGCTGCAAACTTTTCATCATCAACCAATACTATTTACTTTCCTTACTTAGTCTGAATTTTCTACCATAGGAATAGTGCCTCCAGAAGAGAATATAAAGCTCATCTTAACCATGGATATTGGAAGAGAGGAACCATATTTTATTAATGTTTATATCCACATATATCTTTACCCTGGCCCACCCCTTCCCATAGGCTGTGGCCCAAGAAGGCCTCTCCCTCAGGCTTCAACAAGGACAGGATTCCTACATATACACCTGAGTAAGGAACGTTGCCTGGTTCCAGGCTGTCGCTCTATGCCTGAGTGTTGAAAGTGGGTTTCTTCTGGAGGTAACAAATGGTGCCAATGAATCAAACAGTGTCACTGCTAACTGTGTACATATCGTTACATAAAACTAAATTTAGAAGCCTTTACAACAGTGTCACTGCTAACTGTGTACATATCGTTAAATAAAACTAAATTTAGAAGCCTTTACAACAGGCTGGTGAAAATAATGAGGATGAGGAGGAGGGAGAGGAGAACAAGAAAAGCTAACATTTACAAAGTATTCATGACATGCCAGGCACTTTTCTAAGTGGTTTACATGTATGAGCTCTTTTAATTATCACATCAGCCTGATGATGCAGAGACAAATAATACACCCATTTTACAGGTGCAATGCACAGGGAAGTTAAATGACTTGCTCGAGGTCAGTCAGCAACTAGTAAGTGGCAAAGATGGTATTTCAACCCCAATGGGCATGAGTGCAGAGTCCATGCCCTTAACCAGTCTGCTACATTGCAGAAAGGAGCCAGAACAGAGCAGGACACCTAGGATGTGTGAATAATTATCAGACCAGCTTTATGTAAGTGATTTGATCACTGGGATCTTACGGAACTGTCTGTAAAATGATGGATTCTGATTGGATGATGTCTAATGTCTCTTGGAACATCCCATGGCTGAGATTCCGTGTAATTGTACTTACATTCTCCATGAGTTAGAATTAGGTGCCAGACCCTTTCCCATTGCCACAGATTATTGTAGAAAATTAGTTAATTGCCTCCTGAAAGCCTCAGGGAATCTGATCGTATGCAGTAAAGCTCAACAGCGGTGCTTATATTTTGGGGACAACATTTTCAAACATCATTAAGCAAACAAGTCACATAACTCCATAGGCCATATAGAGTCTGATTAACCATCTCCCAGAACAGAACTCTATGACTGCCTGATTTCTATGAAAGTATCTGATATGCTTCATTTACAGATTTATTTGCTCACCCATTGAAAATGTACTTGATTTGTAGTTGAACAACCTTGATTTTTAGTTGAACAGCTGTGTTCTGAGCATCACTGTAAGGCACTTGAGAAGTCAGCATTGGAGGGGCTTCTCTGATGCTCCTGTCTAAAGCGGGCACCATGGCATTCTCTATTCCATTACCCAGTTTTTCTAAAATTATAACCCCCAAATGACCGTCTTTCTTTGCTACCTTTCTCACTATCTGGCTCTCATTGTTTCTCCACTCTGGAAGATCTGTTTGGACAAGGTTATTTTTAACTCCAGGAATGTACTGAGACTGGTACAACATATATTTCTTGAATTAATGAACGAAATAGTAAAAGTGGAGGTTACTTGTGAATGGCACTCTACAAAGAGTAGGGGAATGTTTTCAAATTGTTTAAATTGGCAGAATTTACTGTCAGTGTTTCTATTTGTAAATTTGAATGACAAGTCTCAGTAACCACAAGTACAGAAGTCTCACTACCTTGCTTACATAGTGAAGGAAGGTATAAATATTAATCAACGTGTACTGAGAACAGATGTTAGGTCTTTGTTAGGCTGTATACTATGAAATCCAGCCAATATATACTACTTCGTAATTAAATTGAGTTGAAATGTCCTGACTTTACTAATATTTCTATACATAGTTTATCACTTTATTGCTTTGGGAGCAATCATTCTAAACATAGTTTATCACTTTATTGCTTTGGAAGTTTGCTTAATTTCTGTTGGAATCAAAGTTTTATACTGGATTAATTAATATTTCTTACTATTAAGAGTAATATACTTTTTAAACTGAGAGCTTCTTAGAGGGAAGTTAGCCCAGTTTTAGGTGTCTCTATTAATAAACCTCAAGAAAAGGTTTTTAAAATATATTTAATATATATAAGCCCTGTCTTCTGGAACTTATGAACTAAAAGTAATATTCCAAAATGCTGATATTGGGAAAAGATGTGTAATCAGTTTCTTACAATGTGCCTCCCCAAGGGATCAAGTGAAACTGGGTGAATGAGATCTCTGTGAATTGATAATGACACAACATAAGATGCCGAAACTATCACAATAGTTTATCAAGAACCACTGAACTCTAGGATAAAATATTTTATTTCATAGGAATATAACATTTTCTTTTGTATGCAGTTGTTATGATCACCATAGTAATATTGGGTTAAAAAATAGCCATTTTCAGTTTTAATTTAAGCATATAAAACCCTAGATTTGTTTCAGTATATAGTACATACTCGTAAGTAAATCTGTGTATCGTGTGTGTGTGTGTGTGTGTGTGTTTATGTTTATTTACACTGGGATGACAATGAAATATGTAAGAAGAGGTCCATGATAGATAAAGTAATATATTTCAGAGCCAAGACACCAATTTATTTTATAAACACTCATTGATACTTTACATTGCTTGAGTTGTATTTTTTCTAAGGCGAATCTTAAGAATTCAATTTTCAGCTTCTACATTTTAAAGTTGTCATTTCAGCTACAGCAGAATCCTGCCATTTGATGATTACTGGTTGACTACATAAGTCTTCTGGTTAAAACTCTAAGATCTATGTTTTCTAATGTGCTTTTATTTCTACTAACAATATGTTATTTTTTGAATAGCTACAATGTGCTGAATGTACTAAGGTTTATATTTATGGCTTGTATTATCTTTCAATGTCAAACAATACATTTTAGGAAAGATACTATTCCTTCATTTGGAGATTCTCTAATTTCATATTCACTTATAAAACTAGATGTTTTCATTATACTCTCAAGTCTGTATGAAAATGAATTATTACCTCCTTTTTTTCTTCATTAATAATGTAGGTCCTCCAGGTCTTAAAGGTGATCGGGGAGCAATTGGCTTTCCTGGAAGTCGAGGACTCCCAGGATATGCTGGAAGGCCAGGTATTATGATAATGTGTATTTTCTTTATAGAATATGTAGAAAAAACACCAAATAATTTATATATATACATAATGTTATATATGTAGTATATTTTTTTTAAATTCTTGGATGATAAAAAGTGGTCATTGTGTCAATACTAGTATTCACATTTTGTGGTCTAAAAATGATTTCTGAAATCACATTTTTGAAACTGACTTCTGTTCACCTGAGGAAAGTTTCTATATCCCAAAGGAAAATCATTTTAAAAAACACACAGGATTTATAAACTTTTCACAATAATAAATCATCACGAACAATGATATCCATCTTTGAACAAAGATAGTTGAAAGACTGGCAAAGAAAAAAAAAAGAAGCAAAGTATAAACACCCATTTAACCACAACCGGCCAGACCTTGTGAAGTTACAGTTAGCAAAATACAGAGAAGTCTGAAATCCTATCCTCTGCAAAATAAATTGTCCGCTATTATCTACTAGTGCTTAATCATCGGGGTTGTTCAGCATTTTGAAATGTACATGCATGATGATATTATTTCCATCAGCTCTGCCAATAGCCTAAGCTTGAATTGCAAACTTTGAACAGCAATTTTAGAAAGAGCTAGGCTTACTGTCTCCTAATTTCAAAGTGAATAATCATCAAGAGAATAGAGTTGGACCAAGTGCAGAGGTGAGCACCTGTAGTCCCAGCTATTTGAGACGCTGAGGTGGGAGGATTGCTTAGCTCAGGAGTTTGAGACAAGCCTGAGCCACACAGTGAGGCCCTGTCTCTAAAAAATAAGAAAAAGAAATAAAAGGAATAGGGTCCCTATTATTGAGGTATTTTAAAAATACATTTTATTTTTAGAACAGTTTTACATTTATAGAAAAACTGCACAGAAAGCATAGCGAGTTCCCATAAACCACCCATGCACACACGGTTTCCTCTACTATGAATATCTTGCATTAGTGTGGTACATATGTCACCATTAATAAACCAACATTGATGTATCACTATTAACCAAAATCTATAATGTACATTAGTGGCCACTCTTTGTGTTGTACATTTAATGTGTTTCAGCAGAGGTATAATGTCATGTATCCATCATTACAGTATTAGACAGAAGAGTTTTGCTGCCTGGAAGGTCCCCTGTGCTCCACCAACTCTATTCCTCCCCGCCACAATCTCTTGGCAGCCACTCATCTTTTGACTGACTCCGTAGTTTTGCCTTTTCCAGAATGTCATATAGTTGGAATCATACAGTATGTAGCTTTGTCAGACGGGCTTCTTTCACTTAGCAATATGAATGTAAGGTTTCTCTATATATTTTCCTGGTCTGATTGCCCATTTCTTTTTTTTTTTTTTTTTTTTTTGAGATGGAGTCTCGCTCTATCTCCCAGGCTGGAGTGCACTGGTTCGATCTTGGCTCACTGCAAGCTCCGCCTTCCGGGTTCACGCCATTCTCCTGCCTCAGCCTCCCGAGTAGCTGGGACTACAGGCTCCCGCCCCCACGCCCGGCTAATTTTTTGTATTTTTAGTAGAGACAGGGTTTCACCCTATTAGCCAGGATGGTCTCGATCTCCTGACCTCGTGATCCGCCCGCCTCGGCCTCCCAAAGTGCTGGGATTACAGGCGTGAGCCACCGAGCCCGGCCACTCATTTCTTTTTATTACTCAATAGTATTCCATTTTATGGATTTACCACAATTTGTTTATCCATTCATCTATTAAAGGACATTTTGGTTGCTTCGAAGTTTTAGGCTGGGCATGGTGGCTCACACCTGTAATCCTAGAACTTTTGGAGGCCAAGGCAGGCAGATTACTGAGGTGGGCAGATCGCTTGAGATCAGCAGTTTGAGACCAGCCTGGCCAACATGGTGAAACCCTGTCTCTACCAAAAAATACAAAAATTAGCCAGGCATGGTGGTACATGCCTGTAATCCTAGCTATTCAGGAGGCTGAGGTGTGAGGATCAGTTGAACCCAGGAAGCAGAGGTTGCAGTGAGCCGAGATCATGCCACTGCACTCCAGTCTGGGTGACAGAGTGAGACCCTGACTCAAAAAAAAAAAAAAAAAAAAAAGTTTTAGAAATTATGCATAAAGCAGCTATAAACATTAATGTGCTGGCTTTTGTGTGGACACGAGTTTACCTAGGAGTGTGATTGCTGGATCAAATGGTAAACATATGTTTAGCTTTGGAGAGGATTATTTCATTCATTCACCCAGCCCACACAACTTGATGAGGGGTCACTGTGTGCTGGAGATAAATACAGCACAGCTGCTGTTCTTAAGGAGCTGGAGACAAAAAAAAAAAAATGCATAAGCAATTAGCTATAATGCCATGTGGTAAGTAAACAACCTTGGTGCGCTTGGACGAAATGCTGTATGGAAGTAGAGAGTATGGAGTGAATAATTCCATACCGTAAGAAAATGTGTTACATACAAAGTAGTAGTGTTTGTTAGTGCCAGACTAAAAGAGGCCTAGAATTTCTTTAGGTTTGTGTTTCTCAAACTATAGGAGGCATTGGAATCACCACGAGGATGTGTTAAAACAGCTTACAGTACTCCACCCCAGAGTTTCTGATGTGGTAGGTCTGGGATTGGGCTTGCATCCTCACCAATTTCCAGGTGAAGGTGATGCTATTGGTCCAGGGACTATATTTTGAAAACCATTATGTTTAGGTGGGAAAAAACAGCAGAGAAAAAGTAATCAAGCACAAAGAAAAACAAGGGCAGAGGTAATAAGTCCCTTGACAAAACATATCCTTAGGACATCACTTCTTATTAAAAGACACCAATCTGGTAGAGATGTGAGCAGCAGTGCCGGGTGCTGCTCTGGTTGTACTGCAGACTAGAAGAAGGAACAATACAGTCTCTCCTCTATAAGAGTCTGAAGAAGGTGGTAAAATTAGAAATAAGTCCAATAATTGTCAAAAATGAAATATGTAAACACAGGTCCATGATATATAAAGTAATGTATTTCAGAGCTAAGACACTGATTTATGTTATAAACACTCTTTGATACTTCACATTGCTTGAGTTGTAGTTTTTTAACAGCCTGGACTATGTGAATAACATCAAAAACGTTATCAGATTCTGAAGCAAAAAGTTCAAAAAGAACTTCCTCCATCTATTTTCTTCTATTCTCCCTCCCACACTCCTTTTCTTCCCACTTTGCTCTTTCTTTCTATATGGATTAAGTACACACTGCTCATAAGGATACAGTGCTAGAAACAGGGAAATGGAAAGTAAATAAGACAGTCTACAACTGAAAAGATACACAAACACAAGAAGAGAAAGAGAAGACTTCATACTTTCTCCATGCATAGCAGATCTATAGAGTAGTGCATTTATAAGACCTCACATATTTACTTCAGAAAGTTTGGAGGATTTAATTGAAGTGAAACCTTGCATATCTTCAAAATCCATAGAAGGCTCTGTTCTACCTTGTTCAACAAAGTAGAACTTTCAGCATGCAAATAACATGCTTCTGTCCATTTTGCCTCTTGAAGTTCATTCAAAGCCTGATTGTCTCCCTCAGGGTAAGTTATGGTCATTTTCAGGATTATCTAAAGTATTAGACATACATATCATTTATTAATTCAACACATTTACTGAACATTTTCTCTGTGTGATTCATGGAGCTATCTACAGATGGTTGAACACATGAGTCTGAAGTTTTGAAGAGAGGCCAGAGATTAAAAGACAAAGTTTAGCTATGATCATATAAATATTCTTCAGAACCCTGATTTTAATAATATTTTATGGGTAGAGAGTGGGAAGGTACAAAGAGAAGAGGCTTAGCATAAAGCTTTAAGTAGTTCCAGAAATACAGGCTGAGATGAACAAAGTAGCAAATGGAAGAGAAGTAGCCCAACTGAAGAAGAAAACCCAGAGAATAGAGCATGAAAAAAGACAAAGACAGAGTTTCAAAGGTGGTCAAGGAAGGTGAAGTCTACAAAAAGCTCTTTGCAACTGCTGCTTCGGGGATGTCGCCATTGTTCAGAGCAGATTCTGTGGGGTGGGGTGATAACCAGATTAGGGTATATGGAGGAGGGAATGGTTGATAAGGGTTGGAGATGGGGTACAGCCAACTCTTGAGCTGCCTTGCTATGCAGAGGAGGAGGAAGAGATGCACTTTTAGTTAGTTTTGTTGGTTTCGTTGTTTTTTCTTTGTAGGAGGGATCTGAGTACCATTTACATGCTTATGGAAAGATAAAATAGAGGAGGAGTGGCTGAAGACAGAGGAAAGCAAAGCAAAAACATAGTGTAGGGTTAATGAGAGGGTATAAGGTGAGGAATTCAGGGACCAGGAAGAAGCACTAGACTTAGGAGAGAGGATGATCACATTTCAAAATAGCTTAAAAAACACGGGGGGTGGAGAGGCGGGCTACAGCTGCGAAAATTTGGTTACTGTAATTAAGGCATGTATGCAAAAACGTCTAACCTAGTATCTGGCTCATAGAAGAGGCACTTAAAAATGCTTGACATCATGATGATGTTATTGAAGACACCTCCTCTTACGTTCTTTCAAGTTAGACTATCCTCTTGCATATGACCTGGTTCTTATTTTTAAATGGCTTTTAGAAATGTAAGTTACCTTTTTTAAAAGAGTCATACATAGAACAGGAGATAGTTAACTCTAGGTTTGGACCAAGCTCTTGCATTCATTTTTTACCAAAGGTATCATTCTGAGGAGCCAATACAATCCTCTCCTTTAGAAAGGATATTTTTGATGTTTTCAAGTGTGAAAAAAAATTTCCAAGTATCATCGGTAAGCAAATCTCTGAATCATGTTAAAATGATACAAAACATTTGTTTATTTATAAGGAGATAAGGCATTTCATTTTACCATCTTTAAGAGGAAAAGTCACAGTGGTGTAAGAACAAAAGCAAAATAAAAACATGAAAGTAATTTTTTATTTATCATGGAATCTGAGAGCTACAAGGGCCTTTCGTGGGTCAGTGCTCTGGCTTAAGTATGTCTGTTCTGAAATATCTAAGACAAGTTGCTGTGTGAAAAGACTTCTAAGAACAATACATAGTTTCTTTCTCTTTTCTCATTGTGAAGATAATGTTGAAATAATGAAATTAAGCTTGCTTATTATGTTCTCTTTTATGAAAAGAATTAGAACTGATCAGTTACACTTTGTTTTAACTCCTCCCTTCCCAAGTTTTTAACAGTTTCTTAGACCTTTTTCCTCTTGGACAATCTGAAAATTTGGTACTATATTTTATTAAAGCATGCTCTCAAAAAATAGGAAAGGTTTTGGGTGCTTTGTGGTAACAATGATTTTTGCCAATTTAACAGTACCTGAAACAACTCAGTTACAATTAAGAAATGAATGTAATGATATGAAGTATAATCACATTATGCAAAGCAATTAGAGAATTAGAAATTTGGTATTATGACCCTGATATAAAATGGTTGGCATTTCATTAAATCTTCAAAATACAGTTTCAATTGGGAATAATTTTTACTCTTTAAGTGCCTCAAGTCTCATGCTACTAATTATATACATTATATTATATATATGTATTTTTTTAAGTTGGTAAATTAGGATCCAAAAATCTTCTCTAAGAAATACATAATGACACGTGTTCAAAATAAAGCACAGATGAAGATAATGTAAACTAGAGAAATCAAAAATACATATAAACACTAAAATTATATATAATTGTACCATAAAAAATGAACTGAGATGAAAAAGGTTTTCTCTCATTCCCTGAGAATAAAATCACAGAGAGAAGATTCCAGCTAAGCTTTAGGAGGTGAAGAATAGAAATAAGAAGAACTAGATCTTTTATGTGTATCTTTTATGGGCAAAGTGCGTAATGAACAGGCAACTCTACAATGGAAAGCATTATTTTTTTATTTCCTAGTAGAATAAACTTTAGCTCAGAAAGATTTAAAGACTTGTCCCAAGTCACATACCCAGTAAGTGGCAGAGCAAAATAACTCAACACAAGGGTTTCTAAATTATTACTATTATTCTCTCAAAGTCTATGATTGTTAAACTACATCCCCTGAGCTCTAGGATGAAAAGGTTGAAGGTTCTCAATTTTGCTGGAGGGAATCAAAAACATTAACAAAGATTTTGACTTAGAGACAGAGAGCACTAGGATCAGTTCTACATTTGTGTCAAGACAATAATTAACAAGATCTGATTGTATCTGATGGCTGTTGGAAAAAAATCACTAAGCAGGAACAGCACCAAACTTATGAGATGAAATATCTTTTTGATACTAAAGAAAGATCTGCAGACCCCTTTAAAAATCAACAGTGGGTGAAGTAGCAACCCCTTGGCAAAGACCAAGATCTAGCAATGTTTCCACATCCATTTGAATCCCTGACCCTCGTATAAAATATTTGTACCACACCCCTGTATAAATGGATGAGATTTCTCCAAACTAAAGGTGATTATCCTAGAGATGAGAATGCTCCAAGGATCTTCCCACCTTCTCCATGACTAAGAATCTCAACACTCCCAGAAATTCCTTGGCAGCCCAGTTTTGGGGGATGGTACACTCTAAAGAAATGAAAACCATAAATTGTAATGTGAATAGAAGAATGGGATGTGGGAGCTGATGGAAGGCACTGGACTTCCTGGGGGTGTGAGTAAGACCAGTCAAAGGAAGAGGAGAAAAGGACGATGAATAAGTACAAAACAAGCTCCTTATTCTTCAGATTTGCTTGATTTACGAAAATGGGGCATTTAGGGCCTTGTAAAAATTTGAAATATCACAATACTGGGTTCAGAATGGAGCTTCCTAAGTAATAACTATTATTATTATTAATGTCAATGCTATTATACATTTCAATATCTGTCAGTTCTTATACATTTATGTTTTAATTAGCTTGTGACGATCTGTCTGCAGTTAAAGCAAACATTGTGAATTGCCCTGATTAAAAACAAATATTTTTTTTTTCTTTTCTCAAGGAAATTCTGGACCAAAAGGCCAGAAAGGGGAAAAGGGGAGTGGAAACACACTAAGTAAGTATATAGTATTTTGTTTTCTGTGTGAATTCTTGTAATAAGTAAGTCTATGATACTAGAGATCTGGGTTTGAGGCAAATGTTGGGAACTTCAGCACAGATCCAGAGAGACTGTATGGAAGCCAAACATAATTTTCTACAAATAAGCATGCTAATTGGGGTAAAACAAATACATTCTATTATACAACTCTTTCAATCTCATTATCCGTTTGTCTTTTGTTTTTCTGATGAACACTATTTTCTAAATATTCCACATAGAAAATTGTTCAATTTTCAAGTCAATTTCTATCCACTGAGGGAAAATCAAGTTTCTGAGTAGAAACAATTACAACCTCCTTCCTTACTAAATGAACCCTTAAATATAAGAATTTGAACAGTTTAAGAACCCTGAAAATTTAACACTCTGATGGCTGGGGCTTTTTGTTTTGTTTATTTTACTAAAAACTTGAAATGTGGTATTCCATGTTCTAAACCTTTAAACCTGCAACAGAATAGATTTCACAAGAATATTTGTCAATCTAATGCTGACCTCATGTTACAATATAAACAATCTGCTAATTGGACCTTAAAAACTGAGTATTAGATGAGATGTCTTCTATTTGCCATGCTGTAAGTCAATTGTTGTGTCTAGGCTCAATGTATACTGATATGATGAAAGGATTATGAAGAGGAATGTGGAACACCCACTTAACTTCTCAGAATCAAAAAGCTCCCTGTTATGTATTCCCAGTAGGAACTACCTGTGATGGGTGTGTGTCTATGTGTCCATGGGATAGCTGATACAAACAGGGTGATCATAGTTAATCATCAGGGGTCTGTTTTAGACAGATAATGGCAAATCCTTTTATGTACCAAAATCTAGCAGTTTTTAGTCGTAATCATTATCTAGAAATATACACTACCAATCTCTCTGTCTTACAAAACCTAATTATTTTAACCTAGTACTGTGTAGGTATGCCATATTTAGGCAAAGTAGGGTGTGGTGGTGAATACCAGCCATTAGAATAGTCATTAGTGTAATCATGATGCTTTCAAAGTACAACAGAGTATTGTGTTTTTTCTGAGTACTTTAGTGTTACTTAATGAGTATTATTGTTATTATTATATTAAAACAAAGAAACATTAGTCTGTCTTTTCTCCATTGTATCCATTTGTTCTTTAAAGTGGTCACTTTTGCCTGCTGTATACTTTTTTCGTTTGGTGTTTTTTGTTTGTTTGTTTGTTTGTTTGTTTTGAGATGGAGTCTCACTCTGTCACCAGGCTGGAGTGCAGTGGCACCATCTTGGCTCACTGCAACCTCCACCTCCTGGGTTCAAATGATTCTTCTCCTGCCTCAGCCTCCTGAGTAGCTGGGACTATAGGTGCACACCACCAGGCCCAGCTAATTTTTGTTGTTTAGTAGAGACAGAGTTTCACCATGTTGGCCAGGCTAGTCTCAATCTCCTGACCTTGTGATCTGCCCACCTCGGCCTCCCACAGTGCTGGGATTACAGGCATGAGCCACTGTGCCCGGCCCACCTGCTGTATATGTTTTACTCGACTTACTTCTTTATTTCTCCTTTTCACTCCATTTACTTTCAGCTAAGCTCCTCCTGAAAAGTTCTCCTTCTTATCCTTATGTTTATCTTTATCTCTGCCTTTATTTTCTCTTTTCTTTTTCTTTATCTCCTTTTCCTGAGGCTTTCTCTGAGCTTCTTAACATTGACTCTAGTCAAGCTTTGCAAATAAGAAGCAATTTTTTAATTTTTAGTCTGCAAATAGCACCCCACTGTCTTCCATCACCTAAGGTTATCAAATGCTTTGAACATTTTCTTCAGATATGTTCAGAAATGTTTTCAGTTACAGATATTTTAATGGCTATTTTGGAGTTTATGTACATACTTTCTTTGAGGAAGCAGTAAGAGTGATGCTTGTATACAGCCTCTGAATTCTCCACCAGGTCCTCCCTCCTCATATAGAGTATATAACAACTGCATAATGCTTAAAAAAGAATGATACACATAAACATCTAATGTGGTATATTCTGCTTTTTGCTGATGTTAATATGTCAGTCATCTGTCTATATTAAATATGGCTCTATCTCTTTTCTCTCAATGGCTACACGTTATTCTATTACTCAGCTATACCGTAATTACCATAATATAGCCATTCACCCCTCTCGTCCTGAACACTAAATGATTTTTGTTTGCTTTGGTCAGACTTTAATAAGCAATGCTATATTCAACACTCCAACATATAATCTTGTGGGAATACTTTTTAATAGGGAATTTACTAGAAGTAGAATCAATGGTTCAAAGGTTATATTCATTTTACCATTTGATGAATTCTTGTAAATGGCTGCTAAAAGCTTGTACCAACTTATTCTGTATGAAAGTGCCTGATTCCCCACATCTTTAGGTACTTCTGGTAGGTGAAAATATATATTGAGTTTTTTAATATGCATTTTTAAAATTTTTTCAGGCTTTCTTTAAATATGATTAAAAATACTAATTAATTTCCTCTTTCATACATGTGTCAGGACCAGTACAACTCACTGATCACATGAGGGCGGGGCCCTTTTAAGATCAGGTGGGTTGGGCGGGACATCCTCTGCTACCATCTCATTAAAAGGCCCTTCGCCTCTGGACAAGTCATCTGCACAACTGACTTCCAAGATCCTTTTGTGACTCCTCCAAATGACCTTGGTTCCTGTGTTGTACCTGACTTCCACGTGGCCTCCTCTCCTGCTCCCTGGTGCTGTTTGGGTCTCTGCTCCCACGCTCATACCTCTACTTACTCCAGTTACGCCACCATCACTCCTCTCCCCTATCACCCCCAACCTAGACACCTCTAATGCATGGACTGGAGGGCTGCTCTAACCAGTCCTCAGTTCTCTGTCACCCGTTCACCTTGAGTCTTGAACCCAATTTAGTTTATTGAGTTCTAGGAGAACTGCTGTGTTCTCACCCTAACGTGGAAGAGTGATGTTTCAGTCAAGCAAAATGATTCCTACCATGTCATGTAACACTTATGTGAGGCTCTGTCCTAAATATCTCAATTACCAATATGTGGTTTGGTAGTATTTCTCATCATTCTTTGCTCATGTGCAATGAGACTACAACTAGGATGTGAATTTTAAGTATTCTATCTAAAACTCATACAATGATAGGAAAAATCCATTGGTTTTTCATTTGATTTTTACTGCGGACTCAGCTCAATCTTAAATGAATGCTGGTCTTTTTCCAACGCATTTTTGATCCAAGTAAAGCCTGTGAGTCAAGGGCTTTTTTTTTTTTTTTTCTTTTTCTTTTTTTAAGAGACAGAGTCTCGCTCTGTTTCACAGTCTGGACTACACCCATTCACCTAGAGTCTAGAACCCAATTTAATTTATTGGGTTCTAGGGGAACTGTCACAGGTACTGATAATATGCAAGTTCTTTCTATTCAAACATTATTCTCAACCAGAGATAGGGATGTCAGAAGAAAATCCATTCATTCACTCATTAATTCATTAATTCACATGTCCATTGTGTACCTCCATGAGCTGGACATAACCTAATAAGGGAGATGCTGTCTCTGGTTTTACAGAGCTAATTGTCCCTGAGAGATGTAGACAAATGAACAAGCAATTACAATACATGTAAGCTATACTGGGGGAAGAATAGGGCTGGATAGGTATGCAGAAGAGATAAAGAGTTTTTAATTCCTTAGAATATTTTTTTAAAAATTGATTCTGGGCCAGGCGTGGTGGCTCAAGCCTGTAATCCCAGCACTTTGGGAGGCCGAGACGGGCGGATCACGAGGTCAGGAGATGGAGACCATCCTGGCTAACACGGCGAAACCCCGTCTCTACTGAAAAATACAAAAAATTAGCCGGGTGCGGTGGCGGGCGCCTGTAGTCCCAGCTACTCGGGAGGCTGAGGCAGGAGAATGGCGTGAACCCGGGAGGCGAAGCTTGCAGTGAGCTGAGATCCGGCCACTGCACTCCAGCCTGGGCGACAGAGCGAGACTCCGTCTCAAAAAAAAAAAAAATTGATTCTGAGTTTACCTTCTCATCTTCCTATTTTCCAAATTACAGTGTGTGTATGTGTATATATACATATATATGTATATTTTATATATATGTATATTTTATATATATAAAAGTTTTGAAGTGAAGTCGAACTTGGGCGATTTATCCAACCCATTTAAACCAAAAATAAAACTTATATTACCTGGTCATTTCAAACAAAAACATTTTGATCATGAAAAAGAATACCAATATTCTCTTGTTGTAAAAAGCTCTTATGGGATTCCATGTTATATTTTTGGTTTCTCTCTAGTGATCAACAGACCACATTTTCACAACTCTTCTTTCCTTTAAGACCCAAGATTCATACAATTCAGATTCTAGTAGAACTCCAGATAGTATGCCTAAGGGTATCTCAGCATTTTGATTTCCACATTTGTGTAATGAACATGTTAACACCTACCTCACAGGGTTGTTGTGAGGATCAAGTAAGATACTGTGTGTGTGAAGATGCTCTATGAAATCATAAAGTGCTTTAAAGATGTAAGGTATGCTTCGCAGTGATCTCTCTGAACTGGAATAGCTTTTCCTCGCTGGTATAATGCAGACATTTTTAATTTGTAATCAGAGTAGGAGAGAAAGCAAAATGAAAATGCAAGAAGCTGAATAAATGTCATGGCAAAAAGAGAGATGCTAGAGAAAAAGAGAAGATTTTATATTAGACAGAGCAACGCAAGTGTGACCAGATCGCAAATCAATGAGTTTGTCTGAGTCGAGCAGAAGAACATTAGTTATAAATAAGCGACTAAACAGGGTACACGCCAGAGGCCAGAAGCTGTCACCAGAGGTCAGAACAAAATGTCAGGCTAATAAAACAAGAGTCCAGGCTCTGAAGGACAAAGCATGGGCCCAAGACACTGCTGGTGAGAAAATTCCGAGAAAGGTTGAAACAAGTTAGAGCTGTCAATGGTACTCTGGTTTCATGCCTACATGACATTAAAATCTCCAGAAGTAAAAGGGAGAGAAGAATTAGCCGCTTGTTCAGATACTCCCAAATATTAGCAGGCTAGCAACATTGAATAGCCAGTTTACACAAACATCTAGAGATAAGTTGTATCTCTTTTTCCTTGGTTTAATTTGATGAGACCTCCTGTCCCATTCTGCACTGGAAGTCAGGTAGGGTATGAGCAGGTTTCTTCAGCAGGCCTTGGTCCACATCAGGCACAGGATGGCCTCAGTCCCAGAGATGCTGGGAGACCATTCCAAGGATTCAGTTAAAAAGTCATCTGATATCCTAGACTAAATACAGATTTTTCAGTGTGAAAATTTTTCCCAAACTTTTCAAATTAGGGAAGAAAGGCTTCTCTTCTCTCTGTAGACAAAAAATGGATGCTGGATGCCCTGTTCAAATTATTGGCACAAATGGCACAAATTTTATCAACTTTAAAAATGTATAATGAAGAGAAAAGAAGCCTGCAATAAGCTCTAATGCTAGTCATAGTGAATTGTCTGCTGTGTTCTCACCTTAACTTGGAAGAGTGATGTTTTAGTCAAGCAAAATGATTCCTACCATAAAACATAACACTTGTGTGAGGCTCTGTCCTAAGTATCTCAATTACCAGTATGTGGTTTGGTAGTATTTCTCATCATTCTTTGCTCATGTGCAATGAGACTACAACTAGGATGTGAATTTTGAGTATCCTATCTAAAACTCAAACAATGATAGGACAAAATCCATTGGTTTTTCATTTGATTTTTACTGAGGACTCAGCTCAATCTTAAATGAACACTAGTCTTTTTACAAAGCATTTTTGATCAAAGTAAAGCCTGTGAGGCAAGGGCTTTTTTTTTTTTTTTTTTTTTTTTTTTCCTTTTCTTTATCTTTTTTTTAAGAGACAGAGTCTTGCTCTGTTGCACAGGCTGGACTACAGTGGCACCTCCATAGCTCACTGCAGCTTTGAGCTCCTGGGCTTAAATGATCCTCCCACCTCTGCCTCCTGAGTAGCTAGGACTTCAGGCACACACCACTATGCTTGGCTATTTAAAAAAGAGAAAAAAAAGAGAGGGGATCTCACTATATTGCCAAGACTGATCTCAAACTATTGGCCTCAAGTAATCCTCCCGCCTCAACCTCCCAAAATCTTGAAATTACAGGTGTGAGCCACCATACCTAACTCAAGAGGGTTTTTGGTGCATTATACATTAATCCTCAGAAGAGCATTTGGGTGAAGAACTATTATCCCAATTTCTAGAATTATAAGCTGAGGCTTACTGCTAATTAGTGGAAGAACAGAAACTCAAAGCCAGGTCTTTAAATCTCCAAAGTCCTTATGACTCCATTCACTATTCCCACGCTAGTGTTATGTATTTTTATATATAAATATCACAGATATGTCATGTGGAGAGTGTGCAAAGAGAAAGATACAAAGAGATAGGTAGAGAGAGAGAAAGGCAGAAAAGGAAGAAATTTGTAATGAGCGGTTTGGTTTTCTAGAATGGGCCTAGTGATTTGAAGAGCTAAAGAGATAAAAATTCTTACAGCAGATCAGATTCCAAATAAGCATTCTCAATTATTCTTTGTTTATGTTTCCACCTTCATAACTACTCCAGCTATTGCCTGTAGTCTTCCTCCTAAGGATATTACTCAGAAACATAGTCTTCCCGGAACGCTCACAAAGCTTCCATTATCACTAATGAGAGCTACTTATGTGCGCCTGGGGAAGCGCTACCTGTTAATATTCTATCTTTATTTTGGTAACGGGCTCAGCCTTAACATTTTTCACTATTATTTGGCCGCTGCAATGTCTCTCTTTTCTATTGTGTCTCTTTTTTAACTCCATAATGTACTTTGTTAGTAGCATTAGTTATGAGTTAGCAGAACTGAGTGTACCTGAGTAGGGATGGTTCCAGGTTTCTTAGGTAAATGCTGCTCATCCTTGACAGTTACATGGTGTTTCCGTGGATTCACAAATTAGCGTTGGCTCACACCTGTAATCCCAGTACTTTGGGAGGCCAAGGTGGGCAGATCACAAGGTCAAGAGATTGAGACCATCCTGGCCAACATGGTGAAGCCCTGTCTCTGCTAAAAATACAAAAATTAGCTGGGTGTGGTGGTGCAAGCTTGTAGTCCCAAATACTTGGGAGGCTGAGGCAGGAGAATCGCTTGAACCTGGGAGGCAGAGGTTGTGGGGACCCAAGATCATACCACTGTACTCCAGCCTGGAGACAGAGCAAGACTCCTTCTCAAAAGAAAAAAAAATGCAGCATTCCATTAACAATAGATGTGTTCCTTAATAGAGTGTATAGCTAATACAGGCATACTGTGGACATATTGTGGGTTTAGTTCCAGACCATGGGGAAAAAAAAAAAAAGCAATTATCACAATGAAACATGCCAGACAATTTTTTTGGTTTCCCAGTGCATACAATAGTTATATTTACACTACACTAGAGTCTATTAAGTGTGGCATAGCATTTTGTCTTTAAAATAATGTACATTCTTTAATTTTAAAATACTTTGTTGCTAAAAAATGCTGACAATCATTTGAACCTTCCGGAAGTCATAATCTTTTTCTGGTAGAGGCTCTTGCCTCAGTGTTGATGGATGCTGACTGATCAGCATGATGGTTGCTGAAGATTGGGGTGACTGTGGCAATTTCTTAAGATAACAGTGAAATATGCCACATTGATTGAGTCTTCTGTTCATGAGAAATTTCTCTGCTGCATGCAATGGATGCTATTTGATAGCACTTACCCACTTTAGAACTTCTTTCAAAATTAAAATCAGTCCTCTCATACTCTACTGCTGCTTTAGCAACTAAATTTATATAATATTCTAAATCCTTTGTTGTCATCTCAACAATGTTCACCGCATCTTCCCCTCAGGAGTAGGTTTTATCTCAAGAAACCACTTTCTGTGCTCATCCATAAGAAGCAACCCCTAATCGGTTCAAGTTTTATCGATTGCAGCAATTCAGCCATATCCTCAGTCTCCACTTCTAATTCTAGTTCTCTGCTTCTCTTATTATTTATACCACATTTCTAGTGACTTTCTCCATTAAAGTCTTGAACCCCTCACAGTCATTCATGAGGGTTGGAATCAACTTCTTCCAAATTCCAGTTAACCTCAATACTTTGACCTTCTCCCATGAATTATAAATTCTTTTAATGCCATATAGGATTGTGAAACCTTTCCGAAAAGTTTTCAATTTACTTTGCTCAGATACATCAGAGGAATCACTCTGTATGGCAGTTATAGCCTTACAAGATGTATTTCTTAAATAATAAGACTTGAAAGTAAAAATTAATCCTTGATCTATGGGCTACACAGTGGATACTGTGTTAGCAGGCATGAAAACACCACCAGTCTTTTAGTCCATCTCCATCAGAGCTCTTGGGTGAGCAGGTGCACTGTCAATGAGCAGTAATATTTTAAAAGGATTTTTTTTTCTGAGCAATAAGTCTCAACAGTGAGATTAAAATATTCACGCTGTCAACAGACGTGCTGTCACCCAGGCCTCATTGTCCTATTTCTAGAGCAAAGGGGGAGGACATTTAGCTTACCTCTTAAGGTAGTAAATGAGCATTTCCTTCAACTTAAAGTCACCAGCTGCATTAGCTCCTAACAAGGGAATTAGCCTATACTTTAAAGCTTTGAAGTCAAGCATGAACTTCTCCTCTGTAAGTAGGAAAGTTATAGATGGCATCTTTTTCAACACAAGCTGTTTCATCTACATTGAAAATCTGTTGTTTAGTGTAGTCACCTTCACCAGTTTTCCTAACTAGATCTTCTGGACAATTTTCTGAAGCTTCTATATCCACATTTGCTAATTCACTTTGTACTTTTATGTTACAGAGATGACTTCTTTACTTAAACCTTATGAACCAACCTTTGCTAGCTTCCAACATTTCTCCTGAAGTTTCCTTACCTTTCTCAGCCTCCACAGAGTTGAAGAGAGGTAGAGCCTTGCTCTGGACTTGGATTTGTCTTAAGTGAATGTCATGGTTGTTTTGATCATATATGAAGGCCACTAACTAACTAAAACTTTATATCGGCAATAAGGTGGTTTGTTTTCTTATTATTTTTGTGTTCACTGGCGTAGCACTTTTAATTGCTTTCAAGAACTTTTTCTCACATTTACAACTTAGATATCTTTCATCCTTTCAGCCTATCTTGACTTTCAACATGCCTTTCTTGCTAAGCTTAATCGTATATAGCTTTTGGTTTAAATGAGAGATATGCAACTCTTCCTTTCACTGGAACATTTAGAGGCCATTGTTAGGTTACTATTTGTCTACTTTCAATATTGTTGTGTCTCAGGGAATAGGGATGCCTGAGGAGAGGAAGAGAGACAGAAGGGGGAACAGCCAGTTGGTGCAGCCGTCAGAATACCCACAACATATATCGACTAAGTTTGCCATCTTTTATGGGCATGGTTTGTGGTTCCCCAAACTAATCACAATAGTAATCTCCAAAATCACTGATTGCCATAACAAATTCAAGGGGTCTTCAAAAGAATCATGGAAAATATGTACAATGAAAACACTACACTTGGGTTTCAAAAATTTTGCACTAAAACAAGCTAGCTTATTATAACATGTCTGAATAGAATCTAATTTGATGCAGAAAGAACAATAAGGTATCTGTTTTTAAAAAGCCCCTATCAGAGCCACATAAATATTGCTAAAATGGAACCAAGAACACACATAAAATTTGTGATGAAACTTGTTTGGAAGAATGATGAAATCACTGATACTTTATGAAAAGTTTATAGGCACAGTGTCCCAAAGGAATTAGCAGTTTAGAAAAAAACAGAACTCAATTTTACAAAGGGATAAGAAAATGTTGAAGATGAAGCCTGCAGTAGCTGACTAGCCACATCAATTTGTAAGGAAAAAAAAAATTCATCTTGTTTGTGCCTTAATTGAAAAGAACTGAGACAGCAGAACAAGAGCCAACACCTCAGACATCCTAACTGGTTTGACTTGCACAACTGTGACTTAGAAATGAAGGTTGAGTAAAGTTTTTTCTAGATGGGTGCCAAAACTGTTGTGTCCAGATCAGCTGTAGACAAGAGCAGAGCTTTCAATAGAAATTTTAAATAAGTGAGGTCACGATCCTGAGGCATTTATTTGAAGAATTACAGGAGAAGGTAAAACATGGATTTACTAGTATAATCCTGAAGACAATGCATAATCAAAGCAATGGCTACCAAGAGGTGGAAGTGTTACAGTCAAAGCAAAAGTGGACCAGTCATGAACAAAGGTTCTCACAACAGGTTTTGAGGATGCTCAAGTGATTTTTCTTGTTGACTTCCTGGAGGGCCAAACAATGATAACCTAGGCTTACTATGAGAGTATTTTGAGAAAGTTGTCCGAAGTTTTAACAGCAAACTCACAGGAAAGCTTCTCCAGAGAGTCTCCATCATGACAGTGTTCTTGCTCATTGCTCTCATCAAACTAGGACAATTTTGGGGAGAGTTTCAATGGAAATCATCTTACAATCTTCATTTGGCTGCTTCTGACATCTTTTTGCTTCCCACTCTCAAAATATTTTTAAAGGACACCAATTTTTCTTCTTTTAATAATGAGAAGATGACAGCATTGATATAGTTAAATTCCTAAGATCCTCAGGTCTTTAGGGATGGACTAAATGGCTAGTATCATCACCTATAAAAGTGTCTTGAACTTGATGGAGCTTATGTTGAGAAATAAAGTTTATATTTTGTGTTTTTTACTTTTTAATTGCATTTTTCAACAAACTTTGTTTTAATCTCCCCATATTTTACTAATAATGAAAAAGTTTGCAAATCAATAAATGTGATTCACCACATAGAACTAAAAACAAAAACTACATGATGATCTCAATAGATACAGCAAACACTTCTGATAAAATTCAACACCTCTTCATGTTAGAAACTCTCAATACACTAGGTATTGAAGGAACATATCTCAAAATAATAAGAGCCATCTATGAAAAACCCACGGGCGACATCACATTAAATGGGCAAAAGCTGGAAACATTCCCCTTGAAAACCAACACAAGATAATGATGCCGTCTCCACTACTCCTGTTCAGCATGGTATTGGAAGTCCTGGCCAGAGCAATCAGGCAAGATAAAGAAATATAGTGCATCTACTTGGGGAGGCTGCAGTGGGAAGATCACCTAGGGTGAGGAGTTCCAGACCAGCCTGGCCAAATGGCAAAACCCTGTCTTTACTAAAAATACGAAAATTAGCCGGTGTAGTGGTGGGTGCCTGTAGTCCCAGCTACCTGAGGGGCTGAGGCAGGAGAATCACTTGAACCTGGGAGGCAGGGGTTGCAGTGAGTCAAGATCATGCCACTGCACTCCAGCCTGGGTGACGGAGTGAGACTCCGTAACAAAAAAACAAACAAAAGCCTGGGCATGGTGGCTCACGCCTGTAATCCCAGCACTTTGGGAGGCCGAGACGGGCGGATCACGAGGTCAGGAGATTCAGACCATCCTGGCTAACACAGTGAAACCCTGTCTCTACTAAAAATTACAAAAAACTAGCCGGGCGAGGTGGTGGGCGCCTGTAGTCCCAGCTACTCGGGAGGCTGAGGCAGGAGAATGGTGTGAACCCAGGAGGGCAGAGCTTGCAGTGAGCTGAGATCTGGCCACTGCACTCCAGCCTGGGCGACAGAGCGAGACTCCGTCTCAAAAAAGAAAAAGAAAAACAAACAAACAAAAAAACACAACAAAACAACAACAAAAAAAAACAATGAAAATAAAAGAAATATACGGCATCCAAATAGGAAGAGAAAAAGTCAGACTCTGTTTGCAGACAACGTGATTCTATATCCCCATAGTCTTGACCCAAAAGCTCTTTCAGCTGATAAACAACTTCAACAAAGTTTCAGGATACAAAATCAGCGTACGAAAATCACTAGCATTTCTGTATACCAATAACAGTCAAGCTGAGAGCCAAATCAGGAATGTAATCCCATTCACAATTGCCACAAAAAGAATAAAATTCCTAGGAATACAGCTAAAAAGGGAAGTGAAGGACTTCTACAAGGAGAACTACAAACCACTGCTCAAAGAAATCCTAGATGACACAAACAAATAGAAAAACATTCCATACTCATGGATAGGAAGAATCAGTATCATTAAAATGGCCACACTGCCCAAAGCAATGTATACATTCAATGCTATTCCTCTTAAACTACCAATGACATTCTTCACATAATTAGAAAAAAAAAACTATTTTAAACTGTATATGGAACCAAACAAGAGCCAAATAGCCAAGCCAATTTTAGGAAAAAGAACAAAGCTGGAGATACCATGGTACCTGACTTTGAACTATACTACAAGGGTACAGAACAAAAACAGCATGATACTAGTACAAAAACAGACACATACACCAACAGAACAGAATAGAGAACCCAGAAACGTTGCCAACCACCTACAAACATCTGATCTTTCACAAAGCCAATAAAAACAAGCAATAGGAATAGGACTCCCTTTTTAATAAATGGTGCTGGGATCCCTGATTAGCCATATGCAGAAGATTGAAACTGAACTCGTTCCTTACACAATATACAAAAATCAACTCAAGATAGATTAAAGACTTTAAAGCCTAAAACTATAAAAACTCTGGAAGATAACCTACAAAATACCGTTCTGAGCATAGGACCTGGTAAAGATTTCATGATGAAGATGCCAAAAGCAATTGCATCAAAAATAAAATTTGACAAATGGGTCCTAATTAGACAGCTTCTGCGCCCCCCCCCCCCAAAAAAAACTATCAACAGAGTAAACAGATACATAGAATGGGAGGAAATATTTGCAAACTATGTATGAAAAAATGTCAAATATCCAAAATCTATACGGAACTTAAATTAACAAGCAAAAAAAAAAAAAAAAAAACAAACATGATAAAAAATGGACAAAGGACAAGAACAGACAATTTTCAAAGGAAGACATACACATGGCCAACAAGCATATGCAAAAATGTTCAACATTACTAATCATTAGAGAAATGCAAACCCAAAGCACAATGAGATACCATCTCATACCGGTCAGAATGGCTGTTTATTAAAAAGTCAAAAAATTACAGATGCTGTGCTGACAAGTCTGTGGAGAAAAGAGAATGCTTATCGTCTGCTCATGGAAATATAAATTAGTTCAGTCATTATGGAAAAGCACTTTGGTGATGTTTCAAAGAACTTAAAACAGAATTACCAGTTGACCCAGCAATCCCATTACTGAGTATATACCTGAAGAATATAAATCGTTCTACCATAAAAACACATACTCGCATATGTTCATCACAGCACTATTCACAAGAGCGAAGACATGGAATCAACCTAAATGCCCATCATTCGTAGACTGGATAAAGAAAATGTGGTACATATACACCGTGGAATACCATGTAGCCATACAAAAAATGAGTTACGTTCTTTGAAGGAATATGGATGGAGCTGGAGGCCATTATCCTTTGCAAACACACAGAGAAGCAGAAAACCAAATACCTCATGTTCTCACCTACAAGTGGGGACTAAACTTTGAGTAGATACTGACACAAAGAAGGGAACAACAGACAGTGGGGTCTACTTGAGGGTGGAGGGTGGGAGGAGGGTGAGGACTGAGAAGCTATCAGCTGCTGTGCTTATTACCTCGATGACAAAATAATCTGTGTACACCAAATTGCCATGACACGCAATTGACCTGTATAACCAACCTGCACAGGTATGCCTGAACCTAATAGAAAAGTTTAAGAAAAGAAATAAATCAATTTGTCACCATGTTAATATACTTAAGGATAAAAAACAGTGATCATCTAGGTGCAGAAAAAAAAGCATTTGAAACAAAGGGAAAAGTTGGAAATACTGTGAGAATTTGCAAAATGTGACATAGAGACACAAAGTGAGCACAGGCTGTTGGAAAAATGAGACTGACAGATTTGCAGGACACAGAATTGCCACAAATTTTCAATGTGTAAAACATGCAGTATCTGCGAAGTGCAATAAAGTGAAGACCGATAAAACCGGATATGCCTGTATGTTTTGTCGTTCGAAATAGGATTTAAATCAATGATGGATCCAGCAGTTAGCACTTGTCCTGCTTAGTCCCTATCCCGACTAACTCTCACAGCCTCACTCTCACCAGAACCAATTCGAAGGAAAAACATCAGCCCTGTTTTTCACAGCAACAGAAGTGGAAATTCATGCAATTATGTGCAGGAATGCAGATGAAGCAGAGACCCTACACACCACTTCCCTTTCCTCTATAACCTGGGTACCAAGTGGCTTTCCTGCCCTTGGAAGACATGACTCCGGGTTTCCTATTGTGTAGTAGAAATTTAGCCTGATACTCGCACAAGATTATTTATGTTGCTCAAATTAAAGCACTTTCCTTGTACAGGCTCACAGCCTATTATTTGCCCCCCTCAGCCTAGTGTCTCTGGAAATGTGCTGCTCTTAAAATGTAAATCTATTTTAGGGGGTGTTGGGGGATAGTCTCTTTCTGTTTCCCAGACTGGAGTGCAGTGGCATGATCTTGGCTCACTGCAATCTCCGCCTCCTGGACTCAAGTGATCCTCCCGCCTCAGTCTTCCAAGTAGCTGGAACTACAGGCACACATCACCACACTCAGCTATTTTCTTTAAATTTTTGTAGGGAACAGGGTTTTGCTGTCTTGCCCAGTCTGGTCTCTACCTGCTAAACTCAAATGATCTACCTGTCTTGACCTCCCAAAGTGCTGGGGTTACAGACGTGAACCACGGCACCCAACCTGAGGTGAATCTTAAGACCAAATTTCTCAGAACGACTCGGTTGGCTTGCTTCACATGGAGTCTCCAAGAAATCCCGCCATTACGGCTTAGCCTACAGACTCGTAATCCTTTCCTGGATGCTGTAGTTATTTTCGTGTTCTACTTCTTACTCACATCCTGCTTAATCCATGCCAAAGTAAAATATTTGACCCTCAGGTATTGTAAGGACCTATATAAAGGAATTCTAATGTGAATTATTTAGCAAAATGACCCATTTCCTAATGATGTTTTGTATAATTCTGCATTTTTATTTCCTAGAAAGCCCAAAAGACAAGTAAACCTCTTTGCATACAAATATTCAGTTTCTGTGTACAATATTTTCCCAAAAACTTCAGGATTTACAACAAAATTTATTTGTCCCCTATAAAATGATTATCTGTTCTATTATAAAACATCTTCCACCTCAAACTCTTTCCTGTTACATTCTCACTTAATCCTGTTATCCAGTACATTACCTGCACCTAGAAATACTATTTCTGCATCAAAAGGATATGTACTTTATCAATCACAGAGCGTAAGCTAATGAACTATTATTATTATTATTAATGTATTAAAACATCTAATAGGCCCTTTGTAAATACTTGTGTCATTTTTAAATAAAAATCTAAGCCTTTAAAGTAGGTGTTTTAGGGACAAAGTCATTTTCAGAAAAGGGATTTTCAATGTGTTCAAATCACAACATAGCAAGTATGGCAGCTTAACTCCACCTATAAATTAAAGAAGCAGCTTGTATTTTTAAGTTTATATGCCCTGAAGTATGCTATTTCTCCTTTGCAAATAAAAACACACAACGTAAGTGAAAAAAGAAAACGTATTAATCTGCTTGGGCTGTCAGAACAGAATACCGCAGATAACATAGCTTAAATTATAGACATTTATTTCCTCACAGTTCTGGACATTAAAAGCCCATGATCAAGCCTGGGGCAGGATTGGTTTCCCTGAGGCTTCTCGTTGGCTTGCAGATGGCCACCTCCTCATTGTGACTTCGTGAGGCAGTTTCTGTGTGAGCACTGAGCTCCTAGTGTCTTCATCTCTTCCTATAGGGCACCAGTCCTACCAAGTTAGGATTCTGCCCTTGTGACCTAATTTAACCTGAATTACCTCCATACAGCCTCTCTCTTTAAATACAGTCACGTTGGGGTTTAGGACTTCAACATGCAAATATTGGAGTGACACAATTCAGTACATAATAGGAAGGCATCAAGAACTGATCCTGTGTCTGTGGGCAGGATCTCTGCAGCACACGGCTGGAACTGTTTCAGAATGAATTCAGTTTTCTTTGTCTATCTTTCTGTAACTTTGTTCTCAAAGAGGGCCTAGATCGCACCATAAATAAATTTGATGCATTCTGATGTTTTTATAGTTATGAGAACAATTTTACTTTTCTTTATAGCTAGTATTGTGTATTTACATTCTAGTGATGTTCTTTTACATTGTGTCTCATGAAATAATAAAAATTACTAGAATAATGCAGTTTAAATAGACAATAACCAATGGTGATGGGATCAATGACAAACAGGGTGACCTGGGCAATCACTTCTAATATTCTTTGACAAATAATCACCATCGAAGTATTTGTATGAACTGTTAAGTACAAAGTAAGAGAAACATCCTGAATCACAAAATAGAGTCTGTTGGTTTACATAATTAAGAATTACAATTCCAACAGATGGCTTCAGGCATAGCAGGATCCAGGTGTTCAAAGTAAATCATTTGGACTCAGTCTTGCTCTTGCTCTTTCTCTCTTTCTCGTTAGATGTGTTATATTTGTTGTAAAGTCAGCTCTTGCTGTGTGGCATCATCTTAACATCTAGCCATGACTGAGAAAGAATGCCGCATTTTTTCCTTCAAAATAACTTTTTCCATCTCTACTTTTGATCCTGAGCTTTCCCCTTGACAAGCTATTGTGTGTAAAGATAAGATATACTCATTGCCTAACCCGAAGAGATAAATACCAAATGGTGGATAAGGCAAGATTTCCTTTAAGAATCTCAGAATGCAGGGTCCACTAAAAAGTGGATCAAACTCACTAACTTGTTCAATCATATTTAGAAATAGTCTTGCTGATTGCTTATTCGGCAGTGATGTGTTAGTTTAATTATTCCATAATGCGAATGATTTGTAGCTCTCTAAGTGATCCTATGTATTCTAGTATTGTTCTACAAGTTGGGCTCAGGATATGGTGAACATCAGAATGACCGTGAGGCTTTTATCATATAAAGTTGCCTGGATATGACATACAGATACTCTGATTTCAGGGAGTTTGTGCTGTGACCTCGATACATGTGATTCCCAAAAGTTCTCCTTGGGATTCTGAAGCACAAACTAGTTGAGAAACTGTTATTTAATATATGATATGTTTGTCCTCGCATCACCTATTTCCCATCTTTAGGCCAGAAATCTGAATTTCTAAGAAATAATAGTATCACTAATACCTATAATACGTAGAATGAACCAGACACTCTGAAAAGCACTTTCTATACCTCCTTTACTTAATCCCCACAAGGAATCTGTCACTCTGATGTCTTCCCCTTGAGGATTTAGAACCATTAAGTAAACTGCAAAATTACACCTATGGCCAGGTGCAGTGGTTTAGGTCTGTAATCGCAGTACTTTGGGAGGCCAAAGTAAGCAAATCACTTGAGCTCAGGAGTTGGAGACCAGCCTAGGCTACATGGTGAAATCCCGTGTCTTCAAAAAATACAAAAATATCTCCTCTTAACTCTGTCCCAGGACCTCCAAAATACTTCTCTCTCTGACTTTAGGAGTAACACAATCTGTTATGTTATTTTTCTAGAGAAATTTTCTAAAGAAATTTAACTCAGTTTCTGCAGGTATCTGATACTTGGATTGTACATTTCATTGCTAAGTATCTCAGTAAGGTAATTATCTTAAATAAAGGATCAGTTATTTTCTTTTTTTTTTTTTTTTTTTTGAGACGGAGTCTCGCTCTGTTGCCCAGGCTGGAGTGCTGTGGCCGGATCTCAGCTCACTGCAAGCTCCGCCTCCCGGGTTCCCGCCATTCTCCTGCCTCAGCCTCCCAAGTAGCTGGGACTACAGGCGCCGCCACCTCGCCCGGCTAGTTTTTTGTATTTTTTAGTAGAGACGGGGTTTCACCGTGTTAGCCAGGATGGTCTCGATCTCCTGACCTCGTGATCCGCCCGTCTCGGCCTCCCAAAGTGCTGGGATTACAGGCTTGAGCCACCGCGCCCGGCAAGATCAGTTATTTTCTTAAAGGAATTTTGCCATGTTGTGAGAACTTCCAGGTCAAACTGCAACCAGATTTTTTAAAAATTTCTGTGTTACATTTGCATCTCAAATATCATAACTTCCATTGTTATGGAATTTAACCTAATCCATAATAGACTCTATTTTGTGATTCATAACCTAATCCATAGGTTAGGATTTAACCTAAATCCTAATTCCAATAAACGATACATAAAAGAAATCATGACTATGAGTAAAAAATAGGATAATAACTGTTACGCTCCTCAAAAGTCATTTCTAACTTCAGTTATTTCTTTCCAATGAGTAGTGGTAATTGACACATGCAAAGAAGACCTTACATATTCCCTGACTTTTCAAGTTTAAATGTTGTCTTTCTAACAGTGATTAATAGATTCGTGGTATCTTTTCTCTAACTTTTAAGGGTTGACTTGTATATGGAACACTTTAAATAATTTGTTCAGGGTTCTGCTATGGCTCTGTCAACATTGCTGTGAAAGTGTTGTTTTCTTCTTTAAATAAAATATATTTCAAAAATAAAGAAAAGAAATAACACTTATCATAAATAGCTAATACATAGTCATGTGTACACCACTTGGACCTTTGAAATGTTCACATTTACCGTCTTGACTACAAGTATTTGTTTTTTAAGAAATATAATTTCGGCTGGGTGCAGGGGCTCCTACCTGTAATGGCATCACCTTGGGGGGCCAAGGCAGGAGGATCACTTGAGCTTAGGAGTTTGAGACTAGTCTGTGCAACATAGTAAGACCCCTTCTCTACAAAAAAGGTTTAAATTAGTTGGATATGGGGGCATACGCCTGTAATCCCAGCTACTTGGGAGGCTGAGGCAGGAGGATCACTTGAGCCCAGGAGTTTGAGGCCGCAGTGAGCTATCATTGCACCATAACACTTCAATCTGGGAGGCACAGGGACACCTTGTCTCTAAAGAAAAAATTTTAAAAATGTTTAAGAGAAATATAATGTTATGAACAGAGTTGAAGTCCTAGTATGTCTACCTGTCTTCCTTTCCAGGGTAAACCTTCATCCTGGAGTTTGTTTCCTTCCATTCATGCTTTTGTGCATTTGCTATATATGTATGTACTATTCTTATGTCCCGGTTCTTTCCTAAAGAAAGGATTGGAACTTCTCTGAAACTAGATAACTCACTGTCATAGAAATGTAAATAACTGGGACATAAGAATGGTGAGATTGCCTTTAAAAAGTTAAACTATAGAATGAACATTCAATGAATCAGCAGAGATATGTCACATCATTTAACCTGACTGAATGTATTAACATATATAAAGAAAAATGTGTTAACCAAAGATCACTGGCCAGTCCCAGAAGCAAAATCTCACTGCTAGGTCTCATTGTAAATTAATAAATTAATTAAACTAAGAGTTCACTGCCTGTGATTTGGCTTCCCATGCAGATTGCCCAAGGGGAGAAAATGGCCTTGTCAAGCAGATTCAAATATTCCAGTTTTTGAGGCAATTACATTTCTCATTGTAAATTGAATTGACATTTAGTCCCAAGATTCTGTTTAACATTAGTCTGCCTCTAAGAGATAGATCTGCTCACTGAGCTGACAAAATCAGATTTTCCAATGTCTCAGGCTTCTCTGATCAGAGCCTCCCACCAAACCCTCGTATTTGCAGAGGCTCTCGGTAGCCAGCCATATGCATTTTTTCCATAAAAACACTTATGTTTATGCCAGTTAAATCAGTCTTTCCTTCATGATTTTTCTGTTTCTACACATAGAAACTATATTCTATTCCCTCTAAAGACTTATGAAATATTAAATTCTGTTTCTTCTATGATTTGATATTTTAAGCATTTGCCAATTTAATCTCACTGGGTAATGTAGTTCATGTATCAAGAGAAGCTCACCATTCATTCGTTTACTCATTCATGCCATAACTCTTCATCAAGTGACTACTAAGTGACAACTTGCATTTTGTCAGATGCTGAAAAGATGACCATAAGGGGTTTATTTCAATCTAACGGGGAAAACAAACAAGTTTCCTGTGGTTTGGTACAGCATCTGTAATAGTGCTATAAAGTAACCAATCCAAATTTGGAGATTGAGAGTGTAGAAATGAGAGGGGAAGTGGGAAGGGAAGAAGGAACATTCCAGACAGGAACCAAAGCCCCAGGAATAAAGGAGAATGAGACTTACTTGAAAAATGTGAGTAGTTATATAACTAAAGTAAAAAGACAAAGCAATGCAGGTAAGGAGAATTTCTCAAGGGTTAGATTGGAAAGGTGAACAGAGATTAATCATGACCTTATTTATTCCACAAGTCACTTGGCAAGAGTATTCTCATGAAGTCCTCTATCATTCTAGTCTACTATGTTTGTAATTCTATCAGGGATTCCCAAACTTGTTCTATAAAGAAACAGCAAATATTTGCATAAAAGCAGCAAGATTATTAAAATATCTTTTATGGAATGGACTTAATATATTTTGTCTGCTCAAAACTGTTTCAACATGGAAATGCCTCCCCATTCTCACTCTGGGAATGCCATGTTCATGCAAGTGACACTGCCTGTTTGTCCAGTCCACAGATGGGCATTTGGCCCAAACTAGGCCATTGAAGAACTTCCCTGGATATTTTAGAATCTATCACTAAGAAATAGGCTGTAAAATATCAAGTTAGGTGAGTGTTAGAACTGTCAGTCTGCCACTGAGAAAGAGACAGTAACTGTCATCGAGAAAGAAACTGTAAAACATAAACTTAGGAGCTGTTAACAGACATGTTCTATCAAGTGAACAGGAGAGCAAAGATATCTAGCTTGCCACAACAAAAAGAAGAAGTAAGCAACCTACAGAAAGAAGCCTGGGTACAAGTTGGAGCCTCCTAAGCGGATTCGGGTCTTGGGTCGGCTATTCCAGATTCCTAACTATAATCTTATCCTTGGGTTCTATGAAACATCCAATGATCCTTAAAATACAGTATTATTTTGGTTTTGATGTAAGTTACTTTAGTTTCTGTTTCTGTTTTTTTACCAATTAAGAAGTAATAATACAGGGATTTGTTGTTTAGGCACATAGTCAATGCTTATCTGTGTTTATTTGATTTGGATCTAGAAAATGTCTACACAAATAAAGTTAAGAGGAAACAGCTATCCAGAAACACACACACACACAAACACACACACACACACACACACACACACGTGTGTCTTCTGAAATCTTTATATACAAAAAAAAATACCCAAATGGAAAAAAAAAGCCGTGTCTGACTAAATATATTAGCTTGATGTCAAAGAAACCATGACATGTTTTACATATCTATGACAATGAGTTAGCTAGTTTCAGAGAAGTTTCGATCCTTCAGTCTTACAGAGAAAATGCTATGATCAAGGTTCATGACAAAACAAACTTTTCTACATCACCAAAACAGAGCAGTTGAATGGCAGGTGAAGCCAACTCTCAAATGAGTCTACTGACATATTCAGACACTCTTCCTCTGTATTACTTCAGAGATGGTCAAGGATCAGCAATGTGTGGTCACCTATTAATAGTTGATTTATAATTGAACAATATTTCAGGTGACAGATATGGATCAGCATACCCAAACATATTTGGCCCTGAAGAATTTGAATGCACGTACCTACCCCGCCTCAGGATCCTTTGAGCATAGGGAATTTGGTAGAAATTTACAGTCAGCCATTCTCTTTGCAATAAATGAGATCAAAGGATTGTATCAGCAGCACCATCTGTTTCTGATATAATATGTCTCCTCTTCTAAATATATACTGCAATCATCTAGGTTAGTGGTTCTCAAAGTGTGGTCCCTGGACCAACAGCGTTAGCTATTGGGAGCTTGTTCTGCTACATATTATTGTTTGAGAACCACTGCTCCGGGACAAGCATGGCTCATTCATGACATTTTGGAAGGAATAAGAGGTAAACAATGGACAGTGAGAATGCTTACATACACTTGTTTGGGCAACAGGACAATGATGCTTATATAATCAAATGTTCGAATATGCCTGAAATTTCATAGCATGCATGCATGATAAATATATTATGTTTAGATGTATTTGACTTGTATAAAAATAAACATTTGGATATCACACTAGTTAATAAAACATGACTCTAATATGTAAAGACTTCTCACAATCCTTTCTTGGATTTTTCTTTCTCATTTTCTTTAGGCAATTACAGGAAATGATCGGGCCACTCAGGAATTTTACTAGTAAATGAAAGCTGAGATACCATAAAAACAAATTATTTTCATTTTTAAAAACGTTTTTAACTTATGCTTATTAAGTGAAGAAGGGCTTATCCACTCAGGCATGCTTACACTAATTCAGTATTTAGCACTGAATTATATTTTGGAAGAATCAAGAGAATAAATATAAGTATATATATAGAGTAACATGCCACGTTTTATGTTTCTGCATGGCTCAGGTCACTCAGTTTCATTACAGGAAATTGTCAGTAATCTAATAATTTTAAATGTTATTAAATTACTGTTAACACAGTAATAAGCATAAGTTAAAAACATTTGTTGGAATGATAATCCAATAACTTTTAATGTTATTAGATTACCATTCTAACAAAATGAATTCAAATTGGAGAAAAAAAAGTTACTGAATATTTCTTCAATTTATTAAACTCCAAAAAGCCATACCCTAAAACTCTGTTTTCATATTAGAGAGATATTTTTGTTGTAAACATTACATCTTGCTTTTTTATAATATAACATTCCTCAAACTTATATTTGAAAAGATATGTTTTGTTTAAATAGACTTACATTAATTTGTTTTATGATTATTAGAAAATATTGTTATTTTTATCTGGTATTAACTAAATTTTAAAAAACATTTTTTGTCTCTGCCTTTCATTCTGTTCTTTAACCAAGTAATTTTCTAAACAAATACTTAGCAGAATAATACAGGCTGTTTAAAAGAATTTTCATACACCAAGTGAATTGCTCTTGTAATATTTGTTGTACTATTTTATTTAATCTGTCCCTAGGTCAAAGTGCATATATACTGGTTTTTAAAAATAGAAAAGAGCCATTTCATATTTATATAAATCTTTCTGTAGGAGGATCAAGAGTTTACAAAAGTTTATTGTTCACATGGTGATTTTGATTAAACGCTATAGAACAAAATTACTTTCATAATTGTAAACAAAGTTTATTTCTTTGTTTTTACTGTTTGAATCATTTCTCAAAATACACAAAATTGTCTGATTTTTCATCTCGTTAATATTTTTTTCTGTAAAAGAAAAACACAAAAACTTTGGCACCTCACTACAAGGAAAGTCTTTGCTATTTCTAAATGAATGTTGTCACTATAGTTCCCTTGTTTCCCTTGGTAAAAGATATGAAGTTTGGTCACCTATTTTTGTGTTTGTGATATTCTAAAATATCTGCTCCCCGACCTCCTATACCATTGAAAATCTCTGCATTATATGTTCATAAGTTTGTATGTTTTCATGTCAAGAAAATAATGAACCATTTAGTTATAATTTTTCAATGGTATGAAAGATCTATATGACAGTAAACTTGTATCTGTTAAAATTGAAAGTCGTTGGAATAAAATCTTTGAAGTGTCCTCATATGTATAAAACTTACATGTAAGACAGATTGGATGTTGCTCTTCAACTGTTAAAACTGCAATATTTGCAGTTAAACTCTTTACCAATAGGTGGTGCTAGAAAGTTTAATATTTATTGCAATAGTTTAACTTACTGGAAAAATGTGCTAAAATGTTTTTCTGTGTGTTGTAAAAAGGTGCTATAAAGCAATGTGTACATAATTAGTCCTTGCTTGTCTGAATTTTTTTTTTAACAGCCTCATTTAAGAAAGTTCGACTGGTCGGTGGGAGCGGCCCTCACGAGGGGAGAGTGGAGATACTCCACAGCGGCCAGTGGGGTACAATTTGTGACGATCGCTGGGAAGTGCGTGTTGGACAGGTCATCTGTAGGAGTTTGGGATACCCAGGTGTTCAAGCCGTGCACAAGGCAGCTCATTTTGGACAAGGTAATTGAAAGAAAATCTTGTGGGGTTTGTTGTCGTTGTTGTTGCTGCTGTTTGAGATGCAGTCTCATTCTGTCGCCCAGGCTGCAGTGCAGTGGCACGATCTCGGCTCACTGCAACCTCTGCCTCCCGGGTTCAAGCGATTCTCTTCCCTCAGCGTCCCTAGTAGCTGGGACTACAGGTGCCCGCCACCACGCCCGGCTCATTTTTTGTATTTTTAGTAGAGACGGGGTTTCACCACGTTCGCCAGGATGGTCTCGATCTCCTGACCTCGTAATCTGCTTGCCTCGGCCACCTACAGTGCGGGATTACAGGCGTGAGCCACCGATGCTTGGTCAGAAAGTTTTGTTTTTAAAAAAATGAAATGCAGGCATTTTCTAATGACACAGAACAAAGTAGTGACAGGAACATAGTCTAGGCTGGGTACAGTGGCTCACACTTATAGTCCCAGCACTTTGGGAGGCTGAAGCGGGAAGATCACTAGAATAAATGAGTTCAAGACCAGCGTGGACAGCATAGTAAGATGCTATCGCTACCAATTAAAAAAAAAAAAAAAGAAAGAAAGAAAAGAAAAAAGCCAGGCATGATAGCATGCACCTGCAGTCCTAACTACTACAGAGGCTGAGGTGGGAGGGTCGCTTGGGCTCAAGAGTTCCAGGTTACACGAGCTATGGTCATGGTGCTGCACTGCAGCCTGGGCGACAGAGCAAGGCCTGTCTCTGAAAAACAAATTTTTACAGAAAACTAGAAAAAGGTAAGATGAACTTCTCAAATGCCTAGAAGATATTGCCAAGTGCTAATATACTATGATTTATTGAGTAATGAGTATGTGCCAGGCATTGTGTTAAATACCTGCATAGTAATAATAATAGGTCACAATTACATCCTTTACTATTTTACCTAAAATGATTTTCGTATTAGGCCGGGCATGGTGGCTCATACCTGTTATCCCAGCACTTTGGGGTGCTGAAGTGGGTGGATCACTTGAGGTCAGGAATTTGAGACCAGCCTGGCCAACATGGTGAAACCCCATCTCTACTAAAAATACAAAAATTAGCCAGGCATGGTGGTGCGTGCCTGTAATCCCAGCTACTCGGGAGGCTGAGGCAGGAGAATCGCTTGAACCCAGGAGGTAGAGGTTGCAGTGAGCCAAGCTGTACTCCACCATGGGTGACAGAGTGATATTCTGTGTCAAAAATATATATATTATTATTATCATATTAGGTTTAAGAGATGGATTTAAGCAGAAGGCTCAGGTTCTAGAGTCTTCAGATCCCAGAAGGATAATTTAATTTTATGAAGAGAGGAGATGTCAGAAAACAGAGTGGTAATGTGCAGAACTTCTGTAGCCAGTTTCAGCCCCTGGCCCCAGTTTGTAACTTGCACCCTAAAGGTTTACATAGAAGAAACAAAGGAAAAAAACAGCTTCAAATAGATCTCTGGAGTTTCCAAATTTTCCATCCCTGTCCCATATTTAGAACATTTTTCCCAGGTTGAAAAGTGTGGGTTTGAAATCATTCTTGCACCTATAAAATTTATCTCCAAAAGTAAAACAGTAAGATATTTTCAAGGTCAACAGCTAGATATTTGCTTTTGTTTTGTTTTTCTTTTTTGTTGTTTTAGAGAAGAGGAAAAAGAAAAAAAAATCCTCAACTCTTCATCCCTAGAGAATTGAATGATGCCCTCAGTTATTTAACAAGACTGAGCTCCTAATTTGAGTTTCCACATTGGTCTTTTGTTTTGTTTTTGTTTTTGTTTTTTTTTTGGTTTTGGAGACAGGTCTCCCTCTATCACCTAGGCTGGAGTGCAGGGCGCAGTCTCGGCTCACTGCAACCTCTGCCTCCTGGGTTCAAGTGATTCTCCCTCCTCAGGCCCCTGAGAAGCTGTGACTGCCGGCATGCACCACCACGCCTGGCTAGTTTTTATATTTTTGGTGGCTATGGGGTTTCATCATGTTGCCCAGGCTGGTCTCAAACTCCTTGGCTCAAACTATCTACCCACCTTGGCTTCCCAAAGTGCTGGGATTACAGTTGTGAGCCACCACACCCAGCCCACGTTTCCAAATTGTTTTGTGGGAACAGAATCCATTTCTATGATAACTAACATTCACAGAATGAAAGACCATTTATTTTAAATACATAATCACATAAAACATTTCAAGTGACTATTACCATCTATGAAGGGGACACCCAGAGTTCTAACAGAGGACATAACGATTATTATCCATGTTCTTAGTCACCTGGTAAATGACTGAAGATTCTTCAGCTTTAGAAATAAAAGCAGGTGGATGTTTTGGATTCTCAAGATGTGCTTTTGTTGACACATGAAGTATAAAAATTGCCAGTTATTTAGATAATATAATAAATGCAGACAAGCTCAGTATAAAAAAAGAAAAGTACCCTAAAATACCACTAGTCTGGATGAATTATTTTGATGCTTACATTATGCAGGATTTGACAACTCTGCCTTTAGCATTGTTTCTTTAAGACAGTGGTTCCCAACCTTTTTGGCACCATGAACCAGATTTATGGAAGACAATTTTTCTCTGGACCAGGGATGGGAGAAAGTTTGGGGATGATTCAAGCACATGACATTTATTGTGCACATTATTTCTGTGATTATTATACTGTAATATATAATGAAATGATTATACAAGTCATTCTGATGTAGATTATACCACTCACTATGTGGAATCAGTGGGAGCTCTGAGCTTGCTTTCCTGCAACTAGACGGTCCCATCTGGGGCTTATGGGAGACAGTGACACCAAAAGTGTGTTGCTTATGTCCGGTCTACTCCATAATCTCATTTTGGTTGCTGTCACTGCAGAAAACCCTGCTTCACTAAGATAAGATGTTGGAAATGGAAGCAACCTTTTCAGTGCTTTTGTGGCAGTTTCAGGATATTCTGCTTTAAAACTTTAATCCAGAAGGTATGGAGATTTGAAGTTGTCTCAGACATACTTTTAAAGGCACCAAATGCAGCTGTACAACTGAAGTACATCAACTCACTTTCCACTCTAAAGCCTGCCCCCAGATGCAGCTTGTCACTTGCCACTCACTGACAGGGTTTTGATATGAGTCTGCAAGCAATTGATTTATTATTGCCGCTGTGCCGTCACACTTCTCTGCTAATGTTAATCTTCATTTGCAGCCACTCCCCAGCTCTAGCATCACGGCTGCAGCCCCACCTCAGATCAGCAGACATTAGATTCTCATAAGGAGCATGCAACCTACGTCCCTCACATGTGTAATTGACAATACGGTTTGTGTTCCTATGAGAAGCTAATGCTGCCACTCATCTAACAGGAGGCGGCACTCAGGCAGTAATGTGAGTGATAGGGGGCGGCTGTAAATACAGATGAAGCTTTGTTCGCTCGCCTGCTGCTCACTTCCTGCTGTGCAGCCCTGTTTCTAACAGGCCATGGACCACTACTGGTCCATGGTCTGTGGGCTGGGGACCCTTGCTTTAAGAAACTAGCCCAGTAGTACAGCGGTTGAGGTGAGGCTTTTTCGTGGAGAGCACGAAATCAAATGGAGAGCAACAGTAGTAGTATACGTACTTTAATTCAAGGAAAACTAGTAAGTGCTGGCAAAATACAACCTGTGGTATGAAAGTGAACAAGACATCATCTGTAGCTTTATTTTTTCTCTCAGCATGAAGCTTTGCCGTGGACTTCAAAGATATTTTTCCACCGTAGTTACAAACATAGGTGAGAAACACAGAGTTGGAAGACTATTGCCCTAAAATTGCATTAACTTTAAGGCTTAGTCTCACGAGTAAAATAGTATTTTCCTCAGAGCTTTTATTCATTCCTACTTATATCTCCATAAGATAGGGATTTCTGATCTAAAGAACTGGTAAGAAAGGAAGACAATAGGTATATTGAGATACTAAGAAGAGAATTTTTTTTTTTAAGTTTAAATAAGAATACAATGACAGAGTTTAGTCTCATGTGAAATTATTTACTTGGCTATGTGAAGATAAGTCTCTCAAGTTTTCTTGACATAATTTTGTCTAAATTTTCAGGAGGCTGTTTGTTTATGGTAGTTGGTGATTCTGTACATTGTCCCAGAGTTTTATTATCATCAAACAATCCTTTTACATTTTTCAGCATCTAGTGAAGCAAATTGGAAAGATTAGGAGTTTTCTAACTTAAAACATTGCAAGTTTAAACTTTAGCTGTGGTTACTGTGTTTCAGAATTTCAATTTCCTTTCCAATAAAGTGAGAATAACACCGATCTGGTGGATTTGTCTTGAAGTCTAAGTTAACTAGCATATGGAAAGCACCACTACAAAATCTGACTCACAATGTTGTGTTGCGCAATACTGAAGGAGATCACTCCTAGCAGCAATACAAACTGTATAATCACACATTTATTTGCTATTATCTTTGAAAGAGTCAGATCACTATTACATTGTATATTGACATTAGTGATATTCCAAGGATAACTCAAAGTAGATATCCCACTAATATGACTTAGATTTTGCTTGTTTGTTTGTTTTATAGACAGGGTCTTACTCTGTCACCTAGGCTGGAGTACAATGGTACAATCACAGCTTAATGCAGCCTCAAACTCCTGCACATTCACATGATCTTCCCACCTTCACCTCCAGAGTTTCTTGGGACCACAGGTATGCACCACATACCTGGCTAATTTTTTTTTAATCTTAATTTCTTATCAAGACAGGGCCTTGCTATGTTGCTCAGGTTCATTTAAAACTCCTAGCCTCAAGCAATCCTTCTGCCTCAGCCTCCCAAAGTACTGGAATGACAGGTGTGAGCCACTGCACCTGGTTTGACTTAGCTCTTGTTTCCACTCCCTGCCTAAAGTTCAGTACCAAACAACTAAAGAATAATTATGCGAATTTTAAAATAATAAAGCAAAATGAGCTGAGAGAAAAAAATAGAACCAATATTATTTGCTCTGAAGAAAATGATTTGAAAAGTAAGTTTTATGATCTACTTCGCTGGACATTGTATTTCAAGAGACAGGCTTACATTATTAACTGATTGGGGATTTGACATGGCTAACGAGGTTTTTATGGAAAGCTGTTTAAAACATTCCTCATTTTTTCACTCCTCCACCTTAAATTTACAGTTTCACTGTAAGAGAAAAAGAAAAAAGCAATTTTGAATGCAGAGCAGAGACAAGAGACTTAGAAAAATGAGTGGATGAGTAAAGAAGTGAAAGAGAAACATGCATTAATGTTTTAATTATTTATCATTCTCTTAGGAAAGTGAGAAGAATCAGGTTCATTTCATATTGTACGTAATTACCAAAATTGAAACAAAAAGGAAAACAAGTTTTATTTATTTATTTATTTATTTATTTATTGAGATGGAGTTTTGCTCTTTTTGCCCAGGCCGGAGTGCAGTGGCACAATCTCTGCTCACTGCAACCTCTGCCTCCCAGGTTCAAGCGATTCTCCTACCTCAGCCTCCCAAGGAGCTGGGATTACAGGCATGCTCCACCACACCCAGCTAATTTTTTGTGTATTTAGTAGAGACGGGGTTTCTCCATGGTGATCAGGCTGGTCTCGAACTCCTGACCTCACGAGATCTGCCCACCTCGGCCTCCCAGAGTGCTGGGATTACAGGCATGAGCCACCGTGCCCAGCCAGAAAACAACTTAAATGAATCCTCTTTATATAATCCCTCATTGCAGAAACAATGTAATTTTTGGACAGTCTCCACATATTTTTTTTCTAGTTTTAAATAGCAAACCTGGCTTCGCAGATAGAATCCTTGTTAGTGTTAAGAACAATTAGTTTTGCAGTTGCCAGTAAAATGACTTACAGTAATAAAGTTTCAAGCATGCTCCTTTAAATAGGTTCTTTCATTTGGATGCACCTTTTTTCTGACCAGCCAAAACAAGTTTAATTAAGTAAGCACTGAGGGGCATCTACTGTTCATCAATGCACAGGGCAGCGAAAGGAGAGTGAGTACTTTTGGCCCTGTATCCAGGCTTTCCAAGCTCTTGTGCCTGTGGCCTCCCTGCAGCAAACTTGGATGAGCTTTATCAGACAACAGTGGTACCTTCGAGAATTTGCTCCAGGTATATCTGAGCCTGTGTGGATGCTGGTGAAGGAAGTAAGATCTGGAGTAACTATTGCATCCTCTCCTGAGTTTAGAGTGCTGAAATTCCAAACCTGAAAACAGAAACAAAAGTAACATCTAAACATAAATGCCATTTAGAAGTTATTCTTAGCTAACTTTTCTTTGCTTTTTTATTACCACTATCATATACCATAATCAATTTTCGATGTGAAATTTAAAAAAAAAAAAAACATAAGCGTAAACAGAAGGCAATCAAAAAATATAACTCTATACCTCTGAACTATCCTTTAATGAATGGGAGTAAAACTAATCTCAAAGATAAATAAATATATCAAAGGGTCACAAGTCAAATTTTTACATACTGCTCTTTGTGCGTTGAATGTTTTAAAATGTAAATGTTTGAATGTCAAATATTATGGAAAGTAATATAGGGCCAGTCCATAGAGCTGGGTAATCATAGAAAAATAGCTTTTTTTTTTCCATAGAGAAAATAAGTAGGGCTAGCAGAGGTCACCAAACTTGTACACATTTACGTAGTCATTATGTTGGTTGTGGGTGCATGGGGGTGGGAAGAAGGGTCAAGATTCATGCCTTAACCTGGCTCTCATACCATGCTTTCTCCGCCAGATGGAACATCCTTCCAAGTCCTTTATACTTGAGCACTTCATTTCCAAAGAGCTTGCTTCTTCAGAATTTTAGAATCATGAAATATTAAAGGTAGACAAAGTCTTAAAGCCATGTTACTCTTACCCCTGTATTCTGCATATCATAAAAATGAGGAAAAATAAGTGGTTTCTCTATAAGCACAAAACTAGAATCCAAACTATATGCACTATTTACCCATTCATCTCTACTTTGATTCCCACAGTGTTTTCAACTTTCATTCACAATGTTTTTCTCAAAGCAGACACTGTTCACAAAACACTTCCCAACTAGGCTTAAAAGTGATAGAAATTTATGTCACTCAGCCATGACTAGATATAATGAAAATACACATTCAGACACTTTTAACTATTAACGATATTTGCCCCCCCATTTATCTATTCAGCAGCTGATCTCAAATCTCATCATTTTATAATATATCTGGGTGATGTATGAAACTGATTATCTTTTATTTTTCATAGAAATGCTGGTAAGATTAAAGATACCCAAATACCCCAAAGAAATATCAGTATCTTTCATTTTTTATAAAGAGGTTAAGAGGATGCCAGGCGCAGTGGCTCACCCCTGTAATCCCAGCACATTGGGAGGCTGAGGTGGGTGGATCACAAGGTCAAGAGATCAAGACCATCCTGGCCAACATGGTGAAACCCCGTCTCTACTAAAAATACAAGAATTAGCTGGGCGTGGTGGTGCACACCTGTAATCCCAGCTACTCAGGAGGTTGAGGCAGGAGAATCATTTGAACCCAGGAGGCGGAGGTTGCAGTGAGCCGAGATCACACCATTGCTCTACAGCCTGAGTGACAGAGGGAGGCTCTGTCTCAAAAAAAAAAAAAGGTGTATATATATAAAATATATATATATATATTTAAAATATATATATTTTATATATATATAATCAATATCATATATCGTATATATAAAATCAATATCAATCCCTACAACCCTCAAATTATAAAAGAAATCATAGATGTATATATGGCTAGGTATACAGGTGGAAAGATGAGAGAGAGAGAAAGAGAGAGAGGAAGAGGATTAGAGACTAAAAACATATCTAAGAAACACACATACTTTTTGTACAGCTTTCCACTGACTAGAAATAATAGTTCAGAGGCACAAAGAAAATAATAACAATGACAGCCCCAACAACGAAAATCCTTGAGTAACAGTTATTATCTAAAGAAATAAAAACAAATTTGTTTTTTATCTCATTGGCTTACACAAGGATAAAATTTTATGAATTTTATACTATCTCTGCATTAATTTTTTAATGCAGAAAACAATTTGGAATGAGATGGAAAATATGTATTAAATAAATTTTTCCCCTGGGCTCAATAGTCTTGAATATATTAATGTAAAAATAAAACAACAAATCTTTGGAAATTACTTCTATAATTCTCTCTAGACATCTGTGTAACCAATACATATCACTAAGCTTTAAGTGTCAAGATGTTCTGTTGCCTGGATCTATTCTTTGTAATTTTGAGAAAGTCATACACCCTTTCTGAGTCTCAGTTTATGTATCTATGAAATGGAGATAATTACCATTATTTAACAAGGTTATTATAAAAAGTAAATTTAGAAATGTATGTGAAAAGACCTAGCATATTACCTTATACACAAGCGCTTAAAAAAATGTCACTGTGTCTGAAACTTTTCCACATAGCAAAAGACAGAGATACCAAATTCCACAATACATTTGTCACATCCATGTGTCCTCAGAGGAAAAATAACCGGAATAAGAATCAGAGGCTCTAGATACGGTATTTGCTCTGGCATGATTGCATATGTGATCTCAGTTACTTCATCTACCTAGAAGATAAGCCCTCCCAGGAAGTCAGTCCACAAGAGTGTGGACTTTGGTCTTGTTCACTCATGTAGGCACTCAAAGCAGATTTGCTAAATAAGTAAGTCTAACAATGAAGGATGTTGCAGTAAGTCATTGATTAAAGGCAGTGGCTCAGGGTAGACACGGGGTGGGAATGCTATGTGACTTTGAGCACACATAGTTCCTTATCCTCGCTGATTTTCAGTTTCCTAAACAGTAAAATGACACAATAATGGCATTCAGTTTTTGAAATTTATTTGAGGATTCCATGGAATAATACATCAAATGTGTAAGTGTTTCCTGCCACATAAAATTCTTAAAAGAGTGGACTTAAATTTTCATTATTACGACCACAACCTTGGTATTCTAACATTCATGAATTCCCTTACCGCAGTTTCTAAAAACATGTGTTTACATGTCAGCACATTAATCAACTAAATAATGTTTTTCCTTTGCTGTTCATGTTGGGACGACCTTGCTGGTGCTGTAGACATTTGGAGAATTCCCACTCTCAATTTCCTTTTCCTGGATTGTACAAATTCTGCACTGCTGAAATCTAAATTCACTGACTAGACCTACAAAATATAATGCCAAAGCATCACAGTAGCCCAGGTTCAGAATTCATGGAGCCACTCTCACACTCTCCAAATTATGATAGAGCCATGGCTTTCATCAAAAGTTTAATTTCTGTTTGTTTATACAATTTATAAATGACAATAAATATAATAGATACAATTTACAAATGTCTCAGTACTTTGGCTTCCTCCTGTATTAACATGGGAATAGTCTTACTATTTGCACAATTGTTTGTATTTGCATGTATTTTTAAGTAGCCCTTTGAGGCTTTCAAAAAGTTTTTATAGACTTTATATACTTAAAAGGAAACACAGATATACAAACACATATACACATAAAAATATGCTCACACATACAATCACAAACACAAAAGGGAACATGCCATGCCTAGTAAGATTAATTTGGGAACTAAAAAGTGTCCCTGGCAAGGTTTCTGATTTTGAGATCATATTCCTTTACTCTTTTCCTTCTTCTGCCTTAAAAGTTCAAGTCAAAAAGGCTCAATACTGTTATAAACACCTCACAAAATACTTGGGCTCTCCAACTTACTATTACCACTCTCTTAATTGATCAGCTCATGAAAACCTTTGCTCTGTCATTTTCTTGCTGTTTGTTTGTGCTTGCAATTAGTAACATTCTTAATCCATGGTTTCCTTACAGGATGGTTTGTAGGCCCTTGGCTGATTAATTAGTTCTACTTTAATTAAAAATAGATAATGTATTTGATAAACCAGGCACACATAAGTTGAAATACATGGGAAGATAAGAAAAGGAGGAAGATGCTTCGATTAAGTTTTCCTTTTTCCAGTTTATCTTACATACAAATATACCCCCAAAATCTTTTGACATACATATACACTTGGATCATCAGGTTATTACATACACTCATGATTATTAAGGCTGAAACTTTCTTATTTTTAGATTAATAATAAAACTAATTTGTCAAATCCTTTAAAAAATTCTTAATCTCTACTTTCATAGAACTGTGTAGGTACTTTGCATTTTAGTAGTTTACAGGTTAACAGTATAAAGTGTTCTGAAGCAGGAGATTAATGTTTGATTCCTACTAGAGAGCACAGAACTTGAATACAGAAAATAATAAACACTTTTGTTGTTTAATTAGTGAAGGAATTAATGGCTTTGCCCCACACGAACAGAAACACTAAACTCTAAATTTACTAATGCAGTTGCACCTCATTATTGCAGGTACTGGTCCAATATGGCTGAATGAAGTGTATTGTTTTGGGAGAGAATCATCTATTGAAGAATGTAAAATTCGACAATGGGGGACAAGAACCTGTTCACATTCTGAAGATGCTGGAGTCACTTGCACTTTATAATGCACCATATTTTCATTCACAACTATGAAATCGCTGCTCAAAAATGATTTTATTACCTTCTTCCTGTAAAATCCATTTAATGAATATTTAAGAGATTAAGAATATTGCCCAAATAATATTTTTAAATCACAGGATTAACATATTGAAAACCTTCATACTTACCATTTATATCTATATTTAAACCATTTTAACTTCTATAGGTTTTTAAATGGAATTTTCTAATATAATGACTTATATGTTGAATTGAACATATTGAAGTTTATAGCTTCCAGATTACAAAGGCCAAGTGTAATAGAAATGCATAACAATAATTGACTCCAATTCATAATATGTTCATCAGGAGATTACAATTTCTTGCTCTTTTTGTCTCTGTAATCTATTTAGTTGATTTTAATTACTTTCTGAATAATAGAAGGATTCAGAAGATATCTTTTGTGCCTAGACTGCAAAACCTCCAATCCACACATATTATTTTAAAAGAAGGATGTTATCCAACTATTAAGATATCTCACTGTGCAATAACTTGTGTAGTAGATATCAATGTTAATGATATGTCTTGGCCACGATGGACTAGGGAGCTTATTTTTCTTGTCATGTATTGACAACTGTTTAATTGAATCATGAAGTAAATTGAAAGCAGAACATATGAGAAAACTTACCATCATAATATTTGTCCAGATAATTGGTGAATCAAAAATGCCACTTGTTAACAGGAAGCTTAGTTTGTTATGTGTTTTAAATTGAATAATTAGCTTGTTACAATTCTAGGACATGGTGGTTAAAATGTAAAGCTCATTACTCCATTTTAACAAACAGAATGCAAACATCTTGAGTGCAGAAGAAAGAGAAATTTCAGTTTTTTGGAGTCTTTTATGAAGTCAGTCAACATTTACAACCGGGGGTGGGGGAGGCCTCTTTAGTCCTAAAGGGACAATAACTCGGAGCATGCCCCAAAAAGTAGCTTAGCAACTTTTTGTTGGTAGTCAACCCATCCCCAGGGCCACAGTGTAGAGTGTGAAAAGCTACCCTGAAAACAGTGATTCAACTCTGAAAGTGACTGTCTGCAGAAAGACCAATAGTTGATATTAAAGCCCAAATGAATTCAACCTCAGCCCTGAAAATAACAGAATTCTTCAAGTTTCCTATGACCAATTCACAAAAAAATGTAATTGTAAACTAGTACTATTATGGAATTACTCTACTGTTCTTTCTTTAATAGTGGCAAATGAAAGCATAAGCTTAAACACTCTTTCATATTCTGAAGTCTCACCACACACAGTAACCAAGTGGTAGATTCACAACCCTCCAACTTAAAAAGGCAAAAACTTACCTTGGAATTGGAATTATTGTAAACAGCCTACTGAAAATGCACTTTTATCATGTAACATTCTTCTACTTGTTTAACATTGCTGATTTTCTCTGGCAGCATAATTTTGTGGTTAAGAGAATGAATTCTGAATGTACACTTTCTGTCTCAAACCCTGGCTGTACTTTCAGCTAGTTATTAATTCTTTGTGTTCAATTCCACTATCTAGGTATTTTCTTCAAAAGGTAAATACAATGGTTTTTGAAAGAATGATGTGCATTATTAGCCTGCTTGGGATGTCTGAGATCAGTGCCTATGGGTTGTTAATACTTTATTGCTGTCTGGTATATGTGTGCTGATTTATCACTTATGCATAGTTACATCTTTAATAAGTAATCTAAAAATCCTTTTTGTATTTGAGAGAATCTATGAAGTTCAGTCCAGTGTAGAAAAGAACCTAATAGCACTAATACAAATTGAGGACTTAATTTACTTTGGAATGTTGAATTGAATTCACTCCATTAAAAAAACAGAAATTTGTGATTTGGTTTTTTTGAAAAAATAGCTCAGCTGACCAGAATGAATGTATTCTACTTGTTGAGCCATCTAGCATCACATTAAATGCAAAATGTATATTTAAATAAAAGAAGAAGAAAAAAGAAAGAGCAAAGGGATGTAGAAAATGAAGAATAACCATTGATATCTAAGGGCCAAACATATTCCACCTAAATTATCTAAATAGCTTCAAATCAAAACTTTCCATTTTTTCAAAATGTATAGACCATCGTAGTTTGTACTCAAGTAAAGTATTACATTAAAGCATGTGCCTATTACAAATCATATACAGTTGACCCTTGAACCACACAGAGGTTGGGAGCACTGACCCCCTGCACAGTGAAAAATCCACATATAACTTTTGACTCCCCAAAAAGTTAGCCACTAAGAGCCCGCGGGTGACCAGAATCTTTACCAATAACATAAATAGTCAATTAACACATTTTGTATTACTAATAATGTAGTCAATTAACACATTTTGTATTACTAATAATGTAGTCAATTAACACATTTTATATGCATGATGTACTGTATTATGACAATAAAATAGAGAAAAGAAAATATTAAGAAAATCATGAGGAAGAGAAATGTATTTACTATTAATCAAGTGGAAGTGAACCATCATAAATGTCTTCATCCTTTATTGTTGTTTTCATATTGAATAGGCTGAGAAGGAGAAAGATGGGATTTGGATTTGCTTTCTCAGGGGTCGTAGAGGTGGAGGACCCATATATAAATGGAACAGTGCCCAGTTCAAACTCAAATTGTTTAAGGGTCAACTGTAATAATATTTGCTATTAAGGGTAAAATGAAATATTTCTACCCTCAGTAATTTGTTTGATCAGGATGCCCAAAGCAATCACAGTCAAGACATAACCATCCTTGGGTTACAGTGATAAGCATTATTTACCCTCCAGAGTTGAAGAAGCTCAAGGCTGGTGAAGCTCAAGATCCCATGTTAACTAAATAAAATCAAGATTCTGGCAGAGAGGAGGAAAAAGTCCAATGTTTATCAGGTAGACAATTAATAATGTTCCCTCAGAAAAGCAAAATTAGGAGACAATTATGTTGAATTTTTTTTTTAATTCATTGAGACAGTATATAGGAATTTTAGGAACATCTGTTTGGCACTAGATGTGGCTTTGGCTTTCAATCACCCATATAACCATAATATAGCCTGATTTTTTTTCAACTATGCATTTTCTTTGCACTTTTTCTTTATTGAATGTTAGGTAATAGATTTTTAAATGTTTTTTCTTTAACCACACCAATCTTCTGATCACATAACATAGTGAAATATGTATTCCTTTCTGATATTTATCAGCTATTTTCCTTTGCAGAGTAATTTATATTTAAAACTCTTAGAATTTATATTTTTAAAATGTTAGTATCTTAACAAGAACTGATTTTATGTAGATGTTATTATTGAGTACATTTACTTAAACAGAAACAAAGAGCAATATTAACAAAATGGTGGAGTTGGCAGGTTCATGAACTCATTCCTTTAGAGAAATATCAAAAAATAAATAGAAACTGTTAGAATCAACTTTGTCAGGACTCTGAAAAAAAGTCAAAATTTTAGAGCAACTAAGCAAATGTTAAGTCAAGAAAAAGGCAACTTTGAAACAACAATGAAGTTTGTGATGGTTTTACCTGCCTTCCCCCTACCTCCTCCTGGATGCAGCAATGCTTTTTGTCTTGAGGCAGTGGTAGGCAGTCTACATTCGTAGCTTGGGCCCTTGGTCCCTAGTTCCAGAGGAAGCAGAGACGACCTTCTTCACAAATGGTTATGTATGTCTGTTTTAATCTGTCTAAGACATTCCTTGAAGGACTGATGCAAAGCATTCATCTCTGTTTCACTTAATTTTGAATTCAGTTTGCTAAAGTAGTGACCATTGTTAAAAAACACTGTAAGCTGAAGTAACAACCCTCAAATGTGTGGGTCACAACATTATAGTTGAAACATGAAATAGAGAGCATAAGGCTTGGTAGCAAAAGCTGAAGAGAGTTTCTTTGGGAAATTAGGTTGTTTAAAAAGAAAATGAATGCAGGGAAATTTAGAAAGTCCCCTGCATGCCCAGGGCAAAACACATGCCTTGAAAAGAACCTAAGGTTTCACTTTGGGCTGATCTCCAGGCTTAGTGCAAATCTGGCTAAATGTTGAAGGCGTGCCCAGGTTCAGAAACAATCTGCAATACTGAGGGAGATGGATTGTTGTTGGTTGTGTTTGTTTGTTGCAGATTTTGTATTTTATTTTTGTTTTTAGTGCTTGGCATTCAAAAACACTAGTTTAACACAAAGTAAGGAACACAGAGTTCAGTGATCCTCAACAATAAAGAACACAGTCTTGGTAAAAATAATTCAGGATAGTCACAAAACAAAAATAAGCAAAAGGAATTAAAAGAATAGTCACTGAGGAAGTACAGATGTTGTACCTGCTTGACAAAGGCATTAAAACAATTGTCTTAAATATTCTTTAAAAAGTAATGGACAATTAAAGGAAATAAGAAAAACAATGTAGTAGCCATATTAGAATATCAATAAAGAGACACAAATTACAAAAAATAGAGCCAAACAGAAACAGCATCTGAAAGTACAATTACCAAAATGTTATTAGAGGGCTTTAACAGCAGATTTCAACAAGCAAGAGAATCAGTTCATCTGAAAATAGGACAATTAAATTGAGTCTGAGAAACAGATAGAAAAAAATAATGAAGAAAAGTAAAATGAGCTTAAGGGACATGTGGAACACCATCAAGTGGGCCAAAATATGCATTATGAGAGACCCAGAGATAGAGAGAAAGTAGAAGAAAGAATATGTAAATAAATACCACACAAAACTTCCCAAATTTGATGGTGGGCATAAATCTACAAGTCCAAGAATCTCAAAAACTCCAACACCAAGAGACCCACATAAAGACAAACTGGTCAAACCGCTGAAAGAAAAAGACAAAGAGAATCTTGAAAGTAGCAAGGGAGAAGCAACTTGTCATATACAATGGACCTTCAAAAAGATTAATAGCTGATTTCTCATCAACAGAAACCATAAGGCCAGAAGACATTTGGATGACATATTTAAAGTACCGAAAGAAAAAGAAGAAGAAAAAATCCCCCCAAATCTGTTAGCCAAGAATACCATGTCTGGTGAAACTGTCCTTCAAAAATGAGAGAGAAATTAAGACTTTCCCAGATAAACAAAAGCTGAGGAAGTTTATTGCCACTATGCCCTGCCCTCTGAGATATGCTAAAGGGACTCCTTCATGTTGAAATGGAAGAACACTCGACATTAAATTAAAGTCATATGAAGAAATAAAGATCCTCAGTAATGGTAAGTACCTGAGAAAATATAAAAGCTAGTCTTGTTGTATTTTATGTTTATAATGTCATTTTATAATTTCCTGCATGATTTAAAAGATGGAAGTGTTAAAAATAACTATATGTTTATGGTATTATACACATATAAACATGTAATTTGGGACAACAACATGAAGTGTGAGAAATATGGAATACTTAGAAGCAGAGATTTTAAATGCTATTGAAGTCAAGTTGGTATCAATTTAAGATAGATGTTATAAATTTAGGATGTTAATCACCATGGTAGTCACTAACAAAACATCTAAAAATATATTCACAAAAGGGAATAAGAAGAAAATCAAAATGGTTCACTACAAAAAAGTTAACTAAATACAAAAGAAGGTATTAATGGAAGAAATGAGAACCATAAAGGTATGAAGCATATAGAAAAATGTCAAAATGTCAAAATTAGTTCTTCTCAGAATTACATTAAAGTCAAATGGATTAGGTTCTCTAAGGCAGCAATTGGCAGAATGAATTTTTTTAAAAAATGATAACTATATGTTGTCTGCATGAGACTCACTTTAGATTCAAAGACACAAACACATTCAAAGTGAAGTGATGATAAAAGGTATTTCATGCCAATAGTAACCAGAAGAGAAATGAAGTTGTTCTTTTAATATCAGACAAAATATAATTTAAGTCAAAAACTCTTAAAAAATGAAAAGACCATTATATATCAATAAAAGGACATTATATATTGATAAAAGAGATAAGACACAAATTCATCAAAAAGATGTAACAATTATAAACAGATATGCACCAAAACTCTGAGCCCCAAAATATATGAAGCAAACATTGACAGAACAAAGGGAGAAATAAACAGTTCAATAGTAGTTGAAGACTTCAATACAATACTTTCAATGATGCTTAACATTTCTAAAAAGGAGATCAATAAGGAGATAGAGGACTTGAACTACCCTATACAACAACTAGACCTAACAAGCATACACACACACACACACACACACACACACACACAACATTTTACCCAACAGCAGTAAAATGCACATTCTTCTCAAATGCACATGAAATGTTATCTGGCTTGCAACCTATTTGTTATTGAATGGCCACCATAAAAGCTCAATAAATCTTAAAAGACTGAAATTGTACAAGTGTCTTTTCTAGGCACAGTAGAATAAAGCTAGAAATTATCGTAAGTATTGCATTATTCAAGGAAAACTGGAAAATGTATACATTTGTGGAAATTAACACACTCTTAACCAATGGGTCAAAAATTAACTCACATGGGAAATTAAAAATACTTGGAGGAGGTGAATGAAAATTAAAACATAATACACCAACACTTAGGGAATGCAGTATAAGCTGTACTCAAAGGAAAATTTATAGCTGTAAATACGTACATTAAAAAGAAGAATGATCTTTTGGTGTTATGATATACATGTTGATTTTCACCCAAGTCTCCTGATTTATAACTTCCCTAGGCCTTGTTACAGACTTTTGTTATAATGTTGGGTGTGTTAGGCCACAGGGGGAGGCTACTGACCTTTTCCTACCTTCTTTTCACCTGCCCCAAGGCAGGACTCTAGTCTTCCCTCACCTATCTGATTGTGGGTCTTCAGGCCTTCCAACAGAAAGAGTCCTGACCTATACTTTGGGGGAAGGAATGCTGACATGATGAAGCTTTAATAAAAACCCAAAAGGCTGAATTTGAAGAGCTTCCAAATAGCTGAACATGCAGAGGTTCCTGAAGGGTGGCATGCCCAGGGAGAGCATGGATGCTCCGCACCCCTTCCCCCATACTTAATTCTATGCATCTTTTTATCTGTATCCTTTGCAGTATTATTTATACGAAACTGGTAAATGTGTTTCCCTGAGTTCTGTGAGCTACTCTAGAAAATTAAATGAACCCAATTTTAAGAAGATGTGGGAACCCCAACATGAAGCCATTTGTTCAGAAACTTGCAACTAGTGTTTGAGGGTATGGGGGACAGTCTTAGTGACTAAGCCTCCAACCTGGTAGATAGTGTCAAAACTGAATTAGAAGGCCCTCAGCTGGTGTCTGCTGCTTAATGCATAGGGAAACCCCCCCCCACACACACATATTTAGTCACATAATTCTTCTTCCATATCAGTGATTGTTGTTTTGGAGTGACAGTAGAGGTGAAATGCAGTTAAAGAGAGTCTTCCCTACATAGATCTCAAGTTAAAAACCTAACTTTACACACGAAGAACTAGTAAAAGAAGAGCAAGGTAAACCTAAAGCCAGTGGAAGGAAGGAAATAATAGCAATTAGAGCAGATATGATAAAAATAGAGAATAAAAATACAATAAAGAGAATCAACAAAACCAAAAGCTGGTTATTTGAAAAGATGAATAAAATTAACAGAATTTTAGTAGATTGACAAATGAAACAGGAGAGAAGACAAAATAATCAGAAATGACAGTGGGGGCATTACTACTGCCCTGCAAAAATAACACGGACTTTAAAAAATTTTGACAAACAAATTAGGTAACATTAATTAAATAGACAAATTCCTAGAAAGATACAATTACCTAAATTAACTCAACATGAAATAGAAAATCTCAATAGACCTATAACAACTAAAGAGGTTGAATTAGTAATAGCTTTCCAGCAAGGCCCAGAGCCAGATGGCTTCACTGGTGAATTCTATGAAACTTTTAAAGAATTTGCACCAGTCTCAAAGTCTTTCAAAACACACAAAAAACAATTGAAGAGGAGAAGCATTTCCTAAGTGAAAATATGGGGCCAAAATTATCCTGATGTCAAAACCAGATAAAGACATTGCAAGAAAAGAAAATTACAGAACAGTAACAATATCCCTTACGAATATAAATGTAAACAAATTATTAACAAAATACTAGAAAACTGAATCCAACAGAATATTAAAAAGATTATACACCATTGCCAATAATGCAAAGGTGATGCAACATAAGAAAATCAATATAATATACCACATTAATAAAACCGAGGCAAAAAAAGACACATGATCATTTCAATTAATACAGGAAAAGCATTTGAGAGAATCCAACAAAAGAGAAAACTAGAAATCAAAGGGAGCTTTCTTAACGTGATAATAGGCATTTATGGAAACAATATAACCAATATCATATTCCATTATGAAAGACTAAATGACTCCCACAAAGATCAGGAACAGGACAAGGCTTTCACCATGATAATTCAGCATTGTGTGGAAAGTTCTAGCTAGAACCATTATACAAGAAAAGGAAATAATAGGCATCCAAATAAGGAAGGAAGAAATAAAACTGTTTCTATTTACAGATGACATTACACCATATGTAGAAAATCCCAAAGAATTCACAAGAATGCGTATTAGAGATAATAAGTTCAGCAAAACTGCAGAGTACAAAATTATGCAAAAGTTAGTTCTGTTTCTATACACCTATATTAAATCATCAGAAAAAGAAATCAGTAAATTAATGTATGTAACTATCACTATCAGATGATTAGTATACAGCATACATAAAGAATTTCTACAAATTTCTAAAAATAGTTTTCTCAGAAGGAGAAACCTAAATTTCCAAAGACAAATAATAAATTGCTTAGTCTCACGAATAATTAGGAAAATACTAATTAAAATGAGATACTATCCTACATTTTTATACTCATTAGATGAACAAAAATTAATAAATCTATTGATACTGCACGTTTATGCAAGGAAATGAAACAAACAAAAACTATGTGTTTGTATGGAGCTCTTGCACATTGCTTGTGGAAATATAGACTGGCATCATGTCTTTTGAGTACAATTTTGGTATCTAGTGACATTACACAATATGCTTAACCTGTAACCCAGCAAATCTATTTTCTGAAATCTACTATGTTTTTGAGACAGGGTCTCACTCTGTGGTCCAGACTGGAGTGCAGTGGTGCAATCATGGCTCACTGCAAACTCTTGCCTCTCAAGCTCAAGCAATCCTCCCACTTCAGCCTCCTGAATAGCTGGGACCACAGACGCACACCACCACACCGGCTAATTTTTGTATATTTTGTAGAGACAGGGTTTCACAATGTTGCCCAAGTAGGTCTCAAACTCTTGGGCTCAAGCAATCCACCCGACATGGCCACTCAAAGTGCTCATATTACAGGCATGAGCGACCGTGCCTGGCTGAAATCTACTTTTTAAAAAAAATCCCCCTGATGTACATAAGGCATCCTGTCAAGCATGTTTGCATTGGCACTGTCATTTTTTTAATGTAATGATATCCTAATTATCCTACAGTGGCAAATGGATAAATACAACTTGTTTCATTTTTACTATAGAATACTATATATAAAAATACAATGAATAAATCAGATCTTCATATAAAAATTTCACAAAATATGCACTGACTACAGCAAATTCCAAAATGATACATACAATATAATTCCTTATATCTATGTTAATATTCAAATATTTAAAACAATATTGTTTATGGACTCAAATATGTGTTAATATCCATAACCATGTATTAAAACTTAACCCCAGCATAGTGGGAACCTTTCAAAAGACTACAAAAAATTCCCTATTTCCTGAATGCTGCTTTTTGAGGCAGTTTGAATGGTGCACTTCACCCAATAAAGAAGACTGGTGCTTCCAGAAAACAAGTAGGTAAGATGGTGGGTAAAGGAGAGAGCTGGCAGTGGTGCAATGCATCCTGGGAGGCATAGAGCCCACGAGTCTAATCCTGCCAAAAGAAAAGGTGATGTCTGATACCCAAAGAAAGTGCTCTGAAAACTTTAGTTTTTCATGTGCTCCATCTGTTAAGAACATCAGCAAGCCTGGTAGCAGGGCCTGAAAAGTGGCTTTTATTTTTTTTACCAGAAGAAGGTCTACTAAGCAGTGGGAAATGTTGGAAATAAGAACTTGGAGTCGCAAAGAAAGCGAACACTCAAATAAAGGATTTCTCAGCAGAGCAAATTTACTTGTATAGGAGGTTGGGCCTCGTGGAGGGAGCAATGGCAAGAACACACAGAACAAAGGGAAAGATTTTTGTCTCTAACATAGTCAGTCCCTGCTAACTGTGTCCAGTCTCCATAGGCTGGGGTTGGATGACGCAACCTAAGCTGTTCCTGCTTGACTACTTCAAATGGAGCTAGGGGTGGGGGCTACAGAGCAGGTTCGGAACTAAGGGTGCCAAATAAGGAACAGATGTGAGTTGTTACAGATGATCGGGAATGGATGTGGGTTACAGATTGGGAACAGATGTGGTTTAATGGATGTGGGTTACAGATTGGGAATGGCTGGAAGGTTGTTTATTCTAACTAGGGGCAAGGAGGCAAGGAAGTTAGGCTTTGAAAACAGGACAAGTGTAACCTTTGAGGAGGAACTCATTGTTTCCAACAAGTTCTCCCTCTTGATATTCATAATTTTTCCTCTTCAAACTTTTTAGAATCTACCTACAAGAATAAGTACATCTATAACAACTGCAAGAGGTAAGGCCTTGTAAATACCTTTGTAATTGTTCCACTGGGGGCTGTGTTATTAGGGATAGAATAAGGACAGGCTGGTTGGTATGCTCTTGGAAGGGCTTAAGCTCACTGCATCCCATTAGGTCTCCAAGGAATGCTAAATGTTCCCCGTCGTGAGAGGCACGAGGTAAAACTGGCATCAGGAGACGGAGGCTGGATGGCCCTCAGGGGCTGACCCACAGGGTGTCAGACTTCAGGGAACAGCAGAGAGAGAGAGAGGGAGAGCTTGGCAGAATTCATTACCCCAGGCTGTGGGGTCTTAGAAGAGAGTTACCATACAGCTCATGTCCTCTCAGCTGGAAGAGATAAAGGAGGTATCTTAGTTTTAGTCTGGTAGGACTTTCCCCAGGAACAATGGCCCATGACTCTGGAGGTGGCGATGCCTTCTTGATTCGAGTATGATGACTTCATCCTCTTTCTGCTGTTCGGACTGCAGTTTCGGTGGTTAGAAACACTAGGTAAGGTCCTTCCCAAGCCGGTTCAAGTTTTCTTTCTTTCCAACTTTTGATGAGGATGTAATCCCCAGGCTGATGCTGGTGTGCTAGGAACTCTAGGGGTGGCGCCTGTGCTAAAAGACCTTTAGTTCTGAGGGAAGAGAAAGTGGAAGATCTGATCTTTTGTTTCAAACATAGGAATGTGAGCAGTGGAGTGTCAACAGGGCAACCCATTTGCATCTCACAAGGAGATAAACCAACATCTTTCTGAGGGCCAGTTTGGATTCTTAACAAGGCAATGGGAAGGCATTTAGTCCATGGCAACCGAGTCTCTAAGACTAATTTGGTTAAGTGACTCTTCAAAATTTGGTTCATTTTCTCCAGTCTTCCTGATGAAGGTGGGTGCCAGGGAGTATGGTATTCCCATGTCATGTGTAGTGCTTGGATTAATTTCTTAATGACATGTGCAGTGAAATGAGTCTCATTATCTGCCATACCTGGGTATAATATTTTCAATCAATGCTTTAACTACATCATTAGCAGTTGCACTTGAAAAGGGAATCGCTTCCACCTAGTGAGTGAGGCGATCTACTATCACTAATAAGTAATCAGTATAAACAGTCCCTTCCTGGTTTTGCAAGTGATTCAAAGCCTCATTTAATATAAACAATTCACAAGTTTGGGTGGACCAATTATTAGGCAATCTTCCTGACTATTCCTGCCAGGGCTTCCCCATCAACTACTGAATACCCGTTGTGTCTTTTTCTTTCAATTACCCAGGAAGAGCCATCTATGAATAAGTGCCACCCTATTTTGAAAGGGATCTCTCTTAAATCGGGCCTGACTTTTGTGTGATAATCAATGAAATATAAACACTAATGCTGAAGTCCTTTTAGATTTGGATTGCCTGTTAGGAAAACTGCTGGGTTAAGTGAATTATCAGTGGTTAGTGTTAAATCATCTCTTCCTAATATGATAGCTTCATACTTTAAAATCCTTGAGTCAGTGAGCCATCTTCCTGCTTTCTGGTTTAAAATAGTTCTAACTTGATGGAGTGTGCTGCCTTACATATTTTAGGTTTGGGCTATAGGTTTCTCTGTACATAGTGAACTGTAACTTAATCAGATGTGTACACAGACTGTAACTTACTCTTGTACCAGTCATGAGTTGTGGCCAGCTGTTCAAACAATGTTCCAATAAGGCAAATACTGTAACCAATTTGACTGTTTCAGTACCTCAGTTCCATTTTCTGTATGTCACTTTCCTTTTTCTGTCCATAAATCCTCTGCAGCCATGAAGTAGCATAGAGTCTCTCTGAACCTATTCCAGTTCATTGGGCTGCCTATTCGTGAATTATTCTTTGCTCAATTGAACACTGTTGAATCTAATTTTTCTAAAGTTTTTCTTTTAACAAGATGTACAGGAAGTTTTAACTGCATTTATAATATTTTAACTCTCAAGACAGATGGTGGCCTCATAGGTGTTCATTCTATTATTATTCAAACTTTTGTGTAATTTTAATTATTTCATTACAATGTTTAAAGGAAAAGGTATTATAGTGGTGTTACTGGAAAGGGGTCCCGATCCGGACTCCAAGAGGGGATTCTTGGATCTCGTGCAAGAAAGAATTTGGGGCAAGTCCATAGAGCCGAGTGAAAGCAAGTTTATTAAGAAAGTAAAGAAATAAAAGAAAGGCTACTCGATAGGCGGAGCAGCTGCATGGGCTGCTCAGCTACTTACACTTATTGTTACTTTTTAATTATATGTTAAATAAGGGGTGGATTATTCATGAGTTTTCCGCAATAGTGGACCATTCCTGGAACTGAGAGTTCCTCCCCTTTTAGATCATATAGGGTAACTTCCTGACGTTGTTATGGAATTTGTAAACTGTCATGGCACTGGTGGGAGTGTCTTCTAGCATGCTAATGCCTTATAATTAGCATATAATGAGCAGTGAGGATGGTCAGAGGTCACTCTTTTCGCCATCTTGGTTGTCATAGGATTTTGTCTGGCTTCTTTACTGCAACGTGTTTTATCAGTAAGGTCTTTGTGACCTGTATCTTGTGCCAACCTTCCATCTCATCCTGTGACTAAGAATGTCTTAACCTCCTGGGAATGTAGCCTAGTAGGTCCCAGCCTTATTTTGCCCAGCCCCTATTCAAGATGGAGCCACTCTGGTTCAAACGCTTCTGACAGGGGTATATTTGAAGGTGACTGCAGAGAGAGGGAATGGTGGCAGTATATCACATGCTGCAGAGAGTTCAAATGTGAGAAGTAACAAGTGTCCTTTGGATTGAAGGACCTAGTATATTCTTGTTGACTTGGAAGTTGTTTGAGTGGTGTAGTATGAATGGAGGTTGAGAAGCGATAGGAAATTGTGAGATAAAGACAAGGAATAGCAACAACGTATGGGAAAGGTGTATTTATTCCAATACAATTCTGTTGTAAGATGGCCTGGACACAGTTCAAAAACAGACCTAGCTTGAAGAGGTTTATCACATGTTTTTCTCTGTGTGGATTCTCATTGCACTTTAAACCGATACACATTGTAAGCAGTTTCTCTGCTGAGAAGCAGTAAAGATGCAGCAAGTGCTTGTAGTCATGCAATATGCATTTTTAGAGACCTTGACTGCTTTGACTTCAGGCCACTATACATAAATGACAAGCAGCCAATAAAAGTTCAACAGGATGGGTACATTTGGGGCAGATTTACCTTAAGTAGGAATGAACTAGAGGTGGAAGGGGAGTTCCCAATCGTTGACTCCGTTTAAGGGGTTAGGAGGAAAGTGAAAGATGGAGAGGAATAGATCCAAGAATCAGGAAGAGACAAATGAGACTAGGAGAAATAAAATAGTATGAGAAATGAAGATTACGAAAAGCCTTCCTCAGTTTGCGATTCCTGACCCATGAGAGTACATTTAATACTTCCTTTGCCTTCAGTAAATTGATTCACAGTTAAAAATGAATTATCTGTGTATAACACATTGTAAAACTACGTGCTCTCTTCTTGAAGCAGCCAAGCTGAGGTAGTTAACTAAATGCTTACAAAAATGTTAACCCTGTGGCAACAACTACCAGAGGATTTTGTGTACCAAGTAAAGTCAGAAATAAATGATCACAAATGAAGGTTAAGTCAGAACACCATCCTAAAATGTAAAAGTGGAAGATAAGAATTTAATAGTGATAATCAAAATAAAAGATAGTCAATGATCTGCTCTTAATAGGGTTGCCAGATTTAGCGACAATGACAGGATGATCAGTTAAATTTGAATTTAAAATAAAAGACAAATAATTTTTACGGTATAATTATGTTCCATGCAATATGTAAAACAGACTTTATTGAAAACCTTAATTTGCTGTTTATATGAACTTGAGTTTTAACTGAGGGCTCTATATTTTACCTGACAGTTCCATTTCGCAAGTGCTCTCACTCATCTTCAGAGTTAAACAGTTACCTTCTTTCTGTTTCTTGCTCAATTTCATTTTCAATTTTTCTGTCATATTCTCTTTTTTTAATATTGTATATCTTTCAGAGTAGTAACAAATATAATGAAGTTTCAGTTATCTGAGATCTTATGTTTTATACTAATTTCTTTATTTAGAACTTTTTCTCAATTATCTAGTCACACTTTGACATATTTCTGGTAAGAGGTCATTAGTATTCTACTTGGCCTTAAAATTAATTTTGTTCGGAAGACCTAGTTCTAAATTTTATGTCTCTGAATTTTGGCTTTTCAGTAAACTTAGTTGAAAAACGCTTTGGTTATACTACCATACATTTTGTTACAGATGCAAGAAATGTTAGCTTCATGTTGACAAATGACAAAGATTCTCTCCTTGACTAAACTCTAGTCAGGCTCCTCCTAAATCTCTTCTCAATTAGGTCCTGACGTTTGAACTTTCGTGTTTGTCTGTACATTGTCCAATTTTAGCAGGAAATCTAAGTCAATTTAGCAATAATCCCCCATCTTCAGTATCTGATCACTGTTGATATCTAATCAGGTTTCTCCTCCTCCACCATCCCAGAGGTTAGGTCTAATCATCCTGGCTAGCCTTCAGCAAGAATTCTGGTAGGTCAGCTTAGCCAGAAGCTACCCATACTCCTGCATTTTCCCCCACTGGCTCCCCACCTTTACCCTGATCCTGCTACTTGGCTATAAATTTTCACATTTCCTTGTAATGGAGCCCCATCTCTCTCCTCTATTACAAAACCTTACAGTAGCCTCCCTCAAATGAAGTCTTCCCTACTGTTTTTAATGAGTGTCATGAATAGTTTTCATTCCAACACAGAAACAAGCAATTTTTTAAAACATTGAAAGAATTACTCTGAAAGCAACTCTGGGAAATAGACATGGCTATGTTAATACGGATTACTTTTGCAAATGTGGCTCATGTGGAACTCTATACCAATCTCCATCAACTCCCTTTGTGCAGTAAAAGACAGTCAAGATATTCATTTAGGAAAATCAATCCTCCAAACCTAAGGTAGATTTCATTGCTTGATACTCTCTCCAAATACAAACATAAAAATGGATTAAAATGATTTATTCCAAGAGCAACGCATTTCTCTCAGTAAATTTTAAATGCATTAAGTTTTACTTTGTTATATGAAAAGGCTGTTAAAGTACAAGGGATTTTACAAAAACTTTACATGCTTTGCAGTTGTATTCAAATCTGTGTCTTCATTTCCCTTGAAATTATCCATGTGAAATAAACATTTATAATTTGATTCTCAATAAATGTAAACTATTAACATTTTAAAGTATTCTTCTTAAGGTAAATAGCTTTCTCAAGATAAATAACATTTTATTCTTTTCCAAATAAAGTATACATCCATATTATTGATTATATGGCTGTATATTCCCAATATCACCAAAGAAGTACAATGCTTTGTAGTAAAACTAATGTGGGACTTAGCCCTAGCTCCACTCATTTCTGCTGTGTGATATTATATAAGCCACTTAAACTCTGTGGCTCAATTTTTATTTTTGTAAAACTGATCTAATTAGAACTGCTTTCTAAGGCTACTGTGAAAGTTAAAAATACTAAAGCAAGCAAAACATTGTTAATGCCCGAATGATTCTGAGTGTTCATGGTACCATTTATCAGTGGGGAATCTTACATCTGAGTCTTTTTTCCATTTAGAAAGCATTAACATTTTTTTTTAAAATTTATTTATTATTATTATACTTTAAGTTGTAGGGTACATGTGCATAACGTGCAGGTTTGTTACATATGTATACTTGTGCCATGTTGGTGTGCTGCACCCATCAACTCGTCATTTACATCAGGTATAACTCCCAATGCAATCCCTCCTCCCTCCCCCCTCCCCATGATAGGCCCCGGTGTGTGATGTTCCCTTTCCTGAGTCCAAGTGATCTCATTGTTCAGTTCCCACCTATGAGTGAGAACATGCAGTGTTTGGTTTTCTGTTCTTGTGATAGTTTGCTAAGAATGATGGTTTCCAGCTGCATCCATGTCCCTACAAAGGACACAAACTCATCCTTTTTGATTGCTGCATAGTATTCCATGGTGTATATGTGCCACATTTTCTTAATCCAATCTGTCACTGATGGACATTTGGGTTGATTCCAAGTCTTTGCTATTGTGAATAGTGCTGCAATAAACATACGTGTGCATGTGTCTTTATAGCAGCATAATTTATAATCCTTTGGGTATATACCCAGTAATGGGATGGCTGGGTCATATGGTACATCTAGTTCTAGATCCTTGAGGAATCGCCATACTGTTTTCCATAATGGTTGAACTAGTTTACAATCCCACCAACAGTGTAAAAGTGTTCCTATTTCTCCACATCCTCTCCAGCACCTGTTGTTTCCTGACTTTTTAATGGTCGCCATTCTAACTGGTGTGAGATGGTATCTCATTGTGGTTTTGATTTGCATTTCTCTGATGGCCAGTGATGATGAGCATTTTTTCATGTGTCTGTTGGCTGTATGAATGTCTTCTTTTGAGAAATGTCTGTTCATATCCTTTGCCCACTTTTTGATGGGGTTGTTTGTTTTTTTCTTGTAAATTTGTTTGAGTTCTTTGTAGGTTCTGGATATTAGCCCTTTGTCAGATGAGTAGATTGCAAAAATTTTCTCCCATTCTGTAGGTTGCCTGTTCACTCTGATGGTAGTTTCTTTTGCTGTGCAGAAGCTCTTTAGTTTAATGAGATCCCATTTGTCAATTTTGGCTTTTGCTGCCGTTGCTTTTGGTGTTTTAGACATGAAGTCTTTGCCCATGCCTATGTCCTGAATGGTACTACCTAGGTTTTCCTCTAGGATTTTTATGGTATTAGGTCTAACATTTAAGTCTCTAATCCATCTTGAATTAATTTTCGTATAAGGAGTAAGGAAAGGATCCAGTTTCAGCTTTCTACTTATGGCTAGCCAATTTTCCCGGCACCATTTATTAAATAGGGAATCCTTTCCCCATTTCTTGTTTCTCTCAGGTTTGTCAAAGATCAGATGGCTGTAGATGTGTGGTATTATTTCTGAGGACTCTGTTCTGTTCCATTGGTCTATATCTCTGTTTTGGTACCAGTACCATGCTGTTTTGGTTACTGTAGCCTTATGGACATTCACAATCGTTTAGGATTCCTCACACCTTCCCTATAGAAAGGTGAATACATAGCAAAGTAGAAAGAATGTTGTCAGGAAACCTTCCAATGACTTTTTCCAGTCATATTTTTCATCTTTTCATCCTCTTCCCCTGTCCCAGCTACTTGATATCTGTATGTTGGCTCTCATAAGATGTATAAGAGGAGGATGGAGAAAGAAATTTTCTTAGTGACATGTCACCTCCCTGGATCTATAAAACTTAGATCTTCAGAACTACTCTCTTGCAAACTCCTACCTCTGTTAGCATTTGATGTATTATTTAGAACTCAACTGTGAAACTCAGATCGGATCTCTCATCTTTCCTTTTGTGGCAAGGAAAAAAAAAAAAAAAAGCTACCACCAAATCTGCTTGCCTTCCTCTTAGTAATGCAGGTACAGATAGGTATGACCACACTGCTGAGTTCTAACTAAAGAAATGTGGAAAGAAAGAATATAAACTACTCACAGGCATCATCCATAACATTTCCCTCTGAATCTTTCTCTCCCTCTCTCATTCTTCCTCCATTTTCAGCCTGAAAGGTATCAACGAAGAAGCCAAATCGTAGCTGAAATCCTAATTCCCAGTATAATGGCATTAGGAGGTGGGAGGGGGAGGCTTTGAGAGACAATTAGAGTGTGGAGCCCTCATGAATGGGATTAGTGCCCTTCTAAGAAGAAACACAAGATAGATAATTTGTCTCTTGACCATGTGAGGAAACAACAAAACACGACCATAGGTAAACCAAGAAGAGGGATTTCACCAAGAATTGACGATTGTGGCAACCTGATCTGGAACTGAGTTCCAGCTTTCAGAATTGTGAGAAGTAAATATTGTTCCAGCCACCCAGTCTATGGTACTCAGTTATAGCAGCCCCTACTGACTAAACAAGAAATTGGTACTGAGAAGTGGAGTGCTAGTGCAACAAATACCTAATGGAAGCAGCTTTGTTACCAGGTAATGAGTAGAGAGGCTGGAAGGGTTTTGAGCTGCATGCTAGAAAAGGCTGCTATTATCAGTAAGTGACTTACAAAGGTGATTCTGGTGAGGGCTCAGAAAGAAAAGGGGAGACCTGAAAATTCTTAGAGAATACACAAAGAATCAGCTATAGAATGTGAATATGAATATGAATAGTGACTGTGATGCAGTCTTAGACAGCAATAAGGAACATGTTATTGGGCAGTGGAGAAAAGGAGATCCTGATCTCAAAGTGGCAAAGAGCCTGGGTGAATTGTGCTTGTGTTCTCATGTTTTATGACAAATCAACCTTGAGAGGATGGAAGTTGGATGTTCAGCTGAAGAAAATTCTAAACAAAGTGTTGGAGGAGCAGTTTGGTTTTTCCTGACTGCTTATGGTAAAATATGAGAAAAGAAGAAAAACAAAAGAGTTGAAAATGGAATGGTTAAGCAAAATGAATGAGAACTAAAGATCTGGCAAATTCTCAGCCTGTCCACATTAGAAGAAATGTGAAAAGTGCATTGGAAAGAGAACACAAAGGGTGTGGCACACCTGCTATTTGATAACGAGATTAGGGTGGATGAGAACCACAGATTCAACCACCCATCTCAACAGAAACCAGGACTAGAGATGGGTTCATACCAGCAGATACCCTGACAACTGGGACTAATGGAAACACAAAGTGAGACAGAATGAAGAAAGACTGTGAAGGTGTGCTGTCCTTCAAGAAAGGGGAAGGAGAACCCCAAAGGCGATTTGGAGACTATCTGGGCCACTGTCTAGGTTTCAACATGGCAGATGGCCTCCAACAGAAGTCGTGGGAATAGGCCATCTGGAGTTGCAGACTGGGGGATGCACAGCAGAGCCTTTGGGGCAGTATCTCAACCCCAAGGAGCAGTGATTTGGGCAGGGCCTTGCTGAGTCATGGGGTCAATGTTGTCACCCTAGTGGGGCAGAAGTCAGCTCATCAAGCCAAAGAAGATTATTAACAAGACTTAAGATCTCATAGAGTTTGCCCTGCCAGGTTTGGGGCTTGCCTGGGGCCCAGCATCCCTTCTTTTCTTCTTATTTATCCCTTTTTGGATGGGAATATTTATCCCACATCAATCTCACTGTTGTATTTTGGAAGAACATGACTGTGGTCACCCTGCATTTGGTGCTAACAAGTAGTGAGTACATATGATAAACTACTAAGGAGTAACAACTGAGAATTTCACTATTTCTGAAGAAGCTTAAAAATTAACAGGCAAGTCAGGGTCCAGAGAAATAGGTGTACATGAACTCAGACATCAAGAATACTAAACTAATATATCTGTATTTATAGTTACACAATAGCTAAATGTCATGGAAAACTAGAAAGAGAGAAATATTTATTTGAGGTAGTGAAGTTATTGAAGTGAAAATAGGCAAATGGTGGAAGCATACTAGAACAGCTTTCAAGGAGTTTAACAGTTAAGAATTTTGGAAGGAAGTATTTTACAGGTAAAAGAAAAGTACAGAGGGGTGGCTTAAATTCAGTACAATATGTGCAAGGGTTAAGGGCACTGAAGATTGTCATAGGAGGACGCAAGATGAATACCTACCCATCAAAACAAGGGAGTAGGAGAGACTTCCTGAAGGAAGTGTTCTCACCTGCTTCGGTGATTAAGAACATAAAGATAATTTAGAGGAATTCTGGAATGTTTATACAGGAGTAAAGATGGTCAAAGATACTCTCTTCCTTCTTCCCTGAATCCATAAATATGTTACGTTATATGACAAAGAAAATTAAGTTTACAGGTAGAATTATAGAAGTAAAGATGGTCAAAGATGCCCACGTCCTTATTCCCCGAAGCCATGAGTATTATATTTTGCTGTATGGCAAAGGAAGATTAAAGTTACAGATAAAATTAAGATGCTTATCAGCTGACTTTAAAATAGGAAAACCATCCTTGTGAGCTCAGTGTAATACTTTAAAACTAGACGAGGGAGGATGACCTTCTCCACCATTGCTGGCTCCAAAGATGGATGAAGAAAACCTTGGATCAAGGAATGCAGGAGCATCTAGAAGCTGGAAAAGGTAAGAAAACGGATTTTCCTCTAGAGCCTCCCAAAAAAAAAAAAGAAAAATAAAAGAAAGGCAAACTGCTGAGATCTTGATTTTTGCCTGTTAATATCCACCTCAGACTTCTGACTGTATTTGTGTTGTGTTAAACCACTAAATTTGTGCAAATTTCTTCCTCTTCCAGCTTCAGGCAGCCTCTTGACTAGTAGCTACATCACTGCAATCTCTTCCTCCAAGGTCGCATTGCCTCCTCCCTCTTCATTCTGTGTCAAACCTCTCTGCCACACAAATGTCATTAGATTTAGGGATCAAACAGGAAAGTCCAGGATAATCTTCTCACGTGTAAAACTACCAGAAAGAAAGAAAAAAAGCAATCCTGTTCTGTCTGATTTCTAAATTCTGAAAATATGTTGCATGCTACTGAGAAGCCAAAGTCAAAATTCTAGGTAATAGCAAGCCAATAAATTTGAAACATAAGTGCCAAAAATAACAAATGAAAAATTTTTTTAAAGAATCACCTCTTTAGACAGCATATATATTATAAATTTGAGAAACATACTAGTTTATACTTTGTAAAAAGATATATTGGTAGACAGAGGGGAAGACAGATAACTATACAGTATAAACTTTGGGGGAAATCTTTCCCCTTTCTAATCTAACGGGTTCTTCTGTTTGTTTCAGGAATGTTGTTTTTTGTCATATTTGGGAGAAATCATAATTATTTATATTTTATTAATTTAAATGACAAATATAAATTAATAGACACTTTGAAACATTACAACTGAGACATTCGAACCCACAATTGGGTAAGAGCCCATGCTATAATCCCTATTTTATAAATAGAAAGATTAAAGCTAAGGGTATAAGACATATAGAATACAGAAGAACTAAAACAAACACAGTTCAAGAACTGCTGTGTAATACCACACTGCTTTGTACAAATGTTATACCATTTAACACTGCTATTATGAAAAATGAAGTTTTCTTACATCCCACTGCTATTTTTGTTATTGTTGTTCTTGCTTTGTTTTGAATGGAGTTTCACTCTTGTTGCTGAGGCTAGAGTGCAGTGGCATGATCTCGACTCACTGCAACCTCCACCTCCCGGGTTCAAGTGATTCTCCTGCCTCAGCCTCCTGAGTAGCTGAGATTACAGGTGCCCGCCACCATGCCTGGCTAATTTTTGTATTGTTAGTAGAGACAGGGTGCCGTGTTGGCCAGGCTGGGTTCTCGAACTTCTGACCTCAGGTGATCCACCCTCCTGGGCCTCCCAAAGTGCTGGGGTTACAAGCATGAGCCACTGTGCCCAGCCCCCACTGCTATTAAAGAAGGTAGTTTTCTTATATCCACAAACTTAAAGATAAGTACAATATTATGTAGAGCTTATGTTGAACTTACCTCTAATAGATCTCATAATTCCTTTCTCTCTGAATCCAGGTACTACAAGCTGCCTTACTTGTAGAGAATTTTCCTTGATGCTACAGTTTCAGGGAAAGCGTTGGCATCAGAAAAGCATAATTGCTTCACTGACCCAGTTCATGGCATGAGTTATAACCATGTCTACGAATTGAGAGGATTGATTGTTACAGAGTCACCTCACTGAGTTCAGGATTTCATTACCCACACCCTGTTGAGGACTGGCCATGGTAGGAAGCTGACCTAGTCTCATTTGTTGTGGTTGCCTAGTGTATTTTATATTAACTTCTTGTCTAGGTCTTTGATCCACCTTTATCTTCCTATTGATTAGCTTACTACTTGACTGGTTTTGACACATTGTCTCATTCCCATTTATGGTGAAACAAGTTTCTAATGACTGGTGCCCCCTCAGAACTAGATTAGGATGAAGATATTACAAAGTTTTAGAAATTAGCTTATTAATGTTTCTGTTGATTTTTATGATGGTGTTCCCACATTAGTAATCAGTTAAAATCAACTTTCAGTTATCTAGATCCAAAATAAAGAAGAAGAAATCCCATTAACTATGTTTCTCAATTGTTCCTCTTCTATTCCTGTTGACATGATTCTGATGCCTAGAGAGGCCCCCACTCCCAGGCTGTCTTCTTCCCTGAGTAGAATCACAGTCCTTCTCTGTCACTATTCTGCTGTCTTAAACTATGATTGAAATGCCATTTTCTTACCTTGGCTTGCATATATTCTGTTTTTTCCATCTATCTCTTTCCAAGGACCTTTCTGTTATTACATTTGTCCAAATGAGACGAGACGCTCATGCTGTCTGAGAATTTTACTCCCAAATCTTCCTCCACCTCCTTTTTCTATGCATTCCATTCATAATGCATTCCCCTCTAGTTAAGAAGTTCTATAAAACTCTTGAGTACAGGCAATAATGACTTAGGATGGTTTGACTTAATTTGTTGACTTTACAATGGTACTAAATTGTCACAATTTTGACATAATATACAGCATTCAATAAATTACATGAGATATTTGATACTTTATTATGAAATACCCTTTGTGTGAGATGATTCTGCCCAAGTGTAGGCTAATGTAAGTGTTCTTAGCACATTTAAGGTAGGCTAGGCTAAGCTATGATGTTTGATAGTTTAGGTGTATTAAATGCATTTTCAATTTGTGATATTTTCAGTGTGTGATGGGTTTATTGGGACATAACCTCATTCTAAGTCTTGAAGTATCTGTGTAGAGTTTTGCAAATGAAAATTATAAAGTAAAAAGTTAAACATATAAATCCATATACATATATAGAATAATTTCCTCTCTGTAAAATGTCTATGGTGATGATAAAGAAAGGAATAAAATAAAACAGTAACAGATAAGGTCAGGGCAAAAGCAGTGACAGGAGACAAATTAATATTTAACACTATGTTAGAAACATTTGTCATGGTGCGGGGCTCATAGTACTGAGATGATAAGTAGGAATATTCCTCTAAGAGATTTGGAAGCAAGGATGTTTTGATAACTGGGACTGATAGGCCAGGTGTCTACCAGTCATTTCCTTTGCTATAGCTACTTTTAATAAATGGACAGAACTTTAATCAGGCCACCTAAGATAAAGCAGCCTCTCAGATCACTTCCATCTCAATATTTCCTGAGTAGACCTCATGATAACATTCATCTACCCCCAAATCAGAAAACGGTTGGCTCCAGCCTGCATTCCAAAAAGGGGCTCATCTTTTGTTAACCAAGAGCAATTGAAAAGCCTTCTTTTCCCTCTTCTTCCACCCTCTTCTGTTACTTGTTTCTTCTCTAGGTCAAAATTTGTGGGAGGATAAAGGAGAAAGAATATCTTTGTAGATGGTCTCTACCTTTGCTTTAGAGTCACCTTTAGGAAAATGTTAGCACAAAATTATCTATTTGACAGAAAATTTAATAGATGATTCAAGAAGGATTTTTTTTTTGAGTTCCAGAATTAGATTTTTTTTTTTTTTAAATACAGTACAAAGTCTAGACTATGCTTTGTAAAAATGTGGAAGTATAAGGCATGGCAAAGAAGGGGTCTTATCTACAGACTCTGTCTCATGGGTGGACACGTGATAAATCCTTTAAATTGCTTCCCAGGTGCTCACAAGCCACAGTAAGAAAGCTGAGTGGAGTGGTTTCTGCCGGAAAGACTACTGGAGAACTGCCTAAGTGTAGGCTAATGTAAATATTGCTGACTCTGGTTGGTAGAATGGGAAAGGAAGTACTTGCCAAATGGCTGAGAGAGCTGTGCTCCAGGGTGGAGAGAAGGAACCACTCCTGCTTAATAGACACTATAGAAAGAATAGCTATTTGAAGCTGCCATGTTTGCAGTTTTCTTCCAAGATGCAATTTATGGTTAAAAACTTTAAAATTATTAGTGCTTTCAATTGACTCTATTCTATAGATTATATTTTAATTGAGAAATTATTCTCTCTGCAGGTGCAAAATCTGCTAGATAGAATATATTTTCAATTCTATTTTCTGTATTAAAATGCATAAATACTTCAGCTAAGATGTTTACAAAAATACTGTTTTTGCCTCCTTTTAGAGTACCTTTATTCTATAAACATTTTTGCAAGACCAGGATAATTTGTTCCTATTTATGGCACTTTTAAATGTTTTGTAAAATTTAGATGCTGCAAAATCATAGTCCTTTTCATTTCATTGCAGTGCAGAACTGAATACAAATTTATCCAATTATAAAAAGGAGTACCATCAAAAGATTCTTCCCATACGTTGAAATATTCGAAAGCATAAGTATAATTTCAAAATTATATCTTTTGGCCTGAGCTCTCATTAATTAATTTGCTCATTTCCACCCTTGCTCTTGCTGAGATAACGTTAATCATCTTTTTGTTTGCAACCATTGTTTTTACAGATATTTCAGCTCTTGTTGATATTTTTATCTGATTTTTGTAATAGCATTCACAATGATGTCAGCTAGTTCATCTTTGATAAGAAAAGCCCTGGGTTACTGACAACAATGGATACGAAGGTACATCTTGTGAGTGTATAAACATTCAAAATTATGAGAAAACAGCCTAAAAGAATCTTGATTATCTTTCCAGAGTTCGTAGTAAGGAAGGCCTTTTCCTTTCCATCTGTTTTCCATATTGATTTAAAAGGAGTACTGGACAGAATTCTTGACTGATTCATTTATACTCAAATCATTTTCCACATAGCACCAAAGTGTTTGACTCCAGATCCCTACCTTAGATGAAGATGCTCCTAACAGTTCTGGTTATCAGGAGACTTAGCCTCACATCTCAAGCTTCGGCCAAAAGCAAAACGTGGGGTCAGGCATGGCTTTTTAATGAGAAAAATGTGTAGGCATATCCCTCACTAATACTGCATGGGGAACTTTGGGTTCCTATGAACCTATGCAAATTGACTATTAAAAGAAATATTAGTTTGGACTCATAATGGTACAAAAAAACTGTATTAATAAAAGAGGATATAAGTAGATATAAACTAGGAAAGGGGGGAGGAAATTGGGTGTCCTATACTACATTGATTGGACCCATTAGTACTCTCTGTAAATTTGATGAAAGAAAAAAAAGTCAAGTATAACATAGGCATCCCCCACACACGTACCATCCTATAATGATAATCAGAGATTTGTTTTGGCCAAATAATTCCTTGAGATCAATAATGTATCAAAGATTCTATCTTGTCCTCACTCCTGATAGGTCAGGGCTAACCAGGTTCTCTGTGAATATATCTAAGTACAAGGAAACAATACTTCTCCATTACTTGGGAAGAACATTAAATGTCAGTCACAGCTTCAATGAAATCTTTTTAAAGCATCACATTGCCCCAGTCTCTTGATATCTAAGTCAATTAGTGACAATAGTGGCTGGTTCTCCAGTTGCCAAAAAAAAAAAAAAAAAAAATGGTGGCATCCAATATTTGATTTCTAGGCAGCCTCACCAACTTATAAAGCTCTTTGTCTACTTAGCACATTGGTTTTTGCATAGGATGGACTCGATATATGTTTCACAATTAAATTGGAAAACATGCATGTGAATTATTTCTGGAAATCAATTTTTCACACGTCAATTTATGTGAGTATATACTGGTGCATAGGAATTCGGTGTCTATTTTGCTGACAGTTTCTTAAACTTGCAAAGCCTATTACTTCTCTAAAGTCTATTTTAATCTTGAAATACTTCATTTTTCTTTCATGTACATGTGCTATTATTTTAGCTGGGAATAAATTCCAGAGCATTGAACCACATTCTGCAAATTCTGTGAAGTTTGAGAATATGACCTTCTTCTCCAAAGTGGCTGTTGAAAGAGTTGTTCATCTGATGGGTTTCAATGGTATTGAATCACTTTTCTCCTTCTCATATTGGAAAATGTGTTTTCTTTCAACATACAATTGAAAAATCTTGCCATTATTTTGAATTATCTTGTCTTTTAAACAAATTTTATCTCAGGAGTTACTTCAGCTCCTTTTCAATATATATACTTTTTAACCTGTCTATTTTCTAGAGTGTAAGTATGCTTTTCTTATTTCTCTAGTATCTTCGACTGATTTATAAGGTTTTATTTTTAACTTACAAGTTGTAGTTTTTCAGTTCTAGGGCTAAGAAGGTGATTTTTCTTACTGCGATGAGTTCCTTTACAAAGAACATTTTTAGTGTTCTCTACCTTTTCTATGATCACACTTCTATATATTTTTTTTATATTTCCTGTAATTTTTTTTTCTAACCTTACTCATTTCCTATAAAAGTTAATTTTTGAACTCTTTCACATTTCTTGCCGGAATTGTTTTCTTTTCTGACTCCTTCTGTTTCATTCTAGGTTCTTCTGCTCCATTTTCAATGCTAGCATTCCTATCTTCTCTCATTTATCGATGTCTCTGCCTGCCTTCTCACATTGCATTACAGTGACTATTTAAAATACATGTTGTAGACATCTCTCTGGGCCAGGTCGTCACATTTTATATATTTAAAAATATAGTTTATCTCCAAACCTACTTCTCCATTGTTGGAGAAAGTACTTTGGCTCCTTCTGTACCACACAAAGTTTACAAGGTGACAACAGTCTGAATTTAAGAATTCTGGGGATCCACACATGTGAGTAAAGATAAGTGACAATTTGTAATAATGAGGGAAGAAAAGCTAGCAGCAAGTGATAAAGAGAACTTTAAGATAAAGAAAAAAAATAAAATGAACAAATAAGATTATAACAAATGTTAGGCAAATCAACTTTCCTGATTTGTATCTTAAACATATTAAAGAAGTGGAAGCAAGTTTCTCATCAAAATATTTAATTCCAAGGGAATATTTTTTAATCCAGAATATCCCAGGCAGCAGGTATGGTTCTGGAGGTGGGGTTTTAGATACTAGAAAAGAATGGTGTACACTTCATGCCTTCTGGGAGTTTAGTTTACTTACAGTGAGAAAACCTGCAACACAAATAATTGCACAAGAAAATAAGGGGTAATACAAGGTCACTTTTGATTAAGTGGTGAATAAATGGAACAAACCATCACAACTCCAAAATCAGAGGAGAAAGGCGTTTTATGACTTAGATCAGTGCCTTGATACTATTGTATTATTATTTTAAAATGTATTTCTATTAATAATGCACATTTTTCTGTACTTTTTGTATATGATTTTGAAACTAATAACTTGTTGATTATTAAAAGCCCAAACATCCTTGTTTAATTAAAAAGGCAGTTTCAGTGTGGCTAGAGGTTATCAATTTTACTATCATTTAAAAGCATTAGGTTTGAGCTTGAAAAGGAAGACGTGATCTCACTTTTATGTAGAATTTTTTAAAAGTTGAACTCACAGAAGTATAGAGTAGAATGGTGTTTACCAGGAGTGGGTGTGGGAGGGTGGGGTGCACTGATGTTGGTCAAAGGATATGAAAGCAGAAGGAAAAAGTTCAAGAGATTTATTGTATATCATAGTTAATAACAATACGCTGTATTCTTGTGAATTGCTAGGAGAATAGATTTTAAGTGTTTTCACCACAAAAATATGATGAGTATATGAGGTAACGTATCATTACTTCATATACTCTTGATTTAGCCATTTCATAATGTATACATATTTAGTTTGATGCAGCCATTTCATAATGTATACATATTCATAAACATGTTTAATGTAATGAATATATAAATTTTTATCAATTAAAAATAAATAACTTTTTAAAAAGAAAAGGAGTTTCAAATGTCTGCAACAGCAAGTTTGAAATGTTTGCGATTTAATTAAAGACAGGAATGATCACAAAATATGTGCATAAAATGGTAGTCTTTAATAAGCATTCATCACCACTTAGAGCTGTAGACCTAAATATGCAACTGCCCAGGTGTTTGGTAATCAGGAATGAATAAATGCTTGCTCCTGGGATGCCAGATGGAGAAGGCCAGACAGTCTTAATGTAAGAAAGAAAACTGACAGTGAAATTTAAGACTGTAGCTAAATCATAGATTGCATTAAATAAATGATAAAATAGCAGGGTTTGAGAGAGACAGGTTGTCAGTAACTGGAAACCATTTTAACTGCTTTCTTTTTAAAAAAGTGTTCTTCAATTTTCCACTTTTTCTGCTGAAGCTATCAAGGAAGATCACTGCAATTTTGTATGAGATGTTCCACAATTTTTCCATGGCACTGATTAAAACTCAATAGCAAATATTTCGTGCTGCCCCCACATCTACCTGAAAATGGATCCTAATCACAACAAATGAGTGAAATCTTTCTCAAGAAATAATATGCTGCCATTAGGCATTTGGGGTGAAAGGAACAATGCACTGAATAAATGCCTTTATTCTGATATTATTTGGGGTCCTTTTTCCCCCAGCATTTCAGATTGCTATAGTACAGCTTGGATGCACTCAAAATATACACTGAAGGGAATGAACTTGAGCTTCCTGAAACTCACTGACAGAGGCTCACGAACAGCTGTGAGTGACTCTGCATACACCTTGCATCTCCTCTTTAAGCAGTGCTGGCCACACAAAGCCTCACTGGTAGGGTTTGAAGCAAATAATGGGTTCAGCACTTCCCCAGCAGGAGATGCTCCTGAGAAGACAGTGTCAGGCAATTTGGTTATAAAAATTATTTGGGAAGGGATCATAAATAAAGTTTTTGCTTATTTGTTTATATATTTCCTTAGAAAATCTCTAATCAACTTACATTAGAAAAACTTTTAAAGCAAAACAGTTCACTCTATTTACTATTTTGAAAACACTTGAAGGGGAGCATTGCCTACAAGATAAAATACATGATGATTACCACGGAATGGAAGGCCCTTTAAAATCTTTCCTGATACCTAATGCTTCCGCTGCCTCAAACTGTGCTGCTTTTGCTCCTGCATGAGTGCATTAGTCATTCTCATGCTGCTAATAAAGACATATCCGAGACTAGGTAATTTTTAAAAGAAAGAGTTTAATGGACTCACAGCTCCACATGACTGGAGAAGCCTCACAATCACAGCACAAGACAAAGGAAGAGCAAACGCGGGCTCTTAAACGGCTGCTGGCAAGAGCTTGTTTAGGGGACCGCCGATTTATAAAACCATCAGATCTCGTGAGACTTACTACTGCGAGAACAGCATGGGGGAAATCGCCCCCAGGATTCAATTCTCTCCGCCTGGGCCGGCTCTGGTCACGTGGGGATTATTACAATTCAAGGTGACATTTGAGTATGGACACAGCCAAATCATATCAATGAGCTAGAGCTGGCTACTCACCTCCACCAACGCCCTTTGCATTTTCCTATCTCTGTTCAAACTTGCTTTATTTTTCCCTTTCCTTAAAATGTCCTCCTTATTTCTCTGGTAGATTCCTAAAAGGTTAACAATCAGAATGTTTCCAATGCTTCCATTCTACCCTTGACCCTCCAAGTAACTGCCCCTTTCTTCCTCTAGCTTTACCCACAGTACCTTGTAAATATTTTATTGTTGCCTTCTATTAATGCTATCTTAGTTTGATCTCAATAGCAGAAATCGTTCCTATATCACTGGAACTAAGCGTAGCGATGGGCATATGGTAGAAACTCATCAAATATTTGTATAAAGAAACAACCAAAAAGATAGAAGGATGCAGAGGTTGGCAAGGAGAGAAAGAAGAGAAGGGATAGAAAATGAGGGTATGAAGGAGAAGTAGGAAGGGAATGGAGGGTTGGAGTGAAGGGAAGGGAGAATTGCATAAACAGAAAATAAGTCTCCAACCATGTGAGTAAAATTAAAATGTCACTATTCATCAAAAATAAAAAATCTAAATTTAAAATATGCTAACTTGGGAATTACAGAGATCGAAAAGTAGTTAGTAAATACCTATAATAAATGTCTTGGTAGGTAGCACAAAGCCAATAAACGTGAGAGTGACTATGAAACAATATTCCAGAGTCCTAAAGTCAAAAGGACTAATAGTTAATATTTTGTCAATTTGAATCTACTTTTATTACAATCAAAAGAAAAATAAGGCAGTGGTCATCACTTAGGGGTGAAGACACCAACATCAGTTTCTGAGCCTGAAATGAACATTTTTGAGAAACATTCTAATAACATGCATGTATCCCTAACTACATGTTAAAGACTAATGACATTTATTCTAAGATTGTATTTTAGAATTTACTGCCAAAAGTAGAGTGATGATGATGGAAATAATGGAATTGGAAAAAGAGAGGGGAAAAAGAAAAAGCACAGATATTTTATCCTAACATATTCACATGTTTAAGTCTATATAAAATATTTTACATATCAAACCTGTATTGGCCCAGATCAGAAATGAAAAATATGTAAGTCAAGTAGAACTCATTTGGTGACATGCAAACCATTTGGGTTACTATCATAAATTTTTAATTTCTCTCATATTCCAGTACATTTCATTTCAATTTTCTTGAATCAGGACTTTATTATATCAGATTAATGGAATAAATCTATTTCTATCATATATATGGTTACTTTTGAATTAATTTGTTAAATAGGCTTTAGTTTTATAGTTTCTTCAAATCTCTCTCTAACCTGAAGCTTCCCTTCTAGGTATTTGCCTAATATATCAGGGTGACATACTTCATGGAACTTGATTATTCACTATGTGCACATCTGTGTTTAACTTTCTATGGTTAATGGATTATCTTAGTTCATCCCACTGTAATGGGTTTGGTCATGTTTGCCCACTACATGAAAATGTGATGACGTTTTGCTCAACCAAGATTGTACTTGAGAGGGGAAAAAAGTGAAAGATGAGAGATGCTTCGGTTTTCTTTCTATTGTTCCTTTATTCCTTTAGTCTTTGAGTACATTGAGTTGAGAACAGGACAAACTGAGCGGACTGGAAAAAAGATAGAAGCTTGACAAATAATCAAAATTATAGGAGCAAATTACTTCTGAAACACCTTGCTGCAGTTTTCTCCCTGGCTAGCACAAACTTCTGTTTAGAAGAATGTTAGAGAACCACATTTTCTTTTCAATGTTATCAAAGATTTGCCTTCTTTTAAAGAAACCAATAAGTAACCAATGGTTCTGAAAACGGTAATCACTTATGACTGTCATTGAAATCACTCTTAGTGGAATATTGATGGCAGCTTCCAGAAAATTGCCAGAGACAAAAATATTTTTTCACATAGCTTCTGTGGATGTCTCTAAATTCGATTTTCTTTTTTTTTTTTTTTTTTTTTTTTTTTTTTTTTGAGACGGAGTCTCGCTCTGTCACCCAGGCTGGAGTGCAGTGGTGCGATCTCAGCTCACTGCAAGCTCCGCCTCCCGGGTTCACGCCATTCTCCTGCCTCAGCCTCCTGAGTAGCTGGGACTACAGGTGCCTGCCACCACGCCCGGCTAATTTTTTTGTATTTTTAGTAGAGATGGGGTTTGACCATATTAGCCAAGATGGTCTTGCTCTCCTGACCTCATGATCCACCCACCTCGGCCTCCCAAAGTGCTGGGATTACAGTTTCCACATTTTTAAAGCAAAAATATGTCAGTAGACCTCAGTCCTCAAATTGGCTTCAGCTCTATCATTTTTAGGATCTCTACTTTGTATTATTCACTGCCTACATCAACTTAAAGCGAAGCAAGCAAATGAGTAAGCAAACAATGATTCCTGAAGTGAAAATAATTCAATATATTTGGGAAGGCCTTTAATAGTTTTTAACATAAAAGAATAAAAATATAACATACAAGGCAAATTGCAGTATGCCTGTGGGAAAGCTTTAATTTTCCTATCCATGGTGCAGTTGGGGTAGAGTTTAGGATGAATAATTTATATCTTGAAATAATCCAAGCACCTCACTTTGTGAGTGTCGCAGCTGCCTCTTCATCATCTCATTCAAAGGCTAGTAACAGGGTGTTCACTGTTTGGGTAATGAGTTCACTAAAAACCCAGACTTTGTCACCATGTAATATATCCATGTAACAAAACTGCACTTGTACCCCCAAATCTATAAAAATAATAATAAAATGCATTAAAAAATGATGCATTTGTATTCCACCTTTTAAAATTTCCCTATGCTCTCCTTGATATGCTGCTAATATCCTAAGAAATGCATTGGTGTGGTGGGTGGGGAATCCTATCAAACCATAAAACTAAATAATTAGAGCCTGAATAAATAGGCCTTCTGACCTCCCATGGAGACCTTGAAAACCCTTGGAGATGAATTTCTTACCTTTCTTGCATGTTTCTTCTTGACAGTGTCATAGAAGGCATGGAGAAGAGAATTCCTTTTGGATACAGCGTTAGCAGAGAGAGGCTTCATAGTATGGTGAGCTGTTCCAGCCAGGGGAGAAATTGCTTCTTACAATACTTAGATGCCTAGTGCCTGACTTATTAGGCACTCAATAATGAGTGATAAATGAATAAATGAATGACCCGGTCAGTGAGCAGGAAGGAGAATTCTATTTGATCCTTGCACAACCTACTTCTAGTTAAGTGAACATGCACGTGCCATTTTACCCACTTAAGTATCCGTTTTCTCATCTAAGAAATTATAACAAATAAGAGTTCCAGCCATTTAACAGGGCTAGTCTGAGCTTCACATGAGATAATGGATGTGAACGCACTTGAAAACCTACCCATACCATATGTTTTGATAAGACATGGAGAAGAGAATTCCCAGCACTTTGGGAAGCTGAGGTAGGAGGATCTCTTGAGCCCAGGAATGTTACCAGCCTGGGCAACATAGCGAGATCCCACCTATAAAAAATAAAATAAAATAAGCCTACAAGCATTAGCTGGTGAGGTGGTACACATGTTTATAGTCTGGAGGTTGAGCAGGAGGACCACTTGAGCCCAGAGGTTTCAGGCTGCAGTGGGCTATGATTATCCCACTGTATTCCAGCTTGGGTGATAGAGCAGAACCCCATCTCAAAAATAAATAAAGAGCATGCTATTGCTCTCTTGCTCCCTCTAGTGCTTTGTGATATATCTGCTTCCCCTTCACCATCAGCCATGAGTAGAAGTTTCCTGGGGCCCTTACCAGAAGCAGATGCCAGCCCTATGCTTCTTGTACACCCTGTAGAACTGTAAGCCAAATAAATATCTTTCTTCATAAATTACCCAGTTTCAGGTATTCCTTTATAGTAATGAAAGTTGGACTAATACACCATATTAGAATGAAAACGATGTATGTACCCTTTCCCACAGGACCTGCTGGCATGATTTACATATACGCTCTTATCTTCATGGTACTGCTTAACTTAAGGAAACAGGCCAGCCAGGCTGGATTGGCTTCGTCCTCAATGAAACCATATTAATGCACTGAAAATGCTGGCTTTAGTACTTCCTCAACTGCTCCTAATTTGCACATAGGTCTGTTAGAAATTGCCTGACACAATTTCTATTCAATTTCTCAGAATTCTGATATGAATGTCTTATTTCCCTCTCCTCTAATCTTTGAACACACTACATTAAATAGGCTTCAAACCCTTATCATTGTCTCAATAAGTAGCTGTTGGCCCTACCCTGGAGCTGACCTAGCTCCGTACATCTTTCCTCTATCTTTGTCCTCGACCCTAATTCAAGTCTCAGCATATTTTTATATCTACAATATCAGAATGGCCACATTGATGCTTAAAAATAGACACTGCAGACATTGGGACTCAGAGCCTTCCTGTGTTAATCCTGCTGCTGTGGAGAGCATCGCATCACAGAATCCATTCACACTGGATCCAAGGTGGCTCTCTTGGAACCCCCTGGACTTTCCGTTCTTTTTAAGAAATATTTATTAGCATCTACAAAGTACAAACTGTATTTTAAATTATGCACGAAACATCTGATTTCTATAACTTAATGTTGTCTTCCTCTGTTCCTTCACAGATATTTTTGTTTGTTTACTCTTCCAGTGTCTATTCAAATACAAGCCAATAAGAAGATACACACATTATTATTTCCCCCACATTCTTCCATGAAAACTTAAATTGTAAACTTTTCTTCCCTATAAATCTTCACTCAACAACGCATACCTATAAGTATGTAGATAATCTCCAAAACATTTTCAACTGCATAATATTCCACGGAGAGATATGTACTATTATTTTTCCACCAGTCTCTTACAAGTGGAGTCTTGGCTGCTTCCAGTCTTCTATTACAAATGATGCTACAAAAATTAAGCTGGACATGCTGTTTTCATACATATGGTCATAGGAACGTGGAATTGCCTTGTCAAAGCATTAATGCATCTGTCATGTTTCTAGTTTATAGATATTACTAGTCTTCACTCATAGAATTTGTTTCATTTTGTACTCCCAAAGGGTGAATATTTTCACACTTTGCTGTTTCTCTTTTGTCTTTGCTTATGTTTGTGTTTTTGGTGTGCAGAAATTTCTAAAATTTAGCAAATATTTTCTTTTATGGTTTCTGGATTTTGAGTCATCAGGCCTTTTAGATATCTTTTTTGTTTTGATTCTTTGACATTTATTAAGGGTAACTTTGTGGACCAGAACATGACCAATTTTTATGTATATTCCACATGTGTTTGAAAGTTATGTGTAATACATTTCCATACAAAATTCTAGATGTGTATGTCCTTTTGAGGCTATTAATCAACTTTTTCAAGTGTTCTATAACTTTACTTTTTCTTTCTATGTGATCTAACAATTTCTGAAAACTGTAAGTGAAAATCTCCAAATGTATTTTGATTTATTTTTTTCCCTATGGAATTCTGTCAGGTGTTGCTTTTTATAAGACTGTATTGTTCTGGCACAGGTGTCTATGATCAATTTTTTTTTTTTGGATGAAATGTCACTTTTACCTGTATGTAACTTCCCTTTTTTGTTCCTTATAACTTTTTCCCTTAATTCTCCCTTGGAGGAATCTGATAATACGCTTTTGGGTCATTAGGGATGAGTTAACCCAAGTGTTAGCTTCTCCCTTGTGTGCCTCTTTAGAGGCTTTGATAAAATTGGCTTTAGAGTGGAGCATTTTTTATATTTAATACACTTCTAACACCTTCCAGTCACACCTTCTCTTCTGCTATAGTTTGGATGTTTGTCCCTTTCAAATCTCATGTTGAAATTTGATCCCCAGTGTTGGAGGTGGGGCCCAGTGGAAGGTGTTTAGGTCATGGAATGGATCTCATGAATATATTGATTAGATTAATGCCCCCCCTCCCCCAGGAGTGAGTACGCTCTGTCTCTCTAGTGGTTCCCGAAAGAGCTAGTTGTTAAAAAGAGCCTGGCATCTCCTTTCTTGCTCCGTCTTGCTCCCTCTTTCTTGCTCTGTCTTGCTCCCTCTCTTGCTGTGTCTTGCTCCCTCTTTCTCTTGCTATGTTTTGCTCCCTCTTTCTTGCTCTGTCTGGCTCCCTCTCTTGCCATGTGTCTCTGCACAGCTGGCACCTACTCACCTTCTTCGTTGAGTGGAAATAGCTTGAGGCTCTCACCAGAAGCAGATACTGGCACCGTGCTTCCTGTGCAGCCATTAGCCAAATAAACTTCACCTCTTTGTAAATTACCCAGTCTCAGGTATTCTTTTATAGCAACACAAAACAGACTAAGATGCTTCCTGTATAGCAAATTTTGTATTTCAGGGAATCTGTTAATATCTCAACTCTAGGTGCTCTTTTCAAAGAACTACCCTGGGTATATTCATCCCGATGTGGTAAATGATAATGGAATTCATAGTGGCCAACCTATCAACATTAAGTAGAACTGTTACAGTTTGCTCATTAGTAGCACCTCCTTGATGTTACCCCAGTGAGTCCGTTCAGCACTGAACTGCTTTTACTGCTTTTTGGCCCCTAAATGGATCTGGCACAATCAATGATGCAACCAGGGCACAATCTGAAGAGCTGGCAACGGCTGTCGTTGGTACTCATTCTTTCTACCAGGATTTTCATTTCCTGAACTTGTGTCCCAGTCATCATCTAGCAAATCAGCAGCTTCTTGTAATTAAAGTATTAGCTTCTGGGATAAATAAACATTCTGTTGTTTCTGGGATATCTGCAGGGTCATATTTAGGGGTAGGAATCAGCAGCTATTAGTTCACCATGTTGTCTAAAGTAGTCATTTTGTCTCTCCCACCACTCCTAATAAATGTATATTTCACAGTTTACAGTGAACCTCACAACATCTATCCTGGAATGGTGGCAGAACATATTTTGAAAAAAAAAAAAAACAACAACAACAAAAAATAAGGCTTAATGGACATTTTCAACAGAACTGAACTTCGTAAGAATGCCTTTTACACATGGACAGAGGATATGGAAATTTATGCCATGTCAAATATGCCATGTAGATTATTTTGTATATGAGAAGGATATTTTCTCTCTGTCATGTAGTTTCGGAATGAAATGTTTTCATGAATATTATAGCTTAAATTATCTCCATTTCATTAGTTTAAAAGCCCAAAGAAGAAATCTAGTGTAAAAATCTTTCACTGAAGTACTTAAGAGCTATATACTGTTTTTTTGTTTGTTTGTTTTAAAAAAATAATCCAAAACATAACCATGACACAGGTTGAGCTCAGAAAATACAAGTCATAAACTCAGTTTTTGAAGAAGAGGTAGTACTGTCTAGTGGTAAAATACTGGGCTTTAAAATATAATTAGTTATTGAGCAATCATAGTTTTTTCTCCAAGATGAACAAATAGGGAGAAATTCAAGATGATGAAGTAAAAGTGGAAAATGAGAAAAACAGCAGAGTCTAGGATACATTTAAGGTTTGGGCCATTTGAAATATCGGGAAAAAAATAATCACCAATCACCATGCATCTGGTGAAAACCCTACCTGGAGAAAGTGAACAGTAAAACACAGCTACTCATGAAGCTATAACACTACTAGGAAATCAAATCTTTATTTACAAACATGAGTACTTTCTTGCTAAAACATTAAAGCTGCTTGACAACCCTTTGTTTCCACCATCAATTGTACCCTTTTTTGTTACTAGTACCTGGATAGCTAAATGCAACTGGAGAAAATGACACAAAATGAATGGATATAACCGTAAATGCACACTTACTAGATCTTAAAACTGCTTACTGGCTGGGCATGGTGGCTTACACCTGTAATCCCAGCACTTTGGGAGGCTGAGGTGGGTGGATCGCTTGAACTCAGGAGTTTGAGACCAGCCTGGGCAACACAGTGAAACCCTGTCTCTACAAAAAGTTAAAAAATTCGCTGGGCATGGTGGCGCACGCTTGTAATCCCAGCTAATGGGGAGGCTGATGTGGGAAGATCACTTCCGCCTGGGAGGTCAAGGCTGCAGCGAGTCATGATCGCACCACTGCGCTCCAGCCTTGGCGACAGAGACTCTGTTTCAGAAAACAAACAAACAAACAAAAATCACAACGCTTTTACTATATTTTTTCAGTTAACTAATTTTCATGCTCCCTGCTATGACAATTAGAAAATTTTGTATAATTTCTTCCAACTTCCTAGCCTATGCTACAGCCTCCTAAATCTCCCCAATTGTCTTGCTCCTCTCAAATAAACTCTTCATAAACAGCAAATGAACTTTATGTTTTCTTTCACTTTTTATTACAATGTAAAATATAGGCACAAAAGTAAAATATCATAAGTGTACCACTTCATAAGTTTCCCCAAACTGAAAATAGCCATATAACCATTAGCAGTCAAGAAACAAAACATTGCTGGCTTGTAGCATGTTTAGTTTTGTTTATTTCTGTCCTTTATTTAATGGATTTATGGAGAATGTATTCTTTATTGACTGGCTTTTTTGGTGGGAATTATGATTATAAAATGTAATCCATGTTGTAGTGTCTATTGTATAATAGTATTTTATTATGTGAATATATGTTTGGTATGTACTATTATATACTTTTATTGTGTAGATATACTAATAGATACTTAGCCACCTTTAAATGCCCATTTATGTAGTAGGTACTTGGTTAGTTTACCGTTTAAGCATATCGTATAGTAGTATTTCCATCAACATTTCTGTTGATATCTTTTGGTGAGCATGTATATGCTGTGCTGTTGCATATATATCAAAAAGTGCACTACATTCAGTTTTACCAAAAAGTGTATTTATTCAGTTTTCCTCTGTATTTTCAGTTTACTAAAATTTAACACCAATTTACAGTAAGAACAGCATGAAATTACAGTTTCATCTACAATTGTAAATGAAAGTGGCAGGTGTTTCAAATATATGTCAGCACTTGGTATTGTCAGTCTTTTTTTTTTTTTTTTTTTTTTTTTTTTTAAGATAATGTCTCACTCTGTCACCCAGGCTGGAGTGCAATGGCGTGATCTCGGTGCACAGCAACCTCCGCCTCCCGGGTTCAATCAATTTTCCTGCCTCAGCCTCCTGAGTAGCTGGAATTACAGGCAGGTGCCACCAAGCCCTGCTAGTTTTTGTATTTTTAGTAGAGACAGGGTTTCACCATGTTGGTCAGGCTGTTCTCGAACTCCTGACCTTTTGATCCACCCACCTCAGCCTCCCAAAGTGCTAGGATTACAGGTGTGAGCCACCCTGCCCGATCCTTTTTTTCCTTTTAACCATTCTTGAGCATGTGTATTTGCATCTCATTGTGGTTTCAATTTCATTTCCCTGGTAACTAATGAAGTTGAAAACATTTTTATGTTTACTGAATATTTTGATATGTTCTTTTGGGAAATTCCCATTTTTCTGTTGGGTCCACTGTCTTTCCTTGCTGATTTGGAGTTCTTTATCAATCATATGTTTGCAAATATCTGCTCCCATGCCACCTGTTATACTCTCTTTATGGTGACTTTTTAGGAAGAGAATTTCTTAATTTTACTGTATTCCAGTGTACCATTCTTTTCCCTTTCGTGGTAAATATTTTGTGTGTCCTTTAAAAGAATGCTGGCCTACTGCAGAATCACTATAATATTTCCTCTGAGCATTTTGTCATTTTGTCTCCTACGTCTAGATGTATAAATTATCTACAACTGGTTTTTATGTGTGAGGTAGGGGCCGAGATAAATTTGTTTTCTATATGGATATGAAATTGTTCAACAACATTTACTGAAAAGACAGCTTTTCCCTCTCTTCATTGAAATGTTAGCTTAATGATAAATTAGATGACCATGAATGTGTAGGTATGTTTATTTTCTATTAGCTTAACTGTCTCTAACTCAATATTATATTGTCTTAATTATTATGCTTCGTAATAGGTCTTATTCTTGATAACCGGTACTGTAAGTTTTTGACTATTAATCCTTCTTCATTATTGCTGGGACCATTTTTGGCTCTTGCATTTCTATATAACTTTTAAAATCAGTTCATCAGTTTCCTTAGGAGAAAAGGGTTGGAATTTTGATTGGGATTGCATTGAATCTATCAAGTATTATTTAGAGAAGTAATACTGAATGTTATACTACATGAACATGATATATTCCCTCATTTATTTAAGTCTACTTTAATTTTTCTCAATAATGTTTCCAGTGTTAAGCAAAAATATCTTGTATATTATTTGTTAGATTTATTTGTAAGTTCTTAATTTTTTAATGTTATCATGAATGGTTTCATTTTATAGTTTCTTTTCTCTTTGCTTATTACTAACATATAGAAATTCCATTGATTTTTGGTATATTGACTTATACGCTATTATCTTGTTAAATTTATCTTTTCTAATATTGGGTCTGCAATTCTATTGGATGTTTCATGTACTCTCATTTCATCCATGCATATATACTATCTTATGTCTTCTTTTTCAATTCTAATGCCCATGATTTAATTTTTTTGCCTTATTGTCCTGACTGATATTTCTAGTATAACACAAAATACAAGTGGTGATAGTGAGCATTTTTGTCATATTTCTTATTTCAATTGAAATTTTTCAGTGCTTTATAATTGATTATCTTGTTCACTGAAGATTTTTCATAGATAGTTTTGTTAAATTAAGAAAGCTCATTTATATTTCAAGTTTGTTGAAATTTTATCATACATGGGTGGTGAATGTTGTCAAGTAAGTTGTCTATATTAGTCTAGCTATTTAGGTTTTCCCCTCATTGTGTAAACTTGAATAATTACATTATTTGATTTTCTAATCTGTAATGGCCCTTGCATACTTAGAATCAACTCCACTTGTTCCTGATGTATTATCCTTTTGATATAAATAGATTTAGTTGGCTAATTTGTTAAGGATTTAATACGATAAACTGGTCTGTAATTTGCCTTTTTTTTTTTAAACCTTTATTGTTTGTTTGTTTTGAGATGAAGTCTTGCTCTTGTCCCCCAGGCTCGTGTGCGATGGTGCGATCTCGGCTCACTGCAACCTCCGCCTCTTTGATTCAAGTGATTCTCTTGCTTTGGCCTCCCAAGTAGCTGGGATTACAGGTGCCTGCCATCACGCCTGGCTAATTTTTGTAGTTTTAGTAGTGATGGGGTTTCACTATGTTGGCCAGCCTGTTCTCAAACTCCTGACCTCAGGTGATCTGACCACCTCTGAATCAGAAAATGTGAAGATATTGCCTAGAAATTGCGTTTTTAATCGTTTTTCTCAGGTATTTCTTTTACATATTTGAAGTCTGAAGATTTCTGTCTTAGTACTTGGTTAGAGTAAAACATATCCTAATTAAAATGTGATGGTCACTAATATTGGGGAGTAGAGAAAAGTAAGATACCTTCTTTGGAGGGCAAAGAATCATGTTTTAAGTGCTTTCTTGTTTCTCTTTTTGTAACCCTTCGAGTGGCTCAATTTGTTTTTTTACTAATGAACACTGGGCCATAAGGAACCTGACATGGGAGAGAGCAGTATATGTAATCCATTTAGGATGTTTGAGAAATAGATACTATCCTGGAAAGAGCAGTATCTTTGCATTAATGAAGACAACTAATAAGCCCTACTCTGCCAGTCTTGCAAGATCATTGTTGGAAGCTAATAAAATAAAAACGTGCAAAAAAGCTTCATAAACTACAAGTTGAAAGATTAGCTACAGATTGATCACCTGTAAAAACATATCTTTTGCTGGAATCATAAGAGCTGAGATTGCAGAACAAATCTAAGGAAAGATAGATACCTGAAGAGACCAAGGGAGGACCAGCCTCAGCAACAAGGAAAAAATTACATTCATTTGCAGGCTCTTCTCCATGTACCTAAAAAGATGCTTACAAGAAAGATTGAGGGCAAAGTGAGAGTTGAGAAGCCTTCCTCATGATGTACGCCTTGTGGGGGCCGGGGGCTGAAGTAGCCTCTACAGCAAAGGCATGAAGGCCTGATTGGATTCTTCTTGCCCATCTGTCTCCCCAGAAGCAGAGCTGTCCAACTGAGCCCATCTCAGATCAGCTCACCTCCAACTGGCTTGGACTGGGCTATGACCTGGGTGGAGTTTAATTGTATCTCCATCTGCAATATGAGAAAAAGTACATATTTGGTCTTTGTTCCTGGTCCCTGACACAGAGCTTCAAATAAATTTGAAATTTCCTGAGTGATAGAAGTGTCTTTTGTAAACCATAATTAGCCCTTTTTAACCATACCTGAGTTTATGCTAATGAGGTGATACATGGTAGATCCCTACATATCTTCCAAATGAAGGTAGTCACACACACACACACACACACACACACACACACACACACACATGAAAAAGTAATTAGAGTTGGAAGTTTCAGCCCCACCTTCTAACCTTCAGGGAATGGAAAGGGGCTGGAGACTGACTTCAATCACTAATGACAAATGATTTTACCAGTCATGCCTACATAATAAAACCCCATATAAAAACTATGAACATCAAGGCTCAGTGGAGTTTCCAGCTTGGTGAAACATTGATGTGCAGGGAGAGTGACACATGTGGATTTCATGAAGAGAGGGCATAGAAACACTGCATATACACTCCACCCCAGAGCTTGTCCAGTGCATTTCTTTTGTTTAGCTATTCCTGAGTTAAATCTTTGTGATAAAATTGTAATTCTAACTATAGCTCTTTCACTGAGTTTTATGAGTCTATCTAGCCAATTATGAAACCAAAAGCTGGTTCATGGGAGCTCCTGAAATTTTACCAAAGTCAAGCAGGTGGGCGGGTAACTTGGTGCTTTGGACTAAATTGTGTTCCCCTAAAATTCATGTGTAAGCTCTGACCCCAAGTTGATAGTGTTTGGAGACAGGACCTTTGAGGTAATTAGGTCCAGATGAAGTAATGATTATGGGCCATTATGATGGGATTAGTGTCCTTGTAAGAAGAAACACCAGAGAGCTTCTCTCTCTTACACGTGAGCATGTGAGCATTTGCAAGCTAGGAAGAGAGCCCTCGCCAGAAACTGAATAGTCCAGCTCTTTGATCTCAGACTTCCCAGCCTCTAGAACTGTGGAGAAAAAATACATTTCTGTTTCCACCATTCAGTCTGAGTCATGTTTTATTGCAGTCCCAACAGATTAAGACTCCTAGGAACCCTACTGTGACTGGCATCTATAGTAAAGACAGTCTTGTGAAAGATTGATCTTAACTTGGTCTAGAGTGTCTGCTCTAACACTAGGTAGTTGGTGTCAGAATGGAATTGAATTGGAGGACACTTAGCTGATGTTAAAAAAAAATATGGTGTTGGGATTCAGTATCAAATGTGCAGCAATCTTAAATTTTATCTCTCCCATATTCCTGAGGTACAGAACAGGGCAACCAATAACATGTGGTATCTGAACTTCCCCTCTGGCAAAATATAAGCATGTATAACTTTCAAACTGCTTTCAATTTTATTGTCTGCATCCTTAGATCAATCCCCAGCACCTAAAGCCATGCTGGCACTTAATAGATGCTCAATAAATATATGTTGAATAAATAAATGAACCAATAGATTTTTTTCTAGAAAATGAGCTTCTTATTGTAAGTGCGATAAGATTTTAAAAAATATTTTTCCATAAGTTTTTCTAAAATATATACTTGCTGCTTAGGTTTAGTCTAAATGTAATATGGAATTTTCTTAGTGTATTAAATTTGGAATTGCCTCAAATCTCCAATTTCACAATATGGTAATGCCTTAAGCCCTGTACTCACACACAAAAAATAACTGCTAGTTTATAAAAGTTTATATTTCTGTGGTTTCCCTCAATTTCTGTCTTGCTTTTGATAGAGTGTATATGCTTTCTGCTTTATCTTATGCTGTGTCGTGCAAAGCTTTTCCTATTGATCAGTACACATATGTATGCCCACACATACCACACACCTCTAAACCAAACATTTTGTAAACTTAACGTATTAGGGTTATCTAAAGGAACAGAACTATTAGGATACGTGTATATATAAAAGGGCATTTATTAAGGAGAATTGACTCCCATGATCACAAGTTAAAGTCCTGCAATAGGCAGTCTGAAAGCTGAGGAGCAAGGAAGGCAGTGGTGGATCAGTCCAAGTCCCAAAACCTCAAAAGTAGGGAAGCCAACAGTGCAGCCTTCAGTCTGTGGCCAAAGGCCCGAGCGGCCTGGCAAACCACTGGTGTAAGTCAGTCCAAGAGTCCAAAAGCTGAAGAACTTGGAGTCTGATGCTCAAGGGCAGGAAGCCTCCAGCACGGGAGAAAGATGGAGGCTGGAAGACTCAGCAAGCCTGGTCTTTCCACATTCCTTTGCCTGCTTTTATCCTAGCCACGCTAGCAGCTGATTAGATGGTGGCCACCCAGATCGAGGGTGGGTCTGCCTCTCCCAGTCCACTGACTCAAATGTTAATCTCCTTTGGCAGCACTCTTGCAGACACACCCAGGAACAATGCTTTGCATCCTTCCATCTAATCAAGTTGATCCTCAATATTAGCCATCACACTTAATAACTTTACATCATATTTGGGGTAGAGGCTGGGAAGTCACATGACAGTAGGGTATTCTTTTCTTTGTGCTGCTCCCCTGGGTTCTCTGATCTCTGACATCCTAATATCCAGGTCATGTCTGTGCCCCCCAGACACCCATTTTCCCAAGTGGTCTAATCAAGTCATTTTCCAAACAAAGGCAGCTTGATCCCTAAGAAGCTTTTCCTGTCAGCTTTGAGAACTCAATTTTCTCCCTCATTACATTCTCCCATGAGCAAAACAGTTATAGCTCCTTGCAAATTTATTTTATTAATTCTCTCCTTGAACCTACATGAGTAAAAGAAAGGAAGCAGAGTGACAAACAGGCCCACACAGTCAGTCCGGACTCTCTCTTCTCTTTCTAGTGTGGAGTTGGGTAAACTCTTCTCTGGTCTCCCAGAAGGTGACTGTTTCCAGAAGTTTCCCTGTTGTCTACTCCCTTCCTTTGCGGGGATATTAATTACCCGATGCAGTCCTCTTCTGCATTCAAGACCAGCAAGCAGCTTCCCCAGAACCTAATGCAACAGCACAAGAGTCTTCTGGGCCAAAAAGCGCGGCTGAGAAATGTACAGACATATTTATGTATTTGATTCAAACAAAAGAGCTCTGAGATTTATGATTTAAGAACATAAATGGTAAAATTATTTCCCATTCAGTCTTTCGACACACCATCACCGTTCACAAAACAAGGCCCAAAGCTTTTGTGTCCAATCCACCTCTGTGAGGAAAATAGCCTCCTGATCAAGGGGCCAACCAAGTTACCTCTCTCTGATCCCACCTCCCAGTTTCCAACCTTGTTATCCAGAGAGCACTTACCACGGGAATCCCATTCTCTCTATCACCAGAGCCCCTGAAAATATTGTGCTTTCCCCTGCAACTGTCCCATACAGACTGTAACCAGTTAGATACCAGGATGTGTATGCCCATCGTTCCTTAAGATCCTCTTTTTCACAATACTCTCCATGGAACAGGCAAGTTGATAGGCATAATCTCAGCCCAGGTCATGGGGCTAACTCTAGGGGTTTGTTCTGCTGGAAGTAGAGGCCTCCTGACCTCCTCCACCACCTGGGGCCTTGCTTGTTGTGTATTTAATTTCAAGATGTTGGATATACCCATCACATCCAGCTTCCAAGTTTGAAGTCTACAGTCTCAATTCTACTCTGACTCTTTCCCTGGATAGAAGTTAATGTTGCTTCCCTTCTAAGGTAGCTTCACTAATATTGAGTCCATATGTAGCTCACTATAGAAGTTTAATTTAGCAATCAATATGCAGGGATCTTTTCTCCTACCTGTAAAAAGACTGTAGTTAGAATGTGAATATCCAAATCCCTAAGGTTATCTGTATTATTTTTAACAGTGGGAGCATGGCCAGACATTCTGCTTAGAAATAGCTAGATTTGTGACCACACGTAACTCTTAAGGATAGTCTTTAAAAAAGATTCTACCAGCCATGTTTTCCTTGTCCACCTTGGAGGCCTGACAATCCTGTAACACTTTAGTGCTATATTCTTCCCAACTCACAATCTTTCTCTGCAACCTTCAGACCAGTACCTCTTGGGAATGTCTCTGGTTTCTTACAGATACGTGCTGTAAAGGATGCTGATTAAACAGAACTATGATAGCTATCCACTTTCCAGGGGATTGCATCTTATTTTTAAAGTGGAGCAGGAAACATTTGGGAATCTTATACATCAACCATAGACCTCTTTTAGTTCACCCGTAAAAAATGCATTTTCAAAAGACATAATTATGTATTTCTTGATGCATGGTACTTCTGTTTTGCCTGTTTGTTCATTGAGAAACTTCATAAATTTTGTCACTCTTGGAAACTTGTATAATATTGGTCTTTATGTATAATAAGCTGTCCCAAAAGCTGTGTCCATTACCAGATAGCTTTTATTTTTAAGTCGTATTCCCAGAACCATAATGACCCACGGAGGGCTATTTTCTATTTCCTTAAGTGCATATAGCCAACAGTTTTCAAGTCAGATTGACATTGCACTTCTACTGGGCTAGTGTGCAGATTTCATGTAATACAAGGCAGGGAAGTGTACTTTCAGTTCGTGCCTCCTGAGAGAGGACACTGGCTTCATCCAATAACTCTTTAATGTCAAAGAGTCTAATATCCCCTAGGATTCTGACTAATCCTTGCATTCTTGTGGTTTTCTTTGGCTCTCGTCTCCTGAACCCTCACAGGTTCCTTCAGTTTCACCCCCCAGCAGTCCAGATACAAGACATTAACCTCTTCACCAGTTTCGACGTAAGTATAAACTCACTGATATGGTTTGGATGTTTGTCCCTTCCAAACCTCATGTTGAAATGTGAGAGGTGGGGCCTGGTAGAGGTGGGGCCTAGTGGTGTTAGGGTCATGGAGATGGATCCTCCATGAATATCTTGGTGTCATCCTTTTGGTAATGATGATCTCTTGTTCTATTGGTTACCATGAAATCTAGTTTGTTAAAAGGAGTCAGATGCCTCCCTTCCCTCTCTTTCTCTTTCTTACTTGCTCCCTCTCTTGCCATGTGCTACACTTGTTCCCTCTTTCCCTTCCACTGTGAATATTCACCAGAAGCCAACAGATGCTGGGGCCATGCTTTTACCGCCTGCAGAACTGTGAGCCAAGCTAGCCTCTTTATATACCCAACCTCGGGTATGCTTTACAGCAGTGCCAAATGGACTCATTTACTCACCAAGGATTTTACCGACTTGATAACTTGCTCAAAGTTGGGAGGGGTCACAGGCAGTTTCATGCTGCAGTGCATACTGTCTTGTCAGATTACCGGGACTCACTCCCTCTCTTCCTCTCACCCCAACTCCATTCCTTTCACACCCTTCCTCCTCACTCCTGCAAGCAAACAAATGTCTCTCATTTTCTTAAACCAAGTAGTTTTTCTCTTTTACATAGCACCCATGCGTAGCTATTCTAACATTTTCCAAAGTCAATGTGCTTCTTAAAGTTATAAAACACCTCTTATTATAGGTAGAAGATATATTTATTAATTATCTGCAGAGATGCATAATGCATAAAGTAACTATTAATCAAAATGTAACCAACCACACACATAAACATTTTGATAAATCTAATTTTGGTCTTTTAAAAAAATACATTCTTTGACATACACACACATGCACAAATGGCATCACATCAGGTATTACAAAATGTTTTCCCCTTTTTATGATTAAACATCAAGCTGTTAGATATTCTTATGTAAATGACTGTTAATAAACCCATAGCACTCCATTATATGTATGTTCCTTAATTTATTTTACCAATACTCCATAATTGTTGAGCATTTGGGTTTTTTCTAAATTGTATAGCTATAAGAAATGCTATGAAAAATAACTATTTCATAATTACAAATGTTCACATAGAAAATTATAATGATGATGCTCTTTCACATTTAAGGAAAAAAATCAATGCATTTGGTCTACTAAAAAAAGAACAATTAAAGAGCTAAGAAAAAGTAAGAAAAAGGTAAAACATATTTACAAAGTGACATTGACTGTTTTCAGTATAAACTGAGAGAATGCTTATATATTTTTTGAAAACTGTTTCTTTTTTCTAAAGCAGAGCCCACTATCAGATAACATGATGAATTCACTGGCAGACATTATTTGAAGCATGGCAGCTAAACCATCATAGATGTTCTCTGCAAACCAGTGGCAGAACTTCATGATGCTTGTTTTAATAAAATAGGAGATCAGATTCCTAGAAGCAATCTTTTCTGGTCCGAAAAAAGATTCAAGGGAAAGTGAGCTTTCCAAAGCTACAGTCACCAGGAAATTCTTTTTAGTAAGCATTGGAATCTTGGAGAACCTGAGCATAGGCCACCCATGACCTGTGTTTCTGAATCCACTCAAGAAAAAAAAAAAAAGGAAAAAGAAAGAAAGCCCTAAACACCTATACAAAATCACTGAAGAATAGCTCACAAGTTACTTCAGGAAACTCCTACTACCTTTTATAGAGGCTAACACACCTAAATGTTAGTGTGGGAAAAATTATACATATATATGTATAAACTCATTGATTATATATATATATATATGACTATTTTACTATCATTGGTAGATATAAAACTATTTCATGTGGGAAGACTTGATATAATGTAATGTGTGTGTGTGTGTGTGTGTATGTGCTGAAATATTTTACTTTCCTGTGTTAAAGGAAGATAATGAAGACCAATCATAAAGTTTTAAAATACTTTCTTTTCACCAGGTAGAAGATAACTTTTAAAAATAATTTTATTCTGGTGAATAAAATCTGGTGAAGTTTTGTATTTCCTTAAGGATTTGGTTTGCTTTTCCTCTTGCAAAATTAAGACTTCTATAACATATCAGGTTTCCCTTTTTGTCATAATTTTGAGGAAACTCAGAGACAAATTTAAAATAATATTGAATATTATTATGATATCTATGTCTCCCTCTTTTTTGCTTCTGACTTTCTGTGTCTACTGCATTATTACAGCATTTTGCTGGACATACTGGGAGCAAAAAGATGACAGTAACAATAGTAATACAATAGTAACATAATTAAGCCCTTTCTTATAAACCATCTAAGAAAACTTTGTAAAAAGGATCTGGAAAAAGGAGCGATTCATATTTAACAACACTAATGGTAGAGTATTTGTTTGTTTCTTTTGTGTCACAGTTTTCTCCTGAGTAGAAAATAATATTAAATATTCCAGAAAAAATTAGAAGCAAAGTTTATATGCTTACACTTGACCAACTCTGAATGGTAATATAATCTAAAGAAATATTATTTCAGTGATTTGCAATGCAGTTTCAGTGGTTTGTCACTAGGTTTTTATCTAAAATGAAAAGAAAATCAAATTGTACATCATTAAATATTGCTAAATTTCAAAGTTTTATGTTTGCTTTCAGTTATCTCCTCAAACTATAAACAATATATTTTAAAGAACAAGTTTAGTAAGCTTAAATTAACGGTACTCCTCCTAACAAATTCTCTTTTTTCTCCCGATGCACTTATCTAAGACAAAAATCCATAGTTGCAAAGGTATAGAAAAATAAATAGGAGAATTGAAACTGTGAACTCAACAATTCAATCCAAAACACTATCTGGCCATTTTATGAGAATGTCTTTTTTGACCTGATTCTTTAATATAATTAATTAGTCACTTAATAATGATTATCTTCTTTCTACTGTATTCAGAGAAAATTATAATAATAGCCAATAACAAATAAAAACCATATGTATTGATGAATGAGAACAGGGCCATCAAGTCAAGAAATTACTATAGTTGAATGTGTTTAAATAGGAAAAGCTTCCATCAAGTCAAGAAATTACTATAGTTGAATGTGTTTAAATAGGAAAAGCTTCCTAAAGTACTTCTGTATTGAGCTGTGTTTTGGAAGGAAAACCTTCTTAAAGTACTTCTGTATTGAGCTGTGTTTTGGAAGGAAGGGAAAAAATGGATTGCCTAAAAGTCTAGGAAAGGTCTTTCAGACAAGGTATAGTGGATAATGGATGCATGGTAGGACAAACCTTAATTCTCCGTTCAACTTTGCTATCATAGGCCTAGCCTAAATAAAGAAGTATTAGATGAATACCTCAGAGTCATTTAGCTCTTGAAAGTGAGACTAATTTGTTCTCAGACACAGATTTCCAATAGTTCACCTAAAAGTAGTTTCTGCTGCTTCTCACACAGACTATAACGCACTATTGATTTTTGTAAGCTTTGCAATTTCTATTTTTTCTGTCTACCATCTCTTTCATGGTCTGGTTTATCTCACCTGCTGGGCATACTGCTGGTAGAAACATTTAATCTGAACTTCAACCATTTTCCATCTGGGACTCAAAGAACAGGGTTTTTTGATCTCTGTTCATTTATTTACTGGGGAAAAAAATGTTAACACATTCCAGAAAGAATGAACTGAACCGAAATTATATTGAGATAGCAAAACAGATTTTGATGTGGTACCTACCATGTTGCTGGCCTAGTATGCTTTATGGTGTGTGTGAACAAATTGGTTCCTTTGCAAATTGGCCTGCAGTACTTACAAACTGCGGGAAAGAGAATTGAGACATACTTTTCTTGAGATCAAAACAACATTTAATTTGAAAGGGAAACTTGCAAAACAGTCAAAGAAAATCAGAAAATGAACTTCAGTATTGATCTAATCTTTGAATGTTGGCCTGAAAAACAGCTCTGAAAAAAAAATCCCTTAAAACTTTTGCATATAAAAGAGAACAGCATGGAAAATACCTCTGTAGACAATACAAGGGTGAATACATTTATCATATTCTACAGAAAGGTCTCCGTGGAGAGCTGGAAACATAGTAAGTAAAAAATATATAAAAGAAAGTAAGTTAAAAAATAGATAAAAGAAAAAAATGATCAGAAAATGGACAGAAGATGAATAGAATGTAACAGTAAATATAAGGGCATATTTTAACACTTATAAACCAAGAACAAAAATTGCCAAGTGGGTTCATTTTGGACAAATTCATTCATTCATTCATTTTTGGGGTATTCCCTAATGTTGGCAAAGGTGAAGAGAAAAAAAATGTTAACACATGTCATCCCTCTTCAGGCCACTCATGCTGAAAAAATAATATAATTTGAATATGTGACCCCACCCAATACTCATGTTGATTTGTAATCCCCAGTATTGGAGGTGGAGCCTGGTGGGAGGTGATTTGATCATGGGGGCAGATTTCTCATCAGTGACTTAGCACTGCCTCTTGGTGCTGTCCTCGTGATAGTAAGTGAATTCTCACAAGATCTGGTTGTTTGAAAGTGTGCAGCACCTTTGCTCTCTCTCTTGCTCTGTTCTTGCCATGTGATGTGCCTACTCCTGCTTTGCCTTCTGCCTCTCCAGAAGCAGATGCCGCTATGCTTCTGGTACAGCCTGCAGAATCATGAGTCAATTAAACCTGTTTTCTTACCCACTCTCGGGTATTTCTTTACAGCAATGCAAGAATAGACTAATGCAGGAAATAATTGAAATGAGATAACGTGTTATATATCCAAAGATTTCTTTTTTCTTTTCTTTTTTTGTTTTTTAAGCAACAGAGTCTTGCTCCAGGCTAGAGTACAGTAGCATGGTATAGCTTACTGTAGCCTCAAACTCCTGGGCTCAAACTATCCTCCCTCATCCTTCTGAGTAGCTAGGGCCACAGGCGTGCACTACTGTGCCTGGCCAATTTATTATTTTTTGTATAGAAAGGGTCTTGCTATGTTTCCCAGCCTGGGCTTAAACTCCTGGCTTCAAGGAATCCTCCTACCTTGGCCTCCCAAAGTGCTCGGATTTCAGGCATGAGCCACTGCAGCCAGCCCACCCAAAGATTTCTATAGCATTTTTACAATAATAAAAAGCTAAAAACAACCTAAATGTAAGTAGTGATGATGGCACATGAAGACATTTAAAAGAGCAGTTGTGAATACCGTATAACACAAGAAAAATGTTGCTGATAATATGAAATAAAAATCTGGATACAAAAATAAATATGCATGATTATATGTGTGTAGAGGCAATGGGAACAAGGGTGATTTAAAAATTTTTTATTCTATTCAGTGATTGAAAAGCATAATTAAAATTTTAAACCTGAATTAAGATTAATGTCATAAGTAAACCAATTTTCAATATAATTAATAAAAAGCATTTATAAAATAGTAAGATTAATCAATACGTTTTTCTTGAACTCATACTTTTAAAAGTTAGAAAAAGGAGGATTTTTTCTTTTCTTTTCTTTTTTTGAGATGGAGTTTCACTCTTGTTGCCCAGGCTGGGGTGCAATGGTGTAGTCTCAGCTCATGGCAACCTCCACCTCCTGGGTTCAGGCAATTCTCCTGCCTCAGCCTCCTAAGTAGCTGGAATTACAGGCATGTGCCACCACACCCGGCTAATTCTTTGTATTTTTAGTAGAGATGGGGTTCCTCCATGTTGGTCAGGCTGGTCTTGAACTCGTGACCTCAGGTCATCCACCCACCTCAGCCTCCCAAAGTGCTGGGATTGCAGGCATGAGGCACTGAATCCAGCCAGGAGAATTTTTGTTAATGGCATAATTGCTTTCAGTTCTCAAAGTCGTCTTTGCAATTGGCGTATCTGCCAAATTGCAAGTAAACCCAGGTTCTGCTTTGGGTGATGACAACAACGTGAGAATATTATTTTAGTGAACTGTTAAAATTCCACATATTTCTTAGTCCTATAATGACGTTGATTCCTTTCTGAAGAAGGCTAGGTGGTACAGATATGGAGTACTTAAGAACATTTAACATTGGCCTATTTGTTTAAACTGGAGCCAGGGTTTCTAATTTATAAAATGGGAATCAGACTAGGCATGGTGGCTCATGCCTGTAATCCCAGCACTTTGAGAGGTCGAGGCGGATGGATCACCTGAGGTCAGTAGTTTGAGAACAGCCTGGCCAACATGGTGAAACCCAGTCTTTATTAAAAATACACAAATCAGCAGGGTGTGGTGGCGGGGGCCTGTGATTCCAGCTACTCGGGAGGCTAAGGCAGGAGAATCACTTGAACCTGTGAGGCAGAGTGCTAAGACACTTCCTAAAACTTCAGTACCTGACCCTCGTGCCTCTGGATATTCTTCAGTAGCCATCGCTGAAGTGTAACCAAAAACAACTCTCATTCCCCCTAAATGGATCAAAAAGACGGGGGGCGGGGGCGGGGGCGGGGGTTGATTATTTTAAGAATTAAATGAGATACAACTAGCTCCATTAATATAAATGTATTTGTTTTCCTATTTTAAGTAGTTAGGGAAAAAATCAGAAAAGTGTATGATAAAATTTCCTGCTCAGAGAGGCAAGAGATGCGGTTCTTATTTCATGCCTGTGAATTTTCTAAATGTGTGCCTCCTGGATATTTATCCTCTTTCATTGTCAATTGTCTAATCTACAAAATGGAGTTGGTCTGGATGACTTATTGATGTCTAACTTTATTACTCCCCACGAGTGAGAATTTGTACAATCACATGCATAATTACAAATTTTTTCCACATTTCACCTTAATAGATCCTTTACACAAAACTTTTACTGTTTACTAGACATATTTGTCTCCAATCAAGATTTTCCCAATGCTCACGTTTACAACTGGAGCAAAGTCTTTAAAACACTGGACGTCTAGTTAAAAATTGAGAAACCACCGCTGCCTAGATATACTTTAGCTTTTATTTGATTATTGGACATGAGATTGCATCAACTATAAGAAGTCTCCATGGACGATGTTGAGCTTGTGTGAACTCAGTGATCCATGTGAGGGATACCCGGTCCCCATTCCCAATCTCCCAACTCAATCAAAATTGCCTTCTGTATTTAAAACTATTAATTTACTATATGTTACAAGTAATATATTTCATAATATTCTAATTGCATAAGATAAACCCTCTACGTGATCATGTTAGTGCCTTAGAAGTCTTAGAAATCATGGGATTTGAAGACAGGCTGTTTTATCTAGCTGTAGACACAGGATTGGTTTGAACTAAGCAAAACCCATTTTTGCAAGAGAGTCATCAAACTGGAGTAGTAAATGCCAAGCTCCACTTGCAAGTCAGGTTTTCTTTTCTTACTGGGAAAAACAACAATTTGCAGAGGGGATGAAATGTAAAGGGAATACAGAAAGGAGATGAAGTCTCTCTAAAGAGAAAAGCAGAGTTTATTCATAACCAAAGAGGGTGGACTCAATCAGATGCCAGCAATGTGGAAGTGAAGAAGGGCAGGGAGCACCGTCAAGGCTGTGCTGGTGACATGAGAGGCTGGTAAATGCATCTTCAAGTCAGAGTTCCACAAAGGAAGTTGTGTGTTATAAATCAGTGCATAGATTTAAAACCCACAGATGCTTTAAGAACACGCTCCATGGTGTGAATGTTGGTGAGAATGTGATTATAAAATAGCACTGAAGAAAATGTGCAGACTGGAATGAAAGAAAGGAAGATTCTGTGCATTTTTTTTAACACGTCCAAGCCTGTTTGATTATCCAGATCACTGATATCAGCAGTCTTGCAGTAGACACGTCACTGGCAAGGTCTTCCAGAGTGCACCATATTACGCTTTTATGGTTGTCTTTTTTATAGCAGATATCACCTAATTAGGAAAATGTATTTTATTGCTTATTTTATTTTACTGTAAAAGTCAAAGTTTTTTGGGGGGAAATGAGCATAGCGTCTTTCCAAGGCGCTTAGCTAAATGACAATTTCAAAGAGTGGCAACTGACAAAATCCTCCCTTTTCCTGTGAATATTTGGAGAAAAGAAAAATAATGAAATAATCTGCTTGAAAAAAATCCTGTTTATGTAGATTAAATCTTTCCTATTCGAAGTTGTAAAACTCTTCAATGCATTTTATGCAAGTATCAACCTACGTAGGAGTGGCTTGTATGTTTGAACTTGTATGTTCATTTCATTTCATTATCTGCTCTGTACCAGCATTGTGCTGGGTATTAACAGATTCAAGATGGCTCTACTAATACAGTACTATTCATCTCTTCATTTCAGCTTTGAACCCATTAAGAAATAAGACAAAAACAGAAAGGCAGGTGGAGACCAAAGTATCTGCTTACCTGCTAATAAAGCTGATTTTGGAGAAGGTAGTCTAATATTTGCAGGCAAGAGGTTTTCCCAATAACAAACCCTAGAATTAAGCAGATACCCACCCTACTGCAGGCAATGCCAAAATGCTATCAGCTTCCATGCCAGGGTTTTGAATAGAAAGTCCGTTTTGTAGATCTGGTGTGAACAACTGGATCCCGAGGGGAAGAAAAGAAAAGGGGCTGCATAACACATGTCCTCTGTCTCTACTTAAAACCACCTGTCAGCTGGTGTCATTCTTCCTGATCAAAGGAAGAGTGGTTGAAAGAGTTCAGAGAGGCCTTGAGGACTACACCAGTGGGGCTCCCTTCTATGGAAGTAAACAGGAAAAAGCCTTTCCTATGAAATGGAGCACATTTTCTTCACCTACAGATACTCCAGCCTCTGAAGGAAATAGACAGCTCCTCCCCTGCTTCTCCAGCAATTGTTGGGGTTTGCTTTCTTTCAATTATTTTGCCTGTATAGTGGCCACCAGTCCCTAATAGACCTATCCCAGGAGACTTCTTAAGGGATTTCCCTTAAGAAATCCCACCAAGGCACCCTGCTCACGTCATAGACCACCCATCCCCGTAAAGTCAATGAGTAGTTCTCCTAAGACACACCAAATGTAGACCACAAGTTTTTCACAAAGATACTAATAAGGCAACATTAATAACATAGGGAGGCTGAGGAGGGAGGAGTGCTTGAGGCCAGGGGTTTGAGACCAGCCTGGGCAATATAGCAAGACCCTGTCTCCACAAAAAAAAAAAAAAACTTTTTAATTAGCTGAGCATGGTGGCACATGTCTGGAGTCCCAGCTACTCAGGAGGCTGAGGGGGGAAGATCACTTGAGCCCAGAAGTTCAGGCTTGCCATCAGCTATAATCATGCCGTTGCACCCCAGCCTGGGTGACAGAGCAAGACTCTGTCTCTAACAAAATAATAAAAATGAAACAAAATAAGTATTGCAGAGAGGGGGAAGGAAGAAGGATTTGGTAGGTAGAGTCTGAGGCTTCTCTGCAGCTGTGCAAAAGTTTCCTCCAGACTGATGGGCTGTGCCGGTACACCTGCCATACTTGGTCATATTCTAAGATCAACCCCAGGGTAGCAAGACCTTAAAACAAACGTAATGTCACCTAGAGGGCAGCAGTGGGGGCTGATAATCAACTATGACCTCTCCCCTAACCCCTACATCGACAGACCAAGGTGTTGCATTTCTGTGGCTGCCATAATAATATAGTAATTATGAATTTTTTCCCTTCTTAAAAAAGTTCATTCAGTATGGATTTTGTTGTTATTTTTTCAGGTTATATATTGGTAGAAAACTAACTCAGCCTTTTTATCTACAAATGTCTTTGTTTCGTCTTCATGCTTTAAATATATTCACTGTGTAACAATACTGTGTTGACAGATATTGCTTCTCAGTACTTTGAAAATGTTATGGCATGGCTATCTAGCTTTCATTTTAGAGCATAAAGTCAGTTTTCAGTCTAATTCTCTGTTTTAATGTAAATTATTTTCTCATTGCTGTTAGGATTGTTGTTTTTGATGTTCAGCAGTTTCACTGCAATGTGCCTAGGTATATGTTTGATTTATTTATACTCACTGAGATTTGCTGGTATTACTGAATCTGGACATTCATTTCTCCTACCAATTGAGGATACTGTTTTGTTTTGTTTTTCTTTTACCCACCTTTGTTAGCTCTTTCTGGAACTCAAACTTCACTTATATTCAACTTTATTCCTCCAGTTGTTGGGAGGTACCCAGGGACAGTTTTTGCTCATCCACAGGAAGAGCTGATTAAAAATTTGGTATTTCTGAAGATATCCTACATTGCCTAAGGAATTATTGAAGATTTCATTTTTCATGCCAGAAATGTTTGAGAAGAGTGGGGGCATACTTAAAGAATATTTTCTTCCTAATATTCAAACATGATAAAGGAGGATTTATAAGATAATGTTTAAGCTCCTTTGGATCTCAAAATTCTGTTATTATGTTAATAAAATAATGTTCAGATAATTTTACGTCTAAAGCCTCAAGTGTTGTTAAATATAGGAGTTTAACCTAAATCCCATAGCAATATGTATAAAAAGGGCCTATCTTGCCATTCTTTCAAGAATGCTAAAATTCATTTAAAATATTCTGGACAGGTGACCTTGATGTTCGCTTAGCATGGATTAATGTTGACATGAATAGTACAGTTACCTGTCAAAATTATTTTAGATTATTTCGGAGTTCTTGTGCAGCTTTAATCAATTTAGAAGACTGCGTTAAAGAAGTAAAACTTCCTTTTTTGGCTATAGATCCTATTTATTGTTCTGCAATTGTTTTTTAATTATTGCCTATAAGGACTTGTGTTGTTTTTGAAAAAAAGGCACCAAAGACCAAGAGGAAAAAAGAGACAATGGGAGGATTGAGAGGACCTATGTAATAGCAGTTAGGAAGAACAATGCTTTTCTTGTTCATTCTAATGCTTGTCTTCTGCAAGTGTTTCTGTGGCCACTGCCCCATGCTTCCTGTACTTTTTAGGTTCATAATATAATTTACGTCAACCTATATTTCCCCATACTATTAAGCTGTCTTTATTGTCACTTTCTTCTAAATCCCAGCAAAAAGTGAGTAAACTGTTGTCAGAGTCTGTGTGCGTGGCATCTCCAGGGTTATGTAGTCTACAGAGCCATGAGGCCACACATCGTGTTCCTGCTCTTTAGTGTATCTGGTAGAAAGTTATCACATTTTCTTAACAAGATGAGAAAAATGTTCTCCTTGTATGGGTGGCAAAGAAACCCAAAAACTATTACGACCACTCTGAACCAATTCCCAGTAACATTAATTATTAATATGCATTCATTCTAATCAAATATGATATTTGCTAACAGGTGTGTATATGTGGTAATTTATGCTTTTTGAAAAGTTAAAGCAATGAATCTCAATCAAATATAAAATAAACATATCAGCCATTTTATTCAACTCAGGAATTAAAGAGTGAACCAATATAAGATTATAAAGAGTGATTTGGAACAGAATCTGAAGAACACATATGCACATAGGTATCTACATACACACATATATATGCTAAAACAAGCATATTATTAATACTAAACTGGTTCATATTTCTTAGGGCAATAAAGTGTGGTGTTTATGATTATCTTTTATACTTGGCAGAAACTACTTGTATGTGCAGTGATCAAAATTCATGTACATCACTATGGACAAATATTCACATACTAACAGTTCTCTACAATTAATTTCTAACCAACAATATTATAAAATAGCCTACAAATAGAAAACCAATTAAATATGCACCCCCATATAGAGGGAGATCATTTCTGCAGGGATTCCTAGACAACCCTCAGTAAAAGCTTTTGCTCATTTCCAAGTGTCAACTCAGGGAGAACTACAGTGTATATCAGGAATATGAAAAATGTGAATATGGTGAAAGACCCATGAATCCTATTGTCCTGGAGCTGTTTTCTCTGAATTTACAAATGAACGCTGGGTCTGTTTTGTTGCTTATTTATATAATGATATTTATCTTAGAGTTAAGTATAGTATTTAGTCTTGAGAGACAAAATTTTTCTTATATAGTCTTTCAGCTTAATAGTTCCTGGGTCTGTGTGTGCATGTGTCTGTGTGAGAATATGTGTATCTTTAACATATTGCATAGAAAAAAATTGAGATATAAGCTCAAAAACAGTAAGTAAAATGTCTTTGTCACCAAGTCCAATGTAACTCCAAATAAACATATTATCTGCTATTCCCATCTGCTGCGATAGTTCATTTGATGATTTCAGTGAATATGGTCTCATAATTGAGGAATTTTTCTTTCTGGAAGCTAAGGAGTAAATACATTTGCAAAATTTCCCCATAATTTTAAACATGATACATGCTAGGATATTTGCCAGTTGAGCTTGAATTTGTTTTAAACTGTCTTAAAATGCTGATTTATTTTTTTAAGGATGAGATATGCTCTGTGTTTTCTTCCGATCATGTTCTCCATCTTTGATCATTTTCCAAATCATTGATTGACTCGTGTATTAATAGGCAGAGAGTCACCGTAGCCTGAAATGTATGTGTTTACTTCTCTCATACTTCCTGTTATTTGCAGGAGACATCAGTAAGCCAACTCTCTTAGTCTATTTGGGCCACTATAACAAAAGACCTTAGACTGGGTAATTTAAAAACAATAGAAATGTATTGCTCACTATTCTGGAGGCTGGGAAGTCCAAAATCAAGTTGCTGGCAGATTCAGTGTTTCATGAGGGCCTTCGTCCTTACAGATGGTGCCTGTGTATCCTCACGTGGTGGAGGGGAAGGAATTGACAAGCTCCCTTAAGCCTCTTCTATAAAGGCACTAATCCTTCATGGCCTAATCACCTCCCAAAGGGCCCCACTTCTAACACCATCACCTTAGTGATTAAATTTCAATATATGGATTTGGAGGGGGACTCACACATTCAGACCATAGCACCAACTAACTTTCCTGCCATGTACTCTCTTCCTTGTATACACACCTAAAGTAGACTAGTCACCACTCTGGGTTGTGCTGCCAGATAGAAGGAAGTAAATTCACAAGACTAGGGTTTGGGCTGATGGAAATATTCTCTGTTAGGTTCCAGCAAGCTGTATGTTCCAACAGTGTTTTACCAGGGCTCTGATCTTGAGGAATTAGATACTGACCTAGCTGTTAATACAGTGATTGCTTTCTGTCCTATCAGTGTTATTATACTTGTTTTGGTACTGAGTTCTTTTGGGATGTCTGTGTAGAGAAGAAATGATTGGTAACTTAATGGATACACCCAATAGTTGTCACTATTGATTCTTTCTGCACGATATATCTATTGGCTAATATTTGCTGGAAATGACTGGACTTTCACATCAAAGCTGTTTGTGTGACATAAAAAGAAGATGAGTTTGCTTTTAATTAAAAAGAATAAGAATGAAATAGAGGTTTAGAGGTTTTCACAGAACCTCTTTCTCAACTTTCTCCCCATATATGCCAAAATACCATCAAAATGAATACTTGGAAGACAAAAGTAAAGAAAAGAAAGCAAAAGAAAAGATTTATATTGTCCATCAGGGGCTCTGGCCCTCTGTGAGAGGCAGAATGTTGCTGTGATGCAAGTTTAGATTAAAAAGTCATATTACCTGGATTCATAACCTTCCACCACTTGCTGGCTAGGCAACCTTGGACAAATTATATATAACCTCTCTGCTTCTAAGTTTTCTCATCTGAGAAATGGAAATAATAATGACTTCTGACAAACTAGGTAATCTACTATATCTAAAATATATGGAGATACGATTTTATATTCTCATCTTTAATTTTTACGGTGATCCTGTGAGAATCACTCAGCATTTCAATGACAAAAAGGGATCAGTAAGAAAGATCACATTTAAATTACTAACACTTTGCTTCTGACTGTCCTACAGGATGTAAATCTGTGTCTGTATTTCAGATTTACTATAAACAAAATAAAATACGTGGCCTAATTTGGAAGTGATCAACGGTTAGCAAATATTGGTCTCTAAACATTGAATTTATTGTTTTTTTTTTTCTCCTCAAGATAGAGCTAGCAGTATGGCAAAGAGAAGTAACATATTAAATAACGTTCTCTATGTTTAAGGAAGACAGGCAAGAAGAGACATTCCATTTGGAGCAAAGTTAAATTCCATTTATAAAATCTTCCTTAGTATAGTGGCCACTACTTACCTTTTCCAAATGACTGTCATTATTTCTGACCTATCTCCATTTTCTTTTCTTTTCTTCTTTTTTTTTTTTTTTTTTTGAGATGAAGTCTCTCTGCAGCCAGGCTGGAGTGCAGTGGTGCGATCTCAGCTCACTGCAAGCTCTGCCTCCCGGGTTCACGCCATTCTCCTGCCTCAGCCTCCCGAGTAGCTGGGACTACACGCGCCTGCCACCAGACCTGGCTAATTTTTTGTGTTTTTAGTAAAGACAGGGTTTCACTGTGTTGAAACCAGGATGGTCTCGATCTCCTGACCTTGTGATCCACCTGCCTCGGCCTCCCAAAGTGCTGGGATTACAGGCGTGAGCCTCCACGCCCGGCCGACATATCTCTATTTTCTTGGCAAATAGCACTGTTTGCTTTTTTCCACATGTGCCCTATTATTTCTTGACTCTGTGATGGGTATTGTGATGCTGCCTCAACTCTAGCAGATGTTTCTATTATCCCTGATTTATTATAATTCTTCTTTCAGGTCAGCCAGAATGCAAACAACATTTCCAAGAATCCTTGACTGAATCTTCCAAACAGGTACTGTCTCTCCTTCCTCTAAACAGACCTCAGCCTTGATCTGCTTGCCTGTTTTGGTACTTTTCATTTTCATGGTCAAGAGAAGAAATTGTCAGTTAGAGATTAAGATGTGTCTGAGTACGTTATTTAGTGGATACATCTGGGAAATTGCTGAGTCCGTTAAGTCCACAACTACTTAAATCTCACAGTACATAGCGTCCAAGGAGAAGATCTCTTCTAAGACAAAAGGGTGCTGAACATGATAAAGCTTTATCTTACAGGAGCACGGTGCATATTGCTTGATGTCTTTCATTTGAATTTGGTGTTGGATATGTCTGTGCCTAGGATGTTGAAGACAAAAGGGTGGAGGAAATGTAGTAGGTTAAAATGGGAAGATGTTTTGCTAAAACACTATAAGAACTTGGAATATAAACAATATGCTTTGGTATCATAATCACAGTGCATTGCAGAAGGAGAAAAGTGGCATTTTCCATCATTGCACTTGATAAATTTGATATGTTGCGAGCTATAGTGCATCCGTGGTGGTACCTGGCAGGAATCTAAGAATCAGCAGCAGTGCCCCTTCGACATTGACAGTGGTGACTGGAGAATGTGGGTATGCCCACTGGAAAAAGCCGTGGAGCCTCATGATGACTTTGAGCCTAGAGAATGCGTTGAAATTCAGTGAAATGGGCAGGGATCCTCCAAAACCCTATTACCTGGAGGAAGTAATAGTGACAACAGAGGGAATGGTAGAGCAGATGGCAGTGCCCAGCATCTGTTGCATGTGGGAAAATTCCTGGTCAATCTTGAAAATATTTGATGGTGAATAATTCTACAGTAGGCCAAGATACTAACCTAGAAAATAAAGGTTAATGCTAGTAAAACATGGCTTATACCATGTGACATTAGTACGTTCTTTACAATTCCTGTCTTTGCTACTCTAATAGGACTGTTAACAAAGCTACACAGAGAATTGGTCCCCATAGTTACTAACCTAGTATCATGTATGCAGGAAGCTAAATAAAAACTTAAGATGTGAAATAGTGAAAAGGAAACAGTATGTAAGTACCAGGATTTGTGATTTTTGGATCCCTACTGTATGTCTGGCAATAAAGGTGTATTGGTTATTTCTTTATTTATTGTGGACAAGTTACATATGGGAAACTGTGTTTCCCATATGAGACACTATAAATGAAGATAGTTGATGATAAGGTTTGGCTGTGTCCTCACCCAAATCTCATTTTCAGTTGTAGCTCCCACAATTCCCATGTGTTGTGGGAGGGGCCTGGTGGGAGGTAATTGAATCATGAGGGCGGGTCTTTCCCATGCCATTCTCATGATAGTGAATAAGTCTCATGAGATCTGATGGTTTTATAAAAGGGAGTTTTTCTGCACAAGCTCTCTCTTTGCCTGCTGCCATCCATGTAAGACGTGACTTGCTCCTCCTTGCCGTCTGCCATGATTGTGAGGCCTCCCCAGCCATGTTGAACTGTGAGTCTTTTAAACCTCTTTCCTGCATAAATTACCCGGTCTTTAGTATGTCTTTATTAGTAGCATGAAAATGAACGAATACAGTTGACCGTGTGAAAACAATGCAATCTACCTAACAAGAGGATAGGCCTAATAGGTCATCAAGAATCATGCAAAGTAGATATCTAACCCTGTTTTACATCAACAGCATTGTTGTTGGCCCTAAGTTTTACCCAATTTTTCAGTATATCAGAAATGTAGGGAATAATAATTCGTATTTTGGCAAGAGATAAGGCACAAATAGTTTAAAAACTGGTTCACATTTTCCTTTCCCTTCCTTCCTTCCTCCCTTCCTTCCTTCCTTTCTTCCTCCCTTCCTCCCTCCTTCCCTCCCTCCCTCCTTCCCTCCTTCCCTCCTTTCCTCCTTCCTTCCTTCCTTCCTTCCTTCCTTCCTTCCTTCCTTCCTTCCTTCCTTCCAACACAATCTCCTTCTGTCATCCAGGCTGGTGTGTGCCACAATCTCAGCTCACTGCAACCTCCACCTCACATATTCAGGTGATTCTCCTGCCTCAGCCTCCCAAGTAGCTGGGACTACAGGCATGTGCCACCATGCCTGGCTAATTTTTGTATTTTTAGTAAAGACAAGGTTTTGCCATGTTGGCTAGGCTGATCTTGAACTCCTGGCCTCAAGTGATTCACCCACCTCGGCCTCCCAAAGGGCTGAGATTACAACCATGAGCCACCGCTCCCAGCCTGTTTTATGTTATTATTAACAGTGTATGAAACATTCATGATATATGTCTTCTTTTGAGAAAGAATCCTGTAGCCAAATGCAAAAAGTATTGCTTTATATTCCATTTTCTTGGAGGTTCACAAAACATAAGCATTTTAAAGACCCCCAATATCAGTTACAGTGAATAATCCTAATGAAATTAATCAACAATGTCAAAGTTACTTGAGTAAAGACTTACTTTTTAAAAAAAAAATATCATTTCACTGATATTCTGCTGAAATGAATTTGGGAAATGCTGGTTTAAAAAATATTAATTTGATGAAAATGAATTAAAATAAAATTCAGGGATTACTTTTATTAATTTTTTCTATTTCTTTTTTGACTATTAACCAAAATTTATAACAATACCCAATAATGTTTTACTTCTTAGAAAGTTTAAGTGTGTACGGTTAATTATCCCAAGTAATATCAAACTTGGCCTTCATGACCGTGAAAAAAACTCAGCTAGTGTTTATACCTTGATAAAGACATGTTAAGTCAAGACTTACAAATTCATGTGAACAGACTGAATTGTTCAGTAAATCAATCAAAAAATTAAATAATTTGAAAAACAAATTATTCATGTTCTTACGTTAATACACAGAAAAATTTAGGATTATGTATTTTAGTTAAAATATCAGTGTAAAATGAAGCCATCAAACTTTGAAGAAAATAGTGGAAAATATTTAATGTATAATTATAAACCATATATGAAAAATGAATATACATATGTGTGTATGTATAAATATATGTATAAATTTTTTTAGATAGGGTCTCACTCTGTCACCTAGGCTAGAGAGTAGAGTGCAGTACAGTGATCATAGCTCACGGCAGCCTCAACCACCAAGTTTCAAATGATCCTCCTGCCTCAGCTCCCTGAGAAGCTGGGACCACAGATGCATGCCACCATGCCTGGCTATTTTTTTTTTTAATTTTTTTGTAAAGATGGCATTTTACTATGTTGCCCCTGCTGGCCTCAAACTCCTGGCCTCAAGCAATTCTCCCACCTTGACCTCCCAAAGTGCTGGGATTACCGGTGTGAGCCACCATACCCAGCCATGAATATTATTTTTTAAAGTCAGTGTATCTGACCATACTGGTATAAAAATATCTGTACCTTGGAAAGATCATAAAAAAAGATTAAAAAGCAAATACCAAGTTGAGAAAGATGCCACATGTGTGAACGACTCAACCTGTCATTGCTGACTTTGAAGGTCTAGGAAGGGGGCGAGCCAAGGAATGAGGAAGGTCTCTGAAAGCTGGAAAAGAGAAGGAAAACAGTTTTATTTTGGATTCTCCAAAAACAGTACAGCTCTTCAACATCTTTAGCCCAATGAGATCTGTTGGGAACTTCTGTTGTATAAACTTGTAAGATAATCACCTGTGTTGCTTTTAATCACTAAATTTCTGATAGTTTATCATAGTACCAGAAAAAAAAAAAACTGAAATATCAAGCATAATTCAATGTATTCTGAGACTTAGATCTTATCCTAATACTTCCAAAGGTGGAAATTTATTCTGAAAAAAAAGGATTAAAGAAAAGTAAGAGTCCTCTCATGTCTCTGATATAAAGTTTGAGGTTCTCTGAGTTCTGGTTGCAGCTAAGAGACCATGTCATTCTATCTGAAGGGTGTCTCTCAATCATGATAATTTAGTTCAAAAAAGGGATCATTCACTGGGCAGATGACTATGAGGGCGAACTGAGAAACAGATCTACTCTCTGGATACTCAGAATCATTGTAATTCTATTTAAATACTAAATTAAGGCATTATTTTCTGTATAGTTATCTTTTAATTGCACCTTTTGGGATACCTCAGCAGGAGAGACATAATTATAAGGTGTAATCTGAGCTATTTTGTTTTCCTTTCTATTTATTCAGTGACTAAAAATGGTTGAAAATTGTCCTCTTCTTTTTCTGGTATGGTATTCAGATAGTCTGGTTTGAATAAGACTGCAAAAGGGTTCCTAAGCAATTACTTTGCTCACACATTGAAACCACAGCCCTCCTTAAAATATAATCATCAAATTCTATTTTATACAATAATGGAAACACGATGCATTTAATGCTGTAAGAAAGAGAGAGATATTTATGGAAGAAAACCTGCATCTTTAGGAGCAAATTAAGAATTCCTTCTAATTCTAAGAATGGCAATGCTCTAACAACTTTCCAAGTCTTTAAAAAGTTTAAATTGACAAGATTGAGAATGACTCATACTTAATTTCAAAACAATATACCTATTTTCTATAAAATACATAGGAATATGAACTCATAGGAAAAAAAAGCATGTTTTTTGAACATCATTGATGAAGGTAATATATAATAAATGTGACCCATTTTATTTGCTGATGTTCACTAATGTAGCTCATTGCTTGCCTACTTCACTTGAAAAGCTCCATGATCTTACAGAACTTGTAGCACTATGATGAAAGATGACAAACAGATATCTAAGCATTCCCACATTCTTGTTGCCAAAATAATAGAATCCTTTAGTTGCTTAAGACAATAGATGACTTCATAAACATGTAACTAACTGTATTTAGTCAAATTTAATGTTTTGAACTGAAGACTTCACTTTAGTAAACACCAACAAATATGCACATTTGTTTGTGTATAAATATGTGTTTGTATATATGTATATGTATGTAGAAGCTGACCAACACATCACGTCACTCACACACGTAAATTCTACAGTTAAGGTTATTTGTAATCAGGATGTTTTTAAGTCGAAATTCGTTCTAGTCATTAAAACTATATAATTAGATCATAAGATTATATAGTTCAACATCCTCATCTTCTAAATCACCCAAAAATATTAAGAAACCAAACTGTAGACAAACCAGAGCTAAAACTCAGGTCTCCATGGGCTTTCACCTATTTTTTTCCTTTGATTTAATATGCATGAATTTTACAAGATTGTACAAAGTTTTGATTTTTAAATATGAGTAAATCTGGCTCAAAATCTTTCATTTATGAAAGGATGCCTGTATAGCTGTTTATTATATATATCTTATATATCTAATGATATATACAAGTATTTATCTCATATATAAGCTGTTTACCAAATATATGTCATATATATGATGTGTATCTTATATATATTAAGATATATAAATATTTGTAATATATATAAAGATATATACATATTTCAGATACATAAAGACTGAAGATCTACAAATTCATGTTTAACATACCTGGTGTAGATGATCAATACATTCCTTCACATATTTCCTAGTTATATATAACACACTATGTTCACATACTAAATTAGTTTGCTCTCCTATGTTAACTTTCTTCTACGTTTTTTCTCCAGCCCCATGAAATAAATGAATTGACAGTGAAATAAATGAGAGATTTTGTGCAAATGATTTAGAAAACTGTTTTCTACTACTTGATCTGTGTTGAGACTTTATCTGTGTCAAGAATTTCAAACTAATTTCATCTAAGGCAGATAAAAATTGAATATATTATAGTACGCTTTAATAATATTTAATGATTTTATTAAATGTTTTTGGTTTTGTTTCCTGTTATGCTGCATGACGGTAGGGTAAGTTAAGCACTGTGGGTAGACAGACACAATGTGCTTTTCTTTGCCTCTCCCAAAATTTTTCTTCTGAAGCTTCTGTTCCCTTCTTTCTTTTGTTTCTGCACCTAGTCTCTTGATGCATGTTCCTCTCCATCAAACACCACTGTAGGTGTATGTAAGTACATATAGATATCTTGTTAAATTGATCGTTCACTGAGGTTATCACTGTCTACCCTAAATGGCTGTAAGTTAAAAGTCAAATCTTTGATTTAATAATTTCATTGTTTAGTTCCCCCTTAGCATTAATTGATTATACATATACATAAATGACTTCTTTTGAATTTTATACTTTAAAAATATATAGAAAATCATACAAAGATCATCTGTTTATTCATATTCTTCGCCCTATTGAAACCATGATCCACAGAAGAATGTTGTAGAAAGAAAAAGACAAATGGCATCAGGAGATCTCAACATTGTTCATAGATTTTTTGGCAGTTTTTCAACACAAATACTCTACAACACTATTTCTTGATCATTCTACTTCTATCCATTCCCCTCACTCTCCCACCACTGTTCTTGTCTTGGCAAACTCTGCCCATTTCTTACATCATTAAACTTCCAGAAAATATATGAAACCTACACTATATATGTGTCAAGCACTGAAGAAAGAATTCTGAACCAGAGACTTGGGCCCCATGGAGCTTTTATTCTGGTGAGAGAGTACGGTGATACACATGTAAGTAAATAACCTAATAAAAATAAAGGAAGATAAAGGATTAGAGAGCAACTAGTGAGTCAAGTGACTTCTGGGACCCGAAGGGACGGGGGACACCAAGAAAAATCTGGCACTTTTGGAGTCCAAACAAAGAGAAATAGTGAGAAACCCTCCCTCCTTTGCAGAGAAGTGACTTCCCTGGCTTTAAAAATGCCAAGAAGAAGCTGGAGAGATGAAGTGCCAAGCAACTTCTCCCTAAAGCTGGAAGTGTAAGGAAATCCACACTCCTCGTGACTTACCCTGGGGACCTTTGTAGGGCATGGCAAAACATTTCTTCCTATACTGTCAGTCTATGGGGTACAGACAGCCTTGACTTCTACCACTTTTGAGACTTTTCCATTTGGCCTGAACCTCAACATTCCCAGAAGGAAAATAACAACCTATCTAAAAGCTACCTACGTTCAAAGAGTGACCAGAAAAATCAGAATGCATTTCCAGAGAAATAAAGCTGCCGAGGGATATAGACAATTCATTCTCAGCAAACTATCACAAGAACAGAAAACCAAACACCACATGTTCTCACTCATAGGTAGGAACTGAACAATGAGATCACTTGGACTTGGGAAGGGGAACATCACACACCGGGTCCTATCATGGGGAGGGGGGAGTGGGGAGGGATTGCATTGGGAGTTATACCTGATGTAAACGACGAGTTGATGGGTGCTGACGAGTTGATGGGTGCAGCACAGCAACATGGCACAAGTATACATATGTAACAAACCTGCACGTTATGCACATGTACCCTAGAACTTAAAGTATAATAATAATAAAAAAATAAGAAAAATAAAATAAAATAAATAAACACTTTAGAGGAGAATCAAGTATGGCACATACCCAGATAAAGAATATTTGGTGATTAATGACATGATTTCTCAGCCAAGTAATTCTGTAAATGATTTGAAGGGGAGGATGTTTACTACTCATGTGTGTGTCCTAGAAGATCAAATACAAAACAAAACAAACAAACAAACAAAAAAAAAAAACCACAAAGCACAGGAAAACAATTACAGAAAAATAAAAACCATGAGAGGGAAATGAATCTTGAAGGATATAACAGGAGATAGTAAAAGATGTACCAGTAAGAGAAAAAGACAGATGGAAGATTGTCGATAAAAATAAAATAATAGAATTTATTTTTTTCTCAACAAAAATCCTAATATCTCAGATTAAATGGTTTCTGTAAGGTCCAGGTCAGACTAATCAGAAATAACATAGACACCTAGGACATTCTGTAAAACTCCTGAATTCTAAGGAAGGGGAAAAATATGACAAGATTCAAGGTAGAAAAAGCAAAGGAAAAAAAAAGTCAGAATCCTTATCAGAAGCAGTGGAAACGTGAAGACGGTGAGAGCAGCTACCAACCACTGTGAGGAAAATGGTGCAGTTTATGAATTGTAGACCCAGCTGATACTTTATTACATCTCAAGGTTACAGAAAAATACAAGAGAACTCCATCCAAGTATTCTCTCTAAAAGAAAAATTAGTAAAGTGTCTTAACCAAGCAAACTAGAATAGAAACGTAAAGGTGACAGAAAAGAAAGAAAAGATCAAGTGGAGATTAATTAACAAATTTTTACATGTAGATAGAGATATAGATACATCTGGGGAAGTGGTGTGTGTATGTGTGTGTGTGTTAGTGTCTGTGTGAATACTAAGCCAAGTGTAATATAGTTATTTTTTTAAATTATTCTCTTTAATGTTGTCTTGACCCAGTTTTGAGGCCCTAACTAGTGACTGTCAGTTCCCCTTCTTGGGCAGCTGATTAAATCCACACTCCAACCACCCCCCTTATCCAGTTCTCACATTCTGGGCCACCAAGCACCTGCCCTGATTTCTCTGGTCCCAGTTACTAGACAACTAGAGAGAGTGCCTATGCCCTGGAGCTCAGAGCCCTGGACATTATTCAAAATAGCCAGTCCCCAGAGATGCAGAGAAACCTAGGGAACCCCATCCTAGCTGCCATACATCAGCAGCCCTCACAGTAGCTCCAGTTTGCTGTTCCCTGTCTTCTGGTGCAGTTCCCTGTGTGGCTCTCTCATTTGAGGATGAAAGTAACAGAGTTGCTTTCTTCTGAGTATCACTGTGTTGTATCTACCATTAAAACAATTCTTAAAGCTCATCAAAAGTGTGAAAGTACAATATATTTCTAAAGAAATCGTAAAAGGAAAAAAGATGCACTCTTAAGGAAAACTTGATAATATCCTTTAGTTAAAAATCCTAAGTTACTTCCAAAAAGTCTTAGATTCAAGCATGGTGGAGTAGAGTTGGAGACTTTTGAAAGCAATTGTTTGCAAGGGTGAGGGGAAATCATGAGTTATATTTTAGGTATATAAATTGCAACTACTTGTTGGATATTATATTAGATCTATTTATTAAGCAGGTGGATTTTTTTAGTCTGGAGCTAAGACATCATCAAGTCATCAGTGTTATCAGTGTGAATTACATGTTAAGGAGCTATAAAACCCGAGGAGATTACCTAAAGATGCCATGTGGAAGAATAAACCCTGGGCAGGCCAACATTTAAAGGTCAGGAAAGGAGGCAGCTCCAATGAAACTGACAAAGAGAATCTTTCGTTCTATTAGAAGATTCCAGAGAGGTAGGAGCAAAACATGGAGAGTGTGGTATCCCTTGAGCCACATTAAGAAAGCATTTCAAGAATGAGAGAAAGAAATTAACTGTGCCAAATGCTGCAGAAAGTTAAGTATGATCAATACTAGGAACTGGGCATTGCCTGTGGAAAGTTGGAGGGCTTGAGTGACATCGGCTGAAGTAGTTTCAGCATGCTTGGAAAAGTTTCTAGAAAGAATGGAAGGGGGAAGTGTAGAGACAGCAAATATAAAACCTTATCAAAGGTTTTTCTGTAAGAGGGAGACATGAAATCAGGCAGCAGAGTTGAAAATGTAGGGTCTAGCAGATGTTCTGTTTTAAAATGAAAGATAATTCATGTTATTCCAATTTAAGTGATCGTAAAGGGAAATGTTGAGGTGGGGAGGGGTAAAGAAGAGGAAGAAGAGAGAGGGAGAGAACTTTTGTAGGAATAAAATCCTTAGGTAGGAAATAACAAATGTTATTCCATACATAAATGAAGGGATTAATGTAGACAGGATCAGAAGAGTTCATTCTTATAACCCAAAGAAGGGTAAATTATTTGGGTCCATACACAAATAGGAAGGTTTGGTAGAGGAAGGATGAGTATGATTTTTTCTGTTTGTTTCAAGTATTAAATAAAATAAGCATATTCATCAGCTGAGAGTGAGGATGTGAAGGGAATGTTGATGACTAGAAAACAGGGAGAGGGTCTGAAAGTGGAAGAGTTTACTAAGTAGGGAAATCAGTGACTGAAGGGCAATGTTAAGGCGCAAGTGGAGATTAGTCATAAACACTTAAAATAAGGTAGATAAACGTGACTATATTTTTCTTTGTTCACAGTTGCCTTTTAGGGAGTACATGCACAGATTGAATTAGTTACAGTTGAGTTTGGTCAGACCAATACCATGGAGATTTTAAGGAACGAAAGGTGATGGATCATGGAATCTAAACCAGGAAAGGTGGAATTTGAGGGCATTTCTCAGTCCTGCCCTCAGGACTTTTTGTCCTTGTATTGCTCCTCCATTCCCCGCAGCTTCTTCAAATTCTAGCTCACAAGAGTTTAAAAAACTGACAACTTTTTCTGTGAAAGGTAGGAAACAATAGGAAATAGGACCAGACAAAGCTGGAATTCTTTGCGCAGGCAGAATGAGGAGGGAGCCTGGAACTGTGTGATTATCTTAAAAATTTCTGTACCTGATTTGTTTTATTCTTCTTATTTAACCTGTTTTGGGGCTCAGAAAATAATATGCCAAAATATGACGCTTTGGCATGCTTCTTGCTTTGAATTAAAGGAAGTTGAAAGGCCTCAGAACTAAGCCTCAGAACTAAGGTCTCTCTCTAACCTTCTCCTATACTCCTGCCCCTCTGATCCTCTTTCTTTCCTGAGCACTAGGAGGAAATTTCCTTATCTGGTGAAGGAAAATTCCAACATTAGAAATGCAATTGTCTTAATAGTCCCTCCTTAGGAACTTCATCTAATAACCAGAAAAGACTAATCACTAAAAATCATCACTATACCCAGACAGACTTTCATTTATTATCCTAAGTGTAGCTCCTAGAGATTACTTGGGAGATTATCGGCATTATAAGACAACCTTTGCTCACAGCGAAGTTCCGCCCCTCACCTTCTTGCAATTTGCCACCACCTCCCCCAGAGCTCAGAGGAAATTTGTCCCAAGCCAACTGTCTGTTCTTTGGGCTATTTAAGTTCCCCTAAAATTATTTACAGTCCTTCAAATTGGCTATATTTACCCAATTTTCCTCTCCCTCATGAAGAGGGCATATAAGCCTCAACCATCTAGCTTTTCTCTGAGTCTCATATTTTATATAGTTTCTAGGCTTATGAATGTTAATAAATTTTTATGCCCCTTCTCCTCTTAATCTGTCAGTTGTCATTCATTTCAATGAAACTTCAGAGAGGGTAGATGGGAGGCTTTCCCTCCATCTCTATAGTTCTATGATTTCTTGTACATTTTACCAATGTGCAGATGAAAGTAAAATTCTATAGTATTTTACATAGCAAGCTAAGTGTTATTGGTAAATGTTACTAATCACAGGATATAAAATTTAAATCGATCCTAGATTTATTGCCTAGGCACTGTACACAATCCCCTGCTCCATCCCTTGTTAATATAATCTATCAAGTTGAATGAAATAAATCATGCTAATCAAGCAGAAGGAGATTTACATAAAACCAATGATTTCATCATAAAAACACATATGCATAAGAAGAAATTTCTTGTTATTTGCGAGTGGGAGTTTATTATCAAATATAGTCTGGAGGGCCTATGTAAGCTCAGTATGCTCAATGTATTTAACTCTCTAAAATATACATTGACCTCCTATTTGTTTTAAAATGCTATTTATCATTTAGGGGTCTACCAGAGAGTCTTAATTATCACTTTCTTAACCTCTACAATGGAGAGGATTTTAATAATTTTTACTATAGGTTACTGAGAGCTTTTTTAACATAATAACTCAAAAGATGATATGTGAAGAGAATTTTAGTGGCAATGTGCTTCATTATGGCTTTTTGAAACCCTGCAGCATAAAGTACTACAAAGAAATCATACGCAGATTGTTTTTATTTAGATACAAGATAAAGTAAGAAATGAAAGAACCAAAGAACTCCCCAAAACCATTCGCAACAGCCAGGTCAGGAATTTAAGAAACAATAGCTTTGTATACAAATAACTACTTCAACTCACTTCAATTAGCCCACTTTCTCTAGGATAGACAACCTCGTCTAAAAATCTTTATCAATATGGGAAACTGGATTATTGGGCTGGATCATGTTTCCATTCACTGATTGCTTTGTTTGATTTCACCAACTTCACTGCCTGGCAAAGAACTTTGTACCTTTATCCCTCTGTTGGATGCTTTGCCTAAGAAAATGAGTTTTCCAGAAAGATGAGGACAGCTTTTCTTTTCAGCCACATAACGTAGATAATTGTGTTTTTCAGTCATAATCTTCACACTCCAAAGTGATCAACAAACAGTGCCTTGCTGTGCAGTAAGATTTAAACATTGAAAGAGCAATTGCCAGAGCATGCAACTCAGAATTAAATAATATGAAAATAGGATGCTTTGTGTAACAAGAGGGAAAGATATATTGAAATAGCCTGATTTAGGTTGATTTAAATTGTTCTTCAGAAGAGAAAGCAAAAGAAGAACCTGTTCAAATCCACAGCCAGGTGCCACATTTGTGAACATGAACACAGTATGACAGAGGTTCTGCCGTCAAGAAGATGCTTTGTGCTGAGCTTTACACAGAAACTGAAATGAGCCTGCCTATCTGTGTTCATACTCATCCGCAGCATCGTGTATCCACAGACAATATCACACTGTGTTTTGATGGATGCTTCCATTAAGATGGCTTGGCGATCATTTTGTGTTACCATTCTTACCTAGATAAACATTTTTTTTTGGATACAGAAAAAGAGAATCTAGTATGTAAATGAAACAAAAATCACATATCTTCTATACTTTTGCAGATGTGCTGGATACTTTTGCAAAGATCTCCCTGTTCCAGTATGCATAGGGTTGATAGAGAAGGGTACCAGACAAAGCCTAACAGCATTTGAGAATTGTATAGTGGACACTGTGCCTTACAGACACATGAAAGAGTCTGTTGTTTGTTTCTCTGGAGAATTTGCCTCACTTATGCTCTGCCTTGAAAACACTTTTCCTAGGAATATGCATGATCTTTTCCTTCTCCTTCTTGAAGGCTTAGCTAAAACTTCAGTCCTCCACACAGGCAGTCTGTGATCATCCTATTTGAATACTATGCCACTTCATACTATTCCCTATTCCTTCCATTGTTATTCTTCATAGCCCTTCTCATCACTGGGCTATTGTACATTTATTTGTTTTGTTTTTTATCTGTCCTTTCGAACTACCTCCTCTAACACACACACACACACACACACACACACACACACACACTACAACACAGGTTTGATGAGCTTAGAGATTTTCTTATGGCCTGCTATATCTCCAGTACCTAGAACAGAGCCTGGCACACATGCATTGAACAAATGAATAAATTCTTCATCCTCCCTTAAGTCCTACTAAATCAAATTTCCTTACTTGGAGTATTTGCTAAACTTTCAGATTTACTGATTAAATGCTTCGTTATCCAAAACTTAAATCCCACAGTTTACTGAGCATTTACTTGGATGTCACCACCACATCTATTTAGAAGTCAGAGGAGAAGGGAGGAAACAAATTTGTGATAAGCTGTGCAACACAAACTGTAATATCCCATGTGGACTGTGACTTGGGATGCTTCATACAGTACAGGTGTTTGTTCATTTCTTCTTCAATAAATCCATCATTATTTAAGACGCTTAATGGGCATCCAAGTGAAGATATTGAGAAGCCAGTAGGACTTAAAACCTTGAGTGCAAGAGAGAGGCCCAGAGCGGAGACAGAATTTGGAATCATCAGCATTTTCGTGGTATTTAAAACCATAATACTGTGTGAGATCACCAAGGAAGCATGTGTGGGTAGAAACAAGGAAAGGACCCAGAACTGAGACCTGGGATCTCCAACATTTAGAGCCTAGGTGTTGAGAAAGTAGCAGCAGAGACTGAACAGGAGTTTCAGAGAAGCAAGAGAAAAACCAGGTAAGGGTGGGGTCTGAAATTCATCTGAAGATAGTGTGTCAAGTAGAGGAGAGGAGGAGGAGTGGGGACTGTCTGAGTTAAATGCTACTGATGGTTAAGAAAGATAGGGATAGTGAACTGGTTATTTGCTTTAGCAAAAAGGAAATCTATGATGTTGATAGAAGGAATTTAGTTATAGTGATGTGGGCATGAGTGTTAGAAAAGACAAGAATGACAGACAGCTTTCTTGAGTTGCTTTTGTTTAAAGCAAAGGAGAAAAACAGCAGAAGCCAGAGCAGGAAGAGAAAATTGTTGTTGTGGTTGTTTTTAAAATAAGAGAAATAATAGCATGTTATTATCTGCTGTAGTCTGCTTCCCACAAGCCAGCTGCAGAACAGATTTGCCTTCTTTGGCTTCAAGCAATTATCCTATACGTTTTAGTTACTTCAAATGCCAGAATTCACATGATAAGAATTTCTTAGCAGCAAATCATACTAACACTTCATAAGTCAACGCATTGCATTCCTACGAGGCAATATTGGTTTTCCAACGTATGAATGGGGAAGGAGCTTAACATCGACGAGAGAGCAATTTATTTGGCTGGCTTTATTTTATTAAAATAGAATGAAAATGAATATATGGAGCCAAATACCTCTACAGCACTAAGAATTTTTTGGTTACATTAATCCCCTTTAAAGCTATTATGTAACAGAAATATATTGCTCCATGGCACTTGGATTACAGATAATAACTTTTTTAAAAATATTGGCCAAAGTCTCCAAACATCTAAGTTGGTGGAATTTTCAATACTAGACAGTTCCTAAAGCTCCGTTCCCCCTTCTTTCATTATGTAAGAATGCTAGGATTTGCCTCATATTTTAAAACATCCTGAGAAATAGGACAGGTTCTGGTTGCCAGTGTTAGGATCCCTGTTTGAATCCTTGTAGTCCAGCCAGTGCCAGCAACAATACTGGAAGCTTTCTCCAGTGGGCCAAGTTTGAATACAGGATGTGCCAGGCCAAGGCTACAGAGCTCAATGTTCAGTATTCACAAGCCACCAAGCACACATCCCCATCCAGAGCCCAGCCCTTCAGAGGAACTGTGTGGGCAGGTTCAACTCACTGTGATATTGGAAAATCTGTTATCCTCCTTCCCAGTTAGGGAGGTTCCAATGCCATCCTTTCAGAATCCCTCCTCACCACTAAACGTCTGCATTTAGATAAGCTTAGTTTAATCACTTACGTAAGTCTAAGGCCTTCAAAAACAAAAGCCTCTTTAGAGATTTCTTTCTGGGCACTCTGTCTACCCTGAAATTTTCCTTTTCTGTCAACAAATACACAAAAAGACTTTACTCTTGGAACATGGAGATTTTAAGGATGAAGGGCCACCCAGGGAAGAGCAAGGCATCAGGACAGAGCTCTCTCAAATGAATCACCCTGCTGAACTAGCATTCTAAATTGTAATCACAGACTAAACCATTAGTCAGAAGTTGGAAACTATTATATCCCTTTCAATTATTCTTTATCGTTTTTCTGTAGCTCTAAGATGCGGAGGTTCTGTAGATTATAAGATTTTTGTTCTTGTTACTCACTACCAGTTGAGTGTGAGTCCAACTACACAGGGCCATGGTCAGGTACTGACTGCCACCTGTGCTTTCTGACAGACTGAAGCATCTGGGTGTTAAGGTAATGCTGTGTCCCACACAGTGCTGCAAAATACATCTTCCAATCCAACTAGAAGAAAATTTTCTGCCAATCTTGCTTACTACTGTATTTCAAACACCTGATATGGTCTTAATAAATATTTGATGAATGATTAAACCAAAAGAGGAGTTAAGCCTATAAAATTGGTGAAGAAGTAGTCTTGAAAGAAAAACAGTAGATGAAGTGAAGAAATTGTATATTGGTAAAGAGTGACATGACTAAATGTAGGCTTTTGAAAGATTAATCCAATAGCTCGTTGGAAAGTTGAAATGGAGATAGAATTAAAATTGTATGGCATTGGGGGAAGCCTGGGGAGAAGTACATAGAACAACACTGTTTTGCAACTTCCTTTGCATCTACAATTATTTCAAAATAAAAGGTTAAAAATGAAATGTTATTGCAGTGTTCCTAAGTTGAAATAATCATGATTAAAATTACAAAAGTAATGAAATAAAAATGCTATGGTCTGAATGTCCCCCAGAATTCATGTGTTCAATCTCAGTCTCTATCATGGTGGTAATAAGAGGTGGCACTTTGGGGAAAGGATTATGTCACGAAGGTTGTGCCCTCATGAATGGATTAGTGCCTTATAAAAGTGCTGCAGGGAACTGGTTTAGTTTTCCTCTCTTGCCTTTCTCTTCCTGCAAGTGCCTTGGTCTTGGAGCTTGCAGTCTTCAAAACCATGTACAATAAATGTCTATTGCTTATAAATTACCTAGTCTGTCTTATTTTGTTATAGCAACACAAATTGACTAAGACAGGAAATTTATATGGGAAAAATATTTTGAGAAAAAAGTGAATGATGTTCCTTAGTTTAGTATGTTTTGATTTACACATTTGCATTAATGAGAGCTTTACCTTTAGATATTTTATTAGCAAACTCAAAGTAAATACTTTGAGCTTCAATAGCCAACAATCCACAAAAACACATAACGAGCCATTGCTGTATTATATGTCTAGTAATCTGTAGCAGTCACCTATAGATATAAGCTATAGCTGATCCCCAGGTACCTGGTATGGTTTGACTGTGTCCTCACCCAAATCTCATCTTGAATTATAGCTCCCATAATTCCCACATGTCGTGGTAGGGACCCAGTGGAAGGTAGTTGAATCGTGGGGGTGGGTCTTTCCCATGCTGCTCTCGTGATAGTGAATAAGTCTCATGAGATCTGATGGTTTTATCAAGGGGGGTTCCCCTGCACATGCTCTCTCTCTCTTGCTGCCATGTAAGACGTGACTTTGCTCCTCATTCACCTTCCACTCTGATTGTGAGACCTTCCCAGCCATGTGGAACTGAGTCAATTAAACCTCTTTCCTTTATAAATTACCTAGTCTTGGATATGTCTTTATTAGCAGCATGATAAAAGACTAATAAAGTACCATGTCATACTCCCTCTGCTCTTTTCAAATTTTATCTACAGTTGTCACTTTGCATTGACAATATTTGGTCTCAAGGGTGCTATGCATCTCTGTACCTTCTCTGAAGTTTCAGGAACCCTCTTGGCCCACATACAAGTATAGGATTACAGGGGCCTCACATCCGCAGGAAAAGTCCTTAAGAATGTTAGACAAGTGCTGGTTTACCGTTGCCCCAACCTGCTGTACTTTGGGTGAAAAATTCAGGGAGACATTCTATAATCTGTTTAGGAGGTCTCAACATAATCCAGTCGCTATTCCCCTCAGCAGCAACCTACATAATGCCCCTTATATTGGCTCTTTTGTCCCCTCATTCCTGCTTCCTAGAATTATGTCCAAAATAAATAACCCTTACCCAATTAACTGTCTCAGACTCTGCTGTGGGGAAATTCATACAAATTTGGTGCCAGAAGTTACCATAGAAAGTAGAACTCTGGGATTGAATTCTGAATTTGGATCACTGAGGTCAGATGGCAAAGATGGCAGTGCTGAAGAGTGGGGTAGCAAGGCTTCTGGTGTGATATATGTAGCCTCACAGTTACTAATTACCTGACATCAAATGGATTGGGATAAAGTACAGAGAGAAGGAAAAGCAATGGGTTATTCAGTAACCCTAAGTACATGGACAGGACGAAGGCAATAGAAATTGTACAGATTGTGTATTGGAATTTTCCTACCTGTCTTGGAATCCTCTAAGAAAAAAAAGTGGTAGGCTGGGATAAGTCAACCATCAACTCAGAACATGTTGTGAATGCCAAAGGCCTCCTTTATAGCTTTTAAAGAATCTCATCTGTCACAGCATTAGTTGTTTCATGCAAAATATCTGCCCTAGGGTTTAATTGAAAGGGTGGCAGAGCTGCAAAGGATACTACATACAAAACTCACAGGCCTCCTATTGTAAAGTTGGAGTATTGATAGAGAAAGAATAGGATCCTGAGAATTGGTAGGCTTAGGTGATTGTGCCTGAATACTGTGAAATTACGTATCTCCTTGATGACCTGACTAGCAGATGCACTCCCTTCTCTCTTGCTACAGAAAACCAGCTTAGCCATGTCAGGACACCTTGCAAGGACCTCATTCAAGGTCCTTACAAGACAATGTATGTCCTTCTGCAGATCTGGCTCCACCTTCCCTTGTTGTATATGGACCAATAAATAGGGTCAGGTCTCAGCTTATGCCCAAAGCAAAAACAGTCTCTGATAGGAGATGAAGTCACCTTTTTGCTGAAAGAATTGAGGACCCAGCAAATATGTACTGGCAGGAACCAGGGCAACATGTGTGGGAGTGGATCTCCAGGGTGTTGGATCAGAGAAGAAATGGAATATAAAGTTAGCTAGGAGTTTATTGATGCAGGACACTTTCCCAAGTCTTGAGATTTTCAGCAACATTAAGAAAAATGGTCTTAAAGGTGGGCCAGTAAATTTGCTTAGTCCATACACTCTCTACCTCTGGCCTGACTAGAAATTTATAACCCCAAATTTTCTCTATTCTTTTTTTTCCTTTCAGTTGTGTTCAAGTTTATGATGTGCTTCTGGAAAGCTTTAGAAGAAACCTAGGCACTTCAAATAATGTCTCATCAAGAATCTTATGGGATCATCAACCACTTCAACCACTTGCATTTCCTTTTCTTTCTTTTTTTTTTTTTTTCTTTTTCTTTTGAGACAGAGTCTCACTCTTCACCCAGGCTGGAGTGACATGGTGCAGTCTGGGCTCACTACAACCTCTGCCTCTCGGGCTCAAGCAATCCTCCTACCTCGGCCTCTTAAGTGGTTGAGATCAAAGGCATACACCACCATACCCTGCTAATTTTTTGTATGCTTGTAGAGACAGGGTTTTGCCATGTTGCCCAGGCTGGTCTCCAACTCCTGGGCTCAAGGGATCTGCCCAACTTGACTTCCCAAAGTGCTCGGATTACATGCGTGAGCCACCTTGCCTGGCCTGCATTTCTTTATGGTAATATTGCTAATAAAGTAGTTCTATGCCATGGGAAAATAAAATCATCAACCTGTACCCATTTTATGTTAATATTTTATTCTTCCTTAGTCAGATTGACAGATCCGTTTCAACCTTATTGTGGTTAATTTTATATCTTGACTTGACTAGCTGTGGAGTGTCCAGATTAAGCATTATTTCAAGGTGTCTCTGTGAGGGTGTTTCTGGATGAGATTGGCGTTTGAATTGGTGGACTCAGTAAAGTAGATTGCCCTCCCACTGTGGCTGGGCATCATCAAATCTATTGAGAGCCTGAATAGAACAAAAGACAGAGGAAGGAGAAATTCTCCCCTTTTGCTTCTAGTCTGCCTGCTTGAGCTAGGACATTTTCTCTCGTCTTTTTAGGTCCTCTCACTAGAATTTACACTATCAGCTCCACTGGTTCTCAGGCCTTTGGACTCTGATTGATTTACATTACTGGCTTTCCTGTGTCTCCAGCTTGCAGATGGCAGATCATGGGATTTCTCAGCCTCCGTAATCATATGAGCCAACTCTTTATCATAAATCTTATCTCTCCCCCTGCTGCCCACTGACTCTGTTTCTCTGGAGAATCCTGACTAATACAAACCCTAAAATTCTGCTATCTAATTATAACATTATAAATATAACATTATACATTACATTTCATGTATCACAATTTATTATAATTTACAAGTTGGATTTATATATGCCTTTGGCCATCTCAAATTGGCTCCAAAAATAAGGAAATGCATGTCTGTCATAACAAATGTCTATAGCTGAGGTGGCTGCAGGTGAGTTACAATCATCAAGAACAAAGTCGTAAAAGAACCAGGTTATTTCCTTTCTTTGCTTTATCCTCCTCAGTGTTTTCTCTTTGCCCTCAGATTGTTTGTCTTCCTTCATTGTTGCAAGAGGTCTGAAGAAGTTCCCGAATTTAGATCTAGACTCAGTATATCTGGGGTAAGTGAGTTAGATCTAGACTCAGTATACCTGGGGAAAGTGAGAGAGAGAGGGGGAAAAGCACAACTCCTTAATGTCTCCTTATCAAGAGCTAGAAAAATCATTGTTGGAATCCCCTCCAAAAGACTGCTGCTCTCATATGGGTTACTCACCCAAACCAAAACAATAAACAGCCTAGAAACTAGGACAATCACTACCAACACTCATTATAATTTATCCCAAGCTGTGGGTAAGATTATCTTTCCTGTGGTCTTGTGGTAACTGAACAAAGGCAGGATTTTGTTAGTGAGGAAGACCGGGAAATTAATGATATATATCAGTTGTATCAGCCATCTGATCTTCAACAAAGCTAACACAAATAAGCAATGGGCAAAGGTCTCCCCATTCAATAATGGTGTTGGGATAGATGGCAAGCCATATGCAGAAGAATGAAACTGGACCCCTACCTTCCACCATGTACAAAAATTAACTCAAGATGGAGTAAAGATTTAAATGTGAGACCTCAAACTATACGAATCCTAGAAGAAAACCTAGGAAACACTATTCTGGACATTGGCCTTTGGAAAGAATTTATGACTAAGTCCTCAAAAACAATTTCAACAAAAACAAAAATTGACAAATGACACTTCATTAAATGAAAGAGTTTCTGTATGGTAAAAGAAACTATCAACAGAGTAAAGAGACAACCTACAGATTGGGTAAAAATATTCACAAACTATGTATCCAACAAAGCCCTAATAGCCAGAAACTATATTGCTTAAGAGAATTTAAGCAACTGAACAATCAAAAAAACAAAAACAACAACAACAAAAAAAAACCAAATAACTCCATTAAAAAGTTGGCAAAATACATGAACAGACACTTCTCAAAAGAAGGCATATAAACAGCCACCAAACATATGAAAAATAGTCCACATTACTAATCATCAGAGAAATGAAAATCAAAACCACAAGGAGATACCATCTCACACCATTCAGAATGGCTATTTTTTTAAAGTCAAAAAAACAGATGCTGGAGAGGCTGCAAAGAAAAGGGAACTCTTATACACTGTCGATGGGAATGTAAATGAGTTCAAGCCACTGTGGAAAGCAGTTTGGAGATTTCTCAAAGCACTTAAAACAGAACTACCCAGTAATCCCATTGCTGGGTATATACCCAAAGAAAAATAGATCATGCTTCCAAAAAGATGCCTGCACTCACACATTCATTGTAGGGCTGTTCACAATAGTGAAGACGTGGAACCAACCTAGGTGCCCATCAACAGGATGTTGGATAAAGAAAATGTGACACTTATACACCATGAAGTACTATGCAAACAGAAAATGAAATGATTTCCTTTGCAGCAATGAGAATGCAACTGATGGCGATTATCCTAAGTGAATTAACACAGGAACAGAAAAACAAATACTGCATGTTCTCACTTACAAGTGGCAGTTACATATGGAGAACTCATGGACATAAAAATGGGAACAACAGACACTGGGGACTCCTGTAGGGGGTGGAAGAGAGGGAGGCAAGGGTTGAAAAACTAACTCTTGGGTAGTGTGCTCAGTATCTGAGTGACGGGGTAATCATATCCCAAACCTCAGCATCACGCACTATACTCAGGTAACAAATCTACGCATGTACCTCCTGAATCCAAAATAAAAGTTGAAATAATTTTTTAAAAATCAGCTGTATCTGCTCTTCACAACTTTTAGTGCAGAGGCTGAGAGCAGGTAATGAAGGTATTATCCAGGCAACATTCAGCGCAACCAGCCATGTTCATGCTAGGTGCTCCATAGCAATGTGATCTAGAAGCTGCTGTCCATCATTCTGAGTATGGCTGCAGAAACAGAGAGCAGTTGGTACTTCACTTCTGCTATTGCAACAAAAGAGACCAGAGTCTTGTGATCTAAACTCAACATTTGAAGGCAACCTGAGAATACTCCTAAAAAGAGGATAATAAACAACAGCAGATCAAGCAGCTTTGTTTTGTGCTCTTGGCCACAGCAAATGTGTTTGGTATATCACTGGCAGCTGCAACGCTCACCATCAGTCCTACATAGTATTAAAGAAAGATGTTTCTAAATATCTCTGCACAGCCAGTTTCCATAGCCTTGCATCCATGCCAAATACTTAATATGAGCCAAGGTCTTTTAGAGTTGACAATTCATATGTAGACTTTGGTATACTTTGCTTTATGTTTGCCAGATATGTCTGAAACATATGTTGTATCAATCGAAATATATTTTAAATTGATAATTGGGCTACTTCTTGAAGCAAAATTATAGGGAAAACTGGTAAATGAAGAAAATCCTAGCTGAAGTAAATAATCCCTTCCTCCTTTGTGTAAATTTAGATTTATGCATGCTGAGTTTTATATTCAGTTAGACTGAATTTAACTGTTCTCTGTAGTTTCAAATATCTATCTTAATGATTGTCACATCATATATGGGAATGATAAAATAATTTTACATGTAGAAACACTTTTTATCTGAAAAAGGATTAAATCCTATAAGATGAAAATACACAAAAGTGTTTGAAAGTTAAATTTTAAAATGTAAAGTACAAAAATCATCAAACCCATTTAGTGGATCTACATTTCCACAATCGACCTTCATAAAAAATTATACGACCTTCATAAAAAATTATACTTTCGGCCGGGCGTGGTGGCTCACGCCTGTAATCCCAGCACTTTGGGAGGCCGAGGCGGGTGGATCACAAGGTCAGGAGATCGAGACCACGGTGAAACCCCGTCTCTACTAAAAATACAAAAAATTAGCCGGGCGCGGTTGTGGGCGCCTGTAGTCCCAGCTACTCGGGAGGCTGAGGCAGGAGAATGGCGTGAACCCGGGAGGCGGAGCTTGCAGTGAGCCGAGATCGCGCCACTGCACTCCAGCCTGGGCAACAGAGCGAGACTCCGTCTCAAAAAAAAAAAAAAAAAAAAAATTATACTTTCATCACTTATCCTATTCATGAAACAAAACTATCAAAAATTGAATATATAAAAACCTTTGCACATGCGTTTTGTATTCCTTCTGCTTACCGTTTGTAAGTTACTTAGTTCAGCCAGATTCAAAGACGTGTTCGTTCAGTGTAAAGAATCACACTCCCATAGATTGCAACAACCTTAAACCAACCTTTGCTATAAGGAGAATTAGCTTTGTCATTGCTCTAGTTTTACTGTGCTCCTATAGACTGTGGGTGTTCACATTAGCTATGTGTGCATTAGATTGGATGGATTAACAAACTTAACTGACCTCCACAATTCTGATTTTGTTTTGTTGTTTATATGTATGCTTGGTGGTAGGTTTTTGGGTTGGTGGGTTGGTGGGTTGGTTGGTTGGTTGGTTCGTTGGTTGCTTTGAAGATGGAAACACCCAACAAAACCATAGTACAATATTCCATGAAATAACACAAAAGCCATTTGTATCTTTTGGAATTTGGTGCACTCCATATTATAGAAAAAGAAAAATAAATAGATAAACAAGGCTTAAACAAAATAGAGTTTTATTTTTCTCATAGGCAAAGTGAATCTGGAGGATGCAGTCAAGACCATGGAAGTTCCAGGATCCTCAGGCTCATGCTCTTTCTTTATCTCTGTTCCACCTCTGAGCCTGTGGCTTCTGTCATCAAGTAAACTCGTAGTCCAAGTCAGCTGCCAAAAGTTCTGTCGCTTTGTTCACCATCCAGGAAGCAGTTGAGTCAGCTTCCCCTAGCATTATTCCCAGAAAGTCAACACAATGCATTTATTAAAACGTTATTAACCAGAACTACTAGAAAATGAAATATTTTAGATGGGTACATTACATCCCCAAATAAAATTTAGATTCTCCAACTAAGGATGAAATCAAAGATGTATAGGCATTTGCTGACTGGCCTTTTTCACATACTTCCGGAGCAAAGAGGACAAATGAAGAGGAAGAGGAGGAAGAAGAGAAAGGAGAAAACAAGTTTTAAATGCATTTTTTAAAAGTATCTGGAGGTAAAGAAGTGGCTTATTTGCTGCAGAGACAGTAAATGGGTTATCATTCCTGTCAAAATTCAGCTGTCTGCTTAAACAGATCTCAGATTTTGACTGACATCTCCCAAATGCTCAAATCCGAGGCATATCACAACTGCCTTTCTAACAAGCCAAAACCTTATTTTCCACATTTTTGCTTAGGTTTACCAACTGCATCCATTATCATAATAAATAAAACACAGAGGTGATAGTTCAATTATCAGATGTAATAAGGCCAAAGAGGGTAGCTTGTAATCACATTAGGAAGTTCATTTTTGACAGTTTATAACATCCCAAACTGAAGTACTTCCCGATCGCAACTAGTTTTCTAACTTAAACCAGATTTTTCTCAATAAATAGTAGAGAAAATAAAAATATTAATATCATGAGAGAATTAAACTTTGGTTATAGCAAAGGTTTCCTGTCAGTTCTCATAAACATCCAAAAAGAAAAGCAAAACTAAGCCAATCTCTAGTTTTCTAAACACTGTTCAGAAGTGCTTTAAATGGATCTCTTGGGAATAAGTGCTCATGTATAATTGTTTTAATGTATGTACATTTTATTTTTAAAAAATCAGAGCAATTAACCTAGTTGGGGCAGATGTCATAGCAATAATTACCAGAATATATTTAGAAAAAGGTGACACAAGTGTAGTTCCATAGTCTTTTATCAGACATGAAGGCTTACTTCTGTCAGCAGTGTTAAAATTACTTGTACATTTTCTATTTTGAGCTCAATTCAGGTGGCTTGAGGGAGGTGGAGAGGAGAGACAAGAAAATAAAAAAATTAAACATTGACCAAGTACCACTATGTACCAGATACCATATTAATTGTTCTGTGTGTATTTTCATATTTATCTGCCATAATTAATTTATGAACATGTTTTTAGTCCCATTTTATTGGCAGGAAAAGAAGTACAGACAGAATAAGGTCTTTCTTAACACGTTTACTGGGTGGACAAGCAGCCTGTGTTGCCCCAGTCTAAAGGGACAGCACACCTAACATGTTTGTTCAGGTTGTTACATCCTCAGAAGTTATGCATATATTTAAAAGCTTCTTAAAGACAAACAGGGTAGGGACTGCATGAGGGAAGAGGAAATACACTTCCAAGTAAGGATTTAGGGACCAAATTTACTCCCTTCTGGAAAGTGAGGTATAAAACCGAACTTGGTAGCTTTGGAGCCAAGATAGTAAAAATGGACTCCCTTGCAGCTAAAAGGCAGGCTATATGAATTTTGGAGGCTTCCTGGAGTATGTTCTAAAAAATCACATTTCTTCATTCTGAAAAATAAATAAGCAGTTGACTGGAGCAGAACAAGAGATAACTCCTGCTAGATAAACTTTTTTAGGATAGTGGTGGTAGTACAGGGACTTTGGAAATTTGGACAGTGGTAGAAAGCGTGAAGTATAGTGAGAGTAGCACAAATGGCAACAGACAATTGGGTCCTGTGGAGAAAAGCAAGGAAAAAGCATTTTGTCACAGGGGTGAACTTGTGAGAAGCCATGGTGAATAGGCAGGACAACAGGGCATATCTTTTCTGGGTGTCACTGAAGCCTTTGATTCATTGTGTTTAAGAAAATAGAATCTCGGGATCCCAAACTCACCATGCCAAAGGGAAAGTTAAGCTTGGGAACTGAGTCATGCAAAAATTTGCCTGCCTTTTGTTCCCAAGCAGATAGCTGCAATTTCACCACGCTATGTCATAGCCTCATACTTAAGTTAGTTTACAGCAATGATAAAAGGTCATATATCTGCCCAGATAGCCTTGCTCACAAACTGCTCTCAAGTAAATTCCATGTGGGCCCCCAATTCTTTCAGAATATACATCTTCTCTGTAAGTAGCCCTAAAACAGAGTTCTGTTGAATCTCACCCTGACAATGTAAGTTACCAGTTTATCTTCATCAGTATGGAACAAGGACAAGATGAGGAATCAGCCTCTGCTCACCCCGAGACAAATGTATAATGTACTTCTTCCTCTACTCAGTCTTTATTTACATTTATCTTATGTAAAATGTAGAAATGCACTTCCTCCTCTACTCACTGTTTTCATGTTTATCTTATGTAAAATGTAGATTTATGAGCTCAAGACAAATGCCTAATTGACTTTTCTTCTACCCCTCTTTTCACACATAAAATGTAGATTCACTCAGCACTAATCAAAGAATATAAACACTTGCCTCATTGCCTACTCTCCCCACCCCATTTTTCTTCCTTTTTCTAAATCAGTGGAGACCTGCCTCAGACACTTCTTGGTTTACAAGTGTTAAGTAGACACACTTTAGAAGGAGTCTGAGGACTATGTCAATATTTATGACCCAGGAGGCACACAGGATGTGGAAGAGAAAGAAACTCATGAACCACTGCCAGAATGTCCCCACCCAGTGAAAGTATTTATGTGTGTTTTGTAACAAATTCCAGCCAAGCTGAAGTAAGGGGGCCTAGTTTAAGAAACACTACTTCATTAATGAGCACACATGCACACACACGCACACACACACACACACACACACATATGCACATCACTTTCTATCATCTAAAACAATTTTACTCTCTAACTCTCATTATCCTACAAGTGAAAAGGAAGAATGAGGAAGTGAACAAATCACTGCTAAAGATAAAGCATCCCTCATCTCTAGTTTGTTCTTGATGCCTGATAGGGCTGTTTATGAGGAGGTAGAAATAAGGAGAATGTGGACTAAAAATGATAAGGTCACTTTATTTGGAATATACAGCTTATTCTCATCACACCTTTTCAATTCTAAATCGTCAAGAAGACACTGTATTACTGAATGCACTTAGTTGGTTATTTTGCTGTTTCCTTTTCCAAGCAATTTGAAATGATCACATCATTCTTCATTATCTCTCTGAAGAGTTCACATGTTTCCTGTCTATCCAGTTTTTATTTGATACAGGAAGCTCATAAATAATAGCTGAAATTTTACAGAAATATTTAATGGTAATTGTTTCTGTGACTATATATTCAACTAGTTTCTCTGTCTAAAATAGAAGATTAGCGCAGCAACACTGGTTTCTGCAGTTGGCTTACAATTTCACATAGGTGAATAACTAAATAAAAGGAAGCAGAGAAAAGTAAAATTGGTAGTAACATTTACTGAATGCTTTTTCTTCCCATTGTATTGGACCCAGCACATGCCATTCATAGAAGTGTAATACATGTTGCAGCCAAGTGCAGCAGAACTTTAAAGTTGAATGTTTTTTAATCCATAAGAATAAGTCCTTTCAATTTCCAGGGTAAGAAAACTAAACTTGATGTCTAATCAGTTTTCTTCATGGTACAGTAATCACTCTTATTGTCAATAGGAAGAATATTTACTCTCAGTAAATCATAAAACCTCAAACATGAACTGGGCGCGGTGATACATGCTTATAGTATAAGCTACTTGAGAGGCTGAGGCAGGATGATTACTTAAGCCCTGGAGTTAAAGGATGCAATGAGCTATGATCACACTAGTGTACTTCAGCCTGGCCAATGGAGTGAGATCCCATCTCTAAGCAAATCAATTTTTTAAATTTTTAAAATAATAGATTAATAACACAAAGACTCTCAAACATGATCTGGGAAAATGAACAGCATAACCATACTGTATAACAGCCAGCTCTGTCTTGGTACTGAGGTTCTTCAATCACAGCCACTTGTAGATCTATTGTTTGAAGCCACACAAACCCTGTTTTCATTTCCTTGTGACAAAGATGAATTGAGTGGCTGGTTTGGAAAATAGAAACCTTACGGTAGACTGAGAGGTTTTCTAGCCACATATGAATGACTAGAAAGTACCATGTATAATATTTCCACCAGCTAAATAGCTTCTTTCAAAGTGTTGTGGATAAAGTGGTCACAGAGTTCAGTTACCACAGAATTAGTGACATTGAACTTCAAATAAATCATGGTAAACAGACAAACAAAAAAGCTTGCTAAAGAACACAGGAAGAGGCAGGAGGTCCTGTATCACTCAAAGTCTGGAGTTATACACACACAGGTCCTAAGGCTAGCGTCTGTAGCTGAAAAAAAGGGAATTTGCTAGATATCCAATAGTTTGTCCTTTCTTACTGCCCTTAACACCAAACCCTATCCTTTGAGGTTAAGATTAGTTGTGGACTCTTGGAGAAACCCTGGAGATCTTGTTTATTTGTACACAATAACTGATGGCTCTCAGATTTTTCTGCCCCCAAGGAGGATTTATGCTTCACAGTCCTGACCCTTGTAAGTGGGACATAACCAACTGATAGACTTTAAGTAATTTGAGAAGAAAACATGCTTCAAGGATTTGAAGCAATTCAAGAAGGAGACATCATTTGGTTACTAACAAATCAGCAGTTACTGCAGTATGTCTGGATCTGTGCTGACCATCAGCCTTGCCTTGGCAGGCTTTACATGCTCATATCTTCACAAGATTTTGGGCAGATGATGATCCATTGAATGTAGCATAATGCACCAGGTGCAACAAGACATAATTGGACTTCTAGGAAATCACAGAAGAGGAAACAACTATCTCTATATATAAGAGGGAGCAGGTACCTCTGCCTGAGTTTCAAGAAGCACTACATAGAAAAGGTCGCTTTTAAAATCTGAGTAGGAATTTGCCAAGTAGGGATTGGAGTGCACAGATAGAAAGGCATTCCAGAAGGACAAGTCAACATTTGCAAATAATTTGAAGTATGTTTGGGAAATGGCGAGTAATTCAATATGGCTACAACATAGCATTTATAAACAGGAATGGCAGGAAGTGAGGCTGGAGACACATGTAAGAGCCACAATATGAAGGACTCAGCAACTACTGCATACAGCATGATGGCTGCCTTCAATAGAGACAAAGTCATGTTCTTTCTCTTACTTCCCCTACTTTGTTTCTTCCACCATTTCCTCTATGTCCACTCAGACACTTCATTTTCCTTATTCAATAGAGCCAGGTTTAGAATGGAATGAGCAGGATGCCCAGCAACTCTAGAGATAGGAATCTCCATCCTTGACTTGCTAAGAGCATGAGCAGAAATAGAAGTATTCCTGGAAACCATCTGTATTATGGATCATTGTTTATAAGCAGAAGAGGAAATGCTGGAAACAGAGTCTAACAGATGAAAATAGACAAATGCTCAGCTTTACACACAAAGAACTGGAGTTTTTACTTCCAATCACTATATAAAAACCTGCAGAGAAAATTACTCCAATCAATGAGAAAATACAGGATAAAATACAAAATTGTAAGTGTTTATGAGCTCATTAGAGAGCTGAGATCGCAGGGCAACCTAACAGTCTGAATCTCAGAGGGGACAAGACTTGAAAGAAAAATGAAGCATATGAAGTGCCTCCACTGTGGCATATCATGAGGAAAAGAACTAATCCCTGCAAACATGGGTAAGAAAAGAAATCAGTAAAATTTTAACAAATCACTACAGGTTCAGTGTGTACTAGTGTGTCCATCTGGAATAGCGGAAAGACCTAAACACAAGGCAATTTTATATTCCTAAGCTCATTTTCACAGGTTTCCATGGGATGTTCATGAGAAAGATTGCAGGATGGACAGGAAACTACAAACAAAGCCTCTCTCACTGGGCAGGTAAGGTGATCATTGTTATGGAATAAATTGTGCCCCACCAAAACTTTATATGTCCTGATGCAAAACTTGCATTTCCCTGGTGATTAGTGATATTGAGCAAAGCTTGAGGCATCACACTACTTGATTTTAAAATATACTATAAAACTATAGTAATCAAAACAGCACAGTCCTGGCATAAACACAGACATGTAGACCAGTGGAATACAGAATAGAGAACCAAGAAATAAATTCATGCATTTATGGTCAATTCCTCTCTGACAAGGAAACCAAGAACACACAATGAGAAAAGGACAGTCTCTTCAATAAATGGTGTTGGCAAAACTAGATATTCACATTCAGAGGAATAAAATTGGACCATTATCTCATACCACATACAAAAGTTTATTTGAATTGATTATAGACCTAAACATAAGACCCCAAACTGTAATACTACTAAAAGAAAACATGGGGAAAAACTTTTCAACTTCAGTCTGGGCAATGCATATGACCCTAAAGGCAACAAAAGCAAAAATAGACAAATGGGATTGCATCAAACTAAGAGCTTCTGCACAGCAAAGGAAACAATCAGCCGAGTGAAGAGAAAATCTATAAAATGGGAGAAAATGTGTGTAAACCATATAACTGATAAGACATTAATATCCAAAATATGTAAGGAATGCAAACATTCAATAGCACGAAAACAAGTAACTCAATTTAAGAAATGGGCAAAAGACCCAAATAGACATTTCTTGGAATAAGGCATGTAATTGTCACTTAATTGTCCTTCTGCCTAATTTTTCCCAGCTTCTCTTTGTTGACCACAATTTCATTCAAATCAGATTAGAACAACCCCTCTTTTAGAATTCATATATATATATATACACACACATATATAAATTATTGTTTTGAGATGGAGTCTCACTCTGTTGCAGGACTGGAGTGCAGTGGCATGATCTCGGCTCACTGCAATCTCCACCTCCCAGTTTCAAGCGATTCTCCTGCCTCAGCCTCCCGAATATCCGGGAGTACAGGCACGCACCACCACGCCCAGTTAATTTTTGTATTTTTAGTAGAGACGATGTTTCACCATGTTGGCCAGGATGGTATTGATCTGTTGAGCTTGTGATCTTCCCACCTCAGCCTCCCAAGTGCTGGGATTACAGATGTGAGCAACCGCGCCCAGCCATGGAATTCTTAAATGGATTCCTACCACTCTAAGAGTAAAAGCCAAACCTTGTTCGTGGTCTACAAAGCCCTATATCATTTGGCTCTGCTTAACTTTCCAGCTGTCCCTCTTTTGAGTCAAGCTATCTCTCAAATAGGGTCCTATATATTTGGTATTCCCTCTGTTTGGAATTTTATTCCACCAGATCATCATGTAACAAGTTTGATGAAAAGTCATTATTCACATATGTGAGAAAATAAGACACTTTAGCTTCAAAAGTCAATGGAAAACTCTTGCCTCTGATCACCTGCCACCGTTTCAATTTGTTCAAAACATATATATATCCCATTCTAATTTTTAAAAAGCTCATTTTTGTCATTAATTTGTTATAGTTCAATCAGGTTGTTAAAACCTCCGTCATCATGTCTCAGGTCTTCGCTGACCCTCCTACCTAGCATGGTTGCCCACTGCCACCACCGTCCCCACAAGCAGCATTTTATCACACAATTCTGCGCTGTCTTCACAGCATATAAGATTTCCAAAATGATCTAGTTTATTTAGGGTTTTTTAATTGCCTAAATTTATCACATCCTCATTCCCTAGAATAAGAACAGACAGGGTTTCTATTATGAAAAAGCCAATCTCCTGTGTCTGTTTCCATGTCCCTACAGTAAAAATGTTTATTTTGGCTTTAAATATAGGTTCTAAACATCAAAATATGAGTGTGGTCTAGAAGTGGTTTTCTGCCGAATGCATTAATTTGCAATTGAAGGAACCTCAACTCTGTAAGGATCCCAAAAATACGTGGATAGTGCCAAGCATTAAGTCTTTCAATATGGAAAGATAGAGCCATTGCCAGCTTGATTTACTGTTGTAAATTCTGAAATGGCAGCCAACTTTGAGTTTTACCAGAAAAGGTTAAAAGATCTAAGAAAATATCATGATTAAATATCTCGCTAATGATTCAGAAATCCATGAATTTGTTCTCCAATGAAAAAACGAATTTGCATCATTATTCCAGCAATGATCACCAGAGCACGCTTAAAACAAAGTGATGTGACATGTTTTAAAGATTTTTAAATGCTACCTAAAACAGGAGGAAAGTAAAATATATATATATATATATATATGTTTTATATATGTATATATTATTACCTAACAAATTTTTCAACTAAGACTTAGGTAAAGAAAAAAAAATACTATATTCTTTGTTATACGTTGTTTTATCCTTTAGGTATTTCCATTATAAAAGTAAATTTTACAGAGTGATTTAATAAACTACTTCAATTTAAATAGCTATGCTTTCTTTTCCCTGAAGACATCCCTCTTTTGTGATTAATGCTTAAAGAAAAGTAAAACGATTTCTGTACTAATCTATGGAGTGCTAGGAACCAGCAGCCAAGAAAACATGATGCAAATTTTTAAGGTAGTCCAAAGTTCAGTCCTCTCAGGAACTTTTAGGCAATCAACAGGAGATTGTTATGAAAAAAGGAAACAAAACAAAACTCATAAAAACCTTATTTTTAAAGATCTATGAACGCAGTGTGGTGTTAACACAACTTTACAACACTGCATGTCATGTCACTGGGCGAACAAGAGCAATTCCATAGAGCCATGAAATACTGAGTTTTCGTTAAATTATTATTAGCTCATTAAAACCATCACACCTGATTCTTGAGTAATTAACATGACCGAGTTATGGCTCTGAAATAAAATGATGGGTAGGTGCCCAGCAGCAATAATAAAGCCACCAGGTAAGGTAGGAAAGAGGAGCAGAATGCTAAGCAGCACTGGCATCAATAAGAAGAAATAATAATATTTTTGTTTGCAAAAGGTACTAACACTTTCATCTGAAGCCATGACCTAAGTAACCTGGCATATTTAGCTTGCCTACTGGGTTTTTTTCTGAACTAGCATGATTACAATAAAGAAATGGCATATTGAGCATATGTCCTCAGTATCTTTGAATGAACTAGCAAGTTGAACTACCTTTTCAAACTGTTTTCTTTTCTTTCTCTTTTTTTCTTTTTAACTGAATAAATGTGAGTGTTTGTGAAAGTTCATGGACTCACAGCTCCAGAGACAGTTGCTCCTTATATTCATAAGCACTGATTCGTAGTTGGTGGTATGGATGCTGCCCAGGAGATGGGTTCAGTCTACATGCTTGATGAACTCTGGGTTTGCCAATGAAGTTGTTGACAAAGGTGGCAATTAGCATCAGGAAGAGAACAGTCAATACAACAAAATCTAAGAGAACAGCTGAATTTCCATTGTGTGTGTGTGTGTGTGTGTGTGTGTGTGTGTGTATGTGTGTGTGTGTATCTCTACCGGACTATAAATCAAAATTGAGGTACCCAGGGGAGATAATGGTATTGTTCAGATCATAGTGTAATGGCAGATACTATGTGCCACCTTGCCTTTTGAATCTTTAAAATTCATTTCTGTACTGGTAGAGAAAAGGTAACTTTAGAAAAAGTAGTACAACAAGAAGTGTTTTGTCCTCCTAATTAAATCGACAGTTGGACTTCTAACATCTCCTTTTCCCAGATTCCTAAATACCACAGGCATATATCTCTTTTTAAATATTCAAAATTTTAGGAAAAAATTAACAGGCACCAGGCAATTAGAACTGAAGGACACCATATTGAACTGAAAAGATTCTGACTGTAAACAGTAAATATAATATCATACAAAGGCTTCACATTCGCCTCTGATTTTTTCGTAGATTTTTGGTTCCGTCTTTCATTTTTGCCAACTCCTCCTCTACGCATAACTATTCAGTATCCAGTATTTCTCAAAATGTCAACTTACTCACATTTTTAGTGGAGAGCTAGGAGTCAGTTGCCTGTTTAGTGAACTGAAAAGACCACAAACTGAAATCAGTAAGAATTGAGTTTACCAAACTAGACCTACTAATTCTAAATGAATGACCTCGAACAAAGTATACCACCACCCTGAACATCTCTTTTTCTAAATGTAAAATGAGTAAAATAAGATACGCATTGGAAAAAAAGGATAATAGCTGTAGAAAGTATTGCCATTCAATAGAGTAGTTTATCAATGTTAAGAGCATGATCTATAATCTAATCAAACTCTTCTGTAGATAATATATACGAATAGTAGTGAGTTAAAATTTTATGCCTCATCAAATAGTGATTTTAAATTTGAGCACATCAAAACAAGTAAAAGTGGAGTAATAAGACTAGTTTTTAAAAAAATAGAAAACAATTGTGGCCCTTCTAACTACTATATATTATACTCATTCAAAAAACCTGTGTTGATTATGACACTTTGGAGAATGCTCTTTAGGAAATTTTGGGCTATCATCAGATAATGTATGACATTAGTCCGTAGGCTAACTGTAGGGGAGGATATAATGAGTAATGTGAAATAGAAAATGATTTCAATAGCTTTAGCTTTAGTATTATGATCCATGTAATCAAATGATAAATAATCCCTTGCTAGCCTCACCTCATACCAGGGGCTCTAATTTTTCTCTGCCTAAAGAAGGACAGATTATATTATTCTTCCCCCTTACTCTACCTTGTTGTTAGAGATGGCTGATTGGCTTGAACTGGGACAGGTACATGCCACAGGAACTAATGCTATAAAAACACTATTTGAGAATGCTGCAATAGTGAAAAATTATATTACTTTGATGTATAATTTGTATTGGGTGCTTTATCTCTACTACAAATACTTTTCTGCACTTTCATTAGAGTTTCATAAATTGAATGAAATTGAATAATGTGAAACAAGAAAGAACTCCTTTATGGTGGCTCCAAAATAATATTATAGAACCCAGAGTCTATCAAATTATCTTGGTGAATTACATCCACTTAATAACATTGAGCCTTCATTGCACTGAAATTAACCACGTTTTCTTTTGACTCTTAGAGCAGTATGAAAGCTATTTGGCAGCATTATGAGTAAAAATGCTGATAATTATTGATTCTATTTTTATACTTCTAATCATATATACAGAAGAAATAATTTAAAAGAAACAAAGAATCCTTATGCCAATATATTTATTGCAGAGCTATTTATGTTTCTAAAAATATTGGAAACAACATATAGGCCAGAATAGATAAGCATTAATATAAATTCAGGTTGGTTCATAACACGGGAAATTATGCAACCATTATAATGTTTACAGAACTATACCAGAACATATGCTCCTGTTGCCATATTTAGTGAAAAAGTAATAATATATACTGTTAAATTATTATATATAATTATATAAAATTATATATACTGTGATTTCAACTGTGTAAAAAATATTCAAATACAAAAGATTAAAAGAAATAGATCAAAATATTAATGCTTATTCTTGTATAACGAGAATTTTTTTCTATTTATTTGAACTCATGTACTTATTACGATAGTATATGTTCCTTCATAATTAGAAGCAATTTATAAACAATAAAATAATACAGGCATTATTGAGCTCCAGAAGAAAAGGAAGTTCAGGGAAATTTAATAATTGCCTATGTGTTCACAGAGTAAATCTCAGAGGAAAGTAAACTTTTAAAATAATACTGAAACTAGAATGTTGGCAAAAAATGTTTTTGATTTATTGCTGAGTTATTCCTCCAGTATACCAGAAGATCTGATAAGACGCTAAAAGTCTTTGAAACTTCTATATCAAAAGCATCTTTTCACCTCCTAAATCAACCTGAAATTTGAAAAAAAAAAATGTTCATGATTTTTTAAAATGTGCCAGTCTATGTACCATCTTTAGAATGCTTGCCATGGTATCTGATATTCCAGTAATATATCACTGTGCTGTGTCACCTCGTGAAGACAGACTGATCAGAGATGACTTGCAAGACATTGAGTGGTTTCCCTAATACTGTGTGGCTTAAATATATCCTTGACGCTACCAATCACTGGAGAATAAATTTTCTGAAAAAAAAAAAAAAAAGACTTTCATAAGAAAAAAAGGCATGGTTTAATTTAAATGCTATATTATCTAAAGAGAAAGAAACATTAGCATGAGTATGTATAACACATAGAGGATACCTGATGATATAAAGCATGAAGCATGATTCTAAAAAGGAACTTAAGTTTAGACTATCAACTGAGTAGAAACCATTCCAAGCAGGTGAGAAACAATCATGAATAGGAAGGAATTCCATAGTCTTTCTAGCTAACCCATTTAATTCTGAATATGCACCAGAGAAAGCAGGCTATTCTTTAAATAAAGTCAGTGAGTTTTACTTACTGATTCACATCATCTCTCTCTCTCTCATGTGGGACAACAAAGGGACCTTAGTGATGAGGAAATATTGTCTTCCCATAAATGGATAGGATTTGGGAATCTATATTAACTTCCAAAGTTAATATAGATAATATTTATAAGGACACATATAATAAATGAGAAGCCAATTTTACTATATAAATTACGTTGAGACAGCAAACTAGTGCCATTTGTAATATGAGACCTGAAATACAGGTAGATGGTAGATTAGATAGATAGATAGATAGATAGATAGATAGATAGATAGATAGATAGATAGATAGATAGATAATCCTCACCCCCCAAATAAAAAGAGTCTCATGTCCTGAGAAGTGACAACCTAGAACAATTCATGGAACCACTAATAGCTCCACTAATAGCTTTACATCCACAAGGATAGCATGGGGAGTAGAGATAAGATTTTCCCCCAGAAGCAGCTGGGAAAGGATCTCCATCATTGCCAAGATCCTTGCTCTGACTTTTTTCTCTACTTCTTTCTGCTTTTCAGTTTCTTTTTCTCTTAAAAACTGGCTTCCTCCCAGAGAGAGCAGCAGGGACTCCGGCAGTTTCCAGGCACCCTTCTGACTGTCCCACTGCCATGCCAACTCCTTCTTGGTTCTTTTATTTATTTATTTATTTATTTATTTTTTTATTTTAAGTTTCGTGATAGCTGCAGGTTTGTTACATAGGTAAACATGTGTCATGATGGTTTACTGCACCTATTAATCCATCACCTAGGTATTAAGCCCCAAATAGCTATTTGTCCTGATGCTCTCCCTCCCCTCGCAACCACCCACTGGCCCCGGTGTGTGTTTTTCCCCTTCCTGTGACTATGTGTTCTCATTGTTCACCTCTCACTTATGACTGAGAAAATGCAGTGTTTGGTTTTCTGTTCCTGTGTTAGTTTGCTGAGGATGATGGCTTCCAACTTCATTCATGTCCCTGCAAAAGACATGATCTCATTTCTTTTTATGGCTGCATAGTATTCCATGGTACATATGTACCACATTTCCTTTATCAGGTCTATCATGGCTGGGCATTTGGGTTGGTTCTATGTCTTTGCTATTGTGAATAGTGCTGCAATAAACATACGTGTGCATGCATCTTTATAACAGAATGATTTACATTCTTTTGGATATACACCCACGAATGGGATTGCTGGGTCAAATGGTACCTCAATAGATGCAGAAAAGGCCTTGATATAATTCAAAATCCATTCCTGTTAAAAACTCTCAATAAACTAGGTATTAATAGAATATATCTCAAAATAGTAAGGGCTAATTTATGGCAAACCACAGCCAATATCATACTGAATGGGCAAAAGCTGGAAGCATTCCCTTTGAAAACTGGCACAAGACAATGATGCCCACTCTCACCACTCCTATTCAACGTAGTATTGGAAGTTCTGGCCAGGGCAATCAGGCAAGAGAAAGAAATAAAGAGTATTCAAATAGGAAGAGAGGAAGTCAAATTGTCTCTGTTTGCAGATTACATGATCCTGTATTTAGAAAACCCCATTCTCTCTGCCCAAAAGCTCCTTAAGCTGATAAGTAACTTCAGCAAAGTCTCAGGATACAATATCAGTGTGCAAAAATCACAAGCGTCATTATATTATCAAGAATAGACAAGCAGAGAGCCAAATTGTGAATGAACTCCCATTCACAATGGCTACAAAGAGAATGAAATACCTAGGAATCCAGCTAACAAGGGACATGAAGGACTTCTTTAAGAACTACAAACCAATGCTCAAGGAAATAAGAGAGGACACAAACAAATGGAAAAACATTCCATCCTCATGGATAGGAAGAATCAATATCATGAAAATGGCCATACTGCCCAAAGTAATTCATAGATTCAATGATATTCCCATCAAACTACCCCTTAGTTCCAGTGTGCAAATTTCTGGGTAGGATGCTAATGAGCCCAATTTTGCCCATTATTTCTCTCTGATTTCATCATCTATGGCCAGGCTGGCAGGGTCACTTCCAGAGCCAGGTTCTCTGTGGATTGAAACACTGCAAGGAAAGGTTTTCTATTTGATTGTTTTTGGTCTCATCTCGACTCACTGCAATTTCCACCTCCCGGGTTCAAGCAATTCTCCTGCCTCAGCCTCCCGAGTAGCTGGGACTACAGGCGCCCGCCACCACGCCTGACTAATTTTTGTATTTTAGTAGAGACAGTTTTCACAGTGTTGGTGAGGCTAGTCTCGAACTCATGACCTCAAGTGATCCACCCACCTCGGCATCCCGAAGTGGGATTACAGGCGTGAGCCACCACACCCGGCCTCTTCTTTAGTCTTCTTGTTATCAGGACTAAATTTTTGGAACAAGATGCATTTGTCTTATACACAAAATTCCTCCACTCTGTGTTATATGGCAAACGTATTAACCCTATGATAAAAGCATGAAGATGCCTGTCCAAAGTTTTACCTTTATTTTTCAATAATACAAGTCCTGTTTTGTTCCCTAACACTTATCCAGAAATCCATGGAATCAGCACTCATCAGCCTTTCCTCATGATGGCACAAATAAAAAGTGACAATATTTGTAAGGCACACGGGGGTGATCAGCCTAGCATGTGAGCAACCTGACATATGAGGCCCAAGTGTTGCAGCAGCCAAAGATGAGGAGATCACTGTCTAGCAACTCTGTAGCATCGCCATTGGCTGCAACCCATCATGCATTACTTGGGATGTTGTCAGAAATGCAAATTCTTGGGCCCTACTCTAGACCTAAGGAATCAGAAACTGGAAGCATGGCCCAGCAATCTGCATTTAAACAAGTTCTCCAGGTGATTCTGACATACACTAATGTTAGAGAACCAATAAACCAATATACTATGGAATACTAACTGGGAAGCTCTGACCTAAATTGCCCTCAAGAGTCTTTCTATAACACAGGATGATTGAAAGATGGCAAAAGAGTCAGGAGGAAAATATTTGGAATGACAGAGTTTTAGAATCGGGGTGGTGTTAAAAATTCCTCACACCCAATAAGACGTGCTCATCAATCAATAGTAACCATGCCAACAGTCAGAGTGGACACATGCAGGTGTGTACTGCTTGAAAAGACTCCCTTAAGACTGCAGGGCAATTGTGCTCTATTTTCCATGATTTTTGTATGTATGTACTAGAATTGGCCCTGGCTTGTCCAGGTCCCATTGTTTAACTACTCTAACCAATCATGAGAATTTGACAGCTAAGATATCACAGATACCCTTACAAAATCAAATCTTCCTTCGTGGGGTCCAGGGAGGTAACTAATGGTCCAAAACACTAGGTTCTCCATAAAGTATTTATATATATGTAACTCAAAACATTAATAATCCACAAAAAGAGATATATTAATATTGGGAAGTCACAAAACCTCATCCTAACTTCTCTGTAACAGTGTGATTTTGTTAAGGATGAAAGCTCACACCACATAAGCCCAAAGCAATTCATGGCCAATGGCTTTTGCAAATGAGTAAACAGTTGAGAGATAATACATTGGTGACACTGCATGTACATACTGATTAATGTCTTGCCTAATTCCAAGTTTATTCACAGAACATAAGTATATACAATAGGCTTTTTCTAAATTTACTCTGCTTTGCACCCTGCTTTCCTTCTTTCTACAACTACATGCAAACTTTTGTCGTGTGAGCTATATGGGCCACTTTGCAAGGAATATCTGATTGATAAATAAAACCATATAAAATATTTAAAACACCGAAAGAAATATAGCAAGCATTTTCATCAAGGGTTCTTGCCCTTCCATCTTAGTCCATTTCTGTTCCTATAACAGAATACTTGCGACTCAGTAATTTACACTTAAAAAATATTTCTTATAGTTCTGAAGGTTGGAAAGTCCCACGGTAAGGGACCTATGTCTGGTGAGGGCCTTCTTGCTACTGAGACTCTCTGCAGAGTCTCAAGGTGGTATGAAGAGTGATGAGAAGGGGTATACTGGCACCCAGTTGGCTTTTGCTAGAGACCCACTCTCATGATAAATAACGTACTTCCATGATAACCAATTAGTCCCTTAACCCAATGAGGCATTAATTCATAAATCCGTTAATGAATTAATCATTCATGACAGCAGAGCCCTCATAACCCAATCATTTCTTAAGGGCCCCACCTATTAATACATTGGGGATTAACTTTCAACATGAGTTTCCGACAGAAAAAACATTTAAACTTTAGTGCCATCCCATTCAAGTTATAATATTTATAAGCCTGGGTACCCTTCATACTAGCCTCCTCACCTCTAAGAGCCAAATCCCAAAAGTAAGTAAGCCAGCTGTGTTTGGAATGTAGTTTGTTCCCTTCAAAACTCATGTTGAAATTTAGTTCCCAGTGCAGCATTGTTGGGAGGAGGGCCCAAGTGGGAGGCATTTGTGTCCTGAGGGCAGATCTCTCATGAATAGATTAATGCTGTCTTGGTGAGTAAATGAGTTCTCACTTTCACAGGAACAAATTTGTTCCCATGAGAGTGGGTTATTATAAAGTGATGTTCCTCTCCCTGTTTGGTCACCTCACGTGTCCGCTTCCTGTTTTATCCTCTGCCGTGTTATGATGCACCACAAAAGCCCTCACAAGAATTTGAACAGGTGCCAGCACCATGCTTTTGGACTTAACAGCCACCAGAATCATAAGCCAAATGAACTTTTCCTTATAAATTACTCAGCCTTAGGTATTCTATTATAGCAACACCAAAAAGACAAAGATAGAGCCCAAACTGATGCATATTTCTCTAAAAATTAAAGACTTTCAGCTGTGTTGTCATTGGGCTTTCCCCTGTATTCATCTTACATTTTTTTTTATAATTGAGCTTTAATTTTGAGATTATTATAGATTTATATGCATTTGTAAGAAATAACACAGAAAGATCACATGTATCCTTTTCCCTGTTTCTCCGATGAAAATATTTTGCAACACTATAGTACAGTATCACAGCCAGGATATAGACATGGATACAGTCCACATACAGAACACTTCCATCACCGCAGGGATCCCCCTTGCTACTCTTTTGTAGCCACATTCTCTTCCCCAACAATGCCAGGCAGCAACTTACCTATTTTTCATTCCCACAGCTTTACCATTTTGAGGAATTATATATTATGTAACTTTGGGGGACTGACTTTTTACACTCAGCGTAAATTACTTGAGATTCATTCAAATTATTGCATATATCAATAATTTGTTCCTTTTTACTACTGAGTAATGTTCCATGGTATGGATGTACCAAAGTTTAGCAATATACTCAATGGAGGATATCTGAGTTGTTTCCACTCTGTGTATACTGCCCAAAGCTGCTACAGACATTTGTGCAGGATTTCTATGTTTGTTTTAGACAGAGTTTCCCTCTTGTTGCCCAGGCTGGAGTGCAATGGCGCAATCTCTGCTCACTGCAACCTTGACCTCCCGGGTCCAAGTGGTTTTCCTGCCTCAGCCTCCCGAGTAGCTGAGATTACAGGCACATAATTACCTAGCTAATTTTGTATTTTGAGTACAGACGGGGTCTCACCATGCTGGCCAGGCTGGTTTCTAACTCCTGACCTCAGGTGATACATCTGCCTCAGTTTCCCAGAGTGCTGGGATTATAGGCGTGAGCCACTGCACCCTGCGCAGAGGTTTTTTGTTTGTTTGTTTGTTTTGTTTTGTTTTGTTTGTGTGTATAGAGAGTTTTTATTTCTCTGGGATAAATTCCTATGTGTGCAATAACTAGGTCATATGGTACTTACATGTTTACTTGTATAAGAAACTATCAAACTGTTTTCCAAAGCATCTGTACTATCTTACATGCCTACCAGCAATGTAAAATTAATCCAGTTTCTCTGCATGCCTATCAGCATTTGGTGTTAACGGTATTTTTTTAATATTAGTCATTCTACTAGGTACTCAGTTAAAACAATGAGGGGTACCTCATTGTCATCTCAATTTGCATTTCCCTAATGGCTAATGATGTTGATTTTTTTTTTAATTTGCTTATTTGCCATCTGTATATTCCTTTCAGTGAAATGTCTCTTGTGTCTTTTACCTAATTAGGTCTTTGTTTTTCTTTCTGTTTTTAACTGTTGAGTTTTGAGAGTTCTTTATATAATTTAAATACTAGTCCTTTGTCAGATATGTGGTTTGCAATATTTTCTTCCAGTCTATAACTTGCTTTTTCAACCTCTTAACAGTGTCTTTAGTGGAGTAAAGATTTTTAATTTTGATGGGGTCCAGTTATAAATTTTCCCCCCAAAATAGTTATGCTTTTGGGGTCTGTTTAAGAACTCTTTGACTAGATCTGAAATCTTTCTCCTCTTCTTTTTCTAAGTTGTATAGCCTTACACTTAACGTTCAAAACCATAATCTATCTTGAGTTATTTTCTTATATGGTGTGAAGCTTAATTTTTTCCCTTGCATGTCCAATTGTTCTAGCAGCGTTTGTTATAAAGGTTATCCTTTTTTTATTTAATTGCTTTTGCACATTTGTAAAAATAATCAACTGAGCATATTTGTGTGGATTTATCTGTTCTTTTCCATTGATCTATATCTAACTCTCTGCCACTACCACACTGTCTTGATTACTGTAGTTATATTGTAGGCCCCAGTATCAGATAGAGTGTTCCCTCTCATTTTTTTCTTCATTTTCAATATATAGTTTTCCTTTTCCAGTAATAGTTTTAGTTACCTTGTGCCTCTGTCTATATAAATTTTAGAATAAGTTGTCTATGTCTACAAAAAGCATTGCTGAGATTTTGAACATGTAAAAATTTTCAACAACACTTAGAAAATAAAACACAGAATCCTTCCAAACGAAACAAAAATAGAACATAATTTCTGAAAAAAAAGAGCAAACTTTTTAACATTCTCTTCAATCTGGGTGTCTAGTATTTTAATTGATTGTGTGGATATAGCATTTCTTGCCTTAAGTCTCCAAATTCATGTTCTATAGCACAGTTTTAATATTTTTTACAGGTTGTAAAAACAGAAAGAATGTGTGACACAGGCCATATGTAAGGCCACAAAGCCTGAAACATATGTGTCTCTTTACAGAAAAATCTCACTACCCTCTGTCCTACAGTGTCACACATTTGCATTATCAAGAATAAAAGGAAATAAATTGTTACACACTTAAAAATATAAGTCCTTACATATGTATACATGTGCCATGTTGGTGTGCTGTACCCATTAACTCATCATTTACATTAGGTATATCTCCTAATGCTATCCCTCCCCCCGCCCCACAATAGGACCCAGTGTGTGATGTTCCCCTTCCTGTGTCCAAGTGATCTCATTGTTCAATTCCCACCTATGAGTGAGAACATGCGGTATTTGGTTTTCTGTTCCTGCACGTTGTGCACATGTACCCTAGAACTTAAAGTATAATTTTTTAAAAATCCATTTATATCAGACATACAGTATTTAGTTTCACTAGGGACAATAAAAAGTTATCTTAATGGAGAAAAAAATATGTAAGTCCTTTAATAATAACTAAATTTATCAATGTATACACTTCTCTTTTGTCAAGTGAAAATCACCAAGTAAATAAATCTCTAAGCTGCTGAATGTAATACATTAAAATTATGTTAACCGACAATTTAAATGTCCAATTTAATGTAGTTTGTAAACTGAAAAGCACTACCCTATCTACATACAAGGTGTTATTATCATTCACATTATTAAAGCAAGAGAGTGTTATGAAAGCAGAATAGAGCACTTCTAACCACATGGATTCCTGAGCCAAGTGCTTTGAGTTTGAATCCCAGCTTTGCCCCTAACTGTGTTCTAAAGCAAGTATCTTAACTTCTCTGAGCTTCAATTTCCTCAGCTGTAAAATGAAGATAAAGACAGTATCTATATTATAGTGTCATAGCAAAGATTAAACATATAAAGGGTATTACAGTGGTTAAAACAGTTTCCTATGAAATAGGTCTTTCCTAGCAATACCATTGTTATTTATATGCCACACTACTTATTCATTGTTAACACGGTCCAGAAATCAACAACTTATTCATGTCACCAATATCTTAGGAGCTCATTTTTTTCATGTTACTTTTTATTTATAATATTTAAATTAAAGGCTGTGACATCATTATTCTTTCAACAGATATTGGTTAATAAACTAGCACAGCAAGCTGAGTATGGTGGCTCATGTCTGTAATCCCAGCACTTTCGGAGGCCAAGACTGATGGATCGCCTAAGGCCAGTAGTTCTAGAGCAGCCAGACCAATGTGGTGAAACCCCGTCTCTACTGAAAATACAAAAGAATTAGCCAGACGTATGGCACCTGTAATCCCAGGTATGTGGGAGGCTGAGGCAGGAGAATCGCTTGAGTCCAGGAGGCGGAGGTTGCAGTGAGCCGAGATCGTACCACTGCACTCTAGCCTGGGTGACCAAAGCAAGACTCCGCCTCAAAAATTAATAAATAATAATAATAAATAAAAATAAACTAGCACAGCAGTAGGCGCTGTGAGGGGAAGCAATGGTAAAACATACAGGTCTTGCCTTCATTAGAACTTCACAAAGGGCATCCTTGAAATTAGTACAAGGATAAACCTGAATATGTTACTCAATATAAAGGGATGTAAATTCTGTAACCTCTAATTGCCAACATATATGTTACAATACAGTTAAGTATATTCATATCAACAAAATGGATTTGTATTACCCACAAACCAGAAATCATAAAAATATAAGCAGAAAACTAAAAGGAAATTGCTCTGTGAATATGGAAATACCAAAAGGTTAGACTTTTTCTTTGCAATGTGAAACATTACCACAAGCTCCATGCTACAGACATGAATCATAAACCTTCTAATTGTGGCACAAAGTTATTGTATAGAATTTTTATATGAAAATCATGAAGTAGACACGAAAAAGAATGGCTGATTTGTCATCAAGTTTATAAATTGCACCCATAAAGGAAAACAAATTTATGACTATCAAAATGTATACTGAGCTGATAAATCAGAGTAGGGAGGCAAACTAAATATTTTCAGTGCAGGTTGAATCCCCCAGGGCTACCCACCTGCAGGCTAAAATGCAGTTAAACACAAGAATAAGGATTTTTTTCTATAGTCATTTTTAGTATATTTCGTTACCTCTCAAACTCAGATCTAATAACTCTTTTAAGTGCTGGTTCATTATTTTTAAAGCTCAAATGTTGTGTGTATTTCATGGAAGAGAAAAGGAAACATTTCTCTGTCTTCCTCCTTAACCCGTGCCCATTATCCAGTCATCCATTCTGATGAATGTCTTTATACCAAAGAGCTAAAAAAAACTTTTCCAGGAAAACATCTTTGAATGATGAAAATGTAGGACATATAAACATACATTTGTCAAAAGGCTATTTCAAGTGGATATCTCTAACATTTCCTACAAGATATTAACTTTTTTGTAAACCAGTGAATGAAAAGATGCACAACATTATGTTTCTATAAAATTCCTTTCGTTCCGGATAAGCTATTCCACATAAGAAGTACTAGAAGGATTTAAATAAAGTTTCTAAAGTGTTATTTCCTATTAATTACATATCCTTTGTCACTAAAATCTTTAACTTTTCTGGCCAGAAGGCATGAGACTGCTGACACTAGCATACAGTCAGAACTAAACCAGATGGAGAGGGCTTTTAGATTTCTGCATATATTAAGCAATAATATTCCACTTGAGATATCCTTTGCCTTTGTGCTTCATAAATACTTCATTAGGGTATAACAGGAATCCTAACTTCTCTATAATAGAAAATACCTCCCAACCCACTACATCTCTAGACAAAAGTCCCTCAATCTGGCTTTTGCTTAAATATAATATATTTAATCCTATACCAGAGACACACCATGTTCACTTTGAAGACCTCAAGGAGAATTAATACATGGAGGAGTAGTAATAAAAAGTTTAATGGTTTAATAAGTACCAAATTTCACTTTGCTTTAAAAATACAATTTTAAGTTTTTAAATATGTGAAATGGTTTTTTATAATAAAGTAATTAAATGTCTTCATTAGGCATAGAATTGTTATTGAATTGAATTTCCGTAGTTTGTCAGACGTTTAATGGTCAAAGTTCATTTGACCTAAATTACTTAATGATAGGCATACACTAGCTAAGCACATTAGAAGATTTATTTTTATTTGTAGAAGCATCCTCTTAAGCCTCGAATCTTTAAAAGATATTTTTCTGTCACCAAATTGGAGGTAGAGTAACTATGCAGTAATTTGTTGAAATATCTGTGTACACTTAACACCATAAATGCAGAGAAGCATAACAGAAAGTAATTACAAGCCTGTATTTACATCTGATCGTATTAAGACAAAGCATATTGTAGAAGCAAGGGGTAACTACATAGTTTGCATTTAACAAGTCATCAGTCAGGCAGCTGTCATTCTGGTTAAGATAAGGGAGAGACACATCAAATGTAAATTACTTTTCACCTCATTGATCAGAGTCAAAAAATATGCTTAAAAGTAAACAAAACCACCATGATGCTTCACTGTCCATATGATGAAACTCAAAAGTTGGCATGACCGCAGAAGAGAATAAAGAATTAAAAACATAGGCAACTCACTCTTCATTCCTAGACAGATAATTTTCAGAAAGTCAATTCAATTAACCAAGTATTTACTAAGTGCCTACTATGGGGAAGGCAGAGCAAGCCCCTCTTCATTTAAAAGTTTATACTGTAATAAATAGGAAAGTGAATGAGCTAAAGAGTAGAGAAAAAGGAAGCAGGGAGAGAGCTGATATGAGATTACAGATAACTGCATAACACATGCACAGGGCCATGAAAATTCAAGGGAGTAACTGATCTTTAATACTGAAAAACAGTGGGCAAGTGTAAATAGCTAAATCAGATCCTCAGTCTAAGTTTTAAGAAAATAAAGGCAGTGTAATATAGAAGACTTGCCCTTTTATGAGAAGGTCTGATTAAGCTATAGGTAAATGTGGAATCAAACGTCAACCAGGAGTCCATAGTAGGTCTGTTGACTACTGAGTAAACAACCCTAAATTAACAAATCTGATTTTTTCATCTCATGAAGTCCCTGCCAAATAACACACTAACATCACTTTAAGCTTCATGGTTCTATGAAAATTATGGACTAAAATAAAAACTATCTACCCAACAATTCCTGTATCTATGGGTCTGATCATCCACATTTTCAAACAAAGATATAACTAGAGCAAGTTTTTATGAAGATGGAAGTAAATCCCTCAACCATGTATCTTTAATGATTATTAACTTCAGAATCACCTGGCACAATCTCCCTTTTACGATACTGGTTCTGGATTTTTTAACTCAGTTTAGTGTGTAGGTTGAAGTGGTTCTTTTCAACATGCCGTCCATCTGACCAAAAATGATTGTCTAAAGATTTCAATAAAATAAAAGTTGTCTACATCAGAGAGTTAGGTTTAACTACATGTGACAGAGAGTCGAAATATCAAATGACAGAGGTAGAGATAACAGAGATGTGGCTTTTGCTCTCATGTAAAAGCCTAGAGGTAGCCAATCCAGACCTGGAAATACAGTACTGAGACACAGAGTTCATAAGTACCCAGAATCCTTCCAGTTCGTCACTCTAGGACACCATCCATGACTAGGATGAAAGTGCCTTTATATAAGAAAAAAGGGAAGCTTTTCTTACCATCACATTCAAATTCCAGAAAGCTACAAGGGGAAAGAAATAAAGAGGATGAGGCAGGGAGCATCCATAAGTTATCATCCAGAAAGTTTCTCGGAGACTGTCACACAGCACATGTGCATCCCATTTCATCTTATTAAGCCAATCTGAGTCACTTGGGCACCCAGAGCTAAAAGGGAAGCTAAGGTGTGTCACCTTTCTTCCAGCTGGCCCTGTGTCAGCAAAACGTCAAGGCTTGCACTAGAATGAAGGGGAGAATGGATATTGGCCTCTTCCATGTTGGCTGAAAAAGTTATCATAAAGTGACAAGTATCTTTGTCCATTGGCCTTTTCATAATCAGTAAAGTGCACTTTGCTAAGCTAACAAATTATTTAGAAACTTCATCCAGCAATTTCACTCCTGGGAATATATTCAGAGCAAAACCAAAGTATGAAAAATGCTACATGCATAAAGATGCCTAGACACAGTGTTATAATAGGGAAAAATGAGAAGTTAAATGACCAAATTAGACACATAGTTATGCAATGTTTATGCAAGGAAAATCAAGCAGCTTTTCTGTATACCCAGGGTCAATACAGAACACTTCTCTGATCAAGTGTGTGTGTGTGTGTGTGTGTGTGTGTGTGTGTGTGTGTGTGTGTAGGGGGTTCTCTTACCAACCAATTCCCCAGCTCTCCAGACACCAACCTTAAATTCAGATCAATCTGACATCATCTGCTTGGGGTTAGTGCAGATTCCATGGGTTAGTAGTGCAGTCCCATAAGTCTGCCCCTCTTGAGATGCCAATCTAAAGCTTAGGTTGTGACCTGTGCCTCTGGCCAACCAGCTAAAAATTGGAGGCTCCCACAATCCTCTTTGGTGTTTGATTATTTGCTAGAACAGTTCACGGAACTCAGGAAACCAGTTACATATTAGATCACTGCTTTATTATAAAAGGTGACAACTCAGGAATTGCCAGGTGGAATAGGTGCCTAGAACAAGGCGTGGGGGAGGGACACAGAGCTTTTATGCCTTCACCAGGTATGCCATCCTCTGGGTGCTGTACTGTGTTCTATAACCCATAAGTTCTCCAAAGCCGGTCCTTCTGAATTTTTATAGAGATTCCATTACATTGGCATAATTAACTAAATCACTGGCTATTAGTGATTAACTCAACCTTCAATCTCTCTCCTTCCTGGAGGTCATGAGGTAGGGCAAAAAAATCTCAATCCTCTACGCACATAGTTGGTTTCCAAGGCAACGAGTTCCTTATCCTTAGAGACTTACCAAAAGCCACCTTATTAACATAAACTCAGGTGTGGTTGAAAGGGACTTCTTAGGAATAACAGCAGGTGCTCTTTTCACTTTTATCAATGTTTTAAGAGCTTTGGCCAGGAGCTGGGAATGAAGACCAAAATTCAGTCATGTGCTGCACAATGTTTAGTCAATGATGGATCAATTTTATGTATGCCTGTGGAGTCATAAAATTACAATGGAGCTGAAAAGTTCCTGCCGCTTAGTGATGTCAAAGCTGTCATAACATGATAGCGCAATTACTTTACTTTTAATAAATTTATTGTAGTATAGCATAAGTCTACACTAGTGTGCTAGGCCTTCATATTCACTCACTAACTCACTCATTGAGTCAACCAGAGCAACTTCCAGTCCTGCAAGCTCCGTTCATGACAAGTACCCTATACAGGTGGACCATTTTTTCTTTTTTATGATGTATTTTTCCTGTGCCTTTTCTACAGTGAGATATATTTAGATACACAAGTATTTACCATTGTATCCCAGTTGCCTTCAATATTCAGTACGGTAATATGCTGTACAGATTTGCAGCCTAGGAGCGGTAGGCCATACCATATAACCAATGTGTATAGTAGGCTCTACCGTCTAGGTTTGTGTAAGCACACTCTGTAATGTTCGCACAATTATAAATTATACCTAATGACAGATTCCTCAGAATGTAACCCTGTCATTAAGCAATGTAAAACTCTATATATTCCTTATTATATCACAATATCACAATGGAAAATTCTGCTTAATAAAATAGCATGCTGTGGTAAAATAAAATTATGAATTTTATGTAGATTCAAGGACTATATTAAGTGAAGGATTGTATAAAAAGCCTGTCTTAACTAGGGCTGCCATGATAAAATGCCATACACAAGGAGGCTTGAACAACAAATATTTATTTCTCACGGTTCTAGTAGGTGGAAGTCTGAGATGAGGGTGCCAGCATGGTTGGGTTCCTGGTGAAGGCCCTCTTCCTGGTTTTCAGATGGCCATCTTCGCATTGTATCCTCACATAGTGGGGAACAAAGAGAGTGAGAAGCAGCAAACTGGCCCATTTCTAGGGCTCCATCCGTATGACCTAACTACTTCCAAAAGACCTCATCTCCAAATATCATCACCTTGGGGATTAGGGTTTCAACACATAAATTTTGGGGGGTCACAACCATTTCATCCATCACAATACTTGTACACTACTGTAGTAATTCGATAAGAATACATATGCATGGGAAAAATTTGGAAGGATATTCACCAAAATAATACCAATGTCTATTTTGGAGAGGCAGGAATGAGAGTAAGCTTTTTTCTTTTCTCTTGTGTTTCATTTATAATGCAATTTAATATTAAAATATAGTACTAATCAAATGATTATTTGGATTTTTCCATTTTTCAGTCAATGATATGCTAATTTTATTCAATTTTCACAATTCTGTGTAGTCATAGCTTTTAAGTGTAATACCCCATTATATGTGAAGCTTTCAGTTATATCAAATATGAATAACATCATTAGTTAGATAAATTGAATTTATAAAGAAGTAAAACTTTGACTTCTGCATATTGTATTTACCATACTATTTAATTATTTTTTAAAGAATGCTGTTATTTGGAAACTAATTGCTCCTTTTAAAACTTTTGAATCACTATGATAAAAGCTTTTCAGTTTTTAGTGAGACTTACATTTTTTTCTGTTTTATTAATATAAGAGCTTGACTAAATATGAACTGCTCCTTCCAGTGCCATGCACATCGTTAGGAGCCTGGGGATTAACCAGCCCTGCTCAACACAGCCTGCACACATGTGCACCACTGGGGATCTGAAAACAGGCCTGCCCCACCCACTGCCACCATCACAGTAACTCAAGTGCACCATCCAGGGACCTGGGGATTGATCTCTGTTTGTTGTGAACGCACCATCAAGAGGCTTCACAAAAGGCCTAGGTCATCCACCACAGTGCCCAAGTATGTCACCCAGGGACCGACCTGCTCCACCCATCACAGCCTACATTCATGTGCACATGGATGTAGGGGTCCAAGGACGGGTCCTTCCCACCATGCACTGTCCCATGCAGTGACCACCATGCAGTGACCATGCATATCATCTGGGGGCTTAGGAATCAACCAGTCTCTTCTGTCACAGCCTGTACCCATGCATGCAATCAGAGGCCTGAGGATAGGCCGGCTCTGCTTCACACCACCCTGAGCTAGTGCCCATGTGTCATCAAGGACTGGAGGATTGGCATGCCATGCATACCACCCAAAGGGCACATCCACTCACCTGGCCCACTGCCTGCCTCTGACACGTGAGTAAGTCCCTGAAGTCCCCAAAATTGGCCATCTTGGACCCACTACCACTGGCGTGCATCTATGTGTGCTGCCAGGAGGCTAAAGTACTGGCACCCTCTACCCGCCACCACCACCACCACTGGAGCCCAAGGACTAGACCGCCTGACATCCTTGTTCCCAGAAAAGCCTCATTATAGCCTCCACTAACAACCACTACCCAAGCCACTAAAGAACTCACAGACACCACTGATGCTGATTATAGCAAAAGAAATCAAATGGAGACTACACTACTGCATGCACTGAGAATCAAAGCCAAGGCACCTTGCCCAACAAACACCATAGATAGAAAAAGTCTATCCCTACAAAAGCAAATTCAAAAAATTGGAAGAAGCTACAGTGATACCACGTATGCAGATATCAATGTAACAATACAAGAAATGTAAAAAAGCAAGGAAACGTGATACCTCCAGGAAAGAAAGCAATAATTCTCCAGCAACAGATTCCAACAAAAAAGAAATCCGTGAAATGTTTGAAAAGGGACACATAAACAATACATAAATCAGGAAAACAATCTGAATAAGAATCAGGAAAATAATCTGAATAAGAAATTTGCAAGCGATAAATATCATTGAAAATAAACCAGAAATCCTGGAACTGAAGTATTCAATAAATGACATAAGATATATAATTGAGACTTTCAACAATAGATAAAAACAAACATAAGAAAAAATTTCTGAACATGAAGATAAGCCTTTTGAAATAATCCAGTCAGACAAAAATGAAAGAGAAAAGTATTTTTAAAGGAAGAAGAAAGCCTACGTCAAATATAGGACATCCTAATGTGACCAGTGTTTCAATCTTAAGTTTTCCAGAAAGTGAAGACATGAGCAAAGGCATAGAACACCTGCTTAACAAAATTATAGCAGAAAACTTCCCTCAAGTCATGCAAGAGATGCAGACATCCAGATTCAGGAAACTCAAAAATCCACAAATAGAATTAACCCAACAGGGTAAACAAGAAATGTTTAAGGAAGCCCTACATCTGGAAGCAAAAGGTCACTATCTACCATCAATACATAAAAGGAAAAAACTCACTGGTAGAGCAGACACACAAATGAGAAAGAGAAAGCACTCAAATGTTACCACTACAGAAAATCACCAAGCCACAACGATAAACAATGAGAGAAAAAAAAAGGAACAATGGATATACAAAACATACAAAAAAATTTTTTAATGGCAAGAGTAAGTCCTCATCTAACAATAAAAACATTGAATATAAACAGATTAAGTTACCCACTTATTAGATACAAACTGGATGAATGAATTTTTTAAAAGACCAACAATGGGCTTCCTATCAGAAACTCACTTCATCTGCAAAGACACATATAGACTGAAAGTGAAGGAAAAAGGTATTCCACACAGACAGAAACGGAAAATGAGCAGGAAGAACATAGTTATATAAGATAAAATAGACCTTAAGTCAAAAACAGTAGAAATGGAAAAAGCAATTCATTATATAATGATAAGATGAACAATTCCACAAGAGGATAAAATAATTTAAATATTCATGTTCCCAGCACTGGAGCACCCAGATAGATAAATCAAATATTATTAAATCTAAAGGAAGAGATAGACTCCAATACAGTAATAGTTGGTGACTTCAACACCCCACTCAGCATTGAACAAATCATCTAGACAGAAAATCAGAGAAGAAACATTGGATTCAAATTGCGCTTTAGACCAGATAGACCTAACAGACGTTACAAAGCATTACATCTAACTGCTGCAGAACACACAATCTTCTGATCAGCACATGAAACATTCTGCAGAATAGACTAAATGTTAGAATACAAAACAAGTCTCAACAAATTTTAAATGATCAAAATCACATCAGGCATCACAATGGAATAAAACTAGAAATGAATAACAAGAAGAACTTTAAAAACTGTTCAAATACATAGAAATTAAACAACATGTTCTTGAGTGAGTATTGGGTCAATAAAGAAATTAAGAAAGAAATCAAAAATTTCTTAAAACAAATAAAAATGGAAACACACTGATATTGATTGGCTCTGTGTACCTGCCCAAATCCCATCTTGAATTATAATACCCATAATCCCCACATGTCAGGGGAGGGACCCGGGTGGAAGTGATTAGATCGTAGGGGCATCTTTCCCCATGCTGTTCTCATTAGCCCTGATGATTTTGTAAGTGTTTGGCAGTTCCTCTTCCTCTCTCTCTTGCCACCTTGGAAGAAGGTGCTTGCTTCACCTTCACCTTCTACCATGATTGTAAGGTTCCTGAGGCCCCCCCAGCCATATGGAACTGTGAGTCAATTAAATCTCTTTCCTTTGTAAATTACCCAATCTTATGGAAGTTCTTTATAGCAGTTTGAAAATAGACTAATAAAACAACATAACAAAACCTATGGGATACAGCAAAAACAATGTTAAGATGAAATTTTACAGCAATAAATACATATACTAAAGAATAGAAAGATTTCAAATAAACAACCTAATAATGCACCCCAAGGAACAAGAAAAACAAGAACAAACCAACACCAAAATTAGTTGAAGAAAAGAAACAATAAAGATCAAAGCAGATCTAAATAAAATAGAGACTTTAAAAAAAAGAAAAAAAAACGGACAAATCAAACCAAAATTTTATTTTTTGAAAAGATAAAATTGATAAACTGCTAGCTAGAGTAACCAAGAAAAAAAAACAACAACAAACAACTGAAAAGACCCAAATAAACAGAATCAGAAACAAAATAGAAGACATTACAACTGATACCACAGAAATACAAAGGATCGTCAGAGACTCGGAGACTGTTAGAAACAAACAGTTTGGAAAATTTAGGAGAAATGAATAGATTCCTGAACATACGCAAGCTACCAAGATCAAACCAAGAAGAAAAAAGAAACATAAACAAATAACAGATAATAAGTTAGAATCCGAAAAAAAAAAAAAAAAAGAAGAAAACATTCTCCCAACAAAGAAATGCTCATGACCAGATTACTTTACTGCTTAATTCCACCAAACTTGTAAGGAAAACCTAATACAATTCTTCTCAAACTATTCCAAAAATTTTAAAATACAGAATTCTATAGGACTAGCATTACCACGATATCAAAACCAGACAAGGAAACACACACACACACACACACACACACACACACACACTCACACACAAACTATAGACCAGTATCTCTGATGAACATAGACAGAAAAATACTTAACAAAACACTGGTAAACTGAATCTAATAGCACATCAAAACATAATTCACCTCCATCAAGTGGGACTTATCCCAGGGAGGCAACAATGTTCAACATACAAAATTCAATAAAAGTAATACATCATATAGAATAAATGATGAAAAATGTATGACCATCTCTACAGATGCAGAAGAAGCATTTGGTAAAATTCAACATCCTTTCTCAGCAAATTAGGCAACATCATTTCTCAACATAATAGAGGCCGTATATGACAAACCCACAGCTAACATCATACTGAATGGAAAAAGGATGAAAGCCTTTCCTCTAAGAACTGGAACAAGACAAGGATTCCCACCTTCACCAGTTTTATTCAATGTAGTATTGTATGTTTTAACCAGAGCAATCAGGAAAGAGAGAGAAATAAAAGGCATTGAAATTTGAAAAGAGAAAATTAAATTGTCCCTCTTTGCAAACATGACCTTACGTATAGAAAAAGCTATAAAGGCTCTACCAAGGCCGGGCGCGGTGGCTCAAGCCTGTAATCCCAGCACTTTGGGAGGCCGAGACGGGCGGATCACGAGGTCAGGAGATCGAGACCATCCTGGCTAACACGGTGAAAACCCGTCTCTACTAAAAATACAAAAAAACTAGCCGGGCGAGGTGGCGGGCATCTGTAGTCCCAGCTACTTGGGAGGCTGAGGCAGGAGAATGGCGTGAACCCGGGAGGTGGAGCTTGCAGTGAGCTGAGATCCGGCCACTGCACTCCAGCCTGGGTGACAGAGCAAGACTCCGTCTCAAAAAAAAAAAAAAAAAAAAAAAAAGGCTCTACCAAAAAACTGTTTGAACTGATAAAATAATTTGGTAAGGTTGCAGGATACAAAATCAACATAGAAAAATCAGTAGTGTTTCCATACATCAATAACAAACTACCTGAAAAAGAAATCAAGGAAGCAACTCTGTTTACTATAGCTACAAAAATGTAAAATACCTAGGAATGAATTTAACCAAGGAGGCTAAAGACCTCTACAAGAAAAACCACAAAACACTGATGAAATAAATGAAAAAGAATGCAAACAAATGGAAAAATATCCCATGCTCATGGAACAGAAAAATTAAAATTGTTAAAATGACCGTACTGCCCCCCAAAATCTACAGATTCGATGCAATCTTTATCAAAGTCCCAGTGACATTCTTCACATAAATAGAAAAAGCAATCTGCAAATTTGTATGGAACCACTAAAGATCACAAATAGCCAAGGTAATACCAAGCAAAAAGAACAAAGCTGAAACTATCACACTACCAGACTGCAAAATATAAAACAAAGCTATAGTAACCAAAACAGCATGGGTAGTGGTATAAAAACAGACACACAGACCATGGAGCAGGATAGAAAACTCAGAAATAAATCCATATATTTACAGTCAACTGATTTTCGACAAAGGTATCAAGAACAAACATTGGCAACAGGATACCTTCTTCAATAAATGTTGCTGCTAAAACTTCATGTCCATATGCAGAAGAATAAAACTAGATACCTATATATCACCAAATAGAAAAATCAACTCAATGTGGATTAAAAACTTAAATATAAGACCCAAAACTATGCAACTAGTAGAAGAAAACAGGGTAAATGTTTCAGGACATTGATCTAGGCAAAGATTTTACGGTACACTGGAATACTATTCAGTCACAGAAAAGAATAAAATCTTGTCATCTGCAGCAACATGGATGGAACTGGAGGTCATTGTGTTACGTGAAGTAAGCCAAAGACAGAAAGACAAATATCGCCTTTTCTCACTCATATGTTGGAGGTAAAATTTTGATCTTATGGAGGTAGAGAGTAGAATGATAGTTACCAGAGGTTGGGAAGGTTATGAGGGTAGGATGAAGAGAGGTTAGTTTATGAGTACAAACATTTGGTTACATAGAAAGAACAGGTTCTATTGTTCAATAACACTCCACTGTGACTATGGTTGAAAACAATATATTGTATATTTTCATATAAGTAGAGAAGATTTAGATTGGTCCCAACACAAAGAACTGATACATATTCGAGGTGATAGATATCCTAAATACAATGATTTGATCATTACACATTGTACTGCATGTTTCAAAAATCACATGCACCCCATAAATATTTACAAATATTATATATCATTAGAATTTTTTAATAAAAAATAAAAAAGATAGAATGTGATAAATGTGCTTTGTAAACATGCTAAATAATCAATTATTCTAAGTGATGTCTATCAGCTATTTAACATTCATGAAAACCACTCATGGATATATTATTGCTTTTTAGTCACTTACCATGTATTATTCAGTATCAGTGGCCATAATTTATTGGGTTTATGTGGAGAAGATGTCTGTAGCCAAAGTAATTCCAGGAAATGATGGGAACTATTTAAATAATTTAGGCCAAATGATTACTTTCACAGTTTCCTAGACTCTGGACAGCCCTCCTGTGAGCTGTATGGATATCTAAATGTGTCCTCCAAAAACAAGGGAAACAAAACGAATTGTCTTTTCCAAATGACCACTCAACAAAAGATACTGAAAGTTATATGATACAAGCTGTCAACTGATATTTAACTTTACTAATAATGTTTTTGTACTTTTGCACATGGGAATAATAGCACACAAAGTGCAAACATTGTATAAATTAGAAGAATGGTAAAAGAAAAACAAAAATGACTCAGCTCCAGGTTGAATTTCCTCTTTGTAAAATAGGCTGGGCAAATTTTCATAATTCAGAAGAATTCACATATGGGAGCTTTGCTTCTGAAAGAATTCAGACACCTTGTAGACACCGTATAATGTTCATAACTACCTATAGAATTTGAGCACAAATCCTTACATTGAGAGAGACAGGTTTGACACAGAATCAGAGGGTAAAGAGGAAAAGAGAGCCTGTATTGAAAGGACATAGGCCGGGCGTGGTGCCTCATGCCTGTAATCTCAGCACTTTGGGGGGCTGAGACAGGCAGATCACGAGGTCACGAGTTCTGGACCAGCCTGTCCAAAATTGTGAAACCCCGTCTCTACTAAAAATACAAAAATTACCCGGGTGTGGTGGCAGGTGCCTATAGGCCCAGCTACTAGGGAGGCTGAGGCAGGAGAATTGCTTGAACCCAGAAGGTGGAGACTGTGGTGAGCCGAGATGGCTCCACTACACTCTAGCCTGGGCAACAGAGTGAGACTCTGTCTCAAAATAAATAAATAAATAAATAAATAAATAAATAAATAAATAAATAAAATAAAACAAAGAAAAAGAAAGAAGGACATGGGCTCATACACAATACTATATGCTCCAGTCACAGACTCAAATATCATGTATTTCTATTTAATGTAACTTTGAAAACACCACAAATTTAAGAAAAACATTCTAAATAGGAAGAGTCGCTTAACTGATGTGCAGTCCACTCTCAACTGTGCATATAAGTGATCTCTGCAAGAGAATTTTTATATCCTATTGTTAAGACCCGAGAGAGAACATTTTCAAGCACTGGCACAGGCATCATTATAGTCACTCGTGTAAACAGAATGCCCCCTGCCAACTCACAGGGGGTTTCCTGTCCAACTAGTTAGTCAGCCTCCTCACACCACGAAGAGTATCCTATGTGGACACATTCCGACATTATTAATACACCTCGTCACTGTGCCAATTTACAATGTTGTGTCTTTTATATTCACTCACATTTTCAACCACATGCATTATTACCGGGCTGCTTAAAAGATTCAACCAGGTCCATAAATGAAAAGTTAGATTATTCTGGATTGACAGTTTTGCCAAAGGAAGAAAATGTGTAACTGCCAGGGAAATATGTTCAAAAGTGATACAGTAGGTAAATTAAAAAGACAAGTTGCTATAAGCGGAGGGGTGATTATTAGGATTATAGTTAATGGACAGGGCGGAAATGTAGGGAACATAATGATATCGGGGAAGTAAGAGAACTGGCTTGTTAGTACTTAATGAGGAAAATGGTTATATTCCCCCGAAGTCCTATCAGGCTCCTTTCAGTGACTCTAATTGATTGGCTGGGTTAGTTAATGAGGTACTGTGCTCTAGTAATTCTAAGCAAAGACCTGTATTCTTATTTTATGATAGCACAGACTGATTGCAGAGTATTCACTGGAGACTGGCAGACGTTTCTGAATGTTTCATGTATTTTATTTTATAGCCGTGGTGCTGGGATTCTGTTCCGTGCTGGGAAAATTGACATGAATACTAACTTTAACAGAAAATGTAGCAATTTCTTAAAAATTTTAACTTCATGATAGTAACACAACTTTACATTCAGTCTGAAGAGGAAAAACTTTTAGTAAACACACATTTAATAGAAATCAAAAACATGCATTCAGTATGAATTAAAAATATTGCATATAGTAACTAAGAAAACTTAGCATAAGTGATTTCCCCCTCAAAAATTATGTATTACATCAAAGTATGTTTACACATAGACACACTGTGTTTGTGGTTACATGTTGTAAATATATGTATATTTCCATTAAAAATAGAAACATCTCTAAAAACCCCAGAAATGATATATTTCTTAGGCAAACAAAAATAAAACAGAAATATAATTCTAAGCCTTGTCAAGAATTAACAACTTGTTCAAAAGTAAAAGCTAGTTATTACTTATTATTAACTAGAATAACCCCACAAAAAATTTCCTAATGGCAAGGAACCTACTCAACTCTTGCTGAATATTTTTTACTTTTTATTTATTTGAGGTTCCAATAAAATCTATATATTTTCATATAGGTGATGTTGCAAGAATTTAAGAGTCAGAATATATACTTGACTGAATTCTAGCCCCAAGTTTTGTGGTTGGTACAGTGCCTGGCATATATAAGGTATTCAAAATATGTTTGCTATTTTAAAACTATTATTAATATGAACTATAAATTTCATGAAAGAGGAGACTGTAAAATCATATGTGCTGGACATAGGATGATAAAGACCATACCTACTGAGGAGATTTGGTATAAACTTTATTCAGCCTCAATAAAAAAGCTTCAGTACAGACAAGAAATATGAAGGATGACCACTTATATATTCAGATATATTTTAAATACTCAAATTGAATGGCTAACTTTCTAACCATTCATCATGCCTAAGTATAATACGTTTGTATATAGCATCAAACATTGCAAATAGAAGTAATAATAAATTTTTTGCCCTTCAGAATCACTTCAAAATTATGTGAATGGAAACATACATTTAGTAGAAATTCACTTTTAATACAATTCATAATTAATGCATTTAAGAATTCACTTCTTTCTTGATTTTTTGAAGTCACATGCTGGATCTGTTCTTAGTTTTGTAAATCTGTTTAGAGTGAGACATGACATTGCAGTGCTGAAATATATTACCGATCATTGCAGAACTACGTGGGTAGATACTTCTAGAAGTATCTTCAAAATGAATCTTAAAATGTTGCATTATCTAAGCACATCATGAAGCAGAGCCCTCACAGATAGGTAAGCAAGTGTGGAAGTCATAGGACAGCGTCATTGCTCCCAAGCTTAGGCCCTACTGTTATTAGGTGAACCTTATTTCAGGACTTGCATAAAAGTGCTGCTTGCCTTGATGGGAGCAAGGCAAGTGTGTGAGTTTACTCAGATCAGTGCTTTTGGGTGGTAATGCTACTCAGTGGTTTGTCATCCATCAAACAAGACTCTAATATTCTCCTCTTCCCTAAAACACTGTTATAGGTTGAATTTTCTGCCAAATGATAAAATTCTATTCCCTCCAAGTCCAGCATATTAGTGACTGTCTCAAATTTTTTTCTCTTGGAAAGAGACTCTGAGAGATTTCAACTTTCCATTTATTGGCTAGTGATCTTAGAACGATTTGTGAAGTGTTGGGGCATCATGATTCAGCAGATAGAGAAGTTGACTGTGGTGCAGTTGCAATAAAGGCCACAGCCAGTCCTCTGGGGATGCTCTCATAATGTTCTAAATTGAAGCAAGGGGATTCCTGAAGAGCAGTTGGTGGATATAACCTTTTCCTGTGGAAAAGCATAGCCTCAAAAGCAAGTGTTCCCTTCAGCTTAAGGCAATGCCTGGGGAGGAACAGAGGAACACCTTTGGAAGGTGTCAGCGGGTTATATTCCCAAGTGCTGGGAGAACGTGGGTGTGTTGAGTAGATGGAGAAATACAATTCTTGTGTTTCAATATTAAGCAAGTGGGTTGGATGCCACTAACCAGGATAGGAATTACAGGAAGTGAACTAGGGTTAGAGGTGAGGGGTAGGGATGATTTCAAGGTAGTTGTAAGACATCAAAGTGGAAATTGCCAGAAGGCACTTATAAATATGGGTCTAGAGTTCCAGGGAAAATTAAGACTTGAAAATCCTAATTTGAGAGAAGGTGAAGGGATTATTTAGGAAGAAATTAAGGAAGAAGAGTCAAGTGATGGCTTGGGAGGGTTAATGGCCAACTGAAAAGAATGAATACGAGCCATCAGAAATGTACAAACAGACTCAGGAGGGAATGAAGCTAGAAGCATCTAGGGAGGTTCCATAACAGGAGTGGTAAATGGAGCAAAGCATTGCAGTCTGGAAAACAGAATTGGGATTGAAACATATTCATTTGAACTGGAAATTAAAAAGAAATTGTGATCTCATTGCAGACATTTTGATATAGTCTCGGTGAGTAGAAGCAAATTGTTTGAGATAGAAAATGAAACCATGGATTGGAAAATGCTTAATTTTGTGTGACACAGAAAAATATCTACACCTAGCAGACAGACAATGAATATTTGTTGAAAAACAATAGTATATAGACATAAAAACAAAATATAAAGTAAAATAAGAAAGAGCTTTCTGAAGCTGGAAAAAAAAAGAATATTCTCTCTAATTTTATGGGATCAATATTTTCTTTTTTTCTCATACTCAGGAGACTTCCAAACTAGATGGTATTTGGCCATTCCATTTTTGGCTACCTGGGTTACTCAGTTACCATTCGAGAGACAAAGGTAGAAAACACCCTGGCTGAAACCAACTGGCATCATTTTTTTATAACATGATGTACCGAGAAGGACACATAACCTTCTGCAGTATTCTTGCACAAAATGTATCATCTGAATCTCATCATGAGGAAACATCAGACAAACCAAATTGAGGGACATTCTACAAAATAACTGGCCTGTACTCTCCAAAAATGTCAAAGTAAAGAAAAATAAAGGCTGAGGATGAAAGAAAATTAAAGCAATTTTGGCAGATATACACATACATGATGACAAATTGGTTCTTCATGGGAAAAACAGCTACAAAAGACATTTATGAAGCAACTGGTGATTATCTGTATATGGACTGTGAATTAGACAATATTGTTGTACCAATGCTCAAATTTCTGATTTTGGGAACTGTTGTGTGGTTATGTTAAAGAAAGTTCTTGTTCTTAAGAAAAGTAATTATTTCATGGTAAATAGGCACATCTCCAATTTACTCTCAGTTAAGAAAAAGATTACAGATGAGTGAAAGAATGATGAAGTAAATTGGACAATATATAAATCAGTGAATCTGGGTAAAGGATATATGGAGCTTCTTATACTATTGCTGCCACTCTTCTATAAGTTAAAAATTATATCAAAATAAAAAGTTACAGAAAATAATCCTGTAAAATATAACACAGCATTTTATTTTGAAAGGTAAATCCCTATGCTGGGAATTTTCATTAAATCCAAAAGATGCCAATGTACTACAATAGGGGTACTGCATAACAAATGCAAAAATTATTCTGAGGAGAATAGAAAAGAGCTATTTAAAGTTGTAATAAGCAAAGGGAGTAGAGGAATGAGCACATTTCAGGTGAACAATGTTTGTGCAGCCTATTGAAACTGTCAGAAAGTAAGTTCATGAAACATGTCAGAAAATTCATCACATAAAAACTACTCAAACTAAAAAGAGATGAAATGGAATAAGCTTACTGAGCTTTATGAGCTCTAAAATTTATATTGATGCCATTTTCAAAGAAGGGACAGTCAAGCATGGTTTTGTTTTCCTTGACTTTGTGAGGTTTGGAAATTGATGTATTCAACAGTACATTGATGTGTCCTAATGGTTTGAAAAGAGCTAACATAAGAAAAGACATTCAGGGAGTTACTTAAAAATGGTTGTTGAATAGGACAAGAATCACTGTCTGAAAATGAGAAATTGACAACTTTTCCAAAGAACACTCTGAAAGGTGACATTGAGGGGTGCTTTTAACAGGCATTGCTACACTTCACTAGTGTTCAGGGAAGTCCCTTTCATATCTATAATGTATTTTTATCCTCAAATAATATATTACAAAAAGGCTGAGTTCACTTGTGAACTAGCAGCCACAAATAGTAAGTTTATTATATTTTAAATATCCAGGTTCCTTTTTAAGCATCCAAGGACTGCATGGCTATTTCACAAAAACACGAAGCTTTTGGGAATACATGACTAAGTCAAATTCAACATAGACCTTAGCACATTGCTGCTCAATTTACCACCTTACCTTTTGTGAAACATGCACATAAACACACACACACACACACACACACAACTTTGTAGTTACAATCTAATATCCTGTAGTGTAGACATCACTCCCATGAAATCAAGTGCTATTTAAATATCTCTGTCAAGATCCTAAAAGGAACCAAGGAAAAACAGGAATTTTGTTGAACAGAATGCATGCAAAGGTATACCCAAAGATGTCCTCATATTTTTCTTATGATTCTTCAGATTTACAACCAATAGACATATTTATTAAAATAGCCTAACAGATCAAATATTATCTGGCTTACAGTATAATATTAACCATATTAAGTCAAAACGAGTGTGAGTGACAATATTTTTTCTGGAAATTAGTGTGAGTGTCATGAAAAGCAGACTCAGTGACAAGTAAAATGTAAAAATATGTCAGCTTTGATTTCATTTTTTGAGAAGATAGAATCAACACTATTAACAACAGTAGGTGGAATATCAAAAGACCACTCAATTAGAAAAGAAACCTTCATAGACTGTTGGTGGGAATGTGAATTAGTTCAGCCACTATGGAAAACAGTATGGACATTCTTCAAACAACTAAAAACAGAACTATCATATGATCCAGCAATTCCACTAATGAGTACATATTCAAAGGAGAGTAAGTCAGTATATCAAAGAGATATATCTATGCTCTCCTGTATGTTGCAGCACCATTCACAATAGCTAAAATATGGAATCAACCCAAATACCCATCAATGGATGCTGGAGAAAAAACTGTGGTATATGTGTACACACACACACACAATGGAACATTATTCAGTCATTAAAAAATGAAATCCTGTCATTTGCAGCCACGTGGTTGGAACTGGAGGTCATTATATTAAGTAAAATAAGCCAATTACAGAAGGACAAAAGTCACATGTTCTCCCACATATGTGGGACGTAAAAAGGTGAATCTCATGAAGATTGAGAGCAGATTGGCAGTTGCCAGAGGCCAGCAAGTATAGAGGGGAGGAGAGGATAAAGAGATTAATGGGTACACATATATAGTTAAATAAGAAAAAATAAGACCTAGTGTTCAATAGATTCGTAGGATGGCTATAGTTAACAATAATGTATTATATATTTCAAAATAGCTAGAAGAAAATGATTCAAATGTGCATAGCATAAAAGAAAGATAAATATTTAAGATGATAGATAGCCCAATTACCCTGATTTGATCTTTATACATTATATGAATATATCAAGTGATCACATGTTCCCTGAAAATATGTACATCTATTACTCATCAATAAAAAAATAAAGGACTCAATTCAGTAAATGAAAAAAATGTTGAAGATATTGGTCCTCTTTGCTTGATTTCATGCTTTAATAAGGTAGAAAGTCAATGTTAAAATGATTTGATAGGTTAATATTAGGATCTTCGATTTTTTATTTAAAACATATGTATAGTCATTTAGCTGAAGCAAATTGAATGATTGCATTTAAACACTTCTAAATCTTCTCCCTCCTCAAAATCCTATGATTATCTGATTCATTTAATATTCTTGCTGTTTAAACAAATGGGAATTTTTTTACATTCCCAATTGTGGGAAAGTTTGCTTTATGTATCATAAGATTATGTTCATTCTCTCACTCTAAATTCTCCAGCCATGTCCTCAAAAAAGATGTTATGGATATAAGTAATAATTATCATCAGGTTGAGAATATTTCAAGTCTTCTTGTACTTATATAAAATACAAAGATTGTAATGAGAATATTAATTTTACATGTTATTTACTTGAACTCAACTTGGCAATTTTTTTTTTAACCTGGAAATGTTGGCTCCTAGGTCATTCAGGCTGCAGTGTGATTTTGTGACAAAGGAAAAGAAATGGATTTAAAGGTGCCTTAGGCTTGTTCCTTACTTGTACTTTCTATTACTTTCTCCAGGGAAGGCTGGCAGAATAAAATAAATTTTTTTTCTGCTAAATTTATGCTGGTGAATCACCCTTGCTTTTCAAAAGTTCTCTCTACTTTCAATTTTTGGAGAAAGAAGTATCTGTGAACTATCATGTTATAAAAAAAGAATTTCAGTTTTCTTAACATTTAAAAATGAGACCACTCAATCATTTTTCATGTCCCAATTTACATTTCGCATTTTACATTGTCTATATATTTTGCATCCAAATTTCAATATATTATTATTGATTTTACTAGTGATTTATAGGGAAAAAAAGCCAAAAGAAAGTGTCAGCTCTTAGTGAAGAAATAAATATAATTTGGGGGGAGCACGACCAAAAGCTTTTTATTTTTAAATAGCTGGCCTAGCAGAATAATATTGGAGTAAAAAACGATGTTACTTGTTAATACTATCGCAACATAGATCTACTATTTCCAGGTATTTACTAGCCCTGGAAATTAGTAGCAAGCAATGCATACCTATTATTATATTAAGTTTTTTAATGCAATTGCAGGATTTTTGACTGTGTGCTCGTGCTCTTTTACTCATAGAGCATGTAGACAATAAAATATGTTCTATGGTGGAAAAAATATCAATCATTTTGGAAGATGTCTTGAAAAAATAAGAACATGAATAACTTGCTGTGAACTGTGGGAACTTGGATTTGCTTTGTTTGTTTATTTCTGAGGCTGCCACCAGCTAAGTTGCCATGAACTCGAGTCCAAGGTATTGGATGGTATTCTGAAGTGTGTTTTTCAGAGGCGATTGAAAAGGAATTATTAACACTACCTTTACCATCTTGGGTTCTTTGATTTTATGCCAGTTTGCTTGCAATGACATTTCATTCCTGACCAGCATTGATAGGCTACATCATAGCCTTCTATGGGGAAAACAGGGTATTTTATGAATATATTGGATGAGGATTGAAAATTCAGAAATAATGATAAGGGCCCAGGGCAAAATTCTAATATAGCTGGAGTTCAGTTTTAGAATCCACCCCCTTCTCTTTTTAGACCACTTTTCATACTTTTTTATTTTTCCTGCCCCAGGTTTGATTATGTCATACTTTTCTTCTGTAGCTGAGTCACATCTAATCCGCACACATCTCTGAAGTACCCTATTCTCAGATACTCCCTTTTACTCACATCTTAACTTTTCTGCGGTATATACCCCTACTTCTTAGCTAGCTGCCATTTAGAAAGCAATCTGATAAAAATTGTCTTACCAAAAATATTATTGGCTAATAATACCTTAGTTTTCCAGTGGCGTTTGCATTTAACAGATTTCTCTTGGGAAAAGCAAATTGAAATCTACAGAAATGAATCACTAATGATAAAATCTCATGCGGAACTAACAGCAACTGCGTCTGGATGATTCTTCTCATGTCTCAAGTTATATAACTCTTAGATTTGACTAAATGTGCCTGAGCAGTGTTTAAATGACTTTTTCCGATAACTTTCTTATTTGTTTAAGTTACAGTTAGTCTGAGCTTTGTCTGACTTTGGAAGAGCTGAAATATTATGTATACATGTATACATAACCCTGCAGTATATTAAATTAATCATAAATACTTTACTGAGCACATTTCTATGCCAAAACACAATGCTATAATCTTTTTTTATATAAAGATTTTCTTTAAAGAAAGCAAATACCAAACTAAAAATCGTTTTTGTCTTAGGAGATTTGCAGTCTGGAAAGGAGTCAGGTACAAAATTCAGCAAGTGTAGCATATTGTGATAAGGGGTGTAAAAGAGGGCAATGAACATAGATGCTGCTTGGAGAGAACTGGTATTTGAAGTCTAGGAAGAGAACTCTAGACAGCGTAGTATTCAATTATTTGGATTATGTAGACACTAGTAGAAAATGTAAATGTGAGCAATTTGAAGGAGTTAGTGTCTGCCTATAATGGATGCTGTCATGTGATGCCCAAATCCCTTTCAGAAACAAAAGGCTTACTTCCTGGGTACTTGGAGTGTTACCAACAGACAACCTTCAGCCACATGGTACCACCCTTCTTGGGGCAGCCTCCAATTCATAACCAGTTGATGCAGAGTTCACCCCAGTTTCAGAGTTTCACACGGGGTATTCTGCATTGAAACCAACTTCCTAATATGACTTCCTCTCCTTCCCTTCCATGAGTGTGGACAGAGGGGAGGACTCCCTAGTAAACATCAGGAAACGTAATCTTCAAGTCATAATTTGCTTTCCAATCACTCCAACCTGTGAGACCTGGTATCAGCATTGGTCTGAAGAAGAAGATAGTAGATAGAATTTGAGAGCTAGATCAGCCCACCCAGACAGCATTGCCAGACTAAACCCCCTCACTGATGTTAGATGGAACACAGATATCCCCTGCCATGAGTACAGTGTAATTATCAAACCTGTCACAGGGAATGAGCTGGGATTGAATTCCAGTGGAAGAAAATGCACCAGCAGACAAGATGTATCAAGCATTTGAGATAATGAGGAATATTAGTAACTGTAAGTACAATGAAATAGGGTGGCTGCTGCAAACTGGTCAAGGAATTTTGTCTACTTGCCTAGTTGTTGTTTAGTGACTCTTCCATAATGAATGCTTTGAGGTGGATGTCAACATGAGATATGAAGATTTTGCACCTCCATAGGTCCATTCTCATGTCTTTATTCTAAACTTTTTTTGTACTCAGTTTTCTTTCTTTGCAGCAACCATTGATTACCACCATTTGCTAGAATGCAATACGTGCTTTAAATCAACAGCCTTAGATGGTACTGTCCCCATTAGGTAGAATACATGGGTCCATGAACCAAGAGGAGGAAGCAGGTTGGCTTTGCTTACTATCACTCTTGGCAGTGCACTTGAGAAATCTGTGCTTCTCCTCCCCACAAATCTGAATTTGTAGTATTAGGGCTCTTATTCCCAAAGGAAGAATATGTCCACAGGAGACACAGCAAGGGACCCAATGAACAATAAGCTGTGATTGCTTATAGTTCATGACACTTTATTATTATTATTGTTATTAATTATTATTATTATTATTATTATTGCTTGAGACAGTATCTTACTCAGTCCCCCAGGCTGGAGTACAGTGGTGTGATCATAGCTCACTGCAGCCTCGAACTCCTAGGCTCAAGTGATTCTCTGGACTCAGCCACCTAAGTACTTAGAAGTACCTGCAGTCATGCCACATGCCATCATGCCTGGCTAATTATTTTATTTTATTTTTTTAATTTTGTGTAGAGACAGGGTCTTTCTATGTTGCCTAAGCTGGTCTTAAATGCCTGGCCTCAAGTGATCCTCCCACCTTGGCCTCCCAAAGTGTTTGGATTACAGGCATGAGTCACCACTTCAGCCTTCTCATTCCAGGAGACTAGCTGGCAAGACAAGGAGTCACCATTCTGGTAGGACTATTTAAACAGATCATCAAAAGGCTTAGGGATGCTGTATCAGTTCGTTCGCATGCTGCTAACAAAGACATACCCAAGACTGTGTAATTTATAAAGGAAGGAGATTTAATTGACAATTCAGCATGGCTGGGGAGGCCTCAGAAAACTTACAATCATGACAAAAGGGGAAGCAAACATGCCCTTCTCCACATGGTGGCAGCAAGGAGAAGTGCCAAGCAAAGTTGGGGAAGCCCCTTATAAAACCAACAGCTCTTGTGAGAACTTACTCATTACCATGAGAACAGCGTAAGGGTAACCACACCCATGATTCAATTACCTTGCACTGGGTCCCTCCCATGACACAAGGGGATTATGGGAACTGCAATTCAAAATGAAACTTTAGTGGGAACACAACCAAACCATATCAGATGCTGTTAGAAATAGGGATGGGGAGGAACATATTTCACATCCAGATGTTTCCCTTGGCTGCCTATTCATATGCTTTTGCATGGTTTTAACAAAAAATGGACAAGTGCAGAAACTATTGCCTAAGAAGGGCTTAGTACCAGGGGCTCAGACTTCTCAGGGATGAGGACATAGATCATGCTACCAGGTAAGCCACTGAAATACGGAGAGATGGTGGGCAAGGGTGAAGGGAATTGAGAATGGTGGGTAGAGGAATGTGATGGTATCAGCTGCTTCTCTAAGACCATCTGAAGCATCGTAGCAGTATTTTGTCCTACTAGCCTTCTCTTCTAACTTTCTCATGAGAAGAGGATCTCCAAATTCTTAGAGGAGCTGCTCTGAGAACTTATATGAAGAAGTGGATCTGAGTGATAAAAGCAGCAGCCAGCTCCGGTAGACACTGATGTAACACAGATTCCACTTCATGACTGAAGGACTTATTCCCTCAGTCACTGACAATATTGTTGGTAGAAGGCCTGACCTACTATCCCCTTCAGAAAATGTCTCAGCTAAAGACAGTCACACCCCTTCCTGGGAAGTCTATATTAAATAACTTGTTGATGTAGGGGCCACCCAACTTGAGCGCTCCCCATGGGTTTGGCTGAAACCTGTACTGAAACTGCATTTTTTATCATTTATTAATGAAGTTGCTTCCTCAGTGTCCACTTTTAGGCATCATGTAAGTTGTTTAAAACCCAGTTGTATCCCATCACCTTTGGCCTAGTTAAAGCTTTTCCTCCTTGTGTGGTTGTTTGCATTATATGATGCTTGTTCCTCATGTTATTGATCCACAGCCCAACACACTGCACAGCTCCTGACCACAGTAAAATCTAATGGTCAAGTCAGAGCCATATAAATGAGTTCTCGCTCCCTGCGTGAGTCTTCTTGACACTAACCAATATACAACCTTCAGGAAAACCCTAAGGAACAATGTTCATGAACCTTAATAAAGGCATAGTCTCACAGGCTTGTTCTCTCTCTTTCTCTGTCCCCCTCCCTCTCTCCCTCCCTCCCTCCCTCCCTGCTACCCTTCCCTTCCTCCTCCCTCTCCTCCCCTCACTCATTGGTTGTACTCTCCACCAACTCTGGGCTTTCCATTGGCCTCCCTTTGGCATCCCTTAGTTCCTGACCTCTCTGAGACCATTGAGTAACAAATTTCTTCTGCTTCATGCATTTTGGTTCCCCTTCTTCCTTGTGTCTCACCTGACACACACACACACACACACACACACCTGCTCCTCACATTATTTCTATTCAGAGCTCTCTTAGAGAGTGGTTATGTTGACAGGAATAAAGTGGACATAGATCAGATAAGAGCCGCAAGGGCATCTGCTGGTATAAACAAGATTCCTCTGAGAGGAACACAAGCTCACGGGTCAACATTTAGGCATCAGGCTATCTGCTAGGATAAAGGAGCATTCTGTGAATGCACATTGTAAACATTCATGGCCAAACTCCTTGAATTTCCAGTCAGGCAAGGGGAAAGCTTATGGATAGTCTCAAGAGAAAGACGTCAAGATCAAATTAGAAAGAAAGCATAACAATGAAAATCAAAACAGCATCACAGCCCAACTATTCCCTCTATCCAATCCTGCTTCTTTCCCTTCCAAGGGCAGCTCCTAAGACAATTTCCACACATAATCCCTTATAGTCTGTTTCTCAGGGAATATAACATGTGACTCTACATTTTATCACCAGTATCTTATTCTCCCAGCTCTATAAACTCTTCCTCCTTGAGTCTTCTCCAGACAACCTGATCAAGAATACTCAGAAATCCAGACTTCAGATTGACAGAAATTTATACACAGGTCACATTCTCATTCCTTCCCATCACCATTACTACCCACTTTCTTCCAAAACTTTGGCCGTCTGCTTGGGTTTGTATGCTAAATATTCTAAGTTGCTTTTATCTTTATTCCTGTATTTAGGCTTTGATTACTGTTAGTATTAAGAGACCAAAAGGAAGTCATAGAGACACCATTATTAAATCTTTTCTTGCATATTAGCAAGAGAGTCAAATGTTTCCCCAACTTCTCCAGAGATGGTCTTTGACAAATCTTCAGGACAGAACCTCAAGGTAAACATATGGTCTCGCCATGTCTTCTCCATACAACTCTGCCATTTTTCAGTGGGTGAATATTGATCAGATCTATTAATTTTTCCAGGTCTGCTTATGGAGAGCTCTGCAAATGGTTGGAAACGCTTTACCAAGTCTTTTAAAGATGATGCTGGCAGAGTGTTTGATAGCATGCTTGCCTTTTGTTCTCTTTTTATTACTATTCTCTTTGTGCTTATAAAATAAATGTAAATTACCTACTAAAATTATAGAAATCTAAGGCTTTGTAAAAAAGCAATATCGAGGGCAAAAAGAAATATTTGGAGACAGTATTAGAAAAAAGAGAACAATAAGGTACAATTAAAAGGTTAGTAAAAAATATTGCTGCATAAAATTTTCACTTATTGAAAGATAGTGTTTTTAGGTGACAGTGTTGCAAGGAAACAAACTTAGGATGAATGTGGATGCCTCAGGTATAAATAAAACAGGAAAATAAAAGAGGGTGTTTAATAAATATAACAGCATAGTGTTTGCTTGTAAATAATGTAAATAATGTAACATAGGTAAAAATAAATAGTAGAGCGTTGACACCCTGGCTTTTATGAATGTCTCTTTTAAACCATTTCTACTAGTGCTGGCAAGGACGAGGGGAAATGTATGCTTAAAAGCAAAAGAGTCGTGGAGTATCTGACCCATCTCATTACCTCCGTTACATCAAAATAACCCAATAGAGGCCGGGCGCAGTGGTCCACGCCTGTAATCCCAGCACCATGGGAGGCCGAGGAGGGCGGATCACGAGGTCAGGAGATCGAGACCATCTTGGCTAACACAGTAAAACCCCGTCTCTACTAAAAGTATAAAACATTAGCCGGGCGCGGTGACTGGCGCCTGTAGTCCCACCTACTTGGGAGGCTGAGGCAGGAGAATGGCGTGAACCCGGGAGGCGGAGCTTGCAGTAAGCCGAGATCGCGCCACTGCTCTCCAGCCTGGGCGACAGAGGGAGACTCCATCTCAAAAAAAGAAAAAAAAAAGAAAAAAAAATGTGTTTATTGAAACTTTTAAAACCTAAAAAAAAAACACGTGAATATTGATTTGTGCGCATAACAGAAAATGGTAACATAACTCAACACTTATTTTCTAACCCCTGTAAAGTAAAACTTGTTTTGACATAGTGTTCCTCTTTTCATTATAGACCTATTTATTCTTAAAACATATTATTCCTGGATGTCGATCACACCATTTTCAGTGTTGATCTATACAGTTATTTTTAATACCTTTATTTTTACATTCTTAAAGGAACAACTTTTCTTTGTTATCCACTATATTTTTCTTCTAATAAAATTGGTGTATTTCATACTTCTGTTTGGAGTTTAATATTATTCACTTTCATGTAAATCATATCAGTCACAATTAAGGAAATGAAAATCTAAATCTCTAACAGAAATAATGTGGTATTTAAAATAGTTATCCAAAATGAAGTCAGCATTGTTTTAATTTATTAAATTATAAATATCTTACACTTAAAGCACTTTATATAATGTTCAGTTTTCTGCTCAATGATGAGTATGAAAGTACATTACACTTATTCAACTATTTTACATATACCACAACAATGAAAATTTCTAAATACATTTAGCTAGAAACATCAAAATTTAGTATAAATATTGTAAGAGCTTATAAAAAATATTATTTCAAATTATGTATAAAATACCATATGATGACAAGAATATTAAGTAGCAATATGTAACTCAGAATCACAGCAATTCTTGTATAAATTAGACTACAATAAATTAGTAACATTAAGCTTACCAAGCCAAAAAGTCTCATCTTACAGTATAATGATTCAAATATAAATAAACATAAAACATTAACTCTTATAAAATATGCAAGCATTTCTAACTAGGACCAATGAACGTCTCAAAGTAATTGCTTCATTTTAAATCATTATACAATCATGTATGAATACATACATAATTCGAGACTTATTATTTGCTTTTATTGGGAATAGTAACTATAACATCTCCATATCTTATTTCTTTTTAAATCTGTATGTGCCTAAGGATAGCAGAATGCATTTGAAGAAATTTCACCTGCGGGAATAGAGCGTCAACTTTATAACACAGGAAAAGGTTAATGTGGTACTCTGTGGTTAATTAAAGAGTCCCCAGTAGACTTCTTTTTAATTAAGGGGATGTTCTAAATAGGATGCACATTTTATCTTGTTTTCAGTAATGCCCAGTGGTCCTGGCTTGCCAGCCTAATGGTTAGATAAGAGATTCTCGTCATCCTGGACTCCATGTGACTTCACGGTCAAGGAAAATCTATTCTTCCTCTGCAATCAATGCCCATCCCCTAAAATCAAACACTTATCTGTCTCCATTGCCTCATATGAAAGCTGAGCACATTTAGAAGTCAAGGTGGACATTCATTAACACATTGTTGAGAATTAGCTAGAAGCTTCTTGAAGGCACATTTGTGTTCTTACTCATCTCTTTAGCACCTCGTTCCCCACTGCCTGACGCATTGAATTACTATTAAACTATTTAACAGCACTTATTAGATAAAACCCTAGTAACATAGCACAACTCATTTATTTCAGCGTACAATCCCTTCCTCCTATACCTCCTCACAGCCTTTATGTTAGATGTTTCTCCTCCTCATTTTCTCCCACAGTTGTCAGTTTCCTGAGGGCTCCCCAGCCATGTGGAATTATGAGTTCATGTGGAACTGTTTATGACAAAAAAAAAAGAGTGTCACTAAGAATTATGACACTCTTGGTGTCATAATCAGGTGACTGTGTGTTCTGGTTCATTTCTGTTGTCATGACATGCTTATTAGTGGTGCTTCCTTTTCTCAAAAGTGACCTTGCTTGCAGATTGTGATAAGCAAAGTCCCCCAAGGATGCCTGTGCTCTAATGCCCGGAACCTGTGAATATATTACTGTCCCTGGCAAAAGGACTTTGCAGATGTGATTAAGAGTAAGGACCTCGGCATGTGAAATTTTCCTGGATTAACTGGGTAGACCCAATCTAGTCACATGAGTTCTTAAAACCAGAGACTCTTTCCTGGGTAGGTCAGAAAGATGGTACAGAAAGGGAAGGAGGAAAGATTTCATACATGACAGGGATTCGACCTATCATAGCCAGCCCTGAAGATGGAGAGCAAGAACAAAAGTCATAGAATGTGGGTGGCCCCAAGAGGCTGGGAACAGTCCTCTAATCAACAAGAAAATGGGGCCCTCAGTCTTACAGCCTCATGGAACTGAAGTCTGCCAATGACTCAAATGAAGAACATGGATCTTCCCTCACAGCCTCCAATATGGGTTGGATGTTGGCCCCTGCCAAATATCCTGTTGAAATGTGATTCCCAATTGTATTAGACAGGGTTCTCTAGAGGGACAGAACTGATAGAATAGATGTATCTATAAATGGGAATTTATTAAGGAGTATTGATTCACATGATCACAAGGTAAGGTCTCACAGTAGGTCATCCACAAGCTGAAGAACAAGGAAGCCAATCTAAGTCCCAAAATCTCAAAAGTAGAGTAGCTGACAGTGCAGCCTTCCAGTCTGTGGTCAAAAGTCCAAGGGTCCCAAAGCTGAAGAACTTAGAGTCCAATGTTCCAGGGCAGGAAGCATCCAGTATGGGAGAAAGATGGAGGACAGAAGACTCAGCCAGTCTATTCTTTCCACTTTCTTCTGTCTGCTTTTGTTCTAGCCACACTGGCAGCTGATTAGGTGGTGCCCACCCAGATTGAGGGTGGGTCTGCCTTTCCCAGTCCAGTAATTCAAATGTTAATCTCCCTTGGCAACACCCTCACAGACACACCCAGGAACAATACTTAGTATCCTCTAATCGAGTTGACCCTCAATATTCACCATCACACCAATGTTGGAAGTTGAAGGTGATTGGTCATGGGGGTGGATCCCTCATGAATGGTTTAGTGCCATCTCCTTGGTGATAGGTGACTTCTTGCTCAGTTAGTTCACGTGAGAGCTGGTTGTTTAAGAGAATATGGGAATCTCCCCCTTCTCTCTCTCTTGCTTCCTCTCTCACTGTGTGACATATTAGATCTCCGTTGCCTTCCATGATGACTGCAAACTTCCTGAGGTCTTCACAACAAACAGATCCTAGCAATACACTTCCTGTACAGTCTGCAGAACCATATGCCAAATAAATCTCTTTTCTTCATAACTTACCCAGCCTCAGATATTTCTTTATAGCATTGCAAGAATGGACTAACAAAGCCTCCAAGTAGGAACTCACCCTAACAATCTGTTTATTTTAGCCGAAGGAGATTTGTACTGTATTTGGTACTCCTACACAACTTTAAGGTAATAATTTGTTTCAGCCACTAAATGGGTGTTAATTTGTTATGGCAGCAGCAGAAATTAATAGAGACATTAATTATATAAACACCTGAGTCAGCAAGCTGTGTCAGGGCCCATAAACCCAGAACCTGCACAGTAAGAGCATACATCATAAACCCACTTCAAGAGTCAGAGTGAGTGGGAAGAGTAGAGATAGGTGATGATATGGTTTGGCTGTGTCCCCACCCAGAATCTCATCTTGAATTGTAATCCCCATAATCTCCATAATCCCCACCTGTCAAGGGAGGGACCAGGTGGAGGTAATTGAATCATGGGGGCCGCCATGCTGTTCTCGTGATAATGAGTTCTCACGAGATCTAATGGTTTTATAAGTGTGTGGTAGTTCTTCCTGCGTTCATTCTCCTTCCTGCCTCCCTATGTGGGAGGTGTGTTGGTTCCTCTTCACCTACTGCCACAGTAGTAAGTTTCCTGAGGGCTCCCCAGACATTTGGAACTGTGAGTCAATTAAACCTCTTTCCTATATAAGTTACCCAGTCTTGGGCAGTTCTTTATAGCAGTGGGAAAACAGATAAATACAGGCAACCTCTCCATCCTCTTTAGAATCTGTTTCCATGCCCCTCAGGTCGGGAAGAAGAGAACGAGAGTGTGTTTCTATACAGCAAGATATCAGGTGGTGCTGGTTTATGCCATTAGTGTTTGAAAATTTAATTTTGTCTCTTCAGAAGAACTAGTTTACAGAGGGATACGGAAATGACAATGTTGGCATTTTTGAGAGGATCATAATGCAGTTGAGTGAATATGAGTTACACGAAAGAAGAAAGCACTTAAATGTTAGAAAAAAGCTGTGTCAGCTGCTTTGACTTTCCATTGATTGAGTGCTGACTTCTGCAACTGCCTGTGCAGCTGTTTCAGGCTCAAGTGCTACTTTGTCTTTTAATTTCACATTCTAGAAAGTAGTTACTTTAGTTTTAACCAGCTCACTTATTATTAAGCAATAAAGTCCATCTTTTTCAGAACATCATTTTTCTCCTTAGGAAAAGGAAGTGCATAAGTAACATACATTATACAACTTCGCAAATCCAGTGGCAAGTTCTCTTCTATTGCAAAGGCTACAGGGTCCCGAAGAAAGGTATGTTCTTGTCCTGAAAGATGGATCACACAGGAGTAAGATAGGTACCTAGTGGCCTGGTTGGAGATGAGGACAATTATGAGGATGGGGTAAAATTTATCAGAAGAATGTGGAAGCTTGAGAACTTCCCATCCTGCAGTGCCATGATTTTCACAGTACAGTCACTAAACCACTGCACCATTGAAGACCTATACAGTCTTGGGTCCTATCCCAGATGCAGTGAATCAGAAACTCTGGGGTGAAGCTCAACAATCTACACAAAAATCTGCTACAAAAACCTTGCAGGTTGTACCGATGTGGGCTAATGTTTAAGAATGCCCTAACAAAACTCTAACTCCAACCACTCACTTTCTACATTGTTCTGTTAGCTTTCTCCAAAGTTGTCTCATGAGGTACCTTTAGGAGCACAAACGGAGGCTCCTCATATGAGCTCGCTGCCCTTGAAAGGTTTTTCTTTTGGGGAAATATGCACCAATGGTAGAGTTCTTACTATATGTCCAATGAGATTTGTGCCTAATAAATAGAAAACAATAATTCCAATTGATAATAAGGGAAGCATATTTTTAATGGTTAGGAATCTAGAAGAAAAGAAAAATAATTGTGTGTATTTGGTCTCAAGCTTGTTCAACTGCCTTTCTACATTTTGTATTGTAGATTATAATTTATTTGCTTATATAGTAAGGAAACGTTGTCGTGAAATATAGTTTGTAAATGTGCAGGCTGAAGATTCAAAAGCCTGTTTCCATTCCCACATATTCACATAATTTTGTTTTTGAGCCTTTAATGATTTTGATACTTCAGCTTTTTTATGTGTATATTATAAATATTTCTTTATTTTCCTGATAAGGATTTGGCCTTCATCACTTTTACTTAGAACTGTAATAGTCTCCTGAGGTGCTAGAAGAGTATCTAGAAAATAACTGTCTAAATAATAGAAGGTTAATAATGCTAGAGCTAAAAAATCTAGCAGTTGAAAATACTTTTTCTAAACATAAACATAACATTATGATGGCATGCTATGTTTTAGAGAGCAAAGTTTATCAGACAAATGTTAATGGGTAGAAAATTAATAATTCAGATAGCATGGGACTTCTAAAGCTGGTATGTAAGTAAAAGGGAATTTGTGGAAAGAATGGCAGCAAGCAAATAGGACCAAAACAATTGTAGATTGTAAATATACCTTACGCCTATAGCAATGTGTTGGTTTGGATGGACTTTAGACTGAGCTATGGTGTATGTAATGCCCTGTTAAAGCATTAATTCTTGTTGCACTGCATACCTTAAATGATTACCACCAATTCTCTTCACTGTGGGGTTAATTTGCCAATTTCTTTTTTTTTTTTTTTTTAGAGGAGTCTCACTCTGTTGCCCAGGCTGCAGTGCAATGGCGCCATCTCGACTCACTGCAAGCTCTGCCTCTCGGGTTCAGCCTCCTGAGTAGCTGAGACTACAGGCACCCGCCACCATGCCCAGCCAATTTTGTTTTCATAATTTTAGTAGAGACGGTTTCACCGTGTTAGCCAGGATGGTCTCAATCTCCTGACCTTGTGATCTGCCCTCCTTGGCCTCCCAAAGTGCTGGGATTACAGGTGTGAGCCACCACACCCGGCCAATTTGACTATTTTAATTCTTATGGCTAACCAATTTCCTATTGTGTAAATCCTAGAAATATCATATGTAACTAAAAACAATGTCAATTGTAAGAAAAATATGGAAAGATCTGAGTTCTGAAATCCACTGCACAGTGCCTACAACTTGGAAAAGACAAGGAAAAGGGGTTCTTAGTGTATAAATGAGAAACTGACTCATTTGGACTTCCCACATACATCATAGTATTATAATACTTGGATTCATATGGGTCAATAATCATCATCTTCAAAATCATTAAAGGTCAAGTGTCAATTTTCAGGGAGCTCTTCTCGAAATCAAGTCCTATTTCGATGGTACTTGCATATTCTCAGAGTGCTTTCTGTTATAGGTTAAAACAGTATATAATATTCATGCTTTATTACCAATTCCATGTGAATGCTCTGCTTTTAAGACTAGAGCAGGTTGTTCCATGACTAATCTTCTATTTCCAATGTCTAAAAATGTAATATATTCTGTGTTCTCAATAAAGTAGATAAATGAACAAATGCTTGTACCTAACATAAGCAAATGCAATTAATACCTAAAAATCAAATATAGATGATAAACCAATGGTTGTCTCAACTTTATACTAGTTATTTTTGCAATTTCTATTGAGGCTTTGTCAAAACTTAAAACTAGGCTAGACATGGTGGATCATACCCATAATCCCAGTACTTTGAGAGGCCAAAATGGGAGAATTGCTGGAGACCAGCCTGGGCAATATAGCAAAATTCCCATCTCTACAAAAAAAAAAAACAGAAAAAAAAAAATAGCTTGGCATGGTGACAGGTACTTGTAGTCCTCAAATAGAGAGGCTAAGGTAGGAGGATCACTTGATCCCAAGAGTTCAAGGTTACAGGAAGCTACAATAGTGCCACTGCATTCCAGCCTGGGTGACAGAGTGAGGCTGTGTCTCAAGTAAAAGTTTAAAAAATAAGTAAAAATCAATCTAATAATCTATGAATAATTATTCATAGAATAGTGGATTGATTTTTAATTAGATTGAATTATACTTTCTTTTTAGTAAAAGAAGGAAGAACTGTGGTCCTATTTCACTTCTTCAGGTCACCTGCTCCAGGAGGCACCAGGTGGTTCTGCTGCAGCCTCTGCTAACCCATGACCTGTAGGTACTGGGAGAGCCATAGCTAAGGAAGTCCTAGAAGCTGGATTCTGTGGCATTTGAGGATGTGGCTATGAACTTTAACCAGCAGTGGTGGGCTCTGCTGGATCCTTCCCAGAAGAATCTCTATACAGGTGTGAAGCAGGAAAAGTTTAGGAATCTGGCTTCTGTAGTGGAAAAAGCCAAAATGCCTGACTAGATGTAGCTAGGAAGAACTTTCTCCAATGAGAGACCAGACCATCAAGAAGGCTGGCACACTCTGAGCAGATTTTCAGAAGGAAGGCATTGAGAGTGGATAGAGGGAGGATGGAGACTATTGGCTGAAGGGGAAGGAAGCTGGGAACCCAGCAGGGGTTGCTGAGCACCAGGACACCTGTCTGGCCCTGAGGAAAGGAGTGACTAAATAGGCATGGAGGGGATCACTCTCATCACGGACCTCCGGAATCCTACCTGCAGGAAACCCATAACTCCGATGGACATCTGAGCTAGCAGGGAGTGCTGCTTGGAGAGTTGGCAGAAACAGGACTCCAGCCTGTGTGGAGCCCGGAGGCTTTGGCATGGGAATGGTTGCAGGGGTTCATGGCCAGTGATATCCATCCCCTAAGACTTGCCATGCTTCTCTTGGTGGCTTTGGCCTTTGATGACTGGTGGATCTGGACAGAACAGGGCTGTCTTGACCGTGAGACAGGGCCAGACTAATCTGAGTGCCGTGCTGTCTGAGTGCTGGCCTCTCCCAGGTGCCTGCCTGGCAGCATACACTTGCAGTGCAGCCTCAGATGCCCAATCAGGGTACTTCTGAGCAGCCACTGCCATGGCTTTTTCACTGGCGGATCCTGCCTGACCATCGGAGAGCTTTGGCAGACAGGGCCCTACCAGTGCACACCTGCCCACAGCTTTTCCCGCGATTTTGCTGGCAATCTCCTACCAAAAGCCTCCCCCAACCACTTTGCCAGCACATCTGCACAATGGCCCCCACCACCCTGCCATTGCCCCAACAAAGCACTTTAGCCAGCACCCCCCATAGGAGTTTTTTGCCAGTAGACCAGTAACACATGGGCCACTCCAGCACAGCAGTTGTTTAACCTGAAGGGCCAGAGGACAAAGCTGTGGGCCTGGTCCTAGCTCCCAGGGTTACAGCATGAGACCTATTTAAACTAAAGAGCATCTACACAGCCATAGAAACTATCCACAGAATAAACAATCACCCTACAGAATGGGAGACAGTATTTGCAAACTACACATCTGACAAAGGTCTAATATCTAAAATCCATAAGCAACTTAAGCGAGAAACAATCGCCTAGAAAAATGGGCAAAGGACCTGAGTAGACACTTCTCAAAAGAAGACATACACATGGCCAACAGCATATGAAAAAGTGCTTAAAGTCACTAATCATTAGAGAAATGCAAATCAAAACCATAATGAGATACCATCTCACACCAGTCAGAATAGCTGTTTAGAAGTCAAAAAACAAAAATAGGTGCTGGTGAGTCTGGGGAGAAAAGGGAACACTTCTACACTATTGGTGAGACTGTAAATTAGTTCAGCCAACTGTAGAAAGCAGCTTGGAGATTTCTCAAAGAAACTTATAGCTACCGTTTGAACCAGCAATCCCGTTACTATGTATGTACCCAGAGGAATATAAATTGTTCTACCATAAAGACACATGTATGTGTATGTTCATTTAAACACTATTAATAGCAAAAGCATGAGCTCAACGGTGGACTGGATAAAGAAAATGTACACATACACCGTGGAATACTACACAGTTATAAAAAGGAACAAGATCATGTCCTTTGCAGCAACATGGATGTAGCTGGAGGCCATTATCCTAAGCAAATTAACCCAGGAAAAGAAAACCAAATACTCCATGTTCTCACTTATAAGTGAAAGCTAAACATTGAATATACATGAATACAAAGAGGGAAACAAGAGACCCCAGGGCCTACTTGAGGGTGGAGGATGAGGGAAGATGAGGATTGAAAAACTACCTCTGAGTGCTATAATCACTACCCAGATAACAAAATAATTTGTATGCCAAACGCTGGAGAAGTCAAATTTACCTACCTAACCCTGTACATGTAGTCCCTGAACCTAAAATAAACTTTGGAAGAAAAAGTAAGCTGTTGGCTGGGCGCGGTGGCTCAAGCCTGTAATCCCAGCACTTTGGGAGGCCGAGACGGGCGGATCACGAGGTCAGGAGATCGAGACCATCCTGGCTAATGCGGTGAAACCCCGTCTCTACTAAAAAATACAAAAAACTAGCCAGGCGAGGTGGCGGGCGCCTGTAGTCCCAGCTACTCGGGAGGCTGAGGCAGGAGAATGGTGTAAACCTGGGAGGTGGAGCTTGCAGTGAGCTGAGATCCGGCCACTGCACTCCAGCCTGGGCGACAGAGCGAGACTCCGTCTCAAAAAAAAAAAAAAAAAAAAGTAAGCTGTTGACAAATTAACACCAATTGTATAAATAAATAAGTGAAAAGAAAACTAACAGAAACTCTACACTTAGAAAGAAGGGTTCCAAATGGGTATTTTCAACAATGGGTAAAAATGAAAACATGTCTCCCCATCTTTGTTTTCTCTTCTCTGCCTTTTTCCTCAATCTTGTTTTACCAGAAGATGATGTAGAAGATGATGTATGTAAAGTGCTCTTTATATAACTCACTGACTTTGTTTTTAATATAATTTGTAAAGGACCAACTCTGAAGAATTGAGATGTTCTATTTCTAATACTGAAATCCTATTTAAATCAATGATGGAAAACACAACTATGACTTTTGTTTTGCTCATGTATAAAACTTTCCTATATAATTTCAGTCATTTTATAGTAGCATTAGTCATTGAAACACGTTATTAGTCATTTCTTTCCTTCTTAGTTCATACTTTTGTCTAAAAGAAAATTTAAATATGGATATGAACATGATTTAATTCAATGATGGAAATTATTCTTCTACCATGACATGTTGCTGTTTCTCAGCTAGTGACGGGAAACTACCCTTGCTCTTTGATTCTGTAAGATGCTGGATAGAAAAGGAGTGAAGTGACCTGGGGCCACTAACTCTGTGGCTCAAGGGCAAATAAACTCAATCTCTGACAGATTTTCTCTCGGAATATGTTGAAGAGCCTTTCTGACTTCATGTTTCTATGCGTCTGTATTTCTGACCACATTATATATGTGCCTACTCATTGTTCCCTTATAACTTAGTTTCCAGAGCTGATTTTACCCCAGGACACAGTCTCTCTCAGTGGGTGTAGTGGTGTCTACCAGTCTGTCTCTGTGCTACTGAGGGGGTTCTTGAATGGCCTAAAGTCATAAATTGCTAGACTGCTGACTCCCAGCTGTAACATCAAAACAATCATTTTTGTTTTCATCTTTGAAAGCTTCCTAGGAAAGCATTTTCAGAAAAATTTCAACACTGTTTCCTTGAGAGTGAGGTTTGCAAATGTATATATGAAATATGAGGAAATTTTCAAAATATGAAAATTGCAGAAGACACTTTGCACAGAAGCTGAATGATGGGGAAATGGTTGTGGGAATAGTTTTGAGGCATCTCAACCTGATGTCTTTATGCACTTTATATGAAACTTTTTACTTTTGTTTCTTACAGAACCAAGTAAGTTTCTCCAAAAGTGAAAGATATATTGATATATTTCCTTTTAAAATATGTGTGTTAGCAAAACCTGGAAATATTTGCTTCTCTTTTTATATGTCCTCAAAGCTATATACAAAGAAACTTGAATTTAAGTGAATTGTGCCATACTTTCTAAGATAAAATCACTCTTAAAATCTCTTTTAAATATTTTAGGTTACATATATATGAACAGCTCTGCTAATTCCCTTAGAGATCTGGTCTTTGCCAAAGACCTTAGAAAGGCTACATTTCTGCTTTGCTCTACTCATCTCTGCTTTTCATCAGAGAATCCCTAACATTTATTCTTTTTTGGAAGAAACAGTCTCAGACCTTCTTTAAGTCTCCGTCAATGTGCTTGTTTTGGTTGCTAAACTCAGAAAGAGAAAGAAAAAGAGATTAGGAATACGTGTGTTCCAGCCTCCATTTTCCATAGGAGTTCCTTTCTTCCAGTAAAAACCAAACAAAATAAAACAGATCATTTTAATACAGGGAAACAATATAAAGAACATGGATTTGTAGTCAGAGGTGGATTCAAATAACAATGCTACCACCAACAAACTGTATGATCTTAGGTAAAATATAATTTCTCTAAACCTTCCAAAGTGATATTATAATGCTTCTCTCTCTGGGTTGATATGAAGTTTGAATGAAATAATGAAATTATATATGATCTCCCTATAGGGAAATATTTCTATAATTGGAGATAGTTACTATCCCTCCCAACACTATTGAGTACATGGCTTTAAGGGGACTCCCAAATGGATAAAGCCATACAGAAACATCTCGAGGATGACAGGATATCTAACAAACAGATGGACATGCATTACGCTTCACACCCAATTCTTCCACCTGTGGAGAAGGCAATGAATATAGTCCTGGGAGGTCGCAGCACATGAACAAGGAACCAAATGGAAGTTACTGGCTGTATAAGAACTGACTATAAAGTATATGTGATGATAATATTCTAGAGTGCAAAATAAGACAATGGATGTATAGAACAATGTTTGTTACTGTATTGACACTAGCCATTCATATCCCCTCAATTTCCCTCTTCCTTCTTCTGAACCCAGGCCCCTCTGCTGATGCTCTCTCCTTGTACTGTGTGCCTTCCTTGCACTGGTAGTGATGTTTCCCCAGTGGAGTTGGTTAACTCTTATTGAAAATAATATATAGCATTTCTATGAACTAATTCACCTGTTTATCTCCCTATATTGATTTTTTTTGACAAAAATAGCCTTGTCGTACCACAAAGAAGCTTCTTATTAGCAGGAGTCATAATGATTTCTACTCAAATCTTTGACTGTCACCTTGGTTTTTAAATGCTTACACTTTGAGCATATTTTTCACATCCTTAAAAACAGTATTTTAGTTAATATATGTCTCAATGTTAAGACTTCACTTGTGGCAAGATAAGCACTTCTATCTACTCTTCCTTTGCTTCAAAGCAGATTTCTAGTTTATATTTCCTGTGTACATGAAAGGATCAGGAGAAAAGAACTTAGGTTGTTTCTCATGCCCTTGGGAGACTCTTCTTAACTCTGTATTATCAGACATTAACAGTTCCAGTTATGGAAATCATTAGAATTTATTTTTTTCTGACAGGTAATTAACCCGTAGCTCTCAAGGGTGGAGTGAGTGGAAGAGAAAAATGAGATCCCAAACCAAAATAAACGTTCAATAATTAGCCCCAGCAGAACAAGTTCTGCTGCTGGCATTTCATTGTCTCCTACTGATTGTGAGAACCCAGTGTTCTGATGTGTCCTCAAGCTCAGACACTGCATATGATTACACCCTTCCACCCACTAAAGGAGTCAGATGAGGGTAGACCTAACCATTATCTTGGCATTTCACTGGTTACAAACAATGTGTTCCTTAGAGCTTCAATTTAATAAGATGCTAACAGGTATTAAGCAAAAAGTTTCTGTAGTCAAATTCTTTTGAGAAAAACCTAGTTAAACAAAATTAAATAGAAATCTTTCTTATAAGGCTTATCAGAGTATTTAATACACAAATGTGTACCGTGACTCCCCCAAAGAAAGATGTAGTAACCTAGTTAACAGCTTGTATATTTCCAAGGAACTCTTTATTGTTTTTACAGAATATACTATAGAGTATATTGGCAGGACATCTAAATCAATATCACAAATATATCAATTTTAAAGTGCTTCTAAACAAAAATCTGCACTGAAAATAATTTCACCGGTAAGTCCACCGTTACTTGTTCAATGAGTACCAATTTATTCTTTGCCAAAATATTCATTTAGCATGGATCTAGAGTCAACAAATAATGACTGTATAGCTAGCTCTGTGAAGAATAAGATTTAATGGTTTTTTTGTTTAATTGTGTTGTTCATGTTCAACAGTTAATTCAGATAAATTAGTTTCCAAATCAGATTTGTAATAACTGTCTTACTGATACAATTTAAGTTATATAGTGCAATTGACTTGTTCAAAGAATATAATAATTTTATTAACCAGCTCCTGGTTATACTGAAAACCACAGGATTACTCCATAAAAGCAGAATTAGCATGTCTATAGGAACCATCTCTATGAAAATGTTCATAAACATGCAAAAAATATTATTCAATAAACATCAAATAGGCATAAGATCTTCACTCAGAAAAATGTTTATTATAAGTTATTTGAGTTGTAATATTTTTATAAATAGAGAAAATTTTTAATACTGAAGCTTTAGATACTGTATTTAAAGATTTTATAGAGAACTATGCAAATAATAATCAAATATTTGGATAGCTAATCCCAAATATGATAAACTCAGACATGACAATGCATTATGTTTTCTTAGAAAAAAACCCAAACTGTCATTCTTATAGATTTTATAGATATTTTAGTTTATAATGAAGTTGATTTTTATCAGTTGTTTTCACTGTTTTCTCACCAGTACTTTTTTTCCTCTCGAAATGCTAAATATTTCATAATATTTTTGTAAAGGAAAAAATATAATGTTGTATAAGTTATACCATATTTGAGATTTAGATTCTTCTTTTATTAAAAATAATAACAAGACTATTGCAAGAATTAAAGAAGGTCTGTAAGGTATATATTTTTAAACATTCATACACTGGACAAACAAAAGGTATAAATATAGACATTACCATAAATTTAATAATATTATGTTTAAAAGGTGATTTAGCAGACATCAACAGGGAAGTTGAATCAATAATTTATGTCTAGTCTGATTTTAGAATCTAAAAGCCATGTAATATAAAACTATCTCCCTTATCCTTGAAACAACAAAATTTATTTCATAAACTACTTTTAAGGCTACAGAAACTCTTATTAGTTCTCCTTGTATTTGAGGTCCTAGCCAGTACAATGATACATAAAAAAGAAATAAAGGGCATACAGATTGAAAAGAAAAGACATACAGAGTGGAAATAGATTATCATCTATTCACAGACAAGATGAATGTGTAGGAAATCCTAACGAAACTACAAAAGTAAAATTGCTAGAAGTAATAGAATTTAGCAAATTCACAGGATGCAAACTCAGGATATATAATTCACTATATTTTTATATACCGGCAACAAACAATTGAAAAATAAATTTAAAATAAAAATAATACCATCTACAGTCACATTTAAAAGCACGAAATGTTTGAAAATAAATTTAGCAAGGTATGGGCAAGACCTTACCCAGAAAACTGTCAAACATTACTGAGAAAAATAAAAGAAGATAAATAAATGGAGAGATACAAATTTCATGGACTGGAAGACTAAACGTTATTGGGATCTCAGTTCTCCACAGATACATCAAGAGATTCAATGCAGTCCCAGTTAAAATCCCAGCAAGCAGTAATGTAGAACTTAATACTTTAACAAATTCTAAAACTTGTCTGAAAATGCAAATGCTTAGGAAAAAGAAAAAATGTTTTAAGGCTTAATATAAATATTTTAAAAATTAAGAGGGTGTGCTATTTGAATCATAATAAAATATAAATCAACAAAATAGAGTCCAGAAATAATCCGCACATAGATGATTAGTTGATTTTCAAAACAGATTCAAGGCTAGGCGTGGTGGCTCATGTCTGCAATCCCACTGGTTTGGAAGCCAAGGGGTGAGGATCACTTGAGCCCAGGTATTTGAAAACAGCCTGACCAACATAGCAAGACCTGTCTCTACAGAAAAAAAAAAAAAAAAAAAAATGAGTCAGGCATGGTGGCATGCACCTGTAGTGTTAGCACTTGGGAGGCTGAGGTGGGAGGATTGCTGGAGCCTGGGAGGCTGAGGCTGCAGTGAGCCAAGATTGTGCCACTGCACTCCAGGGCGGTGACAGAGTGAGACCCTGCCTCAAAACCAGACAGTGAAAGATTCAAGATAATTCAGTGGGGATATAATAATCTTTTCAATAAGTGATGCTGAAGTAATTAGATATCCATATGAAAAAACATGAACCTTGCCGTTAACATTCACATTGTACCTCAAAATTAATTTAAAATAAGATATATTGTAAAAACTAAAATTGCAGAAATATTAGAATAAAACAGAAGATCTTTCCAACTTTGGGGTAGGCAATCATTTCTTAGGACATAAATCGTAAAGAAAAATAATAAATTTGACCTCGTTAAAATTAAAACCTTTTTCTCTTTGGACAATACTATTTTTTTTTCTTTTTTTTTAAATTTATTTATTAATGAAAATGCAAGCTATGGATGGGGATAAAATGTTTAAAATACACAGATCTGACAAAGAATTTGTATCTATAACAAATAGATAACTTTTACAAGACAATAATACACTGATAAAATTGGCAAAATATTTGCACAGACACTTCACAAAGGAAAATATATAAATGACTACTAAGCATACGGGGAGATGTTTACTATCATTTATTATCAGGGAAATGCAAATTAATGCTAAAATGAGAAACCGTTACAGAACTATTAGAATGGCTAAAATGAAAAAGCCTGGCAAGGATGTGGAGGAACTGGCTTTACAATACATTATTGAAGGAAATGTAAAATGATACAACTACCTTGAAAAACAGTTTGACATTTCCCTATAATGTTAATCAAGCTCTTATTCAATAAAACAACACAAATGTCCATCCGGTGAACAGATAAACAAATTTTAGTATGTTCATACAATGGAATACTATTAGCAATACAAAGGAATTAATACTGCTCCCACAAACAACATGTAGGAATTTGAAAATCATGAGAATGAAAGAAGTCAAAAATGAAAGAGTACATATCACAGGATTTCATTTATATACAATTGTAGGATAGGCTAAATTCATCTATAGTAACAAAAAGCAGAACTGTGGTTGCCTGGTTCTGGAATCAAAGATGTAATTGATTGCAAAGGGCATCAGGAAAAGCGATGGGTATTGCCTCCTGATTGTGGTGAAGACTATATGGGTACGAACATTGGACAAAACGTATTGAATACTTGGAACAGTGCATTTTATTGTGCACAAATTTTATCACAATAAAGTTGATTTAAAGGAGAAGAAGAAGGCTGGGATGTGTGGCTCATGCCTGTAATCCCACCACTTTGGGAGGCCGAGGCGGTGGATCACGTGAGGTCAGGAGTTCAAGACCAGCTTGCAACATGGTGGAATCCCATCTCTACTAAAAATACAAAAAATTAGCCAGTGTGATGGCTACTCAGGAGGCTGAGGCAGGAGAATCTCTTGAACCCGGGAGGCGGAGGTTGCAGTGAGCCGAGATTGCGTCTCTGCACACCAGCCTGGGCAACAGAGTGAGATTCTGCCTGAAAAAAAAAACGAAGAGAAACAGAAGAAAAGTAAGAGGAGAGCCAGCCCAGGCCAGACCAAGCGCCGCAGTAGAGGGAAGCTATTTTTCTGGCATCCTGGGCTTGGCTTTGGTAGAGCACCATAGAGGCAAGATCCCCAAGGCAAAGTCTATTGGGTATTTTGACTCAGAAGGCCTTGACAGAGTCACAGAAGTCCACATGCCCAGCATGGCTTGGCTTGTAAGCAGCAGAATTGTCCCCTGCCTTGAGAATGATGAGAGGTTAGGAGACACTTGAAAACTACTGCACAGACAATTATGTCACTCGGCATGGTGCAGAAGTGGTAGATAAATCTCTTGCTGAGAAGAAGACAACAGGATCTTTCTGATAGGAATGAGAAATGACACAGCCACAACCTGTGTGTGCTGACAGCTGGACCCCAGGTGTGATGCCAACATGTTCAAAGGTTAACTGGGATCAAGTCCTCTCGGTGTCACAGGCCTGGACAACACAAGTCTGAGACTTTAGACACAACTCTAGAGAAAGGAAGTAGGAACCCCAAATTGGCACCTCACCCAACAATTGGAGTGCATATTAGTTATTGAGATGTGTTATAGAAAAATAAGTTGGAGCTAGCTCTCTCACATCTGAGGTTTAAACTGAGATCTGTACTTTGTATATCTATGATCTTTAAGTAAATTTTTGCTTGTAGATGTTGTTCCCTTTTCCTTTTGATAAGGAATACAACAGAGATCACCAATGTCTTCTAAGTAATATCCTTACCTTAATACTCTCATTTTTTAAAAAAATGAAAAACAGAAATTGTGCTAGGACCCTTAAAATTTATTTTTGGTGAAAATGAGAAATCAACCCATTGTGGATACATATACACCTCTCACAAAAAGATTATACAGCCCAGGCACCTTGCGCTGCCAAATTCGGAGTCCCCAAACTGACCTGGAAGACTTCCTGACACTCTTGCACAGCCGGGATGGAACCAGGTCAGTCTGTGGCTTTGGAAGCTGCTTGACTAAAGAAAGGAGAGCATGAGGAAAAAGGATAGAAACAGCAGAAGTTTTGCAGGAAGTTTTAGAAGAATCAAACCTTTCTTTTCTTGACTATCAGCCTCCAAAGGGAAAGCAAAAAATCGATGTTAATGTATTTTCTGCTTTACAAATCATCCGTCTGATAGGGAAAATGCAGAGTGGATTACATAGCCTCCTCAAGATGTTTCAAAAGAAAAATACCAAAGGTAGAAGAACCATAAGTGGAAGGTGCTACCCACAGACCATGGAAGCATTCGACAAGTGGCAGAATTAACCCTGATAGATTTGATTTATTATCCATTAGGGATCATTCACTTCCACACCACCCCACTGTTAAGCTATTTCCATATATAAACTATACTAGCGCTATAGTATCTGCATATAAAGCCTCTATTTATTTGCCCTTACCAATTTTTGCTTTCTTGTTCCTTATTCAAATAATTCTCTAGTTAATAATGGATAAGCAGTCTTTTCTTCCCTTCTCCTATATTTCTATGTGAGTTATTTTACACCTGAACTGTAACTATGCTGTTTCATAGGAAAGTATTCTTTGAACTGACTGCAAGTATTTTATTTTATTGTTCTAATAATCATAGCAATGTTAAACATAAAGATCATTCTAACATGTGTGTCATAAAATGGAAGTCTTGTTTAACAGAGACCATTAGAATAGAATTGTTGTGATGTTAAGATTTACTTTTAAATTTGATATGCATAAGTAATTGACAGAATGACAGATCTCCTAAGGTAGATGATGGATTATACCAGAAGCAACATGTCAAGTTCTCTCATTTAAGATTCTGAGATTCATTTTGTTAGAGCTGTGGTTTTCAAACAGGGATTTTGTTGGCGTGAAGGGCAGGAGTATGGGTATCACTGGAAAGATGATATTAGAACTATCTGGAGAGGTTTTTCAGGTTTCAGTTTTCAAATTCTGATTTACCTACAGGGAAAAGTTGTAGACACTAAAACAATTCCCGTAGGCAAGCTTAATATGCATCCTCTACTCCCATCCTTTATCCCCCCATCACCAGACTGAGAGGCACTGTGTTAGATCATTTTGCTTATCCATTAGACAGACTTCGTTGAGTAATGGACAGGGTGAGGGACGGGAGTCAGTCTGTACTGAGCACTATGTAAATGTAGTTGCCGTACTGGCCACTTTTCATGCAATGGGGCTCAAGAAGGTCTCTAGCAATGATATCTCTGAAATCTTTAATTCCCTCAAGTAGGATTTAGGGAATTAGCAGTCAGTGATTCTAACAGTGAATGATCTAAGTTGTCCCCAGGGACACTGGATAAAGGAATTATTGGTCTCCAAATGGCCTCCTTTTGCAAGGTGTTGTATAATCGCAATAAGTACTCTGAATATATCATGCTCTTTGATTGTCAGGCCCTGGGGATGGTTTGCTCAGAAATACGGTTTGGAGCAGAAGTGACCCGTTAGCCATTTACTAATTTAAATCTGTTGTTACTCAGAAACATTGTACTGCAAGATTGAAAATCTGAGGAAATAGTCAAACAGTCTAACCATGAGAAATATGTTTATAGAGTTTAAATATTGAAACACTGAGCAAGAAGGTGGTGACATCACCTTGTTCTTTAAGGTTTGATTTCTACTTCTCTTACTCTCCAAGTGAAAATTGTGGCCTGTACATCTTTATTTCGCTAAAGTATAATTAACATATTCTAATTTTTTATGAGAATGAGAAGCAAGAATTGAAAATGAGTTGCATATATAGGGGACCATTAAACAATATGGGGATTGGGGTCCTGATCACTACGCAGTTGCAAATCTGTGCAATTGCAGTTGGTTAATGTATCTCTTAAACCTCTTTTGACCTATAAGTTTCTCTTCTACCTCTCTTTTCTTTCCTTTCGATTATTTGTTGAAGAAGCTGTTGTTGGTCCTGCTGTCCGCTACAGTCTGGTCTGTGCTGATTGCATCCCTGTGGTGTAGTTTAACGAGTTCCTGTGTTCTCTGGATTGCTGTAAATTGGGAGTTGGATTCAGAAGTTACATTGTGTTCATATTCCGATTTTATTACAAGACCGCTTTATGGACAGTGATACGTTAATCATCCCACTTTTTGTTGTGTTAGCAATCACTGATGCTCAATGTCTGGATGTGGCAGCATGTTTTTCAAATGAAGGTTTAACAGGAATATCTGGATGCGTGACCTTTTTAGAAAAAAATTAATCCACTAAAAATGAGCAAGAGTAGCAGCTACCCACTTTAGATAGGATATGTGTTCTCTGGACCCAAAAGTCCCCACAAACCCACTCCCCAGTTGTCTGCGCTTGATCTAGGACTTCATGTGTATTTTCGCTCATCTCCAATAGGGCTTTACTGTCTCAAGCAGAATCTGTCTAAATGGAAACAACATAAAGAGTTGAAGTTTTTCATTTGTTTTTGTTTGTTTTAATTAAAGCTAGTAAACAGAAGGATTAGAGTAGAGCAAGAAAGAAATACAATATTGAGGAACATATTTATACAGAAGAATGAAAATACTTTTGGTAGTAGAAAATAAAAAGTAATAAATATGAGTAACTAGTAAACCAAACATATCATACATAGTTCAAAGATTTGTAGTTCGAATATATACTATGTCAGAATGACAACTCAAGGAGAATTTAACAATCTCTCAAACATTTCTCTTGCAAGAACTAAAATATTTTATCCATGTCCAATCTAAAGTCATGATAGGTTTAATTTACTCTAGTCTAGCAGTATCAAGGTATCATTTTCTAAATACAGTTCTACTTTGCCAAGTTTGAAATTATTTTAGTTTGACTAAATTGTGTCTTCATCCATCCTACCTCCATCCTTCAGTTATGAATCTGTTATAGTAAGATGCCTCTGGCTTTACAGTAAGTTCTCTGATCGTCTGAATCTGGCTAAATTGTTTATAAATACAAGGAGTTTTTTAAGCCATAAACAATGTCCCAGAGGAGAAGGTAACCAACAAACATTGAAGTAAATCCTAGTCAGAAAGCTCATTGAAACCCATAAAAAAAGAGAAGACAAATATTCTCCAGTCTAGTTAACCACAATAATAAAACAGTAAGATCATTTTGAAATGGTAAAATTACTTTGCTCCTAGACAATCTTATTGAACGTTATCTTGGTTTTATTCCTTAAGTCTCCTATGAATAATGAAAATTATTCTTCTAGCCTAACAGATGTTAAAATAGTATTTCTTCAGTTGAAGCAAAGCTTATATTTCCACTGTCAACACTTTAGGGAAACAATAGCATTTTGGGGAAAGGAAAGAAAGAATACTAAAATGTTACTTAACAATAACATTCTACATACTATTCTAGAAACAGAAAGCTCATTAAGAACATACTAAAGAGCTCCACATGTGATTTCTGAGGAGGTTTTTGGAGGAATTATTTGTACCCAAAGGAGCTCTGCATTCATTTGTCAGAAAGAGTGACTAGTCAAAGACAACATACACAGAAAAAGAGAGCCACAAGAAAAAAATTAATAGTTTTTGTATTTGGACATGGCAGCCAAACCATTAGCCATAGATTCAATCATGAAATAAATATTTACTAAACACCAATTTTGTGATAAAATCTATAGAAAGAATGACACCTGTTTTTGAAGAACAATCTCATGAGAGTGACAGACTCAAAATATGCGTTACAATAACATGTGGTCAGTGTCAATACAAACACGAACAAATTGTTCCTAAAACACAGATGAACGGGTCAATTGTTTTGCCTAAGGGAGTCAAGGAGATATTCACAGAAGGAGTAAATTGTGATGTGAGACTTCAAGAGTAAAAGACAAGAAGAATGGGAGGTAGGGAGTAGCAGAGAGACAAGAGCCAGCACAAAGGTGCAAAGACAGAAATGTACATGGTGCATCCTATATAAAACTGTGCAGAATATAAGATTTGTAAATGTAAAATCAGCTGGGTGTGGCGGCTCATGCCTGTAATCCCAGCACTTTTGGAGGCCGAGGCGGGTGATCACTTGAGGTCAGGAGTTCAAGACCAGCCCGACCAATATGGTGAAACCACATCTCTACGAGAAGTACAAAAATAGCCAGGCGTGGTGGTGTACACCTGTAGTCCCAGCTACTGGTGAGGTTGAGGCAAGAGAATCACTTGAACCCAGGAGGCAGAGGTTGTAGTGAGCTGAGATCATACCACTGCACCACTGCAACCTGGGCGATAGAGGGAGACTCTGTCTCAAAAAAATAATAATAATAATAAATAAAATAAAATAGATGAGTGGTTTCTGGCATTAAGTGGCTCAATAATATCAGAGTTTCATCTCTAAAATTATATTGGTTCCTCATGCTTGTAATTTCAAAGTCACAAGATGACTGCTATAACCACAGAAGTCTCATAACCTCCACAGTGGAAAGAATTAGTGAAGGAGTTTCCCAACAGTATCTGTCTTCTTTTGTCATGAAAGTAAAACCTCTCCCAGCAATGACCAGTGGAGTTTCGCTTACATTTTACCAGCAAGAATTACATTAATGACCACTCCTAGCAGCAATGAAGTCTAAAAACAGAGATGTTTTGCAGGCTCTTGGCTTTAGGATTCTCTCAGCAAGAGAAAATGGAAAAGTGGATACTAGATTAGGTACAAATTCCAATGCCTACTATCTCTTCAACAGATGGAGAGAAATTAATGGCAATCTAAAATTCTGTAGCCAATGACAGTATCCATTAACAGGGTGGGAGAACCAGGCCAAAGTAACCTCTCAAATGAGAATATAGGAGAGTAATTATATATAGGAAAGAGGGAAGGGCTAATGATGGAGAAGGACACAAGAAAAACCTCTGAAGTGCAATAACATGCAAATGGTAAAACTAAATGAAGCCACTGGGAAACATGAATACACCTCAACAGGTAAACCTTGACTGTACATAAATGATAATGATAACAATAACAACAATGAATTTGCTTAAAAGAGTAAGAATAAGTGAAAATCCTAAACAACAGTAACATGTGTGATTAGATAGGATAATGAGAGCTAAAGCATTCTAAGATTCTTATATCCTTCAGGTGGAAGATATCTGTACTGCTTAATATTGCATTAACAATGTAGGCTTGTCAACATTTTAAAGATGGCATTTAAACAGAGCTTTTCTGCTCCTTTTCGGTCTTTCTCCCTCCTGGTTTTGAAATGGGAGAGTTCTGTTATCCCCTTCACTGGGCGTGCAACAGGGGTGTGGCTCACTTCTTCGGTGCCCAGCTGCTCCATCCCTAGGGGAAGCATGTAGATGAGCAGGTGCAGAGGTCATGGGGAGCACTTCTAGGTGCTGACCCCCTGGTAGTGTCTAAGGGTGAGTGTTTATGACTCGCAGAGTCCAAGTGGGCATGTGTTACCGAGGGTTCTTTCAGTTTTGCCATCTATAGGCAACTTGTGTTAATAGCTAAATTAGACCCTCTGCCTTATTGCAAGGGCAAAGGACTTTCTGTATCTTGAGCTTTTGTCCAGTGTACCAGAAAAATTAGATCACATGTGGGCTTGGAGGATAAATGCAAGGTTTTTATTGAGTGGTGGAAGTAGCTCTCAGTGAGATGGATGGGGAGCTGGAAGGGGGATGGAGTGAGAAGGGGTCTTCCCCAGGAATCGGGCTGCCCAGTGGCCAGACTCTCCTCCAACTCCCCACTGCCAAACTCCCCTTTTGACTTCCACATTGTTCCACCATTGCTGGTCAGCTGGTGTCTGCTTGTGTGTTCCTCTGCTCCTCTCAATGTCTAACCCCACTTGCGTGTGTGCCCACTAAAGTCTTGGGCTTATATGGGCACAGGAGAGAAAGTGTAGCAGACCATAGTGGTCTTGGAAAATGCAACATTTGGGCACATAAAGAGGAGTGCCTGTTCTCTGTTAGGTCCATGGCACAGGCCCAAGGGTGGAGGTCTCACCAGGGACTCCACCCTTCTCTACCCGGCACTTCCCTGCCCTCCTCCTCCCATTTTACTTCGATCTTGGTTGGGTCAGAGACTTGTTAACAAGGAGTAGGAGGGATGCTCCCGAAGGGAGGGCAAGTACCACACTCCTTTTCCAGCAGAGGGCAGCTCATCTCAGAAAATACTGGAGGAACTTTCCCTTTAAATGATGATGAAAATGGAAATTAACATATTGAATTGAACATTCTAACTTCTAAATCAAGACTATGGTTTATGTAGTTCCCAAACTCTGGGTGAGTTAGAGTCATCTGGGGAACTTGGTAAAGGTACACATGCCAGGCCCTGTCCTATTTTTGTTCTGTTTTACCTTAAAGTAGTTATAAGACATCATATTACCTAACAGTTATCAGACATGTTATGAATTGCTTGCACTCTTATCTAGCACTAAGGGTGAACTTTGCTTATTTCATTTTTTGTTGGGGGTGGGCAGTTGTAGTAGGCTGTTCTCACATTGATACAAAGAAAATACCTGGGACTGGGTAATTTATAAGAAAAGAGGTAATTGGCTCACAATACCGCAGGTTGTACAGGAAGTATAGTGGCATCTGCTTCTGGAGAGGCCTGAGGAAGCTTCCAATCATAGCCAAAGGCAAAAGGGGAGCAGGCACATCACATGGCAAAAGCAGGAGCAAGACAGCAAGGTGAGAGATGCCACACACTTTTACATGACCAGCTCTCACAAGAACTCACTCACTACTGATGTAGCCTCATTGTCTGGGGTGACACCCAAGGTTAGTGATCTCATGGCCACACAGATCAAGGACACAGACACAAGAAGAGCGAGGCTAAGTGGAAGTTTAATAGGTGAAGGAAAGAGAACAGCTCTCTGCCTACAGAGAGGGGTCCCAGAAAAATGGGTTGCCAATGTACAGTGAAATGCAGCAGGGGTATATAGATGAGCTAGTTGTAGGGGTGTTGTCTGATCTACATAGTGCATGAGAAACTGGTTAGGACCTTGTGTGCCATCTGTATAGGGTACAAATCTCGGTCAGTCCCTGCCCCAATCTTTTATTATGCAGGTAGGTTCTCTGAGCTTCTCCATGTTGCCGAGTTGTTTCTTACTCTGCACATGCTAACAAAGAAAGATAGAACTTCCATGGTGGACATGCCTGGCCCCCAGGTAGCCCCTTTCTATTGGCACAGCTGCCATCATTCCCCTGTGCAAGCTTCCAGCTTCCTTATCTACGTTTGCAGCTTGATCTTTCAGGCTGCTCTTTGTTAGAAACAAAAAATGATTTCTAGGGCTGCTTTTTGTTAAAAGGGAAGTTTTGCCACGGACTGTTTTGCCCTCACTATCTGCCTAAATAATTTCTTTCTATGTTCTATATCACTATCACTAGGATGGTACCAAGGAGTATGGTGCTAAACCATTCATGAGAAAACTGCCCCCCATGATCCTATCACCTGCCTCCAGACCATGCCTCCAAAATTGAGGATTACAAAATTGAGGATTACAATATGAGATTTGGGCAGGAACACACACCCAAACTCTATCAGCAGTTTTTATGGTTTGATTTAAAAGCATAAAAAGACATGCACATGAGCTGTCTATTCATTTTCTTTGCTGCACAGTCTGGCGTTGGGATTGTTTACCCTGATGGCTAGATGGGCTGCTCCTTCCAAGATAGCTTTGCAGTTCTTGGAAGAGACATCGTGAACAATCTCAGTGCAGCAAGATTCACTGCACATCAGCAGCCCTTGCGGCTCCTTGACATTGTGGACCAGGAACTTCCAGAAGCCGCTGGGCAGCATGTGTTTTGTTTTCTTGTTGTCCCCATAACCACAGTTGGGCATCAACATCTGACCCTTAAATCTTCTCTGCACCTTGTCATCAATACCTCTGGGTTTCCACCAGTTACACTTGACTTGGACCTGTCCGTCTGACTAGTGCCAGATGAACTTCTTGGTCCTCTTTTTAACCATCTTGGGCTTTAGGAGGGATCTGCCTTTGGTCTGATGCCAAGTAGGAGATGGCTTGCACCTCGGTTGGCAGCACCATAGAAGAGAGCTCATCAATGTTGAACAGGCAGAAAAGACAAATATAAACTTGATTTCTGATGACAGTTTATAAATCCTGCTTATTCAATGACCCATCACATTTGTATGTTAAAAAGTTAAACACAAGCACTAAGAAAAAGAGAAGTGGAATGTCAGACTTTCAAAACAGTAAAGAATAAAAAAATTGAAAACATTAAAATGTATCCCTTTGGAGGAAAAGAGGAAATAATAACTAAGGGAAAGTAGATTGTATTATTAAGGCAAGTGATTCTAGCTGTTCAATTTATCCACCCCAAAATGTCAGTGGCTTAAACAATTAAAAGTTAATTATCGGTCAGGCGCAGTGACTCACACCTGTAATCCCAGCATTTTGGGAGTCCGAGGCAGGCGGATCACCTGAGGTTGGAAGTTCAAGACCAGCCTGACCAACATGGAGAAAACCCACCTCTACTAAAAATACAAAATTAGTCAGGCGTGGTGGTGCATGCCTGTAATCCCAGCTACTTGGGAGGCTGAGGTGGGAGAATTGCTTGAACCTGGGAGGCGGAGGTTGCAGTGAGCCGAGATTGGGCCATTCCACTCCAGCCTGGGCAACAAGAGTGAAACTATGTCTCAAAAAAAAAAGTTAATTCTCAGTCACCTATAAGTCCAAAATAGGTGTTCCTGGCCTGATGTCTTTTCTCTAAATAGTGACGCAGACATCTAGGTCTTCTCTATCTTTTGGTGACCATCCATCTTGCAGGGCCAGAAGCTGAGATAGGAAGTATTTTAGTTAACTTTTACTGTGTAATAAATTACCCCTAGATTTAGAAGCTTAAAAAGACATGCACATGAGCTGTCTATTCATTTTCTTTGCTGCACAGTCTGACATTGGGATTGTTTACCTTGATGGCCAGATGGGCTGCTTTTTCCAAAGTAGCTTTGCAGTTCTTGGAAGAGACATGATGAACAATCTTAATGCAGCAAGATTTGCTGCACATCACATCTGGGGCTGCATTCATCTCAAAGCTCAACTGGAAGAGGATTTACTTGCAAGCTCACTTCCACCACAGGTACCAGGTGTAGAATGATTGCACCTATTGCCTTAATCAAATCACAGCCAAAGCAGGCAATGACCAGCCACATCATCAGGCTTCTACAATGATTCTTGGCCCAAAAGCATTTCCCTCTAGCTTAACAGATAGTTCACATCTTTTCTCTTACTCCATATAACTCGATTCATGAGATTGACATGACTAAATTACCTCCAGGACCTTACAAATAAGGATATCTCAGAATTAGATTTTTTTTCTTCGGCTTTCTAATTCCTGAAATACAAGAAAGTATGTCAGAAGCCATTTGAAATGGGTGTCTGGTACCTGATGAGACAAGCCTTATACCTATCACTCTTCCTAACCACTCAGTCACTTCTTTCAAAGTGCTCCTACTCCACTGTTTCCTACTTTCTTTTGGAAACTCCCCATCCTTTACCTAGGGAAGAATTTTTCTCACCTCAATCCCTTTTTGTATCTTCCAATGTCAAGTACTTCAAAAGTGGGTGAAATCTAGGCTCAAGATGAAGGATGAAAGTGTTGATGCAACATTTTCTAAACTCCTGAGTGAGCCAGTTCCAAATATTTCCTCCCTACTGTGCTAGAGGGAGAGTATAAATAATGGATCCTGTTGTTTTTTAAATTAGCATATGGTTTTTAAGATAACAGAGATAGCAATAGTATTTATGAGCATTTTTTAAACAATACATTTTGTTTTCTAGTGTTCAATTTTTTTTCTGTAATTAAGAAAATATAAAAGCAACTGATCCACTAAAAGTTCAGGCCCTATGTCTGATATAGCACTCTCGGGACAAATTATCAGGGAAAAGAAAATGATAGTTCCCAATGATAGAAAGAATGGAGAAGTTATAGAAGATTAGACTTCAGTCATAGGCAATGCATATCCTGCTTTTATGCATGAACTTCTGAAACCTAGCTGGACTTCTTGTCTCCCCCTCTTTAAAAAGCACCCAAAGAGCACATCAGTATGGATTCAAAAGGGGTTACCACCAATGTTATCATCAACAGTCATAACCAACCTATGGGAAGAAACCTTGAATCCCAACACAGGGACAAGACTCAGAGACCGAGGAGACAGGATGTTGGTGCTACTAATTCTTTCTTTGTGCACCTCACTGCCGGTGAAAGCCCTGTCACATAAGAATGTGGTATTGTCATTGATTTAGTTAGCTTACATAATTGTGTTAGGATGGTTTGAATGAAGCCATATTTTTGCTGTTGGGCTTGAAGAAGTAGCAAGCAAAATCTTTCCCAGGGTTTTTCTCAAGAAGACTTCTACTGCTTCATCGGATTTTAAATTTCAGGTCTTCCTAACCAAAGACAGACAGCCGCCTCAGACCTCTCATATCCATGTCTCGCCTGTTCTGCCTGTCCCTCTGTGAGAATTTAGATGGACTATCTATATCTCCTTTTCAATTGCAGCCAGCCTCTTCCATTCTGTACTTAGTTGTGCCTCTGATTTGTGAAACTGTGTTTGTCCAACTCTTATTTTCTTTTATTCAAGCGTTTGCTCTGAATTATACCTTTATTCCACACACAAATTTCAGTGGATTTAAATTTTTTTTTTTTAATTATTATACTTTAAGTTCTGGGATACATGTGCAGAACATGCAGATTTGTTACATAGTTATACTCGTGCCATGGTGGTTTGCTGCACCCATCAATCCATCATCTATGTTAGATATTTCTCCAAATGCTATCCATCCCCTAGCCCCTCATCCCGCAACCAGCCCTATTGTGTGAGATTCCCCTCCCTGTGCCCGTGTGTTCTCATTGTTCAGTTCCCACTTATGAATGAGAACATGTGGTGTTTGGTTTTCTGTTCTTGTGATAGTTTGCTAAGAATGATGATTTCCAGCTTCATCCATGTCCCTGCAAAGGACATGAACTCATCCTTTTTTATGACTGCATAGTATTCCATGGTGTATATGTGCCACATTTTCTGTATCCAGTCTATCACTGATGGATATTTGGGTTGTTTCCAAGTCATTGCTATTGTGAATAGTGCTGCAATAAACATATATGTACATGTGTCTTTATAATAGAATGATTTAGAATCCTTTGGGTATATATCCAGTAATGAGATTGCTGGGTCAAATGGTATTTCTACTTCTGGTTCCTTGAGGAGTCGCCACACTGTCTTCCACAATGGTTGAACTAATTTACACTCTCACCAACAGTGTTAAAACCTTCAGTTTTCTCCAGAACCTTGCCAGCCTCTGTTATTTTTTGACTTTTTAATAATACCCATTCTTATTGGTGTGAGATGGTATCTCATTGTGGTTTTTATTTGCTTTTCTCTAATGACCAGCAATGATGAGATTTTTTTTATGTTTGTTGTATGCATAAATGTCTTCTTTTGAGAAGTGTCTGTTTATATCTTTTGTCCACATTTTGATGGAGTTTTCTTTTTTTCTCTTGTAAATTTCTTCCTTGTAGATTTTGGATATTAGCCCTTTGTCAGATGGATAGATTGCAAAAATTTTCTCCCATTCTGTAGGTTGCCTGTTCACTCTGATAATAGTTTGTTTTGCTGTGCAGAAGCTCTTTAGTTTAATTAGATCCCATGTGTCGATTTTGGCTTTTGTTGCCATTGCTTTTGGTGTTTCATTCAGCTCATGTGGATTTTTATTCATGGTTTGAATTTTGTTTGTTATGGATTGAAGTCCTTTCTGGGTTTCTCCACAGTGTCACAATACATGGGTGAGAAGTGAGTTTCATTAGAGGAAGAGATCATTCAGAAGGCCAGTCAAGGCAGAAATACATTTGATCTTTTGATCTATAATCAGTTGGAGAGGCTTGCCAGAGCCATAATTTCTGAAAGACAAAGAAAGGATTCTAATGCATTACGAGAATCCTTCTACCATGGATCTCCCTTCTAAGGAAAGGAGTCATGTCAATGAAGAAATCAACAGGTACGTTGTGCTAGGCAAGCTATTTACAAGAGTTTTCTGGAGTCACCAAGTGTCCTGTTCTTGGAGAGCTTGCATTCCTTGGTCCTCTCTGCTCGGGGCAAAATATAGAGGGAGGAAGGTCCTGCTCCTGGAGTTGAAGGTTTGTGGGGACTGAGTTGATTGGATTTGGTCCTGTTGTTCTAGGCAGAGAGACAGCTTGGTTCCTAACCACCTCATTGTCCAGAAAAACCCTTCATGAACTTACAAGTTCACTTTTGGATAACTCTACTTAATGTGCCATACCTTCCTTCCTCTATTTTCCATCACATGGCCAAAATATCAAAGATCCACATTAAGAAAGACCTTTTATGATAGTCTAAGGACATCTAACTTATCCTAACACCAAGCAGGAGAGAGACTGATGGTGTTTTGTTGTTGTTTGTTTTGAATTAGGATAGGAAAGCCGTGATATATGATTAAGCAAAATATCATTTATGCATTCAATAAAGATGAGCACCATTCCCACAGAGAGACACTCCTTTTAAGCTGTGATTTTCCACAGTGGCAGTGTATCAAATGCCCTTAGGAGGACCCCAAACTTCCAGCAGGCAAATGAGAATCAGCAGTCAGGCTTTCTCCACCTCCATAGGCTTCCCCTCAGTATTTGGATAAGCTTCAATAAAGAGTATTCAGCTTTGTGTCTGAAATCCCTACACTAATCAATGACTTTTAATGCTGGGAGTCTGCCGTATGCCTCCACAGAGATGAGGCAGAAAAAGAGTGAAAAAACACACTGTTAAAAGACTATTCCTGAATATGATGAAAACATGAGTATCACTCCTTTTAAGAAAACTGAAAAAAATGAGATATTTGAAGTTTATATTTTGGTATAGTGGAAGGTGAAATAAAAAGTTCCATTGTATGATTTTTTTCACATAAATATACTTTCCTCCCATGTTTATACCTTTGCCATACCCTTAGATACAGAAGAAAACATAAGCCATCCATCTGTCCAACTACAGGTAAACAAATAGGTTTCTAATGTCCTTCCTACATGTGAATTGGAAGAAGTCAATTGAATCCTAAGGTTTAAATAGCATTAAGATGGGTCAAATGTACAGAATAAAAATAACGGGATTTTCAAAAAGTAATTCAGAAATCTTATATGATCATATTTTTATGTGTGTTTTAAAAAGCTGTAATACTATTTACCCTCAAAGATTATTTTTAAAAGAATTCTGTACTAAATTGATTGCTAGCCTGTACAGCTTGATAATTTGTCCTTTGTGAATCATTTAAAGTTTTATAGATTTAAGTAAAGCCAGAAAAAACTGTATATTCACCAACATTACCCCAGTGTGTAACTTACATTCAGAGAGTGAATTAACTATGTTGAGCGAAGCACTGACTCCTTCTAGCCACAGGGGTAACATTGAGGAAATTACTGCTCCAGCATAGTTTGTAGCACCATGCGGGTCAAGAAAAGTTAGAATATCTCCAAATTTATGAAATTAACTCTACAATAGTGATTTATACAGACAATTTGCTTTTTTCTTTTTTTTTTTTTTTTGGAGATGGAGTCTTGCTCTGTTGCCCAGGCTGGAGTGTAGTGGTGTGATCTCGGCTCACTGCAACCTCTGCCTACCGGGTTCAAGCGATTCTCCTGCCTCAGTCTCCCAAGTAGTTGGGATTAAAGGCACGCACTACCATGCCTGGTTAACTTTTTGTATTTTTGGTAAAGATGGGGTTTCACTGTGTTAGTCAGGATGGTCTCGATCTCCTGACCTCATGATCTGCCTGCCTGGGCCTCCCAAAGTGCTGGGATTACAGGCATAAGCCACCACACCTGGCTTACGATTTGCATTTTTAAACTTTTTTTTTTTTAGACAGAGTCTCTCTCTGTCACCCAGGCTGGAGTGCAGTAGCAAGATCTCAGCTCACAGAAACCTCCATCTCTCAAGCGTAAGCAATTCTCCTGCCTCAGCCTTTTGAGTAGCTGAGATTATAGGCGTGGGACACCACGCTGGGTTAATTTTTGTATTTTTTTAGTAGAGATAAGGTTTCACCATTTTGGCCAGGCTGGCCTTGAACTCCTGACCTCTGGTGATCTGCCTGCCTCAGCCTCCCACAGTGCTGGGATTACAGGTGTGAATCACTGCGCTCCGTCATTTTTAAACATTCTGTTAGACAGTAGGAGATTGCTAGTTTTTTATTTTGATTTACATGAAAGTTTAAGTTTTTAGTGTCCAGTTCCAAATTGCTCACAGTAAGTTATATATTAATTCTTCCAAGGATTAATGGATTCTATATTTCAAAAAAAAAAAAAAAGATGAGAGACATCTCTTTGTTAAATAAAGTTGGCAAACACAATATTACAGAAAGTTAGGTCTTTTTATTGAACAAATTTACACTTTTTTTTTTTTTTTGAAATGATGTCTCACTCTATTGTGCAGGCTGGAGTGCAGTGGTGTGATCTCAGCTCACTGCAAGCTCCGCCTCCCGGGTTCATGCCATTCTCCTGCCTCAGCCTCTCAAGTAGCTGGGACTACAGGCGCCCGCCACCACGTCCGGCTAATTTTTTTTTTTTATATTTTTCAGTAGAGATAGTATTTCAGCGTGTTAGCCAGGATGGTCTCGATCTCCTGACCTTGTGATCCGCCTGCCTCGGCCTCCCAAAGTGCTGGGATTACAGGCATGAGTATACTCTTTAATAAAGTATAATGAATTGTGATTTTCCAGAAATGAAACTTGGCATTTATCAAATATAGATGACCAAGTTATTCGTCTTTTATTTAAATAAAGTACCATTAACATATTGCAGAATACTAAGTCTTAGAGAACAGCTAGTCTTATCTATCATGAAGTGTTTGTATTTTCAAATCACTCTCCATTTACAAAGCAGAGTCGCGAAGTGTTACAGTAGCTCTATAGCAAAGACAGTGCTCAAATTTTTATGCCGTTCACAGATGGAGAAAACAACTCACACCTGTTTAATGTCTGGACAAAATCCAAACAAGCAAGTATGTGATATAGAATGATAGGCGCCTGTTTCCTAATACCCTTAGGAATATTGGTAATATGTGTTTTAAATAATTCCTTTATGTAACTTTTATTATTTTATAATTATACAAGGTAAAATATTTAAAAATATATTTCTAAAAACGTATATACCTTCAGATTTTATTTAAATTCCTATTTAAAAGTTCTAATATGTCCAAATCACGTCTATTAAGATTAAAAAACTCTAAGACTAAAAGACATGACATTGAACATAGGACTTTTTTATACAGGAAATAGAATACCAAGAAAAATAAATGAGCTTTGTAATATTTTGTTGTACAGAATTATAACATAAATAAAAATGATATAAGGCAACCATAAATAGAAGTAGGTGGAGAAATACACATGTACTTGAGGGAATATAAACTGGAAAGAATTCAAATTAAAAAGTATAGCTGTAGACTGACACAGTGGTGCATGCCTATAATCTCAGCTACTCTGGAGGTCCAGGCAGGAGAATCACTTAAACCCAGGAGTTCAAGTCCAGTCTGGGTAACAAAGCGAGACTCTGTGTATAAAAAATTACAGTATATCTGTAAAAAATGTGAGAAGTAAGCTGTTACCTTTCATCAGTAAATGTCCATTAAATTATATTATTTACTAAATAAATGTTTATGTAATGCTTTCCTTACCTACTCTAGCAGCTATGGAAGGGATATAAAGATAAATTGGATATAGCCTCTACTGGCTTCCAGCACCTTTTGTTTTGTAGGGGAGATGATTCATGTAGGTAAATGATTTTACAAAACATAAAAGAAAAAGTGCTACAACAAATCATTTAAAAAAAAAAAAAGTGCTGTGTAGTTTGGGAAGTGGTAGAGCCTGAGTTTAGACACTGAAATTAAATGGAAGTTCAAATTAGGCAAGGCATTTTCCTTGGTCAGACATACCAAGTGAAGAAATATGGTTGACTGGGCATGGTAGCTCACGTCTGTAGCCCAGCACTTTGAGAGACTGAGGCAGGAGTGTCACTTAAGCCTAGTAGCTCAGGATCAGCCTAGGCAACATAGGGAGACTGTATCTCTACAAAAAAAAAAAAAAAAAAAAAAATAGCCAGGTGTGGTGTCACACACCTGTATTCCCAGTTACTTGGGAGGCTGAGGCAGGAGGATCACTTCAGCCCAGGAGGTCAAGACTGTAGTGAGCCGTGATCACACCCCTGTATGCCAGCTGGGTCACAGAGTAAGAACCTGTCTCAAAAGAAACAAACAAAAGCAATATGGATAGTGGTTGGATTCTCCAGGTGCTTGTCCACTACCCAGAAGACAAATCTAATTCATATGACACTAACATATCAACTGAAAGTTGGATTAAAAATCTCAAAATTAAAGTGACATGTATAATACAATTACAGTCGAAAGAAATGTGAGATTATTTCCACACGGAGTGATCAGAGAAGGTTTTACAGATCAGTGTAGCATTAGAATTGAGCTTCAAGGACCTCAGATTGCAGTGATTGAAGAGCTGATGGGAAGAGATTATAGACTGGTGAATAACATTTATTCATGGAAGATATACTTTCGAGTACCTGCTATGGCCCTGCACTGGTTAGTCATAAAACTACTGAAATGTAGGCCCGGCCCAGTGGCTCATGCCTGTAATCCCAGCACTTTGGGTGGCTGAGGTGGGCGGATCACCTGAGGTCAGGAGTTCTAGAGCAGCCTGGCCAATCAATGTGGCAAAACCCCATCTCTACTGAAAATACAAAAATTAGTCGGACGTGGTGGTGCACGCTTGTAATCCCAGCTACTTGGGTGGCTGAGGCAGGAGAATCACTTGAACCCTGGAGGCGGAGGTTGCAGTGAGTGGAGGTCGCGCCACTGCGCTCCAGACTGGGTGACAAAGCGAGACTCCCTCTCAGGGAAAAAAAAAAAAAGAAAAAATGCTGAAATATGTAAGACACAATCCTAGGCCTCAAAGAATTTCTAGAATACCAAAAGAGACCAAATCACAGATAGAGGAAAGTTGAGAAATATACATGCCTTTGAAGGAATATAAGTAATTAAACTGGAAAGAATTCAAATAAGAGGGTACAGATGTAAAAGTCTTAAATAGTAAGTTGTGTCAACTTCAAATTCCATGCTAGAAAGTTTATATAGGCTCTGAGAAGTGTAAAAATTTCTGTGCAGAAAGTTCTGGTAAACCCAGCAGAAACCTCCCTTTTCCTCCATTAATGTGTTGGTTTCAGTAGATATTTCTCAAGCAACTATCATTTGCTAAACACTTCAGAGATGAGTAAAATGTATTTTCTGTTATCAAAGGGCAGTAGGGAATTTGCTATGTGTACACAGAAAAGCATCAAAATAGTCCTAAAGGGGTTGAATATAGGGGAGATTACATGTGATCTGAGATCAGGATAGATTACAAGGAAAAAGTCGAGCTGGAGAAAACCATCTGATTTCAAGTTAGAAAAGAAAACCCCAAGCAGAATTTACCATGGAAGTAAGGACATGAAGACAGGAAACCTCCTAGTCGGTTCATGGAAGAGAATAGTTGGAGACGAGACCACGAAGGGAAAATGGGTCATTGTAAAGTGCTTTGAATTTCAGCTTAACTTTACATTTCATTGTGGAGGAATGGAGAGCCACATCAGTCATTGAAGTTTTGTGATTAGAGAAGAAATACTGTAAATGGCTTTAAAAGGATTAGTGCAATGAACTGAACATTTTTGCCCCCATGTTCCCCCCAAAAATCTTATTTCTCACAAAAATCTTATGTTGAAATGCTAATCCCAATATGATGGTATGATGATGTTAGGAGGTGGGGCCTTTGGGAGATTAGGTCATGAGGGTGGAGCCCTCATGAATGGGATTACTGCCTTTGTGTTTTGTTTTGCTTTTTTTTAAGATGGAGTGTCACTCTTGTTGCCCTGGCTGGAGTGCAATGGCGTGTGATCTCAGCTCATCCCAACCTCCGCCTCCTGGGTTCAAGCGATTCTCCTGCCTCAGCCTCCCGAGTAGCTGGGATTACAGGTGCCTGGCACCACGCCCAGCTAATTTTTTGTATTTTTAGTAGAGATGGGATTTTTTCCGTGTTGGTCAGGCTGGTCTTAAACTCCCAACCTCAGGTGATCTGCTTGCCTTGGCCTCCCAAAGTGCTGGGATTAAAGGCGTGAGCCATCACGCCTGTCCTAGTGCCTTTTTCTGTAAGAAGAAGCAAGAGAGCTAGCCAGCCCTTTTTCCTTCAAGTGAGGACACAGGGAGAAATTGACAGTGTGCAACCCAGAAGACAGCCCTACCGTCAAGCTGGTACCCCAATCTCAGACTTCTAGCCCCCCAGAACAGTGAGAAATAAATTTCTGTTATTTGTAAGCCACCCAACCTATAATATTCTGTTATAACAGCCCAAACTGAGAGAACTAATAATTTCCTAAAAGTGCTGTTGTAAGAATAAATGATGTGATACAGGTCGAGAGCTTAGAAAACTGCTTGGCATGTCAGGTGTGCTATGTAGTATTTTTAATTTTAAGTATTTTAATTTTTAATTTTACATGTTAAGAATTTTTAAACAAATATTGGTCTAAATTTGTTTTTCTGTTTTTATTTTATTCTTCGTACAAACTTAATTTTTATTCATACAAACTTTCATTTCATTGTATGTAGGAAAATTTCATTTGTTTATAGAAACACGGCACCTTTTTCAATACAGAAGTTATATTTCAGTTGTTGATAGTTATTCATCTTTTAGAACTTCCGGATTTCCAACTTAATTAAGAAGGACCCTCTCCCCTAGATTGTAGAAACAGAGTTCTAAGATTTTTGACTAAAGGTATTTTTGTTATTGTTGTTTTATATTTTATATTTGTATCTTTTTTAACTTTTATTTTAATTTCAGGGCCACAAGTGTAGGTTTGTTACATAGGTAAACTCCTGTCATGGGGATTTATTGCATGGATTATTTAACCATCCATATATTAAGCCCAGTAACCATTAGTTATTTTTTTCTCATCCTCTTCCTACATTCATAGATTTAAATGTGATAGGAAACTACCTTTATTTTCTTCTAAATGGAGATCTAGTAGTGCCAGTATCATCATTGTATATCAAATGTTTTCTCTTTGAATAATTGTAATGCTATTGTTATATATTACGTACATATATAGGGAGAGAGATTGCATTGTCTCTTCTGTTGATCTAGTATCTATTTTCATGCTAACAATGTATTGATTTTATTAAAGTGGATTGTAGTTTTTTTCATATCTCTAGTAATGAAACTCTTTTCTACTTTCTTTTCGTTTACTATGGTTGAGCATTTACCCTTTTAGTATATGAACTATAAAATAATTTGTCTCATGCCCAAAAGAATCATTTTGAGGAATTCTAATTGGAATTGCATTATAAATTAATTCTGGGAGAAATAACACACTGTAACGCTTCTGCTATGAGAACATATATATCTTTCTAGGTCTTTCAAACCTTGCTTATGTACTTCAGTGTTATTTTATAGTTTTTAAATGTAAATCCCTATAACTGTTGTGAATGAAATGGGTTTTTTTTTCCATCTCCATTTCCAAGCACTAGTACTTAGTTTGAACAAAATGTATTGATATTTGCATATTGTACATTTTAATATTGTATATTAATTAGACTGGGCTTAACTGAGTGGTTCTTCTGCTGGGCTCAGCTGTGCTCATACATTACTTCAGTCACCCAGGAGGCTCTGCTTCAGGGAGGTGGCTTATCAAAATCTCTTTTATTTTAGGTTTTGTCCTTTTGTCTGTTTTTAAATTGGATGTGGTCTCTAGATATGCAAACATATCATCAAAACAAAACATCTCTCTCTCTTCTTTTACAATACTTATTCCAACTCTTAATTTTTTTCTCATGCTAAATCCACTGGTACCTTCAAGATCATTTTAAATAAATGTTAACAGTGTTGGAGGTCACTGCTTTCTGCACTGTGGTTTTAGTGACATACTTTTAGTGTTACATTATTTAGAATATCATCTGTGGTTAATATAATGAAAATATTTTTAGCATCCTTCAGCATGCTCCCATTGTTTTTCTGAGAGATTTTATAAGAAATATTCTTATTTTTAATAATTACTTGTGAACTAAAAGTAAATTTCTAAGCCCCCTCACACTCACCCCCCCAGCCATATGAATAGACCTCGCCTCCAGGCCAAGAGCATTCGAAAGTTAACCTAAAAATCTAGTTCAGGCCATGATGGGAATGAGTGGTTGGACATGCCTCATTTTACCCTCCTCCCTTTGGAATTCAGGCACAACTGACCAGCATTCACATTAAAACAGAGATCTTAAGACTTTATGTAGCAATAACATCAAATTCCAGTGTGACTCTAGTATAGCATCACTTGATTGCAGGCCCTTAAATAAATTGAAATATTTTGCCCACAAAGATATTTCTTTGACATGCTTTGAAATGGCCCTGCAAAGCTGTCTCTTGTGGGAAAAAAATTATATTCCATAGAGAATCCCTTTCCCTTTCCAGGTCTTTACCCTGACCCAGGAGATAATTGGCTAAGAATCTGGCACCTTTTTAAGTATGATAAAAAACATTTACAGTCTATTCTCCCTGAAGCCTGCTGCCTGGAGGCTTCATCTGCATAATAAGAACCTTGGTCTCCACAACCCTTTATCCTAACCCAGACTCTCCCTTTTATGGATTCCAGGTCTTTAAGTAAACTCTTTCACCCAGTTGCCAATTGGAAAATCTTTGAATCCACCTATGATGTGGAAGCCCTACCCCTGCTTTGAGTTGTCCCATCTTTCCAGACCAAACCAGTGTTCATCTCATATGTATTGATTCATGTCTGACGTCTCCTTGTACAGACACAGTGGCTCATGCCTATAATCCCAACACTTTGGGAGGCTGAGGCGGGCAGATCACTTGAGGTCAAAAGTATGAGACCAGTCGGGCCAACATGGTGAAACCCCATCTCTACTAAAAACACAAAAATTAGGTGGGTATGGGGATGCGCGCCTGTAATCCCAGCTGCTTTGGTTGCTGAGGCACGAGAATCACTTGAACCTGGGAGGCGGAGGTTGCCATGAGCCGAGATCATGCCACTACACTCCAGCTAGCGCAACAAAGTGAGACTCTGTCTGGAGAGAAAAAAAAAAAAAAAGTATAAAACCAAGCTGTAGCCCAAGCACCTTGGGTATATATCATCAGAACTTCCTGAGGCTCACAGACATGTCCTTAACATTGGCAAAATAAACTTCTAAATTGATTGAGACTTGTCTCAGATACATTTTGGTTTACATACTCTTTCAGCATTTATGTATATAACCACATAATCTTAATTTTATTATAAGAAGTTTCTAATATATTTTCTAATATTGAACTACCTTTCCATCACTGAATTAAACTTTTTAGCTCTAATACCATTTTCATGGGTTGAACTCTGTCCCTCTAAAAGACATATTAAAGTTCAAACCCAATTACCTGTTAACTTGCCATTATTTAGAAATAGGGTTGCAGATATAACCAAGTTAAGATGAGATCATCCTTGTGGGCCCTCATCCCATCTGACTGATGTCTTTATGAAATAGATAGGAGAGATAGACACAGACACACAAAACACCATGTGAAACAGGCAGAGATTGGAGTGATGCATCTATAAGCCAAGGAATGACAAGGACTGCCAGCAATACCAGATGCTGAGAGAAAGACATGCAACAGATTCTCCCCTACAGGCTTCACAAAGCTGACACTTCGATTTCAGACTTCTGGCTTCCAATTCAGAAAGAATACATTTCTGTTACTTAAAGTTATGTAGTTTGTGGTACTTTGTTATGGTACTCCTTGGAAACTGATGCAACTATCATTTTATATATTGTAGGATTCTACTTGCTAATATTTGATCAATAATTGCAATGTAAAGTATAATTAAAGTGTTTATATTTTATTGATTATGATTTCGCTGTTAAAGTTACTCTAATGTTTTACAGTTAACTGGAGAGATACTCATCTTTTTTTATGATAAGACAATTCAACCAACATTAGAATCGTCTCTTTTTTTAAAGTTAAATGGACCAGTGGTCTGGAATCATTTTGCTCCTTTAAGTTTTCCTATTTGTTTGCAGTTTCCATATGACTACTCCCATTTCCGTGGTTATGGTTCCTTTTGCAGTCCTAACTTGTCTATTCATAGTCTTTATTTTGTAGTTTCTCTTCTTAGTGAGGAGGAGGGGTAAGTAGAGGGTTGGACAGTACCTCCACAGGAGAAAAATAAGCTTGTGGTTCCCCACCTGGTCACAGCCACTGAAGAGACTTAAAGCGGCCAAAGGGAGGCATCACAAATTGCTGGGTCCCCTGAGTCACGTGATTCTAGTGCTCCATCTGCCAATATCCAGTGACAGCATTTTCTATCAGTTACATAAATGCAAAAACCACATCAGAACTTAGAAACTTAAGATGACCACCATTTATTTTATGATTCTGGGTATTGGCAATTTAGGCTGCTCAGCTGGGCTCACACATGTGACTGTAGTCACCTCAGCCTCTCTGCTTCTGGGATGGGCCTGGGCTGTGAGTTGGGGTGACTGGCATGACTGGGCCGTGTACCTCTCATCATCCAGAAGAGCAGCATGGGGCTTGGGGTCTTCCCGGTGGCACAGGACACTGAGAGAAAGCCCCACTGTACAAAGCTTTTGGGCTTCCCTTCATGTCACGTTTTCTAATGTACCATTTGCTAAAGCAAGTCATTGAAGATAGCTCAAACAGCATGAGTGTCACTACCAATGGGCACAAATAAAAAGGAAGGGGGGAAAATTGTGATTATTTTTTGTGGTCAGCCACCCAGTATGCCTATGGAAGGGCAGAGGGTGGGCTGAAATCCCTGCAAGCTTTCCTCCTGGGTCAGGAATGCTTAGGACGTATAGCAGGATCTTTCAGGGTGTGGGTATATTGCGATTTGTGTCGTAGGAAAGGGAAAAATTACTGTCTCCTAGTACAACTGGGAAGAAGTAATGGGTGATAAAACAACTTCCCTTGTTACTCTCCCATAGAATAAAAAGGAGTTCTCTAACCTCTATGAAAATTAGAAGAGTAGAAGCCACCTTCTCCTTTTAATTAACATAGTTTTTGCGTGAGTTGTCTAAAAGGGAAGGAAAATTGGATGAGGGGAAAATCATCTTATTTTTAATTAACTCACCTTTAGTCTGAGGTAGTTTAAAAAGAACAAGTGCTTTTTGGGGCAGTCTCAGCTTATTTGGGAAGGGCTGCGAATAGTGGCTATGTTGAAAATTTGACAAGCAAGGCCAGAGGTAAGGCCACTGCAAGGTTGGCATGGCCTATGAGATGGTATATGAACAGAGGATCAGTTATTTTAGGAACACAGAAAATGACCTTGAGATCTGACCAGACTTCGGACTCATATCTTACAATTTTCCTCAACTCTATTTCTCCAAATGTGTTTCTCACTTCTTTTACATGAAGAATAACCTTAAGAACCAGCACAATGTGTACAGCCTGAAAATTAGTCCACGTGGTTTGCTTGAAAAGCAGACCATGAAGTTTTTTGAATACTTCATTTCTTTAAGGAAACATTGCTTTTGGCTGGGCTCAGTGGCTCACGTCTGTAATCCCAACACTTTGGGAGGCCGAGGTGGGCAGATTGCCTGAGCTCAGGAGTTCGAGACCAGCCTAGGAAACATGATGAAACCCCGTGTCTACTAAAATACAAAAAATTAGCCTAGCTTGCCTATGTGCATCTGTAATCCCAGCTACTCGGAGGCTGAGGCAGGAGAATCGCTTGAACCCAGGAGGTGGAGGTTGCAATAAGCCAAGATTACACCACTGCACTCCGGCCTGGGTGACAGAGAGAGACTCCATCTCCACAAAAAAAAAAAACCAACAAAACAAACAAAAAGAAAACACAAGAAAACATTGCTTTGAACAAATATGGCTCCATTGCTAAAAGCACAAATTGTATAAACTTTAAGGAATGTTAATAAATGTGCATAAATAGTTTCATACATATTGAATGTCAATTTCTTTTAGGTAATGCCTGCATTTTGTTTTTGTTTTTGTTTTTTTCTTCTTGAGACAGAGTCTCATTCTATCACCCAGGCTGGAGTGCAGTGGCATGATCTTGGCTCACTGCAACCTCCACCTCCTGGGTTCAAGCGATTCTCCTGCCTCAGCCTCCCGAGTAGCTAGGACTACAGGCACGTGCCACCATGTGTGGCTAAATTTTTGTATTTTTAAGAGAAGGGGTTTCACCATGTTAGCCAGGAAGGTCTTGATCTCCTGACCTCATGATCCACCCATCTCAGCCTCCCAAAGTGCTGGGATTACAGGTGTAAGCCACTGCGCCCGGCCAACTCCTGCATTCTTACTCTGACCATGCTCTGACGGAGGTTGCCAATGGTGGTATTTTACTGTAGTGGTCACAAGAATCAGATCCAAGTGGCTCCCATCCTATTACTCCATCTGTTTGACTATGGGAAATGGTTCAAAGAGAGATGTTTCCTGGGGAGAGAGAGTCCCCATCCTTGCCTTTTATTTATTTATTTATTTATTTATTTATTTATTTATTTATTTATTTTTTGAGACAGAGTTTCACTCTTGTCGCCCAGGCTGCAGTACGATGGTATGATATCGGCTCACTGCAACCTCCATCTCTGGGATTCAAGCCTACCTTAGCCTCCCAAGTAGCTGGGACTACAGGCGCACACCACCACACCCAGCTAATTTTTGTACTTTTAGTAGAGACGAGGTTTCACCATGTTGGCCAGGCTGGTCTCAAACTTCTGACCTCAGGTGATCCGCCTGCCTCTGCCTCCCAAAGTGATGAGATTATAGGTGTGAGCCACTGCGCCCAGCCTGTCCTTGCCTTCTTACGTGCTAAGAATGAGCTCACTGATTTCAAGACGGTGTACTTCCGAAGACATAAAGAAGCCAAACTATTATAATGAACCTACAGAACCAGCAGGTGTAGGAAACATGGAGAAAGCCCTTCAGTTTTTTGAGTCCTTGGATACAGGGCTTCGTATCTCCAGATATCTCTCCACTTTTTCTGTGGCTTGGTTTCTCGTTACCAGTTATAACCCACTAAATTCTCAGTTAACTTAACTAGCTCAAGTTGCATTGCCTCTCACAGACAACCAAATTACCGTCAATAACACAAGGTACTTGTCAGCTTGCTTTACACATTAAAAAAATACATATACATTTTTTTCTTTCTGAGGGATTAATTTACTGTGTTTAAATCTATTTTTGTTTAGTTGATGCTTTTTTTTTTCTCTCTCTCTCTAAATTGGGAAAAACGCTCCTGCACTTTATATATCAGGGTCTGCAGAAGAGCTGCATTGATGTAGGTCCCTGCTGCCTGCTCAAAATCAACAGCAGATAAGGCCTTTCTATAAAATACTTCGTTTCAAAGATGCTTATTTATTGTTAATTTATCTGTCCTTGCATAAGACTAAAAAAACAAGGTTTACCCATTTATGGGAATTGGTTTGATTTTGTGGCAATTTGTCTCTGGGAGATTTTTTTCCCCCTCCAGATATATTTAAAAATTAAGGCAGGTTATAAGTCCACCAAAAGTCCAGATTACAACAACTAAAGTTTTAAAGAGGCAAGTAGGGACGTTCCTCAAATATTGTGAACTAGTTCATTTCATTTGGCTTATTGTTTGTCAAAAAAAATACAATTTTTTTTTAAACAAATGGCATGTTTGTATTGGGGAATTTAATTTTTCCCAAATTTGAAATTTTCTTACCTGGTATTGTTAATTGTATCATTGGCACATTACATTATTTTGTGGCCTTAAAGCTAGATGGTTGCGTGTTTAATTCCTTGAATGGTTATGCAAATAATACAATTGTCTTCCTATAGCACATATATATATAGCATATTTTATGCCATTCAAAAATGAGTGCATTTTCATTAAAACTGAAATGGCTGCAATGTTTTGTGTTGTCTGTTAGTGTTTTGTTTGAACAACTCTGGGACCATGACAAAAATAGCTAGGAAATAATATTAGGTGCATAATATGGTGGTTCCATTAGGTACTATAATCAGAAATAACAATCAACAATCCACCTGCCCTTGGGCTGCTATGATTGATTAAAAACCCAGGTTTTATGTGAAGATTTCATGAACCTCTTGTCATGGTCTCATCGAATTTTATAGATATGATCTATGTAATTGTAAATTTGATAGCTTTTTTCTATAAAATTTATTGTTTCATTACATTCTTGACTGGCTTTGGGGAAGTAGAGAAAATATTAAATTGAGGTAATAGCTATCTTTACCTGCCCAAAGTTCTCTGAGAAATTGGAAATAGGTTAAAATATTAATCAGGAAATACTCAGGTGCTAAAATAGTCCATGTACCACAGGTTTGTTGTATTTCCGAAAGTAAGACTTTTCCTTAAATGTTGTTTTACCTCCGTAAGGAACACACACTTTCTTTTGAACCTCTTTTCCTAGGGGAAAGAAAGACCTTTCAACTATTTCTTATGAAATGGGATGAAAATTACCAAAAGATAGATTGGCACAGATTTGGAGTTAGTGTAAAAGAATGTTGCCTGCATCGTTCTCACGCTACAATGTTCAATTTGTCAACAATAGCATATTGGTTGGTGTTAATAAAACATTGCTACATATTAATTAAGCAAAGAAGAAAGAATTAGCACTGGCACAAGGAGAAAAAGAAATAGATTCAAAACGTAACACTTAAAATGAATAAAAAAATAAAAGAATCAAGGAGTAGGGCTTAGACAAAGGTACCTAAAGCCTCAGAAGGCTTAAGGAGAAAGAAGGCATGAGAAAAGATTGTAGACAATACCTCTAAGGCTAGTCTATGTCTAGCTTTCCACGTTCATTATTAGTCTGTATGGCAATAAATGTACTTGCATGATGCCAGGAGATTGATGCCTTTGAATTAATACTTAGTTGTTTCAGGAACAGAGTGGATGAACCTTATTGTTTTCAGGAAGTTTGTGCAGTCTCAGATAATATAGAACCTAATACTTATTGGAGTTAATCCTAGTACTCTTTTTCTGAGGGTATTTCTTGCACAGCAATTCAAAGACATGATGGTTGATGTCTCTGTTATTTGCTTCACTTTGGCTCATGGCCATGGCATGGCGGCTACAGCTTCAGCTATCACTTCTGCATTCAAAGCTGGAGGAACCAGGGATAGACCTTCTAAGTGAGTACACTTAGAAAAGTGGAGTAATTGGGAAAATTTAGAAAACTGAAGTAACTGGGAAACTTTTAAATCTATTTATCAGGAAAACAACAGCTTTCCAGGACTTACAACTTATATTCCCCAACATAGTTCCACCGATGTTTCATTGGCCAAAATTAAGTCATATTGCCAGCCTTACCTAGCTACAAGGAAGCCTGGAAAAGTGGAAAACCTGAATGTCATGATTTGCATAGCCTGATCAGGAAAAAAAAAAGTTATATATATATATCAGTGTCTACTGTGGAAATCCATTAAGGAGTATGGAATTTGTCTATCATATAATATCATGTACTTACTGTTCTGCATGCATCTAATTAAAGAGACCACCTAAACAGGCTAAGTGTGAGCAACAAGGCTGTTTATTCACTTGGGTGCGAGTGGGCTGAGTCTGAAAAGAGAGTCAGTGGAGGGTGGTGGGATTAGAGTTAGTTTTGTAAGTAAGGGTAAGAAGTGGAAAGTTATACTTCCAGGCCGTTTATTGTGGGCAGGGGAAGAATGTCACAAGGTGCATAGTCATGAGGTTGCAAGAGGTCACAAGGCACAATATCAACGATATCACAAGGTCGATTGATTAGTTACGGTAGGGCAGGAACATATCACAATGGTGGAATGTTGCAAGGCTGGTAATCAGTTAAGGCAGGAACTAGCTGTTTCTTCTTCTTTAGTGGTTCTCCTGTTGCTCCAGGCTTTGTGACTCTAGCAGGCCTCCATGTGTGGATCACAGGAGTCACAATGGCTCAACCATGGTGTAGCCCATTCAGAGGACCTTACACACATGATATAAATATATTCAAAGAAAGCTAGAGCACTTTCATCTTAAGGTAGGATGACTTTAAATAAAGTGACATCTGTACAGTGACTAGCTTCTGTCCATTTTCTTTCTAGTATTCAAGTCTGACTATCCCTGTGAAACAAATGTGTCCCTAGACTAAGCCTAGGCAAACTTTCTCCTTAAGAGCAATATACTAAATATTTTAGGCTTTGCAGACTGTGTATGTGACACTGTCTCTGTCACAACTACTCAATTCTGTTGTTGTGTGAAAACATCCATAGATCATATGTAAATGAATGAATCAGGCTGCAATAAAGAAAAAATTTATGAACTGAAATTCAAATTTCATGTAATTTTCACGTCACTAAATATTATTCTTTGCATTTTTTCTTTCAACCATTAAAAAATATAAAAACTATTATTTAGTTCTAAAGCCTTACAAAGAAACACTGTAGGTCATAATGCTGGCACTTGCCCTAAGTTATCTACTTTCTGTGAAGCAAGAATTTAAATGGAAAAGGGGGAAAATATCTGTTTTCAATTACCTGTAAACTAAAAATAAAATCCTTAACCCCCATCAACTAACTGAACAAACCCTCTCTGTGTCAAGGGGACCCAAACAAACCTGAAAAACTGAATTCCCAGCCATGATGGGTAAAGAAAGGAAAGGAGGTCAAACAGGATAACTCCTTATACCCCATTCCTTTTGGAGCTGAGGCTCAACTGCCCAGCATCAGCGTTAAAATAGAAATCATAAGACTGACAAAATAGACTCTTTGTGGCAATAAAATCTCAAATTCCGAACTGTGGTATAGCATCACATGACAGATAGCAGATGCTGAAGGAAATTATAATATTTTTACCCAAGCATATAGTTCTTTGACGTAATTTGAAATGGCTCTGCAAAACCATATATTTCGTGTGGGCATTTTGCATCTGTAGAGAATCTCCGTTAAAGCAGCCACATCTTTCCCAGACCTAGAAGAGATAAACTAAGAGTCTGACATATTTTAAGGTCCAAAAAGAGACATTTACTTTCTCTATTTTCTCTAGAGAAAAATATTTACTTACATCTATTTTCTCTAAGACTGCTACCTGGAGGTTTCATCTACATAACAAGAACCTTGGTCTCCACAGCCCCCTTATCTTAACTCAAATATTGCTTTGTACTGACATCAACCTTTAGACAAAGCTTAACTCTTTGAACCAATTGCCAACCAGAAAATCTTAGACTCCACTTATGCCTTGTAAGCCCCCTACCCCAGCCCCACTTCAAGATATCCTGCCTCTTTAGGCTGAACTAATGTATGCCTTCTATGAATTGATTTATGATTCAACATACAATTTCTGTCCCTAAACTGCTTAAAACAAACCTGCAATCCTACTGCCTTGGGAACACCTTTTCAGGACCTCTTGAGACTATTCCCAGGACCATCATCACTTATGGTTCAGAATAAACAACTTTAAATGCTTTACACAGTTTGTTTTAGTTTGCTTTTTTTTCCCCAACATATCTATTATATTAATACAATATGTAATATTTAATGTTTGGCATAAGTCAGCAAGGAGTGTGGCTATGGCCCTAAAGAGATCCAGAAGGCACTATTGTCAGAGGTGTGTGAACCAGACCAACTCCATCTTGAATAGGAGCTGGGTAAAATAAGGCTGAGATCTGGGCTGCAGTCACAGATGGTTAAGGCATTCTAAGTCACAGGATGAGATAGGAGGACCACACAAAATACAGGTCATAGAGACCTTACTGATAAAACAGTTTGCAGTAAAGAGGCCAGCCAAAACCCACCATGCCAAGATGTCCATGAGAGTTATCTCTGGCCATCCTCACTGCTATACTCCCACCAGCGCCATGATTTTTTACAAATGCAATTTACAAATGCAATGGCTACTTCAGGAGGTTATCCTATATGGTCTAAAAAAGGGAGGCATGAATAATCCGCCCCTTGTTTAGCGTATCATCAAGAAATAAACATAAAAATGGGCAACCAGCAGCCCCTGGGGCTGCTCTGTCTGTAGAGTAGCCATTCTTTTATTCCTTTACTTTCCTAATAAACTTGTTTTCACTTCCTGGACTCGCCCTGAATTCTTTCTTGTGTGAGGTCCAAGAACCCTCTCTTGGGGTCTGGATTGGGACCCCTTTCCTGTAACACTATTGTGGCATAAAGATTATTTTGAGCTGAAGATATTTGAGAATCAGCAGATGCAAGAGGTATTGTAGGTTTTTTTGTTTTTTTGTTTTTTTGTTTTTAACTCTTCTTATCTTTCTCAAAGCAGAGCCCCCCCCCCCCCCAAATAACTCAGCTGTCATAAATCCCCTCCATAGGAGTTAAACAAACAGAAAAGATTGACTCCTCTCACCACAGATAAGAAGTCAGCACCTGGATAAGAAATCACTGAAATAGACATTGTCACAAAACTATCTTGTCCCCATCTATTTTCCTAAAGGCCCATTTATCTTTCCTGAACATTCTTTGTTTTCTCCTAAGTACCCTTCTCCCTGCCCACTTCCCTATTACGATGGTATATAAGTCTCAAATGCTAAATGCCTTTTCGAGGTACATTTTCTGTCAGCTCTTCTGTACGTGCTGAGTACATACTGAGTAAACTGTCTTTTCTCTTCCTAATCTGTCTTTTGTTAGATTAGCAAGGTAATTTCCAAAATATGGAAACTCAGTATTGCCCCAGAGGGTAGAGGAAAAGCTTTTTCTCCTCAACAGCCCACAGCAACAGCAACTGGCTCCTCTGATCAGAGAGGACCACCTTGGGCAGGTTATACTGAGAAGACATCTAAAGAGCTGTAGGTGTCCAGGAACTCAAACAAATTTTGTGCAAATCCCTCTCTGTGTCAGTTCTGGCATTTGACATTCCTTACCTCCTATGTGTATTTTATTACATGACAAATAAAATTCCCAAGGCCACAGCACCCAAAGACCCTCTGCTTTCTGGCAATGTGGCATTCCATATTAAGAATTATCCTTTTTTATGGCTGCATAGTATTCCATGGTGTATATGTGCCACATTTTCTTAATCCAATCTGTCACTGATGGACATTTGGCTTGATTCCAAGTCTTTGCTATTGTGAATAGTGCCGCAATAAACATACGTGTGCATGTGTCTTTATAGCAGCATAATTTATAATCCTTTGGGTATATACCCAGTAATGGGATGGCTATGCAGCCATAAAAAAGGATGAGTTTGAGTCCTTTGTAGGGACTTGGATGCAGCTGGAATCCATCATTCTTAGCAAACTATCACAAGAACAGAAAACCAAACACCGCATGTTCTCACTCATAGGTGGGAACTGAACAATGAGATCACTCGGACTCAGGAAGGGGAACATCACACACTGGGGCCTATCATGGGGAGGGGGGAAGGGGGAGGGATTGCATTGGGAGTTATACCTGATGTAAATGACGAGTTGATGGGTGCAGCACAGCAACATGGCACAAGTATACATATGTAACAAACCTGCACGTTATGCACATGTACCCTACAACTTAAAGTATAATAATAATAAATAAATTAAAAAAAAAAAAAAGAATTATCCTAATAGCCTTTTAACAGGTCTCTGCAGTCTTGCTCCTTCAACTCTATTCTCTACACTGCAGCGGTGATTACTTTTAAAAAGCAAATCGCTCTCATGTTAATGACTTAAATGGCTTCCCAGGCTGGGTATGGTAACTGGCTCATGCCTATAATCCCAGCACTTTGGGAGGCGAAGGTGAGAGGATTGCTTGAAGCTGGGAGTTTGAGATCAGCCTGACAATGTTGTTTTTGTCTTCATTAAGGCATGCCTTGAGGGTAGAATTCTAGAAATGGGATTGCTGGGTCAAAGTGTTACTTGAGAGGGTTCCATTGGGGGCAAGTCCATAAAGTGAAAGCAAGTTTATCAGTGAAGTAAGGAAGCAAAAGAATGCCTTTTTTTTTTTTTTTTTTTTTTTTTTGAGACGGAGTCTTGCCCTGTCGCCTAGGCTGAGGTACAGTGGCATGATCTCGGCTCACTGCAACCTCCACCTCCCAGGTTCAAGCGATTCTCCTGTCCCAGCCTCCTGATTAGCTGGGATTACAGGCACGCACCTCCATGCCCACCTAATTTTTGCATTTTTAGTACAGATGGGGTTTCACCATGTTGGTCGGGCTGGTCTCGAACTTCTGACCTTGTGATCCGCCTGGGCCTCCCAAAGTGCTGGGATAACAGGCATGAGCCACCGTGCCCGGTGAGAATGCCTATCTCTTAGGCAGAGCAGCCTCGAGGGCTGCTGGTTGGCTATGTTTACAGTTATTTCTTTATTGTATGCTAAACAAAGGGTGGATTTTTCATGAGTTTTCCAGAAAAGGGGTGAGGATTTCCAGGGCTTCAGGATTCCGCCCCCTTTCAGACTATATAGGATCATATCCAGAAGTTGTCATGGCATTTGTCAACTGTTGTGGTACTGGTAGGAGTGTCTTTTAGCATGTGTATGCATTGTAATTAGCCATAATGAGCTGTGAGACCACCAGAGGTCATTTCCATGGCCATCTTGGATTTAGCAGGTTTTGGTGGCTTCTTTATTGCATTCTGTTCTGTCAGGAGGTTCTTTATGACCTGCGTCTTGTGGTACCAGTCCTACCAGTCCTGCCGACCTCCTATCCTACCCTGTGACTAAGAATGCCTAACCTCCTGGGAATGCAGCCTAGCAGGTCTGATCCTCATTTTATCCAGCCCCTATTCAAGATGGAGTTGCTGTGGTTCAAATGCCTCTGACAAAAACATAGATGTGTCTGTAATTGTTGATATTCCACCAAATCCCCTTCTACCTATTTCTCATGTCAGATTTGAATCAGCCTAGTTGTGCCAACTCTGACCTGGGGGCCAGGAAGTTTCATGACTCAGTGGCCAATTAAATGCTTACAAATTCCCAGTTCATTGCATAGCTTTCACACGCCAACAGCCATGCAAATTTATCCAACACACACAGGCAGTGGTAAGAGAGAGGGGGAAGGGGCCACGGCGAGTGGTTCTGGAAGTGAGCTTACTGACTGACACACTAGCAGGTCTGGTTATCCTCAGAACACAGACCATGGTGAGGTGTCACTGCTCTTCTCCCCCAGCCTCTGGAAAAGAGGCCTCTGAGTTCTCACGGGCAGAGCTTCTGCAGTCTTCTTGGCCATGGTCAGTGTCTTTGCAGTTTTTATGGCCCTCTGCAGGAACGTCCGTCCATAGCCATTATCTCAGTCTCCTCTTGTCTGATCTTTGGGGTGCCTGGCCATAGCAGGTGTCCTCTTATCACCTCAGTCCACCATATATATGCTCATTACTCTGTGACATCCGCAATTTTCCTATAAGTTGACTCGCTTGTCTTAAGCAATTCCATTCTGAGAAATTTAGGATCCCGAAACATTAGGTCAGTGTTTAGATCAAACATTAGATCAAACATTAGAAGGTGAGAGCAATGTTGCTCTCCTACCTGCAATGTGTGAGTGCCTATTTTTCCACAACTTTACCATCAGAACACTTAGCAATTTGTAAAATTATATTTGGCAATTGGACAGATAAGAAACCTTTTTTTGGAGTTTCAATTTACATTTCTATTATTAGGAATGAAGTTGAGAATTTTTTGCCTTTTTTGATGAACAATATGTTTTGCCAATTTTCTGCAAGCCTTTCAGTCCTTTTTTTTTTTTTTTAGTTTTTAAGAACTCTATGTACTTCAGGTTTTTCAGGTATTAGACCTTTGTCTTATGAATTTCAAATAATTTGCTTTACTTCGTCATTCATCTTCTGACTTTATGTCGTTGTTGCCATGCAGGAGTTTTTATTCACTGTGTTAAATGTAAATCAGTCTTTTTTTTTTTTGTATTTTTTCTACATTTTATTCATAAATATAAATAACTAACGTCCCCACTCTCAGATTATAAACAAATTCACTTTTATTTTCTTCTAGTATTTGTATGGTTTTTTTAAAGACAGACATCTAATTCATTGGATCATATTCTGTTTACTTGCTGTCAACTGAAGAATGATGAGGCTCATAAATCTGGAAAGTAGAGCTTTATTTCTTATAAAGGGTTGCAGCCTGCAGGTGGCCATTCTGACAGGCTGGCAAGCACAGCCTTTGGCCAGAAGTAGGAAACAGGTCGGAAGAAAAAGGCAGGGATTTATACTGAAGGAGGTGGTCAAATAAATGTATTCAATAAGCTATGGGAGGAGTCATGAATCGTTACGAGAGGAGAAACCTGTGCATGCGCAGTTGGGCTTCCTGCCTCTTCATGGGACCCATGTTCAAAAAATGAAGGCTTTGGTATGATCTGAGGGTAGAGTTTTCAGCCCTGTGATGTCAAAAGATGAAGCAGAGGACAAGGTAACCCTTTCTACACGTCCTCTATAAACTGGCCAAAATCACTCTGTGGTCAGCTGTCTCTTATCAGGAAGAAATGCTGGTTGGTTTTTTGGTGGAAACTGCAATGCCAGTGAGGCAGCATCAGGCACTTGGTTGATGTCAATGGTGGAGTGTGTGTTTCAAAAAGGCTGGTCTCTGTTTAACCCTTAGGAAAAAAACTTAATGGCAGTCAGCGAGGGAGGGAGTTCAATGAGTCGTGTCTGACCTCCTGTCCCATCATGGTCATGAATTCAGTTTTCTAGGTTCCTCCGGGGTCCCCTTGACCAAGAAGAGAGGTTCATTTAGTTGGTTGAGGGACTTAGGATTTCAATTTTATTTCTTATTGATGAAGTAAATAACCTATTTTATCTTTCTCCAAATGTTTATTGAGTTTTCACAAAAGTTTCTGGAAAGCACAGCTCTTCTCAAGTGATTTAGATGCCGCCTTTATGATAAAATAATTTTTTATACGCACTCGGATTATTTCAGCACTTTCTTTGCCGTTTCCTTGGTACGTTTATTCTTACACCAACGCCAGAGTGTTTTCATTATCAAGATTCTGTATTATGCTTTAATATCTGGTCAGGCTGACATTCATCACTCTTGTTTTTCAGAATTTCCCTAGATATTTTTGCTTGTTTATTTATTTTTTTCATGTGAACTCTAAAATCAGCTTGTCTTAACTCCAAAAATAAATTACCAATATTTTCCTTTGGACCATGCTGAAAAATCAACTGGGAAATGCATTCTATAAAAAAAACTGAGAATGTATTTCAGTTTCTTCAAGTGTATTTTTGTGTTTCTCTCTGTTTTTACATTTTCCTCATATAGATTTCCACATATTTCTTATTTATTCCTAGATTTTTGTATCATTTTTCTATTATCGATTGACTCTTCACTTTCATTGTATCATTTAGTTGATTTTTATATATTGAGAGACTTTTGATTTGTGTCTAACTTTGTATCCTGCTTCCTTCTCAATTATCTTAATGTTTGTATTAATAGCAGTTGATTCTTAATAGTTCTCTTGGGATTTCTAGATATATGTTACATTATCTGCATATAGAGGTAATTTTACTTTTTAATTTAAATTCTTACCTTTCATTATTATTCTTTATTTTTATGTATTAGGCATATATTGTTTAATGCCTCCAATTTGATAGTAAGTAGTGATGGCGATACTTTTAATAGCTTTGGGTTTTCCCATTAAAGAAAACACTGGCTTCAGACTGACATAGATGATTGACTGATTGACTGATTGATTGATTGAATATACATAAATTTATATTGAGGTATTATTACTATTTTATTAAGTTTTCTTTTTTCATGAATGGTGATTGGATTATGTGAAATTTTCTTTCAGTATCTATGGAGAATATTGTATTATTTGTTCTCAGAGCTATCAACATGATGAATTTATAATAAATTGCCTGCATTTGGAACATCTTTAGATTTGTATAATATAGGCTGCATATTCATATGATATATAAATGTGTATGTATATATTTGTGTGTGTGTGTGTGTGTATCTCTCTTTTTTTTTTGTTTTCTTTAAAGACAAAGTCTCTCTCTGTTGCCAAGGTTGGAGTTCAGTGGCACCATCATAGCTCATGGCAGCCTCCAATTCCTGGGCTGAAGTAATCCTCCCATGTCAGCCTCCCAAGTAGCTAGGACTACAGGTGTGTGTTATCGTACATAGCTAATGTTTTATTTTTTTGGTAGAGAGAGGGTCTCACTGTTTGGCCCAGGCTGGTCTCAAACTCCTGGTCTCAAAAAATCCTCCTGCCTCAGCTTCCCATGCATGACCCACTGTTTGTGCATGGTGGTTTATATTTTTATATGCTGTTGAATTCCATTTGCTAAAAATTTATTTAGGATTTTTGGATCAATATTCACAAGTAAAATGTGTCTATATCCATTTTATGTGTAGTCTTTATCAGTTTTAGAAATCAGATTTACATGACAGAAGGAGCCAAATTCTGAGAGGTGATTATAAAATGTTACACTGCATAAAGTTTTCTTTCTCCTTTTCCTTTATAATATGATATATTTCTGAACTAAAGAGGAGAGATCATGCCCTTTTCCCAGGGCTGCCAATTAGGCATTATGTCAAGAAGAAAATCACCTGCAGTTTTGCAAGCCAGGACAGCCCATCACCCTTAATTTCCTTCAGGTCCCAGTTGGGCCAGTAAGAGTAGTTCTAGTAAAAGAGGTGTGTCTCCCAAAAGCAATGGCAACAAAAGCCAAAATAGAGAAAAGGGATCTAACTAAACTAAAGAGCTTCTGCATGGCAAAAGAAACTACCATTAGAGTGAACAGGCAACCTACATAATGGGAGAAAATTTTTGCAATCTACCCATCTGACAAAGGGCTAATATCCAGAATCTGCAAAGAACTCAAACAAATTTACAAGAACAAACAACCCCATTAAAAAGCAGACAAAGGATGTGAACAGACTTCTCAAAAGAAGACATTTATGCAGCCAACAGACACATGAAAAAATGCTCGTCATCGCTGGTCATCAGAGAAATGCAAATCAAAACCAGAATGAGATACCATCTCATACCAGCTAGAATGGCGATCATTAAAAAGTCAGGAAACAACAGATGCCAGAGAGGATATAGAGAAATAGGAACTCTTTTACACCGCTGGTGGGAGTGTAAATTAGTTCAACCACTGTGGAAGACAATGTGGCAATTCCTTAAGGATCTAGAACTAGAAATACTATTTGACCCAGCGATCCCATTACTGGGTATGTACCCAAAGGATTGTAAATCATGCTACTATAAAGACACATGCACACGTATGTTTCATGTGGCACTATTCACAATAACAAAGACTTGGAACCAATCCAAATGTCCATCAATGTTAGACTGGATTAAGAAAATGTGACACATATACTCCGTGGAATACTATGCAGCCATAAAAAGAATGAGTTCATGTCCTTTGCAGGGACATGTATGAAGCTGGAAACCATCATGCTGAGCAAACTATCACAAGGACAGAAAACCACACTCTGCATGTTCTCACTCATAGGTGGGAATTGAACAGTGAGAACACTTGGACACAGGGCACGGAACATTATACACCGGGGCTTGTCAGGGGGTGGGGGGCTGAGGGAGGGATAGCATTAGGAGAAATAACTAATGTAAATGACGAGTTGCTGGGTGCGGCAAACCATCATGGTACATGTATACCTATGTACCAAACCTGGAGGTTGTGTACATGTACCCTAGAACTTCAAGTATAATAAAAAATAATAAAAACTTTAAAAAGAGGTGTGTCTCTCACAGAAAGAATATTATATAAAATCAAGGCTAGTTAAATAGATTTATACGTATTTCTATTCTAATATGAAAATAGATTTGACATCTCATGCTCAACTTGCAGTAATGAGGGTGTGGTGTTGATCTTGCTCTTCAGATATGCTGCAGTCATTGGATTACATTCTGTGATGGCTAATTTTAAGAGTCACCATGACTGACTAAGGGATACCCAAATAGCTAATAATGCATTATTTTGGGGTATGTCTGTGAAGGTGCTTCTGGAAGAGATTGGTATTGAATCAGTATTGAGTAAGGAAGCCGCACCCTCACTTTATGTAAACAGCACCATCGAATCAGCTGGAGGCCTAAATAGAATAAAAAGGCAGAGAGAGGGAAGGAAGGAAGGAAGGAAGACAGATTCATTTATTCTTATTTTCTCCCTCTCCTTCTTCCTCTCCCTCTTCTTCTCCTGGAGCTTGCACACACTTTTCCTCCTACCCTTGGACATCAGAACTTCAGATTCTACAGCTTTGTACTCTGTGACTTTGACCAGCAAACACCTAGATTTTCAAGTCTTAGGCATTGGACTGAGTCACACCATCAGCTTCCCTGGTTCTCCAGCTTGCAGATGCCATACTGTGAGACTTCTCAGCCTCCATAATCAAGTGAGCCAATTCCCCTGATAAATCCTCTTTGATGCAGCTCTACTTCTTTTGATAGCTCTCTCTCTTTCTTTGTATATATCCATTTGGTTCTCCTTCTCTGGAGAACCCTAACTAATACACATTTCATTCATTGTAAATGGAAATACTTCTAGGTGTTAATATGACAGAGAATAAAATCAAGATACTGGAGTTTGAGGAATTAGAACTATTTAGCAAATCCATGCAATGTATCTCCTCTTTCTTGAATTATCATGTCAACTGAGTTGCCACTGTATACTCACAGACACATTATTTTTGATGTTTTGCATCTGTGGATTCATTTAGGATAATCACTTATGATATATGTAGAATTTTAAAACTTCAGTATATTCTCATTCCTCATGTTTTCATCTTATTTAAATAGCTTAAAAATGTAAATTCCATATAGTTTACAAATGGTTTGTCTTCCTCTTTCCTGTTGAGCTGCTTTCCATGAGAATTCTTAGTTTAAAAGCCAAGTTTACAGTAATTGACTCATTATATTTTTGTACCACAGAGACAAAATGCAACATTATTGTTTATAGATAGCTCTTTCTCAGCTGTGCCTGAAGACAACACTGTAATTACTGTCTGTAGGCTCATCTTATAGTAATCAACAATATTTAATAAGTGTTCCATTTCAAATTATGATGTAATAAAAACAATGAGGTGATTTTTAAGCAACGTGTTGCTATGACTACTGTTTTCAAAGTTAGATGATATTAACCACAAATTGATTTTTTTTTCTTATTTTTCTCCTCTTGGCCATATGGTCAGTGAAAACAGAATGATTGAACAAATACAAGAGCATATATAGATGGAGATCAATTTAGACCGATGCTTGCCACCTTTCAGGCCTGAGTTGGGTTGTTGGCTAAAGTGTATGTAGCAGAGATATCCCAGGGGCTATGCATTTTCATCAAAAGAAACCTCCCATAGGAGAAGCGAGATTGCTCAGACAAAATAATACATTAAACGGTCCAAAACCTCTGGGTCTCCTCAGAAGTTTAATGCAGGGAGAGAAGACAGAACCAGGGCATTTGTTATTATTCCAGACTATCAATTTGATATGGTTTAGCCTCTCCTCACCCAAATCTCATCTTGAATTGTAATCCCCACCTGTCAAGGGAGGGACCTGGTGGGAGGTGATTGGATCATGGGGGCAGTTTCCCCCATGCTGTTCTCATAACAGCGAGGAAGTTCTCACAAGAGATGATGGTTTTAAAAGTGTTTGGAATTTTCCCCTTCGCGGCTCTTCTCTCTCACCTGCCGCCATGTAAGACGTGTGTTGCTTCTCCTTTGTCTTCTGCCATGTTTGTAAGTTTCCTGAGGCCTCCCCAACCATGCAGAACTGTGAGTCAGAAACCTTTTTTCTTTATAAATTACCCAGTCTCAGGTGGTATTCTTTATAGCAGTGTGAAAATGGACTAATACACAATATTAATTCTTATACTAGAAGACAAAGGAAGAAAAATCTGATTAAGCTCATGAAAAATACATTTCAGTTACTTAAAAAGGGTAAGTTTTAGGTAGCCTTTCTAGGGAGTGTTTACTTCTAATATTAATAAAAGTTTTAAACAAGCAGTGTTTATATAAAAGCACATTTAAAATAATATAGTAATATTTTGTTCTCTAATTAAGACAAGATATTTTTGGCATAATGAAAATCACGCTGCTTCATGTTTCTATTGGTTACTAGTTCCTTGCCTCCCTTAATAGTAAGAGCTTGACTCCATTCCAGAAACTCAAATTAACAGCCACATCTTAAGTCTTGTCATCCCCAAAAAAAGACTCTCCAAACTCCAATATCACACTCTCCATTTTTTTCCAGCTGATTGCAGCTATTTCTCCACTTTAATTACATTTGTAATTTCTTGACACTCCCATTTTCATTTCCCTTTTATGTATTATTTTCCTTGTATCTTCATTTCCTTTCTAAACCCTTTCATTCATAACCTTAACTACACCCTTCCCAGTGTCTTGATTTCCTTTGTGTTCTGCTGCCTTCATGCAAACCTGCTTAGAAAAACACTCTCACCACAAATCAGTCTCAGTCACCTTCCATGCATTTGTACCTGGTCTCTTCAGCACCGTTGAAAAAAATTGTACAGTCACATATTTGGTGCCATTAAAGCCAACATCTCAAATTTTCAACAAGCCTTACACACTGGCAATCCTTCTATATTTCACTGCCCAACTCTCTCTCCAAAAGCAGCTATTTCAAAACATCTCTTTTTCTTAGGCACCCCACTCCTGCCAGTACTACTTTATTCTTGCCATGGAGTCTCGCCTTTTACTTCCTTCCTTTCTCATCCAGTTACTCACACCCATTGGTTTCTTGTCTCTTTCCCTGTGGTCAGAATGGAAGAATTGGGACGTTAGTTCCTGTTCCTGTGTTCTGTATTGCATCCTCTCACTACCTCCTCAGATAAGTCATTCATTCAATTTTACTTCCTCCTACATCCTTTTTTTTTTTTTTTTTTTTTTTTTGAGACGGAGTCTCGCTCTGTTGCTTGGGCTGGAGTGCGGTGGCGCCATCTCGGCTCATAGTAAGCTCCGCCTCCCGGGTTCACGCCATTCTCCTGCCTCAGCCTCCGGAGTAGCTGGGACTACAGGCGCCCGCCACCATGCCCTGCTAATTTGTTTTTTTGTAGTTTTAGTAGAGATGGGGTTTCTCCGTGTTAGCCAAGATGGTCTCGATCTCCTGACCTCGTGATCCGCCCGCCTTGGCCTCCCAAAGTGCTGGAATTACAGGCATGAGCCACCGTGCCCGGCCACTTCCTCCTACATCTTTAAAATACCGCTGATTATTGCCTCTTTCCCAGATGTCCTCACACCTTTCTTGTCTTAAAACACACATCTGTGACCTGATGCGCACCTCAGGTGTGTTGACTTCTTTCCCTTCCCTCTTCAGTGAAACTGTTTCATTCTGTATATGTCCTTCCCTCCCCTGCACTCACTCTTTTGCATCTACCTTTATGACAAAATTTCCCTTGACAGAGAAACTCCGTTGATAACCCTGTTACAAAACCCACGAAATCCAATGAAAACCTTTCAGCACTTTCCTTTCTGATTTCTTGTTATCATTTCACTTCGTTGTTGAACTTATTAAAATTCTTTCTTTTGCTTCTATAAATCCACACTTTTCTCATTTTCCTTTTGTACCCTCGGTCAGTCTTCAGTCTGTCTGATTTTCCAAAGTTTCTTCTTCCACATACGCTTTGAATGTGTGTGTGTAGGTGTGTGCATCAGAGATATTCCTCCTGTCCTCTATTGTTCCCACTTTGGCATTCTAGGTGAGTTTTGCATTCCACTATTATGCATTTAGTTAACATTGATGTGACATTAACATCCCCTTTTCTGTGCCTTCGAGTCAGACATTTCTCTGACTTTCAGACCAATCTAGTCAAAGGTTTACTGAATATTTTTATTATACAGAGAGCTTAGTCGCCAAAATTAAAGTCTCGATTTTCTACCAACCCCTAAAATAGCTGTAACTTCTATGGTTTTCTTTTATGGAAAGATGCCAGCATCCACCCAGAAAACTTAGAGTTTGCCCAAGCCAGGAAACCTGAAGTTATCTCTGATGTCTTCCTTCCCCTACTGTCATATTCAAGTTATCACCTTAGCCTACTGATGTCTTTTAGAAATGACCTGGTTTGGTCTGTTTCTCATTATACCCAGCACCCTTGCTTGGCATAGACCATGTTCCTTTTTCATCTGTAGTACAAAGAAGTTCTAACTGATCCTACTGCTTCTTTTCCATCTTACTAGTTCTAAAATCGAACTGGAAACAGATATAAAAGTCTTCAGTGATTCCCCACTGTTACTGGGATAAAAATCCAAGTTGCCAAAAATGTAAGAAATTCTCCAAGCTACCTGCAGTTCCCAGATGTGCCATCTCTTCTTTTCCTTTCTTTCTTTTTTAAAATTTGCCTCCAAGCCATTGAGCATGCCACTTCCTCTGCCTGTAAGAAATGGAAACAAATTGGCCTAATCAAATGCCCATTATTTAGGATTTCATTCAAATCCCACCTCTTTGAGGAAGCCTTTTCTGACCTCCCAAAAGCTGAATTGGATGTCTGCTTTATTGCACCATGTGCTACCATTTTTTTTTTCTAAGTGCGTATTTCTTTTAATATGCAATATGCAATTCTCCAAGTTTTCCTGTGCCAAACTATCCATCTTTATTTAATATTTGCCTCCCCAAGTAACTTTCAGGAATCCACGCAGGCAGCTCACCTGTTCTATTTGCAGTCTTGGTGACTGCCTCTCACTTCTGCCAGGATTTCTGTTTCCAAACTAAAGCAACTCGTGTTTTCTTCTACCCAGCTTCTCCGAGATGCCGTTAGTATAGACCAAACCCACTTACTCGACTCCTTGAAAATGCAGTAGAAAACAACTTCTTATGTTTTACAAACTTTACGAATTTTTTGGAAATGAAATAAATGTCCAGTCAGAATGTTACACTGCTTCTAGTTACCCTGAGGGCACATAAGCCCAGATTCAAATCCAGAGATTCTCTTGAGCTTGCTGCAGCTCCTACACAGAAGGTTACTGCTCAAATATCACTGCCTGGGATCGCTCTGATTTTCCCACCTCTGGGTCCAGGTCTTGAATTCCCCGGCTCCAAAGAGAAAAGAATATTTATCTCTTTCTAAGCCAGAGTCAACCCATTTCCACCCTAATATGATTAACATTTCTGTATATTCTCCATCATCCAGATAAGGCAATAAGGGTGGTTGATAGTACACTTATAAAACTTCCAAGAGTGTTTTGGTTACCCATTCAGAAATAAGTTAATGTCTGAGTAATCAGTTGCTTTGAATCAAGCTCAGCCCAACTCATTTTTATAATTCTTCCTCCAGCAAGGGTCGTATCTACATCTTTTAAGACGTGGTTGCCATCTTGTCCTCTACTGTGAGTAGATATTTGAACGGAAGACACACTCACCCTGCTAACAACAAACAACTTTCAGTAACAGTCACATCTAAATCCATACCAAAGGAGAGAAACATTTCCGACTCTACAAGGCTCTAACCTTTTACAAGAGGCTCCTAGTTACAATCCCATTCAATCTGTATTCAACTTCTCACTCAGAAGTATCTGCTTTGTTTCATTGGTGGTTTCATAGTTTTGTAAGAATAATGAGTAGAATCTTGTGTTACACTTATATATCTAAAGGACACTTTCTTGTGATTTTATCAAAATGAATTTGCTCCAATGATTTTTCCACTTTTAGAGATAAAAGAATTGCTAAGCAACTTTAAAATAGTAATTCTCCAACTTCAGAAACTTTGAAGTCCCATTAAACACTTCATTGATTATATATAGTACAGTATTATAACTCATTTGCTACTTTTCTATCTCCTCCACTGGCCTGAGAAGATGGACTGCTATTTCATTTCTTGTTGTATACCTTGCTGTAAGCAAGGAGCTTGACACATACTAAGTATTATTAAATAAATGAATGAAAGGGCAAATGAATGAATCATTCAATTGCCTGATCTGATGACTTATCTCCCACCTACACATAGCTCTGCCTCAGTTATCACCTCCTCTAACCAGAGCATAAGACAGCTCTCCTCCTTGTGGTTTTCTTTTATTCTTTTTAATGTGATATTAAAGACATTACATACCTAATAGCACACATACCACTTATTTCATCCTAAAATACTAGCTTCACAACTCTAATAAGATTATTTTCTTTTTGCAAGGAAGAAAAGAAAACTTGTTGCTAGGGCAATTCGACAACTTTTCAGAAGAAACCACTTTCACGGGGGCAAGTGAAACTGTTCTGAAATGTTTTGCTCACTTTACCAATTTTGTCTCTAACGAAAATAGAAAGTGAGTGATTAAAATCAGTAGAATTTCAGCAAGCTTATGTATTTCAGACACATCATTTCTTCTGAAGGAATAACTTCAGTTAAAATATCAATTAGAAATACGTGGGAGATTACAAAAAACAAAGAAAACACTTAGTAAAGATACTTTTCACTGTGAGATCAAAGTATCAAGTCATTCAACAACCTGTGACTGAATCTTCTAGCCTGCTTTGATAGCACAACATTTGATACAAACCAGACTGAAAACAGTAGAGAGCATCTCAACAGATGAGAGCTATAATTTTAATATATTTACAGTAATAATGCCTTTATGGATTGAATCATTTTATTTGTAAGACAAAAGTATGGGAAATCAATTTTAATTTTTAAAAAGATCACTTTGTATGTTGGAATACATCCCAACACCACAGTTACCTGTTTAGAGAATGAGCTAGGAATGAGATGTGGATTTGCTACCTTAGACACAAAGATCTTGGTTCTCGTTAATGTTTCTAAGGTGAAAATAAGATTGTCTGGACTTGCCCTTGTATATTTTCCCTAGGGAAATTACCCTTTAAGTTCTTGAAGACTGAAGTTTCTTTGTATACTTTTAAACTTTAAAAAATAATTTCATTATCTTACTGAAAGGCTTGGCCTATTAACTTACAAAATCTTTAGAGAGCTCTGATATCTAGATTATCTCATACCTAGTAACTGAAGTGTACCTCAGAGGTCATTAAAACATTTATATAACAAAGTATTATTTATGTTACCTTGAAATATTTCTTAAAAGCTGACTTTTTTATGTACTTCCAGAGAAAACAAAATAAGTAATTACATCAATATTGCCATTCTTTTTGCAAGCTATTTTAACCACATATCATATAACCTTTTAATTAATGTGGGAGAAAAGGTAAACATTTAACTATTTTATTATTTTTCCCAGTGTATATATAGTGCCCTCACCAAAGTCCTATCAAGAATCATTTTTCCTATCTCAAGTCTTCAGTGATGTTGTATTACATCAACAATGCTTTAGTGACATGAATGGTATCATGAAATACTGCTAGCTAGTTCATTCCAAGATTTACTCTGACTTCACTACTCTTTGAGTCCCTTTAAAGTTTCTCTTCTTAAGCCACATCATAATCTCATCTGACAGTCCTTGTTAGTCTCCTTCACTAATTTATGTTCTCTATTTCTAAATGTTTTCTTTTGCTTAGATCTACTTCTAAACAAAATTTTGACAACCTTCCCTCCACCGCAACCCAGAAGATAGACGGTCCCCAAGGATCTGGGTTCTAACCTCTTTGCTTTCCATCCCCTTTAGTAAAATCCATATACTCATTCCCTTAGCTGTTATCAACCTTTCTTTTGGGTTCTTCAGCTGCAGACCTAATATCCATTTCTCTGAAGATTTGCCCATTTATACTTCTCAAGAATGCATCAGCGTGAATGTGTCAAAATAAGCAAATTCAAAAACTTCCTCTTTAATTCTGCTCCTTGTTTTATATTCTGTTCTGCAAATGGTACCAGCATCCTCAACAAACTCAGCTTGAGGTCGTATCCTACTCCTCTCCATGTGCAAGTCCTGTTTAACTTTACAATGTCTTTGAAATCTATTTCCCCCTTTTCGTTTCTTCTACAACCCTTTCAGTTCAAGACTTTGTTATGTCTTCAAGTCATTGTTGTTTAAATGAACTCTTTCTGTTCATGTCTTCTCTCATTTAGTTCCTTCCAAACTGCTGCCCAGTCTCCCTAAAATGTAGCTCTTTCAGTGATTCCTTTTTGTCTACAGAATAGAGTCTAAATCCCTATTATGATTTATACCTAACACCTTCTTAATGCAGTTCTCATCTTATTTGCCACTATTACCCATTTCTAATTTAGGCTTGAGCTTTTGAGATATTCCTGGGATACAGCTTGCTCTCACATATACCTCCCCCGCCAAAAAAAAAAAAAGAAAAAAAAAAAAAGAAAATTCTTTTACTCATAGTAAACCTGGTAGCTTTTCCCCATCTTTGATGCCACGTGGTCCTTGATGCGTTTTAAAAAAATTATCCTTTCTAAGTGGCCCCACCACAGCCACTCTGTCATTCTACAGAGCAGGATCTTTCTTCTTCCACAGCAGTTTACATTTTGAAATTTTTATGAGTGATTGTTCCCTAAGCCTGTAACATCCAGACACAGGAACCAGTGGTGTTTTTTGTTGATGCTGTTTTACTCACCTTTACACCCCAAGTATTCTCCCTGAAGCTGGTGTCCCTTAGAGTCTCTCCATTTCAATGTCTCTGGAGAATTCACCCCACAACTCCTATTGGTGAGGGGGAGTATCATTATTTGGCTATTTGGGGCAGGGGACTTGGATGTCCCCTTGGCTGTACCTTGAAAACGTACCTAGAGACCAATGATGTTCCAGCATTTCCACTGCTCCCACTCCAGTCCCAGCCTCCTGGGTTGGTTAGTGTTATGTGTCAGTGTGGCAAGGTTACAGTGCCAGCTGTTCAAGCACCAGTCTGGTCATCACTGTGAAGGTGTATCTTCAATGTGATTAACATTTCAATCAACTGACTCTGAGTGAAGCCAGTTACCTTCTGTGATGTGGGCAGGCCTCATCCAGTCATATGAAGCTTGAGAGCAAAGACTGAGGTTTCCCAGAGAAGAAGCAATTCTGTGTCAAAAGTGTAACATAGATATCCTGCCTGAGTTTCCGGTCAGCCTGGCCTGCCATGTGAAATTTGGATCCAAAACTACATCATCAATTCCTACCTGAATTTTTGGCCTCCTGGCTTGTCCTTAGAATTTAGGATGTGCTAGCCACCACATTCATGCATGGCCAAATTTCTTCAAATCTACCCCCTCCCTTCTCAGCCCTGGGTCTCTCTCCTCATATACATACACACACACACACACTCTCTCTCTCTCTCTTTCCCTCGATCTCTCTCTCTCTCCCTCGATCTCTCTCTCTCTCTCTCTCTCTCTCTCTCTCTCTCTGAGTCATGCATCACTTAACAAAGGAGATCGATTCAGAGAAATGTCCCCATCTGAAGAAATGCATTGTTAGGCGATTTCTTTGTTGTATGAATATCAGAGTGCACCTACACAAACCTAGATGGCATAGCCTGCTACACACGCAGGCTGTGTGTTCAATCCTATTGATCCCAGGCTAGAGACCTGCACAACATGTTATTGTGCTGAATACTGTAGGTAATTGTAACACAATGGTAAGTATTTGTGTATCAAACATGTAGACATAGGAAAGGTATAGTAAAAACACGGTATAAAAGATTTTGTTTAAATGGCCCACCTGTATAAGGCAGATCGCATGAACTGCTGGACTGGAGGGCGTGCTGAGTGAGAGTGAGCGAGCGGTGAGTGGATGTGAAGGCCTGGACATCCCTGTACCCTGCTGCAGATTTTATAAATATTAGGTAGGTGCAAATCTAATTACTGTTTTTACCATTAAAAGTAATGGCAATCCTGGCTAACAGGGTGAAACCTCATCTGTACTAAAAACACAAAAAATTAGCTGGGCGCGGTGGTGGGCGCCTGTAGTCCCAGCTACTCGGGAGGCTGACGCAGGAGAATGGCGTGAACCCGGGAGGCGGAGCTTGCACTGAGCCGAGATCGCGCCACTGCACTGCAGCCTGGGTGACAGAGCGAGACTCCGTCTGAAAAAAATTTAAAAAAAAGTAATGGCAAAAGCCACAGATACTTTTTCACTAGCTTAATATTATATACTTAGGCTGCACAAAATTTATAAACAAATATTTTTCTTCAATAATAAATTAACCGTAGCTTACTGTAACTTTTTAATTTATAAACTTTTAATTTTAACTTTTTGAGCTTTTATAACAGTATAAATGTTATAGAGCTAAACAAAAATATTTTCTTTCTTTGTACTTTTATTCTGTTAATATTTTTCTATTTAAAAATTTTGTTTAGCATTTTCAACTCTTTTTGTTAAAATTGAAGAAACAATACATACACCAGCCTAGGACTACACAGGGTTGAAATAATCTGGGCATCACTAGGTGATAGAATTTTTCAGCTCCATTATAATCTCATGACACCATCATTGTATTAATATATACAGTCCATCACTAACTGAAACATCGTAATGTAGCACATGACTGAGTGTGTGTGTGCATGTGTGTATGTGTGCATGTGCATGTGTGTGTGCATGTGTGCGTATGTGTGTGCGTGTGTGTGTGTGTGTGGTCACGACTGCCCTCCTTTCACTCCAGCTCCATCTCTTACAGCCTATTCATCACATAGCAGCTAGGATCATCCTTTTCAAACACCAGTCTGCATCTGTCTAGATCAGATAAAATCTATAAACTGACCAAGGACAGTAGGACTCTTAATTGTCCTGGCCAGGTGTCCAAATACCCCTCTTGTCAATCTAGCTTCTCCTTAACCCACCCCAGCTATCCTGGCATCCAACCTTATCTCCGCCATGGAGATTTGCACTCGTCTCCATTGCTTTGTTCCTCTCCAGCTCTTTACTCCCCATGCCCAGGTCTCTGCTCCAGTCTTTTCTCCTCAAAGAGGCTGCTCCTCATTTACCCATTTACGAATCACCATTCTTCTCCTTCTACATTAGCCATCACTCTTGATTCATTTATTTGACTTTGTTTTTCTTCATAATGCTTAATACAACCTGAACTTATAACACTTAATTATTTCTCTACTTTTAATTTTCTGTCTCCCTAAGTAAAATAGAAGCTTAATGAAGGAAGAAAAAGTGTCTGTCTTATTCCCCAAGTATCCTCAAAATACTTGGTATGTTGTGACAGCTCACTAAATCTTCATTTAGATGAGTGAATGAGTAGTCTTCATCTGAAATTTTATAGCGTACTGCTCTGATAACATAATTAAAGAATTACTTCATCATTTGGCTGAATATATAACAAATAAAAGACTCAGTTCCCAGTTAAAGTGGATGTACTGTATACAGAATGAGAAAAGATTAACATAAAGCTGCATGAGAAGATTACCAAAGGAAACATATTGACTATTCATTCTTATCTCCCATTCTAGAAATCTGTGGGTTTCCATGGTGTGACAAGTTCTTCGACATAACAGTCACAAGCACTTTTGCAAGCCCACCAGATCATTTTCTCTCATTACATTTTCATCTCTAATAAAGGAAGATATTCTACTGTTTAAGTAATATTGAACCCAATTCTCTTTAAGACATAAATTAAACCTCTTATTTAAGTGAAGAATTAGGTCAGTCTTATCTAGATTGGCTGGCTGTATGATCTAAATTGTTGATCAGTCAGGTGATTCCGAAGGCAGATGTTACAGTGGAAAGAGCACTGGAGTAGGAATCACAGTACTGACTCTGGCTCATGTATTCCCCATGCGTGGTAAGCCGTGCACAACTAGGCCTCACAGAGCAGAGAATGGTAGTCATAGCTTATATGATCCATTGACAAATGCATGGCTGACCATGTGTGAGCAGGTGTCAGCATATGTGTGTGTGCAAAAGATGCAGAAAGAGAAAAGATACAACACATGGATATACTTTGACCCTTGGTATTTACAATATCAAATAAAATGATTACTGAATAATAACCACTAATATTTTTTGAGCACATATGAAATTCTAGACACTGTTCTAGGTGTTTATACTCATTATCCCAGGTAATGCCATGGAAGCGTCATGTGATCAATCTGCTTATCATCCTCATATACCTGAGCCACCTGAGGCATCCAGAGATTGTATAACTTGCCCAGGGTCACTCAGTTAGAAAGCAGGTGTCAAACTTCAGGGTGAGGCGATCTGCCTCAGGAGTCTTGAATTCATCCACCATATTATATAGCTGCCTAGATGCAGCCATAGGAGATATTTTGGGTCAGGCATGGTGGCTCATGCCTATAATCCCAGCACTTTGGGAAGCCAAGGCGGGCGGATTGCTTGAGCTCAGGAGTTCAAGACCAGCCTGGGCAACATGGTGAAACCTCGTCTCTACTAAAAATACATTTTAAAAAAATTAGCTGGGCATGGTGGCACGTGCCTGTAATCCCAGCTACTTGGGAGACTAAGGCATGAGAATCACATGAGCCCGGGAGGCAGAGGTTGCAGTGAGCTGAGATTGCACCACTGCACGCCGGCTTGGGTGACAGAGTGAGACCCTGTGTCACGACAAAACAGAACAAAAGACATTTTGGAGAATTTTTGCTTTTCAGTTCCCCATTACATGATAGAAGTATGTGAGATCCAGCATAGACTAGACTGACTTATGGTAGAGGCCTTTAAATATTAATGCCTTTTCGTCTTTCCAGTATACGACTGCCTCTTTCGAACTTCTCAATAGATATACTCTTTCTTCCCATGGGCACTTTTGGTCCTGGTGGCTCATCATACTGAGTTTAAGTTTGTAACAAGATGAAATTGGTGTATATACGGTTCTTCTGGAATAGGAGGTATTACTAAGAATAAATGCTATTTATTTCTACACTATTTTTGTAACCATTTCTACTAGCCAGGAACTGTGCTAAGTAATTGCTATAGATAACACTCATTAGAAAAGCTCAAAATTACTTTGTTAAACATGTTTTTCTTATGCCTTTGAGAACTATTTTTTATAAATATTCTAAGACTTTGTCACTGCACGGGCTTGCTACTTGTCATGAGACAAGGACCTGGTGAGGACAAAAGGAAATTCCTGTGATCACCTCACCAGCACTTTCTTTTTTTCACCAAACGACCTTTATAGTAGCAAAAGGTAGATGAAGCCTCAATTCTTATTAGAAAACACAAAAGTTTTAACTAGTTTGTGAACAAAAATAAGCATTTATTTCTCACTACCTACATCCGAGGAAATGACTCACCTGACGTTACATCATATTTAGCCAAAAATCCCTTTGATCTTTTTCGACATAGCTACTCCCAGGGACAGAAAAAAAAAAAAAAAAAAAAAAAAAAAAAAAAGAACAGTCTTTCCTTGCCTGGGGGATTAAGAGAGCCAGGTTTGATCTTTTGGAACATAGGTCACCTACTACAGATTAGTTCTTCTCTTTAAAAAAATTAAAGGCAATATCCATTCGAGGTTTCCTTTTTTTTTTTTTTTTTTTGAGACGGAGTCTTGCTGTGTCACCCAGGCTGGAGTGCAATGGCCGGATCTCAGCTCACTGCAAGCTCCGCCTCCCGGGTTCACGCCATTCTCCTGCCTCAGCCTCCCGAGTAGCTGGGACTACAGGCACCCGCCACCTCGCCCGGCTAGTTTTTTTTTTGTATTTTTTATTAGAGACGGGGTTTCACCGTGTTAGCCAGGATGGTCTCGATCTCCTGACCTCGTGATCCGCCCGTCTCGGCCTCCCAAAGTGCTGGGATTACAGGCTTGAGCCACCGCGCCCGGCCGGTTTCCTTTTTTTTATGCTGAAGAAAGTAAAAAACTGAGGGTGAATGAAGCGTTATCTCCCAGAAAGCATATTTTTTCCTAAACATGCCTGAAGTATGTCTGCCTCTGGTTGTACAATTTGATATTAATCTCTTTGAGCCGTGAATCAGATTCCTACCAAAATTGCAATTGCTGGCCACAGCCAGCATAGTGGATCTTTTCCCAGGCGTGTTCCATCAGCAGTTACTGAATGACAGCTTGCCAAATGATCACAAGTAGCACTTTCTTTAACTTCTGTGTTCAAAAAGGACATCGAGAACCCTAACAGTATGTTCATTGCTTATCTGAAGTGTAAAGAAGTTGAACAAGTTTTGAACCAAATTCCTACCTACGGAAGCCCTTGAGGGGTAGCTCTTAGAAATCCACCCAAAGTTTCCAGTTTATCAAAAACACAAAACAGTCTTCATCTTTGACATAGTGACCAAATGAAAGTCACATAAAGTAACAGCTTGACCTGAAACGACGCTCTGGGGGATGGTGATGCCGCTGTAATATACACAGTTACATAAAAGATAGGAAATAGGAGGTTCTTACTGTTTTTCTCCAAGTTGAATACTTTTCTTCTTTAATCAAAATAATAAGCTGTATTTCTCCTTTGAAATTCTGTTATTTAAATTAGAGAACTGAGAAAAATTCTCTCTTGCTAAATCTTCTCATCCCTGTTGAAATGTAATGATGAGTTTCAAGTCGTCAGCACAGAAATAATATTTGCAGCTGTCCCATCATGTCGATGGTCTTTTCTTCCATGTGAAAGCCAGATCCTGTTTTCCTTTTGCTCATAAGTGAGGAAATTAGGAGGAAGGTAAAATGAATAAATCTTCATTACCTTCTAGGAAAGAATATTGTAAACTGCTTACTTAAGCTGTACCCAGTAAATTAAATGGTGAGGAGCTCCTTATTACGACAGAAGGTAGGACGACTTTTTAACAATTGGGAAGAGTCCCTGAGAGTGTAAATACTCTAATTTCACGCCTGGCCCAAATATATCAGGAGTGATCTAATTTTTACATTTCAAGCATCGCTCTGTCTCCCTGGAGAATGGAGTGGGTTGTAGTTGAAGTCAGGATCTTAAATAAAACTTTTTACACTGCTCAGAGTTCTACCCTCTCATAATGCATAAGAGCTTGTTCCTTTTTCTGTAAACTTCACACCCATGCTTTCTGCTCAGTATTTATTAAGGAAAATAGGCTCATTTTCCTAAGGGCATTTTTTCCCCCAAGTTTTAAACGTACAAATATTAGGTCTGGCCTTTTTCTGTCACATCTGGTGGTCTGAAATCATTTGCAGAAACAGTATACAATGTTCATGAGGTAGCAAAGAAGGGACGTTGTATCATTTTGCCGTGAATTAGTTCGACACCCCTCTAATCATTCATGGCTACAGAATATTGGAATAAAAGTTGTGCATGTACAAGGGCTGTCACTGCACAAGATATTTTTCAAGCCCTGCCTACACTGGTGCAAATGTCTTCAGCTAAACTTAGGGTTGCCAACCCTTTTCCCCCCAACACCTGAATCTGTACAATCAATAAGTGAAAAAACATTCACCTATAAATTCTCCGTATGTAATTCATATACACCTAGATAAGAAGAGAATTCTGTGGAATTCAGAATGTAATATAGTGTATTGCATTCCATGGAAATTTTTCGTGTACCATTTTATAGAAATTAAAAAGAAACATATTAATTATATGATCTTTAAAATACAAGTTTACTTGTGTTTTGTATGAGTTTTGTCTCCTTTCCCCCCCCCCCAAGTTTTCTCTTGTGGGCATCATTATAGGCCAATTTAACTCATGTATTATACTTGTGACCACATATATTCATAGGATAGTGCTAGCTAAACTTTCAGTAGCATATTACAGTTTACAAATTGCAAAGAAAGTTTAGTGATAACCCTCCTTATCAAAAAAAACTTCATAATTGCTATTACTCTGAGTATAAATTACTAAAGATAGAATCTGACTCTTCAAGTTATTAAATGCTGGTATGGTATGATGGGATAAATAAAACCATTTCATGCCACTTCATTTAAAATTACTGTTTCTTAAGATTCAGAAATATTTATATGTCCCAATACTCTGCCCTAAGATATACAATATGTATTGTCTCTCAAAGACTAGATAAACAAGTGAGTAATGTTTATCACTATCTGTGAATTTCTGTTATTGTAATATCTAGAAAAACCTTCAAACTTAAGAATATTTTAAATATTCAGTTCTCACAGAACCAATACAAACATCTTATGTTTCCTGTTTCCAGTGAACAGGGCACCTCTTTCTCTCTGTCTTTATTCTGAGCTCCAAGATGGCAATGAAAGGAGCCAATGATTTTTGAATAGAGCAGAGAGATAAGACACCCCCGCTGTCTGCCGGAGTGTTCAGGCCTGACTGCTTTCTCCGACCCTACTTTGATTCCCACTTCACAACCCTTCACCTTCCTGCAGATACCTATCCTGGAAGTCTAGGTTTTGAGGCCCTGGGTCCAGGGAGCACTTGTCAGTTAGGTGTTAGTTAAAACTAGGACTGAATTTTTGGTTGGTTGGTTTGTTTTTCGTTTTGCTTTGTGTTGGTGGTAGAATGAAACATCCTTTAGTCATTTTCTGCCTTGTTCAACTCACAAACACATCTGTGACAAGCATACATTTTAGCTGGAAAGATAAATAATACATAATTTGGATATTTGTCCCTGCCCAAAACGCGTGTTGAATTGTAATCCCCAGGGCTGGGGGTGGGCCTGGTGGGAGGTGTTTGGATCATGGGGAAGGACCTCTCATGGCTTGGTGCTGTCTTTGTGATAGTAAGCTCTAGTGAGATCTGGTCGTTTAAAAAGTATGTGACACCTTCCCGCTCCTCACTGTCTCTCTCTTGCTCCTATTTTCACCATGTGAAGTGCTTGTTCTCCCTTTACCTTCCACCATGATTGTAATCTTCCCGAGGCCTCCTAGAAGCCAGGCAGTTGCCAGCGTCATGCCTCCTGTAAAACCTGCGGAACTGTGAGCCAATTAAACCTGTTTCCTTTATAAACTACAGAGTCTCAGATATTTTTTATAGCCTTGCAAGAGTGGCTTAATACAGTAAACAATAAATATAAATCAATCATTTAACATTTTAGAAGGTCACTAGTGCTACAGAAAAAAAGCAAAAGGGGGGCCATTAAGTGGCATCAACTGCAGGGTGGAGAAAATACATGAGTATGTGTGAATATATATCAGTATATATATAGAGAGAAGGTTCCACTGTGTCACCCAAGCTGGAGTGCAGTGGCACAGTCGTGGTTCACTATAGCCTCAAACTCCTGGCCTCAAATGATCCTCCTGCCTTGGCCTCCCAAAGCTCTGAGGTTACAGGCATGAGCCACAGTACCCGGCCCAAGATTACAATTTTTAATAGAGTGATGAAGAAAGCCCTCAATGAAAAGATGACATTTGAGCAAAGACTTCAATAATAATTCATCAAATTAAGGCTTATTCAAAGGTATAACTCATACCTGTAAGAAAACTGAATTTCCCAGCCAATAATGATCAAATTTTTAGTATTCTGTGAGACATAACTGATTTTTAAAATATATAATCACAAGACAACCATAAGACTATGGCCACTATATGCACGTTAATATATTTTAGAAGGCAATCCTAGTTGACCAGAGCTAGTGACACTTATTTTTAGGAAAGATTTTTCATTGAGAGAAAAGTTAACATGTTGATTCTAACTCAGAACTTTGGGAATTAACTCCTTATTTTTGTAAGTGGACCATTTTGAGGGGAAGGATAAACCGAAGCAGATTCGTATGGGGTGGGTGTCCGTCTATACTTATCACTGAAACCTCCTTAACCTGTATATTTGAAGATACGGAATTTGCACCTTCACCTTCCTCTCAAACCTGCCAGATAGAATGATGGAAACTATTACCTTTGCCAAGGTAATATTTTCCAAGGTAATAGTTTCCTGTGACATTTTTCAGTTCCTCAAATTTTCTCTCAGTTAAAGATTCACGTATCTGCTTACAGATGTCATTGTTAAGCAATATATTCAGTTCACCGGAAAATAAAATAAACATTATCATTACTAGAAATGGGTCAAGTGAACCTATTAGCAAATGTATTTCTAGATATGCATGCTGTTTTAGATGAGTTATTGATTTCAGCTGTAAATAGTCTATGGGGTTTCACTTGTTTCATTTTTAATTTTAGCAGACTCATTTGATAAAACCAGCACACAACTTTTTTTTTAAATACATTTGGAATACTTTTGAACGCATACCTCCCATGTCTGTAAAAAACGGTTTGGAACGTTAACTGCAGAGTTCATCAGTAACTCTTGATGGATCTTCCCTCTTATAAAAGGAAAGTTCTATGGTTAACAACAAAATAATTATAGTTATTGTTATTCTGAGATATGCATAAACATAGGTATGAAAGAAAAAAAAAGGCTATGTACTCATCAAACAAGCCTAAGCTGTGCTACTCTTTCTTTGGTTGCTTCAGTCCTTTACATTTCTTTAGACTCACCGATGTGCTCTGCCATGAAATCTACTGAAAGGAATTTGTACTCAATGTATTACCATGATTTAGAAAAGACCGCAAATCAGTAATGTGATCCAATATTAGAGCAATTTTTTTTCTACCTTTTGAAGTTTTCACTAGCTGAACTTGTGGGGAAGCGCGTCCCTGCTATATAATTCTGATGATTTACCCCATCTACTGTATGAATAAAAGGAGGTGCTTCTGGCTATGGAATAGCCTGCTGTGACTTTACAGCTTGTGTGAGAGGGAAAATATATTTCATGAGGACTTTATTTCCAATACACTAGGATGTGAAAGTATCAGCCTTCCATCGTGTGTGTGTATTTAAGTATGTGCATATATATGCTTAAAGGTGTACTGTTTTTTGAGGATGGGATCAGTTAATCTTTCCATTTAAAATAGTCTATTTGTTTTGTCTTTAAAAGGACTGGTGTTCTCGCTATCCATGTTTGCCTTTTTTGTAGTATCCAGGAAATCCACAGAAGTTTCCTGGTAACAGTCCAGAAATAGGAATTGATGCCATTTCAGCAAGTTGGTAAATTTAAGTAGGGCTTAGAATATGTGTTAAAGTAAACTAAGTACACTATACATTAAGCGTACTTTATGCCTACGATACATACACCAAGAAAAATACTTCTGGGCAGTATTTTTCTCTTTCTATAAATGTTTTTGCTTCTTTTGCTCTTTTTTTAGAATACGGTCCACAATTGGCTATAGAAAAGTAATTTAAATTCTCAATCTCAGTGAGCAGTATTGTTCTAAAATTGAAAGGAATAGTCTCCGAGGAAGCAAACTAAATATTGTGTGAAGAATTTATCTCTTGGGCAAATATTTCCCATTTTCAGTTTCTTACAACTCAGCCCTCTCCAAGGAAGCTTCCTAATACTTTCATTTATAATCCAAATGATATTTCTGACAGCATATCTGCCTCCTCTGACCTGCCATTCATTCCTGCCTCCCCATACAATGGGCCATAGATGGCAACATGACCAGATAAAAAGCTTTTCCTGAATTTTGGACGTAGTGTTATCTTTGCAGCGTTGAGCAACTAGAAAATAATTATTTTCCACTTAGGTATTTACTGGTCTCATATCTCATTAACTTTTTAAAGCCTCACTCTGCGTGCTTGGTATTGCTGCATCATGAGTTTTAATGCTGTAGTTTTGTGTGTAATTGCATTCTCAGAACAATGTATATTTACAGAAGTTAACTTCTAATAAAAGCCTACAGTTTCTTTAGTGTTTACGAAAGCACTATCACATGTGTTTTGACATGTATGGCAGCCCTGGGAAGCAGGAAAGAAAGCTCTTATTACCTCCATTTCACAGTTGATGGTGGTCAGTAGAAAAGAAATTTCCATTCTAGGGATGGAGTCAGAATTCAAAGTTAATCCTTTTCACTCCATGTCTAGAATGCATTCTACTGCTCAATACTGTCGTTCTGATAACAGATGGCTTACTTAATACATCCTAAAAACATTAAATTATAGAACACAGTATAATTAATTTTCATGATGAAATGTATCGATCTGTAAATTTCATTCTTTTTGAGATTACTCTTCTGAAATTCTCTGGGAAAAAGCCATGACTATGTCTATGACAATGTCTGATTGTTTATTTCCAGTACCTGTTGAAAAGTGTCTTGCCCATCACTGTATCCAGTTACAGTCTTTAAAAGCCAAATCCAACAAAATCTGCCCAAGGTTAAATGATAAAGAATAACTTTATGCTTAAATATTAAATATCTGCATTTAGATACCAACCAATATTAAATATATATGCAGAAATCTGAATATTTGCTCATTCATTCAACCTGTCATTAATGTACTCAACAAACCGTATGTGGTACCCTCCATATTTCTGTGTGGGCGATCCTGGGATACCATGGAAATAAAAATATTCTGCCAGGGAATACAGAGGAAAACACTTGTAGTTCCTGATGTCATCGTAGAGATACAGCATTATGTCTGATTGCAAGTATCCAGGAACTCCAGCATGGCCAGAATAGAAATAATGCATTTGTTGTCAATGGTGATTATTTTAAAAGGTTTTATGTAGTAATATAGATCACAGTTTGTTATTTTAAATTATACCTGGATGTTTATTTCAAAGCTCATGCACTTTCCTGAACAGAGGAACTATCCTTTGCCTTTCCTGTGGAATTGAAACCAAATGTAGTCAAACCTACTTCCAAGGCTTCTGAAGAGTCGCCATAGTATAATGTGTCTTGTACCATCTCAGTGATTGATTTGGCAAATGAAAGAAGAAATCATGTGAAAACATTTCTTCTGCTTTAGGTTGCTAGAACCAAAGCAAAACATAGAGCTAACAGTATTATTGGTGGTCATACAAAAAATAAAAATAAAATAATAAATTCACTTTTCATCATGTGCTACCTCACAAACCCAAGAAAGTAACAATTATTTTTAAAACCAGGAGGAATATGTCGACTAAGAATCATCAGGCAAGAACCAATATATGAGAGATGAGGCCACTAAGCCATTCTGAAGGAAATAAAGCTGATGAAAATTACAAAGGAATTACAGGACCTGGGACTTGTCTTTAACCACTAGAAGATGCTAGCAAGAATCCTCTTGCTAGCAGACTCTCCCTGATCCCTGTCTCTTTTTTTTTTTTTTGACTTTGAAGAAGCAAGCAACCACAAATCCTACAGCTGTATAGAACTAGATGCTGCCAACCTGGAAACAGGGAAGTGGATGCCTCCTCAGACAAGCCTTCAGATGAGAACCAGCCCCAGATGATACCTTGATTGCAGCTCTGAATAGATCCTACTCATAGAACCCAAGGAAGCTCTGCCTGGACTCCTGAGCTACACAGATAGATAAATGTGTGTTGTTTTAATCCACTACATTCAGTGGTGGTAAATTGTGTTATACAGCAATGAATAATATGTAATATAATGTAATGTAAATTTGGTAGCTGTAGACATTAGAAATCTGTGAGAAAGCAAGTGTCTACTTAAAATGTGACATTCCAAATAATATCCAAATGCCTCCAGGCTCCACAGTCTGAGAGAGAGAGATGGAGAGAGAGAGAGGGAGAAGCAATGTGAGTAGTAGCTGAATGGGTTGTTTTCATTTGGAATTTAGTGAGATTTGGGCCATAAGAAATTTTATCCCAGTGCCCAGGAGACAGAAGATGACAGACTTGGGCTGGGAAATAGAAACATCTTATGTTTGATGTCGTCTCCCTCCCTCACCATCTTAGCCTATTTTCTCTGGGTGATGGAGCACAAAGCAGCGAATGTCCCCTTCCCCAGCCACCTGGGTTGTAAATCCTGTGTTAGGTCCAGCTCTCCCCCTAAACTTTCTTGCTCATTAGTAGACTTTGGACAGAACACATACGTGTGTGGGAAGAGTGTTTTAGAAGAGCAACCAAAGTATCCCAAAGTACTGCTAACTTGCTGACTTTACAGAATTTAATTTTATTTTTTTCAGTCTACAACTTCCACATCCTGAATCACATTATACAACCACAGCAGTAGCTGGAATATCTATTGAACTGGGTGAAGGTTGTAGGAAAGGTTGACAATGACATAATTTCCCTTTTATTGCTTTACTTGTTTTCAATCAAATTGAGTGTTTATTGTGATTGGGATGTGGCAGTATGAGTTTTAGAAGAAGCAGAATGAATGGAGGACCAAAAACACAATAGTCCAGAGAACGAGGAGGAACTGAGGTGAGATGATGAAGAAGTAGGGTTGATCAGTATATCCATGAACTAAGCTTACTTCACACCCAGTTGCTCAACCAATCACACCCACTGTTGCCCGTCTGACTCTCTCAGAGCCCCTATAATCTACAGTGGGCCCCATGGCCCAAAGTTTGAAAACTTGCCTAACAATAATAGCCACCATTCACTGAAAGATTACCAGATGCCAATTACTACAGCACACGTTAAAAATACAGTATCTGGCTGGGTGTGGTGGCTCACCCCTGCAATCCCAGCACTTTGGGAGGCTGATGCAGGTGGATCATTTGAGGCCAGGAGTACAATACCAGCTTGGCCAACATGGCGAAACCTATCTCTACTAAAAATACAAAAATTAGCCAGGTGTGGTGACACACACCTGTAATCCCAGCTACTCAGGAGGCTTAGGTGGGAGAATCACTTGAATCCAGGAGGTGGAGTTGGCAGTGAGCTGAGATTGTGCCACTGCACTCCAGCCTGGCGACACAGCGAGAGTCAGTCTCAAATAAATAAATAAATAAATAAAATAAAATATATTATTCACATTTCATCCTTTCCAGAGAAGTGAGCTCAATTTTAACATAAAGATATTTGAGACAGAAAGTGGATTTAAAACACACTGAGTTCTGACAGCTCCTAAAATGAGAAGCAGAGAAACAAATCCAGGCATCTTGACTGTAAGGCTTGAGCTCCTAGTCCCTACGTTCCTATACTTAGTCCATGTTACGTGAAAATCTTCAGGTTTCTCTGAAGTTGGAGTTCCATTACCCTCAAGTCTGTATTTTTATTGGATGTTCTATTTTATGAGACGTCCCTGAGACTATTTGGGTTATAATTTTCTTCAGGTACAAGCCTTGAAAATATTTCTACCTGCAAAGTTATTTCATCCATTTTGTACTGAAAAGAATGTATATTTCCATGTGTTTTCATGAATGGAAATAATTTAAGATAAACTAAATGCTAATATCTTTATACCAAAATGAAGTTACATCAAAATAATCCAACTACAGGAGTTGTTTTCATTTCATATTCAAAATATCAAAATTTGTCATTATTCTAAATGACATGTCATTTGGATTTGACATAAAGGTCAAGGAAATGTAAAGCATGTTATAGTGCTGGTCAGTGCCCTTTGCTCATACTTCCAGCACCATTACTCACCAGATACTCTGTGATCAAGTAAAAGATCTTGAACACTAGTGGCGTGCTTTGCTCGTTTACTTCTGAACTGTCTTCTAGTGCCAGAAAGAAGATTGGACTCACAGTGGAGAGAAAAGGAGGCTAAGAAGATGCTGAAATGAGCTGAGTATATTTTTAATAGCTTCTAACTGTAATTTCTCTCTTGACTTCTGGACACAGATTTGTCAAAGAAGCCACAGTTAGAATAGGACAAACTGTGAGTTTCAGTAACTTCATTCAGATTAGGGGTAGAGAAATGGTCTCAGGGATTTAACTCTGGGAAGGCATTCCTGATCTTCAGACATAACTAAGCCATGCCATGGATTTAATTCAGTCAAAACGTTTTACGTTGAACCGTTTAACTGGAAGTGGATACATTATTTTGTGGATTCAATTGTTCCCAAAAGCCTGGTACTGTGAGACATTCCGTCATAAGTCGCTATCACGGTTATCACTGACAAACTTCTGATAAGTCCTTCTATTAAAATTTGTATATAGCATCACAACATACAAGCATTTCCAATGATAGTGCTGTGTACTATCTTATGATATGTAACATATATGATTGTGATATGTATCACATAAAATCCTTACCAAAGTTGAAATATAACTATGCAAAGTAATTTTCAATACTCAGCAATTATAATATAATTATAGAGCTCTTTATTAAGAAAAGTTCCTAATTTTGTAAATGTCCCTTTAATTTGCAACATTATATAGAAATTGTAATTTTACTAAGTATTTTCCTTAGTTTTTGTCACAGTGCATAGTATACACTTATCCCTAAAAATCCATATTCTATATTCTTCATTTCAAAGACAAATATATTTAATACAAAACTAGATTTTAAACAATCGTTTTATGCTAGACCGCTGGCATATCAATATACCAGAAAGAATATTGATTGGAAGTAATGAACACAATTCCCATGGCAATAAAAATGAAAAGCAACTTGTACTGTTGATAAATGCTAATGAAAAAGAGATCTCAGTTTTTTCTGAAACCAGTGAAAAGGTACAGTTTCTTCAGCGAGAAATACAGTTTTCACCAAGGACCCAGACATTGTATTATTTTGTTTCTTATTTATCAAGCAGTAACTGAGAATTTTAGAGCAGGCTAAAAACAAATGAAAATTTGAAATGGAGGAAAAAAAAAATCACAGGAAAAGGAGTTGTGATGGCAGAAATTCATCAAGAAACCAGGGAACCTAGCAGCAACTCTGGGCCTAATTGTGCCCCACAAGAAGAAACTGGTTTTTGAACTTCCACAGGAACCATGAAGAAAAGCAATCATGCCACTTTGCAGTTTGTAAAAACAAAGAATGGGATCTGGCTGTCTGTGAGACTATCATTTGGGAAGGTTGATCTCAAAAATTTGACTTTTTTTAATTTAAATATTTTCTTCCACCTCAGGCATGCGAAGATCTTGAGAATTTGAAAGGAAAAAGGCTATAAATCCTCTGAAATGGAAACCAAGGAAGATTTGGAAACTTTCAAAAATTTAATTTGAACTAAAAATGCAAATCATCTGATTGATGAAGGAAGTAAAACAAAATTAGATATCTAAAATGTGATTAAATAAAAACTCCGTGGTCATCTCAGATTTTTTAAATATTAAAAAATGATTTGCCAGGCGCGGTGGCTCTCACCTGTAATCCCAGCAGTTTAGAGGCCGAGGTAGGTAGATCACGAGGTCCGGAGATTGAGACCATCCTGGCTAACACGGTGAAACCCCGTCTCTACTAAAAAGATAAAAAGTTAGCCGGGTGTGGTGGCGTGTGCCTGTAGTCCCAGCTACTGGGGAGGCTGAGGCAGGAGAATCACTTGAATCCAGGAGGTGGAGGTTGCAGTGAGCTGAGATCGTGCCACTGCACTCCAGGCTTGCGACAGAGCGAGACTCCATCTAAACAAACAAACAAAAAAGTTTAAAGGCAAAAGCAACAATGACGATGACTAGGAAAACATAAAACATATTGGTGCTTACTTCTGCATGGTGGAATTATGATATATGTGGGAGTGGGCAATTCTTTCTCTGTCTAAAAAATTTTCTATAGGGATCTACATTATTCTTAAACTTGGAACCATAAATATTTTTTAAAAATGAAAATATGAGATTATAACCAAAGTTAAATACAAGAGGGTGACACAAAACATAAGAATTGCCTGAGAGCCAACCAAGGTGGCTCTGCCTGTAGTCCGAGCATTTTGGGAGACTAGGAGGATTCTCTGAGCCCAGGAATTCTACTGCAAGCCTGAGCGACATAGTGAGACCTCATCGTTACTGAAAAAAAATGAAATTGGTTGGGCATGGTAGCACATGTCTATGGTCCCAGCTACTCAGGAGACTGAGGTGGGAGGATCACTTGAACCTGACAGGTTGAGGCTGCAGTCCAACCTGGGCAACAGAGCAGCAAGACACTGTCTAAAAAAATAGAAAAAGAAAAAAAAAGAATTGCCTAAGAAAGGCTAATGTCAGACACAAGCTATTTTTGTGAACTAAAAAAAAAAAGAGAGAAAGATGTTAGCCATAGGCAAGAAAGGAAGGGAAGGGATAAAGGAGGGAAGGGGAAAGAGTGGGGACAGAAAAGTCCAAGTATCCATGAATCTGAGAGATGGATATTTGTGGGGAATCAGGAAAAATAATAAATGGCTCAAATCTTGTCTCTGTTTTTTGGTGAAGGAGACTGATCTTTGCACCAGAACAGGTAGACTAAACAATGAAAAGGTGCAAACATACCCTGGACTGAGAGAGAGAGGACTCTTCAGATGAGGTCAAGTATTCCATCCCAGGACTCGGAATAATATTGATCGGAAGGCTTTCGATTGTCTTTGAGTAGGAAAATGAATCCTATTTAGTTAATAGAAATGGAATATTTTAAGTCCATAAATTAGGGATGATCCTGAGGAAAACAGACAAGTTGAATAGACTGGATTATGCTTATAAGAATGAGACTCAGTTGGCTGGAGTTCATCTGATTATGCCTGTGCCTGTTAGAAACTTCCTCAAAGTTGCCTTGGCAATGGGACTCTGTCTCATGGAGAGAGGAGAAAGGCAGTGAATACTAAATAATGTGGGCTTGAGTAATGCATGTTGCAGTTAATTGCACTATGTCAGAAATTTAAGGGAAAGGTTTGGGAGAGATTTATGTAGTGGACAAAATATGACCTGAGGAATAAATTACAATGGATTTTAAATAAAACGGAGTTTACTGAGCCTATGCCTTCAGAAACATCTCAAGTGTTATAAATCTGCAGGCATGGTCAGAGTTAGTACCAGTAAGCAAGGTCTTTATTGGTCCCTGTTGCCTCTCCCTGACCTTCTTGATGTGTACTGTATGAAAAGTGGTAGAGCTAATTTTCCTAAAGGCTTTAGATAGCAAACTTGAGTTACTCACCAATATGACAGCTTGCTACTTTCATTTTTTCCTTTCTTGTTGCCACTAAGGAAGGTAAAAACCACCTGGAGGGATTTGGAAAAGTAGCTGTTGTCACAGAGAACTTGGAGCCACTATGAGATCATGGAACAACTGTCAGTAATTTTTGAGAAATCTTGGCATATAAGAGAATCACTAGGAGGCTGTACATTAGCAAATTTTGGTCCAATTTTATAAACTCGGAAGAAAAAGTGGTTTTTACCAACCTGAGACCTCATCAATGACAACTGTTCAAAATCTGGAATGCAAGATGAAAAGTGGATTGGAACAATCTGGAAAAGAAAGCACAGTAATGAAAGAACAGTTGATGTCATACCCAATCCATTTCTTTTACTAGTCTGGCAGATTAAGGAAGTATCTGGACTTCACCAAGGTTTTGATAAGGTTTCTCTTTATTTTCCTGGAAACAAGGTAGATTAATATAGGTTTGTCCAGAAGCATTTAGAAGCATGTTACATAACTACATTCATGGGGTTCTGATCCTTGGAGTAATGTCAAAGAGCATAGACATTTTTAGGTGAAAATCTCTGGTGAGAATCTTTGTTCTCAGCCTCATATCTTTACAGCTGAGTAAAGACATTAGAGTAGGTTCATCAATTCGAGAATTGCAAGATGCCAGGGAGAATAGCAAATACATTTGAAAATCAAGTTCTGAGACTACCATTTGTCTTGGTTCATTTTGTGTTGCTGTAACAGAATACCTGAAACTGGGTAATTAATAAAGAAAATAGGTTTATTTAGCTGTGGTTCTGCACACTGGGAAGTCCAAGTTCACGCAGTCAATCTGGTGAGGACCTCGTCTGTTTCAACTCATGACAGAAAGCAGAAGGAAGGAGAAGCAGGCATGTGCAGAGAGACAAAAGATGAGAGGCAACCTCATTTTGTAACACCCTACTCATATGGGAATGAATTCATTCCCAGAGAACTAACACAGACTTGTGAGAAATCCATCTTTAGGACCTAAGCATCTCTTAAAGGTACCACCTCCTAACACTGCTACATTGACAATTAAATGCAAATAAATTCCAACATAAGTTTTGGCAGGGACAAACCACACCCAGACTATAATACCATTTACATTTGCCCTGATAGATTAAATCCAACAAGATGTACTTTATACAAGAGTACAAAAACTTAGCACTTTTGAATTTTTTAAATAAATCATCACATTAATTAAATGTAGAAGACATGAGTTAGCAATAGCACATTCAGGAAAACATAATACTTTTAGTTGAAAATAAGAACCATATGAATTAAAAAGACTATTTTAAACCTATGTAACTTTGGAAGCTTCAAAGAACTGTGGTATTTAAAACACACCTCTCTTTATACTACCTGGAGAAATAAGCTTGAAAACAGAGAGACAGATGGGAAGGTGTCCTGAGGAGAACTACCAATGAGATCAAACTTTTAAAATCACGAGAGACAAAACATGCTTGGATTTGGATTGTTTATCCCAGAAGAGACTCCGGAAAACATCCAAGTCATCTTCAAACATTCAGAGAAGTCATGTGGAACAAGAATAGACTTGGTTTTGTCACAAATGATAACCGAGATCAGTAGGTAGAAGTAACAGAGAAGTAGATTTCATTGAATACAATAAAAACTATTGCAACAGAGATGTTCAAAAAGGAAAGTCATTGCTTGGAGAAAGTTCTTTAGGACCCAAGGTAATCAGTCACAGCCAAAGAGCAATTTGGCAAAGATGTTACAGAGAAGATTCAATTCTACAACAGAGAGTTGTCAAATCTGGCTCATCTACTGGAATCACCTCAGGGCATTTTTTTTAAATGACAGATTCTTGGTTTTTATCCTCACCTACAGTACCAGGATCTCCAAGAATGGGAAAGTAAGTGGTTTTTTGTTTGTTTGTTTATTTTTAAGCATCGTAGGTGATTCAGATGATCATTTTGGTTTGACAAACACTAGATGATGTCTAAGTCCTTTCCTAGTCTAAAATGTTATAATTAAGGCAGCCTAGTAAATTGGCTGCAGTTAAAGTTGGTGGTAAAAACATAAAAAGGAACAATGGAACCTTTAATGAGAATGAGGATGGAGGACATACACATCTGGCATCCCAGCTTTCCTACACAAGGATTATGTAGTGCACCAGAATATTCAGAGAAACTCTTTTCAAATCCATTTCATGATAAAGTTTATCATATTTTATTTGTTCCCCAGATAGACTTGTATATGTATGTATGCATCAGTGTTTGTGACAATTTTTTTTAACTATAGATACTTGAATAAAAAAGACTTTTTTTTCTTTTTTCTTTTTTTTTTTTTTAGAGACAGGATCTTGCTCTGTCATTCAGGCTGGAGTGCAGTGGAATGACTCTAGCTTCCTGTAGCCTCAAACTCCTGGGCTCAAGCGATCCTCTTGCATCATCCTCCTTAAGTAGCTGGGACTACAGGCATATTACACCATGCCCAGCTAATAAAAAAAATTTTTTTTCATATAGACACAAGGTCTCCCTGTGTTGCCCAGGCTGATCTTGAACTCCTGGGCTCAAGCAATCTTCTACTTTGGCCACCCAAAATGCTGGGATTACAGGCACGAGCCACTGGGCCTGGCCATAAGCCTATTTGACATCTTGAAATAGACTAGTTTTCAAACAGAGGTTATGGTCCATGTATATTACTGCATTGAAGTCAATGGTCATAAAATACAATGCTCTTTCAATGGAGTACAACAAGTCTGCAGTTGACATTTGTACTAAAGTTTCTAAGCAAATTACTCTTTGGCATTTTGAAATGATAATTTCATATGAAACTTTATGAATTTGTTTCAGAGAATCACATCCTTAAAGAAAGAATGAATACATAAACTACAGGTTTTAGAGACATTTTAAACTTATTTTAGGGTGTAATAGTTATTTTGAACTATTTAAAAACAAATAATACACATTTAGTTTCCTTTAAAAATGTAAATATTCAAAAATGGTTGAAGTGCTTCTCTTAAATTTGGATCTCCACAGCAAGACAAATGGCTGAGGAGAAAGGACATCTTTATGGAAAGGACTGTTATGATCATAGGAAAAATTCACTTGAAAGGAGAAAAAAATTCAAGATTCCAGTAGCAGAAAAGACATGGTTTTAGTCAGGCAGCATTGTGGATGAGGAAAGACACAATGTGCTTCATAGAAGGAGAAGACACTTCTTACTATCAAAGCAATATAATCTCCAGTTTCCGTTGTAATAATTAAAGACACATAGAAAACTGAAGGCAAGATTAGAATTTCAGGGTGCATAGTCAAAGTTGCCAGCTTCAGTTTTTAAAGTTTTGTGATAGCTGCTATGTTACAGTGAACATTTTTTGACAAAAATGTTTTTCCATATGTTCTCAGTCATGTGGGATCTAAGCTATGAGGAGGCAAAGGCGTAAGAATAACATTGGACTTTGGGGACTTGGGGGAAAGGCTGGTGGGTGGCAAAGGATAAAAGACTACACGTTGGGTACAGTGTACACTGCTCAGATGATGGATGCACCAAAATCTCAGAATCACCACTGTAAGAACTTATTCACATAAACAAACACCACCTGTTCCCCCAAAAAACTATTGAAATAAAAAAAAAACATTTTGAAATGTTTTTGTATTGCCAATTCATTAACAGTTAGAAAAGGAGATGAGGAAGAAGTACTAATTAAGTACCTCCTGTATCACAGGAACTTTATAAACTATTACAGTTAATATTCACAACTTTCTATAAAAGGAAACGTTATCCCCATTTTACAAATGGGGGAACCAAGACCCTGTCAGACTACAGGATGTAGGGTTTTTTGTTTGTTTGTTGTTGTTGCTTTTGTCATTGTTGTTGTTTTGAGACAGAGTCTCACTCTGTTGCTCAGGCTGGAGTGCAGTGTTGTGATCTTGGCTCACTGCAACCACTGCCTCCCAGGTTCAAGTAATTCTCCTGCCTCAGCCCCCTGAGTAGCTGGGATTACAGGCACAGGCCACCAAAACCGGCTAATTTTTGTATTTTTAGTAGAGATGGGGTTTCACCATGTTGGTCAGGCTGGTCTCGAACTCCTGACCTCGTGATCTGCCATCCTCAGCCTTCCAAAGTGTGGGGACTACAGGCATGAGCCACCACGCCTGGCCATAGTTTTTATAATAATTCAAACATGCAGCCCTTTTGGAATTCCAATGAATTATATTGTATCCATCACAATAGGATTCTACACAGCTGGTTGCATGTTCTAGTTCATTCTAGATAATTCATAATTTTGCAGCTAATTTTGAATTATATAAATTACAAATTTGGGCTGCTATTAAACCCTTGTGGGTGCTCCCTTATCCTAAAATTAGGACAACAGTCAATATATTCATTTATAGCAATTTGATTTTCTCAACCTTAGAAAGTAGGTGTATTTCATATCATCTTTATTTTTGGAGGAGGACATCTGCACATGATTTAATGGCTGCCCAAATTCATACCGCTAATGTGGTAGAGCCAGATGCTGATTCTGAATGCCTAACTTTAGAACCTGCACTGAGAGCCACTCTCACGCACTGCCTTCCTGAGTCTGAATGTATACACAGGTGGTATAAACAAAATAAGCTGTTGGTGAAATAGAGCACTTTTTAAAAAAGGCATATCTGAAGAAATCATTAAGTTTAGTTCAATATATTATATTCCATTATATATTACAAATACATCTGCATGTTATACCTACAGCATACATAGAATTTTTAGTGAGACATAGATAATGCAATCATCAAAAACTCAACTTGCTTAATGTTCATGCTACTTTATTTTCCCCAGTTCCTACCTTTGTGTACATCCTTTTCATTGATGTTCCCCTGCTCTGACACTTTTATTACAAGCAAGTAGAAATGACAGCCAAAAAACCTTGATGTATATGAGGCTTCAGAAGGAATTTTAAAAGGTTATTGGCCTGTAGAACAGGAGGATTTGCACCTAAATCCTATCAGGACTGAAGATCTGGAAGGGCTGCAGAGCCCAAATGCACTGGATGGCCAGGAAGTGCAACTTAGTGAAGATTTAGTATGAATACCATTGGTTCAGATAAATTGTTCTGGGGCTTTATCAATAGCAGGAATCACGGTAAATAGGTTGCTGTTTTATCTCCCTTCTCTTTACTAATCCTACTAGATTAGAAATTTGCAGTCTCATCTAAATCCAAGTCTGCTCGAAAAGAGTTGCCATCTATGCTATATATTACTATCTATATAGTTTCTAGTGCTCAGATGCACATAAAGATTAATCAAAGTATCTTTCATTGCCAAAATTCAGGATCACAAATTTAACTGAAGTATGTATTCAATGCAGCAGGGATACTTATGAACTGATTTTTTTTTTTTTTTTTCACAGCTGAAATAATTTTTCCGGGTTTTTTTTTTTTTCCTCTGAGACTAAAGAAAAGGAATGTCATTTGCTAGTTCCGCTGCCATCTTAGAGTCTGTTCTTGTCTTTGAGAGGTCTCCAAGGCACACCCTGTTTCCAGCTTGAGCAAGGGAAAGAGGGCTCTGGCCTCCAGGCTCATAGTGAAACCAGAGCTGCCTAGATGGAAGCAGGACTGCAGAGGGGCACGTCCTGAAGCTCCCATCCACCCTCGACAGAGTCACTGAACTTCAAGACAGCAGAGTCCAAAGTGACTTCACTCCAAAGGAAGTCTAGCTTGTGAAAGTGATTGATTGATCATTTCTCTGTCAAATGCAATGGTAAATTTAAAGGAGAATGGAGCTAAAATCCCAAAAGAAAGTTAAACAAAAATTAACACAGTGAAAAAGCCACAAATTAGTGAGTCAAACTCACTAATTCAGAGAAAAAAGAAAAAAAAAATCAAAACATTATCTAGCATGAAAACTTTAAAAGCAAATTTAAACACCCACAAATTGAAATTGATTGACTAAAATAGGTAACTTTTCAATTCATTTTGCTAGGGACATATACACATGAGGTAATAAAGAAATACAAAATATTCTCCCAGAAAAAATAAATTCAAAGAATCATAAAGGAAGTACACATCACTGCCTATAAAGCACTATCTTCAAAAAATTGAAATTGAATCTGACCAAGTATCTAGATCTGACTGCCAGGTTATAGGAAATACGAAGCACAGGGACACGTGTTAAATGACAGCACAGACATGAATGCACAAAACCCGAACTGCAGGGGACACTGGCCCCCATTCTTCAGCTTGGAAATTTCAAAAGGGGGAAAAAAAATTGAAGGAAAACTATAAAAGAGCCTTAAAAAACAAACCAAGCAATTTCACTATACTTTGTAAAACTTATTTTAACAACCTGTAAACAAAATGTGATAGGATATTTGAATGTTTGACTGGATATTTGATGCTATGAAGGAATGATTGTCAATGTTTTCAGCATGATAGCGGTTTCCGCGGCTATGTTCTCTCTCTCTCCTCTCTGTCCGCCTCCCTCCCTCCATTTTCTCTGACATTACATTTTTTACTTGTAGCATTTCCTTTTGGCTTTTAAAAAAATAATTTTGAGCTTTGCCAGAATTGCCCATCTGTTCATGCACACCCTCCACCTCTTTATTTATTTTTCATTTTTAAAGTCCCTGTCTGATAGTTCCATTTGAGTCATCACAGGTCTGATTTTATAGACCCTCTCGATGATGGGCCTAATTTTATTGCTTTTCCATGAAGTTTCAAAATGTTTTCTTGTATGTCAGACATTGTGTATAAAATAGTAAAAACTGAAGTCGAAACACTCAGAAAAAGACATTCATCTCCTGCGAAGCTGCTGAGGGAGGGGAGGAAGAACGGTGCGGTCTTAGCTGAGCCAGCGTCTTCTGTCATTGAACTGGGAGTGGTCCTTGTCTTTGCTTTAGTAAGGTTCCGTGTCAGGTTGGCTGCTGATGGTAGATGGGCAGGATCAGAAACTTCCCTTCAGCAGGGCTTGAAATCTGATTGGCCGGGGATCTCTACTCTGTTCTTTTGCCCCTCCCTCAGCCTTCTGCAAGTCCAGGATATAGGGGGCTGTCTCTCATCTCTCACTTCCGGAGTCTCTAGACTCAGGGAGGCCCGAAGGGATTCTCGCAGGCTCTTCTCCACTCTCAGCCTTCTGAGGGCCCAAAGTGGTTCGGAGGGGACGCTCTCAGCGTTCCTGCTCTTCCTCCAGCTGTGACAACCTGTGACTCATGCCTGGGACCATTTCTCTCAGTTCTCCTGGTGTACCTCCAATCCTCTGTGTGAGCACTTATGAAGAACCCTGGGAAAGAGTGGACAGGTGAGCATCATTCTTTTTGGTGAGGGCTTCTCGGGATTCTAAACTCTCAAGCCAGATCACACTCAGCCTTTAACAAATGTTGTCATCAGCTGATTGCTTTTTGCCCATCTACAGTGGTACTTTTTTCCTCCTCCTCCTGCTCTGCCAAGCATGAAAGCAATTTAGATCACTTCTCAAAGGAGCGCCCCATTGTCAATTACAGAATCCAAAATGGCAATTTAAAAAAGGGAGAGAAAATTGGCAAAGGTTGCTTCTTGTTTTAAAATAAGACAGCAGTCTTTCTTAGGGGTTCTCATAATGGGAACATTGGAGAATGTAATAACAAAATAAGGATGTCCGCAACCACCTCAGAAACAATAATGAATTTCTGACCGGGTGTAGTGGCTTACATCTGTAATCCCAGCACTCTGGGAGGCTGAGGGGCGCGGGTCACCTGAGGTCAGGAGTTTGAGACCAGCCTGGCCAACATGGTGGAAACCCTTCTCTACTAAAAATACAAAAACTAGCAGGGCATGGTGGTGCACACCTGTAATCCCAGCTACTCATGAGGCTGAGGCCGGAGAATTGTTTGAACCTGGGAGGCAGAAGTTGCAGTTAGCTGAGACCGTGGCACTGCACTCAAGCCTGGGCAACAGAGCAACATTGCATCTCAGGAAAAAAAAAAGAAAGATTTATTCTTAGAACTTTTATTAGAGGGCCGGGCATGGTGGCTCACGCCTGTAATCCCAGCACTTTGGGAATCCAAGCCAGGTGGATCAGGAGTTCGAGACCACCCTGGCTAACACGGTGAAACCCGTTTCTACTAAAAATACAAAAAAATTAGACGGGCGTGGTGGCAGGCGCCTGTAGTCCCAGCTACTCAGGAGGCTGAGGCAGGAGAATGGCGTGAACCCGGGAGGTAGAGCTTGCAGTGAGCCAAGATCGTGCCACTGCACTGCTGCCTGGGCGACAGAGCCAGACTCTGTCTCAAAAAAAAAGAAAAAGCAACAAAAAAACTTTTTTTGGAGCATCTTTCAACAGGGTGGATGACATCATACAAAAGTATAGGTCAGCAAAGATAATTTAACACAGGCTTTGTCAGCTCCATTTGTTCAGACTATTTGAGAAAACACATTAGTTTTTTGTCCTAAGTCGCTCTGCCTAATATTTTTTTCGAAGCTAAGTTCCCAACCAGAAGTGCTTATGTATTCTTCCAGCCCAGTGTTCCACCTCTCTCCAGGGCAGCATTTGGGTACACAGTGGAAGCTGATGTAACACACGAGAGGGAAACAGGACAAGTGGTCCTCCTGCTTTCCTCTGGCAATCATGGTGATGCCTCCTTCCTTCTTGTTTTCCACTCCTAATGTGGGTCATCATTGTCTCTTGGGAATTACAGTGATTGCTTTCAAGCAGCTCAGCCCCTTTGATCTCTTAGTGCCTGTATGACCCTATCACTCAGCGACACCGTACATCTAGCTCTGGCTTTCAGTGGTCTCCTTTGACTCATTTTAGGGCCTGTATCTCCATGCTGCTGTCATTATCTGGGAGAAACACTGACTCTTAATTCTTTTTTTTTTTTTTTTTTTTTTTTTGGGAAACAGAGTCTGGCTCTGTTGCCCAGGCTGGAGTGCAGTGGATCGATCTCAGCTTCACTGCAAGCTCCCCTTCCCGGGTTCACGCCATTCTCGTGCCTCAGCCTCCCGAGTTGCTGGGACTACAGGCGCCCGCTACCACGCCCAGCTAATTTTTTTGTGTATTTTTAATAGAGACGGGGTTTTACCGTTAGCCAAGATGGTCTCGATTTCCTGACTTCGTGATGTGCCCGCCTTGGCCTCCCAAAGTACTGGGATTACAGGCGTGAGCCACCGCGTCCGGCCGACTCTTAATTCTTAGCCAGTGTCTCCACCCCATTCAAGGAGTCCAGCACCTTTCTTGCCGCTTTTCCTGCACTGAATCTGGATAGCCCAGTTGGGAAAAAGAGGTTACCCCATGGCTTCTTTCTATGGGAGCTCCACTGGAAACGTTTTTGCTCACTTGAAGTGATGCCATGGATTGAGGGCGCCATGGAAATTGCCAGGAAAGTAAGGCAAAAGTGCCTTTTTTTTTTGTTTGTTTGAGATGGAGTTTTGCTCTGTCGCCCAGGCTGGAGTGCAGTGGCAGGATCTCAGCTTACTGCAAGCTCCGCCTCCCGGGTTCACGCCATTCTCCTGCCTCAGCCTCCTGAGTAGCTGGGACTACAGGCGCCCACCACCTCGCCGGGCTAAGTTTTTGTATTTTGAGTAGAGACGGGGTTTCATGGTGTTAGCCAGGATGGTCTCGATCTCCTGACCTCGTGATCCACCTGCTTCAGCCTCCCAAAGTGCTGGGATTACAGGCTTGAGCCACCACGCCCGTCCAATAGTGTCTTTTATTCTCTGATCTGCAAGCACACGACTTCTATTGTTTTTCCCTCCTCCACCCCTCAATTCAACTATGCTAGAAGACAAGAAGAAAAACCCTTTTAGAGTCACTCTTACATGCAATGTCTTTCCTGTAGAGCCTCTGCCACTACCTTATAAGGGTTTTTCTTTGCGATCTTGGCCTTAATTCATGTTCTGAATCTTCTGCATTCTATGATTAACTTTTAAAAATCCCGTACTCTAATTCTGCAGGCTAGAGCCTAGTCGTTAAGTACCGAGTTTAAATTTTCTTATTGTGATGCAGTTGACAGGCCCTGCATTTTAATGGTGAAATTCTAAAATACTTCCTTTTATGTTGGAAGGGAAACAAAGGTGGTCATTACAATCAATTTTGTTCAACATGGTGCTGGCAGTTCTAGTCAGTAAAGTAAGAAAATCAGAGGCAATAGAAAGCATAAAGATTAGAAGGGAATGAAGCTGTCTTTATTTGTATATTATATTGTGTATATAGAAAATCTACAGATGAACTAAGAGTTTCATGAAGATGTTGGATATAAGGTTGATATACAAAAATTAACTGGATTTTTAAGTAACTAGAAACTAACTTCAAAGACCATTTAAAATAGTATCTGATATATCAAATAACTATCAATAAACATAAAGAAAGATGTGCCATACTTTTTTGCAAAAATTATAAAACATTGAGAGAATTTGAAGAAAACTCAGAGTCATACTTAGAAGTACAGGATTTAATGGTATCCGTTCTCCTCAAAATACATTTGTTGTACTTCTAAACAAATTTCTAATAGAATCTTTATGAAAAGTAAAATAATTCTAAAAAATATATGGAAAGGCAAATGGCAATAAAACTAAGACACACTTTAAGAAGAATAGAAAATGTAAAGATTTGTTCTACTAATGTAAAAACACAAGTTACAAGAATAAATGTCAGATTGTAGGAAGGATAGACAATTAGACCAATTTAACAGTGATCAGAAACAGACCCATGCATGTATTAGCAATTTATTTATCATAAAGGTCGCAATGCTCAGTAGTCTTAGGGTATGTGTGAACTTTTAAATAAATTATCCTAGGGATAAATGGATATTCATAAGCAGAAAATTTTGAGAATCAATGTGTATGTATCACCATATGTGAAAATCAATTTCAGGTGGATTGTTGATCTAAATGAAAAATAAATCATAAAAAGAGTATCTTTGTGAAGTCAGCATGTTCCTTCTCAAAAGGAACATAAAAATTGCTAAACAGAATTGAGAGGATTGTTAGATTTGACACATTAAAATTAAGACTTTCTGTTCATCAGAAGACTACAGGACAAGCTTTGTATAACTGAAAAATGATGTATGTCCACAATAAACAACAACAAAAAAAATTGCAAATCAAGGAAAAGACAGGCAAACCAGTAGAATACTGGGCAAAAGATCCAGACAGTAAATAAAAGTGTGTATGCCAACAGCACATACGTGAATAAATATTCAATTTTGTGTGTCACCAAATAAATGTATATTAAAAGTTGAATGAGGTACCATCACAGACAGATATCTACACCCAGACTTGCTAAATATGAAAAGAATGACAACTCCAAAGGTTTACAAGGATCTGGGACAAATGGAATTCCCTGCAGGGTTGGTGAAATTATATAAACTGGTACTAATATTTTGCAAAATTGTTTGACAGTATGTGCAAATGCTGAGCCAATGTGTAATAATTTATAATCTAGCAATTCTATTCCTGGGTAAATAACCGACAAATTTTATGTGTCTGAAGAAGCATGGTAAAAAAATTTATAACAATAGTATTTGTAAACTAAAACTAGGAAAAAACCAAGACGTTCCTTAGCAGTGGAATGGATTAATATATAGCATTATGTTTATCAACAGAAAACTATAGAAGAAGATTGCATGTGAGTGAATTACTGCTGCACTCAGCAATGTGAATAGATCCCACAATCCTACTGTTGAGGAAAAGAAGGCTGCTACAAAATACCACATAGCATATGATTTCATTTAAACTATAGCATTTAGGGATACCTGCCTGGGAGATAAAACTACAAAGGAAAGCAAGAAAATTAGCATTATGGTTACCTTTGTAGGGGAAAGTGAATAGTGATTGAGAGGGCACAGGCAGGAAGTTTCTTTGATGCTGACACTATCGTTTTCTAACCTCCGGTTGTAGTAAACTACTGAGCTGTGCATTTTTGTTTTTAAACTTTTCTGTATGGGAGTTAACTTTCTGTAACTTTCTGTAACCACTTTCTGTAGTAAACATACACAACCACCCACATGAATGATTAACAAAAAAGCTACATAGTTGAATGGGTCTGTACATTTTGATGGAGAATTTAGGAGTGGGAGATTGAGTGGGAATAATGAAGTGAAAATAATGCAACCATTTGTAGGAAAGTATATAGTCGATTAGCTAAAATTCCAGTGAAAACAAACAAATCTTCTTTACCGTAGATGAGTAATAGGGAGACTTGTTCAAGTATGGGTAAAGCAAATGCTAGGTTTTATGCTGATGACGTGCTATATATTAAAGGAATTAATGTTCTAATGAAAACATGCATGAAAAGAAATAAATGGTTAACGTTTTCACTTGTAAAGTAGGCTCATTGCAGGCTTCTCACATTGAAGGCAGATCTTTTAAGTGCCAACTGAGTCAGAAAAAATGACTACTGAATGCAAATGAAAATAATCATAAAAAATGTGAAGTGTAAGCTGGTTTCATTTTGGGGAAAAGAAAGGGAATAAAAGAGTCATTGAAGAACAGAAATACAAATGTTGAAGTGAATGGAGCTTGCCTGAAGACAGTCTCCGTCACAGCCAGGTTGGGATCATAAACTGTGGGTAACAATGAAAGAAAGATGAAAGGACACGGCAATGCAATATTTATTTTAAAAATACATTTATCAGACAAATCCAGAAAAACTTGTTGCAAAAACATATGCCAATCAAGAAATTAAATATTTATTAAGTACTTGTACCTGTTCCCTATAAAGCACTACCCTAAATGCCAATGAATAGGAAACACTACACATGTGTGAGGGTGTATTTGTGTATGTGTGTGCACACATAACCAGCAAACAGAAGCCCAAATTTAATCATTCTATTTTACTATGAGAGAAATATGCTTTACTAGTGCTTCTCAGAGGTAAATGGAGAGAATTAGTGCAGGAAGTAAGATTTTTACTGGGCCTTTGAGAGAGACAGCTTAAGAGGGACAAAAGCACAAAGGCAGAAAAGAACAAAATGTACTTGGGGTTCAATAAAAGATTGGTTTTACTAAGGTATATAATTAGGAAACTAGGACAAGAGATTGGGATGGTAAGTTAGGAACATACATGAAAGAAATTTAATGTCAGCTAAATAGTTGTAATTTCTTCCTATGGGAGGCCATTGAAGTGTTTTAGTAGTACCTTATAAATTCTTTTTGTTTTCTTAATACTATGATACACTTTTTTCTTTTATGATTATTAAAAGTCATAACTTTAAATATAGTTATTTATGTATAAATAGCAGTCATCTTTATCTCTATTGTAAGCGCTCTATAAACAGAAATGGTCTTCTTAATCTTACATGCTATAGAACGTAGCACAATGTCTGTTTCGTTTATAGTAGAATAACAAGGCTGATAATTTTAAAATAGTAGGCAAAGAATCTGAAAATAGTTGACAAATGACCTGAAAACAAGTAAACAAGTAAAAGGTAGTTACTACTTAATTTTTTCTGAATTTGAACTAGAGTTGTAGTCACAGAAAAGAAATTGTGCTGGATGAAAGAGTTGTGAACACATAGTCAGTCAAACATCGTACATACGCATTAAGAGATGACCCCAAAATAGCTTAGAGTGAATTGTGGTACCATTACACTATGATTTTCTTTTTCTTCTCTGAAAGATCATTTGAATTAGTGGTGGCATATCTTAGAAATATCATTAATTGAAAGAATGATATTTCCAGTGTTTTAAGCAGTTCTAGGCACCTAGAGGTTATAATAAACAGGTAATGATTAAATGCATGATCAAATGGTAATTTTATTTATTCAATATTATCTTCCTTTTATTAGCTGATAAAAAATTTAAACTAGGCCGGGTGCGGTGGCTCAAGCCTGTAATCCCAGCACTTTGGGAGGCCAAGACGGGTGGATCACAAGGTCAGGAGATCGAGACCATCCTGGCTAACACGACCCCGTCTCTACTAAAAATACAAAAAACTAGCCGGGCGAGGTGGCGGGCGCCTGTAGTCCCAGCTACTCAGGAGGCTGAGGCAGGAGAATGGCGTAAACCCGGGAGGTGGAGCTTGCAGTGAGCTGAGATCTGGCCACTGCACTCCAGCCTGGATGACAGAGTGAGACTCTGTCTCAAAAGAAAAAAAAAAATTTTAGACATTTCATGAGCTATATTATTATAAACCAATGTTTAATTAATAGATATAAATACTTCTTTCCTCTCACATAAATAAAGCATAAATATTTCCTTCTTCTTAAGGAATTAAATTCACTAATGCCAGCATGTATGAAATGGCATTGTATGTTAAATACATTTATGTTAAATACATTCATAAACATAAAGCTTAAGGGTTTATGTTTAATTATTTCACATGTGAAATCATTAAACATAAAGCCCTTAAGCTGTTGGATCCAAGAAAAGCAAAACTGGTATATAACATGTGTTTCCTATGTTAGTATATCTGCCCAGTGATGAATCAATTTTCAGTTTGAATTCATATTGCCAGAAACAGTCAAAATATTGGGGGGAAATAATGACATTATTAGACTTGCAAGGATTTAAAAACGTTCTATACATTTATTCTTCTTGAAAAGAAAATATAAAATGTAATATATGTCAGTCTCAATGATATGGAAAATAGGAAATATATGATTTAAACAAAAGAACTAAGTCACACTAAAAACTACAATTTCAGTCATAACATTGTCGATAATAGCTTATAGAACTTAATGCAAGTATCAAGAATAATCTTAAAAGAAAAAATAAATAATGGGAACATTAATAATAAACTGGATCTTAAAGCAGATTATTTAAATAACAACTGAGAAATTGAGGAGGAATGAAAATGCCAAAGATGCTAAATTTCCCATTTATCACAGGGAGAATCGATTTTGTTTTTTAGCTTTAATTTGAAATCAAGATGAAGGCATTTTTTAAACACAAAAAGCAAAGTCAACTGAGCACAATGGCTCACACTTGTAATCTCAGCACTTTGGGGGACCAAGGTGAGAGGATCACTTGAGGTCAGGGGTTCAAGACCAGACTGGGCAATATAATGAGACCCACATGTCTACAAAAATAAAAAATTTAATTAGACAGGGGTGGTGGTGCATGCCTGTAGTTCCAGCTACTCAGGGAGACTGAGGTGGAAGGTTCGTTTGAGCCTGGGAAGTTGAGGCTATAATGAGCCATGGTCACACCACTGCCCTCCAGGCTGGGTGACAGAGCAAGACTCTGTCTCAGGAAAAAAAAAAAATGCAAAACAGCAAAGTCTAGAAAAATAATAACATATTTCTCTAATTATATCTAGCTTCTCTTTTTACTTCCAGCACCTTGCTGTCTTTAGAAATATTTTTTGTTCTTTTTCAAGATTGTTGAGTCAAAGGCTTAATTTAATGTCATTTATTCTTTTTTTTGTTATTATGCTTTAAGTTCTACAGTACATGTGCACAACGTGCAGGTTTGTTACATAGGTATACATGTGTGATGTTGGTTTGCTGCACCCATCAACTCGTCATTCACATTAGGTATTTCTCTTAATGCTGTTCCTCCCCCAGCCCCCAACCCCCGACAGGCCCCGCAGCATGGTGTTCCCCACCCTATGTCCTTGTGTTCTCGTTGTTCAACTCCCACCTGTGAATGAGAACATGCAGTGTTTGGTTTTCTGTCCTTGTGATAGTTTGCTTAGAATGATGGCTTTCCAGCTTCATCCATATCCATGCAAAGGACGTTAACTCATCCGTTTTTTGGCTGCATAGTATTCCATGGTGTGTATGTGCCACATTTTCTTAATCCAGTCTTGGACATTTGAGTTGGTTCCAAGTCTGCTATTGTGAATAAACATACGTGTGTATGTGTCTTTATAGTAGCATACTGAGTATAGTCTATACCGAGTAGTGGGATCGCTGGGTCAAATGGTATTTCTAGTTCTAGATCCTTGATCACTGTCTTCAACCACTGTCTTCCACAATGGTTGAACTAATTTACACTCCCACCAACAGTGTAAAAGCATTCCTATTTTTCCACACATTTATTCTTATATAATAATTCAAAATGTTTAGAGCCAGGAAATAATCTTTGGCTGTATATAGTTTGATGGACATTCTCACACTCCTCAGTCCTTCTCTTTGAAATTATTTTTCATTCAACAATTAGAAACACAAAAACGATACGTAATAAAACAATCCAACCAATATAGAAGTTCCCATAGCAAAATTTATGAGTTTTCCTCCCTCCTCAATATATCTATTGCTAGTGATTTGGTGGGTATTGATCCATGATACCCTTTGTTTAAAAGAATATGTACACATACAGATTTTTCCAAAAATTAGGTCAAACATACGTTTATTCATCTGTATTAATTTTTTGATTAGTATATAATGTCAGTTGCTTTCCAATCCATCATAGATATTGCCTTATTTTAACAAATAACTGCAAAGTAATTAATAACATGAAACATACACAATTTACATTTATTCTTTGTACCATAACTTCCTGATATATTCTATAGCTGATGACCATTGAAGTTATTTCTAGGTTTCTACTGTTACATTGACCTCAATTTCTAAATAATCTTTAATTACAGTTTTACATTCTTATTTGTATCATTATCAGGAGAGTATTTGAAAATGTTTAAATGGTTGAGTATTTATTTTTGCTAGGAAATATTCCTCCAACATTTGGAAAAAATGCACATTCCCCAAGCTGTATTTTTTTTTTTTTTTCCTAATTTGCTCTTGAGGTCTCTCTCTCTGCGGAGAGTGGCTATAAGCTCGAGCCCTGTCTTTACAGAGTTCCAGGGATTTGGTACTGGATGTTTATAACCTGCCTTCCACAGGATGCTACTTTATCCTGGTGGACAGCCTAATGCCTAACTGTCCGACCTGTGACCTGGTATGCTTCTCACAGGAAACTAATTGATTCTGGTGGACGTCCTTGTGGCTCTTGTCTGACCTGTAGTCTGTTTATTCCCACTAATATAGCCACTCTCTAGGAGAGCCCCAGTTGGGAAAGAATTTAGGTCCAGGTGTGTCAGTTGGGTGAGACACATAGGCAGTGACTCAAAACATTTGAAATAGCAGAGATGGTTTATTACTTACAGATCTCAGAGAGGAGGGAAGCATGCCTTGCAGGGCCAGCTGGAAATTGGGAGCCATTCAGGATATGTGTGCTCAAACTGCTGATGGGAAGGTAGAGAGAGAGAGACACTGGTGGTGTGGGAAGTCAGGGACTCTGAACAGAGGGACCAGCTGCAGCCATGGCAGAGGAACATAAATTGTGAAGATTTCATGGACATTTATCCCTTCCCTAATAATACTCTTATAGTTTCTTATGCCTGTCTTTAATGTCTTAATCCTGTTATCTTCGTAAGCTGAGGATGTACGTCACCTCAGGACCCTGTGATGATTCAGATAACTGTACAAATTGATTGTAAAACGTGTGTTTGAACAGTGTGAAATCAGTGCACCTTGAAAATGAACAGAATAACAGCAATTTTAGGGAACAAGGGAAGACAGCCATAAGGTCTGACTGCCCGTGGGGTCAGGCAAAAAGAGCCATATTTTTCTTCTTGCAGAGCGTCTATAAACAGACATGCAAGTAGGAGAGATAACGCTAAATTCTTTTCCTAGCAAGGAATATAATATTGAGACCCTAGGAAAAGAATTGCATTCCTGGGGGGAGGTCTATAAACGGCTGCTCTGGGAGTGTCTGTCCTAAGTGGTTGAGATAAGGACTGAGAGACGCCCTGGTCTCCTGCAGTACCCTCAGACTTTCTAGGATTGGGAAACCCCAGGCCTTGGTAAATTTGAGGTCAGATCAGTTCTCTGCTCTCAAACCCTCTTTTCTCTTAAGATGTTTATCAAGACAATATGTGCACCACTGAACATAGAACCTTATCAGGAGTTTCTGATTTCACCCTGGTCCTGTTTCCTCAGAAGCATGTGATGTTTGCTGTGCGTTTTGCCTCTTTGAAGCATGTAACCTACTCCCTGTTCATACGCCTCCTCCCCTTTTGAAATCCCTAATAAAAACTTGCTGGTTTTGCGACTTGGGGGTATCACTGTCCTACCAATAGGCGATCTGACCCCCGGAGGCCCAGCTGTTAAATTCTTCTCTTTGTACTCTTTCTCTTTATTTCTCAGACCGGCTGACACTTACGGAAAATAGAAAGAACCTACATTGAAATATTGGGGGTGGGTTCGCCTGATACACTTGTGAGCCAGATCCTTCATTGGGATCCAGGGTGTTACCCAAGCAGGTTCTAATGGTCCAGTTTGGAGCAAACAGACACGAGTTCCCCAGAGTCATGCTGTGACTGACAGGTGGTCACTACATCATATCTGCTGCACAGTCCATGTGGGGTCGTGGTGGGTGGAGATTAGTTGGATGAGTCAAGTAGGTTGTATTTAGCTGTTCCATAGAGAAGTGGTCACCAGGAGGTAACTGTAGAAGGCAGATAACTGACTTGACCACACTGAAGAACTGCAAACTGCTTAGTCAAGAGTGACTAAGCCCTGCTTCTAGCATAAGCCAGTTAAAACTATATTCAACATGGATGCTGAAGCAACATAAAATTATAAGAATTCTCTATACCCTGTTTATAGTATAGAACATTCAATATATTTTTATAATATCAGTTTATGAATAATTTTATCTGTTTTTAATACAGCTATATTTATTTTCAAAGACTAAGAAGTTATTGAGCAAATACTTGCTTTATATGTTTTGATGCTTTCTCTTTTAATACATACATATTTGTGACTGCTTTATCTTTATTGTCTATATCATAATTTATCAATACTAACATATCTCTTTTATAATGCTTTTGGTCCCCAAATCTATTTTATCTCTTATTATTATTCAAACGCTTAGTTTACTATATAATTTTCTGTTCTATATTTGCAGATACCTTTATTTTTAGTCTTATTTCATGGGTATTTCTTCAAATAATACATAGGCAAACTTTTTCAAACACATCTAAGAGTCTTTGTTGTTTAATATTTAATAAGCATGCCTTTTCATGTGGATTGTTATTACTGAAATGTTAAGTCCAATTTCTGTAACTATATTTTAAACGTTTGTGTTTTTTAATGACTCTTTGCTGCTTTCTCTTTTTTTCTTCGTTTGTAGTATAATGGTTGGGTTTTTTTCTCTATAGAGATATGCAGTTTTAACATTTACTAAATGGAGAGATGTCCTCCATTTGAATGGATGGATAAAAATATGTAATATCAATATTTTAACATTCTTCATATGAATTTGAAAATAAAATGTAATGTGAGCACAAATCTCAATGAGATAATTTTTGGTGGGATGAATCTTGATATGCTTTTAAAAATTTTCCCCTGGAAAAAAGTAAGTGTACAAGTACAAAAAAGAAAATGTTAAAACAGAAAAAAGATTCTTTATTGACTATACACTAACATGTATTATACCTAGACATTTGCAACAAAAGAGCCAAATCCCCTATCTTCAAATACATTCCTCAGGCAATAGGTATTTATTTTCTGTCTTTATATATTTTATTTAATTGACATTTTGTATAAATGGGATCATACAACATACAGTCTTTTGTGTCTGGCTTCATCACTTAACATGTTTTCAAAGTTCCCCCTTATTACAGCAAGTATCAGCACTTTATGCCATTTTGTTGCTCAATAACATTGTATTAGTATATCACTTTTTTTAATCCAATATAGGTTGATGGATGTTTGAATCATTCCAGATATTGGCTTTTATGAGTAATGTTATGAGCATTAATGTACAAGCTTTTGTTTGAAGAGATGTTCTCAATTCCCAAGGAAATTGGGTATAAATATACCTTGAAGTGGAATCCCTGGGTTATATAGCAACCTTATATTTAACATTTTGAGAAATGGCAAAACTGTTTCCAAAGGAGTGACACATTTTAGAATCCCAACAGCAATGTCTGAGTGTTCCAGTTTCTCCAAATCCTTACTAGCTTGTTATTGCCTATCTTTCTTATTCTAGTTACCAAGTGAGTGTGAAGTGGTATCTCATTGTGGCTTTGGAGTGCAATTTCCCTAATGACTAATGTGGCCATCTTTTCATGTACTTATTCTCTATTTCCATATCTTTCTTGGAGGAATGTCTATTCAGATCCTTTGCCCATTTCTAAACTGGGTTATTTATGTTGTTATTGTTGAGTTGTAAGATATATTCTGGATACAAATCTCTTATCAAATATGTGATTTGCAATTCTTTTCTCCCATTTTATGGATTTTCTTTTCAATTAATGTCCACTGAAGCACACATTAAAAAAAAAACCTTTTGTTGAAGTGATAAAATTCATTTGTCTATATTTTATTTTGTTGTTTTTGTCTTTGGTGTAATATCTAAGAAGCCATTGTCTAATCCAAGGTTACAGAGAATTTTTCTTTTCTTTTCTTTCTTTCTTTCTTTTTTTTTTTTTTAAGACAGACTGTCACTCTGTCGCCCAGACTGGAGTACAGTGGTGCATTCTCAGCTCACTACAACCTCAACTTCCACCTCTCGGGTTTAAGCAATTTTCATGCCTCAGCCTTCCTAGTAGCTCGGATTACAGGTGCACACCCCCACACCTGGCTAATTTTTGTATTTTTTGTGGAGACAGGGTTTTACTATGTTGGCCAGGCTGGTCTCAAACCCTTGCCTCAGGTGATCTGCCTGCCTCAGCCTCCAAAAGTGCTGAGATTATAGACATGAGTCACCATACCTGACCCACAGAGAAACTGACTCTTAAGTTTTCTTCTAAGAGTTTTGTACTTCAAGATCTTACATTTAGCTTCATAATTCATTTGAGTTAATTTTTATATATGGTATGAGATAGGAGTCCAATTTTTCATTTTTCAGCATGTGGATATTCAGTTTTCCCAAGACCACTTGTTGAAAAGACTATTATTTTGCCTATTGAATTGTTTTGGCGCCTTTGTCAAAATAAAAATTGAAAATGTAAGAGTTGGTGGAGCATGGTGACTCACATCTATAATCCCAACACTTTGGGAGGCTGAGGCAAGAGGATCACTTGAACCCAGAAGTCTGAGGCTGAAATCATGAGACGGCACTCCAGCCTAGGTGACAGAGCAAGATCCTGTCTCAGAAAGGGAAGGAAGGAAGGAAGGAAGGAAGGAAGGAAGGAAGGAAGGAAGGAAGGAAGGAAGGAAGGAAGAAAGGAAGGAAGAAAGGAAGGAAGGAAGGAAGGGAGGGAGGGAGGGCGGGGGGAAGGGAAGGGAAAGGAAGGGAAAGGGAAGGGAAGGGGAAGTGGAAGAGAGGGGGAAGAGAAGGAAGGAAGGGAGGGAGGGAGTGAGGGAGAAAGGAAAGGAAGGGAAAGGAAGGGAAAGGAAGGGAGGAAGGAAGGAAGGAAGGGAGGAAGGAAGGAAGGAGGGGAGAGAGGGAGGGGGAAGGAAGGAAGGAGAAGGAGGGAGGAAGAGAAGGAAGGAAGGAAGGAAAGGAAGGAAGGAAGGAATGGAGGGAGGGAGGGAGGGAGAGGGGAAGGAAAGAGTTTGTTTCTGAACTCTTAATTCTATTCCATTAATCCATATATTTACCTTTGTGTGAGTACAACCACACTTTAGTTGATTTTTTTTTTTATTACTGTAGCTTTATAGAAAATTTTGAAACTGGGAAGTATAGCCCATCAGCTTTGTTCTTTTTAAAGATTGTATGGGCTCCTTTGAATTTGTATATGAAATTTAGGATAAGCTTATCAGTCTCTGCAAAAACTGAAATATTGGCAGACATTGCATTGAATCTGCACATGAGTTTAGAAAGTATTCACTTCTTAACAATATTAACTCTTCCATTCCATAAATATAAAATGTCTTTCATTTATTTAGATATTCCTTAATTTCTTTCAATGAAGCTTTGGAGTTTTAGTCTATGAATTTTTCAATCCTTTTATTAACTTATTTCTAATAACTTTTTGATGATTTTATATAAGGATTTTTTCTTTATTTTTGGAATGATCATTTCATGTGTATAGAAATATAATTAACTTTTACATTTTGATCTTTCATCTAGGGACCTGGCTGACTTCATTTATTCTGGTTTGGATTTTTTTTTTCCTGTTTATTTAAAATTTTCTATGTACAAAGTTATTTCATCTTTGAATAGAGATAGTTTTCTTTCTTTCTTTTCCATTAGAATGGCTTTTATTATTTGTTTTTTTTTTTGCCTAATTGTCCTGGCTACAGCTTTCAATACAATGTTGAATATACGTGGTGACAGAGGACATCTTTATTTATTCCTCACCCAAAGTAGAAAACATTTAGTCTCCTACCATTAAGAATAAGTATGATGTTAGCTGTGAATTTTTCACAGATGCCCTTATCAAATTTCAGAATCTGATATGGTTATCAGATTTCCGAATTTCAGAATTCTCAATCAAATTCAAGAATCTGGTTTAGGTAACTCTTATCAGATTTAATACTTTCCTGAATTGAGTGTTTTTGAAGGGTTCGTTGAGTGTTTTGGGTATATTTCATCAAACAATTTTTCCTTGTCTATTGAGGTGATAGTGTGAGGTTTTTTTCCTTTATTCTGCTATAAACTGTATTCCAATTATTGATTTTCATATATTCAACTAATCTTTCATTCTTGGAATGAATCTCCCTTGGTCATAGCATATAATACTTTTTATTGATTGCTGGGTTTGTTTGCTAGTATTTTATTGAGGATTTTTGCCTCTGTATTCACATGATATCTTTGCCTGCTTTTGGTATGAGAAAAATACTAGCCTCATGAAATAAGTAGGATAGAGCTGGAAAAGTTGGTGACAAACTGTTAGTACTTCTTCAAACATTTGTTGTAATTCTACACTGAAGTCATCGGGGTGTGAACTTTTCTTTGGCAGAAGTTTTTTGGACTACTAATTCACTTTGTTTTAGGTTTATTCCATTTTTTTGTTTCTTTTTCATTCAGTTTCAGCAGTTTGAGTCTTTCCAGATATTAGTCCATATTATTTAGATTATCTAATATTTGTCATGTAATTATTAATAGTATTTTCCTATAACCTTTCTATTTCTTAAGGTCAGTAGGGATCCCCTCTCATTTCTGATATTAGTGTTTAAGGTATTTAAATTCTCTGTGCGTGTGTGTGTGTGTGTGCGCGCGCGCGCGCATGTGTGTGTGTGCTTACGTGTGTGTGTGGTCAATCTAGATAAAGTTTTTTATTTTTGTTAAACTTTTTAAAGAACCAACTGTTGATTTTGTTGATTTTTTTCCATTGTCTTTTATTCTCCATTTCTTTTTTTCTATTTGTTTTCCTTCTTTCTTTTTGCTTTGGTTTAGTTTGCTTTTATTGTTGTGGTGTCTGAAGGGAAAAGTTAGGTAACTGAATTGAGCTTTCTAAAAAATATATAGGCATTTACACCTATAGATTTATCTGTAAGCATTGTTTTGCTCGATCCCATTACTTTTGGTATGTTCTATTTTTGTTTTTGTTAGTTCAAATGATTTTTTTTAATTTATCTGTGTTTTTTTTTCTTTGATACACTAGTTATGTAGACTTGTGGTTTTAAATTTTCATATATTTGTGAATTTCCTGAATTTTCTTTTGTTACTAATTCCTAATTCCCTTGTATTCAGACAACATTCTTTTTATAATTTCAATTACTTTAAATTCACTGAGACTTGCTTTATGGTCTAACATATTCTGTCCTGCAAAATATTTCATGTACTTTTGAAAAGAATATGTATTCTGTTGTTGTTGGTTGGGGTTTTATAGATGTCATTATCTCTAGTTGATTTATAGTGTTAAATTTTCTTTTTCATTGTTGGTCTTCTGCCTGGTTGTTCTTTCCATTATCAAAAGGGGGTTATTAAAAGGTTACCAATAATTATTGTTTAATTGTCTATTTTGACCACCAGTGCTGTTAGTTTTTACTTGTATTTTAGAGTTCTGTTTTGGGGGACATATGTATTTATCATTTTTAATACCATTCTGGTGAATTTACAATTTTATCATAATAAAATATCCTTCATTGCCTCAAGGAACACATTTTGTCCAAAAGTCTATTTTCTTCTTCTATTAATGTAGCTGCTCAAGCTCTTTTTTTTAAATAAAACGTTGTATCATTTTATTTTCAACCTATTTGAATCTAAAGTGTATCTCTTACAGACAGTAGACGGTGAGTTCATGTTTTTTAATCCACTCTGCTAATCTCTGTCTTTTGATTGGAGTAATTGGTCTATTTATACTTAATGTAATTTCTAATAAAGTAGAATTTCCATCTGCTATGTTGCTCTTTTCTATCACATATTTCTTATTTTACCATCTATTCTTCAAGTACTTAATGTTTTGTGTTAAATAAATACTTTTAGTAAACCATTATAATTCTCTTATTTCTTTTACAAGAGGTTTTGAGTGTTTTTTAAATCCTTGTTCTGGGAATTACAATTAATGTCTTAATTTAAAACAATCTAGTTCAGATTACAACTTAATTTTAATAACATATGAAAATTGCTTCTGTATAGCTCAATTCTCTCCCCCTTTTGGTTATTATTGTCAAATTACTTCTTTATACACTGTAAGTTCATCAACACAATTTTATAATTACTGTTTCATGCAATTGTCAGTTACATTATATAGGAGGAAAAAAACAATTGAAAACCAAAATATATTTGTACTGACTTTTATGTTTACATATGTAATCATCTTTAACAGTGCTCTTTCTTTATGTGAATTTTATTTACTGTCCAATGTCCTTTCCTTTTAGCCTAAATGACTCCCTTTATATTTCTTGTGGCACAGTTCTAATGGGAACAAACTCTCTAAGCTTTCATTTATTTGGGAATCTTAATTTTTCCATTTCTTAAGGATAGTTTTGCTGCATATAGAACTGTCAGTTGACATTTGTTTTCTTTCAGTATATTTCCCAATTATTTCCCAATGTTCCTTTGAGTATATTTTCCTAGTTCCTTTTAGCCTCTGTAGTTTCTGATGAATGGTCAGTTATAAATCTTACTGAGGATCTCTTTTATATGACAAGTCACTTTTCTCTTGCTGATTTTATGATTATGTCTTTGTCTTTGGACAGCATGACTTTCTTTTTGTAAATATCTTCGAGTTTATCTTCCTTAAATTTCACTGAGCTTCATGAATGTATAAAGATTGCTTATTAAATTTAGGGAGATTGAGGCCATTAATTCTTGAAATACTGTTTTTTATCTCTTTCTTTCTGTTCTTCCCTTTTTAAACTCCATTATGTATATTTTGGTATGCTTGATGGTGACCCACAGGTCTGTAAAGTCTTATTTATTTTTTCTTTATTCTTTATTTCTTATGGTTTCTTAGACTAGGTAATTTCAACTGAAGTTCAATTAGCTGAATATTTCTTCTGCCTGCTCAAATCTGCTGTTGAGCCCTGTACAAGCTTGCTGGGACTGCCATTACAAAGTACCATAAAAGGGGTGGCTTAGACAACAAATATTTATTGTCTCTTAATTCTGGAGACCAAGAGTCTGAAATCAAGGTGTTGGCAGAGTGGTTAGTTCTTTCTGAGGGCTGTTGGAAAGAGTCTGTTCTATGCCTCTCTTTTCTGATTGTTCATCATCAATCTTCAGTGTTTCTTAGCTTATGTACACATCGCCCTGATGTCTGCTTTTATGTTCCCGTGTGGTTGTCTATGTGTGTGTCTGTCTCTACATTTCTACTTTTATAAAAACATTAGTCCTATTGGATTAAGGCTTACCCTAATAACATTGTTTAACTTGATTACCTTTGTAAAGACCCTGTCTCCAAAGAAAGTCATATTCTGAGATACCGGGGTTAAAGACTGTAGCATATGAATTTGGTGGAGGGTATAGTTTAATCCAAAATAAGACCTTCTAGTGATTTTTAAAAATTTCTATTATTATCCTTTTCAATTCCAGAATTTCTATTTGGTTTTTATTAATATATATAATTTCTATCTCTTTATTGCTATGCTGTACTTGGTGGGACATGATTCTCATATTTTTAGGCATGGTTAACATATTAGGGTTCTCTACAGGGACAGAACTAATGGAATAGGTATATATAAAGGGAGGTTTATTAAATATTAATTCACACGATCACAATAGGCCCACAATAGGCCATCTGCAGGCTGAGGAGCAAGGCGAGCCAGTCCGAGTTCTAAAACTGAAGAACTTGGAGTCTGATGTTGGAGGGCAGGAAGCATCCAGCATCGGAGAAAGATGTAGGCTGGGAGGCTAGACCAGTCTCTACTTTCACACTTTTCTGCCTGCTTACATTCTAGCCACACTAGCAGCTGATTAGATTGTACCCACCCAGATTAAGGGTGGGTCTGTCTTTTCCAAATGGTAATCTCCTTTGGCAACACTCTCACAGACACAACTGGGATCAATAGTTTGTATCCTTCAATCCAATCAAGTTGACGCTCAGTATTAACCATCACAGTGAAGTTTAGTTCTCTGAACTTAACACAGTTAAGTTTAGCTCTGAAAAATAGCTGTTAAAGTCTTTATCTAGTAAATGCAATGTCTTTGGTTGCTCAGGAAAAAAGTGTTTATTGACTGCTATTTTCTTTCTATGTATGAGCCATAGTTTTCTGTTTCCTTGTGTGCCTCATAATTTTTTGTAGAGAGCTGGACATTTAAAATAAGATAACCAGAAATCAGAATCCTACCTCTCCCCACCATGTTTTGTTGTTGTCATTGGAATAAATCTGTAAAGTCTACATTTTTTGTATACAGTGACTGAAATCTCTGGTCAGTTAGCTTGGGATTTAGCTGATGATCAGAGAGAGATTTACTTAAGTGCTCTGAACTGGTAAACCTTCCTCCAGGCTTTGCTTTGGCCCTCAGCATTTGTGTGTGTGTGTGTGTGTGTGTGTGTGTGTGTGAGTCCGCGCGCGCGCGCGTGCACGCGCATGTGTGTGGGGGCATGCCTTCATTGCTTCTCTGGGCAGCTTACAACTCTCCTTAGCCTTCACTTTCTGTATAGAGCTTCATGGGCAAGCAGAGCCTCAAAATCAACCTTACTAGGTTTTTCCGAAACACAAAGGTAGCCCCGGATATGTGTGTGGCTTCCTATATTCTTAAAAATATGTCAGAGCTTCTCAAAGTCCTTATGAAAATGTATCATTCCTGAGTTTTCTCTTTTTGGTCAGTCTCTTGTTAACTGCAATTGATATCGTTGCCTCAGGCAGCTATAATATTAAATAAACGATTGCTACTATTTCTAACCAATGCTCTCAATATAGAACTGTTCACACAGAGTGAGCTCTGAGATTGATCAAATAAGGGTTTCAGCCTTTTCAGAGAGCTGCCACAGGGAAAATTATAACAAATTTTTGCACAAGGGCATTTTGGGGAGCTCCAAACCTATTCTATCCGATCAGTCAGTGGCTAGTAGGCTCCTGGTTTCACAACTACCATCGTTTCAAGGCTGTTGGTTTCCCCGGCGTCCAAGCTGAGAAGAGAGGAGTGGGAGCAGGCCAGGTTAAAATACTATGTTCTTGGCAATTCATCTTCATTTCTTGTATAAATGCTCTATGATTAGCTACAAAGTTTTTATTAATTTTTCATTAAGTTCTGAGAAGGTTGATTTTCATAATGTCGGTGGCTGTTCTTACTGCTTTTATTTATTTTTTATTTTAATTGATACGTAATAATTGTACATATTTAGGTGATACGATGTCATGTTTTCATACATGTATATATTGAGTAATATTCAAATCTGGGTAGTTAGCATATCCGTCACCTAAAACACTCGTCATTTCTTTGTGGTGGGAAAATTCAAAATCCTCTCTTCTAGCTATTTTGAAATATATAACTACCTTATCATTCACTTTTAGTCATCCTACCATGCAATAGGATGCCAGAACTTATACTTCTTTTATAATTGTGTCTTTGTGCCCATTGACCAACCTCCCTCAACCCCTCCTCCTCCTTATCTTCCCCAGTCTTTGGTAGCCAATTTTCTATTCACTGCTTATATGAGATGGATTTTTTTAAAGATTCTACATATGAGTGAGAACATGCACTATTTGGTTTTCTGTATCTGGCTTATTTCACTTAACAAAATGTCCTTCAGGTACATCCATGGACAGATAACATAATTTTATTTTTTATGGCTGAATAGTATTCCACTGTACATGTATATCACATTCTCTTTACCTGTTTATTCATTGATGGACATTTAGCTTGAGTCCCTATCTTGGTAATTGTGAATACTGCTGCCATAAATATGCAAGTGCAGATATCTCTATAACATGCAGATTTCCTTTCCTTTGGATATGTACCTGGTAATGGAATTGCTGGATAATATGATAGTTCTATGTTTAGTTTTTTGAGGAAGCTCCATACTATTTTCCATAGTGGCTGTCCTAATTTACATTCCTGCCAACACTAGTTATCTTTTGTCTTTTGGAAATAATCATTCTAGTTGAAGTGAAGTGATATCTCATTGTGTTTTTGATTTTCACTTCCTTGATAATTAGTGATGTTGAATATTTTTTCATATACCTGTTTGCCATTTTTATGTATTCTCTTAAGATATATCTATTAAGATCTTCTGCCTATTTTTTAATCAGATATTTTTATGGAGTTGAGTTCCTTATATATTCTGACTGTGAACCCCTAATCAGTTAAATAGTTGGCAATATTTTTCCCATTCTTTAAATTGTCTCTTCACTGTTAATGATTTCCTTTGGTGTGCAGGAGCTTTTTCATTTGATGTAATCCCACTTGTCAATCTTTGCTTTTGTTGTCTTTGCCTTTGAGATCTTGTCCAAAAATACGTTGCTCAGTCCAGTGTCATGAAGCATTTCCCCTATTTTTCCTTCTAGAAGTTTCACAGTCTTGGTTCTTAAACATTAGGCTGTTTGAGATCATTCCACCTTTGTGATATAGTAATTTATTTCTATATACTCCTCTCTTAGAAATTATTTTGCTCTATTCCATAGGTTTTAGTATGTTGAGCTTCTGTTTTCATTTCTTTTTTGTTCTTACTTTATTTTACATTTTTTATTTCCATAAGTTATTGGGGAACAGGGGGAGTTTGGTTACATGAGTGAGTTCTCTAGTGGTGATTTGTGAGATTTTGCTGCACTCATCACCCAAGCAGTTTACACTGCACCCTATTTGTAGTCTTTTATCCCTCAGCCCTTTCCCACCCTTTCCACTGAGTCCCCTAATCCATTGTGTCATTCTTATGCCTTTGTATCATCATAGCTTAGCTCCCACTTATGAGTGAGAACATGCAATGTTTGGTTTTCCATTCCTGAGTTACTGTCACTTAGAATAATAGTCTCCAATCTCATCCAGGTTGCTGTGAATGCCATTAATTCATTCCTTTTTATGGCTGAGTAGTATTCCATTGTGTGTGTGTGTGTGTGTGTGTGTGTGTGTGTGTATAGATATATCTATCTATCTATCTATCTATCTATCTATCTATCTATCATCTATCTATCTATCTATATATATATGTATATACACCACAGTGTCTTTATTCACTTGTTGATTGATGGGCATTTGAGTTGGTTCCACATTTTTGCAGTTGCAAATTGTACTGCTATAAACATGCGTGTGCGAGTATCTTTTTCATATAACTTCTCTCCCTCTGGGTAGATACCCAGTAGTGAGATTGCTGGATCAAATCTGAAATTTTAAAATTTTCCTTTTAATTTCTGCATTAACCCACTGGTTATTTAGGAGTATTGTTGTACTGGACTCTATCTCTCCCTTTAGATCTACTACTATTTGCTTTATATATTTGAGTGCTTCAGTGTTGAGTGCACATATATTTACAATTGTTGCATTCTCATGCTGAATAAATACTTTCATCATTAATGACCCTTTTTATCTCTTTTTACAGTTTTTGTCTTAAAATCAATTTTTGTGGATATAAGCATAGCTACTCCTGCTCATTTTTTGTTTCCATTAGCATGGACTATCTTTTGCCATTTCTTCATTTTCAGTTTATATGTGTTCTTATAGGTGAAATGAATCTCTTGTAGATAGCATTTAGTTAGGTCTTGTTTTTTTTTTTTAATCCATTCAGCCATTCTATAGTTTTTAATTTGATAATTTAATCCATTTACATTCAAGGTTATTATTCCTGCCATTTTATTAGTCATTTTCTGACTGTTTGGTGGACTCTTTGTTCCTTTGTTCCCCTCTTGTTGTTTACCTTTGTGGGTTGATGATTTTTTGCGGTACTAAGTTTTGACTCCTTTCTCTTTCTTTTTGTGTGTCTGCTGCAGTTTATTTCTTGTGGTTACCGTGGGGCTAACTAAAGAATCGTGTAGTTATAATAGCCAGGTGTAATGGATCATGCCTGTAATCCCAGCACTTTGGAAAGCCAAGGTGGGCAGATCACCTGAGGTCATGAGCTCAAGACCAGCCTGGCCAATATGGTGTAACCCCATCTCTACTTAAAATACAGAATGTAGGTGGGCATAGTGGCATGCACCAGTAGTCCCAGCTACTTGGGAGGCTGAGGCAGGGGAATTATTTCAATCCAGAAGGTGGAGCTTGCAGTGACCTGAGATTGCGCCACTGCACTTCAGCCTGGATGACAGAGCAAGACTCCATCTCAAAATAATAATAAAAAAACTTGTAGTTATAATAGACTATTTTAATATTTTAGGCCAATGACAACTTAGCTGTGCTCATGTAAAGATACTCTGGACTCTTTTCCCTTCCTTTGCCCCACAATTTATGTTTTTCTGCCTTAATTTACATCTTTGTATATTATGTATTCCTTATCTAATTATAGCTGTTGTTATTCTTGACATTTTGACTTTTAACTTTCATATTAAAGATTTGAAAGATATAAGTTGCACCATTATGGTACTGGAGCATTCTGAGTTTCATTATGAAGTTTTTTCTACTAGCGAGTTTTATACTTTCATGTTAGCATGATAGTGATTATCTTTTCACTTCCAATTGTAGTGCCCTCTTAAACATTTCTTGGAAGACCAGTCTAGTGGTGATGAATTCCCTCAGATTTCGCTTGTGTGAGAAGGACTTTATTATTCCTTCCTTTCTGATGAATAGCTTTGCTAGGCATAGTATTCTTTGCTAGAGTATTTTTTCTTTCAGCACCTTGAAAATATCATCCTATTCTCTCTGGGCCTGCAGGGTTTCTACGGGGAAATCTGCTGGTAGTCTAATGGGTGTTTCCTTATATATGACCCGATGTTTTTTCTTGCTGCTTTTACAATTCTTTGCCTCTGAGTTTTGACAGTCTGATTATAATGTGCCTCAGAGAGGACCTTTTTGGCTTGAATGTATTTGAGGACCTTTGAGCTTCATGGATATAATACATAATAAGTGTCTAACCAATGTTAATTTCTTTTCCAGGTAGCATTAAATCATTTAATGTCTCTATTACTTTTAGGCCCTATCATAAAGCAAATGTGCTTTATTTTTTCTTTCACCATATAAAGATACAAACTTGAAAATGTATTATGGATACTATAACAAGCTTCATGTCAGATATCTGCCCTTCAGATAGTTTTGTAACTTTGTGCAATTGCATAAAACTCTTCAAGTCTCAGTTCACTAGTCTAAAAAATGGAAGAGATCACCAAGAGGATTTCAAACTAATTTTAAGCTGGGGATCTTTGGCTTGGTTCTCTTGGTTGTATAACACAGAAAACCACATCAATCTGGCTTAAACAAACAAGAATATATTTTATTGAAAATATACTGAGTGGAATCTCAGGGGCAGAAACCTATGTTCACTTTATTGTTCTGCTGTTAACATGATTCATTGTTCTGAATTTCTATGCCTCTCAATTCAAACTTCCTTTTGAAAGAATCTGATTAACTCATCTTGTGTCTACTTCAGTCACAAAAAGTATTATCTGAGAAATTATCAGTAAGATAGCACAAGCATAGCTATTGGTACCTGCTCCTCAGGTGGGGGGAGGGGATATAATTTTCGGACAATTGTGAGCTGAATGGGCAATCCTAAATATTACCTTGTATGGTTTACTTCTTAGACGTTCAAAACAGGTTCTTCTTTTCACACCCGTGATTCCAAACTCATTTATCATGATTCAACTCTCCTATTTAGAAATACAAACACACAGCTCATCCCCAGTGAAAGGCAATGAAAGGTCATTCATTTTCTATATCCAGAAAAGATGTCATTGAAGAATTTTTCTCGGAGTCCGTAATTTCTAGGTGATGTTCATTTTCCTTAATCCACTTCCAGCTGCTTTATTATTTTATAGTCTGTGGACTGGTTAATTTGATAACACACATATGCATTTCTGGTGTATTTGTGAAGTGAGTTTTTTCTGTCACTATAATCAATTTAATGTCTTCTACTAAGTAACAAAAAGCAAATATAGTGTTATCCACAAGAACTTTTATAAAGTTTGACTTTGAGGCTTTTAAAAACTCTGAAAAATGTATCTATTCATTTATATTTTAATTTACTTATCAAGTCTTCAAAAATCATTTGTATAGCCTAATCTTGGGAAATATTTATATTAGCACATTAAAAAATAAAACACTGTTTTAAATAGATTCCCTGCCTTTCCTCACCTCCACTCTATCCCATGGAATATTTAAAGGATAAAATAAATTAAAACAAATGAAACAGGTAGAAAAAAAATAGAAACTGGTTGCTGAGAAGCTAAGATTGTATTAATTGAGATTCTATTACCTGAAGAAATGCAATATTAATTTTTCAAAAAATCAAACCATTCCACTATCAATTTGAAAGAGTTCTAAAGGAAACAATTCTACAATATCCCATCGTTACCAGCTGCTAAAAAAATCTTTTATCTTCCCAGTGTTTTAGCCGACTTAATAATGCAGTGGAAATAGTTTTGCCTACATGGGTCTTGAAAAGGAACACAAAATGTTTTTCTTGGCTGTATATTAAACTGCCTGAAGCCTGTCTATCTCTTGAGATAATGTGAAAAATTTGAGGGTTTTACATGATTGAAGGACAGGCCTCATGCACACATTTAGGCCCCTTCATCTCTGAAAAATTCAGAAGGGCTCTACCTGCTCGAACTTTCTGAAAAAGTACAGACTCAGTTTTAAGAAAGAATATTTGCTATTCCAGATATTTTTGAAAATTCTTAGGCAGGGTTGAAAAATAGACCTTTAACAGACTTATCTTGAAAACAATTTAGAGTAAGGTTATAGAGACTTAATGTCTGTAACACCTTATTAAGTGTGTTCCATTTCTGGTAAGAATGTAGAAAGCAATGAAACATGGTTGTTCTTTCCATAACAAGAAAACACTGGGTAAACTTAATCATTAATTTTTTCTGCTGAAGCTATCTAAAAGCTGTAGATAAAAAGAAGTTCAAAATGAACTTAATTTCAGAGAGGAATGAGGTCTTGTTAAATAAGAGAACCAGCAGTTGCTCACATTTTGGGGGCGGGCCACAGCCTTGTTTATGGGAGGGCAGAAAAGCAATCTTGTCAAGGGCAGGAAGCCTTTGTTAGCACAAAGATAACACAATTGAATTTTTAATGAACATGTGGTTTATCATGAGGAATTAAAATATGAAATATGCCTAAATGCAAAATTAATCATCCCAACATTCCAAATCTCTCACAGAGCATATTTTGTTAAATAAACCATGACTGACTAGGGAGGGAGCCAAGAAGCAGAGGGAGATACAGTGGTGCTTACGTCCCAAAGTCCCAAACCAGGGCTTTAAAAATAATATCAAAATACATTAATAAGTTTAGAAGAAAAGATACATAAAATGATCAATAGTTGTGGAATTGTTCAGGAAAAATGACATTTATAAAGAACTAAATGATAATAGAACTGAACATTTCAATTTTTGAAATATAAAGTTTATTGAAATTATATAAAGTTAATCAACCTTCTGTAGGAGGAGATTAAACATAGTAAAAGAAAGGATCAGTGAATTGAAACTATCTAAACTGAGTCAAGAGAGGAAAAATAATAATAGAACACAGCATTAGAGACCCGTGGGATAATATATGTAGATTAACATTGGAATCCTAGGAGAAGAGATAAAGAATGGAACAAAAAGGAACAGGCAAAAGGCAATTATTGAGGTTTTCTTTTCTTTTTTTTTTTTTTTTTTACAAAGTTAATACTGGTATCAATCTGCAGATTCCAAAAGTCCAATGAACTTGAAACAGGACAAATACAATGAAAATCGTATCTAGGTATATCAGAGTCAACCTGTTGGAACACAAAATTTTAAAAGTTAAGAGAAAATGTTAAAAGCAGCCAGAGAGTAAAGTCACATTGCTAAATTCAAGCAAAAATATTAAAAATAAAAGCTGACTTCTTAATTCTCTTAAAAAAAATAGAAACCAAAAAACACAAAGGGGTGCCATTTTTAATGTGCTAAAATAACTATTAACTTAGATTTCTATGTCCAGCAAAATTATTCTTTGAAACTACAAATAAAAGTTGAGAGAATTTCTGACAGAAGAATTTCTCACATAATACTAAAGAAAACTCTCCAGGCTAACGATAAATGATGATGGAAGTCCATATCTTCAGAAAGAAATGAAGAGCACCAGAAGTAGCAAATATGTTGATGAATGTAAAATGTGTGTGTGTTTGTGTCTGTATGTGTGTCTGTGTGTGTGTGTGCTTCTTTAAAAGACTATTATTAACTGTTTGAAGCAAAAATAATAAATAACAAGGTTTATACTATATATTGAAATTAAATATTAAATAGGACAAACAAAAAAGGAGTAAATAAAATTATACTGTGGTAAAGTGATCTTTTGTTTTGTTTTTTGAGACAGAGTTTCGCTCTGTTGCCCAGGCTGGAGTGCAATGGCACCATCTAGGTTCACTACAACCTCTGCCTCCTGGGTTCAAGCAATTCTCCTTAAGCCTCCCAAGTAGCTGGGACTACAGGTGCCCACCACCATGCCTGGCTAATTTTTGTATTTTTAATAGAGACAGGGTTTCACCATGTTGGCCAGGCTGGTCTCGAACTGCTGACTTTAAGTGATCTGCCCACTTCGGTCTCCCAAAGTACTGGGATTACAGGCGAGAGCCACTGTACCTGGTCTGTGGTAAAGTTTTTACAGTGGATTATAATAAATTGAGGAGGCATAATTTAAGTACTAAAGAAACCATCAAAAATATAAAAAAGAAACAGGAATAGCTAAAAAAAATCTTAAGAATACTATAAAATACTTGTTTAATCTACAAGTCAGGAGAGGAAGAATAAATGAGAAAAATAGCAGATGAGGCAAACAGAAAACAAATAGCATGGTAAACTTAAACCCAATCATGGAATGCTTAAAACTAGAAAATTGAAGCCCAATCCAAATTTATATGTCAATACAGTGGTTTCTGCTTTGAGTATAAAGATCAGTAATAGGCAGTCACTGTTTTTCCATCCACATTTTTACAACTGTATTTTACTCTCTGAGCACATTTGTAACAGTATATTTCTTCTGCCAAGGTCCCATCCCCTTACTGTTACCATTTGAGTGGAAAAATTGTCAACCGAGACATTGCCAAGAAAAAGTCATTGACTATACTAAATAACCTTCCAGATAAGACACATTCTCATCCTTAAATTTGGGAGAATAGAAATGTGAGATTTTGATCTACTCTAACCCAAAATACAAAAAAACTATGTATTCACTTCATTAGAGACAAGGTGTTGCTCTGTCACCCTCTCTGGAGAACAGAAGTGTGATCATGGCTCAGTGCAGAATCGACCTCCTGGGCTCAAGCAATCCTCCCATCTCAGCCTCCTTAGTAGCTGGGAATGCAGGCACATGCCACCAACCCAAGTTATTTTTTACATTTTTTTTTTTTTTTTTTTGAGACACATTTTTTTTTTTGTAGAGATAGGATCTCACTATGTTGCCCAGGCTGGTCTCAAACTTCTGGGCTTAAGTGATCTTCCTGCCTCAGCTTCTTAAAGTGGAAAATTTCATTTTGACTATTGAAATATTTCTACAAATAAGGTTTACACAGACCAAATGTTCAATTTCAAATTATAAGTTATGTCCCTAAGAAAGAAGCCTGAAAAACAGACTTTATATTTGTCTGTAAGAGGAACACCAGCTACCAATTAATTCTCTTCTGATAATAAAGTAGAAGGTGAATTAAATTTCAGTAAGGATATGTGTAATTTTCATCTTGATCTAATATTTCTAAAACATTAGTAAGTTTTTATTATTCAGGTTGAGCCTGATTATTTACTATAGCAAAAAAAAAAAGGTATGTAAATAACTATTAAACAAATTTCAAATAATTGACAAGTTTTCTTTCCTGGTCAAATATACTGTAGCCTAAAAGATCTTTACGTTTCCTCCCTTTTAGATTTTGCTTGCTCATATTCAGTTGTATGTGAACTAGAAATCAACCTTGTGCCTAACACACCGAAGTTTTGGGAGCTGTTTGAACAGCTAGTTCACTCTAATCTGAGAGTAGACAATTACGTATTTTTAAAATACCAATATAACATACCAACTTGATAAAATATGAATTAATCATTTTCATAAAAATCAAACAGCTCTTGAAGTAGAGTGTCATCTGTGCCCTTATAAAAGTAATGAGTAAGAGTAACAAAGAAGTTATGTCCAGCTTTTGATGAGTGGTTTCTATTTCTGTACAAAATAGTGATTGAAGTAATTGAAATATGAGTGCTCAAGAGCAGGGCAGGAGCAAAGGCGATCTAAATTCATAAGAGAACAATTTTCCATGATTAACAAAAGTAAAAGCAGCACACTTTAGGCATATTATTTGGATTTACTATGATAGTTGTTAAATAAATGGGCAATGGTAATTTGTAAAAGGCTCAAATCCCACTGCTTGAAAAAGCCTATTATTATTGTGGGAAGGGGAATTCTTGAAATGTCCGCCACCTCTACGCCTTCTAATGTGCTCAGCCCCCTACGCCTACTCCATCTTCCCTTTCTAACAAGGTGAATCAAAATAATTAAGCCAGAAGTTAACTCCTATGAATACCTAGTGTGATCAACGGCAAGACTTTTGATGAAACAGGATGAAAATCAAACGATTTGCCATGTGATAATGAAAAGGGGAGGCATGGGGTCAGGGCAGATGCAGGACAGTTGTTTTTGGTTTTGTTTTGTTTTGTTTTTCTTCTTAAGAACTGGGTACAAACTAAACTAACAAAGAAAATATTCTTTACTAAATCTCACTTTAGACTGTCACAAACAAGCAAAAAAATAAAAAATAAAAACACTTGTTTTGTGAGATATGTTCACTTTGCCAGTAACTAATAACCCTGAGTTCTTACACAAAAGAACCCTTGGGGACAAAAATCCATTCTTGCCAAAAGGTCTGAGTTTTACCCACAGAAAGGAGTAAAATGATTGACAAAGAGTCTCAGTGAGGATGTCAGTTACGGGCAAGTGCTCATGTTGGCTGTGAGCATGGAGAGGAACGCAGGAGACAGCAGGTAAGGGCCAGTGACAGAGAAAGTAAAACTAATTCCTGATCACTCTTCAGTTAATAAAAACCACCGGCTGGGTGCGGTGTCTCACGTCTGTAATCCCAGCACTTTGGGAGGCCGAGGCGGGCGGATCACGAGGTCAGGAGATCGAGACCATCCTGGCTAACACGGTGAAACCCCGTCTCTACTAAAAATACAAAAAACTAGCCATGCGCGGTAGCGGGCGCCTCTGGTCCCAGCTACTTGGAAGGCTGAGGCAGGAGAATGGCGTAAACCCGGGAGGCGGAGCTAGCAGTGAGCTGAGATCCGGCCACTGCACTCCAGCCTGGGCGACAGAGCAAGACTCCGTCTCAAAATAAAATAAAATAAAATAAAATAAAATAAAAAAATAAAAACCACCCAGGGAGAAATGAGGTGAAACCCAGCAATACTAAGGTCATATAATTTTAGTTTCTTAAATAGTCTGAAAGAGAAGACTTTTTTGTCCTGAGAAGTACTATTTGAAATAGTATACTTTCTCTCTTCTTTTAATACACTGCTATCGGTGTCCGAAATGGTAACAAAAATGGCCTAAATAATGCCTTTCAAATTTGCAGGCTTTATGGTTATCCATCCAGTCATGTTGTTGTAAAAACGTATTTATTTAGTTTAAAAATGTTTTTTGTAGAGATGGGGGTCTCATTAGATTGCCAGGGCTGGTCTTGAACTCCTGGACTCAGCGATCCTCCCTCCTCAATCTCCCAAAATGTTGGAAGGACAGGTGTGAGCCACCATACCTGGTCTGTAAAATTTTTTTATATACTAGGCTGTGGGAATACAGAAGTGAATATGGCACTGACCTCCAGCACCTTGCAAGTAGCAGGCATGCAAACAAAACCAGTGCACAATAGGAGTAGCACACACTGAGCAGGGCACTGTCGATATGAAGAATACACAGGATAGAGGGGCTCCTTCCTCCCGTGTTAGGGGAGAGGACATTGGAGAAAATTCTACCTTTGTAAAATCCTATTTTGTTATTTTGTCTTTGGCATCTAATTCTAGCTGCCTTCTAATGTGAGAGCGCTTCCTTAAAGTCAAATTACTACAAAGATATGCTAGATATAATTAATTGAAAGTTACCATATTCTATGAACAGTGTTTAGATCTCTGGGGTTTTTTGAGATAATTGCTGCAGTTTTCCCCAAAATTCTTATACCAACAAATACTATGACTGGCTAGTTCCTCAAGCTTTCTGGATTTTATTAGGTGTTCTAATCATCAGTGAGCAGGGCAGCTCTACACAAAGCTGCTCAGTTGGGAGGGCTCAGAAGATCTGCTAAAAGCACTGCCCAGAGCTTGCTGAAATGTGCCAGTTGTAGCCAGAAGGGAGATTTTTCAGTGCGGTGACTTTCATCACAGATTCAGCTTTCTCCTGACCATCAGAAAACTGGAAAGGAGAAATGTGACAGAAACAGACACTGCATACACGTCGTCAGTTTTAAACCCCACGGCGTCCATGTAAATGCGTTATTATCTTTCACAGTGCTACAGAGAGGAAAGCATCATCTAAACACAAAAATAGTTTGAAAGTGACAGAGATTAAATAAATGGCAAGGGCATAACTAGAATTGAAAGCACGGTAGTCTGATTGAAATCCTCTTCCCAGGACCTTGGTACCGTATTGTCTCCAAAGCAGCAGTGAAATCCATGTGTGAAGAGACCAAGAGTGCAGTGAATCTGTGAAATCTGACGATAAATAAATTGTCCTTTCTCAGTCCCATCACCAGCCTTCTAAGTTTCTATGTACCCTTCTTAAAAAAAAAAAAAAAAAAAAAAAATCTCTGCTGAATAGACTTTATTCCAGTGGCACACATTTGTCACAATAAAACCAAAGGACCATGCATGAATATATAAAAATCAATACCACCTTGAGTGTCTGAAGCCAATATACTTTTGTCATCTAATGAGGAGCAATGTGTTGCTATATGCTTTCAGGTGATTTAGATAAGGATTGGAAAGATTAAGCACCTTGTTCAAGATTATATAGCTACTGGTAGCTACTAAACAACAGAACCCAGAAAATATTAGATTTCAAAGTATTTTCTTTCCACTATATTACACTCCTCACTACAGCAAAAACTCTACAAATCCACACTTAAGGCAGCTATCAAAAATAATAGAACTGCTAATAGCAAATAGATTTGCAAGTTGTTTTGAACAATCCTTTAATTTCTTTCTTTCTTAATAATGATTTTTAGTTTATCACGAAGGGAATGTTGGTTTTGTTTTGCTTTAATCACCAACTTAGGCAGAAACCACAGATTCAAAGCTCACAAAGCACCTTCAAAGGTTAAAAGTCTGGGATTCAGAGAGAGAGACGAAACGGACATTTTGATCCATGAAGTAGCTTATTCAAATTCAAGGACATTTGGTAGGAGCAATTGTTTCCTATGTTTACTGATGAAGTAGTCTGTCAAGTGAAAGAATGTGAGCTTCCCTTGCACCTGGTTGTTCTCTGGCTTGCAGCCTGCTTGGAAGTCCTTTTCAAGTCGAAGCAGGAAAATAAATCTTGCACATAAATCAATTTGTGGACCCTGCTGAACAATTTTTGCCTTTGGGTTCTCATATAACATTAGGGAAACTGAAGCAGTTAAATAGCATCAATCCTTTTCAAATAATGTATAGTTAAGCGAATTCAGAAGGATTTCCTTGAGCCAGTTCTATTCAGGGGGATCTAAGAAGCAAGGATGAGAGTGTTGGATACATCTTTTCTCATGGACCAAGGCTGGGGGGCAGGCAGGACTTTTACATCACAAATTCACCCCGCCACCCCATGAATGCTGACTATGTAGAGAGTCAGTGTAAGGTCAGTGTAAATACCAGATTACTTTTTCTTCTGATCTATTGAAAAATGCCACAAAACTTTGTGTTAGACCATGTAAAACCAAGAAGAAGAATGCACAAGCTGTTCCATGTTGACATTTAAAACTATCTCATTTATTCTAAGGTGATATTTGTGCAATCCTTACATAATTATAATGGTGTGATTACTTTAAATGAAGATCATGTGTGGCAATAAATGGAAAAATATGACTGTGTATACTATTATTTGCCTTTTTTATTCATTGGGAAAATTTGTGCTAAATTTGTCCATGTCCATTTCTCTTTATAAAGATAGCATTAATGTGATCTATTACTCTATTAGTGGGGGACATTTTGTTCAGGAGTAGAACTGCATTATACATCTTTTCTTTTGCTTATGCAAATTCCAAGAAAAGTAATTTGATGTTTTCTCATTCTCACTGTTACATTTATGAAAAAGTAATCATTCCAGCAGCTCTGAATGTGTATGAATAAAAGTGTTTTTCCTTTCTAAAAAATAGGAATGGCTACATTATCGTTTGTTTCAAGGTCCTTCATTGCATCTTTTTATTTTCTTACTAAAACATTTGTTTTTAGATTACTATTTAATCGTTTGTTAACTACTTGAGCAAAAGGTCATGAAAATAGTTTAAATAAATTTATACTTTTATATCCTAAAATAAAGCGGTGCTCAATTAGAGCTGTGCAAAGAGAAGGCTGGTTTTCACTTGTTCTCTTGTTCTTCTTCCACTTCTCCTGCCCAACAGGGCAGTCTCATTTAGTCTCGAACACTAAATGAAAGTCTTAGGCACTAAATGAAAGGAGACTAGAATAGATCAGCTTGAGTGAAACCTCACCAATAAGGAGTGTTTTCTGTGCAGCAGCTTGAGGAAGAATTCACAATCTCAAATACATGTATTTATTGTTCATCTTTCTTGGGATGATGACAGCAGCCTCCCTCTTGACTCCTTAGTAAGTGGTGGCATCTGTTTGTGAAATGGCTGTCAAGGTAAGGGGGCAGAGGAAAGTGAACTTAAATCACGAGGTAAGTCTCAGTTGAATCCAGCAGGCAGCCAGCAAGGTTCTCCCAACATCTGCTATGTTTAGAGTTATGTAATGGGATGGAAGAAGCATAGGCATTGCTGACTTTATCTTTTAAACGTTTGTTAAAGTGTGTAGACAAAGAGTCCTGGAAATACAGTCTATCATGGGTAACACACTTGGGGCATTTCAAGAAATTTTTTTGATTTTTTAATTTTTTTAGAGTCAGGGTCTTGCTCCATCTCCCTGGCTGAATTGCAGTTCCATGATCATAGCTCACTGCGTCCTCAAGCTCCTGGGCTTAAGCAATTCTCCCACTTCAGCCTCCTGAGTACCTGGGAGTACAGGTATTTGCCACCATGCCCAGCTAATTTTTTAAACTTTTTTTTTTTTTTTCTGTAGTGATGTGGTCTCTCTTTGTTACTCAGGCTGGTCTCGAACTCCTGGCCTCAGATGATCCTCCTGCCTCATTCTCCCAAAGTGTAGGAATTACAAGCATGAGCCACCATGCCTGGCTAGAGAGCACTTTTTTCAAGAAAGAAGGGCTAACTATCTCCTGCCTAGCTCTGATGATAACTCTTCTGGCCTGAGGCAAGGACTCCAGCAGTGTGAGCAGCAAAGATGAACTCCTCAGAGAGTCAAAGGGCAAAATGTTATATAAACACCTGAGGTCATTGCTTGTCGTAGACAGACTCCTAGATACATCATTTCTTTACTCATAAAGTTCTAGGGAAATTTTGCTTCCTTCCTTTCTGTTGGAAGTTGTAGCACGTAAAGCCATAACACAGAGCATAGGAGAACTGACTTTGGAGCCAGATCATCTGATATTTTATCCTGTTGCTTAATATTTATATACTTCGGGACAAGTTTCATAATTTTATGCCTCAGGTTCTACATCTATAAAATAGAAATAATTACAACACTCATTTCATCAGATTATAGTGAGTATTGAGCCAATACCTATACAATGCCTAAAATATTGCTTGGCATGTCGTTAGCATTTAGTGCACGTTATCACTTTTCCATCTCACCATTTCAATTAATACCAAAACAAATGGTGATCTCTCCATTGACACAGTAGATAAAAACAAGGTTACACATGGATTCTTAAAGACAAATTTTCACTGTTATCTTAAATGACAAAAAAAAAAAAAAAAAAAGAGTAAAATTTGGGCTTGAGTACTGTCAAGTTTGGTATGGTAAACCACAGTGCATTATTGAGCCTTGGGTCAGGAGAAAGAGGGAAAGCAGATAGGGCAAGGCTGGGGTCATTCCTGGAAATAGAGAATCAATGACAGAGGTGTAGCATAAGGAAGAGCTAGCTAAAGGCTTGGATTTTCCCCTCCCTTATCCCTTATCACCACCTGCACTGCCAGAGCACAGCTTCCTTGGACCAGTGCTGGAGCGAGATGAGAAATGAGAACATTAGGTAGTCAGATCCAAGGGAAAGTAAGGCAGAGAGGAAGTGGAAGCATAAATTATCACATATGTAAAGGAAAATGGAGGTGGAGAGGTAAGAAGAGAGCACTGTCAAGAAATCTGAAGAGTGGTTGTGCTGATGAGCAAAGAGGGCAACCCTATGGCTATCTGCTATTCAGCTGGCCTCGCATACATGTACGTTGTGCCTAAAATTTTACAAAGTTTTGGAAATTATTATTCCTGACATAAAATTTTGGAAATTAGTATTCTTAAAATGATATCTTGCAAAACATGTCACAATATAAAATGAGTTACATGATAAACTTCAGGACAATAGAGACTGCAAAGTCAACGTGAACCAGAATGGTCAAAAATATTCTTATGGAGTGATGGTAAACTAGGTCTTAAATAAAGGAATTCTATCTATGCGAAACAGACCCAAGAGGTAGGATTTTCATGCTCTATTTGAGAGGATTGAAAATGGTAAATTTTGAACTAAAATTCTGAATTCGTGATTTTTAAAGATGAGATTGGAAAAGTAGATTGAGGTGACATTGAAGAGACCTTTGAATGCCAAGATGAAGGTTTCAAAAGACAACGTGTGTACAGTGGAAAGTTAACGAAATCTTCATAAATTATAAATTTCTCTCATTGTATTCTGAAAGGGAGTATCACTTCTCATTGTAATAAAGTGACTACATCAGATGCAGGAAATGCTAGAAACGCATGTGTATTCGTCCATTTTCATGTTGTTGATAAAGACATACCCAAGACTGGGTGATTTATAATGAAAAAGAGGTTGAACGGACTCACAGTTCCACGTGACTGGGGAGGCCTCATAATCATGGTGGAAGGCAAAAGGCACACCTCACATGGCAGCAGAGAAGAGAGAAAATGAGATCCAAGCAAAAGGGGTTTCCCCTTGTAAAACCATGAGGTCTCGGTAGACTTACTTGCTACCACGTGAACAGTATAGGGGAAACTACCCCAATGATTCAGTTATCTCCCACTGGGTCCATCCTACAACATGTGGGAATTATGGGAGTTACAATTCAAAATGAGATTTGGGTGAGGACACAGTCAAACCACATCAGCATGCAGTGAGGAAGCAACCAGAAGGCTTATACTGGAATGCTAACAGCAAAATGAAGAAGAGTCAATACAGCATGTCAGAGAAATGTAGAAACGAAGAAGTCATTAACCTTGATCTGAGGAGTGGTGGAGTACCATCGTTACAATCTCAGGATTTGAAGTCAGAGCAATCAATGTTCAGTCCCTTGCCATGCTGCTCACATGTCCCATGTCTTGGTCAAGTTATTTAAACCTCTCTAATCAGAGTTTCTTTGTCTGTAAAAAGAGAATAACAATTCACACCTTGCAGTTTTCTCTACAGGTGTGAGGATTAAACAATGTGATGCATATAAATAATTCACCATAGTTTTAGCATAGTAAATTGCTCAATAAATATTTGTTATCATTGCATCATTATAATTTGCATAAAATAATTACCTATCATACATTGTCTCTTCTTCTCTAGAATGTAAGATCCCTAAGACCAGGGACTTTTGTGTGCTTTTTTTATTGATGTATCCCTGGCACCTATAAAAGATGCTCAATAAATGATGCGTTGAATAAATTATTCTTATTATTTTAACAGTGGGAACTGGAAAAATAACAAGGCTGTGGTGAAAATAGAGAAGGCAAAAGTGAAATTATTTTGAAGGCCAGATGATGAAACACATTTTTAGATGATTAATGTTGCGCTCCCATTAAGGTGTTACCTTCCGGCAAGCATCATCCATTGACTTAGACACGTTACACCTGTTCACTAGAACCAGTCAGCAAACCTACCATCCCCACTAAAATGAAGACCTAGAGTGTAGTGAAGAATATGCTTCCCAGCTCTCAGTGCTCAGAAAGGAAAGAGCTTCCTTGGTGTAGGGGAGCAGTATTTGATAACAATAGAAACACAGAGAACAGGAATTCCAAGGAGGTTTCAATTCGTAGAAGCTAGAAATGAAACTGATATGCTTCCAAAGATTATGTGGCCTTATATATATAATGTATATATAGATGACATGTATAATATAATATATATGTTTATGTAATATATAATATATATAATATGTAATTATAATTTATATATAATTATATATAAATTATATAATTATATATAAATTATATAATTATAGATATGTAATTATATATAAATTATATATATAAATTATATAATTATATATAAATTATATAATTATAGATATATAATTATATATTATATATTATATATGTCATATATAAATATATAACAAACTCATTTTTTTGGTTTCAATATCATATTAAGAGTTTTGTTTAAAATTCTTTTTATGGTATCTTGGTGTTAAAATTAGTTGGTCATCATCACCTCACCCATTCCTTTCTAAATTGTTTCATTTTATTCTTTGAATTAATGTTGGTTGGCAATTGAGGGTGGACAAATAGAACATTTAAAAAGCCAACAGTAACTTCTAGTTACTGAATAGAAACAGGGGACGAGTTGAGATGAGAAAACATTTCCCAAAGTGATAGGGCTGAATATATGAGAAGCAAATCAGAACAATATTTCAGCAATAAATATGTTAGTAGGAAAATAGTACTTGTGAGTTAAATAACCAGAAAATAATTATATAAATGTCAGCAAGTAAAATTTATTGTATGGTGAATAATACAACTAAATTGGAATAGCCATTTATGCAATCAACTGTGGGAGAACAACCCTAAAATGGAAAGATTGACTGAGAGCAAATACTCATTTTGAGGTTAAAGATGCTGCCACCACATTTCTGAATGAAATAACACCTTTTACATGGATAGTAATGTTACATAATACTAAGTGATTTAGTATCTATGTTCATAGTCTTAGAGCACCATAAACCTTATCAGGAAAGGCAGGTTAAATTGGACATTTCAGAGATTTAATGTTTGAAAAACAAGCTATGGAAAAAAAAAAGGATAAACAAGATCTAAGAGTTTGATAAATCACTGTCAGAGCTACAATTGGACTAAGATAGCAGGTGTAGAAATAGAGGCCCCGAGGAAACAGAGGAAGCTGAAGATGAATGGTATCAAATGTTACCTTTAATGGAAAACAACTTGGACAGAATGCTCTAAGCACTCAAGTTTCTTTATTGCAACTTCGCTTGTCTTATTTTCCTTCACCACTTTGAGAGTGATGCTCCGGATCTCGGGAGCTCAGCACTGGAGTGAGGCACACAAAGTCTCATTTCAAGATGCTTTGCTATTTTTTTGTAGGCTTCAACCTAAGAGAAGGCCATAAAATCGGAACAGTTTATTGCGCTGGGGCAGAAAGCATTGTCACTGAGCTGATAGGCACTACCCTGGTCTCTGAAAAGCCCAGCTTCATCACAGACAGCTTTATTTTTACCTTGCAGGCACTCTTGAAGGATTTGCTAGTATGAAAGGGAGGCTGAAACATGTCGACTTTGCCCAAGGATGTCCAGTTGAAATCACACTTGGTTGCAGGGGAGATTGTAACTCCTGGTGGCTTTCTTTGAGTTGGGCTTTATATTTCTTTTATTTTGTTTCAGTTTATCTTCTACAGATTTTACACAATACTTTTCCCCAGAGCTTAACTTTCAGTTTCACCGTGTGGAAACTTTGTTGCTTGAAAACTGATAGATCTTTGTAAGAAAGGCATATGTCTTTCAGAAAATGAATTCCGGGGTGATCAACTTTGTGCCTATGCAGATCCCCACTGGGAAGTAAATGGGATTCTTAATGTTTGATTTTAGGTATAAAATGACATATATATACTATAATTACCTCTAAATATTTTGACAGAAGTGGAATACATTACATTATCATGTTTTAAATGCCCCAAATGGAATGTTTGAATCTTGATCAAATGCAGTATCTTTGATTTTGTAAGCCCTACAGGGTATTACATAACTCTGAAAAATTCTTATTCATTTTGCTAATGAATGAATAAGGATTGGAGCTCTTACTTTATTAAAAGTATTCTAGGCATGTGAGGGATATAGAAATATCTGTCCGAATTTCTGCCTATAAAAAGTTTTCCATTGAGGTAAAGAAATAATATTTGCAATAAAAGCAAATGCTACAAAGGTAGTCTATGAGGTGAAGCGCTAGATTCGTTCCACAATTTAAAAGAGGAAGCACCTGAGAAATCAACTAATCCAACCTCCTTGTTTTAAGGAATGTAAAAGTTTGTCCTGAAGAAGTTATCGTCATAGAATCACAGAAACCAACTCAAACCAATGTGCCCTGACTCCACGTTGAAGTCTGGACTCCAGTCTCACTGTTGCATTGCTGTAACAGCAGCAGGTGTGAAGCTGGTTGACTGTCACTGGACAGTGGTTACCGCTTTGTCTGAGTCCATGAGACAGACTGGCCCCACACGAGTTATATGAAGTGGGTTTATTCCTGACAGGCAGCCGGGAACAGTTTCCCAGCTCAAGAAAGCTGCCTGGGATAGGTGGGGTCTCTTCTGCACATGCTCCACTTGCACCACAGCTGAGGCATCTCACAAAGCAGCCTGCCCTGGGTTTTGTACCCCAGAGCCACAGGACACCCTGGGCTAAAGCATGGGAAGACATCCTGTTCCCTGGCCGTTCCAACCACCTCCTTTCTTATCACAGGATGCTGCATTCTCAGCACATTCTACTGTTATTCTTGAGAGCTACAAGTGAGAAGAGGGGAGAATTGGATCAGTCCAAGGCCACCTGGGGAACTGTCCTGCACAGGGGAGGATGAAAGCAGGTCCTTGATCCATGACAGCTGAGGTGCCAGGTAAGTTCAGTTCTTGCAGTTGACCACAGACAAACGTTATGTGCTTACTTCACGTCGGGGGAAGGAGGGGGGCAGTCTGATAGGCCAGTATTGGCATGAGGAAGGAAGAGGATGCATCCAGTACCCTCCTATAGTGTGTCTTGGAAAGGAGAAAGAAAGGAAAAAGAGAATAAATATGTATTGCATGTCCACTGTATCCTAGACCTACTGATTTATATGCAGCAATTAATATTTGCTGAAGGAAAGAATGAATTCATTTATTTCTCATAACAACCTCACAGGTATGATTATTCCTAGCTTCAAAAAAAAAAAAAAATAAGGCTTATTCGCTCAGTCAGCAAATGTTCACTAATAGCCTATTGGGTTCTAGGTCTTGTGTTAGATACAGGGGTATAAAGATGCCCCTCATTCCTATCCTATTAGAAAAGTAGACATATTGAAAATTGAGCTCCAGAATTGATATATATACTCTGCCTTGGAGTTTTATTACCATGAACTCAGAGTAGTTATAAAATAGTTTGAAGATCACACAGCTTAAAAATGGAAGAATTAGCTTTCCGAACCAGAGCTTTTAAAATGTATTTTAGAATCCCTAGCCTTTCCATTATAACTCACAGCCTGCCATTTGAGAGGGCGGCAGAGAAAATGATGTCATCTAGGTAGAACGTATTTGAATGAGGAAATGAGAGTAAGACGAACAGGAGCCCACTCGCAAGCACAGGGGAAGAAGCTACAGGAGACAGCTGTTTAAATGGATTCAAACCCAAACATCTTGAGTCAATGAGAGATTTTGCACCCAGAGAGAAGTTTGCAAAATCAGAAGATGCTGGGAGAGAAATGTACTGTGTCTGGCAGACCAAAAGGAGTTAAAGAGAAATTAACCAAGTGCAGCAAAGATAATTTTTCTTGAATGCAGAATTCATACACAAATACATTCTCTTCTCTGTTCTTTCCTGTGTCTCATATACACCCTCACATATGTGCTACAACCCAGTGGTTCCAAATCCTCCCCCCGCCTCTCCCTGCCTCCAATCCCTGCAATACATGCAAACCTGCCCAGAAGTCTCTTTGAAATCCATGGGACAGAGTGGAGGACTGAGGACGTATCTAATTTCAAAAGTTATGGCCCTATTCTGTGCTGGTATAGACTAGGGGCTTATACTGAAGTAGCCCAGAGACTGCTTTTGAAATCAGGATACTTGTGAGTCTGAGAGTTGGGCATGCATGTGGAGTGTGGAAAACAAGAAACACCTATTATGGAATCATTTTTCCCCCTTTGGCTTAAGTTGTGTTTTTTTTTTTCAAATTAGCATTATACTTTAAGTTCTGGGATACAAGTGCAGGACATGCAGGTTTGTTATATAGGTATACACGTGCTATGGTGGTTTGCTACACTCATCAACCCGTCATCTACATTAGGTAGTTCTCCTAATGCTGTCCCTCCCCTAGCCCTTCACCCCACAACAGGCCCCAGTGTGTGATGTTCCCCTCCCTGTGTCTATGTGTTCTCATTGTTCAACACCCGCTTATGAGTAAGAACATGTTGTGTTTGGTTTTCTGTTCCTGTGTTAATTTGCTGAGAATGATGGTTTCCAGCTTCATCCATGTCCCTGCAAAGGACATGAACTCATCCTTTTTATGGTTGCATAGTATTCCATGGTATATATGTGCCACATTTTCTTTATGCAGTCTATCATGATGGGTATTTGGGTTGGTTCCGAGTCTTTGCTACTGTGAATAGTGCTTCAGTAAACATATGTGTGCGTGTGTCTTTATAGTAGAATGATTTATAATCCTTTGGTATATAGCCAGTAATGGGTTCTATTATAATCCCATTACTGGTATTTACCATTCTTAAAAGCGAGGCAGCCTTTTGAAAAACTGAGGCATGTGAACTTGTGTTCGATATGTAGATGTAAGAATCTCAGTGTTTATATCTAAAACAACTGTAATGAAAAAGTAGAATTGTCCTCAGAGCGGTTGAAATGGTTTGGCCCTGTCCCCGTTCAAATCTCAACTTGAATTATATCTCCCAGAATTTCCACATGTTATGCGAGGGACCCAGAGGGAGGTAACTGAATCGTGGGGGCCAGTCTTTCCCATGCTATTCTTGTGATAGTGAATAAGTCTCTTGAGATCTGATGGGTTTTTCTGGGATTTCTGCTTTCGCTTCTTCCTCATTCTCTCTTGCCGCCACCATGTAAGAAGTGCCTTTCACCTCCTGCCATGATTCTGAGGCCTCCCCAGCCATGTGGAACTGTAAGTCCAATTAAACCTCTTTTTCTTTCCAGGCTCAGGTATGTCTTTATGAGCAGCATAAAATGGACTGGTGCAGCAGTTTTGTAATTCTCTTACAGATGAGTACTAACAACACTGGCCTATAATGTTTGAACATACACGTAACTATTGTGAAATAAGCACAGTGGAAATGAGTAAAGGGCTTGTGGCTATTGTGTTCATTTTTCCAAACCCCTAGAGTAGAACAAAATACTGAATACTGCTCCCACCCCCGCAAATAAATGACAACTCAGGGCTGCAAAAGGGTCAGTGGTTTCAGTGGACCCAACTCACTCCATATATTTTCTATACCCTGAGAAAATGTGACCAAAATATTAAACTGTAAAAATCACAGAACCTTAAAATGTTTTAGACTCAAGGCAATGTTAGAGATCGTCTGGTTCAGTGATTGTTAATCTTTTGGCGAATGGAAATAATCTAATGTAATTTGGTGACTCCCTGAAAAACATGCACATGTGTATGTTAATACAAATTTTCATACAATTTTTGGGAGTTCAGGATTTTCTTAAACTCCCTATTGCCAGATTAAAAATTCCAGAGCTAGTGAAACCCTCAATTAAATCAAAGCTCCTCACTTTGCAGAGTTCAAGTGCCCTGCCCAGGGTCACATGGCTACCTGGCTGGAGCAGAATAGGGATCGCATAAGCCAATCTGATTGACTACCCACATCTGGTTAGACTTACCACCCAAACTACAGCAGCCCTTTGTCCAAGGGACTTAAAATCACCTCCTAAAGTTAACCATCAGGTTTCTTCTTGTTCTAACTTACGATTATGCCTTATCTAGCTCCATTAGTAACTTTTTAGATAGGCTTGAACTAAAAGATACTTTTTAATTGGGTGGTATTATTTCCATTTGATTAACTGCATTTTCTGTTCTGCTGTTCCTATTGTGTGTGTGTGTATGTGTGTGTGTGTGTGTGTGTGTATGTGTGTTTAAAGTTTTCTTGTTATTTTGAAATGCCAAGGTAATATATCTCTTTAAGAGGTAGTAGAAAACATTTTAAGACCACTCATGATCATCCCAGGGATAGTCCTCAGTGTATCAGATATTCATGCTGCCACATTAAATTGCTTGAATGTAAATTGAGATTCTAGAGTAAATAGGCTTTAAAATATCGGAGGCATTATCACTTCTATTGAAAGTCATAGGATGATAATCTAAAGTAGATGTTGTCAGGTTTTCTGATGAGGTAGGCATGCTGATCTTAATACACAGATTTAAAGAATGACATTCCTAGGACCAGCAGGTGACTGGAGGTTACAATGCTATATACCATTGCAATAATGGAGATGATTTATATACTAATATGGACCCATTGTCTTTTCATTTTAGCAACACCAACGGGCAGGAAAAGTCTGAGTTATGGACATGTGATTTTTTTCTAACCTCATTTTTCTCTTCTCAGCCAGAAGAAGGGTTCATCATGACTCCTTTGTTCTCTGTTTGTGTCTTGAAAATAGTCCTATCATTGATTTATTAGGCCACATATTATTTGTTTATTTTTCTGTCTCCTCAAATAGACTCTTAGCTTATTAAGCCCTGAGACTCTGTCCTTTTATACTATGAAAGCACAGTAATTAGCACAGTGCCCAACACATACTAAATGCTCAATAAATAACTGTTGAATTAATAACTAAGGGAAGCAAATTATATTAATTTTATGCATACTCCATTAACTGAGGACATAATCAATCACAGAAAAACTTTAATAAAAACTACAACAAAGAGAAATTTTTTGCCATCCCTTCATTAAAATTGTTTGTCATGATGCATTCTGCTACACCAGGAAAAAAAAAAAATGGAACAAGGGGACAGGACCATTGCTCCTTCAGACGTAGAAGAGATTGAGAAGGTCATAAACTTACAGATTTGCTGAAATTTATTAGGATATTTGAGAAGGGATTTCTAAAGTATTTGGTAGAAATTAGATTTTCCTTCTATCCCCCAATAAACCAAAGAGACTGAGTTTCCAAACACAAACGCTATAAATACAGCTTAAGGTAGAATTGTCCTGAGACTTCATCGTTATCTATAGAGGTTGGATTAACATTTCAGGACAGGTCTTATTGACACATCAGATATTCAAGGGCAAAGCTATGTTTCATAAGACATCTTTGTATCCCCAATACTAACTATATATTCTGGAGCACAGGTGTTTTATATACATCATACACACACACACACACACACACACATCTTAGATATAGATACACACCATATAGATATAGTTATATACCTCATGTAGATATAGATGTATATATAAGTATATATATTGTTGTGTGAAGTCAGGGACCCCGAATGGAGCGACTGGATGGGGCGACAGCAGAGGAACATAAATTGTGAAGATTTCGTGTACATTTATCATTTCCCAAATAATACTTTTATAATTTCTTATGCCTGTCTTACTTTAATCTATTAATCCTGTTATCTTTGTAAGCTGAGGATATACATCACCTCAGGACCACTGTGATAATTGCGTTAACTGTACCAATTGATGGTAAAACATGTGTGTTTGAGCAGTATGATATCAGTGCACCTTGAAAAAGAACAGAATAACAGCGATTTTTAGGGAACAAGGGAAGACAACCATAAGGTCTGACTGACTGTGGGGTTAGGCAAAAAGAGCCATATTTTTCTTCTTGCAGACAGCCTGTAAATGGATGTGTAAGTAGGGAAGATATCGCTAAATTCTTTTCCTAGCAAGGAATATTAATATTAATATCCTGGGAAAGGAATGCATTCCTGGGGGGAGGTCTATAAACAGCCACTCTGGGAGTGTCTATCTTATGTGGTTGAGATAAGGACTGAGATACATTCTGGTCTCCTGCAGAACCCTCAGGCTTATTAGGGTGGGGAAAAAACTCCGCCCTGGCAAATTTGTGGTCAGACTGGTTCTCTGCTCTCGAACCCTGTTTTCTGTTGTTTAAGATATTTATCAAGACAATATGTGCACCGCTGAACCTAGACTCTTAATCAGTCATTCTGCTTTTGCCCTTTGCCTTGTGATCTTTCTTGGACCCTTGTCAGTAGTTCTCCTTTTTGCTCTTTTAAGCACGTGATCTACTTTCTGTTCTTATACCCTCTCCCCTTTTGAAACCCTTAATAAAATACTAGCTAGTTTGAGGCTCAGGTGGGCATCACGGTGCTATCAATATGTGATGTCACCCCCGGCGCCCAGCTGTAAAATTCCTCTTTTTGTACTCTTTATTTCTTAGCCAGCCAACACTTATGGAACATAGAAATAACCTACATTGAAATATTGGGGAGTAGTCCCCCAATAATATATAATATATATATACATCAAGTTTTGTTATATTGGTGTTCATCTATGTCAAGTCATTTTTGACAGATGCTTAGAAAACCCTACCATCAACTTTATTTCTTCTATCCAACTGCCTAAGAATCTATAAATTAATCTCTTTAAGTTGTTCTTCTAGTACTTGGAGTTTTTAAAAAGAGTTAAATAACATTCTGCAGAATTTCTTAAAGCATGTAGCATGGTATTGTGTCTTGTGACTATCCAAGAGGGGAGATATATTCCACCAGCTTTTCCAAACGTATCTGACCCAAAAACTTTTTTCAAAAAACATATTTTTTGACTACTGTTACACAGAACACCCATTAGCAATGAATACAGTGAACTAATTCAAACAAATGTATTATAGTTTCCTTGCCATAAATAAAGTTTAGGGGGCCTTACTGTGTAGAAAAACTCTTGAGAAAGTACTTAAAGTAAAAGGAAAGAAAAGGAAGAGATCCTAAGAGTAAATGCCATTATTTTACAATGAATGTGTTATTTCCCCAAAGCGCTCACTGCTCTTCCTTTCCTTGGGAGAGTGGGGCATGAAATATACTCATGTTCTCAGGCTGTGGTTGCTACAAATAACGATAACAACAGTAATCATTCATGGTTATTGAGTAGTGTCAGAAAACAATGTGAACGTTTTTATGTTTCTGCATGGTCATGACTTTCTGAGCAAAAATTATTGGCAAACTGGCTGAAAGGATAAGTGAATGGTGAAAGCCCTGAAAGCTAAAACCAGTGAAATATCCGGGGTCAATGTACAGGTTTTTCTCTTTTGGAGCCATGTGTTCATGTTTCAAAGAATTGTAAACACCTAAGGACCTTCTCGCATTTGTCTCAGAGAAGACTTGTTTACATCACAGACCAAAAATTTTTCTGTTTTTCTTAGGAAGCAGGAGGGGTAGTTGTTTAGCTCCTATGTAAGCTCTGAGGTTCATAATTGCAAGGCTTCTTTATCTCCTGTGTACAAATCCTGCTTTTCATGCACAGGAAATATCTGCCCTCATCATTTTGCTCTATGGAGGACTGGGGATGGGAAACTGATGATAAGATCACCAGTAAGTAATCAGTCTGCTTCCGATCCAGAAACCTTTGTTGACTGTCAGGATAAAATAAATCAATACAGACATGAAGAACGTGTCAAGCCCTTATTATGTTCCAGGTACTGTGCTAAGAGCTCTGTGTACAATATCATGTTTAATCTTCACATACCTTTACAGTGTGAGCATATGAGGTAAGTATTAGGATTGATTTATAGATGATGAGGCTGAGGGTCAGAACTGCTAAGTGACCAGTCAGCCCAGGTTCACACTGCCCATAATCAGTCGGGGTGCACTTCTAACCCAAGTCAGAAGGATTCATACTCATTCCCTTAGATGTAGCTTCTTACGAGGAGGGATTCTATCTGTTTTGTTCATTGATGTATCCCTAATGCCAAGAAGAATGTTTTGTATTCAATAAGTGCTCAAAAAACATATGTTGACTGATTATTGTACTATTCTATTAGAATAGTACAATAATTTCTAATTCTAATAGGAATTAGAAATGTGGGTAACATTCTTGGGAACTAAATTCCAGATAGCAAGTCACTAAAAGTGCCATTATATAGGTTACATTTAATTCAACTATGGATTCTTCTAAAATTTTTAAAGAACACATCACAGAAATATTTAGAACCTTAAAATAAGTCATAGATAGAAAGCACTTAGATTTGGTATATATGGCTTGTATTTAAACTGAATTCATTCTAAATAGAGTGAAAGAAACACATTTGTAGTTACACACTAAACAAATAACATTTTTAGGCCCAGCATGGTGGCTCACACCTGTAATCCCAGCAGTTTGGGAGTCCAAGGCAGGCAGATCACCTGAGGTCAGGAGTTCAAGACCAGCCTTGCCAACATGGCAAAATGCCATCTCTGCTAAAAATACAAACATTAGCTGGGTGTGGGTGCACATGCCTGTAATCCTAGCTACTCAGGATGCTGGGGTAGGAGAATCGCTTGAACCCGGGAGGCAGGGGTTGCAGTGAGCCGAGATCATGCCACTGCATGCTAGCCTGGGAGACAAAGTGAGACTCTATCTAAAAAAAAAAGGGAAAAATTTGTCTCATAACAGAGTAAAGATTAATTATTTGCATTATGATTAGTATAACAGATTTCTAAGAAAGTAATAAAATGTAGTTCAGTTTGGCTAATTATATTAGAATAAAATGTACACGAATAAAATCTGCATATAAATAGAAAGGAGGGAGGACTTGACCTTAGGTAGTAAATTTATTCATATTTCCATGAAATGTATTAATTACCACAATGAATTGTGTTAAAATATATAATCCAATTCGTAGTCTACTCAACCTATAGAATATAGTTAGAACTATATATCTGGATATACAGAAACTGAAGCAAATTGATGTGTGTGTGTGTATATATATAAAAAACATATTTCTGTATGCAATTTTAAGATTTATAGCAACTAAAGAATATAGGAACAATAAATTTAGATACTGGCTACATGGCTGTGATAATTAATGCCAAACTAGGGAACAACTTCAGCTAATGGAAAATATAAACACAGGTTTTAATTGGACTAAAGGGACTCCTAGTGCCATTAATAACAGATTTTGAAACACACAAAATAAATGTCCTCTAGCAACCACTTTCAATACAACAGTGGACCAAAAAGAGTTTTTTACTTCAACCTTAATTCCTATATGAGAACTGCATTTGCCATTAAATCACTGACTTTACTTCTTGTTTATATCATTAACTTGCGCTTAGGGACTACGTACATTTTAAATTCTCACTTTGGCGTTGGCATCCAAGTGGATATATGATAAATTTAGAAAGAGCCATTATTGTTTCTTTCAAACCATAAAAATTATGAGCACAGTGGAACTTTCTCTAGAAAAACAGGTTAAAATTATTTTTGTATTTATTCCGAGTCTTTCTGAGCAAGACCTATTTTTTCATACCAGATTATAAAACTATTGATTTTTAACTAGGAATTAAGAAACTTCAGAAATTGGAAACCTACCAATCTTTTTTCTCCTCCATGCCCTAATAGCATCTTATTCTTTTGCTAAATTGACATTTTAAAGTAATTTCATCTATGGACTTTCTAGGCTCTTTATTCCTAGACTTGGAGTTTCTATCTTGCTACATCTGTCTAAGACTTTTCCTTCTTTGCTTCTGCTCATGAGTTTTTTAAAGTAAAGGTTTCCATTGAAAGACAGGTCAACTTCCTGGAGCTGAAACTGGGCCAACGTTTGGATTTGAAGGTAGAGACTTTATCACTCAAAACTCTGAAAAGAGGGGTGATGGTCAAATGTGGTTCACAGTTATTATATATCGCTGAGTCTGGAACCTGAGCTATCCTTGCATTATAGTTATGACTTTATTAAAATAGAAACCATCTAAAACTCTGAATGTCAAAGGATTTGGAATGGTTTCCAAGCATTGGTATTCTAAATGGGGTGCAAATTGAATCAGAGAAAGTTCACATTGGGTGATTATCCCTATAAATACAAAGTATAAGTCTCAAAGGCAAATGATACATCTAGAGCTGCTAAACCAAAATTTCTTGTTTATAGTAATAAAATCTGTGCACAAGCTAGGAAGATAGTTTCAGGGCACAGACAAAGGCTCTTTTAAACAAGTGATATTCGCAGGAGGTGGTCTATTGATGAAACAAGAGGCAGAGAGAGACTTTATATTATGAACAAGTATAGAATTGGCTATCTTCATCCACTAGCGAAGAAGTAAAGCATAAGAGAATAAATAGTAGGTAATGATTACAGTTCCTGCCAGTCCGGAATACAACCTTAGACTCTTCTTTCATGCAAACTCCTGGTGAAGATTTGTTTAAAGAAAAGCTGATTTTAAAACTGATGAATAATTTTAAAAGAAGCCAAAATGAGATCTAAACCAAGATACTACAGGAGGAGAAGGCGTTTGGAAAAGCAAAAATAAAAGGCAGGCAAAGAATACTCACCAGAAAATGGTTGTTACAGACCAGACAAAAGTTATTATAAAATGCCATCCATGATTTAAAAAAATTTAGTCAATTTGACTCTGAATTTAGAACACTAAACAAAGACAGAGAAAGTCAGGTGAGTGGTAACAAGACAACGGAAAAAGATTAAATGTGAGCTGGGCCGGCAGATATCAGAAAATGGAAGGGGAAAAATCACAGAACTTAGGGAGAAATTAGAAGCAACACAAATGATAATTGATACTGCTAAACAGGAAGGAGCATGGGGGAAAGATGAAAATCAGGAAAGTGAAATGGAATTTGATAAAGAATTTAAACGAATAAAAGAAAATGATAGATACAGAAAAAAGGCAGATGAGATCCAATGTACATATAATCAGTCTGACAAAAAGAAACAATGACAATAAAAAAATAACATATAATATAATACATTTAAATGTAGAATACAATAAAGCTCTTCAGAAATAAACCCTTCAATTTACAGTTTGGAAAAGTGCACATGCCATGAGAAAAAAATGAATGATTTCAGTTATCTGAATAAGTTACTTGATTTTTTTTTTAAAAAAAGACATAATCCCTTTTCAAATCTGAGAAAAAAATCAAATTATCATTTGATTTAAAATAATTACTTTCAGCCTCAGATTTATCCAGTACAGCATACACTGCCTGTGGACAATAGAATAATAGCTTTTAAACATTTCTCAAGAAAATAAGCAATGACTTAAAAATCTTACACTCAAACAGTGATAAAAGAATGAAAAATCAGATCTACATTATTGAACATAGAAAAAAAAACTAGTTGTTATTATTAAATTCAGTGTTAAGATTTAAATAAATGTGGGAATTGCAGTTATGTGACAGTATTCATATCTTATAAACCTTTATAATCAAGAAATCATGTAGCACCAAAAAGTGAGACAGGGAAGGGAGAGGAAAAGTAGAAGTATAAAACTACAAGTTTATCCATTTTTAACAGCTAAAATTAAAAACATATCATTTAAAGTTAGAAATCAAGTGACAGAGGTGAAAGTATATGTGACAATAAAAATGTATATAACTGGCAATATAAATGAACTAAAATTTGATTATTTAAATGGTATAAGTGGAAGGACAATAGATAGATTAATATACAATAGGAAGTCAAGTAAAAGAATTGTAAAGGTTTACAGTCCTAAGAAGTCAACCAAAAAAGTATTTAAATTTTTAAAGAACGTATTTGGACTAGAGGGAGTGGAAAAGAGCAAGACAGAGAAACATGCATTTTATTTATGTCTAGTACTGATCTTATATTACTTTTTTCTTTTTTCTTTCTGAGATGGAGTCTCGCTCTGTTGCCCAGGCTGGAGTGCAGTGGCATGATCTCAGCTCACTGGAACCTCTGCCACCCAGGTTCAAAGGATTCTGCTGCCTCAGCCTCCGAGTAGCTGGGATTACAGGTGCCCGCCAGCATGCCCGACTAATTTTTTTTTTTTTTTTCGGATTTTTAGTAGAGACAGGGTTTCACCATATTGGTCAAGCTTGTCTTGAACTCCTGACCTCAAGCAATCCACCTGCTTTAGCCTCCCAAAGTGCTGGGATTACAGGCGTGAGCCACCGTGCCCAGCTGTATTACTTTTAAACTTTGTGACTATACCATTTTGAAAACAAAACAAAACAAAAATTTTATAATGAAATTAAGCAACAGTATGAGAATAAATCAAGCAAATGCAAACAAAAAGAAAACAAGGCTTTTGATCGTAATATAGGACTAAGTTAAGTTCAAGTCAGAAAAAAACTGAAAGTTACTTTATATACCTAAAGAGTGGAATTTGCAATGACTATATAACAGTTTGGAACTTATATGCACTAAATAAATACACTATCAACCATCAAAAAGCAAAATCTTTGAATGTAAGAAGAAATATGCAAAAATACATCAATATCAGAAAATTATGATTTATTTCTTTCAGTCCATGAGAGATTAAGTAAACAAAAAATAAGTGATTTATAAAACCTAAACATATAATTAATAAAGTAGAACACATTGACACTCTTCTCCAAACCCCACAATGCACACATATATATCCCACACACACTCAAAGTAGAGACTATATCTTCTCTCCTAGGTGCACAGAGCATTCCGAAAATATTTTACCATATTAGGTACAAAAATACTTCCATAAATTATAACTATTTAAAACAACATTGTCTGGTTACAATAAAATAAAACTTGAAATTATCAACAAGGTACAAGGGGAAGGTATAAAACAATGCTCAGAAAAACTTATAATCTTCGAAGAAATTAAAATAACTAGAAAACCCACTCAATAAATTAGTAACAGGATTAAAAAACCAAACTAGCAAATAAACATAAAGGCAGGAATCAACGAAATAGGAAAGAGAAAAAGTGTGAACTAATGATATATTCCAGTTCTTCCACTTAAAAAAAAGTCAGTATAACAGTTGAATCCTCATATAAATTAATCAAAGGAGAAAAAGCATACACTCTAAAATAATAAATGCTACAGGAAAAATAATGGAGACATAGAAGATATTCTAAGAATCGTAGAAAATGACGTTTTCAATTCTCTGCAAATAAGTTTGAAAACCTGAAAGTAAAGGATAATTTTCTTTAAAAATATCATTTATAAAAGTGATTTCAAAAAGGATAAGTCTAAAAAGATGGGTTACCACAAAAGAAAAAAGTTACAAAAGAGTAGCATGAAAAATGAAAATTATCCCCCAAAAAATTGTTTATGAAAGGAAAGTAACAATGTTGTAAATGACACATAAAGTCCTGATTACAGTCATGCTTCCCTGTACTTGGGTGATTAGTTACACGACCCTTGCCTATACCTAAACCTGCACATACTTAAGTCCCACAACCAGTCCTGGGGAACCTGTGTGGATGAAAACTCAGTTCTCTGTATATGCAAGTTTAGCATCCCATGAATACTGTATAAAAATCTGCTTATAAATAAACCTTACTGTAAAAACCCTTGTTGTTCAGGGGTAAACTGTACTATGTAATGGTAGCACACAAAGAAAAGGAAACTACCTTAATCATTAAAGCAGGCTGTATAAATAAATTACCAGAAAAACAGGCCAACAGAATATTGAATGAATTAGTAAGACTGGGAATGAAAAGTTGTTTCAATGATAGGAAATATATGAAATATGTCATATCCATAGAAAAAAGAAAATTCAATGATTACTCAGCTGCTAAAAAGGCATATAATAAAATGTGTTGTTATTCTTGATTAAAACTCCTTTAAAAAGAATAAATGGGCACTTACCTTGCAATAGATAATGTTGAAACATACCTGTTTCAATCTAAAAAACAACATTATTCTTAACTGAGAAATGAAAGACACCTTCCCATCGAGGCAAAAACAAAACAAAGGTATTTACTATGGTCACTATAGATTTATTCTGGCAGTACTATTCAGCACAACAAGACAAGAGAAAGAAATTGATGACATACTAACTCAAAAGAAACTGATCATTATTTTTGTTTGTAAAACCTAGGAATAAATTTAATATGAAAGTGCAGGGTCAGTAAGAAGAAAGCAAAAATTCTATTAATAAATAAAAGTGAACAACTGACAAAATGAAAAGCTATATAATGTGCTCTGATAAGAAGTTTTAATATAAAGATTTCAGCTTTTACTTGGAATTAGACAACCTGAAAAAGAAAGTAATGAGGAGAGTTGGGAAGAGTACTATAAGAAAAATATAAAACCATAAACATTAATTCAGTGTGATACTCATAAATAGTATGATAGACAAATTAACTGAAAAGCACTGAAATTGCTAGGTCAAATGGTATCTCTGCCTTTAGGTCTTTGAGGAATTGCCACACTGTTTTCCACAATGGTCGAACTAATTTACACTCCCATCAACAGTGTATAAGCATTCCTTTTTCTCCACAACCTTGGTAGCACCTGTTATTTTTTATTTTTTTTTTTTTTTACTTTTTCTGAGAGCCATTCTGACTGGTGTGAGATGGTATCTCATTGTAGTTTTGATTTGCATTTCTCTAATGATCAGTGATGTGTAAAAATAAATTCAAATGCACATAGATATACTTTGATAAATATGACTTTTTAGACTAATGTGGAAAAAATGAACTGATCAATAAACATTCTTTATATTAATGGTAGTCATCTAGGAAAAAAATGGGTTTATACCTCACACTTTAAAACAACTTCTGTTTTAAAATTTTTTTAACTTTTAAGTTCAGGGGTATATAGGTAAAATTGTATCAAGGGGGTTTGTTGTACGGATTCTTTTGTCACCCAGGTATTAAGCCTAGTACACATTAGTTATTTTTTCTGATCCCTTCTCTGCTCCCACCCTCTACCCTTTGTTAGGCCCCAGTGTCTGTTGTTTTCCCTCTATGTGTCCATATGTTCTCATAATTTAGCTCCCACTTGTAAGTGAGAACGTGTGGTATTTGGTTTTCTGTTCCTGCATTAATTGGCTAAGGATAAAGGCCTCCAGCTCTATCCATCTTCCTGCAAAGGACATGATCTGATTATTTTTTATGGCTGCATAGCATTCCACATTTTCTTCATCAAGTCTACCATTGATGGGCATTTAGGTTAATTCCATGTGTTTGCTAATGTGAATAGTGATGGAATAAATGTATGTGTGTATGTGTCTTCATGATAGAATGATTTATATTCCTTTGGGTACATACTCAGTACCGAAATTGCTAGGTCAAATGGTATTTCTGCCTTTAGGTCTTTGAGGAATTGCCACACTGTTTTCCACAATGGTCGAACTAATTTACACTCCCATCAACAGTGTATAAGCACTCCTTTTTCTCCACAACCTTGCTAGCACCTGTTATTTTTTTTTTTTTTTTACTTGTTACTAAGAGCCATTCTGACTGGTGTGAGATGGTATCTCATTGTAGTTTTGATTTGCATTTCTCTAATGATCAGTGATGTTGAGTTGTTATATGCTTGTTGGTCACATGTATATCTTCTTTGGACAAGTGTCTGTTCATGTCCATTGCCCACTTTTTTACTTCCAATTATGTGATCAATTTTAGAGTAAGTGCCTTGTGGTGATGAGAAGAATGTATAGTCAACTGTTTTTGAATGGAGAGTTTTGTAAATATCTGTCAGGTCCATTTAATCCAGTGATGAGTTCAGATCTGGGATATCTTTGTGAATTTTCAGTTTGATGATCTATCTAATACTGTCGTGAGGGTCTTGAAGTCTCCCAGTATTATTGTGTGGGGGTAAATGCCTCTTTAAATGTCCCTAAGAGCTTGCTTTAGGAATCCGGGTGCTCCTGTGTTAGGTGCATATATATTTAGAATAGCTAGGTCTTCTTGTTGAATTAAACCCTTTACCCTTATGTAAGGTCCTTCTTTGTCTTCTTTGATCTTTGTTGCTGTAAAGTCTTTTTTGTCTGAAATTAGGATTGCAACCTTTTCTTTTTTCTGTTTTCCATTTGCTTGGTAGATTTTCCTCCAGCTCTTTATTTTGAGCCTATGGGTGTCACTGCACGTGAGATAGATCTCTTGAAGACAGCATGCCAACGGGTCATAGTTTTTTATCCAGTTTGCCACTCTATGTCTTTTGATTGGGGCATTTACCCCATTTACATTCAAGGTTAGTATTGATATGTGTGGATTTGATCTTGTCATCATGATGTTAGATGTTTATATGCAGACTTGTTTGTGTGGGTGATGTGTAGTGTCACAGGTCTGTGTACTTCAGTGTGTTTCTGTTGTTTTTGGTAACACTCTTTCCATATTCAGTGTTTCCTTCAGGTGGGTAAGGCAGGTCTTGTGGGAATGAATTCCCTCAGTATTTGCTTGCCTAGAAAGGATCTTGTTCCTCCTTTGCTTCTAAAACTTAATTTGGCCAGATAAGAATTCTTGGTTGGAACTTCTTTTATTTAAGAATGTTCAGTGTTGGCCCTCAACCTCTTCTGCTTGTGGGTTTTCTGCTGAGCAGTCTGCTGTTAGTCTGATGGGCTTCCGTTTGTGGTCAAGGTGACTTGACCTTTCTCTCTAGCTGCCTTCAACGTACTGTTTTCTCATTTTGACCTTAGAGAATCTGATGACTATATGTCTTGGGCATACTCTTCTTTGAAGTATCTTACTGGGGTTCTCTCCATTTCCTGAATGTGAATGTTGGCTTATCTATCTAGGTTGGGGAAGTTCTCATGGATGACATCCTGAAATATGTTTTCCAAGTTGCTCACACTTTCTCCATCTTGTTCAGAGACACCAATGAATCATAGATTTGATCTCTTTACATAATTCCACATTTCTTGTAGATTTTGTTTGTCTCTTTTCTTTCTTTTTTCTCTATTCTCTTGTCTGACTATTTCAGAAAGCTGAAATTCTTTCCTGAGCTTGGTCTATTCTGATATTAACAGTTGGGATTATATTATGAAATTCGTGTAGTGTGTTTTTCAGCTCTATCAGGTTGTTAAGTTCTTTTCTATACTGGCTATTTTGTCTGTCTGTTCCCATATCATTTTGTTCTAATTCTTTGCTTTCTAGATTGGGTGTCATGTACTCCTGCATCTCAATTATATTTTTTTCAATCCATATTCTGAATTCTATTTCTGTCATTTCAGCCATCTCAGCCCAGTTCAGAACCTTTTTGGAAATGTAGTATGGTTGTTTGGAGGAAAGAAGGTACTCTGACTTTTTGAGTTGTTAGAGTTCTTGCAGTGATTCTTTCTCATCTTTGTGGGCTTATGTTACTTCAATCCTTGAAGTTCCCAACCTTTGGATGTTTTTTGTTTTCTTTTATTCTATTTGTTGACTTTGAGGGTTTGATTATAGTATAAGGGTGGGTTTAGTTGACTGGTTTCACTTCTGGAAGATTTTAGGGGATCAACCCTCAGCTCCCAGCTTCTGGACTGCATGCCCTAATTTTGGGGGACTTGTTTTGGACTCCAACTTTGTTCTCTAGCTCCTCGTGGTTAGGAATACAATGTGCTGGGTTGGGGCTGAGGTAATCCTGGACTGCTGGTTTCTACACTCTGGTACGTGATGACAGCAAAGCGTTTCATATTGAGACAGCAGCGGAATCCACCCTTGCTTGCACATGCCAGCAGTGGTGGCAGTGACAGCGGGGCAACGTGCACACTTGACTTCTTTTTAAATTTTTAATTGTTTTAATTTTTATAAATTGAGGTAGTACATGTACACGTTTGTTATATGGCTATATTGCCTAATGATAAGGTTTAAGCTTCTAGTGTACCCATCACCTGAATAGTGAATATTATACTCAATAATTTTTCAACACTGATACCCCTTCCACCTTCTTCCCTTTGGAGTCCCCCTTGTGTATTATTTCCCTCTGTGTGTCTTGTGTACCCATTGTTTAGCTCTCATTTATAAAGAGTATGTGGTATTTAATTTTGTTTTTAAGTTATTTCACTTAGGATAAGGGCCTCCAGCTCCATCTGTGTTACTACATAAGACATAATTTCATTCTTTACTGTGGCTGCATAGTATTCCATGGTATATACACATCATATTTTTTAATGCAGTCATCCGTCGATAGACACCTAGATTGATTACATGACTTTGCTACTGTGAATAGTGCTGCGATAAATATACAAGTGCAGGTGTGTTTTTGGATTAAAGACGTAAATGTAAGATCTGAAACTATAAAAATTCCCAGAAGAAAACCTAGGAAATCCTCTTCTGGACATTGGCTGATGCAAAAGATTTATGACTAAGGCCTCAAAAGTTAATGCAGCAAAAACAAACATAGAAAAATTGGACTTAAAGAGATGATGTGGAGCAAAGAAATGATCAAGAGAGTAAGCAGACAACCTACAGAATGGGGAAAAATATTTACAAACTATGCATTTAACAAAAGACTAATATCCAGAATCTACAAAGAACTCAAATGGGGTGGGGGGGGGGGAAACAAAACCTAACAACCTCATTACAAAGTGGGCAGAGGACATGAACAGACATTTTTTAAAAGAAGATATACAAGCATCCAACAAACATTAAAAAATGCTCCATATCACCAATCATCAGAGAAATGCAAATTAAAACCACAATGAGACACTGGCTCACAACAGCCAGAATGGCAATTATGAAAAAGTCAGAAAAAAACAGATATTGGTTGAGGGTGCAGAGAACAAGGAATAGTTACACGCTGCTGGTGGGAATATAAATTAATATAATATCTGGAAAACAATATTGAGATTTCTCAAAGAACTGAAAAGAAAACTACCATTAGACCCAGCAACCCCACTACTGGGTATCTACCCAAAGGGAAAGAAATAATTATATCTAAAACAACTTCTAAATTAATTAAATATTAAATAGTTTTGAGAAAACAGAACTAGAGAAACTCATTGGAAAATGTTTCATAATCACAGGATTAAAGATATTTTAAATATGACACAAAACTCAGGAGTATAAAAGAAAAGATTGATAAACTAATAAAAAATTAAAATTTTGCATAGCAAACTCTATTATAGTCAAAAATAGAGGACACGGAAAACTGAGAAAGATCTTTGCAACTCATATTACAAAGGACTAACATATATTGAACTGTACCTAATAAGAGTAATGCAATGAAACTACTCTGAGATAAATTAAGCCTTATCAGATTGGCAAAGATTGAAAAGTTTGATAATACATGTTTAGGTAAGGAAGGGTAAAAAAGCAGCCCCTCTCACTTAGCCCCTTTGCAAGGCAATTTGACAGTACGTTTCAAAACTGAAAGTATACATAATTGCAGTCTGGCACTTTCACTTCAAAAGTTTATCAAACATATATGCTCAAAAAGGTATATTGACATGAGTGAAGTTGATTCTTTGCAACATTTTTTTCTAATAGCAAATGATTAGAAACAACTCAAATGCAATTTACTGAGGATCTGGTGGAATAAGTTGCAGTACATACACAATGGAATTGTAGTGCACATTACCATAGAACAACAAAGAATAATAAAATATGAAAAAAGAAAAGGAGAAATGGTAAGTATGAGAAGAATACATAAGTGAAAATTTGGTGAAAATAGATAAAACAGCAGCACGAGTGGGGAGATTGGCAGGAACTCTGCTAGAATTGGATACTTTTTCCAATTCATGTTTTTTGTCAACAGAGGAAAGTGCCATTTAAATATTTAATGGATTCATGTATTTTCTTTCACTCCAACATTTGTTTGCTTGGCTTGCCTTCCTCCTCCAGTGACAAAACAAATGGCACAATAAGATTTAATACACAAAGAAAGAAAAACAGACTGTTTTCAGCCTTAGAGAGTTTGGTAGCTAGCCAGCTTACAGCATGGATTCCACCAAGATATAAATATGTGGCAAAGGATTGTTTCAGCTGTCTGTGGTATCACAGAAAAGTCCAATATTAGATATTATTTACAATGTGTTTTACTGTATTTTTCTAAGGAAAATATCATTTCTTGTTTGCTAACACCTTATTCTTTCTTGATCCAAAAGCAATAGATGCATGCCTTTGTAATTCAGTTTATCTGGTAAAGATATGAACAAAACAAAATTCCCATTTGTTTACTACTTTCTAAAATAAACAATTGGTAGCACACTTTCAGCTACTAGATAAGTTGCAAGCGTGGCTTGTAGAAAATAAAGAAGAACAAGTTGGCATCTCTTAAATAGTATTCTGTTCCATAGTAACAGAAACTAAGACAGTAGATAAAATGTCTAAGAGTTTATGGTCACCTACGGATGTTGATATAAAACTAGGTTAAATGCATAGGTTTATAAACCTAGTTTTACATCAACATTCCAATCTACAATCTACAAACTGTAGATTTAAAAAATAATTGGCTGGGTGTGGTGGCTCACACCTATAATCCTAGCACTTTGGGAGGCCAAGGTGTGCGGATCACATGAGGTCGGGAGTTCGAGACCAGCCTGACCAACATGGAGAAACCCCGTCTCTACTAAAAATACAAAAATTATCCTGGTGTGGTGGTGCATGCCTGTAATCCCAGCTACTTTGGTGGCTGAGGCAAGAGAATCGCTTGAACCCAGGAAGTGGAGGTTGCAGTGAACCAAGATCGTGCCACTGCACTCCAGCCTAGGCAACAAGTGTGAAACTATGTGTCAAAAAAAAAAAAAAAAAAAAAAAGACACCAAGTTCTGTATTAGTTTTCTGAGGTGTTAGGACTTCAGTATATATTTTGAGACATACACAATTGAATCCATAACAGTTCACCCTCTGGTCCCCCAAAATTTGTGTACTGCATATATTCACCCCATCCTCAACTCTCATCTAAATATCATCAACTTGAAGTTCTAAATCTCATCATCTAAATTATCCAAATCAGTGATCAGTGAGACTCAGGGTATGGATTTTCTGGGGCAAATGATTAAGTTTACCAATAAAATTTACAAAGATAATCTGGTTTTTAAAAGATCTATTGTCCAAAGATCAAATGTACACATTAGCAAAATCTGAGGGTAAATATTATTCTTAAAATCGTGAGTCCATAGCAACAATTTCAAGCCTAAAATCTAGAAATGAAAGCCTATCATCTTAGAGTTTTCTGAAGCCATTTTTACTTCTATTAAGCTAACTGTAAGGTTTTATTTGTATAATAATCCATGAGAAATTTTAAATCTGTCCATCACACAGCAAAACCCAATTTAAACTGAACACTACCCATTGAATCCCATTAAAGATTACTTACACAGAAAACACTCCACTTTTTAAAAGAATATCCACAAATATCACGTATGATACTAGTGTTTGGTAGAACATAATTTGAGAAATATTTTTTAATGTCTTAAGCCATTATTGCCCCATAACTGGTTTGTTTTCAGTCTTACATGAGTTAGAATCAAAGAATGTTAGTGCTACATAATAGATCACATGCTCCTTGTTACAAATACTTATGCTGAAATCCAGGGTACCCCATCAGTTGTGTCGGATCGTGGAGAGGGATGTACTTATAGTCTCTAAATTGCCTCCATATCGGTAAGAAAAGCTTCAGAGTCAAGAGACTAGAAATAGGATGCTAATGTCAGAAATGTGGCAGGGAATTCAAGGGGAGAGATTGAATATACAGCTAGACAATGGGCAGACCATATATTATAACAGAACTCTGACCTGCAACCTCTGCAGCAGTCAACCCAAAATGGTCAGAATTTAGTGGAGGATTGAGAGCTTCCCTATTTTTATCCCTGTTCCCAACCCAGGCCTAATCAGATAAGACTGGATATGCTCCTCACACCAAACACATAAGATACTCCCTCCTAGTTGTCATCTCCAGCTTCTCCATATCAACACATTTCAATCAAAGGATATCTAAAGATTTCTTTTTTCCCCTTACAATAAAGCCTCCCCGTTCCTCTTCCTGCCTTTCAATCTCTGTGCTATGCAGGTGATGGTGGCTGACTCCTATGTGACAGCAGGCTTGAAATAAATAGCATTCGCTTCTTCTCATTTGGGTTATCTTCATTTATTTCCAGAAAAGGTAGCTGCATTTTACCTTAACAGCAGGAGAAAATAGCTCAGATAAAAATCCAAGCCTGGAACCATTTACTCTTGAGTGCAGGAAAACACAGCTCCCCTATGTAGGTGAGTAGTATTTTCTCTAAACAGTTGCAATATATTAATATAATGTGCGATATCACTCAACCAGAGGAATCTTATTTTTCTATGTGTTCCACAAAGAACACACTGAAAAAGCAATTAAAACTACTGAAAGCATACAGGGTGCTAATTAATCTTTACTTGTTATTATTCGCTGTCTGGAAGATGAAGGATGATTATAGTGGAGGTGTGGCCGGCCAAATCCCATTCATACTTAAATAAACCAAATGACCCAGAGTAGTATCATAAATATCAGATTTCCCACTGCAGCCAAATATGCCATCTCCTAGAATTACATTCTTAAGTAAACCCTAAAATTTTAGAAAGAATGCATGAACTGTATATTTAAACTATTCAGAGTCATGCATCATGTTTATGCACTGGAAATTCTGAGCTCAGTTCAGACACAACATACCTCAACCTAGAAATACAAAGTAACGTGGAAAATGACACACTGATAGCACCTTAGTAGTAGCTAAAAACTGGCTCACATCAGCACATTTTTATTTTAATGTGTTCAACTTTGTGCATGAATTTCCCTAGGCAAATTTCTTTAGGTGTATTGCTTCTTGTTTGAGGAGTTAAAAAAAAAAAAAAAAAAAAAAAAAATGTTGATTCCATAACTGGTCACTGTCAATCATTTCACCAGAATTACTATACAGTTAAGAGAATGAACTTAAGGTAAAACAGTCAAGGCCTTAACAACAAAATAACTGGGCAAAAAATGGAGAGGAGTTTATCTCTGCTTTGTAATCTCAATGTTCGTATCTTTCACATTATATATAATACTTCAAGGCACTTATTTGTATGTATGTTCTGTTTTCCTCTTATAGACCTTAATTTCCTTAAGAATAAGAGCAGTGTCTTTAATAGAGTCTTAGCCTGAGTGTCTCAGCACCTTGTTGCAGCCTGATATAGTTTGGTTTTTCCCTACACAAATCTCATCTTGAATTGTAGCTCCCATAATTCCCTCATGTGGGAGGGACCTGGTGGGAGGTAATTGAATCATTGGGACGGGTCTTTCCACAATGCTGTTCTTGTGATTGTGAATAATTCTTACACAAATATGATGGCTTTGTAAAGGGGAGTTCACCTGCACACATCCTCTTGCCTGCCACCATGTAAGACGGGCCTTCCTCCTCCTTTGCCTTCCACCATGATTGTGAGGTCTCCCAAGCCATGTAGAACTGTGAGTCCATTAAACCTCTTTTTCTTTATAAATTACCCAGCCTCAGGTATGTCTTTATTAGGAGCATGAGGACTAACACACAGCCTAAAACATAGTAGGTACTTAATGAATGCAGAAGGGGTGAATAAAATTGTCATTGGCCATTATTTCCCTCCCTTGGCACTGACCATAATTTCTGGCAGTACGTATCAGGAGCTCCTGAAAGGACATAATAGCATGGTCATAGGAGATGGTTAAAAGCTGAGTTACTACTCTAATATATTACCTTTGAAAATTTAAATGAATCAACAATAAAGAGGTTGACTTTTGTCTCAAGAGTCTAGTTTATATAGTCAGTCTTATGGTCAAGCAAGGGAGGAATAGCATTGTAACTGAATTTCATCAGCACATACTAAAACTTTTCAGTCCAATTAAAAAAGGGTAGGAAATGCTTTCCCTTGGGAGAACTGACAGGTTGGCTTAAATTTGTGATGGGAATTCTGTGATAGTTACATAAAACAGACATAGGACAGTGAACATCCTTATAGACTTTTAAGAGTCCCAGCACCAAGTTTGTATATATGAAGCCCATCTGTTGATATTCATACCTTGCCAGTGGAGTTGCCTGTTTTAGGAAAACATTGCTGAGTGTTTGGTTTATTTGCATTATGTGTATAAATAGACATTTGTAAGTACCTTACTGGGAAGACTGTGGAGTGATTGATGCATCAGGTAGTAATTGGATATTAATAATAAATAACAAGATATCTTCCACTTCTGTGACTATTTTGTTCTATGAGACAATGCAGTGATTCTCAGTTTAGCTCTGCCATGAGTGAGGGCCACTCTGCATTTCTTAGGCCTCATCTTCTTCCTCCTTCTAAAATGCTGCTTAGCTGTAGTTGATTCCTAAAACATTTTCTTGCTTAAAAATTTAGAATTCTTTTTTTTTCAAGAACCAAAACCTTTTTAAATGATAGAAAACACTGCTTCTTGCATATGTTTTCTCAGTGCTCTAGTCAATATAGGAAAGGCATCATATTCCATTTCAGATCATACTATCCCTTAGTGGAAACTACAATAATAAATAACGCTTTACAGAAGAGATTTGTAACGGAAAAATTCTTGTTATTTACTGCTCATACACCAATAACAGAGGTGGTAATCTTTAACTTACTGAACTTCCCAGTCTCAGTTTGATTTAGTTGCAGGATTAAGAACACGATTTCAACACTGACATTTTAGATCCAATTGGTAACTCCTTTCTAAATAACAGAGGTGTTTATATCACGTTTGCAATTATGTACGAACATTTTATATGGAAAAACTTTGTCAAAGACTTATTTTATACTCTAGATATTTTCCTAAAAATTACTTAAACTCAGATTTTTATAAATCAAATACTTAAAATACATTATGGTAACTTTTGTTTGGAAGAATCTACAACAATGAATAAATAAGACATTCCTAAATACTGACTTCAATCTCTTGGAGGAAATTTAGGGAACCTTAGAGAAAGAAATGTTGCTTGACTGCTTTACCATTTTTATCTTAATGTAAAGTTATAGAATCATGGAAGTTTAAAGATGAGTGTGAGTTTTGAAATGAGGAGGTCCACAGTCTTTAATTCACATAAGACAAAACTGAGGTTATGGCTGCTTAATAAAAAGAAATAATGGAAAAGACAAATTTGGACTTCACCAGGAAAGTAGGACTATGATAGAGCCTCCACTATTCAGGCTTTTGGGTGGAGCTCCAGAAAACTCATTCTGTTGACATAGCTAGAATTAAACAGGATCAGAGGAACTGGCACAGGTTAAACTAACTTTTAAAAGACTGATACCATAAGCAAAAAGTCAGTAGTATGTTAATTTGAATTAAATATTTTTAACTTTGAGGCAAACAGGAAAATCACACTGGTTGGTCTGCTTGTCCTCTTCCTTTAGAAAAACAAATCTATGATGGACAGTATTGTTAAGAGGATTTTAGTGGCTGGTATTATTGAGTTATGAGGGCCAATGAACCTGTCTGTGAACTTGACTGTGTTATACAGATATGACTTCAATCCACTACAAACAAGCTTTTGCCCCCAAATCTCCAACAAAATTGATACTGTGAAGGTCACTAAGAATCTTCTTACTGGTGTAAGCAATGGTCAGTTCTCAGTTCTTATTTTATTACTTGACATATCAGCAGCAGATGACAGCTGATAATCCTTCCTCCTTGAAAATCTTTTCCAGGACACCATTTTCCTGCTTTTCATACCTCACAGGATGCTCCTTCTCTGCCCTCTTTGCTGGTTCCTTATCTTTTCTAGGACATCTTAACACGAATTTCCCAAAGCTCAATCCTTGGCAGCCTTCTCTTCTGTATCTTCATTCACACCTGAGGGCAGTAATTCTCAAAGTGTGGTCCCCAGACCAGCAGCATCAGCAAGACCTGGAAACTTGCAAGAAAAGCAAATGTTCACATCCCTCCAAAGACCTAATTAATCAGAAACTCTGGGATTAGGGCCTAACAATCAGTGGTAACAAGCACTGCAGGTAATTCTCTCGAATATTGAAGTTTGAAAACCATCTCCCTAGGGGACTTTATGGAGTCTAAACTATTAATAATACCATCTGTAAAGTGGAAACTCTATTTTTAAAAATCTGTAGCCTAGTCTCTTCCTTATAAGTCTACATTTATATATCTTCTGCTAATTTGATCTCTCCACTTGAATAGTTAATAAGCATTTCACCCATTACATGTCAGAGCTAAAGTTTTGACAGTTCACCCATTTTTTTCTATTTGTAGTATTTTCAATTTCAGTTAATGACTAAACCTTCCTTCCTATTGCTCAAGCCAAAATCTTAGCATTATCATGGATATCTCACTTTCTTTCCTACTCAGTATCTGATTCACCAGAAAACTCTGCTGGATTTTAAGAGGCATCTAGAAAATGGATACATCTTATTACTTGCAGTGCTACCAGCCTTGTCAAATCACCATCATCTTTCACCCAGAGATGTGCAATGGCATCCCAAGAGGTCACCCTCTCACCTGTTTATAGTCTAATTTCACCAGAGCAACTAGAACGATGCCTTTAAAACAGAATTTGGGAATTTAGTTGCACTCTGATGGTGTTAGTCCACAAAATCCAATCCTTTTGCTAATTACAATAAAAATTTGTGAATGAAATACAAAGATACAAGTAAATAAAAGGAAAATACCAATATCTGTGGTCTCTCAAAGGCAAACAAAAGGGGGTAGATTGTGAAGGAAAGTCAACACTTAGAGAAGGAACCTGGCTTACGGTGTTTGCTTTTGACTCAATGAGAAGTTTTAGTCCCAGAGGAGAACATCAGCATTGGTAGATAAAACTCCTAAAGAAAACACCTCATCTTTTTGGGAGAGTACAGGGGAAATCTTACAGTGAGGGAAAAAAGTAGAAGAAAGGCTAGCTTAATTCTGTGTAGGAATCAGTGTAAGGCTGAGATTGGAAAGAAAAAATCTTGAAGAAATCATAGCAGTAAACTTCCAAATTGTCTCAAACACATAAATTTACAGATCAGCAAACCACAAACAGACTACCCGCCCCCCAAAAAAAGAAAGAAAAAGGAAACACTTGCCTAGATACATTAAAATCAATCTGCTAAAATCCAGAAATAAAATAATCTCAAATGCTACTAGCAAAAAGAGACATATTACAAACAGGGGAACAATGATTAAATGACTAAAATTTCCCATCTGCAATCATGAAGGCCAGAAAACAGTGAACACCTTTAAAGTACTGTAAGAAAGTAACTGTCAACCCAGAATTATATAGACATTATAAACAATTTTCAGATATGAAGGCAAAATAAAGTTATTTTAAGATGAGGGAAAACTAACAGAGTTCTTCACTAACAGATTTACTTCACAAAAAAATGCTAAAGAACATTTTCAAGTTGAAGAGAAATAATGTTAGAGAGAAATCTGGAAACAGAAATATGCTTTGTTAAGAGTAACAAAAGTGGCAAATAGCTGAACACATCTGAAACTCAATTTTTACCTCTTTATATTATACTTACATTATCTATTACATCTACATACATTGCAACCTCACAAGGTAATGTTATGATTTTGATTTTAAATAACATATTTTAAAGAACATAAGAGGGAAACGTTGAATTTGTTATCTAAAGCCTTTCCAAAATAAAATTCCAAGGTAGGTAGTTTCAATAATCAAGGAAGAAATAACACTAATCTCACAGAAAGGTTTTCAGAAAATAGAAAGGGTGCAATTACTGCTTGACTCCTTTTGAAAGGTCAGCATAACACTAATACCAAAACCAGAAAGTGATGTTAAGGTAAAATCATTACAGAGGCTGGGTGCGGTGGCTCACGCCTGTAATCCCAGCACATTGGGAGGCTGAGGTGGGTGGATCATGAGGTCAAGAGATCGAGACCATCCTGGCCAACATGGTGAAACCCCATCTCTATGAAGAATACAAAAATTAGCTGGACGTGGTGGTGTGCACCTGTAGTCCCAGCTTTTCGGGAGGCTGAAGCAGGAAAATCGCTTGATCACTTGAACCTGGGAAATGGAGGTTGCAGTGAGCAAATATTGTGCCACCACACTCCAGCCTGGTGACAGAACAATAATCCATTTCAAAAAAAGAAAAATTACAGATCAATATATTTCATTTCACATAATCTTTCATTTAATTATGATTTTCCTTCATTTGCAAAAATTTAAAAAGTGAAATAGTGTCATTTATACCATTATGCTTAAAAATCTTCTTCTGATCCTCCATGTCAGTCACAGAGGATTTGAGAAATAATTTCTTTACTCTTTAGAACTGCATTTTTGATCACCTGTCTAATGCATTGGCTGAGTGGAATGAGTGAAATGACAAAATTCAAGCTGTACAATCAACAGATCTAAGAACATTCAATTTTGCCAATTCTGTGAAAATTAAAAATAGAGTACATTTGAAGGCGTCTTAAAAGAGGCAAATGAAAGTACAATAATAATTTATACAGAAAAGTCAGCTCTAAGGAAAAAGCTGAAAAGCTGTTTGAAAAGGATTTCTATTAAAGTCCCACAATGATATATGAAATCTTTACATGGTATTTGCTTCTGAATACATGCTCTCTCCATCACTAAAAAAGAACGATGACTATCATGTGTCAATTTTTTCTTAATGTTTCAACTGAGAATGGAAAACTTTTAAAAGTTTGTCTTGACATCATCCCCTGAAAGAATATCTTAATAATCTCAGTATTTCCACTTCAGATTCAACTCGTCTAATCTTACCTCTGCTCTTCTCCAAGGTCCTAGAATTTAAACCTGAAATTTTATTTTCACCTTGACTGCTAGTTGTTCTTCCTTTCTCTCCTTCATCACAGTCTCCCCACCTTCCACCTTTTATCCATTCCTATAGTCACCAGTATAAGTCAGGGGCTTTTGACCTGACTCTGGGACCACTGAAGTCTGTGGGGTTTCTCTTCCTGTTATCTTTCCCCAATTCACTTTAGCACTATAGGTGGAGTTCCTTAGAAGAATATCGTGACACATAGTTTGGGGACAAGATCTTTAGTAGGATCAACACTTGTGTATTAGTCTGTTCTCAAGCTGCTAATAAAGACATACCCAAGACAGGGTAATTTATAAAAGAAAGAGGTTTAATTGACTCACAGTTCTGCAGGGCTTGGGAGGCCTCAGGAAACCTACAATCATGGTGGAAGGGGAAGCAAACATATCCTTCTTCACATCATGGTAGCATGAAGTGCAGAGCAGAGGTGGAGGGGAAACCCCCTTATAAAACCATCGGATCTCATGAGAATTCAGTATCACGAGAACAACATGGAGGTAACCACCCCCACGATTCAATTACCTCCCACCAGGTCCCTCCTACAACACATGGGGATTACAGGAAGTACAATTCAAGATGAGATTTAGGTGGAGATGGAGCCAAACCACATTTGTTTTATATGTTTGCTTAAGGGTACCACATAGTTACCCTATGGGCACGTGCATTTCAAGTCTTGATTTCTTTCTTCTCTGGTTGTTCAGAAATCAAAGTTCTAAGGTGGTGGAGAGAGTTAAGTGGGACAGTCACCACATACCATGAAGAACCTAAATATGGATTGACAGTTTCACAGCTGTGCTTACTTCACTACCTCATGCTTTCAAATCACAGAGAAAAGCCTACCTGAGTTTTCAAAAAAGAGCAACGTCATTGGTGACTTCATTAATAGGAGTAGTCTGCAGCGACTGAGAGTCCCTTTTAGATAATGACAAGATTGTATGGAAATTATTGCTGGAGTTAACATGATTGTTTTAAAAGCAAGTTCCAAATTACTAATCAGTAATTTCAGTTTCTGGCCTTCACATCTTATATTTTATTCTGCAACAAAATAAAGGAAGGACATTTTGGAGTGGCAAAAATAGAAATAATGAAGTTACTTTTTCTCCTTCATGTGAAACATTGGAGAGCTGGTTCTGCTAGGCGCTATAAACCCCAATGCTGTTATCAACACATACTTGGTCTAAACTGTGATTGTAAGTTACTTACATCATATCATTTGAATGACACTGAATTACGTGGTGGGTGTCAAAACATGCTGCTTCTCTGTGAGGGCTTTTTGATTGTTGGGAAAGCTCTAATTTGAGGGCATGTGAATGTCTTAAGTTCCCAGTACTAAAAACAAAAATGTAGTTAAAAACCTTTCCCTAAAAGCTTGTACTGAATGAACTGGTGGTTTGGGCAAAATCATCATGCGAATTAAGTCTTCGAACAGGTTGACCCAATAAAGTCCAGAAAATCCCAGGGATAGAAGAGTCAGCAATCCTCATTGCTGGTAGTCACCTACGCCACGATGCTTCAGGTATCTTTCTTGTCCCATAATATATTTGTTCTTAATATATTGTCAAGCATTTTACTATCAGAATTATTAACGAATGGCCTACATTTGGAATTTGTTCTCAGAAGAATAGTGAAAATGCATACATTGCCACCCCTTCCATTGTTTCCTCAGTATTCTAATATTCACAGCTTACACTTGTGCAATGCATGGCCCAAATCAAAGAAGGAGCCTTTCCACTATCCCCTCTGAAAACTCATCTCCAATTCTCTTCACTGTCTAAATCTCTTGAGATAATTTAGGAATCAGACTCATTAACAAAGGCACAGCCGAAGACAGAGCCTTAGAGAAGCTCCTAAACCTCCCTCCAGGTTCCATTTATTCAAAGACTGTTGCTAACTGGGGAAAGAGGGTCATCCATCTTAACTGCCATCCATGTTGAATGCTCATACACTACACTGGGTAAACTGCCTCACTGAAATTTGGATTCAGTATATCTAGTACCTCTTCCTCCTTCTGACAAACCTGCCAGAGAAAGCAATTAGGTGTATCCCATGAATTGCTATTTATGGGCCCATGTTGACAATTAAAGAGAACTTCTACTGTATTAATTGCTCTATGTGATAATTTATTCTGGAATTTTTCCCTGGAAACAATGCCAACTTTGAAATTCTATAATTTGTAGTACTCACCTTTAGAAAACATTTAGTGATACTGTCTGCAAGTTCTTTAATAAGGGACTAAAATGTAATTTATCTGAATCAAGAGATTTGAACTCATTGTTCAAAGGACAAGAAAATGAGAGACAGAATGCCATAAGAGATGGTATTTGCAGAACATTAGAAAGTCAGAGCTCTGTCTAACGTTTGCCCTGGGAATAGGTAAAGATTGCCCTGCAGAGATCGCTGAGAGATGCTTCTGTTTCCAGGTCTAGTTACTCTTCCTGTGTCTCTCCTTTCTCTGCATGAATTTCTCTGACATATTGTTTTGGCTTGAGCTTTATCCTATTCCTGACCCATTGAAGAATTTTTAATAACTCCTAATAGTCTACTGTATGCAATGAAAGCACATCTACTTCTTAAAAGTCTGCAAATCTGACTCAGTTTTTAAGACTAAATAGCACTTATTATGTTCCCTAGGGACTCCATCTGACTCAGGATGCTGATTTCCTACTATCTTTCTCTATGCACCCCCCAAGAACCTTCCATGATTATGTCTATAGATTTGCTCCTGCTCTTACCATTAGAATTCCCTTCCTCTATCTCTATTAATAGTCTGTCTATCTTGCAGATCCACCTCGTGCAATACCTTCCTTGAAATCTTGCAGTCACTTGCCTTCTAACATTTTTATGTACTATTTACTAGCAGTTTATTCTTCAGTTAATACATTTTATTACAGTACGTTGTCTCATTATTGGTATTTCATTACTTGTTTACTACATTGTCTTATTACTTATATCTCATTACTTATAACTTTAAAAGCATTTAATTTGTGTCTCTGTGTATCTTGTTTCATGTATTTTCCTATCAAATATTTAATGTTGATAAATCTCTAAGTCCACAGGTCAGCTGAAATTTTTCATTTGCACAAAAGAAAAACTCTGAGTGAGGCAACTCGTTGGATAATAGAAACAAACATAAAAGACTAATATTATGTGGATACTTGTGTGTGAACATGAATGTATATATTTCATTCAACTCCTGAGCAAAGAGATATTTGTGAACTTAAGCAAATTCAATCACCTAAAGTGCAGTAGCACAAAATTCCTAGAAAATCAACTAATTGTTGAAGCAAATGTATACATATTGACAATGCATTGCATTGGAGTAGCTTAAAATGAGGCATCTACATTTACATCTTAGTAGGTTGAAAACTGCATCTCCCTCACTTCTCTATTAGCTACTCATATTCAAATATGATTTTCTTCCTGCAAGGAGTCAGGTAATACAAAAATATACATTTGTTTTGGTGGGCTTATGTCTTCCTCCTTCTAGAAAAAAAGATATTGTTAGTGTTTTTATCATGGAACTTAGTAGGAAGACCACACACACACATACACTCAGTCACAGAAAGACTGAATATAACTACAGGTAAGTCAAACATTAAATTGAGTTCTTACTCTCTTTATTCTGGTAGGTGACACCTGCTGATGCTATGTGAGACTGCATCACAACAATGTCTAAACTCTTTAAACGAAGTTCTCAAGATATAGATAAATAATATAGAAGAACTCTACATCCAGGCACTGTTCTAAGTATTTAACGGGTATTAGCTTGTTGAGTCCCCACAATTACCCAGTGAGGTAGATACTGTCATTTTGAAGAAACAGACACACAGAGGTGAAGTGACTTGCTCAATGTCACAAACTTAGTAATGGTGGAGCTCGATTTTAGACTCAGGCAGACTGGTTGTGAAGACTGTGATCTTCACTTCATCCTACTGCCTCAACATAATACTTTGATGGTTAGCACTAAGACTGAATGAATGAAGAATAACACTGACTGGCTAAAAAAAAACCCTCTTTCACATGAGGGTTAATAAGCTATCTTGATCTATCCCAAGAGTGTAAAGACAGAAGGAGCTCAATGCAAACTTGTTGAGTTAAAATGATTCCATTTTCCCACATTATATTTTATAGATTAAAATATAAAAATGATACATTTCTTAGAATCATATACAGTCTTAACATTTCATATCATTTTTATTCTAAAATAAAATGTGCCTTAAAATTTACAGTATCTTCCCATTGCTGCCAGCAAGTTGTAAGGCGGTTATGATTTCCTCATACTTTCTAGTAAACTCAGGAAAGATCCAGTATCAGAACTTACAGGATGGTGTTAGAAGCTTTGAAGAAAACCCCAAAGACAGCAGAGACAGGTGTGCCTTTTTTTTTTTTTTTTTTTTTTTTTAGGAAATGCTGCATCACCAACACTCTTAATGGTACAGAGGACTCAGCTGCCTTGAGTTGAAAGTTATTTCAAGGGAGTCAGATTTTCAATTGGAAGAAATTTCAGAAAGATTTTAATCAATCTAGTTCCACTGTATTTTATTTCGCTGATTACACAGTGTCTACATCTAAGTGAAATCCTCCAGCAAATATAAAATGTAAATCCCCAGTGATAAAAGAGCATTGTGTCCTGGATCAATGGCAGCATTTTTTTCTTTTTTATTTTTTTTATCTTTTTTGAGACATGGTCTTGCTCTGTTGTCCAGGCTGGAGTGCAGTGGTGCAATCTCAGCTCACTGCAACCTCTGCTTCCCAGGTTCAAGCGATTCTTGTGCCTCAGCCTCCCGAGTAGCTGGGACTACAGTCACGTGCCACCACACCTGGCTGATTTTTATATTTTTAGTAGAGATGAGGTTTCGCCACATTGGCCAGGCTGGTCTTGAACTCTTGACTTGCGATCTTCCCTCCTTGGCCTCCCAAAGTCCCAGAATTACAGGTGTGAACCACCACACCCAGCCCATTTTTTCCTTAGTGTTGTATAAAATCATGCTATATGTTACATTCTGTGAGCTATTGGAATCAATGGAATAAGGCATATCATGTTGAAAAGGTCTACACTCATGTACTATTCACAGTAGGTTTCTGTCCATTTTCCACTATCGGGAGTTATCCAAACACCCACTGTCCTCCACCCTCAATAGGCTGCCTTTTTTGGGACCAGTGGCAGCCATTGAGTGCAGATGGCCAGGAGTACATGTATTTGCTCAGTGAGAAATTAATTAAGGTGGATGAAACCTGTGACCTAATTGGTTGCAACCACGGCCATATTTTTACAGCAGTAACAAGTGTATATCTACCTATTGCTATCTTTGTGACTATTTCTTTCATAGGAAAATAGATATATTCAAATCAAAACTATTTTTTCAAAATTATGCTCCTAGTAGTTGTATCGACGTGTACACTTTCATATTTTGACTCCCATAGAAACAGTTAGAACATACACAGACAACCTCCTGAATGTCACCTATAACACCTTCTAAATATTTTCTATTTGTGATTCTTTTGAATTTTTCAGTCTACAATCCTCTAGCTGTAGAAACAGATAATTTTACATTGAGTACTTGTTTGTTTCTAGGATTTATATTCATGGCAGCAAATACGTTTCAACTTAAGATGCACTTTAATGCCTGCTGACAATACAATTAAAACTTCTCATCTAAGTTGGATGTCCCCAAAACCTTGACAAGAAAACCAATAAAAGTAGTCTTGCATCGTGTGTCCTATTTCTTTGGAGAATAAAAGGAATGCAAATTAAGTCAATGAGAAACCATGGGCAAAATATTTTAATTGATCATCATCAAAGAGAACATAAAATCCTCTGTTCTTCAAATACCTATTACTGGTTTTTTTTTTCTTTTCTATTTTTAATCTTGCAAGAATCAGTGACTGGAGAACTGGCTCGGCTATTTTATACAGGCTTTTGCTACTCAGACAAATGTGACAGCCCTCAAGGAAACTTAAAAACATAATTTAGCCCCAGAGGGTTCTTTTAACCTTTACTATATTATCAAGGCACTATAAGCTTTAAAATTTAAAAAGTCAATTTATCCTGCCACCTATTCACTTCCTTCACCCCTCTCCTTATTTGCCTTTTCCAAATTGAATTCATAGGTCAATTTTGATATTCACCTGGTCGCTCATATCCACTAATTCCTTGCCTTTCACTTGCTTCTTTGTGCCTGTTCTGCAGACCCCCAGTTCTGGTTGGATCCAACTCTCTGCAAATAAAGCTTGACTCCTTTTTCCAGTCTCCTTGACAGCTGGCTGAAGCCCTGGGACTGATTTCTGGTCAGTGAAATGTCAGCAGAAATGATGGCAACTACCCCCGGGCTTGACTCCTAAACATCTGTGGAATTGTCTGGTTCTTTCTTTTATGATCGTGAAGGAATTTTGGTGGATGTCGAAGTTGAGTAGGGTGTGGAGGCGATGTAGTTAGTTATAGACACTTGATGTAGACACTTGACTATGTGAAGAGCAACTGTTACCCCTAAACCTCTTTGGAATGTGACAACAGAGAGGAAAACAAAAAGCCTCCACTTTATTATGTCTCTGAGATTTGGGAGCTGTTTGTTAGCTTCGTTTGCTTACCATAATCAATAGCATTAACACCAACAATGGCTCCTTAAATGCTACAAGACAACCATGTGACATTTTGCAAGCATGTTCACACTTCTTGTCTCCTAAATGATTTTCTCATACCCATTTTTTTTTCCTTTCCTCACTCTTTGCTGATGATCTTGCTTCTTATTTAGCTGAGAAACTGGAAGTAATCAAAGGAGAATGTCTATAAGCTCCAGGTGATCACATCTGCCTACTGACCCAGCATTGCCTGGATGTGCCCTGCTTCCCTGGTGTCAGTGGTCCTGTCTAAGATGACTCTGTAGGTGTATATCCTGGTACATGTTTTGGATCTTTATGTCAGATTCTCAGCTCATCTTTCCTATATTTGGACAGTGGAAGACCTGGTGGTCTTAATGGAGATTCTCAACAGATGCAAATTTCCCCCACAAAAGACAGCTTTGCAGGGCAACTTCAGTCTGCTGGCCATGTGGCAGCCATCTCAAAATACGTCAAAGATATATATTTGGGGATAAAATATTTTGATTTCTGCCTCCTCCCAGGCCCCCCACCAAGATAGGATCTTGCTCTGTTACCCAGCCTGGAGTGTAGTAGTGCCATCATAGCTCATTGCAGTCTTGACCTCCTGGGCTCAAGTGATCCTCCCACCTCAGCCTCCCAAGTAGCTGGGACCACAGGCATGTGCCACTACACCCAGCTAAGTTTTTTATTATTTGTAGAGACAACATCTACCTATGTTGCCCAGGCTGCTCTCAAACTCCTGGGCTCAAGTGATCCTCCCACCTTAGCTTCCTAAAGTGCAGAGATTATAGACAGAAGCCACCATTCCTAGCCTTGATTTTCTTCACCAGAGTATTCAACATCTTGTGTATAATGAATTGGCATGGAGGAAATACTTTAACATGCAATCCTCTAAGCCAGGGGTTCTTTAGCTACAAAGGGCAGCATAATCACCTTAATGACCTATTACAACGTGGATTTCTGAGCCCCACCTCGAAAATTTCTGATTCAATAGGTCTGGGGTAGGACCTGAGAATGTACGTGTCCCCCAAGTCTGCAGATGATGCTTCTGATGCTGGTCCAAGGCACACTATGAGAACCACTGTTTAAGGCTTGCTACCAAAAGTGTGATCCCTGAACCAGCAGCATAGAATTATATAGCATGTAAGAAACTCAGAATCTCTGTCTATTCCGGAACTATTAAATTGGAATTTGCATTTTAACTAGGAGGTTTAACAAGGTGTTTTCTCCAGGTAATTTGTATGCATATTAGAGTTTGAAAAGTATTAGGATTTTAAAAAATAGGAGGGATATAGGATTGAATGTTTTCCTTAAGGCAAGGAGAAGTCTGGCATTGCCAAGTGAGAAGAAAGCCAAATGTTGAGAACTGTTAAGTAATACAGTTACAGTAGTTCTTCTTACCCATGGTTGCATTTGCTATGGTTTGGGTTACCCTTGGTCACTGAAAATAGGTGAATACAGTACAATCAGGTATTTTGAGAGAGAGAAAATACATTCATAAAACTTTTATTACAGCATATTGTTACAATTATTCCGTTTTATTATTGTTCCTGCTAATCTCTTACTGTGCCTAATTTATAAATTAGACTTTCTTGTAAGTATGTATGTATAGGAAAAACAACACATATAGGACTAGATACAATCTACAGTTTCAGGTGTCTACGGGGACTTGGAATGTATCCACCTCAAATAGGTATAACACCAAAGCAGCAAAAACCAACATAACTAACTTCATTTTTGTTTAAGAGACCTTTACCTATTCCCACACATAGGCAAGGATAATTATAGAGCACTGAGATCATATACAAAAACCGCAATCATGTAGTTTTTCAGAAAGAACACTGAGTTTAAAGGAAAAGTACACACAAGCAACTATGTTTTGTTAAAGATTTATGGAAACACTGTGACCTGACCAGGAAAAGAAATTCCCAACATCCTCTCACCCTTGCTGCTGCCCAGATACCTACAGTCATCAGTTACCTCTTGCCCCAAGTCCTCCATCTTCCTCCTGCCCTTGATGTAAAAAGAGCCAAAAATTTGGAATGATTTAAGATGGTACTTTAGCATGATAATCTGCCATCATCTGGGTTGGCTGGCTTTCTAAATAAACCTGCTTTTCCTCCCACCAACCCTTGTCTCTTGAGTTTTGCCTTTCAAGCAGTAAGCAGCCAAACTTGGGTTTAGCTACAGGGGCACTATTGTGTATATTATACAAAATAGCTATAATTATATATATCTTAATTATATGTGTGTATGTGTATAATTTGTTTGTAGTCTCTAAATACATGTTATCTTTTTTAAAAAAAATAGACAACCGGTATAGGTTGAGGAGCTTTAGAATCCCTGAAAGCACAATTAGTAACCCGGGTGACAAAGAGCTCAGAATGCGGCAGAATTTCTTGGGTGGCAGCAGGCCAAAGCTAACACTGACTGACACCTGAGCCTAGCAATTGTCAAAAATGGAGAAGCCATTGGGCAAGTTCCCAGCTACATCTCTGGCACTCTTACTCCTGGGAACTATAAAAGTTACTCTTGGGCTACTTCTGTCTTCCATGTTCTTAGCTTCATGTAAGATGTAATGATGGCAGGTCTGAGAGTAGGGAAAGACGTTCAGTAAGAGAATAATTCTCCACAGTCTCATTAAAAGGCTAGAAGCAGAATTGGCCAACGAGAGGTATATATTGACAGAACTTTTCTAACCCCTGAAGCTTTTTTTGTCCAATTCAAAAACTCTCACTGATAGTAATAAAATACAAAGGAATATTAAGAAACGGTTACAGAAGTAAATGTATCCTTTTATCCCCTAGTGTTCTGGAAATAGCATTTTTTAAAACAGTCATATTCTTTTTATGTTTAATATATTAGAATAAAATTTAGTATTAAAATAATAACCAATATTTGAAACAAAAAGTCTTTGAAATGTTCTTAAGTTTCTTAAGGAACATATTATACCAGGTGAAAGAAGTTTGCATAAAGATTGTAGGTAATTGTTACTCAAATCTTTTCTAATACTGGTCAGAAAATAAAGCTTCCCTAATCTCTACAATAAAATGATATGGGTATTTTAATCATATGTTCAAAAGCTAGTATATGTAGGATGCTTTAAAATCATACTAGTATAAAGTTTTTAAAAATAATTTCAACTTTCATTTTAGATTCAATAGATCCATATGCGGGTATGTTACATGGTTATATCACATGATGCTAAGGTTGGGGATGCAAATGCTCTGTCTCCCAGATATAGAACGTAGTATCCAAAAGTTAGGTTTGCAACTCTTGCTTTCCCTCCCCTATCCACATTCTGTTAGTCCCCAATGTCTATTGTTGCCATATTTATGTTCATGAGTTCTCAATGTTTAGCTCCCACTTATACGTGAGAACATGCAGTATTTGTTTTTCTCTTTCTGTGTTAATTTGCTTGGGATAATGGCCTCCAGCTGCATCCAAATTGCTGCAAAGGACATACTTTTGTTCTTTTATATGGTGTTTAGTAGACCAACATGTATATGTACCACATTTTCTTTATCCAATGCACCACGGATGGGCATCTAGGTTGATTATGGTGCTACAGTAAACAGCACTGTTATGAATATAAAAGTATATGTCTTCTTGGTAGAACGATTTGTTTTCTTTTGGATACATACTCAGTAGTGGGATTTCTGGGTCGAATGGTAGTTCTGTTTTATGTTCTTTGAGACATTAAAAGTTTTAATTTCTTTGCCTTCCACAGTGGCTGAATCAATTTACATTCCCACCAACAATGTATAAGCATTCCCTGCTTCCACAGCCTTGTTTTTTTGTTGTCGTTGTTGTTGTTTTACTTTTTAGGGTTTTGTTGTTGTTTTTGACTTTTTAATACAGTCCTAGAGGATTATGACATAATGGGAGCATTTTTAGACAAACAAAGATGGAAGAGCATAATGCCTAGGGGCGGGGTAATGAGTTGCGATATGAGCTAAGCAGCATGCAAGGTTGGCGTATTGAAATGGAGGATGCACATAGGGCTGTGATTGCTTTGCCAACTAGACTTGAAACATGGTCATTCTTTGCTGTGTAGGACGGGCATCATGGTTCTTAGGTTGCCAAATACTGCTGTGAGCATTTGTTAGATCACATCGCCAATAACCAGGGTTTTAAAGGGTCTGCAGGAGCCCCTTCTGTGAAAAATGTAAAGAATGGAATCAGAACAGGTTTCCTGGAGATTGATGAGCACATGAGAGTTATGTTAGAGAAGAAAGATGGTGCAGATAGAAGTGGGTCAACAGCTGTAAGTGTCTTACTTTCTCACCAACATGCTTATTTCACCAACTGTAGAGACTCTAGAAGTTTACTTTGTAGGAACAGAAAGTTCATTTCTTCACAAATTGCAAATCTGCTGGAAAAAGAATGAATTCAGAATGCAGGTGGCTCTGTAATGACTCAGCATGTGAAAGGCTCTCTGGCTGTATCGATAGCCCTTGGGGATTTTGATTACAAATGTATCCATGGGAAAGGTCCTACTGAGCAGCTTGTCTCACCAGAGCCTGAAGTCCATGATATTGAAAGACCTGAAGAAGATGATCAGTTCACTATCCTTGCATGTGATGATATCTGGGATGTTATAAGAAATGAAGAGCTCTGTGGTTTTTTAAGATCCAGACTTGAAGTCACTGATGATCCTGAGAAAGTTTGCAATGAAGTAGTCGACACCTGTTTATACAAGGGAAGTCGAGACAACATGAGTGCGATTTTGATCTGTTTTCCAAGTGCACCCAAAGTATCAGCAGAAACAGCGAAGAAGGAGGCAGAGTTGGACGAGTACCTGGAATGCAGAGTAGCAAAAATCATAAAGAAGCAGGGGGAAGGTGTCCCTGACTTAGTCCATGTGATGTACACATTAGCCAATGAGAAAATCCCCAGCCTGCCACCTGGGAGTGAAATGGCAAATAAGCAGAATGTTATTGAAGCCATTTATAAAAGACTGAATCCTCATAAAAATGATGACACTGACTCCACATCAAATGATGCTATGTGCTAAAACTGCTCATCTAGCCATGGAATTTACCTTCACCTCCAAAGTTGAGGACAGCTCAGCTTTGTTGAAATTCTAACATCTGTCCTCAACTTTAAGGAAGGGGATATGACATGGGTGAGAATGATTATACCAGAGAACTTCAGTAGTACAACTTCTGGCTCAGAACTGATTTTTTTTTTTTTTGTAAATTTGACATGTAAACGTGATTTCAAACCATAATTCAAACATACCTTGATCCTCTAGGTAGTACCAGCTGGTACTAATTCTACTGAAACGATTCCAAAAAAATCTAGGAGGACGGAGTCCTCCCTAACTCATTCTATCAAGCCAGCTTCACCCTGAAACAAAAATCTCACAGGACACAACAAAAAAGGAAAACCACAGGCCAATATCCATTATGAAAATAGATGTAAAAATCCTAGCAAACTGAATCCAGTGGCACATCAGAAAGTTAATTCACCGTGATCAAGTAGGCTTCATTCCTGGGGTGCAAAGTTGGTTCAACACATGCAAATCAATAAATTTGTCACATCAACAGAATTGAAAACAAAAATCACATGATCATTTCAATAGGCACAGAAAGGGCTTTTGATAAAATCCAACATCCTTTCATAATAAACCATCAACAAACTAGGAATCAAAGGAACATACGTCAAAATAATAAGATCCGTTTATGAGAAACTCAGAGCCAACATCATACCAAACAGGCAAAAGCTGAATGCATTTTCCTAAGAACTACAGCAAGACAAAGATACCCACTCTCAACCACTTTTATACAACATAGTACTGGAAGCCTTTGCCAAGGTAATCAGGCAAGATAAAGAAATAAAAGGCACACCCTAATAGGAAAGAAGAAGTCAAATTATCTCTCTTTGCAGACTTTATATACCCTAGAAAACCCTGAAGACTCCACCAAAAGGCTCCTGGCACCTGATAAACAACTTCAGTAAAGTTTCAGATACAAAACAGTGTACGAAAATCAGAGCATTTCCATACACCAATAACATTCAAGCTCAGAGCCAAATCAAGAACACACTCTCATTTGCAATTGCCACACACACAAAAACAAATTACCTAGGAATACATCTAACCAAGGAGGTGAAAGATTTCTACAAGGAGAACTAGAAAACACTGTCAAAAGAAACTACAGATGACACAAACAAATAAAAAACATTCCATGCTCATGACTGGAAGAATCAATATTGTTAAAATGGCCATACTGCCCAAAGCAATCTACAAATTCAGTGTCATTCCTATCCAACTACCAATGTCATTCTTCACAGAATTAGAAGAAAAAAAAACATTCTAAAATTCACATAGAACCAAAGAAGAATCAACATAGCCAAAGCAATCCTAAGCAAAAAGAGCAAAGTTGGAGGCATCACACTACCCAACCTCAAAGCATACTATTAGGCTATAGTAATCAAAACCGCATGGTACTGGTACAAAGGCAGACACATAGACAAATGGAACAGAATAGAGAACTCAGTAACAAAGCTGTGTACCTATAGCCATCTGATCTTTGACAGAATCAGCAAAAACAAGCAGTGAGGAAAGTACTCTCTATTCAATAAATGGTGTTGGAATAGATGGCTAGCCATATGCAGAAGAAGAAGAAGAAGAACCCCAACCTCTCACCACATACAAAACTTATCTCAAGATGAATGAAAAATTTAAATGTAAGACCTCAAACTATAACAATCATAGAAGAAAACCTAAAAAAACACCAGTCAGGACATCAGCCTTAAGAAATAATTTATGACTCAGTTCTCAAAAGCAATTGTAAATAAAACAAAAATTGACAAGTAGGATATAATGAAACTAAAGAGCTTCTGCACAGCAAAAGAAACTAGAAGCAGAGTAAACAGTGCAAACATTTTAAAAAATCTATTTAACCATCTCATACCAGTTAGAATGGCGATCATTAAAAAGTCAGAAACAACAGATGCTGGAGAGGATGTGGAGAAACAGGAACACTTTTACACTGTTGGTGGGAGTATACATTAGTTCAACCACTGTGGAAGATAGTGTGGTAATTCCTCAAGGATCTAGAATGAGAAATATCATTTGACCCAGCAATCCCATTACTGAATATATATCCAAAGGATTATAAATCATGCTACTATAAAGACACATGCACACTTATGTTTACTGCAGCACTATTTACAATAGCAAAGACTTGGAACCAACTCAAATGCCCATCAATGATAGACTGGATAAAGAAAATGTGGCACATATACACCATGGAATACTATGCAGCCATAAAAAAGAATGAGTTCATGTCCTTTGCAGGGTTATGGATGAAACTGGAAGCCATTATTCTCAGCAAACTAACACAGGAACAGAAAACCAAACAATGCATGTTCTCACTCATAAGTAGGAGCTGAACAACATGGACACAGGGAGGGGAACATCACCAGGGCCTGTCAGTGGGTGGGGGAAAAGGGGGAGGGAGAGCATTAGGACAAATATCTAATGCATGCAGGGCTTAAAACCTAGATGACAGGTTAATAGGTACAGCAAACCACCATGGCACATGTATACCCATTAACAAACCTGCATATTCAGCAATGTATCCCAGAACTTAAGGTAAAATATAACATAAAAATTAAAAATCTATTTAACCTTTTATGCTACTGAAATTTCCTGCTTGTTTGTATTTCACCCTTACATAAGAAAAATGTATTTTATTGTTATATTAAATTCTTTAGGTCTCCTTGCTTACTGTGACCTTTCTCATCTTCAATTTGAAATGTTTTGATTTCAGAAGTTCTAGTGCATGTTGAAAGAAGTGATTGATTTTTGTCACATGTATGCTTGTCTGTCTAATTAGGATGATAGTACTACATTTACTCAGATATATTTGTGCATTTCAATGCAATATTAGGCTTTACTTTTTTTTTCCTTGGAAAGTATGATGAAAAATTGCCACAAAATTGCATTGCCCGAAAGATAAATTCTATTTGGTTTAATAAAGCACATTTTAGGAAATTTGGAAATGACTCACCCCTTGCTGTTCACTTAGTGCATTGGTTATGATGACCAACCTTAAGAAGGTAACCAACCTTAGGAAGGTAACTAACCTTAAGAAGGTAAACTTTTAGAAGAGAGGAGTGAACATCAACACTGACCTTGGTCTTATATTTAATTCTCTGTCTTCTTTCAGCTGGTATTACCATAAGTTGTTTACTGAATTACACATTTACCTAAAATAAGTCCTTTTTATGCAGCAATTATTGCAGGTGACATAGTATACACCTACTAATTGCATATGCTTCTTGATTTTTTTAAGAAAATTTTTCTGCTGGAATGACCACTGAGTATGAATGCAATTAGTGATTTTCTGCTACATTTAGCCACATTCTGGGTACTTGATGACACAAATGGCTTTTCTTTTGAGAAGATAAGCTTCATTTGAGTTACATACGAATTTTGTTGTTTATCTGATTAATGATCCTTAGACTGGCCACAGATGGATTATATGACCAGTAGGGACATATTTCTGGACAAAAAAAAAGTAATTAACCCTGTGTTTGTTTATTCAATAGATGAATTATAGCCATGTCCAGCATGAGGAAAAATGAGGATACAAAAAATTAGCTGGGCCTGGTGATGTGCACCTGTAATACTAGCTAGTCGGGAAGCTGAGGCAGGAGAATCGCTTGAACCCAGGAGGCAGAGGTTGCAGTGAGCCAGGATCACACTGCTGCACTGCAGCCCGGCGACAGTGCAAGACTCTGTCTCAAAAAAGAAAAGAAATTTTGCAATTATTTATATTTCTTCCTATATACAATTTTCATAATTAATCTTTCAGGAGTAGCTTAATCTCAGTGTAATTTACTTAAGCACCATGGACAAGCAAAACTTTTATTAAGATCTCATGTTTAGACAAGAAAGAAGGCGTGTTAATTACCTGATAATTATTTAGGGCTCTTCATATCCATAATGGGATGGGATTTCACCCAGTGACTCTTACAGCACCACTCTCTATTGCGGATTAAAATATGTTTAATGAATCATCTTCCAAAACCAAAGTCTCAGTCATCCCTCCTTCTATTCTTATGTGGTGTGTCTTCAAAAGCGCACGAACAGAACAAGAGTCACGTTTAACAGCACTGCAGCTTCCCAGCTCCACATGCTCTCCCATGCAAGTATTGTCCGAGATTCTTCTCGAAGAACAGCTGATCAGAAGTGAAACCTTTGGAACCTGAGAGGAAGAGCTAAGAGACTAAAAGCAAATCTAATTGCAGCTGTTCATGTCTTTTCCCCATGGTTTCTGAGTCCTCTTTCCCATTTCAAAATCCCCACTCTAGCCTTCAGGATCCTTGTTTACTCAATTTCTTGAGGTTCTCTTGTGCCTCTAGAACCCCTCTGAGCACAGTGAGGGTACGTTCTGCATGGACTGCCACACCCAGCCCTGCACAGCTCTCTCATAACCCTCACAGTGCTTTTATCCTTATGCTTCTCTGGGTGTTTGATCACGTTGCCTGCCATATACTGCCCCCAATTTACCCAGCCATCTATAGACACTGAGCCATCATATTTACGAATAAACACAAGATACCAAAATGGACATGTCATTTTGTATTTCTCTCTTTTTTTTTTCTCAAGGCGACTAATGAAAAGGTTTTAACAAAAATAGCAGTGGAGCCCAGTGACTTCTCCAAGATAATTTGTGAAACTCCTTCATCACACAAATATGACAGTTTCAACAAACATGCTCTCAGCCACCCCACACATCGATGCAGTCTTTAAACTGTTCCTGTTACAGCCCCTCAACTCTATACCACCAATCTCCCAAAAACGCTTTCAGGATTTAAGCTCCAAGCAAAATAGTAAAAATGTATCCATGAAATGTTTAGAAATCCAGCGGGTTTCAGAAATACTGAAGGGCTTGGGATAATGAGATTGATTGAATATCTTCACCAAATGCCTGTCTTTGTGGTTAGCTGGGAGTTGAACACCATCTTGTGAACTGTCAGGAATAACTGTAGTTATGATTTTTATTAGTCTCTGGGGGATAGAGTTACATTTTCTCCCATCTTCATTTTCAGGCAACTTTGCGGTGGACTTTTCTGCATCTTAATTTAGGAGATTGTGTATTAATGAGTATATACAAGTCTGCCAGACGGTATTTACAGGTAATAAATGATCCCTATTCCATATTTTTGAGATCTCATCAGCTAGACTTAATATGACTTTTTAAATCACGCACTTCAATGTGAATGTTTATATTTATTTGAGTCTCTTATTCCCCTCACATCAGGAACAAAACTCGAACAGGCAAAAGTACTTAAAATGAACCCTTGCAAAATTGTGCGTTTCAAACTTGTGAATGTGGTGAGCACTTTTGATGTTGCTTACTTCCTTTGTCTGACCTCCTTTCTCACCAGTGAGTTTTCCTTCTCCATTCCTGGGCCCTTCAGGTTAGATTCTGAACATGTGAATAACGTGTTTTAAATATTGCTCAAGCACTGGGTCTTTAAAAGACACCAACACCTCCTGTGGCATTGGAGGTAATTTTCATCAAAGGAAAGGGATTTCCTAGCAGAACAGAAGCAGACTATGTCCTTTTTTGTACCAGGTTAGAATAATTCTAACTTTACTATCAGGAAAACCTGACTGTGACCCATGAAAATGAGAACAGTTGTTCATTTTCAGTCTATTAGGAGAGTGAGAAACCCTAGAGTTAGATGCCCCACCGGAGCTCTGGATCCCACCCCTCTCACCTTTCCAGGACACTGCCCCAGAAATTCTGCCTCCCTCCTTGCATTATTACATGACACCTGTCTTGTATCATTTTTAACAGCAAAAAATGTACTTATATATATATATATATATTTTTTTTTAAATCCCTTGACCCCTTGTAATCATTCAGTTACTGTCTCATTCCTTTGCTTTTTTTTTTTTTTTTTTTTTTTTTTTGAGACAGGGTCTTGCTCTTACCTAGGCTGGAGTGCAGTGGCACTATCTTGACTCACTGCAGCCTCCACTTTCTGGTCCCCAGAAATCCTCGTACCTCAGCCTCCTGAGTAGCTGGGACTACAGTAGCACAGCACCACACCTGGCTAATTTTTATATTTTTTGTAGAGATGGGGTTTTGCCACGTTGCCCTGATCCGCCCACCTCGGCCTCCCAAAGTGCTGGCATTGTACAGGCGTGAGCCACCGTGCCCAGCCCCTTTGCATCTTAACTGAACATTTTTTTTCAATTTTTTCAGGAGTTGTGTAAGTTCCCTACTTCCAAATACTCATGTGTTGTTTGTTGAACTAACTCCAGCCAAGCCACTTTACTGCGCTCGCTCTTGATAAGGTGGCCAAGAATCTTCACAGTCCCAGATCCAATGAGCAAGCACTCAGCCGTCACGTCACCGGACTTAGCAGCAGCATCTGATTTAGCCAATGATCTTCTCCTTTTCAAAACATTTATTTCGCTTGGCTTCCAGGACGCCATTGCCTTTTAGTTCTCCGGCTTCATTGCCGAGCCTCTTAGTCTCTGCAGCTGACGGCTCCTCATCTGCCAAGTGCTCAGAGTTAAATGTCCTCTGAGGTCTGTCTGTCCATATCTGTATCTACACAATTTTCCGAGGTGATCGCGTCTACTTTCCATGGCTTTTAATACATATATAGACTGACAATTCCCAAATTTCTGTCTCCTGCCTGGACCTCTCCTCTGATCTCCAGATTCCCATACACACTGTGGACTGGATAGTCCCACTCGAGTATCAACTAGACATTTCAAAATTAGCATGTCTAAAACGAAATTCCTGGCCGGGTGTGGTGGCTCACTCCTGTAGTCCCAGCACTTTGGGAGGCTGAGGTGGGTGGATCCCCTGAGGTCAGGAGTTCGAGACCATCCTGGTCAACATGGTGAAATTTAATCTCTAGTAAAAGAACAAAAGTTAGCCAGGCATGGTGTTGTGCCTGTAGCCCCAACTACTCAGGAGGCTGAGGCACGAAAATCGCTTGAGCTCTGGAGGCGGAAGTTGTCGTGAACCGAGATCACACCACTGCAGTCCAACCTGGGCGACAAAGGCAAAAATCTGTCTCAAAAAAATAAATAAAACCAAATTCCTGTTTCCTCGTCCCACTCTACTTCATTTCTGGCAATCATCCCGAGGTCAGTTTAAGTTATGTGAAAACTCTTTTCAAGCAGTTGCTCAGAAAGAAAAACAAACAAACCTTGCCATCATCCGTGATTCCTCCTGTTATTCCTCATATCCAAACCCTCTACTTTTCCACCTATTTTGAGTGCTGCTCTGCCTCCTTCCGCATTCAAGCCACCCTCACCTGTCCCCTGGTTTAATAAAATCCCTCCTGATTCCCTGCTTCCATGTTTTATCTCCTGTTCCACTGCCATCCCTATACCATGTTTATCACCTTACAACCGTCACAATAATCCTTTTAAAAGATTAGTCCGAGCAGTCTTTCATCTGCTCAAAACCCTCAACTGACTTTACTTTTTACTCAGAATAAGATTCAAGAATCTTGACAATGGCTTAGAATCTTATTAATGACACCACCTGCCACCTCCCTGATTGCATTTATTTTTTTATTTTTTATTTTTTTGAGACCGAGTCTCGCTCTGTCACCCAAACTGGAGGGCAGTGGTGCGATCTCAGCTCACTGCAAGCTCCGCCTCCCGGGTTCATGCCATTCTCCTCCCTCAGCCTCCCAAGTAGCTGGGACTACAGGCATCAGCCACCATGCCCGGCTAATTTTTTTAAATTTTTGTACAGGTGGGGTTTCACCATGTTGGCCAGGATAGTCTCAATCTCCTGACCTCATGATCTGCCAGCCTTGGCCTCCCATAGTGCTGGGATTACATGTGTGAGCCACAGGCCTGACCCCTGATTGCATTTCTTAGCACATGACACAGTCCTTATTCTGCTCCAGCCACACAATCTCTATGTGTGACTCAAAAATGCCCAGGAAGTTCAGGCCCTAAGGTCTTTCACTCACTGTTCTCTCTGCGCGGGCTAACGAGTGACATGAGTCACTCTCAGCTATCTTAGGTCTTGCTCAAACATCACCCTATCTTAGGTGGCATCCCTGACCATCTTGCAAAATAGCAGCAGGACCCCAGTTAAGTTCCTCTATTTTCCTTACCTTATTTTTCTCCGTTACATTTAGCTCTTTATTTATTTAGTTAGTTACTTGTTTATCTCAGTCTTCCCCGGGCCCCATAAAATGCATGCTCCATGAAAATAAGACTTTTGCCAGTTTTCACAGGTTTTTTGTTTTGTTTTGTTTTGTTTTTCCTCAGTGGCTATGTTACAGGCGTTTGAATCAGAGTAACTCCATCTTGAATAGCAACTGAGTAAAATAAGGCTGAGACCTACTGGGCTGCATTCCCAGACAGGTAGGGCATTCAAAGTCATAGGATAAGATAAGAGGTTGGCACAAAATACAGGTCACAAAGACCTTCCTGATAAAACAGGTTGCAGTAAAGAAGCTGGTCAAAACCCACCAAAACCAAGATGGCGATGAGAGTGACTTCTAGTTGTCCCTACTGCTACACTCCCATCAGTGCCACAACAGTTTACAAATGCCATGGCAACATCAGGAAGTTAAAGTATATGGTCTAAAAAGGAGAGGCATGCATAATCCACCCCTTGTTTAGCATATAATCAAGAAATAACCCTAAAAATGGGTGACCAGCAGCCCTTGGGAGTGCTCTATTGAGTAGCCATTCTTTTATTCTTTTACTTTCTTAATAAACTTGCTTTCACTTTACAAACTCACCCTGAATTGTTTCTTGTGTGAGTTCCAGAACCCTCTCTGGGGGTCTGGATCGGGACCCCTTTCCTATAACAGCTAAAACAGTGCAGGCATGTAATAAGAGCTCAATAAATGTTTGTTGTATAGATGATTAAGTGACCAGAAAAGTCTCTAGCCGTATTGCTTGGAGTTTTCAGAAGAAGCATGCTGTAGAATCTTAGGGTGTGGAGGGAGACCAATAGAAGACAATGAAAACTGTAGCAGGTTAAGAACAAGTTGTATGTTTCTTGTGTTTGAAAAAGGGTGTTACTATAGCTGTGCCATGAATGTCTCAGTGTGCATAAAATACTAAGAAGGCATCTTTTATATTTCTACATTCTGCAGAGCAGGCTGACAGGTGAGCAGATAGTACAGGCCGGGGATAAGTAGTCATAAAATCAGTATTGCTCTGAAATCTGTTCATCCCTAGGAGAAAATGTCTTTCCCTCCCCTCTCCTCCCCTCCCCTCCCCCTCCCCCCTCCCCTCCTCCTCCCCTCTCCCCTCCTCCCCCCCTCCCCCTCCCCCCTCCCCCCTCCCCCCTCCCCTCCTCTCTCCACTCCTCTCCTCTCCTCTCCTCTCCTCTCCTCTCCTCTCCTTCCAGACATAGTCTCACTCCTGTCATCCAGGCTGAAGTGTAGTGGCATGATCTCAGCTCACTGCAGCCTCAGCATCCCAGGCTCAAGTGATCCTCCCACCTCAGCCCCCGACGTAGCTGAGACTACAAGCATGAGCCACCACACCTGGCTAATTTTTGTATGTTTTGTGGATACGGTTTTCGCCATGTTGCCCAGGCTGGTCTCAAACTCCTGGGCTCAAGCGATCTGCCCACCTTGGCCTCCCAAAGTGCTGGGATTACAGGCAAGAGCTACTGTGCTCACCCTAAGAGAAAACGTCATCTACGATGTTGTCAAGTGGTGGTGTCAGAAGAAAGCTACAAAGAGCTAATTTGCCATGAATCTTTTATGTTTCTCTAAGTTTTGGGAGCGTGGCACTGATTTCCCTGTGTTCTGGACTATCCATTCAAGGAGCAGCTATGGACATAGAGGTAGTGTCTCCTCTGTAGCAAAGGATGTTTGCTTATAACCTTGGAAGATAGAGGAGTATGTCCCCTTGGACATGCTTGCTGCCCGTTATAAACAATTGGGGTTCCCAAAGCTCTCAGGGTCCTCTCCTGTAGTGCAACCTACTGAATGTGCAGGGGCCATCTGACCCTCTTTGTGTTGACCTGTGGTACAAGGAGCTCAGGAAACCGGCACAAACATGCACATGTTCTGGCCGCTGCTGTTGTTCGATGAACTGTTTTTCATCTATGACCTGGGATCTTATGAGGTCTGTCAACATCCATGAAACTGGGGCAGCCACACTTGTTAGCTTGCAATGAGAGTGAGATTTCAGACCATTCATAGTTCTCAGCAGTTCTGGCATTAAATGTGGGATGCTGAAAAAGGTTTGCCTTTCTAGAAGGAAAACAATGAGGACCTTATGGGCTGATGAACAAGGCTTGAGAAAAGTCCATGGGAATTGATAGTAAATATGATGACCAAATTGTATGGTTAGCTGGACAATCAATAGAACTTCACCACTGCCCACTGATGAGGAACTGGGAAGGTGGTCACAGCTGACAATATGAGGAAGCAGGTTCAAAAAATCTAACAAATACTGTCATTGTTGTCAACTCTCCTCCAGGCAGAGGAACTTCCTTGAGAAACTCATGGTTAATCGGGTGCACTGAATTATAGCAACCTGTACTAAGATTTATCTTAGGTCAGCAAAAATTTCCACCTCTTTCTGACAACAGTTGCATAGCTGAATGTGTACACTGAGTGTGAAAGGAGGAATCTTTGGGACCATGATTAGGGGCTGAACTAGGCTAATTGTTAGAGCGCTGGCTGGTTCCCTTGAGACGTATGCTAAGGAGGAATGGTAGCAGCTGGGCCCTCTTCCAGTTCAGTCCTTCCTGCAGTTCACCGGGCCAATTGTGGATCCACTTAAGACAACTGTACATGGACTTAGAGGTGGTTATTTTTGTTTGGGTTTTGTTGTTTGTTTGTTTGTTTTGCAGTGCATCCTGGCTGCTATAAGGGAGCATTAGCCTTGTCAAGGAGATTTCTTGATATAGTTAAACTCTTGGAGAAACCATAGAAGAGACATTGACTAGTATTCTGACTCTTACTGCTCCTGATTGGATTTACAATGTTGATAAAGGAGACCCACTGGAGAATGAGATATTGACCCAATGAAATCTATATAAATTCTTGTGGGCAGCCTCACCACCATGGAAAATTTCTATAGTCTTTATATTGAAATAAGGCAAGAGCTTAAGTGATATTAGCATGAAAATAGAGTTGCAGGTGTCCCATATTAAAGGGACCTCCTTTAAAATGTTGCCCCTGTAAGAGCCAGTCAAGTATTAGTTGGCCTGAGGATGCAAACCTAGTGGTCCCAGCTGGAAAACAGTGTGACTGCTGACGAGTTTTGGGGTTCTCATGGTGTAAACAAGAGGACCCCTCCACCCAGGAGAGTATTGGCTGGGATGAACATATTTGCAGTTCCTTCGGTTGAACCAAAGCTGCTGCTATACTGCTCAAAACTAAAGGTAAATGTGAAGCCACTTGCACAGAGCTTCCCTCTGTCTGTGCTATCCTTCACTCTTTCTCTACCCTGATCTCAGCCACTTTAAGGAGACAGAAGATTAGAGGTGGAGTTGAGGTCTGTTTCCAAGGTGGAATCAAAGGTTATATCCACCTACTGGAATATGTTTGGGAATTTTGAACAGGGGAAGGATTCAAACTTTTATGCTTTTTGGGTATGGGCACCTAGGGAACTATCCTATGCAGACCCATGAAAGAAAATGGGTGTAGATTCAGCTAATGAGGTTGGGGAAGGGTTCACGGTGCGAAAAGAAGGTTAACGTGACCTTATGGCCCTAGTCAATGTTCTGTTGTTGATGCTTGTACATATGAATGTATAGTAGACGTGGGTGTGTCATATGATTGTACTTCTTTGTCCCATACTGCCAGAGACAATTTTTTTGACTGAGAAGAGCCACACGTAGAGAACTTCTAGTGGGACACAGAAATAGCTCCATACCTTATGTTTTTTTCCTCTCCTAGGTGTTCTATCAGAAATCATACAGCATCTTGGGGGAAAGGAAGATCATAGCCTTGTTGAAGGACTTAGAGGTAGAAAGAATAGCAAGAGATGCATTAGCCCAATACAACAGCTTTATACAGTCAGTGGAAAAAACTTAACAGGACTAGAGTTTCACAGGAGTAATCAACTTGAATTCAGTTATTGTTCCAAATGCGTCAGCAGTTGCAGACATTGTAAAGGTGATTGAATTCATTACACAGATTGATAGCACTTGGTGTGTTGTCTTAGATACTGCTGAAACCTATTTTGCCATAGGCCCAGCACCAAGGCATCCGGATCAGTTCTCATTCACGTGGGAAGGTCTCCAATGTATGGCTGCCGTACTCCCTGGGTGTTGCTTAAACTTCCCTGCAATTTGTCACCAAGGAGCAGGTGAGGATTTAGCACAAGTGTCTCTGTTCTTTAATTTCCAAAGTTTTTCTTATGTGTATGTTACCAAGTCAGAATATTCATCCTCAATGGCCCTGACTGTGGTATTATCACACTTTCTCTAGCGGGAGTAACTGATAAATTCTGAAAAACTGCAAAAGAACTGCTTGCCAAGTAAAGTTTTTCATGGAACAATGTGGGTGGATTCACAATGCTGAGTCCCTCTGGCAGTCAAGGAAGACTGCTGTCTCGTCAGACCTTAAAGTCAAAAAAAAAAACAAAAAAACCAAGAACCAAAAAGATGCCACATTTTTGGGCTCTTTAAGAACTGGAGATAGAATGTACCTCTCTTGGGAGATCTGCTTATCTTTTACATTGGCTTATCCAAAAAGCATAATTTGAATAGGGCCTAAACCAACAGTCTCCACTGAAAGGTGTTCAGTAAACTGAAATATGCTTTCCATTCTGGGAACCCACAGCCTTAACATCCATCTTGAGTGACCAATGATTTGCTACTTTGTGCCTCTGATAAAGAGAAGCTGCCTCCATTCAGAGGTGCCCACTAGGGTCTGGACTTGTCCACTCCTTGAGACAGACAGTGCAGCCAGGGAGAGGATAAGTCCTGACCCCAATGGGTATGCTGAATGGAGACCGCTTCTCTACCAGAGGCTCAAAGTAGCAAATTATAACGCCCTTTATAAAGCAGCTTCTGGCTCTTGTTGACCTAAAAAACATGACCTACAGAGGTCTTGTGACTTGCTGAACTGATATTGTCATTTGGCGGTGGGTGGGTCAATTCAGAATCAATGACAAGTTGGGAAAGGCCCAACAAGCCTTGGCTGGTGAAAGGAAACAGCATATTTATGAATGCCACCAGCCTGGCCTCAGCACTTTCTTAGCATCCTGGCAGCAACTTTACATAAAACATGGTAACTATCTTTTTGGTAGATTCTTTATCTCCCTTTCTGTCACCTGAGGCTAAGCTGCTATCTCAATGGAGCCTTCAGTCCACAGTGGTCCCCTAAATGCCTATGGCTGGTTCACTGATGGTTTGGCTGAGTTGAATTACAACAATATCAGCAAGGCTGCTGGGGCTGTTGAATCTTAGTGGCAGCTATGCAGAAAATGAACGTGGTTCTCTCTAGTAAGTGGGCACAGCTCAAGGCCATTCTCTTTGATCTGGCAAGTATAGTCCTTAGTGAACTTTGTTAGATTTTTACTGACTCTTAGGCTGTTCCCAGTGGCCCAGCTGTTTGGCATGCCACTTGGAAAACCACAGACCTACAGATTCAATATGTCCTTTTTGGGATCAAGAACTGTGAAAATAATTCACAGCTGTTAATCAAAACATGTGGACCACTCATGTAGATACACCACATGAGTCTGTTTTCTGATAAGACCACCGGAAGTGAGCAGCTGATTGAGCTTGCACCACCCAGGATGTCACCTTGGCTGCCTGAATCCATCATGGTATCAGGCCTGCTAACATATCCACCGACATAGACTGGATACAGAGGAAAGGACCCTGTATTTCTGATGCAGAAGCCACCATGCAAGCCAGACCTGGGACTCCTGCTGGAAGCTGAACAAACAGCTTACCTGAAGGTGAGGCCACATTGTTTGGGGTACTGCACAAACCCATTCTTGGAAGCCTACACTAAGCAGTCAGGTGGTGGTGTTTCACCACTCTTGATTTAATTGAGGTTCCACTGTGGCTGTTTGAGTTTGATCATCTGACCCTGTGGCATTCTAGGGGGGTAGAAAAATGCCCCCCATGAACATAAAGGGCAGATTGGACTGGCTGGCGTCATGCAGTCCCTCCAGAATAAGGATTGACTGCATTATGCAAACTGATCTGGAAATGCCAGGGCTCACCAGCCGTTTGGGCAGCCACACTGGAGGCCCTGGGACCTTTGCCCAAAAACTGATGTGGGTGCTACTTGGGCCACTCCAACAAATGTAAACAGTGCCTTCTTTCCAGGGACTCCATGTCCTCACAAGAACTGTGCTTCTTGTGTGAAGCCACGCATTTGTTACTCTCTCCTTGAAAACACGGTGACTCATACCTTAGGGTGGTCATAAGAAACCTCTCAGATGACCTCAAGGATCCCTCCAAAATGAGGCTGTCTTTGGTTTATCCAAAGAGCTTCCTGGAGGGGTAACTGACATATTTTTTTATGTGCAACCTGTGGGCAGTTATCTGTGCATTGGAAGTCCTTCAATTAGAAATGGTGATACAAAATTTGTCCCTGATTTTAGCTCAAGTGATCAGTGGTGCCAACTTTGCCCTGGAAGACAATCAAATCAGTTTCAGCTCACTGGCCAGGGTTGTTATGGATGATACCATTGCCCTATATTTTCTGCTTGCAAGCCAAGGCAGGGTCTGTGCAAATGCTAATACATCCTGCTATACGTGGATTAATGCCTTGGGTCAAGTGAAAAGGTCGATACAGAAACTGATGGTTTATGGGATTTGTTTAGCTGGTTAGGCCTGGGATCCCAGGAGCCATAATTGAGGTCACTACTGCTGCTTGGAGTCTTGTTGGTAATAGCCTCAATTAAGTACTACATAAGACAAATTGAAAGTATGTGTTCCAACCTCTTTCTGTCAGATTAATTAGAGTGGTTATTAGAGTGGCATACTCAAGGAAAATTCATCAGAATCCAGGATGGTAGAGAAACAAGGGGTAGATGTTGGGAGATAACCCATCACAGGATTCTTACATTTATCCATATCTTGTGACTTTCTTTGTTTTGGATTGTCTTTTAGAGGATGTTTGTCCAGAAAACAGCCATGGAAGATAGTTTCTCTCTAGAGCAAAGGACAGACATATTTGCTGTCTGGTATAATAAAGGTATTTTCCCCCCTGTGGATCAAAGGGCAAACATGCTTACTGTCAATTATAAAAAATGTGGGTTCCCAAAGCTTAGGTTTCCTCTCCTATAATGCAGCACACTCACATGCAGGTGTCATGGGGCCCTCTTTGTGTTGCTGCCTAAGAATTGGCATTTATGAAACCAGAAAAAAATTACTGTTATTCTGGCTCGGCTATTGCTTTGAGTAATAAACCATCCTTTATCTCTAACAAGGAACCTAATGCCTTCTACCTACCTCATGAAATGGTGGCCAGCTAAGTTGTCGGATTGCAAGAAGGAGAGAATCTCAAACCATTTATAGTTCTTGACAATAAGTTCCAGTGAATTCAAATTATGTTCGATTTATCCCTCTATTTGGGAGGAATCATCAATTTTGTATATAAACATGCAGTCTGATTTTGCAGTTAGAAAGATGGAAGGCCCAACAGTCACCTCTGTAGGGTAAAGTTTACTAAAGAAAATAAGAGTGGCTGTGTTATTGTGGAAGGACTTATCCTCAACAAAAGGTGGATCCTCAAAAAAATGGGATGAGGCAGAGAGTCAAAAACGACCAAGGAGAGAGTGTTTCTCAAGGGCCCAAATGATGCTGAGGTCCTAAGCAGATTCTGTAAGTTTAATTCTATCCTGCATTATGTAGTAGAATGTATTGTGTTTCAGAAGTGCTGTAATTGAAATGTGTAGTTCATTCAGTAATGAATAATGGGAGGTCCCGTCCAGCAGAGGGAGAAAGCATCAGGATATAGCAGGCAACACTCGGGGCAAGGAAAGGTAGTTGTCAACTGACTTTGTTCTTTAGGAGGAAGAATCTTGGACCACTCTTCTCTTTTCCCACTTTGCTCTAGCCACCCTGACCTTTGGTTTCTTCAAACACACAAAGCTTTTCCCCTTTATTGGGATATTTTATGAGCTATGACATCTGCCTGAAATGTTCCTTCCCATGATTCTAAAAAGACTAGCTATGTCTTGCATGCATTCAGTTCATTCAGCAGTTAGTGAGACCCTGTATGTGCCAGATTTTGCTCCACATTTTGGGGATAAAACCCCAAAAGAAGCTATGCATTAATACAAAATCCTGCCCTCATGGAACTTATATTCTAGTAGGGCGTAGGAGCACAGACTATACATTATGTAAATAAATAAACCAAGTGCTGTTTCAAATCATGGCAAATGCTGTAGAGAAAAAACAGCTGGCAAGAGAGATAGTGAATGGCAGAATAACAGTGGGGATTTTACACAGGTGTAGGGAACATCGCACTAGCAACATGGGAACAAAGAAGAGAGGTCAGGGGTGAGTTGTGTAGATACCTTGGGGAAGATAGGTCAGAGCAGAAGAAATAAGTACAAAGGCCCTGAGGTAGAAGTGTGCTATGCTGTGTGCATGGCTGGAGTACAGGGGAAAAGGAATGAAGATGGAGGAGGAGCTAAGGTCATGCAAGTACTGAGGCTGAATCATGTCGAGTCTTGTAGTCACTGTGGGGACTTGGATGCTGCTGTGTGAGAAGAAACAGAGTCTCCATACTGTGGTGGGCTGAAATGATGGATGATTAGATTGACTGAGGAGAGAAGGAACTATCAGAGAGACAGGAGAGCATATCTCAGGGTAAGTCAGAGAGCAAACGATCTAGTGCAAAAGTGGAAAGAGGCACCTTACATAGAAGCACAGGAAGTTCTTCCTCCAGATCAGCAGGAGAAGGCAGCAAAATGGGTAGGATTGGTTGTTGGGAGCTTAGGAAACATCTCTTCTCATTGCTTTTATTTTTGTTTTCCCCCAGAGAAACAGGAGGCAGGCTCCTTAGAGAGGTTGAGAAAAGGAGATATTGGGGCTATGCAGAAATAGTAGGTGGCCAGGCATGGTGACTCATGCCTGTAATCCCTTCACTTTGGGAGGCTGAGGCAAGTGGATCACTTGAGACAAGGAAATTGAGACCAGCTTGGGCAACATGGCAAAACCCCATTTCTACTAACACTACCAAAATTTCCTGGATGTGGTGGTGTGCACCTGTAATCCCAGCTACTGGGGAGGCTGAGGCGCAAGAATCACTTCAACCTGGGAGGGAGAGGTTGCAGTGAGTTGAGATCACACCACTGCACTCCAGCCTGGGTGACAGAGCTAGGCTCTGTCTCAAAAAAAAAAAAAAAAAAAAAAAGGGAAAAGAAAAGAAGTAGGTATACAATGGACTAGAAAAATGCAATATGATTTTCAGCAGTGTCAAGTGTCCTCTAGAGGTCCCGGATCATGAATTTCATATGAGACTTCTCATTATGGCTGTGTGTTTCTACTCTAGGCTAAAATTCAACTGTCAGTACAGGTGAGAAGTAAGCTAGTCACTGTTTGTATCTCAAAAATGATCTATTGAGATAAATCTCTTTCCCATTTGAAAGTGGCCACTCAGTAACATCAGCCCAATTTAATTCTTTGCCTTGAATACACCACTATGCATGTTTCTTATTAACTTAGTTGTCTTGATGTTACTTGTTTCTTACACAGAAATATGAGAACCAACCTATTTGTACCTCATTCACAATGTTAAGTTTGAAACATTGCTTGGTACATATTAGGTGTTCATAATATTAAATAAATGATGACTTCCATTAAAGGTGGGTAGAGGGTGTGTGTGTGTGTGTGTGTGTGTTACAGGTTGGCTAATCAGAGATTCATTTGTTTTCCAAGTACAAATCCAGCTGGCAAACAGACATCCAACCCATGAACCACGACAGTCTCCTACACATCTATGGCTTTTTTTATGTTAGAAAGAAAAAGGAATGTCTTGGATGCTCCTTTAAATGCTAAGAAACAGTTCAGTAATTTCTTTGTCACGGGTTGAGTTTTCACACTGGAAGACAGATGATGCAGGTTGGCCTCATGGATGACCTGAGAGATCATGGCTTGTTTGAAGCCCGGTTGATGAGCGGAAATGGTGAAAGAGCATGTACTTATTTTATGAAGATACAAAAACAATCAATAGAAGACCTATGACCTTACCAATAGTTCAAAGCAGTCAATTATTTACAACGTAAAAGGCAGAGCTTAAATGAACTTTCTCAATTTCTCACTTTCAATTATTTTTTCCTACATGTAAGACAAGAAGAAAGGGAATGGTTTTGTATTTGAGCATTGGCAATGATGTGAAACTTACCGGGAGAAAATCAGGCCTAATATAAAAGAGAAATTCTAACAGAGCTGGCCAATGATGGAGCAGTATCTCTCGAAACAGTGGTCTCCCCAGTCTTGTCATCCAAGCAGAAACTGGATCAGATGATTTCTAATCCAGTTTACAATGCAATGTAAACCACACATTCAGAGGAGCAGGGCTATGCATATAAATTAACATATTGTAAAACAACTCATAGGACCTCTAATAATTTTGTGCATAATGATAGGATTATTGCTTTTTACCACTATGGATAATCATATTCCACTATGGATAATCATATTTCAAGATGCCTACGTGTGTGTGTGTCTGTGTGTGTGTGTGTGTGTGCGCGCAGGAGTGTGGGTGGGCACTAAAGGGCTGGTTACCCAGTTAGCGTGTTATCTTTGCCTTTGGTTATTTTTCATCATTACATCAGCAACTCTAATAGCAAATAGGTAAACAGTAGGGCAGACAGATTGGCGACGGTAATTCAGCTGGCAACTCCCATCAACTATTTGCGTGGGGGAATGTTGTGAATTTTTTTCTAAGATAAAATCTCTATTCTCTCCATCCCCATTTCCATTACCCTGGGTTTAGTTCGTTCACTTTTTGACCTTGACTACTGCAGTCTCTTCTATACTTGCCCCCATCCAATCCGTTCCCCGTGTGGTAGTGTAAGTGCCACTTTTGAAATGCAAATTGAACCACGCCTCTCCCGTGCTTAAAAACCTCAGTGGCTTGTTGATGGGCTCAGTATCTATTCCTCAAGTTTTCAGGCTCCTTCAGGATATGAACCTCACAGTTGCTTCCGGTCACCTGTGTGGCCCCCTCCTCTCCTCACTTGTGACATCTCAGCCATGTTGAACTAAATTCATATCTTCAAATATACCTTGATTCTCAAGTTTGAGTTTTTACCAGTTCTCCTATAATTTGTGTGCTTTTCCTGGCAAACTCCTACCATCCTTCCAGTATCACTAAACGTTGCACCGGTACCTCTACCCTTCGAGGTAGAGGTTGTGAGGTAGGAGACTGGCAGGCCTTACTTCCTGGGTCAGACAGGATGAAGTGAAGAAACTGGCCAGAAACAGTAGGTGCCACTGAAGGCAACCTCTAGTTACCCTCACTGCTCATTAGTATAAGACACTCCCATCAGCACTATGACAGTTTACAAATGCCATGGCAAGGCCAGGCATGGTGGCTCATGCCTGTAATCCCAGCACTTTGGGAGGCCAAGGCAGGAGGATCACAAAGTCAAGACATGGAGACCATCCTTTCCAACATGGTGAAACCCCATCTCTACTGAAAATACAAAAATTAGCTGGGAGTGGTGGTGTGTGCCTGTAGTCCCAGCTACCTGGAAGCTGAGGCAGGAGAATCGCTTGAACCCAGGAGGCGGAAGTTGCAGTGAGCCAAAATCGCACCACTGCACTCCAGCCTGGCGACAGGGCCAGACTCTCTCTTGGGGGGGAAAAAAAGGCCATAACAACGACCCGTTAGTTACCACTCCTTATTCATAGCAACAACCCCAAGGTTACTACCCCTTTTCTAGAGATTTCTGAATAACCTGCCCCTTAACTTGCATATAATTAAAAGTGGGTATAAATACGGCTGCCCACAACCCATATGCTTCTGGCTCTGGGTGCACTGCCTAGGAGTTAGCACTGGTCTGCAAGGAACAGCTCTGGTTCAATCAACATTGCTGTCTACCACCACCAGCTCACTTTTATTCTTTCCTGGGTAGAGTCAAGAACCCTGACAGGGTAAGCCCCAATTTGGGGGCGTGTCTGCCCTGTATCAGTTGGGTGTCTTCTTTCCATACCGTTTTTCATTGTCATCTGCTTTTCGTTTTCCTTGTTATTTTTAAGGTCATTGAGAGCAGGGATTCTATATGTCCTGTTTCTTATCGCAGCCCCAGTGCATTTCATAGTTCTCGGCTCCTGGCAAATGTTTGATAGATCTTTTAAATTTTGTTCAGTGCAATAGATTTAGGATTGTAGTTTAATTATATATAATCTCTCTCTGCATATACATCTATGTAATTGGCACAGTCACAGGTTATATGATTTTGTTTATTTTTGTTAGAATGATTTGAACGTTCAGAATGCTATTAATTCCTAAAATTTCATGGCTTCATTATTTAATTAGGCATCTGTATGAGATCCTCTGTCAAACTTGTGAGCTGTCTCTGAAGACTGGCTGATAAATGAACGTACAATTAAAAAAACAAAAATAATGTTACCAAAGTCGACTGGTTGAGACGATATGAAACACCATTCTTGAAAATGCTATTTTCTATGATTTCATTGTGTAGAGACTGGAGGCTTGGCTGCTCTTGACTGTGTGATGACGCAGGATATCAGATCCATATTACGGTACACTGAACATTGCAAACAACTGCTGAGATACACTCACTTTGCTCCTCTGAGTCAGTGACATAAGCCGCCTCGGTGGAATGCACTGTGGCAGGTTCTGGGTGACACACAGAAAACAGAAAGGTGTTTGCTTAACACTCTGAGAAAATGTGGATAATGCTATTGGTTCATAGTCATGGGCATGCTTGAATGATGACACGGATTCTGTTTCCTTGAAATGGCAAGAGCTTTTAAACAAGCATATGTGAAGCTAAGCTTGAGGGTAAGAATTCCTGGCAGCTGAGGAAAGGGGAGGTGTAGCTTGCCAGTGCCATCTGCTTAATTTTCCTAATAATCTAACACCTGCCAATGAGACTCATCTTGTATCCCAAAATGGCTGAGAATCGTAGAAACACCAATAATAACTTCTTCCAAGCCCCTCGCCCTCATTACTAAGAGAGTGGCTTTCCAACTTACCTACTTAGTCTAAAACGATGAGGATGTTAGCATCTCTCAGTGCCATCATCAGTGCCATTAAGCCCTGTTTCCTGAGAACCTACAGCATTCTTGGCACACTCTGTTTGAACTAAGAGACTGATTAAATAAAAGGCTGCAGAGAGAAATTAACCTTTCACCTGATAGTATGCTTCCTTGATGCTTCCATCAGCCCTCAGGTAGGCAGTCTGGACTAGGATCCGATTTTCTTTAGTTTTCTTGTAACCAGTTTTGAAATTTAACTTTTTTTGTTGTTTATTTTTGTTTGCTTGTTTGTTTGTTTTTGAGATGGGGTTTCACTCTGTCACCCAGACTGGAGTGCAGTGGCGCGCTCGGCTCACTGCAACCTCCGCCTCCTGGGTTCAGGAGATTCTCCTGCCTCAGCCTCCCAAGTTGCTGGGACCACAGGTGCCTGCCACCATGCCCGGCTAATTTGTTTATTTTTAGTAGAGACGGGGTTTCCCAATGTTGGCCAGGCTGGTCTCAAACTCCTGACCTTAAGCGATCCTCCTGCCTTGTCCTCTTAAAGTGCTGGGATTACAGGTAAAATTTAACTCTTAAATAAGCACTTACCTCCACCACAAGAATGGAAGAATGCTTGTATTCTAATGTAAAACAACCAGAATTTAGTTTAATTAGTGTTCAAGGTCTAAACATGCCTTTCAAGTCAGAATTTTCTCCCAAATATTCTTGTCTGGTTTTCAAAAGTCCTCACAGGCGTAGTCCGTTAAAGCGCTCATCAACCCCATGAAAGAAAGGACTACAGAGGGACAGGGGGCAGGTCAGACCATTCAGGGAGTTTGAAAATGTTCCCCTGAAAGTTATGTACTTCTTCAGAATTATCCTTTGTAAATGAGAGAGAATAGGAATATTTGAGGAATAATAATTTACCTGGTATGACTACATAATCTCATTCGTCTCTCCAAGTAGTAAATAATTATGTTTCTTAATAAATATTGGGCTTGTGACTAAAGTTCAACCTGGCACATGTTAATTCTTTGAAGAATGGGAAGAAATTATGTGAACGGTCTTAATATCACCTCTGGGAAGCAGGTTATATTTTCATGGACACTTTCAATCTAGAAGAAAGAGGAATAAGTTGTGTAACAGTAGATACCCTGTGGTCGATTGATTTCTGTTGCATATTAAGATTCGATCTAGGAAACAGCTCCTATGAGGTGAAAGGATCAAATTCTCATCTTTGGGAACCACATATCATAGAAATAAGAACTGATCGGTTTTTGTGACAAAATATACAGAAGTCACTGGTAGTGGTCTTATTATTCTAAAGTTTTCATTGACATCATAAAATCCCTCAAATAATGTATTTTCCTGACAAATTTTTTAATAGACTGATGCACAGATACTCTAGGAAATACAACAATCAACAATAAATATATAATCCGTTGACAGGATTTCACGCAGACCAAGTCATCATGTATTTTGTATTTTCATTGCATTTTATATTCCATGCCTAGTTTTATTGTCAAGGATTGATTCTAATCCAACATTAATCAGCACATGAATATTTTCATTATTCTTTAATTAGTGCGTATGATGCTGATTGTAAAAATAGCTTGCTTACATGTAAGAATTATTTTTGAAACTAAGTTAAAAGAACTCTAAGAATTTAACACTCTATATAAAACAACAAAATGAAATAATATTTTTCTGAAAATGATGTAATTGGTAGCCTGATTTTACCCAGAGGAAATTTATAAATTAACTCACAGGAGGATGAAGTGAAAATACAGCTACCTGCATATTTGATATCCTGGAGAATGCCGAAGTTCTCAGTCTTGAGATGCAGTGTGGTAGGGTGGGTAAAATTTAAAAGGACATAAAAAGCATTGAGTATAGCAAACCACAGACCCAAAGTTATTAAGTTCATGACTTCCCTACTACCTTCGAATGCCATCTTATTCCACTCTAGTCTTTTTTTTTTTTTTTTTTTTGACAGCTCTGTTGCCCAGGCTGGAGTGCAGTGGCGCGATCTCAGCTCACTGCAACCTCCACCTCCTGGGTTCACGCCATTCTCCTATCTCAGTCTCCCAAGGAGCTAGGATTACAGATACCCACCACCACGCCTGGCTAATTTTTTTTATGTTTAGTAGAGATAGGGTTTCACCCTCTTGGCCAGGCTGATCTTGAACTCCTGATCTCATGATCCACCACCTCAGCCCTCCAAAGTGCTGGGATTACAGGTGTGAGACACCACACCTGGCACACCCTAGTCTGTCTTTAATGAGTTTTCTGTATGTTTCAAGTGTGTCTACCTGCGTGCATGTTTGAGTGAAAAATAAGGGAACTAGAAATGCACCAGGCAATCTTTTTTTCTCTATTCTACATCCTTGTTTGGTTCTAGATTAAAAGAGAAGAAATGGTTGCTATTGCAAATCTTTGTGAAAAACAAGAATTTTCAATTTTCCTACTGTCCTTTGAGTACTTTCTCTTTCGTAGCTTTCACATTATTTTGTCTTTCATTTTAAAGACAGTAAAATATTTTCCACTTAAAAGTAGTCTATATAGAGACAGACTGTACCTTTCAGAAGAATGTTTTCAATTCATATAAATTTTCAGGATAATATTTAATAACTTACTACTTCATTGAGATAGTGTCATATGGCCTCAATTTAAAATTTGTTTTCGGCTTTTATCTGGGACAAGCTTGCGTATAATGAAGTTGCAGTGGACTCTTTAGAGGTGTGAAACATTTGTGCTTAGTCTGCCATCTTAAACTGGAGTATAGTATAGATTTAAAAATCTTTTAAATTTAAAAGGTTTAAATTTAGTCATTTCATTGTATACAAAATTTATTAGTTTTGGTCAGAGTAACTATACAAATACATAATTTTGAAAACATCTCAAGAACTTATAAAGAATTAATTCCTATTTAAGTTAAATTGCTTGTCATATAATACATTTAAATATTTTAGCTAATAAAATTCTTTTTTTAATTTTTATTTAAAAATTCTTTTTTTTTTTTTTAAACAAACAAGCAATTGGATCATGCAGCATAGAACTTCTGAAATGTCTCTATCCAGGAGGATGAATTAGATGATCAGGACTGAATTTAGCTCTTTTCACTTCCTGGCATGTGAGCTCATTATGGCAGCCAGAATGCTTGGTGGTATGTTAGGCACCTGCTCTGTACCACCAGGCACTCTAGATTGCAGAGCTCCACCTGAGGCCCATTAATAACCTTATTGTCCATCTCTTTAAATAATCAGTGTGTGTGTAGGAGGCAGGGGCAGGGTTGGAGGTAAGGGAGTGGGGAGTTGTTGCAATGCTCAGATTGACCAGTTTTCAGTTTATATGTCTCTAAAAGAAGGAATAACGCCTCCCCCCCAACCCCATCCTGAGAGTCTCAGAGGGGTGTTTTCCAAAGAAAGTCAGGAGGGTAGTTCAAGAAAGGTTAAATGGCGGCTGAATAGAAAAACAAAAGAATGAAAAAATAGTATCCACAATAATTAATGTACTTTTAATACGCTAATGCTTATATTTTAAAGACATCTAGGCTAAGCCCTAAAAGCAAAGGAAACTTACCATTTCTGTCTTGACTTAGCAATGTATTGTTGTACCAATATGTAGGTGAGTTACAAAAGTGAAGATTTTTATTAGTCTCTTAATCTGTAGTTTCTTTCTATATGGGTAATAGATCTTCTTTTTAAAATTTCAGTAGTTGTGGAGGTATAGGTTACATGGATAAGTCCTTTAGTGGCGATTTCTGAGATTTTAGTGTACCCATCACCCAAGCAGTGTATACTGCAGCTAATATGTTAGAAATTCATTCCTTAGTGGATTAACACATTATCCTTTTTTCCTTTTTAAAAAATGCATTTTTAATTGAAAAATAATTGTATATATATATTAGGTACAATGTCATGTTTCTATACATGTATGTATTGTGGCATGATCCAGTTGGGCTAATACATCCATCACCTCACATATTTCTTTGTATTTCAGAAAATTTAAAATTGAATCTTTTAGCAAATTTTAAAAATATACATTGTTATTAACTGTAGTCACTGTGCAATAGGTAACCAGAACTTATTTTTTCCTGACTAAAACTTTCTACCCTTTGACTATCATCTCTCCTTTCCCTCTCCTCAGCCTCCTGTAGCCACCATTCCATTCTCTGCTTCGATGGGTTTGACTCTTCTGTATTTCACAATGAGTGAGATCCTGCAGTATTTGTCTTTCTCTGCCTAGCTAATTTCACTTAGCATAATGTCTTCTAGATTCATCTGTGTTGTTGCAAAGGATAGAATTTCCTACTTTTTTAAGGCTAAATGATATTCCGTGGTGTGTGTCTGTGTGTGTGCATATACACACACACATACATATGTATATATATACACACACACACATACACATAAAACACTTTTCAAATCCATTCATGATGGGCACTTCAATTTTTTCGTATCTTGGCTATTGTGAATAATGCTGCAATGAACATGGGAGTGCAGTCATTTTATATACAGTTTCAAATTTGTTGGACATCCTGTTTTTCCACATTTTATTTTCAATCCCAAAAGAAAGAGTGCTGGAAAATCTATTTTTAGTGTTTTGAGGAACCTCCATATTGTTTTCTAAAATGGCTGTACTGATCTACAGTCTCAGCAAAGACTGTACAAGAGTTCCGTTTTCTCCACATCATCACTTATCTTTTCATTGTTTAAAACTCATAGGCATTCTCATGGTTGTGAGGTGGTATCTCATAGTTTTAATTTATACGTTCATGATTATTAGTGTTGTTGAGCATTTTTTCATATATCTGGCCTTTTACATGTATTCTTTTGAGAAATGTCTATTCAGGTCCGTTGCCCATTTTTAAAATAGGGTTATTTATTTTCTTATTACTGAGTAGTTAGAGTTACTTATATATTTTATCTGTTAGTCCTCTATCTGATGCATAATTTGCTAACATTTTCTCCCCATCTGTGCGTTCTCTTCACTCTACTGCTGTTTTTGCTATACAGATTTTGTTTCACATAATCCCGTTTGTAGATTTTTGCTTTTGCTGCCTGTCCTGTTGGAGTTATATCCAAGAAATTACTGCTCAGACCACTACCGTGAAGCTTTTTCTCCTTTGTTTTCTTCTTGTAGTTCTACAGCTTCTGGTCTTATGTTTAATCCATTTTGAGTTGATTTTTGCATAAGGAATGAGATATAACTTCAAATTCATTCCTCTATAGTTTCCCCAACACCATTTATTAAAAACATTGTCCTTTCTCTATTGTGTGTTCTTGGCACTTTTGTCAAAAATCAATTGACCATAGATAAGTTGCGTTTTTTCCAGAGTCTGCATCCTATTCCACTGGTCGATGTGTCTGTTTTTATGGCAGTACCATGCTATTTTGAATACCATAGCTTTGTAATATATTTTGAAATGATGTAGTGTGATGCCTCCAGCTTTGTTCTTTTTGCTCAAGATTGCTTCAGCTATTTAGGATTTTCTGTGCTTCCATATACATTTTAGGATTTCTTTTTCTATGTTTGTGAAAAATGACATTGGAATTTTGATAGGGATTGCATCGAATCTGCTAGTGGATAACACATTAAAAAATGTCATACTTTGGACAGTATGAACATTTTAACAATATTCTTCCAGTCCATGAATATGCGATACATTTCTATTTATTTGTGCCTTCATTTTTTTCACTAATATTTTATAGTTCTCAGTAAACAGATCTTTCACCACAGGTTAAATTTACTCCTAAGTGTTATACTTTTTAATGCTATTTTTTTTTCCACTGGCAGCAATGTTCAGACAAGAAATTGATTTTTCTTTTCCTACCTAAGAAAGTTCCAAGTTCACTGAGGGTATATAAGTCTCTGGAGAATATAGTTTAAGTGCCACTAACCAATAGGTTTAATGGAAACAGGCTGTGCTGGGGTAACTTCCTCAAGATGATACATACAAATTTCAGTCATTCTTACCTAGTAACCACCGTGGCTTTCTTGTTAACGAGTAAACAGCAAAAGACATTTAGCCTCAGAAAAGTATCTTATCTCATTAATGCTACTGCATATCAAAGAAGTTAAAATTCACAAGCTGAAATAACATATCAGAGTTTTCATATCCACCACTAAGTATTGATTAATCCACAACAGTAAGTCAATTATGTAGTTATTATATATAAACATCAATACCAGACACTAAAGAGGATCTAGAAATGTAACAATCAGCAAAAACCAGGCTCTTGCCCTTAAGAAATTTAGAGGGCTCAAAGCCCTAGATAACAGGAAAAGGTATGTGGATAATCTTTTTAAGTTACAAGAGCAAAATATGTGCTATCTTTTCACTAACTAATGAAGTTAGTGGTGACAATAGGCAAAGTAAGCAAGATAATAAAAAAAGATGTTGTACTGTGTATTGGGCTACAGTTTTCTAGAAAAGCAATTTAGGATGTTGAACCCTAAATTAAGACCAATCCTTCTTTGTAGAAATGATGTGAGCATTGAAATAAAACCATGGCCCATGTATGTGAGAAAAAAATAAATAAATACTATTGTAAGTGGAATTGTTTTCTTAATCTTTTTCAGATACTTCATTGTCAGTGTATAGAAATGGTGATTTTTGTATATTGATATATATCCTACAACCTCACAAAATTTGTTTATTAGTTCTAATGGCTTTTTGCTGGAGTCTTTAGGGTTTTAAATCACATCATGTTATCAGAGACACGATTCATTCTTTCTTTTCAATTGGAATGTCTTTTGATTATTTTGACAAATTGCTCTGGCTAGGACTTCCGGGACTATATTGAATAGAAGTGGTGAGAGTAGACACCTTGGTCTTGTTTCTTCTCTTAGAGAAAAAGCTTTCAACTTTTTACTATTCAGATGTTAGCTTTTGGCTTGTCATACATGGCTTTTATTTTGTTGAGGAACATTCTTTCTATACCTAATTTGATGACAGTTTTTATCATGACAGGATGTTGAATTCTGTCAAACGGTTTCACTACATCTATTGAGATTAATCAAATTATTGTTGTCCTTTGTTCTGTTAATATGGTGAATTATATTTATTGACTGGTGCACATTGTTGAGCCATCATTGCATCCCAGAAATAAATCCCAGTTGATGGTGAATAATGTTTAATGTATTAGTATATTCACTTTGCTACTAGTTTCTTTTATTCTTGAGACAGGGTCTCACTGTGTCACCAAGGCTGGAGTGCAGTGGTACATTTATAGCTCACTGCAGCTTCATATTCCTGAGCCCAAGTGATTCTCCTGCCTTACCCTTACAAGTAGCTATGACTACAGGCACATGACACTATGCCTGGCTAATTAAAAAAAAATTTTTTTTTTTTGTGGAGATGGAGTCTTGCTATGTTATCCAGGCTGGTCTTGAACTCCCAGCCTCAAGCAATTCTGCCTTGGCATCCCAAAGTGCTGGAACTACAGGGCCACTTTGCTTATATTTTGCTGAGGACTTTGCATCTGTGTTTATCAAGGATGTTGTAGTTTTCTTTTTCTTTTCTTGAGACAGAGTCTCGCTCTGTTGCCCAAGCACAATCTCGACTCACTGTCACCTCTGCCTCCGGAGTTCAAGCAGTTGTCCTGCCTCAGCCTCCCAAGTAGCTGGGATTTACAGGTGCCTGCCGCCACACCCAGCTAATTTTTGTATTTTTTAGTAAAGACTGGGTTGTGCCATGTTGGCCAGGGTGGTCTGGAACTCCTGACCTCAGGTAATCCGCCTGCCTCGGCTTCTTAAAGTGCTGGGATTACAGGTGTGAGCCCCATACCCGTCCAGTTTGTTTGTTTTTTTTTCTTATAGTAGCTTTCTTTGGCTTTGGTATAACAGTGATTCCAGACTCATAAGATGAGTTTGGAAGCATTCCTTCTTCTTCAGTTTTTTGGAAGAGTTTAGAAGGGTTGGTATTAACTCTTTGAATGTTTCATGGAATTTACTAGTGACGCTATCTGGTGTTGGGCTTTTCTCTGATGGAAGACTCTTTATTACCGTTTCAATCTCTTTACTCATTATTGGTCTGTTCTGATTCCATTTTCTTTTTTTCTTTCTGAATTTTTTTTCATCCCCCTCCTTTGTGGCCTGCAAGGTTTCTGTTGAAAAAGCCACCGATGGTCTTACTGTCTTTTGTATGTAACAAGTTGCTTTTCCCTTGCTGCTTTCAGAATTCCCTATCTTTTGACAGTTTGATTATGATGTATCTCAGTGTGGGTCTCTTCATTGTGGGTCCAAACTGCTGTGTTTGTTTTAGGAGATTAGGATGTGCCCATACTCTCAGTACAATGAGACAGATAAGGTAGGAGCCAGACCTATTGGATGCAACTGGAAAGGCTGGGGTTCCACTTCCTTGTATCCCCATGATGAAGCTGAGAGTGTTTTATTTCCGTTCTGTCTGCACTGAGCTTGGGAGAGGAACTGTGGCAAATGCCTGCACCTGTGCTCAGACTGCACCCTTCCTTCTGGGAAGAATGGGCAGACCTGGATCTACATCGCTGGGGCAACCTGGGAAAGGACACTCAGGAAGTGCGAAGCCTCTGCTCGGTCTGCTGGAGGGCTTCTGTTTGTCTATCCCTTTGACTACCTGATACAAGTCAGTTAGAAGCTAGGCCATTAAGTAGCCACAGGAAAACTGTGCTTTAACTCTCTACTGGGGTAAAACAGGGAGCTTTGCTCTTCAGCCTCTTCTCTATTCTGTTCCCAAGGATATAGCCTTTGGAAATAGTTGCATATTCTCTACGTATCTCTTCACTTTGTCACTTAGGGAGACTTACATATTCTGTTTCCCTGCTCCCAGAGCTAGATTTAGAATGCGGCGAGTCCCTGAGGTGGTAGCTGTAAAACGCTGGGGTACTCATTGCCCACCCAAACTTTCTCTAGGAGGAAACAGTAGACCTGAAGTTATTGCTGGGGTGAGCCAGGGAAGGGGGCTGAGAAAGCGCCCAGGTCCTACTCAGGCTGCTGGAAGTCTAACGTTAGTTGGCCCCATTAGCTCTCTCATGCAGACTAGTTACAAGCTAACGGGTCAGCAGCAACAGGCGGCAGAGTATGCTGGCAAGTGCCTTCCAGAGAAACTGGGAAGTTTTGAGTTTTATCCCTTTCTCTGCCCTCTTCCTAGGAATGAAGCCCCTGCAAGTGTTTGTGTGTCCGTACAAAACTGCCCTTCTTTTTCTGTGGTCTAGAGACACTTGTGTATTTCTAGTCCCCTTTGTTCCAAGTTGGTCAATCAAGAGCCAAACCATGGGGAAACTTAGAATTAGGACACTGCATGTGTGGTTCGAACTCTCCTCCCCTCGGGGAACAGCTGTGTGTTAGGAATTCCTTTCCAATTGTATTGTGCAGTACCTGGGGGTGGGGTCCATGCCCAAGTGTGCCTCAGCTTTGCCTACCCATTTGATGTTATTTTCTTAGTTGCCCAGTTCATCAGAATCTTTGAATTCCTTTCTGATTTTCTCTGAAAGGGAACTGACCCATGAACATATGTTTGTTTGGTGCATGTGTGTGTGAGTCAAGAGTCGGGAGCCTCCTGTTTTGCCATGTTGCTGACATCACCGTATTACTCATTTTCTGAATGGCGTAATACATTGCTAGTTTGGTGTAAGGCCAGAGGATGAAGAAAAGAGAATTCAAATTCGGTTTCTCTTTCCAGAATCTCCAGTACATTGTTGAATATACATGGTGAGAAAGACCACTCGTTTTGTCTCTGATCTTAGCAGGAAAGCACGCATTAAGGCTTTCACCATTAAGTATGACACTGACTATAGCCTTTCTGTAGTTGCCCTTTATTAGTTCCCTTCTGTCTAGTTTGGTGAGAGTTACAATTAGAGGTAGATGTTGAGTTTCCTCTAGGAATTTCGATGTACAGATCATGGTAAAACATAAAATGATGACTTTTATACTTACCCAAAATAGTTGATCTTCTTAAAAACATGCAATTAAAAAGACTAATTTTTGATACTATTTTTATCAAATCCTAGGAATATGTCACATTTTTACTCTTCCTCTTTTCAGCAATTATCCATGTAAGTTGTAAGAACGTATTAATATTGTAATTACTAAAGTTCTTAAAGTACTTACTGAAATGTTAAATTATGTTGTCTTAATTACCAGTGTCACAATAATGTTTAGACAGCTTCCGTATTACAGTGGTGTCAATGCTCATTGAGCTTTTGCATCATTTTGTTTCCTGAGTTCTCATGTTTGCTTAGTCACACGGTTGGTAAAAGGATATTTTTGGATATTTTTTATTTTTTATAAAAATGGGTATGTGGGCTGGGCACAGTGGCTCATGCTTTGGACTTTGGGAAGCACTTTGGGAAGCCCGGGTGGGAAGACTGCTTAAAGGAAGGAGTTCAAGACCAGCCTGGGCAACAAAGCGAGACCCCAATCATATAGTTTTTCTAATTAATTTATTTTTTATTATATTGTTAAGTTCTAGGGTACATGTGCATAACGTGCAGGTTTGTTACCTATGTATACATGTGCCATGTTGGTGTGCTGCACCCATTAACTCGTCATTTACATTAGGTATATTTCCTAATGCTGTCCCTCCCCTCTCCTCCACCCCACAACAGGCCCTGGTGTGTGATGTTCCCCTTCCTGTGTCTACGTGTTCTCATTGTTCAGTTCCCACCTATGAGTGAGAACATGCGATGTTTGGTCTTTTGTTCTTGAGATAGTTTGCTGAGAATGATGGTTTCCAGCTGCATCCATGTCCCTACAAAGGACATGAACTCATTCTTTTTCATGGCTGCATAGTATTCCATGGTGTTTATGTGCCACATTTTCTTTTTATTTATTTATTTATTTATTTTTATTATTATTATACTTTAAGTTCGAGGGTACATGTGCACAACGTGTAGCTTTGTAACATATGTATACCTGTGCCATGTTGGTGTGCTGTACCCATTAACTCGCCATTTACATTAGGTATATCTCCTAATGTTATCCCTCCCTTCTCGCCCCTCCCCACAATAGGACCTGATGTGTGATGTTCCCCTTCCTGTGTCCAAGTGATCTCATTGTTCAATTCCCACCTATGAGTGAGAATATGTGGTATTTGGTTTTCTGTTCTTGAGACAGTTTGCTGAGAATGATGGTTTCCAGATGCATCTATGTCTCTACAAAGGACATGAACTAATCCTTTTTTATGGCTGCATAGTATTCCATGGTGTATATGTGCCACATTTTCTTAATCCAGTCTGTCACTGATGGCCATTTGGGTTGATCCCAAGTCTTTGCTATTGTGAATACTGCCGCAATAAACATAAGTGTGCATGTGTATTTATAGCAGCATGAGTTATAAACCTTTGGGTATATCCCCAGTAATGGGATGGTCGTGTCAAACGGTATTTCTAGTTCTAGATCCTTGAGGAATCGCCACACTGTTTTCCACAATGGTTGAAGTAGTTTACAGTCCCACCAACAGTGTAAAAGTGTTCCTATTTCTCCGCATCCTGTCCAGCACATGTTGTTACCTGACTTTTTAATGATTGCCATTCTAACTGGTGTGAGATGGTAACTCATTGTGGTTTTGATTTGCGTTTCTCTGATGCTGAGAGATGATGAGCATTTCTTCATGTGTCTGTTGGCTGTATGAATGTCTTCCTTTGAGAAGTGCCTGTTCATATCCTTTGCCCACTTTTTGATGGGGTTGTTTTTTTCTTGTAAATTTGTTTTGAGTTTTTTGTAGGTTCTGGATATTAGCTCTTTGTCAGATGAGTAGATTGTAAACATTTTCTCCCATTCTGTAGGTTGCCTGTTCACTCTGATGGTAGTTTGTTTTGCTGTGCAGAAGCTCTTTAGTTTAATTAGATCCCATTGGTCAGTTTTGGCTTTCGTTGCCATTGCTTTTGGTGTTTTAGATAGGAAGTCCTTGCCCATGCCTATGTCCTGAATGGTATTACCTAGGTTTTCTTCTAGGGTTTTTATGGTTTTAGGTCTAACATTTAAGTCTCTAATGCATCTTGAATTAATTTTCGTATAAGGAGTAAGGAAGGGATCCAGTTTCAGCTTTCTACTTATGGCTAGCCAATTTTCCCAGCACCATTTATTAAATAGGGAATCCTTTCCCCAGTTCTTGTTTTTGTCATGTTTGTCAAAGACCAGATGGCTGTAGATGTGTGGTATTATTTCTGAGGGCTCTGTTCTGTTCCATTGGTCTATATCTCTGTTTTGGTACCAGTACCATAGCCTAGCAACCAAAAAAAGTCCAGGACCAGACGGATTCACAGCCGAATTCCACCAGAAGTACAAGAAGGAGATGGTACCATTCCTTCTGAAACTGTTCGAATCAATAGAAAAAGAGGGAATCCTCCCTAACTCATTTTATGAGGCCAACATTATCCTGATACCAAAGCCTGTATCAAAGCCTGGCAGAGACACAAAAGAAAAAGAATTTTAGACCAATATCACTGATGAACATCAATGCAAAAATTCTCAGTAAAATACTGGCAAACTGAATCCAGCTGCACATCAAAAAGCTTATCCACCATGATCAAGTGGGCTTCATCCCTGGGAAGCAAGGTTGGTTTTGGTACCAGTACGATGCTGTTTTGGTTACTGTAGCCTTGTAGTATAGTTTGAAGTCAGGTAGCGTGATGCCTCCAGCTTTGTTCTTTTGGCTTAGGATTGTCTTGGCAATGCGTGGTCTTTTTTGGGTCCACATGAACTTTAAAGCACTTTTTTTCCAATTCTGTGAAGAAAGTCATTGGTAGCTTAATGGAGATGGCATTGAATCTATAAATTACCTAGGGCAGTATGGCCATTTTCACAATATTGATTCTTCCTATCCATGAGCATGGAATGTTCTTCCATTTGTTTGCATCCTCTTTTATTTCACTGAGCAGTGGGTTGTAGTTCTCCTTGAAGAGGTCCTTTACATCCCTTTAAGTTGGATTCCTAGGTATTTTATTCTCTTTGAAGCTATTGTGAATGGGAGTTCATTCATGATTTGGCTCTCTGTTTTGTTACTGGATGCTTGTGAGTTTTGCACATTGATTTTGTATCCTGAGACTTGGCTGAAGTTGCTTATCAGCTTAAGGAGATTTTGGGCTGAGACAATGGGGTTTTCTAAATATACAATCATGTCATCTGCAAACAGGGACATTTTGACTTCCTCGTTTCCTAATTGAATACCCTTTATTTCTTTCTCTGCCTGATTGCCCTGGCCAGCACTTCCAACACTATGTTGAATAGGAGTGGTGAGGGAGGGCATCCCTGTCTTGTGCCAGTTTTCAAAGGGAATGCTTCCAGTTTTTGCCCATTCAGTATGATATTGGCTGTGGGTTTGTCATAAATAGCGCTTATTATTTTAAGATACGCCCATCAATACCGAATTTATTGAGAGTTTTCAGCATGAAGGGCTGTTGAATTTTGTCAAAGGCCTTTTCTGCATCTATTGAGATAATCATGTGGTTTCTGTCTTTAGTTCTGTTTATATGCTGGATTAGGTTCATTTATTTGCATATGTTGAACCAACCTTGCTTCCCAGGGATGAAGCCCACTTGATCATGGTGGATAAGCTTTTTGATGTGCAGCTGGATTCGGTTTGCCAGTATTTTACTGAGAATTTTTGCACTGATGTTCATCAGGGATATTGTTCTAAAATTCTCTTTTTCTTGTTGTCTCTCTGCCAGGCTTTGGTATCAGGATAATGTTGGCCTCATAAAATGAGTTAGGGAGGATTCCCTCTTTTTGTATTGATTAGAGCAGTTTCAGAAGGAATGGTACCATCTCCTTCTTGTACCTCTGGTAGAATTCGGCTGTGAATCCGTCTGGTCCTGGACTTTTTTTGGTTGGTAGGCTATTAATTATTGCCTCAATTTCAGAGCCTGCTATTGGTCTATTCAGAGATTCAACTTCTTCCTGGTTTAGTCTTGGGAGAGTGTATGTGTCCAGGAATTTATCCATTTCTTCTAGGTTTTCTAGTTTATTTGCATGTAGGTGTTTATAGTATTATCTGATGGTAGTTTGTATTTCTGTGGGGTCGGTGTTGACATTCCCCTTATTATTTTTTATTGCATCTATTTGATTCTTCTCTCTTTTCTTCTTTATTAGTCTTGCTAGTGGTCTATGAATTTTGTTGATCTTTTCAAAAAACCAGCTCCTGGATTGATTTTTTGGAGGGTTTTTTGTGTCTCTAGCTCCTTCAGTTATTTCTTGCTCTGATCTTAGTTATTTCTTGCCTTCTGCTAGCTTTTGAATGTATTTGTTCTTGATTCTCTAGTCCTTTTAATTGTGATGTGAGGGTGTCAATTTGAGATCTTTCCAGCTTTCTCTTGTGGGCATTTAGTGCTATAAATTTCCCTCTACACACTGCTTTAAATATGTCCCAGAGATTCTGGTATGTTGTATCTTTGTTCTCATTGGTTTCAAAGAACATCTTTATTTCTGCCTTCATTTTGTTATGTATCCAGTAGTCATTCAGGAGCAGGTTGTTCGGTTTCCATGTAGTTGACTGGTTTTAAGTGAGTTTCTTAATCCTGAGTTCTAGTTTGATTGCACTGTGGTCTGAGAGACAGTTTGTTATAATTTCTTTTCCTTTACATTTGCTGAGGAGTGCTTTACTTCCAACTATGTGGTCAATTTTGGAATACGTGGGATGTGGTGCTGAGAAGAATATATATTCTGTTGATTTGGGGTGGAAAGTTCTGTAGATGTCTATTAGGTCTACTTGGTGCAGAGTTGAGTTCAATTCCTGGATATCCTTGTTAACTTTCTGTCTCGTTGATGTGTCTAATGTTGACAGTGGAGTGTTGAAGTCTCCCATTATTACTGTGTGGGAGTCTAAGTCTCTTTGTATGTCTCTAATGACTTGCTTTATGAATCTGGGTGTTCCTCTGCTGGGTGTATACATATTTAGGATTGTTAGTTCTTCTTGTTCAATTGATCCCTTTACCATTATGTAGTGGCCTTCTTTGTCTCTCTTGATCTTTGTTGGTTTAAAGTCTGTTTTATCAGAGACTAGGATTGCAACCCCTGCCTTTTTTTGTTTTCCATTTGCTTGGTAGATCTTCCTCCATCTCTTTATCTTGAGCCTATGTGTGCCTCTGCACATGATATGGGTCTCCTGAAAACAGTACACTGATGAGTCTTGACTTTATCCAATTTGCCAGTTTGTGTCTTGTAATTGGAGCATTTAGCCCATTTATACTTAAGGTTAATATTGTTATGTTTATTTGATCCTATGAATTTGATCCTGTCATTATGATGTTAGCTGGTTATTTTGCTCATTAGTTTATGCAATTTCTTCCTAGCATCAATGGTCTTTACCATTTAGCATGTTTTTGCAGTGGCTGGTACTGGTTGTTCGTTTCTCTCTTTAGTGCTTCCATCAGGAGCTCTTGTAGGGCAGACCTGGTGGTGACAAAATATCTAAGAATTTGCTTGTGTGTAAAGGATTTTATTTCTCCTTCACTTATGAAACTTAGTTTGGCTGGATATGAAATTTTGGTTTGAAAATTCTTTTAAGAATGTTGAATATTGGCCCCCACTCTCTTCTGGCTTGTGGAGATTCTGCCAAGAGATCCACCGTTAGTCTAATGGGCTTCCCTTTGTGGGTAACCCGACCTTTCTCTCTGGCCACCCTTAATATTTTTTCCTTCATTTCAACTTTGGTAAATCTGACAATTATGTGTCTTGAAGTTGCTCTTCTCAAGGAGTATCTTTGTGGTGCTCTCTGTATTTCCTGAATTTGAATGTTGGCCTGCCTTGCTAGGTTGGGGAAGTTTTCCTGGATAATATGCTGCAGAGTGTTTTCCAACTTGATTGCATTCTCCCCGTCACTTTCAGGCACAGCAGTCAGACGTAGATGTGGTCTTTTCACATAATCCCATATTTCTTGGAAGCTTTGTTCATTTCTTTTTCGTCTTTTTTCTCTAGACTTCTCTTCTCGCTTCATTTCATTCATTTGATCTTCAGTCACTGATACCCTTTCTTCCAATTGATCAAATTGGTTACTGAGGCTTGTGCGTTTGTCACGTATTTCTGGTGCCATGGTTTTCAGCTCCATCAGGTCATTTAAGGACTTCTCTACATTGATTATTTTAGTTAACCATTGGTCTAATCTTTTTTCAAGGTTTTTAGCTTCTTTGTGATGGGTTTGAACTTCCTCCTCTAGCTCAGAGAAGTTTGATTGTCTGAAGCCTTCTTCTCTGAACTCGTCAAAGTCATTCTGTGTCCAACTTTGTTCTGTTGCTGGCGAGGAGCTGCCCTCTTTGGAGGGGGAGAGGCGCTCTGATTTTTAGAATTTTCAACTTTTCTGCTGTTTTTTTTTTTTTTTTTTTTTTTTTGCCATCTTTGTGGTTTTACCTACCTTTGTTCTTTGATGATGGTGACATACAGATGGGGTTTTGGTGCGGAGGTCCTTTCTGTTAGTTTTGTTTCTAACAGTCAGGACCCTCAGCTGCAGGTCTGTTGGAGTTTGCTGGAGGTCCACTCCAGACCTTGTTTGCCTGGGTATCAGCAGCAGAGGCTGTAGAAGAGTGAATATTGCTGAACAGCAAATGTTGCTGCCTGATCGTTCCTCTGGAAGCTTCATCTCAGAGGGGTACCTGACCGTGTGAGGTGTCAGTCTGCCCCTAGTTGGGCGTGCCTCTCAGGCTGCTCGGGGGTCAGGGACCCACTTGAGGAGGCAGTCTCCTGTTCTCAGATCTCAAACTCCATGCTGGGAGAACCACTACTCTCTTCAAAGCTGTCAGACAGGTACATTTACATATGCAGATGTTTCTGCTGCCTTTTGTTTGGCTATGCCCTGTCCCCAGAGGTGGAGTCTACAGAGGCAGGCTGGTCTCCTTGAGCTGCGGTGGGTTCCACCCAGTTCAAGCTTCTAGGCCACTTTACCTACTCAAGTCTCAGCAAGGGCAGGTGCCCCTCCCCCAGCCTTGCTGCCACCTTGCAGTTAGATCTCAGACTGCTGTGCTAGCAATGAGGGAGGCTCTGTGAGCGTGGGACCCTCTGAGCCAGGTGTGGGATATAATCTCCTGATGCTCCGTTTTCTAAGACCCTTGGAAATGCAGAGTATTAGGGTGGGAGTGACCCATTGTTCCAGGTGCTGTGTGTCACGGTTTCCCTTGTCTAGGAAAGGGAATTCCCTTCCCCCTTGCACTTCCCAGGTGACGCGATGCCTTGCCCTGCTTCAGCTCTTGATCGGTGGGCTGCACTCACTGTCCTGCAACCATTGTTCAGCACGCCCCAATGATATGAACCCGGTACCTCAGTTGGTAATGCAGAAATCACCCTCCTCTGCATTGCTTATGCTGGGAGCTGTAGCCTGAAGCTGTTCCTATTCGGCCGTCTTGGAACCGCCCCCCAATCATATAGTTTCTATCCAAGGTCCTGGTTTCCCTTGTTGTAGATACATGGGGTTTCCCCCGATACTACTGGCCACAGTATTTCTCTCTGGATAACCTAAACTTGTATACAGTTACTCTGTTACTAGAAGTAATGTGAAAAAAAAAATCAGTGGGTGGCCTGCTTCTGGTACTTAGCCAGGATGAATGTGAACGTAACGGAAATAGAGTATTCCAACTGTAGTCCTAGCACTGAGGAATTTCTAAAGCTTATGTAGAGGTGATATTATTGTGAACTAAATTGCCTTTTGGGTTTCATATTCAAATATAATTAACGTAAACTCAGAAGGACAGAAAAGTATAAGTGTTTCATCTGTATTCATTGTTTTGTATCTAACTCAAGTCTGAATGATTTGCATGAAGAGTTTCTTGATGTTTCATTCCCAGATAGTCACAGTAGCCTAACCATGTTAATTTTGGAGGAAGTTCCTTTTGTGGCCAGTTATAGGGCCCTTTCTCTAAGGAAAAGGTATGTTTTGGGAAAAGCAGATTTGGAAATTTACACTTTCCCTATTTAGCGTAAAATCTAGGTAAATAAGGATTCTAAATGATATATAAAGAATCATGAATTATGGCCCTGTCAACTACTTGGAACAGAAAGGGGTGAGACAAGTTATTCTGTTAGCTAATAATAGTGGCTCCTTTTATATTATGTTCACACGATGGTGATGAAAGTGGGAAGCAGGTAAAAGAGGAAGGATGCTTGTATTTAAAAAAAAAAATCACTAACTTTTCTTCCGTGGGTCAGGCTTGATAGTCCGTCCCCCCACCGCCCCCCCAATTAGCAGATGCTGATTAGTCAATAACATCTAATACGAGAGCCCAGACATTTCTGCTTTGTCTCCTCATCTGTTTTTCCAGGACCCTAAAAGTAAACTGTAATTGGGAAAATGTTTTCCAGTACTGGTAACACTCTCACCTCATCAGGTCAGATTACCTTTAGTAATGAATTATAGTTTTCAGAATAAGTGTAGTAAATCAGGTCTTGATGGAAATCAGGTGGGAGAGGCAGCTTTGGTACTTAGGAAGTAATTCCTAATTAGTTGGAAACAGGGGTGGTATTAGCCAGTTTTTTTTTTTTTTTTTTTTTTTTTTTTTTTTTTTCCCCGCCTTAAAGTGTGGGCTCTGAGTCTGATGTCACGCAGAATGAAAGCACAGTCTCGGATTGAAAGCACAGTCCCGGATTGAAAGCACAGTCCTACTAGGATTGGTAGGGGGCAAGAAGAGGGAAATCAAGATGTTTTTCAATGCTCTTTTTATTTAAAAAATTTAGGAATAGATTTTTTGTTGATCATTTCTAATCTGGTCCAGTTACAATGAAATTATACCAATTCCTCCAAGGGACTGACAAACTTCTCATTGATAGCCTTAATTTTTAAGAATGTTTATGAATATATACTTTATGTGTGTGTCTGTGTATATCTGTATATAATATTTTAAAAGAGAATTCCTGAAAAGGAGATAATTCAAGAAGTTAGCTAATTGCCATTGTAGTCTTCAGTTAACCTTTAAGCATTTACCTTTGTCTGTCTGTGTCTTAGACATTTATAAAGCTTATACTTGTCTTATCAAGTATGTAAAGTTGTCAGGATCAAATAAAATTACTTATGTGCAAAAATTTCAAAAAGTACAGGCACTATATAAAAAGGAAGTACTATCATTTATATACTTCCTATCTGCTTCAATTCAGGGATTCTGACTTTCCAGTTTTACCTACTTAAATATAGCACAGTGAAAACCTGAATTATATTTTCATGTGTATATTTAAGCAGCATACATGGGGATGTATATATTTTACCCAGTAATTTTTGAGCTTTGGCACCAAGATATGATAAATCCCCTTTTATGGGTAATAGAAACTGCATTCAAGGAAATATGGAGCTCAGGAAATCTGCTGAGGCACACTATGCCTTCCTTTCCTTCAACTTTGGGTACAGCTTGGAAACCCCTCCCAGCCCCCGAAAGGGGGGTGAAAGTTACACAATACCTTGAATTTTCATTAGTATGCTTTCTTTGAAATATTATTCTTGATATGATTGGAAGCAGGAAATTTTAAGAAGTAGTTGACTTATCTTTTAGTTACCCAATTCCAGACTCTTAAGACGAGGCCAGGAAAAGTCTTCTCTGTTTCCTGTTCTTCAAAGAAGATTCTAGCTGGAAAAGAACTTTGTAAGACTTAAAAAACCAAGAACATGTAAAATATATTTTTTGGATTTCACAACCTGTCTACATTAGATATGGTACCACTACTATATTTTAAAGGCAGAGATAGCAACACACAGAAGTTAAATGATTTCTTTTTCAATAAACATGTGACAGTGTTACACTTAAAATTTCAGTCTCAATTTTTTTTTGTCCATCACGTTACCCTGTTTTTTTCACATAACAGTAAAAGGCTCATCTTACAGAGTTTCATAGAATCATTCTGGAAGACACCAATTAAAATGATAGTATCTGAAGAGTGCCTTAAAAGAATATTTTGTGATGGTAGAATACAGCACAATTGGTAATAAAGTTACTTAAGTCATGATATAGCTCACTGCCAATTGAGTATAGGGATGAGGCAAAAATATTACTATAAGTTACAAAAGAATGTAAAAATTGATTTGAGGATCTAGCACAGAAATGCTGGATTTTAAAACGTAAATATCAGTAACACAATGAAGCCTTTAAAAGATGGCTGTGTTGAAACTTGCCAATATGAATAGATACACATGGGCAGATGAGAAATTTGTGCAGGCTGACAACTGAAAACATAACTGACATGTCAAGTACTGCAAAGGTGCTTAAAAAATAGTATTCCCTAGTTATCAAGCAACAGCCTTCTCTCCCAAGACGAGTGGTAAGACGTGTGTTCCTTTTTTAAGGATATTTGCCCATTCATAAAATAAATAAAAACGTGTTAAAGATAGAATTATTTCTTCCCTGAGAGGCCACAGGAAAAAAAAAAAAGCACCTTTACATTATATGTTTGTAGGTAAAACTGAGGCCTCAGGTAACTTTAATTTTAGTTTTAAAATTAGGCTGAATGTTGTTCATAATCAACTGAAAAGTGTTTGATACAAAAGCAATCACCAGTTAAAACGTCATTCAAGGCTACTACCCTCTCTGCAGTGATAAAGTACCAGTGCTTTACCACAGAGAAACTATTCTGTATTTGGGGAATAGTGAATTAGATGAACACATCTTTTCTATAGTCAAACTATACAGTAAAATTTAAGAATTGAGAAATCATTAACCTCATCCCATTATTAAAATATTACATATTTCATTTTTCTGCATCTGTTTGACTATCTTGTTCTCTGTCCATTTTCTCTTGCTTTCCACAAATAAACATCTTACTCCTACATAAAGGCACAAATACAACAGGAAAAGGAATCCATTCAGGTACAATGACTCCTTCCCTTAAAAGAATTAAATGGTGCTTTTTCATTATTATGGAAGATATATATAGATATAGATATAGATATGTATATATAGTGTAATATATAGTTATATGTGTGTATATATATGTACGTATATGTAAATCTTTTTGGTTATGACAAGGCTAACTGGGACACTGAAGTTCGGATAAGAGAACCATGTCTTCTTGAACAGCATCAGCAGGATGTTAAAAACCTTTATATAGCTATATGCATAATTTGTGTTGCGGTGGTGGTAAAATGCATGTAACACAAAAGTAATCATTTTAAACTTTTTAATACGTATAAATGACTAGCATGAAATACATTTACAATATTATGCAATCATTACCTCTCTCCAGAATACTTTCATCACCCCCTAAAATAACCCTCAAACTACTAAATAGTCACTCCCCATCCTACCCCTCATCCAACCCCTGGCAACCATGCATCTGCTTTTTGTGTATGAATTTCTCTGTTCTGGACATTTCATATAAAAGGAATGATATACTGTGTGGCTTTTTGTGTCTGGCATCTTTCACTTGTTTTCAAAGTTCACTCATGCTGCAGGATGTATCAGTACTTTGTAACTTTTTAATGGCTAAATAACATTCTAATGCATGGATTTATCAATTTTGTTTATCCATTCCTCAGCTGATGAACATTTGGGTTGTTCTCCCTGTTGGCAATTGTGAATAGTGCTATGAACAGTTGTGCAAGTTTTGTTTAAACACCTACTTTCAATTCTTTTGGATATATACCTAAGTGGAATTGCTGTGTCATATGGTAAGTCTGTTTCATTCATAAAAGAACTAATAATTTGTTTCCAAAGTGGCCAATTCATTTTAAATTCCCACAATGTATGAGAGCTTCATTTTCTTCACATCTGCACCAATATTTTCCTTTTTTTTTTTTTTTTAACAGACATTCTGGTGGGTGTGAAGTGATATCTCATTTTGATTTTGATTTGCATTTCTGGAGTAACTAATGACACTGAGTGCCTCATGTGATTGTTAACATTTGTATATGTTACTCTAATGTTTACTCAAGACCTTTGCTCACTGTATTAGTTTCCTAGAGCTGCTGTTAACAAAGTACCACAAAATGGATGGGTTAAAAGAAAAGAAATTTACGGTCTTAATGTTCTGGAGACTAAAAGTGAAAAATCAAGGTGTTGGCAAAGCCAGGCTAACTCTGAGACCTTCATGGGAATCCTTCCTTGCCTCTTCCTAGCTACTGGTTTGCTGGCAATCTGTGGCATTTACTGGCTTGTAGATGCATCAGGCCAATCATCCATCTTTGTATGGTTTTTCTCCCTGTGTCTATCCATGCATGGTTTCCTTCTTACAAGGGCACCAGTAATACTGGATTAGGAGCCTTATTCCAGTATGAGCTCATCTTAAGTAATTGCATTTGCAGTGACTCAATTTCCAAGTAAAGATGTACTCGGAAGTACTCGGATCAGGACTTCAACTTATCTTTTTTGAGGAGACAAAATTTTACCCTTAAACTCCATTTTTAATTGAGATTTTGTCTTTTGGCTATTGATTTGTAAGAATTATTTATATATTTTGGATACTAAATCCTTATCAGATACATGATTTGCAAATATTCTATTACCATGGGTTGAATTTTCACTCTCCATAGTGTTTTTAATGTGCAAAAGTTTTTAATTTTGAGGTCTAATTTATATTTTTATTTATTGCTTGTGCTTTTGATGTCATATCCGAGAAACTATTGCCAAACCCTAGGTCAAAAAAGTTCACACCTATGTTTCTAAAAGTGTTACCGTTTTAGCTCTTAAATTTACATTGTTGATCCATTTTGAGTTACTTTTATGTATACAGTGTGAGGTAAGGGTCCAACTTGATCCTACTTTTGCACGTGGAAATTCAGCTGATGGTTTTGGCACTCTTGTTGAAAATCAGTAGAGAGGTTATGGGTATATTTTTGGATTCCCACTTCCATTCTATTAATCTATTATGTTTATCCTTATATTAGTGCCTATGTTTGGTACCTGGTAGTTGTGTTTCTACTATTGTAGAATTGTATTAAGTTTTGAAAGTGTGAGTCTTTCAACTTGGTTCTTTTTCAATATTTGGCTATTCATGACCCCATGCATCTCCATACGAATCAGTTTTCTTATTTTTGCAAAAAGGCCAGGCCATTAGATTATAATAGGAAATTGAATTTGTAGATCATTTTGAGGAGTATTTCCATCTTAACAGTATTAGGTTTTTCAATGTATGAACTTGATGTATTTATTTAGGTCTTCTTTTAACTTCTTTCAGCAATGTTTTGTATTTTTAGTTCCTTGGTTAAATCTGCCCCAAAGTATTTTATTATTTGGTTCTGCTATAAATGAGATTCTTAATTTCCTTTTTCAGACTGTTCTTTGCTAGTATATAGAAATTCAATTGTATTTTGCATGTTAACCATGTATCCTGCAAGTCTGGTGAATTTATTTTTAATCATTTAAAAAATTCTTCGTTTTACTTTATATATATCATGCCATCTGTGAAAGGAAATAAGTATTATGTCTTCCTTTCCAATTTGGTTGTCTTTTTGTGTCCTTACCTAATTGTCCTGCCTAGAACATACAATATCATGCTGAATAGAGGTGGTGAATGTGGGCATTCTTGCCATGTCCCTGATTTCAGGTGTAAAGTTTTGTTTTTAGCCATTCAATGTTATGTTAGCTGCTGGTTTTTCACAAATCTCAACCTGATAATGTTGAGAAAGTCCTCTTTTTATTCCTATTTTGTTCAGTGTTTGTGTTCACTTTTAAATGATAGATGGGTATTAGATCTGGTTAAATGCTTTTTCTGCATCAACTATATGATTAGGTAGCTTTCCCCCTTCATTCTGTTAATGTGGTGTGTTACACTGATTTTCTTTTTCATATGTTGAACCACCTTTGCATTTCTGGAATAATTCCCACTTGGTCATGCTGTATAAAACTTTTAATATCCTCCTGGATTGTTTGCTAGTATTTTGTTGGATTTTTACATGTACTGTCGTAAGAGATACTTAATTACATAGGAGATGGTTTTCTTAGTTTATTTGGTTTGGTGTCAAGGTAATAGTTGCCTCAGAATTAGGAAGTGTTACTTTCTCTTCTATTTTTTGAAATAGTTGAGAATGATTGTGTTTATTCTTTAAATATTTGGTGTAACTCACCAGTGAAGTCATCTGGTCTTGGGTTTTCCTTTATTGGGAGGTTTTTTATAACCAGTTCAATCTCTTGTTAAGAAGTCTGTCCAGATTTTCTGTTTTTGTTGAGTACATTTTTGTAGTTTGGTTGTTTCTAGGAATATATCCATATCATTTAGGTTGTTTAACTTTTGGTATACAATTGTTCTCTTATAATCATTTTTACTTCTGCAAGGTGGGTATTAATCTTCCCATTTCCATTTCTGATATTAGTAATTTGAATCTTCTTAGCATAGCTTAAGGTTGGCCAATTTTGTTTGCATTTCAAAGAACCAACTTTTGGTTTCATTGACTTTATGGTTTTTCTATTTTCTATTTTGTTTAGCTCTGCTCTGATCTTTATTTCTATACATCTGCTTGTTTTGGGTTTTTCTTTTTCCAGTTCTTTAAGGTGTAGTTCAAATATTAATTCAAGATCTTTCTTCTTTTTATTTTTTGAGACGGAGTCTTGCTCTGTGGCCCAGGCTAGAGTGCAGTGGTGCAATTTCGGCTCATTGTAAGCTCTGCCTCCTGGATTCATGCCATTCTCCTGTCTCAGCCTCCCAAGTAGCTGGGACTACAGGGACCTGCCACCACGCCTGGCTGATTTTTAAAAAAATTTTTTTAGTAGAGACAAGGTTTCCCTGTGTTAGCCAGTCTCCATCTCCTGACCTCATGATCTGCCTGCACTGACCTCCCAAAGTGCCAGGATTACAGGTGTGAGCCACTGCACCTGGCCTTTCTTCTTCTTTTTTTAATACAGACATTTCCAGCTACAAATCCCCCTCTGATCATTGCTTTTTCTGCATCTCATACATTTTGGTATGTAGAATTTTTGTTTTCATTTGTCTTAAAGTGTTTTCTAATTTCTTTTGTGACTTCTGTGATCCACTGGTTGTTTTACATTATTTATTTTCCACATATTTGTTAGTTTTTCAGTTCATTTATATATTGTAGAGTTTTTAATTTATGGGTTCACAAGATTTACAGTTACTGTATTATGCAATCATCTTTTAAATTACATGAAACAAAGTTACAAACCAAAAATAATGCTGTCTTTTATATTCCATGCACTTATTTCTTTTAATAATATTTTTCATTTCTTTGTATGGCTCTTGAGTTGTCCTTTCAGCTTGAAGGACTCTCTTTAGCATGTTTTATAGGGTGCGTCTATGTAGAAGAGACCCCTTTGCCTGGGAAGGTACTATTATATTCTTCATTTTAAAAGGATAACTTTGCCAGGTACAGAATTCTTGGCCGGTGGTTTCTTTTAGCACTGTAAAATGCCTTTCTGCCTCAATGGCCTCTAAAAAGCAACTGGCTATTAATCTTGCTGAGGATTTCTTCTACATGTTGAGTCACGTCTCTCTTGCTGCTTTCAAGATTCTTTCTTGATCTCTTGACAGTTTGATTTTAATGTGTCTTGGTATAGATCTCTTTCAGTTTGTATACTATGTGGAATTTGTTGAAGTTCTTGGATATTGGCTTCATGTCTTTTTTCAGATTTGGTAAGTTTGAACATTATTTCTTCAAATACTCTTTTCTGTCCTTTCTGCTCTCTTCTGGGACTCCTGTTCATACTTAATATGCTTGATGGTGTTTAACAGGTCTTTTAGTCTGTGTTCATTTTTCTTCATTTGTCTCCTCAGACTGGATCATTTCAACAACTAACCTAGCTTCAAGTTCACTGATTCTTTTTTCTGCCTGTTCTCCTGTCAAGCCTCTGTAGTGACTTTTCCAATTATTATTATATTATTATAATTTCAGTGGATTCATTTTAAGATCATTATATTTTTCAACATCAAAATTTATATTTGACTCCATTTCATAATTTTTTAAAGTTATACTTTAAGTTGTGGCATACATGTGCAAAACGTGCAGGTTTGTTACAGAGGTATACACGTGCCATGGTGGTTTGCTGCATCCATCAACCCGTCATCTACACTGGGTATTTTTCCTAACGCTATCCCTCCCTTAGTCTCTCATCCCGACAGGCCCCAGTGTGTGATGTTCCCCTCCCTGTGTCCATGGGTTCTCATTGTCCAGCTCCCAGTTATGAGTGAGAAAATACGGTGTTTGGTTTTCTGTTCCTGTGTTAGTTAGCTGAGAATGATGGTTTCCAGCTTCATCCATGTCCCTGCAAAGGACATGAACTCATCCTTTTTTATGGCTGCATAGCATTCCATGGTGTATGTGTCACATTTCCTTTATCCAGTCTATCATTGATGGGCATTTGGGTTGGTTCCAAGTCTTTGCTATTATGAACAGTGCTGCAATAAACATACCTGTGCATGTGTCTTTATAGTAGATTGATTTATAATCCTTTGGGTATATACCCAGTAATGGGATTGGTGGGTCAAATGGTATTTCTGATTCTAGATCCTTGAGGAATCACCACACTGTCTTCCACAGTGGTTGAACTAATTTACACTCCCACCAACAGTGTAAAAGCATTCCTATTTCTCCACATCCTCTCTAGCATCTGTTTCCTTTTCAATGATTGCCATTCTAACTGGCGAGAGATGGTATCTCATTGTGGTTTTAATTTGCATCTCTCTAATGCCCAGTGATGATGAGCTTTCTTGAATGTTTACTGGCCGCATAAATGTCTTCTTTTGAAATGTCTGTTCATGTCTTTTGCCCACTTTTTGATGGGGTTTTCTCTTGTAAATTTAAGTTCTTTGTAGATTCTGGATTATTAGCCCTTTGTCAGATGGATAGATTGCACATATTTTTTTTCCCATTCTGTAGGTTGCCTTTTCACTCTGAGGATAGTTTCTTTTGCTGTGCAGAAGCTCTTTAGTTTAGATCCCCTTTGTCAATTTTGGCATTGGTTGCCATTGATTTTGGTGTTTTAGTAATGAAGTTTTTGCCCATGCCTGTGTCCTGAATGGTACTGCCTAGGTTTTCTTCTAGGGTTTTTATGGTTTCAGGTCTTACATTTAAGTCTTTAATCCACCTTCAGGTAATTTTTGTGTAAGGTGTAAGGAAGGGGCCCAGTTTCAGTCTTCTGCATATAGCTAGCCAGTTTTCCCAACACCATTTATTAAATAGGGAATCCTTTCCCCATTGTTTTTGTCAAGTTTGTCAAAGATCAGATGGTTGCTGACATGTGGCATTATTTTTGAGGTCTCTGTTCTGTTCCATTGGTCTGTATATCTGTTTTAGTACCAGTACCATGCTGTTTTTGGTTACTGTAGCTTTGTAGTATAGTTTGAAGTCAGGTAGAGTGATGCCTCCAGCTTTGTTCTTTTTTGCTTAAGATTGTCTTGGCTATGCAGGCTCCTTTTTGGTTCCACATAAAATTTAAAGTAGTTTCTTTCTAATTCTGTAAAGAAAGTCAGTGGTAGTATGATGGGGATAGCACTGAATCTATAAGTTACTTTAGGCAGTATGGCCATTTTCACAATACTAATTCATCCTATCCATGAGCATGGAATGTTTTTCCATTTGTGTCCTCTTATTTCCTTGAGCAGTGGTTTGTAGTTCTCCTTGAAGAGGTCCTTTACATCCCTTGTTAAGTTGTACTCCTAGGTATTTTATTCTCTTTGTGGCAATTGTGAATGGGAGTTCACTCATGATTTGGCTGTTTGTCACTGGTGTATACAAATGCTTGTGATTTTTGCACATTGAATTTGTATCCTGAGACTTTGAAGTTGCTTATCAGCTTAAGGGGATTTGAGGCTGAGACGGTGAGGTATTCTAAATATACAACCATGTCATCTGCAAACAGACAATGTGACTTCCTCTGTTCCTATCCTTTTTATAATTTTTATCTCTTTATTGATATTCTTTAATGATATATCATTGTTTCCTTTAGTTGTTTGTCCATGGTTTCTGTTAGCTCTTTGAATATGCTGAAGACATTAATGTCCTTGTCTAGCAAGTCCAGTGCCAGTGCTGCCTCAGGGTCAGTTTCTATTAATTTATTTATTGTGAATAAGATGACTTTCTTGTATCTTTATATGCCTCAGTTTTTAAATTTTTATAAACTGGATAGCCTGAACATTATAATGTGGCAACTCTGGAAACTAGATTCTGCCCTCTCCCCAAGTTTTGCCATCATGGCTTGTTGTGAATTGCAGTTTGTGCAGTAGTGATTTGTTTAGTGACTTTTCTAAACTGTCACGTGTTGTCTGTGTAGTATGTATTCCATTAGCTTAGTGGTCAGTCAGTAGTTTGACAGAACTTTCCTTAAATACCTGGAGACAAAAGAAAAAAAAAAGGATAAAAAGAAAACATACTCTCCCCACCTTTACAGACAGGTTCTCTATTGAGGAACTCCTTCAACACTTATCCAGGCTGTTTACAACTCTGTTTTAGTCTTCACTTCCTGTTTGGTCTGGGTGTAAATACTCGTATCAGCAAGAGGTGAAAGCTTAGAATCTTCTCAGGACTTTTCTGAACATGGATCCTGCCCTGGGTATGGGTACATCCTTCCAGAGTCCCTGTTATATGTAGGATTGTTTCCAAGTCCTTATTTTCCAAATTATTTCACTACCCAGCTTCTCTTTTCCAGGCTTTCAGTGTGTGGCTATTTGTCCCAACTGCAATCTCTTCTCCAGGCAGCAGTGGCTTGTTCATTTACTTTCAAGAAATCATTCTCAGCACAGTCAGTTTTTCACCTGGAGAGACTTCTGAGTTACATGAACCAAAGGCAAGCCCCTAGATAGGTCAAAGCGAACACCATTTCTTAAGAATGGGGTCTATTCTGGTCCCTCCAAAACCAGGAGCCCACATAAGGAATGCAGGCTGCACTCTTCAAGACCATTCCTGACTGGGGAGGAAAGAGGGCAAATCAAGATAAAATGCCATTAAGCTATCCAGCTGAGTTTCAGCTGCCTTTTTAATTTAAGCAGTTGTTTGGTAAATTTTTTTTTTTTTAACCAAATTTCCAATAAGTTGGAGTCTGACAGGTTTTTTTCCCAGTTTTTCTAAGGATGGGTATGCACCTGGAGTTCCTTGTTGTCATTTTTCCTCACATCTATGCATAATATTTAATGGAAATAGATAGACGTTATCAACATTTGGGTAAATGTGACATGATTTTCCTATTAGGGCCAGAAGGTGAGATGCTTTGTTAAAACTTTATATAGTACTTGGGCCCTTGGTATGTGATATAAATATATGCATGTATTTCAGACATAGAGGAATATGGAAAATTCATCAATGGCAGATGCTCATGAATTATATCAGGGAATTTAGGAGCTAATGAATGCATACTTGTACCCTTTGAGTGTGAGTAGCTACAATGTTCATCCTCTACAATGTTCATAATGAGAGAAAACATTATTACATATATTGGTCTGATCCAATATAGTATATTGCTGGAGTATGAAGAAGACCTTGTTTTACTATTTTAAACTTAATGAGCTTTGTGGACTCTGAGAACATTGAGTCTTCAAGCGTCAATTCAAATATTTTGTCCCTAGATACTTCAGCTAATGTGTTTGCCCCAGTGACCAGTCCTTTGTAAAACACAATTTTTAATGTCATTGGTTGAAAAATATGTCATGCCTTATTTAGAATAACCACTCCCTTCATGTACCCTTAGGGAGGTTCTTGTGATAGCAAGAAAGGGAATACTTGTCAAACTCTATGGTTACAGCAACATCTAATCTCCCCAAATCACCATGCTTGCTGAATTGTAATTGACAAGGGATGTTACTTCATGTGTAAAAGAAAACCGCAGTAAGCACAAAATGCTACTGGGCTTACTCATGTGAATATCTAATGCCAGGAACAGTATATTGAGCAAAACGCAACAAGTTATTAATCAGATGTTATTATAAAATGAAACTCCTTTAGGTGGAATTTTATAATTAGGATTTTTCTCTCCACTGTAGTAGAAAAATAATTGTTAAACATATAATCAATTTTTATGACAGCCTGGAACACACAGTGAGTCTGGTTAAAAAATGACACTGGAGGATATAACATACCAGGTACAAATCAATTATTCAATTCTCATTGTTTAGCAAAGGTAAACACATCATAGGTATGTAATTTTGTGCATGTTACATTCTGTAAGCAAACTATGTGTTTGAGCCACTCTTCGCAATTCTGCCTAGAGCATTTTCCATTCAGTAATGACTTATACTGAGGCAGTATATTTTGCTCTAGAATCACTTCCCTAATGTAACAGTTGTCTATAGAGAAGCCACAGCTTTTTAAACCATGAAATTTTAATTTTAATTGCTCAATTAATTTTAAATGCTCAGAGGAAATTTTAAATGCTCATAGGAAATTACAAAACAGGAGCTAGAAAACGTTTACTAATATGGTATAGGAAAGTACTACTTATCTTAGTTATAGTGTCTGAGAATGACCTGACTTTGATATGATTAAAAGATTTACAGTGAGATTAGAGATAATTTGTAGTATCATTTAATCAGCTGCATATTAACTGCAAGATAATTCTGAGATTTAAGGATACAAACAAAAGTGATTATAATTAACACGTTTAATACTTGTAAAATTTGACCTGAGATTCTCTGTGTAATCTCCAAAGTTTTGAGTAAAATGTAAAAAATCTGCAATGAATTAAGAATTACAGGTCAAGTTTTGGCTAGGGATAGGCAGTGAACAAATGACTAAGGTCATCTATTGCTTTTGCATAAATGTTATTCCAAAACTAAATTTATTCATCTTAGTACAAGAACTGGGAAAATTAATGTTATTTTTAGTAACAGATTTGGGATTATGACTATAAACTTAAAATTATGTGATTTTCACTGAATATTATGTTTTGAAAAGATGATACCATTCATCCTGCTAACATACTCACTGTCCTGGGATATAACTTGATAAACATGCCCCAGTAGGCCTCTGTATTTTCCATTCTTCATTGAAATTCATAGATTTAAATAAGTAAACTCAGTGGTTGTATACCTGTTTCTTGTTTGAGGCTATACAGCTGGAACTTGCAATGAAAACAATCCTCCATGGTCTATTATTCAAATGTTAATGAAAATTAGATAACAAACCTTAAAAAGAGAAAGCAAACACTGAACTGACTGAAGAACTGCTTTCTTAAAACCATAATTTGGGTAACTCCACAGAATATAAAAATCCCTATTTGAGAGTTCTAAGGCCTGGCTATAAACTTTATTTTCGGCTTTCAGCTTCCATCACTTCTATAAGTCAGACAAAATTTACATTTCCTGACTAATTTACAAGGTTATTGTGAGGAAGAAATACCATAATTATGTGTAAGTGCTTTATAAACTAAAACAGGATGCAAACATAATAGTACGTTACACTCCTACATTTGTTTTCAAGAAAACTTCACTGAATCATTCACTAATCCTAGGATAATTCACCTTTTGTCTGGATTCGAGGATTGAGGCTTTGATGGAAAGCTGGTTCCATAAAACACATGAGGAAAATGGACATAGTGGGTTGTGACCTCGAAAATGGACATAGCGTGTTAAGTTTGCTCTTACTTGTAAGTCTGTATTCCCAGATGACATCTAAAGTTTGAGAATTAACTCCTAGTTGTGGTATGTTGCTTTTGTTGTCTGATGCCTTTGAAGCACACTGATCTAATGCATACTTACTTTAGATTCAGATCTCAAGAAGAAGCTCTAGGCCTTGGTTAGGCATCCAAATTATAGGTACCACTCATCCAGTTCCCTGTCCTATATACCTTTATCTAGTTAATAATAACAAAAGACTATTTATAACAGTGCACGTCCTTTATAACTGAAACTGCAGTAAGTTTAATTTTCAGTACATATTTTCATGCATTTGCTTTATCCCTGTACAATACTAAGAATCTTTAACATACATGCCATAGGTTTTCTTTACTAACATTGCAGTCCTTTACTAATGAGTAAACAGTTCTAAAACATGAATTCATAATTACATTGTCATTTATTTCAATCCTGTGGCACACACTGAATATAATAGGCTTGAAAAACACTTTGATATTTCCTTTGTAGAACACTAAATGCTACCATTGATTTCTATAAATTAAATTTACTAGGAAAACCCACAGTTTAAAAAAAGTACACAAGAATAAGCTAGCTGATCACAATCAAATGAATGAATTCAAAATAGTATAAAGTCAGGAACAGTTTATCTTCATGGTAAACATTCACTTTATGCAAATCCCACTTGGCTTCATTTAATTAAAAAGCTGAAAAAGAAAGAAAATTATTATGTGCTGAACATAAGGAAAATACAGTATGCTTTTTATTCCATTCTAAATTAGCACATGTAAATATAACATTAAAATGTCATAATTGTATTAATTCAGCTAATTGTAATTTTTACATCAGGGCAATTTTTCTGAACTCTAGTGCCTTTAACCAGATCGGGCTTAGGGTGGGAACAGGGTCAGGTGAGAGACGATGCTGAAAACTTTAATTTGTGGTTTAAATTTACATAAACATTCTTCTCACTGCTGGCTGGAGCAATAGTTAAATCAGCATTTTAAATGGTAATGTAGAAGAAATACAAGGGAATGGAGTGAAACAAACATGTGAAGTGGGTCATTTGAATGTCCTAAAAATATTTTTTCTCTAAATGTATAATTTAATCACTTGGTCTTTTGTTAATATAATTTACAATTTCATCATATTGAACAACCAAAAAGAGTATACATAAATCATAAAACTTCTGATGAAACATCAGCAGAGATACTTGTACATATAAAAGATAACTATTTTTTTTTAAACTTCCCTAAGCAAAGCTTTATGAAACAAAATTTAATTTTGTAAGATGGTAAATCAATTTAAGTAACATTTATGAAGTTTTTGTTTATATCTGTATCTTTCTGCTACCATGTGGCATGTTCTTTTTGAGTCTTGACAACACAGGACAACTTTGCAAGGCAACCAGAGACAAACCAATTTTTAATTAAATATGAAAGCAAAAATGAAATCAATAGTTCCTGTAGTTAAAAACAAAAAACAAAAAACAACAACAATAACAAAAAACATGTAGCTGGAAAAATGTCCAAAGTTGGTAAGTTTTATTATCTGGATGTTTAAATCATAATATCCTAGGCATAAATTGTTTTGTCTTTCTGAACCTCGGTTTCCTCATTAGTGAAAAGAACGTTTGTTTTGGATGATTCCCAAAGTTCTTTTCGGTGCTAATATTTTAGGATTCTGGTGATACTATGTGCAAAAATAAATACATATTTTAAAATACAACACTTTAGTATAAAACAAAATATATATAATATATATTTAAATTATATAATATACAGTGTATATTATATAGCATCAATTAAAATGTAAATAACGTCATAGCACAGTACAAACCAGAAAAATTACTCTTCTTAGCTGTTTCTGAGAAATTGTTAAATTAGAAGATAAAAATGATATGATGCTATCAGGACGCAATGAGACATCACCTCTACTTTCAAGATAAGAAGTAATGAATAAAGCGTACTATAAGGGTGACCATCTCCATGAAGAAGAATGTCAACAGTAAACCTCGTCAGGGTCTTAAGCTGTAGTTGCTGTTCAATACACATGATCCTTAAAAACACTGCTGGTAAAGCAGATAGATGTGCCAGCTGTAGATTAATTGTGGCATTATGTTTTGAAAAGATAGCATTCATCCTGCTAGCGCACGCAAGCTATCATCAGCTTGCTCTGAAGATGAAGCTAACTGAAGAATGAGGGTTAATGAAAAAAGAAACCTTAATCATAAAATAAACTGATACTTAAAAGTAAGGATTTGTAGCTTTTTGTTGTTTAGTTTTTAAAGGATCTGCAATTTTCGAGTTATGGAGCACTAAAGATAATATTTATTATTGCTAACGATATTACCCCTGTGAAAGCAAAAATACTAATTTGATCTGTAATGGTAATTTTATACCTTTTAACTTTTTAGGAGTTTTATGATACTTAAGTATAATCAGAGTAAAAGGATCTCTGTGAGTACTTTATTAATATAATCTTTAGTTATGCTGTTTTTTTCATTTTATGGTTTTCAAAACTGAAATAGTAATTTTAAGCTGTTATAACAATCAGTTGTTTATATCATGAAATGACAAGTATATATTTAATCTGAAACTGATTAATTGTCCTACAATAGAGGATATATCTAACAAGTAGAGTACTTTCTATGGTTTTATTTTCAAAGCTATCATTTTCATTTTAAAATGTTATAAAAATGTCTTTATTTGTTCAAGACACTGGAAACACTTGAAGCACAAAAATGTCAAAAATGTTTGGCTGGTTCAAACGTTTCTGAGAAAAGTATGGACTGCTGTTCTCTAATCAGTATTTTAGGTTTCATTTTATTTTCATTATATAAACAATGTCCAAGGTATGTTCCAGTATGAATGTTTTATATTGATTATTATCACTCGAGAAATTAGTCTCTCATTTCTAATCAAGATCGGACGTGTATTTTTTCCCTTTTCACATTTATCTGTCTAATAATTTTGCTGCATAATCTAACAGTGTAATAGTTCTTACAGATTTATGGTTCAATAGTGCTTGGATATTGTTTTTTCTAATAATGCTTATCACAAAAATGTATAAATGCCTTTGTATCATACTTTTTAAAAAAAACTGTCAAGAATACTGAAAACAATGTATTCCCCTTATGTGTGCTTTTCAGTTTTGCGGTCTGCTTCCAGAGTCAGTGAGAAGCAGCCTTGGGTACCACCATTAACTTCTGTATGGAGTCCGCTCCACTCTCAGTCATGAATGAATCGCACTGTAGTTATTCACAGTAGTAGTCAGCATGTGCATAGCACTGATTGCTGTGACTGGCTTATTTGCTTATTCTGAAGTGAATATATGCATGGTCAACTGTAACTCAGGTGGTAACAGATAATGGAAGCTAGTTGGCAAGAGTAGCAAGTTGCACACAAGGGATAAGATAGAAGGCTAGGACTAGCACAAATGTGACCTCAGAAGCTCCCACTTCCCCTAGCCTAAGGGAAGCAACCATTCCTTTCTAGTCTGTGTCACTTTATTGTTGCTTAAAGTCCATCAGGGATGCAGAGAGAGACTGTCTACACAAAGAAGGAATGGGATGACAACTTCAAACCATTTCTCTCTTTGAGGCTGGCTCTCTCCTCAACACTCCCTCATGGTAGAAAACCACGATTTAGATGAAAATATTGTCTTTGATGTGCTGAGGAGTCATATTCCATAGGTTTATTAGCAAGTTTATTACTTGAAATTCAAAATATTTTTCTAGAGAAACATGCAAGTGTTAAACTCGGGGCCCCCAGAAGTCTGTTTCAGTCAGCATTTAACAAGTATTGTGTACTAGAATTCTGTGCATAGAAGCGTGTTGCAGAAAATGAAATGATTGAAAGTCGTGGCCCTTATGTTTCTTTTAGCTAAAGGAGAGAAAGACCTGGGTATGATTAAGTATGATACAGTGACATGTTTGATATGATGATGATGTTACAAGAATTGAAAAAGCAAAACTCTGAGAACAAGTAAGATAAAGGGACAGCAGCGTAGACCAAAGAAGCTGGATGGAGACAGGTATCAAAGTATGAGAACATACTCAGTGTTGTGTTCAGCATGGCTAGGCTAGGAGTTAGCACATTTTCTGTAAAGAGCCAGAAGGTCAATATTTTAAACTTTGGTGGGCCACGGGTCTTTGCTGAAACCACTGAACTGAGCTGTTGTACAAAAGCAGCCACAGACAACACATAAAACAAACCTGGCTGCGTTTCCATGGAACTTTATTCATAGGCACTGAAATTTGTATTTCATAATTTTCATGTCACAAAATATTCTTTGTTGACTTCCCACCCCCCGATGATTTAAAACTGTAGAAGCCATTCTTAGTTTGTAGGATAAACGAACACAGACAGCAGTTACTGAGTCTTGTATTAAACCAGAGGGTGTACTGAAGGATATACCATAAAAAGCTGAATGGCATGAAAGTTAAAATAGTTGTGGCAATTCATACAATGGTATTACTATATAGCTAGTAAAATCATATATACTGTAGAATGTAGTTAACTGCATTGGAATATGCTCATGATGTATAAAAGAAAAATAAGCAGCTTACAAAATATGTACAGGCTAAACTGATAGTTGATGACCTGAGTGTTGGGATTTATGAATATATTTTCTTCATTTTGCTTATCTATCTGTATCTTCTAGAAGGAACATGTATTAGCTTTCCCCTCCTCCTTTTTATTAGCTATTAAGGAATTTTAATGAAGCAACATAATCAGTGCGTATCTTAAAACAATTCTGACACTACCGTACAATAACTGATGGATTATGGGGGATAATGACTAGACATTGGGAGACAATTTAGGAGGTTCGGTGATAGTCAGAAAAAGATACAACGTACTTAAGACAGCAACTGTGGGAAGAGAAAAGTAATGTAGACCAAATAACACAAAGCAGGATGAGGATGTGGGATGAGGACAAAATGACTCCAAGATTTCCGTCTTGCATGACTGTGAGAATGACAGTGTCAGGGAAAATGGGGAAAAGGAACAGAGAAACAGATTTGGAGGCAGATAATGATTTTTGAACATAGTGAGGTGAACTGTTAATGTGATATTCAGGTCTGGTTCTGGATCTCAGGACAAAGGTCAGGAATTGATAATGTATATTTAGGACTGAGAAATAATCTCAAAGAAAAAAGGAAGGTGTAAGAAAGTCATGTTACAAAATCTAGGGTATAAACTTTCCAAGAGGGGCTTGTCAACTAAAATGCTAGAAAGGTCACATGAAGAGAACTTTGGATTTGGTCACTGGTGGTTACTGGAGACTGAGGATATATCAAAAGCTTGTTTGTTGCTTTTCCCTTTCTGTGAAATATCTGAACAGGTAGCAAATAATGGCTTGCTGTTGGGTTTTTTTTTTTTTTTTATGTTGAATTAATGACTCCATCTGTTTCTCATATTTGGAAAAACCAGAATGTACACAGTGTTCCGGAACAAATGTACTGTGTCCAAGTGGGAGTTGGTTAGATTCTAATATCTTCAGCTCAACAGAATTTTTCGGGGCACTGCTCTTCCTGTTCTCAAACTGGGGAGGAAGTCAGGGAGACCCAGTGGTTACACAATGTCATCTGTCTCACAGAAATCACTTATGTGGGTAAGGGGCAGTTGCTCAGATTTCATTTGGGATCCAAAAAAGTGCAAAGGGGAAAAAAGGTTTGGGTTGTTCACCAAACAGACAAGCCAGTGGCTGAATTTTCATTCCTATCCATTGACCTTGTGGATATTGCAACTCACTGACTTATTCCTTCTAATCTTTACATTCACATGTGTTCTATGAGAATGCTAGAGAGAAGGACATTGTAGCCCTTAGCTAGAATTCTTTAGCTGAAAGTCCTGGGGTTCTCTTCTCTGTAACACAAGATTACTAAACCCAGAAAAGTCTTCGAGTCTGAAACAAGTTGTCTTCCAAAAAGGCCTGAAGAAATCTAGGCCTGGCTGGGCGTGGTGGCTCACGCCTGTAATCCTCCTGCCCTGCTTTCAGTGGGTTGCTGAATGGTATGGAGTTTCTGCCAGAGTAAGAAAGTTGTATTACCACAATGGAACTAAGTCTCTAGAGCTGCTTTTGATGTGTGTGTTAGCCTAGACCCTTGGTTTTCTGGGCTTGAGGGGGTGGGATGTGTAGTGTGGGATCCAAAAACTGGACTGTGAATTTTCTGCAAAAAATTACCGTAAATTTATATTTTACATATATATATATATGTGTGTGTGTGTGTGTGTGTGTGTGTGTGTATGAACCTACTATCTGTTTCTGAATTTAGCAAATGTTGATTTTAAAGTATTCAGTAAGTTAACTGTTTGGAACACTTGTATTTTTTTTTTTTTTTTTTTTTTTTGAGACGGAGTCTCGCTCTGCCACCCAGGCTGGAGTGCAGTGGCCGGATCTCAGCTCACTGCAAGCTCCGCCTCCCGGGTTCACGCCATTCTCCTGCCTCAGCCTCCCAAGTAGCTGGGACTACAGGCGCCCGCCACCTCGCCCGGCTAGTTTTTTGTATTTTTTAGTAGAGACGGGGTTTCACCGTGTCAGCCAGGATGGTCTCGATCTCCTGACCTCGTGATCCGCCCGTCTCGGCCTCCCAAAGTGCTGGGATTACAGGCTTGAGCCACCGCGCCCGGCCTGGAACACTTGTATTTTTTATTAACCTTGTATATTAAGACTTACATTATTTGTTAATGGGAAAAAAGATTTGGCTACATTTTTCTTAGGCAGAATTAAACATATTTGTTGACTGCCTTTTTCCCCTAAGTGATAACATACATAAGTTAAGAAAGTATATTTGTTGGGAGTGGAAGGATTGCATCTGTCAAATGATTAACTTCACGTGTCAGTCTTTTGGTAGAAATTTTTATCTGAGGACTTTTTCCTAGAGCAGATAAACATAATAATGTAAGACTGGAATATGGAATCTCACAGTTAAAAGTTAAGTTACCTTACATTTGTAAAACAGTAATTTACTAAACTTGTCTTATGAGATAAATGTTATAGTCTCTATATTTGAAAATGAGGAAAACTGAGGCTCAGAGAAGATTAAAAGACTTGCCTGAGGTTATAGAGTTTTTAAGTGCCATGGTCCAAATCACATCTTCTCACTCAAAGTCCAGATCACTTTCCAATACACCACAATGAAATACAACAATATGGAAAAAATAATCCTTAAGATTGAATTTCCATTTGTACAATATTATTACAAGATTTAGCACTACATTCTTTATCTAGATAAGACAGGGGATAGACAATGGTGCCTTTACAGAATGCCAGCTTATCTCTTAATCATCTCTAAATCCTTGGACCTTTATAAGTCATTCTACAAAGCTAGGACTCAGTATGAGAAAGGTTAATACCAGTGAAATTCTCATCAATGATGTGTACTATGGGCTGATCACACCATTTAGATATTATTGTTCTATTTGTACAGCTTAAGGTTGTTAAGATGTACAAATGAATGCAATATTGCTATACACTCTACATTCTGGAATTTTTGTCTTGCTGTGCTTGTTCATTATCATACTTTCTTCAAAATTGTTATGAATGCCTTTCATTTTTAGCTGTTATTCTGTACATTTCCTTACTGAGTACCATTCCATTTTTGTTCATCTCAAGGTAACCAAGGACATTAGGAACTATCAGTTTTGTTTTAATACAATGGAAGGCACTTTGTGTCCACTATAAGCTTAATTTATATATTCTGTTTTTCACTTGATATCACCCAGCTCAGAACTGGAACGGCAATACCTCTTTTTTAAAAAGATTTTTTAGAGACAGGGTCTCACTCTGTGGCACAGGCTGGAGTGTAGTGGCACACTCATAGCTCACTTGCAGCCTCAAACTCCTGGGCTCGAGCGATCTTTCCACCTCAGTTTACCCAGCAGCTGGGACTACAAGCATGTGCCACCATGCCAGGCTAATTTTTAAAATTATTTTGTAGAGACTCATCTTGCTGTGTTGCTCAGACTGGTCTCAAATTCTTGGCCTCAGGCAATCCTCCTGCCTCAGCCTCCCAAAGTGCTAGGCATGAGGCCTGAGGTTACCACTCCCAGCCACGACAGTTATCTTTAGAGCTCAAGTTTGGGGAAAAACTAATTTTTCCACACACCTTCAGCTATGAAGAACAACCTGACAACTCCAGGGGGTGTCATCTGATATGAACTGCATCTTCTGGAGCTGGGGCAAGCCAGTAATCTTCACTATATTTCTATTTTAATGGTTCCGATTGCATTTAATGGAAGTAGACAAGGAATAAAGTTTTCAAGTAAACAGATTCAACTAACAAGTATATGATGAGCACCTACTATGTGCATAGCACTTTGGAGATATATAAAAGGTATTTATCAAAGACACAAATACCTTATAATCTAGAAGAAAAAAAGACAAACACATGAAACAACTGTAAATGAATACTTAATGAAAAACATAATGCAATAAAGTACGACTGAATAGTCAATTGCTGACGTGGCTAGTACAGTTGAAGAGGAGGTAGGTGAAAGTGAGTACTTTTTATTGAGAACCCATTACATTTCAGGGACTACAAATTGATTATATAATTTATCCCCATAAAATTGAGGTAGGTTTTATCATACCAAGTTTCCAGATCCAGAAACAGGCTTAACCAAGTTCAATATAGATAGATAGAGAAGTAACTAGAGCTGCAGAAAAATGAGACTTGGAAGTTAAGTAACTAACTTTAAGCCCCAAAGTTAAGAGGAACCAAAATTCAAACCTAGATTTGTCTAAATGCAGAGCTAGAGCTCTAGCTAATACACAGAATGAAACCCCAACCTTGAACTCGGGACCTCTCCTAATTACTGTTATTTTTCTGTTAGATTATACTACCTGTCTAAGACAGAGTCTAATGAACAGTTAGGAAGCAAAGTGACAGAATTACTAGAAATGTCTCATGTTATTTTCCTAACAGAGAAAACAGACTTGATGTACCTTAGATGTTACTACAGACATCTTCTAAAGGAAACTTTTGTGAACACAGAGTGCCAGTGAAAAATATTGATAAGGTAGTTAACCATATGTGAAGAATATGATGTCCTTGCTAGCACTTTGCTCTTCTTAGAAAATGGGGCAAGCACCAAAGTTCATGTAATATATAAAATGAATTCCGTGCTACTACTGAAGTAGTATTTCCTCCTTTCTGAACTATGGCTCAGATGGTAATTAGATCAAATTCATAGTAACCCTCCTATTTCACTGACAGCTTCAAGAGACTCAGGAGCCCGATTACATTCATCAAAAATAAGACAAAACTACTTAATCTTTAGCATAAAGGAAAACTTTATAGCAAAAGATTAAATAAAAATGAATTTAAATAATTAGTACTGTGTACCAGGCAATGTGCTAAGTGATTTGCAAGCATTCTCTCATGGAATCTTTGTAATAGTTGAACGACATATGACAAATCATCTCCATTTATAAATGAGAACTTAGGTTGACAAAAGTTAACCTGCCCAAGGTCACACAGTCAGTAACCAGCACACTGGGGATTCCAATCGGGAAAGTTTGCGTATTAAATTTAGAAGACAATCTGAGAGAATTTAGTAATGGCATGAAACAGATTCATGCTGTAAAGTGTTAATGGTAAACTTTAGGGAAGATTTAAGAATATAGGATAAATATTTAAAAAAGTAGATATTTATCCCTTTAGCAGGTACATGTATCAGCAAAGAAAACAGCAATTTTGAAAGTACTATGAAGTACTGAAAAAATATGAAAGGCATAGATGTTTAAGGTTTTATAAGGCTTAAGATTAAAATAAAAATGAATAAACAGAACAGGATCACTTCATACAGAAGAAATTAAGGACTGTATTTTAAATAAAACAGAATGTAAAAAAATTAGTTCAAAGACAATTATGATCATGGTTCTGTACATAAAGATAATTATGGATATAGTCCTGTGTATCAGTGCCACAACAGTTTATAATTTAGAAAAATTCAAAATGAAGACATTGAGGGCTAAAAGGCGGATGCATAACACCCAAGCAACTACTTTGGCATTGGAGGCTAAAGGCCATTAAGAAAGGTGAGTTTCTTAAAAAAAAAAAAAAAAAAAAGTAGAAGGTGTTATGTTCAAATGTGCATTTTCACTGAAGGGTAACTCAAGTGTCTTATCCCAAGTACAGGTATGATCTAAAGTAGAAGTAGGAAGCTTCCCAAGAGTTACTGTGAAGAACAACGTGCATCTGTATTAGTAATTGATCTCTGCAACATGTATTCTTGTTAAAACTGGGAAAGCCAAGGATACAGTCTTGGTTGAGAAACTATTTTTCTCCTCTTGTCAGCCTACTTCAATGTATTTCTGTCTTGGATGGCTGGAGTGGTTCAGGTCTGGGTTCCTAGGGTTTACGATTTACTATTTTACAGTCTAATGCTCTTAGAAAATGGACATCTACAAATGTCTTTGCAGAAGTACCAAAGGCCAGGAAATACCTTCTGGAATATGTGTTGTGGATTTTCCTCTTCCTAGAATACTTCTTTTCTGCATCTCATTCTCTCATTTTCTACAAACTGCCTTTATCTGATGTGAGCAGTTTTTAAAACATACAATGCTGGTGCCACAGGTAAATGCTTCCAGGAATACAAAAATATTTTTGAACAATGTGGTACTATGTTCATCACAGGATAATTCTATGGGAAAAGGTCTTTCTGTTCTTTATCAGCATGTCACCTTTCAACTAGTATCAGAATTATTTCTTCTTCTTCTTCATTTGTTCCCTCTTTGACACTTGCTTTTGCCATCACCTTTGCTCTTTCTTTAGTTAACTAATTGAATAGATATATATTTGCTTTCCCTGTACTGTCACCTTTTTGTAATTTGGCTCAGGGTGTACCCAAATGTCTGGTATATACTCTCTGCAGTCTTTTAGTAACATTTGTTTTTGCTGTTTGTCAGGGAATTATCATAATCATTCACAAGAGAATGGATAAAACAACTGAGAAGGAAACGAAAGCTTATTTAAAAGGAAAATAATGCCATGGAATAAAAAGATGACTCAAAGTAAAATATATTATTACTAAGTTGACTTTAGCATATATACATGTGCTAGACTAACAAAAGGGATTAAAACTTTTTAAATGGAAAACTTGTTTTTGTTCATAATTCTCCCCTGTCCACTGTATTTTGTTGGTTTGGAAGGATACTGTAAATGTCATGAAGGGAAAAATTATACTATGTAAACCTGAGAGCAAAATAATTCAAATATGAATGATCATAAGAAGGGTTATCTATGAGCACCATAAGGATTTATGGAAGTTAGCTAAACAATTTCCCAGTATATCAATAGAATGTAGGAAAACAGATAAATGACAGTTTTCAAAAGAGCTGAAGGGACATATTAGAAGGCTTTAATGTGCTCTGGGAAGCTATAATTACAGGGATTATTTAAATTGGACAGTACAATAGCTCGATAACAAAGTCATGAAATTCATAAGAACAATCTCAGATATGATCTGAGGATACATGAAGAGAGAGTATTATAAAGATTAAAAAATATAAAAAGGGCATCACATCTATGTAAACTATAGCAGCTTTCACTAGTAAATAATGAGATATAAAAATTACTTAAATTTGTTTAATAAGTAGATTTTGTCAGTGTCCCTTAGTTTTTCTGTAGATTTCCTTTTGAGTAAAATCGTCATCTCTCGAACTAATTCCAGAGGCCAAAGTAAGTTATTATCTTGGTGCTGAACATTTATCTAATTGTCAACATTTTTCTTAGAGGCTTTGGCTATCACATTATTTTCAACTTTGATTCTGGGATAATTTTCCACTTATATGAATATACAAATCATATTTTTCTACACAAAATATGGCATAGGAGAGACAAGTGAGCTAAGAGTCAGATTTTCTGCTTCTGTCTTTAAATAGAGACACTCTCTTTGTCGCATCTGTAAAATGAATAACGATATGATCTCTATGATCCTGTGCAGTACTAAAATCCCAGAACACTATGATGTTCCAGAAAAAAAAAATCCCAAAAACTCACCTGGAAAAATAATTATTAGTTTTGCAAATTTCTAGAATCTGAATTAGAGAACTGTCGTAAAATTCACCCAAATTGCTTAGGAATATTTCCTTTTGTGTATATATCTTCCTTTTCATATACTTCTTTATCTAATTAATGCATTTTAAGCCAGAAACATGTTCACTATTTAGTATACTCATAATCCTCAGAAGATACCATGAACATATTTCTCTTCCCATTCCTCTGTATACAAATTATGACTTTCTGTCCATGAAATCTTGAGCCCCTCTTCTTTGTCTAAATGCTTTGTTGAATTTTAGCCTAATTCAAGCCTTTTTCTGGAGCCTTCCTTTCTCAAACCCACAGTGATCTTTCTCAATTATTTCCATACAACAGATCTGCCACTTAGCTTTTGACACTTTACACTGTTATTCCCTGGTTCACGGTTGTATGTACTTTCTCCAAACAAATGACTTCACAGTAAACATCATGGCATGTCTATAAAGCATTTGTTTAACAACTCAAATTTAAAACTGAGAGGCAATTGGGAAATCCTTTATCACTTAGTTCCCTAAGACAGGCTCATAAAATGGTTATATGATTCACCTGGGTAACTATTCACCTGATTCTTAAAACCCACACTTGCAGATTCTGACTCAGTTGCACATGGTGTAGGAATAAGAAGCCACAGAGTTTTGAGAACCATCTCTTAGGATCAAAGATCTATCTTGACCACCTTCTTCCCAAATACATGAGCTGAATTAAATACTACTCTGTTCACATATTTGGTGTTTTTCTTTCATAGGTGTTTGTCATTGTATTTGGCTTCTGTTGGATGTGCTTAGAAAACAGAAAATTAATGTAATTCATTGGGCTCTTTGAATAGCTCCAACAAAAGGTGGTAAAGGAGACACCTTCAAGGACTCCAGAGGATAGACTATGGCATAGGAGGTAGACTGGGGTGAAAGTTCTACTTACATCAGATGCCCAATACTGGGGAGTGAAAAACTTAGCCAATCATTCCCTTCCTCTTAGAAAAGAAAATGCACAAAATCATGTTGAAAGAATGAGAACCGGTAGCATAGGTGGGAGTCTAAGGGACAGAGAAGGCTCTAATCAGCTGAAGAGAATGGTATACAGACATTACTCAGTAATAATAGTGGAAGAATTGGAGCAAGAGATTAGTCACTGAGTTACTTCTGAAGCAATGGATTTCTGTTGTCGAATGACCTATTTTCTGAACCTTTTCCAACATCTGTGAGATCTAGCTATGTGGCAACTACGTTTTTAATTGTCTTCCTTGCTTCTCCGTATCTCTCTCCGATAAACCTCCCATTATCTAACATACTCCGATTGCCTTTTGGCTTCTTGAATCTAAAATTGCCTAACAGAGTAACCAAACTCTATTTAGCTTGTCTAGGTCAATCTGGTAAATCCACACAATAGCACAGCAAATGATGGAGCACTCTGAAGAGCTGTTACAGCAGTCAGAGGCCTGCCTGCCATTTCTCCACACAGCATGGCACACTGTTTAGCACACCTGGTGTCCCAAGCTTCTTTGATAGGCTCTCTTCTGATTCTTGGCAGCTCCTTGTTAGGGTTTTCATCTAAACTATGTCAAATTTCACATTCACAAACCACTGTAAGGCGTAATTTCCATCTCTGACTTCTTACAAGAGTTTCATCTATATTTCTAGCATTATGAGGCCTGCTGAAGGCAAATCCATCTCCTGTTAGGTTGGTGGGGAGCTGACAGGAGTGTGGGATTGGTTACATAAGAAGAATGTTCAAATGACACATTTACACAGAAATAATGTAAGTGGCATATATGCTGGTTCAGATGTGCTTACTATTCCTATCTATGGAGAGGCCAAGGATATGTATTTTGAAAAGCTCCCCAGGTAATTTCTATGTCCAACCTCAGTTAAAAAACAGCCACAAAACCCCAGAGCACTGGAGAGTTATTACACTAAATGACAACTACTACTTGAAAAAAAAGTACAAACTTAAACTCTTCATATCGTAACAAAAATAGTACTGTCAAATGCAACATTATTAAAAAATGAGTAAAATATTTTTTTTCTGCACTTTTCCTAATTATATTGCTGTGTCAGATAATAATCTAGATAGGGAATGATATTTTGGTATCATTACATGCTCTGATATATGAGGAAAGTTAGAATTTGCCCTTTACCCTTCCCTACTTCCTGTCAACTAATTAGGGCTTAAGAATCTCACAGTATCACTTACTGTATAGTTTATCTTTTCATAAAAAGGTATGTATTTCCTTTGAAACTAAGTACTAGAGATGAAAATGGATTAATTTTCAAGTGTTTTTGGCATCATAGATGAAATAGAGTATTTCTATTTTTGTGACTTTACATCTTCCATTATAGAACACATGTCAAACTAAGTACCAATCATACAGAAACATGATTCCCAATCCTAGAGCAGCGTGAAAGAAAAAAGAAAACTTCACCTTTCTTGGGTATTACTTAATCTTAGATTTGATTATTTCACATTATCAACACCAACATTGGCTGGCTATCTAAATCAAGAATAAAATGAAAAACCTGAAGACTCTGCTTGCCTCTCTCATAACTCTTGCTGTCCTCAGAACTGGTATTTTTAAAAATTTACATGGCAAGCAGGGTGTCAGGAAATCTGATACCCATATTTCCTTCCATTCCCTTAGTATATTTATTTTTAATGGCTATGGGAAGAAGAGAACTGGAAATGTACCTCTGGCCATCTATGAAAATAGAGGGGGTGGGGCTGAAGACTCATATTCTTGTGTTATAATCCCATGGTTAGATCTCCCTTTTATGGGATTAGTTTTCTCCCTGATAAGGCTATATATTGTTACTATGATCTGTGTAGAAATGTTCTAAAAATGTCCACTGTTCACAGGCAGGAGAAATGTAGGCTTTGAGAGGCTTTTATTTTCTATCAACATATCACTGGTTCTATTACCTAAACAGAATCTTCAAAATCTCTGAAAAAGGAAATACTGAGCTTTTACTCATTTAGAGAGATGAGCTAAACTAAAAGAAGGACTGCCTAGAGAAAATGAAAGTTATTTAAGAAAACTTGGAGGAAAAAGCTCAAGAATGAATACAGGCCTAATTCATAAAGTGAACAACTGTAATCTGGCACATCTACTACAGTGTGCTTTAGTGAAAGTATAGTTTGCTAATAATAATGTGGTCTTTGAATTTTCAATATCTTTCCATCTCCAATTATGACAATTTGTAGAAAATTTTACGAGATACTCATTATGATTTATAATGACCAGAGATTATTTTATCACTTAATTTTTCCCTTTCATGTTGGCTCTTATTTTGAAAAGTGAAAATTTTGTAGAATTCCAAAGATAATACAAAGTTTATTAGACAATGAACAGTGAATTATATGAGAAAACCATCTTGCGAATGAAGTCAAAATCATGACAAACTAAGGGAAGATAAAATTTTGAAGTCAACAAAATGAGCTTCAACCTCATTTGTTATATAAAAATATGTATGTCTAAAAATAAACTATATGCTGTCAGGGAACAAGAAGTATGTCGTATATCTCCTTTGTGTACTTTACTATGCTGAACACATGGCAGGTGCTCAAACACTTGCTTAACTGAATTTAAAAATTACACAGCAACTTTATATTCATCCTTAATTATATATTAACCACTGAAATTCTGTTCTATTAGTTAAAAACATTCATGTTAGTATAAAGATATTACCTATAAGGATAGCCGTGGTACTTGGAACGAAATATTGAAAGTAGAAAACTGAAGAAGAAGACCACCAGGCCCAATCCCACTAGGCAAATTACTAGAAATAGACAGAAAATACCATTAGTGTCTAAAAATATGCAAATGAAACCCCAATTGTTTATATTTTTAAATGCATTCAATTACAGTATACTTACATTTAATAGTTCATGGCACATACAGGTACAACAAACCAGATTATCCACAATACAATGTGTTCAATATTTTCCACATTCTTCTCAATGAAAATGTACTATTTGGGGTATGAAAACAACAAGATTGACTGATCTAAGTCTTCTGGAGGTTTTCTTCTCGTATAGAGTTCTTACAAGTACTAACATGCCCCAGAGTGATCAAAACAAACCATGTTATAAACCACAAACAAGATTATTGGCTCTTGCATTATTAAGCATTGGCTATATTAGCAGGAACATTTGCATTGTTAAAATGCTTAATATAATTTTAATCTTTTCAGATGCTAAGCAGTAACTTTAGGTATTCGTTAGTATCGCCTCAGTGAGAGCATGTTATAGAAAGCAAGGAATAAAAGCTCGGAGAGAGAAAATACGGTCTAAGTGAGAACCAGAGGGGAGGAAACTCCCTCCATGGCAGGTAATAGTGTCAAAATGTTGTCTGTCTTACAAACAAACTGAGGGCACATGTTAAAGTCAAATGTGCTGTGGTCTAGGTTTGCAATATTCCTCTGTCCCAGGAAAGCTAACAATAGGAAAAGTACTTTATTTTCTCATTTCCTTTTTATTATGATTGAGAAGATTTTACTCTAAAGCAGATGAATAATAAAATGTTTCTTTTGCACATATATTTTGGATATTTAATTAAACAAGATTCATTGCAATTATTAGTACAATCTAAACATGCTTATAAAATTTAAATACTTAAATATGTTCTGTAAGTAGAAATTAGTGTTAATCTCAAGAAATATCTGAACATCTTTTAAGAACAAATATTTGCACAATACACCTTTTATTTCAGAGAATTCTAAACAAATATTTGAAATTATTTGTAAAATAAAAAAGATTAAAAACACTAAAGCAGAATAAGGAAAATCAAACAGATCTATATGATTCTATAAGGAACTATGATTTTTAAAATTTTTTCCAATATATAAATGAAACCAAGTTTAACTGCAATTCTGGCAATCATGGAGTACACAAGGTACAGCTTTGTCAAAATATGGTCTGCAAATGTGTCCGTTTTTATGCAACTCTGCAGGAATATCTTCTAAGTTTTCAATATGAATTGTGAAACATCACAAGCATTTAATAGCATCCAAGTGTAGCCTCTGACATTTCATTTCAGACAACACTCATGCAGCTGAACTTCAAATGAATATTAGGAGAAAATAAACCAAAAAATGAGTTTGTGAATATCAGAAAATAAGTTTTTGAAAATTATAGAATATCCCCATATGACAGACACCAGGACCCAGATACAGCATAACAACTTTGCGAAGAACAATCTTACTAAACCCATCATGAATTACAAAATGATTTACTCTATACTTTCCCAAATCTGGCATTTTATCTAACACTTCTTTCTTTTCCTTCCATCTCCTTTTTTATTTTTCAAAAGAAGAATAAAGCACTCTTTTCATTCCCTTTGCTCCTTTTTAGTAGCTCCCCTGGGTTGTGCTCTATGGGAAATGAGGCTCGAAATATGTGATCAAGTAAGACAGAAGAAAATTACTTGATCCTCTGCAGTGGAACAAAATAATGCTACTCAAGTACTTGTATATGGGAAGGGAGAGGAACTGAGGGTAGTGAGGGGTTAGTAACTATTAAAGGAACCATGGTAGTCACATGAGATACTCCACCTTTTGAAAGAAAATGCTGTGGTGAGGCAGATGCATTCTGACCTGGGAAACACTAATCATAGTAGTTGTGCCACATCAAAAACAAAAATCACATCAAAAAGGAGTAATTTAAAAGTTTTAAAATGTTTTCCAGCTCACGCTCATACACACACATAACATGAATAAACAATTTAGGTGTGGGTGGGAGCTGGAGTTAAAGAAACATCTACAAAGAGGGAAGTTGGAAATGGTGATTTAATAAATTCAGTATCATATTATAATAAATGTTCTAAGATTTAAAAATTTACTACAGATTTCTTACTATTATTTACCTTAAGACAGGATATACAACAAACACATAATTAAGAGGATGTCCTCCACATAGACCCATGGAACAGAATAGAAAACCCAGAAATAAAGCTGCACATTCACAACCATCCAATCTTCAACAAAGCTGACAAAAACAAGCAATGGGGAAAGGACTCCCTATTCAAAAAATGTTGCTGCGATAACTGGCTAGCCATATGCACAAGAATGAAACTTGGCCCCTACCATTCACCATATATGTGAAAATTAACTCAAATGTAAGACCTAAAACTTTAAAAATCCTAGAATAAAACCTAGGAAATGCCCTTCTCAACATTGGCTCGAGCAAAGAATTTTTTTTTACTAAGTCTCCAAAAGCAGTTGCAAATAAAAGTTGGCAAGTGGGACTGATTAATGAGCCTCAGCAAAACAACAAGACAGAGTAAACAGACAACCTACAGAATGGGAGAAAATTTTTGGTAGCGACGCATCTGACAAACATCTAGTATCCAGAATCTACAGGGAACTTAAATCCATGAGCAAAAACCCACCCCATCCTTTTTTTTCTATTAAAAAGCAGAAAAAGGATATGAACAGGTATTTCTTAAAAGACATACAAGTGGCCAGTAACCATATGAAAAAATGTTCATTATCACTACTCAGCAGAGAAATGCAAATCAAAACCACAATGAGATACCATCTCACACCAGTCAGAACGACTATGATTAAAAAGTCAAAAAGCAGATACTGGTGAGGTTGTAGGGAAAAGGGAATGCTTACGTACTGTTGGCGGGAATATAAATTAGAGCAGCTACTGTGGAAAGCAGTTTCGAGATTTTTCAAAAAACTTAATGTAGTGCTACCATTGGCCCAGCAATCCCCTTACGGGGTATACACCGAAAGGAAAATAAATCATTCCACCACAAAGGCACATGAACTCTTATGTTTACTGCAGCCCTATGCACAATAGCAAAAAAAAAAAAAAAAAAAGGAATCAACCCACGTCGATTCCATGGTGCCTATATACCACATCCATGATGGACTAGATAAAGAAGATGTGGTATATATGCACCACGGAATACTATGCAGCTATAAAGAACAAAATCATGTCCTTTACATCAACATGAATGCAACTGGAGGCTATTATCCTAAGTAAATTTACACAGAAACAGAAAACCAAATACCACATGTTCTCACTTGAAAGTGGGAGCTAAACATTGCATACATATGAACATAAAGATGAGAACAGACACAACTAGAGTGGGGATGGAGGGAGGCGCGTGTAGGTTGAAAAATCACCTGTTGCATTCTACGCTCATTATTGGGTGATGGGATCCGTACTTAAACTTCAGTATCAACCAAAATACCCATGGAACAAACCTGTACATATACTCCCAAATCTAAAATAAAAGTTGAAATTATTTAAAAAAAAATAGTATGTCCTCATAGGGATAATGTCAATCCTCAGGACATGATGTTTATTCAAAAGATACATAAATAAAATTATATTCAACCTGATAATGTGCTCATTTCTTTTGTAGTTTCTTTAATAGATGATACCATAGGAAAAGAGGGCAGTCTAAACTGTGTATTACATCAAAAACATTTCAACCCCTAAGACTTTTAAGTATTTAGAAAGCACTATGATATGTTTATACACATGTCACCCTAGCTAAAAACCCACGAAGTCCGGATTTCTATTTTAAATTTCCTAATAAATACTCTTTCAGATACCTATGCTGCTCATACACAAATTTTGGTTTTTAAAGAGTTCAGAAATGCAAAGAATAATAGAAAAACTGATAGGTTTGTGGACATATCAAATCATATAGGGACTTGATATTAATTATAAAAAGGTCTGTGGCAGGAAACAAGCGACTGTCCTTTGCTCCTCAGAGCACATTTTCCCTGTGTGTTCTTCTCTTTTTGCTAGAAAATTCTTTACTTCTCAATAACCTCATATTTTTTCTACAACTCAGCGAGAAATGGTCCCATCAAAGAAAAACCACAGAATTAACTTGCTTAAAAACATAATGCTGGAAAACTTGATGGAGCTGTAAATCTTGGTGTATCAATGGAAAAGGCAAAGACCCTGGAAGAGACAGTATCAACAGATGCCCTTTAAAAAATGTTAAAGGAAGCTTTGGAACGAATGGAAAGGTAATATATGTCAGTGTACAATACCTATGCAGAAGTTTCATCTAAGTCAGGCTTTGAGTGCACCCCTGATTCTTGTAGCAGAGAGAGTATGTTATATGACAATAAAATATCTGAAGACTCTGTCCCCAGAATTTTCCATCTCTCTTTGCCGCGTGGAATTACAACAAACACTATGGCTTCGCAGGGATGGATTAAAGCACCCTGACAAGGGTGAAGGACAGCTCCACTTTATATGCAATTCCACAGAAAACTACCCCGTCCGCTTTTGGAAGAAATATATTTGCAAGTATACAAACACATCCCAGAAACAGAAAAAAGTTAAAATCTTCTTCAAACCAGAACATTTCTTTAGAAGTTTGTTTACAAAGGGCTTTTATGTATTTCCCATTTGACTTAAATGAATCTTAAGACTAAAACGAAATTACAAAAATGGCAACACAGAGACTTACTCCGTCTTTTTCCAACATCTCCTTTCGAAGTTGCTGCTTCATTTAGAAGAACCATCCCCATGGTGATAGCGGCATCTGCAGTAGTTGTCAAGGAAGCCATAGACAATAGATGTGAATAAAATCTGTTAATTTTTCTGGCTCTGAACACAATGTTCCAGAATGGTTAAATTATAAGTGCACAAAGAGGTAAATAAAATCAATTATCTTTATAATAAAGATAAAATTACCATTCTTTGCGTGAGCAAATATGCCATAATTTTAAAAAAATTTATAACAAAGTTCAATTTGTGATATATTGAGAAGCTAATGCTAAAGGTTCTTAAATTCCAGGGTTTTCATAGCACATATAAACTATATGGACTCTCAAAACCAGTTACAACATTTCACATTATACATAAAGATATGTACTGCTTATAGACATGATGACTCATGTCATTGACACATTTCATTTTCATTGTGTGCACACAGCTTTTTCTTCTCAATGTGTTTTTTCATAGATTTTGTTTAGCTGAAATCTTTATGAAGCTCAGGTGTCATGTTACTTGAAAATCTGGGGCTATAAAATTAAAAATCTTACAAAAGCAAATGAGCACATTATAATAAAACAATTTAATGAATCTAGCAGGACCCTGAGGCTAGTCAGCTAACTGATACCTTAAGAATGAGATCACAAAATTACTTTTGTATTGAATACCTGCTTCCAACAGGATGGATATATTCATGCTATGTTGAATAATGCCAGAATTAAGAAAATGATGGGAAATTTTCACCTTCATAAAAACATTCTTTGCCATGTTATTACAACATTTTTGACATCATCGACTCTTAAGTTTTTAGAACTCATCAATTCTGAAAATATATTTATTACGTATTTTGCCCAAGCGATTAATGGATTAAAAATTGAAGAGAAAAATAAAACAATTCAGGCCAGAACTTCCTCAATTTGCTTAATTTCATTATGATTCCATTGTATTTGTTTCTACTGCTATTTGCGTATAAACAGCATCAATAAATCTCCTGTGTTGGATCTATCAACAAAAGCTCAAAGGATAATATTGGGCAATATACGATCAAGTGGAGGAGGTGTGAGAAAATTCTGCAGAGAACATTTCCTCTGAGTCTTTGAAATTCTGATTATTTATAATGCTCATATTTGAGTCCATCTTCATGACCGTATTATCCAACTTCTGGATAATGATAAATGCCTGACTTCTCTATTAAGGCATTTATGCTTCCATGACCTCTCTATACAAATGGTTTTCAAACTATTGTATTTGTTTTATCATTGGAACTCTTTCTAGGAAAAAGGAAAATGAAAACCTGTTTGGAAGCCTAACATATACAAGCGAAAAAGCCCCTGCCACCCCTGCACAGTGTCACCCCTCCCCACCACACACATACATACCATAGACCAGCGCTAAACTTCTAGAGATCCCTGCTACACAGCTTGAAAAACACGGAAACTTTTATGAAATTCCTGCCTTTCAATCATGTAGCAGTAGCCTGAAAAGAATATTTTAAGAGAATGACTGTTTTGTATTCTTGAAGTATTTTGGACCATCTACTTGTATACATTACCCTGAATCCATAGACATTGGACATTGTTAACAACATGATAAAAATTAAAAACTTGTTTCACTAAAACTGTTCTTATCAGTTTTCTGGAACAGATAGATGTGACTGATATGGATCCTTAACAAGGAGTTATTGAGTTTCCCCTTTAATCATTTTTTCTGTAATACCTTTTATATTCATGCATAAATTTTTATCTACACATTTAAATACACATATTTAATAATTCAAATAGAACTGCAGATTATTTTACTATGACTTTTTAAATTTTTAAAAAAATTTTTAGAGACAGAGTTTCACTTTGTAGCCCAGGCTGCAGTGCAGTGGCAGGATCTTGACTCACTGCAATCTCTGCCTCCCAGGTTCAAGCAGTTCTCATGCCTCAGCGTCCCAAGTGGCTGGGATCACAGGAGTGCACCACCATGCCTGGATAGATTTACTACTTTAGTAGAGATGGGGTTTCACCATGTTGGCCAGGCTGGTCTTGAACTCCTGGCCTCAAGTGATCTGCCTGCCTCGGTCTCACAAAGTGCTAGGATTATAGTTGTGGGCCACCGTGCCCAGCTGCTATGACATTTTTAACTATTCAAAACATAAATGGCATTTAAGGTGAATTTATGTAGACATTAAAAGGAAAACATACATTCATCTTATGATTCCATTTGCTAAGCAGCTTCCTCTATTCCATTAATGAATCATGGGGGAAATGGCAGTATTTCTATTACTGGGGAAAATAAAGCCTACAAAATAAAATGCATGACAATTTTAATGGGAGTAAAGCCATATGTTAACATGTTCTTACGGTCCAATTTTATACACACAAATGCACATGTACACAAATATATGTATCGGTTCATACACAAAGACATGAACTCAGGGAAAAGTATATTTTACTGGGCATTAACTATGGTCACCCAAGTATAAGATGTCCCTATAAATGTATCTTCCTAACATTTTTACTACTGTCTCTCCGTATTATTACAATGTTGAAAACTATCAGTAACATGTTTCTCATTTCAATCGCTTACATTAAATCAATGTGGTAACAGAAAATTATGTATATTTTCGTAAGAGTATAGCATATTTTATTGCTTTATCTTACTGATGGCATTTGTTTCCAAATGCTTGCTACTACAAATATTCCTGCAAAGAATATATTTTCACAGGTCTCCTAGTGTATATGCGCGATATATTCTCTATGGTCCACAACCAGAAGTGGAATTTTTCAGAGGTTCAGTAAGTGTATTTTCAAATTTGTTAGGTATAATCATACTGTTCTCTAAAAAGAGCAATGTTCAGGTTTTCTTACATTTCACTAACACAATACTACCCAATTATTGGTTTTATCAAACTGGTAAGGAAAGAGTTGTATCAATAGCTTCTGACTTGGTTCTGAGCATTTTTTGATATGTTCATTCCTCTTTTTTTGGTTTAGTCTTTGGTACACTGCTTTTTTTTTTTTTTGCCCATTTTTCCAAAAGCATAGTTGCTTTTTCTTATTAACTTGGAGGACAATATTTTTTTTTTCTAGATAGGAATTGACTGAAGTATTGCATTCCGATTCTCCTTTATAGTTTGTATTTTAAATTAATTTGTCATGTAGGAAGCTTTAATTTTAATGTGGCCAAATTTATTCATCTTTTCCTTTATGAGTTTTGGTGCTTGTTTCCTGCTTTAGAAATTAAATCTTCCTCCTAGGATTCTAGCCTTTTTTCCTCATACCTTCAAAGCAAGTCAGGTAATAAGGAGATCTTTGAACCTGTTATTCCCACTGCCTGAGGTACTTTTCCCTGGGATGGCCATGTAATTTACTCCCTCACTTCCACCGGGTCTCTGTTCAAATGCAGTCTTGTTAGAGAAGCCTCTTCTCACCTTTATTCTGATTTTTTTTCTTTAACACTGTTTTTTAAAGAAATTTCAGATTGTATACATTTTACAGTTCACTGTCTTTGTTCTAGCACTACAATTTTAGCTCCAAAAGGGCAAGAACTTTGTTTCATCCACTGTCCTACCCAGTACCAACAATTCTTTGATGTAGATATTATCATCTGTTTACAAATAAGGAAACTGAAGCCCAGAGAAGTTTAAACAACTTGCTCAAAGTCACAAAACTAAAGAGTGAAAGATGCAAAGCAAAAAAGCACAAAAGTAATGAAGTAAGATGTCAGGATTAAATGAAAATGATAACAAGCATTAGGCAAAGAACAGAATTGCTAGCCCAGTTTCAGCATGAAACATCTTTATGCTGAGCATAAAAATCTTTTTCATAAAGCACAGAGCATTCAAATACATTTTACTACTCCATAAATATATTCTAGATTTTACAAATAAGTTTGCAATAACTTACAAAATTGCCATTTCAAACATGTCTATGATTTTACCTTTATATCACTTATGTTTCACACTGCTTTAAATCACATTTTTATAATTTACTATTTTTGTTAGGAGCAAATGCAGTAACAATATAGTATTTTTCAAATTATACAACTTAAAAAAATACGCAAACTCCCTATCAACAGGGCAGAAAGGGACCAGAAACACCAAGTCTAACATCAAAATTTTAAGATTTCAGCATGTCAAAAACCTCAGCAAATCATCATTTATCATTAATTATATGTGCCAGAAGTATGCCCATGAACTCCACTCCTATAAAGATATTCCCAAATAAGACAAAATACAAAATACTAAAAAACTTAATATACATACAAAAATCTATTTTAGAACAATTTACATAGTAAAAAATTAAAATGTAAATGTCTATAACATATGGGACATTTTTGTAATAGGTTAACTAGCCATATAAAAAATTCACAAAAATTCTTAATAACAAAGCAAGATATATTAATAGTAATTTTGTCACCATACCAAATGAAAAGATGTATATGTATGTATAATACATAGAAAACTATGTATAAAACCTTGACTCCTTTGAAACAAATACAAAGAAATGATTGCAGGGAATGAAAGATAAAAACAGTAACTGTTCATGGGTGAGTTAATAAAATTGTGGATTTTTGTTTTCTTTATTGACCACAGCCTACAGAGCAGAAACTGGCAAACTTTTTCAGTAAAGGGTCACAAAGTAAATATTTTCCAGCTATGCAAGTCATATGGAGTTTGTTGCTATTACTCAACTCTGTTGTTGTAGTGCAAAAGTAGTCACAGGCAATATATAAATGAATGGCTGTTTCTGTGTCCCAATAAAACTTTATTTACAAAAATAGCAGGCAGGATGGATTGGGCCTGAACTGGTCCTAGTTTGCCAACCCCTGCTGTAAAGGTTTTAAGGTGGTATCAAAAACACTGTATACCATTATGTCTCACTGGAATTTAGCTTTCTTCTTACTTCACAATTTTTAAAAATGCAAGAATTTAGTAAACATTTGTGCACACAACCTTAAAGTGGGAATTTTAAAGCAAAGGGATTACCAGACATAGGTTATATACAACCTCAAGGTAAAATGTTTTGTTAGAAATCAGCAGGGTCAGTAAATAACTATGATCTCTTCCTCATAATGTTTCTTGCAAAAGTGAGTTTTCTAAGCTTTAACAAGAAAAGAGCAGTGAGCCGTTTAAAAACCTGATGGCTGAAATTAAGACATATGAATTATACTAAAATGGCTTTAAGCTTGCTAACCCTCCCTATTACTTAAAGATGTATGTTTTAACTCAAGGCCTTTAAGAGTTGAGAATCATTTGGCTTAAATTTCATTGTATTAACTCAAACATTTTCGGCTGAAAAAGAGACTGCATAATACTTACCATTTGGGGAAAATTACATTTGTAATGTAAAAATCTTCCTTTTTATACAGAGGAAGAAGCTAGATGATCATCTCTCAGTGTTCTTACGTGGCATTGAGTGGAAGGCCGAATGATTAATGAAAGACCCTCCAAATCTGACAAGATTCTACTTCTGACGAAAAAGAATGTTATTCTTTTTGGTCATTAAATTGATGGGTGTAGCCATCTAGCTGTGCCTCAGTGAAATATCCCAACATTAAAAGAAAATAACAGACGGACCTCTACCCTTTATCCTATACACACATACTTTGGCCTAGTTTTTGTATTACTTTGCACATTTTTATTAATATCATAGCAATATATATTTAAACTACTGTGCACACTACAGTTTCTTTGCTGATCCTGTTGATCATTTTCCTACGCTTAGTCAAAATATTGACATGATCCCACATAAAAAAGCTGCTATTTGTGGAAATTACATACAATACCCAGAGGCACTAAGCATTCTACGGAGATAGTAACAAATACATTTACAAAACATTATAATCCCTTCTCAAATGCATATGATAAGTTTTCTGTTGCTCCTAGGAATGGACTCAAGATGTTTTCAATTTAAAGATAAATGTAAATAGACGTTGAAAAAACTGTTAGCACATTATAGAAGACTTAAAGGAATCTAAATCTAAAATTTTCAACTTGCATCTATCATTAATTTTTTTCTATAGTATGTTTCTCCTTGGATATAACATATTAAAAGCAATGTTTTCACTATATGATAGACTAGAAACATGCCAAATGAAATCATATTATTTCATAATAAATGGAAAAAAATGTTTTGCTCATAGAAAATGCAGTGTGATCTTTATAAGAATAAACATTTTAAATTGCTGGTATAACCTTTACTTTTATATAAATAATTTTACTTCCAACTAATATTTATTTCATGTCATTTTCTTGAGATCCTCTAACTTAAAAAACATGTGGAGAATTATAGGGCAGTGGCAGGTCAGAGATTAGGTAGTTGACACTAAAGCTGATCCTAGAACTCAGGTGTTCTGTATCCACTCATACAGAGAGAGCATATCTTGGTGAATTCAGTGGGAACATTACTGTCTATGGAAACTAATTTGATCTGATTGAAATTTTAAATAAATTTTTAAATGACATTAGTTCTGCCCCTCCAGGACTGCCTACGGATAGAAAAAAAAAGGCAGATTAGTTAGGACAATAAAATCATACATTTCTGCAAACGTTTCTCTAAATATGAAATGAAGGTGCCTTTTTATTTTGGAAAACTACTACTTGTAATTACATGTCTGCTTTATTGTGCCATATTTATAGGTGTAGTAAGAAAAGCAGATTTCAGGTTATCTCATTAAAATCATACCTGAGGTTTTGAATTTTAAGAACATTCTATAATCAAAACCATATCCGACCTTAATTTTATCACTGGATCACCACAACAGAAACTCTCTACTCTGGGAAATTATATAAAGAGTTTTAGGCCGGGCACGGTGGCTCACGCTTGTAATCCCAGCACTTTGGGAGGCCAAGGCAGGTGGATCACAAGATCAGGAGATCGAGACCATCCTGGCTAACATGGTGAAACCCTGTCTCTATTTAAAAAATAAATTAGCTGGGCATGGTGGCGGGCGCTTATAGTCCCAGCTATCCAGGAGGCTGAGGCAGGAGAATGGCGTGAACCCGGGAGGTGGAGCTTGCAGTAAGCCAAGATCACGCCACTGCACTCCAGCCTGGGCGACAGAGACTCCGTCTAAAAAAAAAAAAAAAAAAAAAGTTTTAAACATAATTTCATATACATACTAAATCTTCCAACTATGGTTTCAAAAACTGCATATTTGCACTTCATGATATTCCACTTAAGATCCATGTGCCTCAAGCCTGAGTCTTACTGAATTGTGGACATTTGAAAACTTTTAAGAACATAATTGTAACTTAAGAATTACTGGCACTTTCATTTGTTGTGTGTCTTCCTCTACCTTTAGACTGTAAATGCCACACCATCAGACATCTTGTGGGGTTTTGTGACTTTTGTACCTCAGCACCTGGCACATATGCCTCCGTGTATGTGTGTATTTATATTTACATATGCCCCACACATATTTGTTTTTACACTGCCAGACGATGTTTTATTCTATACAAAAATATGATAGAGTAACTCAAGGAATATGGGCGGGCGCGGTGGCTCACGCCTGTAATCCTAGCGCATCACGAGGTCAGGAGATCGAGACCATCCTGGCTAACATGGTGAAACCCCGTCTCTACTAAAAACCCAACAACAACAACAAAAAATTAGCCGGGCGTGGTGGCGGGCGCCTGTAGTCCCAGCAACTTGGGGGGCTGAGGCAGGAGAATGGAGTGAACCCGGGAGGTGGAGCTTACAGTGAGCCCAGATCGCTGCCACCGCACTCCAACCTGGGAGACAGCGAGACTTCATCTCAAAAAATAAAAATAAAAATAAAAAATAAAATCAACATATCCACTGTATCTTTATTAAAATGATCTTTTCAGATGTATACAACAAATACACACAATATACAGTTTGGTTAGAATATTATTGGTCTATTCACAGAGGTTTTGATTTATTGGCAAAGTATTACTAAGTAGAAAAACAATGCGTTTACAGTTTTAAGCTCTTGACTCTTCAACTGATTGGCTTTATCATCTTAAGCAATTTAAACAAATTCAACCAATAATGAGGCCTAATCAATCTTAGGAACTTTTCTGGGCTAAACATTCCCCTCCAAACCTTGTCTTCCTCCATATTTCTATCCTACAACACATAGCTGAACTTCAGAATCATCTCTGATTTCTGTTCTTGAATCTTACTTGTGACATTTATTATCAATTTTGATTCTTCTTCCTCTCAAACAGCAGCTGAGTCACTCATCCATTCCTTTACTTAGGTTCATCCTTGAGGATAAACCATTGCCAGCAGCCAGAACGACTGCCAGCGATTCCTGCTTCCTTTGCTCTGCCTTCTCTACCCTATCCTTAATATTGTTACTGGAGCAAACCTCCATTGGCTTTCTGTTCCCTAAACAGGCATGACGCCACTATTTCCCTTTCCACAGCCAAATTTATCAAGAAGACATGTGGGGCTCAACCTCGTAATACTTCAGAAAGAATTCATAGGTTACCCAATGCCAAATATGTAAAATTGGCATATTAATTGCACTGCATCTACCACCTGTAGCTAAGATTCAAATTTCTCAGCAAGGTTTTCATTGTTCAGCCTAATCAAATTTTCACCAATCTCTTCAAAATGTGTATTCCAGCTTTGATGTATTTATCTTCCTGAAATAAAGAGTATTCACTCTCATTTTATGATTGTGTACCTGCTGTATCTTCTACCAAAATAGCTTCCTCACTCATTTCTCTGTCTCTGAAACTCCTTTTTTTACTTCCACATCCAGCTGAAAAGTCAGTGCCAATTCTCTAGATAAGGAGTTAGCTACTCTCTTGCTACTTCCTTTGCATATTTGTCTCACTGTATTTTAAGTATTTTTCTGTCATCCTACCTTTCTGTAAACAGCAAATATCTCATTCACATTTGCATTAGGTGGTGAAAATATTAAAAAAGGAAAAATAAGTGAAATAAAAATGAATTTACTTGCAAAAACATCAAGTCCTATGTAAGTTACTTTTAGATGATTTACATATATTCCATATGAAAATATAATGTTTCTTATTTTTTCATATAGTTTTCTCTCAAAGACGACTTAAGATTGTTCTTTATTTAAATAAGGTACTGAAAAAATAAAACACTACTGATATGGAGACAATTTTATTCTTAGTAAATATCAATCTGTAACCTATGATACAAAATAACTCCATCTGTTTTCTCCTAGGTTTTTTCAGCAAATCTTTCTATATAGCAACTGCATCTAATAATCTGACTTACTAAATTAGGACGAGAAATCCAAAAGATAGAAATGTTCTCTCTACAGATAAATGAAAAGTAATCATCTGGTATTTGTAACTTTTTGCCTGAAGAAAAAAAAAATACACAAATGACAAAAAAAAAATAGATTGTTCAAAAAGCAGCAGTAGACTGTCAAATGAAACTAGAATCAGAAATTATTGATTTTTTTTTTTTTTTTTTTTTTTGAGACCGGGTCTCACTCTGTCACCCAGATTGGAGTGTAGTGTGTGATCACAGCTCACTAAAGCCTTGATCTCCCGGGTTCAAGTGATCCTCCTGCCTCCGCCTCCCAAGTATCTAGAACCATAGGTGTATGCCATCACATCTGGCTAATTTTGTAATTTTTTGTAGAGACAGCATTCCCCCTAATGTTGCCCAGGCTGGTGTCAAACTCCTCAGCTACAGTGACTGGCCAGCGAAAGTGCTGGGATTGCAGGCATGAACCACTGTGCCTGGACTTCTTTTAAAGTTTTACTGATAATGAGTCCAGCATTTTAAAAGAATTTTTCTCTTTCTTAGTACCAGATATGTCTAAAATAAAAAAACACAGGAAAAATGAAGCAACAAATAATGACTATTACCAAAAAGAGAATGGGGCTTTTCTTTTATGTATCACTGTTAAGATCTATATGAAAAAATTCATACTGCTTGTGAAATTTCTTTGAATCCTAAATCTCGGCTTGATGCCAATGATCCATGAAATGAAACCTTGGAGAATTCCTGCCATACAATAAAATTATGATCTCAACACAGCTTTTCATCCTTCTGCTCAGTATTCCTGATGTGTTTCAATAAACTCATCACTTTATCTAGATAAAGTATACTGCTGAAATGCTACATCATGGATTGAAACAAGTTAGGAAAAAAAAAAAAAAGAAACTACAATAATTCAATAAATGAGAGTTAAAAACTTACCTGCAACAAATGCTTTATGTTTCTATCAATTTGCTTTAATGTTAACATATTTTGCTCCCTGAATATCTTTAAATAATAAGTTGAGAGTAAATACAGCTTTGCCCTTATTTTTTAATAGGGAGGAGTGGGTATGTCTACAAACATATACAGATACTTCCTTTTCTCACCGAAGGCCCCTCTGATGTGCAGAAAGCATTACTCTCTTACCGTATTAAAGCTGGTGTGCAGAAATTCGGTATTTGTTGAAAAATATAGCAAAATTTGTATTTCCGATTCCAGTCTGTGAGACAAACTAGAGCCAAACAAGTACTCCTCATAGTAGTTTCTTAATTTTGAAACCATAAAGCATACAGGCAAGTAAACAAATGTAAGCAAGAAATGGGCTGCAGATATGCCCAATTTCATGTATGTATCCAAACATGCATAATCAAGGGTGGAAGAAATAAAAATGTTGAGAATTGAGACATAGGAAGAAGACGGTCAGTGTTGTTCAATGAGTTTTAGAAAGGTATCTTTTAGTTCTCCTGCAATATAAAGGAGATTTATAATCATTTTCTTCTCAACTTCATGTCCTTCATTTTCATTAAACCTTGAAAAACTGCATTTTTATTACAAGTTATATGATTTAATGGGTTCAAAAATTTTGCTCTAGAAAAATTAAGTCATTTCACTGTTTACAGTTCAAGTTTTAGAATTTTGATAAGTTTTATTAGAAGATGATTTTTTTTTTCGGTCATCTACACCTTTGTCAAAAGCTAGGTGTATTCGTTCTCATGCTGCTAATAAAGACATACATGAGCTTGGGTAATTTATAAGGAAACAAAGGGTTAATGGACTCACAGTTCCACATGGCTGCGGAGGCCTCACAATCATGGTGAAAGGCCCATCGTACATGGCAGCAGGCAAGAGAGAGCACGTGCAGGGGAACGACCCTTTATGATACCATCAGATCTCATGAGACTTACTATCATGAGAACAGCATGGGAAAACCCACCCCCATAATTCAGTTACCTCCCAATGGGTCCCTTCCATGACATGTGGGTATTATTACAATTCAAGGTCAGATTTAGGTGGGGACACACAGCCAAACAATATCACTAGGAATCAACCCACATATATGTGTTTATGCATATTATCTGTGGCCACCAAAGTTCCGAGTAAGAAAGAAGGAAAAACAGAGAGAGGAATAAACCAACTAGCCTTTTGTGATTATTGGATGCTTAATGTGTGCTAGCTCATTTTCTTCACACAAAAATGCCGTGTGGTTAGTATTGCTAATCCTGATTTTACAAACAAGGAAGACTTTCAGTTTCTCGAGAATTCCAAGCGCTTTAAACATTTTCCATCCCTCTTTCTCCACCATACAGTAATCACTGTATACCACCACTTCATGCAGTGCCTAAAACACAGTAAGCGAATAAAACAGGTTGCTTGAATAAACTGAAGTGGTCAGTCTTTGCTGGTAGATTTTTAAAAATGCATTGTTATGACACAACAAAGTAATAAAATCCAAAAACTTCAGTGTTGTTAAAAAGATTTTTCATCCAGATTAAAAAGCGTAGGCATGACTAACATTCATTCATGAAATTATACATCACACACCATAATAAAGTATTGTACATAAAACTTAAGTACTTGCACAACCAATAGACCATGAAAAAGAAAACTGAATTCTAATTCTAGCTCACGTAGGCTTCCCTAACACAAGCCCTTTGTGGGCTCTAGTTCTCCTACATATAAAATGAGGTTTGGCCTGGACAAATTCTAAGATACTTAAAAGTTTACAGCTTTAGTTATATATAGTACTGGAGAATTTGGTCTAGACTACTTCATTTGAATATGAATCTTAGTAACCAGGATATTAGTAATCAAATTTTATAAAGGACACTAGAGGCACACGTTAAATTCTCATAATGGCTCAATATGTTCAAGCAACACTATGAATTTAAATTTCAAACATTTTTATAAGACTCACACAAACATCAATGTTCCCCCAAAACAGTGTCCAAACTAATTTTATTTCATTCTAAGAATATTCAGATTAGATGCTTAACCTTACCTTTTTCTTATCCTGCTACTATTTCTTATCGTGCTACATTCTTTACCCTTCTAAATCTAAATCATAAATTACATTGTATGATCTGATTCACAACACTTAGTCTGACTCAGTCTGGTATGTTCCAAAAAGGCATGTTGAACCACTCAAAATCTCCTTCTTCTGACATACCATATATTTAAGGGAAGCAGTATGATGATAATCCCTTTTTTAAGCTGCTATTTATACCATAAGGCACTTTTTTCTCACCATTAAGATGCCATAGGGAAAAGCCATATAAATTTCACAAAAAAATCTAGCCAGAGATCATCAATGCAGAGTAAGAGTAATACTTTGAAATTCAACAGTCAGTAAAAAATAAATTATGATCTGTTAATGATACTGAATAGTAACAAATTACTCTGTAGTAGGAAATAATTAACAAAAAAATAAAATTACTCATACAGAACAGCTTAAAATTTAATGTATTTTTAAAATCTTGATATTTACTGCCAGGAAAAATGTCAATTTAATAACATGTAGCTCTGGTTTGCCCTTTTCAATTCATCAATATTTTAAAAGGATACTCAGTACCAGAATAATGTGTGATTCTGCCACAAACTGAGCCTGGCTGCTCCCATGAATGTAGCTCTATAAAAGAAGACAAAGAAACAGAAATTACAGTTTGAGAAAGCCTCATAATTATTTTGTAGTTTTAAGTCATGAAAATAAACAATGGAAAAATCCAATTAGATTTTTACTAATTAAATTTTTATTACTTCCTACTAGGTTCCACTTATTTTAAATAATTATTAGTTAAATGCAATTAGATGACAATGTTGGTTGATGATACTACTGTAAACTGTAGGTGGCATCTTAGTATCAAAAGCAAACAATATAACGTGTTAAGGGATTTATCACAAACATACACACATTAAATATAATTCCTGTAGAATTACTGCAAAAGTACAAAGTAGAACAAAACATTTTTATGATTTTTCATCCTTTAAAATAAGTTAGAAGTGACCAAATGTCTAATCACTACTTCCCACATTATCAAAGTTTTTAAAATAAGGAGTCAGCTTTATAAATGCACATAATTCATTATAGCATTTACATTTTTTCAAAACAAAATTATTAAAATTGTTTTACCCTATTGAGTAGCATACAGTTGATTATAGAAAATCCAACACAAATCTCCATCTAGATTATCTGGTTTCTAAATTGATTCCCATGATTATTTCTGTTGTTAATCTCTCTTATATCAGTTGCTATGCAGTTGTTTTAAATAAACGTCCTTGTCTAAGTTTTCTATTTATATTAAAAAATACTGGAGAAAAAATATAGCAGCTTACAGTACAAATCAATGACTCAACTTTTACATCATTTATGATGTATAATTGTATCATATGCTTCAGATAGTATGCTCACAGTATCTTGTTTTTTCTTCTTCTTCAAACTTTTTCGGGGCTACATGTGCAGATTTGTTACATGGGTAAATGGCATGTCGCCAGGATTTGATGTACAAATGATTTTGTCTCCCAAGTAGTGAGCAAAGTACCTGATAGGTAGTGTTTCAATCCTCACTTTCCTCCCACCCTCCAACCTTAAGTAAACCCCAGGGTCTACTGTTCCGCTCTCTGTCCATGTGTACTCAATGTTTAGCTACTACTTGCAAGTGAGAAAATGTGGTAGTTGGTTTTCTGTTACTGCATTAATTTGCTTAAGATAATGCCTTCCAAGTGCATTCATGTTGCTACAAAGGACATAATTTCATTTGCATGGCTGTGTAGTATTCCATGGTGTATATGTACCACTTTTTTTTAATCCAGTCCACTGTTAATTGACAGTCATATAAAGTAGTTATTACCTGTCAACTTCCAAATGAGGAAACTGAGACTTAGAAAAATTTACCTAACTTGTTCAAGACTGCACAACTACTAATCGGTGAAGTTTGGACTGAAACCCAGGACTGTTTGTATAGGTATGTATGCCCTTCCCACCATATAGTAACTTACCAAAACACAGGAGGAACCTCAAGTAAAACTTTGTAAAAACTTTAATTAAATGTTGACAGTTAAAGTAATTAAAATCAGTATTTAAATAACTGACGAACATATCTGAGTTTAACAGTACAGGATAATATGACCAAATTTACATAACAACTGCAAAGTAGTTTGCCTCTATGAGGATCGCAAACTTAAGGAATAACTTCAGACGTCTTCTAGGTGAGTGGTTTATAATCCTTTCTGTTTATTTTCAGTAACAGAATCTTCTTTGATCAATCTTTTGTCAAGGTCATCAATGGACTCCCCCATTACTAAATCCTATGGTCATATCTAAGTCTTACTGGACTTAAGCTACCTGAAAACTCTGCTGCATCTAACCACTTGTTCTCTTTAATATTTTCTTCATTTGACTTCCAGAACCCCAGTCTTGCAGATGATTCTGCCTCACTGGCTCTTCCTCCTCCGGAAGGAGGAGGCTCTTCCCTTCCTACATTCTAGACTCTGGAGTATCTCAGAGCTCAAAAGGCTTAGGCCTCTTCTCTCTACTCAGCCTTCCCAGGTGTTCTCATCCAACTTCATGGCTTTAATTATGTCTATATTGATGATTCTCACATTGGTGTCTAGTCTGATATACTGGAAGTCTGAAAACAGCTAAAACGCAACTCCTGATCTGCCTCTCTTTCTGTCCCAGCATCTTGCTTCTCTCCCATTCTCCCCTAACTCAGGAGAATAACTTAATTTTTCCAGTTGTTTAGGTAAAAATCCTGGAATCACCTTTGTGTCTCTGTCCTTACTTTTCTTTCACTCTTTTCCTTGACTTTATTCCCTCCTTCCTCCTCCCTCCCTCCCTCTCCACATATCCAGTCATTCAAAAAATACTGTTGGCTCTACTTTCAAAATTCATTCCAAATTCAACCACTTTTCACCCCTCCCAGGAAGAACTAGCAAAGGAGGCTAAAAAATAAGACCCCAAGATCTGTCTGATCCAACCAGTCATCATCTCTTGCCTAGACGATTGCAACAGCCTCCTTTATTCTCTCTGCCTCTACCCTGGAGTTGATTTGTCATTCAGATGAATACTGCTGAAACTATCCTATCATTACTTTGCTCAAAACACTTCAATGCTTTCTCAAATGTGTGAGAAAAGCATCATATCATGCAATGCATTTTGTGCTTCCAGTCACAATAACCAGAAACCTATGTATTTCTTTTCAATTTAAAAATGCAGCTAGGTTAAAATAAATCACACTTTGTCCTTAGAGACTTGGTTCATGAAACTGATCTATAACCGTTGTAGCTTATTTCTTGTATACATAAGGCAGGAGAGAGGAACGGCTTTGGAGACAGTCCGGAATTTGCCACCTACTAACTGTTATTGTGAACAAACTACTTAGCCTCAATTATCTTTAAAATAGGATTAAGAGGATATTCCTCAAGATACTTTCCTAAAAATCATATAAGATAGTATGATATACAATAGTGTAATTGATCAAATAGAAATCATTTCATAGTCTCCACTTCAACAAACTTTGTATCTTGTTCACTTGATCTTAGCCAAAAGGCCGAAAAGCTGTTTTTATCTTCTCAACAAACAGCATTCAGAAATTCATTTCCTTTTCGTAAGTGAATTTAGTGTGTTGAACTGATAGTTTTAAAAGATAATATTCAGGAATGTATACTAACATTCTATAAAATACATTCAGGAATGTATACTAACATACTATAAAAACATTGATTTTTGTACATCTTTTTATTTTTGTCTTCAAAATCATATCAAAAGTAGATACCCTAAGAGCCTTCAGGATTTACTTAGCTTGAATTTGTTTGCAAATTTTTAATTCATCAATTAGTATGTATCAGGCACCACCTCAGGCAACAGAAATCCAGCAGTTATAGGAAAAAATACCTATGTTCTCAAGCAGCTTACACACACAAATTACAAGATTACATTTTATCTACTAATGTGCAACAAAGAGATTACTGGCATACACCAAAAGCTATAAGAGTAAGCACAAGAATAAGAATGAGTAAGTATTGCAAAAGTCTTAAACATTGAACTTAGATAGCTAGCTTTCATTTATGGGGCCCTTAAAGCAATGATTTAATTCACTTAAAATTAACCTTAGGTCTGCGATTTTAACCTGGTCTTAAAAATTTGTCTCTAACAGATGTATATACTTTCAAAATCCTTTGAAAGAGGGAATATTGAATAATGAATTCCCTGAAAGCTAAAGCATGGTGTTCATTTATTTATTTTCCTCTCTGATTTTTTACTAATTCTCATGAGTGAGGGAAATAGCAGTAACTCAGGATAATTTATTCCAAAATATATATTTAACTTGTATTAATAAGGGCAATGCATTTTCAGATCAGGTGAATAGTCAAGAAAAAAATGTGTGCAGGCTTTGATAATGAATACGTATCAATTCTTCCACAGGAACAAATGTTTCAACAAACCATTAATATCAATGTTTTTTATTTGTGTAGGCCATTGAATATTTCTCTTCTTTTTCTTTTGTTTTTGAGACAGTTTCACACTTTTTGCCCAGGCTGGATTGCAGTGGCGTGATCTCGGCTCACTGCAACCTCCGCCTCCTGGGTTCAAGCGATTCTCCTGCTTCGGCCTCCTGAGTAGCTGGGATTACAGGTATACACCACCATGCCTGGCTAATTTTTTTATTTTTAGTAGAGATAGGGTTTCACCCTGTTGGCCAGGCTGGCCTCAAACTCCTGACCTCAAGTGATCCGCCCACTTTGGCCTCCCAAAGTGTTGGGATTATAGGCGTGAGTCACCGCACCTGGCGTCATTCAATATTTCATAGAGCATATGAACCAACATAAAATAAAAAGTGGCTCAATAAAAAAAATGGTTCATAAAAATAAGGTTGTAAGAAAATTCATTGCCATGACTCATGACTTACTTAAAGCCCAATTTTATGTAGAAGAAAAACAGTATAGCATAATATGAGAAAATATATATGAATGATATGTTCTTAATTTCAACTAACATAGTTGAAAATAAAAAATTGTATATTTTGTTTAATATAGTTTCTATACCTCTTATATGGCAATATCAAGAATGAGTAAACATAAAATGGAAATGAAGCTAAATATACTCTATATCAGTATGTGAAATAAACCTGATTCCACTTAAGTTATTACTAAATTCTTGGGAACATGACACCAGTCAGCATGTTCTGCTTTTTCAACATTTTTAAATTCTGCTGGTAGTAAATACTCCTTAAGGAATCTTTTTAAACACATGTTCTGAAAATAAGAATGGCTACGGTGGACCAATAGGTTGTTACTTGAGAAGGTAGCTATGGCAACAAAAAGCAAACTGAACTTAGAAGTCAGTTTCCAGTGCTAATAATGGCCATTCAATTTAAAGAAGTAGTGGTTACTTAATGAGTTCAGTAGTTTGGGCCTCAGTTTCCTAATCTGCAAATTGGAAACTGACAGCACGAAGGAAACAGTGCAGTGCAGTAGTTTATAAAATAGATTTTAGTCAAATTCCCTGAAGTCAAGTTTCACAAGAAAGACCTTGAGCAAATTACTCTAAACTTCAAATTGTTAAGCTCTTTGATCGAAATAATAGTGACAAGTGAATTGATAATACATGTAAAATAGCCTAATGCCTGAAACACAGTAAGAAGTCAATAAATATAATCTATCACCACCACCACCACCACCACCACCATCATCATCACCAATCATCTAAGATTCAAATGAGATTCCAAATTTTAATGTCTTAGGACATATGATTCATAGATAAAATTAGTCTTACTGGTTTATGCCCATTGTTAATTCAGTAATAGCAAACTATATCTGAGTTAATTCTCTTGCCAGTAATTTGTTTTTGTAAATTTATGCAAATCCCTTATATACCAACCTGATATTATTAGCCTTGAGAGCAAAACATATTAACAACCAGCCTGTTTAACCCTAACAATGACTGCTTTAGTTAAATGGGCTTTGGATCAAAACCAAATTCTAATATAAGCAGAGTGCAAAAAGTTGTTCAGTAATACATATTTGCCAGAAAATAGCTATTTTGAAGACAATAATACACAGTGTTAAAATTAATTATTTCTCTTATTCACTGATAAAGCAGTGCTGGTATTGCTTTGCTTTGGCATATAATCCCTACTAAAAAAAAAAAAATTAAAATGCTTAAATCAATCCCATGAAATTTCCGAATTTTGATCATTTTTTAAATTATAACTTATTTTAAAAAGGCCCATTTATAACATTAAGTAAATGACAAATGAAACTAAGATTTGACAGTGTTGGATGATACCCAAATGGTGATTTGTCTCAGTTTGGGTCAAATCCACAAAAACACTTTTTGGTCCTTTCTTCTTGCATTTTAAAATAATACATGATTGCAAAATAAACCAAGAGCTTGTCCGCAGCTAGAGGAAACAAGGCTGATTATCTCTGACTAACTATATGAATTCTTTCAGTCCAATCTTGTCATGCAGTTTTACGCAAATCAGTATGAAATGATATGCAAATTTTTTTCCATCTATTTTCTTTCATCCTCCTTGAAAACATCATGAAAAAGTACTAGTGTAAATCCTTTCAGTCTGTTTCAGTCCTTTATTCACTACCTGCCAGAACAAGGGCGATGGACACGCAAAATCTGAGAAAATCTTTTAAGTGATAATCTCTCAATTGTTTAGCATCTGATTCAGTAATCTTTATGAATACAGAAATTATTGCAATAGCAAAAAAAAGGAAGAAAATATAATTTACTGTCAACCCAAAAACAAGAGGGAAAAAACCTTGTATTATCCTTGACAACACTTCTCAGAAGTCAGAGGGTTGCCTTACTGTTTTTAAATGAACCTCTCTCTGAAATTCATCTTAACTACTTAAGATTTTCCAGTAGAAAAGTCCTAGTTTTCCTGATCAATGTCTACATAAAATGAGAGATCTGCTTTTCTGTGCATGACAGAATCAGTTTATTTTTGCTGAGTGTCTTAGTCTGCTTGGTTGCCCTAACAAAATACCATAGACTGGATGGCTTAAACAACAGAAATAATTTTCTCACAGTTCAAGAGATTCAGAGTCCAAGATGAAGGTGCCAATGGGATTGGTGTCTGGTGAGGACTCCCCCTGGGCAGAAGACAGCCAGCTCCTCACTGTGTGCTCACATGACCTCTTCTTTGTGAGGGATAGAGACAGGTAGGCGTCTCGATACTTTCCTCTACTTCTAAGGCCAACAATCCAATCAGATTAGGGACCTTCTCTCATGACCGTATTTAAACTTAATTGCCTCCTAAACGCCCATGTCCAAACAGTCACATCTGGGGAGTTAAGACTTCGACATCTGAATTTTAGAGGAACAAAATTCAGTTCATACCTCTCAGTAATTCTAAGTGAATAAGATAGCATTTCAAAACCTATCAACTAGTGGGAATGTAGTCATGATACTAGTCCCAAGTCTCCTTTGTGTGCTAAAATACTATGAATTATTTTCTTTTCAGTTTCGTTTTTAGGATACTAATGTCCAGGAAAGGATACTTTTGAACTCTTAAGACAGGAAGTATCTTGGTTCATCACTGTAACTGCACAAAGTAAGCTTAAATCCCACTCTAACATTCTAATAAAAGATTCCTGTTTCTTACTAGTTACATGTTTGTAGTCCTATCCTTGGGATCTTCTTTGAGGCAGCATTAGTTCTTACTAGGCTCTACACCAAATGGCAGATGTGATATAGATGATAAAATACTCAGGCCACGTCCTTCTGGATTTGCCGGAAAGAAGAGATATAAATGGGTATCATCTCCATCCAGGTGACAAAGAATGCCACTTGTTTGATTTCCCAGACGCTGCACATAACTTCTGCTGGAAATTCCTAAGCACTTCATTAAATATTTGGCTTCCACTAAAAAATGATTACAACAGAGAAATAAAACAGTTCTTCATGAAAACAGTGACAAATCTTGATTACTTGCCACTCAAAGAATTTTTTTTCTGCGAGGTGTCAGCAATAAGCCACCATTCTCTTTTCATCTGAAGCTGCAGGACATTGTTTAGCAATGTCTCAGCTGAATTTACTGCAACTCTGTTATGGAATACGAAATCCTTACCTGGCCCAACCATACTCCAAAAAGTCATCTTGGAATTTTATTTTCCTATTTGAGGATCAAAAGGGTTGATACTTAACCTAAGTTAGTGGTTCTCAAAAGAATTTCAAAATAATGTGTGCATGAAATTGACCAGAGATATTTGTTTAAGAAACAGATTTTCAGGCTCTATATATGGAAATTCCAATGTATCAGGTCTGTGGTAGGACGAGAAATATGTACTACTTAAGAGCTATAAGCCATGACTAAATAACACTAAATAACTACATTTTGTGGGAGGCTGTATGGGAAGGTGCAATGTATAATACTGTAAAAGCTTTCAGAAAGGCTATATATTCAGGGAAGACTTCTCACTAGTAAGAAGAAGAAGAAGAAACTTCTCACTAGTATTTTAAAAGTTTTTTAAAATAATAAATGAACTGCTACACATCCAGATAAAATATCTTAATAGTGTAAGATGATTTGTTTTTTAATAAAAAAATTTCCACTGGAACAGTGGGAGTTGAGAGCTCTACAGACAGAAGCCATATAGAGAGCTTGTGGCAAATTGCGCCTAAGCAATAGAAGATTCTACATACATGAAGTTAATCAGGCAGGTAAGCAACACCACATAACAACTAACATATTTCTGAAAATTCAGATTGCAGTCATCCTATCTAGTATTTTCAGAGCATCTCTAGAATACTATAAGAGGCATGGTAAATATTACAGGAAGAGAGAAACTGAGCCTTTTGGAGATGGAAGAACCAAATGGTGGGTTAGTAGCTTCTAACCAGAGACTGGATTAAGTCCACGGATTTTTGGTTAACTGTGGCCCCATGCTTGGTCTTATTCAGTCCCTTCTTCATAAAAAGTTATCTGTCCTGATAGTAAAATGGAGAAATAGCTCTCTTGGTGAGCTTTACCTTTATTACACTGTCAATAAGACTGGTAGTCTAGGTGTTAAAGTTAAAAGAAAAAAAAAAGAGAGACAAAACAAAACCCATCAATAGTAAGGAAACCCTAAGCAGAATATACTGAAATAATTCACGATAACTGGCCCTCCGTAGAAAGTCAGTCAACAAAAACACAGACTGCAAGTATGGAAAACTCCTAGGATCCTAAGATAACACAAAACAACCCTAAGCCCCAGACACTAGTGAGACAGCTAATGGGAATCAACTGTGTTTCAGGAAACACTTTATACTGTTTGATCAAAACTGTTAATAGGACCAATTAGAGAGCTTCTCATTCTACTGTATTTTCCAAATAAATGTTGAGAGAACAAAAATACAACAACACAATAAGATGAAGTTTCTTCTAAATACAAACTTTAAACGTCTGTCCCATGAACTGCTTAAGTAATTTTAGTAATTTGTGTTTTGTTGATAATACATTTCTAGACTTATAGATTTCATTTTGTTCACTAACAAAGAAAAATGGAAATATATAATTGCATAGAATTTTCTTGTGCAAGTAAATGAAATTAAAAGTTCAAAATGAAAAAGTATTACATCCTTCAGCATTTTAAAATTCAACTGAATAGCTTTTAATGTAAGATACAGAAAATATGTATATCTATGCTGGAATTGCTTTTGTAGCTGTCACATTGGGTATACATGAAAAGTATAATATAATCTCTGTGTATGTGTGTGTGTGTATTTTACTTTTTATCCTGGGGGGAAAAAGCAACTATATCAAGGAACATTAATATTCTCATATCATTATTATAAATGTAAATCCAAAATACAAAACCGAAAAAAACTTAAATAACTTAAAATTTTCATAATTCTGCATTAAGGATGAAGTTACTCGTTTCATATCACCAAATATTTTGTACTGTGATTGTCTAAGAAATGAATTAGGAACAGGTTCTCTGTGCCCTAATCTAGATTTGCCAATAAATTGAATGATTTCCCCAGGAAAGCTATGTAACCACTGTGTAATTCATTTTCTAAGTACAAAACATTTTTTCTTACTTAGGGGTGATTAGGAGATAAAAAAAGATGTTATTAGCAAGCAAAGTCTATAAAATGTGTTTAAACAAAAAATAAGAATCATTGTCTTCTTTAAAGCAGTCTCTTACATTTTCTTTTGATGTACCTATGAATATGAATGTCCATAATACTCTCAGTATTCACATGAAAATGCTTTGACAATTCTATAAGCACATGAACATGGATGACAAGAACCCTGGGTGGCCAGGGAATTACTCTTTAATAAGGAACCTTTTCACATGTCTGTTATATTGCCCTTTGATCATTATCTGGATTTGTATTTATTTGTGGTCACTGCCTCAATTGCAATATAATCAAAATCTCTCTCTCAGTGCCATTATATCATCCTAAACTACTATGTCCAGTACTTCAGATAGCTTTACTTTACATTCTTGAAACTTCTCTTATATGGTCTCAAGAATGACATTTCCCCTAAAGTTCACCTAATGCCAGCAGCTTTGGAACTCTAATGTCATCCATTTGCTCTGTATGTCCAGGTCCACTGCATTGTGATGAGCAAATCTGGAAAGTCACTGCTTCTAAATCTTTGACATCAGAGACTTTATCTTGACATCTGATATGAAATACAGTACAACAGTATGATAAATGAAACGTGTCTAAGAAATAAAAATGGCCCTAAGGATTCAGATATTAGGCCTATATAACATGGTTGACAGTACCATGGCTTTGCAGGCCTTCAGACTGAGTTTAATAATGAGTGTTACTTGTTGAGGCTGCCTAATGAGACTTAAATTTAGAGGTAATTTTATATTTCTTTAAGCTTGCTACTTGAAGGCTACAGATGAACAAAATTCATTTTTATATTTAATCAGTAAACTATCAGTGTGAATCAAGGTATATAAGAAATGTTCTGTGTATATATATACCATATTTAACAATGATATATCACTTCTGCTTCTGCTACAAATACTTTATAGCACTCAGCCTGGGCAACACTGTGAGACACTGTCTCTACAAAAAATAATTAGCTGAGTGTGGTGGCAAGTGCCTCTAGTCCCAGCTACTCAGGATGCTGAAGCAGGAGGATCACTTGAGCCCAGGAGTTTGATGTTACAGTGAGCGATGATCATGCCATTGCATTCCAGCTTAGGCAACAGAGTAAGAGCTTGTCTGTACAGAAACAAACAAACACAAAACTTTATAGCACTAAACACAATAATCACGTTTAACAGAAATCCCATACTCTAATGGTTTGGATCTCTGGTTCCATGCGAGACTTCTAGGCTTGAATTCTGTGTGCAATTGAGCATTTTATTTAGCCAACATATGATGCAGTTTCCTGGCATGTGAAATGGGGATAAAAGGATCTGTACTTCATTAAGGTCGTTATAGTAAGTTAAAGTTTTTAGAAAAGTGTGATGTAAGCTTTCAGTGTTAGCTATTGTGGTTGTATGTTATCATGTTTATTCTACAAATATGTATTGAGTGTCTAATACATGGCAGGTTACATTCCTAGGCATGTGAGATAAAATAGTGAACAAAGCAATTATCTCCGGCCTCATGGGGCTGTGTGTGTATGTGTTTGGGAGATGACAGACAAAAAACAGTGATTCTAAAAATATGTGTATGTGTACAATATAAAATGAACTGTACACTGTAAGTGCAAAGTGCTGTAAGAAAAGGAAAACCAGAAAAAAGTAAGGGAGTCAGAAGTATTGACAATGGGGAGCAGGTTGCAATTTAAATGGGAAGAGGGTCAGGATAAACACCACAGAGACTGTCTTTGGCATCTGAACACAGTTGTGAACAAGGGAAGGCAGTTAGTCATATGGATTCTGGGGGAAGCACATACAAGAAAGATGGAATAATGGTCAGCACGAAGGCCTTAAGATAGACATATGTTCAAGGAACAGTAAGAGGGTTAATGTGCTGGTGAAGACTTAAATGTTATGCTGAATTATATGGTGAGTCATAAAAGGAAGACTGTGAGAAGAGTGACATGAACTATGTCAAGAACAGACTATAATGAAGCAAGAATAGAAGCATGGAGACTAGGGAACGTTTACTACAGTAATCCAGACCAAAGATGCTGATGACGTAAGGCAGTTCGACAGCAGGTAGTAAGAAGTGATCTGATCCTGCAGCAGGTGGTAAGAAGTGATCTGATCCTGGATATATTTTAAAAGAAAAAATACATACATATATATATATATATATATATATATATATATATATATATATATGTATGTATATATTTGAAGGAAGAATGACAAGATTTCTTGTTTACTGTGTGTTTTTATACAAAAAGCAACAACATTAAAACTGATAGGATGTAAAGATTTAGTTATTTTAACGTCCAAATTCACAGTAAACACATATTTGAGTATTTGTAATACAAATATAGACCATTTAATATTTAAGTTCAATTGAGGATATATGAATTTCAAATAAAATCAACATAAGTTATATATTTAAGTTTATGAAAATTAAAGAGGTCACCAAAATGGTAAATTGTACTTTAATTACAAGAGAGATACATTATTTGTCCATGAAGTTCTATTCTCTTTTTATATTTCTCTCCTTTGGAAGATGTGTATCCTTAAATTCAACAGCTCTTTTACATGAAAGACTCCATCCCAGACAGGTCTATATTTTCACAATTTATGAAGTAAGTACCGGTTTCTGACTTGATATCCCACTTGAATGTCCTAACACTCTAAAATCAAAACCGTACAAATAAATGTCAATATTCTCCACACAAACAAATGTATCTTCCCAGCACGCCAAGAACCTATCAGTATTACAACCATTCTTCTAATGACCTAAGCTTCAACTCTGACATCTCTGCCCTACAATCAATCACAAAGCTAATGGGCATTTCCTGTTTTCTACTGCCACTTTTCTGTTACTTTGACCCAAATGATTCTGTCTGAATGTTTAACGTATCATGCTTGGATTATCACTCATCTTTACTTTCCAGTTCCTCACTTCTAGTTAAATTTTCCAAAATCACTACTTTCATCAATCTATTACTCACAAACATTTGAAAACTTAAAATTGATTAGAGGTAATTCAAATCCCTTGGCAATCTATGCCAAACATCTTTGAATCAATCAATAAATAAATATTCAGTATTTAGATATTGTTTCATAAAATACAAAATGCAAGTAAATATAAAACATAGTGTCTTGGCTCAAAAGGAAATATAGTATATATACTTAAAAATGTCTAATCATGCAAGGCAAAATAGAATCTTCATTCTCTTTTAAGTATTTTGTTTAACACTCAAGATTTAGTAGAGTAAGATGTAAATCTGTGCTTGAGTTAACCTCCTTCGTAACTGGGGATAAAAGTGTTTCTCTTCTTGAGAGCTGCTATAGGACTCAGCAGATCACAAATTAATAAAATTGGCAATTAAGTTGTATGGTACAAAATGAAGAATAGAATTTTGGTGGTCAATTTAACTATATGTCCAAATGAGTGCTAGAGAAACACAAAAGTTGAAATTACAGTAGGCTGACATGGAAAGACTCCAGAGATGGTTAACTATAAACAGAATATTTTAATGTAGATTATACTGAGGTAAGTAAGGAATATTGACACAGGATTTCAAACAGGTACAATGTGACAAGGAAATTAATAGAGGATGGAAAGCAAAATTGTTTCTCTGGTCTTACTGGGAAGGAGTTTGGAGGCAGACATGATTGGGATACCAGATTATGTACAATTTTCTTCACATCTCTATAAACAAAATCACATATTTCAGTAAAAGCAGTCTCTTCATTATTCTCAAACAATCCTATCCCCATTTTGACCTCTATACAGGTTCTTAAGGCTGTTCCATCTCTTTTCCTGATTCATCTCAAAAAATGATGTTTCCTCTTATTGACAGACCAAAATTCACATTGATTTTAAGGCTAATTCAAATTCCACCTCCTTTAATGAAGATTTTTTCCTAAAATTTTGCCTCAGGATAATATTTATTGCTATTAAACTATTCCAATACTTACTAACTATAACATTTGACCTGTATTTTAAACATATATGGATTTATAATGCCATAGTGTTGTTTTCAAGCCGTAAATCCAGAATTCTGTCTATTGCAGGGAAAATGATATTATTTACAGAAGACAATAAAGGAGAACAGGCTTCAAATACATCCTTCAATATATTTTAAAACAATTAAATAATACAATACATTTAAACCCTACAGTAAAATATTCAGGGATTTTTAAAATTCAGAGCATCTAATTACAATTCTCTATTTTTTTGATTTCTCAAATGAAGCTATTATTAAAGTCCTCAAAAGGGTATGAAGAACAGTTAAACTCAAAAAATCGCATAAACAGTAGAGAAAAAGAGTGATGATTTAAATAATTATGTAGTAAATGTTCTTCAAAATTAATAAAACCAGAGTTACTCATTTCATATTTACACTGAGCTCATGAAATAATTATTTTCATTTTTGGTAAGGAGTTTTTTGCCAGTGAAGTTTCTTAACAAATAAATATTGATATTTGATACTTAGTATTTACTATTAGTATATAATTAAAATATTTCTCCAGAGATTTCAAAGTCTATTTCATCATTAGTAATTAATGTATCACAAGTCTATCAGTGTATTACAACACAGCACTTATACACACTTATTCAATTTTTTACCCATAAATTGGTTGTATCAAATATACTTCTATTTTTGACAACTTTTTCTTTATAGATTTCAAAAAGGTTACATTGACTTGCAAATATCAAAATCATACTTACTTATAAGAGTGTGTGACACTGTAAATATGCTTAATTTAAAAATGAAGAACAACTTTTCCTTAAACTGGTCTTTTTTTAAGCTGGTTAATTTATATGAAATCCCTCAGATTCGTCCTTAATGAGAAATACGTATTAATGAAAACAAGAACATTCACAAAACTTCAATTAGAATTTTTGTTTTTTTCTTCTGGAGACAGAGTCTCGCTCTGTCACCCAGGTTGGAGTGCAGTAGCACAATCTTGGCTTGCTGCAACCTCTACCTCCTGGGCTCAAGTGATTCTCCCGCCTTAGCCTCCCGAGTAACTGGGACTACAGATGTGTACCATCACATCAAGCTAATTTTTGTATTTTTAGTAGAGACGGGGTTTCACCATATTGGCCAGGCTGGTCTTGAACTCCTGACCTCAAGTGAACTGCCTGCCTTGGCCTCCAAAAGTGCTGGGATACAGGCGTGTGCCACCACGCCCACCCCTTCCATTAGAATATTTAAGCACAGTCAACACTCATTTTACATTGCATATTTAAGATCTTTGCTTTTTTTTTGTATATAAATCATATCTCAATACTAAAAAGAGATACGTTTTCATGGAAATATTATTTGGAAAACGTTAGGAGAACCAAATGAGAATTGTTTCATCATATCCACAGAAAAGTATGCCCATGGGTTTTACATTTATAATCTGGAAGCATTTTTTTTTTCTAAAACAGAGACTACTGCTAGAAAAATGTGAAATAATTTTTTATTTTTTACATCAGGAAATGTACAGTAGTCCCTCCTTATCTTTGGTTTTACTTTCTGTGGTATCAGCTACCTGCTGTCAACTACAGTCCGAAAATATTCTGTGGAAAATTCCAGAAGCAAACAATTCATATGCTTTAAGTTGCAGGCTGTTCTCAGTAGTGTGATGAAATCTCACACCATCCTGTTGTGTCCTCCTGGGGTGTGAACCGTGCCTTTGTACAGCATATCCACACTGACATGCTGCCCTCCCATTAGTCACCTAGTGGGCCACTCAGTTATCAGGTTGACAGATCACAGGAAGAAGAAGAATGGGTATAGTACAATTAGGTATTTTAAAGGAGAGACAGACCACAGACCACATCCACATAACATAATTTATTACAGAATAGTGTTATAATTGTTCTATTTTACTATTAATTATTGCTGTTCATCTCTTACTGTCCCTAATTTATAAATTAAACTTCATCCTGGTATGCATGTTTAGGGAAAAACACAATATATATAGAGTTTGCTACTATCTGAGATTTCAAGCACTCAGTGATTGTCCTGGATTAGGGTGGACTGTATAAAGATTATTTAATTTAATAATCAAAACAGAAAAAAAAGAAACCTTGAGGTGTACAGATTCTTCCATTTTACAGAAAAGGTTAAGTAACTTGCTTAATCAAGAAGTGTCAAGGGGCACCTGCATTCAAATGCAGAGTTGTATAATGTGCAATTCCATGCTCTTATTGTTGTATCATAGTTTCCAAAATAATCCAGTTTAAAATTATAAAGAGGTACAAAGAGGAAGAAATCCTACCAAGAGAGCTATTAACAATAAAATGCAAAATTCAGTTCTGAGTATCTGAAAATAGAAAACCAGTATCTACTAGAATTGGTTATATAGCTCTCACTTTAGACATTCTCTGGGTTTAATATACATCTTTCTTTTGAACATTCATCTTCTCAATTAAGTTTACTGATTCTTTATCAAACTGAACAAACTGAAAGAAACCTTAAACTAGCAGAGAGAGGACAAGAAATTATATATTTAGCATTCCTACTAAGAAAAAAGTATAACCTTTTTCTTAGTATAATTATGTAGTACTGAAACATCTGGATTAATACCAGATGTTTTAAGATAGCTCACAATTCTTCATTAGTACAATTATTTCAGAACCATGTTAGTATTACCTCTAAAGTTTCTCTTTAATAACCACTTCCAGCAGTTACAAACTACCAAATATAACTACTATATAAAATGTAGTGCCTGTATTGTAATGTAGAAATTTCTGATAATTAAAACACTTTCTGGCTGGAAATAGCGATGAGATGTCATTTTTTACAACCCTCTATCTTTAGATGATGGCATAATAACTTCAATAAAATTGGGGTTCAAAAATCAAAATTTAAAAACAACAAATATACTGGTACACTTGTTATTTACACAAATTTACTTTATGGATTAATCATTCAAATCCTTTATAAGTGTGTTTGAGGTAAAGAACTATACAATTCTATCCTCATGTTCCAATAATAGAGCATTTTAAGTTGTACAATGCAATTTATACAGGCTGTCTTCAAAATGCTCTGTACCACCAATAACGTATCTCATGCTGAGTACATGAAGTAGACGTTACTGAAAGTTGTTCTTAATTGTGTAAGACGTCTGTAGCTTCAATGAAGAGGTAATATCCTTCAAGGTGCACTTTCACTAAAATAAAACTTAAATCAGTAAGCCATTAACATGCAACTGGTATTTGCTTAAGTACTTTTCAAACGAGACCAAGGGTGTGAATAAGTGACCAATTATTTTCATGAGAAATATGTTGAACAAGTGTCAACTGAATATTAATGCTCTGTTAGAGGCTGATTGAGTCCCTCCCAAAAATTCTTAAGTCCTAAACCCCCAGTACCTCAGGATATGACTATTTGGTGAGAGAGTCTTTAAAAAGGTAGAGTCTTTAAAGAGGTCATTAAATGAGGTCACTAGGATGGGCCCTAATCCGATATGACTGGTAAAAAGATATCAAGACACAGACGTGCAGTGAGTAAAGACCATGGGAAGAAGCAGGGAGGAGAAGGCAGCCATCTACAATCCAAGAAGAAAGACCACAGAGCAAACTCGCCCTGTTGACTCGTGGGTCCTGTAGGCTTCATAATCTTGAGCAAATACATTTTCTGTTGTTGGAACCATCCAGTCAGTGGTACTTGTTACGGCAGCTCTAGCAAACTAATACATCTATTACAACTGACAAAATTATGCTAGTTTTCTTAAAATCTTTTAATCGATGCCACTAATGCCTTATGTTTATTGTCAGCATTCTTTTGAACAATAATAGCAACAGTATGCTTAGATTTTACTTTTAAAAATGTTAATTTTAACTGGAAATGCTTACACGCATGTAAATTAAACACATGTATTATATATACTTGCAAGTGTAAATATGTGTGGAAAAGCATAGAAAAGAAATGAGAAGAGACCACATTAAACTGTAAACCAGTGTTACCTTTGGAATGAGTATGATAAATTGGGAAGAGAATAACGAAAGGGAGGCTTTTATGTTTTCTTTTATATAGTTGCGTATTCTTTGAATCTTTTACGACTTTTACAAAAAAGCATTTGTGGATTATTTGGGATCAACATGTTCTTTAAAGAAAAGCAAAAATATTTACTGTTGCCATCAAGTTTGCAATATACTAGAAAAATAAGAATTACTTATAAATGCTGTGGACATCCATCTGATTTAATGACATGGAAATACCTGGTGACCTTAGAGAGTGTAATTATCAATGGAGCTACAAATAAAGGAGCCAGACTGAACTGTGCTGTGGAGTGAACCAGAAATGAAGAAACTTAATGGACACAGATAACTCTTCTAGCAGTTCACACAGGAAACAAGGTCATCTAAAGTGATCTTTACTGTGACCTGTGAAGACGAGAATAAAGGTGTGCAGTTGAGAAACTTTAGGAACAAATACTGTGGAATGTATTAAATCAAAACGTTATTTCTGACTTTCTACAGTATTTTACAAGTAGCAACAAAGCAGACAGTAAAGCTTAAAAGGATTGGGGATTGGCAAGGAAGATACGGTTGAAAAGAAAGAGGATTGAGATTCTGGAGCAGGAAATCTTAGTGTCCTTTGGAGACCACGTAAATCCTTTTAAAAGGGGTGATGGAAATGGGAACATAAAAGAGATCTAAGAAAACGGCTAAGGAATAAAGATCAAAATAAGCAGGAATAAGAGAAGGTGAGAAACTGAAGTTAAACTCAATGATGTGAATTTCAAGTTGAAGATCTTGGTTTTGGAACTGTTACATGTTTTTATGAGGTTTCAAATGGTTCTGAAAAGAGCAGGTTAAGTGGAATGAACAGGTAGTGACAGAAGTTAAAGAGAAAAACGATAATACAAAGATAGTTTGCTAAAAGAATCAACAGCATGAGTACTCTGAACAAAAGCATTAAAACAAGGATTATGTCTGAAGATGAGGAATGAATTACATAACCTTTAAAAGTCCCTTAAGAGCCTCTAATCTTATTTTTCAAATAAGCTATTATTTGAAATATTTTTCAATATTTGTAAAATAAGACTGTATTTTCTAAAAATACTATTAATAAGATATATTCAATCCTAGAAAATAAAAATTATGTGAAGAAACTGTGCACAGCAACTTAATATTTTTTCTTCTTGGAAGGAAAACATTAAAAATCAAGGTCTGAACAAATCACAAAAATAATACTTATCAAGTTCATAAAGTTAGTGTCTTGTTTATTATTTCCTTTCAGTTCCTAAAACTATAGTAAAAACCTGACAATCAAACTGGGGATGGCAGGGAGGAGGAAGCTATATATTTTAAAATATACTCTGAAATTGTAGAATAACTCTAATTGTCAACTAAAATTCTCAAATGGAAAGCTTAAATATACAGGTAAAATATATTTGCAATTAGCATTATCTTTATGGATATAAATAAGATACTATTGTTCACGAAAAGTTATTTTCTTGAGCAGATCAGACAAAACAGGTTTTATCTTTAATTTGCTTAGTAAACCATGTCTACACAGTGCAATGGTAAATTCTCTAAGTATGATGCTGAACTATCACAAATTCCAAAGTTCAGAATCTTAATGCTTAATGCATTAATGCGATTTATACAAATATATATACATACAATAAATACACACACACACACACACACATACCTTCTTGTTTCTCTAAAACCTAGTAACCTCTTTTCCGAGATAAGCTTTTGGTTTAGAAAAAGTAAACTAAATTATCAATGGCATAGATCCTTTGAAATTATGTTCATCCTTTCAGTCTTCTAAATAATATTTGAAAAAAAGAGCAGAATCTTCTATGCCTAATGAAGAAATTCTAGGAATCCTACAAAAGAAGGGAGAGAACCCTTAAGATATTGCCTCAGCTTAAGTAGGTCAACATCTAGGAAAATCTTATAGGAATTTTTCAGGAGAAATGTTTCATTACTTTTTATTGCCAAGGAAAATGCTGGTAGTGAGAGGAGAGGACAAGAACAAGGGAAAGTGAAGAAAATGGAGGTAGTAGTTTGGGGACTGCTGTTTTAATTTCTACATTATCAGAGAGAAGCCTGAATTTAGATCAGAAGTTCTTACTTTACTATACATCAAAGTCAGGAAACCCTTGAGGGGCGACTTGGGTGGAAGATATGTTAACTGCAAAGGAAAGTGAAATTCTGGAATGCAGACAAAATTCCATTTCTTGCTTTGGTGCTAGTTTTATATATATATATATATAGATTCACTTCATGCAAATTACCAAGCTGCACATTTATGATTTGTGCATTTTTATGCCTATATATAAGGATTCTGTAGAAATTTCACTCAAATAACCTGGGAATCTTGCTACAAAGGTGTATTTCTGGATCCCGTTTTCTGGAATCTGCATTTTAATAAGTAGCCTGGGGGTTTGCTCAGCCAACCTCTGGAACATAACTGGAAAAATGACAGTGGAGAGGTAAACAACTATTTCCTTTTTCATGTCAGCTATATATTTATTTTCCTGCCATAGGAATTTCTGGACCATTCAATGAATCTGCTGATTTTAAGCCGCAGATTGATTACTCATTGTAGAATGAAGGCCCTTGTTGGGTCCGAACTCATTTCCACCCCCACTCTTCATTTTATCTATTGGGTCCGAACTCATTTCCACCCCCACTCTTCATTTTATCTAGGCTGAAACAGCACGAGGCCCTATACTAAGAAAACACAAAAATGAGGAAATAATTATTTCTGACTTCACGAAGTTTAAGTTTACACTCCAGCTTAAATAACTATATATTATCTAAACTACAAGCCAAGCAAAAAATTAGGTAGCATAAGTGGTAGCAAATAAAGCATTATTCAATGAAGAGGAAGGGTGGAGAAACAGACAAAGTTTTTTGGGAGAGATCATCACAGGATGATTCTAGCCTCCAGATAAAACCTAAAGTAAGATTTCAGTAAACAGAAGAAAAAGGAGGCAGGACTTTGAAAAGGGCAGGGAGGAAAGCACTAAGGTAAAAAACAGTATAGACTGTAGGAAGTCCACCAGGAGGAAAGAGGCTGTCAGTACATTTGGAGGGACCCTGGAATAGGAGAGAAATAACGAATTTTGTTAAGTATAAGGAAGGCACGGAAGACTTTTGAACAGAAAGGAGATGTGATAACTGGAAAAATGTCGTTTTAGGAAGCTGAATCTGAATGCCATAATTTAATGGATTGCAACAAGGAAAAGATGTAGGTGAGCCAGTCTGCTATATTAAAGTGATTAGGAATCTGGACTATGCAGTTAGATAGGTCTAGTTCCAGTGGAACCCTATTTAAATTAAGCTACCTAACCTCTCTAAGCCATATTTTCCTTACCTAATTGGGAGATAATAGTGGCAATTTCATATAAGGACTGAAGGAGACAACACACAAAGCTCCTAACACTTTAGAGGTATTTATCATCATCATCATCATCATGGTCCACATTTTCACATCATTCAGGCTTTCCCCATGCTCTTAGATATGGAGTATATAAATGTCTCAATGGGAGTTTCGTCTGGAGCTCAATTCTGGCTGGGAATAATGAGGAAGTCAGAGGGGAAAAAATGAAGAAGGCATAAAATACATGTAAGAATATGGATTAACCAGAGCTAGTTCAATCAGCCAAAGAAGAGCGAGGAAATATGTGAAATAGTCAAAATATACAAAATCTAATTTCTCTAGCAGGACTCATCTCATACTTGGATTGGGATAAAAGCTTTCAAATTGGCACTCCTCCAGTCTTTTATTTTCTAAAAAGTACAAGAACTACATATTACTGTTGAGCTAATATTACTAACAAAAAACTTTTTTCCAATAGTAACTAATTAGCTGTGCAGTGAATACAAATTTACCTACCTGATCTTCCAAGATAGGTTATGTTGGATGCAGGATACCTTCCCAAACATAATACAATCTAACATTTGGCTATCCTCTCTCTTCTAGTCAGGCTCTCTCCTGTATAAAAACACCATTTTTACATCTGCCTTCCAGTCGTAATGATAACTGTTAGTTGGAGTTCTATCTTCTTTTGAACCAATTCAAATATAATTTATCAAATCTAAATTAAGTACTACTTTGTCAATTTAGATCAGAAGTTGTTAATTTACTATACATAAGACTCAGGAAACCCTTTTTACAGCACCTAACTCCACACAGATCTTTTTCTAATCTGAAATTCTGATGTATTTATCAGTCAGAATCATCAAGTTTACACACTGATTTGGATTGTTTTCTGTTTCACTTTTATCAGTATCATGACTCCAGGAATCTCATAAAGATCTTGAAATAGAAGCCATGATTATAATCTCCAAAGTATCTAGACTAATGCTAGACAGAAAGCATTATTAAATAAACACTGATTGACTGTTTAACCCAATTCTTTATTTAAAAATCTTTCTTCCCCACCAAAATTGTTAGTTATGGCATATGTTACCAACTTGCTTCCAAAAGCTTTCTCAAAATCATTTCAACCCTCTCAACACTGCTCACTGAACCACAGATGAGGCTTAATAATCATCACTCTTAAATCACTACCACACTTTCATTTAGGAAGCCATTATATGTTACTTCTGTCTTCAAACTAGTCCTTTAAGTCTTTCAGTCTTGTGTCACTTTTCTAAAATACACATCTGCTCATGCACCTCAAAGGTTTACAGGCTTCTGGTACCCAAATGCCTACAGCAGAGTCTAAACATCTTCTGTGGCACACAGGGTTTTTCTCAATCTATTCCCAATCAACTTTCTCAGTATTTCCTCCAATTGCACTCCATTTATTCCATTTCCTCTAAATTTACTACCCTGAATCTACCAATAACTTTACATGCCTCTAGGCCTTTGGGTATTTTCTTTACTTTCTTATGCTACTCTGCCCCGTGTAATGAGATTGAATCATGTCCGCCTCCAAAAATTAACTTGGAGTGTGACCTTATTTGGAAACAGATTTAATTAGTTAAGGATTTAGGTGGGCCCAAAATCCAATGAAAGTATCTTTACAAGAGACAGAAAAGGACACACAGAGAAGCACAGAAGAAGGGAATGTGAAGATGGAGGCAAAGACTGGAGTGGGGCATCTATTAATACAAGCCAAGGAACGCTTGGCTTCCTTCCTCAGAACCTCCAAAAAAACCAACCCTGATAATCTCTTGATTTTGTACTTCAGCCTCCTGAACTGTGAGAGAACAAATTTGTGTTGTTTTAAAGTTACCCAGTTTGTGGAATTTTGTTGTGGCAGCTGTAGAAAATTCATACACCCAGTGATGCACATGTCAAATTCTCACTTAAATGTAAACATCTAAGCTTTTCCATTTCCCTTTCCACATCTCCTATAGAGTCATCTAGGCAATAAGCTGCTGCTCCATCTTTGTTCCCACAGAAGTACATTCAACATTATATTTGATTGTCACCAAGCTGCATGGCTGTTGTCTACTTACATATCATTTCCCCTACAGGCCTGGGAAAATATCAAGAGAGAAAAATGACTTGTGCTTTGATTTCTGGTATTTAGTGGTGGTGTTTGTCCTAACAGATGGTCAAAAATGACTTGCTAAAATATAAAAAATATAGGTTTAAAAAACATAAGGCCCAAAACTTACACATTCTTCTCCTGTACTCAATCGATGAAAAGACATGATGGGACTCTTTACTACAATGCTTATTGCAGAAGTACAGGACAGGAAACAAAAGTCCAACATAACCAGATTTCAGATTTCTTAAATGTAAATTTTAACGCTTATTGAGAATAGCTTCGCATAAGCATTTTCAGCTGTATATGCATTGACATTACCAGTTCAATTACTTTATGTAGGCATTATGAAAGTGGCTGCATCTCAAAAAATACTATCTGACATAAAATTAGGTTAGTTTCACAGACTTTTAGTATACTACTAACCAATGGTGATAAAGCTTTGAGACATAGTAACTCAAAAAAAGTTAGCACTCAGAAAAAAATATAGAGCCCAAAACCCATAAAGTATACTCCTTTTATAGCAACAAATGATAACTTATGACTCAGTGATCAGAAGTAGCATTTCTCTAATTATCAGTTCTTTATGTTGCTCTGGATGGCTGAATCAACTTCATGTGCCCTACAACTTAACTTCCCAAATTTAAAAGGACAAAATAGTAAAAGAATAAAGTTGATAGCTGAAATACATGCTTCTCTAGAAGTACTTTAATTTTCTAAAATGTCATTGTACAATGGAAGAGTGCTTAGAAAATGCTCATGATCATATTTGTACAATCAAGAGTTCAATGTAGTTTGTTTCATCCATACAGAAGGCATAATTATTTTCAAGTTATGAAATATTTATTAGTATATTAACATCTTGTATTAAAATCCACATTTCAGTATGAGCAACACGAAATTGATAATACTGTTATCTTTTCTCCACTCCTGCAAATAGAATTTCAGAGGGGAAGCTTCTTCTATTGACATTTCAAACCCTTTTTAAGTATTCATATTATGACTCCGACATCTGTTTGATAACAGCAAAGTCATGAAAAAAGTTTGAAGGGTACTTTCTTAATTGGCTTACTTAAAACCAGTATTTTAATATCTAATTGGATGTTCTTGTTAGATTATGAAAAATCTTTCTTTCATTTCCTGAGGAAAGCACTGCAAAAGAGAATGCTGCTCATGAAAAATAACACTTTATTTTCCTTTGCTTCCTTAATTGACTTATTGACAACATAAATGCAGAGAACACTATTAGGCTCTCAAATGAAAATACACAGTAAACACACAAATATATACCAAAATATACCATATATATGCAATAATAGTAATTTATTATTTACTGAAAATTTAGGGAAACATTATGCAATATTCTACTACATCAGAAGTACTGAGACAATAGGAATTAACACTCCTGTCTCTAGATTACAATCTGGTTTAATTAGGTACAAAGGGTAACTATTTTTGTTAGACTCACAGCTAAAATTTGAGAGATCCAATCATGTATAATATGAGTACCTTTAAAGAGTACTTAACTGGAATCTAAAATCCAAACTTCCAAAATATAAGAAAACAAGTAGTGAAAAATGGATGCCTCTGTTACGTCACAGCACAGAGATTCAAAATACGCTAGCAGGAAAGGCAGCAGAGTTTTACCTGATAATATGTAAGTCGTAAAGCATGAAGGAGGGGATAAGAACCAAAAGAAAAGCTATTTCTGTCATACCTAGAAACTCTGACGGACTGAAGATGGCCCACCTGCCATCGTCATTGGGCTGAAGCAGTATTACACAGGATAGATGCACAAAAACCCACTAAATATCGAAGAGATGCACAAAGACCTTGTTTCTTCCACTCTATCACACAGAGTCATGCTCAAGGATGTTCGAATTCAGCCTTCTGAGAAACTTGTATGAGAGCAAGCTATCAGCACTTTGTGAAGAATCATTTTAAAGGTAAGTCTGGTAGCTCTGACATATTACCCACCAAAATTGGTTACATACAAGAAAATATTTTACTCAGTTTATAAAAAAATTTATTTATATACACTACACATTACTGTTAGGTCATCAATCTAATTTAATGGAATACTATAGTCATTCTGATTTCTACAAATGGTTTCATAAAAATGAATAGATTTTGGATTGGTTTTCCATAACAAAAATTTGAGCAGTCTTCTTGTTTAATTAGTTTTTGTTCCAAGTAAATCTGTTTTATTTTAAACAAATATACCACTGTGAAACTCCACTCATCCTAAGAAGCTAAGAAAACATTCCAGCAGTGCTTCCTTTCATCATCAAATCAATGTCTCTGTACTCTTTCTTTAATATAACTGTTTTGGTAACTATGGCTCTAATTCCTGTTGTTAAGAAGGTCCAAGAAAAAAAAAATCATGCCCCCAGGGCATTTTAAATTATCTTTCAAGAAATGGGTCATGAAAATACAAAGATGTAAATAATAATAATACACTAATAAAATAAAGGTATAAAATATAAGATGCCACAGAGAAACCTAATAAGTTATATAATAAGTGATCCAAATAATAAGGGCTATTTTTTTTTTAAAGAATATAGGATTAACAAAGGATTCTAACTGCTTTGTGATTAACTTGTTATGTGCTTTTGGGCAAATTAGTCAACCCTTTTGATTCCCAATTTATCTACAAATTCAAACGTAAGAAGTAATGATCCTTCCTATTGTAAAACTCTCTGATAGCAAAGTTAGGTCAATACAGGAGGAAACAAAGCTCATTCTTTTTACATCCCAAGCATCATGTATCTGCTGCTAAAAGGAAAAAGAGGGGAAGGATTGGACGTACAGACAGACACAGGGGCGGTGGGTTAGGAAAGAGAAAAGAAAAGAAGAAGAAAGTTTCTTTTAGTTGGTATTTATGTGTTCTGTGGAGAACCAGCGTTACAGTCTAGTTTAGCAGTTGCCATAAACTGAATGAGAACAAATAACCAATAAAGCTATGTAGCTATCTTTCTCAAAAGCAAGTGATTTTTAAAATGTCGGATTCTCTCTCTCTTTGGCTTGATATCCTTCAAATGGCTTCCACATCACTAAGATTAAAATTCAAGGTCCCTAACAGAGTTTACAAGACCTTACATAGAACACATGTCAACCTATGCTCTTGCCCCTGCCCCACAGCACAGCACCCTGTCACTGTCGCCATATCTACCACTGTCTTCCTCACTCTCATTACTACAATCATACTGGCTTCCTTGCTATTCCAAAAAATAATCCAAAAAACCATTAAGAATGTTTCCACTTTGGGGCCTCTGCACTTGCTGTTCCATCTTCCAGATACTATATAAATCACTCTCTCATTTCCTTCAGGTCTCTGCCTACATGACTTCTTTTCAGATAGGCCTTCTCAGAACACTATAAAAAAGCATTCTCCTCAACCTTCTATCAGTCTGCTTTACTTTTCTCAAAGTATTTACTACCACCTCACATATTTGCTTTTTCACTGTGTGTCCCCTGGCTAAAATAAAAGCTTTTTGAGGTTATAACTTTATCTATTTTGTTCATCACTTGTTTTGCAGTGCCAAGCCAGACTGCTTAAGGCAGCATACAGCAGACACTCTGTAAACTTCTGCTGAGCGACTGAGCTAATGAATACAGTGCTATGGCTTGTATGTTTGTTTGTCCCCTCCAAATCTCATGTTGAAGTTGGAGGTGGGGCTTGACAGCAGGTGTTTGGGTCATGGAGGACTTGGTGCCACCCTCCCAGTAATGAATGAGTTCCGCTATTAGTTCCCATGATTTAAGAGACTCCGGCACTTCCTCCTCTCACTCGCCATGTGATTGCTACACATGCCGGCTTCCCGTAACTTCCGCTATGAGTGGAAGCAGCTCGAGGCCCTCACCAGAAGCAGATGCTGGTGCCATGCTTCTTGTACCGCCTGCAGAATGGTGACCCAAATAAAACTCTTTTCTTTAAAAATCACCTAGTCTCGGTATTCCTTTATAGCAACCCAAATAGCCAAAGACAGCAAGGCTGCCCAAAGCTGTTATTTTCAATATCACTAATGAATATTTTTAAAATGTTAAAAACAAGACCAGCTTCAAATTCTCCAACTCAACTGCAACCCAAAGTACATTAAATTTGAAGAAAAAATTCCCACTTAGAAGGGTTCAGAAAAGGAAATTAAAAGTATAGAGTAGCTGGAATATGTTATTTGTTTTACCTCTATTTCTGTAATATTGAAATCTATAATTAATTAGGCTCAAGTCACAAATCTCTTTAAAGTTTATAGCTATACTAATGTCCCCTGATACTTCCTCTACAACATTCTTGAATTCATAAAGAGTTTAGAAAGACACTTTCTTCCCTAATAATAGCAAGCTATGCAACTAAAATGAGATTCTATAATCATTTGGGGAATCAACATGAAAGAATCTCAGCAGTTCTTCCCTATACTACGGTTTAAGTTAAACAAACAGTAAGACAGCCTCACTGCTACCTCCATTGCATGGCTGTTGTTTGTTTGTTTAATTAGTAAACAGGGACAGTATATTTCTTGGCATCATGCACATAAACAATTTCACCTCATCTTCTGAAACTCTCAATCACTGTAAACTATGCCTAGCAATGCTGAAACCAAGTGAACCATGATGAAGCTATTAGAAAAGCTAAAAAGAAGTTATGTTTTTTGTTGTTGTTGTTGCTTGTTTGTTTCAATTTGTTACTTTAAGTAATATAAGTCTGGTACACAGAAAGAAAGGTAATACTTTCACTCCTCCCTGTTCAGAATGCATCTGGAGAATAATATTCAACTTGAACACTGCAGGTATTAATGGTGACACCGACAAACTGGAGAGCAAAGCAGAGAACAGAAATCAGGATAGTGAGACTCTACCAATCTGTGGCATGATGACTGCTGAAAGAGCTGGAAATAGATTGCCTAGAGAGTCCAGTGTGAACGCCCACCTCAAATATTTGTTCAGCTGATATGCGAAACCTGGAAGGTATTTATACCATGAGATTCCAGAGGGAGGAAAGCAAGCACTATTAAGCATTTCAAAGGAACGGTTTTCAGCTCCATATATGAAACATTTTCTCAACAAATAAAGCATTCTAAAGCTACAATTGGCTGTCTCCCGAGAAAGCAAGTTCCCTATCTAAATTGTTTAAGAAGAGGCTCAACAACTATTATTTAATACTGACGTTTACAAAAAGGGTTCTTACTCAAACAGAAGATTCTGGCTGTGGTAACATTAGAGTCTTTTCCATCTGAAATATCTATGAAAAGTCTTTTAAGAGTACATGCCAGAGTAAACAAAAAGAGTCTACAGAAGGAAGCCCCATCAGGCCGAGAAAACAGGCTCTCTTGATTTTGTTCTCCACACAGCCCTGATTGGTCCCTTATATAATAGCTCTTCCATTCTCATCCCATTTCCATTACCTTGGAGTGGCCTTAAAAACCTCAAATTCATCAACAACCTCTTATCTCTGAGAACTGAGACCATCTGTGTCAACATGACTTACTAGTTTGTTAACGGAAATCTTTGCCTGGCAAAGATAAGACTATAAACCAAAAAAATAACCTACTGTTTGCTTCAAGAAATTCTCACAGATCAATTTATCAGAGACAACAGTCCATACACCTGGATAAACAGCTTACTTTAAGACTCTTGCCTTAGTGTCCAACAAACCTAAACTGTTCCGTCACAGAATTTGCCTAATCCACATAAGCTGCCTGTCTTAAAAAGCCCACCTTAAACCATTTAAGCGCAGATCCCAAAGCCCTATAAATATCCTTCTTCTACTTCTTCCTTCTGAAACACTGCAAAGTTTTTCTTACTGCAGTTACATTCTAATACATATGGCTTTGCTTTATTAACAGATCGATGACAACTGTGGGGAATTCAGCATCTCCATGCACCTACTTCTGTACTGAACCATCAAACAACCCCCAAACCCAAAACGGCTACTATATCGACTACAAAATTAACTTCCTTCCTGCAGCACTATTCTTATATTATTCTATGGCAAAATTTTAAAAATAAAACACACACACACACGGTATTTTACAAATCATCTTCAATTTCAAAAGTACGTTAAGTAGAACTGTCCAGACACATACTATGTGATTCACTTTATGGTAACTTCAAGCAAAGGCAAGGCAATCTATGGTGATAAAAATCCTAACAGTGGCTTCCTACGAGGAATGGCAGGTGTACATGCAAGAGGCCCTGAGGAAATTATGTGGGGGAATAAAAAGGCTTTATATTGATTATTACAGAGAAATATACACTTATTAAAATAGGCATTTAAGATCCATGTATTACACTAGTTGTACATTTTACTTCTATAACATTTTTTAAAGTCCATTTAAGATTTCTAATTTCAGACAAGATGAATGGAGGTACTTGTGTCTGTCTCTCTGGTTAAATACTGCCAAGCACCCTGGATATCACATACAAAACAAACATAAGATTCTGAAAGGCAGAGAGAAGAAAGCATACAGAATAGGGATCTCCGGACTAACACTATGATTCTTACTTAATATATCCTGGACTGGATGTTACTGGAGAAGCGGGCAACCCAGAAACACCAACAGGCAAAGTCAAAAAAAAAAAAAAAAAAGCTCCAGCCATTCTCTCTAGCCAAAGGACCAGAAAAGGGACAACAAACATTCTCTTTCAGACAAACACTGAAGGAGACATCTGTCTCTGTTAGACAAACAGTTTCTTAGGTAACTGCCCAACACCACTCTTTCTTCACATCATTCCATGATTTCCTACTGCTCAGATGATTAGGAGCAAATTACCACAAAGCTTTCAAGGTCCTTCATAATCTAGTAACAAATTATCTTTCTAGTCTCATTTCTTAACACTCACAGGCACTAACCACATCAAATTACTCTCTGTTCCCTCAACAAGGCATATGGCCTTTGTTCATTCTGTCCTCTCTATCTTTCCACTTGTCCATTAACTGAAGAAATTTAATTTTTTTCCTATATCCAGCCTAAGGAAAAAGCTCTTTCACTCCTACTTACTCTATTCACACAGCACTTTGCTTATATTATGATTATAGCTAGTCTCATATTCTATCAGAAATTATCTGTAGAATCACCTACAGCCCTGAATAAATTGTGAACTTCACAAATACAGGAATTGAAACCAGAATATTATTACATCCCCAGAGCTACAAAGAGGGAAAAGCACACAGCAGTTATTCATTGAATTGAATTAAATAAATGACTCGAAGTGTGAGTATGTCTGGTGGAAAAGCATGACAAACTTTTTCCTGAGTCAGTGCAACTGCCTTTCTGGATCCAGAGATTATTTGGAGTTGAAATGTATTTGGATTTAGAATTTCATACCCTAAGCTGCTGCTTTCACTGTAATCTTGTCCTGTTTTCAATCTAAGGAATACGCAAAGGACAGGGTATTTAATCTCTACAACTAATAATAGATTCTATTCAAAAGTAGATAATAAAAAGATTATAAAAAGATTCTCATATTGCAGTATTGGAATGCCCTTTCTGCTGACTCAAGTCCTGTTTATTAAAAAATGGGCTAGGGAGACATAATATAGAGGCTTTTGCAGATGCTTATATAATTCTTGCTTCTATAGCACTTGTTGAAAGCCTAACCACTTGGCCAAAAAAATCTATTTCAAAAGTTCTATTTAACCTCTAAGTGCTTTATAAAACATTGAATTAGACTTTTCCTGTACACTGCCCTAAACAAAGTCCATACTCTTTGTAAACTGCACTAAATCTAACAAGCAACAAAGTATTCCAGTGGCTTCTCGCTCTTGTCAACTTCCTCATCTTTCAAACTCATATTGAAGGGAAAATGTCATGTGCTATCAGGATCTAAAGTTGATTTGAAAATACAACTATTAATAAGGAAATTACTTGCTGCATATAATCTTATTACTGGAGCAAACAGCATTTTTTAAAAGTCACATCAATTATATCAGATCATATGACCATTGTTAATGCTAGGTTTTATGGTAGATTCTGAATACTGACAGATGGAGACTAAAATCCAAGTCGTCTGTTTTACTACCATCAATGAAATAGTACAGAGAGAGCAAGAGGAGTTGTGAGAGAGTGAAGTCTAAAAGTTTCAAGAACTACAGTGAATGAAAGCGCTAGGAGAAAATGAAAAACAATGAGAATGCCTTCAGCAATGACTTAATAACCAGTAATGAAATATACATTACAATTCACTGAATAGTTGTTACAGTTAAATGACTGCTAGTTATATTTACAATGTATTTTAATAAAATTGCTAACTTAAAATAGGCTGAAGATGGCTGCCCATGGTTGGCTCACCCCTGTAATCCGGGCACTTTGACAGGCCAGTATTGGAGTATCACTTGAGGCTAGGAATTCAAGACCAGCCTAGATGATACAGCAAGACCCTGTCTCTACAAAAAAAAAAAAAAAAAAAAAAAATTTTAATTAGTTAGGCATAGTGGCATGCACCTGCAGTCTCAGCTACTAAGGAGGCTGAGGTGGGAGGATGGTTTGAGCCTAGGATTTTGGAGTTATAGTGAGCTGTGATCACGCCACTGAACTCCAGCCTGGGCCACAGAAGGAGACCCTGTCTCAAAAAAAAGAAAAGAAAAGAAAAGAAGAGAATGGTCCATGCTTTTAGAACTTAATATGTTAACTGATAAGCAAACTGGAGAACAATAAAGGTTTCTATTTGTAAGCAACAGAAGAGCATAATGAAGATGTATCACAGTCAAACATATAAAAAAATTTCATTTTCACCTAGTAATGAGATAATGGCATAGAAAAAATATCTTAAATATCTAATATTGTCAGACACTCTAATTAACTAATAGCAAATATTCTGAGATGTAATAGTATAAACAATTTTGGTGCCATAGAGATTACCTTGATAACATAATAAAGACATTTCTAAACCATAAATGAGGTTTGAGGCAGTCTCATATAATGGGAAAAGCATTCCTGAAGTTGAAGTTGAGTTTATATTTTGAACCTAAAACTACAACTTAAGGATTTAGTAAGTATATAAACAGAAAATCAAGTCTCAGAAGCAATATACAGTTACTACTTATTTCATAATTGATTGTTTTCATACATTTAGTGAAAGAAATTGTAAAGTCACCTAACTTACAGAGTTTTTAACAGATTTTTGCAGAATTTGATGTAGAACACAATAATTTTATTCCTTGGCAGAAATAAAATGTTGCTTTTCACAGTAATTGCTAATTTGGGAGAAAATTACAGCATTTTTGCATTATTAACATAGCAGCTTTGCTAGACATCTATTATAAAATTCATTTTAGGAACAAGGCTTACTTTGAATATTATAATCTTCAATAGTATTTTTTAAGTTTCATTTTAAGGTATAAAATAAAAGAGTATAAGTTATAGTAAAGAAATATTTTAAATTGTTTTTAAATTTGTATGGTATATATTAACTTTGTATTTCAACACACAGTTTGGGGTAAACCAAATTAAATATATTTTGGATAAGTCCAAAACTTTTCAAAGATATTAAGCTCTGGTATACCCTGTATAAAGTAATTTATTAACTAGACTAAACATTGATATTGTTAGATAGCTAGAAATAATTTCACAAATAATAATCTTTGCATTGTATATAGTAAAGTCTCCTAGTTACTACATAAATAAAAATAAATGTAAAACAATTTCTCAAGTTATTCCAAAAACAGGCAAACAAAAACAAAGTCCTTTACATTTTATAAATACATAGGAAAACACAGGCAGCATTATGACCTAAACAGATAATAAACATAACCCACTAGGTCTGGTCATTTTACATGCACTTTCTTTGGCTCATTCATTCATTCATTCAACAGTTATGTGCAGCCTTACAGAGAGAATTATAAAGATGAGTAAAATTCTGACTCTGTGGTCAAGATATTTGCATTTGAGAAAGTTGTAGCAATACAGCCAACTAGACCCCCAGCACTTGGCTCCCTCACAAAGACAGCCAAAACCTATGAAAACCTCTGGTATATGGCAAAGGCTGTGCAAGGAGGAAAGTTCATAGCCCTAAATGCCTACATCAAAAAGTCTGAACGAGCACAAACAGACCATCTAAGGTCACAGCTCAAGGAACTAGAGAAACAAGAATAAACCAAACCCAAACTCAGCAGAAGAAAGGATATAACCACGATCAGAGCAGAACTAAATGAAATTGAAAGAAAAAAATACAAAAGATAAATGAAACAAAAAGCTGGTTCTTTGAAAATATAAATAAAACTGATAGATCATTAGCAAGATTAACCAAGAAAAATAGAGACAAAATCCAAACAAGCTCAGTAAGAAATAAAACGGGAGATATTACAGCTGACATAATTGAAATACAAAAGATCATTCAAGGTTACTATGAACACCTTTACATACCTAAACTAGAAAATCTACAGAGATGGCTAAATTCCTGGCAAGCTGCAACCCTCCTAGCTTATTTGATACCCTGAACAGCAGCAAGATTGAAATGGTAATTTAAAAATTACCAACAAAAAAAAGTCCAGGACCAGATAGATTCACAGCAGAATTCTACCAGACATTCAAAGAAGAATTGGTGCCAATTCTACTGACACTATTCCACAAGACAGAGAAAGAAGGAACCCTCCCTAAATCATTCTATGAAGCCAGTATCACCCTAATACCAAAACCAGGAAAAGATATAACCAAAAAAGAAAACTACAGACCGATATCCCTGATGAGCACAGGTGCTAAAATTCCTAACAAGATGCTAGCTAACTGAACCCAACAACCTATCAAACAGATAATCCACCTGAACAGATGATCAAGTGGGTTTCATACTAGGGATGCAGGGATCCAGGCACACAGTGTAAACTGTCAGTGAATCTACCATTCTGGGGTCTGGAGAATGGTGGCCCTCTTCTTACAACTCCACGAGGCAATGTCCCAGTAGAGACTCTGTGTGAGGGCTCTGACCCCACATTTCTCTTCCACACTGCACTAACAGAAGTTCTTCATGAGTGCCCCACCCCTGCAGCAAACTTCTGCCTTGACATCCAGGTGTTTCCATACATCCTCTGAAATCTATGCAGAGGTTCCAAAACCTCCATTCTTGACTGCTGTGTACTCACATGCTCAACACCACATGGAAGCTGCTAAGGCTTGGAGCTTGTGCCCTCGGAATCCACATCCCGAGCTGTACCTTGGCCCCTTTTAGTCACAGCTGGAGCAAAAAGGACACAAGGCACCAAGTCCCTAGGCTGCACATGACACAAGAACCCTGAGCCCAGCCCATGAAACCATTTTTGCCTCCTAGGCCTCTGGGCCTGTGATGGGAGGGGCTGCCGTGAAGACCTTTAACATGCCCTGGACAAATTTTCCCCATTGTCTGGGGGATTAACATTCAGCTCCTCATTATTTATGCAAATTTCTACAGCTGGCTTGAATGTCTCCTCAGAAAATGGGTTTTTCTTTTCTATCTCATTGTCAGGCTGTAAATTTTGTGAACTTTTATGCTGTGCCTCCCTTATAAAACTGAATGTGTTTAACAGCACCCACCTCACTTCTTGAATGCTTTGCTGCTTAGAAAGTTCTTCCACCAGATACCATAAATCATCTCTCTTGAGTTCAAAGTTGTGCAAATCTCTAGGGCAGGGGCAACATGCCACCAGTCTCTTTGCTAAAACATAACAAGAGTCACCTTTGCTCCAGTTCCCAACATGTTCCTCATCTCCATCTGAGACCACGTTAGTCTGGATTTCATTGTTCATATCACTATCAGCATTTTGGTCAAAGCCATTCAACAAGTCTCTAGGGAGTTCCAAACTTTCCCACATTTTCCTGTCTTCTTCTAAAGCCCCCAAACTTTTCCAACCTCTCCCTCTTACCAAGTTTCAAAGTCACTTCCACATTTTTGGGTAGCTTTTCAGCAACGCCCCAATCTACTGGTACCAATTTACTATATTTGTCCATTTTCACACTGCTGATAAAGACACAAGAAGAAGAAGAGGTTTAATGAACTTAAGTCCCACTTGGCTTGGGAGGCCTCACAATCATGGCAGAAGACAAGGAGGAACAAGTCACGTTTTAATGGATGGTGGCAAGAGACAGTTAATGCAGGGGAACTCCTCTTTATAAAACCACCAGATCTCGTAAGACTTATTCTATCATGAGAACAGCATGATAAAGACCTGCCCCCATGATTCAATTATGTCTCACTGGGTCCCCCCCATGACATGTGGGAACCATGGGAGTTAACATTCAAGATGAGATTTAGGTGGGGACACAACCAAACCACATCAGAGGGTGCTAACTGCGTGCCCTCCTGTGCCCAATCTTTCTTTCCACTGACACCACCGCTGCGCTGACACTAGTGGCCTTGCCCCCAACGCTGCACTGCCACTGCTGCCTGTGTGAATGGAGGGCACCAGTCCCATGCCCAAAAGATCTCTGCCCCTGCTCTGGCACTGGCAATGGTGCAAACACATGCTTGGATGCCAGCACACCCAACACCTCAGCTTGGCCAACGAGCACGCACCCCGCCAGGCTGCTGCTGCTGCTGCCATGAGTAAACCAGCACAAATCTCACTGCCATCTTCCCATCAAGCACTTTGGCTGACACCACTCATGGGAGTGTTGTGACCAGCTATCTGAGAACAACTCACCCCCTCTAGTAATCAGGAGGAACCAGAGAACAAAGCTAGAGCCTGAAACCAGCGCCCCAGAGTTAGGGCATGCAGCTCGGGAGTCTTCAGCTAAGCCATGGTCCCCCAAAATCTTCCAGCAACAAAGCCAGTCAACCAAACCCACCTTATACCATAATCAAGGCCCCAAGGATATCACAGAGGATAAAAGAACAAAAAACTCATCCAAAGGATGGTAACTTGCAAGACTGAAAGGACATCAGCCCGCAAAGATAAAAAGAAACCAGCGCAAGAACTCTGGCAATTCAAAAACCCAGAGTGTCTTCTTACCTCCAAATGACCACACTAGTTCCCCGACAATCTTTTTTTTTTTTTTTTTTTTTGTATAGAGCTTCTCTCTTGTTGCCCATGCTGGAGAGAAATGGCATGATCTCGGCTTACTGCAGCCTCCCAGGTTCAAGTGATTTTCCTGCCTCAGCCTCCTGAGTGGCTGGGATTACAGGCGCACGCCACCACGCTTGGCTAATTTTGTATTTCCAGTAGAGACAGGATTTCACCATGTTGGCCAGTCTGGTCTCAAACTCCTGACATCAGGTGATCCGCCCGCCTCGTCCTCCCAAAGTGCTAGAATTACAGGCATGAGCCACTGCGCCTGGCCAACATGGTTCTTAACCAGGCTAAAATAACAGAAATACAATTCAGAATATGGATAGAAACGAAGATCACCAGGATTAAAGAGAAAGTTGAAACCCAGTCCAAGGATTCTAAGGAATACAATAAAATTATACAGGAGATGAAAGACAAAATGGCTATTTCAACAAAGAACTAAACTGAGGTAATAGAGCTAAAAAACTCAAAGAATTTCAGAATACAATCACAAGTATCAACAGCAGAATGGAGCAACCTGAGGAAGGAATCTCAGAGGTCAAAGACTGGCTCTTTGAAACTCATTCAGAAATGAAGAACAAACAATAAAGAAGAATGAACAAAACTTATGTAAAAAATGGGACTATGTAAAGCGACCCAAATCTACGACTCATTGGTGTCCCTGAAAGGGAGAGAAAGCAAGCAACTTGGAAAGTGTATTTCAGGATATCTATCATCCATGAAAATTTCCCCTAGCCTGCTAGAGGGGCCAACAGCCAACATTTAGAGTCAGGAAATGAAGAGAACCCCTGTGAAATGCTATACACGATGACCATCCCAAGACACACAATCATGAGATTCTCTAAGGTCAAAATGAAAGGAAAAAAGTTAAGGCAGCTAGAGAGAAGGGCCAGATCACCTATAAAGGGAACCCCCAATAAGGCTCAAAATAGCAGAAACCCTACAAGCCAGGAGAGACTGGGGACCTGTATTCAGCATTCTTAAAAAAAAAAAAAAAAAAAAACTAACTAACTTCCAACCAAGAGTTTTATATCCAGCCAAATTCAGCTTCATAAGCAAAGAAGTAAAATCCTTTTTGGAAAGAAAATGCTAAGGGAATTCGTGACCACCAGCACCACCTTAAAAGAGGTTCTGAAGGGAGTACTAAATGTGGAAAGAAAATATCATTACTGGCCACTACAAAAATATACTTAAATACATACACCAGCGACACTGTAAAGCAACCACACAAACAAGTTTACATAATAACCAGCTAACAGTATGATGACAGGACCAAATCCACACATATCAATATCAACCTTGAATATAAACAGGCTAAATGCCCCAATTAAAAGGCACAAAGTGGCCAGTTGAATAAAGAATCAAGAGCCAATGGTAAGTTGTCTTCAACAGATCCATCTCACACGCAATCACATCTGCAGGCTCAATGTGAAGAGATGGAGGAAAATCTACCAAGCAAATGGAAAACAGAAGAAAGCAGAGGTTGGTATTCTAATTTCAGACAAAACAGTCTTTAAAGCAACAAAGACCAAGAAAGACAAGCCCTTTACATAGTGGCAAACGGCCCAATTTAACAGGAGTACCTAACTATCTTAAACATATATGCACCCAACAGAGGAACACACAGATTCATAAAACATGTTCTTAGAGACCTATGAAGAGACTGACATAACCACACAGTCCAATAGTGGAAAACTAGTAAGTTAAATTGACCACTAGCTAAAGTACTAAAGTAAGAGACAACATCCAAATAAACTCAATCAGAAATGACAAAGGGGGTGCTACCACTGACTCCACGGAAATATAAAAAAAAGCCCTCAGAAACTACTACAAATACCTCTATGCACACAAGCTAGAAAACCTAGAAGAAACAGATAAATTCCTGGAAACATACAACCTCCCATGATTGAACCAGGAAGAAGCTGAATCCCTGAACTGACCAACAGTAAGTTCTGAAACTGAGTAAGTAATAAAAAGCCTAACAACAAGAAAAAGCCCAGGACCAGATGGATTCAAAGTGAAATTCTACCAGATGTATAAAGAAGAGCTGCTACCATTCCCACTGAAACTACAGCAAAAAATAAATACATAAATAAATAAATAAATAAATAAGAGGGGTCTCCTCCAGAACCCATTCTATGAGGCTAGCATCATCCTGATACCAAAAACTGACAGAGTTACAACTAAACCAGAAAACATTAGGCCAACATTTTTTATGAACATGGACCAAAAAATCCTCAACAAAATACTAGCAAACTAAATCCAGCAGTATATCAAAAAGTTAATCCACCATGATCAAGAAGTCTTTATCTCTGGGATGCAACGTTGGTTCAACATACACAAATCAATAAATGTGATGTACAACATAACAGAACTAATAAAACAAACCACATGTGCCAGGTGCGGTGGCTCACGCCTGTAATCCCAGCACTTTGGGAAGCCATGGCGGATGGATTACTTCAGGCCAAGAGTTCTAGACCAGCCTCGCCAACATGGTGAAACCCTGTCTCTACTAAAAACACAAAAATTAGCCAGGCATGGTGGCAAGCACCTGTAATCCCAGTTACTTGGGAGGCTGAGGCATGAGAATCGTTTGAACCCAAGAGGCAGAGGTTGCAGTGAATTAACATCATACCACTGCACTCCAGCCTAGGCAAGAGAGCGAGACTCTGTCTCAAAACAAAAACCAGAACCACCTGATCATCTGCATACATGAACGGCTTTCAAAAAAATTCAATATTCCTTCATGTTAAAAACCCTCAACAAACTAGACATTGAAGGAACATATTTCAAGAGCCCTCTATGAAAAACCCACTGCCAACATGATAGTGAATGGGCAAAGCTGGAAACATTCCCCTTGAAAGGTGGAACAAGATGAAGATGCCTTCTCTTACCACTCCAATGTAACATGGTACTGTTAAGTCCTAGCAAGAGAAATCCAGCAAGAAAACGAAATAAAAGGCATCAAAATAAAAAGAAAGGAAGCCAAATTATCTATGTTTGCTGACAATATAGCTCTATACCTAGAAAACCCCATAGTCTCTGTCCAAAAGCTCCTTGATCTGCTAAACAATTTCAGCAAAGTTTCAGGATAGTAAATCATGTAGAAAAATCAATAGCATTCCTATACACCAACAACATCCAAGGTGAAAGCCAAATTTAAGAATGCAATCCCATTCATAATTGTCACAAAAAGAATAAAATACTTAAGAATACAGATAACCAAGGAAGTAAAAGATCTCTGAAATATTTCATAATTGTAAAACACTGTTCAAAGAAATGAGAGATGATAGAAACAAATGGAAAAACATTCCATGTTCATGATTATGAAGAATCACTATAGTTAAAATGACCACATTGCCCAAAGCAATCCACAAATTCATTGATATTCCTATAAAACTACCAAGGACATTCTTCACAGAATTAGGAAAAAAAACTATTTTAAAATTCATATGGAACCAAAAATGGGCAAAGCTGGAAGCATTTGGCATTACCAGACTTCAAACTATACTGCAATGCTACAGTAACCATAACACCATTGTACTGGTACAAATATAGACACACAGACCAATGGAACAGAATGAGGAGCCTGGAAGTAATGCTGCAAACCCACAACTATCTGATCTTTGACAAACCTGACAAAAACAAACAATGGCGAAACGATTCCCTATTCAGTAAATGGTGCTGGGATAACTTGCTAGCCATATGCTGAGGATTGAAATTGGATCCCTTCCTTACACCCTACACAAAAATCAACTCAAGATGGATGAAATACTTAAACGTAAAACCAAAACTATAAAACCCCAGAAGATAACCCAGGAAATACCGTTCTGGAGATAGGATCTGGCAAAGATTTCACGATGAAGACGCTCAAAGCAACTGCAAGAAAGAGAAAAATTGACGAATGGGACATAATTAAACTAAAGAGTTTCTGCACACCAGAAGAAGTTATCAACAGCATAAACAGACAACCTACAGGATAGGAGAAAGTGGTGGCAAATTATGCATCTGACAAAGGTCTAATATCCAGAATTTGTAAGAAAAATAAGCAAAAAAAACCTTCCCTTTAAAAGTGGGCAAAGGACATGAACTGACACTTTTCAAAAGCAGACAAACACCTGGCCCACAAGCATAAGAAGAAATGCTCAACATCGTTAATCATTACAGAAATGCAAATCAAAACCACAATGAGATGCTACCTCACACCAATCAGAATGGCTACTAAAAAGACAGACAATAATAGATTTTGGCGAGATGGTGGAAAAGAAGAAAGCTTATACACTGCTGGTGGGAGTGCAAATTAGTTCTGCCAATGTGGAAGGCAGTCTGGCGATTTCTCAAAGAACTTAAAACAGAATTAATTACCATTTGACCCAGCAATCCCATTATTGTGTATACACCCCAAAAAATGTAAGTTGTTCTACCATAAAGACACATAGACGTGTATGTGCATCACAACACTATTCATAGGAGCAAAGAAATGGAATTAACCTAAATGTTCATCAATGGTAGAACAGATAAAGACAATGTGGTGCATATATACATATATATATATACACGACTATTAAGCGGCCATAAAAAAGAATGAGATCATGTGCTTTGCAGAACATGAATGGAGTTGGATGCCATTATCCTAAGTGAACTAACACAGGAACAGAAAACCAAATAGAGCATGTTCTCACTTATAAGTGGATGGTAAACACTGAGTACACATAGACACAAAGAAAGGAACAACCTCTCCCAATTGGTACCACAACCAAGATTGCCAGGCATGGTGTTGGTGGATTGGTTACTTTGTCTCTTACCATTGGTGTCTGTGCCATTAAACTGCAAGACATGGCTGAGCAAGATCCATTCGGTGTCCCTGTTGGCACCCCTGGGGATCCTGTCCTGGGGAATGGAGTGGCCGGCACCAGTGAAGAAGACCCAGCAGTGGCCTTCTTGGCACAGCAAGAGAGCAAGACTACGGGTAGCAAGAACAACAAGGCCACCTTCGACATCCTGGATGGTGTCGCCCCCTGGCCCCAGCCACAAGGCAAACAGCTAGGGGTCCAGATGCTGTTGACGGAGTGATGATGGTGACTACCACCAGGAAATTAATGGTCCAAGAGACAATTATGCAGCTATTTCACAAGTGGATCGATTCTAATCACAGCCTGAAAATATTTGCAAATGGAAAGAAGAGAAAATGGAACGCTTAGAAGCACTTGCTGGCTATTCTCAGAAGCAAGAAGCAGAGTGGAAAGAAAACATGAAAAAGGAGCTGGAAGAGTGGTGTGCAAGACAAGACGAGCAGCTACAGAAAACAAAGGCAAACAACAAAGGGCAAAGGGCAGAAGATTTTGTAAATGACTTTGATCAGTCATCCCCCAGCACTGAGTGGCATCAAGTGGCCTGGCTGTGTGACTGTAACCCCAGGTCCAGCAAGCAGGCCGAAGAGGTCCCCCGCACACACTCAGTCCTCAGCTCCCTCGGGCAGGCACCCCTGGTGCACTGATGAACCGCCCTTGGAAACACTACATCTGCAGTATCTTCATCCTACCCAGTGAAGTTCTACAAAGTAACTGGATTAATTATGCTGAGTTCTTTTGGACCAAACTTTTTTGTGTTTAGAGCTGACTGTTGTTTGTGATTGCATGTTTCCTTCAACTGTGTCCTCCCTGGCATACAGAGAGGAGGGGGAAGGAGGAAATGGAAGGGAGGGAAGCCTCCTAACAGTAGCTTCAACCTGTGCTTTTGTGTATTATTCTGAGAATAAATTTCTATTTCAAACAAAAACAAAAAACAAAAGACAGAAACAACAGACACTAGGACCTACTTGAGGGTGAGGATCATAAAACTACCCATCAGGTACTATACTGATTACCTGGGCAGTGAAATAATCTGTACATCAAACCCCTGTGACATACAGTTTAGCTATATAACAGCACGTGTACCCTTGAACCTAAAAGTTAAAAACAAAGAATACTAAGTGTTAGTTTTTGAATGTTCATCTCATGTAAGGCTACGAAAAACTTACTAAAATCATAGACTAGCATGATATGGAATCAAAACCTAATGACGCTTGATAAACATGCATTGAAAAGAATTTTTCTGAGTTATTGAAATGTACATCTTGTTTTGAAATTGTAGAGTTATAAATGAAAAATGTTTTTTTCAATCCTGAATGTACATAATTATGAATTATCTTTAATATAATTACACTTAACTTCATTGATGTGAAAATAATTTCTTTTTTTTTTAAGACCATAGGACTCTTTCCAATGTACTACACAATTTACCTAACAGGAAAAAATTTAAAGAATATGAAAAAGTTAACAAGTAGTTTATCCCTTTCTCTGTGGGAGCACTGATTCTGTCTTTTTGTTCTTACACTTTCTCCTCTGATGTAGTATTTCTTCTTGATACTCAGAGAATAATGAACTATATTAGATGAAGTTTGACATATTAAGACACATTCGCATTATGTAGTTCTATAATCCTACTGTGCATGTGGTTTTAATTACAAACAAATGTTAGCAGAGAAAACAATTTTTTTCTGATCCACTTAACATTTTGAAAGGCTAAAGATATAATTTGAGTTCCTATTTGCAAAGAAAGATTTATTTATCTATGCAATATCGTTAATTTAGTATCTACCATGTGTGAATGCTTTGTTATGAAGTAAGGGTACAATTCACATGGTTCTTCATTGTAATTAATTGCCAGGATCATAGGTAGGTAGCAACAATTGAAGGGAGGTATAAGAGCAGTCTGGGCTGGCAATCAAGATGCAGTCAGATGTTAGGATAAAGAATGCATATAGTTTAGTTTAAATGGTGACACTAAAAATTAAAACCAGGTGGAAAGAAGGAATGAAGAGGCAGACACAAATATGAAAAAATAAAAAGTAATATAAAGATAAGGCAGAGTTTGTAAGAGATCAGATGCAGTGTCACAGCCATAAAATGACCATGGTGCTGAGGCAAAATTCTAAAACAATTCCAGTCTCAAATATCATGCAACTCAATAAGAAGTAAGACTGAGACTTTAGGCTAACCGATATCATATTATGTATCCCCACTAGACAATGAGCTGCATGATACATCTGTACTACTAGTGCAAACAGAGTACATAACAGATACGTGAGGTGGATAGAAAAATAAAGGCATAAATAAATAAAAGGGAAGAATCTCAATTCCAAATACTACCACCAAGATTTCTGTATATCCTTAACGTGTGTCAATTACTCTTGTCTTGCTGGGTTTTTTGGTTTAGGATAATGTTAACATTCTCTTTCCTGGTGATATGAAGACTGTAATAAAGCTACTGAATGCCCTTTGTAAATATTTCTGTTGAAAGCATTACATTTAATCTAAATCAGTCTATATGATTTTTAACTTTTTAAAAAAATGGGATGATACCATCCTTAATGGCTCTCAAAGACCTAGCATATACAAAATCCCTGAGGCATGAAAGTGAAAAAAGTTGGATAAAGTATAATATGGTTGCCTAAGAAATAGGAAAAAAATGCCTCAATGATAAATTTTAGACTACATCAGCAGGTCATTTTGCAATAAAATGTTCTGCATGTGCATGTAGAATATAACACTCAGTTTTACTCACAACTGAATTATAATGCAGTGAAAATTTTTGGACTATATCTGGCAAACCCAGAGAAATTCTTGTCAAGCAGTAGCTAAAATCCCAATCTTGAAAGTAACGCATTTGTTCATGGTGGGAGTTACAGCCTACGCATAAGCTTTATTTCGTCAAGTGCATATTGTTAAAAGATTATTGCTTTTTTAACAACAGAAATTGTTTCTATGTCCTATGTAACCATACGTTTGTATAGTTTCCCTTTAGTTACACAATAATGACTGCTTTTGTGTTGACTTTCATGCTGTTCAGTGGACCATTAGTACTTGACTTGTGCCATTACATAGTATCTTAATAGTGACAAACAAATAAACTTGCAAATCAGCACAGCACCACACTGCCTGCACTATTAATTTTCTTTATATTCTCTGTGTTCATTTACATTTAAGTTCAATGAAGAAACACTTTGTCAATATCTTCAGGTTTTCCTAGACATGTTTGATTTCACAATTAACATGAAAATGTGAGCGGAGTCACTAGCCTTACAAATACCACTAATTTTTCAAAAAAAAAAACAAAGAACTAAAAGAACACCCAGCAAAATACTCCTGTCTTTTATTAAGCTTGTCAGGCCCAATTTGCTCACTGCAGTTGGAAAATTCAGCTATTAAAGATAGAATCAGAATATCAGAGCTGATACAGGTCTGTTATACACTGATTCTGTTGATTGCCACAAACTATGTGCCATTCTAAACAGTGTTTTCCCCAAATGTACACTGTTGATGTTGAGGTCAATGTGCAGTAGAAATAAATGGCTCAGAGGACTGCAGTCAACACCACTTCTGAAAAATACAATTCAAAACAAAGGCCCTGTTGACATAGCATCAATAATAAACTTTCTGATAAGGGAACAAATTATCTATCCATCTGTTTAAGAATTTTTTAAATCTTCAAGATGTCTAACTAGAAACAGCCGGGAACTGTCTATTCCACCAAGCGGAACCAAAATATCAAATAAACCATCACACTCTGAATAAAGATTTTGTGAGAAAGCATCAGGTCAACAGAGAGGAGATGGACATTGTGATTAAAGAGGGAGGAAGCTAGGAGGCCACTCAGAGTTGCTGGGCACTAGGACCCGCCCCCTGTACTGAACCAGACCTGAAGAAGCAGTGAGTGAAGGAACTTCGGCACCACACTCCCACCACATACCTCTGGGATCCCAGCTACAGGTTTCCCAAGACCCCCAAAGACCTCTGAACTGGCAGGGAAGCCACCCAGAGAACAGGCAGAAGCACAGCTCAAACTTGCATACATCCCCAAATGTTTCACTGTGCAGTGCAGCTGCAGCAAAATGTGGGACCATAGGTGTCCATGCCCCAAGGCTTGCCATGCTGTACTGAGTGGCTGCAGCTCCTGCTGTCTGCTAGGCTGGAAGAGAGCAGAGCCACCATTGCTACAGGGCTGGGGGGCATCTGATCCATGTAACCCCGTGGCCTCTCCTAAGCCTGCCTGCCTGAGTGATCTTGCAGAAGTGTGCCCACAGCACAGCCTCCATTGCCCCATCTGAGTGTTTTGCTGCAGGCCTAGGAGCAGTCTGCTCTCCTGCAGCACAGCTGGTGCCTGACATCCAGGGGCTAGAGAACAAACCCCTGAATCTGGTCCCAACTCCCCAGGACTTGACGACACCACCCAGGGATACCAAGCTGAGATCTGTGGCCTTAGCTTGAGTGGGGAAGCAGCCCTCAGTCTCAGAACACAGAGAAGACTGTGGCATGGGCTCATGTGCCGACATCAGAGCTGGGCATCCTCCCTTCCATAAGACCAGTCCGGGATGAATGCAGCCTGACAGCCAGCTGCAGCTTCTTCCCCAAGGAGTCCCAAGGCATCAAATGTCTAGAACAGTTATCTGGGTGCAGAAGGCTTAGGACAAGCTTAGCCGGTTGGGCCTGCTCCTGGTGCAGACACTGGAGGGAGACCCACCAGGTCAGGAGAACTCAAGCTTGTTGGGCTGCCAGGTTGAAAATATACCAGTTGTACATATGGTTCCACTGCTGCCCTGGTCAGGATCCTCTGCCCTTCATCTGCTGCGTCACCAGACCACCAGTGAACACACTCCACAACTCGCTCTGACTCACGCAAATACAGAGAAGAGTGGGTTTCCAACGAGTTGTGACTCTCCTGGACTGCTCTACAGGAGGCAGAAGCATAGCCCATTAGAGCCCACCCCCTACCCACCCCCAGGGCAAGGAAAACATTGGAAAGGCACCAGTAGTTGAATGGGTTACCGCCAAAGCTCAGAAAGCAGAGAGGCAGTCATATCTCGCCCCCGCCTTCCCTCCCCAGAGCACTACTGTGGATGCAATGAAATACAATAGTGGAGAGCACAACTAAGATCCTATTTGCATGCCCTTACCTCTTAAGTGTCATCCAGTGGACTGCACTCTGAATTACAACACCAAACAAAACCACATAGCTTCAACACTCAGAGCCTGTGAAACCCACCACAGGAACCTATTTACAACCAAGGAAACCGTACAAAGTCTTGGCCCTATGAAAGCACTCAGAGACAAAGCCAACTGACTATACACACCATACACCATAGTCAAACCTTCAAGGAAAAAAGAATATAAAAATAAAAAGCCCCAACCAAACAACAGCAAATTCAAAAAGAAAAAGCACCAGTTCTTTCTGAGAAGGAATCAGTGCAGGAAGTACAAGAATTGAAAAAGTTCGTCTTTTGTAATGTCCAAAGGATTGCACTAGCTCCCTAACAATCGATCCTAACCAGGATGAAACGTGTGAAATTAAAGATATAAATTCAGAAGCTGGATGGCAAAGAAGCTCAATGAGATCCAACAGGAAGTTGAAATCCACTCCAAGCACGTCAGAAAAGCAATTCAAAATTTGAAAGACAACAAAGATATAGTAAGAAAGAAACAAACTAAACCTCTGGAATTGAGAAATCCACTACAGGAATTTCAAATTACAGTTGGAAGTCTTAACAATAGACTAGATCAAGCAGAAGAAACAATTTTAGAGCCTGAAGATCACTCCTTCAAATCAACCCAGTCAGATAAAGAAAAAATAATTTTAAAAAATGAACAAAGCCTCTGAGAAATAAGAGATTATGTAAAACAACCAAATCTATGACTCATTTTGCATTCTTAAGAGAAAGCAGAAAACTTGGAAAACATATTTGAGGATATAACCCACAAATATTTCCCCAATCTCATTAGAGAAATGAATGTGCAAATAAAAAGAAATGCAGAGATTCCCTGCAAGAAACTACACAAGATGACTGTCCCCAAGGCAAATAGTCATCAGCCTTTCCAAGGACAATGCAAAAGAAAAATCTTAAAGGCAGCTAGAGAAAAGGGTCATATCACCTATGAAGGGAACCCCATCAGGCTAACATAGGAATTCCTGTCAGAAAACATACAAGCCAGAAGAGAGCGGGGCCAACTTTTAGAATTCTTAAAGAAACAAAATTCCAACCAAGAATTTCATCTCATGCCAAACAAGCTGATAAGTGAAAAAATAAAATCTTTCCCAGAGAATCAATCACTACGAGAATTCATTACCACAAGCCTGGCTTTACAAGAGCTACTTAAGAAAGTTCTAAACATGGAAACAAAGAATAATAGCTGCCACCACAGAAACACACATAAGCACATGGCCCAGAGACCCTATAACGCAACTACACAATCAAGACTAAAGGTTAACCAGCTAACACCACCACAACAGGAAGAAAACTTCGCATATCAGTATTAACGATGAATGTAAACAGTCTAAATGCTCCACTTAATAGACAGTGGAAAACTGCATTAAAATATGTTCCATCTCCAATAGATCCATTTCACATGTAACAATACTCATAGGCTCAAAGTAATGGATAAAGATCTAACACTCAAAAGAAAAAACAGAGCAGAGACTGTACTTATATGAGATAAAACTGACTTTAAATCAACAACAGTTAAAAAAGGACAAAGAAGGTAATTACATAATGATAAAGAGTTCATTCAGAAGACTTAAGTATCTTAAATATATATGCATCCAAAATTGGAGCACCTAGATTCATAAAACATTCATAAAAAATTTCTAGACTTACAAAAAGACTTGGATAGGCACACAACAATAGTGGGGGAATGTCGAGACCCCAATCACAGCATTAGACAGATAACTGAGGCAGAAAATTAACAAAGAAATTCTGAACTTAAATTAAATGCAATGGACTTAACTGACATCTACAGAATACTCTGCAAAACAACCACAGAATAAACATTCTTCTTATCTTATCTGAACATGAAACATACTCAAAGATCAATCACATCCTTGGTCACAAAGTATTCAAAACAATCAAAATCATACCGAGCATATTCTCAGATCACAGTGGAATAAAAATAGAAATTAATTTCAAGAGGAAATCTCAAAAACACAAAATTACACAGTAACTAAACAACTTGCTCCTGAATGATTTTTGGGTAAATAACAAATTAAGGCAGAAAATAAAAAATTCTTTGAATCAAATGACAGCAAAGATACAACATACCAAAATCTTTAGGATACAGTAAAAGCAATGTTAAGAGAAATGTTTATAGTGTTTAAATACCTATATCAAGAAGACAGAAAAATCTCAACGATGTAACATCACATCTAGAGAAATTAGAAAAACAAGAAAAAACTAGCCCAAAAGGTAGCAGACAAAAATAAATAACTAAAATCAGAGCATAACTGAATGAAATTGAAGCCCAGAAATCTACATAAAGAATCAATGAAACCAAAAGTTGGTTCTTTGAAAGGATAAACAAGATCAAAAGACTATTGGCTAGATTAACAAAGAAGAAAAAGAAAAGATCCAAATAAGCACAATCAGAAATGACAAAGGTGACGTTACAACTGATGCCACAGAAATAAAAAAGATACTCAGGCACTATATTGATACCTCATTGTACAAAAACTAGAAAATCTAGAGTAAATAGATAAATTCCTGGAAACATACACTCTTCCAAGACTGAACCAGGAAGAAACCGAAACCCTGAACAGACAAATACTGACTTCCGAAATTGAATCAGTAATAAAAAACCTACTAACCAAAAAAAGCCCTGGACCAGATGTATTCAGATGAATTCTGTAAAATATATAAAGAAGAACTGGTACCAACCCTACTGAAACTACTCAGAAAAAAAAAAAACAAAGGAGGAATCCTCCCTAACACATTCTATGTAGCCAGCAGCACTGATACCAAAACCTGGCAAAGACAGAACAACAACAAAAAATTATACACCAATATCACTAACGAACATAAATGTAAAAATCCTCAACAAAATATTATTATAGCAAACTGAATCCAACAGCACATTCAAAAGTTAACTCACTATAATCAAGGAGGTTTCATTTCTGGAATGCCAAGTTGGTTCAACATACACAAATCAATAAATGTAATATGCCACATAAACATATTTAAAAACAAAACCATACCATCATCACAATAGGCACAGAAAAAGCTTTCAATAATGTCCAGCATCTATTCGTGATAAAAATCCTCAAATGCATCAAAGGAATATACTTCAAAATCATAAGAGCCATCTAAGACAAACCCACAGGCAACATCATACCAAACAAGAGACAACAGCTGTAACCATTCTCCCTGAGAACTGGAACAAGACAAGTATGTCCACTCTCTGCTCCTATTCAGCATAGTACTGGAAGTCTTCATGAGAGCAATAAGGCAAGAAAAAGAAACAGAAGACATCCATTTAGGAAAAGAATAAGTCAAAGTATCTCTTTTTGCAGACCATATGATTCTATATCTAGAAAACCCTAAAGACTCTAGCAAAAGGCTTGATAAACGATTTCAGTAAAGTTTCGGGATACAAAATCAATCTACAAAAATTAGTAGCATTTCTCAATAATGCTTGAGTTATTGAGATAACGTTCAAGCTGAGAATCAAATCAAGAACACATTCTTATTCACAACTGCCACACACACACACACATTACCTAGGCATACATGTAACCAAAGAGGTGAAAGATCTCTATAAGGAGAGCTACAAAACATTGCTGAAAGAAATCACGGATGACACAAATAAAGGGAAAAACATCCCATGCTCATGGATTGGAAGGCTCACTATCATTAAAATGGCCATTCTGCCCAAAGCAATGTACAGGTTAAGTACCATTCCTCTCCATTTACCATGATTTTTCACAGAATTAGAAAAAAAAAAAAAAAGCTATTCTAAAATTCATATGGAACCCAAACATAGCATAAATAGTCAAAGTAATCCTAAGCAAAAATGACAAAGCTAGAGGGATATTACCTAACATCAAACTATACTACAAAGCAACAGTAACCAAAACAGCATAGTATTGGTACAAAAATAGACGTGCAGACCAATGCAACAAAACAGACAACCCAGAAGTAAAGTTACACATCTACAACCACCTGATCTTTGACAAAGTCTACACAAACAATGGGGAATAAACACCTATTCAATAAATGGTGCTGGGGTAAGTGGCTAGCCATATGCAAAAGAATGAAACGTGACTCCTAGCTTTCCATATATACAAAATTAACTCAAAATGGATTAAAGACTTAAAAATACCTAAAACTATAAAAATCCCAGATGAAAACCTAAGAAATATCCTTTTGGACACTGGTCTAGTCAAACATTTCATGACTAAGTCTTCAAGAGCAATCCAAATAAAACAAAAATTGACAAGTAGAACCTAATTATACTGAAGAGCTTCTACACAGCAAAAGAAACTATCAACAGAGTAAATTGATAACCTGCACAGGAGAAAATACAAACTATGCATCTGATGAAGGACTAATATCCAGAATCTATAAGGAACTTAAAAAACTTAAGTAAAAAATAGAGAACCCCATTAAAAAGTGGGCAAAGGATATGAACTGATACTTCTCAAAAGAAAACATACAAGTGGTCAATAAACATGAAAAAAAGGCTCATCAACACTAATCATCAGAGAAATGCAAATCAAAACTACAATGAGACACCACACAAGTCAGAATGGCTATTATAGAAAAGTCAAAAAAACACAGATGTTTGCAAGGCTGTGGAGAAAAGGGAATGCTTATACGCCACTGCTGGGAATGTAAATTAGTTCAGCCACTGTGGAAAGCAGTTTGGAGATCTTTCAAGGAACTAAAATGAGAACTGCCATTCTACCTAGCAATCTCATTACTGGGTATATACATAAAAGAAAATAAACAGTTCTACCAAAAAGACACAAGTACTTGTATGTTCACTGTAGCATTATTCACAATAGCGAAGACATTAAATCAACCTAGGTGCTCATCCACAGTGAATTAAATAAAGAAAATATGGTACATATACACCAGGGAATACTATGCAGCCATTACAAACAACAAAATCACATCCTCTGAATCAACATGAATGCAGCTGGAGTTGCAAATTCATGCAGAAACAGGAAAACAAATATTGTATGTTCTCACAAGTGGGAGCTAAACCTTGGGTGCATATGGACATATACATTAGAACAGATGCTAGGGACTCCAAAAAGAGGGAGTGAGGGAAGGAGGCCAAAATCTGAAAAACTTCCTATCTGTGTGATGGCCTCAGCAATGCCCAATCCTCAGCACCACACAATATACTCTTGTAACAACCTGCGCATGTACTCCATCAATCTAAAATTTTTAAAAAGACCTGTTAAAATGTGAAATAAAGATAAAATTTCTTATAGAGATAGATGTTCTTAAATATGCATATATTTTTATACTTTTTTCTGAAGGACTGTTTACAAGACATATGATACTGGCTTATAAATAAAACTATATTTAATTGATGAGACTTTTGTTGCTTTGTTTTCCAGAGCACAGCTTGAAATAAAACCAATACCAAATGTGTTTTTTTTTTCATGATTTTTGTCCTCTCCGTTGGAATCTACTAAAACAGAATAAACTAACCTAAGTTGTAGTAAATACAGTCTATGAGTAGTACACTGCCCATGTTTCTTTGCCCTTAATGCCTTAGTGTGTTCCAGCCTGACTTCCACCACCAGCACCTGCATTTCTTTGACTGGCTGGCTTTCTTTGACAGATGAAGTCCACCAGTGCTGGAGAAGTAATAACTCTGCCAAGAGAATAGCACTCAGCAAATGACTGATGAGATCTGGTGTATAAATACCTCAGCTCCCTCACCACTGTAGTAGGAAAATACGTACCTTTTCCAAAAGAAAAAGTAGAAAAAGTCAGAGAGAAAATGAAAAACTGTTCATCTTCACCACCCTAATACTGTCTCAAAGACAGTATGTTTCTATGTTGATTTATCACAGTATTTCCTACTCATGGAATGTAAGGAGAAGGCAACAAACTCAGTTATGTGAATTCAGTGGCAGTCACTAATGTGAACTCTGCTACTAATGTAACAGCACATCAATTTCACTTTTACTTCTGTGGCAAAGAGCTCCTAACATTCTAATACAATGACCACTAGGGTTTTTGACAATGTCGTAATTAATCTCTTCTGAAGAAAATTAAATTTACCATGGATGGGAGGGACACTGACTACAAACTGTTCCAATTTCCTCTAGTGCGGTTATATATTATTGCCATAGCAGTAGATAAACTTGAAAAAATAGTGTATGCACGTATATTTGATATGGTAGATACTAATTTTTAAAATCAACATTAAAGCGAACTTCATCCTTAAAAAAAGTAATATTGTGTGTGTGTGTGCGTATGTGTATATCTGACACAGGTAGTAAATTAGAAAGAATATATATTTTGAATTACAAACAGCATATTTTCCTACTAAATACTAAACATAATTTCTTATTCCTGAAGTAAGCTGGATTAAACTTCAGAATATTCATGCTTACAAATTATACTTACCACTTGTCCATTGTGTGGGTTCTTATGAGCATATGGAGGTCCACGGATATGGTTCCACATCTGGCCAGAAGTCATAGCAAAGACTATACACTGAAAAACAGGGTGCAATATATCAATATGTAAACCAAAGAATACCAGAATAATGCATTTCTAAAAGACAATGGTCATCAAGAAACTACCTTTTAAAAATCATATATCAGCTCACCCATTTAAAAAATTTTCACTTATTAACTATGTGACTTTGAGTAAGTTACTTATTCTCCCTACATCTCAGATTCCATATCTATAAAATTGGGATGCCAGCTCTGTTAAAGAAATATGTTAATGATTGCATCGGGTAACATATGTAAAGCATCTGACCTGGTGACAGGCAATCTGATATTATGTGCTCACCTGAGCCAGTCAGAAGCACAGATGACACGCTTGATGTTTTAGTGATATTTTAAAGGATATGATAATCATCTTCTATATCCTCTAAACATCATTCTTCTATTAGTTTGGATAACCAAAAGCCTACATTCTTGGATTATGGTACTTAAATCTCTGTTAAGTACCTAAATACTTTCAGCAAAGTGTACGACATAGTAAATTCAGAAGATGTTAAGAGATAGAAGAAATCACAAAAAGACACAGCCAGGAATAACTCACAGAGATTATATACCTGCTGGATGTATCAGAAAAAACTGTATTTGGAAAACTAATATTGAAGATCAAGGCATTGCAGGGAGGGTGGGCAGAGAATGTATAAACCAGAAGTCACAGTTCAATCAGTGTAACTGAGATGTCAGAATGTTTTGTTTAAATCATAAAATATTTTTAAGTTAATGAAATGGGACTCCTTTAGACCAAATATGTTCTCTAGGTCAAAATGGTACCTGGACTTCCTGATGTCCTGTATCTTGCCCAATCACTCCTTACTTCAGCTTCCTGGCTCTGATAGGCATTTGTACCAAAAACAGTACCACCACCACCACCACCACAAACACCAAAGACAAGAATGAGCAACATATAACTGGGAGTCTAAATGTTCTAGGTTAGCACAATTTTTAAAGAAGAAAAGGATACAAAAGGGAAGAAGTAAAGTGGGGCAAATAAGAAACAATATCTAAACCCAGAAAATACATTTGGATTGTGTTTTCTGCTTGGCAGCCAAAGTGTTGCAACAGATAATGACACAGCTTTAGAGGGGTTAATCTGAAGCCCTTTCTGACTTTCTTGAGAATAACTCTGAAATTAACTCAGACTTTTTAAAAGCCAGATTTGTCTTACAGACTAAGCCTAGGTTGGAATATTTTCTGAGTCAGGATTTTATAAAATATTTTCACTTAAACTTGGTAAACAGACTAGATAGACTATTAAGCCCAGGGTGAGCACAGAGAGTGATTCCCCATCTAAAAACATCAATTAAAAATTTGAAATTGTTATATGAGAGAAATAAATTCTATATTTAATGTATAAGAGTATCGTATCAGTAAATTTGGAGTATACATTAAAGTTGATTATTTATGCTATAAATATAACATAGTGTTTTAGGCAGACTATATTTTAAAATCCAGAAAAAGGAGCCAGACATGGTGGCATGTGCTTATAATCTCAACTACTCAGAAGACTGAGATGGGAGGATCCCTTGAGCTCAGGATTTCAAACCCAGCCTGGGCAACAGAATGAGCCCTTAAAAAAAACTGCAGGCCAGGGACAGTGGCTCACACCTGTAATCCCAGCACTTTGGGAGGCTGAGGCAGGTGGATCATTTGAGCTCAAGAGTTTGAGACCAGTCTGGGCAACATGGCAAAACCATCTCTACAAAAAAAATAAATAAATAAAAATAAAAATAAAAAATTAGCCAGGCATGGTGGCGTGCACCTGTAGTCCCAGCTACTCAGGAGGCTGAGGTGAGAGGATCATCTGAGCTGGGAGGTCGAGACTGCAGTGAGCCATGATCATGTGACTGCATTCCAGCCTGGGCAACAGAGCAAGACCCTATCTTAAAAAAAAAAAATCCAGGAAAAGATACATCTTGTGAGCAAAAACATTTATAGTATAAACAAATTACCTTTTGTTTTTAATAAACACTTGGTAATACTACAGTTTTATCTTTTTATGCCTTAACCCTTGTCACTAAAACAGCAATAGTAACTATGGTATTTACCTTTGGTTTTGCTTTTATGTATATGTTCACTCCTTCTCTCCCTCCATTTACTGATTCCATAATATTCCAATACTGAATTACAAAAGCACATGGTGAAGTATGTATTTTAGAAAGGAGGCACTAATCACAGTTTGGAGAATAGACTGGAGACATCAGTTTGGAGGCTGATGCATAAATACGAGAGACTACTGTGGTCTACTTCATGATACAGGTAACAATTGAGAGAAGCAGACATACAGGGCAAATATTTAATAGGTGGAGTCAGTAAGTTTTGGTGATTGAGTGATGTGATAGAAAATAAGAGAATCAAAACTAACCCCACTGTTTCTGATATGACTGGAGCAGCAGAGTAGTATGGCCCAGTGAGATACAGAGTGACAGAAGCATGTAAGTGAAAGGGAAGCAGGTTACAAAGATCTGGAGTTCAGTTTTAAAATGACTGATTCTAATGTGCTTTCAAAACATTCACTTCAAAAAACCACTGAGATGTCTACGAGACACTTGCATATACTGTTTAATAACAGTCATCTAGGAAAAAGCTATAGATTTGGGGATTGTGAGCACATAGTTGGTTACTATAGTCATAGGAATGGATGAAGTTGTTCTAGGACAGTAGGTAGGGTGGGAGAAGAAAAGCAGGCATAGAAAATAATCCCATAAGCTGGTTCATGAACAGCTGCCCAGGAAACAGGGACGCACAAGTCAAGAGAGTTAGAAAGAAAATGAAGAAAGCAGGTAAACTGGCTGAGCGTGGTGGCTCATACCTGTAATTCCAGCACTTTGGGAGAGTGAGGCAAGAGGATCGCTTGAGCCCAGGGGTGAGACCAGCTGGGCTAACATGGCAAAACCCTGTCTCTATAAAAAAAAAAAACACAAAAATTTGTTGGGCATGGTGGCGTGCACCTGTAGTCTCAGCTACTCAGGAGGTTGAGGCAGGAGAATGACTTGAGCCCAGGAAGTGAAGGTTGCAGTGAGCCAAGATCATGTCACTGCACTCCAGCCTGGACATCTCCTAAGGGCAGGGGGAGGGGAAGGAAGGGGGGAGAGGCAGAGACAGAGAAAGAGAGAGAAAGAGAGAGAAAGAGGAGGGAGAGAGAGGAGGGAGATGGAGGGGGGAGAGAGAGAGAGAGAGGTGGGGGGAGAGGGGAAGAAGGAGAGAGAGAGAATGAGAATATAAAAAGTCTTTCTTTGGCTATAAAAACATTTAACCAACTAAGATATTTACAAACAGGAGTATCTACCCAAGAACCTTCTATGCTCTTAAGACCTACCACTGGTATGTTTAAAGTACCTTGCCTAGAACTTTATTATAATAGTTGGGAATGGAGGCTTGTAAATTGTAATACTCAAGTTGCAGACGTATCTTCAGCACCTGTGCAACCTTGAGCAAGTCCATTGCTTTGGGCCTCAGTTTCCTATCTAAAACATTAGGATAATACTGGTATCAATCTTCCTAAACTGCAGGGGTTTTAAGTAGGTTAATCCATGTAGAGTACTTAAAAATTGCACACAATACACAACACATGCTCAATAAATATTATTATTATTCCAAAGCCCTCCACAATTTGCTCCCATACTCCTAAATGGCTCTATGTGCTAGCACGCCTTAACTGGCACTGCACTCTCCATTCAGGCCACTCTTCCTGCTTCCCCCTGCATCCATGATGGTAATGCCTGCATCCACATCTTGTTAATGCTATGTCAACCCAGTCAATCTTCTACTAAAACAGGGTTAACTCATGGCCCATAGATGGTTCTCCACAGAACCCTTCCAGTTTGTTTTATTTATTTAACAATTACTTACTGGAGTACTACTGTATACCAGACACTAGAGATGTAAGAATTAAGTAAAATCAAGAGGCTTCCCATCCTCAGCTAGAAATCTTGAATAAGTAGCATGTGCCCTGATATTTAAAAAAGATTCATTTATTCACTCAAGATACTATATATTTAAGAACTGATTTAGAAGCAGAGAATAAAGCGATGAACAAAAATATAAGATAGAAAACTGTCATCAAGAAGCTTACATTCTACACGGAGGAAAAGAGACAACAGCAGTAGCAATACTAGTTATGGTATGTCACAAGTTTAAAAAATCATCTTAATACATGATTTATTCAAGATGCCAGGAAATGGTTTAATAAAACAAAACCAGGTTCAAACCTGGAATAACATGCAGAATCATTTGAAGTAGTGACAAATGTATTTATTCATACAGCTCTGGCACTTTTCATAAGAAACAAGAAAACAGTAAGTAACATGCACTTCTAAAATGCAAAACAGCCTAGGTTTCAGTTTATCAAAATTCTTATAACTGATGCATCCTTTTTTGGTTGTGACAACTGACATGTCACCATTTCACTACTTTCAGCAATCTGGAAGTTTTAGTTTTGCAATTAATCTGACTAAAATATTTTTATTTAACTATATTCATACAAAAAAGGCATGATTCATAGTTATAGCTAGATTAATTTTCACAAAACAAACACATCCTTGCGACTAGCTTTGAAATCAAGCAAAGGAACGCTATCAGAAAGACAGGAGCTCTCCCGTGTCTCTTCCTAATCATCATCTACATAACCTGCCCAAGGTAAGGAACATTTTCTGGAAAATTCTGTATCACAGAGTATGTAAGTACTCAGCTTTAATAGATATAACCAAATACATTTCTCAGGAGGTTGAATGAAATTTATATTCCACATAGCGGTACATGAGAGATCCAGTTGATATCCATCTTCACCAATTATTGGTACTAGCTGTGTGCCTCTGTGTGTTTATTCTAGTTTTTCTGGTAGAGGCATGATAGTGTCACATTGTCATTTTATTTGCATTTCCCTGATTAATAAGGTTGAATACCTTTTCACATGTTTAGTGAAATTTGGACATTTTTGTAAAGTACCCAGCACGCCATTTACCTCTTTTAAAACTTGGTTGTCTTTTTCTTCTCGTTTTGTCAAGCTTTTTATATTTCTTGATACAAGTTCTTTGTTAAATGTATACATGGCAAATAGTCCTCACCAAAACATGAGGCCTGTCTTTCTTTTCATCTTATTAATCGTGTTTTTGACAAACAGAAGTTCTTAATTTTAATGTAGTTCAGTTTATCAATTACTGCTTCTATTATGGTTACCACTTCTTATGTTCTAAGAAATCTTTGCCCCCCCACCAATTATGGAGATACATATCCATACTTTCTTCTAAAACTGCTAAATGTTCACATTTTACTTTTAGATTCATGATTCCTCTTGTGTATGGTGGGAAGTAAAAGCTGAAATTCATCTTTTTCCCATATGGATATCCAGTTGGCCCAGCAATATTTATCAAAAGTGCTATACTTACTCATTGCACTGTAAGGCCACTTTCGTTACAAATCAAGTGATTTTATAGTGTGAGTATGTTTCTGGACTATAGATTCTGTTCCAGACGGCTTTTTGTGAAATAAATACCATAAGGCTTAAATATTAAAGATCTATAATAATTGTTGATACCCGTAAGTGTAAGTTCTCCAGCATTATTCTTCTTTAATATTGTCTAAACTACTCTATTCATTACCCGCTGCTAAAATCTCACTGTCAATTTCCACACCAAAAAATCTGCAGAAATTCTGCTCAAGATCAAGTTGGGTATCTTTACAATGTTTAGTCTACCAATCCATTAACAGATTAACCTGCCATTTAAGTTTTTAAAAAATTTATTTGAATAAATTTTTCAGTTTTCAGTGTGCATATCTTTTATTAGATTGATTCAAGATTTTTTTTGATGCTATGACAAAAGATTTTTTAAAAACTTCTTTTATGATTCATTATATGAATTATGATTCACTATGTATTCATTAACCTTACTGAATTTATGAATTAGATCTAATTTTTTTTCTATATACAAAATCAAATCATCTGCGAACAAGGGCAATTTTATTTTTACTGGGATGTGTGTAGGTTTTTTGTTTTGGTCTCAATGCACTGCTCAGGGTCCCAGTAAAATACTCAAGAACAGGCATCTTGTATTATTCCTTATCTCAGGAATTTCAATAAGTTGCCAAATACGACGTTTACTGTATTTTTTTTTAAGTCAAAATAAGGAAATTTCCTTCTATTTTGCTTTTTCTCTTATTCCCACATAAGCACTGAACCTATTAAGTGCTGATATGCATATATCAAAGATGATATTTTTTTCTGTTTAACTATTAGCATAGAGAACTACACTGATAATTTTCATATAGTAAACCATCCTTGTATTAGTGAAATAACTTGACAACGTACTACCATTCTTATTTATTACTGTCTGTAATTTCTTTGTTTAGAATAAATGCATCTATATCCATGAGAAAGACTTGCCTATCAGTTTTCTATTTGTATATGTCCCTGTCAGATTTTAGAATCAAAGTTAGTCTTGCTTCAGAGAATAGAGGCATTTCCTCTTTATTTTATTCACAGAAAAGTTTACCTAAGATTAGTATTATTTCTTCTCAATTGTTTAGAAGAGTCATCATGGAATGAAAGTTTTCGCAATGGATTCAACTGCTTTAGCAATGGATTCAACTGTTTCAACAATGGATCTGATCCACACTGGAGTACGCAGACTTTCTCACTCTTCTCATGTTGGATTTGTTTACTGGTTTAAAGTTCAACTTCCTTGACATTGTCAACCTTAATAGTGATGTGTAATCACCCTAATCTAATTGGGGAATGTACTGAGCCATGGCTGGATTATGGCCCCAACAAAGTTCTGTCTACATTTGATCTCAGCCACTAAAGGTTTTCCAGCAAGAGACCAGTGGGTCCCAAATTGTAATTTCTAATTCACAAGATTGCAAAATACTCTAAGCTTTCCACTTGGGCATTTTATCCATTTACCACCAGCACATATCCCGAGACTTGAGACTTGTGAAGTTTCTACCAAAAACTCTGCTTATTTTTTTGCTTCTCCACAGAATCAGACACTCAGGTATCTAGTTTCATACAGCCTCGGAAATGGTTCTTTTTGAACTCTGGCTTCAGGACAAATGTGACACTAGACGATAATCCTGAAAGGAGCAAGAATAAAACAGCTACTCAGATATTTGTTGCAGTTAATTCAAAGAACACCTTCAAAGGTAGTGCTTTTGGAAGTATTTTGTTTTGTACAGTTGGGTTTTCTTTGAGAGTCACAAATACCACCACCTTGGGACACCAAGATTTTGGACATATGTTCATCAAAGCATTTGTATGTTACTGATGTACATATCTGATTGACCTTCCCCACTACACATGTAAGGTCCCTGTGGGCAGGGCTCATGTGCTAGTCTTTTTAACTTGTCTTATCTTTGTATCTCCACATGGTTCTTCACAGATTTTGATACATCGTAGCTTTCAAACTCTTGTTGAATGGTCAATAAATGAATAAACATGAAAAACATAGAAAAGGTAAATGCACTGAAACAAAGAATCACTATTCTAAGACTGATCAATATGTGAATATATAAGATTTCTAGAAGATAAATGTACTAGTCCCAGCCATGACCTACAATGCTCTAAGTAACAGTGAAAAAAACAACCATGTTTTACAACGTCCTTAAACCTATTTATTCATGTAACTTTCACTCACTCAACAAATAATTAACACTTTCTACATGCGAGGTACAATTCAAAATGCTGTGGCTCCATGTGCAAAACAGATACCAATCCTTACACCTCACTGTAGTCGGAGAACACTTACTTTCATATAAGTCGGAGAACACTACATTTATATAACAGGCAAGCATTCAATAAACACAACTGAACACAACCATGTGTTATCTTTCTCACATCTAGAGGTTTCCACAGCCCTGTGGTGAGCTGAGAACACCACCGGCTCAAGGCACCCACCTTTAAGCGTCTATTGTCCTTGTTTTTCAAAACAAACTGCTCAGATCCCACAGTTCTCCAAAGGCTCAAGATGTTCACACTCACTTCAACTACAGCAACTTTGCTTTTAACTATTCTATACAGTGAACTTTCATAAGGGATTTGGTTTGGGGAAAACATTTCACATTGTATTTTAAAAAGAAAAATAATCATTATATGCTTTCAACACGTTGGGTTCATAATTATTTCACAGATTTCCACTATGCAGTTGATATAGCTTTACAAATCAAAAGTTTTCATTTTCTTCTGCAAAATACAAAATTTAAATAAGACCCCGAGCTAATCTGAAGGTATCTTCATCAGCTGAATATTAAAATAAACTGCTAGTGAAAGTGAAATTTTTAATGCTAACTATGCAGAAAATATGTAATATCCTATACACATTTTATACAAGCCTTTGTTTTTAAAAATATAAAAATGTTTTTAAGTAATTTAATGACATTATTTAATAAACAGGTGGTATAAATCAGCAGAGTAACAGCAGACATGCAAATCAGTGAATTTATACACTATGCATTTCTACTGTTCACAAGTGAATTATTTACTGTTGATTTTTTATAACTTGGTTTCAGTGTTAAACAGAAATACTATCATTATTTCTTTCATTTAAACTCAATCGATATACTGCCTTCGTTACAGAAAAAAAAAAAAAGGTGGGAAGTATCTTTACAGTCATTTCAGCAACAGCAACAAAAAAAAAGCTTAAGTCTTTAATTCCATGGAAAGGAAATTATGCATTGAGGATAACAATTTCAACAAGTATTTATAACCCCTATTGAGTTGGATTAAGGAGATGAGCCGTGCACGAAGTGTAGTAGATCCATGCATGGAACTTCGCAGTGAGGCTTATTCAATTGTGACTTTATATTAAGATAAGCAAAGACTCAGCCAACAACATTCAAATGCTAAAATCTATCCATATATGAGTAATTTTAAAATGTACTTTGAGTTACTGAGGCCAATGCTTCCTCTTACTACAGAAAATTAAGAATTAGATATATTAAGTATATCCTAAAAATATACGAATTCATTTAATTTTCTGTTTTCCTAACTCTACACAAATGGCTACACATAGAAATACCTGTTTGCAAAAACCATAACCAACTCCAAATGGCCAAATGACATAGTCGCCTGATGAGCAAAACTGTCTGGGGCCATCCAAAAACAACATTACTTTATTGAAAAAAATATCAGAAATTATTTGCTTCTCATTTTTAAAGAGAACAAAATAAAGATCATATGTATATAATAAAAGTTATGTAATTTTATTCAAATAAATTTGGATGAAAAAAGACCCTTTTCTATCCCCATCTGAACTCAAAGTCATCTGTAGCTTTGAATGGTCACAAGAAATAAATTTCTACTGATAAATCACAATGAGTACATGCCAAAGTACCTTTCATGAATGTAAATATTGTATAATGCTGTATAGTAATCTCCAATGCTAAAGATTTCAAAAAAATTAATTAAAATGACATAATTTATTTGGGGCAACAGAAACATGAGGGTATATGAATCATCCTACAATACACAGTATTAAAAGGTAGAAAACAGTTTCTATCCTACGATGATTTACTGTGATAATAAGGTTGTGTTATTAGATTATTTTAATGATGCTTTATCTTTCATGCTTTTAGAAGCACATCCTTAGGATATTTTCCTGGGTTCAAAATGAATGTTACTACTTATCCTACTAATATTTTCTGGCTTAAAATGACAGTAACCTATGAAGACCTTTAGGTTGCCATGAAGATCTTCATTATGGGCTACAAAACATACTATTTTAACTCATTTTGGTTCCAAGTCAATATTGTTTTCCCAAGACCATAAACTACGTATCTATGCTACAATCTTTGAAATTATGTACTAATATATTTCAATATTTTACTCAATAATTCTACCTTAAATTTATCATAAAGCCAGTAATGTATATGCTTATTGTCCATCATCCTCCATGTTTAGGGGGTGAGGGAAGGCAGAAGGGAGTGAAAGCAGAACCAATCAATGATACATATTCTGTTCCACAAACAATCATCAGGATCTATAAATAGTAGTTAATAAAAATTTTTCCCCCTTAGAAAGCATGAGACCAGGAAGATTTAGTTATGAATACCTGTAGCTCTTTTTTAAAACTCAGAACCAGGAAATTCTAACATATATGTATGTTTTAATATTTGCACATATTGCTTTGCAATATATTGCAATATACTGCAAATTTAATCTCATTGTTTAAATATATTGCAAAATAATATATTTGTACATATTACTTCCATATATTAATATTTACATATATTAATTTCCTATTTCAGAAAATTGCAACCTGTCTCCATCCTACACCCTAAAGCATATGATAACTTCCTCTGCCTCAGTATACACTTCATTCTTATCCTACCTTTAAGTCACATACAATAAAATAACACAGTAAAAAAAGAAAAAAAAATACCAGCCTTAGAATACAGTCTACCCAGGACTAAGTGTTCGTAATAGTAAATAATTTTCCTTGGAAGTACTTTTGTATAGGTTAAATGATTAAAAGACACCACTGCTAACTGTACCTAGACTTGTTCTTTACTAAAAAGTTAGCATGGGGCTAGAGATTCTGTAGCAGACATTTCTCTCATTCATTTCCCTTCCTTTGAACACATTTTTTTTGTTGTTCTATGGAAGTTATCTACTCTTATATGGTTCATTACTGTTTCCTTTTAAGAGCTGTCCTTTTACTGTCCAGTCAAAGGCTTTCATCAGAGTTTGTGTAAGTCAGATGACAATATTTTGGCAAATTTAAAAATATATATATTTTTTCCTTACTTTCAAGGAAAAATGAGATATTAGTTATTTTAAATAGGCAAATGTTTGAGAATCTGAATGAATAGGGCAGCATTTTGGGCAGTCTCTTAACTTTCTAAGGAAATCTCAAAAGTAGGATAAGAAAAATTGCATATGAACAAATTCAGTTTTTCAATTTATAAGCAACAATCAAGTTTGGTGGTGATGGTAATGGTGGTGGTATCAGGCAGAAATGGTAAAGAAGACCCAAAGTACATATTTATATATACATATATGTAATATAAATTATATAATATAAATTATATACATAAAATATATAATGTAATTTATATATTATATATTTAATCTCATTGTTTAAATAATTTAAAGAGTTTCCAAAGACTATCAAACAGAAGTATTTCTGTATTAATGAGAAAAACTGGAAGAGATGCAGAAAAGTATTACAAAAGTTGTTTAACATTGTATTATCAGGGTAGTGTTTTAAGACACATTGTTTGAAAACATGTCTGTTCTCTGCAGCCTGTTATTGACTTCTAAAAGGCTGTGACTGGGGAGCAGGCATACCTGCCAAGATATCTTGGAATTTATCTTCTTCCATGCCAAGTTAATTCACTTTCCAAGATTCACAGTAAAACAGCAAAATAATAATAATAAAAAATATGTATAACATAGCAGAGGTTTTCAAGAAAATTGATCAACTGAAGTATTTAACATCTATATATCATATAAATGTTCCTCTATGAATTTATTTGCAGTCATAATGGCTCGTTGTATCTACTGAGTAGAATGACCAACATATAAGATACATGTCCAGATTTAAAGAAGCTCAGCTTCGTGTAAACAATACTTGCAATCAGATGAGTAAGATCAAATCCCAGTTCAATCGCTTTCTAGCTATGTAAGCTTTTGCAAGTTGAGATTACTGAATCTTTGTTTCCTTTCTTATAAATGAGGCCAATATAAATTCCTCTGCGCAGTTATGAAGCATACCCCAAAGAAGAAAGAGATCCGTAAAGAGTAATGCCAATTATTACTAGCTTACAATGCAATAGCTCTGGGCCTCTTCTTGAGGAATAAGAATAATGTAAGTATGTTAATGTTATTTGAATGTAATTCAGAGATGAGACTATATCAATTTTTGGTAGACTAAAGCAGTGACAAGATTTGATGTGACATTAACTCTTAAATACCAAAGAAGTTATAATTTTCCAGCGACACAGTGAAAGTACTGCATTTTTACCAAGAAACCTGGGAGGCTTTACTGAGTGAAGCAACTTGAAAACTAGCATGGAAAAAAGCCAAAACATTTTTTAATTTAAATGACTAAGGTAATTAAGGTCACCTGTAGTGTCCAATAACTTTAAATACAGTACAATTAATTAATCCGTTTAACTCATTCATCAAAAATGAGAAAACAACATTAAGACATTTTCCTTTAAAAAAATCGTATCTTCCTTGCTCTGAAAAGGCCAAACATCTAATTTGTATTTTGACTATCTACCAGAAAGCCACAGAGGTTCTGTCTGAATTTCTAAGCTCTAGGTATTACTGCAGAAAATGAAATTGCTTCAAGGTGACTCTTGCCTGGGCGGCTTCTCAGTCTGTCCTATCACTTCCAACTTAGTCATCAAGACCCCTAATTTTTTGGTAAAAATAAAATAGGAACGATGAAGAGCTACTGCCAGAAAGCAAAAGAAACAAACTGACAATTAGCTGTAAAAAATCTATTATGTTATTATAGATATAATACATTGTATGTAGTTATAATACATTATATCTTTAATATAATAACATTTTTATTATTATATTACAGATAATACTTATCTATAATAGATATACATTGACATAATGTATAACGTATTTATCTACATATATTTATCTAGTCTCAATTTCAACATTCTTTTCATAAATATTTCATACATTTTCTGTTAGATTTATTTTTAAGTACCTTACATTTTTCCTTCCTATTGTGAAAGAGATTTTATTTTCAATTATACCTGAACTGTTTTGTGTATAAAATCCTAATGATTTTTGTCTAGTGGCTGTGAGCTGGGAACTGCTGAACTCTAATGTCATCTCTTCCCCCTCCTACCTTGCCATCACTGCTGTAGCCCCACACAACTGTAGTTCTCCGAATATCCCAGGCTTCACTTATGTTGAACACTTGGCCTTAACGACTTTAGAATTTCATTTTGTTCTACAGAATTCAGCTCTTGTCACAGTCTGGGAAGCCTGTCATGATTCCCTTTACTCTAGGTTAGGTTTCTTTCCTGTGTGTTCCTACAACACTTTGTTACTTACTGCCATGATAGCACACATAACCTTATACTCCATTTGTTGATTACTCTGTATCCCCAGAATGCATTTCTCATACGCAGAGTGTATTTCTCAACTTTATATCCCCAGTATCTAACAAATATCAGTCACATAGAAGATACACAAGAAACAGTTGTCAGAAAAGGAACAGCTGAATAAGAAATTCAGAAATAGCTGAATTTCCAAACCACTTGCAAATTACTCTGAGCTATTAATTCTGATCAAGTCTTACCATATCTCTAGATGTATTCAACATGTATTTATTTAGCACTTGTGCAAAGCACAGAGGGACAGTACATTTTAGCAGTGAAAAGTTGAAGGAAGATAGCATAGTTTTGGCTGACAGAAAACTCAAACTACATTATCCAAGTTCTAAAAAGTTACTTCTCTTTCAGACTTGAGTTCTATTATAGTTATAATCTGGCTCATTTTGTTAATATTATACAACTTATACTATTATACAAAGAATAGGAAACAAACAAAAAAAAAGCACAATGTATTAACATACCAGAGACACCATGGCCCAACCAGTCTTGTTATAGATGAACTCCAAGTTGTTCCTTCTCAAATAAAGCAAACCTCCAACAAGCGACACTAACAGGGCCAAAGCAATGGTACCAGAGTAGTTGGGTGGTCTGAAAACCCGAATCTGCAAAAATGCAATGAAAATTTTACAAGTGAAAGAAAAATAAAATTCTTCTCTTGATCATATTCCAGTCCTCGTAACTTTCAACACAGAGAACTCAGAAACATGCCATCCAAATTTTCTTTTTTTTTTTTTTTTTTTTTTTGAGACGGAGTCTCGCTCTGTCACCCAGGCTGGAGTACAGTGGCCGGATCTCAGCTCACTGCAAGCTCCGCCTCCCGGGTTTACGCCATTCTCCTGCCTCAGCCTCCCGAGTAGCTGGGACTACAGGCGCCCGCCACCACGCCCGGCTAATTTTTTGTATTTTTAGTAGAGACGGGGTTTCACCGTGTTAGCCAGGATGGTCTTGAACTCCTGACCTCGTGATCCACCCGTCTCGGCCTCCCAAAGTGCTGGGATTACAGGCTTGAGCCACCGCACCCGGCCGCCATCCAAATTTTCACATGTGGCACTAGCACTACTTACATTCTGAGTCGAAGATATATGCCTTAAAACATAATGGCTATATAAAATGACTTTGCACTTCCCTGTTGACTAACAATGCTGAGCATCTTTTCATGTACTTATTGGCTATTTGTATCTTTTCCATGAAGAAATGCCCATTCAGATCCTTTGCCCATTTTTAATTGGGTTTTCTCTTTTTAAGTTGTAAGAGTCATATATATATATATATATATATATATATATATATATATATATATATATATATAATATATATATGCATACAGATAGACATACCAGCTATAAGTATTTTATAGAAAAATTATTTGCAAATATTTTCCCCCATTCTGTGGACTACTTTTTTGATGGTATCCTTTAAAACATGAAGACTATCTTTAGAAATAGGTCTAATTGGTCTGAACTCATGACTTCTAATGTGTATACCTATCTTGGTTCCAATAACATTCCCTACTAAAAGAAAGCAGGACTCCTAGAAGAGATGACTAACTGAGTGCTGGGCAAAATAGATAGGTAGATACAAAATGAGCCTGGAATAAATTGTTATGTCATAAAATAAGAAAATACTTAAAAGAAAAATGATGGAAAGATGTCACAAGAGCATAGGGGCCAGCATGAAGAGGCTCTCACTAGTCAAATCTAGAACAATTTTAGTACCAAAATAGTTCAGAATAGCAGTAAATTACAAACCACCAGAGGAAAAACATGTCTTGTATTCTTTTACAAGACATCAATTAGGTGCAGCCAGGACAGATGACATAGGAGATCAGATGAAAACAAGGTTGATTATACTCACAGGTCTCCTGGAAACAAGAGGCATGCTACGCCATACAGGGTCACATGGGAGAGACACCAGAGTGCTCAGGTGGCAGAAGATACAACTGAAGGGAAGTTAAGCCACCCTCGTTTTTGGAGTTTGCATAGGAAAGGCAAGGCAGGGCAGAGTAAACACTTTAGGATTTACTAGTTTAAATAATTTTGGTGGGCTGTGGGCTATAGGAGTGGTCTCTAGTTGTCTGGTACCTGGCCCTGAGATGATTAAGGCAGAGGAATATTGTGTCCTAGGGTGTACGGACCAGAGACAGGAAGTGTGGCTATGGACTGGTTAGTAGTATATCAAAGACTTATTCCTGGCTGGGCTTGTTATCTTTAGGAACTGGCTAGCCCCAAGAGAGGTACACTCTCCCCAGCCGGAAAGATTTTTTAGAATGTCAAATCCAAAATACTCAGAAAACACAATTCATAAGTTCATACCAATGACAGATAAATTAGATGATGGATGGATGGATGGATGGATGGATGGATGGATGGATGGATGGATGGATAGATGGAGTGGGACTCTTACAGTAGAATGCTGAGGGCCAAATACAAATATGAAGAAAGAGCTAGAATTGGAATCATCATTTTGTAACCATAATGGTAAAAACTGTGTCACGCAAGAATCATCAATGTATGCTCAATCAAAAAGAAAATTTTGAAGGAAGAGGATATCTGCATGATCTTAAGGTATCTCCACATAGATAGCTTATTATTACCAAGAAAAACAGTAATTATACCATGAAAAAATGGGAAACATCTTGATATTTGAAATTCATATCACCAGTGAAGGACAGATGGACATTACGTGCTTATTGAGGTGACTAAAACAAAACAGGACCTATATAGTATTATACTCAAGGATGCATGAGCAGAAGTCAATCATGAACAAACATGAGGCAGAACAAATAAGGATCACCCTATTTAAAAAGTAGCAAAGGACTATATTCTTCAAAGTGTCAATGTTTTTTTTTTTGTTTTTTTTTTGTTTTTTTTGAGACAGTCTCGCTCTGTCGCCCAGGCTGGAGTGCAGTGGCCGGATCTCAGCTCACTGCAAGCTCCGCCTCCCAGGTTTACGCCATTCTCCTGCCTCAGCCTCCAGAGTAGCTGGGACTACAGGCGCCCGCCACCTCGCCCGCCTAGTTTTTTGTATTTTTTAGTAGAGACGGGGTTTCACCGTGTTAGCCAGGATGGTCTCGATCTCCTGACCTCGTGATCCGCCCGTCTCGGCCTCCCAAAGTGCTGGGATTACAGGCTTGAGCCACCACGCCCGGCCAAAGTGTCAATGTTTTTAAAGAGAAAAGATAGGCTGTAGAAATATTCCAGATTTAAAGAAGCTTAAAAGACATGACAATTAAACAAAATATCTCACTCTAGATCAAATCTTGTACTGACGGGCGAAAATGTAAAGGATATTACTAGGTCGCTTGACAAAATTGTAATATGGGTAGTGGTAGCTCAAATAAAAGTAATATGTAAATGTAAACCTATGAAGTTGATAACTGCTTTGCTTATTTCTTTCAAAATGCAATTCACCCTAATTTTTTTCAGAAAGAAAAAACTGTGTATATGTGTCTGCATGTGTGGAGAGGTAAAGAGACAATGGGGGTAGCAGGGATAATGACAGTCACAAAGCAGATGGAATAAAATGTTAACAATCACTGAACCTAAATAAAGGATATACATTGGCGTTATTTGTACTGTTTTCATTTCTAAAACATTTTAGAAATTATTTCCACATATAGTTTTTTGGGTTGTTTTTTTTTTTTATTTTTTAACAAACGTTTATCGACTAAATGTTTAAGTCTGCTAGGGAGACAGGTTTGAATAATTTCTGATTAAAATTTAGTATTTCTTATAAGGAAACAATAGTACCCTTCAAATATTACTCAATGTCTTGCACCAACTAAATGATACATTGCACAACAAAATATTTGCCAAATCATTAAAAAAATGACAGAATTAGGAAATAAGTTTAGTCACCAAAATGTCATTAAAACCAATGATATAATTTTACAATGACTGTGGTACCATATGGGCAATTACCACCTTGACTCAGAATAAATGTGTTTCTACCTTATAGTAAAAATTAATGCTTCTGTATTACTGCCTGCATGAACATACTTTTAAAATAACTGGCTCCAATTGTTTACTGTCAAAAACAGTTGTGAGAGTAGGGAAAACATGGTCATAAAACCTCCAAGTAAGTATCAACTATCATCAACATTTAGGTTCATTTCCTTCCATAATAAATTGTATATGTCTATCTATACTCATATTTACCCTTTACAACAAACTAATAGATCATACTATTAACTAATACTATTTTTCTAACCTACTTGGAAGCTTTTTACACCTTGAGCTTCATTCTAGGTAAAATATTCTTGTAAATCATTTTTTGGCTATGCCATAGTATATTTACTTATTCTTATTTTTAGACATTTGATTCATATCCAATTTTTCCCAATAAAATGAGTGTTATTTTCAAAATTTCTACGGATAAAAATTGAAATCATCCTTGATAGCATCCTTAGGTTAAATTCGTAGAGGTGGAATTGTTAAGCTATATTATATAAAGACATGACACATGCTATTAGTATGGTTACACCAATTTATAGTCTCAAAAGCAGTAAATCTGAGTAGATATTTTCCCATATAGCTTTAAGGTGGCTATTAACCTTTTCTCTTTGCCCAAAAGATAGATAAAAATTATATATCTTGCTTTTTAATTAGAATTTCCTTGATTACTACCACTGAAACGTTTCAAATATGTTTTTTAGCCTCTGAAATTACCTTGTGCTTAACTCCTGTACTTTTTAATGGCTTTTAAAAGATCAATGAACCATTATTTTAAAAACCATCTGAATACACCTAACAGTCCAAGTTCAACTTATCATTTGCAGTGATTGAACAGAGTTTTCTCTATGCAAGGAGAAATAATGATAGAGAAATTCAAAAATATTAGTGTAGCCTTATTAAAATGTTCCAAACAAACCAACCAACCAGCCAATTATTAAAACTGCGGGGAATAAAAACATACATGAACATCCGTTCTGTCAGCAATCCACTTTGCTAGTTGTTCAGCTGCAAATCCAATTCTTTGGAGGTCAAAAGTATCAGCTCTCTTGGGTCTGCCTTTTGGAGGAAAATGCATGAATGTAGGAGCAGAGTTCATGTTGAGCTGTAAAACATGAGGAAAAAAATACTAAATATAGTATCATCCCCACATTATAGATCATTAATCCAACATTTTATGCTTTTTCTGTAGAAATTTGGGGAAAACAGCATTTATTATGAAAATCCAAGTGGTTTTCCAGAGGTAAATTTCTGTTTTTATTTATCTTAATTCACTACTGGATGAAAAAGAACTTGTAAATTTGACTAAGTTATCTGAATCCTCATATTTAACATACATCATTCATACCATGCATTATATTCTCTATATTTTATAAGTCATTTCATTCTTTTTCCTTTCTTGAATTCTATAATTAGGGTAAAAAAAGTGTCTGAAAGTGCAAAGTAGAAATATAGCAATTTGGTATTACATGAATTATTTCACTTCCTAAGCAGTTATTTTTAAAAAGTACTGGAATTCGTTTTAAAAAAATAAGCATATTATGGAATTAATTTCCAACAAACTACAAGTAGATTGAATTCCCTATTCGAAATGTAAAAGACTTTATTTTTTGTGTAATGATGATGACTATGAAAGAGAAACCAACATTTCTGCTCTAAACAAGTTAAATTTACCAGAGAATGAAGAAGAAATCCTCAATAACACTCTTCTTCCGCTCAATTTGTCTATTAACTCAACTGTCTTAAATTGGTTATATTTCAGAAATATTTTCTACAAGTAATTTCTATTCGAAAAGTATACTAAACAGAACACTACCCTAATATAAATGGTGCTTATTTAACAATATAATATCTAAAAACATGTATCAGGTTAATTTGCAGTAAGGAATAAACTACAAATATATATATATACGAATAAAATTTCTGTTGCCCAGGAATTACCAAAAAAAGGTTTTAAAATGAAAGGCCAAGAGATTTTTCAGCCCTTGACTTGCAACATAGTTCAGTATTTTCTAATAATGAAAACAAAAATCAATATATATATATTAGATCACAGTTGACATCAAGCAAACGATACAACAGTAAAAGCTTAGCTCCCCATAACAACGAAGTTTAATAACCAAGGATATACTCAAGACCAAAACAGGTCTTGCCCTATAAATGAACTGTGGCTACAGCAGTCATATTTATAAGACAGCTCCGAATCATTTTATAGAGCTTCACACAACTTAGCACAAACAAGCTGAATACCCAAAATAAATGGCTCTATATCAAAAATTTCTCATTTTTACTACTGCAAATGCAATCAAATTTCCATTACTTACCTCCATGTTATCTACATTAGTACTCTTCAAACACTACTGCTAAAGATTAATAGTTGGTCCATGTTTGCTATGGTTTGAATGTTTGTCCCCGCCAAAACTCATGTTGAAGTCTAATTGCCATTGTAGCAATATTAAGATGTGGGAACTTTAAGAGGTGATTAAGCTATGAGGGCTCCACTCTCATGGGTGGGATTAGTGCTACTATAAAAGTGCAAGTTGAGCGTCCTCTTGACTCTGTCTCACACTTTCACCTCCTGCCATGTGATGATGCAGCAAGAAGTGCCTTGCAAGATGCTGGTAGTTAAATATTGGACTTTCAGCCTCTAGCATTATGGGAAATAAATTTCTGTTCATTACAATTATCCAGTCTCAGGTATTCCGTTATAGCAGCCCAAAATGGACTAGGACAAACGCTGGTCTCAGAGGCAATGGATGCTGCTACAACAAATACCTGAATAGGTGAAAATGGTTTTGGAACCGGATAATGGGTAGAGACTGAAAGAATCTGGAGAAGCATACTAGAAAAAGCCTAGGTTGCTATAAATGGATCACTAAGGGTGATTCTGGAGTGGGCTCAGAAGAAGAGGGAAGCTGCAGAGAAAGTCTAAACATCTCAGATATTTAAGTGGTTACAATCAGAATGCTGGTAAGAAATATGGACAGTAAAAGACATTCTGATGACGTCTCAGATGGAAATGAGAAACAGGTATTGAAATCTGGAAAAAAAGACCATACTTGTTACAAACTGCAAAGAACTGAGCTGAAGTGTGTCTGTGTCCTAGGACTTTATGGAATGCAGAACTTAAAAACAATGAATGAGGATATTTGGCAGAAGAGATATCTAAGCAGCAAAACATTCTGGATGCGGTATGGCTTATTTCAAATGCATATAAAATACAAGAAGACAAAAACTATTTAAAGACATACTTTATAATTAAAAGGGAAGCAAAACATAAAGATTTGGAAAACTCCCAGTCTGGATATGTAAACAATAAAAAACATGTTCAGGAGAGAGTATCAAGAATGTGGCCTAGGGACTATTTATAAGGAGATTAGCAGAAATGGAAAGGAAGCCAGGTATTACTCATCAAGACAAGGGGACAAAGACCCTGAAGGCATTTCAGAGCTCTTCAGGGGAAGACCTAGGGTATCTACGGGGCCTCAAAGCTCACTGTTCAGAGCCACTTGGGGTGTCCACTCCCTGCATTCTAGTGTAGTTCTCCTCAGCTGCCCTCACCATGGATCAAGTAGGCCCAAGTGTTGCTCAACCCACTACTCTGGAGGGTGCAAGCCATGAGCCTTGGCAGCATCCATAAAGGGCTAGCTCTGCAGGTGCCCAGAATGTAAGAGCTGAGGAGGTATGTCTTCCTTCACCTAGATTTCAAAGGACTTTGCGGAGAGCCCAAGAGCCCTGGTAGAGACCTGTTGCAGAGGCAGAGCCATTGTAAAAAATCCCCCTTAGTGGATCTACGGCAGCAGGGCCTCTGCTGAAACCCCAAACTATAGAGCCAAGAGCATGCAACACCAGCCTGGGAGAACTGCTGTGTGGGCTTGGGCCTCGCAAAGCTATAGGGGTGGGGCTTCCCAAGGCCTTGAGGGCTCAACCTTTGCCCCAGTGTGCCCAGATGATGGCAGGTGGAATGAAAAAAAATTAATCTCCAGCTTTAAGATTTAATAGCGTTTTCCCAATCAGGTTTTGGGCTTATTTGGAGCCAGTTACCCCTTTTTTTTTTCTTGCCTATTTCTCCCTTTAGGAAGGGAATGTCTATTCGACGCCTGCTCTACCATTTTGTTTTAGAAGTAGATAATTTGTTTGATTTCAGATACACAGCTGGAGGGGAATTTGCCTCAGGATGAATCATGTCCTGAGTCTCATCTGTATCCGATTTTGTTAAGACTTGGGACTTTGGAATTTTGAGTTGCTGCTAGAATGAGTTCAGACTTTTGACAGTATTGGGACAAAATCAATGTATTTTGAGTGTGAGAAAGACATGAGTTTGGTGGGGCTAGGGGCAGAATATGATGGTTTGAATGTTGTTTACTCATTGTTTGAATGCAAAACATTCAAACCATCATATTCCGCCTCTGCCCTCCCCACAAACTCCTGCTGAATAAGTTAGCCAGTCTAAGGTATTCTGTTGCAGCAGAACAAAATGAACTAAGACAATGCTCAAGCAGTTAACCCTTCCAAAGGGATTCCGAGGTAATCTTTTCATCGCTTCTTTCCTTTCTCTTCCTTCCTTTACCACAACTTTTAATTATTTCTACAGAATTTAGATTTAACCAACTTATGCAAAAATAAGGTGGTTTTAGGAAGGGGGAACGCTACACACCAGTATTATTGCTAATGTTATGTAATAGTAATAAGAACTATTTAGCATATACTTATGCATCAGGCACAGAGCTAAACAGCTACATATATTAGTGTTAGCAGTGGTGAATCCGTAGGGGTCTGCAGCAACTTAATTCTTGCCTCCTCAAAGGAATCCGAGGGTTATAAAGCAGAGTGAGAGGCTGAGGCAAGTTTTAGAGCAGGAGTGAATGTTTATTTAAAAGTTTTGGTGCAGGAATAGAAAGAAGTGCACTTGGAAGAAGATCAGGTGGGCAACTTCAAGACATCAAAGTGCACTGTTTGGCCTTTGACTTGGGGTCTCATACACTGGCATAACCCCAGGGTTTGTCTCTTCTCCCTTGACTTTTCCTTTTGGGTGGGCTATGTGCCTGCACAGTGGCTTGCCAGCACTTGGGAGGGGCCGTATGCAGTGTGTTTACTGAAGTTGTGCGCATGCTCGTTTGAGGCATTTTTCCCTTACTAGTCGAGTGCTCCCAGAGGCAGGTCATATAACAGTTAAACGCCACCATTTTGTCTTAGTGCGCATGCTTGAGCCTGCTTAAGTCCTAAGATCTCATCAAGAAGTGGCTGATCACCATCTTCGGGTGTTTTCTATCTACTGGGAGATTGCCTTTCCTAGCAGCCAGCTGCAACCAATTATTATTTTAGCAAGACAGTTTAACAATCACCTGATCATCAAATGATGGTCACCTGACATCCTGGGGTGAGGGACCCTCTCCTGCCCTGCTCATGTCTGCGTAGCTACCTACTCTAACGCTAACATCTTATTTTCATCTTCCCAATAGTCTTATGAGAAAGGTAATATTATTTTCCCTCTCTTACAGATGAGTAGAGGCATATAAAAATAAAGTGATTTACCAAAGGTCATACAGCAATGAAGAAGTAAAGCTGGAAGATGAACTCAGGTTTTCTGACTCTAGACACTTCATTACCAGGATATCATAATACCTTCTGAACTCTACCTCCATTTAATGAAAACTTTTTTTTGAGATGGAGTCTTGCTGTGTCACCCAGCCTGGAGTGCAATGGCACGATCTCGGCTCACTGCAACCTCCACCTCCTGGGTTCAAGCCACTCTCCTGCCTCAACCTCCCCAATAGCTGGGATTACAGACATGCACCACCACGCCTGGATAATTTTTGTATTTTTAGTAAAGACGGGGCTCTCACCATGTTTGCCAGGCTTTAACAATATTTTTTTCATAAACCTTTTTTAATAAGTTCATTAGAAGACTGATTTGAAAACACAAGCTCCTGCAATACAGTATAAACATCATACAGATTATAACATATAACATGCATATATAACATATATAAAAATATGTCTCTAATGTATATAGGGGCCGGGTGCGGTGGCTCACGCCTGTAATCCCAGCACTTTGGGAGGCCGAGGAGCCTATTATATATAAATTATATATAAAAATTATATCATATATAAATTATATATAAAAATTATATCATATATAAATTATATATAAAAATTATATCATATATAAATTATATATAAAAATTATATCATATATAAATCATATATAAATTATATCATACATAAATTATATATAAATTATATCATACATAAATTATATATAAATTATATCATATAAAAATATGATTTAATAGTCAGTTGGAAAAAAATAAGGTCTGGAGATCGAGACTATCCTGGCTAACATGGTGAAACCCCATCTCTATTAAATATACAAAAAATTAGCCGGGCGTGGTGGCAGGCACCTGTAGTCCCAGCTACTCAGGAGGCTGAGGCAGCAGAATGGCATGAACCCGGGAGGCGGAGCTTGCAGTGAGCCGAGATCGCACCACTGCACTCCAGCATGGGTGACAGAGCAAGACTCCGTCTCAAAAATAAATAAGTAAATAAAAATAATATGTCTCTAATGTATATAATAAGTGTTACATGGCCCTGTACATCAGGAGTCTATCTTACTCCATTCTCCCAGCAGTGGGCTTCCATGTAATGGACGTTCATTAAACTGAACAAAGCACACAGTTACCAGTTCCTTCTTTCTTCCCTGGGCTTCTCCCATCCCATACTTTGTTCATGTTCGTTTCTCTCATGGATACACAAGAGACATCTACAGAAACCACGTCAATACAAAACTATAAAGCTGAGCGTCCCCATCTTCCTCACTCCCCACATGAAAACTATCAGAAAATCCATACGAAGGCCTCATGTGGTAAAACTTCAGAGGTGCTTAAAAATTCATACAATTCAGTCCTTTTTCTTAATTAAAATACCCAATTCCCCAAGGCTACCCACAGCAGAGCACAACATAGACCTATTTCCTAGCTGAGCGCTCCTTCCAACACACCATGTTCATTAACCCACTGGCCTGTCATCAGACACCTAGCCTCAGCCATTCCTATGGGAATCACATATAATTGAAGCTACTTTCCCAGTAAGTCCCCAAAGAGCTAGAAATTACCAAGTTTCTGCACTTGTTATTAATATTATCTTCAGACACCACATTACTGCTGACAGTGCTTTAAAACATCAATTTAGAGACAGTACTTCAGCAAAATATGATTTAATAGTCAGTTGGAAAAAAATAAGCATTAAAAATATTTTAGTGTTTCTCAACTGAAGCAAAACATATACTTCTCCATTGTTGTAGATTAAAATTCCTCATAAAACTCATTAACTGCTATAACTTTTACTCATTTCTGCATTTTAAAATGAGAACTCTTGTTGCTAAACCAAGGGCTAGATTTTGGGAGAGACAAGGCAGTTCTATAGCAGGATTCCTGCTGAATCAAAATTAACCTGAGGAAATGTTTCAATTAAAAACAACTGATTTCAACTCTTATAGACCAAACTTTAGAATAATTATGTCTAAAGCAAACAAAAGAATTTAATGATTATATATAACCATTTATTTATATTATTATATACCAGCAGCCTACATTCAGTACTCAACACAAAGATAACAATATCCCATAAAGTTTTTTTTAAAAAAAATATGAATTAACGGCCAACATTTTAAAGAGAGAAATTTCATATAAAAATTATTATTTAGGTCTTTTCTTGAAAGAGATCTAGCTACATGTGGCCTACATACATGTGACCTACATTTCTTCTACAAAGCTGATGCTGAGCTGCACCTCTCCCACTGAGGTCAAGCACATCCCCTCTCCAATCTGCTGTAGTCCCCACCCACACCATACTGCTTCCTCAACAATGATACCAAGGATCAGATACATGGTGTTTTGGCAGTTTGGTTTCTTACAGTAGTTAAGAAATAAAAGTACTTTTAAAAAGCAAAAAATGAGTGTTTCTGTTAAGGATTTTTTAAAAGACATACCAATAAAGGCATTGTTTTAATAAAAGCAGGAGAAAGCATATTTGTAAAAGTAAATAAGATGTTTAATATACTAAGTATGTACTTAGTATATTAGGTATCACAACAAAACAAAGATAACATAGTATCAACAAAAATAGCACAACAAAGATACAACGAAACTAAACTAACCCAACTCACTGTCTTCATTTAGTCCACAGGTCTAGTCATGGGCTTCAAGACCGTGCTCTAGCAGTCTTGTTGGACCTACAAGACTGTTTGCCAATATGACAGAGAGGATTCAAGTATATACTGAATAGCACTTCTATCTGATGAGCTCTAAGGCCAATTATCCTGAGATTCTATAGAGATCTATCATTTACATGAAATAATATTTGGTTCTTATAGTATTGTAATTATTCTTTATAAGGTTATTTGAAATTACATATTTATATTTTATTATGATACTATTATTATTATTAGCTTCCTAATCTGTAAGCTGCTCATAGAGGAGAAGTATGTATGTTTTTCTTGCCAAATTTATTGCTCCTATAGAATAGGCACTATAGGAGCAAAACTATTTGCTGAAGGGATGAATATAAAGAAACAACCTAAAAAGGCAAAATAAATTTGGAGGAAATAATTGAAGAATACTAACAGAAGAAGTGCTGAAGGCAAAAAGAGAGAATTTATTTTATTTAACTAGAAACTGGCAAGAACAAATGATCTGGATGCAAATAAGTATAAATGTTCACTAATGGTGATTTACAATTAGTAAGAGAGATTCTTCACAGAACTGCATGCTTTTCCATGACCTGGTAAGCATTATGCCAAAGAGTATCACATGTGAGAAAAATTAAATAGGCCAAGATACCCGAAAAGATTAACCCCGGGATGGCAGTAAGTTTTGCATTTTAAATGGATTGATCGCACAGTAAAAACATGTTAAAAAATAAATAATAAACTGCAAGGTAATAGCATGATTAAGGACTAGGGCTCTGGAAGCCAGACAGTTGAGTTCAAATTCTAGTTACACATTCCACTAACTTGGTGACCTTGGACAAGCAACAGTCTCTTCACTCCTTATTTCCTCACCTATGAAATGGAGCCAGTAACAACACTTCTCTCACTGTGAAGCTACATGAAATAATACGTAAGAGGCCCTTAGAACGATGCCTGGACATAAGCTCTCGATGTCAACAATGATGATGTTAGAAGCATGACAACATTGATGATAATGAGAATTCCGGTCTCAAGTCCAACACCTTGCTCTAGCGAGAAGACTGGGTCAATACGCTGATTAGTTTGCTTGGGCTGCTATAACAGAAAATTCCAGAGTAGGCGACTTAACAGAAATTTATTTTTCACAGTTCTGAAGACTCAAAGTCCAAGAGGAAAGTGCCAGCAGAGTTGGTTTTGGGTGAGGCTCCTCCTCCTGGCCTGTGGCCATCTTCTCACTGTGTTCTAACATGGCCCTTTTCTCTGTGCACATGCACTCCTGCTCCTGATTCCTCATCTCATATGGACACCAGTCCCTTTGGACTAGGGTTCCACCTTTATGATTTCATTTAACCTTAATTACTTCCTTCAAGGCCCTATCTTCAAATACAGTCACGCCAGAAGCTATGGCTTCAACTTATGAATTTGGGGGTATACAATTCAATCCATAACAGAGAGAAAATACTTGTAAATAAATATGTAACCCTCTATATGTAAAATTCTGCCCCATTGGAAAAAATAACAGTTAAGTAAAATTTGCAATGAATTTTATATAAAATGTCACAAATCTGTGCAAAATACTATCTATAATATACTACCACCTATAATTAAATGCCAAAATAAGACTACTGCATGTAAACTGCCACTGCATGCTGAAAAAACACATTTCCTGTATGATGCAAAAGTTAAAATGAATTTATCATAATGGCAAAGACCTGTACAATTATAAAAATCAGTTTAGCCATAATTATGTTAATCACATCACAAAATTTATTATAAATACTTATTGTATTTATTAACGTATTGAATGAACTGTATTTGTGTGTGTGTGTGTGTGTGTGTGTGTGTGTGTGTGAAAAAGTCTTGCTCTATCCCCCACAGGAATGCAGTGGCACAATCTCGGCTCACTGCAACCTCCGCCTCCTGAGTTCAGGCGATGAATGAATTTTATTTTTATGTGCCAAACAAAAATGTATCGACCACAAACAACTATGTTAAATATATGAGTAAGATGTAACTCTTTTACCTGCTGAAAAACGTCTGTCCCCTCATCATAGTCCACCATACTGAAGAAGAGCTTGTTACAAAAAGCAGATGAATAGCGCCAGGAGTTTGCCAGTATTTGATATTCTTCATTAGCTTGCCTGATAAGAACAATGGGTCATAGTAGAAACACATCAGTACTGAAGCGTCTACAAAGCAGTTATTAAAACAGACAAGCCGAGGACAAGCACTGGCCAGTTTTTGTATAGACTGCAATCAAAGCATAGTTTTTAAAATGTATTTTTTTAAAAAAGTATTCTGACGTGAAAATTACATAAAATTCAAATTCTGATGTTCATACATACAGTTTTATTGCAACATAGCCACATTTATTCATTTACATATTGCTTATGTACTATAAGGGCAAAGTTGTAACAACACCACAGCAACTACATGTACCACAAAGCCTAGCCCTTGAAATAAAAATTTTGCCAACTCTTACTCTAGGGAATAAAAACATTTTGCAGCATTCCCTATACACATATATCTACCAATAATGTTTAGTAAAATGCAAAGACCAATTTTTAAGAATATTTGCAACTTAGTTTAACAGAAAACAAAATTCATAAGTAGTTTTAAATTTGAAAATAGTTATACTCCACCTTATTCATTCCATTTATCTAAAAATGCATTTACATTCAAACCAACAGGAAGCAAAGATTTCTCTTTGTAGCTAAACCAGCTGCCACAAACATTCCTTCTCTAAGATGATATTTGCTTCTATTTTGAACACATTTTTATTAGATATTTTCCTAATTTTCCAGATGAAAACATTTTTAAAAAATAAAATTGCTTCTTCAGTATGGTTGACTATTCTCTGGAGTTTACCTCCTTCCCCTCCCCAAAATGAAAGTAAATAAAAAGGTACAATGTAACAATAACAAAAGGACTTGGAGCAGAGTCAGCAGCAGAAAGATTTCCACAAACAGCTGAAAAACAGAAAGCTGGTGAAAAGTTTTGAGAGGAAGTTAGACTCTCAAAGGAGATTACAGTGCAATAAGAAGCTAGAAAAACATTAGATTCAGAAGCAGCAGAGTCTGGAGATTTAAAAAAAAAAAAAAAAAAAGAAGCTAAAAACAGATGTCTTAATTAAACTTCTTCATACTCAGTAGTAGACCAAACTTCTGCACCCTCCCCAACCAGTCCCAATGTTAGCCTTCACCCACTGCCCCCAAAAAAATCATGTATTTGAGGAAAACCTTATGCGATTTCTTAAAAACTTCTCAAAACAAACGGACTCTAAAAGAACAATCAGAAAACATTATAAAGAAAGCGGAACTGTAACTAACATACTTAGAAAAATTCTGTCAAAAAATGTATTTGTCAGGAACTGTGCAGGGTCTGAGATTTTACCACATATATAATGCAAGCTAACAAGCTAGCCTGTTACTATTTCATGGATGCTTGCAGAAGACATGAGACTCCTGGGTCAGAGACAAGGGACTTTATTAGTTCATTTCCATTTGCATCAGTTCCCTATCCCCCAAGTCTCAAAGGGTAACACAAAGAGTTCTTCATGGACTCCTGTACATACAGGTGACTGTTACAGGAGAGAAACACTAGGTTTAAGGAAATTACTGTTTTTATGGTAAGTGATAACAAGATGATGCTTTGTTCAGTGGGAGTCATCTTATTCTTTAAGGCTTGTCACTGCACACACAACCCCTAGAATCTGCCCAGGTCTAGTCAGGCCTTTGTATTGTCGACATACCCAGTGAAAACATGCAGACTGCTTTATTCAGTGGTATTCACAGAAGAAAAAAAAAAAAAAAATATATATATATATATATATATATATATATCTCATATAAAAAAGGAACAAAGATAGTAAAAGAGAGAGCACTTATGCAGATTTCAAATATGACTGCTCAAATAAAACACCAATATTAGACGACAGAGTCGAATAAAATTCACAGAACAAAAACAAAAATGACATATGAGGGAAGGAGAAAGACTTAAGAGACATAATCCAATAAGTCCTTTTTCAAACAGGTGTCACAGAAATAGAAGAGAGATGAAACAGAGAAAATGGTATTTCTGTAAACAATACAATTAAAGGAGATTAAATCTTCAAATTAAAATCATTTCCCAGTTCTGAACAAGAGAAATGAGAAAACAACAACCTGGAGAGATAACAGGGTATACCAAAACGCATGGATAAAAAAGAAGATCCTAAAAGTTTTCAGAGAAAAAAATTTCCTCAACAAGGGCAAGCAATGAGATTGGGAATGGATTGATCATTAGCAACACTAGATACCGGCAAATAGAAGAATTTCTTCAGAATATTATTTTCTATTTAGAATTGCACGTTGATACAAATAAATAAGTGAAATAAACATGTTCATGGAAATGTAAGCAATCTGAAATTTACCCCCACATTCTTAGAAAATTTACTTAAAATATAATTGATAGAAAAGGTAGTATGAATGAAAAACTAAGAAAACTTAATACTATGATAGAGCACTATAAGAGAGGAAAAAGGGCAACTAGAAATGCAGTGAGGTAGCACGGGGAGAAGATATAAAGAAGCTGTAGTCTGTGAAGCTATGATGCAACCAATACAAACTAGAACAGGAATTTTACACTTCAAGATGAAAAGAATAGATTCTAAGGATAATCATTAGAATCAGAAAGAACTAGAACATATTAAATCTATAGTAAGAAAACCGTATTTATTCCCACAACAGGAAAAATTTAAAAAAAAAACAAAAACATGAGATAAGGTCCAAATATGCAGCTTACTAAAATGTATCATAATTTTGATCAACTGATTAGAAAGATTATTTAAATATAATATTTTGTGCAGGTCAGGGGTTATAAACAATGGTGCTATAGAAAGGAATCATAATAACCTACTACTTTGCCATTGATGCTGTTTATGCAGAAATAATAATGTAAGTGCTGTTTATTCCCTTTTAACTTTCTAAATCAACCTATACACAGAACACAGATGTAATAATTATGGTTACCGTATGGAATGTACATAATATAAACTATGACAGTATAGAAGGATAGCCAACAGAATTTGGTAGGTAAAAGAGAAGAAGAAGAGGTGATGGGGAAGAATATGCGTGCTAATCTTCATATCACAAATGAGGGAATCAAAAAACATTATCTATAGATAATGAACAACAAAACAAAGATGTTATTTAGTGTTACAATGATAAACAAAAGAAGAAAAAAAAAGCAATGAAAGGTGAGATTAGTTAAATCTTCATCTATCATAATAAGAATGTAAAGATAACTTTACTGTACAAAATGTTGTTATAAGAATAACATTTAGAGCTATTTTTAAAAAACAACAGAAGAAAAAAATCACAAAGCAGTAACAGTGATCATCTCTGGCCTAGCCTACCTGTGTGCAAATCAGATGAGTGCAAGGTCCTCTTTTGCAGTTTTGTTTTATAAACAAGAAGCACATACTGTTTTCATTAAAATATTATGTTTTAAGAGGGTTAAATTTGAACAGTACTACAATCTGAAAACTTTTAACATAATACAAGTATTAAATACTAAAATGTAATTAAGAAAAAATTTAAAAATAAAATGTGATAAAGTAATGGGGAGTCAAAGAGCATGAATTCAATTTGCCTTCGAACTCTGTACTCCATATTACTCTACTTTTTCAGATTTCATTTCCCAATAATCAATTTGTAGATTCCAGCCTCTGCTCTAAAATCCAAAAATGTTCCCCACTACCTACATGATGAAGACAACAGGAAGAATAAAAGTCAAAATCCTCCATACCTTAGCCACAACTTACATAATCTATGTCTTTATAAAAAAAATACCACACTCAAAGAGTCTGTTTCATGAACATACTATGTCCATTCTTAACCACGTGCATGAAATACTTCACTTAGAATGTCCTCCCTTCTTTCAGAAGTTTGCTCAAAAACTGCCTCTCCTTTGGAAGTCACTTCAAATCTCTACACCTACAATACTTGTTGATGCAACTATCTGAAACAGAAATTCTCAGCGACTGTGTAGCACTACTGATTTTATGCATAGCTGTTCTTATTACATATTGTCCAATGGCTAGGATCTAGTACAGAAGCTGCATTTAATAAAAGTATAATGATACTGATGATGAACAATACAGTTTCATAACCAGTCACTATATCATAAATACCCTAAAGCTAAGTTTACCACATTAGAATTTCTGAATTCTAGAGAGTCTACTACAACTCATTTAGTCAGATTTATGTCACTGGATAATGTCTCTTTTAAGGCAGATTTCTTTTACTCTAGTTATGGTGTTGAGGGGAAGAAAAAATGAAATTTTAAATCTGCACTATCACAAACATATGTTGTTTGTCAAAGGAATAGTGTTCATGATTCAAAGGTTACAGTGACTACATCATCATGTGATATCTTGTTAGTAATGACAATTTCACAACAAATGTAGAATCCAGATCTTAGTCATCAGTGAAACTGATACTCAACATTTTCATATGTGCTGCAATAATAAAGAAGTATACCTCACAGTCTCCACCTTTAAGAGGTTAGAGGAAAGAATAGATATGCACTCTAGTACATCAATAAGGTATATATATTTCAAAGACGAATGCATATTGTAGGTGCTATACAGCATACAGAGGAGGATGAGATCATAGTGAGCTGGAACAGTTCAACAAAGTATGAATGTAAAAAAAAAAAAAAACTGGAAAATAATGGTGGTATGTCTGGAAGGACTACACTTAGAACAAGCAAGAAAGGCAGGGAGAGAAAAGCAAGGTAGCAGACACAGCATAAACAAAGACTGCCCTGTCTGGAATGCGTCTTCTGTGTTCAAGTAATAGAATGTAAGTTTCAGGTTAGACAATAAAGACTGGAAGTGGTAGAAAGATAAATAGGACACTGCTTTTATTCTGTAAATAGCAAACAAGTGTTTCTGAAAGAAGACTATGCAAAATATATTTCAGAATCCTGTATCTCACAACATTACGTGTGATACATTGGAGGAGAAGAAAATGAAGGTTTGGAAACCACTTTCAATGTTACTATAATGGCCTGGCTGGGAAAACATATAAGGCTATTAAAATATTATGTAAATGAAGATGTAAACTATTTCACATAAATTCTCCATTGCAACCTAGCAGGCCACAGCATCCAGCAACATTTTCTAGACAATATACTTAGGAATAGCTCTGGCTAGAATAAAGAATTCCACAGGAGCCAAAACAAATTACATTTTCTTGACTCAAGTACAATGCTTACAGAAAATTTAACACTGACAAGGCAAATGGGCGCTTTTTTCTGCTGTGTGTAATTCAGTAGAAATAGGATCACTAAAGAGATGTGTATGTCATTTAAAATAAATAAATAAATGAGCCCAAGGAACATGTATTTTAATATTAACGATATCTCTTCAGAGTACAAAAGATTCATTAGGAAAAAAAAAAATGAGCCCCAATAACAAAGACCCGGTGCTTACCCCATTCCCTTATGTGCCCTCCATATCCCAACTTCTTAACGTTTAATAGGGGACAGAGAAAACCTAACTAATGACAGATAAAGACATTCAGAGGATCCTTGCATATGTTTCTGTCAGCCTGAACTGATGAGCGAAATGAGACATTACATGCGCTAACAATAAGCACACTTCTGACCTCACTACCATCTGAAATTGGAAGTTAAAAACCACAAATACTCCAAGCACTTAACTAAAATAACCACATTTCCAACACTATTATCTAAAAAATATTTTGTTGTGGTAGTTATAGTAATAGTAAAGGCCTAACTTCACGAATGTAGGGAATGCCATAAATTCTAATATATACTTATGCAACCTGAAGAGGGCAGTCACGCTGCGTCAAAAGGATACAGGAAGGCTTAAGCAATAGCTGCAGGGTACTGTTCTATTAAATGTGTGATATTAAATCTTCTCCGTATTTTATTATGAGGAAAAAAATCACTTAATCTAAATGCTACAATTTTTTATGTTATAATGCTTTTTAAAAGGTTATGTAAAACTAAAAAGAATTATCTCATCTACAGTTATACATATTTAATATATTTCCCATGATGAATATAATTTTTAAAGAGCTGTTTTAAGAAGCCTAGCTTCTCTTTTTAATGTTAATCAAACTTCTTATAGCAGATTCATATGAAAATACCATTGTATGTCTGTATAGTTATATATGTAAAATGAATTGCACTTATGCCATAATAAAACCCCAAATAAAAAAAATTCTACAGACAGTGATATACATAGATCTGGAGTGAGCGAACTCACCTATTACTTAAGGTTCTGGTACCCTGAGAAGAAAAATAAAGTGATAACACCCTGCACAAAGATTTCTAACACAGCTGCTCCTCTGGTTGTGCGATACATACCAGGGCCCAGCTGAATATACTGAAATATATTAAATAGACCCAAGGCCTCTGAAGAGCTGAGAAATCAACAGTTCACTACCATATTGTAACTGACTGAATAATTCACTAGATATAAGATAAAGAGGTTGTGTTTCTTAAAGCTGTTTCCTGTGCATCCATTTTCTTCATCAGACCTAAGTAGATCTTTCCCTGGAAAATAGTAACTTATGTGATCCAAATACATATTTTAAAGCAAAAGTGTATATGAACATAAAATATGTTGCAGTGTATACAATATGCATAGTTAGCACTCGGCTTTTGAAAGTCAAGGGAATTTTAGTTCTCCTTACAAAAAAAAAAGAAACTAACAGTAGCATATAAATGCTTAAATGTGGTATGCCAAGAAGAATGTCATACAATAGTAAGGAAATCAATTAACACATTGTTCCTTTAACAAGTTTTCTTACTCTATTAGTCTGTTCTCATGCTGCTACTAAACACATACCCCAGACAGGGTAATTTATAAAGAAAGAGATTTAAGTGACTCACAGTTCAGCATGGCTGGAGAGGCCTCAGTAAACATGATCATGGCAGAAGGCAAAGGGAAAGCAAGGCACCTTCTTCACATGGCGGCAGGAAGAAGGAGTGCCAAAGAAAGGGGGAAAAGCCCCTTATAAAGCCATCAGGTCATGTGAGAACTCACTCACTATCACGAGAACAACATGGGGGTAACAGCCCCCAGGATTCAATTACCTTCCACTGTGTCCCTCCCACAACACATGGGGAATATGGGAACAATTCAAGGTGACATTTGTGTGGGAACACAGCCAAACCATACCATTTATCTAGTACATATGATCATAATATGTATTTAATATTTGTGCAACTAATGACAGAGAATTAACAAATGAATGAATAAATGGGCGAATTAATTCAATGTTTGGAAGAGGTAAGACATACAGGCCACTGCCTCAAGATACTTCAATCCATTATGGTAACACTTATAATCTTAAATAATAATATAAACCTTGTTTATGATAACATGCCCAGGAACTATCATGATACTGAAAAAAATATCTGTTAAATAAATTCATATATATATATTGTAAAACCTGAGAAGTCAAAATGAGGAAAGCATTAACTCATACCTTAAATCCTGCAGGACTTCCCAGTAAGTCTATTCTTTAGTTTCATGTGGTAAAGAACAGAATATATGCTGACTTTAAAGACCTTTATTGTAATGAATCAAAAAGGCAGACATAAGATTATAGAAACTGTGTTACAAGAGATGGAGATTATGTCTTTTCTGGTCAACTGAAAGTACTGCCATCACAAGAAACATTCATGGAGGTTTAGTGTGTGCCAGGAATCCTTTCGTGTATTTATACATACTTCTCTTCATTTTTTTAACTTTTCTCTCATCAAACTTATTTTTAATAGATTATTTTTAGAGGAGTTTTAGATTCTCAGCAAAACTGAATAAAAGGCATAGAGATTTCACATACTTTTTTTAAATAATTGGACTACTATTACTTGGACGACTGATTAACCAGTTAACTGAGTATATGAATTATATATTATATAGAGAGAGATCTATCTTCTGATACTACAAAATTCCATTACAAGCAACTTTTCTACCCAGTGATACCGTTCCAGACATCTCTAATTTTATTAATGAACTGCCAGCCCACCATAGGAATGTCTTACGCTAAACACTGAAGGGAATGCTCTTGGACTATTCTTTTCCCCTAGCTTCACTAAGGTATAACTGGTATATGAAAAAACCCACACGGTTAATGTATACAATGGGTACAATTTGGTGAGTGTAGACATAAGTATACACTCATGTTACCACCACCACAGTCAAGTTCATAAACAGTTCCATCACTTCCAAAAATTTCCTTGTGTCTCTTTCTGTCCGGGTTTGATTTTTGTTAAGGCCTTTAGATACACATAGAAAAACCGTAACACTTTTCACGTGACTTCCAAACAATGTAATACTACACTTATTATGATGTGGCCAAGTAGAAAGAACACAGATAACACATGAATTCTGAAAATCGGGACTTGTGGACTGGCTTTCCACTTTATAATGTATAAACTTGAGAAAGTCACAAATACTTTGTTTATTTACCCCTTTTTAGCATGACAATACTAGTAATCTCTCTCAAGAGTTCTCATGAGGTTAAAAACATGAGGCATAACAAAGACTCTAGTAAATGGCAAATGGGTATGCAAACCTTGGGGTGTTCAGCATCTAGCTTAAAATTCATTGACTATTTGCATTCGCAGACCTTACTTCTAGTTTCTTCCCCTCTCACTCTCTGCACCAGACCCAAATTATGTTTAATTTCCTTTCATAAACTAGACTTACTCTTGATACAGGATTTCTGTGAAATTCCTTCCTTCTTCTCAATGCAGCTTTTCTTTTCTTTCCTTTTCTTTTTTTCTTTTTTTTTTTTGAGAGAGAGTCTTGCTCTGTCACCAGGCTAGAGTGCAGTGGCACGATCTTGGCTCACTGCAACCTCCACCTCCTGGGTTCAAGCGATTCTCGTGCCTCAGCCTCCCGAGTAGCTGGGACTACAGGTGCATGCCACCACACCCAGCTAATTTTCTGTATTTTTAGTAGAGACAGGAGTTTCACCATGTTGGCCAGGATGGTCTCAATCTCTTGACCTTATGATCCACCCACCTCGGACTCCCAAAGTGCTGGGATTACAGGTGTGAGCCACTGCGCCCAGCCTCAACCCAACTTTTCTATAGCTACAGAGCACACATGGCACACTCTGTACACATAGCAAAGAGTTATGTCTAGTAAACGGGAGCAGATAAACATGCCTTATGAATTCCTCGTCTTTCTGTATAACTTAACACTTCAATTATCACTCCCTTAACTAAACCTTTCTGAACACACAAATTAACAGGAAAAACCAGGATCCTCTCATAAATCTCTGTGATTTCCCTTCATGACATTTACGAACTAGACTCTGACATAATGAGAGCAGCAGCTAGGTCAGTTTGTTTGCCATCATCTCCCCTAGGATCCAGGAGAGTATTTATACATAGTGACTATTCAATAAAAATGGTTCAAAAATATATGCCAGCATCGATATAATATTACCATACTAGTATCCAGTTCCACAGTAAAAAGCCACAAGTTTATAAAATAAGGTTTCTTTTTATTTCTAGTTCTACTCAAGATTCTTAAGGGATGGGGGAGGCTTATTCTACAGATCTGAAAAAGTAAATAAAAACTAAAATGAGTATTAAATATATAACTTCTTGCCAAGACCAGGAGAAAACATTTCAGAATTATTAAATGGTTCTGCGTTGGGGGTCCCCAATACCATCACCAGGTTTGGTGATTCACTAAGGGGACTCAGAGGAATCAGTACATGGTCACATTCATGGTTGAGATTTGTTATAGTGAAAGGACACAAAGCAAAATCAGCAGAGGGAAAAGGCACATGGTATAGTCTGAAGTGAACTAGGTAAATTTCCAACAGTGACTCCCTGTCAGGTCACACAGGATCAATTCTGTTGTGGCACGTGTAAAGTGTTGTCTACCAGGGAAGTTCATTACAGATTCAGTGCCCAAGAAGGTTGGTCATATGGATGCCCTCTGTAGAGCAGATGGCAAAATTCCAGACCCACACAAAAAAAGCAGGTGTTCAGCATTAACCACATTGTTTGTAAACAGTTCAGGGACAGTGAACCACCCTTCTCAGCTAAGGAGTGGTAGAAAATGTCCCAAAATCCATGTTCCCATGACAGGGAAGGGCCAAATTTGGGAGCTCCCCTTTCTAAGGATAACAATCTCAGGCCTGCTATGTTAACTCTCTTCTGCATGGGCTCATGATAATCACTATCTTCTGATAAATAAAAAGAATAGTATTTTGTTCATTGTATTACGGTGACAAAGACAACAACCTATCACAAGAAAGGGGCATATCTGAAGTGGTTTTACTTGTATTGACTGGATTGTACTAAGTCATCCTCATGAGTCCAAAAAAACCCAAAATGATTCTTATGCATCTAAGAGAAATTATTTGAGGACTAAGGTCTGAGACGATGAAAACTAGTAAATCTCATTTAATATGTTAATGACTAATATAAACTGAAATCATGGAAACCAAGGACAAATGCTTAAAAATAATACAAAGATTAATTGTAATTTATGACTTTATTATATATAATTGTTGCAGCTCTAGATATAAAAATGCAGAAAGTTTTATCTTTAATTTAAATGGTTAAGTGCAGCTATCAAGATTATACTTTTAAAAGTCATTTTTTTCATTTATTTCAGTTATAACCTATATAAATAAAGCATTTTTAGATAAATAAAGCACTGTTTTATATATTTACTCCTGTATCTGTATATCAAGAAACTTTTCAATGAGTTTTTCATCAATATCAAAAAATTCTCATTCATTTCATTCAATAAAATCCTACTAAGCACATAGAAAGTCCAAAGCCCTGAATATCACGTGATCTAGCATCAACACATCATCAATGAAGCCCTGAACATCACGTGATCTAGTATCTACACATGATCATCATCATCACTGTAATGCTAGTATTTGTCCTTAGCCGGGCACCGTGGCTCACACCCGTAATCCCAGCACTTTGGGAGGCAGAGATGGGTGGATCACTTGAGGTCGGGAGGTCAAGACCAGCCTGGCCAACATGGTGAAACCCTGTCTCTACTAAAAATACAAAAATTAGCCAGGTGTGGTAGCACATGTCTGTAATCCCAGCTACTCAGGAGGCTGAGGCAGGGGAATCACTTGAAACCAGGTGGCGGAGAGGTTGCAGTGAGCTGAGATCACGCCACTGCACTCCAGCATGGGCAACAGAGTGAGACTCTTGTCTCCAAAAAAGAAAAAAGAAAAAAGAAAACAAATAGTTTGTCCTCAAAGAACTTTCTTATTTATGGTCAGATTCCAATTTCTCCTACTAAGATTAAAACTGTATGTGAAAATTACTGAGTTCCTGTAGGATAATGATAACAAAGAACTCCAAAAACCATGTAGTTCTCCAAAAAGCATAATCAAAACTACTAATGCCAATACAGTAACTGGGATAAAAAGAATCCTACAGAATATAAATTTAAACGAAAGTGAGGAAATGAACACCTGTAACTTCAGTAATCCATGCAAGAATAGGAAGGTGGAGACTATATGGGGAAAAACAGGTAAGAGGGATCCTAGCAGAGGCAAAATATGGGGGGTTGGGTGGGGTGGGAATCACCCCAAGAAAGAGAGAATCTCATCTGAATTGGAAAACACTGAGAACAGGTCTACATGGTGGGGAAGAACAGTGGCTACTGCGGAACATAAAGGGGCTTGGAAGTATACAGAAACAAACGTGGCAGTCTTAAGAATGCACCGCTTTGTGGGAGTGGGGGACAACTTAGAAGAAGCTGACATGCATTAGTAGCTTGGCAATACAGTGAAACAGAGAAGTCATGGAAATTAAGGGACCGATGGAAACATACATCATCTCAGAATCAGAATACGCCACTGCAAGGAGGAGGAGAGAGGAAGAAAAAGAGAAGGGAGGAAGAAGTGAGCAGGGGAGAAAAATAAGCCTGCTGAACTCAACCTATTTCACGTTATGAGGAGAAGGCATATGTGAATTAAGAAATCAGTAGGCCACCCAAAAGTCTAGCCATCACCACCCACATGTAAACTATGGTTTCTAGTCTGGTATAAGAAAGAAAAAAATTTTTTTAAGAAGCAGCAAATGATCAATAGCATCTACACAAGGCTACTACAAAAAGAAATCAGAAAGATTCAAAATTCTTCAACTCATAAAAAATTTCCCTGAAAACAAAATTATGAAGAGAAAACTGAAACAAAATACTCCAAACTAAAGTAAATATCATTAAACAAGCAGTTGAAGACAGAAAATCTCAAATCAGAAATTAAACAACTAGAAATAGAAGGAAATAAAAAAACAGAAAGATGTTACATCACAGTTAGTAAGACTCAGGAAACCAGTATGTTTCAAAAAAGCAAAACAGAATCCATGTAGAAATGATGTCTGCATTACAAAGTCTTCAAAGAAAAATAGAGTTGACTGAAAATAAATAAAGGACATTAAGAATAGGATTAAAAGCAGGTAAGAGAACAAAAACAAAATAAAAGTTTAAGAGGGAATGGGGTAGATTTTAAAAGATTAAACATGGAGAATTAGAGTCCTTGAGGTAGAAAAAACAATGAAAGAGAACTGGTATTTTAAACTACGATACAATAACATTTCTAAAAATAAAGTCCCTATATACATATTGAAGAGTTATTCGCGTTCCTGAAAAAGGCAACCCAGAATAGTCAAATGTAAGACGTAGTATAGCAAAATTACCAGCCTTTAGTGAAAAAATTTAAAATATACTTTGGCCGGCAAGGCAAAAAAACAAATCACATTCAAAGTAAGAAAACTGGATTGGCATCAGTATCTCAACAGCACCAAATAAAATTTCTTGGGACTATGTGAACAGACTACAAACACTCAATTTCTCAAGCAGTGAAAGAAAAACTGTTATCTCTTCAGATTTGACCCCAAAAAGAAGGCCCAACACCTTACTGAACTCTTTAGGTACTGAAATAAGTTAATCTCCCACTGGAGCATTCTTCTTCATCATTTATATAGACCAGCCCACAAATCAGTGTCCTCTGAAAACGAAACAATCCAACAGGCTACACTGCAAATGTCCAATAAACCACACCCTGTATCTTTGGGGACAGACAAACCTAATGACTGCTTCAAACTACAGTCTCCATGACTGATAACTGTGCTGACTAATGCCTATGGCAACATGAGTTGTCTTCCACGTACCGACCCCAATTTGATTTCTGGACAGCACCAGCCTGACATGACCACCAAGTACAAATAAATGCCTAATATCTCTATTTTGGGGTTGGTCTACTGGGATCTGATGACTAAAGTATGAAGCGTCCACCAGTCTTTGCTTGTGGAAATGGTATATTTCAGAGTGCAGCTGACCTGACCATCCTTTTTTTTTTTTTGAGACAGAGTTTCGCTCTGTCGCCCAGGCTGGAGTGCAGTGGCACGATCTCGGCTCACTGTAAGCTTCGCCTCCCGGGTTCACACTATTCTCCCACCTCAGCCTCCCGAGTTGCTGGGACTACAGGCGCCCGCCACCATGCCCGGCTAATTTTTTGTATTTTTAGTAGAGACGGGGTTTCACTGTGTTAGCCAGATGGTCTTGATCTCCTGACCTCGTGATCTGCCCGCGTCGGCCTCCCAAAGTGCAACCATCAGTTTTACATTAAAAAACAGCAGCCATCTCTTGTGGGAAACTTTATCCCTAACTCTGCCACCCAACTCAAAGTCAATGGCCCAGTGGAGCCCTCAGTTCACAGAAGTTCCCTAAATGCCTGGGCCTGGGTTACTGATGATTCTGCTAAGTTGAAATCTGATGCTGTTTGATGGGCTGCTGTGGCTATTTCCCTCAGAAACAGCTGCGTAACACCAACAGCAGGTGTGGTTGTTCTGCTCAGTGGCAGAACTCAAGGCAGTCAAGTCCTCACAGTCCTGACCAAGACCCACTTTGACAAATCTTCCTACATTTGCACTGACGACTGCCACTGGCCTAACGATATGGTCTGCCGCTTGGAAGACTACAGACTAAGAGATAAAGATACCTCTCTTTGAAACATCATCTTCCGGACAACAAATCACACAGGCCGAGCTGTCACCAAGAGGTCACTTAACGAAGATGCCCACAGTGAGGACCCGTAATCTGATAAGCCATAGGGAATCAAGCTGCTGATTAAACGTACACTTACCAGATCACCACCACCGCTACCTGGCTCCATTAGTGGAACTTTATGCAGAAGCTGCAATGAATACCAGACTTGAGACTCTTATCAAACAACGGCCTGTTTACCTTGCAGGGCAGGAGCCATGCTAGTGAAGGCATCATACCCAACTGTTTTTAGCAAACTGACTTTAATGAGCCTTTGTCCTTTCCTTGGGGCCACCACTGGCACCTTGCTACTATTAAGACTCTCACTGTGAGAGTACAGTGTGTTGGAGTACATTGTGCTAGTTAACTCTAGCCATTCCATTATGAATTTTTAAATTAAAATATGTCACACTTCTGGCTTTCTAGACTATTTTACAGTCTAATAATACCGTGCCTTTTGCCACAAAAGCCACCAAAACATAAGCCAATAGGTAAAGTATTCAGCAGTCATTCCACATGCCCTAACATCTGCTAGCATCCAGCATTGCGACATGCATTTGAGCCACCTCAAAAATTACCATGAAAACATGTGTGACTCGACTTCCTCTCCTCTTTTTGTCCACACACCTTAACAAGGCAGTTTGGTGACTCAACACATCTATCCCAAGAAAGAGGTCATCTCTTCTTGGCTGCTTCCTAAGAAATAATCAATACAAGAGACATGGGCATTATTCAGATCTATTTTGGAAATTCAAGATTCTGTCCTGACCATTCCCGGGATAATGCTTCCTTTCCCCACTTGACAGCTACCTTGAGGAAACTCAATCAGTATATCCCCTGGGTGGCAGCCTAGCTTTGAAAAAAAAAAAAAGACTTAGGAAATTCAAATTTAATCTGGGTTCAGTCACTGGGTTCTCTTCTTTTACTGACATGGTCTTAGTTAATAAGGATAATGACCACTTGGCTGAGTGTATTACACACTAAGCCCTCCTGCAGTGGCCTACGGAGGCCAAAGTGAAGGATGTAATCAGTCTCTATAAATTTCACTGAAAGGCCCTTGTATCTTTCATACTAAAACTCTCCAGATGAACATCTAATAATGTGGGTGTGAGCAGGGGATAACTGGAGAAAAGATGAAGTTATAGATACTCAGATGGAGACCCTGATTTTATGACGGCAAGCAAAAATTCTAGTATGTGAAGATGAAAATTCAGATCCTAGGAGGTAAAGGAGAGGGAGGGATTGTAAAATCTTCTGTCTTTGAGATCCACCTTTGAAGACTTCCTCACATGAAAAAACATAGTGGTGCAGCTCTCTGAAACCATCAACTGCTGGATCTGCCATCTTCCACCAGTAGGGTCTGAACTAACTTTGTCATTCTTCTTAATCTTAAGAAGGAATTTATGGAAGTGTTAATGGAAGACCCCGGCTTCCACGCAAAATATCAATTACCCTTTCTCTGATGTTCCTCTCAGCCACACTCCCATGGCGATAGCTCAGTCTTTCTTAGGAGGGAATAACGGATGGCCTGTTAGTGCCATAGCAATAAGACAGGTTGGACTAACTACTCCCTGCCAGTCTGTCTAGGATTGTGGACACATTGTCTTCATCAAACTGAGCTGGAGGAACCAAAGTCTACCAGCCAGCCAAGAGGCTACACTGAAGGCACTGCCAACCTGCGTTTCTTACGATGAAGCTCCCGTTTGTGAGACCTCAATGATTGTAAGCAAAACTTCACAAGGGCACTACGTACATTCCCAGGGCTGGACTTTTCATGCAAAAGTTTAATACTATCTTGTCTTTGCTCCAATACCACACTAGGTATGATGAACTATACCTAGGAACGGGTTATAAGAGACCTTCAAGTGTTTATGGAAGCATATAGCCCTCAGATCACTGTAGAGATCTCTCTAAAATGAGGCTGGCCTTCAGATACCTGGGGGAGCTGTCCCAGAGGGATAACTGACTTGTGTTTATGCATCCCCTGTGGGATGTTTTGTCTATGGTGAAAATCATCCAATAGGTAAAAGGTGGTGTATTAGTTTCTCAGGGTGGCCGTAACAAAGTATCACAAACTGAATGGCTAAAACAAAACAAAACCCATAGTTCTGGAGGCTAGAAGACCAAAATCAAGGTATCAGTAGGGCCATGCTCCCTCTTAAAACTGAAGGGGAGAATCTTTCCTTGCCTCTTCCTAGCTTCTGGTGATGGCTGTCAATACTTCACATTCCCTGGCTTCCAGCTAAATTATTCCATTTTCCCACCTCTGCCATCACAAAGCATTCTCCCTGTGTGTCTATAACAATGTAATAAAATAGAATTTAGTAAAAAAAAAAAAAAAAAAAAGCGCTCTTTCACTGATATAGCATCAGTCATATTGGATTAAAGGCCTGCCCTGCCTGAGTATCACCTCATCTTAACTAATTACATCTACAACTACCCTATTTTCAAATGAGGCCGCATTCTGGGATACTTGGGGGTTAAGACTTCAGCATATCTTTTTAGAAAGAAACAATTCCATCTATAACAGGTGGTAAGAAATTTATCACTAAGTTTCACTGAAGTCATCAATAATACCACTTCAGCCTCAACTCACTGAAGCATTCACATCAGCTTCAACTCACTGAGTTGTTATGGATGAGAGAACTACCCTAGACGACTTCTTTATGGACCAGGACAGATTCTGCTATACCTGTATTAATGTCTCAGGCCAAGGAGATAAAAGTATGGAATGAGGGAAAGAGAGAAGAAAACATGTAATGTCCTGCTACAGTAATACGTATCGAATTGAAGTCGTAATTTTAAAATACATATCTACATCTACATACACAAGCACATCCCCACAGAACCATATCTCTTAGCTTTGTCCACTAAAAAGGCCTCAAAGCAATGACACTACCTCAGCAGTAAAGTGTACATGTAGCTAAGCTTTTGCTTTCTAAATATCATTTTCTACTAAGAGGAACCAGGGCTCCTTGAAAACACTGCTGATTACATTTCCATGGCAGAGAACATACAAAGTAAGCTTAGAATATCTTGTGCTAGAAAGCAAACTAAAGGAGATATGCCATGATATAGGAGTTGGTTCCCACTGGTCAAATTTAGGACAATTTGAACCTGAAGAATAATCCTAGTAATGGATTAGGGAATGAAAGGAATCTTTCGGTTGGAATACTCAAAACAAAAGGTAAGTGAGGTTGGCAAAGCTTACCTTTACAGAAGAATGACAACTAATTAATGTAGAAGAAATGACAGAATTTGAAAATCTCCATTTCACGATCACTAATGTAATATCAAGTTCAGGCAAAGATTATCAATGAATGCTACAAGTGCTGGGTAAAACATTACTTCTGAGAAACAGGATATTCACATGATCACCCTGAATCCTTCCTCCCAAGCCACTTATCTCCCCAAATACTTAATACAAGTGAAAACAATATCCTTGTACAGTGGAGAGATCTGACAACCATCACCCTAATCAAGTGATCAATCTCAGCACTGGTATATGAACAAGCTAATATTATGGGCCTCCTAATAATATACCATAAGAGGTATTCCAACTAACCAATATCGTACTCTTCCCTTGAATATAATCATGAAGAAACAATCAGACAAATCCAGAGCAAGGGACACCATAAAAGGCAAGTAACTTGGACTCCTCAGGGAAAAAAAGAAAAGTCAACATCATTAAAACACAGACTTTTTTTTTAAGTGTGTAAATGTTATAGATTAAAAGAAAGAGGTGCAACAATCAAATGTAACAGATGAACCTCGAATGGATCTCACATGGCATGTGGGTAGGGGAAGGAAATAAAAGACATTTTGGAGACAAATGTAAAATTTAAATATAAACTACATAGTAAGATTTTATCATTGAACTAATACTAATTTACTTAAAAGTTATAATGGTGTTCTAATTATAGAAGAATAGCTTTAGTCGGGCAGGGTGGCTCACACCTGTAATCCCAGCACTTTGGGAGGCTAAGGCAGGCAGATCACGAGGTCAGGAGTTCAAGACAAGCTGGCCAACATGGTAAAACCCCATCTCTACTAAAAATACAAAAAAAAATTAGTGGGGCATGGTGGCAGGTGCCTGTACTCCCAGCTACTTGGGAGGCTGAGGCAGAAGAATCACCTGAACCAGGGAGGCGGAGGTAGCAGTGAGCCATGATCGCGCCACTGCACTCCAGCCTGGGTGACACAGCAAGACTGTCTCTTTAAAACACACACACACACACACACACACACACACACACACACACAAAACAGTCTTAAACTCAAGAGATGTATTACTGAAGTATTTAGGGACAATATTCCATGATGTATGTAACTCATAGGTAGTTTTTTGCTAATATTTGACTGAATTTTTTTTACCTATACTTAGAGCAAAACGCAAAGTGGCAAAACATTAATAATTAGTGAATCTTTGTAAAGGCTAGCACAGGTGTCCACTGTACTACTTCCAATTTTCTATAAGATTGAAATTAAAAAGAAGAAGAGACTACAGCTGGACTTTAAATGGAAAAAATATAGAACATAGAAAAGAATTCAAGGAATGCTACAATGTCACATACATAATGAATGTTTGTTGTAAACAGTAAAAAAAATGTTGGGATTATCCTGTCTGAAGAAGAGAAACATAGAAAGTTAACACAGTGAAGTTACATCATATGCCTTCAATATAAAATATAAGAAAATTAAACTACATAGCTCAGCAGTAACTTGAGGGCATGATTTATACCAAACTGGTCATGATTCACTCAAGAACGAAACATGTCTCATGTTAGCCAAACCAGAAAAAGAACATGTGAACGGCATGACAGTTCCCCAGTCTTGACAAAGAGGTGAAATACCTTGTTCACATAGTCAAGTAAATAAAGGAAACTTAAAAATGAAGGGCCATGAAGAAATATTATCAAAGGTAACAGGAAATTATAAGGGTTGTAGTACCAAACCCAAATAAAGTAATATACTTACAAGCGCTTTAAGTGATATACAAGGGTAATTTTATCTATACCCAAGTTTCACCTTGTCTGTTAATTTCACACTCTAAACCCATGAGAGGTGTGACCTCTCTGTAATGAAACAAAAGGGTGATACGCTCTTCTCCACATGATTTTAGCCAGCTGTATTCAATTCACCAGTCCCCATCATGAGACACACCCCTGAATGAAAGCTTTTCATATTCATACGAGTTTAGGATATGCTGGCAGAGGGATCACTGCCGTAAAACACTAATAATCTTGGTTAGGAACACAAAAACAAGATACAATTACAGTTTACAGAATAGGGACAATAATGAACATGTGCACTTAAGAAAAGCATTAAATTCTAATAGCTCTGGAGTCACAAATCCCAACCCTGAACAGCTATTAGCTGTGTGACTTTAGAAAAATTATAACCTCTCAGCTTTAACATTCTCATCTATAAAACGAGTTTTGTTCATATCTAACTCTCACAATGAGAATCACATAAGATTATATATATATATATATATATATATATATATACTGTATGTATAAATGACTTAACATAGTGTCCCCAATAGTTCACACAAAATAAACAATAATTTTATTTTGTTGGGGCAGAATGGATGTTGGTTAATATCTAATATATCAATATAATAAGTTATTCATCATTCTTCTCAAAATATTTTTTAATTTACCAATTTTTCATTTAACTGGAGTCCAGTTATATATTAATCTTCAACACATCACCAAAACTTTTGTTATACAAGCAACTTGCTTGATTCCACACCAGTTTTTTTATTTCCCTTCCACTGAATTTTCTTCTTAAGCCTCCTGATCCATAGTAATATCTTTCGATGAGGATATTTCGTTCTGAGAATTTGTAATAAACCCTGGAAGAGATGAGCAATTTTGTAGAAGAATACATCTAAAAGAGATAGCAATTATGAAGAATATTCCCTACAGTATAATTTGATTTTTAAAAAAGTTTGGAGTTAACACTTAAGGGAGGTGAGAATTATATCGAGTAGTCTTAATTAACAACTTTATTTGGCCGAGGAGTTTGATGTTAGCACTGAGGGAGGTGAGAATTGAATTCCAAAATTTGTGAATAAACTGACTGTGTGAAGGAAGAGCAGAATTATCTGCTAAAAGGGCTTACAAGGAAGCCAACAGCTCATTCACCAGCCTTTAAGCAAGGAAAATCAACTGAAGAATCTAAATGCAAGCTAACTCTAGAAGAAAATTTCACTTTTTTTTTAAAAGAAAAGAAAAAAGCAAGGAAGTCTCACAAAGGAAAGTCCTATGATTTTTAAATTGTAACTATGAACTCTTCAAAGATCCTATACAATTATAAAGATTACGGCAGTGTTAACAGAAGAAGTACATGACACAGAAGGACTCAGGAGGAGTAATTCAGGTGAGGAAAAAAAAAAAAAAAAAGATGGCCGCAAATGACAGGGTGCCTTTCTCAGTGCATCTACAACTCCCTCTGAGGCTTCATTTATTACTCAGAAATATAATTTGAATAGTTTTTCTTGAAAAATATTTGTGGAAACTCCTCTTTGCCTTTTCATCTTAGTTGTCACCCTGAGATCTCTTTGGTCCACTCTGCCCACTATCATATGGATTACAGAGCTCTCCTGGCTCAGTAACAATAGATCTCAAGACCACTTCTCTACCACAGTTACTTAACAGATGCCCCTTTGAAATTCACATCATTCTATAATACAACCCAGATGTCCTTTAACAAATGAATAGTTAAATAAACTGCAGTACATCCATATAATGGAATATTATTCAGTAATTTGAAAAATTAATTATTGAGAAATATAACAACTTGGACTTTTTTTTAGGGAATTACGGCAAATTTTTAAAAGCCAAACCCAAAAGGTCACATACTATATAATTCCATTTACATAAGATTCTTGAAATGACAAAATTATAGAAATGGAGAACAGATTAGTGATTGCCAGAGGTCAGAGGTCAAATTCGACAGGTAAGAAGTACAACGGAGGGTGGGTGTGACTTTAAATGGCAAGAAGTATTCCTGCAGTAATAGAGCTGTTCCACATTGTCTGTATCAACGCCAATACCCTACTTGTGAATTTGTACTATAGTTTTATAACAGGTTACCACTGGAGGAAACTGGGTAAAAGATGTGTACCTACAATTATCTCAAAATAAAAATTTCCATTTAAAAAAGTGTTCGTTGAATACTTTTGGACAAGTATTTATACTTTACTTATGCTATACTTATGCTAGGTAAAAGTGAGTGCTATTAAAAATTAAAAATTGATTATATTTAAGGGGGCTACTTCATTAAGCATAGCTATAACTGAATGACCTACAAGGTAACCTGCAGAATATAAACATGATAAAGCAGTTTTATGACTATATGTGCAACGGGTCAATGAATATTTTACATGCCCACAATAAAAGAATATTAGCCTATCCATATCATTTTCTAAAATACAATGATTTTTCAGCTTATTTTTAAATGCACATAGTTATATTTGACTATTAAACAACTGTTTAATTATCTTACATATATTTATCTTCAAATGAACATTAAAAATACATATGTAAACCATGGATAATAGTTTTTAATATTTTTTAAAGACATAAATTACCTGCACACAGAACACTGCCGCTGAGGCTGAAGAGCAGTGAACATAACAATCATGGAATAGTTTCGAGGTGGTGCCTTTATAAATTTTCGGAATTTATCACCATTCATTCGGAAGATTGAGCGTCTGGAACTCCATTCCATCAGCTGCTCTACTTTTTCAGCTAAAAGATTCTGCAATTAAACACAGAAATTTACATTTACAAAGAGTTAAAGTCCTTTTGTTTGAATTTCATATAAATGCATAAAATGTTTTTTCTTTTTCCTAATGATATCCAAGTTTATAGAAAAGTAAGACCATATTTCTGCTCCCAGAAAGATAGAAAAAACATTTATTTTTCTAATGTTGGGTTTTCTTTTGGCCTTATATATCCCACACCAGTTGACAGAGAAGTCAGCAATCCAAGAACACCAATAGGGGCAGACATTAAAAAAAAAAAAAAAAAAAAGGCTCAAGAAAAGTTAGCTCTTGCTATCCAAAAGCCAAAGAAAGGGGAAGCCCAGTAAAACAAAATAATAACTGCTCTACTCTTCTCCAGCCAAACATCACAGCAAAAGGAAAACAAAACAACAAAAACTACCATCTCACAACCACCCCCACAAATACAAAGCTGAAACTATACACAAAAGAGTGTTGTATGATTCTACTTAAAGTCAAAAATAGGAAAAACCGATCCACTCTGGTAAAAGTCAGTATGGCGACTAGTCTGGGAGGCACAGTAACTGGGAGACGGCACAGGTGGAGCTGGGCTACTAGTAATATTCTGTTCCTAGGGAAGTTTGGGAGGAGATAGCACTGTAGCTTCTGTATAAAAGGCTCTTACAGGCTGGGAATGGTGGCTCACACCTCTAATCCTAGCACTTTGGAAGACCAAGGTGGGAAGATCACTTGAGCCCAAGGAGTTCAAGATAAGCTTGGGCAACATAGCAAGACCCTGTCTCTACCAAAAAAAAAAAAAAAAAAAAAAAAAGGCTCTTATCTTTAGATCATTCATTTTACCTGAACAAGTCTGAGAAGTTAACAACTCTACAACATTGTGTTCCTGCAAGAAAAAGAAATTCCCTGCCATTTTAAAACCAAGCTAGTACCAGTGGTCAGGAGAGAGAGGCTTGAACTGTGCCATTTAACCAAGCTCTCCTCTAGAAATCAGAGAGAAAAGCAATCTCTTTCCCCTCTCCTCTCAAGTGAAAAAGGAAAAGTGGCTCACAGAGACTGGGCAGATACACACCAAGGAGAGAGAAGGCAAGGTGGACATCTTACCCTGAGTTAAGGTAAAAGACTTGTTGCAGTGCTCTGCACCCACCTGAACAGGAAAGAAGATAAATGGAAAGAAATGGAAGGGAGGAAACGAAAGTAACTTGGCCAAAGAGCATAGTAACCGGCAGAGACAGAACATTCAGATATGCATGCATGCTAACTGTATGAAAAAGAAAAATAAGTTAATGACTCGGCTGTGTTTGTTTTTTTAAAAGAAACAATTTTGCCACAACCAAAGGGCATCAACTGAAATTGATCTTAACCTCAAAACAGATTACTTGCATTTAGATTTATATATAAATATATATATTTATATATAACTTATATAGATAAATCTATATATATATTTGCAGTCTGGGTTAAATATATATATATAGCTTTGGAAATGTACTTTATATATATTACATATTTTTACATATATTTATATTTTATATATATATATTTCCAAAGTAAAATAATAACCTTATTAAACTGAAAATGAAAACTTACTTCTCTGCCTCATCAATATACCTAAAACAGTAGAAAATGACACAGAAGGACTTCTCCTAATTGTTCTTAGTTTTAATTTTGAGAAGCAAAGTAAGGTTGTTTTCCATGTTAAGGATAATTTAATAGTGTTTGCTTTACAGAAAACTGTTATATATTTAATAAGATTTAAAGCCTCCAATATTTACCAATACATGCAATGAACTAACTCACTATATAAATTCTTTTGAGCCTTGAAAACATTTTAAAGTAATAAGATAAAAACTATATGAATATTTGTTTTTTAAATATTTAGAGACTGTGACCCTCTATGAAAAGAGTGGAAATCAAGCAGGGTAATCCACTAATGAGTGTAGAAGAGAATTGGTCTAAGAAAGTTACTTACCTATGAGTTACCTCAGTATTTTATACTTCTCTCATTAAATACATGCACAACACACTCTCACACACAGACATACACCACACACACTCTTTTAATACTCTTTGAATTTCTACAATAATCTTACTGTTTTTCTTATTTAAAAATCCCATTTATACCAAATATCTATCTATGAAAACAGTAAATAACTGTAAAGGGTCAAAGATTTCACTTTACTTTTAAGTAATCAAAGAAGCCAGCCCCAGTTTCATGGATGCTGAAAGGAATGAGATTTCTGAGTCTGGTACTCCTGTTTCCCATGCTTCCCACCTTCAATGTAGTATGAAACTCATTTACGAGGCTGATCACAAATGAAAATTCCTCACAGAGGAGTATTTCTTATTTAAGCAACAAAGGACTAGGTAAGTTACAAGTGCCTTTAAAAAACAAACAAAACACAAGAATGCATACTCTTAACTTGGCTTAACTGAACTCCTTTTTGTACTACACTTCTAGTTATCATACTATATTCCTTCAGAATTAGGCAAATATAAATATGTCATTTTTCTAAATATTAAGAACCACTGTGCTACAGATTTCAGGGCACACAGTCATGTTTAATATTAAAAAATCAATGTAAAATATAACTTTTACACAATCACATCTTGAAAAATGTAGAATTCCAACTATACGTAATTTTCCCATTACAAATATTCTGGAAAAAAACTTTTAAAGAAAATGCCTATTAGTCTCATCATTTTGCATCAATCTTGACAAATTGGTACTTTTCCATTATCGTGACTACACTTCCTTAGAAACACTGTATCAGTGTGAAATTCTAACACTATCTGCAATCTATTAATATATTACAGTGTGAGATTCACTATACCCTCACCAGATTAGGATATTCATTCTTATTTTCTATATCTCTTTATGGTATACACATATGCACACACACTTCCAAATTAATCAAAAATGGTATCCTATTTTAATTTGCAGTTTGTTTGTTTCTTTGTTTCTGAAACAGTCTCCCTCTGTTACCCAGGCTGGAGTGCAATGGTGCAATCTCAGCAAACTGCAACCTCCACCTCCAGGGTTCAAGGGATTCTCATGCCTGAGCCTTGCACTGTTATTTCTGGCAAAATTCAGCCATTTTTTCACAATTCTGAATGCTCTAATTTTCTTTGTTACTATTTTTTTCTCCTCCTTTATCCTTGATCTATTCATAAATATAATCTGTCCTATATAAGAGATTAAAAAGTATACAGAATAGGCCAGGCACGGTGGCTCACACCTGTAATCCCAACACTTTGGGAGGCTGAGGCAGGCAGATCACGAGGTCAGGAGATCAAGACCATCCTGGCTAACGTCTCTACTGAAAAAACAAACAAACAAAAAATACAAAAAATTAGCCGGACGTGGTGGCAGGCGCCTGTAGTCTCAGCTACTTGAGAGGCTAAGGCAGGAGAATGGCGTGAACCTGGGAGGCGGAGCTTGCAGTGAGCCAAGATCGCACCACTGCACTCCAGCCTGGGCGACAGAGCCAGACTCTGTCTCCAAAAAAAAAAAAAAAAAAAAGTACATGGAATAAAACTCTTTCCAGACTAATCAATGTTAAAACTAGCATAAAATTTTGTCACTTCTAAATTGTTTTCTTTTTGCTTATAGGGTAAACTAGGAAGAGCAGAGAGCAATTATAACCGAGAAAAGTAGCATTTTAAGAGCATATACTATATTTGATTACATTTTGTGAATTATTTTTCTTTTAAAAGTCTCAATCTATTACATGAAAAATATCAATTATTTAAAAGCTAGAAAAACAAATCCATGCTCTGGAACAGCAATAAATTTCAAATCATAGTGAAAGGAAGAACTGAAATCTCTCTCCTATTCTTAGTATCCCAAATGCCTGATTATTCAAACACATTTCTCCCTTAAACTAGACTAGAATATCCGTAAAATTCACAAAAAGATTTTTCTTTGAATTTTAAGTATCAAACAACTTGTAATAATTTCTTCCAAAACACAGCATATAGGATAATGGAAGCGTTCCGACTCGTGACTAGTGGTAGAGCCATGGCTGCATTTGCCAAAACCCACAGAAATACAGTCATGTATCGCATAGTGACATTAATCACTTAACAACAGACTCCATACACAAAGATGGTCCCAGAAGATTAGAATGGGGCTGAAAAATTCTTACCGTCTAATAATGATGGGTAGCCATGGTAACACTGCAGCACACTGCATTACTGCTGTGTTTGTGGTGATGCTGGTGTAAACAAACCTACTGGCTACCCAACATACGAAAACATAGCACATGCAATTACGTAGAGTATATAATACTTGATAATGACAAACAACTTTGCTACTGGTTTTATGTATTTACTATACTTTTTATCTTTAGACTGTACTTCTTCTCATTTGTTTTCTAAAATTAACTGTAAAACAGCCTCAGGCAGGTCCTTTATGAGGTGTCCAGAAAAGAATGTTATCCTAGGAAATGACAGTTCCATAACTGTTATTGCAACTGAAGGCCCCCCAGTGGGACAAGATGTGGAGGTGGAAGATAGTGATATTGATAATCCTGACCCTGCATAGGCCTAGGCTAATGTATGTGTTTGTGTCTTAGTTTTCAACAATAAAGTATAAAGAAAAAAGTTTTAATCAGAAAAAAAGCTTATAGAATAAGGATATAAAGAAAATATTTTCGTACAGCTATAAAATGTGTTTGTATTTTAAGCTAACAGTTATTAGAAGAGTCACAAAGTTAAAAAAATTAAAAACTTTAAAAAAAGTGATATAGGGTAAAGTTAATTGATTACTGAAGAAAAATTTTTCAATACAGCCTAAGTGTGCAGTGTTTAGACAGTTTACAGTAGCGTACAGTAACATCCCAGGCCTTCACACTCACTCACCACTCACTGACTGATTCACCCAGAGCAACCTCCAAGCCTGAAAGTTCCATTCATGGACAGTGTGCTAGACAGGTGGACCATTTTTTATCTTTTATACTGTATTTTTACTGTACTATTTCTAAATTTAGACGTAGTCAGATACACAAATACATCTTATTGTGTTACAACTGCCTACAATATTTAGTAGAGTACTACTGTGCACAGCTTTGCACCCTAGGAGCTACACCATACAGCCTAGGTGTGTAGTAAACTATACCACATAGGTTTTTGTAAGCATACTCTACGATGTTTGCACATGACACATTTCTCAGAACATATCCCTGTCTTTAAACAACACAACAGTAAACACCACAAAAATGACTTCTGCCTTACACATTTTTAAATGATCAGCCAGGGTTGGGAGGATGGTTCCAAAATGAAAACCAGACTTCAACAACTGAACTTGACTGCATTACTAACATAAACATAACTTTGGAAAACAGTATTCAGCTGGATAGTCTTAAAGCCAAAGAGAAAAAGAAACTGTAGACAAATAACATACTCGATTTATTTTTGTTTCTCAGGAAGGTATGTATTATCACTTCTGTTACTCTGTGAGTACACCACAGCTGAAGAAATAAATATACATCTGGTTTGGTATCACTGTCAGAAAAGAACTCACAAGTAAGGAAAGGGGGAGGGCCAGAATGAATCTTGTGACACTGGATAGGAGCTGGAGGCATCCATATTAATCTGTGGCTTTTAAAACAGGAATATAGGCCAGAAGCGGTGGCTCATGCCTGTGATCCTAGCACTTTGGGAGGCCCACGCAGGTGGATCACGAGGTCAGGAGTTAGACCACCGTGGCCAATATGGTGAAACCCTGTCTCAACTAAAAATACAAAAATAAGCCGGGAGTGGTTGCATGAACCTGCAGTCCCAGCTACTCAAGAGGGTGAAGCAAGAGAATCACTTGAACCTGGGAGGCGGCTGTTGCAGTGAGCCGAGATCACGCCACTGCACTCCAGCCTGGGTGACACAGCGAGACTCTGTCTCAAAATATATATATATATATGTGTGTGTGTGTGTATCTATATTACATACATACATATATACATACATATATTTTTTACAGATAGATACAGAAACAAATGTAGACTTGTATGAGTGAGTGGATTATTGTACATGTATTTCCTCCCTCTGCCTGCTGATTACACAGGATTCTTTCCATGACCCTTCGGAAATCTCTGTGGCCAGCGGCGCCTCTGCTCAGGCTTCGGTGGGCTCATTCTGCCCACTCTGCCTAGCAGGCTGTGCTGGCCCCGTGCTACTGGCCCAGATTCCATGTCCCCTGCAGCTCTATGCTTGGCCTGTGGCTGGGCCAGGCATGCACGGACCTGCTTCTGACTTGGAAATCGACATCTGGATGAGGGGAACGCAGCGGCACCTAAAAACTCAGAGATGCCAGCAACGGCAGAGCCCCAAGGGGTGTTACGGGTCTTGCTCAGGGAGTCTCAAGGTCAGAGCCCCCAAGCACTGTTGCAGCGCTCTCTCCTTCCTGCCACCCACGGCACAGCCAGAATGAATGAAAAATATTTCCAATTGACCTGGATAGTGTTAACATATTTGAATTTATTTTAAAATCAATAAAACAGATTTTTTTTTTTTAAGATGAACTCTCACTCTGTCACACAGCCTGGAGTGTAGTGGCGCCATCTCCGTTCACTGCAACCTCTGTCTCCCAGGTTCAAATGATTCTCCTGCCTCAGCTTCCAGAGTAGATGGGATTACAGGCATGCGCCACCATGCCTGGCTAATTTTTGCATTTTTAGTACAGACAGAGTTTCACCATGTTGGCCAGGCTGGTCTCCAACTCCTGACCTCAGGTGATCCACCTGCCTTGGCCTCCCAAAGTGCTGGGATTACAGGCGTGAGCCACCGCACCTGGCCTGATATTCTGGAAGACATATATAATATGCAAATTTCTAGGAGTAAATTTTGTATAAAAATACATGTCACTATAAACTTCTATAATAGAAATTAGTCACTACTGAAAAAAAGCAAAAAAAAAATCAAGATCTCTACTTTTATTCTTTAAGAGTCTTCATTTCTGAACCTATTCCTATACCACACTAAATTATCTACTTTTATTCTACCTTCCTACTCTGTTACCTACCAGTAGAACTTATTCCTTCACCAGCCTGGACTGCAGCAGTGAGACCCCAACTCTACAAAAATTTTTTTAAAAATGAGTCGACCTTCATGGTGTGTGAATATGGTCCTAGCTATTCAAGAGGCTGAGACCAGAGGATCACTTGAGTCCACAAGTTCAAGTGACTGAACTGTGGAACTTATTCCTTCTAACTACATGTTTATATCCATTAACCAGCCTCTCTTCATTTTTTCATTTCAGTACTTATGGGTTTAACTCATTTTTGTAGTATTTTATAATATTTTAGTGTATAAATGTCCTGTATTTTCTTTTTCCTTTTCGGTTGACACATAATAATTATACATATTTATGGGTATGGAGGGATATTTCTATATACAATATGTAATGATTTAAATCAGGGTGATTAGAATATGTATCACCTCAAACATTTATCATTTCCTCGTGCTGTGAATATCTGAAATCCTCTCTTAGCTTTTTGAACATATGTAACATATTAGTGAAAACTACATTCACTCTACACTGCTTACAGAACATCAGAACTTATTCCTCTTATCTGTAATTTTGTGGCTAAATAACCTCTTCCTATCCTCCCTTCCTGCCTACTTTTCCCATCCTCTAGTAAGTGTAATTCTACTCTCTACTTCTGTGAGCTCAATCTGGTTTTTGGTTTCTTTTTCACTCCCATATGCATGAGAACATGTGATGTTTGTCTTTTTGTGCCTGACTTACTTCATTTAACACAATGTCCTCTGGACTCATCCATGTTGCTGTGAATGGCAAGACTTCACTTCTTCTTATAGCTGAATAACATTCCACTGTATATATACGACACTTTTGTTATCCATTCACCTGTTGATGGACATTTAGGTTGATTCCACATCGGGCGTATTGTGAATAATGCTTCAATAAACATGAGAGTACAGATATCTCTCTGATATACTGATTTCCTTTCCTTTGGATAAATGACCATCATTGAGACTGCTGAATATTATGGTTTTTTATTTCTAGATTTTTAAGAAATCTCTATACTGTTTTCCATCATGGCTGTACTAATTCAAATTGCCACCAAGAGTGTACAAGAGTTCCCGTTACTACGCATCCTTTTCAGAATTTGGGGGTGGTTTTCGTTTTTGTTTTTTTTTTTTTTTTCTTTGGTCTTTTTAATAATGGCCTGAAGAGCTGTATTTCTATACTTTCAATACATATGAAGAGTAAATCGAAATTTCAATTCTAATCCAAAGAGTCTGTTTCATGTATAAATTATTATGTAATTATATCCTTAACAAAAAATAATAATAATCTGGCATTTCACAAATTACTGTGTCCAAAGCAATTTACAAATTTGTACAAGCATGACTTCAAATTTAAATATCATGAAAACCTAAATGTTCATCAACTGTTGAATGGACAGACAAACTGTGGTAGGTCCACACAATGGAATACTGCTGGGAAACAAAAAGAAGCAAAGTTGTAACTGCCACGACATGGATAAGCCTCCGGAACATTACACTCACTGAAAGAAGCCAGACACGAGAGACCACACATTTTGTTCTTTCATTTATATAAAATGTCTAGAAAGGCAAATTTATAAAGACAAGAAGTACATAAGCAGTTGTCTAAGCCTGGAGGTAAGAATAGGGATTAACTGTAAACAGGCACAAATATCTTACTGAAGAGATAAAACGTTCTAAAGCTGATTTCTACTGATGGTTGTACCACTCACTAAAGTTAACGAAAGTCATTTAATTGTACACTTAAATGGGTGCTTTTTTTTTGAGATGGAGTCTCACTCTGTCATCCAGCCACAACACCTGGCTAATTTTTTGTATTTTTAGTAGAGACGGGGTTTCACCGTGTTACCCAGCATGGTCTCCATCTCCTGGCCTTGTGATCCGCCCACCTCGGCCTCCCAAGGTGCTGGGATTACAGGCATGAGCCACCGCGCCTGGTCACTGAGTGCATGTTAAAAAATGTTAAATAAACTTACACAAAGGCTAGTGGGCATAAGTGAGCCTCATCCAACGCTAAAGACCCCCATCTCAGCCTAGATTAACTGTTCTCTGCTTGTCCTTATAGACTCAGTGCTTCCATGAGGTGATTAAAAAAACAGAAACCTTAATTAAAATAATATGTGTTATGAGCTAATGCAGAGACAATACTTAATTCTCTCAGAAACAAAATTTTGGTACTAAATAATCTGAGAATTCTCAGGTCTTTAGGGGAGAAAAGAAAAATTTTCTCTTCTATCCTTCATAGAGTTCTTAACACAGACCCCCACCAAAAATAAATAAATAAATAAATCACAAAACAGTAGAAGCTTAACACGTGGGAGATAACACAGGGAAAGTGAGTGAATCTCTAAAATAGATCTCAAAGGCCTAATTCAAACTTCTCTGTTCAGGTGTCCCTTTCAGTCTTCTGAAGAGAATTATGCTCATGGATCTCAGCTCCTTATTCCCAGTGAAAAATGAAAGTTGGGTCAAAAAGTTCATGGTTAAAAGGAATGTTCTGTAGTTAAAGGAGGACAGAAATATCTATAAGATGGAATATAATACAACCCTTACAAAAACTGAGATAATGCTATATGTATTTGTATTAGTCTGTTTTCACACTGTTAATAAAGACATACCTGAGACTGGGTAATTTATAATGGAAAGAGGTTCAATGGACTCACAGTTCCACGTGGCTGGGGAGGCCGCACAATCATGACAGAAGATGAAGGAACAGCGAAGGGACGGCTTGCATGGCAGCAGGCAAGAGACAGCAAGTACAGGGAACCTCCCCTTTACAAAAGCATCAGATCTCATGAGACTTGATGTTTGTAAAATTACATGGGCCAATGTGTGGAAAACTCCTAGCACAGCATCTTACAAATGATAAGACACTCAAATTTCTTTTCCTTTTCTTCAGGTCATGATCTATCAACAACACAGATCACGTTGCTAAAAGAATTATCTGCAGTGGGAATTTTTAAAAATCTCATTAATATCTTAAATCTCAGAGTTACCTAATGTTTCTGAGTATTACAAGAGAAGAATTGTGCTAAATTTACTTAAAAAAAACACACACACACACACATTACATGAAAAGATAGATTATCTCATGGTCCTCAAATTTGGCACAAGACAGATCCCATTCTCAAGGCCTTAAGGCAAACTCTAGCACTAAAAAGTGTCCATGTGTATACACACACATATATATCATATATATGTATATATAAAATACAGCTTATATTGATGTGTGATGGCTGTAGTTTTGCTGTAAAGTAAATGCCTTAGTGCCAACTCAGGAAGGGATGGTAAAGAATGTATTGTTTCTGTGAACATTAACTGATACTGTGGCTCCTTTAAATTCAGCGAAGAAGATTCTGAAGCCTAGATTGTTCCTATCAGTAAAGAGTGGGTAACAGTTGGCTTTGTCTGTTACTGGTACAAGGATGGGACATAGAGACAAAGATGCCATAAACCTATCACATCAGAAAAGGAAAAAGAAATCTGTAACTTAGAATCTTCAAAAACAAAACAAACCCATCCTTGTTACTTTATAAAAAACAAAGGTTTGCAGGTCACATCTATTAATGAAGTTAACAGAATCAGTCACAGTAAATTCAGATGCCCATTCCTCTTTCTTATATTTTTTCTTTCTTATATTTTTATCTTAATATTTTACGAAGGCTTAACTTTACAGCAACTCACTATAATAAACAAGCTGGCATAATCTATATGCCAATCTCCAAATTATGACATCACTCCATTGTTTCTCAATTAATATTTTACTACAATAACCAATTTATAACCAAAAATACAAGAAATAGTACATTACATTAAACAATACATAATAAAATGGTTCATTCCAAAGTGAAGCTTAAATAGAGTAAGAGTTCACTCATTTAATATTTTTAACTTATTTTTTGTTTCTTTCAACATTTTCTCCTTAGAAACATTCAGATAGCAGGTAATCATCAAAATAGCCATAATATAAGTTGCTTATAGTAATTCACAGCATGCGGATCAGGAATGAGAACAAGAGGTCCATGTTGAAGGTATCAACTGGTAACACACAGAAACAATTTCATGACCCCTTCTGTTCTTCTCATATTTTTAAAGCAGTCTCTGAGCGGAAAAGAAGCCTTTACTTTTCAAGACTCTAATATTTAAGGAGTTCAATCAAAACCCAATGATACACCAAACACGAGCAGCCAGATGCATATCGTTTTGCATTTAGTAGAAAAGTTATCTTCCATGTCGGAAATTCGATCTTAAAAATCCACATTCATATCTGTTTTCTTTTTTTTTTTTTTTTGGAGACAGAGTCTTGCTCTGTCGGCCAGGCTGGAGTGCAGTGGTGCGATCTCGGCTCACTGCAAGCTCCGCCTCCCGGGTTCACGCCATTCTCCTGCCTCAGCCTCCCGAGTAGCTGGGACTACAGGCGCCCATCGTGACGCCTGGCTGATTTTCTGTATTTTTAGTAGAGACGGAGTTTCACCGTGTTCGCCAGGATGGTCTCAATCTCCAGACCTTGTGATCCGCCCACCTCAGCCTCCCCATATTCATATTTAATATTGTCATACTTATCAGATTTAAAAATATATAAAGGGCAATTAATGCTTCCAGGAACCAAAAAATCAGAGGTTAAGCACTATACCACCTTATCTACATTACAAACTGATAGTTCAGTAAAGACCACCAATACCTTTAAAGGCACTCAGAAAACCACAATAAGCTATACAATAAATAAAACAAATACACCATTTGTATCAGAAATATAAAGTGCATAGAGCACACATGCCATAAAGAAAGCAAAAATTCCAAGAGGTTAATCAGTTAAGAACTCAGCAAATCATGGTATCTCCAGAGAAAATGTAATCAGCATTCCATCAGAAAACAATTTTCATTACATTCAAAAGTAGAAAGGTAGCCAGGCACGATGGCTCACGCCTGTAATCCCAGCACTTTGGGAGGCCAAGGCGGGCAGAACACGACATCAGGAGTTTGAGACCAGCCTAGCCAACACGGTGAAATCTCGTCTCTACTAAAAATACAAAAATTAGCTGGGAGTGGTGGCAGGTGCCTGTAGTCTCAGCTACTTGGGAGGCTGAGGCAGGAGAATCGTTTGAACCCAGGAGGCAGGGGTTGCAGTGAGCCAAGATTGCACCATTGCCCTCCAGCCTGGGTGACAGGGTAAGACTCTCGCAAAAAAAAAAAAAAAAAAAAAAAAAACTTATTTAAAATATTTGATAGAGAGCACTATAAAATTAAAGAAAGAAATACTATAAAATTCCAAACCAATTTCACCTCTGGGAAGATCCTAAAGATCTTTTGTGTAAAGTTATCTAACGAGAAATGGAGAAATTAAGTTATTCTGACATCACACTTTTTTTGAAAAAGAAGCTGTCAGTGGATGGTACTACAATATTCAATTAAGTGAACTTTTTCTCAAGACACATTAAAAATAATTCCAGTAACACTCTTTTGGTTGTGTGTTTATCAACCGGAACTCTTCTCAGAAAGTTTCCCTGAGGAGAGATCCACATTTTGACCATGTTTATACCCCGCAGAGTGTCCTGAACACTGGTGGCTCCTGAGAGGTCCTCTAGCCCTCCCTATACCTCTACTAAATGAATGGAAAATTTGTAAAATTTTTACGCTCTAATATAGGAATTGGTAACATAGTAGCCGTATTCAGATGTCACTTTTTTAAAGGGGTTTACTTCAATTTGCCAGTCTCTTTGCTCTGTTTATTCTCTAGTTTAAAGGTAGAAAAGGGTACTTTGAAGTAACAACTGTTTCTGAAACTTGCATATGTATCTCACTTATATATAAAATCAGTATAACAACAAGAACTTAAGAATTACTGTTGCCAAATGTTAAATTAATATTCCAAAGATTTAATATGAATTTTAAGTTTGCTAGGATTTCCTTATTCATAAAAATTAATAAAGGAAGCAGTGAATTCACATAAACACATCAACATTAAATTCTACATTGAAAATACCAGAACTGTTTCTCCATAAGAAACTTAACTATCCCCTTGCAGTAATAATTTTAAGAATTCTAATGTTAGATGTTGCTATACCTTAATTTTATCAGAGAAAACATCATGCAGTATATTGAAATATTTTGCATTTGATACTTGTGGTAAGAACAAAATTGGATCAGAGAAGGTATGGAATTTTACGAATTTCAAAGTATGCTATGAAATAAATTCCATGCCTAAAATGTAAAGCCCCTCATAAAAACAATGATACTAAATACATTAAACTGATTATAACTTATTCAACACATCTTAATATACCTTAAAATTTTTCAAAAGAAAAATAGTTAAATCATATAAACATACTTGTGTGTTTAACAGCAACAAAAATAAAAACAGCTAGGAAATAAAGAGCATAATAATGCAATAAAATATTAGAGACTAAAATGAAACATGGTCAGTGACTAGTAAGAAAATTCTATCACAACGGTAAGTGGAATGATAGAAGGTAATAGATTCATAGTAATATATTATCACAAAAGCATATCTGTTTGTTCATAAAGATAAGTCATGAAGTCATGTAAATAGTTGAAAATGGTCTTTTTGTTTTGGGAGTTACTCTGTTTTATTTTTAATAGACAGTAAAAACATGTTTTTTTTTTTAATGTTTGTTGTCCCCCTGACAATTTTTCACTATAAAATTGCTTAAGTACAATACCCTACTGTCAAAAGACAGTATCATTATAATGGGAACCATGATAATTTCTCTGAAAGAGTCAAAATACGAAGTCATTTTAATCAGGGACAGTCATAAAATGGGTCAAATGAGCATCCCATTTTTTTTTTCACCACTGCATTAGCTTCTGTCGCCATTTTTCTTGAACTCTTTCATATCCTTCTGTTGGACATTCATTTATAAATAAATATCTCATTTTAAAACAAGTACCAGATATAAGAAATGAGGGCAGCTGTTAAAAGCTGAGAGGAAAATCTACTTCCAGCTATACACAGCCATCTGGCCTGCCTCTCTTGGGAACACAGATCCAAGCAAGATGGCTATTACCAGTGTAAATGAGTATAGCAAGTACTCTATTGTAATAATATATTATATCATAAAATTATCTTGCACTGCTTTAGAAGCCATTGTGTATAACTCTTCACTATCAATGGCAATATATTATGTGTCACAGCTGAAAAAAATTTTACTAACAGAATGTGGGAAAACAAAACCACATAACTATACTCATAAATTATACTCATAAATTGCAAAACTGAGTTAATTTTTTCAGAGACTTTATTCTTGATTCACACAAATCAGTCAGTAAAATATATAATGCTTACATTGTTAAAACTAAGAAAAATTCAATAGAATCCAACAGAAAATCAGCCAAGAACAAAGCTTTAAATGTACTTTAAAAAATTTCCAATGCTTGTTTTTCATCAACTTAAATAGTGTTTAGTTCTACCAAGTTTCTTCCAAATGGCAAGAGCAAGTCAAGTTTTTTGGGGTAGAATCAAAGATTTCTTTTGGTTATTTTGTATAAAGGTATATGTATTAGCCAGTTTTTGCACTGCTATAAAGAAATACTCACGACTGGGTAATTTATAAAGGAAAGAGGTTTAATTGACGGACAGTTATGCATGGCTGGAGAGGCCTCAGGAAACTTACAATCATGATGGAAGGGGAAGATGGCACATCTGACATGATGGCAGGCAAGAGAAGTGAAGTGCAAGCACAGGAGAAACTGCCACTTTTAAAACCATCAGATCTCACGAGACTCACGCACTATCACAAGAACAACATCGGGGAAACCATCCCCATAATCCAATCATCCCCCATCAGGTTCCTCCTGTGACACATGGGAATTACAAATGAAGATGAGATTTGGATGGGGACACAGAACCAAACCATATCAATATACAAAGGTGAAAATCTCTGAAGACACTTCTTACATTGCACGCACTTCATGTGGAAGACTGAGTAATATTAGAGATAAGATTCTAGGCTCACCCCTAGCCCTAGGATGTCCCTACTATTGTTCAATTTATCCCTGTAAGATAAACAACTATTTTATATTGGAATTTACTGTTTACAAAAAGCACCAATAAAATGTACCAAAGCAAGCAAAAAAATTAAGGAATTCAGCACACATTAGACCGTCACGGAAAAGAGAGGAACCTCTTGAAGGTAAAATATAATCAAAAACTGAATCAAAATAAGGAACTCAGGAAAAGAGAAGCTATGGATAAAATTCGGCCAACAGATGAATCAAAAATCAAGAACTCAGGAAATAAGCTATGGTAAAAGACTAAATATTGAATATAGTGCTAATTAAAAGGAATACATTTAAATGTAAAACCAAGAATAAACAACTCTAGCATTGATTGTTATAGACATTCTCACCATTCTGGTTTGCCAAGGAAACCCCAAACTGCACTTGCTGCATCGTTGCACAGCTATCAAAAATATTCCAGTTCAGATAAATTATATGGGCATTCAAGATATGACACTTACATTACGTTCCATAACTAGACAAAATAATTTAACAAATATCTGCTGACAGGGGAGAGAACGAGGGAGGAAATGTCAAAGTCCAAAATTTCTACATTTTTAAGAGCATATAGTCAATCAATATAGGTTTCACTGAAACACAGTGCTGTTTAAAATAACAATTCACGTTATGCATATTGAAGGAAGGACACTTGTCTCCAGCTTACTTTAAAATGCATTTAAAAAGAAAGAATGGTTGCTGATATGTAAGATGGAGTTGCGATAAAGCAAGCACAGTCAACTGTTAATTGTAGTCCACACCTGGGTATTCACTATAAATTCTCTCAACTTACCTTTATGTTTGAAAAGTTCATAACAAAATGTTAGAGGAGAAGTAAATTTTACTTAGTGACAGTTGTTTCTAGGGGGTGAAATGTTTCAATAAAATTCTTTGTCATCTTTATTTCTATTTTGCTTTGTTATAATAAATTATTTTACAAATGTATGTAAACTGTACACACACTTTACAAATGTATAACCATAGTTTGTAAATGAGTTGCCTGTTTTGATCCACTTATAAGTTTCTATCACTAAATTATAAATTCTTGAGAGCCCAGAACTGCCTTTATCATCACTGTATGCCCAGTGACCAGGCCGGTGCCTGCCTCATTAAATAAGCATCTATATATAACTAATTAAGTAATGAAACAAATGTATTGAAAATACAGAAATAGAATTAACACAGCTCTCTCCTGGTCCACACATTTCCTTGGTTCAGACACCCTCCCCCAACCATTTGTGGCAGGAGAAATATCCTTTTTAAAACATTTGGGATTATGATCAGAGAGAACAGCCCAGGGTAAAAGCTTACTACTGAAACTAGCGGGTAGTCTGCACATGAGATACCATGTTTAATGCTAATATTAACTGGAAAAATATACTATAAAACATTGTGCTATGTGTTTAATAAAACACATAATGTTTTATTAAAAATACCACTGGAAAACGCACTGTATCAAGGAATACAATATGGCTATGCACTGTTAACATCTTTCAAGAAGTCACATTTATAATACATATGAAGTTTTAAATGTGTGTTTCCTTTAGTTCAGCAATGTCCTTTCTAGGAATTTACCCTAAAAAAACAATCAGACAAAGTACACATGTATATATATATAATGATATTCACTGAAGCACCGTTTATAATTCCAAGTATTTGGATATAATATTTACGCCTACAGAGAGGAATCTGATTACATCATAATATGGTATGAAACAAGACAGTATTACAGTTATTTAACAAGATGAAACAGACTTACCTACAAGAATATCCACAATTTGTGTGTACCTATTCACTCATTAACTTTTTTACATACATGCTGAATATTTGAAATAATATAGAACAATGGGAAGGTTAGGGGCACCCACATAGTCAAAAATCATGTGTAAGTTTTGACCTCCCAAAAACTGACTACTAAAAGCTTACCGTTGACCAGAAGCCTTACCAATAACATAGTCAATTAACACCTATTTTGTACATGTATTATAAACAATATTCTTACAATAAATTAAGCTAAAGTTATTTAAAAATCATAAAACAAAATACATTTATAGTACTGTACTGTATTTACTCATACTGTTAAGTTTCTGTCACCTACTTACAAGATGAATCATCTGTTTAAAATGGGCGCAACCAAAGGTACAGATTGCAATCTATGCTATCTATCAAGCAATTCAACTTTTTCTTGTAGTATCTTGACTTTTGTCTGCTTCTTGGGAGCACTTCCAGCATCACTAGTGGCATTTTGTATGGGTCCCATGGTGTTACTCAAGCTTTACACTATTACACTAAACAGAATGAAAAATACAGGGGAACCTCGGGTGATCACTGTTTAATGCAATATGCAACTCACTGGAGAGATGAAATGCCCACATGGAGATGATCCGTGTCATAAGGCATGTTAAGTGGCTACTGCAACACTTAAGCTCACCCCAGTAGCAACAGAACGTGGCTACAAAGTCATGACAGTAGCCTATTATGTACCACAGTTAATTTTAGGCAGGTATGATTTAATATGGCAACCTTATGTTTACATTTCTCTCAACTGCAAGTGGTGCCATGTGTGATTTGTAACTGTGTGTCTAAGTTTTGATAAGTTTTGACCTTTTTATAATAGACTTGCGTATATTTTATAGTAATAAATGATGAAAATAGACTAGTATGTACATACATTTTATGCCCTCTTGACATACTTTTTTCTCCATTTTTTTGGTATTTGTAGGCAATGCACTCCATCTGAGAATGTTTCTGAATTGTCACAGATCTTCATAAAATTTTCCAATATATTGATTTGAAAAAAATATATGTATAAATAGACCCACGCAGTTCATACCCATATTATTCAAGGGTCAACTGTGTAGCAAATTGATAATGGTTTCCTTCTAGAGGAGAAGATATATGATTATATTTTTACTTTAAAATAATGTGATTTGAAATTTTTACCTGTATTGCTTTACAAACAATAGAACAACAGTTATTGCCAGTTCGAGACAGTTTAAGAGACATCCAAAAAAAAAGAGTAGCTAAAAGACAAGTAATTTTGATTCCTCTAGAAGAAGATATGAAACAAAGCCAGACAGCAGCATTAGTTACCCTGTGCTTCTTTGCTGTTCCTATACTAATCTTCCCATCTATTGATTGATTCTACTCTTTTGGAAGCTATGTTCACTTCACGCTTGGGGTCAGGCTGCTATGTGAGAAAATGAGGATGTTCCATTATATTCTAACTTCCACAGTCACTACTACATTCATCTTTATTGACTAACACCTTAGCTCATTTCAGTAAAAATGACCTGGAGTATCAGAACTTCTCTACAATAACCAGAGTTTTATGTATCTCTCTACCAAAAAACTGAAGAAAGCAATCCCAGATATTTCAAAACTAATTTAGTGAACCATTAAAGAAAGAGAGATACAAGAAACCAATATAAGCCCAAGAAATAAAACCATTTTCCTGGGTCTTGTAAGATAAAGTTTTGAGATTCTCTGGTGATAAAAATGCCAAATATAGAAAAATTTAGGGCTATTAAGTTACTGCAGAGTACCACAGTCCTAACCATATTCAGGGAGTTTACATTCTGCTACCATAAATATCAACCACTGTTCAAAGGCTTACTTTGACATTCTAAATAGAAGATCAAAATGCAACAAAGACTTGGCATTAACTAGAAAACAATCAATTCAGTAATTATTGAGTAACCCACATGTACCTGAAGCGAATGACAAAAGTTAATCCCCTTTGCAACTGATAATCTATCTTGGTGCCACTTGTATTTTTATTAAAATATTTATTTACAATAATTAGAAGAAAATATTTTCTTGTTAATAACTATTATTTTGAGAATTTTGGGAACCATTTTAGTGCAGAAAAGTACAAATAATAATAAAACAAACACCCATGTACTCATCAATGACAATTATCATTGAATAAGGTCTGTTTATTTGCAATCTATTTGGTTTATTTCTTAACATAAATAATTAAAATACTACAGGTACATCTGAATTCCTTTATCCCATCTTACTCTCCCTCTCTTCCACTAAACTAAAAACATTTTTCTCAAACCTGTCTTTATGTGTATATAAAGACACACACATAAACAGGTACATAAAATCACAAACCATACAATAAAATGTGACATATGGCTTTAATTTGCATAATACTCTGTCTCAATATCATATTAAAACTTCTAATTCAAACTTTTGTTTTAGAAACCTCTGCATATTGACGATTATAGGTAAGTCATTTATTTCCATTGCTGTAGGGCACCCCATCATATTAATATATTACATGTTTCCATTTCTCTTAATAATGGTCACGTAAGATTTCTCACTTTTCTTATAATCAGTAATAGAATCATTATCACTGTTCATGAGTGAAAGTCACTCTAAAAGGGTTCTCAAAATGGCATTTTAGTTGAGTTAGTTCTATGATTCTAACTCAAGGAGCTGATGAAAGGGGGAAAAAACATCTTCATTTACATAAGCCTCTAAAATTTAACATTTCAATTATAAGTGGAGGCAAAAAAAAAAATTAGAATTAGCAGTCCCTGTGACTTGGTAAACCACAGGCATCACAGGTATTTTCCTATTCCATTCCATTTGTTGCTGATATCTCAAGATATAGTTCATGTTCATCATTTTGAAATTGTAACAGTTATCAGACCTGTCACTAAATTCTTGTTATAAAATTTCTTCATAAAAATATTACTATATATTTTTATACTGTGATGATATTTCAATATGACTATCTTTTATAATCCTGTATATTGTATGTATTTAAAAAATTTTTCTGCAAAGAAGTACACTGGCTTCATTCACCAGACTGTCAAATATGCCCATGGAATACAAAAACTTACTAACCAATTACAAGATATTGCCAAACTGTTTTTCCAAACTAACTCCTACCAGCAACATGTGGGTTCCCATTTTCCCACATACTTATCAACACTAATACTGTCAGACATTTTGCATTCTGTTGCCAGGGTGATAAGTAACAAATAGCATCTCAATATTCTTCTAATTTTCATATCCATGATTAATGATATTATACATATATTGTTTATTAACAACTCAAGTTCTGGTAATAAACTCTGATCGGATTATCTATTTTTCAACTGGGTTCTCATTTCTTATTAATTTGTTCCTTATTGGTAATTAACTAGTAATGTATTAGTAATTAACTACATGTGTGGCAACTATGATATCGTCTGTCTAGGACTTGACATATCAATTTACTTATGGTCTCCTTTGTCACAAAGACTTTTGTTTTTTACTGTGGTCCAACTGAATCCATTTAGTTGTAACTTGTACTCCTCTGAGTCTTATTTCAAAAGATCTTCCCTACCTTGATATTATAAAATATTCCCCTAATTTACTAACATTAAAGTTTTATTAACAGTTAGGTTTTTATTTTTTATTTATGTTATATGGTAATAATCTACTTTTACTTTTCCATGGATCACTTTCAGTTCCACTTTTCTTTGTATAAAATGAATGCAATTAATAACAAGTTATAATAAAAATTGCCAATATAAGTTAAACTCACACTCCATATTAGGTTCCATACAACCCACATTTTGTGTGTATGTATACACACATATACATACACATATATATATACACATACACACATAATATTTTAATTTTCACAGCCCAAAAAGAGAGCAACTATTACAACTCCATTCAACAAGATTAGGCAATTTGCACAATATCACAAAGATAGGTACTTGTGACTGTCTGACTGCAAACCCCATGTTACTTATCTCAGACCTGCATTACTTCCTCCTTCCACCAAGAGAAATCCCCTCTAAATAAACACAATACTTTTCACAAATAGATGTAAAATGTAAGATGTAAAAAAGTGAAACCCATTTGATAAACTGTGGAGAAATAAAACCTATTTAGTATTTTTCCTCATAACTGTATTAAAATTCATGATGGAAATTTTGTCCAGACAAATCAAACTTTAATCATATATTCTCTGCTAGAATCCACAAAAACTAAATAGTTCTGCACGAACAACAGGCAATAAGAAAACAGATTTATTCATAAGAGAAGTCCTATATATAGGCTGAGTATCCCTCATCCAAAATGCTCAAGAACAGAAGCATTTTGGATTTCAGACTTTTTTCAGACTTCGGAATATTTTCAGGATGGCTACTGACGGAGCATCCCGATTCTTAAAATCCGAAATCCAAAATGCTTCAATTAGCATTTCCTTTGGGCATCATGTCAGTGCTCAAAAAGTTTTGGGCTTAGGGTCAGATTTCAGACAGACATCATATTTTTAGATCAGGGATGCTCAATTGATACAAATTATAATGAACAAATAAATGCTAGTTCTGCGTGTCAGTTAATTCTGGAAACTAAAAAAATACAATATAAATAACCACAATATTATATGAATATATTCTCATATAATATATACACACAACACAAATATATCCATAAAAACTGATAGAAAGCAAGTCACAAAGTCTCAAAACCCATAAATACTTCAGAAACTCACGCAAGCTCTTAATCAGTACCATTCATTACATTAGAACCAACATTACTATACATACTACCACTGCACATTTCTTTACTTTCTTCTCAGTCTCCTAAGATTTGCCTTGAACCTAATAATAAAGCAATGCCCCTACTGCTACAGAATAGATTTTATAAATATACAATAAACTTAAGAAAAAGGTATCAAATTTAAATATAAATAATTATGGAAGTAACCCAGTTTCTACCCCTGATCAGCTGTGTGGACTCCAGCTTATTAACTTGTAAAACCACCAAAAATTCTCCAAAGAAAGCATCTGAGTTTTGCTGTAATGTTTTGGGTTGCCAGGTTCTGCCACTAGAAGCGAGTCACTACTAAATTATTTCTTGTTCATTGTGCCTGGATCTCTCCCTGGATTCATTCAACTATAAACCTGCTGCTTTAGATACTTAGGCCTTGCATCTCTACTACAGGTGCATACGGATCCAAGAATGATTTGAGGAAATTTTTTTTATAGGTAAGGGGGAGGAGACAACAGATTTTATAGACTGACAAATACAAATATAAATTACCCAGCCATGATAATAAATTCAAACACTGCCTGTTAAAATAACAGTCTTTGGAAATGAGTTAAGAACTCCTCCTCCTAAGAATCTTTTAGGTAACAGACTAACCTTAATCTTGCTACCCACAGATACTATAACAAATCTGCTGACCTTTATCAAAGTTAATTCATATTTCACAGTTCTCTAGTGTTACAGCTTGCAATCTGAATTACTTCTCTTGATTTCAGTGAACTTGTGTATTTCTTCTGAGAAAAAAATATTATTTCCACTAAATACAAAGTATTTAGTACAGTATCTGTACACACTGGCTCTCAATATGTAATATTATTATTCTGTAATTTGGGTTCATCATTTCTAATGTTATTAAACAATTTTACACTGATAGCACATTCAACTAATCTACAAAGAATAAAATTCCTTTATAAGCAAGATCAATAATGCTAACAAAATAAACATTAAAAAGTTTAGAATCTATAGCTAGTAGCTGAGCTATTTGTTGAGAGGGTGCAAGAAGACAGAGTGAGTTTAATTCTTAACTTACATGGCAAAACAGTATCTCATACTTCGTATCTTATAACCATTACTGAGTCACCTCCTCAAATGTTCATGTATATTTATCCCTCTCCCCTATCTCCCATCCAATTTATTTTAATCTGTAACCCACTAAGACAAAGCAAATAAGAATAAAACAGTATCTTCTACTTGCCTAACAAACTTAACAGTCACAATAATGATAAAAATGTAATGAAGAGAAATTTACGCACAAAATAACTAAGAATCACTACCCAATTCTAATTTTCCTTTCAGTGGGTTAGATTATGTTCATATTCTCTAAGCCTACTGACATCCTTATCAAACCTGTTTGTCCTTAGATGAAGCATCTCTATTTTTTATTCTAATTCAGTATTCAACGTTTTTCTTAATTACTATTACTACCACAATATTATTTTATTTTGCTGTCATTACAAAGGCCATTATTCTCCCTATTGTCAAATGGTCTTCCATAGAGTATAGCTTTCAAAAGAAAATATATTTAGAAAATGAATTAGAATTTTATAGGACAAAAGCTTACAAAACAATTGTTTTGTTTTAAAAAGCATTGTTCATGTCCCCACTATCACTTGTTTTCAACATCATACTGGGAGTCCCAGTTAATGCAGTAAGACAAGATAATGAAATATAAGGTACACAGATTACCAAAGAAGACATAAAACTGTCTTTGTTTGCAGATGGCATGACTGTCTTGCAGAAAATTCAAAAGAATCAACAAGAAACCTCTTGGAACTAGTAACTGATGACAGACAAAGTTTATGTGGAGAAGTAAAAAAGCCATTATAGCCAACCAACATTTAAAGAGAAGAACAAACTTGGAGGATACTTCCCAACTCCAACCTCAAGATACACTACAAAGTTACAATAATAAAGACAGTGGGATACTGGCAAAATAACAAACAGATCAATAGTACAGAATAGAGGGCCAAGAAACAGACTGGCATAATCAACTGATCTTTGACCAAAAAAAAAAAAAAAAAATCCACAGGCAATACAATGGAACAAAGATAATCTCAACAAATGATGCTAGAACAGCTGGATATCTACATGCAAAAAAATGAATGTAGACTTTACATCCTTCACAAAAGTTAATTCTGTATGAATCAGACCTAAATGTGAAATGCGAAACTATAAAACCACCAGAACATAGCATAAAAGAAAACCTAGATAACTGGGTATAGCGATGACTTTTTAGATATACCAAAGGCAGGATCCATGAAATAAATAATAAACTAGACTTCATTAAAATTCATTAAAATTTAAAACTTCATTAAAATTTAAAATCCAAAAGAAATGGTCAAAGAAATAAGAAGACAACCCACAAACGGGGGGAAAATATTTGCCAAAGATACATCTGATAAAGAACTGTTACAAAAATATACAAAGACCTCTTAAAACTCATCAATAAGAGCAAACAACCCAATTTTAAAATGGCCAGGAGACCTTAAGAGACATCTCACCAAAGAGGATACACAAATGGCAACCAGCACATAAAAAGATGCTCCACATTACATGTCATTAGGGAAATGCAAATTAAGACAATTATAAACCTATTAGAATGACCAAAATCCAGAGCACTGACATCAACTGCCAGAGAGGATGTGTAGCAGCAGGAACTCTCATTCACTGCTGGTAGGAATACAGCACGGTACAGAGAGTTTGGCAATTTCTTACAAAATTACCATAATTTTAACCACTTGATCCAGCAAACGCATTCCTTGGGATCTATTCAAAAGGAATTTACCACTTATGTCTACATAAAAACCTGTAAATTGGTGTTGATAGCACCTTTATTCATAACTGCCAAAACTCAGAAGCAACCAAGACATCCTCTGGTAAATGAATGGGTAAACAAACTGGTACACCCAGACAATAGATTATTCAGTGCTATAAAGAAAGAGCTATCAAACCATGAAAAAACATAGAGAAAACTTAAATGTACATTATTAAATGAAAAAGGCCAATCTGAAAAGGCTATGTACTGTATGATTCCAACTTTATGACATTCTGAAAAAGGCAAAACTATGAAGACAGTAAAAAGATCAGTGGTTGCCAGAGGTTGGAGACTGGAGGAGGAGGAGGTATTAACAGGTGAGAGAGAGAGAAGTTTTAGGGCATTATTCATTATAATGATGGATACACTTCATTATACATTTATCCAAACCCATGGAATATACAACACCAAGAATGAACCCAAATACACTACAGACTTCGGGTAATTATGATGTATCAATGTAGGTTCATGAATTTTAACAAATGTACCACATTGGTAGGAATATTGATAATGATGGAGATGATGCATGCATGGAGGCAAGAGATATACAAAAAAATCTCTGTACCTTCATCTCAACTTTGCTATGAATATAAATCTACTGCAAACAAAAAGGTATTTTATTTTTAATGGTAAAGTATCATGCAAAAATATGTATTGAAAAAGAAAAAAGCCAGAAGAAAAACTTTCAATGTATTAATTAATAAACATTTGGATGGAGTGCGAGGACATGGAAGAGATAAGGTTCTAGATAACGACAAAGATCACATAAAATCCCAATTGATATTATGCTCTCCAAACTCTTGCCTCCAACCAGATTTACTCAACCAGAAACTCCTGAAGTAACTTGATGCTCAAAGCAATTATTTACGTTGAATCTAGAAACAACACACTAACGTGAAAAACAATTTGAAAATATCAATCTTAGGACACAGAATAAGTGTTATGTGTGCATGTGTATAAATATACACATATAAATGCTGATCAATAAACATTTACTATATACTATTATCTAAAATTAAGGGACAATATTAACTAATGCTTTTTCCCCATTACCAATTGAGAATTCCAAATGCCTTAAAAATGTGGGCCATACTCATTTCTGACGAATGATAAAGTACGAAATCATTAGAGGTCAAGAAATTAAGACTTAGCCGTATGCTTTCAAGTGTATGTCTTAATTCTAATGTCAGATATCTGGTCATTTTCAAAGAACAAATTCATGAAGGTTTTGTTTTTCTAACTACTGTCAATCTAATATCAATGTGTATTTAGCTTACTATACATATCCAATGCTCAAAGCTTATACAAGCAGTATTTTAGATGTATTTTATAGGCTTGATTCTTTTAAAAAATGATTTGCAAAGAATTTTATTTAACTTAAAGTTCATTGTGCCAAACAGAATAATTTAAAGAAAAAGAAAAAATGTGTGAATGTTCTCAATAAATTAGCAAAGCATAACTGAAAAACATACACATACTAGCAACTAGTATTTAGGAATGCAGTGTCCAATTGGCTCAAGAAGAATATGAAGTTTACCTTGAGGAAAAGCTTCCCAGATTATACTCTGCTGAACCAAATGATATTAATTTAGATCTCTTAAGATCTAAAGGCCACAGGCTTCAAAATCAGTGTAGACAGATCCTGGGTTGGACTGAGAGAAACTTAAATCACCTCCATTAAAATCTGCAGCAAATCTCTATTATCAAATTAGCCTCTCTTTCTACTGTCATGATTCTGACCTTGGACAAGGTGCTACCTCATCTCCATATTCTATTTATCACTGTATCTCTGACCTCTTCCTATTGTACTACCCCTGCTGACATTATCAGACAAGTCGGAATTCTGCTGAACTGACCCAGTTTTTCTTTAGCCTTCCACAACTATGTACTAACTTTCAATTGGTGCCACCTAACCGAGCTTTAAATTGGACTATTAACCTTGTTACCTACCACACAGTATCTATCACAACCTCCAGTCAACTATGTTAAATCAAGAAAGATCTTCTATTATTTGAAGTAATAATTAAGTAAAATTAGAAGATTTTTATTTCATTTAACATTTAGGGAAGGGAGAAAAAGTTATCAGTAACACAACTATATTCAACCCCAACCAAAACATTATATCCAATCAGTAAAGAAATAAACTCTCCGAATACTCACACCACATCTCCCACTCTCAACACCTCTTTATAAATCAATTAAATAAAATCAACTAAAGAAAAATATAACTGTAATTAACGTATGAAGACATCCACATAACAATGTTAAAATTAACGTTACAACTTACAGTGTGTCCCACAGTATCTTAAAATTATAGTCATTCCTCAGTATACACAGGGTATTGGTTCTAGGATACCCCACATGCCAAAATCTGCATATACTCCAGCCCAGCAGTTGGTCTTGCAGAACTTGCATATAAGAAAAGTCGGGAGGGGGGCGGAGCAAGATGGCCGAATAGGAACAGCTCCAGTCTCCAACTCCCAGCGCGAGCAACACAGAAGACCGGTGATTTCTGCATTTTCAACTGAGGTACTGGGTTCATCTCACTGGGGAGTGCCGGACGATCCGTGCTGGTCAGCTGCTGCAGCCGGACCAACGAGAGCTGAAGCAGGGCGAGGCATTGCCTCACCTGGGAAGCGCAAGGGGGAAGGGAGTCCCTTTTCCTAGCCAGGGGAACTGAGACACACAACACCTGGAAAATCGGGTAACTCCCACCCCAATACTGCGCTTTAAGCAAACAGGCACACCAGGAGATCATATCCCACACCTGGCCGGGAGGGTCCCACACCCACGGAGCCTCCCTCATTGCTAGCACAGCAGTCTGTGATCTACCGGCAAGGCAGCAGCGAGGCTGGGGGAGTGGCGCCCGCCATTGCTGAGGCTTAAGTAGGTAAACAAAGCTGCTGGGAAGCTCGAACTGGGTGGAGCTCACAGCAGCTCAAGGAAACCTGCCTGTCTCTGTAGACTCCACCTCTGGGGACAAGGCAATAACAAACGCAGCCGAAACCTCTGCAGACGCAAACGACTCTGTCTGACAGCTTTGAAGAGAGCAGTGGATCTCCCAACACGGAGGCTGAGATCTGAGAAGGGACAGACTCCCTGCTCAAGTGGGTCCCTGACCCCTGAGTAGCCTAACTGGGAGACATCCCCCACTAGGGGTAGGCTGACACCCCACACCTCACAGGGTGGAGTACACCCCTGAGAGGAAGCTTCCAAAGCAAGAATCAGACAGGTACACTCGCTGTTCAGAAATATTCTATCTTCTGCAGCCTCTGCTGCTGATACCCAGGCAAACAGGGTCTGGAGTGGACCTCAAGCAATCTCCAACAGACCTACAGCTGAGGGTCCTGACTGTTAGAAGGAAAACTATCAAACAGGAAGGACACCTACACCAAAACCCCATCAGTACATCACCATCATCAAAGACCAGAGGCAGATAAAACCACAAAGATGGGGAAAAAGCAGGGAAGAAAAGCTGGAAATTCAAAAAATAAGAGCGCATCTCCCCCGGCAAAGGAGCGCAGCTCATCGCCAGCAACGGATCAAAGCTGGATGGAGAATGACTTTGACGAGATGAGAGAAGAAGGCTTCAGTCCATCAAATTTCTCAGAGCTAAAGGAGGAATTACGTACCCAGCGCAAAGAAACTAAAAATCTTGAAAAAAAAGTGGAAGAATTGATGGCTAGAGTAATTAATGCAGAGAAGGTCATAAACGAAATGAGATGAAAACCATGACACGAGAAATACGTGACAAATGCACAAGCTTCAGTAACCGACTCGATCAACTGGAAGAAAGAGTATCTGCGATTGAGGATCAAATGAATGAAATGAAGCGAGAACAGAAACCAAAAGAAGAAAAAGAAATGAACAAAGCCTGCAAGAAGTATAGGATTATGTAAAAAGACCAAATCTACGTCTGATTGGGGTGCCTGAAAGTGAGGGGGAAAATGGAACCAAGTTGGAAAACACTCTTCAGGATATCATCCAGGAGAACTTCCCCAACCTAGTAGGGCAGGCCAACATTCAAATCCAGGAAATACAGAGAACGCCACAAAGATACTCCTCGAGAAGAGCAACTCCAAGACACATAATTGCCAGATTCACCAAAGTTGAAATGAAGGAAAAAATCTTAAGGGCAGCCAGAGAGAAAGGTCGGGTTACCCACAAAGGGAAGCCCATCAGACTAACAGCAGATCTCTCGGCAGAAACTCTCCAAGCCAGAAGAGAGTGGGGGCCAATATTCAACATTCTTAAGAAAAGAATTTTAAACCCAGAATTTCATATCCAGCCAAACTAAGTTTCATAAGTGAAGGAGAAATAAAATCCTTTACAGATAAGCAAATGCTTAGAGATTTTGTCACCACTAGGCCTGCCTTACAAGAGACCCTGAAGGAAGCACTAAACATGGAAAGGAACAACCGGTACCAGCCATTGCAAAAACATGCCAAAATGTAAAGACCATCGAGGCTAGGAAGAAACTGCATCAACTAACGAGCAAAATAACCAGTTAATATCATAATGGCAGGATCAAGTTCACACATAACAATCTTAACCTTAAATGTAAATGGGCTAAATGCTCCAATTAAAAGACACAGACTGGCAAACTGGATAAAGAGTCAAGACCCATCAGTCTGCTGTATTCAGGAGACCCATCTCACACGCAGAGACATACATAGGCTCAAAATAAAGGGATGGAGGAAGATTTACCAAGCAAATGGAGAACAAAAAAAAGCGGGGGTTGCAATACTAGTCTCTGGTAAAACAGACTTTAAACCATCAAAGATCAAAAGAGACAAAGAAGGCCATTACATAATGGTAAAGGGATCAATTCAACAGGAAGAGCTAACTATCCTAAATATATATGCACCCAATGCAGGAGCACCCAGATTCATAAAGCAAGTCCTTAGAGACTTACAAAGAGACTTAGACTCCCATACAATAATAATGGGAGACTTCAACACTCCACTGTCAACATCAGACAGATCAACGAGACAGAAAGTTAACAAGGATATCCAGGAATTGAACTCATCTCTGCAGCAAGCAGACCTAATAGACATCTATAGAACTCTCCACCCCAAATCAACAGAATATACATTCTTCTCAGCACCACATCGTACTTACTCCAAAATCGACCACGTAATTGGAAGTAAAGCACTCCTCAGCAAATGTACAAGAACAGAAATTATAACAAACTGTCTCTCAGACCACAGTGCAATCAAACTAGAACTCAGGACTAAGAAACTCAATCAAAACCGATCAACTACATGGAAACTGAACAACCTGCTCCTGAATGACTACTGGGTACAGAACGAAATGAAGGCAGAAATAAAGATGTTCTTTGAAACCAATGAGAACAAAGATACAACATACCAGAATCTCTGGGACACATTTAAAGCAGTGTGTAGAGGGAAATTTACAGCACTAAATGCCCACAAGAGAAAGCAGGAAAGATCTAAAATTGACACTCTAACATCGCAATTAAAAGAACTAGAGAAGCAAGAGCAAACACATTCGAAAGCTAGCAGAAGGCAAGAAATAACTAAGATCAGAGCAGAACTGAAGGAGATAGAGACACAAAAAACTCTCCAAAAAATCAATGAATCCAGGAGTTGGTTTTTTGAAAAGATCAACAAAATTGACAGACCACTAGCAAGACTAATAAAGAAGAAAAGAGAGAGGAATCAAATCGACGCAATTAAAAATGATAAAGGGGATATCACCACCGACCCCATAGAAATACAAACTACCATCAGAGAATACTATAAACACCTCTACGCAAATAAACTGGAAAATCTAGAAGAAATGGATAATTTCCTGGACACTTACACTCTTCCAAGACTAAACCAGGAAGAAGTTGAATCCCTGAATAGACCAATAGCAGGCTCTGAAATTGAGGCAATAATTAATAGCCTACCAACCAAAAAAAGTCCAGGACCAGATGGATTCACAGCTGAATTCTACCAGAGGTACAAGGAGGAGTTGGTACCATTCCTTCTGAAACTATTCCAATCAATAGAAAAAGAGGGAATCCTCCCTAACTCATTTGATGAGGCCAACATCATCCTGATACCAAAGCCTGGCAGAGACACAACAAAAAAAGAGAACTTTAGACCAATATCCCTGATGAACATCGATGCAAAAATCCTCAATAAAATACTGGCAAACCGGATTCAGCAACACATCCAAAAGCTTATCCACCATGATCAAGTGGGCTTCATCCCTGGGATGCAAGGCTGGTTCAACATTCGCAAATCAATAAACATAATCCAGCATATAAACAGAACCAAAGACAAGAACCACATGATTATCTCAATAGATGCAGAAAAGGCTTTTGACAAAATTCAACAGCCCTTCATGCTAAAAACGCTCAATAAATTTGGTATCGATGGAACGTACCTCAAAATAATAACAGCTATTTATGACAAACCCATAGCCAATATCATACTGAATGGGCAAAAACTGGAAAAATTCCCTTTGAAAACTGGCACAAGACAGGGATGCCCTCTCTCACCACTCCTATTCAACATAGTGTTGGAAGTTCTGGCTAGGGCAATTAGGCAAGAGAAAGAAATCAAGGGTATTCAGTTAGGAAAAGAAGTAGTCAAATTGTCCCTGTTTGCAGATGACATGATTGTATACTTAGAAAACCCCATTGTCTCAGCCCAAAATCTCCTTAAGCTGATAAGCAACTTCAGCAAAGTCTCAGGATACACAATTAATGTGCAAAAATCACAAGCATTCTTATACACCAGTAACAGACAAACAGAGAGCCAAATCAGGAATGAACTTCCATTCACAATTGCTTCAAAGAGAATCAAATACCTAGGAATCCAACTTACAAGGGATGGAAAGGACCTCTTCAAGGAGAACTACAAACCACTGCTCAGTGAAATAAAAGAGGACACAAACAAATGGAAGAACATACCATGCTCATGGATAGGAAGAATCAATATCGTGAAAATGGCCATACTGCCCAAGGTAATTTATAGATTTAATGCCATCCCCATCAAGCTACCAATGAGTTTCTTCACAGAATTGGAAAAAACTGCTTTAAAGTTCATATGGAACCAAAAAAGAGCCCGCATCTCCAAGACAATCCTAAGTCAAAAGAACAAAGCTGGAGGCATTACGCTACCTGACTTCAAACTATACTACAAGGCTACAGTAACCAAAACAGCATGGTACTGGTACCAAAACAGAGATATAGACCAATGGAACAGAACAGAGTCCTCAGAAATAATACCACACATCTACAGCCATCTGATCTTTGACAAACCTGAGAGAAACAAGAAATGGGGAAAGGATTCCCTATTTAATAAATGGTGCTGGGAAAATTGGCTAGCCATAAGTAGAAAGCTGAAACTGGATCCTTTCCTTACTCCTTATACAAAATTAATTCAAGATGGATTAGAGACTTAAATGTTAGACCTAATACCATAAAAATCCTAGAGGAAAACCTAGGTAGTACCATTCAGGACATAGGCATGGGCAAAGACTTCATGTCTAAAACACCAAAAGCAACGGCAGCAAAAGCCAAAATTGACAAATGGGATCTCATTAAACTAAAGAGCTTCTGCACAGCAAAAGAAACTACCATCAGAGTGAACAGGCAACCTACAGAATGGGAGAAAATGTTTGCAATCTACTCATCTGACAAAGGGCTAATATCCAGAACCTACAAAGAACTCAAACAAATTTACAAGAAAAAAACAAACAACCCCATCAAAAAGTGGGCAAAGGATATGAACAGACATTTCTCAAAAGAAGACATTCATACAGCCAACAGACACATGAAAAAATGCTCATCATCACTGGCCATCAGAGAAATGCAAATCAAAACCACAATGAGATACCATCTCACACCAGTTAGAATGGCGATCATTAAAAAGTCAGGAAACAACAGGTGCTGGAGAGGATGTGGAGAAATAGGAACACTTTTACACTGTTGGTGGGATTGTAAACTAGTTCAACCATTATGGAAAACAGTATGGCGATTCCTCAAGGATCTAGAACTAGATGTACCATATGACCCAGCCATCCCATTACTAGGTATATACCCAAAGGATGATAAATTATGCTGCTATAAAGACACATGCACACGTATGTTTATTGCAGCACTATTCACAATAGCAAAGACTTGGAATCAACCCAAATGTCCATCAGTGACAGATTGGATTAAGAAAATGTGGCACATATACACCATGGAATACTATGCAGCCATCAAAAAGGATGAGTTTGTGTCCTTTGTAGGGACATGGATGCAGCTGGAAACCATCATTCTTAGCAAACTATCACAAGAACAGAAAACCAAACACCGCATGTTCTCACTCATAGGTGGGAACTGAACAATGAGATCACTTGGACTCAGGAAGGGGAACATCACACACCGGGGCCTATCATGTTGAGGGGGGAGGGGGGAGGGATTGCATTGGGAGTTATACCTGATGTAAATGACGAGTTGATGGGTGCAGCACACCAACATGGCACAAGTATACATATGTAACAAACCTGCACATTATGCACTTGTACCCTACAACTTAAAGTATAATAATAATAAATAAATTCTTTAAAAAAAAGAAAAGTCGGCCCTCTGTATCCACAGGCGTTGCATCCAGGAACACAGGGTCTTTAGCTGCATTTGGTTGAGAAAAATTCTGTGTAAAAATGGATGTGTGCAGTTCAAACCCATATACTGTACTACTCTTACATGGCATGTTAAATGAAGTTCCAAATAATTTTTTACTAAAACACCCCTAAAACCATGGCATATTTTTCTTTCTCTGAGCAATTATCCAAATGAAGTAAACTTTTAAAAATACAAACATTTCAAAAACTCGATTTGATTATTATAGATGGATATATGTTTCCAATTAGAACGTGTGACTATAAACTAGGAAAGAATACTTAGATTTTTTAATGCCTCTTGTAAACTCATTCTGAGAAAATAAATGTTGTATTACTTTAGATGAGAGACTAGACAACTTTCTAACTACATGTAAGAATACTGGCTATAACCTTGGACCTATTTTACCCATAACCTTAATTCTAAAGTCCTGAAGAAATATGTTAAAGATACACCTTTGGGACCGTTACTATTCAATTGGTCAAATCACTAAGTTCCTATGGCATACCTGGACCTTATCAAGATTGTCATTTTAATTCTCACAGTAAAGATAGCAGAAGTACAACTTGTAAGACTAAAAAAATTATCTTATGTCTATTTTTTTTCCATACACATACTAGAAAAGAATTTTACTTCTTGAATTTTTGAGAAAATCTTACAGAAGTAGAAAGCTAAAATAAGTATTACATTGTATTACATTAGGCTTAGAAATGACTTCCTCCCATTTCCCTTATCAATCTCTGGATGCTTTTGAAACAGCAACAGTAAATATACTCCTTCCACTTCTGGCCAAGATACAAAAAAAGGGACTGATTTGCCTACCTGCCTGAAACAAACAAACAAACAAACAAAAGGAAACAAAATATATGTAACACTTTTCAGGACTCCAGTCATCAGGATATAAAAGACACTGATGCTTAAGAGACAGGCAGCAAAGTGAGCCCTATGACTGTTCCACCCTACTCCCTTGAGAGAGATTCAAGCCTACAGCACAGAGAGGGAGAGTACAGGCAGAGATCAGCTGACTCCTGAGCTATGGAAACACAACAGAAAGTCCAGGTAACCAAGGAACCTAGAATTACAGGGCAGAGTACTAGAGAGGAAAGATTTACACAAAGAGAAGCCTGGAAATCTAGAGATTCCCCATGAGTATTCAGCGGAGAGCTGATCAAATCCTATATGTAAAGAAATTATCTGAAAGTAAAATGAGAACTACAGGACAGTTCTCCAAATGGCCTTCAGAGCCCAGCTTTCCGTATTTTTCTCACTTGCAGTTTGAGAAGAATAATCTGATGGGAATGCAAGATTCTGAACTAGGGAGGGACTGGTGGGAGTAGCCCAAGTTCTGTTCCAGTCCGTCTTAGAAACAGGATGTCCTTCAGAGCTTTAGCCCAGAGTATCATATTGCCCCAAAGTATAAAACCTAGGGTAGACAACTTTCCAGGGTCCCTCAATTGCAGTGCAGATGATGCACACACAGTCAAAACTCCATCTGTTCCATGAAGTGTCCCTGAGCCGTGGGCAACCAGCAATGCATACTAGGGTTCTGTGGTCCGTTGCTGCCTGTCCGTAAGTAATAAATCGGTTTCATGTAATTGTTGCATAAAAAGATATTCCATCTCCCCAAACTCAAGTTGATAACTAGTGCACAGCGAACCTGCTTCATAACAGTAGTATCCAGCACTCACACAGCCAGTAACAGTGCCTGTTCCCACCAGCCAGGCTGAAAAATCTCATTCATAAGACATTAGTAGAGTATTCAGATGCTCTTGCAATAGTAGGGAATAATTATCCCTACACTGAATGTTGCTCCAATCCTGCCTAACAAATCTTATAATCAAGAACTTAAAGGATCAAAATACTTGCTTGCATCACAGCCAGAACAAACCTCAATGATAGTCAAAGGAAGACAAAATTATCCAGCATCCAACAAAATGCACAATGCCTATCATCCAATTAAACATTTTGAGGCATGCAAAAAAGCAGGAAAATACATTTCATCATAAGGAAAAAGAACAATCAATCGTAACCAACCCAGAACTGACACTGATGTTAAAAATTACCAGAGAAGCACATTAAGCTGTAATCCACATGCTCAAGATATTAAGTATAGAGATATAAAAAAGAGCTAAACTTCTAAAACTACAACATCTGAAAACTACTTCTGAAAACTACAACATCTGAAATAAAAAATACAGTGGAAGGAATTAACAACAGATGAAAAGATTAAACTGAAACCATTCCAAAAATAAAGGAATCTAAAAAAAGAAGGCAAATTAAAAATTGCACAGAGAACTGTGGGACAACTTTAAGTGGCCTATTAAACGTGTAATTACAGTAATATACAAGTCAGGGAGAAAGGGTATACAAGTCAAGGAGAAAGGGTATACAAATAGTATACAAGTTGGGGAAAAAAGATATATAAAATATCTCATAATATAGTATCGTTAGTACATGCCAAAGTTAGTTATACAGAAATAGTTAACAGGGAGATATACTGATTTTAATGATAACGAACAACTTTATAGTGTAGATTAATGCTTATAGTAGATCCTCACAATTAACATTCTGATTGGTGAAGAAGGAAAAAAAGAGATGGCAGCCGTTAAATTGCAAGGAAGAGAATAAGAAAGGAGGGACTGGACAATGGTAAACAATAGTGCACAGAGCATAAAGAATCAAAGGAAAGGATTGTGGATGTAGAAAGGGAAAAACTGAAAATTACAAAATAATTTCAATATAATGGCAGAAATGAGGAAAGACTACAAGAAATGAAGGCACAGATAACAGACCTATGAGGAAAAAATTATGGCTGTGTGGATTACAATTGTATTATTAAATTAATCTTTGGGACAACACATGGCAAATAACTCAAATGGTTTCAACTTTAAAAGTTTAAAAAACAACAATGAACTCGGAATGTAGATGATGTATACACAACTATTAATGGCTTACTTGGATATCTCAGTGGAAGTATAATAATGCTCTAATGCTACTCGCATGGTAAAAATATAGTTCACATTATTTTAGTAGTGATAAACATTGTTTAAAAGCACACTAATATACTGACCGGGCGTGGTGGTTCACGCCTGCAATCCCAGCACTTTGGCAGGCGGAAGCAGGCAGACCACCTGAGTGAGGTCAGGAGTTCGAGACCAACCTGGTAAACATGGTGAAATCCCATCTCTACTGAAACTACCAAAATTAGCCGGACGTGGTGACATGTGCCTATAATCCCTGCTACTCAGGAGGCTAAGGCAGGAGAATCACTTGAACCCAGGAGGCTGAGGCTGCAGTGAGCCAAGATCTCACCACTGCACTCTAGCCTGGGCAACAGAGTGAGACTCTGTTGCAAAAAAAAATTTTTTTTTAAAAGCACATTACTATATAATAAAGAGCTTATGTTAAATATTAACTTTAGGCTAATGAATCAAAAAATGTTCATACTCCCAATCCTGACCTTTCCTCACACTCAAAATTCATAAGCACTACAGCTAAGTGGTTTTAAGTGCATGGGCTCAAGAACCAAAAAGCCTGAGTTTGAATCCTGATGACAACACTACTGACTGACTAGCTTAAGTAAAATAATTCATCTTGCCTCATTTTCCTAATCTTTAAAATGAGGATTAAGAGTAGCACCTACATCACATGTTTGTTGTAAGGCTTGATAATACATTTACAAGAACTCACAACAGTGCTGTGTTAGTCCATTTTGCATTGCTACAAAGGAATATCTAAAATTTGGTAATTCATAAAGAAAATAAGTTTATTTGGCCAGCAGTTCTGCAAGCTGTAGGAGCATGGTGTGAGCATCTGCTTGGCCTCTGATGAGGCCTCAGGAAGCTCAGAATCATGGTAGAAGACAAAGGGGAAGCCAATGTATCACATGGTGAGAGGGAGCAAGAGAGTGAGGAGGAGGTGGCAGACTCCTTTAAACAATCAGCTCTCACATGAACCAACAATGAGAACTCACTTATTACCACGAGGAGGGCACTATGCCATTCACGAGAAATCCACCACCATGACCCAAACACCTCCCACCACGTCCCACCTGTAACACTGGGGATCACATTTTGACATGAGATTTGGAGAGGACAAATATCCACACCGTATCAAGTGCTATTCACAGAGAAAAAGCTTAATAAGCATTAGTTGTTACTGCTATTATAATATGCAATTGTCTGCCTTGAGAGCTACACTGTTAAATGAATAGGAAAATTTACAGATCCAAACTGAACTTCTGACTTCTTTTCAAAACCTATTCTTCCTCCACTTTTTCCCATTTTACTAAGTGGAAAACAACTACTCAAGTCAAGAATCTACTAAGTATCTGCCATTACCTTCCTTCCTCAGCTCCTTCATCTCCAAGTCCAACGACTAACTTTCCTTCTCTTCTTTCCATCTACACTATTAGCTGCCTAGTCAAGCCCTCAATATCTCTTAAGACTACTATAGCTGCCTCCTGAAGGCTTTCCCCATTTTCACTCGTTTTCTCCCGTTCTTCCTCTGCATTACTGGAAGAGTAATTACTTTAAAATGTAAAAGAGATCATGTCACCTCCTTGATTTAAACTTTTGACCATCTACTCTTAGCACTTAAAAAGTAAACTTCTTAACATTTCTAAGAAGGCGCTACAATGTTGTAGCCTCTGCCTATCACTCCAATCTTCTTATAACCACTTTCCCCTTGGCTCATTCTGCATTGTAACTAACATATATTCCTCCCCTACACAGAACTTTTCTGTCTGGAAGATTCTTACTTAAAAGTCAGATCTCCATTGAAATGTGGATTCCCCAAGTCAAAAGTAAAGCTTTTCCCAATTATTCTCTCACAACAATCTATTATTTTCCTTTAACGGCACTTTATGACAGTATTTATACATTTAACTGTATCTTTACTTGCTTGACATGTCTGTCTTCTACCAGAACTAACATTGACAGGAAGTATTCACATCTTGTTCATAATATTTCTCCAGAGTTTTGTACACTGCCTGTTGCACAGTAACTACCCAACAGATACTTTGGTACAGAAATTAATAAACAAAGAGATAAAACTGTCCAAAAACCTATTCTACATGACATGTTTCATAGGAGAAAGCCTTTCTAAGTGAGGATAACTTTTTAAATACATAAATGTAGACATAATAAACCCTCAATTTATCCAAACCTTTAAAAATTGATAAACTATTTTTAATAAAAAGTTATTTTAAAAAAAAACCAATTTAATTAAAACCTCAAACGATTAAGCTGAAAAACTCCGAGGAATGACCCGTTCATTTTTGGCAACTTTTAAATCTTCAAATACTTTTTCTGAAATAACCAAACAAAGGACCTAATGATGCCAAAAATAAAAACAACCACCATTTGTTCACCACCTCCTATATGCCAAGCCTCATACTTTTTTAAAGTACTTTAAAGGTAATGAGTCCGGAATTGGTGGGTTCTTGGTATCACTGACTTCAAGAATGAGGCCGGGGACCCTCGCAGTGAGTGTTACATTTCTTAAGATGGTGTGTCCGGAGTTTGTTCCTTCGGATGTTCAGACGTGTCCAAAGTTTCTTCCTTCTGGTGGGTTCCTGGTCTCACTGGCTGCAGGAGTGAAGCTGCAGACCTTCGCAGTGACTGCTACAGCTCTTAAAGGTGGCACATCTGGAATTGTTCCTTCCTTCCGGTGGGTTCGTGGTCTCACTGGCCTCAGGAGTGAAGCTGCAGACCTTCTCAGTGAGTGTTACAGCTCATAAATGCAGTGCAGACGAAGAGTGACAGCAAGATTTATTGCAAAGAGTGAAAGAACAAAGCTTCCACCTTGCAGAAAGTGATCCCAGCAGGTTGCGGCTGCTGGCTGGGCTCTGGCTGCCTGCTTTTATTCCCTTATCTGACCCCACCCACATCCTGCTGATTGGTCCATTTTACAGAGTGCTGATTGGTGTGTCCACAAACCCTGGGCTAGACATAGAGTGCTCACTGATGCATATACAATCCTCCAGCTGGACATATTCCAAGTCCCCACCCGACTCAGGAGCCCAGCTGGCTTAGTCAAGTGGATCCCGCACCAGGGCCGCAGGCTGAGCTGCCCGCCAGTCCCGCACTGTGCACCCGCACTCCTTAGCCCTTGGACGGTCGATGGGACCGGTGCTGTGGAGCACGGGGCGGTGCCCATGGAAGCGGCTCTGGCCGCCCGGGCGGCCAGCAGTGCTGGGGGACCCTGCGCACCCTCCGCAGCTGCTGACACGGGTGCTAAGCCACTCACTGCCTGGAGCCAGTGGCGATGGCCAGCTGCTCTGAATGCGGGGCCAGTCGAGCCCGCACCCACTCCAGTCAGCCCGCAAACGCCTCGCGCAGCCCCAGTTCCTGCCAGCGCCTTTCCCTCCACACTTCCCCGCAAGCAGAGGGAGCCAGCTCCGGCCTTGGTCAGCCCAGAGAGGGGGTCCGCAGTGCAGCGGCGGGTTGAAGGGCTCAAGCGTGGCCAGACAGCACGCCGAGGCCGAGGAGGTGCGGAGAGCGAGTGAGAGCTGCTAGCACGTTGTCACCTCTCAGCAAGAACTCAGCATGGCAAAGATTTCTCCTACTTGTTTATATCAGGTCTTCCAAAACAAATCATAGGCTGGTTGCAGTGCCCCAAGCCTATAATTCCAGCACTCTGGGAGGCCAAGGCACACAGATTGGTTCAGTCCAGGAGTTTGAGACCAGCCTGGGCAACATGGCAAAACTCTGTCTCCTCAAAAAATACAAAAAAATTAGCCGGGCACGGTGGCACGCACCTGTTGTTCCAGCTACTCGGGTGGCTGTGGTAAGAGGATTGCTTGAGCCCAGGAGGTAGAGGTTACAGTGAGCCAAGACTGCACCGGAGCACTCCAGCCTGGGCAACAGAGCAAAACCCTGTCTCAGAAAAGCAACAAACAACAAAAACCAATAATAATAATAAATAAATAATTATAAATACTTTGAAGAAGCTCCCACATAGAACAACATGGCAGACTGGTGTTCAGGGAAATTCCTTCTATTTTAGAACCTCTAAAAATAGTAAATAAAATTCAAAAGAAAAATTAAATGTTAATGGGGGAATTGGCAAGAAAGAATTTATTTTCTTACATGCTGGGAAAGAGAAGAAAGAATCCAGGGGAGAAAGAAAACAAAAGCTAATGTTCACCCATGACGCCTCTCACTAGGCCTGACGGCCTAAAGCTTGGGTTTGGTATAAGCAGCAGCTTGGGTTTGACTTTGCCATAAACTGTCTTTGCCACTGGCTATGCAACTTCTCTGGAGATCCTCTGGAATTCCTCATCTGCAAAATTAAAGACTTAAAGAGATAAAAGCCTGAAACCAGAGCAGAGTGAAAAGTCCTATCAGAAACTCCTGTGTAAAGCATTGGCAAGCTGTACACTGGAATTATCTAAGATAATTTTAAAATATCCATAAATGTCATCTATCGTCTCCTTTACTATACAATTTGTGACCTCCTAAATACTAAGTCAGATGCTTTTAACAGAACTTTAATAGAGTGGGGCATAACTCAAAATTTAAATGGAATTTTCAGAGAAGCATTATGAAATTACACACAAACATTATGAAGTGAAATCTACCCAAACCAAAAATTTGGTCAAGTCTACATTAAGTTAAGCTGAAGTTGATCCGTTCTTTCCTATTCTATCCTCACTAGGGACAGCAAGATTTTATACTTATTTCGAACTTTTCCAAAAGAAGTCCTAGAATCAGAATTTCGTTCATGGCTTGGCTCAACCACTAACTCACTTTTGGTAGGACACTGATTATGTTACTTAAGTTGTCTAAGGCTAAATGCTTATTTGTAAGATTATAATGATTATGATTATGATGAGATGTACAAAAAACAGATACGCATTTTTTCCTTATACTGTAAAGATATTTTAAAAACTTTACGAACCTAATTAATATAGGTTATAACATTAGCTTATAGATCTAGTACATTACTTATAAATTCCAATGTGGTAGCAAGTTAATTGTCTATCTCGAGGCAAATTTAACATTAGTTTAAAATTTAAATTGTAATTAGCCTCTGTAACCTCATGTTAAACCCCTCTTTATACTATACTTTTCCTTCCTAAAACTTCATCTTTATGTTTCTAATTGATCCGTTTACCAAAATTGATCCACATGCTAAACTTAACCTATGCCATTCTCTAAAATAGTGCTTCTCCAACTTTAACATGCATATGGATTATTCCAGGATCTTGTTAAAATGTAGAGTCTGAATCAAAATGTAAAACAGTTTTAAATTCCCCAATTAAAAGTTACAGACTGGATAAATGGATTAAAAACACAAGATCTAGCTGTATGCTGCCTACAAGAAACTTGTGTCATCTGTAAAGACACATACAGGCTCAAAGTAAAGGTAGATGCAAAAATATATTCCACCTAAATGGAAACCAGAAGGGTGTAGGAGCAGCTATACTCGTATCTCACAAACACCCTTTAAATTTAGTAAGGAAATAAGAAGAGTCATAGAAAGTCATTATATAATGATAAACTACACTCTGAATAGCCAAAGCAATTCTAAGCAAAAAGAACAAAGCTGGAAGCATCACATTACCCAACTTCAAACAATGCAATAAGGCTACAATAACCAAAACAGCATGGTGCTAGTACAAAGACAGACACAAAGGCCAATGGAACAGAATAGACAATCCAAAAATAAATCCACATATTCACAGCCAACTGATTTGCAACAAAAGTGCCAAAGACAAACACTGGGGAAAGGACACCCTCTTCAATAAACACTGCTGGGAAAACTGAATGTCTGTCCATTTGCAGAAACTGAAACTGGACCCTGTCTCTCACCATATGCAAAAATTAAGTCAAAATATAATGACTTAAGTGTAAGACCCAAAACTATAAAACTACTAGAAGAAAACATTGAAAAAATGTTTCAGGACATTGGTCTGAGCAAAGATTTTACTGATAAGACTTCAAAAGCACAGAAAACAAAAACAAAAATAGACAAATGGGACTATATAAAACTAAAAAACTTCTGAACAGCAAAGGAAACAATAAACAGAGTGAAGAGACAGCCCATAGAATGGGAGAAAATACTTGTAAACTACTCATCCAACAAGGAACGAATATCCAGAATACACAAGAACTCAAACACCTCAAGAGCAAATAAACAAATAATCTACTATTAAAATGAGCAAAAGATCTGAATAGACATTTCTAAAAAGAATACACAAATGGCCAACAAGTATCTGAAAAAATGTGCAGTATCACTAACCATCAGGGAAAAGCAAATCAAAACCACTGTGAGATAACATCTAATCCCAGAATGACAAGTATCAAATGACAAAAAATAAATATTGATGAAGATGTGAAGAAAACAGAACTCTTACACACTGTTGGTGGAAATATAAATTATTACCCCCATTAAGGATAACAGTATGGAGGTCCCTCAAAAAACTAAAAACAAGAACTACCAAATGATCCAGCAATCAATCCCACTGCTGAGTATTTATCCAAAGGAAAGGAAATCAGTATAGTAAAAAGATACCTGCAGCCCCATGTTTACTGCAACGCTATTCACAATAGCCAAGATATGATATCAATTTAAATGTCTACCGACGGATAAATGGATAAGGAAAATGTGGCATATATATATAATGGAATATTATTTAGCTATTAAAAAGATGAAATCCTGTCATTAGAAGCAATATGGATGAGCCCAGAGAACATTATCTTAAATTTTAAAAACTAAAGCACAGAAAGATAAATACTGTATGTTCTCAATCATGTGAAAAGAATTAGTTCATACAAATAGAGAGTAGAATTATGGTTATGAAAGGTTGTGAAATGTAGGGGGAAGGAGAGGACAGAGCGAGATTGGTTAATACACACAAAATGACAGCCAGAAAGGAGGAGTAAGTTCTAGTGTTCTATAGCACTGTAAGGTAAATACAGTTAACAGTAAGTTACTGTATATGTTCAAAGACCTAGAAGAGAGGATTCTGGATGCTCCCAATACAAAGAAATGATAAATATCTGGGGTGATGGATTCGCTAATTACCCTGATTTGATCATTACACATTGGATACATACATGGACATAGCACTCTGTACTCCATAAATATATATAATTATTACATGTCAACTAAAAGATTTAAAAATATGAAGGGAGTGAAAAGACTGTGGATGCTTTTTTAAGGTAAAAGATGGAAGCAGTAACAAAACAATGTTACAATGTACCTTAAGTGAAAAAGGTACCTTTCTGGAATGCTAGCATATCTAGAGAGAAGTTTCTTAAAAAAATAAAGTCAAGATCAGGATGGATACAGGGAGAGCAGTGTAAGGAATAAGGTCCACTAACCATTAGTTTCAGTTCTGTGCCATATTTAGAGGAAACCCAACTCATAAGTAGTATAATCCAATTAACACAGCAAGCTAATTATGAAATTACTATTAAATAATTTATTTCAGGACAAAATAAAACAGAGCTTCTTTAATAGAAGAAAACATGTCAGGCATATCGAAGGGAGTAAGAAAAATTGGCTGTTAACATATTAAGAAAAACAGTGAGTTTCAAAGTGTGATCCCCCAACCAGCAGTTCTCAAACTTTAGCATCCATCACAATCACTAGGATGGCTTATTTTTTCCAAATTAAGAATTTCAAAATCAGGAGGTCAGTGGGCCCAAGAATTTTAATTCCAGGAAGTTCCCAATAATGCTGAATGTGGGAGTTTAAGAATTACAATGAAATCACTGCCTTAAACTAATGCTGTTATCACTTAAACACCTACTGATCCTGCTCCCCAAATGCTCGTCCGTATCAGCCCTGGCCCCACAGCAACAGGTATGCTCAGCTTTGAGCGACATATACTTGGACAGCATTCGTTCTCCTGACTCCTACTGCATAGAGAAAATTGAAACCATGTTGCATTAATCTCCTAAGTTTCTCACTCCAAATGACCTGCATCCACACCACTGACCTCTAGCCCTCCTGATCTAGATAGAAGTGTGTGTCCTGCCTGGGCCTGAGGTAATGCAACCCTCTTTACTCATGTTCCAGGAAACCAATTCATTCCCAGACTTTGATCAACCATTTAGCCCTCTTCTATCCCACCCTCGGATCTTACATTAGTAGCTCCTTCTGATGTTCTCCTATAAAAGCGAAGCAGTCTCTCCATCCCAGCCCACCCAAGAACCAACTCCTCTTTTGAACCTGCATTGACTCCAAGTTAACGGTGTGGTTCCCCACCCACTACTTATACGAGCTGCTCTGACACGTAAGCTGTTTGTTTTCACCTTGAATTCACTTCTTAACTCACAACATTCAGTCCTTCGCAGTCACTACTGACTTAAATTGTTTTTGACCAACTAAAAATGACCTTTTAACAAGCAAATATAAGGATACTTTTCTAACTTGACCTTATATGAACATAGTATTTAGCACCGTTAATCATTCCATCTTTAAAATATTTTTCCTGGTTTCTGACATACCATACACTCCTAGTTCCCCTCGTAACTCCCTGACCACTTCTCAACCTTCTTCACTGATTTTCTTCAGAATTCCATTTCCTTCAGCCATCTTCTTTCTTTACTCTGTATGAATTCTATGGGTGATCCCATCTACTTTCATGGCTTTAAGTATCCGCTTAGCATTATGGCAGCTATTATTGAGAGAGGAGAAGGGAAAAAACCCGGTCACGGTCACGTGGGCAGTTAGAGTGGGTCCTCAGTTGAATCTTTTCAAACAAAAGAACAGTCTGCAGGCACAGACACTGACCGGCTTGACTAAGACACTCCCACAGTCGAAGAGATAAGAAAGTCTACACGGGTGACTTGGCCAGATATTCCCACAATGGAAAATTCCATCTCCTAAAACATCCACTATAAGGGGAACAAACCAATAGGGAGTGAGTCAAGCTAAGGGCCCATGGGCACATGAGGAGGACAGGGTGGAGCTACAAGAAATTCACACCTTATGCAAATGAGATGCCCAGCCCTCATCAGTTTCCTATAAAAGCCTTTGCATTCAACTTAAAAAAGGACAACCCTCTTCCAGGTCCCCTCTTCACAGCGGAGAGCTTTTTATCTTTCGCTTATTAAACTTTCACTCCAACCTCACCCTTTGTGTCCACGTTTCTTACTTCTCCAGGTGGTGAGAAAAAGAACTCCAGGTGATAACTCACAATAAGAAATTGCTACATTGTGGTGCACTGGCGAGACTGCTAACATTATCAATCTCAAATCTGTACCTCTCTCTTGAAACTTTATTAAATGAAATTGCCAAGGACTTCAAATGCCATGGATCTAAAAGTGAACTAATGTGCCCCCCTATATAGCTCCCACATCTGTATTCCTACTGCCACTCTATTCCTAATGCCAGTTAGGCAACTGATGAATTGTTTACTCTATCCCCTTCTCTTCATTTCTAACATAGTAGCAGCAGCCTTTCATTATCTCTTCCAATGTAATACTTTCATAACCTTGATTTCAAGAACCTTATTTTAGAGTATTTCTTTTTTTTTTTTTTTGAGACGGAGTCTCGCTCTGTCACCCAGGCTGGAGTGCAGTGGCCGGATCTCAGCTCACTGCAAGCTCCGTCTCCCGGGTTCATGCCATTCTCTGGCCTCAGCCTCCCGAGTAGCTGGGACTACAGGCGCCCGCCACCTCGCCCAGCTAGTTTTTTGTATTTCTTAATAGAGACGGGGTTTCACCGTGTTAGCCAGGATGGTCTCGATCTCCTGACCTCGTGCTAACACAAAATTCCTTCTACACTACTGTAAAAGTTATCTTTTTAATACACAGATACGTAATATCTCATATATCTGTATATTATCATTCAATGTCTTTATGTCTCCTACAATATAAACTTCAAACACTTCAAATAGTATTTCAGATCTTTCAAGGCTTTGCCTCCAATTATATCTTTCCAGACTCACTTCATGAATCCCAACAGAACCCTGTACATGTAAAAGATCCCACTATTTGAAATTCCCTCAACTCACCATACTTTCAGACTGCCTTACGTCAATGAATCGTATCCTCACTACCTGGGATTTTACATCCACCGTCCTCCTTCACCAACCCCACCCATACACACATATTCCAGATCCAACGGGCGGCCTCCATCATGTCATACTCTTCCTCATTGGTCAAAACTATATTGAGTAAATTACCTAGGAAGCCTTTCCATTTCTTACCATTCAGAGATACAGACTTCTCATTAGGTTATAAAGCGGCTCTATCATAGCATTTACATTGCTGCTGTTACTTTTCCTGTCTCCCTCACTAAAGAGTCTCTGAATAGGATGTACTTTCTTTACCTTTAGATTCCCCTGAACATGTAAGAGGGCTAGCACTCATTTAATGCATGATCAATGACCAAATTAATCAAAACAGATACGAGAATTATAAGCCAATTCCTACAGGTAAGCAGAATCTTTTCTTGTTTTTATAACACAAAAAAAGGAGGGGGGAAATGACAAACACCCCTATCCTTCTGGATCACTCTGCCTTTAAGTCAATGTTCTGCTGAGACTGATAGTTTTATAACTAACTACACACCAACACATTTGTTCTCTAATTACTCAAATTAACCATAAAAATAATTTTATGAGGTTGACAATTAAGAATGTTAAGGAAATATTAAATAAGTATAATATCAATTAAACATCTAAATATTTTAAATTCCCACAGAAATATTAAAACAGTTAAGCCGCTGTGTTTGATTACACTTCCTTTAAGTACCTGTTTAAACAACATATTCCCAGAAAATACTGCCCCTGCAACAGAGAGGACAAACTAGTGACACTATCATGAGATTTAATTCAGCACATCTGCTTACTAAGGTGATACTCCTCTTCCTTATTTCCTTTCCTGATTTTTCCTTCCAAAAACTCCATCCTCATTTTAAGAAAGATCTCTTCTCTAACAAAATAAGGGTTTCTGGGGTTTTTTTTCTGGTTTTAGGATATACATAAATGGCTTACACTTCTCATAATGTACTCTTCCAATAGTTGCTTAAGAAACGAAAATCCATTAAATCTAATTAAACCTCCCACACAATATGGCATGTACAACCTTGACAGTTGATCACCAAAAGTGAACACTTGCAGTACAAATTAGCTTGCTATCCTGCTATCCCACTAAGCACCCGATTCCATTTCAAAATAATGACATTACAAAATTCTTCTTTCTTACATTGAATGCATATATTTACCATCCATGGGACCTAGTTTTGCCCTCTGGAGCTACAAAGAATAAGCCTTAACTACAGAACACACTATTATAATTCAAAGGGAACAATGATAAGCCTATTATTTTTCATGTTCCAAGCTAAACTTAGCAAATTACTTCCAGTAATCCTCATGTAGCATGACTTTCACTTTTTACCATCACTGTCTATCTTCTCTGCACTAGCTCCAGCTTTCAAATCTAAAGTGAGTTTTATTAGTTCTGCATTTTATTACAAAATGACTATGAACTTAAACCAAAAAGCATAGAAAAGAATTGAAAATAATTCTGAATTCTATAATCACCATGATCAAATATTAAATGTTTAATGTCTTACATTGCTTTTAAAAGATTTCTAAAGTATACTATTTAATTTCGTTTTTACGACATAAAGTCGCACCCTGTTTGCATTAGATTTGTTTAGAACAGTTCTAGTTTATTCTTATTGCCATGGGGTAATTTTTACTAGCATCTCCTTTCATTCTCAAACGTATTCCAGTTGTAGTGATCAATTTTGTGGTCACCTAGCTATATGTATCTTTACATGTTGTTGAAATCAAAATAAAAACGTACAGACAAATCTCTAAATATAACATTTGATTTGGGAAGCAAGAATTGCAATTTGGGGTATATATAGACTGAGTGGTCTTCCATATGTCTGAAGAACAAAGAGAAGATTATAGGTTTTCTAAAAAGGAGAAGTGTTACATATCATATTTAAAGAAAGGTCACTGCCTCTAGTGAAGTTCTGGGGAGCTGGTGAGTGACTATAAGGGATAAGACTAATCGAGTTGCAGCAGGTTGTTCCAGCAGCTATTAGATAAAACTGGTTTCAGGTTACAGCAGGCAGTTTGAGCAGCAGGCTTGCAGAGCAATGTTATGTGACCAGGACTTTATCCCCCTAGCCTCCTGACTCTGTTTTAGTTGGGTGTGCCAAGATTGACCCAATTTGTATGATCAACTTTCACAATGTTATTTATAGCATCTTTAATGTTTAGTGTCTTTGAGCTTTAATTTTTAATTGCCATTTAAAATGTAAATATAAATGTTTAGAAACGTATTAAGTGTAGATATTCAGAGTGGTCAAAATGTCCTTCATTATAGCATAAAGGTATATAATCTTCAACACATTTCCAAATAACAGTAAAAAGCAAATTCATAAAAGACTGGTTTAAGTCTCATCCCTCAAGTAGCTCCGTGTTTACACCTTCATAGAAAAAGCAGTGGATTCTTAATTACCTACCAAAAGAAAACTAGTTCATCAACTAATGAACTAATAATCCAGTGTCTCATAAGCAAGCAAGAATTCTGCACACATAATTCAAAAACTGATTCATTATTTAACAGGATATTTTTAATTAGAAAAATTAAAATGGAAACTTTAGTAACAGGTAGGTTCAAATAAAGAAATTTCATCATAACTTCTAAATTTCAAGAGGTAAAAGCTGAGATCAGTTTCAAAACCTGAAACAGTAATATTATTCAGTTATGATGTCAATTCACAATATATTACTGAATATATACATCATAAATTTGATTATCCCTTTATAACACTTTCCCCAATGTAAAATTCATTTCAATCTTAGGCAAGGAAGCAATTTTTAAAGCCTGAACATGTGTAATTTCCACAAAAAATGATATAAACTATGTATAATATTGGCAAAAGTACCTTTCAGAAGAATTTATTTATCTGAAGGCAGAGTCTCGCTCTGTCACCCAAGCTGGAGTGCAGTCGGACAATCTCAGCTCACTGCAGCCTCCACCTCCTGGTTCAAGTGATTCTCCGGCCTCAGCTTCCAGAGTAGCTGGGATTACAGATGCCCGCCACCATGCCCAGTTAATGTTTATGTTTTAAATAGAGATGGGTTTTCACCATGTTAGCCAAACTGATCTCAAACTTCTGACCTCAAGTGATCTGCCTAACCTCAGCCTCCCAATGTGCTGGGATTACAGGCGTGAGTCACCACACCCGGGCCTCAGAAGAATTTTTGAAATAAAATATATATTATCCTCTTACAATGAAACAATGAATGTACACACATATATTAGATATTTAGCTTAATATTTAAATTAGTTGCCACATAAAAATTCCAGTTGACTTGAAAAATAAGTTTGAATACCACTGCAAAATAAAATCAAATAGTTCTCACTGAGGACTCTTAATACAACACATTGGCTACGTGACAAAGCAGCCTTAGTCCTTTTAAAACGTGTTAAAAATCAAGTACACAAAATCCACTTTAATTCCTTTTAATTCCAAACATAAAGTAGTATAGGTTTATATACAAAAAAGTATACATCTATCCCAAAATTATTCAGTTCATAATGTCACATAAAATGTGCATTTTAAATGACAATCTAATACTTTTAAACCATTAATTGCTATGCATGTTTAAAGTATAAAAATTTTCTAAATAATTCAAGAAATATTTACATAAAAATGAAGCACAGCAGAAAAAGAACCATCCCAAAGTTAAACTCTCTTTTCTCCTTCACAATAACCTTAAAATGTAGTAACACTAGAATAGTTTCACAGCAGGAGACATTCCTTATAATTGAAAGTATAAAGTTGAATATGTTTATTAGGTTCTAATTGGCTGATTGCTCTAAATGTTTTTCAAGTTATTTACACCTAGATAAAAACCCATTTGAACACAAAGTGTAACATGTAGCTTAAAATAATGTTTCATTGATCCATTTCTCTGTAGTATAAACTCTCTAAAATTCTCAAGAGAAAATGAAAAAATGTTAGCTATCAAATAAAAGCTAGCTCTCATGGAAGCAACTATGGGTCAAAACCCTAAAAGTAAGCTTTGTGAGACAGTTATCAGAAAAATTACCAACTTATAAATTACTCTCAAGGGGTGAAGAGGCAGCTAAATGCTTTACTAAATAATCCCTATTGTCCAGACCCACCCTAACCTAATAGGTAAAAATAGAAAACAATCTTCCTGTTACAGGAAAGGGCCTAAGCAACAGAGAGAGTCTGAGGAACACTGTTTTAGGGAATAAATAAGAGCAGGATGACAACAAAACATGTAAGAATGTAAGCTGACCACTAAAATATAATGCCTCTTGAGAACTCCATAATCTATACAACTTACCCATACTCATCATATTTATTTATAATTGTATACTTTTGGTAGCAACAATGAAGAATGCAAAAAGTGGAATCTCTATAGATTGAGAGAGAGAGAGAGAGAGAAGGAGAAACCCAAGAGGAAGCGTGGGAGGAAGGAATTAGGGAGCCACTATAAATTACTAAGGGCACTCACTGTGCACAAAACACTAACAGGTGACTGTGAAATGGATTAACAATTGAATGCCAGTAAGCTTCCCTTGAGGGTGAATGCTGAACTTCTCTTGTTAGGTCCATCCAAGACAATAAAGGATTCAAACAAAAAAGTCTGGAATATCTTCCAGGAACAAAACATCACCAAAAAATGGCATGGAAATGCCTAAAATTACCAAAAAGAGGACTGGCTTAGCCAGCTTCTTCATTCTCTACCTTCTACTGTGAAGAAGATAATATGCTTTCCCCATCCTATCACCCCCCATATTTGGAACTGTCAGGAAAGTTGCAAGATGAAATGTTCTGGCGAAACAATTCTCCATGACATTTCTGCAGTCTTCTTCCAAAATACGTTTAGATGATGTTGGCAAAAAACAAAAACAAAAAAAACAAACAAACAAACAAAAAAAAACAGGCTTCAGAGGGAGGGCTTCCCTGAGTCAGAAGACAGATTTGTTTTGTTTCCTCACCAGCATAATAAAGCTGTATCTCCTGCATGGCAAAATTAGAGGTTTGCTAGCAGCCCCTTTAAAAGTCTGAGGGTTCATAAACAACTTCCTCAGCTGTGACACAGACTCACTGAGTTAAAGCATCCAACAGCGGCTCCCTTAAAGCATCCAACAGCGGCTCCCTCTGCATTGCCCTCAGGGGATGAGGGGGGAAGAAGAGACCATCTGAACCTGAGCCAGCTAGGTTCACGTTCAGCTAACTACTGTGCTCTGAATTACAAACCCATTGGGCTCCTTCTGTCTTTAGCAGCAGAATCTATGGAAGTGTGGCAAGCCAACCTAGCCGTTCCCACCACACTCTTGTGTAGGAACGGCTTAACTGCCTGACACAAACAAGTCCAGTAAGGTTAAAGCTGGTAATTACCCTGGATGTGGATTCCACTGGAAGGCAGCTCTGACTCCCTTTCTCAAACAGAAGAATCCTAGGCCTCCCAGGAGTGACTTGACAGAATACCAAAAAAAAAAAAAAAAAAAAAAACTATATATATATATATATATATATATAGATCTATAGATAGATCTATATATATAGCTCGATCTATATATATGTAGAGTTTATAAACTATATAGAGTTTATATATAGATCTATAGACTCTCTCTAGATATATATAATCTCTCTATATATAGATATATATATCTATATATATACACTATCCTGAAGCAATAGTTAATATATCTATATATATATATACACACACACATATATAGAGAGAGAGAGAGACAGACAGAGAGAGAGAGCGCGCGCACTATCCTGAAGCAATAGTTAAGCAAACATACTTCCTTTTATTGTGCTTTGCTTAACTGGGCCTCACAGACACCACATTTTTTACAAATTGAAGGGTGATGGCAACTCTCCATTAAGCAAGTCTATGGGTGTCATTTTTCCCACAGTATGTGCTCAGTCAGTGTCTATGTCACATCTTGGTAATTCTCCCATTATTTCAAACTTTTTCCTTGTTATTATTATTATTTCTGTTATGTTAATCTGTAACCAGTAATCTTTGATGTTACTTTTGTGATTGTTTTGGGGCACCACAAATGGTGCCTGTAAAACATGGCAAACTTAATCGATAAATGTCATGTGTGTTCAGACTGCTCCACCAACCACCCATTCCCCACCTCCACTCTTCTCAGGCCTTCCTATTGCCTAAAGTATAAAAACATTGAAATTAGGCCAGTGAATAACCCCACAATGACCTTTAGGTGTTCAAGTGAAATGCAGAGTCACATGTCTCTCACTTTAGATCAAAAGCTAAACATGATTAAACTTAGTGAGGAAGTCATGTGGAAAGCCCAGGCAGGCCAAAAGCTAGACCTCTTGCATCAAACAGTTAGACAAGCTGTGAATGCAAAGGCAATGTTTTCAAGGAAATTTAAAGTGCTACTCCAGTGAACACATCAATGGTAAGAAAGCAAAACAGCCTTATGGCTGATACAGAGAAAGTTTAAATAGCTTGGATAGATCAGATCAATATTAATATTCCCCTAAACCAAAGCCTAATTCAGAGTAAGGCCCTAACTCTCTTCAATTCAATGAAGGCTGAAACAGGTAAGGAAGCTACAGAAGAAAAATTTAAAGCTGGCAGATGTTGCTTCATGAGGTTTAAAGAAAGAAGCCATTTCTGTAACATAAAAGTCCAAGAAGCATGCAGCAAGAAGCTGCAGCAAATTACCCAGATTTAGCTAGCATAATTGACGGAGATGGCTATACTCAACAACAGATGTTCAGAGTAGACTAAACATCCTCCTTCTGGAAGGCGATGCCACGGCTAGAGAGAAGTCGATGTCCGGTTTCAAAGGACAGGCTAAATCTCTTGGTAAGGGCTAATGCAGCTGGTGACTTGAAGTTGAAGCCAACGTTCATTTACCATTTGGAAAAGCCTACAGTCCAGTGCAATTAAGCTAAATCTATTGTGCCTGTGCTCTATAAAAGCAACAAAAAAGCCTGGGTGAAAAACAGCACATCTGTTTAAAGCATAGTTTACTGAATATTTGAAGCCCAGTATTAAGACCTACTGCTCAGAAAAAAAGATTTCCTCTCAATATATTACAGTTCACAGCCAAAGCACCTGGTCACTCAAAAGCTCTGATGGAGAAAGAACACTGCATAAACTTAGTTGATAAAGCAGTGGCAGGGTTTGAGAGGACAGACTCCAATTTTGCAAAAAGTCAGACTACGGGTAACATTCTGTCAAACAGCATTCCATGCGACAGAGGAATCTTTCATGAAATAAAGAGGGAGTCAATGTGGCCAACTTAATTTGCTTTCTTATTTTAAGAAATTGCCAGTTGCTCCCACCTTCAGCAGCCAGTACCCTTATTGGTCAGTAGTCATCAACAAGAAGCAAAACCCTCCACCAGCAAAAGGATTATGACTCACTGAAGGCTCAGAAGATCATATTTTTTAAGCATTATAGCATTTTTAAATTAAGGTATATATACTTTTTAGACAGAGTGCTATTGCACATTTAACAGACAACAATACAGTTTAAACATAACTTTGATATGCACTGAGAAACCCAAAAACGTGGTCTCTTTATTATACTATTTGCTTTACTATAGTGCTCTGGCACCAAACCCATGTCTCAAAGTTATACCTGTATTCAACTGAAAGTATAAAAATAAGCAATTTCATTAAAAAACAAAATTAATAGCTATGGGGCGCAGTGGCTCACGCCTGTAATCCCAACACTTTGGGAGGCCGAGGCGGGTGCATGACTTGAGGTCAAGAGTTCGAGACCAGCGTGGCCAATATGGTGAAACCCCATCTCTACTAAAAATACAAAAATTAGCCAGGTGTGGTGGTGGGTGCCTATAATCCCAGCTACTCAGGAGGCTGAGGCAGGAGAATCCCTTGAACCTAGGAGGTAGAGGTTGCACTGTGCCAAGATCATGCCACTGCACTCCAGCCTGGGCGACAGAGCAAGACTCCATCTCAAAAAAAAAAAAGAAAAAAAAAATACTAATAGGCAATGGAATAAAAAGCAAAGTTTGCAAAATGTTTTATTATATATAAGATCAAACATATATTTTGAACAATCAGGCAGCTTCATGCTGCACCTCCACATTCCCAGAGGTATGCATTCACTCTCTTCTTTCTTCAGTATGGGAAGCACAGATAAAAGGGTACTTAAATCAGAAGAACAGCTTTGAAGTCAATTCTGCATTTGAATACTGGCCCAATTACAAGTTTCATGATTTCAGGCAAATTACTTCAACTCCTGAACTTCATCTATACAATAAAATCATGCTAAGGTTGTGATGATGCTTAAATGAAATAATACATGCAAAACAGTTAGCAAATATTAAATTGTGGTTATCATTAGTTCAACTACGTTAAAATGTAACAACAAAATATAAATCGTTGCAGCCACTCAATTAAATCTAAACAATTACATGTTTTAAAAGTCATTTCCAATTTCTTCTTCCAAGCTCTTTTGATTCACACTGGAGAAAAAATGACATAGGCCTCTATCTGAATTTATGTAGCTTCACATGCTATAAATATAGTTGCAGCTTATTTCAAACCAAAGAATACAATCTTTCAACCAATTTCCAGCAAGCATCATTAGGAAAATTAGTCAACATTCAATTAGATGTGTTTCAGTAAGAATGTGTGCATGTGTTTGTGTAAAATACATTACAAAACAATACTACTTTAACATTGGAAAAAGATGTGGAGTGTTTTGTGAAATAAATCACTCTACACAGATGACACATGACATGCAAAATCAGAACTTCCCTACAATGAGAAAGTAGCCAAGAATTGATAATGCGACAGACAAGCTATAACCAAGAGTAATGATAATGTGGGAATCTTTTATAAACCTGAAGTTTCTATTCGAGCAAAATTTTCCATCAATATATATAGGATCCAAAATTATTTATAACGGATACAATACACCTATTTATTTTTAAAGAAAATGAATTGCCTCTTAAGCAATGAAATGACTAAAGTAGTATGACAAAATTTTAAATGCTGAATTTAAAAATCAGAGAAATAAGCAGCACTAAAGCAACCAAAGCAACATGTTAAACCCTTGGTCCGCACTAAATGGATTACAAATCATACACAAGAGTGTAACATGGTATTTGAATACAAAAAGACAAGAAAGAAAAATTTTCAACTGACATTCCTAAAAAGTATCCTAATCAACAAAAATGCATCAAACACTATGTATCCATTTTCAAACCCTCTACCCCACCTCTAACTCAGGTGACCAGATGTCCCCGTTAGTCCAGGGAGAGCCCCAGTTTGCTCCTAACATCTCAGTAAAATTATTACTTGCACTTTATTTCTCTCCCACGTGTCCTGGTTTGAATGATAAATTATTTAGTCACCCTCCTTCTAAATACCTGGCTTCTTCTGACCACAAGCTATTATCTTTGCCCGGGTCCAGATGTCAGGATAATTATACATATATTCTAAGACAAGTTAAATAAACTTTGTGTGTGTCTATAATAATGTAGTTTCATTATCATGATGCTGTAATTTTTTATCTCAAATTCACAAGGAAACTCTGACTCTCACCTCAATTCATCTACATTTATGGAGTATATTTTTTCTATGAAAATAAACTGCCCATGTATTTTCCAGCAAGTAGCAAGAAAAACTACATAGAGCTATAACAGTGCAATGGAAGAATGACTAAAAGAATTTAGTAGCTTCTCTATCTTACAGTACTAGGTATGCCAAATGTAGAAGCAGATGGGACAAAAAATGTCAACAATTATAAGACTATAAACATTTCGCATGATACTCTTAATCCTACAGTAATAAAGGAAACTTACTGATTTTTCATAATTTTTAAAATTTGATCATTTAATATGTAACAAGTCACACAATGACTTACCAAAACTATCTACTGTAAACCAGGTCTACTTGGCAATATTTACTAAACAAAATAGTTATTTCCTCCTGAATGACTAAAGAAAGTAGTAAACCCATGTGCCTTGAGGTTAAAGCTTAGAATGAAATATGAGGAAACTATGAGGTTAAAGCTTAGAATGAAATGAGGAAAAAAAAATAAAGGATAATGTAATCTCCAAGTACCAAAAATGGAAAAAAGTGTGAAAAGACATGACAACGTTTTACACAAATATATCAATAAGAATTTACATTTTTTTTTTTTTTTTACAAAAATTAGCCATGTGTGGTGGCATGCACCAATCCCAGCTACTTGTGGGGCTGAGGCAGGAGAATCACTTGAACCTGGGAGATGGATGTTGCAGTGTGCTGAGATTATACCACTGCACTCCAGCCTAGGCGATAAAGCGAGACTCCACCAAAAAAAAAAAAAAAAGAAAAAGAATTTATGTATTTTTAAATTCTGTATTATCTTCTTAATGAAAGCTGAAAGAAGTTATGTCTTTCATGTTTATCAAAACATCCTAAATTACAAATGACATAAGCCTAGTTCATCTAGTTTAGGCAAAATGGACTTTATAAGTTCATATAATAAGAAGGTATGAAGATAAATTTGGTTTCAGGAATGACCAGATACAAGAACTTAACTGGTATTGTCAGTACTCCCTCTAGCTATAGAAGCTCCATGAGGGCAACGATTTTTATACGTTTTGTTTATTTCTGCATTGATGGCACCCAGAACAAGGAAGGACTGGCACAGAGTTAGTGCTTAAATATTTATGAAATAAATGAATACCTCTTCTCTTTGTGTTTTTGCTTAGCGTCTGCACACCAGAGTTTTTCATGCCAGAAGTGAGAAACAAACTAAAAACACATTCTTCCAATTTCATAAGCCAATTAGCAAGGTAATCATTCTGCTAGTTCCATTTGGACACATTTCAGAGAATGGCTCTAGTCACTTTCCCAACCTTGTGCCAACCATGACAAGAGGAATGAGTAATATGTGTAGCCTTGCCTGATAATATGCTACCAATGTGGTCATTAAAAGGGGGTTGTTAATATGAAAACGAAGAGGAGAAAAAGGAGTGGAGGCCTACAGAGGACAAAAATAAAGGGTACCACACATTACTCAATGTGTCTTTCATTGCCAGCAACCCAAATGCAAACATGGCATTCATCTTAGTAATTTCTTAGTGCTTTCTAGTCCGGCATATGCCACAGGAGATGTGCACACAATAACCACAAAATTTTGTAGAGAGGCAAAAACCATTTGTTACATTGCAAACACTTACAAAAGTTGTCCCTATGTATACATCCATTCTCATTTCACCCTATCATCTATCCCAACCCATCATGTCACATTATTTTTTGGTCACTCTCATGCTTGACTGCAATCTTATATATGACAAAGGATTTCATCAAGTTGATATTTAAAAAGTGATACAAGAGAGCTAGTCATGTTTATATGCAAAGCCATTGACAACTGAGGACCTGTTAGGATTATCATACTTAACTACTGAAAAGGAATCTTAAGTACTTGAAAATGTTTGCTACTATTTTAAATTTTAAGTAAGTATCTACTCTGGGCAAGGTTCCACGGGTGATTTGAAGATATATAATGCAAAGGACCTTATGCTAATATTTGATAGGAAAACTTTTTAAATTACTGTGCTAGAACTAAGACAGTGATTAATGTTTGGTGGCTAAGTAAAGAAACAGTAAGTTAGGAAGAACTTTTTTTTAATTGAAAAAATACTAACTTCAGTGTTCTTCTGAAAATAATGCTTCCCCTTCCCCATTGCCCTGAAATGTTTTCCAGTTCCTTCATTAAAAGGAATGATAAAATGTGAGCGTTCAAAGAATCTTTGATCTGGCTCAAGTCTAATTCTTAACTGCTGAAAGTACTGTGACTCAGAAAGATACGGTGGCTTAACCAAGATCACTGAGTTAAGAGAGCTATGACTAGAATTTGTTGCAGATTCCCAATATGCCATTGTCTTAGCCAAGAGCACATGCAATAAAAGCCCCTCCTGGTGGTTATCACTAAGTAAAAACCAAAATACAACTCATGTTACAACTTTTAAGAGTATGTGTTGACCGGGCACACCTGCAATCCCAATGGTTTGGGAGGCCAAAGCCGGAGGATCACTGGATCCCAGGAATTTAAGAGTAGCCTGGGCAACATGGTACAATCCTATCTCTATAAACACACACACACACACACACACACAATTAGCCAGTCATGGTGACACATGCCTATAATCCCAGCTACTCAGGAGGCTAAGGTGGGAGGACTGCTTGAGCCTAGGAGGTTGGTTGTGGCTGCAGTGAGCTATGATTGTGCCAGTGTACTCCAGTCTGAGGAACAGAGCATGACCCTGACTCAAAAAAAAAAAAGAAAAAAAAAAAGAGTATGTGTCTTCCGTGAAGCCAGATAAACAAGTACATATACCTCCTATGAGGAATATATGATGAAAAAGTAACTTTTTTCATGATCACTTGTTGTGGTCCAGCTCTTTCCTTTAGCAGTTGTGTTACCATGTGACAAAAATCTTTGAACTCAGGTCTCCTCATCTTCAAATGGTAACAATAGCACATGTTCAAAATAATCCTACGAGGAATAATAAAGTGATTTAAAGTTGTTTTCCTCAAAACACCAACCACTAAAATCTGTTTTTGAGCTCCAGGAAAAAATTAAAGCTGATGACAGACACACATTGGCAATAAAGCTGCTGCATCTCATATAAGAGGGGGCATACTATCAAAGAATGGCTTCTGAATGCAACGTTTTAGTCTAGTCATGGCAAGAAAATCTATCACATGAATCACTGCTCTAAATACGCAAACTGTAGCATCTTCTGATAATGCTGTCTAGAGAAGACACTGAGAATGCATATACCAATAAGTTAGTTCCGGGGCTGAGTGGCTTTATTAACAAATGATGGACACAAAATACAAGGAAAATGTACTACTCTAAATCAGGTGTGTTTAAATACATCGTAAGCGATGAAAGTTGTTTCGGTATTCAGTTTTCAATAAGCCATCTTCATTAGTAAGAATGAATTCAGCTATACAAAGTTTTGTAGTACCAGACAGACCCCAAAATTTTAGTGGCTTACATCCATATAACAGTCCAGGGCCAAATTCAGGAAAGCAAGAAGACTGTACCACACAGTCACCCACACCTAGGCTGATGGCTGCTCTGCCATCCGCAACACATGGCTTTCCAGGTCCCTCTTTACATTCCCAGCCTAGTTATAGGGAAAGAGCTTTGTATCAGACTTCAGTCAGAAAAACAATAACCAATGCATGTGTTCCAAGCATTAAAGTATTTAATACAGAGAATCAGTTGCAGCTTAGACCACCACTGGAGGACAAAAGAAACAAAGCTAAAGAAAACAGATACAATCTCTGCCTATAGCTCCAAAGCAGGTGATTCCCAAAAGCCCACCTGGAGTGTGTGAATTTCTTAAAAGCTTCCACCAACTACCTTGGTCTGCAACAGCTAGCAGGTAGTTGTGGTAGTCTGAAAAGTGGGACCTCCCCGACCCCACCAAAGATGTCCATGTTCTAATTCCAAGAAACTGGTTATGTGTTACCTTACCTGACACAAGATGTGACTAAACAAACGATCCTGAAATGGGAAGAGATAAACCTATATTAGTCAGATAGTTCCAAAATAATAAGGGTCTCTGTAAGAGGAAGGCAAGAAAATCAGAGTCAGTTTTTCAGATGTGGGAATGGAAGTCAGACACTGGAATGATGCCAAGTAAGAAATCAAGAGGAATGCAGGCAGCCTCCAGAAGCTGCAAAAGATTAAAAAAAAAAAAAAAAACAGGGCTCTCCCCTCAGCGCTTCCAGCAGGAAACAAACCTGCAGACACCTTGACTTTAGCCCAGTGAGACTGACTCGGACATCCCGCCTCCAGAACTGTAAGATAATACACTGCTGTTGTTTTAAGCCTCTAAATTTGTGATAATGTGTTACAGCAACCATATGAAATGCATACAATGGTCATCCTGGACTTCCCTCAACAACGCTTCAAACCTCGTATCTGCCCATGAATGAGCCTCAGCTCTCTATGAAGAACAGTGGCCTCTCCCCTTCTCTTCTATCTTCCACGTCTCAGAGACACACTAACAGAACCACACAGGGAAGCTTGTGATGCAAACAAACTGAGTCCTTAGAACAGGGTGGGAGTGGACACTGCAGCACCAGCGTGGGGAAATCCTGACGGGCCAGGCTGCGGATGACACAGATCACTTCTGTTTACACTCCATCGCCTAGAACTCTGTCCCACTGTCCCATGTAAACACGGGCGACACTGGGACATGTCATCTCGCTTGTGTCCGTGAGGAAGAGAAAACTCATATGGTAAACAGCTCTGGCACACCAGACACCAGCGGATGTAAAACATAATAAAACCTGATAAAAGAATGAAAGCCACAGAAGGAAAATGACATAACAAGTAGCTCTAAAGCTGTTGAAAAATGTGTTCAAATAGACACTGCATATTCACAAACAAAAGGGGGTATTAAAAAGATGTAAATATCTTTCAACACAGTAGAGGATAATACTACATAAATTGTTAATTTTATTAAGGCATTATCTTCATATTTGACACTATTCAGACTTAGTAATAACATGGTAGATAGTGGATTCCATAATTTTCTTTTGTATCCTACTACTCTGTTGGCAGCTGGATGACATTAAGATTTTTATATGAATATTTCAAATGAGACAATAAATCACTTTTTTATCTTTATTTTTTGTTTTAGCTGATAGAGAAATGTTAACTCAAAAACAACACGGCTGCCCAAACTTAGTTACCTACTATTCTCCATAATATTCATAACCTCGATTTGAAAATTCCCTCCCCATTGTAACGAGGTTTCTAACATTCGACGTGCCAGTCACAAAAATTAGAAAAAAAAAAATCTAAACTAAAATCTAAACACTTTTTAAAAATTTTGAAACTTCAAGTAAATGTCTGACAGAATAATAATGGTTTATCCTATAATGGAGAGGAAGAGGAAAACATTTCTTTAAAGCATTTAATATATGAAAATCTATTTTAAAAGTATGTCCCACCAAACAATTGTTTCAGACTCAATGAAAATTTGTAAATTTTAATTTTGAATTTTAATTGTTCATATCCCCGTGAAAAGGAAATTATCTATTAATCTTCCAAACTTCTGGACCAGTTTAATAGGTATTCTAAGACTACAAGATACGTGAACTACTTGAAATAATTCTTATTTACAACTGCTTACTTTTGTGAACAACTATTTTGTCAGTACCATGCAACTTAACTTTAAGCATTAAAACTACTCTGAGGATGGTTTCAGTCCACCCTTGTAAGTTCCACCTTGTTTTTCTTTTTTGTTTTTTTGGTTTCTTTTTCCCCCACCGAGATGGAGTCTGGCTCTGTCACCCAGGCTAGAGTGCTGTGGCGCAATCTCCGCTCACTGAATCCTCTGCCTCCCAGGTTCAAGCGATTCTTCTGCCTCAGCCTCCTGCGTAGCTGGAATTACAGGTGCCCGCCACCACCACCAGCTAATTTTTGTATTTTTAGTAGAGATAGGGTTTCACCATATTGGCCAGGCTGGTCTCAAACTCCTGACCTCGTGATCCGCCCGCCTCAGCCTCCCAAAATGCTGGGATTCCAGCTTGTTCTTGAATCTTCCTTATGTTACAGCAATCTTCCTTCCCAACCGCCTGCCCTCAGACCACAATCTCCAACATCACCATGCAAACAGTAGCCTCTCGGAGACTACTTAACAGGTTCACCCCATTGCAAATCAATCGAGAGATAGAGAGATTCACCTTCTTGTGGTCCTGCGTCTGTGATTGAACCCTGACTGACACACATAAAGTTATTTAAGAAGCAAAGTGATGATAAAGTTATCATGAATTTAATTTTATAGTCATCGGTAAATGTCTTACATTAAATAATGCTGTCCTATACATTGACTATCATGCCTGTTTGTGGATTTTATAAGCCACCATTTAAAACTACATAAAATCTAAAACTATAAGCTTGCCCACGTTAGCAGACATAAATAAAATAATCCCCAATGAACCATACTAATGTAACTGCCTCCCCTTGGGTATGAACAGGACCTGTGATATAGCAGAATAGCGCTCCCACAATTATGTTACCTTCTATGGCAAATATTTGCAAACATAAGGTCCCTAATCTATTCACTCTGAGTTATTTAAATGAGAGATTTTCCTGGATTCGCCTCACCTAATCAGGTACACATTTTAAAAGAAGTGTCAAGAAAGTCATCCTAGTGACCTGGAATAAAGCGAACAGCCATGCTGTGAACGGCCTACAGATGCTGCTCCATGGCTAGAACCCGGTGTTGGCTGCAAAGAACTGAGAGCAACACAAGCAGGAAGAAAACAGGAAACTCTTTCCTACAACTACAAAAAGCTGAATTCTGCCTATAACTTGAATGAGTTGTGAAGAGGACCCAGAGATCCAGATGAGAACGCAACCTGACCTTACCTTATTTTTAGCCTCCTAAGACCCTTAACAGAGACAGAATCCAGCTACACCATACCCAGACTTCTGACATCTAGAAACTAGGAGATAAGAAATGGGTGCTATTTTAAGCCACTAAATTGTGGCAATTTTTTATGCATCAATATAAAACTAATATACCCACAAACCACCCTTGCACTTTATATCCTATTTCTCAATGCTTAAAGTGGATTATTCATCTTAAGGGAGAGGAGATAAGAGGGATGGGAAGATAAATTGCAAAGCGGTTTTATTAGCTACGCCACACTAAAAGATAGGATTTTTTAGAACAGGATATCTTATATACAATCCATGAATGATAACATCTCAGAAGAAAACCATAAGATAACAGTGTTGGTAAATCACTACAGTACTTAACCTCATGCAGTAATTGTGTAGTGATACCCCTCCAGGTTATAAGAAAATGCTGGGAAGTTCTTATCTCCAAGATCTCTGAAGCTACACTTCTGCTTAGCTGTTCTTATGGCTGCTGTTTTTCCATTTCCATCTTAGGTATGAAGGCCTACTTAAAAATTGATTTCTACCTCTATTTGCTAATGGTTTTGATCATTTATAACCAGAAAGCATACAGTATTGATATATGTTATCAGAGAACTATAAATTATTATAAATCAACATTGGCTTATATTTCATAAAATGACCCACAGCTGAAAAAGTCCGTAAGAAATTTAGCTAAAGTTAATACTTCTAAACAAAAGGCTCCTCAGAACAAATAATCAAAAGTTGCTAAACTTCTACAAGATTCTTCAGACAGATGCAATATCCCAACAGTTATGAAATATTACAAACATGAAAAGGTTTATCTGATTCATAAAAATATCAAAACATCAGGAAATTGGTTTGAGACCTTCGAAGTAAAACATGAGAGAAACGAAGGTTACCATTAACTGCCTAACAATTTCTCATTTTAAGACCGTAATACTGTAATCCCAGCACCCTGGGAGGTCAAGGCAGGGGGATCACTTGAGCCCAGGAATTCAAGGCCATCCTGGACAACACAGGGAGACTTCGTCTCTACAATACAAAAAAATTAGCTAGGCATGGTGGCACGTGCCTGTGGTCCCAGCTACTGGGGAGGCTGAGGTGGGAGGATCACTTAAACCTGGGAGGTAAAGGTTGCAGTGAGCTGTGATCCCCCACCACTGCATTCCAGCCTGGGCAACAGGGCAAGACCATGTCTTTAAAAAAAAAAAAAAAAAAAATTAGCCTGGCATGGTGGTACATAGGCCAAGGAAGCAAGAGGTTGCAGTAAGCCAAGATCACACCACTATACTCCAGCCTGGGCAACAGAGTGAGACACCGTTCCAAAAAAAAAAAAAAAAGACTGCAATGCTGTCAATACTGTCACCTACTTACCTAATCAAGGAGAAATCTTACGTAAATTTTTCAAAATCACCTTCCATCCTGTTTATCTATGTGTGTTCCTTTAATCTCTTTGCCAAAACTCCAAACTTAAATGGCCCCTAACATGATTTAGCAGCGCTTCACTGCTTTCTGAGTCAATTTACCTGTTTCCACAGTAGCTATTTAAAATTATAATAAAATGTTGGCCGGGCGCAGTGGCTCACACCTGTAATCCCAGCACTTTGGGAGGCTGAGGCGGGTGGATCACAAGGTCAGAAGATCAAGACCATCCTAGCTAACACGGTGAAACCCCGTCTCTATTAAAAAAACAAAAAAAAAAATTAGCCGGGCATGGTGATGAGTGCCTGTGGTCCCAGCTACTCGGGATGCTGAGGCAGAAGAATGGCATGAACCCGGGAGGCGGAGTTTGCAGTGAGCCAAGACTGCGCCACTGCACTCCAGCCCGGGTGACAGAGCAAGACTCCATCTCAAAAAAAAAAAAAAAAATTATAGTAAAATGTAAAAGTCAACAGTCCTTGAAACAATCCAAATAGGTTAGACTTTAGTGCACTAAGAGCTCCATATCTTAGTATTTAAAAATAAGTAAATAAAAGGATATTTCTTCATTGTGAGTTGCCAGGGAGGCTGCTCACCCTGGTCACTCAGGGACCCAGGCTGATACAAAATACACCATCTCAAACATTCCCAGTCAGCATGAGACAGGAAAAGAGAATACGGCATGCAATGATGCTGCAAGCTTCTGCCTAGCAATGACACACAACACATCGCCTTGCATTTCACAGGGTAAAGTAAGTCATGTGGCCATGCTGAGTTCAAAATATTAGGAAAGTTAAATCCTACGTGCTAGGGTCTGAATGTTTGTATCCCCACAAAATTCTTATGTTGAAACCTTACCACCATTGTGATGATACGAGGAAGGTGGGGCTTTGAAGAGATGACAAAACAAAAAATCCATATGTTTGAGGGAGCTCGTTCGTCCTTTCAATCATGTGAAGACAGGGAAGGGGCCATCTCTGAGAAGGTGGGCCTCACCAGACACCGATCTGAGGTCACCTTGATCTTGGACTTCCCAGGCCCCAGAACTGTGAGAAAAAAATTTGTATTGTGTATATGCCGCCCAGTTGATGGTTACGGCAGTCTGAATGGCCTAAGACACTACCATATGTATGGGGAAAACCGAAGTATCTACAAACAACCCTAAAAACCACCACATTCCCATATAAGGGTAATGCTACCAGCTGTTCTCCAATTCCTATTCCTTCCCCCTACCTTCTCAGTCACCTGACACTAGATTCTTTATTTTCATTTCAGCTTCTTCTCCAGCTACCACCACTTAACTCTCTCTTCCCATTCACAGCAAATTGTTTAAGAACTGTTGGCTGCCTCCAATTCCTCACAACCCACTCATTAATCAACCTACCACATTCTAGTTCCCACTGTAACACTGCAGTGAAGCTGTTCTTGCTAAATCCAAAGAACTGTTCAGTTGTTATTTAACCTCTCAGTAGTCACCACTTACCACTGTTGAACTCTGCTTGGAACATTCTCCTCCTGTGACATCCAAACTTCTCCTGTGTTTCCTTGTAAGCTCCTCCAGCAGCAAAGTCCAAAGTTATCACTGTTGACCTCTCCTTGGAACATTCTCTTCCTGTGACATCCCAAATTTTGCTGCATTTCCTTCTAAGCTCCTCCACCAACAAAGTCCAAGGATCTTTTGCAAACATCCCTTTTGCAGCACACTGAAATACTGGTATCCTTGAGGCGTTTGCATTAGGTCCTCTATTTTTCACTGTATGTGCTCTGGCTGGGTGATTTTTATCCACCACCATGAATTCAATTCCCATTTAGGCTAATGATTTTCAAGTCTATTTTATCTTCAGCCCAGATCAAAGCTTCATCTCCACATATTCCGCTTTTCAAACATCTCAATTTAGATTTCACACAGGCATCTCATACATTCTCAAAGGTGAACATGTTATCTTCCTTCCAAAATCTCCTTCTCTTGTTTCCTATTTCAATAATAGAATTTCCCTTTTATCAAGAAATGTAGTCATCACCCTTGTCTCATTCGCTCTCATTCCACACACAACCAATTACCAAGTACTATATAGTCTGGCTCCTAAACAGCTCTGAAATCCAGGTACTTTTCTTCATTCTCGCTGCCACAACTAATTTCAAGTCATCATTACCTTTCACCTTGACATCTGCAGAAGCCTCTTCTCCAGTCTTGCATCCCCCCCTAAGCTATTCTCCACAGCACAGCCAAAGCAATCCTTCTCAGTATAAACCTCACCTTGTCACTCCCAAGATAAAACCCTGCAATTCTCCCCACTGATTTCAGGATCAAGTTCAGATCCAGATTCCTTAACATGGCTTAAGAAGAGTCTTCAAGATTTGACCCTCACTTCCACCCTGGCCTCAACCACTATTCCCCCACCCTAAGTTTAGTGTATTCTAAACTTAGCCATATCAAGTTCTGAGTTCTCTGAACTTGCTGGACCTTTACCAGTGCTGTTTTTCTTGGCCTAGAGCACTCGCCCTCTTCACTGGGTTATTTCCTATGATTAGCTCTTTAGTTTTCAGCTCACACCAATATGCTAGTATAGCACCCATTATTTCCCAGTTTATTCTCCTCTCGTATTACATTATAACTGCCTGATTTTCTGTCTGAATCTCCCACTGAGCTATGAGCAGTAGGATACATCAGGGATAATGGCCGCCTTGTTCATCACTCTACCTTCAAAATCCAGCACAGTACCTACCTAACATGTAGTATTCACCAATAAATATTTGTTGAAAAAAAAATGACAGTTCACATATTGGAGAAACTTCAATAACTTGGCACTGTGTTCAATAACATGTGCCATATTTTAGGAAAATGATATTCAAATATATTTATTTTGTACTGCTTACATCAATAACAGTATTTCTATGTAAAAATCACCAAAAGATACATAATATGAAAAACACTTACAATATGCTTAAGAAATCAACAGCCAAACAGCAATCAAACATAAAAGGTTTGTCTACTTTGGGGTTCTGCCATAACTATAATGGCACAGACATCAAATCAAAGAAGTCTCAAGAAGTTTCTACTTTAGTAAGAATCAGTAAAACACAGTATACAGTTCCCTGGGATCATCTATTTACTGTGTCATGATGGAACCCCTGTGAAAATCCAAAAACAAAGATTATGAACTATGTAGGGAAACGCTATGAGGCTAACTCAACTTAACAGAAGTAACTTTTCAAGGAAAAGGAATACAGAGAAAGGGGAAGTAATACAACAAGTACCCTCCCATTCCTTTTTAAAAGCTTGCAGAATATTTTGTTTATTACTCTTTTTTTTTTTTTTTGAGACGGAGTCTCGCTCTGTTGCCCAGGCTGGAGTGCAGTGGCCGGATCTCAGCTCACTGCAAGCTCCGCCTCCCGGGTTTACGCCATTCTCCTGCCTCAGCCTCCCGAGTAGCTGGGACTACAGGCGCCCGCCACCGCGCCCGGTTAGTTTTTTGTATTTTTTAGTAGAGACGGGGTTTCATCGTGTTAGCCAGGATGGTCTCGATCTCCTGACCTCGTGATCCGCCCGTCTCGGCCTCCCAAAGTGCTGGGATTACAGGCTTGAGCCACCGCGCCCGGCCTGTTTATTACTCTTATAACACGTACCTTGAACACAAGAGTCTGCCAGTAATGACTATACTTAGACCAATAACTTCTTATGTTGTTTCTCATGAGTTACTGTGGTTATAACACCTATGAAGTTATAACTACAGCAAACTATGAAGTTTGAAAACTACAGCACTGTACAAAAGTAGCTTACTGATTTAATTTATGGCTTTGGAGATTAGGTATTTGAAACAGACAAAAATAATGAGAGTGTAAATTTAATTGCTATTTGATAGTCAAATAAAAGAACTTACACAGCTCAGCCACAATTAGTTTTTGTTATTCCCTACGGATCATATAACTCAATTAAATTGCTGAAAGTTAATGTTATTTAGGCTTCTTTATGATAAGAAAGTTGTAATCAAATCAAAGCAGGACTGTTACCATGAGTCAACTTCTAAAACATAAAATTAGCTTTGATATATAGAGAAACTACCTAAATCATTCTATTACCATATTTTATATAATCTTAAAAATCTAGAAAGGATCTAAAAAAGTCTACTCTAGCAGTTTCTAGGCATTTTTAGAATCTGATAAAAATTATAGCTATGCCAGAAAAACACATTTATTCCATAAATGAAAAACGTATGTAATTTCAGAGAACCAATGGGAAACTTTTCCTGTGTTTACCAGGTTCAGAAATCCTGATCTTGTTCAACCCTCTCATTTTACATTTGAGGAAAACTGCCGCTCCAAACTGTTAAGTGACTTTACCAAGAACACAGAATTTAAATCAAAGGAACTAGAATCCACATTTCTTTTTCTAGAAACTGTATAAGGTCCTTAACACTTTGTAAGTCACCATTTTATTTCACCCCTGTAATCTCAGCAATGGGAGGCCGAGGTGGGCGGGTCACCTGAGGTCAGGAATTTGAAGCCAGCGTGGCCAACATGATGAAACCCAGTCTCTACTAAAAATACAAAACTTAGCCAAGTGTGGTGGTACACACTTGTAATCCCAGCTACTTGGGAGGCTGAGGCACGAGAATCACTTGAACCCAGGAGGCAGAGGTTGCAGTGAGATGAGATCGTGCCACTGCACTCCAGCCTGGGTGACACAGTGAGACTCCATCTTTAAAAAAATAAATAAATAATAATTAATTAATTAAAAAAAGATCAGCTACAAAAAGACAGAGGAAAGAATCATGATAGTCATGAAACAGTATGAAAGTGGTGAAAGAACAGGGGATGGGCGCAGGGTAGGAGGGTAAGACCCTGACAGCATAAATTCTTGTAATGAAGCATGAGAACATAGTAACATAAACTCTGGTATGAGGAAACCTTGTTTTTAGTCCCACCTTTGTTATTTAGCCTGAAACCTGACTTTCCTGCTCTAACATTCTATAATGCAGTATTTTTTAAAATCATATTCTACAGTTACTACTCTCTTATGATTTACACTATGCTCCAACATCTAAGCATGCGACTTATGTGGCTGTCAATGGAAACCCAAGCTGAATTAGAGGGCCATTAAGGGAGGAGACCAACCCTCATATTGTCTTATGCCCAATTTCTGCCTCCAAAGAAAAAAGAAGTAAAAACTAAAAGGCAGAAATGAAATCCACAGGCAGACAGCCTGGCGTCACACCCTGGGCCTGGTAGGTAAAGACCGACCCCTGACCTAATCCCTGTCCTGTTCTGTTCCGTTCTAATTCCTGGTGCTGGTGCATGCAGCCCCCAGTCACGAACCCCCTGCTTACTCAATCGATCATGACCCTCTCACACGGACCCCTTTAGAGTTGTAAGCCCTTAAAGCGGACAGGAATTGCTCACTCGGGGAGCTTGGTTTTTGGAGACGTGAGTCTGCCGATGCTCCCAGCTGAATAAAGCCCTTTCCTTGTACAATTCGGTGTCTGAGGGGTTCTTGTCTGCAGCTCGTCCTGCTACACCTAATTATGATAGTACTCAACCTTGATTCAGTCATCCTTCCTCCTCACAAATGCTCCAAGAGGAAAAATGTACAGCAAACCATGGCAAGAAACAGCACAACTACTTCATTTTTATAAGTATGAGAAAAACTTTTATTCCCCTTGAAAATTCTAAAAACGTGGACCAATCAGCATTCTCTCTTCCTTAAGGGAGGTCCCATTTTCTTTTCCTTAATCTTAACTCACAGTCCAAGGAATGGGTAGAGTGCAGCCTGGGTGACACAGCAAGACTGCGTCTCAAAAAATAAAATAAGAAATAAGTACTTTAAAAGCATTCATATTGAAAACACATTGTATGCAGCAAATATATCTGAGGTATAAATTACTCTTCCACCCATTCCTTGGACTAACAATTTTTAAGGTACATATTAAATTTTTTTCCAATCTTTTTCCTACAATTTTTTGATTCATACATTATTTAACAGAGAGCTTCAATTCACTCAATAAAAATACTTATTTCAATAAAAGGAACACATGGAAAATTCTCTTCCAAATACACACAGATATTTTTTAATACTAATCACTGAGATTCAAGGATCAGGGAGGGCTACATCTACCTCAACAAGCTCCTACTGATATTTAATGTCTAACTGACAAATAGGGTTATATAGCTATTTATTAAAACACAGTGTAGAAGGAGAATTCTGGAGTAAAATTGCAAACATACAAGTTGTACAATCATGCGCAACACTCTTAATGCAACAACACCTCCCTTAGTAGAGTGATATTAGATAAAAAAAATCAGAAATCCAATCTGAAATGTCCTAAACAATAAGGAAAGTTATTAACTCACAAAGCAAGAAGTTGAGAGAGCAATTACAAGGCTAAGACATGTCATCAACTACCCAGTTCTTCCCATTTTTCAACGCCAGTTTTTGCCCTCAGGCTTGTACTTTTGAGGTAATAAGACGGTTTCAGCAGCCCAAGCGTCACATTCTCATACACACAGTCCAAAGACAAGTTAAGAAAATTTCCCTTCCTTGTGTGTCCTCCGTAAAGAAGAAGGAAACTTCCCCAAAGTCATGTACAACTGTATCATATACTCACGTCTAAAACAATAATTTGCAAGATGCTGAAACAATGATGATCTTTAATACGAATTATTGCTTGGGGCTGCTAAGTGTCCCAGCTTCTCTCAATACTTAAGCCAAATCAACCTACTGTGAACAAAGACAAATACTTTGTCACAACCATCATGCAAAGATACTGTGAAAATTATATGTGATTGTCTTAGTTCCTTTGGGCTGCTACAACAAATTACCATAAACTAGAGAGCAACGGAAAATTTCTCACAGTTCTGGGTACTGGAAGTCCAAGATCAGAGTTACAGCATGGTCGGGTTCTGGTGAAAGCTCCCTTCTTAACTGCAGATTGCTCACACAGCTATCTTCTCACCACTGTATCCTCACTTGGTGGAACGAGGACCAGAGAGCTCTGGGGTCCCATTTATAAGGGCACTAATCTAATTCATGAGGGCTCCACCCTCAGGACCTAATCACTTCCCAAAGGCCCCACCTCCTAATACTTTCTCAAAGTTAGGATTTCAACCTATAAATTTTGTGGGAACATAAACATTCAATCTATGACAATAATCCAACTAAGTCAAATGCCTAGCATCCTGTGCGCTTATAGCTTGTTTTATTTTTATTTTTCTGATATAATTTAAGCCTTATTATCAACCACCAAGTTCATTAAACTCAGTAAGTTATCCTGAGGTATTTCATTCAATTTAATACTTAATATGAATAGCAAAAAGATTTCACAATGTATGACCTTTACTTTTACTGCAAAACTCCTAGAAACTAACTTGCCAATGGTTTATCTGTTTCCAAGCAGAGAAAACTCTGTACCAAAATATTTCCAAAAGTTGAATCAAATCACAATGACAACAATGTTATGCCGTCCCTAAAAATTATACGGCTAAAATAACAAGTAATTCCACTAAATAAAATCAATGTTACAACTTACCTAACCTAGACTAAAGTGCACTTTCCATTACATTATAGGTACTTGAGTTCTCATGGTAACATGAAGTGGAAAGAAAATTTATTTTTCACCTTCAAATATCAAACTTGGTAGGCATCTTTACATGATTAACCAAAATTTTAATAATAATAAATACACCAGTAAATAATTCACTTTATTTTTAACTTTTTTCTGTTCATTAACTAACAGGATGCTATCATATCTTAAGACTTTTATAACAGATTTCAAAACACTCTCTAAACTTCTTGTTGACCTTGTGCCTTCCAACATTAAAAAGAAATAAGAGACAGGCCAACTGGGAGGCAGGCAGGCAGGCAAACAGATACCAATTACCATGAAAAATTATTCTTCTGGGCCAGGTGCAGTGGCTCATGCCTGTAATCCCCACACTTTAGGGAGGCTGAGGTGGACGGATCACCTGAGGTCGGGAGTTCGAGAGCAGCCTGACCAACATGGAGAAACCCCATCACTACTAAAAATACAAAATTAGCTGGGCATGGTGGCATATGACTATAATCCCAGCTACTTGAGAAGTTGAGGCAGGAGGACCGCTTGAACCCGGGAGGCAGAGGTTGAGGTGAGCCACGTTCGCACCATTGCACTCCAACCTGGGCAACAAGAGCAAAACTCCACGTCCCGAAAAAAAAAGAAAAAATTATTCTTCTGAATAACATTTTTGAAGCCTTAACATTCAATCTATTTATATATGCCTTACTTATCTATGTAAAAAAAAAAAAACAGTAATATTTGTTGTAAAATAGAAAGTCCATGCACAACTCCCCAAGAAATTATATGAAGCCAGCATCCCTGTGTACTATCTGCAAAATACAGGGCAAGAACTACAAAGATATATTATACCGGCAAGTGATTAGATAAAAAATGATGTGCTAGAATGTTAAAATTTGTTTTCCATAAAACAGCACTGTTAACAACAATGGGAAAACAGATGGGCCAGATGGGCAGAGGGAAGGATCAAGAGTTCCCTTTCAGATATGCTCAGTTTGAGAAGCTGCAGAAATCTTGCCCAACAGATAGAAACAAAGACTGGATACAGACCAGGAGAAATATCCATTTGTTACACACATACACACATGTTATGTTACAAATAAACCTTTGTTCATGTACTTGTTTTCCAGCTGGGGAACACAATATTCCTACGCTTAACGAAAAGTCCATTTTCTGTCCTGGTGGGATTAGCATGATACTCCAGGAGGGATTCTTAGGGAGATGAGCAATCTATAGTCTGATACGCCAAATATCAGAGATATCTGATAGTCTGAGATAGTCTGATATGCCAAATAAACACTGAAGATCACTGAAACAATCCACGGCAGTCACAGGCATAACAGATCACACTCACATCTAAAGTCAATGAGTATTTAGGCCTAAAGAGGGAGAGAACAAAAAAGCAAATGCAGCAAAGGTTAAGAGTTGATCACTCTTTAGCTCGAGTTATGTTTCCACTCTTTCCCCTTCTCTGTGCCTTATGTGTGGAACAGGGCACATATATGGGACTAAACGTGCTGGTGGTGTATGTGGAGAAAAATATCCTGAAAATGCTGTCTTTTGACCAAGCTCTTACTTCTTACATAGACAGACAATTCCTCATGGATTTCTAACACAACTTATTGGTGTAGGGACTGACTGACTTGTTCTGGACCATCTTTTCAAGGATATCTGCATATAGCACACAGTCAAAGAAGACAGAGTCCTCCTCCAGAAAAATGAGTGTTTACTTTTGAGTATAATAAAGACAACATCTCCCTTTAGGGAAGAGGTCAAATAAGCGTACAGCCCATTTTCACAGACCTCGGTTTCTTAAATGGAAGGAAGGTTCCTCTCCCGCAGTGTAATTCACTACATGAGTGGGCATCACCTAGCCCCTTTCATGTTGTTCAATGTGAACTGAAGCTCAAAGAACCAGTACAAATGCTGAGTAATAAACCATCTATTGCTGTGGACATTAGTTGCTTTCAAGGAAGTAATATTTAATAGTTATGACAGCAATATTAAGCACCAAGGATTTTTAAGTCAGACAGATAGATGGTCCAGTTACAACTCAGCCTCTAATTGTATGACATCAGGTATATGACAAACTCTGAATTTTAGTTTGCTTGTTTTAAAATATAAAACCTATATCTTGCGTATTATGTATACGTGGGTGTAACATATAATACGTATATAACATATAAAATATATAACTATACGTACATAGAGACTATTCTATTGCTATAATAAACTCTCCATCATCTGTGACACAAGAATCCCATGTCTTCTGCCGTCATCCATGACATTGTGGCATTCCTGACACTGGAAATAGCTTTGGCTATTTCCAATCATGCTTCAAGGGGTAGTCATATATATAATCTAACCTAAGTGAAATAACTGCCTGCACTGATATATTCTGTGCATATATGCATACATATCAATGCATAACTACCATGATTTCCTGTGTGATGACTGCCAACTTTTTCTTCCACTTAAGTTCTCTGCTTAAAGGTAACATCCATTGCTTACCTCCCTCCTCTCCCCTTTTATCATTCACTAAGATACGGAAGTCTCCCTTTCACAAATGTGCCATGAAAACTAACTGGATATTACACATCTCAATATAAAATGCACTTAAAAACATTAATGACATATAGAAGTTATGTCAAAGGCAATTGAAATATGTTTTATTTAGTCCATTTATCGCTTAGAAAATATAAGCTGTTCAATTGTTCATATTGCATATTCATCAGGGCCTATCAGCTACTCATATTCTTTGCAGATAAGATAAATTATTATAAGAGCTGCTTTTGATGACAGCAAAGTCAATAAGTGTACTGGAAATAATTACATAATTGGAGCTCTTTTCACATTATCAGAGGAGGTCATTATAAATTAAAACAATTCTAAGTGAAGCTGATTAACTGGTAAGTGTTAATGATGTAAGAAAGAGAGAAACTGTCAAAATAAAAGAAACACAAGATGCACTAGATAGGCAAATGGTACACTACTAAAAAGCCAAAGTCTCCCAGAAACTCACATCACTTAACATCAGTGAGGATTCAGAAATTAGTTTTTAATGACTATATTCAACGTAATTAAGAAAAGTGACTATAAAAATCTCCAGTCTTCTTTGCCTATTCACTTAACTCTCTCAACCACATTCTCAAATAGGGAATATAACAAAACATTGCTTTTAATGAATGAAAATGTCTTCATGAAGAAGCATATGTGGATGTGTATAAACATAAACATAATACATATATACACACACACACAGAAATCCATGGGATATCACCAAATCTTCTATGATACAAAATCTCTTCCTGGGAAATTTTCAAACAACATAAGAGAATTTGGAATTCTCAGTGCTTCATAATAAGCAACAGACTATTCCAGAGAACATATAATTTATTATTATAAAGTTAGTTTCTTTAGCAAAAAAAAAATTTTAAAAACCCTTACCACATTTCAGAATCTCATTATACTAACGCTTTCATTTAAATGAGGAATATATAGTAATAGCGACCACTTAGTGACCATTTGTTATATCCTAGGCATTGCACTAAGCATTTTATATACAGTCTTTATATACATATGGTTATATATTTTACGTTATATACATGTATACATAATACCTGAGATATGGGTATTATATTTACATTTTAAAACAAGCAAACTAAAATTCAGAGAGTTCGTCGTTTGCCTGTCATAAAATTAGAGGCTGACTTGTAACTCGACCATCTATCTGTATGAGTTAAAAATCCATCCATGGTGGTATTACTGTCATAACCATTAAATATTGCTTCCTTTAAATCAACTAATGTCCATTCCTGATTCCAGGCTCAACTTTAAGACTTCAATTTGGCTTCCTCTCTAGAAGGAAGAAAAACACTCTTCATGCTAAATCAACTACTTTGGTATAGATGTCAATAATATTATATTAATAGTAAATTAAGCTTTAACTGCTATACTTTCAGGTTTCATAGTGTCAAATCTTATCATAGGCATCAGGTTTTAAACTCAGCAAGAGAGAAAGAGACCACATACTGTCAAAACAACCCAGGGCTATCACTAGCAAAATACCACAGGGGTGACCAACCGCTTAATGTTTCCAATATAAGAGTGTTTCCCTTCCAGTACTGGAAGAGATCACAGTTTGTGAACTTAGTGACTACCAGATACGGAATGGCCTATATTTCAGAAATACGCATGCTTATTGAGTAAAGTACCAGAACACCAACTATTTTATAGAAACGATCCCTGAAAGTATAGTCTTGAAAACATCAACTATTTAAGCTCTTATTTTGTTTTTCTTTTCCTTCAGTAAAATATACATACACTGTAATACCGTCATAAATTAAAATCAAGCACTCCTGCTTAGGAGAAATAAAACTAATTTTGCAAGAAAAACTTTTTTAATCTTCAACAATGTTCTCCCTGGTTTTTCATTTTAAAAATATATTTCATGAAAATATTTTAACAGAAACAGATGTCACTGTAATTTAGATTTAATTATACTAAATCAACAAACGTTTTCATATATTAAAGTCATCTTATCATTGGAGATACTCACATGCTGTAAACATGTACACTTTTTATTTTCCCCCCTTGCAAACCAAAAACAAAAATGTAAGCACCCTCCGACCTCTGCCCCAGCCATCTGAAAGGGCCCCTCTTCTCCACCAAGGGCATATTCCCAAGATTACTAGAAAAACCACCTCAGACTACCATGGGAAAAGTGGGCCAGACATGCTTATTATACCCTCCTTCTTTTTGGAATTCGGGAAAAGCCAACCAGCATTAACAACAACACAGACCTTAGGTCTGATAAGAAACATTTACAATCTACTCTCTCTGAAGCCTGCCACCTGGAGGATCCATCTGGCTAATAAAACCTTGGTCTCCACATTCCTTTCTATTAGTAACAATTCTTTCAACCAACTGCCAATCAGAAAATTTGTAAACCTACCAATGACCTGGAAGCCCCTCCCCCTTTGAGTTGTCCCACCCTTCCAGATCAAACCGATGTAGATCTTACATGTATTGATCAGTGTATTATGTCTCTCTAAAATGTATAAAAGCCAGCTATACCTTGACCACCTTGGGAACATGCCATCAGGACCCCCGGAGGCTGTGTCACCAGTGCATCCTTAACCTTGACCAAAAAAAAAAAAAAATTGAGGCCCGTCTTAAATACTTTGGGGTTCACACCCTTCAAAAGAAAACTGGCGTGGTCCTAGGGATCTTCCTAGGAGATAAAACATCACAATTTCTATGGAGTTCTTCATCATCTTTTATTGCCCTTTGCTTTGGTAATCCAGAAAAAGCTGTCTACAGGCCGGGCGTGGTGGCTCACGCCTGTAATCCCAGCACTTTGGGAGGCCGAGGTGGGCGGATCACAAGGTCAGGAGATCAAGACCATGGTGAAACCCCGTCTCTACTAAAAATAGAAAAAATTAGCCGGGCGCAGGGGCGGGCGCCTGTAGACCCAGCTACTCGGGAGGCTGAGGCAGGAGAATGGCGTGAACCCGGGAGGCGGAGCTTGCAGTGAGCCGAGATTGCGCCACTGCACTCCAGCCTGGGCGACAGAGCGAGACTCCGTCTCAAAAAAAAAAAAAAAGTTGTCTACTTTTTCTTCACTTTTCTACCTTTCTCGTGAACTACTAAATCTAAAACCCTTGGAATATGGTATACAAATACCAAGTGCTAAAAAATATATCATTAATTTATATTTGTAAATACAATTTCAATTTAACAGTGGTTATCTAAATCCCTTAGCAGAACTTCACCAGTAATTTCATATGGCCTACTTTCATGTTAAAATTTAAAAGCTGAAGAGAGGTACATTAGTTAATATTGAACGCACAATATTTGTTTCAAAGAATAAAGAGAAAGGGAAACAGAATTACTCAGCATATGAGGATATTTTTTCACTGTCTCAACACAGCTATCAAAATTTTGTTAGTATCTTAAACCCAATTCAGATTTTGAGCCCTGTAAGGGTGTACAACTTAACCAGAAAAAACTATCTTCAATTGTATAAGCAGAGCACTCTTACCAAAATGGTCCACAATTAGAAACCTTAGTCACATTCCCGAAATAACTATTTTTGCTGAAGCAGCTAGATCAACTATCCATTACGGATAACTGGAACTTGCAAACACCACAACTACTTTAAATACAAACAGTCACTTCAAACCTCATCCTCTTCAAGGTTAATGCTGGATTAAGACTGAAATCAGATTGAATGAACTTCAGAAATAAATCCGCATAAAATAAATATCAGGTTATTTTCACAAGTATACACTGAGTTCAACATAAAGAAAAATAAACATACAGGACAACTTAAAACACACTCTCAATATGTTCTGTTGTACTTGCATAAAATAAATAATGTAAGCTTATTCTCACAAGTACACACCGAGTTCAACATAAAGAAAAACAAACATACAGAGTAACTTAAAACACACTCTGGACAGGTTCTGTTGCTTCTTGAAATGGGTAATGAAGAGAACAGAGTAAGAAAACAAGGAACAAATAGTCCCTGCAGGCTTATAAATACTTCTAAAGGGTATTTTCACATGCAACACACCCCTTTTAGTGACACAATTGCTCCAAGCTGGGTTTCCAGCTGGGAATAAAAGCGTCCAGGATCTGAAAGGTGTGAGATGCTCAGAAGCAGAGTCAAGTGCACGCTTTGCCGTGGTTTTTCAAGTCAGAACCCTGCTAACTCCACGTCCCGGAAAGGCCCCAGGGCCTCCCACCCACGCGGCTCCTGCCCCAGCGCCGGCACCGCCCACGCCGGCGGCCAGGCTGCCTAGCAACACAGCAGGGCTGCCTGGCAACGCGGCCCACCCCGGCCCGCCCCCGCCCACAGGGGAAGGCCAAGGGGATCCATTCTACCTCCTTTTTCTTCTGTCCTCCCCCGAGCTGGATGCAGAGCAGCAGCAGCAGCAGAAGGAAGGGAAAGCTCCCGGTGGGCAGGTACCGCAGCCGCCGCCCCGCTTGCCTACGGCGTGAAGGAGCGCCCCGGGCCCCCATCGCGGCAGGGCAGTGTCTCCTCCACGCGCGGTAGCCGTGGGCGCCCAGCTCCTACCGCGCACCACGCCTGCCCGGCCACCCTCCGGGAGCCCACTGGCTGGGCCCTCCGGGGTGGCAGCGGCTTTGCTAGGGACACGGGCCGCGGCCGAGGACGCAGAGGAGGAGACTGACGGAGCATCCGGTTCACCGGGAGAAGACCTGGAAAGGCGCGGGATGGGGGCAGGAAGTGGGCGTGGCGAGGGAGCCGGGCTCCAGGGGCGCGGCGTGTGCTCCCGCCTGGAGCCTGTCTTTCCTGAACCCACGCTGGGGAGAGGGGCGGTCCTTTGGCCCTGGGACCTCAATCTGAGGCCATCCTGCTACCGAACCCAATTACTGGGTAGCCCAGCACTTTACCTGGGGCCTTGCACAGACAGACCTGAGTGCCTTCTTGGATGATGAAGGGGAAGCTTTGGGGAATGAGAACCTGGCCCCTGCAGTCCCCTGCAATCTCCATTCCCATTGTGATCGTGATTAGGAACACAGCTCTTCTCCTCCAGAGCCCTGCGAAACCTTCTAACATACTCCAGAGCCCCCCGATGCACAGAAGCCGTCTCAGAACTTCACAACTCTTCCAGCCCCAACTGGAAGGCCTGAGGCACAGCCTAGACTCCATTCATTTAGTGACTCATTCAGCATCCAGGGAATGCATAAGTACAGAACACTGTACTAGGTACTTTTAATATAAAAACGAATAGCCTTACTTCAATTTTTATTCTCTGAATATTTTAAGAACCATAGCAGACTGGGCATGGTAGTTCATGCCTGTAATCCCAGCACTTTGGGAGGCTAAGGTCACCTGAGGTCAGGAGGTCGAGACCAGCCTGGCGAACATGGGGAAACCCCATTACTACTAAAAATACAAAAATAGCCAGGCATGGTGGAGCGCCTGTAGTTCCAGCTACTTGGGAGGCTGAGGCAGGAGAATGGTATATACCCGGGAGGCAGAGGTTGCAGTGAGCCGAGATCACGCCACTGCACTCCAGCTTGGGAGACAGAGTGAGACTCCCTCTCAAAAAAAAAAAAAAAAAAAAAGGAACCACAGCAGCAGACTGTATGTTGAACGTTTGATACCGGGCCTGATCTGTTCTAATGCATCATGGTTTTTATTACTCTCCTAAAGATTTCTTCACTTGTGCCATGAACACCTTTGGTAATGTAATAAAACCTGTACATGCAGTCTTAAAATAGCACATATTTCTAAATGCATGAAATTAAATATATAGGATTAGCCAGGCACAGTGGCTTACACCTGTAAACCCAATGCTTTGGGAGACCTATGCAGGAGACTTGCTTGTGTTCAACAGTTGGAGAGCAGCCTGGGCACCATAGACCTTGTCTTTAGGAAAAAAAAGAAAAAAAATTAACAGCTGGATATGGTGGGGAGTACCTGTAGTCCTAGCTATTCCAAGACTGAGTCTGGAAGGATCATTGGAGACCAGGAGTTGTCAGGTTACAGTGAGTTCTGATCATGCCACCGCACTCCAGCCCTGGAAACAGCAAAACACTGTCTCCAAAAATATATGTAGAATATAAAAATATTATATATATATAAAACTTAAGGAATATATACATATAATGGTTCGAGATATCTGCAACAACTTACTGAGTATGACAATATCTTTAATTTCTATAGGAAACAAAGCTGTAGGTACTGTTAATACTACTGTGGTTTGTTGCCTGCCTTTATAATTGAAAACTGAAACTGTTGAGGTTAATAGACATACAGTTACAATTTTTTCAATACAAAGTTCACAGATGCTGAAATTGTGTGGACTCCAGATTAAGAACGCTTGCTCCACAACAACCCTATCACCTAGGTTCATTGTAACGATTTTCAGATAAAGAAATTAAGGCCCAGAAAGAATTCGAACATTGACAGTCTGGCTCTACAGCCATGCTTATGCTAGGATGCCTTTGTTAAAGAAGTTTACAAATACATCTCACTTTTCTATATTGCAGGCTTTTCATTTCTCACTATTATGTGAACATTTTGCCCGAATTATCACTCCTGTTAAAAGAAAACCTTTAGACAAAATAAACTTTACACCTTATTTCAGCAAAGAACAATTCATAAACCTCTAGCACTCTGAACCAGAAGCGTTCAGAAAGCTCAGCTCCGGTGGCCTGAGAATAAGCTTCAATAGACTAAACATAGAAACAAAGTAAGGAAATTACCTGATTGGCTACAGCTACGTTTCCCTTACTTGGTCACGGTGTAATAAGGCATTTACCTATATGACTGGGGTCTGATGGGAGGTCCCTAGTTGTATAAGCAGTCATCCTGTTGGCTGTTTGTGATTCCCTGATGCTCGTGAGTTTTTTAATAAGTCAGTTACAAGAACCGTTTCCAAGATAAGTTCCTATGTGCTTACATAAGAGCTCCAGGTACACAACCACCCCAAGCTAATTACCTCTTGTGTATTTTTGCTTTAATACTCCTAAAAGAATGGCTCCTCACTTTTTCCTTGAGACATAAAACTGGCGTCAACTTCTGTTTGGAGACAAGTAAATTTATGATCTTTATGAGTAAAATACTGACATCTAGATATACTCAACATAATCACAACTCATCATCTTTCTCTCCTTTCTCTCCCCAACTTGTCGCAATTTCTTTATTGTAAACAATGGTACTTCCATCCTTCTAATTACCAATTTTCAGAGCTTCGGAGCTGTCTTCCATTTTCCCATTTTCCCCAAACATGCTGCCTTTATATTCAGTTTCCAAGTTACGCTCCCTCTACAAGGTCCTGGGAATTTGTTTTCTATTTCCCATTTTGTAACTCTAGCATTCATTAGAAACACATGAGATGTCATTGTTAGTTGACCCTCCTTCCCTGACTTATGTTGATGACAAGAGTCAAACTCTGTAAAATATTTGAAGAGATTTATTCTGAGCCAAATATGAGTGACCATGACCAGTGACACAGCCTCAGGAGGTCCTGAGAACATGTGCCCGAGGTGGTCGGGGTACAGCTTGGTTTTATGTATTTTAGAGAGGCATGAGACATCAATCAAATACATTTAAGAAATGCATTGGTTTGGTTCAGAAAGGCAGGACAACTTAAAGCACGGTGGAGTGTGGCTTGCAGGCTATAGATAAAATTAAACATTTTCTGACTGACAATTGGTTGAGTTTATCTGAAAACCCGGGACCAATGGAAAGGAACGTTTAGGTTAAGGTAAAGGATTGTGGAGACCAAGGTTTATTGTGCAGAGGAATCTCAGATAGCAGACTTCAGAGAGAGACAGCAGGTTGTAACATGTTTCTTATCAGACCTGAAAGGGTGCCTGGCTCTTAGCTGATTATCTTACTGGATCTGCAAAGGAAGAAAAACAAAGGGAGAAGGGGATTCTGTGTAGAATGTGGATTTTTCCCACAAGAGACTTTGCAGGGCAATTTCAAGGTATGGCAAGGAAATATTTTCTTTTTCCTTGTCTCATACTATTATGCCATAGTCAGACTGAAAAGTCAGTCATGATATATAGGGTCAAATAAAATCCATCTGATGAGAATTTATGGTTTGTAGGGCATGACTCCCCAGATCCCTTAGAAGAAATTTGGGCAAGATAGAAAATCAGAGCTTAGTCCTCACTTACAACCTCACCATCCTCCCATACAGGCATAATCTAAGACTCCTTAATCCTGCCTTCATGCATTCCTCTTTTTTTTTTTTTTTTTTTTTTTTTTTTGTGAGACGGAGTCTTGCTCTATCACCCAGGCTGGAGTGCAATGGCACAATCTCGGCTTATGGCAACCTCCACCTCCCGGGTTCAAGCTATTCTCCTGCCTCAGCCTTCCAAGTAGCTGGGACTATAGGCACCCACCACCACACCCAGCTAATTTTTGGATTTTTACTAGAGATGGGGTGTCACAATGTTGGCCAGGCTGGTCTCGAACTCCTGACCTCAGGTGATCCACCCACCTCGGCCTCCCAAAGTGCTGGAATTACAGGCGTGAGCCACTGTGCCCAGCCCCCTTGCATTCTTTTCTTGGTAAAGTGTCTGGTGTGATCCTTTTAATACATAAATCAGTGTTAAGTATCATCTCTTTCCTCACCAGCAAATGCAAAATCTTCCATGCCCTCAGGACTTTACATCACCTTCTACCAGGCTACCTCTCCCAACATCATTTCCTATTTTTCTTCTGCTTTCTCATACTGCTCCAGCAAGGCTAGCTGTCTTGCTTTCCCAAATATGCCGTGCATACGCTTTCTCTACACTTTGTACTGCTGTTCCCTTTGTTGGAACCCTTTTCACCTAGATCAGTAATGTCCAATCTTTTGGCTTCCCTGGGGCACAATGGAAGAAGAACTGTTGTGGGCCACATATAAAATACACTTATTAACACTAATGTTAGCTGATGAACTTTAAAAAAATTGCAAAAAAACTCATGTTTTCAAACAGTTTATGAATTTGTGTTGGGCCACATTCAAGACTGTCCTGGGTTGCATGCAGCTCACAGACCACGAGTTGGACAAGTTTGACCAAGATAGATGTTCCCATGGTGTATTTCATCACTTTATTCAGGTCAAGGCTCTGATCTCCCAACATGTCATCTCCTAGTTTCCCAAACCTCCCTGTCTTAAAAATGAACTCCTTACCCTTGACATACACACTCCTTAACTTTTCATAGTATTGCTATTATCATTTCCTGACATTATCCTACTGTTTCATTTATTTCTAGTCTTTCCCTGTTAGGATGTAAACTCCATGGGACATGGGGTATGTATTCATTCTGTCAAGAATAGTGCCTGCTTTATGTTTTCAATAGCATCCATCACTAGCTGACTCAAAGTCATCCCTCTGTTCACCTGAGACAAATATATATCTGATTGCTTCCTCTGCCTTATAATTGTTTGTCTTTTCTCATTAGAACGTAAGCTCTAGGATGGTAGACACCCTGTTTTCTACACCTTTTGGTCCACACTACCCAGAGTACAGCACTTGTTGAATGAATGGATGATTCCACCCATTCTCTGTTTATTCCCTAAAGCACAGCAGTAATCATGTCACTCTCCTTATTCCAAAGATCGTCAGTGACACTCTACTAGGTTCAAAAGGAGGTCCAAACTCTTGAAAGTGATTTACAGCTAACCCAAATTCCTGATCCTTGCTTTAAAACATAAGCCTTCAAACTGGAGTGCACAAAGATTTTCCAAGACCCATACAGTCTCAATGGTTTTACAAGAATTATTTTCCAGAATCTAACCTGCTATATGTCATTCTATTTATTTGAATATGTTTTTATATTTTTAAAAAGTTATCATAGAAAGAGTGATAATTTACTTAACACATGACACCAATTTCAGAAATGTTAAAGCAAACTAAATATGGCCTGAGAAGGACTCCATACTCCTATATTTGAGTCCTTGTGGATGAACTGTAACCTAGCTTAATAGACAAAATTGAAACCTCACTTAATATGCACATGTAACAACAGCTGAGTGTTGGCCAATCCCAGCAGCCATACTTCAACCACTCATAGACTGCTGAATGTTCAAACTGCACTCAAATAACCTCCCGTCTGGCAGGAGACATTCCAACCCTGCAACAAACTTCTCCACACAGAAACATTCCGAGCCTTCTCTCACCGTGAACCCTTAAATACTCTTAGCCTGTAGGAGACAGTGCTCCTGACTGAAGCTGGCCAGAAGCCCCTCTCAGGTTTATTTTCCAAAATAAACCTACCTTTGACTGTTGAGCTGCTTTTTGTGTTTCTCCCTTCTTTAACTCTTATAGTTCCTAAATAAGACAGCAACAAAGGTAAAATACCTCCCTCACAAGCTGTCCACAAGGAAATTCCTTGTAGGCCTTAAGATCTTTACCCTAAAACCATTCTATTGAATTTCACCCTAACAATGTAAATTGATAGTTTATCTTCACAGGTACTGAACAAGGGACAGAACTCAAAGTCATCCCTCTGTTCCCCTGAGACAAATGGGTATCTGATTGCTTCTTCTGCCCTGTATTAAGGTTATGTAAAAATGCAGATTCACTGAGCTAGACAAAAGCATAAGTGACTATTCCTCTACCCCTCTCTGTTAATCAATTTTCATGCTGCTGATAAAGATATACCCAAGACTAGGAAGAAAAATGGACTTACACTTCCATGTGGCTGGGAGGCCTCACAATTATGGCAGAAGGAGGAGGAAGTCACATCTTACGTGGATGGTGGCACACAAAGAAAGAGAACTTGTACAGAGAAACTCCCATTTTTAAAACTATCAGATTGGTCTGGGCGTGGTGGCTCATGCCTGTAATCCCAGCACTTTGGGAGGCCAAGGCAGGGTATTACTATAGGTCAGGAGTTCAAGAATAGCCTGGGCAACATGGCAATACCTTGTCTCTACTAAAAATACAAAAATTAGCTGGGCCTGGTGACAGGCACCTGTAATCCCAGCTACTCAAGAGGTGGAGGCAGGAGAATCGCCAGAACCCAGGAGGCAGAGGTTGCAGTCAGTGGAGATCACACCATTGCACTCCAGCCTGTGCAACAAGAGCGAAACTCTGTCCCTAAAAACCATCAGATCTCATAAGACTTATTCACTATCACAATAACAGCACAAAAAAGACCTGCCCCCATGATTCAACTTTCTCCCACTGGGTCCCTCCCATGACACGTGGGAATTACGGGAGCTACAAGATGAGGGTTAGGTGGGGACACAGAACCAAACCGTATCACCCCATCACATGCAAATTGTGAAAAGCTAATCAAAGACTCAAAAAATGCAAACTTTTATCTCATATCTGCCCACACCCTTTTTAAATTTCTTACTCTCTCCCCAATACCTGCCCTTTTTCCTTTAAATATTGAGGTTCCCAGACCCTCTTCAGAAAAACATGGACCACAGTTTTTCCTGTGGATCTATGGTCTTTCCTGGGCTCATCCTTAACTTTGGCAAATAAACCTCCTAAAATGATTGAGACTTGCCTCATTTTCTTTGATTTACATAATGTACTTCTCAGCTTCCGCAATTACAAAGTAAATGAAACACACTATTTTTCTTTTTTTAAGCAATTTGAATGTTTATGCTAGTTATTCCCAGAGTTCGTGTATACCAAGAAAATGAATTTTTTGATCTGTTATTCTTTAAAATTTCCCAAGTCCCAGAAAAAGAGGGGCAGAGGAACAGAAACAGAAAAAATAAGTAAAAAGGAGCCAAGTTCAGATAAATATTAAATTGGCTGGGCGCGGTGGCTCACGCCTGTAATTCCAGCACTTTGGGAGGCCGAGGCAGGCAGATCACGAGGTCAGGAGGGCGAGACCATCCTGGCTAACACGGTGAAACCCTGTTTCTATTCAAAAAAAATACAAAAAATTAGCCGGGCGTGGTGGCGAGTGCCTGTAGTCCCAGCTACTCCGGAGGCTGAGGCAGGAGAATGGCATGAACCCGGGAGGCAAAGCTTGCAGTGAGCCAAGATGGCACCACTGAACTTCAGCCTAGGCGACAGAGAGAGACTCTGCCTCAAAAAAAAAAAAAAAAAATCACTATACTAAGCTAGTTATCTCCTATCTGCAATGAAAAGAAAGAAAATTTAGGTGCATTTGACATATACACAGACAAAAAAGAGGAAGTCATTGACAATTTTATCAAGCCATATAATTAAAAAGTCAGGGATTATTGGACCCTGAAGCAAAATGGAAATGGCATCTTCTACCTGAAATAAAATAATTTCTTTTATAGACAGCACAGTTTCATGACAGTTTCTTTCCTTTTTCTTTGATGGTAACTATCAAATGAACATCTTGCTAATGTCAAAGGTTCCGCAAGTAGTCAGTACAATTCCAAATTATCTCTAGGAAATTTCACCAGTCAGAAAGTATACCTTACATTTCAGAAAACATAGAGGAAATGTTACAGGCAGAAGGTATCCAAGTTACATGGCACCAAAATACATTAATAGTGGAGGTTAACTGAGTTACCTGCGGCAAATTCATACAGGTCTGCAACAACCTCAATTCTTGCCTTCTCAGAAGAGAGCATGAGGGGCATTCAACTGAGGGACATAAGGCAGAAGAAAAGACCAAGGCAAGTTTTAAGGGAGGAGCGAACGTTTATTAAAAAGCTTTAGGCCGGGCACCGTGGATCATGCCTGTAATCCTAGCACTTTGGGAGGCCAAGGAGGGTGGATCACCTGAGGTCAGGCGTTCGAGACCAAACTGGCCAACATGGCAAAACCCTGTCTCTACTAAAAACACAAAAATTAGCCAGGCACTGTGGCGGGTGCCTGTAATCCCAGCTACGTGGGAAGCTGAGGCACGTGAATTGCTTTAACCCAGGAGATGCAGGTTGCAATGAGCGCCATTGTACTCCAGCCTGGGGGAAAGAGCAAGACTCTGTCTCTAAATAATTAATTGTACTCCAGCCTGGGGGAAAGAGCAAGACTCTGTCTCTAAATAAATAAATAGGCCGGGCGCGGTGGCTCAAGCCTGTAATCCCAGCACTTTGGGAGGCCGAGATGGGCGGATCACGAGTTCAGGAGATCGAGACCATCCTGGCTAACACGGTGAAACCCCGTCTCTACTAAAATACAAAAAAAACTAGCCGGGCGAGGTGGCGGGCGCCTGTACTCCCAGCTACTCAGGAGGCTGAGGCAGGAGAATGGCGTGAATCCGGGAGGCGGGGCTTGCAGTGAGCCGAGATCCGGCCACTGCACTCCAGCCTGGGCAACAGAGCTAGACTCTGTCTCACAAAAAAAAAAATAAATAAATAAATAAATAAACAAACAGGTTTAGAGCAGGAGTGAAAGGAAAGGAAAGTAGACCTGGGAGAGGCCCAGGCAGGCATCTTGGAGGTCTAATGCCCCTTTGACTTTGAACCTAGGATTTTATTTGCTGGCCTGCTTCTGGCAACTTAACCTTCTTTCCCTTGATTCTTCCCTTAGGGTAAGCTGCCCACATGCACAGTGGCCTACTAGCACCCAGGAGGTAAGCAAACAGTGTGTTTACCGGAGTTATACACATGCTCACCTAAGGCTTTCTTCCCTCTTCCAGTGGAATGTCCCCAGAAGGTCACACTGAAGCAACGTTTTCCTGAGTGACACCCAAGGTTCGTCATCACACGCCAAGAAGATTAAGGACACAGACGTACACAAGGAGTGAGTTTACGGTCAGGAGCTGATCAGTTCTTCCTCACGTTGGGTAAAATTATCTTTATTTCCTAATTTTAAAAAGTCAGAAGACTCGTGAGGATGAAATTAAACCATACATATAAAAAACTTATTACAAACCTCAGAATAGATACACTCTTAATATGTACTAGTATTATTATGAGCATTTACTATTACATTGAAAATATGTTTGTTTCCCTCCTGATGAATGATAAACACTTTGAAGAGAGGAACCATGATTGATTTGTCTGTTTAGCCCCTGCTCTAATCATTAGAGTGTTTGGAAGCATGAGCCCTGGAGCTGCACTCCTTGCTGTGTCTCTTACCAGCTGTGTGACCTCGGGCAGATTATTTCATGTCTCTGTGCCTCAGTTTCTTTATTTGTAAAATGAGGATAATAATGGTACCATGAAGATGAAACACGCGAATACACACAAAGTCTTCAGCATCTAACACATTGTAAATGCTACATATCAACTCCCATTATAAGATAGTACCTGTTCTACAAATATTTAACCAAATTTCAGACAGGAACTTATCCACTACGCCAGACGTTAGGGTAAATACAGGAGTAGGGGCAAGAAAGAAATGATAAGCCAAGTCCTCATCTGAGAAAATGCACAGATATTCAGCGTGTTTCCTTTAGAGAAGCAAGCAGATCAGTGACTTGTCAAAGTGTCCTTATAGCTGCTCTGTGGAGAGCAAAGGTGTAAGCGGAGACTTCAGCCCCATATTCCAAGTACCGTATAAGATGTAATACAGGAATGCAGAAAACTTTTTCACAGAACTACTATATATATGGCAACCTGTATTCTACAGAGGACATTATAAAAGGAAAATCCCGAAGGCTCCAAAAACACAGAAAACCAATGCCTAGAAATATTATGCATTTATATTTAATCCTAGTCATTTTTCTAAACATATTGATATGCTAGATAGTACATCTGTCTAAGTAATGTATTTTTCAAACAGTTGGCTATTTAAAGCAAATTTTCTATAATGACTGTTTTCTAGAAATATTCTAAAGCGAAACTGATTTTGTATATTACAATAAATTTCATTCAATTATTTTTAAACTGTATCTTAAGTGAAATTTCAAATAGCTATGTCTATGTAATCAACAGTAATTAAAGTACTGTAATAATATTGTTAAATCTCAACTTAATGCCATTTTCCATATTACATTAACTTTGCCCTTTTTTCATATAATTTAGTAGCATTTATCAAAAGCCTTGCATATGATCTTTTCATTATTGTTTGATTTCTGCCCTAGAATTTCTATCAAAGTCAATGTAAATTTACATTTGAAACACAGTATTAAGGAATCGCTTAGTAAAAGATTTACTAAATGGAATTATGGTACTGAAAAGCATGCACCTGTGTGATTGCATTTTAGAACTTGTGTTTGTGCTTTGCATATTTTCAGAAAGAAAAAACAGCATGTGATTTGGTTATATTGATCATTTGGTTATCTCAAACAAACAGTATGTCACTTACTTGTTTAGCACGTTCTATGTATCAGGAAAGGTCAGTGGAGTAGGTGGTAGGGCTAAGAAATGTAATTTCAAAGAACTGTTCATTGGCTATTAACTGGGGTGAGAGAGGAGTAATGAAAGAGTAAGGTAGAGGACATTATTGTCTTAAATTCTGTTATATCAGATGCTCTCAGGTCAAAGTTCAAAGTCTGACTGCTTTTTGGCATAATGCATCTAGAGTTTTCCTAGACTCACTAAGAAAATTCACCTTATCTTAATGAAATTATATAGAGGGAAGGTAGGGATATGGACAAATGATTGAAGCTATTTAATTCAAGCAATCTGTAGCAATTTAAAAAAAATGAAAAAAGAATCCAAGAGGGTCACAGGAGTATGCAGGGAGTATCTCTGAGATTCTGGAAATAATTGAAGACGTGTTCTACAGAAGCCAGGAAAACACTGGAAAGGTAGCTGTGAAGCCAGGTGAACAGCAGAGATAATTTTGCTAGCCTTATTAGGTCAAATAAATTGTGTGAACTTGGACAGATAGCAGTTTGCTGCAGAATACTTCACAGTGTATTTGAAGTTGTGCTTCTCAAGGTTTAAAAATGCTGTAATTTGTTAGGGTACCATTGACCGATTCAACTTACTTGGCTTCCGTTCAATTATTCTCTTTTGAATTATATAAAAAGTTTAAATCGAACTTTTAAAATTAATGAGTAAACTATATACTGAATCTTCAAATACACAGCTTTCTTAATTCATTTCCTGAACTTACCAAATGAGGTAATAACTTGCATGCCAATAATTTTGTTTCACTGAATAAATGTTCATTTTAATTTTAACCTTGTCATTTCCAAGGAAATAAATGGATAGTTTTTTTCAAACATCACAAATGCTGAGCTAAGAATGTGTATTTTTTATAGTAACAAAATTGTGTTTAATTGAAATTATAATTAATCATTATGTTTTATTGGTAAAGAATTACAACAAATCCAGCTGGTTTCCTGTAACAGTTCATCATCTATTTCAGGGACTAAATTCTTTATAAGGAAATATGTCAAAGAATATTTATCTGTGCTAAAATCAGGACTTACCAAAAAGCTCTATTTAAAGTACACCAAATTATTAGCTAATGGGATTTCATCTATATTGGTTTTATTACTAAAAAATTGTTTTACTCATTACAAAGTGTATACAAGTGAATATGGCTAGAGGAAGAGGAGAATGTACATGGAATGTTTAAAAATGACAGAAAAAGCATTTTAAGTGAAGAATTTATTTTGTCTAATGATAATCAGTAACTAGTGCTCAGTTCCTGTATACAGTGCCTTTCCCACTGAGAATAAAGTGAGCTCCAGAAGTATTCGAGCTGTAGGCCGGGTGCAGTTGCTCGCTCCTATAATCCTAGCACTTTGGGAGGCCAACAGGGGAGGTTCCTTTGAGGCCAGGCATTTGAGAACAGCCTAATCAACATAGTGAGACTCTATCTCTCCAAAAAATAAAAATCAAAGTTTAAATTAATTTTATAAATACAAAAATTTTTTTTAAAAAGAAATATTCAAGGCCGGGCACAGTGACTCACACCTGTAATCCCAGCACTTTGGGAGGCCGGGGCAGGTGGATCATGTAACGTCAGGAGTTTGAGACCAGCCTGGACAGCATGGCAAAACCCCATCTCTACTAAAAATAGAAAAATTAGCTGGGTGTGGTGCCAGGCACCTGTAATCCCAGCTACTAGGGAGGTGGAGGAAGAAGAATTGCTTAAACCTGGGAGATGGAGGTTGTAGTGAGCCAAGATTATTCCACTGTACTCCAGCCTGGGTGACAGAGTGAGACTTTGTCTCTAAATAAATCAATAAGTATTCAAGCTGCACATAGAAAAGAATTCATAATGTGTGAAGTAACAATTTAAGTCAACAAGAACTATTATTTTAAGTGTGATAGCTAAGCAGTGCATGCCAATGTGCAAATTATAGTAAACTTTTTGTTAACTAGCATGGTTGAAAATGAAGAATTCTGATTAATCAATTATTCAAACGTTTCTATTTTTCATGCACTTTGCCATGAATTTACGACAAAATTTGAATATGACAAAAATACACTTAATACTTTAAAATGTCCTTCAGTATTTATGATCTAGAAACCTCTTCAACATCAAATGGTGATTTCTAATCATTATGGGTTTATCTTTTCTTCTCATCCTTGCAGAGGGTTGTTTTTCTGAGTAATACCCCCAGTCTCCCTCATCATTCAGACTTCAAACCCAGAAAGTTTCGTGCTGGTCCTTATCATTTTATATATGGACTCTGTATCAGTCTATTCTCATGCTGCTGATGAAGACATACCTGAGACTGGGTAACTCATAAAGAAAAAGAGGTTTAATGGACTCACATTTCCAAGTAACTGGAGAGGCCTCACAATCATGGCAGAAGGTGAAAGGCACATCTTACATGGCGGCAGACAAGAGAGAATGAGAGCCAAGTAAAAGGGGAAGCCCATCATAAAATGATCAGATCTCCTGAGACTTATTCACTACCAGGAGAACAGCACGGGGGAAACTGCCCCCATGATTAAATTACCTCCCACTGGGTGCCTCCCACAACATGGGGGTATTATGGGAGCTATAATTCAAGATGGGATTTGGGTGGGGACACAGCCAAACCATATCACATGCCTATGAGAAAATCTTTACTAGTTTCCCTCTGTATAGGATGTAATCATTATCAAGATGAATTTCCCACAAGCGGAATTACATTTATTTCACCCTACTACCACCTGCTTGAAAACCTTCACTGTCTCCCTACAGCCAAAATAATTATATCTAAACACCAGTTCTGCTTTCCAGTTTTTCTCTTCCCAACCTGTCTCTTGTTTCTTTTCTTACATACTTTGTGACTACTTTTTCCCCCATTATGGCCAAACTGATCCAAGCTCTTTATCCCAGCCCACACTTTCTCACCTGTGTCTCTGCTCTTGCTGGCTTCCTGACTTAGAGGTCTTTTCCATTCTACATTGCTAACATCCTCCTTATGATTGAAGACCCAGCGTGAGTGTCTGTTTCTCCACAAGTCTTCACAGAATCCTCCAACCACCATGAGCTCTCTTTCTGGATTTTTTGCCTAGCCCTGTCACAGGAAAATCAGTGATCTACTCCAGCAGTTCTCAAACTTTTTTGTTCTCAGGACCACTTTACACTCTTGAAAATTAATGAGGACCCAAAGAGCTTTTATTTATGTGAGATATATCTATCAATATTTGCCATATTACACATTAAAACTGAGAACAATTAAGCAACTTATTTAAAAATAATAATAGGCCTATTGCTTGTTAACATAAATAACATTTTTATTTAAAACAAACTTGTAAGAATTTAACAGAAATCCAAACTTGTTCTGCTCACCTTACCACAGCCAATAAAGTCAAGAAACAAGGAGCTGAAGCAAGGAAAACAACTTTATCTCAGAGAGACAGCAAACCAGGAAGATGTCACTAGCATCCTGAAGTATTATCATAGTGTTTGTATGCTTTGTACAGTTTTACTTAGGTGTAGAGGAAAAGAAGGGTCAAAGATCAAGAAGTGGCCAAGAAAGGCATACATATCTGGGCACCAGCAGGGAGTGTAGGAAAAGTTGTGAAATCTCTTTGTTTCTGGCTAATGGTCTCCTTGTTCCTTCACATCTTTAACAAACTCTAGTATACATACTTCATCTTTTATCTTGAGAGTTAGTTTCAACAGTTTCAGGCTTTTGTTCCTATGTCATCTTTCAATGTTCTAAAATTATTCTAATGTCTGGGCAAGCATGAGCAGAGGCCAGAGGCCCCCCCTTTGAGTCTAAAATTTAGTTAACTGTGTTAGTCTTTTACCATTTCACTGTTACAGAAGAGTGACATTGTTTTACATTTTTGCCAGTGTCTCGCTTAATAAAAGACAACTGTATTCTGGGATCTCTTTCTATATTTAATCTGTTGTAATAGCACATATTATAGCATGTCTGCAAAACTTCACTATGCACTCATGAGAGAATGACAGTGAAAAAAGTTTTACCATAGCATCAACTTTAGGTTTGGGTGTGTAAAAATAGGTTCTCCATTGGGTCTATTTTTATCTTTAGCTACCTGCAAAATATAAAAGGAACAAGGAAGTCACACATGGTCACAATTATCCAAGCACCAATTATCCTCTTTGAGACTTTAAATCTCAAATAAACTTCCTCTAAATATTAATATTGGATATCACTTCCACGTGGTCTATTATTTATTTAAGAAAAAATATGTAGGCTTTAATATGAGTTTACGCAAACCCTCTGAGTTTATGGAAATGTAAGACATTATTATTGTTATAAGTTCACACTATTCCAAACTCAAAGGTAAATGAATATAGGAATTATTTATAGCACAACTCCGTTCCATTAGACATGGTAAGTGAAAATTAAGTCTATGAATTATCCCAAATTATTCACTGCTATTATGGTGGGTTGGTTTGTAGATTTATTGAAATATATTGTGTAAATAGACCTATTACTTTTAAAAACTGCAAATTAACTCCTATTTAATATTTGTATTTTTAAGAATTCAAAACAAAGTATGCAGTATGATCACAGCAGTTAACATATGCAACGAAAACAGTATTAGGATTGTGCGCTGGTTTAGTATTAAAAAAAGCATCTAAATCAAATGCAAACCAAACAAATTCTGATTTTTCTTTGTTTTGAGATGGAGTCGCTCTCTGTTGCCAGGCTGGAGTGCCGTAGCGCAATCTCAGCTCACTGAAACCTTCACCTTCTGGGTTCAAGCAATTCTCTTGCCTCAGCCTCCCAAGTAGATGGGACCACAGGTGTGCGCCACCACGCCCAGCTAATTTTTGTATTGTTAGTAGAGACAGGGTTTCACCATATTGGCGAGGATGATTTCAATCTCTTTACCTTATGATCCACCCACCTCAGCCTTTGAAAGTGCTGGGATTATAGGCTTGAGCCTCCGTGCCCTGCCTCTATTTTTACTTTCTAATTTATCTCATTTCCTCTTCTAACAACTATATATATATTTTTAAGGATTTTTAAGCCAATTATTTGGGAAGTGAAATATTTGGAAAGTTGGTAAGGCATTTATTATTTAACCAAAAGTTAAATTTAACATGCTATACTATTAGAAAACAGAATACACTGATGGGTGATCTTAGAATTTGAAATAAGCAGAATAAATAGTGTTGGTCCTCAAAGAGGTTGCGTATTTTTGGAAGACAAATGAAACTCCTATGAAAACCACATAAGGAGAAAGTAAAAACACAAAGAATACTGCAAAATATATATCACATAGTGGGAAATGGTAATCTGAGTATATACCTCCATTATAGCACTCTCAGAGATCCCTGTGTGCCACTTCTCATCTTACACCCTCACTCCCCTGCCTTTCTTCAGCCATCTTTTTGGTGACCACTTCCTTCAGGCTTTACACAGGTGCATTGGGCAATACCTCAACTCAAACGATCTCACTCACTGGTGCAGTGGATTAATGCCATCGTATAACCGTTGACCATTAGGAGAGGAGAACAAATGGAAAGAAACTTTCCTATGTCATCATGCTGGCAGATGCTTTATTGACTTAGTAGCACTTACCCACGACTTGTGATAGAACAGCCTGGAAAAGGTACCTGGAACCTTCTCTGAGTTCCAGGAGTCTTACAGGATTGAGCATCAGTCTCCTGTGATAGATTACTTAACGATGCATCTTTGCAGTTTTTTTAACTTCTCCCTTTTTACTCTCACTGCCCCTCTCTCTGCTCCCTGAAATCACTTTTTAAATAAACCATCTGCATTTAAGCACTGACGCAGCGCATCTGTGTGGACAAGCTTGAGAATTTATATCATCAGAATTCTTGAGTCTGTCAGAGGTAAATTCCTCACTAGAAAAAAGGAGCTTCCTTTTGCCTAGAGATGTCACAAAAGCCCTGAGTGAAGCCAGAGCTTCAAAACATGATGCTCTTCCTCCTCACTGCATCCAATCCTGTATCCTGGATTGGATTTCTATAGAGATGGAGTAGGGAAACAGCCCCTCCTTTGGGAGGAATAGCTTACCCACCAAAGTATTCTCAATCTGGCCAGTGGAACACATGTGGAGTGGATCGTGACTACTGTCTCAAGGTGAGAAAAAAAAAAAGGCTGAATAGGCTGGGCATGGTGGCTCACACCTGTAATCTCAACACTTTGGGAGGCCAAGGTGGATGGATCACCTGAGTTCAGGAGTTCAAGACCAACCTGGCCAACATGGCGAAACCCTGTCTCTACAAAAAATACAAAATTTAGATGGGTGTGCTGGCGTAGGCCTGTAATTCCAGCTACTTGGGAGGCTTAGGCACAAGAATTGCTTGAACCCGGGAGGCAGAGGTTGCAGTGAGCCAAGATAGCACCACTGTACTCCAGCATGGGCAATAGAGCAAGACTGTCTCAAAGAGGGGAAAAAAGGGGGACTTACTAGCACTTACCCACGACTTGTGGTGGAACAGCTTGGTAAAAATACCTGATTCCTTGAAGCTTGGACACAACAACAGTCCACTGTAAATGAGGTGAAGACTTCAGAAATGCCTTACCATAGTACTGAGGAAAGAATCAGAAGCAAGGGAGGTTGGAATATTGTAACACGCTTCTAATTTCTAATCCCAGTAGCTTGAGTTACCTAGAAGATCAGCTATTTGATTGGTGCAAAAGTAATTGCGGTTTTTGCCATTACTTTAATTGCAAAAACCACAATAACTTTTGCACGAACCTAATTGCTACTCATTCTACCATGTACAACCTTAAAGAGCAGAGCAGTTAAGACCTTGGGTCTACCCTTGACCAATAGTTAAAAGGACCAATAAGAAAGAGGAGTCAATGGCCAAATGGAGGTGTCAGTTCTGAGACACATTTCATAAAGTGCCTCAGAAGTCCTAACGCAAGCTTGTTTAACCAGTGACCTGCGGGCTGCATCAATTTTGAATGCAGCGCAACATAAATTCGTAAACTTTCTTAAAACATAATGAGATTTATGCATGGACCTTTTTTTTTTTTTTGGCTAATTAGCTATCATTGTGTTAGTGTACTTTATGTGTGGCTCAAGAGAATTCTTTCAATGTGGTGCAGGGAAGGCAAAAGATTGGACATCCTGGATGGGATCATGTGCCAGTCTCCAATAGTTGAGGCCAACTGAATGAAACTGCTATTATGGCCGGTTGATTGCAGATTTACAGCCATCCTTGTAAAGGATTTCCTTTTTCTCTGTTTCATTCCTGTTGCCCCTCACTCCTTCCCTATAATCACTCTGGTAGTGTGACAGGTCCCCTACCAGGTTAGTTAAGGGTGTACTGTCACCGCATGAACCCTGAAGGCCAGTGGTAAGCCAAAACCATGGTACCCAGCCGAGGAGCAAGCATGCCTAAGAACCCAAGCGTCCCAGAGGCTATCTGGAAACATACCAAGGAAAACAGTTCCATTATACATATACCATAGGCAAAGAGCCAGAAAATTAGCTTAAAATTAGCTTAGAAATGAGAGGTGGCATGGATCTCTAGCACTGTCCTGCTGCCATCCAGGAGTGCCCTGTATGTAAGTCTTAATAAACTCATCTACTCGTCAAGCCGGACTCAGTCTGGTCCCTTGGCACTTTCCCAGTTTGGCGAGGGAGTGGTACACTTCCAAGCTTTTCTTGTAACAATTCCCAAGTAAAATAACTGTACATAGCCTTTGTTTCAGGCTCTGCTTCGGCTGTCAGTTTTGTCATTTCGTTGTTAAGAGTAGTTTACTTTTATTTTCTCCCAATGAGACTATAAGGACAGGAACTTCAATTTATTCATTTCTGCATCCCCTAGAACTAGAACACAGAAAAACCTTACTGTATGTTTGTTGAATACTTCGTGGTGTTTGTAGGAAATTTCTTGTGGGTAAAGGCAAAAACAAGGTGCAGGTTGGAATTGCATAGGTAGAGAGAAATATGAATGCATGAGGAAAACTATGGAGGAGTTAAACCTGTATCTCCTCCATAGTATCTGTCTCCTTTATCTATCTCCATAGGAGATAAACCGATAAATCTCCTCTATCATTTATATGTTTCTATATTTCCAGGTACATTCAATACAAATTTTGGTCATCATACAATGCAGAGGTTTAATATAACACGGAAGCAGGAATGTTTCAAGGCATGTTATACAACTTTTTTGATTTCACAGAAATATAGATAAATGCCATTTAAATAACAGAAGCTAACCATGGCCAACAATTTGTAGAATTGTATCAAGCCCTGGACTAAGTTGTTTGCATAATAAATTATCCCATTTACAAATGAAGAGATGAAGGCTTTCAGAGGCTGGATATCTTACTCAAGGTTACAATCTCATTAAGTAGCACAACTGGAAGGAAAATCCAATTGTATGGTAGCATTCATTTGTCTTCATGATGTTAAAGATATTTAAACATATCTAGATCCTTACAAAATCAGGAATCCCTATTGACGGAGACCATGTCTCACTCTTTTTTCCTCTTTCTCAGTGTTTCATAACGCCTTTCAGAAAAGGGGTGCTTATTGAATTTGGGTGACAAAGAAATTGTGTGACTACAGAAGAATTAGGACAGGAAAGGATAGCAGGATCAAAGGGGAATTGGAAGAATAAAATCTCAGAGTCTGAATCTTATTAGGTATACACTGGGGGGCTCCAAGGACAGTATCAGTGAAGCAGTAGTTTTTAAGAGCCGACAGTGAGCAAAGACATTGTTAATTCTTCTATCCATGGGACCCTCCCATCTCTCCATCCAGATATACTGAGAATTATAGTATCTATGACAATATGGCAAGACTATTATTCCATATGAATAGCCCACTCATTAAGCTCAAGAATTTTCATGCATATAAGTATTTTAACATAGAACAGGCATCCACTTGCCTTTGATAGTAAATATATACCTTTCTATAATTATATAATTATTTAATCCAGTGGTCCGCTTAATCCAGTGCTTTTTGGCACCATGGGACTGGTTCCATGGAAGACAATTTTCCCATGGATGGTGAGGATGCAGAAGGATGGCTTCAAGATAAAACTGTTCTACCTCAGATCATCAGGCATTAGATTCTCATAAGGAGTGCACAACCTAGATCCCTCAGGTGCACAGTTCACAATAGGGTTCCTGCTCCTATGAGAAGCTGTGAGGCAGAGCCCAGGCCGTAATGCTGGCTTGTTACTCATCTCCCGCTGTGTGGCCTGGTTCCTAATAAGCCATGGACTGGGACTGGTATGTGGCTCAGGGACTGGGGACCCCTGACTTAAATCTATTACAGCTAAAAGTTACTGTAATTTAAGAGTAATAAGCTTAGTTGAAAGCCTACATAGCTTGAACAAATAAAAACTGTAAAAAATGCTGATTATATGAAATACACTTCTGGGATTAATACAAAAAGATATAAATGTCTTTACAACTTTAATAAGTTTCAATTAGGATTTTATCTCTAAAAAATTTTTAAAACTATCCTAAAATTAGCCAAATAAGAGAATATAACATGATCATTATTCTCGAAATCATGACTTCTCCATCATGCTTCAACAATTTAATTAAAAAATAAGTAATAAAGCTTAATGTCAGCAGATGTGTATATCAGAATGAGGAGGAAGCCAAATCAAAGAGCCAAAATCCAGGACCACACAACACTGTTGTCATAATGTTTTGTTATATAAGCAGATGTTATTTCATGTTTTATTTGCATACAGAGATTTAATATACTGATTTGATTTTAGGTTAGACTTGTAGAATCATGGGCAAAGTTCAATGAACATTTCCAAATAGAGAAGAAAGAACAGTATAATTTAGATTGATTCCACTTTTATTTTTAAATGGGATATTTTTATATTTAGATGGAAATTTGAGCATACAATTTATGTTTAATTCTATAAAAAGAAGAGGGATTATTAACGGTGCTAACATTAAATACTCCTTTAAGTACATACTACATTTACCCCTACATCAATCATTAATGACATTAAGCAGCTTTAACCCTATGTTTTTCACTGAAAGTTCAAATTTGCTGCTAAGACTGGTAACCATTCCTACAAATATGCAGTTCATTTAATGTCTATAATCCTATGGAAAAAAAGGAAAGGATATAAATATTTTAAAAGCTGAGATTCTATTTTCATAAGGAGAAGTGACTTGATATACTAATCCAACCCAACTAGTTAAAATAAACACTTTTCTGTTTTAATAAATATAATATTTCATATATAGTTCCTTTAATACAGAGAAGAAATACAGATTTGAGAAGGCCTTGATAACATTTCCTATTTTTCCTACTATTTTTCTATTTTCCATTTAATATTCAACTTTTTTCCCAATATCACACACGATACAAATAAAACTATAACATGTATAATTTGAGATTTTAGCAAATAAAAGAGCCAGCAAATTAAAAACATATGGTATTTTGATGAAAAAATACTATATTTTACATGATAAAAGGTAATACAACAAAAAAGCACTAAGCAGATCATAAAACTAGAAAGGAGGATTTCAAGAGATAAGCCCAAACACTGTGCTAAATGAAAGAAGCCAGGTACAAAAGCCCATATGGTATTATGTAGATTTATATGAAATCTACAGACGAAGTAAATATACAGAGACTGAAAGTGGCACAGTGGTTACCAGAGGTTGGCAAAAAGGGAAGGGTGAATTAGGAACAGGTGCTAATATGTATGGTTTTTTTTGTTTTTGAGGGTTGTAAGGATGTTTTCAAATGTAAATAGTTGTGATAGTACCAAAGCTTTAGGAACATAGTAAAACCCACTGAATTGTACAATTTAAAAGGGAAATTTTATGGTATGCGAATTATATTAGAACAAAAAGTGATAATAAATTTAAAAACACGTATTCATTATGTATGATAACACTGGTAGAAACTTGCAAATTTCTTAGGTAAAGAAATTGAAAAAGCATGACGCCCAGAAATATACAATTGAAGCAAACTATTTATATAATACAGCTGATGATTAGCAATTGTTTTGTGCGCAGTGTAACTTGAAATACAAGAAAAGTCTCCTTTTGAGGTATACATTCTTTAATTTGGTAATTTTTCCAGGAAGTACACTCATCCAACAGCTGTGTAAACCTTAAGTGTGAATGTTGTGCACTTTTTTTTTTTTTTTTTTTGCCTCATGCTAAATATTAGGAAGCTCTCACAAGTAGATTTTCAGTTATTACTTACCTTCTCCCTAGTAGGTGCACAGATGTAGGTAAATATATCCATGTTCCTTGTCTGACTTTGTAAGTCTGTGTGTGTAATTGGGATTGGCAATACAATAGCAAAGATAGGGGTGTAATTCAGTGTGATGAGGTAGAGCACTGCTAGAAAGGAGACTTGAGTTTTCATTTTAGCTATGGAAGTAACGTTTTACAACATTACACACATCAATTATTTGTTCTTCAGTTTCTCCATCTATAAAAATTTTTAAAAACTGGATCAAGATAAATTATGGCAAATTGGTGTAATCTCAAGTGACAACTTAGCTATTGGTAGAGAATCCCTGGAGTTCTTTGTTCAGAAACTTTGCCAAGCTCCCAATGAAAATGCAGCTATTGGTTAGTCACGTCAGTCATGGGTATATGGGAAGAAAAGGATCTAAGCCCTGATACCGTGAACTGGATGATCTCTAAGGAACTTATTATTTCTAAAATTCTATCAAATTTAATTAAAATTTTTATACAGTATGTGATTCAACTAATTTCAAGAGCATGAAATTATTAATCTCACTCCTTAAAATGATACTTAAATAAGATGAACATTCTAATATTTGTACTACTGTGAAAATCATAGACTTATTTGGAAATGTAATCTTTGTAATGGATAGTCCCCATTTTTATATTTTGTTTGAATATCTATTACTCATCTTTTTTATTCTTAAACAAACATTACGGGAATGACCTTTTATATTTCATAGGATTAATTCAACAAACATTAGTGAATGGCCTTTTATATTTCATAGGATTAATTTGTCTAAACATGGCCTGCCAAAAGGGAAAGATTTTTGCCCTCTGGTTAATAGTAGTGCAAATGTGAGAGAGAACATTTCAAGTAAAGAATGGCAAAACAAGCACTTCAAGGAGGAGCCAAATGCTTTCAGCTCCAATTTATAAACCCACCTACTCTAATTAAGAAGAGTAATCTGAACGGTAAAGGAAACTCAAACCATTTTCTGGGGGAAAAATACCACTTGCCATAGCATCAAGAACCTATGTATATATCAAGAGAAATACAGACAGCCCAAGTGTAATGCTTTGCAATTGAATAACGTCCTGAAGTAATCTAAGTGAGAAGTGGTCTGTAAGAATCCAGCTAGTACTTAAAATGAAATTATCAGTGATTAAGGTAAATGAGAACATTTAAATAACTTGCTTTAAAAAGTTGAAATAAACCACAAATTCTGTATACTGATTGTCAATGCATTCCTCTGTAATTGTTTTAATACTAACTACATGCTGAATATATCAAGGACAGAATATAAGATATGTCAATTCTAAGATCAGTGAAGTATCTCTGATATAATAGATGAGGGTGAGTCAAATTCGGTTGACTCAACCATGGAAGTCTTTAACAATGAGTAACTATAAAAATCTAGACTAATCTTACCTCTTTATACATTCTTCTGAAGTCCTCTAAAACTAAAGATAATTTCACACAATAGAAAATTCGGGGAAAATGCTAAGGACATAGTAAACAATTTTTAGAGAATATAATTTTTGGGCTGGGCATGGTGGCTCACGCCTGTAATCCCAGCACTTTGGGAGGCCAAGGTGGGTGGATCACAAGGTCAGGAGTTCGAGACCAGCCTGGCCAATATGGTGAAACTCCATTTCTACCAAAAATGTAAAAAAAAAATTAGCCGGGCGTGGTGGTGGGAGTCTTAGTCCCAGCTACTCCGGAAGCTGAGGCAGGAGAGTTACCTGAACCTGGGAGGCAGAGGTTGCAGTGGGCCGAGATTGCGCAACTGCACTCCAGGCTGGGTGACAGAGTGAGACTCCATCTCAAGAAATATGCATATATATATTATTTTTACATTATACAATATACTGTATAAATGTTTCTATCAGAAAAAAACTTGATTAATAAAAACTTCGCTGACAGTTGGCTCTAGGCTGGTATTAATTTGAGAGTCTTCAAATCTGGTTTCTAATCTATACCTATTAATGAACCAAGGAAAATTTGCTACAGTCAGTCATTTGTTAGAGTCAGAAAGATGCTGAATGACTGTTCCTACTATGAACAAAGGAGAAAAATGTGAGTAAAATGCACAGTTAGATTTTCAGGCAGTCTTCTGTAAGTTCATCATTTAATATTCTTGTCTTCATTCTTCAGTGGACCATGTTAGTAAAAACTCTGAGTATATTTCACTTTGGTAATATTGTTGTCTCACTGAATATTGGCAGCGGACAGAGCTAGATGTTCATTTTTTTAGTTGTCCTTGGAAAAACATCAAAGTAGAAATCGACAAACTTATCCCAAAATTCATCCCCCAATCAGCCAAAACAACCTTGAAAAAGGAGAGTCAGAAGACTCCAATTTTCTGATTTCAACTTTTCACAAAATTAAGACAGTGTGGTCTTGGCTTAAAGACAGCCAATTCTTTTCCATCAATGGAAAAGAACTGAGAATCCAGAAGAAAAAAAAAACAAAAAAACCATGTATTGATAGATTCTCCAAACAAAATTAAACAACATTATCATTTATGGAGTATTCACTATATGTCAGGCATTGAACTTAGAGTATTTGTATATTTTCTTCCAGTCTTAACCACAACTATGAAACATAGTTTTTATTATACCCATTTTATTGATTAGGAATCTGAGGCTGACAGAGTTGAAATCAATCAACCTAGCGAGTGGCTGAGTCATAATTCTGAACCCAGGTCCACCTGATGCCAGAGCCCAATTCCAAAGGGCTCATGAGCACCATCTTATGTGATTACTTTGACATCTCTTCATAAAATAAATAAGTGAATATTAAAAAATGCTAACAGTAAAACATAATTGTAAAGATAGTTTCATAAACTCCAAATGTAGTAGGCTATACCATATCAAAAGCCAAAGCAAACCAAAATAAAACGTTGCAATTACATATCTAGAATATGCACGAGGCATGAAGCTCTGCATTGTGAAGAAATGGAGTTCCACTTTCAGCATGATTGTAAGGTGAGTCTACAGTTCAGATTTCACAACCTTCTACTTTTGGTTTTTATGCTTCAAATATTTTAAAGTATTACAGCATCCAAAGAAATATATTTTATTTTATTTTATATGCTTTGTAATGATGAGCAAGTTTCTGTATCCCTGTTAATTTTCTTGCTCAACTTCATTCTTTGCACAATGTTATGAAAAGATATCTAAAATGTAAAAATAAATTACTACCACAAATCTAAGTTCTATTTTGAAATAAAACATCTATTTTGTCAGCTTACACCTGATACTTTCATCATTCACTCATAATACACACAAACCAACCAGATCTGAGTATCTACATAATTACTAGAACAAAACACTCCCTTAAGTAATGCTACATAATGTAAAACATCTAAATGACATGACATTAAATCCAACTAGACTTTACACCAACAGAAAACACCTCTCTTTGTTAACGCATATTTGGGAAGCGGTGGCACATAGAATGGAGCATGACCCTGCTGGGATGAAAAGTACTGGTTATGTTCCTCTAGGCCATAAGAGGAGCTTTACCGCATGTAAAGGAGAAGGGGAAGGGAGCTGAGAGCACAAAGGTGGAAAGAGGAAGAAGAGAGAGGAAGAGAAGCTGAGGCATCAAAGGAGATGGAGAAGAGACAAGGTGGGAAAAGTTGGGAGCAAGTAAAAGGCAGATTGAAAAGAGAAAGAGCTTGCTCATTGGCTCTGGTGAGATGCACGTGTAGTTGGCTCCTATGAGTTTTGTTACATACCTGAGATGCCTCCTCTGTCCCCAGAGCCAACCTGCTGCTTATGAGTGGAAGAGAAAATGTGTGCAGACCCAGGGACACACCAGACTTTACCCAGAACGACTGTAACTCATTTATCGAAAATGTTTTTCTAGAACAAGGCACTTGACCACCATTAAATCTAATGTCACTAAGACAGCATCAAGATTATCAGTTACATTCTTGAGTCTAAAAATGACCTAAGTTTGGTTATATTTTTTCTTTGCCTCTTGACTCAGTTTTACAAGCAGTTCCTGAAAACTTTGAATATAATCTTGTATTAGATTAGATTTTGCCTTCATGTTTTTAAATTATAGTCTGCAGTTCTCAATTTATATCCAGCAAATATCCCTAGGAAAGATAAAATGAAAAATTTACTTCCAACCAACAACTTCCATCTCCTCATTAATGGTCATTTAAAAAATTATTTTTTTCTGAGTTTTTTTTTTTTACCCATTACTATAATCAAGTTGCTCATCTACTGTGTAGTTTCTTTTATGAATTACTACAATTATACTATATTTGTAGCTACCAAGTTGGTTAGCTTTAATCCCTGTTTTAGAGATATTTATCATAATCCATTTTTTGTATATTATGTCACACTCATTTGTGAGTTCCTTATTTTCATTTACTATTTAAGTGACTAGATTAATTTTTCGAGTAATAATTTTAGTAATGTTATAATTGTAATTCCTAACTTCTTGAATATATGGGGTTAAACTTACAGCATGCAATCTGGGAAAACAAATTTTGACTTATGTATGAGTGACAATTTTCCAGAGAAAAAGAATCATATATATATATACACACATATATACATATATAGATACATATATATGATTATATATATATATACAGCAAGAGAGAATTGTGTGTATATATACACTTATACACACACGTACACACACACACCGCAAGAGAGTATGAGACTGATTGATTGATTGATTGAGACAGAGTCTTGCTGTGTTGCCCAGGCTGTAGTGCAGTGGTACAATCTTGGCTCACTGCAACCTCTACCTCCTGGGTTCAAGTGACTCTCCTGCCTCAGCCTCCCGAGTAGCTGAAATTACAGGCGTGTACAACCACACCCAGCTAATTTTTGTATTTTTAGTAGAGATGGGGTTTCACCATGTTGCCCAGGCTGGTCTCAAAGTCCTGATCTCAACTGATCTGCCCACGTTGGCCTCCCAAAGTGCTGGGATTACAGGTATGAGCCACTGTGCCCAGCCAGACAGAGGTTTATTTTTAAAGAATTAATTCACATGATTGTGGAGGGTTGGGCAGTCCAAAATCTGAAGGAGTAGATTGGCAGACGGGAGACTCAGTGAAGAGTAGTTCTGGCCCAAAGGCAGTGAGCTAGCAAAATTCCTTCTTGTTCAGAGGAGGTCGGTTTTTCTTCTGTTAAAACCTTCAATGGATTGGTCAAGGCCCACCCTCATTATGGAGAGCAACTTGCTTTACTCAAAGTCCACCAATTTAATGTTAATCTCATCTAAAAAAACACCTTCATATAAATATCCAGAGTATCTCTCTCCTGTTTCATTCATCTATTTATCTTTTTATAAATATCATGCAGTTTCAATTACTGTAGCTTTATGGTAAGTTTTGAAATTATGTAAAGCAAGTCTTCCAACATTGTTCCTCTTTTTCAAAAGTGTTCTGGATCTTCTAGGTTCTTTGCATTTTCATATGAACTTTAGAATCAGCTGGTCAATTTCTAAACATGTTTACTGGAACTTTGATGGGGATTGTATTCAATCTACAGATAAATTTAGGATCAATTGATATCTTTGTAATATTGACTCTACTGATCCATGGACGCAGTATATATTGCCATTCATTTAGTTCTTCTTTAATTTCTCTTAGTACTGTCTTGTAGTTTTCAGAGAACATGTCTCTCTTATACATTTTTCTTTTTTTTTTTTTTTTGAGACAGGCTTGCTCTATCGCCCAGGCTGGACTGCAGTGGCGTGATCTTGGCTCACTGCAACCTCCACCTCCCAGGTTCAAGCAATTCCTCCTAAGTACCTGGGATTACAGGTACCTGCCACCACACCCAGCTAATTTTTGTATTTTTATTAGAGTCAGGGTTTCACCATGTTGGCCAGGCTGGTCTAGAACTCTTGACCTCAAGCAATCCACCCACCTTGGCCACTCAAAGTGCTGGAATTACAGGCATAAGTCACCGCACCCAGCCCTTTCTTATATACCTTTTATCAACTTTATCTGTATTTAATATTTTTGCTGCTATTATAATTGGTGGTCTTGTTTTTAAAATTTCTGTTTCTGACTGTTCATTGCTAATATATAGAAACACAATCCATTTTTGTATATTGACTTTGGTTTCTTCGAACTTGCTAAATTCACATAATTCTAGTAACTATTTCGTATACTCCATTGCATTTTCTATTTATATAATCATCATATCACTTACCAGAACTAGTTGCTTTCTGTTTCTTCTATTCCAATCTGAATTTCCTTTCCTCACCTCCCTCTCTTCCTCCCTCCTTCTACTAGATAGAAATTCATTCCAGCACTATATTGAATAGAAGTGGTAAGAGTGAACATTCTTGTCCTGTATTTGAATTTACAGGAGAAAGCATTCATGTTTTCACCATTAAGTTTGCTGTTTTGGGTTGTAAGTTTTGGATTTTGTTTTTTAGGGGGTGTTCTTTATCAGGTGGAGGAAGTTATCTTCTATTCCTAGCTTGCCAAATGTTTTATCCACAATGGATCATGTATTTTTCAAAATATTTTTCTGCTTCTATGGAAATGATTAAATGGTTTTCCTTTTTAGTTTGCTAATAAGGTAAATAGCATTCATTGATTTTTCAACTATTAAACAAATCTTGCATTCTACACACGAGCTCTCTGCCAATTTTATAGCGATTCCATACATTGTTAAATTTGCTAACATTTTGTTTCAAATGTTTCTGTCCATAGTCGAGGGATATTTGTCTTTTTGTTTTTGTAAAATATTATCTTGGTTTTGTAATGAGAGTAACACTGACTTCATGGAATAGATTAGAAAGCATTCCCTCCTCTTAAATTTTCAGGAACAGTTTGTGTAAAATCAGTGTCATCTCCTCCTCAAATGTTTGATCAAATTTACCATGAGAGCCATCTGGGCCTGGAGTTTTCTGTGTGGGAAGGCTTTTAACTACAAATTGATTTTTTGAAAAGTATATATAGTGTTATAGGTTATCTGATTCTTCCTAAGTGAGCTTTTGTAGTTATCTCTTAAGTATCTGTATATTTCACATAAGTTGTGAACTTGTTGCATATATTTATATATGGTATTTCCTCATTATCACTTTAGTATCTGTAATTTCTGTAGTGATGTCATTGTTCTCATTTCTGATATTGGTAATTGCACCCTCTCTTCTTTCCCTGAGCAGTCTTTTTAGAACTTTATCAATTTTATTGATCTCATGAAGAACTGCTTCTGGTTTCAATTCTTTTCTTTTTCTCTTCTTTTAGGTTTTCTATTGCATTGGTTCCAACTTTCATCTTTATTGTATATATTTTTCTCCTTTTGGCTTTAATTTGCACTTCATTTTCTAGATTTGCAAATGTATTCACCTAAAGGCATTGATTTTAGATCTTTCTTCAGTGATGCCATCATAGCTCACTATAACTTTGAACTATTGGGCTCAAGCAATCATTCCCCCTCAGCCTCCCAAAGAGCGAGGACTACAGTTGTGCACCTCCATGTCTGGCTATTTTATTTTTATTTTTTGTAAAGAGGAGGTCTTGCTATGTGGCTCAGGCTGTTCTCAAACTCTTGGCCTCAGCAATCCTCCTGCCTAGGCCAACCAAAGCTTTCTGGATTCTCCTAGTATTAGGTAATTAAGGAAATAACTTAATTTTTTTTTTTTTTTGAGATGGAGTCTTGCTCTATCACCCAGGCTGGAGTGCAGTGGCGTGATCTTGGCTCACTGCAAGCTCCGCCTCCTGGGTTCACGCCATTCTCCTGCCTCAGCCTGCAGAGTAGCTGAGACTACAGGCGCCCGCTACCACGCCTGGCTAATTTTTTGTATTTTTTAGTAGAGACGGAGTTTCACCATGTTAGCCAGGATGGTCTTGATCTCCTGACCTCATGATCCACCCGCCTCAGCCTCCCAAAGTGCTGGGAATACAGACATGAGCCACCGTGCCCGGCCTAAAATTTTGAAAATACATATTTTGGTCAACTAATATGCAAGAAAATAGTCTCCTCATAGATTCACATCATCTCACTTACAGATTATTATATTAGGCCACTTAATGGATAGGGATGGAATATGAGCTTCAAAATAATCTGCGTTTAGAGATGAATAGGTAAAGTCCAAAGTGTTAAGAAGTACAAAGCTACAGTTAAGACTACAAATTTGTCACGCTCATACTTAAAAAAAAAAAAAAAAAGCACAGAAACATTGGATTAATTTTTATTATTTTTTTATTTATTTTCTTTTTTGAGATGGAATCTTACTCTGTCTCCCAGGTTTGAGTGCAGTGGCACAATCTCAGCTCACTGCAACCTCCGCCTCTGGGGTTCAAGTGATTCTCTTGCCTCAGCCTCCCAAGTAACTGGGATTACAGGTGCCCACTACTACACTTGGCTAATTTTTGTATTTTAGTAGAGATGGGGTTTCACCATGTTGGTCAGGCTGGTTTCAAACTCCTGACCTCAAGCAATTTGCCCACCTCGGCCTCCCAAAGTGCTGGGATTACAGACGTGAGCCATCGCTCCTGGCCTTTATTATGATTTTGAATTTCACGTGGTATTCAGTCAAAAAATAAAAGGAAGCTAACTTAGAGGGTTGTGGCTTATTTATTGGCAAAAGCATTAAAAAAGGAGAAAAGACTATCATCTTCGATTCTCCAATATTTGCTCTTCTGTACTCTGTCATTGGAAAAGAATGTGGATTCTTAGCAGAGGAAAGGATTGCATCCTTACCTGGGCCCATACTGTTCTTCAACTATTCTTTTTCTCTGTCCCCCTCAGCTTCTTCTCCCATTCCCCAAAGCAGTTCATTCACACGCTTCAACACTTCCCTGTCATTCTGAGCTGATGATCTTATCTTGAATTACAACTCTACCAGGCACAAATTCTGGAACCTGAGACAGTTACATAACTTCCCAAATTTTCAAATTCCTATTTGGCAAACTGGTGACAGTAACAATGCCAACTCTACATGGAAGAATTAAGGTAATATATTAAAAGCTCTTGATACAGTGAATAGCAGAGTAACCTAAATATACTTTGGTTTTTATTGTCTTTATTAATGCCTACTTTTTTTTCCTATTCCACTTAAAAAGGAAGCTTCAGGTTCCTAAACTACCTCAAAGTTTTGCTTGTGAACCTAGACATTTATCTACACTCTCTCTAAATCCAATGCCCTTTCTCCCTCCCTGAAATCTTGTCAATTATTCATTTCTCTTGTTCTGCATAAAGTCCTTCACGTCAGTTAATAAAACATCCCATCTAGCAAAAATTTTTATTACCCATAATTTGTCCAGAGCAAGTTTTGTTTTTTTTTGTTTTTTGTTTTTGTTAGACAGAGTCCCACCCCATCGCCCAGGCTGGAATGCAGTGGCGTGAAATCGGCTCACTGCAACCTCTGCCTCCCAGGTTCAAGCAGATACTCCTGCCTCAGGTTCCTGAGTAGCTGTGATTATAGGCGTACCACCACACCTAGCTAATTCTTGTATTTTTAGTAGAGACGGGTTTTCACCATGTTAACCAGGCTGGTCTTGAACTCCTGGCCTCAAGTGATCCACCTGCCTTGGCCTCCCAAAGTGCTGGGATTACAGGCACAAGCTACTGCATCTGGCTTCAGAGCAAGCTTTGACTCATCTTTTGTTATTTTGGTTCAAGTTTTACCTCCTCTATTTAAATGTGCCCAACTCCATTCCTTTCCATCTGGCTGTACCTCTTGGTGAGGCCATTACTCCTTCTTGTTCCTTTTGCATGTTTTTTATTTAACTATAATTTTTTCCTTACATCTCTCTCTCTCTTTTCCCAAGTAGACTGTTAAACAGTACAAAGACTTTTATTTCTTGAATTTCCAATACCAATCAAGTTCTCAATACTTAGTGCTCATAACATATTTTTGTATTAGGATATGGGAGGTTTCCAAAATCATCCTGATTTACATGTTTATAGATTCTTTTGACTTTAAAAGACCTTTAATTAACATTTAAGAATTGATAAAACTCAAAAAGGCAGAGACTCCTGATTTTCTTTAATTATAGAAATTAGCTAGAATCTGAAAAATACAAAGAAAAGATGCTTTCCCATTTATTTTTCCACTTAACTATCTACCTGACTTTTAGCTAATATTCCACTTTCAACTGTACAGTTCTTAAGAGGATTTTGATAAGGCATGAACTATAAAGGGATCAAAGTTGTATATATGAGAGATAGCTGAAAAAAAAAAATTAAGTACCTTTCCTCCTCCTCCTAATTAAAAAGGACCCTGAGGCCAAGGAATTAAAATATGCAATAGGACAAACCATGTTTTTAAATGTAAGCTACAGTAACAATGTCATTTTTTTTTCTTTTAATGAATGCGGAACCCAAGTTCCTCTATAGTTTGGCCACAAAATCAACTTGCAGAAGGCAAGTTAATTGGAGAAAAGGCAAACAAATTTATTTAATATGTGTACATGGGAGCCTTCAAAATGAAGACCCAAAGATACAGAGGAAATTGTCCATTTTCATGTTTAAGTTCAACAAAGCATAAACAGACATCTAGAAATATGACTGGACAAAAAGGGTATGATCTAAGCCTAGCAGACCAAGTCAGGAAATGCAGCAAGGCCTGTCTGTCTAGATTCTTCCTGGCTTCTCTGAGCATGCATTCCTTCCTTCTGGGTAAGGGACAGGGCCCTTTCTGGAATGATGGTGATTTGCTTTGGCCCACCAAAATCTCATCTTGAACTGTAGCTCCTATAATCCTCACATGTTGTGGGAGGTAAATGAATCATGGGGACAGGTTTTTCCTGTGCTGTTCTCATGATAGGGAATAAGTCTCACAAGATCTGATGATTTTATAAAGGGCCCTTCCCCTGCACAAGCTCTGTTTCCTGCCACCATGTATGACATGCCTTTGCTCCTCCCTCGACTTCTCACACGATTGTGAGGCCTCCCCAGCCATGTGGAAATATGAGTCCATTAAACCTCTTTTTCTTTATAAATTACCCAGTCTTGGTATTTCTTCTTAGCAGTGTGAAAATGAACTAATACAAGAGGTCTTACGACATACAGTCAAACAAGGTAGGTCAGATAATTTCTTTAGAAGGTCAGTTTTTACACAGAAACGTGGAGCGAAAATTGGAGTAATATTTTCAGGTTTTATGGTTGGCTGTGGGGAAAACGGATTCTGGTTTCTATGATCCACCTTGGTAAAGAGGGATTTAGTTTCTAGAACTAGCCTCAGAGGAGAGTGGGACTGAGAGACAGGACGGCAGGGGAAGCTCAGAGTAAAACGTTTGCTTCAGAGGCTGCTTTGGAGGCCTTTATTTTGGGGTATTGTTTTCTAAGCCCCAGCAGATAATACACTGTGTGTTCTGGTATGACGTGGAAGTTACTCTTTTTCACCCTCTCTTATAATAGTCTCCAGTCAAGGCAGGTTTACAAACACTGATGCAAAATCTCTCATCTAGAAGCTACAGCAAACACTAGCACAGCAGGGTGCTATGAACAGGGATCAAGAGTCGGTAAAATGGATTTTTAAAAATTGCTTTTAGCCTCATCACTGTATCCTATTGTATGTCTGTATGACCAGATTGGGGAAGAATACGTCCCTTAGGATTTTATAGGAATTCTGTATCCAAGTACAGGGAAAGAAATGTTCCCTCAACTATGGAAGCCTATTGAATCTTTTCATGTATTCACTAGGAACTGTTGTTTACCCTGTAGGGTTTAAAAAAAAAAAAAATCAAATTTTAACTTTACAAATATAAAGTAGTGCTCTCAATCTGTCTGATTATAGTGTTCATCAGTTAAAAATGCAGTTTCTGTGACCCCATTTCAGACCTGCTAAATCAGATTACCCAGGGAGAAGCTTGGGTATTTCTATTTTTAGTTGGTGATTCTTAGGACAGACAAGCTTGGGATATACTGTAGTAAAGGAAACTATGGAATCGGAAGATTCAACTAGTGTGGCAATGGAAAACACAGTAAAAAATGTACAGATGTTCCCTGCTGGAGATTTTACCAACAGGAATAAAAATGGTGCTAAGATTATGCAACAGCAATTAATACTCAAACTGACTGACAAAGGAATAGGCATAGTACATTAAGTACAAACCTGAAAATAACTAGACTTGGCACAATGCCATTATATCAGATGAGAAGTCTGGCCATCAGAACAGCATTCTAGGTTTCTTTTTGACAACTGACAGTGCAGCTTAACTTATTGACATAGCGTTCTTGTTGGGAAGGAGCATTCCTAAAATATTTTATCATCCAAAAGTAGCTGTGGCAAATAACCTGAGTCATCGGGGAAAACAGTCATGAAGTAAAGCCAGTTCTCATATGAATAACAGATGATTTATTCCAAGTGGTAGATGGAGGGCAATCTGTCATATTTTCACAATGTGGGAGGCGGAATTTCTAGACTCCTGCCATTTGGCAGCAATATTTATATTATTTTGGTTAATGTTTAATAGATGTTGATACAGTATTGTTTAGGAAGCCTGCACCTCCTTTGAAATAGAAAATACATGAATTACAAAAAGAAAGTAGCAGAACTGCCCGTAATCCCAGCACTTTGGGAGGCTGAGGTGGGCGGATCACGATGTTAGGAGATCGAGACCATCCTGGCTAACACAGTGAAACCCTGTCTCTACTGAAAACACAAAAAATTAGCCGGGCGTGGTGGCAGGCACCTGTAGTCCAGCTACTTAGGTAGGCTGAGGCAGGAGAATCACTTGAACCCAGGAGGCGGAGGGTGCAGTGAGCCAAGAATGCACCACTGCCCTCCAGCCTGGGGATAGAGCGAGACTCCGTCTCAAAACAAATAAAAAAACCATAAAAAATAAAAATAACATAAAATAAAATATAACCTGAATGTTGCCTTTAATAGGACTAAAATAGAACAAAATAGGAATTCTGTTTGGCAACCTAAAGCAAGGGCAGTAACTAATATGGCAGTAGTAGAAATATGTTTCCTTTGGAATAATTTAATGAACTGATGTTAATGATAATGATGGTAACTAACACTAACAACAACTTGCCCTTGTTGGGTGTTTACACCTATTTTGTACTAGGCATTATGCTCAGTAGTTTAACGGATTTATTAAAATATCACAAAACCTCCACGAGGTTTTAGAAGTCTATATCAATAAGTTAAACTGCACTGTCAATTGTCTATGAGGTAGGATCTCTAACGATCTTTATTTTGTAACTGAGAAAACTGATGCTCTCAAAATTACTCAGCCAGCAATTGGTAGAACCAGCATGTGAACCCAGGCAGTCTGGCTCTGAGGCCTATACTACTAACCTCTACCCTATTGTATTTATGGCTTTCTTTTGCTGGAAGCATGTGTGCTTCATTTGACTCTAGTGTGAAGTGAGCAGTGGATAGGATCAATAAATGGTGTGTTCTTTTCTACAGAATTGGTTTATTTTATTGAGACAGAATCTCACTCTGTTGCCCAGGCTGGAGTGCGGTGGTGCAATCTCTACTCACTGCAACCTCCACCTCCCCTGTTCAAGCGATTCTCATGCCTCAGTCTCCCAGGTAGCTAGGATTACAGGTGTGTGCCACCACACCCAGCTGGGAAACCATTACCACTTTTGTATTTTTAGTAGAGACAGGTTTTGCCATGCTGCCCAGGCTAGTCTCAAACTCCTGGCCTCAAGGGATTTGTCTGCATCAACCTCCCAAAGCACTGGAATTACAGGCATGAGCCATCGTGGTCGACCAAATTTTTCCTGTTTGCTTAAGACACAAGATTTCACTCTGTTACCCAGGCTGGAGTGGAGTGGTACGAACATAGCTTACCACAACCTGGAATTCCTGGCCTCAAGCAATCCTCCCTTCTTAGCCTCGTGAGTAGCTGGGGCTATAGGTGTGAGCCACCATGTCTGGGTAATTTTTCATTTTTTCTACAGATAGGGTCTCATTAAGTTGAAGGAAGCAAAGCCCAGTTAAATTGAAAAGACATATTATTAAGAAATTTCAGATCATAGGGCATACAAAGAAGATCCTAGAAGTATCCAGAAAAAAAAATATGTCTAGTATTAGTTTTCCAGGGCTGCCATAGCAAAGTGCCACAGACAGGGTGACTCAAACAAAAATTTATTTTCTCACAGTTCTGAAGCCTAGAAGTCTAAAATACAGGAGGCAGCAGGGCTGGTTTCTTCCGAGGTCTCTCTCCTTGGCTTGTAGATGACCATATTCTCCTTGTATCTTCCCACAGTCTTTCTTCTGTATATATTTGTGTCCACATCAGTCATGTTAGATTAAGGCCCACCATAATAATCTCCATTTAATTACCCCTTTAAATACCCAACCTCCAAATATACTCATATTCTGGGGTCCTGGGGATTTAAGACTTCAGCATATAAATGGCGGGGAAGTGGACATAAACCCATAATTGGTTTCACACAAGGATGGGTCTCAGAATCTCACGATAAGTAAAATAACTTTAAAATCATAAGGTTAAGTTCAGCCAAATTACTGATCAAATAAAAAACAGAATAAAGACTTCTTCAAACATGTAAGGAGTAAAATGAATAACTCGCTGGCATTCTTTTTGGGAAGGCACTGAAAGATAAGCTTCTGTAAAATGTGGGATAAACAAAAGATAGATAAAAATATGGGATCAAGGAAATGATGATTCAACACAGGAGCTCTAATAAAAAGAAGTGTCAATCCAGTCCTGATGGTTGCAGAAGGATGGCATTCTGAAAAGCAGTCTCAGGGCTGAAGAAGGTGAATATCATAGAACAGATGGATTATGATATATTTGAATTTCAAAAAAATATTGCTTAGATATTTAATAAATTAATTGGGCATTTTGGAAAAAATAAGAATGTATATACAAAACTAAGCAAGTGAAGAAATAAGCACTTTGTAGACTTCAGCAAAAACTTGTGCAAAGGAAGACAAAATCATAGTTTGCAATTGGACTTACATGTGAACAATGTTTACACTGTCAACACAATCTAAACTCTGCTGCTTCAACTAAAAGTTATAGCATAACTATATTGTAAAGATAGATGGTGGTAACACATAAGTGATGGTTGTATAAATGAAACTAATAGATGATTAAAATATACAAAGGTAAACATCAGAAGCAATAGATTAAAAGTTATCAGTAGTTACTTCCAGAGATCAAGACTGAACTAAGGTGGAAATAGGTAGGATAAGAGACTGTGTTATTAAATACTTTTTCAAATACAATTTGATTTTTAACTTTGTACCAGTATGACTTTGGTAAAAATAACTTTCTGAAAGAGCACTGAAAACAAACAAATAAAGCAATCAGTATCCTGTTAGATATATGTTAAGCACTCAGTAAGTGTTATCTATCACTATTACAATTGCTATTTGTTGATGAAGAAACATGGAAGGACAGAAAAACACTAATATACAGACTCTGATGAAAATGCTTGAGTACCTGTGGAAGTCAAGTTAAGCCCATTGCCATAAACCAATGTGGCTTCTTCTTTCCCGTTCCCAAAACATCATCACCAACTTGAAAAGATGAAAAGAAAACCTACCATGATTCCAGATTCAATAAACATTTACTATGCAGCTACAGTAGTTAAGGCACCAGTGATTCAAGATGAATATGACACTGTCCTATTTTCCTGTAACTTAAGACTTCCTGGTGTAATCAACATGTGTCAAGTTTTGCTCATTGCCAAAGTGAAGTAGAGCGAAAGTACCACACGTGCACCAAAGAGAGGACAACTGCTCCAAACTCTGGGTCCCAAGAAGGATTCATGGAAAAGGGATGCATTTTACTTAAGCCTAGAGAGTGCGGTCATAGATATAATTATGAAGTAAAGAGAAGGAAAGTCCAGAGAGAAAAAATTGGTTACCAGATCCTCAAAAAGGAAAAACATGTTAGAGAAACCTTGTAGTCTTTTGCGGCTGAAGGTCAGGGTGAAGGAATGTAGAAATACCAAAAGTGATGTAAGTAGATGCTAGGGGCAAAATGTTTACAGTGTCCTAAGTTTTTATAAACTGTCTATCTTAGACTTGGGTGAGTCAAGGAAGATAGCAAGAATACATAGGAAAACTGTTATTTGGAATTACAGCTATATACAAAGAGTTACTTGTTGTACCTCCTAAGAATTTAAAGTTATTATGTTTGGTTGCTCTTGAAAAAGGTTAACAAGAACAAGGCTAGTGACCAGTTGAAAGAAAGAAAACTGAGATTCTTTCATTTGGACAGTTGCTGAAGGCTTAATATTCATGAACAGAAAATAAATCATGGGACGTTTCAAGTTCCAAAAGTTTGTAAAAATAATTTATCTACTGATGTTTCCTGTCACATTCTCTCTTTGTAGATTAATAACTTAAAAATGATTCAATGTTTTTACTGAGTGTTTTAGGGTTTGTTTTAAAAGGGGAATTTTAGAAAGATTTGATTAATCTACCAGGTTCAACTGGTGCCTACATCATTTTCAGTATTTTTAAAAGCTAAGCAAATAAAAGACAATCATTCTTTGTGAACTTAGATCAACTAAGACGTTGGTTTCCTTTTTTTGTGTGATAAAAGTGACCACTTCTTAATGATCTAAAATTATGATTGGCAGTTAGATCTCTGATTGACTAAAAAATCCCAATGTTGATTTTTTAAAAATGTGATGACAATAGAGGGAAAATAGTCTATGGGACCTTTGGTGGTAATTTAGGTTGAAAACAAATAATGTAAAAATAATGGGTTTTGAAAAAAAATAAACTTGCATTAGATATGGAACAAAACAAAACTGATTTCCTTTGATGTGCTAACTTCTATCAAGATTCTTCATAGAATACCCAGTTGACATACAGGGCTTTCAGCCACCACCAGAGGCCACCACCAGATACTTATACAGCTCCGTAGACAAAGACTCTAACAGCTTTTGCAGGTCACCTGCTTTGTCAATGTTGGAAACAATGAAAGAGGGTCAAAGTAATAGAGGGTATATGAAAAGGGATGGTTGTAATGATGGCCAGAAAATTTAACAGAATGAATGGCTAAGATGGGGTAGAAAACAAAATTATTGAAGGAATGGAGTTTAAAATGTAGACTGCTGGAAATATGATCCACATTGGTATTGAAATCGCCAAGTGTATTCATCTGAGTTCTACAGAGAAACAGAATACAGAATATGTGTGTGTGTGTCTCTGTGTGTGTGTGCGCGCGCGCGTGCGTACGTAAAATGAAGATTTGGCTCATACAGTTATGGAAGCTGAGAAGTTCTAGAATCTACAGTTGACAAGCTGCAGGGAGGCAAAAGAACATCAATGGTGTAGTGAGAAGACTGATGTCTCAGCTCAAAGACAGGCAGAAAGCTCAGTCTACGAAATCAAATGCTAATTTTATCCGGAAACACCCTCACAGACATACCCAGAATAATGTTTAACCAAATATCTCAGCACCCCATGGACCAGTTGACACATCAAATTAACCATCATACCAAGCATGAGCATTGGATTATAAATTATGTTGAATGATAGAATGCAGACACAAAAGAGATGCCATTTATCTCCTTATTCTTATAAGTTCATTGACATGAACTTCAAATATAGGCAAAGCTGCTCTGTAGTGATAGATATCAGAATTATTACCTGATTGCAGGGGTCAGAGGCATAGAGTGTGACTGGAAATGGATATGATAGAATTTTCCGAGATAATGCAAAAGTTCTAGATTTGATTTGATGATGTTAACATGGGTGTATACATATGACAAAACTGACTTAAAAGCACACTTTGACCTGTGCCTTTTATGGTTTGGAAAGTAAATGTCAATAAGGAAAATAGAGAAATGCAAATGAAATGTTTAAATAATTTCAGGTAAGAGAGAGACAGAAGGAGACAGAGTAAAACAGAGAGAGAGGGGCTAGTGGGCTTGGCATTAACAAGAGTCACAGTGAACCAGAAATTAAAGCCTCAAGATGACAGTAACCGTGAAAAGTAGTGGGTGATGAAGTCTGATGGCACAAGTTGGGTCAAGTTAGAGAAGAATGGAGAAAATAATTTGGAACCCACAGGAGAAAATAGAGAAAAAAATAACTACCTACTCTCAGGACCAGTTCCATAAGATCTGTGGGAAAAAATAAAAGGCACCTATATCAGTTGAGAATTCAAACAGAACAGGAACACTATAAGTAATATGAGATATAAGAATTTACTGTAGGGATTAGACTATACACAATTGTGGGAATTGGTGAAGGAGCTCGGGAAGGTTATCTTTCTGCCTCTGGTGGTGGCTGAAAGTCTCTATATGTCAACTGGGTCAGCAGGAAGGAGGAAAACCCTTATTTCAAGGAAAGGAAACCAAACAAAACTGGAATGCATTAGAACAAACCAGAAGCAGCATCATTTTCATTATTTCTGACCTTGACTAAGAAGGCGATTGGCGGAAGAGGGGAAAATCTAAAACAGGTTATTTCCAACTCTCCACCTAATTCACATATGTACTCATGCAATTAATCAAGGTTAGAAATAGACAAAACCATGTAGAGCGATTCCACTTCAAATTCATGGCTAGGATCCTCAGGTGGATTCCTTGGCAAGTCACCTGAAGGCCACCTGAAGGTCATTTTCATGGCTCTTAAATATTAACTGTAGTTTTCTGGTGCTTCCCTGCTCCCATTCTCCTACAGTACTATTTTATTAATACATCTATTCTTCTATTCAGATCTCCCACACCCTCTCTCTTATTTTCACTTTCAGCTTTTGCTCTTGCTTCCTACATCACTGAGCAAACTGAAGCAATCAAATGAGAACTTCCAGAAATTCCACTGCATCTATTACTCTACTTAATCTGTGTTCTTATGATCTTTATCCACTGGAAGGAGCAATCTTAAGGTGAAAACCTACATTCCTAAATAAACTCATCCGTTTTTCTCCACTCAAAGGTAACTATCCCAGCAATTTTGCATCTCTCATCCTAAATTATCAAGTTTTCCTTTTTGATAGGTGATCATCAGCATACAAACCTTCCATCTTAGAAAACAGAGCCGGGCACAGTGGCTCATGCCTGTAATCCCAGCACTTTGGAAGGCCAAGAGGGGGGCGGATAATTTGAGTTCAGGAGTTCGAGACCAATCTGGCAAACATGGTGAAACCCGTCTCTACTAAAAATACAAAAATTAGCTAGGCATGGTGGCAGGCGCCTGCAGTTCCAACTACTCAGGAGGCTGAGGCAGGAGAATGGCGTGAACCCAGGAGGCAGAGGTTGCAGTGAGCTGAGATCCCGTCACTGCACTCCAGCCTGGGAGACAGAGCGAGACTCCATCTCAAAAAAAGAAAAAGAAAGAAAACAGAAAACTTCTCTCGCATGCATTTTCCTTCCAGCTATTACACAATCTACCTGTCCCCCTTCATAGCAAAACTCCACAAAATAATTGTCTATATTCATATTCTCTAAATCCTCTCCTCTCATTCCCTCCAAAACTCACTTCAATTAGGCTTTAAATGCCATCCCTCCAAAGAATTGCCCTTGTCAAGGTCCATTTGCTGGGAGACAATTCTTTATGGGTCTATAGTGTTTGTGTAAGTTTTGTAAGAAAAGGCACTAGCTCCCTTAGTTCTGGAATATATTTTTAAAATGTTTGTTTAGCAAACATCCTTGGATAGTGTCTCTTTCAGGGCAAGAGTGAGGCAGGCTTACTGCTCATTATAAAAGATGCGGGTACCCTAAGCTTGAGGGGATGTCTCTTCCAATATGACCCACTGCTTTCTAGGTATCACTGGGTCCTCTTTAAATCACCCTGTGGGAATTGGAGCTTAGAAGCAGATGCTAACACTCTAAATGCCCGTGGTTCATTTATCTACCAAGTCCCTGCTCAAACTCGAACTTCTCAGAGACGCTTACCATGAATACCCCATTAATTTGAAACAACCACCACCATACTTTCTATCCCTCTTACTTTGCTCCATTTTTTCCTGATAGCACTTACCGTATTTTCCATATTTTGTCATTTCCTTATTTAGTATGTTTATTTCTCATCATCTGCTACCCCCATCTTTTTAGAGATAGAGTTTTTTTTTTTTTTTTCTGGTTTGTTCACTGATGTATTCCTAATATCTAAAACTGGATCTGGCATGTAGTAAGTTATCAATAAATATTTGTGGAATAAATGAGTAAATTCATCTTTTATTCTTCCTAAATTTCTACTACCAGCTTCTTCTAATTCTATTAAGGTATGCCAATAGAAAGGAATGAATTAGTTGATGTGATGTATCAGAGTCTGACAAATATGGGGGAAACAGTAAGTATAATGACAGTGCCAAAATGACCCAGCTCTCCCTGTTAAAATGACCCACACTCCTTTGCTTAGAGGTAATGTAGATGCTTTTTCCATCCAAGACAGCACATGCGTTTCTCAGGATCTGTTCCTACTCCCTACTTAACCAATGGGCCTGTATCGAGGGTCAAGGCACAGAACAGCCTAGCTGGAAATGTCCTGAGCCTCGTAAGGGAGACAAACGACTCTCTCCCAAAAGTAAGACTTTGTGAGCATGTATCAGAAGCTAGGAAAGTATACATGGGGTTGAACTCAGAGGTTCTTTGATCAAGATGGCCAATATTTAAGGTTGGATAAGTGAAAATGACTAATTTGAGATCATTCTTCCAGAATGTTGGAATGTACACTCTGGCAAGGACCCTAGGAGATAGTACAAATTCATGTTAGGATGGCCCCTAGAATTGTGGAATAATGAATGGCCTATACTAAGTGAAATTGGAGTGCCAGATATTGCTTTAGCAGAGGGAAGAACATATGTTAAAAGGCACAGAGAAATGAATATGCTGGAGTGGACATGCTATGTAAAGCTAGAAAATGCAGCCAATGATTTTGTGCCACGGTGAGACACAGAGGGTACATCATTTATCAAGGATGTATAGAACATGCTATTGAGAGGGGCATGAGCATCACTAATTTTACTGGTTGTGGCTTTAAAGCCTCTACAGGACAAAGTTGATCATAAGAGAATGTATTAGATAATTAGGCTCATGAATAACAATAAAGGTGATGGGATTCTGGAACAGTAGAGGCCATTTGGTTGGATTCACTGTCATAAATCAGGTAGGTGCAATTTTTATATTAAACGCAAGGTAGAAGGATCAGCTAGGGGCCTGCAAATTTAAATAGAAAATGGTGATCCCAGAGGCAAAATAAATGAGTAGTAAACAAGGATACTACTCCATTTGTACTATCAAAAGAAACTAAAAGTGGACAGTTATAAGTCTGAGGGCAGTTTCTCCAGTATAAGGCTATGATCTCTTTCCCAGTTTCTGTACCTTTGCTAGTTTTTGGACATGGAACCCACTGACTCCAAGAAGAGTCCATTTTCCTTGGAAGAGTAACCCAGCAAGATCATGGCACGTATACTTGCTGGAGGATCCTACACTGCCCCAAAGGGACCTGTGCTTATTTTCTTGGGTAGAATTGGGCACTAGGGGAGGGGAATACACAAACATTTCATGGGCTGCTAGACAAAGAATATGAAACCAAAAGCATCATCTTGGGGTCTTGCTAGAGGTAGGACATACGTAGAACAGAAAATAAATGAAGTCCCACTTGAGGTTCAGGCACAGAGGGTCCACTAGGTATGTGAACTTACCTGAAGGTCATTTTCATGGTTTTAAAGTATATACTAGGAATATAAATAATCGGTGTCCGGCAAAACACCAACATTGGGTTCTTTGTCTGGTGAGATCTATCACATTTGGGTATACAAAGTAGAAGCCTTTGAAACTGCCCCTTTCTACTCCAGCCAAGACTGAAATCAAAACAAATATTTTATCCCAGAGAGGGATGGCAATTTTGAGGTCACTCTTTAATATCTAAAGGGTGGGAGATAAGTAAATCAACCTAGATGCTCACCAGTGGTTGAGTGGATGAAGAAAATATGGTACATATACACCTTGGAATACTATGCCGTCATAAAAAAGAATGAGATCATGTCTTTTCCAGCATCACAGATAGAGCTGGAGGCTATTGTCCTAAAAAAACTTATGCAGAAACAGAAAACCAAATACTGCATGTTCTCACTTATAAGTGGGAGCTAAACATTGAGTACACATGGACACAAAGAAGGGAACAACAGATACCAGGGCCTACTCGAGGGTGGAGAGTGGGAGGAGGGTGACGACTGAAAAACTACCTACAGGGTACTGTGCATATTACCTGAGTGATGGAAGAATTTGTACACCATACCCCTGCAACACGCAATTTACCTATATAGCAAACCTGCACATGTACCCCTGGACCTAAAAGAAAAGTTAAAATAACATCACGATTCACATGAATAAAGAAAAAAATAAATAAAGGGTGCAAACAAGGGTGCTAGTTGCTACTATACCTCCATTTATCTTCCAGTTTGGTGCTCATGCAAAAACTACAAGGACCCAAGGAAATGACTGCCATCAACTCAACCAAACTGAATTTCCAAATGTATCTGCTATGCCATACAGGATCTGCTTTTGCTATTAGTAGGAAAGTTTAAAATGGCCCCAGGTAGATAATACGCAGCTGTAGATTTAGTGAATGAGTTCTTTATCATTCCTATCAAAATGGAGAAACAAAAAGTTTCCAGTTACACAATAAAAGAAAACGCCCTATTTCCAGTTTTTGCTGCAGGGCTGCATTATCTGTTTTACCCTTTGTCATAATACAGTCCAAAAAGGTCCGTTCTGTCTGGATATTCTGTGTGATGCCACACTGTTCCATTACAGGTATTACACAATGTTGTTCAAATAGGACATGCAAAGGTGGTTAGCGTGCTGGAAATCTTTATAAGAAAATGAGAGGCCGGGTGCGGTGGCTCACGCCTGTAATCCCAGCACTTTGGGAGGCGGGGGCGGGTGGATCATGAGGTCAGGAGATAGAGACCATCCTGGCTAACACCGTGAAACCCCGTCTCTAATACAAAAAATTGGCCAGGCGTGGTGGTTCACACCTGTAACCCCAGCACTTTGGGAGGCTGAGGCAGGCAGATCAGGAGGTTAGGAGATCAAGACCATCCTGGCTAACATGGTGAAACCCCATCTCTACTAAAAATAGAAAATTAGCCGGGTGTGGTGGCGCCTGCCTGTAGTCCCAGCTACTCGGGAGGCTGAGGCAGGAGAACCACTTGAACCCGGGAGGCGGAGGCTACAGTGAGCCGAGATCACACCACTGCACTCCAGCCTGGGCAACAGAGCGAGACTCTGTCTCAAAAAAAAAAAAAAAAAAAAAAAAAATTGAGAGATAAGCCCTATGGAGATTCAGGGGCCTGAGACATCAGTAAAATATATTGCTCCATGTCACTCACACCATTTAGATAATAAACGCCGTATGACATCCACGGACTATGAAGGAATTCAGATCCATATTTCATTGACTGGATCTGATAATGGAAAGACAACTTGAAAGAGCACAGCCAAATAAAGACTGTGAGGACAATAGCGGCAGCAGAGAGCAGAGCAGCTGGTATAGCAGCAGGCTGGCATGGTGGGCTTATTTTTGAACAAAGATCTCAAGCATGCCATGAGTATAAGAGAAAGAAGTGCAAATAATACCATGTTATGTAAATAGCAGCTGGCCTTGTAAATCAAAGGGCAAACTGTATGTCCAGAAGTCACTGAACAGGTTAAAGCATATTTATTGGTCTCTTTAGTGAAAATCATCAAGATAGTCCTTCAGCCATGAAGAAGGGTGATATTTAGACATTTTGATATTTCAATTTCCAAACTCAATCGGAAAGGTTATAATCGTCTACTTGGTTATTCCAGATGTACACTTAATGTAAGTATTATTTTGGGGGCTATTTTTTGAACTTGAGTCTTAAGTTAGCTTTTCAATATGCAGTGTTTTCTTTTTCTAAGTGGATAGTTCATTCCCTGAGGGCAGCAACTATGTTTTATGTTTATTTGTGAATTTCATTGCACCTCCCTAGTATAGTTCCAGTACCAGGTGTTTGGCAAATATTAGGTAATTCTTTTTATTAAGTTGATGTCTGTGCTGGGCTCAGTGGCTCACACTTATAATCCCAGCACTTTGGGAGGCAGAGATGGGAGAATCGCTTAAGGCCAGGAGTTCGAGACCAGCTTGAACAACATGAAGATCTTGTCTATGCAAAAAATACAAACAGTAGCCAGGCATGATGGGGCATGTCTGTGTAACCCCAACTACTCAAGAGGCTGTGGCAAGAGGCTCACTTGAGCCCAGGAGCTCGACCCTGCTGTGAGCTATGACTGAGCCACTGCACTGTAGCCTGGGCAACAGAGAGAGACCCTGTCTCCAGTCACTAAACAAAAAAAAAGTTGATGTCTGAAAGTTGGACTCATACAATATAGTCAAATAATACAGAAACATCAGAGACTAGGGTGGAATTTTCGGTTCTTTCATTCACTTTGTCACTTTGGGTAAGTCACATAATAACGCTCATTCTTATTCTCTTAATAATATCTACCTTGCAGGATTTTTTTGCATATTACAGATTATAATACCTAGCATATTACAGATTATAATACCTAGCACTGTTCATAGAACACAGTAGAGGTTTAATAAATGGTAGCCACTATTATCAGTTTTGTCTATTTGTTGAGACAGGGTCTTTCTCTGTTGTACAGGAGTGCAGTGACACCAGTTTTGTCTATTTTTCATGATGTCATAGGACTTGAAGAGATAATTATCAGTAGATATCAACTATCTAATTTTAATATTTGTTGCATATTCTATATATGCAAAGATAAAAACTCATATGGATATTGTTAAATGACATTACGCTTTTTTTTTTTTTTTTGCCTTTTTGTGGAAAACGGGGTCTTGCCATATTACCCAGGCAGGTCTCAAACTCCTGGGCTCAAGCTATTCTCCCACCTCTGCCTCTCTAAGAGCTGGGATTACAGGTGTGAGCCACTGTGCCCAGCCTGTTAGTGACATTTTAAAAATTATTTAATTTGTGTCTGAAGTTATTTAATTTGTGTCTGAAGTCACCAAGTTGAATCTCCCATTCCTTCCAGTTTTTGTTTAAATGTTTCCAGAAACAGGGCTCTTACTAACTCAAGTCGTCAGTCTTGGGGCAGTCTTAAAGTCAGAATATTTCACCCTTAGGATGAAAACAAATTAGGATGCTGTGACTTTCCCCTTACTGACTTTAATCTTGCCTTCTAGAACTGTGTAGGCAAGTCTGTATTGCATAGAAGCTCTTTAAATAATAAAGTGGGAATGATATTAATACCAACAGGTTAATGTTAACTGTCACTTTAATATTAAATGTTATTGATCTGAGGGTGGTCAGTCAAGAAAGACTTGACAGAAGAGGCTCTTCTTGAGTTGGTGCTAACTCCCATTGCCCTTCGTATTATCAGTGTACCCACGCAGGATTCAGGTTCTTCTCTGTGCTCCACAACCCCCTGTACATATCTATGGTCTGGTCAAGTAACTCCAAGATGGCAGCCAAAAAGACTGCCATACGGTAATTACTCAATAAATGGTTTACAAATAAGTCAGTGAGTAAGATATAGCCGGGAATATGAGGAGCAAGGCATTTCAGGAAGCAAGAGCCACATGCAAAAACCTGGAAGTGTGAGACTGCTCAGGGATTTGAGGTAACTATAAGTAGTGAGACAGAAGTAGCCACAGTAAAGAGTATTAAAGTTGTAAATATATAAAGTAAATGTAAATTATTTGGAACAGCTAATGCATTAAAAACTACTTAGGAGAGAGTCTAACATATGGAATGTTGTCACCAAATGTTAGCTATTAACTTATTTTTAGTGATAGAACTTGTTGAGGAATGCAGGCTGCGTTCAGCCTGTTGTCTTCAGCAAATGTCTCTGCATTGGCCGGTAGTAACCAAAAAATGTGCAAGGTTCCCAGATGGTGCTTAGCCTTAGTTTTTCCACCCTCTTCCTTGTAAATCAGCTGGAGAAAGAATATTGCACAGAAAGGTTAGAGAATCACTTCCCAAAACTATTAGCCCTATTTGTCACAGTGTATGTAAGCAGAAAGACAAAAATTCAGTGATTAAAGAATAGGTCTGGGCTGGGCACAGTGGCTCACGCCTGTAATCCCAGCACTTCGGAAGGCTGAGGCGGGCGGATCACAAGGTCAGAAGATCAAGACCATCCTGGCTAACACGGAGAAACCCCATCTTTACTAAAAATACAAAAAAGTTAGCCGGGCACGGTGGCGGGCACCTGTAGTCCCAGCTACTCGGGAGGCTGAGGCAGGAGAATGGTGTGAACCCAGCAGGCGGAGCTTGCAGTGAGCCGAGATCACACCACTGCACTCCAGCCTAGGCGACAGAGCGAGACTCCGTCTCATAAAAAAAAAAAAAAAGTCAGTAACTCTATCTCTTGACTAGAAATTTCTTCATGACTTAGTTACCTAAGCCTTTGGGTAGATTTGCTAGACTCACTCTGATTTGTACCACTGAAAAGAAAATAAAAATTGGGATCCTGAACTCACTAAGCCAAAGGGAAGAGTCAAGCTGGGAACTGGGTCACACAAACCTGCCTTCCATTTTGTTCCTAGATAGCTACATACCTCCCTCACGTATTGCTCACAAGGAAATTCCTTGTGGGCTCCAAGATCTTTACCCTAACACACAGTTCTGTCAAATTTCACACTGACAATGTAAGTTGATAGCTTATCCTCACAGACACAGGACAAAGGACAGAACTCAATGTCATCCCTTCACTCTACTGAGACAAAGGCATGTCTGACTGCTTTCTCTATCCTATGATTATTTTATCTTACATAAAAATGCAGATTCACTGAGCACGATGCATCTGTGACTATTCTTCTACCTCCTTCTCACATGTAAAATGTGTGTTCAGTGAAAGCTGATAGAAGACTCAAAAGAAAGCAACGGTATGTCCTCTCTTTTCTCTTTAAATATTGGCGGGGCGGGGGTGGGGGGCAAACCCTCTTTGAAAGAAAGTATGGAGCACTGTAGCTTTTTCCTAATGTTCTGTGTTCTTTTTTCCCGGGTGTGTCCTTGACCTTGGAAAAATAAACTTCTAAGAATGGTTAAGCCCTGTCTCAGTGATTTTCTTAGAGTTACAACACAAATCTAGCTTATGAAATTATGAGATTTCATAATATCTCTTGCAGCAGATTGTTTCTGTGACTTTTGTTAAACAGTATAAAACAGTGTATTATTGTTGATGAGTGCACCCTTTATTGCAGAAGGAAGTGATTTGTCACACATAAATCAACATCTGTTTTAGGCCAAATGTATCATGTTTTATAGGATGAGGACGCCAGCACACGTGGTAGCTGCACACTTTGTACCTGAGCTGCGCTTGGGAGCTCTCAAATCCCGTCTCTGCTGTTCTCCTACAGTACTGGCTTCTGCGGGCTGCATTTCCCAAACCTCAATGTCAGCAGGGCTCCAGATGGGCGCAGCCAATGGGAGGGGCTGCTGGAAAACTGCAGCGTGGTGATGATGGTGGTGGTGATGGTAGGGAAACAGGAGAGGATAAAGTTAGGGTGTTTCTCCTCCTCCTCCATCTTGAGCAACTCTCTGGTAGAAGTCATGAATTCTTTATGACTGAGCTCCCAAAAGACAGAATTCCATTTGCATTTGGATATCACTCTATCTCCCGCCCTCTGGTAACAGTATCTCTTCTCTTTGTTTCTCCTGCCTAGAGATGGTGATGGCTTCAGATTGGTCCTAATGTTTAGGATTACTCACCACCACTTGTTTGTTATTCTAGCTTTTCCAATATCCATGTAAAAATAAATAAATAAATAAAACCAAAGCAAACAAACAAAAAATTCTAACAAATTCCTTCTGTTTTACATACTTAAGGACACCATCTTGCTGATTAAAGCCTCACTGCTAGAATGTTCTAGTAAAACAACACAGAAGAAGATACATTTTTTATTTTGACTATTTCAGCACCAACAGACTCACACAACTTTACAATTTAGGATTTTCTAGTCATATCTGAATTAATCTTTTACCTTATGTATCTGAATTGTTTCAGAATAGAATATATTATGAATTCTAAGCCCAAGGGACTGAATGGACTCCACCTCTTGGCCAAGGGGATTCCAAAGTAAACCAGAAAAACTAGTTCAGGCCATGATGGGAAGAGAGGGTCAGACGTAACTCATTATACTTTTCTCCCTTTTGAATTGAGGCACAACTGTCCAGCATTAACATTAAAACAGAAATCTTAAGACTGACAAAACAGACCCTTTGTAGCAGTAAGACACCAAATTCCAACCTGACTGTAGTATAGCATCACATGACAACAGCTCCTGAAAGACATTAAATATCTTACCCCAAAAAGTAACTCTTTGACATATTTTGAAGTGGCCCCTCAAAGCTTTCTCTTGTAGAGGAAATTCACATTCTGCAGAGAATCCTCTTCCCTTTCCAGGTGTTTTTCTGATCCTGAAGAGATTAGCTGAGAGTCCAGCAACTTCTAAAGGTCTGAATAGAAAACAGTTGCCATCTATTTTATCTAAGGGTGGCCATCTATGAAACTTCATCTGCATAATAAGAACCCTGGTCTCCACAACCCCTTATCTTAACTTGGACATTCCTTTCTATGTATTTGAGGTCTTTAAATAACAACTTAATTCCTCCAGTCAATTGCCAATTAGAAAATCTTTGAATCTGCGTATGACTGGAAGCCCCTACTTTAAGTTGTCCTGAGTTTCCCGACTGAACCAATGTACATCTCATAGGTATTGATTGATGTGTACCTGGAGTTTCTGTTCCTCTAAAATGTATAAACTTAAGCTGTAACCCAATCGCGTTGGACACATGTTTTCAGGACCTCTTGAGGCTCTGCCCTCAGCCTTGGTCACTCATATTTTACTCAGAGTAAGTCTCTATAAATATTTTACAGTTTGTCTCTTTTTCATCAACACACTCTATCCCAAAGAGCCAAGAGACTGAGATTACTGGGGAGTCTCAAAGTCAACATACTTATTCATATTCCCACTTGACAGAAAGATGACTGTTTTAGTCAATTTGGAATGCTATAACAAATATTATAGACTGAGTGGCTTAAGCAACAAACCTTTATTTCTCATAGTTTCGCAGCTGGGAAGTCTAAGATCAAGGCACCGTCAGATTTGGTGTCTGGTGAGGACCCCCTTCCTGGCTTACAGATGGCAGCCTTCTTGCCACATCTTCATATGGGAGAGAGAGAAAATGAGCTATGATGTCTTTCTTTTCTTATAAAAACATTAATGTCATCATAGAGGCTCCACCCTCATGATGTCATCTAAAACTAAGGAGCTCCCAAAGGACCTACCTCCAAATAAACAACACATTGCGGATTAGGGATTCAACATATAAACTTGGTGGGGACACAACATTGTCTATTTTATTACCAAGATGACAAAAAACAGTTTATTTTTGTGAGAGGTTCTTACTCTGACACCCAGGCTAGAGTGCAGTAGAGCAATGATGGCTTACTGCAGCCTTGGCCTCCTGGGCTCAAGCAATCCTCCAGCCTCAGTCTCCTAAGTAGCCAGGACTACAGGTGCAAGCCACTACACCTAGATATTTAATATTTTTCTTTTTTTTTGGTAGAGATGGGGTCTATGTTGTTCAGGCTGGTCCTGAACTCCTGAACTCAAGCAATTTAGATTCCCAAATTGCTAGGATTATAGGTGTGAGCCACCACACACAGCCAACAAAAACACTTTAGAGATAAATAAGTATATTCAAAGTGGATACTGAAGAACAATTTTAGGTGACTCAGGAAAAGGAAACTTCAATCAAGAGGGGACTTAGAGTCAAAGAATCGTGACATTTTCTACTTTAAATCTTCCTTCCCTTCTCAAATGCACATCATTTTATAGATAATGAAACTGATGCTTAGAAAATTGACTTTTTAGGGACCACACTGCCTATATCAGATTAAGGAATAGAGTTCAGATCACGTGAATTTCAGATGAGTGTGTTTTCAACAACATGCTGCTACATTTTTCAGTAAAAAAAAAAAAAAAATTGCCAGCACACTGACTATTCTAGTAATGAAAACACTAAAGTAAAACTAGATAATAAATTAGATGTGGTTTGCTTTGAAATTTTAAAACAACGATGTCAAATGAAGTGATTCTTGGAAACATCTAACATGGGAGACAGAATTTAGAAAAATAATAGGCTAATTGGATGTTTTGTATGCAAATGTAGGGAAATAGAATTTACTTAGGGAAACAGGTACTTTAGCTTATGAAGAAAGATTTGCTGATATTGAAGTAACAGATTAGGTGGCACAGCACTTATAATTTGAATGCTCAGCTAAAAGAAAGATTGAGAATCTAAAAACAGAACTGGTGTTATCTTGTGTATCAATACTTTCTTTAAATGTTTACTATCTCAGTAACAAGACATAAGCCTACCAGGATAAACTAGCCCTTTTAATAATACAAAGGGATAAATTAATTGTGCTTTGTTCAACTCATCAAAGAACTTTTAAGATAGACTTTGGCCACTGTCAGTGACTGTGGCTATCAAATTGGATGCTAGAGAAGAAACTGATTGAGGCAGAAAATAATCAGGTATTTAGACTTAAATACGAACAACTCGTGAACACAACAGAAGGAGGAAATAAATCATGACACAAATCTTGTTCTCAAGATACTTAGAAGCTTTGAAAAACCAAGAGCGTGGCATGTTTAAAGTTAATATTTTCAGATTAAGTAGAGCAAAATTCAAAGTAGTTGAAATAAGGTCAGATCATTGAAAGAAGAATGATATAAAGAACTAAAATCATTAAAACACAGCAATAAAACTAAACAAACAAGCAAACAGGAAAATATTCCTCAAATATAGTAGGCAATGAAGAAAGAATAGATAGTATTTTATTGGTTTGTCAAAGAAGAAGGGAAAACTAGTAATATAAGGTGGTATAAAAACTGAAGCTTTTCAATGCATACATTTCTGCTTCCTCAAATAAGACAAGTGTGTTAGATGACTGGCTGAATCAACTAACAGTTGTATTACAAAGATACAAGATGTAAGCTATTAGGAAAATAAATAGAGCTCCTGGATATATTGCTATTACTGCATATCCAGGCTTACTTATGGACCTAAAGATATATTTGCAGTGCTACCAGCTTCAATGAGAAAGGAGTATAGAATACATTCCTGAAAACCAGTAAAAGGAAAATAATATGTTATCTTAGAAAATTGTAGGAGAGGAGGCCAGGCACAGCGGCTCATGCCTGTAATCCCAGCACTTTGGGAGGCTGAGGCGGGCAGATCACAAGGTCAGGAGTTGAGACCAGCCTGGACAACATAGTGAAACCCTATATACTAAAAATAAAAAAATTAGCCGGGCGTGGTGGTGGGTGCCTGTAATCCCAGCTGCTCCGGAGGTTGAGGGAGAAGAATCGTTTGAACCCGGGAGGCGGAGGTTGCAGTGAGCCGAGAGAGCACCACTGTACTCCAGTCTGGGCAACAGGGTGAGGCTCCGCAGGAAAAGAAAACTGTAGGAGAGGAAAGAAAGATTATTCTTGAGAATTATAGAATGATCAAACCAAAATAATATTAAAACCAAGTACCAGCAGTCATTTTGCATAGTCCAGATACGCACAAATTTCAGTTACCACATTTTAATTACCACTTACCCCTGAAAAACATGCTTCAAGTCTTAGTTATTACTATACATTTAACTGCATGAAGTACAGACTTATTATAGCTAGCTTTACAGTTGACCAATCACTGCATAAATAACATAAACACATCATGAGCAATGACCAATCACATCACTTCTTTCAAAGTCTGTGGCTAATTGGTCACTGTGCATATGTTATTCAATTCACTTAAAGACAACAGAGTATGCTGGGCGAGCTGGCTCACGCCTGTAATCCCAGCACTATGGGAGGCCGAGGTGGGCAGATCACCTGAGGTCAGGAGTTCGAGACCAGCCTGCCCAACATGGTGAAACCCCGCTCTATTAACACACAAAAAATTAGCCGGGCACAGTGGAGGGCGCCTTAATCCCAGCTACTCCAGGAGAATCACTTGAACCCGAGAGGCGGAGCTTGCAGTGAGCCGAGATGGCGCCACTGCACTCCCGCCTGGGCAACAAGAGCAAAACTCTGTCTCAAAAAAAAAAAAAAAAAAAAAAAAAAAAAAGAACTCCAACTCGTATTCAAAGCAAAGTTCCCAAATCAATAAATAATAAAATACAAAGCAAATGTTCTCTCCTTGGTCTGCTCTCTTCTTTCCCCTCCTGCTCCTTCATTCCCCACACATACTCTTCCCTGCACTGACCCATGTGGTTTTGGAGCAGAGACAGAAGAGAGAAATTTCTCTTTGGGAAAGTACCCATGGTTTGCTGTCTGTCTCTTTGTTTAGCTCACGTTTATAGGCCCAGTGGGGAAGACCAGAGAATGCAAGAGGCCCTGCACTCCAGCCTGGGCGACAAGATTGAAACTCCGTCTCAAAAAAAAAAAAAAACAAAAACAGAAAAACAAAAACAAAAACAGTAGAATTACGTTGCTTGCCTGTAATAACCCCATGTTACATTTTACAAAACCCATGTCATATTTTACAAAACAGGTGATCAAAAATGGTCAAGGGCCAATAAAGATACCAATGCAGCAGATAAACAAAACCTGGTGAACATTGGAAGCGAAATTCTAATAGAACACAGTGGAATTATAGAAGTAGCTGATAATGGGAAAGTTGCACCGTAGATGTCTGAAAAACTAGAAGTGCAGCCAGAGGAACTTGCTGAAGGCGTCCTTATAGATACAAATGAGGAATGTGACGATGACAAAAAGGGTAACGGTGTCCTAGAGGAATCGATGCTGGCAAAAAGACTTCACTTTCAAGGAACTCAGAAATATTTCTTGACTGAAAGTGCAAATAATAAATAAATGAGCTGAGATACACTTAGGGCAGAAGATGACAATTCACTGATACATAGAAAAGATGCTCACGCCACACCATACGCCTTACTATGAGAAGAAAATAACCAAAGTTCAAATTAGTAAGTTTTTTACAAAGAAACAGTTTTCTCAATTTCCTAATGTTTTAAATTAGAATGTAAAAATATACACGTTTTATGTTGTTTTCCATTTCCCTATATATTTTAAATGATAGTAAGAATTTTTAATATTTTGATGAACATTTTAAAAGTGATGGAACTGTCGCATTTTTCCCCACTGATTATTAAAATTGCTTTGCATAGTTTCAGCTGAAATTCAGTTTTCTGATTCTGTACTACTGCGTAAAGCGAGAATTGCCTATGTTAATCTGATTTCTATGTTAGAATAATACAACACATTGCCCAATTGTATTTTGTGAAGAGCAAGGTACTCAAGATTAATTTTACTTTTTATCTATGCCCTACACTGGAATGAGAAATAGACAGGTATGTTAGATATTTTCCTGAATACTTAGATGTATCTCACAAAAATATTTTTTATGGGATTATTTAGTACTTGCTCTATGTTCTACACTGTGCTGGCACATGTAAAGAAAACAAAAGCATTTACTTCCGTACCTTTATAAAAATAACCATAAATCTAAATGAGCACAAATGAAGCAACCAGAAAACAATTAAGTATTATATTATATTCATTTCTGATAAGGAGAGATTAATGTGATAATACAAGGCTTCCTGGGAAATTGGGCTAGAGCAGAGTGGGCATTTGAGTTAAGAGGTGAATCATGAGAAAGAGTCAGAAAACAATTAGAAAATTTATGGTTGCATAAGTGCATGTAAATATTAAAAATCTCACTAAAAACAGACCTAATATAACATACATACTAATTATGATGGGAGAGAAAAAAAGAACACATAGCAATGTCAATTACCTCATCATTTATACAGAGGGCCAATCAACATAGTTAAAAATCATGGTGCTAGGCCGGGCATGGTGGCTAACGCCTATAATCCCAGCACTTTGGGAGGCCGAGGTGGGTGGCTCACCTGAGGTTGGGAGTTCAAGACCAGCGTGATCAACATGGAGACACCCTGTCTCTATTAAAATACAAAATTAGCCAGGTGTGGTGGTACATGCCTGTAATCCCAACTACTCAGGAGGCTGAGGCAGGAGAATCGCTTGAACCCGGGAGGCAGGGGTTGCGGTGAACTGAGATCGCGCCATTGCACTCCAGCCTGGGCAATGAGAGTGAAACTCCATCTCAAAAAAAAAAAAAAACACACATACACACACAGTGCTTTTCTTTATTCTTAATCTCAGAGGATTTTTAAAGAAACTAATAACCGATGTTGCTTAAGAATATTTGCCTAAAAATTAGAAGTATATTCCTATTTACTCCTGTTTCTTTTTATTTTGCAAAATATAATAAAATTTAATAGAATTTAAGTTAAAAAGAGCATATATGCTGTTAACACTTTCTTCTCACATTATTCTTTTCTTCTGTTTCTCTTTTCCTGTTCAGTATGTATGAATAGAGGAATATTTTCTATAATGTTCTGCAAATATTAAAGTTGGCTTTTAGTCTGTGACTACTGGTGATTTTAAATGATTATTATTCTTTTGACTTGAAATTTTAATACAGTTTAATTATCTGTGTTTTATACAGGTCTTATTTTAATTTATTAAAACTCACTGCTTAAAGTAATGTGTTATAAATATACTAATTCTGGGACACATGAGAAAATTTAAAAAGGTGAAGAAAGTCATGTATTCTATCATACAAAGATCTTGCAATTAATATTTTATGTTTGCTGGATTTTTCCTATTTTCCCATTCAAATTTCTGTATATACAGATTCGCTATTATTCTGTACATACATTTTTAATTATGTTTTCCTTTACCATAGCATTTATTTCATTGATGTATTTCTAACATAATAAGACTTGAACTTTGAAATTACTCCTTGATCCATGGGTTGCAGAATGGATGTTGTGTTTGCAGGCATGGAAACAACATTAATCTTCTTATACATCTTCTTCAGAGCTTTTATGTGATTGGGTATATTGTCAATGAGCAGTACCATTTTGAAAGTAATCTTTTTCTTCTAAGCAGCAGATCTCAACAGTGGGCTTAAAATAGTCAGTAAACCATACTTTAAACAGGCTTGCTATCCTTCATAAAGCTATAGCTGCCTTGATGGATCTGAGCAAAGTATACTGAGAACCTTCTAAGAGAGACTCACCATTCTCTGCTGCGAAGAACTTTGTGATTCATGAAAGGAGATCACAGTATTATGCATAGGAGTTTGGAAGAAGTTGATTCCAACCCTCATACATGGCAATGAGGGGCTCAAGACTTCAGTGGAGGAAGTTTAACTGGAAATGTGGTAGAAATGTCAAGAAAACTAGAATTAGAAATAGAGCCTGAGATGTGACTGAGTTGCTGCAATCTCATGGTAAAAAACAGATAAGGAGTTGTTTCCTAGGGATGAACAAAGAAAGTGATTTCTTGAGATGGAATATACTCCTGGTGAAGAGGCTGTGAACACTGAGACGACAACAAATGATTTCAAGTATACATAAACTGGGTTAATAAAGCAGCAGCTGGACTGGAGAAGATTGACTCCGATTTTCAAAATGGTAAAATAGTATCAAATAGCATCACATGCTATGGAGAAATCTTTCATGGGAGTCAATCAGTGCAACCAACTTCATTGTTGTGTCATTTTCACAATTTGCCACAGCTACCCCAAGTTTTAGCAACCACTACCCTGATCAATTAGCATCCATTAACATCAAGGCCAGACTCTCCACAGGCAAAAAGATTATTTGCTGAAGGCTCACATAATTGTTAGCACTTTAAGCAATAAAGTATATTAAAATTAAGGTATGTACATTGTTTTTCAGTCATAATGCTATTGCACACTTAACAGACCGAAGTACATTGTAACTTAACTTTTATATGCACTGGAAACCAAAAGCTTCATGTGACCTGCTTTATTGTGATATCTGCTTTATTGCAGTGGTCTGGAACTAAACCTACAATACCTCTGTGGAATGCTGAGATAATGAACAGAAATTTATTGGATCATGGTTCTTGAGGCTGAGAATTGCAAGACTGAGGAACTGGCATTTGGTGAGGGCCTTGTTATACATCATCCCGTGAAGGAAGAGTAAAGAAAGAGCAAAAGAGGGAACAAGAGGTCCCTGAAGAGGTTCTTTACTTTCCTAGTTCTCCTTGAAGAGGTCCTTCACTTTCCTTATTAGCTGTATTCCTGGGTATTGCATTCTCTTTGTAGCAATTGTAAATGGGCATTCATTCATGATTTGGCTCTCTGCTTGTCTTTTGTTATTGTATGGAATGCTTGTGATTTTTGCACATTGATTTTGTATCCTGAGACTTTGCTTAAGTTGCTCATCAGCTTAAGAAGGTTTTGGGTTGAGACTATGGGGTTTTCTAGATATAGGACCATATCATCTGCAAACAGAGACACTTTGACTTCCTCTCTTCCTATTTGAATACCTTTACTTCTTTCTTTTGCATGATAGGCCTGGCCGGAACTTCCAAAACTATGCTGAAAAAGAGCCCATATAGCTAAGATAATTCTAAGCAAAAAGAACAAAGCTGGAGGCATCACTCTATCTGACTTCAAACTATACTACAAGGCTACAGTAACCAAAACAGCATGGTACTGGTACAAAACAGACACATAGACCAATGGAGCAGAATAGAGATCTCAGAAATAAACAACAACCATCTGATCTTGGACAAACCTGATAAACACAAGCAATGGGAAAAGGATTCCTTAATTAATATATGGTGCTGTGAAAACTGGCTAGCCATATACAGAAAACTGAAACTGAACCACTTCCTTACATCTTACACAAAAATTAACTCAGGGTCGATTAAAGGCTTAAATGTGAAATTGAAAACTGTAAGAACCCTAGAAGAAAATCTAGGCAATACCATTTGGAACACAGGCACAGGCAAAGATATCATGACAAAAACATCAAAAGCAATTACAACAAAAGCAAAAATTGACAAATGGGATCTAATTAAACTAGAGAGCTTCTTCACAGCAAAAGAAACTATCAATAGAGTAAACAGACAACCTACAGAATGGGAGAAAATTTTTTCAATCTATCCATCTGACAAAGGTCTAATATCCAGAATCTACAAGGAACTTAAACAAATTTACAAGAAAAAATATCAAACAACCCCATTAAAAAGTGGGCAAAGGACATGAACAGATACTTCTCAGAAGAAGACATTTATGAGACCAAAAACACATGAAAAAAAGCTCAACATCACTAATTATTAGAGAAATGCAAATCAAAACTAGAATGAGATAGCATCTCACACCAGTCAGAATGATGGTTATTAAAAAATCAAGAAACAACAGTTGCTAGAGGCTGTGGAGAAATAGGAATGCTTTTATACTATTGGTAGGAATGTAAATTGGTTCATTCATTGTGGAAGACAGTGTGGCAATTCCTCAAAGACCTAGAACCAGAAATAAGATTTTACCCACGAATCCCATTACTAGATATGTACCCAAGGAATAGAAATCATTCTGTTATAAAGATACATGCACACACATGTTCATTGTAGCACTATTCACAATAGCAAAGACATGGAACCAACACAAATGCCCATCTATAATAGACTGGATAAAGAAAATGTGGTAGGTACATATACATCATGGAATACTATGCAGCCATGAAAAGGAATGAGATCATGTCCTTTTCAGGGACATGGATGGAACTGAAAGCCACTGTCTTCAGCAAACTAACACAGGAACAGAAAACTAAACATTGCATGTTCTCACTTAGAAGTGGGACCTGAACAATGACAACGCATGGACATACAGAGGGGAACAACACACACTGGGGCCTCTTGGCAGGAGGTGGGGGAGAAAGAGCATCAGGATAAATAGCTAATGCATGTGACGCTTAGTAGCTAGATGACAGGTTGATAGGTGCAGCAAACTACCATGGCACACGTTTACCTATGTAAAAACCCTGCACATCCTGTACATGTATCCCAGAACTTAAAATAAAATAAAATAAAAATTTTAAAAGGCCGGGTACGGTGGCTCATGCTTGTAATCCCAGCACTTTGGGAGGCTGAGGCAGGTGTATGACTTGAGGCCCGGACCTTGAGACCAGCCTGGCCAACATGGTCATTTAGTAGAAACCCGGTCTCTACTGAAAATACAAGTTAGCTGAGTGTGGTGGTGCATGTCTGTAATCCAGCCACTCAGTAGGCTGAGGCAGGAGAATCGCTTGAACCTGGGAGGCAGAGGTTGCAGTGAGCCAAGATCATGCCACTGTGTCGAAAACATCAAATTACTTAATTAAATTAAATTTTTAAAAAAGAAAATTTCTATGGATCTTTTACTGGTTTGTGTAGTGTCATGGAGCCTAGTTGGAAATAGTCAAGAAAGAGGAAAGCAAGAAAAAAACAGCAGGAAAGCAAGAAGATAATCTATTCAATACCATCCCATCTAGAATTCTTTGACAACTTATATGAAAACACTGTATGTGTATACATAAATATATTTCTCACTACAATAATAATTATTATTATATATATTTTTTGAGACGGAGTCTTGCTCTGTCGCCCAGGCTGGAGTGCAGCATGGGATCTCGGCTCACTGCAAGCTCCACCGCCCAGGTTCACGCCATTCTCCTGCCTCAGCCTCCCGAGGAGCTGAGACTACAGGCACCTGCCACCACACCCGGCTAACTTTTTGTATTTTTAGTAGAGATGAGGTTTCACCATGTTAGCCAGGATGGTCTCGATCTCCTGACCTTGTGATCCGCCTGCCTCGGCCTCCCAAACTGCTGGGTTTACAGGTGTGAGCCACCTTGCCTGGCCCACTATAATTGTATTTTATAAGCTGTAGCTGTACAATGTGAAAAGTGAGGCAATTATCCTAATTAGTTGATTGCAAGTAATTATTAGTAGAATTAACTATCTCTACAGTAAGTGGTATTAGGTTATAGGCAAAGTTTCTTGAGGCTCTATCCTAGAAAACTGTAAAAAAGAAAAGGACATAAAGGTACACCGTGTAACCTCACAGACAACTAAATGGAATCTGGTCAATGGAATTGAGGCAGCAGAACAGGGTCTGGAGTCAGGGAACTTAAGGTCGATTCATGGTGACTTCCTAGAACTAAATCAAAAGGAACCCCCCCAACTTTCCACACCAAAGTAACACATTGGAGACTACTTCCTTTGCAACCCACCCTTTCTTTTGATGAGTGTCAGATGGAAAATTGAAAGTACCTCTGATTGGTTGCTTTCCACAACCAATCACATTGATTGCAGGCCAAGTCTTCCTTTGCATAGAAGTATAACTTTGTAACTTCACTTTAGCCTCTGACTGGCTGCTTTCCACAACTAATCAAATGTTTGCATAGGGTGTAACCTTTGTAACTTCACTTCAGCCTCTGATTGGTTGTGAAAAGCTTTCTGCAAACAATCAGACTGATGGTGGGCCACTACTTCATTTGCATGGAGTGTACACCAAGTGGTCAATGGGAAACCTCTAGAGGGTATTTAAACCCCAGAAAATTCTGTAACCGGGCTCTTGAGCCCCTATGCCCGGGCCTGGCTCCCACCCTGTGGAGTGTACTTTTGTTTTCAATAAATCTCTCCTTTTGTTGCTTCATTCTTTCCCAGCTTTGTTTGTGCATTTTGTGCAATTCTTTGTTCAAAACGCCAAGAAGCTGGACACCCACCCCCGGTAACAGAATTGGAATATTCTAATTTTTAAGCACAATATAGAATAAACTGCTTTGTAAATAACACTTAAGAAATGTAAGTGAGCCCTCTCTTAAGCCTTAATATCTGAGAATTTACTGACTTTGGCAATGTAGCTACTATGTTCTTAGAAAAAATAACTTTAGCTGATAAATAAAAAGACCAAAAGTGTGTATGTTAAAGTCAGCACATCCTTTCAACCTCTGAGTTATACAAAAAGGATAAGGTATAATAGAACACAGAGGAATAGAACACATTAAGAAACAAGACATACATATTGGGTAATTAAATGTATTTATTGTGAATTCCTGTAGATATTTTTTCATGCTACTCAGTATTCACACTGAATTAGACATTACTTGGTTTTAAAAATTCTTTAAATGGATTCTTCTCTTACATAACAGCATAAAACCTATTTGAAAAAATTACACAATTAGTTACGCTTTGGGTACAGCCTGCACTTTGTTGGTTAAAAAAATTTACTTTATTCAGAATGAAATTTCTAAGTAGGAGCAAACAAGTCTTGTAGGAATAATTTTAAAGATATCTTTCAAAGCTGGATGTACAGAAAGCCAAAACGAAGACCGTCATTATGTTGTTAAAATTCCAGAAGGCCTGTTCTATTGAGCTCTAAATGCACATCACACTGAGTTATTTTTGTTGGAACAATCTAATTAGAAAGGAATATATTCTGGAATCATTTAAATCTATCAGAGGAAGAGAATTAGTGCAACTGTATCATCTAGACTTTCTGAGTGCATACATCCTATTAATGCCAAGTACTTCTATAAAACGCAAAATAGTTACTTCCCTTTACTCTGTATTTATGTTAGTGTGTACAATTTAAACTAAGCAACAGCACACTTAAGCCAATAATCTTCATATAAAACCAAAATGATTACGTAAAAAGTAGCTATTGTAATGGTATATATTCCAAACTACTCTAGAGCTCCCATTTTCCAGTTTATTTATTTGTATGTTTTCTTTCAACTCTGTAGAAGTGACATTATCTGTACACGGTTAAACAGTTTCTGATCTCAATGTTTATCTAGGGGAATTAAAAAATCTCTTTGGAAACTTGGCTAAGAGACTGAGAGATAAACAGAAAACTGACAGATGGGAAGAATAATATTGGTAATAATTAGCTGGATCCAGACTACTTAAAAAGATCTCAACTACTGCCCTAACTGTATAAGCATCACACAAAGGCATACGAAACAGTGCAGAACAGTAATACTATCCCCGATGACAGGCTAATTTGGGTTCTGGAGATACCTCTGTCCTTTGCCACTTCTATAACTTCAGGCGAGTTTCTCTATGTCTCTAGGCTCATCAAAAAAATGGATTTAATAATCACAAGGACTGCTTTGGATTGTTGATGACCAAATAGGATAGTTTAAGCCTTTAGGTGTAGCATGGTGCCTGACAGCATAATCATTTCGCAATAATATTAGCTGTTATTATCAGGTAGCAGCAAGCCAGGTATAAAGGGGGCACCTATAAATATAGTAGTTGAATTATGGCAATTGGTCATTTCAAAACATTTGGAAAGGTAATATCAAAATAAAGGAAATTAATCTCTTCATCTGCAAGTGTCACAGAAGGGACATGACTTCAATATAAACAAGAAATTCCTTTAGTTAGCCAAGTAATTTAAACACTGTGATAATACTGGATGTTGGGAGGCTGGTAGAGATGGTCAGGGTTGGGATGAGCAGTGTGTGAGTATGAAGGAGCAATGTGAGAAGTGGGACTGTGAAATAAACACCAAGTTCTAAACTGTCAATATCTCCTGGCTATTTCACTTATTTTTATAAAGTATTCTTTTATTTCTTTTATTTTTATAAAGTATCTCTTTGTTTTCTAAGAGAAAACAAACATACCTATTAACTTGTTAAAAAATATCATCCTAATCCCCCCACTGTAAAATGATGCATTGTTTTCTCTGAATTTTCTCAGGACTATAAATTCCATGATGCATGTGGCTTTTCTGATACCCATTCCATTTGCTACACCTAGTGAGATTTAATTACTGTGTCAGCGATCTAGTTTATGAACCTGTAACTGAAAACCAATGCTTTGGGTGACAATGGAACAAGACTTCAAGTTGGAGAGCAAATTCAGATGAAGCCAAGTTTTTTTCAATAGCATTTCATAGGAGAGTGACATGTATTCTACTAGCAAGGACATGGGATGGGATCAAATATTTCCTGCAGGAAGCATTGAAGAGAAATTATTTTTGCTGCAGTGTTGTAAACAGACAAGGTTGTAGCCCTTATAATCATATACTATTTTAATTATTGACCAGTTATGCTAGAAAGCACGCAAATACCACATCTTCCAAAACTAATATTGACAACTCACCACGGTGAAACTGGGTGCTGAGTCAGAAATAAGTTAATATTCTTTTGCTGAGCACTTACTGTATTAGCAGTTATTTGGGGCAAGTAAAAAGAATGAGAAACACAGGTCCAAGGTGAACTATTTTCCATCCAACTTCATGAAGGCAACATATATTGTTAACACTCTGGGTTAGGCTTATGAACCCTACTTCTATAATTTCCTGGTTAGATAACATTCGGCAGGGTGCATAACCTCACTGAGAGTCTATTGACTTAGCTGTAAAATCACCAAGACATTATCAACTTCTGTATGTGGAGCTGCAGAGATGATCAGTGGGTGTATTCCACCCTAAACATAGTCATTCTCTTTATGTCTATAAAGCATTTACCATTTAATGGCATAAAATATGTGAAAATATTTCTACACCATAACAGATGTGATCTTGTTTGTTAGAAGTAAAATGTGAATTATCGACACCATATGAAGTAAAACATTTATAATTAACCTGGTTTCTAGTGTAAGACTGGAGAGTCTGTGGCAACTACATCCTTATGATGGCCCTAATACCATCCTTAACATACTGAAATGAGCTGTGTTCCAGAAGAAAAAGTTACTCACTTTGATGTCCCACTCTGAACTACAAGCTTGGGTTTGGTGAATACTTAAGGAAGAAATTGAGGTGACCAGAGAGGCTTTTAAACTACTTTGAACATCATTTTCCCTCTAATGGAAGGAATGGCCAGAGATAAAACACAGACCTTCAAAAGTCACCTGCAAAAAGATTTACTGATAGCATATCATAAATTACCTAATTATAATATAGAAATTTAACTTTCTGGAGAGAAAAGTTTCAGAAATTTATTTTATGTTCATTTCTGTGGTCCACTGTCTCATCTGAAAGTCTGCCAGAATCTCTTAGGCTTTTAAATTACAGAAATTATTTGAGACAGACATTTTGGAAGCTCACCATAGAAAGGGAAATTTATCAAGTTTTAGGCATTAAGACTTTTATTTTACTTTCTCTATATATTTGAAACAGGTCAATTCCAGGTTGGAAAATTCCTGCCAGATATTCCCATTAGAAAATACACCAAAAAACTTTTCTCAAAGCTAAGGACTTTATATATGTCACATATATTTTTGAAAAATTAGAAATATTTTGGTTATACATTATTTACATAGTTTAGCCTATTTTAATCATTTTTTCTCTTGTGCACATAACCAGATGAAACACTGAAATTCATAAATTATGTTATTCAACTATGATGTTAAATCATAGACCTGGGGGCCAGGTGCAGTGGCTCACGCCTATAATCCTAGCACTTTGGGAGGCAGGGGCAGGTGGATCACCTGAGGTCAGGAGGTCAAGACCAGCCTGGCCAACGTGGCAAAAGCCCTGTCTCCACTAAAAATACAAAAATTAGCTGGATGTGTTGGCAAGCACCTGCAATCCCAGCTATGTGGGAGTCTGAGGCAGGAAAATAGCTTGAACCTGGGGAGGTGGAGGTTGCAGTGAGCTGGGATCACACCATTGTTCTCCACTCTGGGTGACAACAGTGAAACTCCATCTCAACAACAGCAAAAAAAATCAGAACTGGAAAGAAATTTCAGTTATAAGTAAACTCATAACACTATGATTCCTAAAGTCTTTTCTGTGAATGTTCATTCCCTTCCTAAAAATTTAACTAAATTTAAGATATCTGATCTCAGAGAAGGAAAAGTTTTAACAGTATTAAGATAGCTATTTTCTTCTTCCAAGAACAATTAATAGAGTAAATCTTCACTTAAAATCCTCAATAGGTCCTTGAAAACTGCAGCCCTAAGTGAAAAGATGTATAACAAAACCAATTTTACCAAAAGTAATTTATCTAAACAACAGTGAAGTTTCTAAGGCATATTTCTGGTCACAAGAACATCACCAAATTTCTAAAGACGAAATCACTTCCAATACTAAACGCCGAAATAAACATGAGCTATACAGACATTTAAGAAAGATAAATCAAAGGAACTAAGATAATGATTTACCAAGTTTTGGTGAATCAATGAGTGGAGGTTGTAGTGGTGGGGGATTAAATCAAAGAAGAAATGTTTGTAAAACGAAAATTGTGAGGAGCACCTCCTCCAACCACACAGTTACAAAACAAGTAATTGTAAAGAAGGGAGCTTGCTGAACACATTTCTACTGCATCTTTATTGTCTTGCATTTTTATGATTATCATCTACTCGAATTTTTGACAATAATTTTATTCATTCATTCATTCATTCATTCATTCATTCATTCTCTAACCCACTTACTGCAGGGTTGGGGGTGGCTGCAGCCTGTCCCCTTAGCTCAGGACACAAGGCAGGAACCAGCCCTGGCCAGGACACCGTCCTATCACAGAGCCACTTACACCCACACTCAGTCTCACTGGGACCACGTAGACACAGCAATTTCCTGAATCTTTGGGATGTGAGAGAAAACCAGAGGAATTGGAGATAATCCACCCAGACAGTGGGAGAACATGCCAACTCCACACAGACAGTGGCTCTGGCAGGAAGGGATTGTTTTTCTCATCTGTTTTAATGAAAGGACTTCGAATGGAAGGAGTTTATTTGAGCACCTGCTGTGTACTACTTTTAAAATACACTTTATTATTCATGGTTTACAGAAAAATTGGACAGAAAGTACAGAGAATTCCCATATAACTCCTGTGCCGACACATACCCAACCTTCTCTACCATCAACATCACACATCAGAATGGTACTGGTTATAAGCCATGAGCCGACATTGACACGTCATTATCAACCAAAGTCCATAGTTTATATTAGGGTTACATTACAAACCCACATTCTATGGATTTTGACAGTGTATAAGGAAGGCATCTACTATTGTATCATGCACATTAGTTTTATTGCCTTAAAAATCTCTTTGTTCCACCTATTTATCTTTCCCTCCCTTCAACCCATGGCAACCAGTGTTTCTTTTTTTGTTTGTTTTGTTTTTTTGAGACAGGGTCTTTCTCTGTTGCCCAGCCTGGAGTGTAGTGGTACAACCTCTGCCTCCTGAACTCAAGCAATCTCTTCGCCTCAGCTTCCCAAGTAACTGTAACTACAGGCATATACCACCACGCCTAGGCTAATTTTTAGCTTTTTTTTTTTTTTTTTTTTGTAGGGACCAGGTTTTCCTATGTTTCCCAGGCTGGTCTCGAACTGCTGGGCTCAAGCGATCTTCCTTCCTTAGCCTTCCAAAGTACTGGGATTACAGGTGTCAGCCACCTCACCCAGCCTCCACTGATCTCTTTACTGTCTTCATAATTTTTCCTTTTCTAGAATGTCATATAGTTGGAATCATATCGTGTAGAGTCTTTTCAGGCTGGCTTCTTTTACTTAGTAATACACATTTATGTTTCTTCCCTGTCTTTTCATGGCTTGATAGCTCATTTATGTTTAACACTATATAATATTCCATTGTCTGGATGTACCACAGTTTATCCATTTATCTACTGAAGGACATCTTAGTGCTTCCAAGTATTAGAAATTGTGAATACAGCTGCTATAAACATCTGTGTGCAGGCTTTTCTGTGGACGTAAGTTTTCAATTCATTTGGGTCAATACCAAGGAGCACAACTGTTGAATCACATGGTAAGAATATTTTTAGTCTTAAAAGAAACTGCCAAACTGTTCTCCGAAGTACCTGTACCATTTTTGTATTCCCACCAGCAATGAAAGAACTTCTGCTGTTCTATACGCTCCAGCATTTTGTGTTAGTGATTTGGATTTTGGCCATTCTAATGATTTTGCAGTGGCATCTTTTAATTTGCATCTTTCATAACATTTGATATAGAATATATTTTCATAACATTTATTTGTCATCTGTATATCTTTGGTGATGTGTCCATTCAGATCTTCTGCCCATTTTTAATGGACTTGATATTTTTTGGTGAAATTAAAGAGTTCTTTGTATATTTTGGACAACAGTCCTTTATCAGATGTGTCTGTTGCAAGTATTTTTCCTAGTCTGTGATTTGTCTTCTCATTCTCTAGACAGTGTTTCTCACAAAGCAGAAGTTTAGTTTCAATGAAATCTAGCTTATCAATTAATTCTTTCATAAATCATGCTTTGGTGGTTCCAATTGCTTCATTATTGCTTGAGAAGCTTATTATCTCTAGGGAATTTTATTACAAGCCTTCTGGTCTTTATTCTGACTTTCCCCTCTGTGTTCTGAGAGAATTTGTGTGACATGCCTTTACCTTCATTAATTAATTCTCTTCAGGGTAAAATCTTCTGTTCATTTACCCTCCTATATTATTTTTAAGTCAGCACCTGGGTGTTTTTTAAATTTGTCTGCACTCTTAACTCAGATTATTCCTTTTTTATTGGAGTCTCATGTAAAATCTTTTAATACATTTCTAAAATACAAGATATTTGATAAATATTTCTTAATTTATATATTCAAGAGACAGAAATCCCTTGGATATCCTGAAAGCATCACTTCTAATATCAAGAATGTTTTCATATCTGTTGTGATTTTTCTCTGCTTCTGTATTCCTTTGTAGAGTCTCTAGACTGGCCTAGAGATGTTTTATAGTCTGGCAAGAATTGAATGGGTTAAAACTAAGATGATTATTACTAAAACCCCAAATGTTTATTAGAGGGGGCATCAGATCTAAACTGAAGGAGAAAAAAGAAAGAATATCTAGTAATGTAGAGCTCATGCTAATTTGACAGAGTGAAGAGGAAAACAGACATCTAATAACAAGCAGACGCATGATCAAGAATCAAGTCTCTGCATAAGCAGAGATGGAACCCTTAGGGAGAGGGTCATGGCTATGTTGATCTTCTCGATCATGAAGCAGTTCACTCTTCATGCATCTGCCCCAGTGTTCTTGTCCAAAAAGGAAGGGGGTGGTGAAATGAACACCCTTGACTAGCCCTTCAACACCCAGTGGGCTTCCATTTCTTAGGAAAACACAATTTTTTCCCTCTCACATTAAGAAGTTGTCTGCAGGATTCCACCAGGGCATCTGTCCCGTTTTCTTCAGGAAAAAAACAAAACCAACCAACCAGACAAACAAAATTCTGCTTCTCTCAAGATGATAATTATATGATGCTCTTTATTTTTGCTTTTCAGCAGAGACTCATCAAGAATACATTTAGCAAAAATACTTTAGAGCTCTAAAATGTACATGATACTCCTTCTGTTTTTAATTACTAATCAGTATTTTACCTCTTTATATATTGCTTTCTATTTTGTAGTACATTCCTTTGCTGACACTACCATCTTGCCAAGAAATCTAGATTTTAACTATTTTTTTTTTAAATTGTATAACATAAAGTTAAGTGCTTATTTTATGGGAAACGGAGTTATATTGTTGAATTCTAAGTAGAATATTATAGAAAGATATTGTGGATAATAAACTCGATGTTAGAAGCCTATGTAGAAAAGATACTGTGTCCTGAAAAAAAAAGCAGAGAGATAAAAAGAAACACAGAGAACAAACATAATTCAAGATGACTGATTACATATCCAAGAACGTTAGATGGTCAAAGACTTTAAGAAGGAATACATTCAAAGCCAGAAAGTCACTTCCTGGTTTTGGTGGAGTTTACCACATGGACAGCAGGTTCCAACAGAAACTAAATCAGTGTTTTCCCAAGGTGCAAATGAGAAAAGGCTTTACCCTTTCAGTACTAATATTATTGTCATCTCCCAATGAAACTGGGAGGTCAGAATAAGATCAATTAGTGCAAATAACTACAATTGCAAGGCTTAGAAATTAGAAGTGTCCTAGCCCAAAGCAGAATTATACTCTAACGCAGTATGTATAATTTACTGCAATTAATTCTGTTTACAATTTTTCACTCAAATTCCCATACACCATGCTCTCAGATATAGTTTTTGACTTAGTGAGTTCAAGATGTAGAAGGATTATCGTCAAAGAAGAGAGAGAAAAGCTCAGAATCACTTTTTTTTGGGCTAAAGAACTTTCCTACTTAACGCTATTGAATGACTGTAGATAATGAACCCCAAGTAGAATGACACCGTAGTGCACATACTTGTTGACTACCCTTAAAAAACCCAACAGTGTTGTTTTAGTCATTCTCCCATAGGTTTTATTACTTTTTAATAACATTTATGCCTCCTTTCTGAATCCTTTCCAAATAGGCCAAGCTCTTAAACTGTAAGCCAAGACTGTACACTTAATCTCGATTTGTCCTTAGCTGTATGTAATAAGACCGCTTCTCAAACATCAGTGAAATGACATCAAAAGAAGGGTAAAGTCATGAATTTAAATATTATACTCAGGAACTAATTCCTTTATGCTGAAGGCAAGAAATCTTCTACAAAAAATGATGAAAGAAACAATATTCAATTATCAATGGCCCTCTCAGTGACCAATTAACAGTGGAACAACAGAGAATCATACTCTCCATCACAACATGAAGGAAAATCAGAAAACGACAAAACTGAATTCTACTAGGATGACTTGATTTTTAAAAGCAAAACAATGGCAACAACAAAAACAGGAATTAAGGAATATCTCATAGAACTTTTTCCTTCATCTACTATTCAGACAATGCAAAAGATTATTTGAGACATTCTCTAAGTTGGATAGTTAGTATATGAGTTAAGACAAGACTGAATGTCTCCTAACTCAAATGTTAAGGATAAAAACCATTTTAAGATCCTTACAAGCTTAACTATAAATGCATTATTAAATTTAACTTTAAAAATAAGCTAAGAACTATTTCTAATTTTATATAAGCATTTTTTTTCCTACATTGGGCACTCATCTTTGACTTTAAAATTAGGTTTTTACAATTTCAAAATACCAGATTAACTTACATTAGGTTCTAAGGTATAGAAAGTCACGTAATTGCTTTGAGTATTCAGGTTCTGTGCAATAATTAAAAAATAACTGCCTCAGTTCCAAAGAAATTCACAAGGTAATTTTCCAGTGATTTCCTCTTGATGTAGAATTCTTAGATGTATTGAAATTTTTTCCAAAGAAATGCGTCTGCTACAGTCAGGCCCTGGCAGAAAAGATGCTGCCTTTAGGAGAAAAACAACCTTTAAAATACATGTTTCAAAATAATACTGATGTCATTACAGTTTGTTTCAGTGAAAATAATCTAAGACAATCTGACTACTTACAACATGAAGCATTGTTCCCTGGAAGAAAAAGCAGGATCTATTGAGTTTATAAATTCACAAGTTCCCTCAGACAAAACTGCTGAATTTGAGTTTTTACGATGGGATTGAATTTGAGTTTTAAAATTTGAATTTGAGTTTCAAACACCTGGATTAAATTAATTTCAATGTTTATTTCCTGAGCATATCACGATGAACTAGGGACCACTAAGTTGACTGTGACAGAAAAGGAGGAAGTGTCTGTTGACTTTGAGGTCACCTTGAACCTAAAGTAGACTACAGAGAAAACTCAGCCAAGTCAGCATCTAAGTCATTTAAGAGAAAAAGGCAGGGTTGCACTGCAGAGAAGTAACTAATTCATAAAATACCTTTATGTTTGATCTTTAATTCCAAAATCCTATGGGTTATTTTAAGCATGTTTTGATGAAAGGTGTTTGCAGATAAAAGTTTTACAGGAACTTGACTTCCAGATCTGAAAATTAAGCCTTTTATAATTCAGTATCAGAAACACTAAATACAGTTTTATGGAGCAAAACTTTGATCACATTTTTTTACATATAAGGTGTATTTTTAAAAAGCATTTTAACATCTCAAGTCAATTTGCATTGTTTATAATCAATAATGTCTTTTGATCACTGTTGGTATAGACTGAGACCATTTTAAGTGAAAATTTCTTCATGAGTTTTTGGACCACATTGGTGGTGTGAATTCAGAATATAAATCCGCTTGTGGTTCAAAATCTTTTTTAACCTCTCCCTACTTTGTGCTAAGATTGAGATATGTAACTTTCCCTGCTGTTTCTTTCCACATAGTAGTTTCATTTATTTCTATCCTTACACTAAGAGTGTAATCCTATGGTGTCCCATCTTGGGCATTTTTGCTTTTAGAATATTATAGAAAATAATGATACACTTGGCACTGGAAAATTTCTTAAATTCTCTATAAAGCAGATATTTGTATCACAAGTCTTTGGCCAGGCACAGTGGCTCATGCCTATAATCCCAGCACTTTGGGAGGCCGAGGCAGGCAGATCACGAGGTCAGGAGTTCGAAACCATCCTGGCCAATATGGTGAAACTCCGTCTCTACTAAAAATACAAAAATTAGCTGGGCATGGTGGTGGGTGCCTGTAATCCCAGCTACTTGGGAGGCTGAGGCAGGAGAATCGCTTGAACCCAGAAGGCGGAAGTTGCAGTCAGCCAAGATCACACCATTGCACTGCAGCCTGGGCAACAAGAGTGAAACTGTCTCAAAAAAAAAAAAAAAAAAAAAAAAGAAGTCTTCAAGGATTCCAAGAAGTTATCAGTCGTGACCATGTTTTGGACAGGAAAGAAGGGCCATCATGTGCCTCACGAAGGCATGGTCTCTGAGGCATTAGACACTGGCTGTAATTAAATGATAATTCAATTTGCTTTATAGACAGTAAAAGTTTTAACTGTATTATACCTTTTGGTTAAAAACCAAAGTCCCATATCTCCAATTGAAAAAGTAAAGCTAGTTGATATACAGAGGTAAATTAAACTTTATTAGAGGAAAAGATTGCTGTATTAGCATGATACAACATATCTAATTGCTGAATAGCTTTAACACATATATTTGTTTCAGGCTTCAAACAGATCACCAGATAGAAAGCACCATGAAAGCAAAGGTTTTTCTCTGCACTGTTTCCTGCTATTATGGCTAGATTCACAACATTGCTTGGCACATAATAGGGATCCAAGAAATATTTGTTGAATTCATGAATGAATGGGTTGAGTTGCACCCAGTCATACATTGCTATTGTATATGTATAACCATATGGTTCTTCCTGAATTATCAAGTGTTCAGGGCTTGAATTCATGCTTGCTTCATTCTTGGAGTAGTAAGACTACAACCCAATAAGCAGAACCGTCCAGCCGGCAGGCATTAGTCACTGGCTATCTGCTCTGTTGAAACACACTCTAGTTAAATAGACCCTGGTTCTCACCTGGAAGAATCAGTTATCATGGTAACCAGTAAACCATTTTGGCCAATTTGCCATGCTCCAATTGACTAGACTCACTATGTCTTGATTAAGTCTGAGGCTATTAGAGCACAGTTTCATAGACTCTTACTAAATAACATCTTACAGGTACTTTAGGAATGTTTTTCCTAAGAAGTCCAAAAGTTTCTTCATCTGTAACATTATCGTCAAGGAATGCTGCTAAAGAAATGTGCAAGCACACTAATGATCAAATAGGCAAGTAAAGCTCCACGGGAAGGAAATAACAACTTCATATGTAGGTTTTGAAAAGCTGTGATGTCACAGCATATTCTGGGGTACTCAGAAATGAGTATAAATCGCTTGGCTATAGTAGTGTAATCGTCCTGGTTGTAGAGAAGCTATGAACTGATAACAGAAGATAAGCCAAGCTAGATGGGTTTTCCCTTTATATTCTCTTTAATGCAGGTGAATGAAAAAGATAACTTAATGGTGCTTTGCAGCACTAATTATTTGGTAATAATCAAAAACCTTCATGATCTGAAAAAGTTGTTTCAGTACAGCCCATTAAACAATATGAAGAGCTATTATTCCATTCTACCACCTTCCTGCCACTCAGGCATTCATTTGCCAGATGCTTCCTCATTAAGAGCACATAAAATGAGAATAGCATAAACTGCACAATCAGGTGAGTTTATCAAGTCCAATTATGGTACCCATAATAAATACTATCTTTTAAAAATAATTTTGACCAGAACATAATAATTTTCCAATGTTTATATTGAGACTATTTTATGCCACTAGAGAAAGTTCCTCTGATTTTGATTTATGATGTGATTCATAGTGATGAAGGACTCCTCTAATTTAGGCTAGCTAAAATAACAGCATATATTTTTATTCTTCCCAATATGTATAAAGTTATTTAAAATTCACGCTAAGTAATTTGTAGTAAATCAGTCTCCTGATGGAAAATTTTATTCTGTAATTACTCAGTTGCAAACTTATGTTTTTATGGATCAAAACAGGAGTCTTCTAAATGTCTGTATACCAGAAAAACAGAGAGAGAGACAGACATATAGAGGTGAAAGAAGAAAAAAAGAAGGTAGAGGAAGGGGAAAAGGGGGAGGAAGATGAGGAGGAGGAGAAAGAGAAAATAAAGAGAAGAAAACAAAAGAAAGAATTGAAGCCATCGCCCAAAGACATTCTTTTTATTTTCTCCCTTTACTAACCCTTTACACCAGAAAAATTGGTTTTGAACTTGTTCTACACTTGCTACAAAAAAGTAAATTCTCTTTCCCTTGGCTTCTCTGGCCCAGGGAGTTAGTGTTCAGAATTATTAATAAGAGAACAGCATCCTTTCGGCTCATGGTTGGAAGGTATTTCTGAAGCAAGAGCTTCAACAGCTTTGTACAGATGCAAAGGTAAATTGTCAGGCTGGAAAAGAGGTATCAGTACCACCACACAAAGAGTGTAATAGACTAACTTTTAAGAATTAAATGCCTGCAAACCAACTTTTTGCCATGTCTGTACAAGATCTACCATCTTGGTTTAAACATAGAGTTAGCTTCTATGCAAAACAGTGCACTTTGTTAAGGCAGGAATATCTTCCCAAATGTGGAAAATGAATTTAATATCATAGGGAGATAATATTAACAGGCAGTCATTGTGTAGAGGCTATGATCTAGTTTGCATAGCTTCAAAACCTGACTCTGCTACCATGGGAAATTTCTTTAGTCTATGAACCTCAGTTTACCTATCTATACAATGAAAATAGCAGTCGACCTGTTGCATATATTCTTCGGAGAAATGTCTATTCAGATACTTAGCCCAATTTTTATAGTTATCTGTCTTTTTATGATTGAGTTGTAATAGTTATTTATATATTCTAGATAAAAGCCATTTGTCAAATAATTTGTCAAAATTCTCTACCACATAGAATGGTGATGATTACATGGTTTATGACATGCAAAGTGCTCAGAAGTAGGTTTGGCATATGGTACATACTAAAGTTATTATGATAAAGCTTGGACCAGGTTCTCTTAGTAACCTACAAGCCATTAAATGCTTCTCTCCTGGCTGCTAAACACTTTTTGTCCATTAAAGAATGATTGATATTTCACAGAATTCAGGGGTCTTATGACTTGCTCAAAAGAAAGTAAAGAAAGAAAACAATTGTAAGTAAAGAGTTGATGCTTGTTCCATCACCAGACGGACTTACATTTCATCTTCACAACTTTGCTATAATCATCACATATCCATACTATAGTTTCATAGTCTTTTTATATTCAGTTTAGTAAATTTTAAAATAAAAGTGTACATTAATGTTTTAATTTGATTATATATACAAATGTTTTATGCTTGCTATCTTTTAATTTGATATACCTTCAATGTCTGCATTCATTGTTTTTTTGTTTTTGTTTTTGTTTTTTTGTCTTTTTTTCCTCCCTTTTTGTGGAGAACGGTGTCTCGCTTTATTGCTCAGGCAGGTCTGGAACTCCTGGGCTCAAGCTATCCTCCCGCCTATGCTTCCCTAAGATCTGGGATTTACAGGCATCAGCCACCATGCCCAGCCGCATTCACTGGTTATGAAGAAACAGTTTCTTCAGAACATGGCGGATGGGAGGCAGAAATAGATTGCAGCTCTGACTTGGACTGGACCAAGCAGCATGCTGAGGCTTGCATCATGAATTTTAGCACCAGAGCGACTGCAGGAATAAATCAGGAATCCCGAGAGGACCCACAGATCCTCTGCAGGAAGTGGACCGCTCCTGCAAGACCCAAGAGACACCTCAAAAGCTATGAGTGCACAAACTGCAGAAGTGGAAAAGAGACATTCTCGGCCCCTCAACACATCCCCCCACTGGGGAAACTGAAGGTCTAGTTTGCGAGAGAAGATTCTGACCTTACTTGGAGCTCAATCAATTTAGACAGCCAAGTGAAATACAGGAGTAGAGGAAGCAGCAGGAAAGGCTCTGGGAACTCACTGGGTCCCCAAGCAGGCCATTCCTGCCTGGCATCACAGGGATCCTTCGGCAGGGCAGCCAGCAACAGGGGGAAATGCCACAGGGCGAAGGAGTATCTAGCTGAACTTGGTAACAAGTTGAACCAGCTGAGAAGCCTCCTGGCGAAAACTTGCAGGAGGGCATCGGAATAACTAAAGCCCTTTTCTTTTGAAGCTGGGAGGCGGGTAGCTTGGGGAAAGTTCTCAACCCTGCTCACCCATGGCCTGGAAACAGACTCAGTGCTATTAGTGGGTACACGCTGGGAATGAGACCGGCCCTTTGGATGGCGTGAGAGCTGGGTGAGGCCTGTGACTGCTGGATTTCCCCCACTTCCCTGACAACCTGGATGACTCAGCAGAGGCAGCCATAATCCTCCTAGGTACGCAAGTCCATTGACCAGGAAACCTCACCCCCATCCTCCACAGCAGCTGCAGCAAGACTGCCCAAGGAGAGTCTAAGCTCAGATACATCTAGCCCTGCCTCCATCTGATGGTCCTTCCCTATCCACCCTGGTAGCTGAAGACAAAGGGTATATACTCTTGGGAGTTCTAGGACCCTGCCTACTGCCGGTTCTTCTCCATACTACCACAGTTGACGCTCTCTGGAAAGTGCCACCTCCCAGCAGGGGGCCAACCAGCACAAAAATAGAGCATTAAACCACCAAAGTTAAGAACCCTCACAGAGTCCATTTCGCCCCCCTGCCACCTCCACCGGAACGGGTGCTGGGATCCACGGCTGACAGACCCATAGACAGTTCACATCACAGGACTCTGTGCAGACAACTCCCAGGATCAGCCTGGAGCCTGGCAGACTTGCTGGGTGGCCAGGTGGGAAGAGCTTTCTACAGCTTTGCTTTCTACACCTTTGCTCTCAGGGAGCCACATCTATAGGAAAAGGGGGTAGAGTACCACATCAAGGGAACACCCCGGGGGACTAAAGAACCTGAACGACAGCCTTCAGCCCTAGACCTTCCCTCTGACAGAGCTTACCCAAATGAGAAGGAACCAGAAAACCAACCCTGGTGATACGATAAAACAAGGCTCTTTAACGCCTCCCAAAAATCACACCAGCTCACCAGCAATGGATCCAAACCAAGAAGGAATCCCTGATTTACCTAAAAAAGAATTCAGGTTAGTTATTAAGCTAATCAGAGAGGCACCAGAGAAAGGTGAAGCCCAATGGAAGGAAATCCAAAAAATGATACAAGAAGTGAACAGAGAAATATTCAAGGAAATAGAGAGCATAAGGGAAAAACAATAAAAACTTCAGGAAACACTGGACACACTTATAGAAATGCAAAATGTTCTGGAAAGGCTCAGTAATACAATTGAAAAAATAGAGGAAAGAAATTCAGAGCTTGAAGACAAGGTCTTTGAATGAACCCAGTCCGAAAAACACAAAAGAAGAAAAAAAAGAAGAAGAAAATATGAACAAAGCCTCCAAGAAGTCTGGGATTATGTTAAATGACCATACCTAAGCATAATCAGCATTCCTGAGGAAGAAGAGAAATCTGAAACTTTGGAAAACATTTTTGGGGGAATAACTGAGGAAATTTCCCCAGCGTTGCTAGAGACCTAGACATCTAAATAGAAGAAGCACAAAGAACACCGGAGAAATTGATTACACAAAGATCATTACCTAGGCACATTGTTATCATGTTATCTAAAGTTAAGATGAAGCAAAGAATCTTATGAGCTGTGAGACAAAAGCATCACCTAACCTATAAAGGAAAATCTGTCAGATTAGGGGCAGATTTCTCAGCAGAAAACCTAAAAGCTAGAAGAGATTGGGGCCCTATCTTCAGCCTCCTCAAACAAAACCGTTATCACCCAAGAACTGTGTATCCAGTGAAACTAAGCATCATATATGAAGGAAAGATACAGTCTTTTGCAGACAAACAAATGCTGAAAGAATTTACCACTACCAAGCCACCACTACAGGAACTGCTAAATCTTGAAACAAATCCTAGAAACACATTAAAAGAGAACCTCTTAAAAGCACAAATCTCACAGGACCTATAAAACAAAAACACAGTTTAAAAAGCACAAAAAAAAAAAAAAAAAAAACCAAGGTATATAGGCAACAAATAGCATAATGAATGGAATGGTAGCTCATAGCTCAGTACCAGCATTGAATGTAAATGGCCTAAATGCTCCACTTAAAAGATACAGAAGCATAGAATGGATAAGAATGACCAACAACTATCTGTTGCCTTTAAGACGCTCACTTAACACACGTAAGAACTCACATAAACTTAAAGGGGTGGTAAAAGGCATTTCTTGCAAATGGACACCAAAAGCAAGCAGGGGTAGCTATTCTTGTGTCAGACAAGACAAACTTTAAAGCCACACCAGTTAAGAAAGACAAATAAGGGCATTATATAATGGTAAAAGGATGTGTCCAACAGGAAAATATCACAATCCTAAACATGTATGTGCCTAATACTGGAGCTCCCAAATTTATAAAACAATTACTAATAGATCTAAGAAATGAAACAGACAGCAACACAATAATAGTGGGTGTTAGGGTCCACCCAACTGGACTGTTTCCCCCTCCCATGGACTAAGCACCAAAGGCCAAAAAGTAAAACCCTCTACCCCAAACCTACCTGTAACTGTTTGACTGGAGGCCATCTGTCTCAGGATGTGGTTAAGATGTGTACCTTACACAATAGAACTGGAAAGAAAAACATCTCCAGGATGTCAGACACCTGGCACAAAGCACCCCGTCCACTGTTTTCTTTTTCCTTCACCCTGACCCAATTCTACACCCTATGAAACCTTGCTATAGCCTGTAAGTGGGAATGCCTCCTCTGCTTTTGTCAAGAGATAGCCCAGCAGGACTGACAATCAATCAGCTTGCCTGAACTTGGGTCTATTAGCCTCATTCCCTTCTGGGCTGTCCTTCCAATTATCCCTTACAGTGGGGACTTCAATACTCCACTGACAGCACTAGACAGGTCATCAAGACAGAAAGACAACAGAGAAACAATGGATTTAAACTATACCTTGGAATAAATGGACTTAACAGATACACACAGAACATTCCATCCAACAACCACAGAATACACATTCTATTCAATAGCACATGGCGCTTTCCTAAGATAGACCATATGATAAGCCACAAAACAAGCCTCAATAAATCTGAGAAAATTGCAATTATACCCAGCACTGTCTCAGACCACAGAGGATTAAAACTGGAAATCAGCTCCAAAGGAAACCTTCAAAATCATGCAAATACATAGAAATTAAATAAACTGCACCTGAATGAGCATTGGGTCAAAACAAAATCAAGATGGAAATTAAAAAATTTTTCAAACTGAGTAATAGTGACGCAACCTACCAAAACCTCTGGGATACAGCAAAGGCGATGCTAAGAGGTAAGTTCATAGCCCTAAATGCCTACAGCAAAAAGACTGAAACAGCACAAACTGACTATTTAAGGTCACATCTCAAGGAACTAGAGAAACAAGAATAAACCAAATCCAAACCCAGCAGAAGAAAGAAAATAACCAAGATCACAGCAGAACTAAATGAAATTAAAACAAAAAATACAAAAGATAATTGAAACAAAAAGCTGGGTCTTTGAAAAGATAAATAAAATTGATAGACAATTAGCAAGGTTAACCAAGAAGAGAAGTGAGAAAATTCAAATAACCTAAGTAAGAAACAAAACAGGAGATATTAAAACTAACACCACAGAAATACAAAAAGATCATTCAATGCTATTATGAACACCTTTATGCACAAAACTTGAAAACGTAAAAGAGATAGATAAAATCCTAGAAAAAGACAACCCTCCTAGCTTAAATCAGGAAGAATTAGATACCCTAAAAAGACTATTAACAAGCAGTGAGATTGAAACATTAATTTAAAAATTACCAACAAAATAAAGTCTAGGACCAGAAGGATTCACAGCAGAATTCTGCCAGACATTAAAAGAAGAATTGGTACCAATCCTATTGACACTATTCCACAAGATAAAGAGGGAACACTCCTTAAATGATCCTATGAAGGCAGCATCACCCTAACCAGGAAAAGGACATAACCTAAACCAGGAAAGGACCTAACCAAAAAAGAAAACTACAGACCAATATCCCTGATGAATACAGATGCTAAAATCTTTAACAAAGTACAAGCTAACCGGATCCAACAACGTATCAAAAAGATAATCCACCATGATCAAGTGGGTTTCATACCAGAGATGCAGGGATGCTTTAACATACACAACTCAATAAATGTGATACATCACATAAACAGGATTAAAAACAAAAATCACATAAGCATCTCAATAGATGCAGAAAATCCAGCATCTATTTGACAAAATCCAGCATCCCTTTATGATTAAAACTCTTAGCAAAATCAGCATACAAGGGACATAACTCAAGGTAATAAAAGCCATCTACGACAAACCCACAGCTAATATAATACTGAGTGGGGAAACGTTGAAAGCATTCCCTCTGAGAACTAGAACAAGACAAGGATGCCCACTCTCACCACTCCTCTTTAACATAGTACTGGAAGTCCCAGCCAGAGCAATCAGACAAGAGAAGGAAATAAAGGGCATCCAAATTGGTTGAGAGGAAGTCAAACTGTCGCTGTTTGCTGACGATATGATCATTCACCTCAAAAACTGAAAGACTCCTCCAGAAAGCTCCTAGACCTGATCAAAGAATTCAGTAAAGTTTATGGATACAAAATTAATGTACACAAATTAGATCTCCTATACAACAACAGTGACCAGAGAATCAAGTCAAGAACTCAACCCTTTTTGCAATAGCTGCAAAAACAAACAAACAAACAAAACACTTAGGCATATACCTAACCAAGGAGGCACGATCTCTACAAGAAAAACTACCAAACAATGCTGAAAGAAATCATAGGCGACACGAATGGAAACATATCCCATGCTCACAGATGAGTAGAATCAGTAGTCTGAAAATGACCTACTGCCAAAGGCAATCTATACAAACAATGCAATCCCCATCAAAATACCACCATCATTCTTCACAGAATTAGAAAAAACAATTCTAAAATTCATATGGAACTAAAAAAGATCTTGCACAGTCAAAGCAAAACTAAGCAAAAAGAATAAATCTGTAGGCATCACACTACCTGATTTCAAACTAGAAGGCCATAGTCACCACAACAGGGTGATGCTGGTATAAAAATAGGCACATAGACCAATGGAACAGAATAGAGAACTCAGATACCCAAAAACTTACAGCCAACTGATCTTTGACAAAGCAAACAACAACAAAGTGGAGGAAAGGATACCCTTTTCATTAAATGATGCTAGATAATTGGCTAACCACATATAGGAGAAAAAAACTGGTTTCTAGTCTCTCATCTTACACAAAAATCAACTCAAGGTGGATTAAGGACTTAAATCTAAGACCTGAAGCTATAAAAATTCTAGAAAATAATATTGGAAAAACCCTTCTAGACATTGGCTTAGGCAAGGATTTCATGACCAAGAACCCAAAAGCAAATGCAACAAAAACAGAGAAAATAGCTGGGACATAATTAAAGTAAAGAGTTTTGCACGGCAAAAGGAACAGTCAGCAGAGTTAACAGACAACCCACAGAGTGGGAGAAAATCTTCACAATCTATACATATAACAAAGGATGATATCCAGAATCTACCGCAAACTTAAATCAGAGATTAAAAAAACCAAGCAATCCCATCAAAAAGTGGGCTAATGACATGAACAGATAATTCTCAAAAGAAGATAAACAAATGACAAACAAACATATGAAAAAATGTTCCACATCACTAATGATCAGGGAATTGCAAATCAAAACCACAATGTGATACCACCTTCCTCCACAAGAATGGCCATAATCAAAATATCAAAAAACAGTAGATGTTGGCATGGATGCAGTGACCAGGGAACAGCTTCTACACTCCTGCTGGGAATGTAAACTAGTACAGCCACTATGGAAAACAGTGTGGAGATTCCTTAAAGAGCTAAAAGCAGAACTACCATTTGATCCAGAAATCCCACTACTGGGTATCTACTCAGAGAAAAATAAGTTATTATATGAAAAAGATATTTGCACATGCATGTTTGTAGCAGCACAATTAGCAACTGCAAAACTGTGGAACCAACCCAAATGCCCATCAATCAATGAGTGAATAAAGAAACTGTGATTGTGATATATATATACACATACATATACACACACACAATGGACTACTACTCAGCCATAAAAGGGAAGGAATTAATGGCATTCACAGCAACCTGGATGAGATTGGAGACTATTATTCTAAGTGAGGTAAATTAGGAATGGAAAAATCAAACATCGTATTTTCTCACTGATATGTGGAAGCTAACTATGAGGACACAAAGGCATAAGAATGATACAATAGACTTTGGAAACTTGGAGGGAAGGGTGGGAGGGTGTGGAGTAAAAGCAAGACTACAGATAGGGTGCAGAGTATACTGCTCAGGCGATGCTGCACCAAAACCTCACAAATCACCACTAAAGAATGTACTCATGTAACCAAACATCACCTGTACCCTAATAACCTACAGAAAAATAAAAAATAAAATTATCAAATAAAGTAGTATTCTTGCTTTATTTTTCTAATTTTTGCTTTATTTTATTAGTTAAAGTGTAAAGAAATTAATGTCAATAAAAGAAGAGTTTCTTCAAATCCCAGTTAAGCAATACTGACAGTTATTAATAGCAATGAAAGCATTTAGATTTCTATTGTCACTTTAGAATAGAAAATCTTCTCGAACTAGAAAGTCAACACCATTATTAGATATAAACTAATATTAATTCAGTGAGAAATTTGGTGATAGTTTAATGCTAAGTCCGGTAACTATCATAGTGACAAAACTTTGTCATGTCACTTTTGTCATATTCGCAGGGATTTAATAAAATCAAGGCATACACTTGACTCATAAGGCTAGGAGTGTAAATACTATAACTGCTAAAGAATTATCAAATCTAGAACATTTGGGGATATCCTAAAAGGGGGTTAACTATCTCAACAGGTCTTTAATAAAAATGAACCTGGTCTATTTGGTGAAAAGCTTCACTTAAACCCCTTTCAGTCTTCTTGGTCTTATGGAACTAGTGGATTTAGAATGGCCTTTCAAAAGTAGAGGAGCTTACGTATTAATACTTTGTCACCTGTAAAGCTAAAATCTAAGACAGCTTTTTCAATATAACTTAGAAGGACTTGACCTTTTGTCCTTGCAAAGATAAACTGATGACTCTTCCCTAGTGAAGATTGGTTTTTTGTCCCCAGTTACTTATCATTCTGAACTCTATGAAAAATTAGTTCATTTATCCTGAAAAGTTGGGAGAAGCAGTATGCACTCGAACTTTTAAAATTAGACCTCAGGCGGAAGAATTCAATTATAGATTCACCTTGATCTATATACAAGGTGAATCTATAATCTCAGTCCTTATTGGTACACAATGCACTCATCATTGGCCTGCTTTTATTTAACTCGTTTTTTATAATAATGAAATAAGCACTGGCTGGGATCAGTGGCTTCCACCTGTAAGGCCAGCACTTTGGAAGGTCGAGGTGGGTGGATCACTTGAGCTCAGGAGTTTGAGAACAGCATGGGCAACATGGTGAAACCTCATCTCTACAAAAAGTACAATAATTATCCAAGTGTGGTGGCCTGCTCCTGTAGTCCTAGCTATTTGAGAGACTGAGGTGGGAGGATTGTTTGAGCCTGGGAGGTCGAGGGTGCACTGAGCTGTGAGTATGCTACTGTACCTCAACATGGGGCACAGAGCAAGACCTTGTCTCAAAAAGAAAAAAAAGAAGCATATGTAAGCATGTTATAAACAGAAGTGAGGGCCTTGACTTTTAACCTACATTTTTCTATATGACTTTAACACATCCCATCACCTTCCTTCCTCTCACTAGACATAACCATCATCCTAAATTCCTTCATTCCCTCTTCCATTGCTTTCCTGTTTATATAACGTTAATGCATCTAGATGTGTTCCTAAAGAGTATGTTTTGAAATATTAGGGCTTTTTAACTTTATACAAAGTGTACTATGTTGTATGTGATTATCTGAAACTTTAAAAATATTCAATATTGTAAAGATTCATTCATCATTGGAGTACTGTAAATTATTTTATTTTGTGAATACAATGCTGTTTATGTATTTATTTCCTATGGATAGGCTTTGGAATTGTTACCAGGTTTTTGCTATTATGAAAAACACTGCTATGAACATTGTAATACATTTGTGTTGTAGTGAATGTACAGAAAAGTTCTCTTGGTTGCATAATTGCCAGTTCATATGGCATATAAATGTGAATCCATACTATTTCCAAAATCTGGTATGATTATGACTTTTTAATTTTTGACTATGAAAGTGTTATAAAATAGTTTTGGATCATGGTATATTGGGGGAACCCACCCAATATTTCAACATAGGTTCTTTCTATTTTCCGTCAGTGTCGGGCGGCTTAGAAATAAAGAGAAACAGTACAAAGAGAGGAATTTTACAGCTGGGCCACCAGGGTTGACATCACATATCAGTAGGACCATGATGCCCACCTGAGTCTCAGACCAGCAAGTTTTTATTAAGGGTTTCAAAAGGGGAGGAGGTGTAAGAACAGGGAGTAGGTACAAAGATCACATGCTTCAAAGGGCAAAAAGCAGAACCACTAATAAGGGTCTAACAAAGATCACATGCTTTTGAGGGAACAGGAAAAAGGCAAAAGCAGAATCACTGATAAGGGTCCAACAAAGATCACAGGGCAAAGGGCAAAAGCAGAACCACTGATAAAGGTCTATGTTCAGCGGTGCACGTATTGTCTTGATAAACATCTTAAATAACAGAAAACAGGGTTCGAGAGCAGAGAACCGGTCTGATCACGAATTTACTAGGGTGGAGTTTTCCCCTCCCTAGTAAGCCTGAAGGTTCTGTAGGAGACCAGGGTGTATCTCAGTCCTTATCTCAACTGCACAAGACAGACATTCCCAGAGCGGCCATTTATAGACCTCCTCCCAGGAATGCATTCCTTCCCCAGGGTATTAATATTAATATTCCTTGCTAGGAAAAGAATTTAGCAGTATCTCTCCTACTTGCACGTCCATTTATAGGCTTTCTGCAGGCTCCTTGCAAGAAGAAAAATATGGCTATTTTTGCCCGACCCCACAGGCAGTCAGACTTTATGGTTGTATTCCCTTGTTCCATAAAAATTACTGTTATTCTGTTCTTTTTCAAGGTGCACTGATTTCACATTGTCCAAACACATATGTTTTACAAACAATTTGTACAGTTAACACAATTATCACAGTTGTCCTGAGGTGACATACCTCCTCAGCTTACGAAGATAACAGGATTAAGAGATTAAAGTAAAGGCAGACATAGGAAATTATAAAAGTATTATTTGGGACCCGATAAATGTCCATATTAAGATGAAATCTTCACAATTTATGTTCCTCTGCCATGGCTCCAGCAAGTCCCTCCATTCAGGGTCCCTGACTTTCCATAACAATGGTCTTGATTTGTATTATACCAATCACCTCATTGTTGTCCATATGTTTTTCTCTTCAGAAAAGTCTACTTTTTTTATTTGTTTTTGTTTGTCTTTATAATTTATTCAGTTCATTTGCTGGTTTTCTATATCATGAATATCTCCTCTACACTTGGAATTGTCTTTATTTTCATAAAGGTGCCCTTTAGTGAATAAATGTTCTTCTTATTATAATCTTTTTAATTCAAGTCAATGCTTTCAGTATTTAAGAAATAGTTCTCTATTACAAGATATAAACTGTATACAACAAAATGTTTTTTAAAGAGTTTTAAGGTTGTCATTTAGTTTTTTTTCTCCTCTTCTTCTCCTTCTCTGTTTTGGTTTGTTTTATTCTAATCCATCCAAAATTGATTATTTTTAATGCAGTGGGATTGGAATCTGATTTTGTCTTTATCCATATGAATGACTAGTCATATTGTCAGGAGTGGTTGGTAGGTCCTGGTATAGTCACTGGTCATCAGACATGCAAAAAACCTGAAAAGGTCTTTCAAAAGGCCAGTGTTAGCTTCTACAGTAGTGGATGTTATCTGCAGGAGTAACTGGGGAAGCTGCACTTTAGCAGAATTCAGGCTCCTCTATCCTCCTAGCCTAGTGGTCTCTCATTAACTTTCCAAAAGTGGCTGAGTTTTTGGGAAGGGATTTTATCATTTAAACTGTAAATATCTCCCAAAGTTAGCTTGGCCTAAGACCAGGAATAATTAAGGGCAGCTTGAAGGCCAAAAGCAAGATGGGGGTTTGGCTAGATCAGATCTCCTACACTGACACAATTTTCTCACTGATATAATTTTTGCAAAGGTGGTTTCATTGGCTGGAAACCTATTTTTTATAGCCGGAGGCTAAAAATGGTTTTTACATTGCAAATAGTTAAAAAAAAAGTATATGTGTACATATACACATACACATATATTTGTGTGCCTATACATGTGTATGTATATGTGTATATGTATATATACATGTCTATAGGTATGTACACATATATACATGTATACATATGTATGTGTACATATACATAAATATACACACATACATACATATACATGATGGAGTACCAGAAAACCAACCATAGCTCCTCAATCTATAAAACCGACTACATGTTAGGCCTTTTCTCTTGCCTCCCAAAACAGCCACATCAGAAGCTTCTTAGATTATGATCCACCAGTCCTGGGACTTTGTGGAAGGAGGAATAGGAGGGCAAATGCCAGAGGTCAGTTGGTACGTGTTTATTTTTCTAGGATCTCCATACCCAAATGTCTACTCAACGCAATGGTAGGGATAAGCAAGCTTTAACAAATACTGCCTTTGCTACTCTCCTGCCCTTTGAGGCTGGCTCCTAGCCCAGGTCAAAGTCATCAACTTCCCCAAAGATCTCAAAACATCTTACCCTCCAACTTCCCATGGCCCTAAGGTTCCCCATCGTTTTCTTGGTCTTTTGCCTCCAATTCCTCTAGAATTCATTTTGGAGGAGAGAGCCTGTAATATCTGCTAGATATGCATTGTAAAATTTTAAACTGATATACTTTACAGGAACTTGGAAATTATGCCTCAAAAGTTAATATTCACAATAAAATATGCATACAAGGAAAAGGACATGTTTATGTAAATCATTGATTAAATCAGATCCCAGCAAGTTTACTATATAAGCTTCCAAACTAACTTTACCAACTTTGCTCTAAGACTTGTGCAGGCCAGTTTACTAGCTCCTGATCAAAATGATTTCAGTTATGTAATACCTACATAGTAAGGGCTCCATCTGAGTCAGTAATGTTTGATGGATTTCACAAGTCAAGAGGAGCCATGAAATAAAAAATGAGCAGCAGCTAGCCAGAGAAACTTCTGTTCCCGATGGAAGACAGAGTTGAAACAAATAGCGAGATGGAAACTAGTTGGAACTTTGACACTTGACAGAAACCCTGGCAAAGCAAAATAGACTCCTTTAGTTAAATCAAATCTGTGCATAACCTACTGGCCGACATCAGTAACAAATAGTCACTCTACTCCTGAGAATGTTGGTGGCAGCAAATCCATATGCATCTGCAGCAACCTCAATGCTTGCCTCCTCAGAGGAAAGAATTCAACTGAGGGACATAAGGCTGAAGGAGAGACCAGGGCAGGTTTTAGAGTAGGAGTGAAAGTTCATTAAAAGCTTTAGATTGGGAATAAAATGCAGTAAAGTACATTTGGAAGAGGGCCAAGTGGGCAACTTGAGAGATCAAGTGTGTGGTTGGACTTTGGACGTGATATTTCACATGTTGGCATGCTTCTGGGGTCTTGTGTCCCTTCTCCCCTGATTCTTCCCTTGGGGTGGGCTGTCCACATGTGCAGTGGCCTGCCAGCACTTGGGAGGGGAGCATGCATAGTGCATTTACTGGAGGTATACACATGCTCACTTGAGGCATTCCTCCCTTACCAGTCAAATGTCCCCAGGAGGTAATATACCAGTTAAACTCTGCCATTTTGCCTTTTAGTGTACATGCTTGAGCCCACTTGCCCAGCTCCTGAGATCTTATGGCGAAGCTGCTGTTCACCAGTTTCAGCTGTTTCTATCTAGAGAGAGACTGCCTTTCCCTGGTGCTGGCTGCAACCAATTATTATTTTAGAGAGACAGTTAACCACATGACACCACGTGGTGGTCACCTGACATTCCTGGTTGAGGGTAGGAGGAGCCCTCTCCTGTCCTGCTCATGTCTGACTAGCTACCTACTGTAACAAGAATAATTCTCTGTGTAATTATATGAAGTCCCAAGTGATTAATGTAAGTAAAATATTCCATATTTAAGTTTTGTTTGTCTGTGTCTTGGCTAGTCAGCAAATTCATGCACTTATGCATTTGTTGAAAATGAGGTAGTCATAATTAATGAAACTGCAGCTGGATGGGAGAAGAAAGTGATTTGCTAAATGCTTCACAGCAGTTGCATTAAGTCAATTTGCACAAGTTTACAGGAGTCAAAAGCCTGACAGAGAAATCACCATTGTTTATTTAAAGATCCTGACAAAAAAAGGGGCTAGGAGCTACTTGCTTTTTCAGTGGGGCCATAAAAGCAAGCAGGCAATGCCATTTACAGTAAATGAACATTGAATAAGTATATATACTTATTCATCTTATTTTTTAATAATTTAGGAAGAAGAGTTTATTGCTTTCATGGCTTGAGGGCATTGTTAAAATCTGAAATAATTATGACAAGCAATAATCATTACCACACTAATGTGAAGTCATACAGACATTCTTCAGAAACATTCCCCGTTGACAGTTTTCGAGCAATCACATGTATAAGCTGTGTGTTGGCCTTTACAAAAAGCACCATGGATGAAACTAGTTACTCATGTCTAGATACCCAAATCTCCAACCTATCTATATATTGTATTCAATCCTAGATACTGTTTCTAGTTACGTAGTTCCTCAGGGTACTATAGTCCTCTTCTATGAAAAGTAGAGTGGTGTCACAAAGCTTATATGTCACAGGGGAGTGGTGACTATCTGGCCTAGTGGTGCAGGGATAAAAGAACTCACCAAGACAATTGTAGGTAAAGAAAGGCAGATTTCTTAAAGAATGTATGAAATGACATTGCAAGAAGGCAATGGGAAGACCAGCAGAAGAGGAGCTGACTGTAAGCGAACAAAAGCTTCCTGGAGATTTCATAGGACGGTTCTTGGGCTGCAGAGTGCTACGTATAGTACTGATAAAGCCAAGGCTGCAGTGAGCCGACTTGAATTTTTTTTTATCAGCTCAGGGTCTGGTGATAGCTGGGGACAGGAAGATTATGATACACAAAGCAAAGATTATTTGTACAGGAGAGCTATGTGTCCTGGACCACGAAGAAAGGCAAACTTATAGCTTATCTGCTTTCTCTTTTTGCTTTCCCCTACTCCCACTAGCTTGGCTCATTTTCCCTAATTAGGGCTCTACAGTACCAGTATATTTTACCTTCTCTCAAAGTCCGAGAGAAGAATTTAAGTAGATATCATCTACAACTGATAAATTTTTATTCTGGAAGAAAAAAGGTAATTTCCATATGAATTTAATTAAAAGCATGAGTAATCAATTGTTCTTCGCCCTCATTTGATCTTTCACTATTTACAAATTCATCCAAATTTTGTGTTTGACCTTGAGAAATTCAGCATGTATACCTAGAACTCAACACATTAAACAGGTTTAGAAAGGAGGAGGAAGTGAGAACTCAGTGAAAATTTTTCATAACTTCAGAATATGGTTGTTTGTAGAAATTAAATGTGAAATTACAGTTAAAGCACTTTAAAATGTTTTTCTCACACATAACAAACACTCAATAACTTCGTGGTTAGTGTCATGTAAAACACTATTACCATTAAGTTCAGTTACTAGAGTCACATGAAGGAGTTGGAGGGAGCCAGGCAATGGGGATGGTGCTGAATGCTTTCATGTTTTACTTTAATTACTCTTGTGAGACATCATCACTCTTTTGGCTGCCTTTTATGTGGAAAGGCCTCACATTATAAAAACTGAAAATGCTACTGTATAGGAAAAAAACTATTTTTCCTTTTCTATACTCTCACAATACTTCTGGTCACCAAAATGTATGAGGAATTTTCTCCCCCACACAAAGCAATTTTCTACATTTCTTAGACACCATCCTACAATTTAACTCAACTCAGACACTATCTTTCTGGAGACAGCATCAGACCCCACAGGTGAAGAACTCAGTCCCACAATATTGCTCCCACCAACTGCAAGCCCAGGTTGTCACTTCTGCTTTTGACCTACAGGTTCCTGCTACCCCTTCTTCAGGTTCAATTACTATTACTCATTTATTCTAAGAGGATACAACTAAGGAACAACCAGATGGAAGAGATGCATCTGGCAAGGTATGGGGAAAGGGGTGTGGAACTTCTACGCACTCTCCCGCTGTGCCACTGTCCCAGCACCTCCAAGTGTTAACCAACCTGCAGGGTCTCCAACCCTATCCTTTTGGCTTTTTATGGAGGCTTCATTATGTCGACTTGGTTGGTTAAATCATTGGCCATTGGTGATCAACTCGACCTTCAGTCCCTCTCTCCTCTCAGAAGGTCAGTGGGCTGCAAGTTCCAACTCTCTAATTGCATGGTTGATTTCCCTGGTGCTCAGTCCCCATCCTCAGCTACCCACGAGGCCCCAGCCACAATCATCTCATTAGCATACAGAAACACGCTTATTACTAAAGGGATTCCAAGGGTTTTAGGAGCTGTATGCCAGGAAACTAAAAGAAACACCAAATATATATATATATATATACACACATACACACACACACACATATATATATACACATATATATATATGTAACATTATACTGTGATATAAGAAATAAGACATACATATGTGTCTCATATCTTATTATATCATGATATCACAACCACATACTTGATCCTCTAGCTTCCCTCTGTAGCTAGGATGCAGGCTCATGACCCAGCATCATGTATTCGATTTTGAACCCAAAGCTAGTGATGTTCAGGAAAAAGGTTTGTGAGGTCTCCTCTCCGGCAGCTGCAGTTCTCAGGCAGGACTGACCATGGTGCTAGTTATGGGGTCAAGTTCACTTCCAGAAGCATCTGCTAGGCAAGCTGCTCAGTCCAGAACTCAGCAGTGGAATGTTTCAGGCATTGTTTCTGCCTGTGGAGGTTCTAAGCCGACTTCTTAAGTCCTCTGGAGGTTCTATGAACTCCCCTTTTAACAAGTTTCTTTTCTGCTGAAAACAGTAAGCCAACCTCTGTTTCTGTTTACATTCAATTCAGATCTCTGATTAATAGAACTTCTGTGTTACTGAGGCTTTCTCCAATAGCCTGTGTTAACTGTATACTTTTATTATTTTTATTCTTTATTTTTGAGACAGAGTCTCGCTCTCTCACCCAGACTGGAATGCAATGGTGCAATCTTGGCTCAATGCAACCTCCGCCACCTGGGTTCAAGCGATTCTCCTGCCTCAGCCTCCTGAGTAGCTGGGATTACAGGCGGGGCTAATTTTTGTATTTTTAGTAGAGATGTGGTTTCACCATGTTGGTCAGTCTGGGCTTGAACTCCTGACCTTGTGATCTGCCCTCCTCGGCCTCCACAAGTGCTGGGATTACAGGTGTGAGCCACTGTGCCCAGCCAACTGTATACTTTTAAACAGCACCTTGAGTGGGAAAGAGAGCCCTAAAAACTCAGTTTACCAAAAAATGTTTGCACCAAATATGTATAAAGCGGCAGTCTTCTGAATCATTATCAATACTCTTTAAAGCTTGTTATACAAGTAAAACCCGATTCTTCTAAAAGAGAAAAGTGATAAACAGATAAACACACACATACTTTAAAATGTATCCAGGAACAAATAATGTTAGGAGTAAAGCTTCTCACACTTTTTTTGACACGGAGTCTCACTCTGTTGCCCAGGCTGGAGTGCAGTGGCACAATCTTGGCTCACTGCAAGCTCCGCCTCCCGGGTTCCCGCCATTCTCCTGTCTCAGCCTCCTGAGTAGCTGGGACTACAGGCGCCCGCCACCATGCCCAGCTCATTTTTTGTAGTTTTAGTAGATAGGGAGTTTCACCATATTAGCCAGGATGGTCTCAACCTCCCGAACTCGTGATCCGTCCACCTTGGCCTCCCAAAGTGCAGGGATTACAGGCGTGAGCCACCGCACCCGGCCTCACACTTATTTTTTTTATACATGTGTATAAAGATATACATACAGTCACATGCCACTCAGTGACAGGAATACATTCTGAGAAATGCATTGTTAGGCAATTTTGTTGTTGTGCTAAGATCACAGAGTGAACTTACGCAAACCTAGACGACATAGCCTACTACACACTTGGCTATGTGGTATAGCCTAGCCTACTGCTCCCAGGCTACAAAGCTGTACCCCATGACTACACTGAATACTGTAGGCAATCATAACACAATGGTAGGCATTTGTGTATCTAAACATAAAAAAAGGTACAGTAAAAAAAATATGGTGTAAGAGATTAAAAAAATGGCACACCTACATGGGGCACTTAGCTTGAATGGAAATTGCAGAACTGGAAGTTGCTCTGCATAAGTCAGTGAGTGAGTGATGAAAAATAAAAACTAATTTCTAAGCCCCCAGCTGACTGAAAGGACTCCTTGTGGCCAGGGGGACGCCAGAGAAAACCTGGAGGCTGAGTTCCTGTCCATAATGGGATGGGAGGTCAGATGCCTCATTATACTCCCTCCCTCAATAACCTCCATTAGGCTTTTTTCCCTAAGGACTAAAGAGAAACCAGCCCTTTTGAAAGTCCTCCACCAATGATTTTAACCAATGGCGTGAAGCTGCCCCTCCCTTTTGCTATCTTGAGGCAGGATCTGACCAGCATTCCTTCCTGATAAGAGACCACCAGCCATGGCGGGATGGTTCTGACCATTCTACGGAGGATGTGCAATGAGAGTTTCCGTGTCGTCTGCTTCACCTGCTGACATCAGAGGGTCAAAAAACTCCACCCTTGAGTCATGCTAACACTGCCATTGTTCGAACATGAGACCGAAGAAAAGGCATGAAGCTTAATTGAACATGCACACGTTCCTTCTTTCCTGAATATTCACGATTCCTCCTATAGCTTATTGAATATGTGTATTTGGCCACTTCCTTCAGCACAAATCCCTCTCCTATTCTTCCCACTCTGGAAATACCTGTTTTCGGCTTCTGACCAGAGGCTCCACTTCCCAGCTTGTCAGAATGACTATCTGCAGGCTGCAACACTTTATGAAAAATAAAGCTCTCCTTTCTAAATTTATAGACCTCATTCTTGACTGTGGTAAGTAAATGTGAAGGCCTGGGACATTACTAGACACGACTATACATTTTATAAACACTCTACAATTAGTCTATGCTAAATTTATTTAAAAAAATAAAGTAATGGCACTATGATGTTACAATGGCTACATCACCAAGTGACAGAAATTTTTCAGCTCCACTATGGTCTTACGGGATTACGATCATATATAGAGTCTGTTTTTGACCAAAATGTATGACTGTATGGAAAGCTGTGTCCCATACATATTTTAGCACTACTCTTTTTGTTTACAATGCATAAATACCTTATTCCAATGAAAAAATCCAAATCCAAATTTTAATACTTATCTAATAATCTACATGTTAGACACATTATTTATTCAGCCAATCCTGCAATATTATTGGCTAAAACACTGTTTCTAACACCTCAATATTAGAAATACTATTAATATAATAATCTTCTACATCATACACTTTTTACATCTGCTCTACTATTTTCTTAAGAGTAGAACATTTGAAAGACTAGGGAGTTGAGAGGGACATCTGTGAAAGGGTAAAAGCTCCAAAGGTGATTCTGATATATGCATTTTACCTTTTATCAGTGTAAATTTATACTTCAAGCTGGGCGTGGAGGCTCATGTCTGTAATCCCAGCACTTTGGGAGGCCGTGGCAGGTGGATCGCCTGAGGCTGGGAGTTTGAGACCAACCTTGCCAATGTGATGAAACCTCATCTCTACTAAAAAAACAAAAAATAGCCGGGCACAGTGGCACACATCTATAATCTCAGCCACTCCAGAGGCTGAGGCATGAGAATTGCTTGAACTCAGGAGGCAGACGTTGTAGTGAGCTGAGATCGTGCCACTGTGCTCTAGCCTGGGTGACAGAGCGAGACTCCATCTCAAAAAAAAAAAAAAAGGTACTACCATGTAGTTCAATTTTCTGCCACGACAGAAATGCTTTATATCTGCGCTGTGGCCTGGCTATTGATTACTTAAAATATTGCTAGTGTGATTGTTGAACCGAACTTTTCATTTAAATGAACTGTAATGTAAATACCCACACGTAGCCAGAATCTACCACGTTGAACAATGTAACTTTACATCCTTTATGTTTTTTTGATGGTACATTGCGATATATAAATATGATGAGGGAGTCTGTTTTTATGGGTTCTTGCATGATATCCCTTACTATCTCATTTGTTTGTAATCGTTTTTTGACATTTTCCATCATGTACACTTATTTCCTACAGAGAGGTGGGGGTAACGTTCCCTCAGTAACAAAAATAAGTTAAAAAAAAATAAAAAAGACATAACTACATTCATGCTTTTCAAAGGTAATCATTAGCCTTTAATTCTGAAACATGTTAGTATAAAGAGTGTCATAAGTGACAGAATCTTTGTGTTGAATCTATTTTAAACATGAATTTAGTACATTTTTATTGCTTTTTTCATTGCTTCACAGCCACCAAAGCTTTAGGTTTTGAGTGTTTCCATTTAGAAATATTTGATGACATTTAAAATTCCTTCCTAGGAAACTTTTTAACATTCATTTTTAGTTTTATAATGAAGTAATTTAAACTTGCGTCTTTAATCTCCATTAATGTCACATCTTCCTCATTCATGTGCTTTCATTTATTTTTAATTTTTGTCTTCAGTTTTCTGACAGCTAAAGTACTAACATGCATATAAATTAATTGAGTTATAACGTTTTCCCTTCAAAACTCCTTAGATCTTGCTCGACTGACTTCTGGATTTTGAGGTTGCATTACTGAAATATGATAGCAGTTGTTTCTGGAATTTTTGGAAATCTGGTTTTCCTGAATAGCTATTCTTGATATTTTTCTTTATAATTTGTCTTTAATTAGATTTAGGTATACTTATTATGCATATGAACATCCTATATTGTCATCTTATCTCATTATCTTATTCTATTTTTTTTCTTCTGCATTTGGGAAACAGTATTGAAGTTACTCTCCATGTCGACATTTGATTATTCTTCAAAAGCTTTTCCATTCTTCACTGGGTGTGTGAATTTCCATTTTAATATTGTGTTTTTATTTTAAATCTACATTAACTTTACCTCCTTTTTTTTTTTGTTACCTACTCATCCTATTTGTTCACTTTCATCTCCATTTTTTCTCTCCACATGAACTTCTGCCTCTCCTTTAAAGAGGCCATGTCTTTATTTAATCAGTAGATTATTCTTAGAGTTTTTTTAAAAAACAGATCCTGGGATAGATCAGTTTTAGAGTTTTTCCTAGAGGCCAGAAGAGATGATAGTTTTCTCCTTATTCTCAAACTATTGAATAGCCTACACTTGGCTGTCATTCTTAGTCATCCCTGATCTCAGGAGATCCCATCCAGACACAGGGTCACTGAATTTTCCTTACTTCTTCCTGCTTTCTACCCATGTATTTGGAGAGGACTTTCAGAACTGCAGGGCTATCTTCATAGCTTCCTGTCATTTTTCTTGTTGCTGTTTCTAATAAGAGTTTTCTCCATTAATCTGCCTTTTTCCCTCCATTGCCTAGTTATCCGGTACCTACACTGACATAGCACAGGAAAAGTAAGTTTCCCAGCTTGTCCTTCTGCTGCATCCGAAGTTTCTAGATTGCACTGCAACAGCACTCTGCTCTTACTTCCCTTCCAGGAGTTGGCCGGGACTTTGACATTTCTCCCAGGATGAAGAAAACAAACAAATGGAAAGATGAGGGAGAGAAGAAATAGTATCCACTTGCCTCACTGGTCATCATTTTAAGAGGGTAGGAAGATATTTATTTTTTTTTTCTATACATATAAGAAATGCTACATTTCTGAGTTACAGAACTGATACTTGGGAGATACTGACAAAGATTCTCTCCTTGACCAAATTCTAGCCAGCCTCTGCTGAACACTCTTCTAAAATGGGCTCTGGTTTGGGGCTTCCGTGTTCATCTCTGCATTTGTCTAACTTTAAGCAAGAATCTTGCTAAGTCATTTTAGCCATAATTCCCCACTCTCCCTATCTGATCAGGTTCCTCATCTTCCACCATCCCCAGGTAATGTCTGATTACCCTGACCTGCCTACAGCAAGAATCCTGTTAGGTCGCTTTAACCTTACACCTGGTATTTCCTCTTACTTATTTTCCATCTACTGACACCTCCCCTGACCCACTCCTTGGCTATAAATTCCCACTTTTCCTTGTATTGAAGTTGTAGTCCATTCTCTACCCCCTACTGCAGAAGCGCATTGCAGTAGTCCCTACACCTATCATGACAGTCTCCTTGAATAGTCTCCTTCAACAAATGTCATGAAGAATCTTGTCTTTAATAGTACGAAGGCTCATCTTACTTTTCAGGTAGTCTATTTCATGAAGCAAAGATGCAGTGTGTCATATACTGCAGCTGGAGTACTTTAGCTTTGTGTCAATTAATTGCTTATGAATATAATTTAAAAAACTGGCACTGGACAATAGACAGGGGAGTCGCAATAGAGAAGGAATAATTCATACAGAACTGGTTGTGTGGGAGACCAGAGTTTTGGTATGACTTAAATCAGTTTCCGCCAGCACTCAGGGGTCAGAGTTTTTAAGGACAGCCTGGTGGGCTGGCGGAAGCCAGTGAGCCAGGAGTACTGATTGGTTAGGGAGGATTTGAAGTCATAGGAATTGAAGCTGTCCTCTTCGGCTGAGTCAGTTCCTGGGTGGCAGCCACAAGATCGGGTGAGCCAGTGTATCAGTCTGGGTGGTACTAGCTAATCCATTAAGTTCAGGGTCTGCAAAATATCTTAAACACTAATCTTGGAGCAGCTTAGGGAGGGTCAGAATCTTGTAGCCTCCAGCTGCATGACTCCTAAACCATGATTTCTCATCTTGTGGCTAGTTTGTTAGTCCTACAAAGGCAGTTTACTCCCCAGGCAAGAATAAGCTTTGTTTTGGGAAACGGTTGTTATCGTCTTTGTTTTAAATTATAAACTAAGTTCCTCCCGAAGTTAGTTCAGCCTACATTCAGGGAGGAAGAAGGACAGCTTAAAGGTCAGAAGCAAGATGGATTCGGTTAAGTTAGATCTCTTTCACTATCTCAGTCATAATTCTCAAAGGTAGTTTCACTACTCTTGTAATCCTAGCACTTTGGGAGGCTGAGGCAGGCAGATCACTCGAGCCCAGGAGTTCAAGACCACCATAGGCAACATGGTGAAACTCCATCTTTACACACACACACACACACACACGCACACACACACACACACACAAAATTAGCTGGGTGTGGTGGTGCATAGCGGTAGTCCCAGCTATTTCATAGGCTGAGGTGGGATGATCAGTCCAGGAGCTCGAGACTGCAGTGAGCTGTGATCATACCAATGCACTCCAGCCTGAGTGACAGAGTGAGATGCTTTCTTTAAAAAAAAAAAAAAAGAGAGAGAGAGAGAGAAAGAAAAGGAAGGAAGGAAGAAAAAAGAAAAAAATGTTAGATTTTATTTCAACTACTGCAGTAGGGGAGAGACACTTCAGTATACAACTGAACTGAACCCTGAATATAGCAAAAAACAGCTGAGGATTTATAGCACACAGTGGAGTGAGGGGGTTAGTAGACAGAAAATTACAAAAGGGAAACATCAAGCATAAAGAGGATTCTTGCAAAACTAGCTTGACCAACTAAAGGCAGATTGAGGAGTTAGATAATAAGAGTGGGGGAAGAGAAACATGATCAAATATGAAGGTTGGGAACATTGTTGCTAAAACTGGGCTCCACGCACCATGGATACAGAAGACCAAGTTTGAGGTTTACTTGGGAAGAGGGTTCAGAGGAGCCTGACTAAAGTTCGGTCAAGGAGGAAGTCTTTTTTAACAATGACATTCATTCCTCCTATATTCTTCCATCAGGATCATTCTGTCATCCTGTCCTGATGACAGAATCTAAAAGGAATGACTGTCATTAATAACAAAGGGGTTGGGGAGGTGTCTGTGGGTAGAAAATTACTATGAGAAACATCAGGAGTAAAGCATTTATCAGTCTTACGTTTTAGTATTGTGCATGTTCCTCCCATACCATGTTTTTATGTGTATTTTAGTAAGAAAGTAAACAAATAATTCCCTGGGAACAGCTATTCAGATAACCTTTTCTTATAAAACTTCAATAGTTTTGTTAGAAAGCAACAAATGAGCACTTAGCACTATATTTCTTTTATGGGGATTTAAAATTAGCCCTTCTAATAACTTTATCTTTTTTCTACTCTTTATGCTTTCCTATTATTTATCAAATAAATAAAACCTTTACCTTTAAAACTACTTCCTCAAGTCACTTTTAGGGATTCTTCAGATTACTTTTTTAGAGAAATAATTAATGTAACTTAAAATTAAAAATAAAATACATGATTGGTATGAATAGTATAGGTAGTATAAATTGAGATAATTGACAAAAATCATATATATACTATATTTGACAAAAAAGTAGTAAGAATGGAGGAAAAAACCCTAAATCCATAAAAGAGTTAAACATATTCAAATCCTAATAGTTTGGTGTCACTGTTGATACTAAATGGATTCTGAAAGCCATTTTAAAAAAAAAGAAACCCAGTACGTTATATGATTTAAGAGTCCCTATATGATAAAAACAAACCAACTTACCAGGAAACAACTAGCTATTTTGGGGGAATGAGACTGGATAGGAATTTCTCCTGGGGACTTGCTTTCAGATCATTAAAATAAATACAAGATCCATTCATATAGTTGGTACATATTAAGATCACTTGTTTAGTTGACACTCTGCTTAGAGAAGCACAATCAAGAAGCTCTAAATCACCCTACCTGCTGAGCCATCCAATCTGGAACACTCAGGGCACCTCTTGTAAGCTTTCATCACTTCTTCAATACATCCCCCACGTTCTCTGTAATAATATTCAAGTACCTTTTACACTTCTTCACGTCTGAATAATTGAATGATTTCTGTTGGTAGACACGCTTATTAAGGAACGAGAAATGTCCCAAATATTGTTAAGAGAACAGTTGTCCTTTTGTTAATTCTCGGCGTAGCCTATTATGCATTTTAACAATTCTCCATGTCCATGAGCATATTTTCTTTCCATTCAAGTACCTATGGCTCCAAGAATATAACTGATATTGTTTGAGGCTAAACAATGTTTTGGAATTTAATAAATATTATTTTTATAGGAATGTAATGACAGATCTCACTTACTTTATTTATTTTTTTGAGAGAGTCTCATTCTGTCACCCAGCCTGGAGTGCAATGGCACAATCTTGGCTCACTGCAAACTCTACCTCCTGGGCTCAAGCAATTCTCCTGCCTCAGCCTCCTGAGTAGCTGGGATGACAGCCATGTGCCACCATGCCAGGCTAATTTTTGTATTTTCAGTAGAGACACGGTTTCGTCATGTTGGCCAGGCTGGTCTTGAACTTCTGACCTCTGGCGTTCCACCTGCCTCAGCCTCCCAAAGTGCTGGGATTACAGGCATGAGCCACTGTGCCTGGCTGTCACTTACTTGATTTTTAACGTAGAATTATTAGGGCATTTTTAGTTGCAAATGAAAGAAATCAAACTCAAATTGGCTTAAAGAAAAATGGAGAATCTATTAGACCATGTAATTCCAGAAACAGTACTTGCCTCCAGCATCTCTAAATCTATGAACCCCAAAAACTTATTAGAAATTGGTCCATCACCATAACTTGGCAATGCTTTCCTCTTTGTTAGAGTCATTCTCAAGCAAGCTCTCTGTGTGGGGAGGCAGTTGCTCGCATCTGCAACCTAAAGCTGGTATTTATTAACATTCCCATCAAAAGTAGTCCCTCTCTTCCCAATAGTTCCTGAACAATCCTTGGAATGAAGAGACATAGTTTCCTGAAGAATATGAGAGTGTCTATTCTGGAGACGTTCACACTCACCTGCACAAACTAGCTTGCACATGGAAATATGTTTTTTGTATCATTGTTTAAAATAGAGGAGAAACGCAAGCAATTAAAGAATGGTTAAGTACATTCTAATATTCCATCCTGTAAGACGCTCTGCCTCAATTTCTTTAACGGACTTCTGACTCATCTCTTTGATTCTCCTCTGGCCCCTCCCAACTCATCCTTCACACTGCAACATCAGTGAGATTTGTTGCAATAAAAATTAGTTATGTTATTCTCTGGTTTAAATCCTTCAATTGTTTCCCATGGCTTTTGTAAAAAATACCAAAATTCTGCACAGATCCTCAGGACACTGTCTAATCATTCTGGGCTTCTCCTTGGGCCCACCTCCCACCTCGGAGGTCCTTCCCTTTCTCCAAGCCCCTCCCAGATTAGCTTTATTTGTTGGACCCGTCATGCTCCCAATGGCCACAGGGACTTGGCATGTGTTGTTTCTACTGCCCATAAAGTTCTCAACTCTACTCCTCTCTTTGGTTTGTTAACTTCTGTTCACCCTTCAGACCTCAGGTGAAGCCTCATTTCCTCACGGAAGCAGTTTTTTAAATCCCAGCCCAAAATCATACAAATGTTCCTTCTTTCAGGGCAATTATCTCAGCTTGTAGTTATACATGCATAAGTGGGATCATATGATGAAAGCCCATCTCACAATGCCACGAGAGCAGAGGCCAGGTTTGCCTTTACTTATCCCTGTACCTAGTATAGAGTGGACACTATGTAATTGTTAAATGAATGGATCAAAGAATTTAACTAGTATCTATTGCATAACTTGTAAGAAGCAAAATGATGCAATGATTCAAAAGAAAGATTTTTGTTACTAATGAACCAAGAGACCGAATGTACTTGGAGTAGACAGATTTGTATGGTGACAGACTAGTGCAAGGCAGAAATGAATAAAGACTATACAGAAGGATCAAACATTGGAGGGAAATGCTTATTAAGATAAAAGAGATAACACAGTATATCTAAAAAATAAAAAAGAACTACTCTAACTCAAAGCCCTTGAGATCTAGTCCTCACTCCTGAATTTGTATAAGCAAATGTATCTAACTGTGTTAAAACACAGTGTTGTGTATGACTTCCATTTGCCCTTTCACGTTTTTTTGTTTCTTTGTGTTTTTGTTTTGAGACAGGGTCTTTCTCTGCCACCCAGGCTGGAGGGCAGTGATGTAACCACAGTTCACTGCAGCCTCAACCACATGGGTTCAAGTGATCCTCTCATCTCAGCCTCCTGAGTAGCTAGAACTACAGGCACATCCTACCACACCCAGCTATTGTTTGCAGAAATGAGGACTCGCTATGTTGTCCAGGCTGGTCTCAAACTCCTGGGCTCCCACCTCAGCTTCCTAAAGTGCTGGGATTACAAGCACGAGCCATCGTGCCTGGCATTGTTTTGTCCTTCACCATCTTGCTCTGTAATTTAGTTGGCTGATTACTGCGGGTTGCATCAATGGGTTTCCTAGATCCCTGGCTACCAATTCAGTCTGGTTTGTGAAAGCAATTGTCATAGGTCAAAGGGAGATAACTGAAGTCAGGCCTTTCTTTCCCTGGCTTCATCCCCAATGGATGTATACGGACTAGCTGCATTCCCAGACTAAAGTCACAGTGCTGTCAGACAGCCCTTTCTCTCTGGGTTCACTCCTTGCTCCTTCAGGTCAGAGAGTACAGATTGCCTTGACCGACACCTGAGTAACAGCACTTGGCTACTGCACTATGTTTTGTGGATTCCTGTCCTTGCGACCACACCATTGTAAATTGGCTGCTTATTAAACTGTCCTCAAATTACCTAAATTGAATGTACTGTGTGTTTCCTGCCAGGGCTCTGCATATTCACTCATCATCTTTGAAATGGGGATAATATCTGCTCTGCCTAGCTCCTAGGATTGTCAGGAGAAATTTACCCAATATATTTTTCAGTGCAATTTGAGAAGTGCACTAAATGAAGTCCTTTATAAAGGCAAGGACTGTTATTGTATAGAACATTATGCTCAGCACATGATCAGCATTCAATTTTCTGATATAAAGTATTCAATTTACTCAACATATTACAGATGAAACCATCTTTGGTGAGCAAAAGTGGTCTCATGAATAGCATTAATAGACTGGCCTTTAAGTGTTTTGTAGGAGCACCAAAAATCTCTCACCCACGAGTCTACCTCAAGTTTCTGAAATTCTAATAATAATACCTCCAATTATAAAGGTCCCAGGACTATACCAGGCACCATGTGCACCCTTTATATGCAGCATCTCCTATAACACAACAACCCCTGTTCGGGCGCAGTGGCTCACGCCTGTAATCCCAGCACTTTGGGAGGCTGAGGCAGGCAGATCACCTGAGGTCTGGAGTTTGAGACTAGTCTGACCAACATGGAAAGACCCTGCCTCTACTAAAAAATACAAAAATTAGCTGGGCGTGGTGGCACATGTCTGTAATCCCAGCTGCTTGGGAGGCTGAGGCAGGAGATTCAGTTGAACGTTGGAGACGGAGGTTGCAGTGAGCCAAAATCGTGCCATTGCACTCCAGCCTGGGTAATGAGTGAAACTCCATCTCAAAAAACAAAACAAAACAAACAATAACAAAACCAAAGAAAACACAACAATCTCATTTCACAGAAGAGGAAACTGATATTCAGAAATATTTAACAACCTGCTGGTAAGAAGTAGAAAGACCTTAAAACAAAGGTCTATACAGTTCCAAAGCTTTTATTCTGCCTGCTTCTCATATGACCATTTTGGAATAACGTTTTCAAGTTGGAGTTATCCTGTTATCTGAACACGGTGAATTCGTTTTATACATGAGCAGAGGTGAATTTAACAGATAAGTAGCTCAGTGCAGGTGTTCTGAGTCCTCAAGGCATGACCGTAGGAGAAAATATGAAACTCAAGGTATAGATCCGGGTTTCCACGAGCAAACAAGATTTCTACTTTCCAGCGCTTCCAAAGGGTGTAGCTGGAAGGATATAGGGACAAGTGTTGCCTCTGTTATTTCAAAGCCAGTTCTGCTTTTAGTTATGCACATACCTTTTTATATCTTAGGCAGAGCTTTGGATCTTAATAGGAGATGATTGTCTTAATGTATCTCATCTGCACTACATTTTCTTAATGCTTTTGAAGTTCTAAAATAGTACAAGAGAAAGTTAAAAATTCTTTTCTTTGCTGCATCCTTCAAATTCAAACCAAATATTAATACTAGAAGCTCTAAGCACTTACAATAGCCACAGAATAAAATCACGAATCTCTTTCTGGATGACATAAGCCATACAAAATTAAGAGACATGTCAGAAACATTAGGGAAAATAAAAGCTGCTTAGAAATGTAGTGAACAGAGATATGTGCCATCTAAACAGCCTCAAGTTTATATCCCCTTTTGCTTTTATCTGATGAAATAAATGGTACATGTGAATTGCTGGGAAAGTTTTGCCCACTAAACTTTAAAATTATCTCCTATTTTTCATGTAATATAATTAATACAATTACTATGGGACTAATGATTAGTGCATGATTAGTCATGTTTTAGGGGAAACAGAACTTTTTCAGGTCTCTGCAGTTTTAGAGATGTTTTAATTTGACTCAAAAGACTAATTTTCTTCAAACTTTTGAGTAATGGAAAACAATTTTTTAGAAAGTTTTTCCCATTTCCTGTGTTCATGCATCAATTTTAAATGGCCAACTGTGTACTATTGTGAGAATCGCTATAAATTCAAATTTGCTTAACAGGAAAAGATTGATCTGAATTAGCAATAAGATGTAAACAATAAAAAATATGTACTGCCCTAAAAGTCAAAATACCTGGGTTATACTTCAGACTGTGCCTCTTCCTATACATACTTATGAGTTAACCTGTTTTTTAAATCTGTAAGACAGTCTTACAGCTGTGAATGAGGTAAGTGACACTTGCAAACCATGAAACACATATAAAAATTGGTCATTTTGTTATGAAATATGTATTTTTTGTGAAAGTTCTGGGTTTTTTTGCAGGTAATTACTTATTTTATATATAGCCTCTTTTACATACATAGTCAATAAGCAATGGAATCAGAATTTGAACCCATGATTAACATAAAAAATCATGCTGTGTACGCCATACTGCTTATATGAAAACTTCAGAAAAATTAGTTGTTCTTAACGCCTATTTCCTCTGCATAAAATGAAAATAATATCTAGCTCACAAGGTCATGCTGAAGACAAGTTAGCCTAAACAAAAGAGCAAAGCAGAGGTCTAACACATGGTAGATCCTCACTGTTGGTCAAATCTAAAATTTAGAACTATGGCCGATTACATTTAAAAAGATAATTGAACAACAGACACTCCATCCCACATGCTCTCATTACAAACTGACACTGATGTAAGTCCACCTGGCAGGGATCTATTTCCTTTCCTTTTGATAACCACTGAAACCAACAGCAGGCAGCCAATGTGATTGTGTGACTTCTATGGGTAGATTGTGAGGCAATGTGGCTTCTGCCATGTTTTCTCTCTCAGACCACTCTCTTTGAGGGAAGCCAGCATTCCATGAGGACAGTCAGGCAACCCTATGAGAAGAACTGAGGACCCCAGTCCATGGTTAACTTCAAAGTACCAGGCACGTGAATGAGCAATCTTGAAAGCGGGTATTCCAGCCTCAGTCAAGGCTTCAGATGATTGCATCCCCAGCCAACATATGTCTGTTATGGCATAAGAGATTCTGCTTCAGAGAAGACTCCCTAGACAAAGCTTCTCCAAAACCCTAACCAACAGAAGCTATGTGAAATAAAAGTACTATTGTTTAAGTCACTAAGCTTCGGGGGTAATCTGTTACAAAGATAGCAAATAGATTTTTTTTAAAAAAAGAACAGGCCGGGCGCGGTGGCTCAAGCCTGTAATCCCAGCACTTTGGGAGGCCAAGACGGGTGGATCACGAGGTCAGGAGATCGAGACCATCCTGGCTAACACGGTGAAACCCCGTCTCCACTAAGAAATACAAAAAACTAGCTGGGCGAGGTGGCGGGCGCCTGTAGTCCCAGCTACTCGGGAGGCTGAGGCAGGAGAATGGCGTGAACCTGGGAGGCGGAGCTTGCAGTGAGCTGAGATCCGGCCACGGCACCCCAGCCTGGGCGACAGAGCGAGACTCCGTCTCAAAAAAAAAAAAAAAAAAAAAAAAAAAAAAAGAACAATCGTTCAAGTTGTTAGTTAAACTCTATATGGAAATTGCAATGTTATGCCTATCCAGATTCCAAGAGCAATGTAGGGCAAGTTAAAGTCCTTAAAAATCCTTATTTCTCACTTTATATGCTCAAATGTAAGGTGAGATTTTTACTCCTCTAAGTTAACCTGCTAAAAAGAGGGAGTCAATTTATAATTTATATATATACTTTAATAAAGTCTTTCATATGTTTTAGGCACTAGGTACCTCTAAAGAGTTTTAATATAATTGCTTCATGACATTGGAAATTGGACAAAGTCCAGTACTTCTATATTAGCATTTTGTTTTATATAATATGCTATTTGAAATATGCATGCATTACCAATATTAATGAAATATTTCATGTACACACTTGAGTAATTCACTATATTCCTTAAGTTTATATATTAAAATCAAAAAAATTTTCGAGGCCTTTCCATTAACATATAAGGAACAGCTTTATAATTTGAGCACATATAGCATTTCAGGTTAGTGAATAAACCAACTAGTCCCATTAAACAAGATTTAATCTTTGAAAGACATTATTAAAAAGAAGAAAAGTCACAATGTGGAAGATTTTGAAGAAGTACAATTTGTGTTGCAAGAAAATATTCGCAATATATATATCTGACAAAGAATTTGTATCCAAACTAAAGAAGTTTTACTACTCAAATAATGAAAAGACAACCAGCCAATTAATACTAGTCAAAGGCTTTAACAGACACTTCACAAAAAATAGTGTACAAATGGCAAATACATAAAATCATTGTTATTAATTAGGGTAATAAAAATTACAGCTACAGGCCGGGCGCGGTGGCTCAAGCCTGTAATCCCAGCACTTTGGGAGGCCGAGGCGGGTGGATCACGAGGTCAGGAGATCGAGACTATCCTGGCTAACATGGTGAAACCCCGTCTCTACTAAAAATACAAAAAACTAGCCGGGCGTGGTGGCGGGCGCCTGTAGTCTCAGCTACTTGGGAGGCTGAGGCGGGAGAATGGCGTGAACCCAGGAGGCGGAGCTTGCAGTGAGCCGAGATCACGCCACTGCACTCCAGCCTGGGAGACACAGCAAGACTCCGTCTCAAAAAAAAAAAAAAAAAAAAAAAAAAAAAAAAAAAAAAATTACAGCTACAATGAAGTACTGTTACATACCACTAGAATGGCTAAAGTTTAAGTTTGATAATACTAAGGATTAGCTAAGATATGCAGCAACTGGAATTCTCTCACATTGCTACTGAGACTACAAAACAGAAAGGTCACCTTGAAGAACTCTTTAGTTTCTCATGCAGTTAAATATATACTTAGTATATAACACAGTAATTACACTTTTATTTGTTTACCCGTCAAAAATAAAAACACACATCCACAGAAAGTTCTGTACAAAATACTCTTAGTTTTATGTTTTTATGTGTATATAAAATATTTCTAGCTTGATTTCTATAATAATGACTCCAAACTGGAAAAAATCCAAACATAGAATAAGTGTTGATATATCCATATAATGTATATTTCTACTCAGCAATAAAAAGGAATAAATAACTAAAACACACAATGTGGATTAACATCAAAAACACTCAAGCAAAGGCAGGCAAAGTGAGTATGTGCTGTATGACTCCATTTAGTTAAATTCTGCAAGTGACAAATTAATCTAGAGTGACAGAGTAAAGATCAGAGGATTGCTTAAGCCCTGGCATGTGGTGGTGGTGGTGGTGGTGGTGGTGGTGGTGGTAGTGGTGTGTGTGTGTGTGTGTCTATGTGTGAAGGGGCTGTTATACAGGTGGGGGAATGGGGAGCTATTTTGACTGAGAACAGGAATAAAGAGAAATTTGAGGAATAATGGTAATTTTCTATAGTTTGGTTGTTTGGGTGGTTATCCATGACATACATTTGTCAAAACTCAAACTAATAAAAAGTCTGTGTTCTATTTTATGTAAGTTATATCTGAAACATTTTAAAAAGAAAAAATTTTTAAAAATTAAGAGATATATTGACACTCACTGACAACAAATTTGACTTCATTGGCGTGGCCTCAATCTGACCACGTTCCAGTCTACACATGAACTATGTTGTTTTTTTAAATATATAGGGGAATACACTTCCAAAATGGAAAAGAACTTTTCTCCAGAATGAAAGAAGTTACTTGGGTACCAAAATATCATCTTTAAAAAATTATAATAAAAACCTGAAACAATATAAATGCAAAAAGGACTAGCAAATGCAGGAACAGAGTAACATTTGTTTATTTGGAGACTGGGTCATGAGACTGGATTCCCCTATCAACTCCCTTTGGTTTCTAAGGGAATTGGAGAAGAATCCCTTTGTACTCCTGGCAGGGGAAGGGAAAAAGAAACCATTTTGAAATATACGAAAGCATTCTGTTCTTCTTAACAAGGTCTGCCCTTAGGAGAACGATTTAGCCAGAGGCTAACCTACTGGGGGTTTATCAGCCCCTAACTGACCTGGGTGAGAGGAAATACACAAAGGCAGCCTTCTGTAGTTTTCCATGTGGAGGAAGCAAAAACCAGAACTTTAACCCACTCTAGCCATCCTGCATCACTTAAGTGGGGTGTGGGGGGTAAAGGGATTTGAGATGCACATTAAGTTCACAATTCAGAGGGGAATACTCATTGAAAGACTGAGACATAACCATAGGACTACAGAATACTCCCTGTCCCCGACCTTACCACTACAATAATAAACGCTTATTTACAGCACTTCCTTTTATCAGTACACCATGTCTCATTATCAAGAAAAAATTACAAGACATTTTGAAAGGCAAAACATTAGTTTGAGGACAGAGAGAGCAAGTATCAGAACCGGACTTGTCAGAGGATGCTGAAATTATCAGGCTTGAAATTAAGAGAACTATGGATAATAAAAGTGATCTAATGGATAAAGTAGACAGAATGTGAAAACAGACGGGCAATATAAGTAAGCAAGGAAATGGAAATTTTAAGAAAGCAAAACATAAGTGCTATAGATAAAAAAATATGAAGACATGGAAAATACAAACAGATGAATAAGGAGTAAGGAGATGAATCAGTAATCAAAAACCTCTCAACAACAACAATAAAAAGCCTAAAACCAGATGGCTTCCAAGTGAATTCTACCAAACATTTACAGAAGAATTAATGCCATACTTTCTCATACTCTTCCAAATGACTGAAGAGGAAGAAAACTTCCATACTCATTTTATGAGGCCAGTTTTACTCTGACACCAAAGCCAGACAAGAACACTACAAGAAAATTACAAGCCAATATCCCTGATGAACATAGATGCAAAAATCCTCAATACTAGCAAATCAAATGCTATTGAACATTAAAAAAATCATAGGCTGGTTGTGGTGGCTCACGTCCATAATCCTAGAACTTTGGGAGGCCGAGGCAGGCGGATCATGAGGTCAGGAGACCAAGACTATCCTGGCTATCATGGTGAAACCTCGTCTCTACTAAAAATATAAAAAATTAGCTGGGCATGGTGGCGGGCACCTGTAGTCTCAGCTACTCTGGAGGCTGAGGCAGGAGAATGGTGTGAACCCAGTAGGCGGGGCTTGCAGTGAGCTGAGATCACACCACTGCACTCCAGCCTGGCTGACAGAGCAAGACTCCATATCCAAAAAAAAAAAAAAAAAAAAAAAAGAATCATACACCACAATTAAGTGAGATCCATGCCCGGAATGCAAAGATAATTCAACATAAACGTGATAATGTAATTTCTAATAGACACAGAAAAAGCATTTGAACAAAATTCAAGACTTTCATAATAAAATGGCTCAACGTAATAGAGAAGGAATGTACCTCAACATAATAAGGGTCACATATGGCAAGCCCATAGCTAAGGTAATACTCAATGGTAAAAAACTGAAATCATTTCCTGTTTGATTAGGAGGAAGACTAATCTTACTAACTAAAGTTGCCCAGTCTTACCAGTTCTATTCAACATACTGCAAGTCCTTGCCAGAGAAATTAGTCAAGAAAAAAAAAATGGAATCCAAATCACAAAGGAAGAAGCAAAGTTATTTCTGTTTGTACGTGACATAATCTTATATATAGAAAACTCTAAAGAGTTTGCCAAGCACTGTTAAAACTAATCCATGACTTTAGTAAAATTGCAGGATACACAACCAATATATAAAAATCAGATGTGTTTCTATACACTAACAACAAATAATTTGTAAAGGAAATTATGAAAACAATGCCATTTACAAGAGCATTCGAAAGAATAAAATAAAAATAAATTTAACCAGGGAAGTGAAAGACTTGTACAATGAAAACTAGAGAACACCGATGGAAGAAATTGAATACACAAATAAATAGATATATGTGTTCATGGACTGGAAGAATTAATATAGGTGAAATATCCATACTACTCAAAGCGATCCACAGAGACAATGCTATCCCCATCAAATTCCAATGACTTAAAAAATGTAATTAAAAAAAGAAATAGAAAAAAAAATTCTAAAATTCATAGGAAACCACAATAGACCAAGAATAGCCAAAGTGATCTTGAGAAAAAAACCAATCTGGAGGCATCACACATCCTGATTTCAAAAATATATTAAAAAGCCACAATAATTACAACAATATGGTTCTAGCACAAAGACTGATACATAGACCAGTGGAGTAAAATAAAGAGCCCAAAAATAATCTTAGACATTTATCATCTCATCTTTAACCAAATATTATAGTAATCACAATGGGGAAAGGATAGTCTCTTTAGCAACCGATGTACAAAAATCTGGATAACTAGATGCAAAACGAATAAAATTGAATCCTTATCTCTCATACCATATGCAAAAATCAACACACAATGGAATAAAGACTTAAATGGAAAACTTGAAACTATAAAACTACCAGAAGAAAACAGGGGAAAAGCTTCTTGACATTGGTCTTGTCAATGATTTTCTGAATATAACAACAAAGCACAGACAACAAGAGCAACAATAGGCAAGAGTGATTGTTAGCAGTGGTAGTTATCCATATGAGGCTGCAGCAACCTCAATTCTTGCCTCCTCAGAAGAAAGAATTTGACTGAGGGGCGTAAGGCAAGTTTAGAGCAGAAGTGAAACTTTATTAAAAATATTTACAGCGGGAATGACAGGAAGGGAAGTACATTTGGAAGAAGGCCAACCAGGCGACTTGAAAGACCAGCTGCATGACTTGACCTGTTGACTTGGGGTTTTATACATTGCGTACTTACAGCGTCTGGTGTTAGTTCTCTCCACTCCTGAGATCTTACTAGGATGCGGCTTGTCACCAGTTTCAGGTGTTTTCTATTGGACACTGCCTTTCCCTGCTGCCAGCTGTGACCATTTATTATTCTAGAGAGGCAGTTAATAGCGCTTGACCATCACCTGATGGCTGCCTGACATTCCTGGTGTATGTGTGTGGGAGTCCTCACCTGCCCTGCTCATACCTAACCAGCTACCTCCTTTAACAGGACTATATTAAACTAAACTAAAAAACAAACAAATGAACAAAAAAAACCTTCTGCACCATTAGGCAATATTCAACAGAATGAAAAGATAATCTATAGAATGAAATAAAATCTTTGTAAACTATATAACTCATAAGGGGTTAATTTCCAAGGTATATAAGAAACTCTTACAACTTAATGGCCAAAACAAACAAACAAACAAAAAAACACACAAAAAAACAAAAACAAAAAAAAACTAATTTAAAAATGGGTAAAAGACTTAAACATTTCTTCAGTGTAGACATACAAAGGCCAACCAGGTATATGGAAATATGCTCAACATCACTAATGCTCAGGGAAATGCAAATGAAAGCTACAATTATATTTTACCTCACACCAGTTAGGACGGCTAATATATATATATATTTGAAAGGATGTAGAAAATGTGGAACCCTTGTACAATGCTGCTGGGAATGTATGATGGTGTAGTAGCTATGGCACACAGAATGGAAGTTCCTCAAAAGGTAAAAATAAAATAGAACTACCTTATTATCTAGCAATCCCACTTCTGAGTACATGTCCCAAAGAATTGAAATCAGGATCTTGGACAGATAGCTTCACCCATGTTCACTACAACATTCATGTAGCTAAGTTATGGAAACGACTCAAGTGTCCATTGATGGAGGAATGGAAAATAACATATGGTATACACATATAATGCAGTATTTGTCATTCAGTCTTGAAAAAGAAAGAAATTCTGTCCTTTGTGACAAGGTGTATGAAACTGGAGGACATTATGCTTAGTGAAATAAGCCAGTCACAGAGGGACAAATACAGTAGACTTCCACTTACATAAGATATCTGTAACAGTCAAACTCAAGGAAGCAAAGAATAATGGGGTTTGGGAAAACTGGGGAGTTTTTAATGGGCATGAAGTTTCACTTATGCTACATGAGTAAGTTCTAGAAATGAGCTGTCTAATGTAGTGCCTATAGTTAACAATATGGTATTTTGGACTTCAAAATTTGTTAAGAGGGTAGATTTTATGTTAGATGTTATTTTCACAGAAAAACAAGAACAAAAGCAAAGGAATACAAGGCAACTGAGAGGTTTTGGACATGACTGTTACCTTGATTGTGATGATGGGATTACACGTTTGCATATCAAACTCATCAAATGTATACTTTATGCAGCTCTCTGTGTATCAATTATACCTAAATAAAGCTGTTAAAAATAAACGAATATATTTTACTATTTTATTTGATCTTTTGCTTTCATTTTATTATTTTTTAGAGACAGAGTCTCAATCTGTTGTCCAGGCTCCAGTGCAATGGCACAATCATGGCTCACTGCAGCCTTGGACTCCTGGGCTCAAGCGATCCTCTCACCTTGACCTCCCAAAGTGTTGGGATTATAGGCATGAGCTACCACACTTGTCCTATTTTTCTATTTTAATTGGGAGTGTGACATAGGATACATTGATTGTATTTGTGGTAGGGTCTAAGTCATCAAGCCTCTTGGAATAACTTCTGTTTTTCATAGGAATGGTTAACTAGTGCAGAAATTTTCAGCCATGAGATCAAGGCCATGAGAGAACTGTTAATAGAAGGTAGAGAATAATATAATCTTTGGCTCTGGTCCATTGGTCCTCAGCATGCTACCTCTCTAACTTCATGCCCTGATGGCTCAGACTCAGCTACGCTTTGAACTTACATATGAACATCTGTTTCCCAAGGCTTTCCCACAGTGGCGGCATGAATGTTTTTTCAGGCAACATACATAGTGTACTTGAAAAACCATCTCTCTTGCCCTTCTGCATCTTCTTGTACCCCAATAAAGAAATCTTTCTCTCTCTCGGTCCAGAAGTCTTCCCTTAATTTTCATCATAGGATTATGGCACTTTTTTTCAGGAGGAAATGTCACTTTGTTGCATAGCCATCTGTCTCTATCAATACTAAACAGTTTGCCAAAGCATTCTTAAGGGGAAAGAAGAATCACACAACTGTGGAGGTTGGTAACACAACCAATTTATAGTTTCCAGTTTCAACGGGGCCCTGAATAGTGCTTTGTGTTTTTTTCCACTGTTTCCTTTTAACATTTCTCATTGCAAATGGAAAACTTGACTACTTCATTTAATTCCCTCTCCTGGCTTGCAGGACATGGCCCTTCACTGTAATCACGCTTTTCCTTTGCTTACCTATGAAAACTAACTCATTCCTAAAGAGATGTCAGTTTTTAATCTCGTTTCTAAGATTCTTCCTGACCTTCACAAGCAGAGTTGAGAACTTCTACCCCATGCAAATAGCGCGTTTTAAAGACCTTTGTTATATACAACGCCATCACTGATGTAATTATTTTGTACATGTCTGCCCATTCCCTAATGCTAGCAATTGTGGAGGTCACTAACGAATTTTTTTTTTTTTTCCCTGAGACAGAGTCTTGCTCTGTCACCCAGGGTGGAGTACAGTGGTGATATTTCGGCTCACTGCAACCTCTGCCTCCTGGGTTCAAACGATTCTTCTCCCTCAGCCTCCCAAGTAGCTGAGACTACAGGCACGTGCCACCACACCTGGCTGATTTTTTGTATTTTTAGGAGAGACGGGGGTTCACCGTGTTAGCCAGGATGGTCTCCATCTCCTGAGCTTGTGATCTGCCCACCTCGGCCTCCCAGAGCGCTGGGATTACAGGCGTGAGCCATTGCTCCCAGCCACAAACGATTTTTTATTCAACTTTACATCCATAAGGCTCATCATAGTAGTTCTGGGCCTGCTGCAGTGGGCAGATGTCATTTTTGTTTGCCCAGAAACATTCATTTCAAAAACCACATCTATCCCATTTCCTATTAGTTTTGTGAGTTATTATTCAGCGTGTCCTATTTTTTCCTCCCTCCCTCTAGACATAATTCAGATTTTGTTAGTCATGTCCTATTTTCAGATTGATAAACAAATACTGGAAGGGGAATAAAAACCCTCCAGATTGTTCTAGAGTTGCGGAGGGGCGGTGATACACTCCTGAGATAGCCAGTGACCACCTTCTCTGATTGTATAAAGTATGAATGCCACTTTGGGAGGCCAAGGCATGCAGATCACAAGGTTAAGAGATAGAGACTATCCTGGCTAACACGGTGAAACCTCCTCTATACTAAAAATACAAACATTAGCTGAGTGTGGTGGTGCGTGCCTGTAAGTCCCAGCTACTTGGGAGGTTGAGACAAGAGAATCGCTTGAACTGGGAGGCGGAGGTTGCAGTGAGTCAAGATTGCACCACTGCACTCCGGCCTGGGCAACAAGAGCAAAACTCCTTCTCAAAAAAAAAAAAAAAAAAAAAAAAAAAAAAAAAAAAAAGAAAGGTATGAATGCTGTAGGAGAAAAATGCAAACTTTCCTGGAAACATCTTGGTCAATAAGCCCCACACAACAGGGGTAATCCCGCCTTCCCTCAATCAAGAAAAAAACTGAGTCTTCTAGTCCTTCCTGTATCATGAGGGCTCCGGACAGCAAGGTGGGTTTATGGAGTTCAGGACAATTTCCATTTATCTCAGACTTATGTCTTCAGAATGAGGGTAAAGGTAAACCTCTGCCTTGTCTTTCACTTGGAGTAAGCCCACTCTGCCTGTTTTAGGAGGATCAAGAGTGAACCAGTGCAAGGATGTGCACTTCTAGTAATGGTGAATAGATATTTCAAACCTACTCATCTGCTAAGGACAACTAGAAAAATTGAATAAGAATTAACACAAACTGGGCTGGGCACAGTGGCTCATGCCTATAATCCCAGCACTTTGGAAGGCTGAGGCAGGTGGATCAAGAGGTCAGGAGTTCAAGGCCAGCCAGGCCAAGATGGTGAAACCCCATCTCTACTAAAAATACAAAAATTAGCCGGCCAGGGTGGCGGGAGCCTGTAATCTCAGGTACTCGGGAGGCTGAGGCAGGAAAATCGCTTGAACCAGGGAGGTGGAGGTTGTAGTGAGCCAAGAATGTGCCACTGTACTCTAGCCTGGGTGACAGAGCAAGACTTCATCTCCAAAAAAAAAAAAGAACACAAACTGGCAGCTAACAAGACATTGAAAAATTATTGGGCCAAATCCAGAAGACGGAAATTTGGAAATTGAAAGAATAAAATTTTGAATTTAAAGATGCTGTTCCCCTGGTTACATTTTCTGATTCCCAAAGAGGCTGAACTTATGACAGACTTATGAAACCCACTAGGTAGAAAAATCCAGGAGACAGCATCCTAAAACTAAGGTTGACCTTGACATTCAGAAGGAGGGTACATAGTCCAACTCACATAAATTGATCAAACCAAATCCTACAAAAACATTTCAAAAAAGGATACAGAGCAACAGCTCTCATGATCATAGATGCAGAAATATTAGCCATCCAAATCCCACATATGTATCTATGTGTCTGTATCATGTATGCACTGAATCTGTGCTTGTATATGTGCAAATGAACAGACGGATTCTAAAATGTAGTGAAAATGCAAAGGTCCAACATTTTAAGAAACTAAGAAACACTTTCTTCTTAAAAAAAAAAAAACAAAAACATTTCCACCTCATGTTTTGATAGAAATTTCTATAGATTTACTAAATCCACAAATAAAAATTGGATAAATTTATCATTTACAACATGCAGTTTTGAACTACAAATACATTGTGGCATGGGTAAATTAAGTGAATGAATAGTGGGTGGATGCAGTGGCTCATGCCTGTAATCCCAGCACTTTGGGAGGCCGAGGTGGGTGGATCCCTTGAGCTCAGGAGTTTGTGACCAGCCTGTGCAACATGGCAAAACCCCATCTCTACAAAAAATACAAAAATTAGCTGGGTTTGGTGGCGAGTGCCTGTAGTCTTAGTTACTCGGGAGGCTGAGGTGGGAGGCGTGGGGGCATCGAGGCTGCAGTGAGCTGTGATCATACCACTGCACTTCAGCCTGGGTGACAGAGTGAGACCCTGTCACAAAATCAACCAACTAACCAATAAACTGAAAACCAGATGCATTACTACACTTTTTGTTGTTGTTGTTTTTGTAGTGAAGGCACTTAAAATCTATTGTCTTGGCAAATGTTATGAATACAAGACATTGTTATTAACTATAGTTACTATATTGTACACTAGAGCTCTTGAACTTCTATCTTCTAACTAACATTTTGCATCCTTTGACCATCTCCTCCACGACCCTGCCACCCACTCTGCCAGTCCCCATTCTTGAAGAACAAGGAGTAATCTCTCTAGCAGATAAGAAGACCTGTTACAAAGTGATAGAAATGAATACCATGTGGTATTGGGTTAAAGGGGAAAAAACACAACAATGGAACGAAACATAATAGAATAGAATAGGATAAAACAGAATAAACCAATGGAAGTGTTGAGGACCTTACTACTTCGTATCACAAACTCACGCAAGAATAATAGTAACATGAGACTGATTTAGTCAGTACATAAAAAAACATAGTGTCTGTAAACTTTTCATTGCTTATAATTTGAATTTATTTAGCAAAATTTAGAAAAGAGGTATTTTGGGCAGAGTGGGGGTATAAGAGTATCAAAAAGACAGGTAAAGAAAAGAATCTAGAGTCAGTTAAAGCGCAATGTAGTTTGGAACACAAGACAAGAAAGGAACAATAAGCATAATTAGTAGATTATGACGCTCCCAGAGAAGACATGGCAGTGATTTTTAAAAAGAAAACAATTGAATTCAAGATGCATTTGACAAATAATTATTACGTTTCATTTTCAGAAAAAATAAAATCAAACTAGTTTAAATTGAATTTTTTTTACGATATGACTAGGCACGTGTCATCCTATACCATATATGCCACATTATGTCTATGATTCAGGGTCTTCAATGATGTGCGGACCTCATTTTCTTTCTCTGTCTTTCAGCTCTGTTGGATTCATGCATGCATGGAATGAATACATACCTTTAACAATCGGTATCTGTTATGTATTTTTTTCCCACTGTCCCATTAGCGCACAAAACACAAAAATTCCCTTCTGTGTGGCGCTTTCATTCTAGCCGGGAAATACAGACAATAACAAATAAGTGTAATAAATAAATACATTTTACAGTGTTTTAGGTGGCAGTAAGTGGTAAAAAGGTAGAATGGGGCAAAGGGGATTAGACTAGGAGTTCAGGTTACTGTTTTTAGTAAGATGGGCTTGTCTTCTTGGACAAAGACTTGATGAGGGAAGAAGTTGGCACGTGAACGTGTCTAAAGGAGTGGTGCAGCAAGACAGAGTTACTACCATCAGGGTGCAAAGGTAGTTAGTGTCTCCTGTGTTCTTGGCAGAATAAACTCAGAATAGTAGAAATTCAATTAGAAAGGTGATGGAGTCAGATGTGGTAGGGCCTGGTAGGCCATTGTGAGGAGTTTGGCTTTTACTTTGAATGAGATAAGGGGGATGTCGGAGGGGCAGAGGAGTACAAGATCTAACTTTTGCTTTAAAAGGATTACTCTAGCTGCTGATGAAAATAGGCTATCCAGGAGTCAATGTTAGAAGCGAAAAGAACAATTCGAAGGTTACCGGGGTTAATCCAGCTAACGATGATGGTGACTTCAATCATAAGAGAGGCAGTGGAATTGGTGACAAGAGGTATGCACATGCGATTCAAAGGCCATTGGGATTTTATGATTGATTGTATAGGAAATACAGAAAAAGAATTGAGAATAACTTCAAGAATTTTGACTTGAGTAACTGGAAGCCCACAGTTGCCATCAACTATGATAAGGAAGAATATAAATGGAATACTCTGGGGAAGAAGTGCAGAATCAGTAGTTCAGTTTTGGATATACTAATTTGGACATGACTATGTTACATTCTGGCAGAGGTATTGAGTAGGCAGTTGGATATATAAGTGCAGAGTTCAAGACAGAAGTCTTGGCAAGAGATAAAAAAAAAATTAGCGTCACTTGGATATAAAGGGTATTAAATCAAAGAGACTAGATTAAATCACCAAGGAATTGTGTGTTACTAAAGAGTAGATTAAAGACCGAGACAGGTCACTTTAAAGTTAGGAGTCTAGGGAGAAGCGAATCAGCACAAAAGACTGAGAACAAGTGATCTAGGAGCTAAGACAAAGGAGCGTGCGGTGAGGCCAAGTGAAGGAAGTGCATCACTGAAGAGATAGAGAACACCATTGTGAAAATGTGCTGTTACAAGAAGCTGCTGGTAACCTCCAGACAGGTACTTTGTAGGAGTGGGAAAGTGAATCATGATTAGAGATGGTTTGAGAGAGAAGGGACAAATTCAGGTAAAGAGGAGAATTATAATCTTTAGAGGAATTTTGCAGAAAATTGAGGCAGACAAAAGTGGTACTACCTGTTAGGGGAAATGACTTCAGAAGTTCTGTTTGATACAGAAGCAGATTTCACAAAACTTCTTTTTTTTTTTTTTCTTTTTGAGATGGAGTCTCTCTCTGTCACCCAGGCTGGAGTGCAGTGGCATGATCTCAGCTCACTGTCACCTCCAATTCCCAGGTTCAAGTGATGTTCCTGCCTCAGCCTCCAAGTAGCTGAGACTACCAGTGCATGCCACCACGCCTGGCTAATTTTTATGTATTTTTAGTAGAGACAGGGTTTCCCCATGTTGGCCAGGCTGGTCTCCAGCCTCTGACCTCAAGTGATCTGCCTGCCTTGGCCTCCCAAAGTGCTGGGATTGCAGGCATAAGCCATCATATCTGGCCACATAGAATTCTTATTTAATGTGACCTTTATAAAAGCCAATGATATGTCACCAAAATATAACTCTCTGAAGGTGAATTCGCTAAGGCCAGAACAATACTCCATAAAGTGTGTATGTAAAAGCTTTGTTAAAAATGTTTTTTGCATTATTACATCAAAAAGAATATGTTTATTTCCTGCTATACACAAATACATATAATGGGATCAAAAATTCATTCAATGAATGAATTCATTGAAATATATTATCCTTTACTCACTGACTTCAATTAAATATGTAGAATGCTTTGTGAAATCTAAGAATATAGATTTATAAAAGATAATACAAATACTCAGAAAAATACAGATATTCTCCATATGTTTATAATGCATTGTATGAAGTAATCTTTTCCCCCACTGTTCTTACCATACAATGGGCTGAGAAGTATCTAATATTAAACACCTACCCTTATATTACAAATTAGGAAATTGAGACTTAGTTTATGCAAAAAACAACCTGTATAAAGTCATAAAGATACTCTGCCTTCTTTCTAAAACCCTCAGTTAAATTTTAAATGTAAGGGATGAACACCTTTGGCATTTATGTTTACATTATTTAATTGAATTCACTGCTTGCTTTGTATTTTTTTCACACATGTATAACCACAGACTGAAAACTTTTTAAAAGGAGGAATTTTATTGTCATATTTCATACACTTGCCACATCAAATTTGGCACAAGTGTTCCACAAATGTTTGCTAACTTTATGAATAAACATTCTAAAATATTATGGTTGCTAGCTCCTCAAAGAAGCAAGGACTAAAAATCAGAAGATAATCGACTTCAGGGATAAGATATACTGAACTCAAATGTCTTTCTAGACATTGATTGCATGAAAAGTTATGCAACAGCTAAGGTACTGCAATAGCTCATTCTTTCCTGTCACCTGTTTCTCTCCCTAATTAAACCACTGTGACACTTGACAATTGGTGAAAGTATTTTTAATCTCTGTTCTTGCCAAATCTTTTATTATGGAACAGAAAACTTTCTTCTCCCTTCTCACAGTTACATTCAGTTCGTTTATTGGCAGAGGTGAGACAAAATGGACAGCAAGGTCAAAGGGGTTATTTGGAGAAAGGGAAATATAACATTGTTGCATGGTACCCACAGGAAATTTAGCCCCAGGGTACTTTTAACCTTTAATTCTTTTTTTCTTTTATCCTTAAGAGAGAGGGTCTGGCGCTGTTGCCCAGGCTGGAGTGCAGCGGTGTGATCATGGCTCACTGCAGCCTCAACCTCCAGGGCTCAAGTGATCCTCCTATCTCAGCTTCTGAAGTAGCTAGGACTACAGGCATGTGCCACTATGCCCAGCTAAGTTTTAAATTTTCTGTAAAGGTGAGGGTGGCTATGTTACCCAAGCTGGTCTTGAACTCCTGACTTAAAGCAATCCTCCTGCCTTGGCCTCCAAAATGCTGAGATCACAGGCATGAGCCACTGGGCCTGGCCTCATTCTTAATTCTTAATTGTAACTCTTAAGTATTGACAAAAACAACACGGAGCTCTTCGTCTTAACCTTGTTGACTTAAATTTCATCTGACCGATTACTCTCCTTCTATTTCATATTCTTCCTTCTTGTCTTTTGTTGCTGATTTTTAAATTTTTGTTTTCTGATATAAAATCTTTCAACTTCTCATTTTTTTCGCTCTCTAGCTATTAATAGTTTTTCTTGACAGCCCTGTGGGATTAATGACAGTTCTGTAAAATAAGCGTTTCATACGTAGCAGTCGTTTGAGAAATACTGCTTGAAGTAAATACTTGTAAAGACCTAAAACTTTCAGAGTTTCTGGCAGATAAAAAGTGATCTTGTTTGAAAAAAATGCATCATCTATGTTGGGAAACTATATATTTTAAAAAATACCTTTCGTTTACATTACTCATTGTGTGCAGTTACGAATACCACCTATGTTTATAACAGGGCAGATAAACTGCATTTTACTGATAGGCTACTATAGAAGCTGATCAACCCACAAAAGCCCCAAAACACATTTAATGACGAATTACATAGTAGGTGCTCAACGACTGTTGTTGATTAGCTGATTTACTGTGCTTGTTACTGATTCTCAGTTTCCTTGACATAAAATAATACAGTTTTCTCCTTTTTTATTGAGTATGAAATTCTCATAACTGTCTATCTAATGGAATAGATACCTGGGAAGCTTTTGTTTTCAAGTGTTATAAAGTGTCACAGTTTCTCAGGCATGTAGAGTTTTAATAATTGTTTCTGTAATGTTGCAAAGAACTTTCCCACAGCTCATTAATATCGGCAGGCTCCTGTACCTTCCTTCCTTTCCTTGACTTAATTAAGATAGCTCCATACTGAGAGTGAAAGAGAAAGGCCACAGTCTTATTTAACAGCACAACAGCTTAACCATAAGCCAACACCAATGAGGAACATTAACTGTAAATGATTACAGCTGGCTAGCCACAGAATATTTCACCAGCTGTGCATACTATAGCTTTGAAGTACTGAAGCGTAGCCCTCCCATGATGAGTGCTCAGCATCTTCACGTGTGAATATGTAGCAATATTTCCTCTCTAGCATACATTTACTCTAACTCCTTCTTTACAATGTTCTCTAGACTAAGCGTTTAAATTTCAAATGAAATTAAAAGCCTTCAGTGACTTGCCTTCAAATGACATTTTAGCTGGACGTAGTTTTACAGGTCAGGATTCAAGTCTGCTTCAGCCTCCTCTCTTGACACCTGACCTCATTTAGTCCATGAATCATCAGACTGAGCTACTCAGTGTGACTTTGCAGAGTCTATTATCTTTGCCTAGATATTCTTTGTATCAGTCTATTCTTGCGCTTCTATAAAGAAATACCTGAGACTGTGTAATTTATAAAGAAAATAAGTTTAATTGACTCACATTTCTGCAGGCTATACAGGAAGCATGGCTGAGGAGGCCTCAGGAAACTTACGATCATGGATAAAGCCGAAGAAGAAGGAGGCAGATCTTCCCACAGCCAGAGCAGGAGGAAGAAAGTGAGGAGGGAGGTGCTAGACACTTTTAAACAACCAGATATCGCGAGAACTCACTCTCTATCCCGAGAACAGCAAGAGGGAAGTTCGCCCCCGTGACCAATTCACTCCGACCAGGCCCCTCCCCCAAACTGGAAATCACAGTTGTACATGGGATTTCGGTGGGAACACGCATTCAAACCGTATAGTTCTTCCTCTCCTTTTCTACTTGGTTAGTTTTTGCTTATTTTCAGCTCAAATTTTGATGCCCCCATGAAATCGTTCCCTTTTTTCCTCAAAGTTAATTATTTCCTCTTACCGTATAGATGCCCCTGATAACATCATAATTGTCATAATCAGTTATTTGCCTGTTTCTTCCTCCTCAAGGGTGGAAATTAGAGTTTATACCTTGTCCAGCCCCAAGTATTTTGCCTTGTACATTGTGAATGCTCCATCAATACTTAATGAATGTGTGACTCTCGCCAGTGTTTTCATTTTGATATTATTTCATAAAATACTACTCTCTTATATCTGAAATAAAATTTTTCTTTATTTTATTGACCAAAATAGCGCATTATTTGAGGCACTCTTTTTGTCTTATATAAGAACTTGTAATTGACATGTGAGCATAGAAAGAACATAGAATCAAAGAAAAACAATAATGAACAATAATTAATCTATGACATGACTGTGGAAGATATTATACATCCCATATGAAAGTTTACTTTGCAAAACATATAGGAGGCTTCAGTTCCCCAGAGAGGCAATACAATATCCTTTTCTGGTAGTTAGGAACCTTGAAAGTCACAAAAGTCTTGTGAGCCTAATGAAATCTTTCTTAATGAAGTTTAATTCTGCTTCTTGGTTCATTCCTCAGGGGTAATTGATAGCGGCTGAGTCTCATCAATCAATTAACAAATTAGCAAGTACTATTTATTGAGCTCTTACTACATGGTCAGCACTGTAATTACAAAATTGGGAAATATAAGAAGTGTAACACATCATGATTTTGTTTTTTTGCAGTTTCCATTTACTTATGAGATGCTTCACGAAAAAATCATTCATTCATTAATTTAAAAATATTTATTGAGAATGTGATTTGTTTTAGGGACTGGGCAATGGGCTTGAGTTACAGGAAGAAGACTGCTGTCCATAAGAAATGCAGAAATACAATCTATCCCCTCACAAAATGTACTCTTTCTATTATGAGCACTTGTGTCAAACTGTCCTGAGTTTTGTTTGAAGCACAGATGTTGGCCATATTCTGTTGCTGCAGTAGAAATATGGGTGATAGAATGGCGTTGGTTGTTATATGATTCAGTAAACTGTTACCATAATACTAGTACATAGCAAATACCCTAAAAACTTAGTAGATTAAAAAAAAACCCTACTGATTATGTCTCTCAAACTAATAGGCAAGTTGGTTCTGCTGAGCTGGGCATGGTGGGGCTCACTCTTGTGTCTGTGGTTAGCTGTGGGTTGACGAGGTGGTATTGTTGACACTGGCAGGGCTTGCTCAGGTGTCTAGGGTTTCACCTACGATAACTGCCTAGACTGTGCTTAATGTGTCTCATCCTCCAGTCTCCCAGCCTGGCCATATTGGCATGTTCTCAAGTCAAAGGCAGAGGAGCAAAATGGAGAGAGGAAGAGCAGAAATATGCAAGGGTTTTTTCAAGTAGCCTTTGCTTGAATCAAAGTTACTACTATTCCATTGGCCAAAGCAAGTGGCTTGGCCAAGCTCAGAATGAGAGTGTATACCAAAGGGCATAGATACAGAAAGACATGAAAAATTTGGTCCACTAATAGAATCAATATGCCACACTAGAGTCACTAATCACTGAGAGTTAGGTTCCAAGCCAAAGGGACTAGAACCTTTATGTTAAAGATTTTTTTCAGTTACTACTGCTTTAAATACACAAGGTAAGGGAGGTTGGACTGATTCTGATTAAGCAGACGATGATCTAGTGGACACGACCAGAGGCTCACTAATCCCACATGAGCATCCCTGTAACAAGTAAGTCTTTCCGGGCAAAGATGAGGACTACAGGGGTATGAAGAATCTCCCCACCCCTTGCCGTATCACGGATCTTTCCCTGAAGCTCACGTGTGAACGATAGCTATGTAGACATTTCTCTGCGCCGGCTGCTGCCTTTATCAGGTTCTTTTTGGAAGGATAATTCACCATTATCATGCTTAATTGAGGGGACATCATGCCCAGGAGTTCGGAGTTACTGCATTTTTCAAGTGACATACTATTGTGACTTGAATTGGGTCCCTCCAAAAGATAGGTGGAAGTACTGACCCTCAGTACTTTAGCATGTGATCTTATTTGAAAATGGCTTGCAAATGAAATTGGTTATGATGAAGTCATCACGGAGTAGGGAGTAACTCAGTATGACTGGCGTCCTTATAAGAGGACAGAAACATGTGGAGAGAAGAATGTGAAGGAGCAGAGAAATGCAGGGAAAGATGACCATCAAATGACAGAGGCAGAGATTGGAGTGATGCGTCTACAAGTCAAGGAATGCTAAGGATTACTGATAAATGCCAGCAGCTGGAAGAGATGCATGGAACAGATTCTCCTTTAGAACCCTAAGAAAAAAGAAAAAAAAAAAAACTAACCCTGCGAACACCTTGACTTCAGATTTTTAGACTCTGGAACTGTGAGACAAGGAGTTTCTCTTGTCTTCAGGCACCAGTTTGTGGTACTCTGTTACAGCAGCCTTAGGAAACTGATACAGATTTTTGTTCCAAGAAGAGGGGTGTGGCTGTAACAAATATCTAAAATTGTGTAAGTGGCTTTGAACTTGGGCAATGGATAGAGGCTGAATTTTGAGGTGCATGATAGAAAAGCCTAGATTGCTTGAAGAGACTCTTGGCAGAAATATGAACATTAAAGGCAGTTCTGGGGCTCAGAAAGAAGTGAGGAGGGCTGCAGAGAAATCTTCTACCATCTCGGAGAATACACGAATAGAATGTTACTAAAAATAGGAAGGGTAAAGCTGCCTCTGGTGAGGTTTCAAGCACATCTGAGGAGCATGTTGTCGTAAAGTGGAGGAAACACAGCCCTTGTTATTAGGTGGCCGAGAGTATGACTGAGTTGTGTTCTGCTGTTCAGCAGTGAGAAGTAGAATGTGCAGGTAATGAACCCGGATATTTAGCTAGGGATATTTCCAAGAAAAATATGGAAGGTGCCACCTGGTTTCTCTTTGGTGCCTATTATAAACTACTAGAAGAAACAGATACAATGCAGAATTAAGTGGTAAGCAAAAAGGAGCCAGAACTTGATATTTTGGAAAAACCTTTAGCATATCCAGGTAGCATATTCTACTAACGGTCAAGGGTGTGCCTAGACAAGAGTTTGCTAAAGAGATTAGGTGTGTGACTCTTATATCCAATCAACCATTCAACCATCTCAGCAGATGCTAGGAACAGAGATGCTGTTATCCAGGAAATATCTGTGGAGAGTCCTCGTATCTAATGGTGTGGATCTCTTATAAGGCCAGCATCTACAGGAGAACAACCAATAGGGTCAAAGACCACATTTTTGAGACCTTTATACTAGCAGAAACACAGCCAGCCTGGACTGAAAGGGACAGAGATGGAATAAAATGAAGGAAGAATGACTCAGGGGGCAGAGCTATGAATGCAGAGGCCAGAAAGGGTACATAACCAGAAGACAGGGCTCCTGCCTCCTTAATTCCAGAAAATCCTGCTGCCACCGAGAGCTGAGGGGATGGGGCCGCCCTAGCAGTCCCAGAAGACAGAACATGAAGCCTCAGTAAATTATTCTTAGGCCTTGGAACCCAGTGGAATTTGTCCTGCTGGGATGCAAACTTGCCTTAGACCGGTGCCTCCTTCATTCCTTCCAATTTCTCCCTTTTGGAATGGGAATATCTATTCTATGCCTGTTCCACCACTGTATTTTGGAAGCACATAACTTGTATGGTTTCATGGGTCCATAGATGGAGAGAGGAATTTTGCCGCAAGATGGAGCCTACCTAGAATCTGACTTGTATGTGGGTAGGATTTGGATGATTTAGATCATGAGAGCTAGTACTTTTTTAGTTGGCTATATTTAGATGATGCTTAGAATTTGGTCTTAGAATTGATGCTGGAATAGGTTAAGGCTTTTGAAGATATTGGGATGGAAGTGGATGTATTTTGCTTCCAAGAAGGACATGAATTTGGGGTGCAGGGACAGAGGGCAGATGGTTATGGGTCTTGCGTGCCTCAAAAAATATATTGAAGCGCAAGCCCTCAGTAGTCCAGAATGTGGCCGTATTTGAAAATAGGGTCATTACAGATGCTGTTAGTTAAGAAAAGGTAATACTGAAGTATGGTGGAACTTTAATTCAATATGACTGAGGCTGTAGACTGAATGTTTGTGGTCCTCCACTCATTTGTTAAAATCCTAATCTCCAATGTAATGATATTAGGAGGCGGGGCTTTGGGAGGTGATTCTGTCATAAGGGTAGAGTCCTCATGAATGGGATTAGTGCCCTAATAAGAGGAGACATGGGATAACATATTCTGTCTCTCGCTTGCTCGTTCCATTATGTTGGGATACAAAAAGATAGCCCTGTAAACCAGAACCAGGAAGAGGGATTTCACCAAGAACCCAACCATATTGGCACCCTGATCTCAGACTTTCCACTTCCAGAACTCTGAGAAATAAATATTTGCTGTTTAAGTCACCCAGTCACTGGTATTTCTGTTACAGCAGCCTGAACTAAGGCAAATGATATCCTTAGAAGAAGAGAGAGACATGGGAGAATGCGATGTGAAGACATAGAGAAACACAGGGAGAAGATGACCATGAGATGGCAGAGGCAGAAATTGGACTGTTTCGTCTACAAGTCAGGGAATGCCAAAGATTGCTGCCAAAATCCTACTAGGAAAGAGGCATGAAACAGACTCTCCCTTAGATCCCTCAGAAAGAACCAGACCTGTGGACACTTTAATTTCAGATTTCTACCCTTCAGAATTGTGGCAGAATAAATTTCTGTTGTTTTAAGCCATCCAGTTTGCAGAGGTGGGTTTGGAATAGAGTAACGGGTGGGACTAGCCCCAGGAGAGCTGTCCTGGGCATGGTAGCAATGTCTGAAGCCTGCCAGAACTAGAGCCACTATTTGATCTTTTTTTCTCTGTGACCACCTCTCTAGGTATGGCATAGTGTGGGCGGCAAGCCACCCAGGTGCCGAGACAAGAGATCAAGGGCACGAGCTGTTCCAACATAACAAAATATATAAAATAAGAATAGTCATACTAGATATAGATAATAGATATGATTATGTATAATTATCATTAATAGTTTATAGCAATTACTCTTTAATATTATAATAATCCTTGCTCTGCAATTATAACTTAGGAAAAACCAGGCCATACAGAGATAGGAGCTGAGGGGACATAGTGAGAAGTGACCAGAGGACAAGCGTGAGCCTTCTGTTATGCCCGGGCAGGGCCACCAGAGGGCTCCTTGGTCGAGCGGTAACGCCGGCGTCTGGGAAGACGCCCGTTGCCAAGCGGACCGTGGTCTAGCGGTAGCGTCAGTGTCAAGGAAAAACACCCGCTACTTAGCAAACCAGGAAAGGGAGTCTCCCTTTTCCCAGAGGAGTTCGAAGAAGACTCTACTCCTCCACCTCCTGTGGAGGGCCTGACATTAGTCAGGTCCACCTGCAGTTATCTGGAGGACTAACCGTCTCCCTGTCATGTTGTGTTTCAGTGGTCATGCTCCTAGTCCGCCTTCATGTTCCATTCTATACACCCGGTTCTGCCTTTTAGATAACAGCAACAAATTAGTGAAAGTACTAAAAGTCTTCGATATGCAAAAATAATGGTGTAACCTGTCTCTCTCTCTCTCCTCTCTTTCTCTCTGCCTTGGCTGCCAGGCAGGGAAGGGCCCCCTGTCTGGTGAACAAGGGACCCACGTGACTTTACCTATGATTGGAGATGGCTCTCACTCCTTACCCTGCCCCTTTTTCTTGTATCCAATAAATATCAGCGCAGCCTGGCATTCGGGGCCACTACCGGTCTCCACGTCTTGGTGGTAGTGGTCCCCCAGGCCCAGCTGTCTTTTCTTTTATCTCTTTATCTTGTGTCTTTATTCCTACAATCTCTCGTCTCCACACACAGGGAGAAAAACCCACCAACCCTGTGGGGCTGGAACTTACAGCATAGCTTTTTAAAAATTCTCAAAACCCACGTCTTATTTAGACCATTCTCCCGGGACTATTGGAGCTTTTCATTCACTGTGCACCTGTGCTTCTAAGAGGGTGCCAACATCAGTGATTCCAGAGTGACTGGCTCACAGTATTTTCACTTTGACTGTTTTTGGTTACTTCACTGGCTTAAACAAAATCACATATTTCATGTCTATGCACCTTCTGGTGTGGCCACTTATTAACTATCCATCCAAATAATTTCACCTTTTGAGGCTTTCAGCAAGTCGTACCTCCTCTGACATTTGGGCAAGCAGTGAAGCCACTGTAGAATATGTATACATCTGCAGCCTCTTCTCCCTTCTAACTCCTTCAACATTTGTTACAAGTGCCCCCACGAGAGCCTGCTGTCTTAGCTTGTTCTCAAGCTACCAAAGGGGATTAGGATTCTTGCCTTGCAAAGTTTCACTTTTTTTTAAATAGCCCCAAGGTGCCTAGTACATTGTAGGGAACATATTGGTGCTGTTAACTTGCTGATTAACTGATTCTTGACCTTTTCATCAGAGAAAGGCTTGTCATAAATCTGTGGAGAAAATTCTCTGTAGGTTTGTTTATAGGTGGTGGTGTTGCAGTGGGGAAGGGTATATAGAAGGGAGGGAAAATGCATTACACAGAGCTAGCAAGGCAGCTGCCTCTACGGTCCAAGGACTGTCTGTCCCAGAAGTCTACCAAAGGGCCTGGAATGGTTAACATGAGTGTCACTTAATGATTTTTGAGAGCTACTCAATTTCACCTTGTAAATGGTGACCTAAAAGATTGGGAAACTACCACAGGAGAAATGCTATTGTGTGAGTATTCGTTCATTGCTTCAGTAGTATGCAGCCCAGAAGGAACAAAAGGTGAGGAAGTGAAGTTCCAATCACGAAGAAATAGTTATTGAGTAAAAAAAATAAAAAATAAAAATCTCCCTTACCTCCAGGAGGTAGTCTTTGAATGACTGAAGGCATTTTGGGGCCTCAAGAGCGAATGGAGGTTAATCAGCAGGAAGATAGCAAAAGTCAAAAGGTAAAAGGAGAAGCTATAGGGAACGTATTGCCGTATTGCTCTTTTTTTTTTTTTTTTTTTTTTTGAGATGGAGTTTTGCTCTTGTGCCTAGGGTGGAGTGCAATGGCACAATCTTGGCTCACTGCAACCTCTGCCCCCAGAGTTCAAGCGATTCTCTTGTCTTAGCCTCCCAAGTAGCTGGGATTAAAGGCACCCACCACCACGCCTGTCTAATTTTTTATTTTTAGTAGATAGGGGTTTTCACTATGTTGGTCAGGCTGGTCTCGAACTCCTGACCTCAGGTGATCCACCCACCTTGGCCTCCCAAAGTGCTGGGATTACAGGCGTGAGCCACTGTGCCCAGCCCAAAATTTGCCAATTTCTTAAGGCCGACACATGGTGGGAAAATTGAGGTGTCCACAGTAAGGACCATTTCTTTCCCATGATGGGGCTTCCCGTAGTTTCATGGCACAAATGTCTGGATTCCTGCTTCATTTGTGAAAGCTTTAACATCACAGAAAATTAACGATGAATGCGTTTTTTATCATCTTTTTTTTTTTTTAACTGAGCCCAGGGAGCTTTTCATAGAAGCAATTAAAAGCATCTTCAGCTTTGATTCACTTCTTTGCAGTATTTTGGTTTTAAATCAGACACTTGAGTCTTCTATAAAAATAGCCAGCAAATTTCACAACCCCAAATATACATTTTAAAGTCTAAATGTCCTCAAATTATATTTAGGACAAATCAGGATTAGCTGCAGTGTGTAAGTTATAAAAAGTCCCCATAAATTAGGAGGATATTTTAATTTGGAATTATTAAGTGATTTTTAATCAAATCAAAGTATTTTGTACTAACATGAAACTTCACTATAAGAAAAGTACTTTTTGATGACAATATTTTTCTTCATGTTTAAATAAAAAGGAAAACTAGATTTTTGAAACAGCAGGTAACCCTTGAAGTACTAACATTACTCCCAAAGAAAACATCCAGTCATTTGAGATTTGTATTGCTCAGAAATAATCTCATAAAATTAAGGACGCTGGAATTGCAAGTCTCTGATCTAAACGGATTTTCGTGTTTGTCCGGATCTTTCTGATTTATGAAGACTGTAGTTTGAAACTGTTAAATTAACTTTAGCCTAAAGATGCATTGTTAAATATTTTTAGGTTTGGCCTAATGATTTCTACAAACATAGTGAACTGTGAGTTAACTAGAGGTGGAAGCCGACCGTAACCTACTCTTGGGCCAATCGCAGAGCGTTGGCCAATCACAGGTGGCCAACTGTTGTAACCGAGTTAAAATAAGACAAATGGTGTGCTGTAACCAACCCAGCTGTTTCTGTACCTTACTTCCATTTTCTGTATATGGCTTTCCTTTTTCTGTTTGTAACTATTATCTGATCATGTGGCAGCCCTGGAGTTGCTCTGAACCTGTTTTGGTTCTGGGGGCTGGTGTATTTGTGAATTGTTCTGCGATCAATTGAACGCTGTTAAATTTAATTTGTCCTAAATTTGTCATTTAACAAAACTATGTTAAACAAGATAGAAAATCTGCAGTTTGCAAACATCAGGCAGATAACACTCCTCTAAACCTTTGGTATGGCAATGTTAAGTAACTGGCCTTTCCCAGTCAATCATTCATGCTGTTGATGTCATGTTACCTAGTTGTTACCGTGACTATTTTCCTGAATACTACAAGAAACTGGAATATAACACATTCCTTTCTGTGATGGTATTCAACCACCAGCCAAGAGATAAAGTGAATTTTAATTGAAGAGCGTCTCTGAAAACTTCTCCATTTTTCTGTCTTAAAATATTGTATTGCAGATCCCTGAGAAAATGAATGTACTCTCTTTTAAAAAATATAAAATATGATATCAATGTTTAATAGACAGAGAGACACATTCCTCCATAATTTTAGCCCCTCTGCCCATGTCAAGCTGAGGATGCTAAATAGGTACGGCTTTTCATTCAGAAGAAAGGCAGGCAGCTCACAGAAGCATCCCTCCTGGCTATTTTGTAAGCCTAATACAATTCTCTCTGTTTTCTTGACATTTGCTTTTGACACCCCAACCAGTTTCTTGTCTTGTTTAGGATCCCTGTGGAGTCAATCTAAAGGCAGAATGAGAAGAGAAAGGAGTCCAGTTGTTAAGCAGTGGCCGATAAAGATGACCTACATTCCTGCTCCTGATGCTTAGGCCCGTCAACCTGGAGTGGGTCCGTGTAGGTCATTGCAAGGAGTGCAAGACGCAGAACTTGTCTACAATAAAGGAATTTTCAAGGTGCTTTGGGAATAGTTTCTCTTGCTGAAAGAAATAAGCCATCTCTGAAGGAAAGAAAAGAGAAAGGTTTCGAAATAAAATATAAACTCCCTCCTGTGCATTTAGACTCTGAAGTCTGCAGGTAAACAAGACAGCAGGGAGCATTTCCACACAGTGTGAGGAGAGAAGCAAGGAGCAGAGATTACCACTTGTTACAGCACTTGACATTAATTAAACCTGTTTTAAAAAAAGGAAGTATAAGATTATTTTTATATTGCATGCAATATTTACATTAATTATGCCAAATGCTGAAACTGTTTTCCATAACTAACTCATCTGGACTCTTCATAAATTCATGAATTTTGGAATCCAACAGGATACGTCCGCAAAGGAGTGTAGCGTGGCTTTACTCTAAATGTGAAATTGAAAAGCCCTGCTGGAGAGAGGTAGTCCTTCCTTTCCACATCAAATTCTGCTTCTGTTTCTTTCTCCCCCGCGGAATCATTACTGAGCAACACTCCTCTATGGCATACAGGGGTAGGGAGTCATCTTCTCTGCTTTCTCAGCGTGTGGCCCGGAATATTATTTTCTGGGACTGTAACCCTGACCAAGGGCTACTTCCTGTTTTGCATTGGTTCCCTGTATCCATTGAGTTCCAGTGCTTCCAATTATTAGGTTGGTGCGAAAGTAATTGCAAAAGCTGTAATTGCAATGGCAGTAATTGCAAAGGCAGAACTGCAATATGAGCATAGTAAGATAGCAATGGAAATCATTCCATAGCTCCCAAGGATCCCTGCTCCCTACTCCATTCAGGCATCAGCTTCTCTTCCAGGCTCTTGTACCTACTTCTTCTCCCCATGCCTCTTCACACATGCCAATTGCTTGACCTGGAAGACTATTCCCTCTCTTTTTTGCTTCATTACATCAATTCCAACTTCCCATATCTCTATAAACTTTTTTTTTATGGAACACAGCACAGTGACAATTACATGTTTGTGAACATGATTTTTTGATTAACTTTGTTTCCGCTATTGGAATGTGAGCCTCACAGGGGCAGAGGTAAGTCTGCTTTGGTTCACCAGTGTATCTCAGGGCCTCACATTAATCTCAGAGGCCCTGGCCTAGAAAAGGTACATAAAAATGTGTGAGATAAATGAGTAGGTAGATCAATGGAGGAAATAAATGAATGAATAAAAAATGTTCTTTTCATTTTAAGTATTGCTTCCACATTTTGTCTCAAATTGTTCTTCTGCGCATAACGCCCTCTGGTTTTTCAATCTTTTGATTACTTTCTTGCATCAGTTGAGAAAGGTCAAGCCCTGCCTCCTGCATGAAGCACTTCTTTCTTCAATGTCACATATCACGGATATATGTGACTTTGCATTTTATGGTAACTTATTCCACAGCTCCCCCCCAACACTTTGAAAATTTGCCTTCCCTACAAAAGTGTGGGTTTGTGATGATACAGATACTTCCCATCATGCTGAGGACAACACCTGACACATACATAATGCACAAATAAACTTGGTCTGTTTCTGGGTTTGAGATTCTCAAGCTATATGAAGTGGTACATTTATAGCTATAAAGATTACTGCTCCTGTCTTTAAAAATATGGGTTGGACTGAGTTAGGGAAGGGAGTTTGGGGTAATGGCACAGGGAGGATTGCGTCTGTGAATACCCAAAATATGAGACAGGTCTCAGTTAATTTAGAAAGTTTATTTTGCCAAGGTTGAGGACGCTCCCATGACACAGCCTTAGGAAGTCCTGGCGACATGTGCCTGAGGTGGTCGGGGCACAGCTTGGTTTTGTATATTTTAGGGAGCCATGAGACATCAATCAATATCTATAACAAGTACAAGTCAAAGCAGGGGAGGAGCTTCCAGGTCACAAGTGCGTGAGAGACCCGTGGTTGCATTCTCTTGACTTTCTGATAAACCTCTCCAAAGCAGGCAATCAGAATGTGAATCTATCTCAGTGAGCAGAGGGATGACTTTGAATACAATAGGAGACAGATTTGCCCTGAGCAGTTCCCAGCTTGAATTTCCCCTTTAGCTTAGTGATTTGGGGCATCCTAAATATTTTCCTTTAACACATCTGTCTAGTTAAGTCCAGGTAGGAAAACAGAAAGCACACAAGTTATTGTAACAAATGATTTAATACAGGGAAATGGTTAACCACCTATGAGGAACTGAATAAGTGAAAAGGGAGCAATAAGGTAGCATAGTGTAAAAAGTAAAGAGAGTTTCCTCTTCAAAGACTTTCCTTCCCGTCTAATTAGGAATAAATAGTAACTTCAACTTCTCTTAGAAGCAAAATTTATTCAGAGACCTGTGCTAGCATTCTTAAATATCTGCTAGCTGTAATAAAGAAATCAATATACTTTATGTTCCTAGCTCCCACAATTTAGCGTAAATATTGCCCTGTCATGCTTATACTGATCCAAGCAAGCATTACATCATAGCCTGTTCCTCTTTCTTATTTAAAAGTGCTTTTACCTCTCTCAGCACTCCACAAGTTACCTCCTCCTTTCTTTATTCTCCTCTACATTTGCCTCTTTTAAAAAGTTCTAAGTTGCTAGCCAATCGGGCCAAATACAGAACGTCAGGTCTCATTCCAGCCAATGGAAACCAGACACAGCAGTAGGGAGGACGCGTCAGGTTAAAAATGACCCTGTCTCCTTTGTTTGGTGTACTCTTGTGGCAAAACTGCTGGTGAGTGTACCCTTTCCGCAGGAAGTAAAAATCGCCCTACTAAATAAATTAAATTTATGTTCAAGTGCTATTTCTTTATGGCACTGAAAAGCAAACATTTCAGACAATAGCAATAGCAAATACAGGTGGCAACTGCCATTCTCAGGGCTGGAAACAGAGGGAAGAAGTTGGAGTTACTGGAATCTAGAAGTTTAGAGGAGGGGCTTTCTGAATCTGAGACTCTGCTCTCCAGGGAGATTATGCTGTTTGATTGGTGCTGGTATCTCATAAGAGTTACAAGGAGGCTGGTCTTGGAGTGAGCAAAAGGTTGAAAACTGGAACCGACTGCTACTGGAATGATCTGTGACTGCTGGGATGATGCTGATAGGAACAGGAAGCACTAGTGGGTCTCTCTCCCTTTATCTGCCTTTTCATCTTCATCCTAATGGCAGAGTGTAACAACTTTAAAGGCAAAGTGTAGCTTGAAGAATTTCCAGCCTGAGCATTACAGAGTGGAATATAAATGGGTAGGTATAGGGCTGAGACACAATAGCTTAATAACTGACACAGGGAGTTAGAGGAAGAATGAAGCCTCCTGTTCCAATAAACTGCCAGAAATAACACAGACACTTGGAAAAATATATGTAACATAATAACTCATATTTAAATAATTCAGTATAATATGACCTTTAATAGTTGCTGTTTTTAACATAGAAGTTTCTACATAATGATTATTTTGGTACTAGTTTGTTACTCTTTCCACAGAATCATAATTGGTGGCTCACACCTGTAATCCCAGCACTTTGGGAGACCGAGGTGAGTGGGTCATCTGAGGTCAGGAGTTTGAGATCAGCCTGGCCAATATGGTGAAACCCCATCTCTACTAAAAATTACAAAAAAAAAAAAGTTAGCTGGGAGTGGTGGCACATGCCTATAATCCCAGCTACTTGGAAGCCCAAGGCAGGAGAATTGCTTCAACCTGGGAGGTGGAGGTTGCAGGGAACCTAGATCGTGCTACTGCACTCCAGCCTGGGTGACAGAGCAAGACTCCATCTCAAAAAACAAACAAACAAACAGAGAAACAAAAACACAAAAAAACAAAAACAAAAACCTTTTTCTTCTGGTCAGAAAACATTTATTAGTAGAACATTTCAGGATCATGAATAAGTACTCAAATTATGAGAATAAAACTTATACAATTAAACATTAAAACTGTGTGAAACAAGTGACTCACTTTTGTCTTTTATCAGGTATTTGTCAAGGTGCTAACATTGTACTCCTGAGTGATAGGATGGGGAGGGGAGCATATCAATTTCTAGTACTATATTTCCCAGCCCTTCCAAGTCTTCCTGGATATTTTCTGTCCCAGGCCTCCTCCCACCCTCCACCATTCCACATACACACTCATATCCAATCTCCACCTTCCTCTACCCTGTTCTGCATCCCAGGAGATGGACACCTAGAGACTTCATCACTGCTATGGTCTGAATAATGGGTCCCCCCAGATTCATATGTTGAAACTTAATCCTCAATACAATAGTATTAAGAGGTGGGCCTTTGGGAGGTGATTAGGTAATGAGAACTCTGTTCTTATGAATGGGATTAGCACCCTTTTAAAAGGGGTTGGAGGAGGCTTGCTTCCCCTTCCACCACATGAAGACATAGCAAGAAGATGCTGTAAAGAGAAACAGGTTCTTAGCAGACACAGAACCTGCTGGTGCCTTGACCTTGAACTTCCCAGCCTCTAGAACTGTGAGAAATTCCTGTTGTTTACAAATTACCCAGTCTATGGAACTTTGTTATAGTAGCCGAACAGACTAAGATAATTATCCAAACTCCCTTGCCACCTGGGTTCCAGTTGGATTTGACCAGTGGGATGCACTAGCAGGAGATCAGAGGAGGGTAAGAGAGGAAGGCTGAGAAACATCTTCCTGACTTCCTGTTCAGCTGTTTTGTTGCAGTGGCCACCATCTCTTCTTGATTACTGCACCTGTTGTGTGGCCCTTTGCCATGGCTTAAGTACTCTGTGGGTTCCAATAATGCTATTTCTTCCCCTGAACCCTTTGCCCTTAAGGGTAGCAATGGCTTTCTGCTCTTGGTGGTCTCCGAGCATCTCAAGTTCTTTGTATTTTACCTTAGCACTTTCCATGCCTCTGCAAGTATTCTTTGCCTTGAAGTCTTTAGACTCATTGGAGGTGGATAGTGTTCCATCAGGAATCTGAAGGGTTGAACAGAAGCATCATCTAGATGCCGGTTGTAACATCTGAAATAAGTATTGGCTTTATATATTTATTTGTGCAAGTTTAAAATTTATTTTTGAATTGATACATAATGATTATACGTATTTATGGGGTACACAGTAATGTGTACATAAACAGTACAGTGATCAGAGCTGGGTAATTAGCATATACATCATCTCAAACATTTATCATTTCTTTGGGTTAGGAACGTTCAATATCCTCTCTTCTACTGATCTGAAAATATATAATAAAGTTTTTTTTTGACTAATGTTTGTTTCAATAACTGGACTATATTCTATCTGGAGGACAGGAAATGTAACTATCATACTCCTCACTATTCACTTATAAACAGTGCGCCACACACACAGCAGTTAATAAATATCAGTTAATAAGAGATTTCATTAATATTTATTGCATTTATTACACACTATGTATACTTCTTAGCATTGGGAGTACTATAGTGAGGAGATAAGAGGCTATGAAGAAAAAGCTGTCATCATAAGGAGGTAGAGAGTTAAGGTGGAATAGCTGAGTATGACTGGAATTACTTTCATTAGGTGGTCAGGGAATGTCTCTTTATGAAAGGTAATATTTGAGCAAAAATATAAATAAGAGTCAAGTAAATTAAGTAACATGAGAGATGAACAACCCCCACTAAAACCTGCAATAGGCAAGATGCTGTGTTTGACAATGAGGTTTTTTTTAAGCATAAGAAATTCATGGCTATTAACATGAAGAACAGTTAGCATAACAAGGTAAAGTCAAAGGTATATTATTAAATGTGTAATGAGTGACAGAGATGACGTGTGCTAAAAGAGTCTGAAGGAGGCAAGAAATTTGGAGAAATATTAAAGGCAGAGGAAGGTCTCAACTGTGGCAATATACTTAGATATAAATATAGGACAAGGACATCACCATGAAGGTAAAAACTTCAGCCAAGATCTAGAGGCAGAAATGCTTGCTTTGTTGCAGTAAAGAGGTAGTGAAGGGAGGTGGAAAGTCAGTTACATAAAGGCAGGAAAGTCAGACGCCTTCAATTTAATTATGCATAATCCTTGAAGTGGAATGTAGAGGAATTACTTTGCAGGAGGATTGGCAACTCTGCCTTAACTTTTTAAGCCCCAGTCCTATTGTTCTAGCTTATCTTTGCATAGAGCAGGTACATTTTGCAATCTAGAATAGCAACAAAAAAAAAAAGAAGAAGAAGAAAAAGAAGAACCAGAGGACAAGACAAAAGCAGTGTCCAAGAGAGTACATCAGATCACAACAAGGAAACCAAGAAGAAGGAGAGGCTTGACCACGGGTCACGAAGTCAGGAAGCTTAGAAGCCACGTTGTAGGGGACGCTGTGATGTGCTGTCCAGGGATTCCCTTCAGGACCAGGCCTCTCATTTCCCCAGCTTCCAAGAGTGTTGTCTACTGACTGTTCACAGCTGAATTTATCTGCTGAAATTGTCCTCATTGAAGGATGCTGCTTTAGTATGGTAGCACCCTTGCACCCAATGACTAGTCAATGCAGGGTACAAGATTTCAGACTCCTCACTTCAATTCAGGATAACTCTGAAGAGCCCTTCTAATTCCATTGATCCCAATAGGATCTGCCGAGAACTCCACTGCAACAGCGTTATAGTTCAACCTCTCCCTCCGCTCCATTCTGCTTCTCTTTCGCCTTTCTCTGAAGAGCTCCTTATAAACCTCCTGCATGCAATTCGCCACCTTAGAGTCTTTTTCCTGGAAGAACTGATCTATAAAAGCAGGCTGACACAGGAACTGAGCAGGAATGAAAGAGTAGGATAAAGTGGATCAAGCGGAAAGACTTAGAGAGTTGCCTTTTGTACATGGGGTTATGATGAAGATGATTAATTTTATTGGCTACCAGTCAATGATAAAATTGGTTTAAAAGTGGTTTAAAGGCTTAGGATCAGCATAGGTAATTTTCTTCTGGGGATCAGCTTGCCCTAAGATGCCCCACAGAGCTGCATACATCACAGTTCTTGAGAAAAAATGATAAAATCATGGGCTGGTTGGGTCATCAAATGGCTTCAGTACCTATTCTTGATTGTCTTAGACTTTATGTAGAACGATTCTAGATGTGAAACTATATAACTTTTCATACATAGGAAGCAATTCATCATTCTAAAGTTTCTTAGTCTTTGAGAGTAGAAAACAACAAGAAGCTGTTGGTAACTCATGTTTCATTTTATTGTTTAGCATCAGTACTTAAAAAAATTCAAACGTGGTTGTTCTTTTATTTTTTGAACTCCTTGTACACTAACATTGTTCTGATGTCTGCTTTCTTGACTTGGAGATTCAAACTCAATGTGATTATTTTGAGTAGAAGGAAGAATAATATAGAACATTATATCCAAAAGTTGCAGAGTATAAGATCTGGAAGAAACTTTAAAAATAACAAAAACTAGAATAGCTGTAGTAAATACAGTCATGATACAAATGTCATAATTTTTTTCTAGCTCAGACGTAATAATTCATTTTAGGAGAACAATGATATACAAAAAAAATTCTTGTCAAGTAATTTTGGGGTTTATCTCATATATGTTTTGTGAAAAAGTCGTCTTGGCTTTGCCATAGTGTTACACATTTCCCCCTTATCTCCAATCTCATCTTGGAGCTCAAAGAGGTTGCTTTGAAGCCATGCTTCAGAGATGCCCTCCAAAGACAATGTTGCTTCGGCTGGTGCTCATTAAAGGTGGCTCCATTACTGCTTCTGTTTGTGTTGACCACATGGAATCTGCTAGGTACCTGATATCTGTCTACAAAGTACCCTCCCTAGAAGCTATGCAAGCCACTTTACCAATGCTAGATCCACTGATGTAGAGTCCACATTTTTAATCTCTTTCATCGCAGCCTCCTCATAACTCTAAAATGAGTTTAAGGAAACTGGAGTAGGAACACATTGAAAGATTTGTATAAGTTGTATTGAGAATCCCTGTCCTACTCAGTCTTGGCTTTTGATGCTTATTATGCCTGGCCTTTTATTACTATCATAAAGAGAGTATAACATAGTAGTTATCAGCAGGAATATTGATTTAAGCCATTCATGGTTTTGAGACCCAGCTCTGCTATGGACTAATGCCTCCATTTCGACACAGATCTTTGGAAGTCTCTCAAAGGTTGTTTCTTTATCCAGAAAGTGGACACAATCATAGTTGTGAACATCAGATGAGGTATTGTGTTGTTTCCCAAAACTTCTAGATTTAGTGAATCGCTAAAATAACACAAAATAAGGGGAGGAGGGAGAGCAACAAAGGTTTGCCAAGTAACATTATCTACTATTGCCTCAATTCCATGAGAGAAATTACAGTTTATCATCAAACACATAAAATATACAACTGCATTTATCAAGGAAAAAATTGGGAACTTTTTAGGTCTCTCACTCTCTGGCATACGTCTCCACATCTAGCTTTATATTCTTATACATCCTTTAGATGTGGTCTCCTTTGAAACATGTGTCTGATCCCCTTTAAATAAAGGATCTTCTGCAAACCCTACATTTGCTTCTGGGCGTGATGTTTTGGTTTTGCAAGACCCTTGGATATGGATATCTCCAGGGGCATCCTGAGCTCGAAGTAACATACTTCCAGAACCAGCCCTCAACAAAAGTCTGCCTTAGCTCAATCAGCCCTAGGCCTTCCAAGATACAGGGTAAAACTTAGCCCAGACTGTCAGAATGAGACCCTGGCCATGCCAACTGCTCTAAATTCTAAAATCCACATCATTGATTCAGGCTTAGTATGTGCCATTGAATTTCATCATCCATCTTACCACAGTGGCAGTGATATAAGGGTCTACATGCCAGAATGAAAGGCAGAACTAGATTTTAGAACTAGATAGAGAAAAGCTTAATTATGTTTATAGCATAAATCACAAGTATGGTCCAGATACTGATAATGCATCAATTTATTTTCTAATAAATAAAAATGCTTAGAGGTGATGGAGTGCTTTTCATCTTGAGAGCAATTTATGAACATTGACTAATTTATCATTATTTACATGCCAATTAATTTTCACTACCCTGAGGTAGAAATTGTAATTAAGCCAGACTGGCAGATGGCAGAAAAAAACTGGGGAGAGAATGAAGACCAAATTGTGAGTTTAATAGTCCTGACTTAAGTGGATATTTACTGTTTGTATTAGTCCATTTTCTCACTGTTGATAAAGATATACCCAAGACTGGGCAATTTACAAAAGAAAGAGGTTTATTTTACTTACAGTTCTGCATGGCTGGGGAGGCCTCATGATCATGTTGGAAGGTGAGGAGGAGCAAGTCACATCTTACCAGGATGGCAGCAGGCAAAGAGAGAGCTTGTGCAGGGAGACTTTCGTTTTTAAAACCATCAGATCTCATGGGACTCATTCAGTATCAGGAGAACAGCACAGGAGAGACCCACCCCCATAATTCAATTGCCTCCCACTGAACTCCTCCCACAACACATGGGAACTATGGGAGTTACAATTTAAGATGAGGTTTGGGTGGGGAAACAGCCAAACCATATCATTGTTCAATTGAAATCCCTTAAAATAAAATCTGTGGTGGATATTTTGCTAAGATATTATTCCATATACTGACAGGTCATTCACTGGTTTACTATCATCCTCACCTCTTCCCTCATTCAACAATTTATTTACTCAATTCATTCTTTTAACCAGTGTTTTTGAAGTACTCTAACAGGTACTAACATAAAAACTTGAGTAACTTGAGTAAGATATATTAGCCATTCTCAAGAAGTTCATGGTTATATAAAAGAAAACAATTTTAGCAAATAATGGCAAAATGGTTTTATAATGACTATAGGATAAGTAAGAAGTGAGTTATCAAATCAAACTGGATAGTAGGGACAGTAAAAGCTCCCTGGGTAAGATGTTGCTTCCGCTGTTGCTTTTTTTTTTTTTTTTTTTTTTTTTTTGAGACAGAGTCTCACTTTGTTGTTCAGGCTGGATTGCAGTGGCACAGTCTCAGCTCACTGCAACCTCCTCCACCTGGGTTCAAGCAGTTCTCCTGCCTCAGCCTCTTGAGTAGCTGGGATTACAGGCATGTGCCACCACACTCAGCTAATTTTTGTATTCTTAATAGAGATGGGCTTTTGCCATGGCCAGGCTGGTCTCAAACTCCTGACCTCAAGTGATCTGCCTGCCTCTGCCTTCCAAAGTGCTGGGATTACCGGAGTGAGCCACCATGCCCAGCACACTGTTGCTTCTTGAAAGATGACTGGGTTACTTTTAGAAACTATGATATGGAGTTCATAGTGGAATATTCCAGGAACTGAAGACTTAATGGGCATTTGAAGCTACTGAACTGGAACTCAGATGAGGTGTCCTTTGAGCTGTCCTCAGTCCCTTTACGTACACTTTGAGCTGTCCTCAGTCTCTTCATCCCAACACAGCTTTAGGATGAGAAACTGGAATTACCATCAGTTACTGTACAGTGTGTAGTTAGCAGGTTTCTCAGAGGGCGCTGGTATTTACAACAATGGAAAATTTGCTTTCTTTTAATCTCCTTCCAGTTGCAGAAATGTGAATAGTGTAGAATATTAATCATGAATATGTCTGTAATATTTTTGGAGGTGAATTATTTATTTTTATATAGAAAGCCTGTAACTCAGAGCTCTTTTCTTTTGTATTCCATCAGCAGCAGTAACTGAGTAACTGTCTTCAAAAAGATCTGTGAGTTTAGATGAGTTCTTCAAGGTAAAAGTTATCCTCAAGCCTACAGGGATAAACCTCAAATGATTTCCTGTTTCAAATAAAAGAAAGGGTTGAGAGGCTTATCTAGGCATAGGTCTTTTAGAGTGTACTTACATAAGAATATAAATACAGTTTTTACCACTTCTAATTTCTTTTTTAAAAAATAATATTCACTCTAACGCCAAGTTAAAATGTCTATCCTATATAGATTGAGAATGATAAAAGAATACTGCTAGGATCTCATTACTGATTACGAGACTTAAGACAGCAGTTATAGGAAAGGCTATTTCATTGTTACCTTGTGTTTTTTTCAGAACGAAGCTTACTTCATCCTTAAGCCAGTGAAATATTTACAATGCAAAGATACATTCAGACTTCAGGTTTGCTAGTGATAAAATCTCCCTTAGTGAATTCCAATTATTCTTTCCAGACTATTTGGAGAGAAATGTAAATCTGTTTCATGGTCTACATGTTTTAAAGTGGCATCTTACCAATTTATTTTAATCCATATCCGAGCTTTTTGATCTGAATGTGATGTGAGGCTATAATGTTAGAAGACCAAGGGGCATGATTACTAATACTTTGTGGATTAAAACAAATTCCTGTAGAATTTAAAACTTAGTCATTTTCTCTCTGAAGACTTTTTATAGATGAGCCATGAAAGAACTTTCTAAAAACACTTACCAGTTTATTCTTTGATTATATCTTTACCTGACAACTATAATGGGAAGCTATCTACTGACCAGGACCTATAATTTACTATCATCATGGGCTTGTAACCAGATCATATTTTCATTTATATAGTAGAGTAATATTGCTGAGGTTAGCTTCCAAATGAACCTGCTTCATTTCATATTTATTTCTTTCACCTTGTTTGGATTCCATTTTGTCACTCACACGATTTAGCACGAACTCCTAAACTGGCAAGGAAGCAATGACAAAAATCCCTGATTTAACATTTCAAGTTACAGTGTACATTGCTTTCACATACATGATCTCACATCTATATTAACTTTGTACTAAATATCTTTTCAGGAGGGTCAGTGAATTTATATTTCAGATATTTTCCACATGCTTCACTGCTGTCTTCTTCACAGGCTGATTACAATTGTGTATTCTAGCTTTCATCATCAGGCCATTAATCTTAATAACTTTGATGAGTTGTTGCTGCATGTCAAGTAGATAAAACAATGATGAAGACCATTTAGTATACAACAACATGCTGCTAATCATGTCTTATGGGGTCTGTCTGACTTAATCTTACAGTCATGAATTCAGGTTGGAGGTTATCAGCATTTGAAAGAGAAGGAAATAATGGATTACCCACATGTAATTATGTGGATAATGATCAAATTTAATAGAATCATACTTTGTATATTAGCTAAATATAAAGAATAACATTTACTGAAAATTACCTGTAGATCTTTGTTGATTAGACACGAAAGGTGTTATGTTTGAAAATTGTTGGTTTTCCTGAACACAGATAACAGCATACAAAACAATATGCTAACCATGATGGGAAAGATAAACTAAAGTACCCATTGGTATTTTTGATATATTTCCTCTGTGTCCTGTATAAACTCCAAATTTAGAGATAACTGATGTGTTTATCTTGGGGTCCCGGAGTGATCCTTAAGATCTAGAAAATCGCTAAAATTGTATGCTAAGTTTTTTTTTCTGTATATAGACATATTTTTCTTGTATGAACGCTCCTTCGTCAATTCTCCAATGTTTTCTTTACCTCAAAGGAGTTGAGAACTACTGAACTGGATATATAATTTCTTTGACAAAATATAGAAAATGACTTTTCCTGCCCTCAGTGAATATGTAACTATGAATCTAAATTAATCTAAATAACTAATATTAGACTTTTCAATTGAATAATACTACGTCCAAGTGAAACAGTTCACCATTTCAACTTTCTTTCAAGTTTTATCTGTCATTTGTTGCACAGATTCTGTTCGAGTTGGAGCACTCACTGTAACAGTTTCACTAGCTTTTTTTGTTTTCATACAAAACAAATGGTATACTCATTCACGTCATTGATTTGATTCACATCAATTTCAGCATTCCATTAAAAAAATCCAAAGGTCTATATTCTGGTTATGCTAGCATGAAGAATTGGGTTTATTTTCATAATCATTTAAAAAGAATCACTTCAGAGGAGTTTATATATATAGGGTGATGAGCAAGGAATAACAACAAAAATCTGCATTGACCTATGGATGTGGGGCAGTTAGGTGGATAATTTGCTTTCACGCCATAATCTCACATCATCTACTACTCAAATTTTGCCTTAGAAAAACTGCATATCATATAACTCACAACTTCTCTATGTTACCCACAATAGTTAAAATTATAAAGTTAAATCCAGTAAGACTATAGTCTACTGTAGTCCTAAAGTAATGATAGAACCATAAATAATGATGGATTAACCAAACACCAAATGACAACTGATGGTAAAATAATAAGGTATAATCTTTTTTTTTTTAATTTTAAAACTTGCTCTGAGGGCAATTTCAAAGTAGAATTAAAAATAAAGTTTTAAGCAATGGTAACCTCATTGCAATAAATATGTAGATATTCCCTAGGTTTTACTTTGAAGAAAAGTACATATTTACATATGCAAATGTTGATGTTTTGTTGAAAAGAAAATTATCCTAAAAAGGTTATGAAACAGTGCCATAGCATTTCAGAGGTTTAGAGGTGACTTCTTTGGTACTGTTAAATAAGGATGGTAAATATAAGGAGATACGCATAAAACTGAACTTTGAAAATTGCTAGGGTAGCCACAGCGCAGAAGAGTAGGAAATGCATTTCTAGAGCTAGAAATGGAGTAAGCATGCACCCAGAGAAAGGAGAATGCCAGGTATTCAATGTGATAGTAACTTTGGTTCAAGCTGTATGTGTAGGAAGGTGAAAAAAAACATCATTTTCTGGAAAATTAGGTTGAGATCAGATTGCCAAGGGTCTAATTCCAAACCTTCTGGGCTCTTTTGTCATCCATCAAAGCTCATTTTTTCCTTGGACCCCTACTATCATTTGCATCTGTATCATTCATAGGCATTTATTATTTAAAGTCTTTTGCCATCATTATCTTTTCATATGTATCTGTCATTTCTCCAAATAGCTTGTAAATTCTTGAAGAGCCCTTTTATCTAGGTGTTGCATGGCACCTAGATAGGTTTTTGTTGGCATTTTGCAGTTAACCAAACTAACAAACAAAAAAGTGGCTAGAAAACTGCCTTGTTCTTTAAAAAAGTTACCAATTTTGTAAAATCAATCTACACAGCACAATGCCTGCCTTACCTTTGCCAAATCATATGCAGAAAGAATGAGGTATTATATGGTGGAGGAAAAAGATTACTGACTTAGATTTATATGCAGGGTTCTAATTCTAGTTATATTACTGGCTTTTTTTTTTTTTTTTTTTGGACTTAGGCTTATTGAATTCTCCTCTGCTATCTCTTTTGTAAAACTGGGTTATCACTACCTGTCTTTTGTTTCAAAATACTTTTTTAGAGCTAGAGTCACTCAGTAATGAAGTGTCTATATACCTAAGAGGGAGTAAGATTTTATAATTTTATTATTTTAATTGATAAACAGCAAAAACTCAGCAAACAGTGACAGTAGCTGCAAATCAAAGGCTGATCTTTAATCCAGTCTTGTGAAGAGAGAATATTTGACCCACTCCAGTCTGTTAAGTCACATTGACACAAAGACAGCAGTCATAAAAATACAGGTTAAGGAAAGGTAACAATTAACCCCTGTGGACAGCACTTTCTTCACCTGTAAAATAAGAGATGTAGGGCAGTGACTTTTAAAGACCCTTTTAGTTCTAAGCTTCTAGAATGTTCTTTAGTGCCTCAATAATTTCAGCTAGAGAAATGGGGGAAAGTCTAATTTTGCCCTTTATTGGTGAGAAGGCAGAGCCAGCTCACACAAACTGGTGAGAGTGAATTATTAAATCTCCAGCAGTTTAGAGAGCCAACTGACAACATGTTAATAGCAAGAAATCGGCCAGAATATACCACAGAAATTTGCAAATCTACAAATCAGTATCTTCTCCAAGAGTCGGTTGTTAAACTTTCAGCAGCCCATCTCTGATCCTATTTGATCTCACATCCTGAATTGTGGGAATTATACAGCTGTGCACAGCAAAACAAATAGAAAAGACTAAGAGAGGCTGTTGGACATAACTTAGAACCACAGGATATGCAAAAGGGCCAAGCATTGTGGTTAGAAAACATCAGGCAGCTAGGTGGTGGGAGAATGGACTTTTGGCTTAAATGACTGGAGAATACAGACTTGTGTTAGAGTCTGTGAGTAGTAATGACCAGCCCGATGTAAAGTGGGAAATGGACATTGATTCTACCTTACCAGTTTAATTAATCACAACATGTAATTGTTTGTACTCAAATTAAAGGTATAGATTCTGTTGTTATTCATCTGAGTATGGGTATAGTTGTTCTTTACATATGTTTTAGAAATTAATTAGTCTGGTTGGCAGCTATTGTTGGTATTAATAAAACCTGTTTTTGAGGTCAGCTCTATCTCTTGGCTCTTGGTTGACTTGTTGATTTGTCTTGTTAACAAATATTTCTTCCTCTGTGGCTATATATACAACTTAGTCACTACTTGTTATGAAACTGGAAGTCATGGAAACATACGTGTTTGAAGTTGGTGAAACTTAAAGTGTGATTAGCCCATTTCTAAGTAGAATGACAAATTCTGTTTTTACACTAAAAGTTTGACATCTTCAGTTTATGCTCATTCACTCTTGCTACTGGATCTACTTCAACTTTCTTTTTGTATCTTAAAAAATTTCTCTTCATTCGTTGGTATTTACACTTTTCCACTTAAAGTGATGTAATATTCAGAGAGTAAATTCACTACCTGCTTTGCAAAGACCCTGATTTCGTTAGCTGAATCTCTTGTCTTGTTGGGTGCTTCCATTAATTACAATAGGAGATTGAAAGCTGGAAGAATGTGGCCCAATATGAGCATATAATTCTAATGATTATCCACCCAGAATGACTTTTGTATACAGATTATACTTTCAACTGTGTTTAGAAACTGCACCTTTTACAGATTGCTTATAAGAATATGCTGTAGTTAAAATATAAAAGTGAATGTGATTTTTCTGGATAAGTTGAAGATTGCCAGTTTGGTAAGCATGTGTTCTTTTTTTTTTTTTCAATATCTATCTCTTCAGGGTCAATATTGTATCATTTCTTATATTTTTCCTACAGTTCCTTTTCCCAGATACTTGAATTTGACTTGAATATCTTAGAACATTACATTTTCAGATAGAGACACTCCAGGTCAGTAGGAATAAAACTAACTAAACTTTAATATGTTCTTGCTACATTTCAGAACTTGTGCTAAAATTTGTGCAGGTGTTATTTAATCTATGTGGCAAGTCAGTGAGGTAGTTACTTGCTGTGAATTTATCAACCAAAAAACAAAGATATTAGAGAAAATTATCTCCAAATATTTTGAATATATTGGGGAACAAGAAAAGAGGGTTATAATCCAGAATGCATTATGGCAAGCCACAGATGTATCTGGTGAGGGAAGAGTAAGTAGAAACTTCATTGGCAGAAAAGGAGAAGTTAATGTAAGCTGCTTGGAAAGAGAGTTCATTGGTTCTGGTGGCTCAGAACTAGAGCTGACAACAGTGCATTGGGGAAGGTGCTATTACTGGGCAAGTATTCTTTCCAGAACATCTTATTCTGAATTACTGTGGTGCTAAAGAGTATCTAGTGATAAACTTTCTTGGCCAGGCATGGTGGCTCATGCCTGTAATCCCAGCACTTTGGGAGGCTGAGGTGGGTGGATCACTTGAGGTCAGAAGTTGGAGACCAGCTTGGCGAACATGGTGAAACCCCGTCTCTACTAAAAATACAAAAAATTAGCTGGGAGTCGTGGTGCATATGTGTAATCTTGGCTACTTGGGAGGCTGAGGCAGGAGAATCACTTGAACCTGAGAGGTGGAGACTGCAGTGAGCTGAAATCTTGCCACTGCAGTCCACACTGGGCAACAGAGTGAGACTCTGTCTCAGAAAAAAAAAAAAAAAGAATCAGAAACCTTCTCATAGAAATGAATATGTGGGTATGAAACATGGAAGCCATGTAAAGCAGGAGATGCATGAAAGATATGAAGGGATTTCTTACGAAGTTTTAGAAAGTTCTTGGAAACAGTTTTTATCTCAGACATACAAGTATGAGCCTCCTCCCTTATGCCTTTCTTAACCAATTTTATCTGCATCTGACAAGAGTGACTTCGTTCTGGTGTCTGCCACTTTCACAGGTTGAATCGTGTGTCCTACCAAAGCATACTTTGGAGTCCTAACACCCAGTACCTCAGAATGTGACTCTATTTAGAGAGAGGGCTTTTAAAGAGAGAATGAAGGAAAAACGAGTTCACATGGGTGGCTCCTAATCCAATATGATGGATGTCCTTACAAGAAGAAGAAATTAAAACAGAGACACACACACAGACAGAAAGATGACCATTTGAAGGGAAAGGGAAAATATAGCTACCACATGCCAAGCAGAGAGGTCTCATAATGAAACCAACCTGCTGACACTTCAAAAAAACTTCTTAATTTTAGATTCACGGGGTACACATACAGGTTTGTTACAAGGGTATATTGTACGACGTTGTATGACACGGAGGTTTGGGCTTCTATTGGTCCTGTCAATCCGGATACTGAACATAATACCTAATATGAAGTTTTTCAACAATTGTCCCCTTCCCTCCCTCCCTCCCTCTTTTTGGAGTCCCTAGGGTATATTACTCCCATTTTTATGTCCATATTTACCCAAGGTTTAGCTCCTAGTTACAAGTGAGAACGTGTGGTATTTGGATTTCTGTTTCTCTGTTAATTCTCTTAGGATAATAGCCTCAAGGTGCATCCACTTTGCTGCAAAAGACATGATTTCATTTTTTATGGCTGCATAGTACTCCATGGTATATATATACAACAGTTTTAAAAAATCCAGTCACTGTTAATGGGCTCCAACGTTGATTCCATGTCTTTGCTATTGTGAATAGTGTTGTGATAAACATACACATGCAGGTGTCTTTTCGGGGTAACAATTTATTTTCCTCTGGGTATATATACAGTAATGAGATTGCTAGGTTGAATGGTAGTTCTGTTTTAGTTTTTTGAGAAATCTCCAAACTGCTTTCCACAATGGCTGAACTAATTTATATTCCCACCAACCGTACATAAGTATTCTCTTTTCTCCTCAGCCTTGCCAACCTCTATGATTTTTTTGACTTTTTAATGTTAACTATTCTGACTGGTGTGAGATGGTATCTCATTGTGGTTTTGATTTGCATTTCTCTGATGATTAGTGATTTTGCGCATTTTTTCATATATTCATTGGTCTCTTGCATGTCTTCTTTTGTAAAGTGTCTGTTCATATCCTTTGTCGATTTTTAAATGGGGTTATCATTATTATTATTTTCTTTTTCTTTTTCCTTTTTTTTTTTTTTTGAGACAGAGTCTCACTCTGTCGCCCAGACTGGAGTGTAGTGGGGCGATCTCGGCTCACTGCAAGCTCCGCCCCCCAGGTTCATATCATTCTCCTGCCTCAGCCTCCCGAGTAGCTGGGACTACAGGCGCCTGCCACCGTGCCCAGCTAATTTTTTGTATTTTTAGTAGAGATGGGGTTTCACTGTGTTAGCCAGGATGGTCTCGATCTCCTGACCTCTGCCCACCTCGGCCTCCCAAAGTGCTGGGATTACAGGCGTGAGCCACCGTGCCCGGCCTAGTACTATTTTTTTTGCCTGTTGATTTGTTTAAGTTTCTTATAGGTTCAGGATGTTAGGCCTTTATTGCATGCATAGTTCGTAAATACTCTCTATCATTCTGCATGTTGTCTGTTTACCCTGTTGATAGCTTCTCTTGCTGTGCAGTAGCTCTTTACCTGCCGACACTTTGATCTTGGATGTCCAGATCCCAGATCTGTGAAAAAATAAATTTCTGTTTCTGAAGCCACCCAGTCAGTGGTATTTAATTATGACAATTACTGCGACTTATTTTGTTGGGGCAAATACTAGCAGATCTCAAAGTAGTAGTATTCTTTTCATTATACATATGAATAATCTGAGGTTTAAAGAGATTAGACAAAGTGTCCAAGACCACATAGATGGTAAGTACCTGAGTGAGACTCAAACCAAGGTTATTCATTAAGCAAGTATCTCTTTACCCTGCACCGTATACCAGGCACTAATATATCCCAAGGTACAAAAATGAAGAAAAAAATTCCCAAAGAGGGGCAGAATCAAGAGATCCAAATTATAAGAATAGTTAAGTAGTTCCCGCATCAAAATCAAGCACTGTCTGAAAATAGCCTGCAGGTTGCTGCAGGAGGCACTGGGGTTCTCTGAATTCTTGTTGTGCCATTTCTGGTGTTAGTGAAATTTTACTGAGTCAAAATGTTGCTATTATAGGCCATGATTCCTTCCCTAAAGATCATTAGATCATTTGGAGAAACATGGGTCCCCAAATATTTTTCAAACAGGTAAAAACAAAAATAAAAACAAAAAATAAGAAAGAAGAATTTTTTTTTTTTTTCTTTTTGAGACGGAGTCTGGCTCTGTTGCCCAGGCTGGAGTGCAGTGATGTGATCTCGGCTCACTGCAAGCTCCGCCTCCCGGGTTCACGTCGTTCTCCTGCCTCAGCCTCCCGAGTAGCTGGGACTACAGGCGCCCGCCACCGCGCCGGCTAATTTTTTTTGTAGTTTGAATAGAGTCGGGGTTTCACTGTATTAGCCAGGATGGTCTCGATCCCCTAACCTCGTGATCTGCCCCCCTCACCCTCCCAAAGTGCTGAGCCTCTCAAAGGCATGAGCCACGGCGCCCAGCGAAAGAAGAAATTCTTAGCAAACATTGTTGGGAACTTTTCTTTATCACTCTTTTGGAGCTTCCACATAGGACAAGAGTCCCCAGCCCTCAGGCTGCAGACTGGCAGGGGTCCTTGGCCTGTTAGCAAAGGGCCGCACAGTAGGAGGTGAGCTGCAGGCAGCCAGCATTACCGCGTGAGCTCCACCTCCAGTGAGAACCACAGGGTCATTAGATTCTCATAGGAGCAGGAACCCCATTGAAAACTATGCACGCAAGTAATCTAGGTTGCGTGCTCCTTATGAGAATCTAACTAACGCCTGATGATCTGAGGTGGAACAGTTTCATCCCGAAACCATAAAGGATCACAAGACTCTTATTTTCAGTGGCAGGCGCCTGTAGTCCCAGCTACTGAAGAGGCTGAGACAGGAGAATGGCCTGGACCCGGGAGGCAGAGCTTGCAGTGAGCAGAGATCGCGCCACTACACTCTAGTCTGGGCGACAGAGTGTTATATACCCCCCGTCTCAAAAAAAAAAAAAAAAAAAAAAAGAAATTATAACATAGGTAATAGGCAACTCTTTGAAGTACGAGGATGTTAATGGTAAATCTTGTTTTTTTTGTTGTTGTTGTTGTTGTTTCTTTTTTTTTCTAACTCTGTCGCACAGGCTGGAGTGCAGTGGTCCAATCTCGGCTCACTGCAACCTCCGCCTCCTGGGTTCAAGTTATTTTCCTGCCTCAGCTTCTTTAGTAGCTGGGATTACAGGCCCGTGCCACCACACCCAACTAATTTTTATGTTTTTAGTAGAGATGGAGTTTCACTATGTTGACCAGGCTGGTCTCAAACTCCTGACCTCAAGTGATCTGCCTGTCTTGGCCTCCCAAAAGTGCTGGGATTACAGGTGGGAGCCATCACGCCTGGCCAAATCTTATATTTTTATAATTAATTATTTAAATTGACTTTTAAAAATTAGAAACATTACAATTTACATTATTACAGATATCTAAATATATATTTAATCCAGATCAAGAATTTCTAAAGAGCAGTTTCAGTCTAAATGGTAGAAATATTAAGAAAGATTACATGGAGTACAAATTAGTGTTAACAAGCTTACATGTGTACTTTAAGAATTAACTGTATCCAACTCATTAATTTAAATTAGAAATTTTAGAATTTTCAACATAATAATTTTCATGTTTTCCCGTTACACCCACGTCATTTCTATATTAGAAGGGGATAAGTACATATTTTGTTGAAGAGATAAATATAGTAAAAAAAATATGTGGTGTTACCTGGAATCTTATGCCATATCTGTACAGTCAATTTTTACAGAAAATCTGTAGGCTAAGGATGGTCTTCCAAGTTATCACATATTAGGGACAGCTAGACAAGTGACCTGAAAAAATCAGGAGTGTGGTGGATCAGTAATTTTTTTAGAATCTGAAAATATCAGGCTACTTACTTACAAATGTCAACCACATCTCCTAGGCAGGATTAATCCATCTGTTCTCTTTGAGCTTGGGGTGCACAGCTTCAGCCTGTGAGCTCAGTGATTTAGAGAGGAGACTACTTCATATGCGTCTTTGAAAAAGAAAATTCAGACATTTAAAAGAGGAAATTAAGACTTCTTCATTTCACTAAGACACTGCAGACTTAAAGAACTCTTTTTTTTTTTTTTTTTTTTTTTTTTTTTTTTTGAGACGGAGTCTGGCTCTGTTGCCCAGGCTGGAGTGCAGTGGCGGGATCTCGGTTCACTGCAAGCTCCGCCTCCCGGGTTCACGCCATTCTCCTGCCTCAGCCTCCCGAGTAGCTGGGACTACAGGCGCCTGCCACCTCGCCCGGCTAGTTTTTTTCTATTTTTAGTAGAGACAGGGTTTCACCGTGGTCTCCATCTCCTGACCTTGTGATCCGCCCACCTCAGCCTCCCAAAGTGCTGGGATTACAGGCGTGAGCCACCACGCCCGGCCTATAAGAAATCTTTTTATAAAAATAGCAATTGGCAGTATTCCTTAAATATCTTTTAAAATATAATTCAAATATAGTTAAACTTACATACAACTTTCCAGGAAAGCACTGGTTGCATAGAGTGTGGTGTATCCACATAATAGTAGATTTTTTTCCCATAATCATTTTACTTACATTCAATTATAATTTGTATTTAGCCTTTAGGGCACATAAATTTATTTAGTTATTCTGAAGTTATAATTATTTTTTGCCATAGATAAAATATTAATTAGTGGGTAACCCTACACAAAGTAAATTATGGTTTTTACTATGTTATAGTGGTTATATATGTTAGGAAATAATGAATTTGAAAATGTTTAAATATTTTGATTAGTTATAAAATTCATGTATATACAGGTAATTAGTGCTTTTGAATGAGTTTAATAATGTGATACTATGTAAATAATTCTCTTATACACATTTATGATTCCTAATAAGAAGACAAACTGTGATTCTTTGGATTATGTACTGTTTTAAAAAATTATGATGGTACTCTCTATATCATATAATGATTATATACAAAGAATAACTGATTTTAAAAGTTGTTGAAATTCAGACACATTTTAAGTAATTTTAAACCAAATCATTATTTCTGAGCTCTCCAAAACATTATCTTATTTAGTAATGTGCTTACTTAAATTTTAACTGCTTACATGCTGTCCTACCCCATTTATGTTCTTATAAAAGAATATCTGAGGCAGAATATTTATAAAGAAAAGAGGTTTATTTGGCTTATGGTTCTGCAGACTGTATAAGAAGCAGTGTGCTAGCATCTGCTCCTGGGAAGGGCCTCAGAAATTTTCCCCTCGTGGCAGAAGGTGAAGAGGAGATGGTATCACATGGAAAGGAAGGAAAGGAGAGGGAAGGGAAGTGCCAGGCTGTTTTCAACAGTTAGCTTTGGCTAAAACGAATAGAGCGAGACCTCAATTACTGCAAGGACAGCACCAAGCCCCCTTCAGGAGGGATTCACCCCTGTGATGAAACACCTCCCACCAGACCCCGCCTGCAGTGTTGGGAATCAAATTTAAACATGAGATTTGGAGGAGACAAATATCCAAACTACATTACATGCAGACAAGAAAACATGTGGAAGTGAAAAATACCGCTAGCGTGTCTAGGACTTGATCTCATACTAAGGCATACACAAAGCTAATTACGTTTTATAATAATGAAATGTTACTACAAATTTAGATGAGATTTTGTTACATTTGCTTTGCACAAAAAAAAAAAAAACCTACATCTTTTGCTTAATATGTGTCTCTGCTTAGCTTTTTTTCCCCCCTGAAACAGAAAGAAAACGTATTTTAAAATAGTGTTTATTTTTTGGTTTAAGAAATTGTGGAAATGTTTCTGATGGGCATGTTGCCAATTTGAAAATGGTGCACCTCACATAAGAATAGTTTTAAACAATGTTAGATTTTCCAAAGATTGAATGTCATGTCAGCTCCCCCTTCCCCCTGCCAAAACAAACAAACAAACAAAAAACTAAAAAGTAAAGAAATAAAACATGTATGTCACTAAGGTCTTCTTTAGTTATGCAGTAGGTATAAATTTGTCTGTACAGGATTCCGTTTTAGGGAAACCACCTCTTACCCTTTCTAGAGCTAGCCTGCGCAGTCCACAGGACTTCAGCATTCGATTGTGCCTCACTCCCACTCTGGCTTTTAGGGAGGCAACTGTGATGTAAGCCTGGCTTAAGCAGAGTAACATCCCTTCCCACCTCCCTGCTTCATTAATTGAGCCAGGCAGAGTCCCTTTTGGGGCTTCTGAGGTGCCTCTGTGATCTCTGGAACTTAAAGATCGTATTAACCTAAAGCTGCTCGTGTTCATATGTCCTCTAGGTGGAGTGAACCTCCTGGGGGACCAAGCCAGAAGGGAGGAGAACAGAGTCAAGAGCTAGAGATCAAGTTTTGTTGGCCATCTTGAGGGACCTGGATTTAACTGTGGTTGAAGAAAGTGCAAATCTTGGGTTATCTTCTAACCTAAACCAAGACCAAACCAGAAGGAAACCACAATAGAACAAATAGACAGTAGATCACAATGGAACAAATAAACAAAACATTCTTACTCACATTGGTTGGAATTGGGTTTCTGTCATTTCAAATCAAGAGTCCTGCTTGGTATAAATACATTATTCTATATGAACACAAGGCCTTGGGAAATTGAAAATAAATACACTGTGTTTAACAAATATTAGTGAGCTTCAAATACATTCCAGGTGCTATCCCTAGGGAGATGGGATTAGAAAAAATAAATCTCTGTCTTTTTGAAACCTGCATTTTAGCTGGGACAGATAGCCAATAAGACATAACCATAACAAACAAGTAAATTCTAATGTATCTTACAAGATGATAAATGCTATGGAAAATTTTTGAGCAGAATAAGGAGACAAGAAACCATGGAGACAAAGTGGGAATGAGTTCTGAAAATGACTTGAAACAGGGCAGTTACAGTGGGCTTCTCTTAAAGGGTAAACAAAGCCTTAAAAGAGATGAAGGAGTTAGGTAGGAAGATACCTAGAGGTGGAGAATTCCAGACAGAGCAACAAGCCAATGTCAATGTAGAATCGTGCCTACTATATGCAAGAAGCGTGGGGGAGGCAGGGTTTTTATATGGAGTAGTGGAGAGACAGAATTAGTAGCTCACGGGAAAACTAGGATCAATAAAGTACTTTTGGGGATGAACCAAGGTAGGAGGAAAAACCGACAACATAGGAGATAGATGAAAGAGAGCAATGGGGCCTAGATGATAAGGACCAGTCTTAGGAGATGGAACAGTCAGGAGTGCCAACATGGTGCACAGGTGCAGAAACAGATGAGCAGGAATCAGCCACCAGTGGAGAGAGAGGATGGATCAGGAAGTGTTGGAGCCTCGAAGACATAAAACAAAGTATAAAATACATCTAGGACATGCGGGGGAAGAATGAGATAGGTAACTACAGCGTAACTGTTGGGCTCTGCAAGGCCTGCTTCCAATGCATTATTTATTGCAAATGAGAAGAGCTGTATAGTTGTTTTCTGCAGTTACATTCAATTGTATAGGCACAGGCACAAAGAAGGCAGAAAGTTAAATGTAACCAAGGCTGTGGTTTTGCTAAGGAAGTATGATAAATTCAGAAAGAGGTAAGTCAGCTGGGAGTGTAAGTCAAGCATCCCTAATCCCGAAAGCTGAACTCTGAAATGCTCCAAACTTCATAACTTTTTGAATGTCAACCTGCTGCCGCTAGTGGAAAATCCCAAACCTGACCTCATGTGATGGCTGCCGTCAAAACACAGTCAGAACTTTAATGCACAAATTTATTTAAAATAGCTTATGAAATTGCCTTCAGGCTATGTGTATAGGGTATACATGAAACATAAATGAATTTTGTGTTTCGACTCGGGTCCCATCTCCAGGATACCTCATTGTGTATATGCAAATACTCCAAAATAAAAAAATACAAAACACAAACTCTGAAACACACCTAGTCCCAAGCATTTTGGATGAGGGATACTCACACTATATATGCAAGGGGTGATTATAATGTCTCAGAGTGAATTTTGAGCTGAGTCAGGAGCTTACTGGGGACTTGGGGGAATTGAGGTAACTGGTGAGATTAGAGGGCTGGAAGTACCGGTGATGCATGAGGAGGAGGAGGGAGGCAGTGGAGGCCAGTGGGTGGGATGTCACTGAGATTATGGAATGGTCGCAGGTATTTATAATGACAAGGTCCTGAGTATGAGCATCAGTGTCTGAATGCATGTTTGGGGAAGAAGAAAGGATATGGTTACTGGAACACGGCAGTTCAAGAAAGTGAGGGGCATATATTGAAAATGCCCTTCTTCTGGCTGGAATGTGAACATATTCCTGAGTTTGAAAGATCCATCTTGGTTGGACCTTGAGGTGACCTTGGTAATGGCATCCGTTGAAAGCAAAGCAACCCAGAGACCAAGTTCAAGTCCCTGAGGACTCTGAAGAACCAAATTGCTTCACCAGCTCAGGACTGCACATCCGTTTTAGTCCTGTTTCTTGGAGTCTATTACTCACAGCTGAGCCTAATATACAACGAACAGTTGCTTCCATGACACCAGTTGCTCCTTCACCCCACTTCATCCTCCTCATTAGTTTAAAAGCCAGAATTAGCTTTAAACATCTCTTTCATCCGTTAAGACCCAGAGTAAGAATGAAGCACTCCATAAAGCATGACTTGGATTCTGCAGGCAGCATTAACCACTTATTGGTGTGTCTCTAAATTCTGAATTTTAAATCCCAAATTCCAAATGTATAAGATATCATCTTTGTATGCGTCTCACTGTGGCGTTTTGCAGATAGTGAGCTCTCATGTGCTGGTGGAATGAATGACTGAGTTGACCCCAGTGCAGCAGAATAAACTCACCGCGAACCTTCGATATGATAAAGGGCAGCCTGGAGAAAGACTTCCACAGCTCGCACTAGTGTTAACGGATCAAAAGAGAAATGGACTCTGACTTCAGAGACGTGTATCCGAGAGATCTCAGGGAGAGAACTACTTCAAAAGAACGGAACACATTGAGGTTTTGCCTCTGAAGCGTGACAACTCCAGTCTATCCCAGAAAAAAAAAAAAAAAATTTTTTTGAAAGCCTGGCTGTGTTGAAATGGCAAGGTAGAACTTGACCAAGGGCATTGCTGAACTTGTGACTATCTCTCGGTAGCCTAGTTAGTATAAAAGCAACAGCAGCGTAGAACTCTCAATGGGATACTATTAAAAGGCAGCTGTTCAGGGGTAGGTGAGGGAAACAGTGATCTAAGACAAGCCAGAGGAGCTACTGCAGGTAATCCTTCATCTGAGAAAACCCAATTTACAAAGACACCTAGGTAAAAATATGTCGCAAGAGGAGATGCACCTCAGGTTAGAGTTTACATAATATTTTTTGCCAGAGCAATACTATTTAAATGACATTGGGGCTTGTCATACTGTTAATAAAGCACTCTAGCTAGACTTTTGTAGTTTATTCTGGGAATATAACCACCACTGGTGGATGCAATAAAAACTGGGTTCTGAGTTTAAATCAACTAATTTTCTTCCAGTAATGCTCAGCAAAGATGCTTGCTTCCTGCCCTACCTATTGCCCTTTTATATTTGACTCTGCAGCACTTTCTAATCTGAGTACTCAATGCTTCTCTGTCCTTTATCAGCTACATTTTGATAGTTTGCTGCTCATTCTAGTTCTTTTATTCTTTTTTTTTTCCAAAAAAGGAAATTTTCTTTGGCTTCATTTGAACAGGAAGACCAATTTTTACTTCGGGCTCAAGCTAAAAGCAATTTCCTACCCACTCTTGGTGAATGCCATGATACTGCTTGTGAATCATATTAATTATTTTTCTCTTTCATCCTATGACAGTTGTTACAATGTATGCCCTTCACACCAATTGTAATACAGGAATGAACACATTTGCATCAGAATGCAAAAAGAAAACCGTCAATCTAGTGTACATTTTCACAGTTTTTAAGCTTTGCACACGTGCTGGAATTAAGGAAACTTTCCCTTACTTCAGTGTAGGTAATGAAAGCTCCGAAGACTCTACTTTTCCTCGAAATCTTGATTTCTCCCCACCTGATGTACACGGACACACTTCCTTTATCATTTTATTTGAAAATTGCTTAATTTTCTCAGCCCATTTTATCTAAATCCATAGGGCTTGTCTACATAACTGAAGTTTAATTTCAAAACACTTTCATCATGCAAATGCCTCCAGTATTTACTGAGAATCTGCAGGGTGCACAGAATTATAATACACACTGGGAGGGGGAAGGTGACTTGAGTTTAGGGGAAGACAGTCTTACCTTGGCCTAGACACCTGCAGCTCACCACAAGCATACTGACATAGAGGAAGAGGTAGGGACAGTTCTTAAAACATAAAACTTCAACCAAAGCATTTCAAAAGCTGTGCTGGTCCTCAAAAGGGAGAGGTTAATTTTTGTAGCATGACCTAGGTTGGCAGAATTCTGTCTGGAGCTTCTAAATAAGAAATTATAAATGCGTATTTTCTCATAATACAGATTCAGCTTGCATTGCTGTTTAATAAAACCTTATTTTTCTTCTACCTAATCATTTGACATCCCAGAAGCCATTCAGTTGCCAAGAAACAGACCAACAAATCACTAGCAGGCACATTTTATGAGAGCATCATATACCTCCCAGTTGGTGACAGTTTTATAAAAACATTCCTGAATCTTTAAGGGTTTCATTTATAGCAAGCTGTAACAAAATTAATGTGAGTTATTCTCAGATTTTTAAATAAATATAGGACATGTAAATCATGGAAATGAATACTAATTGTATCAGTATTTTTCTAAAGATTCAATAGAACTAAAACAACCAACCACCCAATCAATACCACATGCATACACACACACTCTCACACACACACACTCTCACACTCACACACACTCACACACACACACCACTCATACACACTCACATGTGCACACACACTCACACACACTCACACACACTCTCACACACCACTCACATGCACCTCACACACACTCACACACCACTGACATGCACCTCACACACGCTCACACATCACTCACACGTGCGTGCACACACAGTCACACACACACACTCACACGTGCACACACACCACTCACACGCACACACACACTCACACACTCACACACCACTCACACGCACACAGTGTCACACACACACCACTCACATGCGTGCACTCTCACACACACACCACTCACACGCGCGCACACACACACTCACACACTCTCACACACACACTCAGACGCACACACACACTTTGCTTCACTTGTGTAACCAAAAGCCACAGATTCTGCTGAAATCATAATCTCCCTTGTAGGATCAGTTTGCTAAAGCTGCCATAATAAATACTACAGGCTGGGAGGAGAGGCTTAAATACATCTATTTCCTCACAGTTCTGGAGGGTGGAAGTCTGAGGTTAACGCTGAAGCAGGTTTGGTTTCTCTTAAGACCTCTCCCCTTGGCTTGCAGATGGACACCTTCTGGCTGCGTCCTTCATGGCCTTCCCTCTGTGCAAAAGCACATCATGTGTCTTTTGCCTTCTTCTAGGGACACCAGTCATATCGGATTAGGGTCTCACCCTTAAGACCTCAATGTAAAGGCCCTGTCTCCATGCTGAGGTGTTAGCGGTTAGGACTTGAACATATTAATTTTGGGGGAGACACAGTTTGGCCCAGAACTCTGGTTGTTTGAATAGACTTGTACATCCATCGTCTTTTCTAGGCGCTTTTAAAACAACGCATTGCAACTTTACATTGTAGTTTGTAGAAAAGGAGAAGAATTTATTCATTTATTTATTTATTTTTAAGATGGAGTCTTGCTCTGTCGCCAGACTGGAGGGCAGTGGCGTGATCTCAGCTCACTGCAACCTCCACCTCCTGAGTTCAAGCTATTCTCCTGCCTCGGCCTCCCGAGTAGCTGGGACTACAGGTGCGTGCCACCACACCCAGCTAATTTTTGTATTTCTAGTAGAGACGGGGTTTCATCATGGCCAGGATGGTCTTGATCTCTTGACCTCGTGATCCTCCCATCTTGGCCCCCCAAAGTGCTGGGATTACAGGCATGAGCCACTGCGCTTGACTGAAATTCTTTATTTCTAAAATAAGAAAGTTTACTGTGACTTATTTCTGTAAGGCTTGCCCATACAATACCTATCCTAAAGCTTACCAGTTCTTTCCAGCACATATTTGCTTTCTAAGAGAAGCTAGGAAGATGAAAAGAGATATTGCTTTAAGAAGTTGAACTTGTGGAATTTAGTGCAGGCTACAACCGTTGTATAGAGTTGTCAGTGGGGACTGTGTTGTGGGGAATATAGACCAGAGATGAAGAGGAGAGGAGGGGGGATTACAGGCAGATGTGGGCCTGAGTCTGGAGTCTCTCTGGTCACATGACCTTGATCAAACAAAGTCTCATTCTTCATTTATCACACCTTTAAGAGAAGTGATAAATTTCTAGAAAAATAAAAGGATTCTGTATCCAAAAACGAGTTCATAATTTCCCTTAGACCCACATTAAAGGCAGTCTTTATTTACTTCTTAAAATATTTTGTCATCTCCAGTCATCAATTGTAAATGATAATCATTATTAAGCGCCTATTGTTTACTAGCACTGAACAGATGGTTATGTATATAAAACAAATTAATATATATGTATTTTTGCTTTCAATAAGCTTTCATATTCTATTGCGAGAAAGGGCATACCAATATTTTTCCATATATTACTTATATTAAACTTTTACATATAATATTTAAAGTAAATTCAAATAGCTCTATAACTACTTGAGTGTCCACACTATGCTAGGCCTTATGTTAGGAGCCAGGGTTACAAATTTATGGTGCTTCAAGAAGAATTATTGATGTTATTCTTATTTAAAGCATTAGCCTTACCATTTATTGTTTTTTAAAAAAGGTCTAAATTCATTTATACCAGATAGTATGCCATTTCTGCCATAGTTTATAGTAATCTTAAATTTACAAGTTTATAAAGGAGTCAACTGTATTCTGTCTAAAGGTGTTTGGGCATGTACATATTTACATTGACACCATAATTAATCATATAATTTCACAATTTTTCATCACTTTTATTTCATAAAAATCTTGTAATCATTCCAAAGTATTGTACAGTTTTAAGGTATTGATGAAATCCCATCGAATTTATGGCAATGTTCCTTTTATAACGAATTTGCTTCAAATGAGTCCATGGACCACTGTAATAGTAGAAATTAACAATGTTTTCAATTAGTCAATGTTTTCTATTCAAATTGTGCCTTAAATAAATAACCTTGTGACATAAAAAATATTTCAATTAAAATCTTCTTGGGTGTAGTGGCTCCCATTCTTTCATTCAGTCATTCAACAAATAATTTTTGGTTGTTACATTTACTGCGATGCTATAGAAACTGTGCTGGGCGCCCCCTTCTGGTAACTGAAAAATAGGCAAAGTAGGGAATGGTGTCTGACCGCTTTTGTGAAAAGTACCATACTTTTTCCTGCTAAAATGACTACTGTAATAGAATTTTTGAAAAATAACATTTAAGAATTTAACATAAAATATTAAAGTTATGAAATTTATTTAACACATTTAGTATTTTGAAATTAATTTAATTCTTGCTTTTTTTCCTTCTACCTAAGCTAAGCTGTTTGCTTGTGGTCCTGTACGTAAGTGCAGTGCACAAGTTTCCCAGCAGATGGCGATACACAGCGATTGACAGCTGCACTCGAGCCAAGTTGTCCCATTTCTCAGTCTTCATTCCAATTTGTATGCTTTGTAACAAGACTGTAAATACTGCTCCCAGAAACTCACTAGACACTTGAAGGACATTGAAATTATCTGATAGGGTTGGTAAAGCTTTGTTTTCATCTGTAGACTCATGCATTTGAAGACCTGAGTATGACAAGAGAGAATTAAACAAATAGATTTTTATTCTTCAATTTCCCAGTTTGTCATCAAAATAATCAAAGTGCCTTTAGTGAGGATTAAAATTAAAGCCTCCCTCTACCATTTCTGTTAAAGGTGTAGAGTTTTTGCTTTTGTTATAAGAGAACAAATCTATACAAGAAATGAAGAATGTGGTGGTGGCGAGCACAAAATTGTGCAATTTGGTTTGGGAGAGAAATATAGAATGACATTAATGAAAGAGCTATAAAATAAATATTATAAGAGTACAGAGCAGCTATTTGATTAGAAATTTATCTTAGGAGGTTTGACCTACTTTTCTCTGAATTAAATGAAACCTCCTAAGGGTATTTTAAACATACACAGCACTTTTAGAAATATAACTTTTTTTCTCTTTAAAATCTTTAATGCAGTTTGCTTAAAATGCTATATTTTGGATTTCGTACTCAGAAAAGAATGTTGTCACAGATAATAGTATATAATAAGGACAGGTAGAAGAGAATCAGTGAATTATTGAAAATACAGATTACTTGAAAGAGTATTATAAAAATTCTTATAAATAAATATTAAACTTTTGGGAGATTTTTTGTTGAAGAGTCTTATTTAATTTGCCCAGAGTTGGGGGTATAGGAGTTTTATATCGAACAATTTCAAATAGGAGAATTAGACTCTTGTTTGGTGGTGTTCACTGTTGAAATCAAGCAGTATATGCCTGCCTGTGGAACCTGGCTGCCTGCTTGCCTCTCAAGAGGCTTCATGAGCTGGAATTCATTACCTGATTTTATCAACACACCAAAAAGAGATCTATCTCTTTGAGATGGACTTATTAACCAAACCCCTGAGACAGATATATGAAAACATAATGCCAATTTGTTTTATTCTCAATGAGCAGTCCAGATTGTGAGAACTGGAATCTTTCTGCTGGATCATATAATTTTCTCCCTGTGGGCAGAATTACCTGAGAGGACAAATCATAATTGCAAGGTCTCTTGGTAATTATGTGTTTTAAGATACTGTTTAAATCAGAGGTAGTCCTAATCTGGGTCCTTTTAAAATAGCAATGAATGTGAAATTTCATGGTACCAAGAAACCTGAAGATCAGTCAAAATGTAATTATGCTGCTCCTTCTTTCTGTATTCGAAATAATATCACCAAGTATCAATCAACAGTGAAATGGATAAATTGTTGCACATTCATACTATAAATTATTATACACAGTGAGACTGAAAATGAATGAAAGCTCTATGTAGCACATGACAAATATAAGACACAAAATGCTACATGTATTTTGATTCTATTTACATAAAAGAAAAACAGGAAAATCTATATATTTTTGTAATGCACACTTCAGTGTTAAAGTTTATACTATAGATAAAGTGAGTGAAAAAGCAGTCATTACAGAATTGGAGAGTAATTACCTCTAGGGGAAATGAGTGTATGGTAGACGGGTGTGTGCTGGCACTGTTCTTTTCTCTTACGAACTGGATGTGGCATGGATACCTGCTTATGCACTTTTTTGTAAGTATTAGGTTGAGCCATGTACAATTATTGATATTTTAGCACGTTTGATACCATAGCAATTTTTGCTTGTGACAATATAGCAATTTGATATGGGTTGACCTAATAAGTTACATTTCATTAATTAAAATTGTATTACTTAACATAGTATCTATCTATATAGACTCTTCTATAAATGAATATACATGGTTCAAGGGCCTTGAAGCAATGACCCCACAGTAGCAATGACCACACCTAACACAATGATATTGGTCTCTACCAGAATTATTCAATAAAAGGAACCAGGGTGCCTTTGAGCAATGGCTGATTCTAGGATGGAAGCAGGAAATACACAAGATGAGCCTGGAGCATTTTGTAGTGCCAGAAAGTGAGGAAGTACTCAAAAGCAAACACACACACACACACACGTGTATATATATACACAAAATGATGGGAGTAAGTCTAAAGGTCATAGGAGTCAACTGAAACAGTTTCCAAAGGCCAAAGCTAAACTATTTTGAACAAAAACAACATGAACAAAGTTCTATTTGATTTTAACATAGAATATGAAATAAACGTCCAGGATCAAAATTGATACAAATTAGTAATCAAATAAATAAATAAATGGGGGAGAATAGACAAATATCCCATGCAAAAGAATTACAAATAATTTATGTAGATACTCCACTCTCAAGAAGGTGGAACATGGCTGCCCACTCATTAAACACTGTGTGTAAGCACTCCCTCAGCCAGGTGACCAAGTCATATCAACAGTGATAAGTCATGTTGTTGGTTGGCACACCTTTGATATGTTGTGATGACAATTTACTGTATCTCTGTATATTCCTCCTCCAAACTCATGAGCCCTGTCTAATTGTGAGAAAAAACATCAGATAAATCTTAATTAATAGATAATCTACAAAATACCTGACCAGTACTCATCAAAACTGACAACGTTATAAAAAATATGAAAAGCCTGAGAAACTGTCACAGCTAAGAGGAGCCTGAGAGGAGATTATGACTGAATGGATTGCATTATTCCAAAAGAGTTCCTGGAACAGATAAAGGACATTAGGGGGAAAAAAAATTATGAAATCTGAATAAAGACTGGATCTGAGTTAATGATAATGTATCAGTATTGATTTATTGATTTTGACAAATGTACCACACTAATGTAGTGTTAATAACGAGAGAGTCTGAGTATTGGGTTTATGGGAACCCTCTGTGCTATCACCACAATTTTTATGTAGATCTAAAACTGTTTTAAAATAAAAAGTTTATTAAAATGAAACAATTCTTTTTTTTTCAAATATTTAAACAAATTAGTAGTTTTCACTTTTGGGAGTAGTATGAAATGCATCCTGCCCATAACTGGCCATATATTTCAAAGAAGGAGGTGCTCCCACGTCAGTTGAAGTATTTGACTTTTGATTGGCTGTGGCAAACTCCAGTTGAAACTCTATTATCATGCAATTGGCAGAACACTTACTATTCCTTGTAGGTAAAATGAAACGGTTCAGTTCAGTTAAATCATGGCTAAAAGGCTTGATAACATGGAACCTATGATAGTAAATCATATTTATTCTGAGAGAAAGACTGACTGGCTGAGTGGGCTTGTCTGTAATACTGGAGTTGGGAGAAATAAAGTTATTTCAGCGTCTCTTCAGTGGGTTGGTTGTATTGGTTACAAGTAAACATGCCTACAGGCTCAAAGCCTCTGTAAAAGTATCCAGCCAGTGGGGCCAAAGCCAGTTTTTCTTATTTGCAGATGGCGTTTTGCATCCTAATGTGAGAGACAGTTAAAATATGCCGCAAGTTTTAAAATGTATACCAATTGATATTCTAGCTCCTCAAACTTCTGCTAGGAGGTTGGGCGGCGATGTCTCAGCCAGGTGGCCAGAGTTTACCATATTCATTGTGACTATGAGGACTGAAATATTATACCCAGATGCATTTGTATCTGTGGAGGACATACAGTGAGGCTTAAGATGCTTACATTCAGAAAAGGGATATGGCAGAGGGTAAATACATATACAAGTAGAGAGTCCCACAATGTGTTGATTAATATGGTACACTTTTTTTTTTTTTTTTTTTTTTTTTTTTGAGACGGAGTCTCCCTCTGTTGCCCAGGCTGGAGTGAGTGGCGCAATCTCTGCTCACTGCAAGCTCTGCCTCCTGGGTTCACGCCATTCTCCTGCCTCAGTCTCCCGAGTAGCTGGGACTACAGGCGCCCATACCACACCCGGCTAATTTTTTGTATTTTTAGTAGAGACGGGGTTTCACCGTATTAGCTAGGATGGTCTCCATCTCCCGACCTCATGATCCTCCCACCTCGGCCTCCCAAAGTGCTGGGATTACAGGTGTGAGCCACCACGCCCAGCCGGTACACAATTCTTAAACACAGAAATAGTCCGTCTTCCTTCTACACTGAGTCCTACAACTGAGTCCTGTGCTTGCTTCAAGGCAATGCTATTTTAAAAGGACCACAGCCGGAATGACCTGTGTTAAAAGAAAGCACACGGAGAGATGGGAGAACTGAAAACCAAAATAGCACACAAGGAAAGCTAGGTGTGTTTAGGTTGAAGGGAAGCCACGGTTTCTATTCTCAAGTTTTTAAGACTTGTCATGAGGAAGAAGGAATAAACATTTTATGTTGTCCTAGATACATCAAAGTAGTAATGGGCCAAGTTAGAGAAAAACAAATTTAGGAATGCTGTAAGGAGGCAATTTCTAATAGAGCTTTTGGAAGATAATTAGGCTAGGTTACAAAATGGTGAGATCCTTGTCCCTGCAACTTTCTAGGAAGAGGTTAAACCACCTCTGGGAAATGTTGAAGAAGAAGGAAATCACCCAGTATATAGCTAGGCATTGGCACAAAAGAAGAGGAGAAGAGGCATGAGAAGTACAGTGTAGGGGACTAGAAGGCAAGCATTCCAGAAAGTATGGTCCAGAAGTCACTGTGAATGGACGTTTTGACAACAGTGACTCAATAAGAGCAAACCAATTAAATATGTTGTATCAGCCAGGCACCGTGACTCACGCCTGTAATCCCAACGTTTTGGGAGGCTGAGGCAGGTGGATCACTGGAGGTCAGGAGTTCAAGACCAGCCTGGCCAACAGGGTGAAAACCTGTCTCTACTAAAAATAAAAAAATTAGCTGGGCTTGGTGGTGTGTGCCTGTAATCCCAGCTACTCAGGAGGCTGAGACAAGAGAATATACATGTACATATATATGTATATAAATTATATATGGAGAGAGACAGAGAAAGAGATTTATTGTTGATTCATGTGAGCTAGTTAAGGAATTTGCTCCCATGATTATGATTATGGAGGCTGACAAGTCCCAAGTTTGTCAATCTCTTGACAGTCTAGAGACCCATGAGTGCTGATGGTGTAGTTCCTATCTGAGAATGAAGGCCTGAGAACCAAGAGAGCTGATGTTTCAGCTCAAGTCTAAAGGCAGTTAAAAAAAAATCAGTATCCCAGCTGGAAAGGCAGTCAGGAAGAATTTCCTTTTATTCGAGAGAAAGGCAGCCTTTTATTCTATTCAGTCCTTCAGCTGATTGAATAACGTCCACCCACAGAAGCAAAGACCATCTGATTTACTCAGTTTATCAATTTAAAAGTTAATCTCATACACAAATACCCTCACAAAACACCAAGGATAATGTTTGATCAAATATCTAGGCACCTTGTGGTCCGGTCAAGTTGAAACATAAAATTAATCATCCCGGCCAGGTGGGGTGGCTCATGCCTGTAATCCCAGCACTTTGGGAAGCCGAGGCAGGCGGATCATGAGGTCAGTTCAAGATCAGCCTGACCAACATGGTGAAACACCGTTACTACTAAAAATAAAAAAATTAGCCAGGCATGGTGGTGGGTGCCTGTAATCCCAGCTACTAGGGAGACTGAGGCAGGAGAATCGCTTGAATCTGGGAGGGGGAGGTTGCAGTGAGCTGAGATCACGCCACTGCACTCCAGCCTGGGTAACGGAGCAAGACTCCATCTCAAAAAAAAAAAAAAAAAATTAATCATCCCAGATACTGATGGCTAGGAGCTGAAGGTCTGGATCAATGCAACCAGCAAGAGTGCTAGACCAGCTGAATTAGTGTAGGACGAGAGAAATAGAGAGTGGATGATGGAGGAGGGAATGATGAATATCAGATACGGCTTTGGGTCCAGCAAGACAAGACAATCGATCATTGATAATCTCAAGTTCTTTCAGGTATTGTGACCGGCCACCATCAGAAGCATCGGACTTAACAGCAGGCACAAGCGGATCTGAGAAGTAAAAGGAGTAAAGTCTTGCGCAGCGCATCTAAACCTTCTCAATTCCTGCTCTGACGCCAACCCCTGTTATGGTGATCAGCATTACCTGTGTTCGCACAGGTACAACAAGGCAGCTCCTTGGGGCTTCTTTGATGTCAGAGCTTGGAATGTTCATAGCACCTACATAGCACCCATTCATACCTCAACTAGAAGAGCAGGAGAATTAATGTCCTTGGGATCACCTTTGACCATTGAGAAGTGGAAACTAGTCAATGATTGCTTTTCCCTTTCATTCCTTCTGAAATGCACCTCCTAAGCCTCCTGAGAAGTTTTCCTGGGACTGAATTTCAGTCCTCTACTTGATGACACATTCTTCCCCATTTCTTCATACACTTTGACTCTTCCCGATGCTCCCTGGACTCACTTTCCAAACAAGTTCCCTAAAAGGAGCCTTTGTCTAGGGCTCTTGTCAGGCTACGCCACTGCTTTTATCCTCCAGTCTCTCACAGGAAGCAAACTCATTTCCCTATTGTTTGCTAAACATGTTTGTTCTACATTTGCTTCAGGTGTGTCCCCATGTGCGCACTTCTTGAGTTTTCTGAGGATAAAGAGAATTCACACCAATGTAAAAACGATCCAAAGAGGATTAGATTGAAGTAAGAACCATTTACTATCACAGACCTTTTTTCGCCTGACCTTTCTACTGACTTAGAATCATTTGTGGCAGGCATGATATAAGTATAGCACCCCACCTTTTCTCCTGAAGAGATAGAGTTTCTAAGCTTTTGATATCTTTTTTAGAATTATCCCCTAAATCAGATCATCAGATTTGATCCAATGAATTCGTTATTTCAAGTTTTCTGTTACCCGGATGTCCCTTGCAGGGTTTCCAAACTCTAGAAACAAGAGATACAGGTATGAAGCAGGCACTGTGCACTGGGTACCAATTTGTCTGAGCCCAGAGAGACCGGACACCCACACATAGCAGATTACAGGAAGTGGGTTTATTAGTTATAGATAAGCAGCAAAGAACAACCGAAGCTGAGGATTCGCTGTGGGCCAGTCCCCTGAGGCTCAGGAAAGCTGCTGGGGACCGATAGAGTCTCATCTGTGACTTACCCACTTGTACTGCAGCTGAGGGACCCTGGATGGGAGCCCACTCTGGCTTTTATACCCTGGGGACAAGTTGATATACTACGCTAAGGCACTGAGGGACATCCTGTTTCTAGGAGGGACAGGAAGAGAGCATGGGTGGTTCTAGCCAGTCCCTCTTTATTTCAGGATGTTCCATTTCCAGCACATTCTACAATTATTTTATTTATTTATTTATTTATTTATTTATTTATTTATTTAGAGATGAAGTCTCACTCTGTCACCAGGCTGGAGTGCAGTGGAGTGATCTCAGCTTACTGCAACCTCTGCCTCCCGGGTTCAAGCGATTCTCCTGCCTCAGCCTCTCAAGTAGCTGGGGCTACAGGCATGCGCCACCACACCCAGGTAATTTTTGTATTTTTAGTAGAGAAAGGGTTTCACTGTGTTGGCCAGGATGGTCTCAATCTCTTGACCTCGTGATTCGCCTGCCTCGGCCTCCCAAAGTGCTGGGATTACAGGCGTGATCCACTGCGCCTGGCCTTTTTGTTTTATTTTTACATTGACAAATAATAATTGTACGCATTTGTGGGGTACATAGTACTGTTTTGATAAATACAGTGTACGGTGATCAGATTAGGGTAATTAGCATATCAATAATCTCAAACATTGATTTATTTGTATCGAGAACATTTAATATCCTTCTTCTAGCTATTTGAAACTGTAATATATTATTGCTAACTACAGTCATCCTGTAATGGTATAGAACACTGGAACTTATTCTTCCTATCTAGCTGTAATTTTGTATCCTTTAACAAATTTATTACAGTTATTCTCGAGAACTACAAACCAGAGACGGGAGATAACTTGGTCAGTCCAAGGCTGCTTGGAAAGCTCTCTGTGATAGGGTCCATCCGGAAGGTTCGATAGTATTATCTTTCAGTGCATTCTGATACACACACCAAGGCAGGGACAAAAGTGTAAGCTGTAAAACCTGTCAAATAAATATTCCATTAAATTTTTTTACAGTGTAGTTTAGGAGGAAAGCAAAGTCTTTAATTAATTTTTTTTCAGTAGGTATCTGGGTACCCAGCAATAATACTGTCTACTTTATATTAACAGGTATCATTCTAAAATGGTTGCTGTTCTCAAGACAAGGATTAATGTCAACACTTAAAGCAAATAGTCAAAGTAGAATTCTATTATATAACCAAATAATATAGAAATTTGGAGTGAAGGTGGTATGAATTTCAGATTTGAGACACACCGAAGTAAAAATGCCTCGTATTTATTCTGTACGGGAACTACTCCTTCATGGGGAGCTCTGCTTCACTGAATAGCTTATCGTCAATGTGTGAATTTAAAACTGACCTGCTTATCCATAATTATTATAAGTGTGTCACACAACCAATGTCTCTAAAGGTAGTACCAAGTGCTTAATGATCCCAAACCAACTTTGTCAACTTTGTCTTTCCACTCGTAGAAATGTATTGACTTGAGCATTGGGAAAGGAAGGCAGGGATTGGTTTTGAGCTCAGAGAGTAAACCAACTAGAAGCGCTGAGTGAGTGAAAACCAAACCCTGAAGTTCATCACTCCTTCGTGGCCGGTAAGGTCCCTGGGAGTAGAGTTTTAGGAATGTTGGGGCCAGAAAAGTTCCTATGAATAAAATCATTAAAATCTACGGCTGGCTGGGCGCAGTGGCTCATGCCTGTAATCCCAGCACTTTGGGAGGCCGAGGCGGGTGGATTGCCTGAGGTCAGGAGTTCGAGACCAGCCCGGCCAACATGGTGAAACCCCGTCTCTACTGAAAAAAAAAAAAAAAAAAATTAGCTGGGCGTGGTAGCAGGCATCTGTAATCCGAGCTGCTTGGGAGGCTGAGGCAGGAGAATCACTTGAACCCAGGAGGCAGAGGTTGCAGTGAGCCGAGATCGCATCATTGCACTACAGCCTGGGCAACAAGAGCGAAACTCCATCTCAGAAAAAAAAAATGTATATATATATGTGTGTGTGTGTGTGTGTATATATATATATGCAGAGAGAGAGAGAGAGACAGACAGAGAGAGAGCGCGTGCTATCTTTTGATACTTTGGAAACCAATCCCAGTTTTATGCCAAAAGTTATGCCTGCCAATATCTAAGCTAAGTATTCCAGGTAATAAGCTGAATATTTCTGGATGTTCCAATTAGGATAATTCTAGTTAGAATTTTCTTGGCTTAAACATCAGACTTTAAAATATTAATAAAAGCAATTTAAAAGAAACTCAGAACATTTGAAACTCAAGTTCTAATTAAATATTAAATTCTAACTTAAGGGGAAAGAGCTAGTGAAACTTGACCATTACTGCGATTTATGAATAGGGAATTGGGCGGCATGGATCTGCCTCTTTCTCTCCCTCTCTCTCACCGGCTCCCCCTTCCATCCTCTCTTCCTACTTCCTCCCTTCAGTCCGTCCTTTATCTGTGCTCCATGAAATTGCTCCCTTTCTGTTGTATTCTTTTGCTAGGGCTGCCTTAACAAAATACCACAGACAGGAAGCCTTAAACAGCAGAAATGTCTCTTTTCACAGTTCTGGAGGCTGGAAGTTCAAGATCTAGGTGTTGATAGGTTTGCTTTCTCCTGAGGTTTCGCCCCTTGGATTGCAGATGCCTGCTTACTCATTGTGTCCTCACATGACTTTTTTTTTCTTTTCCTGTGCACCTGCACTCCTGTTGTCTCTTCCACTTCTTAGAAGGACACCAGTCATATTAGATTAAGATCCCATCCTGAAGACCTCATTTAACCTTAATTGACCTCTTTAATGCCTGCGTCTCCAAATATAGTTACATTCTGAGGTCACAGGGCTTAGGGCTTCAGTACATAAATTTTGGGGAGCCGGGGAGACACAACTCAGTCCGTAACATATATGTAAATAGGATCGTTGATAAGGATTTCTATTCCCTTATGACTATACAAAGTACTTAAGCAAATTAAAATATTGAAGTATTAAGTGCAACAGAATTTTTAATCAAAAAATAAATCAAGATTCTAAATCATGTCAGTTGCCACATTCATGGGGCTCCATCTTGGCTATTTTCTAAATTAGATAAAGTTTGTTTCTAATGTTCTTCCTGTCTTCATTTATCTTTTTAACTCCTTTTAACATTAATTTCCCCAGTAAACTAGTTCTTCTGCTGATTTCTTTATCTCTCAGGTGGTCAACTCTCTTGCTTTCCCTAGAGAGGATTTAATTGTTTTTCAGACACTAAAACCGGTGCCCGTTATTTAAAAACAAATGCTACTGGAAATTAGCTAGGTGTGGTGGTGTGCACGTGTAATCCCAGCTACTCAGAAGGCTGAGGCAGGACAACCGTATGAACCCGGGAGGTGGAGGATGCAGTGAGCAGAGATCGCACCATTGCACTCCAGCTTGGGCAACAAGAGAGAAACTCTATCTCAAAAAAATAAAAATAAAATAAAATAAAATAAAATAAAAAATTAGCCGGGCGTGGTGGCGGGCGTCTGTAGTCCCAGCTACTGGACAGGCTGAGGCAGGAGAATGGCGAGAACCCGGGAGGCAGAGCTTGCAGTGAGCTGAGATCGCACCGCTGCACTCCAGCCTGGGCGCTGGGCGACAGAGCGAGAGTCCGTAGAAAAAAAAATTTAAAAAAATTGCTGTTGAAATGAGTAAGTTTTTATTTGATGTAACTGTTTAGCTCTTATTTGACATTGGTGACCACTTTCTCATCCCTTATATCAGTTTCAGTTTTCGTACATTTTCTGAAATCTCCCATATTTTTATCTCCAGTTGAGGTCTCTGAACTCCAGACCCACATAACAAACTGTCTACTAGACCTTTGCACTTGGGTATCGCATGAACACTTCAAATGCAACATATTCAACATGGAGACCATTATTTCTCATGCCTCTCATTCACTCTCGATATTTTTGTCTCAGTTCCCCACTAATACGCATTTCTCACTCAGTTGCCCAGTCATATCTTTGAGTCCTTCCTCTCTTCCTACCCCCAATCCACTGTTTCATCAAGTCGGCAACGCTCGTTCCTCCCCACATTTTCCATTGCTGAAATTGATGCTTCAAACAATGGTGTGCCACAGTTTATTAACTTCAAGATTTTATTTTCTAGTATTACATAAAATCTTAAATTTGACTGACAGATAATAATTGCATTATTTATGGAGTCCAGTGTGATATTCTGATGCATGTATATACTGTGGTATGATCAGATTAGGTTAATTAACGTATCTATCACCTCAAATATTTATCATGTTTTTGGTAAGAACATCTAAAACTCTCTTTTAGTTATTTTGAAATATACATTATTATTAATCTTTGTCACTATGCTGTGCAATAGAACGATGAAACTTATTCCTCCCATCTAACGGAAGCTTTGTACCCTTTGACCAATCTCTCTCTCTTGTACACCGCTCTACCACCCAGTGACCACCATTCTACACTCTACTTCTACGGTTTGACATTTTTAGACTCACATGTAAGTGAGATCATATGATATTCCTCTCTTTGTGCCTGGTTAATTCCATTTAACATAATGTCTTTATGTTCATCCATGTTGTCACAAACGATGGTTTTAAATTAGTGGAGTTTTAGATTTTACAAAATTCAGTATTGAATTTCACAGACTAGTAGTCTGAAAAACCAAGTATCTTTGAGATATGTCCACTTTTCCCTGTTTTCTCTGCCACCTCTCCAGGTCACAGTACCATCACTGCTCTCGAAGATTATTGCATCAGCCTCCATGATGGGTCCTTTGGATTCTAGCATTGCTCACGGGCCCCCAAGGTTACTCTCCATCCCCTACCCTTGTTTACATTGATACCAAAATGGTCTTTTTTCAAGCGAAATTCTAAGTTTGCCTTTGCCAAGCATAAACCATTTTAAAGACTTTCTGTTGCTCACAGAAAAACCAGACTCTTTACTATGGCTGATAAACTTCTAGCTCAGTCTAGTCTGTGTAACTCATCACTTAACACCTTCTGTATCTCACTTTATGATCTGCAGACTAATTGAATCCACTCATGCTTTTTATCACTTCTGAGAAACTTCATGCAGACATTCTACTCTCACTCCCTTTTCCCTAGCTAACTCTTGTTCACCTCCTAGATTTCAATATAGACATTAGTCCCTCCATGAGATTCTTCTGGTCTCCCCAAGTCTGTAGTAAAGACACACCTTTAATTATTATTTTTGAGATGGAGTCTTACTCTGTTTCCCAGGCTGGAGTGCAGGGGCCTGATCTCAGCTCCCTGCAACCTCTGCCTCCTGGGTTCAAGCAATTTTCCTGCCTCAGCCTCCTGAGTAGCTGGGATTACAGACGTTCACCACCATGCCCTGCTAAATTTTCTTTGTATTTCTTTTTTGTAGAGATGGAGTTTCACCATGTTGGCCAGGCTGGTCTCCAACTCCTGGCCTCAGGTGATCCACCCACCTCAGCCTCCCAAAGTGCTGGGATGACAGGTGTGATCCACCACGTCCGGTCAAGACACCCCTTCTATAACATTTTATAATCCCCAGCCAGCGTTTACCTCTTGTTTGAATTTTCTATTTGTTTGTAGTCTAAGATAAATTGCATATTTATTAGTATGATTTGCGTTTCATCTGCTTCATTTCCCTTCTCCAGTAAGAAGCTAGTTTTTTTGCATATTCTTTGCCCTGGGCATTTTTACAGAGCTAAAAGAGCTTATCTTTTGCAAAATCTAAATTCACTGAAGAGATTAGGGTAGAAATAACTTTGGGATAGTCTTGAAAATAAAGGTGATTTTTCCTGTGTCGATGCTGCAAGAAGTGGGATCTTGTGCCTTATTCGCTGGAAGCATCCCAAAAAAGGAATGAGATTTCAGACCCTGGCACTGATAGAACAAGGGCAGCTGTACCCTAAACACAGGGGCCTGCAGCCTCATCCAGAATTCTAGAACCTCAAGGTTAAGATACAGATGCCTCAGAGTGGGTGGGATAAGGGGGAGACCACAAGGAATGGGACTGGGACTTAATGCATGTGGTCAGATAAAGACCACACGGATCCCTCTGGACACGGGGTAGGAAGTTGGGTGAGAGGAGTGACTGATAGTGAGCTTTATGCCAGACTAGTGAGGTGAGGACTAGGAAACATGATTAGGCTGATTTAAAGAAAATTAAGAAATGCCATATATCTTGTATTGTCATGTTTGTGAACCGAGATTCAAACTCGTATCTCCACTGCACTTTCAGGGCCTGTAGGGAATCTTGGCTCCTCTACCTGGAGAGTTTTTCTTTCCTCCCTTCCCCTCCTCATCCCTCTTCTCCCAGTCCTCCCTTCCCTTCCCCACGCCCCCCATTTCAGACTTTCTATTACATGTTGTGTCATTTTACTTTCTTTTTATTTTTGAGACGGAGTCTCACTCCGTTGCCAAGCTGGAGTGGAGTGCAGTGGTGCCATCTCAGTTCCCTGGTTTCAAGCGATTCTCCTGCCTCAGCCTCCTGAGTGGCTGTATTTTTAGTAGAGACGGGGTTTCACCATGTTGGCCAGGATGGTCTAGATCTCTTCATCTCATGATCCACCTGCCTTGGCCTCCCAAATGCTGGACATTTTGCTTTCTTAATACCAGATTTATTGAGATATAATTCACACACTATAAATTTCACTCTTAAAATATGCAATTTAGAATTGTCCAGCCATGATCAGTATCTAATTTCAGAACATTTTCATAACTATCCAAAAGAGAGCCCATATCCATAGGAGTCATTCTTCATTTTCCTCCTTCATCTCACCCACTTGTAGCCTCTGGCAGCCAATAACTTACTTTCTGTCTCTATGGATTTGCCTGTTCTGTACATTTCATAGAAACGAAATCATGTAACATGTGCCTTTTTGTGACCGGTTTCATTCACTTAGTGTAATGTTTTTAAGATTCATCAACATTGTAATGAGTCAATGTTTTGTTCTTATTTATGGCTGAATAACAGTACATTGGGTTTATATACCACCTTTGTTTATCCTTTCATAAGTTGATAGGCATTGGGTTGTTTCCAGATATTAGCTATTATGAATCATGCTATTATGAACACAAATGTGATATATGTTTTCCATTCTTTGTATATATACCTGAAAGTGAACTTATGAGTTCATACTGTAATTCTATGTTTAACACTTCGAGGAATTGTCATCTTTTCTAAAATGACTGTACCATTTTACATTCTCATCAGCAATATGAGGGTTTTCATTTCTACAAATCCACCTGAACACTTTTTATTGTCTTCCTTTTTAATTGCAGCCATCCTAGTGGGTGTAAAGTGATCTCTCACTGTGGGTTTGACTTCATTTCTCTAATGAATAATGCAGTTGAGTGCCTTTCCATTAGCCTATTGACCATTTGTATATCTTTTTGAAGTCATGTCTATTCAAATTCTTATCCCCATTTAAAAATGAGATTATTTATATTTTTATTGTTGAATTGTAAAAATTCTTTTTATATTAGCATACAAGTCCCTTATTTGATATATTATTTGCAAATATTTTCACTCATTCACTGAATTTTTTCATTTTCTTGGTGATATCCTGTAAAGCACAAAATTGTGTAATTTTGATCTAGGAAAATTTACTTAGTTTTTCTTTCATCACTTGAGCTTTTGTTGTCATATTTAAGAAGTCATTGCTTAATTCAAGGTCATGTATATTTGTTTACCTGTATGTTGTCTTCTAAGAGATTTATAGTCAATAATTCATTTTGAATTAATTTTGTATATGGTGTTAGGTAGGGGTGCAATTTTATTCCTTTGCATGTGGATAACAGTCATACCAACACAATTTGTTAAAAATATCTCTGTATTACTTTTGCATTTTTCTCTGTAAGCTTATTTCAAAATAAAAAATTAAAAAAAATTTTTGACTTTTAGTGCTACCTCGTGGCTCTGGCATTCTGGAATTCCGTCTCCCCAGTGATACCAGAGAGCCCAGTGTCATGAGAGTATGTCCTGTCGGTAACTACAGAAAGCCACCATTACCAAACTCAAGATGCCAGTGTCCATTTCACTAGTATAACTTTTATTGCCTAAATGTCCATGAGGCCATTGCATAGAATATATTGAAGAGGGGAGAATCCTCCAGACTCACCTATATATCCATTCTAACAATGCTACCGTTCTGAGACTTTCAGTCTCTTTCTTAGCGCTTTGCTGAAGCAGTTTGCTAATGTTCACTTTCATTCACTATAATCCTTTGTTGTGTCTAAGTTTCCAAAAAAGCCATACCAGTAGTGTATTAGCCTATGTTACAAGTCTTCTTGCCATTAATGTTGGACTGAGTCACTTCAACAAACTCTGCCTTAATCCACCTATTTTCTACACCCATTGTAGTTCAAAGGATCTTGATAACATATATTAGTAAGGTTCTTTCTTTTATTCCTTTTATAAGTATTACAAATCTAGTATTAAAATCGCTGCCGCGGTGGCTCAAGCCTGTAATCCCAGCACTTTGGGAGGCCGAGACGGGCGGATCACAAGGTCAGGAGATCGAGACCATCCTGGCTAACACGGTGAAACCCCGCCTCTACTTAAAAAAAAATACAAAAAAACTAGCTGGGCGAGGTGGCAGGCGCCTGTAGTCCCAGCTACTCGGGAGGCTGAGGCAGGAGAACGGCGTAAACCCGGGAGGTGGAGCTTGCAGTGAGCTGAGATACGGCCACTGCACTCCAGCCTGGGCGACAGAGCGAGACTCCGTCTCAAAAAAAAAAAAAAAAAAAAAAAAAAAAATCTAGATTTTTTTTTTAAGGTTGTTTTTCTGCTCGGACTATCCTGATCCCAGATTTTGAGAGACAGTGAGGAATTGTTTTTGACTTTTAGTGCTACCTCCTGGCTCTGGCATTCTGGAGGCAGTGAGGAATTCTGGGAGCCGATGTTGAGTAGAATAAGTATAGTATCTCAAGATATTTGCTAAATGTTTGCTTCCAGACAAGTGTAGCCTGTGTTCCTTTATCAGGAACGAGGTGACTTAACTAATTAAATAATTCATTAATCAATCAGTGGTTTTGAGCAATTACCACTCACAGGTATTCTGTTTGTCTCTGTTTTTTGGTGGGCATCGGGGGCGGGCGGTGTGGAGGGATAGAGTCTTACTCTATCTCCCAGGCTGGAGTGCAGTGGCACAATCTCACAATCTTGGCTCACTGCAGCCTCTGCCTCTCAAGTTCAAGCAATTCACCTGCCTTACCCTCCCAAAGTGTTGGGATTAGTCATGCGCATTATGCCCAGCCTGCTTGTCTGTGTTTTCTGGAGATTCGTGTCTGCTGTTGAGGCTAAGTGCCTTCTTTTGCTGTCTGCTGAAATTCCCCTTAGATCAATCAACTAGCGATTTCATCATTTGTAATTTTTAATCAGTTTTTTAAACATTAAAGTTAAGATAGTCCTTACAAGGGAGCAGAAAATCCAATCAAAATTTGATTTTATCAACATAGTTAACACAAACTTTACCTGGGTCAACCTGTAGCTACTGTTATTAACTTAGAGTGTGTGCTGTGTGTTCGTTAGGGAAGCAATCGTAGAACAAGAGAAAATTGATTGAATAAAGCAAAAGTCATAAAATTCTTTTAATCATGTGCTTACTGAACTGGTAAGGAAAAGACAAAACCAAGACCATGGATATGGATCATGAGACAGTTATACTCTCATCATTTGTCTGAAATTATTTTCTCATATTGAAGGAAAAGAGGTATGATGGGGAAGCAAATTCAACCTCCAGCCTATCCTATATTGGGGAGACCAAACAGGAGAATTAAGAAAGGGATACATAACACTGTATTGACTTTTCCTCAATAACCCAAGAAAAGTGATAATGGAAAAAGGAGCTAGTAGTCATGACTTATTTTTGACCCAAGGGAAAATTTTTCTTTTAGTACAGGATACAAGAGCACATACTCAGTTTTTTTCACTGTGTATCTACATTGGAAAATTACTCATAATCTACGCAGTATGTGGTTTCCCTTTTGAGCTGTAGAGTGTGTCTGTGGCTATACTTTGAAGAGTTCAGAAGACTCATTTTTCTGTTTTTGTTTCCGGTTGATGTGAAGAGTAGCTCTCTTTACCACTCCATGGCTCACGCTGAAGTTTTCTCTTCAGCTGGCTTTTACAAGCGTAGTGGGTGGAAGGGCAGCAATGTTAACAAACCAACTTCTCAGGGATAAAAATGCAAATGACATTTCTTACCTCACAAGAATAATCGAATTGTAGACTTTCTGTTTCCTTTCCCTGCAACCCTGCACTATTCTGCTTTATGTGTCCTTATTCCCAGCAAAAGAGTTCTTTCACCAGGCTACACGACAATGGTTCAGGGAATTGGATGCTGTCTACGCACCCCCAGGCCATTTCTTTCTTCTCATGTACAAGCCGAATGAATAACTAAGAGGGTCACAGTATAAACCTCAGCAGCAGGAAGACATAGGTTTTTTTACACACAGTGCCAGAAGAAAAGTCTGTCTAGTGATGGTGAATCAGACTCTAAGCACTTTCTCATTTTGCCAAGCCCAGGGAATGAAAATCTCTAGCAATCACAAGCAAGCCCGTCCACCAAAATCTCTCATTCTGTAGAACTAAAAATAACGAATAGAAAAATAACTAATGGGTACTAGGCTTAATAACTTGGGTGATGAAATAATCCGTGTGACAAACCCTCATGACACAAGTTTACCTGTGTAACAAATCTGTACATGTATCCTTGAACTTAAAAGATAAAAAAAATTAGGGGTACACTGACTGGCTGAGATATGGTCTGAAGATGAGTGGAATGTGGAATGGAAAGCGGGGAATAAAAGTAATTAATATTAGTAATTATTCCAGATAATAAGAACCAGCGACATACCTAGGATATTTGAAACTCAGATAATTTGTCAGCATCTGCCAAGTGGTAGGCAGTCACTAAGATGGCCCTGACGATCCCCGCCTCTTGATCTTAATTTTCTCGTGTGGTCTCCTTCTATCCTTCTGTACTGAACTGGCAGAAGTGATTCTACCTATGTCGAAGATTGGGTTAGTAGTTTATTACTTTGGTGCGAAAGTAATTGCGGTTTTTGTCATTATTGTTAATGGCAAAAATCTCAATGACTTTTGCACCAACCTACAAAATTAAAGCAAACCGTGGCTTCTATTTTGGTTACTCTGCAGTCACAAATCACTTGCTCTGGGGTGAGCCATGTGGGAAGCACCCTGTGGAGAGGCCCACAAGGCAAAAAAGTGGAGTCTCCCATCAACAGCCATGTGAGCGAGCTCAAAGATCAGATTCTCAGACCCGATCGAGTTATTAGAGCTTGCAGCTATGTCCAACAGTTTCGCTGTTATCAATGAAGCAGAGCTACTCAGAGGAGCCGGACCTGGTCATGACTTTCAGAAACTTTGTGAGATAATAAATGCTTGTAAGCTGCTAGGTTTTGGGGTAATTTTTAATATGTGTGTACATATGTGTGTGTGTGTGTATATGTATATTTATACACATACACAGATGCCCCTCAGATATCATATTGTTTGGTGATAATGACAAAATGAAACAAGAAATAGTAATGGCCAGAAAAGAAATGTAGACAATGAAAATGTTCTTATTTTGAATTTGTATTTATAATTGTGTCAGTTTAAAAATATGAAAAACAAAATGAATATTACAGTACAAAAAGGAATAAAGGAATAACGCTTTTAAATTACATTAATGCGCAGTTTTTGTAAAAAGAGAACAATGTATATGTAGTGGCTGTTGTAGTAATAAATAGTAACAATGAGATTTCTGTTTTTGAGACCTGTGCAAATAAGTCAATAGTTTGGTTAAAATGCATCTTCTTTGCATATTTGTGTTCCATAGATAGCACAGATGTATTTGTCAGCCTATCTTAGCTTAGTTATTTGAAGTATGCTTGTTAATTTTAATTTTGAAATTTGATTTTATACAATGCAACAGTAAAATGGTTAAAATGGTTAAAAGTCTCTTTCTTCTCTTTTATTATTATTATTACTATTTTTAACCCTATTGTCATTCGATCACGTTTAGATATCTTTTCTCTTTTTCATGGTCAGTGCTTACAAAAAGGAGGTGGCTCCTTGTTATCTTTCAGCCCTATGTCATTGAAGTTTGTTTCATTTCCAGTATTTGTTCTCTGGATGTGCTAGCTTGTATTTCTTCACAGTGTTTATTAAATATATATAATGTTGATGAACTTACATATTTTCCAGGTAGATTCAACCAGACTCATATTGCTTCAATTACATCCTTTTGGACTTTAAAAATGTTTGCTTGTTGAGCTCCATGCTTGTTCTGGCCAATGCCATTTCATCTTGGCATATATACTCAACTTCAAATTTCTTCAAGAAATTTGTCAGAGTAAGTATGAACCAATGGCTCAATTTTACAGTGATAATGCAAAATCCAAATTTCCATAGGAAAAGAGCACAACTATTTATTCAATAGTTTTTATTTCCAATAATTTGAATTTCAATCATTTGGTACAGTCTTATATAATGTACATTTTATTAAAACCAAAATGTCTACAAAAGGTATAACTCAGGAAATGAATAAATAATACAGCTAATGCAACATTTCATTTTTCTGGTTTGTTCTTTAGAGATACAAAATTAACAAGTCTCTACAAAAAATAAAAAAATTAGCTGGATGTAGTGACACCTGCCTGTATTCCCAGCTACTCAGGAGGCTGAGGCGGGAAGATTGTTTGAGCCTGGAAAGTCAAGGCTGCGGTGAGCTGTAATTGCACCACTGCACTTCAAGCTGGGCGATAGAGCCAGACCTTGTCTCAAACAAAAAAGAAAGACAGAGAGGAAGAAAGAGAGAAAAATAAAGAGAGAAAGACAAGACAGAAGGAAGGAAGGAAGGAAGGAAGGAAGGAAGGAAGGAAGGAAGGGAGAAAGAATAGAGAAAGAGAAGGATAAAAGAAAGAAAGGAATAGAGAAAGAAAAAAGAAAAAGAAAGAACAAAAAGAAAGGTCAACCAGAGAACTGTTAATAAAAGGTTTTATTTAAAAATGGCTGGTCACCTGGGGTGGATGCCTCCCTTCCTCCGGTCCTTGGTATAAAAATGACACCCCCAAAATCAGCACCTTCCAGGCAAACTCAAACAGACTGTATCATAGTGATTTCTCTCATCTGTAAACACAGGATTTTCTTCAGCTTAGCAATATTTTTGACTATCATACAGTATTTTTTTTCTGTTCCAATGGTTACTAGCCCTTCTTCAGGAATATCTATGGCCTGTGTTGTCAAATAACTACTGTCTGCTTCCATATCTCTCATTCTTTTTCTTGTTTTTTTTTTTTTCATTTTTAAAGCATTTCCCTTTGCATTCTGGGAAATATATAATGACCTACTTTTCTTTTTTTTTTCCATGTGTAATAACCCACTTTTCTTTCAAACTTTCTCTAAGGTAAATCCTCTCATTGTATTTGTTTCATTCACTCTTTCTCTCATAATTTTCCTTGAAATTTCTGCTTAACTTTTGTTCATTCTTTCATTTCAATATTTTGTCATATCTCCTATTTATCACATCTTGGTTACAAATTTTATTTTTAAAAAACTTTGCATGAAAGCACAAAATATATTCCCTCATACTTTCCTTATGCAAGTATGCTCTTTCTTTTTCTTATAAATGCCTAAGTCACCTTTTATTTTTCAGAAACTTTTCACAGGCTACATGCCTATTTGCTGTGAGTTTCCCCAAGATGGCATTTTCTGCAATGCACTGTGCATGGGTGTACCATGGATTTTCAAAAAGTAAACCTGAATGGCCTTAGAATTGTCCTCTTTATTGTTTATATTATTAACTTAGTGATTTAGAGATCTGACAGAAAACAGGCTAACCCAGAATTGTAAGTAATCTCAGTAGTAATTTCAATTTTGTCTAAATTTTCTTCTGTGTTTGACGAATTTGTTCTGCCAAGAGACAGTCTTCTTTCGGAGCTATTAAGTTGGAAACTTTTGGAGCTACTAAGTTGGAAACTGTTTGTTCTCTTTTCAAGTTAACAAGTTAGCTTGCCTATATATATATATTTTTTATTTACTTATTTACATGTGTATACATATGTTTACTTGTGTGTGTATATATACATATATGTGTGTGTATATATACATATATATGTGTGTACGTGTGTGTGTGTGTGTGTGTGTGTATATATATATATATACACACACACAGAAACCTGTAAATTTATGTTTTGAATAGTTGTGCCTTTTTGTCCTGTGGAAATTTGGGTTTTGCACTGTCACTGTAAAATTGAGCAGCTGGTTCATGCTTACTCTGACAAATTTCTTGAAGAAATTTGAAATAGGGTATATATGCCAACATGAAATAGCATTGGCCAGAAACAGCATGGGACTCAACATTCATTTTTAAAAGCTAAAAAGGATGTAATTGAGGCAATATGAGTCTGGTTGTGTCTACAGATAAGTATATTACACATATTTATCTGTTTACATGTTTATATATGCATATATATGTTTTTATGTGTATACAAAATATGTGTGCATATATGTGTATATATATGCATGTGTATGTGTATATAAAAACATGTACATACACGTTTGTATGTGCATGCATATACATGTAGACAGACACATATGTAAACAGATACAAACATACACATTCATATACATATACACACACATATAAATGTATATGAATATATGGCAGCCAGAACAGCATCTTGTACCAAATCTCCATGCTTTAAGCCCTACAGGATGATGTGATGAGGACTGGACATAACACAGGTGAGGAATTCTGTGATTGGGAAGCTGAGTTTTTACGGGGCTGCTGGAGCATCTGCCTGTTTTTCTCTCCAGAGAGATTATACTCAGTATCCTCGAATGTAAACACATCTCCTTTAAGGGAGTGGGGAGGGGCATTTCTAGATTTATCACTCTGGAATATAAGCAAATGTCTTTGAGAAAGGAGAGAGTTCTGTTTTACTATCCTGGGATGACTCAGTAAGTCCATCTTTAAATCTGTCCATCGGGAAACACTATTCTGTAGCTTCTAAGGCTGTTTCCCATTTAAACATGTCTTTCTTAATAGAACATGAGAAATCTATGGAGAATTGTCCTCCCATCATAGGAGCTGGATTCGTATGCCACGTAAATGATGTGGCTTTCTCTGCACTTTCCTAGCACTAATACCTGTTTTGTCAGGTCTCATCTTGGCTGTCCCTGGAGAAGCCTTGCTTACCCTCCTGATTTTCTACTTATAACTATGTAAAATTTTAAGCCTCAGGAAGTGTTGTTTTAATTTTGTTGGTAAGTCGTAGGCATTCTAGAATGAGGTCTGTGTCATGATCTCTTTTTACTTCCAGCCTTTGTCCTTAGAACTAAATCAGACAGCAATTCCATATTATCACTTCTCAGAAATGTACCTTCCTTTTTCATAAAATAGAGTTATGTAGCTAACTTTGACCCGTTTGTACCTCCTAATTTTTATCTGTGCCACATTTCTAGCAGACATCCTTCTAAACACAAGGCATATGAGGGCCACCCTTCCTTAAGTTTCAATTCCAATGCATCAGCTTTTTATCATCCAGTGGCATTTGGAATGAGAATGGAAGGAATTTAGAGGCATGTGCCTAGCTCATCATCTAAAGAATTATTTTAAATGTTTTGACTGCTGCTTCTATTTTAAGACAGAATAAACTAAATATAAAAATATTTATGGAAATACTTTACATATTTGTTATTGAATTTCCCCCTTCTTTAAAAAATAAACTTACGAATGGTTTTCAGTGAGACATGCCCATGTAGATTAAATTCAATAGTTATTGATTATTTACTACATTTAGGTGATATAGGCTCTATATCTGTCAGATTTATAATATATTCATTTTATGCTGGTAGGTCAAAAATACAAGTATTAAAAAGACTCTAAAATAAGTAATTTTTTAAACTTTGGAAACTCCTTTTCAATGCGGAAGAAAATCAGAGAGTAAGTTTATGTGTATAGAAACTTGAGCAAATGAAGGTAAAATTTTCAGACCATTTTACGTGGAGTAAATAAATGGAAGTTTTAGGATAATACCCATTTTCAAAGCATAAGATTTAGTCATTGATTTATTCGACAGCCTCTTATGTTTATTATGCAATAATAAATTCACTGTAGACATATGCAAAAACACGTATAAACTACAAGAGGTTTTATCACGGGAGACTGTAACGGTATCATTAACATGTAATATGATTTCACGTTACAAGCATCCAAGATACCATTAATGTATAATCTGAACAGAAATGGCCACTTATAGATGTTCCTATTTCTTTAGTAGTGACAATTAGAAATGTTATTGCTGTGTTATTGCTAAAATAATGTTCTCATTTTAGAAGATTCAGTTTCTTGCAAAGCTCTCAATAACCTTACTGTGTTATTTCTTTAAGATCTATCTGTGATCTAAGTTGTATGTTTAAAAATTATTTTCTATAAGATCATAAGAGCCTCAGAACAAAGCTGTATAAAATTCTATCAACTAATTGGCAATTAAATCCTAACATATTTACCATGATGGTAACAAAGTGTAGATATAACAACAAGGCAGTATACACGCATTTGGGAATTCTTGTGTAGGCTCATTGGAAAGTAATTTGGCTCAATTCCTTTTTTCATCACAAGCATAAAACTGCACATTTTAGCAGTAAGAATGCCCAACAAGTTAAATACTTTTTCACACAAAACAATTTTAATAACAATGACTATATGTATCAACTTGTTAACGAGATATTTTCAGTTAATTCGATAAACTTAGCGGATATACCTAACCAACAGTGTCTCTGTATCTCAGTTTTCTTACTCGGTAAAACAGAGACCAAAAGGAAAATTCTGTAAAGTTGCTGTATTAGTCCATTCTCACACACTGAAAAAGACATACCTGAGACTGGGTAGTTTATTAAGAAAAAGAGGTTTAATGGACTCACAGTTCCACGTGGGTGAGGAGGCCTCAGAATCATGGCAGAAGGTGAAAGGCATGTGTTACATGGCAGCAGAGAATGGGAACCAAGCCAAAGCAGTTTTCCCTTATAAAACCATCAGATCTTGTGAGACTTATTCACGCATGATAACAGCATGGGAAAAACCGCTCCATGATTCACTTATCTCCCACGGGGTCCCTCCCACAACACGTGGGAATTATGGGAGCTACAATTCAAGATGAGATTTGGGTGCGGACACAGTCAAACCATATCAGTTGCAGAGTGACTTTCTCAATGGTTGTTTATTTTTGCAGAAAGAGGAAGCAAAGGGAACTGTATTCTATCTGTGCCTAGTATAGCCCAGGATTTTCCCAAGGGATGTGCCTGTGTAGTCTCATTTAGTCCTTTGATGTGCCCACATTATTATATGATTTTTGTCGGGCACGGTGACTCACGCCTGTAATCCCAACACTTTGGGTGGCCGAGGCGGCGGATCACTTGAGATCAGGAGTTCCAGACCAGCCTGGCCAACATGGTGAAACCTCATCTCTACTAAAAATACAAAAAATTACCCAGGCGAGGTGGCAGACGCCTGTAGTCCCAGCTACTCAGGAGGCTGAGGCAGGAGAATGGCATGAACCCGACGGGCCGGAGCTTGCAGTGAGCCGAGATCATGCCACTGCACTCCAGCCTGGGCGACAGAGCGAGACTCCGTCTCAAAAAAAAAAAAAAAAAAAAAGAAAAGAAAAGAAAAAAATGAGGCTAACTAGCCCTATCAACTTGGAAAATGGGAGTCACCTTGGTTTCCTCCTCCTGCTTTTCTCCATGTCCAAACAATTAAGTTCTATCTATTTTTAATCTCAATTTTTTTTTTTTTTATCCTTCTTCTCCTTCTCATTCCCATCTCCTAGTTAGATTTTAAATTGATTTTATCTGGAGTAATGCCATAGCTTCCTATCTGGCCCATCTGACTCCAGTTCTCACTTTCAAACCAAACACTGAGAATGTTATTGGAAGGCTTTATTTGCCAGGTCCCTATAACTTCAGGCAGACTCCTACCAGTACTCTCTCTCCTTTTAAAGTTTTTTGCAATGTCAGATCTTAGTAATCATGCATATACAAATTATCCTGATTTGATTATTACCCATTGTATAGATATGTCTAAATACCACATGTACCCTATAAATATGTATAATTATTATTATTATTATTATTTTTTTTTTTTTTTTGAGACAGAGTCTCGCTCTGTCACCCAGGCTGGAGTGCAGTGGCCGGATCTCAGCTCACTGCAAGCTCCGCCTCCCGGGTTCACGCCATTCTCCTGCCTCAGCCTCCCGAGTAGCTGGGACTACAGGCGCCTGCCACCTCGCCCGGCTAAGTTTTTTTGTATTTTTAGTAGAGACGGGGTTTCACTGTGTTACCCAGGATGGTCTCGATCTCCTGACCTCGTGATCCGCCCGTCTCGGCCTCCCAAAGTGCTGGGATTACAGGCTTGAGCCACCGCGCCCGGCCAAATATGTATAATTATTATGTGTCAATTAAAAATAATTAAAAAGCACTGAAGTACACTATACATACAAAGAAAAAGTGCACATATTTTTTTGTTTGTTTTGTTTTCGAGGCAGAGTTTCACTCTTATTGCCTACACTGGAGTATAATGGTGCCATCTCGGCTCATCACAACCTCCGCCTTCTGAGTTCAAGTGATTCTCCTGCCTCAGCCTCCCGAGTAGCTGGGATTATAGGCATGTGCCACCACGCCTGGCTAATTTTTTAGTTTTAGTAGAGACGGGGTTTCTCCACGCTGATCAGGCTGGTCTTGAACTCTTGACCTCAGGTGATCCACTCGCCTCGGCCTCCCAAAATGCTGGGATTATAGGCATGAGCCACCGCTCCCGGCCAAGTGCACAGATCTTTAACATACAGCTCAATGAATAATCAAATGAACTTGTCTACGTGGCCACCAGTTAAGTTGAAAAATTGACTATTACTAGTTCCTGGAACACCCCATTATGCTCTCACCTAAATTTCTCAGCCTCCCTCCTCCTCTGAGGTAACCATCACTTCAACCTTTCACACTGTAGAAGACTTGTCTGTTTATTTGATTTTTGAACTTTGTGTAATGAAGTCAGCATATGTGTTCTATTGTGTCAGTATTGCTTTGATCTACATTGTTTCATGAGATTATTCCTTGCTTTTCTTTGCTGAATGTAAATTTTTTAGCCATTATGCAGTTTGTAGATATTTGGGCAATTTCTACTTTAAGGCTCATGAATAAGGAACATGAGCATCCACTTCCATATCTTGGTATACACGTATTTGTATGTGTACTGAAATTTTACTGTCAAATACAACCATATTACAACACATAGATTAAAGAAGAGAATATAACCACAACCCCAGAATCCTTTATCGTACCTCTCTGCTCTTTTGATGCCTAATATTTTTATTTTCATAAATCACAATCAATCTTTTTCTCCTCTACGTAAATACAATTATCCAATATGTACTATTTAGGATCTGAATTGGCAAGATGCATCCATGTTACTGAATATACTCATAAACTTTTAATTCTTATTTATAGTATTTTATTGCGTGGCTATACTAGAATTCATTTATCCTTAAAACAATGGGTGGTCATTTAGGTAATTTACGCTTTTCTTTTTCTGTTATAGTGTGGCTAGGACTATTCTACTACAAGCATTTGGTGGATATTGGTATGCATCATTTCCAACGATTGTAATGGGATCATTAGATGAAGAAACCCTGTACTTACTGACTCTCTTACTAACAGTGTTGGAGAGTTCCTGAGGCTTCATACCCTTCATCAACATTTGTTATTGTCAGAATTTTTACTTTCAGTCATTCTTTTGAGTAGGCAGTAGTATTTTTTTGTGGTTTTACTTCATATGTCTCTTATGACTAATGAAGTAAAGCAAGTTTCATATGTTATTCCTAGTTTTTTTTCTTTTGTGAAGTATGTGTTCAAGTGTTTTGTCCACTTTTCCAATCTGCCTTTTCTTATTTATTTCTTAAAGTTCTTAATCTACTTGGGCTATGAATTTTATTTTACTTTATTTTATTTTATTTTATTTTCGAGATGGAGTCTCACTGTGTCATGCACTCTGGAGTGCAATGGTGTGATCTTGGCTGACTGCAACCTCCGTCTCTCAGGTTCAGGTGATTCTCCTTCCTCAGCCTCCTGAGAAGCTAGGATTATAGGCACCTGCCATCATACCTGGCTAATTTTTGTATTTTTGGTAGGGATAGGGTGTCACCATGTTGACCAGTCTGGTCTTTAATTCCTGACCTCAAGTGATCCACTGACCTCATCCTCCCAAAGTGCTAGGATTACAGGCGTGGTGAGCCAACGTGCCTGGCCTAAATTTTATTTTAAAATTAGATATATGTTGTCTTTTTCTTCTACTCTGTTCATTTTCTTATTTGTGACTTTAGTTGAACAGAGTTCTTGATTAAAGTAGCTCAATTTATCATTTTTTCCCCATTTACACTTATTAGCATTTTTGTGTTGTAGAAGAAAGTTTTGCTTACTTTCAGGCCATAAAGATGTTTTCTTATAAAATATTTACTGTGTTAAATTTTATATTTAGAAATGTAACTCATCTGGAAAGGATTTCTAAGTACATAGTGGGAGGTGGCACCATCCAATTGCCCAATGACTATTTATTAAAAGACCATCATTTTTACAAATGCCCTGCAAAGTCCCCTTGGTCAGGTGACTATGTTTGTATGGATTGTTTCTGATCAGTGAATCCATTGATCACTGTACCTATTCTTAAAGCAATTCCTCCACTGTCTTAATTTTGCAATAGCTTTAAAGCAGGCCATATAACTGAGAGGTAAGGTAAAACCTCTAGTACTGTTCTTTCTCAGGATGGCTTTGACTCTTTTTAGCCCTTTATATTTCTAAATGAATTTTAGAATACACATATAAACTTTTCCAAAGCATTCTATTTAGATTTTTTTTTGTGATGGCTTTGAATCTACAGATTATTTTGGGGAAAATGATGTATTTGCAATCTTGAGTCTTCTAACCCATGTATACTTATGTTCCTCTGTTTATTTAGGCCTTTAATTTTTCTGTATGATGTTTTGTAGTTTTTATTGTAGGAAATGTGCACATCTTTCATTAGATTTAGTCCTGGCTATTTGACATTTTTAGTGTATTTTTAAATATTTGTTGCTGGTATAAAGATAGTATTAATTTTACATATTGATTTAATCTCTAGTAACATCGTTAAGTTTGTTAGTAGATACTTTTAGATTTTCTATGTACAAATAATATCTGAGAGTATAGGCAGCTTTATTTTTTTCTAATCATTATTATTTTTAATTCTTTTTTTTTTTTTGCCTTATTGCAGTCATTAGGATTTCTAGCACCATGTCAAATAAAAATGCTCAAAGTAGACAGTAGGGTCTTCTTAATCTCAGAGACAAAGCTTTCAACATTTTATCTTCACATACTGTGTTTGTTATTGATTTTTATATACTCTTTATCAGAAGGAACTTCCATTTTATTTCTGGTTTGCAATGAATGTTTATCATAAGTGGACACTGAAGTTGTCATAGACTTCTATATTTATTGAGATAATAATTTGATTTTTAACTCTTATTATGTCACTTTGGTAAATAAAAATATTGCTTTTTAAATGTGTAACCAACCCTGCATTACAAAGGTAAACCCAACTTGAACACAATGTATTATTCTTTCTTTTACGTATTATTGCTCTTCTTTTGCTAATAGTATATTGAGGAGTTTTAAAACCAATGTTCTTAAAGGAAATTAATCTGTAATTTTCTTTCTTTGCAATGTTCTTTTCAGTTGGTGTCAATGTCACACTAGTCTCCTGAAATAAGTTAGAAAGTATTTTCTTTTTTTGAAGAAAAATTTCTGTACATTTATGTTATTTCTTCCATAAGCATTTGAAGGAATTCACTGGTTAAGCCATCTGGGGTCTCATCGTTTTCTTTGTAGGACATTTAAAAATTATAGATACAACTTCCTTAATAGCTATAAGGCTATTCAGAATTTTAACTTATTATTGTGTTAGTTTGGTAAGTTGAGTTTTAAAGGAATTTGCCATTTCATCTAAATTTTTCAAAGTTATTCAATAATGTTGCTTATAGCATCCTGTTATGACCTGTTTCATATCTGTAGTTTTTGTAGTAATACCATCTTTACCATGGTACTATTTGTACCTAGTACGCTTTTTTCTTATTCAGTCTCAGTAAGGATTTTCCAATTTAGTAGCTTTTTAAAAGGTAACTTTTGGATATATTAATCCTCTCTATTTTTGTGTATTTTCTACTTCATCTTATGTGATTTACCTTACTCTTCCCTCTCTTTTACTTTTGTCTGTTTTTATTTGCTGTCTTTAAAAAATCTTAAATGGATAGCTTGATAATTTTAGCCTTTTAAAAATTATACTTAAAGCTATAAATTTTCATCTAAGTATGATTTTAGTTGCAACCAACAATCTTTGCTATGACTTGTTTTCATTTTCATTTGGTTCAAATATTTTTAAATTTGCATTATAATTTTTCCTTTGACATGTGCTACTTATAAGTAAACTAATTTCTAAATGATTGGACATCTACTGCTACCTTTCTGGGGCGACTTCTACTTTAACTCCACCGTATCAAAAGAGTATAGTCCACATATTTCCATTTTCAAATTCTATTAGAAATTGTTGAGAGTTTATGGACCAGGTAATAATTAATTTTATAAATATTCCATGTATCCTTGAAAAATACATATTCTGCAGTTGTTGGAGTAGAGCTCTCTATCTTTACAAGGCCAGGTTTCTTAATTGTGTAGCCCAAATTTCCTGTTTTTTCCCTGCTTGTTATATTCTGACATGGGCATATTAGACATGTTCCCTGTGATAGCTGCCTTTTGTTTTGTTTTGTTTTTGTTTTTTGTTTTGAGGCAGAGTCTTGCCCTATCACCCAAGCTGGAGTGCAATGGTGTGATCTGGGCTCACTGCAACCTCTGACTCCCAGGTTCAAGTGATTCTCCTGTCTCAGCCTCCCAAGTAGCTGGGATTACAGGCTCCCACCACCACACCCGGCTAATTTTTTTTGTATTTTTAGTAGAAACAGGGTTTCACCATGTTGGCCAGGCTGGTCACAAACTCCTGACCTTGTAATCCATCTGCCTCGGCCTCCCCAAGTACTGGGATTACAGGCATCAGCCACCGCACCTGACCTGATAGTTAACCTTTAGTTTTGTTCATTTTGCTTTAAATGTTTGAAATCAAATAATTTTTATATATAGAAATTTTTAATTATTTTCCAGGTGAATTAATTCTTTTATTGTTGTAGAGTATCTCTTTCTAAATTTATTAATTTTTGCCTCAATGTCTAGTTTGATACTTGGACAAATTTACTACTTTTGGATACTGTTTTCATCTTTTTTAACTGTGAATATATGTGTATGTGTGTGTATGTTTAAAAAACATGATAAATTATTATAATTGCTTTATGCAGTTAGTATTTGTTTACATTTATCCACATAGTTATTCTATTTTGCTCTTTATCTGTTCCTGAATTTTTGAGCTTCCTGCTGGGATAAATTTCCTTCTATCTGATAAGTATAGATATCTATACTTATCACAGACTCATTTAATGCAAGAGTATTCTATACAATTGCTATTGATTTGGTTTGTTTGAAAGTTTTCATCTTAACCTCATTTTTAAATGATATTTTGCTATGTGTAGAATTTTAGACTGACAATTATTTTCTTTCAGCACTATTAAAATACAGTTTTATGTCTTCTGACTTCTATTTGTCTCGAGAGGTCTACTATTAGTCTTGTTTTGCAGTTTTTGAAGATAATCTGTCCTTTCTTATGCAAACTTTTCAATATTCCTCTTTGTCACTTATTTTCAACAATTTTATTATTATATGTTTGTAGCAGGCCAAATATCATCTCTCCCAATATTTATTTCTACCAAGAACTTCAGCGTGTGGCCTTACATGGACATGGGATGTTTGCAAATGTAATTAGATAAGGATCAAGATGAGATCATACTGGATCTGGTTAGGTCCTAAATCTAAGCTGTTTGTACTTATAAGAGACAGAAGAAGGGCTGGACATGATGGCTCACGCCTGTAATCCCAGCACTTTGGGAGGACGAGGCAGGTGGATCATGAGGTCAGGAGATCGAGACCATCCTGGCCAACATGGTGAAATCCTGTCTCTACTAAAAATAAAATTAATTGGGTGTGGTGGTGCGTGCCTGTAATCCCAGCTACTTGGGAGGCTGAGGCATGAGAATTGCTTGAACACAGGAGGCGGAGTTGGCAGTGAGCCGGGATAGCACCAATGCACTCCAGCCTGGCGACAGTGAGACTCAGTCTCAAAGTCTCAAAAAAAAAAAAAAAAAAAGGAGAGAGAGAGACAGAAGAAGCCCATATGAAGACAGAACAGAGGCTGTCGTGATGCAGCTACAAGCCAAAGAGCGTCATGTAAACAGGAGACGCTAGAAACCAAGAAATGGCAAGGAAGGATTCCTCCCTAGAAGCTTCAGAGGGAATGCGACCCTACTAATATTCTGATTTAAGAACTTCTGGCCTCCAGAACTGTAAGAGAATACATTTGTATTGTTTTCAGCTGCTAAGTTTGTGGTGATTTTTTAAATGACTGCCCTGGGAAAATAATACAGTGGTGAAGTGTGTTTTCTTATGTGTGTGTCTTGTGCTAGATGGAGTATGTGGTACTTCCTCAAAGTGTGGTTTAATGACTTGTAAGATTAGGGACATTCTTAGCTATTTTCTTCAAATAATACTTCTGACCCATTATCTTTATTCTCAACCTGGGACTCCAGTTACAAATAAATTAGACATTTTTATTACATCTACATATGTCTCAAACACTTTTTTTATTATGTATCACTCATGTTCTCTGTGTTTCTTTCTAATTATTTTAATCTTATTAATCTTTCAGCCTACCAAATGTCTCTTCAATTATGTCTAATCTTCTATCAAAACTATCCATGAGGCAGATTAAAGACTTAAATGTAAGACTTAACACTCTAAAAACCTTAGAAGAAAACCTAGGCAACACAATTCAGGACACAGGTATGGGCAAAGAGTTCATGACTAAAACACCAAAAGCAATGGGAACAGAAGCCAAAATGGACAAATGGGGTCTAATTAAATTAAAGAGCTTCTGCACAGCAAAAGTAACTATCATCAGAGTGAATAGGCAACCTACAGAATGGGAGAAAATTTTTGCAATCTATCCATCTGACAAAGGGCTAATATCCAGAATCTATGAATACCTTAAACAAATTTACAAGGAAAAAAAACATCAAAAAGTGGGCAAAGGATATGAACAGACACTTCTCAAAAGAAGACATTTATGCAGCCAACAGACACATGAAAAAATGCTCATCATCACTGGTCATTAGAGAAATGCAAATCAAAACCACAGTGAGATACCATCTCACGCCTGTTAGAATGACGATCATTAAAAAGTCAGGAAACAACAGATGCTGGAGAGGATGTGGAGAAATAGAAACGCTTTTACATTGTTGGTGGGAGTGTAAGTTAGTTCAACCATTGTGGAAGACAGTGTGGTGATTCCCCAAGGATCTAGAACTAGAAATACCATTTGACCCAGCCATCCCATTACTGGGTGTATACGCAAAAGGATTATAAATCACGCTACTATAAAGACACATGCACATGTATGTTTATTGTGGCACTACTCACAATAGCAATGACTTGGAACCAACCCAAATCTCCATCAATGATAGACTGGATAAAGAAAATGTGGCACATATATACCATGGAATACCATGCAGCCATAGAAAACAATGAGTTCATGTCCTTTGCAGGGACATGAAAAAGCTGGAAACCATTATTCTCAGCAAACTTTCACAAGGACAGAAAACCAAACACTGGATGTTCTCACTCATATGTGGGAGCTGAACAATGAAAACACATGGACACAGGGTGGGGAACATCACACACCGGGACTGTCGGGAGGTGGGGGGCTGGGGGAGGGATAGCATTAGGAGAAATACCTAATGTAAATAATGAGTTGATGGGTGCAACAAACCAACATGGCACATGTATACCTATGTAACAAACCTCCATGTTGTGCACATGTACCCTAGAACTTAAAGTATAATAAAAACTAAAAATAAAAAATAAAAAAATAAAAAAAAGAAAGGAGAAAAAGCAATAATCCTTTCTGTAAAGCAAGTATCAATTTATAGTAAATATATTAAGCAACATCAAAAAAAGAAAAAATAAACAACAACAACAAACTATCCATGAGGCTCATGCCTGTTATCCCACCACTTTAAGAGACCGAGGAGGGTGGATAACCTGAGGTCAGGAGTTCGAGACAAACATGGTGAAATCCTGTCTCTACTAAAAATACAAAAATTAGCTGGGTGTGGTGGTGGGCGCCTGTAATTCCAGCCACTTGGGAGGCTGAGGTGAGAGAATTGCTTGAACCCAGGAGGCAGAGGTTGCAGTGAACCGAGAGCACACCACTGCACTCCAGCCTGGGCAACAGAGTGAGACTCTGTCTCAAAAAACAAACAAACAAACAAAACAAACAAACAAAAAAAGCCTATGAATTTTATTTTCAGTTTTTATATTTTTCAGTGTTGAGTTACACTTAGACTGTTTTTATAGCTTTTATACCTTTTAGTAGTCTACCAAAATTAATCAGATTTTAATTTCTTGAGTCTATTAAGACAAATTATTTCAAATTTGTGTGACACCTCTTTTTACTGGATCACCTGTGGATGTGATTGTATATCGTGTTGTTTCATTGGTTTTCAGTAACATGATCTCATACGTCTTGTATTTTTAATTGAGTGCTGGACATGGTAAAAAAAAAAATTGGAGATAATCTGAAGCTTTGGATGATGTTATCTTTCTTCAGAAAGCAATGTTTGCTTATAGTTGCCTGTTACTCCATGGGTACCTGTAGTTCCAGTAAATCTTAATTCAATCAATAACTGGGGATATTCAAAACTGCGTCTTAGCTTTGGTCTATTGAATTTCCAGATCAGTCTGTCTTCAAACATCCACCTGATTGGGTTGATCCAAATACTCCTTACTGGTGGCTCTGAAATCCGTTATTTCTCCTTACAGTTTCATGAGTTTTTTGAAACCTATTCTCAGCTTCTTAGTCTCTTACTATGTGCTCTAGACTTAGTAGAACCATCAGGAGGAAAAGCAGCCTCAATTGCTGGGTTTACTTCTCTGAGTTATCTTTTCTCTGACTTGATGTATTCAAATATATGCTTGTATATTTTGTCCTGACTTTACAGCTTCTCAAGCAACCTAGCCTGCCAGTGATTGAAATGAAACTCTCCCTTTTCATTTTCACACAACACAATCTTTGTTTCCATATCCTATGTAGCTAAGGGATTCACTTTGCATTGTCAGAAATTAATATGTTCTACTAACGAAAAAAAAAAAAGGTAATCATTTCAGACTTCGCTCTTTAGCGTCACTAAAGCTCCGACAGTCCAGGTTTTTCCTTATTCCATCCCTGTCCATCTAAGTGGAAGAAAGAAATGTAGAGCTTTATTTTTTCCATTAATATGAATTGTGTCACCCACTCACGAAGCAGCAAAAACTGCAGTGTGTTGTTTTTGTTGCTAATAGAGTAACAATTCATTTTTCCTCCTGCTAGATTAGTGGTAAATTCATCAAGAGCAAGGATGATATCTTAATGTTTCATTTTACATATTACCCATCCAATAATTACTTGAGTGAATGCATAAATGAAATAAAAACTGAGCGAGTAATACACGCCGAGAGCAGCTTTAAAATAGTGCTTCAATGAGTACTACGGTACAAGGGGTTGGAGGTTAATTAATTGTCTTTGAAATGCTACCATGAAGAGCAAACATTTTTCTTTTTGTTACGAAATAAAAGATCAGGAAAAGATTAGATAATCTGATAGCTAGAAAATTGTTTTTTGTTGGGTGCTACGTTGGATGAGTGATATTGACAGGAAAGATTGTTTCCTCATCTTTGACTCAATGAAAAATAATTACATTCATTTAAAAAGTATGTTCAGTATTTACTTATTTCCACATCCTAATTGCAGAAGCCATACTGTTAGAGAAGCATTTTCTTAAAGTTTTGGGTAAGTTGAGATACAACTTCATGTAAATACAATTTTTGTTGAACAATATCATAGTGCTTGTACCTCAGTATATAAGTAGGACTATAACACCTTCTAAACTTATGAGAATAATATATGTGAAAGTACATGCACGAAAAGAACAAATCTAAGTCATTAGTCTGAACAGAATTCACTTTACTAATACCTTATATATAGGTTGCTAGGCACACTCTACTGCAATCAAATAAAATAAAATTATTTCAGACCTACTCACAACTCAATTATTTGTTATTTTAAAGTCTTCAAATCAGAATTTGGATGCGTTGACAGCCTTGGGGTAAAATTACAGGGTTCTATCATTTCTTAAAGAACAGAAGAATATTCTAAAACATGACAGCATTCAAATGACACAGTACCCCACTTAAGCTTAGGCTTGGGTATGTTAGGTCAGTCATTCAAGTTTGATTTATGGTAAGTATGTCTCCTCACATACCCTAATTATCTTATATTGTGTTTCAGCTTCCTTTCCACTGCAATATGCAAGTTGAGGTTTATTAAGTGGCAAGATAAATGCAAGGAGAGAAAAAGCAACCCATGTATTACATAGTATGGTGTGATGGAGAGATGACCTGAGATTATCCCCAGGGTTACTGCCAACTTAGATGTACTATGTGAAGCTAAGTACAAGTCTTTGGGTATTAGCTACCCAAATTAAAATGGGAGATAAACTAGATGATTTTAATATCCTTTCCAGTTTTACTATACTAATATCCAAATCTGTTATTCACAGTAAAATCCCTTCCCCAAATATGTGTCATCGACACTCTAAATGTCAATTTTTTTTTCCTGTAAGCTGTACAATAATTCATATTCTCCAAATTTTATAAATATAAAGAGAAAATACCTCATTTGTTATTATTTGGGCTACTTTTATTCTCATGAGTAAGAAAACAAATGAATAGAGAATTTTCTCTAAAACTTCTTGTCCATATTTACTTAACTTCAATTATCAATCAAAACATCAAAGCTATACATAATGTTTCTAGATATTCTCAATTATTTCCATAAAAATAAGATTTGAGTAATTACAATTATCTTTTGAGCATCACCTTATGGAGACTAGAATAGTAGTAAGTATTATATAAAGTAGGAACCTATTCAAGTAGTCTATTTGATTTAAAAGTGTGCAAATTATGCTTCTGTTTCAGCCAAATCACTTTCATTTGTTTATGGACCATGCATTTGCACAGACCAATTTTGTACACAGCCACCAACTGATAGAAGATAAAAATAATCTGGAAGCATATAAAAAGCCACGTGAAACTGGTTTTGATTTTTTTTCTTAATTTCATTAGAAATTATTTTATACTGTGGTATTACATTTTTTAGGTGGCAAAATTTACTCAAAAACATTAAAAAAATTATAAGATCTTTTATAGAAAAATGTTAAAAGAACTTTTGTATTTATATTTGTATAGATCAGGACAAAAGTTCTTAGGACTGGGTGAGAAAACTTCCAGCTCTTTTCTATGTGGCCAAAATTCTGCTGTTTTATTTTTGAGTGGCTGTAAAGTACTTGAGGACACAGTTACTGCTTCATCTCTCAAAGCAAGCAAATGCAGTGTAGGGTGTTATTTTTCAAATTTGTTTAGCCTCTGAGTCTTCCCTTCAAAGAAAACCATACATAAACAATACATTATCACCCAGCTAAGGATGGAACTGCCCCAGTTGGCACTGCAGGGTTGTAAACTGAGCATGGTCTAAAAACCACTGCTGTAGTTGAAAGACCCTTCTTTAGAATCAGGCAGATAGGGTAGTTTAATACCAGATTTGCCACTTTGCAGCAGTGTGATCTTGAAGAAATTATTTATCTCCTCTGACCTTTCATGTCTTTGTACAAAATTGTCTTCAAAAGGGGCTGCTGACAATATCTACTATCTCTTTATACATATGCTGCTCATCCTATCCAGAGGTACAGTCTGTTTCTCCCTACTTTAAATCTGAGTCAGTTTTGTGACTTGCTGTGATTTATGGAATATGGCAGAACAGATGCAGTGCCAGTCCTGGAACTAGGTCATAAGAGTTTAGGTGGTGTCTGTTACCATGCACATGGAGTTATGGGTCACTGTGTAAGAAGTCCAATTATCCTGATGGAGATAGAGGCTCATCCTTCCCCCATTAGTTCCAGTCATCCCATTTGAGGCACCAGACAAATGAATGAAGCCATCTGGGGTGCAGTCATATGAGTGAACTCTGTCTTCACCCAGTGGAGCAGAAGAACCACTGGGCTGAGCCCAGCCAACTCACAGTATTATGATAACTAATAAATCATTACTGTTTAAAGTTTCAAAGTTTTGGGGTGGTTTATTATACAGCAATAGATAAAGAAAGCATTCTTCATCTATGAACTTGAGATAATTATAATTAGTTGCTAGTGTTATTATAAGACTTTGAAATTTTATACATAACATAGCACCAATATAGGTGCTTAATTCTTATTCTTTCTCCCCTTTTCCTACCTTCAATTACTCTTACACACTTGGAGAAAGAGGAAAACTTAAAATACATTGGTTCCTTCCAAAGCATGCCTCTCTTATCATTTGCTAATCATGACAAGTGTTATTAGTTCGTTCTGACACTGCTATAAAGAAATGTCTGAGAGTGGGTAATTCATGAAGAAAAGAGGTTTAATTGACTCACATTTCTTCAGGCTGTACAGGAAGCATGGCTGAGAGGCCTCAGGAAACTTACAATGATGGCAGAAGGCTAAGGGAAAGCAGGCATGTCTTACCAAGACAAAGCGGGAGACAGAGTGTGAAGGGGGAGGTGCTACACACTTTTAAACAAACAGATCTCCCGAGAACTCACTCACTATCACGAGAGCAGCAAGGGGGAAATCTGCCCCCATGATCCAATCACCTCCCACTAGGTCCCTCTCCCAACATTGGGAATTACGATTCGACATGAGATATAGGTGGGGACTCACAGCCAAACCATATCAACAAGTCTCAGCTGTGGGATAACAAGTGCTCCTCATTAGACAATTGTCTTTTCATCAGAGAAATGCAAATCAAAATCACAATGAGATACCATCTCAACCACTCAGAATGGCTATTATTAAAAAGTCAAATAACAACAGGTGCTGTCAAGGTTGTGGACAAAAGGGAATGTTGATACACTGTTGGTGAGAATGTAAATTAGTTCAGCCACTTATGGAGGTTTCTCAAAGAATTTAAAACAGAGCTAACATTCGACCCAATGCTTAGTCAAGCCAGCATTCAACCTTGAGCAAACTTTTCTTCTTTCCCCAAGTGTATATGTGTTCTCCCTCTCATCAAACATCTTCTCATATCTGTCAACATCTTAGGCATTGGGATTTAGTGGGTATGGGAAAAGAGTAATTGAAGGGAGGAAAAGGGGAGAAAGAATAAGAAAGAAGTACCTACATCAGTGCTATGTTGTGTATAAAATTTCAAAGCCTTATAATAATAGAAATACATTCTTCTGGGTATATATCCATAGGAAAATAAATCAATACACACACACACAAAAAAAATGACATGCAATTGCATGTTTAGCACAACAGTATTCACAATAGCAAAGACCTGAGATCAACCTAGGTGCCCACCAGCAGTGGACTGGATAAAGAAAAGGTACACATATACACCACCAAATACTATGCAGCCATAAAAAAGAACAAAATCATGTCCCTTGCAGCTACATGGATGCAGTTGTGGGGGGACATTATTCTAAGTGAATTAACACAGGGGCAGAAAACCAAATATCACATGTTCTCACCTGTAAGTGGTAGCTAGACATTGGGTACTCATGGACATAACAGACACCAGGGGCTGCTAATGGAAGGAAGGAAGAAGAGGGACATGGGTTGGAAAACTAATTCTTGGGTACTACAGTCAGTACCTGGGTGACGGGACCAGTCGGACCCTAAACCACAGTCTCATGCAATATACCCATGTAACAAACCTGCACAGGTACCCCGTGAATCTAAAATAAAAGTTGAAATTATGCAAAAAAAGATAGTATTTGAAAGGCACAATAATTAATACCCTTCTTTACCGCATTTGTTCTGAACCACATGAAAAATTAAAGATGTGTGTGAGGAGAGGCATGAAGATATTACCACAATTACTGGTTGAGGCTATTTGGAGGTCTTAACTTGGTATAGAACTGAAGACATTTCCAAACGTTGAATCCCTGTTACACTATTACACCAGTAGTCCCAGGCATTACTAGTCTGGTAGTGCCTTCATCTGCTGCAGAAAACAGACTGGCAAAGCGGGACGGAGCACTACCCCTGGAACTCAGGGCGTCAAGTGGCAGAGAGGGGCCAGGAACTACCCTCATAGCTTTCTTTGCACATGGATGGGAGGAAATGCCAGGAGTGGTGAAGAAACATTCCTCTTTAACATCAACTTCTGTCCTGCTCCAGATTTCCAAATCTACAGCTGTGGAGTATGATATGGACATCGTAGTGCTTGTGAATTCTTTTTCACTCTCTGCTTGTTTATGTCTTTCCATAACCCTCCCCGCTATACTTACGCAATGACTAAGTACAAATACTTATTTTTAAAAATTCCTTTTTCTGGAGTAATTACCTAGCAAATGGCTCTGCTATGGTATAAGTTTTAGAAAAATAGACCTTCATTACAAATAATTATTAAAAAAACAACTTTGTCCTCAAAAATGTATGTTACCAAAATGCCCTCACAAGCCATTTGAATAGCCTCTCTATTGCTTAGCTTGCAGGATTTGCTCTTACACACTAAAACATCAATGGCATACAGTAAATTTCCACTCATTTTCAAGCCTTTCTAGTGAGTAATAATGTATTTGTTCTATGATTTTAATTGCAAATTGTGCCCTTAGAACTCCTCAGTAAATATTTTCTTAGTAAAGTACTGCAAGCGCATATGCATCTATTATGCCGGTCAGTAAAATATTTGCATTTAAGTAATGTTACATGAGATAAAAGCAAGCAAATTTCCATGTTGAAATTTTCATCTGTTCTCACCATTATTCTGGGAAGACAAGTTATACAAGACATCTCCATAATTTAACTCAATTTAGCTCTTCTAAGAAAAAGAACCTGTTCCAGATGTGACATATAACTGGATGCCTAGACATTTTGGTTTGCCCAGGACAGGTCTGGTTTATGCCAGTTGTCTTGGCATAATTATTGATAGTGCTTTCTTTCATTCATAAATGAGTCTAGGGCTTTGACAGTAAATTATACAGTTATTCTATATACAACTCTAGTATTTGATCAAGATTAACTACAGACCATATATGAAGATCTAGGCTCTCAAACAATGAGATCTCAGGATTACATCATAGTACATTTATCTAACACTAAATGTTTCTGTTACAAGTGCAAAGAAAAAAAGTAAAAACCCTTTACAATGGCACCATGAAGTCTATTTTCAAGCCATCCAATGTAATAATGACATTTTGGGAAATAACTGCAAGGTAGGATTCTAAATGCTTCTGATGCTTGACTATTTGACCACCAGGATGTGGTCAAAGAGGCAGACACTTACAAATATGATGACATGATGACAGAGAGAATGTGGAACATGTGGTACTAAGAACAGAGCTAAGTGTTGCAATAATTTATATGTTGGAACTATGGTTTATTAATATTGATTAATATCCCGTGTCTACAAAAAAATACAAAAATTAGCACGGCATGATGGTGTGTTCCTGTAGTCCCAGCTACTCAGGAGGCTGAGGTGGGAGGATCACTTGAGCCCAGGAGGTGGAGCTTGCAGTGAGTCGTGATCACATCCACACACTCTAGCCTGGGCAATAGATGAGACTGTGTCTCAAAAAAATAAATAAATAGAAGAAAGAAAGGTAATCCCCATTGCGATGATATTTGGAAATTGTACCTTTGGGAGCAAATTGGATTATGAGGGTGGCAACTTTATAAATGGGATTAATGTCCTTATAAAAAGAGGCCAGAAGACTAGCTTACTCTTTCTGCCATGTGCGGATACATTGACGAGATGGCCATCTATCTACAACCTGGAAGAAAGCCCTCATCAAAATCTCACTACACTGGCACCTTGATCACAGGCTTGCAGCTTCCAGAGCTGTGAGAAATAAATGTATGTTATTTATAAGTCGCTCAGTGTATGGTACTTTGTTATAGCAGCCCAAACTAGTTAAGATACTAATGTGGATTTGTCTACATTTTCAAGGAAGAGAAAATAAGCGTCTTGGTTTTCCAGAGGACACAGCTAGAGAAAGTGTGCCTACAAGGATTCATTTTGTGTCTGAGGAATGATTGAATCATTTGAGCTCATATAACAGGCAGTGTCTTCTACTTAATACTTGCCAGAAAATGTAATCTGTAAATAGGATTAGATAAATAATGAATTTAGAAGCAAAAACACACCAAAAACATTTTCTTTAAAAAAGGAAAACCCTTGTTCTTAGATTAGACTGACTTTATAAACAATTTTCTCATAAGTTATTGGAGGAAGCCTCTGATTATAAGGGCAACAAGTAGTTTAATAGATGTTGATGTCTAAGATGAATTGGCTTAATAATTGGTGTTGAGGTGCTGCCATCACCATTTTGTATTTTAACATAACATACTCTTTTTAGTGGCTTGGCCATTGGGTTGAAAATAGTTTGACAAGCAGTGAACAATTGAGGAAATGTTTTCTCTATGTCTTTGCATTGTCATAAAACGAAAACAAAAACAGACACCACTTGGGGAAATTGCCATGTATTCAACTGCATTGCCCCACCATTCATATGTTGAAGCCCTAACCCCAACTTAATGGTTTCGGCAGATGGAGCCTTAGAAAGGTAATTAGGTTTAGATGAAGTTGTGAGACTGGGGTCCTCATGATGGGACTAGTGTCTGGATGAGAAGAGACACCAGAGCTCGCTCTCTCTCTCTCTCTCTCTCTCTCTCTCTCTGTCTCTGTCATGTAACAGCACATCAGGAATGAGGCCATCTGCAGGTCGGGAAGAGATGCCTCACCAGAAACTGACCATGTTGGCACACTGATCTCACACATCCAGTCTCCAAGACTGTGAGAAAGTAAATTTTCCTTATTTAAACCACCCAGGCTACGGTGTATTTTTGTGGTAGCCCAAGCAGACTAAGACAGAAACAAAGGAAATCAACCACAATACTTTTCATTTTTTTGAATAAATTATTTTTGCCTAAATTAAGAAAATACTAAAGATAGCAGCCCTTCTTAACATTTTATCTTCACTAGATACATGCATCTTTGAAGAAGTCATCCTAATTACATTACAAGAGAGTGAAAGAAGCTATTTTTATATTACTCCAGGTAATTTTTTTCAGCTTTATAACTACAGTGAAAACACTGAAGAATTAAACATACTTTATGAATTAAAGAAAAATAAGCTCAAGCTAAAAAAAAAAAAAATCCATGTTTAAATGTTTGGATGCTGAAGAAAGGATTTACTATTGTGTTGAAGGTTAAACCAGATAACCTTTCTAAACCTTTCCAGTTCTAAATTCTGCAATTGAAGAAATTGTCACTGTGTTTAACTGTTTGGTAGGATCCAATTAGCCGTCCTGTCAGGACCTTTGTGAACCCAGCAAAAATTATGCAAACCTGTAATGAGAGTTAACAAGGAGTCGGGTAACTCCTTTATCTGGCATGAGGAAATTCATTTAATAACACTAGGGCAATGCAATTGCCTTAATTGCCTGAGCAATGTCATTTAAAGTTAACCAAGTGCATATGAACATATAAAGAACTGCACAGAAAATAAAGACAAAGTACATTCTAGACTTACATTATTCATGGAAGACTAAATTTAGACCATCAATTTCATGAATTTATTGCTAAGTTTCCAGGATAACTAAGTGTCAAGAAATAAAATGAAAATAATTATACCTTTAGTCAAATATGATTCTACAATCTCTATTTTATGCAATCTATAGATTATTCTTGAAATATGTAATTATGTGCATGTATATATAAAGCTCTTTTTAAATTACTCTTGTGTACACATGTTTAATTCTGTTTACATAACACATGCATAAATTAGTACTCAATTTCTAAAAAATGATTAGTGTATGAGTTGACTTAGACAAAGCCTGTTGAATTTAGCATAGTGAAACAATACTTGTCAAAAATGTGATAATCTATTAACAGGAAATGTAAATGAAATCTTTGTCATACAGAAGCTTAAATTTCATTTGAAATAAAGATCAAATATAAAAATATACTTTTAAAAGCAACTCATGGTATTAGAGATCTTTACTCTTTAAGCTATTGTAATTATTGATATTATTAGTATTTGCCACACAGTGAATAGGAAGGAGCTCTAGGGTACCATTTTGCATGCTAAGTTTGATTAGATGATGGTACTGCCTGTGATGGTGATGAGGTAGGAGGTCAAAGACCCAAAAGATTAGTAAAGACAGATTTATCAGGAAGGTAGTTATGGACAAGGTTGCCTTGGATCTGGACCTCAATTAATGTGTACAATTTGGATAATCAGATAAAAATTTAGAAATTCTACTGATGCAGGACAGACAAGTCACCAAACTGGGGCTTAGTCCAAGAGGGTTCTTGGCTTTGCTCAGGAAAGAATTCAAAGGCAAGGTGGTGTGGTGTTAAACAGCAACTTTTATTGAAGCGGCAGTGTGCAGCAGAGGCAGAGCAGGGGCGGTGGAGCAGGGCTACCCCAAAGACAGTGTGCCCAGAGTAGCAGCTGAGAGGTAGGTCTGCAGTCATATTTATAGCCACTTTTAATTATATGCATATTAAAGGGTGGAATTTGCAGAAATTTCTAGGATGACACTGGTAACTTTCTATCTTTTGAGTTGTTGCCATGGAAAGGGGTGGTGACTTTAAGGTACTGCCATGGCAGTAATAAAATGACATGGCACACTGGTGGGCATGTCTTATGGGGAGGTGCTTCCGCCCTGACCTGTTTTAGCAGGTCCTCAATTTGGTTGAGTGTCTAAGCCCTGCCTCTGGAGTTGAATTCTGGCTTTTTCCTCACTGTCACTCGGAATGAATTAAAAACAAGAGTTTTCATGCTTGTATTTTTCAAAGTCGAAATGGCATGATTTCTTTTCTGATTATAGAAGAAAAGATCATATGAGAAACATAATGAGTGGTTAGACTGTGAGTGCGGCATATGTGTGGGAAGGAGAAACAGAATTTTTCCTTTTTTGACCATGTATTCATGAATGCTGTATTGATGGTTATCAAATAATTATTGTTTAAATGGAAAACGATGCATAGGAAATATTTTTGTAATTCAATCATGTTTTTCTTCTCTAACTTATACAGACTTGTACTGTGTAGAGTCAGGATACATAGCTCAGAACTCAGCATAATTATCCAGGACTCAAAAATGTGTAAGGTCCCTGTCTCAAAAAAGGCATCACTAGGGAACACAGATTTACAGTCAACAACTCTGAATGGGGCCGGGCGCGGTGGCTCAAGCCTGTAATCCCAGCACTTTGGGAGGCCGAGACGGGCGGATCACGAGGTCAGGAGATCGAGACCATCCTGGCTAACACGGTGAAACCCCGTCTCTACTAAAAAATACAAAAAAAAACTAGCCGGGCGAGGTGGCGGGCGCCTGTAGTCCCAGCTACTCGGGAGGCTGAGGCAGGAGAATAGCGTAAACCCAGGAGGCGGAGCTTGCAGTGAGCCGAGATCGCGCCACTGCACTCCAGCCTGGGTGACAGAGCCAGACTCCGTCTCAAAAAAACAAAACAAAACAAACAAACAAACAAACAAACAAAAAAAACAAAAACAAACAAAAAAAAAACAACTCTGAATGGATGAATAAGAGTCATATGAAATTTTCTGGAAGTGTCCCTTTCTACTGCTGGGTTCAGCTTTTTATACGTGCATCTTAAATTCCAGAAGTTGGAGTCCTGCCCACGGCCTTATGTGACTAGATGTGGGCAACGCTTGACCTGGGCCACAAGTACCTGATAAACTCTGGAATTTATCAATGCATCATCTGATTGCAAAATGCGGTACATAACATTTTAGGCACAAAGTTGTCATCCAGGCTAATTTGTCCTTATCTGAGTTGATATTTCAGCTCAGTGTCACTGTATTAGAACAGAGGATACTTTCCTCTGACATCTCTGGGGATCATGTAGCACACTATTAGAGTAGCTATAAAGAAGCCTTCTAAAATAAACACAGAAAATAATTAGTAATAATTTGGTATATATTTTTCTACTTTTTTCTCCATATATGCATATACGCTCACACCTACCCACTCAAATATAGATAGAAACAAAGAGGATCAAACTACATATGCTGTTTTATAAATAGCTTTAAATCATCTTAATATAGCAAGGGCATATTTCCATGTAAAAAATATAGAGAACTTCATCACTATTTCAAATGTAATTTCTAACTTCCTCTCTTTCTCTTCATCATACCGGCCTGGTAAAACCCCGACATTGGCTTAATGCGTGATCACCTGCTCTGCATATGCAGAATGTGTTCGGAGAGAACATCACATGGACTGGGTTTGCTTTTCATGTATTGCTACAAACCTTTGCTAAGCACTCAGCACTGCTTTGGCAAGCCTAACTATTTTCTTAGTTAATTTGGTCTTCTGCTTTGTTAAGTCAACTATTTTTCGTTGTATCCTCTCTCCAACTTCTGTTTTCGAGAAAAGAGCGCCTTTTTTCTTCTGCCACAAATGTCCAGTCTAATAGTAGTTAGGACTCCTCTGTTTCCCCACCAATCAAAATAAATTATCCTTGCTCATCATTACGGCCTAAGTCTTCACTTGAACACTGAAACTCATGCTCTGATTTCTGTTAAAGATCTTTACTCCTACAATTATCTTTTTTTTCTCTCTGGCATCATCAAGTTCTTTTCTCACCTAATGGATCATTTCCATCAACATGCAAACATCATAAAATATTTTCAGTCTTATGGAAAAGTCCCTTCTTTTAATTACAGCTTGTCCTTCAGTGACCACCATTTCTCTGCTCCTTTTTCTAATAAAATCTATTGAAAAAAAGTCATCTGTATAATCTCTTCCCTATCTTGAAAGTTTTTATTTTTCTTGAACCCACTCAGATTAAGCTTTTCATTACACATGTCTGGGTCATGTGAAGAAGCATTTCACAGGATGCTTGCTAGGCCCTTTTCCCCTTTCTATCCTTTGAATGTTGGCCTGCTCAAAGGTTTCACTTTTCTACCATGGATTTTCTTATCTTCACTTATTCTTTAGGCAATTTCACCCATTCCCAAGGCTTTATATACCACATACACACAAAAGTTTCTTTGCAAACTTCTTCCCTGAACTGCAGATTCATATGTCCATATAGATAATATGTCCCACTGCCACTTGACAGGTCTCTTTGGATGTTTCAGAAGCAACCTAAAATCAACATGTTTAAAAAGGAACTTTTATATAGTCCCTTACCTTGCCACAATCTTCTAACTATTTTCTGAAGACACTGATCATTGCTCACCATCTAGTTTCTATTAACCCTTTTTCTTTCCATGCAGAATCTTGATTCTGTTCAGGCTGGCAGTGTGCCCAGTTAAAATTCTCATCTGCTCCAGACTGCGTCATATCAGCAACCGTAATCTCATGAAAAGGACTGGAGGAAATCCCTTTTATTCTATTCTCTCGAAGAATGTGCATAGCATAGCTATCAACTGTTCACTGGAAGTTTGGTAAAACTCACTCATAAAACTGACTGTACTTCATTGTGTGTGTATGTGTGTATGTGTGTTTGCATGTGTTAGAAAGTTAAACTGGATTCAATTTAAAGGAGAAAATTACATATATATACTTACATTTGAATGGAAACTATTAATTATGAATGCCCAACATATAACGAAAAGATTTATCAGTTTATTTGGGCAGAGTGGCTAAATTGTCCACAAAGGGTATACAAATATTTTGAATATACACATAAATGGTATAATGAGCACATTGCCTGGTATACAGTGAACACTCAATAAATCCTGAAAACTGTTAATGTGATTTACCAAAGAAATTGTGTGCTGAAGAGACTATTGAGAATCTTATTCTAGCTTTTGAAAATGATAGGCAACTTAATAAAATCGAGATTCATAAACTCAAGTTTTTGTTGAGCTTTTAATCCTTAGCATATTATTATTCTTTTTATATGTCTTGCTTATGAATTTTTTATTATATATATAAGTTGTGCAATTTTTAATGATCACTGTAGTGAGTTTTGAATAATATCAGTTTCTGTTTACAACTGGATTTGTAAGTTAAATGTATTCAATTTATCTCATCTTGTTTGATGTTTTCCAAGTATTCAAATAATTGTTCTAAGGTTAATCAACTTTAATAAACATAGTGAAACTAAAAGTTCTTCTAATTGATCTAATTCTACATATAAACTTGTAACATTTCTTCTAACAATCACAAGTCTAAATTAGGTACTCAATTACACATTTTAAATGGAAGTTACAAAGCCATCACTCTACTAGGCCATTTTCTCAAATAAAGTATCAAAACCACACAGCTTCCTATGTATAAAATATTAATGCTATAGTTTTGATTCTCAGTTAATGGAGATTACTTTTGACCAGAGATGTCTCCTCAGTGTGACATCTAGAGGTGAAGACATCCAGGGTGATTGATCTCAACCCCCACTAAAGAATCATCACTTAGAGAGTTACCTTCTCAGTATGCTGGACAAAGCAGAAAGACCCCAAATTTTGGCCATTTCACCAACTGGATTCTTGTTGGTGACTACAGTGAGATGTGTGCACAGACCCCAATGGAAATTTTTGTATCAATGATTGTATAATGCTTTGAATTTGATTTACTCCAGGACCTTAAGGTTTCAGTAAAACAAGTTACCTGAATTTTTCCATTCCTTCCCAAGCTGGCTGTTTCCAATCCAGTTGAACATTGGATTGGATTTTGCATCTGCCTGTTAAGCTATATAAAAGTCATCCATCTAATTCTAATAAGCAATTGGTCTGCTATAAACCTAAATTATTATTTTTTGTACATCATGTTTTAGGACCATGTATTCTCAAGGACTTTAACATGATGCATGATTGAAATTTGGATCCCTCTCATGGTTACAACTTCTAAAGTTTTTTGTTGAAGATTAACTTGAAGAGTTAAATGTTGTAACTGTGTACGTGCTAATGTACTTGCTCAGTAGATTAAATAAAGTGAAATATTTAGAATAAGAGAGCTCTTGCACAACTGTACGCTGATTAATGATACTTGATATGTTGTGTGAACTTTAGGAAGGACTTCAACAAATTAAAGCTTGTAGAGGAGGTCTTTCAGAAAGTTGAGGAGGCTTTGAATGAGAGAAACCTGAAAACACTTACCCTGAAAGAAAAGAGACTTAAAGCTGAAATGGGAGCTGTCTTCAAATATGAGAACACCTGTTCTTCAGAACAGCAAAAGGAACTGTCTACAACGCCTCAAGGGAAGAACTATGGCCCACGAGTGAAGCTGGCCTTGTACCTGATAAATGGTCTCAACATGTAAAATAGTTGAAAATCTGAAAATAAAATAGGCTGCTTCCCAAGATAGTGAATTGAAGAAATTTAAGTATAAGACTAGGAATTGGATTAGCGGGTGTCACACATTTATTCAAACTGAGCATCTATGCTTCTATGAAGTTTAAGACATGTAGATTATCTGGTACATATACTATTAATGAAAGAATATTGAGACCGATGGATGTTGGAATATTCTTTATCCACATTCACATTAATAAGTTACTAACGTTATCACAGTGTAGTCTTGCTACTGTAATTTATTACAGCTCTCTAATACTGATGATTAAAATGAAAAGTCAAGGTCTAAGTTCCCAGGTGCAGAGAGGAATGAGGACAGTGATGCATGTATTGTTTAGAAGGATGACACTGTCAGAAAAGGCAGCTGTAATTAAGTAAGTTGGTTATTTTTGTAAAGATGAGTGAGTTGACTGATAACTAGAATATAGAGAATTTTACCCATGGACAGAATAAGCCCACATAGTCATAGTGGAAAGCCTAATCAAACTTAACTAATCATGGTAAATTCAAATGGGAATATGCGTCAGATAGCAAATTAAAATAAGTTTGAAGTTATAAAATAGGATGCTAAACAAATATAATTCTGGGCATACCTTACAATGCACAAATGTAACACGAAAACCTAGCAATCGTAAAATAGAGGGCAAAATACAATAGTGAATAAATCATGGTTAAGAAAACTAGCATGAGAGTTGGATACAATAAAATAGTAATACTGAATGTAAATGTAATGTGGTGACCTTTCTTATTATGTCTTGAAGTTTACAATGAATATAGACCATGAAAAGCTTGCTATGGTTTGGATTTCATCCACATACAGTTTAGATTAACTTCTTATCTTCCCACTCTAATTTTCTCAGAGGCTACATTTTATAGCTATGCGGTTGAGCTCCAAAAAGATGATTAAAATTCAACTAATAAAAAAAAGAAGGAAATTGGGGTGATTTGGTCTGCAGAATGAAGGCTGGGGAATGACGTGATTCCTCTTAAGCAGATAATGGTAACTAGGCTATTTCTATTTCCTCACATTACAGAATAATAAGTGGAAGTCTATAAATTTTCTCTATAAATTTTTTAAAATGAGTTATATGCCTAAAGTATTTTCAGATGTTGGGTGGTGTGAAGTTTATTAAAAGTCAAGGACTTATTAAATAGTCTCTCAATATATCTTCTATTTTTGTAATATAGTTAGTTATCTTTTCACAAACCTTCTTTCATATAATATTGTATCTGTTTAGTTTTTCAAGATGTATTATTTTTGGTGAAGTTAGTTTCTTACTCACTTTACCTTAAAATTAAAGTCACCAATATTGAGGTAAAATTCTATTATTTTGCAAATATTAATATATTCCTTTCAGACTTCAGAATTATTCCTCTTGTTAAATTTTATGAACAGCTAAAGATTATTCCAACTTATATCAAGTCAGTAGGTTCAGAGAACAAGTTCTGGAATTTAAATGTTATGAAACTTGCCACTTACGATAATGCAGGTTTGTTGTTTTTTTTAATATATGATTTAAAGAAAAATGACCTGAATAAAAAACAGCTATCTATATCTATACCTGTGTCTATATTTACATGGCTTCAAACTTTTTATATGAATATGTATTTTATATACATATTATATATATGTAAGAAAGCAGAATAATACAAAATGGATCTTTCTAATCATTTGTTCATGAAAAGTGTAAGTATTTGCAATCTCTTCATATTCCTTTAAAGTCAAAAATCAATGACAAGGAGATAGTAGAGTTTAGAACAGATAAAGATCTATTTTGAGTAACAGATATACAAAAGATGATTGAGTATTGCCTACTGAGTTAGTGAGACCATTGAAGATAAAGGAGAGATATTTGGAAACAGTGCATTTCTTTAACATCCACGTGTTTTCTTATTTCAAGGAAAATAAATATCTTTTATGTTTAAAAGAAGATGATAGTATTTAGATAAAGTCAATGATAATCTTTTGTGATACTGGAATGGCACGTAAATATCTTTAATAAAGGTCTGTGTGGATCGTATAGTGGCTTAAGGTTGAAAATAACACAAATGACAGAGAAAAGCTCTTTCTAGGAGACTGCAGTTGAGGGAACCATTTTGTGTAAGTTACTCTCTTAAACTTAAGTGAGCTTAAAGAAGGAAAAAAAGTTTACACTGCTTTTATACATTCATATGAGTATGTATATTCATATGTATACATATGAGTACGCATGATCAATACACACTCCAACGTTAAAGTTGATGAAGTTTACGAACATCTGATATTAGATTTAAAATAACCTTTTGAGCAAATTCACTTAAATAAAATAGTTTTATAAGACAGAACATTAGCAATCTTAAGTTTTAAGCCTTGTTAATTTAATCTGTTAAATTCATAATTAAAAAACATTCAAAGAGCAGATACTTGTTTTTCTTAATATTAGCCAGAAGCCAGATTCTTTACAAAGTGAACACTGATGCTAAAACTAGGTATTTGACAAGTAAAAATCCAATGTAAATAGGAAATATTTATATCTTTTTAAAGTAAATTAATTATTCTCATATAAGTGAGCTTCCAGCTATAATTATTCAGATTTTATAACACTTAGTTCTCATCTGTTAATGCTTTGATTTATTCTCTTATTTCCTCCCATAATTTATATCCTCATACTGAATGATTCTATTTACTAAAGTTCAAAAACAAGCAGAGCTAATCAGTGGTGTCAAGATAGTGATTATCTTTGGAGAGGAGGGGCAGCTATGATTGGGAAAAGCCTATAGATACAGCTTCTTAGACTTTGAAACATTCTCGTATAATTCTTCTTTAACTGGACCATACAAAATTCTTGACATAGGTGGAGGTTGCAATAATAGATTCATTTTGTATAATTAACTGAGCGATATAATCAAGACTCCACAAATATGATTTGAGAACCCACTACATACCACACATTAAACTAGGCTTTGGTTATAAAATACCACACATGATAGACACTGTCCCTGTCATCAAGGGGTATACAATCTAGTGGTGAATATAGGCAACTAAACAAGTAATTACAACTCAGTGGGATACATGTATACATGGTATGGATTTTAGCAAAAAAACTTCCCATATACTGTGTCATTTATGTTAAAACTTGAAAGATTGGCAGAGTTTTTTTCTGGAAAAGAAGGTTGAAAATGTGTTCCCATAGAGGAAATAATGTATACAAGGGCCAAGAAATGAGAGACTGAATTGGTCTTTTATCTAACTGGAATTGGTACAGACTTGTTCAAAATTCAAGTACTCAAGACAGAAATATTCATTCATTTTTTTTCTATTCTTTGCAACTATGTTTGCAATTTCTTCTTAATATAGTTTGTATATTGGAAATACACAAGCATTTCCTCTTCAGCTGCTGCACTGGATAAGTTGCAGGCTAAGCTAGTTGCTCCAAAAGGATTCCAAAACACAGTGACTCAAAGAGCTAAAATGTCTCTATCTCATATGTAATAGTCTGGAGTTTGGTGGTGGTTTAGGGAAAGAAAGTAGCTTTCATTCCAGAAAGTTATTTCAAGATTGTTTCTTTCAGCTTCTCGTTCCCAGGAAATTGTCCTCATTTGACTGTTTAACACTGACAGCTCCTTGTCTATCTTCTAGTCCATGGGAAGAGGGAGAGAAATTAAGATTATAGCAATTTTCTTTTGGGGAAATGATGCAGAAGTTTTATGCATAATTTCTACTCATCTTCGGTTGGTAATAATATGGCTATATGGCTGCACTTATCTTTAGGGGAGGTTGGAATGTACAGTCTCTAGCAGAGTGGCCTTGTGGCCAGCCACCCTCTATTATTCTAGAAGAGGGGCAGGACTCAGGGAAAAACTGGTGGCCTATCAAAACTGCCCACTTCTAAAGCCCTTTCTGTGACAGTGTGAAAAAGTCATAAAAGAAATGCAGATCACTACGTGGCAGATCACGAGGGGCCTTTTATATCAAAACTAAATGTTCATATTTTGTTTTGAAGACAGTTTGGAACTGTGTCGGGGTTATAATCAAAGAAGTGTCATGGTCACATTTGCATTTCAGGAAAGTACGCTCTGGGTGTAGGTTTGGGAAAATATCAAAGGGAGGGAGGCTGCTTTTGATGGATTGGCTAAAATCTGCTTGAGATATTACAGCAAGAGAACTAAAGGAATGAATAGAGCACAGAGGAGATTAGACACAGAGAAATACACGAGCTTAAGTGGTTGGATGCACAGTCATCACTTAGATGTGAGGAAGGAAAGTTTAGGAGTAGACAATGATGACACCAAGGATCTAGGCTGAGTGGAGTTGTAGCCTCTCTGAGTACAGGGAAGGAGTATTTAGTCAGACAAGTAAGTAAAGATGAATTTAATGTTGGACCTAGACACCTTTAATCACTGTGCTAATTAAGTAAAACTGTGCAGGACCAAATTGACCTCAAAAGCACCTGTTCAAAGCTGTTCTGGACAAAATAGTGGGCCTAGAATGGGATGCTGAGGGAAGCCAGCATTTAAAGGTAGTCAGAGAAAATGGGAGCAGTGCTGACTGATTTTTAACTAAATAATAATCTATCAAGTTCATCTAAATCCAGTTAACCAAATATAACTTCACAGAAGAGGAAGGCGACACATATATGGATGACTTCTACACTGATGGTTTCTCAATCTGTTCACTAAAAACACTGCCCATTGTCTACCTGTAGTTTATAACAATTTCATTTTGTTGAAGATACCTGAAAAATCTGCTCATCAGTGAGTTGCTGAAAAAGGATATTGCTACTCCATAATTCAAGATCAGGTAAATTGGGAGAGGAGAAAACTAGAAATTGGTAGCTTATTTATTTCAATGGAGAGAGGTCTCCTAAAAGATGGTATAATCAACAGCGGTAAATGCTCAGCGTTCAAGAAAGATGAAAGTTGAAAAAAATGACCAGAAGATTTGGTAAGAAAGACACCACTGGTGTCTTCCAGGAGATCAGTTTGATTGGGATAGTGGGGGCAGAGGTTGGATTAAAGGGTATTAAAGATAGATTAGCGGTGAAAAAATGTAGATTCACAGTATAACCTCTCTTTTCGAAAGTATCATTGTAGAAAGAATTATAAGGCTAGTAGCTACAAGGAACAGGGATTTCTGGAAAAGCGTTTTTTTTTTGTTTGTTTGTTTGTTTTGTTTTTTTTTTAAAAAGGAGAAATTTGAGAATGTCTGAATGGAATCAAGAAGGATTCCTTAGGGAAGAAGGTGAAATATACAGCCCAGAGTGGTCCTTGAGAAGGTGGGGATAGGAGAGTCTCACAGAAGAGAGGCAGCCATACTGAAGGAAGATCCATTTTTCTTTTTAACAGCAGAGAAATAAAAAAGAATGATTTCAGGGTTTTAAAAATTATTTCAGATTATTGTCATTGCTTTTGAATTATTTCCAGGAAGAGAGATAGCAAATGTCCATTTCATGCTAGTGTTTTTATATCAGAATGCTGCTATTATTTTTTGTTTGTTTGTCTGTCAATGGAAGAGTTTTTATTGACTACAACTCAAGCAAAAGCATAAAGAAAAGGCAATCACTTAAAAACACCAAAGCCTACTAAGAATCCTGTTGGGCTGTGCCTGAGAGGAAGGATAGGCTTTATTTGCTTCATTCCTTGGAGTCTCAGAATTTCTGCTGAATGAAGTCATAGATGTCTTTCTCACTATCCACTGACAGAGGTTCTCCAGCAAGAGATGGCTCATGTGTTTATTGATTCTGAAGCCCTTGACTAGGGCAGGAGCTCTCATATTCCTATTGAAAATAGCACTCCCAGTAAAATAGAGAACATCACAGTAATGCTGATTATTGGCTGTCAACTTCATACCAAGTTTTCTATGTGAATATTCCTTTCATCATTTTTACTTGGAAGCTGGCAAAACACTCTTCTTCGGCATTACCAAGTTACTATACAACTCAACCTCCACCTTCAAGTGACTAGAAAATGTATTGTTTTTTGTAAGGGGAATTTGATACTAATACATTCCATTCAATTATTCATTCTACTAATGAAGCATGCTACTCCTCTATTATAAATCTTCAGACAAATATATGCTATTATTCAGCTGTTTTTCTAAAGCAACAAATCTACATTTTCCATGATTGTTGATTGTTTCTTATTTATAGCAACATGTTCTTGTTTTATAGATATGACATCTACTTTCTTTCTGGATATAAATTGTACTGATTTTAAAATCTTATTTTTAAATTTCCTCATTTAGGTCATTCATGTGTGTGTTCAATCTTTTTCCTAGTTTTTATATTGCTTGTTCTTATCAAATAATTGAAATTCTTTGACATTTGTTCCCTCTCACAAAGGACAGAACTGGTTGATAAGTATTAGTAGGTATAGTGTGTATTTCTCTGCTTAAAAAAACTTTTCTTGTCTTTTTTTTCTGTGCAACTCACAGTAATTACAAGATACCCCATTTAGTAGGTCAGAGAATGTAGGAATATGCTGCCTGGGAAGTACTTTTCTGGAGTAATGGGGGAACATACTTTCTATAATGAGCTTGCAAGATGATGTATTGTGGAGAACAGAAATTATTTAAGCCTTCTCTTTGCATGTTGGTATAGTCTCTGAGGTCACTATGAGACTGTCCTAGTTATCAATTTACCATAAAGGCAAGTGCGGGACCCAATAGTTCTGACTGTAGGAGCTCATAACCTTTTAATCAATTTACCGACCAAACAACCTGGTCCACTGACACTCTCAACATTAGCTCCCTGTGATCTAGAGTAAATTGGAGTGCTGCTGAGGAAGTTCCTTTATTGGGTGGAAAGCTTCGAAGCACCATTGGATCTGGCCATCAATACAATTCCACAGTCTTCCAACTTATAGAAATTTGTCAATTTTTAAACAATACTCTTCCCAGCTTTATAGTACTTTTAGCTTAAAAACAATTTCTCCATCATTATCTCATCAGGATTATACTAGAGCCCTTCCTTTCTTTTTCTAGGTCCGTATATCCATTTGGTATGATTTTACTTGTGCCAGAAGAACTTCCTTGATAGTGCAGTCTTCAGTTTCCAATTGGATTTCAAACCCTTGTTATATGGCTAGCGGGACACGTGTTGTCACCTTTATCAAAGTTTGCCTTTGGTGCTTGAGTCAAGCTGTCCACTGAACTTTAACATCTCCACAACCCAAGTGACAACTGTAATCCATCTCAATTAGTATTGTTAATGATATTGAGGCAGCACAGAGTCCATAGCATTGTACATTTGAAAACTTCTTACTTTTCTGATGTCTTCACATCCTCACAAACACACTGTGAGCACCCTGTCCAGGCAAGCAGGTGCACCAGTGTTATAAGGTTGGTCACTACCACATCTTCCCCTTCTTGCCCTACCTTAACTGTGACCTAGTAACACTGCAAAGCACTGACAAAGTCCCCTCATGGCTTACACTTGTGAACTCTACCCTGACTTTCAATAAAGTCACTTGCCCTCAGGTCTTCACTCACCACTCCCAGCTCCAACCTTGTTTGGTTGAATTCACTTCCTTGATGTTCTTTCCACATGGTCCCCTGCATGGCATGCTATGTCTCCCTCTTCTAAAACCTGTGCATATAATCAATTCCTTAAATGCATATACCTCTCTAAATATAATTTCCACAGTCTTGTTGGAGTGATCTCTAAAGATCCCCCAAGCAGAACTTACCTCCCCATATACAACACAGAGTCCAACTTCATTCTTTCCCGTCCAGTTTTCCCAGAACCACATTTGTGGATAACACAATCCTTTCCCCATTGAATGATCTTGATGCCCTTGTCAAAAATCAATTGACTATGTATACAAAGTCTGAGGACTCTATTGTGTTCCGTTGGTCTTTATATCTATCGTTATGCCAGCACCACTGCTTTGATTATTGTGGTGTAGTAATCTTTGAAATCAGGAAGTGTGAATCTTCCAACTTTGTTTTTCTTTTTCCAGTATTTTTTGGCTAGTCAAGATTTTTAAAATTATTGCGTGTTTTGTGTTTTGTATTTATTTTAGATATTCAAGATAATTTTGGCTATAGAGATTCCATATGAGTTTTAGGATGGGTGATCATTTTCTGCAAAAAATTCATCAATGAGATTGTGATAGGCACTTCATTGAATCTGTAGGTCGGAGTAGTATTGACATTTAATAATACCGAATCTTCTAGTTCATTGACAAGGGATGTGTTTCCATTTATGTGTGTCCTTTCTATTTTCTTTCAGCAGGAATATTTTATAGTTGTCATTGTCTAAGTCTTTCATTTCTTAGTTAATTCATTAGTCTTTTAATTTTTCAATGTTATTGTACACAGAGTTGTTTAATTTCCTTTTCACATTGTTCATTGCTGGTGTAAAGAAATGCAATTGATTTTTGTGTGTTGACTTTGTATCTGCAAATTTGCTAAATTTATCAGTTCTAACAGGTTTTTTTTTGTGGTGAAATCTTTGGGATTTTCTACACATAAGATCATATAATCAGCCAACAGAGAAAATGTTACTTCTTTTCCAATTTGAATGCCTTTTATTTCATTTTCTTGCCTAATTACTATGGTCAGGACTTTCAGTAATGTTGAATAGAAGTGGCAAAAGTATCCTTGTCTGTTTCCTGACCTTAGAGAAAAAGCGTTAGGCCTTTCACCACTGAGTGTGATGTTTGTTGTGGATGTTACATATATTGCGTTTATTATGTTGAGGTAATTTCCTTCTACTTCTAGTTTCTTGAGTGTTTTTTGCCATAAAAGGATGTTAAATTTTTTCAGATGCTTTTCTGCATAAAGACGACCATGTTGTTTTTTTCTTCTTCATTCTGTTAATATGGTGTATTATATTGATCAATTTTCATATGTTAAACTATTCTTGCATCTCAGGAATAAATCTCACTTGGCCATGGTATACAACCCTTTGATATATGGTTGAATTTGGTTTGCTGAGATTTTCTTAAAGATGTTTGCATCAATGTTGATAAGATAAGTAGGTCTTGAGTTTTCTTTTTAGAATGAGTCGGAAAATGTTCCCTTTTCTACAATGTTTGAAAATGTTGGAGGATTGGTGTTAGTTCTTTAAATATTTGGGAGAATTCAGATATGAAGCCATCAGGTCCAGTGCTTTTTTTTTTTGTCAGAAGATTTTTGGTTACTGATTCAATCTCTACAATTTATAGGTCTATTCAGATTTTCTATTTCTTTGTGATTCAGTCTTGACAGGTTATGTGTCTCTAACAGTTTGCATTTCATCTAGATTGTCTAATTTGTTGACATCCAATTGCTCATACTATTCTCAATACTCTTATCATTTATTTAGAAGTGGAAGTAATTGTCCCTGGGGGGCAATAGCCAAGAGAAAAGGTCATAAATCTCTCATTTTAAAGGAACTTGTTGGGCCACATTATAAAATATCTTTATCTTTTGGCCCATTCCTTACAGTTTGGCTTGTAGCTATCAAGGGCTAATAATGTACATACAACAGGAGGGACCCTGAATGGCACAAATTCCTGCCGCCCTGGCTGGTAAGCAGTCAAAAGTCAGTCTGTTATCTATCATCATTTGGGCTATAGACTCATAGGCTTGTTGTATAAGGGACCATGTTTCATGCAACCTTTGAATACAATCTAAAAGGGCTACTGAAAGATAGTAGTTGGCAGTTATGATATGATTTTGTTTGACAAAGACTGCAGTAATGGCCAATGCTGGTGGTGCCTGTGGTTATGGCAAGTCCTATTAAGGGAGGAACAAATATTGTCTGTTTTTCCCTACATCCTTAGGTTAATGGAAATGGGGAGGAACCTGGTAGACAATAAACTATGGGAATCCCCAGGGTAACAACTGTACACTGGGCTATTGTTTTATCAGGGAAAACATGCAGAAGAGTTGGCAAGGAAAAATACATTAGGGACTGTGCCTATGTGTTTGGATCACAATAGAACCTGAAAGTGTCATTATTCAGGGTATAATGTACCCTTGAGAATGTGTGCTGTGTTTAGCCAAGGAGAAAGAGTGGTTTGGGTGGTCATGATCAGAGACTCAAGGGGTGAAAATGAAAAATCTGGAGGAGAGTAGCAAGAAAAGGCATAAGGAAGTGGGTGATCCTTTCCCCAGTGGGTGTCAATGAGTTTATTGACATGAGGTAGATGCCTCCTGGAGAAAGAAACAATCTCGACTAATTTTAGTAACCTCTGTGAGATTTTCTGTCTGTATGTTTTTAGCAGACAGCAAGAGGTATAACAGAATCATGAGTTAAGGAGACAGGGAGCTCAGAAAGAAAAGCAAAATATATCCTGTGCCCAATTTGTGCCTTAGGAAGAGAAAGTCTATGGGCATTGCTGGGGTGGATATTTCAGAATAATGGGGAAATTCCTTTCCAGCACAGTGAGAAAAGTCATCTCCAAAGGCAAGATTTTGGGTTGTGACAGTGTCATCAGAGGAAATGTCATTTCCAGCCATGAGATTTTGGACCAGGGTGATGTCATCTGTGATGTGGAACGGGAGTAGCCTTTCCAGGTGGGTACCCACTCTGGTTGATGTGGGCCTCCTGACTGTAAACCAATGAAAGCACCTAGATCAGTAAAGATAGACCAATAGTCAATAGAATTGTGTACAGCTGCATATGATAGTGTTTTTGCCTTTAGTGGAAGTTTAGGTTCAAATGGGTCTCTTGTCAGATGAGCACCTGCCTGGACCATGGCACTATCTATGGTTAATGCGTCTCAGGAGAGTATGTGCCCTCAATCTGGCTTCCAGTCCCTGTGGAATAGGGTCAAGACTGAATATATATAAAGATAGGTTAAGATGTTGGACAAGATAGAGATCTTTAGGGGTTTACTTGTTGGGCTAGAATTTGAAAAGTAGTTGTTCGAGGACACCATTATGTCTCTGAGTTAAAAGTACTTTTGGGGACCTACTAAGGACACGAGAGTGCCATTAAATGCCTTTTCCAAAAGCTCACCATTGTGTAGTCTAACAAGTGAAATGTATGTCTTAGTTACAATTAGTAATGTCTGTAACTCTGAAGGGAGTAAGGAGTGTTCTGGTAAGGCCTTGTATTGTAGCCTTGATATATGTAGAGATGTGGATGACTTTGATTTTTTAATATGAGTATCTATGAGGCAAGATATTCCTAGGGATTTTTTACCTTGAAGGGAACAACGCTTTGGCAATGGCTCAATAGTTTAAATAAAAGTGAAAATAGAACCACTTGTTAGCCATGGCACCCAGAGGTAAGACAACTGCCTCAAGTTTGGCCAAATGATTGTTTCTTGGGTTCCATCCTGTATCAAGGACATTCAGCTGAGGAATGGAAAGCAGCAACAAACATTCCACTGATCTCCACCACACATGACGGTTAACAGCTCCATTCATATAGTGCACAAATTTTGATTGCTGAGAGGGAAGAGAAAAATTATCTGCTTCTCCCAAGTGCTACTAATGACCACACATTGAATGGTGAGGAAGGGGTCACCCACCTGTGCTGCAGACCAGCTCACCATCCCATTCAACTTCCAGGCTATCACTCAGAGATATGTACTCCGCAGGGGTCCTTCTTCAAATTGCATCATTAAAAGACACACGGAAACATAGCAAATTCACATGACCCAGGGACTCTAGATCCTGTGGAGTGGTAGGATAATTATTACCCTCTTGCTGGGATCATGTCTGAGAAATGGTATCTTGTGGTGAGTTACTGGGAGTGGGATAGGACATGCATGTTAGGATAAAGAGTCTTGAGTTGTGGCAGAACTCGGAAGAGGCAACACAAAGCCATGTGAAACAGCATGTAAGAGTGTCCAGCAGGATAAAGAGCTCTCCCAAATGGTAGAACCCAATCAAGCTAGTCACTTAGGGAGCCATGAGAAGTTGAAGGGCATTTTTGAGGGACTTCCTACCCAAATTTAGGATGATCCCATTCTTATTGCCAATTGTGTTGAAAGGAATATTTATGTTATTTGAACTGAATTTTTTGGATGAAGGGTCTGGACACTGTCAACAGAGTCAAAAGGCAACCCTTAGAATGGGAGAAAATATTTGTAAATCATAGGTCTGATAAAGAGTTAATATCCAGAATAATAGAGAACGTCTACAACTCAATAACAACAACAACAAAAATAAATAAATTGATTCAAAAATGGGCAAAGGCCTTAAATACACATTTCTCCAAAGAAGATATAAAAATGATCAATAAGCACAGGAAAAGATGCTCAACATCACTAATCATTTGGGAAATACAGATCAACACCAAGAAGAGATACCACTTCATACATGGAATAGAATGGCTGCTATCCCAAAACAAAACAAAACAAAACAGAAAATAACAAGTGTTGATGAGGATGTAAAGAAGCTGGAACCATTGTCACTATTGGTGGAAATATAAAATGGTGCAGCTGCTATGGAAAATGGCATGGCAGTTCTTCAAAAAACTAAAAATAGAATTGCCATATGATCCAGAAACTTCACTTATGGGTATTGACAAAAACGAAATCTTAAGCCCCCCAACCAATTGAGGGGACCTTCTCTTGGCCAAGAGGACCCCAGAGTAACCTTAAAAAATACTGATTTCTTGGCTGCGATGGAATAGGAGGTCAGACAGACCTTGTCATACCCCCTCCCTTGCCAACCACAATTAGCCTTTCTCCCCACAGGGCTAATGAGAAACCAGTCCTTTCTAAAGACTCCATTTCTGGTATCAACAGCCTGACTGTTTCCCCTCCCTGTTGTGGTTTTGACAAAAACAATTGATTGGTATTCCTTCCTGATAAAAGACCACCAACCACAGAGTTTCTGGCCATTCTATGGAGAATGCACAGTAAGAGTTTTCATGTCTTCTACTTTACCTTTTGACACAAGACAGTTGAAAACTCCACCCTTGGATCATGCCAATGCTGCCATTTTTTTTTGTACACGAGACCCATGAAAGGGCATGAACCTCAACTGCACATGTACATGTTTCTACTTTCATAAATATTCATGATCCTCCTATCCCCTATTGCTCAGCATCAATTTCAGTTCCCTTTGTCCTTCCCTCAAAGTGCCTGTTTCTGGCTTCTGGCCAGAGGCTACGTTTCCCAGCCTGTCAGAATGGCTGCAAAAGTCCTAGAAAGGAAACTCTCCTTTCTGAATTTATGAACTTCATCATTCTTCAGTGGACAGTATATACCCAAAAGAATTGAAAGCAGGGTCTCGAAGAGATATTTGTACATACATATTCACTGCAGCATTAATCACAATAGCTAAAACAGAAGCAACCCAAGTATCCATTAGCAGATGAATAGAGATGCAAAATGTGGTATATACAGTGGAATGTTGTTCAACCTTCTGAAATTCTGATATATACTATAACACGGATGAAACTTGAGGATATCATGCTAAGTGAAATAGTTACAAAGAAAAACGATAAATACTGTATGATTTTACTTAGGTACTGAGAGTACTCACAATCATTGAGACAGAAAGTAGATTTGTGGTTGCCAGGGACTGAGAAGAGGGGTATGCAGAGTTTCAGTTTTACATGATAAAAAGAGTTCTGGGCTGGGTTGCTTATGCCTGTAATCACAGCACTTTGGGAGACTGAAATGGGCATATCATCTGAGATCAGGAGTTCAAGACCAGCCTGGCCAAAATGGTGAAACCCCGTCTCTACTAAAAATACAAAAATAAGCCAGATTACAGGTGGCAGGCACCTGTAATCCCAGGTACTCAGGAGGCTGAGGCAGGAGAACCACTTGGACCCGGGAGGCAGAGGTTGCAGTAAGCCAAGATCGTGCCATTGTACTCCAGCCTGGTGACAGAGTAAGACTCTGTCTCCAAAAAAAAAAAAGAAAAAAGAAGTAAAAAAGTTCTGGAGATGGATAGTGGTGATGGTTACACAACAACATGGATGTCCTTAATATCACTGAACTGTGCACTTAAAAATTGTTAAGATGAAACATTTTATGTGTATTTTACCACAATGACAAAATGTTTTTTAACTGGAAGTGTACTTCTATGTAACTACTGAACAAATACCTAGTAAACTGCATTTGACAATTTTAGGTTTCATCCAGTGAAGAAGAACATATTTGCGAGCCATTGTTTGCCAGCTGTGGAACTGTCCCTTTCCGAAATGGAAAGCAGCACAAGTTATTAAGAGGTGAAGTGGATATCATCAAAGTCTGCAAAAAGAGCTCTTCGAGTTATGGGCAAGTGTCTTTACCTAATACAAATGTTAGCAATTCCTGGGTTTATTGTTGTTTGGGAGTACACCAAAGTTTGCTTTATTCCCATCAGATCTCAAGGTCAACTCTATTATTTTCAGTTATATCCTACCAAGTTTTCACTGGATGGTAAGTAAAATCACCTTGTTTCAGTTCAGTACCTTGGTGCTATCAGGGAGAATGGAAAAATCTTAATCTGAGTCCTTCGAAAAGGGATGTGTTTATTTTACTGCATCAGATACAGAGTAACATTAATTCCCAAACTAAGACTCGGGGTAATGTGAAACTCTGGAAACTGAATTAATATATAAATAGGCATTGTCCTATGAATACCAGAATGGTGCTATCCTCAGGAAAAACCTTCCAAAGAGAATTGAAATAATTAAAGGAAGGAAAATGTGTGTAGCATTTAAACAGAGATGGAAAACTAGGTGTCTCTGAGGACGAGTTGGAAAATATTTATTTCTGAAAAAAGTTCAAGTAATATGAGTGAGAGACCTGAAAATAGAATGTAGCATCAGACTTACATGCTGTTAGTGTATAAACTAAAAAACCCAAAATACTTTTCCATATCTAGTTGTCATTTCTTGTAAGATTCTTTTCCTTGTATGAATGATAGAACAGTTTCCTCCAATTGTTTTCAACTGTATTTTAGTCTATAATTCAGAAGTAACTGCAAAACCTTTTTGTAGGAAGAATTTAGAAGGGATTCTAAATTGTCTTAAGCTTCCTAAACATACGGTCTTTTTTTTTTTTTTTTTTTTTTGGTAAGACTGCATCCAAGCAATACATCAGAAGGGTTTGAAACCCCTTCCCCTATGCTTGCTAGAATGTCAGATTTATTTGCTGGTTGCCTCTCTCCTGAGGTTTTTGAGGTTTTTTTTTTGTTATTATTATACTTTAAGTTCTAGGGTACATGTGCACAACATGCAGATTTGTTACATATGTATACGTGTGCCATGTTGGTGTGCTGCACCCATCAACTCGTCACCACCCATCAACTTGTCATTTACATCAGTTATAACTCCCAACGGTTTTTGAGTTTTTAAAAAATTTAACAGTTGTATAATCTCATTAATTTTCTAGAAATTAATGAGAATTAATTGAGCTGTGAAACTGATATTATGCTCTTTTAAAAGTGAAGAAACTTAAGGCAGAGCTTGATAACTGATGATGAAGCAGAAAAAACAAACTGCCTCTACACCCTAAGACAGTTGGTGTAGACACTCAATTAACATAACTCAACTTGCTCTTCTTCTTCAATGAGTCCCCTGGTGCTATGGCCAGTCTGTTTTGAATGTCTCTGGCAGTCGGGAGAAACACAAAGTAAACAGGAGATGTAGGTGAACTCCGGAAAGAAAATGTTATTTGCATGATTTTCTGTCTATATGTTACTCTGAAGCCCTTTCTTCTTCCTAATTTTTAGTATCCAAAAATGTATAGATGAGAGTTAGAGATGGGCAACTGGAATATTGCCTGCTTTCAGGAATACTGTTTTTGTTTTTCTATTCTATTTTAGAGCTAAAGCAACAGAAGGTTGAAAGTCAGACGCTTTTTCTCTGTCTTTCTAGTCCTGATGGACAACATCTTATATGGGGTAAGGCAGAGACGCAGAAGCCAAGAGGGAGTCTACTGAGATTAGTGAAACAGGAGTAAGAAAAAAAAGGAAAGGAGTTTTGAAGACCTCAGATTAAGATTTTTCCACTCTCCTTGATAGCAGCAAGGTACTGAACTGAAACAAGATTTTACTTACCATCCAGTGAAAACGCTATAGGATATAACTGAAAGGAACTAAGTCTCAAATACAATCAGTGAAATCCTCCTAATTAGAAAGTTTTTTTTTTCTGTTTTTACTGCAACTCACTTTAATAATCGCCACTATTCATTAAACAGTAATTGACAAGGACTATTTTAAGACCTATACTTCTATTAACTCATACCACGAGGTAGGCATAATTATTATTTTTCCCATTTGATAGATGCGAAAACGGAGTGGAAGGAGGTTGTGAACCTTCCTCAAGGTTGCATGTGGAGCTAGCTACTCAGGCTGCTCTGCCCTGGGCCTTGCCCTCATTGAGAATATGACCCATTCCTCTCTTACACAAAATGATGGTTTCTTTACTTTGCTGTTAATGCTGCTTCTAACACCGCAGAACATTCACCGGCAGACACTGGAATACTTTTTCTGACAACTCATGGGATTAAAATATAATTTGGTAATCATCAAAGGCACGTTCTCGGCAGTACTTCAGTGTGGTTAGGCTTGACTCCTCTGGACATACGATGGGAAGACAGTTTCAGGAGCCTCGTTCACATGGAAATCCGCAGCCACCTTGAGGGTGGCGGCAGGCTCACCATAGTTTTAAAACTTTTCTTCTTTTGGAGTCAGTGTCTTGCTTTGTTGCCCAGACTGGAGTGCAGTGGCACAATCATGGCTCACCGCAGCCTCGACCTTCTGGGTTCAAGTGATTTTCTCCCCTCGAGCCTCTGGAGTAGCTGGGAACACAGGCACAGGCCATCATGCCTGGCTAATTTTTTTTTTTTTCCAGAGACGGGATCTACTATGTTGTGTAGGCTGGTCTTGAACTAGACTGGAGGGATCCTCCCTCCTCAGCCTCCCAAAGTGCTGGGATTACAGATGTGAGACGCCACACCCTGCCAGGCCCAGGACAGTTTCATATGAAAGGTTTACTTGCCATGTGGGCTTCTCTGACCTAAATGCAGTAAATTATTATTTTTTGTTTTTCTTTTAATTTTTTATTTTTATTTCAGTAGGTTTTTTGGGGAACAGGTGGGGTTTGGTTACATGAATAAGTTCTTTAGTGGTGATTTCTGAGATTTCAGTGCACCCATCACCCAAGAAGTGTACACTGTACCAAATGTGCAGTCTTTTATGCCTCGCCATCCTCCACCCTTTGCCCCAAGTCTCCAAAGTCCAGTGTATCATTCTTATGCTGTTGTGTCCTCATAGCTTAGCTCCCACATGTGAGTGAGAACATAAGATGTTTGGTTTTTCATTCCTGAGTTACTTCACTTAGAATAATAGTCCCCAATTTCATCCAGCTTGCTGAGAATGCCATTATTTCAAATGCAGCCAATTATTAAATAATTAAATAAATGAAGGAACACACTGGTAGGTCAGTAGATAGACGGACAGACAGAGACAGATAAATTCATGCTGCCATTTATTTGGTTGGAATTTAGATGACCAAAAAGCTCAATTTTTTTCTTTTCTGGCTTAAACTTTCTTTTCTTTACCCTCTCATTCAATAATTTTTTTCTGAGATAGTGGTTTTGGTTCCGAAGAAGCAGCATTTAAACAGAGCAAACGGGCACCGCCGTTGGAGCTGGACAGATGTAGAGAGGCTGCTTGTACTGGGTAAAGGAGTAGTGGTCAGAAGGGGTCTACCACCTTGGTCCTCTTACTGATGCGTTGAAACTTACCTATAGTTTTGTTCCCTGTGGCTTCTTTGAGGTTTCTCAGACCTCACAGGATTTGCTTTGACTTCTGTTGGCTGTACCTTCTGATCTCATTCTTGCATGCTGGACTGATGTTTTCTTCTCGAATTTATGACTCCTTGGCTTTTAGTGTTGTGGCTATTCCATAACTTTTGGTTTTCAGAGACTGGGCTTTGTAGCCATTTTTTAAAAACTATCTTTTCAACTGTATCTAGGGTTTGAGCTAAGAAAGAAGACCTCAGTGTTCTCTGGTTTTCCAGCTCAAAAATGAAAACAGATGTTGTCAGTGCTGAAAAATATTCTTCAAAATCCTGCTTTGAATTTGTATTCAGATCCTGAAACATGTTTCTTGGAATTGCTCAGTTTATAAAAATTTTCATGCTCTGAATTGGCTGCAATAAATTTTATATTAAGATTGAGTAAAATAGGTGAAGAAATAGAATAGGAACATTTTTGGGAAAAAGTAAAATTTGTGACTGGTATGGCCATAAAGTCCTGAAAATGATTTTCTTATTGTTTTATTTGTCAGCATATCAGATAATTATTTGTCAGCGTATCAGAGCTTTTACTCATTTATTTGCACATTTTCTCTACTTGTTCAATAAATATTGGTTCTGTGCCAAATTCCCGTGCATTTTTTTAGACCCTCTCAACATGTTCTCTGATCGTTTTGGAAAAATATCACAATTGAGCATACAATTCCAAAGACACTGTGTGTACAGAATTTTAAAAATTACTTTTCTCCCCCTTTACTTGAATGCAACAATAGTTATTAGTTGTAACATCTCTAGACAAAATACTGTGAAACATTTGTGTTAACATAAATTGACTTTCAAAAAGGTATAATGAAATCATAATTTCTATAATTCGAAGACATGGAGTATTTGTGTTAGAGCTAATAAAAGCTTCAACTACATTCAGATTATAAGATTTATGTATATATTGTTCAAGATGTTTCAGCTAAATGTTGTTAAACTAAACTCTCACGGCTGGTTGTTAAGTCGTGATTGTATAGCTTTTGTTTATCTAACATCATATCTTTTCTAGTGAGTCTGACAAACACAGAGCTATGAGAGAACTCAAGAGTTCTGCTCCCATTTTCCTCATGTGTTAAAATTGCATTTGTGGCTCTAGCAGCCTTAACTTTCTGACATCTGAATTTCCTGATCTTTCCCCAGGACATAATCTCCTTGACTGAAATATTTCCTACGTCACATTCCAGATATAGAATGCATAAATAGAATGTATTTTAAAAAAATAGTGTTTTAATGAGTTATATTCAAGAAAAATGATTTTTGAACATAGTGCTCTCCTAAAAAAGATTCATAAACAATATTGCCACTTATATTTCAAGCAGTACAGTATAAGAATTATGTGTGAATGTATTATGTATATGTTTAAAGTTTTATAAACTAAATCTGATTAGTTTTCTCTGTATTGGGGTTTAGGATGTTAACATTTTGTTCCTTTGTTCACTATGGCTAGCTAAAGAAAGCTGTTTAAAATATACATTGATTTTTTATAAATTTGGTGTTAATTTTCTCAGTAAATTATTTATTCTTATTTAATAAATGATAACTTAAAAATAATAATCTGTAATTTTAACACCCACCTATCTTCTGTAAAAAAAAGTGGAAAAGGAAAAAAATCTAATATTAACCACAAATATAACCAGTACAGTTAAGTAATGCAGAAATCAAAGAAATTATTTAGATAAATCACGTATTATATGTGCTTTCATATCAATCACATTAATTCTCATTTTGCCATGACAAGTTTAAAATTCAGCAATCTCGAACACTCAAATAATTATTAAATGATGTACCTTGACATTTCCAGAGACATCACATGCTTTAGGTTTGACCACTTACATTCATGGTTTCAATATGAATTTGAAACTAATAATTTTCTTTATAAGATTTGTGATTATTTAAAGATTACTTTGATCCTGCTTCTTGGCTTGGGTTACTTTTAATTTGCTTGCCGTGTAAAAAAGAAGTATTAATATTGTTGCTACTAAGATGCCAATAGTGTAAAAAAGTATTTCTCTTAGTTACGTTGAGGGTGGCTACTAAATTATGGCTAATGTTAGTGAAAACTTTCAAGGACTCTATGTTACAGAAAATACTGCAAAATTATTTGTTTCCCTCAGGCTTTACTGAACAGTGCCAATATTAGAAGACTTCTGAGAACAAACTTACCCAGTTATCTTGGACAAGACTCTAGCTGCCCATCAGGAGTGAGGGAGACTAACTGGAATAGTGGAACAGCAGCCTTTACCATCTGGAACAAAAAAGAAGGTCAGGGAGCACAGGGAGAGTGCAGAAAACCTATGCCTTTGCTTAACCTCTTGAGGCAATATTGGGTACACTCACCTGGTTTTCTTTGCTAAAGCTAAGGAAATAGGTCTTCCGAAGAATAATTCTTAAAGTTTGGTCGTGTCTCCATTGGGGTAGGCTGCCATCTTCCCTAGCTAGAAATCTGCTTTACCCCAAGTCTGCTGGTTTGCCTTGGTGCTCTGGACAAGTGACAGGTGGGAAGAGATGGCACAGTGGGATGCTGAATCAGAATGGAGGGAATAGGCTATTTTCTAGAGTGCCCAGGCTCTGAGGCAAGCGGAAGATGAACCCCGCCTGTGACCACAGGTTCCAGTGTGATGAAATAGCTGGCTGAAATCTTGCAGGAAACACTACAGGATGACAAGGACACTGGCCCCTTGAAAGAAAGAAGTGTCAGGGCTATCGACTGGGGGCAGGCAGAAAATGGAGCTGAGTCTTAGAGGGGACTGTTTGTATCTTGGGTGCCAATTAGGATTGGTCCCTGGGTGGACAGCAGGGCCTCTTGCATTCTCTGCTCTTCCCCATTGGGCCTATAAACGTGAACTAAATAAAGAGACAGTTACCTAACCATGGGTACTTTCCCAAGGAGAAATTTCTCTCTTCTGTCTCTACTCCAAAACCATATGGGTCAGTGCAGGGAAGAGTATGTGTGGGGAATGAGGGAGTAGGAGGGGAAAGAAGAGAGCAGACCAAAGAGAGAACTTTGCTTTGTGTTTTGTTATTTATTTATTTGAGAACTTTGCTTTGAATATGAGTTCGAGGTTTTTTTTTGTTTTTTGTTTTTGTTTGTTTTTTCCCAGCCAGAGTTTCCCTCTTGTTGCCCAGGCTGCAGTGCAATGGCGCGATATCGGCTCACTGCAAGCTCCGCATCCCAGGTTCAAGCGATTCTCCTGCTTCAGTCTCCCTAGTAGCTGGGATTACCCACACCGGCCATCACGCCCAGGTTATTTTTTGTATTTTTGGCAGAGATGGGGTTTCACTGTGTTGGCCAGGCTGGACTCGAATTCCTGACCTCAGGTAACCTACCACCTCAGTCTCCCAAAGTGCTGGGATTACAGTGAGTTTGAGATTTTTAAATGAAAGAGTTAAAGTATGTGAAATGAAAAGTGATCAAAAATTTAAGAACCAGATTGATTAGTTCTTAAGGAAGCCCAGTGCCCACTACTCAGGGAAAGAGTAAATAAAGCCCAAGGTGATAACAACTATTGGAAAAATAAAGCCACTCAGTTTTATTCCCTAGATCTTGCAGTTATTTGGAAGCATAGGCTATTACTGCAGGGAGTACCTGACAGACACTATCTTTCTCCTTTTTGCATAGCTATCCCACAGTATATGCTCAATAAATACCATCGAATAAATTAATCTTTATATTTTACCAATTTAAATATTTTCCCTAGATTCACCTAGTAGGAAGTGTCAGAATAAACATTTGAAACCTATGACTTGATTCTCAGTCCAGTATATTTTTCTTTTCTGTTTGCTTTGTTTTGTTTTTCTTTTAAAGTTAAGTTGTTGCTAAATTTGGATAGAAACACCACTTAGCTTAATTTTTAGGTCTAAATTAAAATACTACTTTGAAGTATCCACTTCTGAATCATACCCACCTTTCAAAGAACAGAGTCTTTTGAACTTTGTTTTTTATTAATTTGCTAACTTGCATGGTTTCATTAGAAAAATGCAGAAACTGCTCATCTCAGTGTATTTCTGAAGAAAATCTTGAGTTTAATTCAAGACTTCCCTGACCCTGGCTTGTGTGTGACTGGTGTGTTCTTCAGAAATAGCATCAGTTATTGCCACTCTTTGAAGACTTAAATCATTTTGGAAGTTCCAGTGTGGAGAGCTCAGCATTAAAAATTCTTGAATGCCCATCCTCCAAACCAAAACCTCCGATCAAATACAGCGACTACAGAGTGTAAAATAATTTTTCATTACATGGCAGAAAATAGTTTAGAGCTCCTTGTTACATTCTTGAAGAAAAGTGAGTAAAAACTATTATGTAAAATGGAATTTTTGTATTATGAAGAAAGCAGGGTAAGAAGACAACAATATAACTCAACTGGACAATCTCTGATAATAGTGAAAATGTTTGACAAGCCAAACTTGCAAGACACTAGAGATACTGATGACAAAAGATTAATGGAGACTTGTCAACATGTCAACACTCTATACTTTCATTTTTGCAACAGTATTGTCTATAGACACTACAAACCACTTCAATGGACACTGACAAGAATGTATTCAGCAAAACAAATGGTGGTACACGTTATGAAGATTACCATGACCAGTTTTGTTTATTTTTTTTTTTTACTTCTAAAAGGAGTCCATGATTTTGCAACTATAAAATCATGGCATATTTGTATGGACCCATTAACACTCCATCGTTGACAGTAACCTGTGCAGATGTCTGTATGCCTTTCTCCTTGCAATGGTGATTTGATTGCAGTTGTAGCAAAGGTTCTATGGTGGATAGCTGACAATATAAATGATGCACGCATTTGTGAATGTTATAGATGAAATTCTGCCTATAATAAGGCATATAAATAAGATGCTAGAAATGATAAGTGCCAATAATTGATAAATAAAAGAATTTCAACCCGTTGGAAAACATTTAATTGCAAATCTCCTCAAGGCTGTTCTTGGAGCTTTATTTTGTAGGATCACGAAGGCAATTTTTCCAACTGAAAATGAAAACATTTCCTTCATCAGTGGAAACTCTAGAAGAAAAAGTTGATTTAAAAATAAATTTCTAAGACATAGAATTTGAATCAGCCACTTTATTCTGCTCTATGGAAGCTCCTGAAGGCAAAAGATTTTGTGGAGGAAAAAGATGAAATCATCCAGTGTAAAGAGACCAAGACTTCCTCAACCCTATGTAATTCCCTCTTGCAAAACTTTGGCCTAGCTCTTTTATTTCTATTTCTTCCAACTTAAATGTAGAGAATCAGGGATGGTATCACCACTAGCTGTAAGTCAGAGATGAATATCTGAGGGATCTTCTCCTGGTGAATAGGTTTCATGAATTTACCAAGAAGTAGAGAGTGAGTAATAAAATGCCATGTACATTTTCTTTCAACCATGTATTTTAGTTAATAATTATGACTTCTTATTTTTCAGAAAGCCATAAAGAAGTCAAAGATAATTTTAGGACAAATAAACATGACTACTTGTTATAAAATAAGTGGTAAGCATCACTAGTATGATATTTATTGAGTGCTTCCCATGTGAAAAGCCATCGTAGCAAGTAGTAAATATCGTAGCCATCACTACAAAAGGTTGTACAGTCCAAAACACTATATATATGAATAGATCAGAGATAATAAGAGACTATGGAAGGGTAGGGCTGCACTGTTAGCTGAAATCATTCTGGAATAAAGTAGATATGGTCTCCCTTGGTGCCATGATTGAGACACAGTGTAAGGATTGGTCTGAATAAAATACATTTTTAATGTTCTTTTGTCACTACCTACTGAATGTGGATTACTTATAGTGACAAATTCAACTTTAAAGATTTAAGGATCTATTCACTTATTTGATGAGCAGATAGTAAGTGCCTTTTATATATCAGGCACTGTTTTAGGTGCTAGGGATATAGTGATTGGTAAGGCAGACAAAGCTTAAAAATCTAGTATTTGAGATAGAAACGTAAGTAAATTAGCAATAAAAGTTCAGGCCCTTTAGAGGGCTCTGCAGAAAAGTCATAGAATGAAAAGAGCTAAATAGTGACCAGGAGGTAACATCAGACTGAGTTGTTATGTCACTGAAGTGCATTTAAACTGAGACCTGAAGAGTCAAGAGGAAGAGCTGTGGAAGACCCTTCATGGCAGAGAGAGCGCAGCATAAAAACCATCAGGTGAAAAGAGGAGAGAATCACCTTGTAATATGAAGAGAGACAGTGTGACTTGTAAGGAACGGACAAGGGAGAGAATGGTCACAGATGACGCTGGGAATGCTGTCAGGGGACTTGTCAGAGAAAACTATATAGAGCATGGTAAGAAGTCTGAATTTTATTAAAAGTGAAATGAAATTCATTCAAGGGCTTCCATCCACAGATAAAAAATTCTCATCTTGGTTTTAAAATGATTGTTTTGGCTGCTTTGTGTAAAATGGTTTGTTGGAGGTGGTTCTGAGAGTGGAAACAAAATATCAGATGCCATTCTATTGCTGGTGTCCAGTTGATAAGTGATGGAGGGAATGGAGGTGGGTTAGTGCTCAGATTCAGAATAGGTACTAGAAAGAGAGTAGTGAAGATTTGCTGGTGATTTCAATGTGTTTGCAGGCAGTAGGGGGAAGAAGCACCAATGATATTCCTAGGCTCTTGGCTAAGCAGCTTGGGCATGATTGTGCCAGTTAATGTAATTGGAAGGCTTGGAAGGGACAGGCTTATGAGGGTGAACAGTTTGGTTTTGAAATGGCATCTAACCGGAGATGTCAGAAATGCAGCTGAATACAAAAACAATGGAATTCAGACATGATGAAAGAGCTGGAGAAATAGCTTTGAGGGTCATGCACATATAGATGATATGCAAAGATTTGGCACTAGATATAATTTAGAGGAATGTGTATATAGAGAAAAAAAAGGTGGCACTTGAGCACTCCAGTATTTATTGCTTATGCACAAGTGGCTGCGTCCTGCAAAGAAGATGAGGACAGTTACCCCTTCCCTTCACTTTCAGCCCACAGGATCAGGACGTTACCTTGAGTCTAGGTCCAGGAGTCCAAAGATCCCAGTTCTAATGACAACCTATCAATTTTAAGCTCACTCAATAACTCCTACTGTATTTTCCACTATTCTTATAACTTTTAAACCCTTAATTCTTCTTTATTTCCAAAGTCTGTCATGTCCTCTTCTGCTTTTGTTTGTTTGGCTTCTCTCCTAATCTGGTCGCTGTTACGAAAATACCTTTATTAGAATTATGAAATTCCTGATTGTGAATTTTCTCTGTGTAGTCTTTGAGTCCTCAGCTCCAGATGAGTTTTATCACTTAGTTTCACAGTTCCTTGTCCTAAACTAATGAACACCACTGCAGTAATTCACAAAAGCATTTTGTGGTGTCCTCTGCAACTGCTTGGTGTCTACACACAACTGATGGACTTGAGATATGAGCCTTCCTATCGTGGGCAGTTTTTAATTTACCTCTTATTCATCATCAGTCCTACTTATCAGTGTGGTTTTTCTGCAAATGTGCCGTTATTTTTAAGGTCCATTTCAGTTTTCCATTCTTTTACTCTCAGGAGATATTGCTTGTATTTTTCTCCGATTGTAGCAACATTTATACCAAATTCTTATAACCTCACATATCTTCCCTTCAGTTCACTCCATTCTTTGATATTCTTTCCTTTCCTATTCAGTTCTAACCCATATGCTCTATATTCCCATTCTTTGATTTTCTCTTAGTAATTTGTCAGTTACTTTCCCCAAATTCTTCTTTAGTATACATTTAATTTTGCGTATGTATTGCCACCCTCTACCTGCAAACACAGTATTTAGGTCTTTCCTGTTTTTGCTCTTTGAGACAGGGTCTTGCTCTGTTGCACAGGCTGGAGTGCAGTGGTACAATCACAGCTCACTGTGGCCTCAATCTCCCAGGCTCAAGTGATCCTCCCATCTCAGCCTCCTGAGTAGCTGGTACTACAGGTGCATGCCACCCACTCCTGGCTATTTGAATATATATATATTCGTGTGTGTGTGTGTGTGTATGTGTGTGTGTGTGTGTATGTGTGTGTGTATATATATATATATATATATATATATATATATATATATATATAGTGGAGCGATGGAGTCTCACTATGTTGCCCAGGCTATCTCCAACTCTTGGGCTCAAGCGGTTTTCCTGCCTTGGCCTTCCAAAGTGCTGGGATTATAGGCATGATGACAGGCATGAGCCATCCTACCTGGCGTTTCCTCTCATAAACATCTTTCTCTCAAGTTACCATTCTTTATCTCTTTCACACATCTTGAATAGTTTACACTTGCTGCCTCTACAACATTTCCTCCTTTCTACCTCTTCTTGTTCAAATTCTTAGCCCGCTACTTAAATGACTCCCTAATCACCAATTCTACTCATAACTTTTCAAATTCTCCTCCTCCTTCCTCTGCTCACATGATCACCGCCTCCACCTACCTTTGTGAGTTTCCCTTGCTTCCAGAACATTAACCTATTTTTTTGTCACTTATTTTGAACTTTTTCTCTGTTGTGTTTACTCTTCTTATTTTTTCACCCTCTGTTTTTGTTTCTCTTGTTTCATTAATTTTTACTGTTATTGCTGTCATCATCTTCATCATCATCATCACCACTGTTATCATCTCTTTCCCTGTTCACAATTTTACACCCCCAAGGTTTCTTCTTTCCAAACTTTTTCTCCACAGAGCTACAGAGATCTTACCTTGCGTATGTAGATGCCAGAGTTGCATCTACATCCTGCTTTATTTTTTACTGGCACCCTAAACTTAACAGACATAAAAGTGAAGCATTCTGTTTCTTCCAAACTAATTGTTTCCCCTAACTTTGAAATTTTGATTTCAAAATTTCATAGCATCATTGGCCAGGCGCAGTCGCTCATGCTTTTAATCCCAGCACTTTGGGAGACCGAGGTGGGTGGATCATCCGAGATCAGGACTTTGAGACCAGCCTGCCAAGGTGGTGAAACCCCGTCTCTACTAAAAAATAAAAACATTACCTGGGCGTGGTGGTGGGAGCCTGTAATCCCAGCTACTCAGGAAGCTGAGGCAGGAGAATCACTTAAACCTGGGAGGCGGAGGTTGTAGAGAACTGAGATCGCGCCTTTGCACTCCAGCCTGCGCGACAAGAGCAAAACTCCGTCTCAAACAATTAAATTAAATAATAACATAATGGCATCATTGTTTTAGTCACTCAGGCCAGAAACTTCCAGAAAAGTAGTTGTACTTTTTGTGGTTGCTCATCCCTTCCAGTCACTTCACCAACAAATGGCCACATTTCGAGATCCAGATCTTTACATCTTTGCTTCTGGATTCTGTCTGTCCCTCTCAATTTCCTTCGTCAGTTGCCAGTTCTGCTAGCTTGGAGTTGTACGCTGCTTCCTGGATTGTCTTTGATATCCTATTTCTTCATAATATAATTTATGGATCCACACAATTTTTATATTTCTTTCATGTTAATTTTTCTAAAGCATGGATTTATTTAATTCTTCAAAGCAAAAATGTCACTCTCTTGCTTAATAAAGTTATATATATCCAAACTTAAGTGTGATTACAATTTCCCTTTCCAAGTTTATGTTCCATTTTTTGAAATATTTGCCACCCAAATGACAGTATTCATCAAATTCTGAATATTCCCTTTATTTCTTAAAAACGTAGTTACTAATTTCTCTTGCTATTTCCTCTGCTTGGTAAATTTAATTCTCTGTTTCTATTTGTCGAAATTTTAAAACTACCCTGCCACATCAGGCCTTATCTTATTTTTTTCTGATTTTTGAAACTAGAAGTCATTGCCTCCCTTGAAAAAGTTACCTCTTAATTAAAGTCTAGACATAAATTACGGGTACGCTAACAGGTAAGCTGGGTGATCATCTAATAGAGAAGAGTATGTGGAAAAGTCAAGGTCAATTACTGGGCTTCTTAACACAAGATGCCAAAAGCTGAATGGGGTTAGTAAATTCTAATGCTTTGGGAACAAATATAAGAAAGTGGCAAACTAAATAATCCAACAGAAAACAGGGGCGCCAGAAGGCAATGTAAACTTTCAAGTGATGTTTCAAAGCCAATTTTAATATTTTAACTATTTCACAGCATAATTTACCAAATCATGCCTGACTTGAATCCCTTATCCCTTTTTAGAGAACTGTCTAATGGCATATTGTATGCCCTTTCTTAAATTCTGGTTAACTGTATCATCCTTGTTTCCCTACTTTTTTTTTATACTTATAAACACAACAATTTACATTATTTCTATTTCTAATAGTGACTCGCCATGGCAGTGAATCTCAGTGGTTGGGGCAGGAGTGGCTCGGGAGCACCATGATGAGCACCATGATGATAAGGGACCCTAGAAATTTGAGTGGAGGTGTCACGTAGAGATTAGAAAAGCACTCAGAAGTCATGAGTCCCCACCCTTACATCCAACCTTACTCTCAAACCGAGATACTCACGAGTGTACATTGCCTCCTCTACCAAATAATAAAGTGAAGGCACATGATAGGTATTATTCACTATTGTGTCTCTCAAAGCCTGTAATAGAGTGTGCAGTACATAGTGGGGACTAAATAAATCTCTGTTATGATGAATTGAATAGCCAATTTTGAAAAAAAACCCTTCATATAGTTTCCTTAATTATATAATTAGGGTAATTTTTCCTACTTGAATATAATGTAAGATCGTCTTCACTTATAAGCCTGAGGGCAGATGACATGATTTCTAACTTCCCTCCGAGAATTATTCAACAAAATAGCTGATTCTACTGTCTTACTTATTAGAATGTTGAAACCCAGAAAAATCAAAATTTTAATCGGACAATGGAGTGTAGTTTTATTCCAGACTCCAGAACCTTCTGATCTTTAAATTGCTTTTTTTGTGTGAATATAACGAAACCTTAAAGAGAGAACAGAAAAACTATGAATTCGTATAACTGATTATTTAAATTGTTATAAAAGGAAAACATATGCCTTATGCAGATTTTTTTAATAGACAAAATGATATATTTGAGAAATTTATCTCAATGGATATTTCATTTTCTCCTCCAAACCAATTTGATAGCCCTCAAAGTACAAATAAAGGAAAAAAAATAAGAAGGGCTTACTGTACATGACATATATTTTTTAACACTTTTAATTTATTTTTTAATATCCATAGATTTTTGGGGAACAGGTTATGTTTGGTTACCTGAGTAAGTTCTTTAGCGGGGATTTCTGAGATTTTGGTCCATCCATTACCTGAGCAGTATACACTGTGCCCAGTTTGTAGTCTTTTATCCCTCACCTGCCTCACACCCTTTACCCAAAGTCCCAAAGTCCACTGTATCATTCTTATGCCTTTGCATTCTTATAGCTTAGCTCTCACTTATGAGTGAGAACATCTGATGTTTGCTTTTTCATTCCTGAGTTACTTCACTGAGAATAATGATCTCCAATTCCATCTAGGTTGCCGCAAATGCCATTATTTCATTCCTTTTTATGGCTGACTAGTATTTCATGGTGAGAGATTCTTTCTCACAATTTCTTTATCCACTCTTTAATTGAGGGACATATTTTTAATTTGTTGAGTATGTCCCAGACAACTCCGTCCTTCCCATTGGCCATGAGAGCCATGCTGCCTTCTTGTTTCTGGGATCTGTGAGTAATAAATTGCTTCTGTTTTTTCATACATTTTCTTGAGTTGCCTCCTCTGTGCCTCATCTGACCAACAGACTCAGACCTAAGTTCATTCCTGGTGAAGGATCTCCTAGAGAGTGGTTATCTTGGTAGGAATAATCCAAATCCTGGTCAGACAGGAGTCACACAGGTATCTGCCAGTATAAACAAATTTCCTGTGACAGTAACACATGGCTATGGGTTGGACACTCAGGCATTAGGCCATCAACCAGGATAAACAAGAATCCCATGAAAAGTACACTGAAAACATCCAGAACCACCTCCATTGAGCCCTGACAGGGCAGTGCGAGAATTTATAGTTATTCTCCAGAGAAAGACCTTAAGAACAAATTAGAAAGAATTTATATCACACATCCACAGACACGAACAAATTATATCTTTGTATAGTTAGAATTTCAAGGAGAGGAGCAAGTACACTAGAAATCGGTTTTTCTTAGACAGGAACACAGATAAAATATAGGCAAAAATAAAAAATATCAGATATAAAATAAAAGTAAAATTCTTACTACAAAGGGGCTCTGAACATCAGAACATCTAAAGCCATTCTAAGAAAGCCCTTGCGATTTAATATTTCTTCATAAACTGTGTATGGGTGAGCCAATCTGTTATTAACAGATGCTGGGTTGCCAAAAAGAGAAATTCTGCTTTATGTTTTATGGTGAAAGGATATTACATAAAGCAATGCTTTATGTCGTCATTTCTGGATTGATTACTGATAACCACAAATTTTCCCAAGTCAAACTGTGACTCTTCCAGAGAGGTCACTAAGAAAATAACCAATAGTGCAGATGTTTATAGGTTTTGTCAAAAGAAGTCAAGGGATGTTTTAGGTGTCTAGTACAAGAAAAGTCATTCAACAATTCATATGCCATAAATAGAAATACAGAAAGTCCCCATCTTATGGGGGTTTAACTTAACAATTTTTGACTCCACGATGGTGTGAAAGTGATACACATTCAATAGAAACGGTACTTTGAATTTTATTATTTTTATTTTTTATTATAAAATTGACTTTGTTTTAGGTGATTTCCCCAACTACTGGCAAACATAAATATTCTGAACATGTTTAAGGTGAGGTAGGCTAAGCTATGATATTCAGTAAGTTAGATGGATTAAATATATTTTTAACTTAAGATATTTTCAACTTAAAACTGATTTGTTAGGACCTAACCTAATTGTAAGTTGAGGAGCATCTGTAGGTTGCTCAATAAAATGATGCCTGTTCATTTGTCTGTCTTTGTATATGTGGCCTCATGAAATGGAACAAAATACTAGGGTCCCTTTTAATAGGCTCCTCTGTTTAGTAGAAATCTAAAATTAGAGAATCTACTGTCGACATACTTGTAGGAAAATCCTGGGTGGATTACACTTACAAGCATGGATCTTGCAGCCCTGCTTTCTTTTATTAGACTTTAACACTAAGCCTGTCACTATGTTTCTATATAAACAAAAGTCATTACATAAAGCAATGTAGTACATGAGTCAAGTGGAGGCTGTACATTGAGTCTGTAGAATCACCATAGAGAGCTAAATTGATGAATGATTCTAAATCCACATTGAGCTAAATTGATTAATGATTCTAAATCCACTATCATGAAGTCAAAAGACAAATATTAATATTAGAATATTAATATTCTAATATTAAGCAAATCATAGGCAAATCTACATGTACTGTTGGGATTCTTAAATACAGCTACTATAAAGTCATTCTTTTCTGGCTGGATTAGGTGGCTTACGCCTGTAATCCCAGCACTTTGGGAGGCCAAGGCAGGCAGATCACCAGAAGTCAGGAGTTCGAGACCAGCATGGCTAACATGGCGAAACCCTGTGCCTACTAAAAACACAAAAATTAGCTGGGCATGGTGGTGGGTGCCTGTAATCCCAGCTACTTGGGAGGCTGAGGCAGGAGAATCACTTAAACCCAACAGGCAAAGGTTGCAGCGAGCCAAGATCGCATCACTGCACTCCAGACTGGGCGATAAAGTGAGACTCCATCTCAAAAACAAACAACAACAACAAAAACAACCAAACAAACAAGAAAACAAAACAAAACAAAAAAGTCATTCTTTTCTTAAACACAGACCTAGCCAAATAAGTCGATAATGTCACATAATTTCCATGTATTTATTTTTCTAGCACTTACATAATAAGATCACCAATAGTTCAAGAATTTTATTAAATGTCAGTTTTATTTTAGAACAGTGCTTTTGAAAATGCATTTTCCAGGAATAATGGTTCCACAAGCTGTTAGTAAATGTTAGGTAAAAATTGGGTTCTGAAGAAAATAGAGGTTAAAACAATTAAAGAAATCTTTTGCAGGACCTTGTAGAATTGAAAAATGCTAATGACGGTAGTGCAATTCTCGGTAAGACAGAGTAAGCATACTCCTCCCACTCCCTGTTTCTCCTACTGAATGTAGTTACAGAATTAGGGCAGAATGAACAGAGCAGCTCTTAAAAGTAAACAGCAGCAAATGAATTTTTTAAAAATCAGAATCAAAATACCACTAGAAAGGCTGTGGTGTACCGTGTTTCCCTCTATTATGTCTACTGGCCTGTATCTTAGGCATCTGAAACCCACAAGTAGACTTGTGCATGACCGAGAGAGTTCCTGGAGAATCTTTCTGGTTTAGATTCAAGGAATGGGAAAGGGGTCCCCACAACAGTGATGGCAGCAGAGACATGAAGACATCTAATATCCTTTCAGAGGAGCTGTGGCTCTTTCTCAGGAGCTGTGGTATGAGTGATATAGTTTGGGTGTCATCCCTATCCAAATCTCATGTAGAAATATTATCCCCAATGTTGGAGGTGGAGACTGGCGGGGGATGAATGGAGCATGGGGGCAGATTTCCCCTTTGGTACTTTCCTTGCCATAGTGAGTGAGGTCTCTTGAGGTCTGGTTGTTTAAAAGTTTGTGGCATCCCCCATTTCTTGCTCCTGCTCCCGCCATGTGAGATGCCTTGCTCCCTTTTTGCTATGATGGTAAGTTTTCCTGAAGCCTCCTCAAAAGTTGAGCAGATGCCAGCATCATGCTTCCTGTACAGCCTGCAGAAAAGTGATCCAGTTAAACTTCTTCTTTAAATAAATTACCCAGTCTCAGGTACTTCTTTATAGCAATGTGGGAACTGACTAATACAAAGAAGTTGGGAGTAAAACTCTACTTCTTTCTCTCCTTTTCTGTCCTCTGTCCCTTGGCTGCAGACATGAGTGCATTTGAGGAAAGTATACAACAGAAGAAGAGAAATAAAGCTCCAATTTTTGGCCCAAGGCTATAAAGGGGAACAAATGTACCAGGGACATTATGGAGCTCAAAAAAGTGACTCAGTAAAATTGTTTATTGTGCTCACCCTGAGTTGCATACGCATAGCTCTAATTCCTCAGAAACTAAATTCTCAAAACTTACCTAAGACTAAATAGAAAACTTGTATAGTTCTATTACTATTAAATACATTGAATTCCCAGTTTGGAAACACCCTCAAAAGTAAAGCATCTGGCTCACATAGTTTCACAAGTGAAATCTACTGGATATTTAAATGAGAAATAGCATCAATTCTACTCAATTTCTTTCAGAATATAGAAGAGGAAAGAGCACATTCTAATTTATTTTATAAGGTTAGCAGTTCTCTGATAAAAGCATATAAAGACAATATAAGAAAAGTTCAGGCCAATATATCTCATGAAAATAGATGTAAAAATCCTCAACAAAATATTTTGAAATAAAATTCAGCAACATATAAAAGGAAGGCTGTATCATAACTAAGTGTAGTTTGTTGTGGATATGCAATACCGGTTCAACAACTGAAAATTGGCGAAGGCCGTGTCATAACTAAGTGTAATTTGTTATGGATATAGTGTAGTTGGTTATGGATATGCAATACCGGTTCAACAACTGAAAATCTGCCTATGAACTCCATCACATTAACTGTCCAAAAAAATGATCAAATCCATTGATGTGGAAAAGGCATTTTAATAAAATGTGTAAAAGTCTGAGCAAACTAGAATTAGAGGAATTTTTTCAACCTGATAAAAGTTATCTATAAGAATACCTATATTTGGTACCATTCTTAATTGTGAAAGACTGAGTTCTTTCCTCCTGACATCAGGAATGAAACGATGATGTCCACCATTCTCACTACTCCATTTCAAAATATTATTATAAACACTAGCCAGTTGAACAAGGCAAGAGAAGTGAAAATTCTACAGACAGGAATGGAAGAAATAAAACTCGTTTTATGTACAAAGTATATTATTGTCTGTAGAAAATCCCAAGGAATATACTAAAAAAGAAAAAAAAAAGCATCTAGATATAATTGGACCCAGTAAGTAAGTTGTGAGTTTACCAAGGTCACAAGACGCAACATTATCACACGATAGAAATTTTACTTATATATTATAACAACAAACAACTGGAAACTGATATTTTAAAAAAGTATCAGTTACAGTAACTCTTCTCAAGCAACATACTTAGGTATAAACATAATAAAACGTGTACAGGATCATTATATTAAGAACTACAATACACTGCTGAAAAATAGATCAATGAAAACTTCTAAGTAGAGAGAGATACTGTGTTCAGGCATTCAAAGACTCAAATTACAAAAAAATGTCAATTTTCTTGAATTAGGTCTAGAGATTTATTGTAATTCCAATCAAAATTCCCAGAATAATTTTTATGGATGTGGACAAGCTTATTATAAACTTTATGTGGAAAGGAAGTAGAATAGTCAGAAAAATTTTGAAAGCTCCAATAATTAAGAGTCTTTGGTGTTCTTAAAGGGATTGACACTTGGATAAACTAATTAGAATAGAAATTTCAGGCATAGACTCATACAGATATGGTCAATTGATATTTGACAACTGTGCAAAAGTAATTCAATGGAGACAAGGTAATCTTTTCAACAAATGGTGCTCAAATTGACAGCTTTGAGTTAAATAAATAAATAAATAAACCTTGACATTCATCACATTTTATACAATAATTATTTCAGAAAAGATTATATATTTAAATGTAAAAAAATAAAAGTATAAATATTCCAGTAGAATAGGAGAAAATTTTTATAACCTAAGAATAGGTCTCAGAGTACTTAGATGTGATGACAAAAATCAAAATCCATTACATAAAATCTTGATAAATTGGACTTCATGGAAATGAAAAACTTTGCTCCCCAAAAGATAAAATAAGAGAAGCTAGTCTGACATAAAATATTTGCAGTTTATCTGACAAAGGGTTTATGTTCAGAATACATAAAGAATAAAGTTCACAGGTAAGAAAACAATCTGATTTTAAAAATGAACAAAGACAATATACAGAAGGCAAATAAGAACACAGAAAGATGTTCAGCACCTCTAGACAATTGGGAAATGAAAATTAAAATCATGATGAAATTCCACTACTCAGCTATTAGAATATTCCAAAAAGAAAAAAAGAATACTCTAGATGTAATCAGATCTAGTAAGTGATTTGTGAGTTTACCAAGTTACCAGTTCTTCATATTGTCAGTAGTTTATATTTTAGCCGTTTTAATTTTAAAATAAAAAATAAATTTTGAAATAAAAATACAACTGGCAATATGAAGCGCTAGCAAGGAGGGGATGAAACTGGAATTATCATATGTTAGTGGTGGGAATGAAATGCGACACAGCCATCTAGAAAACAGTTTGGCGATTTTATCTAACATTAAACCCACATTTACTCTATTACCCAGCAATCCAATTCCTACATATTCATCCTAGAAAAATGAAAAGATATGTGCACACAAAATCTATCCGTTAATGTTTTTACCAGTTGACTCTGTGATCTTTGAACTGAAAATGATGTAAGTGTCCCCCAATGGGTAAACAGAAAAACAAATTATGCTATGCCCATACCATGGACTCTGCAATAAAAATAATAAACTATTAATGCACACAGAAGCATGGGTGAATCTCAAAGTCTTTATACTGAGTGAAAAAAAAGCCCATTTCTGAAGGTTACATACTATATGATTCTATACAACTTCATTTATATGGCGTTCTGGTAAATATGAAATTGTAGTGATAGAGAAGATAACAGGTTTCCAGGCTTTGGAGGTGTGGGGAGGATTTGTTCGTAAGCATAGGGGTTAGGAGAGAAGGCCCTGGAGCAAGGCTTCTTGGCTCAAATCCCAATTTGCTCACTTCTGAGCTGTTTAGCCTTGGGACAGCCACCTAAACTTCCTGGTACCTCTGTTTTTCCAGTTGTAAAATGAGATTGATACAGCATCTACTTTAGAAGATTGTTGTTGAAATGTAAATGGATTAAATCAATGTGTGTTTTAGAGTGTCATGGAACTATTGTGTGTCTTGATTGGGATGGTGGTTATAAGACTCCATACATTAGTTAACATTCATAGCATTGTACACCAAAAATGTGTTTTATGTGCTAATTAAAAAATAAAATTAAAGTAAATGCTAATGTGGATTACAAACCTCTAAGATGGATATAGTGAGCAAAATTGCTGTCCAAACTTAAATTTTCCTGTGTTTTGGCTTGATGTACTACTGATTAGCACAAGGACTTTTGGCAATACTCCAAGAAAATATTGCAAAATCTTACGAATAGAACATTTTGAGAACTAATGAGTTAATTTAAAATACATGGAAAATAAAATGACTCCAAAGAATAATTTCAAAATTGTTGGCATTATCGTAAGTAAGTTGCCATAATCTCACTTGAAATGTGTTCACAAGCTGTCAGATAACTTGATCATTCATTATTTGAGGTGAGTAAGGGTTTAAGTGGAATTCAGCATTTGTTCAGGCCTTAGTTTTACTGCCCATAAATAACAGAAAGACAATTTGGAAAAGAGAGGCCATAAGTGAGAAATAAATCTCATGTTGGCTTCATGCCTAGAACTAATGAAGGAAAAGGAGGTAGGCCAAAATGAACAATAATTCAAAAGGGACAAATGTATATCTTTTAATTGCTTTTATTCCTAAGTTCATGACCCCAAGATGTGAGAACCTGTGACCAAAATCGGGGTTTGTTAAGTTCACGGCAGAGGTGTCACCTTGGGTACTTGATACAACAAAAACCCAGGTAGGAAATAAATCACACACCCACCCACCACCCTCCCACACACAAGAAGTTATTTTTCCACAGTGACATTGGCTTAATGTAGCACCGGCACTGGCCTAATGTATGCCGTCTTTTACCAGCATATTGGCCCAAGATCACAATTCACAATTCAAGACTGATTGCACTTTTCTTTTATAAAATGAGTCATTGTATAAAAAAGGCATGTGGATAACTACACAGCTTTTCTTCATGCTCTCTAATGATTAATTACTCCTATACAGAGAAAAAAAATTATAACAAGCCGTGCCAACTAGTCGCATTTCCAAACTCAATTAATTCACTTGGCTTTCATTTTTTAAGAAATCACTCCTTCCTAATAATCTCTAATAATCTCCTAAGACTTGCATCTGTTTAGGGAAATATAATAAAACATAAGGTGCATTTGAAAGAGTAGGATTGCAGTTAGGAGCCATAAAGGTGGTTCTGTGACAGATATTTTGAGCATATTTTAACTAGAAAATTAAATATGACGTTATTACTCTTTTTATTTTCATAGTTTCTGAGAAAATTCTAAATGTTTTACAATATTTATCACACACAGTACTTTATGTTTCCCTCTTTTCTAGTTTTCCACAGGCTCTCCCTTCTGTACAGACATTGCATAAAAGCAGGCCTCAAGTAGAGTCAGGAAAGTTAAATTTGAATCCAGTTCCATCACTGGTATGTGTGCTTAGCAGAGGTGCTTCACCCTTTTAAAACTTTAGCTTCCTTACGTATAAAGTGGAAATAATCCCTGTCGTGTCTACATCAGCAAACTATTGTGAGAATTGAATGAAATCATAGAAACTTGGTAAAATGACAGACTAGAAAAAGATTCATGTCATCATCATGATAACAATCTTTTGCATATTCCTCACCAATCTATGCCTGTCAAAGTCCCTCCTTAATCTTGGTATTTGTGCTGCTTCTTGAAGGGTTTGTACTAACAGAATAATGTGTGGATGTGAGTACATAAGATATCACAGTATCTACTACAGTGCTCTGTACATCACTGGTGTGTACATCGATAAATGTTCATTGACTGAAACCCCTACCTTTAGTGCAAGGGTAGGTAAGTGGGAGACGGGTATGTCCATTCCTTGTTCAAAGCCTTCATTGGTTTTTTTATCACTCAGCATAGGAGGTCCTGGAGCAACACCACCTCCATCAGAACTCAAGTTGCTCATTTCTTAGCTGTGTAAGCAAGTGACCTAAACTCTTCTGTGTGTTTAGCTGTACAATGAGGATGATATAAAGATCTAATACAAAGGCATGTTGTGAAGTTTAAAGCATGCCAAATACTTAAAACACTACCAGGCATGTATTAAGGCTTAATAAGCATTTATTGCTGTTGTTATGTGGACGTGGATGAAAATCTATAGTAGGATTTTGCATGACTTGACCACTACTTATCTTGGCTATTCTGTAACTCCGTCTACTACTGTACCTCTTCCACACATACTTTTTTAGTACAGCGTACCTGCTTTTGTTAAATTCTTATCTTGAAATGTTGACCACTTTATTCTACCTAAATGAATTTATACTTGTTTTCTCATCTACCTAAAGGAGTATTTCCACTTCATAATTCCTACCTATCTTTCAGACCTCAGGAAAATATTACTTCCTGGAGTACGTCTTTCTTAATGTACAAGAATGTGTCAAATCTTCCTGTTAATCACTAATATAACTGCCTATACTTCTTTGCTGAGAGCACTTAATTACAATCATTATGAAATAATTAATTTTGCATTTCATCATAACATCCTGTCTTTTTTACTTTTGTATCCCCAGCACTTAGCACAGTGTCCAATAAATAATGGTGGAATACATAAGTACAAGAATAAGTAATCAGACCATTTGGTAACCTCAAAGCCTCAACTTTAATTGATAAAAAAGGCTCAATTCAAAATGTCAAAGAGCCATGGTTTAGAGCACATTTAATTGCAAATTAATATACAATTAATTTCAGATCAGACATCTCAATTCGATATACGTGAATGAGATAATACATGAAAAACTACTTCTTTGTACCTAGTTAGTACTATATGAGTTTAAAACATTGTGGTTATTATTATTTATTCAATTTACTTTGGACAAAAAAGTCCACGATTTGTAAATTTTTTCATATAATCCATGCTTTCCCAGAAATTATGGCTTGAAAACAGCTACCTTAAATCTGCCCTATATAGGTATAATTTTAAAAAGTGAACAGATTGTTTAGAACTTTCACGGCACATTTTGGAGGAAGTATACTGAATAATAATTAAATAATCTGCCTCTAGTCTAAATTAGACTTGAATAAACTGATGACGCTCCCATTCACGGCAGAGATTTGAACAGATTTTCATTAACATCTGGTATTTCCCAACTCACTTTTCTCATTATTAAAGCCAATAAATGGCTTGGGTTGAGATTACTCTCAAAGGGTCTTTAGGAGAGACCTGACCAGATCTGCTTATTACTTTGCTTTCCAAATGTTGCCCAAAATATCCTTTGGTAATCAATGCATGGCTAACATTCTAGAACCTATTAAGAACAAAGAATTTGAAATCTGCCAAGCTCTAAGCTTCACTCCTAGTGGAAACTGTTCATTAATTTGCTAAGAAACCTTTTATGTAAGGGAACTATTAAAATATTTATCTCTCCTTGAAGTTTAGTTCAAGTAAAAAGTTTGCCTTTGTAGATATACCTGTGTATTTTCTCTAATTAACCATGAGTTCTGTGTAACGGACTTATTCTAATTTTCCAAAAACATCTGTGTGTCTACCATTTATTGGGATTTTTGTTTTATGATCAATGTAATTTGATTACCTTGTGTAATATACCATAAAATCTTGTAAGGGTCCTCAAAATCAAGTAGGCATATGTAAATTCTAAACTACAAACAAACAAAGAACCTGATATTAACTCTGTACAATGTCTTTTCTTACATAGTTAAGAATTACAAATTGCAGACATTTCTCAAGGTCGTTCGATGCTTATAAAATTTTAAGGAATCAGATGAGTTAATTTCCTTTTCTCTTATGTAATAGCCACTTAGATTTAAAAAAATCATGATTTTTTTTTTCTGAAGCATCAAGAAATGGACATAGATGACTGATCAATGCTGAACTCTTTAGCGTGTTTCTCTCCTTTTCTTCCTTTACATTGACTTACCCTTAAGAGCATGTCCTATTTCCACCTTGTATGGTATGCAACCAACTAACCAATCATGCAGCAAAGGACACTGCAGAGCCAGGTAGACACCTGCTGCAGGTGGAGCAATGATCTTTCTTTCCCCTCTGCATTTCTTGCTAATTAAGAAAATGGGTGATCAATGATTTTTCCCCTTTGTATGTCTTAAGAATTAAAGAGAAAAGGAAGGGTATCATGGAAGAAGAGAAAGACAATGTGATTTAGTCAGTTAGTCATGGGTTTGAATTCTAACTGCTTCATTAACTACCCTAAAGTCGAAGGAGTTGTATAACGCTTCTGTGCCTCAAACTAGATTGGCAGAGTGAAAAAATAACCATGTAATAAGCCCAGTAGCCACAGTTGGTGGAGGGGAAAATGTGGGAAGCTCTTTTCTTCACCAGTGTAACTTTCCGCATCGGCTCCTCCCAGGATGGTAACCTCCTTGGGTCCCCTGGATGGCTGAAGTCTTCCCTTGTAATCTTGCTTCCTACCTCACCTGTGTCCTGAGGCTGGCTCTGCGGGTGGCGGGGGCATCCATTCTCTCTACACATGACCCTCTGTTAGTTAAACCGACAAACTCATTTTGGTGTGGTACTGATGGCTGCCAAAAGCTTCCTAAAATACACCTTCTAAGTGACATTTGCATTTGAACAGGAAGTTTAGCAGATGAGGTGGGGATTTTGGGACATGGGTCCTTTATGGTTTCGTTGTGACAATATTTACCAAAGGATTTTAAAAATTGACTACTTTGATGTAACAAGGAAAAAAATGATCACATGTATTGTGGAGAGACTGTGTTAAACAAAATTAAGCAGATTCATTGACTGTCATCCTGCTTGGAGGCCTTAAGAGGTAATGCGCACTGTAGACAAGGAGTGTACAGTGATTACACTGAAAATCATTCATTTTACAATTATTTATCGAGCATCTGCTATGCACCGGGCACTGTCCTAGGTGCTGATGGCAATAGTATTGAGTAAGTCAAGATCGTTGTTCTCATGAACTTGACAGTTCAGGGCTTGAGCTTAGGTGGTGGTGGTTTAGAGGAGAAGGCAGCAGAAAATAAAAGATGCAAGTAAACAAATACATAAAACGAATACTTTGGGATCATGTGAAGTGTTGAGAAGAAAAAACATGCCGTGATCTGGTAGATACGGAAACATCTCTGAATGAGAAGAAAAGGGTTCTACAAAGCTCTGAGACAGGACAATTCCAGATGAGATAAGAGAACATGAGAAAAGCCCAGGTGGGAAAGAGCTTGGCATGTTCACCCTCAGATAACACTCACTCTGGAAATCTCTTTCCCCGAACTTGGTAAAAGGATCATGTTCCACAGAACATATTTTGAGAAAAAGTGCCCTATAGCCTAGTCATCCCCATATTGTTATGAGTCCTTCTCTTCTCCCTTGTATCATCTGTGAAGCGGGCTCTAGTACCTATCTTATATGTTATATGATTAAAAAAACAACCAGACAAGAATGTAATGGCATGATTGCAGCTATTGCAGACTCAACATCCTAGGCTCCAGCAATCTTCCCGCTTTTGCATTCCAGCCTGGGTGACAGAGCGAGACCCTGTCTCAAAAAAATAAAATGAAATAAGAAACAAATAGAATGTCTGGTACATGCAGATATGCAATTGCTGTCAATTTCTTTTCACTTTCTTACACTGAAAATCACTCAAGGAAAGAAGATATATTAAGACTTAGTAAATGTTTACACTATCAACAGTCCTTTCTACTATCATCCCTCATTTGTTCACGCTGTCATTACTTAATCTTATTATTAATAAAATCCGATTTCATACTGGCAATATCAGAGACAGAAAAACACTTATAAAAGTTACAAAATGTACAGATATGTTTATTGTATTTATAAAATATAAACTCCTTCTTCCCCACCAAATCGTGTTCCCAGAAGCTTACTATTGGGTTCAAGTAAAAACCTAGAGTAGTTATATGCGTCTTTTTGCCTGAAAATGGATTTTAATAATAAAGACATGTATTAGTAAATACAGAGTATGTCAATACATACACATAATTATAGAAGATTACTGGTCTATTGATTCTGCAGAAATAAATATAATCCTATATTATCTAAATTGAATTGAGTCTTTTGTCAGATATATGTTAATTTTTCAATTTGTTCAAGAGGAAAATGTTAGGTGAATTTTTTTAGTGACTCACTTGCCACAATTTCAGAGGAAAAAATGTCAGAAATAGAGTAGATTTTAAACATGAACAGAAAATTATCTGTCAAAACAAATACCTTCATATGACTTCAAAGAACCCATTTAAAGGAATTATAAATATTTCTGTCTAAAAAATTTTAGTCTTAAATGTACAGTATTAACATGTTTCACACCTCTTATTTCTATTAGTATAGGCAAAACTTATATGTAAAATAAGATTATCCTTAAGTAATTTGTTTTCATCCTTCCTGCCACAGAATTCATGTGGGGATTTTTGACAGGCAAATTATTCAAGTACAGGATACATGAGCAAAATGGAAACTGAAGGGCTAGCATAATAAAGTAAATTTTAAAATGACTAAAGTTTTCAAAAACTGAAAGAATATATGTTGACCATTCAAATGCAAAACTGGGCCAGGTGCGGTGGTTCACACCTGTCATCCCAAAACTTTGGGAGGCAGAGGTGGGCGGACCACTTGAGGTCAGGAGTTTGAGATAAGCCTGGCCAACACGGCAAAAACCCATCTCTAGTAAAACTACAAAAATTAGCTGGGCGTGGTGGTGGTTGCCTGTAATCCTGCCTACTCAGGAGTCTGAGGCAGGAGAATTGCTTGAACCTGGAAGGTGGAGGTTACAATGCGCTGAGATCGCGCCACTACACTCCAGCCTGGGCAAGATAATGAGACTGTCTCAAAAAAAAAAAAAAAAAAAAAAAAAAAGAAAGAAACAAACAAAACAAAAAAACCCCAAAACCAAAACTGAACATGAAGGTAGAAAGGACAGCTCTTCCACTGTTCCCAACCTCTGCAGGGGTAGTCATTATTAAGAGCTTGTTTTGAATGCTTCAAAATGTTTGCCATACAGGTGAGTGTATTATTATTTTTTTACACAAGTGAGCATAATGGGTATACTATTTAAATACAATAGTCCTTAAACATTTTTATTTTATTTTAGATTCAGGAAGTACATATGCAGGTCTATTGCATGGATATAGTGCATAATGGTGGGGTTTGGGCTTCTATGTAGCTATCAGTCAGTGAACGTTGTATATAATAGGTAATTTTTCAGCCCTCACCCCCCTCTCCACATCTCCCCTTCTGGAGTTCCCAGGGTTTATTATCTCTATCTTCATGTTCATAAACATAATCATCTTCATCATGCATTTTTACTTTTCAATTTATTTTGGAAAACATTTCTATCAGACGCAGAGCGGAGCTTCTCTAGTTAATTATACCTGGTTTTTTATTTGATGGATTTCCCACAATGTGTTTAGCTAATCTCCAATTAAATCGTGAGCATTTAATAATTTCTGTTACTTTGCTTTTATGAACAATGCTTTTCTAACATTATTTATACATGTCTTGACACATTGTTTGCTGGTTGCTTTTTGTCTCTAGCAACTGCCCAGCTTTATGTAGAACTAGGTTACTTGTTCTGTAAGAGAAGTGGCTAGAACACATCTCGTTTTAGTTCTTTCTAGCTGCTACAATGAAGTACCACAGATTGTGTGGCTTATATACAACATAAATTAATTTCTCACAGTTCTGAAGGCTGGGAACCATGTTGGCATATCTGGTGTCGGGTAAGGGCCTGTTTTCTGATTCATAGAATTTTGTCGTATTCTGGCTCACAATGTACCAATAGTTTCCATGACCCTTGGTCTAAAGGCACACTTCTGTGTGGCAGTTCCTCAAGGATCTAGAACTAGAAATGTCATTTGACCCAGCAATCCCATTACTGGGTATATACCCAAAGGATTATAAATTATTCTACTATAAAGACACATGCACACAGATGTTTATTGCAGTCTTACTTACAATAGCAAAGACTTGGAACCAACCCAAATGCCCATCAATGAGAGACTAGAATAAGAAAATGTGGCACATATACACCATGGAATACTATGCAGCAATAAAGAAGAATGAATTCATGCCCTTTGCAGGGACATGGATGAAGCTGGAAACCATCATACTCAGCAAACTATCACAGGACCAGAAAACCAAACACTTCATGTTCTCACTCATAAGTGGGAGTTGAACAATGAGAACACATGGACACAGGGAAGGGAACATCACACACTGGAGACTATCGGGGGAGGGGAAGGGGAGGGATAACATTAAGACAAATACCTAATGCATGCGGGGCTTAAAACCTAGATGACAGGTTGATAGGTGCAGCAAACCACCATGGCACATGTATACCTATCTAACAAACCTGCACGTTCCGCACATGTATCCCAGAACTTAAAGTAAAATTTTTAAAAATAAAAGCATACTTCTTACCACTGCCTACAAAGGCCACTGGAATCTATCCACTGCCTACCTCTAAAGTCATCATTTGCCATTCATCCTTTCCTGAGGACCCAGTCACACAGCCCTCTGTGGGCTCTTCCAACACACTAAACTCATCACACTTGCTTGCTGTTTTTGCTGGCTGTAACGTTCAGCTCCCAAATCTTGCTATGACTGACCTCTCCTTACAATTTAGGTCTCAGCTTTCATATCACCGCATAACTGAGATTTCAACCTAAAAGAGCCACCCATCACCTTCTAACATATCACACTACTTCTGTGCCACTCACTGCATTTCTAATGATGTCATTTACCGTAAAGTTTAACTTGCCCTGTATTAACATCGCTATATCGTATTTATTTCGATGAGAACCTGCAATAGTTTACCATTTTTCTCTTCCGTTATATTTAACCTTCTATGTTACTCTGTTTAGGTTTTCTTCTTAAAGTAAAATATCACAAACTAGATTTATTTTTCTCCAGTTCAAATGATGAAAATAATTAAATTGCACTTATTGTGATTATTGACATATTTGTATCTATTTCTTCCAACTTACATTCTATCGTCTATAATCATGTTTCTTTCTTTTATTCTTGCTCCTTTATTGTGTTCTGCTGAATAAAATTTTTCTACATGTACATTGGTCTCATCTGCTGACTTTGAAGTAATATATTCATTTAGTAATTTCTTTTAATTTAACTAATCTTTAATTAGTCACAGAAGTTATTACTGCAAATCTGTAATTATTTATGTTTCCTAAACATAAAAAGGATTTTAGGATGAAATTCCACACTTAAAAGTCCTCAGGTATATTGCTTCCTAGAATTTTAGTTTCATCAAAAAAAAATCTGTAATTAGTTTTACTATCAGCTGTCAACTAGAATTTCCAACATAATTTTATCAACATTTTCACTTATTGATGTTATTTTAGTCTCATGCTATCTCTCTGAGCTTATATTATTTTTAAAAATTTGAAGGAGGATCTACATTCGCCTTTGTATATTTGCAATGTCTTTATTTCGCCTGTGCTGTGGAATGACCATTTAGAAGAATGTAACATTGTGTTCATTGTCTTAGCACTCTGAAGATACTCTATTATTTTTTCAGTTTCTATAATTGCTGTCAAGATGTCAGTTTCAGGTTAATTTGCAACAATTTATAGGTAATCTGTCTTCTCTTTCTGGTAAATTTAAAGAATGAAAAAAAAAAAAAACTGATGGTTTGCAGTTTTACAATGTTATGCCTAAATCTGCATTTTTATTTATATGCTACTCAGTCTTATAGAAACATTTGATCTGAGAACCATGTTTTTTTTTTAAATTCTGGAAAACTCTCAACTCTGTTCCTGTCAAGTAGAGCCTTCTCTGCCATTCGTCTCATTTTCACCTGAAACTCTGATTGAACATAGACTGTGGCCATTCAAACTTTTACTCACGTATCGTAATTGTACTTTTCACATATTTTACCTCTTTATGAATTGATTTTTGAATATATATGCCATTGCTGTGTTTCTTCTCTTTTCAATCGGTTCTGGTTTAGAATTTATCTGTTATGTAGTACCTTAATTCAATGGTTGTTATTCATATTCAAGATTTCTACATGTTCTTATAACCATTTCTTAGTTATTTCTTTGCTATATGCTTTTTTCTTTTTTTTTTTTTTTCTTTGAGATGGAGTCTCACTCTGTCGCCCAGGCTAGAGTGCAGTGGCACCATCTCGGCTCACTGCAACCTCTGCCTTCCGGGTTCAAGCGATTCTCCTGCCTCAGCCTCCTGAGTATCTGGGACTACAAGCGCCCGCCACCACGCCCGGCTAATTTTTGTATTTTTAGCAGAGACGGGGTTTCACCATGTTGCCAGGCTGGTCTCAAACTCCTGACCTCAAGTGATCTGCTCACCCGGCCTCCCAAAGTGCTGGGATTACAGGTATGAGCCATCGTGCTCGGCCTGGTTTTAGTTTTGTATGTGTCTCCCCATTGTCCCCTCTTCTCATTGTTTCTGAGGCAAGAGTCACATCTTATAATGACCACCTATGGCTCTGGATATATCACAGATCTTGTCACCAAGCTCAGCTGACTTGGCTCAGTTCCTGCTCAATATACCATGTCTTTGTCTTTCAACTTCTCTAGGTCCAGACTTTTCTATAAACTCATTATGCATTAGTTTGCTTGGGCAGCGTAACAAAGTGCCACAAACTGAGGTGGCTTAAACAGCGGAATTTGACTGTCTCACAATTGCATAGTCTAGAAGTCAGAGAGCAAGGTGTTGGCAGAGTTTGTTCTTTTTGAGGGGTGTTGGGAAAAATTTTGTTGAATTCATCTCTCCTGGCTTCTAGAAGGTTGCTGGTCATCTTTGGTTTCTTTGGATGATAGAATATCACCATAAATCACTGCCTTCATCTACACATGGTATTCCCTCTGTGAGTGTGTCTCTAAATTTTCCCTTTCTATACAGACACCTGTCATATCGGATTAAGCCCTACCCAAATGACCTAATTTTAATGTGATTACCCCTGTAAAGACTTTATCTTCAAAGCGGGTCACATTCGGAAACTTCGACCTATGAGTTTTGGGAGGACGCAATTTAATCCGTAACATACAGCTACAGTAAATTTCCTTGAAGGCATCTCTTGTTTTTCTTAACTTACCTATGCTGTTGACTTTAAACAGTAAACTTAGCTTGAAATACTCATCTCAAGCGAGGCACTTTGGTTGTCTTTGACTTGCAAAAGCTGATCCTGAGTTCAAAGCTGAGCAAATGCTTAGCTTCAGATCATCTCATTATTTATTTTTCATTGTTTTTTATACTTTTATTCATTATTATTATATGTTTGCTGTGAAGAAGATATATTGAAGAGTGAACCAAAACCCAGGTTGACATATTTCTAATTTCATTGCAGTAAAAATACTAAATGAAGGCCGGGCGTGGTGGCTCACGCCTGTAATCCCAACACTTTGGGAGGCCGAGTGGGTGGATCACGAGGTCAGGAGTTCGAGACAAGCCTGTGCAATACGGTGAAAATCCATCTCTACTGAAAAACACAAAAATTAGCCGGGCATGGTGGCACCCACCTGTAATCCCAGCTACTTGGGAGGCTGAGGCAGGAGAATTACTTGAACCCGGGAAGTGCAGGTTGTAGTGAGCTGAGATCATGCCACTGTACTCCAGCCTGGGCGACAGAGTGAGACTAGGTCTCAAAAAAAAAAAAAAAAACCAAAAAAAAACCAAAAAAAAAAAAAACTAAATGAATTATATTTTGGAACTAAAGTTTACAAGAAGCACATACAATTAAGGTAACTTTGTAAAAATAAAAATAATTGCGGAAGGGGGCTAACTAGAACTGAAGAATGTTAAAACGTATTTCCAAACCTAGTTATTAAAATAATACGGTATTGGCAAAAGAAATCAGTAAAACGAAGTACAAAGCACAAAAAAAGATAAATATTCATGAAAGTATTTTGGAGATATTCTTGGGTTGCAATTAAAGTTAGAAGAACTAATATGGACTACTCACTAAATGGATATGTTTGGTCAACTATATGACCAACTTACAATTAAAGTTATAACTCCACATCATATTACTCAACATAATAATAATCAAACATTAAAAATAAATAAAGGTACTTGAAAATATTGTTTAACATTAGTTAGAACATGACTGCAAGAGATGATTATTAAAGGAATAATAAAGAGAAGGAAGTCATAAAGAGAAAAGAAGACATACAATAACATGTCCCATAAGTAAAAGGCAAATAATAAATTAGCAAACTCCACATATATGAAAAATACCTGCAGAATACTAAGAATGAGACCCATGCACCCAAGGAAAAAATCAAACATACTACAGAGCAAAACAAGATGGAGGAAACACAATTTCATATAGACCAAGAACACTCATACATTTGATGATAGAAGTTACATTGAAACAGTTATTTTGGGGGCACTTTTACAACATAAAACAGCATACTCATACTCTTTAAACCTCTGTATTCTGTGATTTACACTGACAAAAATCAAATACAGGAATTTCTCCAAAATAGTGTGGGTCTGGTTCCAGATAGTTCCAATAAAGCTAATATTGCGATAAAGCAACTCATACATATTTTTTGATTTTCCAGTACATAACAACTTACGTTTACACTACACTGTAGTTTATTAAGTGTGCAATAGCATTATGTCTAAAAAAATTTACATACCTTAATTTAAAAATACTTTATTGCTGAAAATTGGTCATGATCATCTAAGCCTTCAGAGAGTCGTGATCTTTTTGCTGCTGGAGGATCTTGACTCAACTTTGATGGCTGCCGACTGATCAAGATGGTGGCTACTGAAGGTTGGCGTGGCTGTGGCAATTTCTTGAAATAAGACAGCAATGAGATTTGCCATACTGATTGATTTTTCCTTTCCTGAAAGACTTCTCTGTGCCATGTCATGCTATTTGTTAGCATTTTATTGACAACAGAACTTTAAAACTTGGAGTGAATTCTCTCAAACTTTGCCACTGCTTTATCAACCAAGTTAGTGGAATATATTAAATCCTTTGTTGTCATCTCAACAATGTTCACAGCATCTTCACCAGGAGTAGATTCTATCTCAAGTAATTGCTTTCTTTGCTTACTGTTAATAAGCAACTGCTCATCTCTGAAAGTACTATCATGAGAATAGAGCAATTCCGTCATATCTTCAGGCTCCACTTAGCATTTTAGCTCTTTTGCTCTTTTTACTATAGCTGCAGTGACTTCGTCCACTAAAGTCTTGAACCCCTCAAAGTCAAGCATGAAGGCTGGAATCGATTTCTTCCAAATGCCTGTTTATGTTGATATTTTGACCTCTTCCCATAAATCACGAACATTCTTAATGATGTCTAGAATGGTGACAGCTTTCCAGAAAGTTTTTCAATTTACTTTGCCCAAACTTACGAGAGGAATCACTATCTATGACAGTTACAGTTACAGTCTTACAAAATGTATTTCCTAAATAAAGACTTGAACATTGAAATTACTCCCTGCTCCATGGGCTCCACAATGGATGCTGTGTTAACAGGCATGAAAGCATGAATCCCTTTGCACATCTCCATCAGAGCCCTTGGATGACTAACGGCGTTTTCAATGATCAGTAATATTTTTAAAGAATTTTGTTTTCTTTTAGGTCTCAACAATAGACTTAAAATATTCAGTAAATCATGCTCTAAAGAGATGTTCTGTCATCCAGGTTTTATTATTCCATTTCTAGAGAACAGACAGATTAGATTTAGGATAATTCTTAAGAGCCCTGGGGTTTTCAGAATGGTAAATGAGCATTGGCTACAAATGAAAGTCACCAGCTGCATTGGCTCCTAACTAGAGTCAGCCTGTCTTTGAAGCCAGACACTGACATCTCTTCACTAGCTTAGAAAGTCCTAGAAGGCATCTTCTTCCAATAGCAGACTGTTTTATCTACATGGAATATCTGTTATTTAGTGTAGCCGGCCTCATCAATTATCCTAGCTAGATTTTCTGGATAACTTCCTACAGCTTCTACAATAGCACCTGCTGCTTCATGTTGCGGTTGTATGTTACAAAGATAATTTCTTTCCTTAAACTTCAAGAACCAGCCTCTACTAGCTTCCGACTTTTGTTATGTAGCTTTCCCTACTCCACCTCTCTCAGCCTTCATAGAATTGAGAAGATGTAGAGCTTTGCTCTGGGTTAGGTTTTGGCCTAAAGGAAAGTGGTGCTAGTTTGATCTTGTATCCAGACCACTAAAACTTTCTCCATATCAACAATAAGAATGCTTCCTTGGGAGAATGAGGCAGGTGGATCACGAGGTCAAGAGATCGAGACCATCCTGGCCAACATGATGAAACTCCATCTCTACTAAAAATGCAAAAATTAGCTAGGCGGGTGGCACGTGCCTGTAGCCCCAATTACTTGGAAGGCTGAGGCAGGAGAATTGCTTGAACCTGAGAAGCAGAGGTTGCAGTGAGCTGAGATCGCACCACCGCACTCCAGTCTGGTGACAGAGTGAGACTTCGTCTACAAAAAATCCCCAAAAAACTGATTCCTTATCATTCAGATGTTCACTGGAGTAACACTTTTAATTTTCTTCAAGAACTTTTCTTTTGCATTTATAATTTGTCTAACTGCTACTAGAGGCCTAGCTTTGAGTCTGTCTCAGCTTTCAACATGCCTTCCTCACTAAGCTTAATCTTTTCTAGCTTTTGATTTCATATGAGAGACATGTGACTCTTTCTTTCACTTGAGAGCACTTAGAGGCCGTTATAGGGTTATTAGTTGGCCTAATTTCAATATTGTTGTGTCTTAGGGAACAGAGAGGCCCTAGGAGAAAGAGAGAGATCTAAGAACGGCTGGTCAGTGGAGCAGGCTGAACACACACAGCATTTATTGATTAAATTTGCCATCTTTTATGGGTGTTGTTTGTGGCACCCCGAAACAATTGCAATAATAACCTTAAAGATCCCTGATCACAGATCACTAAAACAGACATAATAATAATAATGGAAAAGCTTGAAATATTATGAGAATTATCAAAATGTGAAACAGGGACATCGATGTCATGCTGTTGGAAAAATGCTACTGATAGACTTGCTTGATAGAGGGTTGTTACAAACGTTCACTTTGTAAAACATGCAGTATCTGCAAAGCTCAATAAAGTGAAGCAGAATAACATGAGGTCTGCCTGTATATGCACAGAGATTATTGCACAATATTATTCCTCAAGTATTAAACACAACATATTCATCAATAGTCAAAATGTGATATATGTAACTTACTGAATAACTTATGACACATCCATGAGATATTACAACTGAATTAAAAATCATGTAGGAAACCAACACGTTATCAGTGATCATCCTTGGGTAATAGAAATATATGTGATTTTTAATTTTTAATTTTATTTTTGTACCTTAAAAATCTTTCTGTGTATAGAATACATTTTTTTGTAATGAGAAGAAAACAATACTTTTAGGTAAATACTGTCAGATTTTAAAAATTGCATCCACTTTCTTGTGTTATTGTGAAGACAATTTTTTTCTTTTTTTATTCTCAACTTGAGATAGAGAACAGCTAATTACTATTTTTGTGCAAAACATCATGTATATATTACAACCTTCAGGTATTTCAGGTTATTTTCAACACTTCCTTCAACTTTCTTATTTTTTGAATACATTTAACAGTTCTTTCAGCATTTTACCTGATATCTTATTTTCAAGTCTTTCTGATCCGTGGACTTTCTGCTAAAGTTTCTGACCTCCTAGGCAATCAAAAGTCTTTATTACAGAAGCAGACAAAACATAATACATGAAAAACTATCAACATGAAAAACTGGAAGTATGTTCCAAAGAAACGCCATAATGGAGAGTCAGTGGTTAATGGCAAGAATCAGTGCGTCCTCTAGCACTCTTGTGTGGGCAAGCCATCCTGTGCCGATGTCTCCTGGCAACAAATAGGACTCTTGTGAGTAGGAAGAGTTAATGTAGCTTCCCAAAGCACCTAATTTATTTCCAGGGACTGTTTAATGCACTCAGAGAATTTGGTTTACCATAATACAAGTCCCTTTGCTAACAGTACCAAGAATAAAAGAAACTCTAATTTATCTTTTTTTATAGTTTACTTCCATAATTATTTATTTGTCTACAAACAGCTCACATATGAAGTGAGTTCAGTGCAGAAATTCTCGTTTTTGGAAGTTTTGAAGATTGTCAGTTTGGGCATGTTTATAGACTGTTCTGTGAATGCAGCTTTTGGTAAACAAACACTTCTGGGAGCCTAGGAACTTAAGTGATGTTGTGGGTATACAGCCAAACAGGCTGATTTGTTTCCAAAAAATGTTTATTGACTTTGACATACACATCAGTTAGGTTTATAAAATTAGGACAAATCTACTGTTGAATTATTGAACCATAGTTGGAATAGGTAAATATAAAATTAAGATATATATTGTATGAAACATTAACGTATTTCTAAGAAACAATTCATTTGGAATCCATCTAACTTTTCATTTTATGCCATGTTTCCAACTGTATTTTCATCAGAACATATAAAAATATATGCTGTATTTCATATTTCAATGATTTGAAGGATTAAGAGATTTCATTTATATGAAGACATCAAACACCTACTTAGAGAAATATCTATTATTAGTCATGTTTCACATTCTACATCCAGTTAGCAGCTTACACAAAAAATATCTCAATTAACCTTATCTTTCATGCTAATCTATGATACTTTAGTTTTTGAAATAAATTCTTTCAAACTAGAAAATAATCCCTGATTATAAATTAAGCCCCTTTCAAACTGCATGCAGTTTTGAATAACTTTTTGGGAGCAGTTTTAGGTTCACAGCAAAATTGAGGGAAAAGTATAGAAATTCTCCATACAACCCAGCCCACACACATGCATAGCCTTCCCTATTATCAACATCCTCCACCAGAAGTGGAACTTTATTGTAATTTGTAAACCTATATTGACACACCATGATTGCCCAAAGTTCATAGTTTACATTAGGGTTGACGCTTGATGTTGTACATTCTAAGGGGTTTAGACAAATGTATAATGGCAGGCCTCTGCCATTATAATATCACACAAAGTATTTCACTGCCCTAAAAATCCTGTGCTCCACCTATTCATCTAATCCCTAGCCACACTTCTTCCTCCATACTCTCAGAAACCACTGAACTTTTTACTGTCTCCATAGTTTTACCCTTTCCAGAATCATTTAGTTGGAATCATAGAGTATGTAGCCTTTCTAGACTGGTTTCTTTCACCTAGTAATATGCATTTAACTTTCCTCCATGCCTTTTCATGGCTTGGCAGCACATTTATTTTTAGCACTGAGTAATACGTATTCTATTGTTTAGGTGTGCCACAGTTTGTTTATCCATTCACCTATGAAGAACATTTTGGCTATTTCTAAATTTTGGCAACTATAAATACAGCTTCTAAAAACAGCTGTATTTACAATTGCAAAAATTTAGAAATAGCCAAATGTTGCAGTGTTTCAACTCATTTGGGCAAATACGGTTGTAGCATTTTCAACTCATTTGGGCAAATAACAAAGAGTGCAATTGCTTGATTATATGACAAGAGTATACGTATTTTTATAACAAACTCTCGGACTGTTTTCCAAAGTACTTGTACTATTTTGCACTCCCCCCAGAAATAAATGAGAATTCCTGTTGCTTCACATCCTTACCAATACTTGGTGTATCTAGTGTTTTGGGTTTTGCCCATTCTAATAGGTGTGTGGTGATAGCTAAATTTCAATTGGCATTTCCCTGATGACCTATGATGTGGAGCATCTTTTTATATATTTATTTGTCATCTGTATATCTTCTTTGGTGAGAGGTCTGCTAGGATTCTTGACCCAAGTTTTAGTTGACTTGTTTTCTGATTGTTGAGTTTTAGGAGTTCTTTGTATATTTTGGAAACAGTCCCTTATTAGATGTTGTCATTGCAAATATTTCTCCCAGTCTGTTGTTTGTCTTCTTATTGTCTTCACATCCTCTTTCAAAGAGAAGTTTTTAATTTTCATTAGGTCCAACTTAACAATTGCTTATTTTGTAATTTCTGCCTTTGGTGTTGTATCTAAATACTCATCTCATATACAATGTAATCTAGGCTTTTTCCTATGTTTTCTTATAGGAGTTTTATAGTTTTGCGTTTTACATTTAGGTCTATGATCCAATTGAGTTCATTTTTTTGAAGGGTATAAGATCTGTATCTAGATTCATTTTTTGGCTTATAGATACACAGTTCTTCCAACACCATTTGTTGAAAATACTATCTTTGCTCTATTGTATTGCTTTTGCCACTTTGTTAAAGATCAGTTGACCATATTTATGTTGATGTATTTCTGGTTTATTGTTTTCCACTAACACCACACTGTCTTGATTACTGTAGTTTTATAGTGAATCTTGAAGTCAGGTAATGCTAGTCCTCTAATTTTGTTCTTCAGTATTATGTTGTCTATGCTAAATCTTTTACCTCTCTCTATAAATTTTTGAATCAGTTTATTGATATCCACAAAATAACTTGCAGGGATTTTTATTGAGATTGTATTAACTATGTAGATCAATTTGAGAAGAACTGAAATTTTAACAATCTTGAGTCTTCTTATCCATAAGCATGTAATATCTCTTCATTTACTTAGTTCTTTGATTTATTTCATTAGAGCTCATTGTTTTTCATCATATAGAGTTTATATATATATTGTTAGATTTATGCCTAAGTATTTCATTATTTGAAATGCTAATGTAAATGGTATTGCGTTCTTAATTTAAAATTCCACTCGTTCATTGCTGGTATGTAGGAAAGTTATTGACTTTTCCATACTAACCTTGTATCCTGTAACCTTACTATAATTACCTTTGTTCTAGGAATTTTTATACTTGGATTTTATACACAGAAGGTCATGTCACCTGTGAACTAAGATAATTTTATTTCTTCCTTCCCAATATGTATATGTTATATTTCCTTTTCTTGTCTTATTGCTATCTAGAGCTTTCAGTATAATGCTGGAAAGGAGTTGAGAGAGGGGGCCTTGTAGTTTCTCACTATAAAGTATGATGTTACCCATAGGGCTTTTGTTGTTGTTGCTGTTTGGTAGACATTCTTCATTAAGTTGAGGACATTTCCCTCTGTTTCTAGCTTTCTTTTTTAAACTATAAGTATTTGTTAGACTTCATCAAATCCTTTTTCACTGTCTATTGATATAACCATGTGATTTTTCTTTTGAACCTATTGATGTGATAAATTAATTGATTTTGAATATTGTGCCAGCCTTACATATCTTATCATGAATCTTACATATTTTTATTTAAAATTCCACTTGTTCATTGCTGGTATATAGGAAAGTTATTGACTTTTCCATACTAACCTTATATCCTGTAACCTTACTATAATTACTTTTGTTTCAGGATTTTTTTACTATGTCATGGTATATAGTTCTTTTTATGTCTTGTTGGATCCAGTTTGCTAATATTTTCTTAAGGATTTTTATATGTACATTCACGAAAAATATTGATCTGAAGGTTAAAAAATTCTTTTATTTTCTTTGTCTGTTTTTGGTGTTAGAGTAACTTTGGGCTCATGGAATTAGTTAGACAGTATTCCGTATTCTTCTATCTTCTGAAACAGATTGTAGAAAACTGGCATAATGTCTTTCTTAAACGTTTGGTATAATTTGGAAGTGAATCAATCACTTTGGGCCTGGTGCTGCTTTTTGTTATGAAAGGTAACTAATTATTGATTCTATTTCTTTAATTGATATAGGCCTATTCAGATTGTCTATTCTTGTGTGAGTTTTGGCAGATTTTGTCATTTGAGGATTTGCCCAGTTTATCTAGATTGTAAAATTTGGGGGCATAGGCTTGTTTATAATATTCTTTTTAATCCTATGAATGTCTATGGGATCTGTGGAGATATCCCCTAATTACTGTGTAACCTGTGTCTTCTCTCTCTCTTTTCATGGTCAGCCTCATTAGAGGCTTATCAATTATACTGATATTAAAAAAAAAAGTTTGCGGTATTATTATCTCTACTGATTTTGTGTATCAATTTTATTGATTTCTGACTTAATTCTTATTTCTTTTATTCTGTTTACTTTGGAATTAATTTGTTTTTCCTTTTCTAGTTTCCTAAGGTAATAACTTACATTATTGATTCTAGATATTCTTTTCTGATACATGCATCCAAAGCTGTGTTTCTTTCTAAGCACTGCTTTTGCTGCACTCCACAATGTTTGGTAAGTTGTGTTTTCACTTTCATTTAGTTTGAAATCTTTTAAAATTTCCGTTGAGATTTCATCTTTGACCACTGTGTTATTTAGAACACATTCTGGAATTTTCCAGTTATACTTCTGTTATTGATATCTACTTTGGGCAATTATTAATCAATAATTCCATTTTTATCTCACAGTACACATTATATAATTTCTATTCTTTCAGCTTTGTTAAGGTGTGTTTTTTGGCCTACTTGTCTATCTCAGTGAATGTTCCATGCGAGCTTGAGAAGAATGAGTATGTGTGAAACAACAAGTGGAAATGGAATAAAAACTTTATGTGCATCCCAGTTTCAGACCTATATATTTTTTTCTTTCTCTCAAAGAATGGCTTCTATCATTTCCTGCAAATCAAGTCTACTGGCAAAGAAATTTTTGGTTTTGTTTGTCTGACACAGTCTTTCTTTCTCCATCACTTTTGAAGGATAATATCACAAAGGTATAGAATTTTTTGGTTGGTGATTTTCTTTTTCTCTCAATACTTTGAATATGTTATTCCATTGACTTTTGATTACATGGTCCTATGGGGAAGTTGGATCTTTGTTCCTCTCAGATAATGTGATTTTTTCCTGTTGCTGCTTTTCACAATTTTTTTATCTTTGATTTTCTGTAGTTTGGAAATGATATACCTAGGTGTAGTTTGTGTGTATTTGTTTTTGGTTTTTGTTTGTGTGTTTTGTTTTGTTTCCTTTTTTTTCTCCCTTGCATTTATCCTGCTTGAAATTCTCTGAGCTACCTGAATCTGTGGTTTGTTATCCGACATTAATTTGTGGAAGTTCGGTCAGTCATTGTTTCAAATATTTTATATTCCTTTCTCTCTCCTTTCTCTGATATTCCCATTACAAGTATGTTACACTTTTTGTGGTTGTCCCACAGTCCCTTGATATCTTTTTTTTTTTTTTTCGGTCTTTTCTTCTGTTTATTTTCAGTTTTGGGGGTTTCTATTGAGACATCCTCAAGTTCAGAGAGTCTTTCTCAGCTGTGAGCAGCCCGTTAATAAGCCCATCAAAATCATTGTTTTTGTTATAGTTTTTTTTATCTCTGGCATTTCTACTTGGTTCTTTAATGGGATTTGTATCTTTTTTTCTTACATTTTCTATCTGTTCATCTAGTGTATTCTGTACAGCCCTTGCCATATTAATGATTGTTATTTTAACTTAATTTCTTTTCTTTTAAACTTTTTCATGTTTTAAAAAATTAAATTTTTTATTCCATCTTTATTGAGATATAATTGATAAATAAATATTGGACATGTTTTGGTGCATAAGGTTTTTTTTTTTTTTTTTCCCCCTGGTTCAAGCAATTCTCCTGCCTCAGCCTCCTGAGCAGTTGGGACTACAGGCGCATGGCACCACACTTGGCTAATTTTTTGTATTTTTAGCACAGATGGGTTTTCGCCATGTTGGCCAGGCTGGTCTCAAACTCCTGACCTCAGGTGATTCACCCGCCTCAGCCTCCCAAAGTGCTGGGATTACAGGCATGAGCCACCACCACACCCAGCCCTGCATAAGGTGGTTTGTTTTTGGTATATATCTACATTTTGAAACGATTACCACAAGTAATCTAATATATCCAACATCTCACATTTTGATCACAATTTTTTTTTTTTTTTTGTGGTCAGAACATTTAAGATCTACTTTCTTAGCAATTTTCAGGAATATAGTACATGATTATTAAACACAGTCACCATGTTTTTCAATCGATCTGTAAAAATTACTTATTCTTTCTCGCTATAACTTGGTGTTCTTTGACTGGCATCTCCTCCTTGTCCCCTCCCTGCAGTCTCCAACTTTGAGCAAGCACCATTCGATGCTTTTATGAGTCCAACATTTTTTAGAGTATACATATAAGTGAGATCATGCAGTGTTTGTCTTTGTAGGCCCGACTTCTTCTACTTGGCATAACATCCTCTAATTTCATCCATGTGTCAAAAAGACATAATTTTCTTCTTTTTAAAGGTGGAATAATATTCCATTATATATATAACACATTTATGTTATTGTTTCATCTAATAATGGACATTTAGGTAAATTCCATATTTTACTATTGTGAACAATGCTTCAATGCACACAGAAGAGAACATACCTCTTTGACATACTGACTTTATATCTTTGGATATATATCCAGACGTGGAATTATTGGATCATATATTAGTTCTATTTTAAATTTTCTGAGGAACCGCTATGCTCTTTTTCATAATTGCTATACTAATTTACATTCTGACCAACAGCATACAAGAGTTCCCTTGTTCCACAGTCTCATCAACATTTGTTATCTTTTTTCTTTTGGACAATAGCCATTCTAATATCTGTGAAGTGATGTCTCATTGTGGCTTTAATTTGCATTTCCCTGGTGACTAGAGATATTGAGCGTGTCTTCTTATATCTGTTGGCCATTCATATGTCTTCTTTTGGAAAATATCTATTCGGGTACTTCGACCATTTAAAAAATTGGGTTGTTTCTATTGAAATATTGAATATTGTAAATATTTCCAAAAAGTATATCTCTGTGAAAAATGTCATTAAATTTTTGATAGGGATTGTATTGAATCTGTAGATCATTTTTGGTTGTATAGACATTTTAACAATATTAATTCAATATTAACACTTTTATTAATTCTATCAATAGACTTTCATGAACATAGCATATTGATTTTTTTATTTTATTTTATTTTTTTATTTTTATTTTTTTTTTTTTGAGACGGAGTCTCGCTGTGTCTCCCAGGCTGGAGTGCAGTGGCGTGATCTCGGCTCACTGCAAGCTCCACCTCCCGGGTTCACGCCATTCTCCCGCCTCAGCCTCCCAAGTAGCTGAGACTACAGGCGCCCGCCACCACGCCCGGCTAGTTTTTTTATTTTTAGTAGAGACGGGGTTTCACCATGTTAGCCAGGATAGTCTCGATCTCCTGACCTCGTGATCCACCCGCCTCGGCCTCCCAAAGTGCTGGGATTACAGGCTTGAGCCACCGCGCCCGGCCGATATTGATTTTTTTATACATTTTGGATAATAGTCCTTTAACATATGTATGGTTTGCAAATATTTCTCCCATTCTCTCGGTTATATCTTCTGTTGACTGTTTCCTTTCTGTACAGAAGCATTTTAGTTTGATGGAATTGCATTCATCTATTTTCGCTTTTGCTGACTTTACTTTTGTAGGCATATCCAAAAATTATTGGCAAGGCCAATGTCAAGGTTTTTCCTATGTTTTCTTCTAATAGGTTTTTAGTTTCAGATCTTATATTTAAGTCTTTAATTCACTTTGAATTTCTTTTTATATATTGTGTGAGGTAAGAATTCAATGTTGTTATTCTGTGAATATCCAGTTTTCTCAGCACCTTTTACTGAAGAGACTGAACGTTCCCCATTGCATGTCCCTGGTATTTTTGCCAAAGAGCAACTTACTGTAAATGTGTGGGTTTATTTCTGACCTCTCTATTCTCTTCCATTGGTCTATATTTCTATTTTTATGCCAGTACCATACAGCTTTATTACTATGGTTTTGTAGTTATATGAAATAATGTAGTGTGATACCTCTTTCTTTTTTGTTGTTTTTTATTTGTTTTTTGAGACAGGTTCTCACCTTTTCACCCAGGCTGGAGTGCAGTGGTGCAAACGCTGCTCACTGCAGACTCAACCTCCTGGACTCAAGCGATTCTCCTGTTTTAGCACCCGCAAGTAGCTGGGACTGCAGGCACACACCACCACACCCAGCTATTTTTTTGTATTTTTTGTAGAGACAGGGTTTCACCATCTTTTCCAGGCTGGTCTTGAACTCCTGAGCTCAAGCGATCCGCTTGCCTCAGCCTCCCAAAGTGCTGTGATTACAGGCATGAGCCACTGTACCCAGTCGATACCTGAAATTTTCTTCTTCCTTTTCAAGGTTGCTTTTACTCTTCAGGATTTTTTGGGGGTTCTATGTGATATCTAATGATTTCCAAAAAGTATATTTTATTTCTGTGAAAAATATTAAATTTTTGATAGGGATTGCGCTGAATCTGTAGATCACTTTTGATTGTATCCACATTTTAAGAATATTAATTCAGGCCGGGCGCGGTGGCTCAAGCCTGTAATCCCAGCACTTTGGGAGGCCGAGACGGGTGGATCACAAGGTCAGGAGATCGAGACCATCCTGGCTAACAGGGTGAAACTCCGTCTCTACTAAAAAATACAAAAAACTAGCCGGGCGAGGTGGCGGGCACCTGTATTCCCAGCTACTGGGAGGCTGAGGCAGGAGAATGGCGTAAACCCGGGAGGCGGAGCTTGCAGTGAGCTGAGAGCGGGCCACTGCGCTCCAGCCTGGGCAACAGAGCGAGACTCCGTCTCAAAAAAAAAAAAAAAAAAAAAGAATATTAATTCAATATTAATTCTTTTATTAATTCTATCAGTAGACGTTCATTAACATAGGATATTTTTCCATTTATTTTTGTCTTTTTAATATTTTTCATCAACCTTTTATTTTTATCATAAAGAGATTTAACTTTCTTCATTAAATATATTACCAAGTGTTTCATTTTTTTTTGATACTTCTGTAAATGGAATTTTAAAAATTTCTTTTGGATAGTTCATTGTTAGTGTATAGAAACAGTTCTGATTTCTCTATGTTGATTCTGTATTCAGCAACTTTACTGAGCACCCTCATTAGGACTAAGAGTTTCTTGGTGGAGTTTTTATGGTTTTCTCTATAAAACATTATCATCTGAAAACAGAGACAACTTAACTTTTTCCTTTCTGATTTGTTTCTACTTTTTTTCCTTGACTAATTGCCGTGGCGAGGAAATCTAGTATTATACTAGAGAAGGAGAAAGAGAGTGGATGTCTTTATCTTGTCCTAATCTTGGAGGAAAAGCTTTTGACTTTCCATGGTGGAGTATGATGTAAGCTCTGGGCTTGTTACATGTGGCCTATATTTTATTGAGATCAGTTCCTTCTATACATAATGTGTTCAGTGCTTTCTTTTTAACAATAAAAGCAGGTTGCATCTTGTCAAATGCCTTTTCTGAATCTATTCAGATGATCATGTTATTTTTATTCTTTATTCTGTTAATGTGGCATATCACATTTATAGGTTTGTGTATGCTGAACCATGCTTGCATCCCTGGGATACATCCCACTTGATTATGGTGAATGATACTTTTAACCTGTTGTTTAATTCAGTTTGTTGGTATTTTGTTAAACATGTTTGCACTTATGTTCATCAGAAACATTGTCCTGTATTTTTTTTTCTTATTATTTCCTTGCCTTGCTTTGGTATCGGAATGATGCTGGCCTTTTAAAAAGTGTTTGGAAGTGTGCCTTCCTCTTCATTTGTTTTGGAAGATTTTGAGAAGATTGGCATTAATTCCTCTTTAGCTGTTTGGTAAATTAATGAGTGAAGACATCAGATTCTTTTTTTTTTTTGGAAGGGAAGATTTTATATTTTAGATTACTGATTCTATCCACTTGCTTGTTACTGATTTGTTCAGTTTTTCTATTTCTCTGTAATTTAATATTGTTAGGGTGTATGTGTCCAGGAATGTATTCATTCCTTCTAGGTTAATTTGTTGGTGCATCATTATTCACAATAGTTTCTTATGATCCTTTATATTTCTGTAGTATCAGTTCTAAGGTCATCTCATTCATTTATAATTTATTTGAATCTTCTCTTCTTTTAAGCCTAACCATAGATTTGTTAATTTTGTTTATTGGTGTATAAAAACAATTCTTAGGTTCTTTGATATCTCCTGTTGTTTTTCTAGTCTTCTTTCATTTATTTCTGCCCCTATCTTTAGTAATTCCTGTCTTCTGATGACTTGGGGCTAGTTTTCTTCTCTTTCTAGTTCTTTGAAATGTAAACTATATTATTTATTGGAGATACTTCTTTTTTAATGCAGGCATTTATTGCTGCAAGCTTTCCTCTTAGAACTTTCACTGCATCCCATAAGTACTGGTATGTGGTATTTCCCTCTTCACTTGTCTAAAGATTTTTTTTCTCTCTCTTGATTTCATCTTTGACCCATTGATTTTTTAATAAAAATGTTGTTTAATTTTCACACATTTGTAAATTTTTAAATTTCTTCCAATTATTGATTACTAGCTTTATATCATGTGGTCACAAAAGATACTTGATATAATTTCAATATTCTCAAATTTATTAAGACTTGTTTTGTTGCCTAACATATGAGTTATGCTGGAAAATGTTTCATGTTCACTTGGAAAAAGTATGTATTCTGCTGCTGCTTTTATGCAATGTTCTATTTAAGTGTTAAGTCTGTTTGTTCTATTGTGTTGTTTAGTTTGATATTTCCTTATTGATTTTGTTTGAATGACCTGTCTGTTGTTGAAAGTAGGGTATTGAGGTCTCCACTATTATGGAATTGTTGTCTTTATCTCCTTTCAGTTAATATTTGCTATTAGGTGCAGGCCAGAGGCAAATGGGATGATATACTCAAAGCACTGAAAGAGAAAACCAGCCACTCAAGAACATTATACATAGCAAAGCTGTCCTTCAGAAATGAAAGAGAGATAAAGAATTTTCCAGAATAAAACAAAAACAGTGGAAGGTTATCCACTAGACCTGCCTTACAAGAAATGTTAAGTGGAGTTTTTCAAGTGGAGATGAAAGGATGCTAAGTAACAAGATAAAAACCTATGAAAGGGTAAAACTCACTATAAAGTTAAGAATAGAATCAAATTCAGAATACTGTTTTCCATCTCTTTCGTGAACTCCTTATTTTGTTCATGTATTGCTCTCCTGAATTTGTTTCATTTTCTGTTTGTGTTCTTTTGCAGCTCACTGAACTTCTTTAATATGATTATTTTGAATTCTTTATTAGGTAGTTCATAGATCTCCATTCATGTAATATCAGTTACTAGTGCTTTGGTGGTGTCTTGTTTCGTTGATTATTTCATTCCTCTGGCAGTGTCATGTTTCCTTGATTATTCATGATCCTTGTGGCCTTGTGTTTGTATCTGTGCGTTGGAGGAAAGAGGCACCTCTTTCAATATTTGCGAGCTGACTTCAGTAGGAAAAGTGCTTCACCAGTTGGCCCTTCCAGAGATTCATGAGCAAGCTTGCTGTTAGGGTCCTTGGGTAGGTCTGTCTAGTATCTGGGTCAGCAGGCAGGCAGGTCTGGTGACTGAGTCCACGTGGACCAGCCTTGTGCCTTGGTTTGTAGGGCTAGACCTGGAACTTGAGTCCAGTTTAGTGTCATGGGACAAACCTGAAGTCTGGGTCTGCAGGGACAGACCTGAACAAGCCTGGGGCGTAGGTCTGCAGAGTTGGACTGGGACTCTTGGCCTACTGGATCAAGCCTGACACTGGGGTTGACCTGGAGCCTGGTTCCATAGAACCTGGTCTGGATACTATGTCAGTGGGGGTGCTGGGCTGGATCCTGGGGCCAAAAGGACTGCTTTGGAGCCTCGGTCTGTGAGGAATAGACAAAATCTGGTGTGGGACTACAGCATGTGTCTGTGAAGGCCATGGGGGATAGCCTGGTTGTGGGGCAGACCTGGGATCAGATTTCATTGGGGCAGGCCTGCTGCTGGGGTTCATAGCAAAGATGCCTGCTCATTTCACTCCCTTTCTCCCATGCAGAGAGTACCTCTCTCCATGCTATGCTGCCTGGGCTTGGGGAATGAGTAATGCAGGTAACGTGAAACTGTCCTTTCTATCTTCATCAATGTGTGTTTTCTTATTTTTATAGTACATTTAGTGCTGTAGTCTCTCACCTGAATTCCTTAGCTTTTGTTAAGTAGTTTTGAATGTGGATAGTTGTTCAAATTGATGTTTCTGTGAGGAGACAAGCCCAGTAAGTCCTATTTTACCATCTTACTGATGTCACTCCAATTACAGTTGTTTTAAATTCTTATTGTGATAATTTCACTATCCCTGTTATATCTGAGTCTTGTTTGGATGCTTGCTGTGTGTGTCCCCACCCAAATCTCATCTCAAATTATTAATCCCCACACATGAAAGGAGGATCTGGAGGGAGGTGATCGGATTATGAGGGTGGTTTTCTGTATGCTCTTCCTATGATAGTGAATGAGTTCTCATGAGATCTTGTAGTTTACAAGAGGCAGTTTGCCCTTCACTTTCTCTTTTTCCTGCCACAGTGTAAGACGTGCCTTGTTTCCCATTTGCCTTCCACCATCATTGTAAGTTTCCTGAGGCCTCCCGAGCCATGTGGGACTGTGAGGCATTAAACCTCTTTTCTTTTAAATTACCCAGTCTCAGGTATTTCTTTATAGCAATGTGAAAACAAACTAATACACTCCGTATCTTCAAATTGTATCCTTTTCTTTTGAGTATGTCTTGTAGCTTTTTCTTGATAGCCGGACATGGTGTAGGAAGTAAAAGTTACTGCTGTAATAGGGTGGTAGGAAGGTAAAGGGAATGTATTCTATCCTCCTGTGATTAGATCTCAGTCTTTCAATGAGCCTGTAACTTTGACTGTGGGTTTCACAAGTGCTTCCCAGTGTTCCCCAGCCCTCTCTCATATGAGACAGGATGGCTAGAGTGGGCTGGAGTTGATTATTTTCCTTCCACCTCATGGAGGGCTAAAGCCAGCTGGAGTTTGGATTTCGCTTCCCCCAGGTCTGTTAGGTCTGGATAAAATTCCAGCAGGGTTAGCTCTGGTTAAATAGTTTCTCCTGAGGGCAGGCCTTGTTAAGAAGAAGAGAGTTCTCTGGTGTATTTCAGAATGGTTTCTTTTCCCCTCCTCATTCGAGAAACAAGAAGGGATTTTCCTCCAGCATTTACTGTGAGAACATGGTCGAGCTCCTGGAAGTAAAACTTATGAAACTATTGGGGATGTTCTGTGAGTTGTTGGTCAATGATGGAGTTTTAAACTCTCATACTTGTTCACACTGAGTCTCCAGCAATTTGTTAACTACAGTTCAAGTTTTCCTGTGCTTGCACTGGTTCCCAGAGCAGTTTCTGCTCTGGCAAGCTGTAGCTTCCTGTATTTGCCTGTCTGCTTCTCTAACCTTGGGTGCAATGGTTTGCCCGCTATCTTCACCTCTTTTATAGATCCAGGAGGAGTTGATTTTTCAGTCTGTCCAGTTTATTACTTGTTGTTTGACCAGAGTGGCCACTTCCAAGCTACTTACACACAAAACCAGAAAATGGAAGTCAGTATGAAATTTTTGAAACCAGGCCGGGTGCAGTGGCTCATGCCTGTAATCCCAGCACTTTGGGAGGCCAAGGCGGGTGGATCACGAGGTCAGGAGATCGAGACCATCCTGGCTAACACGGTGAAATCCCGTCTTTACTAAAAATACAAAAAATTAGCCGGGCGTGGTGGCGGGCGCCTGTAGTCCCAGCCACTCGGGAGGCTGAGGCAGGAGAATGGCGTGAACCCAGGAGGCGGAGTTTGCAGTGAGCCGAGATCGCGCCACTGCACTTCAGCCTGGGCGACACAGAGGGACTCTGTCTCAAAAAAAAAAAAAAAAATTTTTTTTTTGAAACCAGAATATTTAAATTTAAAAAACAAACATAGCAGTTTGTACGACTAAAAATCTAGCCCTCATTTCTATTATATATACAATTTCTCTTGTGTATTCAGCAACTTTTATGTTGTTTCTTGAGTTTTAAAATATTTACTGCAAGTTCAGTGAATATAGACTTACATACAACTAAAAGTTTGATGCTAGAAAGCTGGACAAAGAGTTATTCTATAGCTTTTCACACTATGGCAGTTGGGTGCTACGCTTCACTGTATCTACTTTATCGTAACTTTATTTAAGTTATTATGCTGGTTAAAGGGCTACAAAGGTCTTTTTTTTTACACAGAAATTTCCGTGAGTGTGTTGTAAACACAGATGCTTTTCCACTCCCTATGTAAATTTGAGTAAAAACATTATCATATTCTTTTCCTTTAAGAAATGTGATCATTATATTTTTGAATTTCTGCCAGTGATAAAAGTTTGAAATGTTGTAAACATCTCTTAGTTTCAGTTTTTCTGTCTGCTGAGAACTTTTTAATACAATCTTGCCTGCTTGGAAATTTTCCTCCCTGTGAGTCTCATCTTCCCATGATAGAAACCAGAAAACGGATTCCCAGCATTCTTTGTGGCAGAGCCCAGACATGTGTACAAATCTCCATTCACTGGGCGTATTAATAAGATAATCCAATTGGGAAGTTGGCAATTTGATGAAAGACTCAAAGTGGTGAACCCGTTTTTGTGGGGAGGATGATGGCAGAAGCATCTAACTTAGGTGGTAGGGGTGGATGTTTGTCCTGGGTTCTGGGATAGGAGTGTTATTCTAGCTGGTGTCAGGAGCAGTTGCAGTAAAATCAAGTTCCTTGCCACAAATTTTAAAAACTGAAATAATTACTGCATGTTAATGGAGTGTCCACGGCAGTGGTTTTCTCATTGGCCCCTTCTATAATGTAGTTTAGAGCATTGTTTTTGGAAGTGTGGTCTTCAATCTGGTTCTCCGGGCCACTTGTCTAATATTTCCACCCAATAATCTCCGTTTTTGCTTGGCCAGCCACAGTCAGCTTCTGTGGTTTGCATCTGAGAGTCCTGTTACAAATCACTTCCTACTGCTTTTCTATTACTATTTTTTTGCATAGACACTTGATTTTATCTCCTCCCTTAGTAGATCAATTATACGGCTTTTTAAACTTTTTTTACTGGTTGTTTTAGGGTTTCTGTTAGAGTTTTTAAATCAATCTAAGTCCAACTGCAATGAACACTATCTTCCTTTAAGTGTAGGGTAGATACTTTATAAGGGAATATTCCCCTAATTCCTGCTTCTAGTCCCTTGTAATATTGCTTTTAATTACATAGTTATCCATATGCTATAAGCATACATTGTTGCTGTTACAACTTTAAACATAGTTATCTTTTAGATTAAGATTGAGAAATTAAAAAAAGAAATCCTTTTTATAGCTCTTCCTTTGTATAAACCTGAGTTTCTGAATGGTATTTTTTTTTTCTTTTTGCCTCAATAACTTCTTTTAACATATCTTGCTAGGAAAGTCTAGTAGCAACTAATTCTGTCTGTCCTTGTTTGCCAGTGAACATCTTTACTTCTGGACTTTGAGGACAATTTTGCTGGAAATAAAATTCTTGATTAGTATTTTTTTTCTTTTCAATATTTTAAATATTTCACTCTACTATTTTCTTGCTTCTTACTTTTTCATGGTTTCTAATGAAGAAGAAAAATATTATCTTTGTTCGTTTATAGACAAAGTGATTTTTTCCCTTCGATTTCTTTCAAGATTTTCTCTATGTTTCTGGCTTCCTGCAGTTTAAATACAATATAAATAAGTATAGTTTCTGAAATTACTGTTTCTGGTTGGTCCTTCCTGAGCTCCATAATTTATGCTTTGGTTTCTGCTACTAATTTTGGAAAGTTCTTGGTCCTGATGACTTCAAATATTTGTTCTGTTCCCATTTCCTTCCTTCCTTCCTTCCTTCCCTCTCTCCCTTCCCCTCTTCCTTCATTCCTCCCTTCCTACCTCTGTTTATTCTTCACCTTGTGATATTTTAATTTATATTTACACCTTTTAAAATTGTCCAGAGGTTTATGGATGATATACTTTTATCCCATTCTCTTTTCTTTTTGGCACTTCTATTTGGAAAGTTTCCATAGGTTTATCTTTAAGGTTGCTGATTCTTTCTTCTGATCTGTACAATCTACTGATGAGTCCATCAAAGGCATTCTTCATTTCTGTTACTGTGTTTTTAATTTCTAGCATCCCCTTTTGATGCTCTGTTACAATATTTACCTCTATGCTTACATCTTACATTATGCATTTGTTCTTTCATGCGGTATAGTTTTATTCATTACAGTTGTTAGCATTTTAATTAAAATTCTCTTGTAATTTGAACAGTTGTTAGCATTTTAATTAAAATTCTCTTGTAATTTGAATGTTTGTGTCATAGCTCTGTCTCAGTCTGACAATTGCTTTGTCACTTTAGAATTTTATTTTTCCTTTTGGTTTGCATTGTCATTTTTGTTAGTGGCTAGACATTTTACACTGAGTAAGGAGAACTAAAGCAAATAGGTCTTTACTGTAGGAATTTATGGTAATCTGGCTAGGAGTTGGGCTGTGTTAATATTTCCTGTAGCTGTAAGTGGCAGAGGCTTAAAATTTATCTAGCATCCTTGTTTTTGTCTCCCCTCTTGACACTGGGTTTCCTAAGTACTACTTCTCAGAGAAAGTCTGAATTTTGCATTTCTTTCTGCTGTAATCCACTGCTATCATATTGGAGCCTTGTACAACCTGTGGTGGTCAGGTGTGCTATAGGGGAAGCACTGTGTGCCTTTCGATTAAATATTAGTCCCTTAGTAGGCCTATTTTCCTGGACTGTGACTTTCACAATGGTAGCTCCAATAGCATAGTTTCCTCCCTGATCCGGTGAGACAGGAAAGGTAAAGAGGGATAGACTGGAAGAAATACTATTTCTCTAGGTGAAATAAGGTTCTGGCAAAATCTTTTCCTTTGGAGAGTAAGCTTTTGTTATGAAGAACACCCTGGGAAGATTGCATAATGATTTTTCTTTTCCTACCCCCGCTGAAGCCAGAGTCTTTTAACTTTTTAACATAAGATCCCGGTGGGGATCATAGAGTTAAAACTCACAGAAATATGTGGACCCCCTAAGACTGCAGTCCCTGGAATTTCTCATTCTCATGCTAGTTTACACTCAGCCTCCAGCAATTTCTTGCAACTACCATTTAGCTCTTCCTACTGTTTTATGGCTTCTGCTCTGGGAAAGCAGATGCAGATATTGGAGGTAACTGTCTGATCTCTCTCTCCAGATTTGGGGATGGCTTACAACCACAGTTGCCTTACAACCATGGTTCCTTGATGGGTCAAAGATAGGCCACTTATTTTTATTTTGTTATATTTTCTCTCTTGCTGTAAGAGGGGGAATGATGACTTCTATACTCTTTTTTTTTTTTTTTTTGAGATGGAGTCTTACTGTGTCACTCAGGCTGGAGTGCAGTGGTGCAACTTCGGCTTGCCGCAAACTCTGCCTCCAGGGTTCAAGTGATTTTCCTGCCTCAGCCTCCGGAGTAGCTGGGATTACAGGTGCCCACCACCATGCCTGGCTAATTTTTTTGTATTTTTAGTAGAGACAGGGTTTCACCATGTTGGCCAGGCTGGTTTTGAACACCTGACCTCAAGTGATCTGCCTGCCTAGGCTTCCCAAAGTGCTAGGATTACAGGCGTGAGCCAATGCAACTGGCCTGCTTCCATACTCTTGACATGTTGCCAAAACTATACATCCCTGGATTTACTTTTCATACATGTAGATAATAATGATTTAAAGATATATGAAACAAAATTCATTTATCTAATGTGATTTTAGCTTTGGCAAAATCATACCTAGAGTTATACTGGGAAAATAATACCTAGAGTTATACTGGCAGATAGATCAGATTAAATTTTAGGTTGCATACACATTAGAAAGTGGAACACATACAGTAGGTTTTCTTAATCAGTGGATATATCTTCTTATTCTGTAACTACCTTGTTGGATGCCTGCCTATGGCACAGGAGGTAACCTAAAGCCTTGCACAGTGTCAAGATGAAGCCATTTTCTCCAAATAAGGTGTTTTGCCTGTGCACCAGGTCACTAATGGAATTGCAAAGGGCTTACAACTCCTTCCACCCTCAAACTTCAAGTTTCCCATCAATATCAAAGCTCTCTAAATGAGAGATGCAGAAAAATGAGGCTTCAAAGGTAGTTTTCAAAATAAAGTGACATTTCTTACTAATTAATTGTGAATCATGAATGTTTGCATCACCATTTTAAGAGTCTACCTTTTTCATTCACACTCAATTATAGAAGCAATTTTAAAATTGGGGTTTCTTTGCAGGACTTCATAGAGCTTAATCAGTGTTTGGTGTTGCTTTTCCTTTCTAGACCAGTAGGAATATTTCATAGTCCCTGTTGCTCAAGGAAGCTAGAACAACAGTGGTCAGAATGCTATGGTGTCAGAAACACATCCAAGATCAGCTTCCAAAATGGCACAGTCAAAAGATTGTTGACTTATTTGACTCATCCAAATTTAGAAGATATATTAAAGGAATCCAGCATTAACTATCTAATCATACTTTAAAATGAGGATATTTTACTAGATGCACTGAGTTAACTGACAGTTCATGAAGCCGTCATGTCCCTTCTCTCTCACCTCAGTTGATTTTAGCATTTCCAGTGTACTTCTTTCTCAATTAGCTTTTCCTGCTTTTATTCAACAATTTTTCCTAGAGTAAGAGTCTCACAATGATCTGAGATGCCTATAAGCTCTGATCTCACCTCCTACATCTGAATCCCTTTTAACTCTCTTCTAGCCATGGCTTTCTTACTGTTTCTTGAACACACACTGTTTTCATTTTAGGACATTTGTATCAGTTGTTTCTCCTGCCTGAATCTTTTTTACTCCTATTAAATGCATGTGTAACTCCCTCATCGCCTTAAAGTTTTTACTAAATTCTACCTGCACAGGGCTACCTTGACAGTTTCTAACTTGTCCACCCCTGGTTTTCCTCGACCCCATTCATTTGAGCTTCCTTTTCTTATTTCTGTGTCACGTATCATTTTCTAACATGCTAGTAATTTACTTATTTATTTTCCTTATTATTTATTCTCTGTTGACCCTTGCTAGAATGTAAACTTCAGGTCTCTGATACTGATATATCCAGAGCATCTAGAATAGTGCCTTGAAAATAGTAGTTACTCATTGTATTGTTGTTGAATGAATGAATGACCAAGGCTTTATGCTGTGCTAATTCTATGTCCCAGGCCTTCTGCTAGGGAAAGTGATTCTCACAAAGTCATAGATTTTGCACTTAATAAGTAGAACTGTGAGATACATAACCCTGGTAGTAGAAAAGAAATCAGATTGGAGAGTGGCCAGCAAGAAAATGGTTCAAGGATAAAATTTGGAGAAATGTGCCTAGAAAAAATATTAAAAAGTATTGGAAAATTAATTGGATGGTGGAACATGAAGGAGAAACATATGAGAATGATTACTTCTAAATTGAGATTAGGAATGCAGGGAAATAAACAAATTTAGAAGATGAATATGTAGATATATTTCTGTCTATGTTGTATACAAGGTACTGGTGGTGTGTTCAAGGGTGGATGCTAAGTAAGATTATATAAATCCAAAGCATGAAAGATCTGATGTGCAGATAAAAATACGGGTTTCATTACTATCTGTGTAATAATCGAAGTTATGCTTTGGATGACATTTTCAGAGAGGGGTAATGTAAAGGGGACCTAGATATGCAAAGAAAGAACACTGATAACAGCAACTTCAAAGGCTGGTAAAGTGAGACCTACAAAGGAGAGTGAGAAGCTGAGTTTGGAAAGGTAAGAGGAAAATCAAATGTTAAAGAAGGAGAAAAGTTAAAGAAAGGAACAGCTGATAGTGACAAAGATTGCATTATCAATCTTTGTCACATTGTCTTACACACAAGGAAGAGATAAAATGAGACCTGAAATTATGTAAAAATAACAATTTATAGTGTATATATCCCTCTTTAAAAATAGGTATATTTGGAATGTATGTGTGCCTACGGTTTGGGGAACAAAAGTTGTGAGTAATAAATATATAATTGGTCGCAGTTCAGAAAGTTCAGTCCTGAAAATTTCATGTACTTTTTGCTATATTTCAGTGTCATATAGTTCTTATTCTTTAATTTGAGAAGACTATAGAAAGGATATGCTTTCATGAGCTGTCAACGTATGGACTTATAGGGTGAAGAAAGCATATTTCTTGACTTTTTTGAACATGTATTAGAGACAGGTGTGGAATGAAAACCTGCAAAAGCAGAAAGGGCAGAGGAAGTTATGTGGTTTATGACAGCCTTGTGAAAGGTATTAGAAGTGGAACATAATGGGAAACCATCAAAAAGTTTTAAAGGAATGGCTAATAAAGTCAGATATGATAGCACATAAAACATGTCCCTTGCTAAGGCTATGAGATGGCTTGTACTAAAAGTAGGACACATGGTCATTCTCCTTGCTTTTTTGGTGCCCAGCATGTTTTCATGTGTATTATAGATGCTTAATGAATAGTTGCTGACCAAAAGCAAATATGCTAGGCCTATCGCAGAAATATCTCAGGCAGTGGAAACAACGTGCACAAGCCCTGAGGCGTGAAAAGTTCTGGCATATTGCAAACATGATTATGGGTCTGATAGAGAGTGGAGAGTTGGATTTATAGAGTAGAATGTAAAGCTGAAAAAGTAAGCTTTGTAGGCAATGGGAAGCAACTTTAATTTAAAAGAAAGAGTTACATTTGATTTGCATTTTAGAAAGAAGGTTGTGGTGTTGACTTGGATGGATCAACTTTTAAGGGAAAGACAGAAGTAGATGAACCTACAAAGGTAATGAGAAGGATTGTCTAGACTGAGAAGGTAGATGAAATAAGAGAGCCAGTGCAGGGAGACAGAGAGAGAGAGAGAGAGAGGAGGGGAAGGGAGGGGAGCGGAGGAGAGAAGAGGAGAGAGGAGAGGAGAGGAGAGGAGAGGGAGAGAGATTGGTTCAATTAAAAAGTGCAGAAATATTAAGTAAAAGCCAAAAAGTAGCCAGTGGATTTGAGAGTCATTTCATTATTGTTGTCTGCTCTCCTTCTGGAGCTTAGATTATAAGGGATTGCAGAGAGAATGGAAAATGAGCAATTGGAGGAAGGGAATTTACAAAATTATTTCTAAGTGCTTGACTGGGAAGGGAAGTTGGACACAGAGGAATCATAGGATTTAAAATTTTTTATATGTTCAAAGGTACAAAGACTTGTATCTTTGTATAACCTATGAACAGAAAGAGCTTGAAAATATAAAAGAGAAGAGTCCGAAAATTCTGCTTGAAAAAGGAAAATAAACCACAACACAAGTACAGAGATTAATTAACCCCAGACAGCAAGAGAAATACATGATTCTCTGCCACAGGAGGAAATAAAGTAATAATGGTTTTAGAGGTAAATGAATTCGTAGATGGAGTTGAAAAGCAGAGTACTGAAATAGAAGGGTTGTTGTTGACCAAAAATGCAGAAAGGCATTAGTAAAACTCATTATGCGATTTTCAATTACTGAAGCAATGGTAAAGGGCTTACTGTTTAAATTGAACTAAGAAGTGCCACTGAGGCCCAAAAAAAGAAGAGTTGGACTAAAAGCAGATTTATAAACCAATGATGCGAATCTCTTCTTGACTATTGACTCTTGCATTTTACTTACTAAGAGAATATCTGCTTCGCAAGAGGATTATTTCTAGAGTGTTTTATTTATTTCCCTGAAGTTGAATCAATAAAAAATTAAAAATACATATCTATAGTTTTCTAATTTTTCTCTCCTCGAGAATTCTTTGTTTTTAATATGATCATTCCTAAAATTGTTTTCTTTTGCAATTATCTTACAGAAACACATAATTATATTTTCATTGCCTTTAAGTAAAGAAAAGATTATCCCATTTTATGCGTTAAAAACCATCTAATAGATCACCTTCTACTCACCAGTCTCTTGGTAATTATGAAGTACAACAAAAATCGCCACTTGAGCATGCTATAGTAAAAAAGGAAAAAAGTCAAGGAAAATGCCTCACACGTAGGAGTCACTCAGTCAGTGTTTGGGGAATCCAGGTATCTATTGGAAGCCGGGCCAAATTCAGAGCCAGTCCCTGGCACAGTTCTAGCCCCTTGTGACTTTGGGCTGTGTCCTGGAGGCATCAGCACTCTTGACTGGGCTCTGCAGCCTCAGTGCAGACATCAGTAGGCTTGGCAGGAGTGGTCTTGACATTGGCAGGGCTTGTGTACAGTGGAGGCACCTTGGGGGATGCTCAGTGGCGATCTGGTCAGAGGACACTGGAAGCATAGCTCTTGACACACACAACAGACACCCCAGGGGTGCTGCGGAGGGAGACAAGACCCATTCCATGTAATTATCTGCAAACTCTTCTGTGGAGACCAGAGGCATCTCCGTGGTATTCCCAAAAGCATTACCCGAGAAACTGAGATGAAGGATTTAGGGTATTCAGAAAGCAGATGAAGAGAATAACTGTGTTATAGCTGACATGTAGATCCTCATTTTAGCCCCCAGTGAGATAACCAGGAAAACAAGGGCTTCATATTCACAGGCCTTAAATCCTCCTTTTTCCTCTCCTACTTTTAAGTTTGTATCCATCTTTTAAAATGACTACTACCGCTGCTAAAGTAACAAAAATGATAGTAGTCATACATTTTATAGCATACTTATCTACTACTACGTGCCAGTGTATATTTGTTAATAACTGTATCTCAATCATCTCATTTCAGCCTCAAAAATATAACCCCAGAAGAGAGGTAATATTCTTATTTTGCAGGTTGATTATATTGTGAAATTGAAATTCGAAGAGATGAACATCAATAGCCACATTTGCATACCTAGTTTTGTGGAGCTAGGGCTAAAAACTGTTAACTCTGTTCTTGATGCTAAAATGACTTTCACCCCTTACTGCAGATGTGACCTTACATCTCAAGATGTTCCTTTGTGTACTATAAACCTACATGGTACAGTAACAAGGAAAGTCCTATGTGGGCTGATATTCTGTGAGAGATGCTTTCCTCTTTCTATTTTTTGTCTTTGTATTGTTGTTTTTAGAGACAGGGTCTTACTCTATCACCCAGGTTGGAGTGCTGTGGCATGATCATAGCTCCCTGTATCCTCAACCTCCTGGGCTCAAGCGATGCTCTTGCTTCAGCCCCCTGAGTAGCTGGGACTACAGGCACGTGCCATCACACCTGGCTAATTTTTAAAAATTTTTTGTAGAGATGGGGTCTTGCTGTGTTGTCCAGGCTTTTCTCGAACTGCTAGGCTCAAGTGATCCTCCTGCGTTGACCTCCCAAAGCACTGGGACTATAGGCATGAGTCACTGCACTAGGCTTTTATGTTTGTCTTTGAATAAGAAAATTTAATTAACCTGTCTAAATAAGAACACATTATATGAAAAGCTGAAATTGGATATGAAATTATGCAAATTAAACCAATAATAGCAGTTGTTAAAGTTATATTGCTATAGAATATTAGGAATTTGGTTATTTTCACTGGAATATATCATTACACTTAAGCTATCTCTTTGTGAATAAAACAGTAACACCAAATCCTTTATATTCATAGTTTTGCCTTTTCATAATATGATTATGATATTATGTGTGTTTTAAATACATTTAAGAATATTTACTCCTTCCTAATTATGCTTCTTACTCTTAGTTTTAAAGCTAACATGATAAAATTTTCATTTTGAACAACTTTTCAAACTTCGCTCTAAAAAATGAAAGTTCTCTTTCTGGCATAAGTTATTTACTATTAGCATGAAGAAACAACACTGGTTACTCACACGAGAATAAGTGGGTAGTAATGTAGCTAACAAAGGAAATCAGATAAATCTGGATTTTACTTTACTTTTAAAATTGCCCTTTTAAAATATTACTATTGATACATTTAACGAATAGGAATTCCCTAAAATTATGACTACATCATGGTACATATCATCTTCTGGGTTCCCATTTAATGAATTGCGAGTAGATCATCAACAGTGTCTTTTTCAATCGTTCCACTAGAGAAAATCCAAATTCTCTGTTATTAAAACTTAAAAAAAGGAAATACAATTTCATTTTAAAAGCATTTAATCTCTGAAAAGCAAAGTAAACAAAATAGAATTTTTCTCAGTCACTCCATAATATTATCCAGATATTGCAAGGGGCTATTGGTTTGGCCAACAGAGAGATACATCAACAAAAAATATATGTATGTTTGCATATTAGAAAGCCCAATAACAGCGACAGCAAGAAAATGCAAGTCCATTTGAATAATATCCCCCTAAGTTGTAAACACTTAAAGCACCTTTCCCAGCCCAGTGAGGCAGTGTCAAATCAGAAAGACAAAAGCGTGCAGTAACAATTAAAATGTTCCTTATTCACTTAAATCTCTTGTCCAACTACTAGATTGACTAACTGTGTGGAGTAGAACTCTTGCTACATCAGTATGTGATATGAGCAAGAAATAAAACTTTGTTGCAGTAAGACACTGAAGTTTGAGTGTTGTTTGCTATAACTAGTATAATTTATGTTGACTTATGAGTAGACTTGCTGGATCACAGGCTATGAGTAGGTCCAAATTTACTAGAAAATGAAACTTTACAATTATTGTTGAATCAATGTATAGTCACATGAGTACACTATGAAAGTATTCTAGTGGCTTCATATTCTCCCCAACACTTTCTATTGTCAGATGTAAACATTTTTGCCAACAGAGTGGTATAATATATTGAACATAGACTTAATTTGAATTTTTCTGAGTAAATAATGAGAATGGACAAATGCTTATTGACTCTTTGGTTAACTTCTTCCATGATACACTTGTGCAAGTCTTTTACTCATTTTTTTTTTGTTAGGTTCTTTATGACCTCTCTCTCCCCCTACCAACACACACAGTTACTAACTCTTTGTCTGCTATATATCTTGCAAATATCTACTCCCAGTTTGAAGTAGGTGTTCTTTATGGTATCTGTGTTCAATTGATATTATTAATCCACTTCTTAATATATGCAGATTGTAGAAAATTTGGAAAACAAAAATTCATAATAATCCTACCAGTAAAGGTAGCAACTCTTAATAGTTGGTATATTTTTATTTAGTGAGAACCTGTGAGGAAATGACAGTTTATCATAGATTTTTAGAATGAGAAGGTTTTTTAAAGGGAAATATACTAACATCTATTGAGTATCTATAACATAATAGGCTTTGTGGTAATGCACTTTACATGTGTTATTTTACTTAACTCAATATCTTTTAAGAAGCATGATATAAAGTAATTATAACTCTTGTAATTTCTATGTGGCTCATTATTTTATGGAAATCTAAGAGAGTCTCTTTTTTTTATAGAAATGTGAAGTCAAAGACTAGTCATAAAGTCACAAATTAATAAGTACAAAGCCAAGACAATAATCTATGTCTCCTGATTTCTATTTTAGTTATCTTTCTACCATATTGCACATTAAAAGTTTTGAGGGAATAAAAATAATATGAACACATTTTTCTACACCTGAAATCCTAAAGCAAAGGTTGAGATTTTGTCAATCCTTGATTATACACTTAAAACTGGATTATGGCACCTCGTATATGTCCTTTATGATTGTCTAGAAGAGGTGTTCGGCTTTTTCCATTGTCTGCTATTGATTATATTGTAAAATCTATGTGTTTATTAGCTCACACTTCTTAAAACTGTGTGGTTTCAAGCATATTGATTTTCAATAATGTTACTGATTAACCTGAATCACACAGTTGTTATAAAGATTCTGTTCAATTAGTGGTCTCAACATTCTTAATATTACTTGGCCAAAATTTTACCTTTTTTGCTTTTAAAGAACATTTAAGTAAGTTGATTAAAGTTAAGAAGGCATTTTCTTGTTTTTAATCATAAAAGAAAAAAGTAATAGTTTATTTCTGGAAGTATAAAAATGTCATCTTTGAGTCAAGTTCTTATGTTACACATAACAGTTAAGGTTGTTGGGCATGTAATTATGGACAGAAATTGCATTTGGTAATTCAGGGCTAAGTCGAATGTAAGCAGAAATTTAAAAACAATACTTCTCCATTTTTATAGGTACTTGATGTACAAACATTTATAAAACACCTTTGAAAAATGTACTTTTCTGAAATTAGTTTTTAATGAAAATATAGAAAATTTTTATATTGCTGTTTTCTACAAAACAGGTAGAAACTTAAGTTTACAATAGTACCATGTGAAAAATAAAAATATAGTAATAAGGAATTATGAAGGTGATTTTACAACATGAGTTGCAATTCACTATATACTGAGACTGCTTCTAAAATGTATTATCAAAATAAAAATCCTTAAAAATGTTTCATTCTGTCTGTAATGTTCAGACCTGTAATAAACATGCACGTTGTCCATGTGCTTTACAAATCAAAACAAAAAGGGCTTAATCACAGATAAAGACACTCACATGTTCAATTTATGATTTTTAGAAATTCCACTCATGTGAACATTCATTTAGAAAATCATCGCCTTTGAAGAGGAGAAGAGTTTTGTATTAGTCCATTTTCATGCTACTTATAAAGACATACTCAAGACCGGAAAGAAAAAGAGGTTTAATTGGACTTACAGTTCCACATGGCTGGGGAGGCCCCCGAATCGTGGTGGGAGGGAAAAGTCACTTCTTACATGGCAGCAGCAACAGAAAATGAGTATGATGCAAAAGCAGAAACCCCTGACAAAACCATCAGATCTCGTGAGACTTATTCACCACCATTAGAACAGTACAGGGGAAACTGTCGCCATGATTCAAATTACCTCCCAATGGATCCTTCCCACAACACGTGGGAATTATGGGAAGAGAATTCAAAATGAGATTTGGGTGGGGACACAGAGCCAAACCATATCATTCTGCCGCTGGACCCTCCAAATATCATGGCCTTAAATTTCAAAACCAATCATGCCTTCCCAATAGTCCTCAAAAGTCTTAACTCATTTTAGCATTAACCCAAAAGCCCACAATCCAAAGTCTTATCTGAGACAAGGCAAGTCCCTTCCACCTATGAGCCTGTAAAATCAAAAGCAAGCTAGTTACTTCCCAGATTCAATGGTGGCACAGGTATTAGGTAAATACAGCTGTTCCAAATGGGAGAAATTGGCCAAAACAAAGGGGTTAAAGGGCCCATGCAAGTCTGAAATCCAGCAGCGCAGTCAAACTTTACAGCTACAAAATGATCTCCTTTGACTCAGGTCTCACATCCAGGTCACGCTGATGCCAGAGGTGGGTTCCCATGGTCTCGGGCAGCTCCGCCCTTGTGGCTTTGCAGGGTACAGCCTCCCTCACATCTGCTTTCACGGCTGGCATTGAGTGTTTGCAACTTTTCCAGGTACATGGTGCAAACTGTCAGTGGATCTACCATTCTGGGGTCTGGAGGACAATGGCCCTTTTCTCACAGCTCCACTAGGCAGTGCCCCATTCCAGACTGTGTGTGAAGGCTCCAACCCCACAATTCCCTTCTGCACTGCCCTAGCAGAGGTTCTCCATGAGGCCCCCGCCCCTGCAGCAAACCTTTGCCTGAGCATCCAGGCATTTCCATACAACTTCTGAAATCTAGGTGGAGGTTCCCAAACCTCAATTCTTGACTTCTGTGTACCCACAGGCTCAACACCACAGGGAAGCTGCCAAGGTTAGGGACTGGGACACAGGGCACCAAGTACATAGGCTGCACACAGCATGGGAACCTGGGCCAGGTCCATAAAACCACTCTTTCCTCTGGGGCTGTGATGAGAGGGGCTGCCATGAAGATCTCTGACATGGCCCGGAGACATTTTCCCCATGGTCTTGGGGATTAACATTAGACTCCTTGCTACTTATGCAAATTTCTGCAGCTGGCTTGAATTTCTCCCCAGAAAGTGGGTTTTTCTTTTCTACTGTAGAGTCGGGATGCAAATTTTCCAAACTTTTATGCTCTTTTTCCATTCTAAAACTGAATGCCTTTAACAGCACCCAAGTTGCCTCTTGAATGCTTTGCTGCTGAGAAATTTCTTCCACCAGATACCCTAATTGATCTCTTTCAAGTTCAAATTTCTACAAATCTCTAGGGCATCGACAAAATGCCACCATTCTCTTGGCTAAAACATAACAAGAGTCACCTTTGTTCCAGTTCCCAGAAAGTTCCTCATCTCCATCTAAGAACACCTCAGTCTGGACCTTATTGTTCACATTGCTATTAGTATTTTGGGCAAAGCCATTCAACAAGTCTCCAGGAATTTTCAAACTTTCCCACATTTTCCTGTCTTCTTCTGAGTCCTCCAAACTATTCCAACCTCTGCCTATTACCCAGTTCCAAAGTCTCTTCCACATATTTGGGTATCTTTTCAGCAATGCCCCACTCCTGGTAACAATTTACCGTATTAGCCAATTTTCACGCTGCTGATAAAGACATACCCACGACTGGGAAGAAAAAGAGGTTTAATTGGACTTATAGTTCCACATGGTTGGGGAGGCCTCAGAATCATGGTGGGAGGCAAAAATCAATTTTTACATGGCAGTGGCAAGAGAAAATGAAGAACATGCAAAAGCGGAAACTCCTGATAAAACCATCAGATCTCGTGAGACTTATTCACTACTGTGAGAACAGTATGGGGAAACCGTCCCCATGATTCAAATTATCTCCCACCAGGTCCCTTCAACAACACATGGAAATTATGGGAATACAATTCAAAATGAGATTTGGGTGGGGACACAGAGCCAAACCATATTAAGTTTGTAATCTTGATATATTTTGAGGAGCACCAGGGAAAAAAAAGTCAAATCTTAGGGAGGTAGAGCTGACTGCATTCAGAGCAGGAAAAGTTGAATGATAACGAAAGAAAGAAAAAAAGATAATAAGGAAAGAAGCCACAAGGCCACATGGTGGAAATGAACTCTTTCCTGCCTAGAAGTTTTTGCCAAAATATATCCAATTTGAATTTTAATTGAGACAAAGAGAGATGTTGCTGGGCTCTTTAGCAAACTGCTTGTGATTCTGATGTAAGGCATTAGTCACGCTGCAGTTTGTGGGGCAGGTACTCTCGGTTCAGTATCAAGAGCTTATCAGTTTACGGAACAAAATCGTTACACATAGTTAGGCTTTAAGAAACTCAAATACATGCTCCCTACCTCGATCTCCTCAAAATAGTCACCAATGGGCAGAGTGTGAAAGGAACCCAGGCAGTATCACACTGCATGGGGATTCCATGTCACCACGGCTCATGAAGCAATTTGTGACCACTGGACGTAGACATAGTTTGTCATGCAAGATAGATGATCCCAGTCAACTCACATCTCCATGATCCTTCATTTTGCCTTTCTGACTTTTTTTTAAAGCAAATCAATGAGTGTCCCCCCCCCAATTTTCTTAACAGTATTTTCATTTTTATAGATTTAGAGGGTAGAAGTACAGACTTCTTAGATGCATATATTGTGAAGTGATGAGGTCTGGGCTTTTAGTGAACCTATCACTTGAATAATTAACATCGTACCCAATAGGTGATTTTTCAAGCCTCACCTCCTCCTCGCCCTCACACTTTTTGGAGTCTCCAGTGTCTATCATCCCAGTCCATACGTCCGTGCCTACCCACTGTTTAGCACCGCTTATAAGTGAGTCAATGACAGTTTTACAAAACACAATATTATAACTTCTTTTACTTTTCATTCTATGTCCTTGGAGGATTTCAAATAAATTCATATACAGTAAGAATATATAACAATTACCAAAATAATAAAATTCTCTTAGAGAAAATTGTCAACATTACTAAATGTCCATGGCAATAGTACATATTGATGATAACAAGAAACTGACCACCAACAAATACTCTTTAACATTTAAGTTTGGCAAGTTTTTGGACCCTATCCCACCCCACTCCCCCAAATAAGAAAGGGCTGAAGAAGACTCAATGAAAATTTCATTATTATTATCTAGTTATGGCATCTTCTTTAGAATTCAATTTTATATTTAATTAATTACTTAAACAGACCAGAAACAGAAATCTTTTTTTTTTTTTTTTTTTGAGACGGAGTCTCGCTCTGTCACCAGGCTGGAGTGCAGCAGCACGATCTCAGCTCACTGCAAGCTCCACCTCCTGGGTTCACGCCATTCTCCTGCCTCAGCCTCCCGAAAAGCTGAGACTATAGGCACCTGCCACCACGCCCGGCTAATTTTTTTGTATTTTTAGTAGAGACGAGGCTTCACCGTGTTTGCCAGGATGGTCTCGATCTCCTGACCTCGTGATCCACCCGCCTCGGCCTCCCAAAGTGCTGGGATTACAGGCGTGAGCAACTGCGCCCGGCCCATTTTCTGTTTTATGCTATCATTCATTGTCATCCTCAGACTAGGAAAATTTCCAAAATAGAAGACAGCTGAAAGTAAGAGTACTGTTTTAGAATTTAATCGCCTTAAGTATTTTTCTTACAAATTCCCTAGATTTTATTTTTGCTGCTGCAAAAATACTCCACTCAAAGCCAATACTACTTTCAGTTCTTCCTGGTTATTAAGATCTCTCTTTTAGTATCAATTACAGTTTTTTCCCCTCTGTCTTCATATCTCAGTCCTGCCCCTCCTTCTACTCCATTTCTTGCAGGACTGATGCCAGTAGAACCCGTGGAAAGGCTTACAGTTCATAAAGGTTTTATTGTTGTTGTTATTGCACTGGTTTATCATTTCTGCACGTGTTGGGGGATGATATAACAGTTTTAGGTTCTTCTGCTAAAATAAAAAAAAAATATTCCCAGAAAAGTAACTTTCCTTTCAAAAGCTTAGTTTAAAAAACTCCAGTGGCTCATGCCTGTAATCCCAGCACTTTGGGAGGCTGAGATGGGTGGATCTCCTGAGGTCAGGAGTTCAACAGCACTCTGAACAATATGGCAAAACCCTGTTTCTACTAAAAATAAAAAAAATTACCTGGGCGTGGTGGCAAGCACCTGTAATCTCAGTTACTCAGGAGACTGAGGCAGGAGAATCGCTTGGACCTGGGAGGCAGAGGTGGCAGTTAGCTGACATCACGCCACTGCACTCCAGATTGGAGACAGAGCAAGACTCTGTCTCACAAAAATTAATATTAAGCCTATTATAGAGATTAATGTTGCTGAATAATCGAGCTGATATTAAACAGAAATGAGCCAACTTATACCGTCAGTATGAAATGGTATAAAAAAGCTTTCCTTTTTTCTAATAGTAAGGTCACAATTTTTGTTGCTGTTTTTTGGTTTGACTTTTTTTTTTTTTTTTTTTTTTTTTTGGAGACAGTCTTGTTCTGTTGCCCAGGCTGGAGTGTAGTGGCATGACCTCGACTCACTGCAACCTCTGCTTCCCAGGTTGAAGTGATCCTCTTACCTCAGCCTCCCCAGTAGCTGGGATTACAGGCACCTGCCACCATGCCCAGCTTTTTTTTTTTTTTTTTTTTTTTTTAAGTAGAGATATGGTTTCACCATGCTGGCCAGGCTGGTCTTGAACTCCTGACCTCAAGTGATCCACCTGCCTTAGCCTCCTAAAGTGCTGGGATAACTGGCATGAGCCACAGTGCTGGGCCCACTATTATTATTATTATTATTTTATTGAGATGGGTCTCACTCTGTCACCCACATTGGAGTGCAGTGGCCCCTTGGCCTCCCAAAGTGCTGGGATTGCAGACGTGAGCCACCATGCCCGGTCAAAAACCACTATTTATTGGAGTTCACAGTCATGAACATTGCTAATTATAGTTTGAAGATTTAACACCCCTGCCCCCGCCCTGAGAAAAGCTAAACTTCCTGCAGATTGTAAGAACAAATCTACACACAGACTGCAAATAGCGTGATGGAAACTTGAATTAAAGCTAACAAGAAATGCATAGCAGTTAGGCTATAACACGGTAATAAAACGAAAGAGAAACATGCAGCCCACATCATAAAGCATCACATTGCAAATTTACAAGCACAAATAGGAAAAAATTGTCAAATGTCCAGAAATATTTAGCTCTAAAACTCCGACCATACACCAAATAAAATACACCTCTAAAGAATTTTTATGCACCTTCAGGTGAAGAACTTTACTATTAGACCAGCCTGGCCAACATGGCGAAACCCCGTCTCTACTAAAAATACAAAAAAATAAAGCCAGGTATGGTGGCATACGCCTGTAGTCCTAGCTATTTGGGAGGCTGAGGCAAGAGAATCGCTTGAACCCGAGAGACGGAGGTTGCAGTGAGCCGAGATCACACCACTGTACTCCAGCCTAGCAACAGAGCGAGACTCTGTCTCAATAAATAAATAAATAAAGGTGTTTTTTTGATGCTTCTAAGACTGGAAGTATTAATCACTATTCTCTTTAAATTCTGCAAAACAGATCCTCATTATCTTTTATAGACCACTATAATCTATGCTATACAAAGCATATGTATTCTCATGCCTGAGCTGCCTTTGAAATCATATATGGTTAAGTAGCTGGTTAAAATTTTTAACTAAAAATATACATTTGCCAATATTTTTGTCCATTAAATTTATAAAGGAAAGAGAAATGCTTCCAGTTTCAAATTTTTGGAAATTTAAACTCCACATTCTGACTTATTTTTGGCTGCAAGCAGGCATGTCTGCATCCTTTTATTCTTTTTATAATTTACCCTCTCTTGTCTCTGAGGTACTAATCTTATTTTTCTTTTCTTTGTTTTCCTTAGTTGAAGCATGATCTGGGTTGAAGGTTAACGGAATTTTTTTAAACTTAATTTCAACATTTTTAAAAGAAAAAAGTACATCTGTATAACAGGTGATAATTTTTTTTGAAAGGCCAAAGGATACCCTTTATAACTATATCACAATGTTAATGGCTCATTTGTGTTTCCTCATCTGTGCACATATTGACAATTACATATCTTACTCATTAAAAGTCAAAACAACTCAATAATTTGTATTTCAGCATTTTTTAATAATTTTAAAAACCTCATGTAATATATAGTAACATTTCTGAGAAATTATCCCTTTCCGAGGCAAGAATTTAGATCATATGGAGGATACAAATGCTAATCACTAGAAATAAACTGGTGACAACTATGTGAATTAGTTATTACTTTATTTTAATGAATCATGATACATTAATTCTGTTTAATAATTTCAGAAAATAGAAATAAAATGTGGTCATGTGATGTAGTGCAGTATGGAAATCCACATAAATGCATAAAATTGTAAAGTTGGCAAGAGAGTTAGACAAGGGAAGTAAAAAGGCCTACAAAATTTAAAACTCTTCCAGTGCTTTTAAGCCATAGTGATTATTAAAAATTATATTGTCTACAGGAAAAAAGGATATGTATTTAGAAGTTCCCCACTTCTGTAAATCAGTTAAAGAAAAAAAGCTCATAAAGGCAGGGGTACGTTTGCTCTAATACTTTATGATGGTAGGCGACATCAATGAATGTATCTAAGGTACGAATGACCCTGAAATGTAACATCTCATGACCTGCAGGTGTTTCCACACTGCCTTCCCCTTGCTCGGGAGTTGTAATTGCTCTTGCAGGTTGCCTGTGAATTGTACATCTTTGCTAAAATTGAATCTTGCCCCTTTCACATACTCTACTATATGCAAGCACAATTTCCTCCACAGCCGTGGGTAACTGTCTTTGTCCTGAAGTTGTGATTCAGGACATCTAGAAAATATTCCTTTCCTCAATTCACTTCCTCATCCTTCCATTGCCTTAATTTCAAATGTCTTTACAATGATTCAATTTTCTGAAAGTTGTCCCATCTAGTCGTATGTCATATGAAGTGGGACTGAGTCCTGATTGTCTTAAAAGGTTATATAAATCTGTTTTAGCAATTCATAATTTTGTGATCAACTCTAATTTTTTTTTTTGGTTTTAGAAATATTCAGCCTGATGAGTTGGCATGGGAATTCATGAAATAGTGAAAGACTTGGAAATCACTCGCTTCATAGACATGTAATTGCACCCAAATATGAAACTGATTTGGAAATCACTAATTGTTTCTATAGCTTATGTCTGGGGTCTCCTAAGCCTCTGGCCATCTGTGGCCTGTTAGGAACCAGGCCACACAGCAGGAGGTGAGTGGTGGGTGGGTTAGCAAGCAGTACCACCTGAGCTCTGCCTGCTGTCAGATCAGTGGGGGCATTAGATTCTCATGGCAGCACCCCCCTATTGTGAACTGTGCACACGAAGGATCTAGGGTGTGCACTCCTTATGAAAATTTAACTAATGCCTGATGATCTGAGGTGGAACAGTCTCATCCCGAAACCATCCCCTGTATCCTCTGCCATGCATCTGTGGAAAAATTGTCTTCCATGAAAACGGTCCCTAGTGCCAAAATCGTTGGTGTATTAGTTCGTTTTTACACTGATGATAAAGACATAACCGAGACTGGGTCATGTATAAAGAAAAAGAGGTTTAATGGACTCACAGTTCTGTGCGTGGCTGGGGAGGTCTCACAATCATGGCGGAAAGCAAAAGGCGCTTCTTACCCGGCGGTGGTCAGAGAGAATGGGAACCAAGCAAAACGGGTTTCCCCTTATAAAAAGGCTAGATCTCGTGAGACTTATTCACTACCACAAGAACAGCATGGGGGAAACCACCGCAAAGATTCAATTATCTCACTAGTTCCCTCCCACAACATGTGGGAATTATGAGAGGGAAAATTCAAGATGAGATTTGTGTAGGGACCCAGAAGCCGTATCAACTGGGGACCACTGGCTTATAATGTCAGTCTGGTCAACATCAAATGTTGGATATAATTTCATAGTTTAAAATTCACTAAAGATAGGCCTGGCGTACTGGCTCACGCCTGTAAATCCCAGCACTTTTGGGAGGCCGAGGCTGGCGGATCATGAGGTCAGGAAATCGAGACCATCCTGGCTAACACGGTGAAACCCCGTCTCTACTAAAAATACAAAAAAATTAGCCGGGGACGGTGGTGGGTGCCTGTAGTCCCAGCTACTCGGGAGGCTGAGGCAGGAGAATGGCGTGAACCCGGGAGGTGGAGGTTGCAGTGAGCCGAGATCGTGCCACTGCACTCCAGCCTGGGCGACAGAGCAAGACTCCGTCTCAAAAAAAAAAAAAAAAAAAAAAAAAAAAAAAATTCACTAAAGCTAGTCATTTTATATATATATATATATATATATATATATATATATATATATACACACACACACATAAAATTGTTAAGAACAATATCATCTTTTCTTTCAACTATAATATTATGTCATATTAAGAAACTATCTGCAGTTTTCCCTTTCTGAATAATATTTAAACATCAACATTTTTACGGATACCTTCCTTGAACTACATTTTCACAACTGCAAATTGAAAACTTACCTTAAATAATATCGCTTTGCTAATATGTTGAAAATAAATTTGCTTGTTTTATTCCATTTTCTAAAGTTAGGCAATGACTAGTTGACAGAGAATTTCAAATCATTTCATGTGGAAAGACCTGACTTTCAAAAACTTATGTATTAGGTTGGTGCAAAAGTTATTGTGGTTTCTGCCATTCAGTGGCAAAAACCGCCATTACTTTTGCATCATCCTAGTAGTTATCTTTATTCATGTTGAATTGTTGATACTTTCTAGAAGAGAAGCTCTTTTTTAGAGTTGAAAGTTTTATATAAGTTCATCTACTCTCAACCTGAACCTTTATTATTTTTCATCATATATTATGCAAAATAATTATGTCTTATAAGCACGTGAAGTTTATCATGAGAATTTGATGTTTGGCCCTACTCATTATGGACTTTTGGCTACTTGATGTTAACCTTAAAAGCTGTAGTCACAAGTCAAAGTATAAAAGAAAGATAGCTTAGACAAGTGCATGGAATAGACTAGGCTTAAACTAACAAACTGCGCATGCTGCATGAGAAAGCTGAGACCTCCAGGCTTAGCTGGAAAGTAGAAGGAGAAAAACTGGGATGTGCCCCACTGGTGCTGGGGAGGGGAGGAGGGAGTCATCAGGGTTTCAGACCTTAGAGTACTAACTGTAAAGGTTTCTTTCCACATATTTATCTGTTCCATGCACATTTGTGTGCTTATTAGCTGCTAGGCTCTTGGGACATTTTGGTGAATAAGAACCGTCCAGAGCATGCCTTCAAGAGTTTATAGTCTACTGGAGGAGTCATACAAACAAATGGATAATAACGGCCTACATTAAATAATGATAAATTAACAATGCTGCTACGACAAGAGGATAAAGGAGAATATCTGAGAGATTCACCTGAGGAAAATTTTTCTCTGCTCAGGTGACTTTAGTCAGAAGCATAAATGTGAAACCTATAAAGAACTGTGGGGAGAGACAGCTGTCCTTAACGAGGGTGCAAGATTGGGAATTAAAGAACCAGTACTGGCAGGTGGACCAGTAGACCAGGTGGCTGGAATTCAGGGAGGGAGAGGACGGAGATGATGTTAGAGAGAGACCATGAGACTGGAATGTGCATATTTAAATCCTAAAAAAAGAAAGACTTTTTTTTTTTTTTAAGAAACAAAAGTAATTATACAGCTCCTTTTCCAAATCTGTAAACATCTTTAAGTCTCAATAGTTTGTGTGTTATAATAATACAAAAATATTTAAAACCCTTCAACAGTCAAGTTTTTACAGAGACATTTAAAACAAGAAAACAAACCCTTTCCCCAAATCTACAACCTACAAGTTAAATGCACTGACCTGTCAGAATCTATGTAAAGAACAATTTTCTAATAAAAGACTGCTTTATCACAAAAAGCATCACTCCAGGAAATTTCCTTTAATATTCTTATCTGTCACTGTCTTTAAAAGTCTTTTTTAAATTAAAAAATCTGATGCTGAAAGCAGGAGAGATCTAAAGTGAATATATTGAAATACATGTGGATGATACACACAGGCATGTTCCTCCCAGCTCTGCAGGAAGAAGATGAAGCAACGTACGCAACGAATTAAAATGCTTGTCACCTCGTGGATTCCGGACAGAGGGCAGTCTTTAAGACCCAGCGATAGTATTTGTCTGGAGAGGAAATGTTGCTTTTTGACAGATGAGAGAAATCCCCTCAGTGTCGGCTGTGGAAAGAGAGAAGCGAAGTCAGTCACCTGGTGGTGAAGGCCAGTAAAACAGCGAAGCAGGAGGAAAATTTTTCTCTCCCTCTCTCTCTTTCTCTCCCTCTTTTCTCTCCGTAGGATCCACCTCCTATTCTCTCAACTCTTTTAGCATAACCTTCAAAGGAGAACGTTCCCTTCTGACTTGATTATCTTCTTTTCCCCACTGAGAAAATACCTCTCAGCTACAAGACATATTTTAAGTCTATGCAGGACTTCGGGGATTCTGTTATCTTGCCAGGGAAATTGATCATTGCTAATGCCTGGGACTGGAGCTAAATTAGCTACCAGAGTAAGCCTGACGGAGGAAGGCTTTCATCATACACTCTTCTCTTCAGTTTGAACACATTTGCTTGAAATTTGCCGCATGATGCTGACCAGGGAAGCAGCTTTTTTTCTCGGGATGCAGCAATTCGCTGGTTTCTAAGCTTATTGCAGAAGAAGAAATAATCTTAAATAGAGTGGATATCTTTTCCCTTTTTTCTTTTGGCCCCTGTTTCAATCGACTCAGCTGTGTTGCACCGCGGTACAGATCACCTGTCACTAAATCTTTGAGGAAGTAAAACAAAGTGAATTATTATTATTTATTTATTTTCCTTATTTTTAACCCGGTGGAGGCGGCGTGACCACGAAGAATGAGACTGAGAGGAGCTGCCGGGGCTTGGAGGAGGATAAAGCTGAGTTTAAGCTGGAAACTAAAAGACTAGATTGTTTTTGGGTGCCACTCGCCCGGTTCCTCTCCACTTCGTTTAGTTGCACTCCATGGACAGATCAACGAACCTGGACATTGAGGAGCTCAAGGTACGTGCGGGTCCGGGCGGGCTTCGCGGCCGCTTCTCGGCGCTCCCCGCTCTCCCCTCTCCTTCCCGCGGCTCCTCTAGCGGCGCGGAGTAGTTGGTGATCCCGCGGGACGGCGAGGGGGCGTTGGGGGGACGCGCACCCGGGCGCAGGCGCCCCTCCTGGGGCCGAGGACACGGAGGGCGGCTCTCCCGAGCCCGGCTGCACTCCCGGGCTGGGCGCCCTCCCCGCCTGCTCGTCCCGCCAGCGGCCACCCCGTCCTCCTCCTGGTCCGTGACGGCAGCATTTGGGGTGCAGACCCTGCGCCTGGTGCTGACTCGTCTCCCTGGGGAGGCAGCGGCACCAGCTCTGCCGACTGTCACCTGCTTTCCCAGCAAAGTTGTCCGAGCTGCGCCTCCACTTAGCCTCCTCTCCCCGGCTCCGATCCCGCCTGTGCCCCCGCCCGGCACGGGGACAGTGCATTTCCGCTCGGAGATTCGCGTGACAGAGGCATCTGCAGCGACAGCCCGTTTTTATCCCAGAACTTCGTGAGACCCCCTTTCCCCACCCCCCCCACCGCCCGCGGGCACGGTTTCCTCCACGCAGTTGCAGTGCTGGGGCTGGAGAGGGTCCCCTGCTGCCGGGGACCACGAGCCTGCCTCAGCCCCAGGCGCGGGAGCAGGTCGGGTGACTGGGGCGGGGAGGCGGGAGCCAGGCTGGTAGGGGCGGCATCTGCGGGGCTCCGGCAGCTCTCGGTCCCCGACCCGCCTGGAGACCCCCGCCCCCGCCGCTCCGCAGGGTCCCCTCGCCGCGCCCTCTCCCTCTGGGGTCCCCTCCTCGGCCGCGAACGCCTTCCTGGCGGGAGCATCCGGGCTGACAACGCGCCCCTCTGCCTATGGGCACCGCTGCCTGCTTCCCTTCAAGAAAACAAAAATGTATATATATACAAACAATAAATAAAAACTTTAAAAAACCAACAAACCACAAAATACTTTAAATGTCCCGCTCATTGTAAACGAAAAAGCGGGAAAGGGGGCGACACTGGGAGCACCTCTTTTATTGAAATCCTCCACCCTTCTTTACCCCTAGGCATTTGGTACGCTCTACTATTTCAGAGGTTCAGAGGGATTCTGGCTTCTTTGATCAGTGAGAATGTCTAGGCAGCCCCCACCCGCTGGAGAAATGAGTAGAGGTTTGCCCTGCAATGTCAAGGAAATGGGTTTGTCCGACAAGCTAGGCAGGCTGCAAAATCCCCTGCAGAGCTCCAAAGCCTCTATCTGCAGCCTGTCCTGTGCCCTGGCCAGGGAGCCCAGTTCTCCGGGCACCCCAGATTGCATAGACGCGGAAGGAAGGAGGGACAGAGAACAGTGGAACCTGCTAGAATCACCCTGCCACTGATTGTAGATGCAGTCCAGGGCGGAAGGAGGACAGTCAGAAGGCCTAGAACACCACTTCCTAAGACTGAGTTCCTTGGGGAAAGGGAAGTAGGGAGGAGGCAGATTTCATGCTTCATTTAAAGTTGGCCAACAAGTTTCTGTGTTTTTGCCAAGGTCGTAGTCAGTAGACCTTGGCCTGGACTAGAAGTTTCCTCTTATCTCTCTGCTCTACTCCCATAGGACACATTGCCTTTATGTTTGCAAAGATTCCCTACTTCTTTTTCCCAAGCATCCCAGTCTCTTGGGATGAAGGGGTGGATTTTATTTGAGATGCAAAGAAGAATGTATGAAAATGACTGTGGATCTGTATTTTATGCAGAGGTGGAGTATCCAGATTATTTTTTGGTTAACTTTAGGGTATGACACAGAAGAGAGCGTTGTTCTTAAGAAAAATTGAAGGGAAAAATGATTTGGGGTGATTCTTTCCCCTGAAATCGCTTTAGTTTCCTAACTTACCCCAGTCTGAACCCCAGTGCCACTGCAATGTTGTTAAAATCAGCAGAAGAGCAAACCCACTGGGGAAACTTCTGTCTAGTATTAGTAGAAGATCTCAGCTTAATGTCACCTTTTCCCGCACAGATAATCCAGAGATCCTCATAATCAGAGTGTACTGAACTCAGTGCCCTGGCAGCAGACGGTAGGGAACTGGCAAGGCTTGGGCATGTGGTGGTGTGTTGGCAATGACTGGGAAGAAATGAAGGCATGTTAGATACAAGGATGTATTGAGGTTGTTGAGAAATTATGTCAAGGACAAGCTACTTCTGAGAGTCAAAACTGGCAAGTGAGGAGATGTCGTCAAGCCTTATTAGAAAATGTTTGAGATCCTGCAGTTTGGGGAATAAATTTGTGTTGTCAGTTTTGACGACACTTGTGGAATACGAAGGCTGTGGAATACTTCTGAAATACATACACTTTGTAGAGATGAATGCAGTGCACGTGGAATAACTTGTCTAGATTTCTTCTTTTCAGCGAAGTTGTTTGGCTTGGTTTTCTAGACTTTCCAGTTCAAGTAAGTCTGGTGGCTTCTGGCTGAAGAGCCTCCCAGGGTGATCAGTGGAAAGAGGGAAGAAAAAAGCTAGGATACTTGTTTTTGGCATTATTTGCATGTTTTGACTTTTCCTGTGATCTAATAATGCTTACATTAAGACACATCCACACAGAACTTTGGTTTTTATGATGCTTTAAATACACAAAAAATGTTTACTGGGGTTGGATACATAAATAAATGTGCATAATACTATAAAAATACAATTTAGCTTAGTTTTAGATGATTAGTGTTATTGTTAGGTGAAGCTGCTTACCTCAAGTTTTAAGAAAGATTCTGATAACTTATCTTTATTTGGGATAAACTATTTTCTCTTTGAGATTTTAACAATTTTTTTATTTTTTGCCATGCTGGGTGTGCAAACATTGATTTTTTTTAAATGTACTGTACATTGTAAATAGTGTTTTCTTTTGCAAACTTTTAAACTAAAGATAAGCTCTAATTGTTAAGCTATTGCTGCCATTACTACAACTAAACAATATGCATATTAAAGTGTTTATTTGATGGAAAACTGAAATATAGTTATGTGTGTAAAACTTGCTAATGAAGGTAAGTATGTTTCATCTTCTATTCTGCCCACAAACTCCTGATGAAACAGATCAAGAAAAGGGAGAGAGTTCTCATCCAAAGAATGTGTGTTCTTTTCCCTTTGATCTCTGTTTCTCTGTCCAATGAATGTATAAACTTTACTCTGGATTTTGCCCTGGTGTTTACTTTAAAGAAGAAACAACATCAAACAATCCAAAATATGGGTTACTGCTTTGGAAATGTGGGTGTTAATGAATATTGATGTTAGAAAAAGCCCCGTCCATCCTGGAGTATCTGAGTTACAGAGTACTGGGTGCCTTTTAGCAGGTGAGATTTAAATACTAGCTTTAGCCTTTATTTTAGCTCTGTTTTAAACTACTGATCTTATGTACTGAAAAGGAGACGACTAAGTTTTAGAGCGGACACTTTAAAATTTACTTTATGTAAGATTTACTCAGAAGAGACATTGAGGCTGAATAAACGGTTATGATAAAGTCTATGACTTTGTTGATTCTTTTACTCATCTTTTAAAATATGGGTACTAATTCACCTGTATTAATTTGGCAATTAGGTTATGCTTTCAGATGCTAAGAATGTACTTGTGGATAATTGTTACTTGCTTTGAGATCAAAAATATAAAATACATCATGAGTATAGTATAATTTTTTGCAGTCATGTTAGATCCCAGCTTTTATTTATTTATCTGTCAGAATTGTTCTGTTAGTGGGCTGACTGACTGGAAGTTAAATTAGGTTTTTTTCTGCTACTTGCAGAACATGAACAGTGTGCTTCTGGAATATTTTCTGAATTATTTTGCAGGTTACAAAAATTACACACTATATAGTTAATCTTGAGACACATCAAACAACTTTTCAATAGGGATAATATTACTTATTTGAGTTAACTAAATGTAGTCCCGTCACTGTTGCTTCATTTTTCTGTTTAATTTAACCAACATTTCATCTACCAAGAACTTGAATCTTGCCCTAGATAGGTGAGGAAAAACCTTCCCTGAATAATATAATTAGGTCATTAAGAAAGTATTGGATGGGTGAGAAATGATAATGCAGCAAAAAAAAAAAAAATATATATATATATATATATATGTATTTAAACAAAAGATTGATTTTAAAAATGCTGAGGTCTTAAAGCAGTGTCATAGTACATTCATCTACAATTTCAATCAAATAAGAGAGTTGGCACTGAGAAGAATTCTATTTTTTTTCTTTTTCTTTTTTTTTTTTTGGTTTGTTTCATCAATAGGACACTCAGCTCAGGGAAGTCAAGCTTGCTGCAGTGTAGGAAGCTTTCTGATGAATCTAAGTAGGTGGTAGTTTGTTATGTTAGTCATTCTATAGTGAAAAATAGTACTCTCTAACAAATGGCATATTTTTAGCAGCTTGCCTTATATATTCATTTCTTGGCTGAGAAAGATGAAATGTATTTGTGAATACTGAATTATTTGACTTGTTTCACATCTAAAGGAATCATAACTTATTTCCCTCTAGGTCTAGTTCCAATTCTCTTTACAAAATAGCAAGCAGTCACAAAGACTTAGCAACAGGTAACCTTAATTTGAAAAATTAATATCATTTGAAATTGATAAACTACAATTGTATCCATTTATGGGTTACACTGTGATGTTTTACTATATATCTACAATGTGGAAAAAATTAAATGAAGCTAATTACTATATTAATCACATCACTCATTTTTTGTGGTGAGACATTTGAAATTTACCCTATTAGCTATTTTGAAATATATATATATCTTGAATTTTTAATATTTGGAAATAGAGTTGTTTAATTGAAGTTGAAATTAATGTCATGTTACAGTAGTGAAACATCGCTTATACCATTAAGAGGGATGAGGGAACACATTTGATATGAATAGAAAAAGAATTAAGAAAAATACATTTGAGGGAAGTTGGACAAATGAGTATTTTAGAACTCTTCAATGGTCTACTGTCATTACTAAGCATATGTTCCAACCTATATCCTGGCTATTACAATTTTGCTGATCTCTAGAGTTTACCAATTGAAAATACATCAAATTTTGAAGGCCCAGTAAAAAAGAATATTTCAAGATTTATGTACTCAAAATCATAGCTACACGAGATGGCTTACTGCTGTAAGATAATAAATCCACATCTGTCTTTGGGACATTTATATAATATTTAGTGAGTTGTTTCTTATGCTGTTTCAGAATTTCAGCTAAAATACAATTTGGCAGAGCTTACAACTTGAAGTTACTAAGGAAAATGACCATTTACTTTTGTTCAAAATCTCTATGAATTTTTGAGAATATGCATTTAAATTGGTAACTGTTTAAATGAGTAAATGCTTATATGTCAGGGTAAAGATTTGTACATTTATTTGTTGAGAATTGTGCTTGGTTTATGATAAAATTCTTAGCTTCTAAAACCATCTGTGACTAGAATTAAGCTACCACATTTTCTATAAACGTCACTTTAGGCACGGCATGGTGGCTCACGCCTGTAATCCCAATCCTTGGGAAGGCCGAGGCAGGTGGATCACTTGAAGCCAGGAGTTCAAGACCATCCTGGCCAACACGGTGAAACCCTATTTCTACTAAAAATACAAAAATTAGCAGAATATGGTGGTGTGCACCTGTACTCCCAGCTCCTCGGGAGGTTGAGGCGAGAGAATTTCTTGAAGATGGGAGGCAGAGGTTGCAATGAGCTGAGATCTTGCCAGTGGAGATCTTGCCTGGGTGACAGAGTAAGACCCTGTCTCAAAAAAAAAAAAAAAAGAAAAAAAAAAAAAAAGAAAGAAAGAAGAGAATATATTAATATCTAAAGTTTTTATTTTACTCAAAGTCTCTTCTTTTTCTTGGCAAATGTCTGGAAACATGGGTTTATCTATATTCTCAGTGAAACTGATGAGAGACTTCTATGCCAACCACAGAATGAGCAAATGTAAGGTTACCACCCCTCCAAGAGAATTATACAGCCTCACATTCTAAAAATTAAAAGTTGTTCCAAATTGCCTTGAGAGTTTTCTTGAGGCTCCTAAACAACATGTTTGTACGTTGACTGAAAAATACTATAAGCCACAATTAGATTTTAGAACACTTTATACCACTTTGTTGGTATTAAATAGGTTATCTAGAGTGTTCTATGCAAAGTTGACATAGAAAACCTTTAAAAATAAAGGATTTTAGTATCTAGCCAGAAAATCTTTAATTACCATGGCAATGTACATCAGGGAAACAGGGGCTAAAGCTTCAGCCTTAGAAGTTAATTCCAACTGTCACCCCACACTAAAATGGAGCTCCGAAGCAGTTAGAATTTAGAAGCATGCAAAGTACAAAAGCTCACACTCTTAACAGATTGTAGCCTTTGAGGAAATTCATTTGTGCAGTGGAAAGGGTGGTGATCTGGTTAGAGTAGTACTTGGAAGACATTGTTCAAACCCTGGCTCTGCCATCCACCAGTAGTGGCACCTTGGGTATGTCCTCAAGCTTTCTTGACCAAGGGTTTCTCAGTCATTGCAAGGTGGGGATTAGATTTGATGAAAGGGTTTTGTCATAATCATTTTTAGCCACAGTTGAAGAATGTGTTCAACGTCTTTTAAACAACCTGACATTTAACTCCAGTGAAAGGGAAGTTTGGTTCAAGACAGTCTGGGGACTCTCTCCATACTTGCCTTTGGCATGTGCAGTTGACTCTGGGACCCTGGCAAGAGCTGTAGACTGAAGAATGGAAGGTAAAAGTCTCAGAACCAGTTAATCTCGAATTATCTTCCAGGGCTCAGAGTCTATGGCTCAAAAATGACATTTTTGTATTTCTTCAAAGGAAATTATTTTCACATTGATATAGTTTATGTAGTTTCTTTCATTCTGCAAATAATTCTTCATTTGAACATCAGAAGAAGATTTTCTGCTGAATATTATCTTCTCACTTTATGGATACCAAAATGGAGACTCAGAAAAATCAAGTGAAATGCCTAGGATCACAAGGTTAATAGATAATAGAATAAGAAGTTAAATTCATGTCCTCGCTTTCCAAATCCTGTGCTATTATATACAGGCCCAAATTCCATGGAATTCTTAAAGAACTTCTGATGGTAGAGGTGTTTCACTGAATTTCTCTAATACTCTAATTTCAAAGAAGAGTGACAGTATTTGAGCTACCATCATAGTATTCACTCTTGTTGCAGAGTAGTGGTTCACGCTACAGTTTTTTTTTTTGCTTTTTTTTTTTTTTTTTTTTTACTAGTATCCTCATTCATAGTGACTTATTTTAGTTGTTGGTCAAATCGCCATTGTTTGATATTTGTTAATTATTTGCATAATGTTTCAGTGAACTTGCCTCAACACTTCATGTCTCTTCATGCACCCTCCGGGTTACTTCAAAATAGTTAAAAATGCAAACCTTACATCTATAAGAACTAAGAGCCTATTATATTTGTCTTTGCTGGAGGCATGCAATGCTTCAATTACTAACTCACACATTATTATCTAACTTATTTCCACACTTGTTTTTAAACTCACATCTTTCTTTAGAATGGCTAGAAAAATACATGTTATCTACCTAAGATAAAAGAGCCTTTGATTCTTTCCATTCTTGAGTAGAAGCAACCAATTCAGCTGCCATGAGTGAGAACATTTTTGTGAAACATGATATAATAAATCAATGTCACGAATGGGAAAATGCTGTTATCATTGTGATTCCACAAGTCTGTGTCTACTCAGAGTATTTGAGGGCTTTTAAAATCCAAAACAGAAGGAGAAACTAATTCAAGGAAATAATTGCTTACCTCAAGATTTCTTGAATCATGTTCTAGCCTTCAAACTCTCCCTCAACATGAGATGCATGAGATAAAAGTTCTATCTAGTCTTACTACCAGAATTAGTTGTACTCCTGAGCAACTGATTGACATTTAATTTTTAAATCTTTTTCACCTTAAAATTGATAGTGTTTTTCCACTTTAAATTAGTTCCCCTTTACCTTAGGAGCAGATTTGTGGTCCATCTTCAACAAAATACTTGTATCTTAAATTCCTGATCTCATAATATTTTTGACTTCTGAAATTATTATTATGCTTTCATAAAGAATTAGTAGTAATAAATATTTATACACTTAAAATTATTAAAACGTTTTTTAGATACTCTTCATGTTTCAGTAGATGTGCTTCAGTATTTCACATCTCTTCTGCAGAACTTATAACTATGTGTTTTTTTTTGAGATGGAGTCTTGCTCTGTGGTCCAGGCTGGAGTGCGGTGGCACGATCTCTGTTCACTACAACCTCTGCCTCCTGGATTCAAGTGATTCTCCCACCTCAGCCTCTTGAATAGCTGGGATTACAGGCACCCGCCATCATGCCTGGCTAATTTTTGTATTTTTATTGATACAGGGTTTCACCATGTTGGCCAGGCTGGTCTTGAACTTCCGACCTCAGGTGATCTACCTGCCTTGGCTTCCCAAAGTGCTGGGATTACAGGTGTGTGCCACCATGCCCAGCCTGCATTTTTAAAAAATTTGTCAAGAGCTGTGAAGGTTATAAAGCTTAACTGTGCTGTGTGTATCCAGTTTTTGTTTGCATGACTTCAGTTGTCTATGTTAGTTGTGTAATTGGTGAACTTTTGTGCCACAAAATGAAAGCCACTATATATCTAAAGTACAAGACTGATATTTAACACGTAGGTTAACACCTCTACCTGTTCTAAGGCATTCTGTCTTAAATCATTACTTTTTTATTGCTCTCAAATTTGGCCTTTGTAGTGAATGATCACCTGTATTTCTAAATCTCTGTGTTTCTATTGTCTGTTACTTTTGTCTAGGGCAGAGACATTATTTTAGAAAAAGTTAAAAATAAGTGAGCTCATTTTAATCAACATCGTGTTTAATGTTTTCACATCTACTTTATACAAATCAGTGTTTTGATCAGCTGCTTGTTCCAGGCAGCAGAGACAATTACTTTTATATATTGTATTTCATCTCATCAAGTTTCTTAAAGTTGATGCCTTACTCATGGTTCCGTGAATAATCAGCTCTGTGCACAGTGTTGTGTCTTAATGATAAAGCTCCTCATTATTAAATCATCCCTGGGAGAAATTATGAGCATTTAGTAATTACAGTATGTGAAATACACAGGTGGATTAAGTTAAACATATTTTTGGCGTGCGGCAAGGACAACTGAAGATCTTTTAAGAGCTACTGAGTACACTTACGATACAAACCTGCTTTCATTTTATAAATATGAACATACTGTTACATATGTATTTGTTTCATTTATTTCCTAAAACATTAATAGCTCTTAAGGTATAACAAATAAAAACACAACTGACTTTAACATGTTTAAGATTTGCAAGGATCAACTTTTTTTCCCCAACATCTGTTCCATATTTCTACTCAAAGTGAATTTCAGAAACTTTTGGAAAGATATGATTTAAGCCATAGTAAAGTTTCAGCATTTTATGATGACATGCTGCCTTAAACAATTAAATAGTGCTGTACATTGGCTTGACATTCATAGACTTCTGTAATTGTGAAAATTATCTGTGAACATGCTCAGAGTGTAACTTTTTGTCTTCTCAGTCTCAGCTTTCTGACATTTAGTGAGATGCTCTGTCCATCTTATTTGTAAACTCTGTGCCTATTCAGAGTTGTGGAGTTGTACTTCAGTGTTTTCCAACACGTGCAATGCAATCAAAATCCAGACAATTGAAATCTCAGTTTTTCACCTGTTGTCTTATTGACGAACAGTGTCACAGTAGAAATGAATAAAAATAATAAGAAAAAAACATCAACTACAATTTGGGAATGTTAACAGCAGTTTATAGCTTGAGAGAGAAAGAATGACTCCAAATAAATAAAAAATAAACAGAAAAAACGTTATGTTTCTACCCCAAAAGAACATTTGACTTAACAGATATTATTTCCTCTTTAAGTAATGTCAAAAGTTTACATTACAAGATGTGTGATTCGTTGTGGTATTAGTTGGTGTAATGCTTAGAACTCTTTCGTATGTACATGATTGAATTCTTAGCAAGAATTTAACTTTTAAAATACTTTATGTATATGCATTATATGACTATTTATGTATTTGATCTTTCACTCTCAAAATCATTTAATAGTTCCTTTGTGTATGCCATGAGATATACACAAATTCTGTTTATACATAAAATTTATATGGGATTTCGTCTGTAGTATTTTTCTATTCCTTCTTTACATATGCTCCATAGACATTCTCATCTACTCATGTAGTTTGTACTTTTACTTACAAGGTGATGATGCCTGGTTTTGCTTGGGCACCTCCCACCTTTCTCTTGGGTTACAAGCACACCTCTCCAATATCCAGCAATCTACTGGAAATCTTTACCTGGATGCTTTGCAGTCACCCTGATCTAACAAAATGGAGGACACCTTTCATTCTCTGTAAAGTCTGCCCCTCCTATAGTGTATTCTCTGTCTTGGGTAGTGTTTCACCATTCACTTTGGCATCTAAGCTGGAGCTCAGAAGATCCTGCTCTACTTATCCTTTGTCATCATTCCATACATCCAACTGGTCATTAAGACCATCACACTGTATAGTGTGCTTTCTTCCTTCTACACGTCTTGTTAGAACCCTAGACCAAGTCCTCACCTTTTCTAATCTGTTTTATCCTAAGACATACATATGTATTTCTTGCAGTGAGGCTGGCCATATTACAGTGAATTCTACTGTGATATAGCTCAGGGTTCAGGGTAGGTTTGGAATTGCCATGAAGGGATTTATGTATTCTCTCTTAAATTTTCACAAGTCATTTTAGAATAAGTTGGGTAAGAGTGGAAACTGGGACACCAAGGGTGGGCCTGATGCTTGATGCAGTGGGATTTAGAAGTCTGTAAAAATGCTAAAGGGTACCCTCAAAAATGAGAAAAAGATGGCCCCTGGAAGTTAAACTTCATAATAGCTACTGATGAAGACTAAAATGTTCAGGTTGGGGGAAAAAACCACAGATTATTTGGAGATAATAATGATCAATTTTGATTTTCTGTCTTGATGAAATCTTTGAGTTACGCTCTCCCAGAACCATGAGTTATGCTTGGCAATTTCCTTAGCTGATTTTCTCTATTTTTGACAGTTTGATCAGATTTCTTATATTCAAAAATATTATCTGCCTTTGGGAATTTGACAGCTCTGTCCCTGTGAGGTGGCCCAAAGACAGTATGCTAACACAGTGAGGCAGCTAAGTAAGTAGGGAGATAGGTCTGAAGGATTTTTCAAGGAAGACCACAATATTTTAATTCTGAGATGTGTATTACACTCAATGTATTGGTTTGTTAGTTACCTGTAAATATGTTGCTTAGAGGACTTTGTAATTATTTTACCCTTGTTATCTTAGTCTTTCAGTAGAAGTTACTTAATCATCATAGCTGTGTTTAGCTGTTCTATGGGGGTTACAATGTGGACTAGTAAGATTGAGGTAACATAGATATGCATAGATGAAAGTAGGCATGGAATTGCAAAATCTAACTAAAGATGCCTGTTGATAGCAATGGATAGTGAGGTATTTTATAAGAAAATGTAATTTGCAAAGTGGGTGGATTTTAGGAGGCAAGACCTGTCCATGATTCTCCAGAGGGACATTCTTCTTTATTAAGGAACCATCTGGTTTCCTGACACTTTTCAACTACTTTCCCTCTGTCCAGCCAGTCTCTAAGCAAGTCATATCCCATACTTTCAGATTTTCCTTTATGAATAAAATAATGTGTCCTTCACATGTTTGAAATTCATTGTCATTTCCCATTACTTATGTTATAATCCACACTCCTCAATACGATATAACATGATACAGAGCTTGCTAATTTCCAGGCTATGAGTACTCTCTTTTGTACTTTCCATTATGTGAACATGTGCATGTGCGTGCACAGACACACACTCACACACATTCTACTGAATGACTAAGTTCTCTTTGATCATGCCAGTTCCTTTCCTTCTGTTGTAATATTGCATATGTACTTGTCTGAAATACATCTTCTTTTCTTAGATATTTCCTACTTATTGACCAGTAACTAGTCCTAGGAAGAGATGGATATATCTTTTTTTGTGTTCCTATACACTTGGGACATTTAGCTGCATTATACACTTTTAACTCAATTGTACTGTGGTAGAAAAAAAAAAGGTCCTGCGTAATACCAGTCATTTGAAGTTTGTTGAAAATTGCTAAGGGGCCAGTATAAAGTAAATATTTGTACATATTCTGAGTTTCCTTAAAAAGAGTGTGCATGATTTCACTTGTTGGGGATTAATTCCTATATATGTCCATTAGATTAAGCTTATTGTTTGTGCTGTTTTAATTTTTCATAATCTTTCTATTTTGTTTAAACTACAAATTAGACATATGTTAAAATTTACTGTTTAGATAATGCATTTATTTCTTCTTGTAGCTTTCTCAATGTTTGCTTTAAATTTTTGAGACTACAAGATACGTATAAGTTTAAAATTATATTTTCCTGGTGAATTTAAACTTTTATGTGATGATTTTCTTCATCTCTGCTAATGAAATCTGCCATAAAGTTCATTTTGTCTGATTTTAATATAGCTATATCAGCTTTTATGAATATCACTATACCATTATCCAGCTTTATTTTGGCTAGTTTTTCTGGTAAGTATTATTTTCATTCTTTTATTTTGAAGCTTTTTGTGTATTCACATTTTAGATATATCTGGAAAGCAGCATATAGCTAGATTTTAGAAATCCATTTGGATAATGCTTTGCCTATTTACTGCATTTAGCTTATTTACATTTATTGTAGTATCTGATATATTTGGGTTTATTTCTGCCATTTTAGTTCATCAGTTCCGTTTATCCCAGAAATCACTTCTCTCTTATTTGAAGTTCATATGATAGTAGCAAACTCACTTTTCTTGATAGTCTGATAAAGCCCTTTTCTTTCTCTAGCTTTTGATAATTTTTTTTCTGGATATACAATTTTAGATGAACAGGTATTTTCTCTTAGGATATTAAAAGTATTACACAGTCTTCTTGATTCTCATATTGCTAATGAGAAATCAGATGTTAATCCCTTCTTTTAGTTTTTAATGTTCTTCAATTTTATTATAATGTGTCTTTAAAAAAATTATCCACATTGGTATTTTATGACTTTCCTGAATCTTTGTGAAAGAAGCAAAATATAGTCTGTTATAAATAGGGTTTATGTAAGAACTACTATATTATCTTTTTAAAGAAGCCTTTGGCTGGGCGTGGTGGCTTGTGCCTGTTATCCCAGCACTTTGGGAGATGGAGGCGGGTGGATCACTTGAGGTCAGGAATTTGAGACCAGCCTGGCCAACACGATGAAGCCCCATTTCTAATAAAAATATAAAAAATTAGCTAGGTGTGATTGCCCGTGCTTGTAATCCCAGCTACTGGGGAGACTGAGGCAGGAGAATCACTTGGACCTGGTGGAGAATCACTTGGTAGGTGGAGGCTACAGTGAGCCGAGATTGTACCCCTGCACTCTAGCCTGGGTGGCAGAGAGAGACTCTTTCTCAAAAAATAAAATAAAATAAATAAATAAATAAACAAAACTAAAAAAAGGAGCATTTCACTGGCAACTGCAACCCATAATGATTTTACCACACCTTTTCTAGTTCTCATTTTTAAAATACATATTCTATAATGACTGCATACTGTCTGAAATGTGCAAAATGTAATTAGTAAAAACACTGAGGATTCTGGATTGTCTGTGTTTTATATATCTCATGTTCTCTACCAAATCATGGATACATGTTAGATATTTATTACATCCTTGTTGATATATATTTGGCAATATTTGGTGTCTGACCAGAAATTTAAATTAGTGGAAATAGCAAGATCTCTTTTAGTCTTCTGTTTTGGTTACTTGATCAAGTACAAAACTAAAACACATGTTAAATAACAAAGTAAATGGCAAAAAGTTACTGGGACTAGTGATTTACTACATATTTCTAGGTTTTTTAAATAAGATTATTACCATGTGGTAATCACACAAGAAGTCATCTTTGAGGTGGAAGAATGTTCCTTTTGGATTTCTGAGGCCAACCTTTGAAGTGATATATACCAAAATATTGTGGAAGCTATGTTTTTGTAGCTGAGTTCTTACTGTAAACTTTCTATCATGTAGTTGATTTTGAATTTTCCATTATAGTGCTTAGCTTAGGGAGAAATTTCTATTTAATTTCCATAGCTTTGGTGTTGGGTTCCAGAAACGAATGACAGTAAACCAAGTTTATTTCAATTTCAGATTATCCAGAAACTATTTGGTTCTTAGGCATCATAAGGTATGCTTTAAGTGTTGGTAAAATAGAAAGCAACCCATGTAATATGATTTAAGATTCTCTAATCTCCTTACCATCTGGAAAAATATTTCCCAAATTGTCTGAAACTTCCATGATTTCAATCAGTTTTTGAATTAAAAGAGTGGCTATCAAACTATGCTTTCATGAAACTCATGCAATTTGTAACTAACATTGAATGTTGGCAATTATCAGTTTTACATTTACTTTCCATTTGTTGTTTTTAATTGTTAATGGGTACTACTGCTTCTCTGTGCAAAATAAGGTTTCTCTCATTTAGTCACACACGCACGCATATACACACACACTCTGTATTTAAACTTGATAAATGAAAGTTTTGGAAGCCATAAAGAGCATCATGACTTCTAAGACCTTGATCAGCCAAGCAATGTGGGATGTATTAAAAACACACACACACACACAAACCCTTGTAAAGATAATTATTTACCACAAGTGCAAAATGAAGGTGCTAAAATACATGATTGTGAACAATTCCTTCTAATTCTCTGATAGACAGCTACTGGTAAAAGCTAACACATTAAATCATTTGTAAGCATTAATATGTAAGCACTAATTGATTTATCAGGTTTGTTAGCCAGGCAGGTCCTTCAAGCGGTGTTTTTTTCATAGGTAGGAATATTTTCCATGACAGAAAAAGCAGAGGTGCCTCCCAGTTAAGCCTTGTCATTAATGATGGACTCCTGAAAACTATGTTTTAACTTCTTGAGTCTGGCTACTTAGCCAGAACTGCTTGGGGGATGGTGAAATACCTGACCCAAGTTGGACCAGTGAGATTCTCTCTCCCTGGAATATGGATGACATAACCTAATTTTAACCTTATTGCATCCAATATCTTACATGTTAAAGCAAATATGTTTTATTTAGCCCCCTTTAGAATATAAAATGCTTTGGCAATATAACTTGCATGTAATTTTTACAAAACCATCTTCTGGATTCTCTTTTAAATGCTTTCATGGTCTAACCAATATTATGATCTAATTACGAAGCAGGAGTAAAAGTGAGTAAGAGGAAATAATTTTATGATGTAATTCTATTCTTTCTATGCATTTTGAAATATAAGTGCTAGGACACAGAACATGCAAAAGCTACAATGGAAGACTCACAGAGATGCGTTGTGTGGGCCACTCAGATTCCATGAAGATTGTTGCAGATGGTGACACGATATTTTTTGAAGTACTCCTGGTAACTTCTGAACAAAATGAAATACAGCATTTCTCTCCATTTACACAAAGGTTGTATTCCTGGACAATCAGTTACTTGTGCAAAGATGAGTTAAATTTTGTTTTTAAAAAAGTATAAAATGGACTTAGGGTTCAGGTAGAATCGTCGACAACTGTTACACGCCTTGATGGGCTTTCAGCATCTCAGGATTCTTCCTACCGTATGACAGTAGGAATCCTTCCAGTCACTGTGACACCAAAAATGTCTTCACAGATTTCAAATATTCATCCTAGGGAGGCAGCGTCACCCCTGCTGGAGTTTTTGAATTAGCCAATGATAGGATAGACCTGGTTTTTAGTGTTGCTAGAATTTTCAGTGAAAATTTGGAAACTAATCATTCAGTTCACCAAGTGCAGTACACAGCTGTGGCCACCTGCTGCTGAAGAAGAATGAGGCAGATTAGAGATGAGAGAAAGAGTTCTGCTCTTTCTAGGGTCCTGTGCTATTCTCTTACTCTCTAGCTCTCTTCAACCTCCCACTCCCCCGCTTCCATTTTAGCTTAGTTTGATTTCTTTCATTTGCAGTTAAGTGTATTTTAATGCACCCTTCTTCCCAAATCCAGGGGAACTTTGGGCTTTTCATGTTGACTTTAACTTCTTAGAGTAAGTGTAATTATTTGCTTATGTAGTTTTCTTCTTTTTTTTTTTTTAATTTTAGATTTAACTTCTAGGGTACATGTGAACAACGTGCAGGTTTGTTACATAGCAATACATGTGCCATGTTGGTTTGCTGCACCCATTAACTCATCATTTACATTAGGTATTTCTCCTAATGCTATCGCTCCCCCCATGCCCTACCCCATGCCCCTGTATATGATGTTCCCCACCCTGTGTCCAAGTGTTCTCAATGTTCAATTCCCACCTATGAGTGAGAACATGTGGTGTTCGGTTTTCTGTCCTTGTGATAGTTAGCTCAGAATGATGGTTTCCAGCTTCATCCATGTCCCTACAGAGGACATTAACTCATCCTTTTTTATGGCTGCATAGTATTCCATGGTGTGTATGTGCCGTATTTTCTTTTTCTTTTCTTTTCTTTTTTTTTTTTTGAGATGGAGTCTTGCTCTGTTGCCCAGGCTGGAGTACAGTGGCCAGTTCTCAGCTCACTGCAAGCTCCGCCTCCCGGGTTCACGCCATTCTCCTGCCTCAGCCTCCCAAGTAGCTGGGACTACAGGCGCCTGCCACCTCGCCTGGGTAGTTTTTTTGTATTTTTTTTTAGTAGAGATGGGGTTTTACCATGTTAGCCAGGATGGTCTCGATCTCCTGACCTCGTGATCCACCCGTCTCGGCCTCCCAAAGTGCTGGGATTACAGGCTTGAGCCACCACGCCTGGCCTGCCACATTTTCTTAATCCAGTCTATCACTGATGGACATTTGGGTTGGTTCCAGATCTTTGCTATTGTAAATAGTGCCACAATAAACATACGTGTGCATGTGTCTTTATAGTAGAATGATTTATAATCGTTTGAGTATATACCCAGTAGTGGGATCGCTGGGTCAAATGGTACATCTAGTTCTAGATCCTTGAGGAATTGCCACACTTTCTTTCACAATGGTTGAACTAGTTTTTGTAATTTTATAAGAATTTCTACTCTAGTTGAGTCTAACTGGTCCAGAAACTGGATGCTTAAGGCTCCTCTTATGTCTAATTTAGATCACAATTGCTCGAGCAGGTAGAACTGGGGCAAGGCAGGGTGTCATTTGCAAGGGCCTGGAGCTTTGATGTCTCCACATTCTTTTTCATTCCAGTGAGCCATTGTTGTGGGTAACCAATATCAAGAAAACATGCTTACTATTATATCTCTGATTCTTACACTGAATGTAATTAGACTAGAGAGCAGGAAGTTTGGAGTAAGAATTGATGTATATAAACATCAGTTTGTCCAAAGAGAGCTATAAAACTGGCTTTTGAAATACTACTTCCACATCTATTAATGACCTCAAAAACTTTTGGTTTTAGTATATTGTTTAGACTATGTTGAGGAAAGTGATTTTTTTCTATGATTTCAATTGTTAAGTATGCTTGTAGGCAGTGGTATTTTTAGTTTGTCCTTGAAATTATTTTAAGACCCATATCTGTTAGTTATATGTATATTATAGATCCAAGCATTTCAAAGGCATTGTTAGAACAATTTGTATACCGTTTTTAAAAATTTTGTTTAACAAATGAATATCTGCTTTTCTCTGTTCTTTCTACAACTACCATCAAAGTATTTTTACACTTTTTGTTTGTTTGTTTGTCTGATCCCAAGCACCTAAAAACAGAGCATTACACACTATAGGCATTTCAGGAATATTTGTTTAACTAATTCACCTTTGAATGAAAGTTGTTTTGTAAAACTGATCTCACTGCTATTTCCCCTTCAAATTCATAATGAGACATAAGTGAGTATGTGATAGGGAATGATCTGTATGCCTAGTACACATCTCTCCTTAGTGACACCTCCTGTTTCCTTCTGTATTCACTTAGATGAGGTGAATAGTAGCATTCAGGTAAATGTCTCATCTACTCAGGATCCAAAGACCCCTTCTGCTATTGCATAATAAAATTAATGGAATATGAACAGTGTACTACATCCCGGGATAAAGTTCCAATCATAGTCTGGGATAAAATTCCCAGTATATTGCATCATGGGATAAAATTCCCATCATAGACATAAAAGGAAAAACACATCTTTCTCAGATGACCATTGTATTGAGTTTGGCTTTCTGATTTTTGATCAATGAATAATAGGAAATAACTGATAGTTTATGAAAGCAGAAGCTGCAGTTGATATGTCTGATGCATCAGCTTTTATGGATTATATTGACTCAGCAATGTATTTTAACTGAGCACAGTCAAGATTGTGTTTGCATTTTATACAAATCACATACTTAAATATATATATATATATGTGAAGGAACACAAGAAAAAGGAAAATAGTATCATGACAATAATCCCCATGTATAATCCCTGAGAAAGTTAAATTCATGGCATGTTAAACTCTGAAAAGACATGAATTTAAATTATGATTAATAAATAAACATATTATGATACGCCAAGTATCTTTCATAAAAGTACTCAATATATAGTTATTGACTGGAATTTGACTTGAGTAGAAAAGATCTTTACCTTCCTGATCACGGAGAACACGGAGTAAAACGAGTTGCAGCCTGTTCATTGAAGGAGAAAACTAATGTAATCTAATGATCTTTGAGAACCCAGTTATCGCTCACACTCTTTGTCCAGCTTTCGTACCACATAGGCACGGATTCATTTTCAGCACCACTTGTGGGCTGTGTGACCTTGGGTAAGTCATTTTACTTTACTAAATGTCAATTCCTTCAAATGGCAAAATGAGATTAATAATTGTACCTACTGCATATAGATTGTGAGACTGTAATGGGATAGTTATGTGGGTACATTCATCAATGTTTCACACAGAGCTATCTATCCATGCATCAATTATTGTTAGTATGTTCATGAGGGCTGGTGAAATGAGTGAAACATGATTGGGATGTAAAAAAAAAATGAGTGTACTCCTGTGGGTAATGTGGCGGGTTCACCCTAGGAAGAAAAGCTGATAAACTGGCTGTGAGCAGTAGTGTTGGTAGGTGGCCATGTTCAAATCTGTCCTGGGATGAGACTAGAGTGTTGGTCTTTGCATGGATTTATGTTAGAACTAAATGTAAGTGCTTGAGTTTAATAATATCAAAAGCTCTCCAAAGGTTCTTAACTGCCTAAAGGCAGCTTTTAATTTTAAACACTGAGAAAAGTCAATCAGCCTACACCTAAAAATATGCATTGGGATGTGTTTTGCATGCATTAAAACCTAATTTCACATCTCACCAAGTTTAACTACTTTTCTGCTAAACTAGTCTCAGATTCTGGGTATTTTATTTATAATAGGGCAATAGTCTCTTATATAGGACTTTTAAAAATAACTCTTCCATCCATTTGTATATATGCTTTCGAAAATGTTGATTGTTTGAGATATTTAAAAATACAAAGTCCTTGATAAGAAACTTAAAAAAGTTATACACTAAAAATAAGGTTCCTTTCAACCCACAAAGAAACAAAAATTTAATAGATAGAAAAGCACAATTTTATTAAAATACATGTATTTTATGTAAATGGGCTATATTTTACATAGAATTTATTGCATGTATGTTTACCAAAGGAACCTCTGCCTCCCAGGGTGAAGTGATTCTCCTGCCTCAGCCTCCCCAGCAACTGGGATTACAAGCACGTGCCACCCCGCCTGGCTAATTTTTATATTTTAGTAGAGATGGGGTTTCACCATTTTGGCCAGCCTGGTCTCAAACTCCTGACCTCAAGTGATCCACCCAACTGAGCCTCCCAAAGTGCTGAGATTACAGGCATGAATGCCATGCTCACCCAGAGCCCTTGTTTCTTAAGTCTTATTGCTATCACTTTGCTTTGCTTGAAGACTTTATATAGGAGAATTTCATTTTTTAATTTGTATAAGTAGACAGGCAAGTTTATTTGCCTATGCTAATATTTCCAAATTCTAAGTAGAAAACTCAATGTGTGCAAGTCCGCAAAGCAAAGAAAAGGCACACCAGTCATGTCCCTTCCACATTTTTAAGTATGCAAATTGGGACAAGGAGGGCAAGAATCTTGGTTATAACCCTCCTAGTTTGGTATAATTCATTCTTTTAAAGGTCCAGCTTTCTGGTTCTAGAACTCAAACCAAAACAACCACTGAAATTTCAAAAAGAAAATAAAAGATATTTTAGTTAGTTCAATTCTTTACTCTGTGGGGTTAATATTAGCTGTTAGAATGTTTACTTTTTGATCCTAACAATTTTTTTTTAAAAGAATGTAAGCACATAAGCAGGACATGATGCCTGAAAAGTCAAGAGCATCTATCAGGTCTCCTGAAAGATTGTCTTCAATATGATGATAGGATTCTTTACCCTTTGATCTTCTCTTCTACCCTAATCCCATGTGCAGATGGCACGATACGCAAAAATCTCTCTGTAACTCTATTATAGCCTGGGATAAAAGGAAATAGCTCAAGAAGTGAAGAGTTTTATTCTCTCCTAATTCGAGTGTTCTAACTCCATCTCTACTACAGCTGCAGCTACTATGGCCAGATTTAATGCTTGTATTTCTTTAAAATACTTGACCTTTAGAAGATTCCATTCCAGGAATATAAAGTAACAAGATACTTTCCATATTTTCTTTAATAATGAGTTCATAGCAATAAAGATATCCATATAGTTCTCTTGACAGTTTCCTGGGAATTCTGTATAGTTATACACAACTTATACAGGGTCTTTGTTATGTCTAACATCCTTTAAAAGAGTAAGCTGGCGGGGCGCGGTGGCTCAAGCCTGCAATCCCAGCACTTTGGGCAGGCGGATCACGAGGTCAGGAGATGGAGACCATCCTGCTTAATACGGTGAAACCCCATCTTTACTAAAAATACAAAAAATTAGCCCGGCGCGGTGGCGGGCGCCTGTAGTCCCAGCCACTTGGGAGGCTGAGGCAGGAGAATGGCGTGAACCTGGGAGGCGGAGTTTGCAGTGAGCCGAGATCACGCCACTGCACACCAGTCTGGGCGACAGAGAGAGACTCTGTCTCAAAAAAAATAAAATAAAATAAATAAGGAAAACAATATTTAAAACATCCCTTTTCTTGAAATGAGAAGTGCCTTTGCTTTCAACTATATCCCCAGAGAATGAAATGAAATCAGTGGCTCTGGCAGATGTTAATAGTAATGGGTATCAGAGTAGATGGGGCCATACGTGAAATGATCCGGGTGCTGCTCTGCTGAATTAGCTCAATTTTCTCCTAAACGACAAGGAAATATTAAAGATACACTGTTGATGAGGGAAGTCTCAGGCAACCAGCAAGGATGTACTCCCAATATTCAAACAGAAAGCAGGAAAAATGCGTTCCAGAAGTTGGTATTTCTGTCTTCCGGTTGAAGTTGGTACGATCTCATCACATTGTATCTCTGTTTGCATACAGGCTGCAAAGAATTTTACTTTAAAAATATGTTTGTCAGTCTATTGTCAACGAAAGAACATACAGGACTTTAATTGTGACTCCTAGAGGTTTATTACTATTCCAGAGTTCTTTTTTAAAAGTGATCAGCTTGGCAGGGTCAGATTGCCGTAGCAAAAGTTTCAGTTCAGCTTGTCTTGGCAATGAAGTTTTGTAATTTGGACTAGGAAAGATTGCATTTACTTCTCCACTTGTGCCAAAAATAGCCCATAGCAACGTAAAAAATGGTCTCACCTCCAGCTGGCCCTGATCATCCTGAGCTAACCTGTTAGTGGCAAATGCAACCATGAACACCTATAGGCATTGCTAGTTAGATAGATGTAGGTGTATGTATGCTCCAGACAGAAATCTAAACTCTAAAATTGAGACTTCCCCCGAAGGAAGTAAAACAGTGCCTGTAAAAGTACGAAGTTCAGCAAGATTTTGATTGTTCATGTTATGTTCAGATAATGGAATTTTTCTGAAAGGTTGTTTCTTCTTGCGTATACCAAATGCAGTGCATTTTAGGAAAAACGTTTCAGAGGCAGCCTACTAGAACTACTTTCATAAAGTGAAATATTCATAAAGTGAAATATTCATATTAATATCTTGAAGAGCAATAATTATCTTTGTAACTGTGATATATCTAGTTTAATGCCACAAGATGCCACAGTTGACTTCAGTTAACTAAGAGGCGTATAAACTAATTTCTTGTACTGTTTTACATATTCAGCAATCTACATTATCATTACTTAAAGATGAAAAGAGGGAGTTGTTTCAAGATTAAATGTTAAAAGATGCAAACTATCATGCTCATTTAATTAAAGAAGCATGCAGATGAGTGTGTGGGAAGAATATCAACCTTAACATTGTGTGTTATACATAGTATCCTCCACTAGTTTTCATCACAGTCTCATTATCTAAAACTTTGCTTTTCTGTCTAAGTGAAAGAACACCTGCTCTTCATTTCTTACTGAGTTTGCTGTTTTCATTCGCTCTAGTAACATCTCTAATGACCAGTTGCCAAATTATATCGTTAAAATTGCACCATCAGCAGCCTAGATAGGCAATTATTTTTGAAAGAAGAAGGTAAGTCAAAGTGTTCAGAATTTGAGTCTGAGGTTTCTTAAATATGACCTTTGTAAGGAATATGCCTCCCTTAGGAAGATAAGTTGTAACATGAGCTCCCCACGATTCCGGGAACTGCGTGTGATTGCACAGGAAGATGTGCATGTCTAGCATGACAAAATATTCTGACAAAACCTAATAAGCAATTAGAAACAGTGCAGAGGTTTCAGATTTCAACTCTAACTTTGATTAGCTAGTATACTCGATATTATATAAGTGATTTATATGCATAGACACATTAAAGTTAGATGAGTTAAAATTAAAACAGTCAAATAAACCTCAGTGAGTGTGAATTTTCAGAACATTAAATAAAAGCAGCAGTGTTGGGATTTTATAAATTCCTGTAAAGTAAAACACTGTTTAAAATGATTTAAATAATACATATATTTGTATGCTTTTCAGGCTGTCTTGCATGTTCCTTTAAAACAAACCAAAAATCAAACTTTCTGCTTAGTTATCATGGCAGTATTTTGTAATTGTTTAAAAAAAGAAGAAAATCATTTTTTATTATGGATCATTTTATTAGAATAATGTTTCAATGCCACTTTTGGTGCCTAACTTTTTACTATGTAAAAATTGATGTTTTTTTACATGGCTGATTATCAGGTAGCATTTCACTATACTAGAATAAAAATTATGAAAGGCTAAAGTGAATACAAAAACCTCTAAGTTAATGAAATAGGAATGCATTTTGAAATAAAATAATAACTTAGGCAAGTTTAAAATTATTTGTATTCTGCAAGGTCAAAGAGTACTGCTGAACCCTGAAACAAGCATAATTTGATGTTGTTAATAACTATTCATAGCTGCAAAGCTTAGAATGATGGATTTTTTTAAAGAGAAATATGGCCCTATGGGAAAATTAGAACATATTCTCCTCCTTTTATTAAGGAGTATTCCAATAATTATAAATTACAAGTTTGCCATCTTCTCAAGACATAAAACAGTATTATATCTTGTAGAAGGAGAAGTTAATGGGGTTTATGTTAAATGTCTTTTCACTTTTTTGCTACCATAATCCTATGAAAATTATTTATTTTCAAATGTAGAGAGATTTCTTTATTTCATTAAATTTATAAATCTATGTAGGAATATGGTATTTTGATATAAAAGCAGTTAGGATTTGTTTCTTTTGTTTTTGTAGACTGTACAAAAACTATCTATAGCAAATAGATACTAGACAGGTTTTTAATAGTTAATATGATTATTGATACTAAACAACCTATACTAGAAAAATCATTTTTTTCTCAAACGTAAATCTTTTTTATTTGGCTCTTTAATGTTTCACATATAGAAACATTGCATTTTTTTCTGCAGTAAATTTGTGTAAATTATCTTTCTGTATAATTACCCAAAAGGAAAAAAATCTTTTGTGTATATTTTACTTCTGTCAGTTGTTACTTTTTATAAAAGTAAAAATCCCTAGAAGATACTTAGCAAATAATTTTAGGGGTAGGATTCCTCTTGTTGCAATTACAAAGTTTAAACCTTAAGAACTAGTAGACTTTAATTTTCCTTAAACTTTATATGCATTTATCTCTGATTAAAAGAAAATTATTGAAAAATGCATTTAGTATACAATTATGCTTGTCTGATAGAATCTATTTTCCAACCTTCCCCTCTATGTTGCCCGTCAAGAGTGAAAATATGGTATTAAATGCTTTTGTGTATTTAGTTAAATTGTTAATTTTATCACTTTTCATTCGTTAGAATTTTAAATTTCATTATGTTAAGCAGAAACATTAAGAGGCAAATATCTAAACCGAGTTATCATGCTTTTCATTTCAGCAGATCTGTGATCAGTTATATTTGTTATCCCAAAGATAGAAGGTTAATACTGTCTCCTTTTTAAAGTAATGATGTTGAAGTCATTTCAGTATATTTTAATGTGTTCCCATTTCCAGCCATGGGTAGTTCTCTAGTACTTTGAGAAAGTATGTCTAAAATAATCATGTTTATCAGCTCAGTAGATATACCAGTCAAAATTCTGCTTTACCTCTAAGGACTTCATAGGCCTATTACAGAAGATGCCAAAACAGTTTTGTTCTTTTATCTCTAAGTTCATCAGGTCTTCCTAATGAAGCCTCTGTATTCAAAATCATTAACAAATAACATTTTATTCCAGCTTTAGCCAAGGCTCTCAATCAGTCTGCAGAATATATACTGAAATGGTGAGAAGGTGGCAAGTTAAATTCAAAAGATACTATCAATGAAATAATTCCCCAAGCTAGATTTTTACAAGGAGAATCCAAACAATCCTCAATCATTCTGCAAGACACCTTGAAAGGAATAACACCTTGAAAGGAATAAGAATCTAAACTCCTAGGATCTTTTTTAAAAATGTTGGGCTGATCACAAAATTAAACTGATCAAATAGAGTGAATCCACCAGTATGTGCCTTCAAAAGGATTTTTCTCATGTATATTTCTGTACAAAACACTCTCTTCTTGAAATGAGTTAGCCAGTGTTGGTGTAGGATAGAGGAGCTAAATCACTATAAAAACAACTCTAATTAAAAAGAATGGGCCTTAAGAGATTTAAGGAGCCCTTTGAGAACAGGAAACGTAGAACTAATTTTGAACATATTGTTATTTAAGCATCCATGAAGTCATTTCTTGAGATCCCATAGTCAGTGTAGGAGAAACTTTAAAGTTTTTTTGCATCTTTGCTATTCGTGAACATCTGATTATTGTGAGCAGCTTGACTAATGCAGACACTCAAAACCTTATCTGATAACGTTGCATTTGTTCCCTTTCTTAATCAGTCTGACTTTTGCTCAGTATTCAAGTTAAACTTCGAATTCTCATATCACTAGAAACCTTATTCCAAAAGTGAACCCTAATCAAAGACACTTCCAGAAAAAGATAAGAGTTTCTAGTTATCTACAAAATGGAATTTGGTTGCCTATATAATTCATCCTACTAAATAATCAGTCTGTTTTATGATAGTTTGGTCAAGCTGATGAACAGTAGTCGTTAGAAAGGGAGAGGTTGAAGATATAAGAATATTGGGAAATAATTACTAGAACCAGTCCCTTTCATAGGCAGGAGATAATAGGATCTAGAGAACTAGTGTAGAGATGACCACATAGAAGAAGGCATGGTATTGTTTTCCATTGAAAAGGAAGAAAGGAAGAGTAGAGGTGCAGGTTAATATGTAGTAGGCGTGGCGGGACACAGAAGCGGTTCCTGTCTGAGACCTTCTCTTTTGACTGTTACATTGGAGGCAGGTCTTTAGCTCAGAATGAAGGGATGGTAGGTTGGGTAAATAATGAAGGATAGTAGGAGATTCATGGGAGGTTGTGGATAATGTGAAATAGTTGTGTGGACAATGAGCAAAAGAATAGACTTCAAAAATACAGAATGCACATTGGGAAAGGTAAAGGAGTCTGATTTAATTGTGAATTGAAGCCTACCCTAGAGTGAGAAAAGTAATGGAATTTGTTTCTTTTTAGGCAACCAGTAGTGTCTGTTACTTGTGGTGGCCAAGGGTAAGACAAACTTGAAGTATGTGAGTATGCATTATATTCTGTCTGTTGATATCTATGGGTTCTGGAATTCATTTTATTAACCCATAGATATCAACAGACAGAATATCTATATATGTATAGATATATACATATCTAGATCCACCCAGAGTTTGTTCAGTTCCACAGTTAATTCTGTAGCTCGATGATGGTAGGATTCTAATTCTTTCTACCTTTCTGAAAAGAAATCCTTTCCGTATTGTCCTTTTGTTTTGTGATTCCAAAGACTTGTCCTCTTAGAATCATAAAATAATGGGTAAGAAGCATTGTGTTTTGGTAATGAGTAAGAAGTATTGTGTTTTCAAAACACATTACCCAATGGGAAAGAAGAGAAGTGATTTATTAAACAGTGTGAGTAAATCCCTCCCAGAAACTCCATAACTGCCATCTCCTAAAATATAATTGGTCAGAATTATATCCTATGCTCATAACTAAACTCATGACTTGGCAAAGTTGGGGAAGCCCCCACGATTAGCTAAGAACAATGTATAATTACTTTCTGGGGCTAGGAGAGGTACAGCCTACGCTAGAGTATGAAAAAAGCTTTGTTTTTTTTAAAGGCAACTACCGGTATCTGTCATTTGTGGTGGTCCAGGATAAGACAAACTTGAAGTATGTGAGTTTGCCTTATGTTTTGTCTGTTGATATCTCTGTGGCATTGAGCAATTTAATCAGATCTTTTAAACTTCAATCTTCTCACTTACACAATTGTGATTTAACTTATGCAAAATGTCTGTCCCACAAAAAGAGCTAAATACTTGCTTCTTTTCTCTTTCATTCTTTCTTTCTTTTTATACTCAGGTATTTAACATAAGCTGAAAGTCACTTTTTTTTTAAAACTATTATGCTGACATTTAACTTTGCTGTTCCTGTGCTTGACCATAAAGATAAATGAAAGAAGAGATTATGGGAATAAAATGTGAAGATTGAGCATGGGTCTTTTTGATTCCAGAAGCCTTAATTTTTAATACTCCTTTCAAATAGTCTCAGAAGTCTCTTACAAGAGAATTCTCTTCTAACGACATTCATTGTGAAAGTGAAAGAACGTTCAAAGTTTTACAAACAAGGATTTTATATTCCCTGTAACTCTAGCCAAGTACCTAAGATAATGCAACACAAATTCATCCTATAATCATTTAGTTTTTGTTCTAAAATGTGCTTTAGAAGTCATCTAATCTAAATCATTCACTTTCAGGTGGAGAAACTAAAGATAATTGTGATACAAAGTTATGAGTGACTAAGAAGGTGAGAACTTGTAGCTTCTTAGAACTCCAAGTCTAGGATTCCTTTGACGTCTACCACACCACTCTGAAGAACTCATTGTTTTTCATAACAAATGCAGTAATTTATGAAAAAATGTTAAATCCTCTTAGACAGTACTAGGAACAATTCTCCCCCTCTCTCTCTATATATATGTATAGGGATATATAGGGATATGTATATATATAGGATATATAGGATTATATAAGATACTAATCCATATATATGGATTATATATGGATATATATGTATCCCTATGTATATATGGATTATTAGTATCTTGCATTTTGTGAGCCAACTGAGGCATGAGAAGTCAAGTAACTTGCCCAAGGTTTCATGTAATAGCAAATATTATTACAGCTATGTGGGACGTTGAGCAAGTCACTTGATCTCTAATGCCTCAATTGACAACATTGCTAATATAAGATATTAATTCCTACATTACAGAATTTTCTAGAACTTTCAGTGAGATAATTATTCACAGTGCATCTTGTTTCTGATATGCTATGGAATAAATTGGCTTTTGTAAGTTACTTTAGGAGGAGAATCACTAATTTTGTAATACTATCTTTGGGGAAAAAAAGAAAAACACATTTTGAGTTTCTGACAACTGATTTATAAACTCATTTCTGGAAAACACTCTATGAGGTGGGAACTGCTAATACTTAAATTTAAAAGAGTCATTAGAACAGATTACCAGTGAATTATTTGAATGGGTTAGTCAGATGTTATGTCTTAAACCATACCTGTCATTGGTTATAATTTCTTTTTTTTTTTTTTGCTATAATGTGTCATACCTATATTGGGAATAAGCAGTGGCATCACTAGCCTGGTTCTGAGGAACCCTTTCATCATCCTTTTCCAGCAAACCCTGAGGATTCCTGTCTTTCATCTCTACACATTCTTCAGGGAACTTATTTTGGCCTTGAAATAAATCATTTCTCACTGTATCTGTTTTCCAATGTGTTTTATTTGCTGTTTTATTACTCTTCCTTAACAGAGGAAAATAATATTTAGTAGACATATAAAACTAACAGAGAGTAGGAAATTTATGTTCAGTGTTTATAAGATTTTGGAGAAATCTGAAAGCAGGCTAAGCAAACAAAGGAAATGAAAGACATTTGCCAGTCCATATTCCTTAAGAATTATCGAGTTTTGAGAAACTTGTATTAAAATTCAGAAACTACTCAACATACATTTTCTCTTATAACAAGTATGTTTTCTGTGTCAAACTTCCTTTTGAACTTATCCAGATTATTTTAGAATCTCCTTCATTTCCTTCTTTCCCTCCTTATATAAAAATGCTCTGGTTTCTTAAGCTCTTCATTTAAATCTTACTGTTCTTTCTAGCTAGTTCTTTTCACTTCCAAATTTTCTATTTGAAATGGGGAAAGCCTCTGCTTCTACTTTTTCAACAACCCTTCTTTTCCAAATTCCTTGTGATTGCTGCTGTCACTTGCCTTCTCTAGGATTCCTGACCTCCCAGCTTTAACTGCAGAAATGACATCATTGTGCCAAATCTCCTTGTCCTGTGGGCACCACCAAGCTGTCTGCTCCATTTCTCTGCCCACTCTTTTATTTCCTGATTTCTGTGATCCCACTCTTTTCATCCTTCTGCTGTTTCTTTGATTATTCTTCTGTCTCTTTCACCAGATCCTTTCTGTCCTTCTGTCCCTTAAACATGGTTACTTCATCAGTTTCAAGTCTAGCCTTCTAATTTTTTATGTTTTCTGGCATACCTCATCTATTCACAGGTCTTCAACCTTCATCCAGGAAAATAATTCCCGCTGAATATCTAGCCTAGTCTTCTTTCAAAGGTCCAATTTTCTAATTGCTTGCCTAGTATTTCTGCTTGATTAGCCTGCTGTCAACCTAAACTGAGTGTGTCTGGGAAAAAACACATTTTTCTGTTCTTAAGTCTTGCTTACTCTGTTAACTTCCCTGTATATTTCAGTGACTCCAGAACTCTCACTTTGCAAAGGCTTAGAACCTAACAACTGACTTTTCATTGTTTGCCTTCTCAAGCCCCATATCCCTTTGTCTTGTAGTTGATGATAGTTATTTCTTGACAGTATCTCTTGCATTTACTCTTCCCTTTTTTTCCTGTAAGCTATTTTACTAAATCCTCATTAGATAATATTTGTCTTATTACAGCAAATTTTTAATTCATATCCTCCATCCGACCTTTCATTCCAATTCTTATCTCTTTTGCATACTAAGGTCAAATTCCCCTTTCTAAAGTACCCCTCGAATTATGCCATTATGAACAAAATCTTAGATGACTCCTATTGTAGAAAAAAAATAATCTCCTTAGTTGCTCATTAAAGACTCTCCCCGGCTGGGCACGGTGGCTCATGCCTGTAATCCCAGCACTTTGGGAGGCCGAGGCAGGTGGATCATGAGGTCAAGAGTTCGAGACCAGCCTGGCAAAGATGGTGAAACAGTGTCTGTACTAAAAATATAAAAATCAGCCGGGTATGTTGGTGGGCGCCTGTAATCCCAGCTACTTGGGAGGCTGAGGCAGAGAATTGCTTGAATCCAGGAGGCAGAGGTTGCGGTGAGCCAAGATGGCACCACTGCACTCCAGCCTGGGCTGCAGAGTGAGACAACGTCTCAAAAGACTCTCCTCAGGGTAAAAGCAGCCTACCTTCCTATCTTTATTTTTCTTCTTAAAATGACCCTCTGCTGCAGCCTAACTGGATCAGTCACTATCCTCAAATGCTGAAGTTCTTGATGGTGCCCTTGCCAGTAACCTCTTTGTTCTGCTCACAACCAACTCAGCCTGTAATACGGAGCTCATTCTCACATCTCCTGCAAAGCCTTCCTTGACCGCCCTGGCCGTAAGTAATCTTTGTTTCCATAAACTAGGATAGCATTTTTTAAACTTTTATTTTAGGTTCAGGTGTACATATGAAGGTTTGTTGCACAGGTAAACTCATGTCATGGAGGTTTATTGTACAGATTATTTCAGCACCCAGTTCAGCCCAGTATCCAATAGCTATCTTTTTTCTGCTCCTGTCCCTGCTCCCATCCTCCATCCTCAAGTAGACCCCAGTAAGAACATGTGGTATTTGGTTTACTGTTCGTGTATTACTTTGCTGAGGGTAATAGCCTCCAGCTTCACCCATGTTCCCACAAAAGACACAATTTCATTCTTTTTTATGACTGCATAGTATTCCATCTCATCTGTCATTCATGGGCATTTAGGTCGATTTCATGTGTTTTCTATTGTGAATGGTGCTGCAGTGAACATTTGTGTGCATGTGTCTTTATGGTAGAATGAGGTACATTCCTCTGGGTATATACCCAGTAATGGGATTGCTGAGGCAAATGGTAGTTCTGCTTTTAGCTCTTTGAGTAATTGCCATACTGCTTTTCACAATGGTTGAACTAATTTACATTGCCACCAACAGTGTATCAGTGTCTAAGCCTTCCCGTTTCTCTACAACCTCACTAGCATCCGTTATTTTTTGACTTTTTATTAATAGTCATTCTGACTGGTATGAGATGATATCTTGCTGTGGTTTTTATTTGCATTTCTCTAATCAGTAATTCTGAGCTTTCCTTTCATGTGACTGTTGGCCACATGTATGCTTTCCTTTGGTAGGTGTCTGTTCATGTCCTTTGCCCACTTTTTAATAGGGTTGTTTGTTCTTTTATAAATTCAAGTTCTTTATAGATGCTGGATATTAGACCTTTGTCAGATGCATAGTTTGCAAATAGTTTCTCCCATGCTGTAGGTTGTCTGTTTACTCTGTTGATAGTTTATTTTTCTGTGCAGAATCTCTTAAGCTTAATTACATCCCACTTGTCAATTTTGTTTCTGTTGTGATTGCTTTTTGTGTCTTTGTAATGAAATCTTTGCCTCCTCCTATGTTCAGGATGGTATTGCCTTGGTTGTTTTCCAGGGATTTTATAGTTTTGGGTTTTACATTTAAGTCTTTAATCCAGAAATTCATTTTGCAGGGAGTCATGAACAGGCATGACAACCTGTTTCATTGTTAACTTGAACTTTTTTTAGAATTGAATTTTCATGAAGTAATTATATTTTAAACTTTACTGTAGATGTGCTTATTTCTCATTACCTAATTAGAATAAAAGATTTTAAAGACAAGGGCCATGTTCATTCAAGTCTCACTAACTGGTTTTTTAATGTACATGAAATTTTTAGGGATTTGACACTGAATCAAACATAATCATGTCTACAGATAGTGCCACTCTCTTGGGACAGAGTGGTAGATAAACAATTAAATGCTGGAGGTTTTAAAAATATTATAATAGACGTTATGTGGGCTATAGTTAATATAAAAAGGAGAGATGATTAATATTATGTGAGGTGTTTAGGAAAGGTCACAAAGATAAGTCTGGAAGGGCTTTAAACAGAGGGCAGGACTTGAGATGAGTCTTTCTATTGTATCGTGTGTCATTCTTGTAAAGTGCTGTGAGAATTGGAAAGGAAGGGAAGAGCCTAGTTGGATGAGGAAAGATTTCACAAGAAAGCTAGCCTCTGATACACACAATTTCCACTGAAGCAGAATGCCCAAAACTTCGAGTCATTTTTAGGAAGAAAGTAAACTGTCCAATTTGACTGAAGTATAGGTGTTTTATTGGTGGGTGGGTGAGTGATAAAAATAAAAATGATATAATTACAGATAATGTGGATTTAATTCCTGTTATTTTCCTATTCCTATCTAAAGTATCTTTAACTCAGGCCTTCTACACACAGCTGTTAAAATAAAACCCTTCTGCATACTTTTTGAACTTTCAGTGGAAGAAAATATTATTTGACTTTGGCTTTTTGAATTTATAGATTGTGTACTGTACTTGGTGGCTCCAACTCTATATAATTATTATGAAACAATCTTAAGGTGATCAACTGCCTTTTTATTACCATTGGATATACAAAGTTCTCTCCAACAATTTTTAAGAGAGGTAGGATGATTAAAAGAAGTGCTATTGAATGCTAGGAGTAGACAGCTACTAGAATTGGTCATAATTTTAAAAGTTAATTATGGCCACAAAATTTTTTAAATTCATATGTGATAAGTCTAAACATAAAGAAATAATGACATGAGAAATATTTTATTGTTTCTTACATAAATGTAGTCCTGTAAGGATTTTATTAAAAAAGAAAAACTAGTTTTGAGGCAAAAGCTATATAACATGTAAAGTAGAATAAATGAATCCATTTGAATTGTTTGTAAATTGTGTAATTAAGCTGCAAAATTACAGTTAATTCACTTATTTTTACATCACTTTAGTGTTATTTCTTGGCTATTTCCTTTGATGGACAAGGAGATTATTAATCTTTTGAAGCACTGCTAAATCATACGTGTTTTTGAAAATGACTTTCTGGATGGCAGGCCGTAAGAGGCCTTGGCCATTCATTTATTCTCCTTTTTATTTGCACTCAGTTTTTTATCACTTGCTGTAATAACCATGTGATATGTATGAATACCACATTTCTCTATTTAAAAATATCATTTTAGTTTTCTAAACCAAACCAATTTAGGTTTTAAGTAGCCTGTGATAGTTGCATGAAGAATCAATGTGCTACTTGCCACATAGTTAAATTTACAAGGTCAAGATCTTGTTTGAAATCAATCCGGTGTATTCTATTTGAGCTGAACCTGATAAAGACATGCATAGTGAAACTGCAGTTGCCTCATGGGGTTTGTACTCTCAATGCCTGACTTTGGTATAATTGAGAAGCCAAATGAAAATCCTACTACTGTCGATTTTGTTTTCCCAGGGAAAATAGAGATAAAAGGCAAAAGACTGTTTAGAAACTTTTAGAGTATAGATTTACATTTAAATTTACTTATAATAAGCAAATATTACTTCTGAGATTTGGAAAGAATACAAACTTCCAGAAAAAGTACCGAGGCAGAATATAATAGGATAGAGGGTCTTGGGGTAAGGCACACATAGGTGTTTTTTTTTTTTTTTTTTTTTTTTTTTTTTTTTTTTTGAGATGGAGTCTCATTCTGTCGTCCAGGGTAGAGTGCAGTGGCATGATCTCAGCTCACTGCAACTTCCACTTCCCGGGTTCTAGTGATTCTCCCACTACAGCCTCCTGAGTAGCTGGAATTACAGGTACCCACCATCTTGCCTGGCAAATTTTTGTATTTTTGTAGAGAGGGTTTCACCATGTTGGCCAGGCTGGTCTTGAACTCCTGACCTCAGGTGATCTGCCTGCTTTGGACTCCCAATGTCCTAGGATTATAGGCATGAGTCACCATGCCCGGCCAGGTTTGTCTTAACCTATCTTTTTATTCACTCTGTAAGCCTGCCTAAGTTCTTGTTAATTTCTCTCATTTCTAAAAGGTATTGATAGTTCCTACTATCACTTCAGAAATATATGTAAAATGTGTGACTTAGAAGGTACTTCAGAAAGTTTCTTTTCTTGTTAAATTATCATTATTATTTTGTTTTAATAGGTTTTGGGGAACAGGTTGTATTTGGTTACATGAATAAATTATTTGGTAGTGATTTCTGAGATTTTGGTGCACGTATCATCCAAGAAGAGTATGCTGTACCCAATGTGTAGTCTTTTATCCCTCACCCACTTCCCAACCTTTTCCCCAAGACCTCCAAGTTCATTGTACTGTTCTTATGCCTTTGTGTCCTCATAGCTTAGGTCTAACTTACGTGTGAGAACATACAATGTTTGGCTTTCCATTCCTGAGTTACTTTATTTACAATAATGGTCTCTAAATTTGTCCAGATTGCTGAAAATGCCATTATTTTGTTCCTTTTTATGGCTGACTAGTATTGCCACATTTCTTTATTCTGCCACATTTTCTTTATTCACTCATTGATTCATGGGTATTTGGGCTGCACAGAATGATTTCTATCAGAGATACTATTATTTAGGCAATGATTAGTGATGGGAAAAGATTACATCTAGATTCCTCCTTTGCTTTGATATTTTGACCAAGGATCTTGGGTTGTGAAATTGTTATTCAGTTGCTTTTATCACGTTTTAATATTGGAATACTGTTTTTCTGATCTTAACATGGACAACAATAGCATCAGGAGTGGTTGAGTTTCTAAAATAAGAGGAAAACCATCTCTAATTCTTTTATATCAGAATGAAAAAAATCGAACTACATTAATGGGTAAACCCTTTAGAAATGTAGTAAATGAAAATGAAAAGAACATTTAAAAATATTGTTGACTGAATTGGCTTGATATTTTTTATATAGATAGTCATTCTTTCTTACTGAAAAAATAGATAAATAAATGATTTTGATAAATAGATAAATATTTTGCTGTGAATGGGTAGATAAATGATTTTGCTGTGAAAAAATGCTCCACATATCTGTATACTGCTTTTCAAGTACGTTACCAAAAAGCCAGAGGGTAGGGGTAGGTTCAATTTCTATACATTGCAATGTGTGCTTCTTTTCAGTTGTGTAATCTCAATGGTTGGGCATGATTTTCCCTGCGATTTGAGGGAGGCAGAGTAGCAGTTTCACAAGCCATTGAATGGTACCTGTCAGAAAGCCTAGATGCAGAATCAATGCATGAACTCGGGTGATTTGTATGGTTCCAACAGTGACAGAGGTAAGGGCTTGGTCTTGAACTGACATTTATTAATCTTGTGTCCTTTGACGACTTACATTTCTCCAAGAGTAGCTCTTCACCCATGAAGTGAAAGGACATAAACACTTGCTCTACCTTGCTGGATTGTTGCAAAGCTTATATACAATGACTAAACATGAAGCAAACTATGAGTCATCGGCGGGTGCCTAGTGTAGCTTCTGTTCCTGTCTCTTTAAAATGGATCTAGGCCTGGCATGGAGACTCACGCCTGTAATCCCAACACTTTGGTAGGCTGAGGCGGGCAGATCACTTGAGGTCAGGAGTTCGAGACCAGCCCTGCCAACATGGTGAAATCCCTTTCTAATAAAAATGCAAAACTTAGCCAGACGTGGTGGCACAGGCCTGTAGTCCCTTCTACTCTGGAGGCTGATATGGGAGAATCACCTGAACCTGGGAGGTGGAGGTTGCGGTGAGCCAAGATGGTGCCACTGCACTCCAGCCTGGGTGACAGAGTGAGACTCTGTCTAAATAAATAAATAAAATAGATCTGATTGGGGACACTTTGGTAGGGGGGAGGGGAGGAGTTTGTTATTTTTACTGAAAATAGAGGTTCAAAGGGAAAAGAATGTTTAGAGACCTTCAGAATGTACATTTCAATTTGAGTTTTGATTAGAATACCTATGATCTGCAAGTGTTATTTCTGGGAATGGAATAGAACTGAGGCAGAGTGTGACAGATTAAGAAGGACTTTGGGTCAGGTGGACGTGGGTTTGTGTCTTGGCCTAGCTTGTTAATTTCTCTCATCTCTAAATGATACTCATCGTTCCTACAATTCAAGAATATTATCAAGAGAACTTCTATTTCTGATGTACTATGTTTTGCTCTTGATCACTCACTCTGGCTCTCACTCATGTTATAGAAAGGATCTAAGGTGCTGTGACTCCACATAATAGTCATAAGACGGAAGAGCCTAGTTTTGTAGTTATTCATAGTTACTTCTTATGAATATCATATCATACCATTAGGCCATCTATGTTACCCCCTACCCTCCTTTAGGTAAGGTAGCTCCACATATCTCCTGTCAGTATTCATGGAGCTCAGCTGTGTCTACTTTTATCTTCACAGTGGGACAGCTAGATCATCTTCTAATACCTTGTAGGAGGTACCAGTGATGGCCTGGAACACGATGGCAAACCCCAGGGCTGAGGAAGTCCTGGTAGAATTCTAACGAGGTTCCTAATGAATTCTTCAAATGTTTAGGTACAAGTATCAAGAGCTAATTTATTTAGCCCTGATATATTTAAATTCTGGAGCTTTAATGAGTCCAAAGCCACAGATGTAAATCAGTATGTATACCATATTGACTTTTGAAGATCTGATACAAGAACTTGAGACTCGCTGAACGTACACCCAGATGGTTTACTTTGGATGAAGAGATACAAATTTCTACAGAGTTGGCCCTTTTGGTTAAATAATGTTATCAAACAAAATTTGTATACCTAACTTGGGTCCTTTAAAACCAAGAAACAAGACAGTGTAGACGACAACCAATATGCTATGTAATCTGAAAGTGCTATCATCTTTCCCTATGAATCCTACTATTTATTGTTGTAATTGGCTCTTATGTTTTCATGATGTTGTGAGTGGTTAGAGAAGAAGTAATGCATTTAAGAAATGCCTGTCCTATTCCGCCCAATTCACCAAAAATTTTTTTCCCCAAAGGATTAATACAGTATAGGTTTCATAACCATAATTTATTTTTTAATTGAGGCTTATTTTTCTGAAACTACTGAAGTGTATCCTTTGTTTCCCTAGCCAATAGTTTATATTGTAACTACTAATTTCTACTTTGATATTATTGACAGGTGTTAGCAAAGTGAATTTATAGGTTCTCGACTGTAGAGGGGTATCAGCTGGTTTATTTCTTATTTATAAAGATGATCTATTAATTTACTTTCTAACCATGAATGGAAGCCATAATTTCCTTCATGCTTTCCCTCCTGGCTAAAAATCGTAATTAGTTATAACTCCAGAGTATTGCAGAGTGACAGTGATTTTGAGAACACGTGGATCATTCGAATCTCGTAAGTAATGGTATTGCTCAACTTTATTACACAAATGTAAAAGATTAAAAAATTAAGCATTAGAAATAAATTCTGTATTTAATGGGGGATTAAATTACTTTAATGGTTGAGGGAATTGCTTCTATGGTCTAGATTGAAAGTGAGCTTCAGATTTTTGCTGCTTTCTGCTATCACTGAGATCACACACATTTTTTAAAAGATTAACAATGCGGTTACACGTGGCAGTCATTCAAGAAATATTTGTTAAATTAATGAAGACATGGGGAATGAAAGAATGAATGAAAATTAAATGTCATTCCAAGTTCTGTCAGTTTCAGAATGTGTATCATTTCTATCCGAAGTTGATGTTCCTAAACATTTATGAAGTTTTGGTATCTAGTTTCGGCAGAGGAAAGTCTTGAAATATCTTTTAAACACATCATTGTGTTAAAACTCTCATATGGTAGAATTTACAAGATAAAATTTCAGTTACTTTACGTGTTAAGAATTAAACAACATTGAATCAAATTGCTCTTTGTGGAGCTCTTCAATTAGCCTGCAAACCTATGCTTTTCCTTGATACTTAAATCTGACCTTAGATTGATTTCCTCAACAAAAAAAGTGCAGGAAGGTAAAAAATAAGCCATAGAGTCACATACGGCTTGAACCCCTGTACCTTAGCTGTGCGACATTGAGCTAGGTGATTCCCCCATGCTCCATATTGTGTATTTAGCTATGCCTAAGTAGCAAGAGCCTGGCACATTGGAGCCTCACCCTAAATAACAGCCATTAAGGTAGCTGTTGTTATTGTTACTGTTGTTATTAAGGGTTGTATTATGATATTTTTAGAGCATACAGTTAATAACATCTAACAGTTGTAGCTACTTGATATTATGCATTAATTTGAATTTCTTTTTTATTGTAAAGTATAACAAATCCATTTCAGAAGATTGTGCATGAATTACCCCAGATTGATGTGCTACTTTTAAAAACTTTCATGTCCTAACCTAATTTTCAATAGCTTCTTATTAGAATGAGTAGTTTATGATAGACTAGAATAAAGACACCCTAAAGGCCCTGTGAAATTTAATATGCATATTTATTATAGAAAAGAATCAAGACAAACTTAATTTGATGTTTTCCCTTTAGTTGTTGAGATATAAAATTTGAGTTCAGTAAACAATAGGTACCTGATATCTCTTTCATAGTTGAACATAAAATCAGATTTTGGTATAAAAATGCAAACAGGTTAAGATTTTTAGCTACACTTGCTTAGCTTTACATTTTTAATCGGCCTACTCAACGATGTTAAAATGTTTATAGATTGGGCTGGGCACGGTGGCTCATGCCTGTAATCCCAGCACTTTGGGAAGCTGAGGCGGGTGGATCACCTGATGTCGGGAGTTCAAGACCAGCCAGACCAACACGGAGAAACTCCGTCTCTACTAAAAATACAAAAAATTAGCTGGGCGTGGTGGCCTATGCCTGTAATCCCAGTTACTTGGGAGGCTGAGGCAGGAGAATTGCTTGAACCCGTGAAGCAGAGGTTGTGGTGAGCCAAGATCGTGCCATTGCACTCCAGCCTGGGCAGCAAGAGCATAAACTGTCTCAAAAAAAAAAAAAGCTTATAGATTAATATATATAGTCTGTTTCTTTCCTCACACATAAATATATCATTAATTATAAATCATAATACATATCAGATTAACATACACATATAATGTAATATATAATGTAAATATATAATGTACAGATATGTATATTTACATATATACACATGTACATTATATATGTATATATGTAAATATATGTATTATGTTACATTATATGTACATATATAATGTAAATGTATGTATTATGTGTATGTATGTGTGTATGTACATATACACTAATATGTGTATGTATATATACATATATAATGTAAATATATTGGTATATATGTGTGTATAATTTACTATCTAAAAGATAAGGTGAAATAACAATTGGCAAATAAGCAAATGTAACTGCAGTATAATATTTATATTGAAGAGAATTCTAATAATCAGTGGTTAATTTTAGACCTTGCCCCCCCGTTTTTGAGGCAGGGCCCTCAGAATCTGGCAATGTGGGTTTGGACTCCGCTGGGTCTTAAGTCACAGCTCTATTGTGATTTTGGTGACCTATCATTTCTTGATTCATGTCTGATTTTCAAGCTTAATTTACCCACATTTTCAATGATTCTGTGAGCTAATATTCTTCCAATAATTTCAGCTTCAGTTTCTGTTATTTGCAACTGCGAATTCTGTCTGCGAAGATACCAGTGCCTCCTACACCACCTTCTTATTTTCATGATATTATGATTTCAATTTGTGCTTTCAAATATGTAAACTCTTTGATATTTTTCCTGCCACATTCTGAAGTGAAACTTATTTGTTGTGAAGATGTTATGTCCTTTCTCTCTTTCTTCAAAACAGGCCATCATATCTATTCTGAAGAACAGAAAAAAGAAATTGTTAATGTCGACACTGATTTAAATGCTAATTTGAGGTTTATCTTTCACTGTGTGCTCAGACAGTAAAAGCGTTGTTATAAAACAAAGACACCTGACAGTGTTGAAGCACACTGTGTGTGGCAGATTGAACAATGTAGCTGTGAGATTTTGTAGCTCCTCCCACAAAGAGGTTAAGTCCATTTCCCTACCCCTTGAATCTGGGCTGGCTCTGTGTCTTTGACTAATAGATTCTGGTAAAAATGACATACTGTCAATTCTGAGTCTTGGTTTCAAGACATCTTGCAGTTTCTTTCTTTGCACTCTGAGAGTACTGCCCTGAGACCACCATGTAAATAATACAGTCTTTCCTGCTAGAGGATGAGAGGTTACATGAAGAAGAACATATGGGCTCCAGCTGCCAACCAGCAACAACTGTGGGGCCTGGGCCTCCGAGCCCCTCTCACCTTGCAGCTGAATGTGGGAACAAGAGTGAGCCCCGGCGCTACCAGCAGAGGAAACCCTGCAGCCCCTGGAATTATGGGAAATAAGAAATTTTACTGTTTGTAGTCACTGCATTTTGGGGGTGGTTTCTCCTGTAGTCATAGTTAAATGAAAACTTTGGCAAGTCTTAACACCCGTGATATAACACAATCTTAGTTTTAACCTAACGGAGTATAATAAATGATGCCACGCTATCATATTCTTCTCACTTACAAGATGGTAACATTTTATGTATTCTAGCTTTCATGCATGACTCCTAAGTTTACTGGACTTTTGATACCTGCACTTTTTCACTGGGGTTATTTTCATTTGGGAGCATTTCTTGAGTTAAATGGAGACAACAGGAGATCGTCAAATCTAGTTTTGACAAAACAGAGTTTGGATTAAGAAAATAACTACGTCTTTGTATTTAAAACAGTGGCATCTGGTTTATAAGGTGACATTGGGGAGAATTCCTGCATTTAAAAAATCTAAGAATGTATAAAACCTATTATAAATGTATAAAGAGTAGCTATTAGCTTGTGTTAAGTCGCATTTACTATAAACATACAGTTTAAATGACTTGTTATAAATTCACACTGAAATGTGGGAGGTTAAGTTTTTTTAGATGAAAAATCGGTTGTCCTAAGACTGAGTATTATACTTGAACATATCAAGTGGCAAGATTTCAGAGTAATCCTGCAGAGAGATGTTTAGTTGCCTTATAGAATAATTTCACTGGGGTGGCACACTAATGGAATTTGAGCTCCAATCAGGCATGGACTCTTGTCACCAAAGGGATAAAAATATAATCCATTATTTTCGCATTGTGAAAGAGGAGGCTGATGACAGGAAGAAACAGAGTTGCAGGAGACAAAAGGATGCTCAAGTTAGAGAGAGCTGAGAGATGGGCATGAGAATGAGCTTGCCAAGGGCTAAGACCACAGACAAATGCCATCCCTGCATCAACAGAGTCAGCAGTAAGCCTTTGGCAGTGGGAAGGAGAGCGTTCAGACGTATCAGTTACCGAACATTCCATCATTCCACATGAGTAATCCCATGCACAGGTCCTGCACACCATCCTCAAAGATTAATGACGCTGGCAGGAGGACACATGTCTCCCAGTAAAGGATTTCTACTCTGGGCCAAGAAAACTGCAGGGTGCCCAGAAAATGATTCGTAGGACACTACAAGAAGCGGGATCTAGATCAGACTTCTATTAGAGATTGTATTACAGTTTTCAGAGTGTAAATGTTCTTATTGGTTCATCAGAAAAGACTAAATCTTGATTTATGGATCTCACTGTGTAGTATTTATAGTTTTTTTTTTTTTGGATGGGAATGGATAAGATAACAAGATGGGAATTCATTTATTCTAAAATAAATGATCAGTCATTTTTTAACATTTCCTTTTTAAAAACGATGTCCCAGGTTATAGATACTTTCCCAATGTGTTAATTTTGTTTCAGCAGCAATAGGAAACTATCACAAACTTAACTGCTGAAAATAACACAAACTTACCTCATAGGTTGGGAGGTCAGAAGTCCAGAATGAGTTTCCTTTGGCTAAAATCAGGTTTTCAGCAAGGCTACATTCTGAAATCTCGAATGGAGAATATGTTTCCTTACCCGTTCTAACTTCTAAAGGCTGCCTTGGCTCCCTGGCTTATGGTCCCCCTCCATCTTCAAAGCCACAGTGTAGAACCTTCCAATCTCTCTCCCTTTCTGTCTCTCTCTTGTCTCTACTTAAATCCTTACGTTTCCTCTTCTCATCCTTACATTTCCTCTTTCTGACTCTGACCTTCCTGCATCCCTTTTATTACAACCCTCGTGATTCCATTGGCCCACTTGGATAATCCACGATAATTTCCCCTGCTCAGTGCCCTTAGTTCAATGACATCTGCAAAGTCCCTTTTGCAAGGTAAGGTGACATATTCATGTGTTTCTGGGATTAAAACGTGGTCATCGTGGCATGTGTGTATGGGAGCGTTATTGTTCCTCCCACACAAGTTATAGAACAATGTTTGTTTGAAGTTTGTATCTACCTGACCTTTAAGATAGGGTTTTGGTGTCCACCATGAATAAACTTAGGTAGGCACAACCTTTTACAGAATGTTTTACTATTAGGGCTGACATCAATCTCCATGAGTTATACCAAAGGGAGGCTAGTGGGGTGTGTGCGTGTGTGATTAGAGGTGGGACATACATAAGGACTATTTCAGGTGAGTAGCCCATTGGATAAGAAGTACTGAAACTACTTCTAAACTATATTTATTTATCTTTGTAAACTACATTTATTATTTATCTTTATATATTTATTTAATGATAAATAACTCTCTGTCTTAAACTCTATTAAGACAAATGTTTTTGCATAAGGGGCAACTCAGAAAACATATACTCTAACAAGTTACATTGGCTAGTTATAGAGTAGAAGAATGCCACTGAGAATTTGCCCAGCTTTTAGTTGCTAGAATATTAAGATAAGAACGTGTTTGAGATGTAGTGATTTGAAGGCAATTGGTCGTATTTTGCCTCAAAATGAGGTCCCTGGTTATAAATGTAAAAAATAAGTAGACCTTGGTTTATGATTCTCTGCTTTGGCTCAATTATTGATTACATAAAGCCTAATGGTGACACCTGTGAAAATTATATTTTTATATATTGAAGTATTCTATAGATTTGTTACAATTCAACACTAGCTACTAATATTTCAGCCTGAAATAGGATTATAGAGAATTCTAAGAAATTGCAGTTGTAAGAGAACAATGCTTAGAAATATGGGCACCAGAAGTATGACTACCTGAGTTGAAATTCTTTCTTCTACCATCTCTTGGCTGTGGGCATTGGTCATTTATTTGTGTGCCAGGTTTTGTTGTCGGTGGTGGTTTTCAATATTTTTCATCTCCAAAGTACCTTTCGATAGTACCTATTGTATAGAGTTGTTCAAGGATTGAATGAATTGCTTAAAACAGTGATTAACACATAGAAAATACTCAAAGTAAATAGTATTAAAGTAAATAGTCCAAATTTGTCAATAATTCAATGTGCAACAGTTATGAAGATGTCCTCATGAATGTTTTGGACCTAAATGCTTTAGAATTCTTGACTAGCATAAGATTATATTCAATGATATATTCAAGCAACTTTCCGTATTTTTGATAATTATATTCTTCTACCAAATGTCTTCGGTGAATGCTATTATTATCGTCACATTGAAAAATTAAGAGAAATAATACATTAAACTATTAGAATCAGGAGACTTGCTTGAAAGATATCAGCCTTTCCGGTCATGTGTTTCTATGGTGCTTACCTATGTGGTTAAATTTCAGACAACTATACCCCCATTTCCACCTCCACTACCAGTATTTACCAATTATAAGTGGTAAAACTTCAGCAGTGGTCATTAAATAATCTCCACTAATGGCAAACTGTGTCATTCGTGATATCACTTTAAAATGATATTTGGTATGAATCTATGTCCTTGGAAATCCTTAGTTCAGTACATTTAAAAAAAAATTTTTTTTCTATATCTATCTAAAATAGAACTGGTTAGGTTGCTTTTGCTTTCTTGGAGTGAGAAATCACAAGAATGCACAGCTCAACAGATTTTTCTCAGAGCAGCTCAAAATTCTCTCTCAGGTTAATGGCAATGGAGCAGAAGACATGAGTGGAAATGATAGTTTTAGGAGTTGTACAACTTATCATAGAACTTGATGGTTGTGAAGGTGGTTTGTTTTATGGATGGTATATGGGATCTGTTGATGAATTTGGCATTGATGCCGGTAAACCAGAAAGAGACTCTGAGTTAGTCATTAGTGGTTGTCCCTCCAAATACCAAAGAATTGGAAATTCAAATTTCACAGTTGTAGAAAAGCATAAAGAATGAGTATTTTCAACTGATGCTCAGTCACAATGACTAGAAAATATTTAAGTGGATTGATGTGATTCTTTTTTCAAACTTTTTTGTAGCTTCTTTGATGTACTAAAACTGAACAAACTGTTATATTCCAGTATTTTGGAAGCTGATTTTAAAATTCAGGTGTATTTTAAGAAGAATTAGTATGCATGCTTAAAATTTCTTCCCACATTACTCATCAAAACAATGTTCTGAAGTAGCTAAAGCTGTGTTTACATCATCTTCAGGGATTTGGGCTGTTGAAAGGAATAAGAGAATGTCACCAGGGCAACCATTTACATAGGCAGGGGGATTCAGGAACAAAATTTTACATGAATAAAGAAATACTACAAAAGCCAATAGTATTTTGGTGTAAGAACATTCCCGTTATTGGGGGAGGGGTTATCATAACAGAAGTAAAAACACTGGGAATATAATAGTAGCTCTAATTGTGAAGTGCTATATATTAACTCATTTAATCTTCACCACACTCCCTTGATGTAGGTACTGCTTTTATGCAATTTTTACAGATTGCAAAACTGAGATTCAGTTTGGCCCAGGGTTGTATAATGAGAGCTAAATCTCAAATCCAGCAATCTGAGCCCTTAAGCATGGGGAGATGAAAGTTTAATATTTTTCTTCTGGGTTGTTTTACCTTTAATATTTTAGAGTCATTTTGTATAATTAAATAGGTAAGACTCAGTTGAAGTTTAAACAAAGACTTCACTCACTTTTCTGTGATGTAACAATACTTTTCAACTGCTTCTATTCCTAGCATATTATTTGTATATGCTTTATCTCTACAGCTAAAGCTCCTATGAGGAATTTCCTAAATATTAGTTATCTGTATATTCCTCATTGTCTGTTTTCCCTATATTACACATCCCATACTTTCATATAGTGATTACTTAAATATTTTCAAAAACAATGATAGATTAGTGGAGATATGTTATTTAAGGAGAATTTGAGATCTAACATGTCTGGATTAAAATAATAAGATTTTCTTTAAAACCTTTAAAATCTTAAATTGTTTTCAGGGTTAAATACTATTTAACATTCCTAAGTTTATAGTTCAGTATAAATCCCTTAAGCAGTGACATTCAACTTGGTCAAATACATTTTCTACATCATTTGTTCTAAGTTTACCTGCCTGGGCTAGGTATGCTTGCAAATAAGAAATGAATAAAAAATATTTTCCTTTTGAGAATAAATACGTTGAATACAGACTAGATCACGAGAAAATTTAGAATTTTTCAGTCTTGAACAATATATGTAATTAAATTTAGACCCTAGTGATTTATTAGATGAAAATTATGGCAATAATAATCGAGAACAAATAAACCCAAAGGCTTTTAGATTTTTTTTATATGCACTGCATAGTAATTAAGCTTTTTAACTGATCTAAATTAGAGTTACTATTGTTGTATTAAAATATATTTGGGAGTTCTTATTTTTTGACACTATATTCTTGATTTTTATAATAGAACATTATAACAGTAAAATGATTGGAATCACATTAGATCATTGGACACCTGAATCTATAGATAGTCCACTCTTGAGAAAAGAAATTAGTTATCTCTAAATCACTTAAAACTCGGGAGAACGCATTGTATACCTTTTCCAACTGTGATTGAATGAAGGAAGGAATAGTCATTTAGCTGCTACAAACCAGTTTTGGAAACACCATTTCTCATGTTATGGTTACTGAAGAAGACTTTTTAAAAAATTGCAAATCTTTGTTGATAGTTTTTGGCTCCAAAACAAGTTTTTGATTGTTGACAAACCGAACCCCATCCCCTACTACACATATGCACACACACAGGCACACACCCACACACACAATTTTAAATAAAAGTTTATGTAAAAACTTTGAAGGCTCTGAAACTATCTGAAAAACATCTGAATAATATCAACCTGTATATTTGCACCATTCTTTCATGCTGAAAGAACTCTGACCTTTGAAACAAGTCTCTGGGTCACTCTTTCAAGAAAACTTTATTGTAAGTACACCACAGTGTCTGATTTCTAATCTTTGACTTGCCTACTTCTCTGACTAGACTGTCACAGGAGGGCTAAGAGTGCATCTTAACCACTGTCTTTTCTGAGTCGTTTCAAGCCTATTGCATGGTAGGTGCAAAATACATAATAGATGAATGAATGAATGAATGAATGAATGAATGAATGAATGAAATGATTATTCCTTCATTTCATCTTTACTGATTTGTTTATAAATAATATACATAGGTTGTTCTATGAAGATGATGACACTCTGATATCAGGGTTCCTTAAAGGTAGAACAAGCTATACCACAAGAGATACAAAATGAAATGAGCCAAGGATTTTGCCATTGGTGATGTGGTGGTGAGAGTAGAGTTTGAGTGTACAGAGGACAATTTCAGGTAGAGCAGGCCTCAAATCATGGGTTTGTGAAGGTGCCTGGCATATGCAGAATTGGGTGAGAAAATCAGGTAGGCTATAACACAGGAGGTTTGGTGGAGAGTGACAAGAAAGAATGCTAGATAATGTGTTGAAGCTAGGTTATTATGGGTCTGAAATACCAAGGTGAGGGTTTTAGACTGTGGAACAAAGGAAATCAATGACAAGACAAGAAGAAAGTGAAATAAAGAGAATTCTGAATATGGCAGAAAATCTTACTTGGAAATACGCTTCAAGGCCTGGGCATGGTGGCTCATGCCTGTAATCCCAGAACTTTGGGAAGCCGAGGCAGGCAGATTGCCTGAGATCAGTAGTTCGACGCCAGCCTGGGCAACATGGTAAAACGCCTTCTCTACTAAAAATACAAAAAAAAAAAAAATTAGCTGGACATGCTAGCATACACCTGTAGTCCCAGTTATTTGGGAGGCTGAGATGGGAAGATGGCTTGAGCCCAGGAGGCAGAGGTTGCAGTGAGCTGAGATCTGAGGTCATGCCATTGCACTCTAGCCTGGGCATCAGAGTGAGACTCTATCTCAAAAAAAAAAAAAAAAAGAAAAGCATCAAGGTCCTCATGAAGTGTTTTGAAATGCTAACTGTACACAAAGAGTCCTTTGAGCATGATGGGAAATGAATGGTAAGACTTGTTTGGCTCCCTTGATTTGGGTACCAGGCAAGCTTTCGGATGGAAAGCTTTCTTTACAAAAAGTGAAAATGAGCATTTGGAAGAGGTGTTTCAAAAAAAATTCTCTCAGGAGATCATGATTCCTCTAGAGAAAACATATGTTTGCTTTTGTACAATAAACATTATATTAATCTAATAAATAAATACAGGTAATTTTGTAGACCTTGGTCAAGCTGTTTGCTCTTAGTTCTCTTTACTTTCTGACAAAATAGACCTTCCAAATTTGTTTATTCTTAAAATGTGACCTAGAACATCTATCATATAAAATTCTTACCACTAAACTGAAGGAAATGCAGACTGATCTACATTAAAGCAAAACTGTTATACTGAAAGTATGGCCATATTCCTGAATCTCTTAAAAAACACAAACATTTGTAGATTGCCTACTGTGTACCAATCTCTTAATAGTTTTATGGTTTCTTCCATCTCTGTAAGCATATCTATATTTTTTTGATATTTAATGAATGAGTGAATGGAGGATGAATGTCAAAGTAGAGCTGTTGCCAAAAAAAGGGTAGATTTTATCATAATATCAAAAAAGAAGAAAGAAGATTCTTTCTTTTTTTTTCCTCCCACACTCTTCCAGTTTCCCCCCCTCTCTGCCTTTCCTTCTTCCCTTCCTTTCTTTCCTCTTTTCAAATCAACATCTCTGGATACAATATGACAATGGATATCTTAAAGGATGCAAATAAGAATGCAAATATAATTGCTGCATATGCATTTATTTTTCCTGTGAAAAGGCAGATTGAAAAACTTTAAAACATTAATTGTTTCTATGCAAATAAATTCTGCTAAGTACAAATGATCCTTATCTGTTTCTTAAAACAAGCACAACAGGACTTTTACTTGGTAAATGTTTTTAGTATTTAGAGTGATTCTTTGTAGGAAATGTTAAATGAATCATGTCAATGAGTGAAAACAAAATGAAACAATCTCAACACATTTCATGACTACCAACTGGAAAGACAAAGACAAAAATTGTCCCCAGTGAAACTGATTTCTTACACTAGCATCTGCTAACTCTATATTTACATTTTCAGCTAATATAGATCTATAGATTAACTGAGAGAGATATTTTAAAATATACTTGACAATATGTCTATACAGGACAATTCCTCAAGTAACAGATGTTCTAGGAGCTAATTCAGTTTATAAGCTCATGGGAACGCGAAAGAGGCTATGTAATCTGCTGATCACACTAATGTTTCTTGTGTCCATTCTTTGCATTTATTTTATTTGACTTGTAGAAATCCGACTTCATACAATACTCTAGTGAATGAACTATGATGTTTGGAGTGGTGTGCTGCAGTCAGATTCTCTAAAGAATATTTGAATCCATTGGAAAATGGAGATTATTATGTAGACATGGTTAAAATTAAATATGCACACATTAATATATGTATCCATAAAAAGAATAATAGGTAAGTTGTTAAACGTTTAAATAAAATGTAATTATTATATCACACACAAATACAGACATCATATACTCCCCTACTCACTCACGCCAACAGGTAAGTTTTCTCCTAATCCTTAATCATTTTCATAAACAGTATTTGTTGAGTTTATTTTTGTTTTATAAAATAAATTCACACAGTTTACTTGGAATTTAAATGCTATATTTGGAGATAGCACTTGAATTGGAAAAAGAAATATTTTATAATAGTCCATAATCAAACTCACCAAGGGCTTATTTTTTAAAAAGCCTTATGGCTATAGTTATCTTGATATTTAGAAATAGAAATAATTTTTTAAGTCAATAAGTTATTGGTTTTGATCTTGTGGGGAGAAAGCTAGGGAGAAGGAGAAATGTGCCTAAAAGTTATTATGATAATAAAAAGTTCTTTATGTGATTTTGATCCCATTTCCTCACTATGAAGCATTGTCATGAATAATGTTTACAATAAATTAACTCAAGCAGTAAAAGAGATAAACTTTACTAAAAATGAGATATCCTAAAATCACATGAAATTTAATTTTGTATTATAACCATTTGTCTGGAGATTATTCTCTCCTTTTTTAAAACTATCCTGTTCTGAAAAATGTCTCTCCTCTTCTAAAATGTGCATTACATGCACATGTATTCTAATTTCTGGGAAATAAGATGGAAAAGTACCAATTCTTAAAGCAAATTCATGAGTTTCTTTGTTTGAATTATACAACCATTTTGTGTTGGAAGCATTGCCTTAAATATAAATATGGAGTTGATTTAGAATATAATATTGGGAGAATAGAACTAAAAGGAAATATTGTACAATTACCATAAGTGGCTTTATTTACTTAAATAAATAATGAAGAATACTTGGGCTTAATTCAAGAATCAGCTAGTAGAGCTAAATAAACGAAATTGCCTTCTTCTTTAATGTTAATTTAAAACTTTTGTTGGCTGATTTATGCTACTTTCTGGAAATCATTGGACACAATGCTTAATATGAGTTAGGGTGATTTCTACCAAAAGAAATAGAAAGGTCTCCATTCAACTGACATTAAATCATGATTATCTCATATAAAAATGCATTCAGAGGCAAAACTGTTGAATACTAGGCAATAGAGCCAATAAGATCTGCTTAAATGCTTAAAAACCCTCTAGCTAAAAAACAAGTGTTCACTGTTAATACTTTGGGCAAAATCAATGTTGTAGACTTTTTTGTCTCACTAATTATAGGCCAAAGTCTTATGTAATTGTTATTTCTGATTGAAATCAGCTAGTATTCAAATTTAGTAAACCACCCCTTCATGCACTCAATAAATATTTATTGATTGCCTGCCTTCTGCAACTTTGTGAAGTGCAGAATGTTTCATACTTAGAGTGCAATTTTAATGCCATCTTTTGAAGATAAATTATGATATATGAACCAACAAATAGATATTATTTCAAAACTCCAAGGATAATGCTTTATATATGCTGATGATCTTTGTTTAGAAAGGACTGTTTACCATTCTTTGAAAAATTCTACCTTTCTTTCATTTTGTGTAAACAAAACACTGATGAAAGGTTTTACATATGTGAGTAGATCATAAGTGGAAATCTGGTTTGCGGAAAAGTATTTAATACGCAAATGGAGCCAGCATTTATATCAGCGTTATATTTGGAGACTATTTCTCTTTGGACTACTACATGTGAGAGAAATTAACTTTTTTTTTTTTTTTTGAGATGGAGTCTTGCTCTGTCGCCAGGTTGGAGTGCAGTGGCACGATCTTGGTTCACTGCAAGCTCTACCTCCCGGGTTCACGCCATTCTCCTGCCTCAGCCTCCCAAGTAGCTGGGACTACAGGCACCCGCCACCACGCCCGGCTAATTTTTTTTTTTTTTTGGATGTTTTAGTGGAGATGGAGTTTCACTGTGTTAGCCAGGATGGTCTCGATCTCCTGACCTTGTGATCTGCCCGCCTTGGCCTCCCAAAGTGTTGGGATTACAGGCATGAGCCGCCACGCCCGGCCAAGAGAAATTAACTTTTATGCTGATTAAACAATATTATTTCGGACTTTGTTTTAACAGAAAGAAAAGGTAAAAATATACAATGTGTTTATTATATTCATAAATCATGCATTTTACATACAAAGTTATAGTAGCCAGAAATGATCATTAACCAAGTTGCAGATCTTAAGACTTTAGATTACTTCATCTTATCATAAATAACTAAATATCTGTAATTTACCTGAGTATGCAATTAGACCTTCACGTAGTCTTCAGGATGTCTCAAGCAGTGTGGTCCAACGGAACTTGCAGCAGTGATGGAAGAGGATGTACTCTGCTGTCCAACGTGGTAGCCCTGTTACTGTTCTGTTTCCTTTTCATTTGCCCTTCTCGAAGAAGTCATACATGACTAGACAGATACATATATATAAAGATATCGAGGCAATAAATAGATTTCTCATGTATCAAGTGACTAGATACAGAGAAAGAGTAAACAAGTAGAAACATACATGTAAGTCAAACTAGATATCTTGTAGTATCTCAATGATTACTTAAAACTTCATGGTGAACACGGTATATTTTTCTGATGCAGCAGCTTTTACAATTATTTTGATGGAATTAATTATGTTAAAATCTGCTGTTACTAATTCTTCAGTGGAAATTTTCAGGAGCATCCTGCAGAAGGTAGACATCAAGCCCTGCCTTTCCCTCTATTTTGTTTTCTCCTAACTCTGAGCTTTTAATGCCAACTTTGCTTCAGAGAATGTGTGAGGTTTACCTACTTCCCAATTAAAATTGCCCTGATGATTATACAGATATTGCTCCCAAATTTTGAGATCCATTTTCCACCTTGTATGTAGCAGGGTGACATTTGCATCTGGAGCTAAAAAGCAACCTGGGAGATGAAGAGAGCCTTGAGGGTAATAGGGCATTTACAGTCTAATTGCCTAGAGACTCCCTAGTTATAGTTTCCATTTGCCAGTCGGGAAACAGACAGCATGTATATCTAGAATTTTGGTGGGAATTTAATAAAGGGAATACAAAGGGAACGCATGATGGATGTTTGTTGAGGCATGCAGAGATTAGCAACAGTTGGAAGCCATTACAAGGCTGTATGTAAAAGGAAGAATCAACATCACCCAATATTACCAAAGTCTGACACTTTAATAATTATAGGTTATATTTAGGATTTTAGACTCAACCCGTGGCTGCCGCTTCTAGATCACCAAAGCAGGAAGGATGTGTGTGAAGAAATCACCTGCTTTCTCTCTTCCCTCACCTTCCGGTTTCCTACTAGAGATTCCCATTGCCTGAATCTAGTGAGGCCAGAGTGCAAGAGATCTAGGGTGATGAAGTCCTTGGGAACCAGTCTCCTGAGGCCTGATGTAGAACAAAAGAAAAAGGGGGGGGCGGGGAATGCATAAGAGATGAAGAGTAACTGGCAACTCACGCCCGATACAACTTCTCAAATTTACCACAGAAGGAGGCATTTTTTAAATTAGGCAGCCTTTTCTATTTTGGGGATATAGCGATTCAGCTGTTTGAGTTTTTCAAATTAGTATGAGTTTGATTCTATGATACTTACATATTCATGTCCTAACTGCAACGAACAGGTACTGTGTTTGTTTTAAATATAATTGAAAATTTTAAAAGCATAAGGTAATTATTATGAAATACGTTTTGGTTTCCTACCAGAAGCTCTACTAGTGACAGCGTATATGATGAAGAATTTATAATTACAATTCATTTTTATGAGCAAGCATACTAAGGAGAATTAAATATTTTAAACATAATTGTTGCAGAAGGCACACAAAATGTGTAATTGGAATGTGCTGTTGAAATGGAAAATAAATAAAAAACATATTTCAGCAGTATAAAAGTAGTTAACTGCTTTTCCACTCTACCTTTCAGCATCTGAGTAGTTTGTACATCATTCTTTCTTATAATAATTCTTCCTTCTCTTTGCTTTATACAAACCTTTATTACTCTGTGCAGTATACAGTAATTACACTTGATCTCATAAAATATTTTGAAGAAATCAATGCTAGCTGTAAAGTTAATTTTTGTGAACTGAGTAGATTTTGTGAGCACAGATCATATTTTGTAACTAAGCATTATCATGATGCCCAGTAATGCAAGCTATCCTTTATTTAGAATCAAAATCTCCAGCAATTATAAATAAGTGGGAAAACCATCCTGGCATATTTTAGTCTAAATTTTCATAAGTAACATAGATGGCAAGTAAACAAGCAGATATTATTGATTTTTCTTCCCCAAATGGCAACATAAAGAATATATCATAGGATCATTTTGGCTTTAACCCAATCCCCTGAAACTTTCACATCTAAATTAAAGTCCTCTAATCAGTAACACACAAAATGACCTGGAGACAATACAAGATCCCATGACATCTCTGAGTTATCAAAGGTACAGTGTATTATGCAGTCTGGTGCTATAGAGTGACATTTTGGTCAGTGATGGACTGCATATACCATGGTGATACCATAAGTATATAATGGAGCTGAAAAATTCCAATATCTGGTGATGCAGTGTCCATCATAATGAAGTATTACAATACATTTCTCATGTGTTTATAGTGATCCTGGTGTAAACAAATCTGTGTTGCCAGCTGTATAACAGCCTCACATAGAAAATTATGTATAGTACATAATACTTGATAATAAATGATTATGTTACTGGTTTATGTATTTACTATATTATTGATCAATACTTTAGAGTGTACCCTTTCTACTTATAAAAAAGGTTAAGTGTAAAACAGCCTAAGGCAGGTCCTTCAGGAGGTATTTCAGAAGAAGGGATTGTTATCCTAGGAGATACAGCTTCATGCCTGTTACTGCCCCTGAAGGCCTTCCAGTGGGACAAGATGCGGGGGATGAATGACAATGATGTTGATAATGCTGATCCTGTGTAGGCCTAAGATAATGTGTGTGTGTTCTTCGTTTTTAACAAAAAAAAAATTTGAAAAGGTAAAATAAATATTGAAAATTCTAAAAGCTTACAGATATAAAGAAAATATTTTTGTATAGCTGTACACTGTGTTAGTGTTTTAAGTTGTGTTATTACAGAAGCCAAAAAGTTAAAAAAATTATAACCTTGATAAAGTAAAAAAGTTACAGTAATCTGAGATTTATTTTGAAGATAAAATTGTTTTTAAAATAAATTTTATGTACCTTAAGTGTACAGTTAGTTTATAAAGTCTACAGTGGTATATAGTAATGTCCTAGGATTCCACATTCACTTACCACTCACTAACTGAGACTCACCCAGGGCAACTTCCAATATTGCAAGCTCCATTCATGGTAAGGGTCCTATACAGGTGTGCCATTTAAAAACATATTTGGGCCGGGCGCGGTGGCTCAAGCCTATAATCCCAGCGCTTTGGGAGGCCGAGACGGGTGGATCACGAGGTCAGGAGATCGAGACCATCCTGGCTAACACAGTGAAATCCCCGTCTCTACTAAAAAAATACAAAAAAAACTAGCCGTGCGAGGTGGCGGGCGCCTGTAGTCCCAGTTACTCGGGAGGCTGAGGCAGGAGAATGGCCTGAACCCAGGAGGCGGAGCTTGCAGTGAGCTGAGATCTGGCCACTGCACTCCAGCCTGGGCGACAGAGCGAGACTCCGTCTCAAAAAAAAAAAAAAAAAACAACTTTTATGCTCTATTTTTACTGTACCTTTTCATTTTTGCATGCACAAATACCTACTATTTACTTACAGTTGCCTCCAGCATTCAGTGTAGTAAGATGCTAAACATGTTTGCCGCTGAGGAGCAATAGGCTGTACCATATAATCTAGGTAGGTAGTAGGCTATATTATCTAGCTTTGTGCTTATGTATACTCTATGGTGTTTTCACAATGAAAAAATTGGCTAATGATGCATTTTTGGGAATGTATGCCCATTGTTAAGGGGCACGACTGCCTTATATTTAGTATAATGCTAATCTATATTTTAGTATATTATAGTTTGATAATCTAGGTTTGTTTTATTTTTTGGTCAGTTAAGCTAAGAATTAAGAATATTATTGCCATCTGGACAAACATTTGTGAAATATCAGGTACATATATTTAGTTTTATTTGATGATGAAAAGGTTCTTTTGATAGGTAGAGGAGTCTACTTCAAGGTATTTACTCTTCCATGAATTTCAGAAGGAATAAAATGGTTTCCTCATTGTTTCTTCAAGGATTGTCCTCTGAATGGAGACTCAGTGATGAGTTTGCCATTGTATGGCTTACCCACCATTCTTTGAGGACTTTTTGTCACTGCATAAGATGTAACACAGGTTCAAAAATTGAAAGTTGAAAATTAAGTCTTTAATCCATCTTGAATTAATTTTTTGTTTAAGGTGTAAGGAAGGGATCCAGTTTCAGCTTTCTACTTATGGCTAGCCAGTTTTCCCAGCACCATTTATTAAGTAGGGAATCCTTTCTCCATTTCTTGTTTTTGTCAGGTTTGTCAAAGATCAGATGGTTGTAGATATGTGATATTATTTCTGAGGGCTTTGTTCTGTTCCATTGGTCTATATCTCTGTTTTGGTACCAGTGCCATGCTGTTTCTGTTACTGTAGCCTTGTAGTATAGTCTGAAGTCAGGTAGCGTGATGCCTCCAACTTTGTTCTTTTGGCTTAGGATTGTGTTGGCAATGAGGGCTCTTTTTTGGTTCCATATGAACTTTAAAGTAGTTTTTTTTTTTCCAATTCTGTGAAGAAAGTCATTGGTAGCTTGATGGGGATGGCATTGAATCTATAAATTACCTTGGGTAGTATGGCCATTTTCACGAGGTTGATTCCTCCTATACGTGAGCATGGAATGTTCTTCCATTTGTTTGTGTCCTGTTTTGTTTTGTTTGTGTCCTGTTTTGTTTTGTAGAGCAGTGGTTTGTAAATCTTGAAGAGGTCCTTCACATCCCTTGGTAGTTGGATTCTTAGGTGTTTTATTTTCTTTGAAGTACTTGTGAATCGCATTTCACTCATGATTTGGCTCTTTGTTATTGCTGTATAGGAATGCTTGTGATTTTTGCTAATTTATTTTGTATCCCGAGACTTTGCTGAAGTTGCTTATCAGCTTAAGAAGATTTTGGGCTGAGACAGTGGGGTTTTCTAAATATACAATCACGTCATCTGCAAACAGGGGCAATTTGACTTCTTCTTTTCCTAATTGAGTACCCTTTATTTCTTTCTCCTGCCTGATTGCCCTGGCCAGAACTTCCAACACTACGATGAATAGGAGTGTAAGAGAGGGCATCCCTGTCTTATGCCAGTTTTCAAAGGGAATGCTTCCAAGTTTTGTCCATTCAGTGTGATGCTGTGGGTTTGTCATAAATAGCTCTTCTTATCTTGAGATACATCCCATCAATCCCGAATTTGTTGAGAGTTTTTATCATGAAGGGCTGTTGAATTTTGTCGAAGGTCTTTTCTGCATCTATTGAGATAATAATGTGGTTTTTGTCTTTGATTCTGTTTATATGATGGGCTGGAGAGGATGTGGAGAAATAGGAACACTTTTACACTGTTGGTGGGACTGTTAACTAGTTCAACCATTGTAGAAGACAGTGTGGCGAATCCTCAAGGATCTAGAACTAGAAATACCATTTGATCCAGCCATCCCATTACTGTGTATGTACCCAAAGGATTATAAATCATGCTACTATAAAGACACATGCACACATATGTTTATTGCAGCACTATTCACAATGGCAAAGACTTGGAACCAACCCAAATGTCCATCAATGACAGACCGGATTAAGAAAATGTGGCACATATATACCATGGAATACTCTGCGACCATAAAAAAGGATGAGTTCATGTCCTTTGTGGGGACATGGATGAAGCTGGAGGCCATCATTTTTAGCAACCTATCGCAGGAACAGAGGGCCAAGAGCCGTATGTTCTCACTCATGGGTGGGAGCTGAATGGTGGGAACACTTGGAAGCAGGATGGGGAACATCAGACCCTGGGACCTGTCATGGGGTCGGGGGCGGGCGGAGGGATAGCATTGGGAGATATACCTAATGTAAATGAGGAGTTGGTGGGTGTGGCACACCAACATGGCACATGTATACATATGTGGCAGGCCTGCACATTGTGCACATATAACCTAGAACTTAAAGTGTAATAATAAAAATAAAGGAAAGTTGAAAATTAAAAGCATTAGAAGAGGGTATCAGAAGAGTAGAAAAAGTTCACCTCCTCAAATAATCTCATGTTATTTTTTTTCCTCTAAATCCAAATGTAACATTTCATCTTACAAATTTTTATCTGTTCTTCACTGAATGAAGTTATGAATTCTGCAGACAGAAACAGAAATATATGTAGGTACTTACTTCCCATAACAACTGTTTAGTTAGTGACCTCTTGCCCTAGAGACTCTTGAAAAGTTATCTACTTTTTAGGTGACTTTTCTTTTTAGCATATCAAAATTTTTACTGCAATATATATTAAATAAGTATATCTGAAGAACTGACATTTCAACATTATGGTTTGAGGCAAAGACACAAGCACTAATTTACTTGACACTACAGTTTCTAGTAAGAGAATATCACACAGAACAAATTTGTATCTCACACTGTTTGTATGAGCCAAAACATTTTAGTTTGCCAAGCAAATGTTGAGAAGACTTCTCAATTTCATGGAAACACATACTATTTTATTTGGGTATCTAGGCTGTCTCATATTTGGTCTTTACTTTAGTCTTTAGATGTTTTCTTCTATGGTATATCTTTATTCTTAAGTATAATTTAAGTATAAGATAATTATAAACTCTTAAGTTGAAAAAAAAAAGGTGAAGAGTGAGGTGCAGAATCTTTATTCTAATTTGTATAAAAAACTGTTTTCAAATTGTTATTTTCACTTACATAACTTGTTTTTATTAGTTAATAAACTTTTGTTCCTGGAAAAATTGGGCATTTTGGATTGAAATAAAACACAGCGTAATTTTTTCTCATTAAAATGTCTTGGATTTCTTTTATCTTTTAATGGCTTTTTATTGAGTGGTAAGATTTTCAGGAATCAACTAACATTGCTAACTGAAAGATGGCAATAGTTTGTGTGTGTGTGAACGTAAATTTATCTTCGTTTGGGTATATCTATTTCTTATCCCTTTGTTGTTCTAGTTTACCATGAAATTACAGTTTATATGCTGGTATCCTGTCTTTTTCCCTCTCTGTTTTTTTTTTTTTTTTTGAGACGGAGTCTCGCTCTGTCACCCAGACTGGAGTGCAGTGGGGAGATCTCGGCTCACTGTAAGCTCCGCCTCCCAGGTTCACGCCATTCTCCTGCCTCAGCCTCAGGAGTAGCGAGTAGCTGGGATTACAGGCGCCCGCCATGACGACCGGCTAAGTTTTTTTTTTTTTTTGTATTTTTGATAGAGACGGGGTTTCACGTTTTTAGCCAGGATGGTCTTGAACTCCTGACCTCATGATCCGCCCGCCTTGGCCTCCCAAAGTGCTGGGATTACAGGCATGAGCCACCGTGCCAGGCCTTTCCCTCTCTTTTTTTTTTTAACTTGTTCTTTGCATCAGTGCTAAATTTGTGACCCCTTCATATGTAGATTAGAATGAGTATTGTTTTTGATCAAAAGCAGCATTTACAAAAAGCAAAGCAATAAAAAAGCAGATGTAGAATAATTTCCAGACTAAGCCTTCCTTTTAGGACATGTTTCTGAGCCCTAAAATATGTAATATGGCAAGCAATACTTTGTAAAGGGACTATCAAATCAGTATACCAACATGTTAAAGTGTCTACAGTAGCTTTACATCATAGCTTTTAAATAACCAATGAAAAAGACAGTATTTATTTATCTATCTATGCAGAAAAGAGCTTTCTACACATTTGAAGCACTCAGATAAACTGGGGAGAATATGTGTGGATTATCTCCCTGTTTGTAGTGACATCATCATATTAGTTTTGCTGGACTAGAGGGTGATAGTTTTCCTTGTTATCATGGCTAGGGTGGTTTTTCATGATTTGTATAAAGACTTGCCCAGATGTAGGAATGATAAGAGGAATCTAGAAAAGCGACCTTCTGTAATCACTTTTAATTTTTGTTATAACATGTAGTAAAAATGTCCATATAATATAGCCGGTCTACTAAATAGAACATTTTGACCTGAATTTCAATGCCGTGTGGGAGTTGGCACATTTAATGACTGACCTGCATAATCCTACACAAAGTAGTTCCTTGCAGGTTGTTGTATGGTACAGCTTAGCTTGTATCTCCTTCCTACTTTCTTTTATTCTGTTTGAGAAAAGTACCTTTATTTGCTTCTGCTAATGATCAGGTTATGTGCCTTCCAAACCTGTTTTTATTTTGCCACTATTTCCTAATGTCTTGTTAATTCTCCTTTGATTAAATTGGCAGAATTACTTTTTTGAGGAGGCTGTCCTTTTTTTTTTTTTTTCCCAGGGTTATTCCAAAACAGTACTCATTGTCTTTTTCAGTCATAAATTATTTCCAAAACCGATGACTGTGTACCATGCTTTGTGTCATTTATAATGGGAAATAATGCATTTCCCAGCATGAATTGTAAACTATTCACATTACTGAAACAACGACAATTACTTGTTATTTTTGGTTTCCTGGTTTGTAGTTATCAGAACATCTTGAGATAATGAAAACCCTTTAATGCCTGCTTTCGGGTGGTTGTTGATCATACTTCTTATGTAGTATTATGTCAAAAGTGTAAAGTTGTGTGGAATAATTCTAGAAAATGCAAAATCTGTAATCTCAGTTTTTTCTTTACCTTTGTTATTTTGTTTTCAGCTAAGGAGAACAAGCTAAGGAAAAGAGGCCTAACGAAGAGATAATTCACTGTTCACATACACCATCCTCATTCCCTCTATCTGAAGAAAAATCAACTGAGATTAACTTTCATTATTTTATTATTTGATCTTCATCAAATTAATGAGAATCTTTACTTAAACAGGTTAATTATTATTTAAGTGATATCTCAAGACTGTTAATATTTACTCTTTTAATGTTATTTTTTTTCTGAGGGTTTCTTCCCAGCAAAACAACTCTTTATACTTTTATGTCCATGGATATAATATGTAGTTTTTTAGTCTATTACATAAGAGTAACAGCTTGAAGAAAGTCTGATAATGTGTCCAAATGCCAAGACAATATCTAACATTGTTTATCATATTTTCTCAGTTGACTTCATTTTGTTTAGAACCAATATGCTATCTCTTGATTGAAAATAACTAACATTTATTGGATATAGAGTTTTCTTTATGTCCTAGGGTAAAATGCTGTTTGTGGAGAACTTGTTTGCCTTCATTTATTTTTTTTTCCTTCCCTGCGCTTCATAACTTTGCTCAGGCTTTGTAATCTGGGATTTGGGCTATTACGTAGAATGCAGAGGTTGTCTGAAGTCCATGGCCTTTTCTGTCTTTGCTTAAAGCTCCAATATGTTAAAAGGAAAATGGGGAATTGGCAATCAATGGGTACAGTGTTTCAGCTGAGCAAGATAAATAAGTTTAAGAGGTTTGCTGTGTAACATTGCATCTGAGTTAACAACAATGTATTATTATACAATAAACAAAAAATAAGGGGCATAGGTAGTTTCTAGAAAGTCATTTAACCTAATTTGTTATTACCATGCACTAAGCATTTTACTATCCATTTAAAACTATGTCCTCTTAATATAGACATGATTCCCATTCGATATATGGGGAAATTAAGGCTTAGAGAAAATAAGTAGGACAATTTGGTTTCAAACTGAGGTCACTGCGCTACATTGTGTTTTAGACGTTGTAAAGTGCTGTAATATTTAGGTGATTGGTGAAACAAAATTTATAGAAAAATGTAGTGCTCTTGCATTATCACCAAAGGTATTTTATTGATTAGTAAAAAAAAAAAAAATCTCAAAGAAAAAAAGAGAAATGGTTGTGCAGGGTGTTGTAGAGGTGCGGTGGAGAAGGAAAGTGCTTTAGAGAAATTCCAAGGCAGGAAGAGAGATTCCTCCAGGCTCAGGAGGGAAAGTGTCCTGGGGAAATGGCAGGGAAATCAGAGTGGAATGTTTATGTGGAGCAAATTGCAAGGCTAGGCCCCAAGCACAGGGCTCACTGGTAGAGGTCATAGGAAGTGGTGAGCAGTGAATAGAAATTATTCTGTTGTATTCTCTTTCGTAGGGAGTGGTGAGGCCTACAGGGCAATGGCTGTTCTGGGTACATCAGGAGGCTGAACTGTAGGCTGGAGTAGGGAGTTCACAGCTTCCACAAGTGTCTAGACTGGAAGCCAGACAGAGGCACCCATGAAAGGTCCACATATACTGGTTCAGGCTGTCTCACAGAATAACCAGGACAGGCTGATTGCTTACAAGTGAAGATGCCTCATCTCATTCTAAGTAATAAAACAAAGTGATACATTCTGTTAGACCTTAACTTAAATTTAGATCACTAAAGATTGCCCATTATACATTTTAGATCTTTATCTTGCTTGGAATATTGACCTTCCGGTTCCATCAGTTCCTTTTTATCAATGAATCAGTCTATGGGTATATCAAAATTTTGCAAATTTCTTCTATTTTCTTTCTTTTTAAGAAATGATCATTTATAATGACTCCCATTGTAAGATTCATTGTATAATCTTTAAAATCAAATAGTTGATGTTGTCAACATTTATAGATAGAATAGCACTAAGTCTGAAAAATTGCTGAATACTTGCTCATGCCATATCCATTGAGGTCAGGTCTCAGCTCCTTATTTTACAAAATATTTTAGCCCACCAGCTGCCCGGTTTCCTCTTTCATTATCCATCAGCTGCTCTCAGTGGGATGTTCCACTGCCTGCTATCTCATGTCATAATTTCCAGTATCTGAGGAACATCTAAATGCCCTTTATTTGTCATATTGGATTCCCTTGATCCTAGAGGCATGTCTGCTATTCTGTCTTATCATTCGATTTCAACTATGGCTGATATTTTATTTAATGATGTTTTCCAAGAACTTTGAATTTTCTCTCCCTGGAAAGGAAAATAAATTACCTCCAATTTCTTCCCTAGAATAATGCTCACACATTAAAAAAGTGTTAACATACAGTTTGCATATTGTTTCTTTCTTGGTTTTGTTTGTTTGTTTGTTTTTGAGACGAAGTCTCGCTCTGTCGCCCAGGCTGGAGTGCAGTGGAGTGCTCACCTCACTACAATCTCCGCCTCCCGGGTTCACGTCATTCTCCTGCCTCAGCCTCCTGAGTAGCTGGGACTACAGGTGCCCGCTACCACGCCTGGCTAATTTTTTGTATTTTTAGTAGAGACGGGGTTTCACCGTGTTAGCCAGGATAGTCTCGATCTCCTGAACTCCTGATCCACTCACCTCGGCCTCCCAAAGTGCTGGGATTACAGGTGTGAGCCACTGTGCCCGGCCAACATATAGTTTCTTTTGATAAGGTTTGACTATCTGAGAAAATTATTAGGAGACAACTTTTGTTTTTGTTAATTTTTCTAAGTATATATTTTCAATTATTGGATTTAAATTGTTCACTAAGGTGAGTTTGATCATAAAATAATTCTTCTGTGAAATACTACTTTCAAATTTTCATGGCTCTTTGAGCATAAAGCTAATATGTTTAAAAGTTAATTTTTGGAAAAATGCTTGGTATATTCACATACAGTATTATACTTTCTAAACTTAGAAAGTCCTTAAAAGCTTTCAGTTAGACTATTTGCCATCAAATGCCAGGTATTTATAGGCATGCACTATCTTCCATTGAATAAGAAATTGTTTCTAAAATTGAAAACATATATAATATAACATGTTCATTAAAAAATGTAATAAAATCCTGTGGCTACAGGAACAGATAATGCATGACTGAGGCTTCTGTTAACACTTCCCTAGAGAGTAGCTTTCATGGTCCAGGCTAGAAGGTGAGCAAGATTGAAGCGTCTCAGCTTTAAATTACCAAACCTATTTAAGTGAGCTTTGAGTTTGGTGTGTAAGAACTGTCACTTAGCTAGATAATGCGATTATTCCTTATAATGTGGATAATTTGAAAATGTGAAACTTAACACCTAGAGAGCTTCTTCCATTCTGTTTTTCACTTAAATTGCTTTCAAGTTTATATAAGTAGTATAATATAGTAAGTATAACCTCTTCATCCTCGTATTCAATGCTGTCTGAAAGCAAGCTTCAAACAACATTTCCATTTTTATCCTGAATTTAGCCTGTCTTCCTACAGTCTCGACTACTTTCTGTTCCTAACACGAGTCTTCTCCTTGTTCACTCTTTTCTTTGATTTTGCAGTCTTTCTCTCCTATAAGTCATTTTCTTTCCCCATTTACCTAAATTCTGCCTTTATGTCAACCTTTATTTAATTGGCTATCTGTATCTTGAAGTTGCCTCTAAATATTTTTTTTAAAGTTCCAGAATTGCTATTTTTATTTTATTTTATGTTTATGTTTAAAGTTTAGGGGTACATGTGCAGGATGTGCAGGTTTCTTACATGGGTAAACATGTGTCATGGGGAGTTGTTATACTGATTATTTCATCATCCAGGTATGAAGCCTTGAATTCATAAGTTACTGTTACTGATCCTCTCCTTCTTCCTACCCTCCATACTCCGACAGGCCCTAGTGTGTGTTGCTCCACTCTGTGTGTCCATGTGTTCTCATCATTTAACTCCCACTTATAAGGGAGATCATCCAGTATCTGATTTTCTATTCCTGTGTTAGTCTGGTAAGGATAATGGCCTCCAGCTCCATCCATGTCCCTGCAAAAGACATGATCTTGTTCTTTTTTTTATGGCTGCATAGTAATCTGTGACATATAGGTATCACATTGTCTTTATCTGATCTGTCATTGATGGGCATTTGGATTGATTCCATGTTTTTGCTATTGTGAATAGTGCTGCAATGAACACATGCGTGCCTGTGTCTTTACAATAGAATTATTTACATTCTTTTGTGTACATACCCAGTAATAGGATTGCTGGGTCAAATGGAATTTCTTTCTTCCTTTTTAAATGTATGTTTTATTTTTAGTTTGAGTTCTGGGATACACATGCAGAATGTGCAGGTTTGTTACATCGGTACACATGTGACATGGTGGTTTACTGCACCTGTCAACTTGTCATCTAGGTGTTAAGCCCCACATGCATAAGGTTTTTGTCCTAATGCTCTCCCTTCCCTGATTTTAGGTCTTTGAGGAATCACCACGCTGTTTTCCATGATAGGTGAATTAATTTACACTCCTCCCAACAGTGTGTAAGCATTACTTTGACTCTACAACCTTACCAGCATGTGTTATGTTTTTATTTAATAATAGCCAATAATTTTAATTTTAAAAAAAGTAATCAGTTGCTAGTCAAGGAAATGCAAATGGAGATTGTGATGAGACACAGTTTTATACTATTAAATTGGCAGCAATTAAGAATTCTGTCTGAACCGAGTGTTGGAAGGCATGTGGATAAATAGGATCTTTTATACACTATTAACGTTAGGGGAGGGGTGTAAAATGGTACAATCACTCGGGAAAATAATTTGGTACCATGTTATAAAGTTAAACATTCACTTCAACTCAAAAATTCTAAGAGAAATTCTTATGTGTCTTTGTTTTTATAGGTATATTTATATTATTTAAAGTATACTTTTGTATTTTCATCAAGCATATCACATCTACTTAGTTTTTTTTTTTTTTTCTTTTTGCTCTTTGTCAATAAAAGAGCAATAACGAAGCAAGTTCTGGGGTTCTGTTTAGTCTTTGTTTTGCCTCTGGAGATATATATAATGTTTTTAGCGGCACTGTTTGCAATATCAAAAACATGGTAACAACCTAAAAACTCCATTGACAGAATAATTGGTACATAAGCTGTAATATATTTACACAATAAAATCTATTTGATCTCTTACATCACCTACCCTACGTGATATAACAGTTTAGTTACTGGTGAGTTTCAGTAATCCTCCTAAATCCTTGAGGATTAGGACAATGTTTAACTCGTGACTATCAAGGCATTCCCATGATGTTTTGAACCATTAACATCCATTAACACAGATCTGTTTGTAGAATATGCAGCATGATCAGTGATGGCCCTTAATTGAAGTGCACTCTAAACAGAATATTTAAATAAAGTGTCCGGGTGCAGTGGCTCACACCTGTAATCCCAGTACTTTGGAAGGCTGATGTAGAAGGATCACTTGAGCTCAGGAGTTTGAGACCAGTAATGTAGTGAGACTTTGCCTCTATTAAAAATAAAAAATTAGCTAGGTGTGGTGGTGCATGCCTGTGGTCCCAACTGAGGCAGGAGGATTGCTTGAGCCCTAGAGGTCGAAGCTACAGTGAGCCATGATCACACCACTGGATTTCAGCCTGGGAGGGGTCTCTAAATGAATGAATGAATGAATGAATGAATGAATCTACTAATGAAGAACTTGAGTCTGAGAAAATGCCACTTAAAAACTGCCTGATGACCATTCCAAGTTTACAAGACATAGACATTAGGGAAAGTTCTGTGCCTTATCAAGAATCATTTTCAAATGAATCTTCAAGAATACTATATAAAATGAGCTTTTAAAAATGTATCTTAAATGCTTTAATTTACATATATTTTGTGAAATCATACTACATATTATAATATACAAGGCACTTCTCTAATATGCAATTAAAATACTCATATAATAATTCTCTACATTCAGTGAGCCCTGGATATGTGTCAGGTATTATGTTATAGGCTTTATAGAAACTGTCTCATTTAGTCATCACAAGAACAGCAAATGGTGCTATCATCATCTGTTTTTATAGACAAGAAGACTGAGACTCAAATAAGTTAAAAATTGCTCCCACAGGTATAGTTTCAAAGTTGCAAGATGAAAAATTCCTGGAGATCCGTTTCACAATAATGTGAATATATTTAAAATTACTATACTGTATACTTTAAAATGGCTAAGAAGGTGAATTTCATGTTACATGTTTCTTATTACAATAAATTTAAAAAATTGCTAAAGGTCACAGAAATAGGCTTATGGTGGCAAGCCTGGGCTTTTCAATACTGGATTTACTGCCTTTTTCTTATGTCTGCACACAATTCCTTAGACTACAATGAGAATTTAAAAGTTGAACATTTATGTTTTTGCATGTTGTGATTGGTAAATTATCACAACATTGTTATCCAAAAAAGTTTAGAATAAAGTCAATTTAAAATGAAATCTCATGATGACTTCCTTGGCTTTAACTAGTATTAATAAGTTTTCAGTATTAAGTTTTTACTTTCCTCTTTATATATACATCTTTATACATCAATAGAACAACAAATTTATATATTGCTGTGAAGAATTCAGGTAAAATCTTGTTTGTGGTATTGCATAATTTTTTAAAGTATCTACTTTTGCCAACTGCCTGAAGCAGTAAAGCACATTGTGAAAATGTTTCTACACATGTTGGTAAAGGTAAAATTCTATTCCAGGAAGATTTTTTAATAGACTCCAAGAACAAATATATTGGTTAGGAAGTCAATCCGTTTGATATCTGACAGGGGTTTCTTTGGTATTTTGTTAGTACAAATGGAGTTGACTGTGGAAATTGAAGGAAAAATTTTAGATTTTTATATTTTATAAATATTCTGTGACTTAGAGTGGTTAAATGGTTTGCTTAGTTTCCTGACTCCTATTCTCTAGTGGGTGTTTTCTTTTTCACTGGTCATTACATAAAACATTTGATTTCTATTTGATTAAAAAATACAATAAAAATGGGATTTTTTCCTTTAAGCAAAATATAATGTTGAATAGTTCTATTTCGCTTAACGGGCTTCTGTAATTTGTTTTGTGTAGAAATTGGCATTTTTCACATAGAAATCTCTGTTTTCAAGATATTAGTTCTCTTTGCTGGCACACATAATGTTGAAGGGGTCAAGGGCTCCTGTTCCTTTTCAATGGAGTGAAAAGACACTCTATTCGATTGACTTAGCTTTCACTGACCTCTGAATATAGGTTACAAGCTATTTAGGTGCAGACAACTCATTTGGTAATGAATATGCAGTTGCTCATGATTTTAGATGGAACTGAGTGAAGGTTTTACTAGGTGTCCCTACAGGTCAGACTGAGATGTACTATTCAACACACACAACATCTGAGATTGCATGCAAATCATCTACAACAGGCTTGATATCCACTTTATTCAAAAAGGAAGAGGATCAAGGGCTCACATGCTAATAAGATTAAGAAGCAAAAATTATCCAAAGTGAAATCAGAAGAACTTGTAATTCATAGGAATAAAGTTTATGGCTGCAGAGAAATCTGAACTTAATTGAATTTCTACATGATACCCAGTTGGATCTCCAGCTAAAAAGAGAAGTAGCTTTTAGACTTCAAGTGATTTTCAGAGCACTGGGACCCTGAAGGGCTGGTGTCCTTTCAGTGGATGCGTCCATCATTGCACAGGGAGCAACATATTACTGTCTGTGCCTGATAAAATTAAATAAAATGCAATAAAATACTTTAAATGGAAAGGGGTATTTATGTTTCTAGATCTGTTTCCAGCTACTCAAGCATGAGATACTTTTTTCGAGGGCTGAGTAACTCTGCCCGGAATTGAAACTGGATTCTTTTACCCTGCACAATCTCTTTCAATTTTAAGCTTTCAAAATATACTTCACTGATTATTATAATTCAGGAAAATGAATTACCTCAAAGACTACTTTATCTTTTTTCAATTAAGAGTAGGTAGCAGATTATATCTGTGTCTAGAAAGTCAGCTTCAACAGGAAGTATTTAAGTCTTTCTTATTATCTTTTGTCTAGGTAAAATTGTTTCTGTTGTTTTAAATAATTGTTGTTCATTATTTATATTGCAGATAGCCTCATAATTTGTTAGTCTGAATATTATCTGAATAATCAATTTAATACTTAGAGTGTTAGAATACACACAGCTACCAAATCATCTAAATTTTGTAATTTTCATTGGTTCAAAACATTTCACAGGATTACATAACAGTGCCACTTTTGTTGGATTAAACGAATCATAGATGTTTTACAGTTTCTTACTTCTTTACTCATTTTATACAGTCCATATCAAAAGTCTAGTTGATATTTTTATTCCTATAGGGAGTTCAGAAATGTAATATGGATACCTTGTAAGCCTATATACTAAGATACTAAAACATGGCATAGTTCAAATACATCGACTATCTATTCTGAATAAACTTTTCTATTTGCTTTTGAAAGAGTGTGGCTAGAAAGTTAAAAAAACAAAACCAAACCCAAAGTCACCTGGATTCCAGGGACACATGATCTAGTGGACTCTTTCATTTAAAGTGGGGTTTCAAATTCCCCAGTCTGTTGAATAAGAAAGCACTTCAGAGTTGGGGCACTGAGAATTTTAGTTATGGTCACAGAATGGTCTCTAAGAGGTAACCTGACTAAGCAGGGTGGAAAGTTGTCCATTTATTTATCCATTTTTCTATTAGATGTGACTTATTCAAGGCTGGGAAATTCTATTTTTTCCTTTTGTTTTTATATCTTTGGGGAACAGGAAGTGCTCAATGAGTGTTTGTTGTTTAAGTGACCAACTGAAGAAATGAAATTGAACCTCTAGATCAAAGGCGTCCTTGAGCAGGATCGGATAAGTCATGCATGAAAGTCAAAGTGGCCGGGAAACTTTAGATCTCAGGCAGGCACAGACAAGGTGGGTCAGAGAGCAGGTATATAATATTATTTATGACAAAATAACTTCAGTCTACACATGGAGAAATTTAATTACTGATCATCTTTTATATTGACAGAAAGTTTTTCAATTGCCATTTAAAACGTACTTTGAATGATAAACCACTCAGTTATCCAACTGAACTGTGTCATTTAGATGTCTTTTTCCCTGGCCACAAAGATTTAAATACTTGGCTGCAGTATTTTCGACTGGAAACAACTATCTATGATGAAATTACATAGTTCACTATTTTCTAGGATAATGTCAAATAAGGTACTTAAATCATAGGTATGGTAAACCATGTGCAGTGGACTGAGAGTTTACATCCCCCCAAAATGGAAACATTGAAACACAAACCCCTATTTTGTGGTATTGGGAGATGGAGCCCTCATGGATGGGATTTGTATCCTTCTAAAAGGAATTCTGGAGAGCTTCCTTGCCATCTTTTCACCATGTGAAGATACAGGAAATAAGCAGTGTACAACCTGGAAAGAAAGGCCTCACCAAAAGCTGATCCCAGACTTCAAGTCTCCAGGATTGTAAGAAATAAATTGTTGTTGTTTATAAGCCACCTAGTCTAGGGTACTTTGTTACACTGTTGCAGGTCTTTTCCTTAGTTCAGCTAAAGACAGGGTTCTTTGTTCCACCCTATGAAAATTCAGGCTCACAGGTAATTTGAAAGGTGAGTGAGACGGAGTTTTGTTGGGTGAAAAGGAAGAAAAGGGGAAAACACTGACTCTCATTTGGCTGGAGTCCCTGCTAGAGCTTCCTGCCCACAGTTGGAATCCCAGATTCCACACAAGAAGAGGAGGGGCCAGGCTCTTCCCCCTGCAAACGTCCTGAAATTCCCAAGGCTCCACCTCAGTGGGCAGGCTGTTGGAGTTTCTGTGAGGACACCCTCCTCCCTGGCTGTCTTATTTCCCCCTCTAAAGAAGTGTATCTAACTGCCCTTAGATTAAGGATAAGGACGCAGACAAATCTTAACAGCTTCCTGCTGACAGGGGGCGCTGTTTTGGGGGAAATGGCAGTCAGAGGTTCCAGAGAGGGCTATTTAAGGGTTCCCAGCAGAAGGGGCCGTTGTCAGAGGCTCTGGTTTGAGTTTGATGGCCTGAAGGCAAGGACAGACAAACTAGGTTATTAGAAAACATGTATCAAAACAAAACAAGAGAAGGGGTAAAGACAGCTCAAAAATTCCCAGGCCTTTCACCAGTTTACACAGGGAGTGGGAGGCTAAAAGCCTGAATAGCAAAAAAAACTTCACTCTTTTGCTGGCATGCTGAGCTTTTGAGTTCTCTTGCCCCGAGCCCAATCCTAAGCCAACTAGTTTAAGGTGTGGAAAATTAACTCTTTCCAGTTTGGAGGATGTATCTGAGGGGAGGGTCCTGTCGTATAGAGACAAAATTACCTAGGACTGAGAAGAAGAAAGGAAAAAGCACTTTTCGAAGGAGTCCAAGGGGTTGAGAATGCATTCGAAAGGGGTACAGACTGAAGATGAATGGCTACCCATGTAGAAAGAGGGGAACAGGTGTCCCTGGTTCCCTTCTCTTCCCAGCAGATACCAGAGGGTAAGTGAGGGAGACAGGGACGAGAGTCTTCTTTCCGTCTTCCATCTTTGCACCCCATGTTCCGGCGACCTTGGCAGGTACTGCCATGCGTACCAAAGCAGTTTGCACCCATGAAGCAAGGGTCGAGTGGGGGGGCTAGAGAACAGGGAATTATCTACTCTCACCTATGTCTCTTTCTCACCTACCGTCAGTAGCCTCAGCGTTCCTAGACCTTGTTTATGCCATGGATAGTAACGTGGCCTTTATCCATGAAACAGGCAGCCTGGGGTTGGCTTAATCTTGAGGAATCAGCCCCACTCACCTGCGCTGCGCCTTTTAACCTCTGTTTCTTCTGCCTTTGAATTCCTTAGACCCAGTGTTTCCTTCCTAGGGCTCTGACCCGAAGCTTGGAATTGAGGCTTGGACAAAAATGTATCTTGGGAGGTGGGGGTGTCGCATGGATTCCTTATCATAAGCCGAAAGCTAAGGTGAAACTATGAAACTGAGTCCTCCTGCAACAGGAGAGAGGAAAGGATGTCTTGTGACACACCCAGATAGCTGGTGGCTATAGTTATGCTGCTAAAATTTGGGTGCATGGTGCTTGGCTTCGGTTAGCCCTCTTGGTCTTACTTTCCCAAAAAGAAACCTCTGAGTGATGGGCACCTTATTTATTCCCATGACCTGGCAGGACTTGCAGGATCATTGGTCAGAACTAGAATATTGATCAGGGTTTGTACATTACCCATCCCTCGTGTTCTTTTTGAGCTACAGCTGGAGGTTGCTGGTTGGTTGACAGGAACAAGCAGGGTTAGCTTAAAATGTAGGCAAAAACTTAAGACAACTAGTGAGTTAGAATTTAATGACAAATATATAAGTTTGAAACATAATTTCTCTCTCCCTAGTCCTGTTTTTTTAAAAAACAATCCCAAATTATAAAAAGGACTGAGTGGTTTGCAAAATAGCTTTTCGTCTTACACTTGGTCTGATTATTTGCATAAAGCGCAGAAAGAATAATTATTTCTGCATAGGCCTTTTGGTTTGGCTTTGATGGAAGTCTGTTCCACAAGGAATCTCAGCTAAATCTTTTAAAGCCGAGCACAACCATGGGTTTGTATCCTCTAACACCTGTGAGTTGGGTAATTCTCTCCTCTTAAGGTCCCAAGATAAACTTGGAGCTCCTAGACCTGTTAGAAACTGACAGTCTTTACTGACCACAGGTCAATAACCCTGTACAGGGACTACGTAGATGAGGACGTGAGGCCAGTTTCCTCCATGAGGCTTTTCTTGGCTCTACAAGTCGAGATTGACTCCTTGTAGGGAAGCATACCCTTCCAGTCGAAGCCTTGGTAAAATCATCACTTTCTCCAATTGTGTTCTGCTGCAAAAGAAAAATGGATTCTTTTTGCACTGATGCAAACAGACATATTGCCATGAGGATACTCACAGATAGTTTCCAAATTTTAGAGGAACCAGGCAGAGAGAAACAAACATACTCCAAATTTTGATCACAGGGGGTATACCTCACTCAATTATTAAAGGCCATAAATAGTTAAAAATAAGTTTCCTTGACTCTGAAAAACAAAACAAGGATCAGCAATATTCCAAACAAGAGTCAAAAAGATTTGCTTCAGCTTCCTGAGTTAAATCCATTTAGTTAACTCGTGTTTTGCTTGATATCCACGAACATTTCAGCTCTTTGTGAATCCTGTACATTTTCCTTTATTCCAATGTTACAATCTCTCAAGTAATCAGAAGGCTGTATTTGAGAGCACCTGTTAATGTTCTATAACTCATTATAAAATATCTTTGAAAAGGATTAAAAGAAGACAACAACTGTCTGTGAATAGCAAAACGTCCAGGGTAGTTACAGTTAGAAATACAATTGACAAAGAAGTTTGGTTATCTCTGTTTTTTACAATAACTTAACATAAACCTTAATTATGATTGATAACGTGTACTTAGACATTAGAATTTTAGAAATCCCATATAATTTTGCAATATATATTAGCATTATTCACCAAGATAAAACCTAAAGAAGGTTGAGTATTGGCCAGGCATGGTGGTTCACCTGTAATCAAAGAGCCTGTAATCTCAGCACTTTGGGAGGCTGAGGCGGGCAGATCACAAGGTCAGGAGATCAAGACCATCCTGGCTAACACAGGGAAACCCCGTCTCTACTAAAAAATAGAAAAAATTAGCCAGGTGTGGTGGCGGGCGCCTGTAGTCCCAGCTACTTGGGAGGCTGAGACAGGAGAATGGCGTGAACCCGGGAGGCAGAGCTTGCAGTGAGCCGAGATTGCGCCACTGCACTCCATCCTGGGTGACAGAGGGAGACTCTGTCACAAACAAACAAACACACACACACACACACACAAAAACAAGGTTGAGCATCATTTTGGGAATCCCATGTACCTAAACATGTCAAATAACCCCGTTTACCTTTCTTTTCTGGACATTCCAGGGGCCCTCTGAAGAATTTAAAAAGCCAGGTGCCAGGGAAGACAATTTTGAAACTGAAGTTTGATTTTGTGAAGGCTGTTAAATGTTCGAGGTTTCAAACACTCGATATTATGAAATAGAATTCCAGATTACCATAAGCTATTTATTTTGCCAAAATAACTCAGAAATGTTAAAGAAGCAAAAACTTTTACAACCCTTTACAAATTTTGCCAGAAAGAAGATTCGCACCTTGGGAAAACCTTGTTATAATTTTATTTCAATGCTCAATTTACAGAAAAACCATATAGCAACCTTTTTGAATGTAGTCAGTACATTCACTCGGAGAACCTCTTCTGCAAGATTAGTTTCCACAGTTCCTCCACCACTTCTTTGAACCTTCAGCTTTTTCCTAACTCAAAATAATACTTTAACCCTAAGCAAAAGTTTACATTTCTGTGCCTTCTTAGAACTTTTGATTAAAAAACACATTTTACTGTTCTTACACACCTTGCATGTAAACATATTTCTAGTAGTTTCAATTAACTCCTAGCAATTTTGAACTTCAAGGTAAAACTTGGTGAGTTGCTTTAATTGTGTGCTAACTGCAGCCAAGGTATGCCTTCTTAGTTATGGGTGGTTAGTTCCGTATGTCCCCAGGGCTTACCAAATCTGAAGCCAGCAAGTCAAATAGTTCTCAAACTCCAGAAAGTGGTTTGTAACCTCAAAACACTGAGCAAACCTTGCTTCTGACCCACATGTTGCATGTTACCAATAGTCTTTAGGGCTGTTTTTATCTCTTAAGGTTAAAGTCATTTGAACTGAAAGGTTCCACAGCTTTTTTCTTCAGGCCAAATTAATTAGAGTTTTTTTTTTTTTTTTTTTGGTGGCGGGGAACAGAGTCTCGCTCTGTCCCAGGCTGGAGTGCAACAGTGGTGCGATCTCGGCTCACTGCAACCTCTCCCTCCCAGGTTCAAGCGATTCTCCTGCCTCAGCCTCCTGAGTAGCTGGGATTACAGGCACACGCCACCACACCTAGCTAATTTTGGTATTTTTTTAGAGACAGGGTTTCATCATGTTGGTCAGGCTGGTCATGAACTCCTGACCTCGTGATTAGCCCACATGGGCCCCCCAAAGAGCTGGGATTAATAATTAGAGCTCTTTTGACAGACATCACACACAGTACACACACAGGCAGAAGAAAAGCCAGTTGCTGGGTGGGGCTCTTGAAGAGACAGGGCTGGGAAAACATGCAGATATCAAACCAGAAAGCTGCTTATTCCCTAAGTCAGGACTGCTAAACCAAGCATTGCCAAAGGGTTACAGCCATACCCTCAGGATGTAAAACAAGATGGAGTCTTGCAGCACTAACTATACAGACATGCAAAGCACACCAGATGGGCCACAGCCCAAGACTAGCCCTACAAACCCTTTTTCACAATTAAAGTTTTAAAGAAATTATAAACAGTGATAGTTGGGGAGCCTGGCCTAGTAAAAATCTCTTCTGAAAGAAAAAAAAAAAAAAAAACTTGCTTAAAACTTAACTGCTAATGGGGTGGAAAAGAGGAAAAAAATTAAAAATGCCTGGGGAAGAACCTCTTATTCTTAGGCAAGTGGTTCTTCCACCAGGGAGATTAATGCAATTACCTTCCTATGGGGTAAAACCCCTTGGCCGGGGAGGGCTCCAGCAGCAGCACGTGGTGGGGACTTCCAGCCACTGTGCCAGGCCCATGAAGCATGCGTCCCAGTCCTGTCACGGAGTGGGGAGCAGCAAGGGGCTGCTGCTCACTGGTGGGTCCCATAAAAGGAAGAAAACGGCCATGAAAAGGCCCAGGAGCAATGGGGGTTGGGGGTATGCTATCCCCCACCCTCAGAAGTCCGAGGATGAAAAGGTGTAGAAGCAACAGTGAGAGGTTTTGAGTTCGCATTTCACTCACCACTTTTCAATCCCCCACACTGGGCACCAAAAACGTTATAGAACTTTTCTTTAGTTCATCTGAAGACAGGGTCCTTTGTCCCATGGCCATGAAAAATCAGGCTTGCCAACAATTTGAATGGTGAGTGAGACAGGATTTTATTGAGTGAAAAGGTAGAAAAGGGGGAAACAGGAACCCTTGCTAGGCCAGAGAGAATGCTACAGCGCTTCCCGGCCGCCATTGGAATGCCAGGTTCCACACAGGAAGAGGAGGGGTCAGGCTCCTCCCCCTGTAAACGCCTGAACTTTCTGAGGCTCCACCTCCATGGGCAGACTGGCTGGAGTTACTCTGAGGACACCGTCCCACCTGGCTGTGTTAATAGCATCCCGAAAAACACCATGGTATGTAAAGTGGAATTTTTCTTTTGGACGGTGAAACTTACTGTACTATTCCTCTAAACCTTTATTTGTCGTATTTTACCTATTAAAGGGCAATTTGCTCTAAATAATAAAGGAATATTTAAGAGTTAAAAGAATCCTCCACATCAGCAGTACAAAAGTATGCATTCAAAAGTAATTGTAACCAAGTAAGTCGACATTAGTTAAACTTAGCAGTAATTTACTTTAGGATCTCTAGTTAAGCAATGGCTATCAGACTTTTTCTTTAAGAAATAGAATAAGTAAAATCATATATTTTTATTAGAACTTCAAGATTAAATGAAGAAGAAAAACGAAACCACACAGTCAATAACAAAACAGGGAGTGAAGGGAAATGAGTGAAGTTGTTTCCAATATTTATATCTTCTGCCCTTTCAGTGTATATAAATGCAACTTAGAGTAATGGTAAACAGCATGGCTTCTAATCAAGACAGCCTGGAGGCTGAACCTTGGATCTCCCACTTAGTAGTTATGCCTCAGTTTCCTCAGCTCTGAAATGAAGATAGACTAATCTTTGTGTCTACCGCATACGACGTTGTGTGGATTCACTGTGTTAATGCTTGTAACGTGTTTAAAACAGTGGCCGACACGTGGTAATTGTTATATAAGAGTAAGCCAGTAACAAAGAATGTCTGGATGTCATGCTGCAAAGATGACCCCAAGCAAGAACTGTTACATACAGGATCCCATGCAAACACATGTGTATAACAAAGGCCTGCAGTTCCTTGGTGATCTGCCTGCAGTCCTGGTCATAGCATACCTGAGAAATATAACTGAGCACGAAATGATTTCAAAATAATGTTTTAAAGGGTTTAAGACATAAGATGTTTTATGCAAATTTACTGCTGCCTACTCTGACCACTTTTATTTCTCCTCCTTCATCTTCATTTCCCCCATCTCAGTTATTTAGGCTTTTTCTGCAGTTTCCTGATTTCCTTGCTATTGTAGGATAAATGCTTAGGAAATGTTTATAAACTTTCACTTGTAAGAACTCTCCATCAAGTATTAGAACTCTTTAGAGGTAAGATGCTATGAAAGTCTAATAAATTATTGAATGGTTACAACAGATAGTGAGAGGAGAAAAACATAGACACAGTGGGTTCGGAGGATGATGATAAGGAGTCCTGGATATAATCTGCTTGAGAGAGCCAGAATTTTCCTAACTCTCATGAAATGTGAAACACAATTTTAGACTGTATTTGTTATTTCAAAGGCTGATGCCGTAAGATAAGTGAAAAGCTGGAGAAGGGGCAGCTCTTTTCTTGCATTAATATTTTCTGAGAATCAAAACACTTTGGAAACACAAGTGAGTCATGAAGGAATGTCCGTCCATGTGCCTTGTATCTAAAGGGTATATGGCTCTTTCTGAAAGTAATTTACAAGTAGCTGTAAGAAAGAAAAGTATCAGTTGTCTAAAATTTAAATGCCATTCTCTTCAAGAACTCCACATAAAATGTTCCTTTGGGTTAGAGGTGGGACAGGTGCTGGCCAGAGAACTTTTGGCCGGTTTAAAAAAAAATTCCTTGTTATTTATATCTTTATGTACCTTTAGTCTATTGATTAATGCAAAAGCTATGGGCATGTCTTGAGTTATTTGTCCACTTCCTTGTCAGGTCTAAGAAAACATTTCCTCTTGTGAATTGATAAAATGAGGCACACATAAAATGAGGCACACAAAATATCATAGATGTCTTCATCCAATACAAACTTTGTGCAAAGTGTAAGATTAAAATTCTTTGAGAAACTGATTCTGTTTACAGTAAATCTCTATAGTCATATAGTCAAGGCAGTTTGCCTCTTTGCACTCTGCTACCCAGGCTGGAGTGCCATGGTACAATCTTGGGTCACTGCAACCTCCACCTCCTGGGCTCACATGATTCTCATGCCTCAGCCATCCGAGTAGCTGGGACTACAGGCGTGCACCCCCACGCCCAGCTAATTTTTGTAATTTTTATAGATACGGGGTTTTGTCATGTTGCCCAGGCTGGTCTTGAACTCCTGGCCTCAAGTGATCTACCCATCTTGACCTTCCAAAGTGTGCTGGGTTTATAGATGTGGGCCATGACACCCAGCTTCTTTTTAATTTGTGAATTGCCAACTGTTTCACATGACTTACTTGTATTTTGTAAAATGAGTAAAATGGAAAAACCTTAGTTGAAATTATTTGGTTTCTACTTTTTACAACATGTTTGCTGAACTTTTTTGTTTCCCCAAACTTAACTTTTTGCTTTAATTCATTCATTCATACAAATTTAATTCATTTAACAAAACCCTCTTGAGCACCTACTGGACACCAGGCACTGCTCACTGCTGAGGATACAGAAGTAGGCAAAACACATACAGCCCTGGCCCTCATGAAGCAGACATCCTGATGGTGAAAAGTTGAGGATGTCTAACAAAAATAAATAAACTCTATGGTATAATGAGTGGCCGTAAGTGCTGTGGAGAAAAATAAAGCAGAGAAGACAGACAAGGGATATTTCAGGAAATGAGGAAACTGCAATTTTAAATATGATTGCCTGGGAAAGACCTTACAGGAAAGTTGATAGTAGGGGAGGTAAACAAGGCAGCTATGGATGATGTCGGGGGAGAGCATTGAAGGTCCATGATGTAATGTTGAAGTAGGTGGGTATATTCAAGGGACAGAAGAGAGTTCAATGGAGTTGGACCCACATGAGGAGGGTGAAGAATGGTAGGAGGTGAGAGAGGGAGCAGGAAACCAGATCACCTAAGGATTTGAGAGGCCATTGCAAGGTCTTCAGATGTTGCAGAGAAGGAGGCCGTTGAAGGACTGAGGAGGAGAGCATCATGATTTGACTTAAGCTGAAAAGGGATGCTTCTACCTGCTGCGTTGAGAATAGACAGAATGGAGGCAAGAATAGTTACAGGTAGAAAGCTAGGAGGCCACTACAGTGATCCAAGGAAGAGGTGACAGTGGCTTAAAGTAGTAGAAATGGCCGTGATGAAGACATAGTTTTAAGGTGCAATACACAGGATTTGCTGCAAAGAAATAGAGGCATAGATGGTGACATATGCCTTTTGGCCTGAGCACCTGGGAGGATGCAGTTGCCCTCAACTGACAAGAGCAGAGCGCCAATCAAAGTCAGATTCAGGGGGAGGATCAGAAAGTTAGTTTTGACATGTTAAGTCTGAGATGCCTATTGAACACTTAAGTGGAGATGTCTGCTTTAATATACAGTTTTCATATGAAAATGTTTTCTACAAAGCCTAGAAAAATGGAGTGATGGCTATCGGTAACCAAAAAAAAATGTTGCATATGTAAATCACGTGACTGCTTTTCCTTCTTTCAAATTGACTCTCCTGGGGAATAGGGTTGTGTTGCTGGGTCCATCTACACTAGTGGACTGACTCCTGTTCAAAACTCTTGTCTCACACCCCTGTTCGTAGCAGCATTATTCACAGTAGCCAAAAGGTGGAAGCACCCAAGAGTCTATCAAAAGAGGAATAGATAAGCACAGTGGAGTAGATTTGTAAAATGGAGTAATATTCAAAGTTACAAAGAAAGGCAATTCTGACACAACATGGTCAACTGGATGAATTGCTACAACATGGACCAATCTTGAGGACATTATGCTGAGTGAAATTATCCTGCCACAAAAAAGACAAATAATGTGTTATTGCACTTACATGAGATATCTGGAGTAGTCAAATATGTAGAGACAGTTTAAAAGATACAGAGTTTCAGTTTTACCAGATGAAAATAGCTTTGGACATTGGTTATACAACAGTGTAAGTGTAACACTACTGAACTGTACACTTAAAAATGGCTAACATGGTAAAGCTTACATTCTTTGAATTTTACCACAATTAAAAGTGAAAAACAAAAAATAAGTATCAGGTCTTGATGCTGCTGTTCTCTCTCCTACAGATCTTTAATGAACCTGTCTCCTTTTCTTCCCGTAAGTCCCTATTGGCACAAAGTTGTAGCCCACTTACCATTTGCAACTTAATTTGTGAGTAGAGAAAGGCAGGAATTAAAGGAGAGGGATCACCCCAAATTCGGTGCTATCTTACTGGTCCCAGAAAATTTTCTGCCATTTACTTGATTCAAGCACCAGCTGTGTGTGGGGAGGGGGTTGGGGGGGGGTGGAGGGGTGCGGCGGGACAGGGAACAAAAATCAGAAAAAGAAAGAAACCCTTCAAACTCTTTTTCCTCTGTTCTCGCATCACTCACAAAAACGGTCAACAAGGAAGACTTCCCTAACCAAATATATGTAAGGGATTCCACACACACCAAGCAAGCGGTCAGTTCTGCAGTGGACACAAGCTGCATATCCTCCAATTCAACTCTGACAGCATCTGCCTGGAAGTAGCTTCAGATGCCACAGGTTGAGGGCTCAGTCCCCATGACTGCCCGCCAACTTCGGACACCAGTCACAAGCCCAAGCCTCAGGAACTTCTAATGACTGGTTTCAAGTCAGAGTTCCCATGACCACTCTTTGGGTTCAATTAATTTTCTGGAGAGACTCACAGAACTCATGGAACCATGTTTTTGTTTGGTTTTGGGTTTTTTTTCAGTTTCTTATAAAGGATACTAGAAAAGCTGCATGTGAAGAGACACCTAAGGCAACAGTTGTGGTGGTGAACTCCCATGCCCGTTCTCTGTGGACCACCCTTCAGGAACCTCCATGTGTTCAGCTATCCAGAAGCTCTCTAAACACTGTTCTCTTGGATTTTTGTAGAGGCCTCATTACCTAGGCATGACGATTAAATCGTTGGCCATTGATAATCAACTTGACCTTCAGCCCCCTCCCCTCTAAGACGGCTGGTCTTTTAGATGTTCTGGCCTTTCAGGTGACCAGCTCCCATCCTGAAGCTACGTAGGGTTTGCAGCCATCCATTAATCAACAGCAGACAAAAAACATCACTTTGGAGATTCTAAGGATTTTAGAAGTTGTATATTGGGAAACAGGTGGAAGATCAAATATATATGTGGCAATACTGCACTGCATTGCCTGACCACAGAGTGATTATAACCCTCCTTGAGTTTAGACTTCACACAATATTTCTAGGATCTTTCTCCCTCTTTCAATCTTTCTTTGTCACTCTGGGTGTCCTCATCCCTGTGACCCTCATCTTCCATCTCCAAAACTGTCTTTGGGGAAATCCTAAACTCCTTTTCCTTTATTTTGTAGACCATGTCCTAGAGGCCTATTTATATTCAAAGAACCTACCCAGGTGTTTTCCACATGAATTATACAGTCTAAATGAATTATAAGTTCCAAATGAATTTCTAAATGAGAAGAATTATGATTCTTCTTTAGTATTCTGAATATGCTTCAGTAGGTTTTAGCATAAAGTAGTAATATTTTTTCTTCTTACTACTCATGAAAAGTATTAAATCACACTATGCACCTTGTAGATTAAATATTGAAGAAGTCTTTTTAACCCAAGTATATATCAAAAGTTACAGCTATAATTTATATTTATTGCTATATGCACATAAGAAATGCACAAAAATATCGGCCATGTGGAGAATGGCCTTCTTAGGACCTCAGATTCCACAAATAGCTAGGAAAAAGGGAAAAATTTAGGGTAGGGGTTTTGGCCTTTGGGACTAGGAAAAATAGATAACAGAGGATGAACAGAAAGAGAAACCTGGCATGGGGTGATAGTGGAGGAGGAAAGGGATTCTCTGATGAATGGGGACATATCTTTTCACTGTTTTTTTGGCAAAATAGAAAAATTGTGGTAAGAGATGGAGTAGAGAAGAAATAGGAGACATCTGGAGAAGAGGAGAAATGGTAAGGATTGGAGATGACATCATTTGTGTTTGCCAGAGCAAAGTGGGTGGTGAGAGGCAAATGCGTTGACAAAGAATGGAAATGTAGCAACAGCAAAACAAAAGCAAAGACAGTTCTGCCACTCAGTGGGCAAGAGCAGCCCTGGAATGGACATGGAGAAGGCCAGGGGGCCTGAGAAGGAGGAACAACAAGGCCAGATGGTCTCTATGTTTCTTTGTAGGACAAATGGGTATTGTGCTCCATTTCTACATTTGTTGATAGGGGAATAGACCGAATGCCATATTCCGCTAGCATGGTTCTGCTAGTGGAGGTATACAGTGGTGCTAAGTGCTAGGTCCATCATTCAGGGTGCCTAAGAGTGTGTCTGTGTCTGCATGTCCATGCGTGTAAGTGTGTTGTTTTGGAGGAAGAGACAAGAAACGTTCACTTGTTCCAGAGCTGTAAGCCTAGTAGAACCAGGACATGAGTCTGTTGTGGTAGCCTCCTGGTCCTGAGTATTACAAGTGATGAAGGCATAAAGCATGAATTGAATCCATGAATTTGTATGAACTCCAAATAGTTTTTGTTCTTGTTGTTCTTCTTTTTATTTTTTCTTGGTGAAAAATGAAAAAAATTCTGGGCTACTTTTATTTTTCTCCTTAAGAGACAGTCTTGTTTTGTCACCCAGCCTAGAGTGCAGTGGCGTGATCTGCACTGTGGCTGGCGTGCAGTGGCGTGAGCTCACTCCTGGGTTCCTGGGCTGAAGCGTTCCTCCTGCCTCAGGCTCCCAAAGTGCTGGGATCACAGGCATGAGCTACCGTGCCTAGCCGTATGCTACTTTTATGAGAAAAATATCATATCGTGAGCAGGGGAAAAATATTTGTGGATAAGTATAAAATGCAGTCATCTATCTATGTAATATTGGGCCTTAGCAGAGCTGTTCAAGTATATTTCTGCCTCTGCGCCATTTTAGGCACCATTTGGGTACAGGTATATATGCTGACCTAAATTGGAAGTTCACTGTTGATGTTTTTTTCATGAAAGATTCTCAGAGAAAAGAAACTATTTGAGAATATTTGAGAAGTGTTTTCTTTTCTTTTCTTTTCTTTTCTTTTCTTTTCTGAGGCAGAGTTTTAGCTCCTGTTGCCCAGGCTAGGGTGCAATGGTGCAATGTCGGCTCACTGCCACTCCTGCCTCCTGGGTTCAAGCGAATCTCCTGCCTCAGCCTCCCAAGTAGCTGGGATTACAAGGCATCCGCCGCCACACTCAGCTAATTTTTTGTATTTTAATAGAGACGGAGTTTCACCATGTTGGCCATACTGGTCTTGAACTCCTGATCTCAGGTGATCCATCTGCCTCGGCCTCCCAAAATGCTGGGATTACAGGCATGAGCCACCAGGCCTGGCTGAGAAGTGCTTTCTTTACATTGGTATGTATTGCAAAGATAAGGAGCTTTGAGGAAATGTCTTTCACCAAGATATGGACATTTTCAGAAGAATGGTTTTGTCATTTCAAGCTGGGAAGGTGATAGAAAGTTCGTGAAAAATAGCAAACCATGACAGTCAAGAACTCTGTAGCTTTTCAGGTATGTTCTTTTGAAGCACATTCTGTTCAAGAGTGATTTCACTATGCAGATAAAATGAGTCTTCCTTGTCAAGCTTGCTGAGTTCTCTTAGGATAGGCGATAAGCCATTAAATCCCTCAAGGTTTAAGGCAATTATTTTTACCCTAAATGACAATTTATTTCTTATTTCTGCCTAGGAACTTTAGATTGCTTAGTGACAATCTAAAGCCCCTTCACAGAAATAAGGCCTCAGTCTTTCAGGACTCATACAGTCTGCATTTTTGGACATTAGCCATTTTAAAGTAATTAATTGAGTTTCCTTGAGAACTAGAGTGAAACATACAGAAAAAAATTAAAGTTACCTATAAATGTAGCATCTAGAAATAATCACTTTGAATATTTTGGTATTGATCTTCACTTACTTTTTTTTTTTTTTTTTTTTGAGAGGGAATCTCACTCTCTCACCCAGGCTAGAGTGCAATGGCATGATCTTGGCTCAGTGCAACCTCTGCCTCCCAGGTTCAAGCGATTCTCCTGCCTCGGCCTCTCGAGTAGCTGGGACTACAGATGTGTGCCACTACACCTAATTTTTTGTATTGTAGTAGAGACAGTTTCACCGTGTTGCCCAGTCTGGTCTAGAACTCCTGAGCTCTGGCAATCCGCCCGCCTCGGCCTCCCAAAGTGCTAAGATTACAGGTGTGAGCCACCACGCTCAGCCCACTCTTCTTTATGTCTAAAGCTATATACTTTTTTTTCTGCAAATCAAGTTTATACTGTATGTTCACTTTTGCATTGTGATCAATTTTATCATGTATCATAAATACATTTAATAGGCATTCTTCATGTCATTTTTATTTCTGCAAAGAATTAATATTAATGCAGCATAATTTTGCAAGCCCAACTTATGGCTCAGTTATGACATTGTTTCCAGCTGGCTGGTTTCATATACATTGCTCTATTGAACTTACTTGTGAATACATCTGTTGTGCTACTTTAAGATTGTCTAGAATAAATTCCAAAAATTGAAGTTGCTAGGTCAAGATAAGAATATTGTTTTGCATTATTTCAACTGGCACATAATCATACATATTTATTTGATTTGTTTGGGGTACAGTATGATATTTCAATACATGCATACAATATATAATGATCAAATCAGAATAATTATGATAGCATATTAATTACCTGAAACACTTTTTTTTTGTTGTTTTTTGGTGAGACAGGGTCTGGCTCTGTCGTTCAGGCTGGAGTGCAATGGCATGATCTCAGCTCACTGCAACCTCCGCCTCCTGGGCTCAAGCCATTCTGCCACCTAAGCCTCCGAAGTAGCTGGAACTATAGGTGTGCGCCACCACACCCAGCTAATTTTTCTATATTTTTAGTAGAGATGGGGTTTCACCACATTTCCCAGGCTGGTCTCAAACTCCTGAGCTCAAGCTGTCTACCTTCCTTGGCCTCCCAAAGTGCTGGATCTCAGGGGTGAGCTACTGTGCTTGGCTGCATTTATCATTTCTTGGTGTTGGAAACATTCAAAATCTGCTCTTCTCACTATTTGAATTTACACGATACATTGTTGTTAATTAATTTTACCCTATACTGCTGTAGAACATTAGAGCTTATTCCTCCTATCTAACTGTAATTTTGTGTGTGTTAACCAACCTCTCATGTTCATCAGCGGGACTGTACCTTTTTATACAAATTCTGGCAGGATATAAACAATGGGCATCAGAGTCTTGACGGATAGTCTCAGTCGAATTACTAAATACTCCCATTTTTGGTTTGTAATTGCTTGAAATGCAACTTTAAATGCAGAGCCCTCTTCACATGGTTTCTGAAGGATGGTTGCTTCCTTTAATTTTCTTTACAAAAGATTGATCACCTTTTACTTAAAACTCAGAGCATGATATTGTGGCATTCTGAAGTTCCTGCCTCCATGATATATTGTACTATTTACTCAATGGTAGATTGTATCATTTGTTCAACATATTTGCTCTGCTGTCTGTACTGGGGACCATCTCTCTGTGTCCCCTCTCTGGTGACCCTCTCTAAGGGAGATGTCTACTTTCCAGACCTTCATAAGAGTCTTGGATGTGGGACACTCTGACCACTGGAAGTGAGGCATGACCAGGCTGAGAAAAACTGGTTGGTTGGTCCCATTTTTGCTCCTCTCCAGAGATCAGCATATTTCATGTAGGGGCTGCTGCTGTAGCTGACCCACAGCCCACAGGTACTTTGAGTGAGAAATACATCCTTATTGTTTTAACCCACTTTGGTTTTAGGAGCAAAATTAGTGAAAGCTAACTGTGTTAGGCTGTCCTTGCCTTGCTATAAAGAAATACCAGAGACTGGATAATTTATAACAGGGGTCCCCAACCCCCAGTTCATGGCCTGTTAGGAACCGGGCCACATGCAGAGTGATGAGTGAATATGACTGCCTGAGCTTCATCTCCTGTCAGATCAGTTGCATCATTAGAGTCTCATAGAAGAGCAAACTCTATAGTGAACTGTGCATGTGAGGGATCTAGGTTGCATTCTCCTTGTGAGAATCTGATGCCTGAAGATCTGAGGTGGAATAGTTTCATCTCGAAACCATCTCCTCCACCCTGACATCCCTGGAAAACTTGTCTTTCACAAAACTGGTCCGCGGTGCCAAAAAGTTTGGGGACTGCTGATTTATGAAGGATTATAAATTCAATGTACAATTAAACACAGGCTTAATTGACTCATGGGTCCGCAGGCTGTACAGGAAGCATGGTGCCGGCCTCTGCTTCTGAGGAGGTTTCAAGAAGCTTTTGCTTATAGTGGAAGGCACAGTAGGGGTAGGCTCTTCACATGGCGAGAGCAGGGACGAGAGAGAGAGGGTTGGGGGAAAAGTGCCACACGCTTTTAAATGGCCAGAATTCAGAGCGAGAGCTCACTGAACTGCTGAGGAGATGGTCCAAGCCTTTCATGAGGGATCTACCCCCAGGGTCAAAATACCTTCCACCCGGTCCCACCTCCATCTTTGGGGGTTACATTTCAACATGAGATTTGGGTGGGGACACGTGTTTAAACTATATCACTGACTAATACAGACTCTGCAGTGTGTCTGTGTATCTGGCAAGCTGTTTGGCATTCTCGCATTACTGAAGTGATGCAGTTAGTTTTATGATAACCTGGCTTTACATATGAGGTGCAGATTCCACTTTGGTTTCAACATGGGCTTCAGTATATTTATTATGCATATCATGTATTAGACATTTATTTTAGTTGCAGCAGTTCAAAAGTTTTATGTTTATTTTCATGCCCTCCATGCACCTGGATTTACAAGAGAATTAATCCCCGATGGCCTTAGCCACCCATTATGTGTAATGGATTCATTCATCTCCTGTACATCTAAAATTGTACTAGTTATATGTTATTCCTGGAAGTATTAAGACAGTAGTCTCTCAAATCATTTTCTGTTTTCTTTGGTTCAGATGGGAAACTCTGGTTAAGTTATTGATGGCCATTGAGCAAAATCTTTGTACCATTGGATAGTTTCATAATACCTTTTATTGACTTGAGGCTTGGAGAGTCCAAAGCAGGGCAACAAATTTGCAAAACCCTTTCCTCTGCCTGGGAGGCTGGAGCAGTGGGGTTGTTGACACCATCTGCCATGAACTTCCTTGGTCTGGGAATCATTATAGCAGTCAGGAGATTATTCGTCAGTTTATCTGATATAGGTACTTAGGAGGGTGTAGGTATTTCTGCTCTAGAAAATACTAGTGTTCTTAATAGAGACATTAAACAAAAAGAACTTCTTTGTGAATAAGATAGATACTCTGGAGCAACTTCAATGGAATTCTTGACCAGGTAAGTTAAACATGTTTTTTAAAAAGTAAAGATACCTCAAAGGAGTGTGATTTATATTCTCTCCGTTTTCTACTCGCCGTGCCTTCTGATTTTCTCAAGTTGGTGAAAAGATAAAGGCTTTTCATTGCTCTTGTGTCATGTTTCACAATCAGTTGCCTCCACCTGTTTTGACATCTGTAGTTTGGAGCTTGCAAGGACCTGCTTTTACTCAGTAGACGGATATTTTACCAGTGAGCATTGGCTGTTCTAACGCCTTGTTTCTCCAGGTTATGTGTTTATCTCCTGTTGATTTTCCTCCATGTACTGTACTCCAGCATCCTGTACCACTGCCTTCTTTCTAAGCCTAGGATTCTTCTCAGCTTGAAACTTCCACTTATTTTTACATATTTTTTTTTCTGACCCTTAGTTCATCATGTTTTAACTATTCCTGCCTTGCTTTGTCCTTCCAGTCTTAGGAAAGGAACCTGATTCCTGTGATTCAGCAATTATGAAGTACATTTCTAACAGCTTGACACCTTTATTATTAGAAGTGCTGTCACTTTCATGCTATCTCAGGACATCTCACTTTTTAACAAACAAAACCCAGAAAAGTGATTGTCTTGAAAGGAAATTAAAGTAATGATAGGACACCCCTTTTATTATTTTATGATGCTTTCTCATTTTTACTTCAAACCTTTGCTTAACTACAGCTGTAAAGACTGTTGAATCACTTAATATCACCTCAGATCACTGGCTTTTCAATTTTTTTTTCCCCTTAATGTATGTGGTTTACACATGGATTAACAGCTTCAAATGCTCTTATTAGAATCAAGAGTTCTGTGAAGATAAAAAAAGCTGGTATATTGATGGATCATTATAGAGTTGAAAAACAGGGTTACTGTTGGAAAATTCATTCATTGACTTCTTAATTCAATACATTTATTCAGTGCCTAAGTCTCATTGATACTGCTGCGAGGCATCAGTATTTTTTCTTAATCTGAAATATTATTAACAAACTATGTCATACAATTGGCTCTTTATGTATATGTATACATGTACATAACTTCCAAGTGAAAATAGTTTGAATTATTTCTCTACTTAAATAATGCATTCTTTGTGAAAATGTGTTCAGATTTCTATATCATAAAGATATTTTATTCAGAGAGAAGTGAAAATTAAAGAAGTCCTATTTAGGCCTCTCAAATTTCAACCTTATTTTCAATGTTATATTTTCCAGCTTTTCACTGATATTATTTTTGAACATTTCTCCCATGGTTGAATATATCATTATTTTAGTAAGGGATTATGTATTTGTAATCTATCGTAGCATCTCAAATGACTCCAGAGTTGAGTGGCTTGAACAACAAATACTTATTTTCAGTTTATTTTGGGTAAGATTCCAGAAGCAGCTTAGCGGGGAGGGGTTTGGCTCATGGTCTCTCTTGGAGTGAAGCTGTTGGCTGGGGCAACTTCATCTGAAGCCTTGATTAGAATGGGAGAGTCGACGTGCAAGAAGCCCGTTCATGGGACTGGCAGTTGGTGTTGGTTGTTGGCGGGCGTACCGCAGTAGTCCTTCGCATAGACAGCCTCCATCCTCCAGGGCCCCTCTAGCAAAGTGTGTGTCTGTGTGTATGTACATCAGAGAAAGAGATAGAACATAAGATAGATCCATCACTCAGTGCCCATCATTTCTGCCATGTTCTGTTAATTAGAAGCATGCCAGTAGGTCGAGTCCACACTAGAGGAGAATGAATTATACAAGGATGTGAAAATCAGAGGGCAAAAATCACTGGAGGCCATTTTAGAGACTGCCCACCAGACTTTAGTCAGCTGCAAATAGTAAACAAAACAAAAAACAAACAAACAAGAAACCACAGCGTTAGCTGAAATCAATGGAGAATTAATGGAAACAAATATGTGTTATCTTCCAGAAACCAAGCAGGAAGTATAGTTGTGCCTGGTGAGAGAATTTAGGAAAATAGAAAGTCAGCTGCTTTGTTTCTGTTGATACAAAGTTTTCTTATCTCTGCCTCTTTTTTGGTGTCCAGGTGACAAAGGGCCTCCGGCATCCCAACATACTTGTTCAATTCAGGTATCAACAGGGACTGACTTCAATTGCTTTATATACTCGTTAACACAATCGAACCTTGTTCCAATCAACTCTGTGCGTGAGTGGGGTGGAAGAATTAAGTTTGGGAGAATTCCAGAGGATGGCAGTGAATCCCATGGCTTTACCTATGCTCAGCAGGGTCTGTGGCCCCAGGGTATTGAAGGAGACCTTTTCAATGGAGAAACTGAGGTTAGTTAATTAATGCAGTAAATAAACGACTGACTTAAATTCAACCAGGGTCTAACTGAAACTTTTTATTTTATATATTCAGAATAGCTGACAGTTTTAATTTTTTATCAGTTGTAATAACTTTGTAAAAATTACTCATTTTCCTCAAACATATTGGTATGTTTGTTCTGATTTGCACTGTTTATATTATAAAGTAATGGACAAAGCAATACGTATTCCTAATAAAATATCCAGACAGTAGATAATTTTGTAAAGAAGGAAATGAATATCGCTCAGAAATCCACAAGCCACAGTAATTACCAGTTACATTTCGATGTAGAGCCTTTCAGACTTTTTCTTAATTAATATTTTGCACAGGTGGCTGTTTGACAGCTTGCTTTTTTCGCTTGCAGACACGCTGCAGATTCTTTTCCATCTAGCTAAATATAGATAAAAAAATTATTTGTAATGAGTACACTGTACTCCTTGGCATGGTTTCCCATGATGTCTCCAGGTCTCTGTTGATGCACATTTTTGTTTTCTAGTTATTCTCTATTATCAACAGAATATCCTCATACTGTATCTTTGGACACTTCTCTGGTTATTAGTGTGTATTTTTAGAAGTAGAATTGCTGGGTCAGTGAATATGCATTTGAAATTTTTAAACAGATTGTCAAATTACCCTCCAGGAAGCCATTTTTTTTTTTTTTTTTGTAGTTTATAGTTCTACCAGCAGTCGTTAAAGGTGCCTGTTTTCCTCCACCTCATTAAAGCTGGCTATTCTCAATATTTTTAATCTTAGCAATGATGTAAGTGATAAATGATATTTCATTGTTATTTTAACTTGCATTGAAAATTCCATCCTTAAAGGAGGAAGGTTGGCTAGAGCATATCAAGTTGTCTGTCAGAGCCTTAGAGGCTGGGAAAAATGCAAAAAGCAGGGCCACAGAAGATTTTTTGGTGCATTTTAATTCAAGTAACTTGCCACTGCTGAACTGGTACTAGGTTTGCAAAATCGGGTTAATGGTCCTATCTGGTAGGAACATCAGTAAGAAGTCAAGTTAGACTTTCTGTCCTGTGAGCTTTTCATTCTGCACACCTATCCTCCATACTTGAATTTGCACTAAATTGGTGACTAGCTGCTTGTCAAATTTCAGCCCTGTCCCTTTCCCTTCCAGACCTCATCCCATATAGGATTTAATGGGAAGCATTTGAAGGATAGTTGTTTAGTCAACAACAACAAAAAAGTAAGAATAATGGCTCCTTTCCAGCCTGGCTTCCAGAGCCTCTGATCTGCTGTGGGGAGGGACCCCCACCACCAGTGATTGCGTCTTCAAAATAGGGATTCTTAACAGACAGAGAATTCCCTCCTTTTGCTTTCTGCAGCAGGAAAATGAATTCTGTGTAGTGTCCTGTGATTTTCTTTGCTTTGGCTCACACAGCAGTGTATCTGTGATACATGTTTGGTTTTACTCCTGATTTCAGTGCTAGTGCAATATTTTTCCCTGTTCTTGCTTCTCTTTGGCTTTTGGTCAGTTTTTTGTCAATTGTGACAGCGTGAGGGGCAAGTGGCAATATGATTCTTTCACTCGCCTCTTTCCTGGCAGTTAATATGCTGGAATTTAATTTTGTTATGGCATCCCACATCCAATTTTTGCATTAGCTTGTGTCTGAAATTCAGTTATAAGTCAAGCATCCAGGCTTGCTTGGAGAACTCATATCAGTGTCACCTGACAAACTCTTGAAAGGGTGAAACGTATTCTGTCTTCACACCTATTAGCCATAGTATAAGTGAGACTCAAGAATATAGTAAATTCAGGGGTTGTATTAATCAAGCAAAAATAATTGATGGTAACTAGACAGAGGATATTTAGGACAACGGGGAGCAAATGGCCTTGCAATTCCTATGACTCCGGAAAAGGCTGCTTCAACCTTCGATTTGCTAATTAACTATGGAGTAGTGCAGTCATGCTATAATACCCAGGAGGTCACACAGCTGCACACTTAACTCACTTTTATGTCAAGGCAGCAAATGAGCAAAAATCAAACTGACATCGAGGCATCTTTTTTCCAAAATGAAGTTCATTAACCATCAGTGAACTACTGAACCTGATGTCCGATAGCAACTTAATGCCCATCAAATCCTCAGCTTATCCCAACTGCTATTGCCCCAATATTGACTCACATCATCCAAGAGAGAGTGAATTGTTTTCTTCACTTAATTAAAAGGGCATCAATGTGTATATTTGATTTTAGATATGTTCTTATTGTAAAGAAATTAGCTAAGTAGAAAATAATTTTATCACATAGTCTTTTACTAGCTGCCTCATCCCTGCTTCTTGGTTTTGCTGTAGGAGACTTGGTCCTTTAGGGCCCTTCTGAGAATGAAAAGAGAGCGAATGTAAATTTGGACCACAGGACCAAAGTGAAAGTTCAGGTTTACCTGCTTAGGAGGTTAGACTCAAAACTTTACTATAATCTCAGAAAAGTAAGCCCAATTCCAGCACGAATTAAGCAAAACTATACCTTTTATATGGTTTGTCTAGAGGATTCAGAGGCAGGTGTTCGTAGTACATATTACATGGAAAAAATTAATAAACATCCTTCTTCGGCATGTCTTCCCTCTGACAACAAAGTGCCCTTCTAAGCGCATGAACTCTGTCCTTCTCAACACCCTTTCTGCAACAGGGATTCTACCTGGGCCTTCTCCACTCGTCTCAGTCTTGTCTGGCTGTGAGCCAACTGCCACTGCAAGTTTTTCCTCATTCATTCTCCATAAGGGATCTTGTCCTGCCCAACTTTGAAAGGAAAATCACAAATTTAACCCAATAAAACAGAGTTGTCAGCCAGGCACGGCGGCTCACCCATATAATCCTAGCACTTTGCAGGGCTGAAGCGGGTGGATCACCTGAGGTCGGTAGTTGGAGACCAGCCTGACCAACATGAAGAAATCCCATCTCACCTAAAAATTCGAAATTACCTGATGTAAATGATGAGTTGATGGGTGCTGACGAGTTGATGGGTGCAGCACACCAACATGGCACAAGTATACATATGTAACAAACCTGCACGTTGTGCACATGTACCCTAGAACTTAAAGTATATAAAAAATAAAAATTCGAAATTAGCTGGGCATGGTGGTACGTGACTGTAATCCCAGTTACTCGAGAGGCTGAGGCAGAATTGTTTGAGCCTAGGAGGTGGAGGTTGTGGTGAGTCGAAATGGCACCATTGCACTCCAGCCTGGGCAAAAAGAACGAAAGTCCGTCTCAAGAAACAAAACAAAATAGAGATGTCCTTTTAATTTTTGCTTCGTGAGGGATGGTGTAGGTTGGGGAGAGAGGATGATAGAATGTGTTGGGAGTAGATTCAGGTTCTCAAGAGCTTTAGATGATTCAGGCTTTCCACTGTTCTACCAGCAGTGTTAATGTCATAGGTATACTGCTTGGACAATTAACAATAAATCAATATTTTCAATGATGTATATTATCTTGGATCTAACTTTTGAAAGGCCATTTCAAGATGACCTACACCAAGTTTATTGAAAATTGCCTTCCAGTTTTCAGTCCTTCAGTAGTAAATTATACATTGAAAGATACTTGGCATTTTACTTTCGTGGGCATCTGTGTTAGGGCTTGTGTTAAGGGATGATTAATTGAATTTCTTTTAAGTTGCTATACAGTATTAACATACTAACATATTAACCTAATGATAGCCTAAACAACTGATCTTTATTATGATGCTAATAAAAAGACATTGAAGAATAATTCAGAGAATATCATGCATCTGCCCGACTCTTTTATAAAAATATTTTTGTCAAAGTAATTAATACATAATTTAAAACAAAAATAGTACAAGTATTATAATGAAAATCAATGATGTTACCATTCCTTCCCCATGCCCACAGAGGTTACTTTCAGCTGTGAGATTTCTTTTAGTATTATCTACATGTAGAAAACAAAATTATAACACTAAAGCTACAAATAGAATACACTACTTAAACTATTCTTTTGACTTTTAAAAATTGGCCTCCTGCCAGGTGCAGTGGTACATTCTTGTAGTCCCATCTACTCATGAGGCTTGAAGTAGGAGGATCGCTAGAGAACAAGGACTTTGAGGCTGTAGTATGCCATGATCATGCCTGTTAGTAGCCACTGCACTCCAATTTGAACAATGTAGAGACCCCATTTCTCATAATAAGTAAATGTTTAAAAATTGGCTTCCTCAAATAATTGATTAGAATTTAGCTCTCTTACATTCCCAACATTTATATATAATTATATATTCCTTTCAGATGAAAATCAACAGTAAGCATTTACATCATTATATTTTTATAAGCATTTAATAAGATCAAATGATTTTGTGCTTTGCTTATATTTTTTATTTGTATGACCTTTTCTTTTTCCTGGAGTTTTATTTGTTTCAATTTTTTTCTTAGTTTTCTAAGTTCTCATTCATTTATTTCAAATTGCTCAGATTTATGAATCATTTCTTCTTTTTTAGCCCCTCTCACTTCCCCTCTCCTATTCATGGCCACTAAGAGAGCAGAGAGAGGGAGGGGGTGCTTACAGCAGATAGCATTCATCCCCTTGTTCCTCTACTGTTACCCCTTCGCCTATTCTCTTTGCCTTTCTGGAGTTTATACAGTTTTATTCCCTTGACTGTCATTTTTATTCAAGTTCTGGGGAGGCAGAGGAGAGAAATATATGTGTTTAACCTCCTTGATAAACATAAATTTCTGTGCCATTTTCTTTTAGTATTTTACCTAGTCTTCACATCAGTCTAAAATGTTGGTGTTACTATCCCCATTCTTTAAGAAGATGGACGGCCGGGTATGGTGCTCACACCTGTAGTCCCAGCACTTTGGGAGCCTGAGGTCGGGTGATTGCTTGAGCCTAGGAGTTAGCAACCAGCCTGGGAAACATAGTGAGACCCTGTCTCTTAAGAAAAAGAAAATCAGGTTCTAGCAGGACTGAAATTGTCTATTACAGTTTAATATAATTTGTTTCTCATAACTAGTTCATTGTCATTAGTATATGCTTGTTGAAGAATAAACAAAAAATCTTTAATGGAAATATAGATGACACGTTTCAGTTTAAAATAATAAAGCAATTGTTTTTAATTGTGAAAAAAAAAAAAAGTAAAAGAAAATCAGGTGGTGTGTACCTGTAGCCCAAGCTACTTGGGAGGGTGAGGCAGGAGGATTACTCAAACCCAGGAGTTCCAGGCTGCAGTGAGCTATGAAGGCACCACTGTACTTCAGTGTAGGTGACAAGGTGAGCAACTCTCTGAAAAAAGAAGACAGAAGTTCAGAGATACTAAGTGGCTTAATTCACATAGTAGATGTGGATCTGGGATTTCAAAGCAGTCAGTAGCCTACAAAGCCCATTCCTTCCTTACTCTGCCAAAACGTCATGTCTCTTTCATGTGAGGGTATTGACAACTCTTGAGCTCCTTGAAAAATTTCTTATCAAATAATATTTTAGTTCTGGTGATGCTTTAGATTAGTTTCATTACTGGTCCACCTAATTTAACAGTTGATCAGCTATAGGCACAAAAGGGAATATATAATGAACATGCCTGAATTTGAGAATCTTAAAGAATTAGTTATAACCTTCACAGAGAAGCCAGAAGGACTGAGGAGATACGGCAGGGCTTGGGGGATAACGTGCTCTAATCAAAGGATGTCTCGCGTCCTTGTGCAATCATTTAAAAATGAAGTAAAAAGAAACCTGTAAGTACTTGTAGGAGAACAATCTACAGGGCTAAAAAGCTAAAATCACAGGAGTTGATTATGCCAGATAAACTTAGTTTCTATTGTTTTGTAAAATCACATAGTGACTGCAGAGAATGAAAGCAGCAAATGGAATTATCAGGTTACATACAGCACCACAACATGTGGTACAGTACACCGGAAAATGAGAGAAAAAAATTAATTAAAATTAGTGTGTCTCTAAGCATTGTTGCGTTTCCCTGCAAACTAACAGAGGTTAAATATTTATTTTAAAAGGTGAATGTTGGCTGGGCGCCGTTGCAGTTGCTCATGCCTGTAATGCGAGTACTTTGGGAGGCCAAGATGGACATATCACCTGAGGTCAGGAGTTCGAGACCAGCATGGCCAACAGGGGTGAAACCCTGTCTCTACTAAAAATACAAAAATTGGCTGGGTGTGGCGGTATGTGCCTGTAATCCCAGCTACTCAGGAGGCTGAGGCAGGAGAATTGCTTGAACCTGGGAGGTGAAGGTTGCAGTGAGTTGAGATGGCTCTACTGCACTGAAGCCTGGGTGACAGAGTGAGACTTAGTCATAAAACAACAACAACAACAACCACCACAACCACAAAAAACAGTGAATGTCAACCCACTAAGACAACAAACTGTTTAGAACTACCTTTGAGCCTATTGCATTAAAAACTTTCATTAAACTAGGAAACGTTAATATTTGAGAACATGCAACAATAATAGGTCAACCTGAGGTACAAAAATAACAAAGAAGCTTAGAGCTTTGTTGAAATTGTGCAGCATATAACAAAGATATATAGGGTCAAGCACATTAAAAATGCATAAGAAATATTTTGAGTCTGAACCTTTGCCAAGAACCATGACATCAACATTTGCATTATTCGATTTTCTGATTCTATATCACCTTTTATTACACCAATTTTAAAATGCCAGAAACTGATGTTTTCTCTCACCCAGAAAGCAGAAATGAAACAGATATTTTGCTAAGTTAAGGTAATAATAGATTGACCACGGATAAATAAGCCATTACAATAACTAAGTTATAAGGAAACACTACCTTACTTTAGAGATGCAAAAACTGAGCCCCAAGGAGATGGGTTAATTCTCCTAGTCTCAGACATAGTGAGACTGGGAGATGTGTTCATAGATGGGTTAAACAAATCCTTTTTTGTAAGCCATGGTTTTCAGAAAGGAGTAACTTAAATAAAATTTAAATGATACTTAACTAATTTCCAATGATCTGGCTGTTTTCGAAACACTTTGGAAAACTGAGAATGAGAATATTATAAATGCAAAATGTTTCTTTGAAATTCTCTTAAAGACATTTCGTTTATTTTCCTGTGACAGCTACTTTGCTTGAGCCTTATAGAAATAATTCTGCTTTTGAGTACTAGTGAGAAGAAACATCTTTATTCTTTCAGTAGATATTTATGAATGCCTACTATGTGCTAGAGTTATGCTAGGCTAGAGGTAGAATGATAAACTGATATATAAGGGTCCTCTCGTGGTGGAACACTCATTCTACTGGAGAACTAGACTCTTTATGATGGTTGTAGCAGACAATCTAATGAAATTTTTTCTTATTTCTAATGTCCATGGTTTCTGGCTTCACAGTCGCTATCACAAAATTATTCTGACATTATCCACATATGATATTGCTAGATAGCCATGGCTGTGAAATTTGGTTCCTTAGCAACTGCAAATGTACCTTGGAAAGGAAAAGAAATTGTCATGAAATACTCTAGGACAATATGTCCTTCTCAAAACTATAGGTTAACCCTCAGCATAACATTTTTTAGTATGCCATAAAAATATTTCAGATAGAAAGCATCATTTAAAGTAGCATTTTTGGCTGGGCACAGTGGCTCAGGCCTGTAATTCCAGCACTTTGGGAGGCTAAGGTGGGTGGATTGGGTGAGCCAGGAGTTTGAGACCAGCCTAGGCAACATGGCAAAACCCTGTCTCTACAAAAATACAAAAAGTAGCTGGGCATGGTGATGTGTGCCTGTAGGCCCAGCTACTCCGGAGGCTGAGGTTGGAGGATGGCTTGAGCCCAGGAGGTGGAGGTTGCAGTGAGATGAGATTGTAGCAGGGGGCAGGCGGGAAGCATTTATTTTCCTGGTGATTTCATAGTACAGGAAGTCATCACTGTTATTTGAATAAGACTGGATGGTAATTGGGGGGTGATTTATATGACGTCTCTTGCCCAGGGTTAGCATGCTCTCTGGGTCTTGCAGGATGAGGGCCAGTTTCTAGACTCGCAGTCTGCTACTTAACTTCACCTCATTCTGGATTTAAAGGACTTGAAAGAAACATTCTGTAGGCTCTAGGTGCTCCCAATTTTAGAGGATCCACCTCAACATACATCAAATATATAACAGTATATCCACATCAGGTATTAAACATAACTGATATATAATTACTCAAGCATTATGTTGAAAGAACATAACTTCTCAGAGTGCAATAAGAAACAACATTTCTCCTACTCAGTGCCTGCCTAAACATACTCTAGGGTTATTTCCCTACCCCTGAATAAAATCTTAAACAGACCCTAAAACCCATCTGCTCCCTCTTAATCAAAAATCCTCTAGTCATTTTGTCAAAAGAATAATCTCGTGTTTGTAATAAACATATCCATGTCAGTGGAATGCTCAACTCCAACTTCAGCATCAAGGTCCTCTCTTCCCCATCTATTGGGAACCTTTATAAACTCTTGAGAATTTCCATTACTAGGTCTTTCCAATTGAGCTTTCTTGATGCAGTTGGTGCCTGTCCCAGGGTCTTCCACTGCTACAGGCTCCTTCCTTTCTGCATTTGACAGATCTTTTCACTTCGGTTCTCACTTTTTTTTGTTTTTCTTTTCAGAGTCTCACACTGTCGCCTTTCTGGAGTGCAGTGGGGTGATCTTGGCTCACTGCAGTCTCCACTTCCTGGGTTCAAGCGATTCTCCTGCCTCAGCCTCCCAAGTAGCTCGGATTACAGGCATGCACTACCATGCTCAGCTGATTTTTGTATTTTTGGTAGAGATGGGGTTTCACCCATGTTGGCCAGGATGGTCTCGATCTCCTGATCTCATGATCTGCCCACCTTGGCCTCCCAAAGTGCTGGGATTACAGGTGTGAGCCACTGCGCATGGCTGAGATTCTCACTGTAGTCAAAGTCTTCTTGGGCAGAACCTTCTAAGGAAGATCCTCAGACAGAATCTAGGCACCCAAGTCATACACTTTCATTTATCATCATTGAGAGTATAATTATTTCCTAAAATCTGTCCCTGTTCTGAGTTTAGGAAACTTTAGCCACTGACGTGGACATCTTTTTAAAGCATAAATTAGATATTTTGTGCTCCCAAACTCCAGGACATACATGTAATGTGGCTGAGGCCCTAAGAATTTATACCTAAGTCGACATGACTCATTGAAATACTGTGTAAAGTCAGCATGGAATCAACAGATCTTACCAGGAAAAAAAAAGTTGTGTCATCAGACTGCAGTGGGTTACAATCCACATTATGTGAGTTGTGTGCGAAAGACAAGTTACTCAACTGTATTGATTTTCAAATTGATTAATTGATAATTAATTCCTCAATATTTGTCATAAAATGTGTATAAGGGAAGGAGTTTAGACATAAGATCATGCAACAAAGTGAAAATTAAATAAATAAGGGCAAAAGGAATACAGGAAAAGAAATGTAAGATGTAGCCAGAGTTTATTTTAATATGCAAAGTTTATGTCATCATAGTTTCCTCATTGCTTAAGTAAAGCTATAAATCCTTGACATATAATAGTTACTCATTAATTATACAGTGGTCACCATTACTGCAAGTATACACAACTTGTCACTGTAAAAATTGCAAAGACGTATTTGTTTCCATTTTACACTTAGTGTTCAATTCTACTGAGGTTCTCATGAGAAGATAGAAATGAATGGATTTTGAAATAAGGATGGACTGAGCAGGATAACTGAGCTGTCTTGGTGGATAATAGATAAAGTACACTCTGAATTAAAAAGAAAGCTCTCTGAATCGCCTATAGAAGCAGACATTATAGATAGGGGAATTGCAGTATGTGATTACTTACACAAAAAAGTAAATATTTATAAAATTATTGTAGAAGAAAAAGGAGGTATTAAAAGTAAATAATGTGGGTCATTTTTGGTTTTTGTTGGTATTGTTATTATTACTATTAGTTGGCAGCTGATATTTGTTGAATTACCAATATAGGCCAAGTACTTAATCTGGGTTATCTCCATCCTCAAGGGTGAAAAAATAAGTGATCTTTCTATAAATCAGGATACTGACTCAGTGAAAAGAAATTTAACCAAAGATAACATAGAATTCAAGCCCAAGATGTGTATTAAGTGGTTTCTAAATGATTATAGTGTTTGTATTAATTATGAGCTCTAAATGAGCTCTATAATGACTGGACACAGTGGCTCATACCTGTTGTCCCAGCACTTTGGGAGGCCAATGTGGGAGGATAACTTGAGCCCAAGAGTTCGAGACTGGCCTGGGCAATAAAGAGAGGCCCTGTGTTTACAAAAAAGTGAAAAATTAGCCAGCCATGGTGGTGCACACCTGTAATCCCAGCTACTCAGGAGGCTAAGATAGGAGGAGTGTTGCTTGAGCCTGGGAGTGATGGTTGCAGTGAGCCAAGATTACATCAGTGCACTCCAGCCTGGGCAACAGAGTGAGACCCTGTCTTGAAAGAAAAAAAAAAAAAAAGGCTTTATAACCAATGTCCACCCCCTGCCCCACCCCCAACTTTAATGCATAGAGGAGAGGTACAGTTACTTTGTAATATAAGCTACTCTAGTATAGAATCAGGTATAAAGTAATAGTGACTTTGACAGTGGCTGTTTAGATGTCACATGCCATGGGGGAACTTCAGTAACTACCATGTCATTATTTCTAGGCTATCACTAATAATTAAAAATAGATAACAATAAAACAGTAATTACAGGGGAGAGTGAGAAATGTGGAGGTGTAGGTCAGAGGACATGAAGTAGTGGATATGTAGGATGTATAGGTCTGGAGATCTAATGTAGAACATGAGGACTATAGTTAAAATATTTTATGGTATTTGGAATTTTGGTTAAATAAGTAGACTTTAACTGGTTATGTCATACAAAAAGAAGTGTGAAATGATAGATATGCTATTTTGCTTCACTATGGTAACCATTTTACTACCTATAGGTTTCTCATAATGCCATGTCACCTTAAATATACACAATAATATTTATTTCCAAAAAATGCAATTGCAATAACAGTAATAATGATACTTTTAATATAGGTAATTTGACCTTCTGAAAAGTCTGAATAGTAAAATCTTTAGGACACTTTACTATGTTTATTAAGTCCCAACTTAAAGTCTAGGAAAAAAGTGTGCTTAATGTGTAAACATAGATTCAAAATAGTTCCTTAGACATACCCCGTCCTCTCCCATGTTTCATAAGTGTTGTTTATAAGCTCTAGGAAAGAGAGCTCTGAAGAATAGAGAATTTTGGAAGCTCTAAGAATGTGAATTATGTTTAAAGAATTTTATTATGGAAATTTGGTTTTGATGTGTATTCTCTGATAATATTTAGCAGCAGGAACTGGAGAACAGCCAAGGCCTCAGCAAAGATGTTCATGTTCTGGCCTGTTTATATCTATATTCATTTGCCCCATTGTCGGGGAGGAAAAGAAAATTTTAGGGAAATATATATAAAGACCAAAGTACTGTACTTAGGACATGCTTAAATCCAGCATTGAGTATCCATCTACTTAATAATGGATGGATCAGTGGAGCTGATACGAAATTATTTGATTTTTCTCATTGGCATTTCTTTATAATATGATATAGATTTTGCTTTTCCCTTTTGAACTCCATCTTTTATGTTTCCAGTTCAGCAAGTCTTCCTTTTGGTTCTCCCTCCTGAGCCACATGGTTTAAAACATTTTTATCTTTAGCTGTCTGTATTATTCTCTTCTCACACCACTGTGAAGAAATACCCAAGACTGGTTAATTTATAAAGAAAAGACGTTTAATTGACTTATAGTTCAGCGTGGCTGGGGTGATTTCAGGAAACTTACAATCATGGTGGAAGGCACTTCTTCACAGGGTGGCAGTAGAGAGTATGAGCGTCATCAAGGGAAATGCCAGACACTTGTAAAACCACCAGATCTTGTGAAACACTCATTATCATGAGAACAGCATGGAGGAAATCACCCTCATGCTTCAATTACTTCCAACTGGTCCCTCTCATGACCCGTGGGGATTATGGGAACTACGATTCAAGATGAGATTTGAATGGGAGTATAGCCAAACCATATTATTCTGCCCTTGGCCCCTTTCAAATCTCATGACCTCACAATTCAAATCACAGTCATGCCCTTCCAACAGTCCCCTAAAGTCTCAACTCATCCCTGCATTAACTGAAAAGTCCAACTCCAAAGTCTCATCTGAGACAAGACAAGTCCCATTTGCTTATGAGCCTGTAAAATAAAAAACAAGTTAGTTCCTTCTTAGGTACAATGGAGGTACAGGCATTGGGTAAACACACCTGTTCCAAATGGTAGAAATTAGCCAAAACAAGGGACTACAGGCCCCATGCAAGTCCAAAATCAATAAGGCAATCATTAAACCTTAAAGTTCCAAAATGATCTCCTTTGACTCCACATCTCACATCCAAGTCATGCTGATGCAAGAGGTGAACTCCCATGGCCTTGGGTAGCTCTGCCCCTGTGGCTTTGTAGGGTACAGTCCCGCTCTGGGACTGCTTTCATGGGCTGGCTTTGAGTGTCTGTGGCATTTCCAGGCATGCAGTGCAAGCTGTCAGTGGATCTACAATTCTGGGGTCTGGAGGATGCTGGCCCTCTTCTCACAGCTGCTTTAGGCAGTATCCCAGTGGGGACTCTGTATGGGGGCTCCAACCCCACATTTCCCTTCTACGCTGCCCTAGTAGAGATTCTCCATGAGGGCTCCATCGCTGCAGCAAACTTCTGCCTGGACATTCATACATTTCTATATGTTCTCTGAAATCTAGGCGGAGGTTTCGAAACCTCCGTTCTTGACTTCTCTGTAGCTGCAGGCTCAACACCACATGGAAGATGTCAAGGCTTGGGGATTGCACCCTCTGAAGCCATGGACTGAGCTGTACCTTGTCCCCTTTTAGCCAAGTCTGGGGCAGCTGAGACACAGGGTACCAAGTCCTTAGGCTGCACACAGCAGGGAGACCCTGGGCCCGGCCCAGGAAACCATTTTTTCCTTTTCTGCCTTAGGGCCTGTAATGGGAGGGACTGCCAGGAAGGTCCCTGACATGCCTTGGAGATAATTACTCCATTGTCTTGGTGTTTAACATTCTGCTTCTTGTTACTTGTAGAAATTTCTGTAGCAGGCTTGAATTTCTCCCCAGAAGATGGGGTTTTCTTTTTTATTGCATTGTTAGGCTGCAAATTTTCCAAATGTTTATACTCTGTTTCCTCTTAAATGCTTTTCCACTTAAAAATTTCTTCCACCAGATACCCTAAATCTCTCTCAAGTTCAAAGTTTGCGGATATCCAGGACAGGAGTGTAATGCCACCAGTCTCTTTGCTAAAACATAGTAACAGTTACCTTTGCTCCACTTCCCAACAAGTTCCTCATCTCCCTCTAAGACCACTTCAGCCTGGACTTTATTGTACATATCATTATCAGTATTTTGGTCAAAGCCATTCAACAAGTCTCTAGGAAGTTACAAACTTTCCCACATCTTCCTGTCTTTTAAGCCCTCCAAGTCTCTAAGAAGTTCCAAACTTTCCCACATTTTTCTGTCTTGTTCTGAGCCCTCCAAAGTGTTCCAACCTCTGCTTTTGGAACCCAGTTCCAAAGTTGCTTGCACATTTTTGGGTCTCCTTATATGAGCACTTCACTCTATCAGTACGAGTTTACTGGATTATTGTATTCTAACACTGCTCTGAAAAAAACACCCGAGACTGAGTAATTTATAAAGAAAAGAGGTTTAAATGACTCACAGTTCTGCCTGGCTGGGGAGGCCTCAGGAAACTTACAATCATGGCTGAAGGCACCTTCTCACAGGGTGGCAAAATGGAGAATGAGTGCGAGCAGGGGGAATGCCAGACACTAATAAAAGCATCAGATCTTATGAGACACTCATTGTAAGGCAAATAGCATAGGAGAAACCACTCCCATGATTCAGTTACCTTCACCTGGTCCCTCCCATGACAACTGAGGATTATGGGATCTACAATTCAAGATGAGATTTGGGTAGGGATGCAGCCTAAACCATATCAGTGTCCTTCCCTGAAAATTACCCACCTCCTCACAGTCTCTTATACTTCCTCAACTGAGATAAGTCATCTGTGAGCTAATGCCTCTTACCAAGTATGCTGGAGTGACACCTGCTATTCAGATCAGGGCACATGGAGTTCTCCTGTCACTAGAATGCCCTCTCATGGCTTAAAGCATGAACCATCCAATAAACTCATTGCCGGTTACAAGGGGCCAGTTGAGGCATAGAATGTTTAAATAATCATGGTGCATACTCAATGATCCTGAGCAGGGTACTGAGGTAGGAGGCAGGACTCAACTCAGGAGGTAGGGCTTGACTTCAGAGGTGGGTCTTGTACACTGGACCAAATTGAGGACCAACTAAAACAGGGGTGGGACAGAAGCAGCTTTCCATAAACCACGCCCACTAGTGTCCCATGTCAGTTTACCATTGCCCTGGCAACACCTAGATGCTGTTGCCCCTTTCCATGACAATGATCCAATAACCTGAGAGTTACCACCGTTTTTTTTAAAAGAAAGTTCTGCGTAATCTCCTTAATTTGCATATAATTAAAAGTGGGTATAAATATGCCTGTGTAACTGCCCCTGAGCTGCTACTCTGGACATACTGCCTATGGATGGGGTAGCTCTGCTCCTCAAGGAGCAGTCCCTCTGCTGCTGCTGGTCAGTGCCACTTCAATAACAGTTGCTGTCTAACCCCACCAGCTCACCCTTTAATTCTTTCATGGGATAGGCCAAGAACCATCCCAGGCTAAGCCCCAGTTCTGGGGCTTGCCTGCCCTGCATCAGTACTATACACGGTCTAAACATTATTTGACGTGCTTACTTACCCTAATCAAAATACAGAGCCACAATTTGTAAGAGCCTCCAGAACTTGTAGGCGTCCACCACTTACTCTGGAAAGAAAGAAAAGCGTAGTTCTTGCTCAAAATGCAGCTCCATCTATTAGAGTTGGTAAATATGTAGAAAACAGCATGTAGAGATTTCTACACATTTTAATGAGATGCCGAGTCCTTTTGACAAGGTGACTTGGTTTTCTTCATGTGCTAGGAAAATGTGAATGGAAGAATTATGGAATGCCATTTTTCATTTAACATCATTCTGTAGCTCTCTTTTCAAATGAAAAGCCAGATTAAAATACAAAATCAGTGAAAATGAGCCAATTTCAGCAACTCTGCTTTTTCTGACTTGTTCATTTACCCAAAAGTTTTCAGCAATGTTTTAGGTAGAAAATGCTGTTAGAAATAGAATATTTGCCTTTAGGGGAATATATTGATCTACTTAACAGCACAGAAAAACAAATGGTAAGCTGAATCCTCAGAACTGTAATTTATCTATAATTTAGAAAGGGTCAAACCTCAAGAAATAAAGTTGCGTATAATTTTTCTCAGCCTGAATCATATTTAGGACTGTAGGGAACCATATTTAGGACAGCATTTCAGATATGAAGATGCCTAAATGAACTGAAATCACTCAAATTTAGCAACTGAAGAGCAAAAGTCTAGCAAATTGGTAGCTAACTCTTAACAGTAACCACATTTTGAAACAACATTCTTTGACAAACTATTGTCTTTCAAGAACTAAGATGTTCAAAGCAAACTGTTTAACATTCAAACGTGTTTCAGAAGTATGCATAATGACTCCCTAATGATTAGAAAAAGCATACTCATATATTAAAAGTTCTGAGATATTTTTCTTTCTGTTATATAGTTTTCCAAACTTGTTAGATCATTATTGCAACCTTTCTGGAATATTCTCTGTACTATTTTGTCAAACACAGGTGTTTCGCAGGAAACAACTTGAGAAGCTCTGAATTGGGCTTTTTGGTGACTCGTGTTGGATAGAATCAGCTGTGTATGCTTAAATCTTGCACACTTAATGCAAGAAGTACATGCTACATTGAGAGTTCTTCAAAGTTCGTGATCAGTTGTTTCTGCGCTTAAAGTCATATCCTAAAATTGAAAGAATTTTATTTATACAGAAGAAAAAAAATGCACTGCTTTTCAATATTAGTATACGTCTCATTGCTCAGTTAGGGAATGCCTTTTGCTTGGAGGTTGTAATTGCTCAATGAATGTGCCCTTGGGCATATAGCTTAAATTGGATTCTCTGGTAATTTTTTGACCATGTAATTTAGTTTAGACTTTAAGGATTAAAATCAAATTATTGGAAGTAAAAAAAAAAAAAGACCTAATGTTCCTATTGTATAGTTACGTTGAAACACCACAGGTATGTTTATGAGATGATACTGCCCACGAAAGTGAACCTTTTCCAGCTGGTATGAGAATGATTTTGGTTTGTTTTTACTGTAGAGGGAAAGGTAGTGTAAAGATAAAGTTTGATTTTAAAAGGATGCTTAAATATTTATTAAATAGCATTATAAAGGCAACTACAGAATTAAGTGGCCTCAGTCATCTGCCTTAATCAGGTATTTTATTAAGTATCTTAATCAGTATATACTTAAAGCTGATAAATCATTAATATTAATAGAGTTAATATTAATTTCTTAGAATAATTTTTCTTTCATTGATAATATTAAAAACAGAACATTGAAATGGATGCCTAATACCAGGCTTACTGAGAAAAATAGACTTCCCTGGAAAATTAGCAAAGGATAATTGTTAAGTGGTTTTAACACTTGTTTTTTCACAAATCTGAAATTAAGAATCTAATTAGGCTCATTTTCTATATTAGCTCAGAGCTAATATAAACTTCAATTACTAATCTCTTCTGATATGGTCTAATCTTATTATCTTCATTTGTTGTGAAGACTTTGCTTCTGTCTTACTGTTATTATTGTTTTTAAGTTACATGGGCATTATTCATAAGTAAGCATAAAAGAGTAAAAGACATCAGTTTACTGTGGTTATGTGGCAGATTTGGTCTTCCCCTACAAGTGAGATATTGCACATGAATCTGGCTACAGTATTTAAGAAAAGACTGACTGAAAGAGTCCCGGAGAAGAGTGAGTAAAAAGAGTTGTGAGGAAGAGTAGGGAAGATAAGGAGAATCTAAAATAGACTTTTTCAGCCAGAAAAGACCTAGGCCAAGAATGGCTTTCCCTGAGGGCTATGAAATCATGACCTGTATAGATAGGGAGGATATTGCTTGCTTGCCAGCTTCACCGATGTTTGAAGAGCATTTTTGGACTTAAGAAAACAAGTACTGTCTTACGAAGTGGCTAACACTTGTATTATATTTATAACTCTAAGAAGAAGAGTTGATAAAACACACATACCAAAAGAATATGGATAGAAAATGTAAAAGGTACATCATGATCAGGTTACTTGGGAAATTAGGTAAATTGAGAATACTTGTCTTATTTATTTATTTATTTTGAGACAGGGTGTCACTCTGTCTCTGAGGCTAGAGTGCAGTGGTATGATCTTGACTCACTGCAGCCTCCACCTCTTGGGGTGAAGCCATCCTCCTACCTCAGCCTCTCAGGTAGCTGGAACTACAGGCCCACGCCACCATGCCTGACTAATTTTATTTGTGTTCTTTGTAGATATTGGGTTTCATCATGTTGCCAGGCTGATCTTGAACTCTTGGGCTCATGCAGTCCCCCCACCTTCAACTCCCAAAGGCTGAGATTACAGGTGTAAGCTCCTGTGCCCGGCCACTTCTCTTACTTTTGCTAGAACTTTATGAAGGTCTTAGCAGTGGTATGCTGGTAAACAGGCTCTTGAATGAGAAAGAGGGAGAAAGAAGCATTTTCTGATTGCCATGGTGTAAACACATGCCAATCATGATTAATTTCAAGCTACCAAAAATTTAACAAGTGGCTTTCAGAATTCCTCAATATTTACCAACTGCTCTCACAACTCATTAAATTTTTTAGAGTCTATGGAGAAAGTCACTGTCAGAGAGAAAGTCTTTCTGGTTAAATTATTATTCAGGAAACCCACAGTACTCCCAAAATTAGCATAAGTGGATTAAAATGATAATTTAAAAATCTGATTTCATATGTCTTCCCTCTCATACAAACCTTCCATTGGTTTTCACGCATGCATCTATTCATTCATGCTTTGCCTATTGCATCTCCATGAGGCATGCGATGGGGATTGTAAGAACAGGAAAACTTGGTAGAAGGGGAGATTGAGGTGTTAGACTTCATAGTCTGATGATAAACATCTTTTTGGGCTATGAAGACAGTGGACTCAGGCAAACAGGCATTACATACACAGTATCTACAGGCGAATACAATATTATGATGCTGTGGGTCTGAGGAACGTGGAACTTCTAATGTGCTCTTTTCCAATTACTGTTAAGTCTCTTTAACTTCACTGTGCATGTGGTTCTTGCTAAATAAATGGCAGTGTGGAAAGAAACTGTGTGAAAAAAATAATAGTAAGACAATGACTTGTAATTAACCGAGCTAACGGCTTTATGTAAGCAAAATGAACAATTTACAGGGGCTTTTATGTACTTCCACCAATGCATTGAAAGAATTATGATTATACATTTGTTCTAGAAAGTGGCTGGAAGGTGTTAAATTGCTTAGCTCTGTTACAAATGAAAGAGTTGCTTAGTAATTATCATTCAAACATTCATTTCATAAAAGGGTATTTGTTAATGCCTTGTCATTAAATAGGAGAGATGAAGAGCTAGCAGATCTGTCAGGCTGAGAAACACATTTCACCCCCACCAAAACTATATTTATTCTTCTCAAGATTTTTTTTAGCCATTCCCTGTGTCAGCCTCACGGCCGGTTTCGTGGGCTAAGAAGGAGTTTGGACTTTGGTGACATAAATGATGAACAGAGCTGGTTGCTATAAGGGAACTCAATAACTGTTCTGCAGGAAAAAAACTTTTCATTGAGAAAATGCCACGCTAATGTACTTAGCTGACTCACAGAAATCAGGATATCTTTTGGCTAAAATGTAAAAAAGACTCAGAATACTTATGATTTCACTTTATTTGGACTTACAAATAAAATATCATTTGATTGTACACATAAGATATATTTGGAACTCCCTGAGTATATTAGTCCATTTCACACTGCTGATAAAGACATATCCAAGACTGGGTAATTATAAAGAAAAAGAGGTTTAGTGGACTCACCGTTCCATGTGACTGGCAGGGCCTCACAATCATGGTGGAAAGTGAAAGGCACGTCTTACATGGCAGCAGACAAGACAGAATGAGAGCCAAGTGAAAGGGGAAACCCCTTATAAGACCATCAGATCTCATGAGACTTACTACCATGAGAACGGTATGGGGGAAACCATCCTCATGGTTCAATTATCTCCCCCTGGGCCCCTCCCACAGCACATGAGAGTCCTGGCAGCTACAATTCAAGATGAGATTTGGGTGGGGATACAGCCAAACTATATCAGTGAAGCACCTTATTTAAGTTTAATAGCTTAATGTGTCACTATTCTTAGCAATTTCAAATATTTGAAAATAAATCTTGACCCTTCCTCAGCTTGCTTATAGATCTCATTTTGAAAAAAAACCTAGTAACTTCATTGTGAAACTGCAAGCTGCTGAGTTCATTCATTTTTGTAAGCCCCGTATCTAACACAGTGGTCAGTGCATAGTAAATGCTCAATAAATAATAGAAAATGGATGGGGATGTGTTAAGAATATGGTGAAAAAACATTATCTTCAACTTGATAGATTTTGTAATGATTCTGTCATTCACATCCCTTCTCTATACCCAGGTGATGAATATTCAGAAAACACAGACGTGTAATCTTAGGTAGTATGCATAATTTTGTCATGTAATCACTGCTTGTAATGCTTACAATTATTTACAATATTTGATGATGGTGAAAAATACTTCCATCAGAATTGACGCAGCCTCATTATATCGTTTATTCTTAAAGTAACAGACATTGAAAGAGACTGAAGTAAATAAATGAGTGATAATTTAACTGAAGTGACACATCCTTTTTAAACACGGAATGGAAACCTGCTGAGATGAGGAGCATTTCTAAAAAGTGTTTAGCTTAGTGCAGTTTAGCTTCCTGTAATATTTATTTACTGTGGATGGTAGAACATTTCCTGTAGGTATTTGCTACAAAATTCTCTTGGTAATCGTGTGTTTATTAATCTTTCTCATTTGCATTTCTTTTTAGTGCATTCATTTCCCTTGCTGGAATTGCAGCACACTGGGTAGATATGTGGGCCATTGCACCAAGTGCTGAGCCTACAGATTAGTTCCCGTCAAGTGGCTTCCCCCTACATTGGCACCCTTATGATAATGAAACATTGCACGGCCACTTAGCCATCACACCACAGCCTTGTCGCACAGCTCGGTTTTCGCAGCTCGCCAGGAGCCTTTAGGAGCAGCAAGAACACAGTGTAGTGAGTGAGCCAACACATTCCTTTAAGAATTGCCAAAACCTCCCGGTAGAGAAGGGCCTCAAATATCATTCCAGATAACACCAAAATCGACCAAAATAGGATGCCTCATTCTGATTAGAAGAGAGAAAAGAACAACTCATATTTCTTTGGCCTGCTTAGTCATACAGGATGCATCACCAATGTCATTTTTAAAATACTGAGATTGCTAAATATATGCATATGTATATGTATATATGCATATGTGGGAGTATATTTATCCGACTTCGTAAAACAAGCCCGTCCATGGTGGTGACTGTCTGAGGACACAGAGGACGTGGAGCAGAGGGGTGCTCACTGCTCCTTAGCTAATTTTCTATGCCATTTGAAGCATGGCAACTTCCTGCAAAGAGAGTTACAATTAATCTGTGTGTTTTTACCGGGAAATAGAAGGAAGAACTGTGACTTTTTTTTTTTTTTTTTTTTTTTTTTTTTTTTTTTTTTTTTTTGGCAAGCGCATCTCTGAATTTACCTGAACAGAACCTTGTGGCCTGAGTGCACTTACAAGCCTCTATTTAAATGATGCTGTTTCCATGCATGGCTGGTTATCAAGCCCTTTTCTCAAGTAATAAGAAACATTTTCCCATGCTATTTCTTTCCTTGCTTGTGAGTTTCTGACAAATTTCTTAAAAGCTTTCCATTCTGGATGTGTGAGATGAGAGGAAATTTGATGGCAATAAGATTGAGGCATCTTGGAAGAATTTTAATTAAACAGTTTGGATGTTACTTTCTCGATTTTTGACTAAAAATGTTATGAATTGAATGAGTTTGAGGATGGGAAAGCTAATATAATAATAACTTGTGGTGCAAAGACTCTAAGTGTTAACTGTGACAAGCTTTGAAAGAAAGATTGGAAGGGTTTCATGAGTGGTATCTGGGTGTGGTTGCAAAAGAAAGCGTGGACATTAATAGATATGATTAGGGGCAGTGCGAGACAAAAACTACTCCAGGCAATAGCAAAAAGTCAGCCACTTCAGTTATGCAGACAGAAAGCTCACTGACCAGTGTCAAGTAGAAAGGAAATTTGGACTTAAGACGATACTTTATTTGAAAGGATTATTACAAGAGTGGTGAAAGGAATGATTATAGGTGGAGGAAGATAATAGGGAGATAGCTTCCACCATGAGATCTGCTAGGTCTCAAAAGTTAAGCAAAAGATGAGTTTTCTTTTATAGGCAGAGGTAAACATGGCTAGAATTCACCAAGTTTGGGGAAGTGGGTGAGGAATGTTGCTATGATCAGATAGCAGAGGAGAGAATGTTTTATTCTGAAATCAGCTTATTCTCCAGAGGTTGTGGCTAAAGTTCAGCGGTCTAGGGGAAGGAGAGAATTTTGCATTTTGTTCTGATTGATCAATTTGTCGTTTCTGAGGCCGAGAATGGAAATGTGAAGGATCTGTGTTCTGGCCTTGTCATAGGTAAAGGAGGGCATCTGTTTCTTATCTAAATTTTACGGGGACATGTGTTTCTTTGCAGTAAGCCGTTTCTCAGAACACAAACTATGGGAGGATTTATTAACTTATACTGTATTTCGGGATCACAGGGCTCCTGTGAAATTCAACACTGTCACCAGCAATGAGAGAGAGTGCAGAATAGCAGTTGGTGTTAGAGCACCAAGGACTAAATGGAGAGTCTGGAGGGACAATCAGAGCTTAGTGATGGGGAGTCCCAGAACAGATGGCATGCTGAGCTCAGCCAGGCAGGCAGGCCTGCAAAACGTCTGCATAAGGCATATTTATCCCCAGCAGCAGGAGCTCAGGCCTGGGCTGGAGTTCAGAGAGAAGACTTCATTCCTCAGAGGCAAAATGCGGAGAATAAAATGGGCCCCAAATCTCAAAGCTTATAAGGTGAGTGTTGGTTTTGGGAACCCAGCATTTCCATTTAGAGTAACCAAGACATCAACAAGAGCTGAATTAACACATTGGAGATACGTGGGAGAGCGCTGAAAATAAGTCTTCTTCCCACCAGTGGATGAAATTGATCCTAGACTCTGGATCGTCAATGTGGTCCAGCTCTTGTAGAATGAGAGGATGTGAAAAAAAAAAGAGAACAGACAGATGTTGGCACATAATATCTTTAAAAAAGGGTCTCTTCTTAAAGAAAACCAATTTATTTTCAGCCTGAATAATAGCATAGTGCATCATGAGCCTCTGTTATTTCCATACTATATTCTTTGGAATTTCTTTTTGTTTTATAGGTCAGCATCCTGAGCCTCATATGGGGAAAGCATAGTTAAATTTAGGAAGGAAATAGAATATAAATAGCTGTATTAAAGGATTGTAAGGTTTGAAAAATTACATGTCACAATCGGAAATGTAAAAGTTAGTTTCTTTTAGGTTTCTCTCCTTTGGAATTTCTTTTCTATTTGTTTTGTGTTGATAACATTAATGTTGAATATTGAATTATTTTTATTCCAAATGTGGAGTGTAATTTCTATATGCAAGAGGGAGACTTTTATAAATGAATTACAGGTGGTTTACCGTTTACTTTCCTTAAGTTACTTTAAAATTTTTTAAAAATCCAAGAAGTGCTGATGGTATATAAATATAAAGGCTGTCCAGGAGAAAAATTTTGTTTTGTTTTGTTAATTCACAAGAATATTTGTAAAAATTTTATGCATGGGAAGAAAACATATTATTTTCCCAATCTCCTGTAACAGTTCCCATAGATGAGTTTAAATGTTGCAATACCCCAGAACTGCTCTCTATATCTGGTCTAGTAAGTCCTGAGTTATATTATTTAAATTTGAAATGTGTATATAGGACACAGAATGGTATTTCACAAGATTTATCTGCTGAATGCTATCTCATATCACTTAGTTGTAATTGTAGTATAACACTTATCCTGGTATGCCATGTATGTATATGTGTGTGTCTGTGTGCCCATACATGTTTCTACTTTTTACATCAGGGTTAGAAGTCTTAGGGGATAATAGTTGTAGCCAGTACTTGACTACCCAATAGTTCTTAAAAATAGTGTCTCATACATCATCAGCATTCAATATATATTTGGCAATTTAAAACATAAATCTTAAAATGAAGTGCCATCCTTTTTAATCCTTATGCATTCCAGCCAATTTCAAAAACCACAGAATGCAATAGTTAGAATGTGGCTAGACACATGCATGGATGTCAAAGACATGCTCAATGAAGGACTGTCTGTTTAGACCCTGAGCACAGTCTACTCTCTGACTTCTCTTCCCCCGGTCTCAGTCTGCACGTCCTTCCCACAAGATGCAGTCCAAAGAGCTTCCCTAGAGTAGAGGTCTGACCTCTGTCAACTTGGCCGTCATCTCCCAGTTTTCTCCCCCGTGTGTCCAGTGCTTCAGTCATCCTTAGCCACAGGCAGTTGCTCAAATGAGCCACACTTTTTAAGTCTCAGTGCCTCTGTACACACTGTTCCCTCTTCCTGTTGTGCCTCAACTCATTTTCCTGGTGAATGTCTACCCAACACTGGGCATTTTCGCGGACTTTCGCTGGTAAAGTTGGCCATTGTCACGCTTGCAACCTCACTAGACCTTGTATTTACCTCCATTTCACATCAGTTCTTCCATGATGAATTTATCTGTTCCTGTTCCTGTCTACTCCACCACACAAGAACTGTTTGAGGACAGGCATCCATTCTGATTCTAGTTTCTATTCCCCATGTTCTGGCTTGCACAATGCCCTGCTGATAGATTTTCAGTGTGTGCTCACTAAATTAATTAATGAATCAGAAGTTTATTTGCAAAAATCTTTTTCTATGGAATAAGAGGTAGAGTTTAGTATAAATCTATACATTTGGATATTATTCCTAAATATAATATCTCTGTAGATATAAATAGTATAAATTTGCTACTTTTAGGTAGACATGTAAATTTAAAAATATTATCATGGTATTCGTTATTGTAATACTAGCATGATTTTGATTCATCTACTTCAGTCAATCATTGTTTTTTTTTTTGTTTTTTTTTGTTTTTTGTTTTTTGTTTTTTGTTTTTTTTTTTTGAGATGGCGTCTCCTTCTGTTCCCCAGGCTGGAGTGCAATGACGCGATCTCAGTTCACTGCAGCCTCTGCCTCCAGGGTTCAAGCGATTTTCCTGCCTCAGACTCCCCAGTAGCTGGGACTATAGGCGTGCACTAGCATGCCCGGCTCATTTTTTTTTTTTTTTTTTTTTTTTTAATTTATTTATTATTATTATACTTTAAGTTGTAGGGTACATGTGCATAACGTGCAGTTTTGTTACATATGTATACTTGTGCCATGTTGCTGTGCTGCACCCATCAACTCGTCATTTACATCAGGTATAACTCCCAATGCAATCCCTCCCCCCTCCCCCCTCCCCATGATAGGCCCCGGTGTGTGATGTTCCCCTTCCTGAGTCCGAGTGATCTCATTGTTCAGTTCCCACCTATGAGTGAGAACATGCGGTGTTTGGTTTTCTGTTCTTGTGATAGTTTGCTAAGAATGATGGATTCCAGCTGCATCCAAGTCCCTACAAAGGACTCAAACTCATCCTTTTTTATGGCTGCATAGTATTCCATGGTGTATATGTGCCACATTTTCTTAATCCAATCTGTCACTGATGGACATTTGGGTTGATTCCAAGTCTTTGCTATTGTGAATAGTGCTGCAATAAACATACGTGTGCATGTGTCTTTATAGCAGCATAATTTATAATCCTTTGGGTATATACCCAGTAATGGGATGGCTGGGTCATATGGTACATCTAGTTCTAGATCCTTGAGGAATCGCCATACTGTTTTCCATAATGGTTGAACTAGCTTACAATCCCACCAACAGTGTAAAAGTGTTCCTATTTCTCCACATCCTCTCCAGCACCTGTTGTTTCCTGACTTTTTAATGATTGCCATTCTAACTGGTGTGAGATGGTATCTCATTGTGGTTTTGATTTGCATTTCTCTGATGGCCAGTGATTATGAGCATTTTTTCATGTGTCTGTTGGCTGTATGAATGTCTTCTTTTGAGAAATGTCTGTTCATGTCCTTTGCCCACTTTTTGATGGGGTTGTTTGTTTTTTTCTTGTAAATTTGTTTGAGTTCTTTGTAGGTTCTGGATATTAGCCCTTTGTCAGATGAGTAGATTGCAAAAATTTTCTCCCATTCTGTAGGTTGCCTGTTCACTCTGATGGTAGTGTCTTTTGCTGTGCAGAAGCTCTTTAGTTTAATGAGATCCCATTTGTCAATTTTGGCTTTTGCTGCCGTTGCTTTTGGTGTTTTAGACATGAAATCTTTGCCCATGCCTATGTCCTGAATGGTACTACCTAGGTTTTCCTCTAGGATTTTTATGGTATTAGGTCTAACATTTAAGTCTCTAATCCATCTTGAATTAATTTTCATATAAGGAGTAAGGAAAGGATCCAGTTTCAGCTTTCTACTTATGGCTAGCCAATTTTCCCAGCACCATTTATTAAATAGGGAATCCTTTCCCCATTTCTTGTTTCTCTCAGGTTTGTCAAAGATCAAATGGCTGTAGATGTGTGGTATTATTTCTGAGGACTCTGTTCTGTTCCATTGGTCTATATCTCTGTTTTGGTACCAGTACCATGCTGTTTTGGTTACTGTAGCCTTGTAGTATAGTTTGAAGTCAGGTAGCGTGATGCCTCCAGCTTTGTTCTTTTGACTTAGGATTGTCTTGGAGATGCGGGCTCTTTTTTGGTTCCATATGAACTTTAAAGCAGTTTTTTCCAATTCTGTGAAGAAACTCATTGGTAGCTTGATGGGGATGGCATTGAATCTATAAATTACCTTGGGCAGTATGGCCATTTTCACGATATTGATTCTTCCTATCCATGAGCATGGTATGTTCTTCCATTTGTTTGTGTCCTCTTTGATTTCACTGAGCAGTGGTTTGTAGTTCTCCTTGAAGAGGTCCTTTACATCCCTTGTAAGTTGGATTCCTAGGTATTTGATTCTCTTTGAAGCAATTGTGAATGGAAGTTCATTCCTGATTTGGCTCTCTGTTTGTCTGTTACTGGTGTATAAGAATGCTTGTGATTTTTGCACATTAATTTTGTATCCTGAGACTGTGCTGAAGTTGCTTATCAGCTTAAGGAGATTTTGGGCTGAGACAATGGGGTTTTCTAAATATACAATCATGTCATCTGCAAACAGGGACAGTTTGACTTCTTCTTTTCCTAACTGAATACCCTTGATTTCTTTCTCTTGCCTGATTGCCCTAGCCAGAACTTCCAACACTATGTTGAATAGGAGTGGTGAGAGAGGGCATCCCTGTCTTGTGCCAGTTTTCAAAGGGAATTTTTCCAGTTTTTGCCCATTCAGTATGATATTGGCTGTGGGTTTGTCATAAATAGCTCTTATTATTTTGAGGTACGTTCCATCAATACCGAATTTATTGAGCGTTTTTAGCATGAAGGGCTGTTGAATTTTGTCAAAAGCCTTTTCTGCATCTATTGAGATAATCATGTGGTTCTTGTCTTTGGTTCTGTTTATATGCTGGATTATGTTTATTGATTTGCGAATGTTGAACCAGCCTTGCATCCCAGGGATGAAGCCCACTTGATCATGGTGGATAAGCTTTTTGATGTGTTGCTGAATCCGGTTTGCCAGTATTTTATTGAGGATTTTTGCATCGATGTTCATCAGAGATATTGGTCTAAAATTCTCTTTTTTTGTTGTGTCCTTGCCAGGCTTTGGTATCAGGATGATATTGGCCTCATAAAATGAGTTAGGGAGGATTCCCTCTTTTTCTATTGATTGGAATAGTTTCAGAAGGAATGGTACCAACTCCTCCTTGTACCTCTGGTAGAATTCAGCTGTGAATCCATCTGGTCCTGGACTTTTTTTGGTTGGTAGGCTATTAATTGTTGCCTCAATTTCAGAGCCTGCTATTGGTCTATTCAGGGATTCAACTTCTTCCTGGTTTAGTCTTGGAAGAGTGTAAGACGGGGTTTCACCATATTGGTCAGGCTGTTCTCAAACTCCTGACCTCAGGTGATCTACCTGCCTTGGCTTGCCAAAGTGCTGGGATTACAGGCGTGAACCACCGCACCCGACCCTGAAATTTTCTTTACCATATGCTGAAGCTTAATCAAATGAAACAAACTTTTAAAAGTTTATAGAAATTAAAAAAGGTAACCATTGTATATTTTTAAAGTATCATATTATGGTATACATACTGTAGACATGGTACTTCATGGTAATGAACAGTCATTTATTATAAAATGTGAGTTTATAAAGTATATATCAATATTATTTTTATATAATTAGTCTAATCACTGAGATATATTTCAGAGCGTATTGGGGTGTATGAAAAAATACAGCAAATTAAAATAGGGTATTTTGCATTTATATATGAGCCTGCAAATCGAAAGTTAGTAAGTTAGTAAGTAAGATAGTTAGAAGCATAAAGAACAGAATAATTACTTCTCCTTGGAAGGATCAGAGAAGTTTGCACAAAGAAGGATATTTTTAATATAGGCCTTTGATGGTAATTAATACTTTCCCAGGAGGAATTCACTACTTTTTGTAGAAAAGTGGCCTGAAGTTGCTATATCTGTCTGGAACTGTGGTGTCCAGGTCAGAGAGGACATAGTCCCGCATACGTAAGGGCAGATGAGTGTAGAAAGGCAGAGAGAAATCAGTGCTTTGAGAATCTTGTAACAAAAATATAGCAATTATATTCTGAGTCTTTCCTTGTTCAGTATACAGTAAAATGTTACTTTTATTTTGTAATTCAATCATCTCCTTTGTTTTACTGGTAAGAGTTTTTAGAGAAGTAATTAGGAGATTACAAAAAATGTACTTGCCAAAGAAGGTAAAACAAAGGGTTAGTATCCATAAAATGAATATAAATCTCTGCAGCTTCTTCTTAGTGTAGCATTGTAATTATTTTTCACAATGTGCATAAAAGTTTGTGATTTCTTACAGCAAGTATTGCTGTGTATGGCATTTAATGATTTCCTTTACTATTATACCCATAATTTTTTCACAATTCATAACCATAATGCATTATAAATATGAAATAAAATTTTGTACAGATTTCTTTTAGAAGCAAGATTTTTGGATCTTTCATGTAAATGCATATCCTTCCTCCCCAATTTTTTTAAGATCTTAATTGCATTCTCTTGCCTAGGTATTGGATGAACTTACAGAAAAATGCAATCACATTGTTTGATCTTATTTCCCCCCTTTGGCATTTCTTGCCAGTATTTAGACCTCATAATAATTTTTAAAAATTAGGTTGGCATGGCAGCAACTGCGCAACCATAAAACTCGTAAGAATTGGCAGGAGAATCGGGAGCTTGGATGATATTTTGGCAATTGCTTTTGCAATTCAAGAGGAAATCTTCAAATAAATAGACTATTCCAGTATTTTGAGTATCAAGAAGGCTTATTTTAAAATCCTCTTCTATTTAGAATTAAGCCATGACTGTTTAGGGCTGGAATAGCTGCCCTGGCATTGCAGACATGATCTGTCTTGATTAGGAGTGCTGGTCTTCAGAATCGGAACTGAGTTCTGCCCCATCATTGGGTTGCAATGAGCCATATTAATAATTAAGGCTTGTGGCCTCAATTCCCACAATATGAAATTCTTCCTTGCCAAGGTTAATTTACTCCTCAAAGATAAACACGTTCTTTTTTTCTTTTCGTCCTTGTAATATAGAAAGAAGACTTACTTTTAAAATATTGGAGCAGGCTCACTACTTTTCAAATTGAAATCAAAGTTATCACTGTGCACTTCATGGGTGACTACAGTAGTCTTGTAAATGGTCTTCTGGTCTTAAAGGTACAAGCCCCCTCTACCCCATTCATTCTCCACATCACAGCTGGAGTTGTCATTCTAAAATACAAATTTAATGAAGATTCCTCCGTACTTAAAATCTGATAATGGATTACCAAGCATAAATTGTAATCTTACTAGCAAGGCTGCCAGGTCATTTGCAATCTGCCCCTCCTACCTGTCCAATCTTCCCTCTTTCTTCCTCTTGTCCAACCCGCCCTTCCCTCTTTTGTAGACTACCTTCAGCACTCCAACATTCACTTTGTTAACTTTGCTTCATTCTTCCATTCTCACCTGAAATACGTTTTCTTCCGGAAAGCGTTGTTTGACCCTCGTTTGAACCTGGGATAGATGTTGCTTCAGTGTACTTATCATAATGTTACGCTTATCCCATTATATTTCCTGTTTATTTCCTAGTTGCACACATTACGGAGAAGGTATAGGGTAGGTGCTTTATTCATCTTTTTTTCATTATGTCATTCTTATCACTTAGAAGTTAGTTAGTAAATACTTACTAAATTGATGGGATAAAAAATGTGAAAAGCATGAGATTATTAAGACACCCAGGTTCTTGTCATCAGCTATCTGAAAAGGCTTGATCAAATTATTTTAACTTCTCTGAACTTATCTCCATTTCCTCAACTGTAAAATGAAGGTGTCTGAACTATATAAGTTCTGTGTCTCGTCTGGTCTAATAGTCTAGGATTCTAGTCTATGGTTAAACCAAAAAATTATGAGCACTGTGTTTTTCAACAAAGTATTACATATAAGATACAATGCAAGAGATATGAAAGAAAGAAATTGATAATATAGTTGGGGAAAGAAGGCCTGAATATGGAAAACAAAAATAAAAGGCATAAATCTTTACAAAACACGTTAGCCTTTCTATTTATCAAGGAAAAAGAACAAAGAATGGCAGCACTGGTTGTTTTGTTTTGAGACATGCTCCTGGAAAAAACTTAGGATGCTACATAAAACTAGAAAATACCTTAAAATGAGAAGGTAGTGTGAAAAATGATATCAGTGTCATGACGGTGAACCCTTTATAACAGCAGAAGAGCATTAAAGCTTCACGAAATGGGATTTTCTAGTTACAGAGCAGTACCAGAGTGCCATTGGGTGACAAATACCTGCAAGTAAGTTTTGTTGGTAACATTTTTAGGTCAGTTTACTTACACCATACCTATGGACCTTGAGTTAATGTGACTCATACTGAAAGCCCAATGTTTCCAAATAATAATAAGAATCTTTTGCATGGCATAACATTAGGAGCAGTATATCACATTTGTGCATTTTGGTTTTCAATGGACTGAAAGCTTACTTTTTCCAGACCTACTGAATCTTGTGATATGTCAAAAGGTGAAATTTAACCAACAGGAACTGTTACTGATATTCATAACTAAGTTTATTTATGAGATTTTGATTTTTTTAGTAGTTTAAGAAGTCAACAGGAAAATTTGGAAAGCATTTACAATTGGCCTTAACTGTTAAATTAGATAACATAAATAAGGCATCTAACATGGAGAGAGGCTCATGCTAGGCATTCAGTTAATGCGAGTTCCCATTCTTTTTGCTCACTGTCTTCTTGGTCTAGACATTGGGCCATTAAAATATATAAATATTCAACCCTCAATCACTTGTGCTTATCCTTTCCCATGTAAAACTTTTGTACCAGAAAGATGACCTACAAAAAAGCAAAACATTTCAGCTCACAGGAAATAAGATACTTGAATTCATCTTCTACTGTGTATGATAGAAGATAATTCTCTAGAATAAAGGGAAAATGAAAAAACAATCTTATCAAATTTGCACTGTTTCCACGTCTTGAATACCCTTGTTTCCCATTTTGCTTGTCTAAATTTCTGTCACACTTTATGATGCTATTCAACATACCACAATTCCCATTAAGCCCTTCTTGACTTCACTACTTGGAAAAAATAGATTTTTTTCTACATACCCTTTGCAGATTATCTTTGAATATTGCAGGGTTTGGGGCTGAGTATGCCCTTGATATGATAGAGTTGGAGGGGTGGGGGGTATCTGGAATTATTTTATCCAACCTCCAAATTTAAAAGATGAGAATATGGTACCAAATAAGTTAGTAATTTAGTCATTGTCTATTTTTATATAGAATTTCTCAAATTGTTGTATTACGTTTGTGTTGTATCCCTACACGTCAATGTATCTTCCACTTTCCATACTATCTGCTTTGAAAGGCTCTCCAAAATGTTTGCGTATCTATTTTTTTTTTTTCTGTAACTGCCAAAAAGAAAGCCCATATTTGGTCATGAGTTTTGTTTTTGTTTATATTTTTCCAGAACATGCTTTGGTCTTCTGCTCTCATGTTGGCACTGGTTTCCAAACTGTGCTTTTTGAACTTTATGATGTCTTCTTGATTGAAATAATTTCTACTTGTTTGTCCTGCCAACCTCCTGTGGTTCAGGACCCAAAGCTTCACTTGAGGGTGGCTGTAGTGAAGTATTTCTTGATTATTCCAGCATGAGATCTTCTCTAACTCTTTATACATTTGTTTTCTGTTTCTTAAATTCCCATATTATAATATATGCATAGGATCATTCATTAACTCTTTCATGCACTTATGTCTTACTTCAACAACTAGACTACTATAAGCATCTTATGGGTGGGGTTTTTGCCCAGCACTATTGCCTTGTGTGTGATCAGTGGATGCTCAATGAGTCTTCTTGGTACTGGGGAGGACATCTGCCCTATGACACATTTTGTAGCCTTTGATGTTCCAATGTGAAGTTTTCCAGAATGTGTTAAGAATCATTTACCTAGAACCAATATACTAGTTAGGCCTAAAAGAAATGTCATTTTCTGTGGCTTGTTAGAAGAAATTGGAAAGACCTTGGAGGAATAGCAAATAGTATTGGTAAGTGTGATGAGGATAAATTTTTCTGGACAATGCTGGTTTTTTAAAGCTATGAAATATAACTTCAAATTAGCCTTTGAAAAGATGGCTCACCATAACCAAAGAAGGGTAAGATGGAATTACATCATACGTTCAGTGTGAATACCTATTAACTGGTTTATATTTTCATTACAAAATCATGGTGGCAATGCAATGAAAAAATGAAGAAGTGGTTATTTCAAAGCATTTATCTATTGGCTCACTTATCCAGTGTGTTCAGATAAATGAAATCTGACAGGATTCCCAGCAGGGCTGCTGTCATGGTGTTGATGCTTTTGATTAGATACCAAAGAAGGCCATCTTCAGAGGCTGTTATTTGGATTAATTCCCAGGGCTGATAGCTACCACCACAGTACCTATAAAAAGAAAAACTGTTACAAGGTATTCATATGCAAATACGACAGTGATTTAATATTGTAAAAGTTTGAGAGATTTGGGAAAATCAACAAAACGGTCCTTTGAAAATTTTGTGATTATCTAGCAGAAATAATAGAGATAACAGCTTTGTGAGGTAGACCAAAAGCAGGGGCGATGGGCTGAGCATGTCAATTCGTTTTCTCAGGGGGCATAATGGAGCCTTTATAAAAGACCCTATCTGTTACATCACAAAACACAATTTCTATACCTTAATACCAGATTGCTAACATTATCACCGTAGGGACTGTAACATCTGGTAAATTGAAAATAAAAGATAAGCTTTTCTTTTTTTAGTTTGAAAGTTAATGCCACTTTAAAAGAAACATCTTTGATAATGGTAGGTATTAAACTACTTAAATTAATCAATAAATCTAGTTGAAATAGTGATGAAAATGTAGCCCCAAGCTGAGATATATTTCATAGTGTTGGGAGAAAATACTACCTGTATAGGATTTTGATAGAAAATGTCTGAAGAGTTTTATGAAATAAAGATCAATTATCATTACATGAAACTTTCTTACAATTTTAAATAGGCTTAAACATAGCTTTTTCAAATACAACAATCCCAAGCAAAACCATAGAAGTTTTTAAATCAAAATCTTATTTATTATTCATTAATTGGCACAGTCAGTGAAACATTGTTAGAAAAATATAAAAATTGGGTCAGGATGGAGTGGCTCATGCCTGTAACCCAACCCTTTGGAAGGTTAAGGTGGGAGGATCGCTTGAGGTACAGGAGTTTCAGACTAGTCTGGAAAACATAGCAAGACTCCTGGAAAACATAGCAAGAGTCCATCTCTACAAACAATAATAAAAAAATAAACTGAGCTTGTTGGAATGCAGCTATAGTTCTAGCTACTCAGGAGGCTGAGGCGAGAGGATGATCAGGTGTTCGAGGCTGCAGTGAGTTATGATTGCACTACTGCACTCCAGCCTGGGCAACAGAGCGAGACTGTCTCGAAAAAGAAAATTATAAAAGTGGAATTGAGAAGTGTTAGGGCCAGATGGAGAGAATATAAGAGCGTGGTAGTGATGGGGGAGTGAAGAATTTAAAACAAGTGGTAAAGTTCTGCTAATGATAATGATAGAAAGCAAGTTATCTGACAAAAATACAAAAGGAATCATATTACTAAATACAGAGCTACTTGGGATGGGAGTTGAGCTGTCCTCTAATTTAAAAATACTCTGACCCGATTTTATCATGCATAGACATGTTATAATAGAAAATTAGGAGGGCTTTTTTCTTCTTCTTTTTCTTTTTGAGACAAGTTCTTTCTCTGTTGCCCAGGCGCAGTGCAGTGGCATGACCATGGCTCACTGCAACTTCTGTCTCTGGGTCTCAAGTGATCTTCCCATGTCAGCTTCCTGAGTAGGTGGGACCACAAGCCTGGGCCACCAGGCTCAGCTAATTTTTGTATTTTCTGTAGAGACAGGTTTCACCATATTGTCTAGGATGGTCTCAAATTCCTGAGCTCAAGTGATTCACCCACCCTGGCCTCCCAAAGTGCTGGAATTACAGGAGTGAGCCACCACACCCTGCTAAGAGGATTTTAAAAGGATTTATTTGCTATTTTAAGCTGTTTGATATCATAAAAATATTTTTGATGTTCATTGATATTTCTATCAGTTGTATTATATTTTCTTTGGCGTATAACAAATGGTTTATTATACCCTTAAAAGGATAAGAAGTAAAGCATAAATAAGAAAATCTACCTCTGAAAAAAGTATCAAATTGTAATTTATTGCATAGTGTAATTTCCCAAAAGGGTGCCTTCTACTCAAATAGGAGTGACTTGGGAGAAAATGTTTATTTTGTAATTTAGAAAACCCATGTCGAGAGTAAGGTCTCAGAGATTCTGTCTCTATAATGTACCTGATTTCATCTGGAATGTATCTATACTCCTTTAAAAAGCCAATATCATAGCAGCCGGCACCTTATTACTTAAAGGCATGCACAACTAGTTAGAGCTGATCTGCAGGGCTTTCACATGGGGAAAATAACCTGTCATAATTTGGAAAGCCCAAGTTCCCAGGGTGCCTTTTCCATTTTTTTTTCCCTAACATACCACAAATTGGACAGGAGGGAGAATTAATTCCCATTATAGTCTAAGCGACTCCCGATCAGAGTCTCAACCTTATTTTTGATTGACCTATTAACTTCATTATTGAAAACAGGCCCTTTGAAGTACACATTCAAATGGCTTATATTTGACATCTCTCCTCAATACACATGTACACAGACAGGTTTACATAAACTCATTCCTTAGAAGGATGGAGAAAAGAAATGACTGGAAAGTGGAGGACTCAACCTTAGACCCTCCAACTGGAAACTCAGTAAGCAGTTCTGGGGATCCTAGTGTCCTCAGCCCATTTTCAAGCCTCCGCCTTCTTTGGCTGTCTGGGAGTCACACCCAGAGAACTTAGAGCGTCCAGTTAGCCAAGGATTAGCTGGAAGTTCCAAGACGTTTTAGAATTTTTCAAAATGAAATTATTCTCTTAAAGTCATTTCCTCAAATCTTTGCCGTGCTCAGAAATATAGGAAATCTCCAAGAAAGAATAATGATATTGATTGAATATTAAATCTTAAAATGCTTTTCTGATTTAGTTGTTGCATTGTGTAAACAAAGCCTGAGATGTGATTTATAAAGCTTAACAATGTAATGAGATTTGAAGACTTTTTTTTTACCCCAGCTAAATATCAAAGTGATACATGTAAATTTACTGAAGCAAGAAGACAAACTGCAGTCACAAGGAAATTCTTGTCCTTCATGATAATTCAGCAGAGATTTACTCATTCTGTTTTAGCTATATGCACACTAGGTATAAACAGATATTTCTCCCAGGAGAAAGTACACGTCTAGTATGTTTAAGATAGCAATTAATGCCTAAGGCATAAATGGATAAGTGTGTATTGAGTTTTTGCATTTGTTTGAGTACATAGAGATCTTTGGCCTTAGATCTACTTAGCCTACCAGCTACATGTTAATGATTATGAATGTAATGAAATAGTTATTTATTTTCTGAGTTGTTAAATTATCAACTTAGTAAATGGCTTTTATTTATCCATAAGGGGGATTTGGAAAGTAATAATAATTTAAATTTTGTATAGCATTTGGTAGCATGTAAGTTGCTTACAAATGTATTATAAGATCCTCAAAACAACCACGAGAAGAGGTAGAGCAAATTCTTTCCTATATTTTACAGATAAAATAACTCAGAAGTTATGACCTGCTCAATATCACACAGCTAATAAGGATCAGATGTAAGGTTTGAAATCTTTTCTGCCTCTATCTTCTGAACTTTCCCATCATGCTACAATTGATTTGTAAATTAATAGCATTTTGTTAGAGATAATATATGCTTTAAGACGGAATCATTGCCCAGCATATTAGAGCACATAATACATTCATAAATGAAACAATTGAAATACATTGTTACAGTGTTATTAAATGAAGAAACAGCACTTTAGCAAAGACGTAACTGTTACTGAGAATAGATTGACTGATGGCATAAAAACTTATAAATGTCTATCTTAGAACTATCAATCTAGAATAAAAGTTATGTAATTTATATCCCTAAAATTATACACCTGTAGATAATATGTATCTGTGATTGTAGTTGAACCATTTCTAGGTCACTGAGTTGGAACCTTACTGCATGACAGCACTTACATATTACCAAGTTACTTGCAGTTTTAAAAGTACCACACAATGACTTGCTGACATATTAGGAAAAAGAGAAATGATGAAGTACCAGGCAAAAACATTTTGTGGCATAGAAAACAAGTTGTTTCCACTGTCCTTGGTGTAAAGCTTAGCACTTTTCCATTATGTTTCTGTTTTCCTGTGTGCTTTATTATACATATTCCACTTCCTGTGATATACCCTTTTCCCTTTCTGTCACCCTTCTCTCCTGCCAGTATCAATGAGAAGCAGTAGTCGGATGAGGTTTAATAAAGTAGGACTTGTCACTCAGTTAAAGACCTTTGACAAAATCTATCCTTTCAAATTGATCAAAGGCATTTTTATCCGATATGCTAAACTTTTCACCCATTTCTTGTTGGGATATATTGAGTATGGAATACATCTATGTTTGAATTTAGAGTAGTAAAGTATTATCCATAGGTTTCATTGGATTATTTCATGCAATAAGATTTAAGGCAAAAAGTTCATAATAATCCATTTGATCTCAACTAATTGTCAGAGTCAATATGGCCAAATATTGCTAAAAGACAAAAAATGTGTATATTCTGGTTCTGATTGTTTTTACATTCCTATTTTTTTTTAAATAGAGCTTACATTTAAAAATGAAGAGTTGTATGGTATCTAGAACCATTTCAGGATTGTGGAGCAGAGATAGGCAAACTAATGGCTGCAGACCAAATCTGACCACATCAGCTTTGGTGAATAAGTTTTTAATTGGAATGAAGCTATTCATTTGCTTATATATTGTTTATGGCTATTTTTAATCTACAAGGGCTAAGTTTGAGTAGTTGCAATAAAGACCATATGGCTCGTGAAACCTAAAATATTTTCTTTCTGGCCTATTAAAGAAAAGTTTGCTGAACTCTTATGGAGGCTTAAGCTTGTAGTTTAACTGGTACTGTTTTCTGCACTCATTTTATTACTTTATTATTTTCAATATTTTTCCCCTTTGAGAATATGACTGCTTTACAGCAGAAAAGGTTGTTTATTTTTGAATAAACCTTTTTACACATTGTACATGTGTTTTAAAATAGCTTACATTTGTTCAAACTATTCAATAGCAATGACCTAAAGAGACATTTGCACAATAGAACATATGAATCCAGAACATATTAAGAATTATTTTCTGCCAATTAATATTGCAAATTAATATTCCTTGTCACCTAGTGATAACCATTGCAAGTATCTCTCTAAGAACCCTGATGATACAACCCATGTTTGTCTTGAGGAAAGCTTTTACATATGTTTTCAAGTCAAGTTTTTTGTAGCTAATATGTAATCTGTAACATATTAACAATTTATAAAAATATCCTAAATCAATTTGCTTGTCTTGAATTTGTAGACTCTCAGCAGGCAAACTGTCCTTCCATTTCTAGTAGAGATTACTATTGATTACGTACATCCAGTTTTCCAACAGTCATGTCCTCATAGGAAGATTCCACTTCCTTTGTAGTTAGGTGGGGTTTCATTACTACGTCTAGCAAATTACATGTGCCAGAAGTCATTTAGGTGTCACTTGCTGCCAAGACATTTAGAAACAGATGTGCCTCTTCTATGTTTTCAACTGCCCTGTCTTTGATAGCTCAGTGGCCATGTGTAAAGAAGGCAGTACCACAAGATAGAGGAAGCTTGCCTGGGTCTCTGAATCACTGCATGGAGTCAAGACTCTAGTGACATATCTTTCTGTGTGCCAGAAATAAACTCTTATATGTTTATTGTTTTTCTGTTTCAAGGTGCTAAGCTGTCACACTCTTAGATGTGAGAGTGTATTAGTTTTTCAGTATGGCCAGTTTTATCATAACTAATGTACTATTATTTTGTAAGCTTGCTTGAACATCTTTATGCCCACATGCTTGTCTTTAATGATGATTTTGAATGAAAAATTTTCTCTTTTCAGAGATTTGTTGAGAATGACACTCTCTGGATTTGGAATCAGAACTGAAGTGTTCGAGTTCACTCTGACATTTTTGTCTGGGAAACTTTCTTTAGTATTGGCATACAGGAGAATTTAGACAGTTGAGACATAGAAAAAAACAAAAAGAAAACACTTGTATCTTGGTTCCAGGATTGAGAGTCAGGAGTGCTACACTGTGTATAAAATTCTAGCTCAGATTTGAATATCTGTATATGTTCAGTAACTATTCTGCCTCCAAGTGCCAGTTCAGATTATTTTGTACTTCTAACAATGAGGACAGCTCTCTATAGATAGATTTCTGCAAAATAAAAATAAAAATCACAAAAGAATTTCGTTAATCAAATAGTGATTCAAGGCTTGAGATGACTATCATAGTTTCTTTTTGAACCATTTTATAAATCAAAATACATTTGTAAAGAGAGAATGCCTTGTACATTTTAATTTGAATAATAATTTGAATTCTGATATTACTAATCACAGGCTGGGAAAACAAAGCTGAGACCATCTTATACAACAATTTTACTTTACAACACAGCAAACTACAGATTGTGGAAGGAAACTGATTTGAGGTTATGCAGCTGGTAAGAAAAAATGACAGGAGCTCAAATAAGCAAGGCATCCAGGACAGGGTCCTTTCCACTTTTACCTACAAAATGATTAGTGCAGGTATATTTATTTTGATCAGAAACTTGATTACCTAGAGACAGAAATAATATATTCAGATGCAGATTAGAATGACGGATTAGATGAGGGTCACATTAAATAGAATTAAGCAAATTAAATGTCAAATTTATCAGGAAACATGAGATCTGTTTCTCTAATCTGGCAGGAGGCAAAAGGGGGGAAAGATACATCCTCCTTTAAAATGAGTAGCATCTTGCATTCAGTCAAAAAATGACTGAGGAGGCGCAGCCTAGAGAAATGCTTGGGGAAAAAGCCCATTTGGCAGATGGAGCAGTGTGCTTTCTATGATGGAACAAAAAAGTGGCGCCTATGGGGCAACTTACAAGGAAGAAGGAAAAGCTCACACATCTGTGATTGCAGACATTGCTTTTACTGAGAAAATCTGGGAGAGATTGTAGCAAAAAGATTGTATGAGGATTGTGAAGGGTCAAGTTTGGACCTGAATCACCGAGCTGGTGGGAGCCTTTGCATAGTTTTAAGCAGTGACTTTGGAAGATGACTTTTAGGCGGACTGCATGAGGAGGGGGGACTGAGAGCAGGAACACAGGAGGCCCCACTTATACCTCATGATGCTAGTTCATGCCAAAGAGATATTCTGTCGATGATTCTAAAAGTAATGGGAAGACAGGCAGGCACCAAACTCAGATGTCTTGAAAAGGAGAGTATTGCATTTGGTTACTGATGAGTTAGTTATTGAGAGGAAGCAGGGAAAGAGGAAACAAATGATGCTGAGAGCCCATTGTGGAGGCAGAGCAGTTGGTATCTATCATTAGCTGAATTGAGGACTTGTAAGAGAAAATCTGGTTTGTCTGAGGAAAGATGCAATGGAATATTAGATGAATAGAGAACGTCAGTAAGGATTTTGAGTTGAAGTAAAATTAGGGCTTTCACATAGAACTCATTATAGAACTCATTTCGTTTGTCTTTGGAATGATGAGCCATATGGTTCTTGAGCTTTCTTGGTTTTCTTTTTGCTTTTTTGAGCCAGGGTCTCGCTCTCTTGCCCACGCTAGAGTGCAGTGCCATGATTATGGCTCACTGCATCCTTGAACTCCGGGGCTTAAAGTCTCCTCCCACCTCAGTCTCCTGAGTAGTTGGGACTACAGGCGCTCACCATCATACCTGGCTAATTTTTGTATTTTTTGTGGAGACAGGTTTTCACTACATTGCCCAGGCTGATCTTGAACTCCTGGGCTCAAATGATCCACCTGCCTTGGCCTCTGAAAGTGTACTGTGCCCGGCTTTTTTTTCACTCGGGCACAATAAACTACCCACACAACATATGACTTCATACAGCCACAATTGTTCATTTGATTATGAATCTGTAAGTAGGACAGAACTTGCCAGAGACAGCTCATTCCTGCTCCACACAGCATCAACTGGGATAGCTAGCTTGGAGTATTTACTATCAAGGTGACTCTCTCCAGTGGCTGGTAAGTTGGTGCTAGCTGTTAGCTGGGAGCTCACTTGAGGATGTGGGCTGGGAACCTTATTTCTTCTCCAGTTGAGCTGCTTGGACTTCCTCATGGCATGGTGGCTGTGTTTCAATAACAAGCATCACAAGTGGTGAGAAGTGAAACTGCCTATTTATTAAGGCCTGGGCCCAGAATTGGACACATTATGTTTCCACTTCTTTTTGTCAAGCAATCCTAGACTTCAGATTCATGAGGAGATGTTGTCCCTATGTCTCAATAGGAAGAGATGTTTTTAAACCATTGCAAACTAAAGCATAAGATCAAAGCTATTCTTCAGAGGTTATTGTTGTAGAAGCAATATCTGAAGCAGGAGAATGGATAACTCCTCTCAAAGAATAAAGCCAGCTACCAGCAGAAGGTCAAAACTCAATATTACTGTTTGCACATTAATGACTTGAAGATAAAACAAATTTAAATAGCAACAAATATTGAAGAGAAATTATTTAAAGTTGAGAAGATATCAGGGCAGTGCTGGTGGTATATTATTTCTTCTTAGGAATTTGCTCATTTGTTTCAGGTTTCAGCTATGTTCTTGCCACCAAAGATTCAAAGCCTTCTTATATAACTAATATTGCAAAATAGATGTGAACTTTTTAGTTGGAGGCTGAAATGCTCAAACTTAATCTCACAAAAGAGAGAAAAAGAGAACAACAGTGAGAGAGCGCTCGTAGTGTTACCGGAAGACAGGCCTTGAGTGTGATATGTCCAGGTACTTGGCATGTTCAACAACGAATTGAACAAAATGCACCAAGTAATAAAGGAATGAAATAAACACTGAAAGTAGATATTTTTTTTTATTTTTTTATTTATTTATTTTTTTAGATGGAGTCTCCCTCCGTTGCCAGGCTGGAGTACAGTGGCACAATCTCGGCTCACTGCAACCACTGAGTCCGTGGTTCAAGCAATTTTTCTGCCTCAGCCTCCCGAGTAGCTGGGATTACAGGCACGTGGCACCATGCCCAGCTCATTTTTGTATTTTTAGTAGAGAGAGGGTTTCACCATGTTGACCAGGATGGTCTCGATCTCTTGACCTCGTGATCCTTCCACCTTGGCCTCCCAAAGTGCTGCGATTACAGGCATGAACCACCACACCCTGCCAAAAGTAGGGATTTATTTCAGTGAGGAGACATTCCGCAGGGTGGCAGCAATCCTGAGTGAGTAGCTAAAGGTCCTGTTTACAAAGTTTTCTGGGGTGTAAGTACTCCTTTTGAGATTCCTAATGGCTACCCCCTAAATGTGTGAAGGATTTGGCCCTGGCTTATTTGAGGCTAAGGTGAATTGGTCTTTGGCCAACCAGAGGCCTGAGTGGATGGGCGCCCTATGCAGATGAAGGGATGGTCCACACTTGGCTCATGACCAATCCGAGGCACTTTCCCTCTTCATCTGAGATGTAGTGGAAGGAGGAGGGTTGTAGGGAGAGTAGCCTCTGATCCTTTGTTACCCAGCTGTGGAAATAGGGTTTTTGTTTTGAGCCAGCCCTGGGAAATCAGTGCGAATTGTCCTTGGGTTGCCTGCCCCCGGAAGCAGGTGTTCTCCCTTTGAGTCATCTCTATGAAATTAGCGCGAATTCCCCTTGGGTTCCCTGCCCCCTTCCCTGGTGTTTGTCTTCAGATCCAGCTTTATGAAATAAATGTGAATTGGTCTTAGGTTCCCTGCCTCCAGACCATATTCTCCTGCCTCAACAGGACTCATTGTTGGTTATTTTATTTTAATAATTCTTGCAAAACTTTTTCTTTCTTTTTTCTTTTTGAGATGGGGTTTAACTCTTGTTGGCCAGGCTGGGGTGCAATGGCACCATCTCAGCTCACTGCAACCTGTGCCTCCCAGGTTCAAGTGATTCTCCTGCCTCAGTCTCCCAAGTAGCTGGGATTACAGGTGCTTGCTACTACGCCCAGCTAATTTTGTATTTTTAGTAGAGACAGGATTTCTCCATGTTGGCCGGGCTGGTCTTGAACTCCTGACCTCAGGTGATCCGCCCGCCTTGGCCTCCCAAAGTGCTGGGATTACAGGCATGAGCCACCATTCCCGGCCTCTTGAAAAACGTTCATACAAAGGTGCTGGCTAGGGCCATACTGCTGTGCTCACTCTGCCCTAGGAAGGAAGGAGGCAGCCAACTTCAGCGTCATATGAAGTGTAATGTGCACGCCTGCTTTGCTTTGATTTCACTTTGGTGAAACGTATTGCCTTTGCCCTTTGGGCTGAAGGACCATAATTATGTGATGAAAAGTAACTGAAGGCTCTCCGGCTATCTTGCTAGAAACCATGTAATTTAAATAATGAATCTCATGCAGCATACAGCTGGGTCAGCCTAGCCACGGATCATATAGGAACGACCAGATGATCATTGTGAACGTAATTTTATGAGCTTACAATTTCTCCTAAAGTCTCTAGAGCCTAATGTATCTCCTTAATCATCCTCAGATAATACTGACACTGTAAGAGTCTTTTTGATGCAGTGGCGGAGTTCTGAGGTAACTCAAGGATCATCTGATTGGCCTGCTTCCTGCCTCTCTCCCTAAAGACAAAAATAACAGGAATACCGTCCTAAAATTCAAAGCCATAATTTAACCCCATTTAATATTCTCACTAATGTGCCATTGGTTTTGTGAATTCACTCTAGATTTCTAAGCTCATGATAGATTTTTTAAAATGATAAAATGTCTCTAAATAATTAATGAAATTATTACTTTCCTGTGACCTCAAAAGAAAGAATGCCACATGCAATCCTTTATCTTTAAAATTATTTGATTAAGTGACTTTAACATTAAAAGTTTAATGTATATTTGTATATACGTATATTCCTATTACCTTATTTATATTTTAACAGAAAATTGCCCATAAAGAGATTGCCTTATTGCTTTTTTAGCATATAAATGATAATGATGTTATAAGAATAACCATATCTATTTCTGCAACGTCACCTGTAATTTTAACGGAAACAATAATAATAGTGCCTAACATGTTCACAATACTGTGTAGCCTTAGTATCTCACATATGTTAACTCATTTAACTACCCAGAGCTTTGTATTTAAATATATAATGAGTGAGAAATGGTTGGATTTTGCCCATAATTTCTGTTTTCCTAAATCAAGTTTAACCAACTTAGACCTGCTTCAGTATTTCTTATTTGATTATCTGGTAGAACTGCTTAAGATACAGACATCCTGTAATGTTACTCAAATTTGCAATTAAATCTTCTGTGACTCATTGCAAATAAGTAACTATAGTCTCACCATTCTGTGATCCTTTCTGTGTCTTATTATTCTGTGATCATTTCAAGTATAAACATTTTTTCCTGCATGCTCAGCTATCCTTGAAATAAGTACTCATTCTTAATTGGCCAACATTCCTTCTCAAATTTTAAAACTCAGCCCGAATGACATCTAGGAACATGAATTTTAGTTGATTTCTAAGTTGCTTGTGAATTATATCTCATGATTCATTAGCAGAAAATAAAAAGAAATTCTAAAAACAATGGGCTCCTGGGCTCTGTAAGCTGGGAAAGGAGAAGGCATTGTCTTCTTTGCTGTTGTTTCTGCAGAATCATTTCCATCATTATCAAGAAAAATCAAGGTTTTACCAGATATGTGTTTTAGGTCTCTATTGTGATTGTGGTTTTCTTTTTTTTTTTTAATTTTTTGCATATTTGTTTTTCAAATCCTTCCCAATTATGAATAATTTAAGCAGGTTCTTGTTAAAAATTGCTATAAGACCATCAAGCCTTAAAATGTACAAATGGAGAAAATCGAAGCCCAATTTCATTCCATTTTTGCAATTGTTTTCACATTGTAATCATTTATGATTCTTTCACTGAAACTGAGGACAACCTGTGTCTGTGACTGCATAACAACTAATATGGCTAGTTGGCCTATTTTTTGTTCCAGCAAAGTAATACATGTATTCCATTAATTATTTCTTTAGTGAGCACACGGCAGACAGCATAGACTTATTCATATTGGTGTCAGAGCCTCTTGCAATACATATTAATAATGATGATTTCTATTTATTATTTTAGCTTTCACATATCTTCAATATATAGAGTGAACACTGTGGAATCTGAGGTTTAGATGTGGGTCACACATACCAGATGTGTAGCTCTGGGACTAGAACCTAAACCTCCTGATCAATCCTATATGCTTTCTAAAAACTCTTATTTTATAAATCAAATTTATTGAATACCCTTTCTCACCCATTTTGTGTTCTGAGCTCTTAGCATGGTTGTTCAGTGGTTGTTTACTGAATATATAAACATATGCAGCATAATATTCAAAATCCACTTGATTTCATTAACAGAGCTTCCAACTCCTATGCAGCAAGTGGATTACAGGTGTGCAAAGATATTTATTTCCTTTAGCCCTCAGTACGTTCAGCAAGAAGCAGGGCATTGGGTAGTGAGCAACCTTAGACCTACCCCTGTGTTCAATAAAAATTTAATCACTTTCTGAGTGTGCTGTCCTATAAAAAATAATTGAGAACCATATGTTTAAGACCCATATTACTAATTTTAAGAGAATTTAATTAAATTGATTAAAATTTTAAATTAAGAAGTTATTAAAAGAGCAGCCAAATTAATGTATGGAAAACAGAAGGAATAAATTAATCAAGATAAAAATAAAAAATAGTGAATTATTAAACAGAAAGTAGTAGAATTCATGAATAAATCCAAACCTATTTCCTTGAGGGGAAGGGGAAGGAGAAAACAAAACTATTAGTAAATTCAGTTGAAAAAGACTGTATAACTTCAAAATGAGATTAGCAGAATAACCACAACTATAGGGTGAATTAAATAACTTATAAACCTGTAATAATTTGTTCAAGCCTACTCAAATAAATATAAAACCTGAATGAAATGGGTGACTTCTAAGAAAATACAAATCCCCAAAATTGATCTCAGAAGAGATCCATGGCAATGGAAGAAATGGGTAATATTTTCAAAGACCAAACCTCCAAAGAGTACTAGGCCCGTGATTTCAGAAGTGAACTCTCTAAAAATATTGACGTATGGAGAACATGTCTTAATCCGATTTGTGTTACTGTAACTGAATACGTGAGGCTGGGTAACTTAAAAAAAAGCTTATGTAGCTCACAGTTCTACAGGCTGGGAAGTGCAGGAAACATGGTGCTGGCAATTGATTGGCTTCTGGTGAGGGCCTCATGCTGAATCTAGTCATAGTGAAAAGTGGAGGGGGATCAGGTATGTACAGAGACAAAGAGACCTTTTGGTCAGAGAGGAAGCAAGAGAGTCAGATGATTTTTAACAACCAGCTTTCATGGGGAAATGATTGAAGGAAGAATTCACTCACCCTGAAGCAGGATATTAATCTATGCATGAGGGATCTGTTCTCATGACCCCAAAACGTCCTGCTAGGCCCTACTTCCCAATACTATCACATTCGGGATTATATTGCAACATAAGTTTTGGTGAATACAAACCATAGCTAAACCACAGCAGAATTTTAATGCTATTCAAACTGCATGCTACTGTGAGAACAAGAGTTCTAAAATATTGTTACACAATCAGCAGAACAAGATAACAAAACTTTTAAAACTTGACATAAAATGGCAAACTAATCTCAATTATGAATACCTATAAAATAATACAAATTTTAATTAGAAAAGAATGGTGCATTAACAAATAATATACCCTGATTATATAATGAAGAGGGACTCACGTGAGGAATGCAGATTGAGATCAGCAGTAGGAATCTATCAATACAGTCTACCATATTAATATGTAAATGTACAAAAACACTTTAAAAATATATGTATAATTAATAAATTCAGCACCAAATCTTGAATTTTTAAAAAGGTGACATAACAGAAGTTGAGAAACATTTCCTTCCTGTGATACAGACTCCAAAACAAAGTCTTGATTAATTGTGGAACAGATTTCCCAGTAAAGTGGGAAAGAAGGATAACTACTCTCACCACCACGTTTAAAATTGCTAGGTATTTGTAAATTCATAATCGGATAAGAGAAAGAAAAAATAAGTATTGCAAACTAAAAATTAAGAGAAACTGTTGGAATTATTTATATATGATCCACTATACATGTGAAGTCCAAGAAACAGATCTACAAATGAAACTAGTAAGAGATTTCAATAAAATGACAGGTTATAAAAGGTAAAACATAAAAATTAGTAGTCTGTATGTAATAAAAGGATGTAAAGTATAATGGATGGAAAAGTTTCATTTACAATACCAAATACATTTAGACTGTCTAGGCATAAATGTTTAGCCTATCTGGACATAAATGTCAAAGAAAACTTAGAAAAATTTAAAATCAAACTCAAGTATTGTGAATGAGATTTGAATCAATGAAAAGGCTCATTTGTTCATATATAGAAATAGAGTGTTAATATGTAATATGTATGTAGTGTCAATAGTGTTAATACATAAATGTTCTCAAAACTCTTATAAACCTATGTGATGCTTTTGAAAATATCAAGAATTAATGTAAAAAAGACAACTAATAAGTTGCTAATAGTAATTAGCAATACTGTGTACAACAAATAATTTACTAATTAGTAAAAAGTGCTACTAATGTTCATGTGGAAAAATAAACATGAAATTTATCAAATAGTATTTTTAAAAGAAGGGTAATAAAAGGAATAGGAATGCTAGATATTACAGCATATTTTAATGTTGTGATAATTTAAACAATTTGGGATTTGTATAAGCAGATAAGTAAAATCAGAACTAGTCAAGATAGTCCAGATATGAATTCAAATAAATAACAGATTTCATAGGTGAATTAGTGGGGAAAAGATGGAATATTCAATAATTGCCGGGGGAAGAATTGGCTCTTTTGGCAAGAAGTTATCGTTGGTATATGCTTGTCTCCTACTGCAAACTAAACGAAGCTTTCAAAAGGATTTGAAAAAAATGACAGCACTCAATTATAGAAACCAATTTTGGTAAAATTCGCTACATATAGGAGTGCTTCTGCCTTCCCATGCGTCATCATCCTATAAACCAGGATTAAAGATTGGTGAATTTGACCATTGTTAGAAGCATCTTGATATGGTTTGGCTCTGTGTCCCCGCCCAAATCTCATGATGAATTGTAGTCCTCACACGTTGAAGGAGGGCCTGGTGGGATGTGATTGAATCATGGTGGAGACTTCTGCCTTCCTGTTCTCATGATGGTGTTCTCATCACTTCAGCCTTAGCTCGCTCTCTCTCGCGCGCTCCACCATGGTAAGAGGTGCTTCCTTCCCCCTCAGCTTCTGCCATGATTGTAAGTTTCCTGAGGCCCCCTAGCCATGCTTCTTGTACAGCCTGTGGAACTTTGAGTCAATTAAACCTCTTTTCTTCATACATTACCCAGTCTCATGTAGTTCTTTACAGCAGTGTGAGAACAGACTAATACACATCTGTAGGGGGAAAAATCATGGACAAGGTCAAAAATGCAAAAGTGAAACTGGCAACATATTTGATCTATTAATATACAAAGAACACTTACAGCAAATAAAAACTAGAATAAATAGACAAATGTGTAAGGTCATGAATAGACTTTTTTATAAAGGTAATACAAGTGTCCAGTAACCTTGAAATGCTTAATTTCATAGCAAAAGTAGTAATTAACTAATTTATTGGATTGGCAAACATTTTTCAAAATGACAACATTCATTTAGGAGTAGTTTGGTGAAATAGACTTCATATTGTTGGGGCATAAAGGAAAGAATTATACAAACCCTTTGATGACAGTTTGGCTCTATCTCAGCAGCAGCAACAACAACAACAACATCAAAAATTGTTCATACCCTGTGATTCAGAAGTTTTAAGACAAGTGTATACAGAATTCAAGACTATTTCTTCAGTGTTATTTGTAACAGCAAAAATGAAACCATGTAAATGGGTAACGGTTAAAAAGCTTATGATACATCCATAATATGGAGTGTTCCATAGTCACTGTATAGAACATGGGTACACTTACATATGTTGTTATGGGAAGCTATATGTGATCAAATAGGAAGGTGCTAAAAAAAAGCAAGTTTTACATGTGGGTATACAATTGAGGCAAAAATTAATATATTGATATATATATTTATATACACATACTTATAGAATGGTTTATGTTTAGAAACATTTTTGGAAGAACACATGCAGGATACTTTGCGTGGCTATTTCTGATGACTGGAGATGCCAGCAAGGCAAGAAAGAGAATTTTACTTTTTAATTTTTAAACTTTTGAAAATATCTGAATTATAATACTACTTTAGGTTTTTTTTAAAGTATAAAAGTATTAGATACACATGCATAGAAAGAAATGTTTTTCCTTGTGTGGTTTCTGTCTGTCTCATGCTGAAGCGTATGCACGACTTTAGAAATCTTTGTAGCTTTCATCTAATATGCATCCATTGCTCTAGGCACAAAATTCCACCCTCGACTGCCTCCTGTATAAGAGACCGTATTAGTTAATTGGCTGCTGGGTAGCTTAGATGGAGAGGGTAGGAATCCTGTGCATGGGATTGTTTTGAGGATGACCTCAAAAAATAGGGTATGGAAACCAGAATGATTTGATAAGTTGGGGCACATCCAATGTTGATCCCTGAGAATTTCCTGATTGAGAAGTGGAGCACTTAGTCTCTTTTACAGAAACGTGAGAAAGGTTCGTTTGGGCATGGAATAAGGTTGTCTAGATTTGGGAGAATCATGAAGATGCCACATCATTGTCTGTTATGCCTTATCCAGAGTACGGTCACTTAAAAGGGGATTTCCGTTGCTTGGACTGCTCTATCATAAAGAGTTTCCACTAATCAACACGTCATTAGTGTGACTTTGACACTTTTTCTGTTTGCTTCATATTTGTATGCTTTGCATGCCCAATTAGATTTTATATTTTCTTAGTGTGGGACTGTTTTCCTTTTCTTCATGTTTCTTTCGCACCCATTATGCTAGGAATTGACTGTTTAATAGTACCAAGCTTTCTTTGTTCATCTCTAATATTAACTTCACATTTTATGCCTTTTAACCTTTGATCCTGTCTGTGATTCTTCTTCCTTAATTTCAACTCTATTACCCTAATTGTGTCCTTATCTTCATACTCAAACCAGATGAATCTTCCTCTAGTTTGACTTGGCTTAGACTCCTTTATTAGAATCTTATTACCTAAAAATTAACGTCCAGACTTCCTAGTGTTTCGCTGTATGGTCCCTGATAACTCTCTATTTTTATTTCCATTTTTTTTACAAGAGATTTTACTGCCATAAAACTGGTTTTGCTATGGCTCTTTTTTATTTTCCTTTCCTTTCCTTTCCTTTATTTTCCTTTCCTTTCCTTTTTTTTTTTTTTTTTTCCTGACAGGGTCTCACTTGGTTGCCTAGGCTGGAGTGCAGTGGCGCCATCTCTGCTCACTGCAGCCTCTGCCTCCCAGGTTCAAATGATTCTTGTGCCTCAGCCTCCCCAGCAGCTGGGTATATGGGCATACACCATCATGCCTTGGTAATTTTTGTATTTTTAGTAGTGATGGGGCTTCACCATGTTGCCCAGGTCTCAAACCCCTGACCTCAGGTGATGCACCTGCCTTGGCATCCCAGTACTGGGATTACAGCCGTGAGCCCCTACACCGAGCTGTGACTTCCATTTCTCTATTATTTATGGAATCTTTAATCTCTCCTTATGAAATTCACCATACATGACATTGTTTTGTTACTTAATATATGTGTTCTATTTATATTACATTATATTGTTATGTAATAATTATATTTATGTCCAGTATGCACAGAAAAATAGTAAATTCCTTAGTGCAAGGAATATGATTTATATTTCTTTATGTTAGTAGAGTCTACTTACAGTCTTGGACTAAAGAGTTCCTGATAAGTGTTGCTCTATTAACAGTGGTTTAAATTGGATGATAAGATTCATTGGAAATATAAGACTTGAGAAAAAATAGAGATTCTATATAAATAATGTACACTTTAATGAAAGTTTTAATAACCTCCATACACAAATTAGTGCCATTCACCAATATAAACATTTTAGAACTTTTTTTATAATAGAATATTTTGGAACATTATTAGATTTACAGAAAAAGTGTGCAGTAGTTCAGTGAGGTCTCCTATACCCTGCTCTCCCTCCATCTTCCCAGTTTCTCCTAATAATAATGTCATGCATTAATGTGGTACACTTATTATGTGTCATAAACCAATATAGATACATCATTACAAACAAAAGTCTACAGTTTACACTATAGTTCACTTTTTGTGTTCTATATTCAATGGGTTTTGACAAAGGCATAATGTCATATTCAACATTACAGTATCATACAGGTTAGATTCACTGCTCTAAAAACTCATATTTTCTATCTATATCTCCTTCCACCCCTGAACCCCCAGAAACCCACTTACCTTTTCATTCTCTACATATTTGTACCGTTTCCAGAATGCCATATAGTTGGAAACCCTTAGCAAATCTGCATTTAAGGTTCCTCCATGACCTTCCATGGCTTGAAACCTAATTTGTTATCACTGAAAAATATTTAATTGTATGGATATACCACAGTTTGTATACACCTACTGAAGGACACCTTGGTTGTTTGCAAGTTTTGGTAATTACGAATAAAGCTGCTATAAATACTGTTGTGCAGGTTTTTGTGTGGACATAAATTTCCATCTAATTTTGGCATATATCTCGGAGTGTGATTGCTGGGTCAGATGGTACAGTAGAGTGTGATTGCTGGATCAGATGGTAGGCCTATGTTTAGCTTGTAGAAAACTGACAAACTCTCTTCCAAAGTAATTTTACCAATATTCTTTCTTTCTTTCTTTTTTTTTTTTTTTAAGACGGTCTTGCTCTGTTGCCCAGGCTGGAATGCACAATCTCAGCTCACTGCAACCTCCGCCTCCCGGGTTCAAGCAATTCTCCTGCTTCCTGGAGTAGCTGGGACTACAGGTGTGCACCACCGTGTCCAGCCAATTTTTGTATTTTTAGTAGAGATGGGGTTCCACCATGTTGGCCAGGCTGGTCTCAAATTCCTGACTTCAAGTATCTGCCTGCCTCAGCCTCCCGAAGTGCTGGAATTACATGGATGAGCCACCGCACCCGGCTGCTGTTTACCAGTTTTCATTCCCTCTAGCAGTGAATGAGAATTTCTATTGCTCCACTTCACCAGCATTTGATGGTGTCAGTATTTTCAATTATAGCCATTCTAATAGAGGTATCTCATGTTGTTTTAATTTGCAGTTTCCTAATGACATCTGTTAGGGAGTATTTTATCCTATGGTTATTTGCCATCTGTGTCTTCTTCGGAAATATCTTTTCGTATCTTTTGCCTGTTTCTCTGGTTGTTTGTTTTCTTGTTGTTTACTTTTAATATTTTGAATTGAGTTGTATATATGGAAGTCTTTTATGAGATGAGAGTTTTAAAATGTTTTCTCCCAGTCTTTGGCTTTTCTTTTCATTCCTTTACCAGTGTCTATCACAAAGCAGAAGTTATAAATTTTAATAACAATAATTTTTTAAATTTGATGCATTATACATTTGGTATATTCAAAAGTTATCCCCAGTCTCAAGGTCACCTAGATCTTTTCCTATATTATCTTTTAGATGTCTCATAGTCTTGAGTTTTACATTAGATCTATGATTTAATATGTGTGAGAAGTGTGAGTCCTATGTCTAGATTCACTTTTGCATGTGGATGTCTTGTTCTAGAACCATTTGTTTTTTATTATAAATGGTAAACAAGTTGGGTGAAGAGTATTTTTTTTTGAGACAGGGTCTCACTCTGTCACCTTGGCTGGAGTGCAGTAATGCAATCATGGTTCACTGCAGCCTCAACCTCCTTGGCTCAAGCAATCCTCCTGTGTAGTTGGGACCATTGGTGTGCGCCACCATGCCCAACTAATTTTTTTATTTTTAATTTTTGTAGAGACAGGGTGTTACTTTATTGCCCAGGCTGGTCTTGAATTCCTGAGGTTAAGTGGTTCTTCCTGTTTGGCCTCCTAAAATGCTAGGATTATAGAAGAGAGCCACCACACTTAGCCTATAATAAGTCTTGAAGTTAGTTAGTGTCTGTCCTTCAACTTTATTCTCCTTCAGTATTGTATTGGCTATTCTGAGTCTTTTACCTTTTTAAATAAATATTAGATTCTGTTATCATCTACAAAATAGCCCATTGGGGATTTCATGGGGATTGTGTTGAATCTACCAAAAAAGTTGGGGAAAAACTAACTTCTTGATATTGAGTCTTCCTGTTCATGAACATGGATTAACTCTCCATTTATTTAGATATTATTTGATTTCTTTCATCAGTATTTTGTAGTTGTCCTCATATCTATTTCATACATACTGCATTAGATTTGCGCCTACATTTTCTTTGATATGTGTGTAATAATATAAAGAGTGTTATGTTTTTAATTTCAGATTACATTTTTTTTTGGTGCTGGAATATGGAACATAAATGGACTTTTGTATGTTAACTTTGTATCCTGCAACCTTACTATAATTACTTAACAGTTCCAGGAAATTTTGTTTTCAGGTTTTGCAATTTTCTGCATAGACAATCAAGTCATCTGAAAATAAGAGGGTCTTGTTTCTTTCTTTCATGTCTGTGTACCTTTAATTTCCTTTTCCTGTCTTGTTGCATTAGCTATGATTTTTGGTACAAAAGACTTCCTAGTTTTGTTACTGATTTGGGAAAAATTATCCCTTTTTTTGAACATTAAAGTAGGATATTGGCTCTAGGTATTTTTGTCGACCATTTTTTGTCTGGAAAGTTCCCTTTTATTCCTAATTTTGCTGAGAGTTTTTATCATGAAACCGTGTTGAATTTTTTTTGTATGCTTTTTCTGCATTTATTGATATGATCATGTAATTTTTCCTCTTTAGCCTGTTAATGTGATAGATTACACTAATTTATTTTTGAATGTTGAACCAGTCTTGCAAATACGAAATAAATTTCACTTGGTTGTGGTGTGCAACTTTTTTTATACATTGTTGGATTCAATTTTCTAATATATTATTGAGAATTTTTAGAGAGATGTTGGCTGTAATTTTCCTTTTTTGTAAAGCCTTTCCAGGTTTTAGTATTAGGGTAATGCTGGCCTCATAGAATGAGTTAGTTATGGGAAGTGTTTCCTCCTCTTCAATTATTTTTGGCACAGTCTGTAGTGAATTGTTATTATTTCTTCATTAAATGTTCCATAGAATTCACCAGAGAAACCATTGGCCCTTGAGCCATTGAAACCATTGGCCATTTTGGGGAAGTTATTATTGATTTCAGTTCTTTGTTCAAAGGCTGTATTCCTCCATGTATGAGTTTTGGTAGAATGTTTCTTTCAATAATTGGTCCATTTCATCTAAATTATCAACTTTGTGGGCATATAATTGGTCACAGTGGAGGATCAGTTGTGACAGCCCCTTTTTTATTTCTGATGTAATTTCCATTTTAGTATTTTTACATATATATTTGGTTGCTGTATTTTTGTGTTCAGTGTCTTACTATTGAAGACACAAGGCCAATCACAAAGATTACACAATTAATTCCTCTCTTATTTGGCTGTGCCTATTGCTGCTGAGATGCTGTGTTTTCTCTACACAATAACAATTTGAAAAACCATGGTTGAATAAAACCTGCAGAAGCACTAATGTTTTTTTGCTTGGTTGGTTTTTTGAGACAGAGTGTCGCTCTGTCACTCAGGCTGGAGTATAGTGGCATGATCTCAGCTCATTACAACCTGCACCTCCCAAGTTCAAGCGATTTTCCTGTCTCAGCCTTCCGAGTAGCTGGGATTACAGGCGCCCGCCTCCACCCCTGGATAATGTTTTATTTTAGTAGATACTGGGTTTCTCCATGTTGGCCAGGCTGGTCTCGAACTCCTGACCTCAGGTGATCCACCCACCTCGACCTCCCAAAGTGCTGGGATAACAGGTGTGAGCCATCGCGCCTGACCAGAGGCACTACTATTTTATTCATTCATGTATTTGATCAAGTATTTATTGAGTACCACAATTTATTTTATTTCTGTAGGAGAGAGAAAATATCGAATTTAAAAGCCAGAAAAAAAGGCAGAACAGGTATTTCAGAAATAGGTACTCTTGGAAACCTCAAAACAAGTACAGCATTTATAAAGGTGAAACTAGCATTTAGTAGAAAACCTCCAATTTGACATTTTATAAGACATACTTACTAGCATATTATAAATACAAAGCATTCTTCTGTAAATTGTGGAGCAGAAGAGCTAGGAGACATGAGTTTGTAACTAACTTTGTCACCTTTTCTAGCTGTGTGATACTACACAGGTCAAAATTTGTTTGGGTCTGGGATATTTCAGAAGATCTGTATGATTTTCTTTTAATTCTGTGGGATTCTGATTCTAATTGCATCTAACATAATTACCAAAGAGGTGAACACAGTAATAAAAATGTAAGGAAGAATATGCACATTTTAGTTTTAAACTTGTTTTAGTTGTCCTTTTTTACTTTCTCATTTTATCTTCTTTCTTTTTAACTCCTTTCTGTCTTCTTCCTCCTTTTTCCTTTAATTTCCTTTTACAACATCTATTTTCTTACCTCGTTTCCCCATCCTGCTCTGCTTTTTAATGTGGGACAGTTAATTTTACATAGAGAATCAGCAGCTCATATTCAAGGCTATAGACAGGTTTCCAAGTGATGAGTTAAAGCTTACAATACCAGTTTAATTCCCAAGGTTAGCCAGGTAAGGAGAGGAGATTTTACCTGCCACTTTTTCTAGAGCAATACCCAGTTCCTGTTCTTCTAGCTATGGGATTTTTGTTTCTGTTTTTGTTTTAGATAAGGTCTGGCTCTGTCACCTAGACCGGAATGCATTGGTGTAATCACAAATCACTGTAACCTCAAACTCCTGGGCTCAAGAGATCCTCTTGCCTTAGTAGCTGTTAGCACAGGCAGTCAACATTGCCCTTGACTGATTTTTTTAAAATTTCTGTTATGGAGAGGTGGGGTCTCACTTTGTTGAGCAAGCTTGTCTCAAACTCGTGGCACTCAAGTCATCTTCTCATCTTGGCCTCCCAAAGTGCTGGAACTATAGGATTGAGCAACCACGCCCATCCCAGCGATGGGATTTTTTTCACACTGAGCAGTAAATGGGTTAAGTGGAGGTACACTGACTATTGTTGCAGTTGCATCAGCCTTTTGTATTTTACCATTAGAATGCTGTTTTTATGCTCAAGCTACTGAAACTGAACAGTTTGGTGCTTTTCTCTGTCTTTTTACATTAAATAAGATTATAAAGGCATTATACATTAGAGTAAATATTAGAAATATGTGCATTAAATATTTATACACATTATGAAGCTGGTGAAACTGTAGGTGGATACAAGGTTTACAGACTTTATGTAACAGTGGCCCAGTTTGTTGCTTCAACAAACATGTTTACAATTTATGGATCCCAGCAATGCATGTCTATCATCACACCTATTCAGGAAGCTGAGGCAGGAGGATCACTTGTGCCTGGAATTAAAGACAAGCTTGGGCAACACAGTGAGACCTCCCATCTCAAAAAATAAAATAAGGCCAGGCACAGCGGCTCACACCTGTATTCCCAGCACTTTGGGAGTCCGAGGCGGGTGGATCATGAGGTCAGGAGATCGAGACCATCCTGGACAAAATGGTGAAACCCCGTCTCTATTAAAATACAAAAAATTAGCCAAGTGTGGTGGTGTGCAGCTGTAGTCCCAGCTACTTGAGAGACTGAGGCAGGGGAATTGTTTGAACCCGGGAGGTGGAGGTTGTAGTGAGCCGAAATCTCACCACTGCACTCCAGCCTGGCAACAGAGTGAGACTCCGTCTCAAAATTAATTAATTAATTAAATTAAAAAGATATTTACAATTAATTTGTAAAATATTTTATTCGTATTTATCTGTGAAGAGATAAGATAGAATTTTCTAAGGCCTCTCAGGCCTGTGCTTCATAGGTGGAGGCATCACATGTTCCAGTTTGCCAGGGACAGTTGATAGGTTTATGTCTATAGTCCTGACATATTTGTCAATAACGCCTTCTTTTCATCTCAAAAGTGTCTCCTTTGGAAGATAAATTATATTATTCCTGTTTTCATAGACAATCATGAATTTAAATAAACTATTTCTCGGCCAGGCGCCGTGGCTCACACCTGTCATCCCAGCACTTTGGGAGATCGAGGCAGGTGGATCACTTGAGGTCAGGAGTTCAAGACCAGCCTCGCCATCATGGTTAAAGACCCCATCTCTACTAAAAAAAAAAAAAAAAATACAAAAAGTTAGTTGGGTGTGATCACGCATGCCTGTAATCCTAGTTTCTTGGGAGGATGAGGTAGGAGGACTGCTTGAACCCGGAGGCGGAGGTTGCAGTGAGCCAAGACTGCGCCACTGCACTCCCACCTGGGCTACAGGGCGAGACTCCATCTCAAATAAATAAATAAATAAAAATAAAAAGAAACTACTTCTTGTATGGTTTAAATAAGGCACAGTTTGCTGGCATATCTTGGAGACATTTTTGTTGTTCAAAACACAGAACTGCTCATTTTTGTGAACTGCATTCATCAATTTGAAATTTAGGTGACAAAAGTAAACTGCTTCTTGAAAAGGCTTGATCCTTGTTGAAAATCAGCCTGATTTAGGAAGAAGTGGAACTTTTCGCTGAGTCTCACTGGGAACATAACTTGCTGAATTTATAGGAATAAAGATTCATTTTGTTTGACTTCGCGAGTCCTCAATGGCAATTCTTTGAACATCATAAAGTTTTGAAACTAGGAGCCATGACTGTGGTCACTCTGCTTTAGTACCCTGCTTAGTCCCTTCAGGTGTGGGTGTAAAAGAAACCTGATGGACCTCAGGGTCAATGGGCTTTTTGGTTGAATGAATGATGCTTGGGTAACAGAAAACAATTGCAAGAATATTCAGAGGGTATGTTTCTTTCCCAGAAAAAAAAAAAAAAAAAATCTGAAGCCCTCATATTGTTGAGGAATCTTAATTTTATTTTCATTTAAGTAAAACTGCGAATTCAAATACATTCAAATGACTGAATGATCACTACAAGGAAAAGATACAAATGAAAACCTATTAAGAAAAAGAAACTGTGCATCCGTAATGTGTAGATCAAATGTTTTCCAATTAAAATGTTTTCTTGGCTGGGCACAGTGGCTAATGCCTGTAATCCCAGCACCGGATCACCTGAGGTCAGGAGTTGGAGATCAGCTTGGGTAACATGGTGAAACCCTGTCTCTACTAAAAATACAAAAATTTGCCGGGGGTGGTGGCACACGCCTGTAATCCCAGTTACTTGGGAGGCTGAGGCAGGAGAATCGCTTGAACCCGGGAGGTGGAGGTTGCAGTGAGTTGAGATCATGCCATTGCACTCCAGCCTGGGCAACAAGAGTGAATTTCCATCTCACACACACACAAAATAAGATAAAATAAAATGTTTTTCTCAAAATATGTTCAACATAGAAGCATTAAAATTTTTCCTAACTTCGCAATATGGAGTGCATTCGTTTTAGGTGAAATGAAGGTAACACTGTGGCTCCTTGTACTGGCTGGTTCTCACATTGCTATGAAGAAATACCCAAGACTGGGTAATTTATAAATAAAAGAGGTTAAATTGACTCACAGTCCTGCAGGGCTTGGGAGGCCTTGGGAAATGTACAAACACGAGATAAGGTACCTCTTGACAGGTGGCAGGAGAGAGAATGGGTGCAAAGCAAAGGGGGAAGCTCCTCATAAAACCATCAGATCTTGTGAGAACTCACTATCAGGAGAACAGCATGGGGGAAACTGCCCCCATTCAGTTATCTTCACCTGGTCCTTCCCTTGACATGCCGGGGTTATTCTAATTCAAGGTGGGGACACAGAACTAAACCATATCACTCTTCTCATGCCATCCTAGCTTACTGGGCTCCAGATACACTTCCTTCTCCCTAAGTGTGGGAGACCCGGTCTCCCTTTAACTCAGGACTTTAGTACTATAGAATTTGCTCTTCTTCCTGCTCTCCTCAAATGGATAGCTCTTTTCTGTCGCTGAATTCCCAGCTCAGAAGTCTTCTCAGACACTATCGAATCTCAAGCAATGGATCTATGGCTGGGCGAAGTAGCTCATGCCTGTAATCCCAGCACTTTGGGAGGCCAAGGCAGGTGGATCACTTGAGGTCACGAGTCTGAGATCAGCCTGGCCAGCATGGTGAAATGCCATCTCTACTAAAGTTACAAAAATTAGCTAGGCATGGTGGTACACGACTGTAATCTCAGCTACTCAGGAGGCTGAGGCAGAAGGATTGCTTGAACCTGGGAGGTAGAGGTTGCAGTGAGCCAAGATCACACCACTGCACTCCATCCTGGGTGACAGAGTGAGACTGTGTCTCAAAAAAAATAAAAAAACCCCACATAAATACATAAAACAACTGCCCTATCACTCTCCATCCCACTGTCTTATTTTATTTCAGCAAGGAACTCTATTTAGATTTATATTTTAATTAATTTGGTTCCTTTTTAGTGTTTTTCTTGTTTCCCCCACTAGCAGGTATCGTTCATGAGAATGACGTCTTTCTTGCTTATTGTACACACTGCTGTACCCCAAGGACCCATAAAAGGACCTGGCTCTAGAAACTACTCTAATATGATTTGTGAATAAGTGATATTGTTATATTATTATAAGTTGACACTCATATAAAAAAGATTGAACGTCTATAGATTGTTTAATGGTCAGATTATTGTGCAGATTGTTGGAACTTCTGGTCTCAATTTTGTAACTTAAATTGTGCTTAACTCATCAAATCATCACAAATCAATTAACCTTGAGGATAATGTAATACAGTGAAGTGTAATTTTTTACTTTGAGGTACAGTAAGCATGTTCTGCTGATGTTCTACCATTCCCTAATGAAGAGTTATGCCTACCATTTAAGCCAAATACAAAATAGGAGAATTAGATACCTCAATTTACACTATATGACTTTGTTTTTCCTGAATAAATCTTATTTCTGCTAACATAAATGAAAAAAATAAAAACACTGAGACCCTTTTCTAAGCAACTGTTGTGCCGATTATACTACAAAATTATCACTACAAACTGTATACTACAAAAATAGGAATATTGAAGGTGAAATACACAACTCTTATGGCGAACGTAATATAAAAGAATAAGCTTAAATTTGAGCGTCAAGATACTACTGTTTTGAGCTAGAATAACCACCTCAATTCCTGATGAGAAGTACGAATGACTCAGAGAAGTCAATACCGTGGCTAATGCCTACAAGTGTGTATATTTGTGACCTTCAGTGAGAAGCAACTCTTCTTAAAATCTATACAAATGTTCTTTATCATGTGACGTATCTCAGAGAAAGCCTAGTATTACCTTTTTCAAGTCACAGAGAAATGATTTCATTGATTTATTATGGCTGCAGCCGATGGACTACCAAGGAGGAGGGCCAGGGTCGAATTTGTGTTTCTATGATAATGGACTAGTCACCTTCAGTAAAGTTCTAACGACGCCCTAGGGAATGTGATACTAAAAGTGTGTATTTGTCATATGTGGCTGCCAGTAATCTGCAAACAGTTTCCAAAAGACGTTCTGCATATCAAAGCTTTATTTGGATGTCTACACATCTGTTTTCCTGTTAGTAGTATTAGCAAATAGTTTTAAGTGGGTCTGCTTGAAATAGTTGAAAGCTTTTCCATTCTGGAGAAGCCCAGATAATGCATGTGATGATTATCTCAATTATTTTCCATGAGGATGAATTTTACAGGGTTTGATGAATGTGTAATAGAGAGATATTAAAATAAGACTGTAAAATATTTAAAATATGATTTTCTTGGTTCTTTTGAAGTATAGAATCTTAAAAGTCATATTAAGAAGATCACCAGGGATATTTTACAATTGGCAGTTTTCTCTTACATTTGAAATATCCAGATGTTAATATACAAAGCAGATTTTAAAGAATTTTTCTTTCTCCTTGTACAAAGCAATGGATATTCATTTAATATGTAAATGAGAAATTTTCTCCCATCACTTTTCTGATTTAATACTCAGGCTAGCTAGCTGTTGTTAAAATTTTTCCCACTTCCAAATTACTGTAAACACAACGTAAGCATTTTAAAATAGCAGTAGTGATAAATACACATTTACATATAACTATTAAAAATAAAGATATAATAAGTAATCTGTATCTCATATTATAGAGTTCTAAGGATTTATTATACTAATTCAGCAAAATAGCACTGATTCTAGAATTCTGGCATGTTAAGATTCATAAAAAACAAGACTTAACCCTTCAATGAAGCAGATAGCTAAAGCAATGGTTAGAGATTTAAAAGACATGTTTTCACGAGGTCAGGAGATCGAGACCACAGTGAAACCCCGTCTCTACTAAAAAATACAAAAAATTGGCCGGGCGCGATGGCGGGCACCTGTGGTCCCAGCTACTCGGGAGGCTGAGGCAGGAGAATGGCATGAACCTGGGAGGCGGTGCTTGCAGTGAGCCAAGATCGAGTCACTGCACCCCACTCTGGGTGACAGAGCGAGACTCCGTCTCAAAAAAAAAAAAAAAAAAAGACATGTCTGAGGTTATGGAGTTACTGAGTCTCACAGGATTTATGATCCATGACTCTAAGACCTGCGTTTTCACTGACCATATTATGCTGTTTTTATATAGCTGTTTTTAGTATAGTGTGTATAAACAACAGTGCTTTAAAATTAGGAGTGGCCAGACACGGTGCCTCATCCTATAATTCCAGGACTTTGGGAGACCGAGTCATATGGATCGCTTGAGCCCAGGAGTTTGAGACAAGCCTGGGCAACATAGTGAAACCCCATCTCTACAAAATACACAAAAAATTAAATAGGCATAATGGTGTGAGCTTGTAGTCCCAGCTACTTTCGAGGCTCAGGTGAGAGGATCACCTGAACCCAGGAGGTGAAACCTGCAGTGAGCCGTCATCACAACACTGCACTCCAGCCTGGTTGACAGAGTGAGACCCTATCTAGAAATAAATAAATAAATAAATAAAATAAAAAATAAATAAACAAATAAAAATTAAATATAAATTAGGAGTCCTTTTATTCAACTTTTGCTATAATGTCTATAACAATGGGTCTCAGATTTTAAAGGTGTATATAAAGATTACATCAGGTCCTTATTTAAATTGGAATTTTTTTTAAGTTCCATCTCCAGCAGATCTGTGGAAGGATCTGTAATAGAGTTTGAATTTCCACTTTTAACACGGTGCTTTGGTGATTCTAATTTTTTGGTATATACTTTGATTCTGCACATTAATTTTATGGCATCTCTCAAGCCTAAGGCATGCATATGGAATAAAATCTTACATGGCATTGAATGATGAAGTCTTTCAGAATGATGAGGATTTCTAAGGATATAAGTGAATGTAAAAAGTAGTGAAAAATACAAATTTGCTTGTATGATTCAGAAGAAAGGTCTTGGTTTAATTGAATTATCTTCATCAAAAGTTTGTTGAGCCAGGTGTGGTAACACACACTTTTAGTCTCAGTTACTCAGGAGGCTGAGTTGGGAGGACCACTTGAGCCCAGAGTTTCAGGCCAGCCTGGGCAACATAATGAGGGCCCATCTCTAAAAGAAAAATAAATAAAAGTTTGTTTACAGTGTATACCCATCTACCGCCTATCCTGGCCAAAAAATAATGGTAAGAAAAGTCTATTTGAGAAAAGAGGTTACTCTATAAGTTCAAGTATGTCTTTGGTAATAAAGCAAAACATTTAATATAAAAACAGATAATTAGATTACTCCATTTTCATTCTAAATGTATAACTGTCAGTCACGTAGATGCCATAAAATTAATGTGCAGAATCAAAGTAATCAGTCCCAGTTGTTCAAGGAAAAATCCAGGTCATCTATCACCCTCAATAAAGAAAGATGCCCAGATTGTATTTTGGCTACTGAGCATTTCACTTGGAAGATTATAATTTTAATTTTCTAGCCCCTTAAATTAACTGTGCAACCATTCACTCTTTCGATTTCCACACACCTGTTTGGCATGAAAACAAAAATGATAAGAAAAGATGGTGAGATTAGTCCCAAACTAGGCCTTTTATCGACCCACACACCATTAACCATCTATTTGCTTTCTATCAACGCTTGGCTTTACCTTCCTACTTCCCACCTGCTGGAGACCTTCCAGATGGAAGTCTTGTTTAATCAGTTTCTCTGGCTCTTAATCTTCATCTTAATTACTAACATGAGAGCATAGGTTTCTTCCTTTTAGGAATATGCTTGTGTTTGAATTGTGTTTCTAGAAATGGGGACCTTTGGTTTGGATTTGTGCCCTCCTGGGTGCAGCCCCATGGGCAGCCTGATTGGACATGACTTAGAGCTCTTTGTTCTCTAGCATTCTCTGAGCTTCCACACCCAGGGATGTTGCCAGATACCAGCATGAAGCTGAAATATGGAAAAAATGCATAGGTATTAGGCTCAGAAACTATATTCAGGAGGATTTAAGTCAAACCTCAAGTGTTAATTTTAAAGATTAAGCAGTATGGTTTGGCAAAAGTACATGGTATTTTTTGTTTACCTTTACTACATGTCTTAAAACTTTTGGATTGGTGTGTGAGTAAATGGGAAAATTGTAACTGAATGAATTTGCTTCTTGTGGATATCATGACCTTTGTCTATGAACTGTAACATTCAACCAATATTTTTCTCTGAGAAACAAATTTCCATTTTTAAGGCACTTTGTTGATAACTGAAAAGTTGGCAAAAAGAATATGTTGACTGATTACATACAAGGTAATATCAAAAGTTTCAAACAGTTTTTACTACTTTGGTTAAGCCACAGACTTTGAATTTAGATGATCTGATAACCATATTATCTCATACAATATATTTGACCTATATTTAGTGAAAAAATGCCTACATACTTCATTGTTCTTTTCTCATTAGTCCTCTCTGAACACAATATTAACTCACTCAGCAACAAGTTCATCCATCATTTAAAACCACATTACTCTATTTTGACAGCTATGTTGAAACGATATGATCCACAACAATAGCTAAGCTGTATTGAGTGCTTACTGTGTACATGATATAGCTGTAAGGACTTTCTGTTCATGGCCTCAGTCACCAAAATATACTTATGAGATGAGTCTTATGATTATGAACTGTGGCACACAGAGATTAAGTAACTTGCTGAAGGCCAAGCAGGTAAAAAGTGCCAAGTTTGTGAATGGCTTGGAGCTAGAGTTCTTGATTATAGGCATTTTGTTTCTCAATCTTTACTATAAACTTGATGAAAGTTCATTTTCCATCCAGATTCTTGACATGAGGAGTATCAATGTATGGTAAAACTTCGTTTTTTGGAAAGTCTCAAAAAAAAAAAAAAAAAAAAAGAATATAGGCAAGCTACCATACACCAGTCTTCAGATTTTTAGAAGAGGATGTTTTAAGAAATTGACCTTAGTTTAAATTCAAGAAGTATTTTAGCTGTCCATGTCCCACACAGGGGAAATCTTGAAATTATCATTACACTCATTTGAACATGTTAAGATCCATCTATTTCTATTCCACTTAATATAATAGCAATGGAAACAAAAGAGATTGAGAAATCAAAGAAATGAATATTAACTAGTGATGGTTTTACTCAACATTTTTATATCAAATCATTAGACTATAGTATATCCACCTTAGTAATATGTGATTGTTTCTAAAAGTTAGGCATTTATAGTATATAACTATGACAATAAACCAACATTTTAATGTTCGACTTTCAGTAAGTTGGAGATCATTTTTTTCCATTGTTAATAACACTAAGATGTGTTGCCAATTAATATCTTATATGCAAATCAGTTTAGTCAAAGGATGATGTTTACTCTTATGAAAATTAGAAGCACCTGTGACTACATGACATTGTTAAATTCTAAGGAATTCTAAGGAAAATGAGACATTTAAAATACTGGCTCTTGTCTATAATTTCTAAAAGGAAAGCTAAAACAAACCATTATTTGTTTGCAATTGTGGTGCAAAGGCCATGTGAATTGGGCCTGTTTCTCTGATTGTTTTCTGGAGCACAGTTTGTGTTTTATGATACACTTGATGGCTTCGGGACTGACCAGTCTGTAAGAATGATGTCTGTGCCTCGTGGTAGACGAACCAAAGAGGCTTATATAAGTGCATGGGGAAAGGATGTCTTATCAGCAAGGGACAACAGTTTTCTCACCTGGGCTCTATTCTTTATTAGAGAGGAACTCGTATGTTCCCTAGCTTTAAGTTTCAAATGTCTAGTTTATGAAAGCATCTTTTATTTAAACAATTCTACACTCTGATGTTTATTCAAGAATTAACATCTCCATTCATATAAGGTACATACATTTCAATTGTGCTTTTTTGAACAAGTTGTGGCAAAAATCATTTATTGTAGAGAAACAGATTAAATTGTTCTGAAGTGTTTACAGAAAAATAGGTTAATATTTTAAAATACAGTACCTTTAAGCAGAATTAATGTAATTGGATAGTAGAAAATTAAATAATTTATTCAATGCCATAGACATTTAATAGACAACTTCCTTTAAATGACATATGCTTATGTAATGGATGAAAGAGCTTGAATCTCAGTTTTAACGCTTACTGCATGTGTAAATGTAGGCACATTCCTAACTAATCTCAGTTACCTTTTGTAAAATATAGATGATCAATAATATGATCAAACAACAAAAAATATAAAGTGTCGTGCATATTGCACTGCCTATGAATACTCAGAAAATGGTAATTTTGTGCTTTCAGATCCTTTTTCTATTCATTATGATTGGTGATTTGAGACATACTTATGTTATTCCTTTTCTGCTTTGTTAACGTGGAGTGAGAGAGAGTCAAATGACTTATGAGGTGTATAGTAATGGTGGTTACTAAAAAATAGCATTTTACATGCATGTTTATACAGAAAAATAATACCTCATGTTAATTTACATGGTAAGTAGTAAGACAGCTTAATACATGTGTGCTATGCCTTATATTTTCTTAATGGAATGTTGTTAGATTATGATAGCTTATTTGCAGAAAATGACTTCATACTCTGAGTAAACTTAAGGAGTTGACTCTCGTTTCATTCTTTGAAGCTCTACTTAGTTATATGTTAACACTAGCTTAGCTGAACCCACATAAAAAGGAGACTTACATAATGAATAATTAAATACAATATCTGAAAATAAAATCAGTCTTATTAAATAAACACTGTCATTTTTTTCTGGCAAGCTGTTTAGTACACCCATGTCTTAGAGATTTATTCTCAATGACAATTCAGTGATCACAACTTTATCTGAAAATACTTTGAAATCAGTTGAGCTTTGTCTATTGGCAGAAATGCATTAAGCCACTCAAATTTTCAAAAACTTGCCAAAACCAACATGGGGAATAAAACCAGTGTTTGACATGTTGTTAGTCTGTCATATTTCTGTCTTTATAGTGGGGATGTTGACATTAACATCACATATGTAGATATCCCAGCGTGCACATGGAACTGTTCTGAGACGTACACAGGAAATAGTGGAACAGCCACACATCATCGCCAACATCAGATTGAAATGTTCCTGAGCCTCTTAATGCATACAGTATATTTTGGTCAAACTTTACTATATCCAGCAGAGTGGCATGAGTTGACAACTTTGTAGCACTGGTTATGTGTGGGGTACTTTTAATCTCTATAATCATCCTATACAGTAGGTCTTATTATCTTCATTTTACAGACAGGGAAACAAAAGTACAGAGAGGTTATGTGATTTACTTAGTTCTGCAGTCATGGCAGAAAGCTTAGGACAAATATGAGCTAAATCTCATGTGTGAATTCATATCCTATGTTTTTCTGTGTCATGTTATCTTCTGAGAAGATGAGCTGATTAATCATTTCCTTTTCACCAAAGCTTGCCTATAGTCAATGAAAAGGATGCTATCTTTATATATGAAATATAAAAGGTGAGATATTCAGAAATTCATTAACATTGTTGAACTCTTCCTTTACTGAAGTTTCCAACTGACTGGAAAAGTGGATCAAGATTACTCCAGAAAGATAATGCAGAGAGAATAACACAATTTTCTTCAGTGAGTTGTAAAGAATCCTTATATTTGAAAATATTCAAGGTCCACAAGGCAGTTGAGAAATAAGTAAAAATTGGGGAGGATATAATTTTAAAAAATAGCAGAATTAATTTTTCAATTACAGAATTTTTAAATTGCCAAATTATATATGTTTTTGAGGTGTAATTTGCAACTTCAATATGTATACATTGTGAAATGATCAGGTCAGGTCAATTAGCCAGTCTGTCACTTCAAATATTGAATTCTAGAAGAGAAGATGGAGCGAGGATTAATATGATTAAACCCTACAACACATATGTTCAGATACATAGTCAATAGGTATCGAATCGAGGGCAGAGCTGCATTCACATCTAAGAGGAGCTGAGAAGAATAAGGTACATGAATGGCCTTTTGAAACCCAAGCTTATATTCGTCTTTAGCAACCACGTTGTAGTGTTTGGAGTACGCAAGAACATTTTCCTGATTTCTGAACACAGAAGTGTAAGGAGAGATTGTGATATTGTTTGGATATTGCTGCAAGGAGCATCTTTCAGTTTACCCTAGAATTTTAATATTTTGCTTGTTAGAATGTACCCGTTTAAAGTTACCACTCTTGTTAAATAGTATTCTTTGTTTGAAGAATGCTAATTAAGTTTAGATTTCATTATGCAGCATCCATGGAATTGGATTACATTTCACAAAATCACCAGGCTCTAGAAGCAGATGTTTATTAATTAAAAATAACATGGAAAATATGTTCTTAAATGCAGAAGAATATAATTCCATTCCAGAACAGCAGATAAAGGGAACATCAGAAATCCACATTTTGTAGCATTCACGGTTTTCGTACCCAGCAGGAGGATAAGTGATGATGGTGGGAGAGATACCCACAGGGTGTGCCGACAAGAATGACAGAGGCTGCCTCTGAAAGTATGTTGACTTGGCAAAATGTAGAGAGGAGTCCCTTGTCAGAAGAATGGTGGATTCATAACTAGGAGAGATGTGTGGGCAAGAGAGGAAAAAAGACTAGCAAAGTTGGTGGCTAGAATATTCATGAGAAATCAAGCAAAATTAAATGTACATTATGACTCAGCTTGTTCTGGAACTAATTTTTTACAGAGGGATTATCTATCAGGTGTTATTTCCTTGCAATGGCCAAGCTGTCAGGTTACCTACAGATTCTGGGTTAGACTGAGCAGATATTGACATGTTATCTTCCACATCTGCCTGTTTTAGTGAAATTGACAATGCCACTCCTAGGGAATTAATTTCTTCAGTGTTGGAACCTGGAAGCAAGGCTTTTTGTTTTTGTTTTCCTGATGAATGAACCCATCATGTATTGCAGTCTTAGGTTTCAGCAGGTGTATCTAAGAGTCTTCTACATAATCACCTTTACTGATCATTGCCCCTTTCTGTAAGACAAAGGTAATTTACTCATTTAAGGTGCTAGGCATTGAGGGGAGTAATAGAAAGTTCAAATGGGAAGTACAAATGAGAGCACAGAAGTTAAGGATGTTAAAATTAAATAACCGTGAGTAGGGTTTGGATTTTGTTGCTAAATAAACATGGGTCAAATGTTAGCTTCATGTCCTATTAGCTGTCTACATTTGTCAAAGTTTTTTTAACTTTCTGAAGCCTCATTTTCTTCATCAAAGCCAGGATAATTGACTGCATGGATCTCCTGGGGTTATTTTGAGGATAAAATTAGATAATGTGTATCTATTAAATTACATGGTCACTTGGCACATAGTAGATGGAGCACATAATCAAAATTATTGCCACTGAATTATACTGACTATTGCTAATGGAGCTAAGAGAAAGAGGGGAGGCATTTGGTGTGGTTTCATAAGATAAAGTCAGTCTTCAATTTATCAATGTCAGATATTGGGGTTCTGCTAAGTGAAACTCACATGATATTAGAGTCCAGTAGCCAAAAATATATTCTTATACTAGACATAGGATCCTGATTTATTTTCTTTCTTCTTCTTCTTCTTCTTCTTCTTCTTCTTCTTCTTCTTCTTCTTCTTCTTCTTTTTTCCTTTTTTCTTTTTTTTTTTTTTTTGTTTGTTTGTTTGAGATGGAGTCTCACTCCATTGCCCAGGCTGGAGTGCAGTGGCACGATCTCAGCTCACTGCAACCTCCGCCTCCCAGATTCAAGTGATTCTCTTGCCTCAGCTTCCCAAGTAGCTGGGACTGCAGACATGCATCACCACGCCCAGCTAATTTTTGTATTTTTAGTGGAGATGGGATTTCACCATGGTGACCAGTCTGGTCTCGAACTCTTGACCTCAGGTGATCCGCCAGCCTCAGCCTCCCAAAGTGCTGGGATTACAGGCGTGAGCCGCCGTGCCCGGCCAGGATCCTGATTTTTTCTAAAGTCTTCTAATATTGCTAGCTTTATTTCTTTGATTAACTTACTTAATGTCTTTGCACATTTATTTTGTTCATCTGAATAAGTAATGACATGTAGTCAGTAATCTCTTTTGTGTCATAATTCATACCAGACATAAAATGATTAATGTCTCAATATAGACTGAATTTTAAAATTGTCTTTAAGTGCATCATAGAAATATTTATCAGAAGAAGATATCAATGATATCTATAAAGAACATAGAACAGTGACTACAGACGTATTGATCTAAAGAACATTAATAGACATATGCCAGTCAGAATTCCATATTTTTGTTGAAAGCGGAACTGCTTGTTTGGAGATTTACCATGTAAAATTTTAAGCCAGGCAGAGAATCAGTTTCTAAAATTTTTCAAAAGACATGGTATATATTTTCAGCTGTGTTCTAATGATCATGAGAGTAATTTGTGATGAGTTCATTAATTTTTTGCAAAGTGATAACTTAATATAAAGGTCTAGAACACAGCAGTCTTAAAAGTCAAGGACCATGAAACATGGGGAAGAATTTCACTTTGTAAAACAATCAAGTTCTTGGCCAGGTGCAGTGGCTTATACCTGTAATCCCAGCAATGAGGTGGGAAGACTGTTTAAGCCTAAGAGCTAGAGACCAGGCTGGGGAACATGGGGAGACCCCATCTCAAAACAAAACAACAACAAAAAAACAACACACATGAAAACAATTAGCTGGACATGGAAGCACATGCCTTTGGCCCCAGCTACTCAGGAGGCTGAGGTGGGAGGATTGCTTGAGCCTGGGGGGTCAAGGCTGCAGTGAGCTGTGATGGACCACTGCACTCTAGCCTAGGTGACAGAATGAGATCCTGTCTCTAATAATAATAATAACATTGAATTAATTTATCATATATAGAAATGGCAAAAAAGTTATTACTTTAATAAGGTGGTAAACTCATATGTTAACTAGATTCCCATGCTTATAGAGGCCATTTTAGGAGAATGGGAAGTAAATGAAATTTTTAATTTGGCAAATAATTTACCTAAGGTATTTTGTTTAATGAAAAAGTTTAGGGTATATTAATTATACATGTCAAAATTAGTGATACTGTTATTCTAAGGAGAGATGATCTATTTATATGCTACTTCTCCATTGATTTTAAGGCTTATAATTTGATTTAGCTTTATTAAAAACATGGGAATTTAATAGATTCATAATTGACCAGAGAAAGATGGGAAATTGATATGAATGTTTATAATCTGTAGTTCTCTTGCTTTCGTTTTACAGTTCCAATTTTCTTGGGCATCTATGAGTCTATTTTGTATTATTATTCTGTTTGTGTTAAGATCTGTGTACTTTTACTGGTAGATATTTCATTTGAACACGACTGTTAGTTCATAAGCTATAGATATATGAACATTCCTGTTTTCACACAGAAATGTGTCTGTAGTAAATTCAATGAATAAGGTAAAATCAGACTGAAATCTAGTGCTTTGATCTGCAGTTTAGAAAAAAAATGCTAGAAAATTGAATACTAAGTAAACCTTTTGTACATAAACGATCTTTGAAGTCAGCCTTTCAAAGGTCATTTTTAGATATGACAGGAAGTCAACTGAGCAATAATGAAAGAACTGTTGCTTTATTCAATTATAGCTCCATTAATGGTTCTTTAGGTCATATTGACTTAATAAGAAGGTAGGAAGGAAAACAACCTCAAAGTAACAAAGGTCCTCTCAGGGATAATAGATGTAAATGGCAGACAAATAAGTATTGAAATGTCATTCCTGCTTCCAGTTCACCCTACCATGCCTCTGCACTGGACGTTTTCATATTCTATGCCATGTTTCCCAGTGTACAAGAATGAAAAAAGAGATCTCACTCTTTCTGACCTTTGCTTGGATTTTGTAATTTCTGTAACTCAATGTTTTGGAAATTCCCTCCACTACCCTCCCCCATCTCTTTCTCTTAACAGATTTATACACACACGTGTGTGTGTGTGTGTGTGTGTGTATGCTAATTAACCAACATGTGTTTATTGAGTACCTACTATAGACCACACTGCCTGCGGGAGGGATTCCAAATAAACTAAACTACTTTGTCTCTATCAAATATATACAATATTTAACAGGCAGTTCTTATTTTTATTTATTTATTTATTTTTTTGAGACAGAGTCTCGCTATGTTGCCCAGGCTGGGGTGCAGGGACGCGATCTCGGCTCTCTGCAAACTCTGCCTCCTGGCTTCAAGCGATTCTCCTCCCTCAGCCTCCCCAGTAGCTGAGATTACAGGTGGCAACCATCACGCGCATCTAATTTTTGTATTTTTAGTAGAGATGGGGTTTCACAATGTTGGCCAGGTTGGTTGTACTTCTTATTCTTAAGAAAATTACATTCCATTTAAGAAGCAAGAATAATAAAAGCAACAAATCTAAAGAACTATACAGGACATTATAGTATCTCAACCCATTAGGCAGCTTTAGTATTTACTTTTTTCCTCATTCAACTTTGGTTTTCTTTTCCTTTTTTGAAATCAATTCCGTACAATGATCTGTAGGTCATTAATAAATCATCTCTCTGTTTTTGCATCTGTCTCTGTTGAGCTTGCATAGCACACCTGTAACCCTGGATAAATCCAGTTACCTGCCTTTTCTATCCCATTCTAAGCTCCTCTTAAAGAAATTGGTGTTGTTAAGAAAAATCCAAAAATTTGGCAGCTTGTATACATTCCCTTCGTTATCACTAATTACAAACAGGTATACAACACCTGCTGGAAATCTCACTATGTGTCAAATTTGTTTATTCTTCCCCTCTCCTTAATACTTATTACAAACCTCTATTTTTTCTATTCTTTCAAACCTTCTTTTTTGCCTCTTTATTTTATCTTTCTCATGCTTTATTGAGGGTTAAAAAAAAAAAAGCCATTGGATCTGGCCAATTCCAAAAATGTGCATCTCCACTAGTCATCTCTGATAAAAGTAGGGGTAGCCATCTGTCATAAACTAGGTTTCTTTAAGATAAAAACATTTAAAAAGTTAAAACATTTAAAAAGTTAAAACAAGTTAAAAGTAAAAATGCATCTCAGACTTCTGATTTTAAAATGCAAATAAATGACATTACTCCTTTTGTCATTTGAAAATCACATTGTAAATGCAAAATTTACAGAAAATGCAAAAATCTGACAGAAGCTTTATTTTCAGATAAATTATAAGAGATTTGTAACCCCCAGGCATAATATGTGAGAAAAACCTTTCAAACACAGTGAAGGTCGTTTTGGGATGTGGAAAGACACAGAAAGATGATTTAGCCACCATGGACCTCAAAAAATTTAGTGTCTTGAAGTAGGAAACACCTTTTGAGAAGCATACTATATGAGTTTGCTAGGGTTGCCACAGCAAAGTAGCATGCACTGACTGGCTTCCATATCAGAAGTTTATGTTCTCGTGATTTTGGAGGCTGAAGGTCGAAGATCAAGGTGTTGGCAGCATTGCTTCTGCTGAGGCCTCTCTGCTTGGCTTGCAGGTGGCCGCCTTCTCCTCCCTGTGCCTTCACATGGTCTTCCCTCTATGCATCATGTCTGTCTGAATTGTCTCTTCCTTTCAAGACACCAACCAGAGCCGGCCGTGGTGGCTCATGCCTGTAATCCCAGCACTTTGGGAGGCCAAGGTGGGCAGATCACGAGATCAAGAAATCGAGACCATCCTGGCCAACATGGTGAAACTCTGTCTGTACTAAAAATACAAAAACAAAACAAAACAAAACAAAATTAGCTGCGCATGGTCGCAGGCACCTGTAATCCCAGCTACTTGGGAGACTGAGGCAGGAGAATCCTTGAACCCCGGAGGTGGAGGTTTCAGTGAGCCGAGATTGCGCCACTGCACTCCAGCGTGGCGACAGAGTGAGACTCTATCTCAAAAAATAAAAATAAAAAGATACCAACCACATTAGATTGGGGCTCACCCTAGTGACCTTTGACGTAATTACCTCTTTAAAGGCTGTATCTCCAAACCAGTCACGTTTGCGGTACTGGGAGTTAAGACATACATTTTAGGCTGGTGTTGAGGATGCACAATTCAGTCCCTAACACACACTACCAACCAGCTCTTTGGAGAAGGGCAGGATGTTCAGGCTGGTGGTGGGAACTTCCGTGGACTTCCTTTGACACTGAGTGCATGTAGGTTAGGTCAGATTGACACACACAGCCCTTCCATGAGGCAGGATGGATGGAGAGTGGCCAGGTATTGTGAGTAGTGTTGGAGATTCTAAGGAGTTGGCTAGGGAGAAACTAAAAAAAAAAAATTATATTGGAAATCTTGTGTCATAAAAAATTTCACTGAATATCTGCCTGGAACAAGGCTAGGAGTCACTCCCTCTCTGCCTCCACTGCAAATAACTGGTCCAGGAATCAAATAAATAATTGAAAAAGAGTCTTTACAGAGATGCTGAAAGAAAATACAAATTAGAAAAACAGAAGATAAAATAATGGTGGAGGAAAAAAGTTTTACTAGAGGATCGGCTGGAGAAGAAATGGAACAGAAATGAAGGGTTGAAGAGGATTAAAGAGAAAAGAGCAGGCAATCAAAAATGCATGTCGCTGGGCCCAAAAATGGAAACAATGGATACTGGGGATTCCCAAAGGGGAGAGGGAGGAAACAGCTACCTATCGGGTACTGTGTTCCCTGCTTGGGCGATAGGAGTATTAGAAGCCCAAACCTCAGTGTCACGCAATATACCTATTTAATCAACCTGCACATGGACCCCCCGAATCTTAAAAAGAATTCTAAATAAATAAGATATACATTGTTGGAATCTCTGAGTAAAATCATCAAAATAATGGGTCAGAAAACCTTTGAACAATACATTTGCAGATGATTTTCCAGAGAAATAGGAGGTTTGAACCTACAAAATGAATGCACCAAACATATATTGGGAGAAATTAACAGACAATAATTGCAGTTGAGAAATATAGCCTAGTAAGGTTACTAAATTCTCAAGCCAAAGTTATTTGCTTAAGCATACAGGTGAAATACAAGTTATCTATAAGCCAGAAAGAATAATTTCATCTTATAGTTAGCAATAGCAATAGTCAGGACCCAAAAGAAAATGGAACAATCTCTATGAAGTCCTCAAAAAAAAAAAAAAAAAAGTAAGACTGAGGTTTAGGCCAAAGCAAGCATAATGATTGTCAGATATAAAGACAACAGATAGGCTGTTTTTGAACATGTAAAAAAAAAAAAAAAAAAATCAGTGAACATAGTTTCCATGGTGTTTGATTAAATTTTGGGGTAAATTCCTGCGTATAATAAATTTAATAAAAACTGGTAGTGGATACAATTAAATATAGGAGGAAATACTAAAACAGCTGCGAGAATCATTGTTACAAAAAATAACGTAAAAGTCATAAACCCTGACAATATAAAAATTATGTATCTTTTAGAGGCTAGACTTGGGAGGAAGAAGGAGGAGCAATGCTGGGAGACTTTGTAAGGCTTTGGATTTATAAAGCCGAGACTCAAAGATATAATTTAAAACACATACGTCAGGCAGTGTATATATTAGGATACTTAATATAAACATTAAGAAAATAGTATAATCCATAAAGTTGAGGGGGAAGGAAAATGTTACTTAAATTCTTGCTTATAGTAGAGAAACTGAAGAGAAAGGAGGATTAGAATACTGTATGAAATTATAAAATTATAGTTGTAAATGTAACTATGAGAACAAAATGAACCTAAATTCTCAGAGGAAATGCAGATTAGTCAAAGACCATATAGTCGATAAATATATATATGTATATGTGTATATAAATATATATGTGTATATATATACACACACACATGCCCATACATATATTTATATCAGAGAACATATAACCTATGATAGAACTGAGAGCGAACATTGTGCATCAATTAATAAGTGGAGATAATTGTAATCAGACCAAACGTCCTGTTAAACAAAAGCACTCACCAATGGACTCACAATGTAAAATCTAACCTGTGCCATATCTGAGAGATATCAGATCCTTCTGATGGCTATGTGAAGGCTAGATTTGAAAGAGCAAGTATGCAAATAGAAGACCAGTCAAAAAGGTACCAGTTTTTCACAAGAAAGACAATGGAGTCCTGACCTGAGATAGAGAGTAAATTTAAAGAATTTGTTACTACTGCGTATGGTATGGAGACAGAGGGAGAGTGACTTTTAGGTGTTTTTTTTTTTTTTTTTTTTTTTTTGAGACGGAGTCTCGCTCTGTCGCCCAGGCTGGAGTGCAGTGGCTGGATCTCAGCTCACTGCAAGCTCCGCCTCCCAGGTTCACGCCATTCTCCTGCCTCAGCCTCCCGAGTAGCTGGGACTACAGGCGCCCGCCACCTCGCCCGGCTAGTTTTTTTGTATTTTGTAGTAGAGACGGGGTTTCACCGTGTCAGCCAGGATGGTCTCGATCTCCTGACCTCGTGATCCGCCCGTCTCGGCCTCCCAAAGTGCTGGGATTACAGGCTTGAGCCACCGCGCCCGGCCGACTTTTAGGTTTCTTATGGGTGCACCATCAACTGAGACAGATCATATCAGGGGAAAAGTGATGCAGGATTTTTTGCTGCTTAGTTTGCTAAAATCTGGGTTCTTGTCTCATGACCAGGAAAAATTAGGCACATGAACACACTAAAGGTGAGGAGGGCGGATTTATTAAGTAAAAAGAAAGAGGGGTTCCTGCCAACAGGCTCTCAGCTCACACTGAAAACCAGGCCACCACACACAAGCCAGAGAGGCCAGGCTCCTCCCACTGCATAAGGCATGAATTCTTGGTGACTCCACCCCAGTCGCCCAGTGCATAGGGGCCTCCAGTCCAGTGTGAGTATGCCCAGGCGAGACCCTATGCAGGTTCCTTATCTGCAGAAAAACATCTGGCGTAAACACTTGTGGGACCAGTCGAAGATTATCTGGGGAAACTTCCTTATCTGCCTAGGCATTTGTCTGCCTCCTACATCTATCAAAAGATTTTAAAAGAGAAATATGGTACATTTTATCTTGTACCTCTATTAAGTTGCTTGGGTCTATGGGGCTGTCTTTGTAGGTTTGCTGGATGTTTAGTGTCTACCTTTATCTAAATTTTGATGTGCAGGTATAGGAGGAAGATACTAATTTGAAAGTTTGCCCAGCAGAGGGAGTAAGATAAGGTTCACGTTTTATCTCTGAAATACATGCTAAACATTAAAATGAAATTTGGGGCTATTCCTAGAGTTCAACATAGAAGGAGGTTAATGTTATAATGGAAATGATAAATGGGGAGGAAAAAAAAACCTATTCTTCTCCTTCACTTAGAAAAATTTAATTTCTTTGATTGACTGCTGTATGTTGGAACACACACTAATTTTTACGTATGCTAATAAGTTAAGGATTGTCTAATGCTTTTGCTAATCTAATTCTTGCAGAAAGCTCTTATTTTTCTTAGTTTATAATAGAAAATCTGCCAGGCACAGCACTCCAAATTACTGCAATAACAGCTGTAAATACATGAAATGCACTTATTTTTACTGCATGGGTTTACTTAATGTTAATAGCTCAATTTATCTAATTTATTTCTTGTCAGATTCATATTTTTAAATGATTTTGTAATTGTACTTAACACTGAAGCCATTGTAATGCTTATTACTGAAAAAGTCGAGTTTGGTGAAGTATATCATCAAAATACTGAGTGAACTTCTGACTTTTTCTATTCATGAAAAAAAAAATCTACTTCATTACAGCAGTGAGTCTCCAACAAGAACATTCCAAACAAGTAATCTAACATTTCAAGTCGTTCAAATCATTTTCCTTTTGGCTTCATAACTTAAAACCCTACTTGAGACACGCTACAATTATATAGAAAAGCACAACTTGTCAAATCTCATAGCTTTTAAAGTCCCAATCAATTGATATGAAGCATACTCTATGAAAGTTTTTGCCAAAATGATATTTGTTATTCAGTGATGGCACTCCAAAGAAATCTTTTTTTTTCCTCTCTGTCAGACAGAAGAGAATAGTAACGAAAAAGAGAATGCTGGAGAGAGGCGATGTGCAGAGAAAGGCAGGGGGGGAAGCAAAAAAAAAAAAAAAAAAAAAAAAAAAGAGAGACTTATTTAACTTCCTTGAGTGTACTCAAGTACTTTCAGGATACAGAAAACTTCAAAGGTACAACCTTGGAGCAGTGTCTACCTTCTGGCTGGTTTGGGATTGGTGGTGGTGATGGGTGTACCAGGAGACAAAGAAGACAGCTGAAATCCTAGAGTCCGATGTGGTAAAGGACTGGAAATGAAAGCTAAAAGCCTATCTCATTGACAGAAGAATACGAAGGGATGTTGTATTTAGACTGAATTGAAATTACACAAGAAAAGTAAATTCTGCTTCCAAGACATCCAATTCCTCATCCTCTTTTTTCCTCCTTGCATTTCCTATTAACCTCAAACTCTTGCTGCCATCACAATATTCTCTCCCTTTCTCTCTCCCATCCTTCTCTTGCTACCCCCTCCCTCTGTCTCTCTTCAATTGCTTCTAGCCTCTGTATTTACCCATATCACCTCTACGCATATAGTTTCCTCTTTCCTTCTGCTCTCTTTGTTATAATAATCCTGTTTTCAAAAAGTCGTGAAAATTTTCTGAGAATGACCAAAAAATAAAAGTCGTGAAAAATTTCTAAGATGGCCACATGAAATGGCTCAAAATATCACCAGATATTTTGTAATGTGTTTAAATTTTCTTCATCTTCATAGATGTGAGGAAGGAAAAAAAGTACCTATTATATGTCCTGGCTTCATATTTTAAGTATCTATTAGAAGCTATAGTTTCATAGTACAAAAAGTTATGTCTTTAAATTTTATTATGTATATTAGTTCCATGAAAAAGTCAATACTTGGTAATTCCATAAAATGTTATTTGTTTTTGGTCTGGGATATGTCAAATGATTTGTATTTCTGCCTAGTACTTATCAGTGATTCCCTGATGCTTAAATTGCTTTAGAAAAATATTGGTAGGCAAGCATAAAATTATTTTAGCGAATTAGACTTCGTAGCAGAAAAATGTTTCAAATTGCCAATATATGTGAAAAATTAGAAGGATTTGTCTCTTTGGCATGTAATACTAAAGGCATTTTGTGTAATTACTTTTTAAAATATAAGTAGCTTATGTTAGTGCCTGGAGTAATAGACAGGTAGATAGGAGAGTAATGAAAAAGTGACTGATCTGATAGAACCCTCTTGGGCAAAGTTCTAGTCCAGGCTCTCCACCTAACCAGTTTTGTGCCTTTGGTCACAATACTCAGAATCCTTAGGCTTCAACTGTTTGATTTGCTAAAAATTGAGGGTGCTAGTCTGGAACCGCATTGCTTCTTTTAGCTCTATGCCACCATGTAACTTTAAAAAAATATACTTACAAAAGAGATCATCATGCTCATTTCCTTCTTAAAGTTCAGCATGCTTTTAAAAGAAAATGACCCCATAAAATGTCAGGGCATTTTAAAAATGAATGCCATTTGGCAATTTAAATATATTCTATGTCTAAATTATTTAGATTCGCTCTAAATCTGAGAAGTGTATTTCTTAGTCTAGAAGTACCTAACCCTAAGCAGGAATGATAATCCAATTTTTTTTTTGGCTGAATACTACATAAACTAATTGTATTCCAAAACAAATAACAAGATATTTTTGCATAGTTTGAACTCTGAAGATGAGATATATAAAGATGTTTGTTTACATAAGCTACTATGAAATTTTATTTCAAAGTAGCTGAACCAAAAGAATAAAGTGATTGACTGTTCAACACAGTCTTGCTTAGGGCATGCTCTGTGACAGGCTATTAGGTGCTGAGGATGCAGAGAGGAAGGATACAATTCATGCTCTTGAATATTCACAGTCTAGCTGAGGATACTGAGATATAGCAATAAGGGACAGTCAGATACAGAGATACACAGATACACAGATTCAGGGGTGGCCCAGACAGTAGAGTCAGTGTACTGGGGGTGAGTGACTAGATAAGATGATGTCTTAATTCTGTTAGGAAAGATGAAACTATGCATTCCAGGCAGAAATGTATATTCCAAGAGGAGTAGGGCAAAAGGAACATTGTCAATAGATGACAAAGCATGGGCAAAGGCCCCGCTGTGGAAATGGTATCATGAGTCGGGAGGAAACGTGAGCATTTCTCTATGACTGGAGAATAAACGACAGGTAAATTTTCCTTGCGGGAGAGGAGAGAAGACAGCAAGCAAGGAGGTAGAATGCAAAGAATGGCTTGTATGCTGTATTATGGAGCTTAGAATGTACCCCGTATGCATCCAGGAAGGTGGAAATAATTTATGAATGGAGTGCTTTTAAAATATATTACTTTAAAAGAGTAAGGAGAATAAACTAGTGGGGTGGAGGCAAGAGACACAGACAGCAGTGAGGAGCCCATTGTAAAAGTGTATTTGAAAGATGATAATGAGTTATAACTAACAGAATTCAAAGCTCATACTGCCAGTTGCACGACAGCCAGTAATTTGAGAGACAAGGTGTTGGGATGAGGAAGGTGACTTTTTTTTGGAGAGCCAGCAGACCGAGAAGATGGTGGACTAATGTCCTAAAGAATCATCTTAAGTTAGTGGAAGTTGAGGCTCCTTTCATGTTATGAGAAGGGGAAGAGGAAAATATTGAGGTTAGGAAGTGGCTGATGATCATAGACATCTGGGTGTCAGTGACGGTTGGATGGGGGGTTGTGAAACTTCTTTGTCCTCAGGCCACAATGCTCCTATAAATCTTGCACATAACCTTGTTACTCGTGTTACTTTTGTGTACACGCTGTCTTCTTGTTAGTTTTGGGAAGGGACTATTATCATCCTTGCTTTAAAGTTAAACTAGAAACTAAATTCCTCCCATATTTACGTTGGCCTAAGCACATACAAAGGCTGTTGACATAAAAGATATCACTACATGGTGGGGGAATTAGAGCAAAATGGAGTTAGTTATGCTAGGCCTCTTTTTCAGTTACAGAACTCTCATTCTCAGAGGGAGAAGACAGGTGTATTTTAAAGAATTGCCTCGAACAGTTGTGGGGGCCAGCTAGTCCAAATTTTAGGACAGCAAAGTCAAGGGTAAGCTAGCAGGGCTTGGCAGCTCAGGCAGAGTTTCTGTGTTGCAGTCTTGAGGTCAAATTCTTTGATCTTCAGTCTTTACCTTAGCCTTCAACTGGTTGAATAAGGCCCACCCACATTATGGACAGCCGTCTGCTTTCCTGGATATTTACAGATTAAAATGTTAATCACATCTAAAAATTCCTTCTCAGTAACATCTATGCTGGTGTTGACCAAGCATCTGGGCACCATAGCCTAGGCAGGCTGACACATAAATGTAAGCCTCATGACTTGTATTTTCATTAATGTTATGTATTAATTTATTGTGAATTGTTACTCAGGATTGGTGAGTGATGTGATTCATTCTCTCTCTCCCCCATCGTCTCTCGTTCCTCTTTGCTCATAGCAACTCAGAAAATAAAATTAGGATCGCACTAGGAAATGAAATGATAGCCAAGCAGTATTTTTAGTTATCAGGAGTAGTGAAGATAGGATTTTTAAAACAGTGTAAAAGATCACTTCTCTGAGTGAAAAATAACAGCACCAAAAGCGATCACACCATGACACAGCATGATTGCAGCCCCCTTCCTCCACTGCCTGGTCAGCTTAGCAGCACTGGCCTATAGTGTTTGTGATCTCCACATGAAGCCCATGATGACATTAGCTGTGATCAGTATATAGGAAACCAAGCATGTCTCTGGCCTTAAAACAAGTCTTCTGTTAAGCAGTTCTTAGCCTAATGCATTTAATGCTATAATGCTTCAGAAAAATCACTCCCAGTAACATCAGAGAAGGCACATCTCTGTGGGCAATCATTGCAAGCAAAGCTGTAAGACTCTTTCTGGACCCTAGAAAGAACATCCTTCTAAGAGTCATATGTTGCTGTCTAGAAATCAGTTTTGCATTTGGGGGTTTGGACTAAAATACGATCATTTCATGCTCTGAGATTTGAATTGTCCCCATGACACAAATTATTTTAGCAAACTTATCAGGCGTATGAAATGTATTGCAAAGCCTCGTCACTTTTCCCTTTGGAGGCCTACGTTTTCTATTTTTCAAAACTCCCACTGCGACTCCTTACTTAATCTTGACCTTCCAGGTTAAAATCATGTCACAAACTCCTGGCCTCTATCCCAAATTTAATGTTCTGTATCCAATTTCTGCACAGCTTAGCTAGAAAAGCAACAAAATTGATATGTGGCAATAGGTTATAGGACAGGTCAGGTTAGGTTGATGGGCTTTATATTTAAGGCAGTATGAAAGCTTTTTATCGTGTTTGTAGGAAAAAAAAATGCTTTTAACTACTAGGATTAAATTAATAGGAGGAATTTGGAGTTCCAAAGAAATCTGATGGGATGTGCTGGGTTTTTTTGTTGTTGTTGTTGTTGCTATTTTGTGTACTCTTCAGACAACACCGTGGATATATAAATAATTTCTATTGTAAGTTTTAGTTCTTTTTTTTTAAGACTTATCTCCACCTTGACAAGATGTGAGTTCTGCATGAATGAGTTTTGTACCTAAAGGCACACTTCCTGGGTGGCCAGTCTATAAATATAATGGGAATTCCCTTCCTTTACTGGGAACGAGGCGTGCAGCATTGAGAGACTGCCTAGAAAAGAAAGACCAGGAAGATGGAGAGTATTTCACCTGCAGCTTGTTCAGTTGCTGAGGAATGAAGAACAGACTTTGAATGGGCAATGAAAACTGAGAAGATACAAGCAGACTTTAGACACCGGGGCCTCTGCAAGGCAGTGGAGATCCATGGAGCTGGGTGCGAGTCAGTCCCCAGTCATGAGGCTGTCCTGGACAGCTTTCCGAACAGAAGTTGTTTGCCTCTGACTATTATAGTTCACCACTGTTCATCTGGAGACCCAGATGAGATGGAGTCTTCAGCGAACTCACCTCTGTTTTAGTCACTTCTCCTTCTTTATATTCCCCTCTTCATCCATCTTCCTAAGCTTTATTTTGTGGGAAGAGTCACTCAGGTCATACCCAACTACCCATCTGATTATGCTACTCTCAGAAGGTTACAAAAGCTGAAATATTTCAGAAGTTATAAATATTGTGAATTTTAGAATGTTGATTTTTCTGAATTCAGAGAAATGTCATGAATGAGTAAGATGAGAATGGTTGCATAGTCCTTTCAGACTGGGATAAAGAAGACTTCTATTGTTTTATTTGATCCTTACTGGCATAGCCCTGTGAAGTAGACAGGGCAAGTATTTTAATACATGCTAATTGTTCAGATTAAACAACAAACACACAGCCTTTTCCTGTAAACCTAACAGGAAGATTATGCTCTTTTCATATTTTGTGATAGCTGATTTCATCAAATTGTTCTACTTAAACATTATAAAACCTAAACCACATTACTAAAGACTATAAATTAAATAGGGGACTTTAAGGTCAAGTTTCTCTTTAAAAAAAAAAAAGTTTTTCCTTTCCCTTGAAAAGTGAAACAGCATTCATGAGAAGTCAGATTTCTTCTTAGGTATTACTAGTTTGGGAAGTTGCCTAACATTATTGAGTACCTACTTACTAATGTTCACATTATCCCACCCCTACTAAGAGATTATTTCTCCTTTTAATTTAGCGCTCTAATAACATATCTGAGGACTTCTGGCTAAGTGGCAGATCCGAGATGAAAACCTCAGTGTTTTGACAGCAAATCCTGTGCTTTTTCTACCATGCTACAAAGTTGTTCTCTAAACCCATAAATAATAGGAAGGTTTATACACTCATTCAACTAGAAGACTATATCCTGTTTGTATTTCCAAGGAGTTAAAAGAAGTTAACTGTAAAGCTTGTAAAATATTAAGTCTAAATATCACACTGAGCCTTGAATTGCTCTTCAAGTAACATCCCTGTGCTGTAAAAATCCATTTGCAATAAATTTTCATATGCAAGCTAGAGGATTTCAAAGTCTTTCTGGAAGGCCCATGGGCCCTATGCAATTTTTACTTGTTACATTCTTTCCTCTGAGTGCTAAGATATTCATTGTTAGAGGGACTTAGTCTATTACCTTAAAATCAAGTCCCAGTCAATTATTATATATTCATTTTCATTTTATGTGGATAAATGCTTTGGTGTTACAAAAAAAATGCTCAACCACCAAAAGTGTCAGTTGCATATTATCATTTGCAGAACAGTGAAATAAACATGTATATATAAATTTTCCAGTTGCTTTTATATATAGGAAAGCCTTCAGAGAAGATGAACCTTAAAAATGAGCTCTCATGGTAAAATGAAACCAAATTTAGTGTTTATAATTTTCTGAATGCAATTATTTATGTATTGCAGTGCTCCTAAAATTGTAATTAAGGTGATCAGAGGAGTACTTTGAAGCTTGCTGAGAATAACTAATATAATCATCAGAATTTGAGGTATCTTTCGTTTGGCTAGTTAGTGTAGGAATGACATGTAGCGCAAGAAGGAAAATATTTCACACTGGAAGAATTTTTACTGAATGCCGATAATTTTGATCAGGCAGGGAATCTTAACACTAAAATTAACATTCTTATTTGCCTCAATTACTAAATCTTTCTTTTTTTCTTGCAGGTGTGTGTGTGTGTTTGTGTGTGTGCCTAACAAATATATAAATTGAAGCACATATGCACACACACACTTCTATGGCTTATAAAGAGCACAGTTATTAAAGCAGCTAAGAAATAAGAAAAGTGGAAAGTCAAAGATGTATTGCATTTTTAAGTATTTGGATAAGTAATCTAGAATAGGGTGTGAGAAATGCATTTTCTGGGATATTAAGTACTTTATGTTAATTATATGCCAAGATGATCACAATAAATGGAGAAGACTGTAAGTTTGGAATAAAGTAATGTATGGTAAGCAAAAGTAAGATAGTGCATTTAAGCTACCATGATCAGAACTGCCAGAGTGAATTAAAAGTCGGGGATTCAGAAATAGGACCTGGAGGTTGCTGTTCCCAAACATATTGGGCCAGTATACTGCTGGGTGGACTTAACCTGAAAGAAAATCAGAAAAAAAAATGAAACAAAATTCCACTGCTATAAAATCTTGAAAGTCTTGAGGTATACACACTTGGAAAATACAACCCTTACATGCATTTTTTTTTTTTTACAATATTCACAATAACCTTGTAAATAATTAGCAATTCTAGACTTTGACCAATACACTTCCAAAACTTTGCATTGTGGATAGACGTGGTGGCTCATGCCTGTAATCCTAGTACTTTAGGAGGCTGAGGCAGGAGGATCACTTGAGGCCAAGAGTTTGAAACAAGCCTGGGCATGATAGCAAGACCCTGTCTCTACCAAAAAACAAAACAAACAAGAAACAACAAAACCCAAAAAAGCCTCTGTATTGTCGTAAATTATGGAGTAAAATCTATCCATTGAATTTAGGGACAAAGAATAAAGACTTTGATTATTAAATGAAGAAAGAACATTCTGGAATATTGGTAATGGTGCCATCTGTCAGCCGATATTATAACTTCAGCAGTAGCCCGTTTTTGTCCAGTAGAGCATTTTTTTTTTATGATCAGCTTTTGTTGTATTCTATTCTTGCTGTTTTTAAAGACTAAATGTAAAACAGAAAAATGAAAGTGCCAACATTAGTAGTAGAAGCACAGACCCCATAAACTTAATACTATAGAGAAAAGTTGGCCTCAAATACATCAACAAATATTTAGACTCTGTGGTTTGCGGGGTTTAATTGGGTTGACTGTGTATATTGCTGAGGACATTTTTTAAATGAGATAGTTTATTAGGGAAATATCTTAAATGGTCTTAATGTGTCTTTGAAGATTTTTGCAAATAGATACTTTCTTCTTTAAAACATATGCTTATTGTTTTCAAGTGTCACATAGTGGATTTCCAGTATTCTTTGCAAGGATGTGTTGTGTGTAAAGAAAGTTTGAGTATACAAGCCTGATGTTAAAATTTACTAGCTGTTTGATTTTTTGGCTAATTATTTAACTTCTGTTAACATCAAAGTTCTCATCTACAATTTGAAGATAAAGAGGATTATATCACAGGTTTTTGTAGTTACATGTCAGGATGACAAATGAATTTAGCCCAATCCCTGACATGGTTGGGTGCTCAATAAATGTGATAATGATTACATATTTTAACTCTAAATTCTAAATGGTTACCAGTGGGTTACAGTGTGGACATCACTGAAAAGAGATATTGAATTAGAAAACTGCTAAGCAGGGTGATGATCATAAAAATAAGTCTCTTTAGAATGGAAATCAGAAACCAAGGATGAGTATCACAGTGATGTTGGAAGGTTGACTTATCACATAATGGTATATTAGAATGAGAGTTTACTTCTCTACTCCTTATTTTCTTTAGAATAAAATCCAACTTTCCTTATAAGAGTTTCAAAGTTCATGAAGATTTGATTTCTGTTCAGACTTCTAGTGGCATCTTTTTTTTTTTTTTTTGAGACGGAGTCTCGCTGTGTCTCCCAGGCTGAAGTGCAGTGGCCTGATCTCAGCTCACTGCAAGCTCCGCCTCCCGGGTCCACGCCATTCTCCTGCCTCAGCCTCCCGAGTAGCTGGGACTACAGGCGCCGCCACCTCGCCCGGCTAGTTTTTTGTAGTTTTTAGTAGAGACGGGGTTTCACCGGGTTCGCCAGGATGGTCTCGATCTCCTGACCTCGTGATCCGCCCGCCTCGGCCTCCCAAAGTGCTGGGATTACAGGCGTGAGCCACTGCGCCCGGCCTTCTAGTGGCATCTTTTATGGTACTGCTGTTACGTCCCCTGCCCCAGCCATGCTAAACTATTGTTAGTCACAAAGATGCACCATGGCCTCTTGCATGGTACTCTGTGCCTAGAACATGATTTTCATAATTAACAAGCCTTTTCTAAATCATCCTTTTCATCTCATTTTGGTCATTTTTATCCTTCCCATTGCCTATCTAATGTGTTCCTATATATTGGCACAAGAGGAATGGGCATGCTTTTCAAATTGTATTGCTTAATTGTTTTTATCTTTCATTAGACTGTGAGCTCTGTGATGATGGCTCACATTTAATTTCTGTATCTTACACAGTGCATGGCATAGAATAGGCAGCTAATGGATATTTATAGATGAAAGAAAAAAAATGAATGAGTTTTGAGGTAGAGGTTAATATAAGTGTAATTAAAAAATATTGTGAAATTATTTTATCAAGTTCACAACACTAAGAAGTGGTACAAATATAAAATGTTTTAAAAGATGATTTGGCAAAATCAACGCATAGCAATAATGAATACTTACTTAAGCATTACCAAGGGCACTAGGGAATAGGATTAAGAGCCCTTACTCCTGGGACACCTGGTCCTAATACACATTGGATGACCTCTGTAAAGTCACTTAACTTCCTTACCTATAGTAGTTTTATCAATACAGTAGGGATAATAAGGTTTATGTACCTGAAAACAGAAAGTTGAATAAAATAATTTATTCTAGCTCTAAAACATGGATTTTTAGACCAATTGTGAAATTGGAGACTTTTAGATAAAAAAATTCAGTATGCATATTTAAAAAGTAACCATTATTAGTACAGTGTGTGCAGGGTGGGTGGAGTGTGCAGGCAAGCAGGAGGATATGGGTGTTGTGATGAAAGAGGATCCTATATGGAAATAAATGACTGGAGATTATACAAAATTGGAAATTTTGAACAGATATAATCATTTCAGTTAAAAATTATAAACATTTACACATGATCTACATATGTATTTTAAAAGTTTAATTGTGATGTGTATGACCACATATTCATATATAGTTCATGTTTATTTCAATACCTTAAGAAGGTTTTATTGCCCTCGGTATTAACTATTGCTATCTTATGAAAAGCTCAGTGAATACAAACGGTATGTATAAAGGTATTACTATTGAGAGAGATTGTATTTGCTTGTCAGTTCAGGCCATATTTTAGATACAGTGAAATCCTCTTGCTTTCCAACTATAATACCTCTCCATGATAATGTATTAGGCTTGGTGTCAAATTTTCTGTGAATAAAAATCTTAGTGAGAGACTAGGTGGCAGAATTTGAGATGGAAATCAGCTGGCCTAAAAGCCTAGTGATGCACATTTTCAAAAGAAGGAAAGAAAAAAGCGATATATTCAATGTAAAAAGAATATTTTAAAATGGAAGAAGTGGAGGTAATTGAATACAATGGTAGGATATTTTGAGTTGAAGAGAATATTAATATGTCAGGAGATACAAATAGAGCAGAAAGAATCATAAAAGTTGACTATGAAAATCTTAAAAAATAGAAAGTGAAAGATAAATAAACCCAAAAATAAAAATTTACATATAAAGCTGTTTGAAGTGCTTTATCTTTACAGGTATAAAAATAAAACATTAGAATTAGACTAATTAGAACAGTTATTATAATATACCACAGAAGGGAGATGAGAGCCTTAAAAATAACTCAGAAGTAACAGAAGAGTGAAAAGTAAGGTAGACTTCTAAGGCCATTAATATGAATACTAGAATAAAGTCACTAACCGTTTGTAATTAAGATTTAAAAAGGAAGATGTAAAATTTCACATATATCACAATAATATGTGAAACAAAATTTCAACCATTCATAAATACATTACTGCACTTCAAATTAAGGCCCTACCATGTGCTAAGTGCTATCAAGTCATGGGTTTATAAAAATAGATATTGTAACTTCCATGCATCTATAGCTTATTCAGAGAATTGGAGAAGTGACTCAAGAATTACAGTACCAACTGGGCTTACAGCTGTGATCCCAGGACTTTGGGAGACTGAAGCAGGTGGATTGCTTGAGCTCACGAGTTTGAGACTAGCCTGGGCAAAATGGCAAAACCCTGTCTCTAAAAAAAAAACAACAAAAACGTTAGCTGTGCACACCCCTGTACTTCCATCTACTCAAGACGCTGAGGTAGGAGGTTGGCTTGAGCCTGGGAGGTGGAGATTGCTGTGAGCCGAGATCCTGCCACTGCACTCCAGCCTAGGCAATAGAGCCAGACCTTGACTCAAAATAATAATAATAATATTATTAATAATAATAAGTAATAGTAATTACAATACCATGGATAAGTGATGCCATACATACAATAGCAGTAAGCATAGGGTGCTAACTAGGCCTCCTGGGTTGGGGGAAGAGGAAGGAATTTTAACATGGAAGGAATCTTTCAATTCTGCCTTGACAATGAGGAAGGAATACCAAACTGAATCTTAGGAAACACACGTGTGCTGGGGAAGAGATGAGAAAATGGAATTGGAAATAGAGTCTAGAGCAAGTAACAAGGCACAGAGGAGTGGGTCTCACTTGGAGTTAGCAGTTCTGTCTTTTCGAGGATACATGGTTGCAGGAAGGCAGGAAGTGAGAGCAAGGGGAAATGATCCAGATTTGCCAGGACTAACATGAGCAGATTTTTGCATTGGGAAGTCTCCCTTGGTGGTGTTGTATTGAATTAATTTAGCAAAATGAAGCCTGGAGACTTGGGGTGGAGGCGCTGAAAACGGCACAGGAAAAAATGAAGATGGCGTAAACTGCAACCGATGTCAAGCAGACATAGTAATGAAAATTAACACAAAAGAACCAGCAGGACATGGTTATGTTACCGAAACACCAGGGTTTGGTCTAGATCCTGCTCTCCCTACACAGAAAGCCAGTGACTGAGACTATGAGTATTGCCAAGGAAGAAGGATTTAATTGGGTGCTGCGGGAGATGGGAGCTCATTCTCAAATCCATCTCCCTGATCCACCCAAACTAGGGGTTTATACAGCAGGGAAGAAATGTAATAATGTGTAAGAACAGGAACTAGGGAAGGACAAAGAAGCAATTATGAGGAATGAGGGGTCCAGCATCTTGATTGTCTGAACGTGGTGATCTGGTGAGTTTTGGTTCTTTGACTGAATCTTCAGTTCTTTGACTGAAACTCAAACTTTTTTTTTTGAGAGGCCTGGAGGTTTGTTCCTGAGGAAGGAACTCAGATAAAATAAATACAAGGTTGAAGCTCTAAGACCAGAAGGGCCAATTTCTGTGTTTATCTAGAAAACTACCTATGGGACTGTTGGATCGATTTCAGTTGTATAAAATGTGTGTGGGGATAGGAGAGGGAAAATGCTAGAATAGATAAATTGTAGGTTTGAGTGACAAAAAATGATGGTGTCATCCATAGTGATAGGCATGCTAGAGGACTAAGGTGGTAAGTGATGAATTCTGCTTCACATGTTTGTGGCTTTGTGCTTATGAGAAATATAGATAGTTATGTTCTGGAAGCATTCAAATGCAAGAGTTTGGAGCACAGAAGTACAGTATGGGTCATGTCATGGCCACAGATAAAATCACCCAGGAATAAAATGAAGAAAGAGACAAGTATTTCTAAAGTGAGAAACATTTGTGGAACACTAGCACTAAAAGAAACCAAAAAGAAATATCCTGAAATATAGAAAATTTGAGTCATAGTTGAAGGCCTAGCTTATTATATAATACCAGAATAAAATATTGGAATAATGGAAAATATGATAATCATTTTTGTGTGTGATGTGGAGAGAAATGCAAACCTTGACTCATGGTAACACTCAACTGTAAGCTTTAGGCATGAAATGACATAAGAAAAATGGAGCAGTGAAAATTCTTCTTATGAAGAAACTATAGTAAGTTAAATTTTAAAAGTACTAATGACTCAATTTCAAGTAGAACTATCCTATGACTTCACTTAAGTCTTGTTCCGGATGTCTTTCAAATTATGACAGTAATAACCAGTCATGCATTCTGGTTCACTGGTCTTCTGTGAAGCACTATGGGTGTAAAAATAATTTAAATCTTTGGAAAAGCAATATTCAAAGTCATTTCAGAATAATGAAGACAGTACAGCTGTGGCAAAAGTTGAAGTGCGTTAAAGAGATCTGCACTTTGAAACAGATTTTTAAAAATCATTGGTGGTCATAAAAGAATAAATTGAGCCATCCATTCACTGTAATAAAACTTAAATTATTGCCAAATGATTTGTTAGTCGAGTTTCTGAATTATTTTGTCTCACTTTAATATGGTTGTTTTCTTTGTAATATAACTTTTTCTCCATGTAAGAAATGATCATGTAGACCACTTTTTTAAAAGCTATGCAAAAATCATCAAAATAGAAAAATAATATAAGTAATCATTAGCCAATCACATTCCTGGATGGGGATCAGTGATGCGTATTAAATGTGCTTATGTTCATTGGCATATCACAATTTTGATTGTTAATGTACTATAGTCAATTTCTGTGGAGTCTGTTTTTCTCTTAGAAAGTCCCAAAGAAAATGAAGTCTATTAAACTAGTGGGAAATCGTACATAGCACCATGGAACTTCATTAATACTGAGCCAGAAAAAAGTTTACTTTTGATTTATTCTCTAAAGGCAGGATTTTTCTAGGCAAACCCAAGATGTATGTGAAATATGGGAAAGATATTAAATGGCTTCAAATCATCCTCAAATACTCTTGTGGGTACCATTTTAAACACAATTGACATTCTTTTTAGTATCTTTCTGAGAACTCCCAGTAGGCAGCTCTTTGTTAGCTTAGGTCTATTTAACGATTCTTAAAAAAGTTAAAACTGCTTATCTTTGAATACATTTCATAGTTCTATATCTTTACTAAAAGGAACCAAATCGATTAATCATATGTAGTGATATTTTACTATATGTAAGACTGTAAAAAGGATTTAACAAATCCTTCTTGATGATGCAGCTCATAGTATTAGTTTATAAAACCAAGTATGTAGTTTTCAATTCATTCTCAAAACAACTGCATTATCTGATGCTCCTTTTTAAAAATCATATGAAAGTGTTCGGTTACAAATGTTACATTTTTAAATCAAAATGTTATTTTTCAAGCTAAGTTTATTATTCAGATGGGATGATTTTCCCAAAGTAAGTAAATAGCTGTGTGTGTGTGTGTGTGTGTGTGTGTGTGTGTGTGTGTGTAACGGATACAGATATGTTCAAATGACTACTGGACCATTTCTATTCATAGTAGTTTCAAGGCCTAAATATTGTTATCATTGCATAGGAATGGTGAAATGGAAGTGGTAGACCTCTTTCTCTACAAATGTATAGACAGATGAAAACCTACTTTAGTTAGTAGCTTGGTTATAAGTCTTAAATTTTAATTTTAAAAAGTATATGATATTTTAATAGAAGAGACTATCTTCAGTTTTTATTTATAAGCTTAAGTTGCATACTGGTGGCATCATTACTTGGTTGAGAAGATCATTCTAGTTTTTATTGCTGTAAGAAGCTAACCTTTTCATTAACTATAATAAAAACTTAATGCTTTTAAAGTGAGAGTAGTTCTTATAAAGTGGTGAAATGATCACATATGAAAAGTCTGTAGGATGTTCGGGAGAGGTTATAGCAAGAATGTTTAAAAGTTTTACTCTTTTAACTCAAATTGAAGGGTAGATATTCCAGTTCTGGTACAGCAGAGTACCTACTACTGCTCTAATTCTTTCATAGATAATAAACTCTGGAAAATATGAAAAACAATTATCTAAAGCTTTGGAAAGCCACAGAAAGCAACCAGATACTGGGCAGAAGTCAAACGTGGAGGATGAAAATAACTTTATGTGAAATTTCCATTGTTACAGCTTTATCTTGAACACCTTGTAGGGTGGCGTCTTAGTCTGATTGTGCTGTTATACCAAAATACTTGAGACTGGGTAGTTTATAAAGGATTGAAATTTATCTCTCTCAGTTTTGGAGACTGGGAAGTCCTTGAGCAAGGCACTGGCATTTGGTGTCTTAGGAGGGTCTTCTTGCTCTGTCCTCACATGGCAGAAGGGGTGAAATGGTATCCTCACATGGCAAGGTGTAAAAGGGCAAAAAAATAAAGAGCACTGAATTTTTGAATAACAGAAGAGCAGGACAGAATGAATCCAGTCTCTCAAGCCCTTTTATTTATTTATTTTTAATTTTTTTCTGTTTTATTTATTTTATCTTTTTTTATACTGTACATTCTGGGATACACATGTAGAACGTGCATGTTTGTTACACAGGTATACACGTGCCATGGTGGTTTGCGAGACCCATCAACTCCTCATCTATATTAGGTATTTCTCCTAATGCTATCCCTTCCTTAGCCCCACACCCGCTGACAGGCCCTGGTATGTGATGTTCCCCTCCCTGTGTCCATGTGTTCTCATTGTTGTACTTCCACTTATGAGTGAGAACATGCGATTTCTGTTAATAGATTTGTGTTTTCTGTTCCTGTGTTAGCTTGTCTTAAGCTCTTTTATTTATTTATTTATTTTTTAAATTTATTTATTATGATTATACTTTAAGTTCTAGGGTACATGTGCATAACGTGCAGGTTTGTTACATATGTATACTTGTGCCAGGTTGGTGTGCTGCACCCATCAACTCGTCAGCACCCATCAACTCGTCATTTACATCAGGTATAACTCCCAATGCAATCCCTCCCCCCACCCCGCTCCCCATGATAGGCCCCGGTGTGTGATGTTCCCCTTCCCGAGTCCAAGTGATCTCATTGTTCAGTTCCCACCTATGAGTGAGAACATGCAGTGTTTGGTTTTCTGTTCTTGTGATAGTTTGCTAAGAATGATGGTTTCCAGCTGCATCCATGTCCCTACAAAGGACACAAACTCATCCTTTTTGATGGCTGCATAGTATTCCATGGTGTATATGTGCCACATTTTCTCAATCCAATCTCACACCAGTATACATCTTAAGCTCTTTTATAAGGGCTCTGATGCTATCCTTGAGAGTGAGAGGTGAAGCCGGCTGAGCTTCTGGGTTGGGTGGGTCCTTCGAGAACTTTTCTTCTAGCTAAAGGATTGTAAACACACCAATCCGCGCTCTGTGTCTAGCTAAAGGTTTGTAAACACACCAATCAGCACTCTGTAAAAACACACTGATCAGTGCTCTGTGTCTAGCTAAAGATTTCTAAACGCAGCAATCAGCACTATGTAAAAACTCACCAATCAACACTCTGTGTCTAGCTAAAGGTTTGTAAACGCACCAGTCAGCACTCTGTAAAAATGCACCAATCAGCACTCTGTGTCTAGCTAACGGTTTGTAAATGCACCAATCAGTACTCTATAAAAATGCACCAATCAGAGCTCTGTGTCTAGCTAAAGGTTTGTAAACACACCAATCAGCAGTCTGTAAAAATGGACCAGTCAGCACTCTGTAAAATGGACCAATCAGCGCTCTGTAAAATGGCCAATCAGCAGGACGTGGATGAGGCCAAATAAGGGCATAAAAGCTGACCATCTGAGACAGCCGGGGCAACCTGCTCGGGTCCCTTTGTGCGCTGTGGTAGCTTTGTTCTTTCTTCACAATGAAGTCTTGCTGGCTCACTCTCTGGGTGCGCACTGCCTTTATGAGCTCTCACATTCACCGTGAAGGGCTGCAGCTTTACTCCTGAGGCCAGTGAGACCACAAACTCACAGGGAGGAACGAACAACTCCGGACGCGCCACCTTTAAGAGCTGTAACACTCACTGTGAAGGTCTGCGACTTCACTCCTGAAGTCAGCAAGACCATGAACCCACCAGAAGGAAGAAACTGTGTACACATCTGAACATCTGAAGGAACAAACTCTGGACACACCATCTTTAAGAACTGTAACACTCGGGGCGGAGCAAGATGGCCGAATAGGAACAGCTCCAGTCTCCAACTCCCAGTGCGAGCAACACAGAAGACCGGTGATTTCTGCATTTTCAACTGAGGTACTGGGTTCATCTCACTGGGGAGTGCCAGACGATCGGTGCTGGTCAGCTGCTGCAGCCCGACCAGCGAGAGCTGAAGCAGGGCGAGGCATTGCCTCACCTGGGAAGCGCAAGGGGGAAGGGAATCCCTTTTCCTAGCCAGGGGAACTGAGACACACAACACCTGGAAAATCAGGTAACTCCCACCCCAATACTGCGCTTTAAGCAAACAGGCATACCAGGAGATCATATCCCACACCTGGCTGGGAGGGTCCCACACCCACAGAGCCTCCCTCATTGCTAGCGCAGCAGTCTGTGATCTACCGGCAAGGCAGCAGCAAGGCTGGGGGAGGGGCGCCCGCCATTGCTGAGGCTTTAGTAGGTAAACAAAGCTGCTGGGAAGCTCGAACTGGGTGGAGCTCACAGCAGCTCAAGGAAACCTGCCTGTCTCTGTAGACTCCACCTCTGGGGACAGGGCAATAACAAACGCAGCCAAAACCTCTGCAGACGCAAACGACTCTGTCTGACAGCTTTGAAGAGAGCAGTGGATCTCCCAACACGGAGGTTGAGATCTGAGAAGGGACAGACTCCCTGGTCAAGTGGGTCCCTACCCCTGAGTAGCCTAACTGGGAGACATCCCCCACTAGGGGCAGTCTGACACCCCACACCTCACAGGGTGGAGTACACCCCTGAGAGGAAGCTTCCAAAGCAAGAATCAGACAGGTACACTCGCTGTTCAGAAATATTCTATCTTCTGCAGCCTCTGCTGCTGATACCCAGGCAAACAGGGTCTGGAGTGGACCTCAAGCAATCTCCAACAGACCTACAGCTGAGGGTCCTGACTGTTAGAAGGAAAACTATCAAACAGGAAGGACACCTACACTAAAACCCCATCAGTACATCACCATCATCAAAGACCAGAGGCAGATAAAACCACAAAGATGGGGAAAAAGCAGGGCAGAAAAGCTGGAAATTCAAAAAATAAGAGTGCATCTCCCCCGGCAAAGGAGCACAGCTCATCGCCAGCAACGGATCAAAGCTGGACGGAGAATGACTGACGAGATGAGAGAAGAAGGCTTCAGTCCATCGAATTTCTCAGAGCTAAAGGAGGAATTACGTACCCAGCGCAAAGAAACTAAAAATCTTGAAAAAAAAGTGGAAGAATTGATGGCTAGAGTAATTAATGCAGAGAAGGTCCTAAACGAAATGAAAGAGATGAAAACCATGACACGAGAAATACGTGACAAATGCACATGCTTCAGTAACCGACTCGATCAACTGGAAGAAAGAGTATCTGCGATTGAGGATCAAATGAATGAAATGAAGCGAGAAGAGAAACCAAAAGAAAAAAGAAGAAAAAGAAATGAACAAAGCCTGCAAGAAGTATGGGATTATGTAAAAAGACCAAATCTACGTCTGATTGGGGTGCCTGAAAGTGAGGGGGAAAGTGGAACCAAGTTGGAAAACACTCTTCAGCATATCATCCAGGAGAACTTCCCCAACCTAGTAGGGCAGGCCAACATTCAAATCCAGGAAATACAGAGAACGCCACAAAGATACTCCTCGAGAAGAGCAACTCCAAGACACATAATTGCCAGATTCACCAAAGTTGAAATGAAGGAAAAAATCTTAAGGGCAGCCAGAGAGAAAGGTCGGGTTACCCACAAAGGGAAGCCCATCAGACTAACAGCAGATCTCTCGGCAGAAACTCTCCAAGCCAGAAGAGAGTGGGGGCCAATATTCAACATTCTTAAAGAAAAGAATTTTAAACCCAGAATTTCATATCCAGCCAAACTAAGTTTCATAAGTGAAGGAGAAATAAAATCCTTTACAGATAAGCAAATGCTTAGAGATTTTGTCACCATTAGGCCTGCCTTACAAGAGACCCTGAAGGAAGCACTCAACATGGAAAGGAACAACCGGTACTAGCCATTGGAAAAACATGCCAAAATGTAAAGACCATCGAGGCTAGGAAGAAACTGCATCAACTAACGAGCAAAATAACCAGATAATATCATAATGGCAGGATCAAGTTCACACATAACAATATTAACCTTAAATGTAAATGGACTAAATGCTCCAATTAAAAGACACAGACTGGCAAACTGGATAAAGAGTCAAGACCCATCAGTCTGCTGTATTCAGGAGACCCATCTCACACGCAGAGACATACATAGGCTCAAAATAAAGGGATGGAGGAAGATTTACCAAGCAAATGGAGAACAAAAAAAAGCGGGGGTTGCAATACTAGTCTCTGATAAAACAGACTTTAAACCATCAAAGATCAAAAGAGACAAAGAAGGCCATTACATAATGATAAAGGGATCAATTCAACAGGAAGAGCTAACTATCCTAAATATATATGCACCCAATACAGGAGCACCCAGATTCATAAAGCAAGTCCTTAGAGAGTTACAAAGAGACTTAGACTCCCAAACATTAATAATGGGAGACTTCAACACTCCACTGTCAACATTAGACAGATCAACGAGACAGAAAGTTAACAAGGATATCCAGGAATTGAACTCATCTCTGCAGCAAGCAGACCTAATAGACATCTATAGAACTCTCCACCCCAAATCAACAGAATACACTTTCTTCTCTGCACCACATCGTACTTACTCCAAAATCGACCACGTAATTGGAAGTAAAGCACTCCTCAGCAAATGTACAAGAACAGAAATTATAACAAACTGTCTCTCAGACCACAGTGCAATCAAACTAGAACTCAAGACTAAGAAACTCAATCAAAACCGCTCAACTACATGGAAACTGAACAACCTGCTCCTGAATGACTACTGGGTACAGAACGAAATGAAGGCAGAAATAAAGATGTTCTTTGAAACCAATGAGAACAAAGATACAACATACCAGAATCTCTGGGACACATTTAAAGCAGTGTGTAGAGGGAAATTTATAGCACTAAATGCCCACAAGAGAAAGCAGGAAAGATCTAAAATTGACACTCTAACATCGCAATTAAAAGAACTAGAGAAGCAAGAGCAAACACATTCGAAAGCTAGCAGAAGGCAAGAAATAACTAAGATCAGAGCAGAACTGAAGGAGATAGAGACACAAAAAACCCTCCAAAAAATCAATGAATCCAGGAGTTGGTTTTTTGAAAAGATCAACAAAATTGACAGACCGCTAGCAAGACTAATAAAGAAGAAAAGAGAGAAGAATCAAATCGACGCAATTAAAAATGATCAAGGGGATATCACAACCGACCCCACAGAAATACAAACTACCATCAGGGAATACTCTAAACACCTCTACGCAAATAAACTGGAAAATCTAGAAGAAATGGATAATTTCCTGGACACTTACACTCTTCCAAGACTAAACCAGGAAGAAGTTGAATCCCTGAATAGACCAATAGCAGGCTCTGAAATTGAGGCAATAATTAATAGCCTACCAACCAAAAAAAGTCCAGGACCAGATGGATTCACAGCTGAATTCTACCAGAGGTACAAGGAGGAGTTGGTACCATTCCTTCTGAAACTATTCCAATCAATAGAAAAAGAGGGAATCCTCCCTAACTCATTTTATGAGGCCAACATCATCCTGATACCAAAGCCTGGCAGAGACACAACTAAAAAAGAGAATTTTAGACCAATATCCCTGATGAACATCGATGCAAAAATCCTCAATAAAATACTGGCAAACCGGATTCAGCAACACATCCAAAAGCTTATCCACCATGATCAAGTGGGCTTCATCCCTGGGATGCAAGGCTGGTTCAACATTCGCAAATCAATAAACATAATCCAGCATATAAACAGAACCAAAGACAAGAACCACATGATTATCTCAATAGATGCAGAAAAGGCTTTTGACAAAATTCAACAGCCCTTCATGCTAAAAACGCTCAATAAATTCGGTATTGATGGAACGTACCTCAAAATAATAACAGCTATCTATGACAAACCCACAGCCAATATCATACTGAATGGGCAAAAACTGGAAAAATTCCCTTTGAAAACTGGCACAAGACAGGGATGCCCTCTCTCACCACTCCTATTCAACATAGTGTTGGAAGTTCTGGCTAGGGCAATTAGGCAAGAGAAAGAAATCAAGGGTATTCAGTTAGGAAAAGAAGAAGTCAAATTGTCCCTGTTTGCAGATGACATGATTGTATATTTAGAAAACCCCATTGTCTCAGCCCAAAGTCTCCTTAAGCTGATAAGCAACTTCAGCAAAGTCTCAGGATACAAAATTAATGTGCAAAAATCACAAGCATTCTTATACACCAGTAACAGACAAACAGAGAGCCAAATCAGGAATGAACTTCCATTCACAATTGCTTCAAAGAGAATAAAATACCTAGGAATCCAACTTCCAAGGGATGTAAAGGACCTCTTCAAGGAGAACTACAAACCACTGCTCAGTGAAATCAAAGAGGACACAAACAAATGGAAGAACATACCATGCTCATGGATAGGAAGAATCAATATCGTGAAAATGGCCATACTGCCCAAGGTAATTTATAGATTCAATGCCATCCCCATCAAGCTACCAATGAGTTTCTTCACAGAATTGGAAAAAACTGCTTTAAAGTTCATATGGAACCAAAAAAGAGCCCGCATCTCCAAGACAATCCTAAGTCAAAAGAACAAAGCTGGAGGCATCACGCTACCTGACTTCAAACTATACTACAAGGCTACAGTAACCAAAACAGCATGGTACTGGTACCAAAACAGAGATATAGACCAATGGAACAGAATAGAGTCCTCAGAAATAATACCACACATCTACAGCCATCTGATCTTTGAGAAACCTGAGAGAAACAAGAAATGGGGAAAGGATTCCCTATTTAATAAATGGTGCTGGGAAAATTGGCTAGCCATAAGTAGAAAGCTGAAACTGGATCCTTTCCTTACTCCTTATACGAAAATTAATTCAAGATGGATTAGAGACTTAAATGTTAGACCTAATACCATAAAAATCCTAGAGGAAAACCTAGGTAGTACCATTCAGGACATAGGCATGGGCAAAGACTTCATGTCTAAAACACCAAAAGCAACGGCAGCAAAAGCCAAAATTGACAAATGGGATCTCATTAAACTAAAGAGCTTCTGCACAGCAAAAGAAACTACCATCAGAGTGAACAGGCAACCTACAGAATGGGAGAAAATTTTTGCAATCTACTCATCTGACAAAGGGCTAATATCCAGAACCTACAAAGAACTCAAACAAATTTACAAGAAAAAAACAAAGAACCCCATCAAAAAGTGGGCAAAGGATATGAACAGACATTTCTCAAAAGAAGACATTCATACAGCCAACAGACACATGAAAAAATGCTCATCATCACTGGCCATCAGAGAAATGCAAATCAAAACCACAATGAGATACCATCTCACACCAGTTAGAATGGCGATCATTAAAAAGTCAGGAAACAACAGGTGCTGGAGAGGATGTGGAGAAATAGGAACACTTTTACACTGTTGGTGGGATTGTAAACTAGTTCAACCATTATGGAAAACAGTATGGCGATTCCTCAAGGATCTAGAACTAGATGTACCATATGACCCAGCCATCCCATTACTGGGTATATACCCAAAGGATTATAAATCATGCTGCTATAAAGACACATGCACACGTATGTTTATTGCGGCACTATTCACAATAGCAAAGACTTGGAATCAACCCAAATGTCCATCAGTGACAGATTGGATTAAGAAAATGTGGCACATATACACCATGGAATACTATGCAGCCATCAAAAAGGATGAGTTTGTGTCCTTTGTAGGGACATGGATGCAGCTGGAAACCATCATTCTTAGCAAACTATCACAAGAACAGAAAACCAAACACCACATGTTCTCACTCATAGGTGGGAACTGAACAATGAGATCACTTGGACTCGGGAAGGGGAACATCACACACCGGGGCCTATCATGTTGAGGGGCGAGGGGGGAGGGATTGCATTGGGAGTTATACCTGATGTAAATGACGAGTTGATGGGTGCAGCACACCAATATGGCACAAGTATACATATGTGACAAACCTGCACGTTATGCACATGTACCCTACAACTTAAAGTATAATAATAATAATAATAATAATAAAAAGAACTGTAACACTCACCGCAAGGGTCCGCAGCTCCATTCTTGAAGTCAGTGAGACCAAAAACCTACCAGAAGGAGCCAATTCTGGACACAAGAGTTCCACCTTCATGACTTAATCACCTCTGAAAAGTTCCCCCCGTCTTAATACTATCACACTGTTTAATTTCAACAAATGAGTTTAGGGGGATACATTCAGGTCATAGTCGTTGGCTAACATTTGATAACATTTCTCATTTTTGGTGTCTTGAAGAACTAGGGAACAAAGGTTGGGTCAATCATAGCTAGTAGAAATGTATGGAAGAAATTCCAGGAAGGGAAGATACAGAAGGCAAGGGAGGAAACCCATATTCTGTGTATAAACTCTACCCAGATTTCTGGCTGATCCCTGCGCCTTCTAGTATGGTGGAGTATTGAAGCGTTCCAACTAAGACTAAAAACTGAAATTTGAGCTCCAGCCTTTGCCCAGGAGACAGAGTTTTGTTTGAATTTAGGCAAATTATTAATAAATGTCTGCTAAAACAGCAACAAAAACAAAACAACCCTCTTTAGAAGAATGTAAGAACACAGAATATTGACTACATACAGGTCCCAAAGTCAGGAATACGATCTTGCTTTTTTTCCCAAAGGGAGACATTTTCTCATCCCTTAAGGTTGCTTGCTGCAAACAAAGCCCTGAGAATGGCCCTAGTATAGAGATGTCAGGGCTTGAATGCTTGTCATTTCCTGTAAGAACTCTTGTTCAGGGACTCTCAGAGCCAGAACACATTGCCTCTGTCCACACCCATTGTTCTATTCCCCTACTTTAAACTCGTCAGTGATAAGAAAGAAAAAGTTACTGAGACAAAGAATGAAAAGACCTTGGAAAGAACTGAAGGCATTAACCGGGAGTTCTTGGGCTGTATGAGGGAGAGGACAATTCTAACTATTCCAAAAATGGTAACTGGTTTACCGGGTAATATTTTCCTAATCCCATACTTTTGTTAGTGATTATGTTCAGAAATTCATTATAAGCAAAGAAACAAATATATAAGTTAAAGTGCCATTAATTTAGGAGGATAGTATTTCAAATATTTGAAACCTAACTATATAGTTTTCAGTTGGCATGATTTCTTGCATTCTTATAACTTTGCAATATTAAACTACTTGGTGATTATTTTGTAAATGTAATCTACTGCTGAGTTCTTTTTTTTTTTTTTTTTTTTTTTTTTGTGGCAGAGTTTCGCTCTGTTGCCCAGACTGGAGTGCAGTGGCGCCATCTCAGCTCACTGCAAGCTCCGCCTCCTGGGTTCACGCCATTCTCCTGCCTCAGTCTCCCAGGTAGCTGGGACTACTGGCACCCGCCAGCATGCCCGGCTAATTTTTTGTATTTTTAGTAGAGACAGGATTTCACCGTGTTAGCCAGGATGGTCTCGATCTCCTGACCTCATGATCCGCCTGCCTTGGCCTCCCAAAGTGCTGGGATTAAAGGCGTGAGCCACTGTGCCCGCCCAACTGCTGAGTTCTAAAGCAATTTTTAATTGCTTCCCTTTTGTGGAGGATCTAAAAGAAACCATTACGTAATAATTGGTGTAAATAATCTGGTAATTGTCATTCTTAGAAAGTTTGTTAACTAAAAAGTAAACTTATTTTAATGACATGTCAGCTCTTTTAGCAAGTGTCAACTTGAGTTCATGTGCTCTTTAGGAGGTATGATGTAGTGTATGGACTTTGCTGATTACTTATGCAAGCTATTTAAGAAACTGACAGTTAATATTTTTGTTAGCGTAATTATGATCAATTAAGGAAGGCAATAAAAATATTTATTTTGTAAGTTTTAATCAAGAATATCTATACTGAAAGAGTATAATTATAGATATTTTTTCATGGAAAAATATTTTATTATGCTGTCAAACAGGAAATGTGTCATAATAACTTTAGACATTTTAATCTAGCTGATAATAGTTCCAGTATAGCAAGAAACTGATATTTTGGTAGAAAAATTAGATACAGAAAAGATAAAAAATGCGACCCAGAGAGACATTTTACATAAGCTATATGTAAAAAAGAAGCTTCAACTTAATAAATTTCTTTTAAAAGCACCTGGTTTTAATTATCTGTAATTTCCTTTTCCACTTCTGAATACAATATTATATCTATGTGTATAATATACATTTGGATATACTAAGGATAGTTCAAGTATTTTCCAATTGCAGTAGTAAAAACAAAATGTAACATATCCTATAACCTGTATGATAAACTTTTGACACAGATTTTCTTAACAGAAGACATGGGATCCAAGGATCATACGTGAACACAAAAAATGTTGACAGGATATCCTAGTAGTCAACAGCTATTTGTGTTGACTTAGTCAAATGAAAATATCTGGGAAGAAGAGCTCCAGGTGAAAGCCAAAGAGATTAACAGATAATCTGATAAATTTGTCTATTAAGCACGGTCAAAAGGTGTTTGACAAGTCTGTTGGTATGTTAGTAAAATTAGCTTAAGGTGCATGGAAAATTAAGATTTTTAAGATTTGTTATAGAATTTATTATTGCAGACAAATAAACACTTCGTGTCCTCCTTCTGAAGGGAAGAGTATTATATTCGGCTTGGTTTGACCAATGAAACGTGGTGACACACATCCCATCAAAGCAGAAACTTTAAATGTAAGAATGTGATTCAGCTTAACTTTCCATTTTTTCACCCCATAAGTGGCATGTTCCAAATTGGACTTTCTCTTTTAACATAGTCCACAGTATAGAAAAGATACATGGAGCATACTTGAAGGTAACTCATATCTAACGTGACCTGACATAACTCATGACCAACATGACCAACATATCCAACAAAGCCCCGCCCTTTAAAAAAAAACACATATTGGGACATTATCATTATAATAAATTATCTTGTTAATTTATTAGTGTACATGTGTATGGCTGGTACCATCCTACTGAAATGTGATAGATTCAACTACGTGACCACCCTTATGAAATTAATTAACAATTTCTCTCTATTCAATTTCCTTGATTTACTTTTATTCACTGTCTTGATGACTCCTTGATGTGAAAATTCAGCTTGCTGCCCCAGAATGTAAGCTCAAGTGTCTTATGACCAGAGTAGCTTCACCACCTAGAACTGTTCTTGGCACAGATTAGGTGATGAGATTCACGAAAATCATAAGTGGATGAATACATTGAGTACATGATAAAAAAGATAAAGGATATAAATTCATAACATTTTAGGGCTGGAAAGGACATTTTTAATCATTTAGTTGAATGTGATTAGCTCTGAGTGAGACAACTGAGGCCCAGGGAGCACAGCTAATTATTGGAAGAATTGGGACTAATTACTTAGCTGTCATCTAATTTACATTTCACTATGCCACATTGTGTCCTTTGTAAGTAAATGAATTTCTTCTTTTAGTCTTCATTTTACTGTGTCCCTATGTCTATTATCCCTGTAATATTTTTGGTCTATTGTAAATGCTTCATAAACTTATTTAATTAATACATGAATAAGTAATGAATAATGTAATAATATATATTGATAAATTATATGACCTGGTGACATGTGGACTGCTTCAACTCTACTTGCTGTGGGGGAACCTTTGATTCTTATCTCTGGTATACAGTAGTATTGAAATATTTTCTTTTCATCATAGAAAGACCGTGTTTGTGTGTTTCAATGACAACATCTTTTAAGGTCAGGGTGTCTAATAGGAACACCAAGTAGGGAGTCCCTGAAAAGAAAATGATCAGATTCTTCCTCAAATGACACTTTTATTTGGAAACTTCCTGCATATTCTTGCGCAAGATAGGATATGATGATTCTTGAAGGAGGGTTGCTGGCTGTACATGGGGTGCAGCCACCCTTTGAACATCTGCACTTCCCATATGTTCTTCCCCTGAAAGTGCTGTGCTCCAGCCTAGTGCTGATCGGCCCACACAGTGCTAATCAGGGCACAGCGATGCCAGAGCATGTGGACCCAATTAAGGGCACTGCGGCCCACATGTCCATCATGACTGTTGGCAGCGTGACCTCACATCCTCAGAGCCTCATACACGCAATCTGGCAGAGGTGAGTACCCCGCTGCATTCCACTCTCAAAACATCCATCCTTGTCACCTTCAGCTTGCCTGTCAGAAACCTTGCCTGTCAGAACGGCGAGCAATAGCTCAGAGAGGTGAACTGGGCCCCTGATGACTAACAGGTGCTGGATTGCTGACACTGGCACAATTTGGAGACCCTTAAAAAATAAATCTTAAACGCCGTCCAAGTCACTAGGAAGGTGGATTTAATGAGGTGGAGCTGTATGAATATTGACATCTTAGCTCACGTTAAACCTGCATATACAACCAGTTGTGCAAAATCTCCTTTAGCCAGCTCTGAATATGGCAGAAAACTTTATTTAGGAGTAGAAAAAACATTTAGATTAAAATACAGTTACAAAGAAAGAAATGTAGGCACCTCATATCTGCATTTAGGCACTATCATTTCTATTGTTTTGTTTGGTCACCTACATTAAGGCAAAGAAGACAGAAAAACAATGTCATTCGTGCATTCATCCATTTATTCATTAATAGTGAGTTTTTTGTTCATCTTACAATGGGCCTGGCACTGTTTGAATGCCGGAGTAAGAGTTCCTGTTTCCATGTTGCAGAAAATATAATGAGAAGCCAAAGAAAAAAGATATTGTTATTTTTTCTAATTAACATTCACAATAGAACAGAAAACAATAACATATTCCTCTCAGAACAGTTCATATTATCTTATGGCAGCAAACAGAAGAATGGGAAGAAGTCTATGCTTACAGCTGAAAGCTCCAAAGGATACTGAGATCCAAGGGTCTGGAAGGAAAGAGTCCTTGTGATTAGTGTTTAAACAGCAATTCTTCATCTGAGCCTGGGAGTAAGGGACTGGGAGAGCTGTCTCACAAATGCAGTTAGAACTAAGCCTTTTAAAGAGGAATTATTTTTTTCAGGGACAACAAACTACCTAAATACATTTTCTAAACAGATTTAAAAATGAACAGCAGGAGGACATCTTACCACATCACTGCTTTACCCAGCTTTACAATCGATAGATTTCACTGAAGTTTGCTATTAAGTTTAGTTGTTGGAAAAATAAAGGATGGCAGGGTTTTAGATGAAAAACAGGTTAAAGGGGAACTGGACTTGCAGGCAGGTGGAGCAGCAAAGGCATGGAGACGCACATCCAAGGTATCAGGCTGGGTTCGTGGATGAAAATGCAACTCAAGGACAGGGATGGATTCTGCTCACAAGCTTCACTAGGCATCTCTAGGATGTGATAGAGCTTAGAGAGCTGCGCAAACATTGCTTCTCAAGGTCTCCTTGGTAATTCTCATTGGTTGACAGTGGCAGCCAGCAGCACTTGACAAGTGAGACATGTGCATGGTCCTAGGAGCCTTTGGCAAAGGGGGTCCCTGTCTCTGGCCTTCTTTCTCAGTCCCGTAAAAACCATACCATTGCCTGGAAGTGGTTCATGCTTCTATGTAAACCAGTAATGCTACTCTTTATCAAGCCACATTCTTGGGCCTAGTTTTCATGGTTTTTTCCTGAAATTCTTACATAGTCATGCATTACCTGTTTCTGCATTGTTAGGAGCTAGAGATTTTCCATCTGTGTTCGTCCACAGTCATGTTTGGACAAGGTCTACTATAACTGTGAAAGGATAACAAAAAATAATAATTGTGTACTAATGATAATCATAATTAATATTTTCTGAGAATTGATGTGAACCAGGCTTTATTTTGACCACAATATCTATGGTAACTATACGGTATTAAAATATCTCTTTTATGGATATGGAAACTGGAGTTCAGAGAGGCCAGAAATGTATTCAAGTTTGCACAGCAAGTCATGGGTACAGATTGGGCCTAGCTGGAGTCTGAGTGTGGATTGGAAAGGCTGGAACCATATTATGAAGAGTGCTGTGTGCCCTACCACAAGGATGGAACTTATCCTTTAGGTAATGGGGAGCTACTTAGGAGGTATAAGAGAAGTGACATGTTCATATACAAACTAGGATGGCAGCCATTGCAAAATCGAGTCTTAAAGAAGATAAATAAATTTTTCAAAGGTTATACACCTAGTGAATGGTAGAGCTAACACATTCAAGTATTAATGTTAACATTAATATTGCAATATTGTTACATTATAATTAATGTAATAATGTTTTAACAAAATAAGGCCAACATGTTAAACTATTATATCCTATGGCTTCTTTTCACCCAAGACATGGAATAAAGGGTCACATAAGCGGGTGGTCTTCCCAAGGAGGAGAAAGCTGTTGTTTCTCATTGCAGCACTCCAGGGGTTAGTCATTCTGGGTACTTACCTGTGTGGTGTGGGGGTGACACCAGGATCTGCACTGACATATAAGCTATTAGTAGCCTCCAAGCTACATTCTGCCTGAGCAATATATAGGTGGAATTTGAGGACCACATGGGTGAAGCTGTATTGAGCTGAACTGACCCATATGAATTAACATCAGAAGGGAAGTAAGAGAAATCAATGTGGATGACTATTTTAAAAATATTTACATTAATGTTGAGATGATTTTGAAAATAAGCAATTGTCATTATTTGGTATTAACATATTTCATTATGAGCAAGAACTAAATATTCACTTATACACAGATTCTTATCAATATCTGGAGAATGTATGGGCAATGTCATTTTGCCTAGTTATTGTCAAGGTACTAGACTCTAAAGCTTTGCTACATCCCTTTACTGTCTGCACATCACATCCACTTTGCAAAGGTCAAATATGTCATGTTAGTTTCATGCCTTAGATCCAAAATTTGTTTCTTGCTTTCACTTTTGTCAAGGATGATAAGGCAGTCATGATTTAAGAATGGGGGATTTTGGGTTTTGGTGTGAGAATTCTGACATTCACAGAGCAGCATGACATACCAGTTTATGTCAAACTCATAAGCATATGTATAAATGGTAGAAAGTGCTTTCTTCAGAATTTTTTGTTAAGAAATATCCAAATTGAATGAAGGTAATCCTGGTAAATATCATTGCAAAGAGAAACCTATGTGTCAGCACAGCATCTGTTAAGATATGTTACCTCATATTTTCACTGAGCCCCCACCCACCCCATATAAACCAAAATGAAAAAAGTAAAAGCAACATCCCCTCCGACTTTCTTTTTTATGGTTAGTAAATCTCATGAAACTCAGAGTGGGATAAATCATTTTTCCCCTAATTGCTTTTATTGGCCTGCTCTTAGTTAATTGTGGTTCTAAGTTCTAAAACAGGCAGCCAGCTACCATTCACATTGGATACACAGGACCAGGACTGCAGGTTAGTTCAGGAGGTAACATAGAACAGACCTGTGCACCATGCAAGCAAGTACTCATGTGAAATCAACTACGGAAGATGAGAGGAAACTCAGCCAGGCAGAAAGGATGTATGAAAAGAGTGCAGATTATTTATCTAGCAAGATATAGTGACTACTACATCAAGAAAAGAAATAAAAGAAAAACTAGGAAAATTCACAATTACGAGGGAAGGAGGAAGAAAAACAAATTTGCCATCCAGAAGAACTGACATGAACATGGTGTGGTATTAGTGTTTGGATGGGCTGGAATAAAAGATCTGCTGTCAGATCAAAGCCTCAAATAGGAAAGAGAGGACACTTGGAATTTCGCAAACTAGACACAATCACAAGGTCAAGATAGGAGCTCGGTTACTGAACTTTGGTTAGAATATAGAATTAGAGTTATTACAGAGGAATGCTGGATTTTGAAGTTGTTCTCCTTAGGTTTTCGCTGTTGGAATTGTAGGAACTACGCCTTGAGTGGGGTCAAAGGAATCAAGCTATATGGATTGGAATGATGTGGAGAAGAGTGCCAAGTAGATAATTTAAGATCAAGAATAAATATATTAGGTCAATGTTTTCCATACGGAGTTCAGTGGAAGCCATTATTCTTCAACATGTTCTGAAATCAAATATCTTGGAAAATTTGGGGTCAAGCAAAACTAAAATTGGATATACTTTTTAACCACATAACTTTCCAAAGAATGTTTAAGGGTGAAATTTATCAGGTGTTTAGCATTTCCAAAATTCACTTGTCTGTAAAGTCTTAATTTTTTTTTTTCTTCCAAGGAAATCATGCTCCCGTCTCTGTCATATGTCCCAAACAAGCTTTAGGGAACAGCTCCACATGACGAGGAAAGCCTCAGAGAATACAGTACTGAGACTAGAAAGCCACTCTCAAGGAAGGACCATTAGAACCAAGCCCACAATGCAATGCCTTCCACTGACTGTGACACTGTCAGATGCACAGATCGCCCTCTACTCCCCCATAGCCAGGAAATCCGGATGCATGTTATCTGTCCTAACCTTGGCATAACTCAGTTCACCCACAACCCTCCCTCACTTGCTTCCCACTACCTTTTGGATTTCTAACCCGCTTTCGGCAAATGCCCTTATCTCCTCTTTTTACCTTCTTAATTGCACTGAAAGATGGATGTGTACTTGGAAACTCACTCTCCATGAAACCTTCATGGTTGGAGGGTTTTCCTTTAACTCCTTGCATACCTAAGGTTAGGGTAACTGTCTCAGCTCCAATTTATTTCTGCTTTCTTTTATTAAAGATCTCTTGCTTTTGATCTTTCTCTCCTCCTCTTGATGAAATCTTGATAGATTCCTGGGAATACACAGCCCAACTCAAACCATTCTTTTCTAAATGTTGAACTGTCTAAATTATGGCTCAGATTGATTCTTCCCTTCACCATCCATGCTTTGACATTAACATTGTGACTTAAACATTCTCATTGATCTTGGCCTCGAGTTCGTTTGTCATTAGTTCTTCCTCTTTTCCACTGCAGCCTTCCACTCTTTTGGCGCGCCCAAACTGTGCTACCTCCTTCCAGTTTCTTACACTTCCTATCCTTCCAGCTCAAATGCTTACACACACTTCTAAGTGCAGTTCAACTTTTTGATGCAATGGTTAAAATAATGGTTTCAAACCCAGCTGCATGTTATAATTACCTAGGGAGCTTTTAAATAAACATGAGTTTCAATAAAAGTAAAAGTTAAAACCACAGTGAGATATCACTCACAGTCAGGGTGGTAGCTAAATTTTTTTTTAAAAAATGGTAACAGCAATGGTGGGCAAGACTGTGGAGAAACAAAACTCTACATATTGCCAGAATTGGAACAATTACTTTGGAATACTCTGTCAGTATCTCCTAAAGCTTAACATACACCTACCCTACCACTTAACAATTCCAATCCTAGGTATGTACTCAAGGAAAATATATGCATATGTCCACCAAGAGATGTATGAGAGAAGCTCATAGCATTATTATTTATAACAGGCCTCAAATTGAAACAAACTACATGTCAAGAGGAGGATAGCTAAATAAAAATTGTAGTATTCATTCTATACAACAATTTAAGGAAACAAACTGCAGATAAACAACAAGGATAAATTTCAAGACCTTATGTGGAGTGAAAGAAGCCAGATGCATGAAGAATAAATATTCTTTTTCTCTTTAGCCTCCTACCCATGTCCTTTCCCCATTTTTACCCCTTCATCCCTCTTTCTTTATGCTTTCAACTTAGATGGTGAATCATTCCCTTTTCATTTGGATGCATCTGAAGAGGTTTTTGAATTTCTGCAGGTGAAGAAGGATTGAAGAAGAAAGAAGCTGTCAGCAGTTTGATTTCAGAATAAATCATCTCTATGACTATCAAATCTATTAAACTACTAAGACTGAGAACCTCTTAACTGAATTTCAGTGAGTTATTGTTCTTCATATGTGTGATGTTTCTTGACTTTCAGCACATTAAAAATGGTACTCAATCCCAGAAGGAGGCAAGTATTTCCCAGTCAGCATTCAAGCATATGCTAATATCTCTCACCTAAAAATGCAACATTCCCTTTATGTACCACTTCTGGTTATTGTCTTCATTTTTATCCTTCCCTTCAGAGGCTAACTTCTGTGTTATATTTACATACTTTCTCCAGTTCCCCTTCTCCACTCATCAGCTTCAATTCACTATTAATTCACTCTGATTTTGGCTTCCATTTCCAATGCTCCCCTGAAGTTCTCTGATCAAAGGTTGACCTCCATGTTGAAAACTCTCAATGTCACTCCTCTGCACAGTTAATTTTCTCTTACTTGTAACACTCACTTCTCTTGGCTTCCATTGTTCATACTCATGGTTCTCTTCTTACATCATGGGTCACATGTTGTCTTCTTTGCTTACTCTTCTTTCTTTAATCAGCTCCAGAATGTACACGTACCAATAGATCTTATGCCTAAGCCCAGTACTTTTCAGTTTCAGTGTTCACTCTACAGGCAATCCCTTTTCTTCCAAGGTCATAAGTGCCATAAATAGGTTAGCTCTTCCCAATTTCACAGAGAGTGCCATATAAACCTCTCCTCTGAACTACAAGTTCATATATCCTTGATATCATCTCATAGCTGGGTTATAAAAATCTCAACTTTCATATGTTCAAAGTTAGGCATGATTTCTCATGCCTACCTATGGTACCATCAGTTCCTCAGGAGTCTAAGTCAGAAAAATAGGCACTATTGTTTATCGTTTTCTGTTACCCACACATAGACTCTATGTGTAAATTTATTCATTTCATCATATGTGTGCATGTGTGTGTGTGTGTGTGCCTACATTCTCCCCCTTTACACAACCATCACCAAAGTCCCAACTATTGACTATTAGTTTGTCCTTATACTGCTAATAAAGATATGCCTGAGACTGGATAATTTATAAAGTAAAAGAGGTTTAACGGACTCACAGTTTCAGATGGCTGGGGAGGACTCACAATCATGGCAGAAAGTGAAGGAGGAGCAAAGTCACCTCTTACATGGCGACAGGCAAGCGAACTTGTGCAGGAGAACTTCCATTTATGAAACCATCAGATCTCATGAGCCTTACTCACTACCAGGAGAACAGTGCAGGGGAACTGCCTATATGATTCAATTAGCTCCACCTTGCCCTGCCCTTCACACGTGGGGATTATTACAATGCAAGGTGAGATTTGGGTGGGGACACAGCCAAACTATATCACCATCTCTCACTTTAACCTGCTGTCATATCTAAAGCATACCTGCACTGCGTAACTTACCCAGCTGTGCATGGTGGCTGTACATATCTCTGCCTAACTGGTCTCCATGCTTCCGCTCCTGGCCTTCTTTAAATCATGCCATATTGGAGAGTCAAAGCAATCTTTTAAAAATGTAGATCATGTTAATTTTTGCTTAAACTCCCCTATAGCTTCCATTTGCCCTGAGAATGAATTCAAAATCCCTTTCCATTGTCTACAGACTTCCTAGTTGCTGTTGCTACCTCTTCACACTCATCTCTTCCTGCTCTTGCTCTTCTCTCTCTTCTAGCCATGCTGGCAATCTTTTGGATTATTGAATAGACCAAACTCCTCCTTAAAGAAAGGCCTTCGTATATATTGAATTTCTTGCCTTGAATGCTCATCCCTCTGCAGTTTGCTTAACTGTTATCTGCTTAGCCCAAAGGCCAGAGCTTATCCCAACACTGACCTGTTCTCCTTCCAGTTATTGTACGTCACATAATTTTATTTCTTTTTAAGATCTCCATATCGTTTATATTCACAGTTGTGGCTCCGTTGTCTAGCACTGTGTATCGCATGTGGCAGAGACTTGTTAGGTATCTCTTAGTTGAATAAATGATTTCTCAGGACACTGATACAACATCTTTTCAGGAAAACTGTTAGAAAACTATGACTCTAAATTTCGGTAAAGTACCTTTGTCTTGGTCAGTTTTATTTGGGATAGCAAAAATTATTCCAAGTTTTTAGAGGAAAACAACTTTTTGTTTTGAAGATTCTCGGGGTGTAAATTATTTTACTTGTCCATTCAGTGGGAGTTTTTGAAGAGTCTCTTTTCTTACATTAAAAAAACAACTTTACACATCTCACAAATGATAAATATGTCTATATATATATATAAAATGCATATGAATTATTCAACATTTTGGAAGTATATTATAAACAGACATTTTTATCATTATTTTTAGATCTGTGGTCAAAAGTGAATCCAGTTTAAATTTTGATCCCAGTTGGAGAATATCTGACTTTTTCTCAATTTTTAAATTGATGCATAATAATTGTACATATCTATGGGGTACATGTGATATTTTGATACATGTACACAATGTGTAATGATGAAGTCAGGATAATTAGAATTTCCATTTCCTCAAACACATATCATTTCTTTGTGTCAGCAATGTCCCATATCTTCTAGTCTAGCTATTTTGAAGTACACAATAAATTATTACTAACTATAGTCACCCTACTGAGCTATTGAACACTAGAACTTACTCCTTCTCTCTAACTGTATTTTTGTGCCCATTAACCAACATCTCTTCATCTTATTCTTCCTCCTATGCTTTCCAGACTCTGGTAACCAACATCTACTTTGTTCTTTCATGAGATCCACTTATCTAGCTCCCACATATGAGTGAGAACATTTGATATTTTTCTTTCTGTGCCTGGCTTGTTTCACTTAATGTAATGACTTCCAGTTCTATCAATGTTGCTGCAAATGACAGGATTTCATTCTTTTATGGCTGAAGTTATTTCATTGTTTATATATGCCACATTTTCTTCATTCTGCCAGTGAATGCTAGATTGATTCCATATCTTGGCTATTGTGAAGAATGCTGCAGTGAATATGGAAATACAGAAATCTCTTTGGCATACTGATTGCACTTTTATTGGATATATATCCAGTAATGGGATTGCTGGATCATATGGTAGTTCTATTTTTAATTGTCTGAGAAACCTCCATACTGTTTTCTGCAGAGGCTGTACTAGTTTACGTTTTCACCAACAGTGTACTAGAGTACACTTTCTCCACATCTTCACGAGTATCTGTTATTTCTTGTCTTTTTGATAATAGTCATTTTAACTGTAATATGATGATAAAAATTATATAATCGTATAAGTGAATTTATAAAAGCTCATTAATGCAGCAGATTATGGGCAGTGACATAATAGAATGTTCTCAGAATTTCAGACTTATTTTTACAGTATCCAAATAGACTAGCACAGATTATGAGATCCCTGCATGGCATAAACACTCCTGAGATCCCTGTACTGTCTCTAGTTGAGAGAAATTCAAACTCCTAGTGAATTTTGTATTAGGTTATGGCAGAAGACTTTGAAGGTCCACATACTCTCTTTGAATTCATAACTAACATTTTAAATCAGAGTTAAATATACTGCCAAAAATCATCTTTAGGCAAATACTATATGACTGCATTTATATGAAGTTCTACAGAAAAGAAATTTATGGAGAAAAATTCAGAAAAGTGATTTCCCTCAAGGACAGGATTTGACTTGGAAGAGGGACAAGGAGAATATCTGGGAAACGAAAACATTCAAAATCTTGATAGAAGTGTGAATTACGTGAGTATATCCTTTTGTCAAACTTTATCCAATGCACTTTAAGTGAAAGAGTTTGCTTTGAACAATAATATACATAGTATTTCACTTAGTATTTTTAGTCCATTGCTATGTATGGAAATATACAGGAAAAAAAGAAACATTACATATACCCAAGGTAAGGATGTAGGAAGGGCAGGCGTTATATATTGATATATATCCATCAAAGCCTTAGAACTATCAAAGGACAGAGTACATTTATGTTAATTTATGTAAATCTTAAATGAACTATTAACAAATATTAAACTGTAGTTTTTTCAATGTTTTATTTTCAGTAATAGAAATGAACAATTTTGGAAGTTTTTCCTGCATATTCTAAGCTGGAGCAAATTAGTTATTTAGAGAATAGGAGAAGACATATATTCTCACTGTTAAAGAAGAGAGTTACAAATACGTAAAGGGGAAAGGCTAGCATGTTTGGTATAACATCAGATTGGTTTTGGCAGTATTAGCATCAGATATTTGTATATCTGTAAGTATATCCACATCTGTATCATCTGTATCTTAGCTGTGTGTGCTGAAAGGGGCTAGAAGCAATGCCACATCAGTAACAAGGAACACATCTAGCATCCTGATCTTAGTTTCTAGATGTCAGTCTGTAGGTAAAGAGATCATGACTCTTGGGGACTGGGGCATCAGGGAAGCAAGATAAGTCTAGAATATCTTACTCCACTAGAAGGGAAGAAAGTGTTCAAAGAATGACAGGCACATAGAAAAAGAACCCTGCAAACTGGCAGAGGCTTCACTGGCCAAATCTGGAATAATTTTAGCATCAAGATAAATAACACTAATAATAGATTATAACTCAAAGAAAAGTAAAAATCCAAAGGTTGTATTGATGTAAGTGAATAATAAATAAATGAAAAATGATTTGGGAGAATTAACTTGAATGATCATAATTTTGATGTTTAATTTATTTTTAGCTAATATATTTCTTTTACTAATAACTCAAATACTTGTTTATCTAGCACTTACCTGTTCTTCAATGATCCATGGTATATGTGAAAAGTATTAAGCATGGAAGATGTTAGGCTTTAATTGGAAAGTAAAATTTCCATTGCTTTAGTTTAAAAAACATGTGCTCTATATTATATTAAAAATGCTGTTCACTATAGAATGGAAATCAGTCTGAAGGCAAGTAGCCAAAATAGAAATTCTTCAATGTATGTAAGTGTACTAACAATATAATGTAATAGAATGCAATCTATATGATATTAATGTGTGAAAGGATGTTAAAGACAATGACAGTCTTCTGCATTCATGTTAGCGTATATTAATATATTTAAATGGGAAAAAATGTATTACCCAGTATCTGGATATTAGTTTATCTCATTAAAGAGTGCTGGAGAGTATTCTTGGTCCTTTTCTTCTAATTTTGTTTCCCCTTAGCCAGTGAGAGTCTGTTTGATTGGATGGCGACTGCACTGAGGGGAACTGACTACTGCTGTGATTAGCCACTTTGTCAAATGTCACTTGCAATCAATTTGGCTGATGGATAGGGTCTTCAACTCTGATCAGAGAATCTGTTTTGTCAGTGTAGCAGAACACCGGGATGCAGATCAGTGCAGTCATACTTGTTCTATATTTTCAAGAGAAGAATACAAACATAAACAAATGTGCTTAGCCAGTGTAAATAATAATAAGAGATAAACTGAAACATGAAATCTTGGAACTACTTCATCAGTGGTCTACTAAACTAATCTCAATCTTAAACCCAAATTCCTGTGGCTCAGGCCCAAGGAAAGCAACTTGGTTATTACTGATTGAAACATGTATGCAAACATGTTTTAACTCAGGTCTAAAAATATGGAGATTTGTGGAGTCATATCCGTTTGCCTTTGCACCTGTCTATAAAATATTATTTTAATTTCTTTACCACTGGATAAGAGAAAGTCATTTTCATTCATCCTGAATCTGTTTACCATTTAAGGCCCAGCTCAGTTTTCATCAACTCTGTGAAAGGTCTCTGATCCCCCAGTTTATCTGAATTTACCATGTCTCTTGTTTGTCCATGTAAAATATTGTTTTTTACATGTTCTGTCTTGAATGACAGTCTTTCTCTGTGTATTTCTTCCTCTGACTGGGTATTTTACAATGCCAAATAACCCAACTGTAATATTTATTAACCATATAAATAAATAAATATAAAAAGCTCGAGATTTCCTGTGTACATGGCTTATATATCTGATATCCAAAATATGCATTCAATGTCCTGTATAAATCCTGCAATCATGAACCAAAATGATTTTAATGAGCTTTACTTTTTGTAGTATAAATTCATGCAACGAAACCAAACCATCATAATGTACTATTATTCTTCATTCATACTATTATAGCCACTATTATTTACTAGAATTAAATAATATAAAATTACCTTTAGAAAACTACTCATAGAATTTCTTGCCTTTACTCAAGCTGTGCTCTTGGTAGGAGGTAGGTCTTCCTAACCCTCCCCTCCCCTCAGCAGACCACAGGGGAACTAATTAACTCCTAATCATCATTAACTCCTAATTAACTCTCCATCTTATCAATTTTTGCTATTCTCATAGGACCTACCTGAATCATTTTCCTATAACCTATCCGCAGTGAACATTTTCCTAGTTAAACACAATTGTCAGTGTTACTGCATCTTAAACAATCCTAATAAAAGTCTCCTATCAAAGGTAGATTTTCAGAAATCTTAGAAGTATTACTATGTTTTAAAATAATCACTCCTGATTCCATATGTATTTTGGGGGAAAATAATTCTTTTCATCTATTCCTAAGTGAAATATTTTCACCAAAAGGCAAAGGCAGATTCTATCACAGAAAATTGCCTACAGACTGTCTGCCAAAGAGTTTCCGCTTTCTCGGTGGGGCAGTTAATAAGCTAATGAACCCAAATGTAAAGTGACTTTTTCTAATTGCCTTGATAAAGTGGGCAGAAAAAGAAGGGTTGAACTGATGGAGAAGCAAGGTTAACAGTGCCCCTTTGTCAAATGGACATGTGGCAAGCAAATTTGGCATGCAGTGTTAGATTTTGTAGCCTATGATACATTTATTCAATATAGCATAGGCACATATATAAATTATAACTTAGGGGATACATTCATTTGGAATCAAAGCTTTATTTGTAAATAAAGTAGCATCTAAATAGTAAACAAATACAGGGATAGCAATTAAGCTTCATTTTGCAGGAAAGCATGGCAATATAGGCAGAGTTTTTTGGAGTTCTCTGCATTGAAGGGGAGGAGGATCACCAGTGATTTTCAAACTCTTTTCCAGAGAGAACCTTACGGGAGCAGGCTAGCATGTCAACTTAAACCAAAGCCAAATCCTGTATAGTAGTATGTTTGGTTTTCACTTGAAGAAAGCATTCATTTTCACTATAACACTAAAGCACTGAGAGCCACAGTTGGTCGAAACTTAGGAAAATGTTTAGAAAATGATTCTAAACATTTTTGACTCACAAATTTTATTTTATTATAAAATATAATCTTGTGATTATTCTAAAGAATTCTAAACAATTTCCTCGTGTTTGTATATGAAAAGCTTAATAAATTACCTTTTCAACAATTTTTTAAATACAGAAAAGATTGTTATATACTTTAAAATTATATTTTAATGTTATTTTGTACTCTTTTCATACATTTTTAAAATAAAAATGATGTTGCCTTTCTTCTTTTTTGGAAAGTAACATGCACTATCTAATTTCACTCAGAGTAGCAATATCAGAAAAATATGATTTACTTAAATGTATATCCAAAAACAACCCACTCTATTATGTTGGATGTGAATTATCTATTTGATGGGCCATCTAAAATGGAACAGTATAGATTTATACCATTATGGACATAAATTTAACTACGAATGAGACTCACTGAAAATTATATAAGAGTCAAAACGTCTGAGAAAGTTTATCAATGTCAAACCAGCTTTGTCACTGAATTTTCTAACTTTCTGGAGACATATTTGTTAAGTTTCCACACTGTACTGCTTTAAAAGATTAAAAACGAATAAATGATTATTTTACTCACTGATTAAAGAAATGAAATCAAACAACATCCTTGTCTTCCTTAATAGAGGGACCCCTTAGGACTCCCCAGCAGTGGTTGAGGATGGTATTGTGAAACGTTTTGTGCCCTTGTTCTGTATGGAGAGTGTCACCATGACAGTGGTACTCTAGGGGTTAAAGGTTAGGTGGTGAGGGAAATTAGCAGAAATAACAAAATACCTAACCAGGAAGTTCTATGTCTTTTGAGAAACTGTTTATGACAGCATTATGGGAGTAAAGGAGATTGCAGTTGAAACACTATTAAATAATGAAACAAACAATATATGCCCCTGTGATAAGCAAAGCCACATTCCCATCTTTTTCTGCAAATGGGAAGCCTGGGTTTGACCCAGCAAAAACTGTTCTTTTTTGATGTGGAAAGACAGGAAGTGCTGTAATACTAAACAGAATTTTGTGATGTCATATGTAGTATTTCTGAAAAGCATTTTAAATATAAATTTATATTTAGACATGTGCGTGAAGGGTTTCACACCAAATACCTAGTTTATTAGATGGCGGAATGTATAGTCTTTCAATAAGGAAGACAACTGTTCAGAAGTGGCAACTTACGTTAACCCATATCAAGTAATAATCTGGTTATAGATTTGGGATATTATTTATGAAGGACATATTTGTTGGTTTGTTTTAGGTCACCTTTGAATCTTGCTAATTTAGAGGAAATATAATGAGCTATTCAGAAATGAATTACTTTGTGACACAGCGAGGTCTATTGCCCTGTAGTGCAGCAGCTGACTTGGCAGCTCCCCAAATTGTGGCCTGATTTAAAACCTTGCTTACTCTATCAGAAATGTGAAGCCAAGATGGAGAGAGATGGGGAGCTGACACAGAGGCTGTGGAGCCCAGTAGAGAGGCATCAGCACAAAAGGGAACTGCTGTCATCTAGGCTTTAGCTTTCTTCTGATCCATTGGTGGGGCTGCTCAGAGAAATGAAGGTTGGTCTACATATGGTTGAGTTTTCTGTAGGTAACTTTAGGCTTGTTTTTAGAAAGTTTCTCATCATCCTAACTCAGAGCCAGAAAGTGCTGCTAAAGACGGCATGTTTATCATCTTATTGTGTAAAAAATAAATGACTTTTCTCACAAAATGAGCATTTCCTGCAAAAAAAGAGAAGAAAATGCAGCTAAAAATAAACTCAAAGAATATACATACTAAATATTTTCATTTTCTTCCTTTAGCCTTTTTCATCTTATGTACAGCGTTGCGTTGTATGGCAGAATTAGTTTCATCATTGAAAAGGTAGTAGAAGCACTCAGGACCAGACCTAAAAATTTAACAGAATATATTATGGATTGACTAATGGTTTTGTCTTTGGGGATAGTAAGTTAATATGTTATATTTTCTGGCTTACATATTTCATTGCAGTGAAATTGTTGGCATCCTTTTGTTCCCCATGTAAGGATTCAAAAGTCTTTCCAATCTGAAAGTTATACGTGTGTTTGTGCATGTATATGTGTGTATTCATACTTAGATTCTGTAATAAAAATGATTTGTTCTTATTTTCTATTAAGGAAAGCTATAAAATATATTAAAATCAGTATATGCATTTCTCTGCAACAAATACTCTGAATTTGACTAGGAAATACTTCTCATGATTGTTTGATTAACCCACTGTCTATGTGTATGTAGCCATATAAAGAAATTCATATTTAACCAAAACCATATAAAGAAAATAAGCATATAAAATTATATAAATCATGTAATTACTATGAAATAATATTCATCTTTATTGAAAAACATAGACATTTTTATATGGTACCAAAAGGACTATTTATGTGTACTTTAAAATGTATTCTATATTATGACAATTTCAATAATTACTAAGAATTATATACTTATCTAGGTTATATTTGAAATATGTAACCAAGGATTTCCAAATATTCATAAACATACTGATTTTATCTAAAAAGTTTAAAGCATTTCTTTTCATTTAAGAAATTTTTTCTCATGGCACCAGATCATGAGGAAATATTAATATGATTTAATTTAACTCAATTTTATCAAAAAATATAAATGATTATTATTTATAAGGTTTAAATTATGGAAGCTACCTCATTACTCTGAAAAATAGTCTAATATGTTTTAGTATTATAATAAAATATTACATTAAAAACAATAATTTATATTTTACTGTTTATTTAAAAATAAATTTTTACCACTGATATTTTTGTATCATTTCATTTACTTCAATTCTGTAGATAAATGTATTAAATTTGACACTCTTTTTTACCTTTTATCTAATAATATACTTTAAGTTACATAGCTTTTCAATCAAGTTTCTAACAAAATTTATCAGTCCACAATTTTATCAATGCATCCTGACTTTGATAGGTATGGAAACAGAAAACAAAAAATTATCTTTTGGTATGCTTAAAAAACTGCAGCTCACCCTAGTGACGTGACTTTTTCTAGTATTGGATAGATATTTAGCCCTTTTTATTGAAAAATATATAATAATGCACAGTATTTAAAATAAAAGCACTATGATCAACTAAATATAATCATATTCATTTTACTTGGAAATGAAATCACTTTTTTTTTTGAGATGGAGTTTTGCTCTTGTTGCCCAGGTTGGGGTGCAATGGTGCAGTCTTGGTTCACTGCAACCTCCGCCTCCCGGATACAAGCGATTCTCCTGCCTTAGCCTCCCGAGTAGCTGTGATTACAGGCGCCTGCCACCACACCCGGCTAATTTTTTTGTATTTTCAGTAGAGACAGGGTTTCACCATTTTGGCCAGGATGCTCTTGAATTCCTACCTCGGGTGATCCATCTGCCTCGACCTTTCAAAGTGCTGGGATTACAGGCGTGAACCAATGCACGCTGCCAACAAAATCACTTTTTAAAAAGACCATAGGACATTTAAGACTAATTTATCAGTCATGTATGATATATTCCTACTATATTCATTAACATGGAGAAGGGAGTAAGGAAAGATAGCATAAAAAAAAGCAAAACTTCTGTTTATTTTAGAACCATTAGTATTTAAATATTTGTTGAGTTACTCTTAGATCTATCCATGTAGCTATTTAAATAACAAATTTGCTATCTCATGGTCTTGTGTAATAGCTGCTGTATGCGCCGAAACAGAGAAATCCTTTTATCTGTATGACACTAAGTTTGCATTTTCAGAATAGTCAATCACTTGCTGGTTATTTACTCTTTTGCAAATTAAGTGTGTCAAATATATAAAGCATAAGTTATAATGAATTCCCTGCTACTTTGAGTCACTAGTGTGCCAAACAGAATAAAATGGTATTGGAACTTGGTAGTGTAAATGAAAAGCTGCAGTTTAACAATAAAATCCAAATACTGTATAAAATGCAATACACATGTGTATGTAAAATGGAAGTAAGTGTATAATTGATATTTGTATTCCTGATTCTCAAGGAAATGAAAACGTACAAACAATAATAAAACATTATTTTCACCATGCAGTTGGGAAATTTTAAAAAATATAGTCAATGAGTGAAATGGATTCTGTTGTAATGCTGGTAAAATATACTTGTTACTCTTTTTGGAAGCAGTGTGATAAGATATGGAAATATTCTCAACAAAGTTACAAATATTGACTGACTGTAGTACATTGTTATTAGCTATAGTCATCATATTGTCCAGTAGATTTCTTGAACTTATTCTTCATCTGTAACTGACATTTTGCATCCTTTATCTTCCCAACCCCACTGATCCTCCAAACTTTGGTAACCCCCATTCTATTCTCTACTTCTATGAGTTGGATGTTTTAGATGGCACATGTAAGTCATATCATGTGGTATTTGTCTCTCTGTGCCTGGCTTATTTCACTTAACATAATGTCATCCAGGTTCATCCATGTTGTTGCAAAAGACAAGATTTCCTTCTTTTTTTCAAGAGTGGATAGTATTCCATTGTATACTACATTTTCTTTATTCATCCATCCATCGGTTGACACTTTAGGCTGATCCCATACCTTGGCTATTGTGAATGATGCTAGAGTGAACAAAGGAGTGCAGATAACTCTTTAACATACTGATTTAATATCCTTTGGCTATATACCAGTAGTGAGCTGCTGGGTCATATGGCAATTCTGTTTTTACCTTTCTGAGGAACTTCCATATTGTTTTCCATAGAGGCCATACAAATTTACATTCCCACCAACAGTGTACAAATATTTCTTTTTCTCCACATTCTCACCAACATTATCTTTTGCCCTTTTAATAATAGCCATCCTAGCAGGTGTGAGGTAATAGCTCACTATAGTTTTAATTTGCATCTATCTGATGATTAGTGGTGTTAAGTAGTTTTTTACATATCTTTTGGCCTGTTTTCTTTCTTTCTTTCTTTTTTTTTTTTTTGAGAAATGTCAGTTCAGGTTCTTTGCCCATTCTCTAACCAGGTTGTTTTCTTGCTTAACCATTGCTTGAATTTCTTATGTATTTCAGATATTAACTGCTTATCAAATGTGATAATTTACAGTTTTTTCTTGCTATTCTCTGGGTTGTGTTATCACTGTATTCATTATCTACTTGGCTGTGCAGAATCTCTAATATGATGCAATTCCATTTGCCTATTTTTACTTTTGTTACCTGTGCTTTTGGGGTTACATCTAAAAAATCATTGCCCAGACCAATGTTGTAGAAATTTTCCCTTGTTTTTTTTTTGGTAGTTTTATAGTTCGAGGTCTTATATTAAACTCTTTAATCAATTTTGATGTTATTTTTGTATTCGATGTGAAATAGGAGTCTAGTTTCATTCTTCTGATGTGAATTTTCAGTCGTCACAACATCATTTATTGAAGAGACCGTCCTTTCCTCATTTTGTGTTCTTGCAAACTTTGTCAAAAATCAATTGACCATAAATGGGCAGATTTATTTCTGGGCTCTCTCTTTCACTCCGTTGGTCTATGAGACTGTTTCTATGCCACTACCATGCTGTTTTGATTGTTATAACTTTGTAGTGTATTTTGAAGTCAGTCATTGCAATACCTTCAGATTTATTCTTTTTGCTCAAGATTGTTTTTGTTATTCCATGTCATTTGTGATTCCATATAAATTTTGGATTTTTTTTTTATATTTCTGTTTAAAAATGTCATTGAAATTTTGATAGGGATTGCATTGAATCTGTTGATTACTTCAGTTAGTATGGACATTTTAACAATATTAATTCTTTCAGTCTATGAACATGTATCTTTTTATATATTTGTGTTTCTAATTTCTTTCATCAGTGTTTTATAATTTTCAATATACACTTCTCTCTTCTTGGTCAACCTTATATCTGTTTTTTTGAGTCATTATAGATGGGATTGTTTTCTTGATTGACTTTTCAAAGTGTTTATGTTAGTGTATAGAAACACTACTGACTATGATATGTTGATTTTGTATCCTGTAACTTTACTGAATTTGTTTATTATTTCTTAACAGTTTTTGGTAGAGTCTTTAGCATTTTCTACGTGCATATGATTATGTCATCTTCAAACAGGGACAGTTTAACTTCTTACTTTCCAATTTGAATACCTCTTATTTGTTTCTCTTGTGTAATTTCTCTGGCTAGTACTTTCAGTAATATGTTAAATAGAAGTGGTGAGAGTGGACACTCTCTTTTAGTGTACTGATCTCAGAGGAAAAGCTTTCAACATTTTCCTGTTGAGTATAACATTAGCTGTAGGTTTCTCATATGTATTTGTCCATTCTCATGCTGTGATAAATAACTGCCTGAGACTGGGTAATTTATAAATGAAAGAGGTTTAATTAACTCACAGTTCTGTAGGGATGGGGAGGCCTCAGAAAACTTGTAATTCTGGCTGAAGGGGAAGCAAACATGTCCTCCTTCATGTGGTGACAGGAAAGAGAAGCGCCAAGGTGGGGAAAGCCCCTATAGAATCATTAGATTTTGTGAGAACTCACTCACTATCACTAGAACAGCATGGGGGTATCCATCCCCATAATGATTCAGTTACCTCCTACTGGGTCCCTCCTATGACATGTGGGGATTACAGAGACTACAATTCAGGATGAGATTTGCATGGGGACACAGCCAAACCATATAATCAAATATGGCCTTTATTGTGCTCAGATATACTTCTTCTGTGTCAAATTCATCAAGAGTTTATATCATAAAATGATGTTGAATTTTGTCAAATGCTTTTTCTGCATCTATTGAGATGATCTTACAGTTTCTCTTCATCATTTTGCTAATGTGTTTGATTATATTTAAAGATTTGCATATATTATTTCATTCTTTTGTTCCTGGGGTAAACCCTGCTTGATTATGGTGAATGATAGTTTTAGTGTGCTGATGAATTCAATTTGTTAGTGTTTTGTTGAGGACTTTTGCACCTATGTTAATCAGGGATATTGGCCCATAATTTTTTTTTTTTTTTTTTTTGTAATGTACTTGTCTAGATACTGTCCTAACCTAGTAACAGAGTAATGCTGGCCTTGTAAGGTAAATTCAGAAGCATTTCCTCTTCCGCTTTTTGGAAGAATTTGAGAATAATTGGTATTAATTTTTAAATGTTTGGTAGAATTCAGCAATGAGGCCATTAGGTCCTCTACTTTTCTTTAATGAGAGACATTTTGTTTTATTTTTTATTCTTTAACTTTTAAGTTTAAGGGTACATGTGTAGGACGTGCAGGTTTGTTACATAGGGAAATGTGTCATGGGGATTTGTTGTACTGATTATTTTGTCACCCAGGTGTTAAGCCTAATGTCCATTAGTTACTTTTTGTCATTCTCTTCCTCCTCCCACTCTATACCCTCCAATGGGCCCCACTGTGTGTTATTCACCTCTATGTGTCCATGTGTTCAATGAGAGACATTTTATTACTGATTCAATCTCCTTACTCTTTATTGGTCTATTCACATTTTTGATTTTTAAATCATCCTTGGTAGGTTGTATGTGTCTAAGAACTTATTTCTTAGACACACTTCTTCTAGGTTATCCAATTTGTTTATGTATACTAGTTTAATGTAGCCTTTTATGATCTACTTTATTTCTGTAGTATTAGTGTAATGTCTCCTTTTTCATTTCTGACCTTATTTATAGTTTTCTCTTTTCTCTGAATTAGTCTAGCTAAAGGTCTATGGATTTTTGCTTATCATTTCATAGAACAACTCTTTTGTTTTTTGTTTTTCTAGTTTGTATTTTATTTCTGCTCTGATCTTTATTGTTGTCTTTCTTATACTATCTTTGGGCTAAGTTTGGCGTTTATTGATTGATTTTATTTTGAGTGATCTATCCATTACTAAAAGTGCAATATTAAAGTTCTCATGCTATTAATGTGTTACAGTCTATCCCTCTCTTTGGAGCTATTAATTTTTTTTGATATATTTAGGTGCTCCAATATTAAGTGCATATATAATTGTTATATTCTCTTGATAAATTGATCCCTTTATTATAGTATACTGACCTTTTTCTCATGTTTGACAGTTTAGACTTAAATTTTATTTTATCAAAGTGTGGCTAGCCTTGTTTTCTTTTTGTTTCCATATGCGTGGAATATCTTTTCAGCCTTTACTTTTAGTCTGTGTGTCCTGAAAGGTGAAGTCTCTTGTAGGTAGCATATAGTTAGGACTCATTTTTTTCATTTTTTCAGGCACTCTGTGTCATTTAATTAGAGAATACAATTCAGTTACATTTAAGGCAAATATTTATAGGTAAGGATTTACAACCGATATTTTGTTAATTGTTTTCTGGTTGTTTTGCAGATCCTTTGTTCCTTTCTTCCCGTCTTATGATTTTTCCTTTGTGGTTGGATGATTTTCTCTAGTGACATGGTTCGATACTTTATTTTTTATCTTTTGTGCATTAACTGTAGGCTTTTGCTTTATGGTTACTCTGAGGCTTACATGAAACATTTTGTAGTTACAACAGGCTAGTTTAAGCTGATAACAAATTAACTTTAATTGCATTAAAACACTATGCTTTTACTCCAACTTCCCTCAACATTTTATTTTTTTGATGGCACAGTTGACATCTCTTTATATTGTGCATCTATCCCCTATCAAGTTATTATAGCTATTATTATCATTAATAGTTTTGTCCTTTACCCTTCATACTAAAAATGCAAATGATTTACATACCATCAGTATACTACTAGAGTTTTCTGAATTTAACTGTGTACTTGTTTATGAGTCATCTTAATACTTTCAGATGTTTTCAGTACTAATTGTACTTCTTTGTTTCAGCTTGAAAAAGATCCCAATAGGCTTTCTCAGGAGACAAGTCCAGTGGTACTGAATTCCTTCAGTTTTGTTTATCTGGAAAAATATTTATCCCTCCTTCATGTCTGAAGAACATTTTTGCCAGATACAATATTCTTGGTTGGCAGTTTTGTCCTTTAGCTTTAAATATATCATCCCACGCTCTCTTGTCTGTGAAGTTACTACTGGAAAGTTCAATGCTTGCCTTACTGAAACTTCCTGATGTGTGACTTGCTTCTCTTTTCATGCTGCTTTCAGGATCCTCTCTTGGTTTTATACTTTTGACCATTGGAGAACTTTGGCCTTCCTGTACCTGGATATTTACATCATTCTTCAGATTTGAAAGGTTTTCTACTATTATTTCTTCAAATATTCTTTCTACTTGTTTATTTCTATCTTCTGCTTAAACTCCTATAACTCTAACACCTGATGTTTTCTTGTATTCCCATAGATCTTTTACAATTTTTTTATTCCTTTTCATTCTTTTTCCTGTTTTTATTTTTTATTTTTTATTTTTATTTATTTATTTATTTTTTTTTGAGACGGAGTCTCGCTCTGTCGCCCAGGCTGGAGTGCAGTGGCCGGATCTCAGCTCACTGCAAGCTCCGCCTCCCGGGTTTACGCCATTCTCCTGCCTCAGCCTCCCGAGTAGCTGGGACTACAGGTGCCCGCCACCTTGCCCGGCTAGTTTTTTGTATTTTTTAGTAGAGACGGGGTTTCACTGGGTTAGCCAGGATGGTCTCGATCTCCTGACCTCGTGATCCGCCTGTCTCGGCCTCCCAAAGTGCTGGGATTACAGGCTTGAGCCACCGCGCCCGGCCTCCTGTTTTATTTTTATACTTGAAAGTAACCTACCTTCAAGTTCACAGGATCTTTTTTCTGCTTGATCAATTCTGCTAGTGATGCTTTCTCTTGCAGTTTTCATTCCACTCATTGTATTTTCAGCTCCTAAATTTCTGTTTCATTTTTTAAAATTTGTATCTCTGCTAAATTTATTATTTTGGCCACTAATTATGTTCCTTATTTTATTCAGTTGTCTCTTTGTAAAACAGTTATTCTGAATTCTTTGTCAGACAGTTTGGGGTAGAACCCATTTCTTTGGGGTCAGCTACTCAGATTATTCTGGGTTTTTTTTGGTGCTGTTGTGTCTTTTAAAATATTTCTTCTTAATTTAGGTTGAAGTCTGTACATTTAAAGAAGTAGGAAATTATTTTAGTCTTTAAAGATTGGCTTTGTGTAGAAAAATCCTTGACCAGTTAGCCCATGCAGAGATTCTGGGGAGGCTGTCTGTTATGGCCTGCATGCTGGCTTGATGTGGGAGTCCTCTGGAGGTTGGTCTGATGGGTCTGTGCGGTGGAATATGGTGCCTGAGTCCACTGGAGTGAATCTGTTGATTGCGTTGGTACAGACGGGCCTGAAGCTTGTATCCTCAGGAGACAGCCTGAATCCTGGGTCCATAGAGGCTGACCTGGGACTGGGGTTGGCCCATGGGAACTGTCCTGATGCTGTGGTGGGCTTGGAGCTTGAGTCCACAGGACTAGTCCTGGAGTCTTAGTGTACAGGAGCTTGTCTGTGATTTCAGTCTCTAGTGGTGCTCCTAGAGCCTCAGTTCAAGGGGGTCACACAGGTACTAAGGTGATATTAGACCCTACGTCTTCTGGAGCCTGCCTGGACCTTGGGGCGAGACTGGTTCTGGAATAGGGATGGAGCCTGGGACTGTAGGGGCTAGTCTGGAGCCTGGGATTATGTGTGTCAGCCTGGTTCCTGGAGCCATGGGCGCTTTCCTGGAGTCTGAGGCTGTGAGAACTGGCTAGGATCCTGGTTATTCTTGGGCTGACCTGGAGTTTGGGTGTGTGGGTGTTGGCCTGGGGGCTAGGTCTATGAGGGCTGGCCTGATTCCTAGGGCCACAGGGGCCTGCCTGAAACCTTGGTCCAAATGATTCATTCAGGGTTGGAGTCTACTGGGATGTGCCTGGACCCTGGGACTTTTAAAGCAGGCCTGGACCTGAGCCTACTAGAGCTTGCGGTCATGGGAGTAGGCCTAGTACGTAGGGCTGGCATGGCACTGGACAGGCCTGGAGCTTGTGTCCACAGGTTCTTGCTGGTTGCCTTGGAGTAGGGGTGCTGATTTAGAGTTGGGGCATACTACAATCCTGGGGTTATGTGGGCTGAGTGGGCTTTGGGCTGAGCTGTAATCTGGGTTGGGCCTGCAGCCTGGGGCCACAGGGGTCAGCTTGGAATTGAGTAGTCTTTGAGCCTGTATCCACAGAGTCTGGCCTAGAAGTTGAGTTTGTGGATGCTAGCCTGATGACTAGGGCTGTGGAAGCTGGCCTGGTATTAAGGCAGGCCTGAAGTCTGGGACTGTGGGGGCCAAAGTAGTGCCGAGGGTGGTTCAGGGGCTGGCCATGCATCTGAGTCTCTGGGGGCTGACCTGGCAATGAAGTAGGTCCTAGGACCAGGGTCCCTGTGGGCAGTGTAGAGCCTGGAGTTTCTGGGGTCAGCGTGCTGGGGTATCCCAGAGACTGAGTCTGCTGAGCAGGCCTGCATCCCGGGTCTGTGGGAACAGCTTGCAACCAGGGTGGACCTGGGGGCTCAGTCCATAAGTCCCAGCTTGGCATCTGGGGCCTGGGTGGCACTGCATTTTACTAGAGCGGGCCTCGTGTTGGGTCCAAGGCAAAGTGTGGTGCTCTCTTCACTCTCCTTCCCCCTTGTGGATGATATCTTACGTAACACCATGGTACCTAGGGTTGAGGTTGTGCTGATGTGGGTCATGTATAACTGTCCTTTGTTAATCTCTTCAATGTGTCTTTTTTTATTTCTTTGCTACACCCAGGTGCTGTGATCTCTCACTTGGTTTCCTTAGCTTTCCCAAAGACATTTTTATGTATGGATAGTTATTTAAGTTGATGTCTCTGTGGGGTATGAGCACTTGAATGTCCTATTCCACCATCTCACTGATGTCTGAAGACAATACCAAATATATGCTATTGTATATATTCCGATTTTAGAATGAGGATGCTGAAGATCAGACAAGTTGTTTGTGCAAAATCATAGACAAGGGGATTTGAGTATGTGAAACTCCTAAACCATACTTTTTTTCTGTCCCAACATTTGGCGTATGCAAAAATGAAACTGGGTTAGGATATGGAGAATATAGAGTATAGACAGAGAGATAGAGAGAGAGAGAGGAAGCAATATAGAGAGTATAGAACATAGAGAGTATAGAGTTAGAGTTATTGAAAACAGCTCTGGCTGACTGCAATGTAGAGATGCTAAAGAGAATCTGCTATATCCTCTTGTATCCTGTTCACTGTTTATTTGACTAGTATTTAAATATGTATTACTACTACTCTTTAGGGCATTACTGATATAGCTGACATTGTCCTATGAATAATTTAGCATGGATAGTTGACAGCGAGGCTCTATTGTACAGCTGGCAAGAGCACTTCCCCTGGAGTTGACTGCCAGTGTGGGAAGCCTCACTAGCTGCCAACCTCGCACATATTCCTTGACTTTCTTGGGCATTAGTTTCCACCTCACAGGGTTGTTGTGAGGATTAAATGAATTGATACATATAAAGTCCTTCAGTGGTGGCGAGCATGTTGTAAGTGCTTAATAAATGTTAGCCATCATTGATAGTATGGATTTTGCTTCCCTGGATCTTAGCCTAATGTAAAACAAAAAGCTTCTTAAGGGATTAGGTTCAGATTCAACACTCTCTACTCCCGGATGAGTGGCAGACACTACTAATCAAATACACCACTCTTTACCTCGAGGCCTCGGAGAGGCATGAGGATCCTTACCTCCAAATGCTTCAACCCATAACTAAGAAGAAATTGTGTTTGGCTTGTAGGAGTAAACTTATTTTGCTATCCTGGGAAATAATTGTTTTTAAAATTCATAACGTTATGCACTAAGAATAAAAGAGCCATAGCATCCTGTTTGAAATAAAGCTACCCCAGTGCAGATTCGTTTTATAAAACCCTGTTCTAATACTTTGTTTTAAGTGAGAAAATTCACACATGCATGCACACACACACACACGAAATATGATTTGAGAATCTAAAATTGAAACAATCTAAAATAAATTTCAGATTTATTTCCTGGATAATCTTCCAGGAAATATGTCTACATATATAATCTCCAAGATAACAATTGGTGTGACCTCCTGCATCATGGTGTCAGTAAGTTCTATTTCCTTTACCCAAACTGTGCTTCCTAGTTTCTTTTAAGTGGCTAACTGTAACTCTCTTTAGCTTTACCTCAAATAGCCCTTCTTCTGGGAAACCTTGCTTTACCTTTCATTTCTTTGTTAGTATCCCTCCATCTGGTTTTGTGGGTTACCTCCGTCATAGTCCTTAACCAGGAAATCATGAGTTAGTAAGTTATCTCCCTAACCATACTGTAAACTCTCTAATGAAAGGAAGTTGCTTTGTATTTGTATTACAGGAGCCTGGAATTATCCCTTGTGCACAACAGATACTCAACAAATGTTCCACTTAAAGAATGTCTTTACCTAAGTCAGATTATATAGAACATGTTTTTTTTCTGCATTTACAACTCTTCTCATGGTTTCTTCCAGATCCTCTAAGTCCTTAGAACAGCTGATAACTACTGCTTTAGACACGAATTTTCCCCTAAAACTTTTTCAGTCATTACCCTGAAAATATGAAATATTTACCATGAGGTTAACGTTATTACATAATTAGTAAAAATCCTTTTTTTTTTTTTTACTGCTCTAAGGATAGTAAAACAATGAAATTAAATTTTATTACTGTTCCAATATTAGAATAGAAAGATTTTCACTGTGCTATTATCTGAAGATGGAAATTAAATCATAGTTAAGGATGAATGAGATCTTGGCATTTTGAAAACTCTTATTCATCCTTCACAACCCATTTTAGATAACATCTTATGAATCATTTATTTTCAGTGCCCTTCAAGGGGATCCTTCCAATTTCTGTGTTGCTTTCACATCTTATACACAATGCTGTTATTGCGAGAACCACTATATACTGTAATTATTTTTCATGTCCATCTCGTTAATTAACAAGAGTGTTAACTTTGTGACAACAGCTTTCATCTTTTTTGTCCCTTGCACTGAGAACAGTGCTTGGCACAGAATAGGTACTTGGGACTTTTGTTGAATTAAGTGTATGGCACAGTGAATGGAACGAAAAGGCACACATTCCATTTCAGATCACTTGCTTGCTTTGAAAGAGACTACACAAAGGATTTCTAATTCAAGATGATCTATTATAATCATCTCATGGAAGCCATTATTTTCAGAAAGCATGATAATAGCTTTGCTGTGTTGAAATAGATTATAAAGTTTTTGGCTTGAAACTTTGCTACTCAAAACAGGGAAAGTATAATCAAAAATTGATAAGCTTGTAGAGAAACAAAAATGGGATTCAGCATTTTTTCTTATTCTACAATGGACAAGGGATTTCTGAGTTGGTCTGTAAATCCTCAAGTAACATTTCCCCCTTATGAGGAAAGGGAACAAAATGACATAGATTCTTCTTAAATATTCACTGGGATATTGTTTCAAAATTGTAGTTAACATACTAATATTCTTTGATCTGATTTTAAGGGCCCAAGCTAATTTATCTTTAGGCTTTTTCACACACATGCATGAACATGCACACACACAATATCCAGTAGAAAGTCCACAGAAAAATGCAATAACATATACTTGGTATATGGCCTAAATGCGATATCATTCTAAATACATGCACATGGAAGCATATGGTTTTATTCTATGCATAAAATCTACTGCTAATTCTAAGTGCTTACAACTTCAATTTTCCAAGTCAAGGTTGTCAGAATCTTCAAAATTATTAAAGTATGGTACCAAAGCACATTAAATTTTCTGTTCTTATGATGTATTGCTTGCTGTCTGGTTTCATGAGGATATACATTTTATATATAGCATATCTATCTACAAATCAGGATTTGTTCCATAAAATAACTAGTTTGGAATGCTAATCTTTGTGTCTCCCAATCATCTTCAGTTAGCATTGGTGTTGTGACAGGTAGTTACTTCGTAGGAGGGTGACTTTTAGTTCATCAATATGCAGGAAAATGTTTTTCTCTGTTTGCACATTTATATTCATTCAGAAAACTTGATTATGAATATATTTGCAACCTGGTCTTGAAATTATCTTGAATATATTCTAAATGAATATAATTTGGAGGATTTTCAGGCATGTAAACACCATGAAAGTACATGATTTCATTTTAGTCATGTATAAGGAAGAACTATGGAGTCTTTGAGTTAGATATGAAGATCTTAACCTCATAAATAAAAGAACCTATCTCTCGCATCCAGAAAAGGAATGATTAAAGCTATTTGTAAGAGTCATCTGTGAGATCGATGTACTTAGCATTTCTATCATCATTTTCAGGATTCACATTTTATGCACTTGAATCAATATGACTGAGGGAGCCTATGAAATAACCAGCAAGTTTATCTGGATAGTGTTCCTTGTGAAACTGACTTCAACTTATAAAGACTTCAGAAGAAAATAAGGAAAGCCCATGACGTTTTAGCCTTCACGAAAGCTACAGAATTGCTATAGTCTGAAAGATGAGAGCACTTTCCTTAATGCAACGTCATTCTAAATTCTGATGAAATGAAAACTTTCTTATAATTATTATTCAAATCTTTATTGTCTGACAAGTCAAAGGACAGTTGTATTGATGGCTTAAGGATTTTATTGGGGAGGAAAGTTGTTAGGTAGCACTGAATAGTGTGTGAATGTGGAAGTCAGTGGTAACTGAGTTCAAATCTGCCTCTACCTTTTACTTACTAGTTGTATGTCTTTAGGAAAGATATTATCTGTACTTTTGTTTGTTTTACCTTAACATAAAGGTGATAAGATTCAAACCTCATAGGATTTTTTTATGAGGAATAAATATGTTAATAGATATTACATGCTTAGGACAGTCTCAGACACAGAGGAAGAGCTAAATAAATATACACTATAGACCGGGCACGGTGGCTCAAGCCTGTAATCCCAGCACTGTGGGAGGCCAGGATGGGTGGATCACGAGGTCAGGAGATTGAGACCATCCTGGCTAACATGGTGAAACCCCGTCTCTACTAAAAATACAAAAAAATTAGCCGGGCGTGGTGGTGGGCACCTGTAGTCCCAGCTACTTCGGAGGCTGAAGCAGGAGAATGGCCTGAACCCGGGAGGCAGAGCTTGCAGTGAGCAGAGATCACGCCTCTAGCCTGGGCTGCCCTCCAGCCTGGGCAACAGGCGAGACTCCATCTCAAAAAAATAATAAGAAGAAAAATAACAAATAAATAAATAAAGAAACACACAAACACTATAATTATATCTTACATTTTAAATAAAAAATTATGAATCCCTTTTGATCCCTCTCCCTTCTCTTTCTTTAAGAATTATGGTCACAAATTGAAACTAGTGTGTAAAATGAGGAATGCTGATTAGTTAAAGGACAAAGTAGTTAATATATTTTGGAACTTTGAAGATGCTATCTGATGTTCATATCTGAAGCCACAACTTTGTATCTTGCAGTATCTTCAGATTAACGGAAATCCACTTTCTATTGTGTAACTTCTCCACATCTTTACATATAACAATTACATAAAATTAGAAGATAAGACACTTACCTGTAAATATTCTGGAAAGGCAGAATTTTACTCAGAATGTGCATTCAGCTCAAGGTAACCTGTGTTATGGAAAGTGAAATCTTCTCAGAGAATAGTATGGTTATGGTATATTCTCACAACGTATTTCTTTTTTGAGCCAACACATTTCTTTTTAAATTAACCCCTGAAATAACTTTCCCCTCTGTGTTAAATATAGCACTGGGTTGTTGATTAATACTATGTAGAGAAGGATTCAGTAGCAAAAACATTGTTTTCCAGAATAGAAGTGAACATGTTTGTTTATTCTGGAACTTCCTGGAATTTCAAAAATGTCAGTACATATTGGGACTCTGTAAGAGGGGGATCAAAAACACATTTTACCAAAGATGCTTGTTGAGAGGCAATATCTTCTGGGTTTCAGAGATATGTGGTCTGAGAAAGCTGCCATATTTGTGACACATACCCAGTATGTGTTAGGCAATTGAGACTTCATTTCAGGTACGAAACAATAATATTGACAATTACCCTCATTTGTGATTCTGTCATTGTTGGAACCATTGTCTTTTGGAAGTATTTTTCTTTTTTTTTTTTTTTTTTTGAGACGGAGTCTCGCTCTGTCGCCCAGGCTGGAGTGCAGTGGCCGGATCTCAGCTCACTGCAAGCTCCGCCTCCCGGGTTCACGCCATTCTCCGGCCTCAGCCTCCCGAGTAGCTGGGACTACAGGCGCCGCCACCTCGCCCGGCTAGTTTTTTGTATTTCTTAATAGAGACGGGGTTTCACCGTGTTAGCCAGGATGGTTTTGATCTCCTGACCTCGTGATCCGCCCGTCTCGGCCTCCCAAAGTGCTGGGATTACAGGCTTGAGCCACCGCGCCCGGCCTGGAAGTATTTTTCTTTGAAAAGGGGACAAACATATTAACCATCAATACGACTGGTGATTGCTGAGTAAACAGAAGGGAGTTACACTGTAGTGCTTCAATATTCTACCTTATGTGTGTCCTCAAAAAGAGAATTGTAGAACAATGAGAAAAATCTGCTGTTGGTCTTTCTTTAAAAGCTAGAAACTCTCACAATATATAATTAAGTGTAATGGAGAAATTCTGCAATGTCTTTATTTGCACAATTCTGGGTTGTTCATGGAGACAATAACTGAAGCATACACAGAGTTCCAGAAGCTTTACTAGGGAATGGCTTGGACAATGAATCTCTCAAGCCAAGTTCTGATTGGCAATTGAGTCCCTTTTATAATGTCACAGCTGTGTACCAACCTCTAGTGGTATCTGAGCACAGCTGGGATTACAGCGTTGACAATGCATAAAAATGGGAATCAATGCATTTTTGTTTGAACTTCTTTATGCCTTATTTTGATGCATAAGAGCAAACTTTTTGTCTGTAATTTAATCTGTGATTCGTTTTCTTTTTCCTTTTGGAAGCAACACTACACCGGCATGACAAAACCCCTTGATGATTAAAAATTTAGGACTCTTTTCTGTTCTAGAAAATGTCAGTGTTTGAAAACAAATAGAACTTTGTAGGACATTCAGAAATTATGTTCCTTCTATGATCTTAGATTTTTTCTTTCAGGAAGTAGATTTTACACATTTTTGAAATGTTGAAAAGAAAAATTAACCAGTCTGAGAATTTTCTTCATTTTTGGACAACCTAAAGAAATGTTTTATTCATTCAAGTTAGATTTGATATAAACATCAAAAGTCCTTTTTTATTGTTTTAAACAAACCCTATTGGAATACTATGGAAGTCAAAGTAAATTGTCTAAAAAGAAAACGCATAGAGTATGACTTTTGTTAATTTTGTGTATTTAAGTTTTTAGACTTACTTCTGAAGAGATAAATTTTAAAACTAGATGTATCAGACTCTATGATATATGTAATATTTTTTGTGTGGTTTGAAGCACCAGTAAAGTTTATATATGCTACAGGAATCTAAGGCTAGCAGATGAAAGAATGTATTAAACAATCATACATAATCTTATCTATATAAAAATTACTGGTTAGGATTATTTTACATGTAGAGTTCATACAAATGAAACAAGATTTAAATAAATGTCTATGTATAATCTGGTACTTTTCTCACTATTTTCCAATCTCATATATCAGAAATTGCTCTAAGACTAATTTTCTGTCTCCATATCACATGATAATGTATTTTTAAGACCAAAAGCTCAGTCCTTTCTTGGATGTAAGTCCTACGTGGCATGTTAGCAGTTCTAGAATTTCAGGTGTTGGTTGTCATCAAATCACTGGTGACACTTCAGGGGAATGGGATTTCAAACTAAGAAGCCTTTGACCATTGTATACTTTCTTTCTCAACCTGTGGGGTTTTTTTTAGCACTCTCTTTTATCACCTTTACAGCCTCTCTACCTCTCAGCGAGCAAAAGAAAAATCTGCCTGAGGCAGAAAGGTTTTATTTTTCAGTTTTTCCTGCCCTTTAAAACTGTAGCAGAAATTTATTTTTTTTTAAAAAAAAAGAGGAAAAAATCCAATTATGAGTCCTCGAGATGACAGCCTGAAACTCATGTGTCTCCCTTGTCTCAATTAGAAAAAAAATACAGCACTTCTCTCTCAAAAGATGGAGAGAGATTTGTAGCAGGAATGATTGAACCTCACAGTTGTGTGTGTGCAGGAAGCTCACATCATTTGTTCAAATGCTTATACTGTTCTTGGTTTCTAAACTTAGAATAGACTATGAATTTCATTTCATTCCAACAAATTAGATCCATAAATATTATGTTAAATGTAGTCATTAAAATGAGTCTCTTTTATGTGAGTATTAAACCTAGAGAGTATTATAAGTTACTCTCAAGTTCTAACCTTTTGCTCAAATCTTTGCTCAGGACTTTGCTTGAAACTCATCTTTCAACCACTATATTATTTATTACTAATGCTTCTGCTAACCTGGGTAACCTGGGCCTGGTTACACTGCTCTACTTTTTCTTTTATCTGCAGCATTGATCACCTTCTAACATTCCATATAAATCGTGTATTTTATATGTCTCTTGTTTATTGTCTCTACTTCTTCAATTTTGAGAGTATAACTCTACAGAACCAGTGGATTTTATTGGTCTTATTCAGTGATTTATTCCAAGGAGCTAAAAGGTAAATGCCAGGCACAATTCTCACTAAATATTTGTAGAATAAAAGTTCACATGTTAGAAGTGTCTCCTCAAATTTATGCTTCTATAAACAAATTGAGTTTTTTTTTTTTCAGTGGATATAAACTGAAGAAAGTCTTGATTTTGTATAAATTCATTAATATTTTATGATTATCATATTTAGCAACATCAAAAGCACCATTAAACTTTACTATAAACATGTATTTGTTTATGGTACCTGGTTATCTGCAAAGTCCATAGTTGAAACCATTGTATCAAATTTCCAAGATATACTAAGAATGCAAACAAAAACCCCACTATGAATAGCATACCAATTGCTTTGGTCTTATAATGCTCGAGAAACGTGACTGTGATAGTCAAGTTAATTTTTGTAATGATCTTTTTCTAATATTAATACATAATGGCTTAAATATCATTTGTCCTGGTCCCTGTATTCTGTACTCCATAGTCTTCTATTTAACTATAGCAAATGACTTCATTAAAGCCGACTGAGAAACTTTTTTAATCCCAGAGAAATACCCAGAATAAATAGAAGGAAGTGAGTCTGGTTAATTTTGAAAAATGGTAGATCAGTTAGTGTTTTATATGCTGGCAGGCTCACAGGCCGAATGGAACACTCTTTCACATAACCTTTTTTGTCTGCTGTCCACTATTTAGTACGCTATTGTGAACGTACCAAAGATGATTCTTCTCAAATTCTCTATGACATGGGATAACTTTTTAAATAATTTCCAGTCTCTTGCATACCAATACTTTAAAAATATAATAAAAAAATGTTGCAGCAGTATCAAATTTCTAAAAAGCTTTCTGAATACTCAATTTATGTACATATTTTGTTGACTGGTGGCCAACATTTCAGACACTGGCAGTGGACTGAGGCCCATACTTTGAGTAGCATGGACAGCCACACACATACAAGGAATTGATGTGTCCATTAATGGTCCATCTCAGAAAAATAGAACAAAAAGGAATGTGTGTGGGAGAGAAGGCACAACTCTTTGCATCTTGTTGTCTTCCACTTGATGGCAAAATGTAAATAGCATCACACTTCACCTGCTTGGGAACCAGTTTTAACAGTAGACACTCCCTTCGCAAACCTGGTCACAAACCAACAGGCTGCTGGGGAAAGCTCATGAGGCACCATGATAGTCAGTCTTAAACTTGTGCACCAAAGTCATGAACTTGATTGACTCCACAGAAGAAGCCCTCTCTCAGATGCTGTTGAATCTGTTTCATGTTCAATTTTCAGCAAGCTTGATTATCTGATTTTCCAGCTCATAGAGTAGAAACAGATGATGACAGCTGGCAGCAGGAAGAAATAACTGTTACTGTTCTCTGGCAACAAGAGGAGTTGATAGCTGACTGACTAATCAGACAAAAGGATGAAGAAAATGCCCACAGTAGTTTAAGGCCATTTAGTATAGGGCTGACAAATCCCATCCACCTGTCGAGTCCAAGGCTTACTGTTGGAAAGTGAAGTTCTGCCACATGCTGGCTGTGAAACCTACATTCCTTAAGCTCTATAGACCTTAACGTCTTTATCTATGAAATGTGGAAAATAGTAAATCTTGCACAAGGCTATTTTAATGTCAAGTAATATAACATATAAAATTACTTTTTAATCGGTAAAATAGCTGCATTTAATATGAAAGTTACAATAGTTATTACTATTGCCATGTTTTGGCTCTATAGAATTGCATTATTACCTTACTGACCCTGTATCATTGAGATGAGTTATCTGTTGTTCTATTTAAGGAATCATTTAGGCTGGGCACGGTGTCTCACGCCCGTGATCCCAGCACTTTGTGAGGCCGAAGCAGGTGGATCATGAGGTCAGGAGATCGATACCATTCTGGCAAACATGGTGAAACCCCATTTCTACTAAAAATACAAAAATTAGCTGGATGTGGTGGTGCATGGCTGTAGTCCTAGCTACTCGGGAGACTGAGGTAGGAGAATCACTTGAACTCGGGAGGTGGAGGTTGCAGTGAGCCGAGATCCTGCCACTACACTCCAGCTTGGTGACAGAGCGAGACTCCATCTCAAAATAAATAAATAAATAAATAAATAAATAAATAAATAAATAAATAATTTCATTTTAGAAAAACTCGGATCTCAGTTTCTCAACATTTTCTTCTTAAAGCAGCAGAGTTATCTGATTAAAATATTCACCTACCTTATTGAATTTTTTATTACATGTGTTTTGGAACAAACTGAATGTATAAATAAACAAATTCTAGTAATTCATTTACATGAAATTCATGTAAAGACAGATAGTAGAGTTTGGAATTATTGTTGTTACCTTGATCAGGTCACCTTAACAGTTTTGAGCCTGTCTCATTATGACTGCATGTACAATACCCTAAGGACCAGTTTATAGTATTATTATAGAGGGCAAAATATGAAAGGTAATTTACGCACAAGGTTATGTCTCTATTTTATGTTATTTCCATAAAATGGGGTCATCGGGATGTTTCTTAGAAAAGTTATGGTGTGAACGGGGTCAAAAAGAGACAGAATGTTTCAGTAAATCTAAGAATTAGCAAGGGCATTCCAGGAATTGGTCAAGGTGTATCCAGAAGGTCAGAGACATCAATGCTAATTTTTAAGTTCCAGCAACAACAATAACAATAAACAAATATAGGCCATTTGGCTAGAAAGCCTAGGCCTCAGCAGTGAAAGAAGGGCCTCAGGATAAATCCTAATCAGTGGAAGTCCGTGGAGAAGTGTGCGTCCTGCGGTGAGAAACTGTATGTGGATTAACACATCACATCACACGTAGGGTGAGTAGTGTTCTCTGTAACTGTTAGTTTCATTCTTCCCTTAACCCCATACAGTTTTTCAGGAGATTGGTCGAGAGATCTCAATTTCTAGCCAGTTGTGCCAAAGTAAGCCTCGTTAATTCCCTTTTTGAGTTATAAATTGGAAGTCAGAGGGGTGTACAACCTCAGATAAGCCAACAGATTCTGATCTGTATGCTGTGTAATAGCCACGTGAGCGAGGCCCTAGAACACAAGTCTGAACAGGTCCTTTCACACATAACTACAAATCTGTCACACGTTCAGAAGATACAAGGCAATATTTTTTCCAGTTGTAGAGAGTACCACGAGGTCTGAATTCACCATCTTAGTCAGATATAATCAAGTTAAGTTGCAGCAAAACATTAATTGCCATTCTTTCTTCTTTATTCTATGATACATAGAATTGATACCAGCTCTAAATCTATCGGATTTGCAGGTGCGGCAGTATTTTGGCTTAATACCATTTTTGATATGGATAATTTTAGAAATAAAATATTTTCCCTTGTTGGGGTATTTTGTTAATTCTTTCATTTATATCCAAAGCATTTTATCTCAGATGGATTTTCTGGGATAAAACACTGCCTAAAGTTTCTGTACGTAAATGTCTCTTTTAGCAAAATTTTCAGGATGTGATTTGATTTCCAAGAGACCAAGCATTTTACAAATGTAGATTCGTTCCCTAATTCACTAAAATAATCACTTTTAACTGAATGTCTAAATTTTACCAAACATGATGTAAATCCTGACATCTTCATGTTGACGGAATGACTATGTGAGAAAAGGCCTATGTTTATAGAAGAACACAAGTGTGGGTATTTTAAATAAGCACTGTCGTATTCACTACTTGTCACTGTATATTAAGACATATTCGCTAAGAACTTGACAGGTGAAATACTGACCATAATGCAAAGAACTACTGTGTAATTAAGATAAATTATAGTTCACTGCATTAGAAATGAGCATGCCAGTTATATTATTTAATATTGTCCCTTCATGTACCATAATAGAATTGTGTATCTGGGTGAGGTGACTTCAAAAGTGCAAGTTAATATTTTCTGGTGGCGAGCTGACAGTGATTATATTTTAATCAAGAATAATAATGAGAGCCAGGCACATTGACAATGTACTTAAGAACATCTCCTCACGCACAGATGCACCTCTGTCCCCAACCTTCCTCCCCAGCTCAGCTCTACCTGAGGTGGCAATTGAGACAGTGTGGGAGATTCAGCTGCATAAGCCTGTTCCTGTATTGTTTCGTAGGACAGATGTCTTCAATTACTATGGCAATGTGCACCTTGGATGAGTCAGAGGTAAAGTGTGTGGGATTTTTAATTGAATTTTATTTGCGTCAAATCATTTATATTGAGCAAGCCAAGCTTAAATTGCTGATGATTGATCTGTAAGAAGGAAACTTGGAAGGCCTTTTGGGGTAGCATGACTCAGTAGAGATGATCTTCTCTTCAGATCTTTAGTTTGTATGGTGACTCCCAAACTAGTTTGGGGAGTCTGGTCTCTTCTGTGTTATAAGTACAGTGATATTGATGACTGATGCTATAATTCATTTTGGTTCGTGGGTTAAATGCCCATAAAATATATGCACTTACATAACAGTGACTTGCTAGTAAAATTATATATGCATTTTAATAATACATAAACAATGATTCTAAAGTCTACATTTCTACCTAATCCCTGAATGCAAAGCTAATCTGTATGAGACTACTTGAATACCCAGAAGACTATCTTTCAAATCTAGTATGTCCGAAGCAGAACTCTTCTTTGTTTTCCCAAATATGCTGCGTTCCCAGTATTTCCCCAGATGATCCTGAGATCTAAATCAATTGATGGAGACACTCTGGAGTCAGATCATTAGAGTCACAGATGCCAGGTTTATTACTGATCAGAGTCAGATTGGAGGACGTGACTTAGTTGTGGCATCACAGTGAGATTCTTATGACTGCACTATTCTCAGACTGAGCCAAGAACGCTCCTCACCTCCCTACCTACATCAAACACAGGCCAGAGGAGCTGAGAGTACAAGCCTGTTGAAGCCAAGCAGGCAAGAAAAGCTGAAAGGAAGGGACTGATTCCTCAGGTCTAGCTTTGCCTAGATTTATCAATCAGGTGAGTCAAAACACACCCACAGAAAGGAGTGCTGGGGCTGAAAGAGGAGAGAGAGCTGCTTTAGTGGAGGCCCGTCAATTTGGAAATGTGAATCCATCAGAAATCAACCTCTACCCTAACATACCCTGTTTCAGTAAGTGGCTCTGACTTCCACTCAGGTGCATATGCCACAGATTCATAGTGCCCTTTCTCCTTCCTTTGTTCCCCATCTGTTCACTTCAAGTGTCTTCAAGACATATTCCAACTTCTTCCATTTCTCTGCACCTGGAAAACTCCCATAGCCTCTTACTGACCTTCAGCTTTCACCCTCATAATTCGTTCTCATCCCGGTCCATTATATCAAATCACAGCTGATATGGTTTGGATCTGTGTCCCTGCCCAAATCTCTCATCCAGTTGTAATCTTCCATGTTGAGAGAGGGACCTCCTGGGAGGTGATTGGATAATGGAGGCAGATTTCCCCTTTGCTATTCTCATGATAGTGAGTGAGTTCTCACGAGAGCTAGCTGTTTAAAAGTGTGTAGCACCTCCCGCTTTGCTCTCTTCTCCTGCTCCGGCCATGTAAGACATCCCTTCTTCCTCTTCACCTTCTGCGATGATTGTAAGTTTCCTAAGGCCTCCTCAGACATCCCTTCTTCCTCTGTGCCTTCCACCATGATTGTAAGTTTCCTGAGATCTCCTCAGCCATGCTTCCTGTACAGCCTGTGGAAGCATGAGTCAATCAAACTTCTTTTCTTTATAGATTAAAGCATTTCAGGTATTTCTTTAGAGCAGTGTGAGAACGGACTACTACAACATCCCTTTTTAAAACCTTCCAGTGGCTTCCAACTTTGTAGGCTGACTAGTCACTTCCATAAATCTTCACTTTTGCCTTCATCTCTTACCTTCTCCCCCTCCGTCCCTGCATTCCAGCCCTCTAGTCGGCTTTTACTTCCTCAAGCACATCAAACTGCTGTTGAGTTGCGGGCCTTTGCACCACCTCTTCCCTCTGCCTAGACTGCTCCTCCACCAGACATAGAGCTGGTTTCCTTTATCGTTCCTGTCTCAGCTTAAATACCACCTCCTCAGAGAGGCATTTTCTGACTAAAAGTACTACCTTGTCATTTTCATCAAGACATATTTCACTATAATACTGATTACTTCCTGGTATTTTCTTGCTTATTTGTTTTCGTTCATTGCCTTCATCCATTTACTCATTGCTTATTTTATCTCTTCCCACCCCAAAATAAGCTGTCTTGTTTATTTTTGATCTTGAAGACATCTCTGAGCTCAGAACAGTGTCTGTGCTATCGTGAAAGTTTAGAAACATGAGCTTAATGAGTAAATTTGTCTATCCAGGATAAAATATTCCAGAAAATGTAGATTTTGTGCTGGGATGGGGGGCCTTAGGTGGAAGGGTGAAATATGTGTAATTAACTTCTGCTTAGTGGTTTCTTCTGTCTGATACTATTTCAGTACCGGTGTCTTAAATGGAATTCTTTTTCATGCAGCTTTGACTTTGAGCCAGGTGCAGTGACTCACACCTGTAACTCCAGAGACTTGGGAGGCTGAGATAGGAGAATCACTTTAGGCCAGGGGTTCAAGACTAGCCTGGGCAAAATCGTGAAAGAGCTCCTTTAGAAAAAAAGTTTTGAATTGCAAAGAGATAAGAGCATTTGTGAAAAACAAGTTCTGTTTCTGAATATGTTAGTGCAGCACAACTAAATAAACTTTAAACGTGTGATGCTGGCCAGGCACCATGGCTCACGCTTGAAATCCTAGCACTTTGAGAGGCTGAGGGAGGCAGATCACTTGAGCCCAGGAATTTGAGACCAGCTTGGGGAACATGGTGAAACCCTGTCTCTATAAAAATATGAAAAATTAGCTGGGTGTGATGATGTGCGCCTGTAGACCCAGCTACATGGGAGACTTGCGGGGAGGACGGGTCACCTGAGCCTGAGAGGTAGAGGCTGCACTGAGCCATGATTGTGCCATTGCACTCCAGCCTGGGTGACAGAGTAAGACCCTGTCTCAAAAAAACAATGTGATGCTAATATCAGTTTGGACCTATGATATGCAATTCGGGTGTGCCTAACAACTAGAAAAATAGGGCCTTTAAAAATTTATGAAAATTTAAGGGGCACGCTGAGAAAGCTCAACCCAGGTTCACTGCTGATAGGCCTCACTGTACACATGCGGTGAATGGGAGCATAAAAGTGGCAATACAGGTGTTTGCCCTCTGTTAACTGTATGCCTGGCAAAGTGTCATTTTCATGCGTTATCTTATCGAATCCTACACAAAAATTCTCTAATACGAGAATAATTATTACTCCCACTTACTGATGAGGAAACTAAATTTTAGGAAAGGTTAAAAAATGTATCTACTGAAAAGTAACTAAAGTTTTAAAACCAGGCCTCAAATCTAGGCTTGAATCCATAAAGTGATTTTTTAAAACTATTATTTGATATGGTTTGGATGTTTGTTCTCTCCAAGTCGCATGCTGAAACGTGATCTCCATTGTTGAAGGTGGGGTCTAGTGGGAGCTGTTTGGGTCATGGGGGTGGATCCCTCAGGAATGGCTTGCTGCCCTACTTGGGAGGTAGTGAGTGATTTCTCACTCTATTAGTTATTGCCAGATCTGCTTGTTAAAAAGCGCCTGGCACATTATCTCTGTATCTCTCTCTCTCTTGCCAAATGACATGCCTGTTCCTTCCCTTTGCCTTCTACCATGAGTAAAAGCTTCCTGAGACCCTCACCAGAAGCAGATGCTGGCACCATGCTTGTACAGCCCGTAGAACTGTGAGCCAAATAAACCTCTTTTCTTTATACATTACCCAGTCTCAGATGTCTCGTTATAGCAATGTAAAATATACTAACACATTACTTATGTAAATAATTATCAAACGTACTGAGGCAAGATTCTGTAAAGCAACTTTTGAGGCGCTATGCTCTTAACCTAGTACAGAGCCCAGGGAGATTGGGAATACACTTGATGAGCATCTGCGATAGCACTGCATTCCCAGTCTACCCCCCTGGAAGAAGCTGCTTTATTCTTTCTGTGTGTCTCTTCTCTTGTTTACCCGAGACACCTATTGGGATCCTGCCAAGAGATTACACTACAAACAGGAGAGAGCCATTTCTAAGCCCTCCCCACCCATCCACCTACCATCGCCATGTTATTCCCCTGGTGGATCAGATGGGCGTGTGGCTTAGCATCTGCTGTCTATTCTGTTAGATCAGGATCCATTAGTAGGATCTGCTCGTAGTATCCAAGCAGTGGACAAGCCGTGAAACCAGTGGGAGAGATTGGAATTAATGAAATGAGATGCGATGGGATGGGAAGGAATGCAAAGGGGCATGTGTGAGTCCATGTAAGGCATTTCCAGAGGAATTCCAGAAATGTTTGGAGGAAGTTTTGCAGAAGAATAGAGTCCCTGGATTAACTGTTGGGAGCAAGACCTGTATATTTTACTCATTATGGCTAATTAGCAAGATATAATGGAGGGGAGTTAAATTAGTTTTAGCAATAAAGGCTGTCAAGTGATTGTAAACTTCTAGCAACTGGAGATAGAGAGAAAAATAATTTTTACAAATAGTATTAGTCCATATGTATCAGGAAAATGGAAGGAAGGAAATGCAAAAAGAGATATGGAAGCAACAGAAGCAGCAGAAAATTAAGACCATGAAAAAGGCAATCAATAAGTTGCAAGTAAACAAGAATTTTAATAAAATTGCTGGATGGGAGGGATAGGAAACTGATATCAAGCTATTTCTTATTGCTTAAACTACACACACATAGACACACACAGAGACATACACGTATATATTTTAAGTAACCAAAAGTATATTATAATCAGTCTTATTTTACAGTGTTTTTCAGATGTTCATAAATAATCCATCTATCATCTGTGTTTGTCAATTGATGCAAAGAAGATTTCTATGTCTTATTATAAACATCTTTTGCCAGGCTGGTCTCAAACTCCTGACCTCAAGTGATCCACCTGCTTTGGCCTCCCAAAGTGCTGAGATTACAGGCATGAGTCACCATGCTGACCGCCTTTTTTCAGAATTTTGAGGCCCCTAATGAGCAGACCAGGTTTGTGGTAGTTTTTACAGAAGGCTGCTTGGGCCAGCTTATTTTCGCCTAAAGATAGTAGATCTGCAGCAGTATGTAACTTCAACTGCTCACTTGGATAAAACTGTAATTGTCTGGACAGAATCGTGAGGCTTTCACAATGCTTACACCTATCCTGAAGGAATCAAGCCTTTGATAAAGTCAGTATGGACTCTTGGTCATGGAAACAGCTTCAGCTTTGGTGATTAGTGTGCACTGAAGGACCAGCCATGGCTAGCACACATGATTCTCCTATGTGAAGGGTGTTTTGGATGAAGTGTCCATGCTGAGTAGCCAAATGCTATGGATACCTGATCATAGACATGGGCAGCTGATGACCAGAGCCTCATGTTTCTTGAGTAGAAACATGTTGGGGCTTAATGTCAACCAGAACAGCTGCACTGAAACTTTCTTGGCAATAAGTGAAGGTATAAAGTAACTATTTTTTAAGGGCTTAGGGAAGATATTAATAAAAACCAGCCTTCGATTTCAAAGATGCATGCAAAATGATGCTGCCATTCCTGAGTGAGTAAGTGGATAATATTATTTGGGACTGACCCTTGTGGCCACACATAAAACCACTATGAACAGACCCTGGCATCAATGCCTTGGGGGGGGGGGGTGACACCATGCCCAGCACATCCCTCGGCCTTCCATGGAACTGGCTTATTTACAGGATGGCTGAGCCATTTCTTTTTTGACAGCATCATTCCAGCACATCCTGACAACTCGAGCAGCTTCTCAGCTGCTACAGTGCTCCAGGCTTGTTTGCAGTGAATTCTTGAAGAGTTTCATGAGATCACTCACCTTTGGACTGTTTACCTTCTATCATTTCAGAAGGGAGATGTTTGAGCAAACAAACAGCATTTATTATTCTCACTACTCCTGAGAAATTGAGTGAATTTTCACCTGTTTTGGATTAGACTCCCAAATGTGGCTATTGAGGTTTTCCTCCCGTTCATCCCATCTTGGAATAAAAAATATCAATTACACTAATGGCATTAAACTGAGAGAGCATGGCTGTAGCTGCCCAAGCCCAGTAGAAACAAACTGCTTTTCCTCTATGCGTGCCACAAACAGGCCTCATTTGCTGTTTTCTTGTCAGTGTAACTTGTAAAATGTATGTATGTTTTTTCTTAATTATAACTGCCATTTATTAAGCATGTGATGTGTAACAGATGCCTCTTACATAAACAATTCTGCAGTATGGAAAACTGAGAATTATTGAAGTTAAGTAATTTGTCCAAGTGCACAGACTTGGTGGTAAGTGCTGGAGGCCAAATTTGAAACCAGGTCTGTCTGTTCTGATTCTGGATTCTTTCCATAACACCATGCAGCCTTTCACATTTAGCTTTTTTCTCCTTCCTAAGAACTGATCATCTAAAGAGATACCTATAGAGGAGGAATCATTGAAGGAATAAAGGGAAGAAGGGAGGGAGAAACATTAGGAAAAGGAAAGAGGCATTACTTAAGTAATTTCACGTGCCTTTGAGGAACTCTTTCTAGCCATATATTCCTTTCCATTATAGATGCTAAGGGAACGATTAAATGCACCCCACTTCAATTCATGGGAATAAAATACATGCTCAACGAAGCCCTTTGCATCCATAACAACTTTATGATTCCATTATCCAGATCATTTTATTTTCAGTCTGCTGGCTTGTTCATAAAGGTTCATAGCAAGAATTTTATTACAGTACAGTCAAAGAGAAATGTATTGAGGCAATCCAATCCATCTAGATTTTTATTTCAGAAATGCGATATATATATCTATACATCAAATAATCAAATAAGAGAGATAAGTCTCCATTTTCCCTTAATGAGTCACCCTGTGATGCATGCATTTTCCACTAATACACACCAGATACCATTTTGAAAATGTTACCATAAATCCATTTCTTAAAAATTCACCTATTTGCCATTAAGAAGTTGGCACCAGACACCATTCTACAGAATAGCTTTTCCAAATATAAACCTAAGAGCAAGATAACCTTAAACATTCTAGACGTGACCTGATCATTTACCAGTACTTGAGAAAACAAAACCAAATACCATCTTCTGGTCTTACCAATGAATAGAAAGGAAAAAAAAAGCTGAAAATTACTGAAAAAGAAATGCTGGGCAGTGATTCTTATATACATATATGCACACACACATAAATATATATATATACATTTATATATTTATATATTTTTATGAATTTAGATATCTATATATTATATATTTATATCTAAATATATCTAAATATATAAATAATATATATCATATATAATATATTTAGATATCTACTGTATCTTATATATTATATATCTAATATATAATATATTTAGATATCTAATATATAATATATTTAGATATCTAAATATATATATTTACATATAATTTCATTTAGAGGACATAAAACCGTGAGGATGCTGTCCTCATGGACTATGTAATGGCCATTTTTGTTTCTATTCAAGTTCAAATAGACAAAGAGTATAAATAACAGACATATATCTCCTGGAATATTCTGTAGGAACTACAGTGAAGTATCCAAATATCCAGTTTTAAAAAGTGTGTAATGAAATTTCAACTACTTTAACTCTTTAGGATAAGTTTCTAAACCTTTAACCAGAATTTCTCTCTAAATATCCCTTATTGCCTTGAATGCATACAAAGATGTAAAAATTAAAGAAAAGCAAACAAGAAGATTGGCTTTTTCCATTTTGGAAATTTAAAGAAAAAAATAGCAAAATCTAATAATCTCGCTTTAATTATTTTCAGTTTCATCAATAGATAACATATCCGCACAATAGATGAAGCACTGTCTGATTTTCGAACCCAGGGCAGAAGTTTCAGTGCCTCTCAAGTTTGCCAGGGATCTAAATTATGAATGATTACAATGTGTAGGGAGCAGCATCTGTGCAAATTGTTGTTCCACACATCGTGTTTCTTAGCCCAAGTGGCCCATTGTCACCATGGGCAACAAGGACCTTGACAGGAGATCCAGAAGGTCTCTGGAGTTCTTCTAACATGCTTTTCTAACCATACCTAGAATTTGAGAAAATGCCAGAATCATACCAAGCCTCTATATCACATTAGTTCTGACTTTCTTCATCTGGCTTCCTATAATGACAATGCATGAACTGTCATCAGGCTGTTAGAAAGAGCTTTCATTCCAGTGAACCCTCATGTGGTTGTGCCCATTGTCTAAGTGCATGATTAGGGACACATGCTTTTTGATCATTTTGTAAGTGGATTTTGTCTTAATCAGAAGCTTGAACTTTAATTTAAATCACTTCTCAGAAATGACCACCAACATAAAAGTAATAAATAAATGCTGCTGTCTTCTTAAAAAACTAGGATATAGATAAAATGAAAACATAGTAACATAATGTAGTCTGAAGGTCTTGAAGTGTTTTCTGTTGAGATTTCTATACATGATAGATAAGTTAGAATTATATCTTTTGTACAATTGCAGAAGCCAATAATGTTGTTATTTTCTGCTTCACCAATACATAAAACAAAGAAGTCAGAAATTAAGAATTATTTAGATTAAGAAATAAATTATTTGCATTGAAAACATTCTTCTATTTTTATATATAAAACAAATGTTTAGTTTGTGTTCTTTCATGCAGACGTTGAATTTCAAGGCTAATTTTTTTCTCACCATTATGAACAACACGCTAACATTATTCCTGTTGCTAGGAGATGACTATTTCTCAAATAAGATCACATGTCTTCCTTTTGTATTAAATGTAGCAGAAAAAAATATATGCTAACACATATTTTCTCCAAAAACTTAAAGCAGAGGATTCTTTATGCTATATTACTACATTTTATTATATTTAAGCTTGAGTTAAAGAAAGATAGCAGAAGACTTCAAAAATTGTGCATGGTTTTGATCAGAGTTATATAAATTTGCTACAGAGGAAATTATTTTATGATACATTATTAAAATTATTTTAAGTATTTTTTTAAAAAATGGACAGAGGCTTATCCATATTAGAAATACCAGGTCATTCAAATTTTGCGTTTGCTAAATAAGCATAGGTCTCATAAATAGATATGAAGAGTGTGATGGACACAGCTCAAAGAATAAACTTACAGGAGCCTGACAGTTGTCTTCTGAGAGCTAGAACCTTCTTAGGACTTATTCTTGATATCATTGACAGTCACCTGTTAGAAACGATTGTTAACTGGAGTTTTTTTTCCATCATTTTCACTAACTTGTTATATGATATTGCATTGCCTTCTATCTAAGTGGATGCCGTTTTCCTCATTCTCTAATGAGAAAGTTGGAATGGCTCTGTCTAAACCTTCTTATCGAAATAAACTTGTAAACTCTGTGATGCACTTTGGATTTGTGTCCCCATCCAAATCTCATGTAGAATTGTAATACCCAGTGTTGGAGGTGGGGCCTGGTGGGAGATGATTGGATCAAGGGGGTGGATTTTTTCCCTTGCTGTTCTCATGATAGTGAGTGAGTTCTCATGAGATCTGGTTGTTTGAAAGTGTGTTGGATAGTGAGTGAGTTCTCACGAGATCTGGTTGTTTGAAAGTGTGTTCAATAGTGAGTTCTCACGAGATCTGGTTGTTTGAAAGTGTGTTCAATAGTGAGTGAGTTCTCACGAGATATGGTTGTTTGAAAGTGTGTTCAATAGTGAGTGAGTTCTCACGAGATATGGTTGTTTGAAAGTGTGTTGCACCTCCCCACTTCTCTCTTCAGCTCCAGCCATGTAAATCATGCTTACTTCCCCTTTGCTTTCTGTCATAATTAAGTTTCCTGAGGCCTCCCAAGCCATGCTTCCTGTACATTCTGTGTAACCATGAGCTAAGTAAACCTCTTTTCTTTATAAATTACCCAGTCTTAGGTATTTCTCTATAGCAGTGTGAGAACAAATTAATATACTTTGATATACAGATAAATGAAGATTTTTGCTAATTTCATTTAGAGGACAGACAATTGTATAGCTTGGGCCAGGATATGTGAAAACAGGAAATAAAGAATGTTTTATAACTTTAGTATGGTGTACCCTTGTGTGTGCATGTGTGTTTGTGTGTATTATTAGCCAGCTCACTATGAGGACAGCTTTTTCCTTAAAAATAATAAAATATGATTGTCAGGGATTTAAAATTGCCAGTTTCAAGTTTTAATCCCTCCCTTCCTTTCCTCCTTCCACCCCTCCCCTCCCTCCTCCCCTCCTCCCTTCCCTCCTCTCCCCTGCACTTACCTCTCCTTCCATCCCCTCCCCTCCCCTCCCCTCCCCTCCCCTCCCCTCCCCTCCCCTCCCCTCCCCTCCCCTTCCTTTCCCTTTATACTAGCCCAGTTAATGTTTTTTTTTTTCTTTTTTTTCATTCCACAGTTGAAGGTATTGGGTGAATATAGTAAAATTTGAAGGTCTTTGAATTGTTTTTCCTAACTGTTACATCTACTATCCTTCTATTAATGTTTCTAAGGCTCCTTTAATAAAAAATAAAAATGAAACAACTAAAACAATGAAAATATCACAACGATTGTTAAACCATGAGAGAAACTTAATGGACTCATTTGGCAAAAGAAATAGGAAGGCCCTACAAATTAATGAGGGATTTCCAGAGTAGATAAAATAAGGTTAATAGCAAATTCAAGAGGACATGCTGCCAGGAATGAGTGCTACAAGTGGGTGGAGAGATATGTAAAGAGAAAGAAAATGGGATAATATCCTACTTAAGATTATTTTGATAAGAAGAGTTAGAATAAAGGTCTTTTAAAGTAGTTTTTTTCTTAGATATTTTTATAGAAAACCAGAAAATACAGATAAAAAGACAACAATTTATTGAGTTAGAATTGAATTATTATAACTTGAGAGTAAAATATTAGTATTTTGTATGGAAATGCTGAATAGATTAAAAAACAAATGTGAACTATAATAAAAACATATTTGAACCAATTTAAAAAATTTCATTTATAACACATTATGATTATATCTGACGTAGTTCTCATATGTAAGTTTGGAATGATTTTATCTCCTCAAGGTAATAACAATAATAAATGTTGCTATCTATTTCACACAGTAATTATACTTCAATTAGTATTTTAATTTGTTACTTAAGCCTGATGATGTCAACTTATTTTAATATTATGATACATGCATGCTAAGAATACCCTTTTATTTAAATGTGTTCCTTTTTCCATTTAATAGAATTATAGGTAATTATAGAATTACAGCTAGTTTCAAGAACTTAAAATATGTCAGGAACATGAATCCCCATTTTACACATGAGACAATTGAGAAACAGACATGCCTGAGGTTACACTGTCAGTCAATGGGAAAGCCAGAACATCCACCCAGTTTGTGGCTGATAGACCGTGACTTCAACATTACCCTCTGTTGCCTCTCACTTTTTACCACTATTTGTAGAAAATTTGAATCAGAATTTTAGAGAACTACAATGCTGAATTCAAAGTTTTTAACAAATTGCAAGATATTTTGGATTGAGACTCAAATTCTTCAAATGCTGTATTTAAATTTTGTATAAGATGATATTTTGTGTGATCTCTTTGTAACATAATATCAAAATCTGTTATAGTAGGTGGTGAAAATTAATTTATTATCTAAATATACTTTTGTATTGGAGGATAGAATACCTTAAGAGCATTTTAATATTGGGATTAACTGTGTAATGGAGCTTTTATGTTTTGTGGATATATCTTTTCCTTTGGAACAGCTAATTACTTGTCTGTCATAGTTTGGAATGTTTTCACTCAGTCCTTGAATTTTTGTGCTCAAGTTGCAACAATTAAATATACTAGTCTAAGTACTAACTTAACACACTACCCCTTCCTCTTGTTATTTTCAAGAGTTATTTCTTTTTTTTGAAAAAAATAATTCTTTCTTCAAATGTATGGCACAGCACTGTTCTCCTTGATATTTCAATATACGAAAGTCAACATTTTTGCTAGCTTTCTCTGCGTTACAAAAATGTGCAAAGAGGCACATTTAAAATCCCCTGATAGTACGGTTTCCAGTATTAATAATCTTGTCAAATGTAGGTTCAAACATGGGAGATAGGCTTTTACAACTCATCTATGAATATATCAATGGGCCAAAAATGTAATCTCATCAAGATTATTTTTAGAGTCTAATTAATCTTTTGACAGATCCTACCATAGGTGGATTACCAGTAGTACCAGTTCCAACACGAGTCCTATGATTTCTTATATTTTTAATGTTAATGTATTAACTCAACATTTTGGGGGACTTTTGAGCAGCAGAGACTGGTTAATTATGAACTATCTTTTCTTCATGGGGTAAACAAGGGCTAAGGATCAGGCTTTCCCTTAACTTCAGTAAATTCAAAACAAAATTGGGCTTTATAAGGTTCTTCGCTTAGTGTTCTTCAGTGTTGAATGTCCAATTATTATTTACCCTTCTCTAAATCCAGCTATTGGATAGGAGAATTTCCACAATTTCTTGTTTTGCTTCAGCACCAAGGGATTTTTGAGTGCCACTCAAATGGGGACACAGTTCTGAATTACTGCAAATGAATAACTGGAAGCTTTTATAGAAAATCATGGCTATTGCTATTCTGTTCTGGAGACTGAAGTGTACTCATCATCAATATGTCTGGTGCTATTTTTAGGGTGTTCTTCCACATTGTGTAATTTCTAAACAGACATTAAAATATGTTTTATATTTATTCCTCTGTCTTTCACAAAATGCATAAATATAAAATACAATAATATATACAGCAATATCACTGGTGGAGTCAGCCTAATTGTGCTAACATAAACAATGTGATTACCATCATTGACAAAATAAATAAAACGGAACCAAATACTTAAAATTCCATGATTCATTATCAAAAAAGTATCTGATAGTTCAAGTTTGGTGGGGGAAGAATTTCCCATTCCGTTTTATGTTGTGCATGGCAATTAAAATAAAATAGCACAGCAATTATTCCTAAGAATCTGAAATGTCATATTACAATGAAACATTCAAACCTTATAAGGTCAGAACTATTTTATTTTAGGAGACTGGTGTCAGCATAATAAAGACTAGTTAAGTCTTTTGATAATAAGGTTAAATATCAGCTAAAGTTTAATTTCCTTCTTATGAAGATTTTAAATTAATAATGGATAAAATGAAACCACATTCTAGGGCTGCATTATTTACAGAGACTCTGGTTAAAAAAAAAAAAAGATGGGGGCTGGCCGAGTGCAGTGGCTCACGCCTCTATTTCCAGTCTTTTGGGAGGCCGAGGCGGGTGGATCACCTGACGTCGGGAGTTTGAGACCAGCCTGACGAACATGGAGAAACCCCATCTCTACTAAAAATATAAAATTAACTGGGAATAGTGGTGTATGCCTGTAATCCCAGCTACCTGGGGGACTGGGGCAGGAGAATTACTTGAACCCAGGAGGCAGAGGTTGCGATGAGCCGAGATTGCGCCATTGTATTCCAGCCTGTGCAACAAGAGTGAAATTCCATGTCAAAAAAAAAAAAAAAAAAAAAAAAAAAAAAAAAAAGCGGAGGGAGGAGGCTCTGGAGACAGACTATGTGGGTTTGAAACCTGCTATCATCATTTGGAGATGGCACTAAATGGTGCCTTTTGATACCCTGCCTTCTGAACTTTTGATGCCTATCCAAGTTCACAGACTGTACTACTTCTTATGAAAAGTAATGTGAAAGATCTCCGCATGAGTAACTTACTAGATGGCACGAGGCTTCCTTTCCCCTAGGAAGCCTCTGCCATCTCGCACACCATGTGAAGTGATCTAGAAAGAAGAGCACAGTACAGAACATCAGTTCTCAACCTGACCACTGCATACCTCAATATCGATTTGGAAGGATATTTAGAAAAATATATGCATAGATACCACCTCAGATATGCTGAATCAGAATTGAGGGTGGAGGTGTGGCGGTGGTGAGAATCTGTATTTGAACAGCACACAAAGATAGATTAAAGAACCCCTCAGTTCATTCTGATAAACACTTGGGAACCCTCATTGTCACCTAGTGTTGAGTCAGAAAAATTCCTTTTGCATTTATCTTTACAATTTACTAGCCTTCCAACTCTTAACTTCCTTTCTTATAATACATACTTGTGTTATTGGGAAGGTGGGAATCCTCAGTCTTTTGTTGTCTTGGTAGAAAGATTTCTGCTAAGAGATAATTCAGCCAGAAATAAAAATTTACTGAAGGAAAATAGAGACCAGAGAGTTTATATAGGGAGAAACAGTACGCTCTGAAAGATGAAGCAGAGTGGGCTGCTGAAACAGAATGAGACGCTGCAGGCTGGGCGTGGTGGCTCACACGCCTGTAATCCCAGCACTTTGGGAGGCCGAGGCGGGCAGATCCCGAGGTCAGGAGATCGAGACCATCCTGGCTAACACGGTGAAACCCCGTCTCTACTAAAAATACAAAAAAATTAGCCGGGCCTGGTGGCGGGCGCCTGTAGTCCCAGCTACTCGGGAAGCCGAGACAGGAGAATGGCGGGAACCCGGGAGGTGGAGCTTGCAGTGAGCTGAGATCCGGCCACTGCACTGCAGGCTGGGCAACACAGCGAGACTCCGTCTCAAAAAAAAGAATGAGACACTGCAACCCCAGAGTTCTGCAATGGGTTTTATGATGGCGGAATTTTTCTTGAAGTTTCCACCTCTGTCTTAAGTCTCTGCCTTTTTTGGTCTAGTTTTCCCACTTCTGCCTTGAGTCCCTGCCTTTTCCCCCCTAGTGCCCACCCCAGGCTTGCGGGATCATCCCTTACTATTAGTTGGTGCAGGTGCATGGGCTTGTTGTGGCATGCAGATTCCACTTAGTGACTGCATTGCTCATTACGGCCACCTCAGGAAGGTTGTGTAGCAGTCAAATCTATACTTAGTGCACTTGTGTATGTCTTAGGCATTTTCTCCTTTGCCCTCTTCCCCTCCTTACCACCACGTAGCTGGCTCCATTCTGACATGTTAACTGCAGAGTGAGTGATTACTGGATGTCTTACGGAGCGTTTCCTTCTACATAGGTATTTCCCCTCCTCTCTGTTCATACCTAGCATGCACATTTTGGGTGGTCTCTGGAGTGTTAAGTTTTCCAGACCTTCCTTTTCTCAGGGGCTTCCCCGGTCCTGCTCATGTTGAACTGTTTTCCTACTCTAACACATTGAAGAGTAGTTGTGGGAGCATGAGATGAATTTCATATTAACTGTGTTGTACAGGACTTGACCCCTGGTAGAGTTTCTAAAATAGAAATTGCTTTCATAGTTGTTTTCATCAGCAACACTTACGAGATAGGGATTATAAATAATTACTCACTGGGCCTGGGTATGAAGGGGTTACATTCTTGCCCAAAAAATTATTTCCCTGCAACCACTGTGGAAGTTGGGGTTTTTGTCGTAAATCCTGATTTCTCATTTCCAGTTAGATCTTTATACATAGCCAAAAATATATACATAGCCATATATATATCTTTATGTATACATATTTACAAAAGTTGAAAAATCATATAAAAACATGTTATGTTTTCATAGGTTTCTATTTGGTATACTATTTGTGTATTAATAGTTTGATCTATTTATTCAAGTCAAACCATTCCATTTTCTACTTTTTAATCGTATGGTTTGACTAACTTATTTTGCAGTGTTGTAAGCAAATCATTTATTATAGCACCAATTTTTTATCAATCAACTTTTAGTATACCTATATGATTCCCTAGCTCTCAGTCATTTCTGGGAAAGGTTGCCAGTTCTGCAGGTGAAAGTATTACTGTATTAGTCCATTCTCATGCTGCAAATAAAGACATACTTGAGACTGGGTAGTTTATACATAAATAGAGGTTTAATGGACTGACAATTCCACATGGCTGGGGAGGCCTCACAATCATGGCAAAAGGTGAAAGAGGAGCAAACTTACGTTGTACATGGTGACAGGCAAGAAAGCACGTGCAGGGGAACTCCCTTTATAAAACCACCAGATCTTGTGAGATATATTCACTATAATGGAAACAGCACAAGAAAGACCCAACCCCGTGATTGATTTACCTCCCTCAGGGTCCCTCCCATGACATGTGAGGTTTATGGGATCTATAATTCATGGTGAGATTTGGGTGGGGACATAGCCAAAACCTATCAGTTGGCATACATCTGATTTTACATAGCAATTATTCTGAGATACAGAAGAATATTTGCAGATGGAGGAGAGAAGAACTTTTTATTGTGATGGTGGTTGTAATTTAAGATGGACAAAATGGAAACTAAAGATTTACCCTCAAAAAACTGAGAAGGTGATGAGCTGAGCCCTCATACCCTTATGAGGTTTTTTCCTTTGCTTCTGGAGTCGGTCTTATTTCTCACTTCAATTTTTATTGTGTTTCATGCTACCTACCAGCGACTTGTCACTTTTATCCATGAGGCTGCTGGGTTCCTATTTCTAGGGTAATGACACAGCCACACACATTCCCAGAAATGTGTCTGACAACTCTTCTCCTTTATGTAGGATTAAGAAGCCCTAGAATCATTAAAAATAAAATAAAACGTACTATATGATTAAATTCTTATTATATCTTCTCTTCTCAGAGGGCACCCACCGTGCAATTTGTATTCTATGCATTTCCTTACTGACTTTGTGTAAAGTATTAATTTTAGGAATTAAATTATCTTTCAGTTTTCTTAAAGACACATATCCCTGCACTAGGTTTTTGTATGGACTTATTAATGGTGGCTTTTTTTAAAGAGCTGACTATATTCTTAAGTTATTCCTGAAGCATTGTCAATAATATTTATGGTTATCCTGCTGTTCTGTGGCTTACATCTCTATGTGTCTTACTTTTCATTTTAAAGCACATTTGACTGCGATTTTCAGGACAACTCTATGCAACAATTTTTGAGAAGGATAACACTTATTTTTGTTTTTTTGTTCTTTTATGTGTGCTATATCCTCAAGCACGCAGAATTCCCATATCCTCTTCACTCTTCATTCAACCCTCAAAAGCTGGTATAATCAGGGACCAAACTGTCCAGCATGGCAGTAGCTTGACCACTTACTAACCATGCAGCTGGGAACAAGCTTTTCACTTCTCTGAGTCTTAATTTCTACATGTACAAAATGAAGATAATAATGGCATGCATTTCATGAAAGTGCTTAATAAATATTAATTATTATTACCCTCAACTCTTTAATTCACCCTAGAATGCACACGACTGATTCAGACACCTTGTGATAAATATCCCAGTAAATTTGCAAGACTTTCCTGCAAAGCAGAAACTCCCAAAGGCAGCTCTTGATGCATCCACCAGCCACTTGAGAGATGAGTCTGAAGGCTGCAGTTTGGTTTTTGAAACTCTCTGAAGTCTCATCTCAGAAATGTGATGATACAGTTCATCCTCACATTAGCAGTCTATCTCTCTCTGGTCAAAATTGTGTTGAGTTATTCCTGACTTGATTCCATCCTGACACTCAGAGAACAATTTCATCCTCCCAGTCAGGTGTGGCATTGAATTCCAAGAGGCCAGTTGTTCTTCTGTCACTGAGTTGCCCCAGCAGTGTCACTCAGCCCTTGTTGTCCCTTTTGCCAGAGCTGCAGTTTTAGTTTCCATTTTCCTCTCACCTTTGATACTGGTGAAGTGGCTATGTAGTCTGGAGTATAGACCCTGGGGTTTGTTATCTCCCACCAAGAAAGAATTAAGGACATGGACACATGTGGGTTGGTTAAGGAGTGGAAAGTTTAATACACAGAAGAAAGGAGTGAGGAGAGCAGCTCCTTGCAAGAGAGATGGACAGACATACAAAAAGCAGGGAGATGGTAGACTGCAGCAGATTTTATAGGCAGGCTGGAGAAGGCAGTGTCTGATTTACATAGAACTCACAGATTGTTTCCATCAGGTATGACGTTTACATAGCGCGGGGAAGGCTGGCTGCCCCACCTTAATCTTATTATGCAAATGGGCTTTCCAGTTGATCAGTGCCATCTTGTCTGTTCTTTACCGTACACGTGGCTGACAAAGAGAAGGGAAGATGGAGCCGCCATCTTGAACATGTCTAGTCCCTGGTTCCTGCAGGCATTCACTCATACAAGCTCCTAGCTTGCTTTTCTATGTCTGTATCTCAACTTTACAGGCTGCTCTTTGTTAGAAAATAACTTGTTAGACAATAATTTTCATTAAAGAAGAAAGCCTTACTGAGGACTACCATAACCCTTACTATATGCCTAAGTGATTTCTTCTTAACTCCTATGTCACTAGGACACCCTCTAAACTGATCCATTCCTGAAGGTTTATCCCATGTTTTTAAAGTTTGCTAGGGCTGCCATAATAAAGAAACAAAGACTGAGTAGCTTAAACAACAGAAATGTTTTTCTCACAGTCCTAAAGGCTGGAAGTCCAAGATCAAGGTGCTGGCAGAGTTGGTTTCCTACAGGCCTCTCTCCTTGACTTGGAGAGGGCTGCCCTCCTGCCATCCCTTCTTCATATGATCTTTTCTTTATTGGTGTACCCCTGGTGCCTCTTTGGGTGTCCTATTTGCACTATAAGACACCAGTCAGGTTGAATTAGGGCTCACCCCATGACCTCATTTAACTTTACTTACCTCTTTTAATACTCTATCTGCAAATACAGTCACATTCTAGTCCTGAGAGTGTGAGCATCCACGTATGCATTCTGGGGCATTGGGGAAAGAAGGCATTTAGTCTGTGACACCCTTGTAATACCTTGTTCGCACTTTATCCCAGTGATCTTCCTGAAACAGGATACTCATCCTGCTAACCATCTGATTTGAACTGTTTGCTGTTCCACAATTGTCTTTAGGTTATTTCCCCATTACTTTGCATAGTGCATGGGAGCTGGCCTTCATAGCTTCTTTAAATGAACTAACTGAGACTGCCTGGGATGTGCACTTAGAATTGTTAGTCTGTGAAGAAGCTCCTGAGGAAGGGTCCTGTGATCTGCTGACAGAGTCTGTAATAGAAGCAGGAGGCAGAGTTGCAGCACCACATTGCATAGAGAGAAGTTACTAACCCTCATGCAGCCTCTGACTAATTTTCCGGCCTCTGTCTCACCACTTCCTCCTTTTTCCTGACTCTAATAAGTATTGCAGCATCCTCTGTATGTGCCATTGTCTTTTGGTTGTCCTTGATTTAGCAAATGTTACTTTTTTACTGGAGAACTTTTTTCCTCCTCTTCCTCTTCCTCCTTTGCCTAACTCCTTCTCACTTTCAAGTTTCAATTCACATTTTACCTTTTCTTTGGAGCTATCCTGGTCTTTTTTTCTGACTATAATCCTATGTGCTCAAATTAATATCTATCTCAGCAAGTATTCATGTGTAATAAAACTGCTAGCTTATTTATTTGTATTTCTGAAGATAGCTTAACCTTGCTTCATTCAGCAAAAATGTTTTACCCTTAAGAGAAACCCCATGTGTTTGATAAGTGACTGGTTTGAACCATTTCTCATATATGTGTGGCTACAAGGTAACATTCACACATTGTTTTCTGTAACAAGGAAAGAATCAGTCAGAATCAGTAAGAGATAACAACCTAAAGGTGTTGTCCATACATAATTTTGCCAACATCATCTGGGACAAAACACCCCTAACTGTGGGTAAACTATTCACTAGATATTAAATCCAAGTGTACCCAAGATTATAGAAGTAGCTAAATTCCTGCTTTTAATCCTAAAACAGAGTATTAAATTCAATCAATAATTTTAGTTCTATAGTGATTCTCTTTGGTTAAGTAACCAATGTCAATGACTAGGATGATATGGAGACATTTATAACAGGTTTTCTTTGACCCACTTTTCAAGAATAAATAGTTATATATAGACCTCAGTTGAGTTTTAACAGAAAACCACTCAACACACTGCTACATCTAGATCCCTGTTTTATGCAAGCATTGCAAATCTATACAGGACCAAACTCCGATATGAATTATGAATAATTGACTTCAAGGAGAGATTTATACCTAGTAAAATTCCCCTTCTCGCTTTTGCTATTGAAACTTGTAATGGCAAATTAAAACTACTTTAAAACTATGACAGAAGTCAAGATGAGTTTTTGCTCTACATGGTAAACAGGATTGATTCTTAATGAAAAAGTTAACTGTTTAAAGGATGTAATTGAAATGCATACCTCAGAGCACTGCATATAGGTAATTAGTGATGTCAGGTTATCTGTTACTGTTTTTTGCTGTTAAACTCATGCCCCTTATGTGATAAATGTATATAGGAACTAAATTATATCATCAGCTTACTGGAAAGCTTATAACTATAACCCATAACTGTATTCAGAGGTAACTTTCTGTCAAGGAGTATTTGTATTTTTCATGGAAAAGATGCCTTAGCTTGGGTTCTAAAGGCCTGTTATATTCTTAACAGTTTATTCATTATCTTTGCTGAGGAGTGAGGCAAAGATGTTTATGTACAGATGTTTACTTCTTTTTCCCTTTGTAGTTAGTGCCTCTGGGCTTTTAAGTATTGATGATTTTGCACTACCTACACTATTTTTCTATTGTATATTTGAAAAAGACACAGTACTTCAGTGGGTGTTTTACTTCATGGTTGAATCTTCTTAATGTTTCTGACAAAAGGGAGGAACACTGCTGGGAAGTTGCATTTCTATACTTCATGTGCTGAAACAGTGACAAGACTAGGATTGTGTGTGTGTTTTTTTTTTCTTTGAGACAGAGTCTTGTTCTCTCACCCAGGCTGGAGTGCAGTGGCACCATCTCGGCTCACTGCAAACTGTGCCTCCCGGGTTCAAGCGATTCTCCTGCCTCAGCCTCCCGAGTATCTGGGCCTGCCTAATTTTTGTATTTTCAGTAGAGACTAGGTTTCAACATATTGACCAGGCTGGTCTTGCACTCCTGACCTTAAGTGGTCCACCTGCCTTGGCCTCCAAAAGTGCTGGGATTATGAGTGTGAGCCACTGCACCCTGCCAGGACTATTTCTAAAAACCTGAATCTTAAGTATAATGATGCCTTACATTTTAGTGGTGCAGAAAATAATGAAAAGCTAATGCTCTTGATTAATATCATTACATATTAATAACAGCTAATTAACTTTCAATTGAAGCATTGCAGCTGGATTATATGATCTTTGCATAAATTTTGCCATAATAAAAGTGACCTACATGTTAATACATTTTTGCTTTAATCGTTCTTAGTAATTAATTCACTCACAGAAATATGCTGCTTGTTTAGAGAGATGTCCTTAATGCAATAATACGATCTTGATTCAGATAAGTTAGTATATGCTTTGTTATAAAAGAATGAAGCAGGGAATTTGCAGTCATTTGCAACAATAATTCACAAATTAGTGTTTTATAGCAAAGAAATAACATTTCATAATTGATTACAATCCTAATAATTTTAAAGGAACCTAGAATCAAATACTATTAACCTATTAATTATGTAAATATAACACTGAGAATTAGATACTGGACAGATATGTGAATGTGACAAAGAAGAGAAAAGCAAAGAGATATACAATTGTGGAATAAATGCTTAGCCACGAATATCAGAAATTTAAGAAGAGATTCATTGAATTCTAAAGAGAAAACTAAGGAAGATATTAGAGCCTTCAAAAAGGAAAAATCCCACAACATACCTACACTTTTCAATTGAACACAAAAGAGTATCTTCCTTGCTACTTAGAGTTAGTAATTATGGGCCCTCTCTTAACCCATGAATAACTGGGGTAAACTGCAAATAACTGACTGAATTCTAGAAGCCAGGGCAGAATTTTCAGTGCCTCTCAAGTTTGCCAAGGATCCAAGTGTTGAATAACTATCAAGTATTGAGTGTGGCACAAATTATTGTCTGGCATTTCGTGTTTCTTTGCCCAAATGTCAGTGCTGTGGCCATGGACAAACAGGACCCTGGAAGGAGATCCAGAAGATGTCTAGAGTCCCTCTGATGCAGTTTGCTAACCATATCTAGAACTTTGAGAAAATGCTGGAAGAATACACAGCTTCTTGGTTATAACTGTAGAGTCGGCTCTGAATTCCACCATCTGGCTTCCTCAATGACAATTAGAACCATCATCAGAGCGGTGGCATGCACCTGTTATCCCAACTACTTGGGAGGCTGAGGTTCAATGATCACTTGAGTTCAAGAGTTCAAGGCTGCAATGAGCTATGTTTGCACCATTACACTCCAGCCTGGGGGACAGGGAGAGATGCCATCTTTCAAAACAAAACAAAAGCAAAAACAAATAAAACATCATCAGGCTCCTACAAGAACTTTCATTGTCATCACCCCTCATTTGCTTGTGCCAGTTGTCAGGGTGCATGTTTAAAGAGACATGCTTTTCTATAATTTTGTAAATGGTTTCATCCGAATCAGAACCCTGCATTTTTATATAGAGTAGTATTTCTCAGTAATGACTATTGACATAAAAGCAAATAAGTGGTCTGATGCAGTGGCTCATGGCAGTAATCCCAGCACTTTGGGAGGTTGAGGCAGGTGGATCACGAGATCAGGAGATCCAGACCATACTGGCTAACACGGTGAAACCCCATCTCTCCTAAAAATACAAAAAAATTATCCCAGCATGGTGGCGGGCACCTATAGTCCCAGCTACTCAGGAGGCTGAGGCAGGAGAATCGCCTAAACCCGGGGGGCGGAGATTGCAGTGAGCCAAGATTGCACCATTACACTCCAGCCTGGGCAACAGAGCAAGATTCCATCTCAAAAAAATAAATAAATAAATAAAAATCAATGGTGCTGACCTCTTAACAGGTAAGAAATGGATGCCATAAATGCATAGGATTACAATGTAACTCTGATAGTCTAGAAATATTTTCTGGTGAGATTAATGCATATTAGATTACAGCCCTACATTTTAGTAGTAATATTGATACTTAATACTTTCTGTGATGTGCTTTAAGATACAGTTGTTATTATTGCTGTTTCACATGTGAAGACACTGAATTTAAAGACTGCTAAGGGACAGTCTGAGGTCAGCATTCTTTAAGGATATGCCTCCTTTCTCTCAAGTGAATTGCCATTGCATTCCCTGTGCCTTATGACATGAATATATAAAGAGATAGTTCCCCATTTGGATGAACCTCAAAATTAGCACGCCCCAAACGGATCTCACTAACCAGCTCTCTAGATGTGGTTCTAACTGCTGGTACTTTAGTTAATGGCACCACCATCCTTGCAAATATCTGAAACAGAAACCTGGAACCATCTGAGAAAACTCCTTGAACCCATCCCTATTAATCATCTCCCAAGACCTAACCAGCCATTAATGGACTTTTACTTTCTCTCCTCCTGTCTTGTTGCCACCATCATCTTTGATCAGGTCATCATCCCCAAGTTTCTTCATTCTTGCAGTAGTCTCCACATTTATTAGTTCTTTGTCTCTTGTCTCCCACATTTCTAATCCATCCTGCACAAAACTGCCAGAGTGAGCTTTCCAAAACAGAAATAAAACCAAATCATTCTCTGATAAATATACTTCAGTGTCTCCCTGTCCAAATGCCTCACCATGGCCCCAAGGCCTCGGATGACACTCCCCTTACTGACTTCTACAAGCATTTCTCCTAGAGACTTCCCTGGACTTTAAACAGTATGTCCTAGTGGTGTTAGATTTCTCATGGTCCTAACAAATGGAGCATGCCTTTTTCTTTGGTGTTTTCTCCAGTAGATGAACAACACGTAATACTAGGGGAAGCTTTCTGGAGAAATTATTTTCTAAATAGATGGGTATGATAGGTGTTTAGGAATTTCTTGGCAGACAGTTTTGGAGAGCATTTTGGGGAGGGTCAACACAATATGCCCAATATTTTAAGAAAAAAAGCGTGTAATATTTGAGGAATGAAGCTGGGAGTTATCTAAAAATGAAGGATTTTTTTTCCCTGAATTTATGCTATAAATAGAACACAAATCCATTCACTCAACAAATGCTCATTGAGTCAGATGAGTAGACTATGCAGTATTCTAGGTGCTGTGAATGTAGCAATGAATACACACACACACATACACACACACACACACACACACCATGAGCAGTCTATCCCTCATGGTTACCTTTCTTTCTTTTTTTCTTTTTTTTTTTTGATACAGAGTTTTGCCCTTGTTGCCTAGCCTGGAGTGCAGTGGCACAATCTCGGCTCACTGCAACCTCCACCTCCCGGGTTCAAGCAATTCTCCTGCCTCAGCCTCCCCAGTAGCTTGGACTACATGTGCATACCACCACACCCAGCTAATTGTTTGTATTTTAGTAGAGACAGGGTTTCACCGTGTGTCGTCCAGGCTGATTTCTAACTCCTGAACTCAGGCAATCTGCCTGCCTCTGCCTCCCAAAGTGCTGGGATTACAGGCGTGAGCCACCATGCCCAACCCTCTCATGGATCTTAAAGCGATCACACAAGTAAATGTGAAATTGCCACTGTAATTGAGATACATGTGAAGATGCCCATGGTTTTGTAACAGCCCATGATGAGACTAAATGTGGAGAGATCAGAGAATGCTTTTCTAAGGAAGTAAAATTGATCAGGAATTTATTTAAATAAAGACAAAAATGAATGAACTAAAGGTAAGTCCTATGAGCTTTGCATTTAAAATATACTCGGAACCCAATCACTTCTCATTACCTCCACAGCCACGACTCGCATCCAAGCCTCTGGTGTATTCTCAACTGGATTGGTGCCAGATCCTACCAAATGGTCTTTCTGCTTCTGACCTTGCTTCTTAACAGTCTAGTCCCAGCACAGCAGCTAGAGTCATAACATTAAAACCTAAGCAAAGTCATATGACGCTTTATTCAAAATGTTCTCTGATGGTTTCCCCAATTGTGGAGAAAAAGCAAAAATCCCAACAAAGGCCCATAAATCCCTACCTTATCTTGCATCTGTTAACATTGACCGTGTGCCTATTATTCTTCTGCCTATTCACTCTGCCCCAGGTACACTGGCCTGCTTGACCTTTCTCAGACTTGCCATCCACAATCTCTTCCTCAGGACTTTTGCTCACTGTGCTGCATAGAATGCTCTCTCCTTTGCCTACTTGAGGTCTTTGCTCAAATTGTGCTATCTTAGTGAGCACTCTGCTGACCATTCTCTATCATATTATGAGTATGTATCCCTTTCAGCCCCAAAATTTCCTATTTCATCTCCTTTATTTTTCTTCATAGTGCTCATCATCATCTGAAATGATATATTTATTTATTTATGGTCTGTCTGGAGAGTACTAGAATATCAGCCCCATGATTTCTGTCTATAATATGGGCCAGAGATTTTCATCTCTTATTTTGCTGCTTAAGCCCCATTCCTAGAATAGCCTGTGTTTTTTGGGTACATCCTAGATGCTTAATAAATATTTGTTGAATATATGAGCAGATAAATGAAGAAAAAGGGGAATATTTTATACAGCAGTAATAAGATACATACAAAGGACTTGTGGTAGGAGAGACCTAGCATACAAGAATACTGAGCAAAGATTACTCTTTGTGAGTTAAAGGGCTGTCACAGTAACCTGAAGGAAGACAGGAGATAGAAGAAGGTAGATCCAAAAGCTATTTTATAATATTTGGGAGAAGATTATAGTACGAAGAGGATGGATGAGAGGTAAATATAAAGATTAACACTAGTTTGGAGAGTAGATTTGGGAGTAGATTGGATGAGGAGTGTGGGTGAGAGGTAAATATCAAGGGTAACATTAGTTTTTGGAGTAGCTTGAGGAGGATGAGTGAGAGATAAATATCAAGGGTAACACTAGTTTTGGGAGTAGATTGGATGAGGAGTATGGGTGAGAGGTAAATATCAAGGGTAACACTAGTTTTTGGAGTAGATTGAGGAGGATGGGTGAGAGGTAAATATCAAGGGTAACATTAGTTTGGGGAGTAGATTGAATGGGGAGGATCAGTGAGAGGTAAATATCAAGGGTAACACTGGTTTTGCGAGTAGATTAGATGAGGAGGATGGGTAAGAGGTAAATAGCAGGGGTAACATTGGTTTTGGGAGTAGATTTGGGAGTAGATTGGATGAATGGTAAATATCAAGGATAACAATAGTTTGAGGAGATTACATGAGGGCCATGAGTGAGAGGTAAACATCAAGATTAACACTAGCTTTGGGAATAGATTTGGGAGTAGATTGGATGAGGAAGATGGGTGAGGGGTAAATATCAAGAGTAACATTGGTTTTGGGAGTAGATTTGGGAGTAGATTGGATGAGGAGGATGGGTGAGGGATAAATATCAGTGGCAACACTAGTTTTGGGAGTAGATGAGGACAGTGGGTGAGAGGTAAATATCAAGGGGAACACTAGTTTTGGGAGTAGATTTGGGAGTAGATTGGATGAGGAGGATGGGTGAGAGGTAAAATTCAAGGGTGACACTGGTTTTGAGAGTATATTTGGGAGTAGATTGGATGAGAAGTAGATGTCAAGTATAACACTAGTTTTGGGAATAGATTTGGGAGTCGATTAGATGAGAACAATGGGTGGGAAGTAAACATCAAGATTAACACTAGTTTTGGGAATAGATTTGGGAGTAGATTGGGTGAGGAGGATGGGTGAGAGGTAAGTATTGAGGGGAACACTAATTTTGGAAGTATACTGAATGAGGAGGAGGGGAGAGAGGTAAGTATTGAGGGGAACACTAACTTTGGGAGTATATTGCATGAGGAAGTTAGGTGAGGGGTCAATTTCCAGGGTATCACTAGTTTTCTTGCACTACCATAAGGAGTTGTAAACGATGGCTAGATGTGGGGAGCAGAAACTCGTGAGTTTGCTATGGACATACTGGACATAAGTGCTTTGATAATATTCAAGGAAAGCATCACGTGGCTAGATGACATGAAGGTTGAGCTGGGCCAAAGGTAGATATTTATGAGATACTCAAAGCCCTAGAATTTAGGTATATGCAGTGTCTTTATCCAGGGCATCTCAAACTCCAGTGCTCATACACATCATTTGCAGATTTTGTTACAATGTAGACTCTGCCTGAATAGGTCAGAGTTGAGCCTAACACTTTGCATTTCAACAAGCTCCCTGGTGGTGCTGATGCTGCTTGTCCTTGTCTCATATTTTGATGAGCAAAGTACCTGTTACTATCTAGCCTGTTTAGTTTCTGAATAGAATGAGAATAAGACCTTCCCCAGAATGAGAATGCAATTAACAATGTTAGTGTCTGAAAATCATAGAGGATGTAAAACAAACAAACAAAAATGACAGATAACAACCTTATGCTTGCCAAAATGTTAAAAATATTTGTTTTGGAGTGGTATGAGTGGTTTAAACTCATTAAAATCTTTTAGCGATCTGTATTTTTAATAGTCTTTCACATTTTTCAATGCAAACAATCATGTGTAAGCAATGTTAGAAGAAAGAATTATTTTTGAATTTAACCCACTTTCTGCCCTCCTGGGTAACTCTAAATCATTTGCTGGATTGGGTTGGGAGTTACTGGATCCTCTGAGATTTAAATAAATTTGCATCACCTCCTTTCTCTCCCTGTACCTCAAGGCAGTGGTCCCCAACCTTTTTGGCACCATAGATGGACAACTGTCATGGAAGACAATTTTTCCACGGACCAGGTTAGCACTGGGATGGTTACAGGATGATTCAAGTGCATTACATTTATTGTGCACTTTATTTCTATTATTATTACATTATAGTATATGATGAAATAATTATACAACTCTCCAAAATGTAAAAATCAGTGGGAGCCATGAGCTTGATTTCCTGCAACTAGATGGTCTCCTGTAGGGGAGATGGAGACAGTGACAAATCATCAGGCATTGGATTCTCATAAGGAGCATGCGACCTAGATCCCTTGCATGCTCAGCTGGGAGTGGAGTTTGCGCTCCCAGCACACCAACATGGCGCATCTATACATATGTAACAAACTTGCAGGTTGTGCACATGTACCCTAGAACTTAAATATAAAAAAAAAAAGAATGTAATGCCATGGTTGATGGGACAGGAGGTGGAGCTCAGGCGGTAATCTCAGCGATGGGGAGCGGCTGAAAGTGCAGATGCAGCTTGGCTGGCTTGCCTGCCACTCAGCTTCTGTGTGGCCTGGTTCCTAACAGGCCAGGGACCTGGTACCCGGGGATTAGGGACCCTGGCCTCAAGGGACTTTTGAAAAGGGATGTGGGATATGCAGGCTGTTTTCTTTTTTAGGTTGCCTCTTATTCTAAATTGCACTAAATTGGGGGTTTATATTTTTGATTTTCTACTCTAAGCACGAGGCTTTCATTTTGGCAGCATGTTGCGCTAATTGCCACTGCTTCAATTTCTTCACTTTATAAAGTAACAAAAGACCAGGCTGTATGCAGGGCAACGTTTGACCATGATTTTGGGTTAGCACTGAGAGGGGCAGGCATTGGTCATCAGCAAATAACAAAGGAAAGAGCTTACAATTAAAATATAGGCAGCTGTTTTATAAATAGTGCCTAAGTCATGCCTACCTCCTGGAACTTTCGACCAGCCATCCCTACACGTAGAAGGAAGAGCTCCTAACCCAGGACAGTTCACTCGTCTCTGTACCACACAGCCTCGTCCTCCCTTCACTTCAGTTGTTCATCCAGAATTCCAGGTTCCTACTTATGTCTGTAGTGGATATGGATGTTTTAGTAACAAAAACAGGGTATGAAAAAGACAAAACTCTTATTTCTCTTATTTTCAATCTCTCTCTCTTTCTGCTTAACTAAAGAAGACTCATTTCTGCTCATGACAGAAAAGCTAACCTTGACAAGTGAGGGTGACTAGGTTATTTCTGTACTGACATATGATTCGTTTAGGGTTTTCCTTAGTCATTTTATGATTTTCATACGATTCAGCCTCCCTTAAAGGAGAGAATCCTGGAAGCCTCTTCTGCTCTGAGCACATTGCTTACCCACCTTGATGACCTCTCAGGGCATATAAATCTCTTATCTTTATTTTTTTACTATTAGTATTTAGAGACCCAGTCTTGGTTTATCACACAGGCTGGAGTGCAGTGGTGTGATCGTAGCTCACTGCAGCCTTGACCTCCTAGGCTCAAGCAATGCTCCCACCTCAGCTTCCTGAGTAGCTAGGACTATAGGCCTACACCACCACACTTGGCTAAGGAATTATTTATCTTGTACGTTGTTGGGGAGGACAGAACAGTGATATGGACACCCTTGCGATCATCCTCCTGTGTAATTTTCTCCATTACTACTGACATACCTCTCAAACACCATTTTGAATACGTGTTCCCTAACAATTTTGTGTATTTCAGGTTACCACTCAAAAGTAAACCACAAACCCTTCTGCTCTGGGAATCCCACAAACTTACCTGGGGTTTCTACTGTCCTGGGAGGTTTTATTCTCCCATCTCCTGTTCACAGTGCAAACTTTGTTCCCTGGATTCTTAAGAGAAATCTACACTCTTAGAGTCCCATGAAACAGCTTTCCATTTTTAAGAGCCTATGAAATACAAAATTGTTTTTGGAACCTCCAAGTTGAGCAATTACTAATTTTCTAGCCTTTGTAATCAATGCCCACCTCTCCACCAATGTTATTGATTCATTTGGTAGAGGGCCAGTGGGGCAACTTTGAATATGCAGAAATAAATGAGGGTAGCAATTTTCTCTCTTAATATTTCAATGGTATTTTTCTTGTACATATCTTATTAAAAATTGCATAGTTATAGCTTCCTTCCTTATCCCAGAATGCAGTATTTTCACAGGGAAACATTTCTATTAAGATGTATTGAAAAAATATATATAATAACTTTTTTAGGAATTCTTTGGCCAACTATTAGAGTAACAGTTTTTTTTTTTTGTATATATTGTACTGCATTGAAAATGTTAAGTAAAAGGCATAACTTCATCAGCTGCATATAAATGAAAAGACGATTTGAAATATGATCATTTCTACCTGATAGTAAAGGGTAGGAAAATATTATTCTCAATCCATATTTAGGCCAGTAATGAATTTTATAATATAGAGAAAAGAAGCTTGTCAAGACGGCATTAGCAAATACAAGTTTCCATAGAAACACTAAGGAAGAGATGTTGAAGTTCGTTTTATGTAATCTCCATTGACTTTAGAAAGTATAATGTATCTTAAAAAAAAAAGTATAGTGTATCTTATATGATGGGGAATGTGGTTGACTTTCTTAGCATGTCTGTCCTTTGCACTGAGCTTTTTTAGAAGATGGAGTATTTGTATACCTTTATATTGGATATGATTGATTTTTGTTAATATTACTAAGTGAATATTATACTGTTTGGGTATCACAGATCCTGTATTTTTCTAAAGAATGAGATGTATCCCCTAAATATGCTCTGAAACAGTATATTTTAAATCACTGTTTCACACCTGGAAAACGTATTGTGCATTCCAGGGCCTATCTGGTTATACCTTAAAGATGAGGATGGTAGGCTCAAATAAGAAATGTTAAATAGAATCATAATTATATTCATAGTGATTATTGTAATTAAATTCACTCTGTGTTTTACTTGTGAATTACTTGACATTGAGACGACATCAACAAAATTTTTGCTGCTCTGAAAGTTTGAGAGCAAATTAATTTTTCAAAACACTGCTGGCAATTTAATACACATATTAATTGATATTTAACTTTATGCAATAAAATTGTTTCCTGAAAAATTAATTACCTTATCCTCCATTTGGGTTAATTATGAAGCGATACGACTTCAAATTAAAAGTGTAAATGGTTTTGATTTAATTACATTGTGATCATTAATAATGCAGGTAAGTTTCTTTCAGTAAAGATACCCAAGATCAAATAATATTTTCCCAACAGATTCTTGGAATATTTTTACTAATATTTTTTGGAGAAGAATGACTGGGTATGTAAGTGGAAGATGAAAGTGTACCAATAAAAGAAGTTACTAGTGGAATTTCTGTGCAGATTTGGGTAAAATATTCAACAACTATTACAGTATTTGCTTAATACGGTGAGTACAATATTTCATAGCAGAAAGATGATTGGCACAAAAGTTGAAAATCTGATACTATAAAATGCATCACACACGTAAACAGGATTTATATAGAAGAAGACCTATTATTTTCCTTTCTGTACAAAAGTTGTTTCGATATTTGAAATGCTTTCATTTCCGTTTTGAATATTTCCTCTCCTGAATAAGTTTTGTTGGAAATTTTTAGTGTTTTGATGTAGTGCCTCAGTGTCTCTACTTTTATACAGTATATTTTATTCTTATCTATAATGTACTTTTTGGTGCTATTTTGTAATACTTAAATATGCAAAAAGATAACTTCACAAATCACAGAATCACTGTGGTAAACAGTTTTCTAATTATAGTCTTTTTAAATAATTTTTCTTCTTTACTATACTGTCTTTATGCAGAACAAAATACTTAAATTTGACCTTCAGACGTGTAATAGTTAATTTAAAAATATTTTAAATTCATTTTAGGGAAATTATTTTATAATGAGTCTCAATTAAAAAATATAAATTGGCTGTTTTTATTTTCCTTTAATTTTTTCCACAATTATATTTTAAGAACATTTTATATTAAATCTTTACTGAGTATTTATAACGGAATTTTCATCCATTATCCCACATAAAAATATACAGTGGCAATTTATGGAAAACTCAAATAGATAACAAACTTTTATTATTAAATTCACAGGTCCCAGAAGTTTGCCTTAGGCTTCTCCAGCTCGGTTTTACATGGAGAAGAGCCAGGTCAGGAGAGATAATCTTGCATTTAGAAATTTTCTCTAATTAGGTCTCAGCCTAGAAGTCTCTTAAAAGTGTTGTATAAAATTTAAAAAGATTGAATATTATAACACTTAGTCTAACTGTGTGATTTGCATATATATAAAATTTAACAGTAAAATACTATGTTAGATTTCTACCTATTCAAAAGGAAATTATAATTTACCTAAGATCAAATACTTTACCAAGAGCAAATCCCTTCTAATTTGTTCAATTACTGCTGGGGATTTGAAATGTGATAACCAAAAATCTCAAAGCTATTTTATTGTACCAGTCAATGGTGAAAATGCCTCATGTATCAGTCACATTGCCTTCCATTTAAAAGTTACGTTTTTGGAGATATTTTGTGTGCACGTAAGTAAATTACCTTTTCTACAATTTACTGTAAGAACCTTAGTGAAAATTACCAGTTTGCTGTATTAATACTTTTCTATAATGTGTAATATCAAACTTAAAATTGTTCTGTACCTGTCTATATTGCTCATATATTTACCGTAATTTACTGTAATGCATAATATCAAAGTTAAAACTGTTCCCCCGTACCTGTATGTATTGCTCATATATTTACCGTAATTTACTGTAGTACATAATATCAAACTTAAAAATGTTCCATACCTGTGTATATTGTTCATATATTTACTGTAATGCATACTATCAAAGTTAAAAGTGTTCCATACCTGTATATATTGCTCTTATTTAATGAGTGGTTACTAATTCAATAACCCCATCTCTAGTTATTTCAGAATTTCATGGTAATTGGAGTCCACACCAAAGACCAAAGCATCTGAAAGTTTTCATCTGTTTTCTGCTACATTCATTTCCTTTGAAAACAAGGCATTTGCCATTTGACTCAAAGCTTTATTGTTTCTAAAATCCTTGTCCTAAAATAACTAAATATTCAGTGAGTAAGTCCACACATTCGTTGGTGTTTCACAGAATGTTCTTTGGCTACCTGGCCTTGCAGATATAGCCTGTGTTGTTTTTCTGATGTCCTAAATGGACTACTGTGATGCCCTCTACTTGAGCCCATCCTTGAATTACTCCTGGACGCTTTGACTTGCACACAATGCAACAATTCATTTCTGGCAGTGAACTGAATGGAATATATTAAGCACACATCCTGCATTCTGAACTGCTTTCTGTTTACTTTGAATTGTAATTCAAGGCATTGAGGTCAGACTCTGAATCTCTGGGCGTTTTAGCCCCTGGTTTTCTCATAAATTTTTAGTCTCATTTGCTCTGCCTCTTAGTGGAAAGTTGCCTGGAATAAAGTGACTTCATGTGTGTTATTTGAGTGTAGGAAACAGAGCAATGCCTTTCTTTCTGCCTTCATCAGGGAAAGCATGAAAATATGTCTTCTCATGTATAAAATGGGGCATGAGAGGATACCAATGCTGTCGACAGCTTCAGTGAAATTTTGTAATTTTGAATGCTTTATTCTCTCCATTCTAAGGGAGAATATAGAAGAAAAAAAAGCACCTTGATGTAGTTTTCTTTTAATTTCAGTAAAATTTGCTCATCTAGTAAGTGAGAAGGGAGAAAACAGTAAGCATCCAAATGTATTCCTTTCAAACTCCAAATCCTTCAAGAATATTTATCTCATTCTTTCGTATTTGACCATCGGGTATTGGCTTGTCTTCAAATAAACAGAGTTTGGCACTGAAGAAATCAGGGTACCGTCAGTTTAATAAAGAATCCTGATCTTTTTAAAGAAAAAAGAGATTATTGTTGTTGGAATCTACAGATACTATGCCCAGAAAAATCCACAAATAAAGTTATGAAGATGGCACAACTACTCTAGAATATTAAAGTCTCTGTGTCAACAACAACAAAAAATGCTATTGAAAACATCCCAAAACACAAAATGCTAAACTACACTACATGAAAAGCTAAAAATATAAATATACCCTGCCAACGTAATTTAATTGTAGCTCAATGATTTAAAGTGCCTGGGAAGAGCATTAGATAAATTAGAAACCTCGGTCAAGTTTATAGTATTATTCAAAAGACATGTATTGCCAAAAAATCATGTCTGAATATAACCAAGCATTTGAATCGAATGACCAAAGTTACAAGATATACAATGGTCAGAAAAACCTGTTAAATGATACTGCGTGGTTGCAGCAACAAAATCCAGACTGTAGCACACTTTATAGAAGAAAAGAAGCCTATTTTGTTATAAAACAATATCAGATAAGAAATAGGAAAAAATCTATAGCTTAAAGGAGATTTAAGAGACGTAAAAATAATCTCTGAAAATGAATTTTTATTTGGTCTAAAACAAGTACTTTAAAACATCATGAGACAATCAGGGAAATATAGATACTGACTTGTCATTTGTTGATATGCTGCAGTTTTTATTGTTCTATGTATAATAACGGAGTTTCAGTTATGTTTCATCAAATTGCCGCTATTTCATACTGAAATGATTGCAGATGAAATGCTATGCTGTCTGCAATTTACTTCAAAATAATTTGAGAGGATTGGAGAGTATAGATGAAACAATAGTGGCTCTGGGTTGATAATTGTACATGTGGGTCCATTATACTACAGCACTCTCTATATTTATGTGTGTGGTTGAATTTTCTATAATAAAAAGAGAAAAGATGTTTTTCAAGTTAATTTTTATGAATCATTGCCATTCAGCTAAATATTCCAATTTCACTCCACTTTAGTACGTCTTTATAAATGTAAAGTACCGATTAGGTATAAGTCTAAATTAAAAGAGAGTATTGGTTGAAACAACCTGAGATAATAAGAGTTTGTGGTACATTTACAATAAAACATAATTGTATATAGTTGAATATATAAAGGTACTCAAAAGATATAATAGATATAGAATGCATTTGGACTTTATTATGATATAGTAAAATATGGAGGAGCTCAGGCAATAGGAAACTAGGGCCCAGTACTTTCCTTTGCTACTTGTCTAGTTGTAGGAAAGCCACTGAGCCTCCTTAGCCTCAACTTCATCATCTGTAAAAATGGTTGTGAGTATTCACCTCAAAAGAATGTTGTGGATATTTAATAATTAGTGACATGGCTGGGCACGGTGGCTCGCGTCTGTAATCCTAGCACCTTGAGAGACCAAGGTAGGAGGAGTATTTGAAGCTGGGAGTTTGAGACCAGCCCGGGCAATGTAGCAAGACCCTATTTTTATAAAAATTAGGAAATACTACTCTGGAGGCTGAGGTGTGAAGACCACTTGAGCTAAGGCGGTAGAGTTTGCAGTGAGCCAAGATCGCACCACTGTGCTTCAGCCTGGGTGATGGAATGAGACTTTGTCTCAAAAAAAAAAAACAAAAACCATAAAAATAAAAATACATTAGCTAGATGTGGCGGTGTACGCCAATTGCCGTAGCCACTTGGTGGGCTCAGGCAGGAGGATCTCTTAAGTCTAGGAGTTCAACCTGAAGTTGCAGGCTGTAGTGAGCTATGATTGCACCACTGTACTCCAGCCTGGGCAAGAGAGTGAAACCTTGTCTCCAAACAGAACAAACAAACAAACAAACAAAGCAGAGCGGCAGCACCAAATACAATGAAATTAGCACCGGCAGGTACATAATACTTACAATGTTCTCAGTATCTTATTAACGTGTATTAACTCATTGAATCCCCAGAACAACCCAGTGAGGTATTTGTATTATCAGCTTTTATAGATGAGGAAAGCAAACCCATAGGATTCAGTGACTTATTCCAGGCCAAATAGCTAATAGCTAAACTGGGATTCCAACTACTTCCTGTGTGTCCGGAATCTCTGCTTTTTAACCAAGTATATGCCATATAGCAAACTGGCATGTAGTAATTACTAATAAAAGTTTGAAGGATCAGTAGCAGTTGCTGCTTTTAGTGACAGGACGGGCCAAATAAGTGAATTTTTCTGTTGTATTCATTATCATCACCCTCCCCCGAATTATATCTTGAATTTTCAAAATAAAGATATAACAAGTGCTATGATTTAGTTTTCTTTGTGGCAATGGAAAAGCTGATATATTTGACCACTTACAATGTAAGAATAACTGTACTTAACACTTTGCCTAGATCAGTTTAGTTCATTTACAATAGCCTTAGAAGTTAAATACAGTAGGAAGTACTGTGCCTATTGTATAGATGAGGAGAGTGGAGGTAGAAGGTGGTGAATAATTTGCCAGATAGCATATCACATGGGAGGAGTCAAAACTCTTCACACTGTGAAATGTAGTAGAGTTGACTCCAAAGCCCATTGGTATAATTTTATTATCTAAGTGTCTCCAAGAAAGAATAAAGAAATATCTATTAATGTGTATGTATTAAACTGATAATTTTAACAAATTCTACTAACTCTCATTACAATCTTTTGAGAAAGGTGTTATCTGATTTTTCTGTATGGTGAGACTGAGGTTCAGTGAAGTTAAATAATTTGCTTATAGCACACAACCAACAAATCTTAAAGCAAGTGTTGAAATCTGGCTTGGCCTGTCTTTGAACTCCACGGACTTGGCAGTACATCACATATTGGTGGTATTTGCATTCAGTCACTTGAGACAATAACCAGCAGCCCTAGTGTCCAGCTAAAAACGATCCATTTCAGTCTTAATTGTATTTTCATATAATGTCATTTCCTTTTTTTTTTTTTTGAGAGAGAGTCTTGCTCTGTTGTCTATTCTGGAGTGCAGGAATGCGGTGGCGTGATCCCGGCTCACTGCAAACTCTGCCTCCTGGGTTCAAGCGATCCTCCCACCTCAGCCTCCTGAGGAGCTAGTATTACAGGCATGTGCCACCATGCCCGACTAATTTTTGTATTTTTGGTAGAGATGGGGTTTCACCATGTCGGCCAGGCTTGACTTGAACTCCTGACCTCCAGTGATCTGACTACCTCAGCCTCCCAAAGTGCTGGGATTGCAGGTGTGAGCCACCGCGTCCAGCCTAATGTCATTCCCTTTCGAAATGATGTTTGAGTAGAGAATATACTTTATCTGACTGTTATATTTTTAAGTAGAATATGCACTATGATTAAAATATTTGGTGGGTCTCGTTCTTTGGGGCTAGAAGCATAGCTATTAATTGTCATGCTTGTTTCTCCTGTGTATACGTATACACATCCTGTTCATAGAATCATGTATATTGCCTGTGGTGAGTTGACACTATCGTGTGATATGGACCATGTGAACAAAAAGCCACTTTGACTTAAGTTGGGATGGGAGAGAATATGGAGGAATATATTTCTAATCTTAGTTTTTAATAAATTGTTTAAATGGTTAAAGAAACTTGATGCTGAGGATTATTCTTATTGTGAAATGAAGCCAGGTTTCCTTTTGATTTTTCTCACAGGCAACTTGAAGAATTAACTCAGTTTATTTCAGTAGGCATGAAAATTTTACCAGCTGATTCTTCACTCAGTGAGTCACAGGACTGAAAGCAAATCTAAATTGTACTGTGTTTAGGTAGCATCTTAACACAGGTGGAAAGACAAAGTATTCAGTTATGAAATATATTCTGATAATAATAAGGTATGTGAACTATTATGTATCTGATTTACTTTAAAGGTGAGTTAATTGGGCAAGATTTGTTAGAAGAGATGGGATTTGAACTGAGTGGTTGAGGGGAAATTTCAACAAGGATGAAAGGGTTTCACATTAGAAGGGCTTTCAGTGAAAGGCTAAGGGAATGTGCTCTATTCCAGAGCAAATATGAGTTGGTGGGAGATTTCTAAGCAAGGGAAGCAATTTTTACACAAGCCATATTTAATTTAGATTTAGTAGAGCTGTCTGATTATTGGTGAATTGTGTCAAGGCAAGTTTATGAGCAAAGGGAATGCTATTGCAGCATCTGGATGTCCAGTAATGAAGTGTGGTGGGGAGTAGGTGGTAGAATTGAGAAGGAAGATAGACTAAAGATGGGAATGGACAGCGCATGTATGCATGGATAGATAAAAGATACATAGATAGATAGACAGATCATTAATAGATAGTGATATGGTTTCGCTCTGTGTCCCCACCCAAATCTCATCTTGAATTGTGCTCCTATAATCCTCACGTGTTGTATGTGGGAGGGACCCAGTGGGAGATGATTGAATCACAGGGGCAGTTTCTCCCATACTGTTCTCATGGTCTCATGAGAACATACGTCTCATGAGACATAAGTCGCATGAGATCTGATGGTTTTATCAGGGGTTTCCACTTCTGCATCTTCCTCATTCTCTCTCTTTGCCTGCTGCCATTCACATAAGATGTGACTTGCTCATCTGTGCCTTCCACCATGATTGTGAGACTTCCTCGGTCACATGGAACCACAAGTTCAATTAAACCTCTTTCTTTTGTAAATTGCCCAGTCTCGGTTATGTCTTTATCAGCGGCGTGAAAACAGACTAACACAGATAGATAGATATTTCTATATCAATAAAGACAAATGTAAAAATGTAATAAAAAATTAAACCCTCAAAATGTGGGAGATTATTTCTGATGTCAAATCAATACTTGGGTATCCCAGCTCTCTGATTAATGAGTAGGTTCCTTCTTGTTACTTTGCCTTCCTCTGGACTGTTTCTGTTCTTCATGATCAAATCTGGCTCAGTTTCCATCCTTAGGATCAGGGAAAGAGCACAGTCAGGCCAGAACATTTCATTTTAAGCCAGTGATAGTTTCCTTCCTTAGATCCACCATAGACCACAGGTAAGAATGCTACTAGATAGCCATGCCTTGCCACCAGAAAGCACAAGCCCTCATCTCTTTGCACTAATATGATCTCCATCACTTTGATTTTGTAAATTTTGGCATCTGCATTGGTAAATGAGTGTTTACCTATTTCCTAAGTTTGTCATGAAGGTAATTATTTTAAGCATGATTCCTAAAATTTAAAAAGCTTGTACAAATATGTTATTTTAGCATTTAACAAAGTGAGAAAAAATACAAAACACATAAATGGAAACTAGATTTATGAAATTTACTATGCCCTAAAGGGAAAGCATAAAGCTGCCTTTTCAATCAGTTGTTTCATTTTAAGGATTACTTGTCATCACCTGCCCAAAGCTATCACTATCTATTCATATCCTAATAACCAGTCTAACATATTTAGGAAAAAATAAATGAAGAATTTCTTTAGTGTAGAATGTTGGTTGATTTAAAAGGCACAGCTTTGAATTCATAGGCTGATACTAATAACAGTGCCTTTGATTCAAGTGCAGTTGGAAAACATTTTCTAAAAAGCAGTTTATGGCCAAGGTTGCTTCATTTACATCAAGTAAAGTTTTCTCAGGGGAGAAAATAAGGTAGCAGTTTACATTAAAAAGCAACGCTGAACAACTGTAGCAGAAAGGACATAAAAAGGCATATCCATTAAAATTTCCAAAAGTGATTATGTAAGCCTCCTACATTACTTCCCATCCTTGTAGATTCTTTAATTTTTAATGGCTACAAATTTCCTGGATCCTGGTTTTTGAATTATAGATGCAGATAGTTTAATATAAATACATTGAAAATGAAATTTAGCAATTCTGAAAACATCTGCCTGTTGGGATGACATTTGTGAGTGCTACAGTCATACACGTTTAACTTTTTAATGACAAGAATTAAGAATCATTAAAATTTGTTTTTGATCTTATCTGAGATGATATGCTTGATAATGTTCAAGTTCATGCCTTTTAGTGTATTCATAATTTTTAAATATTTTCCATTGTTTTTCATTTATGCCTTGCCTCTGTAAGAGAATAGTAAACTTGGCCGAGTGTGGTGGCTCACACCTATAATCCTAGCCCTTTGGGAGGCTGAGGCAGGTGAATCACTTGAGCTCAGGAGTTTGAGACCAGCCTGGGCAACATGGCAAAACTCCGTCTCTATCAAAAATACAAACATTAGTTGGGCGTGGTGGCACATTCCTGTAGTCCCAACTACTCAGGAGGCTAATATGGGAGGATTTCTTAAGCCTGGGAGGCAGAGGTTGTAGCTGAGATCGTGCCACTGCTCTCCAGCCTGGGTGACAGACTGAGAGCCCATCTCAAAAAAAAAAAAAAAAAAAGAAAATTGTAAACTCTGATGGCAGGAAATGGGTCATCAATTTATTGGTCTTCTTTAGTGTTAAAGAAATAGCAGATGCCCCACCAAACTTTACTTTATTAAAGAAATGTATTTAATAGCATAGAATGCAAAGGAAACTGAGATTTGAAGACAGGCTTCAGGCCTACTGGAAGTTGGGATGCAGCTGGCAAAACCTAACTCAGGTGGAATGATGATGAAAGCTGGTCTACAAGATTAAGCAAAAGTCACTCTGACAGAGATTTAAGGTGAAATACACCAAATGCAAGCAGACACAATTTTATTTATTTTTTTTGAGACAGCATCTCACTCAGTCTCCCAGGTTGGAGTGCACTGGCATGATCTCGGCTCACTGCAACCTCTGCCTCCCAGGTTCAAGTGATTCTTTTGCCTCCATCTTCCTAGTAGCTGGGGTTACAGAGGCACACCACCACGCCCATCTAATTTTTTGTATTTTTAGTAGAGATGGGGTTTCTCCATGTTGGCCAGACTGGTCTTGAACTCCTGACCTCAGGTGATCTACCCACCTTGGCCTCCCAAAATGCTGGGATCACAGGTGTGAGCCACCGCGGCCAGCCATCAGACACAATTTTTGAACAAACGAATATAAAATAATCTTTTGAAACTAATGTAAAAATGCAAAGGAATAGAGTAGAATTGCGGTGGTATATGAGAACATGAGAGGACTCATCTAAGAATAACAGGAAAAGAAACTTCAGAGCTATAAATATGAGATCAACAGAGGAAAAAAGATGATAGCATGACATCATCCCCACATTGTTAAGAAAAGGAAGCAAATTTATGCATTTGAAAAAAATAAACAATATTTAGATATATGTGTATATATATATGTGTATGTATGTGTGAAATATTTTTCTTGATCTTAAAGCCTGATAACTAGTTCATGATATGCTGAATATTTTTAGAAAAATATGTGCCTTAAAATCCTAGAGAGATTTTTGGTTTTAAAATATGGAAGGTTTCACCCCTAAAAGGTGTGAGACAAGAAAAAATACATGGCGAGAGAGGTTTGAGTCTTGGGATTGACCTTGACTCACAATTTTGGGCTTTACTTTGGTGTTCTTGTGGTACAGTCTCAGGCAAGATTTTGCATATTTTTAAGTCTTTACTTTCCTCTGTTCTAAATGTAATTGATGATGTTATTAGGATTAAAATGGTTGACCTGTAAAATACCTTATACGAAGCCTGGCACATAATAAACTGTCTGTGTTAAAATATAAGAAAATATTAGATGATATGAATGAAAAAAGTAATGTAGTTATATAAAATGATAAAGCACCACATTTTAGAATGGGTGATAAAGTAAGTGCTTTTCAGCATATTAAGTAAATATTAAATATCTATTTAGTTCTGGGTACATGGATAGTCTCATGTACCAAGCCCTCATCTCAGTGCTGGTGGCAGCCACTGGCAAGGGAGAGTGCCCAGCCAGAAAGAGATCTGTGGGGAGGGGTGGGTGGAGGCTTCACTGTGAAGAAGACATAGTGCCTTCTCTCAATGAGTTCAGTCTAACAGAACACTCTTTCCTATGTTTCTGCATCCCAGTCTGTCAGGGAAACTGTATCTTTTGGTGAATAAATATTTTCCATGAAAAGGAGTTACCAGAACAACAGAAAGAAGTAAACTTCTTTGTGGGAAGAGACATTGGTGTTTGTAGACTCAAGTATGCTCCATATGCTATTGTTTGAAATGCATCTCTCACAAAGAAAGTGAAATTGCAGCAAAACTTTAGATCATCTGAAATTTAAATTCAACAATATATGTCACTCAAATTTTAAAGCAAATCTTTTTCTAGAACTTAAGCCACTACATATGGTAGGTTAAGTGCTGAACTTGGCCTATCTACACTTTTTTTGGTTCTTAGCATTCAGAGTAGAAGCAGTATACATGTTCTGTAATTCATGAATTTTCGAGTAGGATTAACATTTAGCTCAAGATTAACACTGGTGTGGGATGGTGTAAGTTTTTCCTCTTGCTTTGTCATATTTTTGCACTCTGTATCTATGCTATGCTCTTTATTGAATGCCGCAAATATTCTTGGTAATGTGAAAGTGGCATTGTTGTAAGTGAAACTGTGTTTGCCTTTATGTGTTGTTGTCAGAAACTTCACAGTTAGAGATAGACATGTTGTAAGGGTCATAGGAATAAATACCTTAAATATATTTATAACCAACAAAGCAACTTGTAAAATACATCTAACAAGTTAAAAATAAAAAATTGGAGTGGTAACGATAACTAAAGATAGTAATATTAAGTCACAGGGAATATTAGTATGTAACATTTTGCATGTTTAGATTTATTGGTTTCTAAAAAATGTAACACATATGGTCCTGAACTTCCTGGTCAATATATATAGGGAGGGCTGGGCACGGTGACTGACACCTGTAATCCTAGCACTTTGGGAGGCCAAGGCAGGCAGATCAAAGGAGGTCAGGAGTTTGAAACCAGCCTGGCCAACATGGTGAAACCTTGTCTCTGCTAAAAATACAAAAAGCTAGCTGGGTGTGCTGGTGCGCGCCTGTATCCCAGCTACTCCCGAGGCTAGGACAGGAGAATCACTTGAACCCAGGGAACAGAGGTCACAGTGAGCTGAGACTGTGCCACTGCACTCCAGCTTGAGGTGACAGAGCGAGACTCTATCTCAGGAAAAAAAAAAAAATATATATATATATATATACACACACACACACACACACACACACACACACACACACACATACACACACATACATATACACACACACACACACATATATATGTTTATGGAAATGCATTTGAAAAAACAAACAATGTTTAGGTATATGTGTGTGTGTAAAATTTTTCTTGATTTTAAAGCCTGATAACTAGTTCATAACTATTTCCATATATATGTATATAAATGGAAAAAAATGGAATTACAGAAATTATATTGTCAATAAGGTAAAAACATATTATTTCCTAAGAGAAAACAGCGTTTTATGATCATCAAACTGGGGAGAAATCACTGCTGTGTATTGTCCCTGAGATATACATTGAGTCCTATATTAGGTTACCAAGCATACTACAATATGTAATATAATATCTGTCAGTGCAAGCTGAAAATCCCATGTTAAGATACAATCTGGTGACAATAATCTCCCTGGGTCAAAAACAGGGTTCAAGTGGGTCAGCTCTCATTTAGAGAAAAATCTAGATTGCTAGCATGGAAGTCTACGTATCTTTCAGATTGTTGTCTAGGAATACTGTTTATACATCCAGGCTTTTGATACGAACCAGGAGAGGATTTTCTTCTCAACGTGCTTTGATGGACTGCTGCCACACAATTCCCCTTTGGATGAGGCTGGAATTCTTTTTTGTTTTTGTTTTTGAGATGGAGTCTCGCTCTGTCGCCCAGGCTGGAGTGCAGTGGCGCGATCTTGGCTCATGGCAACCTCTGCCTCCCGGGTTCCAGTGATTCTCCTGACTCAGCCTGGCGAGTAGCTGGGGCTCCAGGTGCCCGCCGTCACGCCCGGCTAATTTTTTGTATTTTTGGTGTTTTGGTAGAGACGGGGTTTCACCATGTTAGCCAGGATGGTCTCCATCTCCTGACCTCGTGATCTGCCTGCCTCGACCTCCCAAAGTGCTGGCATCCGAGGCTGGACTTCTTATAGATCTGTGTCTTTTTGAATATTGCCATAACCTAGATCTTGGAGACATAAGAGAGAGATAACCTTAAATCCCTGTTCCCAACAGATTACTGGGAATTTCAAATTTCCTACAGTTGGTCCGGATGGGAGGCAGAGTGATGTGCTGTCTTTCCTTTTTTTTTTTTTTTTTTTTTTCCTAAAATCACTTCCCTCTTCGTTCGTCTTATGTTTTCACCCAATTGAATTTGCCAAAAGTAATTTTGTTTCCATGTACTTTGTTCATTGTAGCATTATGGGCTATAGTTCAGAAAAGGATGTGTGCCTGGTAGGCTGGTTGTGAAAATTCCCATGAAATCATTCATGAAGAGTTCTTAACACAGAGTTCAGCGCAGCGGTTCTCACATTTGTTTGTACCTTGGAATATGCTGGGGAGCTTCAAAAAACACTGAAGTTGGGTTTCACTTCAAAACATTGTGATATAATTGGTGTGGGTTTTGTTCTGAGCTTGGCAAGTTTTCAGAGATCTCTGTTAATTCTAAAATGCATGGCCAGTTTGGGAGTCACCAAGCTAGCACCTAGGAAATGCTCATCGGGTTAGCGATTTCTCTTTCCAGGTGTATCTTGATGAAAGTTATGGTGCTGCAGGTATCACACGCTGATTTCAAGTTCCCAGATGTATGTTCTGTGTGGTTCTGAACTTCCTGGTCAAAACGTATCAGGAAAAAAAAAGGAGTTACAGAAATTATATTGTTCAATATCACATATACCATATAAAATAGAATATTTTTGTTTCTGTTTTGCATAAGAATTTAAATTACAACATACATTTTTAAATTACCATAAAATATGTTGTGTAATTTATACTACTAATCGTATCCTTTTCTATGTTGAAATTTAAAAAAGCAAATCATGTCTCCAACAATTATAGGCAGTTCCAGAGCTGACTTTGCACAATGTCAACAAGTAAAAAGATTTGCTCAAGCATTCAGTAATGATTTGCAAGTCAGCAAATGATGATAGCAGCTGCTTTACAGGTAGAGGAAAAATTATTCCTCATTTTCACCCTCAGAGAATATGTCTCTTTAATTCATTTCCTGTTGTAATTTTGGAAATGTCCATTAGGCTTTAAAAAAAGCCTAGTCCCTGTGTCATGCACATAAAATTAATGTGAATTAACTGATAAAAACATATATGCACTGGGTTCATCTAAATAATTAACCAGAACTCCTGCAAGAATAATATTAAAGACATTCAGAATTCACAGACAAATAAAGAGGACTTTTTACCAAAACATGTCATCTTTCAGGGAAAAATACCCTTTATCAAATGTATCAGCAACTTTTTTAAGGTCCTAAGAAGATGTAGTTGAAGATCCTAGAGCTTATTTCTCTCATCTTCCAAACCATTGAGCTTTTGGTTATGGGACACTGACCTCTTGGAAAAGAAGTTGCATTGGGTGTCAATACTTAAATATTCAAATTTAGATTCCTTTAGGTCAAGGAAGAATGTGCATTCATTAAGGTAGTGTCAAAGCAAAAACTGTACAACGTTAAATGGACAAGGGAGACTTTATTCAAGACAGTTGCCATAGGCAAGCGAGACCAGTGCTGAATAGAACATTTAAGTGCTGTGGTGAGAAGAGCACGGACCCACTTGTGTTTGCTAGCTGGCTTTACCAACTAGCCAGGAAAATTACCAAAGGAAAAGTAAACTTTCTCTAGTCATTTTACAATTCCAGCATGGTGCCCACAAGTTAAGCTCCCACCCAGCCAAAGACTGGGAGATGATGGGGTACTGTCTTCCTTGATGACTACATTTCAAAGGGATGGCTCCCTGGTTTTTGAGAAAGATATTCCAGTGCTGTAAAACTGTCCAAAGACTTTTTAAAAGATTGACACCTCGAAGGGGCAGAGAATAAATGGACACTTACAAGTTTTCTAAAGTAAATTATTTGAGAACTGCATCCCAGAACAGTTTGAGAATGTTAAGATTATGCAAATATCTTGCACACAATAAATTATCATTCACAATGTTTGCAATAAAATAAACATTACCAGGCAACACGAAGAAGGAGGAAGGAACATGACACCAGAAAGAAATACATATCTACACAAAGAGGTGGCCTCTGGAAATGATAACTGTTAATAAATACATACGGTTTTTTAGTCAAATTTCTATATAATTGTTTAAAGTATTAGTAATATAGAGTAGAATTTATAGCAAGTTTAAATTGTATGACTACCACAGCACAAAGATCAGGAGTGCAGATATGGACATATGCTACTGTAAGATTTTTAAACTCTACTTGAAGTGGTATATCTCTTGAAGGCAGACTGTGGTAAGTTAAAGATGAATACTGTAAACTTTAGAGCAGCCTCTAAAATAACAACATCAAAAGTTAAAGAAAGTAGGCTGGTAGAGGAGAACTGGATTAATTTTTTAAAAATCAGTTAATCCAAGTAAGACAGAAAAAGAGAAAAAGAGAGCAGAGAACAAATAGAAAACAAATAGCAAGATGATAGATTTAAATTTAACCATATCAGTAGTCGCATTACACTTTATGATCTATATAAGCAAATTAAAAGACAGAGCTTGTCATTCTTTATAAAAATCAAGACCCAATTCCATACTGTCTACAAGAAACACACATTACAAATGAAGACACAACTAAGTTAACAGTAAAATATGGAAAAAAGAAAATCAATTAATATACGGCTAGCCAAATTTATCAGAAAAAATGAAAGAAAATACAGAAATTATCAGTACCAGAAATGACAGAGGAAACATTACAACAGATATTACAGACAAGAAGATGGTAATAAAGGAATATTATGGGTAAATATATGCCCGTATTTTAAATTACTAATATGAAATTTAAAATTTTGAAAGGCAAACTCCACATCATTTACAGAAGAGTTCTATCAAACATTTAAGGAAGAAATAATATCAAAGTCTCCATAAAATCCTCCGAAAATCGAAAAGAAGAAAAAATACAACTTATTCTATGAAGCCAGTGATACCCCGAAACCAAACACAGTTATTATGAGAAAAGAAAAAACTGCACACCAATATACCTTATGAACATGGACACATAAACTCAAAACAAAAGTTTTGCAAATAGCATGCAAGAGTGTATAAAATGACAGGAGGCCAGGGGAGGGTGATCACGAGGCCAAGTGATTGAAACCGTTCTGGCCAACATGGTGAAACCTCGTCTCTACTAAAAATACAAAAATTAGCTGAGCGTGGTGGCGCCCGCCTGTGGTCCCAGCTACTTGAGAGGCTGAGGCAGGAGAATCACTTGAACTTGGGAGGCGGAGGTCGCAGTGAGCCTAGGTCGTGTCACTGCACTCCAGCCTGGCGACAGAGCAAGATGCCATCTAAAACAAAAACAAAAACACAAACAAACAAACAAACAAAAAAGTATATAAAGTGAGTAATGCCTCATGACCAGATAAGATTTATCCCAGGAATGTAAGATTGGTTTAACATTTTCAAACCAATCTGTGTAATTTAGTATACTAACAAAATAAAGAAGAAACGCTCTAAAACTGTCTCAGAAAAAGCATTGACAAAATCCTACACTCTTTCCTGAGAAAAATTCTCAGGAAAGTAGGAATAGAAATGCAATTTCTCAAAATGATAGAGAACAGCTATGAGATACCTTCAGCTAGCATCATACTTAAAGATGAAAGACTTAATGCTTTTCTCCTAATATGAGGAACAAAACAAGGATATTTGCTCCTACTATTTTTTCTATTCAATATTATACTGGAGATATTACCCAGTAAAACTAGGCAAAAAAACCCAAAATGAAATAAAATAAAATTTTAAAAAGCCTCCACAAGGAGTCTTCTGAAAAAGAAGACATTAAACTGACATGACTGTCCATGTGGTCATTCAGACAAAATATTTTAAAAAGATACTAGAACCGATAATAGCAAGATTCAAGATAAAAATCGATATACAGAATCAATTGTATTTTCGTAAACTAGCAACAAGCAATTGAAAATAAGGAAAATATATTTCACGAAAGCATCAAAACTATGTCCTAGAGACAAACTTACAGAAGATGTGAATAAAGTTGAAAAATGTAAAATGTTAAGGGGAATGAAAAATACCTATATTATAGAGATATGTAATATTCATGGCTGCAAAGATACAACATTATTAGCTTGTCAGTTCTCCTCAAATTGATCTATACTTTTAATACAATGCCAATCAATATATTAACTGACTTTTTGTGTGTGACAATTGACAAATGCAAATTCATATAGAAATGGACAAAACTAAAGTAGCAAAAACTACATTGAGAAAGAGAATCTAGCAGGACTAACACTCTCTGATATCAAGGCTCATAAAGTTACAAAAGTAAAGTCAGTACAGCATTAGTACAAAGATAGATAAATTTGTGAATGGAAAAAAAAGGATCAAGAAGTAGGTGCACACATATGTGAACAACCGATTTTCTTTTTTTTTTTTTTTTTTTTTTTTTTTGAGACGGAGTCTCGCTCTGTCGCCCAGGCTGGAGTGCAGTGGCCGGATCTCAGCTCACTGCAAGCTCCGCCTCCCGGGTTCACGCCATTCTCCTGCCTCAGCCTCCCGAGTAGCTGGGACTACAGGCGCCCGCCACCTCGCCCGGCTAGCTTTTTGTATTTTTTAGTAGAGACGGGGTTTCACCGTGTTAGCCAGGATGGTCTCGATCTCCTGACCTTGTGATCCGCCCGTCTCAGCCTCCCAAAGTGCTGGGATTACAGGCTTGAGCCACCGCGCCCGGCTCCGATTTTCAACAGAAATACAAAGGTAATTCTACAAAGGTAAGTCTTTTCAAGAATAGTGTTGGAATTACTAGCTATTCATATGCAAATATTCTATACTTCATACTGTAGAAAAATAATTCAGCATGTATCATAGACCTACGTATGAAGTCTAAAATTTATAAAACTTTTAGAAGGAAACATAAGGGAAACAAGTTTTGTGTCTTAGTTAGGCAAATATTTGTTTAAATCAAAATCTTTCAAAGAACAAATTATTTAAAAGCTCTGCTCTTCCATAGCAGCATTAATAAGGATGAAAGACAAGATAGAGTAAATGAAAATATTTGCAAATTATATGCAAATTAAAGAAGTTGTGTCAGAGTATGTCAAAAGTTCTAAGAACTCAATAATAACAAAGTAAACAACCCAGTTTATTAAACAAGGTATGTGAACGGGAAGCAAGCTTGTAGAAAGATGCTCAACATCATTAGTTATTAGAGAAAGATGAATTAAAACTGCGATGACATATCACTACACATTTATGAGCATGAGGGAGAATGACTATAATTAACATGACTGTATGAGAATGACTGTAATTAAAATGATTACTAAGTGTTGGAGGGGATGTGGAGGAAAAGGAACTCTCATACACTAGGGGAGGTAAAAGGGTACAATCACTTTTGAATATAGTTGGCAATTTCTTAGCGTTGAAACATGTCTGCCATTTCAGTCCTGAGTATTTACCCAAGAGAAAAATGAAAATATCTCCATACAAAGATGTGCACATAAATGTCTGTATCATATTTATTTGCAATAGCCCCAATTTATGTCCATCAACAGGTGAATGAATAACACAAGGTGTTGCATCATACGATGGGATATTATTCAGTGATGGAAAAGAGTGAACAATTAATATATGTCACAACATGATGCGTCTCAAAATAATTATGCTGAGTGAAAGAAGCAAGACAAGGAAAATTATATGCTGTATGATTCCATTTATATAAAACTCAAAAAAACTAAAACGAAAACAAATGTCAGCTAACCTACAATGTTATCAAGTAGATTAGGGTTGCTTAGAGGCTAAGGTTGGGGACTGGGGCAAGAAGAGAAGGGGGTTAAAAAGGAAAAACAGAAAATATCTGGAGGTAATGGATGATCTAGATTGTGGTGATAGGGCTGTAGTTGTATAGATATGTCAAAGCTTTTCAAATTCTATACTTTAAATATGTGCTGTTTGTTTATGCCAATTACAAGTCAATAAAACTTTAAAGAATAATGATGGAAGTAGATGTTTCAGGGTATAGTCCTAGGCAACAGATAGGAGTAGGGTGTCACAACGAAATTAGGGCAGTGGCCTAGAATTTTAATATCTCATGGACACTCATATATTAGCATGATTTAATAACAAAGAAGATGAAAATCGTAGGTGACATATTGGATTTTAAACCAAAAATTTAACCTGCTGTTTTTATTTAAAAGAGGACAGGCAATCTCATTTTACTGGATATGAGAATCCGGTGTTAATTGGGTCATAGTTCCTCAATAGCTTTACATATTTCTCAATCCATCACCCTTGTGGGAAAATACAGTAGTATTAGTAGCACAATGATGTGAATGTTCTCATAAGGCTGATACAGACTATGTAGTTAAAGAAAAAGTTCTTTTGTACTTTACAACTCCATCTTTTGTTTGCACAAGAAAATATTATTCATGATAAAAAAAGCTCCAATGAAAAGTCATCTAGGTCCTTAAAACAATTTATTCAGACCTTCATAAAATGTAAAAGTCTTGGCCTCCAGTTGTTACCAATAGTATATACACAAATCAAATCACAAAATTTATATCCTCTGCCCAAATTGCCTTCCCAACCACACAATTAAGAAATTTTCTTTTAGTCTTTGAACACTCAACTTAGAAGTCATTTTCTCAAGGTAGCTATATTGAAACCTCCTCCTCTTACCCATGTCACTTTCCTAAACTATTGATAATTGTCTTTTTTGTGTTCTCAATCATTTGTACACACGTCACTACAGCACTGAGTCCCTTGATTTTAGTTATTCATTGAGTGGTCTATCTTGCCCTTTTGGTTTTTACTATCTTAAGAAAATGGAGTATGATATTTTCTTCTCATCCTAATCTAGGATCTGCTATAGGATGAATATTGATTAAAATGTTAACAAAGTTGACCACTTTTGGGATATTTCTCTGGTTTATAGCAAATCCTGAAAAAATCTCCCTTTTCCTTCTATGTCTGCTCTGTAGATCTAGGGTAGTAAGTCTTCACAAAATCCTGAGGTTTTAAATGTTCCCAGAGGATCTATTCAAGTGATTTTAATCAATCTGCCACAAAAATCATAATAGAAACTACAATTATGTTGTACACTGTATATTGGATAGCATCAAGATGAGATACCACAAATTGCTTGAATAAATCAAATGAAAGAGCCATAAGGAATGGGAATTCTGATAGTAATTCAATCTCTAAACTAGAGTCAAACAATCATTTTAACCAATCTGATGAGACACCAAAATGGCTACATTTTATTCTTATGCTTATTATATAGCTTTGTCCAGATTGGGCTCAATAAATTCTAGTTGGATTAAATTTTGTACAAGATGTTTATATTGCATTGCCTTTTCATTTACTGCAAACAAATGTTTACTGGACACTTTGTATGTGAAAATAATTTGCTTTTGGAGGTCTGTGTAATAGGAGTGACTGTCCCTGGAGTAGGGCTGCTGAGCTCAGGGATGCTGCAGATTGAGGCAGAGAGTCATTTTTAATCAACATTTCACTCCAAGTTTTTCTTGAATGTCTACTTTGTTCAAATGCTGTCGTAGTAAATGGAAATAAATGGCATGAAATCCAACATGGTTCCTTTCTCTATGGGGCTTACATACGTCAGTTAAATAGACATATAGGGGAAAATCTCAATTATAAGAAGCGTCCCTGAGATATGAAATGACCAGTACTTTCTGAGTGGTTTGGGATGGAAAAGTACAGTGAGTTCAGCTTCAAACATGGCGAGTTTGAGATGCATTTGAAAGACAGAAGACTTGATGTCAAATAAGCAGTTGAGTATGAGAGTCTGGAAATCAGAAGAGGGCTATTGATAGTTATTGTGAGTCTTCATTACTTAAGTCATAATTGAAGACAGAAGTGTGGAAGAGATCACCTAAGGAGAAAGTAGAGTGAGTATGAAGATGCCTGGAAATAGGGAAGGTTGATGTCACATGAGAATCTGTGTGTGTACTATGGGCAGTTAGACCAGAGATAGAGCACTAGTTAGAAGCTCTATCACTTTGTACTTCAAACGTGGTTGGTGAATCAGTAATGTTTATTAGACGTTCCAGGTCTCAGATACCACCAGGGGTATATTGAATTAGAATCTGCATTTTAATAACATCCCAATATAATTTAAATGTGTATTACAGTTTTAGGTATGCTACTGTATAACACTGGATGCTATGAGTAACTACTTTACAGTTTACTTATTCTACTGCCTACAAGCATGTGAGCTACTGAAAATAAAAGATTGACTTTAATCTTTGTATTTCTGGTGCTTAGCACAGTGCCTGGCATACATTAAATTTTTAATAATTGTACAATGAATGAATAGATACACAACTGGGAGAGAATGGAAGGTGAATGAGAAGTGATTTATTTTTCTGTACTCCCCTCCCCAAATTCAAATACAACATTATTCAACTTTAACCTCAATTGTGGTTTAAATTTACAGCTTTCACATATATTTTTGTCATATATTCCCTTTCTTTCAAATATTTTATTGAATACTGCTGAGTTCCTTAAACTTATCCATCTTGGATAACACATCTTTTCTATACTATTTATTTAAAACCAAAGAAAACAACCCAAAGTCTTTTTAAAGCAGGTGCATGCACATTAATATCATGTTACATTTCATTTCGTTTTTTGTTGTTAATCTGGTGCTTTTACAGAAGCAAATCAGTATTAATATTAAGCACTGCATTTCTAAATGGAAACTAGTAAATATGGTATTAGTAAAATTAGGCTTTTAAATACTTTTATTCTTCTCTGAAAATGGAATACATTTTTGATATGTGTAATTAATACTTGGACTTTGTAAACATTTGAATACACAAAATCCTTTGTAATCTTGTATTCTCGTAGAGTTAATCACTTTTAAGAATTTATATATTTTTAGATATCTTATAAATGTACGATTATATGATGGGACAATATGAATAAATTTTTTCTCTGTTATAAAATAAAATATTAATATACAATTGAATATAGACTATTTATTTTTAACCTAATAGCATATCATCTCCTCTTGATATAATTATTTATTTTTCCTTTCTCATGTCTGATAACATCAATATTTCCCCTTTTTTCTCCTTTCCTTTTTATAGGAGTCATTCTTGCCTTGGGTTTGTTTATAATTTTGGTTACCTGTTTTCCAGTGTATTTTTTATTTTCTAATTTATTTATTTTGTATTCTAAAGCCTTTCTTATAGCTTTTCAGGTGTCTCTTCATGTTCATTTTTTAAGTCTTGTTGACATAAGTAAATTCATTAGTTAACTCTCATATCATCATAATAAAAACAATAAGACTATTAATTTTTTGACTGCTCCTTGGGAGCATTCTTGAGGTTTTTGTTGTTGTTGTTGTTGTTGTTTGTTTGTTTGTTTGTTTGTTTTGAGACAGAATCTCGCTCTGTCGCCCAGGCTGGAGTGCAGTGGCCGGATCTCAGCTCACTGCAAGCTCCGCCTCCCGGGTTGACGCCATTCTCTTGCCTCAGCCTCCCGAGTAGCTGGGACTACAGGCGCCCGCCACCACACCCAGCTAGTTTTTTGTATTTTTAGTAGAGACGGGGTTTCACCGTGTTAGCCAGGACGGTCTCAATCTCCTGACCTCGTGATCCGCCCGTCTCGGCCTCCCAAAGTGCTGGGATTACAGGCTTGAGCCACCGCGCCCAGCCTGTAGGTTTTTAAATGTAAACAATCTCCCATTTTAGTTTTGGTTTCTTCTTTGATCATGAGTTATGGGTAGAATATTGTTTATTCTTTTAATTCCAAATTTTAAACAATCTTATTAGATTTGCTCTGCTGTAGTTTATGATATATCTTGAAAGATGTGTACTTATTAGAAATTATCAACTTTAAATTGTGGCCTTGTAGATGATGGATTTGATATAATTATTCCGTGAGCATTGGATATTTATGTTCTTTCACTGTAAGTAAAATATTATACACAAAAAATTTGACATTCACGCAGATTTGAAAATTATGGGTCATATTATTCAAATTCTCCCTATTATCTTTATGTAATGTATTGATTTATAAAAATGGCATGTTAATGTCTTGTTTAAGACTGTAATGCTTTAAATTCCTGTCTGTATTGCTGACGGCCTTTGGTTTCTTTTGTATTGTAGTGTGTTTGCTAGGTGTATAAGGGCTTGTGATCGTCACATAATATCCCATTTATTCTTATTTAATATTTTGGCCTAAAATTCTACATTTTAAAGTAAGAATTGTATAATGGCACTCCTGTTTTCTTTTGCTTGTGTTTTCTCACTCATCTTTGGCAACTCCTTTATTTTCCCTCTTTCATGTCATTTTTCTCAAATATGTACCAGTCAAATCAAAAATGGCATTAGCTCTGGAAATTTCACTCTAGGAAAAGTGATTGGCTGGAGGTTAAACATCATACCTACCAGTTTGGGTGGACCAGAATTGGCTGACACTATTGAGGAGGAGCTATCAAACATCTTAGATTCATAATCAGGTCAGCTTGTGATGTCAACTAGCTTTTTGAGTTCTGGGAACTATGGCCGCAGAGATTTGTCCTCAGTGGATCCCCTCTCGAGTGTCGAGATCGTCCTGATAGGCTGTTATGTCCCCACTCCCAGGAAACGCATTTTGTGACTCCTAACATATAGAAGCCTTACCTCAGGAATAGGGGACACATATGAGTCTCCTTCTGGGTGGATTAGAGCTAAGTGGGTAAAAGGTAAATGGTCTGTCCACCTGAGCTCCCACAAGGGAGTTGGGTGGCGTTGGGGTTCACCAGGTTCGGTCAGTTCAAAAGATACTAAATAATGATGTCCAGTAGAAGAGCCCACATAATTTGCACAGCTTTCTACCTCCCTTTCATGGGTATATAAATAGTGGGTTTTGTGGTACACCCCCAGATTCCTCATTCAGCACTGTTGGAAACTGACAGCTCCTAGTTGAGTTCTGTGAGAATTGCTGCAGACTGGACTGCAGGGAGTTGCTTTTCCCAAGGACAGCCATCTCCAATAACTACTCAATGCAGGATTATTTAAAAAAAACAACAACAACCCTGTAATGCTTGTTTCAATCAGGACCACTCTTCAGGGCTATCCCATTGCAAAGCTACATGTGGGACTGGCTGAATTCAAATATTCTCTCTGCCCCATCCTGCTTTCTGTCCTCTCCAGTAAGTGGTGATCCTGAGAGTTGGCCCTAATGAAATTCCTGCATGCACATCACAATCTCTTTGTTTTGCAGGGAACCCAGGTAGCATCACCATCTCCAACAACTGTGAAGCTCTAAAGTCCTAGGCAGGGTGTCTTCCTGATTTCTATTGGTAAAAAGGTTTTCTTTATATCAAGGCATGTCAGTGAGAAATAAGAAATGAGGAATAGTCAGATTTGTATGTGGAGGCGCTATCTTGTTTACATGTCTTGTGATATGACAGAATAGGTTTTATCTGTGTGATTGTAGTGGACTAATGTGTTTTGTGCTGCAATCTTGAAAATAAAGTCTAAATGAGAGAAAAAAAAAAGGTTTCGAGAAGTAACGTAGCAGTACCAATAGTGACAGAATCACTTAACGGAAGAAGTGGAGGGGATTGCAACTAAAGCTAAACCTTTCAATTTACAGATGTGTATGACTTAGTCTGTTTCTTCAGTGCATGACTTATAAGATCAATTTATTTTTAGCCTTGTAACCTTTGCATAGGATTTACAGGAGAAGGGTTTTGTTTACGCTTGTGACCTTTATTGGATCCCTGTGCTATCATCTGAGGGCTATATTAAACAAGTTAGAAAAAAAATTTTTCTGGGATGAAAAAAAAAATCATAGGTGAAAAATCTGATTTTAGAAAGCACTGAAAAGAAATAAATTTGAAGGAAAGTGTGAAACTTTGGGGTTGCAGTGAGTGAGCTCTCCTACAGAGGAATAAACAGTGTTGGAAGTAGTGAAATTTGAATAAGGCTGAAAGGGATGACCTGCGTGGAAGTGTTTTCCATATATTTTCTTGAATTTTAAGAATCAACAATTACTTTTCTAGGGTTAGCTTGAATTCCAAAACGATACTATTTGAAAATTAGAAAATGAATTTAGGCCGGGCACAGTGGCTCTCACCTGTACTCCTAGCACTTTTGAGAGGCTGAGGCAGGTGGATCACTTGAGGTCAGGGTTCGAAACCAGCCTGGGCAACATGGTGAAACCCTGACCCTACTAAAAATATGAAAGAAAGAACAATTTAGCCAGGGTGTTGGCACAGGCCTGTAATTCCAGCTATTCGGGAGGCTGAGGCAAGAGAATTGCTCGAACCCGGGTGGCAGAGGTTGCAGTGAGCCGAGATTGTGCCAGGCTCGGCAACAGAGTGAGACTCTGTCGCCAGAAAAAATAAAAATAAAAATAAAATGAATTTATGCCTCACTGGATAGCTTCCACTGTTTGAAACTGTTACATTTGCCAATCTAATTCCATTTTTTCATCTGTATACATTTACTCATTCATGCAACGCATATACACAGAGTGCCTGGTGTATGTTATATATGGTGTTCGATCCAATTACCTGCTTAATTTCCTATTTTCCTGGGAGTATTAACTATGAACCCATTTGTGACCCAAGTCTGTGGGCTTTGGCTTTAGTAAAGAAATATAACGGAAAGGTTATTTGCCATCTCATTCAGAAATTAAATAAAACCAAACTTTCCATCCAAAAAGTTTCCAAATCTTTAACTTGCTCCTCCTCCCATTTCACAGTTTTGCCTAAAGCAAACCCGGAGGAGACCTACTTTTTACTAGAACAGGGCTAATCCCCTATTGCTGGTGACATTTAATATGGATTTTCTGTTTTTCATGTCTGTAATGGAAAAGAACAAACTCTGTTCACAATATACGGCAGAAATGATTCAAGCTCTTTTGTTCTGCATATCTTATCACAACAAATTTCTTAATGCGGGGCACTTGCCCAAGTGCAAACATCATTTGTTGCATTGATCCTTATTATATTTAAGCATGCTGTTTAGACGATTATCTCTGTGCCAATCTTTCACATCCAATTGATTTAGCGTTTACTTAAATGATTAGTGATTGTGTTACTCTCCTTACTCAGTTACTATGTCAGATACATAAAAATGAATTTTCTATATTGTCATATTGGAAAATATGTTTGTATTTAGTAAAGTACAGAGAAACCAGTAACTATTCAAGCTGCATAATGCCATATATTTCTTTAAGTAGTATTGTTTGAGAAACTTCTATGACATTTATTGTATGTATAAATAAAAATAGAACACACATTCATTTTTCTTGTATGTATCATAGATCATAAATTGTACAGACATATATATATATAATTACCTTGATTTGACTTTTTCCCCATATTTAGTATTCCTTGTTAAAAGGGTCATGGCTATTAACATTTGAGGCAATATGTCTTTTCTTAAATGCGTGGTATAATATATATTGAGGAATAAAAATATTTGAACTGTGGTCTATGTGAGAAATCTTCAGCTCTGGAGGGAAACAGAAATTGGGAAAAATAAACCAGAAACTGGTTGATGTAATAATTCACATGCCATTGAGGGAATTTGATGATACACTTGATGTTGAGGTCAGCAAAGAGACAAAACTTCTTACCTTTCCGTCCCCTTCCTGTCCTTCTTTCTGTCGTATGTTTATTGAATGCTTATTACTTGGTCTTAACGTTTTTCAGATTAATTGGAAAAGGATATATGCAATAAAATAAATAAAGGATGATATAATCAGTGCTTTGCAGGCAGGAATAGGAGAAGTATTCAGAAGCCACAATAAATTATGACATAGATTGGCTGGCTCCTTTGTTGCTATGACTAGGGGGTAATTTGGGATCCTATTGCCATACACCTTGAAGGCAGTTTCTGTGTTCTCTGTTGAGTGATCCTGTACTACCCAACTGCTTACACTACTTGCGGGGTTCTGATGGATCCCTACATCATTGCTTTTATTCGTGCCTTTTCTCCTCTTGTGAAGACATTTGTACAGTAGTTTCCCCTTATCCATCAGGAATACATTCTAAGACCCTCCAGTAGATGCCTGAAACTGCAGATTGTACTGGACCCTATATATAGTATGTTTTCTCTTAAAGTTTATCATATACCATATGATAAAGTTTAATTTATAAATAAGGTAAGTGTTTAACAAAAATAATAAGAGAGAACAATTATAACAATATACTGTGATACAAATTATGTGAATGGGCTCTCTCTCTCTCTCTCTCTCTCAAAATATCTTATTGTATGGTACCACGGTAGCTGAGCCCACAGAGGGTAAAACCGTGGATAATGAGAATCTACTGTAATACACATTCTATTCCTCTGTAGTCATCCTGTAACTTTCATTGCTTGCATCTAGAAGCCGGCGTATTTTCCAAGATATTTCCAAGAAGTTCAGTTTCTACAGTAAACAGCAGGTCAGTAGACAGTCCATTTGAATCGAGGCTGGTATTTAGGATTGGGAGAGATTTACCAACTAATAAAAATATTGATAAAAAGAAAATGATGAAGCTGGGAAGGTCAGCAGATTGTTTAAGCTCATTAGCAGACAACAAGAACCCAGAGGCTAAAAGATACAATTCAGTGCACTTCAGGCCCCACTGACTCATTGATTCATATCTTGCCGCCAAGCAACTTAAAGTTAAAATGCTAAGCACATAAAAGGACATCCATGGATAAACAATAATGCACTCTCTTCTTTGGTAAAATGTAAAATTGGCTTTGTGATTTCTGCTTGAGAGAGAGAGAGAGAGAGAGTGTGTATGTGTGTGTGTGCTATTTCCTTGCAATAGAAAGATAATATTCCTTGTTCTTTTCTAATTGAATACAATTCTACTTTCAGTGGCCACATGATTCTGTCTTCATAGAACTAAACTAGCTGTGGGGTGTGTAAAAAACATCAGTCATTTCTTTCATTGATATGGTAGAAATATTGACTGCTGTTTGATGCTATATGATTCAATAAGCTTCTCTGGCTATTTCTTTGCAGCTCAGAAGTGGTACAGTATTTATGGCTTGAGTATTTCATATTTGCGACTCAGTAATATTCAAGCTCTAAGACAGCGATGGCTTCAGTTTCTTCACATTTCTGGTATTGCACCACCCGTAGCTCAGAGCAGTCACTATTGTATCTGCTCAAGAAAAGATAAAGCTGATCTAGATTAAAAAAATGAAGATTATGTTCTTCAGCTGCTTTCAGTGGCATACAACAGAGATTCATACTTTGTGGTACTTCTAGCCTATGGATATCGGACTGGCAAAATTTCATTTGAATCATTGCATCACAGATGCTAGTTCTTACTCTCAAAAGTGTTGTTATGGTATAATTCCCAAACCCATGAAAAAACATCAGAGAAGCAACTCATGTTCCATGGTATCTCAACCTCTGGCCATCAGTAAAATAATCAAGCCAAGGAAATTATAGATTGTATTGCAATTGCAGCTGATCCAAGGGTTACAATAAATACAGTCTACACTGTCGTGCCTTTTACAGAAAAAAAAAAATACTGCATTCACCCTCGAAGAGCGTTGGTAAAAATGATTAATGGGTATATAAGATGAAATCCTGAAAAAAAGTTATGGACATTGTGTTTATTATATTTTCATTTTCCAAATGCATGTCAGTCTTCACCTTTATAATCTGTGCAACCTCTTTGCTTCATAGTTGTGTGAAAGATTTGGCAGCAAAGTCAAACTAGAGTATTGAAATGGCAGCATGAGCTCTGAAATAGAAGACTTTTGGCAGTTTTGATTGGTTGCTCAGTCCCATAGTAATCAGTTAAAACTGACCTTCCCTCAGGGCATGCTGGAAAATCAGGAAAAGCTAATTACCTGCTCCCTGTATGTTGCTCTCCCGTTGTCCTTTTTCTAAAAACAAGAGAGTGACTCTGTATATTTGGACTAAAGACTATCTTGAATACCAACAGGTAGGTGGTGAAAGAAAAGATACACCAACCAGTAGAATGAAAGCAGGAACAATCACAGAGAATCTTTAAAAAGTAACTTAAGAACAGTTTGTTCTGAATGGACCTTTTCCTCTGGAACATGTGTGTAAAATAAGCTTTGGTGTTCCATGACAGTGCTTTCTGCTGTTCTTGTTGGATACTGAGAAGAACCAAAAAGCCCATACACGGATACCCAATATTTTAAAAATACGTATTCTGCTTTAGATATTGTTAAATGGTTCATTCAACCGTTTTGTATATTTTAAAACAAAATCATCTTATGTTATTAAGAAAAAGTTATGGTAGATATATTATAAGCAACATTGTATTTGCCCATTAATTTGGAGGCTACTTTATGTATGATATCCTTGGCTTAGTTATAATCTTGCTAATTTGAAACTTTTACTCCTGCTGCACCAGAACTAATATACCAACCAACCAACCAAAGAAAGCAAATCATCAATTATAAAGGAATCATGAATATATATTCTAACTTCATTTCCATCTCCATTGTATCACTCTACATATAATTATCTACCAATTACATATCATGTTCATAGATCTTTATGTGAATAACTTCTAATATCTGTCAGACCTCTGAAACATTTAGGATTGTATGCTATTTATTTTGGTTGTATTGCTCAAAAAAATGTCTCAGAAATCTGTCTAAAGTATGTAGTTGATGGTAATGTTTGTACAGTAAGTTGGCATTAGTGTTTGTATGCCATAAGGAAGAAAAAATGTTCGTTTTACTATGTAGTAGGAGTTCATGATTTGTTTTATTTTGTTCAAACATTAGAAAAATTTCAAACATACAGAAACATTAAAAGAATTTCAGAGAATCTGTCTATCAAACACAGATTCTGTAATTACTGTTTGGCTATCTTTGTTTTATCCCTTAAATATCTGCCTATCTGTGTCTGTTTCTCCATCATTCAACCTTGATATTTTTATGCATTTAAAAATAAGTTGCAGACATCTGCGTGCTTCCTCCTAAATATTTAAGCATGCAACACCATAGAGTTCAATATTTTTTAGTTTTTATACTTTTGAGATAAAATTTACATACATGATAAAATGCACAAATCTAAAGTGTAAATTTTCTGAGTTTATGCAAATGCATACAACTAGTATAACTCAAACCGCTATGCAGATGTAGATTGAACCACCTAAAATGTTCTTTCATTATCCTTTCCAGTCAGTTTCCACCTCCACAGTCCGTTCTCATTTTTTTCCACCACAAATTAGTTTTTTTTCTATTCTGTAAGTTCTAAATGACATCATTGAGGATGTTTTCTTTTGTGTTCATCTTCTCAGCATTGTTTTTAGAGTTTACGATGTTACCTAACATATCAGTATTGCATACCTTTTCTTGCTAAGTATAAATATTCCATTGTATGAACATACCACAAACTTTTTATCCATTCACCAACATTTCATTTGTTTCTGTTTTGGGGGAATTTTGAATAAAGCTACTATGAACTATTTTATGTAAGCATTTTTTATGGATATATATTTTCTCTTGGGTAAAAACCTAGGAGGGTAAACTTGGGTTCCTTTTTTACTCATCAGAATATGTAAAATAAACTGTTACTCTTTTTATTTGTAAAAAGAAAGAAAAAAGAAAAAATTTCAAATAAAATAGCCTAAGGGGACCCCTACTGGTTCTACCCAGCATGCTATAAGGTGAAATTATTATTTCATGAGTAAAATGCTAAACAGAGATGAATGTGTGATAAATTAACTTTTGTGAATTTTTAGTGTGCTAATTTCTTTCAAGTACTGTAGGATTCAGTACTTTAAATTACTTTGGTAAATTTATTTCACGCTCTCAGTGTCACACATAAGAAGTATTTTTCTGTAAGTCTTGTGATCTATCTCTTAGTAAATGAATGAACATGCACTACGTAAGTCATTTTATATTTTTAGCATAGCAAAAAGCCAGAATTTCTTGACTTTCATTTTATGTGTATTTCCAACTACAGCATCCACCATGAGAAGAAAACTTGAATTCACCATCATGAATATATATTCACAATACATAACATTGAATTTGCAATATATAAAATTTGCCATAAAAATAGAGGGATTTAAATAATTACTCCAAGTGTGAATATCCCAAAGTAGCTTTAAAACAATATATCTGGGTACCAGATAAAAAGAAATCTTGAGTTTACCTCAAGTAAAACATGACAAGTAAGCTAGTTTTATCTCACTAAGAATTATGTGAATGATTTGTAAAATTCAGGTTTAGATGTTAAACATACATTAAATAAAAAATATGCTTCAATGTCAAAATCTATTTTTTGAGAATCAATAAGACCAAGTGAAAATGAATGGAAAGGTTAATATATTTACCATAAGTTTTATGAAAAATATATATCTAAATAAGGTAGATATGAATTTCTCACAAACATACTGAAGCTATTTCACATATACATACTTTATTACAAAAGTTTTATGGTAACCATTAAATTTAAAAAGAAGATGAAAATTTATATTTGGCAAATAAGTTTGGATGCATATGTTAATACATATTCATTCTACTGAACAATATCACCATCTGTTTCCATATTTACATGGCCATTTGCATAAGAGAGATAAAAACAAAATTATACATATTTATAGAATTTATTTAATGATAATAATTGTAATCAAGTTCAATGTTATGTAGAAGTTGCTTTTCTTGTAGTCAAAAATTTAATTTTTCTCTTATCCTTCAAATTAACCATATAGATTCCAGGTTTGTTTTTTCCATCATGCTAGGGCACATGTAATTGTGTGTGTGTGTGTGTGTGTTTCTGTCTGTATATGCACACAGAACCAAGTTTGTTTGAGAAAACATATGCTGTCAATTAAAAAGGATTGCCAGTTCCAAATATACCAGACAAGTGGTAAAATTCATTACTCTTTCTAAAAAGTAGAAGACTAGTAGAAATGTATTATTATTTTCCTAGTAGTGTAACAGCGTAAAAATAAACTGGGCATTCTAGTCTGAGCATAGATTTTAAAAATATTTTACAAACAAAAAATCTGGCCACCAATGAAATGTGAATTTAGTTGTATGATGACTTTTATATCACTCAATCATCAGTAATTTGGTCTTCAAAATATTTTTATACTAGAGGATAACTTTGTGTTATTTTGATATTTTTGTGATTTTGCTATTGTGTTGCTTCGTGTTTTTGTCTGTCTCTTATAAGACATTGCATGCATTGAGATTCTCTGCGTGAAATATAAGAACTATCCCGTTTATTTGTTTGAGACCTGAAGACAAGTGTTATACAAATATGTAAAATATGAGCATCCATTTAATATTTTAAAAATTAATAAATGCCTGAAAGCACTAAGATTGCTGATTAGTGGGAAGGGAATAGATGGTTCAAAAACTGATACTGGGACTTTTATTGAAAGTGAAAGTAGGCCGAGCGTGGTGGCTTACGCCTGTAATTCCAGCACTTTGCGAGGCTGAGACACGCGGATCACGAGATTAAGAGATTGAGACTATTCCTGGCCAACATGGTGAAACCCCATCTCTATTAAAAATACACAAATTAGCTAGATGTGGTGGTGCATGCCTGTAGTCCCAGCTACTCAGGAGGCTGAGGCAGGAGATTTGCTTGAACCCAGGAGGTGGAGGTTGCAGTGAGCAGAGATCACACCATTGCCCTCCAGCCTGATGACCGAATGAAACTCCATCTCAAAAAAAAAAAAAAAAAAAAAAAAGTAAAAGTAGAGTCCTACCTACATTAAGCACTAAAAATCAATTTCAACTGCATTAAAATCCCAAATGTGAAAAGTAAAATTACGAAGTTTTAGAAAAGCTCTAACTATGCAGCAAAATATTGGTAGATTCAACAGCATTAAAATGAAGCACTCTCGTTTACTCAAAAGACACCATAAGAAGTGAGAAGACAACTCATAAAGTAGAAATGGACTCTTGCAACACAAAAACTGATAAAAGAGTTTTGAGTTGATATACATAATTCAAAAGTGATTTTTGGATTATATCCAAAATATTTAGAAAACCCCTGTGAATGAAGAGTCTTGAGAATCCAATAGAAAGGTAGTAAAAGTGAAAATCTACATATCCATTAAATATTTGAAAATTAACCTTTTTAGTAACTAGGAAAGTGAAATCATAATTTGATACCATTATATACCCTGTACATTGGTAAAACCAAAATCTGGCAACACCACGTACTGGTAACAATATGGAGCGGCATGAATGTCATACGTTTCTCATACTGTCACTTTGGAAAACAGCTTGGTATTGCCTACTTAAGTTGAAATGCACATCCCTGTCACTGAGGAACTTCACATGTGAAAATATGCACCAGGAAACAGGCACAGCAATGCTTATAGTACAAACATTGTATGTTTGAGCCGCAGCTGGGAAGAACCAGGATCTCCGGTTGTATTTGGAAGGACAAATTGATAGGCTTATACAATGGGCTAACATAACACAAAAGAATAACAATATAGCTACACACATCAACATGGATGGGTTTCGCAAACAATTTTGAAGAAAAGAAGCGAGTCACGAGCATGTGGAAAATATCATGAAGTTTTGAAGTTTTCTTTTTTTTTTTTAACTTTACTAAATTACACTGGAGATGGATGCATGGCCAATAAAACTACAAGGAAAATAAAGGGAATGATGACTATTATTATTGATTGAAGAAAAAAGGAGACATATGGTTTAGCAGATGCACAGAGAAGACTTCTAGGGTTCTGAGAATGTTAATTCAATATGAAATAAAGCTATACCTAAAGGAAAATATCCTATATCTTATTTGATTATGTAATAATACTGTATCATAGCACCCGGGAAAGCAATAACATGGATTATAAGCTGTTACAGATTCAGGTTTGTTTTCTGTTACTCTGTAACAAATTATCACAAACAGTGATAACTGAACACTCTACACATTTCTTATGCAAGTTTCTGTGGTCAGGAATAAGAATGGGTCCTTTGCTTCAGTATCTCACAGGCTGCAATGAAGGTATTGGACCTACTTGGAGTCTCACCTGAGGCTCAGTCAGTTTAGAATCCAAACGGACTGAGGTTTTAGGAAGATTCGGTTCCTACAGATTGTGGAACTGAAAGCCTCAGCTCCTTTTTGACTGTTGGTTGGAAGCTGCCCATTGCCCCTTACCTCTTCATCGGGTCCGTTGCTCCATCAAAGCCAGCAGGGGAGTGCATTGAGAAAGAGAGTCTGCCAGCAGGAGAAAAGTTACAATTTTGTGTAACGCGGTCCTGGAAGCTGCGTCACATAACTTTGCCATCTTTTACTGGTTTTAACAAGCTGCAAGTCCTGTGCACATTTAGTGGAGGAAAATAAATCTCCAGGACATGAAACCAGCCGCAGGAAATCATTGAAGACAGCCTTCAGTGATTGAAGGCGGATACGAAGGCAGAGAGAGTCTGTCTGCCGCGTGTTCTGTAGCTATATGTAACTCCCAATCTTTGATCAATTTTCACGTTATTTTGTACTTATAAACCTTTTCCATACCATGCATACCTGGTAGTAGTGTACCTTGCAAATAGTGGAAGATCAAAGAAAGTGTAGATTAACAAATGAAGAAATCTTTTATGTTCTCTGAAAATGCACAGTGAAGCTGTACTTTAGACAAGTCTACATTATCTATCTGATAGAATGAAGTTATTGTTTTGAATTTAAGGCTAAATTAAGTTGCATTTCAAGAGCATACTTCAGAAGAAATTCATAATTTTTTCGACATTGACTGTTTTATCTGTCATATAAATTTCCTTAAATTGTGTAAAGACTTAACTAAACTTATCAGTAACACTGACAGAACTGGGGATGAAAAAAATATTTAGCCAGTATCTCCTGTAAATGCTCTAAACATAAACAGATTTTAGGCAAGGCAAGTAGAGAGGTGAGTGTTTATAAGAATTATAGAACTGAACTCTCTGAAGTAATCATGATAGTGTATATTTCTTGAATATTTTGTATCAAGTACTCTTTTAAACACTTAGCCTGAATTAATTCATTTAGTCTTCCTAAACACATCATGCTAGAGGCACCATTATTATCCCATTTTTACAAATGGGGAAATTGAGTCCTAGTATAGTAAAGTGACTTAAAAGTCTGCATAGTGAGTAAGTGGTGAAATGAACCTGAGAACTACAAATCTGGCTTCAGAGCTGGGGTCCTTCACCTCTGTTACTGCACTTCTGCTACCCTATTTCCATGGCTACAGCAATGGTAACATGAGACAGATGAAGACTACATCTTTGGGTTTCTGAGTTAGGCTGGAAGGGGTGATAATGTGGTTTGGCCCTGAGTCTCCACCCAAATCTCAAGTCGAATTCTAATTCCCATTGTTGGGGGTGGGACCTGCTGGGCGGTGATTGAATCACGGGGGCAGATTTCCCCCTTGCTGTTCTGGTGATAGTGATAGAGTTCTCAAGACATCTGATTGTGTGAATGCCCCACATAGGGCTTCCCCCTTGGCACCGTCTCTCTCACTTTCTCTGCCATGGTAAGAAGTACGTGCTTCCCCTTCACCTTGCACCATGATTGTAAATTTCTTGAGGTCGCCCAGCCATGCTTCCTATACATCCTGTGGAACTGTGAGTCAGTTAAACCTCTTTTCTTCACAGATTACCCAGTTTCAGGTAGTTATTAATAGCAGTGTGAGAACAGACGCATAGAGGTGATAAAATACAAATGTCTGATTTTGTTTTATCCCTGCGTATGCATATGCTTCATTCACCTTGTCTTCAAGGAGTTAGATGGCCAACCCTGATCAGCAAAATCTACCAACCTACCTGGGATATTTTTCTCCTGCTCTAGAATTTTGCAATGTTGATTTCATTTGTAGCTGAATCCAAGTACCTTTGTTGTCTCCAGGACGGTTTTGAGCACACAATAAGGTGTGCTGAACACTTTGTATCAGGATATCTTTCTTCTAATTTGTATTGCTAACAAGGACTTCAATCTACTAAAAGCTCTGTCTTTAATACACTGGTAACAATAGATACTTTGGAAATTTAGAGTTCAAGAAAATAAATGTTCCTGCCCCCCTTATTTTTTGTACTTGTTTAGAATCTTGTTTTAATGAGGCCAGAGTCACAGAGATATCTCCTAAGGGTCTATCCTTCAGCCTGGCCATAGTTCTACTAACAAGCATCATTGCAAAATTATGCTGTTATTTGCTAGAGGGTGAGGATAAAAATGTGAAAAACAAAATTAATGCAAATTTATCAACATTATCAAACAAAGGTCAACTCATGCCTCCCTAGTGATGGACCTAGAGCTAAACTTTTATGTAAATACTGCAGCATTACTAGTAAATCAGCATCACTTAAGCCTCAGCAATGTGCAGTTGACCCATGTAACAGACTACGTGGATATCCCCTGAACCTAAAATGAGAGTAGGAAAAAAAAGGAAAAGGCTGAGTCACGAATACAGATATAACTTCAAAGTGCTTTTAAAATAAACCAAAGCCAGAGTAATAATGTCTAACCTGTAAGCCAATATATGCTTATAATTCCTATTATCTTGGTGAAATAATAAAACAGTAATGATAATTCAGATTATCATGATTTATCATGATTTATTATGATGATTAGGAATAACTTGGATGTATGAAAAAATATATTTTAGTGTGGTAGTTTATCTAGGTCTGAAACTACAATTGACCCCAGAGTTCTTACCTTTCATTTTTGATGATATCTTAATGTTGAGAAAAAAAAAATTTACTCAAGATGCAGAGTGAACATGAGATAAGTATCAAATAAAATTGAATTTTGTTAGTTGCAAAAAATTCCCATCAAATGAATTCATAAATTGTGATAGGCTGGTCAATCAGATGCTTAAGAATGCCCACTAGGCAAGCAGATGGTATCTGTTTGAAATAAAATAGCTACCATTTTAGAACAGATTTGAAAATGTTAATATAAAAAAAGGTTAATTTTCTTCTGCTATACATGACCAACGTATGGCTTTAATAATATGCCATTGATCTAATCACAAAGATTTTTATATGCACAGATACAGTAAAGTTAAGATCCCATGTTCTTGAAATAACCTATAAATTTGGGGTATTGGTGTTTTTCAAAGCATGTATCTTTAATCATTTGATCATTGTAAATTACAGATGATCATTTAGTCATAGTATTTATGCTGGTAACTAATTAGTTTTTGAGATGTTGAACCAGCTGTGATGTTTTCTACATTTAAACTTGGATAAATTCACTTTTCTCAGATAATTCTTGACATTGCTGCATTTAGGAATGATTTTGTGGTGAACACATTTACTATATCACCATACAATCCCACAGAAGTATTTAAGAATAAGTTGTTATGGTCGGTATGTAAAAATATCCTGTTTTCTTGCTCTTTCTAAAGACAATGAATTTGACATGCACTATAGTGATTTAAATTCACTTATTAGAAATCTCGAGTTCACATACAAGAAAAGTATAGGAAAATAAAATAATTTTTAGAATGTTCTTAATGCTAATTTTTACAGCTTATCTCCTAACCAGTTTCTATGAATTATTTTACATAAAATTAATAATTCATGTTTTAAGTCAGTGTAACCAATATGATGGAGATATAAGTATAAAGAGAGCCTGTATTTAGTTCAAATTCTGTGATAAATGGAACTCAACAGAAGATTACATTAGGACCATCTGTTTAACATCCTCACAAATACAGTAACAACCAGATTTTCAAAATAACGTGGCTCCTTCCTATGATTTTCTCCACCCTATTGATGCTAAGAGAAGCACTATTCATTTGTCTATTTACTATATCCCCTTATTCTCCAGTTTTGACTTTCATCTACATTCAAAACTTTGAATTTTAGCTGTAGTATTCATTAATTTTGGCTCTTTCCATTTAAATGTAAGACTTCTCATTATTTCTGTTACCAACTATTGAACCAACCGTTTACATTTTTTATTAGACTTCTAAGCCAATTTCATTATGGGTAATATTAGTAATACAGATCTAAATATAATTTTTTTAGACTACATATCCTCATGCGTTCAACTCTTATGTATTGCTTTGTGTTTTACACTGGCTTACCACATCTACATTTCTCCAATCTTGCTTCTACATGAGTGCTTGTATTTCTGGAATTTTTTTCTGAAGTGTGATTTTTTTTTTTTTTGCCAATATCCTAACTGTAAAAGTATTATTTCTCTTATCAAGTTGAAAACACAAACCCAATTAGACTTATCCAATGTTATTGCTCAAAGATACTGCTAATGAACATGTTACGTTAATGATGATTGTTAAGAGGTAAAGATATTTAATGCTTGGTCTTCTTGACATTTCTGATAAAAGGAAAGAAGAAGAGCAGAAGAGAAGAGAAAGGAAAAAAAGGAGAGAGGGGAGAAGACTGAACAACAAAATAGGAAAGAAGGGAGGAAAGGAGGAAGGAAGAAAGAAAGAAACAAGGAAGGAAACGAGGGACAAAGAGGGAGGGAGATACATAAAACATAATGAGCTTGGCAATACCGAACTTCATCATTTGGTGTGATCCTACTTATTATTTCATGTGAAGACCCTCTGGCCTATCTTTCATTTTATCTGCAAGATGGACCTGTGAGTGGCCATTTATTTATTGAAGGTTCCAGAAGATAGAATTCATATTGCAAAAGAAAATACACTACACTTGGAGAGAGTATAGTTTTAGTATTTCAGGAATGTTTTAGACTCGTTTGGATCCTGATTTATTGAAATCTGTTTTGAAAGCCTTTAATAGCTGGGTCCAGTATTTGGAAGGGATAAAATTTAAGAAAGAAATGACCTGATATTTTCATTATTGGTTACTCTTAAAGAGAAAACAGCTCACTTCTATTTACATTTAAAACAGCAGTCTTAAACATGAATTACCTTAACTTTCGATCTTTTGCCAAACTCTTTTATACTTTGTTTGGATGAAACGATTTTTGTTCTAGAATTATCGTATTGACTATAAACCTTTATTACTTCATTTCTCATCTGCCTTGGTTTTATTGATCACAATTATAGAACAAAACAAAACTTTATAATTAAATGTAGAGTAGCACATATTGTTAAAACACTGAGCAGAGATAATCCAAAAAGATAATTCGTTTGCCTTTATTTAGGCCAAAATTAAATGTGCCAGCAAAATGACCTCCAGAATTCACAAAATACAAATGTCTCCATGTCCCAATAAAATATCTTGCCTTCAGTGCTCAATTCATGCCAAGATTTAATGATCTCCAAAGTATTGATTTTATCTTTAGTTTCCTGAAATAATAACTTCTTATGATAATAAATCTTCATGCTCTAGACAAATCAGTCATGTGAAGTGCAATCAATCTTCTCTTTACACAGTAACTTTTTCTCCTGTCTATAGAGTGAACGTTTTTCTTTTTAAAGGAATAGGTGCATATTTCAGACTTAATTTTCTGTACTTTTAAAATTCAGTTTACATACTTTAAGGTCAAAGGTACAGCAATATTTCTAATTACTACTTTTCACTAGAGAATCTCATCAGTGTTTTCTTCCTTGAAAGGCGAAAATATTTTATAGCTACTGTTATTATTGCAGTACTACTATCTCGTAGTTTCAAGAGAAATGTGAAAACACAGCTTCCAGCTAAAATGCTTAATATATATACTGATATTTTAGTTATCTTTTCAGGCTAATTCTTGATTTTCTAGTTGGGAAATTGAGAGAGGGAGTTCTGGGCAGTGTAAGTTTCAGAGGAAAGGTACCCAGTGTACTTTGGATATTGTGATTTGGGAGTATGTGAGGAGAATGTTTGTGGATACGCCTGTATTTACCATCACCCAGGGGAAATCAGAGGGAAAAGAGAACACAAGAGACAGAAGGAAGAAAACAAAAGTGGGGAAATCCCGGCTTTGAAGGGGAAGTTTGAGAGAGGAAAAAAACAAATACAAAAACAAAACCTATAACAGGGTTAAAGAATCAATGTGAAGAAATACGGGAGTGAGAAAACAAACAAGCAAGCAAAACAAAAACAAACAAAACCCAGCAGTGTCTGGATCTGGAAGTCAGAATAGGAAAGAGTTCAAGCAGGATAGAAGGCTTAGTCATGTGAAACGTTGCTGATGAAAGTAACATTAGGCTTGAGGTTTTCAGAGAGTTTGCAAGAGTTATACCTGATGTAAATGACGAGTTGATGGGTGCAGCACACCAACATGGCACAAGTATACATATGTAACAAACCTGCACGTTATGCACATGTACCCTAGAACTTAAAGTATAATAAGAATAATAAATAAAAAAAAGAAAAAAAATAGGAGGTAGTTAGTGACCTTGGCAGGAGCACTTTTATCAAAAAGGAGAAGTGGAAACTACCTGGAGTAGGATAACGGATAAATGTCATCTGAGAAAGTCAAGACTAACAGGCTCTGCTTTTTACTGAGAAGGGTAGAAGGGTAATAATAATTTGATCTAGGGGAGACCTCTCTCTCTCTCTTTCTCTCACTCTCTCTCTCTCTTTTATAAGATAAGAGGGATGGGCTTGAGGACAATCTTTTCAAAGTTTTTTTTTTTTTCCATTCAAAGAGAATTAATAATCTCTCTCTTATTTCTTTCTTAGTGTTATGAGTGGATTTTAGGACTTAGATGGCCTCCTGAGTTGTGATTGTTGAATTTCCTATGGCCAGTATATTAGGAGAGAAAGAATACTCAATTTTCATCATCTTATTATAATTCAGAGTCCTTTGACAGTTCCTATTTCATCTAACTAGGCAATATTGATTATGATTATTTTCATATGCCTCCTTCACTCAGTAATTTAAATCTTGATCAGTTCTAGGATCAAGCTTAGTAAGAGAATGAATATTATCATTCTGCTTACAGAAAAGAACAGTACCAGTCTCTTTCTCCTTAACCCTATCCCTCCTATGGCCTGTGGCAGCTTCTCTTCTCTCCTCCATAATGAAGAAGTTTCAGAAGCCTTGCCTTTTTCACACAATGCAAAAATGCCTTTAAAATGCTTTTACTATCGTTAGATACAGCTTTGTTGGAGAGAGGTAGAACAAAGATAATTCGATCAACTCACATCATCAGGTTTTAAAATTCAATCTGATACATTTTACAAAGAAATCCCTGTTGCTCAGTAGCTGCCTATAAGGCAAACCAAATGGCTTACGAAAACATTAATGCTGTGCTTGCAGTCAAAGTTATACCGAACGAGATGTCCTAATGTCTCATGCATTAAAATTACAGGATCCTTGTGAGGTAGCATTATATTTAATGCTTTTCTTTCAGCTGTCATCTATAATGGATTAAACACAGTGAATGAAATACTTAATGATATTTGCTCTTGCTCATGGCCCGTAGCTTATTATTTGCATTGAAGGGGCACTATGCCTTTACTAACAGAAGTATAAAAGTTTTATAGTCAGTGCCTTTTAAAGTGATGCTGACTCTCCTCACCACTGCCCCTTACGTGAGCACCACACCACTTTTCCAGTAGCAGAGCATCTTTTTTAAAGGATCAGAGACTGAGCACTTTTGTATCTTGTAGAGATTGTCCACATCAGGGCAAAGAAAGCGTTATAAGGGGACAAATAAATAAAAAAGGTCCAATCAATGTGCTCTGGTGCACTGTGAGCCTAAATCGATCTCACTGTTTGATGTTAACCACTGATAAAAACGGTGCCATCCAACCAAATCCAGAGCTTTGCCTCACTGTGCGTTTGCTAATGGTCCATTAAGAAATCTGAAATCCTTCCAGGATATTTTGCTTTTGTCTCTGTGCTCATTCATTTTGCTTATGGCAGATCAGCTTGTCCTTCCCCAAACATTCACACTATCACTTGCATGATAGATGAGAGTGTTGCTTTTCAAAGTTGGATTAAACTCTATTGATGTACTGGGGTTACTTTCTCTTTTTTTTTTTTCAGGAGGGGAGAGGCTGGATAAACAAATATAAAGATTATTTTGGTTTTCCTTCTCAAAAGTTCATTTTATGTTTCAAACCCTAATTATAGAAAAAGGCAGGTGGGGCGCGGTTGCTCACGCCTGTAATCCCAGCACTTTGGGAGGCCTAGGCGGGTGGATCACGAGATCAGGAGTTCGAAACCAGCCTGGCCAATATGGTGAAACCCCATCTCTACTAAAAATACAAAAATTAGCCGGGCATGTTGGCACATGGCTGTAGGCCTGGCTACTCGGGAGCCTGAGGCAGGAGAGTTGCTTGAACCCTGGAGGTGGAGGTTGCAGTGAGCTGAGATTGCTCCACCACTCTCCAGCCTGGGCGACAGAGCAAGACTACATCTCAAAAAAAAAAAAAAAATAACAAAAAAATAACAAAAAAAAAAACAGAAAGCAAAAATACAGATTTCTAACAAATTTCTCTGATTTGAGTGTGAAGCAGTGCCAATCCCATTGCAGAATAACATAGTGAACACTGGCTGCATATGCAAACATTGTGCCAGGCACTCAGCAGAGTACCAAAGAAAAAGATGACTCAGTCCGTGCCTGGCGGTTCATAACTTAGAGGGGGAACCCAATTACACAGGTAGAAATACCTGAAGCACATCACGGAGGAACACACTAATGTGTGCAAAAACCACCCTGCTGCTCTTGGCTACAGGGCAGTTAGAAATGAAATGCAAAGTTTGGGACTGCAGACAGCAGCATTTCCTTCTGTGATGGGTGATGAGTATACGTGGCCACTCTGAGACTAGCCGTCTGTGAGACAGAGAGCCCAGGGAACAGTTTGCTGACATCTACTTAGAGTCACTCTGCTTGACTGTATTGACCACGGTGAGGAACTGGGGAGGCTTCAGGGATCTGCATATACTCACCGTCAGAGTGACGTCAATATCCTTTGCTCTGCTTGCTCTTGATTCAGTAGTAAATCACAACAAATGTAGTCGTATTAGTCAGGGTTCTCTAGAGAGACAGCCCCTATAGGGCAGAACCAATAGTACACAGAATGACTCGTGTATCCATGAATGATTGTGTGGGTGTCTATATACATATAAAACTGTATATATATATAACTGTATATATATATAGCGCTATATATATAAAACTATATATAATTCTCTCTATATATATTTATATATAAATATATGTAATATATATAAATTATATGTTATTTATATATAAATATATGTTATATTTATAAATATATTTTATGTAATATATATTTATAAAAATAAAATATATAATATTTATAAAAATAAATTATATAATATATATATTATATAGCCAATTCCTCTACTAAATGTCCCCCCCAGTTTATATATATAAATATATATAAACATATTTTTTATTATATTTTATTATATTTAGATTTATATATATTTATATATATATAAACTGAGGGGACATTTAGTAGGGGAATTGGCTTATGCTGTTTTGGAGGCTGAAAAGTCCCACAAGAGACCTATCTGCAATCTGGAGACCCTGGGATATCAATAGCATGGCTCTGTGCAAGTCTTAATACCTCAGAACCAGGGAAGCTGATGATGTAACTCTCAATTCGAAACAGAAGGCTTGAGAACCTGAGGGGGTAACTGGTGTTAGTTGCTGAGTCCGAAGGTTGGAGACAATAAGGTTCTGATGTTCCAGGGCGAAAGAAGGATGTCGCAGCTTGAGGAGAGGGAGAAAGAGAATTCCCCTTTTGTGTCCTGTCTGGGCCCCAGCCGATTGGATGATGTCTGCTCACACTGAGTGCAGATCTGCCCCACTCATTCCGGCAACTCACATGTCAAACTCATCCGGAAACGCTCTTACAGACATATCCAGAAAGAATGCTTTATCAGCTTTCTAGCCATTCCTTAATCCATTCAAATTGACACCTAAAATTAACCACCACAGCCGTCTTGATCCAAAATCGAATTTTCATGCTTGTCAATCATTGAAATTTCACCAAATCTTCATGATAGTACTTAGAATGAGTGCCAAGCACAGAGGCCTTAGAATAATACAGCACACAACCTTATAAGTTATAATTGAATATCTACCATGGATCTCACACAGGATGTGAGAGGATTAATTAGGAAAGACTACTATTTGACAAAGATTATGGAGGAAATTGGAAGATCATAATGCAAATTTGATCTGTATAGATTTTTCTTTTTTTCTTTTTCTTTTTTTTTTGGCGATGGAGTCTCGCTCTGTCGCCCAGGCTGGAGTGCAGTGGCATGATCTCGGCTCACTACAACCTCCACCGCTCCAGGTTTAAGCAATTCTCTTCCTCAGCCTCCGGAGTAGCAGAGATTACAGGCACATGCCACCATGCCTGGCTAATTTTTTGTGTTTTTAGTAGAGGCGGGGTTTCACCATCTTGGTCAGGCTGGTCTTGAACTCTTGACCTCGTGGTCCACCTGCCTCGGCCTCCCAAAGTGCTGGGATTACAGGCATGAGCCACCGCGCCCGGCCATAGATTTTTCTTGTATCATAGTTTGTCTTATTTATGATTTGTGTTCTCCATAAATTCAGCTTGTAAATGTATCATAAGGATTTCTCTGCCCCCCCAACCCCCATGCACAACATTGCCTATCCATGTCAGCTCCTGTTTTTAACTCTCATTCTCATGGGGTTTCTTTGTGCATATTGTACTTGAATTAGGTGCTTCTCTCTAGCACATGATGGAAATGGAGATCAGCCTTCTGTGGTTCCAAGACTGGTGGTTATGTCTTGCACTGATGATGGCATGTACTGCAGGTTGCCTGAAAGGATCTGTGAACAGCATAGCTCATATTTTGATTTTCATGTCTGAAGTGCTATAATGTGGAGCTATAGATAGTCATCAACTTACAGTGGTTTGACTTAATGATTTTTCAGCTTTATGATGGTGTGAGAAGGGTATGCCTTCATTAAACTCCTTAACTTAAAATAGGATCAAGTCTCAATAAACCCATCTTAAGTTGAAAAGATCTTAAAACGCACTTTCAGATTGCAAAATCCTCAACCTACAATGGGTTTATCAGGATATAACCCCATCTTAAATCAAAGAGCCCATGTGCATACCCATATAATCTATTGGTCTATTGTTTTACTAGTTAACTGCATTCTGTTAGATTTTATTTACATCTTTTAATTACTTTCTCAGTAAATTAATGTGATAGAATGGCCTAAAGTTCATTTTCAGGGTCATGAATCCACAACATAGATTAAAATTTTCCAGTATACTCATAACTCACATATTCTGACCATTTTTATGAAAATCATTCTCCAATAGGGAAGATCATATTGTGTTATTGTTCAGAAAGTGTGGTCACCAATTCAGGACACTGGTTATTCAAAAATATTCAACAAAGTCACATTTATCTTTCTCTTGGCATGGGGTTATATTAACCCCAAGTTGACAACTGGGTTATAAAACTGAGAACTACAATGTGCTTAAGAGATCTGCCAAGAATTGCAACAGCATTCCTTAAAACTTAGTCAGAGGTGAAGATCCAGCTACCTTTGTTGGAACTGAACTGTCCATTCTTTCTTGGGCAGGGGTCGCCGCGAAGGATCACCGACACGAGATTCACAGCAGAGAGTTATTTATTACTAGCGCGCTAGGGTCCTAAGCTCTAAGTTGGCCCTGGGACCCCGAGTGCTTGTTACAGGTTGTTTATATAGGCAAACACAAGTTTAAACACAGCTTAGGGCGCGAAATTCAAACAAAGCTTTAGGCGTGTGGTAATTGGGTCTGTCTATGGCCTGAGCAAGGTATCTTGTTCTGATTGGTTGGGGCCGGACCTTAGGAGGTTCTTTCCTGGAATTGCTGATTCCGGGAACATCGGGGACATTGAGTCAGGGTGGGACCCTATGAGGTAATCAGGGTGGGACCTCATGAGGCTATCAGGGTGGGGCCCCATGAGGTTATCAGGGTGGGACCTCATGAGGCTATTTCCTGGAATTGTCTTTCTGTTTGGGTTCTGGGAACATCGGGGGGCTTAGCATCTGTGGCCATCTGGGGTTTAAGTTTCATGATGGCCAAGCTTTCTAAATTTTATGAGGCTTAGGAATTATGAGGCCTAGTTTCATTCCCTCCTCTTTTTGTGTTAGAGGCTCAATTTTGAGCCTCTTCTTCAGTCTTGAGGGTCTGGTATTGTTGGGTCAGAACTATAGCATGTACTATGTTTAATCTATTTTTAATAAGGGCGAGTAAACGGTTAAGTATGCACGGCCTGAAAGTCAAGATGAGCGTGAGCAGGATGAGGGGTCTTAAGATGGTGGAGATTAGCGTGCTAAACTAAGGGGATCGGTTGTACTAATTTTCAAACTAACTTTGCTGAGATTCTCTCTCTTTTTTTCTCTTGTCTAATCCTTCTCTTAGTTTTGCCATAGAATCTTTAACTACTCCTGAATGATCTGCATAAAAACAACATTGCTCTTTCAGGGCTGCACAGAGCCTGCCTTCTTTCAGAAAGACAATTTCTAGTCTTTGTCGGTTTTGTAATACAACTTCAGACAGAGAAGTCAAGGACTCTTCAAGTTTTGTGATAGATTGTTCTATGGCTCTAAGGTCTTCATCTATGGCTACTTTAAGTTGTTGCAGATGATGGTTACTATGCACTAGGGCTGCTGTCCTGGTCTTAACTTTAGCCGCTACTTTAATTCTTAACATGACGGCGAGGGTGAAGGAGATAGGTTCTCTTTTTGGTCTAGTATGAGTTTTTTGCTCATACCAGAGATCAAAGGAGTCTCTAGAGTGATAGTATACTTGGGGAACAACTTGTACTAATACGCAATAGTGGGTGCTGCTGCTAAAAACGGCTGTGGATACACAGGGGGTGAGCCCTGTGTAAGTGTTGCAAGCTTACTAGTCCGTCTCGGAGGGGACTAAATAGTGATTGGAGCTGGGTACTGTCAAGGTTACATTACAAAGTTGCTGATGACTAGGGGGCACTTGGCCTATGCAGGTTCTTGACCTAGAAACTTCAGCCAGGGTTAGTTTTCTTTGTTGTTCTTACGCGCATCTAGTAGGATTGGCAGAGTTAGTGAAATTATTAGTGGAGGCCATGCCTTCATAGTAAGGGGGGCCTGTTGCCAGACATAGCCAGCAAGAGGAGGTAAATTCTGGCTTTGTCTGGTTTAAAGCGAAATAGGAGCTTTTTATGAGATTTAGGAGCCTGTCACCTATTCCCAGGTCAAAGGGCCCGCGGGTGACGTTTTGGGCTGAGGGTGTGTCAGAGGAGGTGGAGATTAAGGGCGGGGAAGTGCTTTTAGGAGCTCTTGGTTGGGGCTCTCTCGGTGCAGGAACTAGGGGCTTCCTTGTTTCTGATAAAACTTGGTTTGGTCTTACTGCGACAGGGGCTGTGATAGGGTTGACTATTAATTTGATTTGGATAGAGATTCTATACAGTGGCTTTTGGTATAAATATAGGCCTTATGTTAACTCGGATATCTAACGGTTATCAGATTTTGCTGCATCTTCAAACTTGATGCGGACTGGATTGCAAGTTTTTGAATATCGGGTTCTGGTGCAGCGCTGGACAAAGGACATGGTTATGTACCAGGGTTTCGTGGCCTATTTCTATTCTCTATCATTAGTAGTTATACAGGACTAACTAGAGCAAAACAGGGCATCTATTTCTCTACAAGTTTTTCTTATTTCTCCTGTCCTGAATCTGGGACAGGCATAGAACCTGTTTTGGCTTATGGACACTTTTCTAGCCTGTTTTCTCTATTCTCTTTTTTCTATGTCATCTATCTTTGCTATTTTGTCTAGGTTGAAATAGAGGTCAGGGAACTAAGTCCTTCTAGGAGCAATTTTTGAGGTTTTACTTAAGACCTCATGAGTACTAAAATCAGTTACCTGCCAGGTCAGGTTATATGGCCAGTGGGGGTTATTACTGCCAGCGACGCAGGGAAGGAGGGCTAGTAATAAGCAAGGGTCTAGATACGAGAGAGTCTTATCCTGAGCGGGTCTTCGGAGCCTCGGAGTCTTTATGTCTCAGGTGGTGTTGGTCTGGGCGTCCTTGGAGCAACCTTGGCGTGGGATGCGTGGATCTAAGTGGAGATTCCGTCAACTTTTATGGCTGTGGGCGTGGTCAGGAGAACAATGTAGGGTCTTTTCTATCGAGGCTCTAGTCCTTGAGTGCGGTGCCATCTAACGTAGACAGAGTCTCCTACCTGGAAGGGGTGACTGGTCTGTGGATGTCTTGGTTGGTACAGTTCTGCCAAGGGGGCCTAGATTTGGGCCTGTACTGCTTGGAGTCTTTTTAGCCGGGCTTGTAGGTCAGTCTTAGGATCGGAGGGGGAGAAGGAGTTAAGCAAGGTTGACAAAGGGGGAGGTCCTCTGTAGAGGATTTTATATGGAGTGAGCCTAAAACGGTTAGGCGTATTTCGGGCCTTTAACAGAGCTAAGGATAGGAGGTGTCTCTAATCTTTTAAACCAGTCTTTAAGGTCAATTTAGTAAGGGTCTCTTTTATTGTTCTATTCATTCTTTCTACCTGTCCTGAGCTCTGGGGTCTATAGGCACAATGTAATTTCTAATTAATCTTTAATATCCTGGCGAGCCTTTGACTTACCTGAGAAACGAAGGCCGGCCTGTTATCTGACCTAATTACCTTGGGAAGTCTGAATCTAGGAAAGATTTCTTCTAAAATTTTCTTGGCTACTATGTGTGCCTTTTCTTGCCGGGTGGGGTAGGCTTCTACTTATCCTGAAAAGGTATCTACAAACACTAGTAAGTACTTATATCTAGCATAGTGAGGTTTTACTTCAGTGAACTCTATTTCTTAATAGACTCCTGGGCGGTTACTACGAGTTCGTTTCCTTTCTGGCACTGGGGTAGCCTTAGCGTTTACTTGCTGACAGACCTTACAGGCAGATGTCACTTGTTCTACGAGGGTACTTGCCTTTGGGATTAGAAAGTCAGTTTTTTCAATCAGTAATTTTAGCTTTCGATTACTTAAGTGTGTCCAGGCATGCATCTGCTGGATCATTGCCAGGGCCTCCTTTTGGGGAAGGACTATTTTTCTTCCTTTTTCTTAGTTTTTAGTGTCTTTGTTTTCTATAGCCTTTATGGCTTTTGCTTCTTCCTGGTCTTCTGGGGTATAAGTATGTTCAATAGTTATGTGGCTGGTTTCGTCAGGTTCTGTGGCTAGGGTCAGTACTTCTGCCATGGCGGCTTGCCTGGCCACTTGGTCAGCCTGTCTGTTTCTTACTGCGACTGGATCCTGTCTTTTCTGATGCCTGGGGCAGTGAATTATAGCCACTTCTTGAGGAAGAAAAAGGGCTTTCAATAAGGCAATTATTTCAGCTTTGTTCTTGATTTCTTTTCTTTCTGAGGTTAGGAGACCTCTTCTTTCATAAATACTTCTATGAGTATGAGCCGTTGCAAAGGCATACCGGCTATCAGTATAAATGTTAGCTTTCTTTCTTTTGGACAGCTCTAGGGCCTTGGTTAGTGCTATTAACTCAGCCTTCTGTGCAGACGTGCCAGGAGGTAGTGATTGTGTCTAAATGGTGTTGTGGCCATCTACTACTGCCGCTCCTGCCTTCCGGGTACCTGAGTCAAGGTAACTGCTGCCGTCTGTGTACTAAGTGTGATCCGCGTCTGGGAGTTCTTGGTCTTTAAGGTCTTCCTGTGTTCTATGGGTCTTAGCCAGTATTTGCCGACAATCGTGTGGGCTTAGTTGGTCTTCTGGTACTGGCAGCAGCGTGGCAGGGTTTAAGGTGACCGGAGGGCCAAACTGGACGCGGTCCGTGTCTAGTAGGAGGGCCTGGTAGTGAGTTAGGCGTGCGTTGGTTATCTACCGGTCCGGGGGCTGCCGCACTATGGCCTCTAGGGCATGTGGGGTAATAACAGTTAGTGGCTGCCTAAGGGTTAACTTAGCAGAGTCCTTGACCAGCATAGCGGTGGCTGCCATGATGCGAAGACACGGGGGCCAGCCGGCCGCCACAGGGTACAGCTTTTTAGACAGGTACGCTACCGGTCTTTTCTAAGGCCTTAATTTTTGGGTCAGGACTCCTTTGGCAATCTTTTGCCTCTCATCCAGGAAGAGGGTAAAGGGCTTTGAGGTGTCTGGTAACCTAAGGGCTGGAGCAGACAAGAGGGCCTTTTTTAGTGCCTCAAAAGCTAATTGATGCTCTGCCTGCCAGATGAAAGGGGTGCTCTCCTTGGTGAGTGCATAAAGGGGGGCGGCCAGTTCAGCAAAACTGGGTATCTACAAGCGACAGAACCTAGCAGTTCTTAAGAATTCACGCACCTCCCTGGGATTTCGTGGTGGTGGAAGGCGAGCCACTGTCTCTATGCGCCTAGGGGTGAGCCACCTTTTTCCTTCACTCAGGATATACCTTAGATATGTTACTTTGGTCTGACAGAGCTGTGCCTTCTTGGCGGATGCCTGGTATCTTTTTTCACCTAGTGCCTGGAGTAGATGCCTGGTACCTTGTATACAGGTTTCTTTTGTAGGAGAAGCCAAGAGGAGGTCATCCACATACTGGAGTAGGGTCACTTCTGGATTTTGGGTCCGGAAGTTGGTCAGGTCTCGATGAAGAGCCTCATCGAAGAGAGTGGGAGAGTTCTTGAATCCTTGGGGAAGCCGGGTCCAGGTCAGTTGGCCTGAAATTCCTTTCTCAGGATCCTTCTACTCAAAGGCAAAGAGTTCTTGGCTTTGGGGGGCTAGAGGTAAACAGAAGAAAGCATCTTTTAAATCTAATACTGTATACCAGTTATAGCCTGGTTTTAAGGTGCTGAGTAAGTTGTAAGGATTGGGGACCGTGGGGTGGATGTCCATGGTTCTTTTGTTAATTTCTCTCAAGTCTTGGACAGGCCTGTAATCCTGAGTACCGGGCTTTTTTACTGGCAGAAGAGGAGTGTTCCAGGGCGAGCGACAAGGTCGTAACACTCCGAGTTCCAGAAATTTGTTAATGTGCTGCCGAATTCTTATATGAGCCTCTCGGCTCATGGGATATTGCTTGATAGACACGGGCACCGCCGTGGGCTTTAAATCAATTATGATTGGGGCTTGATACTTGGCCTGCCTGAGTCCTCCTGTTTCCGCCTAAGCTTGGGGAAAATCTTGCAACTAAACATCAGGGAGGCTAGTGATGACCGGAGCGTCGAAAAGCCGATACTTATCTTGCAGAGACACAGTTAAGATTTGGATGGGCTGACTGTCCTGATCTAATACCTGGGCCCCTGTCTCGGAGAAATGGATTTGGGCTCTGAGCTTGGTCAGAAGATCTCGCCCTAGGAGGGGGTACGGGCATTCAGGTACTACTAAGAAGGAATGTGTCACCATTCCTCGTCCAAGATTAACTGTCTGGTGGTTAGTCCACTTGTGCAATTTTCCCCCTGTTGCCCCCTGGACCTAGGATGTGCGGGAAGACAGGGGCCTGTCTGCCTTTGTCAAAACTGAATGTTGGGCCTCTGTGTCCACCAAGAAGGTGGTGGGGTGCCCCCTTACAGAGAGAGTTAGCCGGGGCTCGGGGGGGGCTCCAGAGCCTTGACACCCCTATTCGCTATCTTCACCTAGGGTGAGGACAGCGGCAGGTTTCTTTTGGTCTTTAGGACGCTTGGGGCAATCTTTGATCTAATGTCCCCGTTCTTTGCAGTAGGCACACTGGTCTTTTTCTACTTTTGGCCACCTCCGCTTCTCTCCCTCGCTCCTTGGTCTTTTCTCTCTCACAACTGCCGCCAGGATTTTTGTTAAATGCTTATCCTTCACTCGGTCCTTACGATCCTCTCGCTCTATCTGTTCCTTCGCTAACCTGGCTTCCTTTTCTCAGGGGTTTCTCTCTTATTATACACTTTTTCTGCCTCCTTAACCAATTCCTGTAATCTATAGGTTTGGATCCTATCTAGCCTTTGGAGTTTTCCTTTGATATCTAATGCAGCTTGGTCTATGAATGCCATAGCTACGGTAGCCTTATGTTCTAGGGCCTCTGGATCGAATGGGGTATACATTCGGAACCTTTCCAGAAGCCTTTCCATGAAGGCTGCCGGGCTTTCGTCCTTTTCCTGAGTTATGGTCTTTACCTTGGCCAAATTTGTGGGGCGCTTTCTTGCCTCTTTGAGACCTGCCAACAGAGCCTGGCGATAGATTCGGAGACTCTCTTTACCTGGTGCCGTTTCATAGTCCTAGTCCGGGCGGGTGAGGGGAAATCCCTCGTCTATTTCATTGGGAAGTTGGGTTGGGAGGCCTCCTGGTCCTGGCACATTTTTCCGGGCCTCCAGGAGGACTCACTGCCTTTCTTCAGTGGTTAGGAGGACCTGCAAGAGTTGCTGGCAATCATCCTAAGTGGGCTGGTGAGTGAGGAGAATGGATTCTATCAACGAGGTTAGGGCCTGGGGGTCTTGGGAAAAGGAAGGGTTATGGGTTTTCCAGTTGTAGAGGTCAGAGGCAGAGAAGGGCCAGTACTGGACCGTGCGATTGATGGTACGGAGGGGAAAAAGGGAGGATTGCCAAGTGGAAGGGCCATCTGGGTCTTCAGTCCGCCGCAAGCGGAGATGAGGAGGTGTCGGTGGCGGCGTCCGAGGGGTGAGTTTGGGCGGGGCTGGAGAAGGAGATGGGGTGGAGGGAGGGGCCGAGGGAGAAGTTGGAGAAAGGGTAGGGGCCGAGGCGGTAGAGGAAAGAGCTGGGGACAAGACAGGGGGCAAGGGTGAAGCGTAAGGTGGAGGTCTCAGAAGGGGGTTTTGAGGTGGAGGAGGCAGGGGGTCAAGAAGGAGGAGATCCCTCTGGGGTTCATCTGGGAGGACTGGCTTATGTGGGTCCGGATTCTGATTCTTCGGGGCTTCTAAGGCAAGGAGGGTAGATTGGGATGGGGAAGGGGAATGGAGGAAGGGTTTCACCCAAGAGGGAGGACTTCGGACCAGATCCTCCCAAGTAATTATGTAGGCCACCTAGTCTGGGTGTCCGAGTGGCCCAGGATCCATCACTTTTGCTTTAACCTGCAAGATAATTGAGAGGTTAAATGTTCCGTCCCGGGGCCACTCTCCATGGAGGGTTGGCCATTCGGACGAGCAGAATGTTTTCCATCGTCCTTTACGGACTTCTACAGAGAGGTGGTGGGCTCGAGCCTGGCCATCAGGGAAGTGAGTCAGGGTCAGAGACAAAGGAGTCGTCAACGTTTGTCCTATTTCGTCCACGTATAACAAGGGCAAAACGAAAGTAACAAAAACAAAGACCAGACAAGTAAGGAGAAGCCGCGCGGCCAGAGAGTGGCGCCACAAGATCACAAAATATTCAGACGGCAGGGGCGACCTGCTTACAGATTTAAGAAGGCTGACTGAGTCATCAGCCTTCTCCTAGACTACCGCCAGGGCGTCCCCCGGGGCGTAAGTGGGAAGGTGCCGGACACGTCTGTCCTCCTTCCCCACTTAATTCAGAAGGAGTACTCCCCAGAGTTCATAGTTAGCCGGCAAGACAGACAGAACAAAACGAAAGTACCTGGTAGGTCCGTTCAGTCAGCAGTCCGTGGCCCGGGCCAGATGGGTCTCCGCCGGATGGGTCGGGGGTCCTCGGACGACCCCACTTCCCGGCCAACGCACCAAATGTTGGAACTGAACTGTCAATTCTTTCTTGGGCAGGGGTCGCCGCGAAGGATCACCGACACGAGATTCACAGCAGAGTTATTTATTACTAGCGCGCTAGGGTCCTAAGCTCTAAGTTGGCCCTGGGACCCCGAGTGCTTGTTACAGGTTGTTTATATAGGCAAACACAAGTTCAAACACAGCTTAGGGCGCGAAATTCAAACAAAGCTTTAGGCGTGTGGTTATTAGGTCTGTCTATGGCCTGAGCAAGGTATCTTGTTCTGATTGGTTAGGGCAGGACCTTAGGAGGTTCTTTCCTGGAATTGCTGATTCCGGGAACATCGGGGACATTGAGTCAGGGTAGGACCCTATGAGGTTATCAGGGTAGGACCTCATGAGGCTATCAGGGTGGGGCCCCATGAGGTTATCAGGGTAGGACCTCATGAGGCTATTTCCTGGAATTGTCTTTCTGTTTAAGTTCTAGGAACATCGGGGGGCTATCTGTGGCCATCTGAGGTTTAAGTTTCATGATGGCCAAGCTTTCTAAATTTTATGAGGCTTAAGAATTATGAGGCCTAGTTTCACCTTCAGTCTGCAGGCCCCACCCTGCCTGTATGATTCGAATGAAGAGGGAAGAAGATGGCTAAGTCAGTCTTTGAATTATTAGTTTAACAGGCAATTCATGAGTATGTTCATCACAGTAATATTCACGGTAGCAAAGACATGGAATTCACCTAAATGCCCATCAACAGTAGACTGGATAAAGAAAATGGTATAAAGAACACAGTAGACTGGATAAAGAAATGTAGTATACCGTGGCATACTACACATCCGTAAAAAAGAACAAGATTACATCATTTGCAGCAATGTGGTTACAGCTAGAGGTCACTTTCCTAAGCAAACTAATACAGAAACAGAAAACCAAATACTGCATATTCTTACTTATAAGTAGAAGCTAAACAATGAGAATACATGAACACAAAGAGGGGAACAACAGAAACCAGGGCCTGCTTGAGGGTGAAGTTTGGAAGATGGGAGAGAATCAAAAAACTACATATTGAGTAGCATGCTTTTTACTTGGGTGATGAAATAATCTGTACATCAAAACCCCAAACCCCCATGTCACACAGTTTACCTATCGAACAAACCTGCACATGTACCCCAAAACCCAAATAAAAGTTAGAAAACAGGCAATGCATTGGGTTTTCTGTTCCATTCTCATAGATGGAAAGAGGCTATGAGACAACTAGTTAACTTCCAGTTGACCTGTGTGGGGAGGAGGCCCAGCAAGTCTCACAGGCATCAGTATAGATCCAGAGTCAACATTTTATTTGTTTCAAATGTTAGTGGCTCCACTCAGAATGCAAGGTACTTAGTGCCTTTTTGACGCTGTTTGACTGTTTTAGAGCAACAGAAGTATTTCACTCAACATCTTGTTACATATTTAAGGTAGAAGGATAAAATAATTATACTGTTATTTTTTCAAAGTATATAGCCACATTTTCAGAATGTTGGTTGTATCCTCATTCAGAGGTTCTGTTTTCTATCTTTGGAAATGGATCCTTTGCTGACACTTAAACAGTGTAGATTTAGTGAGTCAAGGGAACAGGGAAAGTATTTTGAATGTATTGATGTGAATCACTTTTTGTATGTTCTGTGAGTTCTAGTGAAGTATGACTGTATTATGGCAATTCTTCTTTGTAAATAATGTTTTATTTTTCACAGTTAGAAAATGTAAGAGCTAAATGTGTCTGAATAAGACTGGCATGATTCAGCAATCAATCTAAAAATACTGGTGCATATGTTAAACAGTACTCTCTGAAGAGTAGCAATATAGCCTATTGTCAGTATTTGGGGAATGCAATGAAGTGCCTCTGAGAACTTGGAAATGAGTGTAATAAGATGGCCTTTTATACAGTTAAGTTGTAAGATAAATGCCTAATCAATCAGTATGTAGATATGCAAGCACCTGAAAGAGGCAAAATGGTTCTCACCATGGCAACACTGGGCTATAACATGATTGAATATATTAGAATATACAAAAGGGAGAAATATAGTTGTGAATAAGAGATTGTCAGTGATGGAAATTTGAGAAAATGCGTGTTACGGAGGTGTACATTTGGTTCATTCAAATGCTGCCAAACAGAAGCCATTTTTTCCAATGAACAGTCTTCCTTAGATTTATTTATTTGAAGCTTTAACTGGTCTTAAATATCTGATTATTTAGATGCCAAGCAATCTTTTGATTATGATTTATTCTCCAATTTATATCATCCTATAGGAAACGTGTGGATTGCAATTTCTTTAGTTTGTTAAAACAGTTACCCCAGGAATTAATTGCTCACTACTACTAACTAGTAGCTAGTCTACTAATCTAATTTCTCCAGACCACTGAAAGAACAGTTGGCCTTATTTCTCATGGTAAATGTATGCATTAGTGTTTTGATTTTATTCTGATTAAAATTATATTTTTAAGGAGTCCGTTATTCAGATTTTATGTCTCTCTTGGTTGAACATGAGCTCTGCCATGAGGGTAAGTCCTTTTCTGTACACGGACTGAGTTAGGTTTATACACTCTGAAGATGTAGTACCAGATCCTGGACCCAGACAATGCACACCAGTCTGAGAGATATCTAGGGAAACAGCAGAGCTTCAGGGCATGTCTCCTCCTGGGGATTTCTAATGATGCTATTGACCCATTACGGAGATTTTAAACAATTCTTGGGCTATTAGCAAAATTCCAATATAGTATGATATATATATGGAACAGTGTTCAATTCTCACATTAGACTCATGCATTTTGCATTTTATATTTTAACTTTTTCCTTTGAACTACTTTTACCATATATACAACATATATATAAAATATACAATAAAGATTTACATACACATTTACACATATATAACATGCAATATATGTAACATATGTTACATATATATGACATGTTATGTAACATGTTAAGAGATAATTTAAAATATCTGTTTAATGCAAAAAATCAAATCTCTAATAAACATATGAATAGATGTGCAAACTCTCTAATATTTGGAAAAATACTAAATAAGCAACAATACCATTTTTGGCCAGAATTAGGCAAAGTTTATAAAAAGAGTTAACATCCAGCATTGGAGAAAATGCTTAACATATGTAATATGTTATATGTAAATGTATATATGTACATCTTATATTTATACATATATGTAAATCTTTATATTTCATAATTTCCTACATAGTGTGTAGGGGATTAAGTAGCTATAATGAAAATATAAACATACTATCCATGTTATTCTACAACTTGTATTTATTTTCCTGTTAATTAGATAGTGCTTTAAAAATACTTTAAAAATAGTCACGTAATATTTCATTGTATGAATGAAGCATTAATATACCCGTTTGCTTTCCTCGTGGTAAACATTGACACTGCTTTTTGGTTTTTGTCACTTTAAATAATGCTGTAGTAAACATCCTTGAACACAGACTCTTTGACACTATTGCTTTTATATCTGTAGGATGGTTTCCCCCAAATGGTATTACTATGATAAAACTTAACGTTTCTCAAAATTTAGAAAGTTATATTGGAAAAGTGTCTTCAATATCTGTAGTACTTCATTTGCACAAACAAGAAGAGTGCCCAGTTCCCAGCATTCTCACCAACGCTGTATGTTAATTCTTCTTTTAAACTTTGCCTAATGCTAGGTAAAAATGTTATTTGTTTCCTTTCTATTTATTATTTTCCTGGATATTAGGGAGTTGACACATTTATTCATATATTTATTAGATAATTTGCTTTTTTTGCATACAACAGATACTGTAGATTATCTAATAATTGTTTATTTCTCACTAGAATGCCATTTTCTTATTAATCTCTAGGAGCCCTTTATATGTTAACAATGTAGTCTCTTTTTGGTTTACATGTGTTGTAAAACACGTAAAATGTCTCCCCCTTTCTATGCTTTCACTTCTGACTTCATTTACAGTGTCTTTGACCATGTGTATACACACACACACACACACACACACACACACACACACACACACCATTCATATATGGTCAAATACATTTACCTGTTGCTTTTCCTTTTCCTTTTTGGTGCCCAGGTTTTATGTATTGCTAAAAAGATCCACTGGCCTCCAATGGCTAACAGAATATTTAATAAATTTTTCATGATATTTATCTTTTTGTTAATCTGTTTAACCCTTTAGCCCATCCTTAATTTAATTATATATGCTTTTACTTACAATTGCAAATTTGTATTCTTCACAGGCACATATATTTTACTTAGGAAATGTGAGAACTTTACTAATGAATTAAGATGTATATTCTTTGCTGCATGTTGATATAATTTGAGTGCATAAATATAGCATCTAATCAATAAACTTACATAAAGTAAGTCTATTTAGGTCATTGGCTTTTAAATTCGAGGGCATTTTGTAGTTATATTTTATGATGCATCATGTATTAGGTAAGATGGCAAACATTTGATGATTATGTATTTTTGTCACGTAGCTATAGTTAAATGTGGGTATGTTGCTGCTATAGAATTTATAAAATTTCAGTATATCTCTGGACTTCTTCTCTTGTCTGGTATAAATCTCAAGAACTTGGGTTGCTGTGCTGTTTTGGCTTTTTGATTATCACCAAATTCAGAAGATAGGATAGATAGATTCAAAAGGAACATGTTTTCCAGTGACTTGAGTGACCCTTAAGAAGGTATCCTTGTAAAAACATAAACAAAACTTGTAAACAGTTGCCTAGTTGAATTAGTTCTATTGATTGTCTGCTGTGCTAATCCCTAAGAACTGAAATAGATGTTTCAATGAAAGAACAGCCCCATTCATAACTATGCCATTAAACTAGGTAGAGAAGGAAGGGAAGAATACTTGAGCTGAAATCAATGTGGTTTTAATTCTTTGAATTGTGACAAAGTAGGATGAAGGCTGGAGAGGACAGGAAATCAGGAGAGTGGTGTGTGTGAATGGAAATCGTAAAAGCTGCTTCCCTTGAGTGAACGCTGTTTGCACCAGACTTACCTGGGAGTTTCTATGTTTGCACATCAAATGTATCTGTGGACGGGTGAGGAATTTTTATGAGTTCTTGCAAAATGAATATTGATATAGGATAATACTAATCTGTCTGTTGTCCAGTATTCTGAGATGACATCCACTCTCTTTTTCATTTTAAAGTGTCATTTGTTTGATGAAGCAACTGTGCTAAGTTTGGTTCCTTGATTAATTTCATTTTGTTTAATTTAACTGTCCTCATACGATAAAAAGTTGTCAGCCTGATTTTATTTGCTCATTAAATTTGTTTTGGGGTGTGTGTTTTAGTAGATGAAAATTCAAAAAATGGGAACCACTAATTTAGAAAGTGTTATATTCTAAGGGAATCTCAATCCTGACCGTGTTTTGAAGATGTTGAGAGCAAGGTAGGTACTTAACAGTTTGAGCTAGGTTTTAATTTTCAGACCTTAAGGTTACATTACTGATCCTTACGGTATAAATGGAGACACACAGCATCTTTAGCTGATTTCCAGCTGCTGACAAAGGTACCCTAGATCTGGGTCAGGCCTAACTCAAGTCCTGAATGCTATCTTTGAGCGTTAGCGTTCGCTGGAATCTGATTCTAACCAGCTAAGCGCATCCACGGTTGAAATAGAAATCATCAGGAATCCTGGAACAGATTGAAGTACCTGGAAAGGTCCTAGAGCTCTTTAATGACTTTCCTACGTGAGGCGCTGGCTTTGCCTCCGACTGACTCCACAGAGTAGCGGCTGGTTGTTTTGCTCCTGCTTTGTCAGGGTGGAGGCACAGACTGAAAGGCACTGAGACAGTCTTGGGTTCAGCAGAAAATAATGCAATACCTTTAGCCCTTTGAATCCATGGGTTTGGCATCTGCGGATTCAACCAACTGCGGATACAAAAATACTTGGAAAAATATGGGAGATTGCATCTGTAATGAACATGTAAAGATCTAAAAAAAAAAAATTATCATTGTACCATAGCTTATCTCCTACTTGTAAGTGAGAACATACGATATTTGGTTTTCCATTCTTGAATTACTTCACTTAGAATAATGGCCTCCAGCTCCGTCCAAGTTGCTGCAAAAGGTATTATTTCCTTCTTTTTTAAGGCTAAGTAGTATTCCATGGACATACAACTTTTAACTTCCCCCAAATTAGCTGCTAATAGTGTACTATTGACCAGAAGCTTTACCAATAACATAAATAGTTAACACATATTTGTATGTTATGTATATTATATACTGTGTTCTTACAATCAAGTAGGCTAGTAAAACAATTTTAAGAAAATTATAGGGAAGAGAAAATATACGTACTACTCATTGAGTGGAAGGGAATCATCATAAATGTCTTCATCTTCGTCGTTTTCACATTGAGTAAGCTGAGCAGGAGGAGGAAGAGGAGGGACTGGTCTTGCTGTCTCGGGAGTGGCAGAGGTGGAAGAAAATCCACATGTAAGTCGACCAGCACAGTTCGAAAGTATGTTGTTCAAGGGCCAACTGCATATTTATTTTTGAATCCATATCCTCCTCTACTATTTTCATTTCTGGCTTATTCTAACACTATTTCCAATTACAGCTACAGTATAAAAGTAGATGAATATAATGTATTTCAACAGGTAGAACTTGTATAAAGCGATGTAAAACAGTGGACAGCAGCAAAAAACGTTTTACAAATATAATATGCATCATTATATATATATGTATTAGTGTATATATGATTTTCTAAAAGTACAAGAATTAGGGAGTGAATTTTGAATGTTCATAAAGTTATTTCAAATGAAACATTTCTTAAGCTGACTTTCCAAATAGAACATCACACACCGGGGCCTATCATGGAGAGGGGGGAGGGGGGAGGGATTGCATTGGGAGTTATACCTGATGTAAATGACGAGTTGATGGGTGCAGCACACCAACATGGCACAAGTATACATATGTAACAAACCTGCATGTTATGCACATGTACCCTACAACTTAAAGTATAATAATAATAAATAAATTAAAAAAAAAAAAAAGAAGTATGTACTTAGCTCACGAATCCTGACCTTACCCTGGATTATATTATATCCAATGTGTTATATTACTTATTCATTCATCATGAATTTTTAAAAATATCAGATGTTATGCCTTTATAACATTCATGATTGTTCAACATATATTTCATTCATTACAATCTGCATTTATTTATGAATTTATTACATAACATTTAAAAACAAAACAGAGAAAAAAATTATTTGACAAAAAAATCTTATAGAAAAAGGATATATAAAGTAAAATTGTAATTTAAGACCTCAACACAATTCAATGTTATTTTCTGTTGTGATGAAAGAGATTTTCGTAATAAAAATGAAATTTTACATTGGTTCCTCTATATGCATGCATATGTATGTTCATGAGTTAGCTTGCTTTTTCCTTCTCTCTGAAATTTTTCTTCCTTGGCTTATATAACAAAGAGATAACTTTAAAAAATGAGTTGTAGGGTTTTTGTAAGATTTTCCAATTTTTGTTTCTTATGAAGGCATTGGAATCAGTTGTGGCTTGAATGTTTGCTAAAGGTGACCTTAAAAACAATATGGGTCTGTGCTTTTTGGGAAAATAATTAAACTTCAATATTGCTAATGTTCATAAGAATTCAGCTTTCCCATCTATTCACTATTTGGTGTTGGTAAGTTATCTTTTTTATGAAATATTTTATTTAAGTTGTCAAATTAAATGCAATGTTGTTTAAAATAACATCTAATTATCGCTTGAATTACTAGAATGTCTATACTTTTGATCTACCTTTAAGTTTAATATTGCTAATTTTTACTATTTCTCTTTTCTGTTGAACAATGTTGCCAAAGAGTTTTTAAGTTTATTAGTGTATTTAGATAATCAACTTTTGGCCAGTTTAAACTTTTCATTTTATCTTATTTTCTAGCTTATTAATCGCTGCTCTTATCATTACAGTCTCTTGTACACACTCTTTGGTTAATGTTACTGTTCTTTTATAAACTTTAAATTTGAAATCTTGTGATTTTTAATTTTTAGAATTTATTTTTCCAATGTAAGATGTTAGTGTAATAAAGTTTAATAAATACCATTTTAGTGTATTCTACAAATTTTGATATATATTTCCATTAAAACTGAATATTTTGAAGATTTTATTTTTTATCTTGATTTATTTTTTGAATCATTAGTTACAGTTTCTTCCTAATTTCCAATCTAATTTTCAAACATTGATGTTGTTTTAATTTAACCACTTTAATTTAAAGCCAAGTAATGTGGTGTGTATGACCTAGTCTTTGGGAATTTATTTAGCCTCTGTTTATGCTCTATTTTTATCCATATGAACCAGAAAATAATAGGGATTCTATAATGACTGGGTTCAAAGTTTTATAGATAAAGGTCCCTGACTTATGAAACTTATAAAAGTTCAACTTAAAATTTTTTGACTTCATGGTGGTGCACAAGTGACACTATTAATATGATTTTATAGAAACCGTACTCTATGTATACAGTCATTCTGTTTTTAACTTTAAGTACAGTTTTCAATAAATTACATGAGATATTCAATACTTTATTATAAACTAGGCTTTGTAGTACATTATTTTGCCTAACCATAAGCAAAGTATTCTGAGCATTTAAGGTAGGCCAGGCTAAGCTTTGATGCTTGGTAGGTTAGACATATTAAATGCATTTTAAGACTTAGGGTATTTTCAAATTATGATGGGTTTATCAGAATGTAACCCCATTGTAAGTCTAGGAGCATCTGCGTGTTTATTAAATCAAGCTTTATACTTGTTAAAACATTGTATAGGCTTATTGGATGCCTTTCTGCCTGTTCTACCCATTCCTGAATTACATGTAGAGTCTTGATCTATGATGGGGAATTCATCCACTTTTTTTTTTATAATGATGGCAGTTTTGGTTTAACATTTAAAGTCTAGGTACATACAAGTTTTGAACTATTACATTCTCTTAGTGAATCGGTCATGTATTCACATGGAAATGGTCTTCCTTATTCCATTAGTACATTTTTGTTTTAAATTATTTTCCATGTCTGATATAAATAAAGCAAATCAGCTCTCTTTGTTTATTATTTTGTTTCTGGTTTTCATCATTTTTTCTTCCATACTTTGAGTTCTTCTGATTTGGCATGGTCCCTTTTTATGTGTTTTGCTGCTTTGATCTTTCATCTGTCTTAATAGGCTTTGTTTTATAATTGGAAATTCCAGTTTATTTATAGTTATTGGAATTGCTGACTTTTTAACAAATTACTTTATTCTTGTTTATTTTGTCAATATTTAGAGAAATTATAATTTTGTTGTATTTATTTTGTTTGCCCCATTTGCTATAAATTGCCTTTGACTTTTTATCTGCACCTTTAATTAATAAATATCTAAATTTTATCAATACATTTGTTCTTGCTCAAAGTGATTCAAGGATCTTAAGAGTACTTTATCTCTGAATCACATGTAATGATTGTTATCCAATACCTTAACTCTATCTTTTAATAAGACATTAACATCTACTTAAAAAAAAAAATCAGCCTGTTTAATTTATTCTTGCCGTTTTTATGTTTTAAGTTATTTTCATCATAATATTCTTTAGCTATATTGTAATTTTCAGAAATTTTAACCTTTAAAAAGTTGTTTTTTGTTTTTTTTTTTTGCTTTTGTTTTTGCTTTTTGTCTTCCTTTTTTTTTTTTGAGACGGAGTCTCGCTCTGTCACCCAGGCTGGAGTGCAGTGGCCGGATCTCAGCTCACTGCAAGCTCCGCCTCCTGGGGTTACGCCATTCTCCTGCCTCAGCCTCCTGAGTAGCTGGGACTACAGGCGCCCGCCACCTCGCCCAGCTAGTTTTTTGTATTTTTTAGTAGAGACGGGGTTTCACCGTGTTAGCCAGGATGGTCTCGATCTTCTGACCTCATGATCCGCCCGTCTCGGCCTCCCAAAGTGCTGGGATTACAGGCTTGAGCCACCGCGCCCGGCCTTTGTCTTCCTTTTTAAAAGCTGTTTATTGTGGGTGAATAACTCTAGGTTGAGGGGCTTTGAAGGATTATTTTTTTTTCAGTACTGTGAGATTGTTCAATGATTTTAGGATTTTTACTTTTCTTGTTTAGGATAAACCTGTCTGTCTAGCTGTTGTTTCTTTGTAGGTAGCCTATATTATTTCTTCAGATATATTTAGTCATTTTTCCTGTCTTTTATGTTTTTAGTTTCACTTTGATGTGTCTAGGTATGCATTTATTTAGGCTTCTTGAATTTAAAAATTTATAACTTTCATCACTTTAAAAATTATCCGTTATTATTATCCCTTAACATGTTGTTTTTCCCTCATTCTGTCTTAATTTTGCTTCTAGAAATGTACAAGTTTCTCAATATATCCTCAAGTGTCTTAACCCCTATTTCATATTTCTCTATTCTTCATCTCTCTGAAATGTAGTCTTTGTATTTTCTTCAGTTCTATCTTCTGAATGGTTAATTATAGCTTCATCTGTGGCTAATTTCCTTTTTAAAATGCCCGTTTAATTTTCTGTTAATTATTCTACTTTTTAATTACTAGAAGTTCCCTTTGGTCTTTGCTCAAGAATCTTGATTATTTTATGATCTCCCTTTCCTTATTTATACTTTCAATCCTGGCACCACATGGATACTTTTAGTTTAAATATATTAATCAGAGACACATATATTTTATATACAGTAGTCCCAGTATTTAACATTTCTGCCGATTTTATTCTGCTATGTGTTCTCTCTGGTGGTTTTCATGCAGTGGTGCCCTATTCCATTCTGGGTTTGGTGACTTCTAATTATGAATACATATTCTTTAGACACTGTCTGTAAGTTTTATTTGTAAATACATTGCCCTAGAAAGGATATGTTTTTGTAAGGACTAATGACTTGGGAAAATTTAGTAGAAATTATTGGCTATGAATTCTTATTAATTACTGGCTATTTTTCAGGAAAAATTCTGATAATGAGAACTTAAGAAACACACTGATAAGAGGGCCTGTTGGTAATTATAAATTCTCTTGAATTGTTTTTCTTCTTGATCCACCGTAAAGATTAAGAACAGAACATTTTCGGCCGGGTGCGGTGGCTCACACCTGTAATCCCAGCACTTTGGGAGGCCGAGGCGGGTGGATCACGAGGTCGGGAGATCGAGACCATCCTGGCTAACATGGTGAAACCCCGTCTCTACTAAAAAATACAAAAAACTAGCCGGGCGAGGTGGCGGGCGCCTGTAGTCCCAGCTACTCGGGAGGCTGAGGCAGGAGAATGGCGTGAACCCGGGAGGCGGAGCTTGCAGTGAGCCGAGATAGCGCCACTGCACTCCAGCCTGGGCGACAGAGCGAGACTCCGTCTCAAAAAAAAAAAAGAACATTTTCTTTCTGTATATTTTATCCCCGTGTGTTTTTAATGTTCACCCATGCATTGAAAAATAAATGACAATCAAAATATTTAACAATTGGTATGCTACGAGCACTGGTCAGTTAGACTAGATATTGGCCATAGCTATTGGCATAGCTGTATCAATGTGCACTGTTTAAAAATCATTCCTGCAGGCCGGGCTTAGTGGCTCACGCCTGTAATCCCAGCACTTTGGGAGGCCAAGCTGGGCGGATCACAAGGTCAGGAAATCGAGACCATCCTGGCTAACACAGTAAAACCCTGTCTCTACTAAAAAATACAAAAAAAAAAAAAAAAAAGAAAAAAAATTCCCCAGGTGTGGTGGCGGCGCCTGTAGTCCCAGCTACGCGGGAGGCTGAGGCAGAAGAATGGCGTGAACCCGGGAGGCAGAGCTTGCAGTAAGCGGAGATCGCGCCACTGCACTCCAGCCTGGGCGACAGTGCAAGAATCTGTCTCAAAAAAAAGTAAGAAGAAGAAGAAAAAAAAAATTCCTGCAATGGTGCTGAAATACTCTGGGGTTCCAATTTTCCAGAGAGCTCATCTCAAACCTCCCCCCTCAGATGAGCCCTGTTTTCTGGATCCTCTTTCTCTGCCTGCATGAACCTTCAAATGAGGCTGAAAATTACCAGGTTTGGGCAGATAGTGTTTTTTTCCAACTTTTATTTTAGGTTTAGGAGGTACATATGCAGATTTGTACATGGGTGAATTGTGTGTTTCTGAGGTTTGGTGTACAAGGGATGCTGTTATCCACGTAGTGAGTCAAACACTGTGTTATCCAGGTGGTGAGCCAAAAACTATGTTGAAAAACATAGTTATTCAGCCTTCATCCCCCTGCAGCCCTCCCTGCTGTAGTAGTCCCCAGTGTCTCTTGTTTCCATCTCTGTGCCTGTGAGTATTCAATATTTAGGTCCCACTTATAAGCAAGAACTTGTGGTATTTGGTTTTCCATTCCTGTGTTAATTAACTTAAGATAATGCCTCTTGAAATGAATGCCAGATTTAGTGCTTCCTTACCACTGGATGCACACTTTTCAAACCACACTTTTGGCCTTTGACATTTTTTCTTGTTTTTGTTCAAGCTCTGTAATGCATTTGGAAAAGATTATTAAAATGTTAACAAGAAATATTAGTTGTTTTGGAGTGGAAAGTTTGTTTAGACTATTAATTTTTTTAAAAATTACATATGTGCTTGAAGGTATTGTAGGCTCTCTGTTGGATCCACAGTTCTACACTATTAGCACTTTACACATTTATTTTTGTTTTGCCTTGCTTGGCTGAGAGCTATTCTGAAGATAATGGTTCTTTTAGCAAAATATGTTATAATTTCAGTAGCTAGAGTATAATAGTAATTCTATAATTGCCCTTTGCCTTCTTTCTCTCTTAAAATTAAGTAAGGGAAAATTTGAAGTGCCAAATTCTTTACACAGAATGAATGCACTAACTTTGCTTAATAGAACCTGAAGTCAAAATTAGTTTTATTGCACCCTTTGCGTCATGATGGAAGAGACATTTTGCATTTATCCAGTCATATTAGAATGGAAAATGGCCTGAAATGAAAAGAGAACATTGTTATTAGAGTTTGCCAGAAGCTACTTATGAAGAAATTGAGAATTTTTATAACTAATGATTTGATGTTATAATATTTTGAAACTTTCAAAATGTAAGCATTTTAACCTTTATAAAGTAACATGGGTTTAATTTTATTAGAGGCAGGAATGATTTTTAATTATCACCAGGGAACTATGTACTATGTTATTTTCTTTCTTAATATTTATACAGTTCAGAAAATAAAATTTACATAAGTCAGATTCTATTTTCAGCATTATGGTAATAATGATGTAATTTCAATTATAAATACTGAAATAATGTACATACTTTATATTTAACAAATTGTATATTTAATTATGAAAATGTGTTACAGGACTCACTTTTAACATTATACAAGCTGTCTCCATGAAGAGACACACTAAGAAAACATCTTATTGGTTATTGGTCAAGATAATGTTTCATATGGATTTGCAGTGTGTCAAGGTTAAAACAGTTATGAATAAATAACAAGAAACAAAAAGCTTAATAAGAAAAGTGAAATAACATTGTTGGGAGTGGCTGACTGATGAATTTCCATTAAGTGTTCAGCCCTTGGACAAAGCTCTTTTTAATGACTTCTAAAGGCTTTACTGTTAGAAGAAAGAATGTCAAGTATTATATTTATTTTATGATCTTCCATAATTCACTTATGTAACATAAATTTATTCAATCTTTTCAGTATAATATCTGAAAATTATCTAAATGGCTCCACAGCTGACTTGAAAAGACAGAATCAGTTTTTTTACAAACAAAAACCAGGTTGCTAAAAAATTCAAGATTATGCTGCCTGTCATTTTGTTATTGCTCTTGATTTTACCAGTGGCACTAATGAGAGAATTGAAGTAGTGTACAGATGGGTTTCTAGAAACACTAGTAAATATACCCAAGGTGCAATGTAAATCTCTTTCTGTAATATTGAATTTTATCTATTATTTATTGTTAAAACAGAAATAACAAAGTAGGAACTCAAGAATCGATCAAACTATTTGAAATTTAACTTAAGAAAAGTTACACAATGACTGCAAATTTATGTCATCAGGAAGGTAATAAACTATAAGTGAAGAAAATGAGATTTTTTTTTTAATCCCTTAGTTCTGATTAAATCGCCAATGGAGATTATGTGATCAATAATCTAACAAGGAAATTAGTAAAAGTTAATTTGAAATGATGAAGGAAATTATGCAGCTAATGTAATATCTAAGACACCTCCTTAAAAGCCTCATACCACATTTGGAATCTGAGAAAACATAAAGTATTTCAGAAAAATAAGCAAAATAAAGTATTCAAACAAATTACATTTTTTAAATGATACTTTTAAGTTCTGGGATACATGTGCAGAACATGCAGGTTTGTTACATAGGTATACACGTGCCATGGTGGCTTGCTGCACCCATCGACTGTCATCTAAATTAGGTATTTCTCCTAATGTTATCCCTCCTGTATATTAGGTATTTCTCCTAATGCTATCCCTCACCTGGCCCCTCACCCCCATGACAAGTCCTGGTGTGTGATGTCCCCCTCCCCATGTCCATGTGTTCTCATTGTTCAACTCCCAATTATGAGTGATAACATGGGGCGTTTGGTTTTCTGTTATTGTGTTAGTTTGCTGAGAATGATGGTTTCCAGCATCATCCATGTCCCTGCAAAGGACATGTGCTCATCCTTTTTTTTATTGCTGCATAGTATTCCGTGGTATATATATGCCACATTTTCTTTATCCAATCTATCATTGATGGGCATTTGGGATGGTTCCAAGCCTTTGCTATTGCGAACAGTGCCACAATAAACATACGTGTGCATGTGTCTTTATAGTAGAATGATTTATAATCCTTTGGGTATATACCCAGTAATGGGATTGCTGAGTCAAATGGTATTTCTAGTTCTAGATCCTTGAGAAATTGCCACACTGTCTTCCACAATGGTTGAACTAATCTACACTCCCACCAATAGTGTAAAAGCTTTCCCATTTATCCACATCCTTTCGAGCATATGTTGTTTCCTGACTTTTTAATGATCGCCATTCTAACTGGCGTGAGATTGTGTCCTATTGTGGTTTTGATTTGCATTTCTCCAGACCATTCATGATGAGCCTTTTTTCATGTTTGTTGGATGCATAAATGTCATCTTTTGGGAAGTGTCTGTTCATCTCCTTCACCCACTTTTTGATGGGGTTGTTTTTTTCTTGTAAATTTCAAATGACTTACATTTAATTCGCGATATCTTCTGATTCGTAAGTCATTCTCAGTTTAATGAAGAACAACTCCGGATTTTTGAAATGCTTGCTAAGACTCCAAAACAAACATCTCTCAAAGTTCGGGGATGTCAGGATTTATCTTGATTATGAGAAATTGTACTGAAAATCCAAGTTTTAAATACTGAAAATGCTGTTAGGTAAAAACTTAAGAATATGATTCCTGGCTGTAATTGTTTGTTAAATAACAATTATCCAGTGTAAGTCATGTTTCGTGTCTGTCAATTTGTTGAAATAATGAGGAGGGAAACTACTTCCGCCACATTTCATATCGTCCTAACGTTAAGGTGCTATCTGTTTCTGGTGATAAAGACGTTAACTACCCATGAAAACGTGCATTCATACCATTGGTGTCAGCTGTGGATTTCATACCTAGTTTATTTCTGACATAACAAAGGGCCTTACAAAAGGTAGTTCCACAGTGCAGATTTAGAGACTAATAGGGGTCTACTGGGTGTATATTCCTTCTTTGGGAGGCTCAGAATACTTTACCAAAATTATATTTGAATTTATTTGACTCCCCTGAGGCCCACAGGCCAATGGTCAGTGTATTAGACTTCCTCAGCCTTAGATTCAGCTAATGTCTATAGGACATTTATTTCTCAGGCATTCAGTAAGATACTTTCCTAACAACATATCTGGGTAAGAACATCAGTTTGGCACTTAAACTTTCATAGTATGAAAATTCAGCCTTCCTCTCATATCTAAACATATGCCTCAATTTTATAGTGGCACAGAGTGTCTACACAAGCAGCACATTTAAAAATGCAGTCATTGGCCAGGCGTGGTGGCTCATGCCTATAATCCCAGTACTTTGGGCGACCGATGCCGGTGGATCATGAGGTCAGGAGTTCAAGACCAACATGGCCAACATGGTGAAACCCTGTCTCTACTAAATAATACAAAAATTGGCCAGGCATGGTGGCGCACACCTCTAGTCCCAGCTACTCAGGAGGCTGAGGCAGGAGAATCGCTTGAACCTGGGAGGGAGAGGATGCGGTGAGCTGAAATCATGGTGCACTCCAGCCTGGGCAACAGGCTCTGTCTCAAATAAATAAATAAATAATTTTTAAAATGCAGTCATGAATTTCATGACATCAAGCTCCTGTCAAATAAAGGCATTTTATAATGGAACAAATTTGATATTTGAGAGATGGTATAATAGGCACATTATCCATTCATTTCTGTATATTAAAATAAACACATTTTGTCCGTATATTAAATTAGATTGCCAGAAAAATTACATATGCGAAGCTGTCACATTTCCTACCTGCAGAAATACCTTCAAATCTGTTATGCTTTTAACATTTATAGCAATTCTGTATTTTAAAATGTCAATTTGAATAACAATTATGTCCTTAACAAAGATACAATGGAATAATTTTCCACCACTGAGGACCCCAGTAATAAAATTCTCTACAAATTGAGATTAAAATTGTGTAAACTACTTTATTTTCATTTTTAAACCTTAATTAGCAGCACAGTTAAAGCCAAATTTAGAGGCAAATTGTAAAAATCAGCAAATCTCTTATGTCTGGTAACATATATTTCCTCTATTCTGATCAGATAGTTTCTATTTTATTATGTTGTTATCTCTTTTTATAGTAGTTTTAACCTCCATATCATTATTCAGTTAGTGTAGAACTCTGTAGAATATAAGAAGAGTAACCACACTTTTCTCCCTGAGCACAGATATATTTATGGAAACAAAAGGCTATTTGACATTGAGTATGAATTAGAAATTCCATGGTATATGATCATAACTAGAAGTCCCATGCCAACATTCTGATTGAAATATTTTATGTAATCAGTCTTCATTCTTGAATGATGTCATTGACATTAATTTCCTTGTTACTCAGAGATAATCTGAGCAAGAGATAAATGTATCTACAACATGGCTTTGATAAATATTTTCACACAGCATGGCTGGCAGGGTGACAAGCCAGTTAGGAAGGACTGCACCCTAAAACTTCATAAAGACAGAGGCCTCTGGCAGATGCTGGACAAACACTCAAGAATCTGGAGTTGAGCTAAGGCCAGAGAAAAGGAGATGACTGTGACCAGACCTTAGTCAGTGACATTCGGGTTCTTGGGATGTTCAAAAATCATCAAATATGGTATTAATGAAGTTGGTTAGATTCTATGACTTCTCTCTCTCTCTTTTCTGTTATGGGTAGAGAAATCTTGGTATTATTTGTATTAATTATTGAAAGAAGAAACATAGGGTCAGAGGAGAATTTAACCCTTTAATAAGGCAAGACCATGCTGAGTCAACTCATTTTGCTTTCAAGTCTTAAATGAATGTATTCTTTTTCTCAATGTTTTACTGCATTAAGGGATGAAATACCTGCATAGTAAAATTATTTCAACAGCCTCATCAAATACATATATTTCTGGATCTTTTTCTTCATATCTCTCTGCCTCCTTCCTCCTTGGTCTTTCTCTGTTTTAAAATTCTCTCTTCTCTCTCCGTCTTCTTTCTTCTTCTTCTTTCTTCTTGCTCCTCCTCTTATTTTTCTACCTTCTTTATTCTCTCTGTCCCTTACAGTTTATATGTCGAAATCCACTTTTGAATTTTTTTTTTTTTTTTTGAGTTTAAGAATCAGGAACTTTGTTAGAGTATATTTTAAATTTAAATTTTCTATAAAAAATGTGGTTGATACTGAAAGACTGTATAGTGTGTCCATAGGAATGTGATATTCTGGAAATGTAAGGAACGACTTTTGATGTCATTTCTCCCTTATAATCAAAGTGTCAGCCAGGTGTGGTGGCTCACACCTGTAATCCCAGCACTTTGGGAGGCTGAGGCTGGTGGATCAAGAGGTCAGGAGATCGAAACCCTCCTGGACAACATGGTGAAAACCTGTCTCTACTAACATTAAAAAAAATTAGCTGGGCATGGTGGAACGTGCTTGTAATCCCAACTATTTGAGAGACGGAGGCAGGAGAATCACTTGAACCAGAGAGTAGGAGGTTGCAGTGAGTCGAGATCATGCCACTGTACTTCAGTCTGGCAGTAGAGTGAGACTCCGTCTCAAAACAAACAAACAATCAAACAAACAAAAAACCGTCTACTAAGTTTGCCTGGCAACCCCAAGAAATCAGGATGGTGAAATACAATTTCAGTACAACATTTGTTTAGAACAAGGAGGAGAAACAGTATATCTGAGATGCTTAGATGATAAATGTGCATGTGTCATAGGGATGATACTTACCTAGATCTAAAAATTTTATCAAAATCAAAGTATGAATTTTTAACATTGATGGTTCTATATGTATTTACCTTATCAACATAGTTGAGTTTAATAACCTAGATTAGATATAACAATTTGTGTAAGTGAAACATGGTGACAATATTTTTTGATGACCTTTTATATTTTATGCTTATTTTATATAAAATTGCCCAAAATTTGAATGACAAATGAGTATAAGAACATGCATATATTATTTAAAAAGCTGTTTGCACTAATACCTATGTTGCTGGAAAAAATGAAATATTTTTACTGAAATCAAAGTTTGCATTTAATCACCTGTGTTCTTCTTAGGGATTGTCCTACATGTTAATCATGATTTGTCTTTTTCCTTTTGGGAATTCATTTACATTCTTCAGATAGTTAACTTTAAGACCCACTGAGATAATGTGTATTTCAGCTGCCCATTTACAAATCATACTCTTGCTGTTCAACAGTGTAGAAAGCAATATCTCTGCCCTGTTGTCATTATTCTGCCCATAAAATGTGTCCAAAATAGGTAGCCTTCCTTTTATGCATTTTTTTTTCTAAATTCCCAAGGTATCCCTTGTTATTAGACCTTAGGTTCCTTCTCTGGTGCTTATAGAAAATAAGGAACATGAAATTGACTCGTCTGTCCTTTTCTTGTCCATCTGGTACAGCAGTGAAAAAGTGAAGCCAAATCAAATCCTAGAAATTGGAAGTATTGTCATGTCTGAGGGAGTCAAACCTTGCCATACTGGATCTGGCATGGGATGCTTCTTGAAGCATTCATTAGATTGGTGCAAAAGGAATTGCGGTTTTTGCCATTACTCTTAATGTCTTCTCAACCTCCACGGGCAAGCTGTAGGTGTCCGGAATTTCTGCCTATCTGTTTCCAGGCAGTGCATCTCCTTGAGAATGGAAACTTAGCCTTTAAGAAGCATCTTCTTATAAATTACTCTGTTAGGTCAAGTCCTGACATTTTCATTCATAGTACATAAAAATAAAGTACAAAACTGTTAGCATGCAGTTGTCCTTTCCTTTATCCAGGATTCCCATGCTGTGAATACAATACAATAAAATATTAAGACATTAAGATATAAATTAAAGCCATGAGAAATGCTGTGTGAATTAGAATAGTATTCTACTCAAAAGAGAATTTTGTCTTTGACAGTGATAGAGACCATATTAAGGTAGCGTGTGGTATACATATGCATTAAGAAAGAAAATTGACTTTTAAAGTTAAGTGTTGCAGTAAAGAAAATGTCTTGGCTAGGCATGGTGCGTCATGCCTATAATCACAGCACTTTGGGAGGCCGAGGCAGGTGGATCAGTTAAGCTCAGGAGTTCGAGACCAGCCTGGCCAACACGGTGAAACCCTGTCTCTACTAAAAGTCCAAAAATTAGCCAGCCATCAGCATCATGGCCAGTACCTGTAATCCCAGCTACTCAGGAGGCTGAGGTACAAGAATCACTTGAACCCAGGAGGCAGAGGTTGCAGTGAGCTGAGATTGCGCCATTGCATTCCAGCCTAGGTGATACAGTGAGACCCTGTCTTAAAAAAAAAAAAAAAAAAAAAAAAAAAAGTCTTAAATTCCTAGATAAAGACATACAGGAACATACTTAAATATAAAACAATGATAATGATAATATAATATAACTATTTAACAAATTAAACTTTTAACATTGTGTGTTTTTTAGCTTCAAACTTAGTTTACTATGTTGAAAAATATTTGGGGAACTTACCTAATTACTATCTTTCTGAAATTTATTTTTTTAAGAAAGTAAATGCTAAACAAATGTCACTAACAAACACTGCCCACCATGGACACTAGTTTTTCCATGTTTAAAAAAATCTAGAAATATATGGATAAGCTTTTGATGTAAATAGGAAGGCATGCTTTTTTTGGTACTTATTCATGATAATTTAAGTTATCCTCCTTTTTTAAAGAATACCACGAAATATAAAACCTATTAATGGATTTTGCTTTTAATAAAGCTAATTTTCTATGATATCCTTATAGGTGACATTTGAAATTCTATTAGGTGCTTTCATCTCTAGTGTCATGTAGGAAAACATTTTCTTCGGCCTTCGTTGGTTCATTTATGTCAGGTGTACAAAGTAATTGACAAAACAGATTAACAGGAGTGAAAAATTTCATTTCTGTACAGGAACTAACAGAAGACGTAACTAGCTTACTAAATGCTTAAAGTTGGAGGCTTTTGTACATAATTTAGTAGGAGAAAGAAAAGAAATGAAAACATTATTATGGGAACAACAAATAGGTTTTCTTAAAGACTAAAGGAGTTTTAGAACAAACGTGAGACAAAAATTTATGATGTTCGTTTATGCAGGTGCGAGTGGCTTTACTGCCTTCATCACAGCCGTGAAACTCCCCCAGAGAGGGGATTTAGGGAAGGTTTACTCTCGGTCTCTCTCCTGGGAGTAATTTATGGCAGCCTCATTTTCCAGAAGTTGCTACCTTTTGTCAGATAAGGGAAGCTATAGAGAAAGCTTCTTTCTGTATTTGTTGAATCTCAAATCTCTTGCGTTCAAAACGATCTTTGTACCACCTCTGGGGTTCTCAGTGGATCTCTACAGTTGATCGTCTCTAATTTCATTTTAGTTGTGCTTGTAGCAGAATCATCAGCTGTACTGATGATTATAAAATAAAATTTTAAAACATGAATTTTAAAAATATACAATAGCCGGGCGCGGTGGCTCAAGCCTGTAATCCCAGCACTTTGGGAGGCCGAGGCGGGCGGATCACAAGGTCAGGAGATCGAGACCACAGTGAAACCCCGTCTCTACTAAAAAAATACAAAAAATTAGCCGGGCGCGGTGGCGGGCGCCTGTAGTCCCAGCTACTCAGGAGGCTGAGGCAGGAGAATGGCGGGAACCCGGGAGGCGGAGCTTGCAGTGAGCCGAGATCGCGCCACTGCACTCCAGCCTGGGCAACAGCGTGAGACTCCGTCTCAAAAAAAAAAAAAAAAAAAAAAAAAAAAAAATATATATATATATATATATATACAATAGCCTGTAAGCATAAGGCAGAGAATGAGCTTTTGACTAAACAGCAACAATTGTTCTCTTGTAATATAATTTCCCTACAACTTTATGTTTCCAGTGGACTTGAAATTGTTTCTTGACTTTCAATTCCCTTCCCTTATGCAGTGAAGTAGAGAAGAAATCTTGAAGTGATTTTTAATTAATTGAACAGATAGGGACACCGTGAATATATGCATCCTGGGAGTTTCATACATTTTGTAACTGTATGGAAAATCTCTATAAAAAGCAAATACTATGGGAACCATTTCAGTTCAGTTAACTGCTACCATCTCTACATTGTCTCTGCACATCCAACTTCTGTTATCTATTTCCAGAGAGGCTCGTTTTTTATCCTCTGAATATTAAGGAAGGTAAATTTATATACTTTTAGTAAAAATACATACATTGAATGGAAAAATTTTCCATGTTATTAGAAATATTGAAATGGATAATAGCAACCATTCCATCGAGTCAAAGCAGAAAAAAGGATGCCTACCTTGGCCAATGTCTTCCAGAAGCCAATGCTGTTTTGCTGGTGAGAGCAGTGGAACCACATCTGTACTCTGAAGTTTTTGGGCAGTTTTATTTGAGCTCATAGTTTCCTTTTCCTGTCAGGAGATGACTTTGCAAACACAAGTTGTAAAATTTCAGTTTGGAAAAGACATATAATTGTCTTTTAAAAAAATTCAAATATATTTGCAAAACAAAGGCAAAACCTAATGTGTAGAAGCTCAACATTCAGTTATAAAAGTATTGCAGTCAGTGCTAAAAACTGATGAGAAAATTTTGTGAGAAAACGTCTTCCTCTGTGGTTGAATGTAAAATATATAAACTGGTGGAAGATAATTCTCCTAAGAAACGTTCCTTGATTTTCCAGGATTTTTGTAACTGAGTCTTTACTTCCTTTTATGTTAAAATTGTTTTGTTCTCCATCTCTAATATGTATTGTTGCACTGAATTGTTATTTCATTTTGAATATACGCAAAAATGCTTTAGAAGATTAGAACTGTGTCTTAGATCTCTTTATATCCCTTGGGTCTAGTGGAATACCCCAAACTATTTCATTTGTAAGTGTTTTTGTATTCATGATTCTGAAGGTGAAGTTCTAAACACTTTGAAAGCCTATGAATATAGTTTAGGATTAGGTAGCCTGGGAAGCTGAGGCAGGAGAATCGCTTGAACCCATGAGGCAGAGGTTGTGGTGAGCCGAAATCGTACCATTGTACTCCAGCCTGTGCAACAAGAGCGAAACTCCATGTCAAAAAAAAAAAGAAAAAAAAAAAAAAAAAAGAAAAGAAAAAAGAAAAAGAAAAAGAAAAAAAAATTAGGTAGCCCGTATTCACTCGAATCACTATTTTCTCAAGATTTATTTATAAAAAATAATTCATTTCTGTAAACACATCTGAGTGCATGATGTTTTTAGTTTGCAAGCACTATTACTGAAAGAGTGTCTTTAATCTCTCAGTATCAAATATATTTTATAAGATGTGGTTAGCACAAGAATAAGTGCCTACACCTATTTCACAAAGAAGGACAGTTGTACACAGTCATTTTCTACTTGTGGTATTTCTCCAGCTGTTACAGCATCATCTTTTACACAGCTGGTTCCCTTCCCCAAGGTCTGAAGCTGACTAAGGGTTATTTGAAATAAAGCAGTCAAAGCAGGGATTAAGCACCACTTGGCTTGGCTTCAAGTTCCATCAACATTTGATGGTAAGGAAAATAAAATCAAGGGTATTCACATATATAAAAAGTGATTTGAATGTTCTTAAACCACCAGAAATATTGCTTTATTCTGTAGCATTACATAAAGTATGTTTTCATAGATTACTATTGCTTGGTATGTAAAAATCATACGAATTGCTTAACACCATTTCACTTTTATTTTCTAATCTTGTCTTTCAGTTGTTCACACCATCCCTTACTTTTCTCAAGTTGCTCATTAATCGAGAAAAATCGGAATATATAAGGAGTGAACTTTTAGTAAATGGTAACAAAATCTATGGAAAAAATACAAAGTTGTCATCACAGCAGCTGTTCAATTTGTTGACTGTTACTAACTTTACATCTGTAAAATGATGTCAGGGACTTGTGCAATTCCATTGCAAGCAAATCCTGGCTACTACTATTTATACTTTGAGCATCCTGATGGCTGATTGGAGTTGTTTTTCTATAAGAGCAAATGCCCACTGAGTAGCTTACTTCCTTTTTTGTTTGAATGGGGATTTAGATAAGCATAGATAATAAAATTAGATGACATTTATTGAGTACTTATTAACTAAGCATTTATGTTATAAAAATGTATTATGCTATTTAATGTTTACGACATTATAGATAGAGGTCCTTGCTCTCCTCATTTTCTAATGAAGAAGTTGCCTGAGATCACACAGATTGTGAGGAACTGATATTTGAACTCAGATTAGTCTGACTTCAGGGTTCAAAATCTAACCACTCTACTAATCAGGAGAAGTTTGACCACCTCCTAGATCATTTTGGGTCTGAAGGAGAGGCATTGATGTGGAGATTTGAAAGTGGGAGCATTATCTGGGGGTGTTCTTGGGGAACTTTCTTAAGGGAATGAAGGAAGCTGATTTGAGAAGATTGAGAGGTTGAAGCCTAATCCAATCACAACAGTCCTCAACCACTCCACTGCTAGCTCTGAAGCTGGGATAGTTCTTTAGGATAGTACCTCATTAAAATAAAAGGGTTGCACTTTTTTACCCTAAATCCAGCACTATAGAATGTGGGCTACACTCCTGTGATCTTGGGTGAGACAGCTTTGTACAGTCAAGGTCGATGTCTCAGTGTCCTGAGCATAGAAACCACTATGCTGATGGCTGGGGAAATGATTGTTTCAATTCTGTTTGAGGCATGCGGTGCCCACCACAGTGCCACTGTAGCAATGCTATTACAAATAGTTCTTAATGAAACCTCCCAGAATAAACTCTCAATTATCTCTTTTAGAATGAGTTCAACAAATACTATTAGGTATAAATTAAGTATCCTAATGATAGCTGACTATATTAAAAGTAATTTCCGCTACAGTTTTAAGGAAAGACTATCATATTTTTAAAGCTCCCTTCTCTCCATTTGTTCTTCTTAATTTAGTTTATATGGCTTAGGCATGTTAATAGCCTCCTCTCCCATATCCTCTTAATCTGTTACCATCTTATCTTCTTTTTCCTCAAATTCATCTTTGACTTGCCCTCCAGTCTATGGAGCTGTCTTTGTATTGCTTCTCTCTAAATTATTTTTATTTTTATTGGATGTATGACCTCCAATGTTTTTATTGTCCCAACTCCATTAAACCTTTCGTCCTTTTAAATGCAGTCTTTGTAAGTGGCTCAGAACTTTTTGATAAAAAACAGTGCATTTGAACAGGTTGCCTCGCTTTCTTTGTAATGAAGACAGTAGTATCTGAAGTGACAGATATGCTGGCATGTGATCCATGAATCATTAGCTGCCACTTTCAAATCTTATTATAGCACAACTTCAGTTTGGGTTATGATGATCTTCTGAGGCTCTTCTCCAGAGTGTCTGGTATCCTGTTCCAGTAGGCAGCAGTCCCAGCCCTCCACAGAGTCAGAAGCTACCATGCGTTCCAAGTTTTTGTTTCATTTGTTCAACGTGTAAATGATACAAAATTTATCCAAAGCAGCCCAGATAAATGGCAGTTAGTCTGATATCTACCATTTACAGGCATTAGTTTCCTTATGTTTAGAAGTAGAAATATAAAATCTACTAAAAGGAGTATGGTGAGGCTATGTTAAAAGATGTAAAAATAACATTGCAGTCACTATTGCTAATAGTTTTCTTTTCTTTCTTTTTTTTTTTTTAAACAGAGTCTCACTCTGTCACCCAGGCTGGAGTATAGTGGCGTGATCTTGGCTCACTGCAACCTCTGCCTCCTGGGTTCAAGTTATTCTCCTGCCTCAGTTTCCCAAGTAGCTAGGATTACAGGCATGCGCCACTACGCCTGGCTAATTTTCATATTTTTAGCAGAGATGTGGTTTCACTATGTTGGCCGGGTTGTTCTCAAACTCCTGAACTCATGTAATCTGCCTGCCTCGTCCTCCAAAGTGCTGAGGTTACAGGCATGAGCCATCACTCCTAGCTTGATTTTTTTAATGGGCAGTACTACTGTCAAAATTACTATGGACTAATACTAGTATCTTGATTGTTCAAACAGGAATTGTATTTTAACTTTTTATCATTTATGTTACTCCATTTATGTGCTCTTCAAGATGAGAGCAAAGAACAATATATATCCAATTGACACTGGCATCTGAAGTATTTTAATTGTATTTATTTATTTATTTTAAGAGATGGAGTCTTGCTTTGTCATCCAGGCTAAAGTGGAGTGGCATGATCTTGGCTCACTGCAACCTCTGCCTCCCAGGTTCTAGCCATTCTCCTGCCTCCACCCCGTGAGTAGCTGGGATTACAGGCACATGCCGCGACATCCGGCTAATTTCTTCAGTATTTTAGTAGAGAAGGGATTTCACCATGTTACCCAGGCTGATCTCAAACTCCTGAGCTCAGGCAATCCACCCGCCTTGGCCTCCTAAAGTGCTGGGATTACAGGCATGAGCCACCTCACCTGGCCTTAACTGTATTTATTTAACAAACATAAATATGACTAACATATGATATATACTGTTACCAATAATTTTATTAACTAATTGAATCAACACATCTTAAAAGGTGAGTATTGCTCTTACCTCCACTGACAGGATATGAGGATAAAGTCTTATCCAATGTCACAGAGCTGGCACCTTGGGAGAGGTTTTGAAACCACCCAGTGTTCCTTCAGGATCTATGCTGTTAGCCAAAGCATATGCTGCCTTCAGACCGATTGATCACATTTATGTATCAATTCACAGTTTTCAAAAATATTTTCAAGAAATGTATTTAGCTGCCTCTTGGTACCAAGCCCATAATGTATGCTGGTCCGCATTACTGTTCTCAGTTAAAATGAGGAAGGCTGATTCTCTGACGATAACTTCCACTAAAGCCTTTTTGATTGCATGATCTCTTCAGAACAATAATGAAGCCTTCTCCAAATATAGTAAGATACAAAGCTATTGGTTGTTTAGTCAGAGGAGATAATCTTACAGGAAGTTTCAGTGAGAATGTAAAATACTGGGTTGTTTCTACTATAACGAATTATTCTAATTGATTGGCCACTGTATTATCATTTGTTTTGTTTACACTCAAATATCCTTAGACCTCAAATGAATATTGCACTTTTTTAATGAGTAGGAAGATCCTTCTTATTAGAGGACTTTGAGTTTATGTAACAGCTATGTAAAATTTGTTTGAAACTGAAATTATACATTTTATTTAAAAACAATATTATGAGAGATCCCGAGAAAATTACCCCAGAACGTTGTGTTTAATCTATGTGCTTCTTCATGAAGAAGAAAATGTTCTTAAACCCACACCACCTAGAAATCGTGGATGTAGTTCTGCGAACTAGCAGGATGAGGTCAACAAGTGTAACCATGGTAATATAGATACTCTGTTGCTATATTTACTTCAAATTTGCCAGTCTCATCACCTTAATTCTCCGTTATAGGGATGACCAAAGAAAATGGAGAAAAAAGAAATCTGAGGATATTCACCTCATTTTCCCTCTTAGAAGATTGCTTAGTATCTTCCTGGATCTGAAGTACAAAAGTAGACAATCATTTTTAACAGAAGTCTTGGCTTTGCTACTATCTCTATACTTGCCAAGAGGACATTTTAAAAATAGATATGTCTTTCATATTTAAATAAGAAAATAACAACAGGTGTAATAGCTACTAGCCTAATATTTTGCAGAAAACCAGTAAGGGTAACATGATGTAGTATAACTGAAAACAGTCTGAAAGGTTAAAAGTCAAATATTACGCATTATCATTCCATATGTTATACTAACCTCCGAATGATGTGAGAAAGGCACATGTGATATGGTACAAAATAGAAGATCCGAAATCATTTAGTTTTTTTTCCAAATGAAGACACAAAGCATATACATGGAGAAAAATACTCATTTTGAAAGACATAGTCTTTCCTTGCCCCATTATGAGTGGCCTGGAAACTTGTGTAGGAATAGGATGCAAAGTCAGTGATCTATTAACATAGTTCAGAGTTGACAGAGTCTGTGTTTGGTTGGTTAGTTTCTAATAAGAGGTTATTTGCTGTGGATCAATAGATCACCATGAAATGTTGAAACTAATAGAAGAATTGAAAATTCAAATAAAGAATCTAATTTCAGTGTTACATTACTACGAATAATTTGAACAGTCTGTCTTGCCCAGTAATTTTATTGATTAAACTGTAAGAGATTTGGTTTAGGAATGAATTTGGCATTCAGGATCCCCTCAGTAAATTTCCCTTCCACTTGGTTAAAGTTACGATATAAATAAATCAAAAGAGTAATCATAGGTCAGTTACCAAAAAAAAATCTTGCTTAAATAGGCTAAGTTGTTATTGGAATTTTCAGCATTTAAAATATTACATTATTATTGTCAATAGAACACTGTTTAAATTAATTATAAGGATCAGATTGCAGTGAGCCTCCTTTTCCCCATAAAGCTGACAAATTATGATTGATAATTCAGGCACTGGGGGATTTACTTGGCAATGTATACGTTGATTAGCTAATAGCTGTACCTGCTGAGTATATCAGGACATATTTTATCTAATGAGTCTGATGTATATGTCAAGCTGTCTGTTTGAAAAGCTGTGACTATTTCTATTACCAAAATTATATTGCTTTGTACAAAGTTATATTCGTATTATACTTTAAGGATGACTTTGAGTATGACTGTTTTTCTCTGATGCTGAATAAAGATATCAGCCTAGCAGTAGATAAATACAAAAAAAAAATTGATAAATAACAGGATAGACTTTAAAAAAAAATAAAGTATGCCTCTATCGTTACAAAGTCGCCTCCATTGTTACAAAGTACCCAGGTAAATCCTTGGCTATATTTACATATTTGTAAGTGTGGATTAATTCCACTTAAATGCATATAGGGAACTAGTTACACAATAACAGTTTTCTGTATGAAAAGAGGATCTTTGCTCATGTCTAGATTGACAAAGTTTAAACAAGATCTGGTGTCGTCACACAGAATGGAATCTTAGTTATAAAACTACAAAATAGGAAGTCAAGTTGCTTTTTTGCCTTTAAAGGCAAGTTTGTTAACTTTTATGTTACAAATATGATCATTCACAATTGAGTACTGCCTTGTACCAGGTATGGTTTACTAATGTGGTAAGTTTTCTGCTAAATTTGGAGCATTCTTGAAAAAATAGCTATCACATTATCATATCTACATTTCGGGTACCTGACCTTACAACTATTTCCCTACTTTCTTCCATGCTTTCTATGTCTATATCTGGTAAATATTTCTTTGTATTTGAGGTGTTGAAACTTTGGGCTTTCCTGAGTAAGAAATCTTGTTTGGGTTTTTCGTGCTATATCTATATAATCTTAACAGCATGATTGCTGCTATGTTTGAGTTACACTTACATTATATAATCTTAAGGTAATAGGAAATCAGAGTTTTAGTAGAAATCTCATAGATTATTTGTCACTTTCATATGTCTCCTAGAATGTATTTTTTAAAACTGATGTTAAAAATTTACTATGCGAAAGGATTTCAATTCTAATATAGATGGTACTACTGTTATCTTACTCTGCAAACCTACATGACTTATATATTAATATATTTGTGTTTCAGTTGTCACTCTAAAACAAAATCTACCTGCAATTTTTAAAAATCCCAATGAACTTTTCTAACAACAGTCTGCTGGAAACATGTTAAAATGGCTAACATGTATCAGAAAAACTGAAACGGCTACATTGCCTGGAGTATATACCCTGGGTTTCATTGTCTGTCACCAAGAAAGAATTCAGGACACAGACACATGTGGGTGGATTAAGGAGTGGAAAGTTTAATAGACAGAAGAATGGAGAGAGGAGAGCAATTCCTTTTGAGAGAGAGAGACCTCTGAAAAAGCGGGGAGGCAGAGACCACAGCAGATTTTAGAGGCAGGTTGGAGAAGGTGGTGTCTGATTTACTAGTTAGGGAACACAGATTGGTTTGATCAATGATGACCTTTACATAGCGGGGGGAAGGCTGGTCGCCCCACCCTAATCTTATGCAAATAGGCTTTCTGGTTGATGGGGTCATCTTGTCTGCTCTTTACTGTACACGTGGCTGACAAAGAGAAGGGAAGATGGAGCTGCCATCTTGAACCTGTCTAGGACCTAGTTCGTGCCCGCATTCACCCAGCAAGGTCCCAGCTTGCTTCTCTATGTCTACAGCTTGAATTTACAGACTGCTCTTTGTTAGAAAACGATTTGGGGCTGCTTTTCATTAAAGAGAAAAGTCTTACTGAGGACTCCTATACCCTTACTACCTGCCTAAGTGATTTCTTAACTCCTATATCAATATGACTAGATTTTTTTGTTTGTTTCTAGAGTGCTTAATCTTCCAAGGTGAATTACCATAACAGCTTATACACACGTTCAGATGGATTTCTTTCCTAATAAAGGCTTGATATTGCATTTACAGGTATATTTGTAAGTTGTTATTTATCTAAATGCATGCCAACATTGTATATATTTAAAACTGGAAGATATCCATAGTTTTCGAATCTCTGAACAGTCTTCATGAAAGAGGGTAGGAAAAGCAATACAAGAGATATGAAAGAGCTTTTGCTAGCTGAAAAAAAATATTTTTACTGGGGTAAGAAACATGAATTAGATGTAGCAAAGGTGTGTCATGCTCTTTGCCAAATGATGCCTCTCTCCCAATCCACCTTTTGCTTGCAAAGGTTTTTGCAGTGTTGGTGGCGGAATAAAAATGATCTGGGGCTATATTGGACTGGCTCCCAGCAAAGGAGCAAATTCTTCTACATTGTGAGGCCTTCTGAAGTGCCTGCATAACAGTCTTTCCCACAATAGCTCCCCAGTGTGCTAAAAGGATTAATGTGTTTTTCAGAAGTATACAAAGAAATGAATTGTATTTATGGAACATCTGTTTTCTTCTGGATTTGCCTGCTTTTTGATAAGATTTTTTGGAATAGCATTTGAAAGAAGATTTTATAATTATTTTAAGTGCCTTTGTTATTTTATGCTTCTCCATTTAGATCTTGAATTATTTTCCTGATAGGTGTTATTTGTAGAATGTATGGACTATGACTAAAAGAATGCTCCTGATAAGCCTTTATATGCATTTTTTTTTCACTGTCTCTTACCTGCTTCCAGACAACCTTTTGCCAAATAGTACTTCTTTGTGGGCCACGAAATTCAGTGACAGAGAAAATTCCTCTAACAGAGCATAAGAGCTTTCAGTGGTAACCAGGAGCATAAATACAGGGTGATTAGAAAAAGCTACAGCTGTCATTGTGAGAAAGAATTAGGAGTAAAGTTGAGGGATGTACCTACAAAAATGTGAATTAAAATATTTATGACACTGATATCTTCTTATTTTACTTTGTTTATGACATTAGTTAATTCACATTACACACTCACTTTACATATATATGCATATATATTTATATATATAAAATGATGTTTGTGTATAACTGTATTTTATATATAGAGAGATATATAGTTTTAGGTTACATAGTTTCTCTAAGTAAATTTTACCCTTTAGAAGTGTTTATTTCTGAATAATCTCTCATACCTTTTAAAAAAGGATGTGGTATAGATCATCTATGTATGTTTATATTTGTATTTTATAAACTCTCTATTAAGAATGTGAATTTTGTGTGTTCTAAGCTATTTTTTTTATAATGCTACGAACTTGATTCTTTTTCTCTTCTAACATTTTTGAAAATGAGATGTTTCAGGGATTTCTCTGACAAATAGTTTTGCTTTTATCATTCTAATGACCAGAGAGCTGCATAGATTCTTCTGTTAAGCAACTTGATTTGGAAAACATATGACTAAAGAAATATGCATTGCCTTTCTTGCCTGGTGCCATTTTCCTACATTGATTTGTGACTGGTAGTTTTCCAAAGCCTGTTTTTATATACATTTTTAAATGAACACAACCTTATCATTTATTAAATATATCCCACACATAATTTAAAATAACAGTTGCATAAAGTAGATTTTTCTAAGGATGATAACAATTAAATTAATGTACATTATGGTACAATAAAAGTCTGAAAGACTCATCTGTTGCACACCTTTGTTGCAGAAACATCTTAATATAGCCTTCTAGGGAAACAATAAACTTTTTAGGCCTATATGATAAACGTTTATTATGAACAAAGATATTATGCATTAAACAAATTACTGCTGTATTTTGCTCAAACATGTCATAGCTCTTATGCAAAAACGAATAGTGAATCTTTAAGAATACAGTTTTCTCAAATTTATTTAACTTGATTCTCTAAGACCATATAGTTTTGAAAGCATGATTAAGACAATATTGTTCTGGATATTTAGATGTGTAAGAGGGAGGTACACAAATACATATTTTTCTACATATTTTCTGCATTTATTAAATAATTACATTTTAATATTAAGCTCATGCAAATATGTCTTTGACTGTTATGTTAATATCAAAATTCTAAGGATATACTGATTAATAAGGATGAAATTTTCTCTATTTTTCATTCAGTGAGAATATGTATTATAAAGATATTTACCAATATTTGTACACCTTTTCACATGTTTTCTTTTTACTCTACCACATTGGGCAACATATTTTCGACAGCACGCGTTATGAAAATTTGTCATGATATTTTTATAAAATAGGACAAACAAAACTAATTACTAACTAAAACCAAACAAAAATGATTAAATAAATGGATAGCTACTCAATGTGTTCTGTCACTGTGGAGTGTTAGTCTTTTCTTTTTCCAATTAAGAACTGGAAGCAGATCAGTTGCAAGAAGACATGCTTGGTAACCTTCCAAAAGATAGAAAGATGTATTTCATTTCCTGTTGAGATACTGTTTAACGCAGAGTTTCATTTTTCATCAATTTTGGAAGCTTCTGCATTCTGGCAAAAGAGTGGTGCATCAAATTTCCGCCAAAATCTGTAGAGATGCCATCATCTTTGACATTTTTATTTTGGCCTTCGCAGGTGAGTGGTGACTTTCAGAGTTTTGCTATGCTGTTCTATTCCTGACAGTCATGGTGTGTGAGTTAGAAATATTGTTTGATAAGTAAGTAACCATGACAACTTGGAAACATCACAACTATATTCCATCTTATGTTGTCCTCATTTAAAGTGCACAATTTCTTTAAATGTTTATGAAATGATACATTGGAAAGAATCTTTATTCTAAATATGTATAGTTCTCAACATGTAGTATACAGTAATATTTAATCATTTCTATGCTGAAGTAAGATGGATTTTTATTTTCTTCTCAAGAGACATTTTATGAATTGTGTCTATTGGGAAGTCTTTCCATATTGGAGACCTCCGTCATTTTTGCTAGGGCTCATTAAGCTTTACAAAAACTACAAACCATAACTTTTTGCATTTGAGTCATTAAGTCAAACCAGAGCAAGGTGGGTCTCTTAATGTGTGTAATCTTCTGAGAAGGACTTCCAAAGGTAACGTTTTCTTGATGTATCTCTAGTATCCATGTGAATTGTTTGTTATTTAAAACACGATTTCATATATTTTATTGGGTGTTGGTGCTTAAGTGTCTAGAAACAACAAGAAACAAATAGGTGTAAATAAAATAGATGCAAATAGCTTACGTAGCATCAGTGCAGCTAGTCTTCACCTTGAATACAGGGAAAAGAGACAGAAATAGTGTAAGCAATAGTTTATTAGAATAGTAGTAATATTTTAAAACTTGTTGACCTGTGCAAAATCCATTTATCATCTCAATATAGAGATAAAATATTACTTATATTAATTTTTATTATTTAGCTTTTCAAGTTTTATTTGAATTTCCATGTAGAAGATAAGATGTGTCTTGTTTCTGAACCTAATTAATACTTTAGGAAATAAAGGAATAGATTGAAAGAGGTAAAAATGGTATTCATATATTCATATATATATATATAAATATTTTTAAACAAACAGTTTTATGGTCCTAGGTGTGTACATTTCAAGATATATTCTCATTGTAACAAATTACTTCATTAATTAGTAAAGCACTCTGCAACCAGATTTTATTATGAGAACTGAAGATACATTTGTCAGTGAAGTATTTAGCATTTCTGAAATTTAATTTTTATAAAAATTGTATTTGGTTTTTAAATTAACTAGTGATTGGTAGCCCAGGTTTAGCTTTCTAGGATTATATGGCTGACACCCAGCTGTATATTTTTTTTCTTAGTTACCAAATGCTTTCTTCAGTGTGCAGCTGCTCTTAATTCAGTAGCTATTTAATGTCCTAGATTTCTTTTGATGCTGTCTTTTTGTAAGAAAAATAGGCATTGATATCAGCATATTCCAAGGAAATATGGAGATCAGTAAATCAGTCAGAATCCACTGATTTTGTTGGGGTTTAGTAGACTGGAGGCAGATTTGAAATGTGAGTCATTAGGTTCTAATGAAGCCAGATGTGGACACCATGGTGATTACTTTGACAATTTGAATTACAGCCCTGCCACAGCCATTTTCTGCTTACTCTGTTATCTCTTAAAAGGTGAAAACTAAACCTGAGATGTGTCAGAGGAGTCAAAATGCTCCTTTTCTCATGAAGACAGTTTATAAAAATAGTAAAGCACATCTGCAGAAGCATCCCTTTAATATATGACATTATACTGAAAGTGTATTATTCATGAAAAATTAGTGATCTGATTGTTAGAAATGTTGTGATCATTGTTCTGCTATAGATTGCAGAATATGTTAGTATATTTACTTTAAGGTTATTGATTAAGCTTATATATCTTCTAGAATGTATTCAACTTTTGCTTCTGAAAAGTCCATTTGGTTTTTAATAACAATAGAAACGTACAAGATAAGCCAAGCTGAATAATTTCTTAAATGTATTATGAGGCATATAATGACATCATTGTCTTCCTATTTTTATAATAATAGATATAATAAAAATATGTAAATTTGAATAAATTATGGGCAAAGTGTTTTAAAAGAATCAATAGCCCATTTTATTTTTACTTTACCAATGTTTTCTATTAATGTCCATCATAAAATATCAGTGTATATACAAAGAATGAACTAGAATTCTAGATTCAAATATTAAGAAAATATTAATATTAAGAAAAATGGTTTATCAATACCAGCCAGAATTTTGAGAATGTTATTAACAAATGTTTGTGTATACTTAAAAAAAGAGATTTCAAGATTTACTAAATTTAAGATTTAATACATTTAGTAAGATTTCACATTTACTGAAAATAAGTTTTACGTAAATGCTACAAGCACTGAGTCAAGTCATTTTTAAACTGTTTCCTGATATTCTTATGTATTAAATGGTATTGTGAGAGATGTTTAATAAATTTTAATTAACTGAATAAATATCTATCAATGTGTATTGGTGAAAATCATTATAAATTAGAGAAATACTGTTTTAACCAACTGAGAATTATCCTTATCACATTTAACCAGTGATTAAGTGAGTAGATGGAAGATATATTACTGGTTTTGAAGATGGTACAAGCTTTTAAAGACTAAATAGGGTCATACGTTTTATAGAATGAAACATCTCAAATAAGATGAAATGTAATTATAATAAGCTTATAGTTTTATATTTAGATAAGACAGCTTTTTATTAAAGCACAGGGTGGGGGACGTAAGTGGCTTGATAGAAGTCAATGCATTACAAATGGAGAGAATAACTGAAAACAAGTTCTCTTATGGGATGATAGAGTTAAATGGTTAAAATATAATACAGTTTTTGGCTAAGGATAGAAATATGCTGTCCAAAATACGAGGTTTCACTATATAGGTACACTGGTCAAAGCACACCATGGAAAGTTGTCGGTTTCTAGATGACAGAATTGAGAGGCACTTTTAACCAGTAGATGGACAAACCGGAGGGCTTTGGGGAGGATGAGGTATAATGAATTTTAAATAGCTGAATAAACATCTCCAAATTGGTGTTGATGCAAACCAGTCTGAGTTATTGGTTAGGACTATGCCTTATAATTAAAATTCCCATGTTTCCAAACTAAAAATTTGACATTATTTACCGAAAGACTTCACACTTAAATATTTGTGTTAAACATATTGAAAGCCTAACAAATCATATTGACTTATAAAATTTACTAAAAAATAATATGACATAATCTAAGACTTGGGAATGGTTAGCACAGATAAATCAGACACAGAGAATTTAAGATAATCTCTTAAGATTTTAAAAGAAAAAGAAGTAAAATTTATATAAAAAGGCAGAATCCCATTCAGTAAGAGAAATACATCATAATATTAAAACACGAAATTAGTTAAAGACAGTGAATTTCACACCAAGAAAAATATTTAAACACTTCAAAAAAGGAATTATTTAACAGGGATGTATTTGGGCAGGTACACAGTTGGATTCAGATGATTTTTAGATAGCTTCACAATCTAACAAGTCATAATTTAAGGACAGGTGAATGCATGTAACAAGCCTCCTTTAATTTGGTCTCTGCTAATAGAAAATTATAGTAATTGACATAAGGAGTGGGCTGGATGTTAAAGTAAAATGATTAACTGAATGGATTAATAGTGTAAACTAGATGAGATACTTAATCAACTTGATGCAAACGATTTGCAAACCTCTGCTTAATAATTTTGGAAAAATTGACTCATCACTGGAGTCCCGATTTTATGTCAAGCATTGTCCCAGGTGTTAGGAGAGAAATGATGACATAAAATACGTGGACATAATTATAGAGATAAGTTTAATCTGCAAGAAAAACATTTGGAGAACCTAATACAATGCACTTTGAAATTAAATAACAAACTATTCATCTCATATATATGCAGTGAGAATTCCAGGAATTCTGAATACCAGAAATTGTGTATCTTTGACTTATATTAATATTTTTTCATTGTGAATTAGGTTTTCTGAATCTCTCTCTCTCTCTCTCTCTCTCTCTCTCTCTCTCTCTTTTGAAATGGAGTCTTGCTCTGTCACCAGGCTGGAGTACAGTGGCGCGATCTTGGCTCACTGCAAGCTCCACCTCCCAGGTTCCAGCGATTCTCCTACCTCAGCCTCATGAGTAGCTGGAATTACAGTGACCCACCACCACGCCTGGCTGATTTTTGTGTATTTAGTAGAGATGGGGTTTCACCATGTTGGTCAGGCTGGTCTCGAACTCCTGACCTCGTGATCTACCCACCTTGGCCTCCCAAAGTGCTGGGATTACAGGCGTGAGCCACTGCACCTGGCCAGTTCTCTGAATCTTAACAAAAATCTGTAACTTGCCCATTTTTCTATGTCCTTGTTTATTATAACCCTTGGTAAAATACAGTCTCATGGAGACTCTGCCATGTCCCTAGTGTCTGCTATACAGTGGCCACTAGGTAAATATTTGTTGAATAATTAAACTTTTTCCCCCAAATTTTCAAAACAAGGACCATACCTGTGTCTCCAAGTTTACTGAACATTTTGGGGACCAATTGAGGTAACTTAGATAAAAATGATTTAAAGAAATTTGCTGTAATGCATAAAAATATTATATAATTGTTACAAATTATTTCCATCAACTCATCCAAGAGACAGAAAAGGTTCTATTAACTACCTTTTTTTACGTGACTTTAGATATACTGGATGAGTAACAAAAAATGGAAATTTTTATTTTCAATGGTTTCTATTTATCTGTTTCTGACCTAAAAGGAAAGAAAAAGTATACCAATTTCACGTGATTCAACCTAATATGTAATTTTTTCTAGTTCAAGCTGCCCTTTCTAAAATGCATTAGTTAATTATACTGTAATTATAGTTAATTATACTGTAGTATGAATAAGTGTTCTTACTCCTCAAATGGTTATTTGTTCCTGGTTGTATATATCCTAAATATTATTTTAGATGTATTTAGTATGTTTTAATAATAGGGTTGAAATAGGTGGAATTAGCACTTCATTACAGAAAAGTTAGTGATTTGTGGCTCATTTCTGTACATACAGCTTATGTAGGCCATAGTGTAGAGAGAGAGAGGGAAGACAACCCTAATGGTCACACTCAATTTTTGTTTTTTATTTTATTTTTTGAGTCAGGGTCTTGCTGTGTTGCCCAGATTGGACTTGAACTTCTGGCCTCAAGCAACACTTCAACCTTGGCTTCCCAAAGTGCTGGAATCACTGTGCCCAGCCTTTATTGTTTATTAAGGATAGTTGGTTATGGGAGGCATTTAACTCATAGTTGAAGCAGCACTTCTTAACATTTAACTGAGTCTGGGAGCAGTGGCTTATGCCTGCAATTCTAGCACTTTGAGAGGCTGAGGCGGGAGGATCACTTGAGCCCAGGAGTTGGAGACTAGTTGGAGACTAACCTGGGCAAGATAGTGAGACACCATCTCAAAAAATAAAAATTATCCAGGCATAGTGGTGAGCCTGCAATCCCAGCTACTGATGAGTCTGAGGTGAGAGGATACCCTGAGGCCAGAAGTACGAGGCTACGGTGAGCCATGATCACGCCATTCTACTTCATCCTGGGTGACAGAGCAAGATTCTGTCCCAAAAAATAAAAATAGTTAACTGTAAAACATATGAAGCACATTGAAAAATAGTAGACTCTGTATAATGGAGGTGCCAGGATAAACTAAATTATCAGTTTACAGGCAAATTATTTATGTTTCAGTGACCCACTGACATGCTTAAAACTAGCACCGTGCTTTCAGGGAGAACAAAAATAAAAGTTTTATGGTAGCATTTTGAGTTGTTTATGGGATATCATTTAAGATTATTGAATTGTTATAAATTCTCTGACAGTGGCATAAATATCACCTTTTTAAAAAGTATATGTATTTCAAAATCCTTTGTCTCCATAACAATGTCATTGTCTAATTTATTAAGTTAGTAACTCTGTCTGTGACATGTACTCCTTAGAAAGAAGTGATTTCTCTCCTAAAAACCCAAGTTAGGCAAAAGATCGTTTTCTAGAGCTAATCAGGACCGTAAGCATCTCATTGTTAGTCTCCAGTTGATTTCTCAGAAGTATGTGTGCATCACACCAAGTTCTGTTGTTTAATATTCATTCTGGTGAATCCTAGTTAGTTGATTTCAGTATTGATGAGGGGTAAGTATAGTATAGATTTAGTACAAATACCAAAGTGAGTAGTTCTTTTCTAGAATGATGTTTCAAACATCTTAGAAGCCAAATATCTCTTTAAATTAAATTGTAAGAGGCAGCAGTTTACATTTGTTTGGTAGAAAAGAAAACAATATATAAAACAATAATTTTAATTGTGGGTAAGCTGCTATATCACCATAGAAGTTAAGAATTTTCCAGAGTATGGTTTAAGAGCCATTGGTTCAGAATATACCTAGTGTCTTCCTGGACTTTGACTCTTTTGTAAGCTTTGCAGGTATTGATTTAAACATACTCTCTTTTAAAGAGTATTCAAAAAGTAACATTTATAAAATATTCATATTGTCTCAAGAATTGTTGGACTACACAGCTATTATGATCCTCATATTTTCCACAAACAATTCCTTTTATAAAACTCTAGGGGGCATCTTTAAAATTAATGCAAGAATTAGCTCCTGCGGTATGTGTAACAGAGTGTTAATCTTCTTAATGTCTAATTAGCCCTCTTTTTATCTTATATCTCAAATATGCAGCCTTTCGTTGATCTCAGTGAATGGCATGATATCAACATCAATCTTTGAAAAGCCTTTCTTTTTGCTTTTGAAATGTTTTTTAATATACTTCTAATTTTAAAAAAAAATATTTCAATCACATTCCTAACACTGTCTCTTCCTCATAGACCTATTCTTTATTTTATTTGTAGATGTGCTTCCAAAATAAGTGCATATGTATATATGTATAGGTGTATGTTTGTATATAAATATGTTATTTTTTGTATGCATTCAGTTTGTATCAATGGTTTTGAGTTTTACATTTTAGGGTTTTCTTTTCCTTATTTTGTCCCACTCGATGTTTAATTGACTGTCTGTCTGTGTTGCTGCCCATCTGGCCTATAGCTTCTGATGACATTTTTCCCTATGTATATCTTCACTTATGTATTCCTCTTCATGGATTCTGAGGTTGGGTCCAACTATTTGACACTATGATAAATACTGTAATTAATTTAATCATAGAATACTTTTCATAGTTTGTGTGTGGGCAGAGATTTTTCTTTGGTGCACTTTGAGAAATTTCTGAGTGCTAATTTGTACACGTACCCAGTTTTATGAAATACTGGAGACGGTGGTCCAGATTGGCTCTCCCAGTTTAAATTCCAGTGAGCAGAAAATGAGTGTCCTTAGTCTCTCTCTTTCGGACTTAGTATTATCTGACTTTATTGTTTTCCTGGTGAACGGTGTAATATCATCTCTATGTTGTCTTAATTTTTATTTATTGGAGTATTAATGAGGTGAAATATCCCTACTATTTACCATTACTATATTTTTAATTGGTTTTTCCTTTGATCAATCTTTATGGCTTTTGTCTAATTTTTCCTATTGAGATTCCAGATTATTTTTTTAAATGATTAAGGAAGTGTTTGTTATATTTTAGATAGTAAAATCTTGTCTATTAAATTTGTCTATGATGTAATTGATAAAAACATGTATATACATTTGAAGAAGTATAATTAATCAATTTTCTCCTTACAATTTGTGATTGGGAAGTGGGTATAGAGTAGTGTCAAGAAATATTTTCGAAACCAAGGGCCCTAAGAATATTGTCTTTTATAGTTTTATGATTTAATTTTTGTGTTAGGCAAGACTTAAATTTTTCATAATAATAAAGATACATTATATTAATATATATTGATAAAAGTAAGCTTTGATTTAAAACATAGGAGGAGAGTTCAAATATGATGAATGGTTATCTAAGGAAGAAATAATACTGAATAAAACATTGTAAAGGAATAAGATTAAAGATAAAATCTTTGACAACTTGTAGAAAAAAAGAATTATTGGCAAAAAGTATAAAATAAATCTAAACCCAGATAGCCTTAGAACAGTAACATAGACTATCAAATCTAATTATAAAATATAGATAGAGAATGTTTTCTAAGTAGAATGCTTTATGTGAATCTTATTGAGGAGAGAATCTCTTTCACTAAAAACCTCAATAAATTGTGCAGTTGTTGAAATTAAGAGCTCATCATGAATTTAATTCTGATATGACTACCATTTTACAGAAAGATTTTAAAATTTTCCACAGAAATTATTTAATAATGAATTATTCAAGGTAAAATTTTTGTAGTTTACAGAAATAAGTTCATGTATTCTAGTTTACATGAAGGTAAAATTATACTTCTAGCTTACAGAAATAAGTTTGTGTGTTCTTTAATAATGAGATTTTTGCGTGGTGTATTGAACTGCATCTAATCTTCTTTTTTGGAAAGGATTGAGATATTTAGGAATTACATTGAGATTTATACCAAAATATTATGCTATACTTTCTGTCCTTGAAAACAATGCTGTTTTCAGGAATGACCACAGGGATGGACAAATCAAGCGTATTTTTCTGAAAGGAAGAAGTTCAGGGGGAAGGATTTTCAGAGAAAGCTGTGAGCAGCAATTCAAGTTGCATTTTTTCCTCATTAAGTATATCTTAATATATTTTAAGATAATCATATTTCATAAAAAGCTCTAAGATGCATAATAATGCATGATTAGTATGAGAAAGACTATGATAGCTTTATCAACAAGTTAATACATTACTTCCTTTAGTTGACTTTTAAAAATGTTTGTATTTCCCAGCTCACCATTTCATCATCTAACATTACTGAGTGGTCCAGAATTTCCTGATGTGAAATATTACTAATCATGAGAAAAGAAGCATCTTGAGCTAATGTTTTAACCCTCTTAATGTAAAGCCTTCCTGCGGTTAATCTTACCTAGATTTCTGTGTATTTATTCTATTTAAATCCTCTTCACTTTAACCCAAATTCAGCAATATGTCTCCTTTCTTTCTAATGTTTCTGAATAATTTCATGGACTGTTGAGATAATCACTCATACTCTGTCTAGTATACAGTGTACTCTGTCCCTATGCACTGTTCTTAAAAACTACACAATAAATAATATGTAAGCCTCCAGTAATACATAAGACATTCTTTCTAATTCTTAATATTCCAGGACAGTGTTCCTATTTTGTAGAATGGATTGAAACTTTTCTAATTTTATCCAACCTAATGGCTAATACCCATTTATCTGTTTGTCATCTATCTCTGTTTTTACTTATTTATTCTTCAGTAAATAGACTCAAATACTTAGAGAACACTTTAATAATTACCAAGATAACCCATTTGCATTTACTTTTTTTGTTTTGTCAGGGTTTCAAGATTTGCATGCTATTACAAGCAAACCTAAGTCAGTATATTTTTCATAATTATTAGTTGTTATAAATAATTACTGAGAATCTGTCCGCGGTTAGTGGTGAGGATCATCAAATTTCTCTGTTGCTGTATCTTTATTTGATATGAGAGCAAGTCTCAGAAATGATACTATATTGACAATATCAAGTATTTGCTATTTGTCATGAGAATGTTTAAAAACATTTGCTTGATGAAATTTTAGTTCTCTGTCTTTGTAGGTTTTCTGACGACTCATTATAGTCATTGAGGCAGATGTTATAACACAAGGACTTGATTAAACTTACTGTAAGGAAACCAGAACCCTCTGCCTCCATAGCTGGACGCAGAACACTGGCATCATCTCAGGAGCGAGAGTAGGGGCTTCAGAGCTGTTTATATACTGTTAATATAAGAGGGGTGATACTTGAAACATATTTCTAGTCAATTCACGTGTTTTGAAAATCACAGTTTGCCAATAGAAATCTTTTTCTTTTCTTTTATTTTTTTTTTTTAGAGACGTAGTCTCTGTCACCCAGGCTAGAGTGCAGTGGCGCAATCTCAGCTGACTGCAGGCTCTACCTCCTGGGTTCAGGCCATTCTCCTGCCTCAGCCTCCCAAGTAGCTGGGACTACAGGCGCACACCACCACGCGTGGCTAATTTTTTGTATTTTTAGTGGACACGGGGTTTCACCATGTTAGCCAGGATGGTCTCGATCTTCTGACCTCGTGATTCGCCCACCTCGGCCTCCCAAAGCTGGGATTACAGGCGTGAGTCACTGTGCCCAACCTACAAATCATTTTTCTAACATTCATTCTGGTGATCAGGGAGACGTTGATACTCATTAGAAATCCATATAACTTAGGCATTTATGGTAGCAAAATCAAAAGTAGACTTCTGAGTAAATATTAGCTAACCACTGTAGAGCATGTATTCCTGATTAAGGTGACTGACCTCCCCAGTAAACTAGAATGTTTGTCTATGCTTAAGAATTGTAAAGAAAATTGCAGGAAATAAAACATGTTTGTTTTGTGATATTTATATCTTTCTTTATCAAATTCAATGTCAAGACTAGCCTATTTTCAGTAGACAGCTTTCTGAAGAGACTGGCATAGTATTCACCAAATACCATATTCATGTTATGGTGAGTACAAAGGTATCCACCCAAACCAGAAAGATGCTTCTGCCATTTTAGTTGAATTTTGAGAAAGCAGGGTTTATATTTATGTTTAGGTCACGTATCTAAACACATGGTTTCTGACACTTTTTTCAGGCAAGGAAAATTCAGGCCCGGAGAATTCTTGGGCAAAAACTTCAGAGATGACAGAGGCATTGGATAATGCAAGACATCACTCTGACCAAGTCGCAAAGGTTGAAATGATAGGAAATGTTCCAGGCAATGCCTGCTCAGCAGAGAGCATCAAACAATAGAAGAAAAGATTAAGAACAGAAGACAGGAGAAACAACTAAAAGACCAGGAACCCCAAACAGTAGATGGAACGCAGGCAGAGAAGGAGCTTGACGAGGGATCTGGGTATGAGAGGTCCAGAATGAACCCTCCAGAAACGAAAAGTCTGGCTTTTGTTAGTTTCTCTTGTCCTACCAGAGCTAAGGAGTGAATCGTTTACTCACCAAATGTGACTGTAGGCATTTACGGAGCCAAATAGTTTGAAATAAAGTGTCCACTAAAAAGTATAAGAATTTGGATATTAAAATGGTTCATTACAATTAGTGATATGTTGTACCAGTTAGTGAGTGATTTTACCCCCTTGCCAAAGGCTGACTGTCAGCATTTATTCCTGCTAGGTGCTATAAACAAGAATCAACTTCTCATGTTTTGTTTCCTGCTTTATTTTTACTTATAGATAGGATATTCTTGTTTTCTCGCACTGTTGCTTTACATTAGGGTGACATTTCCTGCACATGAAACATAAAAAAAATATATTTTCTTGGTATCGTCCGTTAAGTCTTGTTTGTAGGATACATTGTCATGTCCGTTGCTTGACACAGCTTTATGCATTTTTACCCAAAATATATGTAAATTTTTTACCACAGAATGTGAGAAGGACTGTTTCCATATGCAAAGGATATTTTACATAGACCAAGGATATTTTTCACCTGAAAACTCGCACCCCACAATGTGGGAAGGACCTAACAGTATATATTTTACATATACCATATCCTTTAAATAAAATTGCGATTGATGCTTTTTTCAATCTCAAATCGAATACATTTTTAGTAATAACTAAAAGTGCTGTACTGTCAAAGGAGAAACGTATATCCCTACATTGTATTCTTTTAATGTATTCCCTGTTTATAACCACATTGGTGAGGTCCAGACTGACCAATGACCTTGTGTGGGTGACTCATCAGATGTATTTGGGAGCGACTCCCCCTGCATAATGGCCAGATGCCTTTCTGTTCCTTCAACTCATCATAAAACTGTTGTTACCCGTGAGTCATCACAGGATTTTATGGAGCAATTATTTCTTAAGTGTGCTTACCTAATTTAGGGTTCATTAAGGATAATAGAAGAGTCTCCCAACTAAAAGTTGCAATTTGATCTGAGATTTTACAGTCCATATGTGTAATTAGATTGATATTTATGCTGGAAATGTGCCAAGTTTCAGCATAACAGGAGTTCAAGCTCTATTCCTTTGAGTAAGTGTTCTTTCCAAACAAAATAATATGTTATTAAAAATATCTTGGTATTAATAGATTTAATTATCAAACCTCAGAGCCTGAGCTATCTAGAGTATCACAGTCCACAAAAATAAATACTTTATAAGTAAGGTTTTCAATTCAGGGTATAAATCATGTAAATTAGAGTGCAAGTTAGTCAAACCATTTGAGTTTTCAGCATTTCTGTAGTGGGTCAATATGGGAAATGCCTGTTTTTAAAGAAAGATTCTGGATTTTGGCTATGTTACAGTTGGAATTGTAGATAATAGTAAAAGATAATCGTGCAATTTGCACTTTTATCTGACTTCAATAAAATATCTTTCAGATTTCCTAATCTACAATGAGAGGATATTCAACATGAGTTTCACTGATGTCTGAATTGAAATTAAACCTGATACTCAGTCTATAATGACAGGTCTTTAAGGTCTTCAGTATTGATGATTCAACAGATATTTTGCATATGGGCTGGAAAGCAGAATCAGGGCTGCCATTCATCCTAGACCTAGTGGTATAGATGGGTTTGTTGTTTAGAAGCCTGAATCCATTCCACTGGGTCAGAGTTGATTTCATTGGTTGATTCTGTGCCATACAGATTACCGAATATCATTATCGGGTCCAAACTTCCTGCCCAAGAATTGACTGTAGGGCAGCTTTCAGCCTCACTCACTCAATGGATGCTTGAAGAAATGGTAGAATCTAGAGCTGTTGGAGATTTATCACATCATTCGTTAGAAAAAAATAAATCAGTTGATTTTTAAATTTTATATTCTGCCTGTACTTTTTACCTCAAAGATATGCTCACTATTTACTATTACCACAAGCTATTTATTTTGATTTTTAAAAACTATCCCAGCCTGTGTAGCAAACCTCCCTTGTCTGTCTAGAGTCAAGTGGATGTGACTTGTGCTGATAAAATTGTTGTAGAGAGGTTTCAAAAATTACTGTAGGGGCTTGGGAGAGTTTATTGTATTTATAAAATATCCAACTTCCAGAGAACACTTGAGAAAAATCTGGCTCACTGAAAGGTCTTCTCTCAGAGAACGATAAAAACACCCCACGATGGACCTTTTCACAGCAGGTACCGTCTGCTAGAACTACATAAAGGTCACCAACTACTCACTTTGTCTCTTAGCACTTGTTACAATGTTTAAGCATTTTCCTCTCCTCCTCCTCCTCCTCCTCTTCTTCTTCTTCCTCCTCTTCCTTCCTTCCCTCTCTCACTTCCTCCCTTCTTTCTTTTCACCTTTCTCCCTTCCTCTATTCCTCCCTCCGTCTTTTCTCCCTTCTCTCCTTCCATCCTCATTTTGAGGTATAGGCTGGTATATTCCTCTACCCTCCTCTCTCCCATTTAACCTCTCCAGGTCAAAAGAACCTGATTATATTACTTAACCCAATATGCCCTCTGGATCAGGTAGTGAACCTAGCACAGCCATTTACAGCCTGGAACCTCAAAGCATGGGGAAGCTTTGTCTGTGCAGTGGGAAATGTGATAGGGCAGTCCTTTTACAGCCTGCCTAGCAAACCTCCCTAGTCTGTTGAGGAAATGGCTACTCATTTTCGAAGATCAGCGACTTTGTAGCACCTTCTTTGAATCACATTCTGTGCATTTATTTTAGTAATTTAACATTATTTGTTGGCAGCTAGACTATAAAATCTTTAAGGTCAGAAGAATCTCATTCATTTCATGTATCTTCAACTGTTAACAGTTGTTACACAAATATTTCACAGATGGAAGAAGAGGGGGAGGGAAGTGGGAAATAAGGGAGAAAGAAAGGAAGAAAGGATTGTGGGCAAGGAGATCGTAAATTGCAAGTTACTAAAGTGGTTATGAGATTTACAAAATATTTTAACCCACAGTTTTTCCTAAAATATATGTTCATTGCAACAAGTTGACATTATGTAAAGGGTTTTGATAAACTATGATCAAGGCAGCTATTATGTGATTGCCCTTAATTCCAGGGAAAAAAAATTACAGTTCCTTTTTAAGGAAAATGGCTTCTTAAAAAAAAGAAAAGAAACTCTAACATGGTAAAAAGTTCAATATTCAAATAGATCGAATCTTGGCAACTTTTAAAAATTATTCTACATTGTCTTCACTATCATGGATTTATTTGTTGATTTTAAAAAATCTGAAATATATTTTCCCAGAACAAATTTCCTCTCTAAACCCCAGCTCAGTTATTCAACTACCTTCATAATATCCTCACACAACACATACAATATACAGACATCTTGAACAGGAGGCACTCGCTGAATTATTCTTTTATATTTCCAGATCTAATCTCCAACTAGTATTCTCTATCTTGCAAACTAGCACCTTTGCTCGCTCTTTCAAACCAGACACCAGGAAATTATTCTTAAACTTGACTCTTCCCATCTCAGATATAATTCATTATCAAATCCTTTTGATTCTAGCTCACATATATTCTCAAATCTTTTCACTTCTATTCCTGTCACCCAAGTCCGATAACAAGCTTTCATGTTATTCTTGCTTTTACCAATGTATACTTCATGCTGAAATTGAAAGAATATTTTAAGAACACAACCTAACTAAATCAATCCCTGGACCAATATATTCTTAGAATAAAGTGCCAAATTCTTATCTGTGACCCTCCCAACTTCTGCAGCAGCCCGCCTTGCACTGCGTTTCCCATTGCATCTGGAGCTTCAGCAGCAGCCTCGGCTGTTTCTCACATTGCTGCACCCTGACACAGGCTGTTCCCATTGCATAGCTTTGCCTCCCCATCACTCTTTGCCTGGCTCTTTCCTCCTCCTTTAAACACATCTTAGAAGTTGCTTCTGGCTGCATGTAATCCCTATGCTTTGGGAGGTTGAGGCAGGAAGATCTCTTGGAGGCCAGGAGTTGGAGACCAGCCTGGGCAATGTAATGAGACCTGTCTCCACAAACAATGTTCATTCTACTTTTTTAAGTTTATAATAAAAGTTGTTTTCTCAGAGTTCCTTATTGAATGACTCAGTATACACATACTAAACACGTCTGTTCTTTTTACTTGAATTATAAATCAACTATAAAATAATAATTTTAAAATGTCTTTCTTCACCACTAAAATATAAGCCTCACTAGGGTAGTGAATACATCTCTTTTGAAAACGCCTGTATCCCCAACTGCCTGGATATGCCTTCTTCATAGGAAATATTCAAGTATTTCCTGAGTGACTGGTAGAAAGGGGATAAAATATGAACAGAATGACAGGAGGGAACTTCAAAGTTGATATTTGTGAATCAGATATTTCCAAGGACAGGGACATCACACATGACAGGATGTTTTGAAAAAGATGAGAATGGCCATTTGTCGATACAATACAGTTGCAAGAAGGTAAAGAGTTTAGTAGCATGCTAGCATGTACTATGCAGGGACATAGGCATCATGACTTATAACCTCCAGGGACTTCATTATGATCTATCGGTATGATTAACATTTGAAATAGAAAAGGCACTGATTCTAGACCTGTGCAACGATTAGACTGAGGGTGCAATTTGGGAGCCTTCCTCACCATACACATGTTGACGAGGGAAATAATCCTGGGAGAACAGAAGAGCCATACCATCCAGAACTACAAGACAGTGATCCAAAGAAACACTGCATCAAGGTTGAGGAAGGGCTAAATGTTACAAGCCATCCTAGTGGGAGACTCAGTATAGCAGGTTGTTTTTAAATGTTATTTCTTAAACTGTCCTTTCACTATTTGCCTATTATCAGACAGGAACTTTCTAGAGAAGACCAGACATTAATTTAATAGTTTATTATATACATAATTATTAATCATATTTATCAACCATTTCCTTTGGGACAGGCATTATATTAATTAAAATATATTTACATGATTATCTCATTTATTTCTTTTAATAAGACTATCAGGCGAATAATTACTTTCATTTTGCTGATGTGAAAAGCAAGATCTAGGGAGGTTAAGAAAGTCAGCCAGTCGCGGTGGCTCACGTCTGTAATCCCAGCACTTTGGGAGGCTGAGGCGGGGAGATCACCAGAGGTCAGAAGTTCAAGACCAGGTTGGCCAACATGGTAAAACCCCGTCTCTCCTAGAAATATAAAAATTAGCCAGGTGTGCTGGTGCATTCCTGTAATCCCAGCTACTCAGGAGGCTGAGGCAGGAGAATCACTTGAACCTGGGAGGCAGAGGTTGCAGTGAGCTGAGATCATGCCACTGCACTCCAGCCTGGATGACAGAGTGAGATTCAGTCTTAACAAAACAAAAAACAAAAAAAGTCATCCATGATGAGTCAACATGAAATTTAGAATCAATATTTGTACCCAATAACTCTGCCCGACACCAGAGCCAGTGCCATTAGCCATTATGTTTAACTTCTGTGTATTTGAGGATAAGAGAGAGGACTTTACATACCTTCTTTCCCCAGGTATCTTTCATTTGAAGTTGACAGGGGCAACTAAAGAGCATTTCCGCTTTCTTGAAAGTCAGCTTTCCTGGATGAGAGGAAGAGAATTAACAATGTGACCAAAATTAAAAAAAAAAAAAAATGACCAAAATAAGACAAAAATGTAACTCACCTACCCATAGCAGTTTCTTCGCTTTCTGTTATTGGAAATTCAAAAAACTAGTTGATTTTAATTACTTGCAATTTTGATTTACATTGTTAGCAAGCACAGACTGCTCCAAAGATCTAAGTAGACATTGGACTGAGGGAATCATTTGCTTTACCAGGTAATGTTCACCTGGCATATACCATTTCCACCCTACATAGACCAATTAGAATCTCCAGCTGTGAGGCTCAGGCTTTGATATTTTAAAAAGCTTCTTGGGCTATTCCAATGTGTAGCTTGGGCTGGGAACCACTGCATGTGCATTTGAAGTTTACTTTTTGAGACTTACCACACATTTGGAAAGAACATAGCAAAGTGTCTGGCACACAGTAATATTTTAGTAGAAGTTAAAAATTATTGTTAAACAAGTCCCTTGGCTCTTTTTTTTTACTTTGTTCTGTTATGAATAGGTAATACCACTTACATCTTATTTGATCTTCCAGATTCAACATAAGGTTTTTACCAGTCCTTATTGATTTTGGGGGGCGAGGGAGGGTGGGGAATGTTGCAATAAGGCTATAATCTCATCTTTGAATTTCTTATCACAGTAGTAAAACAACTGATAAGATTTCCAGGAGACTAGAAATGCCATGTATCACCCCCAAAAATTCACAGGCATTCATTGCTAATTGTGTCTTAGGTACTGTCCCAATTACTTTAATTATGTAACTCATTCGATCTTCACAGCTTTTCAGTTTTGGCCCCATTTAATAGATGAGTACACTAATAATCAGAAGAATTAAGTAATGTACCCAATTTACATGGCAGAGGTAGGATTTGAACCCAAGTAACCATCACACCAAATGACACAACTGGTTGGCAACAACTGTTAATAATAAAATCAATGATTATTAACTTACTAAATGATTAATTGTATAAATTTACAGCAAATACATATTTCCTTAGTTTAATTCTATGTAGCAACTTCAACTGAAATCTAAATATAAATCATTCATGTTATTCCCAATACAACTGAACTAAAGTCATATATTATTACCCTGGACCCCCAAACTTTAGCCTTATATATGGAAGATATAAAGATTTGTTTGCATTTAGCATCCACTTGTTTTTTGGTCCTCAGTTTCATAAATCAAAATTTTTAATATACTTTTCCTTCATTCTGTAACATTTGAATTGTTTCTGTCTCCTCAGAAACTCTAAGGAGAAGTAACACACTTGTGTTTGGGATTGATTCTAAGAAGTTAGGGAGGGTGTTATATTCAATTATTTATTCACTTTTTTGTAGTTTATAACAAGAAGACAGACTTTTTTTTTTTTTTTTTTTTTTTTACCTGAAGTAGTTTCTAAAAGACAACAAAGCTTTTATTTCATTTGGCCATATTTGAGAACCTTCTTTTGGTTCATCTGAAAATTTAAAAGATTGCCCAGTGAGATCAATGACTTATTCCTCAGGGTATGTAAAAACTGTGTCTTCAATGCGAGAGGCCCAGTGATCGTCTGAAGGAAAGGTAAGCTCCTGTTCATTGTGACCTGAAGCAAAGACCCTTGGGGAGCAAATTTGAAGAATCCTTGTCCATTTCTGTCTAGAGTGATCACTAAGGGGATACCGACAGATTTCTTTAAAGTAACGTAAAAGCAAAGTCAAACTTTTCCTTTAACTTTGCACCACTGACATTCGATTTATCTTTGCCCAGTGGAAATAAATTTTCTAATGACAGATTTGCTTTATGTATTTTAGAAGTATGCTCTTCAAAAGTCAACTGACAGAGGTTATGGGAGAACCATTCATTAACTGTAGTTGCTTAACTTAATTCGGAAAGCAGTTCTTTTTTGAAAGCTGACACACGCGCACACACACACACACACACACACACAGCAAAGTTTAAGTAATGTGAGGCAGTGGCACCTCTTCTGTATTTAGTGAATATTTTATATTAGGATCTTAAAACTCAGGTGCATGTCTTTAATTAAAGCTTGATAAATCAATGCCAATTAATTAAATCTTATATTTTCTGTGAAGGGACTTGAGTCTCATTTAACAGAAAACTCAAGTCAATCACCAGTCCTTTTGATATAGATATCATTTCTACCCTGGGTTAAAAAGTGTTCCAAACAGCATAGAAGTTAGAATTGAGGAAAGTGTCATATGCTGTAATAATGAAGCTGAATAAAGCCAAAGTTACTAAGTGAAGTTGGTACTTTAGACTCTTGACATCTTAGAAAAATCATAACGTCTTGTAAAAAGTGATTATTAGTGATGTTTCCCTTTCTACTAACAAAAGGGGGAGCATAAAATTATTTTACATGTTGTTTAAGAGTCTGTGTGACTTTGGTAGGCAAGTTATTATATTTTTCAGTATTAAAACTATGAGTGCTTGTCAGCGTAGTTCATAGTGCGTCTTGTCTGGGACACAGTATTGAATCCCTGATAAATGACAGTGATATTTATAAAGCTTTTTGAGAAATTCCTAAAACTATGGAGATCAGAGGATAATTAGCTGGTTGTTAATTATTCACAGTCTAGCATAAATACATTAAAATATAATTCTGTTTCCTCTGAAAAGAGAAATCCAATTTGTCTTTTATTAATTTTGGCCTGTATTAGTTCCCATTACTGTTGTAAAAAATTGCCCAAAAGTTAGTGACTTAAAAAACCATATATTTATTACATCACCATTTTATAGGCCAGAAGTTTGACAGGGCTCTCATCGGGCTAAATTGAAGGTGATGACAGGGCTGTTTTCTTTCTGGAGAGTGTAGGAGAGAGGGTATTTCCTTCACTTTTGTGGCTTCTAGGAACTCCAACATTCCTTTGCTTTTAGCCCCCTTCCTCCGTCTTTACAGTGAGCAATATAGTATTTCTCTGACTCTACTCTTGTGGTCCATCTCTTTCTGTGATCCCCAGCTGGAAAGATTCCTCACTTGTAAGGACCCATGTGATTAGATGGAACCTGCCTAGGTACTCCACCAGAGCTTCCCAGTCTCATGGACCCTCACTTAATCAAATATGCAAAGTCCCTCTTGACAAGTTAGGCAACACATTCGCGGGATTAGGATGTAGACATCTGCCATTCTTCTGCCTACTGTGTGCTCTGTGTGGAAGAATAACTACATTATGACTGACCCTTGTTTTAGCAGTTTTTGTTTCTTGTGTGCAAACTTCTTGCTCTAATCAGTGGCCAATCATATCCTGATTTTAGAACCATAGAATGATAGGTTTGATGAGAACATAGAGATCATATAGTTCAAACCTTCCATTTTAAGAGTGAAATGGATACAATTCACCAGCAAAAGTAAGTGATTTATGGAAATTGATTATTTAATGGTGATGACCATGTTTCCTAATGTGCTCTTATACTATTAAAAAGTGTTGATCATAATTTTTATTTACTTAGTTCCGTGGCAGTTTGATGTAGAAACAATCCTTATTTTTTCTTGCATATTTATTATTCTCTCAACATCTGTGTAAAATTTGATGATGTATTAATATATCAAATAATAAACCATTATTAAAACATTTAACTTTGGTTTTATCAAAAAAAAGAACAATTAATGTTGGCTTTATCTAAAGAGATGTGATGCTATACATGTTTTCCTGCTTGCTAGAATTTCCAGACTCTTCCTTTGTAAATGTTACAGAGTTCCTTTATCACAGTCATATTTCACAGAGATCAGTTACACAGAATAGATAGCTTTTATTTCAGTGCAGTAAGCTCAAGTTTACTTACATACGAGCGTCATGCTTTTGAGTGAGAGAAATATCAGGGGGTGAAATGAGATATGTTGCGATATCCCCTACACTCAGCAGATATATCCTGATGGCACATGTTACATTACCTGAAGGCCTAGGGCATGTTTGGTAATGGGGCCTAATAAAGTAAAGCGACTTGGGATAGCAAATAAGTAGTCTTTCAGGAATTCTGAAATTGTCTAGAAGTCGTAACAGAAAATGATGTGCAACTAAATATGTAATAAATTGTGATTGTAAATATAAGCGGATCTTAAATATATTCCAGGTTCATTGCCAGCCCACTGCAATAAAGCACGTCACCCGAATTTGTTGGTTTCCCACTGCATGTAAAAGTAATGTTTGCATTATATGATAGTCTAAGTGTGCAATAGTATTATGTCTAAACACATACATAGCATAATTTTAAAAATTACTTTATTGCTAATGACCGTCTGAGTCTTTAGTGAGTTGTAATCTTTTTGCTTGTGGAAGATACTGCCTGGATGTTAACAGATGCTGACTGATGAGGGTGATGGTTGCTGAAGATGGAGGTAGCTGTGGCAACTGCTTAAAATAAGACAATAAAGTCTGCTGCATTGATTTACTCTTCCTTTTACCAACGGTTTCTCTGTAGCATGCTATCTGTTGGATAGCATTTCACTCACGGTAGAACTTCTTTTAAAATTGGAATCAATCCTCTCCAGCCCTGCCTCTGCTTTATCAGCTAAGTTTATGGAATATTCTGAATCCTTTGTTGTCATTTTAACAATGTTCACACCATCTTCACTAGGAGTAGACTGTATGTCAAGATGCCATTTTCTTTGCTCATCCATAAGAAGTAACTCCTTATCCTAATGTTTTATCCTGAGAATGCAGCAGTTCAGTCACATCGTCAGGCTCTACTTCTAATTCTAGTTCTTTTGCAATTTCCACCTCCTCTCCACTGAAGTCTTGAACCTCTCAAAGTTGTCCATGATAGCCGGAATCAACTTCTTTCAAACTTCTGTCAATGTTGCTATTTTGAGCTCCTCTCATGAATCATGGATCTTCTTAATAGTATTGAGAATGGCAGATCCTTTCCAGAAGGTTTTCAGTTTACTATGCCCAGATTCATCAGAGGAATTACTATTAATGACAACTATAGCCTTACAAAATGTTTTCCTTAAATCAGGCTTCAATGTTGAAGGTATTCCTTGATCCATGGGCTGCACAATGGAGGTTCTTTTTGCAGGCATGGAAACATTAATCTCCTTGTGTATCTCCATCAGGCCTTTTGCTTGATTAGCTGCATTGTCAATAAGCAGGAATATTTTGAAAGGAATCTTGTTTTCCTCAGGAATAGGTCTCAATAGCAGGCTTTATTCAGTAAACTGTGCTATAAACAGATGTGCTGCTATCAGGCTTTGTTTTTCTATTTCTAGAGCACAGGCAGAGTAGATTTAGCATAATTCTGAAGAGCCTAAGGATTTGGGAAATAATAGATGAGCATTGCCTTCAACTGAAAGTCATCAGCTGCATGAACACCTAACAAAATAGCCTGTCCTTTGAAGCTTAGAAGCCAAGCATTGACTCTCCTCTTTGGCTATGAAAGTCTTGAGATGGCATCTTCTTCCAATAGAAGGCAGTTTCATCTATGTTGAAAATCTGTCAATAAAAATAGCCACTTTCATCAGTTATCCTCACGAGATCTTCTGGATAGCTTACTGCAGTGTCTACATTAGCACTTGCTGCTTTTCCTTGCACTTTCAGGTTATGGAGATGGTTTCTTTCCTTAAACCTCATAAGCCAACTTATTCTAGCTTCATACTTTTCTTGTGGCGCTTCCTCACCTCTTCCAGTCTTCACAGAATTGCAGAGAGTCAGGGCTTTGCACTGGAATAGGCTTTGGGTTAGGGGAATGTTGGGGCTGGTTTGATTCATGTAGACCATTAAAACTGTCTCCATATAAAAAATAAGGCTGTTTCACTTTCTCCCCATTTATGTTTTCACTAGAGAAACATTTTTAATTTCCTTCAAGAACTTTTTCTTTTCTTTCCTTTTTTTTTTTTTTTTTTTTTGAGATGGAGTCTTGCTCTGTTGCCCAGGTTGGAGTGCAGTGGTGTAGTCTCGGCTCACTGTAACCTCCACCTCCTGGGTTCACGTGATTCTCCTGCCTCAGCCTTCCCAGTAGCTGGGACAATGGGTGCCTGCCACCGTGTCTGGCTAATTTTTGTATTTTTAATAGAGACGGGGTTTCACCATATTGGTCAGGCTAGTCTCAAATTCCTGACCTTGTGATCTGCCTTTCTCAGCCTCCCTTGGTGCAGGAGGCCTCATTTAGTCCTGCTTTGAACATGTCTTCCTCATAAGGCTTAATCATTTCTAGTTCTTTATTTAAAGCGAGAGACTTGTGACACTTCCTTTCACTTAGAGGCCATTATATAGGTTATGAATTGACATTTCATTATTGTGACTTGCATATTAAAAATATGCAAGTAGTTATTTTAAATATATAAAATATCTACATTTTATATATTTCAAATAGTATATGTCGATATGTTCAAATACATTATAATGTATTTGTGAACATTTTCACAAATTTTTTTGATCCATGTTTACTTCAGAAATATGTAATACACAGGGCTGGTTTTATTGTCATCATTTTATAGATAAGAATTTTGAGTCCAAGTCAAGTTACTTGCTCAACTCTTCTAATCCTCAGCCACCCTCCAGCTTTCTGTGTCTTACTAGTTTACACATATGAAGTGTGATGTCAACAGAATACATTAGTATAACATGAATTGCACATCCTGTTTCAGAATTATCTAATTAGGGGTTTTATTCTCAGTACAAAATTAAGATTCAGAGTATATTACTTGAGCACAATTTTTAAAATACAGGTCGAAGTAAAGTTCTTTTTACAGGATTTTTATCTATCTACATTTTTTTTTTTTGTCAGTCTTCCCTAAATAAAGCTAAGCTTGAAGAAAGAAAGCTGAGGGGGTGGAATTCAAAAATAGTTTCTTGTCTCAAGCACCACACATTGATATGATGATGATACATTGTACTGTTGCCATTTTTTCACTGAATCAGAGGTGGTAGGAAATTAAATGGTTTAAATTGCAGCAGAAGAATATATGTTAGATTCTAGGAGTATTATGCCGATTATAACCATTCTAAGGAAAGTTATTGGGGTAAAGGAAAGAAATTGGAGAAACAAAAATACCATGTTACTTTGTGTAGAGTTTGCAAATTGGCAAATATGCTAGGTAATATTTTGGATCTTAGTAAATGATTTACTTGAAATATGCACCAAGTTTTATGAAAGAGTAAAATTCTTGTAGCAGTGTACCCATATCATTAAAGTAATACTTTAAGCCATATTTATCACAACCTGTTTAAAAACCTATATGAAAAAATAATGTTTACTTCCCAATAAAACTTACATATTTTTGAGAAAAACGAATGACTGAATATAGACAATGTGTTCCAGTAGCAGATCAAGGCATTATGCCTTATAAAATGGAATGAAATTGATATTTTAATATTCTTTTGCTTCATATAAATAATGAGACGATATAATAATATACTAAATAATTACTTATCTGAAATGAATCATTATTTTTTTTGGATCTTACATTAATGATTTATAAGGATTTTTCTTATAAACTTTCAATGTCTTTCAAGATTACAATAAGGACTTACTTATTTCTTTGTTTATTTTTGCTCATGATATGATTATATATATTTTCTTTTTGTATTCTTTCACTTCTCTTCCTGCATCCTACATTGCTGTGATCAGGCAATTCTTTGAAATCATAGTCACTGTTCAAGTGCAAGAGGGTTATTAAAAGATGGTAAAGTTTCTCAGATATGGCCATAATAAAAAACGAGCTAGAGATGGTGATGAAATCATGGTCGGCAAAAGTATATCTTTGGGCATCCCTGTTCATCAGCTCAGTCTCTTACTCCACCCATGAGACAGTGAACTGCAATCTTATCCATCTTTTCTCATTTGAGGATAAAAGTCACTATTATGTGTATTGGCCTTTTGCTTTTTTGGTTGATTGCTTTTTGAAAAAATATGTGATACTCAGTTTATATTCTTTGTCCACTTGTTTTTTATTTTATTACACATTGACAAATTACACATATTTGGGGGCACAAAGTGATATTCTGATAGATGTATACAACGGAGAATGACTGAGTTAAGTTAATTAAATATCTGTCACTTCAAATACTTATCATTTATCCCTTCTATTGAACTGTGACTTTGTACCCTTTCACCAACGTCTTCCTATTTCCCTCAGATCCCAGCTTCTGGTAAACACAATGGGATACAATTCAGCCTTAGGAAAGAAGGAAATTCTGTCTTTTGCAACTATATGGATAAATCTGGAGTATATTAGGCAAAATGAGATAAGCCAGGCACATAAATACAAATATTGCATATCTATTTTCTTAAGGGCCTTCATACTTTTCTAGTGAGTTTATCTAAACTTTAAGTATTCAATTATTAACTCTTTCCTGTCATATTGCTGTAACTGCTATGTTCATTATTGTTTACATTTCCCTGTAACCTGCATCTAGTTGTCAAAATTATTCATAGTTTGTGTATGATTGTGTATGTGTGTTTATGTATATGTATAGCTATGTATGTATATAGATATAGATTTTACTATTTTCGATGGAATATTTCTATTTTCATATCTAACCCAATAATATCTTTAACAGTAATCAAATTAATGCAAACTAAAGGCCTAAAAATATATGTATGCATCTAGTTTTTTCTCTTTACATTAGCATACCCAAAGATGTAAAATGACAATGCAGTCAGAAAAATTGGCCCAGTGTTCTAGGAAAATAATTTATATGTATGAATCAAGTTAATCTAGTGAATATTGGAGTCAATATTGATTGACTCCCTATATAGCTATCCATGGAAAGCAAGTGACAGAAAATATGAATAAGGATATCTGCATGAAAATGTTTTAGTTTAAATATAATCTGTATCATGAGGACCCTAAAATTTCTATATCCATTCAAGACTTCTCCTTTGAATCCAGACTTGTATATTTAACTGTCTGTTTGGCATTTCCGCTTAGATATCCAACATAAGGATGTGGAAAATGATACAGTCTTGGCCCTCCTTCAACCTGTTCCTCTTGCAGTCTGCCCCATCTCACTAAATGGCATCACCTTTCTTCCAGCTGCTTAAGCCGAAACCCTGACACCATCTTTGACCTTTTGATTCTCTTACCCCCCACTGTAATCTAATAACACATTCAGAATTTATTGCACCTCCACTGCAGTACTCTGCCGTTTGGTCATTATGCCCTTACCTCTTCTATTGCAGTAGTTTCTCAACTTGCATCTGGGCTGCCGACTTGCCCATTTAGTCTGCTCCAACCCAGAAGCCGAAGTGATCTAAAGACTCAAATTCTACCACGTGTTACTCTGTTTAAAACCTTATAGTGACTTCCACATCTCATTTAGAGTAGAAGAAGCCAAGCCATTGCAATGACTTTAGAGGCCTGCAAAATCTTCCCTCCTGGGATATGTCTGATCTCATCTCTTTCTTGTCTTCTCTTCAATCAGTGTGACCGCCTGCTGCTCCTGGAACAGGCCAGGGACGCTTTTCCCCAGGACTTGCCCCTAGGAAGCTCTTCCTCCCCCCAGCCACCTCATTTCAGGATTATTTGTTCTCTCACCTCCCTGAGGTGTTTGTTCAAATATCTCCTGAGTGAAGCCTTCTCTGACCATCTCAAGGTAAACAAGTGTCCACCCTCTGACCCTTTTTCCCCAACTTACCAATATATTTTGTTTCCCTTTAGCTTTCACCTCTGTCTAATAAACCATGTGTTATTTTATCATGTTTATATTTTTGTTTTTATAACTAGGATATAGGTTCTCTGAGAGCAGGGTTTTTTTTGCCAGTTTCTTCCATGCTATCTCTCAGGATGCAAAACAATATCTGATACATAGAAGGCCCTCAATAAATATTTGTGGAAATGAAGTATGCTATGAACAGTTGTGAAAAATTATAAACAGTCATCAGTAAACAATGTTCAGTACTAAGGATCTGGCTTAAAAGTCTATGAGCATTCATGGGATATAATATTAAGTAGTCAAAGTTTGTAATAACAGAAGTTAACATGCTATTACCTTAAGTGAAAAAGCTAAGTATACAATAATATATATAACATAAAGTCCTTTATGATTAAAAAAGACAGCCTGGATAGAAATATGCTAAAGTTCTAACAGGTCAATCTAGGTAGTAAGGGTGAATTTTATTCTGCTTCTTGATATATTTTCATGTCCTTCCCAAATTCTCTTCAGTGAGTTGAGCTTCCTTTTATAACCAGAAAAATATAACATCATCAACCACAAAAACCCCCAAAGATTCTGCAATTGTTTTTAAAAGACCGATTAAAACAAACAAAATAACCCTGACATTTGCTTGGCCTTTTTAAAATCATGCATCAGTTGAGTCCTACAATTACTGGGCGTTTTCTTTGTGCCAGGCACTGTGGGGAATATAAAGATGAAAGTCCCTTTCCTGACTTTAAGATGTCAGGTAAGAGAGCAAGGACACCTTCCCTCAGTGAAAAGGGACCATAATGCAGGCTGTGAAAGAAGTTCAAGCAAGTGTCAGAGGACCAGCTGAGCTACTGAGAACAAGATCGTTCCTCTTGTTTTGAGAATTTTTCAATCAAAGAAGGATCCAACCCAATTAATTACATGTTTTGCATAACAGCATGTATTATGTATCATACTCAAAATTCACACTCAAGAGCCTTGAAATTATAGGTGTTAGTACCTAGGCATAACAAATAGGTAGATAATATACTACTCTAACCAGAACCATGTCGGCATTAATTAATCCCCAAACACCCAGTATGAATCATCCACTGTGCTGGTGCTAAGAATACAATGCTAGGTAAAACTCAATCTCTTTCCTTGAGGGATGAATGGACCAATTTAAAAACAAATAGGCACCTGGACATATTAAATACAGATTGGTAGGTGATACAAAATAGAAATATTCAGAGAGACTTTGGTTGTGAAAGCCTACTTGGGATGGGTTTTTCATTGACTGATTTGACAAAGGATTTCCACAGAAGGTAACATTTGAATAGAGAAATAAAATACAATTAGTAATTTACTAACATAAGGAAAAAGTCATGATAAGAACTGGAGAATGCTATCGATTTTTTTCTGGAAAGAAGAAAGATCCTGCAGAAGTCACAACTGAGAGAGAGGGGACACACATGTGCCTGTCTGCCTGTCTACACTGGGAACCAATGAGTTTAGTATCATAAAAACCAGAAGGACTGGAGGATTGAAAGGAGGTGGGGTAAGAAGAGATAACTAGAGCTTTCTTTTAATATTAGATAAATCGTGATGTTGATAATTTGTAATATAAAATATAATGTTACTAAATATATACTAAAAATAGATGACTTATTGTGAAATACTACCTATCTGTCTGTTCTTTCTTGAAGTAAGTGAATGCCTTCTTGGTGCTATATACACTTAGGAGATCCCTATCATTTTTTTCTGCAGGCAGAGAAACCTTTAAAAACTATGAGAATAGTTCTTTCTCTAATTTTGATTTCTACTTAGTAGGAAACTTTAGTAATCTATATGCAAAATATCTTGGCTACAATAGACACCAGTATACGTTAGGTCTTTACCATCTACCCACCAAGAAGGGCAATGTCTAAGAATGAGGAACCTGTTTATTTATAGCTTATGGCATAAATAAATAGTTCATTTATCTTATACTGATATATAAATAATTATTTGTGAACTTATTGATGGAGGTTATATCGCATTGTTCCTTCACTCAACGTGGTTGTAAAACTTACTATATACTCAGCCCAACAAGCTGCATCAAAAACAGGCCAGGTTTGGAAAGCACTTTGGTACTAAGGGAAGGATATGCATTGCACATTCTCAGTGCAGTGGATTCCAAATAAGACACTTGTATTTAGAATTAATGAGACTCTTAGAGAAACATCGTGATTGTTTATTCAATCTGATGCTTCAAATTACCTCTTTCCAAAGTCTTTGAAATCAGTCTATCAAATAATCATCAGGAGTAATTAGTTTATGCTAAACTCCCCATATGAAATGTAAGGATGACAAAACAAATGGTTGGCTCCATTACAATTCAATTTGTTGTAACTTGATTGCTATTCTCAATATATGATAAGTAAGGAGATACTCCTTCCATCATCACACCTATCCAGCTGCCTTCAAGTTGTTACATCCATAAACATAAATGAGAATCTGTAATGCTATTTTCAGGGCTTATGATATTTGAAGGAAGACTAGAAACAAACAACAACAATAAAAATAGAAGAAGGCTACTATTGGGGAAAAAAACAAAAACAACAACAAAAAACAGATGCCAACAAAGATAGCTATAAGGAACATGTCTGAATTCCAGGCCAGGTCAAAGTCATAATCTTGCTTAGTAGAGGTTGAAATCTAGAAACCAGGCTGGGTAAGATTTCAGGAGACACAAGGCTGTGAAACTAATAATGAAACAGCCATTTATAACTAGACCCAAAAGAGTAGAGAGGGTGAAATATGAAGTGTGAAACATCATTTGATTTTGGACAAGTGATTTCTGTTCTGGGCCTTTGTCATTACTAAATAAAATAAGGATTAGATTGGTAGCTCAATTCTTTTTTCTTCCTTCCTTTTTTCTAAGCACTGAAACTCATTTTTAAAAATGATTCTGTGTATTTAATGTATAATATTGAATATAGCTGAAGCACAAGTAGGTATGAGCATCGAGTCTTGCCTTCTCGTCAACCTCTTGCCTGGAGTAACCACAAACAAGCTTTTAACCCAGGATTCCAAGGAACACAACTGACAAATACAGGAGGAAGTTCCTTCTGGTTCTCACCTTGCACTCTGTTTTTTTTTTGTTTGTTTGTTTTGTTTTGTTTTGTTTTAAGTAGCCCAACATTGAGGTTAGGGAGGTTCACAGACTTTCCTCTTTCTGTTCTGCTCTGTTTCATCACCAGATGAAATAGTTTTAAAGTAAGATATGAAATGAGAAAGAGTTTACCTCTAAAATAGGAAACCAGAAACAGGGAGAAGAGACCATGTAAATTTACATCATTTTGAAGTTCCTTTTCAAAAATAATATTTATTTTCAAAAAAATTATTTTACGATCCTACTCATTAAGAATTATGTATAACTATATAGATGTAAAATGAGACAGAATCAATAAAATTAGAAATATTAAAAAATTAAAAATCAGTGGTGATTGTGCACTTGTTCCACACCATATATTTTGCTAAATTCTGGGTGAGGGGGAAATGGGAGGGAGAATGTAACAAAGTCACATTTGGAGTCAGTGGATTTGACCCCAAATGATGCTGAGCCTGCAGGGTCTAGTGCAGGTGGGAAAAGGGAAAAAACTAAGACAGGGTGGACCTGGAGATAGAAAAATAGAAAAAGAGGATAGAATGAGGAAGATACTGCAAGGAGTTATGCTGCTATCAGCAACAGAGTTGATGTAATCAAACAGTGGGGTTTGAGGAAAAGAAATATAAGTGGTGGATAATCAACTGGAGTGGCAGAACTGCCATCTGAGTGATTGGTTGATGAGTTCTGAGAACCTAACCAGTCTGAGTGGAATGGGCTAACATCTTTTATTTTTAAAATATCTTTATTATGTAGCAGTAACAAATGTGTTGAGATTGTGTCTACAGATGCGTTACCGACAATATTCACTCTAACGCATAGATAGAAGGAAAGGAATTTTATATCAACTAGATTTACAACTCTCAGTATGGATAAATCTGACAGGCATGTTGTGAAAATAAATTAGGGAGACAGCCCCAAAATAGACAACATAATATTTTTTATGTTTTTAATGCATATAATTTATAGGCTGTGGTGGACACCATGATATGCTTCCCTGAAGTTCCCTCAAGGAAGGACTTTTGCTCCAGCTTCTGAAAATGTTGTGAGCAGATAATCCCCAGGTGTCAGTCCCATTAGGGATTGCCTCAGATGTAGGAGCTACTTTGCTAAGACCTAACATCCAATTACAGATAGAAACTGATTTGAGATCTTTCTAGCTTTTTGATGTGAGCATTTGGTGCTGTGAATTTCCCTCTTAACACTGCTTTTGCTGCGTCCCAGAAATTCTGCTATGTTCTCTCTTTGTTTTCAGTAGTTTCGATTAACTTTTTGATTTCTGTCTTAATTTCAGTATTTACCCAGGAGTCATTCAGGAACAGGTTGTTCAATTTCCATGTAGTTCTTTGGTTTTGAGTGACTTTCTTAATCCTGAGTTCTAATTTGATTGCACTGTGATCTGAGAGACTGTTATGATTTCAGTTCTTTTGCATTTGCTGAGGAGTGTTTTACCTCCAATTATGTGATCAACTTTAGAGTAAGTGCCATGTGGCGATGAGAAAAATGTATATTCTCTCATTTTTGGATGGAGAATTCTGTTGATACCTGTCAGGTACACTTGATCTGGAGCTGAGTTCAGGTTCTGAATATCTTTGTTAATTTTCTGTCTCAATGATCTGTCTAATATGGTCAGTGGGGTGTTAAAGTCTCCCGCTATTATTGTGTGGGAGATACAGAGTTCCAGCCATTTGGTCAATGCAAGGCAATTCTAAGGGGCCATGGCTCACTCCAGAACTTCTCTTGAGGTTGGCTGAGGCTGGTGTGGGCCTGAATCATTGCTGTCCCTCTCCTTCTGCTCCAATCTGTATCTTTTCACTCCTTTCCATGAGATATCCCACATAGACATCCTATTCATTACATTCTGTCTTAGAGTTTGCCTTCTGGAGAATTCAGCCGCCAACATGGTGTATGGGGGTAGAGATGGAGTGGGACTAAGTTAGGAACAAAGGAAAAAACAAAGCCTCTTTAAAGTAAATATGAATAAAATAGGGTTTATGCACTAATTGATTGTGATACTATGCCACACAGTAATGGTTATGATTAATCTGAAGGCCTCTAAAACATACTTGTTATTATTAAAATTAGTATGCAACAATGTGTACATACTAATAATAGTAGGAAAATTGTATTTCTACTTAAGTTCCTTACATAAAATAAATCGTAGGGCATTATTTTCATTAGATATAATGAGGGAAATAAGGTTCAAAGAATTAAGTTAGAGGCCAAGGTCACATAGTAAGTAACAGAACTTGAATTAAGACACTTTCTCTATATTTTGTATTTTGGGCTCTTACTAAGTTATCTGTGATATATTTCCATTTTGATTAGTAGAGTAGAATGCCATACAGGAGCAAATTAATGCCTGAGTTAAATGCAGTTTTTTTGGCCAGGTGCAGTGGCTCACACCTATAATCCTAGCACTTTGGAAGGCCAAGGTGGGTGGATGACCTGAGATCAGGAGTTCAAGACAAGCTTGGCCAACATGGAGAAACCCAGTCTCTACTACAAATACAAAACTTAGCCGGGTGTGGTGGTGCAAACCTGTAGTCCCAGTTACTTGGGAGGCTGAGGCAGGAGAATTGCTTGAACCTGGGAAGGGGGAGGTGCGGTGAGCTGAGAATGATCCACTGCACTCCAGTCGAGGTGACAAGAGCCAGATTCTGTCTCAAAAAAAAAAAAAAAAAAAAAACAACCAAAAAACAACCAAAAAAAAAAACTTTTTTTTTTTTTTTTAGTTTTTTTGGTTTGTTTGTTTTTTTAATCTATAACAATATAGCTGCACTGGTGGTAGACGTGAAAATCTAACTGGTGGTTTGCAGGAAAGGACACCTCATGTGCATAGTAGGCTGGGTTGTTTAGGAGCAGACTAAGGGAACTGAAAAAACTTACTGAAAGTATCACCAGTGAAACAACTGGGAACTGTTACTAGTGAAGCAATAATGTGTGTGTGTGTGTGTGTGTGTGTGTGTGTCTCACCACATTGACACAGCCCCTCCTGGTATGTGATATATACGAAACTCAGAACAAAACAATGGGCTGAATCAGGAGACACTTCCCAAGAGTGTCAATTTTAAAATATTCAAAAAAAGCTTGGCTAGTTATGTGTATTTTTACAGTGATTTCCATTATTCATGGTTTTCTAGTTCTATGATTAGTTTTCTTTTGTTTTCTTGTTCTTCTGGTCTTTTTTTGTTTGTTTGTTTTGTTTTTAACATAGAGCCTCACTCTGTCGTCAAGGCTGGGGTGCAGTGGCGTAATCACAGCTCATTGCAGCCTCAATCTCCCAGGCTCAAGAGGTCCTCCTGCCTCAACCTCCTGAGAAGCTGAGACTACAGGCACGTGACAGCATGCCCAACTAACTTTTAAGTTTTTTTTTTTTTTTTTTTTTTTTTTTTAAGAGATGGGGGTGTCACTGTGTTACTCAGGCTGGTCTTAAATTCCTGAGCTCAAGTTGTCCTCCCACCTCAGCCTCCCGAAGTGCTGGAATTACAGGCATGAGCCCCCACACCTGGCCTACAATTAGGTTTGAAAGGACGTAAGTACTTTTAGCAATGAACTGCTTTAACTTCTTGATTACAAGTATGAGTAATTCAAAATCCAACCTGCCACCTTTATGGGGAATAGGTAAAAGAAAAAAAAAACAAAAAAACTATAAGAACCTTCCACAGTACTGCTTTCACTAATGTATTCACATTCACTGTCCATCTGTTTCTTGAAACTATGCTCTCTTTTACTGAAGTAGAAATCACACTCCTCTTCTCATTACTGCTACTTTCTCCTTAAGCTGGGGTGATTTGTGTTTCATTGCCTCTGCCATTCTTTATTTAGTGCTTGCCTCTTAGACACCACGGGAATCATCCTCATTATAGACTTCGTTTGCTCTGTTCCTCTTATAGATCTTGACATAGCTGTTCTGAAAGTCATTCCATATGCATACGTTTCTTAAATCAACAGTATCCTTAACACTGCTGCATCATTTTGGAAGATAACAACATTCAACTTCAATATTGTATGTGGGCCACCTCATCTCATTTGTAGCCAATCAGATATCAGAAAAGACAGGCCAAGGGCAAGCTACATCAGAACCACGGTACTACTTATTTCCCCCTCTAGATCATGGAAACATATGTGCTTTCCTTTTTTTCCCCAAATGACTCCAATCTTTTTTTTTTTCACAGTTGTTAATTGTATTTTAACTTGCATAATGTATCTGCAAAATGTGGGAAAGTTATAGATGGCATTTGTTTCAAACATGGCTGGTTCTTAATATAGGACATTTTAGAAAAGGTTCTGAATAATAAGTGTCAATTTGTCTTTTAAATGTGTTAGCACTAAGCCAAAATGAAAGAAAAAAAAAAAGGAAAAGGAAAAGAGAAAAAGAGAAGACTGCTTTGATTTGACTTTCAAGTGAAAACCCATGTGTACTTCTTAAGTGCTTAAAGTTCTTCCTTCTCATTTACCCTCAAATAAAGAGGGAACTGCAATTGAGACACTGATCTTCTATTTAGGACAGGGAACTTCCCTGTCATTTACTTGGGAAGAAAGGCAATCCTGACCTTGGCTTTCTTAGAGATTTGTATAAAAGGATATTCATCTTAGTACAGCCCACTTCTGTACAGTACTGATTTAACAACGTTCCCCAATTTCACATTTACACTGGGAAAAAAAAAAAAACAAACAAACCTTTTGCATAAATGTAATAACAGAAAGGAACATGAAAATCCATTAGAACTGTTGTAAGTCACCAGAATGATCAGTTTCTCTTTATTATTTCTCCCATAAAAAAATGAATATATTTATTTGTTTTTGCAGGAAAATGAATGCTTTGGAAGCTTCAATTGTGAAACTAATTTGGCCTTTTAAAAAGTTGGATGGATAAGTTAAAAGAAAAGCTGTACATCTGTGTTTGACAGTAAAAGGGAGAATTCTTGCAAATCAACATGATAGAGAAAAATATTATTTTTTATGCCTTTAAAATCTTTATACTATTCATTATTATGAAGAAATATCTATGCTTAGATGACAAGTGCAATAAATTTATTCAAAACATGTAATGTATGATGGAATACAAATCAAATGCCTGCCTGGAAATAAAAGTAAAGCAATTATCATGATTTAGAAGCAGTTGGATTTTCAATAAAATAAATAAGTGCTTAGATCATGGAGCAGATTTGATAACACATTTTAGACATTAAAATATAAATACACATTATTTTAAATATTTATTTTCTTTGTAATGGTGTTAGATATGAAGTAGCCAAGACTTTTGCCTAAACAAAGAGATACTTACATAATAAAGGCTATGGCTCGGCGTGGTGGCTCACACCTGTAATCCCACCACTTTGGGAGGCTGAGGCAGGTGGATGACGAGGTCAGGAGATCGAGACCATCCTGGCCAACATGGTGAAGCCCCATCTCTACTAAAATACAAACAGCCGGGCGTGGTGGTGTGTGCCTGTAGTCCCAGCTACTCGGGAGGCTGAGGCAGGGGAATTGCTTAAACCGGGGAGGCAGAGATTGCAGTGTGCTGAGATAGTGCCACTGCACTCCAGTCTGGCCACACGGCAAGGCTGTGTCTTAAAATAAAAAAAAATAAAAATAAATAAATAAATAAAAATAAAGGCCCTTAGAGTGGTAGGTCTGCTGTTAATCTCTAAGAGTCATCAGTGGAACCTCTACAGTGCTCTTTGCTTAGTCCACACTCCATTGCAGGCCAGGGGGTCCTCTAAACAAAGAGGTGGGCTGACGAACAGTAGAACTTAGTGAATGTCATCTGCTAGCTCTGCTTATTTGCTGTTTGTTATATATAATTTCTTTTTCCTAATTCTTGATATTTCCTCTTGCCTCTCTCTTAATTCTGTTTCAGCCAGTTGGTTCAAAGCCAATAAAAGTTACTCAATGTTTGTGTCAATAACTTTGTTGGCACATTGTACCATTTAAAAAATTACTTTAAGTACCCATCACTAATATTACTTTGTTTTAGAGCTTTATGGAGAGATATTTCATATACCATAACATTTACCCATTTAAAGTGTACAGTTCAGTGGTTTTTAATATGCTCACAGAGTTGTTGATTTCATTTATTTCTAGTCTAAACTTCTATTTTCTTCCTTCCACTTGTCTTGAATTTAGTTAGCTGTTGTTCCACTAGTTTCTGAAAATGGAAGTAAGGTTTTTGATTTGAGGTGTTTTGCCTTTCTCAAAGTTGATACTGACAGCTATAAATGTCTTCACGTGCACAGTTTTGCCTGTACCGTGTAAGTTTTGTAATGCTATGTTGTTTTCATTTATCTCAAAATATTTTCTTTCTCCCCGTGTTTTCTTCTTTGACCCATGGGTTATTTAGAAACGTGTTGTTTACTTTCTATGTATTTTTAAATTTTCTTGGGGTCTGAAAGTATGGGCAATGTATTGAGTGTGCTCTGGGGATAGTGGTTTTAAGAGGTCCCTAGGCAGTCCGATCTCTCCATTGTCTACACTGATGCAAGCTTTTGCTACCACACCACTGAGCTGGGGAGACCGGGGGATGGGAATAGTTGGATAGATTGCATTTTCATTTGTTCTGTGGTTTTTGTTAATTACCAGAGTTCCCAATTGGTTTGTGTTTGGTGTTTGGCTGATTTTCTCATTGTTTTAGAGAATGAGAGAGTTTATTACTCTGCCATTCTGCAAGCTCATTCTCCAAAAGAACTCTTTTAATCTTCAGAAATAACTTTGGATTAGGGTGACGTTATCCCCATTTTTCAACCAACTAAATTGTGGCCCAGATATGAAATGGTCTATTCAAGGTCAAGCTGCTTGTTTATAACATAGCTGGAAGTTAATCCAATTATTTTTTTCTTCTTGCCCTAGTACTGTATTCTTTCCCCCATATTACAGCTCATTCACTTTATTACTAGTTACTTATACCTTAAGTGTCTTGACCTGCAAGAAATCTCAGAGATAATCAGGTCCTAGCCTTTCACTTTGCAGATGAGAAAACTGCAGTCCAAAGTGGTCCAGTGCTTTTCTCAGTACCTTATTGCTAGCTTCTCTTAACACATGCTTTTCTTATTGTTCTCTCTGGTTTTCAGGTGGGAACTTCTGTCAGCCCCCTGACGCTGCTCTCAGACATTGTCCCTTCCATATCCAAAGCTGTGAATAAATAGTCTCCCTCCCATTGAATCCTTCTGCTATGGTTTGAATGTGTGTCTCCCTCCAAAATTCATGTTGAGACTTAGTCCTTAATACACTGGCGTGAAGATGTGTGACTTTTGGAAGGTGATTAAGTCATGGGCTCTGTCCTCATGAATGGGTTAGCCTCTTATAAAAGGGCTGAAATTTGAAGGAAGTACTCTCTTGACTTGCTATATCTTCTATCACGTGAGGACATATCTATATCTTTTGTCTCCTCTGGAGGATGTAGCAACAGGGTATCGTTTTGGAAATGGAGATGAGGCCTTTACCAAAAACAAACTAGCTGGCACCTTGAGCTTGAATTTCCCAGCCTCCAGAACTGTGAGAAATAAATTTCCATTGTTTATAAATAACCTGGTCTCCGTTTGTTATAGCAAGACACACAGACGATGATACTCTTTTATGCTTGAAATTTCTCCAGGAAGATCTGAGTCCCTTTTAAGAGCTGACGTACCTGGTTAGGTCAGACTCACTCAGTATTATCTTCTTTTCTCAAAATCAATTGACTTGGGACTTTAGTTACATATGAAAAATTTCTTTGCAGAAGCATTGTGAGTTACTGCTTGAATGGATAACTGGAGGAAGGTGAATGTACCTCACAAAGTGAAAATCTTGGGTGCTATATTATAATTCTGTCTAACACAAGAGATGTGTCTTCTTTCCTTTTAGAGCAGCCTGATTCCCCTTTCAGAGAGGCATACTCAGGCCCCTGTGCATTCACTGAAGATAGCAAGCACTTCACTTGATGCACACTGGAATTTATTACACCACACACAGCTGTCACTGAATTTGAGAAAGGCAATCTGGAAGTTGAATTTTATATTAGAAGATAATCTACATATTAATATTTTACTTATCTGTATACATCATTTTAATTATATTAGGTTAAATTTAAGCCAGTATTTATGTGGATTTGATAAAAGTCAGTTGGTGAATAAAGAATAATTTCATGTCCCTTCCCCAAGGATTTATATTTATTAACATGTTTTGTGGATAAAGTTAAGATAAAAAATAATCTACAAAGATGTGCTTGTAGAAAACACCAGGGAAAAATTATAAGCCAAGTCCTATTTTGTACAGGAGTGTTGGACAGTCAACTTTCAAGAAGCCCAAGGTAAATCATTATGTCTAATTAAACAATACAGCAGATCAGTCAGATTGACTATAACAAGAGTATTTTTTAAAAAAATATTGAAATGCATGATTATTTCCAGAGAGAACTAAGTAGTCCTATTACAAAGCATATTTTTATTTGTAACTAGAAGAATATGAAGTTAGAAGTTCTCAAACTACTGAAGAGTAGTTTCAATTAAGGTATAAGTTTGTGGGACTCACCACACTTCAGCCTTTATCTTCAGAAGTTCTGAAGTAAATCACGGTTTTCCGTGGCTTTCAGTTGATGTAATTATTTTTGCCCTATAATGTTGCTAATCCTACGACTACAGAGAAATCAAGGACAAATATTTGCATTTCATATCTTTCTTTCCGTGAGTTATAAATCTCTACCACTTCCAAGAAGAAGCCTAAGACAAAGGCAGTTGCCAAATGATTTACAGAAATCCACCTTCTAAAATTTAATTTCCATTTTTAAAGGTTGCTATTCCTAATTAGGTATGCATCTGGCCAAGGCTTTTTAAAAGTAAAATGGTGTTCTTCAAACAATATCCAAATATAGGTCAACCAAAATCAGTGGAAGAAGATGGGATTACTCATGGACTTCCAATGAGAATTGACCTATTCTCATCTTTATTCTTGCTAGAGACTGAACTCAAGCCTTGGTTGATTGTAGATACTCTGTTCTCCTGATGAGTTAAGTCCATACATGAACAGTGCTTTACCTCTGAAAATGCATAGTCATGTAATGGATCCTCTTGATCTCAAGTGATTGACATCTGTGTATTCCAACTTGAAGAACACTTTGAAGTTTGCATCAACTCCACCTTACCAATAAAGTAATGATCACTTCTGGGGTAATTGATGCTTAGTACTATACAACTCTGGAGTCTCCAAAGTTATCCAGAGGCAATCTATAACTCCATAGCTTTGAAGGCATGTATTATAGAATATAAAAAATACATGATATTACTCTATTAAGGTAATTGAACACACCAACACATGCATTGAATAACTCATCTATGCTCTTTCCTCTTTTGTAGCCTTTAAAATGTAGTTACAGTTTCACAGCGTTTCAGGTGATTTATCTCAGTCTTCCAGCTAAAGTTAGTCCTCTACTACCTCCATGGATTCTGTCTGACAACTATGTTCACTACTGGGAAGCATCTCATTTTTATACACTTCACTCCACTATTAAGTAACTGCTGTTATTAAAATCATTTCTATTACATTTAATCAAAATCTGACTCCTTCTAACTTACATCTTGGATCTGCTTGGCTGTCTGGAACTACACATCATTAATTGAGTACGTGAAATATCTGAAGACGGCTATCAAGTTAAACGTTTGACTTCTGCTTTATTTCTAACTCTCAAGTCAGTGAGCCTTGTCCAGATTACTTTTGGAAGCAGAAGAACATGCAAATCAAATTGCATCAGATTTTTTGAGAATCTACTATGGTTAATTCAGTGTGCTGGCAAGTGGGGTAGATAAAAAGATGAATAAAATAGTATAGCCATATTCAAGGAGCTTACAGTTAACTCAATAGAGTATCTCATAGTTATCACTATTTTGTCATTTAAAATAATATTCCAAGAAGGACAAGTTAGTTTAGTTGATGATACAAACCCAGCAGCATCTATGGTGCCTTTAGGTTATGTTGAAATCTAATACATTTATACACATCCTGCGTGGTTTAAAGAATTTCCTATAAATTTTTAAATTGCATTCTGTTCATAAAGAATTAGAAGACTTCTAATTCCCCCAAGGCCAACTTTTCAGCTTTCATAAAAGATGCTGATTATATTACCATTGTGTATTTCTAATTAAATAGCATATTTCCTCAGAAGAGTTTAAACACTTTAGATATTAATAGTAACCACCTTTATAATAAAAATACTCTAATACACAGACAACAATACTAATAATTTTGATTATTTGTGAGAACAATAGAAAAGTATCAGATAGCTTATATTTCTTTTATATATATATATATTTAAATTATAGTTTAAGTTCTGGGATACATATGCAGAACGTGCAGGTTTGTTGCATAGGTATACATGTGCCATGGTGGTTTGCTGCACCCATCAACCCGTCATCTACATTAGGTATTTCTCCTAATGCTTTCCCTTCCCTAGCCCGTCATTCCCTGACAGGCCCTGGTGTTTGATGTTCCCCTCCCTGTGTCCATGTGTTCTCATTTTTCAACTCCCACTTATGAGTGAGAAGATGCAGTGATTGCTTTTCTGTTCCTGTGTTAGTTTGCTGAGAATGATGGTTTCCAGCTTCATCCATGTCCCTGCAAAGGACATGAACTCATCCTTGTTTATGGCTGCATAGCATTCCATGGTGTATATGTCCCATATATATATATATATATATATATACATGTGTGTGTGTATATATATATATTTTTTTTTTTTTTTGAGATGGAGTCTCACTCTCTTGCCAGGCTGCTGTGCAGTGGTGCAAACTCGGCTCACTGCAACCCCTGCCTCAACCCCTGCCTCCCAAGTTCAAACGATTCTCCTGCCTCAGCCTCCCAAGTAGCTGGTACTACAGGTACACGCCACCATGACCAGCTAATTTTTGTGTTTTTAGTAGAGATGGGGTTTCACTGTGATAGCCAGGATGGTCTCGATCTCTTGACCTCGTGATCCTCCCACCTCAGTCTCTCAAAATGCTGGGATTACAGGTGTGAGCCACTGCACCCAGCTCACATTTTCTTTATTCAGTCTATCTTTGATGGGTGTTTGGGTTAGTTTCAAGTCTTTGCTATTGTGAATAGTGCTGCAATAAACATACGTGTGCATGTATCTTTATAGTAGAATGATTTATAATCCTTTGAGTATGTACCCAGTAATGGGATTACTGGGTCAAATGGTATTTCTGGTTCTAGATCCTTTAGGAATCACCACACTGTCTTCCACAATGGTTGAAATAATTTACATTCCCACCAGCAGTGTAAAAGCGTTCCTATTTCTCCACATCCTCTGCAGCATCTGTTGTTTCCTGACTTTTTCTTTTTTTTTTTGAGACAGTGTTTCACTCTTGTTGCCTGGAGTTCAATGGCATGATCTTGGCTCACTGCAACCTCTGCCTCCCAGGTTCAAGTGATCCTCCTGCCTCAGCCTCCTGAGTAGCTATGTTGGTCAGGATGGTCTCACATTCCCCACCTCAGGTGATCCACCCACCTCAGCCTCCCAAAGTGCTGGGATTACAGATGTGAGCCATCACACCTGGCCTGTTTCCTGACTTTTTAATGATAGCCATTCTGACGATCATTCTGGCATGAGATGGTATCTCCTTGTGGTTTTGATCATCTCACATTCTGGCGTGAGATGGTATCTCCTTGTGGTTTTGATTTGCATTTCTCTAATGACCAGTGATGATGAACCTTGTTTTGTATGTTTGTTAGCTGCATAAATGTCTTCTTTCATGAAGTGTCAGTTCATATCCTTCACCTACTTTTTGATGGGGTTGTTTTCTTCTTGAAACTTGTTTAAGATTCTGTATATTAGCCCTTTGTCAGATTGATAGATTATAAAATTCTTCTCCCATTATGTAGGTTGCCTATTCACCCTGATGATAGTTTCTTTTGCTGTGCAGAACCTCTTTAGTTTAATTAGATCCTATTTGTCACTTTTGGCTTTTCTTGCCATTGCTTTTGGTGTTTTAGTCATGAAGTCTTTGCTCATGCCTATGTCCTGAATGGTATTGCCTTGGTTTTCTTCTAGGATTTTTATGGTTTTAAGTCTTAAGTTCAAGTCTTTAATGCATCTTGAGTTAATTTTTGTATAAGGTGTAAGAAAGAGTTCAGTTTTAGTTTTCTGCATATGGCTAACCAGTTTTCCCAACAACATTTATTTATTAAATTGGGAATCCACATGGTTGTAGTATAGATGGGTTTTCACCATGTTGGCCAGGATGGCCTCGATCTCAGATGGTTGTAGTTGTGTGGCATTTCTGAGGCCTCTTTTCTGTTCCATTGATCTATCTATCTGTTTTGGTACCAGTACCATACTGTTTTGGTTACCATAGCCTTGTAGTATAGTTTGAAGTCAGGTAGTGTGATGCCTCCAGCTTTGTACTTTTTGCTTAGGATTGTTTTGGCTATATGGGCTCTTTTTTGGTTCCATGTGAAATTTAAAGTAGTCTTTTCTAATTCTGTGAAGAAAGCCAATGGTGGCTTGATGGGGATAGCATTGAATCTATAAATTACTTTGGCAATATGGCCATTTTCACGATATTGATTCTTCCTATCCATGAGCATGTAATGTTTTTCCACTTTTTTGTGTCCTCTCTTAGTTACTTGAGCCATGATTTGTAGTTCTACTTGAAGAGGTCCTTCACGTTCCTTGTAAGTTGGATGGCTATTTCCTTTGTAGCAATTGTGAGTGAGAGTTCACTCATGATTTAGCTCTCTGTTTGTCTATTGTTGGTGTATAGGAATGCTTGTGATTTTTGCACATTGATTTTTGTATCCTGAGATTTTGCTGAAGTTGCTTATCACCTTAAAGAGATTTTGGGCTGAGATAATGGGGTTTTCTAAATATACATTTATGTCTTCTGTGAACAGTGACAATTTGACTTCCTCTCTTCCTATTTGAATATGCTTTATTTCTTTCTCTTGCCTGATTGCCCTGGCCAGAACTTCCAACACTGTGTTGAATAGGAGTAGTGATAGAAGGCATCCTTTTCTTGTGTTAGTTTTCAAAGGGAATGCTTCCAGCTTTTGCCCATTCAGTATGATATTGGCTGTGGGTGTGTCATAAATAGCTCTTACTATTTTGAGATATGTTCCATCAATACCTAGTTTCTTGTGAGTTTTTAGCATGAAGCGGTGTTGAATTTCATCGAAGGCTTTTTCTGCATCTATTGAGATAATCATGTGGTTTTTGTGATTGATTCTGTATATGTGATGAATTACGTTGATTGATTTGCGTATGTTAAATTAGCCTTGCGACCCAGGGATGAAGCCAGCTTAATCATGGTGGATATGCTATTTGATGTGCCACTGGATTTGGTTTGCCAGTATTTTATTGAGGATTTTCACATCGATGTTCATCAGAGATACTGGCCTGAAATTTTCTTTTTTTGTTGTGTGTCTGCCAGATTTGGGTATCAGAATGATGCTGGCCTCATAAATTGAGTTAGGGAGGATTCTCTCTTTTTCTATTGTTTGGAATAGTTTCAGACGGAATGGTACTGGCTCCTCTTTGTACGTCTGGTAGAATTTGGCTGTGAATTCATCTGGTCTTGGGCTTTTTTTGATTGGTGAGTTATTAATTACTGCCTCAACTTCAGAGCTTGTTATTCGTCTATTCTGGGATTCAAGTCCTTCCTGGTTTAGTCTTTGGAGGGTGTATGTGTCCAGGAATTTATCCGTTTCTTCTGATTTTCTAATTCATTTGCATAGACATGTTTGTAGTATTCTCTGATGGTAGTTTGTATTTCTGTGCTTATATTTCATGTAGAAACATGGAGGAATTTTGAGGCTTATTATAAGAAGATATGTTCATATAGCCGATTACATTTATTAGAGTTCTGTAACTCCACATTTTAAAATTCTGTTCTAATTGTCTCTTTCACATCAATACGTCCTTTGTAATGGCTTAAACTGGTACATGTAAAACAAAATTCAGATTGAAATTCAATTACTCTCTCCAGAAAATCAATTACTCGATTCAGTCATTCTTTTCATTGTTTCATCTATGCACTCATTCAGTGCTAAGCTCTCTATTAATAATACAAAAATGAAACAGATACGGAAGTTCACGGTTTCATAATGGAATTGGATAGGTATATAATTATATTAACAGCATTTTGGTCCGCATTGTAACAGAAATAGGTTGTGGCTGTACTGGTGACTTACAGAAAGATTTGCAAAGTCTTGCTTAGAATGGTCAGGCTACATGTCACAGTGAAAGGAACACAGAAGATGCAAGATTTGCGCAGAGCTTACCAAGGAAGGAGGTCACCAAGTTGCATGAGGGCAACAACTGTGGCTGTGTTTTTTACCACTGTATCCTTGTGACTGACCTGTCAGCATTCTTCACACACAGTAGATTTCAGTAAAAATAATCAATGAATGTCTGATTTCCAGGTCATGAGAATAATGAATGCAGAGGCTTACAAGTATGAAAGAGTGTGACACAGTCTTGAAGCTCAAAATAGCTAAGTATGTCTGAAACATACAGCTAATTCTAAGGAGGTAGGCAGGGACTCAATCATGTGGAATTTTGCATGTAATATAGAATGTTTTTCCCACAAAAGTTTTCATGATATTCCTTCTTCAGGCATTTTTTTTTAAACTTTTAAGTTCAGGGGCATAAGCACAGTTTGTTACATAGGTAAATTTGTGTCATAGGGGTTTGTTGTACAGATTATTTCATCACCCAGGTATTAAGCCTAGTATCCATTGGTTATTTTTCCTGATCCTCTCCCTTCTCCCACCCTCCACCCTCTAAAAGGCCCCAGTGTGTGTTGTTTCCCTCAGTCTGTGTGTTCACATCACTTAGCTCCCACTTATAAGTGAGAACATGTGGTATTTGGTTTTCTGTTCCTGTGTTAGTTTGCTGAGGATAACAGCTCTTATTAAACAGTCAAAAAATAACAGATGCTGGCAAGGTTGTGGAGAAAAAGAATGCTTATACATACTTGGTGGGAGTGTAAATTAGTTTAACCATTGTGGAAGAAAGTGTGGCAATTCCTCAAAGACCTAAAGGCAGAAATACTATTTGACCCATCAATCCCACTACTGGACATATGTCCAAAAGAATATAAATCATTGTATTATAAAGATACATATATGTGTATATTTATTGCAATACTATTCACTATAGCAAATACATGAAATCAACCTAAATGCCCATCAGTGATAGATTGGATAAAGAAAATATAGGTCATATACACCGTGTAATACTATGCAGCTGTTAAAAAGAATAAGATCACGTCCTTTGCAGGGACATGGATGGAGATGGAGGCCATTATCCTACTTCAGGCATTTCAACATTATTTTTAAACTCATAATTCATAAACAAGCTTTAGAAATGTATTTCTTGTTTTTCCAAGAAAAGAAAGAAAAGAAGGAGGGAGGGAAAAAGTTGAGACATAAAAAACAAATTGGCGTTTGTCTAGGATAGTGAATGAACTAGACATTGGGAAACAGGATTGAGAACAAAAAACAGCTTGGTGAAATTTTAGCTTCTATGGAATTTCAATTACTTCCATCAGACCACTCTACATATACATGTATCCTAGGTAAAACAAATAAGCATACAAACAAAACAGTGGCCTTTCTCAGAAATTCCAAATTTAAGGCAACATTCTGAGGCTTTCCTGCTTTATCCCACTCCAAGCAGATTAACCTCCCAAACCTGTTTTTACTTTTATTTTCTTTTTGAGACAGGGTCTCCCTGTGTTTCCCAGGCTGGAGTAAAATGGTGAGATCAAAGCTCCTGGGGCTCAGGCAATCCTCCCACCTTAACCTCTCGAGTTGCTAGACTAGAAGCATGCACTATCACGCCCAGCTAATTCTTTGTATTTTTTTCTGTAGAGGCGGTGTTTTGCTGTGTTGCCCAGGCTGGTCTCAAACTCCTGGACTCAAATGATCTACCCATCTTGGCCTCCTAAAGTGCTGGCATTACAGGCATGAGACTCTGCCCAGCCCAAGTCTCATATATGTGAAAATTCTGGAGTTGATATTTTGTAAAGAAGAGTACCATATAAACAAGCATAGATGTGGGTTTTTTTTTCTTTCTTATAATCATAGTACCAGAGTAATAACTGTGCTTGTTCTCAGAATCTCAAAAGATGTTGATTGTTGATAATAAAATACTCAAACCAGTGTTTTAACTTTTAATCTGTAGTAGCAATTCCATCGATTGGCCCCGAGAGCAGGTTTATTTTAAATACAGCAGACTTTACAATAAACTTTTAAAAATTATCATTACTTAGACTGAAGAACACGTTTGAAAATTTTGCGCCAAAGTCAGAGATACATAAATAGAGCCTTTCTTTTAATCATACGAAATTTGTTATTGCTTTTTGCCTAAAACAGAAGAAATTTTATATTAATATGTTACCTGTGGAGATTCTTTTTCTGCTTTACATTGTAAGGCCTAAATAGGAGAACAAATACATCCTTATTAACTTTCTTCTATTAAAAAAAATCAAAATTAACAGCTTAAATCATTCACAACCCAATTTTCTCCAGAAACTTAGCAATTCCTTAAGAGTTATGTGCTTACAGAGGCAAATTAATGACAAGGGGTCCCTAAAGTGTCATTTGGTGACACTGTAAGCACCTAACTCCATAAGGACTTTATAAATTAAGGGTTGATTATTTGCTTTGCCAGAGAATTCTTTCCTTTACAAGAGATTCACCAGAGAATTCCTTTAATTAGCTGGTTCCCAAAGTACATGTAAAAAAGAAAGAGGCTAAGGTTCTAAGCCTCCTAACTCCTTTTAGAAGTTTATCCTGTTTCCGTTTTTAACTTCTTAGATTAAATATTGTCTTTATGCAGATCTGTTGGCCTGGCCCCTTATGTAATTCAAGTGAGCACACATCCCATTAACATCATCGCCTGCTGGGTTCTGGGTTAATTCGTGGAGTATGCAAAACGTGTGATGCTTGTACCTGCATGCCAAGAACAAACAGCTACCCACCCTTCCTTCAGGTGTTCTCACCCAACTTTCTTTTTTACCAGAATAATGCAGAGATTGATTCATTCACAAGGGTTGCTTGTGTTCCTTTTCCTGAGGGCAGAGCAAGAAGTAATTTAAAGAGGAGAAATCTTTGGCTTTCTGTGGTAGACATCATAAAAAGGTGAGATAGGGAGCTTTTTAGGAAGAAGAAATGCAGTGGAAAAAAGAACCCAGGACAATTATGAAGTAAGGAATATGGTCTGAGAGTTCCAGCAGAGTTAAGTGGAATATGAGAGTAAGGAGTAGAAGAGACTAGACACAGGACGGTGAGAGGAGGTGCAGGAGGTAAAGTGATGGTGGTGTAGCTGGGAGTCAGATGATGGTGGACCTTGAGTGTGATGCTAAGGACACCGAGTTTTATCTTATAGGCAGCAGGAACTAGAACACATTTTTTATAATTATATATTATGAATATATATATGCATATACACACACGCATAAACATACACAAATCTGAGAAGGATTAATCTATAATATGCAAGGAACTCAATTCAACAGCAAACGAACTCAATTCAACAGCAAAATAATAATAATAATAATAATGTGGCTAAAATTTGAGGTAATGATCTGAATATACCTTTCTCAAAAAAAGACATACAAAAAATGCTCAACATCACCAACCATTGAGGAAATGAAAATCAAAACCAATATAGGATTTTATCTCAACCAAGTTAGAATAGCTATATCAAAAAGACAAAAAATAACAAATACTGATGAGCATAAGGAGGAACCAGAGCGCTTACATACTGTTGATGGGAATACAAATTAGTTACCAATTATGAAAAACGTGTATGGAGATCCTCGGAAAACTAAAAATAGAATGGTATTTTTTAATTTAATTGCATTCTAAAGTTTGAGAAGTCTTCATCTTAATTAGGGTAGAATTTCTCTTTTTGTACATATTACCTGTTATCAGTATTTCTCTAAGTGTAATGAAAAAAATCCTACAAACCAACAATCTAAATCTTATTTTCAATTTATTTGTTAATGAATACAAGTCACCAGGATGCAAGATTCTAGTGGGACAGGAACATTCATTTATTCCAAAGAAATTATCTTGAGATGGAAGATTGTATATTATATGCTAATAGATATTTGAGTGAGCCTTTCACCATAGTTGACTAAATTACTGACAGATTTTCAAGGACATAAAAGTCTAGGTTACGGAAAAGAAAATGAATATGTCTATTTAGTAATTTTACCTTATAGTTTCAAGTTTTTGAATAAGGTACAAAGTGTAAGGCTGGTTGACACTGATTTGTTTGTACAAATGAACACAGGATGAAACAGAAGAGAATAGAAAACATGTAAGTACGGGGAAGTGTCATGAAAGTGGAGGATATTTTTGAGTACCGTAGAATACATAAAATACATGGTGAGTATTGCTGACGATGCAATGGTGTTTTGTTCTTACCCGTCTAAATGAGCATCTAGTTCAAGTGTATGTTGAAATAGGAATTTAGTAACTTTATGCTACTGGGAAATATATTGATGTGGGAATTGGTGAGGTCAAAGAGAAGGTCCTGTTCTTTCTTAAACTTGTCAAAGGCTGTCTATGAATAGTTAGTAATTTCTTGAATGTCTTTGGAATTACACTGTACTGAACAAAGTTCTGGTCATTTCTTCCATGCAAGAAACATTGAATTTTCATGTAAAGAGAGATCGTGGCCTTCCCCATGAAATGTACGAATTGCCCCACTGAGTACATTAGTGTATTTCCAGCATTTACAACCCAGTCTTCACATCACGTGGATAATTTCATCTACTTCGCCATGTCGGTGAAATAGGCAGCAACTCCATTCTGAAGCAGCTTCCTCTGCTTTTAGCAGCAGCAGTTTAAAGTCCAAGAAAATAATAATATCTGCTCTTAGAATTTACTCAACAGAAAACAAAACAAAACATTTTTTAAAAAATAATTGATTTCCCCTGACCTGGATCCTTAAAGCAGTAAAAGTGTTAGAGCCTGATAGGACTGTCAATGTTCATTTTATCTTCTTTCTATGCGACTCAGGCACTTATTTGAAATTAAAGCACTAGAGACCTCACTATTTATAGCTGGTCATAGTGGTGAGTACCTGTAGTCCTAGCTGCTTGGGAGGCTGAGTTTGGAGGATTGCTTGAGCCTGGGTGTTTGAGGTTGCAGTGAGCTATGACAGTGCCACAACACTCCAGCCTGGGTGACAGAGAGAAACCTTTTCTCTAAACAAACAAACAAACAAACAAACACAAGTTAAAAATTAAATTAAGAATTAAAAATCATACTAATGTAAAGAAAACTCTGTATTTAATTCCTAGCTACTTATATAAATGCTTGCAGATGAGGCTCATCTCCTCAGGGCACAGCTGCAAGGATATCAGTATGGACAGCTGCATGCAGGAGTGAAAGGATTAAGACTTTGGTATAAGGCCAGGCTGGAAGCCCTGCACTGCCCGTTCCTGGCTGTGTGACCTGAGGCAAGTCAGGGTTTCCGATGTTTTAAATATGTGAGATAAAGAACCCAGCGATGAACTCACCTTGTAGCTTCTCAATGATCTCAATAATCAATATGATTTCAAAAATTGATTGATTTCTTTTCTATTTCCCTTCAACTTGGAATTACACAAATTGTAAGTCAACTCTGAAGCATCTCTGCTCTATAACCAGATGAATGAGCTGCTTCTCAAAAGCGGAAGATGTATTCATTTTGAATTTCCTCTGGTAGCTTCTCTGGCAGATGAGCTGTTGCTGTCCCCAGCTACAGTGACTGGTGAACGTGTCTACAGGGCAAAACAGGTTTCTCGCTGTTCATACACCTCTTGCTCTCATCAATGCACAAAGATGTGAGAAAGGCCTCTTTGAACCTTATTATAATTACTACATTATTTCTTCTAATTATAATCATTTCTGCGGCAGTCATTTTATATTGAGTCCAAACACATAAGTTTGAGAAAAGTTTTTTTCTATATATATATATATATATATATATATTACTCTTAAAAGATACAATTTTTGTTTCATAAAACGTGACTTAGAAATTTGGTCTCATTTCTTGTCATACTTAAATTTATTCTATGTCGTCAAATAATTCATGCATTAGACCATGCATATGTGACTAAACTCTTAGGTAATGCTCTCCATTTTTCTCACTTGCACAACAGCCATACTTGGAGATCTGTTGTGCCACTGGGAAGGTGTCTGTGTTGTACTTCTGGTCAAAGTACGCTCCTTCAAATGGAGGAGGTGGTGCAATGTGCTCAGAGGTAGGTAATCACTTAGGGACCTTCAGATTCTCAGAGCCTTGGTTTCCAATGTGAATAATAGGAAAGCCCTTCTATGGTCTTCTGGTGGCCTATATCAACACCTCTTTAAAACTTTACTAATTCTATCAAAGTGTAGCTCAGGCACTGGAAATGACTTCATGTCGTCACTAGTGATAAGAAATACTATTTTGCTAAAGGAAGATTTTGTCTTCATCATTTTTAAAATGTTACTACAGACTATTTTTTTTCCAATGGTGGAATTCAGGAGTTAGCTCTGTTTTCTTCTTAATGTGCCTTTATAGTGGAAGCAAAGATTCACTGGTATAAATTAGCAAAAGTATCCATTTCAGTTACTATTACATGCTTTTTCCATCCTATTTGGAAAAGATGGGAGCTCTTTAATTAAGGAAACAAAGAATTACAGCTTTCACCAAAGAAGGGCTGACAGCTTCTTAGACTGACTCCCTCTAAGGAATATCTCAATGGTGAGAAGGTTAGCTACACCACGTGCAAGTCTAAAAAACATAATTTGTAGGTCCCAGTGCAAAACGAAAATGCAAGGCCCCTTGTTCAAGAGGAAAAATTTGCTATTAAAGTTTCTAAAATGGAAATCATGTTTATGTGTTTTATGGAATCTTTCTCAGATAGTGAAAATGATATTTGCTATTTAATATCACTCCATGTAAAGAAAAATTAGTATTTTAAATTATCAGCATGAATTTTATTGTTCGTCTTTATGTTGTGCGATGCCAGTTTTTGATGCATAATAAGATCATTTAATATGCAAGATCACTGAAATGTACAATGTATATTTTGGAGCTCATAGATGCATATGCATTTCATTCTTCTGAGGGCATTCTTACTGCTGTGTAAAGTTATCTCTATTCTTTATTTCACTTGTTAACACATCCGCATTCCACCAACACTCTCTGCTACCTTCAACTTCAGGAAGGACCTAAAGAAGGGACTCTTTCCATGTCCTTCTTTGTCACTATTTTGAACATATGTGATTGGTTAACACAAGGAAAACATGTGTAAGAATGGATGTGACAGTGTTTCTTGGTCATTCATGTTTCTTAGAAGCAAGTTTTCTCCATTTGGGGTAAGTTTTACTTCCAACGCAAGGTGTAGTGTCTTGGTCACAGATGTAATGCTTCCACCTCGTACGCATCTGCAGCAAGCCTTTCTCAGTTCCCAGGCATCGTGAGCTCATTGCAATTCTGTGCTCCAGGGAGTTTGCAAATATTCAACTTGAATGGGAAGGCAAGAACCAGTAGCCATGCCTTCTGTATGAAGCTCATCTGCTCATGTAAATGTCCATTGTCTCATCAGACTTTACCTTGAAAACAAAAGTTCAAAGACAAAATTATTAAGAATTTAAAAATGGAAACATTGGAGTGTTAAACCAAGTTAAAGACCCTTCTGAGCGTGGGGGTCTTCTGCAACTACATTGGTCACAGCCCATGAAGATGTTCTTGTAGACAGAGTTTCCTTTTCCCCTTTTTCTTTCCCTTTCCTTTTCCCTTTTCCTTTTTCCCTTTCCCTTTCTTTCCTTCCTTCTCTTTCTTTCTTTCCTTCCTTCTTTTTCTTTCTTTCTTTTCTTTCTTTCTTTCTTTCTTTCTTTCTTTCTTCTTTTCTTTCTTTCTTTCTTTCTTTCTTTCTTTCTTTCTTTCTTTCTTTCTTTCTTTCTTTCTTTCTTTCTTCCTTCCTTCCTTCCTTCCTTCCTTCCTTCCTTCCTTTCTTTCCTTCTTCCTTTCTTTTATTTCGTCCTTTCTTTCTTTCTTCTGTCGCTTTTCTCTTTCTCTTTCTCCTCTTCCTTCTCTCTCTCACTCTCTTCTCTTTCCCTCTCCCTCCCTCCATTTCTTTCTGACTCTGTCTTCTAAAGTTAAAGCCCAGTTTGCCAATTACAATCTGCAGTTACCACTTCCAGACACTAGATGGTGGTGATGCATCAGAAAGGTAAAATGTAGTTAGCCTCAGTTTGCTCTTGGGTGTGAATTCAAAGGCTTGCAGAAATCCAGGCAGTATCTGGTAAGCATTTTCGAATGAAGTTCATAAAATGTCAATCATAAGAAAAAAGACAAAAAAAGCAGACTTTGTGTAGAATTTTCTTCGAGTTTTTGGTCGATTGGAGTAAGTTTTTAATTTTTGTGCATATACCACAGCCACAGAGCATCTTTACGGTTTCTAGTTTCTGTTTCTTTAAAGTGGAGAGGGAACATGAAGGATTCCTTGATTCTTATCAATTCTTTCCTTATCTTTTACTTTTGCCTTGCTAGCGCATGATTTGACTTTTGAAAATTATGCAGTCATCAAAACATCTTAGTCAGTTTTCATATAACCAACAAAATCAATTATTCAATGAACATTTACTAAGTGTCTACTATATGTCAGGCACTATTCAAAATATGTGGGTACAATAGTAAATTGAAAAGTAAAACTATCTCCTTTTGTGGAGCTTCGATTCTAGTATCAATTCCTGTTTTGATTATTTTGCACTCATAATTCACTGGCTTACATATTATTTCATGAATTTATAAAATCATTGCCATAGGTATATCATGCAGACATAATTTTGGGAATTTACTTAGAGGACACTGGGTAAACACAGGACTGAACTGTTGGGAGCCAAAGGTTTGGAGCATATTAGCAATGAGTGTTCATTATATTGGGGCAACTGGCATTATTATAATAGAAGGAGGGAAATCCTTTGTCTGTTAATCTTAGTGAATGGATCGGGGCTGGGATTTGAAACGTGTAGTCTTCCAAAGAAGAGTCCAGTGTATCCCTGAGACTCTTTAAAAGGAGTTTAGGGTTAAATTAGTATTTATAATCGTAACAACATATGGTTTACCTTTTTTTTAATCATTATGACACTTCAGTGATGGTACAAAAGTAACGGTAGGTGAAATTGCTAGCACCTTAATGTGAATCAAGGGAATGGCCCCAGAATATGCTAGTGGTCACTATAGTCTTTACTGCTATACACTCTCACTTAAGATTATCCTTGATAAAGCAGTGACAAAGATTACTTTTATGGAATCTTGACCCTTAAATAAGTGCCTCTTACTAATCTTTGTCACGAAATAGAGAGTATGCGTAAAATACTTCTGCTACATACCAAAGTACAATGGCTGTCTTCAGGAAAAGAACTTCTGGCATTGTTTGGGATGTTGACTGAAGTTGCTATTTTTTTCAGGAAATAACATTTTGACCTAGAATAATAATTGACAGAAAAGTTATTCAGTCTTGAATATTAGGTCATTTTTTTCAAAAATTAACAAAGTAAATCTATACTCAAAAGAGAACTGACATTCTTTGTTGCCAAAGGAAAACACTGAGCTTTCATATAAAAATTAGAATTTTGGTAAACTTGCACCTATCACTGTTAGATTCACAACTACTTGATATAAAACTCTTCTTTTGTTAAACTGGTTAGGGATTTACCAAAACTGATATTTTGATATTATATAATGAAATGTGCCACTATTTAGAAAATTGGTATGATTCAGTGAACAAGTATTTTGCAGATGACCAATGTATTACGTTACAAAATCAGGCTTCAGTAAAAATTCCACTGAATGGACAAACCAGTGGTTTTAATGCAGGGAAAGATTTGTCTATACATTTCAGACTGCGTATTGCAACTAATGTTTTAAAACCTTTGCTGAGTTTTGTTGTCATATCAAAGAAGGATATTCAAAATTAGCTGAAAAGGCCAAAATAATCTTCCCTTTGCCAACTATATCCAACTTGTATCTGTGTGAGTCCAGATTTTTCTCATGTTTCAACTAAAACAACACATTGCAAGGAAATAAAAGCACAAATAATTCTGACACTAGAGTTGCTTTCCGTTAAGGTAGATTTGAAAGAGATTTGAAAAAATGTCAAGCAATGTTACTCTTCTTACTAATTGGATTTTTGTTTTAAGAATATTTTTTATAAAATATTATTTCTGTTAATGTAATGAATTCGTTGTAAAGTCAACTAGTAAATTAATATTTAAATAACTTATTTTCTCATTAATATGTACATATTTTATATGTATATACATATATAAACAATAGCTCTTTAGGGTCTTCAGTAATTTTAAGGACGTAAAGGGTTGTCGAGATCAAAAAGCTTGAGAGTCACTGGATTTTCTTATAAAGCAGGTCAGTTAATAAGGTTTAGCTTCTTTTGTAACAGAGACTCTAATAAATATAAAGTACACATTACAGATAACAATGTTCTCAAATTATTTTCTACATTTTAATCATATAAGGATTTTTCTCAAAGTAAGTATTTTTGAATCTCACTCCTTCCAAAAGATTCAGGTCTGTTAATATGGGGTGAAATAAAAATATCTGCAGTTGTTTTCTTTTCTTTTCTTTTCTTTTCTTTTCTTTTCCTTTGTTTGAGACAGAGTCTTGCTCTGTTGCCCAGACTGGAGTACACTGGGGCAGTCTCAGCTCACTGCAACCTCCGCCTCCTGGGTTCAAGCAATTCTCCTGCCTCAGCCTCCCTCAGCTGGGATTACAGGCACTTGCCCCCACGCCAGGCTAATTTTTTTTTTTTTTTTGTATTTTTAGTACAGAATGGGTATTACTATGTTGGCCAGGCTGGTCTCAAACTCCTGACCTCAAGCAATCCACTTGCCTCAGCCTTGCAAAGTGCTGGGATTACAGGCTTGAGCCACTGCACCTGGCTAAAATCTGCACATTTTAAAACACATTTTAGGTGATTTTGAGGTTCTTAAAGCTTGACGTCCTGTGAACTATTATTATGAAATAATAGTTTCAATAGTAGTCTTGTGAAAATAATTTAGCAGTGCAAAGGCAATGTAAGTTCATTATAGAATATTGGGATGATGCAAATTAAGTAAAAGAATCGTAATACAAATCACATGCAAAATCTCTCATCTGTAATCTCATTATCTAGTGTATTCTATTTTTTTCACTGCTATAAAGAAATATCTGAAAACTGGGTAATTGATAAAGAAAAGTGGTTTAAGAGACGCAGTACTATAGGCTCTACAGGAAGCATGATGCCGGCTTCTGCTGGGCTTCTGGAGAAGCCTCAGGAAACTTACAATCATGGTGAAGCAGGCCCATCTTACATGCCTGGGTCATGAGCAAAAGAAAGAGGAGAGAGTTGCTACATACTTTTAAACACCAGATCTCATGGGAACTCACTATACAGTACTAAAAGGGGATAGTGCTAAGCCATTAATCAGAACTCTGTCCTGTGATCCAGTCACCTTCCTCCAGGCCCCTCCTTCAACACTGGAGGTTACAGTTTAACTTGAGATTTGGGCAGAGACACAGATCCAACCCATATCACTTAGAAATAACTATTATTAATACTGACTATTGATTCAGTCTTAGATATGTGTATGGCTGTGCATTTCTGAGTTTTCAGAAATAATGAGGTATGATTTGCTTTTAATCACTTAACAATATTTAGCCTCTTTCCCTGCCATTGACTATCTCTGTAAACCTGTGTTTCTAAAACATGGCTATTTCACAATTACCTAGGGAGGTTTTAAACATCCTGCTGCCTGAGTCTCCTGCCCAATGATTCTGATTCAATTTGTGAATTATTTCCTGTTGGAACAATCAGTGGAAACTGGAATAAATGGGTTTCACAGTCTTTTTTGGGGGGAGGGCTTTAATATTGCTCTCCAGAATACTCTATTAATTTGCATTCTCATTAGAGAACATGAGAGTGCTCAGCTTCTCAGGAGCAGTAGCTAATACCAACGTTTAAAAAACTTTGCCAAGCTGAATGTGGAAAAATTTGGCCACATGCATAAATTGGCAGTAGTTCGAATATGCAATAGTACTGAACTTTTGTGTTTATCGTCTAAGTACATTTCTTCTTTCTTGAATGGCCTTCTTCCCTCAAACCCTAACCTTTAGAGGTTGATGAAAAACAGCACTACACTGTCCCTACCGAATTTCCCCTGAAGCCACTGCCGAATGGAATTGGTGACAGTCTGTATCATTGATGTGCCAGTATGTAGATTCTTCTGTTTGTTTTCATTGAATTGTAACTTATCTTAGCCAAATAACTAATCTTAGCTAAATCTTAAACACCACCGAAAGTGTCTTAAAATGGAATTTATATATTGATCCTAGCCACCATCCTTAATCCTATCCTCAACCTAAATATGATATGATATGTTTTATTTTGATTATTTCAAAATGAACTAGTCATAGGATTATACACTTCAAGTAAAAATATTGGAGAAATTAGGCGCTTGAACAGGAATTGAATTGTTGGTAACTATATTGTAGCATTGTTTGTTATCCCTGGAAAATGTCTTGCAAAATTCAGACAGGCCTTTAATGAAAAGTTGGGTCTGTTCCTTTTGTGGTCTAATCTCAAATCACCAACATTGTGAGTCATCAGAAGTGAAAGCCTTAGAATTCTATCAAGTGAGTTGTATGCTGGCAAAAACCATCACTAGGCTGCCTTTGGAATTTAACATTACTATTATGTTACCGGGCATGTTCTGCCTTTGAACTTATGAACACTGAAAGGAGAATATTTCTGGGAAAAATTCCTAAGACTCATGCGTCTGTTGGCGTTTACAATAATATAACCACAATTTGATCATATGGTTTATTTCAATATTTTTGATAACTTTTTAGAGTTGGCCTCAGTCTGTGCTTAAAACAAAATCTATTTGGTGGCTAGAAGGGATGCCGTGAGATGAGAGACCAAGAATTGACCTGAACCCCATGACTATATCTACCCTGCAATTAGGGACACTGTTGAGAGTAAAATGGGGCAGTGTTTTGACGTGGGAATAGCAAGCATAAACCAGAATGGGCTAGGTGTACAGCAAGCACGAAGTACAGAGACTTGATACCCAGATGAAGAATGGAGATGCCGGCCAGGGACAGTGGCTCACACCTGAAATCCCAGCACTTTGGGAGGCCAAAGCAGGTGAATCACTTGAGGTCAGGAGTTGAAAACCAGCCTGACCAAAATGGTGAAATTCTGTCTCTACTAAAAATACAAAAATCAGCTGGGCATGTTGGCTTCCCTGTATTCCCACCTACTCAGGAGGGTGAGGCACGAGAATCGTTCGAACCCGAGAGGCAGAGGTTGCAGTGAGCCAAGATCGTGCCACTGCACTCCAGCTTGGGTGACAGAGGGAGACTCTGTCTCAAAAAATAAATGAAATAATGGAGATGAATAGGAAGTTGCGTCAAATTTAGATCTTGAGGGAGGAGGGAGAGCTAACCAGATAAAATCGGGAGAAGCATTTCACCAGGCAGACCATAGCATGCACCTCTACATGATTGTTCAGGCCCCTGTGGACGTGCTGGCATTTCTCTGTGAATAGTGGCACTGTAGCCTTTGATGTCTAGGGTAGCAGAGATTAAAGAGGGCCACTCCTTGCAAGGTTTATATGCCCTGGGAGACTGATCCCAATTGACCTACTCTATTCTTCCCTGTCTATGAAAATAAAATGATAATAACAAACAAATTCTTCTGGTATTCCTGAAATAATGCAACAAAAGTGAAAAAAAAATCAGGAGGACCAGTAAATCCTTCCTCTCTCTACTGTTTAACATCAAAGTATATTACTGTATATATTTAAAGTATCTTCTATTTGCAATAATATCTACAAAGACTGTGGAAAAATAATGAAAACCACTGGCTTCCTATTATGAAAACAATATTATACAACATGGAATTTACTTATTAATCCAAGAAGTGCCTTAATATTTACTTGATAATTTATTGACAGTATTTATTGTAAAAATAAATGTGTATATTTTTATGTTTTCTTTTTGCTTCAGATATATTGTGGAAGAATGTGGGGTCTAAATAAACTATAAATTATATATTTTTGGTATGTCCATGTATTATTCTATGAATACAAATTAACTTTTTGTTTTGTGAATTTTGAATGAAATAGTAAAGTCAGTCGTTTTGCATATAACGTTGTTAACACCAACTCTGCATCGAAAGCCCAACATTTACAAGGCAAGAGTTATTGCACTTAAGATGATTACTAAATAGTGAAGACGAGGTAACACAAAAATCAAACTAACAACAATAATGTATTTCAATGTACATGTTGTGACTCTATTCAAGGAGATCTTGTAGGTTTGGACAGAGTATATAAAATTGGAATATATATTATATATATAAAAGGAATCACATAGAAACTGACGTGGTTACAAATGAATGACTTTGGAGTAGGCAAATTTTGACGTTTGATATGGGTCTTGAAAGATACTTGAAAGCTGTGTATTTTGTATCAGCAAGGAGGAAGGAAGGCTTAGGATAAGCTGTAGTAATGTGAAAGCATTGGATATTGGGACTAATTAGTCTTCTGATTTATCTGAAGAAAGAACAGAAAAAGTAAAATTCCAACAGTAATAAAAAAAGCCTTGTTTATTTTTCTCCCTTCCTCTCTCCTTGCACAAGCATTCAACTAGGAAAGAAAATAGGTCTTCTGTGGTACCCATGTAATACTAATTTCTCAGCGTTGTCATTCTGGGAACTGCCAATGATTGATGACAATCTATTTAGATTCAGTTCTTTAAAGGACAAAGCAAACTATTTTAGTGACTGAATTTTTTTTTAACCTGCAATGTGTATTGTTTGATTATGTTTGCATAATTTATCAAGAGACTTCAGAATCTCCACGTCACCTGCTCCTCAGATCAGAAGGTGATTGTGGCTTTGGGTGGATATTAATCAGCCACAGCACTGCCTGGTCAGAAAGAGCAAGTGTCCTAGCCTTTTACCTCATGAGACCTTGGGTATCCATCCAGCGTAGGTCCCAAGGGAACTGCATTTGGTGGACTGGAGTGGCCAGCATGCTTCAGGTGAGATGAAAAGCGCCATGTTTAACCTGTGTTTGGAAGCCTGTCTTTCTCATAAAATACCTAGTTGTTTACTCACATGAGCATTTTGATCATTACCTCCTGTTCTCCACTCTTTAACATTTTTACACCATAAAGAGAAAATAACTTGGGATTCCATGCAGATGTTAGAAATTCATGGGCAAAATTTTCAGACTGCAAATAGCACAAGTTTTATATGCATGCTTTAATTTGGCTTTCTTCAAATATGAATGCTGCTTGAATGCATGCATGCAAAGGCTGCTCTTGGAATATACTTTCTTTGCATCCTCAGAAGCAGAGCTGGCCTCTGGCTGGTAAGTGTGGCTGCCTCATGAGCAATTTATATCTGATCATCTCAACAGTGTTTCTCATTCCTGGTAAAGGAAAAGCCCCATAGAAATAGAAACATATGTGTTTAGGAACTAACGCTTCAGTAGAGTTTAGTCAAGGAGATTCTGGGAACAATACCACAGGAATCCAGGAAAGACTTTGATGCAAAGAAAAGCTATTACTCCATGAAACACTAGAGACGGGAGGTGAGCCAAAGAAAAATTTTTGTACTTTGCAATGTTTCCTTAATTTGGTCCTGCTCCAACATAATATAATTATACAAGCTGTGGTTGCCAAAAACTAAATATGAACAAAAATGGAAAAGACAAGTTGTTTGTAGGGGAGGCTATAGGCATCTGGCGTGCAGGGAAAAAAGTCAATAAATTGTTCAATTGAGATGAAAATTAATTCTAGAATATTTCCAGGCAATTGTTGCTAAGGTGTTTGTTTCTTTGGGATGGTGTGTACTCGATGGCAACTTTTGTTGAATTAAGTTTCTATTTTGATTAGACTTTTACTCAATCACATATAATAAATACAGCTTCCTTTCTTGAGTTATAGTTTACTATTTCCTTAATATTTAGAAACATAAGAATATTCTGTAGCCATATATCAATTAAGATGTCTTTGAATATTTTATGACCTATAAATTATTTATAAAGTATTGTGACTATATAGAAGACATTTTGCCTTGATGTACTGTTTCTACATTTCACATGGTTCTTGGACTTGAACATAAGGCAATACAGTACATGCTCAAAATATTTACAGATATTATTTTGTATCACCGAAAAAATATTGCACTTGAGTTTTTGTGATTTTATTTCTGGAGCTGACTTGGCAGGAGAAGTCTTAAGGCACTGCCTCTTTAAAAATAATAATAATAATTTGATCAACGAAGTTTAGGAATCAACAGTGTACTAACTTAAAAAACACAAACAATGGAATCTTTAACCTGAGGGAAAAAGTTGATTGCCGAAGTTTATTTCCTTGAAAGAAAAAAAAAAAGCTCAAAGATGAGTTTAATAAACTTTCTTATGTCAAGTACTCTTCTTCTGTGTGTTTTTAAGAATCTCAGCTGTCATCACTTTTCTTTAGTAAGACTGGTTTTCCTGCATGTAACACTGCTTTTGTTCTCGGAGGAAAAGTCATGAAATGAGAGAAGACGGCCACAATATCCTTTCCCCACCAACTTAAGATTCCCCAGAAAGTATTCCCTCTAAAGTCCAAACATCTCCAGTATTAGACTATGATAATAATGACAAAAAAGATAGATATAATTGGAAATCATGTTCTATAAATGGATTACCTCTAAGATACAAAAGTATTAAAATACATTTTCTTTGTGAAATATGATGCCTATCTATTTAATTGGTAATGTGTTTTTTTTTTTTTTTTTTTTTTTTTTTTTTTTTTTTTTTTTTTTTTTTTTTTTTTGAGACAGAGTCTCGCTTAGTCGCCCAGGCTGGAGTGCAGTGGCGCGATCTCGGCTCACTGCAAGCTCCGCCTCCCGGGTTCACGCCATTCTCCTGCCTCAGCCTCCCGAGTAGTTGGGACCACAGGCGCCCGCCGCCTCGCCCGGCTAATTTTTTGCATTTTTAGTAGAGACGGGGTTTCACAGTGTTAGCCAGGATGGTCTCGATCTCCTGACCTTGTGATCCGCCCGCCTCGGCCTCCCAAAGTGCTGGGATTACAGGCGTGAGCCACCGCGCCCGGCCGGTAATGTGTTTTTACAGGACAATAAACAGCATGATAAAACTGTTTGGGTTTCAAAATCATCAACAACTCATTACTTCCAAAGTGTTGAATAAGACTTTGATAGTCTTTTGGTAAAGGTGCTGTTGCATTGCTTCAAGCCAAGGTTAAATATCAGTGTGTTAATTTCTTCTCCAGGTAGATGTGATCGTATTACTACATTGGATTTTTTTTTTTTTTTTTTTTTTTTTTTTTGAGCTGGAGTCTCACTCTTTCATCTAGGCTGGAGTGCAGTGGTGTGATCTTGGCTCACTGCAAGTTCTGCCTCCCAGGTTCATGTGATTCTCCTGCCTCAACCTCCCAAGTAGCTGGGACTACAGGCACCCACCACCACTGCTGGCTAATTTTTTGTATTTTTAGTAGAGACAGGGTTTCACCATGTTAGCCAGGATAGTCTCAATCTCCTGACCTTATGATCTGCCCGCCTTGGCCTCCCAAAGTGCTTGGATTACAGGTGTGAGCCATCATGCCCAGCCTTGAATACATTCTTTAAAAGCTTTTTTCCACTTGTAGAATAAACGTCAGACTCGACAGCAATGACATATTACACTGTATTAGTCTGTTTTCATACAGCTATGAAGAACTGCCCAAGACTGGATTATTTATAAAAAAATGAGGTTTAATTGACTCACAGTACGGCTGGAGAGGTGTCAGGAAACTTAAAATCCTGGTGGAAGGCAAAGGGGAAGCAAAGCATCTTCTTCACAAGGTGGCAGGAAGGAGAAGTACTGAGTGAAGGAGAAGATCCTCTTTTAAAACCGTCAGGTGTCATGAGAACTTACTATCATGAGAATGGCATGGGGGAAACTGCCCCCATAACTCAATTACCTCCACCTGGTCTCTCCCTTGACACATGGAGATTATAAGGATTACAATTCAAGTTGAGATTTGGGTGGGGACACAAAGCCTAACCATATCACACATGTTAGCCATTATCATCAAATTCTTTCCTGTTTCAGTTAGTTATTTTAGTTCCCATTCTATGAAGTAGCTCCATGTGTTTCATATAATAAGCTTTACCTCCCAAAGTTTATCCTTTAAAACTCAGCATATTTGATTCGTATTCCATGAAGGCTTCCCACACGTTTCTCACTTGTGTGCTCCACCATCTCCCAAATCAAAACTAACCATCCCTTTGGTTTCTCCACATTCTGTCTTTCTAGTTATTGATTATTGTGTATGCAATACTGTATGCTAATGTTTCTTTACCTCTTTCTCTCCTTTAAAATAAATCCTGGGACTCCTTGACAACCATAACTATACCATTCTCATGATTATAACTTCAGGGCCCAGCACAGTGCCTGCATATTTTAACTGTTCAGTAAGTTGTTATTGAATGAACATTTGAATGAAAAACTTATATTACGTAATGAAATGCAACACTGAGATAATATGAAATACTTTGAAGTAAAGCAAACACCATGAATCTAATAGTGTGAAGGCATTACAAATAAATTTTTCTTTGGGCATAAAGAGAGATATATTTCAGTCTATATATAGAAGAGATCCAATGGGTATAACAGTTGGCAAAATCCATAATGGGGCTATTCAGTAGAATGTTCTGTTCTCAATGCCTATGTTAAAAGAAACCAACATTTGTCTTAACTTTCTGTATTAAAGTGACTTGAAGATAAAGAAATAAAAGAGACATTTTGCTTTTTAAAAAGTGCTTAATTTAAAAAGTTTATATCCTAGATATTACTTGGAGTGCTATAATTTCCAATTTGAATTTTATCTTTTTCTTATAACAACTTCATTGAAGCAAAATTTTCTGTATTTAAAATGTACTAATTGATACATTTTGACATAAGTATCCATTCATTAAATAGCCCCCACTGTAAGATACCAAACTTATGAATTACCAGCAAAGACTCCTGATGCTTCCTCAGAACCCCTCTGCTCGGCCTCACACCACGTATAGCTGAGTAAAGCCCTGATCTGCTTCTTTTCGTGATAGATTAGTTTGCATTTTCTTCAGTTTTATATAATAGAAGTCATACAATATATACTCTGGATTGTCTGGCCTATTTCACATAACCTAATTATTTTGAGATCAAACCATGTTATAGTGTATACCAATAGTTCATTCTGCTTATGGATGAGTAGTATTCCATTGTATGGAATCTATGCACCTGCTGTTTCCAGCTTTAGGTTATCCCAAAAAAAAAGCTGCTGTGAAAATTAGTGTGAAATTATTTTTATTGAAATACAATATTTTTTTATTGGTGAGATATCTAGGAGTAGAATGGTTGCATCGTATGGTTGCTGTATAGAGACTAAGTTTTTGAAGAATTTGATAAATTGTTTTTTAAAAAGATACATTGTTTTACCTTTCCACCAGTAGTGTATAAGAAGTTCAGTTCCACTACATATGTAGTGGTAACCAGTGTCTTTAATTTTAGATATTCCGGTATGTGGCTTGTACCTAATTGTGATTTTAAATTGCATATTTTAATAAATAATGATGTTGCACATCTTTCCTCATGTTTATTTTCCATCCATGTACCTTACTTGGTGAATAATCTGTTCACATATTTTACGAATTTTTTAATTAAATTGTTGGTTTTCTTATTATTGAGTTTTGACAGTTCTTTACATATTTTGATACAAATCCTTTACAAAGATTTCATCCTTATAGCTTGTAGCTTGTCTTTGCATTTTCTTAACTGTATCATTTAAAGAGCAGAAGTTTTCAATTTTTCTCATATCCATTTTATTCTTTTGTCCTTTTATTGATTGTGCCTCTGGGACTATTCTTAAGAAATCTTTGCCTAATCCATTGTGACAAAGTTTTATTCTATGATTTAAAAAATATTTTTATTGCTTTAGGATTTACATTTTTGTCTAAATGCAGTAATAAATTTTGTGGATAGTGGGAGAGAAGATCAAAGCTTATTTCTTAAATATGGTTATCCAATAGTCCCAACACCACTTGTAGAAGGATTATCCTTCTTTTATGGAAATGACTTTGCACCTTTGTAAGAAATTTCCATGTGTGTGAGTGTATATCTAATCTGTCTATTCTGTTCTGTTGATCCGTATGTCTGTTTTTTTCCTAAATCAACAGTGTCTTGATTATAAGAGTTTAATAATGTCTTTTGAAATGAGATAACGTTAATCCTATTTAGTTCCTATTTTTAAATGTTGTTTGGCTATTTTAGGCCTTTTGCATTTAAATATGAATTAGAAGTGATTTTGTCAATTTCTACATAAAAGTAAAATGACTGATTGACATTGAACTGAAACTGTAGACCAATTTGGGGAGAATTTATATCTTAATAATATTGAAATTTCCTACCCATTAACATGGGTTATGGCTTCATTTATTTTTGCCCTCTATCATTTCTCTAAACAATGTTTTATAGTTGTCAGTGTCTAACATTATTTATCGTATTTACCATAAGAATTTTATAATTTTATGCTACTGTATATAATTTTAAAATTGTATTTTCAGTTTTTTGCTAGTATGGAAATGTAATTCATATAATATTGATATTTTAACTTGCAGTCTTTCTAAATTCACTTATTATTTCAAGTAACTTCTTGGTAGATTATATTTAATTTTCTACATGTATGATTATGTTGTCTGTGAATAATGACATCTTTATTTTCCAATCTGGATGCCTTCTATTTGTTTGTGTTGCCTGATTTCACTGCCTAGTACCTCAAGTACAATGCTGAATAGAGATGGTGGGAGCAGACAGCCTTGACTTACTCGTGATATCAGAGAGAAAACAGTCAATTTTTTTTTTTTTTTTTTTACCGTTAATGATGTTAGCTGGGGCTGCCCTCCCTCCCCCCTTCCCCTTCCTCCCTCCCCCCTCCTCCCTTCCCCCTCCTCCCTTTCCTCCCCTCTCCTCCCCTCCCTCTATCCCTCCCTCCCTCCTTCCTTGCTTCCCTCCCTTCCTCCTTCCTTCCTTCCCTCTTTACCAAGTTATTTCCTTTCTTTTCCTACTTCGGTGATAATTTTTAAAGGAAAAAGACATTTTATTTTATTAAGCACATTTTCTGTATCTATTGGTATTATGTATTTCCTTTTTTTTTTTTTACTTTATTAATATGGTGAATTACATAGATTCGCTTGAGAATTTTTAGTCATCATTTCATTCCTGCAATGAACTCAACTTAGCCATATTCTGTTATCCATTGTATATATTGTTCGATGGAATGAATTTGCTAAAATGAATTTAGAGTTTTTGGTGTCTGTGTTCATGAGGGATATTGGTCCATAAGCTTCTTTTGTAGATAATGCCTTTATCAAGTCTTCATATCAGGGTAATATTGACTTCATAAAATGAATTGGAAAATAGGACTTCCCTGTTTTAATTTCTCACAAAGTTTCCGTAGAATTGGTATTTTTCTCTTCTTCTTTTTTTTTTTTTTTCTTTTTTTAAAAATTTTGTTTCGTAGAGACGGAGTCTTGCTTTGTTGCCCAGGCTGGAGTGCAGTGACGGGATCTTGGCTCACTGCAACCTCCGCCTCCCGGGTTCAAGTAATTGTCCTGCCTCAGCCTCCCAAGGAGCTGGGATTACAGGTACATGCCACCAAGCCCAGCTAATTTCTTTTGTATTTTAGTAGAGATGGGGTTTCACCGTGTTGCCCAAGCTGGTCTCAAACTCCTGAGCTCAGGCAATCTGCCCGCCTCAGCCTCCCAAGGTGCTAGGATTACAGGAGTGAGTCACTGGTATTTTTCTCTTCTTATCTCTGATTGAATTTACCAGTGTAGCCAAATGGGTCTGACCTTTTTATTTTTTATTTTGTTTTATTTTGTATTTAAAGGGTTTTAGCTACAAATTCAATTGTTGAAATATATACGGAGATATTCAGATTTTCTATTTCTTCTGGAGGGATTTTTAAGTAGTATGTATTTTTTAAAGAGATTTTACCATTTCTTCTAGGTCTACATTGTCAAACATATTGGTATAAAGTTGTTCATGGTTTTGTTTTTCTTTTGTTATCTGTGGAGTCTATAGTGATGTGACATTTCTCATTTCTAATATTAATGATTTATTTCTTCTTCCTGTATGTTCCTGACGAGTCTAGCTGGGATATGTTAACTTACCTACTCAGAGATTCAACTTTTGATTTTTTTTAAATTGTACATATTAAGTTTTTGGTACAATGTCATTGATTTTTCCCTTTTGTTTTTGTTATAACTCTTCTTCTATGTTCTTTGGGTTTAATGCACTCTTCCCTTGTATATTCAGGTGAATTTCAAAGTCAGTTTGCAAGCTTTCTTCCTTTCCAACAGAGATATTTAGTGGGAACAGCCATATTTTCCTACTCATTATATGTCATATTTTCCTGCTTGTGTGTGTCTCATAATATTGGATTAGTTTTCAGGCATTGTGAAGTTTACCATTTGGGTGCTGCTTTTTGTATTTTTGCATAACAAAAAGCTTTGTTTGGTATACAATTGATTTATGTAAAAACATTTTTATTTCAATTTTGCCTTTAAGAATTGTTAGGCATGTCTGGAGCAGTGCTCAGTTTAGGAATAATTACTCCCAACGACTGAGACAAGACGCATCTGTGTGTTTTATACTGATTGCCCGTGAGTCGTAAGTTTCTCCATCCTGGCTGGTAAGAATAGGCACTATTTCTCAGCCCAGTGTGAGTGCTGGGCACCACAATCTCATTCATTTAGATGTTCTTTCCCTGTCCTTCCGTGGTTTTCTTTACTGATCAGGTGAATACTGAAGTGGAAACCTGAAAATTTCCCGAGTTCATCCTCTGTTCAGCTCTTGTCTCTTCTGAACTCTGTCTTGTAAATTCTAGCTACCTTTTCCACCTAAACTCTCAGCCATTCTTACCAACTCAGAGAATCTCTGGGCTCTGCCTGGGTGTTCCCTCCCCACATCTGAAAACCCTGTCATAGCTGTAAGATGAGACAGTTGTAAGGCTTGCGTTATTTCCAGTCTTTCAGAGGTCACTGTCCTATATAGCCTAATGTCCCATGTGTTGAAACTGCGGCCCATGTGTTCCAGTAATTTCTCTGTTGATTGTTTCAGGGAGAAACGTAAGCTCAGCTCCTGTTAATCCATGCTTCTAGAAGCAAAAATAAGGACCTTATTTTTTGAGACATTTAGGTTTTAAAAATATGTTTGTTAGCTGTATTAGTCAGTCATCTTTAGGCTCATGTGCTCAGAAAAAAACAGGCCCCAAATCTCCTCATGTTAGGACAACAATTTTTTTCTCATGTTTCATGTCAGCTGGATGAGAGGAGCCCCTGTACTATGACAAACAATTTTCATGATAAAGGGGATAGAAATGAAACAGCTGGCACCAATGACACCATAGCATTTGCAGCTATTTCCTGAAGTCACGTTTGTTACATCCTGTTAGAAATCATAGTTGTGACAGAAGTACACTCATTCCACAGGGGCACAGCAAAGCACATGGCAGTAGGAAAGGATATATTATTCTCTCATAGAGAAGGAAAGAGAATAATTAGGGAAAGAAAAGAATCTACTGTTGTTTCCACTCTCTAAAGTATGTGAGAAGATATGTAACAGTGAATAGTTATAGGGTTATTTTTCTAGATAGCACTTAAATGGTTACAATGGAAACAGGTAAAGTATATGGGGGGATGTGTGTAGGTTGTATGTAAATACTATGCCATTTTATATAAGAAACTTGAATGCTTGTGAATTTTTGGTACAGTATACATGGAGGTCCTGAAACCATGAATACCAAGGGTCAACTGTATATATATAATATGTACATATAATTTTAAAGATGTGAATTATATAATTATCTATTATATATATGATATATAAATATATATTTCCCTGGAATACAAAACATACCTTCCCAATGATATCAAACCTTCTTTCCTTCCTAATTTTTTTTCTTATTTTAGGCATAGTACAGTGTTCATCTGAGGCTGATATTTGGGTGGCCTTCTCTGGAACAGAACTAAGACAAAATGGGAACCCAAGTAATGTTGATTTCTGATTAGGCTTAAAATTAGATAAGGAAATATAAGGAAATGAATGAGTTAAATGTGCTATCTATAAATATTTATGAAATTCTTGGCAGTGTTTTATAAAGACCACATTTATTCATCTTTACCATTTACTTTCCAATGTTTTTTTTAGATCATATCCTGTGTTTTGGATGTGCTTTGCATGTATGTCTGCAAATCAAGTGTCTCTATGTATCTGTGGGCAACAACACAGTTATACATGTAATATATTTTTTATTATTGTAAATAAAAGAATTGACTTTATTCTGGAAGAAATAACAGTATTTAATTTAGTGTTTATCACAGATAAATGGATAGACAATGATGAACAGGCATGTAGTAAGCACTTAACCAGATTCCAGACATTCTACAAGGTACATACAATACACACTAAGTCATTTTCAGAAAATAGATACTTAAAATTCTAATTGGCCTGTCTTGATTTCACTATTTTTGTGACAATAAGCCAGAAATAATCAAATATTTTTAATAATGTACTCATAGGTCATGTTTTAAACCCCCATATTAAAAAAAAAGACTTAAATTCCTGTCCTTGTTGCAAATATCTATGTACATAGAAACTAGCCTTATTTTTTTGTTGTTGTTTATTGTTTTTTTTTTGAACCGATTCTCACTTTGTTGCCCAGGCTGGAGTGCAGTGGCACGATCTCTGCTCGCTGCAACCTCCACCTCCTGGGTTCAAGCAATTCTCCTTCCACCTCAGCCTCCCGAGTAGCTGGAATTACATGTGCATGCCATCACGCCTGGCTAATTTTTGTATTTTAGTAGAGATGGGGTTTTACCACATTGGCCAGGCTAGTCTCAAACCTTTGACCTCAGGAGATCCTCCCGCCTTGGCCTCCCAGATTGCTGGGATTACAGGCATGAGCCACCATGCCCCGTCAAGTATTCTAATAAGAGAATAAATATCATTGGCAGATGAGAAAAATGCATGGTCCCGACAAATTTCAGTCTCCTCTGGAACCTCCCCTTTTCAATGCTAACTTTAACAACTGTAATAGTGTCTCCTAAAATGCATTCATTTATCTAGTTTGAGCATTTTAAAATCCAGTGTACAAATCCCAAGCATGGTAATCTTTTCAAATACATTTTGATCATGTAACTTCCAGGGCTTAAAGCATTTCAGAAGTTTCTGTTACTCTTTACATAAGGATAAAAACAATTCTTAAATAGGCTTATAAGCACTGTGTTTTGTTTCCCCTGCCTGGAACTCTACCTCATCTCAGATAACTGCCCTGTGATCAATGTGTCCCTGCCTTCTCTCCCTCCCTATTTTTGCTTTCCCTCCCTCCCTCCCTCCCTCCCTCCCTTCCTCCCTCCCTCCCTTCTTTCCTTCCTTCCTTCCTTCCTTCCTTCCTTCCTTCCTTCCTTCCTTCCTTCCTTCCCTTTCCTTTCCTTTCCTTCCATTTCCTTCCCTTTCTTTCCTTCCTTTCTTGTTTCTCTCTTTTGTTTTGTCTTCCTTCCTTTCTTCCCTTTTCTCTTGTTTCCTTCCTTCCCTTTTTTTTCACCTGCCTGTGACGTTTGCTTGTTTTGCCCTTTGAATCTCTTTATTCCACTTTGATTAATTTTCTTTCACTTATCCTTCATATGTCACTTTCGATATCACAAAGGCAGGAAAACATAAACAAAGGCAGGAAATCACTGCTCTCTTGCTCCTTGGAACTCCATTTACTTCAGAACATGTATCCTGATCTGCAATTATGTGTGTACTGGCTAAAGTTTCATGTTTGTTTTATCATTTATCATTAAAGTTTCTTTTTTTTTTATCATTGTCTTACTGGAATCTACCATGGGATCTGATGAAGCTGATGCTCACTACCTATTTGCTTAATGAACAGAAATTAAGTCCACACATATTATACCTACATAATTCAGTCCTGGAGTGAATAACTGCTGTGAGATGGAGTACTCTATTACTCTATTATGGAAGCCAAATCCATGTGAAGAGCACGGGGCTGCAGATTAGGTGGCCTCAGTTCTAGTCTTGTCCTTATTCATTTACAGTTTGATGTGATAAGGAAACATTTTTCCAGGTCTCAATTTTCTCATTTGTAAGATGACAACATTGCATAAAATGATTTTGGAAGTCCCTTAATATTCGGTGATTTTATGTCAGTTTTAAAGAAAACGTATTGATTACTTGTGCTTTCTGACAGTAATTCCTTTTAGCATGGGCTTGTCCCTTCCAATAGCCCTCATAACAGAACTCTCGGCCATCGATGTAATAACATTCCAAGGATTCCTTAGTTTAATGCCAAAATAAATTACTCATCTGATAGGAAATGTATTTTTTCTTCCAGAAACCTACTATTTAAAATTCTCATAAACTTAAAAAGTGTAGATGCTGTCTAATCAAATACCTTCTTTTTTAGATAAAACTAAGTTCTGTGAAGATTAAATGGCTTATGAAATGTAGTTCCTGACAAGATAAAGTATTTAGATATCCTCAATTTATGTTTCATGCTCTACTTCTAAGTTAAGATAGGTCTTAGAGTGCAAGAGAAGCTCGTTTTAGAGAAATGAGACTTGGTTTCTTTGACATTGATTCTGATTTCCCCCTTCATTAGTCCCACTTATCTGAGTAGAGATTTTTAATTGGCAACACTAGAAATGATATTTTCTAGAATTTGACGAAGTACTGTGAATTACACCTTTTACTGGCCATGGAACATTGATATATTGTTTTCCTCAACATTGTTTTTTTACAACTGAAACATGATTAATTCATATTCAAATAAATCAATGTGAATTCACATTTGATCGATTATTGATTCAGTTATTGATTATTTGAAACCACACTGTGATCTTATATGAATTAATATCTTTAGAATTTTAATATTGTTCTAATACCAATCCCTTGCAATATAATAGTTGGCAGGGAGACTTCACTGGCAACGCTGATGAACACTCATCTCTCTTGTATTTAAAATCCCTTAAGCAGGAATTGTCTTTCCTTGACTTTTAAGCAGATAATTACATTCAAATCATATGAACAATATTTTATTGAACATTTACTTTCTTTAAGGTGTGCTCATTTGTGACAGTGTATTTTACTAATTTAAATGTTATGACTAAGGGTGTTGTCTGGTTTCTCCTCATTACTGGTGTAGTGTAAAGTACATGCATCTTTAGTAATGAAAAATCCAAGGAATCATACTGTGTCCTTTGCTTTGGGCACTCTCACTCGCCTGTAGCAGATTGCTTGGCAGTGATTCAGTGGGAGAGTCAATTGATTGGGGAAATCAGCTGCTTCCTTTTAGTACTAACTGGGACTTTACCCTATTCCCTGCTAAAATGATCAGGATTCCCTGATGGGTTAGCAGCCTTGAGCCCTGGAGGAGGAAGAAGAGCAATAGGTGTTGCAAGTATTCATGACATTACAGATTGAGGAGGGTTTTTCAAGAATATTATCACATCTGAGGTTGTTACATGATTGGTTTGAAGAGAAGGTGATAATCAGAGCAGCTGTCAATGAGAAAATGGCAAAAAATAGGAGTCTCAGGAAGAGTGGAAAATGGTTAATTAGAACATTTGGATGAGAAATCTTGTTGAGGTTGTCAGGCAACATTGTGAGAAGTAGGGGAAGAATAGGGAACAGAATACGCACCATTTTTGAGAGCATATTGTAAGTTATTAAATGGGTTCTGAGATAACTGCAATAATTGGGTGAGCATGTAACTGACTTGACTGCAGGGGGTGCTTCAGAGGTGACTGACAATTTGTAAGATGATGAATCTTCAGGACACAGGTGTAATACTGGTATGATTACAAGAGTCATTTTAAAACAGTAGAAATAATATTAACATTTTCTATATTTATATTGTAAGATATATATTCTCATTTGTAGTATTATGTAATCAACTTATTTTTCACTTTTATATTTTGTGCGTTTTTTTTTTTTTTTTTTTTTTTTTTGAGACAGAGTTTCACTCTGTCTCCCAGGCTGCAGTGCAGTGGCACACTTTTGGCTCACTGTAGCCTCGACCTCCTAGGCTCAAGTGATCCTCCCACCTCAGCCTCCAGGGTAGCTAGGATCATAGGTATGTGCCACTACACCTGGCTATTTTTTACATTTTTTTTTTTTTTGTAGAGATGAGGTCTCACTATGTTGCTCAGACTGGTCTCGAACTCCTGGGCTCAAACATTTCTCTCACCTCAGCCTCCCAAATTGTTGGGTGACTTAGTTTCTTGAACACTGTTTCTATAAGTGATTAACAGTTGCTGTTTCTTTTTTACACTATCAGCTTTGAAGAGAAGTAGTAAGACTGATAGTTATAATAGTATCATGAAATGGAATGAGAAGAGACTAAATTGGTAAAATTAAGCTTTGCTACTAACATGTACAAATTTTGGTGGGTATGTTTGTGTCACCAAAAATTAAGGCTTTCATTAATGTCAGAAATTAATTCTGATACTATGGCTATAGATAAACCTTTATGGCTTATAGGTAACTGCTATTATCAAATCTATAAATTATCAGTAGAAACTATAAGAATCTCTTCTTTCTGACCTGTTCAGCCACAGACATGTCACACACATTGATCCTTTTCAATCCTTGTCAAGTGGATGAATGAAAGTAAATAAGACAGGCTAGATGACGTAATAGATACATAAATAACTAAATGTTGGTGTCCAATTAAAATTATTTTTCTTTACAAGAAATATGTAACTAATTGAGAGAACTGAAGCCAAAAGATAACTTTTAAAATGTGAATGGGTGATCTCAAAGGACGATTTAACAGAAAAGGCCTTAAAAAGAGTAGAAACTACAGTATATCAGGGAGGAAGAGTCTTCAAGGCTTTCATTAGAACACTGGATGGTGGAAAAAATGTGTTTATTTCTCTACATAATGTAGATGAATAAAATAAACCTATTATAAAACAAATGTTAGTTCTTTGGTTATAATTACATAAAAGCAATAATGACTCTCAAATTTAAATCTCTATTTAACTTTTCTCCTGAACTCCAGACAAAAATCCAACTGCATACTTGACATCTATACTATGGAGTCTAATAGACGTCTTAACACGAATACTTCCCAACACAGGTTTTCATGTATGCGTACGCAGTGAGTCCTCTACCAAAGCGCATCATCTCAGTAAATTACACCTCTCTTTACCTGTCTGCCCATTGTGTAAACACTTTGCATGATCGTTGATATTTTTCTCTCTCTTTCTCCCTCTTTCTATACCCCAAATCAAATATTTTATCTCTACTTTCAAAATATATCACTCCTCTCGATCACTATCAATATCATACTAGTTCAAGCGACCGTCAGTTCTCAGCTGGAGTGTTACATCAGTCTATTCGATCTTCATGAATTCAGTCTTCTTCCAACCATCTGAAAGTCTATTCTCTCCAGTATTATTGTTTTAAAACTAAGTCATATACTTTCTCAAGACCCTCCAGGTCTTTCTTTCATACTAAGGAGATCACCTAATGTTCTACCTTGTCCAACATAGCCCTACTTGGTCCACCTGCTTCCTGGCCACCTTTCTGAGTCTCCTACTTCTAACCGCTTTGTTCACTCTGTGCCTGCCATGCTGACTCTCTTAATTGGTGTGGTGCTCTGACACCAGTCCGTAGGAACTGTTTTCTGTTCTTCTATATGATGATCAGTCAAATGCAGCCCCATGAGAAGATACAGGGGAGGCACAAGAAAACGAAGATTTTTTATACTCCAGGGTCTTAGAGAGGAGTCATGGCACACTAAACCGTTTCACAGGGAAAGGGTCCAGTTTTGGTCCAGGTAGCAAAAAAGGAAGGCAAAAGTAGCAAGGGAAAATCAGAGGCTAGAGCCTTCACTGAGAATTCTAAGAGAAAGGCAAGGCAGGGGAGGTAAACAGCTTCAGATTGCCTAGTCTGAGTAATTCCAGCAGGTTCTACACTATTAGGGTGCTCCTACCTAGTTGTGTGGTACCTGCTCCTGGGATGATGAAGGCAGAGGAATATTGCCACCTGGGGTTCATGAGCAGGATAAAGAAGGCATGCCTCCAGACGGGTTAGTTTGCATATCAATGGCATGCTCTAAGGTGAATCTTTTGCTATCTCTAAGACTTGACTAGGTATAGGAAGGGCAGTCTCTAAGTAGCCAGAGAGGGTTATTTTTTAAGATGTCAAACATCAAAATAGACATTATTGTCAACTATAGTCATCCTATTGTGCTACTACTGAACACTAGACCCTATTCATTCTATCTACCTATCTTCATACCTGTTAACCATGCCCGTTTTTTGTCCCCTTCCCACTACCCTTCCTGCCTTCTGGTAACCATCATTCTACTCTCTATATCCCACATATGAGTGAGAACATGAGATTTAACTTTCTGTGCCTGGATTATTTCACTTAATACAATGTACTCCATTTCTATCTGCGTTGTGGCAAATGATAGGATTTTAGTTTTTTTTAATGGCTGAATAATATTACATTATGTATATCTAACTACATAATTTATTGTATAATTTGAAATAACTAAAAGAGTGGAATTGGAATATTTCTAACACAAGGAAACAATAAATGGTTGAGGTTATGGATATCTCAGTTATTCTGATTTGATTATTATACATTGAATCAAAATATCACATGTACTCCCTAAATATATTATGACTATTATGTATCTATAATTATTCAAAATGAAAAGTTAAGTGTAAATCTAAGTACGCTTCTTCACAAAAAAAACCCATCCCATTGTAATATACAGAAAATTTAAAAATATCTAAATAAGTTTATAAATAAAAATATTTCTGTGTTCACAGTACAAGAATGAAGACCCTTCCACATCCAAATGAGGGAAGAGAGGGTGGAGTAGGCATACCACTTTTTTCACTGCTTTGTTCCGGAAATGTCACTTACCAATTTTGCCTCCATTGTACATTTAGGAACTTGCCACAGGGACACACCTGATGTAAGGGGACTTGGGAAATGTAGTCCCTGGATAAGCAGCTGATTCCTAGAAGCAACTCTACACTCTGGAAGGAGCAGTACAGATCTAAAGTGGACCTCTCTATGCCTCATTCGTTTTCCTCATTCCTTGGAAACACTAAGAATGTTTTCTCATAGAATATATCATTTGCTCTTCCCTTTGCCTGGAACACCTTTCTCAGACCTTTTCATGGCTCATTTCTTCATCCTGATCTTTGTGAAAACATCACCTATTCAAAGTGGCCTTCCTGGTCACCCACTGTATCTTAAAAGCACCTAGCCTTGACTGGTGCACATATTTACTGCTTATTTTCTCTGTCTCCAAGGAGAGAAAGTTCCATGATTGCAGAGAAGGCCTATTTTATTGCCTGCTGTATTATCAGTGACAAAATTTGTGTCTGGCAAATTGTAAGAGCTACAGGAATTTAAATTTAGCGCTTTAGAAATTGAGGAGGGAATAATTGTTTCTAAATAAGAAAGTAACTATAAATTCTTTTAGTATATATGCAAAGTTTTATAAAGTCTCAGAAAATACAGAATGATATTCTAATTTCAAGTTGGACAAGTGGATTGATACAAGGTGACATTCTGGATTGTGGATATTGTTTTCCATGAAAGTAATAGCCATAACATACTTTTAAGAAGGCAATGACATGATTTGATTTGTCATTAAGAAAAAAATAATTCTGGGCCAGCATGGTGGCTCATGCCTGTAATCTGAGCACTTTGGGAAGCCAAGGTGGGCGGATTGCTTGAGCTCAAGGAGTTTGAGACCAGCCTGGCCAACATGGCAAAACCCTGTCTCTACTAAAAATAGTAAAAAAATTACCTGGGTGTGGTGGGAGCACCTGTGATCCCAGCTATTTGGGTGGCTGAGGCACAAGAATCACTTGAACCCAGGAGGTGAAGGTTGCAGTGAGCCAAGATCATGCCACTGCAATCTAGCCTGGGCAACAGAGTGAGACTCCGTTTCAAAACAAAAACACAGTTGCGAGTGTTGGGTAAATGCAGAGAGGGAGGGGGACAGACTAGAAAGCAGGAGACCAAGTTATTGTATGGCACAGGGAAATAAAATGTAACATAACACCTACATTTTGGAAGCAGAGTGTTGAGGATTTAATAATGGTTCCTATTTTTAATTATTCTCCCAATAATCTTATGATATAAACATTATTTCCCTCTGTTTTGCAGATGAGATTATTGAATTTCAGAATTCAGCATAAGTGACTCACTCAAGATTATAGAGTTCATTGGCTCAAATAGATTTGTCTGGTTACAAATTGATTTTTTGTTTTTAGGCAGTACAATAGACCCCTGTGAGATTAACAGGTCTGTCAGTTGATGATCGGGTGGGAGGGGAGGTGTGGGGGAGGCAGTGAAAATGATGGAGGCCATGTGTCAATGTCCGTAGATGATGTTAATCAAGGTAGAGGGCCTAAAGGGAAGAATAGATTTACCAAGGAAGGCAGTAATGGTTTCTGCTGCTTTATTTCAAGTCTCAAGTGCTAGGCATCTTACTCTATGTTAATGCATAGCAACTTATTGGAATTTGATTTCAGCTATTAATTTATAGATGGTGATTACTCAGCAGCTTTCGTTTCACAACTCTTAATTTTTGCACATTATTATTTTTAAGACTTTGTGATGACTATTTCTACTGAAAACATTTCCCAGCAACTGACATAAAGAAATTCCCTATTGGAATGAGAATCAGTGGCTTTTGGCCTCAGGAATGTAAATACATTCACACAGCCAGCAGTACCAAGGATCACTGTGCTTCTGCTGTTAGGCCAAGAACAGATTGGCTAAAGCGCAGCAAACATAAGTAATGATAAATGGTAGAATATCAAATTAGAACAGGTGTCTAGCAGGATGCCTCAAGGATTGGTACTGGGCCCAGCCTTATTTAACACTCTCATTAATGATCTGGAAAAGCAGGTAAGTGGTGTGTCAAGGTTGGAGAGGTGCTGTAAAAATCAGAGGGAAATGCAATATCCTGCAGACACAGTCTTCAATTCCAAAACACAGTTTAGTTTCAAGTGAATGAGAGGAGAGAACTGTCATGTAGATTGGGAATATAATTAGATTTATGTAACTGGAAAGTAAGTAACAAAATATTCAGGTCATCATGTTGGTTAATGGTTTTTAACCTTTTAATGTATAACTACAGAAAAATAATAGTATTTATTTGGAATCCTAGTAAAAGAGGTCAGGTTAGTTTGGAAATGACAGATGAAATTATTTCAGCTGCCTCAGGCTTTGTCTAGATGCTCAAGCACTGAGGGGCTAGCCGTCTGTCCTCCACCTGAAACCCATTCAAAGAAAAATGTTGGGATGATCTAAGAAAGGCCCATTTTTGGACAGATGTCTTGAGTAAACTTGTGTCTTTGATTAGAGATTGCAATCTAACTATTTCACAGAAAATGATATCATTTTGAATCTGTAATTTTAGAGAAGAGTTGTTTCAGGGCCATCTGTAGAGGTGGCTCTGATGTATTGGAATTGGAGAGACAGGTTAAGGTAGATACTTTATTTTTATGTTTCATTATCGTAGTTCTGAAGATGTTGCTAAAAAGCAGAGAGAGGGAGCAGTTTCTTTTGCAGGTGATGCAGCTGAGGGTGGTGGGAGAGAAAGTAACTTGCCCAAGCTCCTGCAGAGATGAAATCAGTATCCAGGTCCCTTGATCACAAAGTTCCGTGCTCTTTCCACCTTATCAAGGAAGACATGCTCTCCAAATATTCTGTATGCTTCCTTCTGTTTCCTGACTTCTTCAGAATTAGTTGGGGCCATGTGACAAAGCTAATCCAGCAAACTTTGAGCAGAAATGATGTATTTCAGCTCCGGAGTGAGATCATAAAAAGGTCATCCAATAGTTTTCAGTTTCTCTCCTTTTCTTGCAGATAGGAATAACATCTTTTCAGGTGGGGAAATCTTTGGCAGCCTGAATTCCTGAGCAACTGTGTTCAGCAGGGACCTCATTCAGTCGGTGATTAACATGTAGCATGAAAAAATAAACCTTAGCTTGGCTTAAAAATTGATTTGGTAATACTGTACTGTCTAGCCCATCTTGAGTGACACAATATGAATAACCAAAATAATTTTTGCAAGGAAGTAAAATAATCCTTAATGATATGAATAAAATGGCTAAGCTCAAAATTCTAAAGATTTTATTAAATATAAATCCATAGAATCTATTCAGGTCATGATTATTGGCATCAAGAATTTCTTTAAGGAAGGACATAGTTGTTCAGGAAAAAATCAATCACGAAATACCAATTTGCAGTAATATAGAATCACGGATCATGAAAAAAAAAATCTAAAGCCCTTTTCAAGTTATTTACATTTTCAGCCTTACTGCAATGCTGTTAGTAACTCCTTTCATTGGCCCTATTTCCAAATAAAACACAATTATACTATTTTGGGAATTATTGACTAAAGGTATAGTCATTTTTAAAGTAGCTTCCACAGTATTTCTAAGTGAGGCTAAAAACGTATTCTCCTCACCTTCCCACCTCCAAACTCTTGACCTTTAATTTTTCATAAATATGCTTAGAGAGGATCCACTTATTTTCAGTTGATTCAATTTAATACATTTTTTTTCGAGATCATCCCTAGCTCCATAATTTCCTCTTTCTTCCAAGACTGAAAGACTCTTACTCTTCTTTCTTCTTTGGAGTTTCCTCTGCTTGCTCCAACCACCCCCCACTTTGCTGCTTCTTCCTATAGCAGAAAAATAGAAGGCAGCTGCCTGAGGGAACCTCTTCCTTCTTCCCCATCTGCAAGCACTTTCACCTTTTGCAGTTAATTCAGATTAGCTGAGACTCAACTAAAAACCTGAGGTATTAAAGGCATCCTCCCTTTCAAATCACATCATGTACTAAATTGTTAAGAAAAATCAGCGTAGGCAAGGATCTCAAGTCACAGAAGTGCTCAGATATTTCAACCTCACGCTTCCTGGACCTATGTCAATGGGTCAGAAAAATTCACCTAAAACACATCACAAAAAGGCACCGGCCGACAAGGTGCAATCACAGATCTGTATGTTTGGCTCTTCCAGGATTTTAATAAAATGTGAATTTCAATGTGTTTAGTTGGGTTTTTTTCTTTCCAGTTGACAGCAGCCGCCACGGCTAGTTTTCAACCCACCTGCAACTATTTTACTCACATATGACTTTATGTAGGTGCTTGAATTTGTGATCTCTGCCTAAACGTACACTGTTGACATTTCTGTTTAACGATCATTAATGTGGGTGCCTATACTTTGGCATATTAATTCACTTTTCAAAACCTGAATACATTAATACTACATTATTCCTGTAATGGAAAAAAGTGTTCTTTTCATAAATAGGTTACATTTAGTTACCAATAATTCATGTTTTATGTTCTACTATGCGTCCATATATAAAAAATCAACTGAGAAAAACAGATTAAGCATTTCAACATAAAATACAATAAAAATAAAAGGAATGATCAAACTACCTAAAAAACATAGAAAATATTTTTAAGTTCATGGTAATTGAATTATGAATATATGCAATATCATATTTATTTGGCAAGATTTTATACTTAATAAAAACCTATCTATTAAAACTTCCTGCCTATTTTAGGTAACATACATATTAGAAAAAACATTGTATTTGAAAGGTTGGATTAATGAATTATTTATATCTCTGTAATTTTCACTGTAATGTTTTACTGAGCCTAATATGCATAGGAAAGTAAACAAATCATAAATGGACAGCTCTATGAATTTTCCCAAAGTCAACACACCCACATACTCTGAGCCCTGATAACAAAGAGAACATTACCAAAACTGCAGACACCCTTTCATGTCTCCTTTGCCTTCTACACTTTTTAAAATAAAATCATATTTGCTTAAATTCTACAAAGTATATGTGTTAGCTTTTTCTATCTTCAATTATAAAGTTACACAGAAGGAAAAGATTCACCCTGTTAAAAAAAAAATGCTACCCATCTCTTAGATATGGTGGTCAAAGACAGTTGTCCATGCCCTCATTTTATTTCTTTTTTTTTTTTTTTTTGAGACGGAGTCTCGCTCTGTCGCCCAGGCTGGAGTGCAGTGGCGGGATCTCAGCTCACTGCAAGCTCCGCCTCCCGGGTTTACGCCATTCTCCTGCCTCAGCCTCCCGAGTAGCTGGGACTACAGGCGCCCACCACCTCGCCCGGCTAGTTTTTTGTATTTTTTAGTAGAGACGGGGTTTCACCGTGCTAGCCAGGATGGTCTCGATCTCCTGACCTCGTGATCCGCCCGTCTCGGCCTCCCAAAGTGCTGGGATTACAGGCGTGAGCCACCGCGCCCGGCCCGCCCTCATTTTATTTCTAACCAACCTCTTGGTCTTGCCTGGTCTTGGACCACCTGAGCATTACGGAATTTTGTGTAAATTCAAGGATGTTTTTGAGCAACTTTTTAGGCTGAGTTTTTAGCATAGAATATTAAGCTGGTAACATTCATGAGAAATATATTTAAAGTTCACTGTCAACCACATAATAGCTTTATTGATAGTGATCCATATGTCATATCAAATAACATAAGAAAGCAAATAGAATAGTTAGAATGTGATCCTCGTAAATAAAAGAAATAATGTCATGATGTCTGCAAATGCCTTTTAAAGGGAAATTATTGTGCACCTCAGTAGTGACTTAAGAGAGCATTGGTATTTCAACATAGTTTATATTATTTTTGTCATTTTTATTGAAACTGCTTTCTGCTTAATTGTTAATCTGTTTCTGTTGCTAGATTATAACTATCAATTACTATTTATCTATATGCCTCAAAAAAATATAACACAGCTATGCTTTTAAAACACTTTTCATTAAATCATTAATCAGGAATTAGGTATATGTACAGTGTGTGTATGTATTTGTGTATATACATACACACACACCACACACACACACACACACACACTTGTACACATGTTTACGAGAAACTTAATGAAGTTGAACATGTTTCCCAAAGTTGTGTGTCTAGTACAATAAGTAGTAGACTGAAGTTCAAGTCCATGTCTATCTGATACCAGACTCTCTTGAACTCTGGAGCACTGTGTCACGGAATCTTGAGCATCCAGGAGACAGCAGGGAAGGCTGGTGGTGGAGTCATGATAGCCCCAGATAACACAGAGGCTATCTTGTTTTGATTGGCTGCATGTGTGGGAAGAAGTATAGTCCCCTTCTATTTATTTAACAGTGAAGCAATATATTTCCATATACTATATCAAAGAGCACCTCCTATCCTCAAATACCTACAACTGAAACACCATGGGTATTTTGCCATCACATAATTTGAAAAATCTTTCTTTGACCTCTGTACTCTATAACATTTTTATCAGCCACACTCATCCATAGTTACCATCATGGACATATACACTTTTCAATTGGAAGAGAGTCATATTACGTTACAGAAGATCTGACTTCCTCATATTGTGAGCAAGGAAACAAACTGAGGTAAAGAGATATTTCCAAGTTCACATTATCACTTAGGAGTCAAATAAGACTTTTTACATAGCTGACTCCTTTCAAGAGCTCTTTCTTCACTTCTACTTCCTAAATTAAAATAGAAAGGAAACATTTACTTAGATTTTTCTTTGTACCACAAAGTTCTGATAATTTCCTTTTCTTCTTTCTAACATCAGTTTTCAAATACTTTTTCTAAAAAATGAGAAAAAATGTTATCATTGAGTATAATTTCATACTGAGAGAGCTTGCATGCCTTTTGAGATATTGTGACCAAATATACATTGAGTCTAAATGTTATTGGCTGACTTGTAATATAACCAACTGGGAATATAGTGACATAGGAATAAGCAGCATTCCTTTGCAACCTAAAATCACTGTGATGTGAAAAAATAAGTATTTTATCTACTCTGGAATAGGCATGCATAGACCTCTTTTAACAATAAATAGCACACTAGAATTTTATGGAGTATCACAGTTATCTGTGATTATTAAAAACATATAAAGTTAGAGGCAATTTAAACAATACAATTAAAAGCATTCTAATAGGTATATGTAGAACTCTGCAAAAGAAAAAGAAAGAGGCAGAGAAGGAGGATGAAGAATGATTGAGACTCTTTAAACTCTAATAAAATAATTGTAAACATTGACAATATTTAATGCTAAAAAACTTTTAAACAAATAAATTGATAGAACACTTCTATGATCAACATGTAGTTAGCTTGGAAATATAAGTTACGTATAATACAGTAAATGCTAAGTAAGACAAACCAAAAAAAAAAAAAGTTTTGGAAATCAAACACACCCATTTATCCTAATATACTTCTAAGTAACTGAGGGAATAATTAAATAAAAAACCAAATAAATAAAGTTGGTCCATATTTTTAATTCGATTTTCACAACTCAAATTCAACTTAAAAAATAAAAAATACAAACATGAGGCCGGGTGCTCTGGCTGACGCCTGTAATCCCAGCATTTTGGGAGGCCAAGGTGGGCAGATCAGGAGGTCAGGGGATGGATACTATCCTGGCTAACACGGTGAAACCCCGTCTCTACTAAAAATAGAAAAAATTAGCCGGGCGTGGTGGCGGTGCCTGTGGTCCCAGCTACTCGAGAGGCTGAGGTAGGAGAATGGTGTGAAACCGGGAGGTGGAGCTTGCAGTGAGCTGAGGTCGCATCACTGCACTCCAGCCTGGGGGACAGAGCGAGACTCCATCTCAAAAACAAAAAAACAAAAACAAAAACAAACAAAACAAAAAAACAAAAACATGATAGGGAACTGCTATTTCAGTTATAAGATAAACAATTCCGGTGTACTAAGATGAAGCATATGTGGGGATGAATGAGTTAATTAATTTGACTGTGGTAATCATTACACAGTGTATACATGTATGAAATCATCATGTTGTTTATTTCAAATACATACAATGTTTGTTTACCAAAAAATTAAAGTCACAATTATTCTTTTATATAGAAAAAGTATTAAATAATGCCATAAACTTGACAGTGTGTAAATTACTTTTTATTGTATAAAAATGATGAAATGATTTCTATATTCTTAGAATGCTTCAGTAAGGTCTATGTTTCTATAAATCTAAGCACATGTATTAAAAAATGGGAAACATTCTATTAGGCTGTAAAGTGTGAAAAGAAGAATAGTGAGAGATAAGTGGTGATAGAAATAGGAACAGGTCATTAGAGATTTCACGTACCTTGCTAAGGATTTCACAGATGGGAGGCCATAAAAGGATTTTCTTTACTGGATGAATGTATAATGTTAAGATTTTTGTTTTTAACAGATAATTTGCGGTGCTCCATGAAATATCAATTTAAGAGACATGAGGAAAAGGACAGTTCAAGGCCCCTACTAAGTACATGCCATAAGTAAGAAAAAAGAAGTCACAATGGGGATATATTAGGTGATGATTTGAAGGAGCTGGGGATAAAGGAGAGGAAGTACTAGATGAGTTCTGATGACAGTAACTGACATTAACTTAAAAGGAAACATTGAAGGAGATGCAGTTTAGTATAGTGTGGGAAACAGTATTTTTAGTTTGGGACTCTGCTAGTTTAGGGATACGTGTTGATCTTGTAAAAGAATATGTCTACAAGAGTCTGAGGTTCAAAAGAAGAAATTTACAATGTTGACAAAAAATTGATATCCATAAGCATATAAATCACGGTGGAAAACAGAGTAGTAAGAGTTTGTTCAAGGCAAACCTAGAGTGAGTAGATCAATAGAGAAGAAAGATTTCTATGCTACACCACTGAAAATTTAAGGGTTCATGTAGAAGATATTTTGGGATAAGGAGATCCAGGGGAAAGTAATCTCAAGGTAGCACAGGTAATCAAATTTCTTAATGATCACTCATTCCCCAAAAAGTAGGAATGTTCGTTATGTAATATTTTAAAAGAAAATTAATAAGGCTTTTGGGATTAATTCATATTTGGGTTTTGATAGGCAAGTAGGATGTAAAAGCAGGGCTTTGGTCTTCACATGATGAGCATAAATAATGAAGGTTTTAAAAGTTCAAATGATTTTTATTATGGAAGCCAGGGCATGAGAAACATAGGATATCATATCGAGAGTACATCCTGGATTTTTAAAATTATGATATGGAGTTATTTCAAGTAACAACAAGGAGTTTTATTGGTTTTAGTGTGAGTAATTTAGGGTGAGTAGACATGAAAAATTTTGAAATGTATTTACCTGTTTAAGTGACAAAGTATAATTGTACATATTTATGGAGTATAATTTGTTTTGATACAAATCCGTGTTGTGTAATGATCCAATAAGAGGTAGTCAGTGTATCCATCACCTGATGCATTTATCATTTATTTGTCGTGAGAACATTGAGGAGCCCCTCTTCTTGGAAATTTATAATGTACAATATTTTATGGTTAAATATAGTCACTCTACTGTGCAATAGAATGCCAGAATTTATTCCTTCTACCCATTTGTAAATTTGTTTCTCTTGAAAAACATTTTCTCATCCTCCTCTCCTCTTTTGCTTCCCTAGTCTCTGGTAACCACTGTTCTGTTCTTTGTTTCTACAGTATCCTCCATCTTTTTTTTTTTATTTAGATTCCATATATAAGCAATATCATGCAGTAGTTATTTGTGTTGCTGTATCTGGCTTATTTCATATAACATCATGTCCTCTTTGTTCATCCATGTTGTTGCAAGTGACAGAATTTAATTCTTTTTAATAGCTGAATCATACGACATTGTTCAGGTATTCCATATAATCTTTATACATTCATCTGTTGTTAGATGCTCAGTTTGATTATGCATCTTGCCTATGGTGAGTAGTGCTGCAATAAACATGTCACTGCAGATATCTCTTCAATATAGTGATTTATGTTTTTTGTATATAGACCAGATCCAGGAGTGGAATTGCTGGATCATATGGTAGTTCTATTTTTAATTTTTTGGGGGAAATTCCATACTGTTTTCCATAATGCATTTACTAGTTTACAGTACCATGAACAGTGTGTAAGTATTCCCTTCTCTCTACATGTTCTCTAACACTGGTTTCCTTTGTCTTTTACTTAATAGACATTCTACCTGGAGAGAGATGGTATTTATTTAAATTTTAAGTTGTAGTTGCCTGACGATTAGCAATGTTGAGCATTTTTCATATTTGTTGGCCTTTTTCTTGTATTATTTTTAGAAATGTGTATTAAGGTCTTTTGTCCGTCTATTTTTTATTGTTGAGTTGTTTAAGTTCTTTACATATTCTGGATTTTAACTCTGGTCAGATAAATTTTTGCAAATATTTTCTGCTGTTTTGTATGTTGTTTCATCACTTAGTTAATACTTGCCTTTGCTGTAAAAACCTTTTTTTGCTTGATGTAATTCAGTTGGTATATTTTTGCTTTTGTTACCTGTCCTTTTGAAGTCTTATTTAAAAATTTCTTGCCTAGCCCAATGTCAGGAAGCATTTCCTCTTTCTTTCTTTCTTTTCTTTCTTTCTTTCTTTCTTTCTTTCTTTCTTTCTTTCTTTCTTTCTTTCTTTCTTTCTTTCTTTCTTTCTTTCTTTCTTTCTTTCTTTTTCTTTCTCTTTCTTTCTTTCTTTCTTTCTCTTTCTTTCTTTCTTTCTCTCTTTCTTTCTTTCTTTCTTTCTTTCTTTCTTTCTTTCTTTCTTTCTTTCTTTCTCCTTCCTTCCTTCCTTCCTTCCTTCCTTCCTTCCTTCCTTCCTTCCTTCCTTCCTTCCTTCCTTCCTTCCTTTCTCTCTTTTCTCTCTTTTCTCTCTCTCTCTCTTTCTCTCTCTCTCTTTTTCTTTCTCTTTCTTTCTCTCTCTCTCTTTCTCTCTTTCTTTCTTTCTTTCTCTTTCTTTCTTTCCTTGTTTCCTTCCTTGTTTCCTTCCTTCTTTCCTTCCTTCTTTTCTTTTCTCTCTCTCTCTCTCTTTCTTTTGGATGGATGTGGCTCCATTGCCCAGGCTGGAGTGCAGTGGCATGATCTTGGTTTACTGCAATTTCTGTCTCCCAGTCTCCAGCAATTCTCCTGCCTCAGTCACCCAAGCAGCTGGGGTTATAGTCGCATGCCACTACACCTGGTTAATTTTTGTATTTTTTGTAGAGAAGGGGTTTCACCATGTTGTGCATGCTGGTCATGAGCTGCACTGAAGCGTTGAATTCATTTTGAGTTTACTTTTGTATATCCTGAAAGGGAGTGGTCTATTTTTGTTCTTCTTAATGTGAGCATCCTTTTTTTTCCCAGCACAATTTATTGAAGAGATTATTTTTTCCCCAATGTTCTCGGCAACTTTGTTGAAAATCAATTGGCTGTAACTGGGTAAATTTATTTCTTGGCTCTATTTTGTTCTGTTGGTTTATGTGTCTGTTTTTATACCAACAGCATGCTGTTTTGGTTTTTGTAGCTTTGTAGCATATTTTGAAGTCAAGTGGTATGATATTGTTAGCTTTTATCTTTGCTCAGAATTGCTTTGGCTATTTGGGGTCTTTTGTGATTCCATATGAATTTATTTTTTGTTTCTGTGAATAATGTTAGTTGTATGTTGATAGGCATTGCATTAACTTTGCAGATCACTTTCGGTGGTATGGCCATTTTAACGATATTAATTCTTCCAGTTTATGAATGTGGAATATCTTCCAACTTAATTCTGTCATCTTCAATTTCTTTCATCAAAGTTTTACAGTTTTCAACGTACACATCTTTCATCTCCTTGGATAAGTTTATTCTTAGCTATCATTTTTTGTAGCTATTGGAAATGAAATTATTTTCTTGATTTCTTCTTTAGATACTTAATTATTAGCCTATACAAATGCTACTCATTTCTGAATGTTGATGTTTGTATCCTGCAACTTAACTGAATTTGTTTATTAGTTCTAACCGTGTGTGTGTGTGTGTGTGCATGTGCGTGTGTGTCTGTGTGTGTAATCTTTAGGGTTTTATATGTTTAAAATCATGTCATCTGCCAACAGGGACAATTGACTTCTTTGTTTTCAATTTGGATATCCTTAATATTTTTTCTTTTGCCTAATTGTCCTGGTAGGACTTCTAGTACTATGTTGAAAAGAAGTGGTGAAAAGTTAGCATCCTTGTCTAGTTCCTATTCTTAGAGTGAAAGCTGTAGACTTTTTCCCCATTCAGTGTGATGTTAGCTGTGGATTTGTCCCATATGGCCTTTAATGTGTTATTTGCCATTTATACCTAATTTGTTGATAAGTTTTTGTCATGAAGGAATGTTGAATGTTGCCAAATTCTTTTTCTGCCTCTATTGAAATGATTATATGGATTTTTGTCTTTCTATTGAAGTGGTTTATCACTTTTAATGATTTATGTAAAGACATTCTTGCATCTTGGAATCAGGTTCACCTGATCCTGGTGCATGATCTTTTTAATGTGCGATTTATATTCAAGGTGGTTATTGATAGATAAGGAGTTATTCCTGCCATATTTTTTAGTTGTTTTCTGGTTCTTTTATAGATTAATTGTTTCTTTCTTACTCTGTGTCTGTTTGCTTCAGTAGCTTGGTGGGTTTCTGTGGAGCTAGCTTTGTTTCCTTTCTCTTTGTTATTTATGTATCTGCTTTAACTTCTTTCTCTGTGGTTACTATTGTGCTAACATAAAATCTTGTGGCTAAAATGGATTATTTTAGGTTCATAGCAACTTGACTTTGGTCACATAGAAATACTCTACAATTTTTCCCTCTTCTCTACAATTAATAATTTTTTTGCTCTAATTTACTTATTTATCTGTTGTGTGTTCCTTAGCCACTAATGGGAGCTATTGCTTTTAAGCATTTTTACTTTAATCCTTCATACTGGAGGATTGAAAGATTTACACTGCACTCTTACTTCACTGGGCTGTTCTAACATTGATTTATACATTTATCTTTATTGGTGGGTTTCATACTTTCATGTGTTTTGTGATAATAATTATTGCTCTCATGTTTCTCATTGTAGCACTCTTGAGTGTTCCCTATAAGGCCAGTCTTGTGATTGGCCTTGACTATAAGGCCAATCTTGCAGGCTAGGAGACAATGGGATGATATATACAAATTGCTTAAGGTAAAAGAAACTGTTTGCGAAGAGTACTATTTCTATGAAAACTATCCCTCAGAAATGAAGGAAAAGTAAAGACCTTCCCAGACAAGTAAATTTGTTTCTCATAAATTTGTTTGAGTTCTTCGTAGGTTGTGGATATTAGCCCTTTGTCAGATGAGTAGATTGCAAAAATTTTCTCCCATTCTGTAGGTTGCCTGTTCATTCTGACTGCATGTTCTCACTCATAGGTAGGAATTGAACAATGAGATCACTTGGACTCTGGAAGGGGGACATCACACACTGGGGCCTATTATAGGGAGGGGGGAGGGGGCAGAGATGGCATTGGGAGTTATACCTGATGTAAATGACGAGTTGATGGGTGCTGATGAGTTGATCAGTGCAACACACCAACATGGCACAAGTATACATATGTAACAAACCTGCATGTTGTGCACATGTACCCTAGAACTTAAAGTATAATAATAATTTTAAAAAAATCTTGTCTTCAAAATCAGAAATTCTATCTTCTGCTTGATCTAGTCTGTTCTTGAAGCTCTCAGTTGTATTTTTTATTTCCTTCATCGAATTCTTCAACTCTAAGATATTTTTAATTTCATCTTTCTCTTTGTTGAATTTCTCATTTAGACCGTAAATTGTTTTCTTGATTTCAGTGAATTATTTGTTTGTATTCCTTTGTATCTCATGAAATTTCCTTAAGGTCATCATTTTGAATTCCTTTTCAGACATTCTGTGAATGTCCTTTTTCTTTGGGCTCTGTTACTGGAGACTTATTATACTCCTTTGAAGCCATCATGTTTCCTTGCCTTTTCATGTTCCCTGTTTCTTTACATTGATATCATAACTTTTTTAGGGGAAGAATTTTTCCTATGGATGGGTTCTTAGGTGTCGATTAGTTATGGTATGTTGGTTTTGGTTCTGGCTAGTGTCTGTGGCCTCTGTGCAGTTTCTTTGGCTATAATTCTCATTAGCAATGTCTGCAATTGACTCAGTAGGTTAGGCTACACAAGTTTGTGATGGTGGTGACACAGTATTGCTTGTGGGGAGAGTATCAGGTTAATCATCAGACCAGACATATGTAGGTATAGAGGCCTAACAGGCTGTCTGGTGGCTTCTCCGGGGAGGCAGTGGCTGCTACCAGGCTGGCTGTTGAGCTGTGCTCATGAATGTGTGAGTGTGACCTGCTGGGAGATTGTGCAGCTGTCTGTCCAGGGAGTTGGGGTCACTGCAAGATTGGAGGTCTGCCCAGTGTGGGTGGACTGGGCACAGAAGGTCTGGATGGCTTCATGGCACTCTGTCCAGAGAGTCAGAATTGCTGTCATACGGACTATTGGGATAAGTAAACGTACATGCAGGCATATCTGGACCAGGTGGCTCTTTGGCAATCTATTAAAGTAGACAGGTCCACTAAGGGACTGGCTGCTGAGCCAGGTGTGAGTGTTTGCAGGCACGGTGGATTCAGGTGGCTCTGCAATGATCTGGTGGGTGGGGGCATAGGGAACCACAGGGCTGACTATTGAACTGGATGTGGATGTGTGCTGGTTTGCCAGGTTGTCCATGGGCTGTGTGCAACAATGAGTGCACATGGACAAGTCATTCCGCTGGCTATTTAGCAGCTTCTCTGTGTTGCAAGTTCAGTTGTTCCCTGGGGGAATGAGGGTGGTGCCATGTGGGTTCAGACGTTGAGATCTTGGCAATTCCATCTGGCCTAGGCTCCAGGTATCCAGAGTTGTAGTGCTGTAGGCACCTGTGTGAATGTGGTAGAGTGACAGTGGTGTCTCAGGAATGGGAAGTCAGTTGAAACTGATCCCTAGGACAGAATGTACTTTAGAAATGGGTCTGGTTTAAAGATGGTGCTGTGCTGTAGCAGTTTAGGTTTCAGGGGTATGGGCTCCTAAGTTGACCACCTACTCTGAAGCGATGCAGCTCCTGGCTACTCTTCAAACTGGATTCAGGGCCTGTGTCGACTGGGGGCTCTCTTATAGTAAACATTGCTGGTATTTTGTGGCAGTAGTGATGACCACTGGAGATCTGTTTACCTTTTCCCTGTAAGACAAAATCCTCCATGATGCTGAGGTGATCCTTGTAGGTGAGACAATATGGCAGACGCAGAATGCCTCCATCCCCTCTCTATGGCGTTATCTTGGGCTTCTGTGACACACAGAAGGAAAATGATGTTACTGAGTGTGCAACATGTAATGAAGTGTTGGTGTAACTACAGGGAAGGGAAGATGAACCAAAATAGCATGGAAGAAGCTATCTCTATAGATCATGAAATGGATAAAACTTTTAGTGTGATTTGAGGAATGATGATACCACTTGACCTTCAGTTTCTTAATGAAACTCTGGTATCAATTGTGAGCTTAGACACAGTCTAATTAAAAAATAATTGTGATATATGTATCTTGGTGTTAAGACTAAAATTTATAAGTGCTGACATGGAAAAATATTAACATTCTGTTTGCCTTTCGGGCAGATACATTTGCTGTTTAGTGCATTTTGCTAATTGAATTAAATTAATACAACTTAATTAAATTAATTCATTTTTAAGGCTATAAACATATATAAAGGAGGATATGTGGAGCCTACAGTTCTTTTATCAGTAGACTCCTGTTGGAGACTTCAGTATTACCAAATTATTCTGTGATTTTAACATGGTTAATTTCTTATATTCACCTCAAAGTCTAACAACTGAACTAGAGTAAGTTAGTATAACTGAGAAATAAATAACTCTTGAAAATTTGTTTCCATCTAACATCATTCCATTGTATGCTTTTTATGGTAATTATTTACATAGTTAATTATACTGATGAACAGAAAGTTGAGTTTCATAGTTATATATCTATACATATAAGGGAAAATTACTAAACAGAAATCAGTGATTATAACATTGTACTTGCTGACAAACCAGTAAAGTCTGAGGTATCCTGTATCATGCACTTATAACACACACTTTTAACTAATTTTCAAAGTGTTTAAAAAGTTTTTAATGAACTGTGGGCTGATAATGTTTTCTCCAGCCTCATCAGAGCATAGAACAGGCAGAAATATATTGAAGAAGAGCTGTGGAACTGTGCTGTTCAAACCAGTAACCACTCACATGTGTGTACTGAATATTTGAAATATGTCCAGACAGTCTGCATTGAGAGATGATGAAAGTGTCAAATTCACACTGCATCTTCGAGACTTAGTATAAAAAATGTAAACGTGTCAGTATTTTTAAAAATACCAATTGCATGTTGAAATGGTTGAAATGTGTTTGACATATTGCATTAAATGAAATGTATTGTTAAAATTAATTTCACTGGCTTCATTTTATTTTGTAAAAAGTGATTTGAAAATTTAAAATTGTATAATAGCTCACATTATATTTTTATTGGATGATGCTTCTGAAGAGGGTGGACCAGCATCAAATAAATTAGGTAGATAGTGTTCTAGTATTCTTTGTTTTGATAGGCTGTATTTTGCATACAGTTACTCCAAGTGAAGTCTTAAGAATCTACTATGTTTTCACACATAACATCAGTTTTCTTCTATAATATCACATGTAACATCACATATTATCAGATAATATAATAGATTGCCCTCAGTTGTAATATTTTATTCACTTCTCTGTCTCCTGGGTCTGGTTAGACTCCTCATGCTGAATGGAATAGTTGTTCACACTGCTGCCTTGATAATGACAAAATAGTTTGAATAGGAATAGGTACCGCATATTTCTATACATACTCTGTGTGGTACTAGTGATAATATTATTGTGATATTTAAGCATGTGCTGGCATAGGTGCAGACAATGAAGAATTCATAGTGATTTATTCCTGGAAGATATGCTGCCAGAAGAGATATTGTCATCACAAAGGTCCTGTTTTTATTTTTACTCCCCCATCTCTGCATCCATCTTGTCCTTTTTGTTTTGAAGTAAGTAGTTATGAACTACATGCAAACACAAAAAAATCATGTGAGTTGCTTGAAAAATTGGCAAATGTAATAATGAATTTTATTTTTGCCATTTTCCACTATGGACAAGGGTTATGAAACAAATTTTTCTTTGCCTTCTGTTTTTTATTTACTTCTAAATTTCAAAAAAAAAAAAAAAAGAAAATTGAGAGAATCTACTAAAATAAATGAATCATTCTGCAGAAAGCTTTCAGCAGTCTACAAAGACACTGAGTACTTTCTTCTCAACATACACCGACTAATTGAAACATAACCCAAATAATAACAAATACACTGCCTTTTCACAGGATGTCATGTTGGGACAAATTGCTCCAATTAATAAAGTGAATTACCACACACCAGAGAATCTCAGTTTTTATGTCAGATACATCAGGAACAAGAAAAAAAAGGGAGGCAGAGGAAGTAACCAAGTTCAGAATAATAGTTTTCTTTTTTAAAATGCCTATTACAGAAACAGCAAACATTAATTAGTATGAAATAGCAACTGTATGTATCTAGTAAAATTATAAATATTCCTAATGTGTTATATGGACACATTGCCCTCTTTATAAAATTAGCATAGTTTGCTGAAAAAGTACTATTTTCAGTCATAATACCTTGCTCAAGAAAAAAGAAATAGTCTTAACTGATTTCTGCAAGGAAATGATGAGATTTAGTGATGAGAGAAGTCAACTCAACAAACAAACAAACAAACAATTCTCCAAGTTCCTACCTGCCGAGCTGGGAAGAAATTCATTCCCAGCCTGTGTCCTCCCATCTTCTCTGAACTCTTAAAATAATCCTGTGCTTAAGTAGGGTCAAATAACAGGATAGATAGCAGGTCAATTATTTCTTCGGCTATGAGATACTGCTTTACATATTTGGTTCCTGCCTTCGATTCTTTCTTTGTATTTATTTTTTAATTTTTTTTAAATTTTATTTATTTATTTATTATTATTATACTTTAAGTTCTAGGGTACATGTGCATAACGTGCAGGTTTGTTACATATGTATACTTGTGCCATGTTGCTGTGCTGCACCCATCAACTCGTCAGCATCCATCAACTCGTCATTTACATCAGGTATAACTCCCAGTGCAATCCCTCCCGCCTCCCCCTTCCCCATGATAGGCCCCGGTGTGTGATGTTCCCCTTCCCGAGTCCAAGTGATCTCATTGTTCAGTTCCCACCTATGAGTGAGAACATGCGGTGTTTGGTTTTCTGTTCTTGTGATAGTTTGCTAAGAATGATGGTTTCCAGCTGCATCCATGTCCCTACAAAGGACACAAACTCATCCTTTTTGATGGCTGCATAGTATTCCATGGTGTATATGTGCCACATTTTCTTAATCCAGTCTGTCACTGATGGACATTTGGGTTGGTTCCAGGTCTTTGCCATTGTGAATAGTGCCGCAATAAACATACGTGTGCATGTGTCTTTATAGCAGCATGATTTATAATCCTTTGGGTATATCCCCAGTAATGGGATGGCTGGGTCATATGGTACATCTAGTTCTAGATCTTTGAGGAATCGCCATACTGTTTTCCATAATGGTTGAACTAGTTTACAATCCCACCAACAGTGTAAAAGTGTTCCTATTTCTCCACATCCTCTCCAGCACCTGTTGTTTCCTGACTTTTTAATGATCGTCATTCTAAGTGGTGTGAGATGGTATCTCATTGTGGTTTTGATTTGCATTTCTCTGATGACCAGTGATGATGAGCATTTTTTCATGTGTCTGTTGGCTGTCTGAATGTCTTCTTTTGAGAAATGTCTGTTCATATCCTTTGCCCACTTTTTGATGGGGTTGTTTGTTTTTTTCTTGTAAATTTGTTTGAGTTCTTTGTAGGTTCTGGATATTAGCCCTTTGTCAGATGAGTAGATTGCAAAATTTTTCTCCCATTCTGTAGGTTGCCTGTTCACTCTGATGGTAGTTTCTTTTGCTGTGCAGAAGCTTTTTAGTTTAATGAGATCCCATTTGTCAATTTTGGCTTTTGCTGCCGTTGCTTTTGGTGTTTTAGACATGAAGTCTTTGCCCATGCCTATGTCCTGAATGGTACTACCTAGGTTTTCCTCTAGGGTTTTTATGGTATTAGGTGTAACATTTAAGTCTCTAATCCATCTTGAATTAATTTTCATATAAGGAGTAAGGAAAGGATCCAGTTTCAGCTTTCTACTTATGGCTGGCCAATTTTCCCAGCACCATTTATTAAATAGGGAATCCTTTCCCCAGTTCTTCTTTCTCTCTGGTTTGTCAAAGATCAGATGGCTGTAGATGTGTGCTGTCTTCGATTCTTATGGCGCTTCTGGGGGCCTCTTAGGAGCCTCTGATGCCTTTCGTTTCTCTTACTTTATACTGGATAGTCCTGTTGGTCCCGCCTTCCTAGTTCTGTGCAAGTGGGGATGTGGCTCTTTGAATCTTTGCCCTTCCTTCTTCTACCTCCTCCCCACGTTTAGGAAAAACTCAAACAGGGCCCTAGTTTTAGAGCTTCAGTCCCTTCTATGCCCCACCTTTTAGGCTGACAATTTAAGGAGGTAGAGGGTTGTCAGGTCCCCTAAGACTTAAAATAAAGCAAATATGGCTTATTTGTTCTGTGATGAGATGTTAACACAGATATTTATTTATTTATTCTATTCTGTAAGTTATTCATATTTCAAACTCAAAGTAAAATACTTTTTCCTGTATCCTGTTCTTAATAAAACTGTTTCAAGTTATTTAACGTACACATCATCAAAGACACATTTAGTAAGTGCTGCATATCGTGCTAGGGACTCCATAGACATGAGTTCGTTATGTTTTGTAGCACTTGTGGATATCTGTTTTTATTTATTTATTTGTTTAGTTAGTTTTGAGATGCAGTCTCCCTTTGTTGCCCAGGCTGGATTGCAGTGGCATTATCTCAGCTCACTGCAACCTCTGCCTTCAGGGTGCAAGCGATTCTCTTGCGCCAGTCTCTTGCATAGCTGGGATTACAGGCATGCACCACCATGTCCGGCTAATTTTTTGTATTTTTAGTAGAGATGAGGTTTCACCATGTTGGCCACTTTGGTCTCGAGCTCCTGAACTCAGGTGATCTGCCCACCTCGCCCTCCTAAAGTGTTGCGATTACAGGCATGAGTCACCACTCGCGGCCTTGTTATTATTATTTTAAGTTTATAGGTGACATAATGGCGACCTACAAACTTGGAAAGACTTGCTACTTCTGTGTACTGGAGCTGGAATTTCACAGCAAGATTTTCTCAATCCAAAAGTGTTTATTATGATTTTCCCTGTTACTTAGTCTTACTTGACTTCATTTTATTGAACAAAATAAAAATATATTTTCCCCAGAGTTGTGTAACTAAAAATGTATCAGATTTGCGTTTCTGACTGTTATGAATTAACCTGCCCACTGTCTCTTCCATAAGCTTTTGGTTGCATTTTGTCTGTTTTCTTTCATCTGTAAGTGGGCAAATTAACATTCAGATTTATTTTCCTAAATCTTAAAATGGAGGTTACATTAAAAATGAAATTTCATATGAAGTGAATACAATATACATGTATTCCTCTATATTGAGGGAAAAACTCTTCCAAAGATAACCAGTAAATCCCTAGTATATTAGGATGATTTTATGCGTTAAAACAAATCTTCATCATATTTGAACGCTTGGAGTCAGTCATATGGTGATGGCTCTCCCAGAATCTGCAATGCATCAGGTTTTCATAGTCAACAAAATTATTTCAAACTTTAAAATTTGTGTTATTTAAAAGGATTTAACATTTCAGTTATTCCAATTTATTTTAGGCTCTCTTCAAATTTACTGAGAGATAACATCCAGGGCCTTGGGAACACACTTCTTGAGTTATATAATTATATAAGTCTGGCATATTATTCAAGAACATTAGGGAATATCCTCAAAGGAAGAGTTTTCTCAGCGTTAGTGTCAGAAGGTTTGCAAAATGCAATGCTTTTTTTCAGGTTTAATAAGCATGCTTGATAACTATGGAAGCTCATCTATTAATAAATGAGACTTACAGCAATAACTAGAAAAGCACTATTAAGTTAAATCTTCCAGAAGATAGGAATGCAGAATAGTCATTTAAACCATCTGATTGTCTTCAGAATCATCTTAATTATTCATTAATTATAATGCACAAGAATCATATGATCTTTTAGCTCACTTGTATAGTTTTGTGCTGAATATATTTTAGGGTGTTTGGAGACCATTTAGGTTGTGATATTACAAAACAAGATATTCAGTCTCAAATTATGGAAAGAATTCAAATGAAGCCAACCTTTGAGCAGACTGAAATATTCACGTTTGATGTTTTCCTGAGTCATTCTTTGGGGTCATATTCCAGGCCTGTGTTTTACCTTATTTACAAACATATACACTGTAATAAATATATTTAAAATATCTGACGTGGCTAACAGATTTATGTAACAATGCATAGGCAATTTGAATATTATATTTATTGCCAACTGTGTATATTTTTGGTCCTTTTAGCAGGGCAGAGACAATATTCTCTAGATGCAAATTTAAAGTTAAATGAGTCTGAATGTTGGAAAAAATAAATTGATTTAAAAGTAAATATTTTTTCCCAAAAATTTGCTTTAAAAATATTTATATAAATTTCAATATCATTGTGTAGCATTTTACATATGTATGTATTTTAAAATATCTTTAAAATGTGTAAGTTGCTTCAAAATTTGTACTGTTTCAGTTGAATTTAAGAAAATAATATTTGCTGATACTTTACTATAAGCTTGGCCCTGTCTAATCCCTACAATCCCTTTCCATACTCATCCCATACCCATTCCTGAGTTGCATATCATTCTCAGGATACAGATGAGGACTCTAGCTCAAGATAATTAATTCATGAATGCAGAAAACAGTTATAATTACTTAAAAATCAAATGCTTATATATAATTGAAATAAAAGCAGTGATATCTTTGTTGTTCCACTAAAAACGTTCATTTTCCAAAGTTCTATTTGATCTGAAAGGGAATTAGAATAGCAGCTTTGAAAATAACTTGGGTGAATATCTTCATGTGTCATTTGTGTTACCTGGAATTGCTTCCGTTTAATCATGGCAGTGCTTCTCATAGTCAGAAGCTGTGCTTTTGGGGAGAGGAGACAGTGTGCTCTTTTAATGGCTGTTCTCCAGATTCTATGAAATTTATGTGAAAAATTGATTGTTCAAACAAAATCTTCTCTTTTTCTGACCCTCTCCCATAACAACTAAAAAAAGTGGAGTGTGATACAGAAAAATGAATGAATAAATAAATACATAAATAAATAAGGACGCTATGCCTTTCAGTGAGTGTTTCATCGTAGGCACATCACTTAGTATCTCTGATGATCTCCAGGTTGCTTTTGTTTTTGTTTTTGTTTTTGTGTGTTTTATTTTTCATCTATAAACAAAGCCTTTGGATTAGAGCAGTGCTTTTTCACTTTGTTAAAGCAGTACAGCTCTATCATTCAAATAAAGATTATAGGTGGGATTTGACATGTATAAACAGAGATGTAAGTTAAATTTTGTTGGAATAAATTTTTATTGTAAGTTTCATTTCACAACATTCATTTATTACAAGGACACTAAATGAAACCCTGAATTCATTTTAATGAACATAAAATATTTGAAATCTAAGTTTGTGGTAGACAGACAAGTTGTTCTATTAAGATTGGATTCTAGTTTATTTCTGTATTCTACATTTGTTATAGAAAATCCTGACACTTTTTTAAAACTTTTTTTTTATAAGCTTAGCTTTCTTCTATTTCAGGACACTACAATTAATCTAGAAATTTGGTGGGGGGAAGGTACTATAAAAGTTGTACATCAAAATCTAGTTCCAAATAATATAAATTACTAACATCCTTTTAAAAATTTTTCCCAAGTGAAGGGGAGTAATGATAGCATTTAAAAGGAGGATTAATTCTCTATGTTATGCAGAAAATGCTTTTAAAATATTTTATATTATAGTCAGTATTGTGTTGGTCATTGTTTAATAAGAGGCTCTTCAAATAAACAAGTAAATCAACAAGGCTGAATTTATAGTGTTTACCAATTTCTGTGGTGTAAATACTGTTGGTGTAGCTGATTTCAAGCTACTGCCAGGAAGTCACTGAAACAGAGGTTGAAAAATAACGTATCCAGTTAGCTCTCTCTTGCTGATTTCTAGCTATCTCCAGTGCAATGTCCAATTAACTGATATGGTTTAAATTTGTAATATAAAACACCTTAGATACCTTGGATTTTTGTTTGATAATAAATAATGCTTTCAAAAGAGACATTAATTTTTGTGCCTGTGGTATTGAAACTTGAAGCTTCAATCTCATTCCTGATACATTATTACATTTTTAAGTATGATGATGTGTTAGTGGAAATATTTGTTTGGTTAAAAAAATCAGCAAAGCATACACACTGCTGCTCCAATGCTTAAAAAATGTTAATGTGAATTTTTCTTTTAGGAAAATAGAATATGATCTTTCTCATCACTTCAAGTATCTGTAACAATACCTTACTTCAGGCTAACAAACACAATTTGATTCAAATTAAAGTTCTAAAACTTCTTGATTTTTTGATTTTCAATAACAGAAAAAAAATTGCCTTACCAAATTCACAGTTTACTAATTATATTAAGCATCTTCTTAACAGCTAGTGTTTATGTAACATGCCATGATGATATGAACTCATTTTTAGTCTCTAGTCCTAAAATTTTCTTGCCATTACTTCTGTACCTTCAGCACTGAAATTTCACACTTTTTCTAATATAATCTGTGGTATGTTAAAAACAGATCTAAAATATATACTTTTTCTTGATTTATATGTCAAATGTTTAATGTATATGCCAACTTGAGTTTCTTAAAATAAGGAAAAAACATATAGTTAAATTATAAGTATCTAAATATTCACCTAATAAGCTATAAATAGTTTCTTAAATCTTAGCCTTTTAACTAATCAAAACATTTCTCTTGGCTTGCATTCTTAAACATCAGAATTAATAGTACTTTTGTAGTATCTTGCTAATGAACTTATCTGTTCCATTATCAATAACATAGGAAATTTTCCCTAGACAGTGCGCAGTCCTCCCTCATGGGTACTGCAGTCACTTCTTTGGATGTGCATTTCCATTTTCAGATTGAAATTATACGTGCATGAATTTTGATAATATTAAAGCCCTTCGCCTTAAGCTATAGACAATTGAGGGGCTAGTATTTGTTCTACTGTGCTCCACCTCAAAATAATGATATAATTTGATAGCAACCGTTGAAATACTGTCAATACTTCATTAAATAAATAAAACAGAGAATTGGTAATTTTTATTACCATACAAAGTGGTTTCTATGCAAAAAAAAACTATTGCTGGATTTATCTTCAGGACACTTTGTGTTTTTACCACCATGCAAAGTTCATTTCGTATCCTTCTATCAGTGTCTTCATCATTGTTTAAAGAATCATTTGGTGCCAGCAAAACAAAGTTTTTCATTTCGTCATGATCCTGGCATGTCTTATATTCACGATGAAATTTTCTTACACATTTCTCCTTTGAAACAGTTTGCTCTTTTAAAGGTGATTATTTCACTTTTTTAAAAAATAAATGACTCATATACCATATTTTATTTGTTATACAAGTCCCCCTAACATGTGTGTCGTGGTCAGTGATGCCTGAGGCCAGTCCATGGGTGGTAAAATAATTTAGCAAGACAGGAATACATTTTAAAAGGCAGATTGATTAAAGAAAAAAATACAATGCCAGGGAGCAATGGTCAAGACAGCAGAACCAAGGCTGTCTGCTGTCTGCAAACAAGAATGGGGCTGGAGAAGGAGTTTTATAAGGTCCTGCTGCCTGAGCTGAATGCTTGCAGACACGATGCTTCAGCACAGGTGGGCTCTGAGTTGAGTGCCTGTAACAGGACGCTTGGGCGCTAATGAGTCATTTGCAGTTCACCCTATTTCTTGGAACATTCGCTCCTGTTTATTCCATCGAAGCCCATTTTACAATTTGTCTTTTAACTCCCTAGGGCTCCACAATACACATGCTGAAACACCATAATATATGCCAATTTCAATAAGCAATGTTTTGTATATTTAATTTTGGGTAGGAAAATTATTGGCTTTGGTAATATATATATATGTGTGTGTGTGTGTGTGCGCGCGCGCGCGTGTTTCTCTCTCTGTGTGTGTGTGTGTGTAAAATGCAGACCATGTTATTCATAAAAAAGGCAGCAGCAAATGATCATTACTGATTTTAATTAAATGGTGATTTTGAATCACTGGCTCGTAAAATCGTTCCTCCATGGGAGTATCTCCTGAATATGGGTATTTATGAAGTGTCCGTGCTTAAAATTACTTTTTAAAGGATTGAATTAAAGTATAATATCACAAAAATGCTAGAATTATCCAGACAGCTGTTTTCTTTTTTCAAGAACAAATGTTTATTTATGTTTTATTTATATTTTTAGTCATATCCTAGGCATTGTAGCTTAGTGATTTATTCACGGGGTGGCACCTTCTAAATGCACATTAAGGGTTTAAACTTTTTGTCTTTCTTATTCCCATGGAAAGGTTGGGAGGAGGGTTTAGGTAGCTGATTCCAAGGTTTTCCCCTTGCCTTTCTAGAGTGCTGGTGCCAGAGGTCAAATTCAACTCAAGATATTCAACCTTCTGGCTAAATCATAGCTAACCAGCCCCTCATTTCCAACATATTCTTTTCTCTCAGGGGAAGATTTGTTCCTTTTCCAACATCATTCTCTTTCCTACTTTCTTTTCCATGTTTTAAAAGTGCTCCTGCCCAGGATCGAGCTTTGCTAGAAAATATCCCTTCTCTCATATTTGGACTGCTTTCCACGTGCTACGATGGGATTTGATCTCCAGTCTGTCAGTTTCTTGTTAGGATTTGCAACTTGCCAGGTTTCCCCATATTTCAGGCTGCCTTTCTAACCATTCCCTTGTATATTTTTAAAGCACATAAAAATTTGGTGCTCTTTTTCCTTACCTCAGAACATTTTGATTTTTTGTCAGTGAATCATTTCAGTCATTTCTTAATTTGTTGACTGCATGATCTTGATCCTTCTAGCAATAGTTTTCTATCCTTTAGTCTTTCCCTGATTTTCCCCCAACTCCAAATGCAACTCTACAATTTCCTCACGTTTATTTTTGGCATTCTATGTGGTGTTTCCCTGATCTCTGTCCGTTCTTACCTTGGCCATTTACTTTATTATCTGTTCTCTCCCTGGAAGCAAACAAGACGAGAATAAACATAATCTATTTGTACTTTCTTATATTTAGGAGTTTAAGCATTTTAGTCTTAATAGGAAAATTATTGTTACATTATTTAGTGCTATATCCATCTTCCAAATTTATAATTTGCTTTGTAAGTATTCTATAATAAGTATATCACTTACCACACTTCATAGAAATTTTTCCTTATAAAAATGATTCATTTTCTTAGTAAAGCAAATGATATTACATATTCAAATATCAATGAAATGCCAGTAGCATATGCATATATTCACTGATGTAATGACCAACCCCTATAATTTCTTTTTATCATCTCTGTTTCAATACACTGAATTTGTATACACACACACACACAACACAAACACACACACACATATATACATAACCAATATGATCTTCCTTATTTGGTATTTATAGGTTTGTTGTAGATTGGCTAGAAGGAATGGTCACTTTTCTTCAAAGAGTTTCTAACTTATCAGTCATTCAATATCATTCAGAAACACTCATAATTGAAATTATAGTTATAAAGTTAACCTGGTATTTGGACCTAGTTTCCTTTGTTCTTGATATCCTTTGGTGTTTAAAATACTAACATGAACAGAAGATAAAGCCATTATGGTTGTCATCTTTTTATCCTAATGTTTTTCATTTGCTTGTGTGGTATATGAGTGAGACTAGCATTCTACCTCTATACTTTGAATTTTTTAATGCTGAGTAGTGTAGTGTATTAGTCTGTTCTTACATTGCTATAAAGACTTACCAGACACTGGGTAATTTATAAAGAAAAAAATGTTTAATTGACACACTCTTCCACATGGCTGGGTAGGCCTCAGGAAACTTACAATGATGGCAGAAGGGGAAGGGGAAGCAAAGCACGTCTTACATGGCAGCAGGAGAGAAAGAGAGAAGGTGGAAACACCACACAGTTTTCAAAGAACCAGATCTCCTAAGAACTCTATCAGAAAAACAGCATGGGGGAAGTCTACCTACATGACTTAATCACCTCCCACCAGGCCCCTCCTCCCAAACCTAGGAATTATAATTCATGATGAGATTTGGGTGGAAACACAGCCAAACCCTATCAAGTAGCTAATGAAATTCATAGAGATGCAAAATAGAAAATGTTCCTTTCCGTTTTCATACGTGCCTTACATAAACTTATGGGCCAGGATTAACCGCTTCCCTATTCCTCTTTTTGCTCTATCTATAGTATGAGGTACAACAGGTTAAGTATTAAAAAAAATTTAGATACACCCACTAGAGTGATAGACATTTTTATGTCTTTTTGGTATTTAAAGTTCATGTACCTGATTTTCCCTAAACACATGTGTTAGGATCGTGTATTTCCAGATGACTAGCAAACATTTATACTGTGCCATGAAAAAAGGAGGAAGAATATAGAACTCACATCTTGAAAAAGCATAGATGCTGGTTCAATGATGAGATTTAATCCTGAAGAATATTTCTTACAGGTAGAGTACATAATAGTTTTGGAATAGCTAACCTCTGTGCAAAACAGTGGTTTAACAATTATCTACATTTTTTCTTTTTAAACATTACGAATTGTTTTAAGAAAATACTTTTTACAGAAATGCCTCTGTTTATAATATTTATCAATAAAAGTCAGAGACTGCTTTTTGTGCATCCAACCTCCATTTCTTCCTCTTCTCTAGTAAAAGAAGCCTATACTTAGCTATAAGACTACATTAGCTTAGGTTTGGGTGTGGTCATGTGAACAACTGCAGGCCAGTGAGAAGTAGGCAAAAGTGCATGAGATTTTTAGAGAAGGTTGCTTCAAAGGAGCAGATTCAGCTGGAAGGTTCTACACTTAAAATTTTTTTTTTTATGTTATTTTGCCCTTGCGACTCCCTCCTTTCTCTGCCTGGTAGGTGAAGTCCTTCCAATTCACTTCTTAGTTCGGAAGGTGAACTTGAGTGTAGAGGTCAAATGCTAAGGATAGTTTAATGAAAGGATGGTAGAATCTTGAGTCCCTCATGACTTTGCAGAGTCACCATGCCAGGGTTAGACTGGTTAATGCTGGGTCTTTCTTTCACCAGAGGTCATTGGGGTTCTGCTACAAGTAGCTAATTGTACTCTCTATCAGATACTGAAAGAAAATCAGAATTCTCCTGGAAATCAACTTCTGCCTTGCCTTTTTGTTAAAGTGAATCTTTATTTAAAGGGTTGATTTTTACAAAACGCATCCAACTTTTTGTTCAAGAGCATATAAGTATAATAGAAAAATCAAAAGTTTAGAAGTGTCAGTAAAGGTCATCTCATTAAGTCCTCAAATATTATTTTAAATTACTATGATGAAGAAATAAATGTATTCTAAGTATCTTTATAAAATAAGTGTCTTATTGCTGTATCTTTTTTCCATTATTTTCTTCCAAAATATATTTTTAATGTCTGAAAGTACAATTAAAAATTAATTTAATATTTACATAAAAATAATTCTGTAATTTGTATAATACCATTTCTGAGATCAAGAAAATTGAGTAATACTTTTCCTTTTTCAGAATCCACTACTGTATTATGGTAATCTTCTTATTTACAATATATGAAGTGTAATATGTAGGCAGACATGAGACATTTATCTAGTAACAAGATTTTTTATTAATTATGTAATGTATTTAAAAGTATTTTTATTCCCATATTTTTACTATACGTTTCAGATGATTTTAATAACAGTGCTTATTTAAAATTGACATAATTTTAGTTTTATAATAGAATGGACTTTTTAAACAGATTATTTAGACACATGTTTTCTTAAATTACATAATCTAATATAAAAAGGAAGGTAATATGATTATAGGGTACATTTTACTTCATACTCCTTTTTCACTTAAAATGTGTTAAGTGTTTTAAAATTATTGTTGAACAGACTTCATAATGGTTTAAGTGGCGGGATTACTTTACCAAGTTAACACAGTATAAAATGCTAAAGCATTTCCAAAGTGTTCGGCACTAATATTTCCAAACTCTTGCTTTTTTTCTTTCAGAAACAACATTGTTAATAACCATCTTCATGTACATAGTTTATTTTTCTGTCTTCTGTAAGTTGCATTTAGGTAATGATAACTTTGATAAACGAGTGTTCTTCCAGAGAATGGCATCTATAAAATTAAAACCTGTAAGTAACATACTTTATGATAAATAGTTTTAGAACTCAAGATGATGAATTCTAGAATAAAAGAAGTGGTAACCGTGGGGAGAGGATTATTGCCTTCCAAACTCCTGTTAGAAAAAGGACTTGTATACTTTCTTCATTGATTTCTATACTTCCCTCATTGGGTCAATGAGTTTTTATATCAACTGGGTGGGAGTTTCTAAAATGATTTCTGTACATAATAACATTTTCTAAAAGTGAAATGGCCAACTAATAATGACATGGAAATCTTGAAAACAGTGATAGTATTTATTTGATGCTTAAATTGTGCTGGATACTGTACTGGAAAATTTAAATACAGACTTCATTTACTCTGTACAGGTATGCTCTGAAGCAGATGCGAATGAGTTTCTTAAATAGTGTCCAATTATCACATGACCTGGATGGTTCCGCCTTTCTAATAAAAACATATTGATATATATTCATGGCACAACAAATATGCATGATGTATCAGTGTGTTCTCACACTGTTGTAAAGAAATATCTGAGACTGGGAAATTTATAAAGAAAAGAGGCTTAATTGACTTACAGTTCCACATGGCTGGGGAGGCCTCAGGAAACTTAAAATCATGGTGGAAGGTAGCTCTTCACAGGGTGGCAGTAGAGAGAATGAGTGCCAAGCAAAGGAGGAAGGCTGTTATGAAACCATCAGATCTCTTGAGAACTTACTATCACGAGAATAGCATGGGGGAAACCATCTTCATAATTCAGTTACCTCCTACCAAGTCCCTCCCACCACATATGGGGATTGTAGAAACAACAATTCAAGATGAGATTTGGATAAACACACAGCCAAACCATACTATTTCACCCCAGCCCCTCCCAAAAGTCTTATCTTCATATTTGAAAACATAATCATGCCTTTCCAAGAGTCCACCAAAGTCTTAACTCATTCAATTATTAATCCGAAAGTTCAAGTCTAACTATGAGCCTATAAAATAAAAATCAAGTTAGTTACTTCTTAGATACAATGGAGATATAGGCATTGGATAAATAAACCCATTCCAAATGAGAGATATTGGCCAAAACAAAGGGGCTACAGGCTCTCTGCAAGTCTGAAATCCAATAGAGCAGTCATTAAACCTTAAAATTACAAAATATTCTCCTTTGACTCCATGTCTCGTATCCAGTTCATGCCAATCTAAGAGGTGGGCTCCCATAGCCTTGGGCAGCTCCTCCCCTGTGGCTTTGCAGGGTACAGCCCCTGCTCCAGGCTGCCTTCACAGGCTGGTGTTGAATGCCTGCAGCTTTTGCAGGTGTATGGGTGCAAGCTGCAGGTGGATCTACAATTCTGAGATCTGGAAGAGCTTGGCTTTCTTCTTACAGCTCCACTAGGCAGTGCCCCACTGGGCCCCAACATATCTCTTTCGCACTGCCCTATCAGAAGTTATCCATGAGGGCCCCGCCCCTGCAGCAAACTTCTGTTTCAACATCCAGGTATTTCCCTACATCCTCTGAAATCTAGGCAGAGGTTCCCAAATCTCAGTTCTTGACTTCTGTGTACCTGCAGTCTCAATACCATGTGTAAGCTGCCAAGGCTTGGGATTTTCACCCTACAAAGCCATGGACTGAGTTTTACCTTGGCACCTTTAAGCCATGGCTGGGGTAGCTGGGATGCAGGGAACCAAATCCCTAGGCTGCACACGGCAGGGGGGCCCTGGACCCACCCCAGGAAACCATTATTTCCTCCTAGGCCTCAGGGCCTGTGATGGGAAGGGCTGCCACAAAGGTCTCTGACATGCCCTGGAGTCATTCTCCCTATTGCCTTGGTGATTAACATTCAGCTCCTTGTCACTTATGCAAATTTCTGCAGTAGGTTTGAATTTGTCTCCCAGGAAATAGGTTTTTCTTTTCTATTGGATTGTCAGGCTGTAATTTTCCAAACCTTTATGCTAGGCTTCCTCTTGAATGCTTTGCCACTTAGAAATTTCTTCTGCCAGATACTCTAAATCATCTCTGTCAAGTTCAATGTTACACAGAGTTCTAGGGTAGGGCCAAGATTCCATCAGTCTCTTTGCTGAAGCAGAACAAGTGACCTCTTTGCTCCAGTTACCAACAAGTTCTTCATCTCCATCTGAAACCACCTCACCTTGGACTTCATTGTCCATATCACTATCAGCATTTTGGTCAAAGTCATTCAACAAGTTTCTAGGAAGTTCCAAACTTTTCTAAATCTTCCTGTCTTCTGAGCCCTCCAAGTCTCTAGGAAGTTCCAAACTTTCCCACATTTTCCCGTCTTCTGAGCCCTCCAAACTGTTCCAACCCCTGCCTGTTATCCAGTTCCAAAGTCAATTCCACATTTTCAGGTATCGTTATAGCAGCATGGCACTCTGCTGGTACCAATTTACTGTATTAGTCTTCTCTCACGCTGCTCTGAAGAAATACCTGAGACTGGGTAATTTATAAAGAAAAGAGGTTTGATTGACTCATGGTTCGGCATGGCTGGGGAGGCATCAGGAAACTTACAACCATGGCAGAAGGCACCTCTTCACTGGGTGGCAGGAAAGAGAATGACACAGCTGAGTGAACGGGGAATCCCCTTATAAAACCGTCAGATCTCATGGGTACTTACTCACCCTCATGAGAGTAGCATGGCGGAAACCAGCCAGTGATTCAGTTACCTCCCACACGGTCCCTCCCACCACATGTGGGGATTATAGGAACTGCAGTTCAAGATGAGATTTGGATGGGGACACATGGCTAATACAGTTTTTACATCTCTTACATCTGCCCAGTGAGTTGGTGTTTACTAAGAGTTTTACTCATTCTCAAAATAAGTAGAGAGTAGTGTCATGAGGGCTGAGTGGTTTAAGGCACCAGATTCCAAATGATTTCTTCTAATGTACATGTTATCTTCTTTGAGTCATAAGACATACAATATTTATGTATACAGAGATGTTAATATTTTAATGAAAGTTAAGTTGATGTTTCAGAGGTATTCATAAAGAAAATATTCAAATAAGTGACCTTGTGAGACAAATATATAATATTAGAAAAGAAAACATAAAAATAGAATGAGTGTGCTGGCTCATACCTTTAATACAAGCAAATTCAGACGCCAAGGTGGAAGGATCACTTGAGGCCAGGAGTTCCAATACCAGCCTGGACAATATAGACTCTGTCTCTAAAAAAAATAAAAAATAAAACAAATTAGCAGGCATTAGTTCAGCCATTCTGGAAAATTGTGGAGTGATTTCTCAAAGATGTAATGACAGAAATAGCATTCAATCCAGCAATCCCATTACTGAGTATACTGAGTATATACTCAAAGGAATAAAAATAAATCCTTCTATTATAAAGACCCATGCACAGATATGCTCATTTCAGAACTATTCACAATAGCAAAGACATGGAATCAACCTAAATGCCCATCAGTGATAGACTGGATATAGAAAATCTGGTACATATACACCATGGAATACTATGCAGCCATAAAAAGAACAAGATTATGTCTTTTGCAGGGACATGGATGGAGCTGGAGGCCATTATCCTTAGAAAACTAACACAGGAATGGAAAACCAAATACTACATGTTCTCACTTATAAGTGGGAGCTAAATGATGAAAACACACGGACACATAAAGGGGAACAACACACACTGGGACCTTTTGGAGGGTGGAGGGTGGGAGGAGGAAGAGGATCAGGAAAAATAACTAATGGGTACTAGGCTTAAAACCTGGGTAATGAAATAATCTGTACAACCAATCTCCATTCCACAAGTTTACCTATGTAACTAATATGCATTTGTACCCCTGAACTTGAAATGAAAGTTACAAAAAGAAAATAAAGAAGTCCATGCCACTTCGTTTTGCATTTTAATAAAAGGACTTAATTTATTTGCACACACAAAAAATGGCATGTGCTAGTTACATGGGAGGCTGAAGTGGAAGGCTTGCTTGAGTCTAGGAAGTGGAGGCTGCAGTAAGCTATGACCTCACGAACCTCTCTCAAAAAGAAACAAATGAAAAAACCCCCCAAACATGAAAATTTTTACTCAGGTGATAAGTGTATTTTCTCCCTCAGAAGAAATTGAAGCCATAAATTATCAGTGGTAAACTATGGGTGTCATCTATGCAAGAAGTATTACCTAGGCTTACAATCATTTTCCTCTACTTTAAGTATATCCTAATTTATGAATCTAAATAAAATTTTGTGTGAATATACATATGTAAGCTTTAGTCAATAATTGTCTAAGGAACAAATGTATCTTTCACATGTATCCTGTGTTAACCAATATTTTAATTAACCATTCAATCATGCATTCTGATTTTAAAGCCTCCTACTTAACTTTATTCTGTGTTGAGTCCTCTGTTTCCTTTATCTAGGGAACTCCTGCTTGGTTTATTTTCTCATTTTTGTAAGCCATATCCTCCATTTGATCTGAATCAAGGGCATCTGAAGAGATATCGGAAAAGTTATTTGTGTGGAAGTGATGTTATTGTGCTCCTGAACTTTGCTGATAATTTATCTGGTCATAGAGTTCTTCATTGGCAGTCATTTTTCTTTAGATTTTTTTTTTGTTTCTTATTTCTGCTTTCTTTATTATTATTATTATTATTATTATTATTATTATTATACTTTAAGTTCTAGGGTGCATGTGCATAACGTGCAGGTTTGTTACATACGTATACTTGTGCCATGTTGGTGTGCTGCACCCATCAACTCGTCATTTACATCAGGTATAACTCCCAATGCAATCCCTCCCCACTCCCCATTCCCCATGATAGGCCCCGGTGTGTGATGTTCCCCTTCCCGAGTCCAAGTGATCTCATTGTTCAGTTCCCACCTATGAGTGAGAACATGCGGTGTTTGGTTTTCTGTTCTTGCGATAGTTTGCTGAGAATGATGGTTTCCAGCTGCATCCATGTCCCTACAAAGGACACAAACTCATCCTTTTTGATGGCTGCATAGTATTCCATGGTGTATATGTGCCACATTTTCTTAATCCAGTCTGTCACTGATGGACATTTGGGTTGATTCCAAGTCTCTGCTATTGTGAATAGTGCCTCAATAAACATACGTGTGCATGTGTCTTTATAGCAGCATGATTTATAATCCTTTGGGTATATACCCAGTAATGGGATGGCTGGGTCATATGGTACATCTAGTTCTAGATCCTTGAGGAATCACCATACTGTTTTCCATAGTGGTTGAACTAGTTTACAATCCCACCAACAGTGTAAAAGTGTTCCTATTTCTCCACATCCTCTCCAGCACCTGTTGTTTCCTGACTTTTTAATGATCGCCATTCTAAGTGGTGTGAGATGGTATCTCATTGTGGTTTTGATTTGCATTTCTCTGATGGCCAGTGATGATGAGCATTTTTTCATGTGTCTGTTGGCTGTCTGAATGTCTTCTTTTGAGAAATGTCTGTTCATATCCTTTAGATTTTTTAAGCCATTTATTGACTCAATAGTAGAGATGCTTGTTGTGTTACTGTTCAGAAATCTGAGGGCATTTCAATGCTGACTCTTTGAATATGATCAGATTTATCCCTCTATGGTACATTCATAATCATCTCTTTATAACCAAGTTCTGAAAATTCCCAACGCTATGTCTTTTTGTGAACCTATTTTCAACCTTTTTGTTGGAACTTTTCAGTCTGGATCCTATACCTTTCAGTCTTAGGAAATTTTACAAAACATTCTGATGATGCTATTTTTATTTTCTAACTTCTTTTTTAATGGAAATACTTTTATATGAATGTTGCACTTCCTGAGCAGGCTCTCTTCTTTTGTATAGTCTTTTCTCATATTTACATTTCTTTGCAGATATTTGTTGTACATTCTGGGGATATTCTCGGGAATTTTCTTAATTTACCTTTCATTCCTTCTGTTGAATTCTATTGAGCTTTAAGTTTTGGAAAAATATTTTTACTTTCTAATAGCTCCTTCTGTCTTTTCTTTTATACAGTCCTGCAGTATATTTTCTCATCTCTGTCTTTTTCTTTTGATACTCCTGAGTGAATTTTTAAAGAAATATTCTTTTTCCTGAATATTCTCTGTTGCATCCTACTGTTTGTGGTTTTCTTTGGTTAACTTTGTGCACATTGTTTTTTATCTTCCACATCAGAAACTTTGGTTTGGATAATTTTTTGTTATTGTCTAATCATGACTGAATAGAAGACTCAATAGCTAGTATTGAGCTCAAATTATAGGAGTGGAATGTATTTATTTTTGAACTTCCTTGAAGATGATGTTTGTAGGCTTCTTACTGAGGAACAGTGATTTCTATATCTTTAAGTACTTCTTTTTTAGGACATCATATTCTCCAAAGTACAGTATTCCAGGTTTTTGTTTTTTCCTTTGGAGGATATAATCTGGCTGGCATAGTACTAGAAGCCAAGTGGTAGAACCAAACTGAGAGTTTTGGAATTTTGCATTCCTTAAGCATATATTCTTCATTTCTCATGTATCGATATGATATTCCAGTTTCCAAGATCCTCTATTTTAACTTCTTTCAAATAGAAAATCTCTAGACTTCTGCCAATGTGAAAGAGAAGTAGACAGCCAGTGGCCTGCGCAGGGTGGGTTGGGGGTGGTGAGACAGGTGTGTGCAGGTGTCTCATATTCTAACTGTGTCTCAAACGGTTTCACCCACGGCTACCCATTTAGCATCCCCTTTACCTCAAATTCCTGAAGTTCCTGGGTCTATAATTCTCAGACATTTTGAGGAATTTGCCATGTGCATTGGGTTGTTCCTCAGCATTCCCTACTGCCAGTTAAGGAAACAGCTTTGTCAAGCACTCTATCCACCAGCTTTTGAGTTTCCAAAAATGTATTGCTATGTCTCCTCTCATTTTCTCTGATATTTGTGGCTGGATAATTTTTATTGTTTATTCTCTATAGCTTTTGTGTTTTTCTGAAAGAAAGCAAAATTAGTAGTATCTGTTCAATGTGCCGTCTTAGTGCAGTAGCTCAAGGGTTGCATTTTCATAAATTAACATTGATCATGATGTGAAAATTGGGTTATAAAAGGCAAGAATGGAAGCAGGGACATGTGTTATAAGGCTGTTTTAGCAGTCAGTGCAAGAAAGGGCAATGCCTTCAGCAAAGTGGTAGACAGTGAAAATGAAGCAAAGTGGGTATTTTCAGCTACATTCTGGAGATAATTTCACGTGGCAAATATTGGGAAGGAAAGAGAGACTAGAGTTTGAAACAGTATGAGTATAGTTTTCCTAAAATAGGAAAGAATCAAATAGGAACATCGTGGGGATAGATCACATATTGTATTTAGGATCTTTTATGTTGTAATTCTTGTGAATATTCAAATAGCAATGTCAAATAAATGTAAGTGTCAAAAGTTCAAGATTGAGAGATCTGAGTTAGAAATATAAATGTATTGTCATCAACATGCCAATAGTATTTAAAACCATGAAGCTTCTTGTTACCTAGGAGGAGAGTTTATAGAAGAGAAGGCCTGGAAGCAAGGCCTGATACACTCCAATCTTTAGTGGCAAGGAAGAGGATGAGAAGCAAGAGAAGGGTATGGAAAAGTGGTCAGTGAGAGAAAAAGAAAGCCCTGGACCTTTGGGTGCTTAAAGAGAAATGGGATATTGATTCTGTTGAAAGATGCTAAGATGCCAAGGAAAATGATGGCACAAGTGATTATTGGATTTTACAACTTGAAGATTATTGTGACCCTTGACTGGCATAGTAGAGGATAGAAGCATGAATGAAAAGGGTTGAATAGAGACTTGATGTTTATAAAAAGAGACTTAATACACCCAACTCTTTACAAAAGGGGACTAGATAGAGTTAACAGCCTGAGCGATAGGTGGAAACACAAAAGAGATGTTAAACGATATTGATTAGTATATCTACAGAGATTCTGAAATCATCTTAATCATTAAGAAAAAATATATGTTTATTGTCACATATGTTTTTTTTTTTTTTTTTTTTTTTTTTTTTTTTTTTTTTTTTTTGAGACGGAGTCTCGCTGTGTCTCCCAGGCTGGAGTGCAGTGGCGTGATCTCAGCTCACTGCAAGCTCCGCCTCCTGGGTTCACGCCATTCTCCCGCCTCAGCCTCCCAAGTAGCTGAGACTACAGGCGCCCGCCATCACGCCCGGCTAGTTTTTTGTATTTTTTGGTAGAGACGGGGTTTCACCATGTTAGCCAGGATAGTCTCGATCTCCTGACCTCGTGATCCACCCGCCTCGGCCTCCCAAAGTGCTGGGATTACAGGCTTGAGCCACCGCGCCCGGCCCACATATGTTATAACCATAAAATTTTGTTATATATTGTGACACTTTATGGATAATGTAGCAGTAAACTCTAAAAAAAGTGTATTTATCACATCTTTCTATGCATTGTTGCTATTTTTAAGACCATAGGTGGAAAAGCAATCTATGAAATTTTGGCTTAATACAGTGTTTCCTGTTTATTGGCAACTGTTTTTAATCACGCTACTGAGAACATGCTAGACGGCCTTATTATTTTTTTCAAGTGGATTACATCGTTATTTACATTCTATAATTTTACTTCTCTTCTACAAAATAAAGAGCTTGAAGCTGTGCTATGCATTGCAAAAGCATGGCTAGAATTGATTTAGGTAACCCTTCTGTATCATTTTAGTGCAAAGCAGACCATGGGTTTATTATTGCCTAATTTTTAAAACAGAATGTCCTAAGGAGGTTTAATTTACTGATGATTCAGAACTGCCCATTGGGACCTATGGCTATTGCTTCACGGGGATTACTGAAGGCTGGATCAGAACTACAGAGCAATAATGCACATAATATTCTCCTGGGTTGCTGTGAACAGCAAAGGCTGCCACTTGTATGTAGCTTTATTTATCACAGAAAGTTTGCCTTGAGCTGTATGCTTGGTTATATTGTGATGTAAAAATTGGGGATGGGGTTGGGAGTGGGTGAGTGATGATTTTGTCAGCTCCAGAAACTTCTATTAGATGAATGGTTTTAAATAGATAACTACAGGGGATATGGATTTTAGGTGGTTAAAGGAAAAATAAGGAGATTTTTTTTTTTCCTATGTGAGCTAGATTTGTTCAGAATACCAGTTAGTTGCTGACCACTTGCTTCTCAGGATAACTCCCAGAGGCACACTCCCACAGTGGTGAGGTGAATGGAGCCTCCTGGTGCTACCCAATGCAAACTGGATGCATGTGTGCTCAATGTCAGAATAAATTCGATCACACACTCTTGAAAGCAAAGCTGTCTCTGGCAAACTAAAAGAAGTAATGTAGAATTTAAAGGATGTAGTATTCGAATTAAAAAATTTTGGAAAAATAATTTTTTTCTAACTAAAGTATTAACATGTATATTATAGGAAGTATAGAATATTAAAATAAAAAACCCTCTGTCACTCAGAGATTTTTGTTATAATAGCAATAATGATCATTTTGCATTTTGTATATGGCATTGTATCCTATTTTTCTTTTTTTTTTTCTTTTTCTTTTTTTTGAGACGGAGTCTCACTCTGTTGCCCAGGCTTGAGGGCAGTGGTGTGATCTTCGCTCACTGCAACCTTTGCCTCCCGCGTTCAAGAGATCCTCCTGCCTTAACCACTCCAGCAGCTAGGATTACAGATGTGCACCACCACCCCACACAAATTTTTGCATTTTTAGTAGAGATGGGGTTTCACCATGTTGGCCAGGTTGGTCTCCGACTCCTGACCTCAGGTAATCTATCTACCTTGGCTTCCCTAAGTGCTGGGATTATAGGCGAGAACCAACATGCCCAGCTGTATACTATTTTTCTGCTACAGCGTAATCAATTTCCAGTGTTAGAGTAGTTATAATCTTTACTTTCAATAATTTTTCCAGCTTATCAACTGGAATAAAACTTATTACTTAACTGTCTCCACATTGTTTGTTTCTAACCTTTAATTCTTAGTTATTTAGTTATTTCTATGCAGTTATTTAGTTATTGTAGAGTCATTCATTCTATAAATACTCTCTCTGTTAACAAATGTTTTGGGCTATTTTTCCCCCTAAAATTAAAATATTGGGTTAGATTATAAACACTTTCAATGTGTCTGATACATATTGCCAAATTTTATTCTAAGTGAAATACAGTGTGCATTTGCATCAGTCGTATATGAAAATGCTATTTCATCACAGTTTCATTGATAAGATTATTGCTGTCATTATTTCTAATTATATGTTACAAAATTACTGTTTTTGCAATTTTAATTTACACATATTTCATTACAAGAAAGTTCAATTCTTTTTAGTGAAATTACTTACTGGTCTTTGGTATCCATGCCATGTAAACGATAGATTTAAGGACAGACTTGAAACCAATTTGAAAGGACTGGCCCTCAGAAAGTCGACTTTCACATTTCCTATGTTTAATGAACACATACGTGCATTCAACGGGGAGAATGCTGTTTTGATTATGTAAATAAATTGACAGTATTTTTTTCCTAAGGCGTTTGATATGACTGCTGAAGATTTAAGTATCTATTCAATGTACGTTTATTATTTATATGTTATTTACATGAATTTACATTTAATCAATGTACATTTATTTAATACCAAACATATGTTATAATGGTAGAAAAATTAAAAACATTCTCTGTCTTCATGGACCTGAAATTTTATTGAAGAAGCCAAAATTAACAGAATATATATGCATGGAACTAAATGTAAAATTTTACTGTGATAAGTGGTATAAGTTTATACCACTTATTTTGTACGGAGAGTACAAAAATAGTTGGACTAACTGGTCTAGTCAGAATAATAAAAGAAGCAGAGATGCTCATGAGGAGATCTGAAGAAGTTAACCAGTAATAAAAGAGAGTAGGGTTGTTCTAGGAGGTACAAGCTGCATGTACAAAGTTCCTGGGTCAGAGAGGAAGATGGCTTACTTGAATAGAGAGAGGATCATGGCTGTAGAAGAAAGAAGAAAGAATGAAGGGTCTAAAGCATGAAGAGCCTTGTAAGTTTTAGGTAATAGAATTGTAAACTCATATATTTGGAAATTATATCATGAAATGAATACAGTTGATCTTCATTATTCATGAATTCTTGTGGTTGTGAATTTGCTTACTTACTGAAATTTATTTGAAACACAAAGATCAATACTTGGGGATCCATTGCAGTCATTTATAGACATGTGCCTGTGTAGAGTATTCATATTAAAATTCTGTAATTATTTGATATGCACATTCCCAGATGAGGTTGAATGAGGCAGACATTCTGCCTTGTTTCAGTGTACATACTGTAAACAAGTATATTTTTTTATGGTACATTTAGTGTCACACTTTTTTTTTGCATTTTGTGCTCCTGGTAGATGACTTCACTGTTTAAAATGGCCCCCAAGCATAGTGCATAGTGCCCAGTGGTTCTAAGCACAAGAAGAATGTGATGTACCTTATGAAGAGAATGCATGTGTTAGATAAGCTGTGTTCAGAAATGAGGTTCAGGGTTGTTGGCTGTTGAGTCCAATGTTAATAAGTAAAAAATATGTATTAAATAAGGTGTCTTCAAACAGAAGTACATATAAAACAAGCATTTAATATTATTATTATTATTATTATTATTTAGTTTTTTTTATAGAGACAGAGTCTAGCTATATTGCCCAGGCTGGTCTCAAACTCCTGGCCCCAAGCAATCTTCCTACCTTGGCTACCCAAAGCATTGGGTTACAGGTGTGAGCCACTGTGCCTGGTCTAAAACAAGTCTTCATAGTGATCAGTTCACAAAAATGTTTTAATGGAAGGCTAGCAGGAACCTAGCGCTTCATTTCTTGTAGGAGCAACGGTTCAGTATTTGCTAATGCTTGTTCATGACAATTTCATAGAATGTAATTGTTGGTAACAAAAAGAGTAGATGTATTTATTTAACAAAATAATACCTAACATTTACTGTGCTTATACATGTATTGACTCTTTAACTTTTCTACCACTATGTGAGATTGGTATTATCCTTATTATTACTAATGTTCCATAATTTAAATGAAGAATCTTAGAAGTTAAAGAGTTAGGCTACTTACCACAAAAGAATAATGGCAGGAACAGCAGCTGCAGCAACAAAATTTCACAGTTAACAAAGCATCTTCCCCTTTTTGTGTCATTTGATTTCTACAGACCTTTCTGAGGGTAATAGGGAACATTTTCTTCCTCCTAATTGGCTAATGAGGAAGCCAGCACTTAGAGAAAATAATTGCCCAAGGTTCCCTTTCAAACATATTGTGCAGTGCGCTTTCCACACTGTCTATGTTTCTTGAAATAATAATGAAATTAGCATGGAACAGACACCCTATATTACTGCATTATGTGCTTTATTCTAGAGACCTTCAGAGATAGAAGACTTAGTCCTTTATCCCCAGGGAAAGGAAAAAGAAACAAATTTTTGACTACAAGTGTATCCATTATTTAGGTAATGGTAACACACAATGCTTTCTACCACTAACAGTAACTTTCCTTTTGGTAAATATGATGCATCTTTATCCAATATCTAGCAACATTTGTGGAATAAAAAGTGAAGGGTTTGTCTAGAAGACTGATTATCGTGGTCATCTGATATATTTAATATCTTTTAAGTAAATGGCAACTAGGGATTACCTGAACAGGCCTCATAGTTATCTTTGATACTGAAACATTTGGCTATGTTATTCCTCTTACACAGAATAGGAATATTCCTTTTTTCTTTTTTCTTTTTTTTTGAAATAGAGTTTCACTCTTGTTGCCCAGGCTGGAGTGCAATGGTGTGATAGCTCACCGCAACCTCCACATCCTGAGTTTAAGCGATTCTCCTGCTTCTGCCTCCGAAGTAGCTGGGATCACAGGCATGTGCCACCATTCCTGGCTAATTTGTAATTTTAGTAGAGATAGGGTTTCTTGTTATTGGTCAGGCTGGTTTCGAACTCCCAATCTCAGGTGATTCGCCCACGTTGGCCTCCCAAATTGCTAGGATTATAGGGTGAACCACACCGCCCAGCCGGAATATTCCTTTTAAATTAGGATAAAACGCAGTTGCTACTCTTTTTAAAGAGTGATTCCACTGAAATAATTATGTTTCACATTGTAAAGTTTACAGCTTTTTATTTTACTAAGTATTTCTAATTATATTTCTTATTAGTATATTATTACTAATAATATACTATAAATATATTTTACTAAGTATATTAAGTATTACTTGCTTCTACAAGAAATAAATAAAGCACTAGATTCCTGCTAGCCTTCCATATATAAGTTATGGAGGTTCGCATAACTCTAAGTTATTATATACTGGGGGGATACACCTGAATTTCATTGTCTTGTGCTGACATTTCCCCCAAAGTCGTTGGCTTCTTCTGTTTTGTTATATCAGCCTCTGCAGATGAAGACTTTAAGTCTTGGATTTCTCTCAGTTCGGCACATGGGGATCTTTCTGTTGCTTCTATGTCATGTGGCTCCACATAAAATTGATGAGCTGTTAATGAACCATCTATATTCATGCTATTCCCAGTTCCATGATTATGATGCTCCTGCTCCTGGGTCACTGTGAGCTTGTTTAGGAAGCCAGGATATATCTCAGATTCATTATCCACAGGTGCTTCCTAGGGAATTTGCAGACTCCCTGGTCCTCTAATTTTCAACCCAACAGGTATCCATGTATATCTATTTTCTACCCTCTCCCCTCCTCTAATTTATCATACAGGGTGGTTGTACGGGGAGTGTCTCTATCTAAGACTTACTTAATCTACGTATTTTTTATTTTTTTTACCTGCTTCCAACTCTTCCACTCCTTGTAAAACATGGACTCTTTAGCTCCTCTCTGGGTTGGAGATTCTGCTTCTAATTTATGACATACTCATTGTTATTTCATGAGTCCCTTTAGATATTTGTAATTCTAAAAATAAATTCCAATTAAACTCCATAGCCTTTCTGTTTGTTTATTTACTTGTTTATATGTGTGTTTATTTAAGGGAGGCTTCAGCATCTCTTTTCTGAGACAGTGAATGGCTTAACATAGCTTAGCTGTTTCAGTTGAAAGGGAGAACAGCACTCAAATAATTGGTCAGTATTGAAAAGTGCTACATTCTACTGCATAGTACTATTCTCATGTACGTTGTATCATGGTATGTAAAACTGAATCATGATAAAATATGGTCATTTTCCAAGTTTAATGGAAATTCCATAATCATTTCTGGGAAAATATTGTTAGTTGACTAGATATCGTGGAATCTATACAGTTGTTTTGAGTAGAACAGTACTGTCCTGAATGATACATTTTCAAATGCAAACATACTTTGTGGATCTTTATTTATTCAAATATGTTGTGTAGCTCATTATACAGAACATACTATTTCTTCAGAGTAAAATTTAGGGAACTTATGTGTCTTTCAGTATTCTATTGATGGTTTGTAAATGCTCATTTGTATTTAAAATGTTTAGTGAAATGTTACAAATGATTCTGACTGAAGACCACTGTCTGATAAAACTTGTCAAAGACAAATTTGAAAAACAAAACAAGAACTAATGTTTTTTCTGTAGTGACAGGCTTAGATACTAGGGAATAAGAAAAATTTGAGAAGTTAAAATAATAATTTCATTTTTTTCAGTATAGCACTTACTTGATAATTTCAGAAATTAGGACAATAAAGTCTTAAAAATCAAAGGAATATATCTCTAAACAGAAATTTTCTTTCATTTTCATAGTATCTGCAAATTGCGAGTCACTTTTTTTGGAGATAAGTTTTTAAAATGAGAACTGAATTTGGGGAGTAGAAAAAAAACTAAAAGCAAGTGGCACAGCAGGAATAGAAGTTTCCGCAATTAGCCGTGGGAGAAAGTAAGAAACTCTGTGAAAGTAAAAATGAATATGAGAACCACAATCCTACGCCTGCTTAGGAATAGAGCTGAAATGTACAAAAAGAGTAAAAAGTTAAAGCCTGTGTGGATTTGTTTATTTCGGATAGGGTAAGTGGACAGATCAGAAAATAACAAATGGACTCTATTATAAATAGTTTAAATTAAACTCAAATCTTTAAAGTTGTGGTACTGCGAAAATGGTCAGAACATTATCAACCTTTTGGTTAAAGATCCACATGCTGGGGTCAGGAGATGGGAACCACCTTAGTTTTACCTGCAACAAACTCTTTGAAGCATTAGGGAAGTTTCAAGAGCAACTATATTGACTACTGGGTATTTTTCAATAGTCACTAAGACTAATTTAAATGTTATACCATGCATTTTAAGTTTTGGTATCATTATGTATGTGAAATTAAAAAAAATACATATGGATACAGATTTTAGAGTTTCCTTGCAGACTTGGGTTTCCATCTGTGTTTTATTTTTAATATTTCACATGCTTTAGGCATTGAAATCAAGATCTCACAGTTGAGAAAAGACAACTTTTTGTCTGGTTCTTTTTGAAATAACTTTTATTGAATAAATTTCTGATAGTAAAAATATTGTATCAAACAGTATATACTTGTGAATTTTGTAACAATTTCCAAATAGCAATCAAGTAAAGATAAAACACTGGGATTATAATTTTATTTAATCTCTGCAAAATGATATGGAAAAACCACTAAAAATAATGCCCTTGTAGTATATATTACTAATGTTCTTTTTGTCATTTGGCTTAAAATGCTAATACAAATCTTTTTCTTGATCAGATTGTTTTCTGCTTCTAAATATATATATATATATATATATATATATATATATATATATATATATATATGATGGAGTTTCACTCTTGTTGCCCAGGTTGGAGTGCAATGGCACAATCTTGGCTCACCACAACCTCTGCCTCCCAGGTTCAAGCAGTTCTCCTGACTCAGCCTCCTGAGTAGCTGGGATTACAGGCATGCATCGCCACCCCTGGCTAATTTTATATTTTTAGTAGAAATGGGGTTTCTCCATGTTAGTTAGGCTGGTCTTGAACTCCCGACCTCAGGTGATCTGCCCGCCTTGGCCTCCCAAAGTGCTAAGATTACAAGCAAGATCTAAATAAAGCAATATCTATATGCATCTTATCATTCTCATTGTCTAAGGAGTTTCATGTGGCAGATCTGAAGAAAACTCTTCTTAATTAATAATGGTGCTACCAGTTAATCACTCAGAGACCATTATGAGTTATACCTGATCCAGATCTATTTTACCCAAATCGGAAACTATTTTTTAAGTATGACAAAAACCCTGATATAGCTGACAGGTTTTTTTTTCTTATATATGTGACATGAAATCAATGTATAAGATGCATATATATATATATATAATTGAAAAGGGGCCAGGCATGGTGGCTTACATCTGTAATCCCAGAAATTTGGGAGGCCAAAGTGGGAAGATGTCACAAAAACCCAGGAGTTCAAGACCAGCCTGGGCAACATATTGAGACCTTGTCTCTACAAAAGTAAAAAAAACAAATAGCCAGGCATGGTGGCATGTGCCTGTGGTCCCTGCTACTAGGGAGGCTGAGGGAAGAGGATCTATTGAGCCTGGGAGGTCAAGTGTACTGTGAGTCATGGTTGTACATCTACACTCTGGCCTGGAGGACAGAGGGAGACCCTGTCTTAAAAAATAACATTAAATTAAATTACAAACTGAAATTTAAAGGGTATAATTCTTTTAAAATCTCTCATATATGAAATTGACCACTTAATCTGAAGGACAAGAATGATTCTTCAAAAACTTCAATTTATTGCAAATTAAATTTGAAACTAAACTTGTGAAACTTCCCACTTGATCTGTCTTCTGAATTTTTTTAGCATTCCATAGTGAGCAACATAAATGATTTCTGAATAAAATTTGGGAAATTAAATAAAACAGGAAATTAAAAAAAACCGATCAGATTGCCAGTTATTTCCAAATGACTAAAAGCTTTATTATCCTAGGTAGAAAAAGAAACAAAAACAAACAAAAACCCTTAAGCTGATCACTGAAATTTAGTCATGGAATTGGAAAAATCCACTAACATATTTTCAATAGCTTTTAGTTCACAAAGGAAACCAGCAGGAATTGGTTGTCAGAATCTGAAGAAAAAAAAATTATTATATTACAGTTATTTTAAATTTTTGTTTTCATTGTCAGAAAAGCTGAAAAGAAGTGACTTTTGTTTTTGCATTTATTTTCCTTCTGTACTGTATTTCTACTACTTTTTTTTCTTTTGCTTTCCTTTTTTTTGAGACAAAACCCTGTTCTGTCTCCCAGGCTGGAGTGCAGTGGGGCTATCTCAGCTCACTGCAACTTCGATCTCCCCCGGGTTCAAGCGATTCTGCTTCCTTAGCCTCCAGAGTAGCTGGGATTACAGGCGCATACCACCATGCCCAGCTAATTTTTATATTTTCAGTAGATACTGGCTTTCGCCATGTTTACCAGGCTGGTCTTGAACTCCTGACCTCAAGTGATCCTCCCACCTTGGCCTCCCAAAGTGCTGGTGTTACAGGCGTGAGCCACCATGCCTGGCCATATACTTTTACTTTCTATCTCTTGGAATTCCCTAATTTGTTTTATTTGCAATTTTCTATGATTAAAAGCCCCCAAATCTCATGGGTAAAGAAAAAATTTGTAAAACATTTGAATTTAAAATAATACAACGCCAAGTAAATACATAGATTATTCTGTAGAATATTTAAATTTATAATATCCATTAATCTATTGGCAGCATTACCTTTATCCAAATAGCATGTACTAAAAAAAAAAAAAAAAAAAAAAAAAAAAAAGATTCAGCATATCTTATTTCTAGATTAGATGAGATACCATTTGGCTGTTGAAGCATATGCATGATTTGATCAATGGCATTACTCTCAGATCTGCAATATGCCTATGTCTGTGAAATGTATCATAGTAAATTTATAACCACTAGTGAGAATAGGCTAGGATTCAAGGGTAGTATCCTTGGAGTACAAGGTTTCTTGTTTGTTTGTGTTTGTGGTGATTGCATCTGCTAATATTTTTTTTTTCTACAACCATCTCAATAATTCATCTAAAACCCTCAATCTGGGTCACAACTGGATTGTTTATTCATGTCTATAGCAGATTGTCAGTATTGAAATGAGTCTTGTTTAGGTGGTTCCAGATGGTTAATTCGTTAAAACACAGAGACACACAAACAAAAAGAAAAACAAAACAAAACAAAACAAAACAAAAGCTTACATTATGATTCAGTAGGTTCATGGGGAGATGAGTGTCAGGAATTTTCTTGTACTGCCCACAAAGTCCATTGTATTGAAATCTGATTTTCTTCCTTAAAATGACAGAGGTTTTACTCAAATAATCTCAGCATATTACTTTATATTAAGGAAGTTGTTAATAAGTTTTAGCATAGATTATAGATCTCAAAATTTTGTTCCTGACAGCATTGTCAGTAGTCATTTACCCATTTTTTTTTCATTTTATAGACAAAGAAATTGGGCTTAGATGGATGAAATGATTTGCTAAATACATTGGCATCAAAATGACGTTGTACAAGTTTTTCACCCAAATTTCTCCGCAACTATTCAAGTACAGAGGGTCCGTAACTCAGGATGGTTCAATTTACAAGTTTTTGACTTTATGATGGTGCAAAAGTAATACATATTCAATAGAAACCATACTTTTAATATCCATACATCTATTCTGTTTTTCACTTTCAGTAGAGCATTCAATATATTACATGAGATATTTTACACTTTATTATTAAATAGTTCTTTTGTTCAATGATTTTGCCCAACTGTAGGCTAATGTAAGTGTTCTAGGCACATTTAAGGTAGGCCAGGCAGTGATATGATGCTCCATAAGTTAGTTTTATTAAGCAGATTTTTAAATTGATATTTTAAATTTATGAGGTTTATTGGATGTAACCCCATCACAAATTGAGGAACATGTATATGTAGCAACTAGTTGCTATATATATTGTTATTAGAAATGAATGGATAAGAATAACCCAAACAAGTTTTAATAATAGGTATTCATTGGTAATAAATTTTGAAACGATGAAATTAAAACTTATATTTTTAGTCTGGGAGTGGTGGCTCAGGCTGTAAATGGGAGTAAATTGGGAGGCCGAGATGGGCAGATTGCTTGAACCCAGGAGTTTGAGACCAGCCTGGTTAACATGGCAAAACCCCATCTCTACTAAAAATACAAAAATTACGTGGGTTTGATGTCACATGCCTGTAACCGCAGTTCCTCCAGAGGCAGAGAAAGAATCACTAGAACCCTGGACTGGGAGGTGGCAGTGAGCCAAGATGGCGCCATTGCACTCTAGCCTGGGTGACAGAATGAGACCTTGTCTCAAAGAAGTAAAAAACAAAAATTATATTTTTAAAAAGGAGTATTGTCTGTTTGTGTTTTGAGTTTCTTTGGGGGTAGAACTTCTTAGAAAAAAGAGGCAGTAAATCCAATAAGCCATCTTTCTAATTAGTACATAATATGATGGTAATACTGAGTCAGAATGCTGACTGAAACCCTCAGGCATATACACTAACTTAGTTCCATACTAAATATTTATAGAATGATGACAAAATTCTGCTAGTTTAAACTAAATATTTTAGGTCTTGGTATCAAGACGACAACCTAGTTTCTCTTATTCTCTGTTTCTTTGGCAACAGAAATTGTGCTTACTCATTTTCTTTAACTTTGAAAATTTGCTTGTTTTAAGTGTTTCTTTTTCCAAGTGTGCTACAGAATTCTTCAATTCCAAAAGAAAAAAAAATCATTCCTCTGGAAGTAATTTTAAAAAAGAACTGCTTCTAATTTCAATAAGAAAACAGAGAGTGGATAAAAATATTAAGGGCATTGAAATTAAGATTACCCATGTTAAAAAACAAAATCAGTCCTGTCCTATATTCAGGTTTTTTTTTTTTTTTAATAGCTTAAATCTGAATTTAATTGAGTTTTGTGATCAGTTCCCTTCTTAGGGGTTAATCCTGGGAATCCCTTTCATTTTCTTCTGCCTGTTTTTCCGGGTAAACTTCAGTACTTTTCTCATTCCTTCACCATCGTTCTCCTGAAAGGGTCTGTCCTCTTTGTTACATGACGTAGTAGATACGAGAGAAGGATTAACAATAGATGACACATGATGGGCTATACTAAATTCGTTAGGTTCAATTTGTCTACATTTCGGAGAAACTAAGTGTTTGCATTTTTCTTTTCCTTTCTTTTTCTTTTTTTTTTTTTCTGAGACGGAGTCTTGCTCTGTCGCCCAGGCTGGAGTGCAGTGGCGCGATCTCGCTCACTGCAAGCTCCGCCTCCCGGGTTCCCGCCATTCTCCTGCCTCAGCCTCCCGAGCAGCTGGGATTACAGGCACCCGCCACCATGCCCGGATAAGTTTTTGTATTTTTATTAGAGATGGGGTTTCATCGTGTTAGCCAGGATGGTTTCGATCTCCTGAGCTCGTTATCTGCCCGCCTCGACCTCCCGAAGTGCTGGGACTTCAGGCGTGAGCCACTGTGCCTAGCGGTATTTTTCTATGTTCATTTTCTCTTCTTTAGTAGTCAACTTCCAACAGGGTACATCTTATGGAAGTTGGAAAGGTAGTCTGACTCTAAGTGACAATATTTCCTCCTGATATGTCCGTGAGAAACCCTCAGTGGAACACAGATCCATATAATTTAATTATTTCTAATCTCGAGATCATAAATTGGTCAAAATTACATAAGTATAATCTTTAAACAATTTAATTAAACGCAATTATTAGTAATCAAATGATCACCTATAAACATAGCTCAAACCAAGCATCAGAACATTGCTAATAACTTTCATTTATTTATATGCTCTGCTACTATTTAATTCCTTTTGCTTCACCCACACCAACTAAACCCTGTCTTTAATTTTGTATGGCTCAGCCCATTGTTTTGTAAAGTTTTATATAATACGTATGCACATTAAAGAATTTTTCACTTTAGTTGATTTTGAATTCTATATTATTTACCATAGTTTATTTTTCATTGAATATCTATTTCCGCTTAACAAATAAAAATATAGTGGCTTAAAGCAATCATTTCTTCCAATTTTTGTGGATCAAGAATTTGGAAGCAGCTCAGTAAGCAAATTAGGCTCAGGGTCTCTCGTGAGGTTAGGGTCAGATGGCAGCTGAATTGCAATCATCTGAAGGCTTGACTGGCCTTGGTGGATGCACTTTCAAAGGGCATACTCATCTGTCCGATAAATTAGTGCTGGAAAATTGACTCTTCTGCATGCAGGCTTCTCAGTGGAAATGCTTGAGTGTTCTCATAACATGGCAACTGATTTGCTCCAGTGCAAGTTAATCAAGAGACCAAGGCAAAAGTTATGATATTTTTAATTTCTTAGTTTGGGAAATCAGATATGATCACTTCAGCCATAATCTATTGGTTATATAGGTGACCATGATTTAATATGTGAGGAACTCAAAAAAGGCATGGACACCAAGAGGCAAGGATCATGGGACCATGTTAGAAGCTGAATATTACAGTTTTCTTGAAAATATGCCCTTGAGTTGTATTTAGTTTTTTGTTGTTAGCAGCACTGGTGTGGATAGTATTATGTATATTTCCTTGTATATGCATGTAAGAATCACTCTTGCATATATACCTAGAAGTGTGACGCTAGGTCTTGGAGTGTGAGACTGTTTAATCTTATAAGATATTGCTAATGTGTTTTCACGAATGGCAACGTAACTTTACACTCCCAGAATTCTGTAAAGTACTGTAAATTCATATCCTCTTCATCACATGGGATTGTTGGTCTTCTTTCTTTATCCCAATCAAATGTGCATAAATTATATCTCACTGTGGTGTTGATCTGCATTTCTCTGATTACTCATGAAATAAAACATCTCTTTCAATGTTTATTACCCATATGGGTTTCCTCGTCATTGAAATATTGATTAATGTCCTTTGCCCAGTTTTCTATTAGATTGCCATTTCCTGATTGACAGGTGTGTTTTGTATATCCGTAACATAGGTTTCTTGTCATCTATTTACATTTTTAAATTCCTTCTAGACTGTACGCTGTCTTTTCTGTTTTTTTTTTTTTTTTTTTTTTTTTTTTTTTTTTTTTTTTTTTAAGGTGTCTTTAGATGAACAGAAATTAATGCTGTAATTCCCAAGCTTCTGGGGACAGTAGAGTCTGAGCATCTGATAAAAACTATGGACTGTTTTCCCAGGAAAGAAGTTAATTTACGAATTCTTGCATGTAATTTTAAGAATACAATGGACTCAATGAAATCCATTTAGGTCCTCAAGTGACCAGCATCCTCTCTTGAGAAATCCTATTCCGAAATGTAGATTTGGGGTGACAGTTTCTCAAGTTTAATTCTGTACTCCTGAAGGCCCAAAAAGCCCATGTTATATAACATGATTTATAAAGAATTTTAGCTGGATCATGCCTGTAATTTCAGGCCTTTAGGAGACCATGGGAGAATTGCTTGAGGCCAGTAGTTTGAGACCAGCCAGGATAATCTAGTGAGACCTCACCTTTACAAAAAAAAAAAAAAAATTATTAGCTGGGCATGGTGATGCATGCCTATAGTCTCAGCTACTAGGGAGGCTAAGGTGGGAGGATCACTTAAGTCTGGGAGATGAAGGTTACAGTGAGCTGAGATCATGCCACTGCACTCCAGCTTGAGTGATAAAGACCCTGTCTCCAATTATTTTTCTTTCAGTAATGTTGTTGTTCCTTATTTTTTTTTTTTTGGATATAATTTCAAACATAAGAAAAGTTGTAAGATACGTACAAATAACTTCTGTATATCCTTCACTCAGATTCAATTAACATTTTGCCACACTGGCTTTATTTTCTCTCTTACTCCATCTCTCTCTTTCTTTGTCTCTGTCTCTCTCACACACATACACATACATACCCACATATATGCATTAACACCTTTTTTCTAAACCATTCGGAGTCAAGCTGCAAACATGCCCTCTAAATACTTCAATGTACATTTCCTGTGAACATGGATATGCATATGTCTCATGTATCACATTGCAATTATAAAACCAGTAATGACACATTTGATAACATATAAGATTAAAGATGCATGAAAGCTAAAAGCAATATACAGTCTGTGATTGAATCTTCAACTAGAAGAGGCAAACTATTTCTACTAAAGATATTAATGAAAGAAATTTTAATATTTTTAAACTCTGGTAGTTTGTTACATTGTTGGCATTAGTCACTTTAAAAGTGATGTAAAATCACTTTTCCCACCTGAAATGTATAGAAAATACCGACGTATTCTTTTTTACCCCACTGTCTCTTTTAAAAATAAAATGTCATTAATATTATTAGTTTATGATATCTGTAATTATAACATGGTTATATTTTATGGCTCTAGAAATAATATAGGTCATATTTCTTATTTTACTGTTCTAATTCAAGTCGTCGTGATGAAAGTTTTAGTGAAATGCCCTAGATTCTCTTAGGGTGGATTAACTTTAGATAAACGTCCATGTTTCAAATGCCACTTCTTGAGCATTTGCTAAATTTAAGCCAGAGTGACATAATCTGATAACAGTCTGTATTCACTGCAGAGAGTCACGACACTTGGGATTCATACCTCCCTCCTCAAGATAGAATGCATGTTGGACTACATCTGGCTTTCTGACACTGTCTGAACATTCGGGTGCCATTCAATAAAGTGGAAATTGTATTTTATTCCATTTGTCTTTTCTCCATGGTGTACATCAAAGGATTTTTCTAACATTTCTGTGGTTAGTCTATAACCTGGTATTTAATTTATTTCAGTATTTTAACACAATGAAGAGTACAACTATTTCTACTTTTTAGACCTTTTATTTGAAAAGAGTATTAGTCTGGGCTGGGTGTGGTGGCTCACGCCTGTAATCCCAGCACTTTGGGAGGCTGAAGTGGGTGGATCACGAGGTCAGAAGATGGAGACCATCCTGGCTAAAACGGTGAAACCCGGTCTCTACTAAAAATACAAAAAATTAGCCAGGTGTGGTGGCGGGCGCCTGTAGTCCCAGCTACTCGAGAGGCTGAGGCAGGAGAGTGATGTGAACCCGGGAGGCAGAGCTTGCAGCGAGCCGAGATCACGCCACTGCACTCCACCCTGGGTGACAGAGCCAGACTCCATCTCAAAAAAAAAAAAAAAAAAAAAAGTGTGTTAGTCTGATTTCACACTGCTAATAAAGACATACCTGAGACTGGGTAATTTATAAAGGAAAGAGGTTTAATGGACTCACAGTTTCACATGGCTTGGGAGGTCTCATAGTCATGGCGAAGGCAGAGGAGAAGCAAAGGCCCATCTTACATGGTGGCAGGCAGGAGAGTGTGTGCGGGGGAACTTACATTTATAAAACCATTAGATCTCGTGAGACTTATTCATTACCACAAGAACAGTATGGGGAAACCATCCTCCTGATTCACTTATACTCCATCTGGCCCCACCATTGACCCTTGGGGATTATTACAATTCAAAGTGAGATTTGGGTGGGGACATGCCAAACCATATCAAAAAGCAAACTTAAAAGCATAAAATTGGCTTCAAATCACCACATTTTAATTCTATACAATCCGATTTAAGAGTTCACTTTTTTCTCTTCCAGTCCCACCATTTTTTAACTTTTCAATGTCTTCATTTTTTTTTCTGTACTCATTTCATAATGATATTGTTTGTACATGTGATACTGTTTCTGTGTTTCCGCAATGGGCTTCTTTACCTTGGGAAAGCCCAGATGCAAGAAAGTCCACTTTCCTTTTTCTTCCACCTGCCAGTCACACGCATCTCTTTTACATATTGAGATTGTATTTACTTCTCTTCTATGTCACAGTAAAGATGATCTGTTTGCACTCACCTGTGCTCTTCCATTTTTACATGTCAATTCCGGTAAAACTCAATAACCATTTCTGATTTCAAAAATTTTACCTTTTTGAAAATTGAGCGTCTTCTTTTTCTTTTGAAAATGACTCAACATCTTTTTCACTTGAAGTTTTGCATATAATTAAACCCAACCCACACTTACTTCTCTATGTAACCAAACTTTACATACTCATGTACCTCATATATACTGTGTTATATGGTTAGGTTGTTTCAGAACATTTTTATTCATTCGTTATAAATAATATGAAGGTGGAAACAGTATTTTTTGTATACCTTTCTACATGATCTCTATTCCCCCTCTGTATACACACACACACACACACACACACACACACACACACAGAGAGAGAGAGAGAGAGAAAGAGAGAGAGAGAGTCAAATCTGCTACTCAGCATACTGTCATACACAGAGTGGGGACATAGGAAAATAATTAGGTAAGTGAATGATTCTTTGTGACAGATAGTACGAAATTTTTCCTACAAATAAAATTGTGTGAAACTAGAACTCTGCAATTGCTCAATATTACTATTTAGAAGGAGAAGCTGATTACTGAACGGTTTTTGTTCTGGGCTCTACATTCTAGACCCTTGCTACTCAAAGGGTGGTCTGGAAACAATCAGAATTTGCATTATTACAAAATCTCCAGGTGAGTCACATACACAGTAATGTAATGTTGTACAGGCATAAGACCTAGCTGAAGTTGTAACTAGCCAAGATCCATCACCCCTTTTGTACATTTGTTTAGTTTTATTAATGCAATTGTCTTCACAATTTAGTATACTATAATTGTGAATAATTTGTTTATGTACTTGAATATTTTCCATACAAGCATGTTTTTTCCTTCATGTGGTGCTTCAGTCAAAGTCACTACAATGATAATTTTCTTAGATTGTCAGAATAAAACCTTCAAAGGCCCTTAGTATAACCAGTACCTATATGTAAGATAATTAAATGAGTACTTAATAGGTAATAAATTGGTTAAAGAAGTAATTAGGAAGGCAAACAGCAAGGATAATAAGAGATCAGGGAACCTTTTGAAAGGGTAGTAATACTTGTTCATGTTGGTTTGAATATATTGCCTTTGTGCTAATGAAGATCATTGGTTCAATTAACCACATTTCAAGCTAGCGATTTCTTAAATACTTTGAGCAAAGTCAAAGCTAGAGTGATCCAAAACACACGAGGCAGTTGAGGACTTCTAAGAGAAGGGGAAATAATCACATATTATTCATTTCAATGCAGATATCTTTTTAAAGCTTTGTTCTAATACCATGAGGATTGATAAAGACTGAGTTCCACACCGTGTGGGAGAAACCATAAGGGCCGCAACATGTGGTTTCTATCTCACTGGATGTACTGTCTGGTAAGGGATACAGATGTGAATAATCGTAAGCCTTAACTGAAGGAAGCATGAACTAACGTCTACATGATGGTAGCCTGTTGGGGACTATGTTAGAGTTTTCCAGAGAAACAGAATCAATAGGATGAGTATGTATAAAAGACACTTAAGAAATTGGCTGGTGCAGTTATAGAGGCTAACAAGTCCAAAATCTGTAGGCTGGGTTGATAGGCTGGAGTCTTAGAGAAGAGGCAATATGAACGCAGTTCACGTCTGAAGACCTTCAGGCTGCACAGTTCTCTCTTGCTCAGGGAAATTCAGTCATTTGCTGTATTCAAGCCTTTGACTGATTGTATTAAGCTAACCCACATTATGAAGGGCACTCTACTTTACTCAAAATCCACGGATGTAAATGTTAATCTCAACCAAAAACACCCTTGAAAAAACACTCAGAATAATGCTTGACTGCATATCTGAGCCCAGTGGTCCAACCAAGTTGTCACTCCGCTTTCTTTATTGATTAGTCATTTTCTTATTTAAAAACTTCTGGCTATTCTACGACCAGATCAAAAAGAATTACCTGTGAAAAAATAAAATTTTTAAAAAATTGTATTAAATCTCACTGTTCTCCAGTCATAGGTCTACCACTTCCCTTCTTGCCTTGGTTCTAGTTTTTAGAGAAATTGAGGCAATTGGGTATGGAGTGTTTTCCTTCATCCTTGGTTAAGAGGCTCTGCTGACTTTGCCTTGTAGATAGAAGAAGGCCCCTCACCATATCAGCCAGACAGCTCTGTATGATGCATGTTAATTTCCCTTTGCTCTGAGGCAAAAGAATGCACCGCAGTGTTGGCGACAGAGAGGAAGAGGAGAAGTAATTTGATTTTTATCACTGTTTTTCTTCTAAAGAATTGTTGTGTCACAGCGGAAGGGCATAAAACTTTCTAAGATTGTGAACTCTGTCCCCAGAACGGGAGAAAGTAGGCGGCCAGAAGAGTTTGAAGTGTTGATCATATGGCTCAGCTTTCTCCATCTGGATATGTAATGGTATCATTAATCTTGTTGGAAAACCTACGACCAGGAACAAAGGCACTTTGTTGTTTTCTTTTGTTTGTTTTGCTCTCATAACTGGGCTGTAGTGGTCAGATATGAATCAATATTACATTTGAGAACTTAAAAAGGGAAATGTGCAAGAATTTAGTGCCCAACAAAAATTAAAGGCACGTTGAAAAATCCATTATGTTCTTTGAAATACTAAGAGTAATACGAGTTATTTTTATTAGGGGACATGGATGAAAATATTTATATTTCATAAAAACTTTTGAAGTAATGCTTATAGTTTATTATAGTTGCTCTTCATCTTACGATGGGGTTATGTCGCTATAAACCCATTATGAATGGAAAATATACTAAGTTTAAATGCATTGAACCTACCAAACATGGTAGCTTGGCCTAGCCTACCTTAAATGTGTTCAGAAGACTTACATTAGCCTATAGTTGGGCAAAATCATCTAACACAAAGCTTATTTTATCTAAAGTGTCGAATGTTTCAGGTAATATATTGAATGCTATATTGAAAGTGAAAGAATGGTTCTACGGATGCTCAAAGTACAGTTTCTACTGAACACATATCACTTTCACACCATTGTAAAGTTGAAAAATCATCAATTTGAACCATCGTAAATTGGGGACTGGCTATATATGAAATCAAATAGATATCATATATAAGATGTTAAAATATTCCCAGTTATAACAACATTTTTATTGAAAATGAAATATATTGATTCAAGTTGCATGGGAATTATCATAGAACAAATATCTTTTCACTATTTAGTATTCAGTGCAAATTATTTATCATTAATGTACCTTTGGGTTAAAATACTGACAATCTTACACCCAAAATAAATGGAATGTGAAACATAATTTTCTTGATCTTATCTTTGTAAAAAGAACTTTCCACTGCTTCCTAAATGCATTTGATTTCAAACAAATTGAGACTTCTTGATGATTGAAAGTTTAAATGATATATTATTACCTAATTATATTGCACAATGCATTATTTTAAATATATATACCAATAGCAAATCAATTGTTTATGTTCTACATAAGTTAAAAAATAACCTAGACTAAATTGACATAGTCACTGTGTTACGGAAAACTAAAAAATTGATATGATAATTCAAGTAAAACAAAAAATCAAATATTTTCTTTATTTAATTGAAAGTACAGGTAAGGGAAATGTTTTTAGCCATGTGACTCTCAATATACTCCCTAAAAATAAATATGCCAAGCTTACTTTTCAAATATCCTATATGATTTTAATTCATTACTCTTAGATCTGACTTAAAAAAAACAACAATCCAACATCTCTTTCTTTTTTTCTCTCTCCCCTCCAACCCCACACAGAGGTATATAAACACACACTTAATTTTGGTGATAACTATCAGTGAATAGTTCCATATTTCCATTGCACTGACCCTTTGCTTTGGGTGCTTAGTTCTGTCCCCATCTAAAAACTCTAGTATGATCCTTATTTACCCAAATCCTTACACTATACCATATATTCCATGATCAGCAGCTCTAACTTTCAGAGTTATCTTGACCTTTTCTCTCTGTTTTTTCTTCATTTGTTTTGCCTGAAAAAGCCAAGCTGTTGAAGTGTACTTATGTTTACGTAAAAGCTATTTTTCTTCCTGGAAACTTCATCTGTCAGCAAATTGTATTTATTCTTCAAGGCTTCATTCAATTGACAGGATATTTATTTTTTTTTCAAAAAAAATTATGTCTTGATGGCTTGCCTTGATTCCCTGGATACATCAGGCATGTACTTATTTCTTTCTGCCTTTAAGAGAGGACTTTTTGCATTTCATTAATACCATTAGTTTATGAGTTTGTCTCAATCACAGGGTTATGAACCTGTGGTTTGGTGGCAGATACCATGTCTTATTCTTCATTTCAACAGCACTTTCTGGCATACAATAGAGGTTCAATAAAAGTTTCCTGAATGACTAAATAGATAATGGACATCTGTGCTCGCAATGGAAATCTGTGCTTACCCAAACAAATTGTGAGAACATAAAAACACCATATACGTATACTTTATAATATTTAAGATATTTTATGTGAGAACATAAAACCATATATATACTTTATAATATTTAATATACTTTATAATATTTAAGATTCATTATGGCAATCATACATGAGTTTACCTCCCTCTCCTCACCCCCACTCCCCAAATAATATACTGACCCCTGGGGAAAGAATAGAAAATAATTACATTTAAAAAGCACTTATTCAACACACAAAATAATAATACTTGAGGAACAATAATGTAGCAGGTTCTATAGTAGCAAATTGAAGATAAAAATTTGCCTCATAATTTTTTTTTTTTTTTTTTTTTTGAAACGGAGTCTCGCTGTGTCGCCCAGGCTGGAGTGCAGTGGCCGGATCTCAGCTCACTGCAAGCTCTGCCTCCCGGGTTTACGCCATTCTCCTGCCTCAGCCTCCGGAGTAGCTGGGACTACAAGCGCCCGCCACGTCGCCCGGCTAGTTTTTTTTTTGTATTTTTTTTAGTAGAGATGGGGTTTCACTGTGTTAGCCAGGATGGTCTCGATCTCCTGACCTCGTGATCCGCCCATCTCGGCCTCCCAAAGTGCTGGGATTACAGGCTTGAGCCACCGCGCCCGGCCTGCCTCATAATGTTTTTAGAAGGGTCTCTCTTGCCACTACTAGTCTGTTAGAACTTGTCAAATCTAGGTTAGCATCATGATGTATTTAAACAATCTCATGTAATGCATATCTCAAAAACAATTCTGTGAATATCTACTGTGTATATATTATATATACTATTATCTATTATATAATAGATATTATTGTATTATAAAAATATTATCATACTATTATCCTCATTTTGTTTCAGCAAATGAAAAAACAAATTGGGGCACAAGAAATGAAAAAACAAATTGGGGCACAAGGCAAAGTTATGAAGACACAAGGGAGCATGGTGTATTTAGGAACCATAAGTGATGGTATATGCCTGTACTGTACCCGCTGATAGAGGCTAGATGAGTTGCATCTTTATGCCTGCACCATACGGCTGATAGAGTCCAATCAAGTTGCACCTTGTAGAAATAAATTTAATTTGTTTTCCAGCAAGAAGTGGGGCCATTGAAATGTTTTGTTTCTGTTTTTTTTGGTTTTGTTCTGTTTTTTTGTTTTTGTTTTTTGTTTTTTATGGAGTTTTGCTCTTGTTGCCCAGGCTGGAGTGCAATGGCACGATCTTGGATCACTGCAACCTCTGCCTCCCAGGTTTAAGTGATGATTCTCCTGCCTCAGCCTCCTGAGTAGCTGGGATTACAAGTTCATGCCACCACGCCCAGCTAATTTTTGTATTTTTGGTAGAGACGGGGTTTCACTATGCTGGCCAGGCTGGCCTCGAACTCCTGACCTCAGATGATCCGCCCACCTCAGCCTCCCAAAGTGCTGGGATTACAGGCAGGAGCCATCGCACCTGGCTGCCACTGAAGTGTTTTAAAAGACCAGTCCCCTTCCTGTGTCCAAGTGATCTCATTGTTCAATTCCCACCTATGAGTGAGAACATGCAGTGTTTGGTTTTCTGTTCTTGCGATAGTTTGCTGAGAATGAGGGGAACATCACACACTGGGGCCTATTGTGGGGAGGGAAGAGGGGGGAGGGATAGCATTAGGACATATACCTAATGTAAATGATGAGCTAATTGGTGCAGCACACCAACATGGCACATGTATACATATGTAACAAGCCTGCACGTTGTGCACATGTACCCTAGAACTTAAAGTATAATAATAATAATAATAATAAAAAGACCAATCCTTCCTTTTATGAGCACTGATAAGTAAAATTAGATTTTGCTTTCAAATTTAACATCTCATGTTGGTTTTTGAACTTTTTCTATAAAAGTTGTCTCCTCATTATTCTCTTCTATCAGTTGTGCTTCTTACCATTATGAACAAATTTTTCCTGGATAATAAATTGTTTATTTGCAGAAAGGCTTTTTCACATGATAAGCCCCTTGTGAATTCCTTGGATAAAATATATCATTCATAGGAACATTTATTATTCTTCTCATTATTTTTTATTCACATCATTGTCATTATCATTACCATCATCATTTGTCTTTCTCCGTCTGTTTTTCCCTTGCTCCCTAAAGGTTCTTCTGATATGCTTCATTCCTTGTTAGGAATTAGTTTTATTCGGTGGATTTATTTTCATTATTTTCTTACTGCCTTTCTCTACCTACCAGATGACTGGTGTGTGTGTGTGTGTGTGTGTGTGTGTGTATCAGAGAGTGTTCAACCATCTTAAACATTTCAGTCAGTATCTACATATGGACATATTAATATAATAATGATCAGGATTTAAGATCTATCTTGCTGCCAATTCCATTTCTAGATATTCGTCTGATTTGTGAGGAATATTTTGGCTTTGTTCTTTCTCTTAAATGAACCCTCTGTCAATGACTGACTCACTGGGTACCATGAACAGTGGTTAAAATGGGACAAGCAGAGACTCATTTCATATGAGAGTTCTCTGAATGACAAGTGCACTCCTCTTCCCTTCCTCCCTCCATAATGGTTATGTGAGAGCATGTTACAAAATCAGTGAATCACACTCTGGCATCTCTTGAAGTGAGGAGGATGTGTGTTGAGTGAGAAATGGCGACTACCTGCAGCTTGTGGAGAAGGGATGCAGGCCCATGAGGCCCTGGACAAAAAAGACATAATTTTAACTTTCAGTTGTCATTACTCCTTTCATCCAAATTTGCCCTTAAATAATGAAAATAACATTTCATGTTTAGAGAAATATTTTAAGTAAATATGTAAAATCTGTATTATATTGTTGTTCCCCACAATGCTTAAGTCGTTCTTCAGTGTTAAGGTAAAGCAATGGAAAGGAAAAACTATTTCAGTTCATTATCACTATAGGACGCAACATGGAAACTCAGTCGTACAAAAAGAAGTACAGCACTTTATGAAGTCTCTAAATAAATTCTGTTGAATAGCTCGATCATTGGAAGAACACAGCCTCTTCTTAATTCAATGTTTTCATTTAGAGAACATTAGGAGATTACATGTTAAAAGATTTTATAAAATCAGAAATGTCACACAGGTACCATGAATGGTTATAATACATAAGTAGGCAGAGTTAAACATATTTTCTCTTTCTCTCCATGTTCTTTTTGGCATTTTGGGTTTTAGGGCTTAGTAGAGTGCACTATGAATTGGACTAAAATCCTATTTTCTGGAAACACAAAATTTAAAAACAACAAGATGGGTAAGAAGCCTACTCTGCATATTCACAGAGGATTGGGATTCCACTATTTGGATTTCTTACTCAAGATTCTGTTGTTATCTATTTCTGTTGTTCATTTATTCACTTAACAGATAGCAAACCAAGGGTCTATGTAATACCTGGCCCTATTTCGGCAGTGAGGAAGAATCTAAATATGAATTACATTGAGTCTCTGCCCTTAAGAAGTCTTTAGTGGTTTTCACAGTGCATTGCACAGAATTTGAAAGGAGTACAGAGGTGTCTCAGAAATAGCCTATGGTAGTGAGGCATGGCAGGACCACCTGTTGTCACTGTCTTTTCTCTATTGTGACTCTAGAAGTTCCATTGTGCATAGCTGCTGTATTAAGATTCTGAATAACATTTCATTTGAAATAAAGAGAATGGTGTACCAAAATTTCTGCTAGAAAGCAGAGAGGAAGATAGGCTGGGCGCGGTGACTCACGCCTGCAATCCCAGCACTTTGGGAGGCTGAGGCGGGCGGATCACGAGGTCAGGAGATTGAGACTATCTGGCTAACATGGTGAAACCCCGTCTCTACTACAAATACAAAAAAAAACTAGCCGGGCATGGTAGCGGGCACCTGTAGTCCCAGGTGCTCCTGAGGCTGAGGCAGGAGAATGATGTGAGCCCGGGAGGCGGAGGTTGCAGGGGGCCCAGATCGCGCCACTGCACTCCAGCCTGGGCGACAGAGCGAGACTCCGTCTCAAAACAAACAAACAAACAAACAAACAAAAAAAGCAGAGAGGAAGATTTATCTTCATCTCACTGCAACTCGGTAGCTTATTACAATCTGCATCCTCATCACATTCCTTGGTCTTACTGGTTAAATTATTAATTAACTTTCTTCCCCCAAAATGCTAGAGTAAAACTCATTTTAAAATTGAGAAAATACGATGTTCACGCTCCAGTAATGGTAGATTTCTGTTTTCTTGGGTCTCCTAAAAACACTTTCTAGATTAATAAACAACAGCCTCCTTATTATCTAAACTTACTTTAGTCCACAACTAAGCCAAATATATATAAAGAAAAACACACTCACATTCTATGATTCAGTTGCCTCCTCTGGGCTTCCTTATGTGGCTGCAGGGGAATTGTGAGGGGGAAAAGTAGGCTACTGCAAGACCTTGGAAGCCTAGGAAATAGACCTTGTGCCATGTCATTTCTGCCACATCTCATCATCACATTGGGCAAAGCAATCAGAATATTGACAAGTTCTGAAGTATTATGAAGGATGATTAAGAAAATATGTAAAAATAAAACACCAGATGATAAAATGTATCTAATTGTGTAGTCGTCTAATTGTTAAGCATGGGAGGATTGCAAATTTAGTTTCTGAAGAGCTTATATGTTTTTCAAAACATTTAGTTTCTATTAGGCTCCTCTGTACAACTTGCTTTGATATTAAGCCAGTTTGAGTTTAATAAAAATTCTACTATTAGAAGTAAATCAGGCCAGGCACAATGGCTCATGCCTGTAATCCCAGCACTTTGGGAGACTGAAGCGGGCAGGTTGTTTGAGCTCAGTAGTTGGAGACCTCTGGGCAAAGTGGCAAAACCCCATCTCTCCCAAAAATCCAAAAAAAAGAAAAAATAGCTGGGCATGGTGGCAGGTGCCTGTGGTCCCAGCTACTTGGGAGGCTGTGGTGGAAGAATCGCTTGAGCCTGGGAGGTGGAGATTGCAGCGAGCCGAGATGGCAGCACTGCACTCCAGCCTGAGTGACAGAATGAAACCCTGTCTAAAGAAGAAAAATAAAATAAAATAATTTTTTAAAGTAAAAATAAAACTAAAAATGGATTAAGTATTATTTTCTTTTTGATTAAACAAGTATCTATTGAGTTTGTATAAGTCAGCAATTTTGTTAGAAATGTAATATCTTGAAGATTTAATCCTATCTTTAAGACATCCATCATTTAGAACAAGATCCAATAAATAAACAAATTCTTTTGAATTACATTTCTTCGGAATTATATGCAATGTGGTTAAACTATACCCCAAGTCAACCTTATAATTTATATAGTTTAATTTTTCCATATTTGATAGCATTTCCTTAAAATTATGCCTGTCAGGCTGGGGGCCATGCCTCAACACCTGTAATTGCAGCACTTTGGGGAGTCGAGGCAGACAGATCACCTCAGGTCAGGATTTCAAGACCAGTCTGGCCAACATGGTAAAACCCTATCTCTACTAAAAATATAAAAAAGGCAGGTGTGGTGGCGCATGCCTGTAATCCCAGCTGCTTAGGAGACTGAGGCAAAAGAATTGCTTGAACCCGGAAGGTGGAGGTTGCAGTGAGCTGAGATCATGCCATTGTATTCCAGCCTGGGCAACAGAGTGAGCCTCTGTCAAAACAAAAACAAAAACAAAAACAAAAACAAAAACAGCAACAACAAAAAACCATCATATGCAAGAGTTGTTCCATAAATAATTGGTAAATGTGGTAGAGACAGTGGTGGTGTACCTGGCATCCTCTCTCCTCCAAGATTGAATGCTTCATTTAAATGTTTGTGTTTTATTGTTTTTTGTTTTTGTTTGTTTGTCTGTTTGTTTTTACTATGATTTTACTGTTTTGCAGGCGGTGTCATGGTTGGGATTTTTACTGTGTCTGAGCACAGGCATTTGATGATTGATCTTTACCATGGCCCTCTCCTCATACTTGTCATTTCTGTTAGCTTTTGTCATGCCATAAAATCCACTTGTTTACTGAGGCTATTTAAATAATTGTAATTTTATGTCTCTTGGTTAATAGTTTTATGTGTATCTTTATTGTTGCACACCAGCCTTCCCTGTAGGATATATGGAAAGCTAATATATTCATCCTGTCTGCTTATCTGCCTATCCAGTCTGTGGGATCTTCTGCCAGGGAACAGTGCATTTGTATATGAATGGATAGAGAGGAAAATTTATTTAGTTTCATAGCAATAGAATTAAATTATATTTCAAGCCTCCAGTTATGAGTCTGTCTAGGCCTCATCTCTATAGCATATAAGAAAATAACATGTTTTTTATATATTAATACTTTATATAACTTAAGCTGACCTGTTGACAATAATTTAAACCATGACCACTTTGATGGAAAATGTTATTCTGTTTATTTTGTAGTTCTATCATTGAAAAGATTATTAAATATATTTCAGCTTCTTTTATGAGTCTAGAATGGTTATTGCTCCACTGAATAACTGGAGAGGGATTCAGGGAATCAAATCTAGGTCTCTAAAATAAGTTGAGGGCATAGCTTTACCCGGGTTGTGGGTGTGGCTGTCACAGGAGCATGATGGAAACTGTGAGCCCTGGGCCATAGTATCAGAAGTGAACTCTTAGGTACTTGGCACATATGCCTATTTCTAGCCATTTTACATATGACTTTCATTTCCATCTTGTTTTGAAAATAATTTAAAGGTCTACGAAAGTTAAAAGAATAGTACATTAGTCACCCTTTACCAGTTGTCAACATTTGAACTCATTTGCTGTTGTTGAACCATTTAAAAAGATGTAAACATTATGACTCTTTATTTCTAAGTCTTTTAGTATGTATTTCTTAAGAAAAATAGCTCTTCTACATATCAGAAGCATGTTAATTATTCAACAGTATGTAGCATTGCCTCAATCTTATTTGATTTTTAGACCATTTAAATTTTTCTAATTGTTTTTAATTTTTCTTGATTTGGCCCAGGATCTAACCAAGGTACAAGAATTTCATTTATTTGTCTTTAATCTCCTTTAATCTAGAGAAATGACCCCCCAACCCTGACCACAATTGTCTCTCATAACACTGATAATTTTGATGAGACAAAAACAGTCACCTTGTAAAATATCTCACATTTGTATATAGGTTATGGTTTCTGCAGGTGTAGATTTATGCTAGAATCATTTTGGCAAGAATACTGTGTAGGTGGTGGTTTACACTTACCTTTGCAGCACTTCAAGAGTCATTATGTCAGTTTGTTCCATTTTTGAAGAAGCATGTGTGATCATGTAAGTAACACATTGACCATTAGTTTAATTCATTCTAAGAATATGCATTGCCTTTTGCAATTCAGAAGTAATTTATAGAATAATGCTTTAAGATTGTGTATCAGTCCTTTCTTGCATCAATCTATTAGGGTTTTTGTCTGAGTTAATTGGGGCTTTCCAAAGGGTGATTTAAAAAGTTCTAACATTATATCTACGTTCATTATCTGACATTTTTCTGTGAGTAAGTGCTTTTTTACAAAAATCTCAATCTCTTTGTCTAGAACAAACTCTTTGAAGTGGCTCCTTTGTTCTTTTTGATATGTTCCCATTCGTCTTGAAGCATTTCCTTTTTTTCTGACAAAACAAAATGCTGTTCTTATACTTTTCCTGCCAGATATGGCATCAGCCATTTCTCCAAGGAACTTGATAGTGAATAGCATTTAGAAACTCTCATCTGAACACCAGGTGTACTCATTAATACAGGCGGTTCATTTCTTCAAGACCCTTTAATGCACAACACTGGGATGGTATATTCTAAGGGTAAAAATAACTTCAAAGAACTCTTTAGCTGTACAGAAATGATCGTGCATCCTGCCGATTACCGTAACTCAAATCCAACATCACACAATTCCTTCTCGTTTCTTCCATCCAGTATGTATGTCTTTTTGCTCCCATAGAGAAACCCGTAGTTCCTATCTGTGTCCTTATTCACTTATAACATACAAAATAGCTTGAGTATAGTTGAAGACTTCTTTGCAGAGGCTATGTAGAACTAAGGCTATATGATATTAACAAATAACTCTTTCATGGTTAAACTCTTACTTATTGTAGGACAGATATTAAGCCATCTCTGGGTTTTCTTCCTACCTACTCTATGGTATTATCATATCTCCAGGGGGCTCTCTAATGTTTTGTAGACTTACATAATCATTACATAAACTTTTTCAAGTTTAACTGGAGTTTGAGATTATTTTTCAAAAGTCCTTGGTCGATAATAAAGTGTCTCCTTTGTAGACACTCAAAGAGCTAAGAAATATCCAGTGCATGGCTACCTGGATGAAGGAAACATGCTAAGAACAGTTGCAGGGCACAGAGATGAAGTTTGAAGAAGAGATAATGGATTAAATTATGCTTGTAAGTGAGCAGATGTGAGAGATTTTGGACTCTGTGGCTCATTTCAGTAATCCTGGAGAATGGGCTTTGTCCATTGTATTAAAATGAAAAAACACTGAACTGCTTTTTGGTGTAAAGTCTGGCGGCAGTGAACAGTATCTCACAAGCTTGTAATAATATAAGACACTCCTAGAAAGGGAAATCCCAGGGATTTCCTAAGAACTTGACAGGTCAAGCAATCTCTGAGACTATTTTAACTGGTATCTGACTATAGAGGGCAACCAGACATATACATCACATTTTAAAGAACTTAGGAAACACTGCCAACAAATGAATTTTTAAAACCAATGATTGTTGTTTTTATTTTTAATTCTTATTATACTGGACACATAATATTTAATTTCTGTACTAAACTACAACTTAGATGTTCATTCTGCTTTATAAATGAGGGTGCTGAAGTTCAGAGTGATTCAGCAAATTTTCTAAGTTCATACAACTAATAATGCCAAAGATGAAATTTAAATTTAAAGTTATCTAACTCCAAACCCTATGATCTTTCTATCGTGTTATACTGACCATTTGAAGACAGAGATATGTCTTTGCAAAGCCCACTAATGTTTACTTGCCCAATACTTCTTCATGTATTTCATTATTTATAAAAAGGTCAATGTAAACTGAATACGTATTTGTCCAGCAAATAAGCATATGCACTTTAGAAGACAGAAAAAAGACAGAGTTCAACAAATTATAGGATAGAAATTTCCTGACGATTTTTTTCATGTTGTCATTTTGCTTTGAATTTATGATGAGACCAAGAGTTAGTTACAGAATCTGATTTTAGTTGTTTTCAATTACGAAAGCTGTCAGCAATTTTGTGTAATACACCTCCCTATTCATTCAGTACCTACTATATGTTGGGCACTGTGCCAATTAATTTGCATAAATTAACTCCTTTACCTCACAGCAAACCTGTAAAGTGGGAAGTATTATTTCCATTTCACATATGAGGAAGCTGAAGCTTACTGAGATTGAATAATTTGCCAAAAGTATATTGCTAGTAAGTGGCAGTATAAGGATGTGATCCTATGTCCTTTCTGTCTCATTTTATAATGGCCTGCTGTGTAGATTTTACCGTTTTGGAGTCAATTCAGTCTTTAAAAATTGCTCTCCTTTAGAAATATGAAGGTAATTTTAAATTAGATAATGATTTCAAGTTGCCTCTTTCCAAATATGTGGTTTTAATTATGATATGAATCAAAGTATTAGGATAATTAATATGGAAAAGTGAAATTATGCAGAAAGATTCATTTTGTTTCTGAACACTAGTTTCAAACAGAGCTATTGGCTTGTGATATATTACTACACTAGCTGGCCACTCACTTTTCTATGAACAGATATTAACAATGTGTCTCCTTTTGGCACCGCACTGGGAAAGCAGACAAAACCCTTTTACTTGTGTGACTGACACTCTAATATATTGTATAATACTTATCTATGAATAGAAAATTGGGGGATTCAACAGACATGATTTAGACCTTAGGTTGGGTTGGGAGTAGAGATTTTTATGTTTATATTAGTAATGACCCAAAGAGGAAATGATACAACCTAACCTCTGAAAAAAACTATTTATTTTAAATTCTTTGCATTAATGCAACAAATGCAATCACTGTAAGGATCTAAAGTTCTTTGGAATACATGAATAAGGCCTGAAAATATTTACTATATTCAAGGTGTCATGATAAGTGCCTTACCAAGAATTGTGAAAAGTCTGTGATTTTTCTCCTTCTTGCACTTTACACCTGCTTTATACAGACTGACAGAAGACCAGGACTCCTGGGTTGGATATAAGGGGCTTTATTACTCTTGTACATAATTCAGCATGATCTTCATGTAACCTGTGTGCTCGTATCTGTTACCCTTGACCCACAAGACCCACAGAAGAGACATCCAGGTTTAAGAAACCCAATACTGCATAAGGGAATCCTAGGACAAGCCACTTCTCCCTAGAGAGAAACACCTTTAATTTACTAGACAGCAAAAATCCTGCCTTGGAGGAAGACACTATTTCTTACCTTCCAAGGCTCTTTGCTATGCTATATAAACTTGTTTGAATACATAATACACAAAAAAGCACGTCAGTGTCTGTGTTCACAGAAGAAGCAGAAAGGTGAGAGATCCATAGATACTTGTCTTCCAATATCCTCCACTCTATGGTACCAGTTTTTCATCATTTGACAATGAACTCTAAAATATAATTAGTTATCATGGCTTGAAAATGAACTCTAACTAAAATAGGATTAGTTATAATGTTTATATCACATATGGGGAGAATGACATGTTTAAATACATATATGATGAAATTGGTCATCATGTGTCTAATGTACAGATGAAGAAAGTGAGGTTCATGGAGATTTATTTATGACTCAGTATCCCATAGTTAAATTTCACTCACAGGATTTAATCGCAGCTATTTTTCAATACTCAAAAGAAAAGAATATTCAATATTTATAAATGTCTATGCAATCTCTATTATAAATAGATAGAACTCTTCCATTTTGGACAAAAAGGGGCTTTCAGAGTTTCATGTCAATGTGGCATCTGCCTCAATTTGGTATTCGTTCAGAACACCTACTGTCACCTGAGGAAAACTTTCCATTGTGTAGTTCAATTTACTGAACACTGTGTTGGCATGAGACTCATATTATATTGTAGAGAAATTGGTGCAGTTCTGACTCTACGCACCTGGAAAGGTGGTTTCCTCAGGACAATCTACTGGTGGAAACTCTAGCCCTTGGGAATCTAGATTAGAAACATCTGCAATTCAGGGCAGACACGGTGGCTCACACCTTCACACCTGTAATCCCAGCACTTTTGGAGGTGGAGGTGGGTGGATCACTTGAGGTCAGGAGTTTGTACTATCCTGGCCAACATGGTGAACTCTGTCTCTACTAAAAATACAAAAATTAGCCAGGTATGGTGGTGCATACTGGTAATCCCAGCTAATCTCCTGAGGCAGGAGAATTGCTTGAATCCGGGAGGTAGGAGGGGAGGTTGAAGTGAGCCGAGATCACGCTGCTGCACTCCAGTCTGGGTGACAGGGATAGACTCCCTGTCAAAAAAAAAAAAAAAAAAAAAAAAAAAAAAAAAAAAAAAGAAAAGAAAAAAGAAACATCTACAATTAATCTTGAGAATATACAGATAGGTGAAAATGGGGTACAGGAGTTTTCCATTGGTTTTGAGGAAGACTGTTTTGTTTTCCAACAAAATAAAGTTTGTTTTCTAGAGTTTAGTAAATATTGTAGTATCCTTAGTGAGTAGGTCAGCATTATTTTAAATATCAATAGGATATATCAACTGGGAACATTTTAATATAATATTTAAGGATCTCACGTACATACTTTTCAGAAGTGTGCTTTGTTAGCGTAATTTATTGTGAATTCTTCAATCCTCATTTTCCATCTGACCAAAATTCATGCAATTATATATTTGAATTAGCAAAGACCGTGAAAGCACTGTGACAGAACAATTATCTTTAATTATACTAATTACATTAATGGATAAAACTTGATGATTAAGGCATTACTCTGTGAAAATAATAGCTTTATATTAATGATTGGATTGTCTTGCAACTTATCTTTGTAATTCCCACCACCACTTCTTCTGACCTACATTTGACATCCAACAGTTTAACAAGACTTTGAACCCACATTCACCCAAATCTACCTTGAGCATCTGAGACCTTTGCCAGTTAGCTGAGATGATTTGGACTACCATATTTCTCTCTGTCTCTCTCTCTCATACACACACACAAAAGAAAGAAAACAGGGCCCTCCATTAATTTAGAATTTCAAATGAACAACGAATAAGCTTTTTAGTATAAGTAGGGCCCAGGTATTGCAACATTAGAGATAATTTCTGTGAAGAAACAGACTGAATAACTGTTAGCTTGTCATGTATTTTTAGAGGATGTTTATCCAGTGTTCTTTTCACAGAATATAGGAGAGTTGTCAAGATTTTATTGAAATTTGAATTAGCTGCAGAGGTAAATTTTTAATGATTCACTTTAAACTGTAGAAACAAGTTGCCAGTTGTAAACTGCAAAAGTTAAAAAGGGTTACGTGCTGTGTTTTACATGGTTTCAAAATACATGCATATATTTTTTTGTTAAGTGATATTTAAATTCCAATATATTGGTTTATTAAGGCAGACAAATGAATTTAAAGATATATATTTTCCCCAATCTGGCCGTACAAAGAGGGTAGATACTTTTATGATTTTCATTGATTAGCAACAATTTAAATTCCCACAAGTCCTCATCAAATGACAGTTCTTCCATCGGATTGCTAACCGATAACATCCATGAATTATTTATACAACAGTGTTGTGTAATGATTTTCTTCTTCATTTACTTAGTGGTTGTTAAAGGCTACGAAGGGATTACCTTGTTTTCATTGTGCTTTGGCTATTTGGTAAAACTAGAAAGAATCACAGGTTATATAACTATTTCTGGGCATAATTTATTTGCATAATTAAGTATGAAATGTTGAAATGCGTAACTGTGGAACCCCTGCTCAATTTGAGAGCAGAGCTCATCATAGAGAGGCGGCAGTGGGAGGGGCTTTAGTTAGAGGAATTGTACGTTTAGAATATACCTAACACCGTGTTAATAACTTTTAAAACACCACTCAATAGCTCATGTTTTCCTTAGAAAAATCTTTACAATTTCAAGTTTTTAAATAAAAGAGAAATTTGTTCCAGAGCCAAGTTTTAGTAATGGTAGTGTTCTGTTGATCCTACGACCTAGGCCACGTGGTGAAGTTTTAATCTTTCCTCCTTTTAAAATAGCCCTGATCTAGGATTTTTATGGTATTAGGTCTAACATTTAAGTCTCTAATCCATCTTGAATTAATTTTCGTATAAGGAGTAAGGAAAGGATCCAGTTTCAGCTTTCTACTTATGGCTAGCCAATTTTCCCAGCACCATTTATTAAATAGGGAATCCTTTCCCCATTTCTTGTTTCTCTCAGGTTTGTCAAAGATCAGATGGCTGTAGATGTGTGGTATTATTTCTGAGGACTCTGTTCTGTTCCATTGGTCTATATCTCTGTTTTGGTACCAGTACCATGCTGTTTTGGTTACTGTAGCCTTCAGGACATAGGCATGGGAAAAGACTTCATGTCTAAAACACCAAAAGCAACGGCAGCAAAAGCCAAAATTGACAAATGGGATCTCATTAAACTAAAGAGCTTCTGCACAGCAAAAGAAACTACCATCAGAGTGAACAGGCAACCTACAGAATGGGAGAAAATTTTTGCAATCTACTCATCTGACAAAGGACTAATATCCAGAACCTACAAAGAACTCAAACAAATTTACAAGAAAAAAACAAACAATCCCATCAAAAAGTGGGCAAAGGATATGAACAGACATTTCTCAAAAGAAGACATTCATACAGCCAACAGACACATGAAAAAATGCTCATCATCACTGGCCATCAGAGAAATGCAAATCAAAACCACAATGAGATACCATCTCACACCAGTTAGAATGGCGATCATTAAAATGTCAGGAAACAACAGGTGCTGGAGAGGATGTGGAGAAATAGGAACACTTTTACACTGTTGGTGGAATTGTAAACTAGTTCAACCATTATGGAAAACAGTATGGCGATTCCTCAAGGATCTAGAACTAGATGTACCATATGACCCAGCCATCCCATTACTGGGTATATACCCAAAGGATTATAAATTATGCTGCTATAAAGACACATGCACACGTATGTTTATTGCGGCACTATTCACAATAGCAAAGACTTGGAATCAACCCAAATGTCCATCAGTGACAGATTGGATTAAGAAAATGTGGCACATATACACCATGGAATACTATGCAGCCATAAAAAAGGATGAGTTTGTGTCCTTTGTAGGGACATGGATGCAGCTGGAAACCATCATTCTTAGCAAACTATCACAAGAACAGAAAACCAAACACCGCATGTTCTCACTCATAGGTGGGAACTGAACAATGAGATCACTTGGACTCGGGAAGGGGAACATCACACACCGGGGCCTATCATGGGGAGGGGGCAGGGGGGAGGGATTGCATTGGGAGTTATACCTGATGTAAATGACGAGTTGATGGGTGCTGACGTGTTGATGGGTGCAGCACAGCAACATGGCACAAGTATACATATGTAACAAACCTGCACGTTATGCACATGTACCCTAGAACTTAAAGTATAATAATAATAAATAAATTAAAAAAAAAAGACACACAGAATCTGTACAATCCATATTTGACTACTGAAACAATTCATTGAGGTGACCATTTACATTTTTTTCAGGAATGAAAAGCTTTTCTGACTCAAAGTTAAAATCTGAGGTCTCAAACTGTGAGAGACACTCCTGGTAATCACTCTGTCCCTGATTTATGCAATCTAGCAACTAATAAAATATGGATCAGAGAGATTTAAAAAAAATAAAAAAATAAAATAAAATAGCCCTGATCTAGTTGTGTGAAGGCACCGTTACAGACACTCACTAATACGAGTTTAAATATTGCGGTGTCCTTTATCAAGGAGTCAAGGAGAGCTGAACACACTTCCAAAGCTGTCACAACTGGCTAACTCTGGTCCAATTCATAAGGGATTAATTGGTCATGGGTACTTGTGAGCTGAAATACTGTCATGGCAGCTGTAGATCTGTCACTTTGATACACAAGGTAATCAAGTCCAGTAATAGACTGTCTATGAATCTTAATAGCTTTTCTAACCAAGAAATCATTAGAGGCTGTTTACTCCATGTCATGTGGAAAAGTGTAGTGTGAACTTTTAGCTAAGATCTTTTGATATTTTCTGGAATAAGCTTTCTTTCCAAAAATGTACTAAAATATTAAATGTGTTGCGGTTAAGTTTTGAGACTACCTACAATGAAAAATGAAGATTTAAGAATTAAAGTTTGAGAAAATAACCTCAAACCAAACAATAACATTTTTTGGTAAGGCTAAAACTGTTTTTAAAAAATCAAATAAAAGTTGAATGTTTACTTCTCTTTGTCTCCAGTATTCTTTTCAGCGATATCCTAGTTTCTCTGGTTTGAAATCTTCCCAGAAAATTTACTGTCTGTTTACATAGAGAGAGTAATATACATGAATACATGTAAATTGGTTTTTGTTTTTTAATATAAATAGAAATATAGTTTACTTTCTGGAAGCTTCTTGGTTGTCAGTATTTATAAATATATTGCCTGCTAACAGCTGCACAATTTCCCCATACATGGCATTTTAACTTACTGAAATATTAGTTGGAATTTGACTGTAAAGAATTTTTTTTTTTTTTTTTTTTTGAGATGGAGTTTCACTCTTGTTGTCCAGGCTGGAGAGCAATGGCGCGATCTCGGCTCGCTGCAACCTCTGCCTCCTGGGTTCAAGTGATTCTCCTGCCTCAGCCTCCCAAGTAGCTGAGATGACAGGCACACACCACCACACCCAGTTAATTTTGTATTTTTAGAAGAGACAGGGTTTCTCCATGTTGATCAGGCTGGTCTTGAACTCCTGACCTCAGTGATCCCCCCACCTTGGCTTCCCAAAGTGCTGGGATTACAGGTGTGAACCACTGCACTCAGCCGACTGTAAAGAATTTTAAGAAAATAAATGATATATAATTTCACTTTAATGTAGTTATATGAAATTTTATTTGACTGTGCACCAATCACAAGTTTGACTGTGTAAGGCAAAACTTAACACTGACAGCATTGTGCAATATCCAAGGCACTGAATTTTTAATATAGAATTTCACAGTTTGATTGGTGTCCCAGATTTCTCAGGAATGATTAAGCTTGTAATTAGAAACCAATTCAAATGTTAGTCTATAGCCTCTAACAGTAATTGTCTTATGCCAGGAAATTATTGAACGAGAGGGGAGAACGATGAAATTATAAATTGGTGAAATAAGAAGCTGACTTGACTAAAAAAAAAAAAAAATCAGGATTAACAACTGAATTGAGGAATATCTGCAATTGTAAAGTTCAGGGAAAAGAATTCGAGAGACAAACACCATGCCTGTCACCGTCACTCTTGTATGCACCATCCAGGAAGAACTTAATAGAAGGTCTTGACGTGAATTCTACACACTGGATTTGTAAACCAGGCAAATGAGACTGCATCTGTTTCTGGACAGCTTGTATATCCGAATATGTGCACAAGGAGAGAAATATTGTTGTACTTTATCAGCTATGTAAGTAAAAATATAGCTACAATAAATAATCATGTAGGAGAAACTTTGAAAACTTACTGGGAATGGGTATAATGTTTTATATATTTATGTGTGTACGTATATATGTGACGTGCGTATACATATCTCCTAGAGTTACTGGGAGAATTAAGACGACACTATGTAACACATTTAAAGGAGTTAATATAAGATAGTAAATTGTCTTTACCTACTCAATTGTAGTTTCTATTTTATTGTTAGTAATCAGGTGATAAATCATAAAAATATGGGTATATATTTACATAAAATGATAATAAAATCAAATCTGTCATCACTTGTTAGGAAGCTTAAGGTTTATTAACAAAGTAATATTTATTTTTAGGTTCTGATTTGATTTGGAAGGTCAAATCTTTGTAATGAGACTGGCTAGAGTTGGTGTGAAACCCGAAGAGTTCTTCCTTTTCTCTGTCATGCTACCCTTTACTCAAAACAACTTGATCTGGCAAGTTATTTCTGCTTCCTTTTTATGTAACAGACTACCATAGTTTGGTTTTAAGGAAAGGTTTCTATTGCAGGAGTCTAGACTGCTCTGAGGTTTATATTCTGTGAACTCTTAAGCATAGTTAGAGAGGACAAAGAGGCATCGGTAGCGGTTCTATCAGTACTCCTGCTTCAGACAGCTGGGCAGCCCACACAGTACCTGAGAAAGGTGGCAGCATCTGGCTAGAGAAAAGCTAAAGTTAACAATGACAGTTGAAGGCCGGGCGCGGTGGCTCACGCCTGTAATCCCAGCACTTGGGAGGCCGAGGTGTGTGAATCACCTGAAGTCAGGAGTTCGAAACCAGCCTGGCCAACGTAGTGAAACCCCATCTCTACTAAAAATACAAAAATTAGCCAGGTGTGCTGGCAGGCCCCTGTAACTGTAATCCCAGCTACTCGGGAGGCTGAGGCAGGAGAAATGCTTGAATCTGGGAGTTGGAGGTTGCAGTGGGCTGAGATCATGCCACTGCACTCCAGCATGGGTGACACAGCAAGAGTTTGTCTCAATAAAAAAAAAAAAAGAAAGAAAAATAAAAAGAAAGTTGACATAATGACAGGGATGGTGAAATTAGTGCAGGGCAGAAAAAAAATCATATGTGACTGGGATATGTGGTTATTCCAGTATGATCTCATACAAACAAAACAAGTACTCTGCCGTATTTAGAAGATTGTAATAGCACCATTTGTTCTTCCATTTCGTTAGAGTGTGATACTTACCACTGTGATACTCTTTACTGTTGGTTTTTCATAACTTGTATTAATAATGTCTTCTCCCATTTGATTCAATAGTTTTTTTTATTTTTTAATGCAAAATGCATATTTCATCACCATTTACTGATCGACTAGTGTATGCAGACAAAAAGTTATGTAGCCTCCAACAAAAAAGCAAATGAATTAGAAGCACACCTTTTATGTTTGAGGAGCTAGTACTCTTTTGCAGGAAATAGAAATGCAAACTCATAATGATGACACAGTTTGAAACATATTAGAGTCATCTGCAGAGCACTGTGGGAGAAGAGAACAAGAAACAAAAATTGTTACTTCCCGCTGGGCACGGTGGCTCACACCTGTAATCCCATCACTTTGGGAGGCCCAGGTGAGTGGATCACCTGAGGTCGGGAGTTCGAGACCAGCCTGACCAACCTGGAGAAACCCTATCTCTACTAAAAATGCAAGATTAGCCAAGTGTGGTGGCGCATCCTTATAATCCCAGCTACTCAGGAGGCAGAGATTGTGGTGAGCCAATATAGTTCCATTGCACTCCCGCCTGGCAACACAGCGAGACTCTGCCTCGAATAAGTAAATATTAAAAATAAGTTGTTACTTCTACTGAAAGTATTTCTAATTGAGCCCTATATGCCTGTCATAACCCAGTCTATCCTTTATTTCTCTACAATATTGTTGGCTTCCACCATTTAAATAACTGCTGAAATATGACCATGAGAAAATCCCTTCTGAATGGCAAGGTACAGATTGTTTTTTTTCACTCTTCTTAGTAAATTTTCTTATAATTTATGTGATAATTTCCTATGAGCTACATATTTATGTACATATTTTTTAATTTATGTGGTAATTTCCTATGAACTACATATTTATCTTGGATCTAGTCTTAATGCACTGAAGTGAACTTATTCTGATTTCATTCTATGTACACTTTTTAATTTTACTTATTTATTTATTTTATTTTCTTGTTTCTTTGTTATGTATATCCTGTACATGGCATAGTGTCTGTTTTACATGAAAGTCTGTAGAGGACATGGGCTGCATCTACAGTTTTATTTATAAAGCATTCATCACAGTTATGAACAATCAGGGCACTTGGCACAGCCTTTAGTGTAGGTGATATTTACCAACAGAGATCATGGACCACACATAGAAGTGTATATGTATATCTAATTCTATACCAAATTACCTCTTTGTATATATTTTCCAGCATGGTCATATCACTTACTCATGAATAAAAGCTTATCAAGGGTCATTACTCACAGAAATTGAGGGTTTAAAAGTTGTTGTTAAGAGTTTACTAAAAGAAGACTATCATAGGCAATTATAAAATACTGCTCCTTTGTGTTTCCTGCTTGTGAGTAGACAAGGGAGTTTTCCCAAGTTTTATGAAAAAAGAAACTGACACTTAAAAAAGCCAATTAGTAGAGCTACTTAATTGTTCATTTGGATTTATGTTCCTCTAAGTCAGTCTGTTTGCTGACGTTTTCAATAACAACAAAGAGAAGGTGCAGTTTAATGTGAAAATCAATACTCAGTAGAGATCAGCAAAACTATAGCCGCAAACAAACAGCAAACAAATGTCGTTATTTAAAAAAAAAAAATCAATTCAAACAAGAATTTGAATTCTCTTATATTGAATCCATCCAAACAAAGATTTTTTTAAAGTGGTCAATACTTAAAACAAGTGAGACAAGTTAAAACAATTACAGAAAAAAATATATTCATAAATGTATTGTGAATAAACAACATGAATAAGACATTGAAGCCTTAAAAGTAATACTGAAACTATGTTGAAAGATCCAGGCCGGGTGCAGTGTCTGACGCCTGTAATCCTAGAACTTTGGGAGGCCGAGGTGGGAGGATCTCTTGAGCTCAGGAGTTGAGACCATGCTGGGCAACATGGTGAAACCCTGTCTCTACAAAAAAATATAAAGAAAAAAATAATAATCTGGGTGTGGTGGTGTACACCTATAGTCCCAGCTACTTGGAACTTGCCTTCAGTCCCCCCTGCTCAAGGCATGAGGATCGCTTGAGCCCAGGAGGGCTTCAGTGAACCGAGATCATACCACTGTACTCCAGCCTAGGTGACAAATTAAGACTCTGTCTCAAAACAAAAACAAAAACAAACTATATTGAGAGATGCAACATATTATTGAGGTTTATAAGTTCAAATTTATTAAATGTAACAATTATTTATTCTGCAATTATAGAAATTTAGTTCAAAAACTATTGTTCTACAATTCTTCTACAACTATTTATTGGGTACCTATAATGTGCCAGCCATTCTGGGTTCCTAGAATATATGTGTAAATGAAAATTGCTTTCATGAAGCTTAAATGGAATGGGCAGAGAGATGAATAGACAAGAAGCAATAATAAGCAATAAATATTATATAACACATATATGTATGTGCGTATACATAAATGCTTATTATGTGGCATGTTAGAGTGTAGTATCTATTATAGAAAAGAAGAAGAGCATAGAGAGGTTGAAGGGATCAGGCATGACGATGCTGAGAAAGGGAAGATTGCAATTCTAAGTAGATTAATCTTTGTAGTCTTCTTTGAGGCCTAATGTTTCAAATAGTAGAACATGAGGGTGATCTGAAGGTAATATATATTTCCAAGTGTTACAAGAGTAATCAGATTTAAACCATTGTCCTCAATTACTCTTCTCCTTTTGAGGTCCCCTAAATATATGTCAACCTCAAGGACAAGCTGAAAGTCAAATTTGCCTGGACTTTACCTCCAAAGCTCAATGCAGAACTCTGTTGATATGGGATTATTAGCAACAAACAAACAAACAAACTTTTTTTTCTTCCTATATTAGGTAGCCCTGAATTGAAACAGTAGGCAAAGTCCACTTTATTTATTTCAGATTTAAAGACTAAAGCAGAATGTTAGAGCTATATATTCGTGGGCAAAGGTAGTACGGTTTTGCCTGTGGTCTTCTGGTACCACAGCAACTCAAGTATTGGGTCTGGTGAATGCATGATTGCAGCTGGTGAAAGTTGTCTACCCTGGGATTGTCCATCCAGGATAATAATTCCAGACTTGGCTGTCCTATATGGGCAACTGAGATCAAGGAAAGGAGCTCACAGAACGAGTCTTTTATACTTTGTCATTTGGTATCTTGAGAAGACAGTCACTAAAATTGTACACCCATTCTGATGTCACACTAACTAGGACTGCAACTCACTATGATATTCTATGATTTTTGTGGCCCAGACCATGCCTCCTCTGAGGAAGTGGAGCATGATATCCAGGAATCAGACTTACCTTAAAGGGGAATTGCACAAAGGAAGGCCTTTAGATCCTTCAGAAGTGAAAAAATGCCAACAATGCATGTTACTTATGTATATTTGAAAACTTTTATTCTCGAATGCCATAACAACGCATCTTTTACAGATAATACACAGTAAGTCTCATTGTTTTTATTTTGTTGTTAATAAAACCTGGCCAAAGATAACATATTTATATAATAATGCATCCTTAGATGAATGTATTATTTAACATGTAAGTTTGTGTCTGTGGGGCAGGGAGGATGGCCTGGATCCCTTGAAGTACATTACTTGATAATAGAGAAATTTATGAATCTAAAATTTTAGAGGGAAAGGAGTTCATTTAGCCCCTTAAGATAAAGAGATAAAAGAAAGGTGAGGAAGAAACAGGCCAAGTATCAGGCTAAGAATAGAATCCATTACTAGAGAAATGCACATGAGAGTAGCTCACATAATGATAGCTGGTATGGAAAAGAAAACTGTCCAATTACAGGATGGAGAGTTTCCGTAGAATGAAAACAGACCAGTTGCTGAGAGGTGTGTCTATTACAGGCAATGATACTACTATCCTACTATTTCAGACTTACTGCTTACATAGGTGACCCACACTATCATTCATCTCAAACATAGATCGTGCTTTTGATGATTCTGTGATTTTTTATTCTTTGGCATAAGATGTCTTTCCACTGGATCTAACGCATCATCTGCCCAGTATAATTTAAATTATTTTGAGGCTCAGCTAATCTATCATGTTTGTGATAATATTTTCTTTTGTCTTTTGCTTTCTTTCCAAACTCACACACAATTTCTAGAATTCATTCTGCCTTCCTGCACATTTTCTAGAGATGCATTTTACTAGTTCATTTATTTCGCAAATGTTTGTCAAGTGTCTCCTATAGACCAAGGGGGTATTTTAGTTGCCGGCAATATGGTGATATACACTAGAGCGCCTACTGTCACATAGCTTATAGACCAATTGGGCTTGATAATGAATAAACCAACTATTGTGAGAGATTGAGATGGTAATTTTGATTTAAAGAAAAAGAGAATAATGAAATGGAGTAAATCGAACTCAAATTGGCCTAAGCAAAAATAAAAGGATATTTTTGAACTGGACACATTTTTGTTAGAGCTAGGGCTGGCTTTGCAGAGATGTGATCAAGCAGCTTAAGAGATGTTTCCAATTGCATTTATAAACATAATAAATAGCTAGTGAAAAATAACACTTGATCAATGCATTTTAATGATTAACACAGGAAACTTTCAGCTGCAAATAAGAGAAAACCCTGTGAAAACCAGTTTAAATAGTAAAGGAGATTTAACGATGCAAGGAACTGTAAAGTCCAGAGGAAGGGTATGTTGTTGTTTTGTCTTTGGTTTGATTGTTTTGTTTTGTTTTCAGTATTCGGGCTCTGTTGCTAAATAGTTCTCTCATCTTTGCCCTCCTTTATGTTTGAATTCTCTCTTCACTTTCACTTTTCTCTTTGTAGCAACAATGTTGACAGTAGTTCCATTGTGTCCTCAAATCCTCTAAGTTTTTTTGTTGTTGTTGAGACGGAATCTTGCTCTGTCGTCCAGGCTGGAGTGCACAGTGGCGCGATCTGACTCACTGCAAACTCCACCTCCCGGGTTCATGGCCGGGCGCGGTGGCTCAGGCCTGTAATCCCAGCACTTTGGGAGGCGGAGGTGGGCGGATCACAGGTCAGGAGATCAAGACCATCCTGGCTAACACGATGAAACCCCGTCTCTACTAAAAATACAAAAAATTAGCCTGGCATGGTGGCGGGCGCCTGTAGTACCAGCTATTCGGGAGGCAAATCCTCTAAGGTTTTAAATGCTAGGCCCATATTAAAACCAGCCTCCTTTTCAGGCAATCTCATGCATTAAATGACTTCAATCTGTGAAAGTGAAAATACAGTATTCCGGTTCCTGATACATATGATATGTAAATGTTGCGCATTTTATATCCATTAAATTATAATCCTTTTATGGCCTTTATTATGGTATTTTAACATTGTGTTCAATATCTGTTAAGTCATTGGCTATGTGTTTCTGATCAGAAGGTAGATAAGATGTCATATAATATAAATACTCTAGATCCTACTAGTGAATGGACTAGATAATGTTTTCCCCTAATGGATCCTACCATTGATTCCATTCTAAGTGTGTAGTGGCTGCATTAGGAAGTTACTGACTCGTTTTTCTTGTAGAGAACGTGTATCATTTGCTGATTCATTAAATTGCTCAGAGAAACTATGTCTGTCTTTATCACTGATGTGCTTACAAACTATATTCCTGATTTAAACAAGATATAAAAATATATTAATAATAAACTGAAAATGCATATACTTAAAAATAGGCTAACACCTAAGAAAGATATCTTGAAATCTGTGATTTTTCTTACTTTTACATCCAATTTAAAAAGAGTTGTCCATATGATGGCAACAGCAGATTTCATATTTAGCAAAGAAATGTAATTTTAATTTTGTTCCTAACAATGCTTCAATAGAAATACCTGTTATTAACCACGTCAGCCTGATTGCTTTCTGACTGCCATTTTCAATTAGTCACAATCTGTTCTATTCATACAAAAGGGAGTGAAAGATAAAAGGATAATTCAGTTACCAAATCATAAACCTGAATAGGCACAGTAATATGCATTTCACAAAACTATTTTGCTTTGTACGGAAGTAATTTTTCTAGATTTAAATAAATGAAGCCAACTTGATTAGACATGTGTACCCAGAGTTGTCATCGTTCACAGTGCTTCAAATATTCTAGTTTATATCTCATCAGATGTATTCATGTTGTATCATAATGTCTCTGAATTGCCTGTCTTCTTTCATGTTTAATGTGTTTTAAAGGCTTTGAAAAAACATATCATTCCTGAAACCTACATATTTAGAATTATTCGCCCATGGTAAGAAAATTAATGCCTGAGATCTTCCATGATAATAAAAATGACACATAAGGACAGCTCTCTCCTTCCTTCCTTAGAAAGCTCTTAGATTTTTCTACCTATCAAGCCAGAAATGGGAGGAAAAATTGTCCCTCTCTATTCTCTCGCAAAGTGAAAATTATTCAGTTCTCCTACTTTACTACATTTTAAATGATTTCTTTTGTAGATTACCTCCATTAAAAATGTTTCTGTGAATCTTCAATGTCAAAAATCTTTTAGATGCCATCCCAATATTAAAAACTACTTGTGAAATCCTGCTTGGGTCCTAAGTCTCAGGACAGGTAACAGGAAAGGAATCTCTTTAGCTTATCTTGTTTCCATCTGCTTACGTTTCTTCCCCACAGATGTGATATGTTCTCCTTTAACCTTAGTTCAAAAGGCTTCATATATAACAAGATACTAAAATAAACACTTGGATGATTAATTTGGACTATTAAGACGAAGAAATAATCTTAAAGTGGCCCAGCTTTATGTGGTATTTCTACCTATTTGTCATTTTGATCTTCTTTCTAACAGAGAGTTTGAATGATCAGCTTTTATAATGTAATTTATTATGTTTAAATTCACAACTTGATTGATTCAACAACGCAATGCATCTCTTTTATTTTTTGTACATAATATTCTTTCGGTTTGACATTCTGGGTTTAAATAGTGTTACCTATGTTGAGATTTCAAGGATAAAATGTGTTGAGTTAATATTTAAAAATTCCCTCTTCCAGTGGAGGCAGGATCACAGACTTTAGGCAAACAAAGTAAAAATTTAGTTTTACTCATTCTGAATCCTGACTGATTTAAAAAAAAAAAAACTTACTGCATTTGAGTTACTTTGTATGTGTATATTTCTTTACTATGGGAACAACTCTACTAACCATAGGTAATTAATTAATCTGGTAAATTATTTGAACTTGGGCATTGCTTTTGAAAAATGTCCCACAATAGACCACTGTCATCAACAAAATCAACAAGTATTTGGTACTACAGTAACATAAGACTGAATTCCAAATGAAATACTTGTATCCTAATAGTTCTCTGCTAACCGGAATGCTAGATTTATTATATTACATGATGTAGTTTGACTAAAAGCTAGACCCATGCATGTACATCCATCCCCACACACGTTAGTGGAATGTTCATTCTAGAACCTGGGGTGATGAGTTTGGGACTATTTCCATTTGATATTCAAAAAATGGCTCCATCACATTGAGCATTCAGTTTCTGGAAAACACAGCAGGGAACACTGGTGGCCATTCTAACCTGATATAGTGTGGATCATTTTGGTCTGAATATCACCAGCCTGGTGATAAAGTAAATCAAATAAAAATAATAAATAAGGTTAGGTTTATCTTGCTTATTTTATAATTATAAATATAATCTCAGTTTTATGGGATGAAGGTTTATTGGAAAATTGAATATTACTTAATAACACTACCTACCACATAAGCAGTTACAAGGAATGCATTAATAAAACATGTCAGGATTGTAACACCATATAATACCAGGCACATCATAATTGCTCAGTAAAATGGATATTATATTTTATTTCCAGTGTTCAACATGCACTATTTTGATATATAACCATTTAATTTTTTTACATTTCTTATTCATAGATGATTCCTTCATGACTCACCTAGGAAGGAATAAGACATCTCTTGCTCCCTTTTAGCTTTTCCCAATAATCTATTTGGTAAAGCTCCATTATATATTTTTCAGACAGAGAAACATGCAAAAATATTCTGATGCATTTCTGGGGCTGTATTTTAAAAAGCCGAGTCATATTTTTTAAGGGAGTCCTTACAGTGTCACAGTAAGTAAGCGTGGGGAATCCCTGGGGCAAAAATTCTTACTTGGACATTTAAAGATTTTGGTCCAATTGATTACAACCTAAAGAATAGAAGTCAGGATGAAACTATTTGTTTGCTTGCCTATTCATGCCACCATATTGCCTCACTAGGTAAATAATTTTGGGGATAGTACAATATAATAGTTAAAAGCATGGGCATCGAAATCTGCCAAGTTGGCTCTGAACTCTTCCACTGTAAATTCAAATTCTTCAACTCTAACGTGAAGATAATTAGTACTATCTCAAAAAGTTGTTGTGGGCAGTAAATACATGTAAAAACCTCAGCACAGTGATATATTAGAAGAGCTTGATACAGTTCACTTAATATTCATGAAGCTTGGGCATGCAGGAAGCCCTTGAGAAATGTATGTGATTCTACTGAGGAGGCTGAGGCAGGAGTATTGATTGAACCTGGGAGGTGGAGGTTGCAGTGAGCAGAGATGACACCACTGCATTACAGCCTGGGACTGAATGAGACTCAGTGTCACACACACACACACACAAAAACTGCCTTGTATCCTTTCCCTTTTCCTGTACCAGATACAGCATTACAGAAGATGTCATTTTAATGGTTTTTATCTGAACAAAATTATAACATACTTATTCAAAAACACGTTAAAATTGAATTTTTCTTGTTGGTAATCACAAAACTTTTTACATATATTCAAAAAATAGTAATGGCCTGTACGCGGATGTAAGTACATGTGTTAGAATTCTGTGTATGGTTTAGTTTGCTTCTCTCTGGACGTTGGTTTTGTCACCTGTATTGTTGCAGGTTGCCATGGCTGAAATATGGTCAAAGCCACCAATAACTCCAGAGTTTTAAATCTTAAAGTTTCAGCCACTGTGTTGTGTTGAGGGTAGCTAGATGTACTCTCAGGCTACAAGTTTAGACATCCTGGGGACAGGAGACAAGATGGGTATTCACACAGAACTCACCCCTCTGACTGTGGTCAGGTGTCTGTGGTCCTAACACGGTGCTTTGGTGACAATGTGGGTGGAATGAGTGGTTCTCAAGTGGAGTATCTTCAGCTGAACAAAAAATAATCCTAACCATAAAAGTGAAACATAATATACGATCATACTCCAACTGAAACAGCACTCATAAAAGAAATATATCAAAAGTAAAAATGAGCATTAAATTCACTGCATAATTTGTTCCCAGGAAAACTGCTGTGCCCTGTAGAGAATAAACTGTATCAGGTATGAATGCTTCAGATATCTTTGAACCCATTCCATGTAAATTTCCATAAATAAATCGCAGTGGAGCATTGTAGTCAATAAAGTAGCATGTACAGTTGAAACATGCTGACGTTAAAAAAAATTATGTCTGTATACACTGAATTCATTTCAAAAGAGATTACTTAACATTTACAAAAATACTGTTTGGTATACACACAAACCCAAAAAAACTCCAATGTTCTATTTTACGTTTAAGTGGTTGTGTTTAGAGACTTAAGAGTCACTGTATATTCATGATAACTTTTGTGATCATTGAGGTTAGATTTCTTTGGCAAGTATAGTATCTTTTCTCTTAGTGTGTAATAAATTGAATGTCTGTCCTTTGTGCTAGAAATGTTTTAATACTTCCCATTCTCATTTTCAGTGCCAGGTTTATTATTTTATTTACACATCCTGAGATAGAGAGTGGGAGGGGAGAAAGTGAATGAGGAAAATGTGAACATAAATATTCATTTTGTCTCAATTTATAATGTGGATACTGTATTATTTACTACTAAATGCAATACTGGACTTGTCTATTATTAGTTGAGCATATTCAGCTATTTCTGATTTTATTCATATTATGAAAAAGACAAGAAAATGTGAGAAACTTATTCAATGTGGAACTTGAAAAATCTTGTGTATAAAATTTTTAAAGAACACACTGAGACTAAAAAGCAGGTGTTTTAAAAATTCCACTGAAATTCAGTTCCCATTTTTTGTTAAATCTCTACATTTGAATGCCTTGTTATATTTAATATCTATTATGCTAATGACCTTTGTGGGTTGAATGCTGTACAAATATACTTATAGATAGATATTTATGGAAAATGGTAACAAACATATTAAAGCAAAAATAATTTCTAAATAAGTAATCTTTTACTGTATAATTTATTGTTTGTAAGAAAACAAGAGAATAATAATTGTTATTGCATTTATCTGTAACTTACAACTCTAAGAAATGATTGAAACTGATAACATTAAAAATGTAAGCGTAAGTCTTTAAAAAAAAAAAAAATCCAGCTGGGTTATTTCCTGAAGGAGTTTTCAGAACTCCCGAGAGTTTGAAAGACTAAATTTGTTCTATAAAAATGATATACTAAATTCCCTACTTGGTTTTATCAATGTCCAGAAAATCTTTGATGGGAATAGGTTTTTCCTCTTCCCCCACGCCCCTCCCCTGGGTCATTTCTTGTAGCTCAGTTAAATTTCATAATATGTGTGTGTGTGTGTGTGTGTGTGTGTATGGCATGTATGTATATAGATATGTATATGCATGTGTATATATATGCACACGTATATATGTACATACACACACACGTCTACATATATTACATATGTGTGTATTTAGAGACAAGATCTCACTCTGTTACCCAGTACAGTAGCATGATCATAGCTCACAGCAGCCTCAAACTCCTGGGCTTAAGCATCCTCCCACCTCAACCTCCAGAGTAGATGGGACTAAGGCATGCACTTCCATCCCTGGCTAAGGAAAAATATTTTGATCCTATATCATCGCCGTGGAATTTCCACAAGGCTCCTGGCAACAGGTCAATATGTATTATACAGATCTAGCTTCCAAAAGACTTAGATTGATCCACTGAAACCTTAGTAGTGACTCTCATGCATTTTGCATCTTGGACATATCTCAGAGTGTGGGTTAAGATGGGGGTGGCAACTAACAAATGTGTTTTCTGATTAAACACACGCACACTCACAGAGTAGTGTTAAAATCGTCAACAGAAATGAAGTGATATTGCCCAGGGAAAGAGAAATGCTAAAAGTGCAGGTAGAGAAACAATGAAACTGAAACTTACTGCCAGGGAAAATAAATGGAAGGAGAGGATGAAAAAATGTTGATGAAATAATACATTTACATAATACAGAGTAACTATCCAGTCTTTGAAATTGTTATTGGAGAACTAAGTGTTAGGGTCATAATGACAAGCAAAACATTCCTTCAAGGAGATGTCAGTCTAGTCAGAATGATGGATCAGAGCACAATGTTTTAATACAATATGATAAAAAGCTGCTATAAAATGAAAAGCTGGATGGAGAAGAGAAGACGATAGTCCACAAGGAAAACCTTGTATTGCCTCTTTTCACTTTACCCTGCTGGTACATAATTGCCATATGGAATGAACAAATGAATGACTGAAAGGTATTTCTTCAGCAATAATCTCTCATTGAACATTTTTTAACCAGGGAAGTCAGATTCCCTTTTTTCAGTCATTCTGCAAGTGTAACTATTAAGGTTTCTCTGAGCCAAATTAAAGTGTTTTTCTTGTCCATTGTATACAAATGAACTACACCTCTACATGGGTCCAGTATTCTCATTTCTCCATCCAACAAGCCTTCTATAGAGATACTGATTTTATTTCTAAATACAATTACTTCTCCAAAAAAAAAAAAAAAAAAAAAAAAAAGGAAGTTGGTGTGGGGTCCAGGGTAAATTCTGATATGGATGAATTTCTCCAAATGACATCCACCAAGGCAGACCAAGCCCTACCAATGGAAGATGTTATCTGGGTTTGGGCAGACAGCCTCAAGGGAAAAGCTTTGGAATGGAATGTGTTCGGGTCTATAGACCTGTTGGCCCAAACAGAAGGATCAGCTCTCCTTTTTAGAATAATACAGGCACATTTGGCATTTTCAATGAAAGCAGGGAAGTAAATATTGTGCAGTGCACATAGCTCTGCCGGCTTAGTCTGCAGGAAACAATGCCTCTGTTTCTTTATCTCTGCTTCTTTCCATTTTCTTTATGCTCCCTATGGTGGCTTTTAAGAATTGTTTTCTTGTTTGTTTGTTTTTTAATGTTTTTGAGAAGCCTAAAACGGATGAAATCCTTGCCAACATCTAACCCTGTGGCTATTCAGCAGCCTGTGACTGTGGGCTTAGCCTCTTCTTCAGGCATACAAAACCTATAGGAGAGAATTCAAGAGGCAATATTTGCTAGAGGAAAAGATTATGAAACAGGCAAAGAAAACCTGTCCTTTCTGATCCCCAATAAAAAATACATGGAGAAGTCTCCACGGGATTTAATCTACCACTGAATTTCACTGTATAATTATTTTCTGTCTTCATAGTTTTCACTTTTAAAGTACATGAGCATGATAATTTTAAATTACCTTCTTTCCTTCTCAAGGACTTTTATTCTTTAGTTTTTGGTTTCCTTTTTGTAAGAAGGAAAAAGAATAAAAAGATGTGCCCAGGATATGGCTGAACAAACTTGATGGGTGTTGGGGGAAAGCATAAACTGAGGGGAAATCTTCACTCTTCTTCTAAAATATTTTCAATTTTATTGCATTAAATTATGCAAATACCGTATCTTTATGTATAGATTCTGAAGGAAACTTAATTATTTCATTCTCCTCTCATTCTACAACTAACTTTACAAAATAAAAGAACAAAAGCTTGCTTCATATTTTAAAATAATGTAAAAAGGAAATAAATCTGATTCATTTTACTTTTCTATGGGGTACAATATATGAAAAGCTATTTCATATAAAACAATATTCCATTAATGATTTAATATTTAAAACTGTTCTAAATGAACTTACGAGAAGTCTTAAGCAATAGTTATTTGTAAATAAATATTCAAAAAGTCATAGTTTTCATATTTAGTTCAGTGATAAAGGAAGAGTATATTTAATAAGAATATCATCAATGATAATATTTGATACTATATAAAATAGGAATTCTATAGCATAAATGGTAAAATTTGGGGGCTTTCACTAAAATTAATGTATTAATCATCATGACTTTATTTAGAAAAATTTATTCTTAAAGAATGTGCTGATTGTGCATACTTTTTTTAACTTTAAGGAAATCCACACAGTCTTTTATGATATTTGAGTTAAGTAGATTGCTGAGGTCGTGATCAGCAAATTAGTGAGAAAATATAAATGCTCATGGCACAAACATTGTAGCAAATGCAGTTTCCTATGGAAATCATACTGAGTCTCAAGGTTTTAGGTCCTTGGTTCTTGGGAAATAAGTTTTGAATACTTTTTCCTATTACTAAGCATTATTAGTGAGAAACTCAACATTGTGATAAAGGAATAAACTTTAAATATACAAGTAACATATATTTGCAGCTGAAATGTAAATGTTTCTAACCTCTTCCTTATGTTTGTACACTAAAACTAATGGCTGAGTAGTGTTTTGTGTTCTCAGGAGTATTTGTATCAATGAACATCTTCCCTTTCATTAAGTACTCTGAAAATTTATGTACTATAATTTTTGCTAAGGATGAATAAGATTATCTGGGTTATGTATGTATATATACAATAGGTACAATTTTATTAAATGGAGGTTCAAGTAAATTGAATAGATAATTCAGCTTGTTTACACTTAGTTCCCTGAATTTCCTATATTGTAAAGAGAGCATATGACTTTATTTCTCCAAATTGTCTTTGCTCACTAAATGGATGGCATAGGTGCTTAAATTTCCCTCCATATTTATCTCCACGCGGACAAGACTAAGAAAATGCAACGTACACAGTAAGACTAAATCGTTGTTGAGTTTTAAAGTTGTTAAATTTACAAAACTAATGTCAGTTGCTGAGGGGGGTGTGTGTGTGTGTGTGTGTACGTGCATAAGTGCTTATGTATTTTAATTCATGAAATTTATTGTAACTGCTCACCTGTGTTGTCAGTGTTTAAATGCCTGCACAGATGGATCATTAGACTGACTGCAGATGGTTTATTTGAATTGCAAGTTTGGATTGTTAGTGTGGTATATAAACTTTAGGCTCATGTTTCTTGTCTAGAATATATGAATATTTATAGGGTGAAATCTGGGTTTTTTTCCCCTCTAAATCAGTACTATACTCCAGTTATCATTTTCTTACTATTGTAATCAGAAATCAATAAATAGTTATGCCTTAAATAATTATGCTTTATTAACAATATGGAAGACTAAGCTGAAGGGAATATTAAAATAGCTTAAATTTTGCAACCTTAAGTTTATGTGGGAGTTGGAACAGCTTCTGAAAAAGTTTTGTGATTAAATTGAGTTATTAAAAGAGAACTTGATACTGATACTATTCTACTTCTTAGATCATTTAATTAAGCTTTACTGACATAATTAAGTCTTTCTATATTTCTTGCAATACTTTGAATTTATTTAATGATTCATCGTGTTCAAATACCACATTTAATTGTCCTTTCAGACATACTTTTGGAAAAGTAATTTAGAAAAATATCTGCATTTTACATAATTGTGTGAGTATGGTTTATTGCCAACCAATTTTGACAATAATATAAAAAGCATTTAAGTTATTATGATTTTTCAGATTATACATTTAGCAGTTCTGTAAAATAACAGCTTGTTAATGTTTTGAATGTAAATGCTTATTAGTTATTACCATAAACGTTACATTTTGGATAAGCTAAAATGCTTAAAACTACTTGGAAAAATTTAATGCTTATCTGTTATAAAATGTAAAACAAATAAAGTGTCATCTATTTAGAAGACAGAAAGAATAGAATGGAAAAATATGTGTAAGAAGCTTTAAATGCTTCCTTTGTGAGGATCTACTGTAAATGCAAACACAGTAAAACAGTCGCTTATTTCTTGGTTGGTGGTCTAAAAGATAGGCTTAATTTTAGTAGATGTCAATCATGTAAAAAGGGTTATTTCTCCAAAATACAGGGTGAATTAAAAGAAAGGCAGGAAATAGAATAAGGATCCCCTTACCTCTACTGAGAAAATAAGAAAGCAATTATGAATCAATACTGCTTAATAGTTAAACACACAAGCTTTAGACGTTTATATTCTAGGTTTTAATTTCTGTTTCTCTGGTTACTGTAATTTTACAAGAAGACTTTTATCCCCTCATCTGCTTTTAAGGTCAAATGTTTTATGTCTGAAATAAGTACATAATTAAAGGTGCCAATTATTTTTAATGGCAGTTTATGCTGACGGATGGTATATGTTGCAGAATAACAGTTTTCATGTTTTATCCTGAGTTAGCCATGCCATCTTAAGGGTGCTGGTGGAGAAACTTCCAACAACTGTATGTTTAAACATAAATGGATTCCTGACTTGGTATATGCCCTTACACCTACCTGTTTTTTGTTTTTGTTTGTTTTTTTGTTTTTTTGCAAAGATAACTTTAAAAAATTATGTTGAGAAAGACCTCAGATCTACTTCAGGCAAAGGGGGAGATGATCCTCAAATGAAATAAATAATTTTATTCCCCTTTGTGATCTGAGGTATGGCATAAGCACTCCAGCAATCCCAGGACGACTGAGAAAGCACAGAGATGACTAATATGAACTGTGTGGCACCTCAGGAAACTGAGTTGTGCCTATGTCAGCTCTTAATTAGTGCAGTTCCACACTGAGAAGGAGATTTAAAAACAATGGGACGTCATTAGTGGACATTCATAGTACATTCTTTTGCCAACTTACCAAATATGTTTATGAGCCATCCACAGGGTCCCACTAAATAGGCAGCATTATCTTAGTTGCTTTGGTAGCCTGTGAAGTAGAACTTTGGTTATAAAAGGAAAGGGAGGGAAAAATACTCACACACACCTGCCTACAGATGGAACTGTGATTGCTGGTAAACCCGTCATGGTGTAGCACAGTCAAGGACACTGTTAAGTCACTTGAGGATCCTTCCCTGGAATTAGCAAGTTGAAGGACTCCAGCTGTCTTGGTTAAAAAGGTAAGCTCTTTAATATACTCAGATATTTGATGTGGAATAAACTTTTATCATTTTCCAGGAGATGTATTAAAGTCAGTGACTCTAGAATCTAAGATCAGGCTGAAAGTAACCTCTAGAAGTTGTATAATGCCTGATAGCTAAAATCACTTATTTGTTAGATTATTGTATGCTTCACATTTTTAGCTGCCAGTTTTGACCCCATCAAGAAAGAATAAAGAAAGTGTTGACTTTGTAATAAGGCCTATAGATGTGCTTGCAAAAGGAGCTAGGGAGACCATTTCCATATGCAGATGCTGTTTATCATATAAGAACTAAGTTATGCCTCCTCTGTTTGGTGGGTGGCATGGAAAGGTTATGCTGTAGTGGAATTAAATGAGAAATTGTGATAGCACTTTGGATAAAAATGGAAGCCCCTGTTGACCTAGCGTGATAAATATTCCTTCTGGAATATGCATAGTGTTCACATCGGAAAGTGTCCTTTCCTCTTTCCTTTTGTGACTCTTAGGAGGAAGATTAATTGTAAATAATATAGTCACTATCATCCTTAAGGATTTTGTTACTTATTACATCATGGCTGCACAGAAATAAAGTACTTTTCTAAAAGGAAAACTAATACAAGACAAGGAAGAATTTACATTAAAAATGAGTAATACTGGTCAGTTTTAGACCATAAATAATTTTGTTTTAGAGTTATGTGGTGTGTGCTATTGAGCTATTGGATAATTTTTGAATTCAACAAAAAAGAGAGATAGAGTATATAAATTCTATATTCCAAAAGGGTAATCTGGATAACTAATCTTAAAGCCATGTGTGTGTGTAATCTAAAAGGACTTTTAAATCATAGCAAATTTGTGGAAAATTAATGGATTCCATTTATTTCTCTGTGTAGACAACCTTACTGAATATGAATAAATGCAATGAATTATTTAATGAAACTTTGGATGGCATGCTAGAAACTTGTTTTTATATGTTTAATTTTTCCCTTTATAATTGTCTTATATGCAGATGCTGTATTTAGATATTAACCGGCCCTTTATCATAATGGCTCTTGAATCTTATTTTCTACCTAGATTTAAAAATTAGAGCCTCTTTGAGTTTTCCTAAAGTACTAGTCTCTCTCACACACACACAGACACACATACACAATAGTAATTAACGACATATAGGTTTTAAAGGTTTTTCAGGGGAACAGACAAATATGGGTACGTTCTATGCTCCACAACTAACACATTTAAAAGCCCTGATGATGCATGCACATTCTTTCAGGTCCCTTGTCAACCCTTTAGCCACCAATCATAGTTATTGAAATTTACAACTCTAGATTCTTCCTGCCCGAGAGAGCCTGTCCGGTGGAGTCTCTTATCTGCAGTAGGCAAAGCAATTCAGGCTGTTCCAATTTCCACTTGCTCCCTCTCCTGCAGTCCATTCCCCCTGTCCTTTTCAGACTCGCAGGAACAACATCAAGGGCATAGTTAGCAGGGTTATCTTCTTTCGCAAGCAGTTTAACAACCAACTTTTATTACCTACCATTGTATGTCCTTGGGATACCATGATCCTCTGAAGGAATCTTAATGAATAAAATATTCTCAGTCTATTAAACCCAAATGGGCTTTAGAAAGTCATGTAAACTCTCTGCTAACCATAGGAGATGTCAGAGGAAAACTTAAAAGTGGTATATCAGAATGGTAACTGCAGAGGAAATTTTATGAACTAGGTACACTGCTCCTAATGAGGACTGACTGATAAAGAGTTGTTAGTTAATTAGTCCAAATTTCACTGGGGAGGAAAAATTTAAAACAATTTTTTAATCAGTTGGGTCTAGCTAGCAGCTTATATCATTTACTTTTTAAAAGTAATTTGATAACCAATGGAATGGGAAAGAGAACCTTTGAGAGTAGTTTAGATCACACATGATGAAAGAAAAAGAAAATCATGAAAATCTTGTGGAAAGAAAAATACTGAGACTGTACAAGAGGGGAGAATTCTAGCACACTGTAAAATCTTGTCAATAAGATATGATGGTTCCCCCTTAGAAGGAAGATAAATGATGGAAAATAATGTTGGAAACAGATTTTTTGTGATATAAAGTAGAGATCCTGAAGAAATTTGCATCAGATCACTTTCATCTAGAAGATGAGGTCATCTCAAGAGCAATATTGTGTGGCTGTCATCAGTATGGAGACCGAAGTGTGAACACCAGGATTTATATGTGAGAGCTTTCTAACGCACTACGTGTGTGAACCTGGGATCATTAGTTATTATCTTGCTTACTTTCTTCATCTGTAAAATATGTAGGAAACCATATCTAAGAGGTTGGCTTTTAATATAGAATTAAAAAAATGTATCCAAACTATTCAGTACAGTGCCTTTTATGAAATGAACTCTGTTCTTCCTAAAATCATATGTTGTTATCCTAACTCATGGTACCTCAATATGTGACCATGTTTGGAAAAAAGTTTCTATAAAGAGATGATTAAGTTAAAATTAGGTCATTAGTGTAGGCTTTAATCCAATATGTTTGATATCCTCAAAAGAGAAAATAGTACACAGTTATGGAGAGAAGACCATATGAGAACACAGAGGATGGCTGTCTGCAAACAAGCCAAGGAGAGAGGCTTCAGAAGGAATCAGTCTTGCTGATACCTTGATCTTAGACTTCTAGCCTCCAGAATTATGAGAAAATACATTTGAGAAAATGCTTAAGTCACACACTCACTGGAATTTTGTTATATCAGCCCTAACAAGGTAATACTGTGCTTGATACATAAGCAAAAAGTGAATGTTAGCTGTTGAAGGAGGATTGATTGAAATTAAGAAACTTGGATTCTCAGTGACAATTAAAAATGTGCAACTTAACTAGACTTCAAAAATGGGTCACATTAGCTTGCTTCCAATTGACTATCTGTGATTCTGAGGTTTTTGCTTCATTAGAACTTCTAAACTTTTAAGAATAACTTTATAAAATTAACATTAATTTGTAATCCTATTGATCAACAATATAGGATACTAAGAAACCCTCTACTATCGAAGAAAAATGTCATTTATTCCATCATATATATACATATATATGTATGTATCAAAACTATTCAGTACAGTGCCTTTTGTGAAATAAACTCTGTTCTCCCTAAAATCGTATGTTGTTATCCTAACTCATGGTACCTCAGTATGTGACCATGTTTGGAAAAAAGTTTCCAAACTTTTTTCCAAACACGGAAAAAACATATACATACATATATACACACACACACACACACGCACACACACACACATATGATGTACATATCGTATATAAATATATATGGGATATATAGGAAAATAATGTTTTTAAAAAAGTATTTTATCCATTCATTTTGATTTCATAGCCAGTTTGCTTTTGGAATGTTTTGAGACAAATGCTTTCTTTAATTTAATGTAGAATACAACTAACAACTAACAACAAAAAAAAATGTAGCAGACTATTTAAAGGGAATTTGTGTTGTTTAATTGTGATGATGATCCAGTTACACAAACTGGTGTGGTGTTGGCTCTGAGATTTATGAGATTTTGCCATCAGAAGGACAAAAGATGGTTTACTTGAACCTCTGTAAAACATGGCTCATATATTCATATTTCTGGAATGAAGTAGGTTCAAGCAGGGGAGCATGATTTGGAAAAATATTCACCAAAAGTACCAACTATGATAATCTATAATCTGTAGACATTAGATGAGGGCTTAAATGCAGAGTAGAAATCACATCATGTGGTGTGATGTTTTTTAGGACTCAGCCTGCTTACAGTCTCCATATTCATCTACAGTTAATGAAATTTTCTTAACATTTGATGGACTTTTATGTAAATCTCAGTGTCTTTGCTCATACTGATCACTCGGTTAGGTATGGCTTTACATACTCTTGGTGCCCCCACCCCTGCTAAATTCCTACTCAATTTGATTGTCAGCAAGACCTGTCTAATAGCACAAAGTATAATTTTCCATTATTTGTGTGTCTGTGACATGTTATACTAATATATTTATATTAATATTAGTACGTATGTATCAGTCAGGATTCTCCAGAGGGAGGAACTAATAGGATAGATGTACATATGAAAGGGAGTTTATTAAGGAGAATTGACTCACAGGATCACAAGGTGAAGTCTCACGATAGGCCACCTGCAAGGTGAGGAGGTACGAGACCAGCAGTGGCTCAGTCTGAGTCCACAAACCTCAAAAGTAGGGAAGCCAATAGTGCAGGCTTCAGTCTGAGGCCAAAGACCCGAGAGGCCCCGGCAAACCACTGGTGTAAGTCTGAGACTCCAAAGGCTGGAAACCTGGAGTCTGATGCCCAAGGGTAGGAAGCATCCAGCATGGGAGAAAGACAGAAACCAGAAAACTCAGTAAGTCACCTTATTCTCCCTTCTTCCGCCTGCTTTGTTTTAGCCCTGCTGGCGACCAGTTGGATGGTGTCCACCCACATTGAGAGTAGATCTTCCTCTCCCAGTCCAGTGACTCAAATGTTAATCTCCTCTGTCAATACCCTTACAGACACACCCCAAAACAATACTTTACCAGCTGTGGAGGCATCCTTTAACCCAATGAAGTTGACATTTTTCACAAAATCATTTGGGTCAAGTACTCTGCTAGGCACCAGTTTTCCTACTGAGAAAGCATCAAAATCAAAATTTCATGACTGCTACCATCTTTTTAGGGATTCATGAAATTGATACTCCTGCACTCAGTCTTTATATATTCTGTGCGTCTTACTTATTTGAATAAACTGTTTACTTATCATTGACTTACTACTTTGTGAGATACTCCACAATATAGATAACAAGCAATTATTAAACATTTGATGAATCAGAATACCTATTCCCATATCATGTTAAACATGAGAAAAATAACATCATCAATATTTTATGTAATTGTTTAACATTTAATTTTTTTTTTTTTTTTTTTTTTTTTTTTTTGAGACAGAGTCTCGCTCTGTCATCCAGGCTGGAGTACAGGGGCGTGATCTCGGCTCACTGCAAGCTCCGCCTCCCAGGTTCACGACATTCTCCTGCCTCAGTCTCCCGAGTAGCTGGGACTACAGGCGCCGCCACCACACCCAGCTAATTTTTTGTATTTTTAGTAGAGACAGGGTTTCACTGTGTTAGCCAGGATGGTCTCAATCTCCTGACCTCGTGATCCGCACGTCTCGGCCTCCCAAAATGCTGGGATTACAGGCTTGAGCCACCGCTCTCGGCCGCATTTAATATTTTTTAAATTATGGTAAATACAACATACAATATTTAGTGTAACAGTGAAGGATAAAAAAATACTATCCTTTGGGTGGAACTACTTATTACCATTAACAATAATAATAGACAACTTTTCTTATTTAATACTATGTAATTGAGAGCACTTAATGTAGAGGAATCTTGGAGAGTGTGGTAATATAGACACAGTACATTTGAATTGTCTGTTTATTTCACATATTATTAGTATAAAGACAAGTGATTATTGTTTCCTCAATATTTCTTCAATATTCTATCCATAAGTGAAGTATTTTAAAAAGACTAATGGGCAAATATTCATGATTTGTGGCAAAAATACTAAATTTCTTGGGTTGCTAAACCTTTACTGTGCTTCTTTGAAGGTATAAAAAGACACACTTTGGTATAAAAGTTTCAGGGCCAATGCGTGAATTTTTATCACAGCACTTCTTTGAACTTCATTTAAATTTAGAGTTTCAAATATTCTGATTTCTTGTTGCTGGAGTTTTCTTACCATTTATTACTCAGTGATGTATTGTTCTTATTTTATTTCAATTTGGTAGATATCTTATTTTCCTACCATCTTCTGCTAAATTTACCTTCTTAGAATTTAATCTTGATAACACAATATAATCTTTTCATATTCTTTTTCGGCCAGCTGCCAGAGTCACAATGCATTTCAACATTTGCTGTTCTAGTTCCTAAATATATGTCAGAGCCTTGCAGTTCCTCCTCTGACTTCTTGATCTTAATAGTATCCACGATTGCTGTTTCTGTGATTATGTCAAAGCCTTTTCAAGGTACATAAATGCTAAACACAATGGTTTAGAAAACTTGTTCAGCTTCTCCATTAACTGATTTATGGAGTGAAGATAGTGGAGGATAAAACGTCTTTTCAACACGGGTTTATTCTTTGCTTTGATTGACTATCCAGACAAGTATCTACTCAGAGGAACAAGATATTCAAGCATATACAATTAACAAATGTGGTTTCAAAGCCTTGAAGTTGCTTTTAATTTATTGTATTTTGTAGCAACTTTTACAACTGAGTTAAAATTAACCCTGAGGTCTGTGGTTTCTTATGGAACCATTTAAAATGCATGATTGTTATTTAAATTCTCCATCTTTCCCTCATGTGAGCATAGCTGCACTGATGTACATGCTTTTAACTATATTTGATAACAAGTTGTAATTACAAGTGGAGTGATTCACGTAGCCTATTTTAAGATATAAAATCTCACAAAACAAGAACAGATTTAACAAGAAAAGTTTCAAGGAAGATAATTATTCATTAGAATTAATGGTAGTGGATTTTTCTTCTTTCATTTAAAGGGTGACTGAAATTTGTTTTAATTAGGTATGATAAGACACAGATAGGGACGTGAGTACCAGGAAAGAAGAAGTTTTTGTCTGCACCAGTTTCTAGAAACAAGAGGCACTGCACATCAGGCAGGGCCATATGGAGATGCACTAGGGTTGGTTAGGAGGCAGAAGGAATGAGAAGGAAATACAGAAGATCCTCAATTGTGGTTCCATGGGAAGGAATGGGTGAGACAAGGTGAACAGGCAAAGCTGCTTAGCTGGCCGGGCGCGGTGGCTCAAGCCTGTAATCCCAGCACTTTGGGAGGCCGAGACGGGCGGATCACGAGGTCAGGAGATCGAGACCATCCTGGCTAACACGGTGAAACCCCGTCTCTACTAAAAATACAAAAAAAAAAAAACTAGCCGGGCGAGGTGGCGGGCGCCTGTGGTCCCAGCTACTCGGGAGGCTGAGGCAGGAGAATGGCGGGAACCCGGGAGGCGGAGCTTGCAGTGAGCTGAGGTCCGGCCACTGCACTCCAGCCCGGCGACAGAGCGAGACTCCGTCTCAAAAAAAAAAAAAAAAAAAAAAAAAAAAAAAAAAAAAAAAAAAAAGCTGCTTAGCATTGGGTAGTTAGAATAATTTTGGTGGACTCTGCAGCTGCCGAGATTGTCCCTAGATACCTGGGGTACCTGGCCCTGTGGCAATTAGGGAAGGTGGGCAGTGGCTCAAAGTGTCAGAGCCCTTTGAAAGCTGGGACTGTTTGAGATATGGGCTCTGGATTAATTGTTTTATTTGTCAATGTTATGCTCACAGCTGAGTCGTTTACGGTCTCCAGGAGTGATAGAACCCTTAGCGTCCCTGAGAGCACAGTTCCAGATGAAAAAGCATCAGAAACACGAGGTTAATACACGTTTTAAATGATCAACTAATGTATAATCAATGTGAATCTTATTTGCAGATAATACTTTGAAAATGTGTTTTAGAACATGATGTCTAAGACATTGCCAAGCCATTCATTATACTGCTGGTATAAAAGACGATGTGGTGCGTCGCTTTGTCTTTTTTTAAAGACAAACAAAAGAGATAATTGCAGTTTCAAGCAGGTCATAGTTTATAAAGTACTTCTCTATCATGTGTTGTGTGTGTCTTGCCCACAGTCTTGTGTGCGTTGGTTTTCCCCATATTAGGAAGGAAAAGACTTATTCGGAAAGGTTAAGTAACTTGTCAGAATCCCCGCGTCAGTTCATGGCAACAGCAGCTCAATCTTCTCATTCTCAATCTTCGTATGTTTCCATACTTTGCTGATTACACCTGCGGTGGAGTGTGAGGGGCTTAGCATTCAGGTTCCGGATAGCTGTAGGTGGGACTGAGCTTTCCAGCTTTCTGAACATGCAGAGGGCTTAAAGAACTTGAGACCATTTTTAATAATTTTCCCCACCACTGTCTTTTATACAAAACCAGTCATCTATTTTGATTCATTTATTTTCTTTCTTAGAGTCTGTGCGGAGAGAAGAATGAGTGGAAACAATTTAGTTGGAGGTGAGGAGGCCTCTCGGGTCAGGGAGTCCACACCCAGATATGACCACTCCTTAGCAGGGTTGGTGGTATCCTGTCTTTCCTTGGAAAGGATAAGAGCGGCAGGCAGGGATGTGTTTTAAAGCTGATGGAAGAGAGTTATAAGGAATGTGTTTTAAAGCTCTTAGAAGAGAGTTACAGAGAGTGAGAGGGCAATAAAAAAGGATGTAGATCCTGTTATCGCTTAAATAGTCAAAGAACAGAGTGTTGTTTTCCAGCATTAAGGCTGACCTCAGAAGCAATATTATTTCTAAAGAAAAGGCTCAACAAGTTCTACTTGAATCACGGTTATGCTTGAGATTCATTTTAACTCCTGGTTTCCTTTAACACTCAATTAGAGTCATATTTCACATTAATGGTATCAAATGGAAGAATCTTGTGATAGATATTTAAGGTTATTAACATGATACTAGGTCACAGATCTGCTAGATGTATTGAGGGGGAGAGCAAGGAGACCATCCCGTGGAAAGGAACATTGTAGAAAAAATGGTACTCAGATTGGGTAACCATTTTAGAAAAAGAAATGGTCTTAGAGATTTGGTGGAAAGTAGAATTTAATAACAGATTAACCCAGAAATGAAGAAAAATGAAAATATGTAATCTTTACAAAATGTGTCCTATGTACAATGAAATGGAATGCTGGAAAGGTAGGGGGAAGCATACAAACAGAGGAATGGAGAAGAAAATGTGGTAAAACATGATTACTGAAATTACATTTCTACAAGTATTGTTGAATTGAGCAGGCACACATTCTTTTTTAAAAATTATTTTTATTTTACTTTAAGTTGTGGGATACATGTGCAGTACGTGCAGGTTTGTTACATAGGTATACATGTGGCATGTGGTTTGCTGCACACATCAACCCGTCGTCTACATTAGGTATTTCTCCTAATACTCTTCCTCCCCTAGCCCCCCACCCCCTGACAGGCCTCAATGCATGATGTTCCCCTCCCTGTGTCCACGTGTTCTCATTGTTCAACTCCCACATGTAAGTGGGAACATGTGGTGTTTGGTTTTCTGTTCCTGTGTTAGTTTGCTGAGAATGATGGTTTCCAGCTTCATCTATGTCCCTGCAAAGGACATGAACTCATCCTTTTTTATGGCTGCATAATATTCCATGGTGTATATGTGCCACATTTTCTTTATTCAGTCTATCATTGATGGGCATTTGGGTTGATCCCATGTGTTTGCTATTGTGAACAGTGCCACAGTAAACACATGTGTGCATGTGTCTTTATAGTAGAATGATTTATAATCCTTTGGGTATATACCCAGTAATGGGATTGCTGGGTCAAATGGTATTTCTGGTTCTAGATCCTTGAGGAATCGCTATACTGTCTTCCATCTGTTGGAACTAATTTATACTCCCACCAACAGTGTAAAAGTGTTCCTCTTTCTCCACTTCCTCTCCAGCGCCTGTTGTTTCCTGACTTCTTAATGATCGCCATTCTAATTGGTGTGAGATGCTACAGCATTCTTACTCATTTTGTTGATTGTGAAATGTAATTATTAATTGTTTTTTACCATCAGTTTCATTCCAATTTAACCTAGATTTGTTGAGATAGGCACAAATCCTAGGGAACTGGAGGTGCCTTGGTGAATATGTTGGCCCCAGTCCCCGGTGACATAATGAAGATCTGGAAAAAGGGTAATAGTGACAGTTTTCAGTTCCTAATATCCCTGTGCTGTCTCTTCAAGCAGAACCTGATGTTAGCGGATCAAATATTACATACTTAGGATTGTTTTAGGATTGTATGTTGTTTTTGATACACTTCTTCTGAGACCACTGTCGTGTATTGTAATATAACAAGCTAGGGCTTGAGGTATTGTGAAAGCACACACTTCAGCATAAGAAAAAAAGAAATAAAACATGCAAGAACAAATTGCACTTTAGTATTCTAATGGATTTTATTAATTTTTGCTTATTCTTATATATCCCGTCTCCTCACTCTACCCCAGTATACATATAAATGTATGTATGGTGATAATTTCACCATAAATGTTCTCTTTATTTTTCTCTATATCTATATTTTTTCTCAGATGAATAAGCAATAATGTATTAACCAGATAAAAGAATATGCCAGTTGTACCATAAAGCTTATTGTAGCACTGCAGAAAACTTCTCACACACTGGTGATAGCAGAAAAGATTTTCTTGATGAGTTGCTGGTCAAGGGTCTAAACTTGTCTGAAAAGGTACTATGTTTTTTTATTGTTTGTTTGCTTGCTTTTTGAGATGCTGTCTCCCTCTATCACCCAGGCTGGAGTGTTATGGCCTGATCTTGGCTCACTGCAATCTCCGCCCCCTGGGTTCAAGCAATTCTCCTGTCCTAGCCTACCCAGTAGCTGGGATTACAGGACTGTGCTACCATGCCTGGCTAATTTCTGTATTTTTAGTAGAGATGGGGTTTCACCATATTGACCAGGCTGGTCCTGAACTCCTGACCTCAGTTGATCTGCCTGCCTTGGCCTCCTAAAGTGCCAGGATTACAGGTGTGAGCCACCACTCCCTGCCTTAAAAGGCACTATATTTTAACCAGAATGGTGGATTTTGTAGCACTGTTTTGCATATAAATATGTATCAGTTTTCAAGGGCTGCCATAATAAATTTCTAGAAACTAGGTTAAACAACAGATTTTTTTTTTTTTTAATACTCTGGATGCTATAAGTGCAAGACCAAGGTGCCAGCAGGGTTGGAGAGATCTCTACTGACTAGTAGGTGGCTATCTTCTCACTGTGTCCTCACATGGCCTTTTCTCTGCACTTTCATCCCTGGTGTCTCTTCCTCTTTATTTAAAAACACCAGTCTGGTGAAGTAAGTCCTCACCTTTACAAATTAATTTAACCTTAATTACCTCTTTAAAAGGTCCTGTCTCTAAAAACAGTCACATTGAAGTTTAGGGTTTCAGTGTATGAATTTTGGGGGTACACACTTCAGTCTGCAATAGCATGATACAAGTTTGAAGAACAAACACGGAAAGGTTCATTCATGTGATCCATAGGTGTGGATCAGCCAAGGCTTTGTCAGGCGGTCATTAAGCGTTGTTGTGACTGGGCATGGTTACTTCATGCATTGGGGAAATCAAATTAGAAATAACACCTTGGAAGAAAGGTGTCACTTTAGTGATGTGGGTGTTCAAGCAGCTCGACATATTAGTTTACATTTTGATAGAATGGATTTCTTAAGGGAGATCAACTTGTCAGATGGTAATATGAATTTTAAATACTGGATTCCTTCCGTGTAATTTTGAAACTAGGTCACTAAACTAGGTTACTCGGGGGAATTGACTTAGCATGAAAGTAACATAGGCAGATTCACATGATAATGTTTAACATTCAAATGCTTTCTGTAAAAATAGTTCTAAAACTGATCATGATTCAAGTTGAAGCACACACTGTTGCTTTAGAACTTGGGATGTATTTGATACCCACCACACAAATTCAACTTTGTTTCATTGTGTCCCCTAGTGACCATTTAATTTCTTAGAGCCTGTTGTCACTTTTGAGAAGCTCTTTCAGATAATGCATGGAACATCATATTACTGAATTTAATCTAATGATTTTCTATACTGATTGTGACATAAATAATTGATTTTTCTATTTTTTGTGTCAATTTTCATCACATATTTTTCTAGAAATTTCTCCTCATCAGAATGTTAACATTTATGGGGTAGAAATCATTTATTTTTCCCGTATATCAAATGTCTACTAAAATCTCCATTATTTTACTATTGATAATTCATTTTCATGGCTTTTTCCATGGTTAATAAGTCCTTTCAAATTATTTATTTATTTGATAATCATTGTCAAAAATACTTTTGTTTGCTTTTTACTTCATTAATTTTGGCTCTTGTCTTTATTATGTTTGTTTTTTTTCTTTCCACTCTCTTGGTTCTACTCTTTTATTTTTTCTGTTTTGAGATGAATGCTTAACACTTTAGTTTTCTTTCTTCCTTTAAATAAATGTATTAAGGTTATACATTTTCTGCTTTTTAAATAGATAAGTACTGTTAATTTATTTTTACAGAAAATTATCACAAATTAAAAGACATAGAATTCATGTGTTTGCTTCGATGAGTTTTGACATGGCACATACCTACACATACAAAGTTTCGAACATATTTATCACCCCAGAAAGTTCCAACTTGCTTCTTTCTGGACACTAATCAGAAGTAACAACTTTCTGATTTTTATCACCATAGATAAATTTTGCCTAGTTTTTGAATTCATGTAAATGGAGTCATCAAGTAGGTAATCTTTTGTGTCTAGCTTCTTTTGTTTTAGCGTATTTTTAAATGTTCATTCATGCTGCTGCATGTGTCTATAATTTACTCATTTTGATTACTGAGTAATATTTCATTATGTGTATAACACAAATAGCTTATTCATCCATTGATGGACATGGGATTTTTTTCCAGTTGTTGACGATTATGTATGAAGCTAAAAAGAACATTATTGTACATGCTTTCATTTCTCTTGTGAAATACCTAACAGTGAAATTGTTAAGATAGATTTACATTAATTTTTATAAGATACTGCCAAGCAATTTTCCAAAGTACTTTGGCCATTCAACTTCCCAGCAGCAATGAATAGTATTTTCATTTTTTACACATCTTCTATAACATTTGGTAAGGTGTAACTGTCTAAACTTCTAAAGCTCCTCTAAAATGTATTCAAATAGAATCTGATTGTGGCTTTCGTTTTTATAACCCTGTTGAGTAAAGATGTTGAGCATTCTTTTCATGACGTTATTGACTATTTATATGTCTTCTTTGGTGAAGTGTTTGTTCAGGTATTTTCATTATTATAAATTTACTTATATTATTTGATTTATTTTCCTCTTGGTATTTACTTGTATGAGTTCTTTATATGTTCTTTTTAAATGCCTTTTGCTAGGTAAGCTTACTGAAAATATTTCCTTGCAGACTGTGACTTGAATATTTAACATCTCAATGGTGTGTTTTGATGAACAACACATTTTAATTTTGATAAATTTCAATTAATCAGTATTTGCCTTCATGATTCGTGAAGCTGATAAGTTTTTTAGCTTAATGCTTTCTTTGCTATTTGTTGAATAATGTTTATACTGGATACTAATTTTTCCCCTTTTTGTCAGGTGACAGAGAATATTTGGCAGATTATAAATATTTGCTTCATTAACCTTCTTTTTATTGTTTATATCTGAATTAATTTATCTTATGCAAAACATCATATTGTTGCAGGTTTGTATGTTCATTCAAGTTTGCTAATTGTTTTACTTTTCAAGTTGTTTATACATTTATTAATCTATTCTATTTATAATCCCAATTTCTGATACATATTTATTAACAATCTCTCAATATTGTGAATTTTAAATTCATTTTTCTTGGTTGAGTTTGTGGTCAGGGGAAACACATAATTGCTATATTTTCCTGGTCAACCAATACTATATATATGAATTTTGGTTTTTCTTTCTTTTTTTTTTTTTAAGACAGAGTCTTGCTGTTTTGCCCAGGCTGGAGTTCAGTGGCGCAATCTCTGCTCACTGCAACCTCCACCTCCCTCTCAGGTTCAAGCGATTCTCCTGCCTCAGCCTCCCACGTAGCTGGGACTACAGGTGCATGCCACCACGCCTGGCTAAATTGCTGTGTTTTTAGTAGAGACTGGGTTTCACAGTGTTAGCCAGGATGGTCTTGATCTCCTGACCTCATGATTTGCCCACCTTGGTCTCCCAAAGTGCTGGGACTACAGGCATGAGCCACTACACCTGGCCATAAAATCTTACCTAATAATATTTTACTTTAATAAGTGAAAAAAAAGCAATTTTTAAATTTCTATATATTTTTGCTGAGTTTAAGGTATTGTAACATATCTAATTTTTTAGTTGTTGCCTTTCCATCTTTAAGTAATTTCATAATCACACATTATTCTAATAAAGTCTAAATCTTTTGTATATTTCAATCTTCTTTTTAAGTAGTACATGGTGTGTTCTGTGAGTCGTTCATGCTTGCAGTAACTACTCAGAAAACACTCCTTCTCTACTTCCCTTGATATAATTGTACAAAATTTAAGTCACTTTTTATTTAATACAGAAATAGGTGTTAGTGATTTTTAAAAATGTTCATTAAATTTGCCTTCACATTGTTATCAATTTGTGTGCCGCTGCTTTCATTATTTTTATTCTCATGTGTCTTGCTTCTCATTATGTTTTGTAGATTCTACCCCATTTAAAATCGTTTTACGAAAAAGACAAAAAATAACAGATGCTACCGAGCATGCAAAAAAGGGAATCACTTGTACACTGTTGGTGGGAATGTAAATTAGTATAGTCATAAGGCAAACGGTTCCTCAAAAAACTAGAATTATAACAACCATATGATCCAAAAATTTCACTGATTGATGTATATCCAAAGAAAGAAAATAAATATATCAAAGAGATATCTGCATTCCCATGTTTATTGCAACACTATACACAGTAGACAAAGTAGGGAATTAAGTGTCCATCAACAGAGGAATGAATAAATGTGGTCTGTGTACACAATGGAATATTATTCAGTCATGAAAAGTGAAATTCTGTCATTTGCAATACCATAGGTGGAATTGGAGAACATTATGTTAACTGAAATAAGCCAAGCACAGAAAGACAAATATTGTATGTTCTCACTCATAAGTGGAGCTAAAAAAGCTGACCTCATGGAGATAGAGAGTAGAATGATGTCAGTAGAGGCTGGGAAATGTAGCGGGGAGACGGGATAAAGTGATGGTGGTAGGGGTTAATGGTACAAAAGTAGTTACAGGGAATAAGATCCAGTATTAAGTAGCACTATAGGGCAACTATGGTTGACAATAATTTATTGTATGCTTCAACATAAATAGAAGAGTGAAATTGAAATGTTTCTAACACAAAGAAATGATAAATATTTAAGGTGGTAGACATCCCACTTACTGTGATTTAATCATTAAACATTATATGCTTGTATTAAAATGCCACATGTATCCCATAAATATGAACAACTATTATGTATTCATAAAAGTAAATATGTGCATTATATATACACACACACATATATATCACTTAGTGGTAACTTTTTCATTTATAATCTGTAGGTGAAAGAGAAACTCTTGGTCTTATTTTATATTCACTCTGATTATTTGTATGAATATCAAATTGAATAATGCAAATCAATTTCAGTATAGTTGTTATCTCTCAGATATAGAAGGAAAAGAAGCTTTTATGAGGAGCAGAATATGAATTTCATCTCTATTTTATGCTTCATTTTATTAAAAATATTTTAAGTAAATATAATAATACAATAGTTAAGATTTTACAGTATATCATAACCTCAATAGAGGCCATCATATTATTCTCTCTGAATTTTTATATTTAAAAGACTTCACAACAGAAAAAGAAAAAATGGAACATATATATACACACATACATACATATATGTACACATACATACACTTATATTTGTACACATATATGTACACATATACATGTATTTCCACCTTGCTTTCTCTTTAGCATTGTTTCCAATCCCTTGCCTCTAAATGATATAACCGGACACAATATTCAGGGTCAAATACTGGAGAGCCTTTGCTCTCTACACCTTTCGACTTGGAATAATTACTAAAGATAAGACACGTTTTTGTCATACACTAGTTTTACATCATAATTTAGTTGATATATAGTTCTTTTGAGATTTTGTTGACTTTAAGCAATTGTTCTTTAACACCAAGAGTGGGAATAAAATATTCATTGCACTCGGCTATTCATTCTGCTTAAGAATTAGTCCATTAATGTGGTCAGAACTCATCATTATCATACTATGCTTCAGTGACCTGTGTGTTGCTATAAAGGCAGTGAAAGTGGAAGGAACCACTACCACTCTATTTATAGAATGTTTGGAGAGCCTTTTACCTGAATAATGTTTGCTGCAATTAGAAAGTTATATATTATATGCATATAGTATGTAATACATAGATAACATAAAACACATATAAATGTATATGAACATATATAATATATACATAGATACATTATATAGATATATGTATGCATATATATCTTATATGCATAGACATAGGCATGTATATATAGATAGATAGATACATATATAAATTTCATGTGTTCTACACTTGTTTCCTATCCTAAATCATTTAACATGTTTGAAGAAAATGAATGTCCGGATTTAACTTTGTAATTTTGTGTCTTGTTTTAATAGGGATTAAAAAACTGTCTTTGTTGACTAAGAGGATTAACTGATAGTTTTAGCTATGTGTTTTCAAAATTGCCATCAAGTTTTTTTGGTAACACACTCAATTAGAAGTAGGATCACCTATGTTTTTTTTAACCTACATAAGTGGATTCATATGCTGTCATTGTTCTGCCACAATGACCAAAATCACCACCACACTGCAACACCTCCGTGCTGCCAACGATCTTATCATCCATCATCACATCATTAACTTTGTCCTTAGTAAAACGAGTGTCTGAGAATGTGACACACTTCTGTGCAGAAGCAGTTTTACCAGGGAGAGGAACAGAAAGTTAAGAAATCTCTCTCTATTCCTTTCTCCCTCTATCTCTACATCTTCATCTCTACCTCTCTGATTTCCTCTGCTATCTTTTCTTTATTTTTCACAAACTTTGAAAATGGAATGAACACACGACTAAAAATTCACTATCATTTATCACTTTATTATAATAGGTTGGAATTAAATGATTTAAACAAAATGATCACATGAACATAAATGTGCAAGGAAACTGGGCCTCATTCTGGTGATTTAACTTTTATTTTGTTTGAACTTTTATTTTAGATACAGGGATACCTATGCAGGTGTGTTATACGGAAATACTGTGTGATACTGAGGTTTTGGGGTACAGATCTCATCCCACAGGTAGCCAGCATAGTACTCAATAAGTAGTTTTTCAATTCATGCTTCCCTCCTGCACTACCCACTCTAGTTGTCTGCAGTGTCTGTTGTTCTCATAGTTATGTCCACGTTTGCTAAAGTTTATCTCCCGCTTATAATAAGTGAAAACATGTGGTATCTGTTTCTGGGTTACTTTGCTAAGGATTATGGGTTCCAGTTGCATTCATGTTTCTGCAGAGGACACTGTTTCATTCTTTTTTATGGCTGTGTGGTATTCCATGGTGTACATATACCACATTTTCTTTATCCAGTCTACCACTGATGAACATTTAGGTTGATTCCGTGTCTGCTATTGCAAGTGGCACAGTGATGAACATCTCCGAGTACCTGTATTTTTTGGTAGAATGATTTACTTTCCTTTGGTTATATAGCCAGTAATGGGAGTCAAATGGAAATTGAGTCAAATGGAAATTCTGTTTTACGCTATTTGAGGTCTTCAGACTGATGTCCACAGTGGATGGACATTCCTGGTAACAGTGGATAAGCATTCCCTTTTCTCTACAGCCTTTCCAGCATCTGTTGTTTTTTGACTTTTTGATAATAGCAATTATGACTGATGTAGGATACTATCTAATCATGCTTTTGATTTGCATTTCTCTGGTGATTAGTGGTGTTGATCTTTTTTATGTTTGTTGGTCAATTGTATGCCTTCTTTGGAGAAGTGTCTATTCATGTCATTTGCCCAATTTTAAATGGAGTTATTTGGTTTTTACTTGTTGAATTGTTTAACTTTCTTATATATTCTGAATATTAGACCTTTGTTGGATGCATAGTTTGTGATTATCTTGTCTCATTCTGTAGGCTGTTTGCTATGTTGATAGCTTCTTTTGATATGCAGAAGCTCGTTAATTTAATTAGGTCCCATTGGTCTATTTTTGTTTAACTTGTAATTGTTTTTGGGGACTTAGCTAAAAATTCTTTGCCAGGGCCAATGCTGAGAAGGGTATTTCCCAGGTTGTCTTCCAGGATTTTTATCATTTGAAGTCTTACGTTAAATCTTTGATGCATTTTGAGTTAGTTTTTGTTTATGGTGAAAGGTGATTGTACAGCTTCTGCATATGGCTAGCCAGTTATCCCATTACCATTATTGAATAGGGAGTCCTTTCCCCATTGCTTGTTTTTGTTGGGTGTGTAGAAAGTCATATGAACGTTGATATGTGGCTATGTTTCTGAGTTGTCTATTCTGTTTTATTAGTCTATGTATCTGTTTTTGTACCAATACCATGCTGTTTTGGTACGGTAGTTTTATAGTCTATTTTGAAGTCAGGTAGGGTGATGTCTGTGGCCTTTGATGCCTTTGTTCTTTTTGCTTAGGTTTTGTTTGGCTATTTGGGCTCTTTTTTGGTTCCATATGAGCTTTATAATGGTTTTTTTCTAATTCTGTGAAGAGTGACTTCGGTAGTTTTACAAGAATATCATTGAATCTGTAAATTACTTTGGCCATTATGGCCATTTTTACATTAATTCATCCTATCCATGGGCATGGAATGTTTTCCATTTTTTTGTGTGTCATCTCTGATTTCTTTGAGCAGTGTTTTATAATTATCATTGTAGCGATCTTTCATATCCCTGCCTAGCTGTATTCCTAGGTATTTTGTTCTTTTTTTGTGGCTATTTTGAATGGGATTGTGTTCTTAATTTGGCTCACAGGTTGGATGTTGTTGGTGTATAGAAATGGTACTGATTTTGGTACCTTGATTTTGGAAGCTGAAACTACTGAAGTTGTTTTGTTTTTGTTTTTTTAGATCTGGGAGCTTTTGAGCAGAGACTGGAGTTTTGTAGGTATGGAATTTTATCATCTGGAAATGGAGACAGTGTGACTTCTCTTTCTTTTCATTTGCTTGTTTTTTCTTTCTCTTGCCTGATTGCTCTGACTAGGACTTCTAGTATTATGTTGAGATGCAAGTGATAGAGGGCATTCTTATCTTGTTCTGGTTCTCAAGGGGTGTGCTTCCAGCCTTTGTCTGTTTAGTATGATGTCCCCTGTGGGTTTGTCACAGATGGCTCTTATCAGTTTAAGGTATGTTCCTTCAATGCCTAGTTTGTTGAGGGTTTTTAACATGAAGGGATGTTGAATTTAATGGAAAGCCTTTTCTGCATATATTGAGATGATCATGTGGTTTTCGTTTTTATAGTGTTTATGTAGTAAATCACATTTATTGGTTTACGTATATCAAGCCACCTTTGCATCCCAGGAATAAAGCCTACTTGATCGTGGTATATTAACTTTTTTATGTGCTGCTGAATTCAATTTGTTAATATTTTGTTGAGTACTTTTGCATCTATATTCGTCAGAGTTACTACCTGAAGTTTTCTTTTTCTGTTGTGTCTCTGCCAAATTTTGGTATCAGGCTGATACTGGCTTCTTATGATGAGTTAGAGAGGAGGGTTTTTTTTTGTTTTATTTTGTTTTTGCTTAGGTGTTTCCTGCCATGGGGCTCCCTCAGGCAGAGACCTGTTAAGGAGATACGACACACCTTTAGCTGACCTGCCCTCTGGAGGGAGGTACACCCATGTCCCACATGGGCCTGTGAACCCACACAATTCGCCTCTCTGTTTTCTGAGAGTGTGGGCTCCTACCCTACTCAAGTGCCAGGCACAGATACAGGTTCGGCACTCCGGAGTATGAGGCACAGTCCTGGGGTGCCAGGATCTGGTTGCGGCTCCCTTCTCTGGATCCTCGAAGTTGGGTTCCAGGTGTGCTAGGGAATAGGAAGGGCTGCCAGAACGTTGGAATGCACTCAGTTGGAGCAAAGCACCCAGGCTGTGCAGAGGAAGTTGCACTGTGTAGGCACTCCTACAAGGCAGCCAGGTTGCAGCCCTTTGAGAGGCTACCGGGCAGACAGGACTGCAGCACAGATGTGCCCTAGTCCCAGGGGAAGTTGGCCCTGCTTTCTCCTGGTTCAGCAGTTAGCTGGGGTCAGAGCCTCTCAGTGGGAGAGGGGTGCCCTGAGGGATGGGCATCTATGGCCAGGCCCCATGGACTGTCCTGTGCACAAACGTCCCCAGCTCCACGCCTGCTAAAGCCTCCTCTCCTTCTGTTCTCCAGAGAGATGCCCCTGCCAGCTCAAATATCTGTGGGGCATGTGAGGGTTGTCTGCAGCTAGGATCCCATAGGTCCACAGCAAGAGTGGGCAGTGCCCCATTCCCACTCACCTCTTCCCCAAGAGCTGTTCAGGCCCAGGAACAAGCCCCGGTGTTCAGGCATCCTAGACAGGGTTCTCAGCTTTCTTTTCTTCAGGCTCAGTATTTGCATCTTTTCCCCATTCACATTCTGCATTTTCTATCTGAAGATCTGCTCCAATTATGCTGATTTAGTCAAAATCCCGATTTCTCAGTTTCTCTCCATGAGAGTGGCACTTCCCTGGTGCATCTGGTCGGCCATCCTGAAAAGGATCCCATGATCTTATTTTTGACTCAATATTTGTGCATTTCCTTTGAACCCGCCTGGCAAAAGGGACATAAACAATAGAAACAAACAATGGAATAAAAGTGAGGAGCTTGAAATTAGAGTCTGCGTGACTTGAATTTGAATTCTGGCCCTGCATTCTATTGAATTGGTAATTTAGATTTTTTTTCGGAGATTAAATTCTAGTTTGTTCTGTGTTTACTGTTGTTGAAATGGAGTGCATTTTAATTCCGACTTTACACACGTAAATCCCCGTGTACATACTCATATAAATATACAGAAAAACACATACACATGTATGCATATACATACATGGGACATTTTGCTTGCCCATCCCTCTGCCTAGAAGGTTTTCTCTCACATGTTCCCTTGATTCTCCTCATCATTTCCTTCTGATGTTTTCTTGAACGTTATCATCTCAATAGTCTTCCCTAAATCAACCTAGGATTTCAACTCTCTCTCACTTTGTCTTGCTTTTTCATATTGCTTTTCCCTTCTCATTTCTTATCTGTTTTCCTTTTTCTCCCATTTCAGTGAGGAAAGTGATAAATATATAGGCATATAAATACATATATTGTGTGTATAAATACATAAAAGTATGTTAACATATTAAGAAAATTCCTACAATATTTTTTTATTATAAAAATAAAGTATTCCTTAATAAATCTACATTTTAAAAATTTTATTCAATTTCTGAGAAAATAAGGAAAAAATAAAATCAATTATTATTAGAGCAATACATACTTTTGAAAATTATTTCCTAGTGTTCCTCATGAAGACAATACTTTCATTCTTTCAAGAAATACTTACCGTTTCTCTTCTACATAGTAAATTATGCTAGAGATGCTAGATTTAACATTGGTTAATTAAATAAACATAAATATATGCCCTCATATGGTTTAATCCTAGAGGTAGAGAGAAATAATAAAATAGAAAAATGAAATGCATATATTTTATGCTACTAGTCCTGTGCAAGAAAAGTAGGAGAGGGAAAAGGAAAAGGAGAAAGCAAGACAAACAGAGTTGAGATTTTGAGATAGGTTGACTAGGGAAGGTTACTGAGAAGATGACATTCAAAAAAAGAGCACAATGAATGACAGGGAGAATCATGGAAGCATCTGAGAGAGGGTATTTAGGCAGAAGGGCCAGTGAGAAAAATACCCCCAAGGTATAAGAATGCCTGAAATTTCCAAGGAACAGGACATAGAGCACAGTGTGGTTGGTGCTGCTTGTGCACAGAGAGAGTAGGAGTTAAGATCAGATAGTTAATGAATGGCCAGTGCTTACAAGGTTTTTATTTGTTTTGGTTGCAGTTAAAATCTCTATCTTACTTTTAGTAAAATGGAGAGTTTTGAGTAGAAGATTAAAATGAGATGTGAGTTACAATGTTACTGTACTTGCTTTGTTAGAAAGTAGCTGAAATAGGAAAAGGACAGAAATAGAGAGACAAATTATAAAACCATCATCATAATCCAAGTGAGAGTTGGTGGTGCCTTAGCCCAGGCTGTGAGTGGTTAGGTGGTGAGAAGTAGACAGATTCTGTGTATGCTCTAAAGGCCAGTGGGATTTATTGATAAGTCGATGTGAAATATGAGGAGTGCAGTCAAGGCTGATGCTTTCAATATTGGCCTAAGCAACTGGAAGGATAAAGTTACCTTTACTGGCATGGTGGAAGATGACAGAAGGATCAGGTTTTCAGATAAGAGCAGGAATCAAGAATTTTATTTTAGGTATGTAGACTGAGGTGTTTATTAGACATTCAAGGGAAGACATCTGTGAGGCAGCTGGATACATGAATGGGGGTTCTAAGAAAAGATGAGATGGAGATACAAAATGTATGGGTTTTCAGTTTATAGATGATATTTAAAACCATAGAACTAAGTGCAATCACCAAATAAATGTGTGTTAGTAACAAAGAAGAGGTTCAGGGACTGAACTTTGGAGTACTTGGAAATTCTGAAATTAAGGAAACAAAGGCAACTAGAAAATATAACTAAAGAGTAACAGTTCCAGAGGTGCAAAGAAATCCAAGCACGAGTGGCACCCTGGAAAGCAAGTGAAAAATTGCATTAAGAAGAAAATGGTCTGCTTTGTTAAATGCTGCTGATATAGGTCAGTGAGTTAAGAACTTATTGGCCTTTGCCTTTAGCAATTTGGGGTTATTGATAATCATAAAAAATTAAAAGAAAAAAAACCAGTTTCCATGAAGTGTTGGGGAAAAAACCTGATTGGAATGGATTTACAAAACAGTAGAAGAAATATTGGTACATAATATATAAACATTCCTTTCAAGATGTTTGGCTATAAAGCAGTAGGCAGCAAATTTCCTTTTTAAATGGCTGGTTACTAAATATTTTAGTCTTGATAGTTTCTGTGAGCTATGTTGCAACTACTCAACTCAGCCATTCATCTCTGAGGAAGTAGAAGTAGACAATATTTAAATGAATGTGGCTGGGTTGTGATAAAACTTATTTACAAAAACAGGCAGAGGGCCAGATTTTACTTGTGAGCCAGAGTTAACCTTCACTGCATAAGGAAAAGAATATCTCAGATGATCACTGATATAGAGTGAACCTAGGAAATCCAGTGGAAACTTAGGTTAATGATGGTCTGTAGCAGGTTTTCTGAAGTGTTTTGTTTGATAATGTCATATTGGCAATACTGCTATATTTGCATTCAACTGTTTTATTTAGAGAAGTTTGTTTACAATGGTTATTCTCTTTATTATTATTTCTATCATTATTGTTTTTAAAAATCGTTTACAGTTAGTGATAACTACTTAAGAATTTACTTACACGTTTTGTCAAGTTAGAAAAAGAGGAGCAAATTGTGAATTTTTTCAGTGGGCATTGTGCATTTTTTCTGTATTTCTTGTGGTCACCTTTTCTCTTAAGTATTTAAATACTATAACATATTTATTGATCAACTAGGTATTTTTTTGATGATATGTATTTGTGGCCAAGATCAGATACTCTGGAAAGAAAAAAATATAAGTCAGAAAAAAAGACAAAAGAGTGGAAGTAAGAAGAAGGGATGTCTAAACTGGTCATTTCTTTCTTCTCCATTGCTTCATTAATAAAATCTCAGGATAATATGGATCAGGGTGGCATTAAAGATCATCAACACTCTCATTTGAATTTGTCTTTAGTAGGACAGTTTTTTGTTATAGCATACTCCTGTGAACTTATATAATTTCCTAAAGTTCTAAGCATTGTTAAATTGTATATGTATAGGCTATGTATAGTTTACTGAAATCTTCTGGGTTTGTGTCGACAGCCATTATTTGAGGATTTCAGTGCTTAATTTATAAGACTCTTCTTTATAATTATCATTGATTTCGGATATTTACCTAGTTGATACTCCTTTATTCTTGTGGGGATCATGTAAGAAGAGCATGACATGATTAGTCATATATAGATAATATTGGTTTCTCTCTTTTTTTGGTGACATTTTGCTATCTATCTACTTTTCCTGACCGTAATAATTTTTGTTTCAGGCTATAATTTAGTTCCTAAGAAATCTTTATAGCAGCTATCTCCTGAATGCTGTAAAAGTTACCTAAGAAAAAATTAAAACATAAAAAAATTCACTTTCAAAAGAAAAACCATGTTTTAAAGACGCCACAGTTTTTGTTTGTGTGTGAGTGTGTGCATGCATATATGTATTTCAGTAATATAAAGGTATATAACATTTAGCTTAGGGAGTCACAATTATTCAATTCTATAAAGTAATTTTCAAAGATTAGAAAAATATGAAAACTATTTGAGTCCGTTTTTAAATGCTAAGAGCCATACATATAGATATCTACATATATCTATAGATATCTTATTTTCGAATTTACATTTATCCAAATTCTACTAGCAAGTTGATAAAATAGTCATATGATTAACATAGAGGAATGAAATAAATTTGATGCAAATTTTATGTCCACAAAATAACCTTGGAAAATCAGTTATAAGAGAATTTAGGAAGTTACTAGAGTGGATTTAGGTCATTTTTAAATAGGAAGCCAAATAATGTAAGTTATCCCTTTTTCACACAGAGTTGTAGAAGAATTGTGATTAGAATTCAAAAGCCAGCTAAGAATGGCTACATCATTTATGAGGCCCAGTGCAGAATGAAAATACAAGGCCCCGTTTTCAAAAATTATTAAGAATGTAATGACTATCACAGCACAGCATTCAATGAAGCATAGTTTTTAGGAGCACATGGCTTCATGCTCTCTACAGATTGCATACCACTTTCTCATCACAAGAGATTCTCTTTTGTCCATTCTGGACAAAACTGTCCTTTTCTTGAGTCATTCTTTTTTTTTCTTTTTTTTTCTTTTTCTTTCTTTTTTTTTTTTTTTTGAGATGCAGTCTTGTTCTGTCGCCCAGGCCAGTGCAGTCACGAGATTTCTGCTCACTGCAAGCTCCACCTCCCATGTTCACACCATTCTCCTGCCTCAGCCTCCCGAGTAGCTGGGACTACAGGCGCCCGCCACCACTCCTGGCTAATTTTTTGCGTTTTTTTAGTAGAGATGGGGTTTCATCGTGTTAGCCAGGATGGTCTGGAACTCCTGACCTCATGATCTGCCCGCCTCGGCCTCCCAAAGTGCTGGGATTACAGGTGTGAGCCACCGCAGCACCTTCCAGACTGTTCTTCAATTCTTTCTGATGCAAAAAGATTTTGTGATGCTGCCTTTCTTTGAAAAGTAGAAATTGTCTATATTTTAATGTTGATTTTAAGCAAGCCTGCATATTACTGTAAGTGATTTATAGTAAGTTTCAGAAAGTAAAGGAAACATATGTTTTACTTACAGCTCCTGGGTATTATACCTTAATATAAGAAAGAAAGCAAGTATTCCCTACAAGTTGTTTTCACTCTATAATCATTTACTTAAATATTAACAAATATAAAATAATTATTGATGGCATTGAATGTTTCATACTAAGCTTTGTTATTTATCTATAAAAATTTTTCTAAATGATACAAAAGAATATTGAGTAATCTAATTGTCAATAGTTCCTTTTTCACACTATTGTGTTTCAATGGCAACTGTATAAATCATGAAATTCATAAAAAAGGAATTGTTCTAGCATTATTCAAAAATGTTGTTTCTCAGTGGATTTTACTACATACCTTTCATGCTTTTTTTTGGTCCCTTATCATTCCATGAGTGATGAAATCATCACATAAGATGAAATATAATTGTACTTGTATTAGATGGGCATTCTGAAACTCATGTAGCATTAGAGGAAGTAGGCTTTATAGAAAATTTATATAGCATGAACTATAAACACAGGAGTATTACAAAGTGGAATGATCACAAAATGCACCCTGCTTGCCATCTTAGTGCCACAAGGTAAATGAAATGAAAGGTAAAACATCAAAAATACAATGCTTTATTATTCTCAATGAACTATGCATTTAGAAACTTGTATTATCTATACTTTTTCCTAATGAAGAGTTGCAAAACCGTGTGCAGCAAGAAATGTAAGATGGGCTTGGTTTTAATTTTTCTATTGCAGACAGATAGAATTTTGTATTTAGAGTATAAGAAAACTCAAAAGAAATTAATATTTTAGTTTTCTGTGTCGTATATAAATAATATGACTTTATCCAAATTATGATTCCAGTGTCTGAGAAACAAAACTCGGTTTTGAGGATTCCCCAAAATAACAGTAAGTGTGCGTTCAGTTTTGCGAGACGTATATCTATATAGTATTAATGATCAATGTACTATGTAATATCACTTTAAACATAACAGTTTACAGTTTTAAGTATCTCTCTCTCTCTCTCTCTCTCTGTGTGTGTGTGTGTGTGTGTGTGTGTGTGTGTGTGTGCATGGAAAAATTTTGAAGTTTATGATTTTGCTCTCAGTGTTCGAGAAATAAGTCAAGGGCTCCTATTTTTCTCTTCTAGTCTAACATTGTTTTCTACATTAATTTCTGTTCTTAACTGTATCTTTTTTTTGTTTTCACTATGACACTTATTCTGTTGTATTTTTATTCAGTTCTAAATTTGGATACTTGGCTGAATTATGTCATTCTTTTCACTTTTCTAAGGTAAGAAGGTAATTTCTGGGTTCTACTTTATCAGCCTTGTTTAAGTTTTGCTATCTGGTATTTTCCTAAGCATTTCTAAGATTAGTGACTTTCTCCTATAATTTTATTAATTTGGCTTTTGAAGCTATGTTACTGAGTGCCATAAATTTTAGAACTATTTTTCTTTCTAGTGAGTAGATTATCTTACCAGTCCTGACATCTTTATTTCTACCAAATTGTTGTGTTCATGCCAACTCCTACTGAAGATAACTTGTTTCCTGATGTGTTTTGGGGTTTTTAAATTTGTAAGCTCCTCTAAATTGGAATTTTTCTGTGAGAATTCTTTGAGGCAATTTTAAGTATAAACTTGCAGGATGGATTTATATTTACTTCTGACAAATATCTATGGGTACTGACAAAACAGGATGACATTAATCTAAATTTTCTGCCTAGAGCTTTTTTAAGTTATTGAAGTGTAGGAGGCTTTTCCTTAGGAGTTATCAGAGATAATTTTCATGTTTTCTCACGTGTCTGCCATTGATCATGGTCTTCTACAGAAACCTGTTTTTGTGTGTGTATGTGTGTTTTGTATGTGTATGTGTATGTGTATGTGTACGTGTGTGTGTGGAGGATATCTGTCTAACTTTACCCATGCTTGGGCTCTAGTTTTTTGTTACAGGTTGAAGTTATGGAATATACAACTTTTATGCCACAGATCATCAGCTGATCTGTGCATTAAATGAAGAGTTAATGTGTAGGGTTTTTCTCCCCAGGTTTTTTGGCATACAGCATTAGGAGGAGGTTTTTGTAAACCTTTTGAGATGGATCAAATATTTTATGATGATTTGATTTCCATTATTAGGTATTCACTCTCAGCCAAAAGCTCAAACTAGCCTTTTCAGTCCTTTGAAGGTCAAATTACATATTTTCCAGACTTCCTTGAATATACAACATAGACAAGTGTTCTTTTCCCTTTTTGTTTTGTTTTTGAAAACTGACTGAAGAATATATATTTTAAAAATAAATCCATACTCTCAACTGCTATCCCTAGGCAAAACCAGACCATTGGAAGGTTAAACCACCATATTTGAAATAATCATATCAATAAGGAAATTTGCCACTTATCCATCTCTCATTTCTCTAGAATAAAATCTCACATGGATCTAATTTTAAAACTTAGCACTCAAAAAAATCCCTGTATTCCCTGGTAAGTTTTCTAGTATCTGACCCTGAGGATTATAAAACTGACTATTTTGTCTGCTAGGAAGCACAAAAATTCCATTGTTCTTAAATATATAGGTCCTTATCACTTGCTTATTTATTTTTTAATTTTTTCTAGTTTTTTTCTGGATTTATTTTCCTGATTATGTTTTATTTATCTTTTGATCACAGTTTTATCCTAAGTATTTTATATTAAATTTTCTTTAATCATCTGCAGACTGAGGTACACTATAAAACAAAGATATGTGTGCCATGAAAAATTGACATTATTATTGGCCAAGACAAATTGAGTGGTTTAATAGGACAGTGTTTTAGAAAATGTGCTCTAGATAGAAGGCATTTGATTCACTGAAAGAAAAATATGCCATATTGCTTTTCAGAAATTCATGTAAGTTTTTAAATGTTAGTTAATGTTGTGTGAGAATAAATCATGTTATTAAATCACTGGCTTGAAGTAATTATGAGCTTGAAACCAATATTGCACTTCAGCTGTACTGTGCACTGTTACCTTTTTTAACTTCCATAAACTTTTAAAAGTTTGTTTAATTAAGCTTCAGCATATGGCAAAGAAAATTTCAGGGTTGGGCGCGGTGGCTCACGCCTGTAATCCCAGCACTTTGGAAGGTCGAGGCGGGCGGATTGCGAGGTCAGGAGTTCGAAACCAGCCTGGCCAATGTGGTGAAACCCCGTCTTTACTAAAGATACAAAAAAGTAGCTGGGTGTGGTGGTGGGCGCCTGTAATCCCAGGGGCTCAGGAGGCTGAGGCAGGAGAATCACTTCAACCCAGGAGGCAGAGGTTGCAGTGAGCTGAGATCGCGCATTTGCACTCCAGCCTGGGTAACAGAGCGAGACTCCGTCTCAAAAACAACAACAAGAAACAAGAAACAACAGCAACAAGAAATGTATAGATGCTTCTGGACTTAAAATGGAGTTACCGCTCTATAAACTAATTTTAAAGATTAAAAAATATCATAAGTTAAGGTGATTAGCTTAACTTATGGTGAACCATCATAAGTCAGGAATGTTTTATTTTTCCCTGAAGATTAATTTTCCCAAAAATTACACTTAAAATCTTAGTGACAATAACAAATTAACATAAATAATATAATTATATTGAATCAGTGGGTTGAAATTTCTAAATATCCTGTATTCTTGTTCAGTTTTTTTTTTTTTTTGGCAGCAGGGGTTATTATGGCGGGGGTTATTACTGTTTTTAAGCGTTGGATTTTTCTTCTTTTGTTTTATTTCCTGGTTGATTCTATTCTCCAAAGTATATCATTAATCACAGTTCTTTGTAATCATGACAATAATCTAGCAGATTAGTACAACTCTCATTTGCATTTAGCAACACGTGCACTTTAAAGTGTGAGTCAGTTGGTCAGTTTTAGCCCAGTATTTTGACACTTTGAGTTGTCCTAACTCAATAATTTATTTCCCTCCTCCTGATTTTATACTTTTTTCCCTTCTACTTTTGTCTGGGACTTCTCCTCAAATTATAATAGTGACAAATTATAGTAATAGTGATACTTATGTAACATTGTAACATTTTACTTTAAACAGTGGATGAAAATATCTGAAAATGTAAGTCACTTTGCAATGTTGACGTTTTTGAATTTTAATTTGTCTAACTTTGATACGCTTGGACATGCATTTTATTTCCTCCGCATTTCTTATACAAATTACTATGCATGCTATCTGAACAACTTTTGCAATTAAACGTGGTACACTTAGAGATGTCATTAGTTCTAATCATAGCTAATTTATTTAAATTCCCCAGAAACTTTTTTAATAGGCTTAGAACTGTTATATTGTGCTTAGTTAATTACTTTTTAGTAAAAATGAGCGACTAGGGGCCTACACAGTAGTTTAGGAAATGAATACATTTGTCACCTGGATGTCTTGAGGAGAACATGTTTTGTGTCTTGGCACTACTGCTCAATCTCCTAATTGGTTTATTTTTTAAAAACCAGGTCACATTTTGGAATTACCAATTGGCAATTCCAAAATGTGGCCTGGTCTATTGGCAACACAATAGAAAACCCAGTGACTCATTCACATTAAAAAAACAAGAAAAAATAAGGCCAAATTTAAACAGGGTTACTAGAAAGTTTACAGGAAGAGATGTTGAGTCTGAGTTAGCAATGCAGTAAATAACCAGGAAAATCAAACTATTCTCAGGGCTACATTATATCGTTGTATGGTCGTGCACTGCCTCACAGGCACCCATGCTAAGTGGGTGAGTTGAGGCTGGAATCCAAGAGCTGCTTCCCTTGTCAAGTCATGTGATAAGGGATTTGCTTCCATCTCAGAGATACCATTTGTCTCCCCCCAAAAGAAATTACTTTGCTAATATTTTTGCCCAAATGAAGCACTTTTAAAATTCACTACATAACTGCCCTAATACTGGTTAATGGCAGTCCTGAATAGCCTTACATATTGCAGATGTCTGTCTTCATAAACAGCTTGGGAATGAACTAAATGACTAATGATGCCTCAATAAAAATGGGTGCCATGAGGTTTCACTGAAAGAATATAGTGTTTAAAGGTGATTACAATTCTGAGAAGTTTACTTGAGTATACAGCATTTCATCAACCAGGCAGCGCCAGCCTGCAAGGGGTTCAGGATGACGATGAAGGAGGGAGAGGGGAAACACTTTTATAAGGTATTCTTAGAAGCAAGACCATGAAAATACTCAATTAAAGTGGAATAATAGTCTTAAAGTTTCTAGTTAGGGGTTAGTTGTGGAAGTTTCTGATTGGCTAAGTTTTAGTTTTTCTTTTAGTAGAGACGAGGTTTTGCCATGTTGGCCAGGCTGGTCTTGAACTCCTGACCTCAGATGATCCACCCACCTCAACCTCCCAAAGTGCTGGAATTACAGGCGTGAACCACCACGCCTGGCATGGTTAAGCTTTAGTTCTGATTTCGTAGGGTGTGAACGTTTGCACTGAGTTGGATTTTGGTTTGCCTACATAGGAACCTACGAGGCTGGAGTTGCCTCGGTGTATTGGCTTTCAAATAAGCGAAAAAACAAACAAACAAACAAATGCCTTCAATGAATGTCTAGTTTCTTGTCCATCTCCTATCAGAACGTACAAAATGAAGTAGATTAGTGTTACTATGTACAGTTTTTGTTTTAGTACATGAAGTCAGCACAAAAAAAGGACAATTAACACTAATGCTACTTGATAAACATGACTTATTACATATATTGCTGTCCTTTTCCACTAGCATGTTTTTCCATATGAGAGACAACGTATGTGCTTTTTTATTTTTTATTTTTTTATTTTTTATATTGTTTTTACAGAGTCTTGCTCTATCTCCTGGGCTGGAATACAGTGGTGCAATCTTGGCTCACTGCAAATTCTGCCCCTGGATTCAAGCAATTCTCCTGCCTCAGCCTCCACAGTAGCTGGGACTACAGGCGTGCACCATCACGCTGGACTGATTTTTTTTTTTCTTTTGTATTTTTAGTAGAGAAGAGATTTTACCACGTTGGCCAGGCTGGTCTCGAACTCCTGACCTCAAGTGATCTGCCTGCCTCAGCCTTCCAAAGTGCTGGGATTACAAGTGTGAGACACAGCCCCTGGCCGACATATGTACATTGTTAATGTCAATGAAAGTTTGTACTGAACTTAGTTAAGATGGAGAATTGAATTTAAGAAAAAATAACTTTCACTATCGTGATACATTTGTATGTAATTTTTATTAAATTAACATTTATCCATTAAGTCCATAGTGACTTCCTCAGTATGCCTACTATTTCTGGTACTGTGTCAGGCATACTTAACAAGTAATTGTGGACTTCATGAATAAGCATAAGGTTTTCCATCTTAATTAATTTGAACATTTTATCTTTTATTGTCATTAAAAGGGTATATGTGTCATTCGTCCTGTGAAAACAATGCTAGTGAAGATGCCTTTGTCCTTCCTCTCACTTGCTTTCTTCTGAAATTATCGTGACTACTGCTTAGTTTACTAACTTATTTTCAGTGTGTATTGGATCTTTGTTTTGAGTATGTTTTACAAAACATCTCTGAATTAATGAAAATTCTGCATGACATTTTTCAAATATTTGTTTAAAAAAATTTATGTTGCTGGTAAAAGTACTATTTTATATTTAAAAGTAGGTAAGAATTACTTATAATTAATATTTTTTTGGTTGTGTAAAAGTAGGTTATTTTAAAGTGTTTCAAAAATAGTTCTTTTTGATATAAATTACATGTCCTAAAAATATTTTATTTGTATATTCTTATTTGAAAGATATTTTTTTCGTAAATAATGAATACACAAATAAGACAGAGCATATAATTATTATACTAACAAAATAATTTATTAACTCATGTAGACAGTGAAAAACTTTAAGTCTGGAATTTCTGAATTATTAATCATAGGTCAAGGATTGGTTTCTCAGAATCACTTGAAGAACTTCTGAGAATATAAGTTTTAATTGCCCTATTGAATTCTAAGATCAAGTCTGAAAATAGAAACCATTAAATTATTCTTTTTTTTTTTTTTTTTTTTTTTTTTTTGAGTCAGAGCCTCACTGTGCTGCCCAGGCTGGAGTGCAGTGGTGTGATCTCGGCTCACTGCAAGCTCCGCCTCCCGGGTTCACGCCATTCTGCCTCAGCCTCCCGAGTAGCTGGGACTACAGGCGCCCGCCACCAAGCCCGGCTAATCTTTTATATTTTTAGTAGAGACGGGGTTTCACCGTGTTAGACAGGATAGTCTCGGTCTCTTGACCTCATGATCCGTCCACCTGGCTTGGCCTCCCAAAGTGCTGGGATTACAGGCGTGAGCCACCACCCCTGGCCCATTAATTTATTCTTAAGAAATTTCCTCATGTTTGAGAATTGCTCCCTGACTTGTGACAAAAGGAAGCTGAGTGGACTTCTAGAGTGACTCACGTGCCTGGCACCTGGCTTGTGTCTTAGTTTGTCTACTATTTTGCTGTACAGACTTCAGCAAGTACATAATATGAAGACCATTACTTGTCCATTTATAAAATAAGGAGAGTCCCTACTTCATAAAAGTATAGTGTAGATAGCAAAAGATACTCATGGTAAAATTCCTCACATAGTAAGGCATCAATAAATGTTAGTTACTTTCAAACATGCAAACATAGCCCCATATACTCCTCTTGCAACGTATCAGAATGGATGGTTCTAGCATTACCATTTCAACTTCACCAAGATTTAGTTTCAAATAGTTAGTCTTTTTTTTTTTTTCATTTTGCAAAATTGGGCCTTGATTAGTGAAATTATTTGCTATGCCATTTTGAATTTAATTTTTAAAATCACTGTGAAAATTTATTTTAACAGTACTTTAACTTTTCATTCCTGCTTATGCAGTAACAAGCGATTTAGCAAACCTATTGACTGAAGTCTGCACAATTGAGAAGGTTGATATCTCCTCCAACAGCTGGTTTTAGTCCCTCCTCTTCTTCCTCTTTCCATTCATACCTTAAGAATAATTGAGCTTTCAGTAAATGACTAAATGAAATGTTCGTTGTGACATTAAACAAAATAGGCATTTCATTTATAATGAATTATTGAAGCTGAAGTAATGAGGTGGGGCATGCAGCTTTCTCTGGATTGGAGGGGTTAGTTACAAATTCAAGACATTCAACATTTCATAAGATCAAGTTCGTTATCTGAGAATTTGATACAAGCTAGATGAGTTCACGTTGGTGAACAGATGATTTCTGCTGCTGATTGGCAATAGATCACTATGCTTTTTATTAAGATGCTTTTAGCTCATGACAAAATACTTTTCTTCTATGGTAACAGCACAAAAAAGGGGAAAGGGATAGATTTCAAATTTTTCTTCTTCTGTACAGTTAACCATAATTTTGTTGAAATATTTGGCCTTTAAATCTGCTGAATGAGGGAATTTTGACACAACTAAGGACTTATAAATTGGGTCAAGATGAACAAAATTCTGGGTATCAAATTTCTTTTCTTAGAAACTTGTCTAACAGGTTCTCTTGTAAGCAGTTACAAGATCCCAAGTAGGAAGAATTTGAATGTTGCATGTGAAAAAATATAATAGGATTATACAGCTGAATACGCACACACGCGTATGAATAAAACATCATTCCAAATGTATTCTTATTGAAGCCATATCTTATAGAATCTTGTTCCATTAAAAAAAACCCTATATTCTTCTATTATGATAAAAAGCTAACATACTTTTAAAAAAGTATTATATTTGTAAATACTTGGATTTACGATGTTGTATGGTGTGTGTATTTTTTTCAAATTCATTGACAAAATGAGTTTTCTGTTTCATTCTTGAGAGCCGTTTCCAAGTTGGTCAGGCACAGGCTCAGGCATGTCAGAAATCTCAGATATTGTATACACAGAATAATCAGCAATAAATGGCAAATGCCTGTATCTGAATGCTTATTGCTGTGGGTTAAAAAGTAGGTCAAAAATACACAAATGATAAAAAAGAAAGAGATTTGTGAGTGACTTCCCGTTTTTAAAATATATTCACCTAGGATTGGTTTTAATGATTAAATTTCTTTATGTAAAATATTTTTACAAATAATAGATATTTACTATCTTGAGGCTTCTGTGCACAAATTAATATTCTATGAAAAAGGCACAATTGCAAATCTAATGTGAGGAATTTGAATGTATTAATACTTTGCAAAATATTCTACTTTGGGGTTTATATTTTATAATTTAAAAATTGTAGACAAAGTCAAATGAAAATTGAAAATCTAATTAAAATATAATTAAAATTTAAATTAAATTTGAAATTACAGAAAAATTAACTTGAAATTATGGTAGAAAAAACACTGTAGAAATTTGGATATTTGGGTTTTGATAATATAACAAATATTATTTTGTGCATTTCCTTTCATTGCTTTCCTGATCTCTTTTTTGTTCTACATCTTTGGTAATTATAGTAAATATATTTGTGCTTAATTCCCTGAACCCTATATCATACCCATTTTCCATTTATATTATTTTAATGATAGCATGTTATTGTTAATATGTTTTAAATTAGAGTCAATAAAACTGACATTGAACCCAATTATGTCAAAAATTAATTGTGATTTATTTTGCCACAGGTAAAATGACGATAGGAATGAGACATGGTCCAAGGCTAAGCAGATAGACTAGTTCCTTCAGTGTTCCTTCTAACACTTGTTCATTTTTATTTGCTCTTAAACAAATGCTGTGTAATGGCTAGAGTTTTAGAAGTGTTATCATGGTTTAAAGTAAGGAAATGGTAACAAAGAAGCAACTTTGTTGCACTCATTCCTAAGATAAAAAACAAATCACCAAAAATGTATTTGTGAATTAGCTCACCGTTCAGTCTTTTATAGAAGTAGATTGTAGGTTCTTTTGTTTTTTTGTGCTGATCGATTCCTGAGTAGTAATTGGAGCTGAAATTGGAATTTTGAAGACTGGTTTTGCTATTCTTTCTTCTTGTTTTGGGAAATCTTAATTTTGGTCACATGTTCTCCAACTATTTCTAAAACATTTTCCATTACTAACATTGTTCATCAAATTTTCTAATGACTGAATACATGTATACACAAATCAAAAGCTCACTTTTTAAAAAAGAATTGACTAAATGACAACATAAAGTTTTGTAATTAATCTGAAAAGTTTTCTTCTAAATAATAAGAATTTTCTGGCTCTATTTTACGTTTATAAATAAAACTGTTCATATACTTAAGGGGAGATTTGAATCAAACCAAGCGTCAGCTGTTTCTAATAAGCACATGAGTGCTACGTGCTGGTAAAAACATAATATTGTCATATTACCATTGCTAAACATTATATTTAAAGTAACTTAAAACTGCTTACTACTTTAGTGTTAGTATTATAAAAATAAATCATTTTAATTTATCAGTATATTTGCTTCTACCATTGCTAGCTACAACTTGGTTTCTGATATGGGAGTCCCACAGCTTGGCTCAGGCTATGGGATATAATTAAAAAGTTAGAGCTTTAAATTCCAACTTAGAATTACTGGACTTGATAAACTCTAATGTCCTATTCAACTTGGCTATTAAGAATATGAAATGGATGAACTCTTGAAATACTTGGCAAAGGTTTACACATGTGTCTAAAATCAAAAAGGCATAGAATAGAGTCACTGTAAATTATTTAATTCCTATAGAGCTTAAGAGCATCCTTAAGTGAAATTGAATATTACATATGGTAAAATATTGACTTTTCTAAACATCATAGAGATTTCACATAAAAAATAATTGTCAAACAGAATCCTAATAGTGAGTTTGAATTTTGATTAAAGAGAGTGAACTAGATTTTGTTTTATTCTGGTTTTAAAAAGGGCAGTGTGATGTGGATTCATCTAATTATTTTTAATTCAAAACTCATTTAGGATAAATGATAATACATGATATATTGCTAATTTACAGTTAAGATTTCATTGAAGACTAAAAGCTGATTATGCCATGGTGGGGAAATATCTAGATTTTGGAGGAAAGATAGGGTTCTTCAGCAGGGAGTCACGGTGCCCAATAAAAGAAAAATAAATTTCTTTTATATTTTGTATTTCTAGACTATTATTTATTTCTATTATGATTCTAAGCTATTCATTCAACAAATAATTGTGGGATAACAGGAGTTGTAAATGAATCCCTACCCTTATAGAGCTCTTACTCTGGTGACGAAGAGAGACTTTCTCTAAAAAAATAGTGATTCATGTTCAGAAAGTTACAATGGATTGCAATTTACTCAAAGTTCTATGTACTGAATAAAAAGGGTAAAAATATTGGCCTTATGCCAAATTAATTATTTAAAAAAAAATGTTTTCCAAAGAAGTTTTTACTGTGTTCTATTTCAGAACCTCTGCTTCCTAGAATTTCACGTAATCAGTGCAAGTAATCTGAAGACATCAATGACTCTTGCATGCACACTTAGGCAATTAGAGCTCCAAAAACACAGCATTCATTTGGAAAACAAATGCATAATAATTCACTAGGAAAATAGAAACATTTCAATCTATTAAATTGCTTCAAAACTATGATGAGATTAATTGAGAGAGTCATCAGAGACAAGGTTTGAAAAGCATGAATACTCTGTTTTTATTATGTGGCAGGCATTTTACCTTTTATCACTGCTCAAGACACATTTTATAGAAAAGGAAATGGAAACTCACAAAGATTCAGTAATTTGATGATAGTCACATAGATAGTCCATGTATCATACAGACAGAATCAGAAATGACTGTCAAACTTCAAAGTGCGTGTTCATAATCCTGTTAACAAACAGACAAAAAAACCCTTAAAGCTTATACTAATTGTTCTTAAACACCATGTAGTCCATGTTCCCCACCAAGGTTACATATTGACCACCAAAAATACTCAACTAAATCACTAGAATTTGCTCTTGTTCTTGTTATGAGGTGCATAAGGTCTAAAAAGTGATGTTAAGTGAACCCTTACTAGGCACTGGTAATCTTCATTTGGACAGTTTTAAACTTTAGAACCGGAAAAAAAGATCAGCTTTGAAATTAACAATAAAAATCTGTGGTTTGGTGGCCATTAATGACAACATTTTCTAATAAATGTAAATTTCAAACTTATAAAAGTAATCAGACTTTTTATTTGTTTTAGCTAGTACCAGTGAACAAAACATTGATAATTGCATCGATTCCTATAGTGCCTTTGAATGAAGGGAGTTTGGCTTACTTACCAATATATTTGTGATGTCTGGTATTTAGTTTATCCCTAAGAAGTGTTTTGTTGTTGTTGTTGTTTGTTTTTTGTGTTGTTTAAAGAGGAGAATAATGAAGGGAGTAACATCTTAAAAAGGGTGATGGCATTGGAAAAAAACACTTAATAAAGTGAGTCAAGCACTTTATACAAGTATATGCATCTGGGTTACACCACAGTTCTCTGTAGGAGACTCATTTTCCTTTTAAAGATGGAGAAAGTGAGCCTTTGAGAGATTAAGTTAACTGTTCAAGGTCACAGCTACCGAATGACCTGGTGTTAAATTCAGTTCTATCTGACTTCAAAGTGTACTGAAAAACACACCTTTCTCAGTCATAATAATTAAGGTGAATTAATAAGGTATCTTTGAAATTTGACAAGAAAGAAAAATATTGCCTTTTGAAAAAGCCTATCAAAATTTAATTTGGGGTATAAAAGTAGAATGATTTTAAAAGAGCATCATTAAGTGAACATACCTATATGAATTAGTTATAATTTCAAAAAAAAAGATTAAATTGATTTAGTCTTTCCAGATGGTAATAAAAAAGAAGTATGTTAAAGAAACTGAGTTAAAGAGAGCATTTTGAACACTCAACATAGGTCTTGGCAACAGTTACTGCTATTATTATTAGCTTACCAGCACCTTTTAAACATCTATGAATATACATAGCTATACAACCATGAACTAGTTACCCCCGGACTAAAATCTAGATGTCAAAATATGTGCTGGATAATATTTTAGTGTCATAACGGACTTGATTCCTGATTTCTTACACTGGTACATCCAGCATTGAGTAAGTATAACAGAGGATATGTGGGCTAATTTCTCATGAAGAAGAAAGTAGAAGAAGAATCACAATTATTAAAGCATCAATTCAGTTCACTGACATCTCGCTGCTTCAGAAAAATTAGAGGGAATATTTCTGTTCATTAAACTTCAGAGCCACCATAGCAAATTCTAATGAGTTGCTTATTAAATTAGCAATTTTCTGTAACTGGCATGATTCATCAACTTCTCTTTCATTCTTAGTTTTCAGATTAATAACTAAAAGCCCAAATTGCTTGACATGGCTCTTCAATCAAACTTAGTGTTATTAAGAGACCACAGCCACTAAAGCCATTTTACACAATCAAGTGAAGCACAGTATTTAAGAAAACATTGTTTTTCTGCTGTCCATAAAGCTTTTAGAAATATGCAAGAATTTATAGCTGCAATGAATGCTATACCATAAATTTGCTTTTTCAACATATATTGAGTATCTACCAAATACCAGACTAGAATAGAGTTTCTGCTCTCATGTAACTGGCATGAAATATATAAGGCAACATTCAGCAATATAAGGAAAAGATAAAGCAATGTGAGGAGTTGGATAGTGTTGACAGTGACTCCCTAGATTCTCTAGATAGGGAAATCTCTCATATGGCCTGATACTTGAGCAGGAATTCTAATAAAAACACTAAGCCATGCACATATCTGGAATACAGACCATCCAGGCAAAGAGGGGAGCACACACCCTAAGGCAAAATTGTGCTTGGGGTTTACAGGAAGCAACAGGAAGTCATTGTAGACAAGGAGAGTCAGCAGAGGGGCTCATGGTAAGAGACAAAGTCAAAAAAGTAGCCCGAGCCACCAGATCACTGCATGCACCAAAGTAAATATTGTGAATTGTGCTTTGATTGTGATAGGAAGCCATGGAATGTTGTGAATAGGGTGATAACATCATGGGATGTACCTTTAACAGAATATATTAATTGCTCTTAAAATGTGCTATTGGAAACAAGTTAACAGTCCACAGGGAAAATGTTGGAAGCTTGCTTCCGGATGATAGTAATGGAGGAGGTAAGAATTGTTCAAATCTATCTATCTATCTATCTATCTATCTATCTATCTATCTATCTATCTATATATCATCTATCTGTCTGTCTGTCTGTCTATCTACCTACCTGTCTACCTGCCTGCCTATCTATCTATCTATCTATCTATCTATCTATCTATCTATCTATCTATCTATCTATCTATCTATCTATCTATCTATCTACTTGTCTGTCTGTCTGTCTGTCTACCTACCTGTCTGCCTGCCTGCCTATCCGTCTGTCTGTCTATCTGTCGATCTATCTATCTATCTATCTATCTATCTATCTATCTATCTATCACTGAAGCCAGCAGAATTTGCTGACATATGACCTGCCATTTGAGAGAAAGTCATGAGTGACCCCAAGGTGTCTGACTTGAGCAACTGAGTAAATAGTGGTGTCCTTTATTAAGATGCAGAACACTGAAGGGAGGGTTGGTTGTGGGGAATTGGGTCAATAATTTTGTTTCCAGACATAAATTTGACTTGCCTTTTAGTTATTCATGTGGAAGTATCATGTAGAAATCAGAATATACCAGTTTGGAGATCAAGAGTGGTACGGAGCTTGGGCTGGAGAGATGCGTTTCCTAGCTAACTGTAGATATAATCTGTACACTCTACTAAAGAGGACTACTTAGAAGGGCTGGATTGGATCACTTAAGAAGAGTGTGTAGATAGAAAGCTGAGCCCTTGAGCTTTCTAACAATAAATGTCAGCACGAGAAAAATGTCAGTAAAGGAAAAACACAGAGAGAAGAAGCAGGCATTAATGTGGGATGAAAAGCAGGAGAGATTTCTCAGTGGAAACCAAGTTAAGAGGGCATTTCAACATACGGAAAGTTGAAAGAAAACCATCAACTGTGTTGTTGTTTCCAGTGGGGTGTGTAAAGTGAGCACTGAGAATTTATCTCTGAATTTGAAAATGGCGGGTGATTGTCAGGAACATTTTGGTGGAGTGGGGAAGGCAACAACCTAATGGGAGAATCTTGAGTGAGACTGGAGAAGGTGGAGACAGTGCCAGTGCGTGTTAGAATGTTTGAGTGTGACCTTTAAGAGGAGGACATAATTAGGAAACAGCTGGTGGTAAATGTGGATGAAGGGAGGCTTATTAGTTTGTCCATTTTAAACATGGGATACTATTTCCTTGTATTTTTGGGTTGATGAGTGATTAAGAAAAGAGAGAAAAAAAGCTGATAATGAAAGAGAGGCAGGAATTTATTGAGGTGCTGAGTGGATGAGAATGGATGGGATCCTGTGCACCATGGAAGAAATCTTGCCTGGGTGGGGCAATAGATGTCACATGTTAGTAGGAAGGAGGCAGGGGGTTTGATAAAGGGGGTCAGGAGGCAGCAGATCTGGTGGTGGTGAGAGAAAGAAGTTCTCATGATTGTTTCTGCTTAGTCAGTGGAACACGGAACAAGACAGTGGGCCATAAGAAAGGAAGAGAAAGCTGTAGGAATAAGGAGAAGATTTGGTTTAGTTGCAGGATAGTTTGTTTACAAAGTCAGTGCAGTAGAGTTACCAGGTGGCATGGATGGCCTGTGGAATTTATGTTATTAAATTTGAAGTGATGGCTGAATGTTTTCATTCCTGTACATCCATCTGTTTAGAAGTAGATGGTGAGAAGAGAAGTAATTGAAGCAGGGCTGAGGCTTTATTGTGGATGAATAGAGAAAGAAAAGAAAAAGTTGTGAGAGAAGAGTGTTGATTTTAGTGGTCCTAATATTCTCACCACTCAGGGGAGAGATAGGTACTTCTGTCAATACACGTATGGTTTATTTTTATAAGTTTGAGATAAATAATTCTCAAGTGGTTTATAATGATAAAAGAGTTCAAAGCTTGAACTGCTGTAAAGACTTGACGATTGAACAATCCCATGCCATAACTACCTTTAGTAATACATATTTATTGTGATGTTTAATTGCCATTTAGTTTCTCAGAGTGCCCTTTTATTTTGCAACAAGACCCATGTAAGGAATTTTGTTCTGGATTGCTTATGCCTCCCTTTTATCCTTCTACAACTTTCCAGTTCCTATTTTCTTTTACTGAAACTTTATAACCCACTTATTTTAAAATATTTTATTTTAAATATTTTAATTTAGCAAATTAAGGAATTAACTTCATAATTATGTGGGCCTCTTTATATTTCTTATTTCTTTCACCTACCTACTAACCTTCCCCCTTTCCTGCTTCTTGCTAATTTATTTTTGAAATTTTTCAGTCCTCTTTTAATGTTACTTTAATAAGCTTTGTCTTCTACCACCTCCGTTTGTGGTGGCAGTGGCCTTTGATTACAGAGAAGTGATCGTTTCTTAAGTATTAACTAATTTCTGTGTGCTTTATCATATTCACTAAAATGTTAACATCCAAAATGTTATGTATTTGGTAGTTCCTTGAACATGAACATATTTCCTAAACATTAATCATTTTCTTAAATATATGAATATATTATTAAATTAAAAGGTGGATTTTTTTAGTCAACTTTTATTTTAGTTTCAGGGAGTACACGTGCTGGTATGTTACATGAGTAAATTGTGTGTCACTGAGGTCTGGTGTATGAATGATTCCATCACCCAGGTAGTGAGCATGTGCCCAACAGGTGGTTTTTCAACCCTCCCCCATCTCCTTCCATCCCTCCTGTAGTAGTCCTCGGTATCCATTATCCTTCCATCCCTCCTCTAGTAGTCCTCGGTGTCCATTATTCTGATCTTTTGTCCATGTGTACTCAATGTTTAGTTCCCATTTATAATTGATAAGATGTGATATTTGATTTTCTGTTCCTGCTTCAGTTAATTTGCTTAAGATAATGGCCTCTAGTTTCATCCATGTTGCTGCAAAGGACATGATTTCATGTTTTCCTGTGGCTATGTGTAGTATCCCCTGATGTAATTACACCACATTTTCTTAATCCATTCCACTGTTGATGGACATCCAGGTTGATTCCATGTCTTTATTGTTGTGAATTTTGCTGCAGTGAACATACTAACGCATGTATCTTTTTGGTAGAATGATTGATTTTCTTTTAGGGCATATGCCCTTAATGGGATTGTTGGATAGAATGGTAGTTCTCTTTTAAGTTCTTTGAGAAATCTCCAATCTGTTTTCTGCAGTGGCTGAACAAATGTACATTTCTACCAACAATGTTATAAAAGTTCCCTTTTCTCTGCAACCTCGCCAACATCTGTTGCTTTTTGGCTTTTTAATAATAACCATTTTGAGTGGTGTAAGGTGGTATCTCGTTGCAGTTTTGATTTGCATTTCTTTAACGATTAGTGATGTTGAGCATATTTTTATATATTCGTTGGCTGCATGTATGTCTTCTTTAAAGAAGTGCCTGTTCATATCTTTGGGGGTAATTTTGTTTTTTGCTTGTTGAAAGTTTTAGGTTCCTTATGGGTTCTGGATATTAGACTCTTGTTGGATGCACAGTTTGTGAAGATTTATTCCCATTCTGTAGGTTGTATCTTTGCTCTATTGATAGTTGCTTTTGCTGTGCAGAAGCTCTTTAGACTAATTAGGTCCCACTCATCTATTTTTGTTTTGTTGCAATTGCTTTTGAAAATGTAGCCATAAATTTTTTGCCAAGGTCGATGTCCGGAATAGTATTTCCTAGATTTTCTTCTATAGTTTTTATAGTTTTAGGTCTTACATTTAGTTTTTTGATCTATTTTCAGTTAATTTTTGTTTATGGTGAAAGGTAGAGATTCAATTTCCATCTACTGCATATGGCTAGCCACTTATTCCTAGCACCACCTATTGAATATAGAGTCCTTTCCTCATTGCTGGTTACTGTTGACTTTGTTGAAGGTCATATAGTGGTAGGTATGTGACTTTATTTCTGGGTTGTCTGACCTATTCCATTGGTCTACGTATCTGTAAAGATTGGTATATGTTTATGCATATATCTATATATGTATATATATGAGGTTTATATATAATATATATAAATTCAAACTACATATGTGTATATATATGTGTGTGTGTGTATACGTATTTATATAGCCTTTGTTGTTACTGTTCAACACTATTTTAGTGATCTTTAATTTAAACCTGGGAGGATCTTCTTAGCTCTATTTTTGTTTGTGTAAATTAAAGCTCAAATCAGTTAGATGATTCTCACAGCATTGGATTATTTATCCCTATTTAATTTTCTGAATTTTATCATAGTTTATTACCATATTTTATTTTATATCTTGTATATTTATGGCAGCAGGCTCTGTTGGGGTGAGAATCCACTCTTTCAAAGTTTTCATGATTCCCCAGATATTTAATCTACCTTTCTATCCCATAGTGGATGAGGAGACATGTGTTCACACTACTTCCATTTCTAGAAGTGTAATTCAATCTGTCCCTGACTGTGTCTCATTTTCTTCAAATACAAGATCAGCTTTCTGGGTGAATTAGCATCTACTGGCTTAGTCTTTGTGCACAACACACTTCTGCCGATTTAAAGCTGCAGGCTTCTTAATCTGAAGATTATCTGGCTATATTTAGAGATTAGGATGTAATATGTCATGATTATACCCACACACACATATGCTAAATGCAGAAAACATGCAATGTGTGTTAACAAGTTTGCTTAGAAATTAACAATTTTTCTGGAAAAAACATCTTGTCTCGTGCTAAATTTCTATAATTTTAGAATTTAGATTACAATTAGAAATTAGGTGTGTTTTGTAGCTTTTTAAAAGTGATATTTAATAAAATTTATAAATTGTATTTTTTCATTACCCATTTACTCTTTATTTAATATTGTGACTCGTTAAATACAAAAGTTTAACTTGGAGCTAAACTATAGCAACTTTAGAAACCAGAAAAATCATTGTCCAGCAATCTGCAATATATATTTAAGTTTCCTAAGGTCAGCTAATGGATCAGTATATTAAGAAATATGGTGTACTTTTTTGAGAGTTTCCAATAATGCCTTCACATAAAAGCAAATTTTATTAGGTTATTAGGTGCTAAAAATAACCAAACAGTATAATCTTTCATCCTTATAGGAAAAGGAACACATCTATATTTTGTTTAACTTCTAGAAAGTCAATTGTTTAAATAGTGAGTAGTTATTAAATATGAAGGGATCCTTTTTTACCTCATAGCTATTTATTTTAAAAGTTAAATGGCAAAATGTGAAATGTTGGCCTTTTGAAATGAAGATAATTCCCAGAAGCAGACTAAACCTTCAACAAGCGCCGAAGTGGTTGAAACATATGTTTGAAATGCCTAGCTGTGGAATTCTAACATATAGAGAGGGAGGGCTGACAATAGAGGGAAACGGAAAGCAACCAAGAATTTCAAAGTTACTGATGAAAAGAACAAATTTTGAGAATTAAGGGAATAGGATTGCTGGACTGTTATGTTCAATATAAAATACGATTTTGGGAATTGAGGGTTTGAGGATAAAGTTATTTAAGATACTCTGTTATCTAGAGTTTTGGATTTTCAGTGATTATTTTTTGAGAAGAGGAAGATAATTGGCAATGAGATGGTTAGGAAATTCTCAAGCATTTCTAGATAGGTTTATTGGTGTGTTTATGGAATTTAATAAATACTATACATAGGACAAAATGAAAGGAAAGACATGAGCTAATTACTGAATTCACAAAAGAATCATGCAATCAGCAGGACGTGTCTATACGCTTTTTAACTACATGGATTGCACCTTTTGTGCGTGTTAATGATTAGCAAGGGGATTGGTATTCAAATATATTGTAAATGAAAGAATATATTTTAAAGATAAGCAATATATTAAATGTATTTCCATGTTCCTGGGACTGTTTTGATGTGAATTGTCTCATTTAATCCCCTCAACAATCCAATGAGATAGGTTTGATTACTTTCACCTTTGTGCAAATACAGAAACAGGCTCAGAGAGATTTGCCAAGAGTCATTTCCGGTGTGTAGTAAAGCCAGAATTTGAATTCAAGCATTGTCACTCTAACCCACTTTCTCCAAATTATATAGTGTCCTGGCCACACTAAAAACTGAATGTAATGAGAACACCATTATTAACTTATTTTTAGAATACAATGTTTTGTTATACCGGGGTGATGGGATGGGGGCGTTTTTCTGGATTTTAATCTCTGATGTGGGCTGTAGAATATTGGATAATTCTCCTAAATCCTGTAGCTTTCTGTTTCCCCATATTTAATATAAGACTGTGCTAAGCTTATATTAACTAATATCTGGGTTTTTTTTTTAACTTTATCAACATAGATTTCCAAATTATCTTTCACTGTCATCACTTAGGAAAACATATTTTGCCTTCTTCTTGCCTTCTGGACTTTAAAAGTATATTCCAGGTACATACCCCTTTTGGCAAACACACACTTATGAATTCCACGTGTTACTGATGTTAAAGGCAACATACGATAGCCAAGACAAAATGAGACAACAGGGCTACTCCAAAAACCAAATTCACAATGCAAAAGAGAAAAGGTGGATAAGCCAAAGAGAGGCTGAATAAATGGAAGGTCTTAATGATAGATGTTGACAATAAAAAGCCTTCAAAAAGAACTGGTAGAAATAAATATTCTTAGAAATAAATTTAAATCTAATGTTCAGTAACATTTTGCCTCTTATTGCAAATGCAAAGCAGCATTCTTTTTGCTCTGCAATTGTTTTTCCATGGATGTGTAAGAAGAGCATTTGACATTCTTTAAGCTCAGGGAGGCTAATGCTTTAATAAACAGCTTGTTATCAGCGGGCTTTCGCTCTGCCATGCTTGCAATTCCCAATCTCATTCAGTCAGGGGAGAATCTTTGCATCCAGTGTAAACATCTTTCATCCTGATACAGCTTCAATGCATTAGTCCCTAAAGTTCTCATATTTGGTATTTAATTATCGGTTAATTAAATCACACAGTGTAGAAGAGTTTTAGATTAAAGACATCTTAAATGTCTGATTCACTTTTGAGAACGTGATATAATGTCAACCTATGTATAATGAAAGCATTAAGCTTTTAGAAAAATGCAATTTTCTACAACCTGAAGAAAAGCAACCAAAATACAACTGTATGAATGAACTATTTCTACAAAACCCCTATTTGTCACAGGAGCTCTCTGGATATGTAGGGTGAAACAATTCAGGTGACCAATATCTTGTAAAATTTAATGAATACGGTAATTTTAGAAGCAATTTGGAAGGTTTTAGCTCTTATTTTTATTTTTTTTTATCTTGGTTGCACAGATTTGAAGTACTTATGACCGTCAGCTCATTAACTACGTTCTTTATTGATCTAGCAATGCCTTTGTCTAGTTTTATTATATGTTAATCATCATTTCTTGGACTCCTCCTATTCTCATCAATTTTGTTAGTAAATTTGCCAGTGAATTTAATTTAATTTGTGCCCTTAGATATGCATGCATCTTGGAAAACGATACAGCGTTGGGGTGTGTGTGTGTGTGTTTAATTTGTGTAAATAGTGTTTAATGTAGGTTTTATGGTTTCACACCTTTAGCTTTTAACTATAATCAAACTCTCTAGCCATGTTGCTCTAAGATCATTAAATCTGACCTCTATATGCAATGCCATCCAATGAGGCAACACATTTCACTTATTTAATTTCCTGGTAGTGACACCTCAGTTGTAGCCTACTCCATCCTGCCATAATAAATGTTATGATAAATACCCTCTTACATGGCAGTTTTGGATACATGAGAAAAAGTTTCCAGAATATTGCTAATGATACTTATTTTACATGCATTTATTATTACTTCTTTTACTGCTTTAATTAGTGGCAATAAATATAAAATAATTGTGCATTCTTTAAGAGTTTATTTCCTACTTTTTTTTATGGTTCTATGTTGTTGCCCTACAAAAAAGGAGCTTTCCATAAGAGAGTTATCCATAAGTTGTGATGGCAAAACATCATTATGTCATCATTATCGTCATAAAAATATTTCTAGTTATTTGCTTTTTTTTTTTAATTTTATTTTAACTCCCATTGCAGCTAAGATTGACTCTTCCTTGTCTTGAAACTGTCTGTCAGCATCAAATTTCTTTGGACTTTAGTCGCTTTGCTTTTCTGGAAAGAGGAGGAATTTGTTTTCCAAGGCATTGCAAGTCTCTGCTCTTATATCCCTTGTCTTATTCCATGCAAATGTGAGTAATAAGACACTTGAAAGGTAAATTTTTGAAATCATTTTTTTCTTTTCATTTTATATTAAATATTGCATTTTGAATTTAAATATTGCTTTTGAATCATTTGGGATGATTTTTGAAGACACAAACTACTGAGCGTTCTATAGACAATATTTCTGAACAAATACATTGCTAATCCAGCAACCTTTTTAAGTGAGACATTTAGAAATGTGAAAAGAACATTTTTGATGAATAAGTATGAGTTCTTTCTTTTAAGTAACCATAATTCTGTATATTGAAATGGCAGTAAGGTTATTTCTTTACTTGCCTAAAATGTATTGAGCCTGGCACTGTGTTAGATGCGGGAGTGTTCATTGTGAATGAGGAAGGCACAGTTCTTTTTTCCCACAGAAATCAAATTCTATCAGAGCAGGCTCTATTTAGGCAAATCATCAACTAGTTTATTGAGTTCTAGGATCATACTTTTACTCAAAAGACCAAAGACCCATATTTATTAGGACTAAGAGGTGAGCAAGCCCTGAAGAACTGATTCATGACAACTATAATAAACATGGACTAAAGTCAGCTCTAGAATACTAATTAATTTTCCAATTAGAATTGATTGCAACAAGAATCTGAATATGCAAAATATCCCAGAAAAATAGATTATCTGCGTGTATTAAAGGACAGTCAACACTTCAAAGAGCAGTTTTGTAAGAATACAACAACAGAAAAATTAATTTATACTGTTTTACAATAAATTTCAGTTAAATAGATCTATTGAGATAGTCTTGGCAGTGGGACCAAAGTACTTGATAACAAGGAAGGTTCCCTTTGCCCTGAGAGAGCTGTACGTGTGCTCAGGGTTATATTTACCCTCTGTTTTTCATACATATTACATTCAATCAATTTTAAGGCATGACTTCCCCAAATATTAATATATGTAGATTTTTGCTCTGTTTTGCAAGAAATGACAAATTACAACTGCTATCAGCCAGGCAACAGTCAAAATAGAATGGTAACTGCCTCCAAATATGGAAACTTGGTCATAACTGCTCAACTGCATCTGGTATATTAATGTGACTGAAAATTAAATGCTGTTTAAAATGCCCTCAAGGCTGGACATGGTGGCTCAGGCCTATAATCCCAGCACTTTGGGAGGCTGAGGTGGGTGGATCACCTGAGGTCAAGAGTTCGAGATCAGCCTGGCCAACATGGTGAAACCCCATACCTACTAAAAATACAAAAATTAACTGGGCATGGTGGTGGGCGCCTGTAGTCCCAGCTACTCAGGAGGCTGAGGCAGAATAATCACTTATACCGAGGAGACAGACGTTGCAGTGAGCCAAGACCACGCCATTGCACTCCAGCCTGGGCCTGGGTAACAAGAACAAAACTCCGTCTCAAAAAAAAAAAAAAAAAAAAAAAAAAAAAAAAAAAAAGATGCCAGTCATGGTAGCTCACATCTGTAATCCCAGTACTTTGGGAGGCCAAGGGGAGTGGATGACATGAGTTTGAGGTCAGTCTGACCAACATGGTGAAACCCTGTCTCTACTAAAATTACAAAAATTAGCTGGATGTGGTAGTGCATGCCTATAATCCCAGCTACTCAGGAGGCTAAGGCAGGAGAATCGCTTGAACCTAGGAGACAGAGGTTGCAGTGAGCTAAGATTGTGCCATTGCACTCCAGTCTGGGTGACAGAGCAAGATTTCATCTGGGGGGGAAAAAAAAGAAGGTATTGAATTAATCTTTTTTCAAATGAAAGTAAAATTATAAAGGAATAGAACTTATTAAGGTCATTTTAACAGATTAGAATATTCAATTAATGAATATTTCATATATTCTTCAAATTAGCATTAGAATATTTATGCACAAATGTAATATAGATCTAACAATTTACTTAATCTAGATAATCCTCACCACAAACCTGTGTCTATTTAATTTTTTATAACACATTTCACTGTGCCTGAAATGTATAAACAGATAAACTAGTTATAGCCATGGTTGCAACTCTACCACTATCCTTTAAAGTTATACAGTGAGCTCCGAAAATATTTTCAGTAATCCATGGCCACTTCTGGAGGAAAGCCAATCGAAGTAAATATTCCATCAAGGTTCAGAATTGTTATTTGTTTCTGCATCTTAGATATCGCGTTCCGTGAAATCAGAAAATTGAAGTTTCATACTCAAGATTTCTTTTCCTGAATCGTTTTTCTTTTAGGAGATGAAATATTTGCCATGATTACTAACTCTAAACTCCAAAAGATAGAATTTAGATGATTTTGTCTAAGATAGGTATAAAAGGATTCCAATAATTTAGGCAGAACTTTCAAGCAGAGTATATTCAGTTTGTCCCAAACGGCAATACAAATATTTCAAAATTTCTGTATTAGATAGCAAAGCATATTTCTCCACAAAGCAGTTACTTTTTTATGTATGCTTTACAAACACCTAGGATCAGAAGAAAATGTGCCTGGACAATACACCGAATGTGTGCAACAAGAATATTTTAATGCTAGGAAATATAAACAAAGATTACTTTCCTATATAGTATTACTGGTGTGTATGTAGGTATTATCGGTGGATATGTGTATATAAAATAAATTTCTCTGATAATAGTCCTGGTCATCTTAATGGGACCATCTTATCCCCTATGATAATAGTAAATCACCCTTTTCATGTCTGCTTCCTATACAATATGTATAATTATACTTCTCTCTTGGCTCATTTGACAATTTCCTGTAGTTGGTTTTATTTTAAGATATTTCATTAATCTTGATGATGTAAGTTTTTGAAATTCATAAAAATTAATCATTCTTATATATCAATTTAACTATGTAATTTAGGTTTTAAAAAATTAATGGTCAGATGAAACTGGGATTTTATTTTTCTTAATTATAGTTTTTTACAAGAAATTCTTGACTAAAAATAGTAGAATATGTTGTTGACATTCTTGAGAGATTTAAAATAAAATTAAAAGTTATTATTTCAATCAATTGATCAATTTATAAGTGAACTATCTTACTACTATTTTGTGTATCAATTATGGAAATTTACTAAACAAAAATATTCATTTAAAAAAAAGAAGCACACAATATATAGATACAACATTTGTAATTTATTTTTTCACAAAACAGTTATAAAAGTATGTATTAGGAAGATGTTTTTGTGTTGTTTTCTTATATTAAGTTGGATTTTTTATTACAGCAAAAAAATTTTAATTGCACTTTTTGATTGGTTTATTATTGCTGTTTTATTCTTCTGTATTTGGACACATGATTATGAAGAATGTTGTTTAAATCTGACCAACATAAATTGTATTCTTACATCTATGCTGGTCTTTATTTCTATAACTCTTTCTATCATATGAGTCAAATATTCCTTTTTTTAGGTGATATTATTCATATCAGTAATATTTAGGATTAGCTGAACCTCTCCAAGAGGCATATATGCCTATGATTGAATAAATATTTTGAAATTTTTGGAATTTCTGATCTTTTACAATTATATAAATTAGGTTACTTAGACATCATAATTAAGCAGCCCTTCCAAATACCCATGCTAGGTCATCCTTTTGTATTTTCTTTCTTTTTTCCTCATTTACAGCTTGTTTGTTCGTATATTGATTGACACGTTTTATAGATTCTCTGTCACCTAAATTTTTAGAGATTTTTAGCTTCTTTAAACTATCTAAAATAAATATTCCCACATTTTATTTAAAATTTCAAAGAACAACATGAGTATGTAATTTGTATTTTTCAGATCAAGAGCATTCTTTCATTCACCAAACACTGAGTGCCTCATCCAAGTATTGTTTATTCATGTAGATATATTTCATTCATCACTGAAGAAAAAGACAGCCTGTCCTGTAGGAGTTTGTTTAAGTGGAGAGACAGACAATAAGCATAATAAATAAGTGTATTTATAGTGTGCTAAAAAGTGATACATGTAGGAGGACTTATTAACATCTTGATTCTTTCATGTATTTCTTCCACAGAATGTAGGTTGAATTCTAAGCTTAAGTTCACCTGGACATACTGATTATAATGACTTTATAATCTGAAATACTTTAAGTGCAGTGTTTAGAGCACATACATGACTTTATTTCATACCACTAACACATATGTCCCTGTCAACAATGGCTAAATCTCTATTCCATATAAATTCATTAATAGTGACTTTTTTCTAATGTAAAGAATACACTTTTAATTGATTTCAGATTAAAAACTACTTGGAGATGGTCAATAATTGTTTTACCTATAGCCATATTCTGAACAGAATGAAGGAACTAAGTTAACTTGTTATTTTCATTATTTTACACCATGCTCAGTATTAGAAAAAACTAGGCATTGCATCAGTTTAGGTTCAATGTATGACTGGAAACCAAATCGCATCTCTAGTTTTTCTTGAACTCTTCTACTTTGTGGACTAAGCTTTCATGGCGTCATTCTTGGTAGTTCCTTTCAGTTTATTCCAGACACCCCTTGTGTCCTTGCTGTACTTCTATATTTCTGTTGCCCACAGCCACTTGGTTAAAGTGTTCTTAGATCAACAGCATCTCATCATCCTTTAGCTTGATCTTGAGGTGACTAATACCCTCAGCAGCTTTTTCAAACTCAGCCTGAGACCTCCTGGCTGGGTTGCAGGGACTCCAGGGAGCCCACACAGGAGACAAGGAGCGGGAAGCCATCAGTAAGACTCAAGAGTGACTTTTGAAATTGTGGAAATATTCAAACAAGGAGGATAAATTACATATATTAGATATATGGATTATTTCAGACCATAATAGACATAACCCTTTCTCTAAAATTACTTCCTGTAGTATCTTATACACACAACAGGGGCCCAAAATAACCTTTTAGAAGTCCATGAGCTTAAAAAAAAAAAAAAAAAAAAAAACAGATGCAACACTCACAATTTACTTAGAAATGTTTGTGGCGTGAATTTGTCTCATTCTCAACTGCTTTTGCATTCTGAATTCTTCCTTTGAAAGTAAGAATTCACCATTGCTTAATTGTTTAAACTTTCTTTTTCTAACTTTATTCTTTATGACTTTATCAAGAATTTTTTGACTAATTCCTTCAGTATGCTGTGTAGGCAGTCAGTGACATTGTCATAAACAACCAGTCTCCGCCCATTTTTCTCCTTGGTGTTCTCTGTCCTCACTTTGCTCAGTCTAACAAAGCCAGGATACTATAGCTGATGGGGATTATCTTTAATTATGCTTCTGTTGTATTAATGGATATCCACGGCTTCTATCTGCAAGAATTGACAGTGATTACGCAGTTTCATCCTACAAATAAGAGCAGGTGCAGTTGTAAATAGTCCCTGATTAACAATTTCATTTAAATGTTATAACAGATTTCTGTAGGGCAAATTACTCCCACTGGTAAGGAGGTGTACTTTTGTATATAATATAATTCACTAAATCTAGAATTTAATTATGTTAGCAATAACAAAAGCCCTTAGTGTGCTAAAAATTCCCAAATATATTGGCCCCTTCTATCAAAATAACTACTGTAAAAAAATGAATTGTTATTAGAAATGTTCCTTATGGAGCAAGTATGTAAATAATCTCTCACAGTCCTACCTCTATGGGTCATGTGTGTTGGGTGGTGTTAATGAGAAAAGAAATTATAATTTGCTTTAATCTTAGCATGTAATTTGTATTTTTTTCAATAGTGCCCTTAATTGTACATATAAAAGCTTCTAAGTAAAGTAAATATTTGGAGATTTCCAAGAAATGTCCTACTTAAGATCTTTCAATATCTATTAGAAGTAGAGTATATTAAAGTTTTAAAAAATTATGTTTCATATTTTTAATTTGCTTATGGCTTGAAAATGGGGTTTTGGCTACATAGAAATGCTTTTACTTATTAAAATATAGGATGTGGTTATTAACTGCGGATTCATAATCTTTTAGAGCTTCAAACTATAGAATACAAGGTTCAATTTTGCTTTTATCTCTTGGAATTTTTTGTGTCTAATGGCATTTGGAGATTGCCATTATATTTCAAAGCTTAGAAGCATGTTAAAACACTCATTGAAGGATGTTCCCTAGTAGAATTCCATTTTCAACAAAATACAAGTAGTTTCACAAAAGCAAGATTCAGAATCTCAATGGATTTTCCTATTTAGAATATAAAATGTTACAGCATGAAGTTTACTTAAAGTCCAACATTCTTCTTTACATTTTTCTTGTTTGCCTAACAAATAACAAACTATATTGAAATATTTTGACATGTCTGTGAGTATTTTATTCTTGAATTCACTTAGTTTTATTTGCAATGTTTTTCTGAATTGTTTAATTGTGTGTTTCTGCTAACCAAAACTCTGGTTATAAAATCATTAGATGCTTACTTCAGGGAATTTAAAATATATACATAATAAAAGTGATGATCATCAACACTTTATTGTATTTACCTATAGTTGTGTTTATTGACATATAAATCTTTGAAATTAGCATTAAACCATGTATTTTTTAATTACCACATAATCATGAAATTATTTCATTAATTAAAAATTTTCAAATGCCTGTGATTTTACAGTTTTGTCACTGCTTATTTAAGTTATTCAAACTTTTTCAATTTTCAAAAAAAGCTATGTAGTTTTTTAAATAAACAAGTAAAATTAGCATATAAAAGCATAAGCCCTTTTTTCTTTTGATATTCATCTCAAAATTACTCTTCAGAAAATTTGTATTAAAGAGCTACTCAAGAGTAGTCAAATACCATTTCATAATGCTAACGCAGAAAAGGACTATTATGGGATTGCGAGCAAGATGGCCAAATAGGAACAGCTCCAGCCTCCAGCTCCCAGCGCAAGCGACACAGAGACAGGTGATTTCTGCATTTTCAACTGAGGTGCAGACCAACACCTCACACCTCACACGGTGGGGTACACCCCTGAGACGAAGCTTCCAGAGCAAGATTCAGACAGCAGCACTCGCTGTTCAGTAATATTCTATCTTCTGCAGCCTCTGCTGCTGATACCCAGGCAAACAGGTCTGGAGTGGACCTCAAGCAATCTCCAACAGACCTACAGCTGAGAGTCCTGACTGTTAGAAGGAAAACTAACAAACAGAAAGGACACCCACATGAAAACCCCATCAGTACGTCACCAGCATCAAAGACCAAAGGCAGGTAAAACCACAAAGATGGGGAAAAAGCAGGGCAGAAAAGCTGGAAATTCAAAAAGTAAGAGCGCATCTCCCTCTCCAAAGAAACGCAGCTCATCGCCAGCAACGGATCAAAGCTGGACAGAGAATGACTTTGACAAGTTGAGAGGAGAAGGCTTCAGTCGATCAAACTTCTCAGAGCTAAAGGAGGAACTACGTACCCAGCACAAAGAAACTAACAATCTTGAAAAAAGAATAGAAGAATGGATAACTAGAATAACCAATGTAGAGAAGGCCATAAATGAACTGACAGAGATAAAAACCATGACACGACAAATATGTGACAAATGCACAAGCTTCAGTAACCGACTCGATCAACTGGAAGAAAGAATATCAATGATTGAAGATCAAATGAACGAAATGAAGTGAGAAGAGAAGTCTAGAGAAAAAAAAGGAAAAAGAAATGAACAAAGCCTCCAAGAAATATGGATTATGTGAAAAGACCAAATCTACGTCTGATTAGTGTGCCTGAAAGTGAGGGGGAAAATGGAACCAAGTTGGAAAACACTCTCCAGGATATCATCTAGGAGAACTTCCCCAACCTAGTAAGGCAGGCCAACATTCAAATTCAGGAAATACAAAGAATGCCACAAAGATACTCCTCGAGAAGAGCAACTCCAAGACACATAATTGTCAGATTCACCAAAGTTGAAATGAGGAAAAAATGTTAAGGGCAGCCAGAGAGAAAGGTCGGCTTGCCCACAAAGGGAAGCCCATCAGAATAACAGCAGATCTCTCGGCAGAAACTCTACAAGCCAGAAAAGAGTGGGGACCAATATTCAACATTCTTAAAGAAAAGAATTTTAAACCCAGAATTTCATATCCAGCCAAACTAAGTTTCATAAGTGAAGGAGAAATAAAATCCTTTACAGACAAGCAAATGCTTAGAGATTTTTGTCACCACCAGGCCTGCCCTACAAGAGATCCTGAAGGAAGCACTAAACATGGAAAGGAAAAACCGGTACCAGCCATTGCAAAAACATGCCAAAATGTAAAGACCATCGATGCTAGGAAGAAACTGCATCAACTAACAAGCAAAATAAACAGCTAATATCACAATGACAGGATCAAGTTCACACATAACAATATTAACCTTAAATGTAAATGGACTAAATGCTCCAATTAAAAGACACAGACTGGCAAACTGGATAAAGAGTCAAGACCCATCAGTTTGCTGTATTCAGGAGACCCATCTCACATGCAGAGACGCACATAGGCTCAAAATAAAGGGATGGAGGAAGATCTACCAAGCAAATTGAGAACAAAAAAAAGCAGGGGTTGCAATCCTAGTCTCTGACAAAACAGAATTTAAACCATCAAAGATCAAAAGAGACAAAGAAGGCCATTACATAATGGTAAAGGGATCAATTCAATAGGAAGAGCTAACTATCCTAAATATATATGCGCCCAACACAGGAGCACCCAGATTCATAAAGCAAGTCCTTAGAGATTTACAAAGAGACTTAGATTCCCATACAATAATAATGGGAGACTTCAACACCCCATTGTCAACATTAGACAGATCAACGAGACAGAAAGTTAACAAGGATATCCAGGAATTGAACTCAACTCTGCACCAAGCAGACCTAATAGACATCTACAGAACTCTCCACCTCAAATCAACAGAGTATACATTCTTCTCAGCACCACATCACACTTATTCCAAAATTGACCACATAGTTGGAAGTAAAGCACTCCTTAGCAAGTGTAAAAGAACAGAAATTATAACAAACTGTCTCTCAGACCACAGTGCAATCTAACTAGAACTCAAGACTAAGAATCTCAATCAAAACCGCTCAACTACATGGAAACTGAACAACCTGCTCCTGAATGACTACTGGGTATATAACGAAATGAAGACAGAAATAAAGATGTTTTTTGAAACCAATGAGAACAAAGATACAACATACCAGAATCTCTGGGACACATTTAAAGCAGTGTGTAGAGGGAAATTTATAGCACTAAATGCCCACAAGAGAAAGCTGGAAAGATCTAAAATTGACATCCTAATATCACAATTAAAAGAACTAGAGAAGCAAGAACAAACACAGTCAAAAGCTAGCAGAAGGCAAGAAATAACTAAGATCAGAGCAGAACTGATGAAGATAGAGACACAAAAAACCCTCCAAAAAATCAGTGAATCCAGGAGCTGGTTTTTTGAAAAGAGCAACAAAATTGATAGAGCGCTAGCAAGACTAATAAAGACGAAAAGAGAGAAGAATCAAATAGACACAATACAAAATAATAAAGGGGATATCACCACTGACCCCACAGAAATAAAAACTAATATCAGAGAATACTATAAAAACCTGTACACAAATAAACTAGAAAATCTAGAAAAAATGGATAAATTCCTGGACCCATTCGCCCCCCCAAGACTAAACCAGGAAGAAGTTGAATCCTTGAATAGACCAATAACAGGCTATGAAGCTGAGGCAATAATTAATAGCATACCAATCAAAAAACGTCCAGGACCAGACAGATTCATACCCGAATTCTACCAGAGGTACAAGGAGGAGCTGCTACCATTCCTTTTGAAACTATTCCAATCAATACAAAAAGAGGGAATCCTCCCTAACTCATTTTATGAGGCCAACATCATCCTGATAACAAAGCCTGGCAGAGACACAACAAAAAAAGAGAATTTTAGACCAATATCCCTGATGAACATCGATGCAAATATCCTCAATAAAACACTAGCAAACCGGATTCAGCAACACATCAAAAAGTTTACCCACCATGATCAACCAGCACCCCTGGGATGCGAGGCTGGTTCAACATACGCAAATCAATAAACGTAATCCAGCATATAAACAGAACCAAAGACAAAAAGCACTTGATTATCTCAATAGATGTAGAAAAGACTTTTGACAAAATTCAACAGCCCTTCATGCTAAAAACTCTCAATAAATTTGGTATTGATGGAACGTATCTCAAAATAATAAGAGCTATTTATGACAAACCCACAGCCAATATCATACTGAATGGGCAAAAACTGGAAGCATTCCGTTTGAAAACTGGCAGAAGACAGGGATGCCCTCTCTCACCACTCCTATTCAACATAGTGTTGGAAGTTCTGGCTAGGGCAATCAGGCAAGAGAAAGAAATCAAGGGTATTCAATTAGGAAAAGAAGAAGTCACATTGTCCCTGTTTGCAGATGACATGATTGTATATTTAGAAAACCCTATCATCTCAGCCCAAAATCTCCTTAAGCTGATAAGCAACTTCAGCAAAGTCTCAGGATACAAAATTAATGTGCAAAAATCACAAGCATTCTTATACACCAGTAAAAGACAAACAGAGAGCCAAATCAGGAATGAACTTCCATTCACAATTGCTTCAAAGGAATAAAATACCTAGGAATCCAACTTACAAGGGATGTAAAGGACCTCTTCAAGGAGAACTACAAACCACTGCTCAGTGAAATCAAAGAGGACACAAACAAATGGAAGAACATACCATGCTCATGGATAGGAAGAATCAATATCGTGAAAATGGCCATACTGCCCAAGGTAATTTATAGAATCAATGCCATTCCCATCAAGCTACCAATGACTTTCTTCACAGAATTGGAAAAAACTGCTTTAAAGTTCATATGGAACCAAAAAAGAGCCCACATTGCCAAGACAATCCTAAGTCAAAAGAACAAAGCTGGAGGCATCACGCTACCTGACTTCAAACTATACTACAAGGCTACAGTAACCAAAACAGCATGGTACTGGTACCAAAACAGTGATATAGACCAATGGAACAGAACAGAGCCCTCAGAAATAATACCACACATCTACAGCCATCTGATCTTTGATAAACCTCAGAAAAACAAGAAATGGGGAAAGGATTCCCTATTTAATAAATGGTGCTGGGAAAATTGGCTAGCCATAAGTAGAAAGCTGAAACTGGATCCTTTCCTTACTCCTTATACGAAAATTAATTCAAGATAGATTAGAGACTTAAATGTTAGACCTAAAACCATGAAAACCCTAGAAGAAAACCTAGGTAATACCATTCAGGACATAGGCATGGGCAAGGACTTCATGTCTAAAACACCAAAAGCAATGGCAACAAAAGCCAAAATTGACAAATGGGATCTCATTAAACTAAAGAGCTTCTGCACAGCAAAAGAAACTACCATCAGAGTGAACAGGCAACCTACAGAATGGGAGAAAATTTTTGCAATCTACTCATCTGGCAAAGGACTAATATCCACAACCTACAAAGAACTCAAACAAATTTACAAGAACAAAACAAACTACTCCATCAAAAAGTGGGCAAAGGATATGAACAGACATTTCTCAAAAGAAGACATGCATACAGCCAACAGACACATGAAAAAATGCTCATCATCAGTGGCCATCAGAGAAATGCAAATCAAAACCACAATGTAATACCATCTCACACCAGTTAGAATGGCAATCGTTAAAAAGTCAGGAAACAACAGGTGCTGGAGAGGATGTGGAGAAATAGGAACACTTTTACACTGTTGGTGGCATTGTAAATTGGTTCAACCATTGTGGAAAACAGTATGGCGATTCCTCAAGGATCTAGAACTAGAAATACCATATGACCCAGCCATCCCATTACTGGGTATATACCCAAAGGATTACAAATCATGCTGCTATAAAGACACATGCACACGTATGTTTATTGTGGCACTATTCCCAATAGCAAAGACTTGGAATCAACCCAAATGTCCAGCAGTGGCAGACTGGATTAAGAAAATGTGGCACATATACACCATGGAATACTATGCAGCCATCAAAAAGGATGAGTTTGTGTCCTTTGTAGGGACATGGATGCAGCTGGAAACCATCATTCTCAGCAAACTATTGCAAGAACAGAAAACCAAACACTGCATGTTCTCACTCATAGGTGGGAATTGAACAATGAGATCACTTAGACTCTGGAAGGGGAACATCAACACCGGGGTCTATTATGGGGAGGGGGGCGGGGGGAAGGATGCCATTGGGAGTTTTACCTGATGTAAATGATGAGTTGATGGGTGCTGATGAGTTGATGCATGCAGCACACCAACATGGTACAAATATACGTATGTAACAAACCTGCACATTGTGCACATGTACCCTAGAACTTAAAGTATAATAATAAAAAGGACTATTATAATCACTTTAACAATTGAAATAAGAAAATTGACTGTGCTTCCTTTAAAATTTTTTTTAAATATATTTTTCTTTAAAGTGAGAAAAAGCCTTGGGAAATGAACTTTTGTTATGGTTTTATAATTACATTTATAGCCACTGAAATAATGTAAAATGTACAAATCTTCAAAATAGACCATTTTTTTGGCCCAAAGTAGAGAATGTTTTTGTTCATTTGGCTTGGGTTGGATTGGTGTGATCATGTTAGTGGTCCTATATTAAATATTATCACTGAATGTTTTGTAAGGTGAATTGCAAAGGGTCAAGTATAATTCAGGTACCCGGTCTGAAAATGTTAATAATGATTTGTTAGTTTATCCCTTGTGCTGCTGATGAAGGCACATGGCAGTATCATTTTACTGTCTTTAGCTGATCTTTCTCCCTTCCTGGACAATCAGAATTTGGTATTTTCTTTGCAATCATTACATATTTATCTTATTCAAAACTATGCATTAAGACATAGGTCACTATTCCAAACTTCTTCCCTGATGTAGTCTAGAGCATTGTGTCCACAATTTCAGCCACTGCAATATGTCTAACCTAAAAAATCTATTGCACCCCAGTGCTACTGCTTGTAGTTAATAATAGCCATGATCTCCAGAACCTGAAAACCTGGCTGTCTTCCTATTTCCCATCTCTATCCTCCTCACATAATATGCTTTTAAAGCTGTATGCCCTAGTGACCAATTTATCAATTCCAGCTACCTTCCCTCCAACTCCGTTACTCCTGATTTATTTTCAGATGTCTTATATCTCACTTAAATTATTGAAACAATCTCCTAATTGTTCTTGCTATGTTTAGAGTCCCATCACTCCTGTTTCTCCCTTGGAAACATTTTATTTAGTGCACCAGATTTTTTTATTTTATTTTATTTGTTGCTATATCATATATTTCAAATTATTCAAATTTAGTGCTTACACATATTACAGCAATTATTCCTTTGGATATCCTTTCTATAGTTTGCTCGGGGTGGAGCCAAGATTCCAAATTACTTCTAAACATATACTGTAAATGATACTCCATAAAGTGATTGGAAGGCAAGAATAATTTTCTATATAAATTCCTCAGATGACTTTTTATATGCACTACCTGGTTAGGAGGTAAGTTATGTCTTGAGAGTTAAGTCTGCCTGAGAAGAAACATACAGTTTATTAGAAGTAATTAGTTACTTATTCATTAGTAGAAATATGGGCTTCCTTAATTTTCCTTTTTGATCACCATATTGTGGTTGTACATCTATAGGTTTATTAGTGTAACAGTTAAACCCAAGTCTTGCTGTCACGAATTCTAGTACACTGGTTTTGGGTGGTAAACTAGATGAATGCTCTTTACTTCAATGAAAGCTTTACTCATTGTTTAATGAACATTTATTGACAGCATTATTAACTTGGCTAGGTTTTTTTCTAATGACTGTCTGATCATCTGTAATATCTAAATAGATTGTCCTGTAAATTGAATCATTCATTTTAATTTGCATAAAAAACTAGCTTTATATGTAGTAGACATCAATATTGCTGTTAATGTAGATATGGAAATGAATAATACTCAAAATATTTAATAACTCATATGAAGTGATTAATTAGAGTAATACCACAGCCCTACAGACAGAGTTAGCCCTTAAAAGTGGATATGGCCTTACTGGACCAATTCAATAAATAGCAATATTAGTGACATACATGAATTAACCAAAGTGTGTTTTAAATTCAGATTGTCATATAAAAGGGCTCCTCCAATTTCATAAACTATGGGACTGAAAAGTTTGAATGTTGTTAATTCAGAAAAATTAAGTGTTTTTTTGTTTTTTAGATACATTTTAAATATGCCCTAATAGCTCAAGCTAAAGTTCTATCTTTGTCTAATTCTAAATAGTAATGAAGGAATTTTTTAAATCTTTCTTACTCTGCAATTGGAAATGTCCACCCAAAATACCACATAATAATTATAAAGTTTGTTTTATTCATGTACCTTTATTACTTAAATTGTTCTAGGTGCAAATAATTGCTCCATCATGAAATACAAGGAAAATATAACCTGAAGATTCAATTTTCCTTCTTTATCAGTATCAGTTTTAAAATGTTTTAACTTAGGTTTATTTAATGTGGTTTAAATAATTTCTAAAAGAATGAATCTCATGGTACAGTCAAGAGGCTGAAGGCTTACTCTACATATTTCAAATCAATGGTTTTTAACAATTCTAATTCATAATTTATTATACACGCCAATATATAGGCAAAGTTTGGTTGTACAGTTAGAAATTTAATTACATTGAAAATGCTACTGCATGTTTAAACAGATGACCAGGAATTACGACCTGCACAGATAACAGACGTCCCTCCTCCACGCATGTGTTTCAGTGAAGGCTGCATTGTTTCTTGAAATGACAAGGGTCTGCTGCCAACAGGGTTATGAAGCATTGTAGATTTTTTTTCTTTTTAAAGGAAAGACTTCTTTGCAGCAATTTTATATATGATGTGATTCCTGTTAAGCTGTTTTACCAAAAACCAAAAAAGAAAAAAAGATGTCAACACTATTTCAGCCTCACAATGAGAGGCATCGTTTACATGAAATTGTAAACGCTATTTTAATTTTTACACTTATTTGCTTGTATGTTTTATAGGTATTTTTAATCTGCTACAACATGTTCACAGTATGACTACTCTGAGAAAATTAGTTAGCAAAACTCCAGCAACTTTAAGAGCACCAGCCACCTTACTACAACTTACTGAAGCTTTTTTAGCCAGAGTTAATAACAGAGAGGCCAAAAATATTAGTGAAAATCCTGTAAGTTGAATGAAAGGTGATGTAATGAACCAAAATGTGTCTGTACATAAATAGGTTGCCATGACTTTTCAATACATTATTTGGTTCCACTTTCCCTAAAGAACTTGATTGTCTTATATAATACTGAAAAAAAACAAACTATTGTTTAGAGAAAATTATTAAACTGGGTCAAAGCATCATTTAAGAAGCCATCAGATGCCAAGTAAAAATTGTATTATGAAGGGAGTGAGTACAGGTAGACTTTCATTTAGTTAGAAAAGAGCAATCATTTTTAAAAAGCTTTTGAAACAACTTAATTGATGATGTAATCACTGGAAAAGTACATAATTTACATATTTTTAAATGGCATGTTGCATTTCATAATCTCTAGGACTGTATACCATAAACCACTTTTATATATCACTGAAAAAGGAAAAGCACAAGTGATAAACCTGTGGCATCCCATGGATTGTGAGATGAAACACATTCAGATTTTAGATATTTTAAAATGTGAAAAATCATGCATCTTAAAATTGATGAAATTCTATAGTTGATGGTATATTTAAGTATGTATCAAAGGATATAATTTCTAGTTCCAGATAAGCTAATTAATCTCCACATGAGAAAACCACTTAATTTTCTTGAGCTCTAAATTGCCATGGTTCTGTACAAGAATGATGACAATATTTTTGGAAAAAACTCGCTGAAGGAAGAATAAAACAAACCAAAAATTAAATGAAGAATTATACACTTGTACTATGTTATTTTGTTATGGTATATTTGATGTAAAATTAATCTCTGGCGGGCGCCTGTAGTCCCAGCTATTTGGGAGGCTGAGGAAGGAGAATGGCCTAAACCCGGGAGGCGGAGCTTTGCAGTGAGCTGAGATCCGGCCACTGCACTGCAGCCTGGGCGACAGAGTGAGACTCCGTCTCAAAAAAAAAAAAAAAAAAAAAAAAAAAATTAATCTCCAAGTTGAAGAAATCAAAGTTCCTCTTGGAAAATAAAAATCTTGATTAGATCTAATTTAAACTGTTTTCTAATGTAATATAATTTACTTGATGAATTTGGGAAGAAGTTATTTACATTGTGTGTTTGAAGTTAATGGTAACAAAGAGTTCATATGTATTTTTTCTATTTCCTAGGGTAAATATCTGCCATTAAAGGGTAAATATTCTAATTTTTAATTTTTTCCAATTCTTAAATTCTTTTTGTATATCTTGCTTCTGAATGTTTTTGTAGTTCTGAAATTTCTAAATTTATGTAAGTGTTATTTCAGCAGTTGATGCCCCCTTAAACATCTGTCATACTTTCTTGGTGTTAACTCCTGGTAAATGTTGGGTATAAAATAGATTGTAATCATAAGCATTTATTATTATTATAAATTAGTCTATTGCCTGAAGATTTCCCTGTTAGTATTTAGGCATATTTTACACCCGAGTACCTTGTTGAATCATTCAGACTTCTGATTTTGTGACACTCTTGATGTGTTCTTGTGAGAATCCCAAATATACAGTCATTTGTCATCATGGGTTTTCACAAGTTACTTATTTTGTACCTTATAGAAATATTTGACACCAGGGTCTATTAAATTAAATGGCCTTATTTTGTCATCTTCTAAGGCTACCACAGTAATTATAAATTCTAAACACAGATTCAGAGGTGTTGACCTTCACCATCTGCCGGCAAATGTCATCTATGCAGTTATTTATACAATGTTAAACAATACTGAATCTAGCCCATTTTACCTTTGAATCAATCAGTGAGGATTTGATCACGGAAATTCAAATGACTATTTAGATTTCAAAACTGAGTGTTTAAGGTAAAGTATTCTGCATGGTAAAAGACATCTCTATTTTTTTAAGTTATGTACATGCTTTACTGTGGCTCATGCCTATAATCCCAGCACTTTTGAGGGCCGAGGTGGGCGGATCACAAGGTCAGGAGATCGAGACCATCCTGGCTAACACGTTGAAACCCCGTCTCTACTAAAAATACAAAAAATTAGCTGGGCGTGGTGGCGGACACCTGTAGTTCCCGTCTACTGGGGAGGCTGAGGCAGGAGAACAGCGTGAACCTGGGAGGCGGAGATTGCAGTGAGCAGAGATCATGCCACTGCACTCCAGCCTGGGCGACAGAGCGAGACTCAGTCTCAAACAAAAACAAAAACAAAAACAAAAAATTTGAATTGCAGGGTGCATTAAATATGTGTGTATTTTTAATTAAGTTTTACTTACACAAACTGGTACTTAATCTGTAAATATGTATTGTTCCTGTTATCACCATCTGGTGGATGGGAGGCCTTTCATTGCTTTTCATACTCAAAGTATAATCTTATTGCTTTTCATACTCAAAGCATAATCTTATATTCAGAAATGAAATATTTTGTATAGTACAACCCTAGCCTCTTTTATATTCCTGTTAAATTTTCCTGTATTTCCCATTGTATTTTCCATCATTTCTTTAGTCAAACAAATTGATCGGCTATTCCCTGAACCTTTCCTACCTTTGCTATCCATGCTTGAAGCATCACTACATAATAGATTATGCCCCAGGGCCGTGAATTCTGACTACCTGGACTAAAGGTTGGATTGAACCCTTTGCTACCTCTGGGCAGGTATCTTTTTTTTCTCTGTGCTTCAAACTCCTTCTCTGTTACTAAAAATATTAAAGTCATTATTATTATGAATTATTTATTACTAATATTAAAATATATAGAACATTAAAATACTTACCAAACATTAGCTATAAATGTGCCATTTAGGATTTAAACTACTTCCCCCAATATGCTTGTTGAATTCACTTGTGTCATCTAAAAGCCCATGGGCTTCCTGCAATGCAAGAGGAGAACATTAATAAACATACAGGGACCGCTCTCTAAGATACTCATTCACCAAGAAGAAGGGTTAATGAAATAGCTGCTAAATTATAGAATTAATAATCAGAGACAAAATTATTTTAGATCTGAGTAATATTTGATCATTGCTCAATTTTACATCTAATCTCATTTTAGGATTATGTGTATGTAATTTCTGTTACGTATATGAATGAGGCATTTTGAAGAATAACTTCAGCTTCTCTTTATATCATTCGAAGTCAGAGCAACGTGATCCAGACAAGGTATCATTTATGTAGGTGGTATTCATCTTTCTATATCCATGAAACGACTAAAAGCTCAGGGGAAATTAACCTGTAAATGACAATGTGATGGTTTATATTATATTTGTAAAAGTCATATTTCTATTGTTGAGTAAAATAGTTTTCATTGGGTATAGAGGCCTAGTCTGTCATTTTTCCCCTTTTAATACATTAGATATGGCACTTCATTGTCTTCTGGCTTACGTTGTTCCTGATTGTAAATCTACAGTAATTCCTAATTGTGTTCATCTGTACGTAATGTCCTTTTTCCTCCCTCGGGCTGATTTCAATTCTCTTAATCATGGATTTTCAGAAATTATGATATATTTTAGTATAGTGTGCTGCGTGTTTCTTTGGACTATTGTTTATGTAATTTACAGTTGTTATGGGTTGGTTTTGGCCATTATTTCATTAAATATTTTTGTCTAGCTCATTACTCTGAACTAGGACAATTTCAACTATGGATTTCAACTAAAAGTGTGTTAGATCTTCTGGTATTATGCCGGGGTTCACTGATGTTCTGGGTTTTTTTTCCACTCTTTTTCCTTTATATGTTTCATTTGGATTGTTCAAGTTGCCATATTTTTAAGTTCACCAATGTTTTCTTCTGAGTGTCAAATCTGCTGTTAATCCTGTCCCATGTATATTTCATCTAAGATACTGTATTTTCATCTTTGGGAATTTAATTTGTGTCTTTTTAAATACAATCTGTCTCTCCTCACCAGGCTCATGCCTTCTTCTACTTTGGAATATATGCAGTATATTTATAAGAGCTTTTTAATGTCTTTTTCACTAATTATATCTGTGAAATTTCTCGCTCCGTTTATATGAGTGATTTTTGTTTCATTTTTAATAGACTTAATTTTTAGAGCAGTATTTAGTTCATAGCAAAATTGAGCAAAAGGAACAGAAATATTACATATCGCCACCATACATACATAGTTTCCCCATTGTAAACATCTCTGAAAGTGCCACATTTTTTACAACTGATTAACCTATATTGACACATCTTTATCACCAATATGGAAAGTTTACATTAGGGTTCCCTAGTGGTGTTGTATGTTCTATGGGTTTTGCTCAGTTTATAATGACATGTATACCCCATTATAGCATCATACAGAGCAGTTTCACTGCCCTAAAATTCCACCATGTTTTCCCTATTTATCCCTACCCCCTCCACGTCACCTCTAGCAACCACTGAACTTTTTACTGTGTCCATAACGTTGCACTTTCCAGAATATCACATATAGTCATGCATGACTTCACAATGGAGATACATTCTGAGAAATACATACTTAGACAATTTCATCGCTGTGCAAATATTATGGAATGTACTTAAATCTAGCTGGCATAGCCTACTACGCATGTCGACTGCATGGAGTAGCCTGAGTTACAATCCTGTAAACCATTTACTGTACTGAGTACTGTAGGCATTTGTAACACAATGGTAAGTGTGTATCAAAAATATTTAAAGATAAAAAAATAAAAAATTAAAATATAGTATCAAAGGAGAAAAAATGGGTATCAAAGAAAACATCTGTATAGGAAACTTACCATGAAAGGAGCTTGCAGGTCTGGAAGTTATTCTGGGTGAGTAGGTGGCTAGTGAATATAAAGGAATAAGACATTACCATGCACTACTGGATACTTTATAAACACTATACATTAGGCTACACTAAATTTATGAGAATATTTTTCTTCAATAATACATTAACTTTAGCTTACTGTAACTGTTTTATTTTTATATTATTATTATTTATTATTATTATTTTACTATTGTTATACTTTAAGTTCTAGGTTACATGTGCATAACGTGCAGGTTTGTTACATATGTATACTTGTGCCATGTTACTGTGCTGCACCCATCAACTCATCAGCACCCATCAACTCGTCATTTACATCAGGTATAACTCCCAATGCAATCCCTCCCCCCTCCCCCCTCCCCATGATAGGCCCCGGTGTGTGATGTCCCCCTTCCCGAGTCCAAGTGATCTCATTGTTCAGTTCCCACCTATGAGTGAGAACATGCGGTGTTTGGTTTTCTGTTCTTGTGATAGTTTGCTAAGAATGATGGTTTCCAGCTGCATCCATGTCCCTACAAAGGACACAAACTCATCCTTTTTGATGGCTGCATAGTATTCCATGGTGTATATGTGCCACATTTTCTTAATCCAGTCTGTCACTGATGGACATTTGGGTTGATTCCAAGTCTTTGCTATTGTGAATAGTGCCACAATAAACATACGTGTGCATGTGTCTTTAGAGCAGCATGATTTATAATCCTTTGGGTATATACCCAGTAATGGGATGGCTGGGTCATATGGTACATCTAGTTCTAGATCCTTGAGGAATCGCCATACTGTTTTCCATAATGGTTGAACTAGTTTACAATCCCACCAACAGTGTAAAAGTGTTCCTATTTCTCCACATCCTCTCCAGCACCTGTTGTTTCCTGACTTTTTAATGATCGCCATTCTAACTGGTGTGAGATGGTATCTTATTGTGGTTTTGATTTGCATTTCTCTGATGGCCAGTGATGATGAGCATTTTTTCATGTGTCTGTTGGCTGTATGAATGTCTTCTTTTGAGAAATGTCTGTTCATATCCTTTGCCCACTTTTTGATGGGGTTGTTTGTTTTTTCCTTGTAAATTTGTTTGAGTTCTTGGTAGGTTCTGGATATTAGCCCTTTGTCAGATGAGTATTTATGTTTCTTCAATTTTTTACTTTTTTGTAATAACACTTAGCTTAAAGCACAAAACTATTGTATAGCTGTACAAAGTATGTTCTTTATGTAATGATTTAATAAGCATATGTATGTGTTATATATGTAATAGGTGTGTGTGTGTGTGTGTATATATATATAAAACTTTTTTGTTAAAAACTAATACACAAACACACACATTAGTTTGGGCCTATACGGGTTCAAGATAATCAGTGTCACTGTCTTCCCCCTCTACATGTTGTACCACTAACAGGTCTTCAGGGCCAATAACAGGCATGGAGCTGTCATCTCCTATGAAAACCAAGGAAATACCTCCTGAAAGATCTTCCTGAGGCTATTTTACAGTTAACTTAAAAAATATATATATATAAGCAAAAGGAGCACACTCTAAAATAGTAATACAATTTATGATATAGTAAATATATGAACCAGTAAGTCATTTTATCATTATCAATTATGTACTGTACATAACTGTATGTGATATACTATTATATGACTGGCAGTGCAGTAGGTTTATTTACACCAGCAGTACCTCAAACACATGTGCCATACACTGTGAGTTTACGACAGTATGTATGACATCATTAGGCAATAGGAATTTTTTAGCTTCATTATAATCTTATGGGACAACTGTCATACATGCTGTCTGTCCTTGACTGAAATATTGGTATGCTGTAGTTGGAATCGTATAGTATGTAGGCTTTTCAGATTAGTTTCTGTCATTTAGTAATATGCACTTAAGTTTTCTCTATATCTTTTCATAGCTTGATGTTTTAATTATCTTTAATGCTGAATAATATTTCATTGTCTCAATATACCAGTATATTTATCCATTCATCTAGTGAAGAACATCTTGGTTGCTTCCAAGTTTTTGCAATTATGAATAAATCTCTATCACCTTTCAAGTGCAGGGTTTTCTACTCACATATTTTCAGTTCCTTTTGACGAAGACCGTGGAGCATGATTGCTGGATCATAGGATGAGCATATATTTAGTTTTGTAGGAAACTGCCAAAGCCTTTTCCAGAGTGGCTGTACAATTTTGCATTCTTACCGGCAATGGATGAGAATTGCTGTTGCGCCACATCCTTACTAGCATTTGGTGTTGTCAATATTATGGTTTTGGCAATTCTAATAAGTTCTTAGTGGTATATCATTGTTGTTTTACTTTGCATTTCCCTAACAATATATAATGTGGAGCATCAGCTCATATGGTTATTTACCATTGGTACATCTTCTTTGGTGAAGTGTCTTTTACGGTTTCTGGCCCATTTTTTAGTAGATTGGTTTGATTTCTTATTTTGGTTTTTAAGAGTTCCTTGTATATTTTTGGTTATTGTCCTTTTTCAAATATGTTTTCTACAATATTTTCTCCTAGCCTGTAGCTTATCTCTTCATACTCTTGTTACACTGGTAGGAATACAAACTATTCTTGAGTTGGGTTAATCCCTGAGAGTCATTCCTCCCACTTCATTCTTCTGCTAGTTTTCTTCCCTGGTCTCAGTAGTTTTCTCAAACACGTGCACATAACAGTACAGAAAATATTTAAGGAACCACTCTGCAGGTGTTTCTGTTTACCTCCCATCTATCTGCTATTCTGCTCAAAATTCTCACCACCTTAGCCTCCCTGACCTCTGAAACCTGTCTCCAAACTCAGCAAGAAATATTTAAAGATAAAAAATTTGAAGATAAATCAATAATAAAAATGTAGTATCAAAGGAGAAAAAGATGGGTATCAAAGAAAGCATCTGTATAGGAAACGTATCATGAAAGGAGCTTGCAGGTCTGGAAGTTATTCTGGGTGAGTAGGTGGCTAGTGAATATAAAGGAATAAGACATTACCATGCACTACTGGGGACTTTATAAATACTGTACTTTAGGCTACACTAAATTTATGAGAATATTTTTCTTCAATAATACATTAACTTTAGCTTACTGTAACTTTTATTTATAAACCTTTATATTTCTTCAGTTTTTTACTTTTTTGCAATAACACTTAGCTTAAAGCACAAAACCATTGTATAGCTGCACAAAGAATTTTCTTTAATGCTTTTATAAGCATTAAAGTTTTTTTGTTAAAAACTAATACACAAAGAATTACTTTTTTGTTAAAAACTAATACACAAACACACACATTAGTTTGGGCATATATGGGGTCAGGATCATCAATGTCACTGCCTTCGCCCTCTACATCTTGTACCACTAAAAGGTCTTCAGGGCCAATGACAGGCATGGAGCTGTCATCTCTTATGATAACCGAGGAAATACCTCCTGAAAGATCTTACTGAGGCTATTTTACAGTTAACTTTAAAAACATATGGAAGCAAAAGAAGCAAACTCTAAAACAATAATACAATTTATGATATAGTAAATGTGTGAACCAGTAAGTCATTTTATCATTGTCAAGTATTATGTAGTGTACATAATTGTATGTGATATATTATATGACTGGCAGTGCAGTAGGTTTGTTTACACCAGCAGTACCTCAAACACATATGCCATGCGCTGTGAGTTTACGACAGTATGACATCACTAGGCAATAGAAATTTTTGAGCTTCATTATAATCTTACAGGACAACTGTCATACATGCTGTCTGTCCTTGACTGAAATATTGGTATGCTGTAGTTGGAATCGTATAGTATGTAGGCTTTTCAGATTAGCTTCTGTCATTTAGTAATATGCACTTAGGTTTTCTCTGTATTTTATCATAGCCTGATATTTTATTTATATTTAACGCTGAATAATATTCCATCGTCTGGATGTACCAGTATATTTGTCTATTCATCTACTGAAGAACAATTTGGTTGCTTCCAAGTTTTTGCAATTATGAATAAATCTCTATCACCTTTCAAGTGCAGGCTTTTCTATGAACATATGTTTTCAGTTCCTTTTGACGAAGACCGTGGAGCATGATTGCTGGATCATAGGATGAGCATATATTTAGTTTTGTAGGAAACTGCCAAAGCCTTTTCCAGAGTGGCTGTACAATTTTGCATTCTTACCGGCAATGGATGAGAATTGCTGTTGCGCCACATCCTTACTAGCATTTGGTGTTGTCAATATTATGGTTTTGGCAATTCTAATAAGTTCTTAGTGGTATATCATTGTTGTTTTACTTTGCATTTCCCTAACAATATATAATGTGGAGCATCAGCTCATATGGTTATTTACCATTGGTACATCTTCTTTGGTGAAGTGTCTTTTACGGTTTCTGGCCCATTTTTTAGTAGATTGGTTTGATTTCTTATTTTGGTTTTTAAGAGTTCCTTGTATATTTTTGGTTATTGTCCTTTTTCAAATATGTTTTCTACAATATTTTCTCCTAGCCTGTAGCTTATCTCTTCATACTCTTGTTACACTGGTAGGAATACAAACTATTCTTGAGTTGGGTTAATCCCTGAGAGTCATTCCTCCCACTTCATTCTTCTGCTAGTTTTCTTCCCTGGTCTCAGTAGTTTTCTCAAACACGTGCACATAACAGTACAGAAAATATTTAAGGAACCACTCTGCAGGTGTTTCTGTTTACCTCCCATCTATCTGCTATTCTGCTCAAAATTCTCACCACCTTAGCCTCCCTGACCTCTGAAACCTGTCTCCAAACTCAGCAAGAAATATTTAAAGATAAAAAATTTGAAGATAAATCAATAATAAAAATGTAGTATCAAAGGAGAAAAAGATGGGTATCAAAGAAAGCATCTGTATAGGAAACGTATCATGAAAGGAGCTTGCAGGTCTGGAAGTTATTCTGGGTGAGTAGGTGGCTAGTGAATATAAAGGAATAAGACATTACCATGCACTACTGGGGACTTTATAAATACTGTACTTTAGGCTACACTAAATTTATGAGAATATTTTTCTTCAATAATACATTAACTTTAGCTTACTGTAACTTTTATTTATAAACCTTTATATTTCTTCAGTTTTTTACTTTTTTGCAATAACACTTAGCTTAAAGCACAAAACCATTGTATAGCTGCACAAAGAATTTTCTTTAATGCTTTTATAAGCATTAAAGTTTTTTTGTTAAAAACTAATACACAAAGAATTACTTTTTTGTTAAAAACTAATACACAAACACACACATTAGTTTGGGCATATATGGGGTCAGGATCATCAATGTCACTGCCTTCGCCCTCTACATCTTGTACCACTAAAAGGTCTTCAGGGCCAATGACAGGCATGGAGCTGTCATCTCTTATGATAACCGAGGAAATACCTCCTGAAAGATCTTACTGAGGCTATTTTACAGTTAACTTTAAAAACATATGGAAGCAAAAGAAGCAAACTCTAAAACAATAATACAATTTATGATATAGTAAATGTGTGAACCAGTAAGTCATTTTATCATTGTCAAGTATTATGTAGTGTACATAATTGTATGTGATATATTATATGACTGGCAGTGCAGTAGGTTTGTTTACACTAGCACTACCTCAAACACATATGCCATGCGCTGTGAGTTTACGACAGTATGACATCACTAGGCAATAGAAATTTTTGAGCTTTATTATAATCTTACGGGACAACTGTCTGTCCTTGACTGAAATGTCGGTATGCTATAGTTGTAATCCTATAGTATGTAGGCTTTTCAGATTAGCTTCTGTCATTTAGTAATATGCACTTAGGTTTTCTCTGTATTTTATCATAGCCTGATATTTTATTTATATTTAACGCTGAATAATATTCCATCGTCTGGATGTACCAGTATATTTGTCTATTCATCTACTGAAGAACAATTTGGTTGCTTCCAAGTTTTTGCAAATTATGAATAAATCTCTGTCAACTTTCAAGTGCAGGCTTTTCTATGAACATATGTTTTCAATTCCTTTTGATGAAGACCATGGAGAATGATTGCTGGATCATAGGATGAGCATATATTTAGTTTTGTAGGAAACTATCAAAGCCTCTTCTAGAGTGGCTGTACCATTTTGCATTCTTACCAGCAATGGATGAGAGCTGCTTTTGTGCCACATCCTTACTAGCATTTGGTGTTGTCAATATTATGGTTTTGGCAATTCTAATACGCCCTTAGTGGTATATCGTTGTTTTACTTTGCATTTCCCTGACGACCTATAATGTGGAGCATCAGCTCATATGGTTATTTACCACTGTTACATCTTCTTTGGTGAGGTGTCTATTAAGGTTTCTGGACCATGTTTTAGTAGGTTGGTTTGACTTCTTATTTGGGTTTTTAAGAGTTCTTTGTGTATTTTTGGTTATTGTCCTTTTTCAAATATGTTTTCTAGAATATTTTCTCCTAGCCTGTAGCTTATCTTTTCATACTTTTGACAGTGTCTTTCAATAAGCAGAAGTTTTCGTTTTATTTTAATGAAGTCCACTTTATTAATTCTTTGTTCCATTGATTATGTCTTTGGTGTTGTATGTAAGTAGTCGTTGCCAAACAAAAGCTCATCTAGATTTTCTCCTATGTTACTTGAAGTTTTACAGTTTTGTGTTTTACGTTTAAGATTGTGATCCATTTTGCATTAATTTTTGTGAAGGATGCAAAGTCTGTGTCTAAATTAATTGTTTTGTCTGTGATTCAAGGTCTGTATCAAAATTAATTGTTTTGCCTGTTTCTGGGCCCTATGCTGTTATGTTGCTCTGTTTGTCTATTATTTCACCAATGCCACATTATCTTGATTTCCATAGCTTTATAGTAAATACTAAGGTCAGATAAATATTAGTCCTCCAACTTTGTTCTCCTCTTTCAATATTATTTTAGCTATTCGAGGACTTTTGCCTCTCCATAAAAAGTTTGTTTGTTTGTTTGTTTGTTTATTGAGACAGAGTCTCATTCTGTTGCTTATACTGGAGTTCAGTGGTGCGATCTTGGCTCACTGCAGCCTCTGCCTCCCAGGTTCAAGCGATTCTCTTGCCTCAGCCTCCTGAGTAGCTTGATTACAGGCGCCCACCACCAGTCTTGGCTTATTTTTGTATTTTCAGTAGAGACCTGGTTTCACTGTAGTTGTCAGCCTGGCCTCAAACTCCTGGCTTCAAGTGATCTGCTCACCTCGGCCTCACAAACTGCTGGGATTACAGGTGTGAGCCACACTGCCCGGCCTACATAGAATCAGTTTGTTGTTACTGATAACAACATGTAGAATCAGTTTGTTGTTATTCATGAAATAAGCTGAGATTTTGATTGGGTTGCATTAAATCTATGAATCAACTTGGGAAGAACTAATATAATGACAGTATTGAGTGTTCCTATCCATGAACATGAAATATTTCTTCATTTTCTAGTTATTTGATTGCTTTCATCAGAGTCTTATAATTTTCTTTATATATATCTTGTATATTTTTCTGGATTTACTTCTAAGTATTTTTTTTGTATGCTAATATAAATGATATTGTATTTTAATTTCTTTTTTTTCTTTTTTTATTATACTTTAAGTTCTAGGGTATATATGAAAAACATGCAGGTTTGTTACATATGTATACATGTGCCATGTTGGTGTGCTGCACCCATTAACTTGTCATTTACATTAGGTATCTCTCCTAATGCTGTCCCTCCCCCCTTCCCCAACCCCACGACAGGCCCCGGTGTGTGATGTTCCCCTTCCTGTGTCCAAGTGTTCTCATTGTTCAATTTCCACCTATGAGTGAAAACATGCAGTGTTTAGTTTTTTGTCCTTGCGATAGTTTGCTGAGAATGATGGTTTCCAACTGCATCCATGTCCCTACAAAGGACGTGAACTCATCCTTTTTTATGGTTGCATAGTATTCCATGGTGTATATGTGTGATATTTTCTTAATCCAGTCTATGATTGATGGACATTTGGGTTGGTTCCAAGTCTTTGCTATTGTGAATAGTGCTGTAGTGAACATATGTGTGCATGTGTCCTTATCCCAGCATGATTTATAATCCTTTGGGTATATACCTAGTTATGGGATGGCTGGGTCAAACGGGATGGTATTTCTGGTTCTAGATCCTTGAGACATTGCCACACTCTCTTCCACAATGGTTGAACTAGTTTACTGTCTCACCAACAGTGTAAAAGTGTTCCTATTTCTCCACATCCTCTCTAGCACCTGTTGTTTCCTGACTTTTTAATGATCGCCATTCTAACTGGTGTGAGATGGTATTACATTGTGGTTTTGATTTGCATTTCTCTGATGGCCAGTGATGATGAACATTTTTTCATGTGTCTGTTGGCTGCACAGATGTCTTCTTTTGAGAAGTGTCTGTTCATGTCCTTCCCCACTTTTTGATGGGGTTGTTTGTTTTTTTCTTGTAAATTTTTGTGAGTTCCTTGTAGACTCTGGATGTTAGTCCTTTGTCAGATGAGTAGATTGCAAAAATCTTCTCCCATTCTGTATGTTGCCTGTTCACTCTGGTGGTAGTTTCTTTTGCTGTGCAGAAGCTCTTTAGTTTAATGAGATCCCATTTGTCAATTTTGGCTTTTGTTGCCATTACTTTTGGTGTTTTAAACATGAAGTCCTTGCCCATGCCTATGTCCTGAGTGGTATTACCTAGGTTTTCTTCTAGAGTTTTTATGGTTTTAGGTCTATCATTTAAGTCTTTAATACATCTTGAATTAATTTTTGTATAAGGTGTAAGGAAGGGATCCAGTTTCAGCTTTCTACTTATGGCTAGCCAATTTTCCCAGCACCATTTATTAAATAGGGAATCCTTTCCCCATTTCTTGTTTTTGTCAGGTTCATCAAAGATCAGATGGCTGTAGATGTGTGGTATTATTTCTGAGGGCTCTGTTCTGTTCCATTGGTCTATATCGCTGTTTTGGTACCAGTACCATGCTCTTTTGGTTACTGTAGACTTGTAGTATAATTTGAAGTCAGGTAGTGTGATGCCTCCAGCTTTGTTCTTTTGGCTTAGGGTTGTCTTGGCAATGTGGGTTCTTTTTTGGTTCCATATGAACTTTAAAATATTATTTTTCCAGTTCTGTGAAGAAACTCATTGGTAGCTTGATGGGGATGGCATTGAATTTATAAATTACCTTGGGCAGTATGGCCATTTTCTCAATGTTGATCCTTCCTATCCATGAGCAAGGAATTTTCTTCCATTTGTTTGTGTCCTCTTTTATTTCTTTGAGCAGTGGTTTGTAGTTCTCCTTGAAGAGGTCCTTCACATCCTTGTAAGTTGGATTCCTAGGAGTTTTATTCTCTTTCAAGCAATTGTGAATGGGAGTTCAGTCATGATTTGGCTCTCTGTTTGTGTGCTACTGGTGTATAAGAATGCTTGTGATTTTTGCACATTGATTTTGTATCCTGAGACTTTGCTGAAGTTGCTTATCAGCTTAAGGAGATTTTGGGCTGACATGATGGGACTTTCTAAATATACAATCATGTCATCTGCAAACAGGGACAATTTGTCTTCATCTTTTCCAAATTGAATACCCTTTATTTCTTTCTCCTGCCTGATTGCCCTGGTCAGAACTTCCCATACTAGGTTGAATAGGAGTGGTGAGAGTGGGCATCCTTGTCTTGTGCTAGTTTTCAAAGGGGATGCATCAAGTCTTTGCCCATTCAATAAAATACTGGCTGTGGGTTTGTCATCAATAGCTCTTATTATTTTGAGATACATCCCATCAATACCGAATTTATTGAAAGTTTTTAGCATGAAGGGCTGTTGAATTTTGTCAAAGGCCTTTTCTGCATCTATTGAAATAATCATGTGGATTTTGTCTTTGGTTCTGTTTGTATGCTGGATTACGTTTATTGATTTGTGTATGTTGAACCAGCCTTGCATCCCAGGAATGAAGCCCACTTGATCATGGTTGGTAAACTTTTTGATGTGCTGCTGGATTCGGTTTGCCAGTATTTTATTGAGGATATTTGCATCAATGTTCATCAGGGATATTGGTCTAAAATTCTCTTTTTTTGTTGTGTCTCTGCCAGGCTTTGGTATCAGGATGATGCTGGCCTCATAAAATGAGTTAGGGAGGATTCCCTCTTTTTCTATTTTTTAGAATAGTTTCAGAAGGAATGGTACCATCTCCTCCTTGTACCTGTGGTAGAATTCGGCTGTGAATCCATCTGGGCCTGAATCTATTTTGGTTGGTAGGCTATTAATTATTGCCTCAACTTCAGAACCTGTTATTGGTCTATTCAGGGATTCAACCTCTTCCTGGTTTAGTCTTGGGAGGGTGTATGTGTCCAGGAATTTATCCATTTTTTCTAGATTTTCCAGTTTATTTGTGTAGAGGTGTTTATAGTATCCTCTGAAGGTAGTTTGTATTTCTGTGGGGTCAGTGGTGATATCCCCTTTATCATTTTTTACTGCGTCCATTTGATTCCTTTCCCTTTTCTTCTTTATTAGTCTTACTAGCAGTTTATCAATTTTGTTGATCTTTTCAAAAAACCAGCTCCTGGATTCACTGATTTTTTGAAGGGTTTTTGTGTCTCTATCTCCTTCAGTTGTGCTCTGATCTTAGTTATTTCTTGCCTTCTGCTAGCTTTTGAATGTTTGCTCTTGCTTCTCTAGTTCTTTTAATTGTGATGTTAGGGTGTCAGTTTTAGATCTTTCCAGATTTCTCTTGTGGGCATTTAGTGCTATAAATTTCCCTCTACAAACTGCTATAAATATGTCCCAGAGATTCTGTCATGTTGTGTCTTTGTTCTCATTGGTTTCAAAGAACATCTTTATTTCTGCCTTCATTTTGTTATATGCCCAGTAGTCATTCAGGAGCGGGTTGTTCAGTTTCCATGTAGTTGAGCGGGTTTGAGTGAGTTTCTTAATCCTGAGTTCTTGTTTGGTCTGAGAGACAGTTTGTTATAATTTCTGTTCCTTTACATTTGCTGAGGAGTGCTTTACTTCCATCTATGTGGTCACTTTTGGAATAAGTGTGATGTAGTGCTGAGAAGAAAGTATATTCTGTTTATTTGGCATGCAGAGTTCTGTAGATGTCTATTAGGTCCCCTTGGTGCAGAGCTGAGTTCAATTCCTGGATATCCTTTTAACTTTCTGTCTCGTTGATCTGTCTAATGTTGACAGTGGGGTGTTAAAGTCTCCCATTATTATTTTGTGGGAGTGTAAGTCTCTTTGTAAGTCTCTAAGGACTCGCTTTATGAATCTGGGTGCTCCTGTATTGCGTGCATATATATTTAGCATAATTAGCCATTCCTGATGAATTGATCCCTTTATCATTCTGTAATGGCCTTCTTTGTCTCTTTTGATCTTTGTTGGTTTAAAGTCTGTTTTATCAGAGACTAGGATTGCAACCCCTGCATTTTTTTTGTTTTCCATTTTCTTGATAAATCTTCCTCCATCCCTTTATTTTGAGCGTATATGGGTCTCTGCATGTAAGATGGGTTTCCTGAGTACAGCACACTGATGGGTTTGACTCTTTATCCAATTTACCAGTCTGTGTCTTTTAATTGGAGCATTTATCCCATTTACCTTTAAGGTTAATATTGTTATGTGTGAATTTGATCCTGTCATTATGAAGTTAGCTGGTTATTTTGCTCGTTAGTTGATGCAGTTTCTTCCTAGCCTCGATGGTCTTTACATTTTGGCATGTTTTTGCAGTGGCTGGTACCGGTTGTTCCTTTCCATGTTTCATGTTTCCTTCAGGATCTCTTGTAGGGCAGGCCTAGTGGTGACAAAATCTCTCAGCATTTGCTTGTCTGTAAAGGATTTTATTTCTCCTTCACTTATGAAGCTTAGTTTGGCTGGATATGAAATCTGGGTTGAAAATTCTTTTCTTTAAGAATGTTGAATGTTGGCCCCAACTCTCTTCTGGCTTGTAGTGTTTCTGCCGAGAGATCCGCTGTTTGTCTGATGGGCTTCCCTTTGTGGGTAACCTGACCTTTCTCTCTGGCTGCCCTTAACATTTTTTCCTTCATTTCAACTTTGGTGAATCTGAAAATTATGTGTCTTGGAGTTGCTCTTCTCCAGGTGTATCTTTGTGGCCTTCTCTGTATTTCCTGAATTTGAATGTTGGCCTTCCTTGCTAGGTTGGGGAATTTCTCCTGGATAATATCCTGCAGAGTGTTTTCCAACTTGGTTCCATTCTCCCCATCACTTTCAGGTACACCAATCAGATGTAGATTTGGTCTTTTAGTCCCATATTTCTTGGAGGCTGTGTTCGTTTCTTTTTACTCTTTTTTCTCTAAACTTCTAGCTTCATTTTATTCATTTGATCTTCAATCACTGATACCCTTTCTTCCAGTTGATTGAATCGGCTACTGAAGCTTGTGTACTCGTCATGTAGTTCTCGTGCCATGGTTTTCAGCTCCATCAAGTCATTTAAGGATTCTCTACACTGGTTATTCTAGCTAGCCATTCATGTAATGTTTTTTCGAGGTTTTTAGCTTCTTTGGTAAAAAGAACAGTTCGAAATTCCTCCTTTAGCTCGGAGAAGTTTGATCATCTGAAGCCTTCTTCTCTCAGCTCGTCAAAGTCATTCTCCATCCAGCTTTGTTCTGTTGCTATCGAGGAGCTGCATTCCTTTGGAAGGGGTGAGGTGCTCTGATTTTTAGAATTTTCAGTTTTTCTGCTCTGTTTTTTTCCCATCTTTGTGGTTTTATCTCTCTTTGGTTTTTGATGATAGTGATGTACAGATGGAGTTTTGGTGTGGATGTCCTTTCTGTTTGTTAGTTTTCCTTCTAGCAGTCAGGACCCTCAGGTGCAGCAGATCTGTTGGAGTTTGCTGGAGTTCCACTCCAGATGCTGTTTGCCTGGGTATCAGCAGCAGGGGCTGCGGAACAGTGAATATTGCTGAACAGCAAAGGTTGCTGCCCAATCGTTCCTCTGGAAGCTTCATCTCAGAGGGGTAGCCAGTTGTGTGAGGTGTCAGTCTGCCCCTACTTGGGGGTGCCTCCCAGTTAGGCTACTCGGGGGTCAGGGATCCACTTGAGGAGGCAGTCTGACCATTCTCAGATCTCAAACTCTGTGCTGGGAGAACCACTACTCTCTTCAAAGCTGTCAGACAAGGACATTTAAGTCTGCAGAGGTTTCTGCTTCCTTTTGTTCGGCTATGCCCTGGCCCCACAGGTGGAGTCTACAGAAGCAGGCAGGCCTCCTTGAGCTGTAGTGGACTCCACCCAGTTCAACCTTCCTGGCTGCTTTGTTTACCTACTCAAGCCTCAGCAATGGCGGGAGCCCCTACCCCAGCCTTGCTGCCGCCTTGCGGTTCAATCTCAGACTGCTGTGCTAGCAGTGAGGGAGGCTCCATGGGCATGGGACTCACCCCACCAGGCACAAGATGTAATCTCGTGATATGCCGTTTGTTAAGACATTTGGAAAAGGACAGTGTTAGGGTGGAAGTGACCTGATTTTCCAGGTGCCGTTTGACACAACTTCCCTTGGCTAGGAAAGGGAATTCCCTGACCCCTTGTGCTTCCCGGGTGAGGCAATTCCTTGCCCTGCTTCAGCTCACACTCAGTGGGCTACACCCACTGTCTTGCACCCACTGTCTGACAAGCCCCAGTGAGATGAACCCGGTACCTCAGTTGGAAAGGCAGAAATCACCTGTCTTCTGCGTCACTCACACTGGGAACTGTAGACTGGAGCTGTTCCTTTTGGTCATCTTGGAACCCGTGTTTTAATTTCAATTTCCACTTTCTCATTGCTGGCATATAAGAAAGTTTTTGACCTTTGTATATTAATGTTGCGTCCCCTTGCTATTATCACTTATTTGCTCCAGGAGAAGTTTTTTTGGTCAATTCTTTTTTATTTTCTACGTAGACAATTATGTCATCCATTAATGAATAATGTTTTATTTCCTTCCTAATCTGCATGTCTTTATTTTTTTCTGTCTTATTGCATTAACTGGGATTTCCAGTATGATGTTGAAAAAGAGTGATGAGAAGAAGCATCCTTGCCTTATTCCTTATCTTAGCAGTAAACCTGGTGGTGTCTAACCATTAAGTATGGTGTTAGCTATAGGTTTTTTACAGATATTATTAAGCTCAGAAATACCCTTATTTCTTGTTTTCTAAGAGCTTTTTGATTTCATTGACATGTGCTGGATTTTATCAGATACTTTTCTGCATCTGTTGTTATGATCATGCGTTTTTATTAGTTGGTTTTTATCCTTGTTAAGGTTCATGCATTTCTATTTCTTTGCATATCTTGTATTCTTCTAATGCCACACATCCTGATATATATTATTGTGCAATAGGTTTTGGGGAGTTTCTTTAAATAATGTTGTACTATTTTCCTGGGAGGCAGTTAAATCATTGTGATTAATTCTGAGGTTTACTCTGATAGAGATGGAGTCTCACTCTGTCTCCAGGCTGAAGTGCAGTAGCACAATCATATGTCATTACACTCTCGAAGTCCTGGGCTCCAGTGGTCCTCCTGTCTCAGTCTCCCAAGTAGCTAGAAATACAGGCATATGCCATCAGGAGTGGAGATACACACACGCGCGCGCACACACACACACACACACACACACACACACACACACCCCTATTTCATTTTTGTAGAGGTGGGATCTCTCTATGCTGTTCAGGCTGGTCTCAAACTTCTGGCCTTAAGAGATCCTTCTGCATTGGCCTTCGAAAGTACTGGCATTGCAGGCATGATATTTTGAGTGTAGAGACAGAAAAGCCTGTCTAGGTTCAACACTATCTCATGTGTTAAGTGGTCTTTATTGTTTCTGGTAGGAACACAAACTGTTCCTGAGTTGGGTTGATCCCTGAGAGTTATTCCTCCCACTTCATTCTTCTGCTAATTTTCTTTCCTGGTCTCAGTAGTTTTCTCAAGCACGTGCACATAACAGTACAGAAAATATTTAAGGAACTGCTCTGCAGGTGTTTCTGTTTACCTTCCATCTATCTGCTATTCTGCTCAACATTCTTGTCACCTTAGCCTCCCTGACCTCTGAAACCTGTCTCCAAACTCAGCAAGAATAATGAGCTTTGTTCGGGTCCCCCAAATCTGTGCAGCAGTTTGGAAATTCACTCCATGCAGTGAGCTCACCTTACTTGTTTTTATCTCTGATGTCACTGTTCTTTGTTGCCATTTTCCCTGAAAGGATGATACTTTCCATATTTTGTTGGGAGTTCCAGGTGTTTAAGGGATGAAAGCAAATCTGAGCTGTGTTTCTGTCCCTCTCTTTCTTTCCATCGTTTTTGTTCATCACATTTTTTTCAGCACCGGGGCAAGCAGCTGCCAAATAGTAGCAGCCCAGTTTATATTTTTTTGATGATTTAATGTATTTTCTCATATAAATTGAGGAGTCTATGTATACAATGATAAAGTGAACAGAGGTCAATAAATAAGCCATTTTAAATGTAATTTTAATGTCTGGAGCTTCTATAACATAATATTTTCTCTGTATTTAATATGTGAATTACATACCTCTAAAATGGACCTTTCTGAAACAATAAATGCATGTTGTACATTCTAAAGAGACAAATGTTTGTTTCGGTATTATGCATTATTTATGGAGTACTGTATTGTTCTGTTCTTTCATTGCTGAAAAGAGATACCTGAGACTGGGTAATTTATAAGAAAAGAGATTTGGCTGAGCGCGGTGGCTCATGTCTGTAATCTCAGCACTTTGGGAAGCTGAGGCGGGTGGATTATGAGGTCAGGAGACTGAGACCCTACTGGCTAACACGGTGAAACCCTGTCTGTACTAAAAATACAAAAAAAAAAAATTAGCCAGGCTTGGTGGTGGGCGCCTGTAGTCCCACCTACTTGGGAGGCTGAGGCAGGAGAATGGCGTGAATCCGGGAGGTGGAGCTTGCGGTGAGCCGAGATCACGCCACTGCACTCCAGCCTGGGCGACAGAAAAAGGAAAAGACAGAAAACAAAGAAGAAAAGAAAAGAGGTTTAATTGGCTCACTGTTCTGTAGGCTGTACAGGAAGCACGATGGCATCTGCTTCTGGTGAGGCCTCAGGGAGCTTTTATTCATGGTGGAAGGCAAAGTGGGAGCAGGCGGTTCACAAAACGCAGAAGCAGGAGAGAGTAGGGGAGACGCTACGCACTTTTCAATGATCAGATCTCATGAGAACTCCCTGACTTTTTCATGGACAGTACAAAGGGGATGGCACTAAACCATTTATGAGAAATTCACCCCCATGATCCAGTCACCTCCCACCAGGTCCCACCTCAAACATTGTGTATTACGATTAAACATGAAATTTGGGTGGGAATGTAACACAAACCATATCAAATACTAAAATTTGTGGAATGAATAGAACAGCACAATATAGGTTTATTGTAAACTACGCATTTTATTTTCAAACCAGTTTTGCATATTTATAGCTATACTATCAGGAACTCAAGATCAGTTCAACATAATATGCTTCATTTAGCTACTTCTGTACAATTAGTCTTTTTTCTTGTAAATTTAACCTCTAAAATGAGCTGTTCCTTTGAACATTAGTAATTTTCCACATGTTTTTACTCTATTTTTTAACTAAAAGAAAGGAAATAGTTTCCTTAAACAGACTTGAATTAAGGTTTTTTGTTGGTGTTTTTGATGTAGAAAACACTGAAATCACGATGATTTCACTTTTAGAAAATAAACAAGAAAAAGGGATTCTTAGTTTTCTTCAAAAAAATTCGTGAAGCTAACATGAAAACCGATAACTGCTTATTTATATTTTATTCTAAGGTACACATTGATTGAAGGTTAACCGTTTATACCTATTTCTAACAACAATAAAAATATATAAATTTACTCATCAAACTTCATCTCCAAATTAGTATTTATCTTGTGGATCACTTTAAAGCATTTGAAAGTATGTGACAAATTCAAAAACAAATATATTTACTGCCAATTACCTTTCTTGTTTTTAACTTCTTCTTAACAATGAGACTATAATAAAAATTAATATATTTTGTATATCACAGATCATACATATTTATAAATATTGTGTTTACCTTTAGTTTTATTTTGCATTAATTTTAGGGCCTAGAATAATTGAGTGGCACCTGCATGGGGCATCAGATTGTCCTTGGTTCTATTTTCTTCCATTTTTAATTTGTTCATCTGACATTTATTTGTTAATTTATTCAAGACATATTAAGCATTTATTAATGTGATTCCTGACCTCTATATATTTACCATTGTATTAGTCCATTTTCGCACCGCTATAAAAATACTGCCAGACATTGGGTAATTTATAAATAAAAGACGTTTAATTGACTCACAGTTCCACATGCATGGGGAGGCCTCAGGAAACTTACAATTATGGTGAAGGCAAATGGGAAGCAGGCACCTTTTTCACAAGGTGGCAGCCGGGGGAGAGAGAGAGGGAGCTACAGAGAGCGAGTGAGCGAGCACCGGGGAAACTGCCACTTGTAGACCCATCAGATCTCGTGAGAACTCCCTCACTATCATGACAACAGCGTGGGGGAAACCACCCCCATGATCCAGTCACCTCCCACCAGGTCCATCCCTTGACATGTGGGAATTACAGTTTGAGATGAGATTTGGGTGAGGATTGAGAGACAGACCATATCAACCATCTATTAAGGTGACTAGGTCGTAAAGTAATGTTTACATGACAGTATAGTGGTTACACTACAGGGTAAACATCATATCACTCACTGTGTCGTATATATGGGATAATGGGATGTGGTACAATGGAAACATAAGAGGGGTACACCAGGACATTTGAGGTGGGTAGTCTAGACAAAAAGCTGGCAAACAACAGTCTCATGCCAAATCTTGCCTGCTGCATGTTTTTATAAATTACTTTTGCTTGAAACGCAGCAACACTGCTTTCTTCCCATTTTGTCTGGTTGCTCTCTCTGTACAAAGCAGAGTTGAGTAGTTGCAGCATAGACCATGTGACCCAGAAAGGCTAAAATATTTTTCTGGCCCCTTTATGAAAAATAGTTTACTGATCCTTTATGTAGACCATTTATTCATACTTTATCAGTAAAAGCAAAGAGGTCTTAGTAGTACTGGGAAAGACAGCAGAATGAAGTAAAGGTAGTGTTAAAGAAGTTCTGGAGGCCTGAGGTGACTCAAAGATTTAGAATTTTCTGTAATGGAGAGTTGTCCTGAGCACAACCAATGTCTTCATTCAAACGCCGTTTCCTCCAAAAAGCTTTTCTTGGATTTTCCCAGCCGGAGTTAGTTACTTCCTGCTCCAATCATTATATTTATGTTATTACAGTGCCTACTGTAGGTGGCTACATGATTTAAGAGCAAGGACCATTCTTTTTCATCTTTGAATCATCTTCGAAAAATATATTCTAGTAATAGCACTTCAGGGCTGAACATTAAATACACACATACATGCATTTAAAAAGTAACCACCAGCTTGATTCCTGTAATTTAAAAGCCCAATCATGTTTCTTGCAAGAATGTTCTTAAAATTGCACATCTGGCCAATCAACAAATCTTTTCAGCTGGCTTTTCAGCTATAGAGCATGAGACATTGGGCATTAACAGCTTAGCAAATGGCAGATTACTATTGTATCGAACATTTTAGTAATTATATATTTTAAATAATAAAATAGCTTTCAAAATGCGGTCATAGTTAACCGCCAGATAAGTGGTATAGTTTGTACATAACTTATTCATGGGATTTAGAAGGCAAAGAGAACCTCATAGGTCTTTTTAAACTCCTGTGTTATTTATTTTCAGTGCTCTGCCCCCCATTTCGTAAAGGAAAGGAGTCTTAATAACTTCTGGGTCGGTGGGTAAGATTTGTGATTTTTATTCCAAAATTGGAAAATTGTCTGTTTTCGATATAGCTGTCTCTTCAGTTTTAAAAATGATGTGTTATGATATTAATAAGGCAAACCGGCAAAATATGTTAGAGTAATTAATAATTCATTACATTAGTATGTTTATGTTGGGAAGACATGTTCCAGAATTAGGACTTATGGAAGAGAGAAGACTCCAATGCCCATATATATTCAATGCAGAGTTAAAATATATTTTTGGAAAAAATATTTTGTTGGTTATTTGTTTCTGAAATTATTTGTGTTATCATTCCTAATGTTATGTCCAAATATTTATTATAAGTAATTTGGCTTAAAAGTGAAAATGCACAGTTTGAAGGTTTGAATGTTAAGAATATAAATGATTCATGCTTAGTTTCTGGGTTTTCTTTTCTACTTGCTTAATCATATTCTTTCTAATTCTTGTCCTTATCTCAGCTGGGCACCCTGAAGTAAAGTTTGCAGTACAGAGTTGCAAAATAAGTCCTTCTTAAAATTTAATTGTGTTTGTACTAGCCTACAGTCAGAACTTTTCAAATAATTATATGGTGGTTTTTAAAAATAGGCAGCATTGAATATGTAATACTTTTCAAACTTGGGTTTTTCTTTTCTTGGATAAAAATTAAAATCAGGTGATGCCATTCCATCTATTAATAAAAAGGTTTTAACACCTGATAAGAAACTCCTTTAAATAACTTAGGTCTCTGAAGTTGAAGCCTAATTTTGAAATGCCAGAGCAGAGATAGCCAGTAGAGGTCATAAAAGATACCCCTGTCACATTACACCATTGTGAGAACCATCAGACTCCCTCATCTGCACAATTTTAAATATTGTGAGAAGTTACAAAAGAAATGAGTTCTGTAAATGGATGACTCAGTCCTACATGATTCTGAAGCTGAAGCACAGAGGAACTATTACATATGTAAATCCAGAGACACTGAAGAAGAGGGAAATGAATGCACAGTGGACCTCTTTTCTCAGCCCAAACCTCAGCAAACCAAGGAAGCTTGAGAGCTAGAAACTTGGCTACGTAGACACATCCAGGCTGACCTATTCTTTCTAACAGTGATGATTGTTCTTGGCTTCAACCCGTGTACTCACTAGTTCTGTAGGACAGGAGACTAAGACCATAGCGGTGCAGCCAGATTGCTTGGGTTGGAAATGAATGTGAGCTTTGACATTTACTATCAATGCAAACTCAGACAAGTAATTGAACACCTTTAGGTCTCAGTTTCATCATCTTTAAAATGAGGAACAAGGATCACACCTATGTCATGGGTTGTCTTGAAAATAAATGAGTCAAAATATGAAAATAGCTTAGGACTTGGACCATTCAGAGTGGTATTTCTGTTGTTGGTGTTCTTAATATTATGCATTGTGTCCCAATTTAAATGTACTAATTGTACGATTTTCCTCGGGTGGAAGAACATTTTGTAGATTAGATCTGCCGATATCCCATTAGCTTCAAATTAATCTAATCATTGCTATTATCATTAGGAAGTCTTAGTATAATAACAGACTAAACAACAGACGAAAATACTTTAACTTTGTCCTTACAAACATAATTATTAACTTTTCCAGGCACCTTGAATGGTACCAATTTGAGAGACTAATGATAAACTGATAGCAATAATATGCAATTCAGAAAAGACATTATTAGATATAAATTGAAGTACAGACAGATAATTTTGCTCTGATTTGGGGGGAATGGTAAGTAGTTGTTTATGCTACAAATTAATGTGTTCATATCACCAACCATAGTGGATCCACTATCGCTACAATATAAAACTTCATATCATCATCATATTTGGAAACATGATCTTTTATTTCCCTAATTTTAAAACCCGGAATGCAGGCTGGAACAAATCTTAAAGATGCAGGAATTAACACATTGTGATTAATAAAACTGTCGAAAACAAACAATTTTTTAAATTCCTGCTTGAGGTGAATTTAAGGATATATTTGATTTTTTGACAAATCATTATAGCTAAAAAAGATGAAAACTTAGTTATTGCTTCCAAAATATCATACTATACGTGCATATGCTGTTTAATAAGTAACTAGAGGAAGAATCTGTAACAAGACATGGACTTTGTATTTAGTGTTAGTTTAGTTTCTATGTGGACTAAAATGGAACTATGGAAATGGAATCCAGCAATCCCATTTCTGGGTATATATCTAAAGGAAGTAAAGTCAGGATACAGATGAGATATCTGCACTCCCATTTCAACATTGTTTACAATAGACAGGATATGAAAACATACTAAAAGTCTGTTGAATGAATGGACAAAAAAATTGTGTGTGTGTACACAAAATGGAATATTATTCAGCCATAAGACAGAAGCAAGTGCTGCCATTTGTGATAACATGTATGAATCTGGAGGTCATTCTGCTAAGTGAAATAATTCAGAACCAAGAAGACAAATACTGCGTGATCTTACTTATATATGGAATCTATATCGTTATATTCATAGAAATAGAGAGTAGAAGGGTGGTTACCTGTGGATGGAGAGGCAGGGAAAGTGGGTAGATACTGGTCCAAGGATACAAAATTTTAGTTATTCAAGATTGGTAAGTAATGGAGCTCTAGATATCTGTTTGTTTACTTATTTAGAGACAGGGTCTTGCTCTGTTGTCCAGACTGGAGTGCAGTGGCATGTCTTGGCTCACTGCGACCCAGGCCTCCTGGACTCAAGCGATCCTCCTGCCTCTCACCTCCTGAGTAGCTGGGATTACAGGTGCAAGCTACTATGCCCAGCGATATGTATATTTATTTTGTGTGTGTGTGTGTGTGTGTGTGTGTGTTTGTAGAGATGAGGTTTTACCATGTTACTCAGGCTGGTGTTGAACTCCTGAGCTCAAGCAATTCACTTGCTTAAGCCTCCCAAAATGCTGGGATTACAGGCATGAGCCACTGCACCTGGCCAATTGTGAACCTCTAGTGTACAACATTGTAACTCTAGTTAACAATACTTTATTTTATACTTGAAATTTTCTACGAAAGTAGAACTTACATGTTCTCACCACAAACACACACACACACACACACACACACACACACAAAAGAAAATCACTGAGGTGATAGATGCGTTAACTAGCTTTATCATAGTGATTTATTTCACCACATATGAGGATATCAAATCCTCAACCTGTATACCTTAAATCTATATGTTTAATTGTCAAATATTTTTCTTTAAATAAAATAAAGACATAATGCAATAGTAATAATCCTGCATGATGTTGGCATTTTCGCTCATCCCCTCACAAAAATTCTTTTAGGTTAACCTTTCTGCTGTTCTGTGACAGTATAGTACCTTCATATTTCCCCATAACTTCAGCCTAGGGTCACATCAAAATTTATTGCTTTTGGACAAAGGTAATTATTTATAAGACCCATAAAGGAAAGTGTAGTTAAAACTTACATTTTAAAGTAAGTTATGAAGTTCAAAACAGAGCAAAGAGCAATTTCCTGATTATAAATCTTGGTGGAATTTCAGGTTTTAAATTTCATTTAGAAAGGCATCAGCCCAATTTATCGTGCTGTTGTTTCTTTTGCTAACCTCAGAGGTTAGAAACGACCTTAGGTCTTATTTTTTTAAGCAATCAAACGAAGTAGAGTATAAAGTCAGGGGTAGGATTAGACTGAGAAAACCATGTATTCAAGTGTGGGATATAACCACCACAGAGATTTCTGCCTATGAGCATGGACTGAATTTATTTAAAAATCAGTCCGGACTGGGGGCGGTGGCTCACGCCTGTAGTCCCAGCATTTTGGGAGGCCGAGGTGGGCGGATAACCTGAGATCAGGAGTTGGAGACTAGCTTGGCCAACATGGTGAATCCCCCGTCTCTACTAAAAATACAACAATTAGCTGGGTGTGGTGGCGGGGGTGCCTGTAGTCCCAGCTACTTGGGAGCCTGAGGCAGAAGAATCGCTTGAACCTGGGAGGCGGAGGTTGTAGTGAGCTGAGATCGTGCCACTGCACTCCTGCCTGGGCGACAGAGTGAGACTCCATCTCAAATAAATAAATAATCCAGGTTGCTCAGTGGGTCACGGTTGAAATTTTTCTTGAAGTATTTATAAACTCTAGGTATCTTTAAGAGAGCTAAGATCCGCATATATAGGGATAGTATTTATTTTAACAATAATCTTCTAATTATTTTTCATTATCATCTCTTTTTTATGTTTATAACCTGTCTCAACCACTATCCCTTTGATTACAGAGACCAAGTTTTATTCATTCTAAAATGGCAACACAATGCCCTAAGCATTGTGAAAATTAACAAAAATTGAATCATGACCGTAATTCAAAATATCGCGATTTTACTATTCTGGAATCATTAGATTTTTAAGTATCTTTGTGGTATAAACAGCACATAAATCCACAGCATTTGGCTTCAGAAAAAGAGTGTTATATTTTTGTTAGAGTTTGGTGCTTCATAAAGTAGGATAAGAGTATTTTATCACTATATTTTTAAAGGCCAACAGTTTAAATGCATTTCTCTGGAAGTTCATTTGTTGCGGTGCAACGAGCTTTCATGACAACATGAGTCCAGGATTCAATGATTGTTGTGATCTCCCACATTTCGTGCACTGGATTTTTCCAGTCCTGCATCACGAGATGAAGCTTTGAAAAGTGTGTCATGCACTGGATCCTATTATGGGGAGGGGGAAGGGGGAGGGATTGCGTTGGGAGTTATACCTGATGTAAATGACGAATTGATGGGTGCTGACGAGTTGATGGGTGCAGCACACCAACATGGCACAAGTATACATATGTAACAAACCTGCACGTCGTGCACATGTACCCTAGAACTTAAAGTATAATCATAAAAATAAAAATTAAAATTAAAAAAAAGTGTGTCATGAAAAGCTCTGTATGAGTTCAATTTATTCATCCGCTTCTCTAGGAGCTAAATAACTTTCCTAAGTTAGTGTAATGGGTTTCTTCATTCTTCATCAGTTATACATGCCAGATAATCCTGAGAACTTAGTTTAGGAATTGATACCCTCTCCAAATGTTTTACATTACTCTCAGCTCTTCCTCCTTTTCAAAGAATGGTTTCAGAATATTTATTGGAAACTTTCAAGTTTGTATTTATATCATACCTGCTTCAAGCACTTTGAATATTGAAGATAATACTATAACATTGACATATATGTATGTCTCTCTCTATGTCTCTAGGATCATTGCTATATATAAACTGATCATTGCTACTCTCATTAAGGATTCTTACTACTATATAAATATATATATTTGTGTGCATATATATGTATGTGTTTGTATATAAACACACATATATACAAACATATTTCTAGGGTTTATTCTTATAGAATATTTTAGTACCTAATGAATGCTAAAATAGTTCTTTTTATGAAATAAGGCTGTAGAGCTACTACCTCACTCCCCCAAACATGTAGATATCAACAGTGATTCCAGAATTTATTTCTCTCAAGCAGCATAAAATTATAATTAAATGTGCCCTAGTTTTGTTGTCGTGTTTCTCAGAAACTTACACTGTAATTCAATTCTTTTTTCTTTTTTTTTTTTTTTGAAAATTCTACCAGGAAGATATGTCCTTGTCTCTCTCTCAGGGTATTGAGAAAATAACTTACACTCTCCTTCGCAATTCCAAAGACTGATAAATATGTTTTGGTTTATCTACAGAAAAAAGTCAGGCAAATAGTTGTGCTGATAAGATATAATTGACATATTATTTCTGATTTGCTTTCATAGCCTTCAACCTGCTGTTTGTTAAGCAGACAAAAGATTCTTAGGTTGAAAGGACACTAATGTTTTTGTGATTCACTGCATCTGGTCACCAATTGCCATCATAAAATAAAGAATATTAATTCACTTGCAGGACAGATTTTTAAAGACCTTGCATGTGAGTTTCATCATCCTGCAAGCCTCTGATTGTGAGTAATTGATGAAAACAGCAATGTGAAAATTGCCAACAACAGAAAAGGCATTTATTACTGTACCCACTGCCAGCATTCCTTTTATGCCCTACAGACATTTCAGTAATAGGATGCTTCATGAGATTTGGATGCAACCATAGTATTTGTTAGGACATTTGAAAGGCAGGTGGATGCTTGGCAAAAACATCAGAAGCTGCGTGGTTATAAGATATTCAGAGATAAGACTTAAAATCTGAGAAGGGCATATGTTTGCTCAGTTGCCAGAATCAGTTTCTTGTTCAAGCTTAGGTACCAGAGCCTAATTCTGCAAGGCTTACATGCTGCCCAGGATGTCGGATGACGTTCATTTCTTCCTCAAAGCCCTTCATTAGGATTACTTGCGTTTTTGAAGTTTAAATTCACTAAAAATGAAAGTGAAAACATAACTTTTGCAATGCAAATGATCAACACTTAATAGTCATTTTTGAATTTCTTCTATTTAATTTCAGAATGACCATATGACTTTTGTCACCCTTAATTTACAGTTAGTAAAGATTTCTACACAGACATTAGAACAACAGAAGAAGAAAATATATACGCATCTTCTCTTTTTGGGTTGGTTGTATTAAATTCTATAAAGATGATGAATAGGGTATGAAAAGCTCCAAGATGCTTTTAGCAAAGCCACAAGGAAAGTATTACTTTTTAAAATATAGTAATGCAAATACCTAATGTCTATTGAACATTTGTTTTGTGGCAGACGTAGTGATAAGAGCTTTAATGCCATTTATTCCCCCTCCTAAAAATGTAAATGATATTTCACAAATAGCTTGACTAGAATCACTTAGTGCTGGCGTTAGGAACTAAAATGAGGTGACCTGGTGTCAAAGCCAGCTCTCCTAACCACAATCCATATGTCATAGAGCTTTGGAACAACATGAGATATTTGGAAGCAGATGCTATTTTCTTTGAACATGTTTCTCAGAGAAAAACCATTCACTATAGTAATGTTCATAGAATTCAAATTAGGAAAGTAATGTCAACAACTGATATTAGATTTTTAAAGTCAGGTAATCATATAACATACACTAACTGAAACACAGAAGAAAATGGACTGAAATAAATCATTTTAAGTTATTAGTCCCACTAGTTGGTTACATCCTGCTTTTAATAAGAAGAATCTGTGTTGCTGAGCTGTGCTTGAGCGCTTGTCCTTTTTAAACTGTGGATGTTGTGTTTTTTTCTCTGCTGAAATCTTGATTCCCTAGTTAAAATATCACATATCTTTTTCTACTCCTATATACTCTGCTAAACAGCAGTTAAATTCATGCAATTGAATTAAACAAATATTGGTATTTCTTTCATTTTTTTAACACACACTTCTAAGCACAAGATGAGTAAAATATGGTACCTCATTTCAAGTAATCTAACATAATTATAGAGATTCCCCTTCCACCTGCTTCAGCAAACTGCGTTTGTGATTGGCTCAGTTCAGCAGGCTTGTTTTGTACATTTGCATCTTCAGTCATTGACTCAGCCTTTTGTGTGCTCAATGCAGTGGGAAAATGTTTTAATTCTAAGTTCAAATAGTATTTAAAAGATGAGTGTTTTATGCTATAAAGAATAATGACTTTAGACTTTCAGAATTTGGGAAGCTAACGTGGAACCATTTAGTCCCCATTTCCCATTGTACATCTAAGTATGAAAATATAGCACTTAGCTCTTCAGATAGCTTTAACATAGTTGGAGTGAATTTTGATTATGTTAAAATTTTCTTGCTGTGTCTGACACAGTAGAATAGGGAAGACAGTATTTCTGCAACTAAGTGTCTAAGCCACTGGTTCTCTAACTTTTTCCCTCCTCTCCTCTCACTGAAAGTTCCTTTTATCCTTCAAGTTAGGGATTGGGATAGAATGGGTCTAAGTGCTGCTGATGATATGTGACTAGATTAAAGGAGAACGTAAAATTGAGTCCATGAATATTTACCAAGTATCTACTTTCATTTAGACATTTTTTCCAGATTCTAAGTGGGATAAGAATTACCAGAGATACTACTTGAACATCAAGGAACATATCTTTTAATCAGTTGAAGGATATAAGCCTGCGAAAAAATAAAAGTAGCCCGTTTTAATGAGCAAACACAATGTTCCAGGTGCTGGTCTAAATGCTATATAAGTAGCATTCCATTGAATTATTACCACAACTAGACAAAAGAGTTATTACCCTTATTATTTCCATTTACAGATAGGAGGCATGCACAGAGAGGTTAGACAACTCACCTAAAGATCACAGCCAGTAAATTGTGGTGCTTAAATTATAATAGAAATTGATACTGGAAGAGATACCACCTGTACATAATTAGTTGCATACAGCTACAGACAAAATACACCAGTATGCAGTTTCCAGATAACATCTACAGATGGCATACATTTGTAGAAATCCAGGGTGGAATAAGAAAAGAAGAAAAATATGCAAAAAGGGCACGTATTATGGGATGCTAATAATGTGCCAGGTTTTTGTGTGAAACTAATAAATTTTCAAAATAATACCATGGGGTAAGTATAACTGTCCCTATTTAAGAATTCTTACAAAGGAAACTCCATTAGTTTTTTCTATTGTTCCTTCAAGAATTTGTTTTAAATTTTTGGTTTAAAAGACACCAGTCTTATAGTTCTATATGTCAGAATTCCAAGGCTAAAATCAAGCTGTTGGCAGAACTGCATTTCTTCCTGGACATCCTAGGGGAGGATCTGTTTCCTTGTTCATTTGTGTTTTTGGCAGAATCTAGTTCCTTGAGATTATAAGACTGAGATTCCTGTTTTCTTGCTGGCTGTCAGCTGAAACCCATTTCTATCTTCTAGAGACTGTCACATCCCTTGGCTCATGACTCTTTCCTCCACCTTCAAATTCTGAAAAAGCAAGTCAAATTCTTCTCCTGTTGCATCTCTCAGACTCACTCTTCTACCTTGTCTTACACTTTCAAGGACACTTGTGATTACCTTGGGCCCATGCATGTGAATAATGCAGGATAATCTCCCCATCTCAAATTCATCTAATTAGAAACCATGATTTCACTATTGACCTTAATTTTCTTTTGTCCTCTAATATAAATTCAAGGCTTCCAGGGATCAGTACATAGACTTCTTGGGAGGACCATTATTATGCCTAACTCAGAGACCCAGTCAGGTTAAACAACCTAGTGAAGGTATGACATGTATGAATGATAAAACTCTGTTGAAACTCTACTCCAGAGCTCATATTCTTTCCATTACGTTATTTCTAACTGGATAAGATTGCACTGAGTAACACAAATGGGGAAGAGATTAATATTTATTAGGTGCCTCATAAGGGTGCTTTATCTCCCTTTTTCCTGATAGCGTTAATGTGGAAAACATAATATTGCCCATTTCACATGAGGAAACAAATTCAGGTAATTTAACTTTCTTGAAATCACAGAAACAGACAAATCAAAAATTGGAAATAACATCTGTCTGAATCCAAAGTCTGTCAACCTCAGAATTTAAACTGGGTATTGAAGTATAGGTAGAATATAGATAAGCAAAGAGACTGTAATAGATCAATAATAAGGCATGGAGAAAATGGTAATAGAAAAAGTGAGAAGGGGATGGAGTAGTATGACAGTGACTGGATTTTGAATTTCTTGAGTACAACTTTGAGGCTACTTAAGCTGGTTTCTAAGATATATGAAAGGATTTTTATCCTGCTTATTTACTTAGTTGGTTAATTTTAGCAAATATTTTGGTATAATAATATGTCCAGTGATTTCAGTAAATGAATAATAAGCTCATCATTTGAAAATGCTTGTGTATTTAAAATTTAATACATTTAATATATTTAATTTTTTAAGCAATTATCAAGATATCCTATTGTCTCCGGGGAGAAGCCAAAGATAAATTATTTTTCCTGGTATCTTTTTTTTTTCTTTTAACATTTGGAGATCACATTTCATAGACTTAGTAATAGTCACCATGATGGGTTAAACATTTTGTGAATTAGGAATTTTAAATTTTCTTCTCCCATTCATTGTTCGTGTGTCACTCTACCCTCCCTTTTGATCCAAGGGCCCAGGAGAGATCCCAAGATGTGAAATGGCTGAGTTGTCATTTCTGAGTTCTGAATACCAACCGTCCTTAGCCAGAAATCCCCAAGTGCTACTGATTCTGTTGAGTCATGGTTTGTTAACCTCCTAAGAAGTCAGGGATGATCAGTTGTTGACACCCTAACCTAAAATATATGTTCATGCCTCAATGTTTGATTGGTGTTGTTTTTGAAAAGAGGATTTCTAAATTGTAGATAATTATTGACTCAATCCAAAGAAATATATTTACTTTAAGGTACATTTTAATTGTAAGAGGAAAGTCATGATAAAAACACACAACTCTTTAACCTTAACAACATTTTTTTTCATATTTGCTAGGCCATTCAATTGTTGCCCAAATGCATTCATATATTTATAGTTGAAATTATGACAGATGAAAGCATGCATTCTTATTCATCTCTTAATATTCTATTTTAAGTTAATCTAGTTGTTTTCACATAGCAATTTTATACAACATTTTAATGAGTATATTATTGTCCATCGGGGGGCACAAACTACCTAAATGGTAAAATGCACCTTCTATTTTTTAGCGTATGTATGATGTTTCCATAAATGCATTTCTAGAGAGAGCATTTTAGGTAAAGGAACAGGCAATCTAGAAAAATTAATTTTGAGCAGAGGGGTTTTGGGAAGTACCCTCTAAATGTAGCTGCTGTCACAGTAGTATTTATTAATAATCAGGAATTTTCTACATTGTTTTCATACGCATACTTGCTCTCTTGAGTACATTCTTCAGATTTGATCCTAAACAAAATTTTGAAAAGTAAATCAGGTAAGAACCCCATATAAAAGTTTAGTTTCCAGTTAGAACAAAGCAAAATAAACAAAACTCATCTCTCTTAAATATGGACTTCTCGCTTCTTCATGTTTACTATATGGCCTCTCCTGTTTCTTCTTTACTTTGAGAATGCCAAGCTCTCCCCGTAAGGCCTTTCTACTTATTCTTTCTTCTGCCTGGAATATTATTTCACTGGTCTCTCTTCTCTGAGAGCTAAACTCAAGTGGTTGTTTCCTCAGAGGCCTTTCCTGAAGCCTCTATTAAATGACCTTACTGCAGCTATTTTTCTTTTCTCTTTTTTTTTTTTTTTTTTTGAGATGGAGTTTTTGCTCTATTGCCCAGGCTGTAGTGCAATGGCTGAATGTTGGCTCAATGCAACCTCCGCCTCCTGGGTTCAAGCAATTCTCCTGCCTCACCTTCCCAAGTAGTTGAGATTATAGGCGCCTGCCACCACGCCTGGTTAATTTGAGTATTTTTAATAGAGATGAGCTTTCACTATATTGCCCAGGCTGGTCTCAAACTCTTGACCTCAGGCGATCCACCCACCTCGGCCTCCCAAAGTGCTAACATTACGAGCATGAACCACTGTGCCCAGCCTTACTGCAGCTATTTTTCTATGACAGTAACCCTTCAACTCTTTTATTTTCTTCAAACACTAAACAGTGTCTAAAATGGCCTTCAGAAACGTTAGATCTCGGCTGCCAGAATATAAGCACATGCAATATTGTATTCCAGCAATACAGTGCATATTATTGTTTTCCTTGTTGTCTTGTGGTTCTGGAGGTTAGAGGTCTGATTTCAAGGCACCAGCAAGGTTGGTTCCTGTTGAAGACTGCAAGGAAGATCTGTTTCAGACTTCTAGCTCCTGGTAGCCTCAGGTGTTCCTCGCCTTGTACATGGCATTCTCCCTAATCTCTGCCTTGAAGTTCACATGCCATTCTTGCTGTGTGCAAATTTCCCCTTTTTAGAAATACATCAGTCATGCTAGATTAGGGCTAAAGTGTGACCTCTAATAGGTCCTCCTGTATGATCTCATCCTAACTTGAAAGAGTACACATGCAGGTATCCTATTTCTAACACGTACATTGTTGGGAGACAATTTAATCAATATCACCACAAATGCTTCATGAATTTCCTGTGACCTATAGCAGGAGCAGAGAGCAATTGGTTGATTTAACCAAAAGCCATAGATAAAAGGGGTTTTCCCAAGACAACTGTTTAAAATGTTGAGCTATTTTAAGTGAAAATGCAATATTTTGGAATGGGTTCTCAAGGTAGGTTTTGCCATTATGCATATTTGGCTACTAAAATTATTATGAATTATATGATATGTAATTGTTCTGGTCCTTGTTTTATTATTAACAAATATTTTAAAGATGGTGTTGTTGTATCATACCCTGTAAAAATTTTAAGAAAGGGATAGAATTATAAATAAATTAATATTTTTATCAATTTTTATAGTTATAATTGATACAAAATAATTGTACTTGCTTATGGGGTATAGTGTGATGTTGCAATGTGTATGTTCATTGTCTGATGATCAAATCAGGTTAATGATCATATTCAGCACTTTAAGCATTTATCATCTCTGGTGGTGATAACATTCAAAATCTTCTATCTTGAAGTATACACTACATTGTTGCATGCTATAGTCACCCTAATGTGTAATAGAATAGCAATACTAGTATTTACAGAGGTTTGGAAAATAAATGTAACTAAACTTTAAACTTGATTTAAATTCTAACAGAAAAGTAACTCTGTGAGTATTTAAGAAAATATATAATTTTATCATAATAAAATAAAGATTGAACTCGTAATTTTTTTCACATTGGGGACTTTACAGTGAGTAACTTTCAGTTAGTAAATCTTCTCTGACATCCCAAGAGAGCTGTAGAGACTTTTTTTGTCTCTTTTTCCTCCTGTCTCCCTTCCCTCCTTCCTTTCCTCATTTTTTTCTTTCTTTATTCTTTTCTCTTTTTCTTCCTTCTCTCCTTCAATTCATATTTATTAAGCATCTACTATCTGCTAGATACTCTTCTAGATTCTGAGGACAGAAATCCTTGCTCTTGTGGAAACTGCCTTCTAGTGAGCTAAACAAATAACAAATACACAAACAGGTAAAACTATTAGTACATTAATAATACCTGCTGGGAAGAAAAGTAAAGCAGGAGAGTGGTATAGGAAGACTTCAGGCAAAAGGATAGCAAATTAAATAGAACAGAGAGCAGGACTCAAGAGATCTGGTGTAATCTAAGTAAGAATTAAGGAGTGGGTGAACCGAAGTGTGAGGATGTGTAGGGAAAAGCATTACAGGTCGAAGGATTAGTGACTGCAAAGACTTGGAGGCTGGGCATCTTATCCTGTTGTAGGAATAGCAAGTGCCGGAAGCTTAGAATGATGAGAAAAATAGGAAAGCACACAGTGGAGTGATCAGATCTGAATGTACAGGACCACTCTGTTTACTCTGCTGAAAAAACGATGAAAGGGCATGAGGTCGATTGCAGCAGACTAGTTAGGAAAACACTGCTATTATCCAGGTGAAGGAATAACCTAGTAAGGTAAGAAATAGACACTTTCTGAATATTTGAATGATAGAGCTGAAAATACATTAGTGAATTTTGTGTGAGGTGTAACAAAGAGGAGCAAGGATGATTCCAGGTTTGAGGCTTGAAGAATTGAAAGAATGAAGTTGTCATCACCTGAGGAGCGTGCGGCAAGAGCACCTCTGAGTGGTTCCTTTTGGACACATGAAAGTGGACATGGCATAACGTCGTGTCCATTATTTATAACTGCATTGTTTCCATTGCCAAATGTATCATCAGTAGTTTAATTTTTTTTTTTTTTTGAGACGGAGTCTCACGCTGTTGCCCAGGCTGGAGTGCAGTGGCGCGATCTCAGCTCACTGCAAGCTCCGCCTCCCGGGTTCCCGCCATTCTCCTGCCTCAGCCTCCTGAGTAGCTGGGACTACAGGCGCCCGCCACCGCACCCGGCTAATTTTTTGTATTTTTAGTAGAGACGGGGTTTCACTGTGGTCTCGATCTCCTGACCTTGTGATCCGCCTGCCTCGGCCTCCCAAAGTGCTGGGATTACAGGCTTGAGCCACCGCGCCCGGCCAGTAGTTTAATTTTTTAAAAATTAGATTAGAAATTATTCAGGGACATTGGCTTTGTGTTTTCACCTATGATTCAAATTCATTAGAAAGTAAGGAGTAAATAATTCTACAGTTGAAATCCAAAGCCTGATTCTTATTAGGATAAGAATATTTTATGTATGATGTTAGGATTTTATGGCTAAGTTTTTAAAATTAATTTTGACTTAGGTTTTCATTATTTCAGTAACATACAAGTATACCTAAAGCAGACTATAGTCTGAATATTTGCGTTTGTAAGATGCATTGATAGATTATAATATTCATGAATGCAGTATGTGTTGACAACAGAAAGACACGTTTTGGAACCAGTCTTTACCTTTCTGGTTTTGTTTTCACTATCTGATTAAAGAGTTAGAAGTAATGCTAATATTAATTGGCAACTGTTCAGAATCTAAATTCAGAAAATTCCCAAGAAGAATAAATGTACACTTTTCCTGAGCATATTTCAATAATTAAATGATTTTTCTTTGCTATTAAAATTATAACTTCATGGTCAATGATTATTAAATATTCACTATAATATCAACTTTATTTTACAAAATAGTAAAACAAAATCAAAATATATCCCCCTTTTAATATTAGCTGTCAAATACGCATATTGATGCATATATAGTTATGCTAAATTTGTAATATTTAATGTTTTCTCTGGGAAACTTAATCATGAGCTCCCCCTTTTCTCACTGTCAGTGCCCACGGTGCAGGCCCCCATCTTGCCTTCCTGTTCATGAGGGAAGCCAGGAGAGTACAGATTTCTGGAGGTACAGGGAAAAATCTATCTATCTCTTCACTCAAGTAAGAAAATTAGACTGTGGAGGAAGACTGAACACAAAAGGAAGATCAAAATCCCTTTAAATTTTAAAGATATGTAAACATTTACAAACCTCATTAGTTTAAAAATTATTGAAAATAATTAAGTGACACACAATAGTTTCCTGAATAACAGCCCCACTACATAAATTTTTTTTAAGTTTTGAACAACTAAAATAAATTTTATATATAGACATATAATGGTTCATATGTTTTCTTCAATTGATTTAGTTCATTTTTACTTTGTTTCTAGTATTTTAATTTTTAAAGTATGTATTTAGTATTTAATACTTATTTGGAGACTCACTTTATCAAAACATACATGTAAGTCATTTTTTTTTTGTGCTGGTTTTGGTACTATTTATAGGCTTAGTATACAGAATTTCCATTTTAGAAAAAATGTGGTTTTCTGTATTCCTCATAAACCCCAAACTTTTAATTGAAGATGTTAGCAAACCAGAAATTCCAGTGGAGAAAGAAAGAGAGAAAGAGAGAAAGGGAGAAAAGAAGGGAGAAAAAGAAAGGAAAGAAGAGGAGAGGAGGGGAAAGGGAGAGAAGAGAAGAGAAGAGAAGAGAAGAGAACAGAAGAGAACAGAAGAGAACAGAAAGGAAGGGAAGGAAAAGAAAGAAAGAAAAAAGAAAAGGAAAGACAGAAAGAAAGACAGAAAGACAGAAAAGAAAGGGAGAAAGAAAGAAAGAAAGAAAGAGAAAGAAAGAAAGAAAGAAAGAAAGAAAGAAAGAAAGAAAGAAAGAAAGAAAGAAAAAGAAAGAAAAGAATGAAAGAAAGGAAGAAAGGAAAGAAGGAAGGAATGAAGGAAGGAGGGAAAAGAAAAGAGAAAGGAAGGAGAGGAGGAAAGAGAAAGAAAGGAAGGAAGGAAGGAAGGAAGGAGGGAAAAGAAAAGAGAAAGGAAGGAGAGGAGGAAAGAGAAAGAAAGAGAAAAAGAGAGAAGAAAAAGTGAAAAGAAAAGAAGGAAGGAAAGAAGAAAGGGAGGGAGGGGGGAGGGAGAGAGGAAGGAAGGAAGACAGGGAGGGAGGGAGGCAGGCTGCCTGGCTGGCTGGAAGGCTCTAATCTTGCTGTTTCACATTTATCAGAATGGCTAAAACGATAAGCACATATAATTCTGGTGAGGATGTGGAGACACTTTATCTCTCATGCTTTGCTGGTTAGTTTGTAAAATGGCATAGTCACTTTGGATAAACAGTTTGGTAGTTCCTTAAAAAATAAATTGCACTCCTGGGGATTTTCCTGGAGAAATAGAAACAGCATTCATACAAAACCTGTACACAAATGGCTAGAGCAGCTTTATCTGTAAGAGACCAAACTGGAAGCATCGCTGGCATGCTTCAAGGGGTGAGTAGTTCAACACCCTATGCTACATCCAGATGATGGATTGGTATTCACAATAAAAAGGAACAGTACTTGAAATACTTTTGATGACTCTCCATAAAATTATGCTGAGTAAAAAAGGCAATCACAAAAGGTTACATAGTGTATGATTCTAATTATATAACACTCCTAAATGACAACATTCTAGAAAGGGAGGACAGATTATTGGTTGCTTAGTATTAAGGATAGGAAGGGATTGGATGAGGCTATAAAAGGGTAATGTGAGAGATTCTTATTGTGATGGAAATATTCCTTATCTTGACTCTATTACTGTCAGTATCTTGTTTTTTTATTGTATAATAGTTTTACAAGATGCTCCCATTGGGTGAAATTGGGTAAAGAATTAAAGGTGTCTCTCTACATTATTTCTTACAACTACTGGTGAATTTCCAATTATCTTGAAATAAAAAGTTAAAAAACCCTTCATCTACACACTCAAAATTAACTTTCTAACCAAACTTGAATTTTTCATAACATCTTTTAAAATAAACTACATTGGAAATGTCATTCCCATAAAACAATTAGTTATTTGTCCCTCAAGTTATGCATGCAGGATATTATAAGAATTCTCAGACAAATAAATGATTACAGGAACAGAAATCAATGGATGCATTTCTATTTCAATTAAATATTCTGATAGTTTATGCTGAACATATGAACACCTTCTACAAGTAGTTACATATTAAAGTCTTTAAAGCAGATTAGCGTTCAAAATTTGATAAAGATGACAGTGGAAAAGCTAAGAAATTACTGGCTAACAGCAAGAATGACTTATAGTTCATAACCCATGTAAATCATGTAATTTTCTTTCTCTGGAATATATAGTAAGTTTTCATTTGCTCATAAAATAAGCTTTGATTCTTTACTCACATTGTACAATATTTACACATTTTTGAAAGAACCCAGAATTGCTCTGGGGAAGAAAATGGAAGGTATTATGTAATATTTCCTGAAATATACACCTAATGTCTAACATGGTTGTAGCATTAAAAGTAATGATGGGGCGAGTGCGGTGGATCACGCCTGTAGTCCCAGCACTTTGGGAGGCCGAGGTGGGTGGATCACAGGAGTTTGAAACCAGCCTGGCCAACAGTGAAACCCCATCTCTACTAAAAATACAAAAATTAGCCAGGCGTGGTGGTGCGCGCCTGTAATCCCAGCTACTTGGGAGGCTGAGGCAGGAGAATCGCTTGAACCCAGGAGGCGATGGTTGCAGTGAGCCAAGATCGCATCATTGCACTCCAGCCTGGGCAAGAGAGTGAGACTCTGTCTCGAAAAAAAAAAAAAAAGTAATGATGGTAGCAGAAGCAGTGGTAGTAGTAGTAGTAAAGCTCATATTTATTGAGTGCTTGCTACATATTGGCAATTTTCTAAGAGATTTAAATATTTTTGCTATAATTCTCATAGCAACTACTATAAATAGGCATTATTATTATTTTTGTTATTATTTTCATGACCATCATCTTCCCCACTCTACAGATAGGTAAAATGAGGCACAGTGAGCAGCCTGGATGAAGTTGCTCAAGGTAGCATCAGAAATAAGTGACAGCACTGGGATTCCTCTCGAGGTGGGCTGGCTCCTAAACATTCCATGCAGTGGATTCCATTTTTTTTTTCTGTATAATTTGTCGTATGGTACCCATTATTTTATTGAATTATTTATTTTAGAATAAATGCTATGGATTTTAGTAGGTGTCTGTTCTACTACTGTGTGTGTGTGTGTGTGTGTGTGTGTGTGTGTGTGTGTGTGTGTGTGTATGCAAAAGTTATTGAATGTCAACTTCTATGACTCTTGTTATTTTGGCAGGAACTTTTGCGAATATAATATGCTCCATCATGCATTGTCCTAAATGGCTCCATTGAAGAAATTCAATTGAGCAAACAAATGAAAGCTTATAGTCATCTGCATTTTGGACAAAAACAGATCTTTTAATGGGTGAAAAGCTTGTTCAATTATTACAGAGTAATAGAGCTTTCAAAAAAAGGATTATGATTCTATGAGAAGGTTGATTCTCTAAAAATCTAACATTTTTGAGATAACTGAGGGTTTTAAAAATATGAATGCATTTTCATTTTGCTAACTTTAGGTAGAGATTTTCTAGCATGCATTGCAAATTGTATTGTATCTGAAAGCTGTTTGGATTATGTCTGTGAAGATGGGAGGGAAATCACTTCAGGGACAGGAACAAGAAAGTGAAGCTGCTAAGAATCAAAATAGCATGGTTGCTTATAGACATGGATTTCAGTAGAGTTTATGTCGAAGAATGGTGCCAGAGAAAGGTAAACATTGGTTGAAACATTTGGTATGCAGGTATTAAAAGATTTTTTGTTGTTCGTTTCTTAAACAATTGTAACACAGAGCTACTGAATAATAGTGAGACTTTCTGTGTATTTATAAAGATAGGCTAAGCTATCTTGCAGTAAGAGATAAACTACAAAATATATGGGCTAAGCATGATATAGGATTAATTTATACTCATTGAAACTCTATGCAGTTCAAATGTCTCTTTCATTCGTTTGGTAACTGGAATATCTGGAACACAAGACCTCTGTGTTTCTCATTGGTAGGAAGACAGGTTGCTGATGAAACAGATTGGCTTGTAACTGCCTCAAACCAGAATTGACACACGCCGTGTCATGTCACATTGCTTTGGTCGGAAACAGTCATGTGGACCCAAACATACTGCAAAGGAAATTAAAAAAAAAACAGATCTGAGATACCAGTTACTGACTGTCTGTACCTCATGAGTTGAGAGAATAATATTTGAAAATTCTTATTCCAGATAAGAGACATAGAGGATTTTATTTTTCTAATGCTTTTTTGCTGGCAATAAACTAGTCTTTCATAATTGATGATATTAACAATTGCATGTATCTGAAGTCATTTGAAAGTGTCTTCATGTGCATGATCCATATTCACAAAATTTTGGGATGATAGATAATTAAGATATTTTCCAATTTAAAATAATGGGAAATTAGGCATAGCTTAGTAGGGGATTAAGTTATTGATACCCAATGGCCACCTAAATTCATTGTAGATTTGTCTATTTCTATTGTAGACACCTTGTCTATATTTAAGCAGGGAACTTCTATGCATGTAGTCACTGTGAATTTGTTGATATTTTGAAGATAATAAATATACAAATCTCAACAAATTTTCCTTTCCTATTCAATTTTAGTGTTAATTAATAGTACACCTAATTAATTTGCAACAAAGACAAAATGGCACACAATTTTGAACGTTTAATAGCTTATTTCCTATGTGGTAAACATATTTTAGCAGAGCCTTCGTTTCCTTATTGGGTTAAATTCTTGCTGTCAGAATTCATTGAACAAATTGCAGCTCTGCATACATAGAATTTACTCATTACTCCCACAGCTCTAAATATTGAAAAAATATATACCTACTTAACTGGGAAATACTTAATTGCTTATAGGCATCATTGTCTTCACATGAATTGTTCAAATATTATTATGATGAATAGATATGCATTATTTCAGTGTTTTCTCCCTTTTTTTTTTTTTTTTTTTTGAGATGGAGTCTTGCTCCGTCACTGAGCTGGCATGCAGTGACATGATCCTGGCTCACCGCAACCTCCGCCTCCTGGGTTCAAGCAATTCTCCTGCCTCAGCCTCCTGAGTAGCTGGGATTACAGGCATGTGCCACCACGCCCAGCTCATTTTGTATGTTTAATAGAGACAGGGTTTTCTCCACCTTTAACTCATGTATTTCTTACTACCATAATTTATCATGCATTAATTCATCTATCTCTCTCATTGAGAGATCAGAAAAGCATGTTTTGTTACTGTTTCCATGATAAAGATGGAGAAACTGAGCCACAGAGAATTTCAATAACTTCCCTAAGGTCACAGGAAACACAGCTGGTAGTAGGAGACCCGTTTGTTTTGTTTTGTTTTGTTTTTGATGTAAACTTTCCCATTCTTAGCACAAAGATATACATTTTTCCCCCAGAACAATATGCTGACTCTCAATTTTCTGAAAATATATTTCAGAAACATTCAAAGATACTGTCCTTGAAATATTTTGAGGAACAATGGCTGGACATCTGTTACAGAGTAGAAAAGTAGGCATCTTTTATGGGGTAGAAACACAGTATTTGAAGTTCTACGGCAAGGATGGGCAAGATGAGAGCCTAAAGACGTTTATATAACTTTAAGGCTCAAGAAAAGAATGAGAAAATTAATCCAAAATTTGTGCATAAAAGTCGTCCATGTGCAGTTCAAAAAGTTCTATTAATTTATTGAAAATGAGCTAGATTCTGAGTGTGTGGGTAGTGAAGAAAAAAGATATAGAAAACACAAACGAGAGGTGATTGGCCAATCCATCCAAGCTTAAAAGGCTTTACCATCCTATAATGGTGATATAATAATACCACTGTCTATTGTTTGGGGAAGTTTTGATCAGAAAACATTTTAAGAACAGCATGAGTTAAAATTCCCTTCAATCTTCTATCATTTCAGACATGTTCATATTCAATTCCTACTCTGCCAGCAGTAAAATATGATTCCAAATGCTTCTAAATAATAAGGAAATAATATGTTAAAAATATTTTCCTAAAATGTCCTCTTAATGTTTCATAAATTCAGTCTGTTCTTGCAGAAGGAGGGCTAAATTTTCAGACGCAATCTACTTTTTCATATATTATTGATATTTTGTTTAAATCATAGTGTATATTTAAATGTAAACATTGGCAAGGTGATATCAATTATGGTAACATTCTTTGTTGTTGTTGTTGTTGTTTATTATACTTTAAGTTCTAGGGTACATGTGCACAATGTGCAGGTGTGTTACATATGTCTGCATGTGCCATGTTGGTGTGCTGCACCCATCAACTCGTCATTTACTATAGTAACATTCTTAATTGTATACGTGGTTACTATTGGCTAGGAAGAACTGATAAATAGCTGCTAATTATTCAGCTTCATGAAACTGTCTAGGGATAAAGATTACAACCAGTAGATAAATCTGCATTTATCAAATAGACTTGGTTTTATAGTTTATATTTTAAGAAAAGGTATAAGACATTCTGCATTTAGTCATTTCTTCTAGATTCTCTGCCTTATAAATATTTTTCATCTTAAGCATGCCTGTAATATAGTAAAATTTAATCATTCATATAGGCATAATATATCACTCCCCTCTTTCTATTTTACAACATAAACATTTGTTGTAATGTAATATAACTGTGATAATGAATGAGCCGGAGTAGGTAGGGGCCAAACAACAAGCGACTTTCTTTGCATTGCTTTCTTCCTTGTCATAACAAATCTCTTTCACCTGGCAATATTTCAGACGGATCCCCTAGTTTTACTAATCAGTCTCAGCTAAGAACTGAATCTTCCTTTTCATGTCATAAATACTTCAGTCCAGCTTAATATTAAATTGAACCTCTCACTTGTAAGTGGGAACTAAATGAGGAGGACGCATGGACGCAAAAAGGGAAACAGCAGACACTGGGGCCTAATGGAGGTTAAGAGGTGGGAGGAGGGAGAAGATCAGAACAAAAATAACTGTTGGGCACTAGGCTTAGCACCTGGGCGATGAAACAGTCTGTACAAGAAACCCCCATGACACAGTTTGACCTACATAACAAACCTGCACATGTAACCCTAAAGCTAAAATATAAGGGTTTTAGAAAACCTCATCCACTTTAAAGCTACACTTCAGTCCTACCTCCAGCCTAGCTTAGGATGAGCAGGCTGTGAAGATGAAGAGTGGGGAGTCAGATGCTTCCTACTTCCTTTCCCCAACTCCTGACCCATTTGCTAGCTGTAGTGTCTGTTATCCAGTGTTAAGTCCAGTGGTTTTGAGGGATTTCATCAAAACGAACAAAAACAGTCACATGGCTGGTTTGGTTTTAAATTGCATCTATGTCTGGGTGCTCAGTCAAACCCCTGAGAAGTATTATACCTTTTGGAGGTTTCTTAGAGAAACTTTTCCTCTTCCAGAAATTTCCAACTGTAGTTTCCCGGCAAGGATGTCACTCCTTCTGATCTCTGACAAATCACCCTTCACCCGCTGCTTCCAATAGCCCTAAACCATACAAACTTCCTCTTGTGGTAAACTCACTATCTTCTCATCAAGCTATTTCTAGGCTGGCTGGTTGCATGAGAACTCAGACCCATCCAGCTGTAGGCATGTACCTTTGCCCTGCCTTGGGTGGAAGTACAATTTGTTCCTATGCTGCTCATCTTTCCTTGCTCTGGAAAGGAAGCACTATCCAGCATCGCAGGCATTTGTTTCAGGTGGTGGGCAGGTTCCTGATTGTCACTAAAATTAGAACTGGAAATCTACATGTTTAGCAATTAGGCTTGTGTTTATTTTCCAGTAATTGAAAACTTAATGAGCTGAACTTTCAACAATTAGGAGGTTTATGTTTCTCATACCCAGTAAGTCGGAAGGTAGATAGTCCAAAGTTGATGCTGTTGCTCAAGGACAGTATCTCAGATACAGGCTCCTTCCATTGACCTGTTCTTCCATCTTTGCCATCTGTCTCTGTTAGTTTCAGGATCACAGGGTAGCTGCTGCAGTGCCACACATTAAGTCTCTATTTCAAACAGGAAGAGTTAGGGAACTGAAAGCCAGGTGGGTTGTCCCTTCATATTAGGGAAGCAGTGTTATCTGGGAAACACCCAGTTTATTTCTCATTGGCAAAGTATGCGTGTCACGGATACACTTAGTTGCTCAAGATTCTGCACACAACATATTTCTACCTCACAAATAAAATCTAGGAAATACTAGAAAGGAAGAAGAGGCAATTCCTATTTGATAAGTACCTAGCACTATCTGACATGATACTTTTCCTTCCCAGTTCTTGGAAAGCAATTTTCTAATATCCTCTTTGGAAATATCCAGCGATGTTCCTTGAGACTTAGAGAAGATGCTTTTGAAAAGACGCAGTCAGTTGCTAAAAGGATTTATGTAACACATGATTTTAAATGATCAAACAGCAGCTAGACTATACTTGGTATGGCTGTTGGGGAAAAAAGTATAAACGTTTTGAAATAAGGGAGGAGAGAGATTTTTCTACAAACTCCAATAATTCCAGATAAGATGCAATTTATTCTTTCAAATGGCTTATTGTGAGAGTATATGCCAGCAGTAAAACACCAAACTTGACTCTGATGAAAGTGTCACTACAAGACAGAAATATAATCACTCAAAATATTGAGATTCAGATATTAATGGTTTTTATATAGTCTGAACTATGATGTAAACAGCCTAGACACTCTGCAGTCTAGAATATCAGTCTCTTGCACACGTTGATAATGTCCTTCACTTATGGAAAAATAAAAAAATAATAAATTATGAGAGAAATTTAAAGAAATTAAATATAATGGAAAATGAAGAACAAAAAATCTTTTCTTTGACAAACATTTCCCAGTGCTTCATGAGGAACTCACATTTTGCTGTATTCCATTTTGGAACGTTTAATCTTGTAGTTTTAACTATATATTCATCTTAACATGTCACAATATACTAAAAGTACTCTTCAGTGAAATATTGCTACATTGTATTTGGTTTGTTTGATCCAAATAAAGAGAAATAACTCAAATACATCAAACACTTCTTGCCACTTCCTTTGTGAGTAGGAATTTTCTTATTTTGAGGGAAGCATATTTCTTATACAAAGCTACAGAATGAAATATTTGAGGAAAAAATAAATATATCCATCACCTAGCAAGACAGACATACATTGGTTACCGATAGTACTAACCCCATCTGTTTTAAAGTTTGTAATATTTTTTTATTATTTTTAATTGTTATTATTTAAAAAATATGTACCTGAAATTGTTAGCCTCAGCATCCATTACACTTTTAACTTTTAAGGAGGTGGTGCTCTGTGGAACTGGAGTGTTTGCCTGCTTAGGTCACTCCCTGTCACATCCTTCTGCCACGCCATTGTCAAAATCAAGTCCAGGGTATCTCCCCCCGCGAAATGAGGGCTGCTCTTTGCAGAATCCACTCCAGGTATGCTTCTGGTGCCTGGGTGTTTGGTTAAATAGAACTATCTCCCCAGATAGTGGAAGAACATCCAAACAAGAATTAAATACTGAAATATTGTCATAAGTCTCATATAACTGTAAGGCTGATAGTAACTTCAACTTACAGATGAGGACACTGAAGAGAATAGTTAAGTGGTTTCTCCAGCATCATCTTGATGTCATTGCCCTCACAGAAAGTGTCCAGGTTTCTCACCCCGCTTTAAACATATTAACATATATATTTAGTATACCTACATATATATTTAAAATGTAGACTATTTATATTTGAATGACACATTTAGAATGAACATACTAATTTATTCTATGTTTTAACATTAATTTAATAATTTACATGTCTTAAAAATCTTTATGCCACAAACATGTCTGAAACACATGAAGAAGGCTCATACCATTGTGGAGAGAGAGACAGAAAGAAATAAGGTGACTTTATATAGATACATTTTATTTTATATATACACAGAGATTTGTTAGAAAGCTAGAAATATGAATGCAATTAATCTAGGTATGAATGCAATTAATCTAGGTCTCTAAATAGATTAATGAAATAAACTGTTAGTCTTCCTATTTATAACTTTTATTAATGTATGTGCTTTTATATTGTACAATAAAGCCTATTTTCTTCTCAATATTTTGATATATCAGCAAAGCGATGATGTCTTAGTTAATGCTAGTGAATAGTTATGCATGTCCTATAAGAGAAGGTAAATGCTGAAGGAGTGTGTTCTCATTTCTCTGTGTATTAGTCCAGAGAGCTATATAGTTTATCATTAGTTGTGTCTCTGCCAAAACATTTGCTCTTAAAAAATAGTCTAGATGTTTCTGTGCAAGGGAGATGTTGGGGGATTTGGAGTATGCAGCAGTACAAGTCCTAACACAAAATGAGTTTCCCCTTTCTTTTGGTCTCCTCATTTCCATACTCCACAAGACCACCTAAAGTAATGCACTGTGAAGAAGCTCTAAGACCTAAATTTTCCAGGCTTGGTTTCTGAAATGTGAGCCCAGAGACAGCTGGAACTAGAGTCTTAAAGAAGAATAAATAGTCTTCTTTATTTACAAAATATTCTCATAACAAATGAAAAATCCTTAGACAAGGGTCTATGCCTTACTTGCCTGAGCTTCCCAGTTCCTGGTGTATTGTTGGTGCCAAAAATATGTGTTTTGAATGAATATATGGACAGAAAGATGGACAATTGAACAAAATATTTTAATAACTAATTTTTAAATATTTCCTCTAGTATTTTCCAAAGACCAACTTTTAGACAAAATACTTGTGTTTTATGCTATTAGGTAACTATCTGTGGAAAAAAGTTCAGAAATTTCTCACAGAGCTTGAAACAGAACTACTATCCAATCTAGCAAAACAATTACTGGATGTATATCCAAAAGAAAATAAATTGTCCTATGAAAGGACACATGTGCTTGTATGTTCATCATAGCACTATTCATGAGAGTGAAAACATGGACTCAACCTAAGTGCCTAAGTGCCCATCAACAGTGGGTTAGATAATGAAAATATAGTACATATATGCCATGGAATACTATGCAGCCATGAAAAAGAACAAAATCACACCCATTGCAGCAACATGGATGCAGCTGCAGTCCATTATCCTAAGTGAATTAATGCAGGAACAGAAAACCAAATACCACATGTTCTATAAGTAGGAACTAAACATTGTGTGCTCATGGACATAAAGATGGCAACAGTAGATACTGGCAACTGGTAGAGAAAGGGGAGTCAGGAGCAGTAAGCTGAAAAACCACTTGTGGGTACTATGCTCAGTATCTGGATTCAGTTGTACCCTGAACCTCAGCATCATACAATATAACCATGTGACTGGCCTGTATATGTATTCCCTGTATCTAAAATAAAAGTTAAAATTCAAAAAGAAAAAGAAAAAAGGAAACTGTCTCTACAAGCTACTTTAATTTGTTCAAGATTCTGAGATTCTGAATTTCCAGTTTTTCTCATTTTTATAGAATAAAATTGTGTGTAGTAAGAGAACAGTTTGAAGACAGTAAGATAATTAAAATATTGAGGTACATTATGGAACACCTCAATTTAGTTTAATTGAGTAAGACAATGATTTCATAATGCAGAGAAAATGAAATTTGTTGTGAATGTCTGCATTTGCTTACATTTTTAACGAGTGTATCAATCAACAGATATTATTTGGTAACCTACTACATAAAAGTTTACAATATTAAAATTAAAACAATGTGTGTGTATGTATGTGTAGATGGACTATAAGAAAGGCCATTAGGATATATGAAAAGGTGTGTGCTGGGTGTTGTAAGTGTTCCAAGATAGGAAGAGATAATTTTCAATCTGATGCTATTTATCTAAGCTTTGAGGATACCAGGAATTTATTTTTTCTATTTGTTCATAATATACAGCGTTTTAAAAATAAATATAATTATTGCATATATATATATATATATTCAATGATACTTTTCTAAGTGGTCATACAGAAACCTGCAAATATTTTAATTGCCTATGTAAAAAGTTTTAGAGGATGCCAGCATGTGTTACAAAGATAAAGGAAAACTTTCCCTTCAATTTTATGATAATGGTTAAAAAAAATGCATGATCATTTCTAGAACATAAGGTATAATTCACAATAAGAAAGAAATATTTTGTCAAAAAATTGAACAATTTGTCATTGTGAACCCTTTTATAGCCCCAAATTTTGTAGAATAATTTAAAAGTTATTCAGAGATCCATTCCTCATTTTATAGTTTAAATTGAAGTTTCAGGTACATTTTTAGGAACTGAATGATAGATCAATGGTTTTCAAACTTTTATGCCCTGGGATGCTTGCCAAACATAAAAATTCCTAAGCCCTTTCTCAAATATTTGATTTATTAAGGCTCAGATGAGACCTGGGACCACCTGCAGATAGACTGTAGGCCACAGTCAAACAAGTAATGTTGGAGAATTTTTTTTTTAACTTATGCAACTACACAAAAGCTTTGTATTTATATTTCTGCAAGAGGTTGGCATCTGAATCAGTGAGAAAGAGATCAGGTCTTGTTCATCAAAATATCTGACTAATTTCCCCCTAACTTAGATCAACTAATTCTTAGAATTAGTTGGTAATCTCATTCAACAAGTAGAACTAGATTTGTTAGCTACCTAAGAAGTACATTTGCATTTCTAGATTATTCTGATACTTTTGCCAATTTTCATGAATTTTTGGCTTGTTTCCTAATATTTTGAAGCATGCCGTAATAGAGGCAGTGACAGAAAAAGACCATATCCCCCCAAATAAAAGAGTTCAAGAGCCATAGACACTTTGACCCAAAACTCATTGATTTTTGAATCGGGATCTCCAGAGATGCAAAACCATTAATGGACTTTGAAGGAGAGTTAAAGAGAGAGAAAGATCAATTTTTAAAAAATTGCCTGGCACAACTGTAAAGCCTGGGAAGTCTAAAATCTATGGGGCAGGCTTGCCGACTGGAAACTCAGGTAAGAATTGATGTTGCAGTGTGTAGTCTGAATTCTACAGGGCAGCTGGCTGGAAGGTCAGCAGGATTTCTAGGTTTCAGCCTTGAGACAGAATTCCTTCTTTCTTGGGAAGCCTCAGTGTCTGCCCCTAAGGCCTTCAAATGATTGCAGATGCTCTATTCACATTATGGAGGGTAATCTGCTTTACTCTAAGTGTAGGTTTAAATGTTAACCTCATCTAAAAAAATGCCTTTATAGCAACATCTAGGTGGGTGCTTGACTAAACAACTGGGAAAAATAGCCTAGCCAAGTGGAGAAATAACATTAGCCATCACAATAAGTGACAGAATATTGATAGGTATGCTAGATAATACTACTTAAAAGTTATTTTTATTCTTATTTCAAGTTATCCTTGATAGACCTTACATGTAAAATACAACCAGGTGCAAAATATATTTTTAAGAATTGTACAAGTATTGGTCTTTCTTCATTCATACTGACTTATAACGTATTTCTTTTTAATTTATAAATTTCATGCCTATTTCTTAGCTGCTGGTTACTTATAACTTTATCTTAATTTGTTCAGCACGTTGATCTGTGAAAAGAGGGTTTCTTTGACTCATGGTAGAGGCAACCTTCAATTTAGGATGTGACTTGTTTGAAGGAGAAGCAAATGAAAGCATATTACATTATGCAAGACAGGCCTGGCTTGTCTTTCAGATATTTCCAAGCTTTGATTTTTCAGTGCCATGGAATGATTCTATCGTCAACACTTATTAGTGATGCTTCTGTTGAATATAATTTATCTATCAATATATTTATGAGGTAATAGGTTGGAGGCAGAGTCATTATCATCCATTTATTGTCTTGCAATGGATTAAGGTTCTCTTTTTTTTTTTCGAAAAATATTCATTTATCTCCCTAACCTTTCTTTCTTTGTATCTACTCATTCCACATAATTTATGTTTATAAAACTCTATCCCTTCTAACTGTCTCAATTTTAGGAACAAAATAATCTAATTAAGCAAACTTATTATTTCTTAACATTCAGAGCTACTTGCGTTTACAACAATAATATTCATGAATCCAAATATATCTCTAATAGATGACATTTCAGGTAGAGGGAGAAAGTGAAATACATATATTTCACTGCCCACATATATTATATATACATATATGTATATATTGCCACCACTGAAGCCCAACAGCCTTCAAGAGTGGAGATGACTTCTTATGTTCAGTGATGCCAATCAGGAAATACTTTCTTGCTTTCCACTCTTTTTCCCCTTAATCTATTTTGCTATTCATGTTTAAAAATTTATTCTTTTGGAAGAAGTATATGGAGAGAAGGAGAAGAACATGTTTCATTAAAAGCAATAGTACAACAACTTTGCTTTATAGGAAAGAAAACCAAAGTCAAAATATATTCATTTAAAAATACTATTCAGCAGCTTCTCTGCACAGATCATTTTTCTAGGGGCTTCCAATGTATCAAGGTATGAAACAGAAATCTCTACCCCTTTAGGCTTACATTTCTGTGTATACTAAATATTATAAAGTTCAAGCAACATATTGTTCTATGCTTTCCAAGACTTTTTTAAGTTGAGAAATCATGCTGTGTTTCAGTACAAAAGGTGCCATTTTTCATTACTTTGCTTAGATATATAAATTATTTATTTCTTTATAACTGAAAAATATATAAATCTGACCAACAAATTAAGTATTTACATTACAAAGAAGTTAGACCAGTTCTTTTATGTATATGTTGATTTTTAAATAAAAGTAGCATTGACAATAAGAAAGGAAGCTACCAAAGAAAATTAACACTGCATTTGGAAGAAAAATATTTGCCCTGTAGAGTTATACATAAAATATGTTCATCGCACTGAGAGAGTTAAACTAAGGTGTCAGAAGCCAATATGTAATGCAATGAGTAACTCTCTGTGACACTTGACTTGAAACAGAATCTTCCAAATCATCAATAAGGAAAGGGATATGTCTTCAGATATTAAAAATGGGTATGACCATCTCTTAGACTTCTTCTGAGTTAACAAGGAGATGGTATAGTTCTTCTATAATTTTATAACAGCTATAGCACTTGGACTCGGGAAGGGGAACATCACACACCGGGGCCTATCATGGGGAAGGGGGAGAGGGGAGGGATTGCATTGGGAGGTATACCTGATGTAAATGACGAGTTGATGGGTGCTGACGAGTTGATGGGTGCAGCACACCAACATGGCACAAGTATACATATGTAACAAACCTGCACGTTATGCACATGTACCCTAGAACTTAAAGTATAATAATAATAATAATAATAATAAAAAGAAACACAACTAATAGAAATAATGGTGATATCATTACAGTTATTTTACCTGCTTTGTTTCAAAGTAATACTGTCAGTATCATCTTAGTCACTCTATGCTATTTTTCTTATTTTCATTACCTACCATTGAAAAGAATAGAATTACATTAAAGCTGACTCGCTTGTATTTTTTATTCCCATAGTTGCAAGGATTATAAGAATGGGAAAGCAACTCCAGTGTTTTGCTAGCCCATAGGCTAGAAAGTGGGTTTATAATTTATGTCATCTGAATCTCATAGAGCAGATTATTGTAGCAATAAACTCTGTGTCCTTCAGGGAACACAGAAAATCATGTATTTTTAAATGAGAAAGATTGTGTTTTGGAGACTGAATAAATAATACTTGAGTAATATTTGGCTATTACTTTAAATATAATATGTTGTTTTTCTCTGTGCCTCTGAACAAAGTGGAGCAAAAGACTCCTGGCTTAGAAACTCTACACATGCTTTGAACAAGGGATTGACATTAGGAGACTTGTAGAGTCCTAGAAATGTTTTTAAGGAAATAATTGTGACTTATTTCAAAGTATTTACTAAATCCTGCTATTTCAAATGTTATGATTTTTTCCTACAAAAATTTATTAAAATACTTTAAAACATAAACTGTATGAGAAGCAGCTTGAATAATGAATCCATCTTGAAACTTTATCAGGAATTTGTATGTGTGCATATTATATGTGTATATTTATGTGTGTGTGTGTTTTGTTGCTTTTGCTGATTTGAAGCAAAGCTGTAATTTACTAAGCCTGGAACCAAAACATAATGACAGACTAGTTGTTACAGCAATAGAAGCAATTCTGATATGAGCTGGGGAAAGAGTCTTTGGAGGGATCTTTGCATCCCTATCCCCTCTAATCTTTTTGGAAGTGTTAGTTTGATTTGAACCACTGGACAAGATGGGAACAGAGTACACCTTCCTGTTTATAATTTGCTAATGGAATTCTTAAATTCATACTGTCTTTCTGAATTGATAGAGGAAGATTTCCTACCAATATTAACTTTATAGCCGTCAGGGAGAAGAGCAACTTGCAGTTATTAATAACCATGTTTCCAGATATTCTAAATAAGATGTATGCCTCAGGTGGGTGAAGCTGTTTAGTCTCTCATACCCAGAGTATTCAGAACTTGCGGGGGCTCCAGGTATCAGAAAAGATGAGATGTGCTTTGACTGTCTCTGGACAGAGGATGAGCTATTTGAGGGCTTAACAGATTGGAAGATGTAGGCTATCTTTTAACTTTAGGAAATTCTTCAAGTAAAAGTTAAAACTCAAGTACAAAGCAAATATATATATGCACACACTCACACACACATACACACATACATATATATATGTGTGTGCATTTATGTGTGTGTGTGTGTGTGTATATGTATGATGTTTTGGTTTATCAAGTTTTTGAACGTTAAATATCAATTAAAAAGTTAAAAACAGAGGAATATTCACGAAGATACATTATTGTGAAACTGAAGAAAAAAGAAGGGGAAAATCTTAATTCCAGGTTTCAAAGAGCAAATCCGGTGAAAAAGGACAGATTACCTACAAAAGAATAAACTTTAGACTGAGAGCACACTTTACAGTAGCAATAATGGGAATGGAAACTAGAAGACAGGATAATGATATCTTGAAAGTGCTAAAAGTGATTGATAATCTAGAATTATGTGCCCGTACTTTGTAAGAATAAAGGCAAAGATACTACAGCAACAGATTTTAGAAAAGGAACTTCTGAAGGACACGTTACAGGAAGAAGAAAAATAATCCCAGAAGGAAAATAAAGCAATTTTAATTGCTTGTACTATTCTGCCCAATTTTCTGTTTCTTAATGTCTTGCCTTAAATTTAAACCTCCCTTAATGTTATATAGTAAATATAGGAAAAAAGTGCTTAAAGGATATGTTATCATTTTAATAGAAGACTTTTATTAAGAAATACTTAAAGCTAATGCATAAATATGTATGGTTTATTCTTAATGTGACTAATGACAAGTGTATCTGGGTATTTATCTTTCTGCTCTAAGTAACTACTATCTGTCATTTCTAATACAGTATCAAGTGTCCAAAGGAGTAGAGAGTATCTTGCAGGAGGTAGGGAGATAATGATTGACTTTTATAAAGTGTTTGAACAAGTTGCGTCAACCTGAACTGGCTGGAATCACATTAAGTCATAATTTCTTGGAAATTATCCTGTATCAAGAAAAAAAAGTCTCTCACATGAAAATTATTTTCTTTCTCAGTGCAAAGTCCTTATTGGTTTTATTCTGATAAAGTTCTGGACATTTATGTTTAAAGAATGGTATTCACGATTGCCTTCATACTTTTAAATTAAATTTTGAGTAATAAGTAATTTTAAAATGTGAAAATTCGCTATACATGAATAGATACATGATCAGGAGGCCTTCAAGATTATCCAAGAATATATTAACTATGAATACTATTGAGTCATTAGCTTTCTGTGTTATATTTTGAAATCTACTGATTTTCCAAAGAAAGAAAGTGCGGTAAGAGTGATTTGATGTATCCCCTTGGTAATTCCTAATATCTTTATGAAGTAATCTATCCCTCTTGTTAAAGAATATGGCCCTTAAAAGCTTTTGCTCTTTGACTTTATGAGCTCATTACTAAAGAAGGGAGCTTAAGGAAAAGTCATTTTTAATGACAGCTCTCAAACGGCTTTTAGGAATAATATATTAGTGGTAAGGCATAGTAAGAGTGGATTGCTGCCTCTCGTAACTTTCAACAGAATCCTTCTGATTAGCACTTTTCCAGTCTTTCATTAAAATTGATTCCACTTTTTTCTGAGGCAGGAGAATCACTTGAACCTGGGAGGCAAAGGTTGCAGTGAGCCAAGAATGCACCACTGCACTCCAGCCTGGTTGACAGAGCAAAACTCCCTCTCAAAAACAGGCAAAAAAATAATAATAAAGATTCCAGTTTTTTATTGTAGTACTCCTAAAGATACATCTCCCATATTCTAATATTATTATCTGACTTTTGGGATATTATTGTTAGTGCAGGTGAATTTTGAAATATTAGCATATGATGTATTCATTCTTTTATTGAACCAACATTTGATGAGTGTCAAACATGATTTTGTGCCTATTTTAAATGTGAAATAAAATAAAATAAATGTTTCCAAAAAATGCTTATCCTCATAAAACATAGTGCACCTGAGGGAGACTGAGAGGTTAGTTAACCATTACAATCTCTAGGAGCGCAAAAAAGGACGTGCTTGCTTCTCTACAATGGGTGGAAGAGCTGAGATATGTCTCACAGGAGAAAACAACTGAGCAGAGCCTCAGGAGCTACAGGAGTTCACACTCCTAAGGAAAGGAGATTCTCATTCTCAGAAACCTTTAAGAGGATATGCCGGGTCAACCTTGTAACCAGGCTGTCAAAAGTGGGTAAAGATAGCAATATGCTAAGGAGTTTATAATTTGTCTTGCAGGAGGTATGGAGATACTGATGGACTTTAAGAAAGTGATTGAACAAATTAAATTCAGACTTACAGAAATTACACTGGCTTTAATTTTAAGGAAAGATTGGAAGAAGAAAAATAATTTATACTGGGAGACATTGAGAGTGTTTTCCAACATGTGAGCAAGGAGTAATGAGGAACATAAACTCAGGTAGGGGCGGAGAGAAGAGGAATTAGTTCATTCACTCAAAAAGCATTTATGGACCCCCTGCTCTGTGATTATAATGACTGCTGAACCAATGGAGTAGACTCTAAGAAACTTGACATAGCAAAATCTGCAGGACATCCTAACAATCTGAAAATGGTTGGGGACAGAATGTAAGAATCTTTGGCTCTGTCTCAGGATTCTGACTTGTTCAACTTGACTAGTTAAGTAGAGATCTTATTAATGATGGCATACAAACATCCCACATACATATGAAAAAATGTTCAACATCATTGATCATCAGAGAAATACAAATAAAACTACAGTGAGATATAACCTCACACCAGTCAAAAATGACTATTTCCAAAAAGTCAAAGGATAACAGATACTGGCAAAGCTGTGGAGAAAAAAGAACACTTATAACTGATGGTAGGAATGTAAATTAGCCCCTGTGAAAAGCAGTTTGCAGACTTCTCAAAGGACTTACAACAGAGCTACCAACCAACGAAGCAATTTCATTACTGGATATATACTCAAAGAAAAATAAATTGTTCCACCAAAAAGTACACACATGCATATGTTTATTGCAGCACTATTCACAATAGCAAACACGTAAAATCAACTGTGGTGCCCATTGACAGTGGGTTAGATAAAGAAAATGTGGTATGTATACACCATGGAATGTTAGGCAGCCATAAAAAAAGAATAGAATCATGTCCTTTGCAGCAACATGGATGCAGCTGGAGACCATTATGCTAAGCAAATTAAAGCAGGAATGAAAAAACAGATACTGCATGTTCTCACTTGTAAGTGGGAGCTAAACACTGAAAACATATGGATATAAAGATGAGAACAATAGACTGGTGACTGCTAGAGGCAGGTAGGAGAGAGAGATATGTGGGTTGAAAAACTGCTTATTGGGTACTTTGTTCATTATCTGAATGATAGGATCCATGCTCCAAACCCCAGCATCATGCAATTTACTCATGTAACCTGCATGTGTACTCCCTGAGTCTAAAATAAACGTTGCAGTTAACAAAAATAATGAAAATAGAGAATAGAAAAGGAGAGGACCGTTTTAGAGGACATAATGAATTGAAGGTAGGGTGTTTAGTTGATATGGTCTAGTAGACAGACTGAATAAATCTAACTCAACAGAGTACTAGGGTAGTGTTGTAAGATTTGGACTCCTTCACGTAGATGGGTAGGTAAATTCAGAGGTATAAGAAATTCTTTAAGGAAAGGAGCAAAAAATGATAGGTGGAGAAGGTGAAACACAAATCCAGAATGTATGAAAAAAAAAATAGGAGATTGCAATGAAGACCAGAAGTAGAAAGAGAACTAAAATGAGAATCGTGTTTTGGAAAACAGAAAAATGGAATGACCTAAAATGTTAAATGCTGCCATTATCAGGGAACGTAAACATTTTAAAAGGTTTGGTAGATTTAGTAACAAAATAGTTCCATCAGTATTTTATTCTTCTGAGTTTTTCTATAATGGTGTTTTTGTGTTTTTCTTTTAAGGCTTTTTATTTTTTATTTATTTTAAGGCTATTTATTTAGATGGTCTCAACTTGACCTTATGTTTAGCATTTGTAGTTATTCGTTCACGCAATGTCATTTGGTCATAAGATTTAAGTTACTTCCCAAATGCTTGTGATGCTCATATTGCCTTTCTACATATGCCTTCCTTCCTGAGCTTCTGATACTTGCATCAGCCATTAAGTAGACATTCCTACTTGGTTGTCTCAATGACACCTGAGAACCAAAATGCCCTAAATTAAGCTTTTATCCACAACCCACAAATCTATTGACAGCCTATTCATCTAAGCAAACAATCTGACAGCAAGATAGTTTTCCTATTGCCTCTTCATTTACTTACATTTAGTAACACTGTCTCGAATTTACTCATTTGTCTTCATCGTCACATTTACTTCCTAGTCAGTTCATCTAAATCTAACTGCTTGTCTCTTTTTTCTTGTTTTGAACCCATATAATCTATTCCGTATATTGTGGTTAATGTGATCTTTCTAAAGTGAAGTGGAATCATTTTATCTTCCTCCTTAAAATCCTTCAACATCTCCTAATTGCTTTTGTGAAATTATTAATTCTTAAGATCACTACCAGCTTCTCTATAACAACATTCAGCTTATGTCTCTTGCTTCATCTACCAATGTATTTCCTCTCATCCTCTATTATCCAACCACACTGAACTTACTTCAGGTCCTCAGACATTTCAAGCTTTCACTCATCTCTAGATTTTTTTTTTTAATGCCATTTCAGTTGCCCCTTTACTAGGTCAGTTTCATCAAAATAATTAGGCCTAGTTTGGGCATCTCTTCTTTTTCAAGCCTCTTTTGATTAACCAAGCCTTCTCGGGTAGAACTTAATTGTGCCAGCACAGCACCTGCTATATTAACTCATAGCATATCAGCAGCATTATTATGATCAGTGTTATTAAATAAGGTGCCATGTAAAATGTCAATTCGATAAGCAGGAAATATGTCTACTTTTCTCACATTTTATCTCCGGCATCAATTACAGCATAGTAGTCCACACGTATCATCCAGGGATATGTTCTAAGACCCTCTGTGCATGCCTGAAACCACAGATAGTACTGAACCCATTGCTGTCAGTTGGGACATGTTTCTGTTCATGGCTTCTACCCAGAAATTTAATCCCTTTTCTATCTTTGCTAAGTATGAATATGTTGGACAAATTGAGGATTAATGTCCTGTTGGGATGAAGAGAGAATCTGTGAAATTTTACCTGCTACTCAGAGCAGCACTCAATTTAAAACTTACAAGCTGTTTATTTCTGGAATTTTCCATTGAATAGTTTCAGACTGTGGTTCACCACGGGTAATAAGTCACGAAAAGTAAAGCATTGATAAGAGAGGACCCCTGTAGTTGTCACATAACACTTGGCTTTATATAAAAATATATTAAATAAATTAGGGAGTTTTTTTTATTATATAAGATGAAGAATAATAGATTAAGTGAGATCATCGGTAAAATGAGAGTACAGTTGGATATATTTCTAGTATAGTTGGATATATTTTTCATGGCTAAAAAGGTGACCTTTTTCATAAGAAAGACAGCAGAGTGAGCAAATAAATGGAAATGGAGATATAATTTTTATTTTCTGAAGCAGAAACAGAATGACTTGGTTTATGGTGAATATCTATTTTCTTTCATAAAATTTACTGACGGCTGTGAATGAATAGCTTGAATGAAAATTTGACGTGAAACTATATGCAAAACTTGAGCCTTAAAGATACTATTTCTATATTAGTTTTTTAAAAACAATACTATTTCAATATAAATCAATATGATAATACTTACTACTAAAAAATCCTATGTATAAAAGTTAATTATCCCTCCAAAGAATTATTTAGCTATCATAATGCATCAATTATACCAATAAAAAGTTTTATCAATAGTTCCTATGTATATATTTTTGAATAAAATTATTTTACGATGCTTGTATGATCTCTATGCATAACTCTCAAAAAATGTGATATTCACAGATGTTGGTTATCAGCATTTAATTCCTTTCTGAATTATCTGGAAAGTAATTCTTTATTCCTTTAGACTTTGGTATTTCTTTCTTGTTCTTAGTAAAGCCAGGAAAAGTTTATGGGATTTTATTATCTCCACATGTGTCTGAGAGTCATTCATTCTTGTCAGGTTCATCTTAATATCCATGGGGTGTTCCAGTGAAATTGAAGACCTCAATGGCTTTACTCCTTCAAGGCACCTTTCTCGTACAGTCATTTTGTAGATAAGTTACCTGGTTTTGCTCAACTAAGGGTTCAATCTGATTTACTTCAAAGGCTTCCACTAATATCATAAAAGAAGATTTTTTTCTTAGTATTTTTCTGCAGTAACTTCTAAACTATGGTTTTAGGAAAATTTTTAATTCATATTAAGTGGTCAAATATTCAAAATGTGTGGCATTGAGTCTGGGTGGTTTAAAAAATGCACAACAAACACAGAACAAGAAATAATATAAAATAAAAAAAGAAAATGAAACACACATCCCTTTAAAATTGATAAAAATTTACATTTTTAAACAAATAACAAAGAATGCTATTTTCCCCACAACTCAACATTTAGTTTGATACTGTGGACATGAATCTATTAATTATAACATAAAAATCTTACTGTGTCAAATTGATATAAATTGGAAGTGAAGAATAAAATCTTATTCAAATCTTTAATTTTTTTTCTGAAATAGAATATCACAGTAGAATAGCTGGTTTCTTTAAACTGAAAATTATATAATATGTCAAATTACGTATTATCTTGACTTAAATTCTGTCTTCTTTGTGAAGATTTCCAAAAATGTATTAGAATCATTTATATTGGTAGTCTTGGATCTCAACCAAGTGCAGAAGGTCTGTTAGTATTCATTTCTGGACTGCTAAAATTGACCGTTATAGCTGAAAATTAGGAACCTCTTGTTTGTTTAATGTTAAAATCAGCACAAAAGAGAGCATGTTTGTGAGGTTAAATAAGTGTTCATAAAACTGGACTACTTAATCCTTCAGGTTTAACTTTTAGCATCAGGTCTTTTATTATTATTGGAAAATGTGTGTATTTCTGTAAGCTGTACATTCCTGGAGGCTAAACTTGTTGAATTAAGAGATCAAAATAAAATAAAGCAAATCTAAAATTAGAGGTATACAAATAAGTAAGAAGATCTGTTATGACCACCCTAATTAGATAAAAACAATTGTTTATTGTAGTCAGTGGATTTCCCTACCCCCAGAAAGTTGTGTAAAACATAGTTCCTGTAATTAGTTGCTAACTTTTTATTCTAGTTAGAAAGAAAGGAATGCTTGCTAATAAATAATAAATGATTTTGCCTAAGAATATATTTATTTTGCTGAAATAACTTATTTCATGCTTATCATATGTTAAGTAATGCTTCACTTATTCAAAACAACATTTTATGCATTACTATGTCTATTTTAGAGAAAGGAAACTAAATTTCAGCAGGGCAGCAAGTGAGTTCCCTGAAGTCACAGTGCTAATAATGGGAATGCTAAAATTCAAACCTCATTATGTCCCACTCCAGAAATTAGTTTCTTACCCAATAAACTGTACTCTATATATACAGAATAAAAGGACAGCAAGAGATATAGAATAATGCCAGATGAATTATGCAGGTAACAAATATTAAAATATGTATTTATTCATGAAATACTAATGCAGTTTAACTCAACAAACATTCATGATGTTACAAACACTTTGCAAATATCATTGCTGTGACAGTTACAAGACAGGTATAAATAGAGATTTCATGTAATTCAATCACTTATCTACCTATTTTGGGATTAAATTATTAAAATTTCTTTTAAAATAATATATACATAATTCACTTATTAACAGTGCAAAAACAGTTTTCATATTTGTTATCGAATTACTGTTAGCTTACATAGTCATCATTTTTACATAGTTTAAATAACTTTATTGATGTATTTTATTTACTTTTATTCATTCATTTATTTCTATTTCCTCTATGCAGAATGCTGTATTAACTTTCTTCCCTTTATCTTATAGGATGATCCATTTACTTTGACTTTAAATCAATATAGAAATAGAATATTGGATTTTAAAAGCAAAGCAAGTTTCACTTGGGCTAACCTCCGGATTTCAGATGAATTGTGTGTTAAAACATCAAAGAGATGACACTCTGTTGTTATATTTAAAGTGTTAATCACAGATCTGTATAGTATTCAGTAAATATTCAACTAAGAATTGTTGTTAGCTAAATTCTTTCAATTTATTTTTTCTTAGTACTATCCATCAATGTAGAGATACACATTTCACAGCTTCTTCAAAATACTGTATTTTCTTGAAGCCACACATTGAATAACAGCAGTGAATTGCTTCAGTTTAATAAATAATCAACCCCTCATAGTAACTACAATAAATGACTTTTTTACCTAGCTTGTCTCTCTATACATTTTCTGATTCATCCACATTTTAATAATAGTAGATAATGCACTAGATTATAATGTAAGCACTGTCTGGGCATGGTGGCTCAGGTCTGTAATCCTAATGCTTTGGGAAGCTGATGTGAGCTCAGGAGTTTGAGACAAGCATGGGCAACATAGGGAGACCTTGTCTAGGTGCTGGAGAGGATGTGGAGAAATAGGAACACTTTTACACTGTTGGTGGGATTGTAAACTAGTTCAACCATTATGGAAAACAGTATGGCGATTCCTCAAGGATCTAGAACTAGATGTACCATATGACCCAGCCATCCCATTACTGGGTATATACCCAAAGGATTATAAATTATGCTGCTATAAAGACACATGCACTCGTATGTTTACTGCAGCACTATTCACAATAGCAAAGACTTGGAATCAACCCAAATGTCCAACAGTGACAGATTGGATTAAGAAAATGTGGCACATATACACCATGGAATACTATGCAGCCATCAAAAAGGATGAGTTCGTGTCCTTTGTAGGGACATGGATGCAGCTGGAAACCATCATTCTCAGCAAACTATCACAAGAACAGAAAACCAAACACCGCATGTTCTCACTCATAGGTGGGAACTGAACAATGAGATCACTTGGACTCAGGAAGGGGAACATCACACACAGGGGCCTGTCATGGGGAGGGGGGAGGGGGGAGGGATTGCATTGGGAGTTATACCTGATGTAAATGACGAGTTGATGGGTGCAGCACACCAACATGGCACAAGTATACATATGTAACAAACCTGTACGTTATGCACATGTACCCTACAACTTAAAGTATAATAATAATAAATAAATTAAAAAAAAAAAGAGCAAAAAAAAAATGTTAAAAATTAGCCAGGCATGGTGGCGCATGCCTGTAGCCCCAGCTATTCAGGTGACTGAGGTGGAAGGATCATTTAAGCCCAGCAGGTCAAGGTAGCAATGAGCTGTGATTGTGCCACTGCACTCTTTCAACCTGTCAACAGAACAAGACCCTATATCCAAATAAATAAATAAAATAAAAATAACTTAAGCACTAACAAGAAAAGTAAAATGTTTCTGTTGCAATACTGTAATAATGTGACAAACATTATGTGGTACCCACCAAATATTACTACTAAGATATGTTACAGTTAACATTTGTTCCAATCTTAATATTATACAAACAGTGTATTAACTGAGACTAAGAAAGTTGTTTCTTTTTTAAATAAAGCATAAGTATTAAAGGCTTCTCAACTGTTTGGCGGTAGAGACATGTAGAAATCTTTTCTACGTCTCAGTTCTATGATCTTTCTGTTATATTATTTGTTATATCAGATAATAGTAATGGTAGACAAAGCCTGTCCTCACCATAAGAGTTAGTGTCGGTGTTACGTTGTTATCTTTCAGTATTCTGTAATAGTATCTCCAGCAAGGAGATGGGTGGGAGACATACTAGATATCAGAAATGTCTTTCTGCTTTCCTCAATCTGAGACTTCATTCATGTCCATTTATGCTAGGTCAAATTCATGGGTGTTATTAAATGTTTAAAACCAGTTCCCTCTGGGCAAGTGGAAGCCATGACTTGAAGTAGTTGCTAGTTTCTGTGGTGTAGATACCTCCACTATGGCCAGTTTCAAGCTACCACATGGCGCCACTCAACATGGAAGAGAAATCACAATTGGCTCTCGTGAGTACAAGTCAACTCTAGCACATCACTAATTACTCTCTTTGATAGAGAATGCTCTCACTAAAGAATTCCTGTGTGTTGTGTATTATCATTACCTTTACATTAGCCAGTCACTTAAACATTTCATCTTTGATCATTTCAGACTCCCCATCCCTGAGGAGGATCCCAGTGGTAAATACCATGTTGGAGATTTGAGTGGCACGATGCATAGTACTCTTCTTACATATTTCGTTGGGAACTGATTATGAAAATAAGAAAGCAAGCCAATGGGGATGGAAATCACCTTTCTTTTTAATAAGAAAGTTAAAGATCACAGCTAATCCTGAGAGCCAGGTGTTCTACCATCTCTCTCTTCTAAGCCTCTCTCTTAGAACAGCCCACTAGAGGCAAGTATTTTTCAACAGGGCAGACACAAGCAGATTTATTCCCACTGGAGGAAGCAAAGAAAAAAAAAAAACCTCAAAACACATGTGAAAAATACCTTTGATAAATTTGTATAACCACTTGAGGACCATACTATACTGTCACCCCACAAATGCAAAGATTCATTTTACTTTCATGGGGAGAGGTAAATAAGGGATGAGGCAAGAAACTAACAATGCGTAAGGAAAAACCTTCCTCATGGAAATCAAGGAATGGGGAAAAGATATTTTTTTCTCTATTGTATCTGAGATAATACAAAATATTTGACCTAACACAAATGAATCAGATATTTTACCTAGCATCAAGATTTAGATACAATTTCAAAATGCAAGTAATCACAAGTGACTGCAAATACCACTCTTTAGGCCTTTGCTTGAAGCATGCTCTTTAACCCAGATTAAACATTCTAGATCTCTAAGCAATACATGTGGCTACATTACTTATATAAAAAGGAGTTCTTTGTGTCATGAAGCATCTGTTTTACATATTAGTAGTTAACATGATTTTCCAGGTTGTAACGCTTATAAACTCATAGATTTCAGCTTTGTTTACCATAAAAAGCCCTGAATAGACCAGATACATCCCACTAAAAGCATTTCATAGATAAGGATTCACCTTTGGACAAATACCACGGATGAGTTCGCCAGAGGGCTTTCATTTGCAGCTATGCATAGAGATTCCAACAAGTCACTTTCCACTGGCAGAGGAGAGTGGATGGTAAGCCTGTTGCTGACTATTTATTTCCTGATGTCTTATGCACTTTTTATATCCCTCACAGAACCTAGACCACTACCGACTGTATAAAGGAGCTCAATAAATAGTTATTTTTGATGGATCTATTTGTACATTATAAATGCAAAAATAAATATTTTAGTAATTGTATGCATTATCCTTTATTTTTACATGAATCTTACCTAGTAGTCACTAAAAACAATATTTATTTATTTATTTATTTATTTATTTATTTATTTATTTATTTTGAGACGGAGTCTTGCTCTGCCGCCCAGGCTGGAGTGCAGTCGCGGGATCTCGGCTCACTGCAAGCTCCAACTCCCGGGTTCGCGCCATTCTCCTGCGTCAGCCTCCCGAGTAGCTGGGAGTACAGGCGCCCGGCTAGTTTTTTTGTGTTTTTAGTAGAGGTGGGCTTTCATCGTGTTAGCGAGGATGGTCTCAGTCTTCTGACTTCGTGATCTGCCCGCCTCGGCCTCCTAAAGTGCTGGGATTACAGGCGTGAGCCACCATGCCCGGCCCCAAAAACAATTTTTAAAAAGATCACCTATAAATATTTTTTTGGACATTAAGTGATTTATTGATATACAAATCACACAGCATAAACTATTAGTAACTCCATTCTACATTGAAGTAATTAAAGTACTGAAAGGCTGCATCATCTAGAATGTGCACAACTGAAGACTGAATTCAGGTATGCCTGACTGGATATAGAGGCTTAAATTTTCTATGAAAACAACAACAACAACAACAACAACAACAAAACAGTAGTAAATATACCGTCCAAAAAGGATTATGTCACTGTTACATAAAATCTCACTGATAGGTTAACTTTTTCCCCAAATCTGATCAAATTCTTTTTCCTTAGTAGGACAATTAAGGGAAATTAAACATAGCCGGTTCTTTTAAAAACATCCTGTGTTAAGTGAAAATAAGTTTGGAATTAAGAATCAGAAATGGGGTGAATCACAAGAGCAAAAATACAGATGGTTTTTATTCACCGCCTATAATTTCAGTTTAGTGTGGCTAGGATTTCTGAGAACCACACCAAAAGGTCCAGACTGTGTAACCAAGGAAAGATTTAAATATACGTTCTTATTTTAAGTCAGAAGTTTGCATATTTACAGGGAAGATAAATGACCTTGATGTGATAGCAGAGATTTCCAATTGTTAGGTTGTGAGGAGATAACCAAAATGGAAAGCAGTTTAATATTAGAGGAGAAAATACTGTTTTACGCTGTCTTGTTTTGTCTCTTGTCATTTGCTAATAGAAATTTTGCCTAATCAGCTATTTGACAAGAGCTCATCTCTTGCATTTGAAAAAACAACAATTTCAATCCATGGAACTTATTGCTTCCTTAGTTTCATATTTGAGGACTTGGGAGTAGGCCTGGGTGTAGCAAGTTTGTCTTCAAATGATTACTTTCGTGCATTTTTAACCCTTTTTTGGATCTAGCTTCTACTTCTAAGCTTTCTCTAGCTGTGAATTTTGTTCTGAGTTTCCTGACATCTAGGTCAAACAGGAAAACACAGTGCTCTAATCCGATTAGAGGGAGGTTATCAGTCTGTAACATTTTCTTTCCTTACAGATAAATTTTTAAAACTCAAGACAAATTTAAAGAGATGTATACAATAATTTGTTGTTGTTCAAGCTTCTTCATGATCAAGATGAAATCTTTTTCAAATGATTTGCTGGAATTTGGTACAAACTGCAGCCCCCACCTTGTTAATGGATTTTGTAAAACATTTTTTTGTGAAATTAAATGGCCAATGTAGCATTAAACCTGAAATCTTAATTTCATGTTCTAGCATAACATATAGGACTATTCTAACTGGCAAGATGAACTGTCTATGATGCCTGCCTATGCTTAACTGAGGATTTAATAGGAATAAACTGGGACGTAGTGATGTGTGGGTCCAATATCAAGGATTCTTCACATCCTCCAAACACGTAGCTGAAGCTTAAAATCATACAATATAGGAATTATTAATTTATATTTGTTTACAGAAAGTGGCTTTTCCATTTAAACATGTTCATACATCTGAAATAAGTCAATAGACAACCAGGTTAACATCAGAGCTTCTCCTTCTCAACTTCCTAAAATGAGACTTTAAGGTCAGCAGACATATTCATGATTGCAGTTACCAGACAAAAATGAGGTAATTCCTTGAGAGTATATATGTTTTTCCCATATAGATCAACTGGGTATATGATGCCCCTAATCCAAGGACAATCATTCAGAAATTAAAATAAGAATATTTCATAGGAAAAAAACATGCCGAAATCTAAAAATAGTAATAACCATAAATTGCTAAAAATTCTTTCTTGAATTATTACCATATAGAAGCAAAATGGTAAATAATGTTTTCAGGATCTTTCTATCTTGTGATGCTAGAGGACTTTAAATATGGGACTCTGTTAGGATAGCACAGTAGAAAATCCACCAAGGTAAATAAAAACATTGAAAGAAGAAACACAATGAATCAAAAATGATTCAGCATTGAAAATTATGTACTAGATGTCCTCAACCTGGAGTCTATATATGGGTTTGAGGAGTTAATTATCTCTCACTCCAAACTGAAGGCAAATTTTATATTTCTGTGTTAATATATACCAAAGATATGTTGTTATTTTACCCCCAGAAGATGTACTACATAAACTAAAGGTTCTGAATGGTGTGTCTGTGTAGAAACAAGATCAAAGTAGAAAGTTTATGTGCAACTTGCACACTTCCAAATAAGAAATAATTTTCAAAGAATACATATTTTACTAGTAAATGTATTAATAATTTGTATCATAATGTAAATCAGTTATTTTCTAAATGGCATTACAAAATTATTGTCCAAATGTTAGGTTCAAGATTAAAGAGATTAGCTAAGAAAATGAGACCTATCATTTGAAAAGCAACTATCATGTGCTTTTTTACCATGCAAGGTAAACATTATTTCATTTCATCTTTATAAGAACCTGAAGCAGTAAATCTCAACCTACAGATAAATATGAGCCAGTTTATTAGTTTGCTACCATCACAAAGTACCACAAACTAAGTGGATTAAACAACAGAGTTGATGGTCTCTCATTTCTGGAGACTAGAAATGTAAACTCAAGGTGTTAGCACTCTTGGTTCCTTCTGAGGGCTGTGAGGAAGGATCTCTTTTATGCCTCTCCCTTAGAAATTGCCAGCAATTTTTCTGTTGTTTGGCTTGTGGTAGCATAAACTCCAATCTTTTCATGATATTCTCCCTGTGTCTTTATCTTCATGTCCAAATTTCATCTTTTTATGAGGACACCAGTCAGTCATATTGGAATGGGGGCCCACCTTACTCCAGTATGGCCTCATTCTCACTTAAATAGTTACACTCACAATGACCCCATTTTCAAATAAGTTCACAATCCGAAGAACTGTGGTTTAGAACCTCGCCAGATGAATTAAGGGGAGACAAAGTTCAACCCATAGCACCTGGGAACAAATATTAAACCTAAGGCCAGCGTTTTCTAAAATTAGAAGGAGGGAGAAAGTATAATGTGAAGACCCTGTGATTTTTAGAAGACGTAGAAAATCTTGGGAGATGGCCGCTCGTAAGTGGGAACTAAACAGTGGGAACACATGGACACAGGGAGGGGAAAAACACACACAGGAACCTGTGGAGGAGGTGGGAGGAGGAGAGCATTGGGACAAATAGCTGACGCTGCTTGCAGGGTTTAATGGGTGATGGGGTGGTTGCTGCTGCAAACCACCATGGCACACTTTTACCTATGTAACCAACCTGCCCATTGTGCACAAGTATCTCAGAACATAAATAAAATAAAATAAAATAAAAAGATTGGGAGATAGCAAAGAAGATATAACCCTGAGGTACGTTAATCATTTGACATTTTGTGGACTCCCATCCAGCATTTTAGAATAAAAGCCACTATTCCTCATACGTCTGCCCTAGCGACAGTATGTGACTGTGCCTTTTTCTTTGCAAATGGACTTTGGCCTTGGATGAAACTTTGTGTTTAAATTAATTAGTTAATGAATGTAATCCATTTTCTAAGTAGTCCAGATTATTGTGACTTCTCATTTGACCTTTTAGGGTGATGGTAATTCTGCTGCCTTTAATGTCATCTGCAACTTAACTGAACCAAGTCATAACGTATCTATGTCACTAATGTGGTCGGAATATATGGTAGGATCCAGAATTCAAACTTGGGGAACAATTCTTAAGACTGTTCACTTCCAAGGCCGGGCGCGGTGGCTCACGCCTGTAATCCCAGCACTTTGGGAGGCCGAGACGGGCGGATCACAAGGTCAGGAGATCGAGACCATCCTGGCTAACACGGTGAAACCCCGTCTCTACTAAAAGTACAAAAAACTAGCCGGGCGAGGTGGCGGGCGCCTGTAGTCCCAGCTACTCGGGAGGCTGAGGCAGGAGAATGGCGCAAACCCAGGAGGCGGAGCTTGTAGTGAGCCGAGTTCGCGCCACTGCACTCCAGCCTGGGTGACAGAGCAAAAGACTCCGTCTCAAAAAAAAAAAAAAAAAAAAAAAAAAGACTGTTCACTTCCAGCCAGGTGTGCTGGCGCAAGCCTGTAATCCCAGCACTTTGGGAGGCTGAGGTGGGAGAATTACTTAATTCCGGGAGTTCAAGACCAGCCTGGGAAACCTAGTGAGACCCTGTCTCCTACAAAATAAACAAAACAACAACAACAACAACAACAACAAATGCTACTTTTGAAATAATGTTCAGTTGTTGATAAATGTCCTCTGGGTATGAAATGTCAGCTGTATTTTCCCTTCCATATAGTCTAGCCATCTGATGCTCAGAGGAGGGTAAGGACACTGTATATATGGTCAAACGATGTGTCATAAAATATATATTCTGCCGTCTTGTTCATAAGTTACATTAGGACACAAATTGTCTGTTTTCCTTCGGAAAGGGCTATCCTTTGAACCAGGTGGCCATGCATCAGAAGCAGCTTCTGAAAAATGTCAGTAGATGATCCAGGGAAAGAAAACTGTAATCAGTTATAAAGAGTTTCAAACATGCAATTTAATCAAGATTTATTGGAGTATGTTAAAAATGTTGTAATGCTACTGAAAGAAAAATAAGTTATGGAGCACCGAACACAGGGAGCAAATTTCGATAGCCATGTGTTATATTGCAACCACAGTATTATCCGTTTAACTGTCAAACAAGCTGACGACAGGGAAAATATGTATGTTTATTAAAAGACATATTAAAATAACTACCTTTAAGCATTAAAAAAATTGACTAACAGAAGATTATACCTAAGAAATTCATGTGTGGTGAATGACCATATCTAAGGAAGAATAATTCTAAATATCAAGGAGGATCTGTACCTTTTGTGTAGCCTCACTTTTAGAAAGATTGAGGTCAGAAATTTGGGGAGTGATAGCCGGGTGTGGTGGCTCACGCCTGTAATCCCAGCACTTTGGGAGGCCAAGGCGAGTGGATCACTTGAGGTCAGGAGTTCAAGACCAGCCTGGCCAACATGGTGAAACTCTCTTTACTAAAAATAAAAAATAAAAAAAATTAGCTGAGGTGGTGGCACACAGCTATAGTGCCAGTTACTTGGGAGGCTGAGGTAGGATAATTACTTGACCCCGGGAGGCAGAGGTTTCAGTGAGCTGATATCACACCACTGTACTCCAGCCTGGGTAACAGAGCAAGACTCCATCTAAAAAAACTAAATAAATAAATTGGGGAGTGATATTTATATTTCTTTATAATTCCTTTGCTGTTATCATGGACGTGCATGGAAAAAATTATTGGGCTTCTTGGTGTATACTACAATGAACCTTATTATTAATCTTTATTCAACTCTTCTATTGGTAAATGTATTTGCAAATCGATGAATTTTACTTTCTAAACTGCCCAAAATTTTGATTTTTGTAACTAAGTCGGCCTAAGAAACATTAGAACCATGAAGACATTAGAACCTTAAAGAAATCACTTTCTTGGCATTATAAACATTGCTGTTGGGGAATTCCTAAGCCTTTCAACAGAGAGGGACCTTCCGTAGTTTATTTGCTGTCTTTATGAAATCTGGTATGATAAGCTATTAATGAAAATACTGCTGTACATGTGTCTGCATTGACCCTGCAGAAATTAAATATGCATATATTAAACTTGTTGAAAAATGTAAGGACTGATAGAGGCAAATGGTATTCTGGCACATAGTAAATGTTCATTAAATAGATGTTGAATAAAATGTAAACAAGAGTGTGTTTTATGAAACTATGTTAGGACTTTATACCTGAATCAGTTAGGGTTTAGGCTAAGCTACAGTCACAAAGCAACTCAAAATTTCAGTGTCCTAACAAAATAGTTTATTTCTCCTTCAAACAAAAGTGGAAAAGTGGGTATTGAGTGCAGTCCTGGCAGGTAAGTTCTGTTCCAGAAGGCTACTTAGAAGCTCGGGTTATTTTCATCTTGTTGCAAAGCTATGGTCTAAGTTATTGACTTTTTACATGGGAAATCTGTCTCCCAGCACCCTGGTCACATGTCAACTCCAGGGAAGGGGAAAAAGCATGAAAGACAAGCAGCTTCCTCAAGGAGAAGGTGTTAAAAATTATAAATATTACTTACTTTTGTTCATAACTCATTGGCCACTTGAAGCTACAAAGAAGCCTAGAAAATGTAACCTCTAGCTAAGATCCTAATAAAAGGAAAGATATAATAGATTTTGAGTAACAATTTGAAGTCTCTGCCTACAAACACATGAATTTTTCCCCTCCCGTCTTTCTCATGGGATACATTAATTTTTCACATTATCCAGAAAAACAGCAGAGGTCAAAGATGTCTGCCTCTTCTCTTGTTATGTGTTCAACAGCAGGATGCTTGCCTGATTCTCTGGATGCTTTTTGCTTCATGCAAAGAGATGTTCCCTTTAATTACAAAAATATTCAAGTACTATTTGTGCACTTTCTCTTTATTAATTATGTTTTGGTGCAAACTAATGTGGTATGAATGTTGCTTTCCTGCTACTTAATTTGTTTTGCAAGCTTGATTTGAATTTCTAACTTTTCTTTGCATTGGTGTTATATTCATCTTGATTGGTTATTTCGTTATTATGCCTTCCAATGTATATATGCTTTTTAATCTTAAAAAATACTTCATGGTAATACATTGATAAGTTCAAAGTGACTGAATTGATTTCTAATTAGACCCATGAGGGTGGTGCTTGTTTTGGTTTGTTCCTGGAGAGAATTCTGCCCTCCGAGGTATCAGAAAAGCCAGGAACTTTTCACTGCAGACATGTTCTTTCATCTCTGCTACTGAAAATATCAATAGATACATGGAGTTTCGCTTGAGCAAAGGAGGAGCTTTAGGGCATTACCTGCTTTTATTCAGTTCTCCACTCAGGTTACTAATGTTAAAAAATGAATTCTCATTTTATTCAACTAACTATATTTTGAATTTCAAAAATAACTGGATGTCACTAATAATATCAGTGAAATTAATTTTGATTTATTATTGGTACCCTTAGTCTTCTAGTTTCCTCATATACAGTGTTTACACCATTCTCACTTAATGTCATTATTTCATCCTTAATGTGTCACCCAAGGCGCTTGCTAGCTTTGAGCAGTAACCTAAATTATTTTCTAATCACTTTTTAAGCTGGCTTCTAAAACATCTTGAATGAGTAAACATTTTATTTTCAAAACAAACAAGAATAAAAGAAGATGAAGAGCCATAAACAACAGCACTCTTTCAGATGACATCTAGTTCTTGTTTTTTGTTATTTAAATTTCGTGTAGCCTAATTAATGGGGCTTCTTTGGATGCTGGTAACACTCTCACCTAGAGAATGGGAGAATATCACACTTGGAATCAGACCTCACAGTTTTCAAACTCTGTGCCAGATTACAGGAAAAAGAAACAAATAAGAACATAGTCCTGGTCTCAGGAAACTCATAGAAGACCCCCATGTTGTGAAATCTAATGATCAGTTATCAGTAGGTATCTTATCAGCCACATTTAACAGTTACCTCCTCCTTGATACCTTCTGTTTATTTGGCTGTCAGGGCAACACATACTTCAGGTTTCCCTGCAAATTCATCAATTAATCAATGTAAGTTACCTTTCCTAACTTCTCCCATGAACCTCTTCTCATTGGAGGGCTGAATCTTGGTACCTTTTCTTTTTTTCTACCTATACAAACTTATTTGATGACCTCATCTAGTCTTAGGTCTCTAAACATCATTTATATAATAAGTTAGATCTTAAAATTTGTGTCTATAGAGCACAAATAGACCATAGATACATAGACTTGGTGGGGACACAGAGCCAAACCATAAGTCTGTATGGTTTGGGGAGAGATCCCACTTACTCTATAGCTATATGTCTATGACAGGGGAGAGAACCCACTTAGTCTATAGACGGAAGTCTATATGATTTGGCTCTGTGTCCCCACCCAAAGCTCATGTCAAATCGTCATCCCCAATGTCAGGGGAGAGACCTGGTGGGAGGTGATTGGATCAAGGGAGTGGGTTTCCCCCATGCTGTCCCTCTGATAGTGAGTGAGTTTTTAACAGTCTGCTGGTTTAAAAGTGTGGCACTTCCCCACTTCACTCTCTCTGTCTCTCTCGTGCTCTGCCATTGTGAAGATGTACAAGCCTCTCCTTCACCTTCTGCCATGATTGTAAGTTTCTTGAGGCTTTCTGGTCATGCTTCCTGTTAAGCCTGCAGAACTGGGAGTCAGTTAAACCTTTTTCTTTATAAATTACTCAGTGTCAGGTAGTTCTTTATAACAGTGTGAAAAGAGACTAATACATAGACTATACGAAAATATTGCCCTGTTGATCTCCAGATTCATATATTCTCTTTGACATCTAAAAGAGAAAACTAGATTTCTTCAATTTTCCGTAAAACATGTTCTCTCCCTATTTTCCCCAACTCAACTGCTTTTCCAACTGTCCTTACTTTGTTATTATATTTGCTTAGGTCAAATCTTGGTGTTATATTTTTCTCTTTTTCTGATTACTCCCCATATGAATTGTTAAGAAATGCTTTGAGTCTATCTTAACAGTATGACATATACCCTGTGCACTTCACATAACCTCAGTGGCTATTACCCTGGATGAGCACCCATCATTTGTTTCCTGAATTACTTTGTCAGACTCTCATTTTTGTCTTCCTAAATGAAACTATGTTATCCCAGTCTTTAAAATCCTTCAATGGCTCTGCTTTTTACTGAGCAAAAGATAAAGTTTTTTTTTTTGTTGTTTTTTGTTTTTTTTTGAGACGGAGTCTCGCTTTGTCGCCCAGGCTGGAGTGCAGTGGCCGGATCTCAGCTCACTGCAAGCTCCGCCTCCCGGGTTTACGCCATTCTCCTGCCTCAGCCTCCCGAGTAGCTGGGACTACAGGCGCCCACCACCTCGCCCGGCTAGTTTTTTGTATTTTTTTTTAGTAGAGACGGGGTTTCACCATATTAGCCAGGATGGTCTCGATCTTCTGACCTCGTGATCCGCCCGTCTCGGCCTCCCAAAGTGCTGGGATTACAGGCTTGAGCCACCGCGCCCGGCCAGATAAAGTCTTTTGAATGACTACAAAACACTGCATAGGCTGCCTGACCTATTTCCACTCTTGTTACTTTTCTGTATTTCTCTAGTATTGTCTCCCTGTTTTCATCACAACCAACCTGGTCGTCTTTGCTGCCCTTGGAATATGCCAGGATAGTTTCTGCCTTAGGGCCTCTATACGGGCCTTTCTGGCTACTGGAATTTTTTTGCTTCAAATGTCTGCATGGACTCCCTTGAGTCCTCATTCTAACCCCATTCTTTCTACAGAGCTTGCCTTTGTAAACTGTTTTAAAATGCAATGGGCCCTATTCAACCCCTATCTCCCAAATTAATTCTGCTCTGTTTCTTTCCTCCGAAGACCTTGTATAACACACCATATCATTTACCTTTTAATTATGCTTATTATGTGTTTCATTATAAAATATAAGCTTCACCAAAGTACATATTTTGGTTATTTTATTGTCAAGTTATTCTAAGTATCTAAAATAGTGCATGACACATAGTTTTTGCTCCATAAATATCTGTTGGATATATGAAAAGGCATGAAGTTAGCTTTTGATCTATCATTTAATAGACTATTTCCATTTTTTTCTGAGAGAAATGGAAACTCAAAGAGTTCTCCGGACTTCATGATTTTTAGTTGTAACAGGGAAATAATATAAATTTTATCTGCCTGTTAACGTATTGTGATAGTGAAATAAATCTACATCTGTGACTGTCATTTTTCCGTTTTAAAGTCACACACACACACACACACACACACACACACACACACAAAATACAAAACTTACTATTCCATCTTCTTCAACATGCACCATCTCTTCCAATCACAGAGGGGTTTATAATACTCCCACACTCCTTTATTTCCATGTCTGTGTTTTCCTATCTCTTTGCATTTCAATCTAGCTTAATACTACTCTTTCTTGAAGTCTCAGCTAAAGCCATGTCCCTAACTGGACATTTTCCCTGGATTACCACTCCACATTTATTTCTCTGTTCTCTGCATTTCAAGTGTATTTATGGATAGGACCGTGCAAAGCTTAGAAACAAGAAGCCCTGGCTTTTTGCCAAAATACATTTCTGAAAACAGCATCATAAAGCTCAACATTTTAAGGCAGATAAAATTTTCTGACCAAGGACATAGCTTAAATAAATCATGGCTATGACTAATGAGACATAATAAAAGTACAGATAAATGAAACATGATAGTTTTGAACAGTAAAATAATCCTCCAAAATATTATAAAATGGCATAAAGGCCGTGTACATATTTATGTTCTCAGGGATCCTAATGTTGTACATATTAACAAATAACACATGTAAGTACAATTTTCTTGTATTATACATATGATTTTTAAAAATAAATATGAATGTGCTAAGTATAAACACATATATTGACAATAATACTTCTTTTTACTTTCTTGGCCTTCAGAAAGGCTTCAGGGAGTAAAATTGAAGACCATCAAGGGAAGCTTAAACTGATACTTTCTGTCTCTCAAAATGTAGTATAATAAAAATTATCCTGTATTTCATAGTAGTGTGTTTTATATTAAGATTTTTTTTACTTCCTAATATCTGAATTACCCCTTTTTTCTCACTACAAATACATCTAATTATATTAAAGGAATGTGAAAGCTCAGAAAGGAAATGGCTATTTTATATAGCTGGGAAGTAGCAGAGGACAACCTAAAGGTAATTTTGCTGTATCTTTCCAACTAAATTTTTAAGTTCCCTAAGGACAGTGCTGAGGTCATGTAAAAATAGACAAAGATAAGAGTTATGTAGATTTTAAATTGCTAACAATGAAATCTGAATTTTACTATTTTGGGCATTTTACAATGGCATTTATTTGTTATTTTCAAGGTTTTAAATTGGGATCTGGTTATATCTAGTCTAAATTAAACGTGTCCTGAAAGATAATCAGTTGACTAACATACTCAATTTTCCGGTCTCTCTTTTTAAATAAGCTCAATGACTGAATTCTCCTTCACCAAGTTTATTTATAAAGAGAAACTGGAAAACACCTGGACAGGAATGTTTTAGGTAGTTTTTATGAATCATATACAATTTACATTTGATGATTTTCTGTCATGGCTAACACTGATTTATATAATTTTTTAGGTTAAAAAATAACATTTCTTTACCGTGTAAACCTACTAGTAAAAATACAAAAATAGAGTAATGATATGCTTTCGGGAAGCTTAAACTTTAGAGAACCAAAGTAGATAAAATTTTATATCATTTTTATTTTTATGTGTATTGTGATTGTCTCTGCATCAATCATCAATCAAATTCAGGGTTTTTCTTTTTCTTTTTTTTTTTTTTTTGAGACAGAGTCTTTTTCTTTCTTCTTTCATTTTTTATTTTATTTTATTTAATGTTTTGAGATGGAGTCTCACTCTGTCCCCCAGGCCGGAGTGCAGTGGTGCGATCTCGGCTCACTGCAAGCTCTGCCTCCCAGGTTCATGCCATTCTCCTGCCTCAGCCTCCTGAGTAGCTGGGACTACAGGCTCCCACCACCATGCCTGGCTAATGTTTTGTAGTTTTTGTAGAGACGGGGTTTCACCGTCTTAGCCAGGGTGGTCTCGATCTCCTGACCTCATGATCCACCCGCCTCAGCCTCCCAAAGTGCTGGGATTACAGGCATGAGGGTTTTTCATACTACAATCATGACCCATTAGTGAGTTACTTAATCCGTTAGCTGGATTGTGGCCAGAAATTATTCTAAGTGTAATAGAATAAAGTAGAATAAGATAGGAGAGAATAGGCCCAGTATAGAATTGAATGGGATGAAATGAAATAGAATTGACACTTGCACAGGTAATAGTTCAATATTTATACATATATGTAAATGTTCTGTGTTGTGAGGTACAGTGCATTTCTTACTCTAGGTTGTGATAAAATATATTTGAAACACTACTCTAGATTGTTATAACTATTGCTTTATTTAAGGACATTTCCTCAAAACTTAATGTTTACAATTTTCTGTTTGACAAAGACCCAGGTAGCATAGCTCTTACTGGGTTCTTCAGGGGTGATATTTAAAATCTTTTCAGGATCCATCATTTATGAAAGAAATGTACAAAGTTTTCAGTGTGTTTTTTCTTACTATATTGTTGATACTTGTTAAAAGAAAAACTTTAGACAAATTAAATTGAGCAAAGTTTATTTGAGCAAAGAACTGTTTTCGAATCAGGCAGTGCTCAGAAGCAGAAGGGGTTCAGAAAGCTCCACCCAGCAGTGAGAGCAGTGAGCTTTTACAGGCCAGACACAGGACCAAGAAGAGAAATCACCTGAGTGGCTACAGCTGGGCATCTCCCTTTTTTGGGGATGGTGTGATGAGTGAGTTACTTGTAAGTGGCTGAAAACTGGCTATTTGCTATATTCTTAGTTTGAACTTAAACTGAGTTAGACTGCAGTTTGTTATGTAGGAATTCAAAGTACAGAGTCAACAGGCTAACGGCCTCCTGCTTATTTAATTTAACAGTGTTATGGGAGAAAGTGTCCAGATGTAGTACAGTCATAATTTTTTCCTTTACTGTGATGTCTACTGTCAATGTTTTTTACATTGTGTTAAACTTCCACAAAATTCACTTTTAATATTTTTGTAACAAGTTTTCACATATATATATATACACACACACACACGTATATACGTGTGTGTGTACACATATATACACATATGTGTGTATATGTATATATAAAATGATATATATTTATCACTATATATAAAGTGATAAAATATATATAAAGTGATACAACTGGTAATGCTTGGGTTATTTTACATTTTAGTGGTCAACGTTACATATAATTAATTTGGTTTTTATTCAAATATTTTATTATTCATTTTTCTTCATTTATTAGATGCTCTGGGCTTCAAATGTATCCCCCACTACTTATGTTAACTCTCTTCACTTATCAAAAACTTATTAGTCTCTTTTTCTCTTTTATCTACACGTATTCCCTCTGTAGTCATCTTGTAAAAATTTTTCTAACTCTAACTACAAACTGTTGGTAGTAGCAACTTAAAAATGAAGTAGAATCAAAGGTGGTGAGAGAAAGTTTGCATTTTGAATTTTGATGAGTCACGCTACTATTCACAAAAGGAGAGTATTAAATAGTCTTTAATAGATCTTGAAAGATAAAAGGCTACAAATACTTTTCTGAATAAAATGATGTAGAGATAAATAGAAAAATAAAATCACGTTTACCATATTAATGCATATACAGAACTTTCTTCATGTTAGAAATTTTAGTTTACATTTTTTTTGTTCTGTATTGGGAGAGTGAGATGTGTAAATTTATAGGCGGTTGGTATGGGAATTATATTCAGTACTGTAATTATATGGAAAAATAGGTTCTTCAATTTTTATTTCTTATATTTTCCTATGCTGTTTAAAAATCCAGTAGTGTTTCAAGTTGGTTTGGAGATTTAATCCATTTTCAGTTCAAAAGTTTCAAGTTTATCTCATTAGTTTCTTGACAACACATTTAATTTACCAACGGACATTAGGGCAATTGTTCTAGATGACATAATTTAATGTAATGTAATCTGAAGGATTAAATCTAGTGTTTGTTACATAACTCACTGTATGCTTTCAAATGAGTGTGAGTGGCCAAAGGCAGTGTCTAAACTGACATAGTTTAAACTGCCAATGAATTTAGTTTTTTTAAAAAATCAATCTGTCAATGTCATATATAAATCAGTCAGTTGTTTCATGGCAAGAAAGCATCTGCTAAATTCTGATTTTTTTTTTTTTTTTTTTTTTTACGTTCTACTGGTTTTGATAACCTCAATTGACAGCATGTAAATACTGTGAATTGGTTGCCATTTCAATCTCGATTTCATTCTTCAAAAAGACTGGCCAGCTTCATTAAACCCCTGTTTAATCCTCACATCTTTCCTGTAATCCTTTCCATAATTCTTATCTCTAAACCTTTGGAATTTGCAGATGATTCCAGTATATTAAAAATGATGTAATTATTTTAATAGTGGTTTGCATATCATTTACATGATTTAATGGAGTATACCCCTGCAAATTCTGCACGCTCTGAAATTTAGAAGAATTTGTTTTTAATGATTGAGCATAGCAAGAGAGAATTTATCAGCTCATGTTACACAAGTAAAAAACAAAATACTATTTGCAAGAGTATATCACCTTGATATTGTTATTCAATACATTTCAGTTCAAGTTACCTGAATTTTGTGGTCCTAAAGGAGCATGATTTATGGGTTTCATTTAAGAGACAATATTATAACAGGGTATTTTGCCATTTCTTTTGTTAGTTATCCACCTAAGAATGGTTCCAAAAATACATTCATAAACTTACTAGTTTCATTTAATTCAATAAAATCAAAATAATAGATGATATTATGTTATGAAAACTATTTTCAGGTTGGAATAGCAAAGCACATTACATCATAAACTTTCATACTAGTTAAAACATTATAAAAATTATGCTGTGACCTCTCATTTAGGTCCTCCAAGGCTCTTTAGAGGGCCCCCACTCAGCATGCACCCTCCCAGCAGGTTCACTCTCCCTGAGTGCCAGGTAGGGTGCATGCGGGGTGCAGGGCACAGGGTACAGCCTCCCTCTTGTGCTCTCCTATGCCTACGATTTAAGTCCTTTCCCCAGACCAGGAGCCTTTTATTCTCTTCTTTAAGAAGTCTGCTTCTTGCCCGGGTCTGGTGGCTCACACCTGTAATCCCAGCACTTTGGGAGGCTGAGGCAGGTGGATAGCCTGTGCCCAGAAGTTCAAGACCACCCTTGGGAACATGGTGAAACCTCATCTCTACTAAAATACAAAAAGTTAGCTGGGTGTGATGGCACACGCCTGTAATCCCAGCAACTTGGGTGGCTGAGGTAGGAGAATCATTTGAGCTTGGGAGGTGGAGGTTGCAGTGAGCAGAGATCGCGCCACTGCATTCCAGCTTGGGCTACGGAGTGAGAGTCCTAAAAACAAAAACAACAACAACAACAGCAACAAACTCCTTCTTGTTATCTTTGGAACAGAAACCTGTCCTCACAAAAATATCTGAATTCTTTCAATTCCATGACCTTTGGGGCAAAAAAAAAAAAAAAAAAAAAAAAAAAAAAATCTAGATTCTGACTAATCTAAGCTTTGTGGCTGTAATTCCATAAACCTCTGTATTAGTCCATTCTCACACTGCTATAAAGAACTTCACTGAGTCTGAGTAAGTTATAAAGGAAAGAAGTTTAATTGACTCACAGTTCCTTATGGCTGGGGAAACCTCAAGAAACTTACAATCATGGAAGAAGGTGAAGGGGAAACAAACACCTTTTTCACAAGGGAACAGGAGAATGAGAGGACAGAAGGAAACTGCCAAACACTTCTAAAGCATCAGATGTCATGAGAACTCACTCCCTATCATGAGAACAGTATGGAGGAGACTGCCCCTATGATCCTATCACCTCGCATCAGTTCACGCCCTCAACACATGGGGATTATAGTCAGAGATGAGATTTGGGTGGGGACACAGAGGCAAACCATATCAACACCTTTTCCTATCATAGAAAAAAAAGAACAGCCTCACTTTTGCATATAAAAATATACATTTTTATAGCTAATGCTTTTCAAAATCCAAATTTGAAGGACAAATGCTAAATAAATGTTTTAATGGCGTATTAATTCCTGCCTTAAACAGATGCCTTGTCCTAGAGCAATAAGAATTACTAAGACTTTTTAAGACATAATATTTACATATCATATATACCTGTATTTTACACAGTGCAAATAGCATATTTACTGCATTGGCTCATGAGTGACAAACTTTTTCATCAAAACCATTTTTTTCTGCTCATTTAATGACTACATAGCAATCTATTGTGTTTACATATGGTATTTTATTAGTCAGTCTCCCTAATACAGATTTGTATTGCTTCCAGTGTTTTGTGGCATAGGTCACATTAGGACTTCAACTACATATGGAAATAATTATTTATGAAAAATCTTGCACAAATAAATTTTACTACAATTTTTTCTATATTGGAGGTTTGTAGCTTCTATCAAGAAAATAATGTTCCATTTGCATTTGAAGGAATGTTAAACTAACAAAGGACAAAATAAATCACTCTAAATTACTGTAGAACTCTTCATTAATTCCTGTTAATTTTATTTATGTGTTACTAATTATTGATTTGTGTAACTTTCAGCACTGAGACCAATAAAATGGAATTTGAAACAACTCTGATATATCTTTTTTCCCAGAAACATTTTATAGAAAGCAATAATCTCTAAAGGTGTCATTTTCCCCTAGAAACAATTCCCCAATGTAGCACATGCATTCACCTACACACATAGATCCACATATTCATTTACTCTTTCCATTTGAGATAGTGAAGATTATTTCTCAAAGGGAATAAAAATGATAGGCATATTAATGGATTAAATCTAAAGATATTTGAAAAGGATAGAGGAAAGATTCAGCGTTGAGGTAGAGCAAAGTAAGCATCACTTTTGAGTCACAGATTTTAAAAATGAGAAATATATTCATAAAGCAAAGAAAATAGACATTTTAGATAATTCTAATTGATGGATCGCTATCCAGCTGATTATTGTTATTTTAATATTTTCAAATAAAAGATTTCTTTCCTGATTTGTGCTTTTTTAATGATTAAAAAATAAATTTAAGTCAAGTAGCTGAGTCTATCAAACAAAACAGCAAATGTAATTTTTAAAAGGAAGAATTAATATGAAGGTTTGGAAGCATGTGGTAAAAACTATTGGGTTTAAATTCCATAAATATTATCTGAGTATTTCACTTTCCCTATCTTCCATTCCATTCTTTAGCTTTACAATTCAATTTCTGAAGATGAAGTATCTGTGTGAACACTTAACTATCCTATTAATTCCTTCACGTTTGAGCCTTCCCTCTCCTTGAGGCAATGTCTGTGTGTTATGTCTTACAACAGATGCATCTTATTATTTTCGTTTTGTGAAACATAGTTTCTGCGTTACATCATCATCATTTCTATGCCCCTGTCGGAGAAGGAAAATTTTACCTCTATCCTCTTAGTGTCCAAGTTGACTTTGAGAATTAAGTTGACATGAGATAGATTAATAGGAGAAAAGCACATACATTTAAGATGAGTTTTATGTGACACAAGAGTCGTGATAAAGAGGATTCTTGAGACCCAAATAAATGACAGAATCTACATGCTTTGTGTTAGGTTAAACAAAACGAGGCAATTGAGGAAATGTAAGTTATATGTGGAAGCTTAAAGAAGAAGAATAATTACTCTAAGAAAGTCTGTGCAGGATCCTCTCAGTTCTGATTGCCCATCAAAGAATGATTCATTTGTCTTGTAGAGGGAGGACATCTTTCACACGGCAGTTTGATCTCCTGCTTTCAGGGAGAAAAGGGGGAGACTCAAATGCCCTTCCTACATCTGCTGTTTCTCAAGTGTCTTTAGGTCAAGGTGATTCTGGTACCAATGTAATATAGGGTGGGGCGACATATTCTGCCATCCTGCAAATTTACGCCCCACTTAAGAGACTAGTCTCTGCAAAGTAGCTAGGAACTTGCCTCCCCAAAGATTTCCATCAGGGCCTAAGTCAGTGAATTAAACCTTATAAACCCCCAATTAATATCAATTGATTTAAATAAGATCATAGCAGTTGAAATCTCCCTCGTGAACAGACTTGTAACATAAATATCAATAAGCGTTCAATTTATTTATTTTTGTTTAAGTTGAGCTTATTTACTGACTCATTAAACAAATTAGGGTGCTCAAAGCTGTCATACTCACTTGTAAAATAATAAGAAGGTCATGGATAACTCTGCTTCACATCAGCCTGCTGTCTTTTTTTTCTCCTTCTGAATAGTTTCTCTATGGGGCTACTTAAAGAGAAATGAGAGATGTATACAAATCACTGCTCTTTTAGAAAGCACCTTTATCAGCTCAGGTACCAGATTTAGCTCTGGCTTCAGTTCTGGGTACACAAAGGACTGGAGCCTGGCATCTCCTTCCGTCTCTCTTGGTCCCCTTCAACTTTTAGAATGATATATCAGAAACGTGGATTTTCAAAGTGCTGAATATCATTACACCATTCTTACCATGTCTCTGAACCTCATATAGTTTTGATAAATTGAGGATAAAATTTACCTCTATCTTCAATTAAATTTTTCATGCAGTACTTTTCATCATGCCAGAAGGTCTAATTTAATTAAGGGGTTTTTTTTCAAGAAATTATATTACTTGCCTAACATCTTCCTTTCAGGAATCTCAAAGTGACTTATAGACATCTGGTGACATATTACTTGGAAACTTCTGTTCAAAGTATTTGGTTCTGTTCCAAGGTAATTTTCAATGGAGAAACTAATTTATTTCATTGTAATACCGGCATTGACGTTATATAATAACACATAAAAGAATAAATAAGGAAATAAATAAACCAAACATAACCCCATGCAAAAATTTCATTTTTGTAAATCTTAATACAATTTTGTTATATTATTACCATCTCAAATAGAATCTATATTTAGCTAAAGACAACCATTAAGATTTTTACATTATCTTCCCTGAAAAAAGATAATTAACTAAAAGGTTTAAAAATAGTTCATCATAAAAACAAATATTTGATTTTTTTTCTACAAAATATATGAAACAATATTGAAGACACCCTCCATCATAATAATAAATTTTAAAGGTAGAATTAATTGTTCTGCTTTTTTTTTCCTACTCTTCAATCACCAGAGTCAAATTTCATCTAAATTGTCATAAGAAGCCTGTTATTATATGAGTATTAATAATGTTAGGAAAAGTTGGATCTTCTTTGTTTTCATTTTTTTCAAAACCTTAAAATGATACACTTGGCAACATGGTTTGAATATTTGTCCCCTCCAAATCTCATGTTGAAATGTGATCTCCAGTGTTAGACGTGGGGCCTGGTGGAAGGTGCACGGGTCATGGGGGCGGATCCCCCACACCAAGCCATTTTTGAGGAATCCACCCCCATGACCCATACACCTTCCACCAGGCCCCACCAAATGTAGGTTGATGATCATTGAGAAAGACAACAGACTCAGTCTAATTTTATTTAATTCTTAGTAATTCTTGCCTTCCCCGTGGTAATGAGTGAGTTCTTACTCAGTTGATAAGACAGCTGGTTGTTTAAAGGAGCTTGGCATCTCCTCCTCTCTCTCTCACTCTCTGTATTGCCATGTGACACTGCTCCCTGCCCCCCTTACCTTCACCATGAGTAAAATTTCCTGAGGCCTGTCCAGAAGCTGAGCATATGCTGGTACCATGCTTGTGCAGCCTGCAGAATGGTGAGCCAAAGAAACCTCTTTCTTTATAAATTACCCAGCCTCGGGTAATTCAAAACAAATACTCTTGCATTTACCACACTTACAAAAAAAAAAAAAGCCTTGAATAAAACTCTGTAAGTAGAATGAATTTGTGGAAAGCTGTATTCAGATGTTATTTTCGTTCCACCTTATGGAGAGTTTTGGTGCTTCATTTTAAAAAAGCAGTCCATTAGCACCTTTTCCTTGTAATTATCTTTTTGTTGTGGTTTTATTGTTGTGCCGAAAGTAATCAAGGGATGTAAGAGTAAGGATATGCTTTTCCTGCTGACAATAAACAGTGACATTGTAATCTTATTTCTCATTCTGAAAATCATGTGACCTTTCTGTTATTCGTTAGAAACTTTCAAATAGCTGTTTTTTGTCTCTTACAGCAGGAACAGTTACTCCAAGTGGCCTGAACATATTTGTAACTACAATTTTAAAAATTATTTTTGAGCAGTTCACTGAATCCTTTTTCTAATACCGTGCAAATATATGAATGAGATTACACTGGGGACATAGGTATAGTTTGTATATGTGCTTCCATCTGTCAGTGTTAACGTAATTATCCAGAGGAGCTGAAAACCTTGTTCCTCTGGATACTTTTAACTTTACATCCATCTTTTCTTGATTGTGTAGATCCCACAAGTTGAGATCAGTACTACTTTCTGTCTATTTTATAATTGTCACTGCCCTGCACATTTTGCTGGCACTCGCAGTCTGGATGGTTAATTGAAATTGTTGTCAATTTGGGCAGCATTCAAGAGTGCATGTGGTTTATAGCTGCTGCCAAATTTTCCTGCATAAATGTTATGAAGAATCAATGTACCATATTGGAGGGGAAATGATATTTGTTTGAAAATAGATGATTTTAACTCAGGATATTAACTAGTGTTGAATTATCCAATTAATTGGATTAATAGTATAGGACTTGAAATCCATCAGACATTTTAAAAAAGAAATTCATAAAAGTTATATTTAAGCAATGATGATCATGATTCAGTGATAAAAATATTAATATTGTAAATGTACAGTCTGAAGGATAATTAACAATTTGGCAAAGAAAGAAGGCCAAATATATGGGATCAACCATATCGAAACAAAAGACTAAGTAAATTTTATTTAATTTTCAGTATATATCTGTTGTTTTATATGTATGTATGCATTTATGGTTTTGTTCAATCTCCAAAGTAAGTCCACAAGATAAAAGTTATTATCCCCATTTTACAGATGAAAAAACTGAGGACCAGTCACAGTCAATAAATCGATGAGCCATTGTTTAAATCCAGAGCTCTTGGGTCAGTGATTTTCCCATTTCAGTATGCTTCCTGATTATATGATGAATATGAAAACAGTATCATGTACTAGTAGAAGCAATAACATTAGCCACACATACTGAGCTATATCCTGGATTTTCCACTTATTGATCAATTTACCTCATATCTTTAATACTTAATAATCTTAACGATAAAAAAAAGCCACTGTTATCGCTAAACATAACAATAACAGCAACAAAAAAATAAACCACATCATAGCATTTCTTCTTATTCACTCCTCCACAAAAAGACATTTAACACTAACCATGTGCCAGGCATTTTACTGTATACTTCGTGTACTGTGGTGAACAAAACACCTGTGGACTTTTCATTTCAGAATTTTAGTCTAGTAAGGGAAAACAATAAACAAACTTATTTAATTGCAGTTTCTCAAAGAATGATATGACCAATGAAACAGACTACTATGATGGGAGGAAGGGAGCAAAGGACCGATTTGGTTGATGTAGTCATATAATTCCTGCCATTTAGGTGGATACCAGAAGACCCAGAGTGAGGAGAAGAAGCCAGAATGCTGAGAAGTTCTGGACAAGAACTTAACACATAGTGAGAACTGCACAAGTTGAGGCTTTAGAGAGATCAAGTTTTGTGTTTTTGAGGAACTAATTACAAAGCCATTGTGGCTAGAACTTGTGGTATTGAGTTGAGGGGATTTAGAAACCAAATAAGGAGTGCAATAGAAAGCTATTAGTGAATATGAAGTAAGAAAGTGGCATCATCATGTATACATGTATGTTAAGAGCAAATCAAATTATCTGTAAGATAAGGAATAGAATGGAAGTAATAGGGCAATATGTAAAGGAGGGAGGAGATGGCTAATAAAAAGACTATTTTAGCAATAGTAAAGGCATGGCTATACATTGTACCTAGGTGGTAATAGAAAAGTTGGAGAAAAATGGGTATACTGGTGATATATTTTAAAGGTGTAATTGGCAAGACTTATAGACAAATTAGATGTGGTGCTAACATATATGAAGGTATACAGAATGATTATCAGTTTTTTGGCATACTATTAGAGAGTTTATAGAAACTGACATTTAATTATATATAAAGGGAATGAAATAGCTAGAAATAGAACTAGGAGGCAACAGTTACTTCATCTTTTCATTTCAGCACAAAGAGCCATCTCATTCCCTCATCTATTCAGTTATTCCTTTTTATTTCCTACATAAGATTCCCGTATGTTTTCTGTTCACCTAAATCTTGACTGTTATTTCTCAAAATGATCAGATTACTATCATTCTCTATGATGTTTTCATTTTTATATCCAACATGGTGAGTGAAATTCTAGAATGTACCAATTTGTGGAAGCTAAAAATTAAAGCAGCTGAACTTAGGGAGATAGAGACTAGAACATGGTTGCTAGAGGCTGAGCAGGATAATGGGCATGGAGGGGCTTGGGAGGATGGTTAATGGGTACAAAAAATAGAAAAAAATTAATAAGCTCTGGTATTTGATAGCATAACAGGGTGGCTATAGTCAACTTAAATGCACATTTTTAAAGTAACTAAAAGAGCATAATTGGAATGTGTAACACAAAGGATAAATGCTTGAAAGGACAGATACTCCATTTGCCCTAATGTGATTGTTACACTTTGTACGCATGAATCAAAATATCTCACATACCCCATAAATATATACACTCACTATGTACTCACAAAACTTAAAAAAAAACTTTAAAAATATTTTAAAAAGTAAAAAAGAATACTAAATGTAATTTTTAATGGAGTCACTGTTTGTTATTTTTGAATTTTACATTTCAAGGAGTCATTTTTTGAGGCAAGTAGCTGAATATTCTGCTGAATCCTTTTAACAAATTAACTGGAGCCAGGATATAGCCCCAAACTAAGAGATTAATCAGAAACAAATAATGGACTCAAATTACGGAGATTAGGTTCAATACCACAGAGCAAGACTGACTATAAAAGCAGACAGTAAATGATCATATAAAATCAATTAATATTTCCATGTTGCAAACAAAGCACTTTGACATTTGTCATTCATTAATTTAATCTCTATAGTAACTGTTACTGAAGGATCTATTTGGAGACCAGAGGTAAATATTCTTATTCCACTATAAAGAGGCAGTATAAGGTTGTGGTGTCTAACAGTGACTTAAATTTCTACGACTATTTCTTCTTTGATATCAGCAGTCACATCAAAATAGATTTAAGTAAAAGTAACAGTTCTCTCTTGGCTATTTTTTAAAATTTTCTGAAAGACTTACAGCAGTCTCCCTTTATAATGGGTTAATAGTGGAAACAATACTATGAGCTGTGGCATTCTATTACTTTGACAATCATATCCTGGAGGAATGATAATCCTTTTACAGGGCTATTTTCACCTCATTGCAACATGTAGTAAACAAGCCTTCTAAAAGTCAATGTACGTTCTTAGAGTTTATTGTACCTGACATGACACTCATCTAGCAAGAATATGCCTATGTCTCAATAATTAAAATGAATACATATTTCAAGCTCTAGTGCACAGATTAAAAAATTCATGGTTTATACATTGTCACCCCATTCTCCTATATGCCCATAGCAGACATCAATAATTGATCTTGGCGTACTTTCCTGCTGAACCTACACTAGGCCTCACAATTTCTCTTAAAGAAAGAACTCTCCAGGCAGCTACTGACAATTGATTGAAGTTGGTGGTGAAATGCAGGTGATTTTCATTCTTCTTCTATAAGAGTCTATTTGTACCTTGCTTATACAGGAAGTGGCATCCATACATTACAGTAGCATTTTTGATATGTTTTATAATGTTAAAAAAGAGTGACAAATGAGAGTAGTATATTTCAAATAAACAGTCACAATAGATAATTTCTCAGGGAGCCAAAAATATGATTGTTGAGCTTTAGTTAGGATGAATTGTTAAGGATGTTGAATTATTTTGGGGGCAGTTTATTATTTTTTTCACATAGTAACAGGGTGAGATATGTCGCTATGCAATCTTTGTTTGAAAACAAGATCAGCGGGTCAAGCATAACTAAATAATTTTATCATATTGTTTTTGAATACTTAACAATGTAGTCAACAATTGCAGGCTTTTCTGAAGAGTACACAACAAAGACAGGACAAAGGTCCTGACCTCAAGAGGCTAAATCACCTAATAGGGTAGAACGTTTTGAGAGAAAGCAGCAACTTTATTTTACTTGAAAGCCTGTGAGGAATTAACAACAACAAATAACTGCTGTCATTGAAAGTGTCAAGAAAAATTAATCATATCTAAATTGCATTTGTGGGTCTTTCTATTTCACCATATAAACTTATATGAAAGTTTTAATTTTTATTTAAAAGAAACTCCTAAAACCTTTATCATGATCTTGTTTAAAATATCACTATTTATAAAATGCTGTCAGTTTGAAGATACTTGAAGTTTCTTTCTTTTACATCTTTGGGTGCCTAAGCTTCTTGGTGGTATCTTAATAAAGTTAAAAGTTGTTTTTTAGATGAAAGACATATAATATAAAGACAGATAGATAGATAGATAGATAACAACCATTTCCTAGCATTTTAAATAGCCTTTTTTCAACAATTATTTGCTGTGAGACATCTCAAATGACTTAAATGATATCTTGTTTTCAGTTCAGTTTTCCTGATTATAAAATGAGAAGTTTGCCTTGAGTTACTTCTAAATGTCTATATCTGTTGTTGCTGAGTACCTTTAATTTTCAAGGTGATTTTCTAGATCAAAAAACCTGTTTATTTCCGAAGCTTGTGGTCTTCAAGAATGAAGGTGTAGATTGACCCAAGTGTGGCAGTATCTCATAGCCTGAGAATGCACTCCAAGACCACCTAGGTCCTTCACAATGGGTTGCCCCCCGCATGTATGTTGAGTCGCCTATTAAAATCCTCCTTGTGTCTCTGAAGCCATGCCTGAATGTTTTCCTAGATTATGCATGGCTTTTTTTTTTTTCCCTACTGATTCTACTTCGCCATGATTTCCCAATACCCTGTGACAACCATGCCTTGCTTATCAACTCTCCTTTTCCTTAGTTGATGGTGTTACTTCCTTTACACTCCGATTCCCTAGGTCTTTGCCTATGAAGCACAGTCCTTTCAGCTGAGAAGTGGTGATTAGAAGATGCCGTATATACATAATTTAAAGGTATGGCTGTCAAGATGCTTAAATTCCAGTGAGGGATATTATACTCACAGTTATAACAGACAACTACAGTATAGAATAACAGGATATAAAATGCTGCCAGAGAAGCCTAGGGAAAGGAAAATATCAGCTCAGGTATAGAGACTGACTTCAAAGCAGAATGGAAAGACAGATGATATAATAATACACAAAACCTGTGTGAATGACTTAGGCTATTCTTTGATATGTACATTAATTTTTTAAAATTTATTTAATTATTTTGTTTTTTCACTACAGAGAGGCTCTCACTATGTTGCCCAGGCTGGCCTTGAACTCCTGAGCTCAAGCAATCTTCCCACCTCAGCCTCCCAATTACCTCCCAGGTAATTCCTCCCACCTGGAATTACAGATGTGAGCCACCATGCCTGGGTGACATGTGCATTACTCATCAAACCAAGTTTACCTCACTGTCATAAACACAACTCAAATTCATAACGTGTTTTGAAGTAAATGTTGATTAAAATTGAGAATTTTTTTAAAACCTAGCTGTATGACCAGGGGATAATATTTTCTCTGAAGCAGAAAAATTACCGTATATCCACATCATAAGGTTTTAAGTATTAATTAAAGGGGTGCACATCAATCTTCTAGAGTAGAACTTGAAACAAAAAAGAAATGCCAGTTTTTTACTTTCCTCGCTAATGCAGCACTGAAATGTATCCGTATAGATTTTCTCATATCTGCCGCATTGAGGAAAATAAATACATTCTGCTATCAACAAGAAAAGATAATCCCAGTGAGGACTGTGTACAGATTTTGTAAACAATCAAATACCAGGTACCAACTTGTATGCTCTACGTATGAGAACAGGTTCGGGAAAGAAAATAAGCTCCTGTCTCCGCACATAAGACACATATAAATTGTCCAAAAGGTCAACTTTACAGACATTCTTTTGAATATTTATTTTCATGGCTTTTGAAAAAAAAGGAACCAAGTTCATGAAACTAATTGTATTCTTCCATTTATTTTATTTTAACAACGTTTAAACCTACCCTTTCACCTAAAATTGTACTCTTTAGACATAAACCTTACAGAACCTTATGTACAGAAGAAACTGTGGGCTGGAATGGTTAATCAATCACTTTTTATACTAGGAAATAAATAAAAGCAAGCTACCTGTCCATCAAAAATATTGAATGTATACATTATGATTTAATCACCAATAGAATTAGCAGTGAAATGAATAAATTATAGATGTATGTAAAATGCGATTGAATCTGTCAAATAATATTAGCAGAAAAATAATCAAGTTGTAAAGAGATCTATACGGTATGATCGATTTTATATAATGTATAGAAGATCTATATAATTTTATACATATATAAAATATATAAAATGTATTACAAAATGTATAAAACATATAGTTTAAGGATTATATAGACATATGCACTAAAAGTATAAGGAAATGTATGGAAAAAGTCATATCCGATTCAGAATCAAAATTACTTTGAGGTTAAGTTGATCAGAAAAAAATATCAGAAGGCTTGAATTCTATTTTAATGTTTTCTAAGCAAAGTGGTGGGTTCTACTATTGATTTAATTTGTATTAAGTACAACAATTGAGTTAATTTTATTCTTTTTTAAAACTTCATACTTAAATACTAATATAGTACAAGGACACCTTTAATTTAAAATGATGGATGTATATTTTTTTTTAGTTGAAATCATGACACAGCCATAACAGGCTGAATCAGAGTGCAGGATGTGCTGTGATACACTTTACCAGCAAATGCATTTACCCCTGGGTACAGTACCTGTTGTCTGCGAATGGATTATACCTGCAACCTCCTGTGGATAATTATGCTTGGCCAATAGGAATCCGTATTTTCAGTAACTGCCTGGGAGGTTTGACTCTCCCACACTAAGAGAGCCCTTAACTAATGACTGAGTAATGTCAGGGTAGAGTTTCCAGTCCTCTCCTCTCTGGGTAGAACAATCTCTGCAGGAGGAGATTCCAATGAGGATGTGGAGTACGCAACTCATCCGAGTAGAGGTGATAGATCTCAGATTTCAGAGGAATATCTGGAGATTTGCCCTTCTAAGTCATCAGTATATAGATGCCATTAAAGGAAGTGGATGGAGAAATGCACAGGAATTGAGCCCAAGGGCACTCAAGGGAGCAGAGGCTGGGTGAATGCAGAAAATGCAGTAACAAATACCAAGAAGACAAGGCAGTGAGGCAGAATAAGATCCAAGAGAGGGTGGTGCCCAGAAGTCCAAGTGAAGAAACCATAGAAGAAGGAATAAATAATCAAATGGGTTAAATGCTACTACTAGATGGAATAAAAAGAGATGTTGTAATTAATTATTGATGACTTTTCAATAGCTTTGTTCTCTTGCTAAGGATAAAGACCTTGTAGGGTTGAAGTGTGAAAGACAATGTAAAGACTACAAAAATAATTATTCGAAGATTTTTTCCCATTTTTATTTTATTTTATTTTTTTATTTTTCTTACCTATGAAGTGATGTGAAGAAATAAGGCAACCATTGAAGAGAATGTAAAAAGTGCGGAGTCAAACGTCTTTTGTTTGTAAGATGGAAAAATATATTGCATGTTCAAAAAATGCTAGGAGTTTCTCTGCAGAGAGGGAACAACTAATGATTCAGAAGTGAGGACTAATGTCAGAGCTTTAGTAAAAAGAAAGAGTAAAGAGGTGTGTTTTAGTGAGGGACAAATGTGTTCATTCATTAGGAAAAGAAAGGCAGAATTTATGGGTATAGATGAATATACAACTTCAAATTTAGTGAAGGGAGAGCTGAGAAGCCATATTCCAGCCCTATTCTGTTTTCTCCCAGGAGGACAAGAAGGGGCTAGATATCAGAGAAGAGAGAAAACCAGCATGAATAGCTGAGCAGAAGGGTAAATTGACAAGAGAAAGAGAAAGAGATTAAAAGCCACAGTGAGATTTGTACTCGTGAAATTAATGGGAGACCAGTCAGCATGGCTGTGTGTATTTCCACATTTACCTGAGAATGTATGTGCTGAGTAGGCGAGAGAATTTTCATTTCAGTGTAGAGGTGGTTTTGACAAGTAAATACAAAAAAAGCAACGGTAGGACAAAGGACTTGAAAATGTATACAAGATACTGATTATAATGATAGACATTGCATCAAAAATAGGTGAGGAGGGATTTGAGGAAATAGTGGGGGTATTGATTGAATCATTGGAATGGAACCTTAGAAAATTTTCTGAGTAGTAGTTTAAGAAGAATGTCTGAATTGATGAATGGAGATGAAGGTGTTGTTGATGAAACAGTTTTGCGTATGATCATGCTATTGAATGAGTAAGGTAGGGAAGAACACAGTATTATTGGAGGGGAGGAGGTTTAGAATCTCAGATGTCCGCGTATTTTAAACATTATGTGGATATTGAAATGATCAAAAATTAATTCAGCCATCTGATGAAGAAAAATAAAAAGACAAAGCGAGCTTAATACTAAAATCTAAATCATGGGAGGGAGTGTTGCCTGGAGTTACCTAATGATTGCAATGGAAAGATAAGAGTGTATAATATTTTTAAATATCTTTTTGACTGGTATGCTGCCTCATACCTGTAATCTCAGCATGTTGGGAGGCCAAGGCAGGCGATTGCTTGAGCCCAGAAATTTGAGACAAACCTGGGCAACATGGCAAAAACATCTCTCTACAAAAAATACACACACACACACACACACACACACACACACACACACACACAAAGTTAGCCAGGTATGATGGCACGCCTGTAGTCCCAGTTATTTGAGAGGCTGAAGTGGGAGAATCACTTGAACCCGGGGGGTCAAGGCTGCAGTGAGGTAAGATTGCACTACTGCACTCCAGCCTGGCTATAGAGTGGACCCCTGTCTAGGAAAAAAAAAAAAGCTACACACACACACACACACACACACACACACAGAGTTATATATACACACACACATAGTTATATGCATATATATAAATAAATATATATAAATATATATATATATATATATATATATATATATATATATATATATATATATATATATATATGAACTGAAGGATTCAACGTCCATCTATCTGACGGTGGCAGGTTTTATCCCTCTCATTATTTAACAGTGTAAACTGATGAGTTGGAGGACCAACAGCTGCCTGTTTCTGTAGTGTCTTCTTTTTTGTTATTGTTGTTGTTGTTGTTTGTTGTTGTTGTTGAGGCGGAGTCTCGCTCTGTCGCCCAGGCTAGAGCGCAGTTGCCGGATCTCGGCTCACTGCAAGCTCCGCCTCCTGGGTTCACGCCATTCTCCTGCCTCAGCCTCCCGAGTAGCTGGGACTACAGGCGCCCGCCACCTTGCCCGGCTAGTCGGCTAGTTTTTGTTTGTTTTTTTGTTTGTTTGTTTGTTTGTTTTTGTATTTTTTTAGTAGAGACAGGGTTTCACTGTGTTAGCCAGGATGGTCTCGATCTCCTGACCTCGTGATCCGCCCGTCTCGGCCTCCCAAAGTGCTGGGATTACAGGCTTGAGCCACCGCGCCCGGCCGTAGTGTCTTCTTAAACATGCATTTTCCATTCGTTTTAAATAAATATATATATAACTATGTGTGTGTGTGTATATGTTTGTGTTTATATATATGGAGAGAGATTGTAAAACCCCATACACACACACACACACACACACACACACACACACACACACACACAATTTTTTTCCTCAAAACACAAAGACATAAAATTAGAAAGGAACTAGCAATTAGGAAGATATTTGTAACAAATATAACTAAATGTTGGTAAACTTAATGTATAAAGAATGTATACAAGGACACATGCAAACTTGCAAGAAAACATTACATTCAATTAGAAGTAGATTTATTGAGATACTCAAAGAGGCCATGTGCATTGCTAATAAATAAATGAAAAAAAATGCCCCACTTGAAATGAAATAAAAATTATAAAGTTACCAAAACATTAAAAATGACAATTCTCAAGTGCAATGAAATAATCTCTTCTTCCAAGTGCAATGAAATAATCGTTTTATCTGAGGTGGCCATTGCACATTTTTAAAAACCAATGTGGTCATATATAGAAAAAGTAAGTATACTCATAATTTTTGCTCTAACTCCAAACATTTCTCCTAAAAAATCAGTGGTTCAAAGATTTATGTTCATATGTATTCTTCAAAACCTTATTTACAATGAAGAATAAGTGAAAATCATGTAAATATTGAGATGGCTGTAGCAAAAGGAATAGGTTTTGTAGATTTACTCTTTAGGCACAAAGTTAGAGAACAGAAAACATGATTGTACAGAGTTTTACTGTTATACATTGTTGTACTCATGGTTGAGTCAACTTGTGGGAGAGAAAGAGAAATAAAAAAAGTGAGGCTGGGCGCAGTGGCTCACACCTGTAATCCCAGCACTTTGGGAGGCCACGGCAGGTGGATCACCTGAGGTCGGGAGTTTGAGACCAGCCTGGCCAGGATGGTAAAACCCCATCTCTACTAAAAATACAAAATTAGCCGGGCATGGTGGTGTGTGCCTGTAATCCCAGCTACTCAGGAGGCTGAGGCAGGGAGAATCCCTTGAACCCAGGAAGCAGAGGTTGCAGTGAGCCAAGATGGTGCCACTACACTCCAGCCTCGGCAAAAAGAACGAAACTCCATTTCAAAAAAAGTAAATAAAATAATAATAATAATAATAATATATAACATTTTCCCAGTTTTCCTGAAAGGAGACTTGTGTTTCTAATAATCTATTTATAAATTATCTTATCTGTTATTACTATTGAAAGCACTGAATGCTACCTAAGTACTTTTTCTCTCTCATTCTAACTTAAAAAGCCTTGACTTTTGTATGCCCTCCATAGAGGACCTCGCATAGTGCCACACACCAAAGTTTCCTTTAAGACTTTGAATATATTGCTTGAAGAAATAAACTAGCAGCTGCTTCAATAAAGCCAGGTTTTGTTAGGTGAAGACAATTGCAGCTTTTTTAATTTAAAATATATTAACATATTCTAACAATAGTTGAAACCATCTAAGAATGTCTATAGACAGTTCCTAGTTGCTTATAGTTTAACTTTTGAAAATGCTGCCCACTAAATTACCTCAGACATTTTGAGGAAGTTATGAGTTGTTTGCAATTTTCCAGTCTTACACCATGACTTAGGTTTCAGGGTTTCCCAAAGGTTGCTGACAGGTTGTTTTTTGTTTGTTTGTTTTCAGTTGATTAGTTTTAACAGAAACACATAGAGGATATTCTTTTTTTTAAAAAAAAAAATTCTGTTTCTTTATTATTTTTTATTTTACTTTAATTTCTGGGATACATGTGTAGAATATGCAGGTTTGTTACATAGGTATACATGTGCCATGGTGGTTTGCTGCACCTGTCAACCTGTCATCTAGGTTTTAAGCCCCACATGCTTTAGGTATTTGTCCTAATACTCTCCCTCCCCTTCCCCCACCCTGCGACAGACCCTGGTATGTGATATTCTCCATATGGAGGATATTCTAAACGAATAATTTAGTGTTTTTGAAACTGCTGCAATTACTATAGTTCAAGGAATATTGGTTCACTTCACGAAGAAAAAAATAAACAATAAATATTTCAGTACCAAGAAATTTCTGTTAGCTTTTATTATTATTTAACCCATACGAAATTGTTATTTATGAAAATTTAAATACAGATCTGGCACGTCAAAATGCTAATTATCCTCATTAAATGTTTAAATGATTTTTATTGCTGAATGATAAATTATTTTTCATCAAATATTTTAAGATTCAAGCCACTCATCTCTTCCTTCATATTTGCTCTGAGACATCATCTATGGTATTATTATCCTATATACTAGGCAAAATTCAGTTATTGCACAACCTTCTACTTTTGCCATAAACTAATTGGAGAAGTTTTGTAAAATACTTTGCCTGAAGACAGTCATAAAGGGTTGCATCTGGGGCTATCAATTCATTCAAATGAAAGGCCTACAAATACTGCGGAGTATATTCTCACCCATCATTGTGACAGATACTAAGTGAGATAAAGACCACAACCTGTCTGGAGGATTCGAAGTCCATCTATCTGACGGTGGCAGGTTTTATTCCTCTCATTATTTAACAGTGTAAACTGATGAGTTGGAGGACCAACAGCTACGGGTTTCTGTAGTGTCTTCTTAAACATGCATTTTCCATTCATTTTAAATAGGTCTGTTATTTTTCCAACACATTGGACAATCTAACATTTGCTTTTCTTCAGTTAAACTGACATAAGGTCCAGGAAATTTTCTATGTTCACGTGACACAGCTGCATTCTTTAAAATGGGACAATTGTCAGAACAATTAAATTTTCCACTCAATAAGGTAGCACCTAGTTTTCCCCACAAGCTATTATGGAAATAATTTCTTCTTTATTTTGTTTCCCCTGAAGTCATTCTACCAAGGACAGGGCACAGAACGTGAAAGGTGGAAAAGTTTTAGAAGTGAAGCATTTTGATGCCCTCATAAAGGGAGGAAAGGGAGATGAGGCTGCAAGCAAACTGGGAATTGGTTCGAGGTCAGCCAGCTGCTAGTAGGCGCTCTGAGGAATCTGACAGCAGCCACAGAATTTCAGTCCACTGTTCTATTTTCCTGACATGCTGTGTTGTTATAGTTCTGCCTATGAATCAGTTCCTTTTCTCTTTCCAGCCACCCATCAGTACATGTTGTGTGTGTATGTGTTTGTGCATGTTATGTATTTATATATATGTGAGTACAAACACAAAGACACAGATATATATGCACTTGTTTTGGTACCTTACCAATTTGACATTGAGGAAATATTTAATATGTTTTCTAAAGAAGCCACTGTTATTTTGAAATGACTTGTATTTAATCTTGCCTGAAGGGCTTTACATAAAGAGTAGTGGATGACAGTGGTTCTCCAGGAGAAAAATAGTCTGGGGGGACACTTGAAAGGGTAGAACTAATTCCAGTTTCATTTGTCATTATTATTGATGTTAATACAATTTTGAGGTGATAACAAATTAGGAAGCAGTGTAGAAACAAATAAAGCCATTTCTATAATTCAAAAAGTATTAGATGAAGTATTTTATTACAGAAAAAATATAAAACATAAAACAAAGGCTTTAGTAATTGGGATATGGAAATTTCTCCTTTTCTCCTTGCCAAGTCTCTATTGAGTTTTCAAAAGTGACTTACAACAATATAACAGTATCTGTATAATAGAGACACAGAAAATAATATGTAATTGTAAAAAAAAAAATTAAGGAAAACGTCTTATGTCATAACGCCTAAGCGTAGGCTCTTAAATCAGGAAACACTGAATTATTAGAATTAATGTAATAGTATTTACACACACAAGCACACACATATACAAGACACCCCCAACACACAGACAGTTATGCATATTTTATTTTTAGTTTGAAAAGTAACCAATGTCCTTTTAGAGTGCCTGAAAAGTTGCAAATAAATACATCAATTAGGAGAAAACTATCCAAAGTATTGAATAACATGACTGTAAATGTAAACTACTTGCTTCTATTAATTATGCATGGTCAGCATGCTTTTATATGGCTTCATAGTCTACGTGAATTATATTTTCTTGTTTGATCCTCCCAATGGAATTGTGAGATTGGGCAGAAAGAAAACTGAAAATCACTGAAGTTCAGGTATTACATAGCTAGAAAGTGACAGAAATATTGAACCCAGATTTTCCAGTTTTCATGTTTTTTATACTACATCAATGTTTCCCAAGGTTAGGTCCCTGGACCAGTAGCATCAACATCACTCCAAACTTGATAAAGATGCAAATCCTTGGCTGTCAAGTCAAACTTGGGAGGTGGGGTTCAGCCATTTGTATTTTATTTAAATTATTTATGTATTTATTTATTTTTTTAAGATGGAGTCTTGCTCTGTTGCTCAGACTGGAGTACAATGGCGCGATCTCAATTCACTGCAACCTCCGCCTCCCAGGTTGAAGCAGTTCTCCCACTTCAGCCTCCAGAGTAGCTGGGACTACAGGCGTGTGCCACTACTCCTGGCTAACTTTTGTATTTTTAGTAGAGACAGGGTTTTGCCATGTTGACTAGACTGCTCTCAAACTCCTGACCTCAAGTGATCCACCCGTCTCGGCCTCCCCAAGTGCTGAGATTATAGGCATGAACCACCACGCCTGGCCTAGCCATTTGTATTTTACAAAGTTCTCTAGGTGATTCTGATGCACACCCAAGTCTGAAAACTTATTTGATTTCTCAAATAAGTACCCTTTTATCCAAATTCATTCTATTGCCTTATGGAAGCAGTGTAGGGATAAAATTCAGTCCAGTGTAAAATGTTTCAATATGTGATATGTTCTAATGTAGAGTTGGTTTAGTTTTTTATTGATTTTGTTTAAATAATTATTTTTCATTTATTTTGTGTAGATTTATTTCTTTCACATACAAGACTTCCTAATATTTGGAAACACTTACACCTTCACCACTGTTGCCATCCTTTCCAAATTGAAAATTAATACCTGTGACATGAGAACCAAAGAAAATATTTTAATTAAAATTTTCTTGGAAAGCAGGTGTATTTGTTTCCCATTGCTGCTAAAACAAATTACTACAAACTTAGTGATTTAAAACAGATCTATTCTGTTACCATTCTGGAGGTCAGAAATCTAAAATCAAGATGCCAGAAGTTCTGTGTCTGCCGGAGGGTGAAGGGGAGAATCCATGTCCTTTTCCAGTTTCTAAATCATGCTGCCTTTCTTGGTTAGTAGCCTTTTCCTCAAATCCCTCCAACCACTTGCTTCTCTCATCATTGTCCATCTCCTGCTACCACAGATTCTCCTGCTTCCTTTTACAGCGGAACTTTGTAATGATCCAGGATAAACTCTATCAACATATTTAATTTATTCACATCTACAGAGTCCCTGTTACCATGTAAAGTAATATGTTCATAGGTTTTAGGCATTGGAACCTGGACATCTTTGGGCATGAGGAGGTGCATTATGCAGCCGACCACACCAGGGTAGGTGTGGTTGATATTATTTGACAATGATACTTCAGTATCAATTTAGGGCAGGAAGTCAGAGGCAACAGAAACCAACAACTGTAGTAGTTTCACACAGTAGAGAAACTCAGGTGAAACTGAAGTCAGAAATACCTAAAGACAAATGGATTCGTGCCAGTGAGCTAAGGAACATTATGTGATACTTTTTGCACTGTACTGTAATTATTTGTCTACTAGTCTGTCTTATTAAACTCCTAACACTGTTAAGAGACACCCACATTTCCTTCAGGAGTTTTGCAATTTCTGACTAATCTCCATGTCCAACGACTAATAACCCCTCAGTAAAATTTAGTTAGATATTAATGTCACATAAAATGAAATTTTTTCACTTAAACAGTCATGGAATGTTAGTAAAAGACAGTTTATTACTATTAATCTGATTTGTTTTGCTTAAAAGTTTGTTTTTGTGTTTGGTTTTACAGATTTTTTTTTTGAATAAGGAAAGTCATAAAATATGCTAGCTGTTTAAGATTCAATAATATGCATGAGATATACCAAGGCTGGTGAAAAAAAAAATGAGCATAAAAACTTGGAAGAGTTAAACTTTGTAAAATTAAGGAAGAATTACATTAGAATGCCAATTGAAAATAGAAACCTGAATGTGAAATGTAGCATGTATTCTTTAAAGCAATGACAGTAGAAAATCTATTGGACTATATCAGAATAAGATGTAAACTTTAGCTCTGAAATTCATATTGTTATGAGAAAACAACAATCTAATAAAGAAGAATATATCATTATTCTTTATTATTGAAGATTTATTTGGAGAGACATCAAATATTCATAAATTTTTCACTCCCTTCATTTTAAAACTAGGAATCTAAGGCCTGGAGATAACGTGTATTCTGAATTGTTTAAATGAATAAATGAAAAACAACTGATTTATAGGAAACTTACCAAAACAGACAAGTGGGAAAAGCAAAATTTACCTGGCGTTGACATTTTTCATCTTTGCTATATTTTGTGAGATGATATAATGACACAAACATATTTAATGCAGCAGTTTTTATTGCTCCTTTGTAGACAATTGTTCCAATAACTGTTTACTATTGCTGGCATCATAGGAAGAAAATTGTATACCTCAGCTGTTGTCCTCCCTGTGGCTGTAATGAAGTCCCTGTAGTAATCTAATTGTATCGACTTAGCAGGAAAGTGGAATTATAATTGACAATATAGAGCCAAGCAAATTGCACTATCAGAAGAGACATGCTGACTTAAGTCCCGTTGACATGAATGTCAAAAGTGCTTTTTATAATGGCTAAAGTTTATTTTCTCTAAATTATTAAACTTTCAATTTTTTTGAGTTCTTTGTAGGTTCTGGATATTAGCCCTTTGTCAGATGAGTAGATTGCAAAAATTTTCTCCCATTCTGTAGGTTGCCTGTTCACTCTGATGGTAGTTTCTTTTGCTGTGCAGAAGCTCTTTAGTTTAATTAGATCCCATTTGTCAATTTTGGCTTTTGCTGCCGTTGCTTTTGGTGTTTTAGATATGAAGTCTTTGCCCATGCCTATGTCCTGAATGGTATTACCTAGGTTTTCCTCTAGGATTTTTATGGTATTAGGTCTAACATTTAAGTCTCTAATCCATCTTGAATTAATTTTCGTATAAGGAGTAAGGAAAGGATCCAGTTTCAGCTTTCTACTTATGGCTAGCCAATTTTCCCAGCACCATTTATTAAATAGGGAATCCTTTCCCCATTTCTTGTTTCTCTCAGGTTTGTCAAAGATCAGATGGCTGTAGATGTATGGTATTATTTTTGAGGGCTCTGTTCTGTTCCATTGGTCTATATCTCTGTTTTGGTACCAGTACCATGCTGTTTTGGTTACTGTAGCCTTGTAGTATAGTTTGAAGTCAGGTAGCGTGATGCCTCCATCTTTGTTCTTTTGACTTAGGATTGTCTTGGAGATGCGGGCTCTTTTTTGGTTCCATATGAACTTTAAAGCAGTTTTTTCCAATTCTGTGAAGAAACTCATTGGTAGCTTGATGGGGATGGCATTGAATCTATAAATAACCTTGGGCAGTATAGCCATTTTCACGATATTGATTCTTCCTATCCATGAGCATGGTATGTTCTTCCATTTGTTTGTGTCCTCTTTTATTTCACTGAGCAGTGGTTTGTAGTTCTCCTTGAAGAGGTCCTTTACATCCCTTGTAAGTTGGATTCCTAGGTATTTGATTCTCTTTGAAGCAATTGTGAATGGAAGTTCATTCATGATTTGGCTCTCTGTTTGTCTGTTACTGGTGTTTAAGAATGCTTGTGATTTTTGGACTTTGATTTTGTATCTGAGACTTTGCTGAAGTTGCTTATCAGCTTAAGGAGATTTTGGGCTGAGACAATGGGGTTTTCTAAATATACAATCATGTCATCTGCAAAGAGGGACAATTTGACTTCTTCTTTTCCTAACTGAATACCTTGATTTCTTTCTCTTGCCTGATTGCCCTCGCCAGAACTTCCAACACTATGTTGATAGGAGTGGTGAGAGAGGGTATCCCTGTCTTGTGCCAGTTTTCAAAGGGAATTTTTCCAGTTTTTGCCCATTCAGTATGATATTGGCTGTGGGTTTGTCATAAATAGCTCTTACAAATTTACAAGAATAAAACAAACAACCCCATCAAAAAGTGGGCAAAGGATATGAACAGACATTTCTCAAAAGAAGACATTCATACAGCCAACAGACACATGAAAAAATGCTCATCATCACTGGCCATCAGAGAAATGCAAATCAAAACCACAATGAGATACCATCTCTCACCAGTTAGAATGGCGATCATTAAAAAGTCAGGAAACAACAGGTGCTGGAGAGAATGTGGAGAAATAGGAACACTTTTACACTGTTGGTGGGATTGTAAACTAGTTCAACCATTATGGAAAACAGTATGGCGATTCCTCAAGGATCTAGAACTAGATGTACCATATAACCCAGCCATCCCATTACTGGGTATATACCCAAAGGATTATAAATCATGCTGCTATAAAGACACATGCACACGTATGTTTATTGCGGCGCTATTCACAATAGCAAAGACTTGGAATCAACCCAAATGTCCATCAGTGACAGACTGGATTAAGAAAATGTGGCACATATACACCATGGAATACTATGCAGCCATCAAAAAGGATGAGTTTGTGTCCTTTGTAGGGACATGGATGCAGCTGGAAACCATCATTCTTAGCAAACTATCACAAGAACAGAAAACCAAAGACTGCATGTTCTCACTCATAGGTGGGAACTGAACAATGAGATCACTTGGACTCCGGAAGGGGAACATCACACACCTGGGCCTATCATGGGGAGGGGGGAGGGGGGAGGGATTGCATTGGGAGTTATACCTGATGTAAATGACGAGTTGATGGGTGCTGACGAGTTGATGGGTGCAGCACAGCAACATGGCACAAGTATACATATGTAACAAACCTGCATGTTATGCACATGTACCCTAGAACTCAAAGTATAATAATGAATAAAAACAAACAAACAAAAAATAAAACTTTCCAGCATTAAAACTATGCAGGAAGTTTTATATTTTGAGTTAAAACTTTGATCTTTAATTTTTTACTGCCATTCATTCATAGTGAAATAATTTAAAAGTTAATGTTATCAATAACCACTTATGCAAACATCTTATGTTTCTTAAAATAAATTTGAAGAATAAAATATTGTGCTTACATCACAGACTATTTAGTGTATAATTTACTTTTTGAGGATAAAACGTCTTTTCTAGGTTTTGAGCAGGGTTTTAAAATATTTTTTGTATCTTTTCAATTAGGCCTTTATAACTCAACTATTAGAAAACTTAGGAAATACAAAAGCTCTGGAAATGAGCATTATGATGTGAAATATAAGATTCACAACCTATCAATTCATTTGTTTAAAAGGGGCCTGGATTATTAAGGTTAGGAATTTCAGTAAAACATAATATTTAATTTGTAAGTAGACTTAGTCTGCAATTTCCAGAAGAATCAGAGAAGTATCCAAATCTTTAAAAAGAAGGATCAAATTTATAGGTAGTTTATTTGATATTGTTAAATAATTGCAATCCTTTCAACTATTTATAATCATATTTATGAAGAGAGAAAATAAAAGACATTGAATAGTGAACAAGATTTATTAGATGACTCTGGTCTCTTTCCTTGTTTCTCATTTATTATTGCACAATATTGAGAAGTCTCTTGGAATCTCATTTTTGCCAGAAAAAAAATGATGGCATAATATTTGTGAAAAGTGTTGCCTAAAGAAAAATTTGTGTGTGCATGCATTTATGACTTTATATACATTATATAGAACATGTGTATGGCATATATAGTATATCTACTTTATAATATATATTATTCATAATATGAATACATATTTATGATGTCATATTTTCATATATATTATAAAGTACATATACTATGTTACATATAGTATATACTATGACAGTATATAGTATAATGTCATATATAGTACATATAATATATACTGTTTATACCTATATATGTACCAGGAAATATATCTACAAAGAGAAAATACAACTCAATTGAAGATTTTAATGGTTTTGCCATTTGTTCTTTCATTTTTATAAAATACACTTTAAAACAAACTCTAGTCCACTATTTGAATTATAAGCAATAGTATAGCAAGAAGAAATAATAGAGCAAATAATAAAAAACATAATTTTAAAGAATTAACATCACATATCTGAGTGAAATAACTTGATTTTATTCTTCATAATGCATACTACAGTGCTGTACATATAATGAAGCACAGACAACAATATTTCTGGACCAGTTAAAATGTATTCCTTACATCTTTTAGGAAAATTCTTCCAGATATTTCCAAAATAGTAAAAATTGCTTTGTCATGAGCTTCTTTATAATTTTTTCTTAAGTTCCTATTCATGTGCTAAGGAATTTATGGCTTACCACCCTATATTGTTTTTGCTTTTTTATTCATATCCTCTGTCCTAGTGGACGTAAGATATTTAAATCTATGTCTTTTGGATTCGAAGTGTCCATAGCATATTTTTGAATGATGTGAAAATATGAAAATACTTGATTATTATTGTGTGGTGGTCATTTTTTACCAAAGAACGATCCTCATCAATTTGGGAAGTCAATTCTTACTACTGTACCCACATAAACTAGTGAAGGAAGAAGGAAAACCCCCTATTCAGGCAGGTCAGTTGAATCACTCCATAGGTCAAAGAGTTGGCTTCATAATCATCAAATTGCTCTTAAAACCGGGTGAAAGGAATTACAGGAGTCAATAAAGACACCTGGACTAAGAAGTTTGTTTCAAATTCTATCAGTGCCATATCTAGTTGGCAAAAATATGGAAGATTTCTTCTTGGCCTTAATTTCCCCATAAGTAAAATAAGAGTGATGGATAAATATATTTCAAGATTTACCCATATACATCTCCCTAGTAGAATAGTTTGTGCTATATATATTTTTTTTCCTCTAATTTTTTAAGAATATTTATAGGGTTGTAGTCCATTGCAGGACCTATCTATGTTCCTCCAAATTAAATGTAACTATTAATACTATGCATAATAATAATAAAGTTTAGATTAGTCATACTTCTTCCTTGATTTTAAAAATAAGAAATCTAAAGTTCAAAGAGATCAAGTAATTTGCTCAAGATTTATTTTTGAAAGATTGCAGCAGTATTGTCTAAAATTCAATTATGTCTGATTCTAAAGCTATAGTGTCTAAATATAATATTATATGTTTTTCTTTCTTCAGACATTTCTGGTGACTGTCATTAAGTTTGGTTCATATTATTAGGAAATGAGTTCTAAGTCAATAGGTTACATATGAACATTTCCATTTTTAGTAAACATCACCCAAGCCATTCAGTATGCTACATTCAGCAAAGGTCATACAATTGGTGGAAGGGTGAAAGAAGAATGCATATTTTAGTGGTAGGCAAAAAAGAGAAAAAAGAATTCATTGTAGTCATCATACGTCACACCAAATGTAAGGATATGAATTATATTTGACAAGTTTTCCATGTCATAGTCAGAGGTAGTATCCATTATAATTATTTTCCCTTTAATTAGAGACTAAGACTGAGGATGAGTTTGTCAAATCTCAGAGGGTAAAATTAATTAATAACATTCTAAAAATGATTTATATTTTCATGTTATTTAAAAAAATCATTTGGCGTCAATCTATTAGACTACACAGACTACATTTCTTACTGAGAATTCTTTTATAAGACAGTTAAAATTCAGAGATGATATTTCTTCTATTCTGTTCCTCCTCCCTTCCTAACTTTTTTCTTATTTCTTGCTTTTTTTGCCATTTTCTCTTTTATTTTCTCATTTTTACTTTAACTATTTTATTTGCCCAAGTAGGTTACACATTGTATTTGTTCATGAAAATAAGCTTTGTTGTAATATTTGAATCACTTAAAATGTTCTGTGGCAAACTAGTGAACTAATTTATCATTATTGTTTATTATTCTGATTATTAATGTATTCATTGAATAAATCAAAGTTTTCCTTTCTTTACTTTCCAATGACGCATTTACCTATATCATAAATTTTGAAATCTCTTAGTGGTGTTAATTCAAGAAACTTATTTATTGATTGTGCTGATGAATACTTTCTTGGCAACATTAAAACAAGTATACCATATCTGAAATCTTGATTTTATGCAAATCCACTCCTTTAAAGACAGATTGGGACTTTTAGGAGACGGATGAGGCAGTTTTTTTTTTTTCCTTCTTCTGAGTAATCAGTGGCCATTCCTGAAAACTTTTATCATATTCCAATTTGGTCTGATAACATAAACACAAAATTCTTATTAATATACCTGAAACAGTCTGAATTAATGATCTCTAGCAAAAATGTTTGAAATATATATGTATATAAATTAATTCTGTATAAAAATTTGTAATAGTATCGCTCAATTTTTTTAAACATCGTTTTGTAAAGATGCCACTGAGAGCCATTGAGAAAGATGTCACCCATGAAGTATTCTATAAAATTGACAAGGAAACAGTGGATACAATTTTGAGTCTCTTACAAGTTTGCCCAAAAACTCAGTTTATAATACAATGCATTTGGTAAACACAAATAGCAAAACTGCTTGCTGAAATATTTTCATATTTGTTATTTTGAGCCTGTTAAAAAGAAGACCTTTTGTCGGTTTCATATTGCTGATTTATGGATTACAGTTAGCATTGAACATCATTTAAAAATCAGTGACCTAAGACATAACAAAATTAATAAAAGAGAGGTGAAGTATTAGATCCGCTTCCTATTAAATTGGCTGCATATATTCTATTCATGGCTGCAATAAGGCTTTCACTGTGTGGCTAAGCAAAACAGCATGTGCTGCTGAAAAAGTTACTAATGATATATAAACAAGTTGTAAGCATATCTTAAAATTAATTTTTGGTAGAGGGAGGGTCTCCCTATGTTGTCCAGCTTGTCTCAAACTCCTGGGCTTAAGCCATCTTCTTGCCTTGTCTCCCAAAGTACTGGGATTATGTGTGTGAGCCACAATACCCAACCTTTTTTTGTTGCGTTTTTTCTTTTTTTTCTTTTTTTTTTTTTTTAGCTCCAAATGCAAGTGTTGATAATTTCATATTAACGCATTCATGGAATGCATTTTACAATATTTTCTTTTCTTATTAAACATTTTTTAAAGGCTATTTTTTTTAATCTGGCTATATCTTCTGCTAAGCTTTGGTTTAAACTTTATTATCACTTAGCAGTTGTGTAAACCCCTCTCATTATGTAATGAGGAAATTTTATATGACACATACATAAAATATGTATTACAGACTGGATATATTAAGTCTTTAATGCTTATGCCTAACTTTAGTAATTGTTATCTTGGTTGTAAAACAAATGAGTAATAAAATCCAAGTTTATTTTTTTAATGTAAGAAACACATAAGGATATTCTGTAAACAATATGATTTTCCAAAGAGTATATTTTAGTAGATTTGCTGGATATGATAAATGACATGACCTTGTATAATTTGCAAGTTAACTAGGTAATCACCACCACCAACTTTATTAACCTGCCAAAATTTACTCTTTTTAATTATATTCTATGACAGTAGCATTTGAGGAAATTGGCTAAGAAAATTGGGAAGGAAACAAAGTAGAACTAATTTATGAATAATATTATGCTTGATACTGAAAACGTAGATATTTCATAAAATAAATTAAAGTGATAAACAATACGTTTTTAGTACCAATATTGTCATCCACTTAAACATGCTGTTTTGACCACAGTAATGAGACATTCTGAGGTCCTTCCTTGGAAAGCTTTTCTTTGCCTAACTTTGCATCACTTTGCATTTATGATGAATATTTATTTTTCTTATTAGTTTCATTTGTTTTTTAATTAAAAATGCTTAAAATTATAATATGTAAAATTAATAAATCAAAGCATATTTTGCGCTGGGCGTGGTGGCTAACGCCTGTAATCCCAGCACTTTGGAAAGCCTAGGCGGGTAGATTGCTTGAGCCCAGGAGTTGAGACCAGCCTGGCCAACATGGCAAAACCGTGTCTCTATTAAAAACACAAAAATTAGCCTGTCATGGTGACGCACGCCTGTAGTCCCAGCTACTTGGGAGGCTGAGACACAAGAATCACTTGAGCCCTGGAGGCAGAGGTTGCAATCAGCAGAGATCAGGCCACTGCACTCCAGCCTGAGTGACAGAGTGAGACTCTGAGGGAAAAACAAAAAACAAAACAAAACAAACAAACAAACAAAAACCCAAAACGTATTTTATATATGCAGCATACATTTTCAATTAATTTAATGATTACAGCATGAAATCTAAGACAACGATGATTATGAAGCAGAATTATTCTCAGCTGCATGTATAGTTAATAGGATCAACTAGACCGTTATCCTTTTAACTTAGTATTGCTGTACATTTTGTTTTAAATAAAATTATCTTTACATGATTGCCCCCTATTCTTTTTCATTTGTTTTTAGAGATATAATGCCACCAGGTGACTCTCTTGGATTTTGTTCTTTGTCTTAGAAAATTGAAATAAAAGCAACTGTGTGGCCAACTTCACTACTGCATGATTTACTGAAGGTGATTTATTAATAAATCTACTTCTTGAGTACTTATGGTTTGCTGGGAAACAGAATTGACAATCACATGAACTTTTTGCTTTGTTTTCATTGAATTATCTTACCTCTTTTGTGGCAATAACCAATTAATCGTTGAATATTAAATGTATCAAGAAACATTACATATTTTTTTGTTAACATTTGAACTCTTTGTGACATTAATTTCGATTGTAATTATATTTTCTTTTAGAGAATGCATCTGATATATTTTTCATAAAGTAATAACCTTTGTAGGCTGAGAGTAAAACTTTAAAAGACACTAAAATACTTTAATAGGTTTATTTTTGCCTTTGTTCCATTTCAAGTCTCTTAACAATTAGGAATATTGCAACCTTTGGGGAAATACTGTATGTATAATATGGGAGTCATAATGTATTGAAATAGTTGTGTAGCCCTGCAATGAAAATAGAGAAGATAGAAGTGTAAACATTATAATTTATCATTTTCAGAACTACAAAGGTAAAATAAATAGAGTATGAAATTTTATTCATCAAAATCTTGGCTGAATAGTCACAGAGCTACAGCTGATGATTCAAGATGAATAATACAAATATATTAAACAAAAACACTATGAAGTTTTCACATTTGAGTGGGAAAAATAACTGTAGAACCAGAAGAATATTTCTTGAAATGTACATTTAATGCCAAAGCTAAATTTTACTGAGAGTTTCCTTGTTATCATAACAAAAAGCTAATGTTTATTAGTAGAGATTATTTAAATGCAGGGATCAGTTAAGTACTGACCTTTTCAGAATACTTCACATTTATTCTGTGACCTTGAAGCATCCTCACCCTGTAAGTTGAATGAGTTAGAATTTTTCTATTTCTTCTAGCCCAATGTTGTAGTAAGTACCTGGGCTCAAGATTTATGCAAACCTAGTTGCTTCATAAGTCTTAAGATTTATTTGACAAATGACTGTAAGTAAATTTCCTAACCTCACATATTCTGTTTCTTTCTGTAAAATTGGGAATAATAGTACTTATCTCTGTCATTGTGATCATACAGTGAATATTGTATGTGCTATTTCCTAGCCCAATTCCTGTCATGGAAAATGTGTTTAATAACTGTTTTCTACCTGCCCCTTTCCCTTCTTTATGTATAATTATGGAATTCTACTAAATTCTAGGCACTACTCTAGTTACTAAGAATAAAAATATTAAATTTAGCATGTTTTTGGCCCTAAAAACCCCACAACTCTTTTATTTTCACTTTTGATATCTTTGCTCAAAATAAAATTACTTTGTAACCGAATCACTTGTAATTACCTTGTTTCCTCATGTCAGATTTCTCATCTGTCTTCCCACTTTCCTTATGTCAATGCTCACAATACATTAATGATATGTATGTAGTCACTAGGTCAGATTCCTCCAATATTCTCTGTTACACATGCATTATTTATCGTACATCTTAAAAATCTTAGCCTAGAGTATAAGCTCTCCAAGATCTCTAACCCAAATCCACATCATAAAAATCAAGTCATACTCTCAACCTACTTACCACGAACCATAATTTGCAAATTCCACCTTTCATGACTTTCTCATGTTACCTCTGCTTTCTGCGCCTTGAGCATCATATCCTCTCTTTTCAGGATCTGTATAAATTCTACTTGTCTTTCAATGCTATATCAAACTCATCTGCCTCTCAAGTCTAACACCTTCTGCCATTGAAATCTATGTGGTTTGTAGCAGTGATTTCATGCCTCAGTCTACAATTTACATTAACATTTAATATTTAAGTAGATGTTGAGCTCCTTGAGAACAAGAATAGCACTTATATTCTTGCATCTGTAACAGATTCATGCCCAGAAAAGAAAAAAAAAAGCACAATGTTACATTTAATACCTGCCCTGTTACAAAAATAATTTAAGGCATCATATCTAATTGCATGTGTCAAAATGGGAAAATAGAAATTTTTGAGATAAGAAAGACCAAACAAATAAGAGCTAAATTATTTTTAATATATATGTATCTTTTGTCATATAAATTATTTTGAAGATAATTGAATATTATATAGACAGACATGCTTATTGATAAATAATTGATATTTTTACTCTCTGAAAAGTATTAAGGACAAATTATTCACAGAAGACTTTTCATCTCTACTGGAATTTTTAAGAGTGTGGTAACTTTCAGAAGTTCATCTGACTTATAAACTCCCCTAAAAATAGATGATTATATATTATTATATGTGCATATATGTATGTATATATGTGTGTAAATATGCGTAAATATACACTTCATTTGTAATAATGTACAGTTGAGTGCTGACCCCCACATCGTTGAAAATTTTTCTATAAATTTTGACTCGCCCCAAACATAACTACTAATAGCCTACCAATGTTAATTGACTGTTTATATTATCAGTAAAGCTTCTTTTGACTGCTTATGTTACCAGTAGCATGTATTTTGTAGGTTATATATTTATATAATATATTCTTATATAATCAAAGTAGAGAAATAAAATGTTACTTAAAAATCACAAGAAAGAGAAAATATAGTTATTATTTGTTAAGCAGAATTAGATCATCGTAAAGTTCTTCATGCTCTTCATCTTCACGTTGAGTGGGCTGAGGAGGAGGGAGAAGAGGAAGGATTTGTCCCTCTGTGTCAACAGCGGCAGAGGCAGAAGAGGTGGAGGAGGTAGAACAGAAAGCATGAGAGACAGGCACACTCAGTCTAACTTTTATTGAAAAAGTCTGCTTATAAATGGATCCATGAAATTCAAACCCCTGTTGTTGTAGCATCACCTGTGTATAAAAAGCAATTAATTAAAGAGTTTTTTTTTTTTTGAAGTAGTATACTTCAGTTTTCTTTTTGTTCATTCATTTCATTTGATGTGTTTCCCTTATCACTATCCTCAATCTTTTGCAAAGAGCTCTGCCATAATTGACAATATGGGGAGTTGCAGTAAGTGCTTTGCTTTTTGTCCTTAGAGAAGAATAGTAACTCTTGGTGATGCTTTCTGGGCTCTGAAGAAACATTATGCTAAACACGAGTGATGCCGTTTTGTCTCTGGACAAGCAAAGGTGGTTCACTCTATGCCATTCCCAGGTGTTTATTACTTAATGTTGTGGGCTTGGGAAGGTTTTTCTTCATTTAGACTCTAAAATAAGTCAGATCTAATAATGCACATTGAGCACTGTGGGAAAAGAAAAAATAAAATAGTAACCAAAGGCCAGGTGCAGTGGCTCAAGCCTGTATTCCCAGCACTTTGGAAGGTCGAGGTGGGCTGTTCGCTTGAGGCCAGGAGGTCAAAACCAGCCTAGCTAACATGGGGAAACGCAATATCTACTAAAAATACAAAAATCAGGCAGGTGTGGTGGTGGTTCTTGTAATCCTAGCTAGTCGCGTGGCTGAGGCAGGAGAATCGCTTGAACCCGGGAGGCGGAGTTTGCCAGTAAGCTGAAATGGCACCACTGCACTCCAGCCTGGGCGACAGAGTGAGATCCTGTCTCAAAAGTAAATAAGTAAATAAATAAATAATAATTAGTAACCAAAGTACGAGACAACTTCCTTAGCCTTAGTATTTTACTATTTTAGAGGGAAGTACCTCACAGGGTACCTGTATCAGTGTAATGCACTAGCTGTGGTTCTCAAAAAAGGCATTTACTACTGAAATTGCCATTAATTTCAATTTACTTCTCCTTTGAAAGAGAGAAAGGATTGTAAGCATGAGCAAATTGTGCTTGAATGAGTAAGCCCTAATCAACCGTGATGCTCCTATGCCTGGAGCCTGGGAGAAGAAGGCTCCCTCCGTCTCTCCGGGCAACTACTACAATTTAATCAGAATAGGCACATGTGACAGAATCCATTTGCCATGTATGTGCTAAACAGTTCTTACAGCTTGGTTAAAGCATTGCTTCGTAAATGAATAAGCCATAATTATTTGCCAAATAATTATTTGCCAAAAGCTTTCCCAAATTTTTTTAAACTTTCATTTTGTCCTAATCCTTGTATTGATATATATAACTCTGATTTCTATTATGAAAAGTCCAGTTGTATTTCCAATTTATTTTCTCCATGAAAATGGGATTTTATTTCTATAATTTTATTAATTATAATTTTATTTCTATAAAATAAAATCCCATTTTTAATTTTTTTTGGTTTGTTTTTTTTTGTTGGTTTGTTTATTTTTATACTAACACGATCCTCTAAATATTTCCCTTAGAATTTTTCTTCAGATAATTATAAGAATCATTTTAATACACTTACAAGCTCTTACTTCTATTTAACTGTGAGTATTTTAAAAGGTTTATATTATTAAACCCTTCCATTTAAAGTATTACTATTTCTTAAACTTCAAAAATGAGTTCTTGAAACTTACTCAGAGAACTGAAAAATCAGAGTAGAAATCAGTACACAATTCTACAATTTATTTTAGCACTGATAGTCAAAATTATCATGATAGCTAAGATTCCTAGTTTCAAAAATAATAGCCCTGTGTATTCCTGTCTACTGGCGACTCATTTTACTCTTAGGCTGCATTTGCCTTTTCTTTCACAGCCTAACTGAGCAATTCTGTATTTGTGATTATGTTATTAGGTCTGCTTTCTCCAGGACCTTTCCTTCCTTCACACTGTCTTTGTGTTGGATAGCAGTAAAATGGGCTATGCATGAAAGAACCTTCAGCCAAACAGGCCTTCAGTGCTTCAAAGCCACTCGTGGTTAACTGCTCCTTAAATCATTTCGGCAGAGAACCACAATACTCAATAGAACAAATATACTAATCTTAAACCTTCACACTCTCCGGTGCATAAAACACCTGCTTAGATTCAGGGGAACTTGTAAGGATTTTTCAGTCTCTTTATCTAAATGTAGAACGGCACCTAACCTAGATACCCAAAAGGGAACCAAGAGAAAAATATTATGATGCCTATGAACGTAAAACTCATGTACTTGTTATGGTATCATATGACATTCCCTAGCCACTCCCTGAACCTCAACTAATTTTCTTTGTCCAGAATTCTAATTAATCTAACTGCCCAAAGCAGAGAATAGTGGGGCAATTTAACAAATTTGAAGATACAGGATGTGAATGTAGTAAAAAAGTAATTTGTAGAAAGCTAGTGTTCCCCGAATCTGTATATTCTCATGCTGCCATATTTGTATAAATTTCCCCAAAAGTTTCACTAACTTTAATAATGTATAGAATCAGGGAAGTCATTCAGTTATTGATTCAAATAAAAGGATCTATACTACTTCACTTGATTCAGAAAAAATGTACAAGATACAATGCTTGATAGAGGGTGTGTTAAGGGAGTGAGTCATTGTTTCGGTATGGAATTAGAAAGATTGAGAACATGCATTTCTGATTAAGGTTTCTGTTTTATAATTTACATTCATGTGCTATTTCAGTTTGTATTTTATAAATACTTAAACGTATTTAATCACACTTGTTCCTCTGTATCTTGAGAGAGTAACTGATTTAGTAAAGCATTCAACGCTTGAGATGACTTTAGTAACATTGGCTGTTGACGTTTTAGCTAATAGAGTATAAATAAAAAATGACAAATGGCCCTAAGATTTCAATACTTTATTTGCTCTTTCTGTTGCTGGGGGAAAAAATTAATTATTTAAACATTTACTTTGAGCTTACTATGTGCAAATAATGATATTACTGGAGGAAGGGATAAAAGCAAAGATCATTAAATTCTACATATTAAACCTAGATAACTTTTTAAAATGTAGAGTATGTATACTTCCTAGATCCTAAAGTAAATGATGGAAGAGTAGGAAAATAGTTATCCATAAAAAAACATATATTTTCAACAACTAAAATTAATTAAATGTGATAAATTTACAAATTGGATGCTATTAAGTTCACATATCTAATTTGTAAACAGAGAGATAATGTCTTAATGACTATACTAGACCCTTATGTGCCAGGATTTTTCTTTATGGACTAATGAATCCAAATTTTATTTACTGTTACCATGAATCATTTTGGAGAAATTTGTTGAAATTACAAGTAATCTCCCTTATTAATCACTGAATTTTCTGAAATTGACCTCAGAATGTGCCCTGGAGTTCATCGATGATTTTAGCACTAATACATATTAATCTTATTTAAAATTAATATATATGCTTCTTTATTAACACATTGAATAACAGGATCTAGCTTGGGTCTACTAACATTGTAATTCTTTTTTTTTATTATTATACTTTAAGTTCTAGGGTACATGTGCACCACGTGCAGCTTTGTTACATTTGTATACATGTGGCATGTTGGTGTGCTGCACCCATTAACTCGTCATTTACATTAGATATATCTCCTAATGCCGTTCCTCCCCCTTGCCCCCTCCCCACCATAGGACCCAGTGTGTGATGTTCCCCTTCCCGAGTCCAAGTGATCTCATTGTTCAGTTCCCACCTATGAGTGAGAACATGCGGTGTTTGGTTTTCTGTTCTTGCCATAGTTTGCTAAGAATGATGGTTTCCAGCTGCATCCATGTCCCAAAAAGGACACAAACTCATCCTTTTTGATGGCTGCATAGTATTCCATGGTGTATATGTGCCACATTTTCTTAATCCAGTCTGTCACTGATGGACATTTGGGTTGATTCCAAGTCTTTGCTATTGTGAATAGTGCCACAATAAACATACGTGTGCATGTGTCTTTATAGCAGCATGACTTATAATCCTTTGGGTATATACCCAGTAATGGGATGGCTGGGTCAAATGGTATTTCTAGTTCTAGATCCTTGAGGAATCGCCACACTGTCTTCCACAATGGTTGAACTAGTTTACAGTCCCACCAACAGTGTAAAAGTGTTCCTATTTCTCCACATCCTCTCCAGCACCTGTTGTTTCCTGACTTTTTAATGATCGCCATTCTAACTGGTGTGAGATGGTATCTCATTGTGGTTTTGATTTGTATTTCTCTGATGGCCAGTGATGATGAGCATTTTTTCATGTGTCTGTTGGCTGTATGAATGTCTTCTTTTGAGAAATGTCTGTTCATATCCTTTGCCCACTTTTTGGTGGGGTTGTTTTTTTCTTGTAAATTTGATTGAGTTCCTTATAGGTTCTGTATATGAGCCCTTTGTCAGATGAGTAGATTGCAAAAATTGTCTCCCATTCTGTAAGTTGCCTGTTCACTCTGATGGTAGTTTCTTTTGCTGTGCAGAAGCTCTTTAGTTTAATTACATCCCATTTATCAATTTTGGCTTTTGTTGCCGTTGCTTTTGGTGTTTTAGACATGAAGTCCTTGCCAATGCCTATGTCCTGAATGGTATTGCCTAGGTTTTCTTCTAGGGTTTTTATGGTTTTAGGTCTAACATTTAAGTCTCTAATGCATCTTGAATTAATTTCCATATAAGGAGTAAGGAAAGGATCCAGTTTCAGCTTTCTACTTATGGCTAGCCAATTTTTCCAGCACCATTTATTAAATAGGGAATCCTTTCCCCATTTCTTGTTTTTGTCAGGGTTGTCAAAGATCAGACAGCTGTAGATGTGTGGTATTATTTCTGATGGCTCTGTTCTGTTCCATTGGTCTATATCTCTGTTTTGGTACCAGTACCATGCTGTTTTGGTTACTGTAGCCTTGTAGTATAGTTTGAAGTCAGGTAGCATGATGCCTCCAGCTTTGTTCTTTTTGTTTAGGATTGTCTTGGCAATGCGGGGTCTTTTTTGGTTCTATATGAACTGTAAAGCAGTTTTTTCCAATTCTGTGAAGAAAGTCATTGGTAGCTTAATGGGGATGGCATTGAATCTATAAATTACCTTGGGCAGTATGGCCATTTTCACAATATTGATTCTTCCTATCCATGAGCATGGTATGTTCCTCCATTTGTTTGTCTCCTCTTTTATTTCACTGAGCAGTGGTTTGTAGTTCTCCTTGAAGAGGTCCTTTACATCCCTTGTAAGTTGGATTCCTAGGTATTTTATTCTCTTTGAAGCTATTGTGAATGGGAGTTCATTCATGATTTGGCTCTGTTTGTCTGTTACTGGTGTTTAAGAATGCTTGTGATTTTTGCACATTGATTTTGTATCCTGAGACTTTGCTGAAGTTGCTAATCAGCTTAAGGAGATTTTGGGCTGAGACAATGAGGTTTTCTAAATATACAATCATGTCATCTGCATACAGGGACAATTTGACTTCTTATTAATCTTAACTCTAATTAAATTATATTCACTTTTTTTCCAAGTCTCCCAAACTTCTTTTGAGTGGGACAATAATATATAATCTCTGTTGAAATTCTAGAAAAATAACTCTGATGTACTGTTTAGTCATGTGGTCAGAGAAAATGTGAGCCTATATTGCAGCCACGACCCAAATCCAGGGAGCATGTAGGACAACTTGCAAGAGAGTGAGGAAGGGAAGAGCCCATGCTCTGGACCAGGCTGGTCTGCTGATAACTGGCGGGCACCAGAATACTCTGACTTCTTTTCTAGGGAAGGCTGAGGAGGCCTAGATGTGGATTAGGGAAAAGGTGCATGTAAAGTGGTGCTGGTAAAATGTCACACCTGGTTGAGTCAACTGATGGCTATAGATGAATTTTATTTTCATCAGTGTTTTGCCATTTTTTTTCCTGTCACCAAAATCTTCATGTGTATTCCCAACATGCATATTGCTCTCCCCTCTACCTTCACCCAAATTTGATAAAATAGGCATCAGTGTTCAAGGTGGAGTGTTAGTAAGGAATGGTGCAGAAGGATTGTGAAAGTCTGTAATTATTTCCTGGCCCCTTGATGTACTGTACAGTTCACTTAATTGCAGTGCATATCAAGGTCATTCTGCTGAAAATAGAAACAAAACATCAAAAATGACTATACTCTTTTGTTCATTTCCTCATTTATTAAATAAGTGTTTATTGAGTATTTACATGGTCCAGCCTTGAAAATAAATAAGTATATAATATATGATCAATCATTAAGACATGGCCTGATTGATTACAATAGACACCGAATCTCAACAGATGCATGAAATTCAAATAAAATGATGTATGTTACTTTATTATGAGCAGATTGGAAGGATAATTGTTGAATTTCTTTCCAATTTATTATTGAAAATGGGGCCAGGCATGGTGGCTCATGCCTGTAATCCCAGCACTTTGGGAGGTTGAGGTGGGCAGATCACCTGAGGTCAGGACTTTGAGACCAGCCTGGCCAATATGGTGAAACCCTGTCTCTACAAAAAATATAAAAGTTAGCTGGGTGTGGTGATATGCATCTGTAGTCCCTGCTACCTGGGAGGCTGAGACAGGAGAATTGCTTGAATCTCGGAGGCAGAGGTTGCAGTGAACCGAGATTGCACCACTGTACTCCAGCCTTGGTGACAGAGTGAGACTCTGTCTCAAAATATACATATATATATATAAATTTATGTATTTATTTATTTTCTTTATTATTTAATGTAAAATTATTAATTGTTGCTTCATTTGATAATGTTGAAGATATGTCAGATCAGATAAAAATTGAAATATGTATGACATATTTGTATTTGAGCAGAAAAACAGCAGTAAGTTGTTTTCAGTGAATTAATCTATTGTTGCTGAATGGATACTAATGTCACATAACACAATGGGCTTATTTGTCCAGTTAATTGGTATTTCTCAAATGCACTTAATATGGTTTATAGATTTTTAGTGTTAGGTTAGTAATCCAGTCCTCATTCAAATATATCTTTTGGGAATTGAAAGATCTTAGTCAAGAAATGTACAGTTTAGATATTTTCACATGGCAAATCTAAATTATGCAAATCCTTATTACTTATTTTCATGAAGGGCCTTTTAGGTGAAGACTCTTTGAATGAATGTCCTCATGGGTAATCAAATTGAGCATGAATGATTCATCACTTTCCATCCTTCATCTCTCCTTCTTACAAAGAGAGGACTGCAATTCTCTCTTATAAACCCCAAAATAGGGATAGACGAATTACCTGTTGAGCAGCTATTACACCTTTGATGTGTGCATCTGCTCATGTTTCAAACACAATGCTTCTTCCACTGATGTTGAATTCTGTCCAAAGAAATTGCACTAATTTGTGTCCTATTGCTCCCTAATCAGTTAGATTAAAAAGATTATAAAGAGCAGGTGCATGAAAGAATGCCTATGGCTTTAAGCAAGTGTCTCGGAGTCACAGTTTTCAGGAGACTGACTGCTAAAATTGTGTATCAGAGATATAAAATCAATTCTAAAAATAATTTCATTCTTATTCAATTTTCCATTGTTTAGTTTGGAACTAAATAGTAAATCTTTCATTCCACATTAACTTAGCTAACTTGTCCATGACTCTTACCACTACTACCTGTTACTTCGTTATACTACATGGCTCCTCTTGTTATTCAGAGCCTGGGTCTCCCCATTTCTTCCTGGACTGATTCTAAAATTCAGGCTTTTTTCCCTCCTTTAGAGGGCTCAGTTCAGGATAGACTTTCATTGTGAAGCAATGATAAATGCCATTGACTTTTCATCATTTTTTCTCTCACCCTGTTTGCACTTTACATTGTCTGTATGTTTTCAATATACATAGACAGCACACCACAAAGCCATGGGAGATTTGCATGACTCTCATTTTATAAGGAAGGTACCTAAAGCACAAATCTCACATGCAAGTTAACAGAGATAAATTACTGTCCTGAAATACATTGGTATTTGCATTGATTATGCTTGTGAGCATGACTTACATGCATAGAGATTCACGTGAAGATGTTGGTACAGTGTTGCTTGTTTTCTCATTTAACATATTTTGTGATCTATGAATGTCAATATATAAAAATGTAATTCAATTCTTTTTTCTCTCTCCCTCTCTCTCTTTCTTTCTCTCTCTCTCTCTCTTTTTTTTTTTTAATTTTTTATTTTCAAGACAGGGTGTCACTCTGTTGCCCAGGCTGGAGTGCAATGGCCTGATCTCGGCTCACTGCAACCTCCGCCTCCTGGGTTCAAGCGATTCTCCTGCCTCAGCCTCCAAAGTAGCTGGGATTACAGGCATGTACCACCACGCCAGGCCAGTTTTTTTGCATTTAGTAGAGACAGGGTTTCACCATGTTGGTCAGGCTGGTCTCGAACTCCTGACCTCAGGTGATCTACCCACCTCAGCCTCCCAAAGTGCTAGGATTACAGGCATGCACCATTGCACCTGGCCCTCAATTCTTTTTTTTTTTTTTTTTTTTTTTTTTTGAGACGGAGTCTCGCTCTGCCGCCCAGGCTGGAGTGCAGTGGCCGGATCTCAGCTCACTGCAAGCTCCGCCTCCCGGGTTCACGCCATTCTCCTGCCTCAGCCTCCCGAGTAGCTGGGACTACAGGCGCCCGCCACCGCGCCCGGCTAGTTTTTTGTATTTTTTAGTAGAGACGGGGTTTCACCGTGTTAGCCAGGATGGTCTCGATCTCCTGACCTCGTGATCCGCCCGTCTCGGCCTCCCAAAGTGCTGGGATTACAGGCTTGAGCCACCGCGCCCGGCCCCTCAATTCATTTTAACTGTTTTGTTCCACTCTTTAAGTAAACTACATTCTCTACTAATGAACATTCATGTTTTGTCCCCAATATTTTACGATTACAGAAACACATTTGAACATCTTTTCTTCTTTATAAAGGTTGGGGTTTCCATAATGTATACATAGAAATTATAGAAAATAAGGTATCATATTTTCAGTTTAACAGCTTTTTTCTTAATTTCTCTTCAAAGTGGTGGTACTAATTCATATGGACACAAGCAGTTTTTAAGGATTCTGGTTTCACCTTGTATTTTCCCATCACTTGCTATTTCCATTCAATTTCCATTCATTTCTTTCTTCAATATCTGTAATATCAAAGGAGCCATACCTGTACATCTCTTTCTGGAATCTCTATTATATTCCAATGGTTTACTTCTTTACCCCTATATAAGCATCTGGAATAATTCAGTTTTAACAAATATTGACATCTTATAAGGTAGCTACTGATTTTACTTTTCCCAAAAGCATTTATTCTCCAATCTTCACTAATGAACATAAATTTATTTTCATTTTGAAGCCAAAAATCAGTTTGCTCTAATTCAAAGTTAGAAAAATAATGTGGTGGCTAATAAGGATATAACTATATTCTGAGAAAACAAAATTATTTTCTGTAAATATGATCACAAACCATCCTCTTTTAATGAAAACCATTATTTTTATAAAATAATTTTATTTTTTGTGTTTTTGATGTATTCATTTTCAAGAAATTATTTTTAATTTCATATTTTTTTAGTGTTGCTCGATTTTCTCCAAATTCACTGTATGAGTTTTGCATTCCTGTTTTCTTGCTTTTTCTTTGCCTGAAATACTACTGTAGTGGGTAAATTCTTTCCTTCTCATGATAAGGATAATGGCTGACATTTCTATCACAAAAAACAAATTAACCAAAGAAAAGCATAACTAATTAATTTGACCACAGTTTTACATGACCATGGAGTGGTCAGATTGAAACCCCAAAGATACAGTGTAAGTAATCTGATTTTATTCTTAGGTTCAAAAAAGGAGAACCACCATGTAGAAATGTGATTGGAGAAAAAGGGTTCGGGTTGATGGTAATAGAGTGGGGAAATCTAGCAAGTCCTGTCTGCTCAGATTCTTCTTCGCCTCTTGTTGTAGCGTTTCTTCTTCCCTGGTACATGGCAGGATCCCTCTGGAATGAGAGTCTTAATTTATTTATGGCCAGTTTACACAGAAAGCTGGGGGAAGGTTAGAGCAATACCTTTATGCTTTATGGCTGGCTTTAGGGAAAATGATTCTGGTTTCTATGAACCACTTTGAGGAAAAGGGATTCTTGTTTCTTTGGCTTGCCTAAGGGGAGAATAAGGGGTGGCAGACTGAGGGTAGGACAAAGTCAGCAAGAATCTTGGCTTCTGAGGCTGCTGCAGAGGCCTTCATTTTGGAGTATCATTTTCTGAGCGCCAACATCCGCATCTTGGCTTATTCTTTATTCATTACAATCCTAAAGGTTATATTAAACCTACCATCAAATGCTTCTATGAAGCTAGAGAGTGATCACTCCTTTCATCCAATTCCTAGAGCATCTGTTACTCATGTGTTTGGATTGCTGCTATGGGACCCACAGCTCCCTGGAGTTTCAATGACTAAACCCCTCTCTAGCCCTCCCTGTCGTGTACGCGTGTATCCTCTGTGCAAATTTCCTTAAGGACATCTGGTTCCTAGCTCCCTTCTGTGGCTTAAAGGAACCCACCTTCTCAGAGTTAGGCCATTTTATTTTTTCATGGTCTAATCAGAAAACTCTTCCATTTCTTATTCATGATGTTTCTCAAACATTAACCAATTCCTATAAGCTTCCTAAGATTCCCCATGTTCACCTACTACTTATGCTATTCATTGAATATTTTTCTTTAAATTAGCTTACTACCCCTATTTAAGTAAATGCATTAAAAAAAATTTTTTTTACAGTGATGCAGGAAATTGGGAACCAGTATCTTCTGCTGTAAGATAACAGAAAAGATAAATACAATAAAAATAAGACAAAGTATTGTAATCCAACTATAAAGATACTGTTTGGATGAAAAATTCTCTAATAGCTCTTTTGTTGAGGAGAAAGGTAGGAGAAATGGGTAATGTGTTTATTAGAATAAAAAAGACTTGCTACATGAAATGCTAAGAAAGTTTGGAAGCAAATTTAAAAGGGAATCGAGATTGTTTCATGTTATGCTTATTTGCTATCTGAAATAATTACACTTGCCACATATAATTACTACCTACCACCAGTAGTACAAATCTCACATATGAAGAAGCACAAATTACATTCATTTGCATATTTCTTTATGGACACTAAATCTGTAACAAATGAACATTAGAGACAGTGTATTATATGTTGTGATACTTAAAATGCTTTGCATGTATAGGTATTTAGTAAATATGCATTGCAGAAACAGATTGACACGGTTAAGAAAACAGAAACATCAACAGTAACGCCCATATCAATCTACAGACCTGAATTCAAAACTCTGGTTTTTATTCATTTGTGGGACTTTGAGTATGTTAAATTTTTGGAGCTTGTTCATTACTAAATAGAGTTGGTAATATTCACTTTTATTGAGTGGTACAGATGTGTGAAGGAAATGATCCGTATAAAGGGCAGCCATGGTACTTTGCTCATGGGCTGAGTAGGGTACGGCTTTGAAAGTGAGTTCAGGAATCAAGAGGCTCCTCCTGTCTCTCCTGCCCCTGCTAGTTCTTGGAAAAATTCCTGAACTTCTCAAGGTCTTATTTTCCTTACTTTATACAAAGGAGTAATAATAATAAACCTCCATCTCTGGGTTCCGTGAGGATTAAATGAGTTAACACCTGTGGGCATTAGTGCCTGGTACATGGTAATCTCACGTGATTGTTTGCTACTAATATTATTATTGTTGTTAATTCTCTTTCTTCCCTTGAATGAAGGATTAGTCAGTGTTAAGATGTGTAGTACTAAAAAGGATTCTTTTTCATTTTGTTACAGAAAATTATTGGGGTGGGTATGAATAAATTACTTCATTTTGCTTTATTTTCAGATTATATAGGAATGGTTAGCCTTTTAGTTTAGAAATATAAAAAAGATAAGCTTGGCATTGACTATCTGGTAGAGAGCAGTAAAATACTGTTAAAATGCAAAATGCTGTAGATATTAGCAGAACATGTATTAATGCAATTTCATCTTAATGCTATATCATGAAAACCATTTAATGAATAAGTGCTATTAAATTCATCTTCAAATTCATGAAATGTTTCAAATGAATTTTATTATGTGGATTTTCACTCTTCCAAATTGTTTAAGAATTTTAAACAATATGATAATTTTTATTATTTCTTTTCCTATTCATTCCAACCTACCTTTTCTAAAGTAATGTGTACATTAAGCAAATAATATAAATGAATAAATAAGCAAGTATCAAGGACTGCATTGGCTGCTGTTATTTTAGTTATTCTCAGAACCAACAATTGGCATAATTTTAAACTATCTTGTTTTATATGCATGTGGTCAAACTCCTTCAATATTTGTGCTGTTTCTTGATTTTAAGTTAGGTAATTTTAAACCGGTTAAATGTAATACACAAAGGTCACTAATTTATAATATGGTCAAGGCCTTTTCAGATCATTAGGTAGAAGACAGAATTAAGTATTATAGCTTGGAATATAGATCTCTAAGCCTCTGGAGAAAATGTATTTTTACAAATAATTAATTTTGTAAAATGCAGTCAGAAAAAAAAAACTTATACATTGAGAATATCTAAAATCAAGCTTTGGAAAATGTTTTGGAGCATGTGCTTTGGTCACCACACAGAGTATTAATAGGAATAATCAGACGGTTGGGTATACCACAGCCAGATCTGTGTACTCAGCTAATTGCCTGCCTCAGTGGACAGGTGTTGCTAAAAACAGTGACGACTCGGTTTGATTACAGCAACATTAATGCAAATACTTTTGCGCTTGTTGATATGCTTTGGCTCTGTGTCCCCACCCAAATCTCATCTCAAACTGTAATGTCTTTGTGCAGAGGGAGGGACCCAGTGGAAGGTGATTGGATCATGGGTGCTGTTTACCCCATGCTGTACTCACAAGATCTGCTGTTTTTGTAAGTGGCAATTTCGCCTGCTATCTCTCTTTCCTGCCACCTTGTGAACAAGGTACTTGCTTCTCCTTCACCTTCCACCATAATTGTAAGTTTCCTGAGGCCTCCTCAGCCATGTGGAACTGGGAGTCAAACCTCTTTCTTTTATAAACCCAGTCTCAGGTATTCTTTATAGCGTGTGAAAACAGACTAATACACCTGTCAAGGTAATGACCAATCTCAATGAGTGAGAAAAGTACTAAAGTCATTTTCTTTCTTTAATATCTGTAAAATTATCATATTTTACATATGTAACCATTTTAAATTATTTCTTATCACTTCTAGTCATTTCAAATATATTAACTGATTGAAAGTTGTTTTCAATTGCACAACACTGAATTAAAACAAAACTCTTTCAAAGCTTATGTAAATAAGAGGCAGATAGAGGTTGAAAGTGAGTTATATGAAATAGTCTCTTAGGTTATTAAAATCACATTGAATATTGAATTGAATATTTTGTTATATTTCCAAAATCTGGAGGCATGCATTTTTCAGCACTTTATTCTCTGATTTAAGTTCTTAAAAGTCAGTAATGAGAAAGCTATCAATTTCCTTCAGAAATTCTAAATATTATGTAATTTTTCTTAAAAAATATATTCACTGACATGATGAAGTGATGAAGGAAAAGCTCTATGAACCAATACTTATTTATATCTTAAATAAGCTGCTATACATTTCCACATTTAATGTTTACATAAGTTGTTAAGGTAGGTGAATCTACCCTTGCATAAAGAAACAACTCAGAAAGAACAAATATATTTAGTGTGACATAAATAGCAAGAAGAGTATTGAAATTTAAGATTTCATTAACTCCATCCTCTGACCATTACACCTTATATTCTTGTTGAAGAAGACATACCTCAAAAATTCAGGAGAAATGACAAATTTTATTCAATCAGACCTTACTGAATACCTGCTGAATGCATAAGCACATCATGGGACAAATAGGTAGCTACAAAATCATTTGTTTATTCAATAAGTATTGAGCACCTACATGTTCTGCTTGAAGGAGTTACATGTGTAAAGAATCCCAAAGCCCCCATCTTCATATGGCTTATGTTCTAATGGACGTGACAGAAAATCAACAGATGAATATTTCATTTGATGCTAGGTAGAGATAAGTCCTTTCAAAAAGAAACAAATCAGGGAGACGAAGATAATGAGGAATGGAGGGTTGCTATGTTATTTTACATAAAGTTGTCATGGTAGGGCTGGCTGTTAAAAAAAAAAAAATCCAGTGCCCCATGGGATTCTGGTCCTCCTCACTTCTTTGGCCTCACTTTGGCATTTGACCTCTCTGCTCCGGCTGCACCTGCCTCCCTACTCCACCCTGAACAAATATTTCACGCCTCCCACCTGAAATGTTCTTACCCCCAATGGCTGCAAAGCTCCCTCCTTCATGTCCTGCTGGACTTTAGTCAAAACCAGTTTTCAAAGAGGCCTGGACAGGCTACCCTATCTAAATTGCAATGCGGCATTTTTATTTTCCTCCTTCCTTGGCATTCTTTAGCTCCTCTTACCGTCTCACTTACCATATGTTACATTTGTGTTTTGTTCACTGTCTGTGTCCATCAAGAGAGTGTAAACTCCATGATGGCAGGAATTTTTGTTTGCTGATGTCACTATTCTGTCCACAGCTTCTAGAAAAATACTTCCTGAGTGAAAATGCTAAGCTAATTTTTGTTTAATATATAAATAAACATGATAATATTTGTGTTTTGAAAATATATTTCTTGAAACTAAGGAACAGAAACCAGAAATAAAGCAGAAGTTGAAAAACTATAAAATTATTTTGACATAACATAAATCCTGAAACAGAATGCTGACAGTAAGGACCCCCACCAACAGATCTATGTGAGAAGTATGAGAAATAAAGAATGAAGGATCTATTTAACTCTAAAGAAGAATATAAGATCTAAGTATCAGTAAAATTATTTGATTTTCAGCTGCAATGAATTAAAGTACTGTGCACTATCAATAGAATCATGAAACCATAATGACTAAATAGCTCAATGTTATATATCATACTTAATGTGATTCAGAAGGCTCCTAATTTAGAATACTGTTGATTCAGACATGGGGCTTACATTTAAAGTTAGAATGAAAGATGTTTTCAAATAATATTGACTCGAAAATCTTCCTTTACCATTCCTGTTACATCACCTGGCCCAATACATGATAAGAAACAGGTACAGCTTTTCCAATTTCCAAATGAAAAAAAGTCTATAATTGTGGAATATTTTGACTCAAATACAATTTCAGTTCCTCCCACCATGCCCCTGAATATGTTTCCAATTGCTTGAATTATAGTCTTTCTGTACATGTTCACCCATCCATACAGTCAACAAACATATATTGAATTATTTAATGAAGCCCATGGGTGTAATGATGGAGTAAATGGCACTATAGTGATTCCCAAAGTGCTCCCTTTTCTGAGTTATGATGAAAATCAGTTTAACTGTAGCTGAATTCAACAAGAAAACCTTTAGGAAAATGCCTGACAGGGAGCAGGCAATCAACAAAAGTGAGTTTTCATCTCTTTCATCATTTATAGAGTGCCTAGCTCTGTGTTTGCTGGTAGAAAGACTATGAAATAATTGCAAGCAAAGGAATTTATAATCCTATTGTGAGCTAAAACAAAAAAAAATCATAAAGCACCAGAAAACAGTATAACATATAAATCCTCCAAAGTCTCAGTCAAGAACAACTAAGCATCTTCTTTAGTTTCTTTCTTTCTTTTTTTTTTTCCTGATACTGTATTTATTTATTTATTTTTTCAAAATGATCAGTTCTTCTTTTTTATTTTTTAAATTTAAGTTCTGGGATACACATGCTGAACATGCAGGTTTGTTACATAAGTATACATGTGCCGTGGTGGTTTGCTGCATGTATCAACCCGTCATCTAGGTTTCAAGCCCTACATGCGTTAGGTTTTGTCCTAATGTTCTCCCTCCCCTTGTCCCCCACCCCACAACAGGCCTCAGTGTGTGATATTCCCCTCCCTGGGTCCATATGCTCTCATTGTTGAACTCCCACTTATGAGTGAGAACTTGTGGTGTTTGATTTTCTGTTCCTGTGTTAGTTTGCCGAGGATGATGGTTTCCAGTTTCATTCATGTGCCTGCAAAGTTCTTTAGTTTCTTAATACCAACACTGAAAGCAGGTTGATCATAGCATGTAAAATAAAAGAAGGTGGCATTGGTTGTTTTCTCTTTTCCTTTTTCACCGTTGGTGGAAAGGCGGGTTATACTCATAGTAAAGGTGTATCTCACCAAGGCTGGTATAAATAATGATGGGTAAAGCTTTCACCTTTGTTGGGTTCATGGTCTCTTGTATGATCTCTACTGATATCCACCAGTAAAGCAGAGAATTAGCACCTGGCCTCAGAAGGGAATCAACCCAGCAGGGATGGAGAGATCTACCCACACTGGCCCCATCTTATGATGGCCATTTGACCACTTTTTACTTCCTCTTTTGTGCCATTGAATGCTGTACTTCTTCTCATTTCCTCTCTGCCTCTACCTTGTTATATCAATATTCAGGCTTATTTTTTTTCCCTTTTAAAATCTAAATAACTCAAGAGAATTAAAATCAAATTACTAGTCCAACTGCTTTCTCTTTATCTAGATAGTCAGCATATAATAATACTAGTATTAAAAACTTATTTTGGTGAGACTTTGTTGGTCTCTGCAAGATCTTCTTTGTTTTATTCGTTTAAAGCAGTCCATTTAAAATTAAAACCTATTCATTGTGAATCTGCCCTTTCATCATCTCCACAAGTGAGATAACCCAAAGTAGAACAAATTTCCCATAAATTTATTACCCATTTGAAAATTTTACATCAAAACAAATTTGACTACACTATAAATAATTTACATTAATCTGGTAAAATGTAAAGAAGTTTGTCAGAGTGGAAAAAAATGACTTTCAATAAAGTATTTTGAAATTTGTTTGTAAGATTTTTACATAACCAGTGGCATCTTTCACTTTATTATCAGGGCTATGGAAGTCATCCTCTATTATCTTTTTTCTCATTACCTTGTTCTGCTTGGTGTTAGAATACAAGACAATACCCCTTCCTCTTTCTGGATATGTTTTCTTACCATTGTTTTTCAAATATGTTTTCTTGTTAATCCTTACTGTTTTAAGTAGTATGGGCTTTCTGCTTGCCCAGTTAAGCTCTCCTGCTGTGTTTCTGGCAAATTTGTTTTTCCTTAAAGATTTGTCCTTCTTCCCCTGCTGTGAACATGCAGCAGGGTTCACCGACGGGTGTCCTATGCTTGCCATCTTAGTGTAAATGGTGCCCTTGGACTGTCTTTATTGTTTTATCTCTCTGTGTTGACAACCTCTGAAGAGGCAAAAGACTTCTTGGGCTCCTTTAAAATTTCATTAATGGCTAAGTATTTCATTCTTATCAGCAGAGAAGATCTGAGAATGCAATGACTTCAAAGTTAAAAGCCCAAAATTAAATGTATGCCTAAATAAATGTTTTTTTTTTTAAGTGATTGAATTTTCATCCAGTGAAATTACTGGATAACTATTTCCCACATAAAACTGCCTAATTTTAGGATGTATGAGGTATGTAAAGAAAACTAAGAATGACTGAAAAAAATTCTTTTTTAAATGTCCACGTTTTAAATAAAAGTTGTTTTCGTCTGGGAATGTTTCCCTTTTAGTGCCTATTCAGGTTTCTCTTTTCTGTCAGACTTGGCTAGAATCATCTATTTCCTATCTCAAGAGGCAGCACATTTGACTCACATATCTTTCATCATTCTTGAAATTCAGTTGCTAGATTGCTTCTTTTCCATGCTGCAAAACCTGACTACAGCATTTTCCCTAAACCAAGTAGAAAAAAAAAAAAAATCCACTCCAAATGGCTGTTTCTCTTAAATAGCAAATTTTGACTATCATTATGTTGAAATGTGCCTTTGAGAATTAAGGATCATAGATAGGGAGAAGTTTAAATTGCCGTGGTAAGTAGGCTTTACTGTATTGTTTCAATCTCTCTCAACATTAGTAGCTGTTTAGAGACTCATTTTGTTGGAGCAGAAAACAAAATGCCTTTCTGATATGGAAAGTTCACACCATATAATTTGGACCCTTCAAGCATTATGTTTTAAAAATTCTATTTCAACCGTGTCTTTAAAAGTTAGTTCCAATAAAAATACTTATACGTCACTTAAGTAAGGGATCACTAGCTAAGGGGTAGATGATACATTTTAAAAATGAGTACTTTTACTAGTTAAAATGAAAAGGGCATTTTAACATCCTCCTTTTCTACTGCCAGGTTGTCTTTATATATGTCAATGTAATATGCATTTGAGCTTTGAGGAAACTGGGACAGAGAGGCTAAGTGACTTTCCCTAGGACACACGGAATGCAATGGCCAAGCTGGGATCTGAACTCAATATGTCTAGGACTGCATTTTCAACTATTGTGCTCCTTTCCTTGCCTGAATAAATAACAGATGACCGATACTGTAGTGTTCAATCTAACATGATCAACAGCTAATGAACGGTGACACCAACATGATTTACCATTTCTCCTAGAATATCAACACTCCCATTGAGGAATTGAAGAGGTTTTGGAATCCAGATTAAATTTGTATGGTCACAGGGATGTTGCATGTTGCTATTTCAGCATGCCAAATGCTAGCTTCATCATCAGAAATTAAAAGCAATTTCCCAAATTATCTTGCTTGCTGTCCAGGACTCACATGCTTCTCTTTCGTATTCGTATTTCCCACAACAGGGAACACAGATCTAAGCAGAAATTAGAGGCTCAATTTATATTTTAATTTTAAGGAATCAAATTAGTGAGTGAGAAGAGCAAACAATTTACTATTTACCTCCTGCATTTGTGCATGTCTCTCCGCATTATATTCAGGGTTTATGTGAGTAATATTATACAATCGTTAAATGTAATATTTTTAAAAAATTGAGTCAACTATATTTTTCAGTATACAATTGCATTCTGTTTTTGACTTTATCTTTTGATTGACTATTTAGTGATGAAACTTGGACTGGAGATAATAGGTTCTCAATAGCTGGACTCAAATTAACTTTATTATTTCCTTTTGTACAAAGCTTGAGAGTTCTTTTTGTCTTCTTGATGAAACTTGGATTTTTAAAAGCTGTGTACCAGATCTCACCTCCAAACTTAGTTCTTACTGCCTGTTTTAAGTTGTTCAAGTCCCTACACTTGCAGAGTTATAAAGAAGCAAAACTGTGGCACAGACTTAGGTGGGATCATTTGTTCATCCTTTCAGACAATATTTCTCCCTTGCAGAAAATAAAACAAGGCATTCCATTGATACTTTTTATTTAGACCCTTAATATAGTCAACAATAACTTAAAGGAATTGTCTTAGGCATTGTACATTTCCTTAATGTCTTTTTCTTTCTGTCCACTCACACCTATTAACAGGAGTCATTTATTTTAGTCTTTGCTGTCTATCCAGAAAGAAGCCATATCTCATAATATTCTCTTATGCCCTCCTTCTTCCACTGCCATATTAGAAAATAAAAATGAAACCTCACTGAAGGAATGGAAAGACTCTTGGGCTAGAAAAGGTGAAGACGGTACTTTTACTTGCAGGTATCCTAGATTTCAGACACTGAAATCCACACAGAGCAAGCTTGGGTAATGAGCCTCTGAGGAAGCACACTGTGGAGGAGGTGACACTCAGTACCACTTGTCCCGGAGCCAGGCTCCTGCAAACTTTAGCCACAGCACGGCTATCTTCAGTTTTTCATAAGCTAATGTGAGTCCTCCATGTAAGCATACTAGTGAATATGATCAAGGAATATTCTCTTTGGACTATTATAATTATTACCTGTCTATATTGCTCCTTCTTTGGGTAGCCCAGCTGACTGGGTGATTTGCTGACATTGTCTCTAGTTCCTCTGCTACCACACCACTAAGAACACATGACCTCTCTTGATCCCAGCTTCATCACTTCAATTATTGATCTCACATTCATTTTCCTCATTTCTTTTCAATTTTCTATTATCTTTTGTGTGCATTGGTATTGGTTCTTGCTTTAATACTGCAATACAAGACCCCCAGGCACTCATCTATAATTCCATTTATTTGACTTTCTTTATCTCTCAAAAATTGTCTAATTTGCTGTCTCCACTTTTTAATTTTTTCAATTTTCTATTTATCACACTCCAATTAGGCCTTCAAATACAGACCTCTTTTATGTCTCGTCTTCATTTTAGTCTCATCTCAGGTGTCACTTGCTCTGAAAGACATTCTCTTTCTACCATTTTAAAAGTAGTCCCTGATTATATTACCATGCCCATTGTATTTGTAGTATCTCTCACTGATTAACATTTTATTGCTTATATATTTATTATATTATTGTGTTTATCATCTTCAGAGCATGCCACTATTTGATGTTTTAATTTTTCTATGTGCACATGGTGTTTTCCCTAACATATGAGATTCATAATGCATCAGTCTTGTCCTCTATGTTCCGATAGTTTTCACTCATAAATATTTTATTAAATGAAAACCATCTTCTGCCCAGAATCTCAACTACTATTGCCAACCCTGAATACTTATATAAAAATACTGAATTAATGATTCCAGTTAGTTTGGAATTATTAGCATATTTCCTGGGCCTTGGTAGTTTGAACTATGCCCCCTTAGGTGAGGCAAGGGACTAAGGTACCAAATGGTCTCTGCTACCCTCGTTATTTTTTCTCCCGTTCCATCCAGATCCGTAGAAGTCACCAGAATTCTCTAGGGCTAGATTATTAGTGATGAACTATGTTTAGGTGATTCCAAATTAATTCATTCTCTTCTGGTGTCTACATGCTGTGTTTTTAAATTTACCAGAAAACTAACCCTGTCTGAAAACCAGATTTTCCACACCTTTGGAGAAAAATGTCCGAAATTGACATGTAATTCTATTTGATCAGGCATCTTTCACTGAACCTTATAACATCTTGCCAGAAATGTTATTTACATTATTAGATAAAATACTGCATTGGAAAGTGTATTCCTTTGTAGAGAAATTTCAAAGTGCAAATTTAAACCAGCTCTTCCCTGAATTGCAGGAGGATCCAACTAAATGCATTTAAAGTAATATAAGCAATGCGGATACTCATTTTGACCCAAAAATGCTGAAAACTTCCTTAGTATTAGCTGAGAAACATTAGATTTCAAAAGTCATTTGATTCTAATGAATGCTTTTTAAACATAAAATGTGATAATGAAACAGAATGGCAAAACTAAGATAAAAAGGGTCTTAGTTACTGTAAGTAGCTAAGAAAACCAAGATAATTGTAACGAATGGATTTTGAGGACATTGAATTAATATCACAAGGGAGGTAGAGAAATATTATGAAACCAAAGGAACATCTTGATACTATGATATTGTCTTTCAGGAAATTGTGATTAACTTTCTGAAATCCACTTAACTGTTACGAGAAAGTAAGTACCTCTGCAATTGGAGCATGGTTTGGTAGCTTCCATTAGAATGACAGTAGGCACTTAGTAAAAAACTCTTTTATTTATAGAAGTTTCATAATGCCAAAGAAAGCAAGATATTTCAGAATATAGTTAATGCATAAAAATGGCAACATTAAACATTTAAGGCTAAAGTTGTAAAGTTTCAGATGTAGGATAGTTTGCATAATCACTTAGAATTATATGTTTTTATTCTTCTGCTAGTACTACTGTTGCACTAAAACAGCCATTGAAAGCTTTTGTGATCTTGAAAAATACTCAGATTTAACAACAACAAAAAAAAATAAAAAGGAACTTTTAAAAGAAAAGTCTAACCTCGTCTTATTGCAGCGTGGATGCTCTAAAGCATTTTGTGATGAAGACAGTATATAAAATAATAGTGTTAAACTAAGCTTTATTAAAGAAAATAATGTTGAATTTCTTGAGGAGATAAACATAGCTTTAATTCCATAACTTTTTTGTTTTCTTTCACAACTTTTTTCTAGCATGTTGTTATCTCATTTGCTTTTCAAAATTGTTAGAGGTGTTTAATATAGTTACCGATTCACTATTGCTTCACCAAAACAAAATTTCAATCTTATTGCTAAAAGACAATTTTCTTTGTAGTTGTGTGTCTTTTATTTAAAAGATTTAGTATGTTTTCATTTCTAACGCACATTAATTTCACCTTCATATTGAAATATAATTTGTAGAAATAGAACATTCTAGAAAATAAGTTTTCTTTAACATGAGATAAAGGGGATTCGATCATCTGAAGAGTCATAGCACTTAACTTGGAATTTTCAGAGACCAGCTCTACAAGCGGAAGGTCTCCTACTCGCCAGTGAGGAACATTCAATCTCCTGCTTTCTCCTATGCTCCTCTACATCCGCATTCTTCCCCTTCTCCGCTCCTCCTTGTTCTTCCCATTAATCCCCAGAGCCCCTTTATCCTCTTCATTTTTTAAATTCTGCTTTTTAAAAATTTATATATATATAGTATATATTTTGTGGTAGATGTAGTATTTTGGTATCTGTATACAATGTGGGATAATCAAGTCAGAGCAATTAGGATATTCATAGCCTAAAACATTTATTTTTTATGTGTGTTGGGAACATTACAAGTCTTCCCTCCTAGCTCTTTTGAAATATACAATAAATTATTGTTAACTATGATTTCCCTGCTGTTCTGCTGAAATACTAGAACTGATTCCTTCTATCAGACTATATTTTGTACACCTTAACCAAATTCTCTTCATCCTATTCTTTTGTTATGTTTTCTCTACTATATTATCAAAACCACTGTCAGAACCATGAAATTTCTACCAAATTCCTCAGGCAAAGTCAATTCCTTGGCAACTTATCATCTGTTATAACACTTACGTTACATAACATAATGGGTTTCACATCTACACCAAGTCAGAGTTTAATTAAGGAATAAAGCTTTATGGCCAGTTTTAAGGAAATTGTAAATGTTAACTTAATAATAAATAACATCACTTACATTATGAGAGAACTTGCTGTGAATCATCTACTGTTATCAGCATTTCCAGTTCATTTAAAATTATGATGTTTTAATAGCTTATCCAACTATTTTTATTGTATGAAGCATAACATGCCTCAATGGTAAAAAATGGAGACATAAGATTTAACGTATATTAATGCAATTTGAGGTTATAGTAATTTTGAAATTAAAACACAAAGAGGAAAAACCAAATAATTTTTATAAAAATTTCTCAACATTGAATTTGTAGATTGCTTTGGTAAGTATGGTCATTTTCACAATGTTGATTCTACCCATCCGTGAGCATGGGATGTGTTTCCATTTGTTTGAGTCATCTGTAATTTCTATCAGTAGTGTTTTGTAGTTTTTCTTGTAAAGGTCTTTCACCTCTTTGGTTAGGTATATTTCTTAGTATTTTATTTTATTTTTTGCAGCTATGGTAAAAGGGGTCGAGTTCTTGATTTGATTCTCAGCTTGGTCACTATTGGTGTATAGCAGAACTACTGATGTGTGTACATTAATTTCGTATACTGAAACTTTGCTGAATTCATTAATCAGTTCTAGGAGCTTTTTGGAGGAGTCCTTAGGGTTTGCTAGGTGTACAATCATATCGGTAAACAGTGACAATTTGACTTTCTCTTTACCAATTTGGATGCCCTTTATTTCTTTCTCTTGTCTGATTGCTCTGGCTAGGACTTCCAGTACTATGTTGAAGAGGAGTGGTGAGAGTGGGCATCCTTGTCTTGTTCCAGTTCTCAGAGGGAATGCTTTCAACGTTTCCCCATTCACTGTTATGTTGACTGAGGGTTTGTCATAGATGGCTTTTTTTTTTTTTTTTTTTTTTTTTTTTGAGACGGAGTCTCGCTCTGTCGCCCAGGCTGGAGTGCGGTGGCGCGATCTTGGCTCACTGCAAGCTCCGCCTCCCCAGTTCGCGCCATTCTCCTGCCTCAGCCTCCCGAGTAGCTGGGACTACAGGCGCCCACAACCGTGCCCGGCTAATTTTTTGTATTTTTAGTAGAGACGGGGTTTCACCGTGGTCTCGATCTCCTGACCTTGTGATCCGCCCGCCTCGGCCTCCCAAAGTGCTGGGATTACAGGCGTGAGCCACCGCGCCCGGCCAAGATGGCTTTTATTACATTGAGGTATGTCCCTTCTATGTCAATTTTGTTGAGGGTTTTAATCATAAATGGATGCAAATTTTGTCCAATGTGTTTTCTACCTCTATTAGGATGATTATGTGATTTTTGGTTTTGATTCTGTTTATGTGGTGTATCACATTTTTTATTGACTTGTGTATCACTGCATTCCTGGTATGAAACCCACTTGATCATGGTGAATTTTCTTTCTCATATACTATTGGATTTGGTTAGGTAGTATTTTGTTAAGGATTTTAGCATCTATGTTTATCAGGGATATTGGTCTCTAGTTTTTTGTTGTCGTCGTTATGTCCTTTCATGGTTTTGGTATTAGCGTGCTACTGGCTTCATATAATTATTTATGGAAGATTCTCTCTTTCTCTCTCTCTCTCTCTTTCAGTGTGAGTCTCATTCTGTCAGCCAGGCTGGAGTTCAGTGGCACGATCTCCGCTCACTGCAAACTCCGCCTTCCAGGTTCAAGCAATTCTCCTGCCTTAGCCTCCCAAGTAGCTAGGAATTTAGGTGCCCACCACCACACCAAACTAGTTTTTGTATTTTTGGTAGAGATGGGATTTTACCATTTTGACCAGGTTGGTCTTGAACTCCTGACCTCAAGTGATCCACCTGCCTTGGCTTCCAAAAGTACTAGGATTACAGGTGTGAGCCACTGTGACCTGCTCCCTCTTTCTCTGTCTTTTGGAATAGTGTCAACAGGATTGATACCAATTCTTCTTTAATATCCGTTAGAATTCAGCTGTGAATCCCACTGATCCTGGACTCTTTTTGTTGGTAACTTTTTATTACAGTTTCAATCTCAGTGCTTGTTATTGGTCTGTTCAGGGTTTCTAATTCTTCCTGAATTAAAATAGGAGGGTTGTACCTTTTTGGGAATTTATCTATGTCCTCTAGGTTTTATAGTCTATGCACATAAAGTGTTCATAAAAGCCTTAAATGATCTTTTGTATTTTTGTGGTGTCGAGTGTATTATCTCCCATTTCATTTCTAATTGTGCTTATTTGGAGCTTCGCTATTCTTTTCTTGGTTAATCTTGCTAATGGTCTTTTAATTTAATTTATCTTTTCAAAGAACCAGCTTTGTGTTTCATTTATCTTTTGTATTTTTGTTTCTTTGTTTCAATTTCATTTACTTCTGCTCTGATCTTTGTTATTTTCTTTCTTCTGCTGGGTTTGGGTTTGGTTTTTCTTGTTTCTCTAGTTCCTTGAGGTGTAACCTTAGATTGTCTATTTGTGCTCAACAAAGCATACGAAAACACGAAGTAGGGAAAGGACACCCTATTCAACAAATGGTGTGGGGATAATTGGGAAGCCATGTGTAGGATAATGAAACTAGATCCTCATCTCCTACCTTATACAAAAATCAACTCAAGATGTATCAAGGACTTAAATCTAAGACCCAAAATTATGAAAATTCTAGAAGATAATATCGGAAAAACCCTTCCAGACATTGACTTAAGCAAGGATTTCATGACTAAGAGCCCAAAAGTAAATGCAATAAAAACAAAGATAAACAGCTAGGACTTAAACTGAAGAGCTTTTGCATGACAAAAAAGCACTCTGGAAGGTAAACAGACAACCCACAGAGTGGGAGAAAATCTTCACAATCTATACATCCAACAAAAGACTATTATCTAGAATCTACAAGGAACTCAAACAAAGTAGCAAGAAAAAAAAATAAAATCCTATCAAAAAGTGGGCTAAGGACATAAGTTGACAATTCTCAAAAAAAAAAAAAAAAAAAGATATACAAATGACCAACAAACATACGAAAAAATACTCAACATCACTCATGATCATGGAAATGCAAATAAAAACCACAATGCAATACCACCTTACTACCTCAAAAATGGTCATAATAAAAAAATCAAAAAGCAGTAGGCATCGGAGTAGACGCAATGAAAAGGGAACACTTCTACACCACTGGTAGGAATGTAAACTAGTACAACCATTATGGAAAACAGCAGGGAGATTCCTTAAATAATTAAAAGTAGAACTACTATTTGACCTAGCAATCCCACTACTGGGTACCTACCCAGAGGAAAAGAAGTCATTATACACAAAAGACACTTCACTTTCATGTTTATAGCAGCACAATGCACAATTACAAAAATATAGAACCAGCCCAAATGCCCATCAGTCAATAAGCTGTGGTATATATATGTACAGGGGACTACTACTCAGCCATAAAGAGGAATGAATGAATGGCATTCACAGCAACCTGGATAGGATTAGAGACTATTATTCTAAGAAGTAAAAGAAACTTAGGAATGGAAAACCAAACACTGCATGTTCTCACTCATAAGTGGGAGCAAGCTGTGAGGATGCAAAAGAATAAGAATGATACATTGGGCTTTGGGCACTCAGGGGGAAATGTGAGAAGTGGGTGAAAAAGAAAAGGCTACAAATTGGGTTCAGTATATACTGCTAAGGTGATGGATGCATAAAAATTCTCACACATCACCACTAAAGAACTTACTCATGTAACCAAATATCACCTGTTTCCCAAAAACATATGGAAAAAAAAATCTCAACATTTAATCTACAGTAGGATTGAGTCAATGAACATTATAATGATAATTTTACAGTACATATATTTTATATTATGTAACATAATTTAATTATTAATATTATTTTTATTTGCATATAATTTATTCAGAAGTATTTCTGTTAGGTTAGTCATTTAAAAAGTATAAAAGCAATCTGAGAAAAACCTAAAGAAATAATAATGAATGATTATTGTCCTATAGAAAATCTTATTTTATAAAAATCAGTTTCCATCCCTCTGATAATAAATTAGTTATTCTGAAAATTGTACACTTAAGACATAATCAATGCTTATTCAAATTGTTTTAGTCTTCTTATCGTTATTTCTAAGTTGTATAAGACAGTAAAAAACCTATTTGCTTTTTGAAAGAATTAATTCTAGAACCTGAATTTATGCATTATTAAAGAATATCATCTTCACTTTTTTAGAACTGATTTCTAATTTCATTACATTATGAAATAGTATGGTACAATATATAGTGTTCTTAGGGTTAATTTTTTTTCTGATAACTCATTGAAATACAACTAAAATAACCAACATAATTCTAAATAAAACTTTTAATTTGATAGCTATTGTCTACATGAACCCACACAAATGTGAATTTTCTTTCCATAGGTTTTTGCAAATATACTAATATTTTTACTGAAGCATATATACTGAACCATTTGTATCCTGCATTTTTAGAGAAAGGTACAGAAAATCCCAGTGATACAGTCAATCTCTACTGCAAAGAACAGGTAAAGCATAGTCTAAGAGTAGCTTGGTGTATCCATCTATTCTCGCTCTGGTATAAAAAAAATACCTGAGACTGTGTAATTTATAAAGAAAAGAGGTTTAATTGGCTCCTAGTTCCTCAAGCTGTACAGGAAGCACAGCGGCTTTTGCTTCTAGGGAGGCCTGAGGAAACTTACAATCATGGCGGAAGGCAAAGGGGAAAAAGACACATCTTATGTGGCAGGAGCAGGTCCAAGAGAGAGCGGGGAGGTGCCACCCACGTAAGCAACCAAGTCCCATGAGAACTCTATTACCAGAACAGCACCAAAGGGGAAAATTCACTGCCATGATCTCATCACCTTTCACCAGGTACCACTTCCAACATTGGTGATTACAATTCAACATGAGATTTGGGTGGGGACACAGATCCAAACTATATCACTTGGATATGAGTAGAGTTCTTTGGTTACTGGTAACTGGAGGTAGACCTGAGCATCCCAAGAGAAAAGCTGACTGTTGAAATGGGACAAATCTGACTGGAAATAATATATATCTTGTGGATATAACAATGAATTAAACATCCCTAAAAAACTATATTGAAGAAAATGATTCGAAGATTTCTATAACATTTTAATTATACAACAATAGTTATTTGAATGCTCACTGCCAATTATTTTAAGGTACATTGTATCTTTTGTTTTGAAAAAATCATGTGTTTATTTTTTTTAATGCTTCTTTTCTTTCCTTCTTTCTCTTACTTTCTTTTTTCTTTTTCAGATGACACGAGAACAATACATACTAGCAACCCAACAGAATAACCTGCCAAGGACTGAGAATGCACAACTTTATCCAGTGGGAATTTATGGATGGCGAAAGAGGTGCTTATACTTCTTTGTCCTTCTGCTGTTGGTTACCATGATAGTTAACTTAGCCATGACAATATGGATATTGAAAGTTATGAATTTCACTGTGGTAAGTACCACTATGATTTTACATCTTATTGCTCTTGGTTCAAAGACAATCTAGCTCTGTTACTTTAATTTTTTAATCAAAGGTTATTCATATCAATATTTACAAGTGTGTGTTTTTAAATCCCAAAGACAATAATATTTTATTTTAAGACTACATTCAGTAGGTTTAGTCTTGACACACATATGCTATTACTACCTGCCATTTAAGTATGGGAAATTTAGATCACAAGACAGCATAGCACATTGATTCATTAGAATGTTTGAAGAACACTTAATCAGTAAGTATGAATATTACTTACTGTGCCTTAAAATTTAAGAAATGAATCTGTTTTTAGAAGTGATATTTCACATTAAAATTAATATTAATATTATAAATCATGTGCCTTTGAATTACTTCATTTAACATATATACCTCTATATCTCTGTATATCTGCTTTCTATGTAACATACTTCATGACTGAATCTAAAAGCCTGGAATTTCTCCTGAACTACATTGACTAATGCCTATAATTGCCATCAGATGGTGACCCTATTCTTTCATAGCACATCCCTCATAAATGGAAGACCAACCAGAAATTAAATCACTCTTTTATAAAAATAACTAATTACAAAATGATTGTATAATGTATTAATGAAGTTTGCTGCAGTTTACTGAATGTTTATAATAAATTTATGAGCATGAGTTATCTGGGAAAATTCAGTGGCTTCAGCAAAGTCCAGTTTGGCTCATTTTATATTTTTTGACTGATATCTTCAGTTTTTCTATTCTGCTTTTAGACCATTCTGCCTTTGCTTGGAGACCTCAGATATCTTCACATATAAGCAACTATCTTTCACTTGCTGACCAGATTGCTATTATTCTTTAGAACTCTGCATCCTCAGGAGTGAGTCTAAAGCTGGCTGTTTAACTTCACTTATATTCCTATACTGGGCTGTTTATGGTTTGTTTGTTTGCTTTTTAAACCCCACTCGGTATTAATTTAGCAAGAATCGTCTCTTTCTGACTTCACTGACACCTAATTCTAATTCGAAAACAGAATCTCCAAAGAGAAAATGACGCTAGCTTCAGTCCGTGTTGTAAGGCGTCACAATTATGTGTGTAAGGAGCCTGGGTGGGCAGGTGGCCTAACCTTCCGGAGAAGAAATACTGTCACTGTGCACATCAAGATAAACCAGCATGTGCTCATGGAGGGAAATGAGCCATGGTTCCATTTTTTTTTCCAATAAATTATAATTTTGAAGAGTATTCATCAAATAAGAAACTAAAGGCAAAGACAAGTTGGGCAGGAGTCAATGTTTTTGCAGAGTCAGAAAATAGTAACTGTGCCTAGACATGGATATGTGTCCCAGGCCAGGAATCAAGGCATGAGGCCACTTGTGGGTGGCTAGAGGTTGAATTGAAGGCTAGTAGGTACATTCTCACTTATGAGATTCTCTGGGAATGCATCTGAATCACTTATTTGTCTAAAAGTTGGCTCACTTTGCCCTCTCATTTGGGAATATTTTGACACAAATATCAACAACTCTAGCTATCATGTTTATGTTCTCAGCTCTGCTCCTACCTTCTCTGACTACTGTCTGGGTGTCCTTCAGGGGTCATTGATCATATGGTAGGAGCAATGTTTATGCTCCTGCACCTTCTTTTGTGCTACTTTAAATAGCAACCAGACTATCAGTTGCTGAAAACATTTTCAGCCTCATTTTTTAACTAAAAATTAATATTATAAAAGAGGTAAAGCATGTTCTTCAAATTTTGAAATTTCAGTAATATGATTTTCTCTATCAAAAGGCATCTTTCAAAAGCTCATGAATGATGGGACCAGGTCTCTCACTTCAGGGAGCATTGATTCTATCCAATGACTCAACCCCAGGAATTTTCAGGTTCAAACCTTGTAAGCTTTTCAGGCATATTTAAATTAATTAGAAAAATATACTTAAATGTGTAATTACATGGCTACATGCATCAGACTCCCAATACTTTGCCCCATGCTGACACCAAGGCTGGATAAGCCATCCCTGGGAAATCATTGACACAGTCGCCTGTGTCCTCAGGATCCTCAAGGGCCCCAGGGTTCCTGTCACCCATGGAGCTATTTAATTTGAACCTCAGCTGGCCAGAATGTAAAATATAATGCAACATGGTCCTGGAGATAATTAAAAGGGGTTGTTTCCATAGGAGTGTTGGTATTTATTTATTTTTACATTTTCCTTTGAGGCATGTCTTTTAAAAAATTATGTTTTGACCTTTTTATAATCCGAAGGAAAACTGTCCTTCCTTCAGCCACAAAAACTATTTGCATGTAGCTGAAGTAAAATGCACAGATAAAGTTTCCAGAAATGTATCACACTGTAAGGTAACACACTCTTTGTAAGATAACACACTTTCTAGCTCAATGTAGTCATTCGTAGTTGTTCAGAAATAATTCAGAAATCCTTATGTAGTTACAGACTTTAGTAATCCTGAATACTGGAGATTATGTTGTATATACTTGAAGGGTGTTAAATAATTTGTAATCCTCTTTCATCAGAGCAGTAAAATAAAACCAATTTTATGTTTTTACTAGTGCATTGTGTTCGTTTTCATATCTACAGAGAATACCAAAGACTAGTTGCCATACTATAGTAAGAAGCAGAAAATAATGTGTCAGTTGTTTGGGGAGTACTATTGATCCGCACAAAATGTATTTCACTTTCATTATAACTATTGCTATCCAACACATGGAAATCTGTGGCTGTTAACATCTTTTATTTGAGCAAACTGGGCATGTTATTTTTATCAAAATATTGATAAAATATTTTTAGCATAGCAATAGTTTTAGCATAGCAAGGATAGCTGCCAACATGTTTTATGCTGGTTGTTGAAGTCCATCATTGTGACTGATATTGTGCATGATGTGTATGATTGATATGCCCTTGTATTTTGGAAATAATTTGTGTTTTTCATTTTGTAGAAAATAAAATTATTCTGCTTTTTTAGATACTCAGTTGTAGAAAACAACAAAAAAAAAGGAAATGACTTTATAATACAGGATGAAAGACTTAGGATAGAAATAAATAATCTCCTGGCTATGAGAGCAGGTATATATATACATATACACGCACACACACACACACACACACACACTATTTCATATATATATATATATATATATATGTTGAAGAGGGAAATTTTTGAAATTTTGAAGTTAGTTCAAGAGGGAAATTCATATATATATATATATATATATATATATATATATATATATGTATATATATGTTGAAGAGGCAAATTTTAAAACTTCAATTTGTTGAGGTCGGTACAACCCATTTCCATGTTATCAGTTGCTATTTGGTTGATTACTATAACATCTTTGTGGTTTAGCTAATAGACTAGCCTAGCAGATCTATCAAATCCAGGCATTCTACTGAGGCAGTATTATTTTCTAGGCTCAACACTTATTCTAAGTAAATTAATTCTATATTTGAGAATTGAAGATCGTTACAATAATAAAGTACTGATTTTAAGAACAAAAGTACCAACTAAGGGTTGGCGACCTCTAGCTGTTATAATTCTGTTAGATATGCCAACTAGCCAGCAAAAAAAAAAAAAAAAGAATGAAAATATAAGTAATATTTATTAAGCAAATGGGGAGAGCAAATTCATGAATGCCGTGACTTAGAGAGAAGTCAAGAATACCTAGACCTGGGTAATAATTGAAGCAATTGATTAATTGAACAAACTGGGAAAATAAATATTGCACGATCAGTGGGATAACAGTTGGCTGAAAGAAAATCCCAAGAAAAGAATTGAATATCATCATCATTTTGGATTGAAAAGGAATTGGGAAATTTTAGAACAACTATCTATATATTACAAGAGGTCATTTTACAGTATTTTCTCCATTTGGTCACTTGGCATCTGCTTAAACTCTCCTTTCAGTGATAAGCAAATCATCTCATTAAATCACTGTATAGTTTTATTATTTTCAAGTATCTTTTAAATTTTATTATTTTTTAATTGGTGAGGGTACATAGTAGGGGTATATATTTATAGGGTACATAAGATATTTTGATAAAGTCATATGATGTGTAATAATCCCATCAGGGTAAATGGAGTATCTGTTTTCTCAAGCGTGTATCTTCTGTGTTACAAACAATCCAGTTATACTCCTTTCATTATTTGAAAATATACAGTAAATTATTGTTGACTCTAGTCACCCTTTGTGCTATCAAATACTAGATTTTATTTGTTCTAACTAGATTTTTGTGCCAACTTACTATCTACACTTTCCCCATCTCCACTACCGTTCCCAGCCTCTGCTGACCATGATTCTGCTCTCTTAAATGACGTTCTGTTAGCAATTCCTTGAATACAACTTCAAACATGGTATTCTGATTCCATTATTTCAATTGGACAGGAATTTTTAATGTTCCAAGACCACCATATATTCTCATATACATCATATGCACACATACACGCACATAGATCTTTGATAACATTTTTAAAAGATCTAAAAATCAGAATATGTAAGGGAGATCTGTATGTGACCACTTTGCTTTCTTTGGTTGTCACTTTTCTTCATTTCAAATATCATGTATATTACATAACCATAATTATATGTTTATAATAATATTAATGCTTTCAAGATAGCTTTCCCTTTATAGCTACAGACCAGAGTCATTCTTATTTATTTTTTCTATCACATTTTGTTTATATAAATAATTAACTTATATAAAATTTATATTTATGCATTTAACATGAATATAAATAAAAGCAGGAAAAGTGTTCAGGATTGCAGTTATATACATAGAGTTACAAGATATTGGTAAAGTTTGCTTTTTCTTTTGTAGGATGAAAACATTTGTTTCTGTTTAGTGTACCTTTCTAAAGTTGAGAGTTACCATATTTACTTTTCTCCCTTCTGTCTTCATGCTAACATTTTTAAATAAACTATACATTTTTTGAGTCTTAATTCCTGTGTTCTTTCAAATACCTTGTTAAATAAAGTATCACCTATCTACATTATTCTTTTCACCAATTCAATTTTTTTATCTTCATCATTAATCCAGTATCATTTCTCATAGCAATTATGGATCTACTGAAGATGGCTACAGTATATATGTAGTATGCTATCATTAGTTACCATGCCTTCCAAAAATAAGATATTCCCACAGTTTTTCATTTTACCCTCTAATAAGAATATATATAAAATACATGTATATATAATGTGCGTGTGTGTATGTGTGTGTGTGTGTGTGTGTGTGTGTGTGTGTGTGTGTGTGTATTAAACTTGAGCTGGAGTCTCGCTCTGTTGCCCAGGCTGGAGTGCAGTGGCATGATCTCGGCTCACTGCAACTTCCGCCTCCCGAGTTCAAGTGATTCTCCTCTTTCAGCCTCCCGAGTAGCTGGGATTATAGGCACCTGCCACCACACCTAGATAATTTTTGTATTTTAGTAGAGACGAGATTTCACCATGTTGGCCAGGCTGGTCTCAAACTCCTGACCTCAAGTGATCTGCCCGACTCGGCCTCCCAAAATGCTGGGATTATAGGCATGAGCCACCGCACTTGGCTGTGATGATAACTTTTGAATGAACTTCTTCATCTGCATTTATCCAGCCAGCTCTATTTATCAAAGCTGTGTCCTTATCCCAGTGCATTTTATGTCTTATCTAGAATTGATAGATGTGGATAGTCATACATAAAGTTAAAACTTGAAATGCACACTGGCTTCATTCGTTTTTAATTTCTTTTTCCTCCTCTCCCTATCATGTTCATCACAAGACAGATTCTTTTTATATTACCTTGTTTAGTGTCTGTTTCCCCTTGCCCAGACTGAATGGACACTCTATATGGCCAGGATTTTGACATTTTTCCCAATTCTGTTTTCCCAAGGTGGAAGACAGTACCTGCCAGATAATCAGCCCTGAATAAGTAATTTTGGAATGAATATGATATTTGACATTATCTGCACTGAGAGGCAGCTAATTTTTTATGCCACTATGAGGTATGTCCTTTTAAAGGGCCACTTTGAGTTGGGAAGCATTGATGGCAAGGACTACCAGCAATCCCAGGTCTCTTGTTGCTGGCTAAGACCTCATAAGCACAGGAGATGCTCCTCAGGTCTATGCAATGGTATTTATTAAGTTGGAAAAAACAGTTTTGGGTTCAGAACACCAAGGTTCACAATTCTCAGCAGATCCTGCATTTAGACCCCACACATAGCAGTAGTACAACCTGCTGTCATCATTGACACTTTAAACTATTATGAAATATTTCATCATACAAAAGAAAAAGCAAACTTTACCAATATCTTGTAACTCTATGTAGATAACCACAATCCTGAATACTTTTCCTGTTTTTATTTATGCATATTTATATGCATAAATATTTATATTTATATGCCTGTTTAATGTATAAATATAAATTTTGTATAAATTATTTACATAAATCATATAAAATAAATGCATAAATCTAAATATTTATATTTATATGCATGTGTATGCATATTTCCTTGTATATAATTCAACCATTATATTGTTTTTAGCACATAATATATATTATTCCTTGTGCAGGTGTAATTCATTTATTTACTGCTATACATTTCTGTGAATGAACAAATCTCATTGATTTATCTCTTCTCCTAAGTTGTTTCCAATGTATTTTTGTTGTTTAATTTGCTGTCACAACCAATGATCTTATGAACATTCTTCTACGTTCAATGTTGGTCATTACATTTGCACAAGTACAAGAGTTTCTGTAGGTTCTAACGTCTAGAAGGAAGTCTAGGAATCTTAACCTTTAATGCCACCTTTTTTTCCCCAATGTGATTGTATCAGTTTATACCACCACTAGCAACCTGTAGGAGTTTCTTTTGTTGACCTTACCAACTTAATTCTTAACAATTAATTCCCAGCTAAACTAACTTGTTACCTCCTTAGCTACAAATCTGATCACCTATCTACCTCATAATAATCTTCCTTATTTACTTGTTTCTTTCCTTATGTATGTCGCCTTTTCTGGCAGATTTATTCTTTTATTTGTCTGTATTCATATATGTCTGTGTTCATATATCTTATCTCTGTGATAGGATTTACTATGTTGTATTAGAAATACAATTATATGATTCATCCAAATATGTACCTCTTCTCCTCTATCCACTTCCCCGCATTTCCTTGTCCTTTTGAAGTGTAAATTCGCTAAGGAGCAGAAGCTGTTCTTATTTATCTTGATATCTTGGTTGAGCACATAGTAGGTGATACATTATTTTTCGGTGACTATTTTTAAATTTTAAAAGTGTAGTTCACTTTGAGTAGAGGGATCTTCAAATTTAATGTTTGAATTTTTCACTTGTCCTCTCAGTAAACTATTTCAGATTCTGATCCGTTCCCATTTTTAGCTGAATGTACTCGTCTCCTATGAACAAAGTGGCATTACTCAAGTCTGTTCACATCTTTCATCTAGGGTGGCTGGCTTCCCCTGATAGGAAGAAAAACAGCATAGTTTCCCTCCGAATCCAAAAGCACTTTGGTAAGATAGTTTTTCAGTGAAAGTACAGTCCTTTGAAGCTCCAATTACTAGCTCTGTCTGACTTCCTCAGTAATAACTACTGTAAAACCTGTCTTTTCTTTTTTAGACACACACACACACACACACACACACACACACACACACACACACACTCTTGAATTTTACTTAAAGTCGCTATTTTCTATACTACTCGACCTTAAGGCAAGATACGCTGGTAATTAAGAGGTGACATTAGCCAGCAATTAACTGGTAAATTACTACCAACCACCAGAGCCTCTATGCTAACACTTCTTTACAACCCCTCTAGAAAAAGTAATCTGGCCTTAAGCAGGAAGAGAAAATAACTGTGTTTCAAGACTTCCAGCCTCACCAACTGCAGTCGAGCTTCAACCTGCCCAGCAAAATCAGACATAATTTCCCCCAGATACCTCTTCATTTAACAATTGAAATCCATAGAGTACAACAATTTCTTGAGAAAATTGCTGACCCAATTTGGTCTCATATGCAGGATTATTTGTGATTTTTCTGAACTCACTTTGATTTTTAAAAATACGCATATCCATGCACAGGCACATACACCAAACAAAATAAGCCCCCACTAATTATAACCTAATTTTCAGTTACTGAATGAAAGCTGGAAAAGGTCAGTAACAGCAGAAATTAGAAAACGGGAGAAATTTTATGTAAGTAGCTCACAGGGATAAAATCAGGGGTGTATGTTTTGTTATGTGTATTTCTCATGGAATTTTGATAGAACATGACTCCAACTTTTAAAAATTCAGAATCTCATACTTTCACCTGTAAGCATTCATTTTTCTCAAAAGCCCACAAATAAATCAGGATTTTTTTATATGCAACAATTTAAGAACATAAAATGAACTCATTTTTATATTCGTAAATGTTATATAGCCAGGGAATAAAACAGGACCCTGTCTTCCCTGCCCATGGGGTATTTTCTTGTACAAAATTGGTGTTGATTGCAAAAATTCATTAGGTTGCTGGTACTGCTAAAACCGTCTCCAACCAGCCTTGAAGCAGTGGTTCAAAGTATGGACCCTGGAGCTAAACCTTTTTATCCAAGTCCTGGCTTTCCCATTTATTAGCTCTATTACCGAGTGCAAGTTATTTAAACTGTGCACTGGTTAAACTATATTTAAACTGTGGCTCAGTTTCTTCCCCTGTAGAATGGGTGCGATCTATTTCATCAGGCTGATGTAGAAATCAAAAGAATTGAAATAAGAAAAGTGTTCCTGAAGTACCTGATATATACTAACAACTAATTAACAACATATACTATCATTATCAGACTTATCCATATTCTGCTCTTCCATCTTCACTAAGGTTCTATCCACCATGTGAACGAAACTGACTCTTTCTATTAAGGTAGAGCGTAAAACCTACACACATAAAAGGATCTCAATAAATATGCATTAACAAATAAGTGAAGGAGTTTATAATCTTGTAAATACAGATGATATTAACAAGATTGATGATGTTAACCTGATCGAAGATTTTGGACATGAGCTTTGGAGGCAAACAGCTGATTCACATTATGGCTCCAGGACTAGCTTCTTAACAGTGTTACCTTGTGCTGATTGCTTTTAACCTCTCTGACTTCATTTCTTCTTCTGTAAAACGGTGATAATGATGTTGATCTCATGAAGATATTCGAAGCATTAAGTGAGTGAACACTTACAAAACCTCTTTAAAACAGACCTTAGAGTAAACACTCAATTAGTGCCAGTAAAGTGTAAGAACAAATATTATTTCCAAGCATTATTAGCTGTGACTAATGAAAGTTATTCTATATGGTACATTTTGCCAGGAAAAATGTCTTCTGTGCTTGATGAAGGCATAAAAAAGATTCTTTACGAAATTCTAATTTAGTGCTGAGATATAAAAAGCGTTTACATAAACTTCTAAGAGGAACAGTTGAGCTGTCAACCATCATTGTTATTTTGATGACACTAAGCAGATTATGAAAACCTGTATCACCTGTCAGCAACCTTTCTGGCCTGTCTGAATGAGGGAGCTTATCTGTCAGAGAGAGCTAATCTTCTTTTGAAACATCTTGAAAATGTAATACTTACAAATTATCTGGAAAATAGATTGGAATTTCTGTATTGATTCTAAATATTCTGAGTTTCTTTAATGAACAGATTATCAAATTATTACCTGATTGAGATATTACATTGTGAATTCTTTTGTAAAATACCCTGAATTATAACTGTCAGGCTATAACCATTTAAATAAGAGAGGAAAGTTTAAGATGCCAGAGAGCCCATATTTATTTAGCAGGTGGTTTTTTCAGAAAGATTATATGCGTTATAGACCAGGGTTTATGGGATTTCACAATAACACTACAAAGCAAATATTGTATCCCCTTTGGCAGATGAAAAAGCAGAAACTTAGGGAAATTAAATAAACTTCCCAAGGTCACACTGATGAACAAGATTAAAAGCATGGGCTGTATAGTTTCAGATGTTCCACCACATTTCATTGTATTAATGCTACTAAATTTATATTTAAATTCTTTTCAAAAATATTCTTCATTAAATGGTTTACTTCCTTTACATGGTATAACTCAGTGCTTTCATATAACACCATTACATATATAAACACAATATTACTGCTTATTAATTATATTTTGAACTTGGGCAAAATATATTTTAATGCCCTGAAACTTTATTAATTAAATAGAAGAATGTACCTAATCTCTCATAGTTACTGTGTAATTAGAATGGTTAAAACTGCTCTGTAAGTGCCAAGTATGACTACACTTTTGAGTTTAGCAGAGCGGGCATAGGTTTAATTTCTGGATAGCACAATGGCATTTATTAATGGCACCTTTATAAAAGAAAGAATGATTTTCAGAAAGCTGTTTTATCCCTGTGATTGCAGTTTAGTCTTTGCACTGGTTAAACTATATTTCGCTGACTACTAACTCATTGCCCATGATAAGAAAGCACTCTGAAGGTGATTTAAGACCTTAGTTTTTGTCCACCTTTCTGAGCTGCCATTTCTGTTTTCCCAGTTCATTCCTCAGGACACCCATCATAGCGCTTCCCTGGAGACGAGACAGGGCTCCACCTTCTAGGGCATAACTACAGCTCTGCCTGTGAGAATCAGCAGCGGAGACTGCACTGCCCCTCAGTGTGGTGTGTGTGGATTTATTACAGGATTGATGAGAGTGAATGATATCGTTAATGTTGCAAGACTGCTTCCATTATACCCTTCCGTATGCACCTCCTCATGATTTTCTGACAAATTGTCCCTCTCAGATGAAATCTTTCATGCTTAGTCTTAGCCCGGCAGTACATTTCCTTTCCTTGACTTTATAAAGAAAAATTCATTCATTTTTATCCAAGTGCAAACAACTACCAAGTGATAAGTCCTTTTTCCTGAAATAAACTGTAAGAATTGTGGCATAAGATAAATCACAAAATCATACATAGCAAGTGCAAAATGAAGTTCATTAGAGTACTAGAAATGTTGCCAGAGAAAATGAAGGATTATGAAAATTAGCTGTGGAATAAAAAAATACAGAAATTACAGACTTGTTAGTTGATAGGTTTGATATACAGTAGACTAGAGTGGGGGAGGGTGGGAACCTTTAGTTCAGTGCCCTTTTTTTAACCTATAAAAAGTGACAGAAGTCCAGAAAATTAAAACCATTTTCCCTTCTGGATGGCTAATAGCCAGGATATAGAATAGATTAAATCACACTGAACTTAATGAAATATGTGTGTTATCTCCACATATAAACTTATTTTTGCAAGTAATAGCATATAGTATATCTTAAATAATATGACTCCTTTAGTAGGACATTTAGAAAGAGAATTTTAAGTTTTAAAATGAAATAAAAGTAGTAATCTTAAGAAGGGTTTATGTTTTTGCTATTTTGTAAAAAAAAAAAATAGCATTTGCTTTTCAAAAGTATAATTGAAATATTGTCTTATTTGTTGTTTCCAAGCAAAAACAATATTATCTTAATAAATATAATATTATTGGGCAAGAATTTCTATGAATTTATTATTTTGAATAATAATAGCATCACTGCCCTTTTTACTGCTAGTTAGTAAACTCATCCTCAGACCTAATGAGTATTTCTACCATGTATTAAAATTAGATTTAGTTTTCAGTCTGTTTCAGTGTTTTTTAATATTTCTGGGAAATCACCATTAAAGCCCTCTTGCAAATAATTACTCTGTGCTAGGGGCTCTTTGTATCTGCTGATAGTTGCAGCTTTGGGGTAGGCAGCCACTCCATTCCCCAAAACACTGGTAATGGGACATGACACATCTCTAAGAGTATTTAACAGTAATTCATCTTGTCTTTCAAATTCTGTAATCAAATTATGCCATAGAAAGAATCCATATTTGCTTTCTCACAATTTACATATTTTTCCATCAAAAATTTTGTATTCTTCTGGGCTTAGGACATTTTCAAATATGCTAAGCCTCTGTTAGCTCTGATATCTGTTTATCCTTTCTTGACTTAAACTAAACTGCTACAGCATCTAACATTTGTTAAAATCCTTTACATAAATGGATCAGGTTTTTCTTACTAGTGTAATTCAATGAAAGGAAGTATGAAGTCTAAATATCTATTTATATGTGACCTACATAGGTGTGAGTTTGTGTATGCATTACCAAGTGAGGTGTTTGTTTTTGACATGAATTATTCTCCAATATACATGATTTTACAAAGCAATATAATTGCTTAAACAACATTTAAAATGCATCCATCTCTATTATAATATGCATTTTTAATCCGGTTCCTAGTATGTCGCAATTTTATCAATGGAGCCTATTTTTCCAATTAGTTTATTTGCAGATGTGTTTCATTCCTGATTGATGACTTAAAATAAATATTGGCACTTTATGGTTTTCTGAGAGCTTTGCTGTCAAGTAATTAGTGCACCACATACAATAAACAAAATTCACATTAGACTATAACACCTTTCCTTTTTTTTTTTTTTTTGGAGATGGAGTCTCTCTCTGTCGCCCAGGCTGGAGTGCAGTGATGCGATCTCGGTTCACTGCAAGCTCCGCCTCCCGGATTCATGTCCTTCTCCTGCCTCAGCCTCCCGCGTAGCTGGGACTGCAGGCTCCCGCCACCTCGCCCGGTTACATTTTTGTTGTTGTTGTTTTTGTTTTTGTATTTTTAGTAGAGACAGAGTTTTTACGGTGTTAGTCAGGACGGTCTCGGTCTCCTGACCTCGTGATCCGCCTACCTCGGTCTCCCAAAGTGCTGGGATTACAGGCATGAGCCACCATGCCCGGCAACAGCTTTTATAAATGTATGCAAAGGCACCTGAAGAAACAGAATACTAATGTTAGTCAAGAAGGAAAAAGAAGTATTCCTGAAAGTGTGCTTCATCTCTTTCTTTTCTGACATTCCTATGAGATACGTATTAGTATCTATCTCTACATTTAAATTTTTGTTTTTTGCAATTTAACGTAGTTAACAAGTGAATTCGTTAGTGTATGAATCCTTAATAATCTAACACGTAGACCAAATTTGTTCCGCCTCCTTAGGAACCATTCTTCTGTTGATATTATTCATAAGTTCATTGAGCCAAAAGGCAATTTTCCTACCTGGCAATATTCTCTTATTTGAAAATTATTTCATAAATTCACATATAAGTTCTCATACATTTTTATGGAGAAACGAAATTAATTATTTTCTACTAATTTTTCAATGATAATAGTTTAATGTCTTTGTAAACATTATTTCATACTCTGTTGCCACATTTTTTCTTGAGATTCATTATCTCCTATCAATACCATATTAATTTCTAATAAAATTATACAGTAATGGTACTTTCTATAATTTTGCCGACCTTCATGCAAATAAAAAAATAGTATATTACACAAGTGTTTCAATAGTCTATGAAATTATAGGCATGCTCAACTTTTTGTATAATAACAGCATTTTAAGTAGGTAGAATGTATCAGTTATCCATTGCCAGAATGGTATGTAAAAATCACGAATCCCAGTGGCTTACATCAATGAACGTTCATTTAGCTCAGGAATCTGTAGGTGAATTGGGCAGCGCCTGCATGTTTAGCTGATGTTGGCAGGGTCTCCTTTATGGGTCTGCAGTAAACTTTCTGCTCCTCTTGGGGCTAGCTGGTTTAAATGGCCTCATTTGTACATTTGACAATAATTACACTGTTGGCTTCAGTGATTGAGTTTCATGTCTTTCATCCTACAGTACACTATCCATTTTAAGCAGATTTAAAGTTCCAAGAAAAGGTATAGAAATATGTAAGATCTGTAGATGCCTAGACGCAAAACTGGTGTGCCTCAACATCTGGCATTATACTGGCCAGAGAAAGTCACAAGTGCCATCAAGATTCAGGGAATGGATAGACTCCACTTCACTAGTATCCTAAAAATGCAAACTAAAACAACAGTGAAATACTTTCTTAAAGGGTGTGAAATATACTTTGGTTTTTGGAGCAGTGTTAGTTTTGCAGCAATATTGAATGGGGAGTACAGCGATGGTCTGTATACTCACTGCCATCTCACAACCACAGTCCACACCACTATCAGCATCCCATACCCGTGATCCATTGTCACAATGGATGCACCTACACTGACACATCACATCAGTATCACCCAATGTCCAGGGTTTATATTAGGCTTCACCCTTTGTATTAAACTCCACTCTTTGTATTAAACATTCTGTGGGTTTGAAAGATGTATGACAGGAGTCCACCATTATAGTCCATTATTGAATAGTTTCACTGCCCTAAAAATCTCTGTGCTCTGCCTGCTCATCATTCTCCTCTCTAACCCCTGGCAACCACAGATATTTTTACTCTCTCCAAAGTTCTACCCTTTCTAGAATGTCAAATAGTTGGAGTCACACAGTATTGTAGCCTTTTCAGACTGGCTTATTTCAATTAGCAATTCCTTTTACAGTTTCTCCATATCTTTTTAGGGCTCGATATCTCATTTCTTTTCTGCACTGAATAATATTCCGTCATCTAGACGTCCCATAGTTTTTTATCCACTCTCCTAATTGAGAACATCTTGGTTGCTTCCAGATTTTGTTAATTATAAGTACAGCTATCACAAATATCCACATGTGGATATTTGTATGGAAATAAGTATTTAACTTCTTTGAGTAAATACAAAGAAGCACAGTTGTTGAATTACATAGTTAGAGTATTTTCAGTTTTGTCAGAAACTGTCAACTGTCTTCTGAAGTGGCTGTACCATTTTGCATTCCCATCAGTAATGAATGACAGTTCCTGTTGCATCACATTCCCATCAGCATTTGGCATTGTTAGTGTTTTAAATACTACTTTCAAGCTTCGCAAGTTAGCAATTTTTTTTTCCTTTTTTAACACTAATTTTAGTCACAAAAATAAGACATGTTTCAAAAGCTCTGCATTAAATATGTGTGTGTATATACCTACTTGTGTGTGTATTTATATTTAGATACAAATATAAAACACATGTGCTTTCCAATTAATTGATATCCCACCATCTGAAGTTAACTACTCTGAAATCTTATTTAAAATAATGACAATACATAATGATTATTTAGCCATATTTGGTAATACAAGGGAATTTTTTCCTGACGTTTTTGAAGAACAACTTGAAATTTATACCATTCTTAGAATATCAGGTCTTAAAAGGGTAATTACAATATCACGTATGTACCCTAAAAAGTAATTAGAAAGGTGAAGAAAAAAATTTATGTCCAAAGAAGTGCATCTCATTTTTATATGAGGCAATGTAAAGTCTAAACAAGGAGAAGAATTAAAGATGCAATAATGCATTTATGTGTAAAATTAATCATTAAAATTGATTGTCTGAGGAATATTAATAGTTTTGAATAAGTGTTTATAGGATAGTACAAAGTGATAAAATGAGATTCAAAATAATGTATGCCATATCACTTCAAGCCTCTACAAATAACTGATCAGAAAAAGATATTAAAGAAAAAACTAAATGGTAAATAGTAAATATCCTATTAGTACTCTTGGAAGTTTATTTTTTCAATTCTCTGCTTGTGTTTTTGGTCATTTATATTCAATGAATACGTGTTTTATAATCCAAAAATAAAAAGCAAAATGTATTTGGAAATCTGTGAATTTAACTCCACCATGTTTGATATAAAATGGCTTTATTTTCTTTTCTCTAACTAAAATTTAAAAAGTGTTATCGGTGAAAATCTACATGTTTTACAGATCTTATGAAGTAATAATGATACTTACAAATAATACTATGCTAATTAAAACCCATGTTTCTGTGCTATTGGCTACATTTTACTTAAGACAATTAGAAATAAGTATTCAGTTTTCAAAGCTAACAAACTATTTTATTCAAGATGAAATTAGACTTTCAAACCTGCCGAGATGAGATTAATCCATATTTCACTAAAGATACACCTGATTTCAGACCAGCAATATTTCCCTTTTCTGATGTCTATCTGCAAAAAATTGTATCAAGCACAAGAAGAAAAATTCTTACCAACCTGGAAATACCTATATAGGAACCTAATCTTCAGTTATGAAGCATTGGATATTTGATAAATAAGTATTTTAATGCTCTTCATCAATTATTTGCATATTAAAATGAATTTAGTCCCTAGGAAACAGGCTAACTTACAACCTGTATTTTCCTGTTGGGTGCAAAGAAGCCAAATTTGGCCATCCTGATTATGTTTACTTTGGTACTATAAGAATGAAAGAACATGGCTCTCCTTCCCACTATAATCAGGTCTCATTCTTGCACCTACTGGGATATGTTTATACTGTCCTGTGTTGTTTAACAACTGGGATACATTCTGAGAAATGTGTTGTTAGACAATATTATCCTTGTACGAACATCATAGAGTATACTTACGCAAATCTACATAGTATAGCCTTCTAAGGGCCTAGGCTATATGGTCTAGCCTTTTGCTCCTAGGCTGAAAACCTGGATAGTATGTTACTATACTGCTACTATAGGCAATTGTAATTCAATGGTATTTGTGTATGTAAACATATCTAAGTATGGATAAAGTATAGTAAATAGATGGTATAACTGATAAAAAATGGTATACCTGTATAGGGCACATACTGTAAATGGAGCTTGCAAGACTGGAAGTTGACCTGGGTGAGTCAGTGAGTGAGTGGTGAGTAACTGTGAGGCCGAGGACATTACTGCCCACTACTGTAGACTTTATAAATATCATATATGTTGACTACACTCAATTCATAAGAAAATTTTATCTTTCATCCATAATGAATTAACCTTTATCTTATTATAACTTGTTATACTTTATAAACTTTTTAATTTTCAAAACTTGTTTCTATTTTGTAATAACAGTTATCTTAATCCACAAAAAATATTGTACAGCTGCATTTGGGTTTATATTCTGTAAGTTTTTTTTCTATTTTCTCCTCTTTGTTTTCCTTTTTTGCTTTCTAAATCTTTTTTTTTTTTTTTTTTTTTTTTGAGATGTAGTTTCACTTTTCTTGCCCAGGCTGGAATGTAGTGGCATGATCTCGGCAGCTCACAGCAACCTCCACCTCCCGGGTTCAAGTGATTCTCCTGCCTCAGCTTCCAAGTAGCTGGGATTACAGGCATGTGCCACCATACCTGGTTAATTTTGTATTTTTAGTAGAGGTGGGGTTTCTCCGTGTTGGTCAGGCTGGTCTCCAACTCCCAGCCTAAAGTGATCCTCTCGCCTTAGCCTCCCAAAGTGCTAGTATTACAGACTTGAGCCACCACGCCCGGCTAGCCTTTTTTTTTTTTTTTTTTTTTTTTTTATCAAAACACAAACAGACACATTAGCCTAGGCCTATAAGGATCAGGATAATCAATGTCACTGTCTCCCACTTCCACATCTTGTCCCACTGAAGGTCTTTAGGGCCAATAAGATGCATGGAACGGTCATCTCCTAGAATAACAATGCCTTCTTCTGGGTTGCCGGAACAATGCTTCCTGAAGCACTTGCAGGAGGCTGTTATACAGTTAACTATCTTTTTTAATAAGTAGAAAGGGTATACTCTAAAATAATGATAAAAAGTATAGTACACTGAATACATAAGCCAGTAACATAACTGTTTGCTATTGTTAATAAGTATGATGTGTTGTATATAATTGTATGTGATATATTTTATACACTTGACAGCAAAGGAGGTTTGTTTAGACCAGCATCACTACAAACATGTGAGTAATGCATTGCACTATGATGTTATTACACTACTATGAGTAGTGATTATACTATCCCTACTATGCCACAGGAGTTTTTCAGCCCTTATGAGACCACCGTTGTGTATATGATCCACCATTAACTGAAATGCATGAGAGTTTGTGAGCAAACACTGCTTTGCTATCAGGAGGCTGCCAGGATCCCTCAGGACATCAAAGACAGATGATCTGAAGATATAATTTTGCTACTGAAAATACCAAATAGCAAACTTCCAATCTTGATATTTCTCTACTTAGGGACACTTAAAAAGTGCAGGCCAAATGAATACAAAATTACCTAAGAGCTAGGGAAGTAGCAGTAGGTAATTGTATAGACTGAAGCGAATAACTCTCAGGAATGAATTTTATCCACAATATGCATGAAACACCTTACAGTGACTTATTTTTAGAAGTAATAATATCAGCACTCACACGAGCATTTTGAAAACAAATGTCTTCTGATATCACCACCAAATACTCTGAAGAAATGACACAAGGCCTCAGACATAGACTTCAGATTGATAATTTCTGTATTTGTTTATAGGTGAACTTTTTATGAAACAAAAGTTTTATAAAACAAAATTTACAGATAAGTGTTTATAAAACAAAATGGTAAGGGAAAATGCTTTGATGTAACTCACTGTCAGATACCTTACTGAATTTATCACTTCTTTAGAATGATATATATAGAATTTATATAGCTCTAACATTAACTGAAATGTTGTATGCAATGCATGACTATATATGCATATTTTAAAACAGGGCATTGCTTTCTCACTTGGTAAGCTTCATTCATTTAATTTGCCTTGGTAATTTTCTTTTGCATATCCTTTAGTTTTGGTTAAATGCAAAAGAAGATTATAAGTCTTATAAAACAGTGAACTCATGTAGTTCTACTATAACCTCTATAGGGACAACCTCTTTCATTTAATTTTTGATGTACTTTACCCAATCAAGATTTCTACTTGGAATTCAATCTATGTGTTATTTGAAGAACTGTCTTCATGTGCCCACTGGAAAAAAGATATACATTCAGTTCTTCCTAAAGATCACCTTTAAAGTAGCAAGTGCAATATTTCATGCTATTATACTGAAATAATGTCCAAATACGTCTTATTTACAGCAAAATTTGTGACAGACATAACATTATTTATTGACTCATCACATATATTTGGATATGCTCCACCCCTTAAAATAAATCACTGTAGCCTATTTCATTAGAATTGTGAATAAAATCCTTCCTGAGTTTTATTAACCTCAGTGTCTATTAGATTTCCTACTGCCAATCCCCTAGTTCTTAGGTAAGTCTGTACTCATTTGGCCTACACTTTTTAAATAATTTTTTCAGTAATCATTTTTCAAATGGAGAAATACTGAGGTTAAAGGCAGACAAATACTCAAAAATTGCAGATGCCTTGCAAACTTTCACCAATATAAAAATCAACCAAAACCAAATGCCTGCATTTAGAAGAGATCTGGCCTTCTCTTTTGAGAACATCAAACATAACATATCTTGCTCAGTCACATCAAAAGGAAATAATAAATACGTTCCCTTCACTTGTTCACTGAATTACATGTAATGAGTTATTCCACAGGCATGCATAGTGTTAAAGCTAATTCAGTGTAACTCTCTGTATTATTCATTGGAGACTATGTAGAAAGTAACTGTCTGATTTCTCTGTTTCTTAGTTAAAGAAAATGTATTCTAAGTATTTTCTAGTCAGCTGTTGAATATTGTTATGTTACCTGAAGCAAATGATTATTAAAAAGTTAGACCTATTTTTTGGTCATTCCCCCTGTTGAATGTTGTCCCCCAAATTCTTCCCTTTCGTTTTAATTCAAGTCTTTGTTTTAAAAACCTATACATGCAGAGCTCTGCTCTGAGACATGATAAGCTATACCAGTATGGCCATAATTTTTCAAATGCTATGGCTAGTGGAAGAAAATAATTTGTGACTCAAATTAATTCTTTTTTTTTCTATAGGTAGTTTCTAGACACATGCTTTGCTCTTCTTCTCCTGGGGGTGTGGGGACTGCTATCATATCAACTTTCCATTGCAGGCAATTCGCTGTGTTATTTAGAGCAAAGCTTTGAGATTTTGGTTCATTTATATAGCTCTATATTCTGAAGAAGTGATAAATTCAGTAAGGTGCCTGACAGTGAGTTACATCAAAGCATTTTCCCTTACCATTTTGTTTTATAAACACTTATCTGTAAATTTTGTTTTATAAAACTTTTGTTTCATAAAAAGTTCACCTATAAACAAATACAGAAATTATCAATCTGGAGTCTATGTCTGACGCCTTGTGTCATTTCTTCAGAGTATTTGGTGGTGATATCAGAAGACATTTGTTTTCAAAATGCTCGTGTGAGTGCTGATATTATTACTTCTAAAAATAAGTCACTGTAAGGTGTTTCATGCATATTGTGGATAAAATTCATTCCTGAGAGTTATTCGCTTCAGTCTATACAATTACCTACTGCTACTTCCCTAGCTCTTAGGTAATTTTGTATTCATTTGGCCTGCACTTTTTAAGTGTCCCTAAGTAGAGAAATATCAAGATTGGAAGCTTGCTATTTGGTACTTTCAGTAGCAAAATTGTATCTTCAGATCATCTGTCTTTGATGTCCTGAGGGATCCTGGCAGCCTCCTGATAGCAAAGTAGTGTTTGCTCACAAACTCTCATGCATAAACAAACACACACATACGCAATAGGAAAAAAAAAAAAAAAAAAAAAACAACCTCTCATTTTAGTGAATTTGGAAATTAAATATTCAAAACTGCCCTCCTGTGCTCCAAATAGTGACCTGAATCTGAATTCTGAAGCTCCAAGTAGAATTTAACAGTTTCAGCAATCAGGACCTTTCCTGGCCTTTTGTTCTCATTTGGTCTCTCACCTAAAACACAGAAACTAATTGGCCAGTGTTTGTGCCTGGCAGGGAGTAGGATAAAGAACAGTTTATGATGTGTATTTTCTAAACTGCAGGTGCCTTACATCTGTCTTGGGTTCCATTGCTTTTCCCGTGTAGATGAGAACCTAAATGGAAATTACCTCTCAGAGAAAGCTGAGTGTGTTGCTAAAATTGGGTCAGGTAAGTTTTGAATGGAAAACATTAGAAGAACAGGGATAAGTATCGACTGCTATTTTGAATTTCCTGTTAATGTTTTCAAAGGTGTTTATTTTCTGTGTCTTCTGACTTCATACAATTCTATTCATATTGAAAGTAGGTACATTCATTTTATGACATCCCTATTCGTGGATTCATTAATTTGATAAATATTTAAACTATTGCAAAAACAAATTATTTGAAGACCGATGTGGGAAGATTCACCTAAAATCAGTGAAAGCAATATTATATAGAAAAAGCTTTTTGGTTATTAAATATTAATAGCAAATCGTTATAATCTAAGGTTTCATGAATCTAAAATCGTGATTGGATTGAATTATTTTTAAAAATTTCTTTGGAAAAACGACATTGAACTTATATACGTGCTGTCTTTTTAAAAAATAAATCTGCAAAATTAATACAGAAGACTTAGTTATGCATTAATGATCGGGGCACGTATGATAAGAATGGCAGTAAAATTAAATTTTATCATATAAGGTAGCTTGAATATCAAATGTAAAATATTTTTTCTTTGTGCGTTGTATTTATGTCTTCATTTATTAATCGGTACATCATAGTATTGTCAATGTAAGACCAATCGTATTTACCCACATAAATATTCTGGAAAATTGTCTGAAAGACCTGACTTGGAATTTATTACATCCATCTCAATGATTGAGCCAAGGATTTAATTCTATTTACAGTAATCCCCTCCTTGTTATGTACTAGAGTGCTATGTTTAAACCTGCTTATTTTTTTATTTTTTTTATTTTTTTGAAATGGAGTCTTGCTCTGTTGTACATTCTGGAAGGCAGTGGCATGATATCTACTCACTACAACCTCCATCTCCCTAGTTAAAGTGATTCTCCTGTCTCAATCTCCTGAGTAGCTGGGATTACAGGTGCATACCAGCATGCCCAGCTAATTTTTGTATTTTTAGTAGAGGTGGGGTTTTACCCTGTTGGCCAGGCTGGTCTAGAACTCCTGACTTCAAGTGGTACACCCACCTTGGCTTCCCAACATGCTAGGATTACAGGCGTGAGCCACCGTACCCAGTCCATAAACCTACTTATAAGAACACAACACACACTACATAAATAATCAAGAATAAAATTTTTTAAATTCTCACTGCTGAAGGATGCAGGTCATTTGTTAATAATGTAATAGTAAGTGTATCTTGTTTGAATTTTTAATGGTATCTGTAATGAATATATAAAAATTGTCATAGTGCTATATCCTGTGGTAAATAGTTTAAAAGTATTTACTTATTTTTGATTAAAAATTATGTACTTATTTATGTCTAAGAGAACATAAGAATATTGAATATAAATGGACAATTTCTACTAGAGATAAACAGAAATTCTGTTTCCAAGTAAACATAGTCTGAGACAATGACTGTTAATATAAATGTGTCCATTCAAAAGCAGTAAATATAATCAAATGATTTTAGTTTTCCAAAGACAACTTTTGATTTTCTTAAATGGTGGCTTTATTTACTCCATTTATATTAATCCATATATTATAGGTATCATAGGTGGACAGAATCATATAATGTTGTATGGTTAGAACTATATCTTTTTATTCAAAAAACATCTAGTACAATCTCTTATTTGGTGGCTAACTATAATGAAGACGTTATTTCATTGCAGTTACAGAAATAACCAAATAAATAATAAATTACATAATTAAGACAATTATAAATCATTATAGCTAATGAGACTATTCACATTAACTCATTACTCCTAAAAGCCCAATGAAAGAGTTGTCATTATTATCCTCACTTAGAAGTTAAATTAACTTACCTAAAGGCACACAGCTACTGAGTAGTCAAATATGTAGTCAAACAGAATTTGAAGTCAGTCCGAAGATGCTATATTACTATGATACTTGTGTGACATTTACTAGATAGATCTAAGATTATTTATTCACGTATTATTTTATAGAGGGGTGATAATTTTAAAGATCTTGCCTTGCCAATACTAAATAATCAGTGTAGTCCAAGTTCTTAACTAAGATGGCTAAGTATGATCCATGATTCCTCACTTTTTACAGTAAATATCTGTTGTGATCAAACCTAAAGATGACCTTGAGAAATGTATCTTAAGTGATTACAGTACCATGGACAAGGATGGAGATTTGGTCTCATTACACAATACTTTCTGTGCCGCTGTAACTTGTAGGTGAATGGGTTATTTTTAAGTACATTCCTAGGAGAATGATGGAGGCTATCTAGACTTCATTTTTACCTAATCACTGTGTAACAATGACTTTAGCGAAGGGTAAAGTGTGTTTTAAGAACTCAGCAGAGTCACAGGATAGTTAGAAATGGCCAGACCATAATTATTATACATCACAATTTTGAAAATTAAATAATAGATTAGAAAGAATATTTGAACAAATTTCTAGGAGGAGTCTGAATAGAGAAAGTCTGAAAGAAGTCAAAGTGTATAATCACACTGGTACAGTATTGGGAGCAAGAAACCAAAGCATTCTGAAATACTTACATAGTTTTATTTTAATCATACTTAGAACAATTGTGAAAATAAATATAATATATAATTATGTTATATGACATATAATGGTGCCAATGTTCCTAAATAAAATATCTGAGCAGAACAGACAGATGAAAGTAAAACCAGTCAATATAACACAAAGTGTAATAGCTCAGTTTTTGTACTTAAACTTGTTTACAATCACTGGTTTTTCCCCTTTCTAGCTGAATGAATTTGAACAAGTTTTTAAGGCCCTATATATGTCAGTGTTATTAAATTCATTTGTTTAAAAAAAGGTAATAGTAGCTAACTCATTGGATATTTTGATGATTAAATATAAATAGCACCCTTAGCAGAGAGATCTAAAAATGATGGCTGTTTCAGATTTTTTAAAAAAAACTATGAAATACACCAATAAGAAATCCATAATAACAACCCAAAATAATGCAATTAAAAACACATAAGCCAAAACACTGCAAAAGTTTCTACAATTATCCTAATTAATGGAGAGAAGTGATGTAGTAACTTCTAAAAGTATGTGCCAGGAGTACCAACTTGGTTTAAGAGAGTCCACAATCTATTTCTTTAGTGGCCCTAGCTCATAAATAGGAAAGCGAATCTGTGTATAAATAGCTCAGTGTTCTAAGTAACAGGATGGACAAATCTCCTTTATATTTTTAGGGCCAAATATTAGTATAGGATAGAAAAATTAGTTAAAGTGTCTCTATAAGGTTTCCTTTTGTTTTTCTGTTCCTTTTCCAACATACACTAAAAAGTCATTAGTGAATAAAAGAATTTTCATCTTCTTCTTTATTCCATAATTCTGCAGTTTTGTTGATAGTGCCCTTTTCTCCTGGTGGGGATGAAATGAAAGAAGCAAATATAATCTCTGCATTTCATGGGGATTATAAATGAGGGTTAAGATATTAGAAAGAAAACTATAAAAACCCTAGAAGAAAACCTAGGCAATACCATTCAGGAAACAAGCATGGGCAAAGACTTCATGACTGTAACACCAAGAACAAAACAACAAAAGCAAAAATTGACAAATGGGATCTAATGAAACTAAAGAGCTTTTGCTCAGCAAAAGAAAATATCATCAGAGTGAACAGGCAACCTACAGAATGGGAGAAAATTTTTGCCATCTGTCCATCTGACAAAGGGCTAATATCCAGAATCTACAAGAAACTTAAACAAATTTACAAGAAAAAAAAACAAACAAAAAAAAGTCACCAAAAAGTGGGTGAAGGATATGAACAGACACTTTTCAAAAGAAGACATATATGCGGCCAACAAACATATGAAAAAAACTCATCATCACTGGTCATTGGAAAAATGGAAATCAAAACCACAATGAGATACCATCTCATGCTAGTTAGAATGGCAATCATTAAAAATTCAAGAAACAACAGATGCTGGAGAGGATGTAGAGAAATAGGAATGCCTTTACACTGTTAGTGGGAGTGTAAATTAGTTCAACAATTCTGGAAGACAGTGTGGTGATTCCTCAAAGATCTAGATTCAGAAATACCATTTGACCCAGCAATCCCATTATTGGGCATATACCCAAAGCATTATGTATCATTCTACCATATGCACACATATGTTTATTACAATAGCAATGACTTGGAACCAACCCAAATACCCATCAATGATAGACTGGATAAAGAAAACGTGGCACAGATTCACCATGGAATACTATGCAGCCATAAAAAGGAATGAGTTCATGTCATTTGCAGGGACTTGGATGAAGCTGGAAGCCGTCATCCTCAGCAAACTAACACAGGAAAACCTCTCACATTCTCACTTGTAGTGGGAGCTGAACAATGAGAACACAAGGACGCAGGGAGGGGAATGCCACATACCAGGGCATGCCAGGGGCTGTGGGTAAAGGGGAGGGAGGGCATTAAGACAAATACCCAATGTATGCAGAGCTTAAAACCTAGATCATGTGTTGATAGGTACAGCAAACCACCATGGCACATGTATACCTATGTAACGAACCTATACGTTCAGTACATGCATCCCAGAAATTAAAGTAAAAAAAAAATTAGAAAAAATTACACCTGTTTATTTATATCTGATATATATTATGTGTGTGTATGTGTTATGTTCATATATATATACACATATGTTAATGTTCTTATGTGTGCATATATATACATATATACATATATGTGTTCTTATCTCTATATATACATAAGAACATTAACATATAACTGTGAAGAAATGAAGTTAACGTCACCTAAACAATCATAACCAATCATAACAAGCAGTAAAGAACAGTTAAGGCAAATATAAACATTTATTTGTTCATGAATAAGAAAAACTTTAAAATTGAACATGTGACAAGTAAAAAGTTTATTTTACAGGGGAAGAACAATGTACTACTTATGAGGATAAAAATTCTTTCCATGAGATAATGTAATTATTTTATGAAGCAGAATGCCTTACAAATGAATACTATCCTCAATATAAAATCAAAAGGAATTATGTAATAAGATATGTGAACACCAAGATACGGACATTATGAAATTAAACAAAGTAGTTAAACAGAAAGTGAAAATGTGATCAAGTTGCATACACTGAAAAATAGATATTATTGGAGAAAAATCAAATAAATGAGACAGAAATAACGCCATTGAAACAACCCCTCAAATCTGGGAATCAGTGGAAGAGTTAGATAAAGATTATAAAGAGGAAAGATATACAGATATAATGTAACAGATATGCAGTCTAGAATATACATTTTTAAAGTAAGAAACAAAGTAAAAAACTCAAAGGCAGATGAAAGTTTATAGTAGAAAGGTAATATTCAGGCATAAAAAATTCTCATAGTAGATATTAATACTTATGGCACCTCTAATGAAAAAAAGATCAACACCAAGACAGAGATTGATAATAATTTATAAACCTCATAAAAGACAGAAATTTGTATTAAAAAAAAAAAGAAAAGGCAGAGAAAAAAGCCATTATTTTCTAGGAATAAAAACGTAGTACCAGTCTTTGAACGAAAAGCACTGTGCACTACAGAGTCATGTTATACATACACAAAGGACCTTCACTGCTGGGATAAATTAGTTTCTTTTATATCATTTCCTCTGGATTTCCCTTGAATTCTAAATTCTTAATAGTTTATTTTATAGGCCCTATCCTTGTCAGGCTTCTTAAATTTCATCTCAGGGTGCTCAGCTATTTTTCAGCTATTTTTCTTTTCACCGTACATGTTCTTCCTAGGTGATCTCATCAGCTGGTCCACCTCTATTTTTAAATTAAAGCAAACAAACCAACAAAGGACTTCCAATTGACATCTCTACATTCCAGGCTGGTATGGAGCTGGAGGCCATTATCCTTAGCAAACTAACAGAGGGACAGAAAACCAAATACTTCATGTTCTCACTTATAAGTAGGAGCTAAATCATGAGAACAGATAGACACACAGAGGGGAAAAACACATACTGGGGCCTTTCAGAGGGTGGAGGACGGAAGGTGGAAGAAGATCAAGAAAAATAACTAACAAGTACTAGGCTTAATACCTGGAGGATAAAATAATCTCTACATCAGGCTTCCATGACACAAGTTTACCTGTGTAACATACCGGTATTTGTACCCCTGAACTTAAAATAAGTTAAAAAAAAAAAAGCAAAAAACAAAAAACAAACAAGCAAACAAATGAACAAACAAAAAAGAGTTGCGGGAGAACCCCACCAATCTGCCCCCAGTATTCTCTCATTTGGAAGTTGCCCAGAATAAAAGTTGCCTCCTTTTCTCCCTAGCCTTCCCTGACCCCTGAGTTCCCTAATTTTATTGAGACATTTACATGGTCTCTTCTGCAGTTCCTTTTATTAGTCAGGGTTCTCCAGACAAACAGAAGCAATAGGATGTATAAAGAAAGAGAGAGAGAAGGAGAGATTTTACAGAATTGGTTCACATGGTTGTGTATTAGAGGCTGAAAAGTCCCAAATCGTCAGGTTAGGCCATTTGGCAGGAGGCCCAGGGAAGATACAATGCTTTAGCTCAAGTTTGAAGATAATCTGCTGGCAGAATTCGATCTTCCTTTGGGGAAGGCAGTCTTCTTTCTTTTACATTCTTTAACTGATTGGCTGAGGCTCGCTCATATTATGGAAGATAATCTGCCTTCCTCAAAGTCCATTGATTTAGATGTTGATTTTATCTGAAATATATTTCTCCAGCACCACCACACTAGTGGTTGACAAAATATCTGGGTACTTTGGCCCAGCCAAGTTGACACATGAAATTAACCATCACATAATTTAAATAGCTTCCTAATTGACCTACTTCAAATCCACCCTTCCTATTGCAATTAGAGGGAACCATCTAGAACGCACACTTGGTCTATCTTAAAATATTTCTAAGACTCTTCATTGCCTAACAAAGTCCAGCTGGCTCCTTAACACAGCATACAACATCTTTTACAACCTAATTCATGCCTAACTCTTCTGCCTCACTTACACCACTCAATAGCCAAGATTTCATGCTCCAGTAATGAACAGCTGCTGGTAAATGCTTTTACTTTTACAAGAAAGACATTTTTGTGTTATGCTTAAGGAGAAAAGTTATAATCATTCTTCTAGCATCTGCTCTGGCACTTTCTCCACAGAAAGTAAATCAGCTATTTAGGTTCACAAACACATTTTCTTATGTTAGTAATTTCACCATAGAAACCCTAGAAGAGGGTCACGGTCCTCACTTCCACAGGTTGGGTTAAGTTTCTCTTGGTTCGCCCATGGCATCTAGAATGTTCTACTCTTGCTTCATTTACATCATATTGAATGCATCTGTTGATGTTTTATTCATTCCCACTTGACTGTAGAGTTTCTGAAAACAAGCCCTGTGTGTTATTTATATTTCTATTCTCAAAAACTTAAATACAGCTTGACATAAAGTTGTGCACAATAAATCCATTTTAAGGACTGCCTTAACTAAACATCAAAAGCACTCAGAGACATGATAAAAATAAGTAAAAATAGCAAATACAAATGTAGGATGGGGACAAGCTGACATGTTTCAATAATTATAATTATTCTAACAGAAGAGAAGGAATATTTCAAAATATGTGCCAGATAGAACATCTATACATATACTTTAAAATTATGTTCTCTCACAGTGAAAGATGTCCAGTGAGCCTAATTAACTTTAGTGGTATTCATCTTGAATTGTTTAGGATGGAGAGTACAGCAATCACAGGTATGACTCAGTTAAAAATATCTGTGATGGGTAAAACAAAGCAAAGCAAACAAAAGAGTTGTACCTGGAGATAGAGGGTCTCTTTCTATTTTTATCCATTCATTTCTCCATGCCTCTTCCTCCTAATAAGGACATAGAATTCACCCTCCCACATTTACATCTTCTCTATAGAAACTATAGCAGCTCTTTAGAGTTCACAAACACGTTTTCTCATGGTAGCAATTTCCCTGTACAAACCTTACATGAAGGGGGAGCATTCAATGACACAGTTGAGCACGATCAAACTCATATTATCAGCATGTTTGCTTTTAGCAAGTCATGGTAAGAGACAGAGAACAGTAGTAAATCTCTGACGAATGGGAAGGAGAAAGTAAAGAGACTTTCACCTGTTCCCGGAGAAGAGCTCAAGAAGTGAAAAAAAAAAAAAAAAAAAAAAAAAAGAAAGAAAGAAAGGAAGAGAAGAGAAGAGAAGAGAACAGAAGAGAACAGAAGAGAACAGAAGGAGTCAGATACTAGGGTTCTTAAACTTCCCCAGGGGAAGAATGAGGTCAAATATTGAAGTATTATCTTTATTGAAGAAATAGCTTATAACTCGTAATTATTTTTCTCTGTCTCCTTTGGCTCTTTTGTAGCAAAGTGCCTTGTAGAGAGCCCCCACATTGACATAGGTTGCCCTCAAACTGAGTGGAAATATGGTTGTCATATTTAGACGGAGATATGCAATGATACTGCCCTAGACCCCACCCCCGCCTTGAAAATGGTGTCATAGTGAAGAAATGCAGTTCATATGTGCTCCCAAGATGACAGAAATTAGCTACAATGAGAGTCAGTAGACTCCAGTTAGATTTCTAAAGTCCTTCAGGAGATAACTCTATTGCAGAACTTACAGAGTGGACATCTTTAACCAGGAGATGGATAATGAATACTGCTGGGAATTCAGAAGAGCTGTTAGAGTCACGATGGGGCTGTGTCAGCAGAAGGAGCAACTGCATTGCCTGGCTTGTGTTAAAATCACAACTCATGCAATTCATCCTGCCTTCATAGTTCGAAGGAGGGTATTTTGAATTTCATTTTTATAGAATCTTGGCTTAAGACATACTTCATTTTTTATAGCTTCCTAGTGACTAAAATGCCTTATAGCAGGTCACTTCTCTGCTCAACAGTGAAGACTAACAAATATTAAAATAATTGTTGCTATTTTCTTTTTTGTGGCACTTGTATCTTCACATGAACCCATGATGAAATTAAGGTTGAATGGGAAAAAAATGGAAAGCCCTTGTTTTTGTTAAAATATTCCTCATGATCTTCTACACTTATACATAGACACACAGACTGCTTTGAGCAGCATATACCAGGGTCAAAGGAGTTATGTTTAAGTGCTTCTATTTCCGTACTACCCAAGGAAAAGAAAATCTCCAGTTGAAACCTTTTTGGATATTTTCAGTTGGCTTAAATTACAGAAATTCCTCTAAAATTCCTTTCAGATTGTTTTTTCATTAAAATTATATTTAGTAATAATTTCTATAAGCTAAGGAGCTGGTTTTATTTGATCTGAAGCTTGAAAAAATATCAAAAGTAGAACTAGTTCAAATAACAGAACTTAAATTTTAAATCAAATTTAGACAGCATTTGCTCTTTGTATGTGTTGTATGTTTGCATTGCAATACGGAAGTCATAAAATCAATGATTTCAGATTTTTCTTACTTTATAGCAATTTTGAGCTTAATTTAATAATTCCTTTTACTTTTTACAGGATATATTTTCTTATCAACATAAATGAATTGTTTCTTTTATCTATGCCGTATTTGACACAGCATTCTTGGCTGGAAATGTACCTTTCCATTAGAGTATAATTGCAAAGACAAAAATGTGATATATTCCAAAATACACTTTTGGTATGTATACGCTAAACAAAATGCAGAATTTCTAGGGCATTTTGAGACTTAACATCTATTTTGAATGTATTTAATATGAGTGTATTTCCCCAGTTTTGTTCATTTTAAACTGATATCCGCCAAGGCTCTCGTTTACCACCTAAGCTTATTGGTTAATCACTTTATTAATTTATGTTTTGAAACTACGTAAGATCATCAATGATTACAGATTCCCTGAACGATAATATTTTACACAACCATCATGGTTTTTAATATTACTTCATGAATTTTTCTCTAATTTGGATAATCAAAATACAATTATCTCTGGCTTTGTTCCCCTACAACCCTAATCCATTCTCCAAAATGGTTCCAGAAGCATCTTTAGAAATGTTAGTGTCACTCCTTTTAATAACATTGTGTGCAATCTTAGAATGATAGAATAAGATATTTATAAATGAAAGCACAAAATAAGTGACTTATGTAAATCTAATAAATTTTATTTCCCTTTTCATAAAAGTTATGAAGGCTTAACACTGCAAAAGAAGTTTAATAATAATAGGATTTCTTTCCTATGTATTTAAGTAGTATTTTGGGGTAGATGAAATAATTTTAATTACTGCTTGTGTGGGGCACAGGAGGAAATAGTAAGGATTGTCATTGCTAATCAAGTGAAATCGATGATGTGACCTTTTTCCAGATGGAATCTTTTTTCTTATTGTGGCCCATTGCATTTACTTTACTAATAGTATTCTTAGATGCATTCTTAGTTACATAGAGGATTTTAGGAGAAAGTAAGCAGACTATTTATTTTTCCTGTTCACGGAAATATATTAAACTTTATTTTTAGCCCACATAGATGGCTTACAATTAAAAATAAGAAAACAGTGCATTTTTAAAAACACAGAACATTTGGAATGTTTACTAATCCAATTTAAGTAATCAAATCTAAATAACTCATAATTTTAATAATATCACTTGAGCCCTAAACAAAATGCTTATACTGCTTTAGTCGAATCAAATGTTTGTGTACAGTTAGTGCATAAACAGATGCAGAAAAGCAGGCACAAATTATTAGATGAAGTTTTTATACTAACTAATAAAAATCACAGAATATGATTAAGCAAACCTAGAAGTTCCAGGGACTTTATTGAAGAGATATGTTATTCTCATGTTATCGATTTAACTTTAAGTGTGAAATATTTAAGAATAGTAATGTTGATCTGAGAAACTACATTCTTTCCCTTATGCTTATTCATCAGATGGTACAGTATTGGATGGTCTGAGCAAAAATTTTCAAAAATCACAATATTAGTAATATCAGCCTAAAACATTTAGGATTATGTGATGCGCACCAGATATTGAAAAAGACATAAAAGTTGGACTTTCTTTCAGTGAGTTTATACTTGATTTGAAGGTGATAGAATTGCATATTCTTACCGTTGTACCCTTTTCTCTCCCATGAAGGCAGATGGCCAGTTTTGATTAAGGTTTCTCCTCCCTCCTGTGCGTTAATTAGCTATTTGCTCAACAGTCTCCTGTCCTAGATCATGGGCACCTCAAAAATAAGACTATTTCTTATTTGGTTAATTTCCCATTCCTGTGAAATGCTCCCCATATATTAGATGATCAACAAATATTTAGTTACTGATTGGATAAAGGAAAGAGTGAAGGTTAATAATGCAAGATGACAATGCTAGAAACTAAATACACGGTTCTACTTAGAAACTTTCCAGTAAGAAGAAATAGTCACTCATTTGCTCTCAAATGTTAAAAGTTTCAGAGAGTTTAGACAGAAAGAGCTCTACAAAACAGCTTATCTCTCCACCATTTTCCTGGAACACCAATGAGCCCTTCTCCTATTTCTGCACCTGCTTCCATCTTCTTTGTGCCAGACAGCTCTTCTCTTCTCCCTCATATTTCCTGCTACCTCATAACTTCAGCTTTCACCTGGCATCTTAAAACTTCTTTGGCCTCAACATTTTAGCTCCAGTTTCCAGGTCCAAGTGCCTAGATTCCCGAAAGATGTATTGGGATCTTCTTAGCCCAATTCACATTTGTCTGAGTACATCCTTGAATCTATTGCTGCAGCTCCTGTAGAGGTACTGCCCTTTGTTGAGCACATACCCCTGGTACAATGAGCCTTGCTCCTGTGTCCCCTCACTCCTCAGCTGTCTTTCTTCATCATGCTTGCTCTCATTTTTTTTTCCACAGGTCTGCTAACATGCTGTCATTTTGAAGGTATTCAGTCACCATGACAGCATGAAAACGGAGGGCTGTGTAACCGTATCTTACGCAGAAATTCTTCCAAAACTTTTCTGAGCACTCTTCACATAAAATTAATAATTATTCTTGCTTGGAGGAAAGATATGTTTTGATTGATGGGGTTTAAACTTATCATTTGCCATGAATTACAGAAATTAAAGTGTAAAAGTAGAAAAACCTTCTGTTGATGGATAAAACAGTACAGGTAGATACCACAAAAGAGCCTGGCTGATCCTAGATTGGAGTCCTCTCCACTCTTTCAAATTTTTTGCTTAGATATTCAAAATTATGTCACCATGAGTTTAGAATATATGAGTCACCACATTTAGAATATATCTAAATGTTCTATTTGCTATCTTAGGATAATTTAAATCTAATAATGTTTTCCCTCCACATTACTCATTAGCATAGAATGTTTTTAAAAATTCAATCAATAATGAATATAATTCAATAAGCTCTTCAAAAATTAAAATAAAAGATTTCCACTGGGCCTTTAATATTTTAATTAGATAAGAATAGGTCCAATTTTTTTGTGTGTTGCTAATACAAAAATATAACAAATTCTTAAATTTTACAAAGATACATTGGATGTACACAAATACAATTTTGAAAAGAAAGTAATGCAATTTTGTTCTCACTTGTAGGTGGGAATTGAACCATGAGAACACTTGATCCAGGGTGGGGAACATCACACACTGGGGCCTGTCTTGGGGTGGGGGGAGGGGGGAAGGATAGCATTAGGAGATGTACCTAATGTAAATGACAAGTTAATGGGTGCAGCACACCAACGTGGCACATGTATACATATGTAACAAACCTGCACGTTGTGCACATGTACCCTAGATCTTAAAGTATAATAATAGTAAAAAAAGAAAGTAATACAATTTGATTATAGAGGGAAAAATGTATTTGGTCTGCTTGCTGTACGAACTGGCAAAGATTGAAAGTTGTAGACTGAGTTATTTGCAAAATGACATTATCTGACATTCCAAGTAAGCTCAGAGCAAAAGAATGAAAGAGTTCTATCATTCAAATTATTACTAGTGAGTCGGGACTTTCTTTATGTTTTTGCAGTCAGTTTAAGTGAAATAGTTTAGACTTCTTTTTCACTTATTCTATTATAGTAACAACCCCCTCCCCACCCCACCCCCATACACCCAAAGCAAGTTTTCACTGTAACACATAAATACTAGACACAGTTTCCCTAAACTGTCAATGAGCCAGCTTCAAAGTTCAGATTGCGAGTTTCCTCTTACGTTTTTGTGTATTATCATTTCCTAGGAAGGCGATGCTATTCCACTTGCTCCCACAAAGCATAAGAACTGTTAGCGCTCTTTGTCTTGCTTCATATTCTTCTTCTGCAACACCACAATTTTAAAATTCCAAGTCATTTCAGTGTCTGTCTCTTTCATTTATCAAATCTGTGTAGTAATCATTGAGGACATAGGGAGGAATTCTGTTATTGGTGGCTCCAAAGACCACTAGTTATCTTTACTAAGACTTCATCTAGCTTTACTGGAAGATTTACTCTAACCAGGTTCTGCTGCTGAAAAGTAAATATATTCTTGCAATTGAATGTTTTTTTCAGATTCTGGGGCTCAAATTAATTTCTTCTCTATCATCTGGATACCTCTGTGATTTTTACTGCCTTACTTTGATCACGCAAGCATACTTTAATCTCCAGGTCTTTATAAAATGCCATTCTGGTATTTCCACAGTATTTTCAATATGTTCTTTAAGTTTAAGTAAAATAACTACATGGAAAGATTTCACATGTACTGATTGCTAAAGAAAAATGATTTTCTATTTTGAAACCATTAAAATAACTACTTTTATATTTGTTTGTTTGACAAAATTAACTGTTTTAATTTGTTTTATGCCTAGAATTTTGTGATATTCTATTAAATTAAGGCTAGTTTCATGGGTCCCAGTAAATTGTTACTTAAGGACCCAAATAGCTATCAAATTTATTTAATCTCTTTCTTCTTTACATATGATAACATTAATTACATTAATCAAATTACAATCTACTAGACAGTCTTAGTGGATGGTCTTAGAAGTTTGGGATATGGTTAGGATTTGAATAGGAAAGGAAATAAACTAGTAGGGAAGGAGACAATATTTAGGATTAAGGGGTAGAAAAAGAGAAGGAAGAATCTATTAAGTGACATATATCAAGTTACTCTTCATTATCTTCATGGCTATCCTGTGTATCCTCTCATAACTGTCAGGGTTATTTAAGAATTCTTATATGTTTGGAAACTTCTGGATTGCCAGCTGCTGGGAAATCTCAGGTCTTTCCTTTGTGACTTCTTCACCCTTGCAGTTTGGTGAGCAGGAGGGAGTGGTGTCCAGTGGTTTCTTCATTCCGGTAGCTCAGCAAGTGGGAGGGAATGTTACAGCTTTTTCACTCCCACAGTTCAGTGACTTTCAGGTTCTAGTCTTGTGACCAAGAGGAATGAGGTATGCAGACACTGGAAAGTGAGTAAGGCAGAGTAGAATTTTACTGAGCAACAGAAAGAATGCTCTCAGCCACGAGAGGGGACCTGAAAGTGGGTTACCAGCTAAGAGGCTGAGTCTGGGGTTTTTATGGGCTTAGAATGGGGAATGCATGCTGAATGGTTTATAAATAGGCTTGGAAAAAGCAACATTTAGAAAGAGGTATGATAGTGTAAAGAACCAATACGGGACTGAAGAGAAAGAAGGTCCCAGTACTAATCAGGGGCTGAGTGCACCAAACAAGAATGGAAGTTCTCAGTCTGGTCCACTGACTCTATCTGGAGCTCGTAGTTTGGTGTTCAGACTTCACACTGTCCTTGACTTGAAGGTCAGGTTTCACCAGAAACCCCTCCCTGTCTTCCTAGGAACTTGTTTGCCTCCTATTGCTATCATTTCTATACCTGTAGTAGATCCTCCTTTAACTGTTATGATCAAGCAGTGGATTTTTCTATGTAAGTGAATTTCTATATAACTGATAATTTTACCACTACAAGAACTATTAAAAATAATTATTTTTAAAAAGAGATGTGGTGTCACTATGTGGCCCAGGTTGGACTTGAGCTCCTGGGCTAAAATGATGGTACAGCCTCAGCCTCCAGAATAGGTGGGGCTATAGGCAAGAACTACTGTGCCAGGCATATAAATCATTCTTGATAAAAGTATTTTAACCTATAGAGTTCCAAAGTCATTTAACTACTTTTTGATGATTCATTTTACTATTAAAATATTCAGTAGTGAACCATACCGTTGTACTGCTCTGTGCCAATCTCATTGTACTTTCAAAAAAGTTACAAGAGCACTTCTGTATGTGATACATTTAAATAATGGCCAGACATTCAAGAATGCTCTAAAATGTGAATATGAAGGCAGAAATGCTCAGAAAATATTTTATCAATCAACTGAAAGTATTGACAAATAAAAACATGATCAGACAGATAAGATTCTTCATGACAGAAAAATACAATAAAGTTTAAATTATAAATAATAGTGTTATCATTTGTTTGACATATGATCTGTGAGCAAGTCATAAGTTATAAAAAAAATTCACATTAGATTACTTATATTTTGAGACTGACTAGAAGACCAAAAGGAATTACTCTATTTTAGAGTAGTACATTTTTTTAAAAAAAACTTCCCTATAATTTTTAGTTTGGGCCTCTTAAGAACAGGCATGTAATTTTTCTGGGAGTTCAAATGATTATCTGTAATACCATAATATGCAAATGAATGTTTTTATATACTGGAAAATGTGGAAATATTTATTTAGCATCTTTCAGAGTAAGGATTTGGCAGATTAAGGATGTTTAAATATTTAAATTTGTTTGTGTGCTAAAAGCCTAAAGTCAGTCATTGTCTATTATGAAGCACTTGTGCATTCTTAATGTATAAAATAATTTTTCTTCAATTACAATGCCTGATAAGAAACTCAAATGGATCCAATTTCAAAGTGCATTGCATATTTTAGAAATATGTTTCAACAAATGCACACTAATATATTTAAATTTTATTATCTTTACAATATAGATGAGAATAAGGGGCTGCTTAAGGAGTTAAAGTCAAAGAGTTTATCAAGGACTCCAGAGAAGCATTTTAAGGAGGAAGATAGACATATAGTAGTTGCTAAAATTGTGCTATTTGTCCTGAGAAAAATACTTAACCTTCAGATCTCATGAAACACTGATAGAAATATTAGCACAAAACTAGGGAATTTCTCTTTTTGTAATATGGGTACATTAACGTAAAACCTCTCCAATGCATACCCAAATGCTTTCCTATGTAGGTGTGATCATGGAAAGTACAATCCTAGATGAGGGCTAATGTATCTTACTGGAGTTCACTGCCAAGCTGATTGAAGCTGACAGCCCTGTACTTTTTGCAAAGAAAACTTCATGGGGAGTTAGGAACAGATGCTAAACAATATGGCACATTTGCTTTCATGCTGATCACGCATGCCAGCCCCTGGCAGTCTTTATGAGGTCAGAGGATTAGTAAAATCACAGTCAGCAGGAGCACAGGGTATATAAGTAGAAGGAGTCAAGCAGGTGTGCTGGAATGAGTTAGGTATGGGCTTTCCCCAGGTGTGTCTTACTTGCCCTTCAGCATATGGCTGTAGGATCATAAGGGGAAAAAAACTAAAGCTTAAATAATTCAGTCCAAATAATGCAAGTACTTATGACTTTGTATGTGTTGAATATGAAGTGGGCTTACATGCTGGACTACACATGGGCTGAACTTAATATTTCTCTATAAAAATAATGATTGGTCATAAAAGTGGTTGATGAGAGATGTAGATCAGTATGAAGCAGAGAAATATGTTGATGAGAAATAATTGAATAGGATCATAAGCCATTTTTGGTTCAGTTGCTTGTGCTTTTCTAGGTGAAACCTGAAAAGTCAGTCATTGTCTATTATGAGTCATCTGTAAAATTAGGATATTGCACTGGATGATGTCTGAGATCCCTTCTAAATATGAAAAAAAAATGCTTCTTTTATAAATTTCAAGATTTTGACATTTTCTCTTTTTTGTGTGTGTTTGTTTGTTTATTTATTTATTTATTTATTTTGGCTGGTCAGTGATGTTGTATTATTACCTAAGACAGTAGTTCAAGGAATTAAGTGGTTATTAACCAGGAGGAACGAGGCAGCCCAGAAATATAAATTGGGCCAGGGCAGAGAGGGAGGAAATCCTCAGCTTCCTCCCACTGCAAACATCAGTTTTCTCATATAAGTGATTAATGGAAGTTGATACTGTAGTTTGGTTATGTTGAAATACGGGATTTGGAGGATGAAACTGACAATCACAGAGAAAGTCTATTTTAACTAAGAGAAAACTAGGCCCATAATGGCCAACCAGACTTACAAAGCTAGGTGTAACAAAGTTGGACTTTTTATGGCATTTATTTGGTACATATGACTCTATACCATGCTGCTTCTTTTAATGTTTTTGAGATTCTGAACTAAGAGAGGAGTAATTTGGAGTGGCGCGAACACGCACACAGATGTTAGTATAATCTTGACATGATACAGTTACTGACATCCTGTCCTGTCTTTTTAATTCATTGTGTGCTTTGTTATATCCCAGATGGTATAATTCATTTACACATTTGTCATTGTCAAAAATAGACACTGCCTTCTTTCCCAAACTTGAGAAGATTCTGCATTTAAAATGGCTTCTTTGGTATATAGTGAATAATTTGGTATCAATCTATTTTTTTATGTTTCTGTTCTGTATGAAAACATACAACATAGAGGACTCTAAACAGAAGTATTATGTGTACAAGTAAGGTCTACATTTGAATCTAGTTTGCTGAGACTAAGAAATTAGATCAACGTATGAGATGAGTGAGGCATCACCTCCCATCTGTACTATTAGCTAATTTTGAAAAATGTGAGTTCACTCATATGATAAACTCACAAGTGTTCCTGCTCACAGTATGTTTTTGCATGCTATTACTCCCCCACCTCCCACTTTTTTTTGGACTATTTTACTAATTTATAGAATACTCATAAAGAAACGCAACAATGATCACCTCAGTAATATGAGAGCCTAAGAATTGTTATGGACTTGGGTTACTCAACAGGACTGACTGAGATGAAAAAATATAATTTGGGGCTGTTTGATGCAGTGGTAATTAACATGTGCTTATTGGGTACTTGATATGTTACTAGCATGATGGAGGAACTGAATTTTTTGGTTTAATTTCATTTTAATTAAAATTTAAACTTAAATAGTCTTGTGCAGCTTGTGGCTACCACTGCCAGAAGCATAATGACAATGACATGACATTTTTAAGGGTTATTTATGTTGTTTTTTTTTTTTTAAAAAAAAGGTGAATATTTTAAATGCTTACTCACCTTGGGCAAAATAGTGAGAACTTGTCACTACATAAAACAGTTTAAAAATTAGCCAGGGTGTGGTGGCAACATCTGTGGTACCAGCTACTTATGAGGCTGAGGGAGAAGGACTGCTTGATCCCAGAAGTTCCAGGTTGCAGTGAGCCATAATCACGCTACTGCACTCTAGCCTGGATGATAGAACAAGACCCCACCTATCAAACAAATAAACAAACTAAAAAACAAAATGCTCCCAACAGGAATTATACAACATGGAAAATACATACCTCATCATATCTACTGATAATTTCATATTTAATGAAGCTTGCTTCATATTAAACATATTAATACTTTCTTTTCTAATCTGGTTTGCATATTCTGTGAAAAGAAGAGCCAGTAACCTTGGAAGAGTGTGCCAAGAATTTTCTTAACTTCATGTTGCATGTGAAATTCATACACATACTAGTGAGGGTCGGGGTCTTTTTATATTAAGAAGGCAATGACAAGATGTCTTGAAATATTAAGAAAGCAACTCAATATTAAATATTTAAAAATATTAATTAGTACAAGTGGGCAGTTGTCTGTTGCCATGCTCAGTAGATAACTAGTTAACAATCTTCTTTGCAAAAGTCCCTGCAGCCACTAACCATCTTTTAAACTAAATTTGATCACATATTGGAGGTTACTAGAAGCTCAGTTTTGTGTATGTGGTATGAATCTGCCATAGATAAATTCTCCTGTTTCAGGATAAGTAGAGAAGATATAAACCTCTGCAGAAGAAAGAAGTTCACACACTAGGAGCTGATGTAATATGCATTTCACACTACCAGAACAATGAAACTACTAGAAATAGTCAACAGCTTTACTGAAATATTCCCTGGGTGACAAAAAGATTATAAGAAATCAAGAAAAGTGCTAACTAACATGATAAATAGATATGTATTTTTGTTCCAAGTTAAATAATTTCCTATCAATTGTGTAGAAATAAATGTAATCAAAGAAGGAGTACACAACATGTGCTTTAAGTTTGAAAATATTGCAATTCAAACTTAACATTGTTATGAATGATGCTTTTTAAAATGTGTGTTTATAATTTCCCATGTTATTGAGCTCTTTGTACAACAGTAGGTTAATCATTTTTGTTAATCTAAAATTCTGATCTTTGGGACACCTGTCATCAAATAGAAAACAACCCTGACTATTGCCACACAATAGTGAAATTTTGCCATATACTGACAGACCTAGAAATAGAGAAGAGGCATAACATGTCAACATATCAAAGTTATGTAAACATTTATGATTTCTGATAAAATTGCTGTCAAATATTACACTTATATAGTATTGGCTTCAGGCATGATAAATTATGATTGCTTAATTTTAAAGGTGATAAAAACAATTAATTGACTTAAATTTGTCATCATAAGAACTATCCTATTGTACACTTTGAGCAAAGTTTCTGTAAGGAACAAAATACTTTTCTGAATATGGGCAGATAAAATATCTTACAGAAAACAATTATTAGAGAAACCTAATACTACTACTGCTTTGTGTTCTTTTTTCTTAACTGAAGATTTGTTTAGACTATCTCTAACTTTGGCACTTTTTTATGCACTATATTAACACTGAGAAATGAGTAAACTACTCTGCGTCGTATTTTTGTTTTGTGAATAATGATGCCCCAGGACTGGATGTCCAGTTTCTGCAGCGCACTACGTTCATTTACATCCTGTGCATGTCTTGCTAGCTCCTACAACCTGCTACCTATCTTAAAGTTTATTGTAATTTAACAGTGATTGATCTGCTTAACATTTGGAATGAGCTTGAAGACAATATTTGTTCTTTATGAAGGCTTAGTAAGTTAGTTTAAATTTTCTTTTTAGTGTGTTAATGTTTTCTTTTATTTGATCTGGCTAGGTCAAGAAGTATATATGAGTGGAGGTGTATGCAACTAAAATGAAATTGCAGAGAGTAGGATCTGAAATGAAAATATATAATCTTTCTCATAATCATGGCAATTATCTTCATGTGAAAATGATATTGCTTTAGTATTTCTCAATTAATAATGATATATTAAAAGTGTCAAAGGAAAATTAAAACAAAGTATAATATACGTAATAATCTTTTTTAAAAGAAATATTTAGTTGCTTTCAAATTCTTGGAATCAGCTCCTTAGAAGACAGAACAAAATGTTATTTTTAGTCCAGGAACACATGATGACAGGAATATCTATCTCAAAGAGCGGGGAGCAAAGGAAAGTAGGCAATTGAATTTCCAGGTTTCACCTAGTTAAAGATGAAACTATTTTGTCACTTGATAATGGAAACATGTGTCTGTGTGTCTATCTGTCTATCTATCTATTATCTATCTATCTTCATCATTATCATCATCTATCTCTCTACCTATCAATCTATCTATCTGTGAATAAAGGACAAAACCTCTAGCCAGAATAGTGGTGAGGCAGAGACACTTGAAGTAGTAATTAATGTTTTGAACTCTCTGAGAAGAAAGCTTGACAGTGGACCCAGAATTTGGAGCAGAAAAAGACCTGGACCAAACATGTCAGAATTGTATTACTTTCAGACATGCTACAGTTATTTGCTTTAAAAAACAAAAACCAAAAAGAAAAGGTATGCAACAATTACTGAAATCCATTATACAGACTTCCACTTCCAGGAAGATGGAGAAGAAGCACTTTTTCTTATTCCTGCCACTAAGTATGATTAAAAACCGAGCATAGAAGGTTCGTTCAAAGGTAATTAATTTCCTATCAATTGTGTAGAAGTAAATATAATCAAAGGAGTATACAACGTGTGCTTTAAGTTTGAAAATATTGTAATTCAAAGGTAACATTGTTATAAATGATGTTTTTAAAAATGTATGTTTATAATTTCCCATGTAATTGAGCTCTTCATACCTTTATAGAGGATTGAGTAGGATACTGGGACTTTCTTTCTAGCCTAGTGGGAAGGAGACCCCTGCTACAATGTCAGTGAAGGTCATAGAAAGAGCAACAGCCAAGAACTTCAAAATCTCTCCACTAGGAAGCTGTCACTGGAGACCTAGCCTAGTGTGGACCTAGATTCCCCCACCCCAATCCAGGAGCAGTGAGAACTTTGCCTCAGGTTTCAATGGACAGGATCCTGAACTTCCACTCCTGCCAGGAATCAGTGAGGCAGCATGTACCCTTTCTCTTTCTCTTGTGGTGCCAGAGGAAAAAAAAAAAACAAAAACAAAACTAAAACACAGATTTGAAAACAGAGCCTTGTAGCTAATAACGTACTAGCCCAGATGATCAGGTTTCAATACAAAAGCACTCATCTTACGAATATTCAAGAAAATGTCAACCTGAATGTAAAATAATCACTAGATACCAACTTTGCCTTACATGTGTAATTTTCCCTGACAAAATGAAATAAAAAGAAGTAAACTCAATGAATGTGTTCAGCAGCAGAATGATGAGTGCATAAGAAAGAATCAGTAAACTCAAATATAGAAGAATGAAAGGGAAATTAGAATTAATCAGTAAACTCAAAGATAGAAATTACCTAATCTGAGCAATAGAAAGAAAACAGAGTGGGGAAAAAATAACAGAAGTTTAGGGACCCATGCAATTCAAACAATAGATCTATCATTCATATCATCACTAGTTTTTAAAGGAAAGAAGAAAGTGGATAGGGCTGAAAATTACTGAAAGAAAGGGTGGCTGAAAACTTTTCAAATCTGGTAAAACAAAAACAAACCTACAAACAACAAAAGACATACACTTACATATGCAAGAAGTTGAACAACTCTAAAATGAGGAAAATCCAAAGAAATCCAAAGCTAGATGCACACAGTCAAGGTTCTAGAAACTAAATATCAAACAAAAAATAATTTATAAAAGCAGTAAGAGGGAAATGACACCTTATCTATAGAAGAAAATAATAGTATGAATGACAGAAGATTTCTCACCAGAAACCATGACTACCAGGAGGAAGTGGTAGAGTATTTTTACATTTCTGAGGAATAAAGAAGAAAGACTTAACCTAGAACCCTGTTTTGACTTAAAACGTCACTCAGGAATGAAGAGGAAATTGAGACATTATCAGATGGAGGACAAAAAGGAGAAATTCTCTCTAATAAATCTATCCTAAAGGAGTGGCTAATGGTAGTTCTCTAAGTAGAAATAAAATAATAGAATGGAACTGAAAACATCAAGAGTAAGAATGAACACTATAAGTAATAATATTGGTAAGTTTAATAGATTTTCCCATCCTCTCTAGAGTTTTCTAAATTATATTTTGTGGGTTAAGCAAGAATTACAACCCTCTCTAACATGGTTCTAAATGTAAGCAGAAAAGATATTTAAGATAATTACATTTTAAATAAGGAAAGGTAAGGGGATATACAGGGAGGTAACTTTTCCACACTTCATTCAAACTGATAAAATACTGACACTAGTAGAATGTGGTAAGTTCTGTATATAATATAGTATTCAGAGTAACCTCCAAAATACTATACAAAGAGATGCACTAAAAATTAATATAGATAAATCAAAATATAATAAAAAGTTAAAATACAACATAAAAAATGTTCTGAAACTCAGTAAAGTAATATTAAGAAGAGAATTTATAATTAGTGATTAGGTTAGAAAAAAAAATCCCACAGGAATAATTTCAGCTCCTATCCCAAGATTCTAGAAATGAAGAGCAAAATAAGCCTACAGAAGCAGAATGAAGGAATTTAATCAATTGCAAGGTAGTTAAAATCAATGAAATTGAAAATGGAAAAAAAGAAAAAACAAATGAAAAGACAGCTGTTTTTTTTTTAAAAAAAAATGATAAAATTGACAAATTTCTAAAAGACTGTCCAAGAAAAGAGAGAGCAAAGTCACAAATTTCCAATATAAGGAATGAAATCATATCATATCACCCTGGGCTCTGCTGACATCAAAAGGATAAAAAAGGAAATAATAGGAGCAACTTTCCACACAATTTAGTTGAAATAGACCAGTTATTTTAAAGACTCAAACTATCATAGCTTACCCAAATTGAAACAGCATATTTGAAGAGCCCTAAGGAAATTGAATATTTAATTTGCAAATATCACCAATAAAATATCTTGTCCAAGGTGATTTCACTGAAGATTTCACTAAATATTCAAAAAAGAATTAACAGGAATTCTACAGAATCACTTCCAGAAAATAGAAGAGGGAAGACACTGTTATTAACCCGATAACCAAACCAGACAAAGACAGTGCCAAAAACTAAAACTGCAAACCAGTACCCCTTATAGAATATAAATTCCAAAATTTATAGCTAAATGTTAGCAAAGTGAATTCAGCAAAATTTAAAAAGCATTATGCACCATGAGCAACTAAGGTTTCTACCAGGGACTCAAAACTGGTTCAACTATTTGAAAATTAATCAGTGCAACCTACCAGGTTAACTGAGTAAAGATGAAATATCACATGGTCATATTTATTGATGCAGAAAAAACATTTTAAAATTTCAGCACTTGTCCATGATTAAGCCTCTCGGAAAAGGAATAGTAGAGAGAAACTTCCTCAAACTGATGTAGAGCATCTACAGCAAACTTAAGGCTAGCATGATGCTTGATGGTGAAAAATTTAATGATTTCCTCCTAAGATCAGGGACAAAGTAATGATATCTACTCTCATTACTCTTATTCAATATAATGTTGTACCATTCATGGAGTATTGGTGGGAATGTAAAATGGCACAGCCATTCTAAATTGATATAGCCATTTGGAATATTATTTCAATGAAATTAACCATCTAACTATCACATGACTCAGTTATTCTACATCTGGGCATTTATCCTTGATAAATGAAGACAAAAACCTGTACATGAATGTTGATATCAGGTTTATTTGTAATTGTCAAATTTAGGAAATAGCTCAAATGTTCATCAATAGATTGATGGTTAAACAACTGGGTACACTGGCACTGTGGAATATGAATCAGCAGTAAAAGGGAATGAACTATTTTTTAACTTTTATTTTAAGTTCAGGGATACAAGTGCAGGTTTGTCACATAGGTAAACTTGTATCATGGGAGTTTGTTGTAATATTGCTATTAATACACACAAGGACCTGGAGGAATCTCTGGAAAATTATGCTGAGTGAAAAAAAATCCAATTCCCCAGAGTTATATTTTTATGATATGAATTATTAACATTTCTGAAATGACAAAAATATATAAATAGAAAAGAGATTAGTGGTTGTCAGGGATCATGGAGTGGGTGGAATCAGGCGGGAAATAGATGTGGCCACAAAGGGCAATGCGAGGGATAATTCTGGTGATGGAAATGTTCTACCTCTTTACTATTCAATGTCAGTATCCTGGCTGTGCTTTTCTGTTATAGATTTACAAGATGTTACCATTGGCGGAAGCTCAGTATGGTGTACACAAGAATTCACTGTTATCTTATGACTGAATGTGAATCTAAAATAATTTCAAAACAAAAATTGTAATTAAGGCAATTATATACTGGACACCTTCTTGATTCTATGCTTTACTATTGCTAAGATTACTTATTAAGTTTATAGCAAATGCAAACATGCTTGTTATATAATGTTGATTTTTTAAGTACTTCCTAGAAATGTGTAATGTTATTAGAGAGAGAAAGAGAGAGAGAGAGAGAGAGAGAGAGAGAGAGAATGCACCAAAATAACATTTTAAATATAATAAATGATAATGTTCAAATAAGGTGAAAATTAGCATAAGATTCCATTTGAATGTCAGATTTCACTTCTGCAATGATGGAAAATAGTTCATTCTAAAATATATTATGCATACTCTAAGTTCTATTTTTTAGTCACTTCTCTGTTTTATTTTCACATGGAAGCATTATGCCCTTATCCCTGCTTCATTCATGTTGTGAAGTGACTATTATATGGCAATTATGTTTTCAGTACAGTTAAATCTAGGAAGGAAATTGATGTGTTTTATATTATTCCCCTTGCAGAATTGTTACATTTTTAAATATATTTGGGGTGTTAAGGCCAGCAGTATGCCAAGAGATATGCTAAAGCATTGATTTCTTACACCTTTGTCCAAATTAAAATTTAATGTTATTAACTGTTTCAATTGCCATTGATTATAACACGCCCAGGTTTTACTGGGCTGGCATGAGCTACAACAACTGTGAATAGTAATGGCTGCTTCCAGGAACAAAAAATTCCTGTGTTGAGGCCGTTATTAGAAACCCTATGGCTGCCAGAGAGCAGTTCAGCATGTACTTTCCCCAGTGTTCTGTACTCACTGAGAAAAAATACTACTTTGTTTTAGTAGTTCCAATGCATTCTTATATAGTGTGAACCAAATTGTAACTTGCTAATACATTGTACACCTTAAAGGATTTGGCAGCATGCATTATAAATCAAGCTGACTATAGTTTGTCATCATAAAATGATTGTTACTCAAATATTTGTTATGAAAATGTATTTCTCATGGTTAAATATATCATATTGCTTTTTTAAAAAGTTTTAAAGGATGGATTAACTTAATATTTTTATAATAATCACTTATTGAGTAAATATAATAATTTAAACCGTGGTTTATGTTGGTAAATTGAGATATGACATAACCACTCTCTGAGAAGTTAGGGTTGAAGGATGTAAGAAACACAACTGGAAGCACAAAACACGAATCGGTGGTATGCCACGCTTTCTTTTAAAATGTTAGAAAGTGTAATAATGAGATAACATTTTTCTCATGATTACTCTCAACAAAAAACAATATATTCTAATGCAAGACTTGAAAAATAAATAATGGACTATGAGAAACATTATTGCAGACGAATGAGCAGCAGAGACTGAGTTTTCAAGTGATAAATATACACGAAGAAAGGTAGAGAGGCCAGGAATTATTCTTCCATTCCTCCTTGATTCTTAGGACACTACCCATCACTAACAAATTCTCTAATACTGTAGATGTTTTTTCAGAAAACTAGTATGTTTAAACATACGAAGTGTTTTTTAACATGAACGTTGAAATATGTATTTTCTCTTGATGTTCATAAGACATTGTATTATAGTTCATCTTATTAAAAGTAGAGAGTTAATTAGAAATATATCAATAATACATTTTTCATTTTTTCATGCCAAGAAAACTTTTCCATATTTCTTTATTACAAAGTTTTATTTTAGTTGCTGGTATGGCATGTATTTTATCACTTCTGCTCTGCTGAAAATAGATCCAGGAAGGAGATCCATTTTGATACTGCACATAACTGTAGTTACTTGTAGGTAAGGTTTATTCGGTTTAAGTAAAAAGCTTCCAGAGTAGCAAGAACCAAATCAGCATTCTATTCATATTTGCGCTGTTTATTCATTTCAATTTCGTTTTTGAGCTTAATTGATCTAGTAACTTATAAAAACTAAAATCATGAAGAAAACGCAGGCACTATGTATCTCTTTTTTTTTTAGACAGTCTCTCTCTCTCTTGCTCAGGCTGGAGTGCAGTGGTGCAATCTTGGAGCACTGCAAACTCTGCCTCCTGGGTACAAGCAATTCTCCTGCCTCAGCCTCCCAAGTAGCTGGGACTGCAGGCATGTGCTACCGTGTCTGACCAATTTTTGTAATTTTTTTTTTTTGGTAGAGATGGGGTCTTGCCATGTTGGCCAGGCTGGTCTCGATCTCCTGGCGTAAAGTGATCTGCCTGCCTTGGCCTCCCAATGTGCGTATCTCTCTATATTATCTGTTCGTCTGTCTGTCTGTCTATCTATCTATCTATCTATCTATCTATCTATCTATCTATCTATCTATCAATCATCATCTATCTAATCTCGATGGGTGATAAGGGATTAGGATAGCATGTCTTTCACCATACTGCAACTAAACTGTACTTAATAACATTCTATTTTCTTATATGTCACCTGATTGATAGAAAGCTCCGAAAGTAAGTCAATGAAAGAAAAGACTTGTGGATGTAGGTAGTTCTCCATTCAAACCCAGTAAGAAATTTTAGAAAAAGTTCTATTTTATTTCACAATTAATTTTAATGTATATTAACTGATTTTCCCAAATTCTGGAGTCTTCTACCATATCACATTATAATTAACATATTGAAGTAAAATGTTTGTCAATATTACACTTGTAATAAAGATTAGTCCATATATGAAAATAGGCCAATCTTTTTTCCATGTGTAATATTTACTTTATATGTGTAGTGTATGTATAAACACAGACATACACACTAGCATACAATCTAAGATCTGCAGGGACATGTAAATATTAAAATATGTCATTTTCTTTGTTGCTTAGCATATTTTCAGGTCTTAACTTTTAAAATCCAACAATAGCAAGCTTTATATTTATAGGTAATTAGTTTATTAAAAATCTTCCCTTATGAAGTATTTCATTAAAAAATTTAAGCCTTACTAGGATGAAATATATTTTTAGAGAGAGAAGAAAAATTATATGAGCAAATATATTGCTATCTATAGACTATGCACTTTTATTAATAATAATCTTGTTGCCTAAACTATTTTCTCAGTTTTAATATATAACATACAAAACATATATCAGAATACATTCAATAAACTTATGCAATAAAGTTAAATCAACCAATAAATCATAGAAATGTATATTTAAAGAGAAAAATGTGAGAGGAAACAAACACTTATGAAAAATGGGGGTAAAATTGTCAGCAAAAAGAGATTGAAAAATATGATAACACTACATAAAATGTGTTGCTTTAAATCAAAATATAAATGGAAATCATGACTTTTCAAAAAAAGCTCTCAAAAATTATATCATGAAGGGCTAAAAACATGAATCTACTATTAATTATGGTCAAAATTGAAAATATAGTCAAACAATATCCCCTAAAAATTCATATGCCAAAAAAACATTTTACAAGCTTTTCAAAATTTTATCAAGACATTCAAAGAGCAGTTAATTTCTATATTTTGTAATAATTTCTAAACTCTATAAAAATTATAAAGCTTCTTAATTTATCTGGCATGTAAGAAAACTAAAGCACATTCTTAGAAACATAGATTTAATAATACGAAGTTAAAGTCCTATTCTAGCACGTTGTTAAAATGACTCTATCTTATGATCAAATGGAGATGATTCTAGGTTTACAAAGTTTCTTCATATGAACTTAAATTATCTCTCAAAATATAGAAAGAATAGAATGTTCAAGTGTAGTTTATTAGATTTTGCAAAGTTTGCTGCACTAAAATGAAAGAGATTATGTAGCTCCTGTGTTAACTTGGGCCCTTAAAGATCTTGCCCAAGTTTAGTTTTAAGTCCATTAGAGTCAAAAGGGTTCTTATGTAAGCTCTTGTGACTTACTTCCTTAGTTTTGGCATTTTTTGTTTGTCTTCCAAATGCCATCATCCCCTCATGTCACATTTATTTCTGTGACGATCTGAAGGCAGGAATTAATCCCTTAATTGTGTTATCATACATTGTTTTGTACAAGAAATCTGTTTCCATCACGCATTTGTAAGAAGATTTACTGAAAATGTATGGGTCATAGGGGGAGGATCACTGTGCACTACAACCTCTTGACTTCCTGGTTCCTGGTTCCACTTTTGTATCTATTTTCTTGTTTCTTAAATTTTAATAGCATTTAACAAATTCTCCAAGTTTTTCAAGGCAGCAGTGTTTGCATATACTCTTGGTGTCAGCTGGTAGTTTCCATATCAAATAGTTATCAATACTCAACAAAAATTTCCCTCAATTTATAAACACTTAACAGGGAACAAAATTTACTCAGTTCAGTACTTCTGGATGGCAAAGATTTAATAGTTTCAGAAGGTGTTCCCAGTTTCCATAGTAGCTAATGATGAAAGAGGCATGTCAATGGTGAACAAGAAAAACTCAGTTCATATAAAAAACAGATAGAGCAAATCAACTGTATGGGCTCCTTTTTAGTAGTATTACCAAACAAATTTCCCTAATACCTAGATGCAAAGCTTCCTTAAAATTGCCACAGTGTTCCAAGTGTTTCTTTAAAGAAACAGGTCATGTAGAAAACATAGATAGCCCTAGAAAAAACAATAAGTATTTTTAAAAATCCATTTGATTGGTCCTATAGTTTGAGGAAATTATTTTCTGATGCTATTAAATTGATTAATGTGTCTTAAATTTTATTTTGAATGTTCACCCTTTTTTATGCCATGTAGGTATCCCACTTGTAATTGGAAGCTAAATAATAACTTATTAACACAAAGAAGGAAAAACAGACACAGGTCCTACTTGAGGGTGAAGGGTGGGAGGAGGAAGAGGAGCAAAAAAAAAATACCTACTGAGTACTGGGATTAATACCTTGGTGTTGAAATAATCTATACAGCAAACCTGTTTACCGTGAGTTTACCTATGTAGCAAACCTTCACATGTACCCTCAAACATAAAGCAAAAGGTTTTTTAAAAAAGAAAAAAGCCACAGACACAGATAAAAAAAAAAAAAAGGAGAAGTTTCATCATGTTCATACTGCCAAGTGCCATTTTTAAATCAGTTCACACTATGTCTAGCAATAATCCATGAGATGGTGAATTTAACATGGAATTCTTAAATAAAAAGAACTATTTCTTGCTAGTTATTACTTACTAAGTTATTACCAATAAGGTATTCCTTAATGGATCATAGGAGCAAATTGAAAAGTAAAAGATGATGTAATAATGTATTGAAATCTACTCAAAATCATTTATCTTTAAAATAAAGCTAAGCGAAGCGCCCATCTAATTGAAAAAGACTAAAATTTTATATAATAAATTATGTTGGCAAAGGTGCTAGAACACTGGCTCACTCAGCCACCATTACTGGAAGTGTAATTCAAAGTGTTCACTTTGAATTTTTCAATGGACAACTTTCATCAATATTTTAAAACACAACACAGGTCTCAAAGACCCAGAAATTTTTGCTCACATAAACTTACAAAGAGAAAAAATAACACTTAAAATGTTTATCGCATAATGCTTTATATTTCAAATAATTATAAATAAATTAAAAGTGTTAACAAGACAAATTACATCTATTCTAATAGATATTCAGAAAGAAATAAGGTACTTGAATATATAGAAATATTCACAGATTTGTTGAAAAATAAAGATATATTCTTATGTTAGAAACCAAGATACATATTGATGTATATGGTGTCTTATTCTGGATATATGAAGCACTTGATATCCCTCCTGCTATTGAAACTTTCTAAAAATGCTAAATATTTAAAAATAGCTTTTCTATAAATGTTGTGGCTTACAGGATAGTATCTGAAAACCTCTGAGGCAAAAATACAGCAGGAGCACAAACTTAAATAAGTCAGTGAGTGCGGAAACCATCCAGTTGCCCTGGATACATGTATTAATGTCAGTAGCCTAGAAGTTCGGTTTTGCTGGAGGAGGAGTGACATGTAAAGCAATGGTAATACAGTCAGGGAGCTGAATCAGTTGTCTTAACCTAGAGCTGGCATCAGGAAGCAAGGACTGGGGAGGAAAGGCCTATTTTCCCTAGAGCAAAGTTGACATTTACATATGCTATGTTTATGGTTGCAGGCCCTGTAAAATATACTTGTTGTAATTTAATTTTTTTTCTTAGAAAACAAGGCAATTATAATTGGAATTGGATGCTGTTCACTTGAAATATTCTGCTAGTCATTCCTCTATGGTGTAACATAATAGAAAAATGAAATGGAAACAAAGTAATATTTTAATAATTTCTGTCTATGGGCACATATATGCCGTGTGTGTGTGTATACATTATGTACATTATATATGTATATATACACATAATATATATATTATGTATGAGAAAATTCATACACCGATGATAAAATTAAAGCGGAATATTGGTTTCACTTCTCACTTCATGTACTAGCTATCAAATTCTTACCATGTTCTTTACAGTATACATATTCTTCTCATTTGAGTTTTACACCAATTCTCTAAGTTATAATAGACATTGTTTTTCCTATCCAATAGATGAAGGACTACAAGTCAAGGAAATTAATTAGTTTGTTATTCAAGTTGTAAGTGGCAGAAACTGACTTCAACAATAAGCCTATTTATATCTGAAGTCACTTCTGCAGCAGTTTACCTCTCCATTGGATGACATCTCTGATACCATAAGTATCAAGTGCTTGCTTAAAATAGTGCATTTCTAATGCCAGTGAATTCATGCTGTACACCAGAAGGGTTACCATTATAATGTTTTCTGTTTGGCACTTCACTAAGTAAAATATCACTGCTGTATATCTGGGTTTTTTGGCAAAAGAAAAGAAAAGAAAATCCTCTCAAAGGACTAACCTGGACTGCTATCACCAACGCAACTCCTACAGTGTTCTTATTATGCTCATCAAAGTCCAAAATATTTAAGCTGTAAACCTCTGAAATACTGCAAATGTATCTCAGTTGGTTCTTAGTCAACAGCTTTCCAACTGACTCAAGTCTGGGTCTTTCACGACTATTAAAGAAATAAGCGATGTTATTTAGTTCACATTGCCCAAAAAAAAGGTCAGAGGGTAGTTACAAATTTCTTTTGGGCCATTGACATTTTCATAGAGGGAGGAAGATTCAAATACATTTAAATATATTGGGGCTGGTGCACATTTTAATTACAATACATTGCCAAACAAGAAGAAAAAGCCACATATTTCTGAAGGGGAGTTTTCTGAAGCATATTAAAGCATATTAAATCACTGACAGTGTCCTTAATTGGACAAGTTTAAAGAACATGCACAAATATGCATCTATAGGATCAGCTCTCTTTCTTAGATAATTAAATAGACTGAAAGAGCTATAGATGAACACTCAGCTCTAGAGTTGTTTTAATGTATATTATAAATTAGTTTAGAAATAGAAATATTTATGAATCAATTGATCTAAAATAACCTGAAGTATAAAAATTTACAAATAAACTCTATGGACTTGTGAGTTGCTCTTTTATTTTGGTCTTTGAAAACAATTTTTCTCTAACACAACAGTATAGTAAAATGAAATACTTTTCATGTTTAAACTGGTAGTAGTTGTTTGGCAAGGTGGCTCATGCCTGTAATTCCAGCAATTTGGGAGGCCAAGGTGGGAGGATTGCTTGAGTCCATGAGTTCAAGACCAGCCTAGGCAACATAGTGAGACCCCTGTCTCTACAAAGAAAAATAGCTGGGAGTGGTGGAACATGCCTATAGACTCAGCTACTTGGGAGGCTGAGGCAAGAGGATTGCTTGAGCCTGGGAGGTCAAGGCTTCAGAGAGCTATGATTGCACCGCTGCATCCCAGCCTGGGTGACAGAGTAAGACCCTGTCACACACACAGATGCAAAGAAAGAAATTGGTAATAGTGAAACTGGTAATATTACTACTTCTCCCAGCATTTTGGTTTTATGTGTGATTTTGTGTATCAGTGAGACAACTTAGAGCATGAAGAATTGGAAATGTCAGTAAAACTGAACTCAGGAGACTTGCGTATTACTCTTCGCTATGAGACTATGAGACTTACTAGGTATGCCTGAGCAAGGTATGAACAAGATTTGGAACTTTATCAGTTTTCCCGTGTATATCCTTGAATAATTAGTGTGGATATTTACTAACAATATACATTATCAGGCCTCATTCCTCTCTTACAAAATCCGAGTCCCCAGGGCAGGTAGCTGGGAGGATCCGTGTTTAACAAGCACACTAGAAGACTTATCTTCAGTGAAATTTCAGAAGCACCAGGGTAGACAATTGATAAAGTTCCTTCAAGTTCTTAAATTCTAAAACTCTAAATATTCCATTTTGAGCATCAAGCCTGGTGTGGTGATGCACGCTTACAGACCCAGCGCGTTGGAAGCCGAAAGCAGGAGGATTACTTGAGACTAGGAGTTCAAACCAGCCTGGGCAACACAATGGGACCTAGACTCCACAAAAAAATTTTTTTTTAAATAGCCAGGTGTAGTGCCTTGTACCTGTAGCCCTGGCTACTCTGGAGGCTGAGGCAGGAGGTCACTTGAGTCCAGGAATTTGAGGCTGCAATCAGTTATCATCCTGCTGCTGCACTTCAGCCTGAACAACGCAGTGAGACCTTGTCTCTAAAATATAAATAAATAATAAATAGACTTGGGGCATCAACTTTAATGATACAATAATACACAAGGAGCCATGAGTGAAGAGGAAAAATACCAATGGAAAATAAACTAAGGCATATTAATAGGCAAGAAAGGATTTATGATAAGCTGGACATCTTCATGTGTGTAATTGGTGTGATCTTCTTAAGGTATGAATCGATCTTCTTATATTTGCATTATTAATCACTCATCTTCCACCTACTTACGTTAATAGTCACTTCAGCATCTTCCCTTTAAGGCTCACCATCAGGTTTCCAAGCATCCAACTTACTCAGATTATTTGTGGTCAGTACCATTTCCTAACAGAGTATAAAATACTCAGAGAGCTCAAAAAATCCTCTCATAGGGCTACGTTTTAGTTGTCATGGCTTTAGTTATTACTATGGTAATGGATATTTGATAGTCTAGAAAATTTCACATCCAAGAAGTGTTGCCGTATATTTAAAACCCTAATTTTACAGCTTTGTTCGTTTATCCTCAAGTGTTCAGCTATTATTTCCAACCTTTATTATACAAAATTTATAAACCTTTCAAGTTAAAAATAAATGGTCACTAATAATCTATAGACTATGTTGATGTGACCCAGATGTAATCAAGGGATACCCTGTCCGTTAAGAGTTAAAAAAAAAACAAGCCTAACCTAGCAAATATCCTGAAATTCCAGAAGAGGTGGTGGGGAATTTGGGAATTACACTACCTGTGGCTATACGATCATACTTAACAACTTGGATTAATTTAATTATAAGACTTTTAATGTCCTTTTCTTCCCTAAATTCTTTCACATTTCATCTCAGTTTTTTACTTCTAAAATATAATTCGTGTAGAAATATTTGTGTTCCAGCTACTTTTTGAAAATATAGGATAAAACCCAAAAATCTTAATATTTAATTATATGATCTCTATTTTGTTTTGGCCTATCCTTCCATTGGAAGCTTTTCTCATTGGTCAACCTTGTTTAGCAGTTTTGGCTTTGAATCACACTTGCTGTTCCACTCAGGCTTGTTCTTCTTTTAAAACTTACTCTCAGTTTTTCTCTGGCTCTTAGGCAGTAATGAGGATACAGATTTTGTTATAGCATCTCTCTGCGCAGCGTGACCTTCGGGCCTATTGGGAAAATATAATTAAAAATAAAATCTCCCAATCCACAAAACCTAGCCATAGAGTAGAATATTTTTAAAAAATTTTATTATTAAATAGTCATTGCGTTAGAATGTTATACGTATCACAGGCAGTCCACTAAAGGGACTGCAAAGGCAGAAAGAAAATTCATTGTTTTATATAGCCAATCAGATAGAACCCATGGCATACATTTCTCAAGATAAACAATGACTAGTCCTCAAGTAAGGGTACGTGACAGCAACATTTGTCACACGTAATGCATCCTAAATTCACCTAGTAATTTGGGTAACCATCTGTGTTTGCTCATTGATTTTATCCAAAAGAAAAGTAAATATCTTCTAGCTTTATAAAACAGTTAGGTTTTCAAGTTGGAGTCGGGTACTGGTTGAAGTTAGGCTCCCACTTTCTCTCAAAAACTGGGAGAGGGCCACTATCTTCCTTGATGCCTACATTGCAAAAGATGCTTCCCAAGTCCTTAAGGAAGATATTTCTGAGCTGTAAAGCTGGCAAAAGGCTTATTTAGCTATTTATTTACATACATCTGATATATCTCAAAGGAGCAAAATGCAAATCACAACTGCAAGTTTTCTGAAGTAAATGTTCTGAGACAAGGGAATAAGAGACAGATTCTTTTCCTTTTGAATCAGGGAGAAATAAATATGTATCCATCTTATTTTAAATTTATATCTACTCTTACAGGCCTCACTCTCACAATGTCCTACCAATGTATTCTACTCACAAAATCTGAATGATGGCATAACCACAGGAAGCAAAGGTGGGCTAGAGACAGCTGTAGTTTAATTTCCTTTTTTTTTTCTCTGTTATTAGCTTACTAGTAGATCATCAAAGTTACCAAAATCTATAGCATCTGTTATTACAAAACAGAAAGTTCCTTTGGTGTATTTTCCAGAGGACAAAGATAGATTTTATAATAATAGATTTTGAAATTGGAAAACCTTTACACTTTACAAGACAATAACTTTAACTCCAATGTGAGGTGGAATATGAGAACATATCTAGCTAATAACAGAACTTGAACTACAACTTCAGTCTTTTTATTTTCAGTTTACTTTCTACTATACGAGTCTGCCTCTTATTTTACTTTCATAAAAGAACAATTTTAAATGAAGGAGAATTTTGGTAATAAGAAACTCGAAACTTATTAGGTATTTGTAAATACAAAATTATATTTTTCTGAGTGTTGCAAAGGAAATTTCTCTTCTTGAAAGTCTTTGTTCTGCCTTGTTCATTGCATTGGAAATTATTCTATTGGGAGGGGCCGGGGCAGAATCATATGGTTTGGCACTGTGTTCCCACCCAAATGTCATCTCCAATTGTAATCCCTATGTGTTGAGGGAGGGAACCATAAGCCTCACCTGTTGAGGGAGGGAGGTGATGGGATCATGGGGGAAGTGTCCCCCCATGCTGTACTTGTGATAGTGAGTTCTCATGAAATCTCATGGTTTTATAAGGGATTCTTCCCTGCTTTGCTCCTCTTCTCTCTCCTGCCACTTTGTAAAATGTGACTGCTTTCCCTTCTGCCATGATTGTAAGTTTCCCTAGGCCTCCTCAGCCATGAGGAACTGTGGGTCAATTAAACCTCTTTCCTTTATTAATTACCCTGTGTCAGGTATTTCTTTATAGCAGTGTGAAAGTGGACAAATACAAGCATTAGAAACTTCTGTGAGAGTGCAAAGGCCTCTAAATCCATCTCACCTTGAAGATGATGGTTGATGTTCTTCTAGTGTGAAATTGCTTTTGTTTAAACATTTCTAGTCTATTAGCTTACCTCTAACAGCTGACTGTTTTGTGTAGAAGTGCAAAGTAATGATTCTTCAGCAGATTAATCAGTTAATGTAAATTTGGACACATCGTATTTATTTTTCTGGAAGCAAAAGCAAGAATCATATCCAAAGCAATTTTGTTAAGGTTTTAAAATTATTTATATCATTTTCTGTCATTTTAACTCACTTTTGTTTTTAAATTGCAAATGGTATGATACAGATATTTGATCACATAATGTTTTTATTTGCGATAGCTGAACAAATAGCAAAATTTAAATTACAGACTATATTTTTGCTTGAATTAACAACAGTTGTACAATATTAAGCATTGGAAATAATCAATTTCATAATAATGGTATTAAGTTTAGAAGCTTTATGACCACATATTCAGCAAAATTCTAGTCTAAATTTACTATTAATGATGCAGTACTAATTTCCTAGTTTTTGTTAATACATAAAGATCCTTATATCTTTCTCTATTATGTTAATCCCAGGATCTAATGAGAGTGAACAAATGTTTCAGAGTATTTTGAATGTTCCATATTAACACTAAAAAACCTTATATGTGAATTTGTATTATTTGTTTTCAGTAAATCAATAAGTACTACACATTTTGATGTTTGTAAAATAGTAATGCAATTAAAATATCCATCTATTATCATTTACTTAATCCCAATTTCATTTAAGCACACAAAAATGTAATCATCCAAATAGTAGAGTGATCCCATTTTCATTTTATTCTTAAATCAGAGCAATTGAAGAAAATTCTTCACATAAATACATGTGAAAGGGTAAAACCTATTAAAAATAATTTTGTCTAAAACTTGACAACCAACTTTGCTACCATTCCAATGTAACCCATATTAGCTGGACAGGTCCTTTATTTCATATCATGTTTCTCAAACAGATTTTTCATGGAATGCCACTGATGAGGAAAGTTAGTGACCCACCAAGGCGTATCCATGGAATTTTCATTTTCCCCAATGATATGGAGAAATTAATTCATCCACCTTATAAAAATGAATATGCCTAGTTCAAGTGGTAGAGTGGAAAATAAGATTAGCACGCAAAGACTCCTTGGGTTCTGTCTCTGGCGTGCTAGTCGTGGCAAGTGGATGTTCTTTCTTCTCAGGCTTTAAAATTACTTCTGTTAAAATGAGAGCATTAAAATACCTTTAGTCCTTCAACAATATTTTTAGAGTTTTTTAATAGGGGTTTTCAATTTTACTCATTCATTCAACAAATGTGTTTTGGGGTCCTCCTATGTGCCAGACACTGTTCTACATGCTGGGGATAGAACAGGGAGCAAAAGAGTCCAATATTCTTGGTCTCAATGAACTTACATTCTAATGAGGGAGACAATGAAGAATAGAGACATAAATTACATAGTATGTTAGACAGTGATAAGTTCTTGGCAAAATGAAGATGGTAGGGGGTTGCAGTTCAAATACAGTGACCAGGGTAAATCTCACTAAGAAAGTAATGTAGGCTGCGTGCAGTGGCTCACGCCGGTAATCCCAGCACTTTGGGAGGCCGAGGCGGCTGGATCACCTGATGTCGGGAGTTCGAGACCAGTCTGACCAATATGGAGAAATCCCGCCTCTACTAAAAATACAAAATTAGCCGAGCGTGGTGGTGCATGCCTGTAATCCCGGCTACTTGGAAGTCTGAGGCAGTACAATCTCTTGAACTTGGGAGGCGGAAGTTGCAATGAGCCGAGATCGCGCCATTGCACTCCAGCCTGGGCAACAAGAACGAAATTCCATCTCAAAAAAAAAAAAAAAAAAAAAAAAAAAGGTAGAAATTAAAACTAAAAAGAAGTGAGGATGTAAGCATAGAAAACTTGAAGAATTGCATTCCACGCAGAAAGTACATCGACGAAGAACCTGAGACCGGAGCATCTCTGCCAAGTTCCAGGTATAAAAATACCAGTGTTGCAGAAGCAGAGTCAATAAATAAGTGATAAAAGTGAAAACACTGGATCAGAGAATAAAATGGTTCAAGATCATGTGGGGACTCTGTAAGATTACTGGCTTTCGTTTTGTCCTAAATGGGATATTGTATAATTTTTGAAGGCATGTGACATATTTTTGTAGATCATTGTATCTAATACATTACAAGTAGACCACAGTGGATGGAGGAGAAAGAAAAGGGAGGTATTAGAAGATTTTAATTAAAACACAGATTCCCCAATACTCTGCTTCTCAAGCAGGTATTTGATGGAATGCTTGGGATGGAGAAAGCTATGGGGGTGTAAGAAGGATGCTGGCCTTTATGAAGTTGGCAATAGTAGTGCTGGTGGGAATGGCTACATACTTAAGCAGTACTTTGAATGCAGAGCTGACTTGATTTGCATATTGGATATGGTGGGTGAAAGAGAAGAGTCCAAAGAAGAATACAGTGATTGTCTTGATCAATTGAAAAGACAGTTTGGGATATAGGGAAGATTAGTTTTTGGCATGTTAATTTTGAGTTACCCATTTGACATCCAAGTGGAGTTGTCAAGATCAGATCAGGCAATCACAGAGATTCAAAGTTGGGAATTCTTATACCTAGGAGTATCAGAGCTGCAGCAAACTGAAAAAAGCAATGGAACAGACAGTTCAGAGGTTATAAATAGCCATAGTAAATTGTGTTTCATTGATAAAGGCTAGATGTTGATAACAAAGAATGGGGAATCACAATCTGTAAAGAAAGAGGAAAGTGAAATACTGTTTTGTAAATATAATGGTTCAATTGAAGACAGCCCTGAATGACATAAATCACAAAAACGTTTCAGCTGAGGGGAAACAGGCTGGGACCTCTTCCAGAAGAAAGCAGAAGTGCCATAAAGAAGTGAGAGATATGTATTTAACAGATATCTATTGAAGAATGTCAGTCATCTGTGAACAAAATAAATACATACAGATGTCTGACCTTTGTGCATTACAGAAAATAAAAAAGATAAAAGAATAGAAAAAATAAAGAAACAAGAGAAAAGAAAAAGGCAAGAAAACAGAAGAAAGAAAGGCATGCCAATATGACAATAGGTAGATAATAATAGTCTATGACAAATACAAATAAATAAATCAAGAAACCAATAGAGGGAAGCAGGTGATACTAATGCGTATCTAGGTTTTAGATTCACTGTAACCTATAAACTTCCTTTTAAATCCATCATGCCATGGTTTTATGAAGGTTTTCTCTATCAGGATTTGGAACAGATAAGTAATCAGAATTTCTAGTGCCCATGGGTCCCGATTAATTAAAGATTGAATATTAAAAAAAGGTATTTGTGAAGTCATTTCAGAGTTTTAAAATCTCGTAAACTTTAAGAACAGAACGCAGGCACAATCGAAGCAATCTGAAGATGACATTTAAAGGCAAATTGAATTTTCCTCTTGCAGCAGATATAGATCTCAGTTGTATCAACACATAACATTGTTTACTATCATTTGTCATCAGTCATGAAACAAAAACATAATTCAGACAAAAAGAAAAATAAACAGAGGGAAGAACTATTTGGAAAAATAATGATAACTTTAGAGAAATAAAGGGCGGATAAAATGTTCAGTTAAAAGAACTCATAAGATGTAAAATACAGTAATTTTTACACTGTTCTTCCCCTTGAAACTTACATTTTCAACCACATGATTTTTGTTATAATATTTCAAACTTGAAAGCTTTTAAATGATTACTTATAAATCCCTTAAAATAAGTCTATAAATGAAATAATGTATTTTTAAATTTTCAGAACAAGTCTTAAAAATTATTCTGTTGAGTTATTTTATTATTATTTCTTAGATGGAGTGTTGCTCTGTCACCAGGCTGGAGAGCAGTGGCGTGATCTCGGCTCACTGCAACCTCCACCTCCCAAGTTTAAGCGATTCTCCTGCCTCAGCCTCCCTAGTAGCTGGGACTATAGGCACGCGCCACTACGCCCAGCTAATTTTTGTATTTTCAGTAGAGATTGGGATTCAGCATGTTGGCCAGGATAGTCTCGATCTCTTGACCTAATGATTTGCCTGCCTCAGCCTCCCAAAGTGCTGGGATTATAGGCATGAGCCACCGAGCCTGGCCGTGTTTTTTTTTTTATTATTATTTACTTTTATACTTTTTTATTATATTTTAAGTTCTGAGATACATGTGCAGAATGTGCAGGTTTGTTACATAGGTATATATGTGCCATGGTGGTTTGCTGCACCCATCAACCCATCATCTACATTAGGTATTTCTCCTAATGCTTTCCCTCCCCTTGCCCCCCATCCCCTGACAGTCTCCAGTGTGTGATATTCCCCTCTCTGTCCCCGTATGTTCTCATTGTTCAACTCCTGCTTGTGAGTGAGAACAGGCAGTGTTTGGCTTTCTGTTCCTGTGTTAGTTTGCTGAGAATGATGGTTTCTGCTTCATCCATGTCCCCACAAAGACATGAACTCGTTCTTTTTTACGGCTGCATAGTATTACATGGTGTATATGTGCCACATTTTCTTTATCCAGTCTATCATTGATGGGCATTTGGGTTGGTTTCAAGTCTTTGCTATTGTGAATAATGCTGCAGTAAACATACATGTGCATATGTCTTTATAGTAGAATGATTTATAATCCCTTGGGTACATACCCAGTAATGAGATTACCAGGTCAAATGCTATTTCTGGTTCTAGATTCTTGAGGAATGGCCACACTGTCTTCCACAATGGTTGAATTTACACTCCCACCAACAGTGTAAAAGCATTCCTATTTCTGCACATCCTCTCCAGCATCTGTTGTTTCCTGACTTTTTAATGATTGCCATTCTAACTTGCGTGAGATGGTATCTCATATTGGTTTTGATTTCCATTTCTCCAATGACCAGTGACGATGAGCTTTTATTCATTGTTTGTTGTCTGCATAAATGTCTTCTTTTGAGAAGTGTCTGTTTCTATTCTTCGCCCACTTTTTAATGGGGTTGTTTTTTTCTTGTAAATTTGTTTAAGTTCCTTGTAGATTCTGTATATTAGCCCTTTGTCATATGGATAGATTGCAAAAATTTTCTCACTATTATTAGCAGTATACTTTAAAAGTATCATTCTTTATAACAACATGAATATATTGTTTGTATTCCAAACTCTGATAAACTATATCAAAAGTAAAATTGTACTGTAGATATAACCCTAAATGAGATGAAGAATTCTTTTCATGCATACATGAATAAATATTACTTATTGCCTGAGTGAGGCATGGTTCAACATCAATTCTATTTCTGTTTTTCATTTTTATGAATGTAAGATCAGTAAAATCTTAGTCTTGAGAGTAAGTAAAATGGATTAAAAATCCTTTTTTGTATTGATGCTGCTTAATTAGTTGAAACTTTTCTGAGTACTTCACAAGAATACAAGGAACTATCATGAAAAATAATTCTTAATGACTTGCTATCTAACAATTCTAAGTTCTCCTTCAATTGTGTTGAAGGCAAAGAATTATAAACTACCTGACAAGCAAAAGAATTTGTTACCACTTATTAGAATAATTGACATTCTTAATTTCTAGTTACTTTTTTAAAAAAGGTTGTATCCAAACTAATCCTGTCAAATGATTGTGGATGATACTCTTTGTTTTCTTTTCTAAGCATAATTTTTATTCAACATATAAAGTGATTTTTATTTCAATATACATTTGCCAATAAAAAAGATATTATATTGGCAAATGTATATTAAAATAGAAATCACTTACCTCATCCTATTATATGTTATAATTATCTTGTGGTTAAAACTTTGGAGTTGTATTTAGAATACCAAATTTTGAGAGGGAAAGTCTGCTATACAACCAAATTAGCCAAGCCAGGCATCACTCAGCAAGGCCAGACATCACTATTATCCAACATCAGAGTGCCTTTCTTCAAGAAGTGTCTAATACATGCTGTATTTGGTGTTTTGAGGGACATGAAAAAAAAAACATGGATTACTAAATCATGAATTTCATATATAATATAGATTATGAAAAGCAGTCAAGTTTAAAATGATATAGATTTCTTGTATGATTAATTCATCTAATTTGTAAATTAAAAGAACTAAAATATATTTATATGGCATACCTCAATATTTAATTTGTAGGCATAAATAAAATATGTATTAAAATTTTAAGTTGTTTATCAAGAATCGTACACAAAATAACATCTCCTCTATCAACTTCCCCAGAAACTGTGACTATGTTAGGTTATTTGGCAAAAGGGAACTGATGCTACAGATGGAATTAAAATTGCTAATCTGATGACCTCTAGAGGGGGAGATTACCCTTGATTATTCAGGTAGACCTCATGCAATTACAAGGATGTTGATAAGTAGAAGAGGCAAGCAGAAGAGTCAGTGAGTTTCAATGATACTACACTGCTGGCTTACAATTAAAGGGGCCATGAGTCCATGGGGCAGTCTCTAGAAGCTGGAAAGGCAAGGTCACAGATTTTCCCCAAGAGCTTTCAGAAAGAACGCAACCCTGCTGACAGCTTGATTTTAACCCATTGAGGATCCCTTTAAAGATTACTATGCAGCCATAAAAAAGAAGGAGTTCCTGTCCTTTGCAGGGACATGGATGCAGCTGGAAACCATCATTCTCAGCAAACTATTGTAAGAACAGAAAACCAAATACCACATGTTCTCACTCATAGGTGGGAATTGAACAATGAGATCACTTGGACACAGGAAGGGGAACATCACACACCGGGGCCTATTGTGGGGAGAGGGGAGTGGAGAGGGATGGCATTAGGAGACATACCTAATGTAAATGACGAGTTAATGGGTGCAGCACACCGACATGGCACATGTATACATATGTAACAAACCTGCACATTGTGCACATGTAACCTATAACTTAAAGTATAATAAAAAATAAATTAAAAAACTAAAGATCTGACCTGAAGATCTGTAAGATAATACATTTGCAGTTTTGAGCTATTAAGTTTGTTTTATTTTTTTTTTTACAACAGCAATGATAAACTAATACAGGTGTATAATTATTCAGGGTTTCCCTCTGGTTAAATGTGTGTTTATTTATTTTTGTCAACTACTTTTCGTCTTTGAGAAGATAAAATAAGAATTATATATAAAAATCAGAAAAACTCCATTAATTTGTTGTATATAGATACCACAATTTCTGTCTACTTAATTTTTAACAAGTGAGGCATATACTACTAAAATTTACTTGTCTTAATGGCTGATAGTAATTTTTACATGGGAAGTAATCAACATTTTACATTATCAACTAAGATTAGACCTGACAATAATACAGGTATATATTGTATATACTTTAAAAGTTAAGTCCTATCTTTCCTAGTCAGTAAGCTATACCCCAATCTCCACAAAAGTCACAAAGAACTCACTATTGACTATTTTTGGTATATCTTGAAAAAATTGTTATTTGCGGAACCATATGTCTACTTAAAATGTTTTTCTTCCTAGCTGATTAGGCATTCTCTAATGAATAGTAAAAAAAAAAAAAAAAAAAAAAAAAGGAACTGAAAAGACAAACTTTTGTTTAGATTTGTGAAAAAGCCATTTGCTTATTTCCTCTGCTTTCATCCTGCTCTCAGATACTTTCTCAAGAGCAATGCATTTCTCACAGTGGTGCTAATGAGAGAACTGAGATTGTAACAACAGCAACAAAAGCAGGATATTCCACATGCTCAAACTACATTACATCTGATGTTAGAATTTCCCACCAAAAGTCAAAATATATTATATTTAAAGTGATTCTTTACACTTGGCAAAGTATGTGTGAAACAAGAAATTCAAGCAGTTTTACCCAGCCCAAGTTTAATGATTGTGAGTTAACAATTAGTGAATTCCCCTCTCTGTGTTGTCAAGTACCTTTGAATGGATGCTCCAGAGGTTTTTAACTAGAGGCCATTGTAAGGTTAAGGAGAAGATTTTAAATGTCCCTTCATTTTTAAAAGTTGTTTTTTGTAAAACAGTAGGTGGTAAAGACTATGAAGAAATAATGCTAATAGAATTTGAGGATCTAGAAACAATGTCCAAATCCCCCTTGATAAATATTTGTGTGTTTCTCCATGTGTACTCCTATTTGAAGAGAGATGTTCTTGAGGATACAAGTTTGGTGATGTACAGTAATTGGAAGCTAGGGGATGCCGAAGGAAGGCAGTTGATATATATCTATATACAAATTGTTAATGGGAAGATACAGGTGTTGAAAACTGTAGGGCAAAATAAATACAGAAGTTAAAAATTTGAAGGCAAACTCTAGAAAAAGAAAAATAAAGTATTTAAAATTTAAACTAGCAGAAGAAATTCTGACCTATCATATCAAAGTCAGTGAAAGGAGGAAAGCTGCCTAGCATGAAAATACAACTAAACATAAAGTTATATTAATTACAATAAATTCAAATAAGTTAAAGGAGCCAAAGACAAACAGAAATGCTCAGATTATATTGCAACAGTTAAGTTTCAGCAATATACGTTGAAAATAATCTACAAAATAAAATAATACAGAGAATTGAAAACCTAAAAGATGAGGAAAGAAATATAGGTATTTATGATGCAAAAGAAAATTCATGTTGTGTCTTAAAAATGTGATAAAATAGAACTGAAGATAAGACATTGTTTGCTAATACATGTACAAGGAAAAACATGTTAAGGAAATGTAATAATTTTGAAAAGAAATTTACCTTATTCATAAATATGAAGTAGAACTTACACATATAAAGTAAAATTTCTATTTTAGATGGGTAGAAATAGAGAATCCATGGCTATAATTAGATTTTTCACACAATTCTTAGAAACTGATACATCAAGCAATATAAGTAAATAACAGAAGATATGAATGAACAACTGAAATAAAATAATAAAAGGTCAAAATAACTAAATTGAGAAGATCAAACCAGTGGGAACCGTAGTAGGTGGAAATAATCACCAAATTTAAAGAGAATACATGTATTTTCTAGCGTTCATAGATACTGGACCATTCATAGATACTGGTGGTATCATAGGCAAGGAAGACTAAAGAATTCTTCGTGAAAAAAGAAAATGACTAAGACATTGAAATGTCCCGAAACTAAGACACTCAAAAGGAACTTAACACATAAGAGGGTAAATAGCTGGGTTGATGCAAAATATTGTACAAAAATTAAATAATAATATGTAGACTTAAAATATTTGTTAATAATTTTTAGTCACATTGATATGATAAGTATGAAGGGATTAATTTAAATAAGATTCTGGCCTTATGAGTAACACAAATAAGTAATAATTTATATTCAATTTTAATCAACCAGTCTTAAACAGTATAATGACTAGTATAACCACTGAAATAATAGTTCATGAATGTCGAAAAAGTTAAAAGGAAATAAGGAATAAGTGAATAATATTTAAATTTAAAAAGACAAAAGAATTAAAGAACAGAAAGGTAAATATCTGAGTAAATATGGGTTATTCTTTTCTTTTGTTTCTAAAATTATGTTTTATAATTGAAAACAAAAATAATGGTTTCTGACATGGTTGTCAATATAGATTCCTAGATCCAGTCATGTTGCCTTATGATAGCCATGCTTAATTATGATAAAAGTGATATATCCTCCAAAAACGTTTCAGAATTCTAAATGTGAATGAACTCAACAAAATATAAATTGTGGTCTGTTGTTACACTTTAATAAAATATTTACGAAACTGAAAGATTTAATTTAAAGTATAAATGAAAGTCTAGAAGTATAAAAATTTTAAGGATTCATTTCATCAAAGGCTAGCATAAAAGTTATCAGCATATGACAGAGTAAGAGAAAATGTTGACAATGTCTAGATAGAGCAAAGTTATTATTATTGATATTCAAATCAACAAATAATGTAGTAAACTCAATAGAAAAATGGGGCCCCCAAAATCCCAATATGTTATCAGCACTCTGACAAATGTGAATGTGCACAAATAAAATGTGATATGTATTTTCACCACTTGCTTAGAAAATATAAGAATTATAGATGATATTGGACGATGAGGATATGAGGAAAAACAACCTTTATGGGCAACAGATGGGAAATTAAATAGTTGTAAGCATTTTGGAAAATAACATGGCAGGACCCATTTAAGATTATGCATACCTTACAACCTAACTATCTTACTGTTGGGTGTATATTCCTGCTATAGTTTGAATGTGTGTCCCCTCCAGATCTCATGCTGAAATGTGTTCCTCAATGTTGGTGGTGGGACCCAGTGTGGGGTATTGGATCATGGGGTGGATCCCTTATGAACAGTTTAGCACAGGAATGTCCAATCTTTTGGCTTCCCTGAGCCACACTGGAAGAAGAATCGTCTTAGACCACACATAACTAACAATAGCTGATGAGTTCACACACACACACCTCATAATGTTTTAAGTAAGTTTACAAATTTGTGTTGGGCCACATTCACGTTGGGCCACATTCAAAGCTTACCTGGGCTGCATTCAACCCGCAGGCTGTGAGTTGAACAAGCTTGATTTAGCACCACCCCCTTAGTGAAAAGTGAGTTCTTGCTCTGTTAGCTCACGAGAGATCTGATTGTTTAAAACAACCCGGGGACCTCCCCCTTCTTTCTCTTGCTCCCTCTCTGACCATGAGAAATGCTGACTCCCCTTCACTTTCTTCCATGATTATATGCTTCAGGCCTTGCCAAGAACAGATGCCATTGCCATGCTCCTTGTGCAGCCTGCAGAACCGTGAGCCAAGATAAACCTCTGTTTTTAAAAAATGAATTACCCAGCCTCAGGTATTTCTTCATAGCAATATAAATGGACTAACACAGTCCCTGACAGATTGTGACATGTAACCAAAAGGCGTCTTCGTAAGGAGACTATTTACAGAAGTGAATGCTATGGTAGCTGGATGCCAGTGTGAATTCTACAGCAAGACTGCATAGGGGAAAATGTGGTGGGTTCATTTTATTGAAAACTAAGCAGCAGCTACAGGTAAATAAACAACCTGAAAGAACCTACAGCAATGTGGGAATGTATGAAGAATGTTATGCTCTGTGAAAAAAAATTAGAAATAAAATTAGATGCATATCATAATACTCTTTAAGAAAAATGTATACACTCTTCTTTATACACATACAGACACTCAGAAAACAATTTTCTTAGTTTGTAAGAATTATTTAAGAGTAAAGAACCTATATCAAACACATTAGAGTGCCTGTCTGTGATGAGGGAAAAGGAATAAAAAGAATTAAATAGATAAGTAAAAACGGAGAGAAACTTGTAGGAAACAATAGTGATAATGTCTCATAAAAGAAAGAATGTGATTAATTTTCTACAGCTGTGATACAAAAACAGACTGTCAAAATCAAACATAATGAGCTTTAGCGTAGAGCTTATTGTAGGGCAAAAATTATATTTTAAATACTTAGCTTGGATAGTTTGATGAAAGAATGTGTATGTGAGGTAGTAAGATGCACTAAAAATCCTATGGGTGTATGGGAAGAAAATACTCAAGATACTATATATATTCATTTTGTACTCCCTTTTCCAGCAGAATTTAGCATCTAAAAGCTAGAGGAGGCTGGGCACATTTACTTACGCCTGTAATCCAAGTGCTTTGTGGGACCAAGTCAGAAAGAATACATTGAAGCCAAGAATTCTAGACCAACCTAGGCAACATAGTGGATTTTGGTATTTCCAAAAAAAAATTAAAAATTAGCTAGGTATGATGTTGTGTACCTGTAGTCCCATCTACTCAGGAGGCTGAGGCAGGAGGATTGCCTGAGGCCAAGAGTTCGAGGCTGCAGTGAGCCATGATCACACCACTGCACTGCCTGGGGGACAGAATGAGAGCCTATCTCTTAAGAAGTGAAAATAAATAAGTACTAGGAGACCACACGATCTTTCTAGTTTTCAGTCCCTATTGCAGTTCTCTGTAGATTAAATATTTTGTGTATTCCCAGTGTTCCAGCTATTTCTCTGCACATTGCAGGCTTGTTCTTCTGTCTACTCAAGTCCCTAGATCCAGCAAATGTCCTTAGGGGTGGGCTCAGCTGGTAGCCTGTGATCACCTCGGAAAGACTTGTTTTTTTCTGAAATTTAGTCCATTGGAACTTTAGGCCCGTGGCTTTTGGATGGCTTTAAACAAAAATATAGTTTTTCAAAAAAAAAAAAAAATGTTTATCCAACGTCTTCTCATTATGGCAGGAGCAATTACCTTTGGTAACTTTCTGTTTAATTGGAAGAAGAACATCTGACATTGGCATTGTAATGAGGTTTTTGGTCTTTGACCTTAATGAAGCAATTAAATCCAAATCTGTTTCGTATCTTATGCATGTAATGAAGGATTAAATGAGAAAATATATGTAAAATGCATAATATAAAGTGTCAAATGTACACTATTGATATACAGTTGTATTATGACTACATGCTGAAAACATATGATCAATCTGATCGCTTCCTGAGACCAAAAGCCAGACTTTTTCAGTGATACTTAACTGTCAAATAATTCTATTCGATTTTTCAGTGGAGCTTAGTGTTTGGCCCATAAATTGCTATCACAGTCTGCAAATCAGTTATGTCAATAAGCATGCTAATTTATTCAGCAGACATATTTTTCTAGCAACAGTTACTCAATGAAAGAAGTAATGTATTGATTTAATTTCTGGTGGAAGCTACTTCTCTCATTGTGAACTGGTTACAAACATTTAATGCTCTAGCTATTTGAAGGAGTACTGATAGTATTACCCAAAGATAATATGTTCCCATAAAGCAGAAACTCTTATTCCTCATTATCTTCTTTTTGATAAACTATACAAGCTCTTGGCAGTGAATCCAAATTCCTCAAGAGGTACAAAACAATCCTCCATATATTTAAATTTATGCCCATGAAGAATCAACTTGAGACCATGTTTGGAATGGGAGCTCCAGAAACCTATGGTAAACACATGGATATAAGGTTACTTTAGACACAATCCCCAAATTACCTTTAAATTCAATGGGAAAAAGTGACAAGGAACAATATCTAGGGCAGCTAGGATAGTGCTACCTTCTCATGCCTAACATAAGCAAATTAAAACCTAATATTAATGCTCTGAAGCCTAATAATAACTAGTAAGTTTTATGTCTGTCAGACAGCCACTGAAGGCTACTGTAAAAACCAGCTACACAACCACCTGAAAGCCATTTACCTCCCTCTTGTTACAAATAGTCACATGTCTACTGATGTTGTAGTTAAGGCTGATCATCTATCTCTCAACAACGATGTTGTTTCTCAAATGCTACTATTCAACTGAAAAAAGTTTTGCAGCCGGAGCCTGTTGCAAGTATTGGTAAATTGAAAATACAAAGTCAAACCACTTCTCATGAATGATTAAACATTGAAAAACTGCTGCAAGGAGCGTGTGTGTGTGCGCGCACACATCTGTGTGTGCATATTCAGCTTTCTTTATTGAGTTTATTAACTTTATTTAAAATCGAATTTTAAAATTAGGGAGTGAAATATCATTCTTCTCTCATCATGAAACTTTTGGCTCATGGGATTCTGACATTCTGTCACTCTGGCAAAAGCTGAATTCATGAAAGCAGTAGCTGGGCTGAGCCTCCCTATGCTGCTCTTACACAAGTGCTCCCTATTTTGTACAACAAGCAGTTTCACAAGCCCAAAGATAGTGATTGAGAGAGACAGGCTCTGAAGTCTCTTTATTTCAACGTCTTGGAATCGCCACCTTGTTAATGCAGACCAGTAAAAACCAAACTTTTCTGTGTCGTTTATCAGATTAATTACTTTTTCCATAGAAACAGTGAGTTGGGAGGATAACAAGCAAGAAACTCTCTGTCCATGCTTCCTCCTGAAAACCTGAGAATAAATATTTTAACCCTGTTTTTAAGAGATGAATGGGTAGTTCAACATTGCTTGGCTATTTGTCCTTCCACTTGTGACAGATTACCGCTGCATATTTTTTTCTCAATCTCTGGAATCATGGCTTATAGAAAACAATTATGTACTGAATTAGTAATTATCAAAAGTCCATTAAACTTATTGTCAAAGAGTATGCTCAGATTTATCTATTATAAATGGTAATAAAAATATAAAAAACATAAAAACAGTATTATAACTAAAATAATCCCACTACAGAGGAAAGTTATGCACTGTTATGAAAGCCACTCTTATGAAAGCCTTTCATATTTAGGGATATCAGGTAAGGCTTCCCTTGGTGGGGAAGACTGAAGAGCAAACCAAAACAAGATTAAGAACCAATTACATAAATATGGGATGGTAGGGCCTGGCGCGGTGACTAATGCCTCTAATCCCAGCACTCTGGGACGCCGAGGCAGTAGGGTCACGAGGTCAAGAGATCGAGACCATCCTGACCAACATGGTGAAACCCCCGTCTCTGCTAAAAATACAAAAATTAGCTGGGCATGGTGGTGCACACCTGTAGTTCCAGCTACTCGGGAGACTGAGGCAGGAAAATCCCTTGAACCCTGGGAGGCAGATGTTGCAGTGAGCCGAGGTTGCGCCACTGCACTCCAGCCTGGCAACAGAGCGAGAGTCCATTAAAAAAAAAAAAAAAAAAGATAATAGTGGGAAAAGTATGTGAATAAGAAGACCAAAGTCCAGGAGACAGGAAGTATTTTACATTTGAGGGATGAAGTATTATTGAATCATTAGATTGAGGAGGTTCATGTCACCACCAGAGGAGCGGAGAGAGAAATACAAAGAACAGATTTGGTACTGCTTGAACTCCATTTTGGACTCTTGATATTCATCCTATTACCAATGCAAAGTCTTTGGGAGTTTTTAAACAGAGCAATTTACAATGTAAATTGTATTTGCATTTGCATTTTGAGTAAGTCATTCTGGATACAGAAAAGAGAAACTTTTTTTGGAGAGATCATCAACAAGAGCACTTTAGAGGTGGTCACCATTGCTCAGGTGAGAGAATGGGGGGCTAGATCCCATGATAGCAATGAAGAGAGAAAGAGAAAAATTCTCTCAAGAAATACAGAGAAAGTAAAATCTGACAAGACTTGGTTATTGGAAATGGAAATGTGAAGAAGGAGATGTCAAGAATTACATTTAGATGTCAGATGTAGGCAGAGGTTGATATCATTTTCTGGAAAAAAATCATAGGAACATAGGAAGAATACCACTTTTAGTGAAAGAGACATCTGGGTTGCTTAAAATATCATGAAATGGGACTTTTCCAAATTCATTCAAGTAAATTAGAAAGGTTGAGTCTTGAGGCACAAGAAATGGTGATAGTGGTAGCAGTAGCCTTGAGATCGGTACCTGTACCAGACTCAAGAAAAGTTAGTGAGATTTGGAGCAGATAGAGACTAGAATATTTGAGTAGGGGAAAAAAAAAAAAAGCTTTCACTTTTCTTCGTAAATTTTGTACTATTTGAGGAGTAAATAATTGGGCCTTATTTAGAGTTGGAAATTTGGGTAAACCCTGAAATGAACAGGAAATAGTATAAAATGGAAGCAATTCACCAATTTTATTCTCTTAAACATTTACTGATTTTCTTCCAGGTTTAACTATTATAATAGGCATTGTGCCATAATTAATTTATCAACCATCTTCTCTCATGTAATACACAAAGAAACAATTTTAAAAGCGTATTATTGCTTTCAGCTTATACCAATCCTTACCCATTATCCCAATTCATTTAATCAGATTATTTCAGTGATAAGTACAATTTGAAGTTAATGGAATATTTAAAAGGTTGTGATGATGTAACTGCTGGTGTAGTATACGAAACACATTTGATTCATGTTATTCAACACAATTTCATCATAAATCTTATCTATAAAACAAACATTTAACACATCTATTATTCTCTCACTTTATGTAAAGTTTATATCTATCATTTATCTCTGTCAAAGTTTCATTTCTAGTTTTTTATTCTCAATCATAAATAACAACATTAATTTTTACAAACATTAATGATGAGCTATTCTCACTCATAACTATTTATATCTAAGTCGTCTTAGATTTATTGAACAATTTCTGAGTAACTAATGGCTAGCTTTTTATTATTCTATGATGATAAAGGATTTTACAGTATCCAGGCTTCAGACATATTTTTGAAAACTCATTTCTATATGGGTCAAAATTTGAATCAGATGTAATACGTGATCCATTCAAATATATTCTCCAGAATGAGCTATTAAAATGAAATACCAAAGTGGTTCCCCAAGACACCAATTTATAGCCTATATGTGCAGTGCAGAGTTACTGGACCAAAGCACAGTGTAACAATGAAAATTTTATTTATTGTCTTCTTTTTCCTAAGATGTTTCTTACTCCCAGTAACATAAAAATGTATCCTACAAGCAAAGAAAAATTAACACACATGTAAATATAAAGTATATTCATATTGATATCAGCTTTCCTTAATCTATTAACGGATATTAAAAAACCTGAGATTTTTAGGATCTTGTATCTCCTCGTTCACTGGAAAGTACATAAATTCTTCAGAGCCTCAAGAGCTATGTTTGGTGCATTACTCAAATGGTGTAAAGCCACTAGTTAGATAGCTTAGCACTCAAATCACCTTAGAAATCTCTTCAGACTCACCTCAACTGAACATTCCTGATAAATTACAGAAGTAGGTAATACACTGAGAGATCCCTGATGTATGATGTTTTTGCCCGTAGAGTATTTTATGTGTTGATCCACTGGAGTGTGTGTGTGTGTGTGTGTGTGTGTGTGGTGTGTGTGTGTTTACATTGTGGTATGTGTCTGTTGAGGGTATCGCCATTAGGGCTTTGGAGGAGTGAGGACCATAAATTTGTAAACATTCTTACATACCTGCTTCATAAGACATGTACCAAACGTAGTCAAAAGTAACTAAACCAAGTAAACAAATTAGATATCAATTAAATTTAATACTGTGCTGGAAAGAAGTATTCAAGGCCAAGTAAAATGAAGAAACATAACAAAATAAATGAAATGTTTAAATTGATTAGTAGAATGAGACAGAAATAATTTTCAAAGTTTTTAATTTTTGATGAATATCGGTATATGAAAGTAAGAATTATATGGCTGTCAATTGATTAAATACAGCACTTAAGATTTTAGTTCCTGAAACAGCAATATATGAGCTTCTAATTCCACTTTTCTGTCTCAAGAATGAGTTGTTAAAATGATTATTTTTGAAATGATCAATTCTCACCTTGAAAGGGCTTAATACACGATCTGGATTGTTATAAGAGGTCTGATGTTTTAACTGGTATGTTTGTATTTCTGTTACGTACGTCAATGTCAAACACTCATTTCCTGAGCTGTTCTCAGGAACACAATCTGACTTGTAATGGACACTCAATAAATGCTTGGTTGGATGATCAAATCAACACCTTATTTCTATGAATTCTAATATCATATGAAAGTGATCTTTTATACTCATCAATGAAACAGAGAGAGATGAGAGAGGAAGAGCAATTAAGACTAAGGGGATGAGAATCAGACCTCATTTTGCAATGTATTTCCTATGTTCATTTTTGAATGCTTTGAAATACTTATCATACTCAAAAAAAAAAATGGTAATTCCTAGGCAGAAAACGGGATTTAAACAAAGTCCATATTTCTATCTTACAATAACTTACACTATAATGCACAGAAGATATACATTTCTAAACTATTGTATTCATAGAAAATATAGATAAATTTAGGTGAGCAAGATGCAGGAGAAAGTTTGGTAATCAAACTGAGTGTGATTGTGAGATTCAATCTAATATTATCATCTACAATTATTGTATCATTGTAAAAGTTGACATATCTGTTGAAATAAAAGGCAGGAGAGTTGGCCGGGCTTAGTGGCTTACGCCTGTAATCCCAGCACTTGGGAGGCCAAGGTGGGCGGATCACAAGGTCAGGAGTTCGAGACCAGCCTGACCAACATAGTGAAACATCGTCTATACTAAAAAGACAAACATTAGCTGGGCATGGTGGCATATGCCTTTAATCCCAGCTACTCAGGAGGCTGAGGCACAAGAACCTCTTGAACCTGGGAGGCAGAAGTTGCAGTGAGCCGACATCACACCACTGCACTCCAGTCTAAGTGACAGAGTGAGACTCCATCTCAAAATAATAATAATAAATAAATAAATAAAAATGTAAAAAAAGGTAGGAGAGTTTTTGGGTAAGCCAGTGAAATTGGCTGCATGATGTTAGGAGAGAGGTTAGTCAATATGATTAGGCCAAATGTGTTTACTAATTGAGGCCTAGGAAAGTTGGATTCCCAACCTCTCACAGAGACTGGGATTCAGAGGAGCTAAATTGTGTAAGATTTATATTAACGATATACTTAATAATATATAAGAAAGTCTTAAATATGCCAATTTCAAATATTTTTTCTATTTGGCAATACTTTATTTACACCACATCATTGTTTCTTACTACCTCTGTTTTGGGTATTGAAAAGTGTGTTTAAAAAGCCAGACCATCTCCCTTTTTTCCACCTTCCCCTTTACTGCCATTTACATCCTCATGCACATGCACTCACACATATTGACCAAAATTAATTTAGATGTACAAATGGGTTCTTTGAAGCAAAAAAGTCAATCTAATTGGTAAAAGTGTCATGCCCATTTGGATTATATTTATAATCTTTTGAAGAAGAAAGAACGTCCTTAATTTTTTGAAGACACTGTTCTGTGTCCATTTTATACTTTTGTGGTCACTGAAAGAAATATGCCGAATCGTAGACACAGTGAACATAGTAAGTGGTAGTTTAAAATGTTTAATTTTTACAAGTTATTGTTCCCATTCTAATTTTTGAAGTCAACCACAGCCTCTTACAAAACAGCCTTGTTAAACTAATTCGCTGATAATGAATCTTAAGTAAAAGGTGAATTCCACAGGAATTTATATTGCCCTTTTATGTTTAATAAAATTAAGAGCCTGAAAAAAATGGATGTGTTCTGTAAATTTGAATTACTTTATATTCAGTTCCACTGGTTGCAGTGTTTTATCTTTATATTTTATATATATATATAGTTGGTTGATGAATTTTTTCTAGATACTGCCGCTGAATCCATGGAGGAAAAAAGGATAAATTTCCAGAACTAATTAATCTTTAGTTAAATGTCAAAAAAAAATTGCAAGAGATCGTGTTAAAGAGGTGGATAAAGTGTTATTTAAGACTATTGCAAAAGAGGTCCAGATTATTGCAATGAGGAGAAAGATTGAATTCAACTCTGCTGAAACAAAAGGCAGGAAAGTTTGCATTAGCTAGGGAAATCTGCTGCTTGATGTTAGGAGAGTGGTTGGTCAATGTGATTAGGACAGATGTGTTTTCTAACTGAAGTTTAGGAAAGTTAGGTTCCTAACTTCTCACAGCAATGGAAAGATTGGGGCACTCTCTTTCCAGATGATTACATTTCAATGGATTAGCTCCCAGATCCTCGAGAGGAATTTCCATGTTGTAAAACTGGCTAGAGGCTAGAGGATGATTTACATCTAAAAGGGGCAATTACAACTTCATCAAAGTGAGTAATCTTAGGAAGTACAAGTGAAGAGCCTAGCATCAGAAGGAAACCTCTTTAAACTTTTGTCTAGCTGGAGGGGAGTTAAGGCCATTGTGGTCTCTTGCTCATGAGCAATGGATGAAAACAGTTTATTTTAAACATGGCGATGTGTCGCAGAATTTCAAACTTTTATCCATAATGCAATATAGAATTAATATCAACCTATCAATCTAGGGCTTCTAATAAAAGGACAACAAATGTGTTTTTATTTGCTTTATTAGTAACATCATCAAGCTAGTGAGACAGTAGGGAACAACCAGGTCGTATTTACATAGGACCAGAAGAAGTTAGAAAGGGGAATGCAGCATTCAGAACTCTTTTAGTGTCAGGGAATTTACTTTTCTGAGAAGCCACCAAAAGTCTAAGCTGCACATTTGGGAGCCTTGGGGATTTAGCGGGGGAGAAAAGTTGTTTTTTAAAGATTCTCAGAAGTGGGGATCCTGGTTTACCACTGAGGTTTCCTGGAAACCCAAAAGACTGTGTCCTGAATGAAAAGATAAGACAGAATTAAACTTGTCATAACACTTACTACAGTGTAGAAACACCAGTCCTTAAGACGCTCGCTTAGGTTTATACACGAGCTAAAATTGGGATAAAGTAGACAAGACTAGCAGACCCCCTATCCAAAGATGACATGTAGATTTGGATTTGTGACACATTTTTTATTTCTAAAAAGTAGATTGAGGTATGAGTACTTTAAAATTAACGTCATGGTAACTATATTGCATAAAGTACTATACTTTGCCATGTATCATTTGTCTCATAAGATATTCCTTATAGCTTACAAATATTATTATTATTTTTTTAAAAATCAACATACTTGCAAGTGTTTTAACAGTACTTGATTCAGGATGGTTTCATATTCTTATTTAGAGTACAAATAAGAATAAAGCTTTTACACTTACATTAGGAAATGATGAGGTGGAATATAACTGACCCTACACAAGTCAAGTGTTAAAGGAGCATGATCATACAGCTAAGCTAAGAGAGAGGACAGTTTGGAAAACCTATTAAAGGCAAATGATTCCATTATGGAACAATATTCCCTGGAGGAATCAAAGATGAGGACTGTGAATCTGGGTTCAGTCACTCAGAGTCACTCCTAGTGTGAACATGTCACTGCTCTGATTGTGATATTTAGGTAGCACACATATTTCACACAACATATTACCAAGCTGCATGAAACTGCTTCATCCCACGCTCTACTAAATATTAATCTGTTCCAATGTTCAGGGTTCTGTTAGATTCCATGAGAGATGTATGCTAATACTATTGATTTTACATGATTTTCACCTTAAGAATTAACTTTAAAACCTAATCATTCACAGTCCAGGTGTGGTGGCTCATGCCCTGTAATCCCAGCATTTTGGGAGGCTAAGGTTGGAGAATGGCTTGAGCCCAGGAGTAAATTAGCTGGGCATGGTGAGGCAAGCCTGTGGTCTCAGCTACTTTGAAGGTTGAGGCACAGCATTGCTTGATCCCAAGAGGTTGAGGCTGCAGTGAGCTGTGATGGTGCCACGGCACTTCTGTCAGTGCAGCAGAGAAACACACACACACACACACACACACAATTACTCACAAGAAGTGCAGTTAAGTCTAAGTTCTCTATGAGTGACTTCTAGCATAGTATTTACAAATAATGTTTGATCTTTATTATTTAAGGAATATATTACTTAGGAGACAGTCAGCAAGACACCAAATACAATGTCTTAAAAAGAAGGCACTGTATTTCTCTCCTGAGTAACAGTGAGTAGTTGAGGGATCCAGGGCTGGTGGGAGGCTCTGCTCCATGTCTTCTCCCAGACACCCATATTTAGTGGTCCTTACTACCATGCATTCTCAACATATGGCCTCTATATCTGGTTCCACAAGAACTACAACAACGCAATTTTCCAGGCAACTTCAAGGGGGAGAGGAAGTGTGCAAGTTTGATCTTTAAAATGGTAACCAAAAGATAGTGTGGCTATATAATTTATTGTCCAAACCAGAACAACTTTGAGGGGGGAAAACGAGAGTGCTAAACATACTTATATATTTTTTGAAATATTTATTAATTAACTGACAAGTTATTTTTTATTGGATCAGTAGATCTAAAAATTGTCCTAGAGAAAATATAAAGTAGTTAAATAGCTTATGTCCTTGTGCCTGCTGTCATAGAAAGGAAAGTGCTGGCTGTGTTGCATGTGTCTACAGAAAGTTGAGAAAAGATAGACCAATTATATTACTGGACATCTTTCAGATACAAACTTCTGTTACAGTGAAAACCCTTCTTGCTGTGTTCTTACACATGTCTCATGTACTATGAGAGGAAATCGAGGGAGAATCTGGAAGCCCAGGACGCATCAGGGCCTACTTTAATGTAAGCATTAATAATGTGGTTAAAAATGAGAAATTTGGCCGGGCATGGTGGCTCATGTCTGTAATCCCAGCACTTTGGGAGGTCGAGGTGGGCAGATGACGAGGTTAGGAGATCGAGACCATCCTGGCTAACAAGGGTGAAACCCCGTCTCTACTAGAAATATAAAAAATTAGCCTGGCATGGTGGCACACACCTGTAATCCCAGCTACTCGGGAGGCTGAGGCAAGAGAATCGCTAGAACCCAGGAGGCCGAGGTTGCAGTAAGCCGAGATCGCACCACTGCACTCCAGTGGGGTCTGGGGGCGGAGGGAGGAGAAAGAGAAAAATTCTGGGTTAAATCATAAACTAGACAGGAAGATAGGAATACTGATAGGAAATGTAGTTTTTAGTTGGATAATCACGTATCCTGCAAAATCTCAAGGCGAGATTCTGAAACAAATAACAAGATGAGATGAAATTCTGCATAAATTAGCCTCTGTCTCAGTGCCTTCCATGATTTTCCTGCTCTCTTGCTTTAAATAATTATTTTTAGTCCTTTAAAGCCATAAAGAGAAACAAAATACTTATACTGTGTGAGCAAAGGTGTATTATTTCAGAGTAAGACTCAATGTCAAACTGTTGCTATTACTGATGACTTTTAATAATATTTATATATAATAATTTTGCTATGAAGCATTTAATATGTTATTGTACTATGAAGCAACAGAAGCGTCACCAACAAATGCATTTAATTTAGAGCGAAATGATCTCTATGGTTCATTACCAACAATGATTTTCTGTAGTTGTATTATGTGAACAATATTAATGAATTACAGAAACATTTTAGATATAAATATGGGCACAATATTTTAAAATTGATTCAAACAATAATTCTTTGGCTTAAATATAATATTCCCATTTTTCAGAAGAAAAAATTAGCTAAAAGAAGTGTATTTCTTAAAACCATACCAAAAGCCGAACATAAAATATAATTCCAGATCTATCTTTGTCCATACCAGGACACTCCCATTGTACTGTAACATTTGTTTTATATGTGTAAAAAAACCAGGAAACTGCTAACCAGGATAGCAATGAAATGTTTTAAAAATTACATCAATGCAAGTTTCCAAATTAAAAAAATATGTATTTGTAAACCTTTAAAAATATAACAAAACATAATTCTATATTTAAAAATTATTTAAAACAATGGTATGTGACTTGCTGTGGTCACTGTTTCAGAGTCACTAACTTGCATAGTTTGCACTTAGCTCTCATAACCTTTCTCTTTGATATATTCATGAAAGTTTATCATACAGAGCCATATTAATAGCAAACTATGATAGAAGTGGAAATAAAAAATATCAGAATTACATTTCCATATGTAAATGTCATTGAGTTGTATAACTAGTTTCATAATCTTCATAGATATAGTGTATAACCAGTTTGTACCTATGTATAACTTGCTGTAATTATTGAATTGTTTCAATCTTTAGAGAAACTTCAGGCATAATAAAGTAACACGTGATGTCTAATAATGTGGCATATTTCCCAGTGTTCTTCTATAGTCATTAAGGTGTAGAAACTGCAAAAAGTTGGATTTTCATGGGCTAGATGCTAAGTAGAGAGAAGAAAATTATCTTTAATCCATTTAGTCAGCAATCAGAACATATATGTTAGTGTGATACATAAAGGAGTAAACTTGAATTTATTAAAAGATTGCTTATATAAGCAAAACAACCTTATTTTCAGGCTAAACTGTCATTTGTGCTGCATATATTAATATATATGTATATTTATATATAGTATTAATATATAGTGTATATTAATATAATATAGTATTTTATATATGTTAATTTATCATAATTGAAACCCATTATTCTTATACAATTAACCAAGACTTACCCATTAGTAGTTCAGGATCAAATGTGATCATTCATATAGTACAATATACTTTCTTTGAATTTCTTTATCAGTGTAATTTACATGGTCAAAAATGAATAAATTAGTATTGAAATCAAATACTTTTTTGAGTGTTTTGTTTCTGAGACAGGGTCTTACTCTGTTGGCTAGCCTGGAATGCAGGAGTGCAATCACGGCTCACTATAGCCTTGACTTCCTGGGCTCAAGCAATCCTCTTGCTTCAGCTTCCTGGGTAGCTAGGACCACAAGCATGTACCACCATGCCTAGCTAATTTTAAAAATTTTTTGTAGAGACGGGATCTCACTGTATTTCTCAGGCTGGTCACAAACTCCTAGGCTCAAGCCATCCTCCTGCCTATGCCTCCCAAAGTGTTGGGATTATAAGTATGAACCATTGCACCAGGCCTCAAATCCCATTTGTTCTACAATTGCCTTCTGCCAATGATTGTCACCCTTACTTAATATAAGATTTTCTTTTAAAGGCATGTTTTTTGAATTGTAGAAATCTGATCTGCCTCAGAGATACTAAGTCAGTCTACTAAGGGAAGCCCGGACTTCATGAGTATTAAAAAACACACAGATGATTTCAATGTTTAAGTGTGGATAAGAGATAGAACCTGTGGAAATGAGCGAGCAATTGCGTTGTATGTCAGGGCAGGCTAGAGAAACAGAAGAAATAGGACATGTGTATGTGTGTGTGTATATAAAGATATATGGTGTAAGAATTGGCTCGTGTTTATGGAGTTAGGGAACCTGAAAATTCCCCACTATTTGTTGTCTGCAAACTGGAGACCCAGGGAAGCCAGTGGTGTTAATTCCAGCCTAAGTCTGAAGGCCCGAGAATGAGAAGTGACAATGGTATAAGGCCTAGTCAAAGGGTAAGAGACAATCAATGTCTCCCCTCATGCAGTCAAGCAGAGAGACAGAATTCTATCTTCCTCTGCCTTTTTGTTCTATTCATGCCCTCAAGAGGTTGTATGATCCCCACCCTCTCTGGGGAGACCATCTGCTTTATTCATTCCACAGATGCTAATATCTTCCAGAAACATTCTCACAGAAACACCCAGAAATAATGTTTAACCACTATCTGGGCATCCTGTAACCCCAGTCAAGTTGAAACAGGAAATTAACCACCACACCCATCTTAATCAAGCAACAAAAGACTCTTACAAAATTGTTATACTTGTTAATAGATAAGAAAAGAAAATCGTTTTGTTTCTGAGAGAGAGAAGGAGATTAAAGGAGGAAAAATCAGGCACAAGTATAAAGAGGAAAGTGAAGTGAGGAAAGTGTTTTAACCAAAATTCTGAATCCCAAAGTTTGAGTGAATTCTCCAAAACACAGGAAATGCTCTTTGCTTGTGGAATTATGTATGCTTTCCATAAAAGGTGGAAAGTGTTGCACAGGTGTATGCAGTCTTGAGAGGCAGCGATGAATCTGTCATTTGCAGATATGAACACGGCTCAAGGCGGTTACTGTGGACACTCAAGGAGGGGAAATTAGATATTAGATCCGGTGATGGATGCTCAGTGAGTCAGTAAGTCAGTCCCTGGATCACTCAGGCGAAACCTATGTTGGTTTTTACAGCTCTTTCTTTGTCTAGTTCCTACCTTAAATATAAGATACTTGCTTAGTCCTCCTGCTATAGTATTTCTGTCTCTTTAACTCAGGGGTTTCTTCAAGCTCTGTCTGGGTTCTGCCATCAATGGTGTGGTCCAGTAAGTATCCCCAGGTAGAAATCAGGGGCTATTGTAGATCCCACATTGTTTGTTTCTCTCCTCAACTGCGAAAACCAGTCCTTAGTTGCCAATTGTTCAATGTTTGAAAATGATTGTATCATATAGTTTGTCTAGTTTTCTAGTTGTTTATAGTAGAATCAGTTATTATCCCCTGATTAGAGATGGAACCTCTCATCTACTGAACTTTTTAGTTTAAGTTTTTAATATTTAAAATTTTAATTTCATTACAGGATAATAATCCATTCTCCTAGTATAAAATTCAAAAGTTAGGTAATAAATAATAATTTAAAAAACCTCCCGCCCACTTTCACTCCCAGAGCAAGTGATGTTACAAAATCCTTGTGGCTTCTAGAGTTGTATGTATCTAGAAAATAAAATGCTAACTTCAGCCATAATGAAATAATGAGGTCTAAAGTAATTCAATTGCACAAAATGTTTCGTCAAATTTATTGTGAGATTGATAAAAATTATTTTTTACTATTACTGTCACAAAAAGCACAAAATTAATGACTGTGACTTATCGCATGCATTACTGATTAGTGAATTGGGTAGTCCCCATTGATTGTGAGGCAGTGATTTCTACGAGTCCCCCCATCTCATTACTTATAAGCCATGTAAGAGTCTCCTTTGTTTCATAACTTTTCTGACACTGTGATGACTGGAATTTTAATTTTTTTTCACACCGGCTAATGTAAAATGTCATCGTGCTCTGTGTTTAAATAGCATTTCCCTGGTTACCACAATTAAGTATCATATATTAATCGTCTATTCATGTTTTCATATTTTGTATAATGTCTGTATCATTTGTCCATTATTTAATTGGGTTATTTGTATTATTCTTTATATATTCTGGATATTAACACTTTGCTGTTTATATGTTGGTTATATTAATATTTTCTTCTAGTTTGTTGGAAGCCTTTTTATTTTCCCGAGAGCATCTTTGATAAATATAAACTGTGAATATTAAAGTTATCAAATATTCACGATAACTTTATTCATTAAGTCTTTATAAGTCTTTCATTTAAAGAAGAATATTCTTTTTTCAAACTTAAGTTCAGGGGTACAAGTGCAGGTGTATTATATAATTAAACTTATCTCATGGGAGTTTGTCGTTATTATTAAAGACATGTGACCTTTGACGCTAACAGTTTCGAAATAAATATAGAAGAATACAATTATGTTATAAATATATTCTGTATTATCATTATAAAGGGTATAGTCTTTATAATGAAATGTATTTAATATTCAAGAAGTTTATATCTATATATTATGTGGAATAAGTATAACTTTTTTAAGGTTAGAATTTGAAGCCCCAAGCTCTGTTACTGAAGAAGTCAGCATGATGAGAATGATTAAACATGAACATTGAATACATTTCCAAATTGAGTATAGAGAATTGTGTGGCAGTTATAAGCATAACTAAATCATGAAACTGGATTTAAGTAATGTTGGTGTGTAGCAAAGGGTAAATATTGAAACAATAGAGAAATTTGGGAAACTTCAAATTTTGGGGGGAGATAAGGTGGATTTGGCAAAGGAGGATGAAGAAGAATTATTCAGGGAGGCTGGAGAAAAGAGAATATGGTGTCCTGAAGAAAAGAGAAAAAATATTTCGAGGAGCAGTGATTGTAGATGTCAAAGGAGTAGACTGTAGACGCTGTTGCTAAGTGTAATGTAGTAGAATGTATTATACTTGGCATTGTGTACTTTGTTTATACATAAAGTATATGGCCAATGTATAAATAGTTACCTGTATTAGTGTTCTTGAAAACTGTTTCAGTGTAGAAGTAGAAGAAAACAAGCCTGAATGAAATAGGTTCAAGAGAGAATGAGATTACAGTAATTGAAGACAAATGATTAGAAATAAAACAGCTATAAAAGGAGAAAAAGCTGGCCGGTCGCCGTGGCTCAGGCCTATTATCCCAGCTGCTTGGGCAGCGGCGGCAGGAGAATCGCTTGAACCTGGGAGGCGCAGGTTGCCGAGATCGCTTTGCAGTCAAGAGTGAAACTTTGTCTCAATAAATAAATAAATAAATAAATAAATAAATAAATAAAAATAATAATAATAAATAAAACAAAAGGAAGGGGAAATGGGGTTCTTGAGGCAGTCCAACTGGGGTAAATAAAGTTGTTAATTTTTTTCACATTAAATGAAATAACTCCATTTTGTTGTTTTTTGATGTGAAGGACTTAATGGAAGAGTTAAAATTGCAGAAGCAGCAGCAAGAAAATTGCGGGGATGCTAGTCGTGAATAGGTAACAGGTGTGATGGCTAATGCTGTGTGTCAGCTTGATTGGATTGAAGGATACAAAGTATTATTCCCAGATGTGTTTGTGAGGGTGTGGCCAAAGGAGGTTAACCTTTGAGTCAGTGAACTGGGAGACCCAAACCCACTCTCAGTCTAGGCAGACACCATCTAATCAGCTGTGAACGCCGCTAGAATAAAAGCAGGTAGAGGAAAGCAGAAAGACGCGACTGGCTGAGTCTCCGGTCCTTCATGTTTCACCCGTGCTGGGTGCTTCCTGCCCTTCAACATTATTACACTCCAAGTGCTTCAGCTTTTGGGCTCTTGGACCTCCACCAGCGGTTTGCCAGGGCCTCTCAGGCCTTCGGCCACAGACTGAAGGCTGCACTGTTGGCTTCCCTACTTTTGACATTTTGGGACTCGGACTGGCTTCCTTGCTTCTTAGCTTGCTGATGGCCCATCGTGGGACTTTACGTTGTGATCCTGTGAGTCAACACTTCTTAATAAACTCTTTTATATGTACATCTATCCTTTTAATCCTGTCCCGTTGGAGAACCCGAATAACAGGAGACGGGGCCTAGTCACAATTAGAGGGGTGGGCGTTAGAAGCAAAGACAGTTCATCCATATGAAAAGGAGAGAGAACAGAATGTAGGTGTAGATATATGAAGGTGAGCAGATGTAGCGACCAGATTTTGAAATTCTTGCCAGATTAATACTTTTTTACAAGTGAAACAGAAAATAAACTCATCAACAAGAGTGAAAATGGGAAGGAGAGAAAATAAGAACTGTTACTCTGAAAAAGAGAGTGAATGGAGCAGGGAGTATTTTTTGGGAAATACGAAGACATGAGCTTTGCAATCATGAAATTAAGCTGAAACAAATCAACCAGATTCCCTCTTAGTTATTCTATTTTAAATTTCAGTTTCATAAAATCTGAACATAACATCCATAGTCTTACACAGAAGTGTTTCACTGCCCTAAAAATCCTCTGTGCTCCACCTACTCATCCCTCTGTCCCCCATAACACCTGTCGTTCAATGATTATTTTTTTTAACTGCCTCCATAGCTTGGCCTTTCCCGGAATGTCATGTAGTTGGAATCATACAGTATGAAGCATTTTCTGATTGGCCTCATTCTGTTAGAAACATGTATTTGAGATTCCTTCCTGTATTTTTATGTCTCGATAGGTCATTTGTTTTTAATGCTGAATACTATTTCGTTAGCTGAGGATATTACAGTTTATCCATTTACCTAATGAGGGACATCTTGGTTGCTTACAAGTTTGGCAATTATGAATGAAGCTGCTATAAACCTTCTTGTGCAGGTTTTAATGAGGACCTGTTTTTGACTTCATTGGGTATACACCAGGGGGCATGATTGCCAGAATATATAAGATTATGATTAGTTTTGTAAAAATGCTGCCAAACTGTCTTCCAAAGTGATGTAACATTTTCATTCCTGTAATGAATGAGGGTGCACGTTGTGCCACATCCTCACCAGAATTTGGTGCTGTCTTTCATATTCATGAGGTTCCATCTTCATAATTATTCTGTACTTAGTTTGAAAATTAAAGTCTTTCACTCATTCCCTGCATCATTTCTTAAACAATCTTGAGTGAGTTCTTTAATGTCTAAAAATCTCCAGAAGATAAAAATTAACTATATATTGAGAGCTGAAGGTGGCAGTACCAAGGAGTGATATTATTGGTGATGATATAAAACCGCGGCTGAAAAATTCTTATATCTAAGGAAGAGGTATGATTTTTCAGACATATTTCCTACATTTCCTTCTCTTTTACATGTGTAATCTTAAGATAGTCTGAGTAGAGCACTTCAAAGAAATTGTTGTTTATAATGTTTGGAAATTTAGACCTAATGTTTTCATGGTAATTAGACTAGACTTAGCTAAACAGAGCCATTTATTAACCTGTTGTATATATTGTTTTGGACAGATTTAGTAGATGGTAAACTACTGAAGGAGAATAAAATAGCGTAAAACTGCTTAGAGGAGATATCTAATAAAAATAAGATAATTGTGGCATTTCTACTACCCACACTCAATTTAGAATACTAATAGGATAATAAAAATCACTAGTATGTAAAACAACTCACAGTGGTAAGAAGCATAAAAATATAGGTAGCAAATTTCAGTGAAGAATATTAACATTCATTAATGAGCTCATAAAATCAAATGCTTAAAAACGAAGTGCTTCAGTATCTCAAAGTTTGTTTTAAAGGGTTTTGTTGTGGTGGTGGTTTTTGTTGTCGTTGTTTTGCCAACAGCCTTCTCCTTATTAATACAATGGTAGTAGGCCAGTGAAAATTCATATGAATAATTTTATTAATAGGTATTTTATAGAGTTCAATATTGTTTATAATTTATTACTGTAAATTAGTCACAAAAAGAAATGCAAACATAGAGGGAATTTGAAAGGAAGGAAATATTAAGGGAAGTAGAATAAGTAGGGTTTAATTGAATCAAGAATTAGATGAAAAATATTTGCAATCAATAGGTGGTCCTCAAACATTTCCCAGTGGGAACTAAATGGGTATATAGTGTGGATAGCAAGTGTGGTTACAGCATGCTTTTGTACGTTTTGGAAAGCACAATGAGGGGAATGTAGTAGTTTGGTTTAGAGTACATGAATGTCTGTCTCTTTCTGAAAGTATATGAAGGAGACTGGGAACTAATTCTCTAAGACAGTGAAGCACAAGGCAAAAAGTATGTATGCAGAAGTCAAACCGTACTGGATTTTAGTTGTTATTTGGTCACTTAACTGTACGAGACTCTGGCAGCCAACTTGTCATGAGTTCATCATCTCATCTGAAAGTATGAATCTTAATAACTATCTCACCAAATTGTTGTAAGAATCAGTGTATTAGCATACATAGTAGGACTTGGGCAGAGTTTGAAATACAGAAATTGCTCCATAAATGAATCATATTAGTCTTATTAAACTCTGACCATTAGCCATAGATAAGTAGATGCTCTCTGAAGAGTTAGATGGAGAAATTTGGCATCATTGTGGCCTTTTTAAAATTACTGTCTCACTTATAATTTGTTATTTTAATTTTCATTATAATAAATTACATACACACATGCATATATATGTATATTATTCAGGGTTCTCCAGAGAAATAGAATCAGCAATACATACAGAAATATATAAGGAAAGATGATGGGAAGCAGCTCATATTCATTATTATGGAGACCCACACGTCCAGTGTTCTGTCTGTAAGCTGGAGAACCCATCTTCTGCTTTTTGTTCTACTGGGGCAGGTCCCAGTGAGTTGAATAATGCCTACCAACACTGGTGAGAGTGGACCTCTTTTACTCCTGATTCTTGACTACACATTCAAATGCTAATACAGAAACACTCCCACAGAAACCCCCAGAAATAGTGTTTTCCCAGCTGTCAGGGCATTCCTTAACCCACTCAAGTTGACTCATAAAAATAACCATCAGGCCAGCACCTGTGGCTAACACCGGTAATCCCAATACTTTTGGAGATAAGGTAGGAGATTTGCTTGAGGCCAGGAGCCGAGATCAACCAGGGCAACATAGTGAGACCCTGTCTTTACAAAAAAAAAAAATAGCTAGGCATGGTGGTGCAAACCTGTAGCGGGATGATATCTTGAATCCAGGAGTTTGAGGTGACACTGAGCTGTGATGACACCACTCCAACCTGGGTGACATAGAAGTAAAAAAAATAATAATTATCACAGTATGTATATTCAACATTATACTGTTTGAACTAATATAATGCTTGTTGTGTGTGTGTGTGTGTGTATATATATATATATATATATATAATCGATACAAAACTTGTCATATAATTCCTTAATTTGGAATTGTTTCACATTATTTTATCCTCTAGCTGTAAGACCCTCTTTAAAAGATGCTGAAAGATTTGGATAGAAATTTGGTTTTATCTCCAACAATTTATAGCACAGAGTTGTCTTGTAAATAAGATCCAACCAATAAAGACATAAAACAAGTTAAAATATGAGCTCTATTGCGAGCCAACAATGAAAATTTAATCTTAGTACATTTTGAGTCATACGCATTTTCTTTTGCTTTAATAACAATCAGTGGAATGAAAATGAATCATGCATGGATATGTCAGTTGTTTAACTGACAACAGAAAAGACTTTTGTAAAAAACCTTTTTATATTTAATAATGTTTGCTGCTACTTTTATATACAAATTACAAAAATTTATATTTACAATTACTTATTAGTTGCTTTACTTGTATTCTGGCAGCAATCCCACAAATCTTTTATTATGAATTGGAAAACACACCACTTCTAGAAGGTGGATAATATTTAGACTTTGAAATATACATGGAATAAAAAAACAAAACTGTACATTTTCATTAGACTCATATTGAAATATAATTCTTTTGCTTTTTAATAGTGATATTAAATATTAAGCTTTTCACTTTGTGTTACAATGTTTAGAGCTGTATCAGAATCTACTTGTATGGTTTGAAATATTCCACGTTCTTAAACAGCAAAATAACTCATTGGGTAAGTCCACAGCATGATGCTAGATTGGGGAGGAAAATATATGTATCTGAATACTTAATTCTTCTGGCATTCAGCACAGATATTTGGCTGCTTCAACTATAAAGACATCCAAAGAATGGCTTTAATTACAGCAGATTTGACCTTTTCAAATTTATCTCACACATTTTGGAATGATGCATTTGCAAGATTAAAGCTGTCTGTGACTTTAAAAAAATCCAATATCTCTTTGGTGGCTACATTTGGATATAATAAAAGGTTTTGTCAAGGACAAGTAATTGATTTTTAGTGTGAATCAAAATCTAACAGTAAATTTAGGTGTTGTAGTTTCTGAGTGTGGTTTCAAAGTTCTTTGGAGGATAATTTCTGCAATATGTAATTAGAAAAGTCTTTTAAGAAATTTTAACGGACATAAATGTTTTAATTTTTTATACAGGGCTACCTAGTATAATTTCTTTTTTATTCTTGAAATTAATTCATAGAACTCTCTATAAAGTAAAACCATGACTAAACATTGAGGAATAATTATGATGACTATTGCTGCAAAATGTGCATCTGATACTAATCAAATAGGTTTAAGAACTAATTTCTAGCATCACTTTCTGTGTGAACACAAGTTTATGCATGTGTTCATGTATATGTGTGTGTGTTTCTGTAGATTTTGAAATCCATAGACCAAAACTGCATCTTAATCATCTACATGGATCTTTAAGATTTTTAAAAATGATTCAGAAGTTTGAATGTTTGCATATGCATATCATTTGGTATGATAATGCAAATCAAAAGTATTCTCGTTTTCATGTGTTTAGCAGAGTATTTTTAGTATATCAGTTCTGAGTGCAAAGAAATGATTTGTTTATTTAGATAATGTTAAATTGTTTTGTTGCAAGTCGGTCTTCCCAGTTGCAGGCAGCCCTTCATCGATAGAAAGATTCTGTTTCTTTCAACAAGGGACTTATTTTTTCCCCTGTAACTTTCTTCAATCTTGACCTCCCACAGAATGACCTACTCAAAATTTGGCAACAAAAACCACTACCAATGGGGGATTACTTAAAGATACTGTTTTTCATAGAAGCTCTTTCATTTTTTACTTCTGTTGACATATAATAATATTTCAGTTCTATTCATTTGTGAATTTTCACCAAATGTTTTCACTAACACCTATGTAGTTGACAGTTCTGGATCAAAATTGGTATTTTATTTTTTAGTAGAAACATTTGTGGAAGTATTGAATTCATTTTTTATGTCCTGTATATGTTCTTTTCTAACATTTATTCTAGGGTTGATGGTGAAAAATCAATGATATTTTAATGAAGTTATTTCATATATATAATGTGATAACAAAATTAAAGAACTTTGGTTTAATCTGCATGCAACAGCATATGGAGGAGAAAGGTTTTCTTAATCTTATACATAAAAATGAAATTTGAAAATAGTTACAATTTTAAACTATTTTATCTTAGTAAAATATAATTTTATCTATTTCTATAAGAAGACATAGAGTACTTCATAAACCATTGTAATATATTTTAATAAGTATGGGAACAGGTGTGAATTTTATATATTTTAATTCATTCTAAATTACCTCTTTAATGTTCAGTGACCCAGTTAGTTATTTATTTTAACTGAGCATTTCTCCTAGGTATCATTTAGAATTAGCAAGACCCATGAAAGGTAAAATACTATTTATATTTTACAAAGACTCTTGGATTACCACTTCACCATCAGTTAACACCAACCGGGTCTTGCAGTTCTTGAAAAACTGTACAAGAAGATGGGGATAACGTTTGTGGTTTAGGGTGAGAACTATTTGTTAAATTCTCTTCAGGGATAATTTAGCATTGATAATATCACCTTTTTTGCTTTTGAAATAAAAACTAAACATTTTTATGAGGAGTTATTTATAGGTGCAATATTAGTTTTTAAACTATTATACATACACAGACACATTTGTATAGAATAAGGTTTGCATGTATACAGGAGGAACATTTGGATACTGATATATTCCTTCTCCCAGTTAAATAGGGCAATACATTCTGCCTTTTGAGACCAGTAGAATGGAAGAAGATCCTTGCAATATGGAGAAAGATTGATCCCTGCATGCTAAAACATCGAGTTTTCTTATAATGTAATGATATCCCAGTATATGGTTGGGAAAATTTTGAAACTACTTTGGGTCATTCTGTGTAAAAGTATCACATTCTATGTGATACAACTGACTACAAAGTGAATATATAAATATCAAGCCTTGAGCTCATCAACTCACCACTGTTCAGACTCAAAGACAATGGTAGTGTAGATCTGTGAATGGTATTGCAGAGGTGATGACTGAGTAAATACCTCTCTGGCTTTCAATCTAGTCAAAACTGTGAACTAGCAGCTTTCTTAAATAAAAGATAAGCCTTTAATTAATACCCTATTTACCTTGAAATAAAGGTATTAAACAAGATTCAGATTTTTACATCATTTCAAAAAGATTAATGAGAATTTAATTCACAATTTAAGCTACACAAACCAACTAAAGGTCACTTTTAAAATTACAATCGGAACTCTTAAAATTCATATAGTAAGACCTCTGATCAAATGCTGAATTGCAAAAACTGGAGAAGCAAATTTCTTATTTGAGCAATGTAGTTTGGTGGGAAAAGTCTTACAAACACAGGAGGAATCATAAAAGATTTTATTATTTATTAACTGCCACAGAGGTAAACAAATCAGATTCGGAAATTCAGCATATATAACTGTGGGTGTGTCTTAATATCTCAGATGCTGATGTATTTATTTGTAATCATCTTTGACATAGAAATGATATTCATTGGAACCCTTAGTAAAATGCCTAAGAAGTGAATCTATTCATTTATTTAGAATCATCATAATAGCAATTATTGGCAGATATTTATTTGATGTTTAACACTTGGAGTGATTTGTTAAATTCAGTGCTGTTAAATGGGCACTGAAAGTATTTTTATTCATTTAATAATTTCATAATATTTAGTAAATATTAACTTGGTTTTCACATTTATGTAGCCGATGTGACATTTGTGGTAAATTACTTTTCCAGGGAGTTGACAATAATTATAGGCTATGTTGAATAATTTATTAGCAAAAGGAATCCTTATTTGAGGAAATTTGTGTGGGGCAGCGCAGTCTCTACTGAGAAACTCAACCCAGAGACTATGTCTTCCTTGTATATGTCATCAAAATTATTGGATATTGTATCATTCATATATATATTTATTAGATTAGAATGGTATATGTGGCTGCTGTCAGAAAAGTGGCATACATATTACAGGTGTTTAATGAGCATCTTTAGTACTATAGTACTGTTGTTATAAGTATGATTTATAAGCATATGCTAGTGTATTTTTTAGCACTGCAAATTATTCACTATTATGTGATAATGAGTACACTACATAAGTCAAACATAGTAACATTCTGCAATGACACAGATTGTCTGTATTTTGAACCAGTTAGTAGGTTTGACAAATAATATTAAATTGCTATGCTTTAGTCAATGTTACCCGTTTTTGAGGAAAGTGCAAGTTATAAAACACTGAGTTTTTAAAGGGAAGCATTAGAAAAAATAACATTAATTAGATGCGTTTAAAGCGTCTGGCTGAGAATGTTGTTTTTTTTTCCCAAAGTATTCAAATAAATGAAAGCAGGTTTTTCTGATGGCACTCCTTCAGTTAACCTAGGGTTGTATCTCTTACTGGTACTGATGAAGTGATGATTGTGCCGGGGGGCCAAGATCACTAAAGATCTGATAAGCAAATAAGATTGTTAACACCACTTATTGTGTCTTAGTGCCTGTCTCTAAATATACAAAGAACTGGCTATTTGGGTGTCATTGGAGGGCTATAGCAAATCAGTCTTTTCTTGGAACTCAAGTTCGAATGACTTTCTTTTGAGGTCTTTCCAAGAGAGTGATTTCATACATTTGGTACTTTTTATATATACCTTTATGTATTCATCTCCCTTCTGCATCAGAATAGTTCTTAGTTTAATTACTGATGATCTCCAGCCATCGTATATTTAGTCTTTGTTATGTGCTCTGAAATACAGAAAATAAATAGATTAAAATCGTTTTCTAAAAGTGTTTTTTTCAAACAATTCTCCAAGAAAACAAGAGTTGAGAGTATTGGGTCTGGAATTAAATGACTTTAATTCTTGCTGTGCTGTTTTTTTTAAGATGTGACTTTTGACACATTTTGCCACGTTTATGAGAATTTGTTCCTTCCTCATTAAAATGAAATTAATAACAGCATCTACCTCATAGAGATAAATAAATTATATATCTTAATTCTTACTACATGTATTAAGCTCTACTATGTGCCAACAAATTGACTAGGCCCTGGAGACTATAGAAGAGGAGAAAACAAAGAACTAACCTCATTGTGTGCAGAAAAAGCAAAACTCAGCATCTTTTTTTCTATTTTCTTACACAACAACAATTAGCATAGGCTTCTGTGGCCAAACGTTGGGAGAAGTTTTTCCCACATATAAAGTAGTGGACACCAGTTGCTTTTAAATTCAATTTTGATGCTGTCTACCTGGAGACAGCATCAGATCTCACAGATTGAGTGCTCAGTCTTCAAGACTGCGCTGCTTCAGACACCAGACATCAGTCCAGACCTCTAGAACTTCTAGCCAACCCAGCTTCAAGTTGGGGTTCCCATGAACCCCTCTTTGGGTTTAATTAATTTGCTGGAGTGGATCACAGAACTCAGATAAACACATTTACTGGTTTATTGTAAAGAATATTACAAAGGAATTAGATAAGGAAATTCACAGGGCAAGGTACATGGGAAGGGACACAGAGCTTCCATGCCCTCTCTAGGAACCTCCATGTGTTCCGCTCTTCGGAATCTCTCCTAAGACAGTCTTTCTGGGTTTTTACAAGGGCTTTATTATGTAGACACGATTGATTAAGCCATCAGCCATTGGCCATTAACCTAACCTTTAGCCAATATCTCATCCTTGAAAGCCAGGGGTGAGGTTGAAAGTTCTAACCGTCTAATCATGTCTTGGTCTTTCTGGTGACAAGTCCCATTCTGAAGCTACCTAAGGGCTACCAGGCATCATTCTATCAGTAGCTTATAAAAAGACATCACTTCAAAGTTAAGGAGCTGCATGCCAGGAAATGGGGACAAATGCATTTTATAATACTAGACTCCTGGAGACAATCATTTATCAGATAATCACACAAACGTAGACTTAAAATTATGACACATGCTATGAAGGAGAGATTCCTGGTATTTTTCATGCATATGTGAGAGGGATTGGATTTGAGAGAACAAGTAGACCAGACTGAGATCTCCCGAGCAAGCAATGTCTAAGGTCATATCTAAAGAAATTAAAAGTTAAATAGGAAAATGCAAGAACCCTTCACAACAATTATCCAGCCCAACATGTCAGTGATGCTGAGGTTGAGAAACCTTTATGTATACATAGTAGTAAGGAGGTGAAATTTAAGTTTCTCATAAGGATAGTTTAAAAGCCATGTTTTTAGCAAACTATCACAAGAACAGAAAACCAAACACCGCATGTTCTCACTCATAGGTGGGAACTGAACAATGAGATCACTTGGACTCGGGAAGGGGAACATCACACACCGGGGCCTATCATGAGGAGGGGGGTAGGGGGAGGGATTGCATTGGGAGTTATACCTGATGTAAATGACGAGTTGATGGGTGCTGACGAGTTGATGGGTGCAGCACAGCAACATGGTACAAGTATACATATGTAACAAACCTGCACGTTATGCACATGTACCCTAGAACTTAAAGTATAATAATAATATAAAAAAAGAATAATAAAAGCCATGTTTTTCCTTAGGAATGATAGGGCGCCATTGAAGCAAAAGGTGGAGGGGTAGGAAAAGTGGTGGTGGTGACTTGTTGGATTTTCATTTTGAAATAATCCATTTTGATTGTGGCATGGAGAACTAGTTAGAAAGAAACAGGCCAACGGGATGCAAGAGGCTGAGTGAGTAGGTTATTATAGCGGAAACAAAGCAGGTAACAGTAGATTCAATTAGGGTGGCAATGGAATATATGTAAAGCTGGTGTATACATAAGGCCTAATACATGTTAAACATAATGCAATTTATTTTATATTCATTATTGTTAGATGATGGACAGCTTGATTTATTTGAGGTTACTTGGGCCCAATAAGCTTGTTATATTTCAATATACTTGGAAAATCATCAGGCTAATTCTATGGAGAGTTATTGAATTGAAAGTCTAGGAGAACCTGATTTTTATGTTTTTCTCTAAACATTTGCATGAACTTGAATAAATTACTTAAGCTGTTATTGTCTACAGTTTATCTGTGGCATTAGAAAAATGAAATAATTATTTAAATCCTCATTTGACTCACATTTTAAATATGTTAAATCAATTACTTGCTGCACATTCAATATTGTGGAGCTAGATGAGACACCACCTTTGCTCTCAAGGTCCAATAAACTAGAAGATAAGATCAGACAGGTATGAAATGACTATAACCCATTTTAAAAAGAGGCATGAAATAAAAATTTTGAGAGTGCATAATAATTCCTGAAAGGTAACATCTTATTATTAGAGCAAGATATTTAAAATAAATTGAAATTAGCCATATCATAAAAGTTTAATTCTTTATGCTTGTGCTCTAAAGATAAGGGTAGTGATTTTCATATAATTTTTGTTCCAATTTATTTGAAAGATCTAGTGAATGAAATAGATTACTGCTGATGCCTATCACCCAATCTATATATATCATTCTATCTCTATTATGCTGATGAACTGAATCAAAAACACATTACAACTTATGTAAAGTAATGTAATGTAGCTAGAAAGTGATGGAACTGGAATAATTATTAAACCCAAACTCATAAGTGATGTGCCACTCACCTCTTTGAAAAAGTGTAAGTGAAAATGTGAATTAAGTATAAGTTTAGCATTTCTTTGCCATACGTTTTTTATTAACACTTATGAATGAATTTGACCCATATTAAATGGTCAGTATTAAATTATTTGTGTTCTAATATTTTATTTGTTTCAAAATAATATTTAAGTATGTTTTACATTTACCAGAAGAGGGAATTACATAATCTTTAGCATGTGTGCAGTTTTCTCTGAGAATGACTTTGCATCAATAGGCTCTGACTTAAGAGGATGTCATTTTCATCAAAACGCTATTTAAATACTTTTACAATACGATGTAACTTGCTCTAGGAGTGTTATATATTAAAAGCAAGCACATGAAGAGGATTCTGGAAAGATGAAGTGTAGGAAGGACCTAAAATATGCTTTCAGAACTAGAGAATAATTACACTGTCAGAATCTGTTACTACTTTGGAATTCTGATGTCTATTAAAGACTTGCAGTTTCTGGAACGAGGCTTGAATGGTAAACTGTAGTTAATTTCAGTCAATTGCTGGTCTTAGCACAATAGCAGCTACCCATCCTGAACCCCTCAACCAATGGCAGGCACCTGTATGTTCCTGAAGCAGTTTGCATAGAGTTATAGGGAGCCAGAGTGGCAAAAAGGATTCTATCCTCCAAATATAAGAGATTTGTGCTCAGATTGGTGATTATTCCTTCTGATTACAGCAGTACAGTTAAAGAGACAGTGGCCATTTTTTTTGCACTTGCCCCCATTGTTGAAAGCTCTTCCCCACTAGCTGAAGTGACTTTCACAGAATTAAAAGGGCCAGTGTCCCACCACTTATTTTTCTCTTTTTAGAACTTTTAGAATCCAGGTATTAAAGACTAGCATCTTCAAAAACATCCTCAAATATGGGGAAAATTACAGAGTTACTTTGCATGCCCAGGAGAAGTCACAGGTTCAGAAATGACTTCTGAAAACATTAAGTTTACACCTCAGACTAATTCACTAAAAGGGAAGAGTCTATAAGAATTAAAAATAAATAATAAATAAAAACACCAGTAAAACCTGAGGAAGTGGGGAGAATCTCAAGGAATGCAGAAAAACAAATATATGACCTTTTCAAAAGAACAAATAAACTGTTCTTGAAAACAAAGTGATGACAGATCCACTAGACAAAGATTTTAAAACAGTGGTCTTCAAGATGCTCAGAGTACTAAAGGAAGACGTGGAGAAAATCAAGAAAACAATGCATAAACAAAATGAAAATATTAATAAACTAGAAAAACCTAAAAAGAAATAAAAAATTAATATTTTAGAGTTGAAAACTACAGTAACTGGAATACAAAGTTATTTGAGAGTTTTAAAAGCAGACTTGAGCAGGCCGAATAAAAAATCCACAAACTAGAAGACAGGACGGTGGAAATTATTGAGTCTGAGGAATAGAAAAAGACGGAGGATAAGTGAAAAAAATTTAAGGACTATGAGGAAAACCATCAAGCAGAGGAATATATGCACTGTGAGAGTCCCAGATGAAAAGGGATAGAGTGGACAGAAATTATATTTAAGGAAATGATGCTGAATTCTCAGATTTATTGAAAATTATGAATATAAAGATCCGAGAAGCTCAGTGGCTCCAAGTATGATAAAAGATTCTCACTTTAAGACATGTTACAATCTAAACCTTTGGAAGACAAAGACAAAGAGAGACTATTGAAAGCCAAAAGACATGTAACTCTTCACATGCAAAGGATCCTCAATAACATTACAGAAGATTTCTCTTCAGAAACTTTGGAAACCACAGTGCATTGAGCAGATGTATTTAAAGTAGCAAACATTAAAAATACTGGCAACCAAGAATCCTATATCCAATAAACTGTCCATCGATAGTCTAGGAGAAATTAAGACATTCTCAGATAAAGAAAAGCTGGATAAGGTGAATAATTTTATTACCACTAGGACTGCTCTGCAGGAAATGCTCAAGGGATTCTAACAAGGTGAAATAAAAGAAAACTGGATGGTAACTTAAAGCCATAAGAAGAAATAAAGATATCAGTAAAGATAAATGTGAACAATTATGAAAGCTAGTATTATGTTAACAATGTTTTATATCTCTACTGTTTGTTTTCTACATGATTTAAGACAAAAAGACATTAACAAATTTATTAGTCTAAAGCTGTTGTTATTGTAACTTAGTGTTGTAACTTACATTTTGTTTTCCTCAGAAGAGACTAATGTGTTAAAAATAATTTGTTTTTGGATATACAGTGTATAGAGATAAAGTTCTGTGTCATCAACAATTGAAATAATTGGAGACAGAGGCATCAAAACAACCGAGTTTTGTATATTATTGAAGTTAAGCTGATAAAAAATTCTAATTAGAGTGCTGTAACTTTAAAGTGTTAAATATAATCCCCATGGTAACCACAAAGAAAATAGCTAAATAATATCACATGAAAGAAAATGAGATATGAATTTAAATGTCTCACTTCAAAAAATCAACACAAAAGATAGAGTAATACAAGAAAGCAATGGCCCAAAAGCTATAAGACATATAGAAAACAAAATCGTAGAAGTTAGAAATTAATCCTTTCTTATCAGTAATTACTTAAATGTACATGGTTTAAAAATGATGCAACTGTATGCTATGTACAGGAGACTCACTCTATATCCAAAGACACAAATAGATTGAAAGTGAAAGGTGGAAAATACTCCATGCAAATGATACCAGGGATAGTTAAACTAATATCAGACAAAATAGACTCTTAAAAAAAAGGTTCCACTAGAAAAGAACATTATGTGCTACTAAAATGTCCAATACCAGAAAAATATTTAATAACTATAAACATTTATGTACCTAATAGCAGACCATCAAAACATATGAGGCAAAAGTTGACAGAACTTAAGGGGCAAACAGACAGTTGTAGAAAAATCATTGAAGACTTCAGTAATACGGAGAATAATAATATGGAGAAAAATCTGAGAGAAGTCAAGTAAGGAATTAGGGGGCATGAACAGTGCAATAAACTGAATAGAGATATATGGAACGCTCTACTGAACAAAAGCAGAATGCATATTCTTCTCAAGGGTACATTGGACTTTTTCAAGTATAGACCATATGTTTGCCCACAAATTAAGTCTTGATATATTTTATAATAGATACTATATAAAGTATATTATCCAACCACAATGGCAGGAAATTAGAAATCAGTAACAGAAGAGAAACAGAAAAATTCACGTATTTGTGGAAATTAAGCAAGAAACTCTGAACAACCAAAGGCCCAATGATAATCACAAGGGATATAAAAAATATTTGGAGATGAATGGAAATAGAAACATATAGAAAAACTTACAGAACACACCAAAATCAGTGTTAAACAGGTTATTTAGTTATAAATGTTTACATTAAAAGACAAAAGATCTCAAGTCAATCAACAAACTTTATAACTTAAAGAACAATAAAAATGAGAAGAAACTAAACCCAAAAGTAACAGAAGGGAAGCAATAGTAAAGACTAAAACAGAGATAAACAAAATTAAAAAATAATAAAATTGACATACAACTTAGGTTCTTTGGAAGGATCAACACAATTGGCAAACAGCTGGATGAACTACAAAAAACACTCAAATTTCTAAAATCAGAATTGAAAGTGGGGACAGAACTACCCATTCTACAGATATAAAAAGGATTATAAGTGAGTAGTACATGCAACTGTAAACTAAAAATTGAATTACCTTAGTGAAATGGACAACTTCCTAGAAAGACAAAAATCACAAAGAAGTAGAAAATTTGAATAGACCTGTAACTAATAAGAAGATTGAGTTGGTAACCACATAATCTCCTGACAAAGAAAAGCCCCAGATTTGATGGCTTCACCAGTGGATTCTACCCAAAATTGAAAGGATAACTAACACCAATTCTTCTCGAACTTTAACAAATGTCAAAGAGGAGGTGAAAACTTCCTAAATCAGCCTATGTGGCAAGCATTACCCGGATACCAAAACAAGACAAAAATACAAGACACAAAAACTAGAGACTAGCATTCCTTATGAACATTGATATAAAACTCCGCAACAAAATGCTAGCAAATTAAAAAGCATATTAAAAAGATTACAAACCATGGCCGGTGATATTTATTCCTGGACACAAGGATGTTTCAACACATAAAAGTCAATCGAGGTAAGACACCACCTAAAGAGAATGAAGGCAGAAAAACACATGATCATCTCAACTGATGCAGAAACAAACATTTGGCAAGATTTCACACACTGTCATGATAAAAACACTCAACAAAGAGTAGAGAGAAACTTCCTTAACATAATAAAAGCTATCTAGAAAAACAGCAAACATCAATTTGATGGTTGAAGACTAAACACTTTTACTTTTAGGTCAGGAACAAGACCTGATAGTGCCTTTTGATACACAGTTTTGAAAATATTTTCACAAAATACAGTTTGTCTGTGTTTTCTTTTGTTGTCTGTCCCTTTAGTATCATATTCAAGAAATCATTACCAAATCCAATGTCATGAAGTTTTTGCCCTATGTTTTCTTAAAAATATATAGTTTTAGGTTTCATATTTGGGTCTTTCATTAATTTTCAGTTAATTTTGTTATATATAGTGTTAAGGGTTCAATTTCATTCTTTTGCATGTGGATATCCAGGGTTTCTTTTACACCACTTGTTAAAAACTTTGTATTCTATTCCATTGGTCTACATGCCTGTGTCTATTACAGTACTACACTACTGATTGCTGTATATTTATAGCAAAGTTTTAAAATCAGAAAGTATGAGCCCTCCCACTTTGTTCTGCTTTTTCAAGCTTCTTTTTGGCTATGTGAGCTCTCATGAGATTCCATTCTAATATTATTCAACCTAATATTAGAAATTCTAACCAGAGAAATATGTAAAAATAAATGACAAATTGGAAAAGAAGAAGCAAAATTATCTTTTTGCAGATAATATGATCTTAAATATAGAAAACCCTAAAGATTCCACAAAAATATGGTTAAAATTAATAAACCTATTCAGCAAAGTAACAGAATATTAGTCAACACAAAAAATCAGTTGTATGTTATACATTAGAAATAAACACTTTGTAAAGAAAGTTACAAAAGCAGTTTACAATAGCATCAGAAAGCATGAAATAGAAATTAACCAAGGTGGTGATAAATTTGAACAATGAAAGAAAATAAAAAAAACAAAAACAAAAACAAAACATTTCTTAAAGGAAAGACATTCTGTGCCCATGGACTGGAATGTTTAATATTGTGAAGATGGCAGTATTACCCCCAAATGATCTACAGATTCAGTGCAGTCCTTATCCAAATCCCAATGACTTTTTCTTGCATAAATAGAATAAAAAATCCTAAAATTTATAGAGAATCTCCTGGAACCCCAAACAGCACAATCAAGCTTGAAAAAGAACAAAGTGGAAGGGTTCACACTTTCTGGTTTCAAAACTTAATTTAAAGCTACAGTAATCAATATTGTGGTACTCTCAAAAACAGGCACATAGACAAATGGAATCTAATAACAGAATTTTTAAAAACTTTTAAAATTCAGAAAGTAGAATGACTGTTGTCAGAAAATGGGTCGAATGAGGAATAGTTTTATAATGGGTATAGTTTTAGTTATGCAAGATGAAAAGAGTTGTGGAGACAAATGATGATGATAGTAGCACAAGCGTATGAGTATACTAAACACTAAATAGTATAGTTAAAAATAGATAGTAAATTTTACTAAAATAAAAAGGAACACAAATTACATGGAATTTTTGTGAATGCATAATTGCCTGTGGGTTTCATTTTTTCTTGCACCTCTGTGTATTTTTTCTATTTAGTACAATTATTTGCTTATATTTAGGTGTTCTTCACAAAAGTGTAAATTCCTTAAGGTCAAATCCTAATTATTATTCCGATTGGATAGAGTGTAATTGAATGTCACATTGTTAAAGATTTAAAATATGTCTATGAGAAGAGTCAATTCTGGATAATATAGAATGATATTTTAAGGAGATAATAAAAGTATCGCTGCCTGGAAGTAAATCTATTGCATACATTAAATTAATAATTGAATGAGGTGAATTTTTGAAAGTGTTTTCCAAATGCTCACCAGTATTAAAACATTGTCATAAAGTGGAAGCGATATATAACAAAATCTTCGACAGTATCCCAAAATCAATATGTTATGTCCAGTGGTCTCATAACCCCTATGCATTGGTCCTGAAAGAGCTTAGAGTCTAGTGCAAGCAAGTACATTTTGTAATGACACCTTTCAGGATTTATTTTTCTTTTTTCTTTTCTTTTTTTTTTTTTTTTTACAAGAAGTGAAATCATAAATATTTTTATAATGGCCTAAAAAGCAATTTTTAAATGACATGTAAGTTATTTTCGTCGGACTTTGCATTGAATATCTTGCTCATCTAAAGTCTTTCTGCACGGTTTGTAGAAGAGTTTTGCAGCAAGCTGTCGCTGAAAAACTCCTCAGGGACCCCGATATGAGCTGGCCTTTAAATATGGCGCTGAAACTGCCGTGCTGATTGATTTAGGTCGGTGCATCTTAAACTAGTGGTCAAATCAATCACCTGGGGATCTTGCTAAAGTGCAGTCTCTGATTCAGTAGGTCTAGTGTAGAGCCTGAGATTCGGCATTGCTAAAAGGCTCTGCAGTACCCATTTTGAGTAGCAAGTGTTAACTGTGAAAGAAATTACGCAAGTGTGAGGAGGCGAGAGACACTGGGGATTATTGCACATGCTGGTTGGAGTGATAACTGGGGTAAGCTATATTCATTATGTATAGAACAGAATGCTAAAACTAAGAGTTGTTGTGAATGGAAGGCATTTCAGTTGAAGAGGATATTTCCTGTGGGACTAGCTGTTGATAGGACTCCTGCCAAAACAAGTTATCACTGTTGAGGGAAGCGTCTACAAGGAATGTAGGAGATACTATTAATGGGAGCTGACAGAGAAGCCTACAGGCAGCAGCCCTTCGAAGGAATCTGATTGCATGAAGATAACATTCTGAATCACCAAGGCACCCTGAGTTCCTTTTCACGTCTTTTTTCAGGGTAGTGTGGTGCTTCTTCCACGTGCTATAGGATGAGAAGGAAAAGTAACGTTTTCTTACCGGGAAACATATTTAGATTAAATAATCAAAATTTAGGTTCAGGATCTGATTCAGTTATACATGTCTGATTTTAATACGAGGATATGGGCCAAATGAAAGTGTCACTTATCATTTTATTAAATATTAAGGAATAATTAATTGACAATACTGTCTCAAACATGTATCTAAATTGAATACAAATTTTAGACTTCCAACTTTAGCATCTGACAATTAACTCGAAAGTTAGGCAAAAAGATCGCACCTTGGTATTCTACCTTTTGAAATACTACACATATTTGTTTTTCTTGATCTAATACACAAGGCAAAGTAGTGACAAAATCTACTTCTTTGCACTTAGAATACCTGTCTCAGTTCTTTAGAGTTTCTCAGTTGGTGATTACACAATTGGTCTTTAGATACGTTTCTTGTTGTTACGTACATCTTTCTGTGCTGTGAAGAGCTATTCGCATGCCTGACCCTCTCCCACTGTCAGTGTTTCAAGTAATTTTGGGGCACCACAAATCGTCCCACTGCATTTCCATACACTGTGAGTGCTGACACCCAGTGAAAACTGCTCTCCAGTTAATATAAAATTTCTGTGTAGTTTCAGGTGTTTTAATTGATAAATGCCTTCATTATCCCAAATATTGTGTGAATGTTTTAGGACAATGGTTTCTGAAATCAGGCTTTTGAGTTTTCAATCATGGATGAATAACTCTTTTAGTTGGACAGTTTGCATTCGCTTTTATTTGCTCAATTTTTAAATCTTCAAAATATAAAGTAAAAAAGTACCTCATATTATTTTTTACTTATTACTTTGAAATAATTTTATATTTACAGAAAAGTTGCAAAGTTAGTAAAGAGAATTCGTGTATACCCTTCACCTAGCTGCTCCTAATGATAGCAATTTACAAAACCAAAACACATTTAGCAAAATTAAATAGGTACTACACTATTGACCAAGTGACATGCCTTATTTGACTTTCACTTTTCCCTCTGAGGGTCTCTTTTTTTCTAGGATATAAATCAATACCCCATGTTGTGTTTAGTTGTGTCTCAGTCTTCTCCAATTGATGGCATAATCTCCAGTTTTTTTCTTGTCTTTTTATGGCTTGACTCATTTTATGAATACTGTTCAGTTATTTTGTAAAATATGTCTCTGAGTTTGGGTTTTCCTGATGTTTTCTGTTGATTATATTGAGTTGATGTTCTTTGCTTTTATTTATTTAGTTATTGTTGGGGTGAGGATGGGAGAATATCACAGAAGTGTTACCTTTTCGGTGTATCATATTAGAAATTACAAAATACGGATGTTTTATGACTGGTGACATTAAGCGTCATTACTTCCTTACAGTTTTGTTGGCTACATTTCTGTACTATAAAATTACTATTTTTGTCCTTGTATAATTAATAAATGTCTTGAGATAGATAATTTGAGACTACTCAAATATCTTGCTTCTCCTCAAACTTCTGTTTACTCACATTAGCATCTATCAATGAATCTTGTCTGCATTAATGATTACTTAATTACGATTTTTGTATCTTCCTTTTGCCTTCTATATGTATTAGAATTCTTTTGCAGGAAGACTCATCTCTTCTATTACGTATTTGAGTTATAACCAACTCAGGGACATTTATTTTATGAGTTATAATCCAATACTGTCATTATTTATTTTGCTGATCAGTGTGTGCCAGGTTTGACCAATGGAATCTCTGTCAACTTGGCCCCTATGTCTTTTTGGCATTTACTTACCTTTTATGAGCGCTTAATTTCGAGGCTCATCTCGTATTTTCCTAACCCTAGGTCTTGAACAACCACTTCTCCAAGAAGGTCAAGCTTAATGGTGTTTGTTTGTTTGTTTGTTTGTTTTGAATTGGAGAATGATAACTATAAACCAAGAGCTCTGTGTTTGGTGTCTTCATTGCTTCTGGGCTATCATTGCTCCTAGGCCCTTTCAGCAGACAGAGCCGCAAAATAGATTATAGGTAGGTATGTAGGTAGACATATAGATAGATAAAGATACCAATCCATATGTTGCTAGATAGAGATACTAATCCACATGTTGCTACACAGCTGTATTTATTTCCTTATCTATGTATTTCTCTGTTTTTTAAAGCCAAGAGTTCATACCAACAACTCTACTTATAATCCACCAAAATAGTGTTTCTTTTGACTTTCCCTTTTTAAAATTTGTTTCTTCACTATTGAGACACCTAGCTCTCATTATCTACAATACATTCACCTATTTGATTAATCCTAATGTACATGTGGTTTCAGAATCACCTACACATAACCCTGTGAGAAACAACTTTACTCACTAGAGCTCAATATTTATTTATAGTCATTTTTGTCTTTGACATTATGATATCCAGTGAAAAGTACTGCTTCCTGAATTTATTTAGGTTAGTTCACTCTTTTCCTAAATATGCGTGTGCTTATGTTTTTCATTTGTAATATAGCTAGTTTCATTTAAAAAATATTTGTATTTAATTTTTTATTCCCCATGCATTGTGGTTGATTTTATTTATTCATCTTTCAAGTATGTGAACCAGTAATATAGTTCTAAAAGTCAAAACTATACAAATACATTGTATTAGTCTATTCTCACCTTACTAGAAAGAAATGGCTGAGACTGGGTAATTTAGAAGAAAGGAGGTTTAATTGACTCATGGTTCTACAGACCCCACTGAAAGCATCTGCTTCTGGGAGGCCTCACAAGGCTTACAATCATGGCCGAAGGCAAAGCAGGAACAGGCATGTGACATGGAAAAAGCAAAAACAAGAGAGAGTGTGGTTGGGAGGGAGGTGCCACACACTTTTAAACCACCAGATCTTATGAGAACTCAGTCACTATCACAAAGACAGCACCATGCCACGAGGGATCCACCTTCATGATCCAAACACTTCCCAACAGGTCCTACGTCCAGCATTGGGGATGAAAATTCAACATGAGATTTGGGTGAGGACAAATATTCAAATTATATCCCATATATATTCAGAAAAGTGTGATACGTTTTCTTTTCTTTCCAACTATCCTATATTCATTTCTCCCTTTCTTTTCATTCTTCTCATATATCTCCACCCCCTCAATAGGTAACCAATCTCATTAAAGTCTGATTTATTCTCCCTGTGTTTCTTTGGTACAAATGATCAGATACATGTATGTTTTCTTAAGTCCTCTGCTTTCTTCTTCTAAATTTTAATACCTTTATTAGTACTATATGATCTACATGTCGTGAACTTTTCCTCTCCAAATACTATTTATTTATTTTTAATTTTTTGAAATGGAGTTACACTGTTTTGCCCAGGCTAGAGTGCAATGGCACGATCCTGGTTCACTGCAACCTCTGCCTCCCAGGTTCAGGTGATTCTCCTGCCTCAGACTCCCGAGTAGCTGGGATTATCGGCGTGCACCACCACACCCAACTAATTTTGTATCTTTAGTAGAGACAGGGTTTCACCGTGTTCCTCAGGCTGATCTCAAACTCCTGACCTCAGGTGATCTGCCTGCCTCAGCTTCCCAAAGTGCTGGGATTACAGGCGTTAGCCACCGCGTCTGGCCTACCTCTGCAAATTCCATACAATTCAGTAGGTTTTGGTGTATTCACAGAGTTGTGCAAGCATCACCATGATGTAATTATAACACTTTCCTCTTCCCCCAGAATGGCCTTAGCCTTGTAGCCATTTAACAGTCACTCCCTATCCCTTCCCCTCCAACTCTAGGTAACTACAAATCTACTTTAGGTCTGTAAATTTGATTAATTTGGACACTTCACATAAATTGAACCATAAACATATGTAAACTCCTTTTTTACATGAGAGGTAGCATACTGCAAACATTCTTTTGTACCTTACTTTTTTCACTTAATAGTATATCCTACACATGAACTCAGATCAGTCCATAGAGCCTGCCCTCATTCTTGTTTAACATTGCCAAAAACTCTATTGTGTAGATGTGCCATAATTTGTTCAACCACTTTCCTAAGTATGGTCATTTGCGTTGCCTCTAATATTTTTTGATTGCAAATAAAACACAAATCATCTTATGCATATATATTTCCATATTATTGGGATATACTTTTAAGGTAGATTACCAGAAGTGGGATTCCAGGTCAGAAAGCCAGAATGGAGATCGATCGATCTACCTATCTATCTATCTATCTATCTATCTATCTATCTATCTATCTATCTATCTATCTTTCTTTCTTTCTTTCTTTCTTTCTAATCTATTATCTATTGAGAGGCGAGAGAAGTGTGTATGTCTCTCTCTCTCTCTCTGTGTGTGTGTGTGTGTATGCATGTATGCATGCAAAATGTCCCTTCAACACTTTTAGACTGATGATCATTTCTACCAGCCATATGTGAGAGGGCTTGTTTCTCCAGACTCAGCAACTAGGACACTTTAAATTTTTGCCTGTATAATAAATAGAAAACAGTATCTTAGTTATGTTTTAAATAACATTTCCCTAACCATGATTTTTTACTTTTTTACCTGTTTGAAGTTCATTTTAAAATATTAATTTATAAATTGTCGGATTGTGTTTGGTTTTCCATTTTTTTCTCTCTAAGCTTTACTACTCTGTCCCTTAGCTCTTAGGAATTCCTTATATAGTGGGGATATTATCCCTTCAACCATGGTATATGTTACAGATATTTTCTCCCTGTTACTCAGTTATCTTCTGACTGCTCTTACGGTGTTTTTGGCATGCACTTTTAAAAGATGTATGTAATCAGATATATTAATCTTCTATTTGATTGTTTCTGTGTTTGAGTTATCCTTAGGAACACTTTTCCTACACCAACTTCAAAGACAAATCTACCTATCTCTTCTCCTAGCACTTGCATGATTTCATTTTTACATTTATATGCCTAATCCATTTGAAGTTTATTGTTGTGTGTGATGTTAGATGTATATCTAACTTTATCATTTCTAAATGGCCACCCAGTTGCTCCAGCACACTTCATTAAAAGCTCCTCTTTACCTTAGTGATTTGAGGTGTCACTTATCCTTTATACAAAAGAACATATGCACATGAGTCTATTTACAGACTTCCCATTCTATTTCACTGGTCTGTTTATTTCTGTAACAATCCCACACTAATTTTATTATATATATTGATTTGTTTTTACCTTTTAGGGCAAATTTCCCTTCACGGATTTCTTTTCCAGTGTTTTCTCAGCTATTCTTACCTGTTTTTATATATGAACTTTACTATCTACTTTTTTATCTCCCTAATATAGATTATTGGTATTTTACTGGTATTGGTTTTAATTCATTAAATTAATTAAATGTTAACTTCATCTATCTAATGGACAAGAAGAGGCACAATTAGGAAATGACTATAAAATATTTTCAGTGAAGATTTTTTCCTGAACTAAATACAGTTTGTTAGAAGTGTTTAACCTCAGCAGGATTAATGTAACACATTTCCTGTGTTGGCTTCATTACAATAATAAAGTCTTCTCAGTTCCTAAAGTCCAGATTTGTTTTACTTTTTCAAGCTCTACTCCCCAAAATGAGATTCACCTACTGGCAAAGCAGACCAATCAACCTTTCTGAACCAACATATTAGAAATCCTGCCACCATACCTTGGATCTTATTATCTGACATAAAATATCTGAAAGTACATTAAGGTCAGCCAGATTTTAAGGAAATGGCCATTCCCCAAATCCTTACTGCGAATGTCATCCTAGATAGCAACTGGAAGGTCAGTATCCTTTTGGAGTAGTGTCTGTTCACAAAGATTCATTGAAAACAATTATTTTTTGTGTCACTTCATTAATGTGTAAATAACCAAGTAAACATAAGAAATATTTCTAGTAATTTATGTTAAGTTAAATCATGTTGACACTCAGAATGTCAAACCAAGAGAAAATAATTTAAGGAGACAGTTCTGTATTTAAAGCTCTGTGTATTTAAGAGTCACTCTTTTTAAGAACTGACAGAATTTTTGGAAACCATTTAGAAACAATTGGAAAGTAGATTTTTGAATGAAAGTAGTCTTGTGACATTTTTGAACATTGTTAAAGATGAGATCATTCTCACTTTTGCCCAAACTGAAAAATCTATAGGGGTTAGCATGCTGCTTAAATTCTGAATTTTGACTAAGAACATAAAGCAGGTAATATTTTCAGTTTCCCTCCCAAGATTCTTTCTTCTGTTACCACCTTCAATCATTTTCTTACTAGGAGACTGATAAGAAGACTGACAATTTGGGCTTCTTTTTCTTCTCCCTGCAGGCAGACTTCATGTCAATTTTTTATCTTTGGAATCTAACTTATTTATAAGTAATGTGTCATGAGAAACTTACTACCCAAACAAGAAAAATATAAAATAAACAAAAATGTCATGTCATTCAAATTCTCATTTATGGGAAATTGGCTATTTCAATTGCAGATATTACACAAAGTATTAAGGAAGTTTTTTTCCTTGAAAGAAATGATTGGCCTGGTGAGGTGGCTCACGCCTGTAATCCCAGCACTTTGGGAGGCCGAGGCAGGCGGATCACGAGGTCAGGAGATCGAGACCATCCTGGCTAACACAATGAAACCCCATCTCTACTAAAAACACAAAACAGTAGCCGGGCATGGGCGCCTGTAGTCCCAGCTACTCAGGAGGCTGAGGCAGGAGAATGGTGTGAACCCGGGAGGTGGAGCTTGCACTGAGTTGATATCACGCCACTGCACTCCAGCCTGGGTGACAGAGCGACACTCTGTCTCAAAAAAACAAACAAACAAAAAGTTGATTTTAAATAAACTTTAGAGTGCATAATGTATCTTAATGTTAGGCAGAGCTTCACACATAGGCTACTCACAATGAAGATGAATAGAAAATTTTTATGTTTACAAACCATCTTTAAAGCTAAAACCACTGATAAAAAATATATGCATGTCCAGGATGTATATAATGTATATAATCACTGAGAATCATTACTTTTTAAAATTTTTTTAGAGGCCCAGTCTTGCTCTGTCACCCATGCTAGAGTGTGGTGGTACCATCTCATCTAGGCTCACTGCAGTCTCTGCGTCCTGGGTTCAAGCGATTCTCGTGCCTTAGCTCCCAAGTGGCTGGGATTACAGGCATGTGCTGCCACACCCAGCTAATTTTTGTATTTTTAGTAGAGACTGGGTTTCACTAAGTTGGCCAGGCTGGTCTCAAACTCCTGATCTCAAGTGATCCACCTGCCTCAGCCTCCCAAAGTGCTGGGACTCCAGGAGTGAGACACCACACCCAGTCCATTATTATTCTTTTTATACAAAATGTTCCATGCTTCCTGCCTTTTGAATTAATGATTCATTTTTAACAATATTTTGTTTCAAAGCAAAATTGAACACAAAGAGTTCCAACATATACCCTATCTCCCTACCCCCACATACAACCTCTCCCTTTATCAGCATCCCACACCAGAGTTGTATATTTGCTACAATCAGTGAATATGCCATGGAACATCATTATCACCCAAAGTAAAGTTGTTATGTTTACAAACCATCTTTAAAGCTAAAACTACTTAAAAAATATATACATGTACAGGATGTATATATTCACTGAGAATTATTACTTTTATTTTTATTTTTTTGTTTTTTGAGACCGAGTCTTGCTCTGTCACCCAGACTGGTGTTTGCATTAAGATTCACTCTTAGCATTGCACATTCCATGGGCTTGGACAAGTGTATCATGACATGTATGCACCGTTATGATATCACACAGAATAATTTTACTGTCCTGGAAATCCACTGTGCCCTTCCTGTTAATTCTTTCCTCCCCTCAGCCCCTGACAGCCACTAATCTTTTTCCATAGTTTTGCTTTTCCCAGAATGTCATATAGTTGAAATCATACAGTATGTAGTATTTTTCAGATTGGCTTCTTTAACTTAGTAGAAGTTGTCTCCATTTCATTTCATGGCTTGATAGCTTATTTCTTTTTAGTGTTGAATAACATTCCATTGTTTGGATGTGTCCCTCATCTACTGAAGGACATCTTGATTATTTCCAAGTTTTGGCAAATATGGATAAAACTGTTTTAAGTATCCATGTGCATGATTTTATGTAGGCATATGTTTTCAATACGTTCGTGTAAATAACAAGGAGTATGATTGCTGGATCATAAACTGACGATGTTTAGTTTTGTAAGAAACTATTAAACTACCTTTCAACATGGCTCTACCACTTTGCACTTCCACCAGAAATCGATGAGAGTTTCTGTTGTTCCATGTCTTCACCAGCATTTGGGGTTGTCAGTGTTCTGGACTTTGGCCATTCTAACAAAATGTATTTTGTTTTAATTTGCATTTTATTAAATGATATACAATGTTGGACTTTTTTCATATGCTTACTTGCCACCTGTATATCTTGGGTGTAATGTGTGTTAAGATCTTTTGCCCATTTTTTAAACAATCAAGTTGTTCATTTACTTAGCATAGAGTTTTAAGAGCGTATTGTATATTTTGAATAGCAGTCCTTTATCAGATGTGTCTTTCGCAAATGCTTTCTCACAGTTTGTGGCTTATATTCTCAATCTCTTGACTCTGCCTCTTTTTAAAAGTTAAGAATGGGCCATCATTATTTGGTTCCATATTAAAAATGAAAAGGTAGCCTTCTTAAACATAAGCAAAAATGTCAACTATAAGGAGACCGTCTGTTTCTTAGTTTAATGAAATTTCCACTCAGTGACACTGTACCCTGACATAAGATTGGATTTCAGTGTTAACAATAGATTGCTGACAGATTGCATCTTTTCTATTCTAAGATCACTGAACCTTCATGGTATAAATATTCATCAAAAATGAACATAGGATAGAAAAATAAAGAACATAAAGGGAGCTACATTTCCTACAGAGTCTATTTTTGTTTTCATCAGTCTTCAAATGGTTTACGGTTAGCAGGAAAGAGAGAGGCTGGTTTAATATCCCTGAATACTTTAAAGGAAACCCTGCTTTTAACATGTATGGCGAGATGGATAATTTCCTAACTATGAAATTGCTAACTAGTTTTGACCTTGGGGACCACTTAAAACAAGTACCCTCTGCTCTCCTGGTGGTTTTGGAGCAAAGCAGCTGTATTTTGCACAGCACATTGAATCATAATGGGCCATGTGCTGTTATGAATATTCATAAATCTACCATATTCTGTCTGCCCCGAGATGATTTCAGTGGATGTTGCTAGAGGGATTTGAAATACCACTTTTGTAGTATCCTTGAAAAGAATACACATATCAGGAAAAATAGAGCTGAAGCCCAGGTAATTCTGTCCTTAGTGTGCACTTCAGAGCTCTCCTCCAAATGATTTTGCCCTGTGGCAATGACACAGAAATCCATCATAATGACAGAGATGAGAGGTTTAAACTTTCTAAGAATCTTAAAATAGGTTACATTAAAATCTAAGTGGTCACTATGGTATGGTTTTACTGACTGGCACACTTCCTCATCCATTTTTTAAAAAACTGGTCTGATTCTCTAAAATAGCAGTGGTCACTGGAGGTTGTGATTTTCAAATGATACATTTAACTAAAATTATAGCTACTTTAAAATTATTACCAAAGATACTGGAACACTCTTGATAAGGCGTATGACTATACTTCAACACAGACGTTTTTCTCTTACACTTTCAAGTTAATTCGATACTGCTCATTACCCTCCTGACCCTTTATGTTGGGCTGTGCTGACTGTAAAGCCAATTTCTACATTTTGTTCTGTTAATTCTCCTGTGGAGGCTGAAATCAGACACATGTATGCATACCGCAATACTTGCAGGCTTAGGAATTCATGAGAGTGTTTTGGTAGAAAGAATCATGATGATTGGTTGTGAACTGAATTGTACTCGTTGACAGAGAACTAAGTTGTTAATAAACACCGTTGTTGGGCGTCTAGGTTCTGTGTAGCCTGGCTTTAGCACGTAGCCATGGCCTTATGGCACATTCACAGTGGCATCTCTGTCTACAAGCACTGGCAGATTTTTGTTTTCTTTCTGGTTTAATGAATATTTTGAATATGTAGTTTTGTTTTCATTTTCACTTTCACAGTTTATTTTTTCTTTCTGTTGTAAAAGAGTTCTGGATCATATTACATTGCATTATATTACATATATATAGACTATTATATGCTACATTGTATGCTTCACATTATATTGTCTATATTAAGTTTTGTACATAATGTTGTTCACTCTTATATTGTTTACTATGGTGAAGGAGAAGGTTGTGGGATGAATCCAATACTAGTTCATCTCAGGTGTGGTTCTTGAACCTTCCATTACATCAGGTAGTTTCTTACCAAACCCAAAAGAGTAGAGGTGTTTGCAGTTTAAGCCTAGAATATGGCCACAATTACCCTTTGGCCAGCTGTGGAAATGGAAGACAAAAAGTGACTTTCATGCATGAGGAGTATCTTTGGGGGTGAAAGGCCAACCTGGGTCTGTCTTTAGGGCTATTGACAAGGCTTCCTATGAGGATGCTTCATACTATGGAGTGATGAAGGAGGGAGTAGAGGAGACACAGACTCAATGAACTGACCTAGATATAAAGCCTTAGTATATCCAGCTAGAAATAGTGATTCTGAGGATGCATTGTGACATGATTATGTCATTAAGTGTTTGGTAGCAATGGGCATGATAGAAGTACAAACTGAAGGGGTATTTTCACCCCACCCAAAAATCAGTTAAATATTGGGACACAAATGATCGCGGTCTAGATAGGTCACGTGCCACAGCCATGGTATTGCACATCATTCATCTTGTATTTTTGAGAATAAGTGGACAAATAAATAGTACTGAAGTGGAAAGCTTTGTCCGAGCCACTGTGAATCCCATGTTTTGTTTAGAAATAGAACATAAGTTCATTTCTATAGCATAGCATGAAATGCTGCTTAATGTGATAAGGTTGGTAAAATCATTTGTGCAGCACAATTCCTCCCTGAATGTTTTGCTATGCCTGGGCTGCAGGGACCTGCTGGCAGGACGTGTTTTGCATCCTGAAGAGCCAAGGAGGCATCAGGGCATAAGTCCATTCACTTATATCTGTTTGTCTGGAATGTAACTTGTGTTTGCACAGAAAATAAAATTGATCTTGAATAAAAACTGAGTGGCCATTCTCATTAATCTTTGGACGCAGATTAACATTTATGGTCATGCCTAGTCTAAGAGGGAAGAGATATTCTCATCAACAAGTACAGTGCCTGGCTACGTGGATGTAGATATCAAATGTATATATAGTAGTACAGGGAAGAGTCAGAGGCTAAAAAGACTGGTAGGGCAGACGTTGAACTGAGGAGGGTGTGGTGTTTGCCTTTGCATCAACGGGGATCATGGAGTAACCCTGAGGCTTGGGAAGAGCACCTAACAGATACTAAGAAAACATTCTAAGAACATTTATGAACTGAGAAAATTCGAATTACTGTTGTTCTTGTGATTATGATTGTATTTATGGTTATTACCTCATTCATATTAACAGCTTATGTGCCTGAGTGTAATCATGAAGTTATGTTTTTCCCAAATATATTCTGTTTGTTATTTGACTCAGCAATTCCCATAGACAAAGGTAATATCACTATACTATTTTTACAGTTCTGCTCTCAATTCTGCGAAGCCAAAATGCACAGTCCAGGATTTTATACAGTAAAGGGCGACTTGTATTGTCTAACTGGTGCGTGAGGCCCACTGTAACAGTTTACTCCAGAGGAAGTTGGCACCTGTAAATAATTGTAGTTAAACTGATATCTTGATATCAGAAAAGTTTCAGCTATGCATTTCTTTTTGATGAATATCTGTCCTTATTTTAGACAGTACCAGTGGCCACATATAAGCTGTACTTGGCAGCAGAATATTACAGAGAGTAAACCTTGAATCTGTGTTTTAGTACCAAGAGCATTTAGAGTCTTGTGCTTTTCTGTGGACATCCTCTTAGCATCTACATTCCATCTCTTGTCTCCTATTGTTACTGCTACTATTGCTATAGAATTCCTAATTTTCACTTGGAATATACGTTTTTGTTATTTGTATCATTTTCTCACCCTATTTTCAGACTAATTTATCATCAGAAAGGAAATTCACCACTTTGTACATTTCTGTTTGGGCTCTTAGAGTTTGAGATGGTACAAGTAAGTACAAGCACATTTTCCATATAAGTCATATGAGGTGATTTACATTTCCTAATGTGACTTTGTCTAAATGACCTTGTCTGTTAGGACATCTCAAAGAGGCAGCTGTAAAGCATTAAGAAGATCAAACAACGCAATGTCATTCATTGCATATACTTCAAAGCATTGCCGAGATAAAACCGGATGGAATCTTTCATTCCACCGGCTACTTATTTCCTTGCTGCAGTACCAAATATTGTCATTTTAAAAATAATGCCTCTGGTTTTTCTAATTCATCCTTCATTGTGGATCATGCAAGTAAATAATTAATGTATGTGTTTAGGTTATGGGGAGTTTAAAGCACAGCCTAAGAGTTGCAACGTTGATTGCTTTTAAATGTAATGCTTTTGAGGGTGTCTGCTAATGACTCCTTAATTATATACTTGCTTTTCTTAGCAAATCAACTCATTTCATTATTAGTAATTTAATTTGCTCTTAAATATTTAACTTGGTATTTTAATAAATCACTATGCCTGGGATTCCATTAGATGTTTGGAAAGATTAACTTTAATTTTTTTTTACCGAAGTAACATATTAAAATGGCTCAAGATTTGTAGTTTTGATTTCATAATTTAAAAACATGCGTTAAGCAGCATAGAAACCCCAGCAACTTCAGCAAGAAAAGATCTTGGTTTGACTTATGACTTCTTTACTTGATAAATGTGTGAACTACAATAAACAGAATATCTTAACCTCAGTTTTTGTTCCGTGAGACTGGTTGAGTAAACATAAGCTTAGTGCTTTGAAAATTGTTTGGCCTGTTGTAGAAGGTTGGTATTTTAATTGCCTAAACATACGTAACAAACCTCCATGTTGTGCACATATACCCTAGAACTTAAAGTATAATTTAAAAAAATCATTTACTACAAAAACATATATTTTATGGAAAATGTGGTTTTTCTCGGAAAACAGCTGAAATGAATTATGTATCTTTGCTATTTTTATATTTACTTATATTACTTTCAGAGATCTAAAGCTTTTGCTTGAAAGTTAATCTTTTGGAAAAAATACATTGAAACTAGTGTTGAATTGTATTTCATTAGTGTAATGAATATGAAGATTGATTTGCTATAATCTCCTTGTGATCTTTTAAAATATTTTTCTTTGTGCTTTAAAAAATAACAATATAATGGTCCATATGTGTATTAGTTTTTACAATACATTTGTCTAGTACTTTAATATATACCAGGGTGCATGAAGACTCAAGCACAGTCTGAATCAGCACAATGCAAATGGAAAGGCGAACGTTTATTTTCCTCACAAAATTATATCTAATAAAAACCTTATATCTAATATAAACCTTACAAAAATACAAGATTTTTAAGTGCATGTAAATTAATAAAAAATTACACATAATGTCAGTGAAGGAGAAAAGTTAAGCATTTTGTAGCACAGTAAAATGGCATTCTAAATTGACTTAGTATTGTTATGGAAAACAAACTTCTGAATATTGTATCACAATTTATTACCACTCTTCAAGTCAAAATAGAAATGAATCTCTATACAATTTATTTGGGAATCAGAGAATTGTCATTTGGAACAAAATTGCCAACCAGAGTGGTCTTTGATATATTGGAAGGACAAAGAGAAGATTGGGGGTTTATTACAAAGAGAAATGTTACATATTGTTTTGAAAGAAAGCTTACTGACAGCGGAGAAGATTTTGGGAGCCGTTAAGCTTTGGTGAGTGACAGCAGTAGGTAAAACCAGTGTTATTGTCACAGCAGGTCATTTCAGCAGCTACTAGGTAGAATTGGTCTTAGGGATACAGCAGGCTGCTTCAGCAGCTGGGCTTGCTGAAAATTCAGTTATTGGAACTGGTGGTATATATACCTGAGTGCTTTTTCTCCCTGACTCATTGACTATGACTTAGTTGGGTATGAAAAAATGGTATAATTGATACAGGATTTTTCTTGGCCCCTTGACCAGACTCATGACGGGGGCAAACTTTTATTTGGCTCGCTGCACTCAACCCCTTGCAGGAGGGAGCACATGAGTGAGCTGTGTGCAGGATCTGGCCAGCCACTCCAGGTGCCAGCAGGAGCAAGCTCCATGTGGGGCTGATGGCCAGAGTGGGCATGAGTGAGCGAGTGCAGGATCTCGCTTGAAGTTATGGGCACCAGCAGGAGCAAACTCGGTGTGGGACGCAGAGCTAGACCCAGAGGAGGTGTTCCAGTACTCTGTTAGCTCCACTGTCTGCAGACTAACAGCTCAGTTGACCCCTTGCCTCAATGCAAGGGGATCTATTCACCCTCTGCCAGTGAGCTTGAATAGCTGGTGTGATAGCACTTTTGGGTACCCACAGTCATTGTGTACTGAGCTCTTGATCAATGTCCAAGAATAATGAGGTGGCATGAATTCTTGAAGGGTGGTAATGAGGGAGAATTTTGTTGTGTGGTAGAAATGGCTTTTAGTGGAGAGGGGAGCTGGAGAGGGGATTGGAGGGGTAGGTAGTTTTCCCTAAAGTCAGGTCATCTTCTCCTTAAAGTCCAGTCACTTCTTCCTCAAAGTTAAGTCATCCCTGTTCCCCAAAGTCCGGGTATCTCTCCTCTGAAGTCAAGCTGTCTCATCCCTCCACCAACTGAATCTGGGGTCTTTATAGGCAAAGGATGGGGGTGGGATTGGCCTTAGGTAGTTTTGGAAAAGGCAACATTCGATTAGTAAAAATATATTGTTTAGAAATAACCAATTGGGAGAGGGAAGGCAAAAAGGAACTGAAGTTCTCACTTTGGGCTGCAAGTTTCAGGCTACTTTGGCTTGAAGGTAGAGTTTTACTGGAGACCTATCCTAATCTGCATAGGCATTTGGCTGCCTCCTGCTGCTCTCACAATTAATATAATCACCTTTCACACTTCCCCCTTTGGATCAAGATATTCCTCTGAAGGCATCACTAACTATCTTGAAGTCAAGCTTAATTGGCCTGTGGTGCGGAGATAGACCTATCCTAGTGGTCTCTAGTCCTACATCAGGAGAAAAATAATGGAGTCAGTGCAGGATCTCGGGCCAAATTTGAGTAACAAAGAGGCCAGAAGGAAATTTTTTTTCAGAGCAGGTTTGTTTGTAGTCCAGCATTCAGTTTTATCTTATTAGTCTCATAGGTATTAACAGTCACTTCAAAACTTTGATCTAAGAGCTGGCTTCATTGAGATTAGACAGGCAATAATAACAGAACTTAAAAATCATAATACAAAAAATAATTAACAACAATAAAACAAATTTAGTTTGTACAATGGCTGTGAATGAAGAGCCCAAATCTAAGGTCAATCAATGAAACAAATCAGAAGATGTTGGGAAAAATGGGTGAGACTTATTATAGTCATTAGCTAGTATTTTATCACGGGGATCACTGGATTGGATTAAAGCAGAAAGTATCAACTCTATATAAGGGACCATTAGTACAATTTGAACAAAAAGTTATGTTACATATTGTCAAAGTTATCCACCAGGTGAATTTAATTTTATTTTAATGTCAGGTACTGTGAAGTAAAAAACATAGGCATTAAGAAGGGTGTATTAGTCTGTTTTCATGCTGCTAATAAAGACATACCTGATATTGGGTAATTTATAAAGAAAAAGAGACTTAATGGACTCACAGTTCCACATGGCTGAAGAGGCTTCACAATCATGGTGGAAGGCAAAGGAGGAGCAAAGTCACTTCTTACATGGCAGCAGGCAAGAGAGTGTGTGCAAGGGAACTCCCCTTTATAAAACCATCAGATCTCATGAGACTTACTCACTATCATGAGAATAGCATGGGCAAGACCTGATCTCATGATTCAATTACCTTGCACCAGGTCCCTCCCATGACACATGGGAAGTTTGTGAGCTACAATCTGAGATTTGGGTGGAGACAGCCAAACCGTATCAAGGGACAAGAGTTTTATTATGAAGTTTCAATGATCTCAGGAAAAGCTATTTATAGCATGAAGTCAGCAATTTGTAATTCCAATGTCTCTGGTTATAGCCTTGGGCAGTTTGGTGAACTCTCAGTGTGATCCACATATTAGGCAGGAGGATTATATTTTGAAATTTACATCCAGTTGTCTAGCTTCAGCTTATAGGTCTTTAGAAGATAGCAGTTTTTCCTGTTAGTAATTCCATGAAATAAAATTGGATTGGAGAAACCCAGACTAATTTAGGATCTAGTACACTCTATAGATAAATATTTTTATATTTGTTTATGAGTATACTTTATGAAATTATTGCAAAATATAGATAGTTTAAAGGAGAAAGTTTCTTTAAATCTAGAAAACAAAACATTTTTAAAAAGAACCAAAAATACATCAAATAAAAATGATAAAAATAATTTGATTACTTAATATCATATTTCATTTTGTTTGATCTTAATTGCAGTTTTTTGAACCCATCTTTTTTTTAAGAATTTTGGAAATTTTTATTTAGTTTCTTGATCTCAAAGTTATTAGAAATCTGTACCTGTTACCTGTTAGTCTTTTCACTGAGTCTGATTATAGATACATTCTGAGGAAAATAAGCACTGTAGATGATAAAAATCTTAGAATAGGTGTGTTTAAAGTCTCATGAAAGTTCACCAAATGACTAGGAAATTTGGTTATTTCTATTGTATGGAGCATTTTAAGATAACAACCAGAATCATGACGGAGAGCATCACACCATGACCATCAGGCCTTTATAAATTTTACATAATTTTTAGAATGTTTACATCAATAACATATCCATATAAATATGAATATTTAGTATCATTTTATTATTTGACAGTGTTTTTCATACAATGTAACATGTCAAACAAGCCTAATAGGAGACACATCTTTTGAGACTTCCCAGGAGCCCAAATGGAAAATCACACTCTATTTTAAGTTGAAAAGATGTAAATTGTAATTTGATTTTTGGGTAAGTATGTCATCTGTTTGGACGTAAAAAGGGTAAAAATCTTAAATTAATTAAAGTAGAATTACATATCTTGAGAAATAATGGTCATTTATTTAATCAGAGTAATAATGGAAAGAATTCAAAACCAAATTCAAAAAGTTATATAGTTGAAGAAAAAAATACTTAGACCTGTGTTAGAGATGACTTAGTTTATTTCAATTAGACAAAAACCTAATAAAGACAGCCCAAACCACAAGAAGCTATCTTAAAATATCTGGTTGTTAGGCTGATTACTTTATATATATATTTTATTTAAAGTAATATATTTAAATTTAAAGTATTATATATACTGTCGTACTGTGACCTGACACTGAGAATGTTTGTCTTAAAGGCCTGGGAGAAATATGTTTTTCCAGTATGACATAATTATTTACTCTTGGCTTTTCTGATATATATTAAGTATTATATATACTTATAAGTATTATATATATTAAGTATTATATATAATTATATATGTTATATATATATATAAAATCTTCTAGTAGTATGACTGTTTCTCTTTGTGGAATACACTTCGAATAAGTTGGATATTGAATCTCATGAAAAAATACTTGAATTCAATTAGACTCTGGAAAAGTATGCGTCTAAGATTATGAGCAAACTCTGTTCTGGAAGAATAGACACACAAAGCAATACCTCCAGCAGGGGAATGTATGGCTTTCAGTAAAAGTAAGAGCGTGTGAAATCACCTGGTTACATAGAACAATTTAGATACATCAGAAAAGCCAAGAGTAAATAATTATGTCATACTGGAAAAACATTTTTCTCCCAGGCCTTTAAGACAAGCATTCTCAGTGTCAGGTCACAGTACCAGAGTCAGAAGTGGAGTAAAAAAAAAGCTACAGAAACTGACAAAGTTAAAGGAGAAGGTCACCACTTTAATTAAGCAAAAATGATGTACTGTTTTAAGGAGAGAAATAAGAGCACAAGGCATTGATGTATTAACTTGAAATTACATGTGGTGAGATGCAAACAAAGCCAGACCCTTGAGATATGAATCTGAAAAGCTTTAAGAGGGAAACTCTACCTCCAGAAATGAAATGGTTTTATTTTATTTTATTTTGTTTCATTTTATTTTATTTTTGAGATGGAGTCTCGCTCTATTGCTAGTCTGGAGTGTAGTGATGTGATCTTGGCTCACTGCAACCTCCGCCTCCTGAGTTCAAGCATTTTTCCTGCCTCAACCTCCCAAGTAGCTGGCATTACAGCTTGCTGGCATTACACCATGCCAGCTAATTTTTGTATTTTTAGTAGAGACGGGGTTTCTCCATGTTGGCCAGGACGGCCTCAATCTCTTGACCTCATGATCCACCTGCCTCGGCCTCCCACAGTGCTGGGATTACAGGCGTGAACCACTGCCCCCAGCTGAAATGATTGTTTTAAATGAAGGAGACAGCACCTACAACTGGAAATTAGGTAGAAACTAAAAAGAGGAAAAATTTGTAATTTGGAAGATGACTGAAAGTTTACAGAAGCAAGTTTTCAAATGAAAATTAAAACTAGTTGCAAATGTTTTACTAAGAGCAGATGCCAGTAACAGACAGAGCCAAATCATGAATAAACTTCCGTTCACCAGTAACAGACAAAGAGCCAAATCATGAATGAACTTCCATTCACAATTGCTTCAAAGAGAATAAAATACCTAGGAATCCAACTTACAAGGTATGTAAAGGACCTCTTCAAGGAGAACTACAAACCACTGCTCAGTGAAATCAAAGAGGACACAAACAAATGGAAGAACATACCATGCTCATGGATAGGAAGAATCTATCGTGAAAATGGCCATAATGCCCAAGGTAATTTATAGATTCAATGCCATCCCCATCAAGCTACCAATGAGGTTCTTCACAGAATTGGAAAAAACTGCTTTAAAGTTCATATGGAACCAAAAAAGAGCCCGCATCTCCAAGACAATCCTAAGTCAAAAGAACAAAGCTGGAGGCATCACGCTACCTGACTTCAAACTCTACTACAAGGCTACAGTAACCAAAACAGCATGGTACTGGTACCAAAACAGAGATATAGACCAATGGAACAGAACAGAACCCTCAGAAATAATACCACACATCTACAGCCATGTGATCTTCGACAAACCTGAGAAAAACAAGAAATGGGGAAAGGATTCCCTATTTAATAAATGGTGCTGGGATAATTGGCTAGCCATAAGTAGAAAGCTGAAACTGGATGCTTTCCTTACTCCTTATACGAAAATTAATTCAAGATGGATTAGAGACTTAAATGTTAGACCTAATACCATAAAAACCCTAGAAGAAAACCTAGGTAATACCATTCAGGACATAGGCATGGGCAAGGACTTCATGTCTAAAACACCAAAAGCAACGGCAACAAAAGCCAAAATTGACAAATGGGATCTAATTAAACTAAAGAGCTTCTGCACAGCAAAAGAAACTACCATCAGAGTGAACAGGCAACCTACAGAATGGGAGAAAATGTTTGCAATCTACTCATCTGACAAAGGGCTAATATCCAGAACCTACAAAGAACTCAAACAAATTTACAAGAGAAAAACAAACAACCCCATCAAAAAGTGGGCAAAGGATATGAACAGACATTTCTCAAAAGAAGACATTCATACAGCCAACAGACACATGAAAAAATGCTCATCATCACTGGCCATCAGAGAAATGCAAATCAAAACCATAATGAAATACCATCTCACACCAGTTAGAATGGCATTTGTTAAGTCAAGAAACAACAAGTGCTGGAGAGGATGTGGAGAAATAGGAACACTTTTACACTGTTGGTGGCATTGTAAACTAGTTCAACCATTATAGAAAACAGTATGGCGATTCCTCAAAGATCTAGAACTAGAAGTACCATATGACCCAGCCATCCCATTACTGGGTATATACCCAAAGGATTATAAATCATGCTGCTATAAAGACACATGCACACGTATGTTTATTGCGGCACTATTCACAATAGCAAAGACTTGGAATCAGCCCAAAGTCCATCAGTGACAGACTGGATTAAGAAAATGTGGCACATATACACCATGGAATACTATGCAGCCATAAAAAAGGATGAGTTTGTATCCTTTGTAGGGACATGGGTGCAGCTGGAAACCATCATTCTCAGCAAACTATCACAAGAACAGAAAACCAAACACCGCATGTTCTCACTCATAGGTGGGAATTGAACAATGAGATCACTTGGACTCGGGAAGAGGAACATCACACACCGGGGCCTATCATGGGGAGGGGGGAGGGGCGAGGGATTGCATTGGGAGTTATACCTGATGTAAATGACGAGTTGATGGGTGCTGACGAGTTAATGGGTGCAGCACACCAACATGGCACAAGTATACATATGTAACAAACCTGCACATTGTGCACATATACCCTAGAACTTAAAGTATAATTAAAAAAAAAAAAATAAGAGCAGATGAACATTGGAACTTGGGAAGAAAATTTTGCAGTTTTAAGCATAGAGGACCAGACTTCAGTCCTGTATCAGTGCACCTCTGAAATGAATGCTTTTTAGAAAAAAATGATAATACTTCTTCAATCTCAGCCAACCCAATGACACAGAAAACTCCCTTTTCAAAGCCTAGCCTTCATAAAGTCTCCATGACTGTCTTAGACAGGAGGGCTAATTAAATTTACTTAAACGCCCAGTCTTAGTCATGTGTGTGTGTGTGTGTGTGTGTGTGTGTGTGTGTATACACACATATGTATACATGTAGGTGAACAATCGTGTTGCCTTTATATTTTCAGACAAACATTTAATTATTTAACAGTTTTAACAATTACACATAGGTGACTTATGAAACCAGAGATATTAGATGAAGCTAGTGATTATTTTATTTTTCTGTTAAAATAAAAACCTAACAGTTAAATTGTTGTGTTAAATACACAGGAAACAATGGAAACTTCATTGTGTTCTGGCCAACAAACCTAGGCAGAAAAAAGTGACAAAATGTAATAATTTTGAAGACCTCTTTATTTTTGTTTTATCAACAAATTCAAAATTAACTTATTTATCAAAGATTTACTTAAGCTACATGAACAAAAAAGTGAGTTATTTAGCATAATTTTAAGAAAATACTTTGTTGAAGCACTTAATTTTTCAAAAGTCATATAATTAGAGCTCTTTTATAGCTTTTGGTAGAAAAATATCATATATATATATGATATACAGACAAAAAATTAAAAAAAAATCCTTGGGTGAACAAAAACAAAGACCTTGTAGTTTTTATCAAAAATTGAAACATGAGTAAAACAAAGTAATGTAAATTCACTGGCTTATAAGAACACAGTTGGACCTAAATCATATTTATGGCAAAATACAACAAGGCTAAATGTTTTTAAGGTTAAATTTATGAGGCTAATTTTTTTTTTAGTTAAAATTTTTTTTTAGGCTCTAATATGTAATCTCATGAAGTCAGTGAACCAAATACTAGGAAAAGCAGTTTAAGTCGGTTACCAATATACTGGATTGGATAAAGAACAGTTAACTGTGAAAATGTGACTGAATTATGTGAGGAGGCACAAAAGATGAGAAAGCAATATTTCATCATTAAGCAAAATATAAGCTTCAGGCTTCCTGTAGATACTGTTTATTATGGTAAGGTAGTTCCCCTCAATTTCTGTTTCCTAAGAGTTATCACAAATTTGTGTTAAATTTGTCAATTTTATTCTGCATCAATTCATGTGATAATGTAATTTTTCTTCTTTCGTTTATACTATGGATTACATTGATTGATTTTTAAATATGGAACAAAACTTGCATTTCATGGAAACCTCCCTGCTTATTAATGGTGAATATCTTTTATATGTTACTAATTCCATTTGCTAATATTTTGGGAAAGATTGTTGGGTCTGTACTGGCAAGGAATATTGATAGGTGTTTTCTGATTTTGTACTGTCTTGGTCTGATTTTGGTATCAGAGTAATATTAAATTTATAAAATTGGGGAGTGTTGACTCTTCTATTTTCTAGTACAAATTGTGTAAAATTTGTTCATATGTTTGATAGAAATTTCCAGAAAATCCATGAGGATATATATATATATAATTTTATCAAAATTTATATATATATATATATTTCTTTCTTTTATATATATTCTTACTCAAGGCACTGATAGCAATAATACCAAGCCAAAAACTCCTAAACATTTTATAAAAACTCCTAATAATCTTACAAAAAATCCTAAGTCAGTATTTTCGAATGCATTTTGTTATTAAAAATAATTCTTCCCTTTAACAAATGTATCATAGTCAAAGGCAGAGCCCATAGGGGATTTGAATCTTTTCCTCCTTGATGTTACCAAGAGGCTAATCTTGCCACTAGGCAGGGTTGGTACTTGGCATGTATAATAAACCTTTGCAGAGGAAGCTTTGTGAAAGATCCTCCATTATAATCATCTTATGTCTTCAAAGATTTACAAAAATTATTTTTGAATTCTAAAGGTGTTTTAAAAAGGAAAATAGAATACTTCTCTTGCAAGATCATTATAATATACTCTCTGTCATTTAAAAGAATGTTGTTTTCCTAGAAAATGACAGACTAATAGAGCTTTGAGTCGAAGAATATGGTGTTAAGGTATAATTACAATTATCTTGGTTTTCTAATTATTAATTAACATAGTGTTACAGTGATATTGTAAGCTATTTCTCAGATTTAAAAAGATTAAAATGAAGTATTACTGAAAAATCTTATTTTAACCTCATGAAATATCTGATGGGATACTGGTTTACATTTTAATGCAAAATTTGTCCAAATTATTCAATAGTAATTTGCATTACAAATCATTTTTTCTTTCCTAATTCCCTCTAGGAACACTTTTTATGCTTTTTCATGGTGTTTGACTCCTTAGGCTCTAGAGGCATGTACAAGTCTAGAATAGAATTGAATAGAGAGAGCCACAGTCATTGAACTCCTCAATTATGTAAGGCATAAATTAATTTTCTCTCCCTAGAAAATTAGTGATCAATATCATAATTTGGGTATAAAAACAAAGATAGAATTATGACGTCTAAGACGAGTGTATCTCAAGATTTCCATTTTAGAAAATGTGTGTAATACTTGCAATTTGTGACAAATACACTGTATTGACCTTTTTGTTCTAAAATTATGAATATATAAAATAATATATAATAATATAAAATATAAAATAATATAAAAAATATAAAATATATAAAAATATAAAAAAATAAAATAATGTAAAATAAAATCTTTGGTAATATTATTCAGCATTGGCTCTAAAATACCCATCAATTATATAATAGGATAGGTTTATTTACCATGTGTAACCATTTGAGAAAGTAGTTTATGGCTTAATGATTCTTAATTATAATGCTCATAAAATTTCTAGTAGGCTATTTGAATAAATTCTAGATTTTATATGCCAAACTATTTACAACACAAATCAATAATCATCTAGCTTTACATCTATGAAATAGATCAGTGATTTTTGAGATATGACTTTGCATGATATTATCCAAAAGCCACAAATCCTTTTATTAAAATTATACTTTTTTAGTAAATGCATGAAATGTTGAATGCACAAAATACACAAAATGTAAAAATGACACTTATTTTTAGTCGGGCAATAATAAAAATGTTAATACAATATTGTATGAAATATAAATGTTTATTTAGCAATTCTAAACATGATGGTCTCTGGTCTCTTTTAAAGTCTTGAATGTTATTGAGGATTCTGAGGAACTTTTGCTTATGCTTTTTGATATTTATTAAAAATTAAAACAGAAATTTTTATTTATTAGTTTGTTGAAAAATAATAGTAAACCCAGCACATACTAGCACAGCCTATTTTGTGAAAAATATATTTCTCAAAAATACTTACTCAGAAGAATGTAATCGTTTTTCAGTCTGCAGATCTCTTTAATGTGTGCTTAATAGATGACACATCTGCTTCTATTGCAGTATGATGTTTTGGTTGAAGTGTGTGAAGAAAGTTGGAGGAGGAAGGAATAGTTTTCAGATAATTGTGGATATTCTGTGCTACTACAGCAAAACTTGACAAGTGGTAATTTATTAAAGTTTTCTTTAAATGTGGTATAAGAAATTATGTCATCAAATCTTTTTGAATTCATTTCATTAAAATCCATTGGTCTGTCTTGCTTTTCTGCCAGATCCATTGCACAATCTCATGATTTTGTAATTTTATTCACTGGAAATTTTGAAAATATCAGTTTTCTGAGTCATGCAGAATTTCCAAATGTTGACACATTCTATTATGTAATATCATAAAGTCACATGCTAATATCACCAAAAGGCTCATTTGAAAAGTACTTTAATTCTGGGAGTCTAACCCACTCCTGGTAAAGGATGAACATGTTTCAAAATTCTGGCTTTTGGTTAAAAGTTTGAATTTTATCTTCATCAACAAATATTGTCAGTTTTTGACCTCAAAGGGAAAAACTTTCTTTATTTCTTGAGAAAATGTCTAATGAAATTCCAAGTCTGAATAACCATATTTTGTTAGTTTTTCTTTAAAGTAGAAATGTTTTCCATCAAAGAAAGGTGAGTTCAGGTTTCAGCTCAATCACACAAGTGCTTTTCCTCCAAACAACCAATATACTAAAGCAGAAATGCTTTGCGAATATTCCATACTTGTCATTAAAAAACAGGTGTAATCAGAGATCAAGATTTAATGAAATTAGTAACTTTTACTGCACCATGAAGGATAGTCTAAAGAGAACTACTTCATCTTGCAGGATCCTAACAGTGAAGAATATAATGGCTACTAGTACAGTTAGTGTTTGTGCCTTTGGTACTGCCAACATTGCTTTTGCACCATCCGTGCAAATGCCAACTCAACTAAAAGATAAATATGGTCTTACCACCACTATAAAAATAATTTTGGCCTCCCAAATCCCTTAAAAGTGTCTTAGGCCCCAGGAGTATATGGCCCACACTTTGAGTATAGTGGGCTACATTATCCTGAATGTATTGCTATTAATTTTCGAGAAGATTGCTAACTCAGAAAAAAAAAAAAAATAAAGTTCATGTGAAGAACAAAGAACATAAACCTTAAATTTCACTACTTTTAATATGCGCTGAATATTATTATTTGCTCTTACAGATCTGTCCTCTCCCTTCTCCTCCCTGCTCTGTGATTCAGGAGACTCATCGCCAGGGTCTGTGCCACGAGTTCCTTGGCTCACTGGCTTCCAGTGGACTTGGCCAATAGAAACACTGGCAAGAGGTCGGGACAGAGGATTAAAACATCAGGGTGTTTATTTATTCTCTTGCTCCCTTCCTGCCAGACAGGAGTTTGACATCCACTCCTTTTCTCTACCCAATGCCACATCTCCCATCATGGCTATAGGTCAGGGTTAGGAGAAATAATACCTGCTTATAATCCTACTTCCTTTTCGTTTCCCCATGTCTAGCTGGTCCTAGGAGCATTGAAACACTTTTGGCAATTTTCCTTTCATTACTCTTTCTTCAGTCACCCTTTGGAGTGTATTACATGCTCCCAGCAGGATACATATTTATAACAATAAGAAACCTTTATATGTTGGCTAGAGCATGGGCTAGCTCTGTTGAATAAATACGATTATTAATTGAGTATTGTGTAGCACATCAATGAGTTAATATGTTCAAGTATTTGCAATTTAGTCATATGTGTATTTCATGAATCATATTAAAATGCCTACTTTGATATTTATAACACACTTCACCATATTCCAGCATCTAATGTCAGTCTTTTGAATGTTCAGTATCATAAGGAATACATTTGAATATGTACATATATATTATCTTGTATACACAGACCATGCTATCTTTGTGGTGACTTACTATCATGGCTCAGAAATTGCTCTAGTTAAAAAATTTCCATTGATCTCACTTTAACATAAATAGATGATTACATGATTGGGGTAAAGGGATATAAGAACAAACAGGAGTGAAAAATATTCAGCAGAAGGGAGCCATGTGTGTAAACAATTAAAACTAACACTATGTGACTATCGCTTCAGTTGCACAAGTGCTTGGGAGAGCAAAGACTGGAGCAACGGATTCTGCTAAGACTATGGGATTATTGAAATGAACCCTAAATGATGATTGGGATTTTAATAGGTGAACAAAGGAGTGAGGAGATGGTGAACATTCTAGGCAAAGGGAACATCACGAATAATATAATGCCAATATGCAAGATATTAAATTTAACCCTTTGGCAGTTTGCCCGAGAATCCGTATCTGTGATGCTTGTGGTTGCAGCATTTGCCCTGAGATATCTTTGTCACAAAATATCACGCTTTTATTATTAGTTTTGCATTGCTCTAGTATATCAACTTTGAAAGCAAAAGGCATCATTCTAATTATAGCATTCTGTTTTTAGTATTTACAAAATTAGTAATTATTTTTTAAAATAATGAACAGAAATTTATTTCTTATCGTTTTGGAGGCTGAGAAGTCTAAGATCAAGTCACCAAAAGATTTAGTGTCTGGTGAGGGCTTGCTCTCCACTTGAGTGCAGTGGCACGATCACAGTTCACTACAGCCTTGACCTCTTAGGCTCAAGCGATTCTCTTACCTCAGCCTCCATAGTAGCTGGGACTACAGGCATGCGTCACCATGCCCAGGTAACTAACAGTGACCAAGCTGAGAATCAAGAACTCAACTTCTTTTACAATAGCTGTTACAAAAACAATTAAAATCCTTGGAAATATACCTAACCAAGGAGGTGAAAGACCCCTACAAGAAACACTGCCGAATACTGCTGAAAGAAATCATAGATGACACGAACAAATTGAAACACATCCTATCCTCATGGGTGGGTAGAATCAATATTACAAAAATGACCACACTGCCAAAAGCAATCTACAAATTCAATGCAATTGCCATCAAAATACCACCACCATTCTTCACACAGTTAGGAAAAACAATCCTAAAATTCATATGGAACCAAAAAAGAGCCCACACGGCCAAAGCAAGACTAAACAAAAAGAACAAATCTGGAGGCATCACGTTACCTGATTTCAAATAATTCTATAAGGTCATAGTCACCCAAAGAGCATGGTACTAGTATAAACATAGACACATAGACCAATGGAACAGAGTAGAGAACCCAGAAATAAACCCAAATGCCTACAGCCGACTGATCTTTGAGAAAGCAAACAAAAACATGAAGTGGAGAAAGGACACCCTCCCTATTCAACCAGTGGTGCTGGGATAATTGGCAAGCCACATGTAGGAGAATGAAGCTGGATCCTCATCTCTCAGCTTATACAAAAATCAACTCAAGATGGATTAAGGACTTTAATACCTAAAAGTATAAAAATTCTATAAGATAACATTGGGAAAACCCTTCTTAGATATTGGTTTAGGCAAGGATTTTATGACCAAGAACCCAAAATCAAAGCAATAAAAACAAAGATAAGTAGCTGGGAGTTAAACGAAAGAGCTTTTGCATGGTAATATATAGTAGTTCTTGATCACTGAAAATGTCAAATCTTAGAAAATGTAGCATTCCTACAGGTGACATTAACATCGTTCTCAAACAGTTGTTGGCTGAAGATTCATTTGATGAATCCAGTTATTTCCAAAACATTTCAGATTATTCAGGCAATTCTGATGTTAGCATTGCTTAGAAATAATTCCAAGAACAGTGTTTATATTTTATGTTCACACTGAAAATCAGTAAGATTTGCTTCACCCTTAAAGAGTGTGTTTATGTAAAATTACATGAGTGCTGGCAGCAAGCTGCACCTTTTTTTTCCCCTAGATAGGAAAGGGTTAAGTGAATTATCCATCAAGAAATTAGATGCAATGATGGAAGATCATAATGGAAAATTAGTTTGGGGCCTTGGTTTTGTAAGTTACATTTCTACTTGCCCTTAAAGTGAAGCTTTCCAAATATCTCAGCACAGTACACTTGATGGTTTTTTTCCTTTTTGTCACCAATGTGCATTGCATATAACCTAGTTTTAGTTCTTACCAAAATGTTTGCAATAAACAATTCATTGTGGTGGTTCCTACTGAAAGACAGAGTATCTTAATTATCCCTGTATCACTAATATCTAGCACAGAGTGGACACTTAATCACCTTAGGTGTTAAATGGACAAGTAATACAACAATTCTATTGTTTAAATGTTGTCTTTATTTAGATTCCAGGCAGACTTTGGGCAGCTGAAATTTTTTTGCAGTTGCTTAATCCCAGGTAGCATTTCCCAATAAAATATTAATACTTTTGTAATCAGAATAACTGCAATTTGTTTTCCACATATGTAACATGTTTGTGAAATTCCTTTATGTATCCTTGAAGAAAGCCATATATTTTTTGTTTGTTGTTTACTTTTCATTTTTAAGCTTGAGAAACACTGTTTTCTCTTTCCTTTCTTTTCTTTCTCTCTCTCTCTTTATCTCTTTCTCTCTTTATCTTTTTCTGTCTTTGTTTCCATAGGTTATTGGGGAACAGGTGGTGTTTGGTTACATTAGTAAGCTTTTTTTTTTTTTTTTTTTTTTTTTTAAGTAGGGTCTCGCTCTGTCACCTAGGCTGGAGAGCGGTGGCAAGATCTCGGCTCACTGCAACATCTGCCTCCTGGGTTTAAGCGATTCTCCTGCCTCAGCCTCCTGAGTAGCTGGGACTACAGGTGTCCTCCACCGTACCTGGCTCCTTTTTGTATTTTTGGTAGGAACAGGGTTTCACCATGTTGGCCAGGCTGGTCTCGAACTCCCCACCTCAGGTGATCAGCCCGCCTCAGCCTCCCAAAGTGCTGTGATTACAGGCATTAGCCACCGTGCCCTGATGTAAGTTCTATAGTAGGGATTTGTGAGATTTTGGTGTACCCATCACCCAAGCAGTATACACTGCACCCAATTTGTAGTATTCCTCACCCTCTTCTCACCCTTTCCCCTGAGCCCCCCAAGTCCACTGTGTCATACTTATGCCTTTGCATATGCATAGCTTAGTTCCCATTTATGAATGAGGGCATGGGTTGTTTGGTTTTCCATTCCTGAGTTACTTCACTTAGAATTATACTCTCCAGTCTCATCGAGGTCACTTTAAATGCAATTATTTCATTCCTTTTTAAGGCTAAGTAGTATTCCGTCATATGTATATACCACAGTTTCTTTATTCATTGGTCGATGGGCATTTGGGTTGTTTCCACATTTTTGCAATTGCGAATTGTGCTACTATAAACATCTGTGTGCACGTATCTTTTTTGTATAATGACATATTTTCCTCTGGGTAGATACCAAGTAGTGGGAGTGCTGGACAAATGGTAGTTCTACTTTTAGTTCTTTAAAGAATCTCCACGGTATTTTCCTTCGTAGTTGTACTAGTTTACATTCCCACCAGCATGGTAGAAGTGTTGCCTGTTCACCACATCCACACCAACATCTATTTTTTATTTTAATTTTTGGATGATAGCCATTCTTGCAAGAGGAAGGTGATATTGCATTGTGGTTTGATTTGCATTTCCCTGATCATTAGTGATGTTGAGCATTTTTTTGTATGTTTGTTCACCCTTGGTATTTCTTCTTTTAAGAACTGTCTATTCATAGCCCACTTTTTGATGGGATTCTTTGTTTTCTTCTTGTTAATTTGGTTGAGTTGATTGTAGATTCTGGATATTAGTCCATTGTGAGATGTATAGATTATGAAGATTTTTTTCTGTGGGTTGTCTCTTTACTGACTCTTCTTTTTGCCATGCAAAAGTTATTTCGTTTAAGTAAGTTCCAGCTATTTATCTTTGTTTTTATTGCATTTGATTTTGGGTTCTTGGTCATGAAATTCTTGCCTAAGCCAATGTCTAGAAGAGTTTCTCTGATGTCATCTTCTAGAGCTTTTATAGTTTCAAGTCTTAGATTGAAGTTCTTGGTCCATCTTGAGTTGATTTTTGTATAAGGTGAGAGGTGAAGATCCAGTTTCATTCTCCTACATGTGGCTTGCAAATTTTCCCAGCACTGTTGGTTGAATAGGGTGTCTTTTCCCTACTTCATGTCTTTGTTTTCTTTGTCAAAGATCAGTTGGCTCTAAGTATTTGGATTTATTTCTGGGTTCTCTATTCTGTTACATTGGTCTATGTGCGTATTTTTATACCAGTATCATGCTGTTTGGGTGAACAAGATCTTATAATATCATTTGAAATCAGGCAATGTGATGCCTCCAGATTTGTTCTTTTTGTTTAATCTTGCTTTGGCTATGCAGGCACTTTTTTGGTTCCATATGAATTTTAGGATTGTTTTTCTTAACTGTGTGAAGAATGGTAGTGGTATTTTGATGGCAATTGCATTGAATTTGTAGATTACTTTTGGCAGTGTGGTCATTTTCACAATATTGATTCTACTCATCCATGAGTATGGGATGTCTTTCAATTTGTTTGTGTCATCTATGATTTCTTTCAGTAGTGTTTTGTAGTTTTCCTTGCAGAGGTCTTTCACCTCCTTGGTTAGGTATATTCCTATTCTAATTTTTTTGTTGTTGTTGCAGTTATTTAAAGGGATTGAGTTCTTGATTTCTCAGCTTGGTTACTGTTGGTGTACAGAAAAGCTACTGATTTGTGTACATTAATTTTGTATCTAGAAACTTTGCTGAATTCTTATATCAGTTCCAGGAGCTTTATGGAGGAGTCTTTGGGGTTTTCTAGATAAACAATGATATCATCAGTAAACAGTGACATTTTGACTTTCCCTTTTCTGATTTGGATGCTCTTTATTTCTTTCTCTTGTCCGATTGCTCTGACTAGAACTTCAAGTACTTTGTTGAAGAGGAGTGGCGACAGCTGGCATCCTTGTCTTGTTCCAGTTCTCAGAGGGAATGCTTTCAACTTTTCCCCATTCAGTATTATGTTGGTTGTGGGTTTGTTATAAGGTGCTTTTATTACGTGGAGATATGTCACTTGTATGCAGATTTTGCTGAGAGTTTTAATCATAAATGGATGCTGGATTTTGTTGAATGCTTTTTCGGCATCTGATAAGATGATCATGTGATTTTTGTTTTTGATTCTGTTTATGTGGTGTATTACATTTGTTGACTTGCGTACGTTAAACCATTACTGCATCCCTGGTATGAAACCCACTTGATTATGGTGAATTATCTTTTTGATGTGTTGTTGGATTCGGGTAGCTAGTATTTTGTTAAGGATTTTAGCATCTATGTTCATTAGGGATATTGGTCTGTAGTTTTCTTTTTTGGTTATGTCCTTTCCTGGTTTTGGTATTATGGTGATACTGGCTTCATAGAATGATTTAGGGAGGATTCCCTTTTTCTCTATCTTGTGGAATAGTGTCAGTGGAATTGATACCTGTTCTTCTTTGAATGTCTGGTAGAAATCTGCTGTGAATCTGTCTGGTCCTAGAGACCACTGGCAAGATTCACCAAGAAAAGAAGAAAGAAAATCTAAATAAGCCCAATTAGAAATAAAATGGGAGATATTACAGCTGACACCACAGAAATACAAAAGATCATTCAAGACAACTATGAATACTTTTATGTGCACAAACTAGAAAAACTAAAGGAGGTAGATAAATTCCTGGAAAGATACAAACTTCCTAGCTTATATCAGGAAGAATTAGATACCCTGAACAGACCAATAACATGTAGCAAGATTGAAATGGCAATAAATAAATTACCACTAAAAAAAAAAAAAGTTCAGGAAAACTATGTTTACAAAAGGTAAATATACTGGCCAAGATCACACAGCTATCAAATGGTAGAACTGTGTTTTCTCCTCCTCTTCTAAGGACACTAGTCATGCTAGTCATTGAGTTTAGAGGCGACTCTAAATCCAGTATGACCTCATCTTAAAATCCTTAACTTAGTTTCATCTGCAGAGAAGACATTTACAAATAAGGTCATATTCAGAGGTTGTGAGTGGACATGTCTTTGGGGGCTACTCTTCAACTGACTGACTGGCCTAAATAATCCTATGTGATCTGATTGACTCTTGACCTCATCTCCTCTCACTCTCTTTCTCTCTGCCCCAGCCTTGCTGCTGGCCTCCTCCTATTTCAGTAATATATGGTGTAAGTGTTGATGTTTGTGACTTTGCCCTGGCTTTTGCCTGGAACACTCTGTTGATAGCCCAGGTTTTATGCCTTGACTGCCTCAAGTCTTTTATCAAACCTCACCTTCTACCCTGACAACCCTCCTCAAACCTCAGCCTCACCTCCAGCATTGCCAATTCCTTTTAACAGAACCTATGCTACATTTTTATCTTCCATAAAACCTACTGTCTTCTAAAATTCTATTAATTATTTATGTTTATGTTTTACTGTGTGTATTAGCCCACAAGGATATAGACTGCAAAGGGACAGAGATCTAACTGTAATATTCCATGATCTATTCTAAGACAGCAAGTTTCTTCAGTGCCAAGTTTGTATAATGTGCTAGGTTCTTCACGACACCTTTGCCAGTAATGAAATAAATCAGCTATTTTAGAAGTAAAATACCTCTTCCCTAATCTGTTTACCAAACTGCACTAAAATAAAGGTTGTCTTTCTATACAAATTCACAAATAATTTATTGAAACTATGAAAGCTTGTTGTGAGCTTGGTAAACATTTTAGATGAACATGTGGAATCTTGAAATCTTAATGTGAACTTATTTCTATATGTGAACTTATATCCAAGTACAGGAAATCAATAAGTGGAAGTATGGCTTCTGACCTCCTCAGCAAGCTTCCTCTGTGTATGAAGTACCAGCGCCTTCTTAAACAACAGGACCATCCATGCATTTCCAAATAAATCAGTTGGTCTGATGCACATAACCGATTCTGCTGAATTTTAAAGCTGAACACAGTATTTCTTTGTGAATATATTTTCTTTTTTTGTTTGTTTGTGTTTTTTTTTTATTATTATACTTCAAGTTCTAGGGTACATGTGCACAACGTGCAGGTTTGTTACATATGTATACATGTGCCATGTTGGTGTGCTGCACCCATCAACTCGTCAGCACCCATCAACTCGTCATTTACATCAGGGATAACTCCCAATGGCATCCCTTCCCCCTCCCCCCTCCTCATAACATCACCCCTTGTGTGATGTTCCCCTTCCCAAGTCCGAGTGATCTCATTGATCAATTCCCACCTATGAGTGAGAACATGCGGTGTTTGGTTTTCTGTTCTTGTGATAGTTTGCTGAGAATGATGGTTTCCAGCTGCACCCATGTCCCTACAAAGGACATAAACTCATCCTTTTTTATGGCTGCATAGTATTCCATGGTGTATATGTGCCACATTTTCTTAATCCAGTCTGTCACTGATGGACATTTGGGTTGATTCCAAGTCTTTGCTATTGTGAATAGTGCCACACTAAACATAGTTCAAAGTAAACTTTCAGGGATCATGAGAAACAATTTTAAATAAAATGTTGATGATATAATGGTCATAACGAATCATTAGTAAAATTATGTTGTATGCATAGAACTCTAATTTCTTTCTACATTTAAAAATAATATACCACCACAGTTAGGTACTAAATATAATTACTGTGAATTTTGGCTTCTCTATATAAATGAAGGAAAAAAATGTAATAATAAAAGTAATGTAGGTCAAACTCCTTGCATCCCCTCTGAGTTGAAAACCAATTGGAAAAATATGTACTACTGGAATTAGAATGATGATAAAAATGCATAGATACATGTGTATGAACTTATATTAATATATTTACCTTACATATTATATAGGTTTACATATGAATAGTATATATAATATATATTATATAGGTAATTATATGAATGTAAATATATGTGTGTGTGTATATATATATATATACCCATATATATGTATGGATATACATGTGTGTATATATATATATACCCATATATATGTATGGATATACATGTGTATATATGTGTGTATACATAAATATATGGGAATACATACAATTATTATTCAGTGTTTATGGGGATTGATTCCAGGACCCCTGCAGATAGCAAAATCTGCAGATGCTCAAACCCCTGATATAAAATGGCATAGTATTTGCATATAACCTAGATACATCCTTCTGTATACTTTAAATCATTTCTAAATGACTTATAATACCTAATAGAATGTAAGTGCTATGTAAATGGTTGTTGTACGGTATTTTAATGCTTTATTTTTATTTTCATTTTAAAATATTTTCATCCATAGTTGGTTGAATCTGCTGAACTCATGAGTAGGTAGGGCCAGCTGTGTAGCTAATTACTGTTTAAATTGAATTACTGTCACGTGGCCAGGTTCAGCCTTCTTTAATTTGCCTTTTTGTTTAATCCTTGTGATAGTTACCTGCTAACTGGGAGATTGCCAAGCAGATAGCTTTCTGGCTAGCTGCTAGAGGCAATTACTTCCTAATTCCTATAAAGCCCTCTTGGTAATGACAAGGAAAGATGAGCCTTAAGAGATGGAAGGTCTAGTAGGGTTGTTGAAGTTGCCACAGAAAGATTCTAATCTCCTGGGGAGAAGAATATAATTTCCTCATGGAAACACAATGAGTGGGGAGCGAGAAACCCCCTAAAATATACCAGGAGAAAGAGAAAAATCTCTTTGGGTCTCTGTGGTATGATCTAAAAAGTATTCAAAGAATTTACCTGGTCCAAAATGCCTTCACCCTTTTTCTTTTCTTTTCTTTCCTTTTTTGTTGTTGTTGTGTGTTTGTTTGATTTTGTTTTTAAATTTTAAGTCCAGGGGTACATGTGTAGGTTTGCAACATAGGTAAACTTGTGTCCTGGGGGTTTGTTGTATAGCTTATTTCATCATCCATGTATTAAGCCTAGTACTCATTAGTTATTTTTCCTGATCCTCTTTCTCCTATATTAGGCAAGTTCCTTTGGCAAAGAAAGTTTAGTGTACGCATTGCTTCTACTTGAACGAGCACATTAAACTGTATGTCATTCATTCACTCATTCATTCATTCATTGTTACTGGGCTGCAAACAGGCTACTGAGGCAGGACTCCGAAAACAATAATCAGCTTTTAAGTGACTGCCCAGTAAAATAATAATAATACATAATAACAATTTTGAAATGAGTTCTTAGAGACAACTGAAAACTTACTTGATCTTAGACATTTTTTTTCCATTCTTTTATCATCCATTGAATCCCTTCAGGATGTATTTCCAATCTTTGCCACTCACTTTAAGCCATGTATTTTAGTAAAACACCTTGTACCTTTTTCTTGACAAACACTTTTTATTACTTCCAGTTTCCTGCTGTGAGAGTATAAGGATCTTTATCCTTTCTTCTCACATTTCATCGAGTCCAGTTTGCATTAATTATTCATTTTCTGGCTCTTGATTTAGCTTAGCAGCATATTGAACTTCTCCTAAATTAAACTAAAGCAAAAATAACAAACAAAACTTCTCCCTCAGGCTTATGATCACTTTCGTCTCTGTCGTCTTTTCTCTCCTTTTCATAACTGAAACTGGTATATGTTTTCTGCTTTCTGTAGTTCTTTTTCTGCTTCTTCTCTAGTGGCATACACATATTTGCATTGACTTGCACCACTGACATCATAATACTTTTTTAATGGAGATCAGTAACTACCCTCTGTTAACCAAATTGGGGGAGGGGAAATACCCTCACGACCCTATTTAAAAATATTCCCTACTTGCTTCCTACACTCTGGCAGTTATTCCTAATCACCCTCCCTGTTTTATTTTCACTTTATAACACTTATCGTCATCTGATGTACCACAAATTTTATTTCTTAGACTTGTATAATATGCCTCCATTTACTAGAAATTAAGCTTCGTGGAAGATAAATTTGCTTCTTTTCTGTTAGGGGCTGAATCCCTTACCTCTAGAGTGGTACCTGGAGCATACCAGGCACTCAGTAAACATTTGTTGAATGAACAAATAATGAGTCTTCACTATTCTTACCAGAAAAAAAAAAAAGAATTATTGAATGGATTAAATTGCAATTAATGTTAATCATATTTAGGTACATAAACGCTTTAAAATTGTAGAATATATGGGCTTATTTGGCTTCTTTAGCTTCCTTCTCCATTTTTCCTTTACTTCCTGAAACTTCTTTAATAAATGATCATTATTAGTAATATATTTTTTGGTTTTGTTATTACTTGGTCCTTTCTCTTTATTTAATTCACAATGACATTTTATTACCTTAGGATTATAGTCTCTACCACTTTTACTACTTCTGAAATTATAGAGGAGATGATAAATGTACCTGCAAACTAAGAAACATGTAGCAAAATCATATAAATAACTTTAAATCTGCAAATAAAAACATGATTTGTAATACATTTATAAGATGTACTTTTCTTTTTTCCTTTTGTTGTTTTGAGAGGGATTCTCCCTCCATCACTCAGGCTGAAGTGCAGTGGCGAGATCTTGGCTCACTGCAACCTCTGCCTCAAGCAATTCTCCTGCCTCAGCCTCTCCAGTAGCTGGGACTGCAGGCATGCGCCACCATGCCCAGCTAATTTTTGTATTTTTAGTTGAGACAGGGTTTCACCATGTTGGCCAGGCTGGTCTCGAACTCCTGACCTTAAGTGATCCACCTGCCTCGGTCTCCCAAAGTGCTAGGATTACAGGTGTAAGCCATCGCGACTGGCCAAGATGTACTTTTTGAACTTCTTCACATCACAGCACACATAAAAATGGTATTGGAATTATATCATCTGTCAAACTAGGATAAACAGAAGGTGATACTCTCAGCTGGTAGTGACGGACTGTGAACTGTAACTGACCCATCCATCATGTGGGTAAAGGAATCAATTTCTTGGCATCCTGTGCTATTCATGAAACCCTGGAGTGCTTCACTTCACTGTTTAGAAAGTTCTGGCTAATACTGTTGCTGGACAAAAGAGTGTTTACAAATCAATTAGAAAACAAAATGAAATTTAAAAATGGAGTATAATAGTAGAAAGGCAAGCTAACAGAAAATATATTTCAAGCTCAATAATAAAGTCATGAAAATTTAATATTTATGTATTTTTCTCAATTACACTGATAAATATTTTGCAAACATACTGTATTAGTATGAGTGGCTAAACTGATAATATATATAAATACTAAAATTGCTCTTTTATTGTACTAGCCATTCAAGCCAGCCAGGAAATCAGTCCTTGTCAACATCAGTATAATGTATAAAGATAAATGAAGGAGTTAGCAAACATTTCAAAAGCTTATTGTCTTTCATTGTATTAGAAAACTAAAATGTGACATTGATTAAAATAGTAAAAATTTGAGTATGATTCAGATATTCATTAACAGATGATTGGTTACATTATATATGAAAATAATGGCACATGTGTAAATATGCACTGACATGTAAAAATACCAATATATTCCTTTAAGTAAAAAATATATGAATTATAAATGATATAATAGTTCCAGACATAGAACGTATATTATGATACCATATGGGATACACACACACACACACACACACACACACATACATATTTGTGTATATTTTGCAATATACACACAGAGAAAAATAAACTTTTTATAATGGGGTTGAGAAGATGGAGTTCTTTTGATAGGACATTTAATATCTAATTAGCACATAGATGGAAGAACCAATGTTTATGTTGTGTTACTGTCAATCACCTCTTTGAAAACTTTGCACATATTGTCTTAATCCATAATATTAGAGTGTTGTAGAAGTATGACCTTCATTATTATAATGAGAAAAACTAGCTTTAGTAGCTAACATGGTAAAGAAGCCTGTTCATAAATTAATCATAGTGTCTTCTACTACTATAATTCTTACCCCTCTTTCCTTATACTTCACAACAGATTTTTGTCAACTTTGTAATGAGCTTCATTGTTTTACACCTGTTTGACTAAAAATTTTCCACTGGCTGAATTTTCTATCAGCAGACTCATTGACCTCTTACATATTCCTCAAGGTCTGTCTAAATTATTTTGTGTTTTGAAGCTTTCAATTACTCCTCTTCCCCAACAATATCTCATATACTCTCTTTCCTGTCATTAACCCTATAGTTCTTCTGTTTTTGCATTTATTATACTTTAGTGATTCATGAGTTACCTGAATATGTTTGATACTTAGCAGGGAGAAAGGAAGGAGGGGAAAAAAGGAAAAATGGAGGCAGATAAGGAAGGAAGGGGGAAAAATGTGAGGGGAAGTAAATGAGGGAGGGAGAGTGGTAAAAATGATGAAAAGAAAGATGGGGGAGACAGAAGGAAGGAAGGAATGAAGGACAGAAAGAAAATTAAGAGAAGAAAAATGAAATATTAATTATAGGCTGTACGCAGTGGCTCACACCTATAATCCCAGCATTTTGGGAGGCCAAGGCGGGTGGGTCACCTGAGGTTGGGAGTTCGAGACCAGCCTGACCAACATGGAGAAACCCTGTCTCTACTAAAAATATAAAACTAGCCGGGCATGGTGGCATGCATGCCTGTAATCCCAGCTACTCAGAAAGCTGAGGCAGGAGAATCACTTGAACCCAGGAGGTGGAGGTTGCGGTGAGCTGACATTGCACCATTGTACTCCAGCCTGGCCAACAAGAACGAAACTCCATCTCAGAAAAAAAATAGTTATTATTACAGCTATGAGTTTATTGAAAAAAATATTTTTTAATGCACAGTGTCTTTAAAAACTTAAGTAGGACACAGTTTACAGTTAGAAAAATTCTGGAACAGTTTACAGTTAGACAAATTCTGGAACACATGACACTGCCAAGAAGAAAAAAGTTTACATATGAACACTCAGGGGTTCAAAACAAATGGTGAAAGTTAGTAGTTATTTTTGTTTTGTTTTGTTATGTTTTGTTTTTAAGACAGGGTCTCGCACTGTTGCCCAGGCTGGAGTGCAATGGCATGATCATGGCTCATTGCAGCCTCATCCTGCTCAGTTGAAGTCATTCTCGCTCCTCAGTCCCTGAAGTGGCTGGGAGTGAATGTGTGCATCACTATGCCTGGCTAATTTTTAAAAATTTTCAGAGAGACAAAGTCTCATTATTTTGCCCAGACTGGTCTTGGATTTCTGAACTTAAGCAATTCTCCCTTCCGAAGTGCTTGAGAGTAGTGTTAATAACTAAAAAGGATCTGGGGTAACAAAATTTAGTCTTCTGTATTTTGGAATTATTCTAGACTTGTCCTTAAAACTGTGCTAGCTCATCTACATCTCCCCACAGTCTTTCTTTATTCAGCAAATCCAGTAAGTCTGGGCTGCTTTTCTTAGACCATTCTGTTTTATACAAGGCATTGTTTTACAGTAAGCAGAAAAATAGCTCAACATAAATGTGAGTTTTCTTGACAGTTTCCAATGACAGAATTTCACCGAGTGTGCGAGGGGTCTGTGGCACATTTGAACCTGATATTTGAAATGAGATTTTCACTTTTAAAGTAGTCTAAAATTGTCTCCAAGACAATTTCCATGAAGGCAACTCACAGAACCTCACCAAGTCTTGTCTGTCAAATCAGTGAGTAAATATACATACTAGTAATTATGTATATTGTAGAGTCAACATAAAATACCCTAACAGAGGCCGGACGCAGGGGCTCACGCCTGTAATCCCAACACTTTGGGAGGCTGAGGCGGGGGGATCACGAGGTCGGGAGATCGCGACCGTCCTGGCTAACATGGTGAAACTCCGTCTCTATTAAAAATACAAAAAAATTTGCCGGGCGTGGTAGTGGGTGCCTGTAGTCCCAGCTACTTGGGAGACTGACGCAGGAGAATGGAGTGAACCCGGGAGGTGGAGCTTGCAGTGAGCTGAGATGACACCACTGCACTCCAGCCTGGGCAACAGAGCGAGACTCCATCTCAAAAAACCAAACAAACAACAACAACAACAAAAAACCATGTATATATCCTAACAGATTCTGCTTTTCAAACCAAGATCCAGACTCTTTGTATTGCTAGTACTTAAACAACTCTTCTGTGAATATTTGCTTTATTCTTGTATTTCTGGATAAAATGTTTATCTCATTACTTTTCTCATATTTTGGATGATATTTTCATGAGAGATTTTTAGATAGATTTGTGTTTTTTCATTTCTGAAATTTTGAATGAGCCCACTATTAAAACCACGTTTTAAGACTTTGCATTTGTTTAGATATCAAGAAACTTTGAGTATTAAAAAGAAATTAAATTAAATCTATATAAGTTACATATTTTGGAGACTTTGCTAATATCAAAAAATCTTGTTTTGCTCTATTAAAGCATGACTAACATTTTCTTTGTTAAAAGCCAAAAATGTCTTGGCCCATAAGCTTCCCACTAATATTCTTAAAACGTTTCATTGCAGGATTCTGAATTCAAAATATTTTTTTTCTCTTTAAATAAACTACTTTTCCTTTTGGTTTTAAAATTTAATATATATTTTAATGACTCCTAGTATATATCAAGCCCTATTTTGAGCTTTTGGGATTAATTACACAAGATAGACAAGATAGCGCTTGGGATGAATTAAACTAGATCATTACACAAGATAGGGCTTGGGCTTACATCCTAATTTTTAGGAGTCATTATGTTGAAATCTCAGCAGAGTAAACCACATCTGTGGTTCTATATGAGCAAACTTCATATTTTTCTTGGCATTTCACCATAGGTTCATTGTGTCCTTGTGTTATATAGATGACTTAGGTAGATATAACATGTTCAGGAATTTCAAATTTGGACACCGAAATAATAATATCTTGGAGTTGTCATGGAGATCATAACATTGCATTTGCTGTGGGATCCCAAGACCTGGTATATATATAGATTAATCACTGAATATATCATGCATTTTACAAAAACAGTGATTCTTCTGACTTCCAGTAAAATTTTGAAAATTGTTACAAGTTGCCTCATATTGTTTTATAGAATAAAGAGATGGAAGACGAAATGAAGAGTAAAGAAATTCATTTAAAAAGAGAAGGTGCGGCCGGAGAAAGAAAGAAAACATGAGATCAGTAGCCCCTTACCTTTTTGGTGTTTATGACACAATTCCACATACAAAATTTTAGACTGGTCATACGAAGGCATTCTGACATAATCCTCTCACAGATTTGTTGAGATATATTTTGATTTTCTCTTGATGGGAAAAGAATGGAAAAATCACATTTCAGAATAGTTTAGAAAAAAATCATCTCATTATCTTTGGGGCACCTTTATTTCAAAATCCTTAAAGTACTATACAAATATCTTTTGAAATAGTGCGATCACTCTCTAAAGACATACTGTAAAGTGGAAAAAAATGATCAAGAACATCTACAGCCATTTCCTTAAGTCTGAAAAGAACTGCATGCAAATATAAAGCAGGTATTCCTTCTAAGAGTTACAAAGAAGTACCACAATATTTTAACAAAGATAAAAGGAGGAAAGAAACATATGAAGTGGGGAAAGACGTGATACTGTAATGACCTTGCACAAACATACTCAACTGGGAACCACTGTTTGAACCACTGTTTGGTGGTCTCATCACATCTCTTTTCTGTGGTATTTCTCCAGTTCTTTCACTGAACAGGACCTAATGCCTCTATGCTGTGCAAACACATTTCTGAGGTCAGAAACTTCAGAACTCAGGATCATTTTGGTATCTGTTGGGCAACTGAAAGAGGAAAAAAGAGTATATATTAAAGATGATAAGAAAAATGTTGAAAATGTTAGAGTACCTGAGCAATAGACAGCAAACATAGAATTCAATACCAAACAACAATGAAATCAAAGAAAAAACTGAATAAACATCCACACCAAAAGCTGAGATTATAAGTGTTGAGAAGTCAGTGAAGATTTTGCTGCAAATAGCAATGGGGCAATTGTGAATAACAATAATTAGTAATGGTTATTAGCCCTTTTTGAAGTAGGTTATAATACAAAATGTGGCTGCAAAGATTTATTTTTCTTTGTTTATATTAGTTGTCTTTAGGAGAACCATGAAAACAAACAAAAAAATGAAAAGACTGAGAAAATGGGAGAGTCAAATTACTGGATAATATAGGGTAAAATGTAGAATTATTATAGAACAAGAATCATAAGCCCTTCAATGCAGGTTCACAGGCTGGATTATAACATAAAAATAGAATGCAATAAATAGAATGAGATTAATATAGTCTGTACAGTGGAGATACTAGAAAGGATTGTTAACAGAAAATGAAGAAAATATACTTCCAACAAATCACATTTGGTGCTCAGCCTAAGGAATTGTGAAGCAGAAAATAAACCATTGTTCTGTAATGACACTGGGGATGAAAAAGGTACATGCTTTCTAATTGCCATAGAAACAAATGCTAATAATTTCAGCATAAAGATTGGACTTTCAAGTCAGTAAATTCAGTCTTCGGTATGCTTAGTTTCACTAAATTTATTACAACACCTACTAATTATTCCTAAAGTAGAAGTTTAACAGACGTGGAAATTGGGCACACCATTACTCAAAATCAAGTTTATCTTAATTTGCTGTAAGTGGGGGTAATACATAAATGAATGATTGGGAATTTGTTTTCATCAAACATTACGCTGCCATTAAATTAAGAAATAATTTAAAATAGGCCTTTTTTGTAGCATTCAACAAGGATGGATATAAATGCTTACAAATATTGTTTTTCTCTGCTAACTAGTTATACGAAGGTGATGAAATGGCTTAGCAAAAAAACTCAGCAGAAGTAAAATGAGACAAAAAATCTCACAAAGGATGAATTTGAAAAAATTGATAAATAGGTTGAGAGAAAATTACATCAATAATGCTAAGTGAGGAAAGACATAAGAAATTCTTAAGTTCTTACGAGTCAAAACAATGAGAATAAGACGATTTATGTAACTCCCATTATCTAGCTTTTAGGACATTTTTTTCTGGTCTAATAACCCAGATACGGATGTTGCCACATTAGCTAACTTTCCTAACTTTCAGTTTTCTTTTAGCTTCTGAATTGAGTAGCGTAAATTTTAGATCATCCCTTTTATTGTATGAGTTTGGTAATATATTAAATAGTTTTATTATACTTTTCCCAAATGTTAAAGTATTTGTTGTAGGTCTGTTCCTAGGTTTCTTAGGTTGCCATGTGGTTGAAATTAAAAGTGTTAGTAGATATGTAATGTTAATATACAGTTGAGATTGTCATGAAAGGAATTCAGAAATGCTAGTAGATATGTAATGTTAACATACAGTTGAGATTGTCATGAAAGGAATTCAGAAGTGCTAGTAGATAGTTAACATGGAGATGCAAGTTACTATTCCAAACCTACAGTTATGAAGTGTACATTTGGGACATCCAATTATGTTTTTCTGGTAAATTTCTAAATACAATGTGGGGATTCCACTAAACTGTTGACTGGTTTTGTTTTTTATACATTTTGGACTACGTTTAGCAATAGTGTTCAGCTATCCAAACCATCAGTGGAGAAGAATGCTTTTTATTTTCTGTATCTTTATTTTTAATTCTTTGTGGACCAATATTTTATAAAATATAAATTTATTGTTGCATGTTTACATTTCTGTGAAAGTAAATATTTAGCTGCAATTGCTGTATTTACCTTGTGGTTGATCATTAATTGATAGTTTGCAGACTTGGAAAACTGACACCAAACTGAGAACTACTTTTAAGAGTATTAGGTAAAACAATGAGACAAACCATTTTATAAGCAAAATATGATAAAATATAATTTCTTTTCTATAAAAGCGGATGTGTAATCTTCCTAATAGCACGATGAATATAATCATACTACCAGAAGTCTGTTCCTCTCAGAAACTAATTCTGTCTTTTGGTTTTCTCTCAGGAATCCCATTTCTTGAATAACTGAATTCTTAAGATTAATGCTTTAAAAGGAGCCACTTCTTAGACCCAACCCATTTTCTACTCTTCACATTTTTTAAACGTTAGGCCTCAGTTCTCCAGCCCTCAGGAAGAACTTCCAATAGCCCAAATTGTGATAGAATACTTTAATATGACAACAAATGCCTCAATGGTATACATAACCTTGAACTGCTTTTCTTAATATGTAACATTTCTCCCAAAACTTTCCATCCCAGAATGAAAGCCCAATGAAGGCAGGGCATGTGTCTTTACCCATTCACCTTGAATTCACAACACCCAGCAAACTGCCTAGCATGGCAAACATAGCCTACGAAACAACTGGGACAAAAGGATGAGGACTCAGGGAGAACATTATCAGGACCAGGAGGAAACAAACGCTTTGACAAATAATATGGCATGCATGATAAAAATATTTGAATCTCTGATTAAAAACCTGATTAATATAAATAAAAATCTAGTTCTTTTTTCTCCCAACTTTATTGAGATAATTGACAAATACAAATTACATATATTTAAGTTGTATAATGTGATATTTCAGTATACATGCACATTGTGAAATGATTACCGTAATCAAATTAATTACATATCTATCATCTTACATAGTTACCTTCTTTGTGTAAAACAAGTTCTCAACTTGATATCTACTCATTTAGCAAATTTCAAGAGTACAATACATCATTAGTAACTCTAGTCACCACGTTGTATCGTTATTTTTATGTTTATTCAAAATATTGTAAATATTACTTCTATGTGACAATTAGGTAATTTTAGAATGTAAGAATCAAAATTAAGGAAGGGGAAAATAAAGATAATGATTACAGTTCATGGAACAATCCCCAGATAATATGTATTTATTTCCAAATTTGACCAAGTAATCAATTGATCAACGAAAACAATAATCATTGGAGAAATAATTGGAGGAAGGAGTGAAAAAAATAATCTTAGGCGTAATCAAAGAGTAAAAAAATTGAGTTATAAGTCTATTTTCCTAACTATCAGAAGAATTTATACTTGAACAATTTAAAATTATATAAAGAAATGAATATATGCCTCACTGCCTAGAACTTCCGAAGGAAGAAATTGACTGTGTGCTCCATTTTGGACTATACTTGCCAATCGCACTATGAACTGAGTCGAAGATCCCTTAGGTCAGTATTCAAACTTCTTCCATGTTACAATTACTTTCCCAGCAGAAGCCCTCAGTTTTATCTGTACGACGTCTCTCAGGTAGGATCTTACAGCCAAGAAACAGGATAATGTCTCTCCATATGTCTTGCTCGACCCTATTATCTTCTTTAGGTATTTCAGGAAGCCAGCTTGATCCTGGGAAGGAGTATCAAAAATAACAATTTAACTCCCATACTTCTCACGTAACCCTGCCTTATGTTGGATCTTTTTGGTGACATGAAAACTGTCACCCGAATGCTCTTTTTTTCCTCATAATTTAGTAGGCACTTTTATACTCACTATTCTACTTAATCTTCAGTAAACTGTGAGATGTATATTGCTCTCTCCAATCTACAGGAAAGTAAACTGAGTCCCAAGCAGACTAAATCAGTAAGGCCTGCAAGCTAGCAGAGTGGCCAGATGTGCTGCCACACTTTTCCTACAGTAAACTATTTCTTTTATAACATAAAACACAGAATTTTATTTCTGAATCCAAGTAATGAGATCGTTAATATCCATTTAAAATTTACCAGTATTGACCCATACCCGGAGTAACATTGTAAAACAAGTGAAAATTTACTTTCGTGCCCTTTTCTTTTCTCAATATTTCTCTGTCCGAGGCATCTTGGGGCCTTCACTCTACTAATTGAATTCAAACCCTCTGTGAAGGCAGCTTTCGTGGGTGCGGTTGTAGGCTCTAAATCATTTTGAATAGTCTTTCAGTTCTTTACTATTATCTTGCTTATACTTCTAATATAATGAGATCATTTATTAAAAATATAGAATTTCTACATTGACATACAACATTAAATAGTCTGAATACTGTATAGTTTTTCTCTACAGGACAACAGCTGCTCGGTCTTATTACATTCATCTGTAACTCAGTTACTACATATGTTACTTCTTTTAGGAAATGTCTGTCTTAAAGGAGGCCTTCTGGCAAGAATGCGTTTCCTCATGCTGATATAAAAGCGTGTGTGTGCATACACGTGCATTTTATTGGAAGATCTGGTCTAAAGCTAGCACCTCTGCTTATTTTTACTCTCTAGACATGCTATGGAATCTCCCCAAGTATCATTTGAATATTAAAATAAATTGCCCTCACTTACAGGCCATTTCTGGTGATAAAATTAAATGGCCCTTTGGAAGCCATACAATAAATAAGCATGTTTCCAGTACTATAGAGAAATGATTTAAGTTTTCTTATATTAAAGGAGGTCAGAGAAAGATAAGGTTTTGTTAACCAGGGCAGTTCCAAGTCTTTTAGCCACACTGGTCAAGTTATGTGTATTCAATCCACTGAAAATGTGTAATATGCAGTGTGAGCCAATTTCATGCACACTTTCATTGCTGTCAAAGACTTGAGGTGGTGCATCTGAATCGTTTGAAATCTCAAGATATGTTCTTAACTGTTATTCCAAGGAAATACCTAAATGAACAAAATGTAGCTTTAATAAATTCACTTTTTTTTTTATTAAGGAGTTACTTAAAAGTGTTAAGCCTAGATCTGATTGAAAGGAACTAAAATCCTGTGAAAGATGTCAACTGTTTTACTTACAGTAATGTTCTTGTTTAGTAGAATGATAAGATTTCCATGATGACATGCATGTTTTTCTGACTTAATGTTTTATTTCATCTCTGATATTTTCAGGACCTATGGCAATTTGGTTTTTTATTAAAATATGCATTCATCATTCACACTAATTCCCCTTTTGTAATAGCGTTAACTCATTGGCTCAAACTTATTTCTGGGTCTTTTCTTCATACAATTTTTGCAGTGAGAAAAAACGTAATACATTTGTGTTTATTTCTGAAAGCACTCATATTCTGTTGTGACAATTTTTTATTAATTTGGATAATCCATTATAATGCAATTTTGGAACTTATTTGAAACATGTATTTATATTTAAATGAATCATGAACACTTTTGAAGCATTATTTAATGTTCTGTTTTTCATTCATGGCAAGGGACTCAATGAATCAAGGGGTATTTCTTTGAAACTCATTGAAATTATAGAACAGTTTTACCTCAGGCGTTTGTAAAAACACTCTCCCATTAATAAAAGAAAGATATAAGTAGCAGGATAATTTTGTAAAATCTTCAAGCATCTCATTAAGCACAATTTTCCAAAATATTATTAAATGAGCTAAGAAATGAATAAAAGTGACTTCCTTGAAGTGCATTCATAATTTTAAGTATCTAATCAGCATTTCTAGCAACAATAATTTCAAAGTAGGTTACCAGTCACATTAAAACTTCCAATTCTGAATTTATGATCACAATTTCATGGTGTTTTATGGTAATAATTGTTATTAAATGTTTCAAATACTAACATACGGCTTTGTTTACCTGTCTCTTCATGTACTAACTACAAGCCATTTTCCCCATTTCCAAAAAGAGCCTTAAGGTATCACATACTTGAATCATGATTGGCCAAGCTTATTGTTATGCTATTATAATAGATTAATTACATTTTGTGCTTGTGGTTATAGCATTGGTTGGAGGCGACATATCACACATTTTCTCAGCTATCCTTAAACTATTTTAAAATTCCATGACTTGTTAATACTTTTGAGGAGATTTATAAGTTTAATTAAATGATGGTCTTTTAATTTGGCTAAATTTATCTCAAGCAGGTTCCAAAGATAACACTTAAAATCCCTCAGACCCATCCTGAGATTTACAGAATCAAAATTTCTGAGGATGGGGACCTAGGAATTTAACTTGTACTCTCCAGGGAGTTCTTATGCATACTCAGTGGAAGAAACACCAATTTAAGAGCATCAGGACCATAGTGTCATATGTATATAATGTATCTAAATTAAATAACATCTAGATAAACAGCTGACAACTGATTAGGAATGTAAAATCAATTTTTGGTTTAAAGGATGTCTCGTGTGTGTGTGTGTGTGTGTGTGTGTGTGTGTGTGTGTGTGTGTTCGTTTATTTCTGTGCTATGTTATTTTTTGCCTTTTGTTTTCTAATCTCTTAAAATTCGTGTGCAAGTCACATTATATAGCTAAGACTGTATACATTTATCTGATGTTAAAACTAACACGGATCTCAACTGTTGTGAAAGGTATAAATTCAAATAATGTTATTTATTTTCATGGGGTATTTTGGGAAACAGTCTAGATTAATAATCTAAAGAACAACAGGAGAAGGAAGCAGTCTTGCAGAAAAGTAGGTGATGAGTTTATTTAACATGCTTTTATTGTAAACTTACAAAGTTCTAGATGACTGGATATATCAGAGAGCAAACCAAATCAAAAAAAGACTCTGTTCTCCTAGGATTTATGTTTTTTCTAAACCATATATGTATGAATGGGTTTGTAAAACAGACTCTTGGTTAGAATGTGGGTGTATTTTTATAGGATGACAGATGACAAACAGGCATAGACAAAGAAAATGAGATTTTAGTGCTCTTGAGAAAAGGAAATAGGCAAAGGGGTAAAATGTGCTTTATTTTTTATTTTTTATTTTTATTTTATTTTATTTATTTTTTTTTTTTTTGAGACGGAGTCTCGCTCTGTCACCCAGGCTGGAGTGCAGTGGCCGGATCTCGGCTCACTGCAAGCTCCGCCTCCCGGGTTCACGCCATTCTCCTGCCTCAGCCTCCCAAGTAGCTGGGGCTATAGGCGCCCGCCACCTCGCCCGGCTAGTTTTTTGTATTTTTTTAGTAGAGACGGGGTTTCACCGTGTTAGCCAGGATGGTCTCGATCTCCTGACCTCGTGATCCGCCCGTCTCGGCCTCCCAAAGTGCTGGGATTACAGGCGTGAGCCATGAAGCATCCATTTAGCTTGTATAAGATTATTGCACTTAAGGGAATCCATTAGGACAATCCACTTATGATAGAAATCCTAAAAGAAAAGGGGAAAGAGCTCTTTCTTTGCAAAGATAGAAGAAAGAGAAAAAAGCAACAAAAAATTTGAACTTAGTGGATAGAGAACTAAATATAAATAATTAAGCTTAAAAAGTAAGGGTATCATTGAGGTATGAAAGGTGAGCTAATCTTGCTTATGCAAAGTGTGTCCTGAACTTCCTTAGAATAATCTGTACCCTTTGTTGATTGAACAATTATAACATTACCTAAGAGATTGTCAAAGTAATATCATAAAAGTATATTTTTGTCTTACTGTGCTGCTCTAGTCAGTGATACTATCTCATGCTACCTTATGATTTACAGAAAATATATTGATAAGAATGCTAAAGTTTAAACTTAATGATGTGAACTTGGTCAATTTTTTTAATGCATTGATCTTTATCAAAGCATGACAATTCTTAAAATTTTTATCTTGAAATTTCAGAGCAAAATCTAACTCTTGTCCTTTATAGCAAAACCTTAATATACAAATTATGAATGCTAGTTGTTATGATTTTACTTTTCTCCCATAATGCACACTTATTTAAATGCTACTTGCATTGATAATAATTCATACCAGACAAATATTTATTATTTGTATCCATATCTATCAAGTTTCAGAATGTCAAATACTCTTCAAGTTCAACTATTTTAACTAAAGTTATGCCATCCTTATAGTTACTGCTCTTTTGATACCTTGTCACATGTGCATTATTAGTGAACATTTTTATATGCATATTGTGCATATTGTATACATTATTAGCCCTTGTGAGAGATTTCCACCATGGTTGGCTGTAATTTCTTATTAAAATGAATAGCTCAAGAAAATGAAGCAGAGTAAAAGGTTAGGTTACTAATTAAGATGCTCACTGTTGTGCAGTTCCTCAAAGTTAATGCAGAGTATGTGTTTTTACCTGATGACTGGGGAATTATTTAAACAGAACAGCTGCAAAAGGCAAGGCCTGGCAGCATTTATGCTGAGATTATCTATTTTAATTGGAAATGCAATTCATTTGAATATTTCACCACATAATTCCATTCGTATGAACTAGACATTCACATGTACACATACCCAGTGATCTAAAGGGAAACAATAATAGTTGCTGTAGATTGGATGCAAACTATGTGTCACAGTCTACTAAATACTTTACACATATTTTCTGTAACCCTTACAAAAATACCTTAGGGTCTAAAATATTGTTTGATTTTTCCAGAAGAGGAAACTGAGGCTTCTTTTCTCAATATCATAGAGTTAAGGTTTGCATTTATCAGGTCTATGAGACTGAAGTCTATAGTTATCTTTACATTACTATTTCTCATTGTCAATTAGAGTTTGGTAATACCATATGACACATAATGTCCTTTTCTGCAAATTGATCTTTGAATGGCAATTTTAAGGTCAACACTGGCTTTGTGGGAAGGATGGTCATATTATTGTGAACAAGAGATGCATACCCTTGCATTTAAGAAGAGAGCAGTGTATTCTTACTCGGTATTCTCTTCCCAGCTGTTTACCTCTTTCCTGTCAGCCTCCTTCAGCATTTCTTCAGAGTTCATTTAAGATTGAAATACTTGCTGATTCTCCTTCCCTTCCATCAAATAGGAATGTTTGGAAGTGCTTTTTACTGTACTGGAAAAAGAACCCATTTTTAAGTGTCATGAATTCAATGAAACATGTCAGTGAGTTTTATTGATGACTAATATTGAAAGTCTTTATATATAATCATGGGAATACAGAATACTAATATTAAAATAGTATTTACACAAGAAACAAATATTTAATGAGGTTTAAATTATGTGCTAGACCTTTTATTAGGTGGTGGGTATATGATACTTTACAGTAATAAATATGGCTCATACCCTTAGAAAGCCTAGAGTTTTGGGGAGGTACTATGGAAGTATATAATTATTCTATGTCAGCTTGAACTTTATATGGTGTAGGCAGCAAGTGAAGTGTCGCATTCTCAATCTTCCCTCGGTAATGTCATTATAAACTTGATATTGGTTTCAGCATAATTAGGCATTATGCGTAATGAACCAAGATTTTTCTAAATTGAAGTAGACATGACCTTAAGAATTTCCATAAGTAACAGAACACTAATATGTTTTATATATCTAATGGTTAAAAATAATGGTTTCTATACCAATGTTTATTCAAAAACTTCTACGTTTTTTGTTTTTGTTAAGAGCACATATAGAATGACTTAGTCTCTTCATTCTATGTAAGAGTTGTAGGGCTGTTTCTAAGGAGAGAACATGCTATGGTCTTATAAATATTAATTAAAATTATTTCTAATTTGAAAAATTAATCTGATGAATAGCAGAAACAAAACACATTGGTTGGTGCCATAATGGTATTATTTTAATTTCATAGTAGAGTTGTTTAATATCTAAATGTTCTTTAGCTTTTTAAAATATTTTTATCTGGAATTGTAATTGTTTCAAAGAGCACAAGAACTTTCTGAATCTTGTTTTAAAAGCTGCTATTGAAATTTTTTTAAAAGAAAAAGTTGAAGAAAATTTGTCACCATTGTTTAAACTAACAAACTAAACATTTCTACTTTTTAAACTTTTCTCTCAGCTACCAGTGTTCCATTTGAAAAGAAGTTGCAATGAAAGCTTAATTACACTTTTAGAACTCCTATTTTTGTTTGTTTGGTTGATTTTTGTTTATTTTACTTTAAGTTCTAGGATACATGTGCGAAACATGCAGGTTTGTTATGTAGGTATACATGTGCCATGGGGGTTTGCTGCACCTATCAACCTGTCAGCTAGGTTTTAAGCCCTGCATGTGTTAGGTATTTATACTAATACTGTCCCTCCCTTTGTCCCCCAACCCCCAACAGATCCCAGTATGTGATGTTCCCCTTCCTGTGTCCATGTGTAGAACTCCTATTTTTTTTTTATATTAACTTAGAATTACACAGCATTTCACATTACAGTCCAAAAATAGAATTCCATCCTTCTGTGAATTTTGATATAGAACATTTCTACTTGGAGATCTATTTGGGTCATTGAAAATCAACCTTTTCTTGTTTTTTTTTTTTTTCTTGTTGCACAAAAGAAGTTAGTTTTACCTTTTGGAGTTATCAAACTTACATACTCAAAATGTGTATATTAAGGCCAATGTCTTGTAATTCAGCAGTCCCCAAATTTTTGGCATCAAGGATAGCTTTTGTGGAAGACAATTTTCCACTGGCAGAAGGAAAGGGAGGAAGGAGATGGTTTTGGGATGAAACTGTTCCACCTCAGATCATCAGGAATTCATTAGATTATCATAAGGAGCACACAATCTAGATCCCTAGTATGCGCAGATCACAATGAGGTTTGCATTCATGTAAGAATCTAATGCCACTGGTCTTACTGGAGGCGGAGCTCAGGCAGTAATGCTGGCTGGTTACTTCCTGCTATGTGGCTAGGTTCCTAACAGGCCATGGAGGGGTACTGGTCCATGGCCTGGGAGTTGGGGACCCCTGTTCTAAAAAACTCATTGATTTTAAGAGAAAGTTAATTTTCAAAGACATTTTTTTCCTCCCATATATTGTGTCGTATTTATTATGTGTATAAATAATTGTTCATATCTGGAAATGAAATTGTTTCCAAATTATTTATATTTGGAATGCAATGTTTTCAAACTGGTTATCTACTTTCCAAGTATGTGCTGCTATATATGCATATTAGTAGATTTTATTTATGTAAGACTAAAAGAGGGATTGAATGAATATTCTCAACAAGTAAACGTTATTTCACAAATATGGTGGTTAGCTGTAGCTATTTTTACTGACACATAATAGCAGGAGTGTCTCAAATAACAACCATTTTATTAATATAATTAATGCTAATTTTGGATCTTGCATCTTTGTACAGAGTAAAAGTTAGACAACTCTCCCTGTCTTTAATTTTCTTAAGTTCCTATGAGGTAGCCATGTAAAACATACTTTAAAGGTTAATATTATGATTTTTTTCAAATTCTTGAAAATTAAGTGATTGGTAATTGAGGCTTCCTCAATTACTAAATGCTAAGTGTCGAAGCTGATCAAAACAGGATATTGAAATATTTACTTAATGATATGATCAATATTCACCTCTAAAGTATATTTTTTAAGCTTTTTAAATCTCATTTTTAGATCCTCAGGTTGAAGGAGAATAAAAGGCCCCCTTCTGTAGGCACATGTGAAAATCTCCAGGAGGAAGTATAATTTGAGAGTCACTGTCTAAAGGACTTGCATTATACATGCTTATATAAATTTTCTAGCATAAGCAAATGCTTAATAAATAATGTGTTGGTTATATAAATGAGTGACTAATTGATTTTTGCCACAGTATCTCTGTAATAATCAATTCAACAACTTAATCCTAAACTTATTGAGAACCTAACATATGCTAACACTGGGATCTGTGTTGTGTACCAAAACTGAAAGGATCCTGGAACTGAAAACCTAATTAATGAGGCTAACAAACAAAACACACACAGACACACACACACACACTCTCTTATATAATTTAAAAATGTGTTAGCTTTTATGAAGTAATATAAAAACATATTCATAAAAGAGAATAAAAGAATTTTAAATAAAATTCAGGGAATGTCTCAATCATGAGCTAACATTAAATCTGAAACCAGGAAAGTATTAGCCTACTGAATACCAAGAAAAGGCATAAATACCCTAAATTCCGTGTAGGGATTTAGAAAATTCAGGGTAATTAAAGAATGCAGAAGCCTGATAAACAAGATGCCATGCAGGACTAGATGAGAGGAGAGTGGCACTGAGATAACTCACAGCCTGGGACTATCCAAATGCAATGAAATGTTGCTGCAGAGTATTATACAGGGGAGTGATATAAATTGATTTATATAGAAACAGTCATCTAGCCACTGTGGAAAAGAATTGCGACATAAATTTGGAAGTGTAGGAACCAGAACATGTGTGCAGAAGTTCAGAGGAGAGATGGTGGCAACCTGGGTAAATGGAGGGCAGGGGAATGGAGAGTATTAGGACTGATGATCCATTTCATGATTTATTGGATATTAGGGGTGGGACAAGAGGTGGAAATAGAGTAGAAAATTCCCCAGGGTCCAGATGGAGCTTTCTAGGACATTGGGACATATCTGGAGATGGCTGTTTTTGTCTGAGTAGATTCTGTGGTCATAAGATTGATTAAACAGTCTGGACAGATGATTCTGCAAAGACCAAAAGTGCAAATATAGTAGTTCCCTTTGGTGCCCTGTATTGTGATTTGCTTTTAATAGTTTCCTTCTTTCCATAATGTCTAAAAGCACCCTAATTTTTATTTTAATTTCTACTCTAAAAAAATTTATTGGTGTGTGCCCTACACATGCTATTGAAGTAAAAGAGGTAGTTGGAGAATGTGAAAAGGAAGTGAATTCCCTTTAATTAAAATCAATCCCTAAAGTGAAATATCTATTTCCTTCCCCCTTATTTATACATATCATTAGTCTATCATTAAATAACTATCTCTCCACCATATGATACCTACTTTGACACATTCCTCTTAGACAAAAATAAGTGAAAAGCAAAATCATGAGACTCAAGAGGTTCCTTTTCTCCTGACAGTCAGAATTCAATCACTTCTTTCAAGTGTATTTAGGAGGTTTAGGAGCTACTTTGGAAAGAATGAATAATGTCACCATTTGAAAGTCTCTGCTTGACCTAGAGAAATATAAACATAGGAAAAAATGCACCAGCTGAAACTTTTTAAAATGATCTTTCCACAACAAATGGGCATCTTCTCATTCATGATGACAGCCTTTCTCAGTTCTTAACACAAAAACAATATTTTATCTACCTATTTAGTAGGATTAGCATACAACAGTTATGAATTATATGTTTATATATCATATACCTATATTGTAATATATTGATGGAATGCCTCTTTGATTTATATTTATAATCTAATGTTAATATGTTTTACACTTAAAACAGATGTCATATAATAGGTAGGATTATGGAACTACTTACACGGAGACCTTTGTCCTGATCCTGAGTCTACCACCCAACACATAGTCGGGTGATGTTTAGCAACCATCTTAAAATTTTCTGAAACTCAGAGGTTCTTATTTGTATAATATGATAGACAGTATTTCACAAGTTTAGTTTTTAGCTGTGGCACACAGTTAAGAAAACTTGGATCGCTTGAGGTCAAGAGTTTGTGACCAGTCTGGCCAGCATAGTGAAGCCCTGTATCTACTAAAAATACAAAAATTAGCTGGGGACAATGGCATGCGCCTGTAATCCCAGCTACTCAGGAGGCTGAGGCAGGAGAATCGCTTAAACCCGGGAGGCGGAGGTTGCAGTGTGCCCAGATGGCAACACTGTACTCCAGCCTGGTGACAGAGTGAGTCTCCATCTTAAAAAAAAAAAAGAAAAAAGAAAACTCATAACTTATAGAATTTGTCTTATTGATACTCATATGAATGCAGGACAGGCAAGCTCCAAAAATCAAGGCTTAGTCCTGGAGGGTTCTTGGCTTCGCCCATGAAAGAATTCTAAAGCGAGCCACTGATGTTAAATAGCAAATTTTCTTGAAGCAGCAGTGGACAGCAGCACCTCCTTGAGAAAGGAGGCTCCCCTCTATGCAGTTGTCACAGAACTGCCTCTCAGAAGCAGTGCTGCACTCATATTTATACCCACTTTTAATTATTTTCAAATTAAAGGGTGGTTTATGCAAAATTTTCTAGAATGAGAGTGGTAACTTCCTGGTTGTCAGGTTGTTGGCATAGAAAGGGGCAGTAATGTTCAGGGATTGCCCTGGCAATGGTAAACTGACATGGCACATGTCTAATGGGGAGGCGCTTCTGCCCTGGACTTGTTTTTGTTAGTCTTTAATTTGGTCTAGTGCCTGAGCCCCACCTGGGCAGTAGAGTTCCACCTCCCAGCTCAGTGTGATGCTAAATCACAGGTTACATTCATTCAACAATGTTTGTTTTCATTGCCCACTGTATTCCAGGTAGTATTTAAGCAGCTGGCTCCTCAACAATGAACAAGACAAATGATATTCCCCTTCTCATGAAATGTGCATCCTAGAGGCAGAAAATAATTAAAAAATAAAAATTTCTGATAAATAATTTCAGAAGTCTGTGAGACAGAGAGAAAATGAACAAGAAAATTTGATAAGAAAGTGAATAGAGTGGGACGAGATGGGGATTGAATTCAGATTGACTGATGAAGAGGGCCTCTGTAAGATAAGAACTGAGCCCGGCATCAAAAGTTGGAACCCATCTTGCAAAGACATACAGGCAGAGGGAAGTGTAGAAATCAAGGCAAAGCCTTCTCTGCAGAAAGCATAAGCTTAATATGTTCAAAAAGCACAGAAGATGGGAAACTGTAGTTTACTTAGCAAGCAGTAGAGTTGTAGGAGATAAGATGATGCATATATTTGACGGGTTATTTGCTGTGATTTAACAAAGAGCTATTCATGAATAGCTGAATGTATTTAGCTACTTGTACTTACATGAATGTAAATAAATATAACAAAGGTAATCTAACTAGGGTGCTCATTGCACACTTGCTTGCACCTCCCTTTAAACATACCTGCTTAGCTCCCACTAAAGAGAAAAACCTTTTTGAAACACAAATGATTAAGATATTATTCTAATAATAATGCTGAAATGTTATAATGTATTTATAAACAACTAATTTGCTAACTTTAATACTTAACCATTTTAAGTGAAAAATTATATGACGTACATCACAACTGTGTAGTACAATATAGTTTGAAATCACAGGCTTGAAAATTAGTAATTTTAAGGCTTTGATATGGTCACAAAACACAGAATCTCAAAGTAGAATTATTTCAACATTTCCATCACATTTAATTCTGTACTTCATCTGTTTTTGAAATGTAAAAACCAGCCACAACATAGGCAGGCATAATTCTTAGCATAAGGCTATATTAAATGCAAATTGATCTGTCTACCATATTTGATATCCTGTTAAAGAGAATATATTATTTAAATAACCAATGATGTGCACATTGAGGTATAATAAAAACAGTTCAGAAGTAAAAAAAAATCTGATGTCATTGTATTTTCTGAGTGCATTTTAGTTTTAATGGAATGTGTATGAGAAAAATAATAGTGGGGAAGACAAAGTAATCATTGTTACCATCATGGCTTTAAATAGCAAAATAACATAAAGCTTAACTATCGCATTAAACTACATTTTATTTGTTGCCTTCCAGTCATAAAAATGAATCTGTGTCATATATTTCAACAGAGGGGACTTAACACGAGGAACACATTACAGAGGAGTAATGTTAGAAGATGATAACGCAACTCAGAGTGAACACTCACAGTCAGCCCTTAACAAATCTGAGTCTGGGGAGAAGGAAAGGAGTTAACAGGGCCATAGTTCAGGAGCAAGGGCCACATGGAGGAAGAAGACACCTGAGGGTTTGGTGGCTGCCTCACCAGGCTGGATCTGCAATCAGGAAGGACAGACCACCTGGCGAGATCTGCAACCCAGAGGATTTAAAGCCACTGCCAGCAATAGCCACATGGAACCAAAGAAGAGGGAGCAAATAGATTTACTCTCCCTTTCCTTTTGCTCCCAGTCTCACTTGAGTGCCTCCTATTGACCAGAACTAACTGGAAGCAGGTGGGCATTGAAGCCCAGACAATGTAATTGGCAGGTTTCAACTGCTTGAGATAAGAGCAGAGCAGAGTAAAAAAACAGACATAGATCTGAGAGCAAACAGGAACATGACATGCATGTATGTCAGTTACAGAGACATAAATGCAGCTTTGGAGAAAATACTGGTCTGAGAACCTTGACTTCCTTTTATAATGAAAGTCAAATGCCCTCATAAATTCTCAGTGTCGCCCAATCAGGTAGATTCTTTCTGATTGTTAAGGAAAAGTAACACAACATCTAATGTGAAATGACAACCTGAAGTCTGAATTTCTTCACCTAATTTAAAATTCTAAATGTCATTTTAATCATTTAGTATTATTTCCAAGTGTGAAAAGATTATTTGAATCCTCTCATTTTCTCCCCTGCTTCTTTGAATGCTCAAAAATTCCCAAATACTCAGAATACAGTCTCCTTTAAAGAGGACATGTTGCATTTACATTAAGAATTGCATTTTATAAAAATGAACATTCATGGCATTTATTAGGTAATTTATTTGGCATAATATAGTCTGAAAGATTTTCTAGCACAGTTTTAGACAAAATGAACACTGGCAAAATTTTATGTGATTAAAAAAAGCAAATTGCACTAGACAAATGCAAATAGATATGATTACAGCTTGGTCTAAGTATATGGTTGTTATGAGAGTAAAATTTAAAATGGAGCTAAAGATAATGCATCTCCACCTCGGGCATCCTCCTTCTCTAATCTCATATTGTCTGTTCTCTCTTTTCATGATACTCAGGTAAGATACATTATTTATTGGCCCCCCTCCTCCATCTTCTCTGTTTCCTTGTTTCTCTGGGCTTTATACATGGTTTTTATTTAGGAGCTGAAATACTCATTTCTCTCCCTTCAAATTCTCATAAAAATATTTCTCCCAATTGAAACCCAGACTTTCTTGGCTATGACTGACTATTTTAAAGCTCTGAGGTATAAAAAATGTATAGTTAACAGCCTTAACAGGGTTTTATCTCTAGTTACAACAGCATTTAGACATACAGTTTATATAAATATGGCAGGTAAATTTTTTTCTTAAATTTGAGTAAGGCACAGACCTATGGAAGAAAGAAGACAGAAATTGTTCTTTTTGAACCCTCAGAAGTATAATATTGTAAGAAATATTGATTTATGAAAATAAGTTTTTCTAGCAACACTAAAGTAAATTTAAAAAGATTGTGATTTATCACAGCAAACACAGTTCTGTTTTATAAATGTAAATGTACTTTTTTTCCTAAAATAATTATCAACGATCTAATAGAATTACAAAACAGTTATTGTAGAAATTTTCAGGCTCAAACAAATTCCTGTAGGTTCCAAACAGTGATACATCTGTCTGTTTCTCTCAGTTACATCAGTATAAGAATATGCCCTGTACTTAAGAACATGAGACAATTTTCACTAGATCTGTTTTGCTTTTAAATTTGTGTTGTTTCCAATGTATTTAAAAATAAAACAACATGAGATATATATATATTAGAGTTAAATATCGATTATGACCTCTGTGTTTTATTGATATGATGCATAATGCAAAGAAAGATAAGAAATAGTACATGCTGTTGCATTAATGTGGACAAGGTTAATCTAGGAAAGTTACCTGTTACACATGTAAATGGAGTTGTATCTTGCACAGTGTGGACTGCTTTCCTTCCATTAATTATACAGGGAAGTCAGTGTACAGGGTGAAACTGGCCTGCTTATAGTGAATTGTTGGTTTCCAAACCATATTCCACTGATTGTTAGGACTTCAAATATTATGGTTTGATTTTCATTATTTGAAACGTATTTAACATAACAAAACAGAAACACAACCATAATACATATTCAGTTACATAAATTAATTTCAACTCTTTGAAGATACACAAACAAATTAACTTGTGCTGCCATGCTAATTAATTGTTGAGTACTCCATGGATTCAATTCTCTTTTTTTTAATCTGTGCATATATTTTACTTTTCTGTAAAAAAAAAAAAAAAAAAAAAAAAACGCTATTGATTACAAAGTCCTAGCTTTGTGCTTTTAAAAACACAGTCTCAGGAATAGGCCTTTAGAAAAATTGCACAATATAGTACAATCATAAAATGTTTAAGACATGCAAAGTTTATCTATTCTGTATGTGATCTGGTCACAAAATAATATATTTTTATATCGCAAAGGAAACTGATAATTTAAAAGATGTTTTTATCTCATTATAGATAATCTTGCTTGGAATAGAAGGCCCAGTGTGACCCAACAATTTCACTCTTAGGCATATACCAGAGAGAAATGCAAACATCCATCCACACAAAAAACTTGTACATACATGCTTATATATGTATTATTCTTTATAGTCAAAAGTGGTAGCAACTTTGTGAACAGCTACAAAGTGGCAAATTTTCTGTCTACCAAATAGAAATGCAAACATATATTCACATAAAATCTTGTTCATGCATGCTCGTACGTGTATGATTCTTAATAGCCAGAAAGTGGTAACAACCAAAATATCAACTGATGAATGGCTAAATAAAATCTGCTATATCCAAATAATGAAATATTTTATACTAAAAATGAATGAAGTGCCAATACACGCTATTACATGGATGAACATTGGAGACAGTATCAAAGTGAAAGAAGCTAGTCACAAAAGATCACCTATTGTTTGATACTATTGATGCGAAATGTTCAGAATAAGCAAATATATAGAGACAGAAAGTAGATTAGCAATTGCCTAGGGCTTATTGGGGGAAGGGATCAGAGGCATAACTGGGGAGGAAAATGGTACTGATAGCTAATGAGTACAGGTTTTCTGTGAGTGGAAACTAGGTTAGAGGTTCTAAAATTAGATTATGTTGATAATTGCCCAATTTTGGAAGTATAAACATTAAATTACACTTTAAAGAAGTAAACTTTATAGCATACAAAGTATAGCTCAGTAAGGCTGTTAAAAATCAAATTATATGCTGGGCGCGGTGGCTCAAGCCTGTAATCGCAGCACTTTGGGAGGCCGAGACGGGCGGATCACGAGGTCAGAAGATCGAGACCATCCTGGCTAACACGGTGAAACCCCGTCTCTACTAAAAAATACAAAAAAACTAGCCGGGCGAGGTGGCGGGAGCCTGTAGTCCCAGCTACTCCTCGGGAGGCTGAGGCAGGAGAATGGCGTGAATCCGGGAGGCGGAGCTTGCAGTGAGCTGAGATCCGGCCACTGCACTCCAGCCTGGGCGACAGAGCGAGACCCCGTCTCAAAAAAAAAAAAAAAAAAAAAAAAATATATATATATATATATATATATATATGTCATCAGCTATGAGTCCTTTGAAAAGGCTTATTTTAAAAATTGTAGAATATGTCAACAGTTATTGAAAAATATTGATTAAGCTCAAAGCATAATAATATGTTCTGAAGAGGTTTAAAGCAATGAATAAAATGTTGTCTTCTTTTCAAATATTCATTATACAGTTGAATAAAGGGCACACAAGTTTGAATTTGCAAAATACTGAAAAAAATATTGAAAAATATCTGTCTAGAGGAAAATGATTCTAATTTCTAGGAAGAACTCTAGAATATTTTTTTCTTTAATGAATCATCTGTGAAGTGAGAAAGAACCTATATATCCAGGCATAAATAAATCAAACCACGAGAAAGATATTCAAAAAAACAGAACTCCAGTCTGTCAAATGTGATTGGGCATCATTGAATAAATCCATGGCAGACATGAATGAAGAGTAAGCGGATGCTCAGGCCTGCCAGATTCTACTCATAAGATGAAAACTGGTAAGAAGTGAAATTGAATTTACTAACCATCTAAGCAATTATGGTCACAGATTATTTTGTGACAAACAACAAGGATGATACAAGAATCTCAATAAAAAGGACTCCAAAGAACCCTGACGCTTAACAGGAAAATAATCCGATGAAAGATAGACAACAACATTTTAAATTCTGAAATGCCTTTCTACTCAGCAAAAGCAATGGGAGTGCCACGTTCTTTTCAGCTCTCAAAATAATAATGATCACGTCTAGTTTCTGAACTTCACAGGCCTGAGAGATCTGTAGCTTGGAAAAAGAAATGTTCCTTTTTGGAAAAATGGTTAATAATTTTAAGTGAGCTGTTCTATTTTATAGAAATAAATATTCAGGCTGGGCGCAGTGGCTCAGGCCTGTAATCCCAGCACTTTGGAAGGCTGAGGCGGGTGGATCACAAGGTCAGGAAATCAAGACTGTCCTGGCTAACATGGTTAAACCTCGTCTTTAGTAAAAATACAAAAAATTAGCCAGATGCGGTGGCGGGCGCCTGTAGTCCCAGCTACTCAGGAGGCTGAGGTAGGAGTATGGCGTGAACCCAGGAGGTGGAGCTTGCAGTGAGCTGAGATTGTGCCACTGCACTTCAGCCTGGGCGACAGAGTGAGATTCCATCTCAAAAATAAAATAAAATAAAAAATAAATAAATGTTCAAATTAAGATTTAAATCTACCTATTTCAAGTAACATTTACACTTTTTGAAAGTGAAAAAGAAAAGAAAATTATAACTGAAGAATGCAAGCCCCTTTAAATTATCAGGTCCAAAGAGACACTGGAATGAAACAGCAGCCATGTCTCACTCCCACCTTGAGCTAAATGATCACCTCAGAGCCACCTGCTATGTAGCTACACCAGGTAGCCATAAAACATCAATGCTGGACATTATAACTCCTACCCTGTAGTTCAACAATACACATCCAATAAATAATCGATGTTATTTCTGTAAATCAGTGAGAATTTCTGACAAACAACTTTGGTAATCACTTTTCTGATTCCTCAGATTTTTAAAAAAATAAAATAAAAATCTTGAGCCTTTTCTTGATTCTCCCAGAGCACTCCCCAAGGCAACTTGGAAGTGTGTCCAGGACAGCTGTCCTCAACCTTAGCCCAAATAAACACTCTATATTCATTTTGCCTCAGCTTCTTCATTCAACAAAATAAAGTTCTTTAATTGTCGGCCAAATGCTGGCCACCTTATGAATAAATAGTTATAAGATAGGCCTTTGGTGACAAAAGTAAAAAGAACCTTACGGAGTTCACATCTAGGAGGAAAGGATGTTTAAACAGTGAGAACTATCAGTGATCAGGACACCTTCAAAGTATATAGTTTTATATAACTCAAGCAACAATGCTAAGGAATAGGTAACACTGTTCTCATTTCAAAGCTGTTTCGAATGCTCGAATAACTCTCCCACCTTCCAAAAGCTGAGAGAAATATCGGTGTCATTAGCTGAATTCAGGTCTATCTGCCTCACAGGGCTCCTGTCCTTCACTTCCACTCTTTTATTTTTCCAGACAGGGAAAATCTAGACTACTTGGTGTCAATTGAGAGTCACAAAAAGGGTACCTTGAGTTGATGTCAATTGAGGGTCTCAAAAAGGGTGACCCAAGTTAATGGTCTGAACCATTAACTTAAATAGCATTCTGAGAGGAAGAAAATTCCATCGTTCAAGGGAATTCGTCAGACTGTCTAGCTGCCTGTAATCAGAGAGCGGGGCTCAGGGGAATAAAATGCAGGGCAAGTGTGTCTTGATTAAAGAAGGAAACTGAAGTGTCCAGGGCTCTGCTCAGGGTTGACAATCTTAGACGAAGTGCCTTGTGGAAGATCTTTGATGTGCCCTAAAAGGGGCTGAAGATGCTGGTGACAGATGGTGAAGGGGAACTCTAGTATGCTTTTGTAATATTGGAAAGATTTCCTCGGATTTCAAGTAAATTCATGTGCGCTTCATACTGAATCAGGAGAAACTGTGAATGTGTTTACTAAAGATGAGATGAGGTTCATCTCTGCCTGACTTGGAGAAAGGAATGGTATGTTTTATTTGTTAGAATAAAAAATATTGCTTTACCATGTATTATATACAATAATATTGTTGGCTTTTGCGTGCAGTGGAACAGGGAGTTACTTCCATCTTTCACATAGTAGCTTGGGCACTATCACAACTTGATTATAATTATTTTATGGTGATGCACAAAATAGAAAAAAATTATGCCATTAAAGCAATTACTTTAACAATTATTAAATGGTGAACACCTATAAGAAGCATTAATATTTATTTTAATTGGGAAGAAGACCTAATTATAAATTGCCTAAATTTAGTTTTCATGTTGTTTTTACACCGGAAATATATTTGAACATCCCTAACTTTGATGAAATTTATAAAAGTTGTAAATAGCCTCATCTCATGTTTCTGACATATCTCAACAGAGAATAAGGAGTAAACATCTCCCAAGGTGAAGTGACAAGTCAGTCAGAATTTTGTACCTCCAATTATAGAAACAGCAAAGCCCAGAGAATAGTGGTATCAGTATTAAAATTTAGGTAACATTTAGAGGAATAGGTAAAAGTATTCATTTTAAGATGATAAATTTGAGTCCTGTAAAGTTCAAATAACTTTGCTATAGGAACATTTATTTTCAATAACAATCTTATAAGGGAGAAGTGTAATTTATTCTTAAAGCAATTCAGCAAATTTCCATTGGTTAAAACCTGAGCTGTCTGCAATAAGCCAATGTGGTCCTCTGTCTTTCTTTAAATGCACAATAATGCTATTTGATCTCTTACAGATGTGCCTTAGGGTTGTGATTTATCTTGGGCATAGGAGAAATGACAGCATGACTAGCGTCAACTGAAAGCTCACTATTTCATACTCTATTCATCTGAGCTCAAATATAAGCCTCTCAGTAGACCATGAAAACTGCTCTCAGAAAAACCCTGAAGAGTTTGAAGGGAGAATTTAATAATCAGTCATTATATTAGCTACCAGGTTCTTTAGATGCAATATGTGGTAGAATGGATGGCCTTGTCTATCTTGTCCATTTCTATATCCCTAGCACCGAGACCCTAGTAAAGAGAAAGTTTACATGTTTATGTACTTAATATTGGATGAATGAATAAATGTGGCTGTACTGGGGGCATAGAGAATGAGCCGAATAACATCACGAAATCCTTCACGCCTAAGTGATCAAATTCTCACCATTTTCCATGAGGATTTGGTATCAGGAATTTCATCTGAAACATTTTCCAGTTATCACTCCCTTTTCCTCAGGGCTTATCAAATAGCAGTGGCAATAAGAAATTAGAACAATAAAGGGAAATATTACAAGAATATACAAATTTTGGCTCAGAAAATATGTTCATTGTAAGTCCTCACCTTACACTAAATTGAAAGTATACTGTGTAGGAACTAAAGTAAGAAGCAGGTATAACAGTGATTTACTGAGGACTTAGATAATCTTCCCAGCCATATCTTAAGAGTAATAGAGAGAACACTGACAAGGTATGGGAACATGAGATGGCAGGGCTAAGAATTGCCAAGAAAAGGAATCAAATGGCGCCCATACCCGAGTCTTACATTTTAAATGGTTTCTTTTGTACATACCCTCTCTCCAATTATAAATACATGTACAGTGAGGATATATTAGATATAAATGATAACTTTGCTTTGACTCTTAGTTTGATCCTTTTGAAACTGAAATTGTCCTCTGTTAAAAAGTCATCAGAATTTATTGAGAAGCTAACAGATACTTTTTTTTTTTAATTTATTTATTATTATTATACTTTAAGTTGTAGGGTACATGTGCATAACGTGCAGGTTTGTTACATATGTATACATGTGCCATGTTGGTGTGCTGCACCCATCAACTTGTCATTTACATCAGGTATAACTCCCAATGCAATCCCTCCCCCCTCGCCCCTCCCCATGACAGGCCCCTGTGTGTGATGTTCCCCTTCCTGAGTCCAAGTGATCTCATTGTTCAGTTCCCACCTATGAGTGAGAACATGCGGTGTTTGGTTTTCTGTTCTTGTGATAGTTTGCTAAGAATGATGGTTTCCAGCTGCATCCATGTCCCTACAAAGGACGCAAACTCATCCTTTTTTATGGCTGCATAGTATTCCATGGTGTATATGTGCCACATTTTCTTAATCCAATCTGTCACTGATGGACATTTGGGTTGATTCCAAGTCTTTGCTATTGTGAATAGTGCTGCAATAAACATACGAGTGCATGTGTCTTTATAGCAGCATAATTTATAATCCTTTGGGTATATACCCAGTAATGGGATGGCGGGGTCATATGGTACATCTAGTTCTAGATCCTTGAGGAATCGCCATACTGTTTTCCATAATGGTTGAACTAGTTTACAATCCCACCAACAGTGTAAAAGTGTTCCTACTTCTCCACATCCTCTCCAGCACCTGTTGTTTCCTGACTTTTTAATGATCGCCATTCTAACTGGTGTCAGATGGTATCTCATTGTGGTTTTGATTTGCATTTCTCTGATGGCCAGTGATGATGAGCATTTTTTCATGTGTCTGTTGGCTGTCTGAATGTCTTCTTTTGAGAAATGTCTGTTCATATCCTTTGCCCACTTTTTGATGGGGTTGTTTGTTTTTTTCTTGTAAATTTGTTTGAGTTCTTTGTAGGTTCTGGATATTAGCCCTTTGTCAGATGAGTAGATTGCAAACATTTTCTCCCATTCTGTAGGTTGCCTGTTCACTCTGATGGTAGTTTCTTTTGCTGTGCAGAAGCTCTTTAGTTTAATGAGATCCCATTTGTCAATTTTGGCTTTTGCTGCCGTTGCTTTTGGTGTTTTAGACATGAAGTCTTTGCCCATGCCTATGTCCTGAATGGTACTACCTAGGTTTTCCTCTAGGATTTTTATGGTATTAGGTCTAACATTTAAGTCTCTCATCCATCTTGAATTAATTTTCGTATAAGGAGTAAGGAAAGGATCCAGTTTCAGGTTTCTACTTATGGCTAGCCAATTTTCCCAGCACCATTTATTAAATAGGGAATCCTTTCCCCATTTCTTGTTTCTCTCAGGTTTGTCAAAGATCAGATGGCTGTAGATGTGTGGTATTATTTCTGAGGACTCTGTTCTGTTCCATTGGTCTATATCTCTGTTTTGGTACCAGTACCATGCTGTTTTGGTTACTGTAGCCTTGTAGTAGAGTTTGAAGTCAGGTAGCGTGATGCCTCCAGCTTTGTTCTTTTGACTTAGGATTGTCTTGGAGATGCGGGCTCTTTATTGGTTCCATATGAACTTTAAAGCAGTTTTTTCCAATTCTGTAAAGAAACTCATTGGTAGCTTGATGGGGATGGCATTGAATCTATAAATTACCTTGGGCAGTATGGCCATTTTCACGATATTGATTCTTCCTATCCATGAGCATGGTATGTTCTTCCATTTGTTTGTGTCCTCTTTGATTTCACTGAGCATTGGTTTGTAGTTCTCCTTGAAGAGGTCCTTTACATCCCTTGTAAGTTGGATTCCTAGGTATTTGATTCTCTTTGAAGCAATTGTGAATGGAAGTTCATTCCTGATTTGGCTCTATGTTTGTCTGTTACTGGTGTATAAGAATGCTTGTGATTTTTGCACATTAATTTTGTATCCTGAGACTTTGCTGAAGTTGCTTATCAGCTTAAGGAGATTTTGGGCTGAGACAATGGGGTTTTCTAAATATACAATCATGTCATCTGCAAACAGGGACAGTTTGACTTCTTCTTTTCCTAACTGAATACCCTTGATTTCTTTCTCTTGCCTAATTGCCCTAGCCAGAACTTCCAACACTATGTTGAATAGGAGTGGTGAGAGAGGGCATCCCTGTCTTGTGCCAGTTTTCAAAGGGAATTTTTCCAGTTTTTGCCCATTCAGTATGATATTGGCTGTGGGTTTGTCATAAATAGCTCTTATTATTTTGAGGTACATTCCATCAATACCAAATTTATTGAGCGTTTTTAGCATGAAGGGCTGTTGAATTTTGTCAAAAGCCTTTTCTGCATCTATTGAGATAATCATGTGGTTCTTGTCTTTGGTTCTGTTTATATGCTGGATTATGTTTATTGTTTTGCAAATGTTGAACCAGCCTTGCATCCCAGGGATGAAGCCCACTTGATCATGGTGGATAAGCTTTTTGATGTGTTGCTGAATCCGGTTTGCCAGTATTTTATTGAGGATTTTTGCATCGATGTTCATCAGGGATATTGGTCTAAAATTCTCTTTTTTTGTTGTGTCTCTGCCAGGCTTTGGTATCAGGATGATGTTGGCCTCATAAAATGAGTTAGGGAGGATTCCCTCTTTTTCTATTGATTGGAATAGTTTCAGAAGGAATGGTACCAACTCCTCCTTGTACCTCTGGTAGAATTCAGCTGTGAATCCATCTGGTCCTGGACTTTTTTTGGTTGGTAGGCTATTAATTATTGCCTCAATTTCAGAGCCTGCTATTGGTCTATTCAGGGATTCAACTTCTTCCTGGTTTAGTCTTGGAAGAGTGTAAGTGTCCAGGAAATTATCCATTTCTTCTAGATTTTCCAGTTTATTTACATAGAGGTGTTTATAGTATTCTCTGATGGTACTTTGTATTTCTGTGGGGTCGGTGGTGATATCCCCTTTATCATTTTTAATTGCATCGATTTGATTCTTCTCTCTTTTCTTCTTTATTAGTCTGGCTAGTGGTCTGTCAATTTTGTTGATCTTTTCAAAAAACCAACTCCTGGATTCATTGATTTTTTGGAGAGTTTTTTTGTCTCTATCTCCTTCAGTTCTGCTCTGATCTTAGTTATTTCTAGCCTTCTGCTAGCTTTCGAATGTGTTTGCTCTTGCTTCTCTAGTTCTTTTAATTGCGATGTTAGAGTGTCAATTTTAGATCTTTCCTGCTTTCTCTTGTGGGCATTTAGTGCTATAAATTTCCCTCTACACACTGCTTTAAATGTGTCCCAGAGATTCTGGTATGTTGTATCTTTGTTCTCATTGGTTTCAAAGAACATCTTTATTTCTGCCTTCATTTCGTTATGTACCCAGTAGTCATTCAGGAGCAGGTTGTTCAGTTTCCATGTAGTTGAGCGGTTTTGATTGAGTTTCTTAGTCCTGAGTTCTAGTTTGATTGCACTGTGGTCTGAGAGACAGTTTGTTATAATTTCTGTTCTTGTACATTTGCTGAGGAGTGCTTTACTTCCAATTACGTGGTCGATTTTGGAGTAAGTACGATGTGCTGCTGAGAAGAATGTATATTCTGTTGATTTGGGGTGGAGAGTTCTATAGATGTCTATTAGGTCTGCTTGCTGCAGAGAGGAGTTCAATTCCTGGATATCCTTGTTAACTTTCTGTCTCGTTGATCTGTCTAATGTTGACAGTGGAGTGTTGAAGTCTCCCATTATTATTGTATGGGAGTCTAAGTCTCTTTGTAAGTCTCTAAGGACTTGCTTTATGAATCTGGGTGCTCCTGTATTGGGTGCATATATATTTAGGATAGTTAGCTCTTCCTGTTGAATTGATCCCTTAACCATTATGTAATGGCCTTCATTGTCTCTTTTGATCTTTGATGGTTTAAAGTCTGTTTTATCAGAGACTAGTATTGCAACCCCCGCTTTTTTTTTGTTCTCCATTTGCTTGGTAAATCTTCCTCCATCCCTTTATTTTGAGCCTATGTATGTCTCTGCGTGTGAGATGGGTCTCCTGAATACAGCAGACTGATGGGTCTTGACTCTTTATCCAGTTTGCCAGTCTGTGTCTTTTAATTGGAGCATTTAGTCCATTTACATTTAAGGTTAAGATTGTTATGTGTGAACTTGATCCTGCCATTATGATATTAACTGGTTATTTTGCTCGTTAGTTGATGCAGTTTCTTCCTAGCCTCGATGGTCTTTACATTTTGGCATGTTTTTGCAATGGCTGCTACCGGTTGTTCCTTTCCATGTTTAGTGCTTCCTTCAGGGTCTCTTGTAAGGCAGGTCTAGTGGTGACAAAATCTCTAAGCATTTGCTTATCTGTAAAGGATTTTATTTCTCCTTCACTTATGAAACTTAGTTTGGCTGGATATGAAATTCTGGGTTTAAAATTCTTTTCTTTAAGAATGTTGAATATTGGCCCCCACTCTCTTCTGGCTTGGAGAGTTTCTGCCGAGAGATCTGCTGTTAGTCTGATGGGCTTCCCTTTGTGGGTAACCCGACCTTTCTCTCTGGCTGCCCTTAAGATTTTTTCCTTCATTTCAACTTTGGTGAATCTGGCAATTATGTGTCTTGGAATTGCTCTTCTCGAGGAGTATCTTTGTGGCGTTCTCTGTATTTCCTGGATTTGAATGTTGGCCTGCCCTACTAGGTTGGGGAAGTTCTCCTGGATGATATCCTGAAGAGTGTTTTCCAACTTGGTTCCATTTTCCCCCTCACTTTCAGGCACCCCAATCAGACTTAGATTTGGTCTTTTTACATAATCCCATACTTCTTGCAGGCTTTGTTCATTTCTTTTTCTTCTTTTTTCTTTTGGTTTCTCTTCTCGCTTCATTTCATTCATTTGATCCTCAATCACAGATACTCTTTCTTCCAGTTGATCGAGTCGGTTACTGAAGCTTGTGCATTTGTCACGTATTTCTCGTGTCATGGTTTTCATCTCTTTCATTTCGTTTATGACCTTCTCTGCATTAATTACTCTAGCCATCAATTCTTCCACTTTTTTTTCAAGATTTTTAGTTTCTTTGCGCTGGGTACGTAATTCCTCCTTTAGCTCTGAGAAATTTGATGGACTGAAGCCTTCTTCTCTCATCTCGTCAAAGTCATTCTCCGTCCAGCTTTGATCCGTTGCTGGCGATGAGCTGCGCTCCTTTGCCGGGGGAGATGCGCTCTTATTTTTTGAATTTCCAGCTTTTCTGCCCTGCTTTTTCCCCATCTTTGTGGTTTTATCTGCCTCTGGTCTTTGATGATGGTGATGTACTGATGGGGTTTTGGTGTAGGTGTCCTTCCTGTTTGATAGTTTTCCTTCTAACAGTCAGGACCCTCAGCTGTAGGTCTGTTGGAGATTGCTTGAGGTCCACTCCAGACCCTGTTTGCCTGGGTATCAGCAGCAGAGGCAGCAGAAGATAGAATATTTCTGAACAGTGAGTGTACCTGTCTGATTCTTGCTTTGGAAGCTTCCTCTCAGGGGTGTACTCCACTCTGTGAGGTGTGGGGTGTCAGACTACCCCTAGTGGGGGATGTCTCCCAGTTAGGCTACTCAGGGGTCAGGGACCCACTTGAGCAGGGAGTCTGTCCCTTCTCAGATCTCAACCTCCGTGTTGGGAGATCCACTGCTCTCTTCAAAGCTGTCAGACAGAGTCGTTTGCGTCTGCAGAGGTTTTGGCTGCGTTTGTTATTGCCTTGTCCCCAGAGGTGGAGTCTACAGAGACAGGCAGGTTTCCTTGAGCTGCTGTGAGCTCCACCCAGTTCGAGCTTCCCAGCAGCTTTGTTTACCTACTAAAGCCTCAGCAATGGCGGGTGCCCCTCCCCCAGCCTCGCTGCTGCCTTGCCGGTAGATCACAGACTGCTGTGCTAGCAATGAGGGAGGCTCCGTGGGTGTGGGACCCTCCCGGCCAGGTGTGGGATATGATCTCCTGGTGTGCCTGTTTGCTTAAAGTGCAGTATTGGGGTGGGAGTTACCCGATTTTCCAGGTGTTGTGTGTCTCAGTTCCCCTGGCTAGGAAAAGGGATTCCCTTCCCCCTTGCGCTTCCCAGGTGAGGCAATGCCTTGCCCTGCTTCAGCTGTCGCTGGTCGGGCTGCAGCAGCTGACCAGCACAGATCGTCCGGCACTCCCCAGTGAGATGAACCCAGTTGAAAATGCAGAAATCACCGGTCTTCTGTGTCGCTCACGCTGGGAGTTGGAGACTGGAGCTGTTCCTATTCGGCCATCTTCGCATTCACTATCCACAGATACTTTTTGCAGTAACTTTAAGTAGTGATTCCACATGTACTGGCAGCCACTCATGTAGACATTAAGTACCAGATATCTTTGGGTTGCCCCTGCTGATCTATATTATATCCTGATATTTGCTTTGAGCTCCTTTGCCATCTGATGTCTGGTTACGTTCATTCAACAAGTAGCCCAGCTAGGTTATATGAGGAAGTTTGGAAAGTGGGGTCATGGTATTTTAGAGTATTGATTCCCAGGGTAACTTTGTGGGGTCACTTCTGACTGGCTGTATCTTATAATTGGAAATCTATACTCCTTTCAGTATTACCCTTTCTATCTTTCTTTCTTTCTTGGTTAAAGTAGCCATGCCTTCCCCTGGTCAGTTTGGACCTTTGGACTCTGTTGTTACTAGCGTAAGTGTATTCTACCATTGCTGATTATATGGAAACCCAACCTTTGTAAAATGTTTTCTCTTTGCAGTAGTCCCTTTTTCAATCCTTCCTAAAATATGCTAATCTTCCTAGGTCACCTTTTTTCTTCTGCTAACTTGACTGATAAGCACTGAATTCTCGTCTCTTTCATAATCCTACTGTTTTTTTTATTACCACAATGGTAACTTCTAGTTGAATACATGCATCTGAATTTTCAAGGGCAAAGGCTATGTATAATATAGCAATTTTTTGAATCACAAAGTGGTATTGGAAACATTTACAGTACATAAAATAAGTCAGAGGTATTATATAGATGAGAGAAAAGCTAAGAATGCTATAGAGCGTTAACTGAACACATTCTATATTCCTTACATTTCCTAAGTACTTTGCCTATTTAATTCGATTTAATCTTCAGAACTCTCTGAGGTAGATACTGTCATTATGTCAGTTTTACAACTTAGAAAATGAAGTTCCCAAGTGATTAAGGAACCTGTCCATGTCACCATCTAGTGAGTAATGGAATCTAGATACAAATCCAAGTAGTCAGGCAATTGTGTTCTTGATATCTGCGCAATACCACCCATGCACTGACATAATGCCTGGAAGCATGAATGGTTCCTACATTTTCCAATAGGTAACTTAGGCACAATATGTTCATTATTTAGCCTTCTTAACTTCATGATTTTTTGTCATTTAGTACTTCTACCCAATCGTCAAAAATATAATCCTGATTCTTTCTTTATTTCCAATTATTTCCACTTTATCTTTACTACCACAGTGCTAGTTTAGGCCTTTGTCATTTCATTTGACCCACAGATTACTGTCTATGACAGGATCAGCAGTTAACATGAGTTTGCTGAATGAATGCATGAAGGAGAATGCTAGAAAAGGCTCGTAAAACCAACCATGACCTCAGGAATCAAACTTTGTCTCAAGACGTACATGTGTCATCATTAAAAAGTGTTTCTTAGATGTCAATATGCATTTTGAGGCTGTAGAAGGTAGGGAAGTGATCTGGGCATTGTGCCTCATGCCTGTAATCCCAGCACTTTGAAAGGCTGAGGCGGGTGGATCACGTGGTCAGGAGATAGAGACCATTCTGGCCAACATGGTGAAACCCAGTCTCTATTAAAAATACAAAAATTAGCTGGGTGTGGTGGTGCACACCTGTAGTCCTAGTTGCTCGGGAGGCTGAGGCTGCACTCCAACCTGGGCAGCAGAGTGAGACTCCATCCCCACCGCCCCCTATCCCCCAGAAAAAGGTAGGGAAGTGCATGAGTTAGGTCAGGACAATAGTCATTTATATGCTACATCTGTTTTCATGCAAACAAAATATGTTTAAATAAAACTCATCATTTAAGGATATATTAACATTTCTTTTCAAGAAAAGGTGCTTCTTTAAAATACACATATCAAGGCACAAAGTTGAGAAATGAATATATATTTAAAAATATGGCCAGAAATTTGAAAACTGATTTATGGAAGGTGGCAATAGAAAATTCTCTCCTAAGATGTTGTGCTTTGTAGAATGTTCAGAGTTCATTGGAATCCGTAAATCAATGCATTTACTGAGCACAGGGATTATTTTCTTTTGTTTATAAATATAGGATATTGAAGCGGCTGGGTTGTCTAGGGTATATACCCTGGGGTTCATTGTCACATGTCAGGAAAATTTAGGACATGGACACACAAGAGGACTTCAGGAGCAGAGGTTTAATAAGCAGAGGAGAAAGAGAAACAGCTTTCTCTATAGAGACAACAGTCTCTGAGTGGAAAGGACCAACTGGTGGCGAATGCACTGAAATTGATATGCCGGTTTGAGGAGGCGGTGTCTGATTTACATAGGGCACACAGATTGGGTCGATCATGTTTGACGTTTACATAGTGAGTGGGGAAGGTTGGTCGCCCCTCCCTAATCTTATTATGCAAATTGGCTTTCCAGTTGATCAGCGCCATCTTGTCTCCTCCTTCCAGTACATGTGGTTGACAAAGAGAAGGGAAGATGGAGTGGCCATCTTGAACATGTCTAGTCCTTACTTCCGGCTGGCGTTCATCTATGTAAGCTCCCAGCTTGCTTGTCTATGTCTGCAGCTGGACTTTACATGCTGCTCTTTGTTAGAAAATGATTGGGGCTGCTTTTCATTAAAGAGCAAAGCCTTTCAGAGGACTCCCATACATTTACTATCTGCCAAAGTGATTTGTTCTTAACTCTTATATCAGTATCACACTACCTTATCCTTTATACATACCAGACAAGCCTACTGGACTTCAGAAAACATAGATATCATTTTTAAAGGATAATTCACAGGCACTTCTTTATACATGCCTTTCATAGGGTCCCCACAGAAATCAGTACCTGGAATAGTTACTGAGGTTATTACCATTACAGTTTGAGTTCTATCTCCTGAAAATTATAAAAAATAATTAAGTACAAAGTATAATAAAAAAATAAGCTAACAGTTTTATATTTAAAAGGTCTAAAATATAAAGTAACTTTATTTTGATATTTTATTAGAGCATAAAAATGACAAATATAAACTACAGCTCATGTGCAAATCTGAAACTTAGAATTTGAAATTTTCAGGTTAAAAGTCTTAAATATGCATGTATTACTCAAAGAAAAATTAATGATAAATATGCATATTATTAAATCACATGTAGTGTTATTATAATTTGCTAAGTCCAAAAATAATTTTACTGTTTTTATATGAATGTATTATTCATTTATTTATGCATTTCAAATAACCATAGTTTATCTGTGTTATAAAATGAATAAAAATAGACCTGGCACCAGTGTGCAAAGTAGGACTAATCTAAGGTCTATGTACAGGGACCCCTATTTCTGAAATGAATATTGTACAATCTGCTTTGGTATCTCTGGGCATTCTAATTTTCCAAATCAGCAAATATCATATTTCTACTCTTGTCCTAATTTGGCAATAACCAGCCTTAAACTCATTCATATCATTTTGATTACCATGTGCTCCTCAGTTCAGTGATGATTAAAACTAACTCTGCTATCTAGAGAATCTTATTAATTTGAGAATCAATTTTTCTTACCATCTAAAAGCTAGAAGGCCACCTATTTTAGTTAGCTACAACATGAGAAAATAATTCAACGGTAAACTTTCAGTAGAAAGTTGGTTCTAATATGAGAAAATAGCATGAAGTGTGAGTAAAGAGAATAAGCTATGTATTAAAGTGTAGCTGTTATTGAATTAAAATAACTGATAATTTATATATTTTTGTGATTTATCTGAAATATTATATTTAAGAGATTAAATAAAGCCAGAAACCTGGGAATCATTTAAGCTTTCTCCATCTCTCCTTGATATAGTTTGGATCTGTGTCCCCACTCAAATCTCATGTCAAATTGTAATCCCCAGGGCTGGAGATGGGGCTTCTTGGGAGGTTATGGGATCTTGGGTGCGAATTTCCCCCTTTGTACTGTCCTCGCAATAGTGAATTTTCTAAAGAGGATGTGGCAGGAGCAGGGCATGGCATGAGCATTTAAACAACTTTTAAACAACCAGTTGCAAAGCTCCAGGATCGAAAGCTCCCTGAAACCTCCCCAGAAGCAGAAGCTGTTATGCTTCTTGTACCACTTGCAGAAGTGTGAGCCAATTAAATTTCTTTTCTTTGTAAATTACCCAGTCTTAGGTATTTCTTTATAGAAATATTAGAACAAACTAAAACACCCCTATTCATCACTATATTCCGAAATCCAAGCGGTCACATAATATTGTTTTCTCTGCCTTTTAATGCATTAATTAATACCATCTAGGCAGTACTGGGCTGGTTTCCTAACTGGTGCCCTGTCCAATAATCTGGCTTCTCTTCTAGTCACCCTTCCTTGTTCTGCCCCTGAACATAGTACTGCCCGCCTGAAAAATATCAGTAGTCCTCAGGGACTTGAATACAAAATCTGGGTTACAACATTAATCTTTTTTGGTACACATGGAATCTCTTAGTATATAGGTATGGAACATAAACCAAAGTCTTAACAATGACTTCATCTTTATGCATGAATTTTTCTTTGTTTCTTTGTTCTTATTGTTTATATGTGTAATAATTGCATACAACTTTCATAAGAAGGAAAAAAAAAGTCCAAGTTAAAGAAGTTTTAACTGTCAGAAAACTGTCCCTATTTGGGAATAAATGTTTTCATTGATGATGACAGAAGATCATTTTGTTTGGCCAGTCTTACTTTTTCCAGTCTCAAACCTGGCATTACATCAATCCATTTTCAGATCGCCCCTACAGCCTTAATTAAGGGCATATGTAATTCGGTTGGTTGCTTTAGCCCTAGAGACTTGTTACTGAGTTGTGTTTGAGATAGGAGTCACTTAATGTTATGTTTTATTTAGTTCTTTGAATCTGGAAGTAGGTCACAAGTTTATTTTATTTGCTATGCTTTTTCGTTGCATATCCCCCCAACCTATTCTTCCTCCTTGAATGAATGTGTAAACTTTATTTCTCTGATTTCTCATGAGTGGTTTCAAAGTTGGACATTTTAGTTTACTAAAATATTGTTCACCAGGTATTTTGCTAATATGCTGCCAATGAAATTGTGAAAAATTATGCATGCTCAAAATACTATTAAATCAGCATCTAAATATTTTCACATAATTTAAATAGCTTCAAAAGATGCACTTTGTGTCAACCTAAAGTGACTGCAATCTTATTTTAAATGTATATAATAAAATCTGCAAACCATACTGTTTCAATGCTTACCATTATCTATTGTTTTAAAAAAAATTTAAGTCAATTTTTCAATGTTTCTTTTTTTTTAAATTTATTTATTATTATTATACTTTAAGTTGTAGGGTACATGTGCATAATGTGCAGGTTTGTTACATATGTATACTTGTGCCATGTTGCTGTGCTGCACCCATCAACTCGTCATTTACATCAGGTATAACTCCCAGTGCAATCCCTCCTCCCTCCCCCCTCCCAAAGACAGGCCCCAGTGTGTGATGTTCCCCTTCCTGAGTCCGAGTGATCTCATTGTTCAGTTCCCACCTATGAGTGAGAACATGCGGTGTTTGGTTTTCTGTTCTTGTGATAGTTTGCTAAGAATGATGGATTCCAGCTGCATCCAAGTCCCTACAAAGGACTCAAACTCATCCTTTTTTATGGCTGCATAGTATTCCATGGTGTATATGTGCCACATTTTCTTAATCCAGTCTGTCACTGATGGACATTTGGGTTGATTCCAAGTCTTTGCTATTGTGAATAGTGCGGCAATAAACATACGCGTGCATGTGTCTTTATAGCAGCATAATTTATAATCCTTTGGGTATATCCCCAGTAATGGGATGGCTGGGTCATATGGTACATCTAGTTCTAGATCCTTGAGGAATCGCCATACTGTTTTCCATAATGGTTGAACTAGTTTACAATCCCACCAACAGTGTAAAAGTGTTCCTACTTCTCCACATCCTCTCCAGCACCTGTTGTTTCCTGACTTTTTAATGATCGCCATTCTAACTGGTGTGAGATGGTATCTCATTGTGGTTTTGATTTGCATTTCTCTGATGGCCAGTGATGATGAGCATTTTTTCATGTGTCTGTTGGCTGTATGAATGTCTTCTTTTGAGAAATGTCTGTTCATATCCTTTGCCCACTTTTTGATGGGGTTGTTTGTTTTTTTCTTGTAAATTTGTTTGAGTTCTTTGTAGGTTCTGGATATTAGCCCTTTGTCAGATGAGTAGATTGCAAAAATTTTCTCCCATTCTGTAGGTTGCCTGTTCACTCTGATGGTAGTTTCTTTTGCTGTGCAGAAGCTCTTTAGTTTAAGGAGATCCCATTTGTCAATTTTGGCTTTTGCTGCTGTTGCTTTTGGTGTTTTAGACATGAAGTCTTTGCCCATGCCCAAGGTAATTTATAGATTCAATGCCATCCCCATCAAGCTACCAATGACTTTCTTCACAGAATTGGAAAAAACTGCTTTAAAGTTCATATGGAACCAAAAAAGAGCCCGCATCTCCAAGACAATCCTAAGTCAAAAGAACAAAGCTGGAGGCATCACGCTACCTGACTTCAAACTCTACTACAAGGCTACAGTAACCAAAACAGCATGGTACTGGTACCAAAACAGAGATATAGACCAATGGAACAGAACAGAGTCCTCAGAAATAATACCACACATCTACAGCCATCTGATCTTTGACAAACCTGAGAGAAACAAGAAATGGGGAAAGGATTCCCTATTTAATAAATGGTGCTGGGAAAATTGGCTAGCCATAAGTAGAAAGCTGAAACTGGATCCTTTCCTTACTCCTTATACGAAAATTAATTCAAGATGGATGAGAGACTTAAATGTTAGACCTAATACCATAAAAATCCTAGAGGAAAACCTAGGTAGTACCATTCAGGACATAGGCATGGGCAAAGACTTCATGTCTAAAACACCAAAAGCAACGGCAGCAAAAGCCAAAATTGACAAATGGGATCTCATTAAACTAAAGAGCTTCTGCACAGCAAAAGAAACTACCATCAGAGTGAACAGGCAACCTACAGAATGGGAGAAAATTTTTGCAATCTACTCATCTGACAATGGGCTAATATCCAGAACCTACAAAGAACTCAAACAAATTTACAAGAAAAAAACAAACAACCCCATCAAAAAGTGGGCAAAGGATATGAACAGACATTTCTCAAAAGAAGACATTCATACAGCCAACAGACACATGAAAAAATGCTCATCATCACTGGCCATCAGAGAAATGCAAATCAAAACCACAATGAGATACCATCTGACACCAGTTAGAATGGCGATCATTAAAAAGTCAGGAAACAACAGGTGCTGGAGAGGATGTGAAGAAATAGGAACACTTTTACACTGTTGGTGGGATTGTAAACTAGTTCAACCATTATGGAAAACAGTATGGCGATTCCTCAAGGATCTAGAACTAGATGTACCATATGACCCAGCCATCCCATTACTGGGTATATACCCAAAGGATTATAAATTATGCTGCTTTAAAGACACATGCACACGTATGTTTATTGCAGCACTATTCACAATAGCAAAGACTTGAAATCAACCCAAATGTCCATCAGTGACAGATTGGATTAAGAAAATGTGGCACATATACACCATGGAATACTATGCAGCCATCAAAAAGGATGAGTTTGTGTCCTTTGTAGGGACATGGATGCAGCTGGAAACCATCATTCTTAGCAAACTATCACAAGAACAGAAAACCAAACACTGCATGTTCTCACTCATAGGTGGGAACTGAACAATGAGATCACTTGGACTCAGGAAGGGGAACATCACACACAGGGGCCTATCATGGGGAGGGGGAAGGGGGGAGGGATTGCATTGGGAGTTATACCTGATGTAAATGACGAGTTGATGGGTGCAGCACACCAACATGGCACAAGTATACATATGTAACAAACCTGCACGTTATGCACATGTACCCTACAACTTAAAGTATAATAATAATAAATAAATTTAAAAAAAAAAAGAAAAAATATTCACAAATAAATTGACATGTAAATGTTAACGTGCTATATAAAGCTTGCATATATCAGTTGGGGAAAATTCTCATGCCCCAATAAAATAATATGGCTGGCTTACAGAAGATAAAATATAAATGCCCTGATAAGATCAGCAATATTAACACAGTCAGAAGTGAAGATTAAAACAACGTTCTTGGCCGGGTGCCGCGGCTCACACCTGTAATCCCAGCACTTTGGGAGCCTGAGGTGGGTGGATCACCTGAGGTCAGAAGTTCAAGACCAGGCCTGGCCAACATGGTGAAACCCCGTCTCTACTAAAAATACAAAAATTAGGCGGGCATGGTGGCATACTCTTGTAATCCCAGCTACTCTGGAGGGTGAGGCAGGGGAATCACTTGAACCTGGGAGGTGGAGGCTGCAGTGTGCTGAGATTGAGCCACTGCACTCCAGCCTGGGCAGCAAAGTAAGACACACACACACACACACACACACACACACACAAAAACTATATATACATATATATATATATATAAAATTTCAACATATTGTGGGGTAAGAGCCCCGATCCTGCAATTCTTGTAGTTTTAAATCTCTAATAGTGTTTGCCTATTATTACATGCTTATTTATGTAAACTTAGTATCAGTTGACTGTGTCTAAAAATAGTCTATTAATATTTTCTGTGGATTTTATGGATTTCATAAATGATCATAAGAAAATTTAACTTCTTCATGATAATGAGTTGTTTTCCTTGGGAGCAGGGACTATGTATTTGCCCAGGATTATACCGATGACTTAGAATAGCATTTTATAGTTTACCTCATATAGGTTTTGCAAATTTCCTATTATTTCTAACTACATTGTCTTGTGCACTGCCATTGTAAATGGAGTTTTCTCTATCATTATATCATCTGTCTAGTTTTTGTTTGTGAAATCTATAAAGGCTATTGACTTATGTAAGTTAATTTTATCTCCTGCTACCTTATTGAATTTTTATTGCTACCTAAAATGGTGAGCAATTTTCGTTGATTGTCCTGGGTTTCCTAGGTATATAATAATAGCTTCAGCAAATAAAAAGAGGTTTAGTATTTCTTTTGCAGTTAAGATTCTAATTGATTTTTTCCTACTTTAATTTGCTGATACCTCAGGAAAAATTATCAGTGTTAGTGAAAATAGTGTGCATACTATTTTTCCCCATATAAGTGGAAATTCTTTAGTTAATTCTCCATTAATTAATATTCTGGGATAATCAACTTAAAGGTAGTATATTACTTAAGAAAGCATCCATCAATTGTTACTTTTTAATTTTTTTAAAGAAACAATGTTGAGTTTGTAATAAGCTCTTGTAAGTCAAATAACGATTTTTTTAGATCTATTAATATGTATGACTTATTTTTCCTCACATGTCTGACACTCAATGTGCAGAGTTTGTTCCCACATCAGCCAATTCTGGGACACCAGCTGGGTGTCTTACAATTAGTTTAATTCTGACACTATTTACCTGGAGTTAGTGTCAGATCCCACAAGTTAAGGGCTCAGTCAGTTCACAAGACTGTCCCCACTGCAGATGCCAATCACAAATCCTAGGCTACCTATACTTCTGACCAACCAGCTATAAATCAAGGGTTCTCAGAATACCCTCCTTGGGTTCCAGGATTTTCTAAAATAACTGACATAGCTCAGGAAAGCAGTTTACTTCCTATTACCAGTTGATTATAAAGTATGCAGCTCAGGAACAGCCAAATGAAAGAGATAGATAGGGCAAGGTATGTTGCAAGAGGTACCTCTGCAGGCACACCACCCTCCCTAATCTCCATGTGTTCACCAATATAGAAGTCCTCTGAACCCAACTGTGTAGGGTTTTTATGGTAGTTCTATGAGGAAGCATAATTGATCACATCATTGGCTTTTGGTGATTAACTCAATCTCTAGTCCCTCTCTTCTCCCTGGAGGTTGAGGATTAGGGCAGAAAGTTCCAACTCTCTATTTATATTGTTTGTTCCTCTTGCACCCAGGTCTATGCTCGGGCTCTATAGGGACCCATCAAGGGTCACCTTGCTATCATGAGCTCAGATATGGTGGAAAGGGGTTTATTGTGTATAACAAAAGGGGTTCCCCTTACCTCATCAATCAGGCAATTCGGAGGGCTTCGAAGTTCTGTGTTAGAAACTAGGAACAAAGACCAAGTATGTATTTCTTATGATCACACTGCAGTATATTATGTAAATGGGTTTTCCAATATTTAACTGGCATTGCATTACATAAATAAATCCTATTTGTTTATGTATTACCATTTTTTAATGTAATGCTGAATTCTGCTAGCTAAAATTTTTTTTAGGACATTTCCCATGATATTTGTAGGTAATATTGTTTGGTAATTTTCTTCTTTTATGGCACCTTTATCTGAATTATTCACATTATGTGTTGCTAAAAAGAAGTTGGAATTTTCTCTCTCTTTTTTTTTTAGCTTCTATGCTCTGGAACAACTTATGTAGCATTTGGAACTATCTTTATTGAAGGTTGGGTAGAGTATTTGAAAAACCATCTAGGTCTGATTATTTTATCAAACTATTTCTTCTGTATAAGTTCATCTAAGCTTTCTATCTCTAATGAAGTTAATTTCATGAACTGTGTTTCCCTATGTAAGTATACATGTCATTTAACCTTTCAAATCTATTTGCATACAGTCTTCTTACAGTGGCTTTTTATTTCATTAGCATAAAAGTAAAAACCTTTTTAATTAACTACTAAGTCTCTCGTGAACTGCTACTGCTTCTCTACAACCCATCTCATCACCTTGCTGGTCTCATTTGTTTCTTATAGTGCCTCACTCTCTTGGCTCATTTCCCACTGGTCTCCTTGATATTCCTCAGATACTCCAAGCAGGCTGCTGTATCTCAATCTTTGCATTTCCTCTTTCTCTGCCTTACTGTGTTTTCTCCAGATATCTCCAAAATTCTACAGGATTAACTCCCTTGGCTTCTTCAGTTATTTGTTGAAAGTACTATCTATTCAGTGAGGCTGCTCCTACAAACCTGCTTAAAATTGCACTTAACCCACCTGTACTTCCTACTCTTTTCCCATTATTTGTATTATTCATGGCACTTTTTACCAGCCCATATACTATATGATTTACTTGAGATTTCTGTCTCACCTCACCAAAATGTAAGTTCTGTGAAGCCACAGATGTCCTCTCATGCTCACTTCTCTATCTCTAGAACATAGAATATTATTAGGTACCAAATAAATACTCAGAATTTGTTCAACAAAAGAATGAATGATGGAATAATTTGTCTCATGTTTCTTTAGAATAGATACCTATTGGTTGGGTATACACATTCTCCATAGAACCTTCAACCTATAGCACATGGCTGTTACTAAGAAACTTCTATTTTGCAAATTTAGTCTTCATATAATTCTCAATACTAATATTGGACCTACTTACTGTGAGAGAGTTCTGCGAATTCTACCTTTAGGATCTAAAACCTAGTCATTATAATATTATTTCCTTTCTTATTACATATCCTAAAATCCCTTCAATTCCTTTGAGTTTCTGCATTTCCATTAATTTTCTCTAGTTTATTCCAGTCCATATTGATCTGTATCTTCTTTGAACCTTCATGGCATATAAAGATTACTCTATAAATTTAGCTTTTGTTTTCTTGTCTAGTTCTCTAGTTTATGTCAGCCCATATTGATCTCTAGTTTATTCCAGCCTATATTGATCTCCATCTTCTTTGAACCCTCATGGCATATAAAGATAATTCTATAAATTTAACTCTTTTTTTCTCCTCCACATGTAAATCTTTTTTATACAAGTATACAACAAATAATGTAAAAACAACATGTCCTAATTTTTATGTGTCACCCTAAACCTGTCACTATTATGGGTTTATAGTTGGCAATGCATAACCTCCAGGTTACTGACTTTCTAGCTAACTGACTAAATGACTGACTGGTTAACTGATTGGTTTTTGATTGATTAGTTAACAGGGCCAGGGTCAGAATGAGTAGACTCTCAGAGGAATTCTTTCTTTATCCCTGGGGAAAGAGGACTGAAAGGTCAATTCAGAGATCATGTTAGAATGCCCCAAAACTGTAGAAACACACTTTAGTATATATAACTACTGAAATTTAGGATAAAATCAATGTGGGAATTTAAAAATTGAGAGTGTTTTATTTTAGTGGATGTCGTCATAAGAAACAGATTTAAAGTCATTGTTATAGCAAAGGTTATTGCTAATACCGGAAAATGCTATCACTTAAGTGGCTTGCGTACCAAAGATTTTTAAATGATTCTAATGATACTTATTTCTGATATCTTATTCAGGAGACTCAGTCACTAATTGTCCCATGAGAATGTTATGGCAAATTATAAGCTTTTGTGGACATCTGGATTATTTGAAGGCAGAGTTTACTTTAAATTCCAAATTTAATAAAATCCAGAGATTTCCTGAAGGTGTTTACCATCCGGGAGGAATTTTGTTATTTTGTGAATATTTAAAAGATATGAAACAAAAGAAAAATAAAAATAATTTTATTGGATTTTACAGGGTAAAAATTATACATCTTTTTTCAATGCTAACTTATTCATTTATGTTTCATTTGTAATCTCCATAGAATGATATATTCATGACTGTAAGTGGCAAAAATATTTAGACATGCACTGTGAAATTCCACATTCTGTGGGGCTTCCTTACTGTATTTGTATTACACAGTCAGTAAGAAAAATGCAAGTTGCCATTGTATTCATTTAAATTTTTACCAAAAACTGTGAGTTTTATTAATGATTGTAGTAATTTTATATATATATTTATTCTGTAGATAATATATGCTAATCTTTGAGCTAGATCCTGGTTACTCAGTAGACAAAAAAATCAAGTCTGTCTGTGTAACTAATATGCTTAATAGATTCCAAGATGCTTTCCATTAACTACATAAATATTAAAAAATAAAATTTAATTCTTTCTATATGAATATAAATAGAAAATACACTAATGATAAAAAGAAAACTTGAGTAAGAATATGCAGATTTAGGTATCAAATCTGTTTACTAGTTGTGTTACTGTGATTGAATTACAACATATTTTTCGTATTTAGAGTTTAGTTAATTTCATATAACCAATTTGTTTCAGAAACTTGAAATAGATAAATTACTATATTGTGCTTGGCAGAGTATCTGATATTCAATAGTTACTATATTTATGAAAATATTAATGAATCCACTATAGCAGTATACTACAGGGTGTTTACATGAGGGAATATCAGGTGGCTGACCAAGTCAACAGTTTCTAATATTTAATAGCCATTTGATAAAAGTTGTCTTTGAGTACTGTACTCTATTATTTTTTTAACTTACAGAGAACTGAGAAGTTTGTGTTGCTATACCAATTTAGTGTTTCCTATTTAAAACTCTCCTTTCTTCTCCTTTGTGTCAAACTAGTCACCTCATATCCTCCCCTGTGTCTTACCCTTTCACTTTACTACTGCATCAACAGAGCTCTAGCACAGTAAGAATCAGAAGTAAGTAGATCTTTAAAGAGTGAATTGGTGCATCTTGAAAAGACACAGGAACCAGATGTGAGATATTTCCATCATCAGAATAAATATCAATAGTAATGAATTTTAACCGATTTAATAAAATAGAAGTCAATTAGCCTGCAGAAATAGAAATTAATTACTTAATAATTTGTGATTTGATTTCTCTCTCAATAATTGATTGCCCAATTATATCCTAAGTCCTTTATATTCTAAATAATCACATAATTACTTAATATTTAATTAATTGGATAATTATTTAAGCAGCAGTAAGAGAGAAAAAATGTATAGTATAACAGCAACAAGTAAATGAAGAAGAAACAATGGTGTTAGAAAAATCATTGCTTTTTATAACATACTTGATTACTTGATTAAAAGAAGAATCATTAATATGTTAATAATGTTTGTAGAGAAACTGGGTATTTACATATTCCCAAACTACTTCTCTATAAAATACTTATAAATTACAATGAATAAAATAATAACATTACAGTAGAGAAACATGGGAGATGCTGCCTTCTTCAAGTGAAAAAGTTAACCTCATTGATAAACTGCCATTGTGTACCTCCAGCTATGATGCACTGGGGAGGGCACAGTCTGAATTCATGGCATTCCTGATAAAGACAAAAAAAAAAAAAAACTTTATTATGAGGATATATCAGAGAAGCTCAAATTGAGGACTATTTTACATAATAGCTAATATTTGCTCTCTAAAATGTCAAGGTTATGAAGACCAGAAAAGGTTCCAGACTGAGAGTCAAAGAGAGACATGGCAATTAAATGCAGTGTGTGATCCTAGATTGTATTGGATTGGATTCTGGATCTGATTTTGGGTTTGCTTTTGTTATAAAGGACATTCTTGAAACAACTGATAAAATACAAATAAGATTTGTGCATTATATAATATCACTATAGGTGTTAATTTCCCAATTTTCACAATTGTACTGTATTTAGTAAGAAAATATTGTTGCTTTAGGAAAATGTATTATACACACACACTCTCTCTCTCTCTCACACACACACACACACACACACACATACACACACACACATTTACATTTGCCTCTGTTTTCTGACAGCAGACTATCGAAGACAGATGTACCTGCTTCCTTAACCCCTATCAGAAAGACAGCACAATCCTAGTTACAAGCCCATTCTAATGTACTTTTATATTGACTCCCCATAGTTTTCTATAGTGTTCAATTTCCCCTCTTGCAACAAGTAGACGTATTTTTTTTTTAACTGCAATTGTGTTCCAGATGTTTTTTGGCCACTTAAGTTTATCACATTACAAATATGGTGTTGCATTTTGTAGCAGCCAACACAGTGCTCAGAAGACAGAAACAAACCAGGATCTAGAGACTTAGGAAGTGTCTGTTCACTTTCCCATCATAAAGAATGCAATATCTTTTATTATTCACTGGTTTACTGGAATGCTCTTTCAAAAAATACTCTGCCCTATAATGCAAAGCCCTATTTGGCATTGTGAGCATTGTTCTATTTAATGTACAACATCCTTCCAAGAGTGGACTAAAGAAATAAAATGTCTCATATGGTCAAATTGAAGTTTTGGTATGGAGGACTAAGTTCTTAGGCTGATTAATTCTGAGTTCACTAATTAATTCATGTACTTATTTCATCTAATTGCTGATGCCATAAAACTCCTTAGTCTATCTAATGGATAATGTATGCCATTTTCCAATATCTGGCTGCATTTTCTTCTCTTACTCCTAATATTAATCTCTTCTATCTTTTCTGGGAAAACAGCTGTATGATACCCAGACAGGATTAATGAATTGCAGTTAGAACATATGACTTATAAACATGCAATTAAAAGTCATTTTATTGAAATACACTCACAAATATTCTTGAAGAAAATATGTCATCAGTGCAAATATTGCATAATTAAATTGAAAGAAAAATTTAGAAGCACAGTCATGTCCAAAATCCAGTGTACACATTTAAAAAAAAAAAAAGTTACATTGGGAAAATTACTTACCTTTTCCAAAATTTAAATGTCTTAAAAATTATATAATTCTACCTTCCTATTTTGTGAATGAATTAAAATAGATATAAAGCTCCCAGTACTATCCCTGACACCTATTATATTTGTAAGTGAGATTAGTTTCAGGAATTTATCATTCCATTCATTGTAGTTAGAGATCAGACTTTTCTTGCTCTTGTGGGCAAGCATTATTAAGTGACATTCTTTCCCAATAAACAATAAGCATCCTAAGGAGAGGGAATGGTGTGGTTAGGCTTAACGTCGCGACCCAAATCTCATTTTGAGTTGCAATCCCCAGGTGGTTAGGGAGACACGTGGTAGGAAGTGATTGGATTATGGGGGTGGTTTCCCCTTGCTGTTCCCATGATAGGGAGTAAATTCTCATGAGATCTGATGGTTTTATAAATGGTAGTCCTGTGCTTACACATGCTCTCCTACCTACCATCGTGGAAAATGTGCCTTTCCTCCTCTTTCACCTTCTGCCATGATTGTAAGTTTCCTGAGGCCTCCCCAGAAATGCAGAACTGTGAGTCCATTAAGCCCTTTTTCTTTATAAAATGACTAGTGTTAGGTATTCTTCATGGCAGCAAGAGAATTGACTGAGAAAGTAAATTGGTACTGCAGAGAGTGGGGTGCTGCTATAAAGAGAGCTCAAAATGTGGAAGCAACCTTAGAACTAACAGGCAGAGAGTTTGGAACAGTTTGGAGGGCTCAGAAGAAGACAGGAAGATGTGAGGAAGTTTGGAACTTCCTAGAGACTTGTCAAATGGCTTTGACCAAAATGCTAATAGTGATATGGATAAAGAATTCCAGGCTGAGGTAGTCTGAACTGGTGATGAGAAACTTACTGGAAACTGGAACAAAGGTGACTTTTGCTATACTTTAGCAAAGAGACTAGCAGCATTTCACTGCCCTAAAGATCTGTGGAACTTCAAACTTGAGAGAGATGATTTAGGGTATCTGGCAGAAGAAATTTCTAAGTGGCAAGGTGTTCAGGAGGAAGAAGAACATAAAAGATTGGAAAATTTGCAGCCTGACAATGCAGTAGAAAAGAAAAACCCATTTTCTGGGGAAACATTTAAGCCCTTTTCTGAAATTTGCATAAGTAATGAAGAGCCCAAATGTTAATTTCCAAGACAATGGGAAAAATGTCTCCAGGGTATGTTAGAGACCTCATGACAGCCCCTCCCATCACTGGCCCAGAGGCCTAGGAGGGAAAAAAGGTTTTGTGCTTGTACCCTCATTGTAGCTAAGAAGTAACTAACTTGCCTTTGATATTACAAGCTCATAAGTGGAAGGGACTTGCCTTGTCTTTACTCTGTAAACTCTGGAGTTAATATTGGAATGAGTTAACACTTCAGGGAATTGTTGGAAAGGCATGGTTAGTTTTGAAAACTTGTCTTGTCTCAGATGTGACTTTTGACTATGGACTTTGAGTGAATGCTGAAACAATTTAAGATTTTGAGGGACTGTTGGGGAAGGCATGATTGGTTTTGAAATGTGAGGACAAAAGATCTGGGAGGGGACAGAGGTGGAATGATAGTTATGCTTTTTGTCCCTCACCCCGCAATTTTTTCTTGAATTGTAATCTGCAGGTGTTTAGAAAAAGACCTGGCTGGAAGTGACTGGATAATCCGGGTGATTTTCCCCATGCTGTTCTCATGATAGGGAGTGAATTCTTAAAAGATCTGATGGTTTTATAAATGGTAGTTTTTCCTGTACACATGCTCTCCCGCCTGCCACCGTGTATGATGGGCCTTTGCTCCTCCTTCACCTTCTTCTGTGATTGTAAGTTTCCTGAGGCCTCCCCAGCAATGCAGAACTGTGAGTCCATTAAACCATTTTTCTTTATAAAATATCCAGTTTCGGGTATTTTGGGTATTAGTCTGTTCTCCGGATGAGAGCAGACTAATACAGAGATAAAGGCTCATTTATTCATGATTGATTTTGAAGACTCTAGTGGCATTTATTGTTATAAAAATATGATTAAAATGATCAAAGTTTCCAACTCAAAATGCATGAAAGTACAAAGTTTTTCAAATTTCAAAAATGTAGAAAGAAAATCAGAAATCTAAGAAAGAGGAAAGACAGAGACAATAGAGAAAAAAAACAAAGATAGAAATAGGTTATATGGAAAGATTAATGCATTTGGTAACATATTTTTAGTATTGGTGAAGAAATAATAGACAAAAATAAAGAACAGCAATATCAGGTATCAAAACAAGGAAATCAATATAATCATACATAATAAAGATGATAATATGGTTTTATTAGCAGTATTATCCCAATAAATTTGACTTTTAAATAAAATAAAATTTACAAAGTTGACAAAATAAGTAGAATAATCCATGTTAAGCCTTAAGATAAAAACCTACTTCCTATTTTTAAAGTATAGCCATTATTTCTAACCTTGCCAAATAGAGTTTATGGTGAATTATTCCAAATGTTTAAGAAGACATAACATTAACCTTAAACTTTTCAATAGAAAGTAATTGTGAAACAATCCTAGATTTCTTTTACAAGTAGTTGCCAAAACCTGAGACAAACACTATAATAAACAAAACTAAATAAAAGTTTGCATCATGGAAATGAATGAACAAAACTGTAAACAACATATTAGCAGATTAAATCAACCAATATGTAAATGAGATGATGTATCAAACCTTTGGTAGTTGATTAAATGGGTTTAGAGGGACTGAAGGCATTTTTCAATGAATAAAGCAAAATACAGAAAATATTTTGTAATATGATTCAAAGATTATTTAACTAACGTAATTAACTATTAGTGAAATGGCCAAAAGTGAAACAGAAGGAACTTAGAAAATGTATGTTTTTGAGACAATAAATGCATTTCTCAAATGTATAATAAAGTATAAAATCCATAAGTAGATAAGACCAGCTTGAGGCCGGGCGCGGTGGCTCAAGCCTGTAATCCCAGCACTTTGGGAGGCCGAGACGGGCGGATCACAAGGTCAGGAGATCGAGACCATCCTGGCGAACACGGTGAAACCCCGTCTCTACTAAAAATACATAAAAAACTAGCCGAGCGAGGTGGCGGGCGCCTGTAGTCCCAGCTATTCGGGAGGCTGAGGCAGGAGAATGGCGTGAACCCGGGAGGCGGAGCTTGCAGTGAGCTGAGATCCGGCCACTGCACTCCAGCCTGGGCGACAGAGCGAGCCTCTGTCTCAAAAAAAAAAAAAAAAAAAAAAAAAGACCAGCTTGAATAAAAAAATCAAACAGGTATTTATTTACTATGTCAGTTAAAGCATAGATCACTGTAATAACATGTATGACAAATAAAAGTGAAAAGAGCATGCTGTTTACAATGTACAGATAAAAATTGCTTATTACTTAAAATGATAACATTATATATGTACATTTTACCACAGAAAGTGAAGAAGATCAAATGGATATAAAAACAAATTTAATACGTGAAACTGGAGAGCTATGAAATGAATGTAGAATTTTTTTTTGTGACATTTGGGGTGGGGAGGAACTTCTTAAATAGGTTTCAGAACTATTTTATATGTTATGCTTGACTGTATGAATTTTAAGTTATTCTTCAATGAAGAACACCATGGGCAAAGATTATAAATGGTTGACAAGTGGAAAAACATTTATAATATCAAAATGAGCAAATGATAATAAACTAAAACATACCAACAACTTCTACAAACCAATGAGAAAATGACAATAAATCTAATACATTTACATGCAAATGATACAAAAAAGGGAATTTATATAAGGAAAGCTTAAGTGGTGAATGACACTATGATAAGGCATAGCATCTCTAAAGTGCTCAGATAAATAGTAAATAAAAACAATGACATAGCAATTTACATAGAGAGATTTGGCAGGGATTAGAAAGAAAAAAATATATATCACATCTCATGGAAGAATGGCAATGTATAAAAATCCGCAATACATTGCTGCTAAGAATCAAAACAGGCAGTGCTGTCTTGCAGATCAGGCAGTACTCGGTGAAACAAAGAATACACATTTCCCATGATGTATTAATTCCTATATGTATATGGACCAGAAAAAATAGCAGAAGGAGATGTAGCAAAATGTTCAGCATCATTTTTGATTATAGTCAATGAGAAGTCATCAGGGTCCACCAACAGGTAAACATAGACACAAATTACGGTAGAGATTTTTCACAATATCTACATAACATTAAAAGCTCGAAGTTAATTGTGCTTAAAACATTATAGAATGATCTCAAAAACTAGTGTTAAAATATGATTTTCATAGGAATAAACACATTTTACTCACAAAATAAACTGCACTGTATATTTTGAACAGCCATGTAGTAAATAAATTAGAGTATCTGTTGGTTAGAGAGTAAAAGAATTAGAGATTATAAATAAAAGGGGAATTAATGATGGATGTTGCCAGTATTGCATAAAAGGAGGAGTGGGATTATGTTACTTCTGCACTCAATTTGAAAAATAAAGGAAAATAAAAGGCAAAGGAGGAAACATTGATATGTAATCTGGATACACATTTTCAAAATAACCAATAATTAAAGAGGAAATAAATCCGTCAACATGTGCAATGTTGGAAAGATGTGATTTATGAAATGACAAGTTAGATAAATCTGAATGTTTTTCAACAGGAAATGTTGCAAGAGTAGAAGCAGTCTACCATTTGTAAAGGAGGCTTATATGGCCTCAATACCTACTCCAGCAGCTGCCACAAACCACTGTGCATAACTGTTAACTGAATAAAACTGAATAAAGAATTGAATGCTCCTTACTTTCTCTAAGCCAGTCATTATAGTGAAGTTGGGTCAAAGCACCAATGTATCAGACCATTTATATTGTTAAAAGTAAACTGCTGCTTGGGGGAAAAAAAAGAAGAAAAGAATGATGCCATCTGGATGCAAATACCCTTCTGTTCTGACCTCCTGTCTTGGGCTTATTACCTACGGGCATAAAACAAAATGCCAAAGTGCTGCTTGCAACTAATTCAAAATTAAATGGTGCCATATTGTAGTTTCTGGCTGTGAAAGATGTCATCTCTAGACCGTAACTATAGTAGTCTGGTCTCAACCTGAAAGTCAGTATTTTTCCCTTATTACCTGGCTGTGGACATTCACAGAGTATATGACTGTCAGTGAATAAGGAATGAAAGAAAAATAGCATGGTATGAAAAGTCTCATATATTTCACAGTGTCGCAGTGTCGTTACAGGACCTGTCTGCATCAAAAGTACAATATGTCAACTGTCAGTCACATTGCTTTTTTTCAGAATGTCTTTAGTTTTTATGGAAGAAAAAAGGCGATAAAGGATGATTTTTGCTTTCAGACCCCAGATTAGGAATATTTTATCACATTTTCTCTTTCCTCTGGACTATCACCTTGAAAGTCGCCTTGAAAATAATATACAAAACTGTCATCCACATATTGAGCAACATAAGAAATGTGTTGAAAAACATCTGTAAAGTCGTTTTAAAAACTCACATCTTACCACATTGTACTATATATTAGTTTTCTCCAAATATTTTATTGGATTTATGCTGTCAGTGTACTATATTTGCATATATATGTAGATAAAAGTTTCTGTGTTTAAAGACTTGTGTACAGTAGCTTCCAAGATGGCCAAATATGAACAGCTCTGGTCTATAGCACTCAGTGAGATTGTCACAGAAGACGGGTGATTTCTGCATTTTTATTTGAGGTACTGGTTCACCTCACTGGGACTGGTTGGTGAGTGGGTGCAGCCCATGGAGGGCGAGCTGAAGCAGCGTGGGGTGTCACCTCACCTGGGGAGTGCAAGGGGTCTGGGGATTTCCCTTTCCTACCCAAGGGAAGCCATGACAGACTGTACCTGGAGGAACGGTACACTTCTGCCCAAATACTGCACTTTTCCCACAGTCTTTGCAACCAGCAGACCAGGAGATTCCCTCTTATGCCTGGTTCGATGGGTCCCATGCCTGTGGAGCCTTAATGGCTGGTAGTGCAGCAGTCTGAGATCCACCTGGGATGCTGGAGCTTGGCGGGCGTTGGGGCATCCGCCATTGCTGAGGTTTGAGTAGGTTGTTCTATGCTCACAGTGTAAAGAAGGCGGCAGGAAAGCTCAAACTGGATGGAGCCACGGCAGCTCAGCAAGGCCTACCGCCTCTCTAGATTCCACCTCTGGGGGCAGGGCATATCTGAACAAAAGGCTTCTGCAGACTTAAATGTCCCTGCCTGACAGCTCCGAAGAGAGCAGTGGTTCTCCTAGCATTGTGTGTGAGCTTCCGTAATGGACAGACTGCCTCTTCAAGGGGATCCCAGACCCACGTGTAGCCTAACTGAGAGACACCTCCCAGTACGGGCCAATAGACACCTCAAACAGGCAGGTGCCCCTCTGAGACGAAGTTTCCAGAGGAAGGATAGGGCAGCAGTATTTGCTGTTCTGCAGCCTCCGCTGGTGATACCCAGGCAAACAGGGTCTGAAGTGGACCTCCAGCACACTCCAACAGACCTGCAGCTGAGGGGCCTGTCTGTTAGAAGGGAAACTAACAAACAGAAAGGAACAGCATCAACATCAACAAAAAGGACATCCACACCAAAACCCCATCTGTAGGTCACCAACATCAAAGACCAAAGGTAGATAAAACAACAAAGATGGGGAGAAACCAGAGCAGAAAGGCTGAAAATTCCAAAAACCAGAACGCCTCTTCTCCTCCAAAGGAACACAACTCCTCACCAGCAATGGAACAAAACTAGATGGAGAATGAGTTTGACAAGTTGGCAGAAGTAGGCTTCAGAAAGTTGGTAATAACAAACTTCTCTGAGCTAAAGGAGCATATTCTAATGCATTGTAAGGAAGCTAAAAACCTTAAGAAAGCTTAAATGAATGGCTAACTACAATAACCAGTGTAGAGAAGAGCTTAAATAACCTCTTGGAGCTGAAAACCACAGTACAAGAACTTCGTAAAGTATACACAAGCTTCAATAGCAGATTCGATCAAGCAGAAGAAAGGATATCAGTGGTTGAAGCTCAAATTAATGAAATGAAGCGAGAAAAAGAGTGAAAAGTAACAAAGCCTTCAAGAAATATGGGACTATGTGAAAAGACCAAATCTACGTTTGATTGGTGTACCTGAAAGTGATGGGGAGAACGGCACCAAGTTAGAAAATACTCTTCAGGATATTATCCAGGAGAACTTTACCAACCTAGCAAGTCAGGCCAACATTCAAATTCAGGAAATACGGAAACCACCACAAAGATACTCCTTGAGAAGAGCAACCCCAGGACACATAATTGTCAGATTCACCAAGGTTGAAATGAAAGAAAAAGTGTTAAGGGCAGCCAGAGAGAAAGGTCGAGTTAACCATAAAGGGAAGCCCTACAGACTAACAGCAGATCTCTTGGCAGAAACTCTACAAGGCACAAGATAGTGGGGGCCAATATTCAACATTCTTAAAGAAAAGAATTTCAACCCAGAATTTTATATACAGTCAAAGTAAGCTTCTTAAGTGAAGGAGAAATAAAATCCTTTACAGACAAGCAAATGCTGAGAGATTTTGTCACCACCAGCCCTGCCCTACAAGAGCTCCTGAAGGAAGCACTAAACATAGAAAGGAACAACCAGTGTCAGCCATGGCAAAAAAACATTCCAAATTGTAAATACCATTGATGCTATGAAGAAACTGCATCAATTAATGGGTGAAATAACTAGCTAGCATCAATATGACAGGATCAAATTCACACATAATAATATTAACCTTAAATGTAAATGGGCTAAATGATGCAATTAAAAGATACAGACTGGCAAATTGGATAGAGTCAAGACCCATCAGTGTGCTATATTCAGGAGACCCATCTCATGTGCAAAGACACACATAGGCTCAAAATAAATGGATGGAGGAAGATCTATCAAGCAAATGGAAACCAAAAAAATCAAACCAAACCAACCAACCAACCAAAGAAACAAAAACGGTTGCAATCCTGATCTCTGATAAAACAGACTTTAAACCAACAAAGATCAAAAGAGACAAAGAAGGCCATTGCATAGTGGCAAAGGGATCCATGCAACAAGAAGAGCTAACTATCCTAAATATATATGGACCCAATCCAGGAGCACCCAGATTCATAAAGCAAGTTCTTACAGACCTACAAAGAGACTTAGACTCCCACACATTAATAATGGGTGACTTTAACACCCCACTGTCAGTATTAGATCGACAAGACAGAAAATTAATAAGAATATCCAGGAAATGCACTCAGCTCTGACTAACTGGACCTAATAGACATTTGCAGAAATCTCCACCCCAAATCAACAGAATATACATTCCTCTCAGCACCACATCACACTTATTCTAAAACTGACCACATAATTGGAAGTAAAACACACTTCAGCAAATGTAGAAGAACAGAAATCACAACAAACTGTCTCAGACCACACTACAATCAAATTAGAACTCAGGATTAAGAAACTCACTCATAACCGCACAACTACATGGCAACTGAACGACCTGCTCCTGAATGACTACTGGGTAAATAACGAAATGAAGGCAGAAATAAAGATGTTCTTTGAAACCAGTGAGAACAAAGACACAACATACCAGAATCTCTGGGACACATATAAAGCCGTGTGCAGAGGTTAATTTATAGCACTAAATGTCCACAAGAGAAAGCAGGAAAGATCTAAAATCAACACCCTAACATCACAATTAAAATAACTAGAGAAGCAAGAGCAAACAAATTCAAAAGCTTGCAGAAGACAAGAAATAACTAAGATCAAAACAGAACCGAAGGAGACACAACCCTTCAAAAAATCAACAAATCTAGGAGCTGGTTTTTCGAATAATCAAATAGATGCAATAAAAAATGATAAAGGAATATCACCACTGATTCCTCAGAAATACAATCTACCATCAGATAATACTATTAACACCTCTATGCAAATAAACTAGGAAATCTAGAAGAAATGGATAAATTCCTGGACACATACACCTTCCCAAGACTAAACTAGGAAGAAGTTGAGTCTTTGAATAGACTAATAACTGGTTCTGAATTTGAGGCAATAATTAATAGCCTACCAACCAAAAAAAGTCCAGGACAAGATAGATTCACAGCCAAATTCTACCAGAGGTACAAAGTAGAGCTGGTATCATTCCTACTGAAGTTATTCCAATCAATAGAAAAAGAGGGAATCCTCCCTAACTCATTTCTTGAGGCCAGCATCATCCTGATACCAAAGCCTGGCAGAGACACAATAAAGAAAGAGAATTTTAAGCCAATATCTCTGATGAACATTGATGCAAAAATCCTCAATAAAATACTGGCAAACCGAATCCAGCAGCACATCAAAAAGCTTATCCACCACAATCAAGTGGGCTTCATCCCTGGGATGCAAGGCTGGGTCAACATATGCAAATCAATAAACGTAATCCATTGAATAAATAGAACCAACGACAAAAACCACATCATTATCTCAATAGATGCAGAGAAGGCCTTCGACAAAATTCAACATTCCTTCATGCTAAAAACTCTTGATAAACTAGGTATTGACGGATCATATCTCAAAATAATAAGAGCTATTTATGACAAACTGTTAGCCAATATCATACTGAATGGGCAAAACTTGGAAGCATTCCCTTTGAAAACTGGCACAAGACAAGGATGCCCTCTCTCATCACTCCTGTTCAACGTAGTATTGGAAGTTTTGGCCAGGGCAATCAGGCAAGAGAAAGAAAGAAAGGTTATTCAGTTAGGAAAAGAGGAAGTCAAATTGTCTCTGTTTGCAAAGTACATGATTGTATATTTAGAAAACCCCATTTTATCAGCCCAAAAAATCTCCTTAAGCTGATAAGCAGCTTCAGCAGTCTCAGGATACAAAATCAATGTGCAAAAGTCACAAGCATTCCTATACACCAATAACAGACAAACATGGAGCCAAATCATGAGTGAACTCCCATTCACAATTACTACAAAGAGAATAAAATAACTAGGAATACAACTTACAAGGTATGTGAAGGACCTCTTCAAGGAAAATTACAAACAACTGCTCAACAAGATAAAAAAGGACAGGAACCAGTGGAAGGACATTCCATGCTCATGGATAGGAAGAACAGATATCATGAAAATGGTCATACTGCCCAAGGTAATTTATACATTCAATACTATCCCCAAAAGCTACCACTCACTTTCTTCACAGAATTGAAATAAAAACTACTTTAAACTTCATATGGAACCAAAAAAGATCCCACATAGCCAAGACAATCTTAAGCAAAAGGAACAAAGCTGGAGGCATCACGCTACCTGACTTCAAACTATATTACAAGGTGACAGTAACCAAAACAACATGGAACTGGTATCAAAACAGATATATAGAACAGTGGAACAGAATCGAGGCCTCAGAAATAACACCACAAATCTACGACTATCTGATCTTTGACAAACCTAACAAAAACAAGAAATGGGGAAAGGATTCCCTATTTAATAGATGGTGCTGAGAAAACTGGCTAGCCATATGTAGAAAGCTGAAATTGGATTCCTTCCTTATACCTTATACAAAAATTAACTCAAGATGCATTAAAAACTTAAATGTAAGATGTAAAACCATAAAAACCCTAGAAGAAAACCTAGACAATACCATTCAGGACATAGACATGGGCAAAGACTTCATGACCAAAACACAAAAAGTAATTGCAACAAAAGCCTAAATAGACAAATGGGATATAATTAAAGACCTTCTGCACAGTGAAAGAAGCTATCATCAGAGTGAACAGGCAACCTACAGAATGGGAGAAAATTTTTAGAATCTATACATCTGACAAAGGGCTAATATCCAAAATCTACAAAGAACTTAAACAACTCTACAAGAAAAAAAAATCAAAAAATGGGCAAAGGATATGAAAAGACACTTCTTAAAAGAAGACATGTATGCAGCCAACAGACATGAAAAAATGCTCATCATCACTGGTCATCAGAGAAATGCAATTCAAAACCACAATAAGGTACCATCTCACGCCAGTTAGAATGGTCATCATTAAAAAGTCAGGAAACAGCAGATGCTGGAGAGAATGTGGAGAAATAGGAATGCTTTTACACTGTTGGTGGGAGTGTAAATTAGTTAAACCATTGTGGAAACCAGTGTGGCAATTCCTCAAGGATCTAGAACTAGAAAAACCATTTGATCCCACGATCTCATTACTGGTATATACAGGAAGGATTGTAAATCATGCTACTATAAAGTCATACACACATATGTTTATTGTGGCACTATTCACTATATCAAAGACTTGGAAACAACCCAAATGTCCATTGATAATAGACTGGATAAAGAAAATGTGGCACGTATACACCATGGAATACTATGCAACCATAAAAAGGGATGAGTTCATGTCCTTTGCAGGAACAGGGATGAAGCTGGAAACCATCATTCTCAGCAAAATATCACAAGGACAGAAAACTAAACATCGCATGTTCTCACTCATAAGTGGGGGTTGAATAATGCGAACACATGGACACAGGGCAGGGCACATCACACCCTGGGGCCTGTTGATGGGTGGGGGGCTTGAGGAGAGAGAGCATTACGAGAAATACCTAACGTAAATGACGAGTTGATGGGTGCAGCAAACCAATGTGGCGCATGTATACCTATGTAACCTGCACGTTGTGCACATGTACCCTAGACCTTAAAGTATAATAATAAAGAAATTGTGTGTATCTTTTACAATATTTTTAAAATACAAAAGTAAGTAGATGATTGGAAACCAGGTTTGCGCTCATTAAAAGTGTTGCTAGCAAAAAAACTATAAACTACATAAATAAAACATAAATATAAATCAACAGTTGGCAAAATAAGGAGCTATTCAGCTAAACAAGGGCAAGTTCAGAGTAAAGATATTCAAAATAATCAAGCTAGAACATAAACACACTACATTCAGAAGTTGAGTTAGTTCTTAAGAAAGAATGATCCCATGAAATGAAGTCTGTGTCCATATGCAGTTTCCTTAGTTACAATGATTGGAGGCAATATATAGAACATTTTTTAAATTTGGCTTTTGAGTCAGCGCTGAGAAGCAGGAGAATGAAAGGAGTTTCCCTGCTGTCAGATAAAAGATACCCCTGTCACCCTCCTTAAACCTCAGAATGTAGCCTAGATAAAGGTCCTAGCTAAGGTAGGCAACTAAGCATGTCAACAAAGTCCTTTTTAACGAAGTTTAACATTAAAGAGGGAAACTGGATTAAGTTTTGCACTTTCATACCTGCCATGAGCCAGGCATATTGATCTAATGTAATTCCTGTTTTTAAAAAGTCTCAGCAGGGTTCTTTGTAGACATAGACAATTTTATTCTAAAATTTATAGGGAAAATCAGGCCCAGGAATAGCTAAAGCGATCTTAACAAAGAAGAACATAGTGGGAGATATCACCCTGTTTTATTTGTATGTATTTATTTAGAGACAGGGTCTCTTTCTGTTACCTAGGCTGGAGTGCAGTAGCATGATCATGGCTCACTGCAACCTCGATCTCCTGGCTCACTGAAGCCTTGACCTCCTGGGCTCAAGTGATTCTTCCACCTCAACCTGCCATGTAGATGGGATTACAGGTGTGCGCACCACCATGCCTGGCTAATTTTTGTATATTTTTGTAGAGACAGGGTTTTGCCATGTTGCTGAAGCTCATACTTTATATTAAAGCTTACTAAAGAGCCATAAGAGAGAGATTAATATAGTATATAGCTACTATCTAGTATATAGTTTGCTGTATAGTATACTTAATATATACTATATAATTATTATCTAACATACTATAAAGAGTGATGAAGAAAGGATATACACAGAAAACAATAGAACAGAATAGAGAAGAGAGAACTCGAAGCAGATCCAGAGAAATATACTCAGCTGATTTTTAACAAAATTACAACAGCAATTCAGTGGAATCCTATTTTGTTATTAAGTAAAGACAATTTTTGAGAAGGCTGTTTCACCTTCTCCAAAATTGTGCCAGAGCAATTTTTATTCATAGACACAAAAACAGACCTTGACTTAAGTCTCACATAATGTATAAAAATATATCAAAATAGAATATAAACTTAAATGCAAAACTATAAAACGTAAAAAAAAAAAAAAAAGCAACAGAATAACTCCAGGATATAGGATTAAACTTGACACAAAAAAACATGATTCTTAAAATAAAATAATAATAAATTAGACTTCATTAATATGAAAAGCTTTTGTTCTTGATAAAAAGACAAGCCATACAGTGATACATTTTCAAACCACGTGTTTGATAAAATGACTGATAAATGGAATATGTAAAGAATGTTCAAAACTCAGCAGCTAAACAAAGAAACAATCCAATTAGAAAGCGAGTCCAAGACATGAAGAGACATTTTACTAAAGAGGATATGCACATGGCATAAAAGCACATGGAAAGATGTTCAACATCATTATCCACCAGAGAGATACAAATTAAAACTAGAATGAGATATCACTGCAGAGGTATCAGAATGCTAATATAAAATACAGTGGCAATGTCACATGCTGCTGTGTTTGGGGGAAAACTAGATCACTCATCCATTGTTGGTGAGAATATAGGATGGTACAGCCACTTTAGAAAACAAAACAAAAAAGTGGTAGTTTCTTAAAAAATACTAAGCATGCAGTTGCACTCTGGGACATTTATGGCAGAGTAATAAATAATTTTCCCCACAGGAAACCTGAACGTGAATATTCATTGTAGCTTTATTCATAATAGCTAAGACTTGGAAATAATTCAGATGCCCTTTAACAGACTGAGCAAACTTTTTAACACTCATACCATGGGTACTACTTAGCAATAATAATTTTAAAAAAGAACAAACAGCAGGGCGCGGTAGCTCACACCTGTAATCCCAGCACTTTTGGAGGCCGAGACGGGCAGATCACCTGAGATTGGGAGTTTGAGACCAGCCTGGCCAACATGGTAAAACTCTGTCTCTACTGAAAATTCAAAAATTAGCTGGATGTGGCGGCATACGCCTGTAATCCCAGCTACTCAGGAGGCTGAGGCAGGAGAATCACTCGAATCTAGGAGGCAGAGGTTACAGCGAGCCAAGATCATGCTGCTTCACTCCAGTCTGGGCGATAGAGCAAGACTCTGTCTCAAAAAAAAAAAAAAAAAAAAAAAAAAGACAAAGTATTGATAAACACAACAAGTTGGAAGAATTACAAGGGAATTATGCTGAGTAAAAAAATTGCCAATCCTTAAATGTTAAAAACTGTATGATTCCACTTTATAAAATATTTTTTGAAGTACAAAATTATAGGAAAGGAAAATATAGTGTGATTGCCTGGAGCAGTGTGAGGTGGGGGGACAGAGAGACATGAGGGAGTTGAGTGTACTAATAAAAGAACAATAAGTATCCTGTGGTGTTGGAACTATTCAATATTCTGATTATGGCAATGGATGAATGAAACTACCCATGTGCTAAAACTCCACAGGATGCACGCGCACACATACACACACACACACACACACACACACACACACACACACACACACGGTTACAAGTAAAACTGTGGTACTCTGAATAACATCAGTTGATTATGTAAATGTCAATATCCTGGTTGTGATATTATCCTATAATCTTTCATGATTGAGTATTAGGAGATACTGGATAAAGAGTATATAGGATCTTTCTGTATTTTTTCACCATCACATGTGAATCAACAATAATCTCAAAATAAAAAGGTTAGTTATAAATAAATAGTAATATGACAGGGTTGAGACTGAACACATGGATTTTTTTCAATAAATGTGAATCCTATTTTGTTATCAAGTAAAGACATGTTGTTTCATTCCAGTTGTAACATTAGAAAGATTAAAAAATCAGAAATGTTTAAAAAAGGTAATCTTAAAACTTGAAAACAAATTTTATGAAATGTAAATATAGCTTGCATCCAGCTTGTCTCCTAAACATCAGATTATGCCTATTGCCTCATGTTGTTAGATATAATTTTTTAAAGTAATTTGAATACTTTCCTATTAAGTTTTAGGAAGGTTACATTTCCAAGCAGGATATTAAAGAATCTATTGCCATACTTTTGCAAGCATTATTTCCACAGCAATATTTCCACTTTAATAGTCAATTTTTCTATTTGTTTTTGATTGCTATAGACACCAAGTTTCTTTCCTTTATTTGCCACTTGTATTTCTTTTCTGTGACTTTTCTTTCTCCTCCTTATTTCTTCTCTTGCTTCTCCTTCTCCCTTCCCTTCCCTTCTTCCCTTCCCTTCTTCACTTCACTTCCCTTCCCTTCCATTCTTCCCTTCCCTTCTTCCCTTTCTTTTCCTTTTCGTTGAGATTGCTCAGAGCTTAAAATCACCTCCACTCTACCAAACAGTCCTCTTGATGGGACTCTTATTCCTAAGTAGTGAAACATACCACATCCCCAATCAGGCAGACTCCAACTGAACCCATATAAAGGAATGTGATAATTTATAAATTATCATCCTTGCCAAAAATATTTTCAGAATTTTTTCTGTAATTTACCAATGGATAAAATCTTTATTATTATTTTTTGCTAACCACAATAGAATAGGTCCTAATTGTTAAAAAGAATTCCTACAGAATCTTAGATTGCTTATCATTTTATAAAACACTCACGTGGAGTGTTTCTTTCCTCATACATACATACAAGTGTATTAAAGTTTGATTTATCCTAGCTGTGAACAGAAGTTAATTTTCTAATAGTAAATTGACTTAATGGGAAAGAAATTATCCTGCCATTAATTTCGTTGCTTCTGCCATGTTGTGATTTGCATTTCCAGCAACAGTGGAATTTTTCTCAAGTATAATTTCCGAATCATGAAATGTATGTAGTTACCAAAACACAGTGCTTTAATGTTCAAAGATCAAAAATGAAATTGTAGCTATACTGCATGAAGTGGCTACTAAATAAGACTGGGGAAGATAATGCATCTCATCAACTCTTAACATGGCACAAACTCAATACCTGTTTTGGCAAAAGATAAAAGAAGGCATAGGTCTGTAAATATTTGTCCATCATCATGGTTGAAGCATCCTTTTATGATACTCTGCTTTGTTTTTTGAGGATCATGTGAGCAAGCAAAATGCAAATTGGGGTATATAGCTTAACACGATGTACATTGCAAACAATCTATGATGTCCCAATCAGCAGTCACAAGAGAGACCTGATATTACTTCACAAAGTATAGACACACTAATATTTATTATTGTGCATTTTCAAGGACAAATATTTCTGTGACTTTTTTTGCTATCTCATTTTGTTACATTCTCTTTAAAATAAATGATTAATTACAACTTAAAAAGTACCATATACAAAATGTTTAGTTATGTACAAATATGAATATAATTATATTTATCTTTTTTATTTTTTGGATACTTATGGGGTATTTTGATACAGGCATGCAATACATGATCACATCAGGGTAAATGGAGTTTTCATAACCTCAAGTGTTTATCTTTTGTTTGTGTTACAAACAAGTAAGCTATACTCTATCAGTTATTTTTAAATGTGCAATAAATTATTTGCTCTAGTTATCGTGTTTTGGTGTCAAGTGCTAGATCTTATTCATTCTATATAAATATATTTCTATGCCCATGAACAATCTCCACTTCACCCCACCCCTACCCTCACTAACCTACCCAGCCTCTGATAACAATCATTGTACTTTCTATCTCCATGAGTTCAACTGTTTACATTTTTTTAGTTCCCCAAAATAAATAAGAATACGTGACATTCATCATTCTGTGCCTGGCTTATTTCAGTTAACACAGTGACCTCCAGATCTATGCACGTGGTTGCAAATGACAGGATCTCATTCTTTTTATGGTTGGAGAGTATTCCCTTGCATACAGGTACCACATTTTCTTTGTCCATTTGTCTGTTAATGGACACTTAAGTTGCTTCTAAATCTTGCCTTTTGTGAATAGTGATGCAATAAATATAGAAGTATAGATATCTCTCTGATACACTGATTTCCTTTCCATTGGCTATATTCCTAGTAGTGGGATTGCTAGATCGCATGGTGGCTCTATTTTTAGCTTTTTGAGGAACCTCCAAGATGTTCTCCATAGGGATTGTATTAATTTACATTCCTACCAACAAGTGTACAGAGGATCACTTTTCTCCTTATCCTCTCCAGCATTTTTTATTGTCAATCTTTTGGATAAAGCCATTTAAATTTGGGTAAGATGACATCTCATTGTAGCTTTTATTTGCATTTCTCTGATCAGTGATGTTGAACACATTTTCATATACCTGCTTGTCATTTGTATGTCTTCTTTTGACAAGTTATCTATTCGGATCTTTTGACCATTTTAAAATGAGATTATTGGAATATTTTCCTGTGGAGTTGTTTAAGCTCCTTATATGTTCCAATTGTTAATCCCTTGTCAAACTGATAGTTTGCAAATATTTTCTCCCATTCTGTGGGTTGTGTCTGCACTTCGTTGATTGTATCTTTTGCTGTGAAGAAGCTTTTTAACTTGATGGTATCCCATTTGTCTATTTTTGCGTTGGTTGCCTGTGCTTGTGGGGAACCACTAAAGAAATTTTTGCCCAGACAAATGTCCTAGAGAGTTACCCCAACCAATGTCCTAGAGAGTTACCCCAGTTTTCCTTTTAGTAGTTCCATGGTGTAAGGTCTTAGGTTTAAGTCTTAATCCATTTTGATTTTTAAATAAGGTGAGAAAAGGGTCTAGTTTCTTTCTTCTACATATGCATGTCCAGTTTTCCGAGCACCATTTATTGAAGATATTTTCCTTTTCCCAAATGTACACTCTTGGCACCTTTGTCAAAAATCAGCTCACTGTAGATACAGAGATGTGTTTCTGGTTTAACTGTTCTGTTCCATTTGCCTATGTGTCTGTTTTTATGCCAGTAGCATGTTGCTTTGGTTACTATATCTTTGTGGTATAATTTCAAGTCAGGTAATGTGATTCCTCCAGTTTTGTTCTTTTTGCGTTGGATAGCTTTGGCTATTGTGTTTTCTTATAAACTTTAGGATTGTTTTTTCTACTTCTGTGAAGAATGTCATTGCCATTTTGATAGGAATTGCAAGAAATTTGTAGATTACTTTAGGTAGCATGGGCATTTTAACAATATTGATTCTTCCAATCAATTAACATGGAATATTTTTCTATGTTCAAATATCAGAGATAAAATGTAACTGTACTACATGGAGTAAATGCTGTTTTTTGTGTGCTCTTCAATTTCTTTCGGAAATATTTTATGGTTTTTTTTTTTTTTTTTTTGGTTTTTGTTTTGTTTTGTTTTGGTGTTTGGACAGAGTTTTGCTCTGTCATCTGTCACCCAGGCTGGAGTGCAGTGGCATGATCTCGGCTCACTGCAATCTCCATCTTCCAGGTTTAAGTGATTCTGGCTGCCTCAGCCTCCCAAGTAGCTGGGATTACAGGTACCTGCCACCACACCTGACTAATTTTTTGTATTTTTAGTAAAGACAGGGTTTTACCATTTTGGCCAGGCTGATCTCAAACTCCTGACTTCAGGTGATCCCCCCAACCTTGACCTCCCAAGGTGCTGGGATTACAGGAGTGAGCCACCGTGCATGGCTATATAGGTTTTATTATAGATATCTTTTACTTATTTGAATAAGTTAATTCCTAGGTATTTTATTTTATTTGTAGCTATTGTAAGTGATATGATATATCACATTGATTTGCATATGTTGAACCACCCTTGCATCCCTGAGATAAATCCCAATGGGTCATGATGAAAGATCTTTTTAATGTATTGATGAATTTGGTTTGCCAGTATTCTGTTGATGTTTTTACATCAATATTCATCTGGGATAATTGTCTTTTTTTTTTCTCTTTTTGTATTAGGTCAATACTAGCCTTTTACTAGCCTTGTAGAATAAATTTAGAAGTGTTCCCTCCTCCTCTAATTTTTTAGAAGAGTTTGAGTAGAATTGATATTAGTTCTTTAGATGTTTCTCCAACTTCAGTAGTGAGATCACTGTGTCTTGGGCTTTTCTTTGCTGAGAGACTTTTTATTACAGCTTTAATCTCAGGAGTGTATTGTTTAATTCCTATATGTTTGTATAGTTCCCAAAATTTATCTTGATATTTATTTTAAGTTTTATTCCTTTGTGATCAGTGAAGACCCTTGATATTATTTCAGTTTTTGGAATGTTTTAAGACTTGTTTTGTGACCTAACATATGATCTGTCCTTGAGAATAATGTGTGCACCGAGAAGAATGTATATTCTGCAGTTGTTGGATGAAATGTTTTGTACATATCTATTAGGTTCATTTTGTCTATAGTGTGGAATAAATACAATATTTCTTTGTTGATTTTCTGTCTGGATAGTGTACTCTGTGGTGACCGTAGGGTGTTGAAGTCAACTGCTAGACATATTGGAGCTCCTTTGTGTGTTGTTTCTCTTCTCTTGCTGATTTTAGGATTCTTTCTTTATCCTTGACATTTGGAAGTTTGATTATAAATTATCTTCACGTATTCTTATTTGGGTTAAATCTGTTTTATAGTCTTCTTGTACTTTAATACTGATATGTTTCTCTAGGTTGAATATCATAATTATAATTACAAATAGATACCAATATATTTTAAAATAAAGAATTGTTTTTAAGGAAGAAAAACCCTAATTAAAATAAAATCATGTATTTTAGAATTACATTAATTTTCCAAAAACAAGAAAGCAGATCTAAAGTTGGTTACCATATAAAAATAACTGTTTTTATTTGCCCTTAAAGAATACTATACCGGGCTGGGTGCGGTGGCTCACATCTGTAATTCCAGCACTTTGGGAGGCTGAGGCTCCTAACGAAGTTAGGAGCTCAAGACCAGCCTGGCCAAGATGATGAAACCACATCTCTACTAAAAATACAAAAATTAGCCAGGTGTGGTGGCACATGCCTGTAATCCCAGCTACTCAGGAGGCTGAGGCAGAGAATTGCTTCAACCCGAGAGGTGGAAGTTGCAGTGAGCCAAGGTCATAGCACTGCACTCCAGCTTGGGCAACAGAGCAAGACTCCATCTCAGAAAAAAAAAAAAAAAAAGAAAGAAAGAAAAAGAAAAACTATACCTTACAGGGTATTTTTCTAACCTAATTATTTTCCCAAGTTAATATTTATAACATTATATTTTTAAATCTGTAGTTTTAATAACCTGTTTAATAACGAGTTTCCTTGATATATAACGTATTTTATTTAGTAACTGAAGTTTAGCCATACATTGCATTACCATCTGCTAACAATAAGACTTCTTATGTAATAAGATGATTGATGGAAAAACATGACTTGTAGATAATAATGGCATAGGTTGTATCCCTAGATTTGCCACTTACTCAGTTGTGCAATATGGAAAACACTCACTAAACTCTTTTTGTATTGATTATCCCATTTCAAAAAGAAAATATCAATCTAAAAATATTATAATTACAAAATGTGACTGTATATTTATAGTTTATAGATCTAGTTAGTTAGCCCACTCCTTGAATGTTTAGCCCACATCAGGCACTGTCATGTAGCCAGTTATATGGAACTAAAGACACATACACACAAATACATAGGGTGTGCTTTTATGGAGCTTATACTTTGGTGGTGCCAGGGAAGTCAGTGAGTAAATGAGTGAACAAATACATGCATAAACATGGGCCAGTGTCAATTTATGGATTGCTAATATGTTCACAGTAAAGGCTGGCAGAATATTGATTTCATGGTTATTTTCTTCTGTGCTCAAGAAAATATGTCATGCAATTACTGGAGAAAATCGAGCTAACATTTAGCTGATTATTAGTCATTGCTTGCAGGGTACAGTGGTCAGTTGATCAAGTTTTGGAGTTAGCAAGAAGTGAATACCAGTTTCTTTACTTTATACTGCATGACCTCAGGCATATTCCTCATTTTCCCTTAGGCTGAATTTTCTCAACTGCAAATTAGAGATCATAATATTACCCATTTGCTAACGCTGTGAGAATTGAATAAGATAATACCTATAAAGTGTTTGTCCCCTAATCAACAGTCAATGCATTTGATATTTTATCACTTTTGCTTTTATACTTCCCAGGGCAAGTTGATGTTAAGTAGTTGTTATTATTATGTAGAGGTAGCGAGTCCCTTTTGTCATATATCTCATCTACTTTGTTACTTCCTGATCTACTTCATTCAATTCAAAGGTACAGCACATAGTTCTGCATACTACAATAGCATTCTAAGAGACAAAATGGAATATTTGAAACACCGATTATTGTCAATGTTGTAACTATTGTCATTGCTACAATTTTTTTATTTTGCAAATAATTTTCAGTCAAAAATAGCATAGACTATTATATCTTCTTTTAATTGAAGATATAAATGTTTGAGATTTCAGTGTACTGAGATGCGTATCAAAGTATGCTTTACTACTAAGTAGTGAAACTACTACTGAAATACATACTTCTTGATGGTATTCCAGCATGTGTAATCAAACACTGATGAGATTTCTTATATGATTTAGCAGTATTTGAAAGCATCTGTGGTTTTTATACTGTTTTAATACTTTTGAAAAATATCAACATATCAAGGTATGTATAGGTCCTTAATGTTTTATTCATTTGGAACTTATTTTTTACAATTTAATATTTCATTTATTTCTGCATAAAATATTTCAGTTCAATTATAAATAATTGTATTGCTTCTAATTCATCACTTTTTGGTCCATTTTTTGCTATTATGTTTCTGAGTATCTTTCTCAAATTTAGAATTTCATTTTTTTAATGGCATACTTATGCCAAAATTATAACATTTATTGTAAAATATTTTGTTTTATTTCTAAATCTAAAAACTAATTGCAATTAGAAAAAAATATACTATTGTACTTAAGTAGCTAACTTTTATTAAAAACCAAGTGCTTATTGGCCCTACCTAGTATTATTTGCAATCCTATTTTCTTAAATTTGTGATATTGAAAAGACAATATTAAAAAAATATAATCAATTAGGTTTGATTTTTTCAAATTCTGTCAAGTGTTCACAATTATGCCTTGGGTTGATTTGCTTCATTTGGGTAAAGATTTTTATTTTTTTCTGTATTATTTCTATTACATTAGGCTAAAAAGGCATTTGATTATACCTCATCATCAGGAACATCCGGATTTTTTTTTTGGGGGGGGAGTTGAAATTTTATTTTATTTTTTTTCTTTTTTTAATTTATTTTTTATTATTATTAAGTTCTAGGGTACATGTGCATAACGTGCAGGTTTGTTACATATATCCCACATTTTGTTAAACAAGATCTGCTTTATTCTTGAAGACATTTTAGTCCTCTGGATTTATTATTTCTTCCTCATATTATTTCTTTCTTTAATATACAGTATTTCCATTTTTTCATCATGATTTTTCTCTGTAGTTTTTCTGTAGCATGTAGGAATTTTTGGTAGATGATATTTTAAAATAGATCACTCCATTGATAAATACCAGCAGATTGTAAAGGATTTGGGGTAATTAATACACAGAGGCTCTTAACTTACTATGGGGTTTTGTTTCAATAAACCCACTATTAAGTTGAAAATATCATTATCAAAAACGCATTTTATGCACCTAATCTACTGAGCATCATCGCTTAGCTTAGCCTACTTTAAATGTGTTAGAACACTTGTTTAGCCTACAGTTGGGCAAAATCTTGAAATACAGTAAAGCATTCGTTCTCTACCCTGGTGCTGGTGTGGCTGACTGGAAGCTGTGGTCTCCCTGCCCTTCCGAAAGCATCATGAGAGAATATCATAGTGCATATTATTAGCCCAGGAAAAGAAAATGATGCAAAATTCAAAGAATATTTTCTACTGAATCTGTATCACTTTCACACCATGAGGAAGTTGAAAAGTATAAGTCAAAGCATTGTAAGTGGAGGAACATCAATATACAATTACTTAGACACCTCACAGACCTTCTTAAATGTCAAAATAAAGATCTGACACTAGACCAGGGAATTTGCTGTATTTTATTCTTGTATTTAATATGCATATTTCCTTGGATAATCCCACAACCGGATACACTGAATATGCCAGACACTGTGATTGACACAGAAGTTCCGAAGAGAGTCTTTTAATTAAAACCTTATTAATGACCTTCAGCCCTTTCATTTTTATCATTTTCCCAAGGTTTTACAGTACTTGGTGTTTTCCAAAGATCTTTGATTTATCCTGTTTTTTAATTTTTTAATTAACCCTGTCAAGCAGAATGAGCATACATTATTACTGAGTTTTACAAATTAACAAGTCTCAGATTAAGTGAATTTTTACCAAGATTTTAAAATGATGTCTCTAGAGATTCAAAAAGTCCTCATGTAAGTCACATAAATAGGCCAGTATTTGTTAAAGAATAAATGAAAGTCTCTGCTTTGTTAGATTTGTACACTTTGTCTTCAAAAGGGAGATAAATCAATCTAGCTACTACTCTTGACATGATTAACAATTATGAATTTATTTGGAATCTAGAAAATAGAGAATATAGACTTTGAATTTTAAAATACAAATAAAAATTGTGCTCCTGTTTTACTGCTGATTGAAGATATAAATTATCTTGCATTCCTGACATGGTTATAATGAAACATCTGCTTGTGGCCTATAAACAAGGTACACAAACACTTTGGGAATGAACAAAATGTGTATAAAGATTAAAGAGATTGATATCATCAGTTAGATATAATAATAATATATTCGAATTTAAGAATAGTGTTGGGACACATGTCTTATTTGTAACAGTTGAAATGCTAGCTTTCCAAATTGAAATTGAAAAACTTCTGTAATCTTGGAAAATATTCAGCAAATGTTTATTAATGTTGAACTACAGAAAATTGCTTAAGAATACATCCAGATGCTTACAGCTCAATTATGTCAACTTCTGAGAAAATAAAATTATATAGTTTATTAGAATTTTTTATAAAACTGGTGTTGCTTTACTAACAGAATATTTAAACATATAAGTTGAAGAATTAATAAATACAAATTACATGGGAATTTAAAGTCGTGTTTTTTAGCTTTACATGTTCACAGCAAGTATTTTTTAGAAATTCAAACATAAGTGTTATATATACATGTTTAGGGATACTTAGTTTTGTGTGTGTGTGTGTGTATGTATTTAACAATAATGCTTATATACTTAGGAATTTTATATTATGTAGACACTATGGTTTATGTTCTAACCTCTCTAGTATGCTCTTGTAGTACATTTATGTCTTCATAGTATATTAAAATATTAGTATACTGTATATATTGGAATATTACTGTCTTGGAATATCACCTCTTTCCTAAAAGTAAGATCTTATCCTTAATCTACAAGAGTACTAATTTTTGTTGTATTTTACCCACTTTTCCTTAGAAAATATCTTACTATATTCACATCTAAGTGGTATCATTGTTGGAGTTTTTTTTTTTAATTCTTGTTTACATTTTTCATGTTTTATACAGTACAATTTATTACATGTATACTTAAATTATTTTGTAATATTAATTTCAGATTATTTTTATGAAAAATCAGTACTGCCCAGTTATTCAATGAATATTTATTAAATGTTTTCCTGTTTTAGACACTGTGTAAGCCACTAAACTTACAAGTCTGTTGAAGAAACAGGGAAATAATAAAGCAATTACAATATATAGAGAGATATGCACTTTTACAAGTAGATGTAGAACACTCCTTTGCCTAAAAACAAAGAAAGAGACCTAGTGGAAATAGTGGTGTCTAAATGAGTAACTGAAAATGAAGTAGAAGACAATTAATAGAATTATTGAAAGAATGATGTTCTAGGTTCAGGGTCTACTTATGAGAATTAGATTCAGGAATAAGCCAGACTTCTTCAAATAATTTCTATAATTCCTGAGAAGTAGCTTATAGGATCCAGGTCATTATGGGAATAAATTTTCTGAAAACAGAGCTAGAAATAAAAATGAAATCAAGGTTAGTTGATTTTTTTTTTTCATTTTAAAATTATTTATCATCCTTAGGTCTCTAGGAGAACATTTTAAAGATTTTAAACAGGTTTGTAAAATAAACAGGTTTCTGGCTGAACTTTACAGAATACATTTCAGAAGAATAGATACAGGAAGACCAGTTAGAAAGTTGTCACAATATTTCAGTGTCTGTTAGTGAGGACAGAAAAAAAAAAATAGAGAGATGATAAGAACGTGGAAGGAACCGCATAGTGAAAGGAAGACATCCAGGGTAAGACTCACAGTTGTGAGTTAGGAAGTTCCTACCTGTTGAACCTATCCATTCACAGAATGATTCACACAGGCTTGGAATGGGGAAGACACCTTATGTTGGAAATATCTGTAAAGCATCAGAGTGGAGCTGTCCAGTGGATAGTTGAAAATAGAGGTCTGGGTTCTAAAGAGATATATGAGTAGAAGGGAGATAATTGTTAAAGCCATGACCCAAGATTGAATCACTACATAGATATATGAAATTCAAAGAGGAGAGGGCCAAGGAAAGAATCACAAAGAAATATGCCTTTTAAAGAGGGGCATAAAATAAAAATACAGATAACTAATATTTATGTGTTAGTTTCTATCTACTAATAAATGTCTCAAGTGCTTTGCTCATAATAATACTCATAATCTTCTCACCAACTCTACGAAGAGGAAAATATTCTTGATTGTATTTTGCAAATGAAGAAACTTAGCCACAGAGAAGTTGGGTAATTTGCCCAAGATCATAGAAATCGTATGTGTAAGAACAAGATTTCAAACTTATGCAGTGTGCAACATAATTCTCTTCTAACTTCGATTGGTCCATAGAAGTAAGAATGCCCAGAAAGTTGTCCAGAAATGTTACAGGAAAGTCATGAGAATATTTTGGTACAGAAATCAAATATTTCAAAAGCAAAAGGTAGTACATACCAAATGTCAAATGATATGTATGCAGAGATCAATTAGGGTACGGAGAAAATTATTCATTGGTTTAAAATTGAGACTGTTTAGGTGTTAAAAGACAGGACTGCATGTGTTGTTTAGAGGGAGGAACCTGGATAGGGCTGAGCTGTGAATGGACAGATATCAGCAATATTTATATATGACCAACAATAGGCAGGCAGATTTTTCAGAATTCGCCTTAGTTGAGAAAAGAAAGTTTTCTGGGTTTTAAAGCTTGATCCATTTGTCTTTGGGAGCAAGCTCTATGGGCTTATTACCCAAGCCAGAGGACACCTACGTCTACCTTTCTTCCTGGTTGGTTGTGCCAGAGGCGGTAGAGAATTCTGGTGTTTTGTACCTGGTAATACTCAGTGTGCTGTCATTTGAGACAGAAGAGTAACTTTGAATCCTGGTTTCTCTCTTTGACGTCTCTGCTTAGGTCAAATTTTCTTGGCTTTTATAAAACCAAATAAACTTACTTATTCCCTTTCTTTACACATTTTGTGCAGTGTTTCTTTTATTGTTTCCTCTTGCCCTTTCCTCCCAAGATAAAATTTGCCCTCAATATCAGATATCATCCTTACACTCTACCCTTTACACGTTACTTCTCTCCTGTTTTCCTGCGCCTACCTTACTCAGTAGCTGATACTGATTCCTAGATGTAATAATTTGCTTCAGGCTGGAAATTCCTAAAGTTATGGTTTCAACTGAGTCTTCACACATGTTTTTGTAACTGTTTTACTTCAAATTTACCCTGAAAGATGAATTTCATTCTTAATCTGAGTGAATTTTAATGAAAGAAGCTAACTTTCTTTAAAGAATATAGAATGTAAATAATACTACTGTTTACGATTTTACTAAAAATCAGGTACCATAGTATGTATTTTATATAGGATATCTAAATAATTGTAAAAAGACATCTAGGTTGAAGGCATTATTCATACTTTATGTATGCGAAAAATGAAATTAAACAAAGTGTCCATGTTCATATAAAAAGCATGGGTTTGGGAATTTATTCCAGCTTTATCTATGTAAAAGCCCAATATTTAGCTTTTATGCATATTCTCAAGATACAGCAAAAGCCAAAAAGAGACCCATCTGGCAAATAGTTAAGAAGTTTGAACAAATCAGTCAGCTGAATTCAAAATAATAATATAAAGAAATTAATCACTGTACTATTTCAAGGAAATTCTTGATGGAAAAGTAATCTGAAATTCTTTGTGTTATCATCTATCTTTGTATTTGCCTTGTGGGTATTAAAATGATATCATGTTCTATTTGAATTTTGTCACAATTTTCAATTCCACAATATAATATATACATTATATATTATATAACCTTATAAATTATGTTATAATTTATAAGAAGTCACTTTTTTCTAGAAAGATATTCAAACACTGGGTAAAATAATATATTCAGACAAGATAAACATTTAAAATTGATCATGAAGCAATTATGGCAGATAAAAAATGAGGATGGCATAAGAGAAAGGGAAGACAAACCTGAAGTTGATAGCTAAACTGCAAGAAGAAATTTCTATCCATGTTAGACTAGGCCAAAAAATTGTCATTAATTTTCTAACAGTCAATGCAAAGGAGGAAAATAATAATATACATGCCCATGAGGTAAAGTTAATCAATTTCTCTGGATAAGTATAACTAGGAAATAACGGCAAGGCTTATTTTACAATCCCAGTAATACCAGTAATAAGAATTTGGCTCTTTTACAGATTCAGTACTTTGATTTTCATAGGTAGACTTTCTGGGTTTCAGAGTAACAGCATTAATGAAAATTAGAAAGGGGAAAGTTATACATACCTAAACAAAATGCCACTATGGAAGTATTGCAAAAGTGTTAACAAGGAGTCAAGATGTACAGCAAAACTAAATGAGAGGACTGACCCTACGCATGTATAGACACGAGCAATGGAATCTCAGGTTTTATCCAACATGGAAAAGTCTCCTGAAATATTAACAGTGAATATTTTTAAAGCACCTGTAACCAAATAATATTAATCATTAAGTCATTTCAGCAAAATATGTTTAAATGATCTGATAATAATGCAAGTTCATGATACACACTTGCCTTAGATTATGATTTCTGGAAAATGGATTCTGAGAGAGAGTTTTCCATGCAGGAGGATTAACAGAGGGCTTTCAGGATTGGAGAGAGGGAAAGAAGGAGCACTGGACAGAGAGAGGCTGAACTGTCATGCAATTCCACAAAGAACTCAGCTCTCCCGCAGGGAGCCATGGAGCAATAATTGACCTTCAGAGTGGGCCTTTCTCGAGGAAACAGGGCCAGAACCTTACCCCTCTGTATGTACCAGTCACTGGGTACACACTCTCCAAATAGATGGGGTATCACATCTTCACCTTAGGGAATTCCTGGAAAGGGATTTAGCAGAGAATCACCAGCCCTTAACACTCCTAATAGCATGGAAAATGAATGCTTCAGTCCCAAAAGAAAGATTAGGATGACATACCACAGTATTCAGTATAGCTCAAAGCTAAAATACTTGAAAAAGCATACTTGGGTGAAAAAAATATGTATTTTACTCATTCAGTAATAAGATTATTGAATATAAACTGTTCCCATCAAAAACAGATTCATGCTCCCAGGTCTTCAGGTTTGTTTTGTTTTGTTCCCCTTAGCTCTGAGGCCTTTATCCAACATTCACCTTTCAAAGACATTTTCCAAGTCATGAGGGGATTTTATCAGTCATTTAGCCAAGGAAATAGTTTCCAAAGAGTTTTCTGATTAATAGCATTTTTACACAACATTAATAGTTCTTATGCCATAAAGGATTTAATTTGCCAGTAAATTTGGAAATTGCTAGATTAAACACAGTTAAACATTTTTTAAAGTTCCACAACTTTGCTGGGCTTTTGATTATCCTGTATCTATTATGTGTCTCTAAAAGGGATATATGGTTTCTAACTTTCTTGGTCATAGAACTTTTTTATGACATGTCTACTTGGACTGTTATTCCAGAAGATACACTTTGAGACACAGTAAGTGTATTAGGGTACTATAAGCTACTCTGAGAATTGAGTCTTAAAATTTCAAAGATTTAACACAGCATTTTATTTCTCAGTCATTTAAGAGTCCTGTGGGCTTGTTTTTATTTGGTAAGTGGCTTTCCTGCTTATGATAAAGCAGAAGAACAGCAGTTTCCTTCTTGTTACTCCGTCCTCCACTAGGATCTCAGAGTCTTTTACTCCCAGTGTTGGAGATGAGAGAATAGGTGAATATGACACATAAGCTTCTAAAAAATCCTAAATTGGCACATGCCTTATTGCTTACATTCCATGGCAAGAATTAGTCAGATAATCACATGTCGACACATGGGAAAGCATGCAGAGAATCTAGCCCCTGTCTAGATAGTTTTTACCAATACACAAATATACACTATAAAAGGGGAGCACAACATTTTTATGGGGAGCTACCCATGTCTTCTTCACTAAGTTAAATAGGTTTCTCATTTTATCACATAGTTCATAGGTGAGGAGTTGGGAGAAAAAGGGAATTGAAGGAGTACCTTCTCTTAGTACCAGTATGTTAAATAATAGATTTGAGATTAGTGAGCTAGTCTGAAGTCTACCCACAGTTTACAATGTTGTCTCTAAGGTAAGTGCATTCTTCTTAATATTGAAAAAAATTTGGATGATTACCATTAGTTTGGAACATGACTCTACTAAGTTTTATATTTTTATCTAACATCGTAAAAAATGAGTCCAGTGAATAAATTTAATAAAATTCTATGTACTTTCCATTGCTGCATAGATATCCTAAAAGTGTTTAGCTAAAAATTAAAAATCCCATGAAGAGTTTTAAAAAGTTTAAAAAGTGATGTTTGTATTTAATGTACTTTGGTTGAAAAAAAAGCAGTACTTTAACCTTTTGTAAAAGCTGAATGATACATTCTTAGCCATAAAGTCTCTTGAGAATATAGATTATGTTCTTCTTACACCAAATCAGCTTTTAAATTTTCACGTGTGTTAGATATCTTTCCAACTATAATGTGAGTTCCTTGGGAGAATATGCCCTGCCTTATTATTTAATGGTCATTAATTTTTTCACCGAAAATATGCTGAGTTTCAGTTGTGTGTCAGCACTGTGCTGGCATTATGGATACATTGATGAACAAGATATAAATTATATTCAAAACCATTTCAATCTATGGGATTAGAGAGGAATGAAAACATATGACTCAAATACGCTGCATTAATGGTAGTTACATATGTCTACTGAATTTGTGGAAATTTATTGATGCTGTAACTGAACTCTGGTTCAGTTGCTCACTTCTCGAAAAGTCAGAGACACTAGAAGTGAGGTGTGGTGAAAGGAAAGAAACTTTTATTCCAAATGCCAGCACTTGGGGAGGCATTGGGACTGGAGTCAAGCTGTAAAGAAACCATCTCAAATTTTTGGTCTGAGTGGAGAGATTTAAAAGGGGAATCTTGGTATGGGAAACATGCAGGAGTAGAGCAAGGTAAAGGTCTGCATGTCTTGTTCCAATGGCTATCTTGAGTTTGGGGTGTGAATTGACACCATATTGGTTACAGTTGAATTGCAGATGAAGCACTTTGAAATAATCCTTGGGTAGGGGAGAAGTCTGCAGCTGGGTCTCCATGCCTGGCTTGTTACAAGATGAACCCCTGGAATTTCTAAGAAAGTATATAGAGAAGTGTGCATGATGCAAAGGGATGTCTGGTAGAAAAGGAAGAGAAATAAGGAGTTTCAAAGTACATTTTAACCCTATATTCTGAGTTTAGAGAAAATAAAATTTTAAAATGCATTTTAAAGCTGAGGTACTTGGTCGCAATCTGAGTACATGTATTTTGTTCACTTCTTTGGTGTATGAATAGAATTATTTCATAGTTATAGACCTAAGAGTACACAGACAGTGTAAATGGAATTCTCATTGATGTTCTCTCCCATGGCTTCCCAAAATGAATTACATATGTGACATACAGTAAATATTTTAGATATGGAAATAATGTCTAACAATTTGATGAAAATAATTCTATTTAATCTTGAGATTTATCTATGTGTATATGTATTTTTTCTTTTATAAATAATTTATTATTTTTACTTTATAAAGTATATGTAGATTCGTAAGGTAGAAAAAAACATGGGAGAAAAACATTAAATACAAGGGCCATGATAATTTTTATGATTCAACATAAAATTTTAATGTAGTAACTAAAATATGAGAAAAGAAAAATCACACAATTTCCTGAAGAACATACATTTTTTTTCCTATTACTAAATTTCTAATGCAATTAATCACATATGGAGAACAATTAATGATTTAATGGAAAATGTTCTCAACACAAGTTTTGTGGCAATTTAAGAAGTAGAATTCATGTAGCGATTTATTGTAGGAATCCTCAATAAAAGCTCAAGACATTGCGTTGAAGTTCTCTTTGGTGCAGGAATTCTGCCAGAGGCCACACTCATATTAGCTCGGTATGAAGTCTTTCTGATGCCAGGCTCTATCACATGTTAGAATGTAGACTTCTAAGAAAAATGGGTAGTTTTTCTCATAGACTTTTTCTTTAAAATAACATAATGTCTCTCAGCTAGAATGTTAATGAGAAATTATAGCCTCTGGCAACAAACGAGGGCTAATATTCTCCATGGCTGATTAAGGACAGATGCATTAGTTTTCTTGATAAGGATAACAAATGTTAGGGTAAGCATTTTATTATGAAAATTAAGGAAATAAATGTCATGGAAGACTTACTTACAAATATGTTATCAAAGCCACATCTGAAATAATAATTTTTATTGGAATGTGTGTAAGATGGGAAAGAAAAAAAAGGAAACACCCTAAACTTTATTTTTAGTTAAAAGAAATAACAAACATGCACACACACACAGATATTTATGTATCACAGAGAAGGATAATATATAATTGTTTCTAAAACATTAACTACAAAAATTACTAAATATATTAAAGTATTGTCTGTATGTGATTTTATGTTTCAACTCAAATTATTCTTCCTTTATATAAATGTAAAACAGCTTCAGATTTATTTTGTTGTATTGTAAAATTTCCCATGTGATATTTTATAAGATAAATGCATATAAGACATTTTTCTTATATGCATTTGACATATGCCTACTTTAAAAATATTTCTAGCAAAATGCATTATGTAACTCTATGGCTTGAAATAATGAGTGGATTCACCTAACCAGCCTCCTTAGTATCCTAATTAGCATTTATATATAGTTTTTTTCACCATTTTATTATGTCAGAGTTTTAGTAAATCACTAAAAGTGAATTCCCCAAATAAGACAAAGTTAGTAAAATGTTTTGTTCATGTAAAATGCATGATCCTTATTTCCTAATTTATTTTTTAAATCTCAAAGATGTTAAAATACTACAGTAGAATTTTTTATTTAATAGATTTTACTTTTTGAGGAGTTTTAGGTTTACACGAAAATGAGCAGAATGTACAGACAATTCCTATATATCACCTCACTCCACAACCCCAGTTTCTCCTATTATTAACATCTTGTGTTATTGTGATACATTTGTTACAAGTTATGAGCCAATATTGATACATAATAGAGTCAATATTGATATATAATTATTAACTAAAATTCATAATTCACATTAGAATTTACTCTCTGTGTTGTATATTCTAGGGGGTTTGACAAATATACAATGACATGTATTCGCCATTACAGTATAATGTGAAATAGTTTCTCTGCCCTAAAAATTCCGTTTGTTCTACTGAGACATCCCTTCCTCCCTACCCTGAATTCTTGGCAACCGCTGATCTTTTGACTGTGTTCATGATTTTATCTTTCCCAGGATGTCATATAGTTCAGAGGAATTTGATCAAGTCACACAGAAGGAAAGAATGGAGTTCGGTCTAGAATCATGATCTAGGACTGTAATAACTATTTTCTTTCAACTGAAGTCAATGACATTAAACTTTGGAATACCTAGTAGCTTAGCCCAGGCTAGAGTTGAACCTTTTTCTCTTTTTTAAGAAACCTTCAGGACATGAGCAATGGAATTCAAACTTCTGGGAAAGCTGGGAAATAAGTTTTCAATAGCACTAGGCTTAGGCTTAACTCACATTATTAAACAGAGCTTCTAGACCCAAGGGAGATTAGGAAGACCTCTCTTCATGAGGAAAACAGATAACTGCAGAGATAATGTGTTTGTTGCGTTATACTTTTCTGCATATCCTATACCCACACATTTATTTGCCATTTGTAAGAAACATTCACACATTGTTTTTCTGGGCATATTCCTAGGACTCACATTCTAGGTCAGAGGATATACATATATCCCAGAATTTAGCATAAGTAGATGTGCCAACAGTTTTCCAAATGTACCTTCTCACCGGTAGTGTATGAGAGTTCCACATGTTTCATATTCTTACCAGTTCTTAATAGTGCCATTCTTTTTAAGATTTCTGACTCTAATGGATGTGTAGTGAAAGCTCCTGGTGTAATTGGCATATCCCTGCTGAGTAATGAGGTTAGCCACCTTTTCATAAGTTCATGGGTATTTTACTATCCTTTTCTACGAAGTTTTCATTTCAGTTCATTGGCTTCATTTTCCATTGTGTTGGTTATCTTACTGTTTTATAGGAATTCTCTACAGAATATGAAAAAAAAAATGTGTGTGTATGCACACGTACATTTGCATTTACTTGTATTTATGCTTTTATTTTGCCAATGTGTATGCTTACAAAATTTTGTCCTAAATTTGTTGTGTCGTAGAAACCCACTATCATTACAAATACTTTAGCGATGTATAAATTCTCATTACTTCACATTCTTAAACTTGACATTATAAAAATATTATAATTTCAGTAATTTTGATGGGTTTATATTGGTATATCATCATGGTTTATATTTTCATTTGTAGCTCTTCTCATGTATAAAACCACAATTGACTATTTCATTCAGTAATTTAACTCATGTCATTATATTCTAGTTATTCATCCAGTGCATAACTCACATTTTCTACATACATATTCATGTGACCTTCAGACTGCAAATTTTACTTCTTCTTTTCTAAGCCTTTGTTCCCCCATTTTCCCTTTCTCTTCTTCATTGTCTAGTGATTTACTTTCATTTGTTATAAATTGTAGGTTGGTCATTACTTTCTTTCAGGGTTTGAAGATGTTATTTATCTGTTCTGTTTCTTATAATGTTTTTAAGAAGTTAGCTGTCAGGTTTATTGTTGTTATTCTGTAGCTAACATATTGTTTTCCGTTACTGAATTGGTCTTTATTTTCATTAGCCTTACAACACTGTATATAGTGTAGCTTTCTTTGTATTTTTCCTGGTTTGAGTTTCATAGACTTATTGAATCCATTACTGGATAGTTATTTGTTAAATTCAGCATCCATTATTCTTCAATTAAAATAGCTTAGATATTTTCCTTATAAAGGAAATTCTGGTCTCCTCTGCTTCTGTGTACCCCTATTCACTTGTTTTTGGTTTCAATCCACATATTTGTGAATGAAACATCTTACTGATTTCAATGGTTCTCTCTTTAGCTGTTCCCAATCTCCCACTGTGCCCATCAATAAAGTTCTTAACACCAATTATTGAATTGTTCATTTCTATATTTTCCACTTAATTCTTTTTCATAGATTGCAATTCCTTCATTAAGTTTTCTATCCTCTCATATATTTATATGAATAAGTGAATTATAATTATTTTGAATCAATATCTGAACCCTCAATTGGATTTCCTCTTTTTTTGTTTGCATTGTTTCTTTTTCCCCTTTGATACTAATTCTTGGTGTGAGTGGTGTTTCTGAATAAACTCTAGACTTAGCGTCTGAAAAATAAATGATGGATACTCTCCATAATGTTGTCTTTGCTTAGAGAGGATTTACCCTCTGCTCACTGAATAAAATTAAGGTGAGAGATGACATGACACTGTGATTCAGATGTTGTGAGTCTCCTCTGAATCTAGATTATTCTCTCTCTAAGATAAAATCCTCTCTACCTCCCAAATGAACAGTGTAATATTTACTAGAATCCCTTCTCATGACTGAGTACTAGTATTTAATTTTTGTTCTACAGCACTATGCTATTTCGGAACATTTCCTTGAAATTCTTATATATTTAAATTTAGCTCCTTAGCCTCTCCCTGGGACACATAATAACCAGCAAATGACTTGAGGGAAAAGGTATGTAGACTACAAGTTATAATTTTCTTAATCTCTCTGTTTCCCAGGATCTTAGTCTCTCAATTTCGGCCTGCCTTGATAGACCTGGAATTAAATGTTACAGGCTGGTGTTGAGTGTCTGTGGCTTTTGCAAGTGCACAGTGTAAGCTGACAGTGGATCTACCATTCCGGGGTCTAGAGGATGGTGGCCCTCTTTTTGCAGCTCTACTAGGCAGTGCCCCAGTAGGAACTCTGTGTGGGGGCTCTGGCCCCATGTTTCCCTTCTGCACTGCACTAGCAGAGGTTCTCCATGAGGACCATGTCCCTGCAGCAAACTTTTGCCTGGGCATCCAAATGTTTTCATACATCCTCTGAAATTTAGGCAGAGGTTTCCAAAACTCAGTTCTTGACTTCTGTGTACTGTAGGCTCAACACCATGTGGAAGCTGCCAAGACTTGGGGCTTCCACCCTCTGAAGTCATAGCCCAAACTGTACCTTGGCCCCTTTCAGTGAGGGCAGGAGCGATTGGGACCCAGGGCACTAAATCCCTAGGCTTCACACAGCCTGGGAACCCTGGGCCCAGCCCATGAAACCGGTTTTTCCTCCTGAGCCTCCAGGCCTGTGATGAGAGGGCCTTCTGTGAAGGTCGCTGTCATAGCCTAGAGATAATTTTCCCCATGGTCCGGTGATTATTAGGCTCCTTGCTACTTATGCAGATTTCTGCAGCCAGCTTGAATTTTTCACCAGAATATTGGTTTTTCTTTTCTATCACATAATCAAGCTGCAAATTTTCCAAGCTTTTATGTTCTGCTTCCCTTCTAAAACTGAATGCCTTTGACAGCACCCAAGTCACCACTTGAATGCTTTGCTGCTTAGAAATTTCTTCCGCCAGATATTCTAAATCATTTCTCCCAAGGTCAAAGTTCCACAAATCTCTAGGGCAGGAGCAAAATGTTGCCAATCTCTTTGCTAAAACATAACAAGAGTCACCTTTGTTCCAGTTCCCAAGACATTCCTTATCTCCATCTGAGACCACCTCAGTCTGGACCTTATTCATATCCCTGTCATTTGGGCAAAACCATTCAACAAGTCTATAGGAAGTTCCAAACTCCCACATTTTCCTGTCTTCTTCTGGGCCCTCCAAACTGTTCCAACCTCTGCCTGTTACCCAGTTCCAAAGTCACTTCCTCATTTTAGGGTATCTTTTCAACAACACCCCATTCTACTGGTACCAATTTACTGTATTATTCTGTTTCCACACTGCTGATGAAGACAGACCTGAGACTGGGAAGAAAAAGAAGTTTAATTGGACTTACCATTCCACACAGCTGGGGAGGCTTCAGAATCATGGCAGGAGCCAAACAGCACTTCTTACACGGTGGGGCAAGAGAAAATGAGGAAGATGCAAAAGTGGAAACCTCTGATAAACCCATCAGATCTTATGAGACCTATTCAGTATCAAGAGAATAGCACCAGAATGACTGGCCCCTATGATTCACTTATCTCTTCCTGGGTCCCTCTCATAACACATGGGAATTCTGGGAGATATAATTCAAGTTGAGATTTGGGTGGGGACACAGCCAAACCATATCAGTTGGCAAGCGGTTTGAGAAAAAAATGAACAAGGGCTTGAAACATAAACATCTCTGATTTTCAGCCTCTTGTCACTTCAAATCTAGCTAGCTCAAAAGGATGTTACCCCACTTCACACCCATTAGGATGGCTATTATTAAAAGACCAACAAACAAAAGGTAACAAGCATTAGTGACGATGTGGAGGAATTGGAAATCTTGTGCATTGCTGAGAGAAATGTAAAATGGTACAGGCATTGTGAAATACAGTACATAATTACTCGAAATATTGAATGTGAAATTACCACATGATGCAGCAAATCTGCTTTTGGATATATACTCAAAAGAATTGAAAGCAGAGTCTCAAAGAGATATTTGTACATCCTGTTCATAGCAAAATTATTCACAATATTCAAATGAAAGTTGCAACTCAAGTGTTCATTGACAGATAAAATGTGGTATATACAGATAGTAGAGTATTATTTAGCAGCAAAAAGGAAGTAAATTCTGGCACATGCTGCAACATAGATGAATTTTGAAGACACAGTTAAATAAGTCATATAGAAAAGGACAAATGTTGTATGATTACACTTGTTTGTGGCCCCTAGAGCAGTCCGCATAAATAGAAGGTAGAATAGCAGTTAACAGGGGCTGGGGGAAAGGGGATTCAGGAGTTGTTGTTTAATGGGTATAAAGTCTTAGTTGGGGTTAATGAAAATTTCTTAAGATGGAGAGTGATGATGGTTATCCAGCAATGTGAATGTACGTAATGCCACTGAACCATACACTTAAAAATTATTTAAATGGTTAATTTTATTTTATGTATATTTTACCACAATAAAAAAGCATGTCACTTCCAAAAATAATTGCTTTGGCACTTTATTATGTATCAGAGATTTTCTAGCTATTATCAGTAGATGCATCAGTCTGCTATAAGCTACTGTGTCATAGGTTCTCTAATTACTTTTGAATATTCTATACACTCATTTTTTCAACCTCAGTGAATGTTTATCAAGTACTTACAAGTACTTGTACATAAACGTCATTTTGATAAATTCTAGAGATAAAAAGACAAGGAAGACATTATCTCTTCCCTTTTTAAAATAAGACCACAGGGATAGAATATCCAGTAAACCAGTGAACTGTAATGGGTTGCAATAAATAAATGAATAAAAGAAAAATAGGCTGTTATAGAAGCAAAGAAGATAGAATAGGACACATTAAGGGAATGCTTGTAAAACAATAAAACTGTTGCTGTAATTGGATCATAACTAACCAGAGAGTATGGTTTAGACTATGAAAAGCATTTTTGGTCTGATTTTCCTCAGATGCTGACAAAATTGGCTTTATAAAAGTATAAGAGTGTTAGCAACATGAGAAAAAATCTTAATTAGATATGTTAATGACAATAAGAATATTTAGAAAAATGATATGATATCATAGGCTGGAGGTGAAAGAAAAAAAACAGATTTAAAACAATAGCAGTGAAGATAAAAGGGGAATAGAATTGACCATATCTGCAGCAGATTTTACTTTATTTTTAACTTCAGGTGTAGAAGATCGAAGTCATTGTATTTGTCAGTTGATGTAACGGTGTCCTTGTTGTATCATTTGTTCCTTGAATGTTCCTCTCTTACTCTTTACTATTAATTTTTAATTCATTCTTTCATTTCTTTTTTTATATTTTCATTCTATTTCTATTATTAGCATCTGCTCTCTATAGTATTCCATTCTTTTTAATAATTACTTCATTCCTGTGTGTTTTTACTAATATACTCATCAATTTTATGTACACATTTAAATTTACATATATTGTTCTAGTTCTTACTTTCTTATCTCATATATACTGGTCTTTTTAAGTTCCATCCTTTTGGCTTGATCTACTCCTTTGCTTCACATAGCTACATGGTACTCCAAGGTGTTCATGTGCTATGCTTTATTCATCAAGTTTTTCAGTAATAGATGCTTAGGTTTTATTCAAGTACCAACATCCTAACATGCCTGCACACAAATAAACCGTGTAAGCCTATTCTCAAACATATTCATAGGATATGGCAACTGATTGAGTATGTGGAATACAAAGAAAACATTGATGATGACTCTGAATTTTGTACTGAAAGCTTGGAAGAGGATGAATAGTGAGGTCATTTCCTGCAATCACTTCTTCTAATATCCCAGTAAACATCATATTTTGTGTCCTAAGAGTTTTCTTAATGTTTCTATATTTAAACATTTAGAGAACAACCATTCTCAGTAGTCATTTTCAAAACTTGGTTTAACATTCACGTAGAGAAGAGATGTTCTTTCTCTGGTTTTTAGGCAGGTATAAACCAAATTAGAACTGCATTATTTGTTTGGACTTGAGCGATTGTACACAATTACCATTGTTTACAGATACTTTAAGGAAGTCTATGATAATTGAATTACTACAGAGGAAAGTTTGCAGAAGTAAAGTGCTTTCCTAGCACTGATTGGTCTTTAATAGCACACTCTGGAGAAAAAACAAACATAATATGTTATAGCTGTCAACATGAATATTCTTTTATACTGATTTTCTTCCCACTTGGCAGAAATATTAATGTACTAATTTTTGTAACATAGATTAAAGTTCACTCTCATTTTTGAGCATCAGCCTTCCCTTTGCCTTAACAATGTCTATGCATTTGTCCAGGCTGAAGCCAGGAGGACCAATGACTGTGCAGAAATGTGGCTTAAATGACAGACATCTTTTTCTTACCTGCTCCTCAAAACATGAAAACTCTTGTCAAAAGAAGGCACTTTCCTACACATTTGTAGCATCAATACTTGAATTTTCAAATTGGCAATTTAAAACCTTATAAAATTTATTGTAAAGGCAAAAAGAAGCCTATTTGTTCACTCTATTTCATAAGAAAGTTTTCAAAAAGAAACATTAAATAATGTATGAAGAATAAAGTAGATGCATATTTTAATGAGTTTCAATTTAATTTTTAAAAAGTATTATGCATTTTATTGCATTTCAATAAAAACATTTCTCAATAAACAAGAGAATAACACTCCTTCAGAGAGCAGGATGGAGCAGAGAGAGAAATCAAGCTGTGACAGAGCAATTGCAACCTCTACTAAGCACCACCCACCCCCACAGAGGATATCGGGAGCTAGAATGGCTCTTGAAAATTGTCCAAAGGTGAGATGGGATAGCTGGGTCTATATACTCTCACATTTTCCAACAGTTACATAAGCCACCCAGGTGGGTGTCTACCTTTGGAAAGATGGCTTTATTCTGCTGACAGTGATGCCAACTGAGTTTTGTATTGTTGGTTCTCCTAACAGTTGGGGCAAATCCTTCATTGAAATGAGATAGGTGACCCATCTTGAGGCATGACCCAGCTCGTCCTTGCTTAGGAGTCCGAGTCTTTCTCAGGCTAAGATGACTGCACTTCCATTTACTGTCGAAATTTGTTAGGAAGGTCGATAGGTTCTGGGTCCCAAAACTGATGAAACTTGGGCAAGAAATCTTGACTTCTTTATTGGAGTAACTGCCTTAAGTCTCCTATGCATCCATCCTTGATATCTTGCATGCTACAAATGAAACAGAATCCTTGTTGATGAAACATTTTCTTGACCTCCATGGACACTAAGAGTTATTAAGCATCTCCTCATAACCTTCTGTGTGTTACACCCCTGGTTATTCCTCTGACCTGGGCCCTCATTGCCATAATTGTGTTCATCTGGCTTCTGGCTATCACTTGATCTCTGTTGTGTCAATGCTCTTTCATCTCCATCGCTAAAAGTGAGCCCTGTTTTATAACCATCTTTTCTCTTGTCGGCTCTGACCCATGCAGGTGAGGGACCACTGGACTTCTTGGTGATTCTTGTATCATTCTCATCCACAATTTTTAATGGCCTTGATAATTGATATGTCCTCTGTGTTTTTTCATAGGTCATACTTATTTGATAGGTTTTCCAACTGTACCCAGCTTGTTCATTTCACTATATCTACTTTTCTGAGACTTTCATTCCCTCTTCCACCATCTGCCATAGCAGTTTTGGTATTTTAACCTGACTTAACTGGGTCCTCACTTTCCCCATACTTCCAGGAGTCATTCTAGTAACAAGTTTGAATTGTCTCCTATAGTCCTTTCCAGTAGTAAAATTCTATATCCCAGGAGAGTACTTGAAATCTAATCTTATGTTCTGACCACCTGATGAAGCACCCTCAGAAAATAATCTCACCCCTACTCTCCCTCCTCCTGCTGAGACCTGCTGACTGGGTCTTGCCACTCCTTCTAAATAGATAATAGTCCCTTCCACCTTCTCAGGGCCGACTCATACACAGTGTTATATTGCAACTAAGCCCTAGTTTTATAGATAGTGGCTGGGAGAACACGTGAATAAAGATAGATATGGAAGGGGGACAATTGCAGACTTTTGTGTGAAAGGCTTCTGCATGTCTTCCATCAATCAGAGGGGGAGTTCCAGCCGTTTATTGGGAGGGGTGGCCTACTTCTAAAGGTGTAGACATTTTAGGGAACTATGGAGATACCTGAAAGGGCTTACAGAGACTACTCACTCATAGTCCTCCCAGTAATTGGGACAATAGGTCCTTTTTTTAATGGCTTTATGTACAGCACATCCCTGTGTGCACCTGGAACAATGCCAGAATAATGGCAAGTAGAACAATTGAAAGCAAGTGTATGGGATGTGTCCATTATGAGGATTATAAATGAAGAGTCCAGGATGAGATACATATTTCCATTAAATAGAGATGAAAGTAATTCTTTGAGGTGAGGAACACAAAAGAAGAAACAGTTCGAGTTGAGAGATCATTACTTTGTTTGCGACATACTTGGTTAGGGGTACCTGTGAAATCCAGCAAACAGTAGGCAGTAAGCAGCTGAATGCCTTTGTTTCAAGTTCAAAAGATAAATCTGGGTTTTAAAAATCTGGTTGTAAATCACAATGAGATATCATCTCACACCAGCCAGAATGGCCATGATTAAAAAGTCAAAGTATAACAGATGCTAGCAAATTTGCAAAGAAAAGAGAATGCTTATACATTGTCGATGGAAGTGTGAATTAGTTCTATCATTGTGGAAAGCGGTGAGGCAATTTCTCAAAGAGCTAAAAACAGGACTATCATTAGATCTAGAAATTCCATTACTGGGTATATACCCAGTCAAAGAAATATAATCATTCTATCATAAAGACACATACACGTGTATGTTCATTGCAGCACTATTCACAATATCAAAGGCATTGAATCCACCTAAATGCCCATCCATAGTAGGCTGAATGCCCATCAGTTGTAGACTGAATAAAAAAATGTGGCACCTATACACTATGGAATACTATGTAACCAATAAAAAATAAGAATGATGTCATGTCCTTTGCCCGAACATGGATGGAACTAGAGGCCATTATCCTTAGCAAGGTAACACAAATGCAGAAAACCAAATACTACAGGTTCTCACTTATAAGTGGGAGCTAAATTATGGGAACACATGGACACATAGGGGGAAACAACAGACACTGGGGTCTACTAGAGGATGGAAGGTGGGAGGAGGGAGAAGATCGAGTAAATGACTACTGGGAACTAGGATTAGTACCTGTTGAGGAGATAATCTGTACAATTAACCCCTATGACATGAGTTTATATAACCTGCAGATATATTCCTGAACCTAAATTTTTTTTTAAAAAAACAATATGGTTGTAAAAATAAATTTTGGAATTAACAATGAGTGAAAAGATGTTGTGCCTGCCTGCAGTAAGCTTATAACCTGATGCAGGTGTAATCACAAGCTAACACACAAACAAACAGAGACTGGCACAAGCTCTGGTAAGGCTGTTGAAGGAAATGTGTATGGCGCTGTGATTCGAAAGTTCTGAGATTGTATGGAAGATATCTTCCACAAGAGTTGTCTGCATTTCTATACAAAGGATGAGACAGAGATAATTATGAAGGAGGAAAAGGATTGGAGAGAGGCAGCAATATATGCCATGCCCCTGTGGCAGGAGCTTGATTTAGCTAGAAGAATGTTAGCCATGGTTGTGGATGAGATCACCAAGAAGGCATGTGAATATGTAGGTCAGTGAATCTGTTAGAATGGATCCAAGTATTCTCATACTAGACAGGAAGTATTTTAGGAAAAAAGAGAGGGGAGGGAGATAATTGTGAGATCATGAAACTGATGGAAGTATTGGAAAAATCCAGGGAAGTACAGTCAAGCACCTAAGCCTCAGGAACAAGAACCAGGGACATGTTTGCCAACAGGAATGAGTCTCCTTTATCCTTCTCTGCCCTATTTTAAACTAGATTTATTCTCTCTCACTGCAAATTGGCCTTCTCTATATAATTGGAAATGTGGTCACAATTAGCTCCCCCTTTTACATCCAAAGAATCAGAATGACCACTATTAAAAACTCAAAAAAAATTACAGATGTTGGTGAGGACACAGAGACAAATAGACAATGCTTACACACTGTTGGTGGGAACGTAAATTCATTCAATCCCCAGGGGTAAACAATATGGAAATTTCTCAGAGAAATAGAAATCAAGCCAGCAATTCTATTACTGAATGTCTACTCAAAGGAAAATAAATTATTCTGTGAAAAAGACAACTACACTCATACGTTAATCTTAGTCCTATTCACAGTAGCAAAGTAATGGAATCAAACTAAGTGTCCATCAGCAGTGAACTGAGTAAAAAAATGTGGTACATATATACCAGGAATACTACACAGCCATAAAAAGGAACGAAATTGTCCTTTGCAGCAACATGGATGCAGCCAGAGGCTATTTTCCTAAGTAAATTAATGCAGGAAAATCAAGTACCGCACATTTTTACTTTGGGAGCTAAACAATGGGTACACATGAACATAAAGATGGAAACAGTAGATGCTGTGTAGTGGATTACGGAGAGAGACGGGGATGAGGGCTTAAAAAACTATATATTGGACACTATGTACACTATTTGGATGATGGGCTTACTAAAAGCACAAACTCCAGCATCACTTAATATACCCATGCAACAAACCTGCGTGTGTACTCCTTGACTGTAAATTTCTTTTTAAAAATGGAAAAAATAGGGTTTGTTTAATTGATTATTTTTATCACTGTTTTCCTTAATTCAAAACATTCTAGTTAAATATCTGATTGATTTTACTTGGGTTTAGTTAGTGACTCTTGGTTGAATCATCTGTCAGAATGACATTAAGAAATGGCAGATTCTGTGGGAACTACACTGAGGGAAGGGAGTTGGAGAAGGCCGGAGAAGTCAGTTACCACAAGAAGGATTGCATTACAGGCTGATGTCTGTCTGTGACAGCTGAAAAAACAAGTAAAACTTAGAAAGTATGCCATGTGGAAGTATAATAAGGTATAATGGATATGATGTTTTTAAAAAGTTAATATTAAATATTTTCCAAATGAGTGGTTACCAGTATCTGGAATGAAATTAACCATATTAAAGAAGAGATGCAAAACTACATATTTTAGGGGAAAAAAGTCCATCCTTGGAATTCAAGGGTGAAATAGAAATCAACAGTACCCTTCAAGGAAGCTTATAGGGTCTTTTAAAATTGAGAGATGACCCATTGCATTTCTGCATGAAAGGTTCTCCTTGATGTTTAGAAGGATCTTCAGACTTTAAAACCCCAAGGGACTTCTTTAGTCTAAGAGGCTAAATGTTACAGTTTTATAAACTCAATAAAGCACACGCTAAATCACCATGGAGATTAGGAGATTCGTGAACCATTAAGCAACCCAGCGTCAGAAAACTCTTCTCAATCGTATTGCTGCCTAATCCCAGAGGGTCAACTTGCTCATCTGTGTCTTCATGAGCTTTCTGTCCTATCTCTGTTGACATTTACCTAATAGTTACTCAGTCCCAGCTCAGAAGGATATCTATAATTTTAAAATCAACAGCTTAATCTTACCTACTCCAGTTCTTCCACTCACCTCTTCTAAATACACAGTCACAAATACACACAGGCACACACAAGTTACTTCTGTATAATGAATGTATTACAAAAGAGTATATATGAAGAAGTAAAAAAGTGAACTTTTTATTTCCAGAAAACAGATTTAGATTCCTTTAAAACAGTCTATGGGTGTACAAATAACAATAGTTTGTTCAGATGGCTTTGTTTTCATGGAGGATTTATAAGCATTCCAGACTAGAGTTTTGTCATATCAGAACTCTATTTTCAGAATACCACATTGCAAATCTGAGCCAAATAAGAAATTTGTGCTGGTAAATGAATCAGGGAAACAAACAAAAAAGCACAAATAAATAAGTTATACAAATTAACTCAGAAATATCTAAACTAATAATGAAGACTATTAGAGAAGCTATATTGGGATTACATAATACAATAAATGTAATACATTTTCTATACCTATGGTACCTGCCTTGGCTAAGAGTGAGAGGACTGGACTTGTGTTCTGGATGAATGGCTAACTAGGTGCACAAAACTAACAACCTTATTTATCTTCTGTGTTCAATGAGGAAAAAATGTCAATTTTACAACACTGTTGTGATGTGTCATAGACTCTGTATCTGCTGAAGTGCTGTATGAACTCAGCTGTTATTAATACGTTTAGTGCCATAGTTAGGGTGGACATTAAAGATGTTGTCTTATGAGTCTAGAAGAAATTCTTAGAAAAGACTTTACTCTGAGGAGTGCTTTAGTAGGGTTACCATACCCCAAAGTCTTATCCTTAACTAAAGGGTCCAGAAATGTGATTTTGTTCAAGGCAAGAGGTGATTCTCCTTTTAGAAAATAAATGATAGTAACAGACAAATATGTGCAAAAATGGAGGTGTATTCAGGATTACTTCCCTTTCTCATTTTTTACTGAAAATAGGAAGTGACACCCATAAAGCAGATCCCATTTTTTAGCCATGTTCAGTGTTTAAAACTAGCTGGGAAGCCACATTAGAGCACAATTGACCCTTTACATGGGATCTCTAAACATCTATGGAGACAGGGGCCTATAACTCTTTAATAACCTATTTTTGAGACTCCATGCTAAAAAATATACCTCCATTTTAAATGGTCTTTCTTCAGAGTTGGTAACATATGAGTCATTCATCCCTGTATTTCCCTGGTGTATCTGAAGTATTTCCCTGGTGTATTTAAAGGGACATTATTTCACCCACTCTAAAAAGTGGGTTATGTGACTGGAGGACCCATTGACTAAAATGTTAGGAGACCTCTGTATTAGACGAAGTGTATTTCTCTCTGAATGTTATCATTTGAAAGTTATCTGAATGTTAATATGCTAATGTGTATTATGAACATCTGAGTAGGAATATATCATGCAATGGTTTTCTAAATTTATTTGAAAAAGTAACTTTTTTTTTTTTTTTTAACCAGGTCCATTAATTCTGTTATTCTATTAAGCACAGTTGGGAAAGACAAGCATGCTAATAGTGAACCTTCAGGCTTTATTGCCTTGTTAAAAGATTAACATACGGAAGTCCCTCAGCCACCCACTTACAGATGGCAATTTTTAGGGTACAAAACATTATTATTAATCCATTACTTATTTCCTTAAGTTAAATGCCTGAGGCTTTTTGCAGTTGTCTCCATTTACCCATCAAGAAACGTGATTTGTTTATAATAGCACACTTGGCTTTTTGATATAGTATTGTTTTATAGCAAGTCTCTCCCACAACCACTGATTTGGTTTCCAGCAGGTAACCTTAACCTTCAGTTAAAGTGGATGTTGTTTCTATGCACACTGAATTCTGTATCATGTAACTAATATTAGACTGAGTTATACCAGTTGATTTTTACTGACAGTTATTCCAATTGCCTGTAGAGAAATATATTTTTTAAAAAATATGGAATTTAATATATATATATATGTGTTCCAAGTGTTCCTACTGGATTGAATAGCTATGGTCTGTTCTCTATTTTTGTATGTGAACATTATGTATATAATATTTAATATATAATACATAATATTTAATATATATAATACAATATGTAATATGTATGTATATATACATACACACACACATATATACACATACCTATATATGTGAACATTATATATGCACATTATATATATATACATATAAGTATATTCTATATACCTACATGTTCTATACTTTATTGCAAACTAAATTTTATAATTTAAATATAATTAAATGTTAAAATATTACCATTTATATATCAAATTACTGAATACTCTGGGTGGTTCCTTATTTGCATTCTCATTGGATTTATTTATTTATTTATATAAGGCTATTCAAGTACAGTAGTGAGAAGGGGGAAAGAGTAGAACAAGGATTTCGATCTGTAACTGACTGTGAGCAATCAGTTGAGATAACTCACTGCCTTCAGACCAGCCTCACTGGATTTACTGAGTGCATCCATTTTTACTCCATCACAGGTCACTATGATCCTATCCACTTTGTCAAATTAACATGTTTATTTTTAATTTTGCATCCTGCATTTTTTGTTAAGCAATTATATATGTTCTGTGAGGCTAGTGATATGTGGATAGTTAAAATAAAAATATATATTTGGGTAATACTTAGAATAAGAATATTTATAAGAGAAATGTGTATTTATATTTATTCATAAACATATTAGATGTATTGCACAAATGTATTATATGTATAGCCATAAATATGAATACATATTTCCCAGATACATATTTCCTATATTATCAGTAGAGAAAATTTTAGAAAATAAATGATATTTTATTTTATCATGCTTTTAAAAAATTCTTTGCATATCTAAAGGAACATCAGTGCACTTAAGACAAACAAAATACGATATTTAGTATTATATTTATACGTGAATATATTAAAAACTTTCTTTTATAACCCTGACAGTTGAAGATACATAAATTATGAAATTTGAACAGCTGTTGGCAAAAAACAAAGGTGATAAAACATGTTCAGGATGGTGAAAGTCATATTATTAACAGCAATCTTTTTTTTTTTTTAAATTTATTTATTATTATTATACTTTAAGTTGTAGGGTACATGTGCATAACGTGCAGGTTTGTTACTTATGTATACTTGTGCCATGTTGGTGTGCTGCACCCATCAACTTGTCATTTACATCAGGTATAACTCCCAATGCAATCCCTCCCCCCTCCCCCCTCCCCATGACAGGCCCCTGTGTGTGATGTTCCCCTTCCTGAGTCCAAGTGATCTCATTGTTCAGTTCCCACCTATGAGTGAGAACATGCGGTGTTTGGTTTTCTGTTCTTGTGATAGATTGCTAAGAATGATGGTTTCCAGCTGCATCCATGTCCCTACAAAGGACACAAACTCATCCTTTTTGATGGCTGCATAGTATTCCATGGTGTATATGTGCCACATTTTCTTAATCCAATCTGTCACTGATGGACATTTGGGTTGATTCCAAGTCTCTGCTATTGTGAATAGTGCCGCAATAAACATACGTGTGCATGTGTCTTTATAGCAGCATAATTTATAATCCTTTGGGTATATACCCAGTAATGGGATGGCTGGGTCATATGGTACATCTAGTTCTAGATCCTTGAGGAATCGCCATACTGTTTTCCATAATGGTTGAACTAGTTTACAATCCCACCAACAGTGTAAAAGTGTTCCTATTTCTCCACATCCTCTCCAGCACCTGTTGTTTCCTGACTTTTTAATGATCGCCATTCTAACTGGTGTGAGATGGTATCTCATTGTGGTTTTGATTTGCATTTCTCTGATGGCCAGTGATGATGAGCATTTTTTCATGTGTCTGTTGGCTGTATGAATGTCTTCTTTTGAGAAATGTCTGTTCATATCCTTTGCCCACTTTTTGATGGGGTTGTTTGTTTTTTTCTTGTAAATTTGTTTGAGTTCTTTGTAGGTTCTGGATATTAGCCCTTTGTCAGATGAGTAGATTGCAAAAATTTTCTTCCATTCTGTAGGTTGCCTGTTCACTCTGATGGTAGTTTCTTTTGCTGTGCAGAAGCTCTTTAGTTTAATGAGATCCCATTTGTCAATTTTGGCTTTTGCTGCCGTTGCTTTTGGTGTTTTAGACATGAAGTCTTTGCCCATGCCTATGTCCTGAATGGTACTACCTAGGTTTTCCTCTAGGATTTTTATGGTATTAGGTCTAACATTTAAGTCTCTAATCCATCTTGAATTAATTTTCATATAAGGAGTAAGGAAAGGATCCAGTTTCAGCTTTCTACTTATGGCTAGCCAATTTTCCCAGCACCATTTATTAAATAGGGAATCCTTTCCCCATTTCTTGTTTCTCTCAGGTTTGTCAAAGATCAGATGGCTGTAGATGTGTGGTATTATTTCTGAGGACTCTGTTCTGTTCCATTGGTCTATATCTCTGTTTTGGTACCAGTACCATGCTGTTTTGGTTACTGTAGCCTTGTAGTAGAGTTTGAAGTCAGGTAGCGTGATGCCTCCAGCTTTGTTCTTTTGACTTAGGATTGTCTTAGAGATGCGGGCTCTTTTTTGGTTCCATATGAACTTTAAAGCAGTTTTTTCCAATTCTGTGAAGAAAGTCATTGGTAGCTTGATGGGGATGGCATTGAATCTATAAATTACCTTGGGCAGTATGGCCATTTTCACGATATTGATTCTTCCTATCCATGAGCATGGTATGTTCTTCCATTTGTTTGTGTCCTCTTTGATTTCACTGAGCATTGGTTTGTAGTTCTCCTTGAAGAGGTCCTTTACATCCCTTGTAAGTTGGATTCCTAGGTATTTGATTCTCTTTGAAGCAATTGTGAATGGAAGTTCATTCCTGATTTGGCTCTCTGTTTGTCTGTTACTGGTGTATAAGAATGCTTGTGATTTTTGCACATTAATTTTGCATCCTGAGACTTTGCTGAAGTTGCTTATCAGCTTAAGGAGATTTTGGGCTGAGACAATGGGGTTTTCTAAATATACAATCATGTCATCTGCAAACAGGGACAGTTTGACTTCTTCTTTTCCTAACTGAATACCCTTGATTTCTTTCTCTTGCCTAATTGCCCTAGCCAGAACTTCCAACACTATGTTGAATAGGAGTGGTGAGAGAGGGCATCCCTGTCTTGTGCCAGTTTTCAAAGGGAATTTTTCCAGGTTTTGCCCATTCAGTATGATATTGGCTGTGGGTTTGTCATAAATAGCTCTTATTATTTTGAGGTACGTTCCATCAATAGCGAATTTATTGAGCGTTTTTAGCATGAAGGGCTGTTGAATTTTGTCTAAAGCCTTTTCTGCATCTATTGAGATAATCATGTGGTTCTTGTCTTTGGTTCTGTTTATATGCTGGATTATGTTTATTGATTTGCGAATGTTGAACCAGCCTTGCATCCCAGGGATGAAGCCCACTTGATCATGGTGGATAAGCTTTTTGATGTGTTGCTGAATCCGGTTTGCCAGTATTTTATTGAGGATTTTTGCATTGATGTTCATCAGGGATATTGGTCTAAAATTCTCTTTTTTTGTTGTGTCTCTGCCAGGCTTTGGTATCAGGATGATGTTGGCCTCATAAAATGAGTTAGGGAGGATTCCCTCTTTTTCTATTGATTGGAATAGTTTCAGAAGGAATGGTACCAACTCCTCCTTGTACCCCTGGTAGAATTCAGCTGTGAATCCATCTGGTCCTGGACTTTTTTTGGTTGGTAGGCTATTAATTATTGCCTCAATTTCAGAGCCTGCTATTGGTCTATTCAGGGATTCAACTTCTTCCTGGTTTAGTCTTGGAAGAGTGTAAGTGTCCAGGAAATTATCCATTTCTTCTAGATTTTCCAGTTTATTTGCGTAGAGGTGTTTATAGTATTCTCTGATGGTAGTTTGTATTTCTGTGGGGTCGGTGGTGATATCCCCTTTATCATTTTTAATTGCATCGATTTGATTCTTCTCTCTTTTCTTCTTTATTAGTCTTGCTAGTGGTCTGTCAATTTTGTTGATCTTTTCAAAAAACCAACTCCTGGATTCATTGATTTTTTGGAGAGTTTTTTGTGTCTCTATCTCCTTCAGTTCTGCTCTGATCTTAGTTATTTCTAGCCTTCTGCTAGCTTTCGAATGTGTTTGCTCTTGCTTCTCTAGTTCTTTTAATTGTGATGTTAGAGTGTCAATTTTAGATCTTTCCTGCTTTCTCTTGTGGGCATTTAGTGCTATAAATTTCCCTCTACACACTGCTTTAAATGTGTCCCAGAGATTCTGGTATGTTGTATCTTTGTTCTCATTGGTTTCAAAGAACATCTTTATTTCTGCCTTCATTTCGTTACGTACCCAGTAGTCATTCAGGAGCAGGTTGTTCAGTTTCCATGTAGTTGAGCGGTTTTGATTGAGTTTCTTAGTCCTGAGTTCTAGTTTGATTGCACTGTGGTCTGAGAGACAGTTTGTTATAATTTCTGTTCTTGGACATTTGCTGAGGAGTGCTTTACTTCCAATTACGTGGTCAATTTTGGAGTAAGTACGATGTGGTGCTGAGAAGAATGTATATTCTGTTGATTTGGGGTGGAGAGTTCTATAGATGTCTATTAGGTCTGCTTGCTGCAGAGATGAGTTCAATTCCTGGATATCCTTGTTAACTTTCTGTCTCGTTGATCTGTCTAATGTTGACAGTGGAGTGTTGAAGTCTCCCATTATTATTGTATGGGAGTCTAAGTCTCTTTGTAAGTCTCTAAGGACTTGCTTTATGAATCTGGGTGCTCCTGTATTGGGTGCATATATATTTAGGATAGTTAGCTCTTCCTGTTGAATTGATCCCTTTACCATTATGTAATGGCCTTCTTTGTCTCTTTTGATCTTTGATGGTTTAAAGTCTGTTTTATCAGAGACTAGTATTGCAACCCCTGCTTTTTTTTGTTCTCCATTTGCTTGGTAAATCTTCCTCCATCCCTTTATTTTGAGCCTATGTATGTCTCTGCGTGTGAGATGGGTCTCCTGAATACAGCAGACTGATGGGTCTTGACTCTTTATCCAGTTTGCCAGTCTGTGTCTTTTAATTGGAGCATTTAGTCCATTTACATTTAAGGTTAAGATTGTTATGTGTGAACTTGATCCTGCCATTATGATATTAACTGGTTATTTTGCTCGTTAGTTGATGCAGTTTCTTCCTAGCTTCAATGGTCTTTACATTTTGGCATGTTTTTGCAATGGCTGGTACCGGTTGTTCCTTTCCATGTTTAGTGCTTCCTTCAGGGTCTCTTGTAAGGCAGGCCTAGTGGTGACAAAATCTCTAAGCATTTGCTTATCTGTAAAGGATTTTATTTCTCCTTCACTTATGAAACTTAGTTTGGCTGGATATGAAATTCTGGGTTGAAAATTCTTTTCTTTAAGAATGTTGAATATTGGCCCCCACTCTCTTCTGGCTTGGAGAGTTTCTGCCGAGAGATCTGCTGTTAGTCTGATGGGCTTCCCTTTGTGGGTAACCCGACCTTTCTCTCTGGCTGCCCTTAAGATTTTTTCCTTCATTTCAACTTTGGTGAATCTGGCAATTCTGTGTCTTGGAGTTGCTCTTCTCGAGGAGTATCTTTGTGGCATTCTCTGTATTTCCTGGATTTGAATGTTGGCCTGCCCTACCAGGTTGGGGAAGTTCTCCTGGATGATATCCTGAAGAGTGTTTTCCAACTTGGTTCCATTTTCCCCCTCACTTTCAGACACCCCAATCAGACGTAGATTTGGTCTTTTTACATAATCCCATACTTCTTGCAGGCTTTGTTCATTTCTTTTTCTTCTTTTTTCTTTTGGTTTCTCTTCTCGCTTCCTTTCATTCATTTGATCCTCAATCGCAGATACTCTTTCTTCCAGTGATCGAGTCGGTTACTGAAGCTTGTGCATTTGTCACGTATTTCTCATGTCATGGTTTTCATCTCTTTCATTTCGTTTATGACCTTCTCTGCATTAATTACTCTAGCCATCAATTCTTCCACTTTTTTTTCAAGATTTTTAGTTTCTTTGCTCTGGGTGCGTAATTCCTCCTTTAGCTCTGAGAAATTTGATGGACTGAAGCCTTCTTCTCTCATCTCGTCAAAGTCATTCTCCGTCCAGCTTTGATCCGTTGCTGGCAATGAGCTGCGCTCCTTTGCCGGGGGAGATGCGCTCTTATTTTTTGAATTTCCAGCTTTTCTGCCCTGCTTTTTCCCCATCTTTGTGGTTTTATCTGCCTCTGGTCTTTGATGATGGTGATGTACTGATGGGGTTTTGGTGTAGGTGTCCTTCCTGTTTGATAGTTTTCCTTCTAACAGTCAGGACCCTCAGCTGTAGGTCTGTTGGAGATTGCTTGAGGTCCACTCCAGACCCTGTTTGCCTGGGTATCAGCAGCAGAGGCTGCAGAAGATAGAATATTTCTGAACAGCGAGTGTACCTGTCTGATTCTTGCTTTGGAAGCTTCCTCTCAGGGGTGTACTCCACCCTGTGAGGTGTGGGGTGTCAGACTGCCCCTAGTGGGGGATGTCTCCCAGTTAGGCTACTCAGGGGTCAGGGACCCACTTGAGCAGGGAGTCTGTCCCTTCTCAGATCTCAACCTCCGTGTTGGGAGATCCACTGCTCTCTTCAAAGCTGTCAGACAGAGTCGTTTGCGTCTGCAGAGGTTTCGGCTGTGTTTGTTATTGCCCTGTCCCCAGAGGTGGAGTCTACAGAGACAGGCAGGTTTCCTTGAGCTGCTGTGAGCTCCACCCAGTTTGAGCTTCCCAGCAGCTTTGTTTACCTACTTAAGCCTCAGCAATGGCAGGCGCCCCTCCCCCAGCCTCGCTGCTGCCTTGCTGGTAGATCACAGACTGCTGTGCTAGCAATGAGGGAGGCTCCATGGGTGTGGGACCCTCCCGGCCAGGTTTGGGATATGATCTCCTGGTGTGCCTGTTTGCTTAAGGCGCAGTATTGGGGTGGGAGTTACCCGATTTTCCAGGTGTTGTGTGTCTCAGTTCCCCTGGCTAGGAAAAGGGATTCCCTTCCCCCTTGCGCTTCCCAGGTGAGGCAATGCCTCGCCCTGCTTCAGCTCTCACTGGTCAGGCTGCAGCAGCTGACCAGCACCGATCGTCATGCACTCCCCAGTGAGATGAACCCAGTACCTCAGTTGAAAATGCAGAAATCACCGGTCTTCTGTGTCGCTTGCGCTGGGAGTTGGAGACTGGAGCTGTTCCTATTCGGCCATCTTGCTCCGCCCAACAGCAATCTTTAAAAGTGTTTCCATACAAGTTGAATTAGAGGTCAGATCACTAGGTCTATCAATGGTTACCACCGTAGAGTTTATTTCCTAATAATATGCAGGGATACAGGGAGGCCAATTAAAACGAAAATAAAATACAGGCTTACAACAAACAACATAGTAAAACATACATATAAAGCAGGCTGTCAACTTATGTTTCATTTGTTTTTTCTTTTATGCTTGGGGAGAAACAGCTCACTATAAAGTATTTAAAAACGCAGCATAAACCACATGCTTTGCTTCGGCATGTTAAAGAGAACCTCCTCTTCTTAATTTAGAAGTTGAAATTTTTTTTTTTTAACTGATTAAACATGGATTTAAACATTAATAGCAAAAAGTTTAAATATGGTTTTTAATTTCATTGAAACAATTTAATATTTCCATTCTCTATGTATTCCTTTTATTTTAATGAAAATATTTAATTCTTAATGTCTTACAAATATTTGTCATACCAAGCTCCAAGTTTTCTTGAAACTGCATCTTTAAGATTATTTCCTCATGCAAATTTAAATATAGAATAAATAATATCTTTAGATACTCAAAATAATAAAAACATATGTATCTACCTTCCCTCCTGTTGAATTTCTTTCGAAATGTGTAATACTAGTAATTTGAAAGAGGACTTTTGGTTTCATCCAGAAAAAAGTATCTAAAATGTATATTTGCTTTCCTTGCAGGTGGTGGAGTTCTTTAACTTTGTTTGAAAAGTTTTTTTAGTGATAAATCATTCATCAGATTTTCTGTATTTTTAATCAATACATCTATTTTAAAATATTTTCTTAATTTCATGCCAAAATGCTCAGCACTCTGGCTATTACATTTTTCTGTTAAGCAGTATCTTGAATCTTTGGAGTAGAAAATATTTAAGTAACCTCTAATTTCTGGTAACCGAATGTCATTAATAACTTTGAGGAGGGAGTGAATTACCATCACATCATTGCAAAGTTCTGGTTATGGATTTTAAACTTAAAATGTCATTTTAAATTTAAATTTCAATTTAAACAGTCATTTGAAATTTAAATTTAAATATTCTTAATATTCTTTTTGTTGACCTTCAAACCTACAATTTATTTTTCAGTCAGTCTTTCATAAGAAGTTCCAATAAGTATTTCTCTACAAAGAATCCTCTATTTTGTCAAAAAAGTCGAATGAAAATTATGATAAAGATTACTTTCAGTTTTTAAAGGAAAATTCTATAAATTTTAGTAATTGTGATCTTTACAAGGGTATTAATTTAGTTTTGGAATTTTTTGTTATTTAAGTAAAGAGGTAAATTCTGTTAAATTCAACAATCAACATTTTACCACATACTTTATATCTACTATTGGAAGGATTATGCAAGATGAATGAATGAACATGAAGATAATTAAGATTGATCATAAACTTTTAAAGAAGAGATAAAAATGTATACACAGTTAACTAAAATTGGAATCAGAATAATATACATTTTATAAGAAATACTAAGATAGCATTTTGTAAATATTGAGTAGACAGCAGCGTTATTTCTGACTAGGATATTAACCATGGTATTCTTTGGACAGGCAGTTCTTTGGATTATGGGTAAAAGCCTTAAAAGGAAATTGGAGTGAAGATTATCTCAAGCAGCTAGAATGCACGGATCAGGAAATCTAGATGGCAAAACGTGGAGCTGTTCTGAAAATAAATAAATAAATAAAAAACTGCTGGCAGTACAGTTTAGTGGAGGAGTGGAAGTGTAAGTTGAGTGATGAACAAAAAGCAAAAACAGACAAAAAAAAAAAAAAAACAATGACTCCAACAAACACCTAAAAACAAACAGGCTTGGAGGGGACACTTAGCAAATTTAGAAATTTATTCTAAAGAAGAAGTTGGGTCACAGTGGAAGAGTCTGTTTTATAATATTTCCCCTAAACATGAATGTGATCATCACAGTGGATTATTTAGAAAGCACATTAAATATTCAAAATGGAGGACACAAATCTAGACTCAGAGGCTAAGGTGACACTGTGGGCTTTTGAGCAAGAATAATACTAAAATAATGAAATAACAATGTAAACAGTGGTTAGGTGGCAATCTCCAAGCTGGAGATAAAGTGATCTTGAACTGTCATAGTGTCATTGGAAATGAAAAAGAAGAAATAAAAATAAGAGAAGTTGATATTTTTTAAATGTGTTGATTACACACTAAATCTACTTTCTAAAATACTGATTTTCAATAACCCACAAGTAAAGGGACTAATTATTAAAAAATACCAGGTCCAATACTAATTCATTTACATAATGTCTTATTAAATTAATACAACATCCCTGTGACAAATACTGTTATTTGTCTGATGTTTATAAAATACACATTTGGGTTTAGATAAACAACATGTCAAAGTCAACAGTTAGTAAATAGAAAAGTCAAATTTCAAATTCCAAATGTCTGATTTCATATCCCCTTCCAAAATGACACTATATTGTCTGTGAAAAATAGGTAAATCACATGTGCCCTAGTCAGTTTTTGCTACTGTAACAAAATACCCAAAGCTGGGTAATTTAGAAAAAAAAAAAACACACGCAGAAAATATTTTCTTACAGTTTTGGAGGCTGGGAAGTCCAAGATCAAGGCACTAGCAGGTTCTGTTGTCTGATGAAGGCTGCTGTTTGCTTCCAAGTTGGCACATTGTTGCTGCGTCCTTCAGAGGGAAGGAATGCTCTGTGTTCTACCTGGGGGAAGGCAGAAGAGCAAGAGGTTGAAACACTGCATGAAGCCTCATTTACCTCTTTTATAAGGGCCTTACTTCCATTCACAAGGGAGGAGCCCTCCTGGCTTAATCACCTCCGAAAGGCTCCACCTCTTAACACTGCCACATTGGCCCTTAAGTTTCAACACCTAAATTTTAGGGGGGACACATTTGAACCATAGTAATGTGTGAGATTACAGGATGATGCACAAAGGTATCATAACTGTAATGATGATGAAATTTGATGTAGATTATACTGAAGTTGCAAGATAGTTTCTCTGAAAATAACATGAATTTTTTAGAATATGTAAGACAAAAACTAAAAATTTAAGTAAAATGTTAATAATAGTTAAAACTATTGAGTAGTTTGACATAAATTAGGCACTATTTTAAGCTTTCTACATCCTTATGTAATCTTTATCATAGACACATAACTTATTATTGCATTTACAGATGATAAAATTAAGACACACAGTGATTAGTTAAGTGGTTGATACTTAACAAAGGGAAGAAGTGGCAGAACCAAAACAAGGTCTAGGTCTAGTACATTAGAGTCTGTTACCTTCTGGTAACAATGTCTTCCTGAACAGAAAATTAAATCATTTTCTCCCTTTCAGATATTGAAGGGATCAAGAAAATAATGAATCAGAAAACTGTAGTGACACTAAAAATAAATTTGATTTCTAATGCTCTTGCAGAAGGAAAACCAGATAATTTCATCAACTCATAAATTGTTACTGGACTTTAATGCCTGAGTATGAGAGGTTGATTACATATGGAATATTTGTTATACAGCTTTATACATTTTATCATTTCATCTGAATAATATGAAAAAACTTGAAAATTCATTTTTTTCATACACACAGGAAAAATGAGAAACAAATAGACATAGTGAAGTGAGGTTAGATTCACAACACAATATTATAAGAACAGTCCTTGTCCAACATGGTGAAACCCTGTCTCTACTAAAAGTACAAAATTTATCTGGGCATGGTGGTGCACACCTGTAGTCCCAGCTACTCAGGAAGCTGGGCAGGAGAATGGCTTGAATGCGGGAGGTGGAGGTTGCAGCAAGCCAAGATTGCGCCGCTGCACTCCAGCCTGGTGACAGAACGAGACTCCTCAAAACAAACACACACACACACAAAAAACAGTCCTACATTTACAGAGGAGAATTGTTTTATCTAATTTAAATGAAATGTGATTGTATGTCTGAAATCATATATTAAGTAGAAAATATAAGAAGAAAACACACGAAGCTCAAGACTGAAAACTCCAAAATCAAAGATGGAAATAGCATAAATAATGACACACCTAACTGTGGATGCCCTGTCCTCTTATTTCCAACCATCTCATCAGAATGTTTTTTAGTATTAATATTGACATGGGAATTACAATTGTGTTAGAACCTGTTTCCATTGCTCTGAGATAGTCTCCCAGTGAAATTAGGTATTTCTGTAACAACTCTACGGAGAGCACTTCAGAACATTTTCTTCCAGCAGGCATTTAAGAATATATATGGAAAGTCACCGTGCGAAATTTAGTCCAGAAAATTCCACTTACACAAAATAGTGCTTTAAAGCCCCATGTCATGCTATAACTTCTAATTGATATTCTTGGATTCCTGAATACCAGGTAATTTTCTGTCTTCTTAAATCTGCCTCCACCCCTGCGGGTGTTCTGTAAGTCTTTTTATGCCTGAAAATACTCTCAACTTCAAGATCTCCAAATCCAAAATTATACTTTCTGATGATAAACCTGTCTTCATATTATAATTGCCACATTTCTTAACATCTATTGGCCTTCATCATTAGTTTATCACCATTTGCCATTCTTTGACTGTGCACTGTTTTGGTAACCCAACTCCACTTCTGACTTTCCTTGTCCTGAGTCAATGAGAAAAATAATGGTTAGTCATTTGAAAACATCTTTTTTTTTTTTTGACAATTTAAGAATACCACATTTCTATGACTTTCTGTCATTGCTGTCTAGCAAATCCTCACTTTTGAGTTTTTCTCACTTTCATTTCTGTTTCTGTTCTTAGATAAGTACAATGCTGCAAAACCACACTTATTAGAGCCAGTAAGTGGGTGGTAATGTAATTGAATGTCTAAATTTGAACCACTTTTTATTTTTGAAAATGTAAAAGGATACTATAAAACTGGTGTAAATCAGCCCTGTCTCAGAGAAACCAGGATAGATTATCATCCTAATATCGTCCTGAATATATAAAAGACAAATTTACAAGGAAAAAACAACCCCATCAAAAAGTGGGCAAAGGATATGAACAGACATTTCTCAAAAGGAGACATTCATACAGCCAACAGACACATGAAAAAATGCTCATCATCACTGGGCATCGGAGAAATGCAAATCAAAACCACAATGAGATACCATCTCACACCAGTTACAATGGCATTTGTTAAAAAGTCAGCAAACAACAGGTGCTGAAGAGGATGTGGAGAAATAGGAACACTTTTACACTGTTGGTGGGATTGTAAACTGGTTCAATCATTGTAGAAAATAGTATGGCGATTCCTCAAGGATCTAGAACTGGAAATACCATTTGACCCAGCCATCCCATTACTGGGTATATACCCAAAGGATTATAAATCATGCTGCTCTAAAGACACATGCATACATATGTTTATTGCGGCACTATTCACAATAGCAAAGACTTGGAATCAACCCAAATGTCCATCAGTGACAGACTGGATTAAGAAAATGTGGCACGTATACACCATGGAATACTATGCAGCCATAAAAAAGGATGAGTTTGTGTCCTTTGTAGGGACATGGATGCAGCTGGAAACCATCATTCTCAGCAAACTGTCGCAAGAACACAAAAGCAAACACTGCATGTTCTCACTCATAGGTGGGAATTGATCAATGAGATCACTTGGACATAGGAAGGGGAACATTACACATTGGGGCCTATGATGGGGAGCGGGGAGCGGGGAGGGATTGCATTGGGAGTTATCCCTGATGTAAATGACGAGTTGATGGGTGCTGACGAGTTGATGGGCGCAGCACACCAACATCGCACAAGTGTACATATGTAATAAACCTGCACGTTGTGCCCATGTACCCTAGAACTTGAAGTATAATTAAAGAAGTAAAATAGCAAAAAAAATATATATATATATATAAAAGATATTTTCCCAACTCATTGATATCATCTAAGAATTTATCCTTGGTTTTATATACATCTGTCCACGTTGGGCTTGCTTATCCATAATGATAGATTCAGGTATTTCTTGTCACGTCCTCATCCCTTTCTTTTATTTTCTTTCTTTTTTTCTTTCTTTTTTTTTTTTCTTTTTTTTTTTTCTTTTTTTGAGACAGAGTCTCACTCTGTTGCCCAGGCTGGAGTGCAGTGGCATGATCTTGGCTCACTGCAAGCTCCACCTCCCAGGTTCATGCCATTCTCCTGCCTCAGCCTCCCAAGTAGCTGGGATTACAGGTGCCTGCCACCAGCCTGGCTAATTTTTTGTATTTTTAGTAGAGATGGGGTTTCACCGTGTTAGCTAGGATGGTCTTGATCTCCTGACCTCAGGATCCGCTCACCTAAGTCTCCCAAAGTGCTGGGATTTTACAGGCGTGAGCCACCGTGCCCAGCCCACGTCCTCATCCCTTTCTATGGATGTGCTGGTTGAGATATATATATGTATACATTAATACAGATAAGCATATATAATTGTATATGATTATGTATTGTCCTATAATTAAAATATGATTATATGTCATTGATTATATATGATTATATACATGATCAACTATATGTTATATATAATCAACTATATATGATTATATATGATCGATTATATATGATTATGATTATAATCGATTATATGATTTTATATACATAATTTTATATATACATATATAACAAATTTTGTAATGAAGATATAATGTTAGAAAGTGAAAAACTAAATTTACTTTGGGATTGAGCTTACAAATTTTACTATTTCAGTTTTTAAAGTGACTATATTTTCTTATTCATGCTTAGTTGTGAAACCTTGGATTAATCTTAAAAATTCTTCCTTTCAGTGTCTCCACATAAAATTAGCCATCAAGTCTGTAAATTTTTCTTCCACCGTATTCCTCAAACTACTACCCAGTTATGCATTATTAATAATACTGTATCAGTTAGTCCTGAACGGTACTTCTGCCAGATTAATCTTCTTGAAGCCTGCCTCCAATCATTTCAAGCCGTTGAACTATGTAAGAACCTTTATATAGTGTCTTCTTTTGGAATCTGACTGAAGTACATCCTCCTTAGCTTTGTATCTATGGCTTTCCTTTCTCTGGCCCCAAGATGTACTCTCCATTGCTTTCTCTGCCAATATTCGAAAATAGAAATCTGATACATCAGTGAGATCAGATGCTATGTTCATTTTGTTCCATCCTCCAGGGACCTTCCCTGTTGAAATTCCACATTCTTAATGACTATCGTAGTCAATCTCTTCCATGAGAAATGGTTTACTATCTTATCGGATATAAAACCTCCTTTCTTTAATTCCCAATAGCACTCTGTTTAGTTATTTTATTCTGTCTCATAAGCATTATTTGTGTACCTGTTTTATCCTTCTCATGAACTGCTATTTTCTAAAGGATCTGACAGGTTTGAACACTGGAACATCATGGTTACTAATATCAGACAATCATTAATTACTGTTAAAATTACTTTACACATGTGACTGAATATTTTAGAGTTATTTGTATGACTAATGTAAAAATATTACTAGATTTCTCTGCAAACAAAGCTCTTTCCAGCAGTCAGGTAGCAAGCATCAATATACAAAATAAAAGTTGAACTGACTGATGCATGAAGAAAGTAAAGGCTTTACTCATGGGCAAATCCCAGTCCCTGGTAGAGCTGGAAGAAGACACAGTCCTTTAAATTCTCTTTTCCTGTTCATTTTAAATAGAGCCCTCTATATGCATGCAAAGTGCTGCAGTCATTAATTAAGTAGATTCAATCTCTCATTTTCCTTAAATCATCACTGATTTGAGCTCACTGTTTTCTCAATTTAGGCCTAAGAAAGTTATGGCCAGATATTCATTCTCCAATTAACCTAAAAGTGAACTATATTTCATTGCTTGTAGGATGGTATGGGAAATCTGAGAGTCACCAAGAAGGGAATCCGACTTGAAGGTATATCTGAGTTTCTACTTCCATTGTATGTGAAAGAAATTCATTCTCGAAAGGTATGTGATCCTGGCTTTGGTTTACTCTAAAAGATAATTTAGAGGTTATGTTTTAGCTTGAAATAGCAGGATAGAATCCCCTTATCTCTTCAGCGTGTGTTTAGCTTCCTTAAGCTAAACACCTATGTTTAGAAATCAAGTGGTAAAATAATTGAAAATCAGTGGAGGTTAGTTTCAACCCGACAAATGTTAGAGAACCATTTTGAACTAACCTGCAGTGTTCTTTTGCTGCTCTGTAAAATGTGCCTCTCTATTTTCACTGGAAATTAAAATATAAAGTTATAGTAAATCCAAAGGGGGCATTTGATATGTCTTGAATTTTTTTTTTCAAAAAGGCACTGATTTGAATTAATGATTTTAATTCAACATATTATATATCTCATCAGTTTTAATAGACATGCATTTTCTAAAAGAAATGACAAAGAATTTTAATGTAGAAATTAAATTTATTTCTGGATGTACATTATGCAAAACAAGTGAGAATATTTATCCTTCAAATATGTGTGTTTTCACATGTGCTACCTGTGTTTTATCTCTTACAAGCATGCTAAAAATTAATATTGTAGCTTAGATTTTGTTCATTTTGGCTTATGTACATTGCCTCTCAGAAGGTAGTAAATATCTTGGATATATCAAAAACTTACTAGAATTTTTCCTATCTCCTATTACATATCCCCCTGAACTATATGTATATTTGTGGAAATAAGTTTATTAAGATAGAAATAATGGGAACTGTGTTATATAAAAGTTGAGAAAAGGTTATACTTATTTCATAAATATGAAAGTCTATTTTAGGCTAAAATAATGTTTTAATATTTTAATCGATGTAGAAGATTAGCAAATAGGTTGCATAGTGAGCCATAATTTGAATAATTTGTATCAAAGTTATTTTTCCTTAAATATCAAAATGAAAACAGACCAAAAGATTGCTTTTCATAAAACACTTAATTAGGATAACTATATTAACTTCAAATTTCTTTTTTAAAATATGAAAACTGATACAGCTTCTGATATACTGTATTGACTCTACTCTGGTACTAGAAATTTTATTTTGATACTAATTTACTTTCCGGGTATCGGTCAGACAAGTAACACAGTAGACAGATTTATGAATACCTGACCTTACATCATTAAATGTTAAAAAAGTATTAAATTTAAAATAAAAAGTTTAGTTATTTTGCTTTATTTTATTTTTATGAAAAGGAAAAACAAAAAGCATGGTTACATATATTAGTGTCTTACTTTGATTGAAAGTCACCGTCTTTGACAGTTATTTACTGAGTTATTGTGTTTGACACTGTTAAATAATGCAGTATTTGAAGGAATTAAAACTTATACATGGAAATCAAGAAGCTGCTTAACATAGGAAGCAAGTGGGACTAAGCATGGGCCAAAACTTCTCTGAAAATGCCTCCTATTGATAAGTCCAGGGACAGGAGAAATGATTTATCTCTGAAGTCATTTAGGTTCATTTGTAGTGGCTACCTGGGGACAAAATTTAAATGATTGTGAAACCTTCTACGATCAGGCAGGTTGTAGAATTTATCTTCTCAGCCAGGACATTTCTGAGAATATAATGACAGGTGTCAAATTAAGTTTCTCCTGAGAAACAGGAATATGTGTGGATTCCACCTATGGACCATGGAGGATGGAGTCCACTAACATTATAGCATGAAAGTGTGAGGCGGGGCCACTTGCACTTCCTAATTTCCATCCCTGAGAAAGCTAAATCCATGTTCACAAGCATTTCCAAAACCTACTGTATTGACTGAAGAATATGTGCTCCCCTTCACACCCCAGCCCTGATGCTGGTCCTTCCTGTGTCTTCCTTCATTGTTGTTTGTCTCCCTGTAACTAGGAAGCATGGAAAAGGCAGGCACATTGGTAGCCAGACAGGAAATCTGGTGCAAGAACAGGAGTAGGAGCGGAATCATACACTTCTTGGAAAATTCTCTGCACGTACGCTTCAAAAATAAATATGTAAGAAATCTCCAGACTGCTTTCCACAGTGGCTGAACTACTTTATGAACCTAAAAGTTGGATAAATATTTAAAATAAAGAGGAAAATATATTTTATAAGCACCTCTCACATTATGATTCACTTGTCCATGAATGCCTTTTTACTTCTAGAAAGCCAGCCCCAATTTCTCTTAGCCTTAGTTGGCTCATCATTAAGTGAGTTTGGTACAAACTTATCAAAGTACTTAACTCATAGGTTAAGGCAGAACACAAACATTTCAGTAACGGAAGTAGAAATTAGGTTTTTAATTTTAAAAATTCTGTTATACGTTTCAATCTTTTCACACATTTTCATAGAGTCAACAATTTGATGATAAAATTCCAAAGTTCCTGTAGTTCTAAGGTAAGGAAATCTATTAGAAAATCTAAAAGACACTTTGGAAGATTTGATGAAGCTGAGAGAATAAAACCTGCTGGGTACAGGAATTTTGATTTCTGTGTGTGATTGTATATGTTTAGCCTCCGTTAATGCCACCCTGTTGCTGTCTTTAAATTTAGCCAGTATTCCCCTCTGACATACAGAATTTTCTTAAAGTTACTTTGCGGTCATGCAGGCATTTAGTCCTACACATGGGAAGATAATATAGAGATTTCTATTGGACAGAAAATGCAGTCACCTATAAATGCACATTTAGTCACCTAACCTAATCCACTATGGGCTGGACCAACTTTACAAGCTCCTCTCACCCTCTCCCCATCACTAAATATCTACAGATATTTAGATATCTAAGTTCTATTATTAGTCTTAGCAATTTATACCCTTTGTCATGCTTTTCAAAACTTAACCTTTTCTAAGTTGTCCAACAAAAATGTAAACAAAAAACATATCATAGTGTATCCAGGAAACATCTTAGAATTCAATGTATTTTTCAAAATTAACATTATTCTCAGGGAAGATTACTATAGAACATTTATAAAGTTAAATATATAATACTATTCAGAGAAGAACAATACAAAGCATGTGTAACTTGGGCTAGTTTATATAAATGGTAATGATTATAACATTCTGCATCTATTTTCAAGGCACTTGGTCCAACTTTAGGCCAAAACATTTAAAATATCAGGAATTTAGGACACCTAATCTTCAAGCTTTTTAAAAAACGTAATTGAAGTATGTTTCCCAAGGTTACACGAGTCCAGGGTAGTCATATGGTCAAATTACATGCATTTAACTGCTTCTAACCAGCAACATTTGCATCATGTAGTTCTTCGGAACCTCTTAGCTGAGACGAACTGAACAACCCTCTTGGATTGTTTGTTTCCTGTTCAAGGATTGTTAGTTGAGGTGGTATCTCAGCACTACCACTGATCCCAGCTTCCTACATGGCAGACTGGTAATGGTGACAGAGGATCTACTACCAGATAATTCAAATTCTAGTAACTCCACAGTTCAGCAAATAAGTCTTGAGTTCTCAGAACACCCGTTTTAGCAGAGGTGTGCAGAAGGCTCTGCTTTTCCCATCATGTCCATTTCACTGTGATGTTAACCCAGTTCTTGGTTCCATCCGTTTTGCACCTTGTGTGTTCAATTATTCTTTATAGAATTCAGACACAAAGCCATGGGGCCAGGCGAGCACAGCAAATGTCTTTTTACATGATTACATGACATGCTAATCTCCTTACCTCTCTCATTTAGGTATTGTGGCAAATCTCCTCTATTTAGATTTCTTTCTTTCATACAAACTAATTCATAAACATAGATATCTGAAGGCTTTCCTAATCATTTTATTATCATGGTTATCATTATCATATTAGATTTGTAATGCAGATAAAGTTTATGCTTTTGGTAATCACTTTAGTCAAGTTTTAAAGAAACACAAACCACTCCAAAGTCTTTACACTCAGGAAAAAAAAATTACTGTTAACATTTCATGAACATATCGCAACTATAAAATTATATATTTGCACAAATAAAAGAATAAATATAGATATGTAAAGGCTATTTGTAATTAATATATGTGATGTAATAGAAAAAAATAATAAATTAGAAATTGGCTGAACTTAAATATTTCTTTACCACAGAACTTTTTAAAGTAAAACTTGTCTTTATGGTTAAGAATAAAGGATTATAAATACCATTAAGAAGCTGAATGCATTAGCTCCGTGTTTTAATTTCAGACAGTTTTGTTAACTCCTTGCAGTGTAATTGGAGATGATTAGCCGCTCTCCAGTTTGTCCTCAGTTCTCTTCATTTCCAGTTTGTTGATAATTATATTACTTTAACTTTGTCACAATTCATAATATTTACATTCAGTTCTGCAACTTTAACTGCCTCGGGTCTTTGGTCTTGATTCTACATATAAATGGCTGCAGTTACACATCATCTCTAGTCTTCTTTATATTATGGATTTTCCATTTCTCAGTTCATTAGTCAAATCATTCCTTCCTTCCTTGTATTCTTAATTGGTTTTGTTTGCTAGTTTTGATTCATTTTATTTACCTGCATGGGGGATTTTCCGGTAAAAGCCAGAAAATTTGCTAGGCGGATTCTAAAAGAACTGTAACAGTGCTAGCTTGTTTTTTAATCCTTGAAATATTTCATGCTTCGGGTGTCTGACTGTTGCCTTTATTCTTTTCTGGGAGTGTTATTAATGGTTCATGCCTTCCTTGCCTCAGATTTGGGAACACACTTCTCTATTAAGTCCAAGCACTGAATATTGCCGTAAGAAATCCGAGCGCACCCTGGTATTTTTCTCCTTTTGATGACATGAATGTTCTGCTTGGATGCCTGCTATATTTTTGCCATTTCACTTTTTTCATTTCAGAGAAATTTTACCTATTTTGTCACTTAATAGCTTTTCAGTTTTGTGTGTTGGTTTCTTCTACTTCAGAGAAAGCAATCATTCTTATGTTAGGTCATCTTTGTTCCCCACAGCCATCATAATTTCATGAATAATTTTTAACTCTTTATATTTTTCCTCTAAATACAAGTAACTGTCATCTAGAGTTTTTCTACGATTCCATTCGTTTGTTTTTTTTCCAAATAAATTTTTCCCTCATGCTCTCTAATTCATATATGTTTTGTATAATAGTGAATCTCAGAATTTTCCCTTGGTCTACAATCTTCCTTTTATCTTATAATGATGTTTTACTGTCTATGAATTTGGTTTTATTAAAATTATATAATATTTAAGTTTAATGATTGAAGCACTTTTCTTACTTATTTTGATTATTCCTGATGAGTTACAGTTTGAGGTGGGGGGATACTGTCTAGCTCTTTTGTTTGTTTTGCTGGAGAGACTGTAGTTGGAAAGGGAAAGGCAGACTGTGACTGTTCTGTCTCTTCTGAGGTTTTGAGGGGTTTCTAAATGATTTGTGCCAACCAGACATGGATTTCAATTCCATGGTTCTTAGCTGCACTTTCTATCCTATAGAATACTTCCATGGTGTACACAGTGCTGAATACTTGGGAGATTTTTCTAGCACTCTCTATATACTATCTGCTTTTCCTCTATCCAGATTAATTTATTTGGGCTTGACTTTCATGAATATGTTTCTAGAGATATGGGTTAGGGTAGGGTAGGGATTCATGGTCTATGGTGCTATGAAATAATCTTTTTTTTTTTTTTTTTTTTTTTTTACTTTTGCTTTTTCTGTTTTATACCATAAACTTGTGTTATGAAATTGTTGGTTGTTTGAAAAAATTTAAAGAAGTCATTGTTAAAGAGTGAGGGAGATTTGTAAAAACCTTTCTGGAGTTTGATGTATTAGGTAGGATCCTTTCTTCCTCCATCTCTTTCTTTTCTTGCCCTTCTCCCTCTTCTTCCTGTTCCTCTCCTTTTCTCTTCCCCTCCTTCCTGCCCTTCCTCCCTCTTCTTCCTGTTCCTCTCCTTTTCTCTTCCCCTCCTTCCTGCCCTTCCTCCTTTCTTTCTTTCTTTTGAAAAACCAATAGTCCCTGATACCATAATTGGAGTAGTCATATTTTTTGTTACTAAATTGAAATACAACTTTCTTATACAGTGCCTTCTCAAGCATACACAGATTTATTTCCAGTAACTCTGTGCTGTTCTGTTGATATACTTGCAAGGAACCCAAAGTCTGGCTGTAAGAAGGTTTTTTTTTTTTTTTTCTAATTGGTAGAGTGAGTTCTTTGTTTTTGCTATTATTGAAAAGCTTTTGCCTATTGTGCATTTTCTCTTCAAAATAAACTTAATAATCAGTTGTCAAGTTTCATAAAAATTTCTGTTGGGAATTTAATTATGGTTATATTTAATTTTTAGAGAAGGACATCTTTGTGTTAGGTTGGTGCAAAAGCAATTGCAGTTTTTGCTATGATTTTTTTTATGGCAAAAATCACAGTTATTTTTGCACCAACCTGATAGTATTGAGTCTCCCTATTTAGGAACATGGCTCTTTTCTCATTTGTTTCTAAACCTCTTTTGTGGTGTTCAGAAACATTTCTTAACAATCTTCTCCTTATAAGCATTGCATATTTCCTGTTAGTCATTTAGCGTTTTTATTGCCTAAGTTAATAGATTTTCAATTCAGTTTTGTCATAGACCCCTGTGCTTGTGTGGAAAAGCTATTATTTGGGGTGTTGGGGTGTTGTATATGTAATCTGGCGATTTTCTTGAAATTTTATTATTTTTATTATATTTCAAAGTATTTCTATGGCTCATCTGACAGATAATGATTTTTAATAATAATAGCTAGCATTCAGCATACACTACAGCTCTGGAGTCCAATAACTTGTTTCAAATCTTGGCGCTTGTAACTTTAGTTAACCCCTGTTTGCCTTAGTTTTATCATCTGCAAGATGAAGTTCATAGTAGGGCCTAATATTCTAATGACTACACTGTTATAGTTATTAGACGAGATAAAAGCAGTATAACCCTACTGCAATGGCCAACTCAAGGAATATTATTTTTAATTATTTTTATTCCTAGCCAAACATTGCACTAAATGTTTTACATGTGTTAGCTCATTTAATCCTCACTATGTGATGAGCATTATTGTCAAGGAGAGTATGATTTGAATGTAGAGTCAAAGGAATTGATTTGCATATGGGATATTAAGAGGAAGAGAAAGTGTAACATGATATCAAGATTTTTTGGTCTGAGCAATTGCCACTAATCACTGCAAAGAAGAATTGGGAATGTAGGGGTGGGGGTTAAGTTAGGAGCACAGTTGTGGAACTATTAATTTTGTCTAATAGATGAGCATGCTGGTGGACATATGAGTCTAGATTTCTTGTTGGAAGTGCAGGGCGTGTGTGTGTGTGTGTGTGTGTGTGTGTGTGTGTATGTGTATGTAATAAATGAGATTGGACAGGAATACCAAGGAAGTAAGAATAGATGGGAAATATAAGATGTCTGTGGAATGAATTATTGGGCACTCTAATATTGAAGAGTTTGAGAAGAGGCGAAAGAGCCAATCACAGTCTAAGAGGAAAAGGCCAGTGAGATAGGTCAAAAACCAAAAGAATATGGTATCCTGGAAGCAGAGAGAAGAGAGATGAAAGTGTTTCCAGGTTGAAAGAGTGAAAAACAGCCTCTGATAGGTCAAGTAACATGGAGACTACAAATCCTTCCTTCTAGTATTAACTTGATTATACTTTAGTCAGGCATAAATGTTATCATATAAATTACAGTTTAGTCAGGTATATTATGTTTTTTCACATATTTGTAGATATCTATCAAGATGATTTTTAATCATTTTTGTTATTTAATATATTGAGTAAATGACATGAAAAGATATGCAAATGGTGATGTATCTTTTATTATTGGGATGAACTTTTCTTGTTCATGAGGTAGCAGTTTTAATAAACTGTTGAATTAAGTTTACTAATACTTTACCGTGAATTATTGCATATACTCAGTTTTAGTTTTTTTCTCTTTTTTTTTTCTTACTTTTCCCTTAATATTTCATTAAATCCAGTCATTGAGAGACTTTAATTTTGGTCCTATACTTTACATCAATTTTAGTAAGACAGGATTACTTGTCCTTAAAGGTATGATTTAATTCCACCATGAAATTGCCTAGTCATGGAGACTCTTCTGAGGCAAAATATTTGACTAAGTTTCTATTTTTTTATATGAAAACTGTTCTCTAATATTCTACATCAACAGAACTCGCTTTTATTACATTTTATTTTCATACAAAATTTTCTCTTTACACAGACATATCATTTAATACCTAATGTTGCCTTTTTGTGTTTTTCGTTTTTTTATTTAAACATTCGGAGCAGTCAATTGTCTTCCTACTATATATTTTTTTTACTTAAAAACAATCTTAGTTTTAATCAATTAAATATTTTTATATTTTTTAAATTCCTTTTTCTACATTTCTTGTTTATATTTACTTATTGTCATTTTTCTGATTTATCAAATTTAATGTTTGACTCTTCTGTTTTCAATACTTTCTGTTTCAAGTAAATCTGCCTTAGGCCCGGAAGTTCATATCAACTGTTTAGGCCACATCTCATGTGTCTAATAATATACTCTGACTTTTTTTATTTATAAGTAAGTCCTAATATTTACTTTGATTTTCTTCTTATTCAAAAGTGGGTCTAAAAGGAAGTTAACTATTAAATTGTGCATGAGTTAACTTTACTTTGGCTGTTTTGTTATCCTTATCCCCTTGTATCATACACAGCTTCCATTTGCTTTATAATCTTTAGAGTTTTAAATTTTTAGTTTGCTATTTCACTATAGTGCTGACCTAGAAATAACCCAGGGGACATGTCTCTTTTGGTTACCAAATTATTACCCAGCCGATAACCTATAGCAAGGCAATCAAAAACAAATATGTGCTGTTGTTAATGATTTCTATATAACATAGTATGTTAAGATTTAATTGGATTTGAATTTGATTTCACAACAATCCTGTCACATGGACAATGTAGATCATTTTATTCCAATTTTGTAGATGAGTCACTGGAGACTTAGGAAGTATAAGTGATGTGTCCAAAGTTTCAGGACTCCAAGGTGAGCCAGAATTCAAACCTCAAGTCACTTCTTCGTCTATATACCTTATCTGCATAAAAGTAGATTCTACGTTGTGTGCCTGTAAATAGACTATTTTAATTAATCCATAGCAAATATTTACACTATTTCTGACAGCATTAGACATAATGGGACTTGAATGTTTGCAATTTTGATAACCTTAGCCTATTTCTGTTCCATTTTGCAAACATTTGCAAATAATTCATCTAAACCTCTTTCTAGGGGTTGCATGCATCCTGCTGGTTAAGAGACACCCAGTGGTGAACATAGAAAAGGTAGCACTCATTTGCATAATAAAATGCTTTTTAATATTTTTGGAGCCAGACGTCTTTAATTGGGTCCACTAAAAGCTGAGGAAAATATGTAAATACAAATATAAGTAAATTAAATCTTTATGCAAATTTATGTGGCTCAGATATGCCCTTGAACCAACCGATGTACCCACTGATGTAAACACTGAAATCATTCATATACCTACTGATTGTAGTTCAAATTCTTTTTAACATTATACTTTGCAATTTACAAAGCATTTTTATTCTTACGACTGTGTTTAATCCCTAATGCTAGACATAAGAAGATATCATCTTGTATATGGCAACTCACTGCCTCAAATCATGCAACCTAAAAGTCAATACTGTGACTTGAACGAGATCTTTCAATGCTGATTCGTTGCTTTTTAACAATTCACACTCTACAAAATATGTTTTTTACATATTCTTCAGGAAAAAAAAACTATATTTCGATTTATACCAGTTGAATGCTGAATTGCAACCTTAGAAGAAAGTATGCGATAGTTTCAGCACTTTGGACCAGGTTAGGAGTGGGGAAAAAAAATAATAATGCTACGGTAGAAGACCCTCATTAAAACTGGGAGACAGTTTGAAGTTCCTAAATAATATGTGTAGGCAAACTTGGTTGCAGAGGTGCAATATTCTTTGGACTTAAAAACAAACAAACAAACAAAAAAGCATGTTAGGGCAGGTTTAAAAGGAGTTCTTCTTACTGTATATTTTTTTCTAGAGATTACACCATTGTTTGTCACTGGTGAGGTCTCTCAGATACTACTGAAGCCTTACAAGAAATGAAGATTCCTTCATCACCTCAAATTTAATTGCCTTTATAAACAAATAGTTTAAGAATTACCTGTGTTTTTTTCTTTTTTTTTTTTTTTTTTTTTTTTTTAGTTCGTGTCTTTTATTAACTCATACAGTTACTTGTCTTCTGGCTTGTTGAAACAGTAAGTCAGACAACATTTGCCACAATAATGTCTGTCAAAGTGGCTTGCCATAAACACCCCAGCACCACATTCATCAGATGGGCACTCTCGACGAAGGCGACTAATTTTGCCATTCTCATCCACCTTATAATATTTCAGGACAGCCAGCTTAACCTTCTTTCTCTTGTGCTTATTCTTCTTGGGAGTGGTGTAAGACTTCTTCTTCCTTTTCTTAGCACCACCACGAAGTCTCAACACAAGATGAAGAGTAGACTCCTTTTGAATATTGTAGTCAGACAAAGTACGTCCATCTTCCAGTTGCTTGCCAGCAAAGATCAGTCTTTGCTGATCAGGAGGAATTCCTTCCTTATCCTGGATCTTGGCCTTTACATTTTCTATCGTATCCGAGGGTTCAACCTCGAGGGTGATGGTCTTCCCCGTAAGGGTTTTCACGAAAATCTGCATTTTTGTGGCGGCTCCACCGCAGATGGCGGATCGAAAAGACCTGTGTTTTTTTCATCTTTGTCTCCACCAACACACACACACACACACACACACACACACACACACACACACAGAGAGAGAGAGAGAGAGAGAGAGAGAGAGAGAGGATATAACCCTATGCTTTTGTCTTTTCCCAAGAAAGATGAGAGATGATGATACAGCAGACCTGGAACAAAAGGGAAGCACATATCTGCTCAGATTGCTATTCTGTAAAGTACCAGATTTGTGTGAATAACAACCTACTGCAGAGAATCTGTCACAGGGAAATATTAAGAAAAGGGTAACACTGAGATGCTAGCCAATATTACATATCTTTAAATTCCTTAAAATAATCTAATATAACAACGTCATTCATTGTTAAGAGTTTTCAGACCAGCCAGGCACAGACCAGCCAGGCGTGGTGGCCCATGCCTGTAATCCCAGAACTTTGGGAGGACAAGGAAGGTGGATCACTTGAGTTCAGGTGGATCACTTGAGGTCAGGTGTTTGAGACCAGTCTGGCCACCATGGCAAAGCCTTGTCGCTGCTAAAAATACAAAAATTAGCGGGGCATGGTGGCTTGCACCTGTAATCCTAGCTATTTGGGAGGAGGCTGAGGCATGAGAATCACTTGAACTCAGGAGGCAGAGGCTGCAGTGGGCTTAGATGGCACAACTGTGCTCCAGCCTGGGAGAGCGAGTCCCTGTCTTTAAAAAAAAAAAAAAAAAAAGAAAAAAATCATCCCTAGGGTAGCACACAAAATTATGTAACAGAAACCTTTTACTACATCTTGAATAACTCCTGCTACCAATTTTTAAGTACTATTTCAAGTATTAATTGCTGAAGGGCCTGGGACATATTCTTAACCAGTTCTAACAGCATTCCATAGGAAGTAAACATTAGCATACTCATCAGAATACTCTCACAGCTGTGAGAAAGCACTTGGCTCAAAGGAGTTGGGTAACTTATCTGAGTATCAGGAAAAAACGTCGTTGGGCAGGAATGCAACTCCAGGTCTGTCAGGCTTTGATCCTTATGTCCTTAACCACTGGGAAATTCCTACAACAGTGAAAGGAATCCGCAGTCTTCTCAGTAAGAAGCTGAAGGGAATGTCTATAGAATTCTATTATTATTCCTGTTCTGGGAAACATTCTTAACTTACTGTAAGAGTTTTCTTGAGATTTATGCTGTGTAGTTTTTCTTTAAATAGGTACTTAGGCTCTATAATTTTTTTGTTTGCATAAAGAAACATGGAACCATATCATATTGATGCCACTCTCCAGTGAATAGGAATTTTAAAGAAGTATCAGTGTTATTTCCCTTCCTCCTCTTCCTCCTGCTCTTCCTCCTCATCTTCTTTTTCTTCCTCCTTCTCTTCTTCCTCTTCCTCTTCCTCTTTCTATGGAGACAGAGTCTAGCTATGTTGTCCAGGCTAGAGTGCAGTGGCTATTCACAGGTGTGATTATCGCACACTGGAGTCTCGGGTTCCTGGCCTCAAGCAGCCTTCCTGACTCAGCTTTCCAAGTAGCTAGGATTACAAGCACCATCAATATTATTTCTTTTAATGAAGCCAAAAGAATTTGTTCTCCACTTAGTATATTCCTTCACTACCCCAAAATCACATATTTGCATGTATGTGGGCTGACTGCTGCTACACAGAATCCTGTAAGTCGTGATGAAGAGAAAGATTTACTAAAAAATTCCTTTTTTTTCCCCCAAAGCCCTAGGAGCAGACCACAAGAAATATATTAGCAATACTTACACTAGTTCAGTGTTTCTCAATCTTTTCTGAATATGAACCACAGTAAGAAACACATTTGTCACACTCTGAACATTTCGAATCTATTCTAGCCAAGTACGTCTATTCTAATTTAATTATATGCAGGTGCACATATATGTAGAAATAATTGTTGCAACTAACTAAATTGATTCCATGATCCTGTGATATGTTTGATCAACAGCTTGAAAAAACCATTGCCCCCTCTAATAGCTACTAAAATAACACATTCAATAAGTTTGTGGCAAGATATTTTGTCTCAGGTGTCACATATGTAATGGATTCTGCATTATAAAATATGAAACACTTTGTTTATTCCAAAGAATAAAGTAAAAAAGTGTAAATTCTATAGAGCAGCAATCTTATATTTTGATCACTTCATACAACACTGGCTCTTGTATATCAAATGCCCAGTGCAATTTTTAAACTTTTTATTACAGTGTATTTACATACAGAAAAAAGTACACATTTCAGTGAACATTTACTTTATTGGGTGAATGAATGATTCATATATTCAAAGAATATAAATTAAATATTTGAAAAAATACTTCTCCGTCACTTTAGACAAATAGAATGCTTTGCATATATAAGAGTTTACCTCATTATTCCTGATCTTTTATTCTTGTTTCAAAAGTGTTTACCAATATAAACAAGGGTGAATTAGATCCTAGAATGAAATTGTATTGTCTAAAAATAGTAGTTATATTCTTTCAATGGTTATGGTGACTACTTGCTCCAAAAAGATTTGAAGAGATCTAACTTTGAATTTTCTGGGCTTTATGACTTTATTATGTTCCTATCTGTGTAAATATAACTGACTCAGCACTCATATCCCCCTGTCAGTAGTATGCATCAAAAACAACACAAAATCGGGGACAGGACGATAGTACTTCAGTTGCAGAATGATACTGCTCTGTTTTTTATGACTATGGAATTATCGTGGTGCTTGATGAAGTTGCTTTTATCAGTTAAAGTTATTCTTCTTTAGAAGTCAAGTCTGGGATCTGAGCATGTGAACAATTAGTAATGACAATATTTTGACTTGAAATCCAGTCCTCTACACTAAATTACTGTTCATGAATCAACCGTGTATGTTTGTATATGGAAGAATTTGAATTGGGGTTTGAAGAATGATTGGACTGGAATTGAAAATCACTTGATATTTGTAGGAAAAGAAAAAATCATTTATAAAAGGCATCATTTGTCCAGGAAGCTGTGACTAGGTCAGTTTGGTTTGATTTCAGAAATCATATAAAACAAGAGTCTCAAACCCAGACAAACACACCCTGAAGTGTGTTCCAAGATTTTCCAGGGTTTACACAGACATGGATATTTTATCTGAAATTCTCAAGTTTCAAAGTCACCCTTTCTGAAATTTAATCTGCCCTGAGACTCTGAAGCTTGCTACTCCTGGTTTTTCCAACTTTTCTATTACCACCACATTTCCCTTATTTTAAAAACGTAGGCCGGGCGTGGTGGCTCACGCCTGTAATCCCAGCACTTTGGGAGGCTGAGGTGGGCGGATCATGAGGTCAAGAGATCGCGACCATCCTGGCCAACATGGTGAAACCCCGTCTCTACTAAAAATACAAAAAAAAAAAAAAAAAAAAAAAAAAAAAGCTGGGCGTGGTGACGGGCTCCTGTAATCCCAGCTACTTCGGAGGCTGAGGCAGCAGAATCGCGGGTGGATCACCTGAGGTCAGGAATTCAAGACCAACCTGACCAACATGGTGAAACCTTGTCTGTACTAAAAATGCAAAAATTAGCTGGGCATGGTGGTGTGCACCTGTAATCCCAGCCACTAGTGAGACTGAGGCAGGAGAATCCCTTGAACCCGGGAAGCAGAGGTTGCAGTGAGCCGAAGTCGGCCATTGCACTCCAGCCTGAGTAACAGAAGGAGACTCCGGCTCAAAAAACAGTACCAGACGCTGGGTATGAACTACTGAGGGGCAACATTCACATTCATCTATGCTACACATTCATGGTAAAATCTCTCTGACTCATTATTTTTTTTAAAAAAACTTAATTATGATAACACTAATACATCATTTGAATTGAACAACGCAAACATTTCTCTGATAAAACTGAGGCCGAGGCCGGGTGCGGTAGTTCACGCCTGTAATCCCAGCACTTTGGGAGGCCAAGGCAGGTGGATCACTTGAGATCAGGAGTTCAAGACCAGCCTGATCAACATGGTAAACCCCATCTCTACTAAAAATACAAAATTAGGGCGTGGTGGCACTCTCCTGTAATCCCAGCTACTCTGGATGCTGAGGCAGGAGAATTGCTTGAAGCCAGGAGTCAGAGGTTGCAGTGAGCCGAGATCACACCATTGCACTCCAGCCTGGGCAACAAGAGTGAAACTCTGTCTAAAACCAAACAAACAAACAAAAAAAGAGGCCGGTTTTACTGATGATTGAGGTGGTGATAAGGAGGACATGTTCTATCATTAGGATAAGCTGAATCTAGAGCTCCATATCCTTGAAGTATTTCACAAAATGCATTTTAAATCTACACTTTATATTGTACCAGCATCAGACATTTTATTCCTTGCAACTATTATACTGTTGATATTAAAAATTTCAAATATCAGCTTTATAATATTCAAGATGCCATAGTTTTAAAAAGGATTTCATGGAATGTGCGAGCAAAAAAAAAATATATTTGGAGAATAAGGATATAAAGGAGTAGAGAAACATGAATTTGGAAAGCAGCTTAGGGCTTCAGGCATGCAGGGTTCAAAAGCTAAAGAATTTGGAATTCATCCTCAAGGTGCTGAAACTCTAAAGTGCCAATCAGCTTACACTTTGTTAGTGTACTGAATTTCAAATTAAGAAATGTATTTCTTTAGAAATATCAAACAGACATTTTATTTACTGAAGAAAGCACTTCATTCTTTCCCATTATTTTTGTTTATGGAGGTTTAATGTATTAGACCATCATTGTTTCTAATATTTTTGAGAAAGAATGTGTTAGAAATTTTATTAATGGCATGGTACCAAGGCACAAAGATATATAATTTGTTAAAAATAGAAACACTTGGTATCTTCATACTAAAAATCCATCCCTCTTATTTATTATAAATTAAGAGTACTTTTATTGTCTGGATGGATGTTTTATAATTTTCTTTAGATGTGGCATTATTTCTTAAGTAAAATCATAGAAAAACAAACAAAAGCAAGGTAAAGCCCAGGGGCAAGGAGGTCTTCCTTCTCTAATGGCAGGGGTTTGCAATGCCCTTGGTACCCTGCACTGTAGCTTGAAAACCCTGCCTTTGACCAATATCTCTCGATCATTCTATGCCTTTCTCATCGTACACTCAGTAGACTAATCAAAAGAAAATCCAGTAACAAATACTGCAGATAGTTCTCTATACACATTTTTTTACTATACATTTTTTCCTCACTGTAAAAGCTCATCATTTATTGTCATCATGACAATAAGGTTTATCATTTATTGTCATGATTTCACCTTTCCATGAGCTTTCATCATACTTTCCCTCTGATTTTCCTTTGGTTTGCATTAATAAAACAATTGAAAGATTTAGGTATCATCTCTTCTTGTAATGTTCTATCTGCCCAGCAATTGACATCTCCTTTGAATAAATAAGTAGTCTCCTATAAATAAGAACTTGCTTTGAAATAGCACATTTGTGACAAAATGAATAATCTTTATCCCTAATTTACTAAGATATATCAAGACTCTGGCAATATGAAGGACTAAGGAAAGAAAGAAAAATATATATTTGACATAGTTTTGGTTTCATAAATTTTATTCAGATGCTAAGAACACAATTTTTATTACAAGTGAACCCATAGGTTACCTTTGGTCACCTTGCCTTTTTAGAAACTTAAAAAATTGGTTGGGTGCCCTGACTCACACCTGTAATTCCATCACTTTGGGAGGCCAAGGCGAGAGAATTACTTGAGCCCAGGAGTTTGAAACCAGCTTGGGCAACATGACAACACCCTGTCTCTACAAAATAATAAAAAAATTGCCAGGAATGGTGGCATGTGGTGTAGTCCCAGCTATCACGTGGCTGAGGCAGGAGGATGGCTTGAGCCTAGAAGTTGAGGCTGCTGTGAACAAAGATCTGCACTCTAGCCTGGGTGACAAAGGGACACCCTGTTTCAAATAATAACAAGAAATTTAAAAAATTTAGCTTCAATCCTTGTTCTGTATTCTGTGGATGATCCAATTATGCCCATAAGATTTCTGTGGATTTCCAGGGGACTTAAGTCACCTCTAGCTACAATTTCCTATCTCAGCTGAATTCTTCTCTTTTCCCCGAATCATATGAAAGTTCTTTCCTTGGTCATGGCATCCACCCAAATATAGATATCTGTCATTTCCTTAATGTCTTCACCCCCTAAAAGGTACACACAGAACTGACTACCGTTTTAAGGAATTGGAGAGTTAAACTTTGGTATGCAAATAATTTGAAATGCAACATAGACAACTTACTCTTTAAAATTGTTTTACTACATTGCTGAATCACCCTTGCCATCTTGCCTATCGTCTTTTTTTTTTTGCCCTTGCTTTCACGATGAAAGCATCCTTTCATCTATATGTTTGTATATCTTTATATTTAAAAAGATGAAAGAATATCACCACTTTATTAATAAAAGTTATATCAGATAAAAAAACAAAACATGAGACAGATCACAAATTTTATGTAGACATTTCTGTGTCTTCAAAATTGTTATACCAAGTATCTATCATAGGACCAAAGTGTGATCCTGTTTAAGGCTGCAGTTTTAGTGCCCTGTCCCTCAGGGCCAAAGAAAATCCTGTGATGTGTTCTCTTTTCTTCTCAGTTACAGGTCCTTTCTTTTTTTTGCTAAAGAAAGGTTAGGTCAACCTACATTATTAAGGAAAGAAAAGGGGTTGAAAGAGGGAGAGAAAAACGGGAATGTACTGTAGTTATTTGCCAGGACCTGGAAAAGTGAATATGGACAGGAAAGGAATTACGAATTTATATTCTTTTCATCATTTTTCAGATATGCAAATAAAAGTTTTGAACTATTGAAATACACTTTGTGCAGCTGAACTGTTTCTTTGACCCTGGCACCACTCTGAAACTGAATTACATGGTCTAGTCTTGAACCAAGTTACGAAAGTATTAATTTTGAAATTTGAATGACTAGAAAATAAGGAAGTAAACAATAAAAGGAACAGTCAATTAAATGTCCTGTTTTTTCCTGTGTCTGATATTCACTACTTTATTCCCACAGATGCTCTTGTAAAGATCACTTAAGTAAAAGTTATTATAGCAGTATTTGCTCTTTTTTCGGATAAAATATTTGTTAAATTCATTTTCTCTAACTTTTTCTTATTTCTTGAAAATTAAGAAATTTCTTATTTCTTCAGTTTATCTTAGGTATAATTAATGGCTGTCTGCTATTTCATTTCTTGCTGAGAACTATTTGAAGTGAATTATTTAAACAAGCTGGTATAAAGTATCATTTTCTTTCTGCTTTTTATCCTCTAGTACTTGTGGAGGACAAAAAGTGATGTATTAATGCATGTTTATTTTTCTTTTACTTTTCCATCCATTCCTTTTCTAAGTTTTACTGAATCTAATGCTGCAGTTTACCACATTTTTAATTTTGTCAGGGAGTAGGACAAAAGAAAGTGACCACAAATAATGCAAATGCCTGCAAATTAACAATGACACCTACTTTTTCTTCTTAATTCAGTCTCTATATAACACAATGTCATTTTTGCCTTCCTCGTGTATCTGTAGTTTGCCGTCAGCTTGTCATGTTTTGTTTCATGCAAGTTACCATATTTTGCCAGTGTTGGCGGTCTTCTTTTGGTCGTCAGAAATTAAACCAGGGAAGTAGAATCAAAATACTCCTACCCATGCCAGGTAACAGAGTTTATCAAAGAGATAAACTGGAAAGTAATCCAATCTAGTAAAATGATTTTGCAGAGAAATTAATTACAGTATTTCCCAGTGCTTTGTATTTTATTTGGAATAATGTGAAATTGGCTAAATAGTTAATCAAACACCTAATCTCATATGTTATTTCAAAATTAATGAGTATTATGGACAGCTACATAACTTCTAATGGGAAGTATATAAAATATTATTTTTGATTAAGTACTGTATGTCCATCTATAATGTTATTGAATTTAATGCTTTGGTTTAATCATAGTGAGATTTGTAAACTATTTTTGTTGTCACGACAGTTACAAAAAATAGTTTAATTTTCTAAAAGTTATATGTAATGATGGATTCAGTTAGCTTTTGCTGGGAAAAAAAACCAAAAAAACAAACAAAAACAAAAACAAACAAAACAAAACAAAACAAAAAAAAACAACCTTTGCCCAAAACTTAATAGCTTCAAACCGTTTAGAAGCATTCATTTTCTCAATTTTGTTCAATAGGCAGTTTTCCTTGTTTACGCAGACTGACCTGGGGTTGGATAACCTAGAGTACCCTAACATATGTGTCTAAGTTGGTATGATGATTGAAATGGTACTCCATGTGGTCTCTCATCCAGTAGGAGGTTACTCCAGGCTTGAACATGTGATGGCAGAATGGTGCCCTACAGCAATAGAGAGCAAGTCCCAAAGTGAAAATATTTCTCAATCCTCTGCTTAGGGGCAAGTTTAGTAATGTCCAATAAACCAATGCAAGTTACAAGGTTGAATCCGGATTCAAGTGATAAGAAATTGATTCAACTTCCTGACTGGAGGAATAGTAAAATCACTTTGCAAAGGGAAATACAGCGATGGGAAAAATTTGCAAACTACCACAAAGGCTATAATTATTTCTTGTCTTAATAATTTTATAGCTCTTCTTTATTTTGTAGTTTACTAATAACGCTTAATCTGAAAGACTGAACTATGATTGTATACATTTGTTTTTAAAGGGGTGAACATTTGTTAAACTTAATAAGATTAATTTTATTTTTTAAATTCAAAATCAGATAAAATTTCTAGATTTTTGCTATTCCATGATTACAACAGAATTTTGGATGGCTTTTGAAGATACAGAAAACCTCATTGAGGTTATTGAAAAGTCCTGGTTTAGGGACATCGATGCCTTCCCGTAATTTTAAAATAAGCAATATAAGTATTAGAAATACTGCATGCTGTAGTCATATCAGAAGTGATTTCTGTGGCATTAATGTTAATTACAAGGCATCTGTCATGCTAACCATTTTTCATCCTTTTGAATTCATGTTTTGTTGTTCTTATGAGAATTATATTGGTAGATTAGTTGTTACATTGATTGTCCTATGAAGACTTAACATTTGACTTCATGTTATATTAAAATGAATATCATAAAATAAGATATGTGCCAAATCTATTTTGTCTACCATCTTTACACATTAAAACACCATAAGTTAGGCTATGTTGTTGTAATGCACTGTGTATGCTGTTTACATCGATACTCGATTCAATTGATATTAAGGATTTTCATGTAATCATCATAGTCTTATCTTCCCCAAATTGTCATTTATTCGTAATTTTCCTAGGTCTACAGACCTCTGAAACTTGATACTCTTTTATTTTCTACTTCAGGCAATGTCTTACTGCTGTAATGTAACCAATTATATCCATAATTAATGCGAAACTGGATGTGCTATTTCTGGAATTACCATTGAATGATTTCAGTTTTCATTGTATGCAGTTAAAATAGCCTTATAGTTTTCAAATGTAGCCACAGAGAATATTGACTAAATACTTTGATCCCTTTTTCAGGAAGTGAAATAAATTCCATGAATAATGCATTACCGTAGCTATGGCATGTAAAGCTATATAAACCTGAGAGAGATTTGTTTTATTTTTTCTATTATAAAAATACTTTCATTTTATTTTCATTCTCTTAAGAGACACTCTGTTGCCCAGACTGGAGTGCAGTGGTATGATCATGACTCACTATAGCCTTGACCCCTAGGCTGAAGTGATCCTTCAACCTCAGCCTCCTAAGTAGCTGGGTAAACAGGCATGTGCCACAATGCCTGGCTAATTTTTGTACATTTTGTAGAGACAAAGGCTTACTATATTGCCCAGGCTGGTCTCAAACTCATGGGCTCAAGCAATCCTTCTGCCTCAGCATCCCAAAGTGATGGTGTTACAGGTGTGCACCACCACATCTGGCCTTTTTAATGTTTAAAAATTTTCTTTAATTTTTTGTTTAGATGGTATTTACCATGTTGCCTAGACTGGTCTCGAAATCCTGGGCTCAAGCAATCCTCCTGCCTCAGCCTCCCAGAGTGCTGGAATTACAAATGGGAGCTACATTTGAAAATAGGAATGCTGAATCATTTATAGGTGGCCTTATGAAGTTATTATTCCTTTTTTCACAAATGTAAAGCCATTATTTAAAAATAGCAAACTGGCCGGGTGCGGTGGCTCACACCTGCAATCCTAGCACTTTGGGAGGCCAAGGCAGGTGGATCACTTGAGGTCAGGAGTTCGAGGCCAGCTTGGTCAACATGGTGAAACCCCAATAATATAGCTGGGCATGGCAGTGGGTGCCTATAATCCTAGCTACCCAGGAGGCTGAAACAGGAGAATGGCCTGATTCCAGGGAATGGAGGCTACAGTGAGATGAGATCATGCCACTTCACTCCAGCCTGGGTGACGATATATATCAATATACGTATGTATATAGATAGATATTTGATATTTTGATATCTCTATATAGGGAGAGATATTTTGCTACTTAATGAAATAGGCTATCTATAATTTTCACTAAAAACCAATAAGACACTGGTGTTTCTGGATGTCATCACTGAAGAATTAGGCTTCGCTGGAAGATTTTAGAGTCATTAGGCTGTAATATTTTGGACAAATAATTTTAGTTTGGCACTTGCAAGAATCCACTGACACATTGTTTACTGAAGCGATGTTTGGTTTTCTCTGCAAGTAGTTTGAGTTTATCCTAGGACTTCTAGTCTATGAACATCTAACTCTTGTGTGTCAGTATGTGTGTATAGTACAGGTTTTTAAAGATATCCATGTCCTTTGTAATATATGTAATTTATAATCTTGATATTTAATTTTTGTGGGATTGGTGAAAAGTTACATTTTATCTTTAAAGTAACCCTAACTTCCCATATTTGATAAATGCATGTAATTCATGTTCATTTCTTATAACTTTTATTTAAGGTTAACTATTTTCCCTTATATAATGTTTCCTATTATGCTTTCTCTGTTAGTTAATTTAAGATTGTGTTGAGATGCATTATTCCCTGTAGAAACTGCTTCTGACATGTTTGGAAATTTAATATAGGTTTATTTTCTTTTATATTTATGATATTTTATTTCACCAACTATCGCAGGTAAAAATGGGCATCCAATGTATCAGGAGGTTAATGGCCTTTGACATGAGTCTTGTAAGATGTCAGTCACGGCTGGCCGGGCGCTGTGGCCCACGCCTGTAATCCCAGCACTTTGGGAGGCCGAGGCGGGCGGATTACGAGTTCAGGAGTTCGAGACCATCCTGGCTAACACGGTGAAACCCCGTCTGCACTAAAAATACAAAAAAATTAGCTGGGCGCGGTGGCGGGCGCCTGTAGTCCCAGCCACTTGGGAAGCTGAGACAGGAGAATGGCGTGAACCCGGGAGGCAGAGCTTGCAGTGAGCTGAGATCGTGCCACTGCACTCCAGCCTGGGAGACAGAGAGAGACTCCGTCTCAAAAAAAAAAAAAAAAAAAAAAAAATGTCAGTCACACAGAAAGAAGCAGCATGCTAGACCAAGGGAGGCCCTGAGCAAGTGCTCATTGTAAGAAGCACGAATATGACAGAGGCTGGAAAGGAAGTTTGGGGTCATGTTAATTCTCTCAATGAAATTGTAAAGAAAATTTAGATATTGCTTACTGAGAAATAGCTCTTTTTCTGAGCATTAAAGTGCTGTCATCAGAGTTGTATTTAGGAATAGGATTTTGATAGTAATGTCGAGAATAAATATGAGATATGTGGAAGAAAATTTAGGGTCAGCGTTTCACTGTACTTCCTTATAAAATATAGTGTTAGTTTGGACAGATGAAGCTTGAATCCCAGTGAGGCATTTTGATAGAAGTATTCAGCAGGCCTTTGAAATATTAAATATCAGTAAGTCATAAAGCCAGAGGGGCAGATGAAGGAGCCAGCCAGCCACATGGGGAGAGAGTCAAAATTCTCTAAGTAAATGGCAATTGAGTGAAATCGGAGAGGGTGTAGGTCAGAACTTGGAAATGATGTTCTGGGAGGAGGAAGATGGCTTTAAGAAATGACCACCAGAGAAGTAGGAAAATTAAAGTATGAAACAAATAAATATAAAATTGATTCATTTATGTCTGTGATAGAAGTTTCTCTGAAAGAATCACAGGGCCAGTAAAATACACTTGATTTAATAAATAGAAAAAGTAAACCTATATAAGGGTGACCTGGATTAGTCAAGATTCCGTGTTCAATCAATTCAAGAGAAAATTTCAAATATCCAAACCAGTGTTTTTGCAGAAATGTTTAAATTTCATGTTAAAAGGTATATTATTTTGTCTTCCTTTTGGGAAAAGTTTTATAAAATGTCTTTTGATTGTTAAGAGGTGTATTTTTTTTTATTATTATACTTTAAGTTCTAGGGTACATGTGCATAACGTGCAGGTTTGTTACATAGTTATACTTGTGCCATGTTGGTGTGCTACACCCATCAACTCGTCAGCACCCATCAACTCGTCATTTACATCAGTTATAACTCCCAATGCAATCCCTCCCCCCTCCCCCCTCCCCCCTACCCATGATAGGCCCCGGTATGTGATGTTCCCCTTCCCGAGTCCAAGTGATCTCATTGTTTGAGAACATGCGGTGTTTGGTTTTCTGTTCTTGTGATAGTTTGCTAAGAATGATGGTTTCCAAGAGGTGTATTTGAATAAAAAAACTAATATAGCATAAAAGGTTCATCCCCCACATTTTGATTCAATTACAGTGATGCATGCACCTTTAAGTTGTAATCTTAGAGAAAGAGAAGACTTTTTAGGTCACAACGCATGTGAAAAAGTATTCTTTGTAAATCAGTGTAAAAAAGTTGACAGATATTTCTAAACAATTGGGGGAAAACATCAATGAACTGTAAATGAAAGGCATCCTTGGAAAAGAGGATTTGAAAATGTTCAAACAGCTACAAAATTATCTTTTTCATCTGAAAATATTTTCTTGATGCTTTGAGTTTAAAAATACCCGTTTTCTAAAAGAGATAGATAATAACACAATACTATAAAGTCATAACTTTAAAACTATGTGTGAAATACAGCATGCTAAGTAAAAATTAAAGTCAGTTTCGAGTTTCCATAAACTTGCAAGTTATTCTTCTCACTGTCTTTTCACTTTTTCTACCTTTTGTCAAATGGGTTTGGGCCATAAATATTACCTTGAGTGAATAGGGGTTTTAAATAAAATAAACTGATGGCAAGTAAAGTTATTCTATTAGAGAAACCATTAAAGACTGAGAAATATCTGTCACCCTAGATTTCATATGAAGTCAATTTGTAAGGTTGAAATTTTGTTCTCTTTGTAAAAGACTGCAATGAAATTTGGAGTGGTGTAATCTATAAAACAGCAAAATAAGACAAGGGTGAATCTGAGTGTAAAACAGGTAGCATGTTATAATTAACTCCAGTAAAGGGGTTAGGCTTTTCAACAATTGTTTTTGTGTGTGTATGTGTGTGTGTGTGTGATTTGAATCCCTACCGAGGTTGAAATTGTATTAAAACTCCCATAATCCTATACTTTTATCAGAAAACATGGATCACCTCCATGCAGAAGAGGAGAGTCTATAAAGAAAGACAGATATAGACTCTTAGCTTAAATAATACATAAAATGGGGAATCAGATACGTAAAACTCAACAACGAAGTTGTGTTAATACTAGTTAAACTAGATACATTGACCGAGCACATATGAGGCATCTAATAAATGGATGACAAGGATGAGAAGATAGGGATGATGATGATGATGATGATGGCGATGATGATTTTCTTGTATTTCTAAGTCGATTCTCACATCATAAGTGGGGGTGTGGAATCTTACATATACAAGCTTCCTGACTGTATCTTTTCTGGTTGGAGGCTGGCTGCATCTTCACTCTACCTCCGTCTTGAACATTATCTTCTAAATCTGCTCTTATTTAGCCACCTTTAAGATTCATCTGGTAAGGGGTTAATGTCCAGAATATATAAGGAACTCACACAACTCAATAGCAAGGAAACAAATAGCCTGATTAGAAAATGGGCAAAGGACGTGAATAGAAATTTCTCAAAAGAAGACATACGTATGACTAAGAGATAAATTTTAAAAATGATCACTAATCATCAGGGAAATGCAAAATTAAACCACATTATACTCTCATACAATCTCATACAATCACCGTTCTCATAACTTCCACCCAGTGATTACTTACTGTGAGGCACTCCCAAGTTTAAAACCTTTCCATACCTATGTCATGCTATTTAATCTTCATAACAAATACTATTAAAAAGTTATTTTTAGGCAACAAAATTAAAAAAAAAAAAGATGGCCTTAGTAACGTGGCCAAGATCATACAGTAAGTAGCATACCTGGGAATATGAACTATACTGTATTGACTTCAGAACCCAAGCTTTATTTTTCTCTTTGCTTACCTAAATTACTTCTTCCCTTCCTCATTCCCTTCCTCCCTCCCTCTCTTCCTCCCTTTCTCCCCCCATTTCTTCCTCACTGTCTCTCTTTCTTTGTTCTTTCCTTCCTCCTTCCCTCCCTTTATCCTTCCCTTTATGCCTGCCTGCCTGCCTGCCTGCCTTCCTTCCTTCCTTCCTTCCTTCCTTCCTCCCTTCCTTCCTGTATTTAGCTGTAGAATTTTGTTCTTTTTTAATTAAAATGTATATATATGTACAGTGAAATATACAACTTTGAAATGTAGTTGGTAAGTATACATTCTTTTAATTCACATCACAATCAAAATGTTGCTATTTCCTAAAGCCCATTTCGGCCAAGTCTCACCCTGCCAATAGCAATCCCAAGCAATCACTATTCAAACACTTTAGACTTCCAAAACCATAGGTCAATTTTGCCTACTCTTGGCCATTGTAAAAATGCAGTCATAGTGTATATTCTTGTGCTTTTTAATCTTAAAAAAAATTATTTTATTATCCATGTTTGATCATTCACCAATGCATTGCTTATTATTGATGAGTATTTTATTGTAAGAATATATCAAAATGTATTAATAAATAAAGATACTATATTATTTTACAAGCCTTTCTTCAGACATATAAATTCAGTACACTTGGGTGAATACATAGGAGATAAATTTGTTGGTCATAGAGTAGGCACAGTTTTAACTTTATAAGAAATGATCAGTTTTTTTAAGTGGTTGTATTTTTTAAAATACTACTAGTAGTGTATAAAGAGATCCCATGGCTCTACAACCTTGCCAACACTTAGTATTATTTGTCTCTTTAGCCTTTTAAATAAGTATGTGTGAGATTCCTTTGTGGTTTTCAGAGATATTCACATTTCCCTGATGGCAAATGATGTTCAGCACTCTTTTATATGCTTACTGGCCATTTATATATCTTTTCTTCTTAATTGCATTTTTAAATTTTGTTCATTATTATTGGGTTTTGTGTCTTTCCTACTGTAATTTGTAAGAATCATTAACATATTCTTGATACAAATCCTTTCTCAGATATATATGTTGTAAATATATGTAATGAGTCTACATTATGTCTATTCATTTACTTAATAATGTTTGTTTTTGAGCAGAGGTTTTAATAAAGTCCAATTTCATTTTTAACTTGTATAGACAGTGCTTTCTGTGTTCTGAGAAATCTTTGTAAATATTTTCTACCGTGTTTTCTCCTAGAAGCTTTATAGCTGTATCTTTTATGTAGAGGCCTATGAACCATTTCAAATTGGTTAATGTGCATGGTTTCAGGGTGATTGACATGTATTTTTCTATACTCTCCTCCATTTGTTTAAAAGACTTTTCTTTATCCATTGGATTGTTTTGGCCACTTTGTTGAAAATCGACTTATCTTACAAGTTGGAGTCTTTTTCTGGATTCCGTTCGATTGACCTATATGTCTTTCGTTAAACAATATAATTCTCTCTTGATAGTTGTAAATCCTTAAATCAAGTTTTACAGTTGATATTGAAATCAAGTAGTATAAGAGATCAAAATATTTTTTCAAGATTGTTTGAACTATTCTAGGTTCTTTTTAGTTCCATTTTAAAATGTTGATTTCTACAGAAACACACACACCCACACACACCAGTGAGAATTTGATCACGATTCCATTGACTCCATTGGTCAATTCATGGGAACATTAACATTTGTAACAGTATTTTGTCATCCAATACATTGACATATTTATGCATGTAATTAGGCTTCATTAATTTCTTTCAGATATATTTTATAATTTTTGATCAACAGATCCTGCATACATTTTTTGAAATTTGTTCTGAGTATTTAAATTTTTTCATATAATAATAAATGGTATTAAAATATTCTTTCTCATTTTTAGTTACCAATATATAGAAATATAATTGACTTTGGCATTCTGATGGTATATTCTATAGCACTGTTGAGTTCACTTTTGTTTCTAATTGTACTGTTGGAGATTATGTAAAAAATTTTCTGTAAATTATGTTGTCTACAAATGAAATCGTTTTTTCAATCTTAGTATTATGTATTTTTTTCTTCTTTACTCATGCTGGGTAAGGCCTGACTACAATATTGAATAGGAATGACAAGAGAAGATACCTTTATCTTACTTCCAATCTAAAAAGAAATTTTAGTCTTTTCTATTCATTATGATATTCATATCTACAGTACAATTTTCATAAGAATGTATCACTGTGAAGAAACTTCCTTATATAACTAGTGAACTGAAAGTAATTATCATGAATGTGTTTTAAATTTTGTCAAATTATCTTTCCATATCTATTAAAATAATCTTTTTGTTTGCTCATTTTCTCATCTGTAATATTATAAATTATATTAATTCACAATAAATGTTTAAATCATCCTACATTCCTGGGATAAATCCCCCTTGATCATGATAAATTTTTATTACTAAGATCGTATTGTTAATATTTGGTAAGAATATTTTGTAACTTCATTTTATTGTAAGACTTTTATGTAGTTGTATTATCACCATTCACTTTCCCTCCTAAAATGAGTGGCAAAGTCTTGTGTGTTTTTTTTTTTTTTTTCTCAAAGAGTTGGTCTAAAAGTTTGAAATAATTTCCCTACAAACCCACTTGTCCTTATACTTTTCATTATTGATAAGGTTTTAAATTATCACTTGAGCATTCTTCTCAGATATAGCTATTTAAATGGGTCAGATATAGCTACTTAGATGTTCTATTTCTTCTTATGTCAGTTTTGATATTTTTTATTTTTCAAGGAATTTTTCCATTTCACCTAATTTGATTCGTTTATGTACATGAAAGTCTTTATAATATCTCCTATTATTTATTTAATTTGATCTATATTATTGTCTCTGCTTTTATTCTAGAAAGGGATAATTTTGGTTTTCTCTTTTTTCTTCTGTGTTACTTTCTGTAGGATTTTTTATCAATTTTATTGATAATTCAAATAAGATACTTCTGTTTTTGACACTTTCCTCTATTTTTTAATTTTATCTTTCAGGAACTTATTTTAATTATTTATTTCTATAATATTTATCTTGCAATTTAATTTACTCCCTTTTTTACTATCTTCTTAGAAAACATTATTGTTTATAAATCTTTTTTTCTCTATTGAATACAATTTTAAGATCTATATTTCTCAGAGCCAACTGCGGTGGCTCACGCCTGTAATCCCAGCACTTTCGGAGGTTGAGGTGGGCGGATCACCTGAGGTCAGGAGTTTGAGAATACCTAGCTAACATGGTGAAACCCCGTTTCTACCAAAAATACAAAAAATTATCTGGGTGTGGTGGTATGAGTCTGTAATCCCAGCTACTCAGGAGGCTGAGGCAGGAGAATCGCTTGAACCTAGGAGGCAGAGGTTGCAGTGAGCCAAGATCAGGCCATTGCCCTCCAACTTGGGCAACAAGAGAGAAAATCTGTCTCAAAAAAAAAAAATTCAGTTGAAAATATTTTGTATTTTCCCTTGTAATTTATTTTATCTGTTTATAAGTATGTAATTAATGATACGCTTGGGCTTATATCTTTTGTTTTGATACATATTTTTAAATTTGTCTAATTTTTTTATTTGTTTGACCCCCTTTTATTACTTTAAATTAAGTAAGTAGCTTTAGTGACCTAATCTATTTCCTCTTTTAGGTTTTTAGCTATATTTATTTGATTTCTCTAGGAATTAGAATATGCAGCTTTAATGTACCCTAGTCTACCTTGAATTAACATTGTATGGGTCTGTATGTATTGTAAAAACCTTCCAATAGTAGAGTTTTACCCCTTTCTAAACTTCATATATTATTGCATACATTTTCTTTCTTATGTTGATTAAACCCACAAATTCTATTGCTTTTGTTTTAAGAAACTAATCGCTCTTAAAACCAACAAATGTAAAATATGATAAGTATTCATTCAAATATTTACTAAATCTGACATACTTTAATCCTTCATGTAAATCCAAACTTCCGTCTATTTCTCTTTGGACTAAAGAACTTTCCTCAATATTTCTTGTACTATACGCTGGCAACTCTCAGCTTTTGTCCTGGGTATGGATCATGGATTGCTGCTTCTCTGCATGTCTAGTAGTTTTTATTGTTTTCCATACATTCAGAATACTGTGATGTTAAGAGTCAGGATTTTATTGCCTTGCTTAAAGAGTGTTGGCTTTGGTTTGGGGAGGACATTAATCTCCTGCCAGATCAAATCTTCTTGAGTCTTAGATTGAAGCTTATTTAGGCCAAGCCTACAAGAAGTGTAACCCTAGACTTAATGTTTGGCTTTTCTGTGGTCTCAATTCTGAACTCTGAGTGTCCAGTGGAGTCTCTCTCCACCTTCTGGTCTGAACTTAAACTACCAGCAGCATCTAACTGTACCTCATAGTTCCCCAGTAGCTGTTCTCTGACAGCGTTTGTAGAGCACTGGTCCTGTGCATGTGCTGTTTTATCTTTGGCTACAGACCTAATTGGAGAGTTATGCAGAATTGCATGGCTCTTTCTCTGTGTAGTTCCCTCCTGTGCAGTACCTTACCGGCCGCACTCCAAATTCCAGCCACCTCAGCAACACCAGATTCTCTTCCATTCTGTGTATTGGTTGCTCTGTTTGGCCTTCACATTCTTACTCTGTCATTTGGAAAGTACCTCAGGCAGAAAACCTTAATAAAAGTGGAATTCACCCCATTAGTTTTCATTTTTCATATATCACATTTTGTGCTTTTTGTTGTCCATGACCAAAAATGTATGTTACCCTCAGTTATAGTTTATTTTACAGCAGATGGTTAAATCCTGCACTACTTACTCCATGAAAACTAGAAAATAGAGCCTAACTCCTTAACTAATATTTTAAAATTTCTTACTATATGAAATTAATCTACAGATTATTTTGAAAAGGAATGATTATGGGCAGATTCTTGAGTGTAAATTATACTCTGTATTGACATTGATATACCATTACTTTAATATATATGGCAAGTGACAATACCATGTCCAGAATATCATGTAAGCAGAATTATATAGTAGATAGCTTTTGAGACTGCCTACATTCAGTTAGTACAGTGCATTTTGAGATTCATTCATCTTGCATTTATCAGTACTCTTGTTCCCTTTCATAGGCGAATAACAACGCACTGCATGGATTGACTATAAAGAGTTTCCTATTCAATTCACCAACTAGAGAACATTTCTTTTGCATCTTTAGGCAATTACAAATAAAGCCGCTATAAACATTTACAGAAAAGTTTTTTATGGACATGGTTTTCATATTAATCGAACAAATACCTAGGATACAGACTGCTGGGTCACATAGGGGGTGTTTAATTTTCAAGAAACTGAAAAAATGTTTTTCAAATTATATCATTTTGCATTACCAAAATGATTGCCATTTTGCAATAGATGTATAAGAATCCTTGTTGCTACACATTCCTGTTAATACTTGGCCTTTACAGAATTGTTATTATTGACATTTTAAAAGGGCACTTAGTGGCAATGCACTGTAGTTTTAATTTGCATTTTCCCTATATCTAATAGTGATTTCATATGTTTATGTGGCATCTGTATATGTTTTAGATGATAGATGTCTTTGTTGGAATATTTTTCCCATTTATTACAATTGGGCTTTTGCTTTATTATTGAGTTTTGAGATTTGCCTACCTATTCTACATACAAGTCCTTTGTCTTATATGTGATTTTTCAATTATTCTTTTTTAAGGGATCAGCTGGACTTTTTATTTTCTTTTCAGTTTTCTTCAAGAATCAGAGCATCCCTAACAATCTTAAAGTTTAACAGTTTTTTCACATTCAATTTTATGGTTCATGATTTTGGTACTATATCTAAAAAAATTTTAAGACAAGATCACAGCAATATTTTTATATATTTTCTTCTAGAATGTTTCTAGTTTTAAGTTTCTGTCTTTCCTTGGAGGTACCTTTCTCTTCTTAAATTTTTTGGGTCGTTGCTTGCCTTGCAATAAAACTCTTAGATGGTCACAAGAAAATTTGTGATTTTGAGATTACCTGGGAGTTTTAGTAATGTTGTATCAGTGAGAATGACATATTTCTACCTTTCTCCCAAATGAAGCTCACAAATAAATATATTCCTACTGATATGATGACATTATCATTAAAAAAACTTCCAAATAAGTGGAGAGTTTTTAGCCTACATAATAATTTAACATATTTCTCAGAAATTCTACAATATCACAAAATTATTTGTAATGTGTGGTGGTTATAATAACTAGGATATATTATAATTGGCTACAGAAAAATGTCAATATGTGTTGATACATACACATCACCATCTAGAAAAGATAGTGTTCTAAATAATGAATAGAAAAGATAGTACTCTAAATATAGATTGTTGATCCAGTTTTTAGAGATATGTATGTCTAGACTTGATACTACTAAAATTGATGAAAAGATTTATTAAAATAAATATTTTAAGATTTGGCTCCTGAATGTAGCTGAATTGCACTTGTTTCTACCACTTTGATCTTCTAAAGATGACTGATAACAACGAGGATAATCTTTCTAACTCTTTGCTGAAAAGGGACGAAGTTGGAAAATGCTTAATTATAGTCCTCTTAGAAAAGAATTCTACATCTGAGATCAATAATTCCCCTGTAATTTAACATACTTTCATGAGAGCGTGAATTTCAGTAGTTAATTCACCTTATGCACCTTGTATTAACTAGTTAGGATATTTTATACATATTGGAGAATTTTTGAGATTACATTTTTTATTTAGAAATTGACCCATCCATTACACTACCTAGAAATTATTGACGTAAGTATCATACTGACAAATTTCATGTGGAGTTAAAAGTCTAAGTTACTGAATAAGATTCTGTGTAATGCTATATGTTAATGTGAAATCACTGGGTGTCTGGGTGGACATGAGACATTTAATTTGATCATTGGGATTTCATTATTTCCAAAGACTTGTCTTTGTGAAAACTGAAATATCTCTTCTCTGGAATTCTATTCTACTTTTATATGCAAATGAAAAGCAAAAAAAAATGATATTCATGTGTGGCAGACAGAGTCTGAGTAAAAGTTGAATAAATTTATTCTTACGTATATCACATCCATTGTCCACTGGGATTTTTCTGTCATCTACGTTAGGTATATGTTGCTAAATTATGATTTGTCACATATTCTTTTGATTTTTGTTTCTTTAAATGTCTTTCCTTAGACTCCATTTAAGCTTAAAAGGACATTTTTGGCTGTACTTTTTAGATCACTTCTGAAAAATTTGCAGGGTCACTATACATTTGGTTAATCACCGTATTTACTTTAACCCAGGAATGTGGATGAAACCATTCTGTTCTCCATCTGCTGAAACCTAAATAATCATGAAAAACTTAAGTTTTCTAGATGTTACACATCATTAACTGTACTAAACAATATCCTGAAACCTAAATAATTATGAAAAACTTAAAGTTTTCTAGATGTTATACATTATTAACTCTACTAAACATGTGCTTTGTGTACTACTGCTGGAAAATAATAGCAGTAATAATATACTAAAATTATATATAAAGAGAGAGTGATTGCTCTGTGTAACATAGCACATTGCTTTTTTACTTTTTCATGTAATCCTCAGAAGAGCCTGGTGATACTGGTGTAATTATTATTCCATTTTAGAATGGAATGAAGATGAAGAATTGAGGCCCCAAATTATAAAAGAACCTATCTAATGTCACATATCAAGAAAGTGGTAGGGCTAGAATTTGACCTTAGTGAGACAGTTTTAATACTCTCCAGCAACATGCACTACATTACTAGGCCATATTGTCATAGATATAGCATATAAACATTGAATATTTTCAGAGCTAACACAAATGAAGCAGCCTTTTCCATCATCAATAGCATGTCTCTTCATTCCCTGTCCTGTGCCTCATCTTCAGGGTATGTTGAATTCTTTGTTGATCTCTAGTTTACTGTTGGCTCTGGAGTTGATGTCACTGCATCTGTTGTGTCTTCTCCACTTCCTACTTTCTTAAATTTTACCTGAGGCATCGTTATATGTCATGGTAATTGGCTCAGGAGCTACATCCTTCAGCGGACTTTCCTATGTTGTTTTCACCAAGCGTTAATTGAGTAGCTACCCTCATGTCTGCCCCAGATTACTTTCTGCAAATCTCCATGACACTTGTATATGTACTATAATTGTTTGTTCATTTTCTTATTTGAAGAATGAAAAAATTAAAGCCATAGTCTGTAATTTAGCTCTTCCATCGGTATCTTAGTTGGTACTTGATAAGTATTAATTAATGATGGTTTGTAAAGTAAAACATTAAATTTAGATATCTACCTGTCACAGTCTTGAGCCCTGAAGCTTAAAGAAGCTTCCACCTATTACATTGCCCAGTAAAATGTGGTGCAGTATCTCTTAACCTAATGGAGAGAAGATTAGAAAAGCCAGTTATTATCTCCTTTCTTCTGACTGAACGTGTTATTAAAGTAGTTGGGGCTTTTAGACAGTAACTGATGATGTGAATTATAGAGTAAAATTTCTATTTTTGGTGAGTGGAAGAAGCCCAGAAAAGATAGAGTTAACTTGAATTTTCATGAGAAAATACCTTTGATAAATAATTCTCCTGTACCCAAGTTTTCTTTATTTTTTTTATTTTTATTTTTTGAATACCATCTTGTTTCTACTTTTTGTTGTTGTTTTTGTTGTTGTTGTTTTTTGGTGGGGGGGATTAGAGGGTTCTGACTTTCTTTTTTTATTATACATTAAGTTCTAGGGTACATGTGCACAATGTGCAGGTTTGTTATATATGTATGTATACATGTGCCATGTCAGTGTGCTGCACCCATTAACTCGTCGTTTACATTAGATATATCTCCTAATGCTATCTCTCCCCCCTACCCCTTCCCCACAATAGGACCCGGTGTGTGATGTTCCCCTTCCTGTGTCTAAGTGATCTCATTGTTCAATTCCCACCTATGAGTGAGAACATGCAGTGTTTGGTTTTCTGTTCTTGCGATACTTTGCTGAGAATGATGGATTCCAGCTGCATGCATGTCCTTACAAAGGACACGAACTCATCCCTTTTTATGGCTGCATAGTATTCCATGGTGTATATGTGCCACATTTTCTTAATCCAGTCTGTCACTGATGGACATTTGGGTTGATTCCAAGTCTTTGCTATTGTGAATATTGCCACAACAAACATACGTGTGCATGTGTCTTTATAGCAGCATGATTTATAGTCCTTTGGGTATATACCCAGTAATGGGATAGCTGGGTCATATGGTACTTCTAGTTCTAGATCCTTGCAGAATAGCCTCACCATCTTCTACAATGGTGAACTAGTTTACAATGCCACCAACAGTGTAAAAGTGTTCCTATTTCTCCACATCCTCTCCAGCACCTGTTGTTTCCTGACTTTTTAATGATCGCCATTCTAACTGGCGTGAGATGGTATCTCATTGTGGTTTTGATTTGCATTTCTCTGATGGCCAGTGATGATGAGCATTTTTTCATGTGTCTCTTGGCTGCATAAATGTCTTCTTTTGAGAAATGTCTATTCATATCCTTTGCCCACTTTTTGATGGGGTTGTTTGCTTTTTTCTTGTAAATTTGTTTGAGTTGTGTGTAGATTCTGGATATTAGCCCTTTGTCAGATGAGTAGATTGCAAAAATTTTCTCCCATTCTGTAGGTTGCCTGTTCACTCTGAGGGTAGTTTATTTTGTTGTGCAGAAGCTCTTTAGTTTAATTAGATCCCATTTGTCAATTTTGGCTTTGTTGCCATTGCTTTTGCTGTTTTAAACATGAAGTCCTTCCCAATGCCTATTTCCTGAATGGTATTGCCTAGGTTCACTTCTAGGGTTTTTATGGTTTAGGTCTAACATTTATGTCTTTAATCCATCTTGAGTTAATTTTTGTATAAGGTGTAGGGAAGGGATCCAGTTTTGCCTTCTACATACGACTAGTCAGTTTTCCCAGCACCATTTTTTAAATAGGGAATCCTTTACCCATTTCTTGTTTTTGTCAGTTTTGTCAAAGATGAGATTGTTGTAGATGTATGGTATTATTTCTGAGGGCTCTGTTCTGTTCCATTGGTCTATATCTCTGTTTTGTTACCAGTATCATGTTGTTTTGGTTACTGTAGCCTTGTAGTATAGTTTGAAGTCAGGTAGCATGATGCCTCCACCTTTGTCCTTGGAGACCTACAAAGAGACTTAGACTGCCACACAATAATAGTGGGAGGCTTTAACACCCCACTGTCAACATTAGACAGATCAACGAGACACAAAGTTAAAAAGGATATCCAGTAATTGAACTGAGCTCTGCACCAAGTGGACCTAATAGACATCTACAGAACTCTCCATCCCAAATCAACAGAATGTATATTCTTCTCAGCACCACATCACACTTATTCCAAAATTGACCACATAGTTGGAAGTAAAGCAATCCTCAGCAAATGTAAAAGAACAGAAATTATAACAAACTGTCCCTCAGACCACAGTGCAATCAAACTAGAACTCAGGATTAAGAAACTCACTCAGAACTGCTTGACTACATGGAAACTGAACAACCTGCTCCTGAATGACTACTGGGTACATAACAAAATGAAGGCAGAAATAAAGATGTTCTTTGAAACCAATGAGAAGAAAGATGCAACATACCGGAATCTCTGGGACACATTTAAAGCAGTGTGCAGGGGAAATTTATAGCACTGAATACCCACGAGAGAAAGCAGGAAAGATCTAAAATTGACACCCTAACATCACAATTAAAAGAACTAGAGAAGCAAGAGCAAACACATTCAAAAGGTTGCAGAAGGCAAGAAATAACTAAGATCAGATGAGAAATGAAGGAGACAGAGACACAAAAACCCTTCAAAAAATCAATGCATCTGGGAGCTGATTTTTTGAAAAAATCAACAAAATAGACCACTAGCAAGACTAATAAAGAAGAATCAAATAGACACAATAAAAAATGATCAAGGGGATATCACCACCCATCCCACAGAAATACAAACTACCATCAGAGAATACTATAAACGCCTCTACGCAAATAAACTAGAAAATGTAGAAGAAATGGATAAATTCCTGGACACGCACACCCTCCCAAGACTAAACCAGGAAGAAGCTGAATCCCTGAATAGACCAATAGCAGGCTCTGAAGTTGAGGCAATAATTAATTGCCTACCAATCAAAAGATGAACAGGACCATACGGATTTACAGCCAAATTCTACCAGAAGTACAAGGAGGAGCTGGTACCATTCCTTCTGAAACTTTTCCCATCAACAGAAAAAGAGGGAATCCTCCCTAACTCATTTTATGAGGCCAGCATCATCCTGATACTAAAGCCTGGCAGAGACACAACAAAAAAAGAGAATTTTAGACCAATATCCCTGATGAACATTGATGCAAAAATCCTCAATAAAATACTGGCAAACCAAATCCAGCTTCACATCAAAAAGCTTATCCACCATGATCAAGTGGGCTTCATCCCTGGGATGCAAGGCTGGTTCAACATATGCAAATCAATAAACATAATCCGGCATACAAACAGAACCAAAGACAAAAACCCAAGTTTTCTTTAAATCCTACAGAGAGGAATAGAAAAGTGTGCACACAAATGATCCTTTAACTCCACTGTAAGAAATATGTACCAAAGGAAAAAAATACATATATATATATATTTTATATTTTTTCCTGAAGAATAAGAACTTTTTATTTTTATCTTCTAAAATTTAAAATATATATAAATGTAATTTAGTTCTACAACAGCTATGACCCAGAATTCTGAAAACTATCTTGAAAGAGTATAGACAACTAACATTTTTCAATTTTAAGGATTACTTTAAAGCTAGAGTAATCAAGAGTATGGTACTAGCATAAAAGTGCAGAAATAAATTTAGCAATCTAGGGTCAAATGATTTTTTCTTTTTAAAAAAGTTATGAATGACACATAACCATAAATATTTGTGGACTACTATGTGACATTTTGATACATATATAAATCCTGTATTCACAAAGTCAAGGTAATTAGCATATCCATCACCTTAAAGAGTTATCATTTCTTTGCCATAAGAACATCTAAAAACCCCTCTTCTAGGTATTTTGAAATGTACAATACATTATTGTTAACTCTCTTTAACCTACTAGGCAATAGATACCTAGAACTTATTTCTCCTAACTGTAGCTTTGTGCCTATTTAATAATTTCTCACCATAGTCACCTCTTTCCCTGACTCTCCCCATTTTCTGTTAACTACTATTTTACTCTGTACTTTCATGATAAAAACCTTTTAGATTCCACATATGAGTGATATCTTTCTGTGCCTGGCTTATTTTACTTAATGTCCTCCAAGTTCATCCATGTTGTTATGAACAACAGGATTTCATTTTTTAATAGCTGAATAGTATTTCATTGTACATACTTACCATACTTTCTTTATCCGTTCATCCACTGATCGATTTTTAGGTTGATTCCCTATTTTAGTTGTGGGGAATAGTGTTGCAATATATGTAGGAGCGCAGATATCTCTTCAAAATACTGATTTCATTTCCTTTGGAAATATAGCCAGTAGTGGTATCACTGGATCATATGGTAGTTCTACTGGTAGCTCATTGTGTCTGGAATTGGTTCCTTCCAGTGGGTTCTTGGTCTCACTGAGTTCAAGAATGAAGCTGCAGACCCTCGTGGTGAGTGTTACAGTTCTTAAAGATGGTGTGCCCAGAGTTTGTTCCTTCAGATGTTCAGATGTGTCCAGAGTTTCTTCCTTCCGGTGGGTTCGTGGTCTTGCTGACTTTAGGAGTCAGCCCACAGACCTTCGCAGTGAGTGTTACAGCTCTTAAAAGATGGCGCGAGCACAGTTGTTTGTTCCTCCTGGTGAGTTTGTGGTCTCACTGACTTCAGGAATGAAGCTGCAGACCCTGTGGTGAGTGTTACAGCGCAAAAAGGTAGTGCAGACCCAAAGAGTGAGCAGCAGCAAGATTTATTGAGAACAGCAAAGAACTAAGCAAAGAACACAGCATGGAAGAGGACCCAAGCGGGTTACCACTGCTGGCTGGGGTGGTCAGCTTTCATTCCCTTTTTGGCCCCACCTACATCCTGCTGATTGGTCCTTTTTACAGAACACTCGCTGGTCCATTTTACAGAGTGCTGATTGGTCCGTTTTTACAGAGGGCAGACTGGTGCATTTACAAACCTTTAGCTAGACACAGAGCTCTGGTTGGTACCTTTTTACAGAGCCCTGACTGGTGTGTTTTCAAACCTTTAGCTAGACAGAAAAGTTCTCCAAGTCCCCACCCTACCCAGAAGCCCAGCCAGCTTCACCTCTCATTATGAGGGAACCTCCATACTGTTTTTCATAAGAGTTTTACATTTACTAATTTACATTCCCACCAGCAGTGTATGTGTTTGCTTTTCTCCACATTCTTATTGACATTGAGTATCTTTTGATTTTCACGTAACAGTCATTTGTACTTGAGCGAGGTGACATCTCATTGAAGTTTTTATTTGCATTTTTCTAATGATTAGTGATACTGAGCATTTTTTTTTCGTATTTGTTGGCCATTTGAATGTCTTGAGAAATGTCTATTCAGGTTTTTGGTCCATTTTTAAATGAGGTCATTATTTTGTTGTTGTTGGGTTTTTTGAGTTTCCTATATATTTGGATATTAGCCCCTTATAAGGTGTGCAGTTGTCAAATATATTCTTCTATTCTGTAGGTTTTCTCTTTGCTCTGTGGGTTGTTTGCTGTGCAGAAGCTTTTTAGTTTTTCTAATCCTGTTTGTCTATATTTTCTTTTGTTGCCTGTGTACTTCGGTTTCATACAAAAGATGCTTGCCTAGATCAGTGTTATGGAAATTACTTCCATATTTCCTTCTAGTAGTTTTGTAGTTTTGAGTCTTAAGTTTAAGGCTTTTATCCATTTTGAATTACTTTTATACGATAGGAGATAAGGTTCTAATTTTATTCTTAATATGATTTGGCTCTGTGTCACCACCCAAACCTCATCTCAAGTTGTAATCCCCATATGTAAAGGGAGGGACCTGGTAGGAGGAGATTGGATCATGGGGGCAGCTTCCTCCATGCTGTTCTTGTAATAATGCTTGAGTTCTCACGAGATCTGATGTTTTAAAAGTGTCTGGCAGTTCACCCCTCACTCTCTCTCTCCTGCCTTGTGAAGGAGGTGCCTGCTTTTCCTTCACGTTCTGCTGTGATTGTAAGTTTACTGAGGCCTCCCCAGCTATACAGAACTGTGAGTCAATTAAACGTCATTTTATTTCTTTTTTTTTTTTTTTAATAAATTATCCAGTCTCAGGTAGTTCATTATAGCAGTGTGGAAATGGACTAATACAATTCTTCTATGTATGTATATCCAGTTTTCCTAACACCATTTATTGAAGGAGTTGTCTTTTCCTCATTGTGTGCCCTTGACACCTTTGCCAATATCAGTTGGCTGTAGATGTGTGAATTTATTTCTGGGCTTTCTATACAAAGCTATAGTGATCAAAATAGCATGTTACTGGCATAAAAATAGACACATAGATCAGTGGTCCATTGACTTTTGACAAGAGCATAAGGATTATTCTATGGAAAAATAATAGTCTCTTCAACATAAAGGTGCAGGATAAGTGGATATTCACATGTAAAATGACTTTTGACCATTGCCTACGCTATATTCAACAATTTTCTTATAAAGGATCTAAGACCTAAGTATAAAAACTAATACTATAAAATTATTTGAAGAAAATATAGGGATATTACTTCATAACTTTGGATTTAACAGTGGTTTCATAGATAAAATATCAAAAGCATAAACAACAAAAGAAAAATAATAGATAAATTATACTTCCTCATAATTAAAAAATATTCATTATAGGACAGTATCAAGAAAGTAAAAAAAAAATTCTACTCTGAGAAAATATTCTCAATTAATATATCTGATAAAACTAATATCCAAAATACATAAAGAATCCCTATAATTAAAAACAAAAAGGCAACTCAATTACAAAATGAACAAATAACATGAATCGACATTTATCCAAAGAAGATATAAAAATAGATATCAAGCACATAAAGACATTCAATATTGTTAGCTATCAAGAAAACACAAATAGAAACCACAATGAGATATCATTGCAGTTCCCTGGAGTAACTGTGACACAAAAGACGTAAAATAACGAGTACTGGTGAAAATGTGGGGAATTTGAACACTCACACATTATTGGTTGAAATGTAAAATAGGACAGCCACCATGGCAAATATTTTCACAGTCATCCAAAAAATAAAAAGTAACATACAGCTTATCATTTCTACTCCTAACTTTACAGCCAAAGAGTTGGTAACAAGTGGTCAAACAAAAACTGGTACACAAATGGTCATAGCAGCACTATTTACATTGACCAAAATGTAGAAAAAACTAAAATGTTCATCAGTGGATGAATAAATAAAATATGGAAATCTAGATAATGGAGTATTATTAAGCTATAAAAAGATTGAAATACTGTTACATAATATGGTATTTCAACATGAATGAACCTTGAAAACATCATGTTAAGTGAAAGTCTGACCAAAAAGGTCATTTAGTATATAAGTCCATTTGTATGAAATATCCATTATAGTCAAAGCCATGGAGATGAAGGGCAGGTTAGAGGTTACCAGTGGCTGGGGGTAGGGAGACATGGGGAATGATGGATTAAAAGATACAAGACATCCTTTTGGAATGCTGAAGAATTTCTGGAACTTGATAGTAATAATGTTTGCAGAACATCGTTGATGTACTAACTGCCACTTAATTATACACTTTAAAATTATTCTTGGGTAAATTTTATGTTACAAGAGTTTCACCACAATAAAAAATTAAGCAGCTAATACAAAGCTAAATTAATTTAAGAGATTAATAATTAAATTTTAAAATACCCTGAAAAAGTAAAAATGTATTCCACACTCACATGCTGAGAAGTAAAAGATTTTCTCAATTATGTATCAATAGAGGTCTTGCGTCTTCAATTCTTATTCATGGATCAAAAGTCAATGGCTACACAGAAACTCACAGTATTTATCTCAAAGGATATTTCTCCTTTCCAAAGGACATACAAATTTACTTCTCGTATATAGTAGAGAAAAAAAAATTGCTAACAAACCAGAATTGCTGTTTTTCTTCACCAAGAAAGAATAAATCCTATAATCCCTCTAAAATATATCATCAAATTCTCAGACCATTAGGCTAAATTTGCAATTACTACAAATGAAGACTCAGCAAAAATAAAGCTTTTGGGCTACTTGGGAATCGCTGCCCAAACCAAGAGACCTGTTTCTGTTTAAATAGCCTGTAAAGTACACTGCTTAGTCAATGTAGCTTAATGAGATCTGACAGCTGAATCCAGCTGGGGATAATGGGGAAATCTGAAGAACTTTCCAAAATGTATTTAAAAAAATTGAAAACCTGACTCTCATACAGATATAAAAATGAACATGTCGAAGATTTATTATCTCATTAGTACTATAAATGTTTAGATGGCAATGCTAGTTCAAAGAACATTTTGTAAAACAGAGTTTTTAACACTGCACTAGTAAAGACATCTTGAAATAAGTTTGCTGAGTTAGAGACCAAACTCATTAATATCTTACAGGGCAATAAACTGTAACCCTTGGGGCCACTTTTTTTCTACTAGACAGAAATCAGTAATATAGTATGTATCTTTGTAGAGTCTAAGCACTTAATTATTATTAAACAGCCAAGTCAAATAGAGGGTTGTTATTTAAATAATTAACATTCAGCTTAAACTGATACATAACACCCAATATGACATTGAAAGAACCAACTTTTTGTCTTATTTCCTAGTTTAAATTTTTAAATATTATATGATTATATGCACATTGAAAAAATTAAATTAAATATATAATTAAAGACAATTGACAAACAGGAAATGATTTGTAACAACCAAAAAATTCATATGCTTTAAAAAATATTGTATATACTATTTGTCTCAAATGTTGTATACTTCTTATATAACAATTACTTCTGTATTTATAAGAAAGCATAAATACTCTATTAGAGAAATAGGAAGGTTTACAAAGAAATCACAGATAACCCTCAAATATGTGGCTGATATGCACAAGGAGGGGAAAAAACTAAACTCACTGGTGATCAAGAAAATGCTTATTTAAAGTATAATCACATACATTTGTTTACTTTTCAAATGAAATTTTTAGTGATAGCTTTCTCATTGTGATAATAGCAGCACTCACAAAGTACTAATGGGAATATAAATTGCTTCAATCTTTCTGGAAACAATTTTAAGTGTGTCTTAGCAGCTTTAAAAACGTTCAAAGACTACTGTGTAACAGATTTATTTCTGGAAATAGGTCCTAAAAATACAGTGAATAATTCAGTATTCTAAGAGTCAAACTTTGAAAATAACATACAATTAGGTAAATGTGATGTAATGTTAGTGCTTTCATTAAAAATAAAATGAAAAAATAATTTTTAATTGTGTGAGAAAATGATCATGATAAGTTAAAAAGAAATTCCATAATATCTGGTATGTTGTTAGATATAAACTACTGCTGTCATTTAAACTCGGGCACAACCTCAGAACCCTCTTCAACACACTTTAGAAAAGAGCTGTCGAACAGCTGGAGTTTTGTGAGAAGGGAACTTCTTTGTCCCAGCTGAGTTATCCATGTCATTTTAAATATACTCTGCACATATTCACTAATTAGAATTGTAATTGGAGGTCAGAGAATGAATGGTGAGTTCCTTTGTAACTATGCTAGTTGGACAAGGCTTAATGAAAAGTGATTTTTAAACTAGGTCTTAGCCAGATGTCTAAAATGTTAAATGGAAATACGATTAGAACAATATGCTATAGACAAGGCAACTTCAAGGAATTAGCAGGACACTTTGGTATCCCATAGATAGAATACCATGCAAGAAAGCAAAGGATTCATTATAGAAAGCTAGAAGACTTATGCATAAGTTTTAATGTGGGAAGCCAATTTGAGGACTGTAGAGAAAAATAAAAACAAAATAAATTGACTGCATTAGCATAAAGCCAAGCCTCAAATGCTAAATAGATAGTCCCTGTTAGTAATAATTTATCCTGATAATAAAACTTTCTTTTAGATAAAATAAACATACATTATTAGGTAAAACCAAAAACATACGCGTTTCCTAAAGTGAATGTTGTATTCTAATTTTAAGATGTCTCCATTTTTACATAAAATTGTCAGCAATGGTAGGAATTTCATATGTATCTAATACAAACCACTGAAGGTTGTAGTTTAAGCCTCTCTCCACTCTTTACTGATGTTGATAGAGATCCTGTGAGCTATTTATTTCTCGTACACTAAAAAATCACATATCTCAAAGTATTAAGTGTAGAGACATAGAAACTGCTTTCCCCTGGTTTCTGTAAAACTATCCACTATTCTTGGGATAGTCAGGGTTTCTTTGTTTCCTCTCTTATAAATATCAATTTCTCTAGTTCTGTTTTCTTTAATGACGAAAATTATTTCTTTTTACTTCCTACACATGAAAATCAAACACTTTAGGTAGGACCTATTTTTTCAGTAAATGCTGTGAATATATAACGTTTTACCTCAATAATTCAATGATACTCTTCTGTCTATGGTTCCTCAGAGATGGAAGAATACTAAGAAGCTTCAGATTTCTGGATCCAGTTCGAAAGGCTCAGGAGTTAGGCTGAGTGCATCAAAAAGACAGAGTAACTCTCCAATAATCTCTTGTTCTTAGAATGCCCCATTCCAATACAAGAAGGAAATAAGTCCCAAAAAACAGGTTGCTCCTCCTTTAAGAAATTGGGATTGTTTTTAATTTTGGAGGTTACAAGACTAAAACTAAGCTCTGAAGCCTCCAAAAGAATGAATGACACGTATATTTTATGTGGAAAAGCTGGAGATTTATTAGATTTTTAATAAAAAGCCTAGAAGGATCATGACCAAGGAACTGAATGAAACCAGGAAAAGTCAAGATTTAATAAGGCTGAATGTTAGCCTTATTAAAGGCAAAAATCAACCCTTAAAAGAATCAATGTAATAAGTCTCTAACTCTATCTATCCAATATAAAACAGGGAAAATTTGATGGAAGATATCAGCTGGAGGCACCTTTCATAGACTTTTATAGAAAATGCCCAACACAGAATTAAATAATGCTAGACATACAAAGTGGCAGGAATGCGTGATCAAAAATCAATAGAAAAGCAGACAACAGGAAAAAAAATACCGATGATCTCAGCATTAAACAGACATGATCTTTAATGAATATTCTATTAGTGAAAATAGTAAAAATGTTCACAACCATTTCAACAGTAACTTGGGACCAAATATGAACTCTAGTATTAAAAAAAATTCCAAATTAAGGAAAACACATTGATTGGTTTGAGCAGCAAGATGCAGAAAATAACAGGATCAATCTATAGATGAGACAAAGTGAAATAAAAAAGAAGATAGGCTTAAACTTAATATCAAAACTATTCAATGTAAATTGAATTAAAGCTCCAATTAGAAGACAAAGATTATCTGTATGAATAAAGGGAAACCCACCTACGTACAGAATACAAAGTTTAAATCTAAAGACATGGATAATTTGAAAACAAAAATGATAAACTAGATATATGTGTGCATCCACCAAATGTAGATTAGTATAGCTATATTAAAATCAGACGAGTCTACTTTTGGTGTGTTTGTGTGAGATAACGTCTCGCTCTGTCACCCAGGCTGGAATTCAGTGGTACGGCCAGAGCTGACTGCAGCCTCGACCTCCTGGGCTGAAGCCATCCTCCCATATCAGCCTCCTGAGTAGCTGAGATCAAGAGATGTGTACCACGACCCCTGACTAATTTTTTAAATTTTTGTAGCGGTGGGGTCCCACTGTATTGTCTAGGCTGGTCTCAAAATCTTAGGCCCAAGCCATCTGCCTGCCTTGGCATCCAAAGTGCTTGGATTGCAGGCACTGGCCACCAGGCTCAGCAGATGAGTCTAGTTTAGCATAAAATGATATCACTAGAAGTATGGAGAGACGTCTTATTGATACAATGGCCAATTCACAAGAAAGATGAAGAAATCTCAAATTGACATATGTCTGATAACACTTTATACAAAACAAAAGTTGAAAGAAAAGAAAGGAAATATCCAATAAGCAACAAAATAAGTTTTAAACAAGAACAAATTTTACAGAAGTTTCTTAGGTCAACTGAAATTTTTTTAATATAAACTAGTTTAATTCGGAGTCTGCCACTTGCTTTGTAAAGTAACAGTGGACATTGGTTGATGGCATTGCCTGTGGCTGCTGTTGTGCCATTGCAGTAGAGTAGTTATGATAGAGACCATATGGCCCAGAAATTCTAAAGTATTTATCTGGCCTTCTGCAGAAAAAGCTTGCTGACTCGAGTTAGTTCATTGTATCTCTGCAATGTTTAAAATCTTGAATTTGAGAATTATAACATGGTTATGTAAGAGAATATTGTTGTCTTTTTTGTAATAACCCACAAGGGTTTAACATGAGGTAATGTTGTACACTCCAAGTACTCTCAAATGGCTCATGAAAAGTAATTTTTATTTATATATGTGAAAAGAGTGTTGAGAAATTAGAAGGTAAGAATCGAGAGCACATATGGATAATGACATTTTTCTAAGTAGGAAATGATTATTTGTTGAACAAGAAATATTAGATATTCTCATCTCTTGAATTCTCCTACAGAGGACTTGTAGTAATATGCTGAGAAAGTGGCGACAGAGGAAAGTGAATGCAGAGTTTTAGAGAAGGGCTCAGAATTAATTGAGCAGAATGGGAATCATTTCCAGTAATTTTCGGCTGTGGGAAAAAGTGTAAAGAAATATGACCTAGATAGTCATTTAAGTTTGGTATTTTTTAATCTATATGGACAAGCGGAGAAGGAGAAAGCTGGTTAAAAGTATTTGAGGCCGGGCGCTGTGGCTCATGCCTGTAATCCTAGCACTTTGGGAGGCTGAGGCAGTGGATCACAAGGTCAGGAGATCAAGACCATTCTGGCTAATAGACGGGGTGAAACCCCGTCTCTACCAAAAATACAAAAAATTAGCCGGGCGCGGTGGCGGGTGCCTGTAGTCCCAGCTACTCAGGAGGCTGAGGCAGGAGAATGGTGTGAACCTGGGAGGTGGAGGTTGCAGTGAGCCGAGATCGCACCACTGCACTCCAGGCTGGGCGACAGAGCGAGGCTCTGTCTCAAAAAAAGAAAAAAAAGTATTTTAAAGAGACTGATTATAATGATTAGCTAGGAAAACAAATATTGAAAAGTAAAAAAAGAAATGTAGAGCCAGGAGAGATGATAGATGGGGAAAGAGGATGAAAGGATTGGAAGACCTAATATTTAAAATATTGCAGTAGGAGCACTTGAGGAAGTGAAATGGAAGGACCAGGCAACTGGAGAACAGAATACCGAATACAGAGTACAGAGACTTCAATTTCTGATTTTGAAGGTGGTCTCCTTTCTTATTTTAGCATGTGACCATAGAAGTTGGCTGAGGAAGAGTTGAGCAAACATAGTTTTAGGTGCGAGGTAAAATAAATGAGACACTAGGTGTTGAAAACACCAAGAATAGGGGTGCTGAGGAAGAGAGTGAGCTGGTTTTTGACATATTCATAAGCGTGTGTGTTTGTGCAAAGGAGGCACAGTGGGAAGGATGAAGAGATACCTATTGCCATAAATGAGATTAGGAAGACGATGGAATACATTGATGGTATAAGATTTTGTTTTTAAAGAAAGGAATGTTTAGCAGACAGAGAAATGGTAATGTGAGTGTGGAGTGAAGATTTATAATTTACCCCTGACTCTGAGAAACCAATGTTTCTGATAATTAATAGCCTTTAGGGAGGGATACAGGCAGATCAGTACTCTTAAGGATTAGTCTATTAAGGCAAAGAAGAAAGCAATATTCTGAATAATGTTTAGGTCATAAAAAGTTCTCTAATTTTTTTAAATAGTAGATATGCAGTCAACTTTTATTAAATTCCTTGTTTTGATAGTATGAAGAATATAGAGATACTAAGTTTATTTCTTTTAACTAGAGCCAACATGGTTTGATAACTGGTTGGATATAAACTAAGCTGAAATCATTTGGTTAAATCAATGTTGTAGAAGGAGGTTGGTGTTGTTCATTTAAATACAAAATGGAGTGTAGGAGAAATAAGAAAAATAATTATTGTTTGAGGCACATTGAGTTTTAGATACCAAAAAACAGTATGGTTCTGTGACAAACTTATGTCTCCAAGACACCCAGATACACATACACATATTTCTTGTAAGTGTATTTATATTTATTACAGTAAGATATAATATCACAGGCCCCTCTGTGTGTTTTGGATTGACACACATATTCCTTGTTGTTCTCTCAAATTAAATGTTTTAAATTCAGAAACAATGCCTTTTTGATGTATATTTGTATTAAGAGAATTTGACATGGTCATCTTATTTCCGTTTACATAGCATGTAAGTTCTTAGTTTAGATTTGATGGATCACTAAATGGTCTATAAATTTGAGACCCCAAACCCTTTAAAATTGCATGCAAAATGTGCATGTGTATTCAATTTGAATTTTTGGATGATGATACTTTTCATCTGATTCTCAAAGATCTATGATATAAAAAAGTTAAGAATCACTACCTTGGTGGATACAAATATTGCTTAAAATTAGAATGACATGGAAAATTGAGGATGGTAGTGGAAAATGGAATTAATAGTGATAGTTTTTGCTTTAGCTGTTTTTAATATGTATGAAGCACCTTGAGCTCATGCCTAGCACATAATCATGAAACAAATACTTACTAATATTATGTAAATTTATTTCATTTAATTAAAATAACTAATAAGGTGTATATTTCATGCCAGTTGTACAGAATAGAAACTAAGTCTCATATGTGGTCTACTTTAAATAAGTATCTTGAATTCATTCATTTTTTAAAAAATTCTACAGCTAGTGATCAATCTCAAGAATGTGACTGAAACATTTTTATTCCATTATGGTAATGCAAATCACCTAAGGTCTCAAATTTTATAGTTGTGATGAAGTATATAGATTAGCAGGGAAAACATTTTTCTCTGATCTCAAATGCCATCAACCTCATTTCCGGATGGATAGTGTTATCAAATTAGAAAAAACACTTTTATTCACCAGGTTGTTTGATGACCTTCTTGTTTCATATGTACTTTCTCCCTCTGTCTTGTTTTCAGTTCTTCTCAAGTATATAATATAGTAGGCTAGTAAAACTACCTTTCATATAAGTTCATTAAAAAAAAACAAAACAAAACACTATAGTTTAAAAGCACTGAAGAAAGGGTCAAGCTAATAGCAACAAAAGTATAAGAACGTAACTTCCTTGTTTGAAAGATGTTCAAAGTCAATTTTCCAAAAATTACTTTTCTCACAAGATAACCCATAGTAATACTAATCATTAGTACTGCCATTTCTTAGTATTTAGAAAGACAGTATATAAAATCTAAGTGCCATTAACACATCATCAGAGATTTCAGATTTAAGGGCTTAGGAACAATACCACTAAAACAAAGTCAAAGCAATATCTTCCTTGAGTCATATTTTATATGGATATAAGATTAATTATAAAATTGCATTTAACCAAGTCCTTTAAAAATTTATTAGTAGCAATATTTCTTCCTTTTAAAGAGTAGAATTTAGGAGTATTAGATAAAGGATTAAAAGCCTGCCTAGAGGTTATAAACACTTAATCATTCTGATTCTCTCTTACTCTGTTGTAATATATATTACATTAACTAAATTTATATTACTACTTGTATTTGAAAGTGTGAAATAGTATTATATTTTTCTCCTCTGTCATGTCAGAATGCACAGACCATTTATATTTATATGAATTCAAAGTAGAACAATCCTAGTTATCCATAGTGTTATGTCAATATAATTGACAGTGATGGAAGATTGTGTATATAGTCTTCTGCCTATATTGTAAAAATATATTTGACAATTTTTCCTCCTAATTCAAACTTAGTCCCATTTGAACAAAATTCGAAATTGTATGACTCAGAAAGAAATCTATATTTGGCTTCTACCATTCAAAAAGACAGTGACGAAATGAAAATGAATCTAGTAAAGCCCCTAAGCTGAGTAACTTTTCTATTTGGACCTGTCACATCTAGGCCAAGATCAAGATATTAGTGAACAAATAAGTTAAAGGATGAGTTTTCACAGGGGCCAGTTGTTAGTTTTCTCTAAGGACTAAATTAGAAAAATAAATAAATAGTGGAGCATGAAGCATGAGGATCCAGTTTATAAATAACAGAGTACTTTCTGAAAAATCAGTTGTTTCAATATCTAAATGATTGTTATTGAGACTGTGAATCTACTTTTTAGATGCCGGAATTGGCTTTCATGTATAGTCTATTTGAGATAATACACATGACTTTAACCTGCTCAAAGCTATGCAGTGAAAGAAGCTATATCCATCATTCTGGTATGTTAACATAGGTTACAGCCATGGATTCTTCACTTTTTTGTTGTCATTAATAAAGTATATCCACAAATTATTTTTATTGTGAAGAGATAATAGATATTTATGGAGTCATCCAATCCAAACTCCTGCCACTGTATGCTGGTTATCTTTATTAGAAGTTGGTTAGAAAAAAAGTGTAATCTAGGGAAAAAAAAGTAGTGTCCACTAAAGAGTTCAAAATGTGCACACCCGTTGTTGTGATAACCTGTAATTCAGTATATTTTAGCTTTTGAATAGCTGGCTATCGCTATCTGTAGTTGCATTGTTTTAATGCAGCATATATGAGCAATAAATCACTTTAATATTTGGCAAAGTTTGTAAATGCTGTGTTTTATGGATTTTTATCTAAATTCTCAAAGAAGACCAAAGATTAACACTTCTTTTCCTCTTTCTCCCCTTTCTCCCCTTACTCCTCAGGGACATAGTGAGGTTCTTAATAAAGTGTTAGCACATAGCTTTTATCTCAGGCTCTGATATCTAGGGAATTCAACCTAAGATGGTAATTAAGATTAAATTATATAGCAAGAGAAGCGTCACAGTATCTTCCTATTACATTATTTTATTTTGCAGAGAAGTTTCCCCATTAAATGCCTAGACTGGGAACAAGGACCACTTCTTTAACACATAAATTTATTCGGAGAGATACATGGCCTTGTAGGCATTTGTAAAAGCAATTCCCATGCATTCTGTGCGCTGACCATTTAAAACTACCTTGTCGATTATTAAACATATTTGTCATGTTTCTGTGCATGTTTTGAGTATATGACAAACATAAAGTCCAATACAGAGGTAGATCGTAGAGGAATATCAGCCTCTTTTTATGACGTCTTAATGAAGTGCTGCTACCATTATTAACCTAAGTGTTTGGTATGATACTTAGAAACATATTCAGTTAGATACTGGAAAGATTATATCAAATCAATGACAATTTCATTGGCAGAATATATACAGCTAGTTAAACAGCAATATAGAAAGTATATAAGCCTATGAAATGTTATATTTCATAATCTTTTATCTTCTTTTAATACTTTTTTTCAACGTGAAATGAGTTTCACTATAACTTTGAGTAGTTCGGGCAGGATAATCTTACAAACTCATCGTCTCACAACATGGTTTCTCTGAATACTTTTTCCATGGAGGTCACTTTGCTTGCTGTAATTTGACTAAATTATTTGGATGGCTCAGTAAGGAGAAGCAGATCACATGGATGCTGTGACTATACATGGTTTTAAAATAAATGAAAATAATAAATGCTATATAATACACAGACATATAGGAGAAAAAGGCACACAAATTTATTTATGTGCACATGGACATAGAGGTCTCACAAATATGACACTCAAAGAGGGGCCAGATGGCTGAAGCTTAAATACCTTATGAGGCATGGGGAGTGTGGGACTGTAGGCAATTTTATGAGGGTCATAAGTAATTATAAGGGAGAATGAATGAGCTAGGAAAACCAGGCAATAGTTTGTAAATGATTATTTTTGGAAATTCAATGGGACTGAAAAGTTATGGAAAGGTGAGAGTTGGAATTGCACTGTGAACAAAGGTAGTCTTATTAGGCAGATGAATTATCATAGGTGATGTCCTCATGCTGCCCTCAGAAGAGTAGATAAAAATTCTGTCTGGGCATGGTGATGACTTCTAGTCTCTCTCTCTCTCTCTCTCTCTCTCTCTCTCTCTCTCTCTCTTTCTTTCTCTCTCTCTCTCTCTAGTGGTTAATCTTTCCTGGTTATTTGCTTACATTCCTAAAGAGCGAAGTTTAAGACAATTGCCCTTCTTTGGGAAAGAAGTTTCCTTCCTCAGATAAGGAGATTCCAGAGAATTCCTCCCTGCATTTGGGGTTGTGAGTGGTGAAGAAACAAGAGAAAATTAGGAAGTTAGGCAATTTCTACATCTTTCCAATTCATTTTAATTTGAGGTGCTCAGCATGCCAGAATATCATACTTCAAGGTATCATTCTATATACCCCAATACTTGTATTGCTTTTTTCTTACCACTAGCTTACTAGCAATTTAATGACTTTTCCTTCATTGGCTTTGCAATTATTCATGTATTAATTGATTATAATAAAAAGATTACCCTTCAGTCACATTGAAAAGACAGATATGTAAAGAAATAATACAGAATGATGTATGTGTGAGGAGCACTATTGGTCTAGAAATAGCAGAAATGAGGAAGTGACTATTTCTGAGTAGAGTTGTAAAAATATAATTTGAACTGGAATTTGAAGTTCACCAGATAAAGAGGAAGGCATATTATGTAAAGGGGACAGGATTGCAAAAGTTGAAACTTATGAAAGAACATGACCCAATTATCAATCTCTTTATGGTTGAACATCATTGAACTTTATGAGGATAAAAGTGAAAAAAAGATAGAAAACAGTAATGGGGACATAGGCAGGTGTCATAGTGAAAAAGTCAGTTGTGTCATTCTGGGAAATTTAGACTCTATTTAATATGTGAGAGGAAACCAGAAATAGTTCTGTTACTGCTGAAGGGTGTCCAGGTTCTTGGCATGTCGAACAAAGAATTGGACAAAATGTCCAAAAAAGCGAAGAAGGAATGAAGAGGTGTATTGGAAATGAAAATACACTCCACAGTGTGGGAACGGGTCCGAGCATAGGGACCCAAGGGCCCTGTTATATAATTTATGGGGGTTTAAATATCCTCTAGAGGTTCCCGTTGGTTACTTGGTGTATACCCTATGTAAATGAAGAAGATGAAGTAAAGTTTCAAAGTCATTTACTCGGTGTCCACCCTATGGAGAGGATATTTCCTGTCATAGCTGAAGTGGGAATTGGCCTGTTCCCTGCCTCCAGACCCTATTTTCCTGCCACAGTTAAACAGAAGGCAGAGTGGTGGCATACAATTAAATGATCAAATTTGAATTTTTAGAATAATAGCCTCAGAGACAGTATAAAATACTAATTAGAAAGAAAAGAGAGTATAATAAGGAAATAGTTCAGGGTATTTTAGAACAGTCCAAGTGAGAAGTGAGCCCCTGAACCAAGCCAGTGGGTATAGAAAACATGGAGAGAACAGAGTGATAGAAAAGATGTAGAATTATTAACAGCTGATGTATTACTTGTTGTTGAAGCCATGGGAGAGAATTATAAATCAAGGGCTACTTAGATTTTTCTTTGCAGAGCACATGGCACAGGACAAAAATTAACAATCACTTCAGTCATGCAGTGAAACCCTGCTACTGAATACCTGCTCTGTTTCAATCACTTGTGTTTAGCAATGAGAATGCAAAAATGAATGCATAAGACTTCCAAGAAGCTGTGACATGATGATTCAGTGGAATCATTTGATCAGTTTCAATTGAGGCTCAAATAAATACACACCACATTTCAAAGTAAGATGTGAAACTGTCACATAGGACTTACAAAAGAAGCGTGAGAAACTTATTTCTACTACCTTCAATGCCCACCTAGACTAGGGATACACACGTAAAGGAATTTTACAGAATTTTTAGAGAGATAATTTCACATATGTGTCCCCTGCTGTGCCCCAAGGAAGAAGCATGTCCACCTCTAACACAGGAAAAGCATCAATGGTTTTAGTTGGAGAAGGTGATATATGTCCCCTGGGAATTGGAGGGCATAGTGGACCAGTGTTTGACTCAGCCTGAGAGATTTAAAAGGTTTTGACACATTGGTCTGGCTTTCATTCAAGGAGTTTAGCAGACAAAGGATACTGTGTTTACCCAGGATCTGTCTTCCATTTAAGCGGGCTGCCATTAGGGGTAAAGAGACTCCTACATGGGTGGACCCTTAGATTCCCGGGGGTATGAAACCAGCCTTCAGCCACCAGCAGCAATAGAAGGATTCTGTTGCACAAAAGCTCCTGCAGGGTAGGGACCTCCAGCAGTTGGCTATTGTCATCAGTGAATCAAGAGAAGCAGCATCCAGGAAAGAAGAAACAGAGTTACCTATAAGCATCTGCAGGCTGGTGTAGTGCTAACACTAGCTCAGGACAATATATGTGGGGTAAGAATACTCCCTTTCCTTTTATGTTTCCCCCAAACTCTGACACATCTGATATGGCAGAGAAGGAAAAGGAAGAGTAGAGCTGCTGAGTGATCAGAGAGAAAGGTAATTATGCCTCCCTTTGACACATGAAGACAGCTAATGTCAGCAGCCCCCAGCCAAGGGAAAGAGGGGGCAATTTGAAGCCTTTGGATTGTACATTAAATACATGAATTATTACAAAGATAACTTTCTATTTCCTGAAAATATGCTGAAAAGTCTTTGGGTTTTGGTCAGGTTTTATCAAAAGGGATAGGGAAGAAGTCATCCTACTGAGAGAACAGGCAATGAAGGAATTCCAACTTGAAGTCTCATTTAGGCTCATGGGTTTACCTTTGGTTTCCATACTGATTAGAAAACTTGCAGTTTGATGTTGGTTACTTAACCAAAATTTGACTGAGTCAGGAGACCTAGCTTTCAGCTCTGACCTGTATAACTACGGGCACATGTTTTCAACACCCTATGTTCTGTGTTCCTACCTGTATATTAAAGATTCAACTCACTGATCCGTGATGTCTGATGTTAAATTCTAAAATTCTGAATATTGAATGAATAATATTTCTTGGGTATATTTCACTTGTTTAAAAGATCATGAATGACCAAACCTAAGATAGGAATTGAGTTTGCCAAAAGTTTATGGAACAAATGAATGTAGGGCCACAATTTTTACTTTATATAATGCTTAGACTAGAGTATTATAATTATAATTATCACTTTTACTATGAGATCTACATTACGGTTTTAATAATTTTGATAGTAGTGATTTCTTATTTCAATGCCTGAGAAGCATGAATACAAAATTATAAGCAGTACATTTTTTGAAAAAAATGTATGGAGAAAGGGCATATTTGAGGTTGTCTAAATAAATGTTTAGGGAGCCTCCAAATGAACATCACTTACCATAAGCTTGTATCTGGAATACATTTTGAAGGAGATTATTATATATAATAACATGGTTAGGAAACTAAGTGAAGACTATATTAAATCCTTGGAGCACTAGAAAAAAAATAATATAGTGTTAGTCCACAGAGGTTTTCATTCTTTATAACCTAAACTGGTGTTCTGAAATCCAGTGCTATTTGGATTTGTCAAATGTTTCTTGTTAAAAATCCCATCTGAGATTAAAACCAACAACTTATACACAGCTTAGTAAGATGAAATATTTATGGACCAACTGTCTCCTTAATAACTGCAGAGTTAATCATAAATCTTAAGAGTGCTAAAAGATTGTCAGATGTGGGATTCACTTGAAATTTCTAGTGAACTCCACAAATGAGGTCAGAATATGCCTTCTATTATGTTCAATACTTGATTTTCTTCTGTCAAATATTTGGAATACAATTTACTTCATCACTGTTTGAAACAGCAAAAGCAACAGCAATAGCATAAGAAATACTGTACTCAAAACTCTAGTTTAATATATGCAAATGAAACTTCAAGGAAACAAGTGAATATTAAAGTATTAGAATACAATTAAGAGAGGATTTGAAAAAAAAAATGCCCTGAGGAATTTTACACTGAAGCCTATTTCTAACAAATGCCATCAGGAGGGAAGAAGACCATTTGTCTGAATTCGTGTTTGCTTGTTGGAAATTTGCAATTATGTTTGCTAAAAATAGTTCAAATTTACTTGTAAAACAACATAAACTTTTTTTACCTCTTTCAGACTTCTAAGATACTAGGGTGATGAAGTCTCTATGATTTGGAGCTGAGATAAAATATAAAATATTTTGTTATGCATCTCTCGAGAGGCTATTACCATGCTCATTAGTTTTTACACTTAGTAGCCAGGCCGCATTTGATATTGCCTGTTTTTTTTTTTCTTGATTGAGGTTGGATATTGAAAGACTTTACCCATCACAACATAGTAGTAATTTAAATGTATGTTATCCCAGACCTTTGGATTTTCTTATTAAAGATTTAAAATACAATATGCAAAAATTTATAAAACTTTAGGGTAGTAGAGGAGTGTAGTTAAACATTTTGCTTGATAATAATAAAAACCTCAATTTCAATGTCTCTGTGAGGATTGGGAAATCCACCAGAAGACTGGATGAGCACTACTTTATTTACAAGTTTAGGGAGTGTGAGGACTTGAATTGTTTGTCCATCTGGGGGATATATGTATGGGAGAAATGTGTGCCAGTAACAGTCATTCCAGAAAGAGAGAGTTTGCTCATATTTCAAAACTAGAGACATCTTGCTGAACAACAAAGGAAGGAAATATTAAGTCATTTTCAACGTGCAGTGCAATTTCTTGTAATTAAAATGGCAGCACTGAGCCTAGGACTAAGCTATAAAGAGACCAACATACACAAAAACACATTCTATATTATTGTAATTTTAATTATTCTTTTTATCAATATTTTTGTAATCATTTAAAATAAAGGCCTTAATGAATTATTGCCACTGAGGAAAAGCTCTTCTTGATGAGACTTAGGAGATCAAAATATTTTACCAGAAAAATTAAGAAATTTTATAAAAAGTTAAGAAATTTTATATAAAATTTCTTAGTTTTTATTAAGAAAATTCACTTAATTTGTTTTGCATAAATGTAACTTTGTTTGCTTCTAATTCGACATTCACACTGATATATTTGAGTTTATATAGAAACTGAAAATAGTTTTTCATCATCTCCATCTAAGAGTTAACCCAAGTGATTTCTGATATAAAATTTTTTACATAGGACCCTAGGTTACAGTTCAAGATATAACAATTCAAATGTAAAATTTGATTTATATTTTAGTTTTTCTTCCTGACACAGTCAAAACTGAGGTTATAACAAGCTGTTCACCAATATTATGAATTCAGAACAATATTTTCGAGTAAACTTAGAGTGATTCCCTACTAACCTCAGAAAGAGTCAGTGGCTTAAAATTATGGCAAACATAATTTATTCTACAAACCAGGACATGTTTAAGTCTGAAAGGAGGTACCACACAGCAGTATGCAAGAGCCTCTTCCTGGAGGCTTGCAAGGGATTCTTTTGTGCTTTCACTGACAACTCCAAGTTCAATCATGTCATATTAGTAGCTTGAAATCAGCCGAGGTTGAGTTATTTACACCACAAAACTTTCCAAGTGCTACAAGTCAGGACTTTTGCTTTTGAAGAGCCAGCCACACTTTTACCAGAACACTGGTGGTTATTCAGGACAATAGTGCAATGCGAGACTATCTAAGGAAAAGTCCATTGTGTAGTCACCCTGTATGGAATTTATATAACTCAAATATGAAAGTTTTATTTAAGGGTCGGCTGCAGTGGCTTACGCCTGTAGTCCCAGCACTTTGGGAGGCCAAGGTGGCAAGATTGCTTGAGCTCAGGAGTTTGAGACCAGCCTGGGCAACATGGTAAAACCTGTCTCTACAAAAAACACAGAAATTAGCTGGGCATGGTGGCAGGCACCTGTAGTCCCAGCTACTCGGAAGGCTGAGGCAAGAGAATCGCTTGAACCTGGGAGGCAGAGTTTGTAGCCAGCCAAGATCTTGCCATTGGACTCCAGCCTGGGCAACAGAATGAGACTCCAGCTTAAAAAAATTATTTAAGGCATTGGTAAGTGAATAAAAGCATGCAATATATGAAAATTTCTCCAATGGCTCATGGGAATTAAGTCACCACCATATTTAAGAAAAACGTACGTGGAAAAGTTTAACTTTGGCTTTTCACGGTCAGATTCGTAAAGAGAGATGTAAAGCTGAGATTGAGGCTTTTAATAGCAATTGTTCAGTTTTTTTCTACAAAGCAAAAATGCCTTCCAGTAGATATGGATCAGGATCTTCACTTGGACAGCTGAGATTTTAGAAGGGCACAAGGAGGTAGAGAGTTTACAGAGCAAGTCAGGATATAAAAACCCCAGACAAGGAGGTCAATCTGTGTGTTTCATCTCTAGCAGAAAACTAAGAAAAAAATATTTCTATATATTGGACAAGCACATAGGAAGTTAGAGGAAAAGCCGTCTTATAAAAGGAACAGGAATCTCAGGTTTGTTCCAATACCTAAGTCAAAATTGTCATTCCAGAACCCACCTCCACTGAAGCAGCCTAAATATCTCCTGTTGGTCAAATGAGACATCTTCTTCAAAACATTTTATTTTTTCTTGGTATTGTTGGATATGACACTATCTACAAGTCTTCATGGAGATAACTCTACTATTATATATTAAAGCTCACATTTAACAATTCATATGAACCAATCAAAAACAAAATGATTCTCATCTAAAGTTTTTAGGCTGAATTATAGATAATAGTAATAATGTAAAGAAATTTCTAAAGAACACAATTCACAGATCCTTTTAAGATTTCCTTTATTAGTCAACTGCTATACATCATTTCTTATGAAAGTGTGGTATAGTCTACATTCACATTTTTCCCATTTTAAGGAAGAAAGTTATAGTCTTCACACAATCCAACCTTAGCTGTTAAAATACCCAGAGATATTAAAACTCTTCAGGGAATAAGCAAAGGGATAATTTGAAATATTGTTTTATACTTACTTCTGTTTAGCTTGAAGCTTGGGCCATCTTGATTTAAATTTAGAAAAATTGAAGCCATAATGGTTCATTTTAAAATGTAACTGGAATATTTCTCAGGACTATCACATTTCTCAAAATACACTGAAAAAAACCTTATGTGTAAAATGTGCACATATCCTTTAGATTAATTTTTTTTTTTTTGAGACGGAGTCTTGCTCTGTCACCCAGGCAGGAGTGCAGTGGCATGATCTCGGCTCACTGCAAACTCCACCTTCCAGGTTCCAGTGATTCTCCTGCCTCAGCTTTCCGAGTAGCATGCCCAGCTAATTTCTGTGTTTTTTGTGGGATTACAGACATGGGCCACCACAACCGGCTAATTTTTTATTAGTAGTAGAGACAGGGTTTCACCATGTTGGCCAAGCTGGTCTTGAACTCCTGACCTCAGGGGTTCTGACTGCCTCAGCCTCCCAAAGTGTTGGGATTATAGGCATGAACCACCACGCCTGGATTTGATTTCTATTTTAATAAGAAGTTAAGGTGTTCAATGAAATTATGTCATCAAATATTTATTCCATGTGTAGCCAGTACTTATTTTACCTTATATGGTGTTTAAAATTTTTCTCTCTTTGTTAACAAAGACTTGTTAAATTATAAATAAATATTTAAGTAACAAATAACCATACATGACAGCACACATTCTTTCTCAAAATTGAAAGAATAACAAGCAAAATCATATGAAGACTATTGACCCAGTCAAACCTGGGCTGACCCCACAGCAGTGTCCCCAGTCAGATGACATCTTGTTCATATCTCATCTGTACACTCACCGGGGATGGTGAAGATGACATCATGTCATAGCATTTTGTCCTCCAGAATTTTTGACTTAAAGAACTCTCTACACTATCATCAGAAATTTCTCTGACACAGAGATCAATGACCCAAAGGCAATCTGGGTCACAAAAATCACGAGAAAGTTGAAAGCTGAATGTGCAGTTTACCAAGGAATGTGCATCATGGTCACCTTGTGAGTTATGCAAATATACAGCGGCTCAGTATTGTCTTCAGAGGGCTGCATGTATTTCTGATGCAATGACTCATTTAGAAGTAATTAAAAATAGTGTGAAGGCAAGTAAATGGATATGATCCTGTCTCTGGAAACTTAATCTAAGGAATTAGAGATTTACACAATAATTACAGCACGAGAATGTTTACATTAGCACCACTTCTAATATAAAAAGTGGAAATTTCTTAATATTTAAGAACAATTGAATTATTTAATAAATTAACATGTTTAATAAATTAACACTTATTACAAAATAAATTTGAGCCATTAAAATAATAATCTCAGATATTTGAGGTGTGAAAGTGCTTACAATATAATGCTATGGTAAAACCTAAAGCTGTTCTCTAATGCAGATTAATTCCCACATTTATAAAAAGAAATCACAAAATCTGTGACTGTATCATAGAAAATATACAAGAGTGAAACACTTAAAATTGTGTTTAATGATATAGAATTGGATTTTGTGATTATTATTGTTTTGTATATCCTTTTCTATTTTACTCTTATATTTTCGATTTACAGGTAATAAATTCTGCAGACTTGTAATGGCACTTAAGATATATACTTAATAATTTGAAATAAAAATATGTATTATATTTCAATTATTTTATTCAATTTTTTTCTTTAAGTTATAGTCAATATGCATTCTAATATATTTTTAATATACTTCAAGAATTCAGATAAGGATGTTTTATATTCGACTAAATATGTAACTAGATTATTTAAATGAGCAATATAAAAGTAATGAATGCAAATGCACATATAATATTAATTTAACAATCTTTGTTTTTGTAATTTTCTCATGTTCTAATAACACACATATATATACCACCAGGTAGAAAAATATGTTTATTTTTGTTATAATTGAAAGCAAGCCAATGATAAAATGTATGGGTTCTACAAATAAAGTATAACCAATACTTGTTTAACTACTATCCCCTAATTTTGATACGCAGACCACCAGTGCTTTGTGAAAAACTGTCTGTGACTTGTCAGTGAGTAAATAACTCCCTATTGAGTCATAGCAAATATGGCAAGTATTAACTATTCGAATAGCAGCCAGATTTTTACTTGAAATTTGGAAAGTCACAGGCAAAAATGGTGTGTAGCAATGTTAAAGGCAGTGCAGAGAATATATATATTTACATATATATTTTTTAAATATAAATTTTATCACTAGTTTGCTTTTAACTATAGGAAAAAATATATATCTGTATACTGGGAGTAGACACTACATACAGAAATTGTATATAATTTATATGTATAATTATATATGTATAATTTCTATATGTATTGTCTACCATATTTCCAATATTTTACTTTCGTTGTTTCTGTTTCTCTCACTATATTTTATCATTAAACTATTCAAAGATATACATTATCACTGAAACTTAGCAAATTTGTGGAAATAATAAACAGTAGACATAATTTCCCAAAACTTTCAAGAAAAAGGAAATTAGGCTATAACTTTATTTTATATGAATATATAAGTACATCATCATTCTTTTGAAATGCTATAATTGACCAATTTTGAATAGACTAATTTTGATTTTTTCTAGCAACTGATATAAAAGAAATGCAGAAGGAAGCTAAATATAAAAATAGAATGGGCCGGGCGTGGTGGCTCATGCCTGTAATCCCAGCACTTTGAGAGGTCAGGGCGGGAGAATCACGAGGTCAGGAGATCGAGACCATCCTGGCTAACACGGTGAAACCCCGTCTTAGTAAAAATACAAAAAAATTAGCTGGGCGTGGTGGCGGACTCCTGTAGTCCCAGCTACTCGGGAGGCTGAGGCAGGAGAACGGCGTGAACCCAGGAGGCGGGGCTTGCAGTGAGAGGAGATGGAGCCACTGCACTCCAGCCTGGGCGACAGAGGGAGACTCCGTCTGTCACAAAAAAAAAAAAAAAAAAAAAAAAAAAACAGAATGACTTTTTCACATCTCAAGAATATATACCTTGAGCAAAGAATATGAGATAAACACAAAATGAATAGATAAATAAAGGCTCTGAAAGATTCTTAAATATATGCAGCAATTAAAATGAAAACATTTTAGATAAATGAGCCCAAACTCCTCACACTACAGATGAGTGGACCAAGATCCCAAAGAGATTTTACAAATGTATCATATTCACAATCCCGCTGCTGCTCATCAATCATCAAAAACTCCCTGAAGCATGAGGAGTAAAACATTGACAACAAAAGTACGGTAGCAAGTGAATGTTGAGGAAATTAAGAATATTATGCATAATAGCATCATGAGACTAGGAGATAGCAGAATGGACAAGCACTAAACATTAAACAATAAAAATGATTTCTATAGCCTAAACGCTCCATATAACACCATTAATCTCCAGTTCATTGTCTATTTCTCTTATCAAAATCTTATAGCAAACCACATCTTACAATACACAGCAGTGGCACTAGTAGGCTGATAAATAAAATTTAAGTGATGACACTACTCATGCTTCAATGCTTTTTTCCTCCCGTGGGGTTATTTTGCTCATTGATCTTATATTCATTTTGAGCTCTTTTATCATCTTATGACATATAATACTTGCTCAGTATTAAAACTGTCACTTGATGGATACACATACCCCAGTATGCATATTGTCAAGGATACTACTTAATCCATAATATACTAAACAAGAAAAAAATAATACTAACTCTTACCTGGAAAGTAGGAAAGATAAAAGGACTATTATCTACCACACTCATTGTATTCCAAATTAAATAAGAAAATAAAAATATTATAAGACAAAGTGAAACCTTGTAAAAACATAAGATGATATGATTCATCAGCCTTTAATCTTTTAGAACTAACTTAAATTCCACTTTTGTTCTAGTTCCTTCCCAAAAGTCATTTAGCTAGTAAAAAGAACTCCTTCTAGCTCTTCATATTCTATCTTGCAATAGTTCTTCTGCTCCATTTTGTGGCTATAATGACTTAGATCCCAGAGTTCTCTTTGTGATTACCGTTCATGTCAGATCTGTGTTTCTGAAGTTTCATTATAATTTACTTCATTTTTACCTTATCTACTTAGGCATCGTGGATTTTGCTCTTAGTTCCTTTGATCATAGACAACTAAAAGGGTCACGGTGACTCCTTTTCTTTGCTTAGGATAAGACAAAAACTCGTCACAGTGACCCATCAGGTCCCTAACAGTTTCTTTACTCTTTACTACATTTTCACATCATGATCTTCTGTGACATGTTGTCTAGAACTAAATTGATTTCAGTTCCCTATTTTGTTCTTTTCCTTCTGCCCCAATTTAATCTTTTCCTAGTGCAGATATGTCCTGCATTTCTTCTTGGGTCCCTAACTGGCTCATTCCTACCCAGTATTTTTCAATCAGTGCAAATATCATGTCTTGAGAAAAACCCTTTTTAATATGCCTGTTCATATTAGGTGAGTCATCTTGGTGCTTCTGTAGAAGTCTGTGAAACATGTTATCATCATATTGACTCCACTGTATTGCATTAGTATCTCACCCACAAAAAATGGGAGACCCTGAGTAAAAAGGTACATGCCTGTTTTATTTGTATTGCTTCATCCCTGCCCCATAGTAATGGACATTAAATTTTGGGTTAATTTATATGAACTGGTAATATTCCAGACTTTGAGAGTTTGATTATGATATCTCTTAAGACAGATTTATTTGGGTTGAGTCTGGTTGGTCATCTTTGGTCTTTATGTCCATGAGTAATCATATGTTTCCTTAGGTTTGGAGAGTTTTCTGTTATTGTTTCTTTGAATATGTCTTCTACCCCTTGGCATTCTTAAGAGCCTCTTGAACACTAATAACTTAAACAGTTGCTCTTTTGATGTTCTCCCATCGTTCCTCTAGACTTTCTTTGTTCCTTTTCATTCTTTTTTCTCTTCTGATTGTGTATTTTCAAATAGCCTCTCCTTGACTTCACTAATTCTTTCTTCTGCTTGATCAGTTCTGCTGTTGATCCCCTTTACTGAATTTTTCATTTGGCTTATTGTAATTTTCAAGTCCAGGATTTCTGTGTGATTTTTTTTTTTAAATTTATTGCAATCTCTGTTAAGTTTTTTTTTTTTGTTTTTGTTTTTTGTTTTGTTTTGTTTTTGATAAATTGCTGAATTGTCTCTCTGCATCTTCTTGAACCAGGTTGACTTAACCTTTTTACTGTTTAGGGAAACACAGGGTGCGATTTGCAGCCAGTGCTCATTTACTTTTATGTGAACACGTTCTTTGAGGTTAAAGCAAATCTTACTGATTTGCAGTGTGAAAATAAAATGTTAACTCTTTTATTGTAGCTATTTCCAAAGAGAGCTAACATCCAAATTGTCTGTTTTGAAAAAAAGATTCATCAAATAAATCTTTGGCTAAGAAATATTTGAGACTGATGTTAGCATCACACAAAGAAATGCTACGTTTTCTAGGATTTGACATTTTCAGTGATCAAGAATTTCTATATTTTGTAAATGGAAATACCACTACTAAAAACAGAATGCTATAAAGAAAATGATTTCTTTTGTTTCCAAAGTCAATATACTAGAGCGATGTAAAAATAATAATAAAAGCAATATATTTCTCGGCAAAGTTATCTCAGGGTAAACGCTGCCACCATAAGTGCCACTGGCTAGTATTCTCAGGACAAATGGGAAAAGGGGTTAAAAGCTATTTTGAAATATCTGAGCTATCACAAATCTCCATCACTTTAGGGTTGATCTTTGTTGCCTTATTTCGTCTGTTTGGTGAGGTCATGTTATCCTAAATATTATTGATGCTTGTGGATATGCAGTCACACCTGCATATTGGAAAATTAGGAATTTATTCTAGTCTTTGCCATCTGGCTATTAGTGCCTATTCTTCACGAGATTCTAACAGGCTGATTATCTTCTCTCGGCTGGTGGTCACTGCCTCTGTATCATCACCAGATAATGCTCTAAGCCCATTTTTGTTAATAGTCTGCGGTTGTTGTGTTGCCTCATGTTCAGCACTAGATGGCAGCGTAAGCTGAGGTTTGCCACATGTCCACTGTGGATATTTTGTACCTAAAAAGGGAAATCTGGCAGTCGGGTCCATGGATTTCTGTCTGAGACTGGGGCAGATCCAGATGCTCCATCCATAGTAACCAGCCTAGAATCAGGTACCGCGAGCTCCGCTCTACTCTGTCTCATTGTGAAAGACCCGATGCTGGTCTCCAAAGCGATGTTTTCTGTCAACTTCCTTCTCCTTTCCTTAAGCACACAGCATCCCTCTCCATGTTGTGCTGCCTAAGATTGAGGGATGGATTAAGTAGCCATTCTCATAGTTACCATGCACTGTAATCTTGGGTCATATTTGAAGTCCGTGGTCACTGGGACCAGGGCAGCTATGGCCTCCTTGTCACTGAGGTTCGCCTGTGGTCTGAGGCTGCTGTAAACCACTGGGTAGTGCTGACTGGAACATGAGACCATAGTGCTGGGGCTGTAGGTTGCCTTTTAGAGCTGAGGCAAGTCCAGGTGGCTCTGTGTGTCTGTGGCCCTGGCCTGGAGCCAAAGTCTGTGGGATTCTGCCCAATACTGACTTCATCCTGGGTTTCACCCTGGTAGGCCTGGCACTGGGCTCCCCGTCAAAGTCCTGCACTTGCTTCCCTTTCGCTTTCTGAGAGAGTTTTGTCTCTTTCTGAGTTGTGCTTCTTGGAGTTGGGGGAGGGGTGAAGATGGCAATGTGACTGTGTCCTTCCAACCCTCTTCAATGCATCTTTTCTTGTTTTTATGCTAAAATCAGGTACTTTGACCTCTCACTTGTTTTTCTAAGCTCTTGTAAGGGTGCCTTGGTGCTTGGATAGTTGCTAAATTTGATGTTTCTATGGGGAGATGATTGCTGGAGGATCTTATTTGGCCATCTTGCTCTGCTTCTTCTTTGCTGATTTTTATTTATTTTTTTACTCATTTATTTAGTTGTATGCATATTTTTTGAGACAGAATCTCACTTTCTGATTCAGGCTGGAGTGCAGTGGCATGATCATAGCTCACTGCAGCCTCCGCCTCCTGGGTTCAAGTGATTGTCCTACCTCAGCCTCCTGAGTAGCTGGGATTTCAGGCGCATGCCTCCACATGTGGCTAATTTTTGTATTTTTAGTAGAGATGGAGTTTCATCTTGTTGGCCAGGCTGGTTTCGAACTCCTGGCCTCAAGTGATCCACCTGCATCAGTCTCCCAAAGTGCTGGGATTACAGGTGTGAGTCACTGTGCCTGGCCTTTTCTGATTTTTAAATCTTTTCATAGACAAAACATATTATTGTGTCCTGCTTTATTTTTAACCTCTCATAAACTACTATACTTTTATTTACACTTTACAATTGGTTGAATAAAAGTTTAAAATTGCTTTATTTTTAGTGTGTAGTGTTTAATACCTTAGCTTCCATTAAACACGAAACAGTGGAAACAAAAACTAATGCAGAAAAATTTCGTGAAACAATTTCAAAAGAAATCTTATTGTTCAGGAAATGCGTAGTTTAAAATTTAAGACAAGAGATGTTTCTGTACAAAATATGAATGCAGGAAAGCGTTCGTATAAATGAAGTTGATAAGGGATTTCTTAATTTTGGTTTTGTTTACTTATTGTGATGCAGTGAGGGCTTAAATATATAGGATTTATACTTCTCACATTTTACTTTTTCTAATTCAGGAAGCTCTGTGCTTTTTTTTTCTTGAAGTATTATTTGAAATTTTTTTTTTGACTGGGATTTGCATCATTATTTTTTTAAGTCTAGTTTTTATCCTCATATATCATGATACATCTTTGATGATGGTAAATGATTTTTGTATTTATTCAAGGTTCTTGAAGTTTTAAAGCTTGACTGCAATAAAAAAGACTAAATATAAGAAAATATTTTGAGTGCTATAATGTAGATTTATATATATATCCTTTTAAAATTAAATATGGAAATTAGAATAATTTTTTATAGGATACTTTTGCAGAACTGAATTGCTCTAATTACTCCTGTGCTTTGAAATACTGTGGCTATTTGTCAAATGTGGGTATTCAACCTTAAATTAATTAAACTTAAGTAAAAATCTAAAATTATATATTCATTCCTATGCTCAGGAAATCTCTATGGCCAGTGAATACTGCATTAGATAATATAAACCTTCACATTATGACAGAAAGTGCTACTGTATAGAACTATTTAAACAATGTAAGGCAACTGAAATGATTGTGAAGCAAAGAATAGTTTACGTATATTAAAACATGTATCACTTTTGTAACATTCGACCTTATCAGTAAGGTCCTTACATTTTAGCCTGTTAATATACGTGTTTTTAAATTGCTAATGGTTTTATCTGGAGAAGTGAAGTTCATTCTAAACAAAGTCACTTTAAGGGATATCAGTAAATGTAGTCATTTGCTAATTGATACTCGTGATCATGCAAGGAGTAATGGGTCACAGATTTAATTCTCTCAAAAACTACGTTCTATCCTCTGAGTAGTGCCTATTTTGTTGCGCATCAATTGCTTAGAGTAGGAGTTGGTCAAATTAATTTAATCAATTATCTTTCAACATGTGTGAATAAAAGCACATCTTTAAGGAATAATTTTACCTTGAAAGTTCAAAAGACTTTTACTCTACTTTTGTTTTACTTCTGGAATTTAGAGCCTCTGACCGTCTTCAAATGCCCAGTTGGTTTGTAATATATTCTTTCTATATCCTAAAGAGTTAGTCCATACCCTCATGAAACGGAATAATTCATTGAGCATTTATGGAATCTGTCCCTCCATCCTATAGTGAATCCTCAGCGTGAGAATGGTTCGATCATTCTTTTGTTCAGCGTTACATTGCTTGGTTGGTATGAACATTACACTTTGGTCAGTTTATTGACAAGTAAATTTAAGAATAACTATAAACATCTAGTTCAGATAACTTATACTTGGCATTGGTCCAAATGAACAGACTGGTTTTGCATTATTCTTACAGAGGTTAATAAAATATTACGTTCAGTAAAATTTTCTAAGGGAGTGAACTCATTGTACAGCTTCAGGAGAAAAAATATTGGTGATATATATGACCTCCACCTGCAGAGAACTATTTACACTAAGGTCATTCTTTTTTTTTTTTTTTTTTTGAGACCAAGTCTCTCTCTGTCGCCCAAGCTGGAATGCAGTGGCAGTGGCGCAATCTCGGCTCACTGCAGGCTCCCCCTCCCGGGTTCACGCCATTCTCCTGCCTCAGCCTCCCCAGTAGCTGGGACTACAGGCGCTGCCACCGCGGCCGGCTAATTTTTTTTTTTTTTGTATTATTAGCAGAAACGGGGTTTCACCCTGTTAGCCAGGATGGTATTGATCTCCTGACCTCATGATCCACCCGCCTCAGCCTCCTAAAGTGCTGAGATTACAGGTCTGAGATTACAGTGCTGAGATTACCGCATCTGGCCACACTAAGATCATTCTTCAACAAGAACATAAACAGTCAAAATACTTATTTTCCTTAAAAAAATATTTAAATGAAATGATATTTAAAGAAATATATATAGAAAAGTTTTGAGTACCAGTTCAGATGTCTGTACATTAGCAAAAGAGGCAAGGGAAAGAAAGTCATTTTACTTGGGCAAGATACCAGTGGTTTGAGAATTTAAGTGAAATTTTATATTGCAAGAATGTGTTTTTGTTTTCTAAAGTAAAATAAGTAAAATAACTTGCTGCTTTTTAAAACATTTTTGTGGGTCCAATTATATTCATGTGTCTTTTTGATAAGTGCAGTAGGTATTTTATCTATGGTATAATTGGAAAACTTCATAACAAATTGAAAATTACATTTGCCTTATAAAATATAGTATTTCACATCCATATACTAGAGGTTACACAAGGCTAAATGTCTTTTTTTTTTCATAACATAAAAAACTAAAGTATAGAGGGTAGGTTTTTAGCACGTTTTGAAATCAATCAGGAAGACACAGCTAAATATATGACATGATGATGGTTAAGCTTCTTATTGAATGTTTTCTAAGGTTAAAAATCTGCTGTCTGCCTTTGCATGTATGCTACATAATTTATAATGTCTAATGATTTTTGGAAGTGAGTTGCCAGCATGAAGAAGTCAAGGGCATGTTCTTGAATAGTTTCTATAAACTGACCTATTTATCATTTATTTCTATTATGCTGCATGTAATCCTCACACTTGAAGGTCATCTAAAGCTTATCTAAAACACTTTAAGATATACAAACTGCAGTTTAATATGGGTTTTCCCTGCTTGCAGGTAAACTAATCACAAGACCATCACGTTAATCCAGTAAAATTTGTATATTAATTTGTGTTCTTTTGAATGTATTTCATAAGAGATCAATATCACAATATTTAGATAAATTTTGAATATTTTTTTACTTAATATAATATCAGCATTTTTTTGAGAAGTAGCAAATCTTCTATTACATTTCTTCATATCCTGTCTGTTAACCTAATGAGGAACTTTGGATCTTTCAGAATGTCATGTGAATTTCTACAGTTAGTCCAGAGTTTTGACCTATCTTTTGCAGTGTGATTTTGAGTTCGTTCCATGAATCCTCCAGTAGGTCAGAGGATTCCCAGGAGATCAGGGAAGTACAGGGCATGTGTTTGCAGAGTGCAGAGGACTAGCACATTGCCCTCTTAAATGAAATTTGTCACCTTAATGATTAATGGTGTAACTTTAACATACTGAGAAACTCACAAGGACAGACCTACTTTTCATTTGTTTTCATTATAATCTTCATACATGGGGGAAAACAGAATTTTGTTTATATTTAGATGTACAAATGATTATTTAGTATCTATATTCTCTTTTAGGATATAATATAACACTTCCAAAATATAAAGTGACCTCATCATTAATTGCACTTCTTTTGAATAACACAACCTCACTACTTTGGTGGTTGTAATTAAAAGTCCAATTTCAATCAAAATGCCACGCAAGGTTTTTATTCAACAAACAACCAAATTCTTCTGCCATTTCATTTGCTTCAAGACACTGCAGCAAATTGTTCATTTATTGATCTTGAGTTGGTAGATAGATATGTCTCTATATCTACATCTTTCCCGTTTCAAAAATACAAGAATATAGTCAGTAATTAAAAGAAACAAAGCTCTTCTTAACACAGATTTCTACAGAAATTTGTTATGTAGAGCTTCCTAAGGAGATCATGGAGGAAAACAATAGAAAATGCTGCAAAAACAGTTTTAGAGTAAAAAGAGGAAACCTGTTAGGTTTTGTTTGGTTTTTGTTTTCTTTCTTTCTTTTTTCTTTCTTTCTGGAGACAGGGTCTCACTCCGTTGCCCAGGCTGGAGTGAGTGGAGTGAGTGGCACAATAACGGTATACTGCAGCCTCAACCTCCTGGGAGCAAGTGATACTCCCACCTCAGCCTCCCAAGTAGGTGAGACTAGAGGTGTGTACTCTACTACACCTAGCTAATTTTTGTTTTTTGTAGAGATGAGTTTTTGCCATATTGCCCAGGTGGGTCTCAATGTCGTGGGTTAAAGCAATCAGTCCACATTGGCCTCCTAGTGCCAGGCTTACAGGCATGAGCCACCACGCCTGGCCAGAAACCTGTTCAGTCTAGCTTAATATTCTGTCACCCTAAAAATAATGAGAATGTTCTGGCCATGTTGGCCAGAGAAATATATCATTTAAACAATCTTCTGTAAGTATTTAATTTAGCTGAAATTATATTCAGAGTAAATATCAGACAGTTTGATGATATAGCTTCTATGAACCCAAAAAGTTGATAATTCGGATTTTCTATAGTGGATAGATTCATGTAATTGAGAAATGAGACAAACAGATTGTAAGATACACTGGGTACTCTAAAAACTTAGAGATGCTCATTGGATGGAGCATTTTAGAAATATTGGTTATAGTAAACTACGTCTTTCTAATGTAAAATCATAGATTTTTATATTCAAAATACATTGTCTTATGGGTTAAAACCTTCAGGGAGGAGAAAGAGAGAGAGAGTAATTCCAACTGAACATCAAAAACTCATAGTAAGATTTATATATCATATATGCATATGAGAGATTTAATATTAAGCATGAAGCAAGTTTTTCTGAAGGAGCTGAAATTTTTATATTTAGGTATCTTGTAGAATGATACATCAGAGTGCTAACAAGTTCCATTTAGGGATCTTCCATTTTTCACCCCCTGGCCGATGTTAAAGTGCACTTTTTCTGAGGGAGAGACATAATTAAGAAGCATATACAGTCAATGATTATTAGGCAAAAATCTATGTCTCATATATGCACCTCTCTTACATCTTTCTTAGGATTGCTATACGGAAGACTTTTTAATGAATTTAATAAAGTAAATCCTGGGCTCCAAGGTTATGGTAAAAATATGGATGAAGCATATGAAAGAACGAAAGCATTTTATATATCATATGCTTCTGCCATCTGTCAAGTATCCCAGCTTTTCCTAAAGTATATCTGTTAAACAAAGTATGTCTTCAAGAGAAAATAAGAGGTATATCAAGCAATCACTTAGTTTTACTAAAGATTTTTTAGGCATGTTCCCCCCAAAGTGAGAGATGTAATATATTTAATGAATAGATAATAAAATATTTGGCAGTTTTGTTGGTTTCTGATTAGCTCATTACTGCAAAAATTGAAGGTTGTATCTAATTGGGCTGTTGTCAAATATAATGATGATAAATCAGTGTGGTGGGATTTTTGATGGAAGTACCTCAAAATCTGTTCAATTAAGTGACATTTTTATGCCAAATCTCTTTATTTCTACTTATTTATATGAATATGTTTCTCATTGCACACATTATACAGCAAAGGTAGCATGTATCTAATGTTGAACCTCTTTCATTCATTAATAAGTTACATTCATCCAAGGACAGTGAATTAATTGGAGAAAAATAATCTAATTCATTACAAGAATATTTTTGGATGATTTATGTTTTTATTATATTTTTAAAATTTTTAATTGTAATTATCTTTGATAAATTTATACTTTGTCTTTTTAGTGATTATAAAACAAGTTTGTAATGTAATTATCTTTTTATCATTGAATACAGATTTTAATTTTACTTTTACGTCAATCCACAAGCAATTTTTTTAAATGTTGGTGTTGGGCATTAGAAGGAGTAAGCTAAAAGGATGAGTATGTTGTGTTGGGCTTACAGTGGAGATAATGGAAGAGATGCAGTTATTAATCATGAAAAAATCTTTGAATGAGCAGGAGAGAGGCTAATGAAGTGGATGTGACAAGATCATAGAAGGATAGATCAATGACCTAAGAGTTCAAAGTATCAGGAAATTATCTATGTGGTAACTGAAATTACCAGCAATTATGACTGCAATGATTCCTGGCAGTATGGCAATGGGTGAACCAAAAGAAGAAATCCTCCAGGAATGAGGGCTGATAAGTGTAGTGACTTGTGTAGTGTCGTGATGTGAACTTTAAAGGTTAAGGAGGAGGTAGACAAGAGAGAGACTTATCTGGGATTAGTAGTGAGATACATAGAGGACACACACCCACCTCCTTGCCCATTGAAAGAAAGAGCAAAACCAGGCAAAATGGAGAAATAATAAAAAAGCAGTGCATGATTTTTCTCAATCTAGTTCAGTACTTCACTTTGTGGATCAGGAAGTTATTCTGAACTTTGTGCAAATTCATAGTCACTTAATTGTGAAGAATTGTACAGTGCAGAATGTGAATATAAATGAATACAGATTGGTTCCCTATACTTTCTACAACTTTAGTAAACTGATCACTCACATTTAGAATAATGAATCTCACACATTACAAATTCCTTCTCCAGAAAAAAAAAAGACGACATTATGTCTTTCACATTCTAAAATGGTAAGTATGCATATTCATTTCACTTTTAAATATGTTTAGTGGAAAGGATGACATTTAAAATATTTTTATCTTGTCAATGTTCTTAATGTAAATCATTCATAGGTATCAAATTAATGTTTTCATATACAAATAATAGGAGATGAAACAAAATTTAGAGGAATATGACACTAAAAGTTGGATTCAATTTTTAAAATCTTTTTCTTAACACTATTCATTCATTTCATTTACTGCTTTACTTATTTTTGACCTAAGAAAACATCTGACTATGTCCCTAATGCTCTATCTACACCTGGTCCCCAGTACCGTTAGGTGAGGCAGGCCTCAGTGCCAACAGTGCAGGACACCGTTTTATTTGCCCAAATTTATAAGCAAATGCTTTAAATGAACATATTTAAGCTTCTCAGAGAGCGAAGATCAAATGCTAGTACTGTGGGAAAACATTTTTCCGTATAAATTTCTTTGCTTGCTTTTATCAGGCAATGAAAATTTTATAATATAACATTTTTATTCTGCCTTAACTGCCAGTAAACTCAAAATAAAATCCAGGGTTCAACTCTAGGAACAAGCTGATTACAAGCAACAAGATAAGTGCTTAGACACATTTATTTCTCATAGTTTAAAAAGTCTTTAGTTCTGTTGATATATTTTAGTGCCCAATTTAAGACTGTGTTTAAGGTTGTAACATGTTTAATATCTTTTTGGAAGAAGTACTGTTTTAATACAAGCATAAATATGTTTTTCCTTCTTTATGTTTGCTCTTCAGGTTGCATCATTTTTAAATGTCTCATGAAAAACAGAACAAGTAAGAAAAACTAATTTTTTGCATGTAAAAAAGATTTTTTAAAGTCCTATGAATATTTTTCCACTAAGAGAGGGTTCACACTTGGAGAGAAAAAACTATTTGTATCAATATTTGCTAATGTTTATTAGATGCGGAAATTTCTAGTTGTTTCTACATTTTTAATATAGATAGCTTGTTCTGTAAAGCAAGAATAAGCTATTTATCATATTTATATTACATATATAAATAAGGCATTGCTCAGTTATATGTGTGATTTTATTTTAGAACACAGAGTCTGCAAATTTATTAGAGTTCTCATTAGATACCTTTTTACATAACCAATAAACTATATCTCTATACATAGATATATAGATACAGATATAATGTTCTTTGATTTGAAGAAAAAGTGACTTCTGTTAAGTCAAAAAAAAAAAGAAAAGAAAAGAATGGATCAGCTTTGAGGCATGAAGATTACTTGTTTCATATACATATCAACTGGTCTTTGTAGGAAGTGTAATTGAAATCTCTTTTTCTGAATGAAGCTAGTACAAATAGTACAAGTAAACCCTATGCTTTTATCTTACAGTAATATATTACAGTTGCTTATGAGTCCATGTAAGATCTGGCAATTCATAAACAAAAATTAAATTTGCAAACACTTCTTCCTGACTGATACACACACACACACACACACCTTACACTTATTTTTTAGAAGCATATGATAATATATGTTTCTAAGTACTATCTTGTTCTCTAATTTCAAGTTACCTACTATTTTATTCTTAATGACAGCATAGTTTATTCTATATTTACTTCTTAACGCTTACCACCATACTCTAGCCTTCTTTTATTTACTTTTCATGAATAATGAGCTCATTGGTTATGCAAAAAGATGCCTAATGAGAACGTTGCATCTAGTAAATTCTCAGGCTGTATGTTCTGAAATAAAATCCCACAGGCAACTTAGCTATGCCTTAAGTTACAAAAGGATGTATTTTCATTGAATTTATAAATTTGCAAAAGATAATGAAAAGCCAGTATGGTGAAGTAAATTTGAAAAGCAGGGAGTTGAAAAAATAGTAGAAAATGAAAGCTGAAATCAGAATTTCCCTTAGAGACAACTGGCAATACCTGAAACCTGAAGCTCTGGTGACTAATGGCTGGATCAACAGAAAAAGGAACATCAGGCCATTGGAGTTACAAGTACCGTATCCTTGAGCCTCTTGAAAATTTTGTCCTGCCCCCTTGACTTTATATTATTTCCAGGTTTGTGCTCATCTGTAGTGCTTAGCAGGTGCAATACAAACTTTCTCTCGAAGAATGCTTCCTTAACCCTTAATCCTGGTTCCTTAGACTTCTCCCATTTTTAATTATGATCTCAACAATCAAAAAGACAATCAGAAAATGGTCTACCTCAAGTGAAATTTAACAGAAACAATTATTCACAAGTTTAGATTTTTCAATTCAGTGATTGAAATTTTCACATACAGAATGTTAAAATTATATATACATTATATATATCAATGCTTCAGAAATGAACAATGGAATAAAAATAGCAAAACCCAGTAACAGTAAAAACAATATATCTGACAAGTCTGATTTGAAAAAAATACAGGACAAAAATATATTCATAAATTCATATTTTAATGAATAACTTAAGAGCTAACATAACTAAGAACTGCTAGCACAAGATATGAAACCATAAGCCAGCCTGCATCATAGAGAGATAGGGAGATGGGAGAAATGAGAGAGAATTAAACAGACATGAAAGGCAGAGTGAAGGAAGATATATATAACACATATTTAATGTGAATTCCATATGGGGAAACTGTAAAGAATGAAGAAGAGGCCCTATTGAAGAACTAACAGATGAGAAGTTTTCCAAATTTAATAAAAGACATGAATCAGGCCAGACACAATGGCTCATGCCTGTAATCCCAACACTTTGGGAGGTTGAGGTGGGCGGATGACCTGAGGTTAGGAGTTCGAGACCAGCTTGGTCAACATTGCAAAACCCCGTTTCTACTAAAAATACAAAACTTAGGTGGGAGTGGTGGTGAGCACCTGTAATCCCAGCCACTCGGGAGGCTGAGGCAGGAGAATCACTTGAACCCAGGAGATGGAGTTTGCAATGAGCCAAAATCACGCCATTGCACTCCAGCCTGGTGACAGACGGAGAGACTCTGTCTCAAAAAAAAAAAAAAAAAAAAGAATCATTAGATTCTGTAATTACAAAGTATCCCAGGCCACGTTTTGCAAAGTTAAATTTATACCTACATTTAACATAATGATTTTTTTTCCTTTTTATGAATTGTTATATAAAATGAATGTAAGTCTAATACTATGCATTATTTATTTAAAAATTGTTAAAAACAATGTTTTTATATAATAGTAGAATTGTTTTGAAAATGTTGTGGGTTTAGTTGCTAGAAGTTTGGTTTCCAAAATTCACTGGAGATTAAATTTCAAGATCAGAAGTCGGCGAACTATGGCTTGCAGCTGACTGTCTCTTATTAAAATATAATATTTTGGTATAATACAGACATGCCTGTTCAGTTCTTGTTTGTGGCTCCTTTTGACCTACAACAGCAGAGTTTAATGGTTTTGACAGAAACTTCATAGCCTACAAAGCATAATATATTTACTATCTGATCTACTGTCTCTTGAAAATAAAAGTTGGCTAGTACATGCTCTAAATGAAGCCATTTTGATTAATTATCCCCGAGAAAAATACATGATGTTAGATATCACTGCCTTTGAGTATGTCTTTGTTTGTTTGTTTTTGTTTTCTTTTTCTTTTCTTTTCTTTCTTTCTTTTTTTTTCTTTTTTTTTTTTTTTTTTTGAGATAGAGTCTCACTCTGTTGCGCAGGCCGGAGTGCAGTGGCACTATCTCTGCTCACTGCAACCTCCGCCTCCTGGGTTCAAGAAATTCTCTTGCTTTGACCTCCGAGTTGCTGGGATTAAAGGCATGTGCCATGCACCTGACTAATTTTTGTGCTTTAAGTAGAGAGGGAGTTTCGCCATGTTGGCCAGGCTGGTCTTGAACTCCTGACCTCAGGTGATCCCTCCACTTCAGCCTCCCAAAAGGCTGGGATTACAGACTTGAGCCACCATGCCCAGCCTGAGTATGTCATTTAACATATATATCTCTAGCTTAATAATTATCTGGCGGTATATCAGAGTTATAAGAAAAGTCAACATGATTAAAGGATAGGGAGTATGGAGCTGACTTAAGACAGGGAAGAAGACTTTTCAGGGCACTACAAGGAAGGAGCCTTGGGTGCAAAGGAGCACTGGGACGTGTAAGTCCCTATAGGGGAGAGCAAGGGCTGTTCTATCAGGTCAGGCCAACTCCAATAACAAACCACTCTGGCATCTCAAGGGTTAACTCAAATACAAAAATTAGTTATCTCTCACTCCACAATCCAGTGGTATTTGTGGGACTGGTGGCTCTGATCCATGCAGATATATGGAGACCCATATTCTTTCCATTATGTGATTCCATATTCCTCTAGGGCCTCAGATGGAGAGGCTAGCACACTGCAGGTTTTTATAGTCCAGGCTTATAAATGTCCTGTATTACTTCTGCCCACATTCCACTGATTATAACATGGTAGTATGATTATGACTGCATATAAAAATGATTAGAAAATGTAGCTTAACTGCAATATTGCTTAAAAAAATAGTTGACACATTTTTGTGAGCAGTGTTTTCCATGGAAATTGGGATATAGAGGGCAAACAGTCTAATTTATAGATCTGTAGGTTTGACACAGGCTGGGAAATAGTTCAAAATTATTTCTTTGCAACAGTTGCAATTTTCTCCTTGATCTATGATTTGGGGCCACACTCCAGATCTAAAAGATTCTGACTGGGAGCTTTTTGGAAGTCCATCTCTAGTCCTGCACCTCAGCTGGGCTGTTAGAGTCATTCTACTCAAGGAGTGATCTGCAGACCAGCTTTGTTGGCATGACCTGGAAGCTCGTTTGAAACACAGAATCTTAGGTTTCAATGCAGGTCTTCATTTAGAAAGATCTTCAGATGATTTGTATGCACATTATTGATTTGTAAGCATTGGGTTGGAGAAATCTTCTTAGTCATGTCATGTGCTATTTGGTCTGACATATTCTGAATGTTTGCCCACCATACATGATATACTTACTCTTTCGATATAACTAGACATATTTATGTTGCTTCTGGCTCAAAATCTTGCCATCAGTAGAGTTGCTTGTAAGGAGGCTAAGGGACTTGGCTTATCTTACATTAATGTAGAAAAATACCAGAAGTTTGAAATTACACCAGTCATTTGAAAAAGTAATCTCAGGAATATTCCCCCCACCCCCGATTTATTTAATTGAGGAAGAAAAGGATAAGAATTGCTAGAGATCTTCAAACTAATGACTATAGATGTTGAAAGAGAGATTATCTCTAGTATTTTTTCCTGTGGTATTGCCTTATCAGGTATAGCTAAGGTATAACCACAATTAACAAAATGCTTCAAAGCATACGAAATCATAGATAGTGTCTCATACAAGCACAGTAATTGTTACTTGCAAGGTCATCTCCTTGTTGCTTAGCATTCATACATGTGTTTACCATGTTCCTTTAGTAAATAATATGGGTGCTGTATTAGTCTGGGTTCTCTAGAGAAACAGACCAATAAATAAAGAGATTTATTATAAAGAATTGACTCAAGCAGTTAGGGAGGATGAGAAACCCCAGGATCTGTAGTTAGCCAGTTGGAGACCCAGGAAAGCCTATGATATCGTGCTCAACCAAACATGAAGACCTGAAAATCAAAGTGTAAGTTCCAGTCCTGATCTGAATCCAAAAGCAGCAGAAGACTCATGTCCCAGCTTGAAGACAGTCAGGCAGAGAGAGTGAATTCTCTCTTATTCTACCTTTGTGTTCTATTTAGGTCCAGCTACCCTGGGGAGGGAAAAAAAATCTGCCTGAATGGGACTACTGATTCCAATGTTCATCTCATTGAGAAATATTCTCACAGACATACTCAAAATAATGTTTCACCAAATATTTGGACACCCATGTCCAGTCTCATTGACACAAAACTAACCGTCACAGGTAGTATAAACATGTTGTACTTACTTGAGTTTATAACCAATTGTTTATATTTTGTAATTCCATTATTATTTGTAATTATAGGAACATATTTGTCATAATTATTATATCTCTGGTTTTTCTCATCTGTTTCTACAGAAATTAAGTTACAGCATAAATCCACGTACAGTCAAGTAAATATGTGGCCCTAATGTTTTCAGATATTTGAAACCCTTCATAATCCAAGCAGATTTTAGGAGAAAAAAAGAGAGATTTTTTTTTTCAGCAAGTACAAATGTTTAATTATGATAAATGAAAATATATCTGTGGAAAATAATCTTAAAGGCATTTTTTTCTCTTAAGCTTTCTTTATCCTCCTTCAAGTTAGAGTTTTATTGGAAAACATGTCCAACTTACTTGAGAAAGGTGAATTTCTTATTTAAATGTGATGTCATTTAAAAATTTTAGAATATAGAGGCTTCTTATTCTTTTTACATTACCAATTCCCACCAAGATAAAAGAAAACCAGTTTAATAGAGGCTTAGTTCCCTGCTTACTTTCTAGTTTTCATTATTCATGATACTCATATAACATGAACTATGTATCATATACAAATATACATCTGGGATACTCTCTACATACACACATTATCATCATTAGCATCATCATCACCATCATCACGATAGGTAGTTACTAAATTAAGATTATGGTAGCTGATAGTTTCAAAAGTTTCACAAGCCTTTTACATAACTCATGACTTGTATTTTTCCAAGCCATAAGAGTGCAATACTACAGAAATGAACTAACATTTTATTAAAAGAAAAGTGGGAAAAAATCTTTGTACAGTTTTTGGTTTGAAAAATCTACCAACTCACCACTGGGTAGTTCCATTCTAGAAAACTTAATTATTTCCCTGATCCGTATAAATAAGTGATTTAAAATAATTAATTCCGTTAAAATTTGATTTCTTTGGGCATACGAATTGGCTAAACCATTCATCCAGTGATAGAAAATCACTGCTTTGCCTTAGTAGTTTGCTTTAAATCTGCAGATTGTCTACTCTTCTGTATAAAGTAGATTTTCACATGTGCTCTACATTTCTTTCTGCTAAACAAAATAAGACACAATGTCTACATTCTACTTAGTCAACACACAGTCTCTTTGACTGCATGAGTTGGGGTACAGCTCACCCATGCTCCCATAGTGAACATACTGGCTGGACAGACAGTAGCACTCAGAGTGGATAGGGTTGGAAACCTGGGGCTGGTGTGAGGGCAAGGTTAACCTCAAGAACAACTGGAGAGGCAGCTGAAATGGAAAAGTGGCAACCCAACCTAGAAGTGCTAAGAGCAGGATATCTCACAGTTGCTGAAAATGTTGGTTGAGAGGAAAAGAAGCAGCGTTTGGGGGAATTTTGTGCCATCTGACTAAAGCTGCAGCAGTATTTATCTGGATCTTTGTTACATTAGGTAGAGATAGTACTATTCCCTTTTAGGAGAATGATTCTAGAAGCATTTATTTCCTAAGCCCACCCATGGAGAAAGGTTGAGTTGGACCATTTTGACTGATAGAGGAAGTGGCAAAATATCCCAGATTCCCTGTAAATGGAATGTCAGTGTAAAACTGCTCCCTGCAGCATCATTCTGTATACATATTCATCAATCTCATCAGTATTATCAGTTGGGAGAAAGAGGGCTTCAGCAAGGAGACTACTCTTATTACTGTATAGCTTTAAAGAGGTGGACAGAAGCCAGAAGGACAATGAAAAGTCGCAGAGGATTCTCAGAAGAGATTCCTAGCAGTGGCTTCCATGAGTAGATAATTTATAACAGAGAGTAAACCAAAGTTGGAAATTCTCAGTGAAAGTATTAGAGTAGAAATGCGTAAAGTTGATTGATAAATAGACAGTATATCTCTCCTGCATTACTTCACATTCAAGTTAAAATGTGAACGCAGAATTTGAGGAAGTCAGATTAACAGCTCTAGATATGTTTATTTTCATAATATTACTTCTTCCTTTAAAAGAAAAATTTCAATAACTAGATAATTTGCATTCTGAAGGAAATGAATTTCAAGTATTAAAATAATTTTTACTTTTTATTTCAAAGAATAAAATAAACACTTGTTTTGCAGCTTCAGTGGGTCAAATATTAAGGAAAGGAATGACATACCTGCCTTGGGCACAGGGATGATGAGTAACCATTAAATAATAATTTGATATGGCTTGTTTCACTGAGATGAATTTTTACCAGTCTTGCTCTGGGGAAGAAGAAGAAGAAGAATGAGGAAGAGGAAGAAGGAAGAGAAGGGGAGGAAGGAGGAAGAGAAGGAGGAGAAAAAAGGACGAGGAGGAGGAGGAAGAAGGAAGAAAGAAGGGGAGTAATAGCTTTCTAAATTTTGTGTGATCTGAACACAAATCCACATAAACCCATGTAGCCTGGATATTGTAACGTGCTCACTTCAGCTCATTCACTCAACATACATTTATTGAACATAAATTATGTGTCAAGTGTGACACAAACTATACTTTTAAAAGTCCGTATAAGCAAAAGGAATTGACAGCGTACTATGTTTTCAGGACAGTTCAGCTAAATAGAGGTTACAAATCACATGAATGTTTAAAACAAAATAAGACAAAAAGCCTACAACGAGTACTATGATAGACATCGACACTGACTGAGGGTGGGAGGTGACTTAACTCTGGAGGAATAGGAAGGCTTCACAGAGGACAGGACTTTGACCTGGACTGGAAACATATCTACAATTTTTCCTGATAAAGAGACATGGATAAGAATTTCTGGCCTGGGAAACTGAAGGTGAAAATAAATAGAAGTGGTATGTAGTTGACAAAAATGGGAAATTTGGCTTACTCTTACATGACGGAAGTGAGGTGAAGTAGACATAGAAAAGTAGAACTGAGTCACATTGTGAAGAGCCTTACACGTTGTGAACATGAATTCGTTTCAAGCTGAGAGTGAGGAATCAATCAATGTTTTGTTTTGTTTTCATTCTAGTATGCCAATATGTTTTTAAAGTATTTTTAAATAACACTGGATATGAAAAATCAAGTGGTTTTTGCGATGTGGGTTTTGAATCTATTATAGAAGTAGGCATGGAAAAACAGGAAAAGATGTATTCAAGAAATATTTCTGAAGCAGCTGATTGAATATTTAGGAACATTAGAGGATCTGAGGATAATGTAGATTTGTTGGCAAATTCCGTACTTCCATCCTTGAGAAGAAAATTTATCTTGTAAACTATATAAACTTAGATGACAACATACGAAATTCACATCATCTACGCTGAATGAAATAGGTCACTAATGATGTTCTTTCAGAATACCAAGTAGGGAGATTTGCATAGGCGATACTTTCTAAAATGTGTAGGCAGATGACAGTTAATAACAAACCATCCTTGTTTAGAATCTGAGGAAACAAAATGAAACAAAATGAACAAGGTCATGCTACCAAAACCTGGATTATAGCAGCAAAGTAGAGGTCATATCTTAAGCTCTGTGTGTGTGTGTGTGTGTGTGTGTGTGTGTGTGTGTGTATGTATAAGATGTTTCTTTTAGTGACCAAAATGCTTAAAGAAATTTTAAAGTCTATTTTGTTCAATTCAATTTCTTACTTTTTATATTGGTTTGACAGTTCAGAAAACCTAGAATTAGATGAGCCTGAAGAAACACCGTACTTCCTCGTGGTTGACAGGGCATATTTGAAACAAAATTTTGGAGTTCCAACATGGCTTGTTAGCTTTTTTAGCTCTGTCATTTGAAGCAAGTGACTTAATCTTTCTGTACTACAGTTTATTTATTTGTGAAACAGGAGTGATGGTATCCAGTATTATTAGTAGTAAAATACTGTAGTTAAAATGAGGAATAAATAATAAAAGCAGATGTTGCTGTCAACAGAGGGTAGGCTCTGATCTGTGCATTTTGCATGTGTTGTCTCATTTAATCCTCATAACAAGCCCATAAATTATGTACTATGACCCCTATTTTACAGATGAAGAAACTGTGACACAGAAATGTGGAGTGACTTGCCAAGTCAGCATTTGGCAGCTGCGGGGCTTGACTCAAACAGTCAGGGTCCCCTGTCTGTCTTACAATCATGTTATTATCTTGACTCTTCGTGGATGGTTTTATTGTAACCTTCATAAGTAGATGATCTCATACATATAAAGTAGTTAGAGCAGTGTCTGGCATTGATTAAGGGCCAGTAAATGTTGGTTGCTGTTTGTACTACTGCTATTTCACTACGACTTAATGTAATAGTTAAACTGGAGAGAATGAGTATCTGAAGCTAAATCCTTACCTAAAACACTCATATCTTCTCAACAATATTACTAATGCTTTTTTAGGGAAATCTCTCTCACACCAGCCTGTTACGATTAATATTCTCTGTTTTTATGTTTGTTAATTATCTAGTTTATTGTCTGTCTGGCTGCCAGACTATGAACTCCAGAAAAGAAGTCTGTCTCCTTTCTTTCTCTTTTGTACCCAGTGGTTAGCAGAGAACGGAATGTATTATAGGCACTCAGTAAATATTTGTTATAAATAAAGTGAAGGCAATAGAAATAAAAAGAAAAAATCATTTTTCCATTGGTCACATGCACAGCCTGTCACAAAAAATATTAAAATGAGAAGAACACATTTCATTATTTTTCTCTAACCATTAGAAAATTGCAGCCATGCCCTCGGCATGAAGAATATGTTGTGTAATAGAATTGTAAGCAGAACCTCTCAGGCCTACTTAACAGTCTCACTGCCTTTCTCACTGGATCACCTATCTGCTTTGTCTAAAGAGTGACATAAGAAGGCAGACATGTCCTCTAGAGCTAGAGCCAAGTCCAGGTCAGCTCCAGAAAACCAGGAGATACCTTATTTCTGTTATGGGGGATTTATTGGCTTGGAGGAAAAATAATTACATTCGAAGATGAAGATTTTCTTTTTCCAAAAAAAAGGTATTTATGCTAGTATATCATGCTATATATTATACATATTATTTTATATAGATGCTATATATTATATATACTATATACTATATATTTATATATTTATACTAGCATATCATGCTATATATAAATATTATATTTTTATACTAGTATATCATGCTCTATATTAACTACATTCTTACTTTTATAAAACTTAAATGTCTGATTCCTACTCCATGAAAAAATATCACCAGAATAGATTTCTCTCCTTTATGTTCTCAGCAAGAATAAACTGTTAGAGAGTACTACTATGTCTATTTAAATAACTTAAACCACATATTAGCTTTCAAAATTTTGGAACACAGGAGTATAATATAAAGGATATAAGCCAGACAGTGGAATGGAGTAAAATATTAGTATCAGTTATTTTCTCATTTTCTCATATAGAGACCTTTGGAGAAACAAACACAAGAAAGAAGACGTAAAACTTAAGGAGTAATCAATTCTTTATTTAGGGAAAACATTTCTTAAGTGTCTTTCTTTATTTTTGTTAAGAGGTGATATGTTGGTGCTGATTCTCACCTAAACATATATTTGAGATCAGATTTGTGAATTGCTTAGGATTGTATCTCCGCTTAAATGACTGAAAGATTTTTCATCATTATGCGTATTTTTATTGCATGTTTGTTTTAATTAGTACTGAGTGGATAGTGTGCAAAAAGTCATGTGTTAAACCTCAAATGCATGAGCAATGGGTCTAATCCACAAAGATGGCATGGTACTGATATAAAATACAGAAATGATTATGTGATTTGTGGATGGAAATGATGATCTTATAGGCATCAAATCTCATTTATCAAACATGAATACTTGGTTTTGGTTCAGCTCACTTGATCACATTATAATAAATAAGTATAGCATAATAATATATTGATGTTCATAGGATCACAGCATAGAGAATAACTCACTACCTCTGAGAGCTGTATGTTTATGGTTCTACTAAGTAAAAAGCTTATGGGTGCTATCACAGTGAAATTTTAATCTAGATATAAAAATTTAATTCTGACAAAAAGAATTAGGAGAATTATATGACAAGAAGGGAAGAGTGCTAGAGGCAGAGCTTCAATAAGATCTCTGTGGTTAGAGTAAAAGGAGATTGTTATGTTGCAGACAAAGATGTGGAATGATTAAACTTTTAAACTTTCCTTTTTTTTTTTTTTTTTTTTTGAGAAAGACTTTCACTCTGTCACCCAGTCTGGAGTGAAGTGGGTGCAGTATGGGCTCACTGCATCCTCTAACTCCCAGCTTCAAGCAGTTCTCCTGCTCAGCCTGCCGAGTAGCTGGCATTACAGGCGCCCACCACCGTGCCCAGCTAATTTTTTGTATTTTTAGTAGAGATGGAGTTTTGCCATGTTGGCCAGGCTGGTCTCAAACTCCTGGCCTCAGGTGATCCTCCCGCCTCAGCCTCCCAAAGTGCTGAGATTGCAGGTGTGAGCCACCGTGCCCGGCCTAAACTTTCAATTCTACCAAGTCTATTTCTCTTTTAAATTAAGTAAACTATCCATTGCCTTCTCAACCTATTTTTTCCATCTTAACATGTTTAATAAAGCAATAATCCTTATACTTACATAGTCTATAAATTATATATACAAATGCTTATGCTGTTTTACTCTACTGTTCACAGAAACTTATGTTTAATATATCTAGTAACTCAAAAACATATAATGTCGTATATTTTAAAACTCTAAACCAAACTCATATATGCTATATCATACAAATATTGAGAGAAAGTGAACATAATTTCGACCTAGAGTTTTTTCACAGTTGTTTGAACTGCAAGATGTTTCATAGACTTCTCCTGTTTCTTACATTCAAATATTCAATTGTATTTCATTCAAAGCTCCTTTTTAACATACTTAGGTTGAATTTTGCCAAGATTGAATAGAATTTTGTGTGTGTGTGTGTGTGTGTGTTCACGTATGAACCATCATCTTTATGTCATTATCAAGAGACAGCAGTATTCTTCTTGGGTATAAGAGAGCTGTTTGCAAACCGTCTTTAGTCCATGAACTCTTCTTTAAACAGGATTTGGATGTATCACTTGATTAAGATGATGTAATTAATTTGAAATATTTTAGATTTCTTAGGAGATAAATGTCTGCAGCATAGTTACACCTATGGAAAAGAAAACTAGACTTTTTTCTTTTAAAACTGCAGAAATAAACCATATGTATATAAAATCACAAATTCCAAATCCTAATATTGAGAGTTTTAATATAGCTTACATATGAAAGCGCTTGATAATTGACATTGACATAGACATGACATACTGCCTGGATGGTGAGGATGATATTGATGGAGACTTTCGCAGTATTTCAACATCCACAATGCAAGCACTAAGGGAGCAAGTATTTTTCTATATTTTGATCACCAAAATGTCCCCACCTCTAGAACATTATATTGTACATAGTATGCAATGAATATTTACTGAATAAATTAATACAGATTTGTAAACGATCACCCAACTTAGGTTTTAGATCAGTAAAATGGGAATGTAGGGATTTGAATGTTACTTGTTTGAGGGAGGTATGACAAAAGCCTAGTATGTGAGCTGTTAAGGCAGTGTTGTTGTCCTTCAATAAACTGTTTTTACTGTTAAATGCTAAATTACTGATAAAAGTCAACATGTAACCAGAGGTATATGTCCTAAAGCAGAACTTACAAAAATCTTATATTCTATATACTTCCTTGCGAAATCCTTGTATGATTTACAGAGCATTTCCATGAGATTGAATAATATGGTACTATAATATCAATTTTACTCTGAAGATTTTTTATCTACTGAGTAGATAAAAATTCCTTCCTTCAGCAACATGCTGAGTAATAGTCACATAACTGCATAGACATGGCTGTCATGGTTCCTTCTCCTGGATCTTTCCTTTTGTGACAAAATTAAGTTAAAAAAAAAGTCCCAAATAGACACATACAGTTAAATTGCTTTGTGATAAGTGCTTTAAACAAACTAAATGGAGAGTGGGAGTTTGAGGATTGAAAAACTCAGTAGTTACGCTGATTAGACGAGCCAATTTTGAGAAGGTGGCGTTTAAGCTGAGATCTGAAAGTTGCAACTTAAGCTTAAAAAGGGACTTTTGCCTTTGGGATGGCATCTGGAATATCTGCACAGGCAGGCATAGAGGACACTGGGAGAGAATGAGGAAAAGGGTTACTACACCTTGATGTACAACAATCAGTAGACTTGGAAATGCTTGCCTCTGATAGTACCACTTACGAAAATGAAATATGCTGTCAAGTAATTATTATGAGACTCTCAGTTTTTTACACTGTCCACCAATGATTGGGATATTAAATTAACTGTCTAATATAAAGCAAACAAATTAAATTTTTGAGAATATGTAAACAAATGCAGTATAATTTTATGTAAATTTGACTATATTTCTGTTTTCTATTTGATTTATTTATTTTATACATGTTTCCCAGGATAGTCCACTGGTCTTACAGTCTGACAGGAATGTAACAGTGAATGCAAGAAATCACATGGGGCAGTTAACTGGACAGCTGACCATAGGTGAGTGTTTTGGGTAAAGATTGCCCCTACTATGCTTGGTGTTTTTGCTGTTGTTTTGTTGTTGTTGTTGTTTTGAGACGGAGTCTCACTCTGTCACCAGGCTGGAGGGCACTTTGGGAGGCCAAGGCGGGTGGATCACGAGGTCAAGCGATTGAGACCATTCCGGCCTACTGTGCTTGTTTTAATTGAGAAAAGTAGCAGTATGTTATTTCTCTGATATATAACTCAACATCCCATTACAGCCCAGTTTTCTTGTACATGATTTGACGTGTCATAAGCTACTCATGTTTCCTCTATTTAGTAGTTATTACTCTTGTCAATATATTATTATGAGATTGAATTACATTTATTTTGCTGATCATTACTCTTGAATTATGAAATGCACCATTTTTCTAAGAAATATTTTCATAGCATATGTTAAATTATAATAAATAAACTTACGGAAACGTGAGATGATATAACATTTTTAGGTCTATGTCTCTTTTCTAGGGGAAACATTTTCTAATAAATTGTATCTGCTCATATAAATTAGAAATTACATGAGTTGAGTATAATAAATATTCACATTTATCAATTACTTCTACATTTGATGTTGAAATTATCTGTATTTTAAGATTTATGGGCTTTATGTGTTATTAACATAAATTAATGGTGAAGTGTTACTTTTTTCTCATCTCAAATAAATATTTTAACTCAGAAATTTATATCAAAATACAAGATGTGATTACTTGACTCAGTTTTTATAAGAAGGCAAATAAGTAATTTGTAATGTAAAGTTTTGATATGCATGTAGATTCTGAATTATTTTTATAACACTGTATTGGTTCTGTGGATAAATTGCTTAATATAAACATGACCTATCTCTTTATCTATACATACATATATATATAAAGAGATAGAGAATGAGAAAGAGAGAAAGAGGAAAGTAAATTACAGCTTTGAGGACTGAGGTGTTGTTATTTTAATGAGAAATTAATCATCTTTAAATGCAAATGTATGTTTCCAATATTTCTAATTAAATTATGCAAAAATAATACATTTGAAATATGAGCTTTAAAAACATGAATTTGGATTCTGTGTACTTAATTTGTAGGTATATGTTTTTTAATATTTGTTTTGATGAAACCAAAAAGGAAACATTTTAGCATATATGAATTTTCTAAAAATATAATTTTATTTGTAAAAATTGTTTCGCTTTACATCACAAAAGTTTGTCATTACATATCTATTAATTGCTACAACTGGATAATGTTTTGTGATAATTAGAAATATAACAGTTATAGAGGGGTGCTATTAGCAAATGGATTCAAGATTAAATAAAAGAAATACGTGTATGGATATAGAACTAATTCAGAAGCAAAAACCGTCCACTTAAATATTCGTGCTAATTCACTCCTGTTATGTTGGAACTGCAGAAACTATAGGCCTATGGAAACAGGCCTAACCTTGGTAGATTTTCCATATCCTAATTTTCTTAAAGTTGAGAACTCTTCAGCCAGATGGAACTTCCTTTTGCATTCAGTCTTTGATATAAAAAGTTCTTAGTAGAAATGTCAAAATGTAAATTAAGAGTCGGGCGTGGTGGCTCATGCCTGTAATCCCAGCACTTTGGGAGGCCGAGGCGGGTGGATCACGAGGTCAAGAGATCGAGATCATCCCATCCAACATGGTGAAACCCCATCTCTACTAAAAATACAAAAATTAGACAGGCATGGTGGTGTGTGCCTGTAGTCCCAGCTAGTTGGGAGGCTGTGGCAGGAGAATCACTTGAACCCGGAGGTGGAGGCTGCAGTGAGCCGAGACCAGGCCACTGCACTCTAGCCTGGGCAACAGAGTGAGACTCTGTCTCAAAAAAAAAAAAGGTAAATTAACTGCACAAAGATTATATACCCATGCCCACTGTCAGACACAATAGCTACATAATTCCTGCCTATAGAGCAAAGCAATCATTTGATTATATGAAGTACAAATACTGTTTGCATTTCACTGCGTGCTTTCCTGCAGGAAATAAAGAATATAGTGTGCTAGGATTTTCAGTTACCCTTCCAAACTGATTGTAATGTTATATTGATATTTGCCAAATGAGAGAAAAATAGCAAGAGGAGGAGGGGGAAAGAAAAAAATGTTAAGCTGAGTTTTAAATGCAGCAAATTATTAAGTTAATGACACAACAGCTTATTGGGCACAGAAATACATTTATTCCAATGAGGATTTAACTTAAAGACTATTTAACATCCTGGTCCTTTGAGTGTATTTTTGATGACTTATGTATTTTTACTGGTTTGCGTATTTTAATGAACATAGTACAAAAGAAGACTAGGGCTGTGTGAAAGGAGATAATGTATTCATATTTGAAACAAAGGCACAAGGAGCTACTTAGTAGTTTGTTGGGTACCAGCAGAATAGTTAATCTTTTGGACTCTCAGTTTTCTCATGTCTAAAATGGGGATAATGACACATTTTGAATGCTGTTATAGCATTATGGTGATGTCAGTGTCTACAAATGGTAGGCAATTGTATATTGAATCTATTATTGTCATGCTAGTGAGTGTAATTATTGGTATCACTTATGTTACAAATACAGTGATATGGGAGAAATCTCATGATGTTTTTCTATTCTGGGTATCTGTGTGATATTAGATAAGGCTGAATTATGATACTGTTGAGAGATATGTTACAAAACACAACACAGAAAGTGTATCCCGTGTTCAGAAACTCTTCCATTATGTAAGAATAAATTTACCTTTATGTAGAGTTTGAAGACATACTTGAATGAGGCAATGTAGAAATTAAAATTTATTTCTAAAGACTCTAAGTTTAATTGTGTATACATAAAGTAGCTGTTCTAACCCTCTTTGTCTATTTCTTTTCTTATTCTTTCAGTTTTTATGTGTATGGCCTCAATTATAGTATAGTCATGATACTATTTTTGCAATATTAAAAAAATTACCGCACAAACTGAATAGTTATGGAAAAGAATTTCAGTTACTCTTCATTTTCTAAGTAAAATAATTCTGTTGTCTACCAATAGAATGCATTGATTTCTGTTAGAAATGTATAGTGAATTCTAAAAATATAATAATTTGAATATTTTTCCAGATTTTATTCTCATTGTACCATTTTCCTCAAAAATGTATGTAAGTAGTTTCAGCAAAGCAAATATCAATTTCTCTTGTACCCTACCTTTTTCTTTCTCTATAAGCCTAGCTTCCTACTAATTCCACTCACAGGGATATATGTAGTTCAGCGATTAGACCAACCCATGTGGTAATTCTAATGCTGACTCACTGATAGAATTTTAAATCAAATTATTTCTAATACAATAAATGCAAAAGAGAAATATTTTATATATACACTGGCTCAAGCACAATAAAAACTAAATCTAAATATTTTAAAACTTTAGGTAGAAAAATCAATTTGACAAACATTTTTGTGAATTGATGAAGTTCTAGGCTTTATGAATTTGACCAGATAATATCCAGTTTCCCCCAGTAAGTCTAGGATTCTAATTTTCATGACCATCATAACATTGGAGGAGATTGGTGGACTCAAGATTTCTTCCTCCAAATTTCTTTTCTTAGAATAAAGCTGAAAGAGAGGAATGAGATTGTTGTTGAGAAGTGGTTAAAGAAAGTACAACATCCCAAGAGGTCAGACTCCTTGAAGAAAAAGCAAGAACTTTCTTAAACAAGTCTCAGAATCATTCTCCAGGTCAAAATTTTCTATTATTTAATCTATAATTACTATGTTCTTTAGCAGAATATTATTTTTCTTTTATAGGTGAAAAAAGTGTGTGACTTTAGGTGTGTTATATATTCATATATCTTGATAACATGATGATATTTTCCATGACTTTCTATCAAAAAAGTGGGTAAAGGATGTAAATTATGCACCATCTTTGTGAGTTTGTTTTATTATCTCAGGAAGAACTACAGTATGTGATATATAGAATAAAAATCTTTATGGTAGTATAAATAAAATATGAAGTTTTGATATAGACTTTGTTTATAACATTAATAATAATTCTGTAGTAATTTGGTTCACTGAAAAGGTAATACTCTTTCCCACAATATCATGAGGATAATTATATTTTATTTATCAATAACATTACATTGATATTTAACAGACTATATTTAAACTACTTTTATAAGTAGTTAACAAAGTATAGGTTGATTTCAGTAATATAATTTATCCTTTAAAAATCTTAGCCAACCTGGCTGTTTTTAAGCTATAGATTGCTTTTTCTTATGTTACAAAAATATCTTTTATTTTTGATAAAGCAATGGCTAAAAGCTAATATTTTCCTTTCTCATGTGCCTTGTGCCATCATTCTATAGCTGAAGGATAAAAATGAAAGGAGGATAAATTCAGAAACCGGAAAAAGAATAATCTTAACTGGTAGAGCTAGCTTTGTGTTTTTTATTCTGTTTATTTGTTTGTTAGTGTTCTGCATTTAAATTTTAGTCACAGAGACTTTTGAGATACTTATCATGGCTACTTATGGGGCCCTATGTCATAAACAAGAAGAAGTTCCACAATCCCACATCTGTATTATTATCCCAGTAAAACATTGAGGTTAATTGGGTATTAAAAAACTGAATGTAATTCTGAAATTTTAGTTTTAGAGTGTGCTTAAAACCATAGTCTTATGCTTTAAATAGGATCTCATATTTCATCATAGGTCTCCTTGTTTAATGCTCAATAAATTTGGAAGAATTAATTCCGAATGAATTAACACCTAGGAAAGGCTTGCTGTTTATTGTCAGAATCATTTACTTATCTTTTATATTCTCATTTATACTTATCAAAAATCAGTGGCATAACCAAATTGTATAAAAATCTTAATTATAATCTTTACTTTCTCATTTTCTGTTTTTCCTCAGTAATTCTTGAAACTTAGGCCTTAAATAAGCCTGACTATATGTTAATAAGGAAGAATGCCATTTGCAAGCAATTAAACAAAGTGATATTTGTGTTTATTATGATTTTCCCTTTTCATATTTTACACTGAGCAATTAACATCACTTAACAATAGAAACTGTTGTAGACAGCTTTTGTAGCAGAGTTGACTCTGGTTTCTTCAGAGATCTGAGGTGCTTGCCTTCTTTTTCCAAGAAGGTTTATCAAGTCGGGGAATGGAGATGATGATAGTCAGATGGGCCACAATAAAGGTATTAAGATTGATCATTTGCACTTCTCAGAGTGCGTCGATTAGCTACACATATAAAAATTTTAAAAAACTATATATATATATATGTATGTGTGTGTGTATATATATGTGTGTATATATATATATGACAAAAGAAGATTTGTTTGTTTAGAGAATCAACCATTAGGATTCTGAAAGTAAATAATTTTTAAAATTTGTTTTCCTGTATTTTTTGAGTCAATATCTATTAATAAGAGCATCCATGTTATGAAATAACTTCCATTTTAAAATTTATGAAAAGATTCACATATATATAAAGATTCTATTGGTAAATCTTTACTCATAAGAAAGCATATCTATCTTATAGAGTAATTAAACTACAGTGATGTTCTTGGTATAAAGGTGTAAAAGGAAATGTAACCAAATGACCCACTATACTTTAAAAGAATGCATATGATCTTATGAGAAACAAACACATTTTTCTCACATGTGCTGAACAAAATATACATTTTGCTTAATAGAGGGAAATCTGGATGGTATAATGTGCACTATTTTTAACAACTCTACATTAAAAGAAGCATTGAGCCTAGTAATCCTCTGACAAAATGCTTTAAAGAAGGTTGGATGCATGACAAAAAGGGCAGTTATGTAAAATAATTGTGGAAGGGAGACAAAGAAACAGAGCATGTTTATTGGTCCAACTCAATTCAGAAACAAAAATCTAGACTTACTTGCAAGACATGGTTTGTCTGTGTCTTTTAAATACACTTTAAATGATGTATAATTGGACCTGTGTTTGCCATTGGTCAGTTGAGGTGAGATCTTAAAACGTTAGTTGACTGTGGCCGGACCTGTTCATTTCCATAATAGCATGACCTGATGATGAAATTAATATTGATGAAATTCCTTTCAAAAAAGCTGAAGACCTTCCCTAAGACTCTTAACTGGGTTAATGCCCCTCTGCCCGCCTCCAACATCCTTCAACATCCAAGAACTCTCTCTCTCTTCTCTCTCTCTCTCTCTTCTCCTCTCTCTCTTCCCCTCTCTCTCTTCCCCTCTCTCTCCCCCCTCAACACACACACTTGCCCAAAGTATCAAAGCAAGGAAAGTACTAGGAAGCAAAGTCAAGGTCAGGACAACTTTTAGAAAGAAGATTTCCGAGTCCACATACATAGACTGATTAAAACCTCAGCATTTTAATATCTTCAGAAACTATTTTTAGGAAGGACATATACTTCACCAATTAATAGCATGGATTCTGGAGACTGCTAAATCCCAGATCTGTCAACTGCCAGCTATGTGACCTTATGTACATTACTCCAGGCATCCATTCCAGGTTTCTGCGGGGATAATATGAGTATTCGCCTCATACAGTAGATGTGAAAATTAAATATGTTAATATATAATAAGGTATTGAAACACTTCCTGGAGCATAATATGCATTATGTATAAGTTAGTGATTGTGATTTTTTGTTAGCCCTGCATGTGTACTACTCTATACACATGACCAAGTCTCTGAGATTTAGTTGCCTTGTGTATGAAATGAGTCTATTTTGCTAGATTGTCTCCATGACTCTTTTCTGTTCCAAGTCTAAATAATGAAAAGCTACTTTTTACCTTTGGAAAAGGGAGTCAGTTGATGAATCTCCTGGTCCTTACATTGCTCAATATTCAGTTGTCCTGACAAAATGTCATCTGATTTGATTTTTTGACATCTTAGTCATACAGCATAGGCACATATTTTGCGCAAAAATTTAAAATGAAGAAGGTAAATGAGCACATCTAAATCAACATCCTAGTTATGCTTTTACTCTTTCATCAAGTTTTGGCTTACAAAATTTTTTTTCCAATGAAATTTAATCCACAAAATAATTTAAGCCAAATTAGCTTATTTTTGTTAGTGCTAAGCATAAGCATGCTTTTTGTTCCTAAATGAATAGAGAAAAAATGTAGACGAAGGTCTTATAATAAATATTTAAAGGCCCTGAAAATGACATATAATCTTGCATTAAAGCAATTACAGCGAACACCTGGGAATCATTTAATTAACTGCAGATGGTATAGGACGTGTAAAAACCAAATTTATGTTTTTTGTCATTGACTCATTTTTTTTTAACTTAGAGAATGTCGTAGTAGTCTGGGATAATTTAATAAGAATGAATGTTTGATGCAAAGTGAGCTGTGCAAATCTTGAAGGATAGATCAACAAAACACTTAGGTTTAATACTACATATACATTTCAAATGATTAAATGCATTGTTGATTTTGAGTTCATTATTAATTCATGTTAATAAATTTATAATTAATCCGTTTAAGGAAATTGTAAGTTGAAGTAGATGCCTGTGATATCAGGAGAAGGATGTCGCGCTTTAGAAATTAGAACTCTCAGTCTTTGTAACTCAGGTGTCATGAGAATTATGTCTGAAGGAAAGACACTAATGATTATGTTTTGAAAAGTTGTGTCAAAGGAGTATTTATATTATTTTTTAAACATCCTGAGTCATTACACCAATTCCTCAAAGTTGCACATTGTTTGTGTCCTACAAACAGAAATATGGACTGGCTCAAATATTTAATTAAATTCACATTTATTTGTAGAGATAGAAGTGCAGAATCAGGGAATACTACAGATTTTCCTTCCTAGAGGACCTAGACTAAAACCTGAAGGAGACGGTTTTGCTGGTCATCTTCAACCTTTGCTGGCTTGCTCCTTCTCTTTCCAAGTACCCCATGCCCTAGTTTAACATCAATCACTGCAGTTGTACAAAGCCAGCTCCACTTAACAGTGCTCTGTGCCATGGTCTTAAAGACCATTCTTGCATGGCATTGGCCTCTACTTCTCAAGACCAAGGGTAGCTAATCTGCTAAAATAATTTATACCTATATGTTAATGAATACTATATCTTTGAAATTTTTCCTTTTCCAGACGAAATATATGTATTTCAAACTATGACCTTTGGTAACAATATCTTTAGTTGTTAAAGTGATTCTAGTCTTGAGGGTATAGAAATCAGGGTGATAGGATAAAGTGAGAAACTGTGCCTCTTTTAAGACATATTGTAAAGGTGTCCTCTTCCTTTATTTTAGCACTACTTAGGCCACTCCATCTCCTTATATATTAATAAAAAACGTAATGCAAGTCTATTTCAATAAATATAATGCATAGACTATTTCTTAAGTGCACAATATTGCAGATGCAGAAATCACTAAGCAGATGAATAAACATTTTATTAATTTGGTAATTACATAAATTTATCCAAAATATGATTATCTCTAGTGTTTGAATTTTAATATTAAAGTAATTGTAATAAAATAGAAATGATATATTACAGGGCCAGTTAAAAGATAAAAGCAAAATAAAGTAACAAAAGAGTGGTTTTAAATTTTCTCTTTTAGATATTTCATTAGACCTTATGACTACATAACTTATCTGAAATTAATGAGTCTATAGCTTATACACTTAACCAAGCCTTCTTTTTAATGAGGCTTCCTTTGTGGGACCTCAGAATTACAGGTGCATTGGAGTTCCATATATAATTGACTTATGGAACATGCAGTTTTTTGTTTACCTTGATAAGAAACGTGTCTTTGGAAATTTGGCTAATGGGGCATAATGTTCACAAATGTAAGGTTGTGAGAATAATTATCTGAAAACATCTGGAGGCAGGAAGCTAAATAAAATGTAGGAGTCCATATGTACACAGAAGATCATTCACTTCAGTATTAGGGTTCCTAAATGAGGTGGCACCCAAGCGCAGATGACTGTCCAACAATACTAATTGCCTGGTCATGGGGTAGAGAGAGAAGCTAGGGGCAAACAGTTACTTATGATCTAGGTCTGTTAACTACAGTAGCATTTTTCTCCTGACTTTCACTTTGGATTTTGTGTCTATTCTTGTATTTAATTTTGGAAAAATTCCAAGTCAGATAATGTATGTATCAGAAAAATAAACCACGGTGGGAATAGAAAATTGAGCAAAGGAAGAGGAGAAAATGAACCCCAGCTATTCTTCTGTTTCCAAGTATTTATTAGACTCCTAACAATATATATTTCGTAATGAGGAAACAGTATTACCCAAATCTCTTCAGATTTCTTAAGATTGTTATGAATCCCTTAATCAGCATTCTTTGGTTAAAATATTTAGTCAGTTCTGAATTCATTTGCAACCTTTTTTTCCAATATTATGTCTAGATATTTTGTCATATATTTGCCTGAAGTTAAGAATTTTTAATACTATATGATCCCTCTGTGTTTTAATCCAATAATCCTATGGAAAAAAAAAAAGAAAAATCTCATTTTTTCATGGTTTAGTTTGATTCTGAGGTCACGTGTTAGCTATTTTGTTTTCAACATGCTCACAAACCCATCCGTCTATTGTTTAACTAATATCTTTCCTTCCTCTACTCCTCCCAAAGGAATTAGAGCATATTAATAATTCATAAATTTTGGAGCTCACCTTTTCTCATGTCATAGTTAGAATAAAAAAAAAATTGTTTCTATTCTTACATTGCCTTTGCCATACTTCATTGTTCTACAAAGATTATTGAATGTAATTCAAAGACCAGCCTGCCGCTCCAGGGAGGCATGCATTGCAGACTAAGAAAATGTGCTTTCTTTTCTCATATCTCTTCCAGAGGTCCTTATGATTCCACATCCTTATTCTTCTAATTCTACTAATTGAATCAGTAAATCTATCAGCTACCTAAAGCACACTAGAGTGTTATAGGTAAATATATCTGGGGAAGAAAGCCTTCAATATTACACATTAAGAAACTGACCATACATATTTTCACATTACAGGCTTTGAGAAATCATAAGTCACAAGTATAATGACTAAAATAAAAGATACAGACAGTACTAAGTGTTAGATTGGACACAAAGCTACTGGAACTTTTATACTCCTGCTGCTAAAAATGCAAAACATTACACTATTCTGAAAAAACAGTTTGCCTGTTCCTATCAAGTTACACATGCAACTACCATATGGTCCAACAATCTCACTCCTAGGTGACTGCCCAAGTTAAATAAAAACATGTTTACATCACAGAGTTTATAGAGATATTTACAGCAGCTCTATCCACAATTGCCAACAACAAGAGTCAACTCAAATATCCTTCAGCAAGACAATGGATGAATACACTGTGGTATATTAACACGGTGGAATGGTATTCAACAACTTTTTTAAAAAGCTATTGACATTATGTTAGGTAAAATAAGTCAGTCTGGCAATTTATATACTGTATGATGGCATTTATATGACATTCTTAAAAGGACAAAACTATGGTAAAACCAGATTCATGTCTAGTTCATAGGGATGGCATGGAGGAGGGGTTAGGTACAAGGGGATAGCACAAGAGAGGTTTTGGAGGGTGATGACTCTGTCCTATATTTTGACTATAGTGATGATTACACAGCAATCTGCATGTGTTAGGATTCATAGAAGTATACACCAAAAATTGACTATATATTAGCTTGAAAAATTTTTAAGTTTTTCCCAAATTTACATGATGTCTGTCATTTTTTATATATGTAACTTAACATTCTGAACGCTAATATTTTCTTCATGCAACTATTTAATACTGTACTTCAGGTCCATTGGGTAATTTATCCTGTATGCCTGGGTTTTTATAATCCTACTTGACACATGGTAGCCCCCAAATAAGTGTGGAATAAGTCATTAGAATATCTTGAACATTTTCCCCAAGACTTATTTTTTTAGATCTTGGTTTTCATGAGATAATTTTCAAAAATGTGTGTCACTACTTTATTTGGCTCATGATTGTGTTTGTTCTTTACTTCACATTTCTGAAATATGGAGGCATTCATAATCTTCATATTCAGGAACATTGAGTGTCTTAGAATAATAACCACATTTCTTTTACTGGTGATTTTTGGTTCATTTGTGATTATATTGTTACTGAATATTATTTAAAGGAGTTTCTTGTTCTTGAACCATCGTCCTTTTCAAAATAAACCTTATGATTGCATAGATCTTGTCAAATAACTTGTGGAAACTTTTGACAAGGTCTGTGGTATGTGTGTAACTTTATTTCTTTCAGAGGTATCATCAAATGTATAATAAATGCTTGTTGATGGCAGAGATTCTCATTATTGAAATCACTCAATCCTTCTTCTTGACTTAAAGCAAGTTTGGACTTGTCTCATTTCATTTTCACTCTTAAGGCTGATAAAATTATTTGCAAATAATTTCCGGTTGAGATAGCCATCATTGCTGTTGGCTTCTTCTGTTTTTATGACACCTATATCTGCTATCTAAGTTGTGCTGTGTGCTCATTATACATACAATGAATGTTTATTATATGTGCTTCTTTAGCATATCACATATATGTGGATAACACCCAAATCTATCCTTCTGACTTTTTCTCTGTTTTTATTCTAGCGTAAACCCAATGAACCAATTATTATTATTTTTGTGGCTATGCCTACACCTGACTATCATGTTGATTTCTAATTCAACATTCATCTATCACTGGGTATTTTAAAAACACTAAGTGGTCATTTATCTCGGCCTCAATTTGTAGTATTAAAAGATAGTGATACCTAAGTTTATTTTCAACACTAACATTTCATATTTGCTGAGAGTTTTTTTTAAGTTTAACAAAACTAATCAGCTTACCTTCAAAACCCAGCTTTTCTTTGTTATATTCTCACACATAAACAGTGTATCATTTAGAATAGCCCATAACTTTTTTGGGGTACAACAAATACGTCACCTCTGCTATGAGTAACTTTCTTAAAGCACAATAAAAGTAGAAATTATCTGTCATCTTCATTGGTTAAAATCACATTATCACATTGATAAGAGGAAAGAGACGAATGCAAGTAATATAAAACTACTGCAAACTACATATACTCCGCTGAATACATGTATGATTCTTAGGAATGAGTAGCTTTAAAAGAGAATGCATTTAGAATGTAAAAAAAAAGATATGCGACAAAGCTGATTTAGTGTCAAACAAGTTCACAGGGTTACTGGCTGCACGTAGAAAATGATGAACACCAAATATGCTTTTGGTATAAATAAACCAAAGGAATAAACCAAAGGAATTCCTTTATGTAGAGAATATTTAGTGGCTTGAGGAAAACGTTGGTAGGGTCACAGCATAAGTAACAAGAGCAAGTAGTTTTGAAATAAAATTTGATAAGTGTTTCCAAGAAAGAATATTAGGTGGTGTTACAAGTAATTTAATGATGACTATGATTTTAAATGGGCCTTCTGGCCTCCTTCCATTCTCTACTTCGCTATGCCTCTTTCTCCCTAACCATTTTGTAATTTTTATGGTGACATAATAAAAGCTTTTCTGTGTCAGACCTTCCATAGATATGAACTTACTGTTTTCCTGTCTTTCTGCATAGCCAACATAATAAAGTAATAAATAAATATTTTAGCATAATTGAGCTTTCATATAGGGAAATATTTCAAGGTGCATGAAGTTACATAATATATACTAAATGGTGACCCTGAGTTTTAGCATAAAGCCAGGGCAGCACAACTAGAACGTTTAAAGGATTTTCCAACTCACTGCTGCTGCATCCCTTTCACCTTCAGAGCTAGAGATATTCCCTCTGTGTCTGCCCCTAGCTCGCACCCACCGTAGTACCTGGTGCTAATCTTATCTGCTGACAAGGAGAATACTGAACTTTATTGCAATGTCACTACTGGTTCTTTTCTGTCCTTGGTATTTCCATCCCCTATTAAATGAATTTCTGGATGTACTAGTGTAATAATTAATTGTCTCCTTTGTCAGGAAAGGTAGTTTGCATATGAAAGGCCTAGGTTCAAGTTCAGTCCATATTGTATCATTTTTAAATACAAGTTCAACATGTTTGTACATTACTTGTTCTGAAAAGTTCCTTTAAGTTTGAGCTAAGGATATCAGAATAGTATCGAAGATGTGCTTTATTATGTAAACTAGAAATAAACTGATGAATAGGTACAAGTTGAGGGTGTCCAGTTGACTTCTCTGTGCCTCAGTTTCTTAAACATAAAATGACCATTTTAATAATATCTTTCTACTGGAGTTATGTTGATGATTGAGTTGGGATAAGTGAAATTCTTTTCACATATTAAGTACTAGAAAAGTGTTAGCTGCTATCACTATTAATAGTAGTAATATTTATTTCCTAGTGGGAGAAAAAGCAGAAGGTAGTTTTTACTCAGAGTTACTCTACTTTTTATTGGATAGTGTGAATGATTATCCAAAGTAATATTTAATTCTAGCACCTTTAGTTTGTTAAGGGTTATCACTTGATTTATCAGCATACGCAGGTGGTTCCGTGGGTCATGGCATTCATGAGACTGCTGCTGGGTGCTAAGCACAATTAAATTACCGAGAGCATCTGTCCCTTTAACAAGTAACTGACAGGACATTAAAGTTTTATAATCATCCCCTGTTAGTTTTCTGACGTTCCAACAGCTCCCTAATTCTGGTAAAAAATAAATTAGTCTAGATGTGACTGTTTTAGATGAATATAAAAATGAGTAGTCAATTGAATTATATTAATTGAATTATTTTACATCAATATTAATTGAAAATAGACATTGAAAAATAATCTGAACTCTGTAGTATATATCTTTATTTCTTAAAGTTATCCATTCTCTCTAAAATTAACTTACAAATGTAAAGCAATTCAAATGAAAATACTAGTGATGATGAAATGTTTCCAAAGTATTCTCATTTAAATGAAAAACATATGAAAAAATTTTAATAGTGTGCACCAAATATCACAAGCACCATGATTAGTACAGAGTGGAATTAGTATAGGTATTTAAAATCAATAACAATACAATAAGGAGAAAATGTATGAAGGAACCATATATCTCTGGTAATTCGATGTAAGACCAAGATGTCCTTTAAAATCTCTGTGACTGGGCGCGATGGCTCACACCTGTAATCCCAGCACTTCGGGAGGCCGAGGCAGGTAGATCACGAGGTCAGGAGCTCAAGACCAGCCTGGCCAACATGGTGAAACCCTGTCTCTACTAAAAATACAAAAATTAGCTGGGTGTGGTGGTGCATGTCTGTAATCCCAGCTACTGAGGAGGCTGAGGCAGGAGAGTCTCTTGAACCCGGGAGGCGGAGGTTGCAGTGAATGGACATCGCGCCACTGTACTCCAGCCTGGGCGACAGAGCAAGACTCCGCCTCAAAAAAAAAAAAAAGAAAAAAAAAAAAAGAAAAAAAAATCACTGTGACTGAGAGAGGGTGGAATTAGTGATTAAATAAATTAAGTAGGTAAAATTGGTTAATAGTTTAGAAGGAAATATTAAGTCTCTTCATCTTTATACAATAAAACAGTAAATTGCCCACGGAGTATAGGTTTCATTTTTCAGTTCAAAAGAGTAAATAATGGAAAAAAGCTATTAGAAGAATTTTCTGATCTTGTGGAAGAGCATCTTCCAGAATACATAATCTGTCAGAAGCTGCAGAAGGAAAGATTTATTGATTTACATGCATGAATGTTAAGATTATTCTGAAGGTCAGTACTCCCTAAGACAAAACTGAAGTGGCTGGACGCCGTGGCTTATGCGTATAATCCCAGCACTTTGCGAGGCCGAGGCAGGTGGATCACGAGGTCAGGAGCTCAAGACCAGCCTGGCCAAGATGGTGAAACCCGTCTCTACCAAAAATACAAAAATTAGTTGGGCGCAGTGGCGGGTGCCTGTAGTCCCAGCTACTCGGGAGGCTGAGGCAGAGAATTGCTTGAACCCGGGAGGCAGAGGTTGCAGTGAATGGAGATTGCACCACTGCACTCCAGCCTAGGTGACAGAGCAAGACTCCGACTCAAAGAAAACAAAAAACAAAACAAAACAAAAACTGAAGTAATGTAAATAACAACTAAGGTACCATCTCATTGGAGATTCTAAAGAAGGCTTACAGGAGGTGGTGGCAATAGCCCTCTCAGTTTGTTGGGGAACTTCTGTTGTTGGCATAAATTTACCCCAATCTCTCCTGGGTTTGAGACCCCACTTCCACTTTTTTTTTTTTTTTCTTCTGAGACGGAGTCTCACTCTGTCGCCCAGGTTGGAGTGCAGTGGCATGATCTTGGCTCGTTGCAACCTCCACCTCCGGGTTCAAGCGATTCTCCTGCCTCAGCCTCCTGAGTAGCTGAGATTACAGGCACACACCATCACACCCAGCTAATTCTTTATATTTTTGGTACAGATGAGGTTTCACCATGTTGGCCAGGCTGATCTCAAACTCCTGACCTCAAGTGATCTGCCTGCCTCGGTCTTCCAAAATGCTGGGATTCCAGGCGTGAGCCAGGATGCCCGGTCCCACTTCTTATTTGAATCTAAACTATGATAATTAACTGTGGGATTACGTATACACAATTGTAATGGTAATTCAAACAATCAATGTATATAAAGCAGGTTGCCTATTACGTCGAAACTGCAATGTGTAAGTTACTGCTGCTAGTATTTTTATTTCAGTGCATTGGTTCAGTATTATTTTGACTTAAGGGATATTTATGGGTGCCACCACATGCCAGGCACTGTTGTAGGAATAGATACACAACACTGAGCAAAAACAATTGCCTCTCCTGAAAATTACAGGTGTCAACCGATAATTATAAACCGTATGTGTAAATATACATTTAAAATTTATACATAAGTGCAAAGGAAGCTTTTAGTAATTCATAGATTGTCTTTCAACGTATGCTTTCCCTGTTCAGAGCTACCATTTTTCTAGAAGTAGACCACATCTCCCTCCCCTGGTTTTACACACACATATGCATATACTTACACAATGACATACGCACATAAGACATTGCTTATAGACTTTTATCTACATTTCGAATATGGAGGAGTGATTTATACTTCCATTTATTGGCATATTTTTTCCTTCAAGGCTTCTAGCCTCTGTATTTCATGAGTTACCTCTCCTTGGGCTTCCCCATGAAATTTTATTTTATTTTTTCTATGTTAGGCACACCAGATAAATCCTTTACTGAAAGTCTAAGTTCATGTCCAAAGACTCAGGATTGTGTTCTCTCAGCAATTACAACATGGTTACTTCCAACATCTACAACTTAAGATAATAAATTTTGAAATGTTATTTCCTTTTTTGCTTCCCACATCTTTAAATGGTAGAAGTGGCTACAAGCTTTTATTAAGGTTTGATTTTTTTTTTTTTTTTTTTTTTTTTTTTTGAGTCAGAGTCTCGCTCCGTCGCCCAGGCTGGAGTTCAGTGGCGCAGTATCGGCTCACTGCAAGCTCCGCCTCCCGGGTTCACACCATTCTCCTGCCTCAGCCTCCCAAGCAGCTGGGACTACAGGCATGCACCACCACGCTCAACTAATATTTGTATTTTTTTGTTAGTAGAGACAGGGTTTCAACATGTTGGTCAGGCTAGAGTTTTCTTATCTTATAACACATACACAGAAAAGTAAACAAATCTCAAAGGCGTCCCGTGAGGGATTTTTTTTTTTTTTTTTTTGAGATGGAGTCTTGCTCTGTCCCCCAGGCTGGAGTGCAGTGGCTGAATCTCAGCTCATTGTAAGCTCTGCCTCCCAGGTTTACCCCATTCTCCTGCCTCAGCCTCCCGAGTAGCTGGGACTACAGGCGCCCGCCACCTTGCCCAGCTAGTTTTTTGGTTTTTTTTTTTTTTGTATTTTTTAGTAGAGACGGAGTTTCACGGTGTTAGCCAGGATGGTCTCTATCTCCTGACCTCGTGATCCGCCCGTCTCGGCCTCCCAAAGTGCTGGGATTACAGGCTTGAGCCACCGCGCCCAGCCCCCTGAGGGATTTTTACAAAGTGAAGGCAGCAATACAATTAAGATCAAGGTCAAGATATAGAACAGCACCACAGAAGCTCAGGACTCTACCATCTGCTTCCTCTCAGTTACTAATCTCAAACCTAAACTGTTATTTGATTTTTGAAGTGTATATACATAACTTACCATATTATACATTATTTTACATCTGACTTATTTCTCATAATATTATGTCTCAGTCTACAATGATTTTGCATAGTTCTTCATTACCATCGTGCATGTTATTTCCATTTATAAATACACTACAATTTATCCATTCTACTTCTATTGAAGTTTTCAGTTCAGTTCAGTTGGGGCTGTAGTAGTGCCACAAAAAGCCATTCTCATGCCTGCCTTTTGGTGTACATTTATATGCCTGTTTTTGATATATAGCTAGAAACAGAAGTACCGATCTATTAGGTTGATGCAAAAATAATTGCATTTTTGGACCGTCAATGTTAAGTCATTATAACTAGGCTCAAACACATCTTTATTAGTCAAAACGAGAACCATTACAATCAACACATTTTTGTCAATGAGAAATGAAGTTTGTTCATTCTTGTGACATAAAAATCTGTGCTTAGGGATTCAAAGAACTGTTGAAAAGCATTTTCTGCATCCTGCTGGTTGTAGAAATGTTTTCCCTAAAAATGTTTTCAGGGTGCTTGAAGAAGTGGTAGTCGGTTGGTAAGAGGTCAGGTGAATATGGTGGATGAGGCAAAACTTCATAGCCCAATTCATTCAACTTTTTTTTTTTTTTTTTTTTTTTTGAGAGGAAGTCTCACTCTGTCACCAGGCTGGAGTGCAGTGGTGCGATCTTGGCTCACTGTAGCCTCCACCTCCCAGGTTCAAGCGATTCTCCTGCCTCAGCCTCCCGAGAAGTTGGGACTACAGACGTACGCCACCACGCCCAGCTAATTTTTGTATTTTTAGTAGAGACAGGGTTTCACCATGTTGGCCAGGCTGGTCTCGAACTCCTGACCTTGTGATCTCCCCGCCTCAGCCTCCCAAAGTGCTGGAATTACACGCGTGAGTCACTGTGCCCGGCCCTCATTCAACTTTTGAAGCGCTGGTTGTCCAACGTGCAGTTGGGCATTGTCTGGAGAAGAATTTGGCCCTTTCTGTTGACCAATACTGGCTGCAGGCACTGCAGTTTATGTTGCATCTAATTGATTTGCTAAGCATACGTCTCAGATGTAGTGTTTTCCCCGGGATTGAAAAAGCAGTAGTAGAACCCACAGGCAGCAGACCATAAAACAGTGACCATGACTTTTTGTGGTGCGAGTTTGGCTTTTGGAAGTGTTTTGGAGCATCTTCCTGGTCCATCCACTGAACTGGTCACCACTGATTGTCGTATAAAATCCACTTTTCATCGCATGTCACTATCCAATTGAGAAATGGTTCATTGCTGCTGTGTAGAATAAGAGGACACTTCAAAATGACGATTTTTTTTTTTTTTTAAATTTTTGCTCAACACATGAGGCACCCACTTATCAAGCTTTTTCACCTCTCCAGTTTGGTTCAAATGCCAAGCAACCACAGAATGTCAACGTTGAGTTCTTCGGCATCTTCTCCGTGTAGCTGTAAGAGAATCAACTTTGATGATTGCACTCGGTGGTTATAGACTTTGATGGCAGGTCACCAAACTCCCCATCACCAAGGCTGTCATTGCCTTTGCAAAACTTCCTGGACCATCACGGCACTGTATGTTCATTAACAGTTCCTGGACCAAATGCGTTGTTGTTGTTGTGAGTTGTCTCTGCTGCTTTACGACACATTTTGAACTCAAATAAGAAAATGGCTCAAATTTGCTCTCTAACATCATTTCCGTTGTCTAGAATAAATATAAAATAAACAGCAACAAGTCATTATCAAGAAAAAATAAAGTGAGAAATGCACATTAAAATGACGCATAACATAAACACATTTAAGAATGCATTCCAATATCAAACAAAATTTCAACAATACAAAACTGCAATTACTTTTGCATCAACCTGATACTAAGAAATTTTGCAGAAACTTTCATCTTTACAATGTTGAGTTTTCTAATCTGGGAACAGATAACATTCCCCCTAATTGTTTAAGTCAGTTTTTTCTTTTAGCAATAACCTAATATTTTCTGAGAAAGAGTATAAACATCTTTCATTAATTTTCTTTCTTTTTTTTTTTTTTTTTTTTTTTTTTTTTTTTTTGATGGAGTCTCGCTCTGTGCCCAGGCTGGAGTGCAGTGGCGCGATCTCGGCTCACTGCAAGCTCCGCCTCCCGAGTTCACGCCGTTCTCCTGCCTCAGTCTCCCAAGTAGCTGGGAATACAGGCGCCCACCACCACGCCCGGCTAATTTTTTGGTATTTTTAGTAAAGATGGGGTTTCAGCGTGTTAGCCAGGATGGTCTCTATCTCCTGACCTCGTGATTCGCCCGCCTCAGCCTCCCAAAGTGCTGGGATTACAGGCGTGAACCACCGTGCCCGGCCTAATTTTCTTCCTAGAGTTTTTCTTGTTTATGGTCTTGCAACTGGTATACCTTTTAACATTTCGTTTTCTAATTGTTGCTAATATAGGAAAATGCAAAAGCATCATATTGACTTTGTGTTAGAAATACACATAAATGTTAATAGTTTTTATGTTGTTTTCCACTTTCTATGAACAAGATTATGTCATCTGAAAGAAAGAATTTTATTTATGTCTCTCACTCTTTCAAATTCTTTGCCTTATTATACTGGGTAGGGTGACCAGTTCAAAGTTAAGTAGAGTGGTCAAGTAGATATCCTTTCTTGTTCCTAACCTTGGGGGAAATTTTTCAATATTTTACCCTTTGGTAAAACGTTTTCTCTATATTTTTTGCAGACTCTATGACCAGATTGAGAACACTTCCTTCTTTTCCTATTTTGCACTGAAAAAAAATCTTTAGTTGGCCGGGCATGGTGGCTCACACCTGTAATCCTAGCACTTTGGGAGGCTGAGGCGGGTGGATCACTTGAGGTCAGGAGTTCAAGACGAGCCTGGCCAACATGGTGAAACCTTGTCTCTACCAAAAATACAAAAAATTATCTGGGCGTCGTGGTGTTCACCTGTAATCCCAGCTACTCAGGAGCCTGAGGCAGGAGAATTGCTGGGAGTCGGATGTTGCAGTGAGCTGAGATGGCGCCACTGCACTCCAGCTTGGGTGACAGAGCAGGACTCCGTCTCCCAAAAAAAAAAAAAAAAAAAAAAAAAAAAAAAAAAAAAAAAAAAAAAAAAAAAACCTTTAGTTGATTTTAAATGTTCTCAAGTGCTTTTGCTTCATCTCTCAAAATCATCATTTTTTTGTTTGTTTGTTTACGAGGTGAACTCATTAGCTTTTGTTCTGAAATGATTATTGATTCACAGGAAGTGCCATAAAAGTGTACAAAGAGGTTCCCTACACCTTTCACCCCAAGTCTTACAGTGTCATCTCTTATGTAACTATACCATACAATATCAACCCAGGAAATTGACAATAGGTGTTTCTTCAGATTTAACCAGTTACACATGTATCCATTTGTGTGCGTGCATATGCCTGTGTGTGTGTGTGCACAGGTATCCATAGAGCTTTATACAATTTCACCACATATGTGACTTTGGGTCACTACCAATACATCGATATACATAACTGTTTTACCACAGTTTCTCTTCTGCTACATCTTTTTGCTCCTACCCCCAGACTTTTCCTTGCCTTATTTTGCTGAATGGAATGTTAGGACTTAAGTGACTAAGAGTGGTGCAAGATAACATGCTTTTCTTGTTACTGATTAAAGAGAGAAGCATTTAGTCTTTCCCCATTCTGATGACAGGGGTAGGTTTTTGTTTGTTTGTTTGTTTGAATATTTCTTCTATTTCTAGTTTGCTGAGAGTTGTTATCACAAATGGGTGTTGAACATCATTAAGTATTTTTCTGGATCCATTAATATGATTATATAATTAGTCTTTGTTAATTGATTTTTGAAAATTGAACCACCTTGGCATACCTAGAATAAATCCCGCTAAGTCATGGAGCAAAATTCTTTTGATATGTTAGATTTTGTTTGCTAATATATTGTTGAAAACTTTTTGCATCTAAGCTCATGAGAGATGTTGGACTCTAGGAAGTTTGTGACTTCTTTGTTTTGTTTTGTTTTCACTGTCTTTGTCTAGATTTGTTATCAGAGTAACACTGACTTCATAAGACAACTTAGGAAGTGCCTTCTCCTCTTCTGTGATTCGGAGGAGATGGTATAATACCATTTTGTAGGAGATTAGTCACAGTGGTAGGAGAAAGTATAGGAAAAGGATGCAAAACTTCTCGGAAGGCCAGGGTTTGCAAAACTTTGAAAGAAAATTTGGCTGAAGGCAGCTGAATTATCCTAAGAGCTTAGGTTAGATAACAAGGGGATGTAAAGAAACTGATCTAGATCAGTTAGTTTACTTAGGCCTAGGAATCTGGCCTTTAATCATCACGGGCAAGACAGCTCTCTCAGGGGAGGCCCATTGTGTTAATTATCCACAGATGTGTTGACTCAGCGCCTTTGTCATTAAATCTGTGCTGAATAAAATGTCTGGCGGGTGGGTTTGTTGAGGCTGCAGCAGGATCTTTACAGCACCCTCCTCCTCCGGGTCTGTGAGGGGCCAGGTCCCGTAGCCCACTCTTTCACTGGATACCTGTGTCTGAGTGCATGCCTTCATCTGTCTTTCGGCCAGGGTCTGCGGGTTGCACCTGGCACCATCTGGGCCAAGGTATTTTCTTTTCAGGATATTTTTAATTACATACTTTTATTTAAGGTTATGGGTCTATTTAGTTTATTTCATCTTATTTTGCTTTTGGCAATGTGTTGTCTTTTGAGCAGTTTTATTTTCATATGTACAAATTTGTGAGCATACACTTAGTTATGATACGTTTTTCTGAAGACTGCACTATGTATAGTGATATGGTCTCTTACGTTTCTGATACTGGTGATTTGTGCCTTCTCTCTTTTTTGTCTTTGTAAATCTCGAATGGTTTAAAACCTTTTCAGACAATTAGCTTTTCCATTTATTGATTTTTCTCTATTTTTTTCTGCTTTAAATTTCATTGTCTTCTGGTTTTTTTCTGCTTTTTGGGGGATTTTGTTTACCTTCTTTCCTACTTTCTAGAAGTAGAAACTTAGATTATTCATTTAACTCCTCTCTTTGCTAGAGCAAGTATGTGATGCTGTAAGTTTCTCTGGTATCACTGTTTTAGTGCTGATATGATATTTTCATTTTTATTTCTCAGATTTTTAAATATGTATATATACATATATACATGTATTAACTGTCGAGACTTCTTTGTCCTGTAGATAGTTTAGAAAGGTATTGTTTAGTTTTCAAGTGTTTGAAAATTTTCCTGCTGCCTTTCTAATACTCATTCCTAGTTTGATTCAGTATAGTCAAGAAACATATTTTGTGTATTTAAACTATTTAAACTTGTTTAGGTTTATGTTAGGACCTGGAAGTGTTTTATTTGATGAAGGTTTCATGGTCAATTGAAAATAATGTATATCTGAATTTTGTTTGGTGAAGTGCTCTACATGTGTGAATGAGGTCCTCTTGTTTGATAATCTTCAGTATTTCTCTGTGTTGCAAATTTTCTGTCCCCTGATTATCTTAATTGCTGGAAGTGTGGTATTGAAGTATCCAGCTATAATTTGTGGATTTATCCGTTTATTCCCCTCAACTCTTACCATTTTTACTTACTATATGGTGAAGATTTGTTATTTGGTGCATACCTGCTTATGATTTCTATGTCATCTTAGTGGATTCTAAAATAATTGTGTAATGTCCTTTTTTGTCCCAGCAATATTCTTTGCCCTATAATATTATCTAATACTCATATAGATATTCCTGCTTTTTTTTAAAAAAAAATTACTGTTAGCATGGTACACATTTTCCGTACTTTCAATATACCTATATTGTTATGTTTGAAATTATTTTCTCATAAACGATATAGCTGAACCATTTTTAAATCCATTCTGTTAATCTCTATACATACACGTTTATTTTAAATTAGTTTTGTATTTGCAGACTTATAGTAAAGCTAGTACAGGAAGTTCCAGTTTTTCCTGTGATTAACATTTTATATTGGTGTGGTACATTTGTCACTATCGATGGACCAATATTGATATGGTATTATTAGCTTAAGATCATAATATATTCAAATTTCCTGAGGTTTTACGTTATTGTTCTTTTTCTGTTTCAGTATCCCACGGAAGATATCACACTACATTTAGCAGTCAAGTCTCCCCTAGTTCCTATTGGTTATGATAGTTGCACAGACTTTCTTTTTTTAATGACCTTGACAGTTTTGAGAATTAGCGGTTTGGTATTTTGTAGACTGCCCTTCAACTGGGATTTGTTTAAATTTTTCTGATAATGACATGGAAGTAATGTATTCTGGGGAGGAAGATCACAGAAGTAAAACAGTGTTATCACATCACATCAAGGGCACATGCAGTTAACATGAATTAATACTTGATGGTAGCTTTGATAACCTGGCTAAGGTTTGTTAGGTTTCTCCACTGTAAAGTCACTCTTTTTGGCTCACTTTATATACTGTACTTCTTGAAAAAAGTTAACATGTTGAACAAGCCATAATTAAGCAGCAGGGAGTTAAGTTTTTCAGCCTTAAGGGTAAAGTAGCTACATAAATGATATTATGATACTAGTATGTACATATATTAAGTTTTTCACAACTGACTGGTAACTTTTTTACTTCAAGTGAAGTCTTGAAACTTTGCTTTCGTTTAGGTCCCGTGATCTTTTACATTTCTTGAATATTTAAACATCTTCAAATATTTAAGTCTTAAGTATTTTATTCATACATATGGAGCATTATATCAAATTTGATAATATTTTCAACTGACAGATATGATTTAAAAGGTTCATGAGAATAGTCTTATATTTGTTCTACCTTTACCTTTTTTTTTTTTTTTTTTTTGCTTTTTGTTGTTTGTTTTATTTTCCTTTATGAAATTTTAAGCATGCTAATAGCATAGCTTATCTGTTCGGAAAGTTTCCTTTAATTATGCTTTCAGGCAAGATCTGCTGATAACAAATTGTCTTATTTTTTCTTTGTATGAGAAGGTGTTTATTTTCCTTTGGTTCTTGAAGGATAGTTTTACCAAATATAGAAATTGAGGTAGATAGTTCTTTTTTTCTTTTTTGTGCTCGGGAAATGGGCCAATGATTTTTTTCTGGTCTCCGTGGTTTCTGATGAAAAATTGGCTGCCATACAAATTGTTGTTTCCCTAAAAGTAATGAATGCTTTTCTCTCTAATTGCTTTCAGGAATTTCTATGTGTGCATCTTTAGTTTTCAGAAATTTAGATATGTGTCTTATGCATTTCCTTGGGTTTATTCTGTTTTAGCTTCTTAAATCTACAGTTTATGTCTTACCACAGATTTGGAAAGATTTTGTCTCTTATTTCCTTGAATATTTTTTATCCCCTCCTTCTTTCTTCTCTCCTTCTGTAATTTTGATTACGCAAATGTTGTATCTTTCGTGATTGTCCCACAGTCCCTGAGAATCCATTTACTTCTTTAGTTTTCTTTTTTGTTGTTCTGAGTAATTCTATTGATCGGTCTTGATGCTCATTGATTATATCTCCTGTTATTTCCATTCTACTATTGATCCCATCCAGAATAATTCTGTTTTTATTTCCATTATTATATTTTTAGTTTGATAAGTTTCATTTGGTATTTTTGAATAAACTCTATTGTTTTGCCTATTCCATTTTAATATGTTTTAGAAAAAATTTGTAATTGCTTATTGAAACAGTTTCATTATTGCTTTTTAAAAATTCTTGTCCTTCATTCCTACATCTGATTCATCTCAATGTTGGCTTCAGTTGTTTGTCTTTTTTCATCCAAGTTGTGATTTCCCTTCTTCTTGCTATGATGAGTAATTTTCAAACTTTCAGTTGCATCTTAGACATTGTGGATATTATCTTAAGAGACTCCTGATCCTATTGAAATCTTCTATTTTATCAATCAGGTCACCTGGTTTAGGTTTAATGTGCAGGTTCTGGCCTACTTTGTGGACCAAAATGTTCTAACAACATTTTGGCTTTCTGAGCTCTGGCAATTTTTTTTTTTTTTTTTTTTTTTTTTTTTTTTTGTCTTTTGCATTCTTTGTTTGTTGTACTCTTTGAAGAGGCAGGGGGATCATCTGTTAAACTCCTGCTTGATGCCTTCTGGTGTTACCTGAGAAAACAAAAAACTTTTCTGTTTCACCCAGTATCTATGGGTAAGGGGTTGGAGATGCCACGGCCACAGGAAAGAGAGTTGCTCCCCTGGTAGGTTTTTCACTAGCCTGTTTCTCTTGGACTTTCCACATAATCTCTGCTGGTACATCCAGCAAAGGGAGGAACTAATGTGGGCCACCTTCTGCTTCTTGATGAAAGATTTAGGAATGCAAGTTCTGGATTGCTCCTTACTACAATGTGAATGGCTGGGAGATGCCAAGCCTCAGTCACCTTCTGCTATAGGATCGAGGACTCTTGACTATCGAGAAGTAGAGAAAACTCAAAATGATACAGAAATAGCAGATAGAGGAACAGTCACTATCTTAGGGATGGGACAGATCATTCAAAGAAGGCGTTCCCATTCTTCCACCTCAGGACTGAGATTCAATAACGTTCTGGATATGGCACAGCTGTGGCTCGTTGGATGGCAGGGAAGTCGTGGTACCATTGCTTTGGTACTTTCTGGACATCTGTCCTCTTGATCTTGCAAAAAACTACTCTGATATGGTTTGGATTTGTGTCCCCACCCAAATCTCATCTTGATTTGGAGGAGGGGCCCGGTGAGAGGTGATTGGATTGTGGGATGGATTTCCCCCGGTTGTTCTTGTCATAGTGAGTGAGTTCTCACAAGATATGATGGTTTAAAAGTGTGTAGCACTTTCCTTTTTACTCTCTCTGTCTCTCTCCTGCTTCACTGTGGTAAGACATGCTTGCCTGCCCTTCAGCTCCTGCCATGATTGTAAGTTTCCTGAGGCCTCTGTAAAATGCTTCCTTTTAAACCTGGGGAACTATGAGTCAATTAAAACTTTTCATAAATTACCCAGCCTCAGATATTTCTTTACAGCAGTGTGAGAACTGACTAACAGCCTTTGGGTAGGTACCAGGGACATCTGTTCATAAGACGTCTTGCCTGAGGTCCTTTGCTGGGAAATCATTAGTGGAGAAGTATGGATGGCATCAGGGGAAACTGATAGCCCCTGGGTGCTGCAGGAGCCTGAAGGCAGAGAAGCTTCATGGCCTGTAGAGTTCATGCGTGGAGGAGACACCCATCTGCAGGACCCAGACACTGGGATGACTGCACAGCCCAGGAGCACAGAGAGCAAACACAGGAGTCCTACAAGCAAAACACTTTAACTCCTGCAGTGTCCCTCCAGCACCCTCTACTGACTAAGCATTATGCCAGCTGGCAAGGAGAAACATTGAAAGGGTCCGCGTCCATTTTCAGGGAGGCAGGCAAGATCATGGATTTAGAGATGAAAGACGATAAATGGATTATTAGCACACTCCCTTTGGGAAACAAGAATCTCCCAACCACTTGCTGTTGTTGCTGATAATATAGATTGAAGTGGGTTTCTCTCAATTCCAGTGCAGTCTTGCCAAATGCAGTCAAGAACGGTCTTTCACTGGATTGCAAAATACTGAATACAGTAAAAGCAGTTATGATTATTGCAATGGTCCAGGCATTCAGTTATGATGCAGTTGTCTAACTGGTTGCTGTAGAAAAGAACAATCTTTGGCAAGTAGTGACCACAAATAAATATTTTATTAAATAAATTAGAAATAATTGGGCTGGGTGCAGTGGCTCACGCATGTAATCCCAGCACTTTAGGAGGCTGAGGCAGGTGGATCACCTGAGGTCAGGTTATCAAGACCAGACTGGCCAACATGGTAAAACCCCGTTTCTACTAAAAACATATAAAAAATTATCCAAGCATGCTGACACATGCCTGTAATCCCAGCTACGCAGGAGGCTGAGACATGAGAATCTCTTGAACCTGGGAGACGGAGGTTGCAGTGAGCCGAGATCGTGCCATTGCACTCCAGTCTGTGCAACAATAGTGAAACTGTTTAAAAAAAAAAAAAAAGTTCAAGTTGCATAATACTATTTTAAGTGTACTAGAAAGGGAACAATTAAGGGTAATTCCAAGGGTTTGGGAAAATGGTAATGATGATTTTATTTTTTATTTTTTATTTATTTGGTAATGATGATTTTAAAACAGTGTTAATAATGGCCTGGCGTGGTGGCTCACCCTTGTAATGCCAGCACTTTGGGAGGCCGAGGCAGGTGGTTCACTTGAGGTCAGGAGTTCGAGACCAGCCTGGCCAACATTGTGAAACCCTGTCCCTCCTAAAAATACAAAAATTAGCTCAACAGTAGTAGTATGTACCTGTATTCCCAGCTACTTGAGAGGCTGAGGCAGGAGAATTGCTTGAGCGTGGCAGGTGGAGGTTTCTGTAAGCCAGGATCGCACAACTGCATTCCAGTCTGGGTGACAGAGTGAGACCCTGTCTCAAAAAAATAAAAATAAAATAAAAATAATTTAAAAAACTTAATAGTGTAGATAATACGTTATACCAAACATAAGAATCACTCTGAAGTCTTTACAATTAGTTTGAAGACACAGCATTCATTTCACATAGAAGGAAATAAATGAGAAATATATTTACTCAGCTCAAAATTAATTATTTTAACTAATTCATAAGATAAAATGAGCTAATTATATTTTACTTCATCATGCACATTATATGTTTATGAAAATATGGAATTCAGAAATATTTAAATACCAACATAACTTTGATCCCAGCTCTCATTTACTTACTGCTGATATATTTGATATATACATATCCAGCTTTTTCTATAAACATGTCATAAATATAAATGTAAAACAGGCATAGTTAATAAAAAGGATATTATATTGAATGTACATTTGCTGACAGAGCTTTTCACTTAGTATAATATGAAAATGTCCTATATTAAATATTCTTCAAAAACATAAATATTCCCATATATTCCAATACTTGGTTATTCCATAAATTATTAAGCACTTCCTATATCATAGAAAATGTAGTCTTTCCACACTCTTGATCTGTAATTATTTTAAGTGAAGCAGCGTTGTTGTCTGGGGTATATACCCAGGGTTTGTGTCTCATACCAAGAAAATTAAGATCAGGAAAACACAGACAAGGAGTGAGTTTATGAGCAGAGTTTAACAGGTGAAAAAAAGAGAAAGCAGAACAACTCTCTCCCTGGTGAGAGAGAGGGGTTTCTGAATAAGAATTCTGGCCCACCATGGAATATACCAGATTTTATAGGCAGATTTGAAGAGGCGGTGTGTCTGATTTACGTAGGGTCCACAGATTGGTTGGACCATGTGTGACGTTTACAAAGTGTGTTGGGATGGCTGGCTACCCCACACTAATATGCAGATGGGCTTTCCACGTGGCTGGTGCCGTGTTTTCTGCTTCTTACTATATGCATGGCTGGCAAAGACACGGGAACATGGAGGCATCATTTTGAACATGCCAAGGCCCAGGTAACCTTTTCCTATTGGCAGTACTACCAGCATGCACTTCAGAGAGTTTCCAGCTTGTTTGTGTATGTCTGCAGCTTGATTTTACAGGCTGCCTTTTGTTAGATATGGAAATAATTTGGGGGCTGCCTTTCATTAAAAGGAAAACCTTACTGAGGACTTTCCTACCCTCGCTGTCTGCCTAATTTCTTCTTAACTCCTGTAGCATAAGTAATAATGCTATGATTAGCATCTTTATACATAATACATGTTGTGAATATAAGATTATTTCCTTAAGATAAATTATCAGTTAATTATTAAGTCAAGTTTTAAAACTAAGTTTATGATAAAAACAAATAGCAATATAAGTAACTGTATAATTAAATGTTTCCAGTTGTTTTTATGATGGTAATAACCATCTTCACACCAAAAAAAAAGCATGAAAAAAAGTCTGATTCCATTATAATTGGTAATACTGAGTTTGTTTCATAAACACCACTTTGACATTTGATAGGAATATCTCATTGTGTATTTGCATTTTTCAACTGTTGATGTGGTTGACGAAATTATTTTTGATATCAGCTCTCTATATTTTTATTTTTTCTTTTTTGTTCCTCCATACCTGCTCTAGCTAGACAGCCTTCCATTTGGGATGTTTACAGTAATATTACCTTGAAACAGAATCCAAAATTACTACCTTGTGAATGTCTTACGGTGTCAGATTTTTACTTCAAATCAATGCAATTAATGTTTCAAGTAACTGCTAACCACATTTTCAGATGTTAATCATGTTAATTGTGTGTATTGCCTTTAAGGTATCTGTCATCCATTGAAGTCAGCATGCAACTTTAGCATCGAAAACTTTCAACGGAGCTGATTGCTTGAGTGGCAGACTTTCATTTTAATGGGGTTCAATAAAGGGTTTTTATTATGTTAAGCTAAACATGGTTAGTAGGAAGTACATTGAGTATAGGCATTTAAGCCTTTGTAGTAAATGAAAGTTGATTGGATTTAATCACTTCATTTTCTCTTTTTAGGGAAGAAACATTAATAGTCCATCATACTGTGTATAAAGACAGTTCAACATTTTCTGCCTTATTCAGAGAAATGAAAATCTTCTAAGATAAGTAGTACCATGCTCATCACAACCACCAGCCAGTTTGCATTTCCAGTAGCCATATGATCAAATCTAACCCAAATTGCGTATCAAGTATATTTTTCTTATGCAAAATGATATGAGCTTCGCTCAAAAGATCCCTGCCCTTCATGACTTTATAATCTAAAGTAGGTAGTTGTACTAGAAGGGTAGAATGAAATGTAAATATTCCTTCTTGAGATGTTCAAATATAGGGTAACTAATTCTTTATTTGGCAATCTACACATATTGTGTCATCTAGTTTTCATTTAACAACAGAACACTACTACATAAACAGAAGAAACAGTATTTTATGTATGTTCATTATACCTTAACATAGTAAACAAAAAAAGACACCACAAAAAAAGAAATTTAAGCCTTAAATATAGAAAACTTGATCAATGTTGACTAGACTAGCATTTAGAAAAATGTAAACCATAAACATAATAGTGCAGAAAGGTTGAGTATAAGTATGTCTTTTCTGAACTCAGTATTTTACAATATATTTGCAATAAGATGGATGAAGCTAAAAACAATGAATCTTAATGCTACTCTGTCATGGCAGAGTATGATAATTTTAAGAACAACTAAAGAACTGACCATTTACTTCTAATTTATCTTATCAGTTAATAGAATTCTCAGCAAAGTTCATCATATTGTTACATTTAAATGGAAAAAACTAGTTAAATACAAGTTGCTTAATTGGATAATTTCATATTCTATTTGTAAGAATCAGACTATAAAGTTCAAGCTAGTTTAAGCAAAAAAGAAAAACAGAGTATATGAAAAATTATCTTTATTTTTAAACAGCCACCATCACTCTCTACCCTTTCTTGAAAAATGATTCTTTACATCGAAAGGAGTCTTATTGTTGATATTTGAAAACGGAGCACTAAATTAGCCAATTAAGCAGCTATTCACAAAATTTAAATAGTTCCCACAGAAATGTCAGAAAATAAGATGTAAGTGACGGAACTTCAGGGGTCCATGGCTAGGTGACATACGCCATTCTAGACAATGTGCTTGCCTTGGTGTGGACTGAAGGCCACCAGGTGTTCTCATATCTATAAGAATCTGAGACAGAAACACAAACTTAGGGAAGGAGTGTACTGAATGGAGCTGCCTAAAATGACAGAAGTAGGGCTAGAGAAAAATTGTCTTATTTATAGGAATAAATTGGCATGGCCATTCCTAATAGCAGGTAATTTGGGGAGTAATACACTTACCAGTTATAACAGAATACAGTAGGGGGAGCAGGCCAGAGTTAACCGCTTGTTATATAAATAGAATAAATTTGTTTCTAGTGAACATCATTCTGTAAACTTATATACATCTTAGTAAAAGTCATATCATAAATTTCGAGGGCATTGCTTTCAAATCTCATTGGATGAAATTATCTCTAATAAAGCTGCAAAGCAGGATTTCAAATGTTTTATAACTCCCCTTGTTGGCAGCTTAGATTTTTCTTTGTATAAATGTGGAGATTCTGTGATTTATTTAATGTTTGAATTGAATAGTTTCATATGTACTCCATTGTGTATGCTTATTTATTATGATTTATGTTTACATTTATTTTATTCACCAAGAGGAGAAAGTACCAAATAATTGACTGGCTATATAAAACATAGCCTTCACTTAAAACATAGGTTATCTTTACAACATAAGGCTTGTAATTTCTGAGTTTTCTTACACTATAGTACAAACATTACAGACTAGGTAATGATAGTATATGGCAAAGGAATAAAGGTTATTTTTAGATCATACTGTAAGGGTATGATACTTTCTAATATTAATAACATCACCTTATATTCATACTTAGAAACATAAAGATTATTTGTACATCAAAATACATTTTTTTTTGCTACGTTAAATCGTAAAGAAATGTTTAATTAGATAATCATATGATGGCAAGAGTATTAAATTTGGTAGCAGAGAACCGAGTTTAAATATCAGTTATGTAACTTGTTTAGTTAAGTCTGGTCAACTTTCTTAAACTATATGAACTTGAATTATTTCTGTGTACAGTAGAGAAAAATGCCATATGATTCTTATGAGAAAACTTGGGTAATTTATTTTTTATGAAAAATCTTCCTAAATTTCAAATAATATTTGATACAGAGTATAAATCTCAATGCATCAAATAGAATAATTATTTTTAAAAAGAGGCTAACATTAAAGTCCAAGTTAAAATAACATTAAATTACCATTTTACTCAACTACATTAAGCTGGTGTCTACAACTAAGTCTTAAAATTGGCTCAGGGCTGCCTGGAAACTTAGATTAAAAACAAAACAAAACCCCAAACAAAGGTTTGCATATTGGATTATATAGTTTGCTTTGTCAGATTGAAGAAAGTATAATAGATCGTTTAGGGGAAAAGTTTCTGTTTCAGCCCTGAACTGTAATGGGTTAATCCTTACATGAGAAACATTGGATGACATCATTGGCAATGTTTAGACTGTGGTTTTGCAAAAATAAAACAAAAAAAAGCTGAAACATTTATCAATTGGACATTTCTTACATAACCTCTGCATAAAAAAACAGAATAACATTAAATATTAACTTCCTGAAAAACATTTTAGCAGATTGCTTGGAAAATGATCCAGGTACATTGCTTTCTGAAGATTTGACAATACACAAAAAGCCTAGAGAACATTGCCTAATGACTAGTTAGCATGTTGAGGGGGAGTCTGCTTCAATTGATGTCTCCAGTGAATCTTTGACAACTGTCATTTTGTAGTCTGCTTATAGAGTGATTCTCTTTAAGAAGTGGAAAAAAAAAAAAGCGTAGGATGCCACTTTTAAGTGTAGTTGATTAAAGGCTGATTCATGTATTTAGAAAAATGGATTTATCTGAATTAAAAGGTAATCCAGAGAGAAAACCAGCAGCATAGATAGACTTGATACATAGATAGATAATAGACAGACAGAGAGACAGGTGTATGGATGAGAGGGTATAGGTTCCTATTAATATGGAGTCTGAGAAGTCTCATTATGGGATCTCTGCAAGCTGGAGACCTGGAATTTCAGTAACAAGGCTCAGTCCAAGCCTGAAGGCCTCAGAACCAGGAAAGCCAATAATGTAAGTCTCAGATGGAGGCTGAATGACTGAGAACATGGTGAGGATGGTGTGGACTGGTGTAGGTCTCAGAGTCCAAAGGCCAGGGGCCCTGAAGTTCTGATGACTAAAGTTAGGAAAAGAAGTGTGTCCTAGCTTCAGTATAAAAAGAAAGAATTTGCTTTTCCTGTATTTTTTTGTTTTATCCAGCCCCGCCGATGATTGGATGGTGTTCACCCACATTGAGGGGAGGTTTTCTTTAGTCAATTCAAAGACTCACACACAGTCTCCTCTGGAAACACCCTAACAGACGCACCCGGAAATAATGCTTTACCAGCTCTCTAGGTGTTCCTTCATCTAGTCAAGTAGACGCCTAAAATTCACCATCACAGGTCAGATAGGCAAGCGGGAAAAAAAAAAAAAAATCTGATTTTTACTTTGCATGCTTCAAGGCAGGTCAACAATGGTTTTGGAAAACTTAGGAAGGACTTACATTCATCCATAGTAGACCTGAGCTGCTCAAATAATTTGCCTCTCAAATCAGGGAATAGACAGAATATAGCATTCCATGTTCTGGGTATGCTGGTATTTGGTATAAAGGGGAGACATGGGTGTTAGCCAAAAGCAAGAAAAAAAAAATTCAGAATGAAGTAAGAGGAACCCAAAGAGCAAGATCCATCTCTAAGCAACAGATATGACAGAAAGAACACAGACCAATTACCCCATCTATTTCTTTCCTTTTATGCCACATTTTCCTAAACAACACCATTGCTGGGGCAAAGGTCCAGAAGTTTGTCAAAGATGGTCAGAAACCAATCCCAGATTCAGAGACTGAGTTATTTATTCTCCGTCAGTTTGGAAATGCCTGGCATTTCCAACATGCACTAGGCTGTCTCCCCTCTCCATATATTTATAAATATTATTCTTCCTTCTTGGAGCACTCTTTCCCCCAGCTCCTTTCCTAGATAATTCTTACATGTCTCTTACACTTTCCTTGCATGTAACTCCTGTCTGATTTACATGCCCCTGCCGTATGTTTCAATAGTGCCCTCTGATTCTCCCCATCAATACTAAGTGTATTCTGCTGCAATTACCTGATTCTTTCTCCGTAGCCCTCATTAGTTAATAAAGTCCTTGACTATAAAGGCCATGTTTAATTTAGCAATGGATTGTGGTGCTTACCTCCAGTGACCTTCACCTCTATTCATCTTCATTCAAACACTTCCATGGTAATGACTCAGCCTTGTGATGACAGAAAATACTCAAACTCTGACAAGAAAATTATATAAAAGATGAAACTTAGGAGCACATCAAATTGAATCCATGGAAATAAAAATTTAAATACATATGAGTGGGAGAGATTATAAATCTTATATATTATTGGCATGAAAATCAAGAGGAAAAGAGTTGTATTAAGTATTAAAAACAGAAAAGCATTCTGTGTTAGCCAAGGTAAATAATTAGCTTATCTTTAGCTCCAATAAAATTTCTCATTTATGAACCTAGATAAGCAAAGATCTCATACACTCTTCTCATCTTACAGCACTTACCAATTTGTTTAATATTCAAATAGCATCTATTTAATATGTCTTTATTGATTGAAAGTTAGTTAAAATTCAAACATACCTAAATATATCTGTTAGTCGGCTTTCACACTGCTGATAAAAACGTATCAGAGACTGGGCAATTTAGAAAAGAAAGAGGTTTATTGGACTTACAGTTCCACATGGCTGGGGAGACCTTATAATCATGGTGGAAGGCAAGGAGAAGCAAGTCACATCTTACATGGATGGCAGCAGGCAAAGAGAGAGCTTGTGCAGGGAAACTTCCATTTTTAAAACCATCGTATCTCGTGAGACTCACTATCATGAGAAAAATGCAGGAAATACCCAACCCCATAATTCCATCACCTCCCACCAGATACCTCCCACAAGATGTGGGAATTGTCAGAGTTATAAATTAAGATGAGATTTGGGTGGGGTCACAGCCAAACCATATCAATATCATTTACAAATATTAAGACTAAGACTTTAGGTAAATGTACTTTTCTGCTGTTTTTTTGTTTTTGTTTTTGTTTTTGTTTTCTTGAGACGGAGTCTCGCTCTGTCGCCCAGGCTGGAGTGCAGTGGCCGGATCTCAGCTCACTGCAAGCTCCGCCTCCCGGGTTCCCGCCATTCTCCTGCCTCAGCCTCCAGAGTAGCTGGCACTACAGGCGCCGCCACCACGCCCGGCTAGTTTTTTGTATTTTTTTAGTAGAGACGGGGTTTCACTCTGTTAGCCAGGATGGTCTGGATCTCCTGACCTCGTGATCCACCCGTCTCGGCCTCCCAAAGTGCTGGGATTACAGGCTTGAGCCACCGCGCCCGGCCCTTTTCTGCTGTTTTAAAGTGTCAGGACAGATCTTTTTCGGAAGGAAGAAGATGACTTTGTAAACACCCACAAAAAAAATACAGTGTAACTCCTATATTAGCGTAATGCTACAGAATTACTAAGGGATCTTTAAATTTCATAAAATATCTTGAGATAAGTAGAAAAGTCTTAATCAAATATTTGCGTTTATTCTCATACCAACCTAGCTTTAGAATAAAACTTACTACGTTGATCTGCCTTTTGTCAATGAAGGGTATTAAAAAATTCTCCAAGTTTGAATATTTTCCTCATTTTTTTTCCTTTGTGAAACCCAATATGAAATAGACAAGAGTTGGTACATTCGTTATGTATGGCTGCTGCAACAAATGACCATAAACTTAGTGTCTTACACCACAATTTATGATTGTATAAAATTATTATGCAATTCTGAGAGTCAGAATCTAAATGGGTCTCACTGGGCTAAAATCAAGATGTCAGCAGGACTGTGTTCCACTCTAAGAATTGTGGAGGACAAACTGTTTTTCCCTTTACAGTTTCTAGAGGTTATACCTACCCCTTGGCCCATGACTCTCTTCCATCTTCAAAGCCAGCAACGACTGGATGAGTCTTTTTATATTTAATCACTCTAACACTGACTGTTTTTTTAGCCTCCCTTTTCAAATCCTAAGGACTCTGTGATGACATTGGGATTATCCAGCATATTCTCCCTATTTTAAGGTCAGGTGGTGAACAATCTTAATTCTCTCTGCAAGCATTGTGGCAGAACATAATCACAAATGCTGAAGATTAGGATGTGGGGCTTTCTGAGGGGTAGCATTATTCTGCATTATTATAGTTTGGTTCATTAAAATTTAAGTCTTACATATATTTTTATATTTTAAAAAGGTACAAAGATAGTATACCTTTTGCAAAAGACCGACCTAACAGTTTTGTTTGTGTTTTTATTTTAAAGATTTCACTAGTGACACTTCTGCTGATCTCGAGATCGTCATTTCCATAAACACATTTTTACAAGAGTCTGTGACGGTATAATTTGTGTAGTTAAATTTTCCTACTTTAGTATAGAGCTTTGTGAGTTTTGACAGATGCATATAATCAAATAACTAAAACCAGAATCAAGAGGTATCAAACAAATATATTATGCCCCTTGGTAGTCAAACCTAGCTTCTAATCCTCTGACACTTCTCATCAATTTCTAGATCTATATGATCTGAATGATCTAGATCTATATGATCTAGTTTTATATGATCTGAAATATTACATAAATACAATCACACAATATGTAGCCTTTGAGTATGGTTTCCTTCACTCAGCACAGTGGATTTGAATTTATTCATATTGTTGCAGGAAACAGTGTTTTGTTCCTTTTTATTGCTAAGGAGTATTCTGTTGCATGGATGTACCACAGTTTCTTTATCCATTTGAAAGTTAAAGGACATTTAGATATTTTTCCATCTTTTTTGGTGATTCCTGATATAAAGCCACTAGAAGCTTATGCATACAGGCTTTTTTGTGAACATTAGCTTTCATTTGATGACATAAATACCTGGGGAAGGACAGCAATGTCATAGGATAAGTGTAGGTTTACTCATATTAGAACATTTCAAAATGTTATTCAGAGTGGTAATATAATTTTGTATTTCTACCTGCCTGTATGAGCATTTCCCTTCATTCTATATCCAAACCAAAACCTGCTATTTAACCATTTAAAAATTTTTGCCTAATGTGTATTTAATAGTTTTAATTGTCATTTTCCTAATTACTAGTTATATTGAGCATCTTTTTGTGTTTTTATTTTCCATCTGCACACCTTTCCATCTGTTTGCATGGTTTATGGATTTTATTTGTAGGTTGTTTTATAATTATTCCATTTTAGAAGTTCTTTATATACTTTGAGGCCAAGTTTGTAATCTGATATGTAATTTTATAAATATTTTCTCCTGCTCTGTGACGTATCTTCATCCCTTTAACAGTCTGTTTTAAAGAACAGTTTTTAAATTTGATGAACTTTAATTCATTCATTTTAGAATGGATCATACTTAGGATGCCATATTTAATAAGATTATTGACTCACTCAAGGTCACCAAGATTTTATTCTATGTTCTACTCAGAGGCTTATAGTTTATAATCTATTTTGACTTAATTTTTACATATATTCCAGCATGTTTTGTTGGAAAAACGAAACAAAACAACAACAACAACAACAAAACCCACCTCTTCTAAATTGCATCAGAATCTGTGACCAGAAAATCATTTATTTTATATGTTCAGGTCTCATGCTGGGCTCTCTACCTTGTCCCATTGGTCTATTGGTCAGTGCTTTTATAAATACTACGCTGTAGATGGTTCTTTATGGTAAGCCATGAAATTAGTTAGAGTGAGTTGTCCAATGTTCTTTATAAAAATAAATTTGGCTATTTTAGATTATTCGAATTTCCACTAACAAATTTAGATTCAGTTTTCAATCTCTACAAAAATTTATGCTGGGATTTTTATTGAGAATGCATTGAATATACCTATTTAGGGAAAATCTATTATCTTAACAATATTGAGTCTTTTAATCCATGAACACAGTCTATCCCACCATTTATTTAGGTCTTCTTTGGTGGTCTTGTTTAGTAATTTGAAGCTTTCAGCATACAGAATTTGCATGTATTTAGTTTCACTTAAACCGAAGTAATTACAGTAGCGCCTGTTATGCACAGGGGATCTATTCCAACACCCCCAGGAGATGTCAGAAACCATGGATACTCCTAGACCCAATTGCTATCAATAAGAATACATTTCTGTTTACGCCTTCAACCCCAAAATTCAATGTCTTTTTCATCCGAATTGAGCACTTATCACGCACTATGGCTGTGACTTTTGTAGTTTGAGTTACAACAGCAAAAGTAGTATCAATTTATTTTTCCTTCTTTAGAATTGTATGGATAGAAGATTTGTTCTTAAGATCGTAGCATCTTCAAAATCCATTTTTTTCAATGTAAGTCGTGAACTTTCACATTTTTTCTTTAAAAAAGGAACGAGTTTATTTCTTCATTCACTTAACATTTGTCAGAATATTAGCAGCACAATTTTATAACAACTAAGTTTACTAAGATTTAAAAATATCTGGCTTTTTTTCTCTTTTTTTTTTTCAACTGTTATTTTAGATTCTGGGGTTCATGTGCAATTTGTTGCCGAGGTATGTCGCATGATACTGGGGTTTGTACTATAACTGAATCCATCATTAAAGAAGTTTGCATACTATTCAATGGGTGGTTTTACAATCCTTGGCTCTCTACTTCCCGCCCTCTTGTATTCCCTAATGTCTGTTGTTCCTTTTTTGACTTAAAAGAAGCCCTTTAATGCCTCCCTTTGGCAGAACCAAATTGCCAGCATTGCTAATCTTGTGCTTTGGAGCTACCATGGAGTATAATAAGGGCTACTTGGACACAGTCACTGCAGTATTATGACAGTTAATCTAATAACTGAAAAACCTGCTAAATGACCGCAGAGTAATAGCAGAGACAGCATGGAGATGCTAGACAAAGGGCTGACAGATTCATATCCCAGGTGGGACAGAATGAGATGGCATATGATTTCATCATGCTACTCAGAACAGCATGAACTGTTGTTTCTTTCTGGAATTTTTTCTTTCTGGAATGAGTTGTTTCTTTCTGGAATTTTCCATTTAATAACCACGGATAAGTGAGGACTACCGTAATGTATTATTGTGCTATAAAATATATTAAGTTTAGTTCCTAATAATTCCTTGCCAGTGTAAAGATACACAATTAATTTTTTGTATGTTGACCTTGTATCCTGCAAACTTACTAAAATAACATTCCTTTTAGTAACTTTATATGTATTTTTTCATTTTATATTTAGAGAGTCATGTCATCTGAGAATAGAAATTGTGTAAATTTTTTCCAGACTTTGTGTTATTCATTTATTTTTCTTGATTGTATTATTGTGGCTAAGACCTCTAATGTGATACAAAATAAAAGTGGTGAATGATATTTTTGCTTTTTAAACTGAAACTTAGGGGAAAAGCACTTAGTTTTTGAATATAAATATGATATTAGATTTAAGATTTCTGTTAGATTTAAGACTCCGTCTCAAACAAACAAACAAACAAACAAAAAGATTTCTGCCCTTTATCAGGTAGAGTAAATTTCTTTTAATTCCCAATTTACTAAGGAGATTTTATAATAAATGTAATTTGAATTTTGACAGAAGCTTTTTCTCTAGATACTAAGATGATTATATATATATATATATATATATATATATATATTTATTTATTTAGTTTGATCTGGCTTAATTCGATGAACTATATTGATTGATTTTCAAAGGTTAAACATACCAGCCTTGCACTCTTGTGATAAACAACATTATGATGTATTATAATTTTATTTATTTTATTTTACTTTTTCTAATTTTTTTCTGAGACAGAGTTTTGCTCTGTCATCCATGCTGGAGTGCAGTGTTGCGATCTCAGCTCACTGCAAACTCCACCTCCCCGGTTCACACCATTCTCCTACTTCAGCCTCCCAAGTAACTGGGACTACAGACGCCCGCCACCACATCTGGATAATTTTTTTTTTTTTTTTGTATTTTTAGTGGAGACAGGGTTTCACCGTGTTAGACAAGATGGTCTCGATCTCGTGACCTCGTGATCCACCCACCTTGGCCTCCCAAAGTGCTGGGATTACAGGTGTGAGCCACACGCCCAGCCTATCATTTTTATTAATATTGCTTTATTTGATTTGTTCATACGTATGATTATCCAATACACTGAAGATAGGATGTTCTTCTTTCATGAAGGATATTTTTTTATCTTCTCATTATATCTGTGTAGTTTTGGTATCAGAGTAACACTGGTCTCACAATAAGTTGTGAAGTATTCCCTTCATTTCTATATTCAGAAACATTTAGTTGAGAATTGGTATTTTTTGCTTAAATATTTAGTAGAATTAGTTATTATGCCATTATTATGCCAAAGAAAGCCATCCAGATCTTTACTTTCCTTAGGAAAATTTATTTTATAACAACAGTATTGCTGTTTAATTTACATATTAAACATGTTCATTTTAAATGTACATTTTAATGATTTTTAGCAAATTTACAGTTGTGCAGCCATTACCACAATCCAATTTTGAATCATTTCTATTACTGCTGAAATGTACTTATTGTCCATTAGCAGTCATTTTCCTGTCCTATATGCCTTTCAGTCATCCACGAATTTATTTTCTCTATCTATAAATGTGCCATTTCTGGATATTTGGTTTAAAGTAGAATTTATTTAATGTTGAAATATTCAATTTTGTTTTCATTTTACTCACTAGCATAGCAAATATTTTTCCATTCTTTTAATTTTTAACTTGTATAGTTTTGGCAGCTGGTTTCTTTCATGTAGCATGCTTCTAAGGTGCATCCATGTTGCAGCATATGTCATTAGTCTATTTTATTTTGAATATATTCCACTGCATACATTTACTACATGTTGTTTATTCATTTGCCAGTCAGTGAACATATAGATCATTTTCAGATTGCACTTATTAAGAATAATGCCATTAAACACCAATGTACATATCAGTGTATATACGTAGGTTTTTAATTCTCTTGGATTGATAACTAGGAGTGAAATTGCTGATTCATGTGGTCAATTTGTGTTTATTTAAAACATAACCAATTTCTTTTTCAAAGTGGCTGAAAAATTTTGCATTTCAAGTAACTCTACAAAGTTGCCAACACTTTTTATTGTCTCTCTTTCTGTCTTTCAATTAATGAGGCAGGAGAATCACTTGAACTCAGGAGGCAGAAGTTGCTGTGAGCGGAGACTGCACCATTGCACTCCAGCCTGGGCAACAAGAGTGAAACTCTGTCTTAGAAAAATAATAATAATAATTAATTTAATATTTTATTTTATCTTCTTATTGATTTAGTTGCTTCATTATTTTACTGATTACCTTAATGTTCATAATATATGTCTATAGCTTATCGATGACCATCTTTTAATAGAACCCTAGAATGGTATACATCCATTTCTCCTCTCCTGAGTTTTTGGATACTATAGAGATGTAGTAGCCACAAAACATTGTTATTATTTTTGTTTAAACTGTCATTTTTAAATGGATTAAATAATAAGAAAATTGTATTTACTCATATGGTTGTCACTACCCTTTATTTCTCTGTATAGATTCATATTTCCATCTGATGTCATTTGCATTCCCCCTGAAAAACTTCCTTTAACATTCCCTATAGTGCAGATTGCTAGAGATGATTTCTTCAGTAATTCTACATCTATAATTGTCTTTTTCACTTATTTTGAAGGATATTTTTATTATGTATAGAATTTGGGATCATCCATTGTTTTTGTTATTGTTTTGGCATTTTAAAGATATTGCTCTCCTGTCTTATCACTTGCATTTTTTCCAGTATTAATCAGCTGCCTTCCTTATCTTTGTTACTCTCTGTACAAAAGTGTCTTTTACCTATGAGTGCTATTAAAATTTTGACTCCATCACTGATTTTCAGCATTTCGATTATGTTTTTATTTGGCATAGTCCTCTTTGTATTTTAGTGCTGAGAATTTGTTGAGATGTGGTTTCATGATTTTCATCAAACTTAGAAAACTTTATTCCATCATGTCTCCAATTATTTTTTCTGTCTTCTGATCCCCTTTTCTTCTTCTTCAGAGACTCCAAATTCAAAGTATATGAACTCACCTGAAGTTGTTTCAAAAATCCCTGATGTTCTCATTTTTTTATTCTAATTTTTTCTTTATTATTATGGACTGAGTTCAGTTACATTTTCATCTGTAATGTCTAATCTGCTGTCAACCTTATTCAGGGTATTCTCCATCTCAATGTAGTTTTTCATCCTAATGTAGCTTGATTTGGGTCTTTTTAATACATGTCCCTGACTTTTCTGCAGACAGCAGACAGTTATAATACATGTTTTTAATGTCCATTTATGCATATTTGAACACTTGTGTAAATACTGTCAATTCTGGGTCACTTTTAATTGGCTAAAATCATCATTATGGTTTCTGTTTTTCTGCTCCTGTTTATGCCTAGTCATCTTTCAATATTTGATGTGCGTTTTACTTTTTGGTGCTAAGTATATTTGGGTTTCTATAAACATTCTTAAACTTATTTCTGGTTGCAATTAAGTTAGTTGAACAGATTAACCCTCTAAGTTCTGCACGTGAGGTTTCTTTGGCAGATCATGGCATTGCAAGGTGTAAAGCTCATCATTCCTCGTTGTGAATTATGATTAAAAACTTATGATACCAGTGAGCTTTTGCTTTGTTCAAGTCTAGTAGGCACTATTCATAGCTCTCTTAAGATGGTAATCGGCAGTAATCATGTGACTTACATGGTTTGTTTCTGCCTCTTTTGTATTATTGTCCTCGATTTCTTGATGTTCAGTGTAACCAGAGTTATATATTTTGTATTTTGCTCCTGTTTCAGATGAGAAAGTAACTTGGATCCCATAACTATATATTGGCCAGAGGCAGAAAAATGTATTTATTATTTTTATTATTTTATTATTCCTCATTTATTATTTTGTTATTCCTAGCCTTGCCAGCATCCTTCTTTAACCTCAGAATCCCAAACGTAAGTGAACACTCAAGCAAAGTATGACCACAGTGAGAGAAGGTCTCTCTCAGCCTCTGTTCTGTATAGTACTCATTAATTAAACTAAGACTAGACTTGTATTAGTAATATCACAGTATTAACTGAATTTTATATCTCTTCGCTAGCAGAGGTGACTTACTCTGGTCTCATTTTTAATCAGACATCAAAAAATACCCAGAATATAATTCAGTATTCCAAACATTTATGTTTTGATCAGTCCGGAGTTCAGCATAATCATTTGCTTGCTTGCCAGAACTGCATTTCTTATCCTTTGCCCACTTTTTGATGGGGTTGTTTGTTTTTTTCTTGTAAATTTGTTTGAGTTCTTTGTAGGTTCTGGATATTAGCCCTTTGTCAGATGAGTAGATTGCAAAAATTTTCTCCCATTCTGTAGGTTGCCTGTTCACTCTGATGGTAGTTTCCTTTGCTGTGCAGAAGCTCTTTAGTTTAATTAGATCCCATTTGTCAAATTTGGCTTTTGCTGCCGTTGCTTTTGGTGTTTTAGACATGAAGTCTTTGCCCATGCCTATGTCCTGAATGGTACTACCTAGATTTTCCTCTAGGGTTTTTATGGTATTAGGTCTAACATTTAAGTCTCTAATCCATCTTGAATTAATTTTCGTATAAGGAGTAAGGAAAGGATATGAACAGACATTTCTCAAAAGAAGACATTCATACAGCCAACAGACACATGAAAAAATGCTCATCATCACTGACCATCAGAGAAATGCAAATCAAAACCACAATGAGGTACCATCTCACACCAGTTAGAATGGCGATAATTAAAAAGTCAGGAAACAATAGGTGCTGGAGAGGATGTGGAGAAATAGGAACACTTTTACACTGTTGGTGGGATTGTAAACTAGTTCAACCATTATGGAAAACAGTACGGCAATTCCTCAAGGATCTAGAAATAGATGTACCATATGACCCAGCCATCCCGTTACTGGGTATATACCCAAAGGATTATAAATCATGCTGCTATAAAGACACATGCACACGTATGTTTATTGCAGCACTATTCACAATAGCAAAGACTTAGAATCAACCCAAATGTCCATCAGTGACAGACTGGATTAAGAAAATGTGGCACATATACACCATGGAATACTATGCAGCCATCAAAAAGGATGAGTTTGTGTCCTTTGTAGGGCCATGGATGCAGCTGGAAACCATCATTCTTAGCAAACTATCACAAGAACAGAAAACCAAACACCGCATGTTCTCACTCATAGGTGGGAACTGAACAATGAGATCACTTGGACTCGGGAAGGGAACATCACACACCTGGGCCAATCATGGGGAGTGCAGAGAGGGGAGGGATTGCATTGGGAGTTATACCTGATGTAAATGACGAGTTGATGGGTGCTGATGAGTTGATGGGTGCAGCACACCAACATGGCACAAGTATACATATGTAACAAACCTGCACGTTATGCACATGTACCCTAGAACTTAAAGTATAATAATAATTAATTAATTTTAAAAAACTGCATTTCTATCTATACATTCTGAGATAATATTTACCTTTTAAAGTCATCTAACATAGTTGTCTAACAAATAAAAATTATTTATAAATGTTGATAAATCTCTTACCTATTGTTGTGTAGTTTTTCACAGAATGTCTCTTTATTTCCATGAGTAATATGTTGTTTTAATATATATTTTAAAAAACTATTCTCCTGTCATGCTGACTTGTCAAGATAATTTGAAATTCTAATTGTGTTATGCAGCTATCCCTCCAGTTTCATTGTCATGTGAAAATTTAATTAACATGGTATATTAATCAAAATGACTACTATATATGAATCAAAATGACTCATAAAACACGTTCAATGTGGGAGTTTATTAAACCAAAAGCATTTACAACATATCGGAATAATTTTATGCAAATACAAAACAAATACATGTTGAACAGGACAAGGGTGACAAGCTAGACAATCAGACAAGTTAAATAAGTTTGTTGTCAGTGAAGTTATTTTTCAATATTATATTTATGCTATTTCAGAATGTACTAAGCTATTGTTAGACAAAAACTTCTGTAACAAAGAACAGTGGAAAGTTTTCATGGGCACATTTACATTTAGAATACAATTTTCATTTGCAAAATTAAATTATTATGGAGAGCAGCCTGAAATAATTAAATAGAGCATGAAATAATCAGTGCTATATTTCTTGAGAGATTATACTTCACATATTATATCTTTATGATGGGTATATGTGTCCGGGTATATTGAAAGGTATGATTAAATAATTTTAAAGTTGCCACAGTTGTGAATATGCTGAGATAACATTATTTTATATCCTCTCACTCATTCAACTGTTAGATGAAAAATGATGGTCAAACACTGTAAAAAAAAAAAAAAAAGAATGCTGCATTTTTTGTAGGAAAGAGGGAGGTGATGATTTGTGCTTGCCTCTGCTAAAAATGAAACAGAATCACAAATAACAAAATTATTCCATGTAGTGGAAAAGGTAGACGTATACAGGGCAGGAGTAAAATGGATATTTCTCTAATGTACCTTATGATTTTAAATTTCACATCATATGAATCCATTACTCCGTCAAAAAACAAAACTTCATTTGAGAATAATACTATAGAAAAAAGATTTTGACAGCCTATAAGATACAGTCTTTCATAGACACATCTTTGGGAAAAGTATTCCCTTCTGCCAATATAACCATAATTTGTATATTTAGAAAAGCTGTCTCAGCATATATGTAACTGTGGCAATTTTAAGAAGATTTAATCATACCTTTCAATAAACACGGACATATACAGCAATCATAAACATATAATGTATAAAGTATAGTGTCAAGAAATACAGCACTGATTATTTCATGTTCTATTAAATTATTTCAGGCCGCTCTCCATAATAATTTAATTTTGCAAATGAAAATTGTATTCTAAATGTAAATGTGGCCATCAAAGCTTTCCACCATTCTTTGTTACAGAAGTGTATGTATAACAATAGCTTACTATATTCTGAAATAGCATAAATATAATATTGAGAAACTACTTCACTAAGAACAGTTTCATTCTTATCTAACTAATGAAGATGAAGACTGAGAAGAAAAGTAATGTAGAATCAGGTAAAATAGCTAATAGTAAGCATATTCTTGGATAGAACTCTTGAATAAAAACTCAAATATATGTAATTTGTTCACAGTTACTGTATGGGTAATTTTTATAATATAATTCTGGGAGTTAACAAAGACTTTCAATATCTTAATATGGGGTATTGCTTTTCCAAATTATACACAAGAAAATACTAGAGATCTAGTTATAAAAAATAAAAAGTGTGTAGCAATATGAAAATTATGTGTTACAAAGAGGAAAATTCAGGTTAGATAAGAATATTTGATGGTAGTAATCAAGCCGACCACTGTTAACGTTAAATACAGCAGTGTTCTTTACTACCTTATCATTATTTCAAATGCAAAAATTTGCTAAGCATACTAATTTGCTAAATAAAAAGATAATACAATTACCTATTTTCTGTTTTTACTGTAAACCACTACCTACATGAAAATTTATGAAGAAATATTTTCACTTTCCAGTATTTTTTTAGAAAGTATCACTTTATATATGTGCTTTGATTTTAAATACAGTTGATTAAATGACATTTCTCTACAGGCCATAAGGATTTTGTGTTACCCCCTATTAACACTATGTTTACACAAAGTGTGACCAAAGGGTCATTAAAAAGTATCTTCTTTTAGCTTTCCTCTACTTCATTTACAGGCAAAAGGATCAGTATTTTTTTATTTTTTTATTTTTTTTATTTTTTTATTTTTTTATTTTTATTTATTTTTATTTTTTTAGATAAAATTTCGGGATTGTGATTACGTTGAGGAATCCTACAGGATATGGAGTCCAGTAATTACTAGCTAAAAGAATCATAGAAAGAAGCACATGAACTTTGTTTTTGGGCTTCTTGGAAGTCTGAAATATAATCAGGATTAATTTCCGATATAAAAACATTTGTGCGATGTTTCAGACACCCTTAGTTTCTCTCTTCTCATTATTATTTTTGCCATTCTTTTTTAGTAATACAGTCTCAAGTTCTAGATGGACATATAACCAACTGCCCAGCTCAAGGTTACACATTTTCCTTGCAGACAAGTGTGAGTTTCACACAGTGAGATGTAAGTTGAGGTGTTGTGTACAATTCCAAATGATACATACCAAAGAATGAAATTAGAGCCTTATAGCCTACCATACACAAAAATCAACTCAAAATGGATTGAAGATCTCAACCGAATACCCAAATCATACAATTCTTAGAAGAAAACATAAGGGGAAAAGCTCCTTGACATTAACCTTGGTAATGATTTTTTGGATAGTGTTACATGCACAGGCAACAAAAGTAAAAATAATTGAGATTGTATCAAACTAAAAGCTCTCAACACAGCAAAGGAAATAACAAAATGAAAAGGCAGCATATGGATTAAAGTAATATATATTTGGGTCACGTAGCTGATAACGGTCAATATTCAAAATGTATAACACAGCTCAATAGCAAGAAAAAAATGAATAGCCGCATTTGAAAATGGGTAAAGGACTTTAACAGACATCTTTCCAAATCAGACATAAAAATGACTCAAACATATATGAAAAGGTATTCAATATCAGTAATCAGAGAAATGCAAATCAAAACCACTGTAACTTACCACCTTATACCTGTCAGGGTGGCTAATATCAAAAAGACAAGTCCTAACAAGTGTTGACGAGTATGTGACGAGAAGGGAATCCTTGTACAATATTCGTGGGAATTGGTGGGAACGTAGATTGATGAAATCACTGTGGAACAAGTTTGGATATTCTTAAATAAATGAAAAGAAGATTTATATGTCATCCAACAATCCCTCTTCTGTGTACATATCTGAAGGAAATTAAGTCTCCACCTCATAAAGATATCTGCATGTCCACTGCAGCAGTATTCACAGTATTGAACTGTGGTATTAAAACATTGGAAGTGTCTGTTGATAGATGAATCAATAAAGAAAGTGTGGTATTTATGTGTGTGTGTGTGTGTGTGTGTGTGTGTGTGTGTGTGTGTGTGTGTGTGTGTGTATGTATATATCACCGAAGATGCAGAGATAAGCCACACAGATATAAATCCTGGAAGTAATGAAGCATATATTTTAGTGAGGTATTCAAAAATAGCCAGGCAAACAGAAGTGATAAGACGCAGTAGGTTAAAGTGGAAAAATGTGATAGGAGGAGTGGGACTGTTTCAGATATCATGGTCAGGTAAGGCAACAATGTAAAGGACATAGCAAGTTTCTCTAGAGAGGACACAGGAAGAAGATAGTGGTCAGGGCCGAGCTCTCTGAGCAGACAGCTCATTGTGAAAAGCTAGGCCGGGCGCGGTGGCTCAAGCCTGTAATCCCAGCACTTTGGGAGGCCGAGATGGGCGGATCACGAGGTCAGGAGATCGAGACCATCCTGGCTAACACGGTGAAACCCCGTCTCTACTAAGAAATACAAAAAATAGCCGGGCGAGGTGGCAGCGCCTGTAGTCCCAGCTACTCGGGAGGCTGAGGCCGCAGAATGGCGTGAACCCGGGAGGCGGAGCTTGCAGTGAGCTGAGATCCGGCCACTGCACTCCAGCCTGGGCTACAGAGCGAGACTCCGTCTCAAAAAAAAAAAAAAAAAAAAAAAAAAGAAAAGCTAAATAAAGCAATGAGCAAAACACACGAAGATCCTGCTGAGAACACGTCAGGGTGAAGGATCAGAAAGTGTAAAAGCCTGCGTGTGCAGCACAGTCAGTGTGGTTAAGAAACGGCAAAAGGATTACTGAGAATAAAGCAGAGATTGAGCTGAGTACTGAAAGAGAAGCAAGAACCAGAGAGGTCTTCCAGACCGTGTTGGAAAGGTAGAATGTGTTCTGCGTCATATAAGGAGCTGTTGAAGAGATTTGAGAAAGAATGTCTTACAGTTTGATTTTCATTTAAAAAAAAACATGACTCTGGCTTCTGTGTGAAGAATATCTTTTGGGAAATAAAGCCAGAAGACTGAAAGCAGACGTACCCATAAGATTTGCATTTCAGCAGTCCAAAATAGAGAGGATAGTGGTTTTGACAAAGGAGACAAAAGAGGGGCCGAGTGCGGTGGCTCATGCTTTGTAATCCCAGCACTTTGGGAGGCTGAGACAGGTGGATGGCCTGAGGTCAGGAGTTCGAGACCAGCCTGGCCAACATAGTAAAACCCCATCTCTACTAAATACACAAAAATAGCTGGGTATGGTGGTGGGTGCCTGTAATGCCAGCTACTCGGGAGGCTGAGGCAGGAGAATCGCTTGAACCTGGGTCATGGAGGTCACAGTGAGCCCAGAATGTGCCATTGCACTCCAGTCTGGGCAACAAGAACCTCCATCTAAAAAAAAGAAGAAAAAACGAGGACTCTGGAAACGTAGGATTATTATTTTGGATATATGTTGAAGGATGAATCAATGAAACTTGCTAGAAGATTGGTTTATAGAAAGAAGGTATGAATAAATATTTTAACTGCTTTATTGAGATATAATTCACATACCACACAATTCATCCATTTAAATATACAATGCAGTGGTTTTTAATATATTAACAAGAGCTGTGCCACCACAGTCAATTTCAGGATTTTTCCATTATCCCCAAAAGAAACTCTGAACCCTTTCACTCTCACCACTGAAAGGCCTAATCCACCCCTCTAGGCAATTACTAACCTACTTTCTGCCTCCAAAGATTTGTATATTCTGAGCATTTAATGTAAATGCAACCATATAAAATGTAGTCTTCTATGACTGGCTTTTTCACCAACCATATGTTTTCTGGGTTATTAATGTTGCAGTATGTATCACTGCTCCATTCCTTTCTAAGGCCAAATAAAACTTTCCTGTACGGATCCATTTGCCTTTAAAATCGGTTAAGGGAAGAAAACAGAAGAAATATGTATGTATTCTGTTTTCGACGATTATATAACTGTCTTTACTAGGTTCTTTGTGTGAGTTTGAATTACTTTCAGAATGTACTTGCTTTCTGACTGAAGAACTTCCTTTCTGCATTTCTTATAACACAGGTCTGCTAGAAACACATTTGCTCAGTCTTTGTTTATCTGGGAATGCCTTTATCTTGCCTTCATTTTTAGGATAGTTTGCTGCCTATAGTCCTCTTGGTTGGCTTTTTTTTTTTTTTTTTTTTAAATCTGAACACTTTGAATTTGATGTTCTGCTAACTTCTCTGTTGTTTCTGATGACAGGCCAGCTGTTAACCTTATTAAGCATTCCTTATAACCAATGAGTCACTTTCCTCTTGCTCCTTTCAAGATTTTCTCCTTGTCTTTGACTTTCATCATTTTTAGCATGATACATCCATGTGTGGGTCTCCTTGTGTTTATCTTATTTGAAGTTCTCTGAGTTTTCTGAATATGTACATTATTGTTTTTCAATACATTTTAAGGAATTTTTAGTCATTACTTTTTTGAATATATTTTCTTCTCCTTTCCTCTACTCCAGTATTCCTATTACACACATGTTCACATCCTCAATGGTGTCCTACAGTTCTCATTTTTTTTTCATTCTTTTTTCCCTCTGCAGATTTTATAATCTCTATTATCTTTATATCATTAATTCTTTTTTTCTTCCAGTTTAAATCTACTGTGGAACACTTTAGGAATTTTTTTTTCAGTAAGTATAATTCTCAACTGCAGAATTTTCATGTGATTCACTTATAATTTATATATCTTTATTGACATCTTCCATTTGATTAGACATTTCATCACACTTGCATTTAATTCTTCTAAATAGTTTTCTTCCATTATTTGAACGTATTTATAAAGTTTACTTTGAAATCTTGGTTAAGTCTGACATTTTATCATTCTCACAAGCAGTTTCTATTGCCTGCTTTTTTCCTCATTTATGGGTCAGACTTTTCTGTGGTTTTTAAAACATTTATCTTATAATTTTGTTCAACATTGGGAAGTTGAGGTAATATATTTTAAGAAATCTAGATAATCCCAGCTCTAGATTTCTCCACTCCCCAACTCTTAGAACTTGTTGTTTACTTGTTTATTTGTTTGATGATGAACTGGATTAATGTATTAAAGTCTATTTTTATCCTTTGCCTCTTCCCTGACCCACAGTTCCTCAGAGGGTACAGTCTCAGGCATGTGTACTCAGCCACCCTAGACTGACAGTGGTTTTAGCAGTGCTCTGTTTGACTTCTCTTTCCCTGACCCAGATCCAGCTGATAAACTCTACCAATTGCTGGCTGATTTTCGGTTGTTTCCAGGAATGCTCTGGGGCATGAATTGCTCCATGGACTGATCCAATTAAATCCCAACTTTTTTCCAGGGATAGTTTCTCAGCTCAGTTTCAAAATTTGTTCTGACTCAGAGCTCTTAACTGTCTCTTTCCCTGGCTCTCTTGCTAAACTAGGTACCCTGTAGCCTAGCAATATGTCTCCGATGAAGTTTTGGTCTCCTTTTAATTACTTTCATCACAGCATTATTTTATAAAGTACCTTTAGGTTTGAACTTCTTCTAGCACTGTTGCAAATAAAGCTTTCATTTGAATAGGCTTCACAGTCCCCTGTTTTACAGCTTGCCTCTCTCCTTGGGCAAAATATCTGCACTACAGCTCTGTATCTGAAAGCAGAAAAAGTGGTAAGTTTCTCTCAGTAAAATCTCTGCATAGGAACTGAGCACTTGTCATGGTAGGAGTTGGGGAGTGCCTTTAGTCTTCTTGACTAGCCTATCCTGGCCTGGACCCTCCATCTTATGAAAGAACCAGTGCCAGGGCCACTGGACTTGAGAAATGCTAACATCTCCCTCTGCTAGGAAGATACTGTGAGATAGATGAAGGATTCTTGTGTTCTTGGATGTACCTACATAAAGTGGAATTTCCATCATATTAGACTGGGATGGGAAGGAAGTAAAGGGCTTCATGGCTAAAATGATATAAACTCTCTCTGCTTCTATTGTTTTAATAAATTTTCTTCAATAAATATTTCTTCATTTGCTGCATGTCCTTTAGACAATTTCCTGAAGCATTAAATTGTTGTTTTTAAAGTAATTTTAAGCTATTTTGCTGGACAGCATGTTAGCCAACCTTTCACATTGTCATTACAGAAAAGGAACCTGAGACAAGGAACTCTAGTGGTAGAGGGCTAAATTACTGGGGAGCACTGTGGCCCCATTTGATAAGAGGATTATAGAAAGAAAAAATAAATTGGCAAGCATGTGCAAATCAAAATTTGTATTGGGACAGACTAACATCCAATGCCTATTAGATCTCTAAACTAGTCATATAATTAGGAATGTGGATTCCAAGGTGAATATTACTGGACATGGTGAGAATTTGGGATTCAACATGTAGATATTATTTAAAGTCATGATCCTAAATGAGAGCTCCAAGATAAACGAATATTAGTAGAGAAGGCATGCCCTCAAATTCATTTTTCGTTTATGATGGAGATTTTTTACATACAACACGGTTCAAGAGTCTTTACTCTGAGCTCTGCGACATGTAAATATTAGAGAACAGAAAGAAGATGAGAGAGCAGGGATACAGGCAAAATGATTAGTAAGATAGAAACGTTAAGAGAGTGTGATTTCACAAAAGTACTATGAGAAATGCTTTTAAGGAAGAAGACAGTGTTTGAATGAGTCAGATGCTAGTGAGAGAGATCACATGAAATGAGGTCTGAAGCCATTGAATTTTGAAAAAAATTTAATGTATATGGTAGATATTGATAAATTCAATTGAAGCTGAGTAATGAGAATGAAAGTCAGAGTTTTTAAATTTTTTATTTTATTTATTTATTTTTGAGAGAGTGACAGAGTCTTGCTCTGTTGCCCAGGCTAGAGTGCAGTGGTGTGATCTCAGCTCACTGCAACCTACGCCTCCCGGGTTCAAGCAGTTCTCCTGCCTCAGCCTCCCAAGTAGCTAGGACTACAGGCATGTGCCACCACACCTGGCTAATTTGTTTTTTTTTTTTTGTATTTTTAGTAGAGACAGGGTTTCACTGTGTTAGCCAGGATAGTCTCCATCTCCTGACCTCGTGATCCGCCCCCCTTGACCTCCCAAAGTGCTGGGATTACAGGCGTGAGCCAATGCGCTCGGCTGAAAGCCAGATTTGATTGATTGCTTGAAGTAGAAAAATTTTGTAGTGCAAATACATGACTAAAGCATTTGCTGTATTACATAGGTTGAAAAAAACTTAAATGTTATGAAGTCTAATTAAAAAACAAAATTACTACCCCTTAGCCAATATTAGTTGATGGAGACATAATGATAAAACATTTTATTGATATACCAATCATTAGTGTTGGGATGCTATATTTTATAAAATACTAAATCTTCATGCTCTTATATATTCTGGTATAGTTTTAAGTTAGAGGGACACTTTTGTTAAACACATTTTGTTCTAGTAATATCATGTAAACTGATCCAAAATCATGAAAGATTAAGCCTACATATGGAAGAAACATAGTTTAAGGTACTTCTCTTCTTAAACACTGCTTTCCTTTATTTGGAAAATATCTGTTTTTAATGCAAAACAATGCTAGCTACTTTTAAATAATGTACTTTTGAGGACCCATAGGTTGACGGTGATGCCTCTAGTGAGGAAGTAGCATTGATAACGTAATCAAACCATCCGTGTAGGTTTGGGTTGATCAGCTCTGTATGGTGTTTAGTATTTCCAATATATAATAATCTTTGGTACAGAAACTTTATATCTTATTCATTTTCATATATTTATCATTTAGCCTAATAATGCCTGAAATATAGTGGATGTTTAATAAATGACTTTTCAATTGATTGATAATACTCTGGATTACATAAGACTAAAAAAAAAAAAATGATTTAAATATGACTTCAAAATAAATTAATGCTTCTTAGTTTCTAATTTATATCCAGGCCATAAGTGTATGAGTTATAAAAATGCTATTGGGGATGGCAATATTTTATCTCCTGCTGATATGAGATCACAGATAATCTGTACGCATTTCCCTATGTAAAACTACACTCAGATCAAAATCCTAAAATCAGTAGTTACTCTTGAATATACATGAATCTGTTACATTTTTTAATCATTAGAATGATTTTTTTAAGATTCTTTGTTATTCGTGGAATTATATGAAAATGATGGGCCGGGCGCGGTGGCTCAAGCCTGTGATCCCAGCACTTTGGGAGGCCGAGACGGGCAGATCACGAGGTCAGAAGATCGAGACCATCCTGGCTAACACGATGAAACCCCATCTCTACTAAAAAAAAAATACAAAAAATTAGCCGGGCGAGGTGGCGGGCGCCTGTAGTCCCAGCTACTCGGAAGGCTGAGGCAGGAGAATGGCGTGAACCCGGGAGGCAGAGGTTGCAGTGAGCCGAGATCCGAGATCGCGCCACTGCACTCCAGAGTGGGCGGCAGAGCGAGACTCCGTCTCAAAAAAAAAGAAAAAAAAAAAAAAAAGAAAATGATGATAGTTTTATCTCTAATTCTACTGTGCATAATGCACATAACGTCATTTACCTTTCGTTTTCTAATATAAATTGGTATTTACATATTGGCCTTGTATTCAGAGACCTTGGTAAGTTCACGTGTTAACTCTAAGTGTTTCTTTGTGAATTCCTTGGAGTTTTTACATAGAGTCATTTCATCTGTGAGTAACTTAGCTTTGTTTGTTTCTTTCTAGTTCTAAAAATATTCAATACTTTTATTTCATTCCAGTTTTATTCCTCTGGTTAGGACCTCCAGAATAATGTGGAATATAACTTAATAGGCATTGTTTTCTCCTTTCTTAGTTCACAGGGAAAGCTTTCAATATTTCACTGTTATCAAGTGTTTAATACATATATGTAGATTCCTTTAGAGGTTAGGATGGCAAGTTTGGTAAACGCTTTTCTCATGGGTGGTGGTAAATTTTGTGAAACAATTTTTGTAACTATGCTGCGATAATATTCTGTGTTCTCTTTCAAACTCTCAAGGTAGTTAAAATATTTATTGATTTTTCTAGTATAAACCACCTTTATATTCCCAGAGTAAATATAGTGTGAAAATGTTGTGCATAGGATTTTAATTTTATGAGAAAAATTATCTTGCAATTTTTATTTCATGTATTATCTCTGTTGAGTTCTGTGGCAAAATTCTACTAACCTTATGAAATCAGTTGAAGAGTGTTCCCATTTTTATTCTGTTCTCAGTAAGAGGTATAATTTTCTAATTATTTTCTTCCAGAAAACCTAGAATCTGTGTGTGTGTGTGTGTGTGTACATGTAAAAATTTTTAACTATTTCTGTAATTTCTATAATACTACAGAAGTATCCAGGTTTTCTATTGCTTATTAAGTCAATTTGGTAATATTTTGTAGGCATCTACTCACATCAACAAAAGTTTTAGATTTATAATATAAAGTTGCCGTGAAATATTTATACCATTTTAATACCTGCAATATTTGTAATAATGTGTTTTTATTACTATTATTTGTGAATGTTTAATTTTTTTCTTTACGACACATTAGTCTTTTTTTTTTTTTTTTTCTTGAGATGAAGTTTTGCTCTTTGTTGCCCAGGCTGGAGTGTAGTGGCACGATCTCAGTTCACTGCCAACTCCACCTCCTGGGTTCAAGTGATTCTCCTGTCGCTGCCTCCCAAGTAGCTGGGATTACAGGCACCTGCCTCCCTGCTCAGCTAATTTTTGTATTTTTAGTAGAGATGGGGTTTTACCATGTTGACCAGGCTGGTCTTGAACTTCTGACCTCAGGTGATCCACCCCTCTCGGCCTCCAAAAATGCTGGGATTATAGGCATGAACCATCACACCTGGCCACACAATAGTCAGTTTTATTGCTTATTATAACACATCTACTTTTGTCATCACTGATCTAACATTTTATGCTATATTTCATTAATTCCTGTTCTTGTCTTTCATACTGTAATATTTCATACTGTAATATTTCATACTGTAATAGTTTCATACTGTAATAGTTTCATACTGTAAACTTTTATACTGTAATATTCTCTTCTCTTCTGCAAATTGAGAAGGAGCAGAGAGACCAAAGCATGAGTTGGACGAGTCCAGCTGGATGAGTAGATGAGTTTATTAGGGCTTTCATACAGGGCACTCCTGGATGGCAACATGACAGCTTTGGAGATCCTCACTGCCTCCTGTCTCTAAATCACTTTTAAGCTAATTTTCTGGTTCTTTGCCTACTGTGCTTGAGCAGTAAGACTGATTTTCCTGGTAGGTTCTCAGATGCTCTGCAGGATGTGTGGATTCTCAGGGAAACCTGCTGCTTGGCTGGGCATCATGGCCTTGGGTCACTGCACAGCCTTCAGGGTTCAATCAGTGGACGTACGCCCTTAAGCAAATTTGTGTGGAATCTGTAACACTACAGTCCATCCTGTTCTCTAGCTTTTTCTTTCCTCCAATTTTGTGTGAGAGTCCCTGAGTAGAGTATGAGAGGAAGAACTATACAGGCCTGTAAGTGTACCCACGGCTTGTGCATACAGGCCACATCTACAGTATACTTAGCAGCATACAAAGGAGAAACTAACTATATTTATGATGCCTGCTAGTAAAACATCTCTCCAATTTGAGGTTAGGTATGTAACCAATTTGAGAATGAGTCAGAAAAACCTAATTGGGCTATATGACGACTCTGAGTTAATAAATAATTTAAGGTATCTGTAAAACTACTTTGTTTATCAGGGATATAATTATAACAGGTGTATTAGTCTGTTTTCATGCTGCTAATAAAGACATGCCTAAGTCTGGGTAATTTATAAAGGAAAGATGTTTAATTGACTCACAGTTCTACATGACTGGGGAGGCCTCACAATCATGGCGGAAAACGAAGGAAGAGCAAAGGGACGTATTAGCAGCAGGCAAGAGAGCTTGTGTAGAGGAACGCCCATTTGTAAAACCATCAGATCTTGTGAGACTTATTCACTACCATGAGAACAATATTGGGGAAGCACCCCCATGATTCAGTTATCTCCACCTGGCCCTGCCCTTGTCACATGGAGATTATTACAATTCAGGGTGAGATTTGGGTGGGGACACAGTCAAACCATATCAAAGCCTTTAAGAGCTTATGTTGGTTCTCTCTTGATTTGGTGTTTGCAGATGCCCACCCACCTCTGGGTGGATACAATCTCCAGTGAGCCTGAGTTGTATAGTTACTATTTCTATTGAAACAGTCACTCTAGTTCTGTCATTAGAAAAGCACAGTATTTTAAGGCTTAAAATAAGGTAAGCACAGTATTACCATTTGATAGGGGGAGGTATCAATACACCCAACAATTGAACTTGTTGCTGATTGCTGTTGTAGTCACAGACCAATCCACAAAGACATGAGCAGCTGCCATGGTAGAAGGAACAACAATCTATAGTTGAAAACACAGGTGTTTAGTAGGGGGCCCTCATACGTGTATCCATTTTTGTAACATTATTACCATTGTGTTTTCTCCCGTTGGCCCTATAAAGGAGGCCACTGTGGGCCTCAGGCGTGGCTTAGAGTGCCACACATGGCTTCCCTCCCTAGGAGGGGGCATTAATAGCCACTTGCTAAATTTAGGCCTTACAAACACTATCCACTTTATGACTGCTCTGCAGGTATTGGTGCTGCCTCATGTTGATATTGTAAGTCTCTTAGACCTCTACCAAGCATAGCTGGAACCACCTCCCTTCTGGTAGTCTTCATGGCACCCTCCAGTGCCATAGAACCCATCTAGTATGGGGGCAGTGTCCAGGCTCAAATTCAGGTTCAGATAGCCATCGCCACTTGGCAGATCCATTGGTGTTCTCAGGAGCACAGTCTGGCCACCTGTTTCAGGAGCATGGCTCGGAGTTTCAGAGGTGACCCTGAGAGTTTGTCAGGCCTATTTTAAAGGCCATGCCAACCCTACATAGGGAGCGATGCCATGTGTGGTAGTGGGTGACTTATTTTAAGTTTGTATCCCTTTAGGGAGATTCTTAGTCCAGGGCCTTAAAGAGCATTCCTGGGAGAGTACAGGCAATTCAGTTTTTAACAGGTCATTCTTTTTTTTTTTTTTTTTTTCCATTGAGACTGGGCATGTCAGGTTATATGATAAATGGAACCGCCAGTCTATATTTTGTTCTAGTGCCCAGTGTTGGATACCTCCTTTCTAGACTCCTCAGTGTACCAGGCCCTAGTGTTATCAGTGGGGTCCCCATATGGTGGTTGGCCTGGTAGGTGGCTCCACTGCCATGCTGGCCCCATCCCTGCATTCAGAGTGAATAGGTCCAAGCACTTCCTGCAGTGCTTAAAGGACTAGTGACCAGGACACTCTTGTTATAGATAAGTGTATCATTTCTGCAGGTTGTGTAATTATGCCACCCTGGAGGTGGGCTTGGCTAGGAGGCCTTCAACTCGCCCTCACCCTTTTATGGGATTTTTATTGTGACAGTCTGTTTTTGGTGATGGGTTCTACTTGTTACAAGGCCCTATACGTGGCCAATAGTTGTTGCTCTAGGACTGTTTAGTGGGATTCTGCCTCCTTCCATAATTGAGACAAAAACCCTGCAGGTACCATTCTCATTGGTTATTTTTGCCACAAATCTCATTATATCTCTGTGGCATCTCTATTGACTTCTAATACAAAAGAGTGCTGTGGCAGAGAGGCCCCTAGTGCTTGGGCTAGTTTCACCGATATTTTTGGTTCATCAAATACCTCTTGCTCTGTATATGTGCAGTGATGATTTTTTTTTTTTTTTACTTTTTATTTATTCAGGTGTAAAATGGGTAGAGGGTTTATACCAAGTGAGGAATGAGTATCTTCCAGTTGCCCAGTAAGTATAAGAAAACCTGGAGTTAGTTTTCTGTGTGGGGAACAGGCTGCTGTGTATCGTGTTACCAATGACACTTAGAGTATGTTTCATGTCTTACCCATCTGGGAACTCTCAGGAACTTGATGACTATGCTAAGCCCCTATATATTTTGGGGATTACCTTCCCATTTCCTGTCTTTCAGGCCATCCATGACTATTTGTATTGCAGTCTCCTGATTTGTAAGATACTCTGAAGTTAGCATGTTATCATTAATGTGGTAAAACAGGGAGACTGAGGTGGTTAAAGAGAGTCTAGACAGGTCCTGTGCAACCAGACTGTGACAGGTAGTGGGGCTGTGCAGGTACCTTTGTGGTAGCTCCTGGAAAGTCCATTGTAGGCCCTCCTAAGCAAAGGCAAACTGGTCTTGTGAATCTTTTGCTAAAGGGATACTAGAAAAGGTGTTAGCCTGAGTCATTCACAGTGTGGATGCTTTCTAGCTTAAGGACCACTTGTTTTAACAATTGAGCAATATTGGATATGGCTGCATGTACAGGGGGCACCACATTGCTTAGGTTATGATAATTTACCGTCATTCTCTAGATGCCATCTGGCTTTTTCACAGAACGCACGGAACTTTTGAAAAGGGGGCTTTCGGCTGAGCTGAGAATTTGTATCTTATATAATTTCTGGATTGTTTGGGTGGTTTTAGAGTGGCCCCCTGGCAGATGATATTGCTTTACATTTACTGCCTGCCTGGGCACACATGGGCATTTTTGCTGCTTATTCAGAAAATTCATCTGTTTTCACTTAACCAGTAGTATCAAATTAGCCTTGCTTATCAAAATATCAAAAAAAAAAGATCCAATAGCCTTTATCTCGGAACTATAATCATGAGAAAGCATCATAAACTCATTATTTTATAAAAGACAACTGTATCTAAATTATTTCTAACAAAATTGGGACCTGTTCACATGGTTTGCTAACCTCAATAGATAATCTATTGAAGGCTATGGACCAAAATTTTGAGTAAGGCAGGTGCTATAGCAGTTGTATTCTAAAAATCTCTTTTACTTTTTATTTCCTTTAGCTTCAAATGTTTTCAATGTTTACATTTAGCTAGAACTGACTGAACTGTATAAGAAAAACAAAATCGGCCAGCCACAGTGGCTCACGCCTGTAATCCCAGCACTTTAGGAGGCCAAGGCAGGCAGATCATCTGAGGTCAGGAGTTTGAGACCGGTGTGGCCAACATGTTGAAACCCCGTCTCTACAGAAACCACAAAAATTAGCTGGGTGTGATGGCTCATGCCTGTAATCCTAGCTACTCAGGAGGCTGAGGCAGGAGAATCACTTGAACCCAGGAGGAAGAGGTTGCAGTGAGCCGGGATCACGCCACTACACTCCAGCCTGGGTGACAGATAAAAAAAAGAAGAAAAACAAAATCTCTAAGTGGCCTTGATTTGGCAGTAACATTAACAGTGAGTTTTATCTCAAGACTAGTAATTTATAAACAGACTCAAAGCAGATAGAAAAGGAAACAGAGCCACGGGGTGCGGTGGCTCACGCCTGTAATCCCAGCACTTTGGGAGGCCGAGGTGGACGGATCACGAGGTTAAAAATACAAAAAAAAATTAGCCCGGCGCGGTGGCGGGCGCCTGTAGTCCCAGCTACTCCGAGGCTGAGGCAGGAGAATGGCGGGAACCCGGGAGGCGGAGCTTGCAGTGAGCCGAGATCGCGCCACTGCACTCCAGCCTGGGCGACAGAGCGAGACTCCGTCTCAGAAACAACAACAACAACAACAACAACAAACGAAAGGAGGAAAAAAAAAAAAAAAAAAAAAAAAAGGAAACAGATAGCTTTAAAATATTTTACTTAACTCTATACTTGCAGGTTAACCGTTTGAGCTCTGATTTTTTTGTTGTTCTAACTTGCTCATCAGTTAAAATACGTGCACAAGAAAGGGCTATAATATGTAACCATCTGAATTTCTAGAAAATCTGGCATGCCTTCGATCTTTTGCAGGAGTTTCAATCCTTTCTTCCTTCCCTGCTCTCAGTAGCCAGCCTTGCTGCAACAACAGCACATTTGGTATTCTTACGATTCTTTAATATCATAGCTTTTTGCGATAGGTCCCTAGTCCCCACTGGCATTTTCCAAGTGTCCCTGTACTCACCTGGCAATCCACAGAAGTCAAGCAGCCAGGCAACTCCACCCCACATGCATGTTGCTGACCACCCTGGCATTTCCCCCACAGATGCTCCTTCCCAGTGACTTATTGCTTAGTCTCTACGATCCTTGTCTGTATACCAGTCGTTACACAAAAACCTTGCTGATGGAATGTGTCCTGCCCCCCAAAACTAGGAAGGAGCTCGGAGACCAAAGAATGACTTGGACAAGTCCAGCTTGATGTGTTTGTGAGTTTATTAGGACTTACATACAAGGCACTCCTGGATGGTGCAGGACAGCTTTGGAGATCCTCACTGCCCCAGTCTCTAAATTGCTTTTAAGCTAATATTCTGGCTCTTTGTGTACTGTGGTTTAGCAATGAGACCGTTTTGCTTGATAGCGTCTCAAATGCTCTTTGTAATGTTTGGGGTCTGACACCTGCTCCTGGGCTGGGTACCATGGTCTTGGTGCCCTACCCACTGGAAGCCAGAAGGGTTCAAGCAGTGGACATATGCCCTTGAGTAACCTGGTGGGGGACCCATTACTGCATATATTTTGAGAATTTATGTTTTTGTCCTTTTATATGTATTAATTTCTAACTTGTCAACTTAAATGTTGGACTACTAATATTAAGATTTCTAATATAGTTATTTAAGGACATACATTTCTTAGTACTGACTTGGTAATATTTCACAAGTTTTGACAATAATATTGTAATTATTCAGTTTGAAACACTTTCTAATTACAATTATTTAGAATTTGGTTCATGGCTTATTTTACAGTTTTTAAATTACAAACATAAAACTTACTACTTTTTTTGTTTTTCATTTCAATATTAATCATGCTGTGGCCAGATAAAAAGTTGTGTAATTTCCATGATGTAATATGTTAAAATTTGCATTATGCCAGAATTATAACCTGCCTTGTAAAATATTCAATTGAAAAGGAGTACTTTATGGTAGTTGGATTAAGGTTCTGTATGTGATCCGTATGTTAACGCTGATAATAATGTTTTGTTTCATAATTTACTTTTTTGTGTGTACTACTGAGAAAGCATTTTGTAATCTCCTATTAAGATACAGGATTTGATGTTTTCTTTCTATTGTTTGGTCCAATGTTGCTTTGTGTTTTGAAAAGCATGCATTCGTAATGATGCAAAATTTGAAATAGATTCATGGTGATTCTAGTTTTTGTTGTTATGAATAACACCTAATAGATACAGTAATGCTTTGTAACTACAGGTATACCAGCACAGTTCCATTTAGTATTTGCATAATATATCATTTCCTATCTCATCAATTTAATTATTTTTGAATTTTATGTTTTAGTCTTGTGTGATATAAACTCCCAATGATTGAATTTGTTTTTATATCTGGCTGGATAATAATTGACTTTTAACCTGGAGTGTTTAGTCCATTTGTGTTTAGTGTAATTAGTGACATATTTGAGTATTTCATGTTCTTTTCTACCTCCTTTTTTGTTTTGTTCTCTTGCCTTGTAGCATTTTTTGGATTGTCTGTTATTTTTATTAATTATGTTTTTAAACATACTAATTTAGAATTCTTCTGTTATTTTAGTAGTTATGCTAAAAGGAACAGTAAAAACTTGATTTACAAAAGTCTATTACTTTGTATCTTAAGATTGTTTGGGATAATGCCACCTCAGAATGCATAACCTCTAATTTATTCTTTTCCCAGTTTATATACCATTACTTATGTGCATTTTTCCCTATATTTCTCAAACTGAGACACTATTGTTGCTTTTTATATTCAGTACTTCTTACATCTCCTCACATTTTCCCACTACAGTTAAAAAGGATTCCTTCCCATATCTCTGATTTTTGTGCAGTCTTCATTTCCTTTTTTATGAAAATAGTCTTTTATAATTTTCTTCACATAAATTTGTTTATGATTAGTTCTCTCAGGTTTTATTAGTCTGTAAATATCTTTGGGCATTCAACCTTGGACGATAATTTTGCTAGACATAAAATCCAAGAGATTGGTATTTAACATTTTTTTCTTCTAGACCACTGAAGATATCTTTTATAGGTTGAATGATATGCCCCTCAACCCACCCCAAAATTAATATGTTGAAGTCTTAATGTTCAGTACCAAAATGTGTCCTTATTTTGGTATAGGATCTTATTTGGCAACAAAACTATCGAAGCTAAAATGAGGTTAATAGGGTGGACCATACAGTATGACCCCTGTCCTTGTAAAAATCAGGAAATTTGGACACACAGATAAATCAAAAGGGAAGATGATGTGAAGAGATATTGGAAGAAAAGAAGTCTAGAACAAATCCTTTTCTCAGAGCCTTTAAGAAGGAACTGTTTCTGCTGACACCTTTATTTTAGACATCTAGCCTCCAGAATTGTGTTGTTTACATTTCTGTGGTTTAAGTCACCCAGATGGTGGTCTTTATTGTAGCAGCCCTGGCAAGGCACACCATATTCCATTATTTTATTTCAGTTTCATATTGAGAGGTCAATATCAGGTTACATATTGCTCTTTGAAGGTAATTTATCTTTATTTTCTCAGTGTTGTTTCTTTTTTTATTTTGGTGTTCTGCATATTCACTAAGATGTGCGTAGGTGAGGATTTTAATTCTTGGGAGTAGGCTGGGCATACATTGAGTTTCTTGAGTCTGTGTCTTTCATTATTTCATTATGAATTTGTGTGTTTCATTTACAGTCTCCTCTCTGTCAGGAATGTCAGTAAATTTAAATTAGAAGAACATGTATGCTCAAGTGTTTCAGCTACATTTGTTGAACACACTTTCTTTTCTCCATAAAATTGGCATCCTTGTAAAAGAATCAGTTGAACCATGTACATGTGACTACATGCACTGAGTCTATTTATGGACTCGCTATTCTGATAAACCGATGTATTATCTATCGTTATACAATATCACAGTGTCTTCATTAATGTAGTTTGATAGTATGTCTTTAAAACAGGTAAAGTGCTTCAATTTTGTTCTTTTTAAAGATTGTGTTAACTATTCCAGGTCACTTACCTGTCTGTATAATTTTTCAGTTAACATATCAAAATTGTGTTATACTGGATTTATTTATTTATTCTATATATATTCTCTCACTTTTTATGTGAATTGTTTGAAACTCTTTTTTTCAATATTATTCTCATTACAAAGTAGCTTTTTAAGTCTCTTTATCCTCCTTGTTTTGAGGTTCACTTAGCAGTTTTAATATAACTATCCTAATATCTTATTAAAATGTTTGCAGTCATATATTTTAGCATGTCTGTTTTTATATTTAAAATGTATTTCTTGTAAGATTTCTGAACTTTAAATTTTTGTTTTTATAAACATTTTATAAATTTTTATAAAATGTAGTGTTTAGTGTCTGTCCATTTATATTGAAAATGCAATTATTGATGTATTTTCATTTGTCTATCATCTCGCTGTTTCCTGTACATCTCCTCTATCTGTTGTTTATTTTATCCTCCATTCCTGCTCTGTTTCATCAGTTGAGCACTTTTTAATGTTCAATTTAATCTCCAGTATTGGCTTTTTAGCTCAGCCTCTTTTAATTGTTTCACAGGTTCATGGACGTTGTATTTATGCTTTTCCTAGTCTTCATTTCTCTCCGTTGTTTCATTTGGAGAGTTGTTATACACACCTTTTCAAGTTCACTAATTCTTTCTTCTTCAGAAGGAATTAGAATATGCTAATTTAGTCCATTTGCTGATTTTTTCACTTAACATACTGAATTTTTCAGCTCTATGCATTTAATTTTATTTCTTTTCTTATTTTTAAAATCAATTTCTTTGCTAGGATTCCTATTCTGTTCATTCATTATGTCCATCTTCCTTTACATCTTTGAACATCTTTATAATAACGTCTTCATATCTTTGCTAACTCTAGCATATGGAGCAAATCTGGGCCCAATTCTATTGCTGATTGTTTCTCCTGGTTAGTGTCAATTTTCCCACAGTTTTGCACATCTAGTAATTTTTGGAAAGAATAAACGTCATTGTCTCTCTTAAAAAAAAAAAAAACTCTCAGAGCAGGAAGTTAGTTTATTGGCATATTGACTTGCTCCTGTTCAAGTACAATTTTAGACTTTCTAGACTGAATCTAAAATAGCTACTATTTCAGGGTCCAAAGAGTTTTAGTTCTAAACTGTGGCACTCAGGGGCCACAATTTCATGTCCAGGGTGCTTAGGGAAATACCAGCACTCTGGTTGGAAGCCCAATATCTAGAATTTTGCATTGATAACCTTTGTTCATCTCACACATTCCCTAGTAGTCTTTAATAATTATCATATAGTATCACCCTGTGCATGTACAATGCAGTATTTGTACAAAGATTTAAGAGTGCTTCTGTAAGTTTTCTGGAGAGCCTTGTAAGCTCAGTTCCCTTTCTCCATTTCATTGCACCGCAAATTCTATCCACATCAATTTCCTGAAATCTCATCTCTCCTCCTGCTACCTGTCAACACCAATGGGCTCTGTTTCCCTGTACTGTGATTTGCAAGTGGTCCTTAGGAAGATGATGTAATAAATGTGGGATTCACATTGTATTTCTTTCTCTCAGAGATCACCATCCTGTTGTCTTTTGTCTAATATCTGAAAGACAATTACAACAAATATTTTGTCCGGTTTTATAACTGTTTACATGAGAAAACAAGTCCAGGATTTGTTTCTCCACCATGGCCTTTGAGAGGCATGGTGCCGTTCGTGCTGTTAACCAATAATCCTTATGTTTAGCAGTGGGATTGTTCATTCCTACATGTCTGAAAACAGACTGGGCAATGTTATTTTCATTTGCTAATGAAATAAAATGTGATGTGTTGCTTCCAAATGAATGATGAGGCAGTGCTCAGTTGGCCATATCCCTTTCTCTTGTTGCCACAATCTTGAAAGACTGTGTTGAGATGAAGCCTTCATCATTTGAATCTCTGGGTGATTACAGTAATTGAAGCATGTTTCCTGACCCATGCTGGAAATGAGCATGAACAAAAAATAAGTCTTTGTTGTCTGGAATTTGGAAGAATTATCTATTGCATAATAAACTAGGTCATCATTTGTTATATAAGAGCTTTAATCCAAATCCCTTATCTGGTCGTCTTTTTCAGAAACCAAACTGTCTGTGATACTTCTTTGGGAACCACAAATAATACTCTTCAAAGCAAGCAATTCCAAGCATTCCATATACATTAGCTATAAAACAAAAATGAATAGCAACGCAGTTGCCTAAGAATTTCACAATTTATTATGATGTTGTAATGAAACAATTATATAATTTTTAAAATTGTTTATTTTGACATTTATTCTTGTTCAGCATTTAATTCGCTGATTTATAACACTAAAAGCATGTTTCCACTAAATGGATTTCAGAAACATGAAATCTTACTGTTATCAAGATGAAATATAAAATATTTTTATATAAAACCTAAAGGTCAATAAGCATAGCTCAGATATTCTTATTAAAAAGCATAAGCGGTAGGATAAGTAAATATATTAGGAGGTACTCAAGAAAAGATAGAAACTGTTAATATTTTAATGAGATAATACATTCTCCATTTAAAATGGTTTCTGTATAAGATTTTTTAGGTTAGAAAATGTAAATATATGTACTTTTAAAATCACTTTCAGTATGATATTTAAGTGATATTCAAAATAGAATATTTTTAAAATAGAGAAAAAATTTGAAATTTGATGTGGAACTTGTACTTAACTGGTACTAGAAGATGACACTACTAGTTGAATACATTTGCAAATTTTACTTCCGCAACTAAACAAGTTATGTTACATATAGTTTAGAGGAAACATGCATAAAAATAAATTAGAAAACTTTGCACCAACTGTTTATAATTGGTTTAAAGTGCAACATGAAGATCTCTTTTTAAGATGTTGTTATTTGAAACAAAGTATCAGAAAATGCATGGTAGAAAAATGTAGTATGAACAACTTATACAAAACTACCCTGATAGATGTGTCAAAATGTAGCAGAAGACCAGGGGTGATGAATGAGAAAAAGAAAAAAATTTTGAGGTGTTAGTTTTTTGGTTTTTTAATGAAACACATATTAGAAATAAAAAGTAACAAGATGCAATGGAAAACATTTTAGTAAAATATTTTCAAGAAATGGGTTTCCAACTTCCACCTTCTACCCACATACCTTCCATATATTATACAGCATCATTTTTGACAGTATCAACAACCTCCAAAATGAACTTAGCGAATGTGAGATTACCAGAAGACACTAGGATTATCCTTTTTTGTTCAAAAGTACTGACCTGAAGTGCAGTTAATAACAATCTCCTTTCATTCCTTGAGTGTTCATTGATTATACTTACGTAATAATTCCGATAGTATTTGTTCTTTGCATGTGACGTGCCATTTTTTGTTTCTATTTTTTTCTTTACGAGTCCAAAGGGAAGTGTACCTATTTGAATGACTATGAGGTGTGAAAAATATTTACAAAATAGTATCTCACCCATCAACTTTGTTCTAGCTACAGTTTGGAAATGTTGCCATTTTATGTTTGTATACAATATAAAAACAATATTTTGAATATATGTTGTTTGATTGGGCCTCTTAAATAAAATAGTGGGTCAAGGCCATCTGCATTCACTTCTCTTAGACAATGTAGTCAATAGAAGTGGGATAAAGAGATTCATTTTACCTTATCCTCTAAAAATTCATAGAGGCCAGGCCCAGGACTGAATATCACATTCCCGGTGTTAGTTTATTGAATGGCTTGCTAGATAGTCATACAAGCCCTTTATTAATATTACTACCTTAGGAATAAAAAGATGCAAGAATACAAGTGTTAGAAATACAATATTTATGCCATTAAGATCAGGTCTGAAATTGTCTAAATAGAAATGTAGTTTACCTAATACAAAGGCTATGAGAAAATTTGCCTCAGAATATTTTTATACCCTTCCCCACAGCATGACTTCAGGAAATGCTAGAGCATATTTTCTCTTTTAATTAAATACTGAGGACTTGTATGTGTGAATTGGGTGTGGGGAGAGATGCAGTGACGGTTGAAAGAAGAAGATTTCTAAAACTTCTATTTCATAAAGGTTAAGATGAGAGATACAGAGAATAATACATGAACACTCAAAGAATAAAGGAAAAGTTAAAAAAAATCAAGTAAAAGAAACACAATTTAAAATTTACAAAGTGTTCAAGTATTCCTGGGGTGGTTAATTTACTGATTCATGTAATAGGAAAGTCCAGGTCTAGATTAGTTTTTCTCTGACTCCATCCAGCTGTTTTAGCAATTTCCCGAAGAGTGTCGTTCTATGCTGGTCTTTCCCTTTCTGCCCTTTCTTTCTTTTTCACTAACTGGCTGAATCCTCAAGCAGACTGCATCCATATGGAGGTACAGCTAGCCTTAAAAGCTCCAAGTTTATATCATGCTTGGCACCTATGGTCTTAAAAACATGTGCCTCTTTTTCAAAACTTGTATCACAAGAGTGTTGGAGTCAGGTGCTTATGCTTGAATCAGTTGCTTTGGTCAGAGAAAATAATACTCAAAACAGAACTGGACAATTACTGGCGAAAGACAGAGTCAGCCCCACATACCCCTGTGGACTGGCTATGGGAAGTGTGTTGTCAGTAAAGGAGATGGAGGTGGCGTGAAAAAGGAGGTAGGAAGCAGCAGAGGGATGTCCTGGAAGCCACTGAGGCAAAGATTTCCAGGAAAAGTAAATTAAAATGTGTCAAATTCTCCTAAAAGATCAAGTAAGGTAAAAAATCTGAGGATTGTCCGCTTGATTTACTGACTTGGAAGTTACTGGTAATAATAACAAGAGAGAATGCCTGACTGGAGTTGACTTTAAGGAGACTATGAAAGGTGGAATTGAAAATGGTGTTCAATAAGATGCTTTCAAGAAGGTTTTCTGCCAAGGGTCTTGGGAGGGTGGGGCACTAGGAGCAGGGAGAGACAGAAGCTGGCAGAGGAAAGAAGAGTCAATATACATTTTTTAGAAATTTATTTTTAATTTTGTTATACATCATTAGCAAAAAAGTTTCCCCAAATATTAATCTTGTGGAATGTCGAGTGGTACCTTCTCCAGCAGGTATAAAATTTAGGAATATAATGGAGCCACACAAAGACTCCCTTAGCACTTAGTAGCTAGCACTTAGGACTTAGTATTCAAACAGCCTTGGCTTGAATCCTAACGTCAGTGTATTACATATGACATATTAGAAACATTTCTTAAATCTTAGTGCCTTGGTTTCCTCATTGGTCAAATAGGGATCACCTCCCATGATTATTATGAGGATTAAATTTTATTTATTTATTATTATTATACTTTAAGTTCTAGGGTACATGTGCATAACGTGCAGGTTTGTTACATATGTATACTTGTGCGATGTTGGTGTGCTGCACCCATCAACTCGTCAGCACCCATCAACTCGTCATTGCATTGGGAGTTATACCTGATGTAAATGATAGATTAAATTAATTTATATTTGTAAAATGCTTTGATTGCTGCCTAGCATGTAGTAAGTTCACTAAATGGTTAACTTGAAGTTTTGTTTGGAAAATCTAGGGACAAAGTAAAGAAAAAGTAGGCAATTGTTTTCCAGGGATCCCATATAACAGATTTTCTGCAATTGTTGCACAATGAGTTCTTAATGATTAGCATAGGGTAAAATAAAATAACTTACAATGTGTATTAGTCTGTTTTCACACTGCTAGTAAAGACATACCTGAGACTGCCTAATTTATAAAGGAAAAGCTTTTTATAAATTTTTTTTTATTTTTTATTATACTTTAAGTTCTAGTGTACATGGGCACAACGTGCAGGTTTGTTACATATGTATACATGTGCCATGCTGGTGTGCTACACCCATTAATTCATCATTTATATTAGGTATATCTCCTAATGCTAATCCTCCCACCTCCCCTCACCCCATGACAGGCCCCAGTGTGTGATGTTCCACTTCCTGTGTTCCAGTGCTCATTGTTCAATTCCCACCTATGAGTGTGAACATGTGGTGTTTGGTTTTCTGTTCTTGTGATAGTTTGCTGAGAATGATGGTTTCCAGCTGTATCCATGTCCCTGCAAAGGACATAAACGCATCTTTTTTTTATGGCTGCATAGTATTCCATGGTGTATATGTGCCACATTTTCTTAATCCAGTCTGTCATTGATGGACATTTGGGTTGGTTCCAAGTCTTGGCTATTGTGAATAGTGCTGCAATAGACATACGTGTGCATGTGTCTTTATAGCAGCATGATTTATAAACCTTTGGGTATATACCCAGTAATGGGATGGCTGAGTCAAATGGTATTTCTAGTTCTAGATCCTCGAGGAATCGGCACACTGTCTTCCACAATGGTTGAACTAGTTTACAGTCCCACCAACAGTGTAAAAGTGTTCCTGTTTCTCCACATCCTCTCCAGCACCTGTTGTTTCCTGACTTTTTAATGATCACCATTCTAACTGGTGTGAGATGGTATCTCATTGTGGTTTTGATTTGCATTTCTCTGATGGCCAGTGATGATGAGCATTTTTTCATGTGTCTGTTGGCTGTATGAATGTCTTCTTTTGAGAAGTGTCTCTTCATATCCTTCACCCAATTTTTGATGTTTTTTTTTTTTTCTTGTAAATTTGTTTGAGTTATTCATAGATTCTGGATATTAACCCTTTGTCAGATGAGTAGATTGCAAAAATTTTCTCCCATTCTGTAGGTTGCCTGTTCACTCTGATGGTAGTTTCTTTTGCTGTGCAGAAGCTCTTTAGTTTAATGAGATCCCATTTGTCAACTTTGACTTTTGTTGCCATTGCTTTTGGTGTTTTCGACATGAAGTCCTTTCCCACGCTTATGTCCTGAATGGTATTGCCTAGGTTTTCTTCTCAGGTTTTTATGGTTTTAGGTTTAACATTTAAGTCTCTAATCCATCTCAAGTTAATTTTCACATAAGGTGTAAGGAAGGGTTCCAGTTTCAGTTTTCTACATATGGCTAGCCAGTTTTCCCAGCACCATTTATTAGATAGGGAATCCTTTCCCCATTTCTTGTGTTTGTCAGGTTTGTCAAAGATCAGATGGTTGTAGATGTGTGGTATTATTTCTGAGAGCTCTGTCCTCTTCCATTGGTCTATATCTGTTTTGGTACCAGTACCATGCTGTTTTGGTTACTGTAGCCTTGCATAGTTTGAAGTCAGGTAGTGTGATGCCTCAAGCTTTGTTCTTTGGACTTAGGATTGTCTTGGAGATGCGGGCTCTTTTTTGGTTCCATATGAACTTTAAAGCAGTTTTTCCAATTCTGTGAAGAAAATCATTGGTAGCTTTATGGGGATGGCATTGAATTTATAAATTACCTTGGGCAGTTTGGCCATTTTCACACTATTTTGATCCTTCCTATCCATGAGCATGGTATGTTCTTCCATTTGTTTGTGTCCTCTTTTATTTCATTGAGCAGTGGTTTGTAGTTATCCTTGAAGAGGTCCTTCACATCTGTTGTAAGTTGGATTCCTAGGTATTTTATTCTCTTTGAAGCAATTGTGAATGGGAGTTCACTCATGATTTGGCTCTCTGTTTGTCTGTTATTGGTGTATAGGAATGCTTGTGATTTTTGCACATTGATTTTGTATCCTGAGACTTTGTTGAAGTTGCTTATCAACTTAAGGAGATTTTGGGCTGAGATGATGGGGTTTTCTAAATATACAATCATGTCATCTGCAAACAGGGATAGGACTTCCTCCTTTCTGAATTGAATACCCTTTATTTCTTTCTCCTGCCTGATTGCCTTGGTCAGAACTTCCAGCACTATGTTGAATAGGAGTGGTGAGAGAGGGCATCTCTGTCTTGTGCCAGTTTTCAAAGGGAATGCTTCCAGTTCTTGCCCTTTCAGTATGATATTGGCTGTGGGTTTGTCATAAATAGCTCTTATTATTTTGAGATACATTCCATTAATACCGAATTTATTGAGGGATTTTAGCATGAAGGGCTGTTGAATTTTGTCAAAGGCCTTTTCTGCATCTATTGGGATAATCATGTGGTTTTTGTATTTGGTTCTGTTTATATGCTGGATTATGTTTATTGATTTGCGGATGTTGAACCAGCCTTGCATTGCAGGGATGAAGCCCACTTGATCATGGTGGATAAGCTTTTTGATGTGCTGCTGGATTCTCTTTGCCAGTATTTTATTGAGGATTTCTGCACTGATGTTCTTCAGGGATATTGGTCTAAAATTCTCTTTTTTTGTTGTGTCTCTGCCAGGCTTTGGTATCAGGATGATGTTGGCCTCATAAAATGAGTTAGGGAGGATTCCGTCTTTTTCTGTTGATTGGAATAGTTTCAGAAGAAATGGTACCAGCTCCTCCTTGTACCTCTGGTAGAATTTGGCTGTGAATCCATGTGGTCCTGGACTTGTTTTTCATTGGTAGGATATCAATTATTGCCTCAACTTCAGAGCCTGTTATTGGTCTATTCAGGATTCAGCTTCTTCCTGTTTTAGTCTTGGGAGAGTGTACGTGTCCAGGAATTTATCAATTTCTCTAGGTTTCCTAGTTTATTTGCATAGAGGTGTTTATAGTATTCTCTGATGGTAGTTTGTATTTCTGTCGGGTCGGTGGTGATATCCCCTTTATCATTTTTTATTGCATCTATTTGAATCTTCTCTCTTCTTTATTAGTCTTGCTAGGGGTCTATCAATTTTGTTGATCTTTTCAAAAAACCAGCTCCTGGATTCATTGATTCTTTGAAGGGTTTTTTTTTTGTGTGTGTGTGTCTGTCTCCTTCAGTTCTGCTCTGATCTTAGTTATTTCTTGCCTTCTGCTAGTTTTTGAATGTGTTTCCTCTTGCTTCTCTAGTTCTTTTAATTGTGATGTTAGGGTGCAAATTTTAGATTTTTCCTACTTTCTCTTGTGGGCATTTAGTGCTATAAATTTCCCTCTACACACTGCTTTAAATGTGTCCCAGAGATTCTGGTATGGTTGTGTCTTTGTTCTCATTGTTTTCAAAGAACATCTTTATTTCTTCCTTCATTTCATTATGTACCCAGTAGTCATTCAGGAGCAGGTTGTTCAGTTTCCATGTAGTTGAGCGGTTTTGGGTGAGTTTCTTACTCCTGAGTTCTAGTTTGATTGCACTGTGGTCTGAGAAACAGTTTGTTATAATTTCTGTTCTTTTACATTTGCTGAGGAGTACTTTACTTTCAACTATGTGGTCAGTTTTGGAATAAGTACGATGTGGTGCTGAGAAGAATGTATATTCTGTTGATATGGGGTGTAGAGTTCTGTAGATGTCTATTAGGTCCACTTGGTGCAGAGTTGAGTTCAATTCCTGGATATCCTTTTTAACTTTCTGTCTCGTTGATCTGTCTAACGTTGACAGTGGGGTGTTAAAGACAGTGGGGTGTTAAATTATTGTGTGGTAGTCTAAGTCTCTTTGTAAGCCTCTAAGGAGTTGCTTTATGAATCTGGGTTCTCCTATATTGGGTTCATATATATTTAGGATAGTTAACTCTTCTTGTTGAATTGATCCCTTTACCATTATGTAAGGGCCTTCTTTTTTTCTTTTTATCTTTGTTGGTTTAAAGTCTGTTTTATCAGAGACTAGGATTGCAACCCCTGCCTTTTTTTGTTTTCCACTTGATTGGTAGATCTTCCTCCATCCCTTTATTTTGAGCCTATGTGTGTCTCTGCACGTGTGATGGGTCTCCTGAATACAGCACACTGATGGGTCTTGACTCTATCCAATTTGCCAGTCTGTGTCTCTTAATTGCAGCATTTAGCCCATTTACCTTTAAGGTTAATATTGTTATGTGTGAATTTGATCCTGTCATTATGATGTTAGCTGGTTATTTTGCTCGTTAGTTGATGCAGTTTCTTCCTAGCATCGATGGAATTTACATTTTGGCATGTTTTTGCAGTGGTTTGTTGCTTTCCATGTTTAGTGCTTCCTTCAGGAGCTCTTGTAGGGCAGGCCTGGTGGTGACAAAATCTCTCAGCATTTGCTTGTCTGTAAAGGATTTTATTTCTCCTTCACTTATGAAACTTAGTTTGGCTGGATATGAAATTCTGGGTTGAAAATTCTTTTCTTTAAGAATGTTGAATATTGGCCCCCACTCTCTTCTGGCTTGTAAAGTTTCTGCTAAGAGGTCTACTGTTAGTCTGATGGGCTTCCCTTTGTGCGTAACCCAACCTTTCTCTCTGGCTGCCCTTAACATTTAGGAAAAGCGGTTTAATGGACCACTCACAGTTCCACGTGGCTGGGGAGGCCTCACAATCATGGCTGCAGGCAAGGAGGAGCAAGTCACATCTTACATGGCAGCAGGGAAGAGAAGAGGTTGTGCAGGGAAACTCCCCTTTATGAAACCATCAGATTTCATGAGACTTATTCACTGTCCTGAGAACAGCAAGGGAAGACCTGCCCCCATGATTCAATTACCTCCCACTGGGTCCCTCCTATGATATGTGGGAATTGTGGGAGCTACATCTCAGTATGAAATTTGGGTGGGGACACAACCAAACCATATCACAGTGTATATTTATATTTACATTTCATGAAAGCAGCTTATTTTGTTTTAAACTTAGTTTGTTGTTGGTTGGTTGATTGGTATGGCCCTTGGCAATTCTAAACCAGGATTTCCAAACATAGAGTTTAGTTTACAATTTTGAATCTTACGTTTGTTTTCCCTGTGGAATTTTGAATCTTTTAATAATACTCTTCTTCAAGGCCTTGAAAATATTGACAGACATCTAAGATTAAACTGTGGAGTTATACAGAAAAGAAAGGATGATCATGCCATGTTTGAGGAAGACACACTAGAAACAAACTGCTGTATTCATTTTTATCTTTGTTTTGTTTTATTTGAATTACTGCTAAATAGTACCAAGAGGAATCTTGAAAGATTCCTTTTTTTTTTTCTGAGGAGTCTTTGAGCCTCTTTGAAGATTTTTATATAAGAGAAATTTCCAATTCATGTATTTGACTGATGTAATGTACAAAATACAAAGACCAGTATTGAAATTACTGAATTCTCTCTCCTTGTCAGCCAAAGATGACTTGGCTATTGATTAAGACTGCAACAGATGTGAAAGTTCCAAAAAAGTGATGGAGCCAACTCTGAGAGAAACAAGACATTGGCTTTATGGTTGTCCTTAGTGATGGTGGTTTTTTTTTTCTTTTAAGAATGTATATAGAGGCCGGGTGTGGTGGCTCATGCCTGTATCCCAGCATCCCAGCACTTTGGGAGGCCAATGTGGGCAGATCACACGGTCAAGAGGTTGAGACCATCCTGGCCAACTTGGTGAAACCCTGTCTCCACTAAAAATACAAAAATTAGCCAGGCATGGTGGCAGGCACCTATAATCCCAGCTACTCAGGAGGCTGAGGCAGGAGAATCACTTTAACCCGGGAGGTGGAGGTTGCAGTGAGCCCAGATCACACCACGGCACTCCAGCCTGGCGACAGAGTGAGACTCCGTCTCAAGAAAAAAAAAAAATGTATACAGAACATTTAAAAAACTATAGAAAATATTTGCACATATATCTAATACTTCAATCCTTTTATGGAACCTGTTATTTTGCTTCCATCTTTTCTTTTTTTCCTGTCAATTCTCTTTTCTTCTTCTATCCTTGACTTCTCTTTTTTGATTGTGAGTTTATTGGCATAAACTTTCTCAGAGATGTTCCCAAGGAAGCATTTAGTCTTGGTACTTTAGTTAGCAAGTTGGTGTTTAAGATGACTAAGAAAATATAGCACTACCCAGATAATCCCATATCCCATGATCTACTTGTTAAGGAATCAGAGCTCCATAACCGGAGTCATCTAGACTCACTGCTTTCCTACAACACTGGCATCATCATTGGTGGATTAAGATTGAATGGGGCATTGTTGATCCTCTTAGCAACTGAACCCTGCCTTGACCTAGCTTAGAGAACATGTGATGTTACATGAAAAACAGATGAGTAACACAATGCATATTAGAATATAATAAAATCAGTTTCATAAAGCCTAACGTATTAACTTTAAGCATAAATATCCCTAATAATTGACTACATCCCCAAGAACATATCTTGTCATTTTCCATTTGCAGGAAAGAAAAGCAATGTATGTAAATGCAATATATTCAAAATTATTTTCTGATTTAGAATATTTATTTACTATCATTGCATTGCTAATTGCCTGTAATTTTGCCTTCTGTAATTATGCTAATATGATGAATAAAGTGTAGTCTGCAGTATTAATTTTTATGCCTATTTTTCAATTGGATGGCTCTGCATGCATTTATTTATGGCTTAGATGCATCTCATCTATGTGTGTAAATATTTTCTTGTTTGCTTATTTGCCTTTGCTTATTTGCATTTAATGAACTAAGATTTCACCTCACTTTACCATATGCAGACACTGCTCCACTTATTTTTCTAATAGTTTATATGTCATGCAATATAGCATTTTATGTTAATAAGGTATCTTTCATATAATGACATTATGTGTTATGCCAAGAAAAGTCTTGCTATTTTGTGTGTGTGTTTAACGTTATCTAATGTACGTCTGTGCCATTAAAGTCAGTGATATATTTTGACAATCAATTATGCTCAGCAACTGAGTATTTGAAGGAAGCAATGTAGTGTAAATATTGAGGTTTTATGTGTAAAATATCTGTATTTTTCAGGCAGTTCAGGGTTAATGTATGCTTGAGTCCCTCAGAGTAAGTCGCATGTATTAACACATTGGCCTCTGGCACAGGTTTTTGAATATCACCCAATAGCTGGATTACTAGGGCTCATTGTCTTCTATGGCACAAAATAAGATTAGGCTATGATTAGAAGAAATCACACTCAAGTGAATACAAGCTGCTGAAATAATGTTTCCAAGATCAAATGCAATAACTATGACCAAGGACAATAGGTCTTTTTCAAAGGTTTCCATATTTTCACTAAATTATATAAGGAGGCCGGGCGCGGTGGCTCAAGCCTGTAATTCCAGCACTTTGGGAGGCCGAGACGGGCGGATCACGAGGTCAGGAGATCGAGACCATCCTGGCTAACACGGTGAAACCCCGTCTCTACTAAAAATACAAGAAAATTAGCCGGGCACCGTGGCGGGCGCCTGTAGTCCCAGCTACTCAGGAGGCTGAGGCAGGAGAATGGCGTGAACCCGGGGGGGCGGAGCTTGCAGTGAGCCGAGATGGCGCCACTGCACTCCAGCCTGGGGCACAGAGCAAGACTCTGTCTCAAAAAAAAAAAAAAAAAAAAAAAAATTATATAAGGAAAGGTCTTTATTTAAAAAATTTTAAAGAGCATGAGTTATATTTTTAAAAATCTGTTGTTTTGAACTTGACACCCCAAAAGTTTAACATTAGTTTTAATCTTACTTAGATATCCCTAGTTGAAGCTTGTCAAATTTCTTATGTGGTCCTGGAAGCATGTAGGTAATTTCAGAATATTAAAAAATTACATATTGCTTTTGGAGAAAGTAGCTTACATGTTACTAGGGTTTAAATTATTTTTTTCTCTTGTTTAATGCTCGTCAGCAGCTATGATGGTGGGGAGGAGTAATTTTTTTGCAGCCTATTGGCTAGCCTTGGAAGTAGTGCTGAGGTGGGGTTAGGGACGAAAAAATGGTTAAGTCAAGTATTTATTCAGCTATTTAATATTCATCTACTAGGGCTGCTAGAAGCAGACACATTTCCTAATTTAAGGATATTTTTGAATACAAAGATGGATGTCCTCCTTTGAGCTCCTAGGTGTCATATATCTAATAAATAATGTGAATATATAAAGACAAATGAAAAGAACTATGCACAACATGTGTGATTCCTACTTCCCTGACTCAGCTGGGTTCTATCTGATAAGAGCTTTTCATATAAATAGAAGATGAGGAATATTTCCTATCTTAATAGGAGTGAGAACTATAGATCCATATGCCAAATGTGTTATGCCCGAAGAAAGAAATTGGTATTATGGGAAGATCACTTATCACTGTCCATTATCTCAAATTTCTTTCTCCTAAGTTAATATTCATCTTCAAGGCCCAGTTAGATTTTCTTGCCAAAGCCTAATGCTCAAACTAATTGTGTTTTCCAAATATGGAAACTGACTTTGAGTTTTGTGTATAGATTAGTGTGTAGAATTGGCCAATAAGTTGGTTTTGTAATTACATTTATTTAATACAGTTTTTCAGTAAGTCAGGAAAATTATTGTTTGGAAGATACATTACAGACCACTAAGAAAATTATGTATATAATTTCAAGATGTACTATAAAATTGATTAAAATTCAGTTATATCAAAGGGTAGAAAACATCAATATTACGATCTATGGCATGTAGACTAACTAAAGATTCATAATTGAATAATGCTTAACAAGTCCCCCGTGATGTAGCAAGCATGGGTACCATTGTCTGCCTTGCAAAGGGAAGGCACGAGAGGCATTCGGTCCACAAGTACTTATTAAGCATCCAGCATGTGCCAGGTACGATGCCAAGTTTTCAGCCTGCAACACAGAATAAAGCGAACATTGTCCCTTTTTGTGGGTATGTGAAGGGCTCCTAACTGGCTAAACTCACACACTATGTCAGGCATCTAGAGGTCACCTGTCTGTCTAACCAGCCTAGCACGGAAATACGTTACCAAATTAGCCTCCTGAAAATGGTGACAGTTTAAAAATACTAACTCAGATGCAAAAAATACAGAAGAGATAAATAAATAATATATGCATTTCCAGTCTTTTTCCAAAAAGTACATGTTAATGGTTTCCTGCATACCAGTTTCATTTTTAAACCTTTCCTCTGACCGTAGGAGCTGATGCTGTGGAAGCTCAGTGTAAGAGATTTGAAGTGAGAGCCAGTGAAGATGGCAGGGTGCTGTTTTCTGCCGATGAAGATGAGATTACCATTGGTGCTGAAAAGCTGAAAGTTACAGGTACTGTAGATGGAGGTCTTGGAAAATGGTTTACTTCTTTAAAGAACACAACTGCACAAGAAGCTACTTAATAAGATGGATGATTCCTATGCATAAAATAGAGTCTTACATAATCACAGCATTTGTTTTTCAAATAGTCTTCAAATGGACGGCACTGGTTGTGGTTGTAGAAGACAGTGCAGATGTTAGCAGCCTTAATGACATAAAAGTGAAGCCATCTCTCAGGTGGAGGTAGGTTGAAGAAAATGATGTGGCTGGGCGGGGTAGAGACAAGTGCAAATTCTGAGTAAAGGGGACTAACAAATCATAATTAGGGAGTATTATTTTAAAATAAGAGACATGTGAAGGAACTAAAATGGAAATTTTAACTTTAGAATTAAGTAAAGGGGAAGTTATCATAAAAGTAAACTAAATTCATTTTATATAGCATTCATAATTATCCTCAAAAGTATGTAAATAAAAAACGAATGCTATGCACCTATTATTTCAAAATCATTATTATAATATGGGGGTCATTAAAGTCAACCAACAGCTGAAATTAAAATTTTAAAAAAGGTAAAAGTGGGACCAGGAGTGGCGAATAATTTGATGACAATTTTAAGCGCAATCTCTTCTGAATTACTTGATTCACAACCATGAGAAATTTTATTTTGATAACATATTTAACAATCCCTTGAAAGTACCCAAGGAGGCTTACATTTTAAAAAACAAGAAGAAAATAATAAAGTATAGTTGACTTAATGTTTCCCAAACTTGAGTTTGGAAACAGCTCATGAGTATCTATCCATATTAACTTGGGTCAAACAGTCCTGTGGGCTACGTGAGAGCAGTTAGCATGGCAGCTGAAGAACATCAACTCTGTTCTTGAGCTATTTGGGTTGAATCCTGCCTCTGCCTCAATATATTCAATTCTCGATGCCTCTGTTTTTCCCTCATCTGAATAACTGAAATGATAGTAACTTTAGTGGTCAAATTAAATGCATGTGTGTGCATTTGTGTGCTGAGAATGTGCTCAGTCCATAATGAAGATGTTGTGTTGGCTCTTTATATTTATTAATGATGATAATATTGATATTACAAATGTTGGAGACAAGAGGGCCTGTGTTGATTTCGAGAAAGGTGTGTTAAACTAATGCAGGAACAGAAAGCCAAATACCACGTTATCATTTATAAATGGGAGCTATAAATGATGAGAACACATGGACACGTAGAGGGGAACAACACACTGGAGCCTATAAGTGGGTGGAGGTTGCGAGGAGGGAGAGGATCAGCAAAAATAACTAATGAGTATTAGGTTTAATACCTGAGTGACAAAATAATCTGTACCCCCATGACACAAGTTTACCTCTGTAATAAACCTGCACATGTACTCCTGAACTTAAAAATTGTAAAAGGCGTATTGGCTGGACATAGTGGCTCATGCCTGTAATCCCAGCACTTTGGGAAACAGAGGTGAGAGAATCACTTGGTTCAAGTCCAGCCTGGGCAATATAGTGAGACCATGTGTCTACCACAGTTTTTTACAATGAACCAGGCATGAAGGTGTGTGTCCATAGTCCCAGCTACTCAGGAGGCTGATGTGGGAGGATAGCTTGAGTTCAGAAGGTCAAGGCTGCAATGAGCCAAGATCATGCCAGTGCAGTCTAGCACAAGTGACAGAGACAGACCCTCTCTCAAAAATATAATACAATAAAATACAAAGATATGTTATTAAGTGGTGATGAAATTCAATAGGGATTATTGAATGGGGACCCTCACTGTGTATCCCCTGGCCTGAATCAAATCCCACCACCCTTATCCCCACCTCTGTCCCTCCTTTCCCTTGGGAGCATGTTCTGCTGAGAGGGTGGAGCCTCCACCATTGGGTGAGTGTTTAGGATGGTCCCCATGAATACTTACCTGGTTGATGTCCATTTTTCTTAAGACTTCGTGGGAAGGCTAGGAAAGGAGGCATGTATGGAGGGTACAGATTGACCTTCTTGAGTCCTGAGTTAGGAGAGCAGGGACAAAGAGAGAGAGAGAGAGAGAGGTCTGTTTGGCACAGAACACAGACAAATCATAAAGGACATTGGTTGTAGGGCCCTGAGCACTCACATTTGAATTGCTTATTGGTGAGTAAGTGAGGTGCCCTAGGGTATAAATGCCTTCAGGGGAACTCGGCAATATTAATAATCTTTGAACCCTGGTAATGCCTATTGGTCGTCACTCTTGAGACCAACGTAAGCCTGAGATAAATTTCAGGACATTACAGAACTTATCAAAAATATATTTAAGCCATATTCAGATATTCTCACTGGGTACTTTACAATCATAAGTAAAGGGAGATTCTAGAGCTCTTGGCAGCTTTTACGATCTCATGGAATTTTCACTTCTTCTGATATTTATATTACCTTTACCTGTCTCATAATTGTTCCAGTGAAGTAAAGGCAGATAGTCACATTCATTTTCTGCTTTTGCTTAGTAGCCCAGATACCATCCTTGAAATGTTGCTTGGGCTAAGTGCTTCCTTAGCCCAGATAGGCAAGAAAGTGCTTCCTGAAATATCTAAGTTTTTCTGCTTTTTAATTAAATGCCTTAAAGCAGTTGTCTCTTCTCTCTCCCTTTCTCTTTCTCCTTTGGTCTGTCTCTCGCCCTTCTTCCTCCTATTGCTTCTCCTGCTTCCCCATCCCGTATGTGTGTAAAATGTTCTCAATTGATCTATATTTTCCAATCATCTCAGACACCCCTAGTTAATTATAAGTCTGTGTCATATGCATTCAGATGATCTTAATAAAATAATAAAGTTACAGCAGATTATTGTACAAGGTTGAAACATAATACTTAGAACGAAAGAAATACCCACAAACTGTGAGACTGCCAGTAGCGAACAATGTTGACTTTTAACCTTATGCGGAGGTACAATAGGCTGAACATCGTTAATAAATAAATGGTAAATTATAGAATATTTCATTTGATTAGAACTTTCCTCATTAAACAATCACATTTCTTTGTCTCCTACAAGAACCCATTTACCATTTACACACCCTAGAGTCACAAACATACACACAGGCACATAGACAAACTAGTTCTTGCCAGGCCTTTACTCCTTTACCAGAATAGCAGATATTAAATTTACAACAGCTTCATTCTTTCCCATGATACTCCTTAAAGAAAGAAAAATAAAAATATCAAGGCAAATATAATTTAGAATTTCATGTGCTTAGAGGAAAAAAACATGTGTGTAGCATAGCATGCAATTTTAGAGCATTAAGATTGATTAGTAACCTCACATATACTTTAAAGCAGTGCTTGAATCATTTGACAAATAATAGTACAAAGAGACATTGACTCCAGGGTGCTTCATATAAATTAGATACTGTGCTGACAGGACTTCAAAGTTAGATGTGATGAGAGATGCCTGTGTAGTTTATGCTATAATTTCAAATTCGTTGCACAAACTTATTTAAGCAATATTTATAGGAATTAAATTGGATCCCTTTCAGCTTTTTATTTTTTGAGCAATGCCATCTTATAAAGGAACTTTTCTTTCAGGATGACGACAGTGGATGGATTCATTTAGACAAGGGGTGTGTCTGTACATCTGAGGCAAAATCAGTTATGACTATAGTAATTCACAGATCTAGGGTAGCTCATGATATTTACATTCACTCTACCTACAAAGCAGCAGGAATTTACCTGATACATTCAGATACTCATGGGTGCAGGGGGACAGAAGTAAAATGGTAAATACATACCTGAACACCACCACCTATGAATGCCCCATCACCACAAAGAGCAATCACATGCTTAAGGTTTGTGATTTTTCACTCTTGACATTACTTGTCTTGCCCAGCAGAAGTCTGCTTGAATCTTAATATAATGATATTTATTTGACCTTAACATGTCTTCTCTGTATCACTGAATATATAGGAGTTTTATACTTTAGCTCACCTATGCACAATTGAAAACTATATTTTTATTTTGTATTCCCTACTATTGGCCAAAGGTATGACTGAATCCAATTATCTTTTGAGACCTAGTCAACAAGAACAACAAAAGGAATAAACCTTTACACACAGAAGTCTCTTAAATTTAGTGCTTTCAGGCAGAACCAGTCAACTGCGCTCTGCAGTTTCATTCGTATTCCACGTAGTATATTAACTTGAGAAAACAAATTTCACGAATAAGCCACTCTCCTTTAACAAGTGAAAGACATCAGCCCCGTAGAATTGTTTCATGCTAAATTAAAAGCTATTAGTCAGACTTAGACCTAGACCTGTTTTTTTTTTCTATGATGTAAGAGAGGACAATAGCTAAATGTACCGAGAGAAAGCATATCTATTTTTTTAGACAGTAGCAATTAAAACTGACAACCTGAAAGTATCGTGAAATCCCACTCTGCATCCACCCACTGCCCTAGTGTTTGTTCGAAAGCCAGGAGTATCAGTCCTTTGCCTCCATTCTAATTGAATGGTTAGAAGTCTAGACAAGTTCCGATGCTTGTTTGACAACAGAAGAAAGGACTTTCTGAAGAGCTGTCTTTTAAATTAAACACCATGCTTCTGGGTTACAGTCAGTATCTTCTGGTTTGTTTTTATTAGTTCATCTTCTACATCCTTGTTCTTGTCTATTAAATTGGCACACTGCGATGGGGTCAGCTTTGGACTCAACCTTTCTATTAGATAGGCCATTGTTCCTCTTCGCTGTCCAAATGCCAAGAATGCGGTAACACTCAGGCAACCGGATGGAGCCACTTTGTCCAAATAGCCCGTGAAGAAATGTGATTAGATTAGGTGCTGAGAAAAGGAACGTGCAATCACTTCATTTTCTCTGGTGAAGCATTAAAGTTTGTAGACCTGGATCAGTCACTCAACTAGTTTTCTAGTTGCTTTTTAAACTTACTGAGAATAAAAATTTCCAAGACACTAAATATTAGTACCACCTCACCTCCTCCTCAAGTCTCCAGGTGAATCCTGATTTCAGGTTTTGAAGTGTATAACTAATAAAGAATGCCATCTTCACAAAATAAGCTGTTTCCTCTAAGCACCTTACTAACAGTCCTCTTCATGATTTACTTTTTTAAGTTTTAAATGTTTCATATAGTTTTGTGAAAGCAAAAGTTCTTGAAAATATCATTAAATAACAGAAAGGTGAAATGGGAGAACAGTCATTAAAGAGGACAGTTCATTCCTCCACCTCTACCTGCAGCCACCAAAAAAGTGGTTATATCAACTGTCTTCTCTTTGTAGAGGTTTTAAAATTGTTCATTTGATGTGTAAAGTGTCTCTTATAGCTTTAGGTCTTAGACCCACAAAATCTCTTGGAGATATAATTTATCCTGCCATTGGATCAATAAAGAGTCTGATTTCCTATATATCATGATGTTAAAAACATTCATGGCTGGGCGCGGTGGCTCACGCCTGTAATACTAGCACTTTTGGAGGCCGAGGCGGGCGGATCACAAGCTCAGGAGATCGAGACCATCCTGGTTAACCAGGTGAAGCGCCACTGCACTCCAGTCTGGGCGACTGAGTGAGACTCTGTCTCAAAACAAAATACAACATACATAACTGGCCAGGTATGGTAGCTCACGCCTATAATCGCAGTACTTTGGGAGGCCAAGGAGGGAAGACCACTTGAGGCCAGGAGTTTGAGACCAGCCTGGCCAACATGGTGAAACCCCCATCTCTACTAAAACTACAAAAATTATCCAGTGTGCTGGTGGGTGCCTGTCATCCCAGCTACTCGAGAGGCTGAGGCAGGAGGATCCCTTGAACCCAGGAGGCTGAGGTTGCAGTGAGCCAAGATCCTGCCACTGCACTCCAGCCTGGGCGACAGATTGAGACTCCATCTCAAAACAAACTTAAAGAAAACTGTATATATAGAATATGGCATGCAAGACTTGCTCGCAGTTACTTTATCTCCTTGCTGGCCATCATTCAGCGCCTGGTATTTGCACCTGGATTGAAGTCTTGGTCTTCATATATACACATATATACACATATGTATATTTTATATATGTATAAAATTATGTTCTATATACTGTTCAGCCAACCAAGGACCACATATACAATGGTAGTCCCATGAGGTTATGATGGAGATAAAACTTCTTATCACCTAGTGATGTCATAAGCATCCTAAGGTCAGAGCGCAACATATTACTTACATGTTTGTCATGATGCCAGTGTAAATAAACCTACTTTGCAGCCAGTCATAGAAAATTATAGCACATACAGTTATGCACAGTACATAATACTTGATCATGATAGTAAATACTCTTACTGGTTTATTATTTACTGTAATATACTGTAGATTTTATCATTATTTTAGATTATACTCTTTCTACTTATAAAAAAGTTAACTGGAGAACATCCTCAGGCAGGTCCTTCAGGAGGTATTTCAGAAGAAGGCATTTTCATCATAGGAGATGACAGCTTCATCTATGTCATTGTCTCTGAAGACCTTCAAGTGGGACAAGATGTGGAGGTGGAAGACAGTGATATTGATGAATCTGATTTTTTGTAGACCTGGGCTACAGGGTATTTTCTTAGTGTTTAGCAAAAATGTTTTTAAGAAAAACTTTAGGGGGAAAAGCTTATAGAATAAAAGTATAAAGAAACAAAATATTTTTGAATAATAAGATTATTCAGAAAGCGTTTAGTTTTGTACAGCTGTACTTGTTTGTGTTTTAAGCTAAGTGTTTGCAAAAGAGTCAAAAAGTTTTTCAAAAGCATATAATGTAAAAATATTACAGTAAGTTAAGGTTATTTTTGGAGAAAGAAATAATTTTTTTTTTTTTCCTGAGACGGAGTCTTGCACTGTTGCCCAGGCTGAAGTGCTGTGGCACGATCTCTGCTCACTGCAACCCCCACCTCCCAGGTTCACCCCATTCTGCTGCCTCAGCCTCCTGAGTAGCTGGGACTACAGGTGCCTGCTACCATGTCCAGCTAATATTTTTTATATTTTTAGTAGAGGCGGGGTTTCACTGTGTTAGACAGGATGGTCTCGATCTCCTCTCGTGATCTGCCCACCTCAGCCTCCCAAAGTGCTGAGATTACAAGTGTGAGCCACTGCACCCGGCCAAGAAAAATATTTTTAAATAAATTCAGTGTCGCCTATGTGCACAGTGTTTATAAAGTGTACAGTAGTGGATACTAAAGTTCCAGGCCTTCACATTCACTTAACACTCACCGACTCATTCAGAGCAACTTCTCGTCCTGCAAGCTTCAGAACTGGAAGTGCCCTATAAAGTTGTACCATTTTTTAAATCTTTTATAGCATTATTTTTACTGTACCTTTTCTGTGTTTAGATGCGCAAATATTTGCCATTGTGTTACAGTTGACTATAGTATTCAGTAGAGTAACATGCTGTACCAGTGTGTAGCTTAGGAGCAATAGGCTATACCGCTTAGCCTAGGTTTGTCAGGATTTTTGTAAGTACACTTTATGTTTGCACAATGGTGAAATCACCAAATGATGCATTTCTGAGAACATCACCCTGTTAAGAAACACGTCACTGTATATTTCCATATATGCCTGTGTATCTATAAATATATAAAATATATTTAAATATATAATGACAATACATTTGACTTATTGAATAAAATCAAAATCTTTGAATCCATATTATAAAGAAATAAATAAATATCATTTTTTACAATAGAATGCCAACTAAAAATGTACAAGAAATCATGGGATTAGAAAAGCAAAGCAACATCTGACAATCATCTGAGTCATATTTATCTCAGGCAAAAATATCAATGGATGATAAGACTAATGGGAGAAAGTGATATGAGACATGAATTTTTTTCATATATTCCAAGCACATTTTTAAAACATTAATTTTAATAGGGGGAAAAGTAACTCCAGTGGGAACCTCTCTCTGGCTGTCCCAGTCTCAGTCAACTAGTGAAAGTAACCACCACCAGTCATGGGCCAAAGAGACATCAGGCGACATCTGATAAGATGTTAAAGGAAGAAAAAAATAACTTCTATATTATATCAGACAAAAACATGTAAGTTGAGCATTTACCTGAAGATATTTAGCACCATGTGAAATTGAGAAACATTTTGGAAGATACTAAGTTTGCGAATCAAGGAAAAGCTGAGAAACTGTTGAAGGAAACAGGACCTTCTCTAGCTGTGTATACCACATGATTCTAGATTGGATTCATTGTCTACAGAGTGAATTACTGGAACAGACGATTTTCTAGTTTTCTATTTCTCTGTAGCAAACTACTCCAAAACATACTGGCTATAAAACAATGATAGCATTTATTTTGCTTGCAACCTGCAACTTGAACAGGCTTCAGTGGACGTAGCTGATCTCTGCTCCAGTGGGCGATGGCTGAGACAGCTGAGAATTTGGGGGCTGGTATCATTTGAAGACTGGCTCAGCCCCATGCCTGGAAGTTTATAGTAGTTGTCATCAGAGACCTTAGATAGGACTACCTGTCAGAACATCTACATGTGGTCTATCCATGTACCTCAGTTTCCTTAATTCATGGTTTGAAGAGTAAACCTTCAAAGAGGGAGAGAGGAGGAAGCTGTACCAAATTTTCTGAAACAGCCTCTACCATTTTATAAAAGGAGTGCTAAGAACTTGCAGACATGTTTTAAAGCCAATCAGATTTAGCAAAGTTTGAATGAGGTCCCAAAGAATATACAAGAGTTTTTTTAAAATTATGCACATGACTTTTCTTTAGGTTAAAAAATTGTTTCAAACAAAAAATTGCAATAAAATTATTAATAAACCATAGGTAACATGTTTCAGAATACAAAAGAATTCCTCACATGTGTCTTGATCAGCTTAGGGTCCCATAACAAAATACCATGAACTGAGTGGCTTAAACAGCAGAAATTTATTTTCTGTTTTGTTTGTTTGTTTGTTTTTTGAGACAGAGTCTTGCTCTGTTGCCCAGGCTGGAGTGCAGTGGCATGATCTCAGCTCACTGCAACGTCTGCCTCCCGGGTTCATACCATTCTCTTGCCTCAGCCTCTTGAGTAGCTGGGACTACAGGCACCCGCCACCATGCCTGGCTAATTTTTTTTTGTATTTTTAGTGGAGATAGGGTTTCACTGTGTTAGCCAGGACGGTCTCGATTTCCTGACCTCGTGATCCGCCCGCCTTGGCCTCCCAAAGTGCTGGGATTACAGGCATGACCCAGTGGGCCCGGACAGCAATTTATGTTCTTACAGTTCTGGAGGCTAGAAGTTCGAGGTCAGGGTGCCAACATGGTCAGGCTCTGATAAAGACTCCTTACTAGCTTACAGACAGCTCCCTTGTTGCTGTGTCTTCGTGTGTGTGTGTGTATGTGTGTGTGAGAGAGAGAGAGAGAGAGGATGGGGGAGAGAGAGAGAGAGACCTGTTGTCTCTTCTTCTCATAAGGGCACTAATCTCATCAAGAGGACCCCATCCTCATGACCTCATCTAAACCTAATTGTCTCTCAATATACCATCTTCAAACTCAATCACATTGAGGGTTAGGATTTCAGCATATGAATTTAGGAACGACACAGTTCAGTCCAAAGGAACATGGTAAAATCGTATTAAATATTGAAGAAAATCAAAATTGATTATACAATCTTAAGTTTCAACTCTCTGAAGACCTAAGAGGAAATAAATTCCATAGTGCAGGTTTGTAGCTTTCTGATGGTATGACTTTGATATCGTGCTAGATCTCTTGAGATTCCAGACACATCAATGGCTATGCAGTCCTCAGCCTATTTCCCTTGAATATCAATTGCCTTGGTAGGGGGTTTATACTAGCTGAATTCCAAACAATGGAGGATTGTAGTACCTGTCTGTGGCTGAAACACAGGCTTTTTGTGGTATTAAATGAAAGAGAATCCTGCAGTTTGGGTCCATTTGATTTCTCCCTTTGTTCTTCTCAGTGACAGTATCAAACCTATGGTCACTTTACTCTATGGGATGTATCATGTCATTGCTGCAACAGAATCTCACTCCCAATTACTCTGGCCAGGTTAGGAGCTCTGATTCCTCTAAGCCTTGCACTGGTGTTCAGAGGTAGGCTGGAGCTCACACTTTGACAGTGAAAACTTTCCCCGGAAGAAGTTTTGAATAGGCTTACAGGCCAAGGTTCATGTTCAGATTGAAGTCCCCAAATCCTGACTTTATGGGGGAAATGACCAACTAAACACTGATTATAAACTTTTATTTTGAGATAGTTATGACTGTACATACAGTTGTAACAAATAATACAGAGATAATCTGCAACATTCATCTAGTTTTTCTCAATGGTAACATCTTATAAAACTGTAGTACCATGTTACAACTAGGATGTTGACATTGATCTAGTTAAGACACAGAACAGTTCCATCACTGTGGGCATCCCTTATCTTTTTGAAACCTCACTCACTTTCCTCCACCCTCACGTTAACCCCGACAATCATTTGTTTATTCTTCATTTCTACAGTTTCGATGGTTTAAGAATGTTAATTTATAATCATACGGTAGTTACTTACCTTTCCAGATTTTCTTTTTCACTCAGCATAATTTCCTGGAGATTCATCCAAGTCGTTGTATATGTCAATAGTTGCATTCTTATTTCTAATTGGTAATCTACAGTATGAATGTATCACAGTTTATTTTAATTATTCATCCATTGAGGAACATCTGGGTTGTTTCCTGGTTTTGGCTATTATGACCAATGCTACTATGAACATTGTGTGTAAGTTTTTGTGTGAACAATTTTTTTTTTCTTTAAGATACATATCTAGAGGTGTGTTTGCTAGGTCATATGGTGGATGCAAGTTTTGTTCTATAAACTTTTTTGCAGAATGAATATAATACTTCATATCCTTTCCTGCAAGAATTCAATTTCTTCACATCCTTTCCAGTCTGGTGTTGTCATATGATAATAGCTGTGTAGTGATACTTCATTGTGCTTTAAGAGACAGGGTCTTGCTATGTTGCCCAGGCTGGTCTTGAACTTCTGGGCTCAAGTGATCCTCCCAGATCATCCACCTATATAGTTGGGACCACAAGTATTTGTCACCTTGCCTGACTCATTGTGCTTTTAATTTGCATTTCCCTAAGGGCTAATGACATTGAATACCTCTTTATATGTTTATTTGCCAGCCATATATTCAGTTTAGTAAAATGTCTGTAAATCTTTTGACCATTTTCTATTTAATTATTTGTGGGTTTTTTTGGTTATGGTTTTGAGGTCCTTTCCATATTCTAAGTAACAGTCCTCTATAGGATATATATAGATTTGCAAATATTTTATCCTACTCTCATAGCTTGTTTTCTTATTCTATTAGTCAAGTCTTTCATGAGACAAATTTTTAATATTTTTGAGGTCTAATGCACTATATTTTTATGAATTCTGCTTTTGGTGTAAAATATAAGAACTATGTGCCTAACTCTATGTAACAATATTTTCTGCATTTTCCCCTAAACTTTTTATAGTTTTGTATCTTACATTAAAGTCTATGATATATTTTTGGTTGATTTTTGTACAAGATGTGAGTCTTAAGTCAATCTTTTTGCTTTTTTTCTGTTGTGTATTCATTTGTTCCAAGCTTTCTCTTCCTCCATTGTTTCTTTTTACACCCTTGTCAAAACTCCGTTAGGTTATTGATGTGTATCTCTGGCTTCTCTAATGCATTCTGTTAATCAGAATATCTATTTCTCTGACAATATCACATCTGTTTACTGTAGCTACATAATAGACCTTTACATTAGGTAAAGTGATTCCTCCAACTTTATTCTTTATTTCAATATTATTATTGTTATTCTTGGGCTTAGGTCTCTATGTACTGATTTTTGAATATGTGTTTCTATTCTGTTCTTATATATTGACTTTAGAATATGTATTTATAGTCTTCAAAATATTCTTGCTTTAATTGCCTTAAACCTGTACAAAAATTTAGGAGAATTGTCATTTTTACTATATTGAATCCTCTGATCCATAAAAATGTTCTGTCTTTTCATTTATTTAGTTTTCTTTGGTATCTCTTTCAGGAATAATTTTTAAACTTCAGCATAAATTATCTGCAAATATTCTGATAAATCTTTAAATTTGCTTTGAAGTGATTATAAATAGTATGTTTTGATTTTTTAATTTTTAATTTCTGTGGCATATAGTATGTGTATATATTTATGGGGTACATGAGATGTCAATGCAAGAATGCAGTGTGAAATAATTACATCATGAAGAATGGCATATTCATGCCCTCAAGGATTTATGCTTTGAGTTATAATTCAATTATACGCTTTAAGGTACATTTTAAAATGTACAATTAAGTTATTGACTATAGTCACCCTGTTTTGCTATCAACAGTAGGTCTTATTCATTTTATCTTCTGTTTTTTGTACTCAATAGTCATTCCCACCTCACCTGACACACCCCGACTACCATTCCCAGCCTGTGGTAACCATCGTTTTACTATGTTCACGAGTACAATTGTTGTGATTTTTACATCCCACAAATAAGTGAGAACATATGATGTTTGTGTTTCTGTGCCTGGCTTAGTTCACTTAACACGATTATCTCCAGTTCCATCCACGCTGATGCAAATAACTGGATTTCTTTTTTTTTTTTTTAATGGCTAAAGAGTACTCCGTTATGTATAAGGACCACATTTTCTTTATCCATTCATCTGCTGATGGACACTTAGGTTGTTGCCAAATCTTGGCTATTCTAAACAATGCTGCAACAAACATAGGCGTGTAGATGTCTCTTTGATATACATTTTCTCTTCTTTTGAGTGTACACCCAGCAGTAGGATTGCTGGATCATATGGTAGCTCAATCTTTTTTTCTGAGGAAGTTACAAACTGTTCTTTATGGTGGTTGTACTAGTTTCCATTTCCTCTGATAGCATACAAGGGTTCCCTTTTCTTTGCGTCCTCACCAGCACTTATTATTGCCTGCCCTTTGGATATAAAAGCCATTTTAACAGGTAAGACGATAACTCCTTGTAGATTTGATTTGCATTTCTCTGATAATCAGTGATGTTGAGTGTTTTTTATATGGCTGTTTGCCGTGTGTGTTTTCTTTTGAGAAATATCCATCCTTTTGCCCATTTTTTGATTGAATTTTTAGATATTTTCCTATAGTGTTGTTTGAGCTCCTTATGTAATCTGGTTATTAATCCATTGTCAGATGGGTAGTTTCCAAATACTTTCTCCCAGTCTGTGGGTTTACTTTCACTTTGTTGACTCACTTTGTGGATTGTAACAGCAAAAGCTTTTTAACTTGATTTGATCCTATTTGTCCGTTCTTGCCTTAGTTGTCTGGGCTTGTAGGGTATTGCTCAAGAAATGTTTGCCCAATGTCTTGGATGGTTTACTCGATGTTTTCTTGTAGTGGTTTCATAGATCTATATCTTAGATTTAAGTCTTTAATCCCTTTTAATTTGTTTATTGTATATGGCGAGAGACAGGGGCCTAGTGTCATTCTTTGGCATATGGATATACAGTTATCCCAATGCCATTTATTGACAGACTGTCTTTTCTCCAGTGTATGTTCTTGGCACCTTTGTTGAAAACGAGTTCACTGTAGGTGTGTGGATTTGTTTCTGGATTGTTTATTATGTTTTATTTGTCTACATGTCAGTTTTTATGACAGTACCATGCTGCTTTCGTTGCTATAGCTCTGTAGTATAATCTGAAGTCAGGTGATGTATTCCTTCAGTTTCCTTCTTTTTGATTAGGAAAACTTTAGCTATTCTGGGATTTTTTTGTGGTTTCAAATAAAGTTTAGGATTTTTTTTTTTTATTTCTGTGAAGAATGTCAGTGGTATTTTGATAGGGATTGCATTGAGTCTGTAGATTGCTTTGGGTAGTATGAACTTTTTAACAACATTGATTCTTCCGATCCATGAACATCAACTAATGTTTTCATTTTTTGGTGTCCCTTTCAATTTCTTTCATCAGTGTTTTATAGTTTCCATTTTGGACATTTTTCACTTCATTGGTTAATTCCTAGGTAATGAATTTTATGTGTGCTATTGTAAGTGGGATTACTTTTTTATTTCTTTTTCAGGTTGTTCACTGTTGGCATACAGAAATGCTACTAAATTTTGTATGTTGATTTTGTATCCTGTAACTTCAATAAATTTGTTTATCAGTTCTAATCATTTTGGGTGGCATCTTTAGGATTTTCTAAGTATAAGATCATATAATCTATAAACAAGGATAATTTGACTTGTTCGTTTTCAATTTGGATGCCCAAATCTTTCTCTGGTCTGATGGCTCTAGCTAGGACTTCCAGTACTATGGTGAATAACAGTGGTGAAAATGGGCATCGTTGTTGTATTCCAGATTTCAGAGGAAAGGCTTTCAGTTTTTCCCCATTCAGTATGATATTAGCTGTGAGTCTGTCATATATAACTTTTATTATGTTGAGGTATACCCAGTTTTTGGAGGGGTATTTTTGATTCAGCATTGAAGCCATTGGATCCTAGGCTTTCCTTTACTGGTAGATATTTTATTACGGCTTTGATCTTGTTACTTCTTACTGGTCTGCTCAGGTTTTGGATCTCTTCTTGGCTCAATCTTGGCAGAGAGTATGTGTCTAGAAATTTGTTCATTTGTTCTAGATTTTCCAATTTGTTGGCTTATAGTTGCTCATAGTAACTAATTAGTAACTAATTAGTAACTATAGCTGCTAATGACCCCCTTTTTCTTTCTGATTTTATTTATTTGTATCTTTTTTTCTTAGTTTGGCTAAAGGTTTGTCAATCTCTTTAACTTTTTAAAACCCAACTTTTTGTTTTATTGTTATTTTTACTTTTTAGAAAATTTCAGTTTCATTTATTTCTGCTCTAATCTTTGTTTCTTCTACTAATTTTGGGTTTGGTTTGTGCATGCATTCCTAGTTCTTTAAGATGCATTGTTTCACTGTTTATTTAGGCACTTATATCTATAAACTTCCCTCTGAGTACTATTTTTGCTGTATCCCGTAGGTTTTGGTATGTTGTGTTTATGTTATTTGTTTCAAGAAAGTTTTCCATTCCCTTCTTAATTTGTTCATTGGCCCACTAGTCATTGAGGAACACATGGTTTAATTTCCATGTATTTGTATAGTATGCAAAATTCCTGTAGTTATTAATTTCTAGTTTTATTTTATTGTGGTCTCAGAAGATGCTTGATATATTTCAATTTTTTTGAATGTTTTCAGACTTATTTTGTGACCTAATATATAATCTATCCCTGATAATGATCCAGGTGCTGAGGAAAATAATGTGTTTTTTGTAGTCATTGAATAAAATGTTTTGTAAATATGATATCCATTTGGTCTGTAGTGCAGAATAAGTCATACGTTTCTTCATTGATTTTCTCTCTCTAATAGGTTGAATGCTGAGAGTGTGATGTTGAAGTTTCCAGTTATCATTGTATGTGGACATATTTCTCTTTTTAATTCTAATAATATTTCCTTTATAGATTTGAGTACTCCAGTGTTGGGTACATATATATTTAAAATCGTTTCATCCTCTTGCTGAATTGATACCTTTGTCATTATATAGTGACCTTCTTTGTAGCTTCTTGTAGCTTTTGTCTTGAAATCTATTTTGTCTGATATAACTATAGTAACTCCTGCACTTTTTTTTTGATTTTCATTGGCATGGAATATCTTTTTGCATACCTTTCTTTTCAGTCTATCTGTATCTTTATAGGTCAAGTGTGTTTCTTATAGGCAACAGATCAATGAGTCCGGGTTTTTTCATTTATTTAGCCTGTCATCATCTTTTGATTGGAAAATTTAGTCCATTTTTTTGTTTTTTGTAGTGTTTTTTTTTCATGGTCTTCTCTTCCTTCTTAATTTCATTCCTGTATTCCTTTAGTGAAGGTGATTTTTCCCTGGTGATAGGACTTAGTTTCTTGTTTTTTAGTATTTTTTGTATCTATTGTACACTTTTGGTTTGAGATTACCATGAGACTTGCAAATACTATTTTACAACCCATTATTTTAATCTGATAAGAACTTAACACTATTTGCACAAACAAGAAGAAAACTACTAAAAACTATGCCTTGGCTTCTTTCGCTCACTTATAAAATTTTTGTGTGTGTTTGTTTGTTTGTTTATACCTTAGTGTACTGAGTATGTCTTGAAAAGTTGCTGTAGTTACTATTTTTGAATGCTTTATAATTTAGTCTATTTAGGATAAGGGTAGTTAACACATCATTGTTACAGTGTTAAAATAGTCTGTGTTTTTCTGTTTACTTATTATGAGTACATTTATACCTTTAGATAATTTCTTACTGCTAATTAATGTCCTTTCCTTTGTGGTCAAAGTAATACCTTTAGCATTTATTGTAGGACAGAGCTGGCATTGATGACTCAGCTTTGGTTTTTCTGGGAAAGAAAATTTTTATTTATTCTTCATATATGAAAGATGTTTTTGCTAAATACACTATTCTAAGGTAAACTTTTTTTCCCTTCAGCACTTGAGATATGTCATACTACTCCCTACTGGCCTGTAAGTTTCCACTAAAAAGTTGGCTGCCAGACCTATTGGAGCTCCATTGTATGTTATTTGTTTCTTTTGCGGCTTTTATAATGCTTTATCATTGACCTTTGAGAGTTGGATAATTAAATGCCTTGAGGTAGTGTTCTTTGGGTTAAATCTGCTTGGTGTTCTATAACCTTTTCGTACTTAGATATTGATACCTTTCTCTAGGCTTGGGAACTTCTTTGTTATTGTCCTTTTGAAAAAATGTTCTACCCCTATGTTTTCCTCTACCTTCTTTTAAGGCCAATAACTTTTAGATTCACCCACTTGAGGCTATTTTCTAGATCCTATCGGCAATATATTGTTTTTTATTCTTTTGTTTCCTCTTACTGTGTATTTTCAAATAGCCTGTCTTCGAGGTAATTATGTCTCCAGCTTGATCAATTCTGCTATTAAAGAACTCTAATGTGTTCTTCAGTATGCCAGTTACATTTTTCAGCTCCAGAATTCCTGCTTGTGTTATCTTGAATTTCTTTGAATTTTCTCATTGTAGCTATTTTAAATTATCTAAAAGGTCACATATCTCTGTTATGTGTGACCTTTCTCCATGATTGGTCCTTTTGCTATTTTCACTTCATTTGTTGAGGTCATGTTTTCCTGGATAGTATTGATATTAACAATGTTCTTTGGTCTCTGGGCATTGAAGAGTTAGGTATTTATTGGAGTCTTCACTCTCTGGGATTATTGTAGTCATTCTTCTTTGGAAGACTTTCAGATATTTGAAAGGACTTGGGTGTTATGATGTAAGCTGTATCTGCTATAGGGTGTATCCCAAGCCCAGTAAATGCAGTGGTTCCTGTACCATCATATAGGTTTTTGGTATCTACATATTAAGCCTTGATGGTCTTGGACAAGATCTGAGAGAATTCTCTGGATTATCAGGCAGAGACTCTTGTTCTCTTTCTTTACTTTCTCAAAAAAAAAAAAAAAAGAGTCTCTCTGTCCTGAAGGTGGGGGTGGAGTGACACAAGCACCCCTGTGGCCCCTACCACTATTGACTGCACTTGGTCAGAACTGAAGCCAGCACAACACTGGGGCTTGTCCAAGGCCTCTGTACCTCTCAGCCATTGACAAAGCCAGCCAGGCCTATGTCTTTTTCTTTTCAGGTCAGTGAGGTCCCCTGGGCCTCAGGTAGATCCAGAGGTGCCATCAGGGAATCAGGACTAGAGTTAAAAACCTTAGAAGTCTACCTGGTGTTCTATTTTACTGTGGCTGAGCTGGCAATCAAACTACAAGATGCAGTCCTTCCCGCTCTTCCCTTCCCTTTCCAAAGGCAAAGGAGCCTCACCCAGTAGCCACCACCACTCCAGTCCACAAGGAGTACTGCCAGACTACTGCTGATATTCCCTGGAGGCCCAAGGACTCTTACATCAGCTTGTGGTGAATGCTGGCTGGCCTAGGATTCAGCTTCAGGGCAGTAGGCTTCCCTGCAGTCCAGGGCGGGTCCATAGCGCCATCCAAGAGTCAAGTCCTGGAGTTGGGGACTCCAGGATCCTGCTTGGTGTTCCACACCCATGTGGCAATGCTGGTACTTCAGGTACAAGACATGGTCTTCCTTTTACTTTTCCCTCTGCTTTTCTCCAGTAGAAAGAGTTTTGCCACATAGCCAACACAGCTGGTAATGTGCTGAGTCTCACCTGAAGTTACCATGGCTCAGCATCTCACCCAATGCCCTCAACATAGTTCCTGGGTATTGCTGCTGGTTATTCAAGGTCCAAGGGCTCTTCAGTTAACAGGTTATGAATGCTGCAAGGACTGGGTCCTTTTCTTCAAAGCAGTGGATTCCCTTCTGGCCCAGGGTCTGTCTAGAAATGTCATCTGGGAGCTAGGGCCTGGAACGGAGTCCTCATGACTCTGATCAGGTCTTATCTTGCTGTGACTAAGCTGGTATCCAAGATGTCCAAGGTATCCAATTTCTTCTCTTTAAGTGAAAGGGTGGGGTCTCATTTGGAGCCATGAGTTGTGCAGCCTCGGGTTATGGGACGGATGATGCCAGTACTCCCTTGGCTGTCCCAGCTGGTCCGTGGCTATCCCTGCCTTGCCAAGAGTTGGCAAGTTCTTATGGCCTAGAGTGCCTTTTAAGTTTATTTGGAGACACAGAGCACTGTATCCCTTGGTGGTGAACTTTGGGTCACTGGGATTGGTGATTTCTGCCTTGTTAGGGCTAGTTTAAATGTTCCCCCTGTGTGTGGGCATCAGCTGAGTTTTGTGCAGTTTTACTTTCCGCTCTAACAGGACGCTACTGAGTCCAGTGCCCCACAATTGCCATGTTCTCCCTCACCCAGCACCGAGAGTCATTCTCCTCTCCTCACTACTGCTGCTGAGGAGTAAGGAGGATGTGGCGTAGAGGGGAAGGGTGGCATCGACCATTTAGGGCTCTTTCTCTCGTCCTGGCCTCTTTCAGCCATACACAGTGAAATCAGCGACTATGAGTGCTCACATGATTTTTGGTTCTTATGAAGGTGATTTTTCTATGTAGATAGTTCTTAAACTGGTGTCCCTGGAGTAGGGGATGATTGGTGGAGCCTACATTTCTGCCATCTTTCTCTACCTCCAGTATGGTGTTTCAAATTTTTGTTTCTATAGGCTTATTGTTAACATATAAAATTAAATGATTTTTAATGTGTTCTTATATCCTCTGATCTTGTGACTTTATGGACTGCATTTATGAGTTATAGAACATTGTTTTCACATTCTTTGGGATTTTCTATGTAGGCAATCATGCCATTTTCAAATAGAGGCAATTTTATTTCTTCCTTTTTGATCTGTGTGAATTTAATTATTTTTCCTGCTAGACTAAAATGGTTAGAAACCCAAGTGCTATTTTCATAAGGGAATGATGTGATTGGACACCATTGCCCTGTTGGTAATCTTAAAGGGAACTCACCCAGTCTTTCACCATTAAGTACGATGTTTGCTGTAGGCTTTTAAAAATATACTCTTTGTCAACCTGAGAAAGGTCTCCTTTATTTCTAGTTTCCTGAGATATTTTTGTTATTATGAATTGGTGTCATATTATGCCAAATGTTATTCTTCATCAATTGATATAATCATATGATTTTTCTTTTTTAGCCTATTGACACAGTGGCTTATGTTGGTTGATTCTTGAGTGTTTAAAGGACATTGCATATTTTGGCTGTGGTATATAGTGTTTTTTATGTATTGCTAGATTTTATTTGCTAATAATTTGTTGACGACTTCTGTGTGTAATTATATGCACAGTATTGGTGTATAGTTTTTTGACCTTTTTAATACTTTTTTTTTTAGTCTGGTTTTGGTATCAGGGTACTACCAATCTCATAAAACTAGTTAGTATTTTATCCTCTTCTATTTTTGTAAGATAGGTAGAATTGGTGCTAACACCTTTTTTAAATGTTTAGTATAATTCTCCAGCATCTATAGTTTTTTGGCTTTAATACTTTATTTTGGTCTGATTTTGGTATCAGGGTACTACCAGTCACATAAAACTAGTTAGTATAAACCCAATTAGTATTTTATCCTCTTCTATTTTTTGGAATATATGTAAAATTGGTGCTAAGTCACTTTTTTAACATTTGGTAGAATTCTCCAGTAAAACTATCTGTGTTTGCAGACTTTTTTTTTTTTTTTTTTTGAAACACTTCAATTACAAATTCAAGTTCTTTAACAGTTACAAGACTATTCAGACTGTTTATTTCATGTTGACTGAATTTTAGTAGTTTGTGTTTTCTGAGATTTTTGCTCATGTTTTTCTATGTTGTCTTCAGTCTTTCTTCTCCCTGATTACTATACCCATCCATGCCTATGACTACCGAAGATGGTGATTCACTCACCTGGGAGAAAGCCCTATTCTCCTTTTACTTCTTTTGTATTCTTCAAAGCCGTATAGCTCTCCAATATTTTCCCCCACCTTAGAAACAAGTTAGGCATGCCCATGTTATTTCTGCTTTCTTCCTATCACATCATCCCTTTTAAAGAAATAAGATAATTATAAAGAAGAAAGGAAAAGATAGTGAAGGAGAAATAGTGAAATATCATTTTCTTACAAAAAATATCATTTTGTTACACAAGTCAAAAAGCTTTGAATTTATTTTCTATTCATTTAGACAAAATTTACTGAATATCCATTGTATGCCTGCTACTCTATTATATTCTAGGAAACACAGTAGAAAGCATAATGGAAATTTATCCTGTTAATGTAGAATTTATGATCTGGGCAGGGGTTGCTTTTTCTTTAAAAGGTTAGACAGTAAATATTTTAGGCAATTTTGGCCATACGCTGTTTTAACTACTCCATTCTGCCACGATAGTGTGAAGGTAACTATAGACAGTATGTAAGTGAATACACTATTGTGTTTCAATAATATAATAATTTATGTTAAAGTTTTAATTTAACATTCTCATCATGAACTATTATTTTTGTCTTTTTTAAAACATAGAAAACAGTAAAAACCATTCTGAGCTCACAAGCCAGGCAACAACAGGTAGAGAACTTGGTATGGGCCAATGCCAATTTGCCAAATCCTGATTTAAAAAAAGAGGGATGTGAAATCAGGACATAGAGAAAATGAAGTCTTTGCAGCAGCCTATACATTTAAGCTGAGAGCTAACACTTGCTCATGGTGTTTTTCCCCCAGATGTAAAGAGGATTTACCAAGAAGCAAACAGTGCTTAAATTTGAGAGCCCTGACAATTAGTTGTGGCTCTGATGTATTTTTTAAATGGTGCAAAATAACATACAGTAACTCAAATACTTACTACTTTCTATACCAGTTTCCTCTGTCACAGGAAATTATAGGTGCAGTTAAAGGTAATTTGAATGATACATATATTGAGATATAGTCAAACATATTCATGTGTTCACTGTCATTCATGCCTGTCATCTTTAGCCTTCATAGTATAGAATTACTTGCTGAAATACTTCTACAGGTCAGTATGCTGGCTTTCCCTGCATCATGATGCATGTACTGGTTCTGAAAGTGTATATGTTCTGGAGGACAAAAATTACTTGATGAGGCACTAGTCTATGGAAAATAATTATCAAATTTGTAAAATTTCAAATATCTATTTATCTAATATCTAATTGTGCCTAGTGAAAATGGAAGTTTTCTCGTGTCAAGAATATGTTTGAAAATGCAGTATATACAAATGTAAATGTAAAATAGATATTTATCAATTGTTATGCTCATATAACATGACCTGTAGCTGTACTTCACACATGTTAGATAACATCTTTATACATCATAATGTATTGGATTCTATCATATTCTGATGCATATTCATGTACTGAATTCTGCTGGATCAATTTGAAATAGGAAGGAAAATTGCAACTAATACACACAGCCTAAGGAAATAAGTGTTCTGGTGGCATAATACCTAAATATATTTATCAAGTAGTCAATGCTGGAAAAGGGAAGTCAGTTACATAAAATTGTAGTGCAGTATAATGTAGTGGTAATTTTAAAATACACGTTGAGGTTAATATGAGCGAAATGATGGAGTAGCAGCTCCAAGCTTTCATCCTCCTAAAGAAGCATTAAAAAAGCAGCAGAAACTGTCAGAAGTAAATTTGTCAAAACTCAAAAAAAGAGTGAAAGGTTTACAGCAACCAAGTGAACACGGATTTAAAAAAAAAAAAAAGTGACTTCAAAATGGTAAAAATCTTTGAGGAGTTTTTACTTGCCCCACCCAACCCTGATCCTGGCTGTATGGCAGTCTTCAGACACCAACAATTTGTGTTCTTAGAACAGAGTTCTGGTCCCTGGTTCCAGAGGAAGCACAAATTATTGTATGTGTCTCTTGTAATCTGTCTGGAGATTACCTGAAAGAAAAGATGTTCATCTCTGTTTCACCTGTCTCAGAACTCTAGCCATAAAAGCTTCCTGGAAAAGTGGGACAGAATTGCTCAAAAAACAATGCAAGCTGAATTAATAACAGACAGATGTCAAGTTAAAAGATTAAATTGAAAATATAAAATAGATGATTAATGGATCAGGAGCAAACATTGTGAAGAATCTCTTTGGAAAATTGGGACATTCAAAATGACATGTGTATGGGGTGGGCGATTGAGAACGCTGCACATATGCTCAGGGCAAGATACATGTTCACAAAAGAACTGAAGTCACTTTAAGCTTTCACTGTGGGCTGATCCCCAAGCTCAGTCCCCTGGCTAAGTGTTGAAAGGGTGCCCCAATACAGAGCCAATCTGCAATAATTGAGAAAAGTGGGTTTTTGATTCATTTTTGTTTTGTTCGTGTGCTTGTTTTGTTATTGTTATAGCTCCTAGCATTCAAGGAAATCTCAAAACACTAGCTGAGCACAAGGAAAAGAGATTCAGAGACTGCACACAAAGCAAGCTTCAGTCTTTAGAAAAAAAGTTAACAAAAGTCACTAAGGAAATAAACTGCCACAATTAAAAAAAAAGTGTTCAACAACAAAAACCAGCAAAATTCTCAAAAGGTGGCAAAAGGTGACAGAATCTGATTTTAGAGTTGCCACTTTATAATATTCAAATGTCCAGTTTGCAACAAAAAGTCACAATTCATACAACAAAACAGAAATAAAAAGGCTACTAAAAGGAACAAGATAAATGGACAGAAACCAACCCCGAAGAAATTTTAATAGTAGCTGTTCTGAATGGTGTAAAATGATATCTCATTGTGATTTTAATTTGCATTTCTCTGGTAATTAGTGACATTTAGCATTTTTTCCACACGGTTTGTTGGTTTGCTGAAAAATGGTTTTCAAATGATTTGTTGGCTTATGTCTCTGCCTTTGAAAAATGCCTATTTATGTCATTTGCCCACTTTTTAATGGGTAGTAGAATCGAAGCACTGTCTTCCACAGTGGTTGAAATAGTTTACACTCCTACCAGCAGTGTATAAGCATTTTTTTTTTCTCCACAACCTCGCCAGAATCTGTTATTTTTGACTGTTTAATAATAGCTATTATCCTTAGCAAACTAACACAGGAAGAGAAAACCAAATACCATATATTCTCACTTATAAGTGGGAGCTAAATGATAGGAACTTATGTATATAAAGAAGGAAACAACAGACAGTTGGGTCTACTTCATATGGGGGGAGGTTGGGAGAAGGGAGCAGAGCAGAAAAGATAATTATTGAGTACTGGGCTAACCTGGATGATGAAAGAATTTGTACTAAAAAATCCTGTGACAAGAGTTTACCTATGTAACAACCCTTCACAGGTATCTCCAAACACAAAATAAAAGTTAAAAAATTCTAAAACAGGCTGGGTGCGATGGCTCACGCATGTAATCCCAGCACTTTGGGAGACTAAGGGGGGTGGATCACGAGGTCAGGAGATCGAGACCATCCTACTCCAGAGGCTGAGGCAGGAGAATGGTGTGAACCCGGGAGGCGGAGCTTGCAGTGAGCTGATTCGCACCACTGCACTCCAGCCTGGGCGATACAGCCAGACTCAGTATCCAAAATAAATAAATAAAAAATAAATCACAATATTAAAATTAATCAAAGTGATGAGATTGGTAACATATTGGCATTTGCTTTGCCATTGAAAAAATACAGTCAATTACAGTAATTCATTTGCTCCTCAGTGTTTAGGGGACGTGTATTATCTTTACTCTGTAACCTGTGGTGTCAGGTTAAATGATTTATACAAAATACACACGGCTATCAGTGGCACACCAGGAACCAGACCTGTGCTTTCTCACTAATAATACTTCAGCCTCATTTATTTATTTTATCTTACTTTAAGTCCCAGGATACATGTGCAGAACATGCAGGTTTGTTATACAGGTAAACCATGTAAACCTTACCTTACATAGGTAAGCCATGGTGGTTTGCTGCATCTATCAACTTGTCACCTCGGTATTAAGCCACACAGGCATTAGGTGTTTGTCCTGATGCTCTCCCTCCCCCTGACCCCCCAGATGGCCCCAGCGTGTGTTGTCCCCACTCCCTGTGTCCATGTGTTCTCATTGTTCAGCTCCCACATATAAATGAGAACATGCAGTGTTTGGTTTTCTCTTCCTGTGTTAGTTTGCTGAGGATGATGACTTCCAGCTTCATCCATGTCCCTGCAAAGGACATGATCTCATTCCCTTTTATGGCTGCATAGTATATTTTCTTTACCCAGTTGATGATTGATGGGCATTTGGGCTGGTTTCATGTCTTTGCTGTTGTGAATAGTGCTGCAATAAACATACAAGTGTATGTATCTTTATGATAGAATAATTTGTATTTCTTTGGATATATACCCAGTAATGGGATTGCTGGGTCAAATGGTGTTTCTGGTTCTACATCCTTGAGGAAATGCTACACTGTCTACCACAATGGTAACACTAATTTTCATTCCCCACAGTGGAAAACTATTCCTATTTCTCCACAGCCTCTCTAGTGTCTTTTTTGTTTGTTTGTTTTGTTTGTTACTTTTTAATAATAGCTATTCTGAATGGCATGATATGGCATCTCATTGTCGTTTTGATTTGCATTTCTCTAATCAGTGATGCTAAGGTTTTTTTTTTGTTGTTGTTGTTATATATTTGTTGGCTGCATAAATGTCTTCTTTTGAGAAGTGTCTGTTCATGTCCTTTGCCCACTTTTTGTTTTTTTTTTCTTAAAAATTGGTTTCAGTTCCTTGTAGATTCTGGATATTAGTTCAGATGGGTAGACTGCAAATATTTTCTCCCATTCTGTAGGTTGCCTGTTCGCGCTGATGGTAGTTTCTTTTGGCTGTGCAGAAGCTCTTTAGTTTAATTAGATCCCATTTATCAATTTTAGCTTTTGTTCTAATTGCTTTTGGCTATTTCACCATAAAATCTTTGCCCATGTCTATGTCCTGAATGGTATTACCTAGACTTTCTTCTAGAGTTTTTATGGTTTTGGGTTTTACATTTAAGTCTTTCATCCGCCTTGAGTTAATTTTTGTATAAGGTGTGAGAAACAAATCCAGTTTCAGTTTTCTGCATATGGCCAGCCAGTTTTCCCAGCACCATTTATTGAATAGGGAATCCTATTCCCACTGCTTGTTTTTGTCAGGTTTGTCAAAGATCAGATGGTTGTAGAGGTGTGTTCTTATTTCTCATATCTCTCATGTTCCATTGGTCTATATGTCTGTTATCATACCAGTACCATATGAGTTTTGGTCACTGTAGCCTTGTAGTTTGGAGTCAGGTAGTGTGATACCTCCATGTTTGTTCTTTTTGCTTACGATTGTCTTGGCTGTAAGGGCTCTCTTTTGGTTGCGTATGAATTTTAAAGTAGTTTTTCTAATTCCGTGAAGAATGTCCATTGTAGTTTGATGGAAACAGCATTAAATCTGTAAATTACTTTGGGCAGTGTGGTCATGTTCACAATAATGATTCTTACTATGTATGAGGATGGAATATTTTCCCATTTGTTTGTGTCACCTCTTATTTCATTTATCAGTGGTTTGTAGTTCTCCTTGAAGAGGTCCTTCACATCCCCTGTTAGTGGTATTCCTTGGTATTTTATTATCTTTGTAGTGACTGTGAATAGGAGTTCATTCATGATTTGGCTCTCTGCTAGTCTATTGTTCATGTATAGGAATTTTTGTGATTTTTGCCTATCAATTTTGTATCCTGAGACTGTTGAAGTTGCTTATCAGTTTAAGGAACTTTTGGTCAGCTTCATTTCTACTTTGTGTCATCCCATGCATGTATATATAATGCATTTAGATTCTTTTTTTTTTTTTTTTTTTTTTTTGAGACGGAGTCTGGCTCTGTCACCCAGGCTGGAGTGCAGTGGCGCGATCTCGGCTCACTGCAAGCTCCGCCTCCTGGGTTTCTATTCCTGTGATAGATCTTAAAGGAGTGGTTCTGATAATCCTCAATTTATTGCTGGTTTCCATATGATAATACTTTTATTTTTTAGAAATTTGGTATCTATCCCCAGGAATAAATGTGAGCCTTTAAATTTTCTTTCTTGTGTAATTCTGATACCAAAACCTGGCAGAGACACACACACACAAAGAAAATTTCAGGCCAATATCCCTGAAGAACACTGACACAAACATCCTCAAAAAAAATACTGGCAAATTGAATCCAGCAGCACATCAAAAAGCTTATCCACCACAATCAAGTCGGCTTCATCCCTGGGATGCAACGCTGGTTCCACATATGCAAATCAATAATCGTAATCCATCACATAAACAGAACCAATCACAAAAACCACATGATTATCTGAATAGATGCAGAAAAGGCCTTTGATAAAATTCAACATCCCTTCGTGCTGAAAACTCTGAATAAACTAGATATTGATGGAATGTATCTCAAAATAGTAACAGCTATTTATGACAAACCCACAGCCAATATCATACTGAATGGCCAAAAGCAAAGCTGAAAGCAGAATTCCCTTTGAAAACCGGCGTAAGGCAAAGTTAACCTCTCTCACCACTACTATTCAACATAATATTGGAAGTTCTGGCCAGGACAATCAGACAAGAGAAAGAAAGAAAGTGTATTCAAATAGAAAGATAGGAAGTCAAATTGTCTATGTTTGCAGATGTCATGACTGTATATTTAGAAAACCCCATCGTCTCAGCCCAAAATCTCCTTAAGCTCATAAGCAAATTCAGCAAAGTCTCAGGATACAATATCAATGTGCAAAAAATCACAAGCATTCCTGTACACCAATAACAGACAAACAGAGGGCCAAATCATGAATCAACTCCCATTCACAACTGCTACAAAGATAATAAAATACCTAGGAATACAACTTACAGAGGATGTTAAGAACTTCTTCAAGGAGAACTACACACTGCTGCTCAAGGAAATAAGAGAGGACACAAACAAATGGAAAAACATTCCATGCTCATGGATGAGAAGAATCAATGTCATAAAAATGGCCATATTGCCCAAAGTAATTTATAGATTCAATGCTATCCCCATCAAGCTACCAATGACTTTCTTCAAAGAATTAGAAAAAACTGTAAATTTCATATGGAACCAAAAAAGAGCCCATATAGCCAAGACAATCATAAGCAAAAAGAACAAAGTTGGAGGGATCACGTTACCTGACTTCAAACTATAATACAAGGCTACAGTAATCAAAACAGCACGGTGCTGGTGCCAAAACAGATATAAAGACCAATGCAACAGAACAGAAGCCTCAGAAATAACAACACACATCCACAACCATCTGATCTTTGACAAATATGACAAAAACAAGCAATGGGAAAAGGATTCCCTATTTAATAAATGGTGTTGGGAAAAAGGGCTAGCCATATGCAGAAAATTGACATTGGGCACCTTCCTTATGCCTTACACAAAAACTAACTCAAGATAGATTAAATACCTAAATGTAACACCTAAAACCATAAAAACCCTAGAAGGAAACCTGACAATACCACTCAGGACATAGGCGTGGGCAAAGACTTCATGACTAAAATACCAAAAGCTATGGCAACAAACTCCAAAATAGACAAATGGGATCTAATTAAACTAAAGAGCTTCTGCACAGCAAAAGACACTATCATTAGAGTGAACAGGCAACCTACAAAATGGGAAAAAGTTTTTGCAATCTATCTATGTGACAAAGGGCTAATATCCAGAATCTACAAAGAACTTAAATTTACAAGAAATAAACAACCCCATCAAAAAGTGGGCGAAGGATATGAACAGACACTTCTCAAAAGAAGCCATTTATGTGGCCAATAAACATGAAAAAAAAACCTCACCATCACTGATCATTAGATAAATGCAAATCAAAACCAGAATGAGATACCACCTCAAGCCAGTTAGAATGGTGATGATTAAAAAGTCAGGAAACAACAGATGCTGGAGAGAATGTGGAACAACAGGAACACTTTTACACTGCTGGTAGGAGTGCAAATTAGTTCAACCATTGTGGAAGACAGTGTGGCAATTGCTGAAGGATCTAGAATTAGAAATACCATTTGACCTAGAAATCCCATCACTGGTTATACACCCAAAGGATTATAAATCATTCTACTATAAAGACACATTCACACCTATGTTTATTGCAGCATTGTTCACGATAGCAAAGACTTGGAACCAACCCACATGTCCATCAATGATAGACTGGATAAAGAAAATGTGGCACATATAAACTATGGAATACTGTGCAACCATAAAAAGGATGAGTTCCTTTGCAAGGTCATGGATGAAGCTAGAAACCATCATTCTCAGCAAGCAAACACAAGAAGAGAAAACCAAACACCGCATGTTCTCACTCATAAGTGGGAGCTGAACAATGAGAGCACGTGGACACAGGGAGGGGAACATCACACACTGAGGCCTATTAGAGGGTGTGGGGCTAAGGATAACATTAGGACAAATACCTAATGTAGATGATGGGTTGATGGGTGCAGCAAACCACCATGGCACATGTATACCTATGTAACAAACTTGCATGTTCTGTACATGTACTCCAGAACTTAAAGTATAATAATAATAATAAAAACTTAATATATTAGGGAATCTGTTTTTTTTTTTTTCAATTCTCTGGAAAGGTTTTTACAAGATTGGAATTTTATTTTGTAAATGTCAGTACACGCGCGCGTGCACGCGCGCACACACACACACGGATAAAGTACTCCCCAGTGAGGTGCTATACTCTGCATTCAAACACACACTGATGTGTACATCTCAGTGTCACAATTTAAGCTTTCTCAAAAAAAAAACAAAACACTACCTATTGAAAATATTGAATATCTGCTTACCCTGTTCATGGTGAGATATTTACTATGTGTATCAAGGGACTCCCAAAATGTCAAAGCACATATCTGGATTATAAAAGTTGTGTATTTTACCTCTGACTTATCAGAAGAGGCCCATTTATATCAGCAGGTCTAATGCTAACCTGTAATGAATTATTTTTGTAGGTCAGAGAATGATCGTCTTTAAAGATACATGTTGTGATCCATAACCAAAGCACACAAAACACAGGTTTCCATAACGGCACAATAATTTTGAAGATGCTTGGACTTCCCTGAAAACTGTGGATAATTATAATGGTTATAATTTGCATAAAGCATTAATGGCTTACTCTGCTTGAAATTCCTCTAAGAAAAACATACAGTATTCACAGTAATCAACGCTGAATATGTGATGAGTGTTCTTACTGTAGAAACTTCATTATTGGGGAAACCAGACGTTAGTTCTGGAGAAACATGCCATTTCTTTAATTAAAAGTAAAAAGTAAAAGAATGCTACCAGTTCTCTTATTGTTAAGAAACAAATGAAAATAAAGGGAGCTTTTTAAAATTTACCTATTGGTATATATGAATTACGTGGCAAGTGATAAAATAAAAATCAAAGGAGCAACCTTGAGCAACAAAAGGTAAATAATCTCATAGAAACAAAAAGATGAAGAGAATTTATTTGGGCATTAACAAGCATGTTCTGATTCTCATTTGGACTCTATGCATGTCTTACTATCTTGTTACTGGATGATAGGCTTATGAGGCTTTCAGCTTTTATGTGAATTTTTGTACAATTTGGTTATTAGTAAATGAATGACAATTACATATTAAGGCAAGTTGTATATACAAAGATCCCAGGTTCTGAATCTTTTCTTATTGGCCGAGAGACCTAAAAAATTACACGTAAAACTTTGATGTTTTAAAATCTCTTAGATATCTTGAGGTAAGAAGGAAATTCTAAATAAATTGTGGTTCATGAGATACTATGTTAAAAAAAATTGATATGTTTATGTAGATTAACCATGCAGCTCAGGCTCATAAAGCTATTGATATAACTAGCATCTTTTGAACATACAAGATTTTGCTTTTTTTCAGAGTAAAAAATGTTTGTAGAAGTTTCAGATAAATCCATAAACCAATGCAATATTTGAAGCCCCCGAAGACAATTATGTACCATCTGTTTTAGACAATTTATTTACTGATTTTTATTGTCCATAGAAAGCACTTTGATATCAATGCACCAGAAGTCCTAAGGAATAAAGAATTAAGAAATGAAAGTGCTGCTGAGATGAGTCTCTAGCATTAGGCATTCCATTTGGTAATGGTCAGTATGACCTGCCAGTGGAAAACACAATTTCTCCCTTTATGACTAATAGCAGTAGGAAGCCATCTTGTTTCTCTTCAGAAAGTAATCTAAATAGAGGTGAAGAGCTTGAAGAATAAAATAAGGCAAAAATATAGGATTAAGGAATTTCCTAGTTTCCCGCCCCCCTCCCCCCGCCCTGAAGAAACTTCAGTTTGATGGTGCAACTGATGGGAAATTTTCAAATAAATGAATTTCCACAAAGCTTGAATTTCACTGGATTAATGATAGAGGGTTATTAAGGCAAGGGTTATATCAAAAACTTTAAAAAACATTTACATTTATAAGAATAAATGTGAGTTCAAAGAGCCAAGACTAGTATCAGCTATCATATCTGTATTTAAGGTAAACTGTCCAAATCTTAAGATAAAATATACTCCTAGATTAAGTATGTTCAAAGCTTATCTAGACTTTATATAAAGGTGGTAAAAAGATAACCTACCTTAAGAATCTTCTTAATCTTCTCAACTTCATCATTAATCTTTACAAAAAAATTAAAAATATAAATGACAGTATGGGTAGCTCATGTGCTATCAAATAGGTTAATGCATATTTTTTGCATTTCAATTCATTAGAGTTATAATGTTTACAATGAAGCTGTAAATTGAATCAAATATTGCTGCCTTTTAAAAAGTTCATAACCACAGAATCTTCTGATTATGTTTGCTAAAGGGGCGTTCTTGATGATGCTTTCTCACTCAGGATTCTCTAGAAGCCTCAGTTGTGTGTGTTACTTCTCCTTTGCTTAGTGGTTTTATTTAAGTAAAGGGCAAATGACAACCTTAGTAATCACATACTTTGGAATTATCTATTTCCTGAAAATATATATCTTAAGAGTAAACGAAGAAAGCTCTGCTCATCCACTGTAATGTTTTCATTTTTTGGAGGTAGGAATTAGAAAATGTATTATTTATATACATTTTTTTAAAATGTCATTTCCATCAAACCACATATTCATTCAATTTGGAAATAATTTATTTTCTTTTTAATTCTGTTTTATTTACACGTGATTTTAAATTTCAAGTATTACTCTTATTGTTGACTAAAAGGCATGGAAAGAATTAATAAATGAGTTTTTCCTCCTAAAACTCAGAGAAGCAACTGCTAGTAAAACGTAACTTCTTGAAGCTTACAAAATGAGAGCCATGTGGAAGTCTGGATCATTTCCAGTGCTGATATATTTTAGTCTAATTTCATTAGTAACAACTTATTTTTGAAATATACTTCATTTTGAAGAAAATAGCTTTATTTTAATGCATTTTCCTTTTGATCACCAAATGTCTTTATCTTTATCTCTGTCTTCTGAAACTGTTTAAGTGGATGAGAAGATATTACTTGGCATCCAAGAGTGAAGGCTTTGAGACATTTTTTTAAATGATGAAAAAAATACCAAAAGGAAAGTCCAAACAGATTTTGAAATAATTTCTTTTCGGAAATCCTGGCAGCTTATCTTTCAGTCCTAAATGAACAGTATGGTGTTTTTTGTTTTTTTTCTTTTGCTTTCTTTCCAAGACAATTAATAATGTTATTTCCCTGTTTCATTAGAAAAAAATCACTTTGGCTATGCTCATAATAAGTTTCAGTACATTCAGATAATCATCTCAGGATGTTAATTTGTGTTAAAGTGTTAAACAAGGAGATACACTAGGAAACAGAAACTTAGCATGTTTTACATATCAGTTATAAAACAGAAAGCATTTTATGCATGCTTTTGTTAACTATTGTTTTATTCATTCTTTAATTTACTGATCCTCAACTATGTAGCACAATCCATAATCAGTACTAAGTATACAACTTTTATCAAGACAGTCTTTGACTTCAAGAAAGTCCTAAGTTACTGGAGAAGGGCTTAAAGCAAATTGCAATGCAATGTTAGAAATATACACCAGTAATTTTTGCAAGATCCTGGGGAAACTGGCCAGAAGGAGGAAAAGCTGCAAGAACCAAGAAAATGTTTCACAGATATTATAATTTAGATTCAGATCTTGAAAAATGAGAAGAGATTACCATCAAATGATGAGAAAGAGGTTGCATATGCTGAGAACAAGAAGGGGTTCGTTCTCATGACAGTCCATAAACATGGCAAAATATGCGAGAGCTGTCTTGTCACTGAAATGTAAAATGCACAGAACTGCTAAGCAATAAATCCTAAGGAATGTGGCCTTGACTTCTACAGATATTGGATTCTTAAAGTATTTTAAGTGAGAGTTACAAAGTCCATTTTGTGTTTTAGAACATCATTTGGCACCAGTATGGAAGAATTATGAGCAGAAAATGTATGTGATATTGAAGACGTGGAAACAAGTACCCTAACAAGGATGTTGAACAAGAAAGGACACCTCGGTATACTTCCCCAGTTCGCCTGGGTGTTTGGAATATGGTTTTACCATTAATCAAACTAGGATTAAAAAACAAAAGGACAGCACTTTGGGAGGCCGAGACGGGTGGATCACGAGGCCCGGAGATCCAGACCATCCTGGCTAACACAGTGAATCCCCGTCTCTACTAAAAAGTACAAAAGATTAGCCGGGCGTGGTGGCGGGCGCCTGTAGTCTCAGCTGCTTGGGAGGCTGAGGAGGGAGAATGAGGTGAACCCGGGAGGCGGAGCTTGCAGTGAACCGAGATCGTGCCACTGCACTCCAGCCTGGGCGACTGAGCGAGCCTCCGTCTCAAAAAAAAAAAAAAAAAAAAAAAAAAAAAAAAAAAAAAAAAAAAAGAAGACTTTCAAAAAAGGCTTTGAAATATGGATCCTTATCGATATTTATTAATTACCTCACATACATCATGTGTGCAAGAATACAGTGGTACATAAGGAATATATCTTCAATTTTTTTGGCCTGAAACATAAGCAACTCACATAATTAAAAATATGTAAGAATAGATATGGTAGATTAAACATAAGTGTTACAGGCAGTAAACTGTAAATATGTTCAGAGAATGAAGATATCTGCATATGCCTTAGGAGGTGAGAAATTAGTAAAGATATTTTATAAATAAGTAGAAGAAAAGATGTTTGAGCAGACAAATGGGGTCAGATTACAGGAATGCTGAATACTGGGCAAAAGCAGTGTCCAAGAAAATAATTGCAGCTTTTTGCACAGGTGAGCTATCAATGGTTTTGATAAAATTACTCCAGCAATGTATAGGTTGTGTTTTGTCGTGTTAAGTGGAGACAAAGACAACACTTAGATTATTAAAATAACACAAATAAGAGACATAGTATATGTTGAAATAGGTTGACATTTCTTCTAATAAATTTTTCGGGATTCAAAGGAACCCTTTTTAATGGAATAAAAGAAATGCCAATTAATATTTTTTCCAGTATTATTACTCCATCCCTTCCCCAAAATAATTTATTTTCTTTTGATTTGGAGGAGCAAACTCCTTTCCACTTGTATTTAAGGAGGAATGAGAAGAGTTATTAGTATACAAGTTTTGATATGTTTGAAAAAAAAATCGTATAATTCTGTTAGAAATTGAAAGTACTTTAGAGATCATGTTATTCATGGTCTGGTTTTTAATTTTACAAATAAAAACCAGAGGGCTTTAAATACTTGGCCAAGATTTAGAAACAAATTAAAGTAAACCTGGGAATAAAACAAGTCTATTCCCAGTTTAATCTAGATGTTAATACTAATTTAGATTTGGGGGAAACAGATGCAGATAAAGAAAAAGTAAGGCAGGACGACTTCCAAAAGTTTGAATATATTTACTAATACAGATTCAAAATTGAAGATCGTAAATAAATAGGAATCTTTCTGTCCCTTGAGATAAAGAAAAATATCCCTGGACCTTATCCCTATTCTAGTGGAAGAATTTGAAATGCTGTCTGAGATTACTGTGAAGTGCCATAGGGCTGGGAGCCTAGCTGTTTATGTCCTGTTAATCTTTGCCCCGTGGACTCTGGATTCCTCTTGTAGTTTCTCTTTCACATCATGTTGATATCTACATAAAATCCATTCCCTTCTTTGCATCCCCTCCCCCCCCCAAAAAAAAAAACCTCAGAAAATTCATGATCATAGTTGATTTCATTGGAAAAATAAAGGCCAGCAAAAGTTCTCATTTGGCAAATATCAGGTCAAATAACTTAAAAATATAATTTCCTGCCTGACTTTCTTTTTCTCAGTGTGAGGAATTCTTGCCTTTCTTGGTTGGTTGTTTGCGTTCTCTCTGGTGCTTTTCCTTGGGTTTCCTTTTCTTGTGCTACCTCTTCTTCTGGGACCAATGACTGCTGTAAAAATTATATCTATGCCAACGGATGAATAATGAGTAGCGTAGGATATAACATTTATAGTATAGATAACGTTTAGAATATAGATAGCCACATCAAACGAAGTGCTTGCATTTAATTTTAATAATTTGTTTTTGAGGGTGTGGCATTTTATGTTAGGCATTTGTAAAGGGTAGTATCCTACCTTATGACTTAAACTCTTTAAATACAAAGTAGGACCATAATCCATATCTGCCTTTTCTCCTTCCCAGCAAAAAGAATATGCCATCCTTATTCTTTCCTGCAGAAGCCAGAAATTATCATATGAATGGCTTCTACTACTTTTGGACCCTGAATTTTCTTACCTCCTTTTTTTCTGACAATTGCAATAGCCAACAGTATAGGTTTCCCCTATGTCTTGTAACATTGTAGTCAGTTTAAATTATCTGAAACATCCTTTATAGGATTATATAATCAAGCACTATTGAACATTATGCCCTTTTGAACAGCCCCTTATGATAGCAATGAAAAAAAAAACATTTATTCAATAAGTTTACATATGCATATTAATATGTATCTCTGTTATGTTCCTTTTGTCCTTTTTATGTCTGTCATTCTTTTTTGGTTTCTATGGTTTCTAGAGCCTGTGATGAGAATTCATGACAGTCTTTCTTTTCTTGAAGTGACTGTAAATCAGATCTGTCCTTGTGTATCAAATGAATGTTGATAAATTGTTAGGGTTTCCAGGTCAAGTATAGGATGCCTTACTAATTTTGAATTTACTTAATTACTCATGACATGCTTTCAGTATAAGTATATCCCCTGTAAATATCCTTTACTTACACTAAAAAATGATTTGATATGTATCTGAAATTCCAATTAACTCAGTGTCATATATTGTTATATTGCCAAATCTTGCAACCCTATTAATAATCCACATGGTAAAAATTTTCAATTCATGGGAGATAGAGTTTTTAATTTTTTAAAGTTTTTTTTTTAAAGACAGTTTCCCCTCTATTGCCCAGGCCAGAATGCAGTGGTGCAGTCTCAGCTCACTGCAACCTATGCCTCCCAGGTTCAATCTATTCTCTGTCTCAGCCTCCCAAGTGGCTGGGAATACTGTGCACCACCACACCCAGCTAATTTTTGTATTTTTAGTAGAGGGGGGATTTCGCTATGTTGGCCAGACTGATCTGGAACTCCTGGCCTCAGGTGATTTGCCTGCTTCATCCTCCTAAAGTGTTGGGATTACAGGCATGAGCCACTGTGCATGTTCTGATTTTTAATTTTTATGCTGTTAGAGTTCATACCTGGTTCAGGTGGCTTTTATCATCCCTTACTGATTTCCTTTAAGATTATCTGTGTTGCTTATTAATTTCGTACCTTTGGCTCATTCAGGACAGAAACAGGGAGAGTGAATTTCTCATTTTCTAGAGGCCTGCATTTTGTTAACTACTCATATTATTTAGTTTACAATTTCACCCTTTAAGTGGCATGATTACATATTTATTTCCTCAAGAATCCTTTAACAATGATTATTTTTATACTGGAACTCAGAATCGAGACATCTGTCAGTTTTTATTTCTCATTGAAAATTTAAACTTTTGATGACATTCTATTTTTATTTTCACTGATAAAGTTTGTGCTTAGTTACTAAGTATGTCATTATGTATTTGAAAGTAAATATTACTGATGTCTAATTATATTTCTGGCACCTTATCTGGGAAATTTTCATAATCATGCAATAGTGGAAATTAATTTTTAAACTTTGCACATGGATAACTATCTTTTCTGGGATGCATATCTTATTACAAAATGCCAGAGTCTCTCTTTGAGATATACAAATGTATATCTTGTAATATTCTTTCACATGCTATCTCCACCATGATCACAAAACTACTGTTACCTCCAACTACTGTTTTACTTTGAAAGACTCATCTTAAGGAACATTCCACTTGGAGAAATAAAATAAATATCTTCCAAAATATCAACAGAATAAACCCCTTAAAGAAGTTATTTCTCAAAATTCATGAGGAAAAGTGTTAAAAACAAGGAGCATATGTCCTACAGAGTCTCAGGAGAGACAGAGAGAGACAAGAGAGAACACTATTAAACCCATTGAGTGTTCAACAAATGCCAATAGCTTTTAGTTTATAAACAGAAATCTGCAATCTTAGGGATTTACTGCAGCTGAACCTGGTAAGTTTGCCCTCAGAACCAGAATATAGATGAAATCATACAGTCTTTGAAAAAAAATCTCTTCCTCTTCTATTCATGATCAAGGTCTGTATTGCTATATTATGCAAAGGAGTAATCTGATGGTTCTAATACATTTCCATATATAGCAATTTATTTTTAAGGAATTGGAATTTTAGCTTTAATTTCCTAGTGGCCATTTCATCATTGCTTCTTGAATTAATATGTTTTACATTATTTTTTCTCATTAGACAAAAGCAGATTTGTATGCTTCAAATATATATTTTTATGTTACATTGTATAATTTAGCTAGTGTTGAAGCCACTGATGGAACAGATATGAGGTTCTTAAACTAAGAAGTTTGAAGAAGATTAGATCAAAAAACAAAATGATAAAGTTTATTTTGAGGGTGATAATCAAAGACATTTATGCAAAATTACAGAAAAGATTTTCTCAGTGTCATCTTATTTGGAGCATTTTTTTTTCCACTTGGTTTTGGTAATTGAAGAATCCTTCCATTTTAGTTAAATTATGTAAAAGCTATGGGAATCTGGAAAAAAAAGTGGATTCAGTAAATGAAAGTTGAGATAGAGTATCATTCAACCTCCTGAGAAAAGTGTTAGAGTATATGACCTCTTTGGAAAACTATGATGCCATATGAAACCACCTATAACAACATGATTTAAAGCAGTTCATGGTTTTAGATAAAGCCCTAACCCCAGAGAGGTCAAAGTCACATGACATGTTCTCTCTCATTTGGTGGTTACTGTAATCAAAAGTGGGAGCTCTGTGTGTGAGAACTGCTAAACATCTATCAGGGTATGTCTGTAAAAACCAATAGTAGGCTACACTGGAGCCCACCTCCACATTTTTATTCATGACCTGCTATTATTTATAGAAACACAGAATTAAGTATTGTGACGTATCCCTCCCTCAATTTCCCTTAACTGGAAAATAAGGCAGGGGACAGAGATGAGCTTTTGTTCTTTATTTTATTTTATTTTTTTTTTTTGAGACAGAGTCTCGCTGTGTCGCCCGGGCTGGAGTGCAGTGGCCGGATCTCAGCTCACTGCAAGCTCCGCCTCCGGGGTTTACGCCATTCTCCTGCCTCAGCCTCCCGAGTAGCTGGGACTACAGGCGCCCGCCATCTCGCCCGGCTAGTTTTTTGTATTTTTTAGTAGAGACGGGGTTTCACCGTGTTAGCCAGGATAGTCTCGATCTCCTGACCTCGTGATCCACCCGTCTCGGCCTCCCAAAGTGCTGGGATTACAGGCTTGAGCCACCGCGCCCGGCCGAGCTTTTGTTCTTTAATGAGAGAGTGGGAATCTTGACTTTAATAATTTAATTTTAAAATCATTTAATATATAATGACATTTACATTTACCTTGATTGACTCTTCCCTGCCTGGTGATATTCTTCTCATTCTTCTCATTCATATCCTGTGATATGGTTTGGCTCTGTGTCCCCTCTCAAATCTCATCGAGAATTGTACTCCTATAATGCCCACGTGTTGTGGGAGGGTCCCAGTGGGAGATAATTGAATCCTGGGGGTGGTTTCCCCCATAATGTTCTCATTCCCATGGTAGTGAATAAGTCTCATAAGATCTGATGGTTTTATCAGGGGTTTCTGCTTTTGCATCTTCCTCATTTTTCTCTTGCCACTGCCATATATGAAGTGCCTGTTGCCTCCTGCAATGATTCTGAGGCCTCCCCAGCCATGTGGAACTGCAAGTCCAATGAAACCTCTTTTTCTCCTCAGTCTCGGGTAGGTCTTTATCAGCAGTGTGAAAATGGACTAATACATGTTATATACCTATTTTAAGTTTTCTCTCTTTGGGAAGAATATTTGATGCATAAAAATAGAGATGAAAGTCACTGTGTGGACTTGCTTATACTGACTGCTATATTCATGCTACCCCCAGGCACTGAAGGAGCTGTATTTGGGCACTCTGTGGAGACGCCGCACATCAGAGCAGAGCCATCCCAAGATCTCAGGTAAGTGCTTCCTCTTATACATGTGGCATAAATTCCATCACTGTTGATCAGCTTTAATATATGAAGAACTAAAATAGACAGACAATGTTTCCCCCAATATACTTAAAATAAATACAAAAATGAATATATTAGATAGCAAGAATGTAGAAAAGAAAAGGCAAAGGCAGTTATAGAGTAAGTGAGAGGAACTAATAAAAATAGGGATGCTGAGGTCGGGTGTGGTGGCTCACACCAGTAATCCCAGCACTTTGGGAGGCCAAGGTAGGAGGATCAGTTGATATCAGAAGTTCAAGACCTGGCAACATAAAAATTAGTCGAGCATGGTGGTGTACATGTGTAGTCCAAGTTAGTCAGGAGGCTGAGACCAGAGGATTGCTTGAGCCCAGAAGGTCGAGGCTGCAGTGAGCTATGATTATGCTGCTGTACTCCAGCCTGGAAAACACAGTAAGACCCCGTCTGTAAAAATGAAACAAAACACAATAAAAACAACAACAAAAACAGGAATGCTGGAAAATCTGACATATATAATGAAATATATGGCATATATAGGAATAAAGACAGGGCAAATAGGGAGCTGAGAAAGCTATAAATGACCACAGAGTATTACATACAGGGGACTATGGAAGCAAATGGAAGCTAATCAGAAAAAGGCAGAACTTAATTGGACTTTGATGGGGTTCCTCAGTCTAATATTTCCAATGGAATAAACTACTTCCTGACAGTGTAATGGTTCTAGGAGGCAGTTATTTGTAAAAGCTCTCACCATCCAGAAAATTCCAACATTATAGGGAATTCTTCCCAGGATAATTATTACCACCGTTGATTAAATTCAAAATATTAAAATCTAGATCCCTCATACAAAACTGCTCAGTGGATGTTCTTAATTCATTACATAAGATTTGGTGATTATGGTTTAATAATTTATGATAGATAAATTACATTCTGAAATGAACTTATTATTGTATAGGAAAAGGAAATATGCAAATACTGCTGATAAAAACTAATCACATATTAAAAGTCACTTTTAAAGTTGGATCAAAGTATCAGCCTGAGAGACATAGTTGCTGTCTTGGGAAGCAAAATAAAAATATTAAGTTAAAAAACCTTTTTATTCATAAGGATTGGTGTTTAGCCCTTCACACTGGATGAGTGTATATGTACTCAGATGGAAACAAAAAATAAAGTTGAAAATCTTTAAGGCAACAAAACCATACTTTACAACAGTAACTTTTTTAGTCCTTTAGAGTCCTATGATAAAATTTCCTAAAGAACTCAGTTTCTCACTACTTGAGTAACACAGATTCAAACAAGCTAGGGAACAATATTAGAAAAAAAGTGGCCGCCTTCAAGGACTAAGACTTATTTTAGAAGAGCAACGTAATAATTACCTACTCTAGATAAAAACCCTAGGGATTTAGGAGTGCTGAGGAGTGTCTCATAGGATGCTACAGTCTTCATTTATGGCTTTTTTTTCAGGGAGGAATTCAACAACTTTTGTGAAAATATTTATTGTATCTTTCTTCTCCTAACAAACTATAAATTCCATTAGAACAGGATACACATGTCCCTTGTTCATCCTTAATGCTGGAGCAGCCAGCACTGTTATCTTACACATCCTAGTTGCAATAAGGATTCGTTAATGTGAGTTACTGAAACTTAGCAAAGATGAAAAATGGGGACATTAACTAAATAAGTGGGATATAAGGAAAGTGGCTGCAGTCATTACTGTATTACAAAGGCACATGTGAAGAGCATTGATTCCAATTTTTTTCATCTGTGTTTTAATACAGACACAGCTGTTTACTAATTTATTCAATAAACTTAATTACTACATTTATAGAAGTATTTTTTAATTATTTACATTTATTCTTAAAGAAGAAATATTTTTTATTTCTAACGTTTTAGTAACAATGGAGAGTCTATTAAAAGAGGAATAAGAACCAACTGGTATTTTAATGATCTTGCTGACATATTTCACAATTCATAAGTGAAAATGTGAATGATATTATATCTAGTGTATAGTGTTTCTGGTTTTCATTTTCTAATTATTCATCATTATTTAAACATTGCACTAAGCTGGATTGATCAGCTGGTTGTAAAAGCAGACTGGCAATCCCGAAGATAAGTGTTACTAAATTTCCAAGCTGAAACAGAAGCAAAGTCGAGTAATTATGTAGGTATTCAATTATTTATTTGTGTAATGAACATTAAAAGCAGGGTGTTTGAGAAAAACTTTACAAGCCTTGCTGACAGTTTTCCTTTCAGAGAAGTAAGTACTGTTACTTGATGCCTAGCTCTAATCAACATGGTTTCATTGGTTGGCCAAGTCAATAAACTGTTAATTTAGGGAGTAGGTAGCCATGTTTTCTTTGATTTAGACTTCAGAAAAGAAAAAATTTCAAAAGTTTATTATATCAATAGAATAATAATATTTTGGTGAAGAAATGTGGTGGATTTCTATGACTTATTTATTCAGCAGATGTTTGATGAGTGTCTAGTATTTCTCAAGTTCTGTGCTGGTTTTCATGTGCATTTTAAAACTGTGTGGATTTTCTTTGATTTTTTTTTTTTTTTTTAGATAAGATGATACTGTTTTGTACTATGGAGTCTATATTTTAAAAGGCTAAACAATATATGTTAAATAGTTAACAAAGACATAATAGTAAATTTGCCCACAACAGCCCAATGTTCACTCTTTTTTATTTCTAACATTAATATATAGTTAAGTTGCTACAGTTTGAAGAGTTTCTGTACCTATGGTAAAAAGTGATGAAATTAATTATACAGTGCCAATTTCCTAAAGATTTATTTTTGGATCTGAAATCCATTAAGTACAGAATAAGAAAATAATCTGCACTTGGATTCTGTAAAATGAATTAATAGTTAATCATATATTTGGCATCTTTTCATAATTCTCATTCTTGCAAAAATACACCTTATCACAGAAATATTAAGGTTTGCAGGCTCCAAGTTAATCTCTAGAAACACATAGCTCTAATATACATCATTAATATATTCAAGGAAAAAAACTCTATCAAGGAAAAAAACTCTATTAAGCAGTCAGGATGTTGTCTGACACATTTCCTCAATAAAGGGGTAGATCGCTTTGCTGGTTTTCTTCTACCTATGAGAAGAACATTATGATAAAGTAGTGTATTTGTTTTTTTTCCTTTCCTTTTCCCTCCCTTTCTTTTTGTTTCTTCTGATGTTTAAGTTCTGCTTAATACTTAACAATTGCATTCTTGCAACTTAGGTGGTTTTAAAGTCTGAATTCTTTTAAAGTCTGAATTCTTTTTTCTGAATGTTGATAATTCTTCTAGAGATTTAGGCCACAGACTTTTTAAATTTGATAGTTGCATAACACCTTAGAAACAGTATCTTGTTGCATCTTTGGTATATAAACACCAGGAAAAACAGAATGCTTTGAAAAACCAGGTGGCAGAGGGACTTGAGTTAAACATTAATCCTTCTCTCTGCCATACTACTACCTACCCACTGTGAAAGCCAGTCTGAAACTCACTACTATATTTGCTGTAATGCTTTCCACATGAATACAATTATAATTCACTAATTCCACTGACTATTTACATAGAAATCCACAAGTAGTGCCAATAAACTTAGGTTTCCCTTTTCAACAGGCTTTTCCAGAGAATATTTCATAATAACATGAACAGTTTAATTGAAAACTTCTACTATAATATAAATAAGTCCGTGAAACCCTCCTCAGTGAACGGGAGAATTTCCATACAAGAGAGAAGTGGGACACCTTTTTTTTTTTTTTTTTTTTTTTTTTTGAGAGTCTCGCACTGTTGCCCAGACTGGAGTGCAGTGGCGTGATCTCTGCTCGCTGCAAGCTCCACCTTCCTGGTTCACGCCATTCTCCTGCCTCAGCCTCCGGAGTAGCTGGGACTACAGGCGCCCGCCACTACGCTTGGCCTCCCAAAGTGCTGGGATTACAGGCGTGAGCCACCGCGCCCAGCCATGGGACAACATTTAATTGTTGATACTGTGTTGCTAAGAGTCTGTGTAGTTCTAGAAGGGTTATGTATCAGGGAAAAATCAGTGATAAAAAGTACATTTTAACATTCAAATGTTGACATTTAGATACTGTGTGTAAAATGCTAATAGTAAATTGTATAAGTAGTGGGATTATGAGTGATTGTCTTCAAGTTTTCAAATATTCTGTGGAAATCAAATCTTCTATGGAAAATACGGGGAGTTCTGTTTAATAAAAAAAAATACAAACGTTTATTAAAAATAGATATATTCAAAACCTCTCCCCTCCAGGGATTATATGAGGATAGATCTCCAAATGGCCCATAGGGATTAAAATTTTAAAGTTGCAAGAGAAAACGAAAGTGTTGAAACCACTTCTAAATGCTGGTGCTGCTCCTTCCATATCACTTTTAAGCTTTTAAGTTTGATTTTCCTGCCGAGAGGGAACTGAACTCCAGAGACCTAACCATTTGATGTGGTTCTTTCTGCAAAACCACTCTGAATTCATTGCCTCAGAAACCGAAAACAAAACCAGTTGTGCTGGATAACTGTGAATATGAGCCTGAGGGGACCCTCCTCTTAAACTCCCGTGGTCAAGGGGATCACAGGCAGTTGCATCCCCAAGGCAGAAAGCTGATCTAAAAAGACCAATGCATGGATCCTACCTCTTCTTATAGTAGCACTTTTTACCACTGTATTCTAGTTCCTGTATTGTGTCATTTTTGCTTTTTCTCTAGTGTCATATTTGAAGATAATTTGAAAATTGCTTCCCAACTCTCTTTCTGTAGGCATGACTGTATAAAACACTTGTTTTTTTGCCCTCATAATTTATGTAGCCAACCTTCCATCACATTTATACTTGTATATTACCCTCCTATTGATTTTTCTTTCCCAGACTAATGTCACTCATTCTGTGGACATTTCACGGGGCCATCAGAGTTAGTTGATGTAGAAAATGTCTTATTTCATTCTTTTAATCAGTTTCTAGAGGTGTCAAGTACATAATATTTTGTGCATGCCTGAAAGTTTGCAATATTAACGATTTTCATTAACACATTCATGTTTACAAGACAGGGACTCTTTATTGAGGAATACATATATCAACATCCTAAACTGTAGTACTCTTTTAATTGAACCTCCGTCATTAATATTAGTGAGTTATCCAAAATTTTAGCAAGTATACTTATCACACCCTACCTTTCAAACAGCAAAAGAAACCATAAGCAAATTGGTGAGAGTCAATACTTGATGTGAATAAATGTAGATTTTTATAAAGAGCCAAAAATAGATAAGTCAATCAAAAATTGTTATAAAACTCATTTTGGCTTTGCCTAACTTCCTTTATTCCTGTCTGGTCTGTATGTTTTTCTGGTTGTTGTTTTAAGTTGACTAATGTTGTCTTCTAGTTTATCAAAAATTTTCTTTTTTCTATGAATGATTTTTTTTTTTTTCCCCTTAGGCTTGAATCACCCACCAGATCCTTGATCATGGAAGCTCCTCGTGGGGTCCAGGTGAGTGCTGCTGCAGGAGACTTCAAGGCCACCTGCAGGAAGGAGCTCCATTTGCAATCTACAGAAGGGGAGGTGAGTCCCAGAAAGGTCGACCCTTGCCCTTTACTGCTGAGGGTACATGGCATTAAATTATACGTATATGGTTCCAGGGGAAGCATAAAGAAGTGCTTTGTGCAAAAGTTTAAATTATACAATATATACTTCTTGGATATGAATTTAATATTTCTTGAATATGAAATTTGGTAACAATGTTACTAAGTTACAACTCCATTTATTTTCTACTGAAAGATATTCCGTCACAAGTCAATTATAAATGGGACATCTAAAAACTTGATATTAATTATACTTATCTGCCCATTTTGAAAATACAAGATAATGTCAAGAACAATGACAGTCCTTTTTAAATTCTTGTTATATCTTGTTACTCAGAAAGTTCTTCCAGAAAGCACTTTGGTTGTTTGTTTACATAGAGTACCTTATTTATCTAAAAGGAAAACAAAAGTTTTACTGTTTATAAATTATCATTTCATCAATTTAGGTTGAATAAATTTCCTGGATAAGGATGTACACATTAATATTTTTATTTTATATTATCTTTATTCCCCAAGCATTTCCTTTAAATCTTGTTGCTACTCCTGTAGACGTTATTTTTTTCTCTTACTGTCTGCTTTAAATAATACTTTGTCTTTGGTGTTCTACTCTTCCACTATACTTCCACTATAAAGTCATAAGTATACATGCATTTTATTTACCGTAATTGCTGTATCTGCAGAATCACATTTTAATCAATTCTGGAAATTTGCATTATTTCTTCAGATAACCACTCCTCAATTTTCTATGATCTCTTTCTGAAACTCTGAAGACATAACTTTGCATTTTCACACCTCCCACATCTCTTACCCTCTCCTTCCCAGTTTCTATTTCTTTTTCAGGTCTGTATTTTCAGGGTTCTCCCCAGTATCTAATCTCTTATTTTATCCATACATTGAGCTTTAGTGATTATGTTTTTAATTTTTAGCATTCTCATCTTATTTTTTTTTTTTTTTAAATCTGGACATCTTGGCAAATGCTTTCATGCCTGTTCATTTTCAATTCTACCTTAGTTATTTTAAATGCTCATACATGATTCATATGCTAGTCTGTATATTTTTACTACAATTTTGAATGTTCTTGATGGTCTAAATCTGTTGTATTGCTTTTCCTACCGATACATTCCCTTAGTAGAAAATACATTTTATTTTCCTCTTGTGTTATTTATATAATTATGAGCCCACAAAGGTTAAATTATGAGAAGAAAAAGAATGAAAGGAGAAGTTGAAAGGCATGTTCTGGAGTATTTCAGTCCTCTTCAGCTATAACGATGAGGTCATCATTTTCTACAGGCAGAAGGAATATTCCTTTTTTTTATCTTTATACCATTATCTCAGTTATTAATTCAAGATGAATTTTAACTATACATTTTGCTTCCTTTTTAAAAGTAGATTTACTGGTAGGACCATATTAGAGTCTTAGCAGATATTACAACATAAATGATCTAGCAATCTAATGTATAATATTTTGAAAATATATTAATATATTCTGTCAGGGTTTCTTTCCACTACAGTCGTAGACCACAATCCTTTTCTAACACAGCAGGATGGAAGTCTTTCTTCAACAGCTTGCATTCTTTTTAAAGAGTTGCTTTGGGCTGGGTGCGGTGGCTCAAGCCTGTAATCCAGCACTTTGGGAGGCCGAGGCGGGCGGATCACGAGGTCAGGAGATCCAGACCATCCTGGCTAACACGGTGAAACCCCGTCTCTACTAAAAAAATACACAAAAAACTAGCCGGGCGAGGTGGCAGGCGCCTGTAGTCCCAGCTACTCGGGAGGCTGAGGCAGGAGAATGGCATGAACCTGGGAGGCGAAGCTTGCAGTGAGCCGAGATCGCACCACTGCACTCCAACCTGGGTGACAGAGCGAGACTCTGCCTCAAAAAAAAAAAAAAAAAAAAAAAGTTGCTTTGATAATGGTAACTGTTTCATTCAAATCGCTCATAATATTATTATTAATATCTATTTTGTACCATATAAGAATCATTTACATATGTTCTTTTATTCACTGTATCAGCAGAGTCCTTTGATTCAATTATATATTATAACTTCATTGTCAAATGAGTATTATATTGTAAATATATCATAGCCATAGGTTTTCATCTGTGGATTTTTTTTATAGTAACAAAATAAAAGTACAGAAAGGCACAGCGCTTAAAACAGCATGTCTTTTTCCTATGAAGAAATATCATTTACTAAACAATATAGAGGGATATAATAAACAATATAGAGGGATATAATGTCCTTATCCTTAGATAGTTTTTAAACTACTTAGTATCAGTCATGGTATTGAGGTATCTAAAATGATGGATGAAATGTAGAAGAATGAAATGGTATGTAAAATTCTGCACTGTTGAAAATTCAGAGTCATTTCAGACATTGTATTGTAAAGTATTTCAGACTCAGTCTGGAAACCAACATAAATTGTAATTGTATGGAGAATATTGTAAGTGGTATAATGGCATATGTAATATAATAACAGCATATATACCACAAGATCACAGAAAAATAATAAAGCATTTTTTTTTGAGACGGAGTCTCACTGCTGTCACCCAGGCTGGAGTGTAGTGGCATGATCTCGGCTCACTGCAACCTCCACCTCCTGGGTTCAAGCGATTCTCCTGCCTCAGCCTCCATAGTAGCTGGGATTACAGGCACCTGCCACCACGCCTGGCTAATTTTTGTACTTTTAGTAGAGACAGGGTGTCGCCATGTTGGTTGGGGTGGTCTCGAACTCCTGACCTCGTGATCTTCCCGCCTTGGCCTCCCAAAGTGCTGGAATTACAGGCGTGAGTCACCACACCTGGCCGAAAACAATTTTTTGTTTTGAAAATTAAGATACCCTTTGTGAGTCCTGGGCCAGATTTCAACAGGTGACAGAAGGATAAATGAATTCTTGGTAGAGGAAAGACACTGGACTGTGACTTAAGAGCTCAGGGGTGTGATTTTGAGTTCAGGGAAGAGTTCCAGAACCAATGGATTATGTGGTTTATAAGACAATATTGAAGAGCAATATCAATTTTAGAAGTTGGAAAGTGAACAGCCTCACTGCCCTAGCAGAACAGAAAAAGATATGATGAAGTTCATCCATGCTGCACAAATCTAGGTAGGTGCAGGAATGCTATGTTGAAAAGAATCAATATATAACAGCCCGTTTAATCTTATGACTTACACCTCTATGTCAAGCCAAGACAGTATCATTTTCTCTTTCTGAGGACTTCATATGAATGAATTTATCCATTATAAAAAATGACTCTTTTATATGGTTGGAGCTATGGTTTGGATCTCAGAAACGTATGGAATTGTAAGCATTGTAATATAGCCAAATACAATCTAAAGCAGCCCCTAAATGGATAGGAGAGCCGGAGAACACCATTATGGCTATGCTGAAGCAAGCTACTCGTCGTAAGGCTTGAGTACTTCAAGGTTTACTCCATTGATGAGGCCTCCATAGTTCATGCTTGATTCTAAGGTGTCACCTGCAAGCCTTACTTACTCTTACAGTCATCTGATCAATCCCACGTGAGCCCTCTTCTCCACATCTCCATTAGATTTTCATATCTCCCTCCTTAACTGTGTATGTCTCAAGGTTTCTTATCCGAAACACCAGCTTTTAATATTTCTTCAAGGTGAACTTAACTCCAAACCTGTAGACTTAAACCCCACAGTCTCAAAGCTTGCCCCTATAATACTTTCGGCATTTTCAAAGCTTGAGGATGCCTTTCCTCTGCACACATGCTAGCTCCTGAAAAGTTGTAAGGTAAAGAGACTGAACTACACAAGCCCACTTCCTCTTCCACTCAGTCAATAAAAGGAATCATCTTGCATTCCCTGGGGAGAAGAGAACCCCAAGTATAACACAGGAAGAAATCATCCATACCCCAAAAATGTATTGTCTTGGGTTTTTGTTGTTGTTTGCTTAGTTTTATGCACTTCTTGCTTTCACATCTTTCTCTTTGCTTTCCTATCACTTAACACAGAAGTAACTATGGGGTAATATATTTCAACAATTGATACCAATAAACACAAGCTGTAATCATGCTTTTTAACTTTGAACACTGTTGATAAATGCAGCCATTCATTTGTTTTAGAATGTATTCGTTTATTGAAGTAGGTGCATGTGCAGGGTTAAACATGGTAGGAATTACTAAAAATTCAATATTTTATATTTGAGTAGGATGTATTTAGCAGGGAAAGTAAGATGTGAATATGGCTATAAAATACCACATTAAGTGATCGCAGAATAAGGTATTTAAAATAAACTGCAATGGGAGAGTCAAATAAAAAAGCAGGGGTTGCAATCCTAGTCTCTGATAAAACAGACTTTAAACCAACAAAGATCAAAAGAGACAAAGAAGGTCATTACATAATTGTAAAGGGATCAAAGAAACAAGAAGATCTAACGATCCTCAATATATATGCACCCAATACAGGAGCACCGAGATTCATAAAGCATGTCCTTAGAGACCAACAAAGAGACTTAGACTACCACACAATAATAGTGAGAAACTTTAACACCCCACTGTCAATATTAGACAGATCAACAAGACAAAAAATTGACAAGGATATCCAGGACATGAATTCAGCTCTGGACCAAAGAGACCTAATAAACATCTACAGAACTCTCCACCCCAAATCAACAGAATATACATTCTTCTCAGCACCACATTTCACTTATTCTAAAATTGACCACATAAGTGGAAGTAAAACACTCCTCAGCAAATGCAAAAGAATGGAAATCATAACAGTCTCTCAGACCACAGTGCAATCAAATTTGAACTCAGGATTAAGAAACTCACTCAAAACCACACAACTATATAGAAACTGAACAACCTGCTCCTGAATGACTACTAAGTAAATCACAAAATGAAAGCAGAAATAAAGATGTTCTTTGAAACCAATAAGCACAAAGATACAACGAATCTCTGGGACACACATAAAGCACTGTTTAGAGGGACATTTATAGCACTAAATACCCACAAGAGAAAGCAGGAAAGATCTAAAATTGACACCCTAACATCACAACTAAAAGAACTAGAGATGCAAGAATAAACAAATTCAAAAGCTAGCAGAAGACAAGAAATAACTAAGATCAGAGCAGAACTGAAGGAGATAGAGACACACACACACAAAAAACCCTTCAAAAAAATCAATGAATCCAGGAGGTGGTTTTTTGAAAAGATCAACAGAATAGACCTCTAGCCAGACTAATAAAGAGAGAAGAATCAAATAGATGCAATAAAAAATGAGAAAGGGGATATCACCACCGATCCCACAGTAATACAGACTACTACCACAGAATGCTATAAACACCTCAAAACAAATAAATTAGAAAATCTAGAAGAAATGGATAAATTGCTGAACACATACACCTTCCCAAGACTACACCAGGAAGAAGTCGAATACCTAAATAGACCAATAACAATTCTGAAATTGAGGCAATAATTAATAGCCTACCAACCTAAAAAAGTCCTGGACCAGACGGATATACAGCCAAATTCTACCAGAGGTACAAAGAGGAGCTGTACCATCCCTCCTCAAACTCTTCCAAACCATAGAAAAAGGGAATCCTCCCTAACTCATTTCATGAGGCCAGCATCATCCTGATAGCAAAACCTGGCAGAAACACAACAACAACAACAAAATTTTAGGCCAACATCCCTGATGAACATAGATTTGAAAATCCACATAAAATACTGGCAAACTGAATCCAGCAACACAACAAAAAGCTTATCCACCACAATCAAGACAGCTTCATCCCTGGGATGCAAGGCTGGTTCAACATACACAAATCAATAAAAGTAATCCATCACATAAACAGAACCAATCATAAAAACCACGAATATCTCAATAGATGCAGAAAAGACCTTTAGGAAAATTCAACACCCCTTCATGCTAAAAACTGTCAGTAAACTAGGTATTGATGGAATGTATCTCAAAATATGAGCTATTTATGACAAACCCACAGCCAATATCATACTGAATGGGCAAAAACTAGAAGCATTCCCTTTGATAACTGGCACAAGACAGGGCTGTTCTCTCTCACCACTCCTATTCAATATAGAGTTGGAAGTTCTGGCCAGGGCAATCAGGCAGGAGAAAGAAATAAAGGGTATTCAATTAGGAAAAGAGGAAGTCAAATTGTCCCTGTTTGCAGATGTCATGATTGTATATTTAGAAAACCCCATCATCTCAACCCAAAATCTCCTTAAGCTGATAAGCAACTCCAGCCAAGTCTCAGGATACAAAATCAATGTGCAAACATCACAAGCATTCTTATACACCAATAACAGACAAGCAGAAAGCCAAATCATGAGTCAACTCCCATTCACAAGTGCTACAAAGAGAATGAAATACCTAGGTTTAAAACGTAAAAGGGATGTGAAGCACCTCTTCGAGGAGAACTACAAGCCCCTGCTCAAGGAAATAAGAGAGGACACAAACAAATGGAAAAACATTCCATGCTCATGGATAAGAAGAATCATTATTGTGAAAATGGCCATACTGCCCAAAGTAATTTATAGATTCAATGCTATCCCCATCAAGCTGCCATTGATATTCTTCACAGAATTGGAAAAAGCGACTTTAAACTTTTTATGGAACCAAAAAAGCCTGCATAGCCAAGACAATCCTAAGCAAAAAGAACAAAGCTGGAGGCATCATGCTGCCTGACTTCAAACTATAACACAAGGCTACAGGAACCAACACAGCATGGTACTGGTACCAAAACAGATATATAGACCAATGGAACAGAACAGTGGCCTCAGAAATAATGCCACACATCTACAACCATCTGAACTTCCACAAACCTGACAAAAACAAGCAATGGGGAAAGGATTCCCTATTTAATAAATGGTGTTGGGAAAAATGGCTAGCCATATGCAGAAAACTGAACCTGGATCCCTTCCTTACACCTTATACAAAAATTAACTCAAGATGGATTAAAGACTTAAACATAAGACCTAAAACCATAAAACCCTAAAAGAAAACTTAGGCAATGTCATTCTTGACATAGGCATGGGCAAAGACTTCATGACTAAAACACCAAAAGCAATGGCAACAAAAGCCAATATTGACAAATGGTATCCAATATTGACAAATGGGATCTAATTAAACTAAAGAGCTTCTGCAGAGCAAAAGAAACTATCATCAGAGTGAACAGGCAACCTGCAGAATGGGAGAAGATTTGTGCAATGTATCGATCTGACAAAGGGCTAATATTCAGAATCTAGAAAGAACTTAAACAAATTTACAAGAAAAAAACCCATTAAAAAGTGGGCAAAGGATATGAACAGACACTTCGCAGAAGAAGATATTTGATTATCTCAATAGATGCAGAAAAGGCCTTTGACAAAATTCAACAGCCCTTCATGCTAAAAACTCTGAATAAATTCGGTATTGATGGAATGTATCTCAAAATAATTAGAGCTATTTATGACAAACCCACAGCCAGTATCATACTGAATGGGCAAAAACTGGAAAAATTCCCTTTGAAAACTGGCACAGGACAGGGATGCCCTCTCTCACCACTCCTATTCAACATAGTGCTGGAAGTTCTGGCTAGGGAAATTAGGCAAGAGAAAGAAATAAAGGGTATTCAGTTAGGAAAAGAAGTCAAATTGTCCCTGTTTGCAGATGACATGATTGTATATTTTGAAAACCCCATCCTCAGCCCAAAATCTCCTTAAGCTGATAAGCAACTTCAGCAAAGTCTCAGAATGCAAAATTAATGTGCAAAAATCAGAAGCATTCTTACACACCAGTAACAGACAAACAGAGAGCCAAATCAGGAATGAACTTCCATTCACAATTGCTTCAAAGAGAATAAAATACCTAGGAATCCAACTTACAAGGGATGTAAAGGACCTCTTCAAGGAGAACTACAAACCACTGCTCAGTGAAATAAGAGGACACAAACAAATGGAAGAACATACCATGCTCATGGATAGGAAGAATCATATTGTGAAAATGGCCATAGTGCCCCAGGTAATTTACAGATGCAATGCCATCCCCATCAAGCTACCAATGACTTTCTTCACAGAATTGGAAAAAACTGCTTTAAAGGTCATATGGAATCAAAAAAGAGCCCACATTGCCAAGACAATCCTAAGCAAAAGAACAAAGCTGGAGGCATCAAGCTACCTGACTTCAAACTACACTACAAGGCCACAGTAACCAAAACAGCATGGTACTGGTACCAAAACAGAGATATAGACCAATGGAACAGAACAGAGTCCTCAGAAATAATCCCACACATCTACAGCCATCTGATCTTTGACAAACCTGAGATAAACAAGAAATGGGGAAAGGATTCCCTATTTAATAAATGGTGCTGGGAAAATTCACTAGCCATAAGTAGAAACCTGAAACTGGATCCTTTCCTTACTCCTTATATGAAAATTAATTCAAGATGGATTAGAGACTTAAATGTTAGACATAACACCATAAAAACCCTAGAAGAAAACCTAAGTAATACCATTCAGGACATAGGCATGGGCAAGGACTTCATGTCTAAAACACCAAAAGCAATGGCAGCAGAAGCCCAAATTGACATATGGGATCTAATTAAATTAAAGAGTTTCTGCACAGCAAAAGAAACTACCATCAGAGTGAACAGGCAACCTACAGAATGGGAGAAAATTTTTGCAATCTACTCATCTGACAAAGGGCTAATATCCAGAACCTACAAAGAACTCAAACAAATTTACAAGAAAAAAACAACCCCATCAAAAAGTGGGCAAAGGATATGAACAGACATTTCTCAAAAGAAGACATGTATACAGCCAACAGACACATGAAAAAATGCTCATCATCACTGGCCATCAGAGAAATGCAAATCAAAACCACAATGAGATACCATCTCACACCAGTTAGAATGGCAATCATTAAAAAGTCAGGAAACAACAGGTGCTGGAGAGGATGTGGAGAAATAGGAACACTTTTACACTGTTGGTGGGACTGTAAACTAGTTCAACCATTGTGGAAAACAGTATGGTGATTCCTCAAGGATCTAGAACTAGAAATACCATATGACCAGCCATCCCATTACTGGGTATATACCCAAAGGACTATAAATCATGCTGCTATAAAGACACATGCAAACGTATGTTTACTGTGGCACTGTTCACAATAGCAGAGACTTGGAATCAACCCAAATATCCATCAGTGATAGACCGGATTAAGAAAATGTGGCACATATACACCATGGAATACTATGCAGCCATAAAAAAGGATGAGTTTGTGTCCTTTGTAGGGACATGGATGCAGCTGGAAACCATCACTCTCAGCAAACTATTGCAAGAACAGAAAACCAAACACCGCATGTTCTCACTCATAGGTGGGAATTGAACAATGAGATCATTTGGACTCGGGAAGGGGAACATCACACACCGGGACCTATTATGAGGAGGGGGGAGGGATTGCATTGGGAGTTATACCTGATGTAAATGACGAGTTGATGGGTGCAGCACACCAACATGGCACAAGTATACATATGTAACAAACCTGCACGTTATGCACATGTACCCTACATCTTAAAGTATAATAATAATAATAAAAAGAAGATATTTATGCAGCCAACAAACACATGAGAAAACTCTTCATCATTGGTCATTAGAGAAATGCAAATCAAAACCACAATGAGACATCATCTCAGGCCAGTTAGAATGGTGATCATTAAAAAGTCAGGAAACAACAGATGTTGGAGAGGATGTGGAGAAATAGGAACACTTTTACACTGTTTGGACTGTAAACTAGTTTACCATATGTGAACACTTTTACACTGTTGGTGGGACTGTAAACTAGAAATATCATATGACCCAGCCATCCCACTACTGGGTATATACCCAAGGGATTATAAATCATGCTGCTATAAAGACACATGCACACGTATGTTTATTGTGGCACTATTCACAATAGCAGAGACTTGGCATCAACCCAAATATCCATCAATAACAGACTCGATAAAGAAAATGTGGCACATATACACTATGGAATACTGCACAGCCATAAAACGGATGAATTCATCTCCTTTGCAGGGATATGGATGATGCTGGAAACCATCATTCTCAGCAAACTAACACAAGAACAGAAAACCAAACACTGCATATTCTTATAAGTGGGAGTCGAACAGTGAGAACACATGGACACACGGAGGGGAACATCACATTTGGGTCCTCTCTGGCGTAGGGCGGGTAGGGAAGGGATAGCATTAGGACAAATACCTAATGTAGATGGTGGGTTGATGGGTGCAGCAAACCACCATGGCAGATGATTACCTATGTAACAAACCTGCATGTTCTGCACATGTACCCCAGAACTTAAAGTATAACTTAAAAAATCTTTTTGAAAAAAGGGCTTTTCTATTTTGGGGCATCAGGGAAAGGTATATGGAGGAGAAAAGAGATGAACTGGGCTTTGTTGGAGGGTGTATTTGTAACCTAGAGGGGAGAGATGTGTTCAAGGTGAAGAAAAAGCATCATGTAATTCATGCACTTTACAATTCCATGCCCTATACTAAATGGATGAACCAAATACAGGCCATAGCCTCATGGATCTTATTGTAAGTAGAAGAAACAAACAATGAATGAATACAAATGTAACATAACATTACAAATGGATTTTTACTATAGAGAAAAGTATACCTGTTAATAAGAGAAGAAAGTAGGGTGTTTAGAAAAGTTATTTCCAAGGCGGTGAACTTTGGGAGAATTGGATCAAATTTGTTTGCACCCAAATTAACCTAAAATATATATATGTATGATAATGAATTCTTTTTCTGGCTTAATTGTAGTGTGCGATACAGTCTTATAGTTCAGAAATTTATAATGCATGAAAAAAGTGGAAATCTCCCTCCCATCCATATTTCACAACCACTCAGTTAATATCTCCCCCCACTCACTAAGTCTCTGGAGAAAAGTATTTCAGTTTGAGGAAATAGTAAAAAATGCTGTGAGACCATAGTGTTTTTTGCCATTTTTGAGAAAATGAAAGAGCTGGAGCAAGAGGAAGAATTACAGGAAATGATGTTAGAGAGACAGATCAGATCATGTACATAGGGCCTTTGGGCCATGGAAAGACATCAGGATCCAATTGAAGTGTGGGGGATGACATCAGAGTGTTTTGAGAAGTGCAGCAAGATTTGATTTGCATTTCTTAAAAGTTCACTCTAGGAATGTGTAAAATCAATGATAGGAGGACAAAAATGGGCCACCGTGAGGTCAGGTAGGAGACTATTACAGGAATCCTAGTACAAAACAAATGGAACTTAGATGAGGGAGGGCAAAGATAGAGAAAGCAGAATATTCTCTCCTACTCCTGTCAATTTAGGGATACCCTTCAGGCAATCATTAGCTATATAACAATGGAAACAAGAAACAGCTGGACAGAGTTGTCTCTTTGTCAAATTCAAGATCTGGTTTTTTTGGTGGTTGTTTTTTCTAGAACTTTCTCCATGCATGTCAGAGCCATACGATCACTGTCCCTCAAAGTGGTGAGTCCATGATTTAGAATAAAGCATTTTTAGCAAAGAGATATTGAACGTAGGTAATATGTTTCATGGAGACTTCAAATCTAATTACAGAAAATACTTATATATTGTTCATCATGCTGATTAGCTACCGTATTAGTTCGTTTTTACATTGCTGACAAAGACATACCCGAGAGTGGGTAATTTATAAAGAAAAAGATGTTTAATGTATTAACACTTCCACGAGGCTGGGGAGGCCTCACAATCAGGGCAGAAGGCAAAAGGCACATCTTACATGGTGGCAGGCAAGAGAGAATGAGAGAACCAAGTGAAAGGGGTTTCCCCTTATAAAACCATCAGATCTTGTCAGACTTGTTCACTACCCTGAGAACAGTATGGGGGAAACTGCCCCCATGATTTGATTATTTCCCACTGGATCCCTCCCACAATACATGGGAGTTATGGGAGTTACAATTCAAGATGAGGTTTGGGCGGGGACACAGCCAAACCATATCAGCTACTTAGTATATCTTTTGGATTAAGAGTCCACACACTTTTATGAGTATTAAAAAATATCGTGAAAATGGCCATACTCCCCAAAGTAATTTATAGATTCAGGGCTATTCCTATCAAGCTACCATTGACATTCTTCACCGAATTGTAAAAAGCTACTTTAAATTTCATGTGGAACCAAAAAAGAGCCCACATAATGAAGACAATCCTAAGCAAAAAGAACAAAGCTGGAGGCATCATGCTACCTGACTTCAAACTATAATACAAGGCTACAGGAACCAAAACAGCATGGTACTGGTACCAAAACTGATCTATAGACCAATTGAACAGAACAGAGGTCTCATAAATAACACCACACATCTACAACCATACAACCACCTTATCTTTGATAAACCTGACAAAAACAAGCAGTGGGAAAAGGATTCCCTATTTAATCAATGGTGTTGGGAAAACTGCCTAGCCATATGGAGAAAGCTGATCCTGGATCCCTCCCTTATACCTTATACAAAAATTAACTCAAGATGGATTAAAGACTTAAATGTAAGACCTAAAACCGTAAAAACCCTAGAAGAAAACTTAGTCAATATCATTCGGTACATAAGCATGGGCAGAGACTTTATAACTAACACACCAAAAGCAATGGCAACAAAAGCCAAAATAGACAAATGGGATCTAATTAAACTAAAAACCTTCTGCACAGCAAAAGAAACTGTCATCAGAGTGAACAGGCAACCTACAGAATGGGAGAAAATTTTTTCATTCTACCCATCTGACAAAGTGCTAATATCCAGAACCTACGAAGAACTTAAACAAATTTACAGGAAAAAGCAAACAACTGCATCAAAAAGTGAGCGAAGAATATGAACAGACACGTCTCAAAAGAAGGTATTTATGCAGCCAACAGACACATGCAAAAATGCTCTCCATCACTGGTCATTAGAGAAACGCAAATCAAAACCACAATGAGATACCATCTGAGGCAAGTTAGAATGGCAGTCATTCAAAAGTCAGGAAACAACAGATGCCAGGGAGGATGTGGAGAAATAGGAATGCTTTTACACTGTTGGTGGGAGTGTAAATTGGTTAAACCACTCCAGAAGTCAGTGTAGGGATTCCTCAAGGATCTAGAACTAGAAGTACCATTTGCCCCAGCAATCCCATTACTGGGTATATACCCAAAGGATTATAAATCATTCTACTATTAAGACACATGCACATGTAAGTTTATTGTGGCACTATTCACAATAGCAGGGACTTGGAACCAACCCAAATGTCCATCAGTGATAGACTAGATAAAGAAAATGTAGCATATATATACCATGGAATACTATGCAGTCATAAAAAAGGAAGAGTTCATGTCCTTTGCAGGAACATAGATGAAGCTGGAAACCATCATTCTCAGCAAACTGACACAAGAACGGAAAACCAAACACCGCATGTTCTCACTCGTAAGTGGGAGTTGAACAATGAGAACACATGGACACAGGGAGGGGAACATCACACACCAGGGCCTGTCAGGGGGTGGGGGGCTAGGGAAGGGATAGCATTAGGAGAAATACCTAATGTAGATGACAGGTTGATGGGTGCAGCAAACCACCATGGCACGTGTGTACCTATGTAAGAACCTGCACGTTCTGCATAGGTACCCCAGAACTTAAAGTTTTCAAAAAAAAATGATATAAATGGGAATATAGTCCAATAAAATAAACTGAGGTTTTTAAAAATTAATTGCCCCCTGTTCAGTACTGTCATCTCCACTGACATCCTTATTTCTTTGCATATTCTGTACACCAGGCATGGTTAAGAAATTAAATTGAGAGACTCTGTTAAAATCATTAATTTTCTGTGGTGTTTAAGTAACTGGGTTGACCCCTTAAGCTTATTGTATGATATTGCTTTTTCAGATTGAAGGCTTTCTGTCAGAATGCACTGTCTCCCAAAGGAGAAGATAGCTGCAGATCTTTCGGGCTACACTGTAGGAATGTAATTTGATTGTTCCACAAAGCATAGCAGCTAAACCATAGAACTGTTTGTTGTGTCGACTTCCTTGTTAGACCATGTTGAGGAGGAATGTAGATTACTCGATGCTCTGAGGAATTTAGATTTCTAAAATGAATTAAAATGCAGTTTCTTTTTTCCCATAGATATTTTTAAATGCAGAGACAATCAGGCTGGGAAATCTACCAACTGGCTCCTTCTCATCTTCTTCACCCAGCTCCTCAAGTTCTCGGCAGACAGTGTATGAACTCTGCGTCTGCCCCAGTGGTAAACTGTACCTTTCTCCAGCAGGAGTAGGTTCCACTTGTCAGTCCAGTAGCAGCATCTGCTTGTGGAGCTGAAGTGACTGATTTCTCCTCACACCAGAATAGCCTTTTGTTCCTGTCCGTCTGCTTCACAGTTCTGCTCGGTTTCCCTTGTGATCAGTCCAGAGCTTCTTTGAATTGTCCACAGAGCTGCTTCCAGTGTGAGCAGGGATTCGCCACCACCTTCTCTTGTGATTTACTGTACTGCTCAACGCAGAAGGTGTGATTGACACAGCAGTGGAAAAAGCGTCGTCAGCAGGAAAACTGGATCAAGACTTTTGCTCAAAAGGGAGAATAACATAGGTGCCTTTGCTATGCGAAGTGAAGCACACAGTTTTAGATTTTTGCAGGAACTGGATATGAACTGCACATATACACGTTACATAAATGAAATTCCCAGTATCCAATGGCAAGATGAAATGGTTAACCCTGTAAGAAAACTTATTCTACAGTCTGAAAGCACAATTTTCCATTCATCTTTTTGGATGTAAACTTTTATCCCCAACTTTTAAAATTTTAAAGCATTATGTAATGTTTGCTTTACTAAAAATTAAATTCAATATATGGTTTTTAACAAAACAGAACAAAACAAAACAATACAGAATCTCTCCCTGAGTTTTTTGTTTCTTTAATTTCAGTGTGTTGTTACTCTTTGTCTACTAAGTCTAGAATTTTGTACATTAGGTAATTTTGAAAGCACTCAGCAATATATTCTTTACAGTATTAACAAAATGCCATTATAATGTCATTTGTCAGATCTGGATGGCCTTATATAGTATTTACATGGCTACTGCATGTGACGTATTTGCTTTTAACAAAATATCTAATTTACTGCAATATAAGATAGGTTTAAGAAGGACATATTGATGGTATTAAATCCATAGATCATTTTTTAAAAACTCACATGCTATCCTTGCTATCCTTTACACCTAGGTTTTAATAGTGTAATTTTTGTTTGCTCCACTCACTTTACACTTGATTCTGACTGCTAAAATTCAGACACCCTCTAAATTAATAATACTAATGTGATGCATAATGCTGAGAATAAATTCACTTTCCATTGGGGTATCATCTTCAGAATTATTCTCCATTTTTTTTTTTACTGGAGGTTAGGATTTAAAGAAGTTAGAAGTTAACTTAAAATTTCTTGACTAAACAGTAAAAATGACAAATGCTAATAAACACTGAAAATGTGTTTACTTCACTAGATTCATATTTTAGGGAATTTACTCCCATTTCTATTCAACTGTTAACATGTATTTACTTTTATTAGATTCTTAAACTACACTGACCTCAACAATTCTAGTTCTTTTCATTTTCCAATGCTTATTTTTGTATGTGACGTCTTAGTAAACAACTCCAGAATATCGAAGATTCATTTATCACAACACCCCTTAACTCAAATTCTTGAAACTTACAGAGTCAAAGAATGTAAAACTGTATTAAATATTTCCTATTTATTATGGGAAGATGACTTAATTACTATAAGGTAAGTCCTGAATTTTCACATGTCAATCAACTTTTTTTCTGCCGCATGCACACTATCAACAGTTGTGCTTCCTTTTGGGGATTAACGGCTGTAGAATCTTTGGAGTTCAGGTCTCTACAGCTCAGAGTGAACTGGGAGATTAGAACTTGTTGCAAAAGATGTGGTTAGTGAAAGTAGAAATATTGGCAATGCAAGAAGAAAAGTGAAACATTTGACCAGAATTATCTTGTTTCCATAACCTAGCATATCAAATAACTGAAAAAGCTCATGTCCACTGTACTCAGCAGAAGGGTTCAAAGGCTAATTTACTTTTATTATTTTTAAAATAAAATGTGGCTTATATTTGGGTGTTAATATATAACTTTTAAAATCAATATTGAAGTAAGAATTATGATATACAATTGCTTACAAAGTTATCTGATAACACAAGAGTTTATATTAAAATAAGAGAATTTAAGAAATCTCACATTGGTCTTTGCAAAATAAAGTATAATACAAGAAATGTTGAGAAATTATGTGTGCTAATCACTATATTATGGACTTTTAAGGAAAACATTATGTAGTAATTTCAGACATATTCAAGTTCTAATCATCCTTCTATTAAAATCATTAGAAACTTTCTAAGTCAAATGGGAATAATTCTTTTGAGTAGGAACTGGCCCTGTTTCTAATCTCAGCTGTCTTCTAATCAATTGAGCTGTTTTAGGCAGTTTGAGAATCTCTCCAGGCTTCAGTTTACTCAACTTTACAGCAAAAGTATTGAATAAAATAGTCTCTTGGGGTTCCTTTCTATTCCGACATGTTCTAATTTCAAGTACAAATATTACAGAGGGCAAAAGAGAAAATTGAAAATTTAAATTCTATGTCATAAGAGGAGAAAAGATGAAAAAAATGTAAAAATCAATTCCAGTGAGGGGCTGTCACATTTTTAATTCAAATGTATTCTCAGAAGTATAGACACAATTCAAAAGTAACTTACAAGCTTGAGAGCTTTAGACTGTATCCAGATGATATAACAAATCTATTCAGTACAGTAGACAAAATAGTGATAGCGATGGTTTTCCTATTCAACACCAAGTAATTGCTTTAAGTTGTTTGACTAGCTGTTTCAGATTTCTGAACCTAAGAGAAGATCTCTGCCTCAGAGAGATCAAGCCTATGGTGAAGGCTTAGAAGAATGGCCCCAAATGTCCTCGTTTTCCTCATTCAAACACAAAAAAGCATTAAAAAAAAATACAGTGGCCCCTTAATTGCACACTACCCAAACAGATTGTTTTCCCAGTACCATCTTTATGTTACAATATGAAAAAATATAATGCACTTTACTTACTTATATGATATAAATTTCATCTTCCCCAAATGACACTGAGAAAAATGAATCCTTTATAGTGTACTACATGGATGTGACTAAGCTTATTACCCATATCTTAATAACTTCATACTCAGTGTAGTCTAGGAAGGAACAAAGGGAGGAAGAAAAAGAGGCTGGTAGTACTGCTAGCATTTAAGTTATTTGCCGGGAATGGATAAACCGAGATGTATTTGAATTCAGGTTTGGGGGATCAAAAGGAAAGATGCAAAGAAGACACATTATTCTTTTCTTTTTCAGAAGATTTCAATTAAAAACTTCAAAAAAACAGCAAGAGCAACAAAAACTTCCAAATTCCCTACTTCTCTCGTTCAACATTTCCAAAATTTCTATCTGGTACTTATTAGTCATACACACACATACACACATATATATGTCTAAAATATATGTATTGTGAATGATATGCTTTATAATTTGTCATAATTATCTAAGAGTTTAAGACAATTATACACTTCAAATTTTACTGCAACTTGGGAATCTTAGATTACAGTACTTCAAATCTAGGAAAATGGACCCAGCAAATCCAGTTCTAGTTCTGCCCCTGGCTAGTCATGTGAACTTACCTACTTAAGACACATATTTAATTACGTTGGTCAAAGTTCAATTATCTGTGAGAGGGATATATCAAACTAGACATTTCCTTTAGTCACATTCATTTTTAAATTTTTCTGATTCATTTAAGGAAGTACTCATAAATCTTAGGTTAAGTAGCCATATCTGAACTAGCATTTGTGATCTCCTTAGGCACCTTAAAAAGTTACTTATAAATGTTGAAATGCAAATCTTTTTGGCATGCTACTTCCTCTGCTCTTTTTTATACTCCCTTTTATACTCTGACCATTTGAACATTAAGGTTCCTTTGGAAAAGTCATGCTTGGTTAACAGGATTCAGTAATATGGTTGACGTTCTAAAGGAAAATAAAGCATTTGGGTCTTACTCAAAGTGACTGTTTAGGAAATAGAAATATTAACCAAATACAAACATTCTGTTGATTTGTTATTACCTCTATAAAGCTAAAAAGCAGTGATCTTTTGAAGAAATGATAATGTGATCACAGAGGTTAACTGCTGAACTGTTTATAACGTTTTATTCCATTCAAAATTTCTGCATATTCTATCTGAATGACTCAATCGGAGAATGCTTCATTTTACAAAAATAGCATTTGATACAATAAAACTTCTAATAAATTGTTTCACTGCAAACATGGTATCTCTGTATGAGGCAGCAATAGCCTGGAGAGTGTCGAAGGCATAGGAGTGTTATATTTCATAGCAGATAATGTCAATATAATAATGTCAAATTATTAAAATCATTGAAAGTATTTAATGGCCAAATTTTCTATAAAAACCATCAAAGCCAAATTCATATTTGAGTTTTATATGATGGAGGTCTTGTCACCTAATTCTTCAAGTAGCTGTGGTCTAATAAGAATTGTTCATGTGATCATATTTAATGACATATGGAGAAATTATTTGCTGTATGTACTGGTGTATATTACAGTAATGAATACTGCAAAATATCATTATCACGAAGTAAAGGAAAATTGCATTTGTATTCATTTTAAATCATAAACTAATCGATAACTTAATTGAACACTATTGTTAGTGTTGTTTTATACTGCAATTTATTAGTTGTTTAAATGTCAAAGACCAAAGAATGGGATTTCTACTGTATTTAGCTCGAAAACACTGCTGCTCCTACTAATATATTCAAATGAATAGGGGGGCTTGTAATTATAAGGTAGTTAACATCCTTCTTGGAGGATTCTAAGCTGTAGAAATTAAGGAATGCTTTTGTTTCAGAAGGGAAACATCATTAGTGTGGTCCACTTTTCTTTTATACATGCATAACAAACTCCTTAGTATTCATAAAACCTATACACAAAGACCGTATCCCAAAATGGGCCCAGCATGGATCTACTCAGCTGAATTTAAACTTTCACTACTTGCTGAACATTATTTGGAGAATAAAATTAATTTGAAATACTTGTAGATCCAGAGGGCTATTTTTTAATTGTTAACTGAGGTGGCTCTGCATTTTGAGAAAGCCAATGAAAACCATTAAAGGAAATGAGGTATAATGAACTGTAGTTCTTTTTTGTCTTTTTCAGTCTTAATATCTCACTTGTTTGAATATTTATAAATAAAAGCCAAACAGGGTTAAAGATAGACAAGGACATTCGTTAACAATGGAGATGTGTAATTTGGAGTTTGAGTGTCTCGTTATTTATACAATTCTTTAAATCAGGTCCACTATTCATTTATTTTGTTTTGTACTTTCATGTAAATGTTTTCTTGTATATATAGATATATGAAAAATGGAACTATTTTCTTACACATACTATGCAACATGTTTGTAAAATTGCAATATTACCAAAATTACAAAAGCTGTGCTTTTGTACTCTATCTTGCTTTATGTAAAAATCACTTTTTCTATTTAAACGGACTGTCTGTCCTATAAACTGTAGATAACATATCTATTCAAAAATCAGTCTATTGTATCTTTTGTTTAGATTGAACTTAATTGGGGTATATTTTGGGGGAGAGAAAAATGCAGCAAAGTTTTGGCAGTTGGAAACCTTTTTTTCTCTGACATGAGACCTTTTGAAGCATGCAATGAGCTCATATAATTTAAGATCTCTCCTGTGATTCTTGTAATTTGTCCTAATTTTGGTGCTACTATGTAAACATGATTAAACGTGATAGTCAAAACAAAGAGGATAAAAACTTACATGCTATCATTTCATTTATTTTATTGAGTTTTGAAAAATAGTTCAAAGAGGGGTATGAGTATTAGTGAGTAGAGACATTTTCAATTCTGTGTTTTAAAGATCTATTATATTAAGATGTATGTTTTAAAAATATTAAGCTTAATCCATATATTTATACTGGATATAATGCCTCTCTTATGAAAACCTGGGCGTATTGTCCCTTTTAAATACATGACCAATAAAACTGAAGAATTGTTCACGATAAAATCACCAGTTTATCAAACGATTAGCTAATAGTTTATTCATTCTAGAGTCACTCTGATTTGATTTTTTGGGATAGGATCAAAAAAACTACTATGTGCACAAACTTACACCCCTACATATACATAATCAAATTACCCACAAAAAGAGACATATACGCAATGGCGAATATAATACAATATATATCTAATAATATAAACACATGCTAATCATTACTTATCTGGTGTATTTCTTCGTTCCCTTGTTATAGTCACTATCTCTCAATCCAGGAGGACTTGAGGCAATGGTATGGACTTTGTTAGCTTTTAGCAATACATCCAGTCCAACATTGTACATACATTGAAAGCGACATTGTGCCACATTGCTTCCAAAACAAAAACAAAAACAATATTCACAGGTAGCTTTTTCCCCCCAAAGAGTCACTATGAGCTTTCATTCTTTGCTGTTGAAGTATCTCTACACACTGTTCCAGATATTAGTTACAAACAACAACAGAACCATTTACCTTCCTCATGAAGACTTCGAAATGTTAAATCTAAACAGAACACAAATGATTGCTTTCAGCTCAGGGAAGCATATCTATTCTATGACTTTATTTAATTTCCAAGAAAGTTTTGGATGGTTTGGATAAGTGTGTAACCAAATACTTGAATATTTATCTCCAGCAGATTCTTAGGCCATTTACCAACCGTAGTAATGCCTGAATTTGATAATCTCTTTTCTCTTAATAGTGGGGCAAATAAGGAAAAAGCAGTTTTCTTTTCTCTACCCACACTCAACACCATGATCAGATGTATAGTTTTCCCCCACAATAACCAATACTCCTGTGCCAGCTGCATGTCCTACTATTTAATTTCAATGCCCACTGAAATTAGCACTGATGCCATAGGTTAAGGGCTCAGTCCCACAGATTTCCCCCTTTTGCAGACCCCAGTCACAAGTAACAGGACCCCAGGTTACCCACAATTTCTGTCCGAATGGGCTACAAATCCCATGACCCTTCTTAGGTTTGATAATTTGCTAGATGGACTCACAGAACTGGGGAAAACGGCTTATTTCCTACTGCTGATTTATTACAACGAGTATTTTGAAGGGTACAAATGAACAGCCAGATGAAAAGGCAGGTAGGCTGGAGTTTACAAGGGTCCAGAGGGCAGGGAGTTGGGGCTTGTCACTCTCACAGCACAGGGATGTGTTCATCAACCCAGGAGCTCTGAACCTCACAGTTCTGGAATTTTTATGGAGTCTGCATCACGTAGGAATGATTAATTATATACTCCAACCCCCCAACCCCACCTCCTGCTAGAAATTGGAAAGTGAGGCTGTCAGTCCCAAGCTTCTAGTCATGGCTTGGTCTTCCTGGTGACCAGCTTCCTTCCAGGATCCCACAAAGAGGCACCTCATTTGAACAAAAGACACTACTATCACTCAGGAAATTACCAAGGTCTTAGGAGTTCTGTGTCAGGAACTGGCTTAAAGACCAAATATGAAAATGAAAATTTCTCCTACGACCCCTACTTATAGGGACAGGGACTGATATATACATTCTTATTATTTCACATGGGACTATGGAGAACGAAGGTTGGGAATGGGTATTCAGCCAGGTAATCCAATGCAATATTATATTGATGTTTTCATCAACTGGTGTATCACTAAAATAGTATCACCATGATTGGTGTATCACTAAAATAACTGATCCAGAAAATAGCGCCTGTGTGAATTTTAAATGTTCCTGTAACTTCTTCTAATTACTAGGTAGAAGCTTATCTTCTTCGGGCAGGTCACATGACAAAATTTGAAGCGAAGGTATTTTTTCACATTTCTCTTTCCCTCTTAGTAAGAATTATTACTTGCCATGAAAGCACGTTTTATGGTAATGGAGCAATATTCATTTTATAGTACTCACTAATTTTTTTAGTTAACATATTGAGCTAATAAAATTATTCTAACTAAAAAAGGTATCACTTGATTTATTTAAAATACAAATTGAACCCCTAGTTTTTTCATCACTCCAAGAAACACCACTGATACAAAAAAGAGAAAGGCTATGTCAGAAAAAAAAATATTTAAGTGCAGCTTATAAATATATACTAAACATTTTCTCATAAACATGCCCAAATCACTAATTGTTTTAAGTGGTGCATACAAACCATGAAGATAAAATGAGTAAACTGGGTTGGTCCAAAAATAATGCTTAGTATATTTTATAAGCTACAACTACATATTACATCAAATTAGTTTTGCAGATATTTTTAGTAGATCTAGCCATATTTTCTAAGTTATTTATTTTCTCTATACAGCTGTTTCCAGAAGGATATGTTTTCTTACAATATGGAGTAAGACAGAAATATTAAAGAAAAACAATAGAGGAGAAAGAAGTAACAAAAAGGTTAAACAATATGACTAGTGTGTTGAATATTACATGTATGTTTAAGTTTCCTATAAGTCAAAGATTTAAGGGGAAATGGTATAGATATATCGTTCTCAACATTTGAGAACATATACACCATATATTCATAACATATAAAATGTTTCCTTATGTTAAATCTAAAAGTCATTCTTGTCAAATTATTTATTCAAGGATGAAGAAAACACAATGTGTTAATTTTATTAAAATTTTAACATTATTAAAATTAATTTTATTAAAATTATTAGATTCATTAACAATTTTATTGTTTTTATCTATTTACTTAACAGTTACAGAAGATATTACGGGATTGTTTAGAGCATTGTAAAGCATGAAAACCTCAAATGATTGATAATTATGAATCCTTAAAATATGCATAAAATACCAAGATGCGTAAAACATCAAAATAGAGTGGATCCAAAGCATTTGTGAACTAGCCGGATATTTTTCCAAAAATGCATCTACTTCCTCTTGTTATACAATTTTTTGTGCATTATATAATAGTGTCAATAGATGAGTTGATCGTGCAATGTAAGAGAATAACAATTTGAAAAGTATTGCCGATAAAAAGTCTTGGTAAAACTCTATACTATTTAAATTTTAAGAAAATGATAAACCCAGTACTTTCCTACTGTTTACAATTTGCTACAAGATTCTGAATTCACTGGACACCACAACTAAGGCCTTTGAGACATCATAAAGAAAGTCACCTATTACCTTTCAAAATTATTTAAGGAAATATAAAGTCAAAGAAAGACATAGCTAAAATTCTAGAAATACATAATACTTTGTTTCATTGGGTCAACTGAATTACTAAATTAGATTTTATAGATCATCTTGAATTTATAGCTGATTCAATGACATTCCATTAAGTTTTGAATGCACAGCACAGAAAATGAAGTCAATAATTAAAAGTAGGCTGAAAGTCTGGAAAAATAAATAAGTTATTACCTCAAACCAAAAGTCTAATAGACAAAAATTCATAAATAAGAACTGAAACTTCTAATTAAAAAATTAAAAGAATATACATTTCCTTTTACATTTCATCGTTTGAAATCTGTATTTATTTTGTAATGACTCGTTATTTATCTTGAAGAAATAAAAATCCCGTAAGTAAAATGAATTTGATTTTTTTCAAAAGGAGGATCAGTAGATTTGAAGTAAAAAAAAATCAGATTTCAAGTCCTGTGTTTCATTTTAGATATTATTCAATAACCTATATACACCTAATCTAAGTGAGAGGTTTAGACAAGATGTGATTGTACATGGATTTCACTTGGCATGCTAACTCTGATCAATTGAAACGGGCTATCAAAATGGAACCCTGGATATTGAGAATGGTTTAGGAGTAAGTTTAAGCTCTCCAGGAAAGTGGCGTGATCATTCGTAGTGTCAAAGTTCTGGAGTGATCGACTAACGGTAGCACATCTATTCTATTTTTGCAGTCAGATGATCTCAAGGTCTTTCAACTCAACACTGGGCCTGTTTCCTGATGGTAAAATAAAGGGATTGAATGCCAAACACTTTTTAGATGCATCAATGTTACTTTAGTAAACTTTACAATTTTAATGTATTTAATCCTGTGCTATCGTATTTTTTTTTACTCTTATATAGAAGTATAACATATGGAGCTATGTACTGAAATGAAAGGAATAAGGAAGGTAGCACCTGAGGTGGCAAGTTGTCAAGCATTTGACAAATTATGGTCCATTATGTAATTCAAAGTACACAATGGAATTACCTGGGTTATGCAAGTTGTCTGAGTTCTGGATAACAACTTTCCTTGGTAGTATGCTGCTCAAAGATAAAAGTAAATGAACTAACACAGATTAAGCATATATTGTTTATTGTATAATGAATTAAGATAATTTGTTACTTTTAAAATTATAATCTCAATAATTTTTGGATTAAGTTCAACTAATCCAAGTTTTATAGATAAGAAAGCTGTGTTTCAGAGAAATTAAGTAATCTCTCTATTACTTTTTTTACATTTTAGTTAATTCATCTGCTCATGAATTTAATAACTAGTAACAAGCACCTCCATATATCAGGCATTGTGCTAGGTGCTGCTGAACAAACTGGTCAATCAAAGAAGGATAGGCAAGGTCAAACGCTCCTGGAACTTTTGGGCAGTGGGAGAAATGGAAACCACAAATATCACAAAAATAAACAAGATAATGTCATGATGTGGAAAATTCTATAAAGAAAATAAGCAATGGCACGGTGACAGGCTGAGTCTCATTTATTGTAAGTGTGTTAAAAATAAGAACTTTATCATTTCTAATTATAAAGGCCTTCTGTAGTAGGATATGTGCCTCTCCAAACATTTGAATACCAGGGTGTCAATTAGGAAAATAGAGTTGAGTGACTAAGATATTATACTAGTTTTCAAATGGATAAAAGAATTCTGTAACTAGAGAAATAAAAAGCAAGAATAAACTTTTACTGTAATTTTTAAATCTACAGCTGAATTCTAAATCACGAACTGGTATTACATTTTCAGTGCTTCACATGTAAGATACTATCTCATGGTATTGGACAAATTCTATTTTAACACAGACCATCATTCCTGTTGACTTTACCTACTGGTGGCATGAGAAAACTAGGCTAGTTTGAGTGTGAGGATGATCCATGATCCATTTGTAAGTATCTCCTTCTTTTTTTTTTTTTTTTCCCACTTTGGAATGCCCACACATTCCAAAAATCTCAAAAGGGGACTCTAATGATGGGAAATGTGAACCTTCATGTCCTATGTAATAAGAATGTGTGCTCACTGTGTAATCACATTCTACTGGGGGCCATATTTCATCTGGATTCTGTTTTTATAAAATGCTTGAAGCTCTCAGTGTGGCTCATATCACGTCTAAAGATTTATTTTGGAGGTTCTTTTTCTCTTCATGTGAGGTGTGGTAGAATGAGTTAGCTATAAAATTAATCTGAGTATTACCACAAAATATACCCCAAGCTAACACAGTTTTGCGCTCTCTCTCTCTCTCCATCTCCCTCTCTCTTGTGCACTCTCTCTCTCTCCCCATCCTTCCCTCTCTCCTTCCCTCAGACAAATCTGTTGAGTCAGATGTTCCCATATCATTGTGGAATATTTTATTTGTAGTCTTCCTTACGGTTTGGCATGATTCTTTCTATCCCTGAAATGTTATAATGATTAAATGATAAATTACTTGTATTTTGAATTACTGTGAAGGCATTTAAAACTATTTATCAATAAACACATTAAATTATAAACCTAAATTATGGTCAAAAATCCCTAAGAGGAGGTAGAATCATATAAATGAGACAGAAGTAGGGTAAATTATTCTTTTAACATTGGGTATCCTAATGTTTTATACCAATTAGGGTGCCTCAGGGTATAGTTTGATAAATCTTCATGGCCAACCATATTGATTAGCCTAAAAACATTTTGCATTTAGAAGCCCAAATATTCAACTTTGACACTATTCAATACGTTATACAGAGAAGTTTGGATCAGGTGACTTTTCAACTAGGAAATTTCAAATTTTATATTTCAGAGTAATACAGGCCAGATCATTTTCCTGAATCCAGCTTGTGATGTGTTCATGCTTATCTCATCATAGGCACCATGCAAAATGAATGGTAAGAAGTAATTAGAACAATTAAAGCACAGAAAAACAATGGAAACAGAGATCCAGTATCTAATACTAGCAAATTAAAAGAAACTGCTTTTTGCATTACATTAACTCTGTGGTTTCCAAAGCTGAATCAGTTCAGTTTGGTGCTATACCTATTATCAGTGGTGACACTAAAATAGATCCCAAGCCTCTGCAGTATGAGACTCACCAACACTGCCCACATTGTTTGTTTGTTTGTTTGTTTTTAATGACATACCGTATTTTTGCCATCCCCTAAACAGGTATAAGCAAATTAATACAAATTTCATCTGGACTTCTAAAAAAAACCGCATTCTTCTAAGAAATAGTATTTAAGTGTTATTTAATAATTTGCTTTAACTAAGGTAAAGTGACTTTGTTAATTCTGGGCCAAGAGAGTGGCCTGCCCAAATTCAGATCATAATCACAAAGGTTAAAAAATACTTATTATATAGAAGACCAGTGAGGAAAAAAGTAATTGAACTTAATCTGCTTGAACTTTATCTTTCTCATTGTTTTTGTTTTGTGTTATTTATAATCAAAATTTTAATCCACATTCAGCAAAAGTTTATATACGATTCTGCTCTATTTTTGTCTCCTGTGAGTTGAAGTAATATTGATCTAGTTGGGTTAATTTGACAATGTGATTAAGTGCAAAAGCTGTTAACTTTAAAAGACTACATGCAAAAAAAGGTTAGAGCAATGTTTGAACTTGATGATGATCTTTTTTAAATGTATAGTTCTTTCTTACATAGTTTATTCATATATTCTGAAATTCAGATGCTACAAGAAAATGTAAAAAATGGCATTTTATCTGCAACACTGTGTTAAGTTCTTCTGCTATAATTGAGAAATATACTTAACATATGTGTGTAAAGGCAAAATTTATTTGAATTACTAGAAAATGGTTTTCTTTTTGTCCAGCAGTGACACTAGGTTCTGTAAAGATGTGCAAATAATAACCCAAGGAAATTCCAAATGTTTATTTGCCTTAGAACAATGGTCAGTCTTTGTTCATAAAACAGAGTATTCAAAAATATGATATATATAGTTTATATAATTACATATATTTTGAAAATTAAAGGAAATGGATAAGCAAAAAGTAGTCAAAAACTGAAGGCAATTATTCTCATACAAATGCAGAATTTATGTTAAACTCAAAGCCATTATTTGCAAATATGGTCCCCTCCATGATGGCTTTAACAATTGAAATATATATGTAATACACAAATAATAGGCAGATGATATCCTTCAAGTGATACAATTCCTGCCAGTCTGCCTTCTCAGTCCATGATTTGTAGATTAGTCTTTTTTCATCATCTTAGAAAAGAAAAAATATCTCAAAAATCAACAAACAGAAGGTAAATTACTTGGCTGAAAATATCAATTGTTCATTGAATAAGTTAGCATCTTTCTGAATCTTATGTTCTGGAGGTGTGTTTAAGCTATAATAATTTGGTACCTGAAAGTTTACCTTTAATCGTTTTAACATCTCTTTAAATATATTTATCAACTAAGTTAAGATATAATCAGAATACTTTATTCAGGAAGTCAAAATAGACTATTTTAAGAAAATCGTCTTAAGCTAAAACACCCAAATTTCCTAATTCCAAAGACTAACAATGGTAACAAAATAAGATTGCTTTGTAAGATAAAAGGTTAAATTTTCTTAGTGTAAAATAGTCAACAGGAGGAATTTTAAGTAGAACTTCTTTAGCAATTGCTTTTGTATAGAAAATTTCATTAGTTGCATCTAACGTTCATTCTGCACTAATAAAAATATGCTCTATTTTTATCTGAAAATTACATCACTCAAATAAACTCAAATGTAGGCCATTCACAGAATTACTTTATAATTACTTGAGATGTATAGGGAACTCTGTATAATTATATTTGCCCTAAGTTTACATAATCTGACACTCACCCTTAGTTTCTTTGGGTAAATGTTAATTCTTCCCACAGAACAACAAAGTCCATGATTTTTCATGAGGATAAGCCTAATTTTCAGGAAAAAATCATTGCCTAGACTGAGTGTGCTGAAATCTTACCTTACAGTTTTTTTTCTTGTTTTTCCCCTTTGTTAAACCTCCTGTTTCAAAACCTTGCATTTATTGAAACAATGTTAAATTTTTAATATTTCCATATATTAGCATACATTTTGTGCTTTTTAAAACATTAAAGATTTTATATCTAAATAAAAAATTTAATAATTGCCATATATTTCATGTAACAGAAAAAATAAATTTGGACAACACAACTGCACTTAGTGGGACAGTATAATTTATGTCAGTTTAGTTAATGTCAGTATATAATTTTAATATGTATAAGCATACCTTTCAAAAATATAATATTGCACTTTTTAATTTTAAATATTACTTTATTGTAATAACATATTTACATTAGAATTGAGTTTCTACATACTGTATTATACCCTCCTAGAAACATATTTATATTGGAAATATTCAAAAAATATATACATGTAATACACTGTAAAATTTTTAAATGATCATTACATTGACTTTTTAAGTAAATGTAAAAAATATAAAATGTACAAACTGTAGTCAAATATGATATATCTGTCTCTCATATTAAATAGAAATTTGTTACTATTCTAATGGCATTATTTTATCTTAGGAAAAATATTATTTGGGAAAATAATGTCAAATAAATTATACAGAATCAAAATATTTAACCAGGTGAATACAAAACTGAAATAATCACTTAGAATGCAAACCAATTATTTAGTTTTAAAAATTATGACAACCTTTTTTTGTTTTCATAACTGAGAATGTTCTGCAAACATATTTTCTTCATTAAATTTTTATATGAGAACCATCAGGCAGAAGGCAGTATTCATCTCTAATCAGACTGGGATGTAAATCTCTTAGTGCAGACTCATGTTACATTGTATCAGTGTTTCCAAATATATGTTTCATTGAACACTTAGTTCCACAAAATATCAGTAAGAGTTTTTGGGAAAACAAATCATATGGACAAAAAACAAAACATTGAACAGCAACAACAAAACCCACAGGAAAGTCTCTATATAAAAGTCAAACAATTGATGTGCAAATTTCACAAGAATTCTTGTACACCAGTAACAAACAGAGAGCCAAATCATAAATGAACTCCCATTCACAATTGCTACCAAGAGAATAAAATACTGAGGAATACAACTCACAGGGGATGTGAAAGACCTCTTCAAGGAGAACTACAAACCACTGCTCAAGGAAATAAGAGACGACACAAGCAAATGGAAAAACATTCCATGATTATGGATAGGAAAAATCAATATTGTGAAAATGGCCATACCCCCCAAAGTAATTTATAGATTCAATACTATCCCCGTCAAGCTACCATTGACTTTTTTTGCAGAACTGGAAAAAAATACTTTACATTTCATATGGAACCAAAGAAGAGCCCACATAATGAAGACAATCCTAAGCAAAAAGAACAAAGCTGGAGGCATCATGCTGCGTGACTTCAAACCATACTACAAGGCTACAGTAACCAAAACAGCATGGTACTGGTACCAAAACAGATATATAGACCAATGGAACACAACAAAGGCCTCAGAAATAACATCACACATCTACAACCAGCTTATCTTTGACAAACCTGACAAAAACAAGCAATGGGGAAAGGATTCCCTATTTAACAAATGGTGTTGGGAAAACTGGCTAGCCATATGGAGAAAGCTGATCCTGGGTCTCTTCCTTATACCTTATACAAAAATTAACTCAAGATGGATTAAAGACTTAAATGTAAGACCTAAACCCATAAAAACCCTAGAAGAAAACTTAGGCAATATCATTCGGGACACAGTCATTGGCAAAGACTTCATGACTAAAACACCAAAAGCAATGACAAAAAAAGCCAAAATTTCCAAATGGCATCTAATTAAACTGAAGTGCTTCTGCACAGCAAAAGATACTATCATCAGAGTGAACAGGCAACCTACAGAATGGCAGAAAATTTTTGCAATCTATCCATCTGACAAAGGGCTAATATTCAGAATCTACAAGGAGTTTAAACAAATTTACAAGAAAAAACAACCCCATTAAAAAGTGGGCAAAGGATATGAAAAGACACTTTTCAAAAGAAGACATTTATGTGGACAATAAACATATGAAACAAAGCTCTCCATCACTGGTCATTAGAGAAACACAAATCAAAACCACAATGAGACACCAACTCAAGCCAGTTAGAATGGCAATCATTAAAAAGTCATGAAAAAACAGATGCTGGAGAGAATGTGGAGAAATAGGAATGCTTTTACATTGTTGGTGGGAGTGTAAATTGGTTAAACCATTATGGAAGACAGTGTGGCAATTCCTCAAGGATCTAGAACCAGAAATACCATTTAGTCCAGCAATTCCATTACTGGGTATATAACAAAGGTATTATAAATCATTTGACTGTAAAGACACATTCACATGTATGTTTATTGCTGCATTGTTCACAATAGCAAAGACTTGGAACCAACCTAAATGCCCATCAATGATAGACTGGATAAAGAAAATGTGGCACATATACACCATGTAATACTATGCAGCCGTAAAAAAGGATGTGTTCATGTCCTTTGCAGGGACATAGATGAAGCTGGAAACAGAAAACCAAACACCACAAGTGCTCACTCATAAGTGGGAGCTGAACATTGAGAACACATGGACACAGGGAGGGCAACATCACACACTGGGGCCCGTTGTGGGTTGTGGGACTAGGGGATGGACAGCATTAGGAGAAATACCTAATGTAGATGACGGGTTGATGGGCATAGCAAACCACCATGGCACATGCATACCTACGTAACAAACCTGCATGTTCTGCACATGTATCCCAGAACTTAAAGTATAATAAAAATAAATAAATAAAATAAAATAAAAGTCAAACAAGTTTACTTGTTAAAGCCTTTACTTTGTACAGAATAATGTCAAGGTGGAGAAACATTTTGTAATGACTCCCAGTTATAATTTTTAACACAGAATATCATACTGAACTGCATGTTGTGGAACGCTGCTCTAGATTTTTAAGCAATGTATAACACTGTTACTTGAGATTTGATTGTAAGTCACCCCACACTATTTTGCAAATATGTGCTTTCCAGACTCCTATCCAAAACATACTCAGATAACTTGACACTTAATGAAAAATAAAAACTTCCTAATTTACCCTAAGAATTTTCCATTTGTTGATGGAGCCTGTCATATTAAATTATAATTATACCATTTAACACAGCAATCCCATTACTGGCTATATACCCAAAGGAATGTAATTCATTCTACCATAAAGACACATGTGTGCATATGTTTATCACAGCACTATTCACAATAGCAAAGACATGAAATCAACCTAAATGCCCATCAACATCTGACAGAAATGTTATCTCTGACAGGTATAGAAAAGTATACGCTACATACAAATTGTGTGAGAACCAGATCATCATTTTCCCTTTTACAAGAGTTGAGATGACATCTGTGCTCAAGTTACAGAAAGACTCTAGAAAAGTGTGATATTTTTGTATTTAGTAATAATGGATAGAACTAGCAATGACATAATCTCATAGAATTTCATAATGCTTTTCTTACATAGGACCTTTAAAAAGTTTTTGTTCTTAGAACACCTTTTATTTAATTTATCTTTTTGAAATCTAGACCTTGAATAACTGTAAAAGCTTTATGGGTATAAAAATACATGCTTTTATTAAAATATTCTCCTGATAAAAGTAAATGAGATTCCATGCTATTCCTATCAAACTACCAAAGACATTCTTCACAGAATTAGAGAAAAACTATCCTAAAATCCATATGGAACCAAAAAAGAGCCCACATAGCCAAAGCAATCCTAAGCAAGAAGAACAAAACTGGAGACTTTACATTCCCCAACTTCAAACTTCTCTGAAAGGTTGTGGAGAAAAGGCAATGCTTATACAGCGCTTATGGGAATGTCAGTTAGTTCAGCCACTGTGGAAAGCAGTCTGGAGATTTCTCAAAAAACTAAAAACAACTACCATTTAACAGAGCAATCCCATTACTGGCTATATACCCAAAGGAATGTAATTCATTCTACCATAAAGACACATGTGTGCATATGTTTATCACAGCACTATTCACAATAGCAAAGACATGAAATCAACCTAAATGCCCATCAATGGCAGATTGGTTGGGAAAATGCAGTATATAAATGCCACAGAATACTACGCAGCAATAAAAAGGAATGAGATTATGTCCTTTGGGGATTGTGGATGGATCTGGAGGCCATTATCCTTAGCAAACAAAGGAGTAGAAAACCAAAACATATATATTCTCGCATGTATGTGGGAGCTAAACTTTGAGCACACATGCACACAAAGGCAATGTCTATGGAACAATAGACAATGGCGCCTACTTGAGGGTGGAGGTTGGAAGGACAATCAGAATCTAAAACCTCCCTATCTGGTACTATGCTTATTATGTGAATGATGAAATAATCTGTATACCACATGGCTGTTACATGTAATTTATCTATATAACAAACCTGCTCATGGATATCTGCTACCAAAATAAAAGTTAAAAAATAATTGAGCAAAAGAAAAAACCTAAATGAGATAAATCCAATGTTAAATATAGAAAAGGCAGTTAGATAATTTGCTACTGGTGGATTCAAATTCAAAACATTCAAAGGTGCTTTTTTTATTTGCAAACATTAATAACATAATCTTATTACTTCTAAATTATACCTAATAAGTTGGAATGCATGATATCCTTGCAAGAGGGATACCAATATTAGTTTTCTTTAGCACAAAATGTTAATTAAAAATTTACATTATTATTATTCCAGGCAAGAAGTACTACCTCAAAGAAATCATGCAGAAGGAAAAAACACATGTTCAAAGTCTAAGAAAAGCCCAGACAACTATAAAATGTATATAATGATTCCATTCCTCATTTTTGTAATTGTAAATTTGTTCCATTCCTTTGAATCACAATTTAAAGGAGGAAAACTCAACCTAATAATCCAAGGAGGTAGTAAGACATATTGTCAATATATGTATATGCACTAGCACAAATATTGAGAAATTTATGTGATAAAGTTAAAGATATGTATAATAAAAAATACCAAAAATCAGAAATACATTACAGATTGATTTAAAATTAAAGACATCAAAGCCCTTCAACACAGATAGGGTAAGGTTCTCTTACTATTACTACAGGGCATATTTTAATAGACAAAAGCCAGGGACTGTGTACCTGATGTCAAAAATGTGGAAAACTATTTATCATTGTGAAAAACAAATTATGTAACATAGAATCCTTCTGTGCAACTAAGTTCAGTTCACAGATACATACAGCGATGCCTCATTGGAGAATGCCTGGCCTAAATTCCCAGAAAAATTCCCCCTCTTTTTGTACAAATACTAATGTTCTTTTCCTTTAGAACTCTCTTCCATTCCTCTCCTCTGATCATTTCTGCCAAATATCTTTGCAGTTTTTTGTTGTGGGTTCAATGGTAGCTGAATGCTTTGAAAACCTTTACTTAATATACTCTTAAAGATTCGATAAATATTGGTATACAGATAATCTATTTATTGAAAGTGGATAGATGAATTCCTCTTTTGTATTATCTAATGCCCAGATAACTACAAGCAGCTACACTGATAACCCCATACCATGTTTACAGTTTTCCATTCAGCGTGTTTTACTGACTTTGACGTCTAGCCCCAAGAGTCCAAACACTGACTCTTTGAAATACAGCCCAGCAACAACAACCCAGCAGTTTGGTTCTCCTTTACCTTAAGACTTTGGGGTCCTTCACTAACATAAGCCTCACATGTAGGATTGTTTTTCAGTGGTGCACCTAATCAATTTTAATAATATTTAAGGAGCCCATAAATCTGAATAAAAATTGTATCAGGAAAGTTCCCCTTCACACTGGCTTAAATTTTTGTAGTTAAGGAGCACTTACTGAGAGACAGCCATCGTAAAAAATGCATATACTTCTAAAATATTGATATAATTATTCATAATTTAACTATATGTAAACATAAACATAACAAAAAATAATATATTTTTGAATATATTTATCATTTTATATATCAATGGACATTTAAGTTATGTCTATATTTTGTGTACTGTGATTAGTACTGCAATGAAAATGGGAATATTAATATCTCTTCAGGATTCTGATGTTCATTATTTTGGATATATACTCAGATGTGAGATTGCTGAGTTATATGGTGGTTCTATTTTTAAGTGTTTGAAGAATCTCCATACTGCTTTTCATGTCAGTTGCACCATTTCACCATTTTACATTCTAACCAACAGTGTACGAGTGTTCCAATTTCTTCACATTCTTCCTAGCACGTTAACTTCCTTCTTCCATTTTTCCTTCCTTCCTTCTTTCTCTTCTTTTTGTCTGATAATAGCCATTGTAAGATGTGCGAGGTGATACTGGAATTTTTAATTTGCATTTTTCTGATGATTCACTAATAATTTTTACCATCTTTTTAACCCATTGGCCATTTGAAAGTTTTCTTAAGAATGTCTATTCAAGTCCTTTGGCCATTTTATTTTGCCATTGAGTTGTAGAAATTATATATTTTAGATAATAATCCCTTTTTAGATATATAGCTTGCATATATTATTTCTCATTCTGTAAGTTGCCTTTCACTCTGCAGGCTGTTTTCTTTGGTATGTAAAAGTTTTTAGTTTAATGTAGTTCCACTTGTATTTGCTTTTGTTGCCTGTGCTTTTGGTGTCATATCCAAGAAAACATTCCCCAGACCAACGTCATAAAGCTTTTCCCTTATATTTTCTTTTACAAGTTTAACGGATTCAGATCTTACATTCAAATCTCCATTTGAGTTGACGTTTGTGTATAAAGGTTGAATTTGTTGTTGTTTGTGAATCCTCAGCTTTTCCAACTTAATTTGTTGAGGAGACTATTCTTTCTCCATTGTGTATTCTTGGCACTTTGTTGAAGGCCAGCTAACTATATAGGTGTGGATTTATTGCCAAGCTCTCTATACTGTTCTATTGGTTTATATGTCCGTCTTTTTTTTTTTTTTTTTTTTTTTTTTGAGGTGGAGTCTCGCTCTGTCGCCCAGGCTGGAGTGCAGTGGCGCGATCTCCGCTCACTGCAATCTCCGCCTCCCCGGTTCCCGCCATTCTCCTGCCTCAGCCTCCCGTATATGTCCGTCTTTATGCCAGTATCATTCTGTTTTAATTTTTGTTGCTTTGTAATGTGTTTTGAAATTAAGAAGTGTAATGCCTCCAGCTTTGCTTTTCTTTCTCAAAATTTATTTGGCTGTTCATGGTATTTTCTGGCAGGGAAGGAGGTTCCATATGAATTTTACAATTACTTTTCAAATTATGTAAAAAAAAAGTCATTGAGATTTTTGATAGGGATTGCAGTCAATCTGTAGATTAGGAAAGTTTGAACATTTTATCACTATTAAGTGTTCAATCTATGAATATAATTGTCTTTTTATCTATTTGTGCTTCTTTGATGTCTTTCATCATTGATTTGTAGTTTTAAGTGTACAAGCTTTTCATATCACTGACTAACATTAAGTCTAAGTATTTTATTTCATATTAAGTGGGATTGTTTTATTAATTTTCTTTTCAGATACTTGGATGTTAAGGTATAGAAACTGTTGATTTTGCATCTTCTAAATTTACCAGTTCATATACTAGTCCTAACAATTTGCACTTGTTGTTTTTTTTGTTTGTGGGGTCTTTAATGTTTTCCACATACAAGATTATGTCATCTTTTATGTTTTATTTTCATTTCCTCAGGGATTATTTCAAATGTTCTATCTTTTGCTTAATAAACTCTGTTGTTGAAGTCTTTGAGTAAGTTTTTCAGTTCAGTTACTGTATTCTTCAGTTCCAGAGTTTTCTCTTTTTAAAATAGTTTTAATCACTTTGTCCTTATTCTAGTTGTGTTCATGTATTGTTTTCTTGATTTCACTTATCTATGTGTATTCTCTAGCAACTCATTGAAATTCTTTATAAGTATATTGAACACTTTGTTAGGCAATTCATAAATCTCTATTGCTTTGGATCTGTTATATAATATTTATGTTGTTTTCTTCATTGTCATGTTTAACTGATTATGTTTATTGCATATTTGGCCATCTCTGCCTTTGAAGAAACATGTAACTCTCTGTTACATTTACCAACTGGCTTTGACACAGATACAACTTTGCCAAATCACTCTGATTTGAGATTCTGGGAAGCATTCAAATCTTTTATATGGATGTTTCTTCTCTGGACTTATGCATGCCATTCTTAGATGGGATTTATTGGTTTTCCTTTTTTTTTTTTTTTTTTTTTTCATGAGTCCATAATCTCTCACTCTCTGGCTGTTGTAATGCAGATGTTGATGTACTGCAGACTGTAATGCTAATGGCACAGTGTACTTCTCTTCCTCCTTCCCTATGGAGATGCTTTGAGTTTTCTACCTTACCCCAATCTCACTGAGCTGTCCTAGGTACTATAAACCACCTGCCCATTTTCCTTTCCTGTTAGCTGACCCTCCAAACTGTGGGAATTTCTTCAGTGCTATAAGTGAGGGAGAACAGAAACCAATTCCTTGGGCAGCACATTGAAAGATCAGGGATGTTGAAGGTATCCTCCACTCCTCTGTTTCCCTGCTGTTGAAACCGCAGTTTCTGTGCTTTCTCTGAATCCTTTAGCCATGTCAGGCCAAAGAAAGCTGCTTTTTTCATTTTCTTTTATTATTTTACTATACTCAGGTATCTGATATATGCCAGTTCCATCAGCATTTTGTGTGAAGGAGCCACTTTCTTATTTAATTTCATTATATTTCCTGTATTTTCAATCCTTCTTCATCTTCTGGTAGCAAATTATAGCTGGCAAAGTTTCTTTACTGTATGAGAGTAAAATATATTAAAATGCTTTTAGTAACATCTATAATGATTTCCCATGGTCTTGCAAAATTATTTATGGATTCCAAACATTTTTTAAAGTTAGCTATTATACTTTTTCTTGTGCTAGACTAGGGTAGAATGGAAAGAAAAGTGACACCTGTCTTCCTGAATTTTACAGTGTAGTTAAAAGAGAAAAAAAAAATCACACAGTTATATTGCTTTATATTTTATGATTTTTGAAAATTAGATATAATTACTGATGTTTAAAGTCCCATTTTGTTTATATTAGCTACTGCCAAATAAAATTTACATACACTATACAAAAATATTTCAGGTAAAGATACATCTCAAATATGTCATCTTTACTATAAAACTAACTGATGAAGACAGATTTCTGAGTGAAATACAGCAAGACATCTTTAATTAAAATAATAAATAGGAGAATGCCCTGTAACAGAAAGCTGCCCTAGAAAATTTTCATGGTCAAATGACCTTTAGGAATTTTAGTTCTAAGACTTAAATAATATTTAATTGACTTATAAATTTGTACCACAGTATTATCCTCTTTCTAACTATAAACCAAGAGCTTTATTACTGAGTTTCCATTGTTCAGAAAAAGGAATGTTATCAATTACTGCAACAATAACTATGAGTAAATATGTCATGAACAAAGAAGAGGATAACCAGTGACAAGAAAAATATATAATATTATACATTTCTCAAGAAGCTAAAAGAACAGTGTGGCTCATGAGAAAAGTGGTCTATATTCTGTATGCACAGGGTCAGACAAGGCAACTTATGTTTACTTTTTTTTCTATTTATATTGGGAATAGCCACAATTTTTCTAGCCAATAGAGAAATTGTCAGTATTATTTCTTCTCCTTACAAATGGAGTAATTACCAAAAATCTCAGGAGAAATAATCAACCTAAAATCTTGTGACCCCTGCTCTATTCATGTTAATACAACAATGACAATAATGATACCAGTAATATTAACAATACTCAATTACTGCTTACATAATGTCTACTACAAGCTAACCATTTTAAAAATAATTTTGTAGGATACAAACAATAAGCCTGCAAAACAGCTATCATTGCTTCTATTTTACAAATAAGGAAAAGTACACCTTAGAAGAAGCAGCAACACTGTGACCACAAGCTAGTTTTACTAGTTGATTCATATTTCAACTTGGTAATTCATATTTCAACTTTATTTTTAAAAATTACTTTCAAAGCATAAATGATAGGTTTGTGCAAAGGAGGTCAGAAGCCAAGAAATTTTTAAAATAAATACAACTTTATTTTTTTCTATTTATATTAGGACTATACATGATAATGGTCAGTTGCCATGTTTTCTGTCTACTCAACATCTTTCAAACACATTTTCTATTTTGGAAATTTCCCTAATTTATAATTCCCGAAGGTGACACAGACATTGTAGATTAGATACACCCATACAAAACTGATTTGTAAGTGAGTATCCATATGGAATTCATTTTTGGGCAAATGTGATAATAGAGTCATCAAAACTTTGGCAGTAGTCATGGTATCCTATGCCCAGCATCGGCAATGTAACTTTTGGTATCTATGTCCAGGCATGGTAGTGGTGAAGTCTTCATTCTGAAAGCCAAGGGCTTCCAAATCATTTTTAATAAATTCTATCATGAACTAAACGAGATGCTGTTTGTTGTTGTTGTTGTTGTTTGCTCACTTGTTTTTAATTCAGAACTTTACTTCCTGAATTTTTAATTTAGGAAACTCAAAAAATTTAATAGTATGTAAAAAATGAAAAAATCCCCCTAAAATCTTTCCACCTAGAGATTCAAACTGTTAGTATTTTAATGACTATCTTTTCACATATTTCATATGCATTGAAAGATTATTATACACATACACAAGCAGGTATATATGTACTTCATAATTGCATGTTGAGTGTTGAGTGAGACAGTGCCCGTTATCTTAAAACAGGGACTTTTAAAATTCTTGTTAAAGTAGAATGATGATTAGAGCACAGGCTAAGTGCCTCCACATTTAAATCAAAGTCTTCGAATGAGAAACAACAAAACGGATGTTATCACTGACCCAACAGAAATACAAATAACCATCAGAGACTACTATGAAAACCTCTATCCAAACAAACTGGAAAACCTAGAAAAGATGAATACATTTGTAAACATATACATCCTCCCAAGACTTAACCAGGAAGAAATTGATTTCCTGAACAAACCAATAACAATCTCTGAAATTGAATCAGTAATAAACAGCCTACCAACTAAAGAAAAACACAGGCCCAGACAAATTTACAGCTGACTTCTATCACATGCACAAAGAAGAGATGGCATGATTCCTACTGAAACTATTCAAAAAAAATTACAGAAGGGGCTCCTCCCCAGCTCATTCTCTAAGGCCCTCATTATCCTGATACCAAAACCTGGTACAGACACAACAATAACAACAAAAAAACTTCAGGCGAATATTCTTGATGAACATTAACGAAAATGTCCTCAACAAAATATTTGCAAACCACATCCAGCAGCACATCAAAAAGCTAATCCACCATGATCAAGTAGGCTTTATCCTCAGGATGCAAGGTTGGTTCAACAAATGCAAATCAATAAATGTGACTCATCACATAAACAAAACTAAAGACAAAAATCACAGCATTATCACAATAGATGCATAAAAGGCTGTTGATAAAATTCAACATATTTTCATGTTAAAAACTCCCAATAAACTAGGTATGGAAGGAAAATACCCCCAAAATATTAATAGCCATCTATGACAAACCTACAGCCAACATCACACTGAATGGGCAAAACCTGGAAGTATTTTCCTTGAAAACCAGCAAGAGATAAGCATGTCGTCTCTCACCATTCACATTAAACAGAGTATTTAAAGTCCTGGCCAGAGCAATGAGGCGAAGAGAACAAAATAAAGTGCATCAGATAGGAAGAGGGGAAGTCAAATTATCCCTCTTTGCAGATTACATGATTCTATATCTATAAAATCAGATACTCTTGGCCCAAAAGCTCTTTAAGCTGATAAACAACTTCAGCAAGGTTTCAGGAGAAAAACTTCAATGTACAAAAATTGTCAGCATTCCTATACAACAAAGACAGTCAAGCCAAGAGCCAAATCAGGAATGCAATCCCATTCACAATTGCCACAAAAAGAATAAAATACCTAAGAATACAACTACCCCAGGAGGTGAGAGATCTGTACAATGAGAATTACAAAACACTGCTGAAAAAAATCAGAGATGACACAAACAAATGAAAAAACATCCTATGTTTATGGATAGGAAAAATCAATATCATCAAAATGGCCATACTGCCCCAAGCAATTTATAGATTAAATACCATTCCTATCAATCTGTCATTGACATTCTTCAGAGAATTAGAAAAAAAATTTTTTAATTCATATGAATTTTTTTTACAACACTAGAATTAAGTGGAGACAGAAGGAGATATATTAACAGATTAAATGTAAGGTAACAGAGAAAAACTAAGAAGGCTAGAGTTTAGCAATAGTAATTGTATTAATAGTCAACTTGTTATGAGTTTTTAACCTAATTTATGAATGTGTTAAACTCCTTATGTTTAATATTATAATTTTTACGAAGGTATATTACCCACATTTTATACATGAGGAGATAAGAGAAATTATGAAACGTGTCCAATTTTACACATCTGAAAGCAGCAGGGAAGATTCAAACCCACAACATTCTTGCTCAAGAGTCATTGAGCTCTGGCCGGGTGCGGTGGCTCATGCCTGTAATCCCAGCACTTTGGGAGGCCGAGGCGGGCGGGTCACAAGGTCAGGATATCGAGACCATCCTGGCTAACACGGTGAAACCTCATCTCTACTAAAAATACAAAAAAAAAAAAAAAAAAAAAAAAATTAGCTGGGTGTGCTGGCGGGCGCCTGTAATCCCAGCTACTCGGGAGGCTGAGGCAGGAGAATGGCAGGAACCCAGGAGGCGGAGCTTTCTGTGAGCTGAGATCATGCCACTGCACTCCAGCCTGGGCGACAGAGTGAGACTCCGTCTCAAAAAAAAAAAAAAAAGAGTCAACGAGTTTTAGACTGACTCTACCTACAAAACAGAAGCCACTTGCTCCACAAAAGGTCCAGGCTACTCAGGGCAAAACAGAGAGAGGGTGTTATGGTGTTAACCCTATGTTTCGTTTAAATGTCTGTTCTCACCACTCTACTTCACCATCTTATGGGGAAAGGTGTGCGTCTTCATCTCTATATCCCCAGTCTAGCCAAGTATCTATAGCATAGGGCATATGAAGTCAATGAGCTAAAGAATGAATGAATGAATAATGTTCTAACAGCCTATATTCTTACACATATATTACTTTGAATGAATAATTTTGTAGTATAGAAAAATACCCTAAGATTAACAACAATAGCAGACACCAAATTGAAATGTTATTTTTTAATTTTCAGTTTAAGAATAAAATTTATTTATAATTCTTATTAAATTTAAAATAGAATTCTTTGAGCAATGGTTTGTAGTTCTCCTTGCAGAGGTCTTTCACCTCCCTCATTAGCTGTATTCCCCTGTATTTTCTCTTTTTGTGGCAACTGTGAATAAAAGTTTATTCCTGATTTGACTCTTGGCTTGGCATATAAGACTTAGTGATTTTTGCACATTGATTTCATATCCTGAGACTTTGCTGAAGTTTGTTTATCAACTTAAGGAGCTTCTGGGCCAAGAATATGGGGTTTTCTAGATGTAGGATCAAGTCATCTGCAAACATGGACAATTTGACTTCCTCTCTTCCTAATCAGATCCCTTTATTTCTTTCTCTTGCCTGACTGCTCGGCCAGAACTTTCCATACTATGTTAAATAGGAGTGGTGAGAGAGGACATCCTTGTTTTGTGTCATTTTTCAAGGGACACAGCTTTTGCCCATTCAGTATGATGTTGACTGTCGGTTTATCATAGATGGCTCTTATTATTTTGAGGAACATTCCTTCAATAACTAGTTTATTGAGAGTTTTTAACCTGAATGGTTGTTGACTTTTATTGAAATCCCTTTTTGTAACTATTGAGGTATGTGGTTTTTGTCTTCTGTTTATATGATGAATCACATTTATTAATTTGCATGTTGTGAGCCAACCTTACATCGTGGGGATGAAGTCTACTTGATCACAGTGGATTAGCTTTTTGAAGTGCTGCTGGCTTTGGTTTGGTAGTATTTTGTTGATGATTTTTTGCATTCATGTTTATTAAGGATATTGGCCTGAGGTTTTCTATTTCTATTCTATCTGCCAGGTTTTTATATCAGGATTATGCTGGCCTAATAGAATGAGTTAGAGAAGAGTCTCTCCTCCTTAGTTTCCTGGAATAGTTTCAGTAGGAATAGTACCAGCTGCTCTTTGTATGTCTGGTAGAATTCAGCTGTGAATTTATCTGCAAATAATTCAGAAATGACACAAACAACTGGAAAAACATTCCATGCTCATGTATAGGAAGAATCAATATCATTAAAATGGTCATACTGTTTAGTGCAATTTATAGATTCAATGCTATTCCTATCCAGTTATCAATGACATTCTTCACAGAACTAGAAAAAATATTTTGAAATTCATATGGAAACAAACAAACAAACAAAAAAAGAGTCTGAATAGCCAAGGCCATCCTAGCAAAACTGGAGACATCACATTACCTGACTTCAAATTATACTACAGAGCTACAGTAACCAAAACAGTATATTACTAGCACAAAAACAGATGAATAGACCAATGAAATAGAACACAAAGCCAAGAAATGGTCACACACTTACAATCATCTGATCTTCAGCAAAGCTGACAAAGACAAGCAATGAAGAAAGCACTCCCTATTCAATAAATGATGCTGGGGTAACTGACTAGTCTTATGCAGAAGACTGAAACTGGGCCCCTTCCTTACACCATATACAAAAATCAACTCAAGATAGATTAAAGACATAAATGTGAAACCCCAAACTATTAAAACTTTGGAAGACAGCCTAAGCAATACCATTCTGGACATACAAACTGGCAAAGATTTCATGACAAATATGCCAAAAGCAATTGCAACAAAAGCAGATTGATAGATGGGTTCTAATTAAACTTAAGAACTTCTGCACAGTAAAATAAACTATCAGCAGAGTAAACAGACAATTCACAGAATGGGAGAAATATTTGCAAACTATGCCTCTGACAATGGTCTAATATCCTGCATCTATAAGCAACTTAAACAAAGTTATATGAAAACAAACAACCCCATTAAAAAGTGGGCAAAGAACACGAGTAGACACTTTTCAAAAGAAGACATACATGTAGCCAACAATGCCTATGAAAAAAATATCAATGTCACTGATCATTAGTGACAAAACAAAACCACAATGAGATACCATCATACACCAGTCAGAATGTCTATTGTTAACAAGTCAAAGTATAACAGATGCTGGCAAGGTTGCAGAGAAAAGGAAATGCTTATACACCACTGTTTGGATAATAAATTAGTCCCACCACCGTGAAAAACAGTCTGGCAATTTCTCAAAGACCTAAAAACAAAACTAGCATTCCACCCAGCAGTCTTGCTACTGGCTGTATACCCAAAGGAATATAAATCACTACCATAAAGACACGTGTATCTGTATGTTCATTGCAGCACTATTCAAAATTGCAAAGACATGGATCAACCTAAATGTCCACCAATGACAGACTGCATAAAGTAAACGTGGTATGTGTATATATATATATATGTGTGTGTGTGTATGTGCATATATCTATATATATATACACACACACACATACACCATGGAATACTGTATAGCCATAAAAAGGAATGAGACCATGTCCTTTGTGGAAACATGAATGTAGCTGCAGGCCATTATCCTTTGCAAACTAACACAGGAATAGAAAACCTAATACTGCATCTTTTCACTTATAAATGAGAGCTAATGATGAGAACCCATGGACACAAAGAGGGTAACAACAGACCCACTGTGGCCTACTTGAGAGTGGAGGTTCGGAGGAGGGAGAGGACTACAAAAAATAAAAAAATTATTGGGTACTAGGCTTACTACCTGGGTGATGAAATAATCTGTACAACAAATCTCAAGGAGATGAATTTGCATATATAAAAAACCTACGCAGGTCCCCCTAAACCTAAAAAAAGTTAAAAAAATTGAAAATACATCAAAGTGTTCTATAATGGTATGCATGATAAAAGACAGCTGTATTATCATTCGTGGGCCTACTCACTCCACGACAAGACACTCATTTTCCCAAATTCTGACTTTTAGCAGCTAGAGTGCCTCCCGACACAACTTGTCCTTGGCTAAAGACAGCTACACTTCCAATGTCACATCCCTTCCCAGAGGCCACGTACATCCATTAACTGAATGATGAAGAACTTAAAAGGACCAGCCTTCTTTAATCTAATTAGGAAAACTCTAAATGGCCTTCCCAGCCTCAGAGCTTTCCACAAGAGCTGTTAAGGCCTTTACAGAGACTGTATCACAGCTAGACCTCTCTCCTTCCCAAATCCTGCTTTTCTCGCTTCATCACTTAAGTTAAAAGTAATTCCAATCAGTTAGCATAGTACTCTTCCTATCAGAGCCTGCTTTCCAGGGAATTCCATCTGCAACAACAGCTAACTGACTCTGAAAATGCAAGGGAAGACTATTGAATCAGGGGTCTAAGATGGAGATGACTGTAGAATGTCTAAGTTATAATATGAACAGTACTGCAGTATTCCTGTTGTCCTCTTTATGAAAAAAGGGAAAATACTTATTCTCCTAATCTCCTTTTAAGCCAAGAAGAAAGGGTCCAAGTGAAAAACAAAACATAGGGCTTGAGAAATTGAGTGTGCCTTCAAAATAAATAAAGCTTCCTCCTTGGCCCACGCCTGTCTGGAGTTACTCTGAACAGAGGAATGAGACAAGAGTACAGGACTGGTAGCAAGGTGGGCCAAGAGTACATGAATTCCCATCGACCAGAAGAAAACTGTCAGATATGACTAAGTCATCCAGGAAGAACGCTACCCGCTGGAACAAGTAGATACTAGAAGTCAACATTTATGCTATATTGTTAAAGAGCATTTAAAGAAAAAAAAAAAAAACATGACATCATGACTCTCTTACAAAAGAAACACTTAATCAAAGGTTTTATCTCATTTGCTCATGATAGAATCAGTAAAAGGTCACGAAGGGAATCCAAAGAACAGACAAATATAAAAACCCATCAAGAATGTTGAAATTATACTCTGTTTAATACATGCAAAACTGGCAAGAATCCATGGGGCAATAATCAGTTGCATTCTAGCAGACACAATTTGCATTACTGTGGAAATGAATCACATGCTTTCCTACCAGTTTTCTACAACATACAAAGCTGTAAATTAGTGAAAGGTAACTCAGTCAGGTGGCCTATGCACACACTAATATCCTGACATCGCCAAAGAACAGAAACTGAGGATGTCTCCAAACAGCAGCAGAAGGGGGCATGGATCATGTCAAGGATATGGTTTGCCAGGTGATGGTCCGTAACTATCCTACTAAGTAGCCCATAAATGAATGATCATTCTGGATGCTTGCCATGATGGGAAGTATTTTTCAGTTGCACTAGAGCAAGAAACAACACTAACTGAGTATAAAGGTCTATGTCCTCTTAATTCATATCTCACAAGACCTGCCTCTGTCCTGGAGAAGCCAGAGGCAAAACGATGGGCAGAGGAGGAGACAAAAAGGCTGCACAATATGGAGTTCAGGGCAACCTGAATGCCATGGGGTGGAGACGGTTTTTTTTTTTTTCTTTTTTTTTTTTATTATTATTATACTTTCAGTTCTAGGGTACATGTGCATAACGTGCATGTTTGTTACATATGTATACTTGTGCCATGTTGCTGTGCTGCACCCATCAACTCGTCAGCACCCAACTACTCGTCATTTACATCAGGTATAACTCCCAATGCAATCCCTCCCCCCTCCCCCTCCCCATGATAGGCCCCGGTGTGTGATGTCCCCCTTCCCGAGTCCAAGTGATCTCATTGTTCAGTTCCCACCTATGAGTGAGAACATGCGGTGTTTGGTTTTCTATTCTTGTGATAGTTTGCTGAGAATGATGGTTTCCAGCTGCATCCATGTCCCTACAAAGGACACAAACTCATCCTTTTTGATGGCTGCATAGTATTCCATGGTGTATATGTGCCACATTTTCTTAATCCAGTCTGTCACTGATGGACATTTGGGTTGATTCCAAGTCTTTGCTATTGTGAATAGTGCCGCAATAAACATACGTGTGCATGTGTCTTTATAGCAGCATGATTTATAGTCCTTTGGGTATATACCCAGTAATGGGATGGCTGGGTCATATGGTACATCTAGTTCTAGATCCTTGAGGAATCGCCATACTGTTTTCCATAATGGTTGAACTAGTTTACAATCCCACCAACAGTGTAAAAGTGTTCCTATTTCTCCACATCCTCTCCAGCACCTGTTGTTTCCTGACTTTTTAATGATCGCCATTCTAACTGGTGTGAGATGGTATTTCATTGTGGTTTTGATTTGCATTTCTCTGATGGCCAGTGATGATGAGCATTTTTTCATGTGTCTGTTGGCTGTATGAATGTCTTCTTTTGAGAAATGTCTGTTCATATCCTTTGCCCACTTTTTGATGGGGTTGTTTGTTTTTTTCTTGTAAATTTGTTTGAGTTCTTTGTAGGTTCTGGATATTAGCCCTTTGTCAGATGAGTAGATTGCAAAAATTTTCTCCCATTCTGTAGGTTGCCTGTTCACTCTGATGGTAGTTTCTTTTGCTGTGCAGAAGCTTTTTAGTTTAATGAGATCCCATTTGTCAATTTTGGCTTTTGCTGCCGTTGCTTTTGGTGTTTTAGACATGAAGTCTTTGCCCATGCCTATGTCCTGAATGGTACTACCTAGGTTTTCCTCTAGGGTTTTTATGGTATTATGTCTAACATTTAAGTCTCTAATCCATCTTGAATTAATTTTCGTATAAGGAGATGGAGTAGTTTTAAGGTAAATGTGAGGTTTGCATTTTTGTATAAACTTGGCTGAATGTTGAAACTTGAAAATGACATAACTGTACGCTCAAAATTCACCAAGAAGCTGTACTGTACTGGTTACTCCATTTGCCCATCTAATGCATTTTATGCACTTTTCTTCCTGCTTCTTGCCCAGGAGAGTGAACTCCACACACACCATGACCTGGGCTCCCATGTCTTCAGCTTCTGATTATACCCAGCCAATAAGGCAGCAGCAGAGCAGTAGAGACAGGGAGGAAAGGTCAGTCGAGGTATTTATTTCACTTACACTTACACCATGGGTATTGCTAGCTAGCGCCTGTGTTTCTTACCCGTGGTTACTATCCCTGTGGGGTCCCCCAGCTATCGTTTCATCTCTCTAACCCTACCTCTGCAGGGCTACAGCTCATTAGCTCCCACTGTCAGGAGTCCCTGGGTGCTTCAGGATTTCTTCTCAGTTCCTTTGATCTTACCATTATCTCTGTAAACACCACCTTATTAAACTCCTTTATATTTCAATGTTGACTGCACCATCTGTTTCCTGATGTGACCCAGACTGATGCATATGGGATCTGTCAAAAATATCATCCAAAGCCATTGAGGATATGATAGACTGTGATCGAAGCACTGGTCTGAGAAAAACAAAGCAGTTTTCTTTATCAATTTTACTAGGTCAAGTTTGCTTAATAGAAAAGATTATGTATGTATATATGCACACAAACATATGTTACCTTATTTAAATATACATACGTAGTTCATATTTATTATAAACTATATAATATGAACTAGTAATATTAATATATTTAAATAGCAATGAAATATAATACATTATCTTACAAATATTATATTAAAGTCCTGATGGGGTAGCTCACACTTGTAATCCCAGCACTTTGGGAAGCCAAGGCAGGTGGATCGCTTGAGGTCAGGAGTTTGAGATCAGCCCGGCCAATATGGCAAAAACCCCTCTCTACTAAAAATACAAAACTTAGTGGGGCTTGATGGCATGTGCCTGTAATCCCAGCTACTTGGGAGGCTAAGGCGCAAGAATCACTTGATCCCAGCAGGTTGAGGCTGCAGTGATCTGAGATTGCACCACTGCACTCCAGCCTAGGTGATAGACTGAAACCCTGTCTCAAAAAAAAAAAAAAAAAAAAAAAAAAAAAAAAAAAATATATATATATATATATATATATATATATATATATATATATATGACAGTCTAAACCCTTCTTAGCAGTGTTTCCCACTTAAAACTGTATAATTTGTAAGGGATCATATTGTTTGATTATTTTGATACACAACAATTAATGTTACCAAATTATCTAATCATGATTATTTAAGCTCTTTCCAATTTGGGGCTGGTATAAACATTGATTTGATGAAAGTTTTTAACACATTTAACCTTACACTTAATTTTACCAATGAATTCTATATTGCAGTCAGAGTATATTTTTGAAACAGAGACGATACTAATTTAAACCCCCTCAGTGGACGTGAGTGCTATTTTTCCCATATCCCCAAGCAGTGCTATAATTGCATAACTATCATCAATTGAATATTTACTATATAAGTTGTATTTCAAGCTTTATAAAACCAGCTTTTTCATTATCATATTTTAAATAATCTTGTTTAATCTGATAAATCCTGATTTTTACCCAATCTAGTAGGCAAAATATTAACACCTCAGTTTTTATTTGCAATTACTAGAAGACCAGATATTTGAATATTAACAGTTGCACCTATTCTTTAATAGTAACTTGTTTGTATGCATTATTAACATTTCTATTAATATATAATTATTTTCTTGTGGTTGGTAAATTCTTTGTTTAATGAAAATAGAAATGCTTTGTATGCCAGATTTGTTTAAAAGAAATTTCTTATCTTTTTCTTAGATTTGTTTCTCTTTACTTTCATTGTTGTATTCATATCTTACAGTGCTTTGCCACAAGAAATGTTTCCCTTATGTATTCAAATCTAATCACAATTTATTTATGACCTACAAGTTACATAAAATGTTTCAGCACACCAACATGGCACAAGTATACGTATGTAACAAACCTGCACATTATGCACATGTACCCTAGAACTTAAAGTATAATAATAATAATTTTTAAAAAAGTTTTGTTTTTTGGTTTTTCTTTGTTGTTGTTGTTGTTGTTGTTGTTTTGGAGATAGAGTCTTGCTCTTTCACCAACTCTGGAGTGCAGTGGCACGATCTGGGCTCACTGCAACCTCTACCTCCCAGGTACAAGCAACTCTCCTGCCTCAGCGTCCCAAGTAACTGGGATTACAGGCGCATACCATCATGCCTGGCTAATTTTTGTATTTTTAGTAGAGATGGGGTTTCACCATGTTGTCCAGGCTGGTCTTGAACTCCCAGCCTCAGGTGATCCAGCTACCTTGGACTCACAAAGTGCTAGAATTACAGGCGTGAGTCACTGTGCCTCACCAGTTACATATAAAATTTAATAAACATTTTTGAACCCCAAAGATTAGAAAAATATTCACCTATATCTTCTTTCAGCACCTTCATAATGGTTTTTTTTTTTTAACTGTTAAATGGTAAAATGATTTTACCTTTAAACCTTTTATTTATCTGTTTACTTAGCTTGGCTTTGGGATGTTTCATTTTTCCCCAAGTATCTAGCTCAATATTTTATCACTATTGATGTAACTGTCTTGAATCGAAAATGATAACCACATGTATTGCCATCATTTTAAAGTCTGTATGTGCTCAGTGCAGTTTGAGAGACTAGAGTAGACTTTGGTGTCTAACATAGTACAGTAACTCATAGCTACCACTCCTATGTAGATTCCCAGAATTGTCACATTCTCCAGCCATCAAGTGATTAAGCTCGAGATGTCTAATAAGTATAAGTCGTAGATAAAAGTTCTTGCAAATATGTCTTAAAATTAAAATTTAAAACTGTGTCGGGGTGGAAACTCTAATAAAAAGGTGAAAGGCAAGCCAAAGTCTGGGCATTACGGAAAAAGTTTTGTCTTTATAAGTGTCTTAGAACTGATTATATTATAGAAACAATAACGTACCTCTTCACATTCACCAAATACAAAATATCTAACAATACGCAGGTTTGGAAAGGATGTGGGAAATCTCACGTTGTTAAACTCTATTAAGAAGATGATAACTGATATAAACATACTAGAGAGAAATTTGCTAATACCAAGTAAAGTTATAGTCATATATATCCCCAAGGATCCAGTGATTCTAATTCTAGGATGTATTGATGCCATCAAAGTGTGTCCTGGAAAAGAGGGCTTAGCCAAGGAGTGAGGGCCGAACTCACTTTTTCTGTGTCCATCAAGTCATGCACACTTGATATGGGGTTTTATATAACCAGTGTGGATACCTATCATTTCTCACAAAAACGCCTCATGAGCTAGCTCTGGCTATGTTGTCCCCAAGTAGAAACCATCATATGTGCACAAGATGGTAGATAGTCATTGGATACAGACATAAATATATACATGCATATATAAATACATACATACATAAACATAAATGAAAATCTGCATTAAAAAGAAATCTAAAACATCATGCTGAGTTAAAGAGAAAATACAGAACAAAACAGCATCACACCATTTATGAACATAAGACATACATAAACAATAATAAATTTGTTTGGAATAAGTGCACGTGTATGCTGCCTTTGGCATACACATACCTTGCAAAATCACACGAGAAGTGAATGACAAATATACACATCAACTTTAGGATCCTGGGGTGAGGGGTGAGAGAAAGGAAACAGTAATGGAGAGCTAGGGCTTAGACGAAGCAGCAATTATTTATTTCAGTTTTCTAAAGAAGTCTAATGTAAAAAGAAGGAAAAGGGAAGGGAAGGGAAGAAGCAAAAGACAGGGGAGGGGAGGAGAGGGGAAAGGAGGGAAGGTGTATTAGTCTGTTTTCACACTGCTGATAAAGACATACCCAAGACTGGGCAATTTATAAAAGAAAGAGGTTTAATCAGACTTACAGTTCCATGTGGCTGGAGAAGCCTCACAACTATGGCGGAAGGCAAGGAAGTCATGTCTTACATGGATCGCAGCAAATAGAGAGCTTGTGCAGAGAAACTCCCATTTTTTAAAGCCATTAGATCTCCTGAGATCCATTCACTATCACAGGAAGCGCACGGGAAAGACCCGCCCCCATGATTCAATCATCTCCCACTGGTTCCCTCTCACACACGTGAGAACTATGGGAGCTACAAGATGAGATTTGGGTGGGGACACAGAGCCAAACCATATCAGGAGGGAAGGAGGGAAGGGAAAAGAAAATGAGGCTAGGTGGGAATGAGGAATTTTGAAAAGATGAGTAAATGAAAAGGAATTTCATTCTCCTTCCCCTCAATGTCACTACATTTCTCCAGTTAAGATTAATGATATAATTTATTATTTGGATTTATCCTCCTATAATAAGCTCAGTAGTCTAGTATTATAATATCTTTTCTGACTACTCTTCTAAAGTAATATAATATAGTCTGTCTTTGGATAATTTTTCAGCAGAATGTTTTAGAATCAGCCTGATATTCTACTTCACAAATTGCTAGTAAATAAAAAGAGATGTAAATATTTTTATGTATTAGAATTAATTGAATTGATACAGTATCCATTCCTGCAATGATTTAAGTTTTTTGATAGAAAATGTCTGTTGAATTTATAATGATTAAAAAGGTGTAGCTACTGAGAAAAATCTCTAAGAAAAGTGATAGATTTATAAATAAAATTCGCAAGTTGCTTCTAATAGCACAGGCAGATGAGATGGTTAATCCACAGGGTATTTTCATGGTGATTTTCTACACTCCAGACAGGTACAGCTGCCACTTGGAACAGAGGTATCATCTGACTGATGACCACCTCTAATGATTTGACAGGTTCTTTCTGAGCAGCTGAACAAATAGTGTGCTTTTTGGCACAGGCTGCATGTTTAACCAACTAATACCTAAAATCATTCCAATTTGGACCTGTATGTTTATAACTGTGATTATTTGTTTAAACACCTTATTAGAATATTCACTGTGATCCTGGAAGTGGAAAAGTAGTCCAGGAAAAGGTCCCTGTGTTCAATTGCACTGAACACTTATCTAAGAACATGAAAAACTCTGACTCCTAGTGCTGTTTAACCACTAAAAAGGCAATCTAAGAACCAAGTCACCTAACTCTGTATGCCCTATTAAAAGGGAAGTGAAGTAGGAGCTTGTACACATTAAATTCCATAAACATATCCAGATTTTATAAAATATTAAGGACGTAAATTAGCCATACATAAAAGTTCTCACAAATAGGTTTATCTTAAAATTGAAAACTACTGTGTGTGGGGAAAAGAAACTTCCATAAAAAGGTGAAAGGCAAGCCAAAGTCTGGACTTATACATGGGAAAGGTTGTGTCTGCATGACAGATATCTAAGAAAATGAAAACTTCATTTTTCCCTATAGTGATTCCCTTCTTAAACTTCTTCACAGTTCTTAATTCTAAGGCGAACAGAAACTCTCTAGTTTCCAGCCTACACTTTCAGACTTCTCTCTTATTACTCCGTATATAAAGTCCCAAAAGCAGTCTGGCTATCTGAATTTTCACATATGCTGCTTAGGGAACGACATTCCTCTTTTCTCCCAGCTAACTCCTATTTATTGTTGGAAACTCAGTTCATACATCACCTCTTCTGAGAAGCCTTCCTTAATCATAAAATCTACGCTCCTCTTATGTGCTCTCAAGGTCTAATATGTATACTTTTAAAATATATGACTCTTCCCCTAATTATTGAATTAATCTTATTTGAATTTATGAGAACTGAGCTGGTTCATTCATTTTGGTAACTTATATGCCTTGTAGAGTTTTTAATGCATAGCAGACACTCAATAAATGTCTTTTGAATGAATGGAGAAAAGTTAAGTCATGCATGCATTTCACTCCATGAAATTTATATTAAGGTTATTATGAACACAAGTAATTACATTTCACCTGAGTTTACTAACACTCGTAGTTAGTGTTCTATCATTCTGAGTAGCAGTGGGTGGGCTGAAGATTGTGCCTTAGACATAAAAAATAGTTTATTTGTTTTTTTTCTCAGTTGTGACATGTTATATCATAAAAAGGAAGAGTAAGAATAAGAAAAAGAAGCCGTCTAGGCCAGGCACAGTGGCTCATGCCTGTAATCCCAGCACTTTGGGAGGCTGAGGCAGGCAGATCGTGTGAGGTCAGGAGTTTGAGACTAGCCTGACCAACATGGTGAAACCCTGTCTCTACTAAAAATACAAAAATATACAAAAATATAGCCAGGTGTGTTGGCATGCACCTGTAATTCCAGCTACTCAGGAGGCTGAGGCACAAGAATTGCTTGAACCTGAGAGGAGGAGGTTGCAGTAAGCCAAGATCGTGCGACTGCACTCCAGTCTGGGTGACAGTGAGACTCTGCCTCAAAAAAAAAAAAGAAAAAAAGAAAAAAAGAAAAAAAAAGAAAAAGAAAGAAAGAGGAAAAAGAAAAGCCCTCTAAGAGAAATCTTCATCTGTAATAACAAATACATTTTTTAAAGAAAATACTGTTTTATCGAATGTCTAAAAATAAAACATTCTTCCTTAGCATCATATTTCTGTCATTTTCAGATTAGAAAGCATAAATAACAGCAAGACGGAAAGGGGATGGTGGCCAAGTGAAATGAAAATAGAAGAACCAAAGCAAGAAAATAAGAGCCTAATATGCTATCAACACATTATGAGTAATATCACTATTGTAATTCAGTCATTTCAAATGTTGTAATCTTTAGCATAATTTAGATTTTTCAAACACTGGTACCCAAGAATAAATTCTGGCAGACGATATATTATTTTTCATTCGCATAATGAAAAGAGATGTTTATGGATATATAAAATTGGAAACATGTTCCTACTTTTAAAAAGGGATCATTAATGAGGTATGCAAATAGATCTCTCATCTGTTTTTGAAATATGCATAAAAGGCAAGTTATTCATCTTGGGGAAATACAGCCACCATAAAGCATATCAACCACATGTTCAATCTTCTTTACATTAAAGAAGACACAGTACTTGTGATGTTAAGGAATACCGATGGGAAATATTTTGGATAATTTATTCTGTTTGGTTTATTTTATTTTCCACATACAAAAAGTCGTGCTATTGCAAATGGAAACCTTTCTGTAATCACTGCAATTGCTAAGATTCAGAGTTCCTAGATGCTGAAGTATCATCAGGTTAAAGAATTGATAATTTAACATACTCCATTTCATTACTTGTTTTATGTAAGTTTCACTCGGTGACCAAGAACGTGCTCCTCTGAAATTCTTCCTTGGGGCTATAGGATATATAACGTCATACTGCACAAAAGAGAGGTCCACTTAACCTTCCCTGTGGCTTTTTTGAGAGAGAGAGGGGGGAAAAACAGATGCCCATTTCCAGGAGCCGCAATTTCTCAGTTGGACACTCCCCATGCCCGGCATCGCCCCTGGATTTCCTCCCTACCGCTCCTCTAAGGAGATCTCCTTGGGCAAAAAGTGCACTCCGGCAGTGTAGAAAAGAGTCCTTACCAGGTACTTGTTAATGGTGTCAGGGTTCATCTTTTAAAACAAGGCCTGGTATCCCTCTTGCTTCACAGAAGTCGGCTATGAAGCATTGGTGCAGAGTAACTTCCCTTTTCCACGCAGACCAGAGATCAACAGGAGATAAATGCAGGGGACCATCCAGGAGATACAGGTGAGAGGGGATCTCAGTCTTTCTACATGAAAGCTAGTTAATACAGTCAAGCACTCGGATCCATTCCTACTGGGTAACTGGACATGGGGACAACTTCTAGCGGGCAAACTTGTCTGGTACTTCCTAGGTCCATAGAGGTGAAGACATCAAGCTTCTGGAAAAAACACACCTTGGATCAGGGCCAAAGGTTTGGGGTGGGACGGGTTCCTTTCCAGAAAGTTCCTTTCCAGAAAGCTTGGTAGGTACCCATATATCAAACATGTGACTTATCACAGGACGTAATTGATCATAACACCTTGTTAAATCTAACCCTTTATCATTAGCAACGGAAAAACAAACAAAAATTAAACAAACAAAACTCCGATAAAGGAAGAGCATATGCTTAAAACTCTCACGTGAAGTATTTGGAAGCAGATTTGCCTTCTGTGATTGTGATTTTGCTTGGGGATTGCCAAGTATTGAATTTCCATATAAAACCAGGTTAAATATTTGAATATTTGTTTTATTACCATAAATAATTATGATTCATATCTTTCTATGCTCCTGGAAATTTAACCTTTAAAGTTACCCTATGAAATAGGTGTCATTATTGTTAACTCCAGTGTAATCCTATGACATATCTTGATAGATGAATTAATTAAAGCTTAGTGAGTGCAAACAACTTGTCCAAGATCATAGATCTTATAAATGGTAGTTCCTGAACTCAATTTAGCCTTCTTTGAATACAAAGTTGTTGCTGTCAACCCACTGGGGTCCTTCAGTATACACTCGCATGTTGCTCTAAAACAGAAGTGGACATACTATTTCTGCAAAAGGCTAGACAGTAAACATTTTCAGCTTGGGAATCAAGAGGCAAAATCAAGGCTATATAGGTACTTCTAAAACAAAATATAAAACCATTTTCACAAATACGTATTGATGAAATTCCAAATGCTACCACAATAATTGAGAGTTGATTGGTGGTTACCAGAGGCTAGGAAGGGTTAGAGGAACGGGTGATGAAGAAAAGTTGATTAATGGGTATAAATGCATGGTCTGATAGAAGAAATAAGACCTAGTGATAGATAGATCAGTAGGGAGACCATAGTTAACATAATTAATCTCATATATATGTATTCAAATATATATCTATATGAATATATATTCAGATGTTATATATATATATGTGTGTGTATATACATATTACTATTGTAAAATATATATATATATAACCATAGCAAAGATATGGAATCCACCCAAATGTCGATCAATGATAGACTGGATAAAGACAATGTGGTATATATATACCAGGGAATACTATGCAGCCATAAAAGGAAACAAGATCATGTCCTTTGCAGGGACATGGATGGAGCTGGAAGCCATTATCCTCAGCAAACTAACACAGGAACAGAAAACCAAACACCACATGTTCTCACTTACAAGGAGGAACTGAACAATGAAAACACATGGACACAGGGAAGGAAACAACACACAGTAGGAACTGTCATTGGAGGTTGCAGGGCAGAGAGCATCAGGATAAATAGCTAATACATGCAGGGCTTAATATCTAGGTGATGGGTAGATAGATGCAGCAAACCACTATGGCACAGATTTACGTGTGTAACAAACCCGAACAACCTGCACATGTATCCCAGAATGTAAAATTAAATTAAATTAAAAATATATATATATTGGCCAGGCGCAGTGGCTCATGCCTGTAAATCCCAGCACTTTGGGAGGCCTACGTGGGCAGATCACAAGATCAGGAGTTTGAGACCAACATGGTGAATCCCCATCTCTACTAAAAATACAAAATTAGCTGGGCATACTGGCGGAAACCTGCAATCCCAGCTATTCGGGAGGCTGAGGCAGGAGAATCTCTTGAACCCAGGAGTCAGAGGTTGCAGTGAGCTGAGATTGTGCCATTGCACCCCAGCCTGCGCAACAGGAGTGAAACTCCGTCTCCAAATACATACATACCTACATACATACATACATACATACATACATACATACATAAAATTTTCTTCTCTTATATATTTTAAAATACCTATATAAGAAACATTCAGGACAAATATTTAAGGTGATGGATATCCCAAGTACATTGATTTTATCTTTACAAGTTATACAAATGTATTAAATTATCATATATACCCACAAACTATGTCCATCTATTATGCATCAGCAAAAAAATAAAACAAATGCAATCACCATAATTGAGAACTTTTTAAAATTTGCTAATACAAGTCTACTGATGAGAAGAATGGAACTTATGTATGAGGGAGATGGAGTTTCACATAATTGGAGTTCAAAGTTAGAGTTCCTTACTCTCAAATCTATCACAAATGCTCATCTGTTAAAACCATTCTTAGTCTTACAAAAACAGTTAGCATCAGATTTGTTTCCTAGACTGTAGTTTGTTCTAAAAGCATCTGTGTTCAAGGATCTGTTTGTTTGCAGATCTGTTTGTTTGTGAATTATAAGTGTACCACAAAGGCTTCCCTGACAGCTTTATGCAGAGGCCAGAATATTTCTTAGTATAGTAAGAGTATTTCTTATGCATACATTTGCCCAGAAATTAACTCAGCCCTACCATCTACTTCCTTATGCAGAACTACTCCTTGGAGATTAAATCATAATTTCACAGCATTTTCCAGGTGTGTTTCTAACTCATGCATTATTGATAATATGAAATCTAAACATATAAGCAAAACTTATACTACATTCAAAGCAAAGTACTTTCTATTACTTTGTAAAATATACAAAAAAAATTAAAGAAAATTTAAATGGCTCTAATTATATACAAACTTCCGATCAAAGAAAACCCTCTTAAAGCTACGGATAACTTAAATATTTATTGAACTATGGATACAGTAATTATGTAACCCACTAAAATTATTAATTTAATGTACACCTTAATGAGTTTTCTGTTGGGAAGGTCCAGAAGGATTAATCCCCAAAAGTGATACCTGCTAATAACACTGTAATGTTAAAGTTATCCAATTCAGATTAATGTTCCACTCCTAAATAATTCCAGCTATATTACATGTTATAATATTATATATTATAAAAATTATTATATATTTTAAAAAGGCCAGCTATATTATATGTTCAGCTCATAAATGAAATTAACTATACTACATTTGAGATTCATTCAAATCTAATAGAAATCTTCCTTTTATTTTAAAAATTTGTATCTTGTTAGGAAAATGTAAGGCTCCAGTTTCAGATTATTTTTATTTTACTCCAATTGTTTTAAAAGAAGAGTATAATGTCAACGGTGCAATTAGAGATTCTTAACAAGCCTTCAAACATTCTTTTATTTAACCCCAGGGTCTGGCTTTGATTTGCTTCTCATACAGCAGGCTGGTGGTGGTGGTTTTTTGAAGAATGCTTAAGAATTTTAGGTTTGTGTCATAATTAAGATGAAAATAAGCACATGAGGAACCTTGATGAATAAATGCCTTGTCATGCTGACACTTCTTGAATAATAAGTATTAGCATTTTTTGAGGTTCTATTATCTCAAGTGCATTTCTGGTCTTCCAACAACTTGTTAGAGCAGATGCTGTGTGAGATAGAGTTTAGCAACTCTCTGGCACGCCTTTGTTAGCATTTAGAGTATACCCTTGGGCTTAAATCTAGCTGTCAATATTTAAGAACTTACTGAAAAATGCAAGGGTCAGGCACTAAGTCAATGGTACCAATTTAGCTTTCAAATTAAAAAACTTTTAAAAAAGACTGATGATGTGCCTAACATTATTTTTAAGACAACCATGAAACGAAGTTCTTGCTCCTGTGACTAGGCGCACAAAGCCAGATCCAATAGAAATCGGTTTGTGGCCTAACAAAGCCCTGGCTGATCATCAATGATTGATTTACAATAAGCAAAAGGATCATGAAAACTTGTTGAAAGCACTCACATGGAAATCAGTGATGCTGCAGAGGTACAAGAGGGCCTGGAGAAAAGTATAGAAGAGGCTAGAGCGACTTGTCACAGATTTCTTTCTTCTGAAGTTAAAACTGTCAAATATTTCTTTCCCCTTGGAAAAGCACATGATTCTGTGTATCATTTGAGAACTGTTGGAAGAATTCAGTGGGACAGTTGAAAAGTCCCTGTTGATTGGTGAAATACATCTTCCAGAGAGACTGCATCAGGATCAATTACCCCAGGTTTCTCCTGAATGGTGGCAAGGCAACTGAGTAAGAGAATGATTTATTGAACAATTTAACAGGTGTCATGCTGGGTGGGTAGTATCTATGGGATATGTCCATGGAGGAAAAAATAAAATCAATTCTATAATGAAATATTTGGCTGTAGTTGGCAGAAGATAAATTCCAGAAATGGAGTTTATCTGAAGACAATTCAGTAAGAAGTAGAAGAAACTGTACACTCTAGATAATGGTGGTTTCAGGGGCAGGGGAGTCCACAATTTAGGCTAGTATCCCTAGAAAGCTAGCTAAAGGAACAACTATTAGAATTCAGTAATTATCAATTATTTAGAAGTGGAACAAAATAGAAATAAGAGACCAAGTTTATAGCTTAGCTGGTAATCCTAGCTCCCAGCTTTATCCCCAGCCTCAAGGTCTGAAGTTGTTTTCTGTGTTTTCTTATTGTAACACAAAAATTTTATTCTAAATTTTGCATACCAGCTCATTGCACTAAACAAAGAAATTATGCACTAAGCACAAATGGCTTAGCTCTTCATTCTGCTCGTTTCTCTGAGTGTGTGTATGTACAGTCAGCTGTAGAGTTCAGGTTTTTCTTTTGAAATATTACAGATGTTTCTTGGAGCTGTTGTATCTAGTCTTTTTATAAAGAAAAGACTACTCAATTAAACTTAAACTTTAATCATGCTTCCCAGTTAACTATATTAGGTAATTTTAAGTTTGCTTGGAAATTCTCTAAGATATAGGCAAAGGGCTTATTCCACCTCATTCTCAAATTGTTTGCCAACCAAAAAAAAAAAAAAAAAAAGAAGAAGTTTGCTTCTACATAAAGCAGTGGTGGGTTGGAACAGTGAAAATAACACTCAACTAGAAGTTTTGGAGCTAGATTACACCTCAAAAAACCAACTAGACAGACACGTTTTCATAGCCAGACAGCCAACAGACCAGATAAATGACAGACCAAAGCAAATATCTCACTGTTTGCATGCTGAGGTTATTTTTGACAGAAGTACCTCTTTGATGGTCCGTGGTCTCAATACATGCATATTTTCGATGACATTATGTCATCTAGAAGCAAAATAACTTCATGCCAAATATTCTAAGAGTTAAAATTTCAGCTCACATAAAGTATCTTTTACTGTTTCTCTTAATATTATTATTCCTTTTGCCCTTTTCAAAAAGTATGGGGAATTGCTGCTATGTTCCACCGTAATTCAAGTATCACTTCTTTACTCCAAATTCTCTCAGTTCTCAAAATGTATACGTTTAGTGCTTTTCAATCATATATTGGGTATTAGTCTGTTCTCACGCTGTTAATAAAGACATGCCCTAGACTGGTTAATTTATAAAGAAAAAGAGGTTTAATGGACTCACAGTTTTGCATGACTGGGGAGGCCTCATAATCATGGCAGAAGGCGAATGAGGAGCAAAATCATATGTTATTACATGGTGGCAGGCAAAAAAGCTCGTGAAGAGTAACTCCCATTTATATAACCATAATATCTGGTAAGACTTACTCCCTGGTATGAGAAAAGTATGGGGGAAACCACCCCCATGATTCAATTATCTCAGATAAATATTTTTAGTCCTAGAAATGAAGAACTGTTTTCTTCTACTAATTTTCTAAAATGTAAGAGAACAAGTATATATGTTATCAGAACTCTAAAACATACTACCTTACTCTATTTAATACGATTCATAAAATATATAACTCAGTCTTACTGTCGGTATTGCTGTTTTGAAATGAAACCTAAGGAAAGCCAAGTCATTTCTTTCTTTTTTTTATTATTATTATACTTTAGGTTCCAGGGTACATGTGCAGGTTTGTTACATATGTATACATGTGCCATGTTGGTGTGCTGCACCCATTAACTCATCATTTACATTAGGTATCTCTCCTAATGCTAATCCTCCCCCCTTCCCCCAGCCCACAACAGGCCCCGGTGTGTGATGTTCCCCTTCCTGTGGCCAAGTGTTCTTATTGTTCAATTCCAACCTATGGGTGAGAAAGAGAACATACCGTGTTTGGTTTTCTGTCCTTGCGATAGTTTGCTCAGAATGATGGTTCCCAGCTTCATGCATGTTCCTAAAAAGGACATGAACTCATCTTTTTTATGACCGCATAGTATTCCATGGTGTATATGTGCCACATTTTCTTAATCCAGTCTATCATTGATAGACATTTGGGTTGGTTCCAAGTTTTTGCTATTGTGAATAGTGACACAAGAAACATACATGTGTATGTGTCTTTATAGCAGTATGATTTATGATGCTTTGGGTATGTACCCGGTAATGGGATGGCTGGGTCATATGGTATTTCTAGCTCTAGATCCTTGAGGAATCACCACACTGTTTTCCACAATGGTTGAACTGGTTTACAGTCCCACCAACAGTGAAAAAGTGTTCCTATTTCTCCACATCCTCTTCAGCACCTGTTGTTTCCTGACTTTTTAAGGATTGCCATTCTAACTGGTGTGAGATGGTATCTCATTGTGGTTTTGATTTGCATTTCTCTGACGGCCAGTGATGATGAGCATTTTTTCATGTGTCTGTTGGCTGTAGAAATGTCTTCTTTTGAGAAGTGTCTGTTCATGTCCTTTGCCCACTTTTTGATGGGGTTGATTTTTTTCTTGTAAATTTGTTTGAGTTGTTTGTAGATTCTGGATATTAGCCCTTTGTCAGATGGGTAGATTGCAAAAATTTTCTCCCATTCTCTAGGTTGCCTGTTCACTCTGATGGTAGTTTCTACAGCCAAGCCATTTCTAATAAATGAGAACACAAAAATGAAATCACTGGGGTCGTGTTATAAGTTCATTATTCTAAAAACATATTAAATAAAAAGAAATGCTAAAGAAAGGAGGAAATGCAAGCAAGGAGCCAGAACAGCAAGCCAACCATCTCCAAAATACCTTCCAGGACTAATATTCTAAACCTGAGAATTATGTGTGAAACTACACACTAGGAATCAATAAACATTAATTGTTAGGAATGCTGTATAGTAGGCAGAATTCTAAATTGGTTCCAAGGTTCCCATCTCTTGGTGGACACTTCTTGCACCACCTCCTCCCTTGGAGTGTGAGAAGAACTTGCAGATATTCTGGGATTTTATTCCCATGATTTGGTTACGCTATATGGGAATGATATGATTAAGATCCCTAATTAAACTGGACAGGGTGGCTCATGCCTATAATACCAGTACTTTGGCAGGCTGAGGCAGGAGGACTGCTTGATCCCAAGAGTTTGAGATCAGCCTACATAATAGAATGAGACCTTGTCCCTACAAAACAAACAAACAAACAAAAAACAACAAAAAACACTTAGCTGGGCATAGTGGCACATATCTCTAGTCCCAGCTGCTCATGAGGCTGAAGTGGAAGGACTACTTGGGCCCAGAAGTTCAAGGCTGCAGTGAGCTGTCATCATACTACTGCACTCCAGCCTGGGCGACAGAGCAATACCCTGTCCTTTAAAATAAAAAGTCCCTTGTTAGTTGGCTTTTAAATAGACCTGACCTAATTTAATGAGGTCTTTAAATCTGGGCCAGAGTTAGAGAGAGTGAGAGAGATGCAGGTAATCTCCTGCTGGCCTGGGGAAAAGGACACATCCATGTTGTGAACGACCTGTGGAAGGACCACATGACCAGGACCCTTTAGTTGCTGACAGCACCCATAGCCCGTAGCCAAAAAAATAATAAATAACAGGAATCTCAGTTCTACAAGCACAAAAAAAACCCCTGAATTCTGCTAACAAGTAGAATGAGCTCGCAAGAGGACCCTGAGCCTCAGATGTACATAGGGCAGCCAATACCTGCACTGCATCTTTGAGACCCTGAGCAGAGGACCCTATTAAGCCGTTCCCAGACTTGTGACCCAAGAAAACTGTGAGATAATAAATGTGTGTTGTTTTAAGCCATTAAATCTGTGGTCACTTTTTATACAGCAATGACAAACTAATACAGGTGCCAATGCTGATGTTTTGTAATTAAATGAGCTCACCTATGTAAAGCTCCTTAGCACAGAAACGGGTACAGAGTGTCTAGTTTTTAAGTAATTGCTCTTTTATCCATGTAAGTGTCACAGTTCTCAGGCAGTATTGATAAAAGAAATATTTTTCAGTATTGGCATGTAAAAATATATGACAAATTCTGGAGGGCTCTCTAGTAACATGGCATCACATGGCCTTTGTAATGTAGACTGTGGTGCTGTTATACATTATTAAATAAGCCCTCATTTTTCTAGTTCAATGAACAAGGGACATGTTTATCAACTGAGTGGGGAGGCATCACGGTAGTGCTTACTAATGGCCATAGATTAATGAACTGGTTTTCCTCTGTTTTTCTTTTTCGTCTATTTTTCTGCTTTTCCAAGTCATAGGCTTTGGTATTTTCTTCTACAGTATGTTAGTTTTCTAGGACTATCACCACAAACTGGTGGCTTAAAAAAAGAGAAATGTATTGTCTCATAGTTTAGGAGGCTCCGAAATTAAGGTGTCAGCAAGGTTGGTTCCTTCCAGTAAGTTTGAAGGAGAAAACAGCCCAAGCCTCACTTCTAATTTCTGGTGGTTTCTGGTAACCACTGTCATTCCTTGATATTCAGATGTATCCTCCAGTCTCTGCCTGTATCTGCCCATTGCTTTTTCTGTGTACCTGTGTATCCTGTTTTTTTCTGTCTCCTGTAAGGACACTCCCCATGGATTCAGGGCTCACCCTAATCCAGTAAGATCTTATCTTGATCCTTACCTTTATTACATTTGTGAAGACCATAATTCTGCATAAAGTCATACTTTGAGATTCTGGGAAGATACGATACACTATTCAGCCCATTACATGTGATAGCATCCACACAGCAAAGAACTCCACTGGACGAGCTGGTTTCTTATACATGCAATTTCATAACTGAGTAATGTGAGCAATTATATTATTGAATAGCTTGCTAAATAATTTAAGACAAAGAAATGGATTAAAGACAAAAAAAGATGGATAGTGATCGGTGAAAAGGGCATCAGACTAACTGTAAAGCAATCTTTAAGTTCATCAGCAGGTTTGAGATTATCAGCAAACTTCTCACATCTCTAGATCTTTGTTTTATCTTTTATGAATTAAATGTATTCGATGATCTAGAAGATGCTTTCTAGTTCCAACATTTTATGATTCTACTGATCATAACTCTCATTCATTCAAGTATTTTGTGATAGTAAAATGGCATATAAGCCACTTGGTAGATACTAGTATCATCTTTTAACACTATTTTTTTTTTCTGTTTCTATTAAAAGAAAGGAAAGACAGTTAGCTTTCCCCAAGCACTGTCTTCATAAGTTCATGCAAAGTAAGTTGAAGGAATCCTTCACAGTTAAAAGGGTCTGGAGAAGAATCTCACAGGAAAGAACTGGTTTGTGGATTAGGGCCTACTGATTCAAACTTCAGTAGAATTTCATTCATTCAAATATTTTTAGCATCAATACAAGTTTAGAAATAAAAAAGGTTTAAATAAGTGTAGGATGCTCATGATTCTTTTAGGACATTATGGGAAAATATTTATTTTAACTAATAGCACAGTGTGCTTATTTACCTTGAACTTCTAAAATAAAGAATGAAAACTTTATTAAGAGAATGGTATGTGAATAAAACAAGCTTGACTAAAAGATTTCTCCCTCTCCTCACCCCACTGCCAGGTTAAACAAACAAACAAAAATTCTAGCTTTGGTAATCCTCGAAGGTATGCTCCCTCTTCATTTTTCAATCATTTCTCCTTTATTCTTTTAAGTTATTAGTTCTTACTCTCACTCCTCTCCTCAAATCTTTAAAACACTTTCACCTATATTCTCAATTTTCAATGATCTTTTTCTTTTCTTTTCTTTTCTTTGAGACACAGTGTCACTCTGCTGCAAGTGCAATGGCGTGATTTCGGTTCACTGCAACTTCTGCTTCCCTGGTTCAAGCGATTCTCCTGCCTCATTCTCCCAACTAGCTGGGATTACAGGCACGCACCATTACACCCAGCTAACTTTTTTTGTATTTTTAGTAGACAGGGTTTCACCATGTTGACCAGGCTGGTCTTGAAATCCCAACCTCAGGTGATCCACCTTCCTCAGTCCCCCAAAGTACTGGGATTACAGGCATGAGCCACTGCGCCCGGTTTGATGATCTTTCTCTATTTCACTGAGAAAACAGAAATCATGAACAGTAGCATTCACATGCACTCAGTAACATTCCGTTGACCTGTCCCCTTTAGCCCTACCTATCCTCCCATCACCATGACCATGACCCAGCCATCCAAGCGGCTGCTTAAACGTGCTCCTCCGTGGCCCACAGATTCTCATTCCAGGTTCTCAAGGGCACAACACCAGCGATTCTCCTCCCTCCCTCCTGAATTACCCATTTATTTTTCTCTTTAACATTCAAGCACACTATTAAATTTCTTCCATGTTTAAAAAAGCAAAAAAGAAAACACCTTTAAGTAACAACTATCTCGAATCCAAAACCTCTTCCAGTTAACACCCTATTTCTCCACTTCCACTTTCATCAAAACTTCGTGAAGTTACCCAGTACTTTTCTCCCCTTCAGTCTTGAACTCACTGAAATCAAATCACACTTTCATTCCAAATACCTCATTACAACAGTTCTTTTCCGGCTGCTGTGGCCTGTGTTTTGATAAAGCTGGCCATCAGTTTTCAGTTTCTATTTGACCTCTTAGTAGTAGCCTTTAAATCCATGTCTCTCAGAAATAATACCACACATCTACAGTCATCTGATCTTTGACAAACCTGAAAAAAAAAGAAATGGGGAAAGGATTCTCTACTTAATAAATGGTGCTGAGAAAATTGGCTAGCCATAAGTAGAAAGCTGAAACTGGATCCTTTCCTTACTCCTTATACAAAAATTCAAGATGGATTAGAGACCTACATGTTAGACCTAAAACCGTAAAAACCCTAGGAGAAAACCTAGGTAATACCATTCAGGACATGGGCATGAGCAAGGACTTCATGTCTAAAACACCAAAAGCAACGGCAACAAAAGCCAGAATTGACAAATGGGATCTAACTAAACTAAAGAGCTTCTGCACAGCAAAAGAAACTACCATCAGAGAGAACAGGCAACCTACAGAATGGGAGACAATTTTTGTAATCTACTCATCTGACAAAGGGCTAATATCCAGAACCTACAAAGAACTCAAACAAATTTACAAGAAAAAAACAAACAACCCCATCAAAAAGTGGGCAAAGAACAGACACTTCTCAAAAGAAGACTTTCATACAGCCAACAGACACATGAAAAAATGCTCATCATCACTCACCATCAGAGAAATGCAAATCAAAACCACAATAAGATACCATCTCACACCAGTTAGAATGGCAATCCTTAAAAAGTCAGGAAACAACAGGTGCTGGAGAGGATGTGGAGAAATAGGAACACTTTTACACTGTTGGTGGGACTGTAAACTAGTTCAACCATTATGGAAAACAGTGTGGTGATTCCTCAAGGATCTAGAACTAGAAATACCATTTGACGCAGCCATCCTATTACTGGGTATACATCCAAAGGATTATAAATCATGCTGCTATAAAGACACATGCACACGTATGTTTATTGCAGCACTATTCACAATAGCAAAGACCTGGAATCAACCCAAATATCCATCAGTGACAGACTGGATTAAGAAAATGTGGCACATATACACCATGGAATACTACGCAGCCATAAAAAAAGGATGAGTTTGTGTCCTTTGTAGGGACATGGATGCAGTTGGAAACCATCATTCTCAGCAAACTATCGCAAGAACAGAAAACCAAACACCGCATGTTCTCACTCATAGGTGGGAACTGAACAATGAGATCACTTGGACACAGGAAGGGGAACATCACACACCGGGGCCTGTTGTGGGCGGGGAGGGGGGGATAGCATTAGAAGATATACCTAATGTAAACGATGAGTTAATGGGTGCAGCACACCACCAACATGGCACATGTATACATATGTAACAAACCTGCACGTTGTGCACATGTACCTTAGAACTTAAAGTATAATAAAAAATAAAAATAAAATAAAAAATAAATCCATGTCTCCTCCCTCCTAAAATTGCTTCCTCCACTTGAGCTCGCAGGCCCTGCCCTCTCTGCTTCTCCTCCCATACCCCAGCCATACCTTCTATTTCTGGTCCTGAATCTGCCTCTTCTCTCTAACTCATAAAGTCCTTGCTCTCTTTACCTTTCTCATTCTTATCTCTGTATTTTCTCCTTCTCTGTCTCTGTCTCTGTCGCTAACTTCATTCAATCTCCTATCTTATATTTTTAACTGTCTACCTCTTCTGAAGTCCAGACTGAAATACCCAACCTCTTTTCTCTTAAACAATAAGCAGCATCACAAATTTAAAATAACCCCAAATGAATCACTGATCTCCTCTCCCTCCACTGCTGCCACCCTGAGTCAAGCCAAAAATATCTCTTACTCAGACAATTGCAGTAACCACCTACCTAGTCTCCCTATGTCTTCCTCCTGCCCCGTTCCAGTCTATTCCACCCCTAAAGATCCTCTTACAGAGTCAGATTATTCCACATCTCTCATAATAGGAAGGAAGACAAAATCCATCAGAGCTGAGCCTCACCTGGTCTGGTCCTGGCTATATCTCCTATTTCATCTCCTGACATCTCTCTCTGCTCTTTGTACCCAGGCCACACTGCCCCCTTGTTGTTTCTTTTCTCATTTTAATTTCAACTTTTATTTTAGATAGGGGGCGTCATGTGCAGATGTGTTACACAGGGATATTGCGTGATGCTGAGGTTTGGGTATTAATCTCATCACCCAAATTAATTAAGCCACTGTGGAAAGCAGCCTGCAGATTTCTCAAAGGAAAAAACAAGCTGCCATTCAAACCAGCAATTCCATTAGTGGGTATATGACCAAAGGAAAATAAATTATTTGACCAAAAAGCCACATACAGTCATGTGTACATCACAGTGCTATTTGCAATAGCAAAGACTTAGAATCAACCCAGGTGCCTATCAGTGGTAGACTGGATAAATAAAATGCAGTACGTATACACCGTGGAATGCTACACAGCCATAAAACAGAATGAAATCATGTCCTTTGCAGCAACATGGATGCAGTCAGAGGCCATAATCCTAAGAAAATTAACATAGGAACAGCAACCCCTTGCTGTTTCTTGACCACACCATGCTTTTTACTGCTTCCAAACCTATATAATTTCAGCTCATTTTTTCTGGAAATATTCTTCGTACCCATGTGTTTGCTCAAAGGTTACTTGATTATAGACGCCTTTCCTGAAAACTCTAATATCAGAATGATCCTCCCTCCTCCAACACTTTTGTTTTCCTTAACCTTGATTTGTTCTTCTACACAGCACTCTCTCACTTTGATGTACGCTACATACACTTGTTCACTTATTTATGAATTGATTTACCTCTATGTAAAGGTGAGCTTCATGGGGACAGTTACCTTGTCTGCTTTCTCTCTTGTTGTATCGTGAATCCCTAACTTAGAATCTGGCATATTGTTTGTGGGCTCAAGAAATGCTTGTGAAATCGCACAGATTCCAGGAAATAAGCGTTAAAAAGTATGTAATATGATCTCTAAGTTTATTTCAGTGTATAATCAATGTCTATCTAATTTGCATTTTGCATTGTGTGGGTGGACTTAATATGATGATGAAAGAGATTGAATCTCTTGGAAATACTGCTGAAGAGTGAGGAGATTTTATAGCTGAAATGGAAACAACTTGTTCTTCCTCCCAGTATTAGCAAAGTAAAGCAAGCAGTATCTTGTTAACTTCTGCCCAATTAGCTCTAGAATATGCCCTCCAAATTAAATAGCCAACATATACTAGAGATAAATCCAACAGATTGATCTAACCTCAGCAAAGTAAATTTAGAAAAGCTAATCAACAAACAAGCCAAAGCCTGTGGCTTGGATAAAGCACTTTGATCCGCTGGAACTGTAGAGACAGATTTGGATTCAAATCTCAGCACTGCTGCCTACTAATAATAGACCATGAAAGAACTCTTTGATCTTTGTAAACCCACTGCCTTCAGTTGTAAGGATTTCGCCTGAGTTGCTTAAAGCATTCTAGTTTGTCAGTGTGTGTTTAGTAATACCTAGTCTCAGCATTTTACTTAATCAAAAGAAAATACATGTGACCTCTACCTGCCCTACACCACTAATTTTAATATCTGACCAGAATAAACTAGCCTAACATACAATTATCTTTCTCTTTCAACTAACTCTTGAAAAACATGTCTTTTTAAATATAGATAATATTGTCCAACTGAGCATAACCTATGCAAACGCTATTACACAAACACATTGAAAATTATATAAGGAAAGCTTTAATTACAAATTACTAAGAATTAGATAACTTTAAAGATATCTAATCCATTTTGGTGGGTAATGAAAATGAACCAATATATTCTTGCTAGACATGGAAGTCGCAAGACATTTATTACAATAAAACACTTCCCTGGATAACATACAACAAGGTAATAAATGTTACAGATTACTAACCGCATAAAATCGTATTGAATTTGTTCATCTTTGTTTTCCCTCAGCAACAGAGGCAGTTTTCACTTTACATAGTTCTGTACTAACGTATCAGAACTGTGTCTCCCTTTGCATGGTCTGATATACAGGCAGAATCCATAGACATGGTTCTGGGCAAAGAGAATTACATGTATAGCACAGTGGTTAAGACTACACCTTCTGTGGCCAAACAGTTCAACTCCAATACTTCTTCATTTCCCTCAGTTCATAAACCGAGGGAAAGAGTGAGTTGTCTGAGGCACACAATTAGTCAATGAAGAACATTGTTCATTGATATTCATTCAAGCACATCACCATTCTTCATTGACTAATTGTGTGCCTCAGACAAGTCACTCTTTCCCTTGGTTTATTCATGTATAAAGTAAGAGATATAACAGTTCCTGCTCCTGGAGGCTGAGGTGGGTAGGATCACTTGAGCCCAGGACTTCAAGGTTACAGTGAGCTATGATAGTTCCACTGCACTCTTGCCTGAGTGACAGAGCAAGACTCTGTCCCTAAAAAAATAAATGATCAAAATAAATAAGCAAAATTAAATAATTGAAATAAACTGCCAAAATGTTTATTACTTTGAGATATTTTTAGTTTAGTCCAAACCAATAAATTTTGATTAATTACTAATTTGATGGGGCGAAGCAAGCCACCAAAATGTTTTAGTTCTCATTGTTACTCAAACAGAATAGACTTTTTCCCCTACAAATTCCAAAAGGAAATTCCCCATTGGTAATCATAAAATCCTTTTATGCAAAATAAAACAAACATAATTTTACTTCCAAATTCCACAAATGTGAATAAGATATTTTATGTTCATGCTTTGGCAGCACATCGTTCTTTCTTGTCTTCTAGTGTCACTGAAGTAGAGATTACATTCATTTTGGACAGATAACAGAATTGGTCTAATCCTCATTTTTCTCACTTGCTAACTTCAGTTTCTTTACCCAATGCTAGGAATTCTGACATAAAAAACATATGTAGATAGAAATTTTGGATAAAATAATTTGCATACCGCTATGCCTCCGGTGGAGATTTCTGTAGTAGAGATGTACTATTGGTTCTTCCAATGGGGAGTTCATTCTACAAAAATGAATTATATTATACAGCCAGGAATACATTTGCTACAGTTTTCAGGTTCTCCAGTGTTGAATGGGCCACTGTACCATAGAAGATAAGAAATCACTTTCAATATTTCAAATCATAGTTTTAAAAAATTAAGGCTGTGTTGGGAAATAAAAGATAAAAGCTAATGCCATTTATTTGTTCACAGTAAAATTATACTTTGCATAAGCTTTTGGAGCCAGATGTTTTCTAGTTGTACTATTCAATTATCATGTTTTTTCATCAAATTCATCATTATTAGTCTTATAATTATATAGGAAATTCTGCCACAGAATGAATAGCACTTAATGGGAGTATTTATGCAAATACATTTATACAGTTGATAATTAATTGAGTGATGTAAACAGAAAATTTAGTGATTACAGTTGATACACTACCTTATTTAATTATATTTATTTTTAAATTTTAGACATGTGCCAACAATAAATACATAGACAAGCTTCATGAGTATGATCAGAGGCATAACTTCTCAAGGAAATATAGTGCATACCTGTTTGAAAATTTTGGCCTATAAAAGTCTGTTAGCACTGCAAAAGTCTCCCACTTCCTCTAATAGACCTTTGCATACAAAACTAGACAACTTATAAATACTACATTACAAAATGTAATTGTCATGTCTTAAAACACATTTGTATATTTCTAATTCACCTACAAGAAGGTATTTCTTCATTATTTTGTGCTAGAGTGCCCTTACTGCTTTACAGACATAAGATTTTGCCATTTCCAACCAAAACTTTTGACTTAAATGTGTTTCAGAATTCAGACTTTTTCTTTTTCTTTTTTCTCAGAAAAGTATTGCATTGCAAATACAATATGTCCTAACAGGTTTTTGAGGCAGCACCTGCAACAACCACATTAAAATCTCTGCCAAAAATGTATTAATAATCATACCAAATGGCATAATGGGAAACTATTTTAAAAACTCACGTTATTTTCTTATTTGGCTTAATTTTTTCAAGTCAGGTATTATTGGCACATGAGCTTTGGAAACATTTGATTTTAAGAACTCATGTGGCTTTGGAATTTCAGATAAGGTATTATGAACCTGTCTTATCATCTGTGATCAAAGTTTTATTATTAGTATACTTAATAACCCCACTGAAAATAACCCCACATAGTTAATAATAAGCCCAATGAAAAACAAGAAAACTGGGAGCTACTTTATTATCTTCCCTGACTTCCTAGGCTTCCATGTGAATCAGACAGTAACATGTTCCTCATCTAATGTAAAAACATCTCTTTATCCTCTTACATGTCTCCCTAACTCAACAATATATTCCCATAGGAAGTAATAATTGGCTTTAGTCCACAGTTTTATTGAACAGCTGCTATATGCTCAGAACCACACTGGTGAGAGTACAGTTTTGCATTTTGAAAGGCCTTCTCCTATCATTGCTATCAGAGCAAAAGTAACATGCATAGAAATGTATCAATTAATACAAGGAAGAGTATATTCTTTTATTACCTTGTAGTATGAAATGATGTAATATGTCAGGGAAGAGGAATTGTGAGGTGGAATAATTCCACAAAGTTTAGATGAGCAAGTAAGCCTTCTGAAAGTTTTTGGTAACTATTTAGGAACAAGGACAGAAGGAACATCAAATAAGTTACTGAGCATGAACAAAGGAAGGGAAGCAATAATTATTGAAATTATTGAGCAACTACTCTGTGTCAGGTAACATAGTAAATTTTAAATGCATTATCACTCCAGAAATAATTCATGTGTAACATAAAGAGAAAGATAAAATATGTGCTAGCAAAAAAAAAATGTGTAGAAGGACAGACAATGACATGCATAGAGTATACTCCAGCTAGTCTGATATATAAAAAAAAAAAGTCATGTGCCCGCATGTATGGTATATAAGTAAATACTTTATAGACTGCTTCTTTTATGTTTTTCACATAAACTACTTAATAATGGTTTGAAATGAAGTTCCTTGGTGGACAGGGGGTAGACTGCCTTTGGTAAAGTTACCAAAAGTAGCTACTCCCTTTAAACATACACATGGTGCGCCAAATCCTCCCTATCGTTAAGATGTCCTAAGCCCTGGGGACTGTGAATATATTGGCAATATGGCAAAAGAGACTGCAAATGTTTTTTAAGGTTATATATCTTAAAATGGAGAGATTATGCTGGATATTTTCCAGCAGATTCAACCTAACCACAAACGCCCTTAAAATCAGAGCTCGTTATCCTGCTGGAGTCAGAAATGGCAGAAAGAGGAGTCAGAGAGGTGCACAGCAGAAGGGCAGATCACGGAGACACAGCAACTCGATCTGCTGTTGCTGGCTTTGACGTCTGATTAAGGGGTCTATGAACCCAGGATATACAGGAGGCCTTTAGAGAAAACTAGAACGACCTCTAGCTGATAGCCAGCAAGGACACCGGGACCTCGGGTCTACCACCCCATGACGCTGAATTCTGCCACTAACGTAATGAACAGATTCTTTCCCAGGGCTCACTGTAACCTTGGTTTCAACCTTTTGAGGCTCTGAGTAGAAAAACCATCCCAGCCCAATGGAACTTCAGTGACATGTATAGAAACTTACAAAATTGTGAGATAATAACTTTACGTTGTTTCAAACATCCCAGAGTGTAATAATTTGTTATGGCAAGAAAAGAAAACTAATATAATGTAGAACTAAATGGATACACACATTAAGAAGTATGTGATTGCATTTAGTATAATGATTTTTTAATACTCCAAGGTGGTATATATTTTTTAAACACTTTGCAAATTGCTCCCTATGGCACTCTTACCCCACAGAAGGCATAGTGAGTTTTAGTATAAAGTCATTTTTACAGCTTTGACGAAAAAACATTGAAAATTCTGTCACAACCCCAATTAATTTTCTATTTCATGAGTTAAAAATTAAGAGAGACTTACTAAAAGCTTAATTTATTTTCAAAAGCATATCTCTATTCTATTCTCTGGAACAAGAGTAGCTACTTTAATGAGGTAAATTTTTGCCAGATTCTGACACTGGATAATAACATATACCGTTAGTTTACTCACTGTACTTACAGATACGTTTCATTAGGAATGTAACAATGCTCACACCTTCATTAACTTTGTTTAGCAGTGTTAATTACATTGGATGCCAAACTCTCTCTCGATTTTGTTCAATGCCATTTCATCAAAGCATTGGAGCTCATGGCTAGAATGTAATACATGTATAACAGAGTTTAATATTTATGTAACACAAACCCTTGCTGCTAGTATCATGTTGACAAAGGCAGGAGTCATAGCTAATTTATCAGTGTTTACAGTCTCTGGCATTAGGTCCTCAGCCTTAATTCTCATGTTGTAGAATTTAACCATTTGCATTCAAAAATATCTAAGAAAATGTCTATTTATTTAGTCATTCATAATAGGCAACATTAATTCAATGTCAAAGATGCTGACTTAATATCTTCTTAACTTTAATTAATGCATTCTGTAGGGACTCTAGGAGAGCAGTAAAGTATATGGGAGCCTGTGTTTGTCACTCTCCTCTAACAAATCTTAATATTACCCTATATAAAATGTTTAAATTGCAGCATGATATAGCTTATGGAGAAAGCTATTCTAGGACAAATTAAGAGAGAGCAGATTTAGCCCTGGCTATACTAACACATGTCTGTATGACACTAGGAAAGCCATTTAATATTCCAGGTGGCAATTTACCCATCTCTCTTCACATGAATTTAGAATAGGTTATCTCTGAGAGCCCATCTGTATTTATGACTCAATCTATAAAACACATCTGGTTAAGGTAGCTTTGGAAACAAGGATTTTATCTGTTAAATATCTGATCCAGAGAGATTACTAACTGACCTTGAAAAATGGTACTGTCCAAAAGCAAACATGTATTCTATGTTAAATGTCTTTTTACTCTCTTATCATTTTAACACAGTGACCAGGTCTGGAAGACTGTGAAGGTGACCAACACTGTAGCAAATATTGTGATTAAAAAACAGTAATTTTATGTCTGCATTTTCTTGTTTTAGGTTGGATGAATAGTCAGAATGGCTTTTTTTAATACTTGACTTTTGGTATTTATAAAATTTATTGTGAATTTTAATTGGCAGTAAATATTTTTGATTTAATAGAAGACAATTAGTAACTTGTTCATTTCCCTTAGATTATCTGGAGACAAAAGGTAATCTCCCTGTTTATGATTCTATGATATATATTTTGATAAAATTCTATATTTCAAGTTTTTGTTACCCAACATATCGAAACTATTTTTTTGACTACCATTTGGCAATCTCATGAGTAATCAATGCTAATTTTTTCTTATTTTAACTAGAAACAGTTTATTTTTAAGTTACAGGATATTTTATTATTGAGTCCATTTTTAAACTCCTATTGAAAAGAGGGTGCTTTATTAAAAGAAATATTTGTATTTTAAAAAGATCTTTATTGACATAAAATTTATATACTAAAATCTGCATGTATTTAAATCGTGTAACGTAAGAATTCTTATGTGCCTATATCCGTGAAACCAATCTGACAAGACAATAAATGTTTTCTCATGCTCATTGGTAATCTCTGCCTCTAGATCCTCTTTGCATTCCTACAAACCTCCCTCCCCACCTGCAGGTAAACATTAATCCTCTTTCTGTCACTATATATTAATTGGCATTTTCTAGAAATTCATATATATGTAATCACAAAGTATGTACTTTTTTTTGGCCTGGCTTCTTTCACTTTACGTACATATTTTGAAATCTATCTGTTATTTTACAAGTATCATTGTTTGTCACTGCTTTTTATTGCTAAATTGTATCCAATGACACAAACACAGCAAAATCGTCCACTTTCCTGTTGATATATATTTAGGTTGTTTCTGGTATTGAGTTATTGGTTAAATTACGTCTTTCAAAAATGCATATATTGGATTCCTAATCCCTAATATTTTGGAATGTGAACTCATTTAGAAATAGGGTCATTGTGAATGTAATTAGTTAAGTTAAAATGAGGCCAAACTGGAGTAAAGTGGGCTCTAATCCAACATGACTGGTGTCCTTATAGAAAGGGGTAAGATTTATAAGGAAGACAATGTGAAGACACAGAGAAAAGACCATCCACAAGCCAAAAAATGCCAACTTTCATGCTACTTACAAAGAAAGATAGTTTTACATCTTCCTTTCTCATCTAGATGCTATTTGCTTGATTATCTATCTTTCCATCTATTCATCTATCATCTATCATCCGTCTATGTTACTATATCATTGTTTTTGCCTTATTTGACTTGCTAGAATCTTCAATTCGATGTTTAATAGAAACGTTGAGACATTTTTGCTGTGCTCCCAATATTAAGGGGGAAAACTTAATATTTCAACATTAAGTGTGATGTTTGGTGTAGGTTCTTCAAAAGATCTTTGCCAGGTTAAGAAAGTTTAATAATATTCCTAAGTTGTTTAGGATTTATAATCAGAAATTGGTGCAGAATGTTGTCAAAGATGTTTCTGTGACTGAAGAGATGATTATATCTTTTCTCAACTTTTAACTTTTAATTATTTAAAGTGGTAAATTTCATTGATTCATTTAAGAATGTGAAATCAACTTCATCTTCTGACAATAGAGGCTGCTGGGTCATAGTGCATTCATTTTTGTGTACTGTTGGATTCAATTTGTGAAAATTCTTAAAATATTTTCATCTGTGCTCATGGGACATACTGTTCTGTAGTTTTATTTCATGTCTTTAGTTTTGATGTCACAGTAACAGTGTCCTCACAGAGTGAGTTAGAATATAGTCCTGCTTATTCTGACAGAGACTGAAAGAATAACTGGTGATATTTATCCTTAAATTTTTTGATAGAATTATAGTAAAAAAAAAACTACACTTGTAAGTTTCTTTGTTGGAAGAAATGTAAAAACACATTTAAATTATTTTAATAGACAAGGGGCAATCAAATTGTCTATTTCTTCCTAAATGAGTTTAATAGTTTATGTTTTCCAAGAAAATTATTTGCTTTTCATGTGTTCAAATTTTTTAGCATGTTGTTCATACTTTTAATATCCATCAAATATCTGTTTGATCTTTAATGATGTCAACCTCATCACTCCCGTTATTGATTTTCTTCTCTTTTTTTTTTGATCTGCGTGTCTAGAGGTTTATCAATTTAATTGATTTAGTCAAAGAACCAGATTTTTGTTTTATAGGTACATTTTATTGTTTCCTTTTTCATCTTAAGTCCGGTCTTTAGTATCTCTTTTTAAATTTTTTAATTTTAATTTTTTATTTTTGTGAGTACATGTAGGTGTGTATATTTATGGGGAACAAGAGATTCTTTGACATAGGCATACAATGCATCAGAATCCATCAAGGTCAATGGAGTATCCATCATCTGGAGCATTTATCCTTTTTGTTACAAAACAAACCAATTTTACACTTCTTGCTATTTTTAAAAATGTATGACGAGTTATTGTTGACTGTAGTCACCCTGTTGTGCTATCGAATACCAGATCTTATTCATTTTTATTCATTGCTACTAACTATACAACTATACATAAAAAGTTATATACATATAACTATATAGTTATATATACATAGTTATATATAGTATATATACTTATATAGTAAATATATAATATATAATTTATATATAGTTATATATAGCTACATATATTTATATATAATATAAATATAATTATATATAATACATATTTATATATAGCTACATATTTTTATATATAATATAATTATATATACATATTTATATATATAACTATTTATATATATTATATAGAGCTATATATATTTATATAGAGCTCTATATAACATATATAACTATTTATATAGTTATGTAGAGCTATATATATAAATATATATAGTTATATAGAGCTATATATAACTATTTATATATAGTTATAAATATATAGTTATATATTATATATATTCATATATAATGTATAGTTATACATATTATATATAATTTTATATATAATATATAGTTATATATTATATATACAACTATATATAGTATACATACTATATATACTATATAGTAACAGTTATATGTAAATATATAGTTACATGTTATATATTATATATATTTCTATATATAACTATACTATGTATAAATATATATACTAAATATATATTTAGTATATAAATATATATATTTATATATTTATACTATATATTATATATTTATACTAAATACATTTATACTAAATATAAATAATTATATATACTTATATATTTATACTAAATATATAATATATAGTTATACTAAATGTATACTTATATATTTAGTATATAAATATATATTTATATATTTATACTATATATTATATATTTATACTAAATATATATTATATATTTATACCAAATGTATACTAAATATATATTTATTTAGTATATATAGTATATATATATTTATATACTAAATTTTATATACCAAATTTATATACTAAATTTAGTATATATATTTATATACTATATTTAGTATATATTTATATATAGTGTATATATAGTTATATGTAGAAATATATATTTAGTATATATTTATACATAGTATATATGTTATATATTCATATATACTATATGAATTCATATACTATATATACTATATATACTATATTTAGTATATATAGCATATATAGTGTGTATATATAGTATATATACTATAGTATATATATTTAATATATAGTATATATAGTTATATATTCATACAGATTACTGTATAGAAATGCTGCTGACTTTTGTATATTTTATATCCTGAAACTTTACTATAGATATACATTTACTATATATAACTATATATTTATAGTTATATATATAATTATATATAACCATCTATGTTACTATATAATTATTTTTGCCTTGACTTGCTAGAATCTCCAATTCAATGTTTAATAGAAATGGTGAGAATGGACGTTTTGCTGTGCTCCCAATATTAAGGAGAAAACCTATTATTTTAACATTAAGTGTGATGTTTGCTGTAGGTTCTCCAAAAGTTTTATATATATATATATATATATAAATATATTTATATATATATATATATATATATAACTATATATATAGTGAGGACATTGTCACTCTGATATCCAAACTAAAGACATGAAATAAAACTACAGAACAATATGTCTCATGAGCACAGATGAAAATATTTAAAGAAATTTGGCAAATTGAATCCAAGAATACTATATATATAATTTTTTTTTTTTTTTTTGAGATGGAGTTTCACTCGTTGCCCAGACTGGAATGCAATGGCGTGATGCTGGCTCATTGCAGCAACCTCTGCTTTCTGGGTTCAAATAAGTCTCCTGCCTCACTCTCCCGAGTAGCTGGGATTACAGGCACCTGCCACCGCACCAGCTATTTTTTGTATTTTTAGTAGAGATGGGGTTTCACCATGTTGGCCAGGCTTGTCTCAAACTCCTGACCTCAGGTGATCCACCAGCCTCGGCCTTCCGAAGTGCTGGGATTACAGGCGTGAGCCACCACACCCAGCTCCTAACTATATTTTTTTTACCCATTAGCCACTCTCCCTCCCACCACCACTACACTCCCCAGATTCAGGTAAATGTTGTTCTATTCTATCTCCATCAGCTCAGTTGTTTTAATTTTTAGCTCCCACAAATAAGTGAAAACATATTAAGTTTGTCTTTCTGTGCCTGGCTTATTTTACTTAACTTAGTAACTTCCCCATCAATGTTGTTGCAAATGACTGGATCTTATTCTTTTTATGACTGAATAACACTTTGTTGTATGTACCACATTTTCTTTATCCATTCATCTGTCCATAGACACTTAGTTTGCTTCCAAGTTTGGCTACTGTGAATGGTGCTGCAATAAACATCGGAGTGAAGATATGTCTTTGATGTACTGATTTCCATTATTTAAGGTATATACCTAGGAGTAGAATTGATGGATTATGTGGTAGGTCTATTTATAGTTTTTTGAGGAACCTCCAAAGGGTCCTCCATAGTAGTTGTACTAATTTACATATCTACCAATAGCATACAAGGTTTTCCTTTTCTCCATATCCTCGCCAGCATTTGCTACTGCCTGTCTTGTACAAAAGGCATTTTAACTGGGGTGAGATGATATCTCATTGTAGTTTTGATTTGCATTTCTCTGCTGAACAGTGATGTTGAGCACATTTTAATATACCTGTTGGTTATTCGTATGTCTTTTGAGACATGTCTATTTAAATTTTTGCCCATTTTTAATTGGATTATTCGATTTTTCTTCCTAAAGAGTTGTTTGAGTTCCTTACATATTCTGGTTATTAATCCCTCGTCAGATGGACAGTTTTCAAATATCTTCTCCCTTTTTGCAGATTTTCTTGTCACTTTGCTGACTGTTTCCTGTGCTGTGCAGAAGTTTTTTAACTTGCTGTGATTCTATTTGTTCATTTTTGCTTTAGTTGCCTGTGCTTACAGGGTAGTACTCAAGAATCCTTTGCCCAGTCCAATGTCCTGGACAGTTTCCTCAATGCTTTATTTTAGTAATTTCATAATTTGAGATCTATTTATATCTTTAATCTATTTTGATTTTCTTTTTGTGTTTGTACAAAGAGTGGTCTCGTTTCATTCTTTTGCACAAAGAGATCTAATTTTCCCAGCAGTATTTATTTTGAAGAGGCTGTTGTGAGCGGAGGATTACCCAGGTGCCGAGGCAAGAGACTGAAGGTACAAACTGTTTGAGTATAATAAAGAAAATAGTTAGAAGAATAGTCATAATACAAATTAGATATAGAAATGATCATGAACAATTATCAATCATTATTATAAACATTGTTAATCATTAGCTTTTAATATTACTCTTTGTTGCATTACTAATATAACCTAGGAATAACTGGTGGGTATACGGTCAGTTACTAGGGACATTGTGAGAAATGACCTACAAGGCAACAGGTGAGCCTTCTGTCATGCCCACATAAGGGCCGCTTGAGGGTTCCTTGGTCAAGCGGTAATGCCAGTGTCTGGGAAGACATCCATTACTTAGCAGACTGCGAAAGGGAGTCTCCTTTCCTTGGAGGAGTCAGGGAACACTCTGCTCCACCAGCTTCTAGTGGAAGGCTGGATATTATCCAGGCCTGCCCGCAGTCATCTGGAAGCCTAAACCCCTCCCTGCTGCTATGCTTCAATGGTCATGCTCCTTGTCCACTTTCATGTTCCTCCCATACTCCTGGTTCCTCTTTGAAGTTCGTAGTAGATAGCAGTAGAAGGAATAGTCAAAGTCTTAAAGTCTTTGATCTTTCTTATAAGTGCATAAAGGAAAACGCTGAGGTATGCTGCCTTCTCTCTCTCTGCTTCCGCTACCTCAAAGGGAAGGACCCTTGTCCTATGATCACGTGACTTGCTTCACCTTGTCAATAACGTAGAAGAGTCACCCTCCTTACCCTGTCCCCTTGTCTTGTATGCAATAAATATCAGCGCACCCAGCCGTTCAGGGCCACTACCGGTCTCCGTGCCTTGATGGTAGTGGTCCCCCAGGCCCAGCTATTTTCTCTTTATCTCTGTCTTGTGTCTTTATTTATTACAATCTCTAATCTCCGCACACGGGGAGAACACCCGCTAAGCCCCGTAGGGCTGGACCCTACAGGCTATCCTTTCCCCAATGTATGTTCTTGGCAACTTTGTTGAAAATGAATTCACTGTAGATATAGAAATTTGATTCTGGGGTCTATGTATCCGTGTTTATGCAGTATCATACTGGTCTGGTTACTGGGGCTTTGAAGTATGATTTGAAGTCAGGTAATGTGATTCCTTCAGTTTTGATCTTTTTGTTCAGAATAACTTGACTATGCTGGATCTTTTGTGGTTCCACATAAATTTTAGAAATTTTTTTAAGACTGTCATTGGTATTTCAATAAGAAAGTCACTGACTCTGTAGATTATTTTAAGTAGTATAGACATTTTAACAATATTGATTCTTTTAATCTACGAACATGGAATATCTTTTCATTTATTTGTGTTCCCTTCAATTTATTTCATCAGTGTTTTCTAGTTTTCATTGTAGAGATCTTTCACTTCTTTGGTTAATTCCCAGGTATTTTCTTTTTATTTGTAGCTACTATAAAAGGGATTATTTTCTTTTTGAGATTGTTTGCTGTATAGAAATGATGCTGATTTTTGTATTTTTATTTTGTATCCTGCAACTTTACTGAATTTGTTTATCAGTTCTAATAGTTTTTTAGGGAGTCTTTGGTTTTTTTTTGGCAAACATGAGATCATAATCTTCAAACAAGCATAATTTGACTTCCTTTCCAATTTAGATCCTCTTTCTTTCCTTCTCTTGTTTGATGGCTCTGGTTTCCAGTACTATGGTGAAAAACAGTGGTGAAAGCGGGCTCCCTTTTCATGTTCCAGATCTGAGAGAAAAGGCTTTCAGTTTTTCCCCTTCAGGATGATACTAGCTGTTATTTCCGTCATTTATGGTTTTTACTGTGTTGAGCTGTGTTTCTTCTATATCAAGTTTTTTGAGGGATTTTATCATGAAAGGATGCTGAATTTTATCAAATGCCTTTTCAGCGTCAATTAAAATGATCAGCCAGGCGCGGTGGTTCACACCTGTAATCCCAGGACTTCGGGAGGCCAAGGCGGGTGGATCACAAGGTCAGAAGATCGAGACCATCCTGGCTAACATGGTGAAACCCCATCTCTACTAAAAATCCAAAAAAATTAGCCGGGCGTGATGGTGGGTGCCTGTAGTCCCAGCTACTTGGGAGGTTGAGGCAGGAGAATGGTGTGAACCCGGGAGACAGAGCTTGCAGTGAGCTACGATCGGCCACTGTACTCCAGCCTGGGTGACAGAGCGAGCCTCTGTCTCAAAAAAAAAAAAATATATATATATATATATATGAATATATATATATAGGGTTTTTGTCCTTTATTTTGTTGACACAGGCATCACATTGATTGATTTGCATATGTTTAACTATCTTAGCATTCCTCAAATAAATTCAACTTGGCCATGTTGAATGTTCTTCTTAATGTTTTGTTGAATTCATTTTTTTAGTATTTTGCTGAGGATTTTTACCTCAATGCTCATAGGGATATTGATCTGTAGTTTTCTTTTTTTGATGTTTCTTTTTCTTGTTTTGGTATCATGGTAATACTGGGCTCATAGAATAAGTTTAGAAGTATTCCCTTCTCCTCTATTTTTTGGAAGACTTAAGTGGGATTAACATGAATTTTTCTTTAAATATTTGGTAAAATTAAGCTGTGGAACCATCAGTTCCCAGGCTGTTGTTTGCTAGGTTACTTTTTTATTATGGCTTTAATCTCATTACTTTGTATTGGTCTGTTCAGGTTTTATACTTCCTCATGGTTCATTCTTGGTAGGTTGTATGTATCTAGGAATTTACTCATTTCTTCTGGGTTTTTAGTTTATTGGCTTATAGTTCCTCATAGTAGCCTATAATCATTCCTTAAATTACTGTGGTATGAGTTGTAATGTCTCCTTTTTCATCTCTGATTTCATTTATTTGGGTCGTCTATCTTTTTTTTCTTAGGCTGTCTAATGATCTTTACTATTTCCTTTCTTTTGATTACGTTAGATTTAATGCCTGTTCCTTGTCTTGATTTATAAGGTGGGACGATTGCTTGAGTCCAGAGAAGAGAAGGCTGGAGTGAGGTGTACTTGTGCCATTGTATTCCTGCTTGGGCAACAGTGAGACCTTGTCTAAAAGAAGAGGAAAAAAAAGCCATCTTTCTCTTCTATTACTCTTTTCTGCTTTTTATTTTTTAAATATTATTTTAGAATGTCATTCTAATTATCTATTTAATTTTTGGCTAATTGCTTTATTATTTTATTGATTGTTCCATGAATTGCAATATATATGGTTAGCTTTCTGTAGTCTACTTATAAACCCCATGAAATGGTGAGAATTTTTAAACATTCATAAATATTTTAAATAAAATAAAAGGAATTAATATAGTCTGAAACTTTATTCACATATTCACAATTTCTGACTTCTCTATTTTCTTTTCTTTTCTTCTTTTTTTTGAGACCGAGTCTCCCTCTGTAGCCCAGGCTGGAGTTCAGTGGTGCGATCTCGGCTCACTGCAAGCTGCGCCTCCCGGGTTCACGCCATTCTCCTGCCTCAGCCTCCCGCGTAGCTGGGACTACAGGTGCCCGCCACCACGCGCGGCTAATTTTTTTGTAGTTTTAGTAGAGACGAGGTTTCACCGCGTTAGCCATGATGGTCTCAATGTCCTGACCTCGTGATCCGCCCGTCTCGGCCTCCCAAAGTGCTGGGATTACAGCCCTGAGCCACCTCGCCCGGCCTTTTTTTTTTTTTTTTTTTTTTTTTTTTTTTTTTTTTGGTGGAGTCTCGCTCTGTCGCCCAGGCTGGAGTGCAATGACGTGATCTCGGCTCACTGCAAGCTCCGCCTCCCGGGTTCACGCCATTCTCCTGTTAACCAGGATGGTCTGGATCTCCGCACCTCGTGATCCCCCTGCCTCGGCCTTGCAAAGTGCTGGGATTACAGGTATGAGCCACCGCGCCTAGCCTGACTTCTCTATTCTTAAAGATTCAAATTTTACTATAACATTTCCTTTCAATCTGAATATTTAGAATACCTTATAGTGTGAATCTGCAGATAATAAATTTAATATGCTTCTATTAATTAATGTTCATTTGGGAAGGATCTTTTTGAAGAGACGGAGTCTTTACTGTGTTGTCCAGGCTTGAGTGCAGCAGCTACTTACAGCCACAAACATTGCACACTACAGGCTGGAACTCCTGGGCTCAAGCAGTGCTCCTGCCCCAACCTCCCACGTAGCTGGGACTACAAGCATGCACCACTATGCCTTGCCTGGCTTAAGAGGATACAGAATGTTAGGTTGACAATCTTTGTTCTCAGTACTTTAAACATGTAATTCTACAATTTTCTAGCTTTCTTAATTTCTAATATAAAGTCCACAGTTATACAAATGGCCCCTATATGTAATTTCTTAGTTTTGTTTTTTTTGGTGCTTTCCAGAATTTTTCTCATAGCTTGACTATGATGTGCCTAGGCATACTTAGCTATCCAAATTTGCCATTTACTGAACTTGTAGAATTTATGCCTTTCAGTAATTTAGGAATGTCTTCAGTCAATTTCTTTCTGTTTATTTCTCCCTCTCTCCTTTCTTTCTAACAATATAATTACCCATACTATATTGAAATTGTCCCAGAGCTCTCTGGGACTCTCTTCATTTTTTTCCATCACTTTTTTTTTTCTCACGATTTCAGATTGAATAGGGCCTACTGATTCATCACCAAGCTCATTGATTTTTCTTCCTTTGTCACATTCACTCTCCGATTAAGCAGATATCTTGGATATATTTCTCACTTTTAGAATTCTTTTTGTTTCTTTTATATATTTTTTTCCATTTTGGTGAGATTTACTATTCCAGTTCGCTATGAGCATAATTTCTTCATTGACCATAGCTAAAATATTTACTTTAAAGTCTTTAAAGTCTCATCATTCCAACATCAGGGACATTTTGTAGTTGCCATCTGGTGATTAACTTTTCCATTGACAGTGGGTCATATTTTTGCAGTTCTTCATATGTTTAAGAGTTTTAAAATGTTTCCAGGACATTATAAATACTGTGCTGAAGAGGCCCTGGATTCCACGCTACCCTTTAGAAATGTGTGGTGGTTTTTGTTTTAGCAGGCAATTAACTTGATGCCACCCTAACTAGAAACTTGTTTACCTGCAGAGCCTGGCAGGTGAAATCTCTGTTTGGAAAGTTTTTGATGTGTCCTGTGCCTGTGAGGTTCATGGATCAGCCAGTGGCTTGGGCAAAGTTGATGCCCAGACTTCTGAGTTCCATTCTTTGTCTCTCTCCTTTCTTATCTCCCATGTCATTCTCTGCTAGCTCTGATTGCCCTGGCTCCTTCTTCTAGTTTTTCTGGAATAAAAGAGAGAATGTTTTTCTATTGAGACATTAGCTGACCAGTGCCATGCCACCAATTCTGGTGCTCTCAGCAGAAGAAAAGAAATGAAACTCATTTTGTGTTGATTATTTCCTCCAATTGTTGTCTCCCTGCCAAAAGTCTGCTTGTTCACTTTACAGAACATTCAGGGTTTTTTCTTATTTTTTTTAATGTTTATTTTTGCTATTTTTGAGAAGATTCTGTTGTTAGGAATTTATTTGTCATAGTAACAGCAGAGTGCTAAGTAACGATTGACCTACAATAAAAATTTAAGTTCAATTCTTTTTTTTCTCTTTTTCTACTCCAAATTTAGTATTTATTTTATTCCAGTGTTGCAATTTTAACAGACATAAATTTGACTTTATTATAGTAAAAGTGATTTTCTGTTTCCTTTTAGAAGCTTCTACATACTGAAGAATAGCCCAAAACCAGAAGGTAATGTGTGACTCCTGATAAGTTCAATGAAAGAGAAAGAGATGAGTAGGTCAAAGAGGCAAAGGAGTCACAGAACTAAGGTTGATCAAGGTTGCCAAGCAACTAATATGGCCAACATTTTATTTTTCATGCTTTAGGAAGTATAAATGTTTAGAAGAGCCATTTGATTTGGGTTGCTATCCAACAAACCTGGGAATTTAGAGGGGAAATTATGATAAAGAAGTGAATATCTGAGGATGGTGTAAATTTCCAGCATTGGAATCAGTTCCTTACCAGCATACTTTTTTCAGTTTCCTTCCATTATCAATGTGGGGAGCTGCCCTGGGTAGATGGGCTTTTGAAGTTAATTTCAATGGCAAGTGATAGACAATGATTTTCCCACAAAGGGAAAGGTTCCAAGAATATCAAGCTATTTATGTACTTCACATGTAGTTAGCAAGAAACTTCAGCCTTTTAGGCTTTTACTGTTTTACTCATTTATGTTCTACTAACTTTTGTTGAACTTCTCCCATCATGTGAAAACAGCAGTAAGGAAAGCAACAGTTTTGGACTATAGCATCTAACTTCCTCTTCTTGCCATGGGCAACTCTTCATTCAATAAAATCTTTTTTTAAAGAATGCCTTATTTATTTTGTTTTTCTTTATCTTCAATATACCATTTTACAATTTATTTATAATGCAGTAGTGTCTTATGTATCTATGTGTCTATATTGGAATGTTTTAATTGTGTTTTTGTTTCCTTTCTCTTGTTTTTGTATTTTAACTTACCCCATAGATAAAAATATTTTTTCTGTTATACTCTGAAGTAAAAATAAAAGAAGAATAAACACCGGCCGGGCGCGGTGGCTCAAGCCTGTAATCCCAGCACTTTGGGAGGCCGAGACGGGTGGATCACGACGTCAGGAGTTCGAGACCATCCTGGCTAACACGGTGAAACCCCGTCTCTACTAAAAAATACAAAAAACTAGCCGGGCGAGGTGGTGGGCGCCTGTAGTCCCAGCTACTCGGGAGGCTGAGGCAGGAGAATGGCGTAAAAACCCGGGAGGCGGAGCTTGCAATGAGCTGAGATCCGGCCACTGCACTCCAGCCTGGGCGACACAGCAAGACTCCGTCTAAAAAAAAAAAAAGAATAAACACCAAATAAAATTTAGGCTACCACTAAGTATGTTGTGATCTAAACCCGGTTGTTTTAGAAGGTACTAAAATGAAATCTAGGTTTCTTATGCTGTCAAGAACTTTTTAAGAGTTTTAGTTTTTAACTCAAAGTATTCATGAAAGTAAAATTCAAAAATATTCCAGTTAGTACTATTTGAATATTTTACTTTGTCCCATTAGAAGTGGGTTAATGGATTAGATTATTGCCCTGAGACATTCATTAGTCATTTATAATTATGTCTTGCTTATGGAATTAAGAAATGGAAAGTTTTTTTTAATAATCCAGTGATGCAGTAATCTTTTCTTTTTTAATTAAAAACTAATTTGCCTCCTAATGAAGACAAATAAAACATCAAATCTAATTAAGATTATGTGAAAGGTTGTGTTAGCCTCAGTTAAGAGCCCTAACAAACAACAAATTTCGTAAATACCAAACCCCATCTTGTTCCTTTTCTAGAAGGTCCTAGGGGTAAAAGCAGCCGCAGAACATTATTCCTCCTTTTAATTGCCTTTAATAGATGAGCTGGAGAAAGCATTATATATAATGCATCATAATGTTTTGCATAAAGGTAAACAGAGCGAATGTGCCAGGTGGCAAGTTTATGGCAATGTATTTTAATAACCAGGCTATGTGAATTACATTTTACTTCTTTCTATGTCCAACACTTAGGAGGAAGGGAGATACAAAACTAAGAACAAAAATAAATTATAGAAGAGTTAAAAAGGCATTAATGGTAAATAGGAAACTGTAAGAAAAAAGTCAAGCTACATCCAAGGGAAATTTATTTCATTATCTTAAAAATTAAGTAAGAGTAAATTTTAGGTACTATATTAGATTATGTAGATGATAAAATAGTAGACCTTACCCTTAAGAATTTCACAGTTTTAGAAGAAAAGAAACAAATATAAAGCAATATACCTTAACAAAACAATATATCTTCAAAATACCAAAATAGAAACCTGTCCAAAGTGATGTTGGAGCTCTGAAGACGCATGACTAATTCTGTGTTGGGGAATCAGAAAAATGTTTAACAAGAAAAATATAAACAAGTTCCTGAAGAACAAAAATTCCAAGCAAAGTATATTAGGCAGAGGACACATATACAAAAATTGCATCAAACTTTCATGACGATTTGAAAAAAACTACAAAAAGATAGTGGTGTAGAGTCATGCTAGAAAGCTATTTCTTTCATCACATTTCAAAGAGAGGCAGATGCCATGACATAGAAGTTGCAACTGTGTAGAAATGAAAAGCTCTTAAAATTTTCAAAGCTTTAATAGTTAGATTAAATAATTTATTTAAAATTATTAAATGTTAAAAAAATTCAAAACTTCAGGGAAAAATATATGTAGTAGAGTTTTAATTCTATGAAAGTTTTCTAAAATTCTACCTTCTCTAATTTTCATGTGTGTCTAGGTTCTTAGTTCAAAAGATAACTCTTGGCTTTGTTTGCTATACAAATAGTCTAAAAGTGAGGCCACAGCTGGTGTCTTGCATAAAAAGGAGGTTACAATCACCATAAAGTGTTTTAGCAAATTTCACTCGAATCATATTTTGAAAATGATATGAACTTTTAAAATAGTTCAACCCAACAGAAAAAAAATTACCCCACAGAGAAAATGAAAATATAAAACATTTAAATCAACTACTTTTTGAAACAACAGTGAGTTATGTGCATTCATATGATATCTTCACTGGAATTAAACAAGCAGCAGGGAGGTAAGGAATTAAGATCACCTTTGAAGTTACAAAACTGAATCCCAATTCAAATGGATTTGATTCTTGTACTTTGTTATCAGGGTTATTTGGGCATGGCATGAGATAAAACCATATGACTTAATCTGTTCAAATTTTAAATTTTAAAGAGCTTTGGAGTTATAAATTATGAAGTAAGAAATTAAGATGAAATGTAGCTCTATTTTGATCCATCTCTTTATGCTGATGCTCAGATTTTGTAGTGGTGGCTCTGTTGGTTGTTAAAAATATGGAATCACTTCTGTTCTGGTTAAATAACTAGCCACCTGAGCCCCTCAATTGCCCATATCCATGCTGCCTCAGTAGCACTGGCCAATCTCTCTGGATCTCTCAAACTCCCCCCACCCATTTCAACAGCCAAGATTCAAGGTTCAATGCATGACATGACAGGGGAACCCTTATATCTGACTTTATTGGTCATGCACTCTACTAGTGATAAAAAGTCCACATCTGCTTTTATTCAACAGACACATTCCAAGTAAATGATAGCCACATGCTCCCCTAGGCATTTGGTATATACTGAATTAGACATAACAAACTAACAGATATTGTTTTAGTCTTCATGAAATTCTACAGGAGGATAGAACACTAAGTCAGTCAGGATAAATCAGGTGCATAATTTAAAAACATGTTAAGTAATAAAGAACAAAATATACAATACTGCAAAAGGATAAAGATGGGCCAAATTTATATTGAGGGGAAAGATAGGCCATCACTGGTATATTAGTTAAGACCTGAAAAAAATGAGACGATAGTAACAAAACAATAAGTGCTTGGGCAAGGCAAACATGTTAGGGATGTTTCTTTGGCTGCTGAGACAAAAAATCGATTTAAGTACAGAAAAGCCAAACCAAGGAAAGGAGTATTAAAGCTATATAACTTACTTTCATGGGTGGAAGCTTCTCGGCTTTGACTATAGGATTGCATTACTTTCTAACTGTGTGGCCTTAGTCATTTGTCTATTCTTCTAGACCTCAATTGATTTGCCAATGCAAATTTTACATTACCTATATCCAGGCAATGAGCATGTAATTCCTATTCATTGCATAGTTCCTGGAATACAGTAGGTGGCTAATCAATCTTTGTCTTGATCTAAATATTCAGTATCTGTAAGAAACTTAAATTCACAAGAAGAAAAATACAAAGAACTCCATAAAAAAGTGGGCAAAGTATATGAATGAACACTTTAGAAAAGAAGACATATGTATGGCCAACAATCATCTGAAAAAAATTAAACAACACTGATCATTAGAGAAATGCAAATCAAAACCACGATGAGATACCATCTCATATGACTCACAATGGCTATTATTAAAAAGACAAGAAATAACAGATGCTGGCATTGTCATAGAGAAAAATGAACGCTTATACTCATTGGTGGGAGTGTACATTAGTTCAGCTGTTGTGGCAGACAGTGTGGCAATTCCTCAAAGTCCTAAAGACAGAAATTCCATTCAACCCTGCAATCCCATAACTGAACACATACCCAAAGGTATGTAAATTGTTCTATTATAAAGATATACGCACCCACATGTATATTACACACTATTCATAATAGCAAAGACATGGAATAAACCCAAATATCTATCAATGACAGACTGGATAAAGAAAATGTGTACACATATACTATGGAATACTATGCAGCCACAAAAAAGCATGAGATCATGTCCTCTGTAGGGACACAAATGGAGCTGGAGACTGTTATCCTTAGCAAACTAATGCAGGAACAGAAAATCAAATAGTGTATGTTCTCACTTATAAGTGGGAGCTAAATGATGAGAACACATGGATATATAGAAGGTAGCAACACACACTGGGGCCTATAGGAGATTGCAGGGTGGGAGGAAAGAGAAGATTGTGAAAAATAACTAATCAGTACTAGGCCTAATACCTGAATAAACGAAATAATCTGTACAACAAAGCCCTGTGACACAAGTTTACCTACGTAACAAACCTTCACATGCTCCCCTGAACTTAAAATAAAACAGAAACAAATAAAAAAATTATTTATTGACATTTGTTTTATGTTCCTCCCCAAAATAAATGATAAATGTTGTCTTTTAGAAGAATAGATTTGTGAAATGAGAATGAAAACACTGTAAATAGTTGTAGTAATGATTATATTTTCAATATTTATGGTAACTACATATAAATACATATGTATTTATACATAAATACATGGTCATTTTTATATATATATATGTATATATATCCACAAGCATATGTATACATATGTGTATATATATAGAGAGAGAGTTTAGTAGAGTGACTAAGTCAAGATAGATACTAACAAATATTAGTTACCTGCCTACCAATCTTAAATATATTTTCAAGGACATTATGTTATATTGAATAACTCTTCAAAAATGTGGAGTGAGGGCAAGTTATAGACTTGATATCTCAACAGAACGTTTTTCTTTTTCTTTTTCTTTTTTTTTTTTTTTTTGAGACGGAGTCTCGCTCTGTCGCCCAGGCTGGAGTGCAGTGGCCAGATCTCAGCTCACTGCAAGCTCCGCCTCCTAGGTTTATGCCATTCTCCTGCCTCAGCCTCCCGAGTAGCTGGGACTACAGGCGCCCGCCACCTCGCCTGGCTAGTTTTTTGTATTTTTTAGTAGAGACGGGGTCAACAAAACTTTTAAGAGTTGACAAAATATATAAAATTTTTAAAAAGGAATCAAAACAATAAACGAAAAGAGTGGACTGTTAAGAAAGAATATGCACAGGATCACTCCAAAACTAAAACATGAGTGTACTAAAGACTGGCCATGTCTAAAGATTAAGTCTCTTTATTCAGTTCCCATCATAGGCCTGGTAGCATAGTAAGTGTGAGAACATGGATCAATAAATTAGAGTGAGCTAATAATCTTCTATGTTTCATTCTCATCATTTTCCTTTACTAAAGTAATGTCTCAAGTTTATAATGGCTGCCCAGTTATAAATTAGATTTATCAGCTTTTCTTAAAGGTAGGTGTGGCCAAGAGAACAATTTTGACCATGAATATATATTATATTTCTTGGCTTGGACATTTTCAGCCATCGGGGTCACTAGACTGTCTCTATAACTCAGATAGAATCCACACTAAGCTGCTATAACAAAAATGATTTAAAAAAAAACCCTCAATATACAGTCAATTGTATTTCTCTCCTATGAAATATTCTGGCTGGCTAGTTACCTGTGCTCCAAAAGATCACTGAGTTTATTTATAGTACAGATTATTATTTCTTCTTCTCCCCCTCATCCTCTTTCTTCCTCATTCCTTCATTTCTCTTTCTCTTTTCCATCATTTATAACTTCATTATATATCTAAAATTTATGCTGATTTACTTAATGTGACTCTCCTGCTTCCATCTCTATGAAGACTATTTTTGGTTGATTTTGAGATCTGCTTTCTATCACATAAGATAAAGACAGAAGTCAAAAATATATATAGAAATAGAGTTAATTCAAACAAGTAGAAATTGGTACTAGTGGATATTCTTATATTTAAAAGACATGACAGGATTTTGTATGCATATGACAAAAAAAGTCTAGAGATAATGGACATTAAAAACTTAAATGTTATAAAAACACAATAGATGGGGAGATTAACCAAACAGATATGGTTAAAGGGGGAATTAGTGAGTTAGAATATCAAGTCAAGGAACATCCTCAGGATTCAGTATATCAGGTCATGAGAAGTATTAAAGAAATATTAAAAGATTTGGAAGACAGAGGCATAACTAAAATCCAGCTAACAGAGGTTGTAAAAGAAGGATTAGAGAGAACAATGGAAAGGCAATTTTGAATATGTAATTGAGGCGTAGCCAGATAAAGTCAAGTGTTCTGATACAAAATGCAACTTGAAGCATTAATCACAGTACTTAGCATTTAGAAGGTGTCCAACAAACAGGAGATGTTACTATTAGTAGTAGTAAGCTGGAAGAAGTCACAATCAAATTGGAAAGACAGTGTTTGTACAAGGTATCATGTTTGGAATATCAAACTAATCACTTTTCTGTATTTATGATGGAAAAAACATCACATTTCATAACTGATTTTGATTACAATTATTTGACTAGAATGATTTTTTATGATTATAATTTATTAACAAAACACATTTCTTTTGAAACAGATAATTTTCATTCTCCTTTTGCTGTTTGTTGGTTTGTTACATATGCTGACATTATTAAGTAGTAACTATATTAGGAGACAGGTTACAACTATTTTTAAAAAAGTAGTTATTGCTGAGATGGCACACTTTTTGGAGACAGAATCATTATTGAGATAATAAGCTTGTCAGAGCATGAAATATAAAATTAAAACCTTTGTGCATGAAATGTACAGAAATTATCACTGAGTAAGTGACTGTTCTGCCTTCTTACACTTCGCAAAAAAAAAAAAAGTCTCTTCAGTTCCTTTTTTCCTATGGGTTTTGTAGTTGTAAAAATAAGGTAAGGTTTGATATATCATGCTCCTCTTTTTTAATTAAGATACAAATATTGACTTAGAATATGCTTTCATCTAGTATTGTTTTGACAATAAAAGAAAAATTAGAACATCTCTAGCTGGGCAGTGTGAAATTCTAGTAAGCAAGAGGTAAAGAGAAAAAAAATCTGAATTTTAGTCCAAGCATACCTCAGAGATATTGGAGGGTTCTGTTCCAGACCACCACACCTGTATGCACTGACTTTTTTTTTAATTTTTAAACGTTCTTAAAATATATTTTTTTCTACTGGCAGGCAAGTTTTCAATTCATCTGATTGACCTTTGATTGCCATAATTTTCAGAGGTTTTCTCAGAAAGTGTGTGCTAAATACAGCGTTCTCTGCTAATGCACAGAAAATACTGACTTCTCAGAGAATACTCTGAGTCATTTATTGCTAAAATTTGAAAACAAACCTTATTCTTCTTGCAAAAGAAAAGATGACTTATGGAAAATTTTCCAGGGAAAGGCTTACAAATGATTCATCAAATTTGATGAATATATGTGACCTCCTAAGTGGGGGAGGGGGATCTATTGGTTCAAGGGCACAGAAAGACACAAATTTATGCTGCAGAAAAAAATGTGAGTTTGGAAAATTTGCCATTTTGGAAGAAAGAACTGGAGGAGACAGATTTGCAAAACTTTCTAGAGCTTCAAAATATTGAGAGGTACAAAATGGTATTAACTAGGCTGTTGGAAGAAATCTTCCAATCCTTGGAAACAATGCAGAGTGCTTTAGAACTTTACATTATCTCAGACAACCTTAATGTGGAGATAGAAAATATAATCATTTTCTGGCTGATGAAGCCATCAATGGCATACACCTGGCCAAATATGACTTCACTTATTGCAGCACAAGGTCAATGTGAGCTCAAAAATTCAACTCTGGATGTACTGAAAAATCCTGGTTTTCTCTGACACTAGCCTAACAGTATAGAGCAAAGTCAGTATTGAAAGCCCAGAATTTATCTACTGCTATATACCTGTGTGAGTCTCTGGGATTTCAGCACTATATTGCCATCAACACTAAGAGTCAAAATTGATTGGGTTTCAAAAACAACTTGACCAATGTTGTACTAGAGATCTAGTTAAGAATTTCAAAATTGTATTCATGCCAAACAACAGCAGCTTTTTCATTAACATTTATTTTATGTTAGAAATAAAATGTACTTTCTATTTTATTTGCCCAATTAAATGTATTTCTCTTTTTCAGGAATGCCAATTAAATTTTACATGAAAAATCAGTAAGAGACAGAAAATTGTTTAGTAAATACATTTATACACCACATGTATATGTCCACTTCAAACAAGTATACTGCATAAATACAATATTTTGCATATATCATCATGTGACATTTTCTGATATTTCAGTCCTAAGCATTCATGATCTCAACTTATTTAAAAACAAATTTGGTAAGTGATTATCACATCTAAAAGCACTTATGACTGCATATACTTATGAAAATTGATATATTTATTTAAAAAGTACAACCAAATTTTGTGTATATTAGGCAGATAAAGTATTACTATTAAAAGCCTGTGTTTATTAGAGACCAAATTGTTTAATGTCTGCAAGCTCCCAATCTGCCATGAATCCTTACCTTTCCCTTCAGTCACTTTATTCTATTATAGAATTCAGTTCTTAAAAGCTGTTTTGTTCTTCTGTGATAAAGAATATGAATAACAATTAAAAAGAGAAGGGATGAAAAACAGACAGAGAGGCCAAAGCAGGCTATTTAAAATTTTTAATTTGAGAGAGACTTCGGAGAACAGTAGAGAGGGGAAAAAAGAGGCGAACAGGGCCAGAACCTATTTGGGTTGAGAATTAAATAACTTAATGCATGTAAAGCACTTAACAATAAAAATCTCATTTCCTTATACTCATTCTCACTGTTTTCACTGTCATGATGATCATCATCACCGTAACTGAGAATTTGGCGATGGAAATGCAAGAGGCCCTAGGGGAGACATGAGACTTCAGAGAACAAGAGGTGAGAGTATAGAGAAAGGCTCTTGAAAACCATCCTCTGTACCACACATATTGGATTCCCCTCAACATTCTTGGAGACATTAAAATAACAAATATGTTTATTGTAAATCACTACTTGATGTGATTTGTGTGTGTCCCCATTCAGATCTCACCTTGAATTGTAATAATAATTATGCATCAAAGGCAGGGTCAGGTGGAGATAATGGAATCATAGAGGTAGTTCCCCCCATACTGTTCTTGTGACAGTGAATAAGTCTCACAAGATCAGTGGGAATTTCGCTGCACAAGCTCTCTTGCCTGCCACCATGTAAGACGTGCCTTTGCTTCTTCTTTGCGTTCTGCCATGATTGTGAGGTCTCCCTAGCCATGTGGAACTGTGAGTCCATTAACCCTCTTTTATGAATTACCCAGTCTTGTGTATGTCTTTGTTAGCAGCGTGACAACAAACTAACACTCTACTGATTGCAAGTCTAGGATTCTTTGTGTATCTGTCTAAGCAGATATTAGGCCCTAGAAAGCCCCCAGTTTTTATGTAGATTACACTTCGAAAGCTATTTTACTGAATTTGTGACTGAAACTTCAATATACAGCTGCAGTGCACAATATTGTTACCAATGTACTAAAACCAAAATCACATGGAGCAGAGCTACAGGTCAAGAAGGTAAGTGCCATTATGATTCTCAGAAATTTAGCATCATGTTAAAGAACTAGCATGAAGACACATTTAAGTAGAGAATTACATTTCCTCAGCCTAATGAAAATTTACCAAAATTCCCTCATGAAGTTATTATAAACTAGAATTTTTGTTCCAGCATTCATGGAAATCTAGCTTCTTTAAAAATAAGTATACTTTCCATATGCAAGAAGAAGGCATCTTAGTCCATTTGTGTTCCTCTAACAAAATACCTGAGACTTGGTAATTTGTAAACAGAAATTTATTTCTCATAGTTTTGGAAGGTGGAAGTTCAAGATCGAGGCACCAGTAGATTTGGAGTCTGCTGAGGGCCTTGTCTCTGCTTCTAAGATGACACTTTGATACTGCATCCTCACAGGGCAGAAAGTGGAAGAATACAAATAATCTAGCTCATTCCCTTCAACCTCTTTTTTAAGGTCAGTAAACTCATTCATGCAGGCTCTAGCTCATGACATAATCACCTCCAAAAGCTTCATCTGTTCATACTATCACAGTGGCTATTATATTTCAACACTCAAATTTTGGGGAACACAATGAGACCCATGGATCTAAGTCCACAGCTTTGGAGTCTATTTCTTCTAAGGATATGGCTGTTTTGGTTGACTTCCAATTGAAAGGCTTTATAACCAGAAGCTATTCCCATTCAGAAAGTAACCTGCCATGTCAGTGATAAGGGAAAAGGATTTGGAATTGTGGTGACTCAAGTGATACAAGGGTGGATCTTCAGAACCTGAAAAACACCAAACATCACAGGAGTCCAAAGCCACCAATATTTGATTCCTGTGGAAGAGTATCTTCTTTTCTAGAGACTCAACAGAGCTTAATAGATGATGTTTGAAATAATATATGTCAAATTTATAACTATATGACAATGACTAGGTATGTTTCACAAATGTTGATTCTGAAGGAACAGCATGTCACTTGTTAAGACTGGAACAGAAGAGCCAGGTGGAGGTGTTTTTGTGTAGGTGTAGCATAGAATAAAATTGTAGTAAATTTGTAAAAGACGATCCCCTCATAGAATCTTCACTGATAATATAGCTACCTATCTTGAAAATTACTGCAGAAAGCATAGCCTTGGGCATTTGGAAATAAAACAAATCTCTTCCTGCTTGAAATGTGACTTATCCAATGAGGTTTCTATGTTTGAACAAATGGCCAACCATTGGGCTCTCTTCCCTAAGGCAACCCAGAACTAGTGTTAGAGTCTACGGAAACTAATTTGTTTGCTCTGTGATGGGCTGAGTCACAAGTGGAATCAGCAAAAGCAGCTGCCTATTTATGCACAGATTTTCATAGACTTCAGTCTAGGACAAGTCAAGTTTGCCTCCAGTCAGCCTAATACTTTGAGGTCTATTATTCTAGCAAGGGAAACTACATGTTTTTTCTACCCTCCAAAGTAAAATAATTCAGGGCATACAGAATAGTCTTTGTTCAGCATTAACACCCAGTAGAGAATATACCAATTTTCTATCCAAGTTCTAAACCAATTCATAAATAAGACAAATGTATAAGCATGCAGGAGGCAAAGTATCACTTTAATTAATGGTAAAGCAGATATTGAAGAATAGAGCATAAGTTCTCAGGAAGCCGAGCTGGGCTTCCTAATACCATATAACAAGACCTAGGCAGCCAACACTGCACCAGAATTGGCCACTCTACACTTTCTTCCAGCAGCAAAACCTACCCTAGAAGGAGCCCAGCACAATGCATGCTTTTTGGGGACAGCTCACACTCAGGACAAAGGGAGAATCAAATATTTTCTATGTTTGATAGGATCTTCTTTTTAAAGTCATTGATTAAAATTTGAAACTTTTCCTCCCTAGGAAGTAATGAATGAGAGATGAAGAGAAGCCAACAGAGTTAATGGAAGCAAATATGTCACAGTGTTAGGCCATACCCACTCCCTCCATAGTTTTCCCCACTGGAAGCACAGTTTTGCAAAGAGAAAGGGCTAAAACGCAGAATATACATTTCTTGTCTAGGAGAAATCCATTTACAAGATTTAAAGTATTTTCCAGATACACCATTACCAGGCATCATCAAGTTGAGCTTAGCTATGAAGACGCTTGATTGTACCCCTTTGCAGAGGTTTGGATAATTTATTCACGAGGGAGATATGACAGGGACACTGTTATTAATGTGGAAGTATGTTATTAATGTGGGAGTGTGTTGTTAATATGAGAGTCATCCGGGGAGAAACGAAGTGCAGAGACAGTCGACCTATTTCTGGTCATCCGTATCTCAGTACACAGAAAGGCAAACACTGACTGAAATATATTTGGCTCTCATTTGCTTGTAATTAATATTTTTCATTATAATGATAGATTATTTGATTTAATTGTTTTCTCAGCTTGCCAAATCATTTTGAGATGGGCAATACGGCAGTACAAGATATCTAGACGCATCACCACACATTACTGATTTGAGAATTGATTGGGATATAAGAAATGAAGTGCAAATTAAATAGATTTTGCAGTGACTTTTTCCCAGAGACCAAGGAAAGGGAGTTCTTTGTACTGAAATGAGTGTTGTGGGGTCCATATTAAATGAGGCATAGGAATAAGCCTGTCACAACCTGCAATGTATTGTTCATTCCTCTACCCAGGGATAAAACAGCCTCACTTGGGTGGTGCCAACTCAACACACCATCTGTCAAACACATGCAAATACCAATTTCTTTTATTAAAAGATAATGATCTCACATCCACTCATTTAATATTCAAAATTCACCCAACAGCCAGCACAATTTTTCATGTTTATTTGGGAAAACTCTGACAAAGGCCATTCCTTTCCTTCCTCCTTTATTGCTCTTGAAAGTCTAATTTCCCCCGATGAAAATCAGTTTTTCCAATGATAGAAGAAAAGTAATTAAGTATGTTCACTTCGTAGCTAACTTATCTCATTGCCAGCCATCTAAATAGCTGAATAACTGTGTCAGGACAAAAGCAATAACATAGTGATATGGGTAACAGGAAATTAGGGGCACATGATTTGTCCCTCTGGATACAGCCTGGCATTGACTTTTATATGACCAGAATGGGTATAATGACTCATATTTATTGCCCCGTGAGTCGTGCCCTTCCCCATCACACACTGATGCAAGCAGAACTGAAATAATCAAAAGCCAAATGTGTGCCAGGGTCTTCTCCATCTGTCTGAACTAGAAAACCAGAGACCAAAGTGTTTGGCAAACAACGTTCTAAACATAGCTTTCGTATTTTGGTTTAATTTTTAAGCTTCGTTTAAGATGAAGATTTGCCACAGAAGGTTTTGTTTAAAATGGGACCACTGTTTAACTTGTGCATTTTAATGAAAATCTAAGGAAGAAATGAAAATTCACATAGTTCATGTCTATTGAAAGAAAACTGGCTAATCATACTGTGAGGTCTTTCAGTCATCTAGTTTTATAATTGGATAGGGAACACTCGGAATTCATAAGTGGAAAACCTGTTCTGAGGTAGGTATCCTTTGAAATGGACTCTTCAACACGCAGAAACTGCAGCAGTGCTGTTCACTGGCATTCCACAAAGGCCTTGGAGTGGGTGCACCTACACACACTGGTTTCCTTGTCTGTTTGGGTCATCGTCTCCTGAAGGATCAGACTGAAAGTATGTATTCTCTCTCCTCACATAATCTAAGACCTATGCAACCATGCCATTCACATAAAATTGTCTGCTGCTTACCATGCTTCAAGTCCAAAATGAATTTTATAGACCTGTGCTGCTAATAGAGAAGCAAATATGTGCATTTTTTAATGAGCAAGGTTGATTTTTAAGAAAATTACTCACAAATATTTGTTTAAAAAAATCTTCTATATGGTACATGGCCACTTCTATAGGCATTCATGAAGTGTGTACTTGCTGGGTGCCTTTGGTAATGCCTTTCTACTCTAGAAAACTTGCCAGAGTATATATATGGGTGGTATTGTTTAAACATAATAATGTACTGTGATTAAGTGTTTGGAAAAATTAACGTATAACATATTATCAAAATAATTCCTTGCTGCACCTCTTACATCTCATAAAACATGATTGTGTTCACATAAGGCTACGTAGACACAATTTATCTTCTTGTCTGAGGGGTGCCAGGTATATTTCATCTCTGGTAATTCTGCTTCAAAAAGTATAAAACCCAAAATAATATCTCTATTTAATTTATTCAAGTTTGCTCCTACTCTACTCTTGGACAGACATAACACTAATGGAAAGGAATTCTATAGATTCACACCACTTAATATTTTCTGAGTTTGCTTAAAATTTTCTTGGTTATCTTTTCCTCCAAGCCTATTGCCAATAGATGCAGAAGAAGACGTAAATAATATATTTAGGGTGGGTAAAACACAGTTGCTGAGCTATAAGTAGAGAGAAATTACTGTCCAAACCAGGTCACGTTTGAGGGTGAATGGAACACATTATAATTAAACCCAAACAAGTGGCAAAATCAGAGCAATCCTGGCCCCACTGTGTGACCTAGTGAAGAGCACTATCAAAATCCCGCACTTAGCAGTTAATCTTCCATGAATGGCTTTACTGTGGTTCTTTCTCTCTCTCTCTCTCTCTCTCTCAGTTGTGCTTTTTTACAGCTTGGCTTGATTTCTTCCATGGCTGGATTCATGGACTCACAGCATGAGTTAGAGCTTTACAGTTTCTCTCTGGCACTCATATGTGCTTGTTGCTGCTTGGCTTATTCCTCCGGGAGACAAAATTACTACCAGCATTGAATCCTTCTGGCTTAGAAGCAGGGAGGCAACTTCTCTTTCCTCCAAGGCTATATAATAATCCCAGGAAGTACTAATTGATGCTGCTTTGGTTACATGCACATCCCGAAATCAAACAAGGAGGCAGGGATTTTGCTCTCTGCTTCTCATCATCAAAACAATGGGAGAATGGGGTGCATAATCAAGCGTTATGTGAGGACCAAAGAGGCGGCAATTCAGGACAGGTGTAGCATTACAAATATTCAGCCTTTCAGGATAACACAAGGTGTGAAAACACAAATATTTCGTATTTTAGGATGACACACCTAAGTTATGTTTGTTTCTGAAAATAAAATCCTTGCTGTTTTTAGTATACTATGTTGTCTTCTCCACACATAAAGATAATAAATGATGACAAGTTTTAGGCAACATATTTTTTAATAGATTTCAATTTGTTCTAATTTTAGTGGTCTTATTGATGTGGTTCTCCGTATGCTATTTGACAGTGATGTATTGCTTTATTAAGACGCTGGATTTTGTTAGTTTCTTTCTTTCTGTGTTAATAATTGAACCATAGTCAAATCACTGGATATAAAGACTTTGGCTGGCAGTTTTTCAGGTGAAGTGTAGTCTTTTGTAGGTTTAGACTATAAGCCAATACTTTTTCAATTTTCTCAATACAAAGGAAAAAAAAAAAACCCAAAACCTTCTAAACAGGAAACAAAATCCAAGTTGTTGCATTGACTATTTTTTTCTGTATGTTTTTTATTATTATACTTTAAGTTCTGGGATACATGTGCAGAAAGTGCAGGTTTGTTACACAGATATACATGTTCTATGGTAGTTTGCTGTACCCATCAACCCATCATCTATATTGGGTAATTCTCTTAATGCTATCCCTCCCCTAGCCCTTTAGCCCCTGACAAGCCCCAGTGTGTGATGTTCCCCTCCCTGTGTCCCATGTGTTCTCACTGTTCAATTCTCACTTATGAGTGAGAACATGGGGTGTTTGCTTTTCTGTTCCTGTGATAGTTTGCTGAGAATGATGGTTTCCAGCTTCATCCATGTCCCTGCAAAGGACATGAACTCATCCTTTTTTTATGGTTGCATAGTATTCCATGGTGTATATGTGCCATATTTTCCTTATCCAGTCTATCATTCATGGGCATTTGGGTTGGTTCCAAGTCCTTGCTATTGTGAACAGTGCTGCCATAAACACACATGTACATGTGTCTTTATGGTAGAATGATTTATATTCCTTTTGGTTTATACCCAGTAATGGGATTGCTGGATCAGATAGTGTTTCTGGTTCAAGATCCTTGAGGAATCGCCAGTCTTCCATGATGGTTGAACTAATTTACACTCCCACCAACAGTGTAAAAGCATTCCTATGTCTTCACATCCTCTCAAGCATCTGTTTCCTGACTTTTTACTGACTGCCATTCTAACTGATGTGAGATGGTATCTCATTGTGGTTTTGATTTGCATTTCTCTAACGACCAGAGATGATGATATTTTTTTCATATGTTTGTTAACCACATAAATGTCTTCTTTTAAGAAGTGTCTGTTCATATTCTTTGCCTAATTTTTGATGTGGTTGTTATTTTCTTATAAATTTGTTTAAGTTCCTTGTAGATTCTGGATATTAGCCCTATGTCAGATTGATAGATTGCAAAAATTTTCTCCCATTCTGTATGTTGCCTGTTTACTCTGATGATAGTTTCTTTGGCTGTGCAGAAGTTTTTTAGTTTAATTAGATCCAGTTTGTCTGTTCTGGCTTTTGATGCTATTCCTTTTGGTGTTTTAGTCATGAAGTCTTTGCCCTTGCCTATGTCCTGAATGCTATTGCCTTGGTTTTGTTCTAGGGTTTTTATGGTTTTAGACCTTACCTTTAAGTCTTTAATCCATCTTTAGTTAATTTTTTTGTAAGGTGCAAGGAAGGGGTCCAGTTTCAGTTTTCTGCATACAGGTAGCCAGTTTTCCCAACACCATTTATTAAATAGGGAATCCTTTCCACATTGCTTGTTCGTCAAAAAGATCCACAAAGGTAAGGAAAAACTACTATTATCTGGTTCTTACAACACTAAAATTAAGTAGAGACAGATAGAGACATATTAACAGATTAAATGTGAGATAACAGAGAAAAATGTAGGAAGACTAAAGTTTAGCAATTATAATTGTATTAGTAGTCAATTTGTTTTGAGTTCTTAATCTAATTTATGAATGTGTTAAACTTCTTAGGTTCAATATTATAATTTATACAAGGGTATATTACCCACACTTTATACATGAGGAGACAAGAGAAATTAAGAAATTTATCCAATGTTACACATCTGTAAGTGGCAAACAGATTCAAACTCACAACATTCTGGCCCAAGATCCAAGGAGCTTTAGACTGACTTTATCTACACAACAGAAGTCACATACGCCACAAAAGATCCAGGCTAATGAGGGCAAGACAGAGAGAGGGTGTTATGGTGCTTACCCCATGGTAGGTTTAAATGTCTGTTCTCAGCACTCTACTTCACCATCTTATGGGAAAAGGTGTGTGTCTTCATCTCTACATCCCCAGTCTAGCCAAGTAACTATCGCATAGTACATATCAAGTCAATGAGCTAAAGAATGAATGAATGAATAAATACATAATGTTCTACTAGCCTATATTCTCACACAAATATTACTTTGAATAATTCTGTAGTATAGAAAAAAGCATCCTAAGATTTGCAACAATAGCAGATACCAAACTGAAATGTCATTTTTAAATTTTCAGTGTAAGAATAAAATTTAGTGATAATTCTTATTAGATTTAAAATACAATTATTTGAGCAGTAGTTTGTAGTTCTCTTTGTAGAGATCTTTCACCTGTTAGCTGTATTCCTAGGTGTTTTTGTTGTTGCTGTGTTTTTTGTTGTTGTTGTTTTGTGGCAACTGTGAATGAAAGTTTATTCCTGATTTGATGCTTGGTTTTACTGTGGTTAGTGTATAGGAATGTCAGTGATTTTTGCACACTGGTTTTGTATCCTGAGACTTTGCTGAAGTTGTTTATCAACTTAAGGAGCTTTGGGGCCAAGAATATGGGGTTTTCCAGATATAGGATCATAGCGTTTGTAAACACAGATAATTTGACTTTCTCTCTTCTTATTTGGATGCCTTTATTTCCTTCTCTTCCCTGATTGCCCTGGCCAGGACTTCCAATACTATGTTATATAGGAGTGGTGAGATAGGAGTGGTGAGATAGGGCATCCTAGTTTTGTGCCATTTTTCAAGGGGAATACTTCCACCTTTTGCCCATTTGGTATGACGTTGGCTATGGGTTTGTCATAGATGGCTCTTATTATTTTGAAGTATATTCCTTCAATACCTAGCTCATCGAGAGATTTTAACTTGAATGGTTGTTGAGCTTTATTGAAATCCTTTCCTGTTTCTATTGAGGTAATCATGTAGTCTTTGTCTTCAGTTCTGTTTATGTAATGAATCACATTTATTGATTTGCATGTGTTGAACCAAACTTGCATCATGGGGATGAAGTCTACTTGATCATAGTGGATTCACTTTTTGATGTGCCTCTAGATTTGGTTTGCCAGTATTTTGTTGATGATTTTTGCACTGATGCTCATCAAATATATTAGCCTGAAGTTTTCTGTTTTTGTTCTATCTCTGTCAGGCTTTGGTATCAAGATGATGCTGGCCTCATAGAATGAGTTATGGAGGAGTCTCTCCTCCTTAATTTTCTGGAATAGATTCAGGAGGAATGGTACCAGCTGTTCTTTGTATATTTGGTAGAATTCAGCCGTGAATCTATGTGCAAAGAGTTCAGAGATGACACAAACAACTAGAAAAACATTTCATGCTCATGGATATGAAGAATCGACATCATTAAAATCATCATACTGCTCAAAGCAATTCATAGATTCAATGCTATTCCTATACAGCTATCAATGACATTCTTCACCAAAAAAAAAAAAGCTATTTTAAAATTCATATGGAACCAAAAAAGAGCTCAAATAGCCAAGGCAATTCTAGCGAAACTGGAGACATCACGTTACCTGATATCTAACTATACTACAGTGCTACAATAACCAAAGCAGCATGGTACTGATACAAAAAAAGACACATAGACGAATGAAAGAATAGAGAACGGAGGAATAAGACTGCACACCTGCAACTTTCTAATCTTCAACAAACCTAACAAAAGCAATAGGGGAAATGATTTCCTATTCAATGAATGGTGCCTGGATAACTGGCTAACCATATGCAGAAGATTGAACTGGATCCCCTCCTTACACCATATACAAAAATCAACTCAAGATTGATTAAAGACATAAATGTAAAACCCCATACTATAAAAACCCTGGAAGACAACCTAGGCAATACCATTCAGGTCATAGGCATGGGCAAAGATTTTATAATGAAATGCCAGAAGCAATTGCAACAAAAGCAAATATTGACAAATGGTATTTAATGAAACTAAAGATCTTATGCATATCAAAAGAAGCTATCAAAAGAGTAAACAGATGACCTACAGAATGGGAGAAAATTTTTGCAAACTATGCATCTGACAAAGGTCTAATATCCAGCATCTATAAGGAACTTAAATAAATTTACATGTAAACAACCCCATAAAAAAGGTAGGCAGAGGACATGAACAGTTTCTTTCCAGAAGAGATACATTTAGCCAACAATCTTATGAAGAAAATCTCAATATCACTGATCACTAGAGAATTGAAAATACAAACCACAATGAGATACTATCTCACACCAGTCAGAATGGTAATTAATAAAATGTCAAAAGAAAACAAAAATCAAAAACACAGATGCTAGTAAAGTTATGGAGATAAAGAATGCTTATACACTATTGGTAAGAGTGAAACTTTGTTCTGCCATTATGGAGGACAGTGTGGTGATTGTTCAGATGGAACCCCACAATCCCATTACTGGCTATACACCCAAAGGAATATAATTCATTCTATTATAAAGATACATGTGCACTCATGTTCATCGTAGCACTATTCACAACAGCAAAGACAGAATCAACCTAAATGTCCAACAATGATAGACTGAATAAAGAAAATGTGATACTTGTTCACCATGGACTACTATGCAACCATAAAAAGAACAAGATCATGTCCTTTGCAGGGAGATGGATGGAGCTGGAGACCATTATCTTCAGCAAACTACTCAGAAACAGAAAACCAAATACTACATGTTGTCACTTGTAAATGGGAGCTAAATGATGAGAACACATGGACACACAGAGGGGAACCACACACACTGGGACCATTCAGAGGGTGGAAGGTGGAAGGAGAGAGAGGATTAAAAAAAAAAAAAAAACTAATGGGTAATAGGTTTAATACATGAATGATGAAATCATATGGGCAGCAAACCCCTATGACACATTTTACCTATGTAACAAACCTGCACTGGCACCCACGAACTTAAAAGTTAAAAAATAAACAAAAATAAAGTTGTGCCAATCACTTAAAATATCGCACTAAATTTAACAGGAAATCTTTGAGTGGATATTTATTATAAATTAAAAAGCTTAGGCTCAGCACGGTGGCTCACGTCTGTAATCCCAGCCCTTTGGAAGGCTGAGGCGGACGGATCGCCTGAGGTCAGGGGTTCGAGACTAGCCTGGCCAACATGGTGAAATCCCATCTCTACCAAAAATACAAAAAATAACCAGGTGTTGTGGCGGGTGCCTATAATCCCAGCTACTTGGGAGGCCAAGGCAGGAGAATAACTTGAACCCAGGAGACAGAGGTTTTAGTGCACCAAGACCATGCCACTGCTCTCCAGCCTGGGCGACAGAAGGAAACTGTCTTAAAAAAAAAAAAAGCCTAAATGGCCTAAAAATACCTTTGAAACATTGTATAGATACACGAGGCAGTTATTATGTTTCAGTGATGGGAGTTTAATGGTCTTCTCATACATTAAACGTACAATATTTAGATTGAAAACAATAAAACAGAAATATTCTGTTATCTGCTCACAGATCTTTTCACTGCATAAGTATTTATATTAACAATAGGAATTATCATGTAATTGTATACTATTTCAACATGATAATCACTTAAGTCTCACTCGGGTCAAAGAGGTTGCTCCTGAATCTAAGTCTGCACACTCTGTCATCCATAGAGAAATGCTGGCTAGCCGCAAAATGTCACCTGAACTTAACAACATTTTGCAGGATGTGATTAAAATTAACAACCACATTAAAGTGCATGCCGTTAACTCATGTCTGTTTGTGCAGCTCTGTGAGGAGATGGACACAGAGCACACATGTCTTCTCTTATACACAGAAGTGCGATGGCTTTCTAAAAGTAGATCACTGGCCAGAATTTTCGAGTTGTAAGAGTCACTCCAGAGACGACTTTTACAAAAACAGCACTGGCAGCACATTTCAGTGACACAGAATGGGTCGTAAAACTTGCTTACTTGTGTGACATATTCAACCTGCTCAACAAACTCGATCTGTCATTTCAGGGGAAAATGACAACTGTGTTAAAGTCAACAGATAAAGCGGCTGCATTCAAAGCCAAACTGGAGTTATGGTAGTGATGAATGAACATTGGGATTTCTGACATGTTTCAAACATTAGCAAAGATTTTGAAAGAGACTGAGCCAGGACTTTCTTTGCCCCAAGTGGTGCATGGTGACATATATCAGCTTTCAAAAGAGTTTGAACATTACTTCCCAACCACAAAAGAACCCCAAACTAAGAAGGGATGGATGTGCAACCTATTTGTGAATAAGACAGGTGAATCGGCTTTGTCCGCGCCGGAAGAGGATCAACTGCTTGAGATTGCAAATGACATTGGCCTTAAAAGTATGTTTGAGACAATTTCAATGTCTCCATACATTTTGGATTAAAGTCAAGGCAGGGGGATATCCTGAAGTTTCCACAAAAGCATTGAAAAGCCAGCTTCCATTTCCAACATCCTACCTTAGTGAAGCAGGGTTTTCTGCAGTGACAGCAACCACAACGGGATTATGGAGTACACTGGACAAAAGCAACACAATTCAGGTGTCACTCTCTCCCATCAGCCCAAGATGGGGATCATCTCTTTCCAGGAAAACAAGCTCAGGGACCCCACTGATCCTACATTATGGTGAGTTGTATAATTCTTTCCTTCTATATTACAATAATAACAGAATTAAAGTGCAAAATAAAGGTATTGTTCTTGAATCATCCCCAAACCATCCCCTGCCCTTGAGTCAATGGAAAAATTGTCTTCCCTGAAACCAGTCCCCAGTGCCAAAAAGATTGGGGACCACTGCTTTAAATCACCACAGACTGCATACAGTACTTTCTGTGGATGCAAATGGAGTGATTTCTTTTCTCCCCTTTATAAACGGTCATGGCTGACACTCCTATAACGAAAGACAGGATAACAAGAGAAAAAATAACAAATATATTACTATTACGTGCACACATGCATGTGCATGGGAATTGTTTAAATCATGAACTCGAAGATGGACCAGATGGCTTATTCACAGAAGAAGGAGAGTGGGGAAGTGAACTGGCCCATTGTTCAGACCATATGGTTCACTGGAAGAAAGGTTTCTTACTAGGCCGATAAGGTCTCTCAGGCAGTCCGTTGGAGCTGTTCACAGAAGATAGATTAAAAAGTCTATCTGGGCATGGTGGAGACCCCCTAGTCTTTTATCTTTTTTGGTGGCTGATCTTTCCAGGTTATTTGGCGACATTCCTAGGGAGGGTGGCTTAAAATAACTGCATTTCTTTTGGAAAGAAGTTTTCTCAGATAAGAAAATTCTAGAGGGAGCTTCTCCTAGTGCTTTCAGAAAGGGTCAGAAAGACAGGGGCACAGAGGAAAGGTCATAGAGAGACCGTGGTCCTGAGGTTTATTTCTGAGCCCTTGCAATTTTCAAAGCACGCTGAGTGTCAAGGCACCATATTTTGGGGAATTGCTGACTTGGCAAAACAATCATTGCCACATATGTTTATAAAAAACTGATTATTTTTGTTAACACTTCTACCACTTGCTTCATCATTCAGGCAGATGTTTTGGAGGACCTACTTTGAAAAGTCATTTTATTCATTCATTCAATGCCTTGCAGGGCTTAATGCTTATGAACCCACTTCTTGTATGTACACCTAGAAGTTCTTCATAAAATCAGCCCCCTAGAACAGCCTATCCATTCTCCCCCAGTGACTTAGAACTGTGTTAAAGAACAACATTGATCATTTATGTACCTGGATTGTACAGTGCACATCCAGACAAACAGCAATACTTCAAACATTCTGGGACAACAATGCTAGAAACGTTCGTCTTCTCCTAAGAGATTGCATTATCAACAGTATATCATGGAAAAATCATAATAATATGGAATATTATTTGTCTACATATGTAATCATTTGAAATATTTGAGTGGTTTACTTTAAGCATTGTAAGTTCTGCTAATATAAAGGTAGACATCAATTTTAAATATGTTAAAATTCAACACTTACAGCATTTCAAGTTCCTGGATGATGATTAATTTGTCTATATGACATATTATAAGCTGGAAATGTCTTACCAGTTCCACACTTCATTGTTATAATTACATCATTTAAATTTACCTATAGTTACTCAAGCTCAGAGCACTATAATAAAAACTTCAACTTCCAATGTGATTTTTAAGTTTTTTTTGTTTCTTTGTTTTAATGTAGACTTACAGGGGGAAAAAATCAACAATTGTTTTTAAGGAGATATTTGAATGATGTCACCCACTATTTCGTTCTCTGAAACGATCACATTGTGTGTAAAATACATTTAGCAGAAAAATGTTGACTGGAAAGAAGCTTTAAGTACTCAGTTTCTATTTTGAACTTTAGTAGCTGGATTCTAATATTTTTAAAATCAGTGCAGACCCTTCTTGAATGTTCTCCAGAACTCCCTCTAGACTTTTACTATGTAATGTTTTTTTCCAGAAGCGTCAGACTACTAGCTATTCTTGAAAATGCCTGGTTTGCTTTGCAGTGTAAAATAGATGGTTTTGCTTGCTGCACATTCGAGGAAATGAAATTTCACTACTGGAGTATTTTTTCTACTGAATCAATAGCAACCTTGAATTGCTAGGAAAAATTTCATTATGTGAAGGCATTTTGAAAAATATAAAGCATTTTATAAATGTCATTGTTAAGCAGAATAATTTGAAAGTCTTTTCTGGAACCAAAAAGGCATTGACACCTATTTGTAACTTAATTGAACACCAAGATGCATTTTATTTTTCTTGTTCAAAATGGGATAATGAATATTATTTAGTTTGTCATACTGCATCATACAAAGATGGGAAATGAGAAAATAATTTAGAAAAAAACTCCCAAAATATCATAATCAGTCCATTTTAGCAATGATTTCAAATATTATTGCAATACTCATCAAAATAGCATTTCAGTGGTTTTCTAGAATGAGTCTCACAGACTACAACATGGAGGTATTCAAAACACATATAGTTATGTTTCCAAATATCCAATATTCTGCCAGGCATTCTAGAAGAGAGAAACAGCCTACACAACATGTTTTCTGCATGTAGGAGTACTCTTTTTGAGGAAATAGGGCAATATAAAATAGTTTATAAATGACAAATGGAAATATACATCAAATTGCATTACTTACCTTCAAAGTGTTTAAGGCTGTGTCATAAACGACTTACCAGACAGTTGTGATATTTTTGCAGCAGAAGTGAGTATTTTCCCAATGAAGGGTATTTTGATCAAGGAAGACGAATATTCCAATAGCTCCATCTCTCTTGCCTTGAAGGATCTCTTTCCTAGGGATGATACTTATTTTAGAATAACCATGTCTTGTACCTGTAGCACAACCTGACCTAAAGACATCCTTTACTGAAACACAGATTTTCACTTACTGAGTAATTGTTTTTCTTTACTGGCTCGTGACATTTCACCCTGTAAGGCTACTGTTTTAGTCCATTCTCAGGCTGCTATGAAGGAATAACCAAGACCGGGTAGTTTATAAAGAAAAGAGGTTTAAATGGCTCACAGTTTCACATGGCTGGGTAGGCCTTAGTAAACATACAGTCATGGCAGAAGGCACGTCTTCACAGGGTGACAGGAGAGAGAATGAGAGCCAAGCAAAAGGGGAAGCCTCTTATAAAACCTTCAGGCCGGGCGCGGTGGCTCAAGCCTGTAATCCCAGCACTTTGGGAGGCCGAGACGGGCGGATCACGAGGTCAGGAGATCGAGACCATCCTGGCGAACACGGTGAAACCCCGTCTCTACTAAAAAATACAAAAACACTAGCTGGGCGAGGTGGCGGGCGCCTGTAGTCCCAGCTACTCGGGAGGCTGAGGCAGGAGAATGGCAGTAAACCCGGGAGGCGGAGCTTGCAGTGAGCCGAGATCCGGCCACTGCACTCCAGCCTGGGCGACAGAGCCAGACTCCATCTCAAAAAAAAAAAAAAACCTTCAGATCTCCTGAGAACTCACTCACTATCACGAGAACAGCATGGGGGAAAACACTCCCATGATTTAATTATCTCAATCTGGTCCTGCCCTTGACAAGTGGGAATTATTACAATTCAAGGTGAGATTTGGGTGGGAACACAGAGCCAAACCGTATCTACTACTTTAGTCATTGTGAAAATGCTGATAATTAGCACTGTATTTCTAGAAAATTCAAAGTCTGTAATAGAAAGTGGAACCATGATCAGAAGTTACACTAATTTTATACTGTTGTTTCAGTCCATTCTGGCATTGGGTAAGAGACCGGTTAATTTATAAAGTAAAGATGTTTCATTGGCTTCCAGTTCTACAGAGTGTACCAGAAGTGTCGGGTCTGCTTCTACTTCTCATAAGGGCCTCAGGAAGTTCCAGTCATGGCAGAAAGTAAAGGTGGAGGAGTGCATTACATGGCTACAGTGGGAGCAAGCTGTGGGGGAAGGAGGATGCCACACTCTTTTGAACAACCAGATCTGGCATCAACTCAGAGCGAGAACTCACTCACTACTGTGAGAAGGGCACAAAGCCATTCATGAGGGATCTACCCCATGATCCTATACCTTCCACTATTCTCCACATTCAATATTGGGAATTACATTTCACCTTGAGGTTTGGATGGGACAGACATCCAAACTACATCAACTACGTATTTTTAAAAAATAAATCCCAAGTTATTTAGTATTTTTTGAATATGAAAACAGTCTTCACTGTGAGGGGGTGAGGGGAGGGATGGCATTGGGAGAAATACCTAATGTAGATGACGGGTTGATGGGTGCAGCAAACCACCATAGCACATGTATACCTACGCAACAATCCTAGACGTTCTGCACATTTATCCTAGAACTAAAAGTATAATAAAAATAAATAAATATTATTTTTTTAAAAAAAGTCTTAAGTTTTTAATAAATTAATTTGCAAATTTACAGAGAAACTTTTAACCTTAGATGATTTGTTTCTGGGATGGGGACAGCTGAATCACTAGTAAGTCAATAATGTAGATTTAAGGTAACTAATTTACTCTGACACAACTAAAGAATGTGTACACAGACACAGACTTTTGAGAGAGGAAGAGAGCAAGCAAATAATAAAGATTTGACTATTATAACAGAAGAATTCTACATTTATCTTATCACTTTGAAATTTTCAAGAGGCCTTTGATATTGACCATAATTCTCTACTAAGCATCCATTTGAGTACAGACATTGCAATTATTCTTGTGAATATGCACTTCATTACAATGTAAAGTCCTATTTTGCTACTTCTGTCATGTATTTGAATTTTCAAGTTTAATAATAATCTGATAGCAGATGACAATAAATATAAACCACACACTGTAAATTTGTCTGCTCCCTTGTTTGTGTTAAATCCCTCACATTTGTTTAACTTCTTAGTAAGAAACAATCTGATAAACACTTAAATCCCATTCTCTTATTTTCTAAAGAGACACATTCTAATCAATTGTAATTTAGTAACACTTCCTACTATATCAAAATCTCTAAAAAGGAGAAAAGAGTAACACACATGCCTTGTTTGCCACTATACTTCTTAAAGTTCCTAGAATGTAGTAAATTCTAGATTAATATTTATCAATTGTTTATTTAGATGGTTGGATGATTTGCCAGAGTTGATACAAGCAATACAACCACAATGTGTCTTTCAAGGCAGCCAATAATATCTTTTATTATATGGAGGCTAGAGGAAAAGTGAATGTGGACATGGTTCAATTTATGCCTCTTTCTTACTGCAAATTTGCCAAGCTCAGCAATCACCCTCATTTGCTTTAATCCAAAGATATGAATCTGTCCCTTTCTTCTTTAAATCCAGTTCCATTACCCGCATTTTAAATTTCATCTCCTACCGTCTCTAAGACCAGGCTAAACTATGTGATCTCCTCTCCATCATTTGTGTTGCTTTGCTCCCTTTACTGAATTCATTCTTTTAACCAATAAATATGCCCTCATCCCCTCGTTTGAGCCTGTGATTCCTTCCATAAAGCTCCCTCTTCTCCCCTTGCATTGAACCTTCTGTGGAGCTGTCTACTCTGTGGTACTTACTCCCCTACTTCTCTTTCCTTATTCAAAAAACACTCAAAAATTTGCCCCCAACATCCATTTGAAGTTACTCTCAAGTCATTCCCAAAATTGTAAAGTTTCAAAATGAATGAATACTTTTCCTCCCCTGTATTATTGCCAGTGCCAATAGCAAAACACTCCTTGTCCTCTTCAAACTCTCTATTCCCCTGTTACTGACACAATATCTCCTTCCAGGTCTCTGGCCACTTTTCCTCTATTTAAGGGTCTTCACCAATCATTGTAAGTTATTTGTGTGCTTTTCTTATATCCCACTCTTAACTTTCACGTATTGGTATTTCTTAGGCTTCTGTCTTTAACCCACTACTGTTTTCATTCTATAAACTTTCCCCGGGTGGTCTCATCTACTCCCATCATTTCAAATACTCCCTCAGGGAAACTCAGCCTTTCTATGCAATAGTTTCCCCATACGCATTGCAGAAAACACTAAGATAGCTTTTTAATCTCTGGGAACCACCTGTTCACACTCCACAGGAAGTAGAAGGAAAAAGGCATCCATATAATTGCCTTTGTTAATATTTTGAAGTAATATTGCATGACCATATCTTTTGCCAAAAGACACCTGAACATGTAGTCCTTCCTGGGAAGCCACTGCTTAGCAACACTATCCAAAGGAAGGAGCAGCCACACTTATAGTGACAGCACTTTCTGCCGTAATTATACCGTCCTCATTCTAAAGCTTCTATGCTTGGGATTTGGATGCATACACATTTCTTATTCTCTGAGACAGAGAATAAGACCAGATATCTGAAATTTTACTGTAGTAAGGCTCATTCTTATTTTATAACTCAGGTTAGTCTATAAGCTCACCAAGGTGTTATAACACATATATTTAAGTAAGGATCTCTTACCATGAATTTAACCCAGATACTATATGTTTAGGAATGTTCATCATATGTTCATCATTCTTTCTTGCTATTCCTTCTTAACTTTTGTCCTTGAAAATATAAAATTCCAAAGATCTTATTTTCCCCCAACATAATCTATCTATTCTATGGAATGGCTCTAGTCCTTATTTTCAATTTACTACGAAACTCATACTTCAAGGTCATCTTAAGGAGGTTTAAACAATACCTTCTGTGACTTTTGGACTCGATGCTGAGGAGTGTGTTGGTTTGATTCTCAGGTGTCAGCCATTCTCATCGAGTTTGATCTAATGAACTTGCAAATGTTTTCCACAGAAGCTGGACAGAAAAAAAGAAATTTAGTAACATTTAGAAAGTGCTACTGCAGACTTACAAGTTCTGGTGAGATAACTATTTGAGAACTATCACATGAGTGCAGAAATTAAGCTTAATATTGGATGACAGCCGGGCGTGGTGGCTTACGCCTGTAATCCCAGCACTTTGGGAGGCTGAGGCAGGCGGATCACGATGTCAGGAGTTTGAGACCAGGCTGACCAACATGGTGAAACCCCGTCTCTACTAAAAATACAAATACTAGCCAGGCATGGTGGTGTGTGCCTGTAATTCCAGCTACTCAGGAGGCTGAGGCAGGAGAATCACTTGAACCCGGGAGGTGGAGGTTGCAGCCAGTCGAGATTGCGCCACTGCACTCCAGCCTAGGAGACAGACTGAGACTCTGTCTCAAAAAAAAAAAAAAAAAAAAAAAAAAAAAAAAAAAAAAAAAGAAGTAAAAAGAAAAATTCGATTAGAAATTGCAATTCAACTGCAACTACCTTCAGAATACATAGAACCACAACATGAATAACACAGGAGATGTCTACAATGCTGGAAAACCCATCAGTGAAAGCTTTATAAAATGAAACGAGAGGACATTCATTCTAACAGTTACTTGTTCTCTTAGACAAAACTACTTGTACACATAGCAATTGAAGAGTAAAAAAAAAAATAAACTTTAGTCTCCCCTTTGAGCCTTTAAGTTGGAAAATATTTGCATGGCTGACTAGGGCAAGCTCTTTCCTCCTCTCTTCATTTTCCATACACACTCCTTCAGTAAACGTGTAAATACTATAGGTTTTTCTAAACTTTTATCCTCAGATCTAACCTTTCATCAAAAATCTAGTCATGAAATAATTTCTGGAAGTTGGGAATCTCTTCTTGTGAATATATTGCCATCATAGGGGACATCTTTCAGCAACTACATGTGTTATGGTCCTCAAAATTCTACCTGTCTCACCTGCTCCTCTTCCCAAGTGGTCCTTTTTTACTTCCAGTATCTAACTTCAATCATGCAGACTATTTTGCCCCCATGACTATGACCTTGGATCACGTTTACCTTGTATAACGCAATTTTATAGGGTATCTTTTGTCAGACATTTGGGATACAGTATCACAGGAAGAACTTTCTAAGCAGAGTTAAGTTTCTCATAGGAGATGGGTACCTAAGTTTTCTGTTCTCATAAAGAATTAAAGACAAGTACACAAATTCTCATTCCCAACTCATCTCCTCACAGCACTTACTAATATACAAGCCCACCCAGTTTCATATTCTCAATTCTCTTGTTGTCTATTCCTCTGCTTTGACTGTATAAGCCCGACTTACTGAGTGTTACGACCTCTTCAGTACATATGCTGATGTCTAATCAGAGATGTAATAAGCCATTTCCTACATTCTAGATTGATTGTCCTTTGATGTGAATTGTCTTTCTCAAACACAAATACTCCACTGTCAAGATGTGCCTGGCATTGTTTATTTGGTGTATAAAATTAGCACTCAGTAGAGTGATCTTAACTAACAAGGGCACAAATTTAGTGTGAACAGTCTAATTAGATTGTAGGCCCAATGGAGGTAGAGTAGAATATGACTCATTCCTAACCTAATCTATTATGTTTAATATCAACTACACACATTTTATTATATTGTAGGTCTATTTGGGACACAGAATGTTATTAAAGCTCCAGCTTATTTCTGTACACTGCTTGTGTTCACAAATAATGATACATTTTGCATAAAATGCATTTAAGATTTCCAAATATATGGAAAAATACAGTAAATAAATATTGATGATTTGATATTTATAAAGTATTATTAAGATGTAGATTGCTGATATTACAGGGAAAAAAGTATATTTGACTCACAAAATCTTTAATACTGAATTGACTGATGGTCATTTTAGCTTATTAAATACCAAACTGGGATAAAGTCTGAATTTTTTGTTGCCATTAAACCAACCATTATTTTTCACCAAATTCATGAACAACATATTTAATCTCTTTGAGTTTGTATCACTAGTATTTCAGTGTGCACCATTTCTCTTTTACCCAGTTAATGCTATTTTTAATATTTGACAATCCTCTTTGAATTCCTTATATAAAACTATAAGGAGGAAAAAGAATTATACTATTTATACTCAGCATTCAGTTATTCATTGTGTGCAGTTTGAGTAAAATAATATTAGTTTATTTTTAAAAAGGAAAATGAATAGGAAAATAATAATAATGCAGCTCTGGAAAGTCTGACTCCAGTCAAGTTTGCTTCAAGAATTGTGGAAAACAAGTAACACATTCACGATAACACTGTTTACTTTAAAAACATCTCTAAGGAAACACCTGTGCAACAACCTTAAATAATGTGTTTTTTAAAGTATCAGAAGGAGTGAGAGACTAGACTTATAGTTTTCTTTTCAGTTTTCTCCAAAGTGTTGAAGGACACAAGTATTCCCAGAAGAGCATGCACTCAAGTGTGTGTGTTTGTACTTGTTTGTGTTCTCTGACATGAAAATGGTAAGGAAGCAGTGTACTACCATACAGAATGAGTCTCCCTCTCCCTTTCCTAGACTTGCTGAACCATATTAGCTTCTGTATTAGTCAGGGTTCTCTAGATAGAACCAGTATCTGGAGTACTCTGATGGGAGGAATGAATGGAGGGATAGATAGCCAGACAGTTATCTGGATGATGGATGGATGGATGAATTGATGGATGGACGGACGGACGGACGGACGGACGGATGGATGGATGGATGGGTGGGTGGATGGATACATAAAGAGGTGATTTATTAGAGGAATTAGCTTACATGATAATGGAGGCTGAGAAGCCCCACAACAGGCTGTCTGGAAGCTGGAGTCTCTAGGAAACCAATAGTGTGGCTTAATCCAAGTCCAAAAGACTGGAACTTATGCTTACAGAGGCTTGTCATATTCTATGCACCATTCTCAGCATCTTATGTGTACTCTCATGTATAATTAAAAAGACAGCTATTTTAAGCATAAAGCAAAGAAAAATAAGTTTCTCCAAGATGTTTGTGAGCAGAATGTCGCTGTAAAGGTGATTCTTTACCTCTCAGAGAGGTGAAGACTCTAGTTAGAATTGATCTGTGTCAGCCAGGTATGGTGGCTCATGCCTATAATCCCAACACTTTGGGAGTCCTAGGCAGGTGAATACCCTGAGGTCAGGAGTTCAAGATCAGCCTGACCCATATAGTGAAACCCTGTCTCTACTAAAAATGCAAAAATTAGCCAGGAAAGGTGGTGGGTGCTGGTATTCCCAGCTACTCAGGAGGCTGAGACAAGAGAATTGCTTGAACATGAGAGGCGGAAGTTGCAGTGAGCCAAGATTGTGCCACTACACTTCAACCTGGGCAACAGAGCAAGAGCAAGAGCAAGACTCCATCTAAAAATAAAAATAAAAAAAAAGAATTGATTTGTGTCTATTACTCTCTCAGCTCTATTTTCTACGTTCAGAATCAGAAAACCCAGTGATGTAACCCTTCAATCTGACACTGAAGGCCAAAGAACCTGGGGCATTGAGAGGGGCTGCTGATATTAGTCCTGAAGTCCAAAGACCAGAACACTTGGAGTTCCGGATACAAGGGCAGGAAAAGAACGGTGTCTCAGTTGCAAGGGAGACAGAGAGGACAAAAGACAAATAGAGATTCTTTTTGTTCTATCTGGACTCCATCCACATTGAGGGCAGATCCTTTCCACTCAGTCCAACTTACATGCCAATCTCCTTTAAAGACACCCTCATAGACACACCCAGAAGTATTGCTTTACTAGCTATCTAAGTCTCCAGGTATTCCTTAATTTGATCAAATCGACACCTAAAATTAGCCATCACACATGCCGTACTTTTAGCATTACTGTGCTTTATAGAAGATTACATTTCTAGAAGGCTTGTCATATGCCATACACTGTTCTAAGCATCTTACATGTATTCTAATGTGTAATTAAGAAGACAACTCTATTAAGTATAAAGCAAAGAAAAAAATAGTTTGTGAGCAGAGTGTTGCTGTGAAGGTGATTCTCTGCCACTCAGAGACGCAAAGGCTCTGATCAGAATTGATCTATGTCTGTCACTCTCTAGTGACTATATTTTTTTATTTGTCAAGACTGCCCTCTGCATCTCTTCTTAGATCCTGTCTGCCAATATATTTCTCCTCTGTTTTCATCTTGTCTTATAAATTACATACAATTTTTCTCAGCTTTCACAGAAAGCTTGCCATATAATAAGCAAGACAAACAGAAAATAAGTAATAAAAGGGGAGGTGGTTATGTCCCTTGGTCAGCCAGAGCTCCTGTCCTTATGAATGGTATCTGGCCAACCACACTGAACCTTTTATCACATTCCAGGCTTCTGCACATCTTTACAGCATTAATTCCTGCTGATCAGGAAGTAGAAATAACTGAAGCTTTTTCTTGGCTCAGAGTTAATTTGAAGACCCACTGCTTCAGGAGAGATTCCATTTAGCACAAATTTCACTTTATTCTGTGTGCCTAAGTTATCATCACTCAGATCATAAATTTGTAGTTTTTTCTAGAATAAAAAAATAGGTATATATTGCAAGCCATCTATTTTCACATGACATTAATCAAGCATCACCATCAGGAGTAAATAAAATACACTAGGCACAAACTGCAAATCTAGCAGTCCAATCACTGCTAGATGTGGGTTTTTTATTAAACATGCCAACTACTCCCTTGTATGCTATATTTTGTTATGCTCATTCTACATGAACAGGATGTCCTCAAAGAGCATTCTTCGGGGAGATAAGATGTATGAAATCATGCAAGAGACTGGGTGTGGTGGCTCACGCCTGTAATCCTAGCACTTTAGGAAGCCAAGGGGGTTGGATCAGCATAGGTCAGGAGTTTGAGACCAGCCTGGCCAACATGGTGAAACCCCATCTCTACTAAAAATAAAAAAATAAAAAAAAATTAGCCAGGCATGGTAGCAGGTGCCTATAATCCCAGCTACTCAGGAGGCTGAGGCAGGAGAATTGCTTGAACCAAGGGAGCGGAGGTTGTAGTGAGCCAAGATTGCACCACTGCAGTCCAGCTTGGGCGACAGAGCGAGGCTCTATCTTAAAAAAAAAATCATGCAAGAAATAATTCTCATTTTGGTTCAGTTTTAACATACATAAAACAGTTGTGGTATAACAGGCATGCATTGAAGTATAGCAGGGGGATTATAGCATGTGCTAAAAAGGTATAGATTTATGGAATAATTAATGAAGGACCCCTTCATAAGTTGAATCTTCTACTACAGATAAAAGTGTGAATACACTTGAAATTTCTACAAAGGGCATATATTGCCTATCTAAATAACTAACTGAGTTTACATGTGTAATAAACTAGCTGTATATATTTAGTAATTAAATAATGAACAAACGTTGATGAGTACATAAGGTATACAATGGAATATAATGAAAACAAAAGGAAGAATGCAGCAAAAATCAGGATAAAAGTCATTTTATATTTTTGTCAAAACATAGCAAAAATTTAGAAATAAAACATTGGATGAGTATGTATAGGTTCAGAATAAAGTGATTTTGTGTGGATGAAAACAGTGAGAGCAGTGTAGCTTTTTACATGAGTATGTAGTTTTAGGTGAAAAATTTGCAGCAGCAACTTTTATAAGATCTCTTGCTAAGTGAGACTCTGCTATAAGGAGTATATCTTGCCAACGGGCTCCAGAGCCTTGGGGGTCTGCCACAGTGTTCAAGTCAAATGCACCTTCTTCCTTAGCCACTTCCAGGCAATGAATGAACACAGCAAGGGTGCTGATACCTGGCCATTTCTGCCCAACATGGGGCATCTCTAAAGGCAATCTTTGGCATTCCTTTTCTGGCATGGCCATACAGTCTCAGAGCTGTACCTTAGTCCCCGGTTCTTTCTGAAACTCAAATTTTATATCTTTCCTCATATTCTTACGCATATGTCAGACCTGCATCAAAGTCTTAAGTTTCTCCTTGACTCACCGTGCTTCTTTTCCCCTTCATCTTTCACAGGCATTCTTCCCTCCAATGCCCTTGGCATCTGCTTCCTAGAAGACACAAACAGACACAGAATTCAAAAAGTCTTTTTCCTCTCTTCAAAACGTTTTCTCCAACAAGTCAAAATATTCTTCCAGGTATTAAAAATATCTCTAATAATACACAGGTAGGTTTTGAGAGGAATTAGTAGCCATTTCCCTCTCAAGAAGAACTAATTCAATAATTATGGTTGTTTACTTAACATAGATTAGTGGAGTCAAACTTAGGAAAGTTTAATGTGGTTGATGGCCAGGGAGGATCAGTGTGGATAAGGTAAGACAGTATATATGAGTCACAATCATAGAATGAACTAGGTCCTCTTCTGCCATGTAAGGATACAGACAGAAGATGCCACCTATGAACCAGAAAGTGGGTTCTTGCCAGACACCAAATCTGCCTGCTGCTTGATCTTGGACTTCCCAGCCTCTAGACCTGTGATAAATACATTTCTGCTTTTTATAAACACCCAGTTTATGGCATTTTGTTATAGCAGCCCAAACAGACTAAGATAGTAGCATCTTGTTGAAATATCTTGAAAGCCATAGTAAAACTGCTGGGTACTGATCTCAACTATAATAAACAGCAATTGAAATTCTCAGAATATTTTAGTAATATATGAATAATTTCAACTGTAGTGAACAAAAAGGTTTATAGATAATTTTCAGATTGGAACACTGGCATGAAAATCGGTGACTAATTATTTTCTTGAAATATTTCATATTCTGTTTTTATTAAAATTAATCTCTCCTCTCTAAATTAGTCTGCCTAAAGAAAATCCATCATTTGCCTACCAATACCTATAAGATAGATATATAGAGACAATCATCAGACACATTTTCAATATTTAATAATTCATATCAATTGGTAATTTTAAAGGGCTCTTTAAAGATACATGGCATCCTATGCTTTAATAAATTGTAACTCCAAGAAAAAAATATGTAAGTTAAAATAATTTTATTGAAAAATACATTGCTGCTCAAGAATTAAAACTGTACTAATTCAACCACTCTTAAGTCCTTATAAAAAAATTGTTTATTTCTCAAGATAAAAAATTTTACAAAAATCTCAAATAACTATGACAAAAACATGACAGGAGCACCATTTGTAGGTTACATAATAAAAAAAAGAAAATAGAAAATTATTGACTACATTTATAGAAAGTAATCATCTTAATCATTTTTGCTTTTCTTTCTTTTTTTCTTTTTTTTTTTGACAGTCACAAGTAGAATTACACCGACAACCTTTAAAGCAACAAGTTAAAGACTGTCTGCTTTCTGATGTTACCTGAGACATTGAAGATGACTTTTTCATGTGACTAAAGGATGATGGACACTGAACGATTGTAAATGTAGAGATAGTGAAGATAGTGTTTGAAGCAAGAATTATTGTATCTTTTCTATGATAAGCATGAATATTTGCTGGTACTAATATCAATAATAAACCGTGAGTATCTTCTGGTACAGAGGACATTGAGCATTTTTTCAGCTCTTAGGCAATTCTCAGTAGCTTGACTCTTTGGCTATCTAGATTAGAAACTTATAAAAGGGCAGTGAAATACAAAACCAGAAAGCAGAGGAGAAGAGAATACAGGGAAATAATGAAAATAACACCAACTCAAATACTAAGGGAAAATATATGTAAATGTATCAAAGGATACCAAGAAAATTTAGTTCTTGTAATAAATATGCATGTCAATATTAATATATATTTCAGAGTGTTCATAAATGTCTATGGGGCATTTTTTATAGCTTATGGATTATAATTTTATGTATACCTTATAGCAATAGCTATTGTTTAACATAAATAAGCATAATTACAGCATCAGAAAGCATTTATAATGAGATTAGATCTGTTGTGAAACATAAAATATAACAATAAAACCTAAGAATGAAAATTGATTTAACAAATATTAATCAAAAAAATTACAATCTTAGATAAAGGAGCATTTTAATAAACGTCCCTCCTTTGCCATTGGTGAAACCTTGTACTGCATACCTAAGCAAAATGAGCCTATATTATGCAAGAATAACACAGAAAAAGAGATTAAAAAGTAAAAATGCATATACAGAAAAAATAGCATGAAAAATTCAAAATTAATCAGAATAGACATGTAATATTTTATTAAATATTAGCTCAAATTGCATTGGCTTGATAGAATTAGAGCAATATACAATCAAAAAGCTAATTCGTGCATCTGACAGGAAGAATGTAAAGAATGCACCTTTCACATTAAATTTGTTTTCTACAGCAATTTCCTAGAAATCTGAGCATGAGCAAAAGAAAGCAAAATTATGTGTTTCCTTACTCACATATGGCTTCTACCATTGTTCTACTTTAAATACTAATTTTACCTAATTAGTCCTTGCCTCAAGAACGTACAATAAAAATAAACCATCTTAGTGACAAATCCAAGTTATGTTTTGTGTTTGTTTTGTAATTATTAAGTTAAATATTGTATTGACATATTTTGAAACAACTACTTAGGCAGCTGCTACTTTTATTTTCTTATTACTTCTCATTTTTTCAGTTTTAAGTAGAAGCTGTAACAAATTATGCCCAAACTTTTATATGCAATTTTTTTAATAGACTATATTATAGAGCAGTTTTAAGTTCACAGCAAAATTGAGCAGAAGGTACAAAGATGTTCCATATACCCCCTACATCCACACATTATAGCCATCATCCCCCATCAGAGTGGTACACTTCTTACAATTGAACCTATATTGACACAGCATTATCACTCAAAATTCATAGTTCACATTTGGGTTCACTTTCACTGTTGTATATTCTATGGGTTTGGACAAATTATATCATGATGACATGTGTCCACTATCATAATAACATACACAGTAGTTTCACAGCCCCCCAAATCTGACTTCTGCTTGTTCGTTCCTCCCACCCCTCTAACATCCAATAACCACTGATCTTTTACTGTCTTCATAGTTTTGCCTTTTCTATAACGTCATATATTTGAAATTGTATAGTATGCAGCCTTTTATATTGGCTTCTGTTACTTAGCAATATGAACTTTGGGTTTCTCTATGTCTTTTTCATGGTTTTGTAGTGCATTTCTTTTTAGGACTCAATCACATTCCCTTGTCTGGATGAACAACAGTTTATCCATTTGCTTACAGAAAGGCATCTTGATTGCCTCCATGTTTTGGCATTTATGAATAAAGCTATAAACATCCATGTGCAGATTTTTGTGTGGATGTAAGTTTCCAACTCCTCTGAGTAAATACCAAGGAGTGTGATTACTGAACTGTATGGTAAGAATATATAATTTTGTAAGAAATTACTAAATTATCTTCCAAAATGTCTGCAGTAAGACTTGATGTTGGACAGTATCAGTTCTCCAACTTTGTTCTTTTGCATCAATGCTGTGTTAGCTATTCTAGGTATTTTGCTTTTCTACATAAACTTTAGGATCAGTTTTTTGATACCTACAAAATAACTTGCTGGGATTTTGATTGGAATTGCGTTGTCAAAATCCAGGTTCTTAAGAGACTCTAAAATTTGTTCTCACATTTTCTTCCTAATTCGTGTCTCCTACTACTCATCCATGTTGCCATTATGTCCTTTCAACAACTGTATTCATTCTATGCTAGTTTAAGAACAGTTTCTAATCAGCACATCAGCATGTACTCAAATCCTATTGAATATCCTAACTCCATCTCAAACAATTAGTTCAGCATCGGTTCACAGCACTGATTCTCCACGATAAACATTTTCATTTTGTTTATGGTATTTACTTATTATGGTTTAAATTCATGCATGCTTATACTAGAAATCTTTGAATATTCAGTATACGTAAAAAATGTGGATAAGCAAAAAGAAGTCCATTAAGTTATTTATAATCCCAATGCCCAGAAATATTTATAATTACTCTTTTAGAGTATATCCAATATTTTTTATATTACGTTTAGCTGAACGTTTTCTCATTTAAAAGGAGTTTCTGTGGCAAATTAATTGAAAGCCACTGGGCCAACCACAGTGACTGTTGTTTATTAAAAAACACCTCAATGGAGCTCCGACAACATGATGAAAGCTGTTTTCATTCTTGTGTCAAAACTCCCCTCCCCACTTTCTTTGTTTGATTTGGTTTCTTTAGCAACTTACAGAAACACATAATAATTTTAGAACGAATACTTTAACACATCATGAAAGTTTTTACTAACGTAACCTACTGAAGTACCAGTTGAAAAAAACAGATATTCAAGACACAGCAGGTAGTTCTGGGACTTAAAGAAATAGGTAGAACTTGAATTCAAAGAGGAAAGCAATCTACTTTTATGTAATGCTATTTATATTGCCAAAGAAAAGTAAATTATAAAGAAAATGTTTAATGGCATGATTTCAGAAGTTGATAAAAGATGGCATAACCTCTCTGCAATATTTTATCACAGAAGTTAAGGTAGACTCAGAGAAGATGTGATCGTGGTTCCACTTGAAGTGAGGAGGATGAATTTATATGGTATCTTTCTGATATGTAATTGTTAAGTTCTTAGGAAGAAAACAATGTTACTTAACTTCTTTGTGTTTTATATAATTTCATTTGAATAATAATAAAGCTTAGTCCTCCAGTACATAATTTCAAATATGAGCTGTTAACTTATAACAATGACCTGCTTTTTCATTGCTCAAAATAACCAAGTAAATGACTAGTAATTTTAGTATTCAGTTAAAAACGTTTGCCTCAAACTGAGTATACACTGCAAAATTATATAAATTTTCTTTAACTACATTTAATATTTAGAACCTAAAACTTTCCTATTATTTGCACATTTACATGCTTTGTGATACACAAACAATAAAACCTGTCACAGTATTATAAAATATCTACTTTATTGAATACTGTATACTTTTTCAAAAGCAGAAACTGATATTCTTATTTAAATTTCAATAGTAATTAATATGTATTGAAGTCAATTAGGACACTAAAAGAACAATGAAAAAAATAAGGCTAACTTAAACAGTCAGTCTCCTGTACAGTAGATGTGTATGTATTTGCACATATAGATACATGTATATATCTTTGTTACTGTAAGCTGGAAATTTTAAACCCAGATTTAAATTGTTTAGGAATTTAAATTGCTAAATATAGCATCATATATCTTCTCTCTCTAGAATAAGTTTGTCCTCTTTTATATTCACATTGAGGTTTCTTTAAGGTTTTCATATTTTTTATTTTTATACCATGTCAGAAAATTCAGTTGAGATGCTAAGTTTTTAACAGTTACAATGAAATGTAGTCCTACCAAAACAATGAAGTTGTGCTTAATGAAAAACTATGCCATAGTACTTAAGGTTTTGGCTTTGTTTTTCTTTTTGCATAATGTGTGCATATATAGCTGTTTTGTCATATGAAAGCATTCCCATATCCACCTACTGTAATTAAGATACACATAATTATATCATCACAAAGATGTTCCTTGAGCATTGCTTTATACTCACTCTCACTCCTCTCCCAATTATCCTTAATTGCTGCCAACCACTAATTTGTTCTCCGTTTCTATTACCTTGTCATTTCATGAATGTTACAATTATTATCATAAAGTAGGAGACTGTTTGAAATTTTCTTTAACTCATTCTAATGCCCTTGAGTCTCATCCAAGTTGTTGCATGTATTAATAATCTATTCCTTTTCATTGCTGGATAATATTCTATGCTACAAATATAACACAGTTTATTTAACCATTCACATATTGAAGGACATTTTGGTTGTTTTCAGTTTTTGCCTATTACAAATGAAGATGCTGTGAGCAATCATGTACAGGTTTTCGGGTGGTCATAGGTTTTCTTTCTTTTGGATAAATATCCAAGAGTTCAACTGATGTGTTACATGGTAAGTATATAATTTAGTTTTTAAAGAAATGGCTATACTATTATGCAGAATAGTTGTACAATTTTATATCCCTCTTGCAATAAATAAAAGATTCAGTTTCTCTACACTTTGCCAATGATTGATATCGTCACTTTTGTTAGCTGTTTTGATGTGTGTTTGTTTGTTTGCTTTTAAACTGTCAACCTACAAGTGTTGATGTGGTTTGGCTGTGTCCCCCCCCCAAATCTCATCTTGAATTCCCACATGTTGTGGGGTGGGGAGGGGACCCAGTGAGAGGTGGTTGAATCATGGGAGCAGGTCTTGCCTGTGCTGTTCTCATGGTAGCAGATGGAGCTCATGAGATCTGATGGTTTAAAAAAGGGGAGTTTCCCTGCACAACTCTCTTTGCCTGCTGCCATCCATTAAGATGTGACTTGCTCCTCCTTGCTTTCTGCTACAATTGTAAGGCCTCCCCAGCCATGTGGAACTGTAAGCCCATTAAACCTCTTTTTCCTTCCAGTTTTGGGTATCTTTATCAGCAGCATGAAAATGAACAAATACAAGTGTCATTATATATGAAGTGAGTTTCTTATATACTATATGTTTGGGTCATTTTTTAGATCCACTTGTAAAGTTCTGTCTTTTACTATGCATACTTAGATCAATTGCATTCAATATCACTATCGATATGCTATGGTTTAAGTGTATTTTATTTTCTGTCTGTTTTAATTTCTTAATTGCTCTGTTTTCATTTCCCTGTTTCCTATAGGTTACGTAAATATATTTTAAATTTCTATTCTGAGTAACTGCAGTATTTTTCAGCCTATCTTTTTGCTTAGATTTTATTGGTTGCTCTACCCATTCGGTTATAAAAACATAACTTTTCAAGTCTACATGTGCTGACATTTTACCAGTTCAAGATGGGTATAGAATCTTCCCTCTCTTTTTTAACCTCTCTCATTTATAATTGTCTTGAGTATTTTCTCTATGTGAATTGAAAACAACATTATACAGTGCTTCAATTTTTGCTTCAACTGTCAAACATAATTTAGAAAACATTACAAGGAAAGTATACTGTATTTATCTCAATTGTAGTTTTTATTGTATTTTGTTTCCTTAATTTTTATTGTTTTCTGATGTTCCAGGATTCCATAATTTATCATTTCATTTCTGTTTAAGGAACTTCCTTTAGCTGTTCATGTATAATATCCCTCATCGTAACAAATTCTCTTAGTTTTTCTTTATCAGAATATGTCATCACTTTCCCTTATTCTTGAAGAATATTTTCTAAATATAGAATTCTATATTCAGAAAATGGGTTGAGAGTTCTTTGCTTTCAGCCACTTTCTTCCAACCTTTCTTTTTTTTCTTTCAGCCACTTTCTTCTAACCTCTTTCTCATTTTTTCTTTCCCTTTTTCTTGTTTTTTTGTTTTTTTGTTTGTTTTTTTGTTTTGTTTTGTTTTGTTTTTTTTCCTGAAATGGGGCTCTAGCCAGAACTGGCCTTCACCTCCTGGTCTCAAGCTATCCTCCTGCCTCAGTCTCTGGGGTAGCTGGGACTATAGGCACACACCACTATGCTCAGTCCAGCTTCTTCTGATCCATTTCTAATGAGAAAATGTCACGAAGTAGTGCTGCTGCAAGGCAAGGAACATGAAGTATTAACATCCAAATACATCAAGTATTAACCCAGCAAAGAATAGGCAAGGAAAGATTCTACCCAGATTATCAGTGGAAGCAAGCGCCAAGCAACACCTTAATGCATCATTAGACATTACTGCTAAGTGATAGTGGATACGATTGGTCTCTATCAACACCTCGGGGATAGGGGTGAGGGGTGGTTACAGTTAAGTGGCTGTAAATTCCTGGCAGACACCACCTTGCTGTGAGAAGGGATGACTCATTGCTGTCTCCGCCTGGCCTCCACCAACTTGGTGGGAGGACATGGCTTTGTTACAGTTGAGCTGTGGTAAGAGGCCTAACTTTTCACTAAGTTTCCTCTGACACTACCCCAGCTCGAGGTGAAGATATTCCTCATTATCACTAGCCAGATGTACCAGCTCAGCCTTCCCAGATGGTCTCCACTAACACTATAGAGTGGGGGCGAAGGCTCTGTACTATCTGGCAGGGATGAAAATCTGGATCCCAACTTTACTTTCTCTGACACCTCTTTGATGGAGGAGTTGGGGCACCTCATTACAGCTGGCAAGAGTAGAAGTCTAACCTCCTCGTTCAATCTTTTCTGGTAGAGATGAGAATAGGGCCACCATTTTTTCTGCATGGCTAGAGTTCTTATTGCCTAAAAGTTTTTCATTCTCCTAGATTTTCTTTTCTGGTGTTTTGGATACAGAGAAGAGAGACTGTTCTTGGAGTTGTTTGCTTTTGTGTTTGTTTCTGTCTTTGTCTGAACCTGTTATTGTTTTGAGTTGTTGTTTCCTCCAAGATATGAGGCAAAAGAAAAGCCAAGATGTCTCGTCAGTCTGCCTTCTTTTCTCTATGTATCACAGGTTTCTTATGCTTCTTTTATGCGTAAGGTCCATGGTTTTTAATTGTTTTTAGCAGGAATAATTTAAAAATACATTTAGTCTATGTTCTCAGAAATAGAAGTCTTTGAGTTCTATAATTGGAATTATAGCAATAATCTTTATATTTATTGTCACTGAATTTATCTGGTTCATATTACAGTAAAGACAAAATGGCTTTTAGCCCTTCTGTTAGTTTCCCATCATTTATAACTTTTTTTTTTGAGACACCATCTTGTTTAAGGCTGGAGTGAAGTGGTGTGATCTTGACTCACTGCAACCTCTGCCTCCAGGCTTAAGTGATCCTCCCACCTCAAACTCCCAAGTAGCTAGAACTACAGGTGCATGCCACCATGCCGGCTAATTTTTGTAATTTTTTTGTTTTTGTTTTTGGTAGAGATGGGTTTTCACCATGTTGCCCAGGCTGGTCTACAACATATTCTTAAGTAAGTTAAAAAATAATTATTTCATTTATGTATACCCTATCTTTTTCTGTACTATTTACTCTCTCCAATGACCTTGATCCTTTGTCTTTCATAGTTATTATTTTCACTTTCATTCTATTTATGTATTTTTCTCTTATCTCTACCCTCTGGAATAACTTCTTGAACTCGTTTTGTGTAACACTGGTTCAGTTTTATAGAATATCAAGTACATCAATTGTTGACTTTATTTCTGGCCTCACATGTTAAATGTATCTAAATTTCTTTCTCATTTTATCTGATTAATTTTATGTATATCTTCATTGTTCCTCTCTGTTTTCCCAGAGGCACTGTCTTTTTCAACACTCTATTAAGAATTCCATAGGTATTTCTAACATTTTTTCCTGAATGCTGCAGTACTTATTTGAAGAGGTACATTTTGTGAAGTTCAGGTAATATTAAAATATTTCTATAAATTGCTTTTTTATAAATCTTGGTTTTTTTCCTCTTAAATGAGGTAAGATGAGCCAAATTCTGTGCTTGGCAATGCACACTTTGGTGGGCTTCCCTTTCCCTATTTTCCATCGTATATTGAAATCTTTAATTAAGTGTCATTGATCTACACATGGGATTCAGTGCATAGCTAATTCTCAGTAGGTGGCAAGTTCTCAAATCATGTTCTTCTTCTTTAAAAAGGAAATATATTTCCTTATCCTCTCTGTTTGTTCTATCTACCATAATAAAATGCCACAGACTGGGTGGCTTAAGGATTTTCTCACAGTTCTGGAGCCTAGACATCCAACAAGGGGCCACTAAAGTTGGTTTCTGGTTAAGCTTTCCTCCTGACTTGTAGATGCCTGCTTTCTCATCGTGTCCTCCCATGGCCTCATCTTTGTGCATGCACACTCACAGAGATCTCTAGTGTCTCTTCCTCTTCTTATAAAGTCACCAGTCCACTCTTACAACTGGATTTGAGCTTAATTACTTCCCTAAAGTCCAATCTCTAAATACAGTCACATTGGGGATTAGGGCTTCAGCATAAGAATTATGTAGGAGAAAAAAGTTCTGTCTATAACATGCTCCTAGTTTGTTGATACTCTTAATTTTTGAAATCACATAAAAAGCAATGATTCCTGGTATACGCTGTCACCAGGGTTCTTCTCCTCACCCTAACAATGGACACTTTTTTGTTGGGATTATTTCTCCCATGAAGGAAACAAAGTGCCACGTATATCCACCCTAGTCATCAGATGGCACGTAAGCATACACAACTTTCTTGTTCATTATTTTCTAGTAGTTCTGCAAAGACAGTGTTTGGGCAACAAAAATATCACTACTTTGGACACCCCAAAAAATAAGTTACATGAGACACAGCATTCCAACTTTATGTCAAGCGCTGGTTTCCGAGGCGTGAGATAGCCTTTTCATCTTTCATGCCACTTTAATTTCTTTTTTAGTGCATTATCTTTCATGAGGAAACTGTTGGTGAACAGAATGGGAAAATATGCTGGTTTCCTTAAACTGAACATTGTTTTTTTAAGTAATTATTCAAGCTTTCTTTCCTAATTCCTCCTCAAATTTCTCTTAGTTTTGTATTACAGTCTGTTGGTTTTCATCTTGGGAAGTTAGGCAAGATTATGTTGAGTATTCTTACACATATGCCATTGAAAAGAAAATACTAGGGAAATAAAAGAACTTTAACTGCAGAACATTTAAGCCACACAACTTTAAAATTTCAATTGACCAACAACACAATCACTCTCCACATCATAAATCTGTATCATGCAGAGATTTCAATCTACAATTACAGCAGAGAGAAAATAAGACTTTCTGATCTTCCTTGAGTTTGAAAATCTTATTTTAGGAACAAGACATAAATGGACAAGACTTAGCAACTAAAAAGTAGCAAACACTCAGGGAATAGCTGTATGTTGCTACATGAAAGCTGAGGAAACACATCCAAGTGTATTCAAGCTTCCTCTACAGAATCCTTTGGCAGAAGATATGCCTTAAAACTATTGGATTTTTCACTGCACAATGTTTTTCCTGCCAGGAAGTAGCAATTTAATTGGACTGGTTAAAAAAAAAAAAAAAAGCTGTCCTTCTACAGAGTTTTGCAGCTATTCTCTTTGTCTTCCAGAGATCAAACGAAATACTGCACCATGGGGAAGAGGCCTATATTGTACAATGACAGAAAACAACTGGGCATTTACCTTCAGTTCCATTTGTTACAATACACTTTGGAATGCCTCAGCCAGGCAGAGGGGAAAATAGTCTGGCTGGGCAACCTCAAGTAATTATCTGGTAACAAATCAGCCCATCCTCACTATGACCTTAAAAAGAATTATTCCTCTTGCATAATTCTTTACAATTTGAAATTTATTTTCAAAATTCTTCAAAAAAATCGAATTTGAATGTTCTCACTGTAGAAAAAATGACAAGTATGTAAGGTGATGGATAAGTGAATTAGGTTGATATGAGAATTCCACAATGTTTACATATATATAACAAAACATCACATTGTACCCCATATAGCCCGTTATTATTTGGCAATTAATTTTGTTTTAAAAAATGATTTCTTTTATTAAAGGCCCACAAATTATTTCAAGTGTCTTTGAATAAACAAAAGGAGGAATAAAAACAAAATCTGGTGTTTTCATAGGTTTCTTCACACAAACCATTTGAATTCAAATCCATTGAGTCAACAAATAACAGTTATGAATGTTAAATATGAGTGTATATGTATAACATAATCAGGGTGTGAGTTATGAGAATATGCAATTTGACAATCTTGTTAAATGTTAGCATTGAAAGGTGTAGGCTATTTTTGTATTCTTCAAGTATGGACCTTATGTGCAATTTAACAGAATGAAAATGTTCACAGATATTTATCTGCTTGCTATATTTAATTTTTAATGTTTCAATATTTTAAAAATTAATGTAATATGACATATTATCTTTAAATCAATTATCCAAATAAGGTATTATAAACATTAAACAATTAAAAACTTTTCAAAATCAGTACTGAATTTAACAGTGTTCATTGTTTGATGAATATAATTATGGTCCTTCTATTTATATAAATAGAAATGATACAATAGCTAATTATAATCATAAAATATAGGGAATGATTTTAAATAGCCAAGACTATTATAAGAGAGAGATATATTTAGAGAAGGGGAGATAAACTGCTCCAAAATTATAGCTACTACTTTCCTTGGGATTTCAAAATAGTGCTCAAAGGAATTTGTCTACTTAAATAAAAAGAAGCAGTTTAGCATCAAGCACCAATGCCTTTCAATGCTACTGATCTATGCGCTCTCTTGGAATTCCTAAACCATGATAGAAAATTCATTTCACGTTTGTTTACTCTGATAAAATTCATAACTGAATTGTTTAAAACTGTTGAAAACAGAGAATGATTATTGGAATGCCCCAAAGTATGGGCACATTGGAATAAAAGTAGTCCTCCAGGCAACTATGATGCTGGCCAACTTCCCTAGGTTAAGCTGCCTGGAATATTATTAAAGCTGGATACAGCACATAGCTTGCCAATTGGAACAAACATAGAAACATAAAAAGTAACTTGTATGTATAAAACATAAAAATTTTCTATATAAAACAAAAGTTAAATTATTAATAACGCATTTACAGATATGCATATGCAAAAGTGCATTTGAAAAATTAACATCAAATGTTAGGCTTCCCTGATCCTAAGTCTCCCCACCACGTTCATCAGTGACTGATAATACAATTCTTCTCCAGGATTCATTTCCTGTCTATGCATACATTTAAGGATAAAAGAGTACCAGTTAGTCCTTGTATTTTTTTCTGTGTATATCTTAACAATGCTGTTCTATATCCTGGGGTTATCAGAGACTTTTTAAAATCCTGCAATTTGGGGAGTAACAGTATATGGAATTTACTTCCATGCTGTTATTCTTTTCTGATTTTTCCTTCACAATTCTCTAACCCCTTTTAACATTTCCTAGCTTGAACTCTTCTTCCACTAATTCTTTAAACATCAATAATTCTCACTGCTTCATTTCTAAATTTATATTCTTGTCATCCTGTGCTCATATTGCAAACTGATTATTGGACATCCCCGCCACTGACTCGAAAAGTTAAGCTTTTTTTTTTAAACCTAGAAATACACTACCTATTTTATTTTTCTGCAATCTTAATTATAAATGATAGAAACATCATTCTCAGTCATCCAAGTTACAATAATTAGAAGTTTAAACTTTATTAAGAAAGAAACTCTCCTTCCTAACATCAAAGTTATGAATATTGGTCCATATACTCACCTTATAATATATAGAATTATTCAACAATTTTTTTCATTACCATTGCCTGTGTCATAGTTGATAATTTCACACTGAAATTTCTACAATGGCATATCAACAGATTTCCCTAATGCTAAGTATTACCTTCCTTACTCCATTCTTCAGATTATAGCCCAAGTAGACTTTCTGAATTGAAATTTGGTTAAATCATTTCTGTGTTTCAAGCTATCAATTGCTCCCCAGTTTCTTCTGGAAGAAGTCCAAATGTATTAAGACAGTAGTTAATATCCTATATGATTTGATTCAACCCTTTCTTCCAATATCATCACCCACTGATTTTCCTTTGTCTCTCTCTTTCCTTGTTATCAATTTTACTATTTGCCCTATTCACATAAACTATATGTTTTGTTTTGCTTCTTTCCTGAGCACTCTTCTTTAGAGACCAAAATATGGCCACTTCTGCTAATTGCTCTTGTGTGCATAGTACGCAACACTGAAAGTGTATGTTTTCATATCTGCATTCCTAAGTCCAAGAGTACCGTGAGAGTGGAAATGATGCTTGTTTATGTCTGAATCCCTAGCTTTTATAGTAGTGCCTGGCATCATGTAAGTTCTCAACAAATGTTCATTGAAACAATTAATTAAGAAAAAAAAAAGCCATACTATCAAGTGATTTATGCACTTGAGAAAATATTCTACAGTTAGACAGTCTGTTATTGCTACCATTTGGAGATCTCACAATATAATGGTATCTGACTTGGAGTTTTGCCTCAATGTTATTTTTCCTTTTGACTACTCAGTATTTTAAAGACATCTCAATGTAACAGATGCCTCTAATGAATTTATTAATAGATGGGTGATCTTGAGAATTATAGTACTGAAGCCAATCTTAAACATTCTTAGAAGAAGCAAAAGATTATTATTTCATGAGAATCAGCTAATATCTAGAGAAGAAACAAATTATCCATTAAAATACTTTTAGTTTCCTTAGGTGAAAATAAGTAGTACTAAAGAACTAAATTTGAAGTGTATTGTAGCTTTTCACTTAATTTTCCCCAAACAGGTAAGGTAATAAATGCCTCAAGTCTTTTCTCACTCTTGTGAATGTACTCATATTTTGCTTATACAATCTATTCTCTGACCCCTGATTCAATTGGAGTTAATAGGTTTCAGTGACTTTTATCATTGTTTCACGGGCTAGGCCTGTGATAAGAAAATATTTAGACTATAATTACAGATATTGAAAAAATTAAAATGCTACTTAAGGAAATTCACTTGAAATTTTTGGTCTTTAAGCAGCTTAGATCAACAGCTTACAACATTTTTTGAGAGCTACCCACTTTCGTCAGAGACAGTACATATACAAACATACACATACATAAAATTAATAAAGTTTCAGAAAAGTATAATTTTTTAATATAAGAAAATGCTCATGATTAAGCATAAAATTGATTTCATAAGATGTTAATGGATTGATCATTGCAGCACAAAAAACAAACTTGTATAATCTGATTTGTAGTTGTAAACGCCAAATATTTATTTTCATTTTCCATATGGAAAGTGAGCAAAATTATGAAGCTCTACTGAAACATACATCATCTTCCTGCCACTTGTTTATAATCAGAATTTTTTAGCCTAAGAACTAAGCATCCTCTTCATGGTTTTGGCTAGAGGCAAGTCTCTCACTTAGCAGTAGGCTTGGATAAAGCCACTGGCTCTGTGGACACATGCCCTTTGCCCTTTGCAAAGAATTGACCTTTCTGGCTCTAAAGAACCTTGACTATTTGTTTTGTTTTGTCAGCAGTAGCAACAGCCATAGCATTTCTCTTGGGTGGTTTTGGGATGAAAATATGCATGCACACACACACACACACACACGTACACATATATGTGTACGTTTCCTGACATCTTCATTAGTCACTTTTGTCTCAGTGATTGTCCTTGCTTTGGAGTTAAGTTAGAGGGCCATGGTGGCCATGAACTAGTAAAGCTTAATTGTGTCTTGGAGTCATTACAAGAGAATATGTGCATTAACCTGCCTTGTTGTTATCAAGTAACTCACTTTATATACCTTGGTGGCTCTTAATTCCCATTGAAATAATACTTTTTCTACATTGCTGGAATCAATTGACCAGTGTCTTAACTGTCTCATGTAGGTTACTTTGACAATCCTTGTCTGTCTTCCAGCAGCATAGGGCAGTCGTTTTCAAACTCTTTTGTTGTTGTTGTTGAGACAAAGTATCACTCTGTTGCCCAAGCTGGAGTAACATGGAGTGATCTCAGCTCACTGTAACCTCCTCCTCCTGAGTTCAAGTGATTCTGCCCGCCTCAGTCTCCCAAGTAGCTGGGATTACAGGCATGCACCACCACGTCTGGCTAATATTTGTATTTTTTTAGTAGAGTTGGGGTCTCACTATGTTGCCCAGGCTGGTCTCGAGCTCCTGACTTCAGGTGATCCACCCACCTCGGCCTCCCAAAGTGCTGGGGTTTCACGCATGAACCACCACACCTGGTCTCAAACTCTTTATTTTTATTATTTTAAGCTCAGGGTTACATGTGCAGGTTTCTTATACAACTAAACTCGTATTGACTGTTGAACAGAGTGTGACATATTCTCCCCAGTCCCAACAGCTCCGAGTTACTCCTATTGAAGGTACCTGCAGGATTGTAGCAGTTAACCCATTGGCTAATAACCCCAAAATCCATGTAGAAACAAGAAAACTTTGGTCCATCTTAAATTCTTCTTCCCCTAAACTATCGAGATAATTTTCCATTTTGTGTCCCTCCCATTCCCCGCTCCAAACTTAAGTCAGGGGAAAAATATGGTAGTTCAATCATACCATGACACTGCATATTGCTTTGTTTTTATCCAGATTGGAGTAAATAGTAGAGGAGAAACCAAGGACAAAATGGTAATTACATTAACTATATCCTACTTTTCTAAGGCAGTCTTTACCATGGAATCAGATGCTCCTGCTCTCATTTTTTGGACTGAATGTGAGCCTGTCTTAAAACAAAATTTCCTCAACAGTCTCTAGCAGTCACTTTCAGTTTTTCTATAGCATTTCTATGAGAAAATGCAGCCTGATTTTTTGGTGATCAAATGACCCTTGTTAAATTGCACATTTACTGTGGCTCTTAGAAAGAACTCATTCCAATCAAGTGACATTTCCAGACAGAATTAAGAAGCAGGCAAGTCATTGTTTAGCCTCTGATGATAGAGGAGCTGACTGTTGCATAGTCACTCGTCATGGCAGGCCTTATTTTTGTTTACAAAAGAACACGTTTAAATTTGAATTAATCTTCTACGGATAGAAAGTTTTTTGCAACGAACATGGTCTACAGCTAATCTCTAGCCACGTGAACTCTGGATGTATACATACAAATATATGTTTATACAGACACATGTATGTAAATATATAAAGTATATATATTATTAATATTACTTTCTGGTAATAATACTTAAAAGGGTCTTAGTCCAGATCAGATTCTTAGTTTTAGATCCCTGTATACCTTGGTATTTAAGCAACATAGATGTTTTTGAAGTGTTATCTCAGAAGATAATATAGAGGAATAAGGACAAGAGATAGGTGATGGAAGGCAGCCAAGAAAACAAGTACATTGTCAAGCCATTTGGCATAATTATCAAAAGGAGCTGGATCCACTGAGAAACTCTGGGATCTAATATTGAGCCTGGGCCACAAAGTTATCCCACTCAAGGGGTCAGGGAGCTGGTGTATTTATACACTAATTTCTGCTATACATTCAGTGAGAAGCGTTTCTATGAAGCATGAATTTTTCTTCACCTCTGACACTAAAGTAATTCTTCAAATACAGTTATGCTGATTCTAATATTTAGAACGGCTCTGTGAATACTATAACTAAAAGGTCCAAGGGTCCAAAACAGCTATTTTAGACAGGATTACTCTCTCTGAAATAAGAGAAAGGATGTTGGGGATCCAGAGGATGACAAGGGGAACTAAAAGTTTGCATCTGAGTAGTCCAGCTGAGGGCTTCTTCTCTTATTTTGAATGTGTCCTATGAAAACAAGCTCATTTACTTAATTTCCTCCACCAGATTCTAATGAGTAACCCATATTTGTTCTACCATATTTGGTAGTTGTACCATATATTTGTTCTCTTCCTTTATTACACCCCTTTAATCCTGTACTGTATCTTCTTCCCAAATGTTCTTGAGGTCCAAGAGGCTAATGTTGACATAAACAATGTGTCTTTTGTAATACTCTAATGTTTATTTATTTAATTTATGACCAGGACATAGGGAGAAAGGTGATATGAGCAATAAGGTTATTTGTTCCATCTATGGGTTCCTTGATTTTAGTGAACATTGCTAGGCAAAACACTTTTCTTCCAAATTTCTCATCCAGCCCTCTTGATATCTTTTGGTTTATGTCTGTAACAATGAGGCTCCAGTCCGTTTAAATCTGATTTTGAATTTTTTTTTTTTTTTTTTTTGCAATAAAGACTTTTAACTTGCCAGCTGTGGGCTGCATTAGGCTGAAAAACCTACATTCTGCTGGAATCAGAGGGATGTATTACGGATCTATTCCTTTTATTCTAAGTTGAATTTAGGAGACCTCCAGCCTTGGATCCTGCAAGGTGCAGGAGTAGGGGCGGGGAGAATAGGCAGCACAGGTTTTACTTGTCAGGAACAGTCATGATCTGTCATTTGTGCTCATGTTGGTCTTCTTTAGGAAGCATTTTATGGATGTCTTGCAGATGTCCCCTCAGTTAACCTTTGCTGTTGCTTCTTTGTCTCAGAGAGTGCCTTCTCTATGACAAGCTGCATATGAGGATGAATTTCATCCAACAAAACCGCAACAGCTTTTTCCTGTTAACGTCATTTCATCCCTAGAAGGACAATCTTCTGGATGATATATCTTTTACAACCACACACATGATGGCTTCTTCCCTATGTGACCCACATTGAATTACAAGGAACTATGCACATTGTTCTGTCTTCAGGGGCAGTGCTCTGCCTTCCAACATATCCCACTGTCTTTACTTTCCACCAAACAGAGAACAACCGCCAGTCTTTCTCTTTAAAATTTTCTTAGTATGGATTACAACAGAAGTTAGTTCTTTCTAAGCTTTTTAGGACCTATTTGTTATGTCTTTGTTAGCCCTTAAAAATCCTCTACCTTTAATAGAAGGAAGGGCTAAAAATTCCCTTACTACCCTCTCTCAGAAGCTATGTTGGAAAAATGCTGTAATACTCCAATAGCATTCTCCAAAGGCCATTTCTTCTTAATTTCTGCCCTCGATGGTTGAATTCCTACTTATATTGTCTAAAAATGCTTAATTAGTGTGATAGTTAATTTTATGTATCAACTTGACTAGCCATAGGGTGTTCATATTAAATATTATTTCTGGGTGTGACTGCAAGAATGTTTCAGGATGCAATTAACATTTGAACTGGAGGACTCAGTAAAGCAGATGGCCATCCCCAGTGTGAGTGGGCATCATCCAATCTGTCGAGGGTCTGAAGAACAAAAGGTGGAGGAAGGCAGCATTTGCCTCTTTTTCCTTCCTGCATGACTGCCTGGGCTGGGACATCTCATTTTATCTTCTCAGGCCCTTGGACTGGGACTGACACTATTGACTCCTCTGGCTCTCAGGCCCTCAGACTTGAACTGAATTATACCACTGGCTTTCTGGGTCTTCAGCTTGCAGACACCTTATCCGGGGACTTTTCAGCCTTCATAACTGTGTGAGTTAATTCTTCATTTTATATCTCATTTTGTATACATATAAATCTCCTACTTGGTTTTTGGAGATAGATAGATAGATAGATAGATAGATAGATAGATAGATAGATAGATAAATCTTATTAGTTCTGTTTCTTTGGAGAACCCTCATACAATTAGCAAATGTCACAAATTTATTTACAGAAAGTCTGTAACATTGATGCTTTAGCCCCTAATTCTGGAATTGGGAGAAGTTGACACCTATTGTCACTGCTCCAATGCAAATAGGAAAGAAGAGAGAGACCCACTGTAACATTCCATTAGATTGGCTTAAGCATTTGTCTACATCCCCCTTCACTTAGGAAAAAATTTGACCCAGCAAGGACAAGAGAACATACGGAGCCTAACATGGGACAAAGTCTTCACATTAAAGTGGAGTAATTTCAAAAAAAATAAAAATGAAAAAGTGAGAACATTTCGATGTTTTCATATTTAGAAAATGAAATTTTCATACAATAATTTTATAATATTTTCCGTGAAACGGGTACAGAATATTTAAACTTTTCCTTAGCGTGGCCTAATTTTTTAATTATTATTGACAGTGGCTATGCCTAAGGCCTATGTTACTGTTTACAGTACTGCTCTAGATGTGTACCAAAGAAACACAGAGATTGTTGGAAATCCTGTATTTATGGCATATTTATAATTGTATATGCTACATTAGTTAGTATGAGCTTTTGGGAAGTAACTTCTGTTTTAACTTGGTGTGAATGACAACAGAATCCTCCACGTACAATTGTACCTAAATGAAGCTTGGAGGCATTGTCCACAGACTAGTTTTCAGCTCCACATATTCCAGTCCTTTCTTCTTTCCCACCACCCACAAGTTTCCAGTTATGCACACCTTAGGACACATTCAAGTTGCAAAACAACCTATACTCTTGCCTCTTTCTGTCACAATGCTAAGTGAATTGACACAGTGGGAGGTGGTAGGTTTCCCAGTAACCATTTCTACACTGGAACAGCTAGAAACAACCTAACTATATGTGGAAGTGACTGTGAAGCACATCACTATATCCCATGCAATCCAAACTACGGACTTTATGTCTCTGACTCACTTTCTCCTGCCTGGATATCAGGAAATGCATGTGGCCACTCCAATGGTACCTGGTATGAGGGAAAGTGTAGTGAAGACAGTTGCATGGAGCAAGTCACTGGCATTCATTCAACGTAGTAAATTATTTTATTTTTGCAAAGTTGCGGAAACATATGACTTTCAAAACACACAGGCTTGGTCACTGCTAACAAGGGAAAGATTCTCGACATGTGAGAGCCCCTAATATTAAGGTTCATTCATTTCATGAAAAACGTAATAAAAATACCAAAGTAAGACTTTTGTTTCCTTAGATAGATGAGATTTACTGATGCCAGCTTATGAACAGAGGAGAAAGAAGGTGCACATGATCCTCAGGCACCCAGATTTGTGGCTGTGTAGGCAAAGCTGGGCATGTTGCAAATAACTGACAAACAGATGTTACAACTCTTTATCATTTTTTTACCCATTATTAATTTGTTGCCAAAAATATTTCCCCATGCAAAATTTTATAACTTATGTTTATTTTCGGTAATAATTGAAATCATATTTTATAATTATTGGTCACAACTATTTATTTTTAGATAAAACATGTTGCTGTTACCCAGTTTCCTATTCAACAAGAACTTCTGTTTTGTGCAAACCTTACATTCAGGGAATGTTCCTTCCATTTTATATTCTAGGCCCTGTGAGGAAATAGAGGATATAGAAGAGGAAAGATAATCAATAATCTCTAGATTACAACCAAACCACTCTAGGGCAAAATAAAGGTATGGCTGTATCATCTACAAAAGTCTTTTCTCTATCAAGCAAAGAGGCTTAACAGCTACTAGGAAATCTAAGGTCTTAGGTGAAATGAAACACAGTATATTACAAAGTTTATGTGTGATGTTCAAAGCAATTTTGTTCTTCAGGAAACCTTGGATCTTGGTTAACAACATTTGAAATTTTGAAGTCAAAGCATGAACTGTAGTAAAATCTCAGCAAAAGGCTTTCCAAGGATCTCATGAAGTAAACAAAATATATTGTGTGCTAAGTAAAATGCTAGAGGGGATTTTTTCTTTTAATATTTATGACATAATTCTGTGAAGGTCACTATAATCATTTCACACATATTAAGACCTCCCCAAGTATATCAGTTGGGATGTTTAAATATTTAGATAATTATTAATAAAATGTTAAATTTTAAGGTGTTCATCAAATACTATTTTTTTTTAATTTCAGGTTTAAATTATTTTAGGTGTATTTATTTTAGGTTTATTAAATTAATATCATGGTTGAGAACACAGGCTGTAAAATCGTAGTGTTCTTCGAACAAACTTTGGCTTCACAATTTATTTTTGTAAAATTTTAGCAAAACACTTTAGCTCATTTTTTAAATGATGTTATTAATACACCCAGGAAGATGATGGACATTAACATTAAGCAACTATAGCTCTTGGACCAGAGTCTGAAACATTATCAGTGAGAACTTAGATTACACAGGGTGAGAAATAATGGTATACCCTCAGAGAGATTTTCATATAAACAGGCTTAAAAAAATTTTAAGCATTTAAGTTTACTTCAAAGAAAGGAAACTGGATTGTTGATAGTATTTCTATAATCCATATGCTACTCTGATAGTCTTTAGAAAACATCATAATTTCAACAATAAAAATGTATACATACTTGTGAGAAATTCAAATAATGTCGAAGAAATATGCATTCCTGATTCACTGAGTAACCACATTTGGCCTATCTTTAGAATTTTTTAACACAGATGCATAATATACAAACATGTGCAGAGCTATGCTTATCAAAAAGAGGATAATGTCATATATACTGCTTTGTACCATGATTTTTTTCTGTCTAGAACAAAACATGTTCTAGACATGTGAAACATATCTTTTTTAAAAGTAACTATGTTTTTATTCTAGTTAATTATTTCCCTCTTATAAATATTTGAGTTACCGCTAATATTTGCTATTAGACAAAATGATGCATTGGATAGCATTTGTAGTTGAAATGTCACATTCAGTATGCTAATAAGTTACTTGGATCTGTGTGAAAATTTTCACAAGTGAAATTGACAGATTTTATTTCCTTATCTGTGTCTAGGCTTCTATCATTTATTCAGCCGTGTAACCTCAATTCAGTCTCACATATCTATTTCTCTGATCTGAAACAGTCTCTAAATATAAATAGCACTAGGATTTATATTCTTGAAGATTTTATAAAACTTATGCCCAAACCATTTGGCCCTAGTTACTTAGGAAGGCAGAGAGAGAAGGTAACATAGTGAGTTGGAGGAATAAGTAGATATTTCTATTTCCTGCAATTCTCATTTTTAAAAATTGTTTTATTATTAATATATTATTTTATACTGACAAATATGTCTTATTCTAGTTTTTGTACCCTAGTGATAGGGAAATCCATTTTTTTTGTAAATCTACCAGTAGACTGAATTTTTAACTAAGATAACTAAATAATATTAACATATACACTTGTGACAGTATCAGTTTTCTCCAAATAATAGCCTCTCTCCAAAATAGAGGGCCTTTAATATACTTATCTTAAGCTTCCTTTCTCACTTTTGCATCCTTCTCTGTAATTTTATATCAGATTATTTTATAAGTTTACATTGTAATTTTATTTTACATTAACCTCAGTTTATTCATAGCATTACACTGGAAAGCTCTAAATGTAGGAATCAGAGTCCATTACATTTTTTTGGATTTTTTGATTGCCAAATGTTTTATCAGATAAAAGAAATCCTTAATTTTTAAGCTCCTTACAAAGGACATTCTCACTTATGAATTCAATAATTCTGAAAAGAACTTCCTGAGATAGGCAGAGCAGGCATATTTAGCCCAGATTCATTGAGGGACAAACCAAAGTTCAGTGACACTGAGAAAACTGGATGAGTACCATGTGTTCAGGTAATTCCTAATCCAAGACTCTCTCTTGACTCTAGAATTAACCACAGTGAAAGTATGAATTTGGGGCTTTGTCCTTCATTGGTGGTATATTCCTTGGGCACTCAAGAGGGAATAAGGGAGTTCTGCTGAGCTTGCTGGAGTATGTGTTCATCAGGACTAACATTTAGCATGGGGACTGTGATGGTTGCCTTGTGCACTAGAAACCAGTCCAGTGTGTTATAATCACGCTGAAGTTTCCTCTCCTGACACCTAGTGTCCCACTGGGTATTGAGGAGTTCAGACACAGGAAAGGAGAAAGCAAAGAACATCCACGAATTCAGAACAAGTCAGGCCAATAAACTTAAAGCCAAAAGGGAATCTTGAATATGCTACAGAATATAGACTATGACTAACATTTAATAAATGTTGAAAAAATGATGTTTAGGTTTAACTTACCTCTAAAGACTTGCAGAAAATAAAAAATGAAATGTATTTGGCTTATAAATTTTTTGACTTCTTGAATGTCTGAAAATATCTTTCCATCAAACTTGAATAAACATTGGCCCATTTAAGACTAAGTACTACACTATTTTCCCCAGCGCCTTGTTCTACCATTTCTTATTCCCCAGTTGTATTAGTCTGGGTTTTCCAGAGAACAGAACCAATAGAAATACGTATATTTCCTACTGCAGAGAGACATATTTACTATAAGGATTTGGCTTATATGATTATGGATGCTGAGAAATCCCAAGATCCATAGTAGGCAAATTGAAGACCCAGGAGAGACAATGGTACAATTCCAGTCTATGTCCAAGTCAAAAGGTATGAAAAAAACCAATGTATCAGATTAAAGACCATCAGGTAAAGAAAACTAATCTGTCTTGCTTTTGTCCAATTTACACCTTCTGTGGATTGGATGAGGCCCACCCACACTGGGAAGGGCAAACTGCTTTAGAGAGTCTACCAGCTCAAATGTGAATCTCATCCAGAAACACCCTTTCAGACACACATGGAATAAAGTTTAACCAAATATCTGAGTACCTTATGGCCCAATCAAGTTGACACATAAAATTAACCATTGCAAGTCTACCCCTTGTCAACTTGGCACCCATCTATTACAGGTATTTAGACAGGCATGAGCGGGACAGGAGAGGACTCTCCCTCACCCACCAGGAATGTCAGGTGATGGTTGGCAATGATCATATTACCTTTCTAAAAGTGATATATTGGCAGTTCGTGCCAAGGAGAGGCCAATTTGTAATGGTCCACAGCTGCTAACACTAAAGTGTTAACTGAATGCAGATGCCAGGAGGAAGAAAATTCCTGGGCATGCACATTAAGAGACAAAAGGGCAGAGTATGACTTCCAGGGGTACTCCACTGGAAAAACGAAAGAAAGCCTCACATGGGCATGTACACAACTTCCTAAACACACTGCACACAGTCACTTCCCAAGGGTAAGGAGGGCACTGCACATGTGGGCAGCCCACCCTAAAGGAAGAAACATGGAAAAGGATGTGGGATGTCTGAAGGGGGCCTCCTATAGAGTCCTCGAATAGGGTTAAACGGTACTCTTGGTTTGCCAAGTGCACACCTGGCCCTCTTCCAAATGTACTTTCCTTCCTTTCTTTCCTTTTCTTACTGTTTTAAAGCTTTTAAATAAACTTTTACTCCTACTCTGAAACTTGCCTTGGTCTCTTTTTCTGCCTTATGCCCCTCACTTGTATTCTTTCTTTAGAGGAGGCAAGAATTGAGGTTACTGTAGACCCATATGGATTTGTCTCCCATAACTTGGATGCCTTCCACTGGTAACACATCCATATCTCTTTAAATCACAATTAATCTTCAAATAAAGACAATAACAAGGTCACAGTTCTGCCTAAAATCATGGAACTACTCTGCATACGATAAAAAATGCACTAACCCCTTCCACAGAAGGGGATCAAAAATTCTTGCGTGACTCTTTTCCTTGATAACCCATTACTTAAAGACTATATGATGTAAAATTTTAAATATTTAAATACTATTACATAAAATATATATTTTATGCTCCATAGGGAAATAAAAGAGGAAAGAGATATTTGATATACAAATTCACACACACACACACACACACACACACACACACACACACACACACACACGCACATACACATCCATAACAAATAAGTAGGAAATTCTCATGACAATTACAACGCTTATTTCTGTAACTGGCCTCACAATCATATTTGGTATTTATAACAACCCTTCTTCCACTACCCATTCCATACACCCTTTTTCCTCAGCAAGTACCAAAGCTGGTGATGATTCTTTATTTGCTTGAGTAACCTAAACCTTCATTTCTAAAGGGTTTGGGCCATTAGTAGTTCTGCCTATATTGCATTATTATAGTTTTCCCTTGACCTAAATCACAGAGCATGGTAATATTAAGACACCATAAAGGATCTCCTGTATTCTAAATATACTCTTCCTTTGTACAGGAGTTTTGACTATACAGTAGTTGCTCAATTTCCCCTTGGCAGCCAGCATTAAGCCAACTAGTGCAGTAACTCTCTTCATTACCGTATGTTTCAGAGCTATAAAGAGTCTAAAGTATTCAGGTGGTAGTCTTAACTTCCAGTTCAATGGAATCACTGCTGTCAATCTTTGTGGAGGCATTTCTTCCTTTGAAACTCAGACTTCTAGGTCTGCATAGTAGAAGGTCATGAGAATGCAAAGCAAAAATTTGCTAGTGGGTCACTAAGGGTAATGGTGAATGGCGCCATTCCCATTTTAACCCTTGAGTTCTGGACCCATGAATCCTGGCTACAGGAGAAATAGCAGTGTATATTGGATGCTAATCCAGAGCAGATACAGACAAATAGAAAACCTTGCCCCATCCCTGCAAGGTATTTATAACTAGACACCTCTGTACCTGAGTCTTCAAAAGCCCCTTCCACTCTTCTATCAAGCCAGCTCCCTCAGGATGGTGGGAAGCATGGTAAGAACAGTGAGTTCAATGACTATGAGCCCAGTGCCACACTTCCTTTGCTTTGAAGTAAGTTTGTGGATTACAATCATTGCTATGTGGAATACCATGATGGTGGGTAAGGCACTCAGTAAGTCCACAGATAGTAGCTTTGGCACGGCAGAAGCACTGTTTTCTGGGAAGGCAAATGCATATCCAAAGCATATGGCTATTTCAGTAAGAACAAAATATTGTCCCTTCCACAACTGAAGTAGTCAAACGGTAATCAACCTATCAATAAGTAACTGGCTGATTATCGCAGGGAATGCTATCATATTGGGCATATTGGGAACTCAGCATTGGTTTCTGCTGCTGGCAGATTGGGCACCCAGCAGTGGCCATACCCACGTGGGCTTTGGTGAGTTGAAGTCCATGTTGCTGAGCCCATGCATAACCTCTATCCCTGCTACCAGGGCCACTTTGTTCATGAGCCTATCGGGTGATGACAGGGGTGACTTGGGAAGTAGGTTGACTGGTATCCACAGGAAGGGAGTCATCCTATCTGCTTCATTATATCCTCCTCTGCTGAGGACACCTTTTGGTGAGCATGCATGTCAGTCATAAATATGCTCAGATTTTTTGTCTATTAAGATAAATCTATTCACGTAATTCTTTCACAAATTTCCTTGTCATTGATTTTCCAATTACGTTCCTTCCAAATCCCTGGCCATCCACCCAAACCATTGGCTAGAGTCCATGAATCAGTACGTAGTCAACATGTTGTCATTGCTCCTTCCAAGTAGAGTGAACAAGATGCACTGCACAAATTTCTGCCTTCTGGGAGAATTTCTCTACACCACTGTCCTCCAGGGATGTCTCAGTAAGAGGCTATAGTGCTCATAGAGACATAGTTTTGAGTATATGTAGGCATCACTCAAAAACAGTGGGCCTTGAATTTTTGTCATTTTTATTTCCCACTTCTGACATACAAATGTCTTCCAATAACTGGAGTCATTGCTATTTATTGCTCACTAGATTTAACAGCATGGTGTTATTAAAGTAACAGACAAATGGGATAAGCTGTCTGCTTTTGAGTGGTGCCTACATATATGCAAAACTATGTATAAACCAGGCCTTAATCTTCTCTTCTTCTGACAGGTGATCATAGCAAAAACTCCATGAAACTATAGTAGTGGGGACCATGGGGATTTGGGCCATTTTTTCATGCAACTTACTTGAATCTTTAGGGTATGCATGGGTCTTGTCAGATATATAGCACTTCTATTTGATGATTAAGTGTTGTGCTGCTGTGCACGCCCAGCTTTATGGCTTAGATAATATCCAGTTCATAGTGGGATGCTCAGGTCATATGATGACGTTAATTTGGTGCCCATGGTTAAATTTTCAGTCTCTACTAAGACTCAGTAGCAGGTATAAAGCTGTTTCTTAGTAGACAAGTAGTTATATGAGGAGAATGGCAGACCTTTGCTCCAAAATCCTAAGGGACTAACTGTGATTCATCTGTAGAGGCCTGGCAAAGTATTCAAACAGTACCCTTATCAGCTACTGACACTTCAGGCACCATTGGATGGCATGAATCACATAGCTAAAGCTACAGAGTAGTTTGCATAGCAGCCTAGATTTGTTGCAGAGCCTTCCCTTGTTCTGGGCCCCACTCAAAATTAGCAGCTATTTAGGTTGCTTAGTAAATGGACCAGAATAACACACCCACAAGAGGAATGTGTTGCATGTGAAATCCAGAGGTCTACTAGGTATTGTGCCTCTTTTTAGTTGTAGAATGAGCAAGACACAATTTTCTCCTCACTTTAAAAGGGGTATCCTGACATGGCTTCACATCACACTGAAACTCTGGAAATTTCACTGGGTAGAAGGTCTTCAAATTTTGTCACATTTATTTCCCACCTTCTGACATACAAATGTTTTCCAATAACTCTGGAGTAATTGCTATTTATTGCTTACTAGATCTAACAGCATAATGTTATTAAAGTGATAGACAAATGTGATAATCTCATGGAAGGGAAAGAAAATCAAGATCCATGTGAACTGAATTATGACACAGGGCTAATGTGCAGACATATCCTTGAGGTAGGATGGTGAAGGAGTATTGCCAGATTAAAGCAAACTACTAATGTGGTCTTTACAAACAGATATTGAAATGAAAACATTTTTCAGAGTAAGAGCTGCACATTAGGTACGAGAGGACAATTTGTTCAAGCAAAGAAACCACACCTGGTACAGCAGCTGCAATTAAGACACATCTGGTTAAGCTTACAATAATCCAGTGATTTTCCAACCTTGAATCCTAGGGAAAAAGCCTACTTGATCATCCTAGATAAGCTTTTTGACATGCTACTGGATTCAACTGGCCAGTATTTCGTTGAGGATTTTGGCATGGCCTGATTTTTTTCTTTTCTTGTTGTATCTCTGCCAGGTTTTGGAATTAGGATGATGCTGGCCTCATAGAATGAGTTAGGGAGGAGTCCCTCCTCCTCAATTATTTGGAATAGTTACAGGAGGAATGGTACCAGCTGTTCTTTGTGTATCAGGTAGAATTCAGCTGTCAATCTCTCTGGTTCTGGGCTTTTTTTTGGTTGATTGGCTCTTTATTATGCCTCAATTTCAGAGCTCATTAGTGGTCTCCTCAGGGATTCAATTGCTTCTTGGTTCAGTCTTGGAACAATGTGTGTCCAGGAATTTATCCATTTCTTCTAGATTTTCTAGTTTACGGGCATAGAGGTGTTCATTATATTCTCTGATGGTTGTTATATTTCTGTTGTGTCAGTGGTAATATCCCCCTTATTGATTCTGATTGGATTTATTTTAATCTTTGCTCTTTTCTTCTATATTAGTCAAGTTAGCAGTCTATTTTATTAATTTTTTCAAAGAACCAGCTCCTGGATTCATTGATCTTTTGTATGTTTTTGTGTGTCTCAAGCTCCTGTAGCTCACCTATAATATTGGTTATTTCTTGTCGTCTATTAGATTCGAGATTTGTTTGTTCTTGGTTCTGTATTTCTTTTAGTTGTACTGTTAGGTTGTTAACTTGAGATCTTTCTAACTTTTTGATGTGGACATTTATTACTATAAATTTCCCTATTAACACTGCCTTAGCTGTGTCCTAGAGATTCTGGTATGTTGTCTTTGTTCTCATTAGTTTTAAAGAACTGCTTGATTTCTGCCTTCATTTCATTATTTCCCCAAAATTCATTTAGGAGAAGGTTATTCAGTTTCCATTTAATTGTGTGGTCTTGAGTGAATTTCTTAGTCTTGATTTCTAATTTGATTGCCCTTTGGTCCAAGAGACTGCTTGTTATGATTTAATAATGTACTCCTGTAGCTTAATAAACTCCGTTCTTAACATATTATGAATTATATTTCTGTCATATCAGTCATATCAGTCAGGCTGAGGCTGAGGGTTCAATGTCAGCCAGGTTCCAAACCATTTTTTTGGAGACGTGATGTGGTCCTTTGGAGGAAAGAAGGCACTCTGGCTTTTTGAGTTTTTAGTGTTCATGTGCTGACTCCTTCTCATCTTTGTGGGCTTATCTACTTCTTTGAGATTGCTGAACTTTGGATTTTTTTTTTCTTTTATCCTATCTGTGCTACCGGTACAGTAGCAGCTGTGCATCTGTTATCCACACTCAACCACCTCCTGATCCACTCAAACATGGAGCTTCTTGTGACTGCTAAGATTCAAACAAAGAGATGCATTCATATCTTGCTTTATTGTGGTTTGCTTTGGTTTAATTTGCATATAATATATATTTTAAAAATGGCAGGTATATGACAACCCTATACTGTTTAAGTCTATTAGTGCCAGTTTTCCAACATTGTGTGCTCACTGAAGTGTGTTCACGTGAATGTTTCTGTGTCTCATTTTGGTAATTCTCGCAATATTCCAAACATTTCTGTTATTATATCTGTCATGGTGATCTGCAGTCAGTGATCTTTGATGTTACTAATGTAATTCTTTTGGAACATTGTGTGCTGCACCCATATCAGACGGCAAACTTACTTGATAAATGTTGTGCTCTGACTGCTCCACCAGTCGGCCATTCCCCCATCTTTTTCCTTATCCTTGGGTCTGTATTCACTGAGACACAACAATATTGAAATAGGGCCAATGATGATTTACAATGGCCTGTAAGTATTCATGTGAAAGGAAGAGTCACATGTCTCTCACTTTAAATCAAAAGGCAGAAATTATTAAGCTTACAGAGGAAAACATGTCAAAAGTCAAGATATGCCAAAAGCCAGACTTCTTGCACCATGGTTAGCTATATTGTGAACACAAAGAAAAAGTTCTGGAAGAAAATTAAAAGTGCTACTTCAGTGAACGCACAAATGATAAGAAAGCAACATGCCTTATGGCTATTTTGGAAAATTATTAGTGGTCTAGATAGAAGATCAAACCAGTCACAAAATTTCTTTAAGCCAAAGCCCACTCTGAAGAAACGCCCTACCTCTCTTTAAATGTATGAAGCCCGAGAGAGGTAAAGATGCTACAGAAATAAGTTTGAAATAATTTAATTCATGAGGTTTAAGGAAATAAGCCATCTCTATAATATAAAAGTGCAACAGGAAGCAGCAAGTGCTGATGGAGAAGCTGCAGCAAGTTATTCAGAGGATCTGGCTAAGATCATTGATTAAAGTGACCACACAAAACAACAGATAGTCAATGTAGATGAAATGCCTTATATAGGAAGAAGACGTCCTCTAAGACTTTCATGCTAGAGAGGAAGTGTCAATGCCTGCCTTCAAATTTTCAAAGCACATGCAGACCTCTTGTTAGGGGCAATGCACCTGGCGAGTTTAATTGCAAGCCAATGTTCATTTTCCATTCGGAAAATTGTGGGTTTCTTAAGATTTAGGCTAAATGTATTCTGCCTGTGCTCTGTAAATGAAACAACAAAGCCTGGATGATAGCACATCTGTTTACAGCATAGTTTACTAAATATTTTAAGCCCACTTTTAGACTTATTGCCCAGCAATATATATATATAAATATATAAATATATATAAATATATATATAAATATATATATTTATTCCTTTCATAATAAATAATAAATATGGAAGAACTATATATATATATATATTCCTTTCATAATATGACTGCTTATTGGCAATGCACTTGCTCACCCAATGCACTTTCAACTTTCAGAAGTGCATCAGAAGCTCTGATGGAGAATATGATTAATGATAGTTTCATGCCTGCTAACACAATATCCATTTTGCAGCCCATGAATCAAGAGGTAATTTTCACTTTCAAGTTTTACTATTAAAAAAATACATTTTATAAGGTTATAGATACAAGAGATATTAATCTGATGCACTTGGACAAAGTCAATTAAAAACTTTCTGGAAAGGATTTACCATATTAGATGTCATTGAGAACATCTGTGATTCGTAAGAGTGGGTCAAAATAGCAACATTAATAAGAGTTTGGAAGAAGTTGATTCCAACCCTCAAAGATGACTTTGAGGTGTTCAGGGAGTATCTGGAAATAAATGCAGTGGATGAAGTAACTGCAGATGTGGTGTAAGTAGCAAGAAAATTAGAATTAGAAGCAGAGCCTAACAATGGGATGGAATTGCTGCAATCTCATGAGTATTTAATGGTTGAGGAGTTGCTTCTTATAAGTGAATAAAGAAAATGGTTTCTTGAGATGCAATCTACTCCTGGTGAAGATACTGTGAACATGGCTGAAATGACAACAAAGGATTTAAACAATTATATAAATGTAGTTGATAATGCAGCAGCAGGTTATGAGAGGACTGACTTCAATTTTGAAAGAACTTCTAGTGTGGGTAAAATGCTATCTGACAGCATTGGATACTACAGAGAAATCATTCATGAAAGGAGGAATCAATTGACGTGGAAAATTTCATGGTTGTCTTATTTTAAGAAATTGCTACAGACACTCCAATCTTCAGGAATCACCACCTTGATCATTTAGCAACCATCAACATCAAGGCCTGACCCTCCACTGGCAAAAAGGTTATGACCTGCTGATATGACTCACTGATGGCTCAAATGAGTGTTAGCATTTTGTTTTTAGCCATAAAGTATTTTTAATTGAGGTGTGTACCTTTTTAGACATAATGCTATTGTAGACAGACATAATAGACTACGGAAGAATATAAACATAACATATTCACTTGGAAACCAAAAAATATGTATGACTCACTTTATTGTGATATTTGCTTTATTGTGGTGGTCTAGAACCAAACGCACAATATCTCCAAGGCACACCCATATTCTCATTGTTGCTCTGACCGTACTAACTTTTACGATAACTATGCCCACCCTGCCTTTGGTGACTGACTGACACCCCTTCACTACTGCTGTCCCAGAATCCAATTATGCCCATTGCATTCAGCTTACACAATTCCTTGACTGCAGTCTCCACTGTAAAGTCTACCCTATAGATAAGAGCAACCACAGCACTCTTCAAGCATGCTAAAACTCCACTTAAAAATATCTTTCTCACAAATTTGGCCAATTTCTCCCATCTGGGATGGGTGTATTTACCTAATGTCTGTACCCCTATCTGTATCTAGGAACTAACTAACTTGCTTTTGATTTTACAGGTTCATAGACGGAAGGGACATGCCTTATCATAGGTGAGACTGGACTCTGGACTTTTGAGTTAATGTTGAAATAAGTTAGGACTTTGGGGAACTGTTGGGAAGACATTATTGGTTTTGAAATATCAGAACATGAGATCTGGGAGGGGCCAGAGTGGAATAACACGATTTGGCTGCATCCCCACCTGAATTTTATCTTGAATTGTAGTGCCCATAATTCCCACGTGTTGTGGGAGGGACCCACTGGGAGGTAATTAAATCATGGGGGCAGTTCTTTCTGGTGCTATTCTTGTGATAGTGAATAAGTCTCATGAAATCTGATGGTTTTATAAAGGGGAGTTTGCCTGCATAGTCTCTCTTGCCTGCCACCATGTAAGACATGACTTTGTTCCTCATTCACCTTCCACCATGATGGTGAGGCCTTCCCAGCCATGTGGAACTGTGAGTCAATTAAACCCCTTTCCTTTATAAATTACCAATTCTCAGGTAAATCTTTATCAGTAGCCTGAAAACAGACTAATGCACCTGCCTTCTAATTAAAAAATGTATCTAGCAGCATTCATAGCTTAGAGAAATGTATTTTTTTATTTGTTTTGAGGACAGCATACGTTAATTCTGAATTCAATTTTTGGCAATTTATGATAAGGTATATGTATAAATAATTTTTAAATCACTTTAGGTTCAGAAAAAAATGGTTTTAGTTCTTGTTCTAGTTTTGTGAAAAGTCATATTACTTTTATTTGCAACTTTTAAGAGTTATATGAAATTCATTTTGGGTTTGATTTTAGATGTATCCCATTTTCTAATCTTATTTTTGTGGGGGACGGGAGTGTATGTATTTTTGTGTGCTAAGCCCATAAAGTCATAACAGATCTAAAGAAACTATAATTTGTATGTAATGCCATGATTTTGGAGAAGTCACAGCGAGTAAGTGAACATATTTGTTGTCATCTGGCTGCTGCTACAGTATGAAATGTATGTATAAAATTACATTAGAATGGTTGCTTTCAGGCAGCCAGGTCTACCTTGCCACTTTTCATTAAGTTGACTATGGTTGAGGAGGTGCTATTAAAATCTAGTTAATTCTACTGAATGTCAAATTTTTTACATTAAGGAGTTAGACATGTAACCTGAGGAGAAATGACAAGTATAGCTGTCAAATTATACAATAAATTATCTTGACACCCTCTACATATTATTTCACATGCTGTAAATTATACATTGTGGTGTATAAAGAGCACAGATTTCAGAGACATATCTATTTTCAAACACTGCTCCACCATTGAGCACCACTAAGAGCTATGCAGAATATATGCATCATAAAAATTATTTTTAGAATATATTGTTGTGAAAATATGCTGTGAAATAATGTAATCACATATGCTCCCCCTAAACATTATTCATTTTCCATTGAAGTGCAAGACTAGGTTTTTCTTGCCTATTTAGATGGCAAATTTACCCTCTATTATTTCATTTAATTGAATATCAGCTTAAAAAATTAAGACATGTTTTTGCAACATTATCAAAAACAGTGTGTTCCTCAATGAATGCTCTTGACTAAAGACACTAATATTTCCCACAGGCATAATTCACAAAGTACTGGGTTATTATTAAACGAAACAAAATGAATATCGTATTTACTTGGGAATTTCTTTTAGACATATTCCAAAATGATGCAGCAGCTATATTATTAGCTTTTCTGGGCACTCATGCCCTGTGTATGAGCTCTTGTTCTTTTAGGTCGTTGGTCTTTATGTTGCTTTGTTGTTTTGTTGAAATCATCATCCACTGCAGAATCCTGAGATCAAATGCCACACTCTTCCTTTACAAAAGTGCTTCTTTTCCTTAACACACACAGTTCTCTTTTCACATGGCCCTTTGACACATGGCTAATTTTTTATAATGATTAAACACAGTTTTACTTAGCTGAAATATTTGCATGTTACCAAAAACTTTCTTTAATGTATGATCAATGAGACACATCAATAATGAAAACATTGGGATAAAGAGATATATATGGATATTATACTGATACAATAACCCTTTAATCCTCCACAAAAAAAAAAATTTTTTAATATTGAGTGGTATCCCAATACTGAGAACATTTCCTTTAAGGATATGAACAAATGTATCAAATCAATATTTGATTATTTCAGTTCAAATCAGCCACATTAACTCATAAAAGTTATAATTTGATTATCTTTACCTATATGGTTCTTAAAATATAATCATGATATAATTGTTTATTATATGTAGGGTCATACGGTTAAAAATATCTCCTTTTTATACTCACTTGCAGTTTCAGCCTCAAAAATGACTCAGAATCTTAGAACTGTTTCCTTTATGTTATTTATATGTATATTTGGGTGTGTTAGAAATAAAATTTCTATAATAAATACATTTATGGACCATTTTAATATTAGAGAATATTTCCAAATTATCTGCTATTTAAAAATGCTAACATATTTAGCAATTAACCAATGTACTTACTCCTCTACATTAACGGTTGTACCCCTTTTTAATCTACTGGGACCACTGAGATTGTCCCAATGCTGTAGAATTAGTTAAAATTAATTAATCTCAAACTGTTAAATATTTAAATAAATATCTTTTGGCTTTTCTGCCCTAACAGATTTAGATTTCAGTCTGTTCCCTTTATCCTTCAATCTTTCATATTTTATTTTTATTCTCTATTGTCCCATCATTTAGCTCATGTGTTCTCACTGAAGTACTAGCATCAGTAGGATGCATTTCTCCTGTTTGACAACCTTTATGGATTTTTCATCAAAATAGTCCATAATTGTTAATTACTTTTTGCTAATTTATTAATTTCACTACCCTTGATGCTATTATGATATATACTTTTTAATTTGATATATTCTTGGAAGTATGTATTACTATGAGCAGCATATTTTATAATGATCCATTCATCACTTTAAATTTCATAAACCAATAAATCGATTAGAAACTATGCTGATAATTTATAATCATCTTGATAAAAATGAATTGTGCATTAAAATAATAACAACATAAAATCAGTGAATTCCTTAGTAGTTTACTATCATTAAAGCATGCACTCTAGGGATACATCATCAAAGATAAAACGATTTTTCAAATGTAAGCAATGTCCTAGATAATTCAGGAGAGAGTGGCATGTTTTCTTGTAAAAATTTTTCTGTTTTGGTTCATCTTTTATGTTTATAGCTGTATATTTGAAATGATGAAGTCATGCTATAAAAATAAGCAATGTGGGGCATTATAAATCTCTACTGGCTTACTTTTTTTTCCTTCCAATAGAGTTAAACTTCATTTTGTATCAAACTCTTGCAATCCAGCCATCTTTATCATTCACCTATTTCACAAACAAAATTGACTCATAAAATGACAGAACAGTTCGCTTCACAGGGAGCAGATGTGGGCATACATTACATGGCATTCCATCTGTGATGATCATATATCTCTATGGCTCATAAAAAATCATTGGTTCTCCGAAAGAAATGTTTACCAGTTGAACATTCTTCACCAAGAACACAGGCTGAACTACTTGAGGTCATTCCCTTTAATGAAATGCTTGGGGAACCCTTTAAGGCCTTGTGGTATAGTGTGAGAAGGAGCACTAGGTGTTTCTTGCTGAATGTAGGAGTTTACTGGGTATAGTGGTTCTGATGTTATATTTTAACTAATATGTAAAATTAATATTACAGAATAACATATATAGGTGTATAGATAGTTAATAAAAATCTGTTAGATGGAAATTTCAAAACAATCTTTGTCAAACAATAAACAAAGCGGGATAAAAATTTGAATGAGTAATGACAAAAGATTATAAAGGCAGTAACTGCAATGTCAAACATAGACCAAAAAGAAAAGAAAAATAAATGTGTTTACTGAAGCCTGCAGAAACTTTATCTCGTGAGTTTTTTTTTTTTTTTTTTTGAGACAGAGTCTCACTCTGTTACCAGACTGGAGTATGGTGGCGCAATCTCAGCCCACTGCAACTTCCAATTCCCTGGTTCAAGGGATTCTCCTGCCTCTGCCTCAGCCTCCCGTTGTTATTTTTGTCACTTGCTTAGTAATATAAGCTATTATCATCAAAGAGAGCAGTGCTAACAAGTGCTCAGATTAACAGTATACAACCTATGAAAAAAAATTTAAAATCTGATCATTGCTTTAAACAAATTAGTCTCCATAGTGACTGAGAAAAATTCTACTGCTAAAAAAATTTCTCATGGACTCAAAAAGGAAAAAAATAACAGTTTTGAAAAGTTGGACTGTCTGTGATATGTGGGCTATATTATCTTACCTCTTTAGTAGGATGCAATTTCTATGTATGCATATAAATAGGTGTATTATTTATCTATTGCTGTATTAAAAAAATTACCTCAGACCTTAGGGTCTTAAACATCACACATTTCTTATCTCACAGTTTCTGTGTGTCCAAAATCTGTAACTGATTTATGTGGGTCTCTCTGTATCTAGTTCATGAACTTTCACGAGGCTGAAATCAAGGAGTCAGCCAGGGCTGAGGCTGAAGGTTGAACTGAGAAAGGATCTAGTTCACAGTTCACATGGCAGGCGGGAAGATTTAGTTCTTCAGGGACCATTTGGCTAAGGGCCTCAGTTCCTTACCGCCTGTTGGTCAGACGAATTATGTCATATTCCTATCACCTGGTCTTCTCCAGCATGGCAGCTTACTTCATCAAAGACAATAAAAGATTGAGAAAAACAGTCTAATATCAAGAAAGATATATATATATTTTTTGAGATGCAGTCTCACTCTGTCTCCCACGCTGGAGTGCAGTGGCGCGATCTCGGCTTACGGCAAGCTCTGCCTCCCTGGTTCACACCATTCTCCTGCCTCAGCCTCCTGAGTAGCTGGGACTACAGGTGCCCGCCACCATGCCCGGCTAATTTTTTCTATTTTGTTTTTAGTAGAGACGGGGTTTCACCGTATTAGCCAGGGTGGTCTCGATTTCCTGACCTCGTGATCAGCCTGCCTTGGCCTCCCGAAGTGCTGAGATTACAGGCGTGAGCCACTGTGCCCAGCCAAGAAAGATATTATTTATTTTCCATAACCTGATTAAGGAAGTGACATCTCCTCAACATTGTCATGTTCTACTGATTAGAAGCACTATACTTAATGGAAAATAATGGCATAATGGGTGGAATATCTGGGGGTTGGAATCATGTGAGGTCACCTTACAGGCTGCCTGGCACAACAGCAAAAGTCATGCTACATGTAACCAGGGGCTAACTGTCGATATAATATAACTATGTACTTTAACTTTTATGTTTATTTCTGCTGCCATCCTCTGGCTAAATCCTCTGGTTATTGTTAATTTACTAGAATTTGGGGGGTACCTGAAGACAAAACTCAGATTAGTCAATAATTAACCCCAAGAGAATGCTTAGGGAGAAACTGATTATTACTTACATAATAGCGAACTTGTTAATGACTTGTCAATGAGAAGGATTATGGCTTCTGAATATCTTGCTATTCGATTTAGTAAATTTTAGTAATGTTTGTGGTTAACATTATGCACCTAATTGAATGGTCCAAGGTTTGGATATTACATGTATATTTGATTTTTCTATTTATTTTTTCCACAAATGAATTAGAATGGAATTGAATAGAATCAAATGTAATGCTGTATTATAGTTTTCTGTTTTTTATTTTCTTTCTTTTTTTACAAAGTCGTAGAAGTATACAATGGTAATTTTAAATACAGTCATCCAAATTATAAATATGCAAATCAAAAACATCTTCTTAAGCTGCCAAGAGAAATTAGGGTTCCTGAGACTTGCATCAACAGTTAGTAAGTAAGTGTCTCAAGAGTAAAATGGACATCAATTGTCTTCTAATCTAAGACCATCTCAGGTGCCCAAGACGGTTACTGGACCATGAAGTAGCTCTGGGGCTTCAGATCATGTCCTCACCTGTGCCCCCTTTCTAGTTTAGATTTTTTTTTTTCTGTTTTAGAAAAAAAATCTTAAAATAATAAGGTCTTATGAAAGAGTTAACCTATTGATTTAAGTTCACACTATGATTAAATATTTGCATTTAAGAATTTCTGGAGAATGGTTATGGATATTTAATAGAAGAAAGAAAGAAGGAAGGAAGGGAGGGAGGGACGGAGGGAGGGAGGGAGGACGGGAGGGAGGAAGGGAGGAAGGGAGGAAAGGGAAGGGAAGAAAGAATAAGAATGCTATAAATATAGAATTAGATACAGATGATATAGATATAAGAGAGAGAAAAGATGAAGGGGTGATATGAGGGAAAGTTGCAAAAAGATTCCACCTGAATCCAAGTGCATCAGATGGGAGGCATCTGAAGGGCTCTCTCTCTTCATCTTTGCCAGATGTTCCTCTAGGTGTTGGATACTACAATTGTGAGCAAGAAAAATACAGTTCCTATTGTCTCAGATCTCCATTACCACAACATAAAATATTGCATATGAATAACATAATTTCTACAAATGCTAAATGCTCTAAAGAAAATTAAACAGGGCAGAGGGATAGAATACATGAGTCTGGGTTGCGAAAGCACTGTGCTGTAGCCATAGGAGACATGCAAAAATCTTGGGGAAGGGCATTTTGCCTGAGAGAAGAGTAAATACAAAATCTCCCAGACAAGAATAAGTCTCAGTCTGTCCAGAGGACAAAAATAAATTGAAAGTTGTCAAAATATTGGGAACTGGTATGAGGAGGAGATACGGTCTTGAAACACAGTCACGGGACAGATTAAATGGGGCCATTGTAAAGGGACTGGATTAAATCTTATTGCATTGGGAAAACACTGATGTTTTCCAAACAAAAAGGTTGTATCATCAAATTTACAACTTGAAAAAACACTGAGGTCTGGGAGCTGTGAAGAGAATCCCTTTAGGAGTTGCTGGAGAAAACAGAGTAATTAGTCATGACAGGAAATCATGTAGGAAGAGATGAAGATGGAAACGAGAGTTGTTGCCACAGAGATAGGGGAAATGTTAGAATTTGAGGAATATTTTGGAAGCAGGCAGAACTTTAGGACCTATTGAAATACACATATGAAAGAGAAAGACATTTCTGATGACAACCCTAGAGCTTTTAGCCTGAGCACAGACAATTATATTGACTGAAACATTGTTTTATCTATTAAGATATCAGAATGAGGAAGGATCAGTTTTTGGTAAATGTGAGTCAAATTTAGAATTATGTGTTACAAAGCTAAGTTTGAGAATCTTACAAGGTATTAATTATAAACCATTCCACAGAAATGACATCTACTAAGGAATTAGGATTGAAAGCCTGCAAGGTAAAGATTGTATATGATTATTTTTGAAAATCTCATAGGAATACTAACGTTGAACACATAAATATATTTCCTTTGTTAAATTCAATACACTTTTCCAAAACTATTAGACTATTTTACTATTTCTTTGTTTTGAAGCTCCAGATAAAATTTTTGGCTTCTGATTCTTTTCACATAAAAATGTATATTTTTTAACAGTAGAATCACAGTCAGTAGAGTAAGACACTTATGTTTAATAAGGCATGCAGGAACTGAGAACAACTAGAGAACAGTACCTTTGTGTCGCCTAAGTCATTCAGGGCATTCATTCAGGGGCATGTGTTCATTCAGAACATATGCCCATTCAGAGAAAAGATTGTCAGTATAGCCTGTACTATTTAAAATCAATTTTAGCAAGATGGTAGGATAGGAGGTAACCCAATCATATCCCCTCACAGCAACAAGTATTCTTAATCCATCCATAGACAAAGCCTCTTTGCAGAAGCCTCAGGATTCAGGTAGGAGGTTAGGCAACACCAATGATGCCCAAGACCTAGCAGAGTTATTTTGAGTGCAGACTGTTACTCAAGTGGTTGATCAGCTGATTATGCACCCAGACTCAAGCTCGGAAATAGCCCCATTCTCCAAGGGTCTTGGCTATAGCCACATTTGACCTTGACCAAAACCATCTGCCAAGGGGTCCAGAAGAAATCATACACACTAGTGCCTTGGTGAAAAGATTCGTCTGCCTGTAGACATTGGTCTTGGCAGTGAACCAGAAAGTTGTCCTGTGGCTTGGCTCCAGCCCGCCTCAGCTGAGGTCCCAGTTAAGAATATTCATTACTTTGGGGAGGGTAGAACTGGTGGATTCTCACCCTCCAATTTCTACTTTGAGACTTCTTGAACAAGACTTCAACCATACATAATAGATTATCCTGTGCATTTTTGTCCCAATTTTAACTTTTCTCAACTTGGAATTTGGCTGGCATCATTCTAGATCACTCGTGTACCATAATTAGGATGACAAAGACCTAAGAGATCTTAGTTGTGCAGGTAGTTGTTAAATTCTAAGTTAGATTGTCTACCTAACACACTTCAATGCAAGCACTTTGCCATAATGTGCTCAAATTCCACAATTCTTTCATTCATATGTCCCTATTGGATGAAAAATACAATACTAATAAAATCAGTGACAATAATCTGTCATAAATTATTTGCCTCTCCAAGACAATTAAGTTAATATATAATCGTGAACAATTCCAGTGCTAGCAAAATAATTCTATATGGGAGAATGGCAGCAAAGAGATCGTAGGTATCTGGAAGTAGCTATGAAAAAGAATTAAGAAACCACATAAGGGGAGACACTTACCTTTCTTTTTATTGTTCTTGACTTGCTATCTCTTGGAGAAAATTGGGGTCATAGTGTACTTTAAAAATCAATGAAACGAAGAGTAGGGGAATTTAAGTTCTAAAATTTTGTTAAATTAAGAAGACATCTGTAAACGCTGGTAAAATAAAAGTCCAATATTAATTTCAAAGAGACTAATTGCTGTCAAGAATTACAAGGGTAAAAAATATGTTACACTAAATATATATCCACCTCTATCCATGAAGCAAAATTTCTTACACTAAATCAATTCTTGAGGAGAGAAAAAATTGGGATTCTGCCAGAATTTGTATTCAGCTCGAGTCAGGATGCATGAAGCAGCATATTGTAAGGAACATTCTGATTTGCTTTAAAGTTATGAGAGCAGACAGTCTGAGGAGGACTAAGGGAAGATGGCAGCAGAACTCTAAGGGAAACATAAGCCATGGAGACCCAGTGAAGCCATTAGTTGAAGATACTATAAAAGGTGCCCCTGCCGGGTTCAGCAGCTCACGCCTGTGATCCTAGCACTTTGGGAGGCTGAGGCAGGTGGGTGATGAGGTCAGGAGTTCGAGACCAGCCTGGCCAACATAGTGAAACCCCGTCCTACTAAAAATACAAAAAATTAGCTGGGGGTGGTGGCGGTGGGCACCTGTAATCCCAGCTACTAAGGAGGCTGAGGCAGAAGAATCACTTGAACCCGGGAGGTGGAGGTTGCAGTGAGCTGAGATTGCACCATTGTACTCCAGCCTAAGCAACAGAGTAAGACTTCATTTAAAAAAAAAAAAAAAAATTGTCCCCGGAAGTTGGCACATTTAGTAATGGAATAATTCCTCATCTAGCAAAAGGTAAGACAAGGCAACATGTTTGAATGAACTAGAAAAGTGGTAAAGAAGGCTATTTTTGTGTATATTTTGCTGATGTAAATGCATACCACTGCTTGAGAAGTTACAAGAAAGAATTTTTAAAAAATAAATCAAAAATATAAAATTAGAAAATATTTTCCTTTTGACATCATCTATCATCACCTAAAATGTATACAAATAAAATAGAATAAAGGGATTAAAATCTTATAAGATAAAGAATATTAGGTTAGTTCAAATTGATGATTTAAAGAAAACAGGATTGGAGAGACTGAAATAAAGAACCTGAAGCATGGGGCAGATGGAACATTTTTAAATTAAAAATTAAGCTATTGAGTTCAGGATTATTTTGATTAAAGTGATCTATTCAAATTCTGCCTATTACACCCTTCATTTAGAGTGATTTTAGTTAGTAATCACCAAATGCAGATGGTCTTGGATGCTTACTTGGTCTCTGAAAACTATGTACTCACTTTAAAGTATATTCAATATTTGCCCAAGAGAAAATTGCTCAGCATATTCCCAAACCTAGGGTGCAAAAGTACTCTTACTGGAAAGCTGGGAATCATTGCTAGAATGATCTTTGGGAGAAAATAAATTGTGGAATTCTAATTTTTTTAATTTTATTTTTGTTGGCAATGAAATATAATCACTTGCACTGTTACCTACATGGATGTGTGTTCATGATTTCACCTACAAAGAACAAAACATGAAAATTAATCAATATCACATTAAGTTCATTTTCCAGTATAAACATGTAGCATCAATATGTGCAGGTAGTTATAGCAAAGTCATTGCCATTCTTCTTGAAAAAAAAAAATCAATACAATTAGAAATAGAAAGTTCCAGAAAAAAAAAAATGCCTATTTTAAAGAACTAATGGTTCTGAGTTTACTTAAGGGTTAAAGATTGGGGCCGGGGATGGCATCTCATGCCTGTAATCCCAGCACTTCGGGAGGCCAACATGAGTGGATCACTTGAGTCCAGGAGTTTCAGACCAGCCTGGCCAACATGAGGAAACCCCGTGTCTATTAAATATAGAAAGCAATTAGCCAGCTATGGTGGTGCATGCCTGTGATTCCAGCTACTAGGGAGGGTGAGGCATGAGAATCGCTTAAACACGTAGGCAGAGGTTGCAGTGAGCTGAGATCATGCCACTGCACTTCAACCTGGGTGACAGAGGGAGACTCTTGTCTCAAAAACAAAACAAAAGTTAATGATTTGTTGTCGTATTGTTTGCACCATTATTGTTTTTCTAAGTTAATAGCATCGAAATTCCAAGTAATTTTTATTATTTGGTTACACTTTTCTTTAGATAGTAGTCCAGGGTTTTCTTCTATTTCACAGTGTAATTAATTTCTCAAGTTTGAATAGCATGTGCCTATATAATAACATCTTAAAAATGAAAACTATTTAATAGATATGTATTAAATAAAATACACAACTTTAGCCAAAATGGAAAATAGAAAAACAAATACCCTGATGTTTTGAAAGAGTTAATATAGCTTTTCAATATATTCCATTTTTTTAAAGGGAGAGGTTACCCAATAATGTAAAAATTTTACTCAAAAAAACATTGTCATTAATATTAATGGTTATATGCTGCTTGACAAATTTATTTCTGTGACTAACAGGCAAAGCCTTTTTCATCCCAGGAAAAACATGTGTTTAAGAAATATACTCTAGCAGTCATTGCAACACTCAAGGCTTTTTTGAATATCCTACAGATTTATGGTGAAATAAAGTACTTGCATTAACTGCACTCCTCTTCTTTCCTACATATATAAAAGTCTTATTTTAAGAATATTTTATTTTGTATGTGCCAAATTATTTGATTTGATTTTATTTACTTATTTATTGAGACACAGTCTCCCTCTGTTGTCCCACCTGGAATGCACTGGGGCAATCTCAGCTCACAGAAACCTCCACCTCCTAGGCTCAAGTGATTCTCCTGTCTCAGCCTCCCCAGTAGCTGGGATCACAGGCATGCACCACGTTGAAGAGCCAATGTTTGTATTTTTAGTCAAGGTGGGATTTCATTACGTTGAACAGGCTGGTCTGTACTCCTGGCCTCAAGTGATCTGCTTGCCTTGGCCTCCCAAATGCTGGGATTTCAGGCCTGAGCCTCTGCTCTCACCTGCAAATTATTTTAAATTATTACAACTATTATAGCATTTTCATGGAAAGATGCTAATGATATTTTTCTACCTTCTTATGTATTTCCAATTATAATATATGCCCAATGTCTTATATGTGCCTAATTTTTAAGAAAAATAAAATGATTTGTTTTAACCTTTTTCATTTTCCCCTACCTCCTACATGGCTCTTTAAGAATACAATCATAAACTTTACCTTTCCTCCACCAGACAGTTCCTATACTACATAGCAAGATTACCTAACTATCAGTTTACTTAGAAGTTCTGGAGATGGAACCTTGAAACAAACTAGGCACCGACCCCCAAGGAGACTGCCTCAGAGAATGGTCAATTTATCACCTAGCTCTGCAAAGGCACCAGCCAGCAAATCACACAGACCTTGCCTCTACTCGCCCCCTTCCCTCCATGCCTTTAACACCAAGTCCCTCTTTAAAAGACTGCTTTCTGCCTAGAAAGCGGAAGAGCTACCTTTAAGGCAGGAACCTGTACCACTTCCTTTCAGCTAAGCTCTGGAATAAAAGCCACTTACTCTTCACCAGATCTCATTCCTGTTCATGGGACTCAGCAAGTGGCTAGCAGCTGGACTTGTGTTTGGTTATACTATGTTAGTTACATAGGAAATTTTTATAGTACTGATTTTTCCTACAAAATGGGACATTTAGATGTAGTTTCTCAATTAAGTATATGTATAGGATTGTCTGTATGGAGAAATATATTACTAAGCGACGAAGTAATACAATTGAATAGGCCTGAGTTTGGAAAGTACATTTTTAACAGGTGTTTTCCTCTTTATCTGTGGGGGACATGGTGGCTAAAAAATAGTGCTGAGGGCAGCTGATATTACATGACAAAAGAGAGAAGTTTTTTTCTTCTCACTGTGTTTTGAGAAATCACTTTCAGACCAATGACACGGTATGCACCACTGTTAACAGAGTAAACACAGATTTTCTGAACTGTGATTCATACACCTATTGAACAAGCTCCCAGATGTCTATCTCCGTGGGGATAACCTTTGAACACTACATTTTCAGAAATTCTTGAGTATACAGAATTTCTGAGTATTTCTGAGTATTTATGAATGGTAGAAAAATTCTTTCTATACAAGATATAAAGTAATTATACTAAGTGTCATTTTAAAATTTCAGCTTATATCACAAAGTTTCCTGTATCTATTCTGTGGTTGTATTGATAATTCATATACACTTATAAATGCTTTGATGAATTTTTTTTTTTTTTTTTTTTTTTTTTGAGACGGAGTCTCGCTTTGTGGCCCAGGCTGGAGTGCAATGGTGTGATCTCAGTTCACTGCAAGCTCCACCTCCCCGGTTCCCGCCATTCTCCTGCCTCAGCCTCCCAAGTAGCTGGGACTACAGGCACCCGCCACCACGCCCAGCTAATTTTTTGTATTTTTTAGTAGAGGCAGGGTTTCACCATGTTAGCCAGGATGGTCTGATGAATTTTTATACTATCACCATGTAGAGAAGCTATGGATTCTAAAATGTTAAGGAAAATATAATAAATCAATAGCCTAATAAATATGAAAATTTAAAAGTGGAAACTTCATAGTAAAATGTTCCTTACAAAAACCAACTCAGAAAGAAACCAAAAACTTGAAAATTCCTAAAATTATTGAAGAAATTAAAGCAGTAATAAAAAAATTCACTACTGAAACAATAATAAAAAAGATTGCTTCAGTGATTAATCTATATAAACATCAAGGAAACAGATAAGCTCAGTATTATATAGCCTTTCCCAGGGAAAATTAAAAAAAAGGATAAAAAACTTGTCAACCTATTTCATGGAATTTAACACAATCTTAATATATAAACCTGAGAAGAACACTATAGAGAGAAAAATTATAGGGTGATTTCATTCATGAACACAGGTCAAAATAATTGGCCCTGTGTTCTCAGTAAGAGAATCAAGTAATTGAACAACACTATCAATACCCTTCATCTAATTATTCATCTAATTCCATCATCTAATTCTTCATTTCGGCTGATGGCCAAAACATAATCAATCACAAACAATTTACCTGGCTTTTTTTTTAACTTGAGTTTTCTGATATTAATTATTATTATTGGCTTTTGAGAGTTCTAGTTATATTCTGAATATAAGATTTTATTAAATATATTTAAAATATTTTGAGTCCATGACTTACTTTTTAAATTCTCTTAATGGTGTCTCTCAAAAAGCCAAAGTTCTGAATTGATGAAATCATATCTTATATACTTATTTTGAAAATTAAATGATGAGTGCATGTAAATTATTAAAATCATACTTGGAAAGGAGTAAATTTTTGTTTTATCATAGCCGGAATGTGCCACCTCATGAGAACTTTACTCTCTTTCAAAGATCATCAAAGATAAGTGCTGAGTCTCAAGATTGTTTTTTTAAAAATGACTTCCTAAATGGAATCTGAACTCCAAGTGGATCCCCTGTTGAACATACACTTGGATGTAAGGACACATACTGTGCTAGGGCAGGAGCAGCCCTGAGCAGCATTTTCCACTGGAACTGGAAAGTGACCACAGCTTTTATTGTGAGCATGTTACCATAGTTGACCAAGTCAACCACAGGTAGTTTTCAGGACATCTGATTATATATAACTTGAATATCTAAAATATTACCCTGGTACCTTGTGGTTCTCAAACTTCTTTTACCAGAGAACCCTCCTATCACATACTAACAACAAAAAGAATGCTCCAGTGTTCTTCTGACAATGCTTTGAGAAAGGCTAGTTCAGGACACCAATTTAGCAAATATTAACTAAGTACCTAATTTGCACTGGGACAAACTTCTAGGAATGAGGAGGCAGTAATGAACAAAACAGACAAAAATCTCAGCTCAAAAAGGCTTATATACTTGGAGAAACAATTTTTTTAAATATTAAGGCAATTTAAATGATTGATAAATAAAACTATTAAATTCAGTTTTCTGAAGTTTGAGTTTATTATTTTTAATTGTAACACAAAATAATGAATTTTGCCTTGGGAATTATTTAATGTTACCATAATAATTCCTGAGGAAAATAGAATGACACTAGTAACATCATAATTCCAGTGCCAGCATTTAAAATTGTGATTATGAGGAAAATAAGGTAATAAAAAAATAGATTTTATTTGTGTCCTTTTGTGTTTCTTGCCCATATTCTCTTGTTTTCACTTTTTTCTTTTCATTTATAAATTCAAATATTTTCTATTATTATATGTCCTACTATACTCCTCCACAATATTTAGTATCATTGGGAATCATTCTAAGTATTTTAGACCTGTTTCTCATATAGATTCCTTTTAGAGATGAAGGGAACTTTTCTTTATCTTTCTGAAGTTTTGATAATTTGAGTCGAGGAAACTGAGAATAGACAGATTAACAGGAGAAAAGGTATAAATATATATTATATGCACATAGAAATCTCCCCCACAAAAAGATAACTTTTTAGAACTTTTGAAGTGCCTGTGGTCCCTCTGAAGAGCCATCTTGACATACACCAAAAAGAGATATATCATGGGGTAGTATATTTTTGTTTCCCACAATTCTCTACTATTTTATGTTACACAAGGTTACTTCTCCTTTTTTTAATTTTCATTTTATTTTATTTTGAGATGGAATCTCGTGCTCTGTCATCCAGGCTGGAATGCAGTGGCACCATCTTTGCTCACTGAAACCTCCACCTCCCAGATTCAAGCAATTTTCCCACCTCAGCCTCCTGAGTAGCTGGGACTACAGGCACACAACACCACACCTGGCTAATTTTTGTATTTTTAGTAGAGACGGGGTTTCCCATATTGGCCAGTCTGGTCTCAAACTCCTGACCTCAAGTGACCCGCCTGCCTCAGCCTCCCAAAGTACTGGGAGGCATGAGCCACCGGGCCCAGCACTTCTCCTTTTTTAGAGAGGGATATTTTATGTAGGAGAGGGAAACTACAAAATAGATCTACAGACTTAAAAACCTCCGAAAGATAGCTCTTAAAACATACAACTTGCTAACAAGGATAAAAATGAAGGATCTGCTAAAAGGTCAGTTCCACTGTAAGCTTTTATCTGTTCAAGGAACAGCCCTGTGGGAACATGGGTATCTTAAAAGACAGGAATTTTTTTTTTTTTTTTTTTTTTGACTCCGGGAGTTAGGTTGGGAAGGTTAAAAACTAAATATCTCTAATGGCATTTAATTCACAGTAAAGCTGAGTATAGAAACAGTCTGTATGCTTCAGATTCTATGAAGATACATGCTTATCAATGACACTAGAAGCTAATACTTTCCAGTATAGGGAAAGGAAATCATTATTTAGAGGAGAGAAAAGATAAATTCATGGATTAATCCCTACACTCTTTTATTTTTAATGTTTGAGTTTCTTCAGTTGAATCTAAGCTAATAAATGAAAGAGACATAAAAAGAGAACTGTCTAAGCAGTAGTAGTTATTTCTTGGAATCCTAATACTGTTTCATTTCTATCTCAGTAAAGAGAAATTATAATGTGTCAATTAAAGTTCCCTCTAGTCTGGATAGAAAAATCTTACCTGATATTATATTGGGTCACTTTTTGTGAGTTGTATGTTAAAGCCTTTTATGTTCATAGAATGTATCTTTTATTTGAAGTATATTTATCACTAGAGTTTGTTGGCAAAGCTTTCTTCCTGTAGCAGGGATAGCACAGGGTGTTGGAGAGTTAGAAGAAAGTACACTTTTCCAGTGAAAAAAATACCCATTCTGCAGAAAAAAATTCCACTATGAGTTTTGTTTATGAATTTTTAAAATATTGTCTGTATTCTTTTAAAAAAACACATATTCCTAGACAGAGTGACTCTTGAAGATTATAAAACTTAAGCACGGATGAAATTTTAAAATCCTGGACCTATGTGATACCTCATGGAAGCACAGAATTATGGGGCAAAATACACAAATAGAAGAAAAATGTTAGAAATGAAAAATAATAGAAAAGTAATAGACTAGGATTCTGTTATTCCTAATTCTCAGTTTTATTTTTATCTTTAACTCATTGTGTGGCTCAAAGAGTGTCACACATTTTCCTCATCTGCAAAATAAAAGGATGGGATTCTATAACCCTGAAGATTATTTTCAGCCTAAAATTTTATGAAGTTGGTCTGCTTCCTTATATTTTCTTGGGCTAATTCTGTTGCCCTCAAATCACTATAGGTGAATTCAGAGTGGGGAGTCAGGTATATACTCAAGTACTGCCCCATGGAATCAACCTGGAGTATAGCTGAAAAGGAAGTACAGAAAAGTCTCAAATGAGCACTTACCTCTAAATCTGTAAGACTAAATTATGTTACTCTAACATGAAGAAGGGGGCATAATGTTAGAATTTATTAGTAGACGGTAAAATGTACCTTCAGTATACCACAGAGTTAGTTCCTTGGTGGTGAAAATGTTATTGCTCATTCTAAATGAAGTTACAGGCAAGAAAATAACATAGAGAAGAGACTAGCTCAATGATTTACAGAAGGTCAATGTATTTACACAAAGTAAACCAATTAAATGCAGCTTTTCATCAGTTTTATCGAAACTATGTTCTCCAAGTGTTTTAATTGCTATTACAAACAACACAAAGTTTTCCTTACCAAAAAAAAAAGAAAGAAAATGTTGTAACAAATGTATCACTCTCTGAAAAATATAGTTTCCTTGATTTTGGCAAGTTAAATTTGAGCAGAGGAATGTTTTGTTGTTCTTGGTGTTTAACAGAAGAAGTCTCTATCAAAGCAAAAGTTGCACTTCACAAAGTTAAACAGACAAGGAACAATTTATTTGAAGCTATTGCAATAAAAGAGAGAAGCCAAAAGTCAGTCTCAGCTCAACTCCACTAAAACAAAGGACTAGGGAGTTTTTAACAGCTGAGAATTTGGGGGAATTAAGTAATGATAAACCATCTATGTTTGCCTATTGGCCTCACTCAGAGGAAAAGTAACTTTCTCTTATCTTACTGACATGACGTAATTTTGCACCTTGCAGCAAGATGCACCAGGGAAGTCAGGCTGGAACCCTGCCACAGAAGACAGGGGTAAAGGCACTATCTTCCTTGATGATTACATTTTAATCAGATGATTCCCATGTCCTTGAGAAAGACAGTTATGGGGGCCAAGGGAAAACTTTCCCTTTACAAAACTTTACAGAAAATCAAAGAAAAAAAGACAAATTAGGAGAAATGGTGTATCAGTTTAGTAATGCTCATGGAGTAGAATCACAGAGTAATCACCTCATCATGCAATGCTGTACAAATGATTATATACCTTTCTTCTTAGAGGAAAGGGAGATGGAGAAGTGTGGATGAAATTGGTAACCACTCAATGGGTTTATTTTGCCTGCTGCCCAGATACAGCCAATTTAGCGAGACAACAGAATTACAATAGAGAAATAGTTTATTTCATGCAGAGCTGGATGACTGGGAGAATGGGGTTTTATTATTACTCAAATCAGTATCCTAGAAAATTTAGGGCCACGGTTTATTAAGGAAAATTTGGTGGATAGGGGGTCAGGGAGTGGGGCGTGCCGATTTGTTGGGTCTAAAATGAAATCATAGGTAGTCAAAGGTTTCCTCTTACACACAGTCAGTTTCTGGGTGAGGGCCATAAGGCCACGTGAGCTAATTTACTGATTTGGATGGCACCACCTGATCCATCAAGTACAAGGTCTGAAAAATACCTCAAGCACCAATCTCAAGTTTTACAATAGTGATATTATTCCTAGGAGCAACTGGAGATATTCAGAATCTGGTGACCTCTAATTGCATGACTCCTAAATCATAATTTCTAATTTTGTGACTAACTTGTTAGTCTTACAAAACCAGCTTTGGGATTAGTCTTACAAAAGCAAATTTTGGGAAAGTGTTACTATCATCTTTGTTTTAAACTATAAACTAAGTTAGTTAGGTTGTCCTGAACCCAGGAATAAACAAGGACAGCTTGAAGGTTGAAAGCAAGATGGAGTCAGTTAGGTCAGACCTCTTTCACTGTTATAATTTTCTCACAAATATAATTTTTGCAAAGGTGCTTTCACATTAGGGAGGTAGTAAATAATTTTTTGGGAAATTAACTGGTTTTTAAGAACATACATGGCCTGGGAAAAAGTCTGTTGTTCTTATAGAGTAGACAATAGATACAACTGAAGTCTATCCATGTGTGTTGACAACCTTTAGTCTTTCCTTGTTAATATGAGTTCAGTTAATGAAAACTCAGGGAAGGAACCAGAGGTGATTATTTTCTTCTTTGACAGATCTGAACTTTATGCAGATTAGGGAACTTTAGAGAACAACTTCATCCTTTGCTTTCGGGGAGACAGAGGATTAAAAGACAGAAGGGGTAGTGGGAGGAAGGTCAGAGGGACCTTGAGGCTTTTTCTCTTGCCCAGTACGTCAAAGCGCCATGTTTTGGGGTATTGATTTATGAACCCCAGAATAGTCCTGGGTTATAACACTATCAAGAGGATTGTTAAAATGATTTACACCTCAAAAGGGCAGAGAAATGATTTATAATTACAAGTTTTCTGAAGTAAATTATCTTTAAAAGGAGAGATCAGGACTCTGGTCAGGGGCCAGAGTCTTACTCTAATCAGTAGAAATTCTTACTCTAATCAGTAAGAAATTAGATGAAGTTCAGTCAAGCTGAAGGGAAGGTGTCGAAAACTTCTTGGTCACCTGGTAGGTTGCAACTCGAATATTAGCAAAAATTCAAATCCACACTTAATAAAAACGGTGAAAAGAAATCATCTACAGAAACATAATTCAGTTAAACTCAAAATTGTTTCCAAAGATTTTTTTCCCCAGTATCTGCAAGTTATTATCATCACCGTGGACAGAAACACACACACACATACAGAGTTTGGTAAGTGCTGTCCACTGATCTAAGTGCTGGAAGGCAAACAGTTATAAAATTCAGTTCCTGGTCTCTAGATGTCTCTGGTCTTGAAAACAAGAAGGAAATTAAGTGATAAAGATCAATACAAGTTCCTACATTTAAATGACAAATGATAAGTACTAATACAAAAGGCTCCCAGAACTCAGCAAGAGAGAAATGGCTCAGGAATGGAAACAGGCTTGCATGTGTGAAGTTCTGTCAAATTAAACTTTTTTTTCCCAATTATTATTATTTATAAGGTCAGGGGTTCTTTTGACAATACGTATAGTTAGCATGAAAAGTGAGGCATAAGATTCTGGACGTGAGTGCCCTGTCTTGAATATGGTTAGCAAATTTGGTTCATGGAACCCTGGGGTTTAATAAAACAAACAAGGGTCACAGAGGGACATGGATTAAAAAAGAAAAGAAAAGAAAAAAAAAAAAAAGACCTTATGGAGCTTCGGCTCTTCTTTCCCACAGCCTAACAGCTTCATATCCGTGTATTCTATATTAAGGAAATAAGAGTCTCTGTCTGGCAAAAAGATTTCAGTACTTTAAGAAGGAGCTGAGGCTGGGTGCGGTGGCTCACACATGTAGTCCTGACAATCTGGGAGGCTGAGGCCGCAGAATGCTTAAGGTCAGGAGTTTGAGATGAGCCTGGCCAACATGGTGAAACCTCGTCTCTATTAAAATATAAAAATTACCCAGACGGGGTGGTGCAAGTCTGCAATTCCAGCTACTCGGGAGACTGAGACACGGGAATTGCTTAAACCCAGGAGGCAGAAGTTGCAGTGAGCTAAGATGACACCACTGCACTCTAGCCTGGGTGACCGAGTGTGACTCTGTCTCAGGAAAAAAAAAAAAAAAAAAAAAAAAAAGGAGCCAAAAAGCTGTAGAAAACAAAATAAAAAAAATCAACACAGGGAAAAACAGGTATATAAATGACCATGAAATACACTATATCTTAATTTTTACTTACAGACATTTTCACATGTCTAATTCTGCCCCTCCACACTGCCTCTCACATACAATTACCAAATAAGCACTTGTCTCAGGAAGAAAAATAGTCATTCCTCTTTCATACTTCATATCACAGTGTGGTGCAATGATATCATCTTTCTAATGGTCCTCTGAGAAGCAAGAGTGGAGAATTAAGGCCAAAATACATAAGCAGAAAACCTGGAAAAAATCTGAGAAAAGATACGCTCCCCAGAGGGCCAGACTGTCCAGATCATTCTAAGCCTTACTGCAGTAAGACAGATTGGGACAATTGAAACCAGGTTAAAAAAAAAAAAAGGACACATACGCGGGAATCGAGCTCAGGACGATCAAAGATTCTCAACCCATCTATATCCCTGCACACTTCACACATGGCTTGTGCTGATAAATGAGCTGGAAATTGTAAAAATGTAGGTGAGTGTAAGATGTGATGCCCCCAAGAAGAGTACTGGGGTCTAAGTGTGCTTCTCCAGAAATAAAACTTGACTTTCAACATTTTCAGTGAGTCAAAAAGTTATAGATAAGGGTTTTAGAAATGAAGTTTGGTGGTTTAAAATGTACACTGATTTTACACTGATATTTACCTGAGGTACCCCCAGGCAGAGTAGATTTGAAATACAGGAAGCGACCAGAAAAGATGGAAGGGATGATTCTGATGCATTAAGCATCTCTGGTTAGAAACTTTGTACCTACCCAAGTACTCAGTAGCTTAGGAGAAGAGGAGGTAAGTCAGTGGCTCAGCCAGAGGTCAACCTGTTGTAATATTTACTGGGCAGACATGAGACTGAAATGGGATCAAACATTAATCCAAACCCCAAGAAAAAAAAAACTCCATGTAGAAAAGTGATCTTAATTTATTGTCTTAACTTTCTTCCTATCTGTTCATATTTTCTAATATGTATTTTCTTCCTTAAAAATGAGGAAAAAGGAAACACCAACTATTTACCACTGAAAAAAAGAGGTGAGATTAACCTGGTTTTTCTCCTTCTTCCCTTCCTCCTCCTCTTCCCTCCTCATTTCCTTTGTGAGTGAGAAAATATTTCCTCCAGCCAGCTATAGGCTGGAATGTCTCAACTCTCTTTATTTAAACCCCGAGGAATATGAAGAAACATGCACCCCAGAGAGGTTTCCATTTTGTCTCTTTTGTTACCAAATCTAATTCAAACCCATAACTGATTTCTATGGCCACAGAAGTACATGGCTATTTCAAAGTCATAGATGTGTCTTTTTCTTATGCATCATCACAGACTTTCAACTGATGCTAGCATCGCCCAGATCCCTTCACTAGAGAGGCTGCAACTACAAGGCAAAATTTTATTTCCCAACTTGATTTGAAAAAGCCCAGATCCACTTAGCTTTAGAAGAAGTTTTCAGATGTGCCTTTTAAAAACAACCTATTTTATAAGTGATTTCAATGCTCTGTGACATTGCTGGTTCCGTTGTATGTATCCTTTTTAATTGGTAGTCTTTGGTATTTGTTGTCCTGAGTTAATTTCTTAAAAGAGGTTGTCACGTAAGAAGACTCCAACAAATAATTAACTGACTGGAACGTGGTTGAGACCTCATTATGTATGTATATTTTAATGGTGTTGGAGCTTCGTTTCTGCACTCTGCTCACTTTCAACAATAACTTTCAAGGACCGGAGACACTTTGATTTTAAAGTGATAATCAATGAGAGACATATTGTTCTTGTCTCTGGTTCTCTAAAGCTCTACAGCACTGTGTGTGAAGAAATAAGATGCTGCCTGCCCAGAGAACAGACCTCTTCTAACACAACAGACACTTCCACAGAAAAGATTACCCATTACGCCCTTTTCATTTTGGAGGATGGATCGTTCAGCTCTTATCAACAATCACTATGACTGTGACAATTTAAGGGACTCTGTTTGTACCTAGAGACATGCCCAGGGTGATCTGGTATTGCCCAATAGATGCCATGTTTTATCGTGCACTGGAATTATCTTTATCGGGGTGCACTCTGCACACAAGTGATTTCGTGCTCAGAGTGAACTCATGGTAGGAGAGTTGGAATAAGGAGATACGGCTCGAATGCTTCCTGAAGCATTTCTTTTGTAAAAAGTAAGACTCAGCTCTAGCCTACTGAAATGTTTTGTTCCTTCACTGTATCATGTCCTTAACTTTTTAAATACGTTTTCATTGGCTGAGTTTAGGCTTATTAAAAAGCCTACACAAACAGGAATAATGAGAAAATAGATGTTAATTAGAATGTTTTTTCTATTTTAACTTATCTACTGTATATTCCCAACTCTGCCATAATTTTTATAAATATGAATTGAGAGCCTTAATTTGCCCTGTTGAAAACAAGGGATGAGATTTCCCTCCCCTTATTTTTCTCAGAGCATTTACTTTAGAAAACTTGTAAGTACTGTCTCCACTCTTTGAAATGCACAAATCATTTTGAAAACTAGATAGGCCTTTTTTTTTACAGTTTTATAACCTAGGAATGTCTTTTTTAAGGACCCGAAGCCTTCTCTTTGAAATATAAATATCAAGGTAATGCTCCCATCTCCCTGTTTCTGTGAGGACATAGGAGACTTGCTCCAAGTTGCAAAACTATCTCTTATCATGGAAGATACAAAAAGTTTGGTTTTTTTATCTTAATAAAGCCAACTAGCTATTGCAGAGTGTTACCCCAATTACCAAGTGCATTTAGGATGAACTGTGTGTGACAAATGAGTCTGTCAAGTTCTCTTAGGAGAGGCCTAGTTATCCTATAGACAATGGGTTGTACCTGCTTGCCTATATTGAAAAGTGAGATTTCTTTCAGTCTTTGCAATCTCTTTTTTTGCTTGCCTGTGATGCTCATCACATTCTGGTTGTGTTTTTTGTTTGTTTGTTTGTTCGTTTATGTGTGTGTTTGTTTTGTTTTATTTTGAGACGGAGTCTCATTCTGTTGCCCAGGCTGGAGTACAGTGGCACGATATCAGCTTACTGCAACCTCCGTCTCTTGGGTTCCAGTGATTTTCCTGCCTCGGCCTCCCAAATAGCTAGGATTACAGGCATGTGCCACTAAAGCCTGGCGAATTTTTGTATTTTTTTAGTAGAGACAGGGTTTCACCATGTTGGTCAGGCTGGTCTTCAACTGCTGACCTCAGGTGATTTGCCCACCTCAGCCTCCCAAAGTGCTGGGATTACAGGTGTGAGCCACGGTGCCTGGCTCATTCTGGTTTAATTCTAATTCAATAATAAAACTAGTTTCTTTCTCTACTACATTTGTAAAGAAGTTTTTGACTTAGAACATGCTCCTTCTCATACTACTTTAAACTGATGGAAATTAAGAAAACTGCAGAAGTGTGAATATTGCCCTCTGACCTCCCACCTTTCTCCCTGGAAGCAGGCTATAAAAGATTTATCTGACCTTCCTCTGAAGCAAGTGTTCTGCCTACACCCAGGGAAAAATAATCCAAAAACCCAGAGTAACCAAGAATCTAAACAAAGGGGACTTACCATTTTCTCCTAGTTTATTACAATTAGATCATACCTTTTTGTCTCTCAAGCATACTTCTACATGACTGTTTCTAAAAATACGTATTTTTCTGTTTCTTGGATCTTCATTGCCGAAGGCTTGCATATCACATATTGCTTACATCCCATAAATTTGGGTGATTTTCTCTTGTTAATCTGTCTTTTGTTATAGTGGTCTCAGCCATGAACTTTGTGATGGATAAAAAAAAAAAAAAAAAAAAAAGATACTACTTTTTCTCCACTATCCTGAGTTGGAAGAGAATTCTGTTTTTAATTATATTTTCCAAAACATACCAACCACAGTTTGCTAGTGTGGAGACAAGTAAAGGAACAACCAGTTATTTCCCATGGATTATAGAAGGTAGGCATTTGAAATCTACCAGTGCTTTTACCTCCAGGATGTTAATTGTTTGCTAAAATATTTAGGTTAAAATGTGTCTTTTCTGCATATACTGAAGTTCATAAACCTATGTGTAGGCATTTTCATAGTCAACTGAATTTGGGCTAGTAATGTGCTTCCATTAACATTTCAGTCCTAATTCTGAAACTTAACACTAAAGGTAAATGCTATTTTTTCAATCACAATGAATTAACTCTACTCTGTCATATTCTGAAAAAGATGAATTACCGAAAGTGCCTGAATTCCAATTAATTCTGGAGCTAATTTGTGGTGTAACTTGGAATAAATTGTGGTTCGCCAGTAAATGCTTATGATTTCCAAAACTAAACTGTTGGAAGTATAAACCAAAATACAGGCAGAAATCATGAAATCTTTTATGACTATCCCAGTACATGGCTGCCTTATGTACATGAATTGTTAGAGAGTTAATCATAATTAGCATTGAGTAACCATAGCATGCAACTTTGCACTGTTTTCTTTTTATGTCTTCAGAATACAAATGTTCTTTAAGATGGAATTATGTACCAATAAACCCATCTTAAGTCAGAAATATCGTAAGTCAAAAATGCATTTAAACCCTTATAAACCCAGCATAAAGTTGAAAAATTGTAACTCAAACCATAGCAAGTCCAAATGCTCCTAGACTTACAATGGAGTCATATCCTGATAAATCCATAGTAAAGACAAAAAACTGTAAGTCAAGCCATCCCATGTCAGGGAGCTTCTGTATCTGTATTAGTGGTGGTTTAAAAAATTCACTGTATTATTATTCTTTTTGATGTGATCACTTGGAGAATATATACAGTTGCCTCAGAAATACTGCCATCACTTAGAAGAGTTTTAGAATTTCAAAGAACTCACTACAGGTTCCTTTCTGTTACATTGTTTAACCTGTTGACATGCTGGAATCAAATGTTCACCTAGTCAAATGAACCTTTAGGAAATACAACATCAAGGAAGACAATAGTTGACATACGAAGGCAGCAAGATAGGCAATAGCCACTTTTATGGAAAATTATTTTCAAGTGTGACTAAATAATAAAGCTTTGTTTTTCCTCATGTGGTCCTGTTGTAACGGTTGAAGGTGTCCAGATTCTTGGCGTTACACTTCACAGTGTGGGAGCAGGCTGGAGCACAGGGGCTCAGGAGCCCAGGTTACAGAATTTTCTGAGGTTTCAATACTCTCTAGAGGTTTGCCATTGGTTACCTGGTACATGCCCTATGTCAACGAAGAGAATGAAGTAAAGTTACAAAGTCATTTACTTGGTATGCACTCTATATAAATGGAGAGGATGTCATCTCGTGTGTGTGTATATCTGTGTGTGTGTGTGTGTGTGTGTGTCCGTCCTATGTAAACGGGGAGGATGAACTGAGGTGAAGTTACAAAGCCCTTCACATTCCTGTCATAGGTGAAGTGTTTCCATTTTATTTAGTTCTAGGAAGTCAGTGTGAATTGGCATGTTCCTGCCTCTAGACCCTATGTTCCTGCCTCTAGACCCTATTCTCCTGCCTCACTGTGACTAAGCCATTAATTTCAATGAGGGCCATTTAATAGCCTTGAGTCAGGTCCTCTCGAGGTAAGCTGCATCATGTTGTTTCATAGGAACTGAGTGAAGAAATGAATAAAAGTAAAATTTCAAGATCTGCTAAAAATGGCAAGGAACTTTAGGTCTTCATATTCAAACTTTTGGAACACACATTTGTAAAAAATCATATTTGAGGCTTCTGATTTCCAGTCTGGCATGTAAGACATTTAGGAGCCATCTCTCTCTCCTAACAAAAAGTCAAAACTGAACAAACTGAAAGTCAACAATTTCTCTTAGATCCATCAGAGAAGGGAGGGCCACAGGGCAAACCACTGTCTCCAAAACTGGAGAGACAGATGGGGGGACATAGGGAATCCCAGCTTGCCAGCAGCAGAAACCCACAACCAGTACCGGGATAGGAAAAGGTAAACTGTAATTCATGAATTTTTTGAAGCAGAATATACACAAGACTGAGACCTAGAAAAAAAATCCAGGGGAGGGAATCTGGTCATAGGGGAACCCCGCACTTGTGTGAGTTTTACCTCCAGGGCCTCTACCGAGTTCTCACAGTGAAGATCACACAAAAATATCCTCTGGCTTCTCACAGGAGGAGGGGAAAAGAAGACATTTTGAAATACTACAGAGGATACTGTTCTTCTTACTTAACAAGGCCTGTCTTCAAAAGAAACTATTTTACCAGAGCCTAATCTATTGGGATTTTATCAGAGTCTAATTGACTTGGGAGAAGTGGAGTTACAAACTCCAGCCCCCTCTAGCCATCCTGTCCTACCTGAGAAGAGGAATACAATTGAGAAGCATCTGTGAAGTTTACAGCCCAGCGGCACAGGCTCAATAAAAGACTGTGACCTAATCATAGGACTGCAGAATGCTTCTTCTCCCCTACACTCACAACCGCATCTCCAACAGTCTATTTATTACAGAGTGTATTGCCCAAACCCAGATAATGTGCAACACCCAACATAAACCCTACTGTAAATTACGGACTTTATGTGGCAATGATGTGTCCGTGTAGGTTCATAAATTATAACAAATATTACAATCCCCTTTGCCAAGGGATGTTGATTAATGGGAAGGTTATGCATATGTGGGAACAAAGGACATCATGTGTGACTTCTGTGAAAGGAAATTAAACTTTTGAACCACAAACTCATTTAGCCAAAGGAAAATGTCAAACTGGAAACTGGGTCACACAAACTTGCCTCCACCTTTCGGTTCCTAAATAAAATGGCTACAAGATGAAAGCTACCTGCCTTCCCCATATTTTGCCCACAAGGAAATTCCTGGTGAGCTGTTTTGAAACCTCACCATGGCCATGCTAACTGATAGCTTGTCTTTACAGGTGCAGTCCTCCAGGCTGCCAGACACAAATGCATACCGGATGGTTCCCCTCCCCCATTTTGTCTGTGTTATCTTATGTAAAATGCAGATTCCCCACACTTTTCCTTTACCCCTTTTATGTATGTGAAAGTTGTGTACTTATCATCCCACCCTTTCCCCCTCTTAAATTTAGAGGTCTCAAAATCATCTTTGGAGAAAGGCATAGACCTGTTTCCCGGGTGCGTCCTTAGCTTTGGCAAATAAATCTCCAAAAATGATTGAGACATGTCTTATCATTTTCTTTGACTGACAATCTCAACAACAATTACAAGGCGTACCAAAAGGCAAAAATCAGGGAGACTCTGATACAGCAGAGAAGTTGGAATTATGAGACCAGAAATGTAAAACAAGTTTGATTAATGTGCCAAAGGATCGAATAGGAAAAATAAACAACATACAAGGACAGATCAGTAATGTGAGCCAAGAAATATGAGTTCTAAGGAAGAATTAAAAAGTATATTAGAGACAAAAAACACCATAACAACATTGATCAGGATGGTCAAATTTTATAATATTTTGTAAATATAACAAAATTACAAAATATTACCAAATGTTACTGAGGATTTGAAGCAACAACAATTTTCTTTTCTTTTTTTTTCTGTTTTTTTTTTAATTGAGACAGAGTCTTGCTCTTTCACCCAGGCTGGACTATAGTAGTGCAATATCTCCACTCACTGCAACCTCCGCCTCCAGGAGTCAAGCGAATCTCCTGCCTCAGCCTCCCAAGTAGCTGGGATTAGAAGTGCGTGCCACCATGCCTGGATAATTTTGTATTTTTAGTAGAGAACGGATTTCGACATGTTGACCAGGCTGGTCCTGAACTCCTGACCTCAGGTGATCCACCCACCTCGGCCTTCCAAAGTGCTGGGATTATAGGTAGGAGTCGCTGAGCCCGGCCAGGAACTTCCATTCATTGCTGGTGGAAATGCAAAATGCTACAACCACTTTGGAAGACACTCTATTTTTTTTTTTTTTTTTTTTTTTTTTACAAAGGTAAACATACTCTTGCCACATAATCCTCCAATTGTACTCCTGGGTATTTATCTAAAGAAGATGAAGTAAGTCCACACAAATACCTGCACACAGATGTTTATAGTAGTAGCTTTATTTATTTATTTGGTGGTGTCTTAAACAGAAATTTATTCTCTCATAGTTCTAGGGTCTGAAGTCTGAATCAGTTTCACTGGGCTAAAATTACATGTCAGCAGGGCCATGCTGCCTCCAGAGGCTCTAAGGGAGAAGCTGTTCCTTGCCTCTTTTTCTTTTCTTTTTTTTTTAAATACTTTAAGTTCTAGGGTACATGTGCACAACGTGCAGATTTGTTACATATGTATACTTGTGCCATATTGGTGTGCTGCACCCATTAACTCGTCATTTACATTAGGTATATCTCCTGCTGCTATCCCTCCCCCCTCCCCCCATCCCATGACAGGCCCCGGTGTGTGATGTTCCCTTTCCTGTGTCCAAGTGTTCTCACTGTTCAGTTCCCACCTATGACTGAGAACATACGGTGTTTGGTTTTTTGTCCATGCAATAGTTTGCTGAGAATGATGGTTTCCATCTTCACCCATGTCCCTACAAAAGACATGAACTCTTCCTTTTTTATGGCTGCATAGTATTCCATGGTATATATGTGCCACATTTTCTTAATCCAGTCTATCATTGATGGACATTGGGGTTGGTTCCAAGTCTTTGCTACTATGAATAGTGCCGCAATAAACACACATGTGCATGTGTCTTTATAGCAGCATGATTTACAATCCTTTGGGTATATACCTAGTAATGGATGGCTGGGTCAAATGGTATTTCTAGTTCTAGATCCTTGAGGAATCGCCACACTGTCTTCTACAATGGTTGAACTAGTTTACAGTCCCACCAATGGTATAAAAGCGTTCCTATTTCTCCACATCCTCTCCAGCACCTGTTGTTTCCTGACTTTTTAATGATTGCCATTCTAACTGGTGTGAGATGGTATCTCATTGTGGTTTTGATTTGCATTTCTCTGATGGCCAGTGATGATGAACATTTTTTCATGCATCTGTTGGCTGCATAAATGTCTTCTTTTGAGAAGTGTCTGTTCATATCCTTCACCCACTTGTTGATGGGGTTGCTTTTTTGTTGTAAATTTGTTTGAGTTCTTTGTAGGTTCTGGATATTAGCCCTTTGTCAGATGAGTAGATTGCAAAAATTTTCTCCCATTCTTTATGTTGCCTGTTCACTCTGATAGTAGTTTCTTTTGCTGTGCAGAAGTTCTTTAGTTTAATTAGATCCCATTTGTCAACTTTGGCTTTTGTTGCCATTGTTTGTGGTGTTTTAGACATGAAGTCCTTGCCCATGCCTATGTCCTGAATGGTATTGCCTAGGTTTTCTTCTAGGGTTTTTATGGTTTCAGGTCTAACATTTAAGTTTTTAATCCATCTTGAATTAATTTTTGTATAAGGTACAAGGAAGGGATCCAGTTTCAGCTTTCTACATATGGCTAGCCAGTTTTACCAGAACCATTTATTAAATAGGAAATCCTTTCCCCATTTCTTGTTTTTGTCAAGTTTATCAAAGATCAGATAGTTGTAGATGTGTGGTATTATTTCTGAGGGTCTGTTCTGTTCCATTGGTCTACATCTCTGTTTTGCTACCAGTACCATGCTGTTTTGGTTACTGTAGCCTTGTAGTATAGTTTGAAGTCAGGTATCGTGATGTCTCCAGCTTTGATCTTTTGGCTTAGGATTGACTTGGCAATGCGGGCTCTGTTTTGGTTCCTACAAACCACTGCTCAATGAAATAGAGGACACAAACAAATGGAAGAATATTCCATGCTCATGGATAGAAAGAATCAATACCATGAAAATGGCCATACTGCCCAAGGTAATTTATAGATTCAATGCCATCCCCATCAAGCTACCAAGGACTTTCTTCACTGAATTGGAAAAAAACTACTTTAAATTCATATGGAAGCAAAAAAGAGTAGCTTTATTTATAATTACCAAACTGGAAAGCAACCAAGTTGTCCTTCAGTCGATGAATGGACAAATGATGGTATATTCAGACAATGGAATATTTTTCATAGACAAAAAGAAATGCACTTATCAAGTCATGAAATACACAGAAGAAATTTAAATGCACATTACTAAAGAATCCAGCATGAAGAGTCCACATACTATGGTTATTCCAACTATATGACATTCTAAAAAGGCAAAACTATGAAGACAAAATAAAAAAATCAGTGGTTGCTAGGGTTATAGGAAAGGGAAGGATGAACAGGTTATTTAGGACAGTAAAACTATTTTGTACGATACTATGATGGTAGATACATGCCATTATAAATTTGCCCAAATCCATAGAATGTGCAAAACCCAGACTGACTCCTACTGTAAATTATGGACTCCAGGTAGTAATGATGTGTCAATGTAGGTTCATAAATTGTAACAAATGTTACAATCCCCTCTGTCAGGGGAAGTTGGTAATGGGGAAGGTTATATATATGTGGGAACAGAGGGCATAGGGGAAACGTGTAATTTCTCGATTTTACTGAGAAGCAAAAATTTCTATAAATTCAGAAATGAAGAATGCCTTTCATGGTTCATTACTATTGAACATGGCTAAGGAAACAACATCAGTTTCAGGAGGCCAATAGAAACCCGCAAAACCGAAAAGCAAAGAGTAACAAAAAGCTGAAAAAAAGGAACATAGTATTTTAGTAATGGGCAACAAGTACAAAAGATGTCACATATGCAATATGAGCATACCAGAAAAACAGAAAGGAACAGAAAAAAAAATGAAATAATTTTGACTAACATCCCAAAATTAATGCCAGATACAAAACCACTGATCCAGAAAACTCAAAGCACCAGTCACGATAAATGCCAAGAAAGCTACCTAAGCATATCATATTCCAACTGCAGAAAATTACAGGCACAAAAAGTCTTGAAACTGGGGTGAAAGGAATAGGGAAAATCTAACCTACAGAAAAGTAAACATAAGAATCACATTCAACTTTTCTTCAGAAACCAGGCTAGTAAGAGGGGAATGTAGTAAAATATTTGAAGTGTTAAGAGAAAAAAAACAAACAAAAAAAACCCAGAAACCTAGAATTCTCTATCTTTTCAAAGTGAAGTAGAAATAAAGACTTCCTCTTCAGATATTGAAAAATGGAGAGTGTGTTGCCAGTAGGCCTGCCTTGCAAGAAACATTTAAAGTTCTTCAGAGAGAAAGAAAATAACAGAGGTCAGAAACTCGGTATTACATAAAGAAAGGAAAAGTATTAGAGAAGAAATAAGTGAAGGTAAAATATAAACTTTTATTTTTCTTATTTTTAATTTATGTAAAAAATAATCATTTGTTCAAAACAATAGCAACAATGTATTTGATGACTATAGTTTACTACATGTAAAATGAATAGCAATGACATAAGAGATGAATGGGAGGAATTAAGAATATTATGTTCTTATAAGCAACTTGCACTACTCATACAGTGGTACAGAATTATTTAAAAGTGGACCTGGACTAGTTATAAATGCATACACCAACTCTACAGAAACACTAAAAAATAAAAAAAAGAGAAAAAAAGGTATAATTATATGCTAGGGAAAGAGAAAAAAAGGAATATAAAATGCTCAATTAAAATCACTAAGGCAGAAAATTGTAGTAGACAAAAATAGGAAGAAAGAGCAAGAGTAATGAATAGACAGCAACAAATGTGGTAGATATTAATCCAGTTGTCATTAATCCATCGTCATCTTAAACAGCAATAGTTTAAAATCACCCATTAAAAACCAGAGATTGTCAGAGTAGATTAGAAAAATACCCAACTATATGATGGCTGCAGAAAAAAAGAACTTATTTTAAATATAAAAATGCATATTGATTAAAAAGTAAGGGGTAAAGCTATGCCATGCTAACACTAATCAAATGTAAGCTTGAGTAGCTGTACTGATTTCAGGCAAAACATACTTCAGAGCAAAGAAAATGATCAGGAATAAAGAATGGAATTACATAATGATAAAAAGATCAAGTTCTTAAGAAGAGACAAACATTTTTATAGTGTATGCAGTTAACAAGAGAGCATCAAAATACATGAGGCAAAAACTGATAGAACTGCAAAGAGAAATAGACGAACATACTATTACAGTTGGAGTCTTCAACACCACTCCATCAGAAGTGCACAGATCCAACAGGCAGAAAATCAGTAAGGACATAACTAAACTCAACAGCACCAGCAGTATCAATCAACTGGATACACCTGACATCTATTGACTACTTCAGCTAGCAACAGCAAAATACTAATCTTTTTTAAGCTCACAGGGAACATTCAACAAGACAGATCACATTCAGGGCCATGAAACACATTTTAATAAATTTAAAAGATTAGAAATTATACGATGTCTGCTCTCAGACAACAGAGAAAGTCAGCTGGAATATCCCAAAATATTTGGAGGTTAAACAATACACTTCTAATTAAAACAAGAGCCAAAGAAGAAATGTCAAGAAAATCTCAAAACATTTGGAACTAAGTGAAAACGAAAATACAACATACCATATGTGGGATGCAGCAAAAGCAATACTTACAGGTAAATTAATAGGATTTAATACATATTTTAGAAAAGAATAAAAATATAAAATTCGTAACAAAATTCTACCTTAAGAATCTAGAAAAAAGAAGAGCAAATTAAATTCAAAGGAAGCAGCAGAAAAGAAATATTCAGAATTAGAGCTCAGATCAATGAAATTGCAAACAAAAGAAAAATTAACACCATCAAAGATGGCAGTGTGAGAAGGTCAGTAAAACTGATAAGCCTGAAACCAAGCTAAGAAAAAAGGAGAGAACATACAAATGACTAATACAAGAAATCAAAGTGGGGTATCAGTACAGATCCCACAGACATTTAAAAGATAATAAATGAATACTATAAACAACTCTAGGCTCATACATTTGATAATCTAGATGGAATGGTTCAATTTCTTTAAAGGTACATCTACCACACTCTAAGAAATGCACAGTTGGAAAAGGTCTATATCTACAAAAGAAATTGAATATCTATAAAAGAAATTGAATAACTTTCCAAAACAGAAAGCACTGGGCCTAGATGAGTTTACTACCAAATATTTATGGTAGAAATTCCAGCAATTCTCCACAATCTCATTCAGAACACAAAAGCAGAGGGAATACTTCTTAACTCATTCCATGAGGCCAACATTACTCTAACACAAAATCAGACCAAGGCATTAGAAGAAAAGAAAACTATAGGCCAGTATCTCTCATAACCATAGATGTAAAAATCTGCAATAAAATGTTAGAAATAAACCAATGATGGATAAAAGAAATATGTGACCAAGTGAAATTTATCCTGGGAATGTAAGACTGATTCAATATTTGAAAATTAATGTAATCCATCAAATCAACTGGCTAAAAAAGACAAATCACATGATTGTATTAAAATATGAAGAAAAGCATCCGACAAAATTCAACACCCATTCATGTTAAAACTTCTCAGTAAAGAAGGAATAGAGAAGAGATTTCTCAACTTGATAAAGAACTTTTTTTTAAATTACAGCTAACATTATACTTAAGGATGAGAAACTTGAAACTTTCCCAAAGCAAGTAAGTGTCCTCTCACTACTCCTTTTCAATATTGTATTGGAAGTCCTTAATAAGGCAATAAGAAAAAAAAAACAAAAAACAAAAAACAGAAAGGTATAGTGATTTGGTAGGAGAAAATAAAACTGTGTGCTGATGACATGACTATCTATGTAGAAAATCTGAATTGAAACAAACAAACAAATACCTCCTGGAACTAATAAGAAATTATAGAAAGGCTTCAGTATGCAAGATTAATGTACAAAAGTCAAATGCTTTCCTATCAATCAATACTAACAATGAACAAGTGGAAACTGAAATTCAAAACACAATACCATTTATATTAGCAAAACCAAGAAAATGAAATGCTTAGCCATAAATTTTACAAAATATGCCCAAGTTATATGCTTTTAATAAAAAGCACATAACTGATTAAAGAAACCAAATAACTAAATAAACTGAGAGATATTCCATATTTGTGGCTAAGACTCAATATTGTCAAGACATCAGTTCTTTCCAACTTATAGCTTCAACACAATCTCAATCAAAATATCAGAAAGTTTTTTTACTAGATATTGACACACGGATTCTAAACTTTATATAGAGATGCAAAACACCCAGATTATCTAATATTGAAAAATAACAAAGTCAGCAAACTGACACTACTCTAATTCTAGATTTACTATGAAGTTACAGTAATGAAGATAGTGTAGTATTGGTGAAAGAATAGACAAACAGATCAATGGAGCAGAATAGAGCTCCAAAATACAGAGCCACATAAATTTATTTAACTGAACTTAGGTGAAGGAGCAAATGAAAAATAATGGCACAAAGACAGTCTTTTCTACAAATCTTTCTGAAACAATTGTACACCTATATGCAAAAAAAAAAAAAAAAAAGAAAAAATAATTGACACACAGACCTTATATTCTTCTACCAAATTATCTCAATATTAGTCATAGAACTAAATGTGAAATACGAAACTGTGAGACTCCTAGGAGATAATGTAGAATTCTTACATGACCTTGGGCATGGTGATGAATTTTTAGATCCAACACCATGTATGATTCATGAAAGAAAAAAAATGGTAAGCCAGTCTTTATTAAAATTTAAAACTTCTGCTCTGTGAACGACGCTGTCTAGAGAATAAGATCGGACAAAAACGGGAAAATATTGCAAGACATATCTTTGCAAAAGATTCTTGTCCAAAATATGTAAGGAACTCTTGAAACTCAACAATGAGAAGATGTGTAGCCTGACTGTAATAAGAAAGCATGCTCCCCATCATATGTCATTGGGAAACTGCAAGTTAAGATAATGGTAAAATGCTACTGCACACCTACTGGAATGGCCAGAGTCCAAAACACAGAAGGCATTAGCTGCTGGTGAGAATGTGATGGGCAAGAACTCTCACTCATTACAGGTAAGAGTACAGGGTGGTGCAGACACTTTGGAGGACAGTTTGGCAGATTTTCGTAAAACCAAACATGTGTCAATTATGTGATCTATTGGTGGCATTGTTTAGTATTTACCCAAATGTGTTGAAGACTTGTGTCCCCACAAAACGTGCTCACGAGATTTTGTAGCAGCTTTGTTCATGATTGACAAGACTTGCAGGCAGAGAGATGGTCTATCAAGCCAGGAAAAGACATGGAGGAAACTGCTTCATATTGCTGGGTGGAAGAGGCTAGAGGGCTGTATATTGTGTAAATCCAACTATACAACATTCCGGAAAATGCAGAATGATGGAGACAATGAATAATACATGGTTGATGGCAGATTGAGGCAGCAGGATGGAGGGAGAAACAAATAGGATGAACATAGAGGAGTTTGTAGGAAATGAATTCATTCTATATAATGCTACGCTGGTGGACAGGTGCCATTATATGTTGAGACCTGTAGAATGCAAAGCACAAGGAGTGAAAACCTTAGTGTGAACTGTGGACTTTGGGTGGGTGATGACATGTCAATGCATGTTCATCAATTATAACAAATGCATCACTCTGATTCAGGATTTTAATGATGGGGTGGGAGGAAGGGATTTATGAGAAATCTCTGTACCTTCTTCTCAATTTTCTTCTGAATCTAAAACTGCTCTAAAAAATTTCTCCTTAAAAATATATTTGGATATATATGCTTTTTAAAAATTCTATTGTTCTCCAGAGTAAAGTAGAGCAAAATTTCACATAAGGAATATATATTTCCACATTAAACACATGGTTTAAGATCACTAAGATTGTGTTTACAAATAGTAAACATATAAATTACAAAATGTTTTGTCTTACAAGTTATTGTTTTACATAAAATAAAATTCCAAATTGTGAGCTTATAATTTTTGTTCATGACATTAAAATTTTAACTTTCTAAATCTATTGCCCATAGTCAGAAATTACTCTGCTCAAGTATATGCTTTTTGAAATGTTGCTTCAATGATTTTATTTTCAGTCATGCTGCAAGATAAAATATCCTACTTTTAGAAAAGAGTATCAGAAGTATTTGATCCTCAGATAATAGAATTTAATCAGATAGAAGCAAGATAGCTGTGATGGACAGTTATTTATTTAAGAGTAATATGATATTCAGCCTTGATAAGCAAAGTGCCCCCTTTAATATTAAAATTGACTACTGAAGTGAACTCAGGTTTAAGTTCATAAAGTAAGATAAAAGCATTTTCACATAATCCTAGGAAAGTTTTATGTTGTACACTGTGTATTAGTCCACTCTCGCACTGCTATAAAGAAATACCTGAAGCTGGGTAATTTTAAAGAAGTTTAATTGGCTTATGGTTCTACAAGCTGTACAGAAAGCATGGTGGTTACAACTTCTGGGGAGACCTCAGGAAACTTACAATCATAACAGAAGAGGAATGGGAAGCAGGCATGCCGTACATGGCAGGAGCAGGAGGAAGACAGAGGGGCATAAGTGCTACACACTTTTAAACAATCATATTTTGTGAACACAAGACTAGCATCAAGGGGGAAATCCGCCCCCATGATCCAATCATCTCCTACTCTGTCTCATCTCCAACATTGGGGATTACAATTTGATACGAGATTTGGGTGGGAACATAGATCCAAACTATATCACTCTGGAAATGTGTCATTAGATCACCTAGATACCAAAAAGTCTCTATCATAGAGTCACTTGCTTTCTTTTCTTTTTTTTTTTTTTGTTTTTTGTTTTTTGTCTTTTGAGATGGAGTCTTGCTCTGTTGCCCAGGCTAGAGTACAATGGCACAATCTCAGCTCACTGCAACCTCCGCCTCCCATTTTCAAGTGATTCTCCTGCCTCAGCCTCCTGACTAGCTGGGATTACAGGTGCCCGCCATCATACCTGGCTAATTTTTGTATTTTTAGCAGAGACAGAGTTTCACCATGATGGTCGGGTTGGTCTTGAACTCCTGACCTCAGGTGGTCCACCCACCTCAGCCTCCCAAAATGCTGGGATTACAGGCGTTTTGAGTCACCACGCCTGGCCCGACAGAGTTATTTTCATAGAATTTTAAAACCACTTCACTGAGCTCTGAGGCCTGCCATCCATTCTCATTTCTTTTTGTGTTTCTCAGTGACTCACGCAATATCTGGCTCACAGAATGTACTAAACAAACAACTGTTAACAAAAAGGTACAGAACGAACTCTGTAAAATATGTCATTCCATGGGGATGTACTTTTGTTACTAGAATATATTTATTTCCTCTTCCATGGAAAGGTGTTTCCAAGAATCAAAAGAGCATTTATAGGTTGTTAATAAAACTACTGAATACTTGCTCCCGATTAACCAATATCCAAGGCTTTGAAATCAGACATTCTGATTCCAGAGGCTGGCCCGTACCTACCACATCAAATTGCCTCCCAATATAATCAAGGCCTTCAATGCTGATGAAAATGTTTTTAAGACTGAATGATGAAAGTTTAAGATCAGATTGATAGCTGATTTTAAGACTGGGAAACAAATGTACATACATGTTATTTGCCTAAGTTCATCAAGTTTCAAAGCCATAAATTTGGTCTGAAAACTAATCCATATATTAAAAGTTATAAAAAGTGGAGAAATTGTGAACCACATACTTTTTTTAAAAAGCATTCTTACAACCCTCACTAAAGACTCTGCTATTCATAAGTTTTCTGTATCTCAACTAATTGTACTATGCTGACTGATTCCTCACCAAAGAAGTAATTGATAATTTTCATTTTCCAAGAATAGCCACAGTAACAAAGGTAGTTAAAATGAGTGGTCCTTTGCAACATTTTCCCTCCATCTCTCCAAAAATCTTGTATAGAAAGACATTTATAGGCTTGAGATGAAAGAGACACTGTAGCTCTAGCAGAGAAGCCACTCAGTGGAGGCTGAGGTGGAAGGCAGGCATCTATCATGTCTTCAAGTAGCTTCACTGTTTTGTGTGAGGTGGAGACTTTAGGTATGAAAAGTTATGAAAATCACTTTTGTAAATTCTGTGGTTTCACTCCCTCCTTATTATTGTTGTTGTTGTTGTTGTTGTTGTTATTTTGAGGTAGAGTCTCACTCTTGTGCAGGCTGGAGTGCAGTGAACTGATCTCAGCTCACTGCAACCTCCATCTCCCAGATTCAAGTGATTTTCCTGCCTCAGTCTCCCGAGCAGCTAGGGCTACATGCACATGCCACCACACATGGCTAATCTTTGTATTTTTAGTAGAGATGGGGTTTCTCCATGTTGGCCAGGCTGGTCTCGAACTCCTGACCTCAGGTGATGTACCTGCCTCATCCTCCCAAGTTGCTGGGATTATAGGCATGAGTCACCATGCCTGGCTCCCCCCCGATTATTGAAGAAATGTTAGCAGTTGAAACATGAGACTACGAACTGGAAAGATCTCCATTGAAAAATGTCATCTCTACTTTGTAAAATACAGTCAAGGTTGATTCCTCCAATAAGGCTCTCCAGTTAGATACTTTCCTCTGAAGCTCATATTTCTGGCAGGTATATAAATCAGGGTGTTAAACGTCAAGACTGTATACATTCATGGGTCAGGGTTCTTTCCTACCTCAGATGTTTTACAAGTATACTGAGCATGATGTTAAAAATCTTCTACTTATGTTCTTTTTTTTTATTATTATACTTTAAGTTCTAGGGTACATGTGCATAACGTGCAGGTTTGTTACATATGCATACTTGTGCCATGTTGCTGTGCTGCACCCATCAACTCGTCAGCACCCATCAACTCGTCATTTACATCAGGTATAACTCCCAATGCAATCCTTCCCCCCTCCCCCCTCCCCATGATAGGCCCCGATGTGTGATGTTCCACTTCCCAAGTCCAAGTGATCTCATTGTTCAGTTCCCACCTATGAGTGAGAACATGCGGTGTTTGGTTTTCTGTTCTTGTGATAGTTTGCTAAGAATGATGGTTTCCAGCTGCATCCATGTCCCTACAAAGGACACAAACTCATCCTTTTTGATGGCTGCATAGTATTCCATGGTGTATATGTGCCACATTTTCTTAATCCAGTCTGTCACTGATGGACACTTGGGTTGATTCCAAGTCTTTGCTATTCTGAATAGTGCCTCAATAAACATACGTGTGCATGTGTCTTTATAGCAGCATGATTTATAATCCTTTGGGTATATACCCAGTAATGGGATGGCTGGGTCATATGGTACATCTAGTTCTAGATCCTTGAGGAATCGCCATACTGTTTTCCATAATGGTTGAACTAGTTTACAATCCCACCAACAGTGTAAAAGTGTTCCTATTTCTCCACATCCTCTCCAGCACCCGTTGTTTCCTGACTTTTTAATGATTGCCATTCTAACTGGTGTGAGATGGTATCTCATTGTGGTTTTGATTTGCATTTCTCTGATGGCCAGTGATGATGAGCATTTTTTCATATGTCTGTTGGCTGTATGAATGTCTTCTTTTGAGAAATGTCTGTTCATATCCTTTGCCCACTTTTTGATGGGGTTGTTTGTTTTTTTCTTGTAAATTTGTTTGAGTTCTTTGTAGGTTCTGGATATTAGCCCTTTGTCAGATGAGTAGATTGCAAACATTTTCTCCCATTCTGTAGGTTGCCTGTTCACTCTGATGGTAGTTTCTTTTGCTGTGCAGAAGCTCTTTAGTTTAATGAGATCCCATTTGTCAATTTTGGCTTTTGCTGCCGTTGCTTTTGGTGTTTTAGACATGAAGTCTTTGCCCATGCCTATGTCCTGAATGGTACTACCTAGGTTTTCCTCTAGGGTTTTTATGGTATTAGGTCTAACATTTAAGTCTCTAATCCATCTTGAATTAATTTTCGTATAAGGAGTAAGGAAAGGATCCAGTTTCAGCTTTCTACTTACGGCTAGCCAATTTTCCCAGCACCATTTATTAAATAGGGAAACCTTTCCACATTTCTTGTTTCTCTCAGGTTTGTCAAAGATCAGATGGCTGTAGATGTGTGGTATTATTTCTGAGGACTCTGTTCTGTTCCATTGGTCTATATCTCTGTTTTGGTACCAGTACCATGCTATTTTGGTTACTGTAGCCTTGTAGTAAAGTTTGAAGTCAGGTAGCGTGATGCCTCCAGCTTTGTTCTTTTGACTTAGGATTGTCTTGGAGATGTGGGCTCTTTTTTGGTTCCATATGAACTTTAAAGCAGTTTTTTCCAATTCTGTGAAGAAACTCATTGGTAGCTTGATGGGGATGGCATTCAGCAGCACATCAAAAAGCTTATCCACCATGATCAAGTGGGCTTCATCCCTGGGATGCAAGGCTGGTTCAACATTCGCAAATCAATAAACATAATCCAGCATATAAACAGAACCAAAGACAAGAACCACATGATTATCTCAATAGATGCAGAAAAGGCTTTTGACAAAATTCAACAGTGCTTCATGCTAAAAACCGCTCAATAAATTCGGTATTGATGGAACGTACCTCAAAATAATAAGAGCTATTTATGATAAACCCACAGCCAATATCATACTGAATGGGCAAAAACTGGAAAAATTCCCTTTGAAAACTGGCACAAGACAGGGATGCCCTCTCTCACCACTCCTATTCAACATAGTGTTGGAAGTTCTGGCCAGGGCAATCAGGCAAGAGAAAGAAATCAAGGGTATTGAGTTAGGAAAAGAAGAAGTCAAATTGTCCCTCTTTGCAGATGACATGATTGTATATTTAGAAAACCCCATTGTCTCAGCCCAAAATCTCCTTAAGCTGATAAGCAACTTCAGCAAAGTCTCAGGATACAAAATTAATGTGCAAAAATCACAAGCATTCTTATACACCAGTAACAGACAAACAGAGAGCCAAATCAGGAATGAACTTCCATTCACAATTGCTTCAAAGAGAATAAAATACCTAGGAATCCAACTTACAAGGGATGTAAAGGACCTCTTCAAGGAGAACTACAAACCACTGCTCAGTGAAATAAAAGAGGACACAAACAAATGGAAGAACATACCATGCTCATGGATAGGAAGAATCAATATCGTGAAAATGGCCATACTGCCCAAGGTTACTTATGTTCTTTTATGTGATGTGTGGGTCATTTAATTTTTCCATCATGCTTCTTCGTCACCATTAAAACACAGCTGGTGACTTGGATAACCTCTGAGACCTGCCATTATAGTAAACTCTCTGTGGTTTTAAATAGATATTCAGCCAGAGATTCTTGAATATATTTTCCTATACCCAAGTCTCATCTACTTTAACTTTAAATCACTTTATCAGCTTGTCTCTTAGTTTCATACTATATAATAAACTATATTTTTCTCAAATGTGAGTGTTCATCAGACCCAGTATCAACCAGGGTCTCTAAGAAAAAAATAGGTTACATTTGTATATACTTGTGTCTAACTCATGCCTTAGTATTTACATTGATAAAGCTTTTTCAACTCTATGAATCTGAAGTGTAGTAAATGTAAGGCATAGTATTAACTTTGCATAGAATGATAAAGTTATTATTTGCCATGATTTAAGAGTATTCAGAGACTTTAAGATTAAATGCCATGTAGTTGGAATTACATAGTATGTAGCCTTTTCAGACTGGCTTCTTTTACTTAGTAATATGCATTTAAATTTCCTCAGTGTCTTTTCATCACTTGATAAATGCATTTCTTTTTAGCTCTGAAAAATATTCTGTTGTCTGAATATACTATCATTTATTCATCCATTCATCTACTAACAGACCTAACAGACAACCTTGTTCCTTTCCAGTTTTGGCAATTATGAATAAAGTTACTGTTAAAAGCATTTGCGTGCAGTTGTTTGTTTGAACTTATTTCAGCTTCTTTGGGTAAATGCCAAGGGGTACAACTGTAGGACTGTATGGCAAAAGCATGTTTAACTTTGTTTAAAAATAAATAAGTATGGGCCGGGTGCGGTGGCTTATGCCTGTAATCCCAGCACTTTGGGAGGCTGAGGTGGGCGGATCACAAGGTCAGGAGATTGAGACCATCCTGGCTAACACAGTGAAACCCCGTCTCTACTAAAAATACAAAAAATTAGCCTGGCGCGGTAGCGGGCGCCTGTAGTTCCAGCTACTCGGGAGGCTGAGGCAGGAGAATGGCGGGAACCCAGGAGGCGGAGCTTGCAGTGAACCGAGATCACACCACTGCACTCCAGCCTGGCTGACAGAGCAAGGCTCCGTCTCAAAAAAATAAAATAAAAAGTATCAAATTGACTTCCAGAAGTGGCTGTACCATTCTGCATTCCCACCAGCAATAAATGAGAATTCCTGTTGTTTCACATCGTCATCAGCATTTGATTGCAAATATTATAGGTTCTGGCCATTTTAATAGATGTTACAGTGTAATGTGTTGGTTGTAATTTTACTGTGTAGGATTTAAATATATTTTATTAGTAAATATATCAAAATTATTGACTATTTTTTCCCTTTTTATTTCCCTTTAACAAAAATTAAACAGCTCTTGGTCTTATTTCAAATACTTTGTACTTTCTTCCTAGAAATTATAAATTTATGATTACTCCCAGATATTCATAGTATATTTCATATCATAACTAATGTATATGGAGTTAGAACACGATCCACTATCTTGCGCGTCATCTTGTTTAAATAAGGCTTGGGATGAGATGGACAGCTTACATCACTTCTAAAATTACATGTATTATCTTTAAATATAATAGGTTACTAGAAAGTTGATGACTTTTAAATTATAGAATCTATGCCCATTTCATAGGCGTTCTCTTTTAAAACCAAAAAAAAAAATCACCTCTTTAAATCTCCCTTTGACATCTCTAAATGAAGTCAGTGACACAAGGCTGCTTTATTTATTAGTGGTGCTCCCAGGGGAAGAACTACTGGCAAGGTAACAGAACTCTTCAGATGAAGACAAACTCTATAGACAAATACACATATTCTCTGTAAATTAACTGAACAATGAGTATTGTTTTTATAAATTTAACACATACAGTATTTGAATATTTTGTAAAGAATTACATTTGTAGTCCAATAATGTTTTCATGTCTTTAAAAATTATTTTTGTTGTTTCAAAGCACAGAAAAACTTTGGATTCATGAATAAGCTGCTGAAAATGACAACAGTCTTAAATGATTGCCTTAAAATCTCAATCTTTTATTCTGAGTTCTATAAAAAAGTAGTTGATTTATCAAACCAATGCAATGTGCTAGTAATCGCCATGCTATTTAAACATTTCATGTAATACATTTAAATATGTTTGCTGTTTGTATTATCTTTTACAAAGTTAAAAGTATTTTGAATATTTTAAAATTTGCATTACATATATGCAGAATCCCTAAGGTGGTGTGGATAAATTATTTCTTTGACGTTATAAATTATAAGAGGATTCTTATTGATACACTGGATGACTGGAATTATTCTCTTTGATAACATTCTACGTCAAGTTTTATTTTGTTGATAAAGATAGACATATTGGTACATTTTCTCTAGAATGCTTATGAAGCATTGAGCTGATTATCCATTGGGTTGCCTGGGAGAGTGATTTTCCCAGGTTTCTGAATGAAGGCTTGACACTTTTAGGAGAATGATAGTTTCGTAATGAAACTTAACCCTTTAAACTCGAAGAGATAAAAAGAACAAAAGTTTAAATTACACTTTGATTTAACACAAGCTTCTAAAGAATAAAACACACACACACATATATATACACACACATATATACACACACACACATATATATACACACACACACTTTCTGGAAGATTAATATTGTCAAATTTGAGAAATTTTTAGAGTAACTGAGTTAACGGTTTTGTAATAGATTATCAACTGCTGTTCTTATGAAATTGTTTCATTGCTCAAATTTTTTCACTGAAAACATTGAAAATGCAATCTCATTCTATGAGGGATGGCTGTATAATTTTTGTAGGCAGTACCTTTTCTAGGGAAAAATTTATTTTTTCTCCTTCAAACTCTAAGATTCAAACATGGAGTAAAACTCAATATCCACAGGCATATTGGTTATATTTTATCCTATGATTTATACAGACTACTGTAACTTCTGGAGCTTTCTTAGAGGAAAAAAGAAGATGAGTGTTTTATGAGGAATGGGCATATATTGTAACCATTTTATATATTTAGTGCTCTCATACATTTCTCTACAAAAAAAAAAATACACTCTGTAATCCAAGAACAAAAAACCAAACACTGCATGTTCTCACTCATAAGTAGGAGTTGAACAATGAGAACACGTGGACACAGGGAGGGGAACATCACATACTGGGCCCTGTCAGTGGTTAGGGGACTAGGGGAGGGATAGCATTAGGAGAAATACCTAATGTAGGTGGTAAGTTGATGGGTGCAGTAAACCACCATGGCATGTGTATACCTACGTAACAAACCTGCACGTTCTGCACATGTATCCCAGAACTTAAAGCATAATAAAAAAATTAAAAGTACACTTTGTTATTCCTTTTAACATTATCTTAATCTAAATAATAGATTTGCATGGTATGAAAGGTCAAATAGCTCTATGAGGAATATGGAAAAGTGTAGCCCCAAGCACCAGTAGGGAAAAAAAATATTTTTTCTTCAATCCTCCTAGGTTCTTAGTTGGAATAGATCCTTGTGACAAAAGACAGGTTAACAAAGGAAAAACAAGGATAAGTTTATTAACATATATATTATATTCATACATGGGAAATAACCAGGGATTTAGTAGTTTTCAAAAACAGTGGCTTTGAATTTTAGCTTAATGTCAACAGGGAACAGAAAATTTTTAGGGATGTACAAGGTGGCAAATTTTGGAAAGGCAAAGAAATGGCAGACAAAGGCTAGTTAGTAACTTTGTTAGAGTAGATGCTCTGGTACCATCTCTAGGCCAGTAAAGGTCCAATGCTGTATTCAGTGGTTAACTGCTGTCTTCCTTAGTAGAAGGGTAGGCAGGATACCTTCTGTGTTTGTAAATCTATGTCTTGCTTTTAGGCAAATACAGGAGAGACAGGGAGCTTTCCTGAATTTGCTTCTTCTAAACTGCCTTCAGCTCAACAATCCTGCATAGTTACAGGTGGCATATTCTGGTCTCTCCTATCCCACTCTTTTCAATTCCGATTGCTATGCTCCTAACATATTTAGGTCCACAAATACAACTAACATCCTTATTCTGCTATTTTTATTTCCAGTTTTAGTTGTTAATTAGATGATGTTACTTAATCAAGGTGATGAGGAAATATTATTTCAAAGTATTATTCCAAAATCTTATTCCAAAATAAGGTAATAACCAACATAAAGACTAACCTCTCACAGCAGAATGCAGAAAAAAAATGACAAAATCTTCCCATAGCTCTTGTAGTCTAGACTCAGAGCTGTTGAGAGGTCATCTCTGACCATGCAGCCTGCAATCAGTGGAGGAAAGGGATGAAGATTCTACCTGCCTGCATGGGAGTGCTGTAAAATCTCAAGGCACAGGACAAACATGAATGACAAAATTAAGAAATAAGAACACTAGAGATTGTAGCTTTAAACACTCTGAAGATTGGAGGCAGCCATTCGTTAAAAATCAAAAGGCTTATCCAGAAATGCCTTGAGACAGTTAAAATGGTTTATATTTTACGGTAAACCAAATGCCAGTCCAATATGCAAAAAAAAATAAAAGCCTAAGGAAATAACTAAAATGTGTGGCGCTTTTCATGATAAAGGAAAAAGAAAAAAGGGAATAGTCTATTATTACTGCAAAAAAAAAAAAAAAAAAAGTTCTGCTTAGTCAACGCCAAATTTAGCTCTCACCTAACAAAATTTAACATAAAATCTCTTGCCGTCTGATTACCCTCCAAACTGTATTTTATTCACTAATAACTTACAAGCAAAGACTAATGAGATGACGTTATCCATACTGCTTAATCAGTGTTTCTGGATTGAAACTAATGCATATATTTGTGATCGTGGAGAAATAAAATCTATTCTGTTGAATTTGAAAATGATAGGTGGGTCAGGAGTTCCCCAAGATGATTGGGAGTGATTTTAAATCATGCCATTTCGTGCTTGGAAGATCACTGATGCCAAGAAATAACACTTTGGAATAGTCTTATGCACAGACTTGGGGTTTTGATAAGATCTAGTCAAATTTTGTCAATTTTTTGTCAATATCTGGTCAATATTTTGAGAGCAATGTGCAAGTAGATAGTTTTTAAGGACTTAAATCAGATCCTCTAGCCTGTCTTCAAATATACTGGGCTCTGGAAACAAAAGCCTTACTTTCGTACAACAAAAGTTTTTACTCATATTCTATAAGAAAAAAAAGATATCTAACAGACTTCTGCTTATGACAGCCAAATTGCAATTAACAATATACTTATTAAACTTATACAACTGAATAACATATGAAGCATGTTTTTGAAGACAAGGAAGAACTTCTATGGCAATGAGGATCTGGTGAAGGGCAAAGACAATCTGGAAAAAGAAATTCCAGAGTGGTAAACTCAAAAGTTGATTGAAAGGTTGAGAAGCTGATGAGAAATTTCAACTATGTCATGAGGCTGGAGGGACAAAACTTGTATTTCGAAGCCTTCCAAAGAGAAAGGACGTTAGTAAAAACTCCAGGATATCATTAAGCACCAGTGAAGTACTGGACCATATCGCAGGAATAAAGGTTAACTAAAAATAAGCCAATCTTCATGAAGCCCAGAAATAGCTATGAATTAATTACACCCCAGAGGTGATTAGGGTAGTTTGCCTATATGCAAAATAGTACTAGAAGCAAAAGTAAACCCCCTCTGGAGCATAACAATATTAATAGCCTCAAATTATATATAGAATATTTCATACCTATATTCAACAGAACATAAGCATAGCAAGAGATTTAAGCCAAAGATTAAAAAGACAAATATCAAAATTAGACACAAACGCATTGAAGTTATATGACATAAACTTTAATTTTCAATTTAGCTTTGACTAATATGTTTCACATATTGGAAGACAAGCTATATATTTCAGCAGACAACTGGAATATATAGTTTATATATCTATACTCATATTTATACATCTATTAATTAAAAAGAAAAAACTACATGTAAAAATGCAGTAGGAGAAATAAATATGTCAATAGATTAGTTTCACAGGTTAGACTTTGTTGAAAAGAATTTCAATATAAGTCACAAAAATATAAGGACAGAAGAACACCAAGAATAAAAGGTGGTAGAAAATCCTACTTATGTGCAACAACAATCATAGAAGTAGAGAAGAGACTTAAAGGAGCAGAACAATTCATAAAATGATATAGGCACCACCTGGAATATTCAAGAAACCCAAGTAATGTAATCAAAGAAAACCATGCATCATACTAAAACTGCCAAATACCAAAGACAAAGAGACACATATTTAAAAGTCAAAGCAACTTTCAGATTACCTTCAGAGTATAACAATACAACAAATAGCTGAGTGCTTTAAAAAAGTAACGGAAGCCATAAGATAATTGAGTAATACGTTTAGAGTGTGTTTCTATACAGTATTTCCATATCCAGTGAAAATCTTTCAAATATGAAATTAACTCCAAGAAGACAGGAAAAAAAAATCACTTACCATCCTACTATATTTTTAGTGAATTGGACCAAAATACAAATAGCTTATTTGGTACATCAAACTCCCTACCTATTAAGTCTGTTTCTTATGGAGGATTCAAGTTCAACCAATTTTCTCTATCGAGTTTCAACTTCATGGTCCAATACTTTTCCTCAGCATTACCAATTAAAAATTAAGGAAACTGAAGGTTATTGAGTATTCCAGGCTTAGGTGATCCAATATTATAAAGTAAATCCAAATAGTGCTGGAATACCTCGGTCTACTGTGACATCTCGAAAGGTGAGGATATGATATCTATAGCTTTACTTGTAAAGTGAAGTTACTTCAACTTAACTTCATATTAGCAATGATATGCAGGATATGTAAAATATGAAAATAAACCCACTATATATTCAACAGTTTATTCCACTGTTGAGTTAAACTTGAGTTAAGCAATCTTCTTAATGGTAATTTCCAATAATGCTGGGTAACCTTTGTGTTTTCTTTTTCTTTGCTGTAACTTAGTAATAAATTCTCTTTAATTTTATTACAGTTTGGAAGTCATTTTTCTATCCTTCTACCCTAAGCCAAGTAAGGGAAACAAAATCTAGAAAAAATCTACCTTTGATTTTGCCTGCTTTATAACTGTATCACTATAAGCTAGACTTTGTCAGGCTGCCTGAAAATAGGGCATTATAATGTCTATACTTTAGATTATTTTATCTTCCCTTCTAGAGACCAATTGAGAATGTACCATTTCTATTTCAAATTATTGAGATATTGCTGACTTTTCAATCACTCCCTAACATGAAACATATAATCTCTTCCAACTGTTCTGAAGTGCTTTTGCCAACCACAAAACTGCCAAGGAGGCTCAAGTGCTGGTTTTAATTAACATACTTTATTGAAGTCTTTCAAAGCATTCAACTTTCCTGTGGTTATTTGGCATAGATCCCTTGTTGCTTCAAATAAATTTCTCATCTCAGAACTCTTCAGTTTCTGAACAGGTCCTACAATTCAAATTCAGTGATACATAATACCAAACTATAATTCATTTTCCCTTTGCAGTAATGGATTTCCCTGCTAAACTTCTGCTCTTTTAACTTTTATTTTACGTTTGGGGGGGGATACATATGAAAGTTTTCATATAGGTAAATTTGTGGTTGTACAGATTATTTCATCACCCAGGTATTAAGTCTAGAACCCAATAGTTATTTTTCCTGATCCTCTCCTTCTTCCCAACCTCCACCTTCAAGTAGAACCCAGGGTCTGTTGTTTCGTTCATATTCATGAGTTCTCATCATTTAGCTCTCACTTATAAGTAAGAACACGCGGCATTTGGTTTTCTGTTCCCACGTTAGTTTACTAAGGATAATAGCCTTCATCTCCATCCATGTTCCCACAAAAGACATGATTTCGTTCTTTTTCATGACTGCAGAGTATTCCATGGTGTTTATATAGCACATTTTCTTTATCCCGCCTATCACTGATAAACATCTAGGTTGATTTCATGTCTTTGGTATTGTGAAGAGTGCTGCAATGAACATTCACGTGCATGTGTCTTTATGCTAGAATGATTCATATTCCTCTAGCTATATACCCAGTAATAAGATTGATGGGTCAAATGGTTAAACTGTTGCTTTTAAAGAAGAAATATAAAATTAACACATATTATGAATGTGGATAAAATACAATGTTTGAAATAGTTTCTTTTACAGAAATATGGTACCATTCATTACTAAAATTTTAATTAAGTGTGTTGCTGTAAGGTTTAACTTGAATGATGTGCCTCAGGATGATGTATCTCAGGAGGTAAATGGGGAGGAAAATTAAGCTTAATCATATAAGGGGGCCTAATGAGAAAACATTGAAGGAAGTTAAATAAAAATATGGTATAATCATAAACTAGACTTTGTGACAATAGAATTGTTATGTTTCAATACAAACTCTCCAGTGATTTAAGATTCATAATTAGGCACTTTTACTGGAAAAAAAATAGGGTAGCACTACATGAGAGGGTACCACTACATGAGAGAGTGGCTGAAAAGTCGGTTAGGGAACTCATTGCTGTTATTGCTCTCTAAGTTCATGCAAAGACGTTTCTTCAGTGTTTAAGGATTGGCCTGGATGATGAATAAAGTAAATGGAGTTGTATCCATGACTATTTAGGGGAGGCGAATGTCTAGAATAACAATAGTTCCTGTTGAATGATCACTTATTGGGAGCCAAACAGTGTCCTGAATGTTTTGCATGTATCATAGCATTTAATGCTCACAATAAATTTATGTGTTAGGATCTACTAATTTCCCCAAGAATGGTAAGGGCGTCGAGGCACAGGGGAACTGGGAATCATAACCGAGGCAACCTCTTTATTAGAATAGTAGCTAAATTAAATATTCTTATGTAGTCTGAAACAATTACTAGAATAATCAATAATACTGTATTACCGTATTCACAGTATTACTATGAAACCCATTTTTGTATAACCTAAAATCAGCATACAAAACAGAACATCTAGCATTTTTCTTTGTGTAGGCTTCAAGAGTTTTACCAGGAGACTGGGGAAGGGCAGGCAAATGTGTGTTTTTCCAGAAGCACACATCAGGACATCATCCCCACACCTCCATCCATTGATTCCAGAGCCCTTTTATAAACAAATCTCTAGAAATAAATAGAATAAATATTTCCAGGGGAAAAATGTTTAAAGAATGCTTATCTAATGTATGCTATTGACAAGGATTCTCTTGTTATAGATTAGAATGTCAGATTGGATTTCAGCAGGAAATAGAAGACACAGTCAATTGCAATTAAGATAATTTAATGGAGAGTGTGAGAGTTTAAAGTAACCAACCAGAGACGTTGCAGAACCCAGGGACTGTCAATGGCAGGAAGCTACTACCACCAAGCCTCTATGGCAAAGGGAAGAGCGTCAGGGGGAGATGTGTGCTGTGGAAGAGATGTTTAACAGAACTGAGAGTTGAGAGAGGAGGCAGCTACTACCAGAACCATGGCTTCTGTGGCCACTCACTGCCAGAAGTGGGGGAGGAGTTTGGTGAAGAAATACCCTGACCACTCTGTTCACCACTCATCAACCTACTGGTACTTTTCTTTTTTGACTATAATAAATTCAATCTGAAGCTGAAAAGTAAGAAACTCCAGGCAAAGTGGTCCGCAGCCCACTCCTTAGAATACAGAAAAAAGCCAGAGAATAACAGAAAATAGGTCTATGGGGAAGGGAGAAGTTATAAATGGAGATTAAAAAATATTCTCCACACATTTTCAACTCAGCATCCATTCTTGCCCAACAGAAAGGAAAGCACAAAGCCCAACTGTCACCAAATCTTCACAGAATGGTGTAAACTCATATTCTCCATAGGTCCAAAATAACAACATTGGCTATATAAGGTTTTAAAATGAAAAAAAAAAAAAATCATTTGATATAAGACATAACCACAGTAGTTCCTAACTCTTTGGCTAATCACAAGAGATAGGGACTATAGTAGTTATGTCTTATATCAAACGATAAATAATGTTAATTATAAGTTATTAATATTGGTATTATATTATTAATATTCTGAGTAATTAATATTAATTACTAATAATTAATATTAATCAAAATCAATAATCATAGCTGTCTTCTTCCTTTATCTAATTCCACATTCCCTTTACCTTGCTCAGTCCCTTAGTATGTTGAGATATTTCATACTTGTTGGGGCAACTAAAAAATGTATTCTTATAGAATCCATGCCCATGTTGATCCTGACCTTACTGAACTGTTCTAGTTTCTCACTGACATCATTATATTAGGTCGGTGCAAAAGTAATTGTGGTTTTTACAATTACTTTTGCACCAACCTAATACAATATACAAGTACAAAGAAATTCCTTAGGAAGCCTCCAGGTCTAAGCCTAGTCCTTCTCCACTTTGCCTAGCAGTAACCCAATTTTCTCTTGGTAATTTTGATAAAACACCACAGTTTACAAGTTGATCCTTTCATTTGCTTTGTCAGTTCAGTGAAAGGGAAGTCCCAAACGACAAGCTGGTAGCCTCATCTTCCAGTTTAATGGAACCATGACCTTGGCACAGATGCATCTGTCTTGGGTGCTAGAGCTGTCAGTCCAACTGACCTCGAGTTTGTATAGACAGGAAGAAAACCATGTGAAGGAACTGTTAGGTATTAGAGTAAAAGGGCACTCCTCATTCCATCCACTGATATAATGACCATGGGGAACAACACAATATATGGCCTACTACTTTAAGGCATATGCCCACGGTGTATACAAAAGGACATAAATTTTCTGGGGTTTTTATTTCCCCTCTCTCAGACGGCACTGCAACTGAGGAATCAGTTGGCCAGACCAGCTGATTTTGAGGGATGGGCACATACAAAATCAGCAAATTCTGTGGCATGATTCTTTGTACTCTTTGTTAGTGTTAAAATGAATTCCTGGACAAGAGGCAGTGTTGTGTTGCCTAAGTAGAAAGGAATAAGGTATTCCATATGTGTATCAATAGTGGCACTGGCAGAAGTGTCATAGGAAGGAACAGTTAGTCTGTATCCAGAAAAACTTTTATTTCTATGGAAACAAACCTCTGCTCGCTTGATAAAGGAAGACATTCAGTGTAATCAATCTGAAATTGTATTGCTGGTTAGTCCACTGGAAAAATGGTATATTGACTCAGCATTCACGTTTCCTTTCAGTGTCTGGGCACAAAGCAGCTCAGTTTTGGTGAGGCAAAGTGCATGTTGTTGAGCTCACGCATAGTTTTTGTTCTTGCCAACAGAGCCACACGGTACAGAGGCACATTCAGCAAGAGCCAGGAATCTGAAAACATGTGTAGTGAAAGCCATAGAACAGGTTTTCATGTTTAGTTGATTACCGAGATCCTCCTCTATAGTGGATGGTCTTTAGGACACAAGCATCTCTGCACTTCGTGCTTTTTAAAATAGGCCAATTCACATGAACCTATCACCACTCCTAACCCCACATCCCAGACTTTCCTAGCAGCAATATTCCAATCTTGTCCTTTCTAAGTCATTGACCCATTAGTCATTCCTCAGAAGTTAGGGTAGAATCATACCTTTCCAAGTAAAGAAACTAAAATGTACTGCCAATTAGAAAGATTTTCCTTCCATCCATCAGGACTATCCCTGTGTGGATCTATAATGCAGCAGCTGACTACTTATAGTTGTTGACTGCCGCACAACATGCAGACTCGTTAAACCAGGCCTCTCTGTATTCTTCTTGTCTGAGTTGGTTAATTGGATCCTCTTCTGTTATTAGAAACCTTATCAAGTTTCCATAACTGAGAGTTAGAAGTGATAGTGAAGCAATAGAAGGGGTGCAATGGGTGAGTTCCATGTGTTATGCAATTTACTTGTGTCTTCCAAACCTACTGAGGCCTGGTTTTGCACATATGATTTCCATTAATAATGACATACTGCTGTATGCAAATAGCCTTATTATTTGATAGATCAAAAAATATTGCATGAGCAGCTGAGGTTGCCAGATGACTTGATGTTTTGTGATTAGGAATCCAGTAGTGAGCTAGGAGCATTTTTTCAATAGATAATAGTGAGAGGCAGGACAGATCATCAGTTATACATCAATATCTTAGGGATCTCCACTGTGATTCTATCCAGGGGCTACATATGCCTGCACTGTCTGCCATAGACACTTCAAATACTGCTGGATGCTCAACAATAGGTCCAGATGTCAAGGCAGCTTGCAGTAGATCATGGACTTTATGTTAAATCCTCTCTTGATCTGGATTTCATGCCAAACTTGTAGCCTTATAAGTGATCCAATAAATGTGTAAGAACAGCCCACTCAATCTGTTGTATATTGTCTTCAATATCCAAATAGTTACACCAAACGTGTTGCCTCTTTTTCTTCATGGTAGGCCATGGAGGCGACAGCTAATGTTTCTGACATTAGAGGATGTATCCCACATATCTTAGAAAACTGGACTACTGGAAACCTTAGAATGAGAAAGCTTTCCATTTCTTAGGGTTTAATCTCCTACCCTCTGACACAGCTATGTCTTCTTGAAACATCCAGGGTACTTGTTCCTTCTTGGTCATCAGATCCAATGAGCAAAAGTATCATTAATGTAATAGATCTGCTGTAATGTTCTGTGGGACTTACAATTTCTGAGGACACTCAAGATGATTATATGTCAGAGAGCAATTTATAGCCTTAAAACAAGACATTGAAGATGTACTCTTGAATACTCATTGAAGTGAACATCTACATGTGGAAGAGAGATATACACTCTTCCCTATCTTCTCAGGAAAACACACACACACACACACACACACACACAGAGACAGAGAGAGAGAGAGAAAGAGACAGACAGAAAGAGAGAGAGAGAGAGAGAGTGAGAGAGAGAGAGAGAGAGAGAGAGAGAGAGAGAGAGAGAGAGAGTCAACATCTGTGTACTATCTGCTACCAGGGGATGTGGCTTATTTTATTTAGTAAAGAGACCACATAGGCATGAAAACCAGTTAAATTTTGCAACAACCCACAGTAACTTCTAAGATCTATTTGATTTTTGTACCAGTCAAATAGAAGAGTTAAACAGGGATATGGTATGAACCGTTTTCTCTGCATCACTATAGTGTCTGGTGGTGACTATAATTTCTATATAGAATTAACCTCTGCTCTTGGATTACTTTTTGACTGGGGATGACACGTCCACACACACCCACTTAGCTCTTCCTTTCAAAACAGTCTTCGCTCTCTGGGTCAGAGAACCACTCTGTGGATTTAACCAATATAACCAGGTATTTTTATTTAAACTATACGTTTAGGAACTGGGGAACAATCATAATTTTTAATTCAAACTATGGAACAGACTACGCCATAACTTCATTTTTCACTAGACCTCCATACCCTCACTCCCTCTAAATCTGACCCAAGGACAATGGTAGAACTGTGGTTCTCCAGGATTTAGTGTCAATTTAGAATGAGTTTCTAATAACATCTGGAATATTGAGGTATTCTCCTTGATTCGGAACACATTTATCCCAGTATATGACAGTAAGGTTCTTGGGAAAGATTTAGAGGAAAATATATAAAATACACTGCAATATGACAAGTTTCTTCTAATTATAAATAGAAGTTTCTTCTTCATAAGAACCTAAATTCTCCCGTAGTAAAGGGAAAACAGGTCTGTAAAGGGACCTAGGTCTATGAACCAGGTAAATATCCATGAATATCCATGATACTGACAATATTTAGGTTTCTGACCTCTGGACAAAGAATTTTTTTAATCATATGGTTCAAGCAACTGTTCTGCAGGATACCTGTTCATTATGGATAGAACCCTGTGATCAACTGGTTTGGACAACAGATCCCTCAAAATCATCATTTCAAATTGCTCCCATGCTTATTAGGGGATTACAACCCATATTACCATGATAATTACAACGCTTCTATCTTGAAAGGTTAAACATTGCTGTTCCAGATTTCAATATTTTCATTGAAATCAGGAGCCTAATTTCCAGGCAACAACTCCCAGGGCCTTTCTGGGATGCTACTACTCCCTTCAACAATGTATTTTTAAATTACTGGGAAAAAGGAATCTTCTCAAAAAGGGTTCTCTTGAATGCTACAATTAACATATAACTACAAATAAGTTGCACACAGTAGATGAATTCAAATATTTCTGTATTTCAAGACTTTAGAGACTCTTCTTCTAGAGTATAGCATGGGAGTTCCAACATATCAACCTTATTGTGAGTACAAGTGGTGAGTCCAGGCTTCTATTAATCAGCCTTAAATATATTGCCAAATATACAGTCAAACATATTAGTTCAAGTACCTGGGGCAAAGTTTATTTTCAGAGTCTAATATTGCTTTAGGCAATATTAATTTTCAGAGTGTTAATATTACTCTCTAGGTACTCAAACCAATATATTTACGACAAATTCTGATTAAGTGCATCTAAATTGATAAATTCTTCAAGACCAAGTTTTATATTTAGCTCTCTTTGATATAAAATCATCAGAATACGTTTTAAAACATGCTTTTTGGCCACGAGGTGATCAATTTTGGCAAGATTTTTCATTTTCGTTGGCCTGTGTCCTTTCTTTTCTAAAAATAAGTATTGTAATTCTTTCTCTGATCCATGGACAATAACTAGAAAAACTAAATAAAACAATAACTGGTAGAACCATTAGATTCTTTCTCATAATCACATTGATTTAAGTGACACGAGGTGGTTCAGCAGCAAAATTAACAATCAGTTAATCTTGCAGATGATTTTAACTGCTCACCTGTTATCTTACTCTGAGAGGATACCCTTCACTGATCCATTTGACTTAACATTCCATTCCTTCTGCTATAAACTCATACCTTAATCACAGCTTAACATTTTGTTTCTAGTTGAGCGTAGCTCATAATTTCATTGCTTTGTACAACTGTTCTAATACTTACTGTTTTTCTTTAAATTTACCTTGACTTTTTACAGATAAACATGCTCTGACCTTACCCTAACCATTCAAGTCTCTGAATCATCATTGTTTGTTAGCTGTGTTTTTTCTAATAAATAAAAACAAAAATAAACACATAACTACTTTTGAAATAATCCATTTTCACTTAAAATTCTATTATTCACACATAAGTGAGAATAAACTATCTACTTTTACATACCTTATATAGAAAAACCAGACAAATACGAAACAAGCAAAAAAAGTCACCCAAAAAAGAGCATGTACTAAAAGATTGCATCTTCATTATAAGAAATCATACATAGAACAAAAATACGAAATTAATCCAGGTGTTTAGAAGATGGGTTAGTGACTTTCGTTGGTTGGGAGAAACTTCTATTAGGAGGGAGAATTAAGGCTAATCTCTTTCTTAATCTGGGTGATGGTCCGTCCCACAGTGCATTTAGTTTATGAAAAATCATCAAATTATGCACTCTGTATTCTATGGATTTCCAATGCTTTTTACTTTGCTTCTAAGGTTACTGATTTTTCTCTATTATTCCACATTTAAAATGTGAGTGTTCTACCTTGTTGCCCGAGGCATTGTCCCTTTATATTATCCAATATTATGTGAAATATCTATCACCCCAAGTTTCATAGCATGCTACGGGCCATAAAGCAAGAGTGCCTGTGCTTTCAATATAGGGCTTTTAATGTTTTACAAAGATTTTAGAGAAAGGAGTTTTGCAATTTCTTTTATTTGGACCTTTTAACTTTCATCTCTTTCTAAGACTCTTTTGTAAGATCTTAGCTAAAACATAACACTGAACTCAATTCCTCTTTTTTTTCACTCTGAGTCTAGGTTACTGGGACCATGTAGGTGTTATCTTGACACTTTTCGCACTTTCTCTCTGAACTTTTCCTTAGAACTATCATTCCCTTACCTCGCTGACTTCCATGCTTATCTAAACACAAAGGCAAAAAAGAATTACATTCCAAAATGAGTGCTTCCACTACTTCCACTACATCTGAATTCTGGGTGAGTTTGATGAACATATTACCTATACCCCAGCTCTACAAGTCTGTGAACTATCATTAATATAGTTAATAGATTACTTATCGAATATGACTTACTTGACGAAAACTTTGCTGACCCTTTACATCTTTTGTCAAGCCAAGTAAGCTCTTTGCAAGTATTTGGAACATAATTATTCAAGTGTTGTCACTTGAGTAATTAATTTTAAAGGATTCTTCAAAAAGCTGCAATGCTGGCAATTTTGTATGCACTGATGTTTATTTTTACATACCATTTAAGTAAATTGTGCAAATCAGATTAGTCATGTTAATGTGTGTGTGTGTGTGTGTGTGTGTGTGTGTATTGTGTGGCAATTTTGTATGCATTGCTGTTTATTTTTATGTACCATTTAAGTAAATTATGCAAACCTGATTAGTCATGTTAGTGTATGTAAGTGTTTGTGTTTGTGTGTATTAACACAGCTCAGGAATTTATAATAATAAATTTAATCATGATGAGAGGGCCACAATGATTACTAGAATTAAATCATGATGCTAATTTGTATCCTATGGATCTTAGTGATGTTTAAATTATTTTATTATGAATAAAACTATAAGGAAAAGAGTATGTTTTGAAAATGGAGTTCACAACTACTTTAGAAAGCTTAAAAAATCTTAGTATGCCTCAGAGCATCCCAACCAAATTGAATCAACTACATGATTCACCTGTTTATACAATAGAAAATAGTAAAAATTGAATTAAAAATAGTTAAGCACATTGAAAATTACAAAATATGAAATAAAGACGTAACTGAAACTATATTAATAATGAGAAGACAGTCTATGTTCATTGATTAAAGACATTAATAAAATGCCCATGCTACCCAAAGTGACCTACAAATTTAATGTTATACCCACAAAAATTCCAATGACACTTTTTCTGGAAATAGAAAAAAAAAACATAATATGAATATGGAACTACAAAAGACTCTGAACAGCCAAAGCTACCTTGAGAAAGAATGAAGTTGAAAATAACAAACTTCCTGATTTCAAATATATTATAAATATAAACTAATAAAAACAGTATGGTGCTGGCATAAAGACAGACATATAGACGAAAGGAGCCCAATAAAAAGCCCAGAAATAAACCCAAGCAGTCAGCTGGTCTTCAATGGGGGTGCCAAGAATTCAAAAAGGAGGAAAGACATTCTCTTCAACAAATGCTGTTAGAAAACCATATATCTATGTGCACGTGACTTATAGTTTTATACACAAAAAATTAAGTAAAAGTAGATTAAAGAGTTAAATTTATAACTTCAAACTCTAACACTCCTAAAGGAAAATATAAAAGAAAACCTTGTTGACATTGCTCTTAGTCATGATTTCTTGGTTATGATTCAAAAAGTATAAGCAACAAAAGCAAAACAGACAGGTGGGATAATATCAAACTCAAAAAAAACTTCTGCTCAGCAAATGAAAAACTCCACTGAATAAAAAAGTAACCTACACAATAGGACAAAGTATTTGCAAGCCATATACGTGACAAGAGGTTAACACTGAAAATGCGTAAAAAACTCTTACAACTCAATAGTGAAACAAGCAAATTAAACAATCAAAAATTAGCAAAACACTTAAAAAGACATTTCTCCAAAGAAGATACACAAATGGTCAAGACGTATATGAAAGATGCTCTGTGTCACTAATCACCAGGGAAATGTAAATCAAAGTCACAGTGATGTATCACCTCATACTAATTAGGATGGCTATTACCAAAAACACAAAAGATTATAAATGTTGGAGAGGGCCTGTAGAAACATTAACACTGTTGGTAGGAGGGGTGTAAAATGGTGCAGTCACTATGAAGAGCAACACAAAATTTCCTCAAAAATTTAAACATGGAAATTCCATATGATCCAACAATCCTACTTCTGGGTATACGCCCAAAATAACTGAAACCAGGATCATGAAAAGATAGTGCCCTGCCATCACTTTGCACAAGAGAAGAATTATGCATACAACACAAATGTCCATTGACAGATTAATAAAGGTGGTGCAAATTTACAATGAAATATTACTGAGCCTTAAAAAGATGTAAATCCTTCCATTTTTAACAACATGGATGAGCTCTGAAGATGTTGTTCGAAGTGAAATAAGCCAGTCACAAAAAGGCAAATACAGCATATTTCACTTGTACAGGGACCCAAAAAACTCAAACTCAAAGCATAGACTAGAATGGTGGACCAGGGGAAGGAGGAAATGTGGAGTTGTTCAATTTGTATAAAATTTCAGATACACAAGATGCATTAGTTCTAGATATTTGCTGTATAGCATAGTGCCTGTATAGTATAGTTAGCAATACTGAACTACATTCTTAAAAATTTGTTGGGAGAGTAGGTTTCATGTTAAATATTTTACTGAATACCAAAAACCAGAGGATCACAGTAATCTTGTAAAGTAATGGATATGTTTAGCACCTGGATATTGTAGTCATGGTTTTATGAGTGTATGTATGTGTCCAAATTCAGAAAATTTCATAAATTCAATGTGCGGAGTTTACCGCAAATCAATTGTACCTCAATAAAACTGATTTTACAAAAGGATTTGATTCAATGACTTGGTGTTGATGAGCCTAGCATCCTGATAGATATGAAGTTAACATTAATTGATAATACATATAATACTTTTACTAAAAATCTTCCAGATACTTCTCTAGTTGAGGTCAATTGAACTGTGGTTTTTTTTTTTTTAATGTAAGATTAGTGTTGATACTCAAATTATAAGTATAATTTGATGCTATTTTTAAGCAAATGCTTGACTTTGTTCATGTAAGGAATTTGGTAGAACTGAACTATTAATTTTGTGACATTTTCTACATGTAGTTGTTGTGTTTCCAATGATATTTTTGGACACTAGAATGTGAAGTCCTTGAGGAGAGGATCCCTCCTTCCACTTTGTGACATCGAGCCCAGATAATTGTAAATGAACAATAAGTATTTAATGGTTGGCCTCTAGTGTGTGGGAATCTGTAATGCTTGCTGAAGTCTAATGAGGACCTGATAAGACAGTATGCAGAAGAGATTGGCGACTTATCTAGGACAACTTGCTTGCTTAACCTTTACCCAAATTTTCAAGTTTTCTGCATGACGGGGGTTCAGTGTATAGCTTTTTGGCAAAGTGATATACATCAAAAATTTAAATTGAGAAAGACTCAACCTTTTCCTTTTAAAGGAAAGAGCTGACAATTTTGCGATTCATAAGTATTTCATCTGTCACTGGCCTCCTAGTGTCTTGTTAATGATTTTTCCCCTTTAGATGACAAATCCAACTGATTAACTGTCCTAATTGCTACTGTGCACATCCTTCCTTAGCAGGAGTCTGAGTGATTTGGAAGATATTTGTTAACTCAAAATTTGGTTAAGACTTTAACATGCAGACAGAAATTTTAAAATAAATATATTCATAACACTTAATAGACTTTGTGGTTTTGTTAAAGGGACAAAGTAAATTTGTAAGTGTTCTGATTTATTTGAGTAGTAAAAATATGTTAAACCTTAGGAAAAGTGTCTATAATATGATATGACAAATTTAACATAAATATTTTGAAGAAGAGTTGTAGACATAATTGAAAGATTTATTACTCTAAAGAAAAATTACTTTTGACTCATTTTTAAAAATTAATCCTCTTAAGGGATTTAAATTATATGTTTCACGTTCCTAATATGTATCAATTTATACAACATAACTTCCAAAAATTGCATTGATTAAAGAGGGCATACATAAAAAATAACAAATATTACAGAAAAATGTTTTGCTTCATCTCCTCCTGTTTTAAAATCAAAGCAAAATTTTTCTTTGTCTCCTCCTGTTTTAAACTCAGAATACTTCTATTTTACTATCACTTCCTGTTAATGAAAAAATCTAATATATAATTTTTTCGGGGTAATTTTAGCAATTATAGTAACCTACATATTTATTTTTAAATGACATTCAGTGAATACACACACTAAAACAAAGAGATAGATTTAGTTCTAATCAATAGTGAAAATTATCTAATCTTAAATACGTTTTTCAATTCTGTGATTCTAATGTATTCATTTTTAAGAGGTCTGCTGTTTGGAAACAGAGACCTCTAAGAGGTAAATAACAAAAGTAGGAAGCTCAATTAAATGACAATTGTAATAATTAATGTGAATGATGATCCATGGATCAGACAATACTCATCTATATAGCCAACAGAATTTACTGATGGATGACATTAGAATATAAGAGAAAGGAAAGGATCAAGGCTTAGTACACGATTTTTTTTTTCCAAAGCAATTCTTAGAATTTCATTTAGTGAGATGGAGAAGACTACCAGCTATTCAGGTTGAGGAGAGATGGAACCAAGATTTTAGATTAGGTCATAATAACTTTGGGGTGCTTATGATACATTTGACCTAAGATTATGAATAGGCACTAGAGTACACAAGTCTGCATTTTTTTTTTAAAAAAAGAGGTCTTAAATGGAAATAAAAATCCATGAGCATATACATTGTATTTAAAACTATGAGGGTGAACCAGATCACTTAGGTATGAACATGTTTGGTCAAGTGCAAAGGATTATAAAGCCTGACTTCAAACTTTAGTCATGGGGAAGATGAGATACAATAAAAAAGAGAAAATAACTGCGTCAAATGCTGCTAATATATCAAGATGATAAATGAGAATTGTGGCTTTTTAATAAAATAGCCACAATTACATGTACTTGTAAGTTCAAGATTGCACAGTGTCTATGAGTCAACACAGAACCTCCCTTAGATTTACCAACTGTTCCTCATGGTGAGTACTGTTGCATTCGACCAAAGGGCTATGAATAGTTTTTGCTGGAAATAATAGAGATGTATGTAAAATTTTACCATCCTTTAGTGTCAAACACTGAAGGAAATGATAGAGATATTGATCACACTAAATATCATCGACAAGGAGTGAATATAATATTTAATTGGATTTATTTTAATCTTCTAAAAACAACCCTATGAATTTCATTCAAACTTTAAAAGATAACAAGTGGGAGAATTTCTGCTTATGGGAAGATGGAGCAGAGATATTTTCGTTATTACAACCATTAAGTAACCTGGATATTTTCCATCAAACAAGCATAAGAAGACCCAGAAAGTTGGAGAGAAAACATGTGTGCTAGTACACTCCACGCTTGAGGAACAACAATTGGTGAGTTCTCTGGATTTTCATTCTGCCTCTTCTATCCAGAATGGATACTAGAGAAGATGGCAACCCTTAAGTTCCCATGGGAGCAGAAAAAAGAACACTAAAAAAGCCTCCTTTCTTTATTTAGCCAAAGGACTAGGACTAGGGCAACCTAGAAAGACTAAAAAGACAGAACACTTTTATACAATAATCACCCTATTCCAGCATAACACTTCAGGAAAAAAAAAAAAAAAATCCTCATCCTGAAAAAGGAAAGTTTGAATGAAAACAATAGACTTTCACCTTTTCCAGGGAGCACTGAGACACACTCAAGTCTTCCCTCTGACGGGGTAGCATTAGAAATGTGTAAGTAGGGAACAGGGTTTTTATCTCTCCTCACTCCATGGTGTCAGTGGAGATCAGGAGGTGTGTCTGTACATTCACCCCAACCATGAGTAACAAGATATTCCTCCACTTTCTCTGTAATGTTGTATCATGTAAGGACTCGTCCAGAGTCAAGACTTTTGCCACTACTCAGTAATAATGAGACCATATCCTCCCCTGTGGTGTTGGTGGAGGCCCCACATGGGGAATAATAACGAAGAGCTACCCTTGCTCCCAGGCAGGATGGTATCCCCTGAAGTTTAACAGGGACCTTGAGCTGTAAGAGTGGACCAGATCGCTTAAGAGTGAAAATATTCAGTAAAAAGCAGAGGTCTAAAAAGTCTGACTTCAAAATTTAGTCAGGCTACACCCAACCTGTGGTAACAAGGATCTCCTCTTCATTTCAGATGTCAGTGGAGGCTGTGAAAAAAACTTCTATTTCTATACTCACCTGACGGTAGTATTATGGTACACACGCACACCCACTATCTACTACAGTGTCATCAGACAAGGGATGCTAAACACAAGATTTAAATAGCCAGAGTCTTATAATACCTCAAATGTCCAGGTTCAGTTGAAAAATCACTCATCATACATAGAATGAATAAAAGCTCTAGCTGAATGAGAACAGACACTCAACATACTCTGACACTAAAATTACATGAATACTATTTTCTAACAGGCTTTTAAAGCAGGGGTCATAATAGTGCTTTAATGCATAATTATGAATATACTTGGATCCAGGGAAATTTGCTTTAGTAAATAAAGATATAAAGAAGAATGAAATAAAAATGTTAGCATAAATAGTGCAATATCAAAAATAAAATGCTCACTGAACGGGCTTAACAACAAAATGAAGGAAAGAGAATAATCCATGATCCTGAGTACAAAGTGATAGAAGTTGCCCAAGCTGAGAAACAGACAGAAAATAGAGCGGTGAAAAAACAGAACCCAAGAGAGATGTGAGAGTATTAGAAAGACCTAACATTTGTGTAATTAAAATACAGAGAGGAGAGGAGAGGAGAGGAGAGGAAAGGCAGGGCTCAAAAAGTACTCAGAGATAAAGTATGAAAACTTCACAAATTTTGCAACAGACATTAACCTATACATTCAAAAAGCCAGAACAGACCCAAACAAGATGAAGCCAAAGAAATCTATGGCAAGATTCACCATAGTCGATCTTCTGAAAACTAAAAACTAAGAAAAACTGTTGGACGTAGCAAAGAAGAAATGACATTTTACTTACAGATAAAAAATTCAAATAACACTAACTATATAATCAGAAAACATGGAAGCCAGAATGAAGTGGAAGAACACTTTCACCTACTGAGGGAAAACAAAATAAAACCAACCAAGCAAACAACAAAAAACACTGCAAACCTTTAGCAAAAATATCTTTAAAGAGTGAAGGAAAACTCAGTATGTTTTGCTCTTGGCCTACATATCATACCATATAAGAATATACCCATGATAGCTGCTCATGAAAGAATATAAATTTCAAAAGTGAAATATGCCATTATTTGGCATCATAGTGTTCACATTCTGAAATTACATAAACAGCTTTACTGCTCTTAATTTCTCATATTAGATTCTGCTACCAATGGTATATCAAGGAAACTGTGGGACAAAACATTATCTTTTGTTTAACCTTTATTTCTCACCATATTTTTAGGGATATGTGGTGGTGTGACGTTAAGTATAACACAAAATACAAACATTTATAATGATGGAAATGATTTTTTGAGTACTTGTGAGAATTTTGTCATTTATTTTGAATTATTTTTGTTAAACAATTATTTCTCAAAATAGAAAAAGAACCTAATGATTACACAAAATTGTATACTTAAACACAGAGAGATTAATATCATATTTAACTAAGAAATTCAGAATATATCAATAGCTTCTTATATAAAATATTGTAAAATGTGTACTTTCAAGGAATATATGTCTTCTCATTATAATTTTGCTTCAAATATTTTCTGAAATCCTTTTCAGTTCTTAATCTAGCTGTAATTTGTTTAAACATCTGCCAATTCTACAGCTTTGGAAATTTTGTAGCTGTTTTTCCAATTTTTGCTAATTCCAGAATATCATACCATCAATGTCCTACCAGCTCCCAGCACCTTCATTCTTTTTAATGATGTTTCTTATTTTAATATATATAAATCCAGATAAAAATCTCATCAATTCTTAAGAGTTTGTAGAAAAAAAATCTACTCACATATAATTTTAGAAGATGGTTGTGAAATATTTTCAAAATAATTAAAATAGTTTCAGAGACATTAATAATCAAGTTTAAGTAACTCTATGGAAGACTAATGAGATTCTTGACCACTGAAAATTATCTAGCCTACAATGATATTTTATAAGGGCTAGATGTTTTATATTCCCACAAAAAAAGCATACATTAAAATTCTGGGGGGAAAATTTAAGGAATTTCTGTAAGATTATGCAAAACAGTAATGGAGAATTTCTAAGCTTTCTAGAATTAAGATAGGCTCTTTTACTTATTTTTCTTATTTTATTATTTATCCACTCAGTGATGAAGAGAGTGGATTGCCACATGAATAGATAGACACTAAATAGTTTTACAGAATGAAGTCAAAATGTTAATTCGAATACACTGGAATATTCTTTATGTAATAGAAGTATTTCATAGCTATAAGGAGATAATGAACTGCTCGAGAAATCATGTTTACACAATTGTGAGACCCACTAAAAAACTTTGGTGCCAAATCACACTCCTTTCAATCAAATACATTTGATAAATCAACAATAATCCTTTTGAATGTTAAAAAAAAACAAACTCTGAAAGCCCAAAAAAAATCAGTAAGTTTGACTAAATTAATCTTCAACATGAAAAAGAATAACACAAAACTAAATATCCCACTTTCAAAAATGAATGGAAACAGAAATCAGCAAGGAAAAAGCTGCCTTGGACAAGACTACAGACCAACTACATCTTAAACACGTGTATAGCAAACTCCACCAAACAACAGCAAAGTATTCACTCCTCTTTACTATACCAGAAGCCTTTTTCAGAAGACTGCACGCTGGGTCATAAAACAGATAGAAATATTACAAAATATGTTTTCTAAACACAACAGAATGTACAGATGATCCCTGAATTATGAAGATTTGACTTAACGATCTTCCAAATTTGCAATGGCACAAAAGCAATACATATGCAGTAGAAATGAGATTTTGAGTACCCATACAACCATTTTACTTTCAGAACTCAATAAATTATATGGGATAGTCAACACTTTTTATAAAATAGGCTTTGTGTTAGATGATTTTGCCCAACCACAGGTTCACATAAGTGTTCTGAGTACATTTAAGTTGGGCCTAAGCTATGATGTTCGGTAGGTTAGGCGTATTAAATGCACTTTTTATTTATGATATTTTCAACTATGTACTCACTAAGAGTAAAGTTGTAGGAAGTGGCAATCTTATCTCTGTCCTTTCGGCCTAATTAATTATGAAAATCTTTCATAACAAACTGTATGTATCCCTATTTTAATGTTTAACAAACAATTTGCTCATTAACGAATTTTCAAACACTTGTGGTTGGACAGATATTGTCTATTCAAAAAGTAATGAGAAAAACACTTCCAGCATTTTGACAGATTGTTTTTAAAGACTCTTTAAGTGAAAATACAGTGAAAACAATTACTTCCAATAGGGAAACCTGTTCTGCAGCCTGATTTGCCTGTTAATTTTTTTTTTTAAACTGCCATTTTCTCAAACATCGGTAGTCGCTATATTTCAAAAAGTTCCAGCTTTTTGGGCATATTTTATAGGCAAACCGAATGTTTATATAATAGTCTAAAACTTAAAGCTTGAAAATTATGGAAGCAGATTAAAATACACAAATTGAAGAGCTTTGTATTTGTCATTGAATTATCATTCCTTGTCAAATCAATGACTGCTAGTAAATGAAGGCCATTCATCTATTTAGAAAATACAAAATAAGTCTAGAGATTAGTACATATTTTAATTATTATTTTGATGATGATGATTAGTGAGTGAAATCTAGTTATGAAAAATATTGAATTTCAGTTTGAATGCCTGCTTTTTAAATTTCAACTTTAAATGCTGTAACCTCAGTCAAGTTCATTAAGCTCTTTGTTCTTCATTTACTCATCTAGCAAGTTGTACCTACCTTGTAGTGTGTCATCAATAAGCAAAGTACCTCTTGCTTCCTTACATTTCTTTCCATGATTTCCATTATTGTTTCCATGACTGCAAACATATTTTACAGGCATTGCATGGATAAAAATTGCACATGGCTCTCTATTTATATCAGGATATAGCAACTATTGTTTAATATATTTTACAAACATAATTTTTGAAATTACTGCTCTATTTCTGTCGTATTCTTCACATTAAGCAGCCTTCTTTGGCTTTTAGATACAAGTATTCCACAGCTCCATAAAAACCTCGGTTTTTCTCTCATTTGTTTTATTCTATTATAAAATTTATTGAGAAAAATAAATGGCACGTTTCAGTTATGAAAGTAGTATTTAAAAAAGAGATGTCTTACAAATTCATATTATACACAGATTCAACTTTGAATCAAACATCTAGGTGAATTCTTCCTACTGAATAATCGGCATTTTGAATGAGTCATATTTTCTTCTGAATATTTTCAGACTGAATAAAATGATAAATTTTATTTTGATTATATTACTGAAATCTAGATATTGTCATCATGGGGGATAAACAAAACGTAAATTACTTTTTCTTCTTTTTAAGCAGAAATAAGTAGAATTTTTTTAAAACAAATGAAATGGAACATAGAATTTCTAATAAGTATTAAATATCCATTTAATTACGATGTCAAATGCTGCTATAAAAATATTTTTTATGTCCAGGTTATAAATGAATGAATACAAAAGAAATGATTGTTGCATGTATAAGAAGTAAATTTTGGATTATGGGTGTGTTTTAATTATTTAATACATCTTATTTCATGACAAATGGTATTGTCAGAAATTTAAGTGTCAGCCCAGGCACAGCGGCTCACACCTGTAATCCTAGCACTTTGGGAGGCTGAAGTGGGAGGATCACTTCAGGTCAGGAGTTCAAAACCAGCCTGGCCAACATGGTGAAATCGTGTCTCTACCAAAAATACAAAAACATTAGCCGGACATGGTGGCTGGCGCCTGTATTTCCAGCTACTTGGGGGGCAGAGGCAGGAGAATCACTTGAACCCTGGAGGCTGCAGTGAGCAGAGACTGCATTACCGCAGGGAGGACAGGGTAAGAGTCCATCTCAAAAAAAAAAATTAAATATAAAAAAAGGTATGATCTTTTTTTATCTTACCCAAATCAAAAGAAATATAAATTTAAATAACTGTCCAAATGTGGACCTATAATTTACAATAGTTATTTAGATGTTATTTCTTTATCCACATGTATTAAATATGCTTCATATTTCTGTTCATGCCATTTGGCAGTTCTGAGTAAATAGTGTAGGGTCTCCCAGGTCCCCAGCTTTTTCCAGGTCCTGACTGAAAAATCAAGAGGCACCTAAAACACTGTGTGACCCATACAGCTGCAAGTTTTCCGCAGCGAACTTGAACCCAAACCAGGGACCTGAATATTTTCAGGCACTGGTAAATCTATCTAGGTTGTAGGTCAAAACACTGATACTGGCTTCAGCCCTGAGCAAAATTTTCATAATCCCTCATGTAAATTTCATCCTCTGACCACCTGGCTGGGGACATACCTAGTTAGAACATTCCTTTCTCTTGCTATGTGTGGTAAGGCTGTGCTGCGTCATTCGGTAACTAATTTCCCCTAATGAATCCTTTGGCCTGATCACCCAGGTGTTTATTTTCTCTTTTTTGGAATCTCAACCAGCTCCATCGTCCAATGATTTGGGGCACTACTTGTGGGAATTCCTCTGCCTCTGCTTTTGGGGAAAGGGCAGCTATGGGTTCCTTGGGATGAAGCAATAGGTTAGGAAAAAAACATAAAATCCATTTTGAAATTGTAATTAAAATGGAGTTGTATACCTACATCAAAGGAAGACAATTTATTTATTTATTTATTTTATTTTTTTATTTTTTTGAGACGGAGTCTTGCTCTGTCACCCAGGCTGGAGTGCACTGCAGTGGCGCGGTCTCAGCTCACTGAAATCTCCGCCTCCCGGGTTCACGCCATTCTCCTGCCTCAGCCTCCCGAGTAGCTGGGACTACAGGCGCCCGCCACCACGCCCTGCTAATATTTTGTATTTTTAGTAGAGACGGGGTTTCATCGTGTTAGCCAGGATGGTCTCGATCTCCTGACCTCGTGATCTGCCTGCCTCGGCCTCTCAAAGTGCTGGGATTATAGGCTTGAGCCACTACTCCCGGCCAGGGAGACAATCTCTATAAAAACTTCTGAAGTGGAGAAAGTTCTGCTTGAACTGTATGTGCACATAGAATGGACTGCAACATGCTCTGAGCATTTCTATTGTCACATTGTAGCTGGGTGGAAATGTTGACTGAATAGAGGAAAGAGGTATTTTGTAATGTGAAAATGCTTTCATTGTTTAGAAATCTCTCCATTGCAAGTTATAGACCTAAATAATAAACTGGCATATATATTCTAGCTTTGAAATAATGGTAATTTGTGGTACATATACTGGAAGCTGGAACATGTCTTGAAGTTGGGGATGGGGGTGCTTTAGTCAGACATGCATACTTGCTTTCTAACAGTGCAATTTGTCCCATCTCCCTTCTCTATATTCCATTGTGTCTGCATCATTTTAATGCTGGAAACCTTCATGGTCACAGAATGGCTGCCAGCTAGCTTCCAAAACAATAGCCTTTCTCATTCAATTCCAGTAAATGAAATGATTCTCTCCAACGAAATCTTATTGAAAATACAAAATGCTTGATCCCAAAAAACCCTCACAGAAATGACATATTTTTACCCATATCTCATTGACTTTAATGACACCATATGCCCATCCTTGAACAACAACAACAAAAACATGAATAGCTTGAAGGGATACGCTGAGTACTTTGGAGGATAGCACTGCAGATATCTCCAGCTTCCACAGTTACATGAACTGCATGACAAATAGGTGAATACCTAAAAAGAAATCTGAGAGCTGTTACCGAAAAGAAAAAAAAAAAATGAATGACGGTTGCCCAAACCAGCCAATTATTTGTCTTACATATATTTTCAAAATATTGGCATATCCAATCATTTTTAGAAGGGAAAGATTTGGATAGTATTAAGAGAGTTGGAATTCCAAAACTTGTGTTCTTTAAAAGTAATACAGAAATATTATACATGTACGCTTTTCAAATAGGAAAAAATGTATAAGAGAAGCAGAAGGAATTCGTTTTATGCATGAAATAACTAGTCCTTCACCTTAACATTCTAGACACTGGTGAAAAAATATCAGGAAAAAAAATTGCACTAGAAAATTGTTGGTATAAGTTAAAAGGAGTAAATCTACTATATAAGATTTTAATGTGACTATAGCTTTTCTTAAACCAATCTGAATTAAACAATGGACTCTCATGAAGCCTGAAATGTATGGTGTTCAGCAGAACTGTTTACAACCAGAAATTAAGCTCATTTCAGTGTAAGGAGCTTGGCATATAAGCTGATTTTTAGGAGCTGCTGAAATTCAAAATGTAAATGGCTTTTATTTAGTAGTATCCCTGCTTTGTAATACAGGCAGTCCAGGCTGCTATCTTTGTTTTCTATTAATTATTGATGTTTTCAATTCACTATGTTAAGTCCCAGAGCAGCCAATACATTGGACCACACACATTTCTCAACTGTTTGGCTCACAGGAGTTTACACTCCTTATGGCAAGGAAATGCATGTGGATGTGGTGATAACTCTAACCCCAAAAAAGAAGGAAAAGAACTGTCAGTGTATTCACACTGCTGGTGGTTACGCATTTCTATCCAGATATCAGGTATATAAGTAAATACTGTGTATTTTTAGAGTTCTAAAAATTATTAAAAATATTTAGAGAATTTCTAAATGTCTTCATGGATCTTCATTCATCTTTTAGACACCTAAATCAGTGTTTTCTCTTGTTACTTTCTTTGTTCTATTAACAATCCTTTCCAATTACTTAGTGACTTATTAATACCAGAAATTGTGCCAGGAGCATTGTCTACATTATATGTAATAACTTTTTTTAAATTCATGTTAGTTATTATAGACCCCCTTTTAATGATAGGAAAACTGAGAATCAGAGAGGTTTTTAAAAAGTTATCCAAAATCGCCAGGCACGGTGGCTCATGCCTGTATCCCCAGCACTTTGGGAGGCCCAGGCAGGTGGATCACAAGATCAGGAGATTGAGACCATCCTGGCTAACATGGTGAAATCCCATCTCTACTAAAAATACAAAAAATTAACCAGGCGTGGTGGCACATGCCTGTAGTCCCAGCTACTTGGGTGGCTGAGGCAGGAGAATCGCTTGAACCCAGGAGGCAGAGGTTGCAGTGAGCCAAGATCACACTGCACTCCAGCCTGAGTGCCAGAGCAAGACTCTGTCTTGAAGAAAAAAGTTATCTAAAATCAACAAAGTTAAGAAAGGGTGAAGTCTAAAATTGATCTCAGGTGTATGAAATTATTTTCTAGGCAGAAACTGTCACCCAGTCTTCCTATCAAATTATACCCTTTCTTTTTCTTCCTCATATATTGAGGTAAAAAAAGAAAAATAAAGTATTTATGTTAAGCAAGGATGTGCTTTACATATTAGCATTATTTTAGAAATGTAGGTTGCTAAATATTACATCAGAAAAGATTTAGAAAGAGTCAAAAATGTTTACTTCTAAATTTTATAAAACATCAGCCCCCTGATTTGGATGTCTAAAATGTTTGGAGGTAGAAGAAGAATTGACTTTCTTAGAGAAGTATGGAGTCACCTCCTAATGTTCAACGCGATTGGCTCCATAGAAAGAGGAAGAAACCCAGTATGAATTTAGAAGAAAATGATCAATATGTTAGAATTAGCTTTCATTTTCCTCCTTTTTAACTGATATCTGTGCTGGGTCTGTTGGGTTTGCTCCGCCAAATCTCCCTTCTAGACTTTTCCTCCTGGGTCCCTGGAGGCTGACCTGTGGAGACTGGATCTCCCTGCTCTCAGCATCATCTTCAGTTTGGGTTCAGCCAATGGAAAGTTCTGGTAGATGAGAGGGTAGAAGAAAAAGGAGGTGAGGTTTTTCCTTTACAAACTCCGTTCTTGCAGGGTCACTCTCAGATGGCATCCCTCTAGGAGAGACAGCAGCTCTGGTCAGAAGGTCCTCTCAATACATCTACTCATCATGGAATTAGATAACTGCTCCCCATGCTGGCCATTTCGGAATGAGGTATGGGAAGCCTACCACTTCTCATGGCTAGGTGAAAATGTTGACTGAACAGAGAAAAAAGATATATTGAACTGCAAAATTCATTACTTAGAAATCTCTCCAACACAAGCTATAGATCTAAATGATAAATTGGTATACATATTCTAGGTATATCCATCTAACACTCTTTCTAGCTACAATATCTCTTGATGGTTTCTTTATATTCTGCCCACACTTTCTAAAATATTCATTTATGAAACTTTGCTTAGTTCCTCACTGTGGTTGCTCCATCTTTTTCCAGTGGGCACATTGACTAATACAGTAACTGACTTTTGAAGTAGCTTTAGGAAACAAGAGTTTTTCACCTTTCAACATTTTAGAATTGGGTCACAGTAAGATTCCATAACTCAGCTGCTTATGTATTTGAGAAGAAATAATCTCTTTGCTAGGGGTAACAGACCACCAGTAATTCCATGGCTTGTAGTGGTATCCTGATAACTCAGATTATCTCTCCTGGCAGCATGTGATGAAGGATGTTGTGTGGATGAAGGTCAAGTGGCTAAAGCACTTGGTAACCATGGTAACCATCATGATTACAAAGACTGTGGAGTCAGTTGGCTTTTTCTGACTCGCCTAGAAAGCATAAACAGTGAAAAGGACAAACTCAAGTCCTGGAATGCCCAACCAAGAACAAACAGGAAAAATCAAAAAGCCTTTAGGGACATTTTGAAGAGGCACTCATCTCCTCCAGTTGCAGCAAATATATGCTAAGAGCTGCTAAAGCACCAATTAAATATAAAAACGTGAAAAAATATTATGCTACATCAAAGTCATTAATGAGAAAGAAGATATACCCTGAGACCTGTGGTGGAGACATTTGAGCAGAGACAGTCAATGTTAAACTATTTTAACAGCAAAATTCCCCTGAACTCGCTTTGACAGCAGAGATCTCCCCACTCCATGCCAACATCATCCAACACACACACACACGGTGAAGGAACCAGCCATTCCCATCAAATACTTGGATGTTTGGCTCTTGTATTAATTATGTCTTTTATTTTCAGGATTCGATGCTTTGACATCTGGGGCTTTGCTGACCCTAGAGGGACCTGTTTCTCCCACAGTGACCCAGTTTTCAGAGATAACAAATAGCACAACTACTAGAATGCTTTTCAGATGCAAACCAACTAATCCAAGGTCCACACCCAACTAACTCATTTATTGAGCTCACATACTCGAGGACTAATATCCATCTGCCCCAATCACCTCAGGGCTAGGTACCAGACAACTAGAGAGAAACCCTAGTCCCCAGAGCCCACTGAAATTATTCAAACTAGCCATCCCTAAACCTGCTTACTGTCCCTTCCCTGTTTCTTCCTGTGAAAACCACAATAAAGGCTCTTACCCATAGGCCGCACCTCTCTCTGCCTCCCGATCAACCCCAGCACCTCCTCCTGTGGACCTCCAGAGTAGAGTGTCCCTTCTCTCGAAAACTGTGAGTTAGAAAGCATTTCTTCAATGGAAAACATCTTCTGATCTGTTGGCCTTTTTATACTTCAAATTTTCTGTCAATATGTTGTATTTCAAAATAGTCTACAGGCTGTTTCCTCACCTCAGGGCAAAACTCCACCTCACCATTTTTCCTTGTAGTCCATAAAAACTTAGATATTCATAGACTAAATTGGAAATTTCATGGATCGACTAAAGAGGAGATAGTCAGTACCACAAATGGGTTGTAGAATTCACCAATTTCTATGAGCGGTGATCTGAGAGACATTTTATGAGAGGATCTAAAGACATTAAACCAGAAAGAATAAAACATAAATATAGTTCGGGATGAGTGTATTAATGGGTATGTATGAACTGGGATTTAGAATTTGCTGTATTAAGTGTCGGAAAATCATGTTATTAAAAGAGTTTTAAACTCCCAAATTCCCTGAACCTACCTTGCTAATCTCCTTTATCATCTTAGCTAATTTAAAGTTGAACAGCAGCCTACAGTCATTGATGATCAAATTCTAGGGTTTAGTGGCTGAGGGTGCAAAAGCTTAGGTTGTTAGACCAATTTTCTTATGTATAAAATGTTTATTCACCTATAAAAAAATAAAAAATAAAAAAATCTCTTTGGCTGCAATGACCCAAAGGGGACTCTACTCACTAAACTTGTTAAGAAAAGTATTGATGAGAAGAGCACTGGCAAGTCAAGTTCTGCAGTGACTGTCCTCTGTAGCCAGACCTAACAGTGAGGGATACTGCAATAATATTAGGCTCCATCATTTCAACAGAAACTTAGACCCCAGATCAGACGGCAATTTTGATCTGTCAAAGGTCATTTGAGTGCATTAAACATAATAAACAACTGAGTTGAGTGATAATCATGTTTTGAGAGACATAGATCTATGGCAATGATTAACTGATCATGAAGCTACAAGGAATAAAACAGATTGACAGCCTAGGCAAGCATAATGTATTCTACTGGAAAATTCTGTGGCTAATGGACAGAAACCTAACTCAAGCTGCGGGAGGGGATTTATGATAGACACATATTGTTCTTTTCCCATTGTCTGAGCATACAGTGAATAGAGGTATTTACTTACTGGCAGAATTCCTATATAGGTTCCATAATCTGTATAGCAAAGGCAGTTATGGTACAAAAGGCCAATTGGAAACCCTTGGATCTTCCCACTTCTCTCAAGAGAGTGAAGAAAAAGCCAAGCCAGGCTGGGAATGATGGCTCACACCTGTAATCCCACCACTTTGGGAGGCTGAGGTGGGTGGATCACCTGAGGTCAGGAATTCGAGACCAGCCTGGCCAACATAGCGAAACCCTGCCTCTACTAAAAATACAAAAATTATCTGGGCATGATGGCACGTGCCTGTAATCCCAGCTACTTGAAAAGCTGAGGCAGGTGAATCACTTGAACCCAGGAGGCGGAGGTTGCAGTGAGCCAAGACCATGCTATTGCACTCCAGCCTGGGTGACAGAGTGAGACTCTGTCTCAAGAGAAGGAAAAAAAAAAAAAAAAAGCCAAACCAATCTACAACAGATTTGCAGAGATTAGTACCAACTACGTATATTTTTAAAATGTGGAGATGGTGATTCCTACCACATTCTCATTTAATTGTCTGTTAGCCAGTGCCAAAGCTACAACTAGGTCATAGAGAATGACCATAGATTATCACAAAATTAATACGATGATGATAATAATCACAGTTGAGTTGCCAGAGATGATATCTGTGCTAATCAATGCAGAAGGTCTCTTGCATGCTTTCTTTTTTCCATTTCTTTTTTTTTTTTTTTTTTTATTATTATACTTTAAGTTGTAGGGTACATGTGCATAACGTGCAGGTTTGTTACATATGTATACTTATGCCATGTTGGTGTGCTGCACCCATCAACTCGTCATTTACATCAGGTATAACTCCCAATGCAATCCCTCCCCCCTCCCCCTTCCCCATGATAGTCCCCGGTGTGTGATGTACCCCTTCCTGAGTCCAAGTGATCTCATTGCTCAGTTCCCACCTATGAGTGAGAACATGCGGTGTTTGGTTTTCTGTTCTTGTGATAGTTTGCTAAGAATGATGGTTTCCAGCTGCATCCATGTCCCTACAAAGGACACAAACTCATCCTTTTTGATGGCTGCATAGTATACCATGGTGTATATGTGCCACATTTTCTTAATCCAATCTGTCACTGATGGACATTTGGGTTGAATCCAAGTCTTTGCTATTGTGAATAGTGCTGCAATAAACATACGTGTACATGTGTCTTTATAGCAGCATAATTTATAATCCTTTGGGTATATACCCAGTAATGGGATGGCTGGGTCATATGGTACATCTAGTTCTAGATCCTTGAGGAATCGCCATACTGTTTTCCATAATGGTTGAACTAGTTTACAATCCCACCAACAGTGTAAAAGCGTTCCTATTTCTCCACATCCTCTCCAGCACCTGTTGTTTCCTGACTTTTTAATGATCGCCATTCTAACTGGTGTGAGATGGTATCTCATTGTGGTTTTGATTTGCATTTCTCTGATGGCCAGTGATGATGAGCATTTTTTCATGTGTCTGTTGGCTGTATGAATGTCTTCTTTTGAGAAATGTCTGTTCATATCCCTTGCCCACTTTTTGATGGGGTTGTTTGTTTTTTTCTTGTAAATTTGTTTGAGTTCTTTGTAGGTTCTGGATATTAGCCCTTTGTCAGATGAGTAGATTGCAAAAATTTTCTCCCATTCTGTAGGTTGCCGGTTCACTCTGATGGTAGTTTCTTTTGCTGTGCAGAAGCTCTTTAGTTTAATGAGATCCCATTTGTCAATTTTGGCTTTTGCTGCTGTTGCTTTTGGTGTTTTAGACATGAAGTCTTTGCCCATGCCTATGTCCTGAATGGTACTACCTAGGTTTTCCTCTAGGATTTTTATGGTATTAGGTCTAACATTTAAGTCTCTAATCCATCTTGAATTAATTTTCGTATAAGGAGTAAGGAAAGGATCCAGTTTCAGCTTTCTACTTATGGCTAGCCAATTTTCCCAGCACCATTTATTAAATAGGGAATCCTTTCCCCATTTCTTGTTTCTCTCAGGTTTGTCAAAGATCAGATGGCTGTAGATGTGTGGGATTATTTCTGAGGACTCTGTTCTGTTCCATTGGTCTATATCTGTTTTGGTACCAGTACCATGCTGTTTTGGTTACTGTAGCCTTGCAGTATAGTTTGCAGTCAGGTAACGTGATGCCTCCAGCTTTGTTCTTTTGACTTAGGATTGTCTTGGAGATGCGGGCTCTTTTGGTTCCATATGAACTTGAAAGCAGTTTTTTCCAATTCTGTGAAGAAACTCATTGGTAGCTTGATGGGGATGGCATTGAATCTATAAATTACCTTGGGCAGTATGGCCATTTTCACGATATTGATTCTTCCTATCCATGAGCATGTTCTTCCATTTGTTTGTGTCCTCTTTTATTTCACTGAGCAGTGGTTTGTAGTTCTCCTTGAAGAGGTCCTTTACATCCCTTGTAAGTTGGATTCCTAGGTATTTTATTCTCTCTGAAGCAATTGTGAATGGAAGTTCATTCCTGATTTGGTTCTCTGTTTGTCTGTTACTGGTGTATAAGAATGCTTGTGATTTTTGCATATTAATTTTGTATCCTGAGACTTTGCTGAAGTTGCTTATCAGCTTAAGGAGATTTTGGGCTGAGACAATGGGGTTTTCTAAATATACAATCATGTCATCTGCAAACAGGGACAATTTGACTTCTTCTTTTCCTAACCCTTGATTTCTTTCTCTTGCCTAATTGCCCTAGCCAGAACTTCCAACACTGTGTTGAATAGGAGTGGTGAGAGAGGGCATCCCTGTCTTGTGCCAGTTTTCAAAGGGAATTTTTCCAGTTTTTGCCCATTCAGTATGATATTGGCTGTGGGTTTGTCATAAATAGCTCTTATTATTTTGAGGTACGTTCCATCAATACCGAATTTATTGAGCGTTTTTAGCATGAAGGGCTGTTGAATTTTGTCAAAAGCCTTTTCTGCATCTATTGAGATAATCATGTGGTTCTTGTCTTTGGTTCTGTTTATATGCTGGATTATGTTTATTGATTTGCGAATGTTGAACCAGCCTTGCATCCCAGGTATGAAGCCCACTTGATCATGGTGGATAAGCTTTTTGATGTGTTCCTGAATCTGGTTTGCCAGTATTTTATTGAGGATTTTTGCATCGATGTTCATCAGGGATATTGGTCTAAAATCCCCTTTTTTTGTTGTGTCTCTGCCAGGCTTTGGTATCAGGATGATGTTGGCCTCATCAAATGAGTTAGAGAGGATTCCCTCTTTTTCTATTGATTGGAATAGTTTCAGAAGGAATGGTACCAACTCCTCCTTGTACCTCTGGTAGAATTCAGCTGTGAATCCATCTGGTCCTGGACTTTTTTTGGTTGGTAGGCTATTAATTATTGCCTCAATTTCAGAGCCTGCTATTGGTCTATTCAGGGATTCAACTTCTTCCTGGTTTAGTCTTGGAAGAGTGTAAGTGTCCAGGAAATTATCCATTTCTTCTAGATTTTCCAGTTTATTTGTGTAGAGGTGTTTATAGTATTCTCTGATGGTAGTTTGTATTTCTGTGGGGTTGGTGGTGATATCCCCTTTATCATTTTTAATTGCGTCGATTTGATTCTTCTCTCTTTTCTTCTTTATTAGTCTTGCTAGTGGTCTGTCAATTTTGTTGATCTTTTCAAAACCCAACTCCTGGATTCATTGATTTTTTGGAGGGTTTTTTGTGTCTCTATCTCCTTCAGTTCTGCTCTGATCTTAGTTATTTCTTGCCTTCTGCTAGCTTTCGAATGTGTTTGCTCTTGCTTCTCTAGTTCTTTTAATTGTGATGTTAGAGTGTCAATTTTAGATCTTTCCTGCTTTCTCTTGTGGGCATTTAGTGCTATAAATTTCCCTCTACACACTGCTTTAAATGTGTCCCAGAGATTCTGGTATGTTTTATCTTTGTTCTCATTGGTTTCAAAGAACATCTTTATTTCTGCCTTCATTTCGTTATGTACCCAGTAGTCATTCAGGAGCAGGTTGTTCAGTTTCCATGTAGTTGAGCGGTTTTGATTGAGTTTCTTAGTCCTGAGTTCTAGTTTGATTGCACTGTGGTCTGAGAGACAGTTTGTTATAATTTCTGTTCTTGTACATTTGCTGAGGAGTGCTTTACTTCCAATTACGTGGTCAATTTTGGAGTAAGTACGATGTGGTGCTGAGAAGAATGTATACTCTGTTGATTTGGGGTGGAGAGTTCTATAGATGTCTATTAGGTCTGCTTGCTGCAGAGATGAGTTCAATTCCTGGATATCCTTGTTAACTTTCTGTCTCGTTGGTCTGTCTAATGTTGACAGTGGAGTGTTGAAGTCTCCCATTATTATTGTATGGGAGTCTAAGTCTCTTTGTAAGTCTCTAAGGACTTGCTTGATAAATCTGGGTGCTCCTGTATTGGGTGCATATATATTTAGGATAGTTAGCTCTTCCTGTTGAATTGATCCCTTTACCATTATGTAATGGTCTTCTTTGTCTCTTTTGATCTTTGATGGTTTAAAGTCTGTTTTATCAGAGACTAGTATTGCAACCCCGCTTTTTTTTGTTCTCCATTTGCTTGGTAAATCTTCCTCCATCCCTTTATTTTGAGCCTATGTATGTCTCTGCGTGTGAGATGGGTCTCCTGAATACAGCAGACTGATGGGTCTTGACTCTTTATCCAGTTTGCCAGTCTGTGTCTTTTAATTGGAGCATTTAGTCCATTTACATTTAAGGTTAAGATTGTTATGTGTGAACTTGATCCTGCCATTATATTAACTGGTTATTTTGCTCGTTAGTTGATGCAGTTTCTTCCTAGCCTCGATGGTCTTTACATTTTGGCATGTTTTTGCAATGGCTGGTACCAGTTGTTCCTTTCCATGTTGAGTGCTTCCTTCAGGGTCTCTTGTAAGGCAGGCCTAGTGGTGACAAAATCTCTAAGCATTTGCTTATCTGTAAAGGATTTTATTTCTCCTTCACTTATGAAACTTAGTTTGGCTGGATATGAAATTCTGGGTTTAAAATTCTTTTCTTTAAGAATGTTGAATATTGGCCCCCACTCTCTTCTGGCTTGTAGCGTTTCTGCCGAGAGATCTGCTGTTAGTCTGATGGGCTTCCCTTTGTGGGTAACCCGACCTTTCTTTCTGGCTGCCCTTAAGATTTTTTCCTTCATTTCAACTTTGGTGAATCTGGCAATTATGTGTCTTGGAGTTGCTCTTCTCGAGGAGTATCTTTGTGGCGTTCTCTGTATTTCCTGGATTTGAATGTTGGCCTGCCCTACTAGGTTGGGGAAGTTCTCCTGGATGATATCCTGAAGAATGTTTTCCAACTTGGTTCCATTTTCCCCCTCACTTTCAGGCACCCCAATCAGATGTAGATTTGGTCTTTTTACATAATCCCATACTTCTTGCAGGCTTTGTTCATTTCTTTTTCTTCTTTTTTCTTTTGGTTTCTCTTCTCGCTTCATTTCATTCATTTGATCCTCAATCGCAGATACTCTTTCTTCCAGTTGATCGAGTCGGTTACTGAAGCTTGTGCATTTGTCACGTATTTCTCATGTCATGGTTTTCATCTCTTTCATTTCATTTAGGACCTTCTCTGCATTAATTACTCTAGCCATCAATTCTTCCACTTTTTTTTCAAGATTTTTAGTTTCTTTACGCTGGGTACATAATTCCTCCTTTAGCTCTGAGAAATTTGATGGACTGAAGCCTTCTTCTCTCATCTCGTCAAAGTCATTCTCCATCCAGCTTTGATCCATTGCTGACAATGAGCTGCGCTCCTTTGCCGGGGGAGATGCGCTCTTATTTTTTGAATTTCCAGCTTTTCTGCCCTGCTTTTTCCCCATCTTTGTGGTTTTATCTGCCTCTGGTCTTTGATGATGGTGATGTACTGATGGGGTTTTGGTATAGGTGTCCTTCCTGTTTGATAGTTTTCCTTCTAACAGTCAGGACCCTCAGCTGTAGGTCTGTTGGAGATTGCTTGAGGTCCACTCCAGACCCTGTTTGCCTGGGTATCAGCAGCAGAGGCTGCAGAAGATAGAATATTTCTGAACAGCGAGTGTACCTGTTTGATTCTTGCTTTGGAAGCTTCCTCTCAGGGGTGTACTCCACCCTGTGAGGTGTGGGCTGTCAGACTGCCCCTAGTGGGGGATGTCTCCCAGTTAGGCTACTCAGGGGTCAGGGACCCACTTGAGCAGGGAGTCTGTCCCTTCTCAGATCTCAACCTCCGTGTTGGGAGATCCACTGCTCTCTTCAAAGCTGTCAGACAGAGTCGTTTGCGTCTGCAGAGGCTTCTGCTGTGTTTGTTATTGTTTACTGTGCCCTGTCCCCAGAGGTGGAGTCTACAGAGACAGGCAGGTTTCTTTGAGCTGCTGTGAGCTCCACCCAGTTCGAGCTTCCCAGCGGCTTTGTTTACCTACTTAAGCCTCAGCAATGGCGGGCGCCCCTCCCCCAGCCTCGCTGCTGCCTTGCCGGTAGATCACAGACTGCTGTGCTAGCAATGAGGGAGGCTCCGTGGGCGTGGGACCCTCCCGGCCAGGTGTGGGATATGATCTCCTGGTGTGCCTGTTTGCTTGAAGTGCTGTATTGGGGTGGGAGTTACCCGATTTTCCAGGTGTTGTGTGTCTCAGTTCCCCTGGCTAGGAAAAGGGATTCCCTTCCCCCTTGCGCTTCCCAGGTGAGGCAATGCCTCGCCCTGCTTCAGCTCTCGCTGGTCGGGCTGCAGCAGCTGACCAGCACCGATCGTCCGGCACTCCCCAGTGAGATGAACCCAGTACCTCAGTTGAAAATGCAGAAATCACCGGTCTTCTGTGTGGCTCGCGCTGGGAGTTGAAGACTGGAGCTGTTCCTATTCTGCCATCTTGCTCCGCCCCCTCTTTTTTCCATTTCTGTCAGTAAAATTAACCTGAAACATTTTTGCCTTAATCAGTAGTAGTATCAGTGCACGCTTACTCTCCTGACTTAGACCAATGTCATAATGTCCAAAGGTCTCTTGATCAGGCTGATATCTCATTACTAGTATTTTATGTTGATGACATGATTCTAATCGAATGTCATTATGAGAAATTAATAAGCCTTCAATGTACTATAATAAGATATGTGGATACAAGACAATGGGTTAGAAACTCTGCAAAAGTTCAGGGGCTTGTCATATCATGGAAGTTTCTATGAATTCAATAGTGGAGAGAATATCTCAGAATATACTCTAAAGTGAGAGGAAGTTGCTATCCCTTGCAAAGCCCACTGCAAAGAAAGAGACTCAATGCTTTGGGGAGATCTTTGGATTTTGAGACTACATGCATCATATTTATGTGGGCTCTTCTAACCTCTTACTGGATAACTCATAAATATGACATTTTTGAATGCTATCAGAATAAGAAAATAGCCTGTAGAAGGGAAAATATGTCCTGAAGTTTGGATTCAATCAACAAACTCAATAGCATTGGAAGGGTTTATGACAGACAGAGAGGTTTTATGGAACTCTTGGCAAGTCTCAACAGGAGAAACAGCACAGACCCTTAAGGTTTGATAATAAGGCCTGGCCCTGTCACAAACTCTTCTCTATTTGAAAATCCCCTGTGACTTGGTAGAAACTGAATATTTGATCACAATATAGCAAATAATCATATATCCCCACCTGCACACACTCAATAGGGGGTTGTTAGCTGACCTACTGAATCATAAAATTGAGTGGATCAGTAGTATGCTTCAGTATAATGGAAAAGGAATTTATGAAACTGAATTTAAGGATAACTGGAATGCAAAGGTAAACTGAAGAAGAATTAACACTCAGTTGCACACATTTTCACTGTTGTGTGACACCTCTCTCAACCTATATCTACAATTAGTATAACATGGTTAACATTCAAATCAAGACACTTTTAAAAGAGCAAAGCAGGCTGGACACAATGTTACACACCTGTAATCTCAGCACTTTGGGAAGCCAAGGTGGGCAGATCAGGAGGTCATGAGATCAAGACTATCCTGGCTAACATAGTGAAACCCAGTCTCTACTAAAAATGAAAAAAAAAAAAAAAAAAAAATTAGCCAGTTGTGATGGCACGCTCCTGTAGCCCCAGCTACTCGGGAGGCTGAGACAGGAGAACTGCTTGAACCCAGGAGTCAGAGGCTGCATGATCACACCATTGCTCTCCAGCCTTGGTGACAGAGTGAGACTCCATCTCAAAACAAACAGACAAACAATAACAAAAAACAAAACCCCCAAACAGCGCAAAGCAACACTATTATTAAGATGGAACAGTGGGTGTAAATTGGAAGCATTCTGGGAAAACCAGGATCTATCATCACCCTATTTATGACCATTTGACAAAGCAAGAAATGAAAGGAAAAAAATGTAGCAGTTTGGTTTATGGAACCATGTGCACCATATGCAAGCAACTGTCTGATTAGAAGTTGTTACATTAAAGCCCTGAATATTAAGGAATGATCTTCAAAAACAGTCATATAGAGATATCTCTTTAATTAACAGACTTTTGAGAAATGAGAGCACATCACTTCATATAAAAGAAGAGGTGGCCTGAAATACAGATCTATGCTGATTCATGGGCAGTGGCTAATGGGTTGACTAAATGATCACGGAAATGGAAAGAACAAAATAGGAAGATTGTCAACAGGGAATTTGGAAACATGGGCTTCTGAAACAGCTTAAATATGTAAAACTATTTTGACCCCTTTAAACACTGACTAGCAAGCTGCCACTATGGATAAAGCTCTCCCAAATGAGATGGAGCATATGAATTACGCTGAAGGTGTCAGCCATCCAGGTGCTCTCTCAATGAGTCTATTTATACAGTGACCATGACAGCAGGGATGAGGGCTATGCATGAATTGTACAAGAGGTACTTTCTCATCCAGGCTGATTTGGTTACTGCTATAATGCTCAACCAGACAAAAGTAAAAACCTCCCAATTTGGTTTTATTCCCTGGAAGGTACTAACTGGACATCTGACAATAGGTTGATTAGTGTAGATACTTTATATCTTGGGGGTGTTTATTAGATAGATTTTGTTACAGTAAAAGTTAATACCAAAATACCAGTGGCTTAAAACGATGACAATAGTATCAAGAGCCATTTCTTGTTTACATTATATGGACTGACTGTGGGTCTGTTCCATTTGGCTTCCCCTCTGTTATTCTACTCTGAGGCCCAAGGTAAAGGGTTCCAGATTAAAAGAACCTCTAATTTGAGACGTCCTGCTCTTGTGACAGAGGACAAAATCAGAAGAGGCTGAACAAAGTCACACAATGCATTAAAGCCTCCATTGTGTATAAAAATGATCTGAAACTGATTTTTTTTTCAACCAAAACATTTCACGTGAATCTAAGCTCAGAAGTAAGGGTGGTCGGCTGGGCGCGGTGGCTCACGCCTGTAATCCCAGCACTTTGGGAGGCTGAGGCGGGTGGATCCCCAGGTCAGGAGATCGAGACCATCCTGGCTAACACTAACATGGTGAAGCCCCGTCTCTACTAAAAATACAAAAAATTAGTCAGGCGTGGTGGTGGGCGCCTGTAGTCCCAGCTACTTGGGAGGCTGAGGCGGGAGAATGGCATGAACCCGGGAGGCAGAGCTTGCAGTGAGCCGAGATCGCGCCACTGCATTCCAGCCTGGGAAACAGAGCAAGACTCTGTCTCAAAAAAAAAAAAAAAAAAGAGAAGTAAGGGTGGTCAAGTATCCTCCAAATACCATTTACCAGGAGGCTGAGGAAATTATATAAACAAAGGGCATTGAGGCGTAATCCTCTTACAGGGAAAGGAACTAACATTGATAACAATAATGCAATCTTTCACAAAATGAGAAGAAATCCCCTTCTCCACACCACATGAGAATAGACATATATTCCAGATACATATTTACCACCTCTATCTACAGTTCTTCTGCTAGGACTAAGCATATGAAATTACAGAATGCCTCATTAATTGCCATATTATTCCATACGAAGTATTCCTTGATCAAGAGACATATGCTATAGCAATACAAGGATAGCAATGGGTTCTAGTACAGAAAATTTTCAGTCTTACCACGTCTTCCATTACCACAATATTTTCGATAGAATAGTTAATATCTATAGAATTAGTGTCAATAAAAAAATGTATTATATGCTTTAAATTAGTACTGGGTATATGGTGCAATCTCTTCCACAGATGGGATGCATGTGTTTAAGAGCCAAAGAGTAGAATTAGGAGTGATTTTCCTCACTGTTAACATACATAACGTGTTGGAAGGATTTGTTCTCCCCATCCCCATTAGCATGGGCTTTCCGGGTATTTAGATTTTGGTGCTCAAAAGGAGGAGTCCTTCCGGGAGAGAACACCATCGTGATTCCATTAAATTGAAAGCTGAGACTGCATTCTGACCAGCTTGTACTCACTCCCTTTTTTTTCTCTTGGTCCCATAGACAGAAAAGGGGTCATTGAATTTCCTGAAATGACTAATTCTGATTTCTAAGAGAATAATTTTTGGTTCCACAGGAAGCAAATGGGTCACTGAATTTCCTGAAATTCTGATTTCTAAGAGAAAAATGTCCTGCTGCAAAGCAATGGGGAAAAGAACAATGTTAGGAGCCCAGGTGATTCATGATTCACAGAGGCTCCCCTTAGTACTGCCTTGAATAATTCAGGTCTGTGAGGAAATGCAACAGGGTAACCAAAGACTCCAGTAAAAATCTGAGTTATTCTACCAGATAAATAATGCCATTCAAATGGGGTGCAACTAAAACTTGGAACCACAAGTTGCAGTCAAAGAAGGCACCCGTGATTACCAACAAAGACCTCACGGCTAACTAATGAAGTGAAAATTACGGCATCTATGTTCATGTTAATTTTTTATTTTACTTCATTTTTATGCCTGCCACATGGCATAAAGAGATAGCTAGAATTTTAGCTTCCGATAATAACTAGTATTTCACATTCCATGTAGCTTCTAGAACCTTGTGTATCTTTTGTATTAGGAACACACCTTTTTTACCTGAAGAAATAATAAGAGGCCGAGGTGGGCAGATCATGAAGTCCGGAGATCAAGACCATCCTTGCTAATATAGTGAAACCCCGTCTCTACTAAAAATAATAATTAAAAAAAAATTAGCCGGGCATGATGACGGTCGCCTGTAATCTCAGGAAGCTGAGGCAGGAGAATGGCATGAACCTGGGAGGTGGAGCTTGCAGTGAGCCAAGATCATGCCACTGCACTCCAGCCTGAGCAACAGAGTGAGACTCCATCTCAAAACAAAACAAAACAAAAAGAGTAGATGCCAAGAAAAAGAAATGATAAATTATGCTATATATTTTTCATGTGCCCCTTTCAATACACTCTCTATTCCTTTCAACTCTACTCTGTAGCAAGACGGAATTGTATGAGTTGCACCAATTGACATGTAAATAGAGTCATGAGAGCAAGCACAACTTGTCATGATGTTTTTATTGCATGGTAACACTCACCAATGAGCAGCTACCACAAAAGACGTATTAGGTAATTCAGTAAGCAAAATCATGTGGCCGATTGATATCAGACGACCTCTGTCCTCAATCATGGTCAATGTCGGCTGACTGCTGCTCAATGAAGTGTCCATGGTGTAGTGTAAGCTAGACATGGGCCCAATAATATGCATGTCAACTAGGCATGGGCCCCAAAATATAGGTTTAGTCAGCAAGGTTACACCAGCTACTGCAACCGCAAATATCCAAACTTTTATCAACCAGAACCAAAGTTGGGACCTCAATCAGATACCACCCCTGGAAAGCAGTTGGAGTAGTGGGTATTGTAGTTTGTCTTACTTGCTTTCCTCTTGTTAGCTTCTCCAGAAAAAGAGACCAAGCAGATCCCAGAGGAACTGTTCCCAGAGGAGGCAAACTTGCTATATGAATGGCCCAAGTGTCTGGAAAGCAGGGAAACCATGGTACATCATTCAGATGTCACGAGTAGGAGTGAAGTAATCATTTCATCAGCTATTGAGAGTATTAGGGGCTGATGGCTAATGAGCTAATTTCCTCTTCAGAAATGGGTTCACCCAAAAAGAGCTAACTCATTATTTATGACTGGTGGATATGAGGTGACAAAGGCTGAATCCCTTGTCTCAATTCAGAGGGACCATCCCACTTCCAGATCTGCCCAGCAGAGTGATGATGAAGTCTGCAACTTTGCTATATGAAAAGCATACCTATAGACTCTAGTATGACTCAAGAAAAAACAAAGTCATTTTGCGACAACTTAGAGCAAAAGGAAGGTGAAGGATCTAAAGCTGAATAGTTTAATGCCAGCAAAGGATGGTTTAATAATTTAAGAAAACAGTTTGGCTTAAAAAATATTAAGGTAACAGGAGAAGCCATCTCTGCTGACCAAGAGGCAGCAGACAGAGTTCCCAGATGCCATTAATAAAATCATTGAGGAGAAGGTATAGCTACCTGAACAAATCTGTAATGAAGAACAAAGTGCCATATTTTTGGGGAAAAAAAAAAAGCCACAGAGGACATTTATTAATGAGAAAAAGAAGCAAGCACCAGGACTTAAGGGCAGGAAGTGACAGGCTTACTCTACCATTTATTTATTTATTTATCAATTATTTTGCAAATGCAATCAGGTTTATGATCAGAACTGCCCTTATCTATAAAGCTGCTAAACCCTGAGCCTTGAAGAGAAAAACTAAACACCAGCTGCCAGTCTTTTGGTTGTACAACAAGAAGATCTGGGCAGTAAGAACACTTTTTCTGGATTGGTCTCATTGATGTTATTTTTATTTTTATTTTTATTTTTTTTGCCCCTCAAGTTAGGAAGTACCTTGCCAGTAAGGAACTGCCTTTTTAAGTTATTTCAGTGTTGACCAATGACCCTGGCCACCTAGAACCTCAAGAGTTCAATAGCAAAGGTGACAAAGTAGTCTACTTTTGCACAAATACAACATCTCTATTTCAGCCTGTAGGTCAGCATATTGTAAGCACCTCTGTCTCAATACACACAGGACCCTATGGATATGACTGTCAATGATGTGGAAGAGAACCCTGATAGAGAGAATGTCAAGAAACTCTGGAAACATCACACTATTGAAGATTCCATTGTTGTTACAGAAAATGACCTGAAAGTCATCAAGCCTGAAACAATACATTCATCGTGCAGAAAACTATCCAAATGTTGTGCATAACTTTATTGGATTTATGACAGATCCAGTCAAGGAAATCATTAAACAGATTGTGGCTATGGCAAAATAGGTAGGGAGTGAAGAGTTTCAAGATACGGATCTGGGAGGAATTCAAGAGTTAACAGACCACACACAAGAAGAGTTAATGGAAGACAAATTGATGGAGATGAGTGCTTCTGAACCAGTGCCAGACAATGAGGAAGAAGATATAGAAGCAGTGTCAGAAAGACCAACCCCTCGTCCTCCTCCGACTACTCAATATGAAGATGATGAGAATAAAGCCTTGATGATAATCCACTTTCTTTAATAAATATATTTTCTATTTCTTGTATTTTCTTAATATTTTATTTTATCTAATTTTATTAAAATAATACAGTTTATAATATATGTTTTTATTGAGGGTTTCAGTCAACAGTAGGCTATAGTAGTTAAATTTTGGGAAATTAAAAGTTATAAACAGATTTTCAACCATGTTTGGGAACTGGTTTTTCTAACCTCCACACTGTTTAAGAGTTAACTGTATGTATACAATACATACAGAAACAGAGAAACAGAGAGTGGAAGAGAGAGATAAAATAGGCCTCAATATTTAAAATATTATAGGAAAATAGTATTTCATCAGTTTATTTGCTAACATTTTCTCTATAATCTAGATGAATATAAATTTCCATAGAATGTGCCAAGAAGACAAGAGTTGTTATTCTAGTACTGTTCCAAAGAAAAGGTAAAGATTTTGTTGTACATAGTTATAAAATGTCTTCAAATAGCTCAAAACATCCGTAGCTCTAACTCAATCTTCTTGTTATGATTAGGCTTTAGCCCGATTTTTCCGACATCTTACCTGTTTATTCACTTCAAGGACAATGGTTCTAGTATCACCCAGTGGTAGAATATATTATGGATATGTCAATACCCAGTGACATGCAAGAACACAGTATTCATAATACATTTCATATATTTCTTTAGCAGCGGAGGCCTGGTAATTTAAAATAGAATTGGCAGCTAACACAGGAGTGTGAAATCCATGTTGGCATCAATGGAGGGTTTTTCATATTGCTTCTTAGTCACACTCTCAGTTTCTCCTTTCACTGCCCTGGTGCAAAATATTCTTTTCTTTTTTTCCATTAACAGGTGTCACTAAGAGTCGATTTTCATGCTATGCTCTTTGTTGAATTTTTAAAAGATATTTAACCTTAACGGAAGTTTTGAAGAAAGGCTTCTCTGTGGGAACTAAATGTTATTTTGCATCAGTCACATTAGGATTCTTACGGTTATTTTCCATTTTATGCGATCTGTAGAGGTCTTCAGCATCAAAAAATAGAACGGCCGTGTATTGTAACAATGTTGGCTGTTTAAATGCCGTTTTCGCTACATTTACATTCTTCAACGGCACTGAAAGTGAATTAGTACAAATTGTCGTAAACATAGTGTGCCGTGTTCAAACAAGAGTTTAATCAGACTGACTAGGTCAACTCTGCTATTCTTCATGCATTTATTCTGTTGTATGAGAAATTTTGACCTTGGGAAATAGGGGAAATTCATTGGAATAACCTATGTATCAAATTTAATGAGAAGTACCAGTACATATATTAGTTAATTCAAAAGAATCCATACAGTTCTGTCAGACAATTATGGGGAGAAAGAAGTCACTCAGGAAGGGGAAAACAAGCCGAATCATCGGTGGATTTCTTTTTAAAACCTCGAAAATAAGAGAAATAAGAACACTAAAATGCTAGCCAAATAGAATTAGGTCTCCTAAAGTCTGCACTAACACATACAAATGAATTAAATACTACTCAGATCGAGGCAGACACAGACATAATCCAAGCAGCTCTACACTCCAGAAAACGGATAATTCCCCCAAGTGACGTGTAAAATGGTTAACCTAAGCCTGTGTGCTTGAGAGAGTTTGGGGGTTCTCTAGACCTGGTCATTCTTCTACTTACTTGGTTAATGCCATCATAGAATAAGACTCAGGGAGGCACAAATCCGTGTTGTTTTACCTGATAGGTTCTCCACGCAAAAAGCCACAGAAAAACCAAGGATGCAGTAACCGCAAACACTCCCTCTCCGGAGAACCCATGTAAGGTGCTCAGAGTCAATCATTTTGCGCAGACGGCTACTTAAATGTGTTTGTGCCCCAACTAACACCTAGAAAAATGGAGAGTAAAGCAGGGAGACTTGCATATTTAATTTATTCATTCAATAAGTATCTATTATGTGATCATAATAGTTGCACTTCTAATTACTCATTATACCGGACACTTAAGTTTCACTGTCCTATGTACATCAGCTATATTTCATTATAAAATGAGAGAAAAACACACAGTGGAAGCAGAAAACAATATAATGGTAACAACAGAAAGCTGAAGAGGCAAATTCAAAGAGAAACACGAAAAAAAAATCCACAGGATTAATTAAAAGAGGCAGAACGTCCAATATATGGTGGAAAACATGTTTAAAGAGGATAGACATAAGAATTCAAAAATACATCAGAGGACAACAGATGTAGGAAAATAAAATACGGCTTGAGTTGACAAAAGACTGGAGTTTTCAGACCTAATTACTCAATTTACTGGGCAAATTACTGCTCTAGTTTTATCTCCCAAAGTTCAACTTGATTGAAAAGAATATAATTCTGCAAGAATACTTTCAGTGAAATTAAAAAAAAAAACAACTCATATCTAGAGAGAAAATAATCAGCCAGGGTGGCATTATTCTTCTCTTATACTACATGGAAACCAGAAGATTATATACCAAGTTTTGAGAGGAAAAATATTAGTACTCAAAAGGAACACACACAATAGTTAATAATATAAGCATCCTGAAGAAGTTCATGTAAAATTTACGCTCTGATAAAATTCATTACCCAATGTGGGTCCAGTCATTTCTTAGCAACTTCATTGCTACATTCACATACCAAATTCTCATTAGTATTATCTGGATTATTGCAATAGCTTTTTAACTGGTCTCTCTGCTTATATCCTAAAATTCCTATGATCTATTCTCAAAAAGTGTTCAGAGTGGTCCTGCTAAAATTTCAGCTAAAAAATAATGTATTACTCCTCTGTTCCAAGTACTTCAGTAGTACTATATGTCACTCGTTGCACAATCCAAGTTTCTCAGGCTGACCTACAAGATCCTAAAGGATCTGGTCTACATTTGTTCTCTTGTCTCATCTACAATCCAGCTTCTCTCCCATTGCATGCTCTAAGTACCCTGACCTTCTGGAGCATGCCACACTTAAGACTGCCTCCAAGCTGTTCCCTTTCCTGTTTTCTCTGTTTGAAATATTCTTTCCCCAATTTCCAAATGGCTCAGTCCTTTAATATCTCAGATTTCAAGACCAGCCCACCCACATGACGAAACCCCATCTCTACTAAAAATACAAAGAAATTAGCCGGGTGTGGTGGTGGGTGCCTGTAATCCCAGCTATTCAGGAGGCTGAGTCAGGAGAATCGCTTGAACCTGGGAGGCGGAGGTTGCGTTGAGCCAAGATCGTGCCACTGCCCTCCAGCCTGGGCGACAAGAGCAAAACTCCGTCTCAAAATAATAATAATAATAATAATAATAATAATAATAATGTATGAAACTGGTTGTAGATTATTTTCAGGATCAAAGAAAACATGTTTTCTCAAAATAGCCCAGCTAGCTGATACCAATTTTTCTATGTGCAAAACGAGTAACATTTCCTTAAAAATTCCTAATGAACTTGTATTTACTTAGAAATCATAAAATCAGTATTTAGTTTACTAGAGAAGTAACAGATTATAGTATAAAGTAAAATATACATATTATATAAAACTATTAGGTGGGCATAAATATATGTCCATAAATAAATCGATGTATTCTTTTAACAGACATTTATTGAGGGTATACTGTATGCAAAGTCTGTGTGTTTATAATCCAAGAGTGAACTAAAGAGATGTAAGTTGTGCAGGGAAGAAAACAATTGCCATGGAATGTCTGTAGACATTTGTTATCATTATAAAAATAATATAAATAGCATTATAAAAATAACATAAGCAGCCAGGTGCAGTGGCTCACACCTGTAATCCCAGCACTTTGGGAGGCTGAGGTGGGCGGATCACAAGGTCAAGAGATCGAGACCATTCTGGCCAACATGGTGAAACCTCATCTCTACCAAAAGTACAAAAATTAGCTGGACATGGTGGCGCGCACCTGTAGTCCCACCCACTTGGGATGCTGAGGCAAGAGAAGGGTATGAACCCGTGAGGCGGAGCTTGCAAGGCTTTCTTATGTAAGACAAAACTACTACTGATGAAGGGAAGAAATAATAAATTGGACTATACTAAAACAAAAAACTTAAAAAACATGCTATCAGGAATTAGAAAAGGCAATCTTCAAAACAGGGTAATCACACCTAACAAGTAACTTCATTCCTAAATATATAATTTAAAAATAATAAAACAATTTAAAATTATTAATAAAAAATGTAAAAACACTTCTCAAAAGAAAATATCGAAATGTCCACAGGATAGTAAAACATGCTCAACTACATTAGTTATCAAAAAAATACCAATTTAATGAAATTGAGAAACATAGATGCAAAAATTCTAACAAAATATTAGCAAATCAAATCCAGGAATTATATAAATGAAATCATGTATCATGGCCAAGTGAGGTTTATCTGGGGAAGGCAAGGTTAATTCAACATTCAAAAAAATTGGTGTTATTCACTATATTAAAAGAATAAAGTGCAAAATTACAAAACCAACCCAGTTACTACTGAAACAGCTGATAAAAATCCTAACTCATCTGTGAAAAAACAAAACAAAATAAAAAACAAAAACCCTCTCGGCAGATTAGTAATAGAAACGAAAATCTCAACCTGATAAAAGGGCTCTACCTGAAATCTACAGCTAAGATAAATTTTAAAGATGGAATATTGTCTTCATACTAAATCAAGAAATAGCAAGAACATCTGGTTTCATCACTTCTAGTCAACATTCGTCTGGAAGTCCTAGCCAATAAAATAAGGTAAGATGAATAAGTAAAAGTCAATGAGATGGAAAAGTAGCAAAACTGTGTTTATGTCCAGATGACAATGTTATGTACTTTGAAAATTCTATGAAATTGTCAAAAAATATGTAGAAGAAACAAAATTTTACAAGGCTGTAGGATGCAAAATAAATGTAGTAAAAGTAATTGTATTCCTAAATATTGACAGTAAACTGGAAAATAAAACTTTTAAATTACATTTGCAATAGTTTTTTTTTTAATAAAGTACATAGGAAAAAAGCTAATAGGAATTATACAAGTCTTTATATTAAAAAATTTGAAACTATGGACACTTTCAGGAATGAAGTTAAGAAAAGTTCTTATACATGGAGATAAATGCCAAGCTCCTTGACCAGAATATAAAATATTTTTAAGATATCAATTATTGCCAAATTGATCCACAATGCAATGCAATTTCAATCAAAAGTTTGCCAGGATTTTTCATAAATAGAAATTTATTCTAAATTATGCATGTAAATCAAAAGATTCAGATTCAGTGACAAAACAATCTTGAAAAAGGATAAATCTGGAAGATGAATATTACCCTCCCATGCTTGTCAAAACAAACATACACATAATGCCGAACATATTTTTGTCAAAGGTGCCAAATAAATTCAATGAGAAAAAGCTTACTTTGTACAAAAAACAAACCTATAGAAAAAATGTAAATTCATATAAAAAAAATGAACCATGACCCCTTCTTCATGCCATATACACAAATTAATTCAAGGTGGATGGCATATTAATAACATAAAGGCTAAACTTTAAAAAGAACATAAAAGAAAATCTGTCATTTTAGTGGTAGCAAATATCTTTTAGACAAAACACAAAAGGCACTAACCATAAAGAAAAGTTGGTAAATTAGATTTCATCAAAATTTAAATTATCTGTTCATCTAATTGCACCTGAAATAAATAAAAAGGCAAAACACAGAAATGAAAAGGTAAGCCACAGAGTAGTGAAGAATATTTGAGATTATAAATTACATATACACACATACACACATATTATACATATTTAATGTTCTTGCCTACAATGTTCATTATAGCTCGATTTGTCATAACCCCAGACTAGAAAAAAAACCCAACTGTGATGAAATATATATTTCGGTTTTTGTTCAGGGTTCCTGACTCACAGCTCCAATAACCCTTGTAATTTCCTAAGTGACTCGAATAATAAGAGCAGCTTTGTGAAAATATTTGGCTTTTTATTTCTGAAAGAGCTGCAGAACAGCTTCAGATCCATAAAGGTGAAAAACAACATTTTTGTGATTTATAACAAATCCCTTTCAATCATACCAGTGTTTATGTTCATGAGGTGATTTCTGTAAAAAGGAAAAGATTTATACAATCTAGAGAGAAACCAGAGGATTAATGAGGTGATTTTTTAAAAGTTTCTAAATAACTACAAGACTAGGATGCTGGTTACCAGGGGATACAACCATGTCATTAGAGGATTGGAACTCACAGTCCTACCCCCACCTACAGAGAGGGGAGAGGAGCTGTAGATTGAGTTGATCGCCAGTGGCCTATGATTTAATCAATCATGCCTAAATGATGAGAGCTCTATCAAAGCCCAAAAGGAATAAGTTGAGGGAGCTTACAGGTTGGTGAATAAGAATATATCCATGTGGTGATGCACTCCAACTCCCAGTGGACAGAAGCCCCTGCACTTGGAACTCTTCCAAACCTTGCCCTGTGCATCTCTTTATCCGGCTGTTTATTCGTGTCCTTTAAAATATCCTTTGTTATAATTGGGTAAATGCAAATAAAGTGTTTTTTTCTGAGTTCTGTGATCTGCTTTAACAAATGAATTGAACCCAGAAAGTGGTGATGGGAATCCCAGTTTACAGCCACTTGGTCAGTTCTGGAGACCCAGACTTGTGACTGGGATATGAAGTGGGAGACAGTCTTGTGAGACTGAATCCTCAACCTGTGGCAGCTGATGCTATTTCCAGGTAGATAGTATTGAAATTATATTAAATTAGAGGACACCCAGTTGGTGTCCATGAAAAAAAATTGTTTGTTTGGTATATAAAGAACCACTCCCACACACATGCATCTTGGGGCACAGAAATATTCTGTATTGAGTGTTGTGAGAGTATAGTAAAATAAACAGAGTTTGTTTTTTCCTATATTTTACTCCACTGTCCTTGAATTGCTGAATTGGCATATAAATACAAATTGTGCAGTAGTTACACAATGGGACACTACTCAGCAATAAAAAGAAACAAATTACTGACATATTAAACAACACACATCAATTGACAAAACCTGTCAAAAGAAGCCAAATTCAAAAGAGATTCTATTCATTCATGGTTGAAAAACAAACAAAATGAACTTGTGGGAACAGACGTGAGAGTAGAGGTTCCTTCTGTGGTAGAGAAGATAGAGTTGGAAAAGGTAACACAGAAACTGTCTTGGATGATGGAAATCTTCCATATGTTGTTGGGATCGCAGTTTCATGAGTGATTATATTTGTCGACACTCTAAACTGCATACTTAAAAACACATGCATTTTGTTACATGTGAGTTATCAATTAATTTTTTTAAAAGGATGTAATGGAAAAAAGAGAATGCAAATACTCACATATGGGGTTGTATGCAACATGTGATAACACTGTTCCCAAGAAAATGGTTAAACTGAAAATGAACATCATCATATCCATTTCTGATAAGGAGGTGGAACAACCAGATTTCTCACACACTACTGGTGGTAACGTCAATTGATACAATCACTTTGAAAACCCCTCCAGAAGTTGAACATATGCATCTCCTACAACCAATCAACTGTATATCCAGAGGATTATTCTCAACAAAAATGTATGCTGTGTTCACCAAAACTCATTTACTTTACTAGAAGGTTTATAACCTTCTAGTATTTGTAAAAAAAAGTATTGGTAAAAACAAACAAAAACTAGAAAATAACCAAATGCCACCATAGATAACTATGATATGATGACACAATAAAGCTTTATAGAACAATAAGAGTAAGCAATTTACAACTACATATGACTAAGTGGGTGAATTCCCCAAACACAAGTAGGGACAATCTACACTCTAAAGGGCCAAGTATTGACCTGGGGTAGAGGTAGTTTAAGAGAGATTCTGAAGTTCTGAAACAGAAAAACTCGAGCAAGTTATAGATCACTCGCTCAAGTGCAGTCAGTGTATGGAAATGTATCATATAAAATATGTACTTACACTTCAATGTTAAAAAGAAGCATTTGGGAAGTTCGAAAATGAATGATGTAAAGAGATATTCACCATCCTAACCTAAAAGAGGCAAACAGCTCCCTGATGAGTTTAACTTGTTGACTGGTTCAAACATCTGCCAGAAAATGTTGTAGGCAAAATAATTTTAGAAAAGATATCCTGAAATTAGGATTAGGAGATCTAGATCACTGTCCTGGCTCCAACTCTAATTGAACTATAACTTTCATCTAATTATTTAATATTTATAGGCCTCAGCACTTTTCACCTATAAAATGACATAAATATACAGATCATCTATTTAGTTATGTTCACCTCTAAAATTCTTTGAATATGTTATGTAAAACTAATATAATACTTCTAAAATTCTTGATATCCTAATAAAATAAAAATATAAAAAGGTAATAGATATAATGTTTAACATTTTTATTTAATTATGAATAATATTTTCCAAGAGGAAAAATAGTTTGTTAACTCTTCATCCCTTTAGTTTTGGCAGTAGCTAACATTTTGATTAAATTGTAAATGAAGTCTACTGAAGAGCGAAGGAAATCTCAAGAGTTGCTTAACGCTGGTAGTGTTCATATGGGCCCATGTTCCTCTATATTCCAATGTGATTTCATTATATGAGCTTTAAAATATTTATGTAAGGCTTCCGTTTAGGGGAACAATTATCCTACCTTCATTTTTATGATTTCTAAATACCACATTAACTGCACTGGTATTGATTCAGATAATAAAATGGCAATCAGTACTCAATGAATTGAATAATTCTCTTACAAACGTGACAGCCTAGTGTCTATCTGCTTTTATATCCATGTTTTTATTTCAGCTCCCAGGATACCTTTCTTTCACAAACCATTAAGTTTCCCAGTGTATCGAAGCTTTGGATTATTTAGCTTATCATAATAAAAACAGTCTATGCAGTGTAAACTCCAGCAAAGGCAGAAACAATTTATATGTATTTCTCCTTATTAGAGTAATAAAATGCTGTCTATAGGACCTACAAATACAGGAATAGGCACTTTCAGCAAAACATTCTCAGGCATAATGACTTTTATTTTTTTCCCATTCCCCAAGCAATAGGTTTATAGAGTATGATTCTTCTCATTGTCAAAAAACAAGAAAACAAAAGAAAAAAATAAAGTTCTCCATATTGAAAACTGTGAATACTAAGAAGCAATAAACTTCATGGAATAAGAACTTAAAATTTATAGCAGCCTCCATTTACATGAATTTTCACTTTTGAACACAACCTACCCATCTCTTTAAAGCAGAGGATTGCAGTTTCTACCGTGAACCCCAAATCTCTGAGACAAGTCTCCGTCAATTTAGGAAGTTTATTTTGCCAAAGTTAAGGATGCATGGACGTGAGCCAGTCTCAGGAAGTCCTGATGACACGTGCCCAAGGTGGTCGAGGTACAGCTTGCTTTTATACGTTTTAGGGAGACATGAGACATCAACAAATACATGTAAGATATGCATTGGTTCAGTCTGGAAAGGCAGGACATCTCAAAAGAGGGAAGAGCGTTTCCACCTCCCAGGTAGACAAGAGACAAAAACAGCTGCATTCTTTTGAGTTTCTGATTAGCCTTTCCAAAGGAGGCAAGCAGATATACATTTATATCAGTGAACAGTGGGATGACTGTAAGTTCTGTCTGTACTTTGTCCATAGGAAATTCCTGTGAGGTATGTAGCTTTTTAAAATTTTACTATTATTATTATTATTAATCTTAGTAGCTATTTTTTTAAGGAATAGGATGGGAGGCAGGTTTGCCCTAGGCAGTTCCCAGCTTGACTTTTCCTTTTGGCTCAGTGGTTTTGCGGTCCCAAGATTTATTTTCTTTTCACACTACTAAACCACTTTTATGGCTGCTTGTTGGGCTAGAAAAGTCAACTCTTGTGATACTCATTCTGACCCTTCCCTGCCATTTTTAAGGCAGATTTTAAAAGCTTCCAGAGCTGCTTGGGGTAATAAACTTCAGAACCATAGACTCTTCTTTCTTTCAACACCTTCACTTTGAAAGTTTCATGCTCACAAAACCCAACATGCACAAAATTGAACTCATCACCCTCCCAATTCTGTTCACAAGAGATTCAATTTCCCTGGGATCATGTTTTCATGTGAGAGGACTGAGGGAGGGTTAACAACTCTGCCTGGAAAGCAGAAATCTAGCATCCTTGGCTCAGCCTCTCTGGGGCTTCCCTTCTAGTTCTGCCTACCTGCAGAGCACATGCCCTCCAACCTGTTTTCCTACACGCATGGCTGAGAGAGGGGGTGTTTCAATAAAACTGTCTGACTCGATGGGTTTACCTGTTTCATTTAGGAGTTATATCACAACTTCATTGTGTCCATGTTATGCAATCATCACACTTCAATTCAGCTTTATCTGTAATATAAATAGTATTTTGAACTCCACTCACTCCTCTATTTTTGCTTGGAGAGAGGAAAGGAGGATTAGGCAGACTCTCACCAAACCTGAGTGTTTGTACATATACACAGTTTTATTTTATTAATAATTTATATAGCATTGTATTTACCATTTTAAAGTGTACAATTCAGTGGGTTTTTGTATATTCACAAAATTATTGTTCAAGTATTGCCATTACCAAATTCCAGAACATTTTTTTTTTACCCTCCTTACATCAAAATGCATATGCTCATAAAGTCATTACAAGTTATTCCCATTCTGCTTTCTTCCTTTCCCCTTGGCAACTTCAAATCTACTGTCTGGCTGTAAATTTGCTCATTTTGGGTATTTTACATAAATGGAATCACATAACATGCAGCCTTTTGGATCTGGCTTCTTTCACCCAGCATATCGTTTTCAAGGTTCATCCATATCATAGCACGAATCTGTACATCATGAATCCGTACTTTTATGGCTGAATAATATTTCATTGCATGTTTATACTCATTTTGTTTCTCTATTCAAAAGTTGATGGATATTTGGTTTCCACTATTTTTCTATTGTTAATTATGCTGCTATATTTGTGTATAACTTTTTGCACAGAAATATATTTTTAATCGTCTTGGATCTGTCTGTATCTAGGAGTAAAACTGCTAAGTCACTAAGACTCTATATTCAACATTTTCAGAAACCACAAATTATTTTTTATATTGACTGTGCAGCACCATGCATTTTTGAGGAAATGCTTAAAGGTTCTAATTTTTCCACATCCTCATCAGTATTTGTTACTGACTTTTTTATTTTAGCCAACCTAGTAGATATGAAATAGTACCTTCATCTCGATTTGGATTTGGATTTCTCCAATGACTAATGATGCTGAACTTTTTTTTCATGTGCTTATTGGCCATTTGCACATCTTTTTCAGAAACATATCTGTTAAAATCCTTTTTCTATTTTCTTAATTGGGTTGTCTTTTTATTGTTGAACTGTAATAACTTTATATATTTTCGACACTGCACATTTATCAGATACACAGCTTGCCATTATTTTCTCCTGCATGTTGAATTTCCACTTTTGTGATAGTGTCATCTGAAGCACAAAAGTGTGCATTTTTATAAAGAGTAATTTATCTATTTTTTGTTGTTTTTGATTGCTTGTACTTGCAATGTCTTATCTCAGAAACCATTACTTAATCCACAGTTATAAGGATGTACACATGTTTTTTCTGAGTTTTACAGTTTAATCTCTTATATTTAGGTCTTTCATTCATTTTAAGTTTTACCTATGGTGTACAGAAGAGGTCCTCTGTTTACATTTCACTCCTTTGCAGCCTGAGAGAGTGAAAGTGGTTGTTTTTCACTGGTCCTCTGTGAATTCAACAATTACATTACAAATGCTGATGACATAAACTTTTTTGTCTTAATAAATTTAGTCTTGAACTCTGAGCTCCAGTTGTTTCTATGCAACTTCTTACTGACATCCATGATTAACAATAAGATGGCTTATATACTCTTCCACAAATGGTATGACCAAACTCTATAATGCTTTCAAACATCATGTACGTTGAACAACCTTCATAGAAAGCCCTGAAGTCCATCCCACTATCTTCTCACAGCTAAACAATACATATAGCCTCTGAACCATCTCCGCTTCTAATTTTACCTTCTAATACTTCATTCTCCAGAAAGAAGCCAGTAGGACAATTTGTAAACAACACAACAAATCAAGTCTCTCCCCTGCTTGAAATACTCCGATGACTTCCCTGGGGAGTGATTTTGCCTCTGAGGGGAAGCCTGGCAATGTTTGAAGATATTTTTTATTGTCACACTGGGGCAAGGCACGGTTGCTATTGACATCTAGTGGGAAGAGGCTAAGTAGGCTGCTAAACATCCCACAACACACAGGACAGCCCCAGAACAATTATCTGGCTCCAAATTTCAATAATGTCAAGTTTGAGAAACCCTGAATTTCACTAAAATAAAATCCAAACTCCTTACCATGGACCAGAGGGCTCTACAACACCCTTGTCTGCCTCTCAGATCTCACCTCCCATGTATAAACCCTCTTGCTATACTCCAGTCATACATCTGTTTGTTTGTTTAATATACAAAATGATTTTTTTAAATCTCAGTCTTTAAACCTTACTCTTTCCAGGTCAGGCACAGTGGCTCATGCCTGTAATCTTAGCACTTCAGGAGGCTGACGTGGGCAGATTGCTTGAGGCCAGGAGTTTGACACCAACCTGGGCAATGTGACAAAACCCTGCCTCTACTAAAGCTGTGAACATTAGCTGGGTGTGGTGGTGCACGCCTGTAATCCCAGCTTCTTGAGAGGCTGAAGAGTGATAATTGCTTGAACCGTGGAGGCAGAGGTTGCAGTGAGCCAAGATCGCGCCACTGCACTTAGCCTGGGTGACAGAGCAAGACTCTATCTCAATACATAAATAAATAAACGAATCTTGCTTTTTCCTTTGCCTGGAATGCTCTTCCCCCAACTTTTTCCTGCTTGGCTGCTTGCCAATGCTCAGGTCACTCTCAAACATTACCTCCTCAGTGATTCAAGCCCTGACAACCCCAAGAAAGACATTGGTATATGGAAAGACAGCATTTTAGAAAAGGTGATTATGAGGGAATCATAAGATGAAAAACTGCCCATGAAAGATATGAAAGAACTATAGACTACCTTTATAAATAGCAGATGTTGAACAGCTGAAATTTGTACTGAGGTTGTATGATATGCAATTACTGAGGTTTTATGACATTCTCTTTGAAGGTTGAGCAGCCTGGAATTGGAAGCGCTATATGTAAATATTAACTCACGATTGGGAAGGGTTGGGTGAACATGGCCGAATGTCAGTAAGAGAGGACTGAGGTTCCCATTGGGATTCAAACAGAATCAGAAGAAATAGAAGGGAGGTGAAGGAGAGGCTAATGTTAACTTTCAGAAAGCGGTCCTGATCCAGACCCCAAGAGAGGGTTCTTGGATCTCAAGCAAGAAAAAATTCGAAGAGAATCCATAAAGTGAAAGCAAGTTTATTAAGAAAGTAAAGGAATAAAGAATAGCTACTCCATAGGCAGAGCAGCAGCAAGGGCTGCTCAACTAAAAACAGAGTTATTTCTTGATTATATGCTAAACAAGGGATAGCTTACTCATGAGTTTTCCAGGAAAGTGATAGGCAATTCCCAGAACTGAGGGTTCCTCCCCTCTTTACACCATACAGGGTAGCTTCTTGACATTGCCCTTGGCATCTATAAACTGTCATGGCACTGGTGGGAGTGTCTTTTAGCATGCTAATGCATTATAATTAGCATCTAAGGAGCAGTAGGATGACCACTGGTCACTTTCATCATCATCTTGGTTTTGCTGGGATTTGGCCAGCTTCTTTACAGCAACCTGTTTTATCAGCAAGGTCTATGTGACCTGTATCTTGTAATGGCCTCGTATCTCATTCTGTAACTAAGAATGCCTTACCCTCCTGGGAGTGCAGACCAGAAGGTCTCATCCTTCTTTTGCCCAGCCCCTATTCAAGATGGAGTTGCTCTGGTTCAAACACCTCTGACACACATTGTAAGAAATGTGGAAAGCGAGGCATGGGGAGGCATGTTGAAAACAAAGGGTGCAATTTCCATGGGAAACCAATTTAGAGAAGCAAAGGGATAGAGGTTATGTGCAGACAGATATTTCAGAGATTTGGATCTTAAAGACAGCAATTCCTATTGATGATTAGATACAAACCATAGTCATTCCAGAGAGAACCAAAAAAAAAAAAAAAAAAAGAATTAAATGGAAATCCATGCAGCCAAGTAGATTTTTTAAAACTCAAAAGATTGTATGCAAGAATGACAGAGGTCATCACATAAATATTTAATTTCTCAAAGATGATGACAGGAGATGAGGGTGAGGAGACCGTGGATTTTGAACTGACATTAATCATGACGGTATTAAGAAGGTCCAAAAATTCTTAGGAGTGAACTCATAAAAATTAATAGTGGTTGCTGGGAACACTCACAGTGTGGTGAATGATGTTAAGGCTGGGGCCACGTTCCACAAGACAGAGTGATCTATGAGACTAGAGGGAAGAGAAAGTGGTGGCGCCTATTCTGTGTGTTTGTCATTGTTGTGAAAAGGAGTATCTTAGCAATTGAAAGACTGCAAAAAGGATAATAAAAGGGTGTGAAATTCCAGGCTATAAGTAGAGAGCAGATAATCAGGCAATGTTATGTAAAAGGAAGTATAGTGGGAGTAAAAAAGAATATTGACTGTCTTTTCAAACACCTGTGCAATGGTGGTGATAAAAGAAGAGGACCCTGTATGATAGAACTGATGGGGAACTGACCAAATTGGGGATGAGTACTGAGAGACAGACTTAGGTTCAGTTAAGTAGTAGAGGTGAAGATTTTCAAGGAAATGGTTTGGTTTATATAAGACAGACCCTTTGGGAAAGTTGTAACTCAGGGCCGCATCTTAGTGTGAAGAATAAGAGCACTTCCCTGCCTCAGTACAATGCGGCTGCATGATGGAGAGCCTGGATAAGATTATTTTCGTCCACAATCTCCTCAATGTTGAAATAGAGGATAGTGTTTTAATTGCAAGAAAACCTCTCCTCCAGATATTCTTACCCTCTAAGTGAAGGTTGGATTTCCCACATAAGTTATCACTGAGCCCCATTACTTTTCCTAAGCTGTTTTTAAGTTGTTTTATGTTTAATTCCATTACAATAAATACCATCAAAGGAAAGATGTAGGATTTGATTATCAGTTAAAATGACAGTTGAACTCGAAATCAGTGGGTAGAAAAGCTCAAGAGCCGCTTACGATTTTAAAACTGAACAGACAAAGCCAGATGAGTGAACAAATGTTGCTTTTAAATATTGCATTAATCTTGCTATCTAAGGTAAGGGAAACAATACTATGGATGGTCCTTCCAATACTGAGATTACAATGGTTAATATGACATGTCTTCCTAAAACACATAACACACTTTAAAGTGAATCTGGAGTGGATGCACTTACAGTATCTTATGTCAATTTTTAAAAAAAGGTCATAAAAGACTTCTGCATTTTTATTCACAGATATGTGGCTAGTTTCATATTAAATGAGAGATTAATATTGTATTACTACCTAGAGAACAATAATACCAACATCTCTGGTGAAATTTACTTGTGATATGTGTAACACTATCTTTCTAGACAGAAAGATCTCATATAAAGAAGTCACTATGGATAGTACAGGCTTTCCTTTGATAATATCAGCTGTTTGCAAAGCTTTTTCTAAAGCTGGATCAGATTCACGTATTTTTCTATCACACAGACGATGGCTTCTGAGCCCTTGGGACCCCTCTCAGTAAGTATTTTCTCCATCTTCATATTTTGTGGATTCTTAAGAAAAACCCATGCTTATTTAACCATGGAAGAAGTGTATTTGGCCATAATAGAAGTTACATTTTAAATTCCCAAAAGGTAAGAAAGGCAGGTCTATCATCATTAGCAGCCTGTTCTCTCCTCTGCATATCACCCAAATACATAGCATTATTAAGATACATAGTTGTAATTTTCTAAGAAATAAAGCTTTAATGTAACATGTAAAGATAAAACACGCTTCAAAACAACGCTATCATAGAACAGAATGAAATCTGATTTACGTAAATCAATTTTCCATGGCATTGCTAATCATTATTTAGTGTTTATCCAGGATGCACACTATGCTAAGAGCTATGTACCTCAACAAAATATTACTCAGCCACACATTTTCTCTGGGAATTTATACATAATCCGAAGAAGGCAATTTTTAACATTCAAAGTATATTAGATTTAAAGCACATATAATAAAATGCCTCTTATAATAAAGGTATATCTGACATTTTATAAGACTTCATAAAAATCAAAAATGTAAAAACTATTTTTTCTCATCTTAAAATATTTATATATAAATTACATATAATTATATATAAATTATATAATTCATATACATAAAATTTATATATAATTTATATATAAAATATATAAAAATATATAATTTATATATAAAATATATAAAAATATATATAATTTATATATGAAATATATAATATATAATTGATATATAATTGATATATGAAATATAAAATACATAATTATATATAATTGATATATGAAATATATAATATATAATTGATATATAATTGATATGAAATATATAAAATATGTAATTTATATATAAAATATATAAAAATTATATATAATTGATATATAATAAATTATACATAAATTGATCTATATTTTATATCTATGTATATATTTTATATAAATATATAATATATGTATGTTCAAATCATATATATTTATTTAAATATATGATATATACTTTATATAAATATATATGATATATATGATATATACTTATATAAATATATTATATGATATATATTTTATATAAATATATGATATATATTTTATTTAAATATATATTATATGATATATATTTTATAAATATACAATATGTTTTATAAATATATATCATATTATAACTATGATATAATATAAACATATAACTATGATATGTATTATATAAATGTATAACTATGATATATATTTTATATAAATGTATAACTATGACATATATTTTATATAAATGTAATTATGTATGATATATATTTTATAAAAATGTATATATTTTATAAATATATATTATAAATATATTTCATAAATATATATTATAAATATGATATATTTATGATATTTAAACATATCATATATAATTTATATAAATGTATATTATAAATATGATATATAATTTAAATATATATTATAAATATGATATATAATTTATATATTATACATATGATATACGATTTATATGAATATATTATAAATATGATATATATAATTTATATAAATATATATTATAAATATAATTTATATGCAAATGTATGTATTCCATTTCTTAGCTATGTAGCTAAAGATAAGCATCAGGTAATTTTTAAAAAGATAATTATGAGGTTCCTGAATTGTGCTTTAGATTAAAGGTGAATTCCCAAATTTAATTTAGTACAATTTTATATCTTATGATCATTATTACTCATAAACAATTAGTTCAGCCATTAATAATAAAGTAGAAATAATGGTCACCAATATTTCAGTGACTTACAATACTATACATGTGATTGCTACATATGCTATCTGCTTATTGCTAGCTGTCTTGGAGCCACTGTCACTGTCACTGTCATTCTGGGGTCCAGGTTGAAGGAGCAGTCCCCATCTGGGACAATGTAGAGCTCATTAAAGAAACAAAAGAGAGTCAGTAAGAAACTGCTAGCAAAATCAAGGTATCAGTGTGGCGGTAAAGTAAAATTACCTCAGGGGAAAGAGGATCCCATAGGGAAGAAAATTAATTTATGAGCTGTAAATCAAGCTACCCCAATACATTAATATAATTTTTACTTGGCACTCTAGTCTGTTGGAAGAGGCAGGGAATTTGGACAGAGAAATTAAAATGGACAAAGGTTAACCTGTTCTTTTTTCTTAACCTACTATGGTAAATCTCCCAGAATTTCAAGTTGTCTTATTATTTACTGCTCTGTTTTCATTGAAACCCTTCATCTCTTGTGTTTATGCCCATTCCTGATAACCTAGGTCTGTTTTCTCCTTCTGTCTTCAGGGTCAGGGTTTAACTTCCCTACTCTAACCTTCCTAAATCCGCTCAGAACTTCTCAGGAAGGCTAGAGACTGCAATATAGGATGTGTTTATATACCGTACATATGACATTTTCCTTCAAAATCTATTTCAGGAACAGTTTTCTGAAACACATTTCACTAGTTCACTATTAAGAAGTAGAGCTCTGAATATCTCTAATGTTTTCTGATCATAATTTTATAGACAAGCTCTGAATCTGAATTGTTAATCTCAAGATATATGTGCCCAAGCAAAAGCTGTATACCTAATTATTTGGAAGCATTCTTTTAATAAAAAGTGAGCAATGATTAATATAACTGGAAAAAAATTGTCAGATATACAGCACTGGCAGATATTTTACAACAGGGGAAATTAGAAATATAAAAAGCTAAAACCGAATAAGACTAAGTGTTTTCATGTTGTTGCTGTTGTTGTTGTAATTTAATTGCTATGTTCAGACCCGATTTTTTTAAAAGAGAATACATAAGTTTAAGAAATGGACTTTGTCCATTAAATACATAGTCTGCCTTTTCATCAGTGCAAGAGATTGTATCTCTAGTAACCCCTGATGAGCAGAAATAGCTTGTTGCAGAGCGGGTATCACCATTACTCCTCTCTAGCTATCTTATCCTCAGAAATCAGAAGTTCTGTTTTATTCTGATTCTGTCTTTTGAGATCTTGATCTCAACCTCAAACAACCATTATCTGTCAAAATCATTTGTAGCAGTTTAGAGGGAGGAGTGCATTTTGTACCTCAAATGAGGAAACTGGGATGGGATGTAAAACTCTGAGGAATGCATTGTTATGGATGTCAGTTGGCTGTCAGTATAAATTTTCTCAAAGCTCTCTACAAATATTAAGCATCCTTCCCAGTAGGGAAATAAATTGATGGCCCCTTGAGGTCAATGACTTACTGTTATATGTGTGTAGTTTTTTACTATTTTTTATTTTTTCTATTTGGATAACCATAAACTTATTAGATTAAAAGAATATTTGACCTCATCACAATCCAGATTATAGTATGACATCTCTCCCATTAGCTGAATGCTACATCCATGTCCAATACTTTCTCTTAAACTTTGATCTCCATTCAACAACTTCATTAAAAATATCTTCAGGGATCTGCTACGCACCAGGCACACTTATGTGCCCTGAGGATACAAAATCAACAAAGTCAATAACATCCCTGATCTTCATCCTCTAGGATTAGTGGTGAAGTGTGGGAATAGGGTCCAGAATGGTGAGAAGCGTAGTTCAACCATAATTTCATTCAAATTTCAGAAAATTCATTCTGGTTTAGCAGAGAAGGGAGAAGAGCATGCAGAGATATTTCACTGAAGAGACTAAGACTGAAGGAATTTTTGCAGATTTACTTCTATTACAGAACCATTTTAATCCCCCCCCCCATTATTTTGAGTCCAATAACATTCTTCTAGGATTTTCACTGCAAATTCTACCAAGGCTAATTTACTCATTAGTCCCATAAAATGCCTTGCCTCATTTCCTCAAACCCACTGTCCACCCTATGGCTCGTCTCCACAGTTTCTTCTTTCTCCAGAAATCACTCCATATCCCCAATTCTCTTATAAACCTTCCCAGAGCACTTTTACCCATATTTGTCTCTTTCCAATCATTACAATGTAATAAAATACCACCTCTTATTTTTTAATATAACTACCAGAGGTGTCTTATTTACCAACATGTTTTTGATCCCTCTTCATTCTTGCATACAAGAATGGTTCACATCATATCTTGTTGTATTTCCATATCATAATGCCTCTAGAGATCAAATAACGACTCAGTGAATATGTAAATATCACTGTGCAGGTCAACTCTACATAGTGAAAAACGCATCCTGAGCAAAGCCATCAACAGAATGTCTCCCTGAAACCTTGAGACGTTAAGACATTCAATTGTGTATAGCACCTGCCAACCACTGTGTGATGTGGTCTGACTTGTGACTATATGACTGGAACATGTGAATATTTAAAAAATCAATAAAGTGAAAGTATATTAATTGATGAGCAATACTTTCTTATAAAATAAGCAAACAAAGTAAAATGGAAATTGTTTTTAAACAATTCTCAGACAATTTTTTCTTGTAGTGTCATAACTAAGATGACTAAGACAAACTATTTGTTTAAACCTCAGACAGAGGACTTATGCTGCTTTACCTACAGTTGCTTAGGAATGACGATAATGGTAAATTTTAAGTACTGATGACGATGATGATGATGTATGGTTTCTTGCTGTATTATGGGTCCTGTTCTAAGTGCTTTATATATAGAATGACACAGTCTTTTCAACAGTCTTATTATGATCATTGCACAGATGAGGAAAATGAGGCATAACAAGGTTGAATAAGTCACGCGAGGCCACATAGCCAAACGTAAGGATGGGATGTGAACCAAGAAATACAAGTTCTAGAATCCATGCCCCATTCTGCTACATCCTACTGCCTCTCCTTTTACGAAGCCTCCCAATTGTAGAAATGTGTATCTGCCATGTTCAATGTCATTTCAGAAGTTTGTAAGGGCTGTTCCTTGAAGCATACATCTGGCCCAGTCAATGTGACTAACAAGTCTTTTCAGTTAGTAACATACTTGCTGAGGGTTTGACAACAAAGACTTAATGAAGATAGCGATAAATTCACACAGGCACCCAAGTAAATGTAAGCATCTCCAGAAATGAAGAAGAGTAACTATTATGCCAGCAAATAAAATTCATCTTGCCTGAATATATTTTCATATAACATAATGAGTAAATACAAAACAAATATTATTCCTTATTGAACACTATAGTTTAACACTTTTCAGTAATATAGACAAATTACACTTGGCAGAACAAGCTCTCAATATGCTTACAATATTCTAGAAAGAGATAAGTAAATGTGTACTTAAATCAATAAAAGTGAAGACAAAAAACATGTTTATGGACATCAGGGTTTCTAAGGAACTAAATATAATTGAATTCTAGCTATTGTTTCCTTGAAATGAAAATGGACGTTGCTAAGTATTTGATTATTGAAGATAAAACTAAAGTTATCAATGTAACACACAGTTCATTATTTCAAGCAGTGGAAGAATGTTATTAGATCCACAGATCAACAGAAAAATGATACCGTTTTGCTTTAGGTAACAGAAGACTCCGTTTTTCTTTTTTTTCCCTCAGTGTTTTATTATTGCTGTTGTTTTAGCCACTAACAAAAGGGAAAAATTCCCCCATCTTTCTCTTTATTTTCTTGGAGTATAATATCTTTCTACATTTAATTTTGTCCTTCCTTGAACTTTATAATACTTAATCCCTCTCCTTCTCCTTCTTCCCCTCTTGACACTGGATCTCTGCAGATGACTATCTCTTGGTTATTTTTCTCTGATTTTTCTTATTTAAGCATGTAATAGAATTAAAAAAAGATCTTCCCACCCACATACTCTTTCCCAAATAATCAGTTTTCATAAAGCAGCCATCCACTTATACTTGTTCTTTGTGTACCTTTCCAAAGGGAGTCCGTATCTCTAAAGTTTTATATTCCCATCTTTTTCTCAAATTTCTCAAATATACCATAATGTTTTATACCTTTCTCTTTTCATTCATTCTGCTTGGAGATTAGTCTATGTCAGTTTACATGACATATTTTCAACCTTTAATCTTTTTCCTTTCCACATGTAGTATAATAATTCAAATTATTTTAAGTTATGTGATATTCTACATGTTTATAAAATATATATTTGTTTATAACTAAAATAATTAAATAAATTCCCATGAACTCTCTGTTTTACATAATAATATAATCTTACATATATCATTCCAATGGGTTCCTTCTTTTCCTTTTCCAATTCTGCCCAGAGAAGAGAATTATTCTCTTGACATTTGTGTTATAATCATCTTGGTTTTAAAAACTTTTATATCGTATATTTTAACTCAGAAACAATATTTTTTTTTCAATTTTCCTCTTTTAAGCTTCATAAAAATGGAATTATATTATATAGCAGTCTTTGAGATTTGCTTTTCATGTCAATATCACATTGATACTTAATAGTTGTGATACTTTCACATTCATTGAGGTATGAGATTCCATCATGTAAATACACACCACAATATATTGAAACCAATGGCAAGAACCACAAATACTTTTGCACCAACCTAATATTTATGAATGCTTCTGTTGATGGGCCTGGAGTTTTTTTTTTTTTTTTTTTTTTTTTAATGAACAAAGCCGCTGTGAGAATTCTTCTATGTGTCTCCTGAGAAAATGTAAGAATGTATATAAAATATTTGGCTGAGAGTGAAATACCTGCTAATTTGCAGGATATGTGAGTGTCCAAATGTAAGAGATATTGCCAAATTATTTTTCCAAAATGGTTGTACAAGTTTACACATGAATCGGCAGTATAAAAATGCTCCCATTGTTCACACCGATGCCAACACCTGGTATTGCCAAATTTTTATTTTCCCTCATTTCTTCTAAGTACGTATCAAAGGGTGGATTTGCTGTAGTTGCATGTTTAACAGGTATCACCAAACTCTTTTCCAAAGTGGCTACTTGAGCTCATGTTTTCATCATTAATTATTTTAACATACAAGAGTTCCTTTTATTCTATAAATATTTTTCTATACATTTCTCTTCATTTATAAGTAAAATATGTTATTTTTACCTCAGGAATTTTTTTTTAAATAATCTGTTTTTATTATTTATGTTTCTCTGATGCCTTTTGCTTTTTTTTTGTTTATTTATGTTTTGTCGTGATTGCTTTGAACAGGCAAAACTTTTTACAAAGTAGGTTTTAGAATTGGGAGATTGAGATAGATGCAGACCAAAAATAATCAGCTGTAATCTTCTGTAGGCATTTTATCAGTCATTGGTTTATAGAGAAGAATTATATCCCTTATTCTCTCACCTGGGAACTATAAACCCAGATGCCAGCGTTCTGTGGGACAAGTAGACTAAGATGAACCTATTGTATGTTCACGACATGTTCACTTAGTTCCCTTGTTTTAGGTGCATAATCTTTTTTTCTCAGCTGTGTCTAATGTGGTGTATTTGTCAGGTTTCACATTGCTAGTAAAGAGATACTTGAGATTGGGAAATTTACAAAAGAGGTTGAATAAACTCACAGTTCCATGTGACTGGGGAGGCCTCACAATCATGGTGGAAGGTGAAAGGCACGAACCACACGGCAGCAGACAAGAGAAGGGAGCTTGTGCAGGGAAACTCTCCCTTATAAAACCATCAGATCTCGTGAGACTTATTCACTCTCATGAGAAGAGCATGGGAAAGACCCACCGCCATGATTCAATTACCTCTCACCAGGTTCCTCCTACAACACATGGGAATTGTAGCAGCTACAGTTCAAGATGAGATTTGGGTGGGGACACAGCCAAACCGTATCATACGGTGAGTACAGAATCTTTCTGGTTACAGTTCTTTAGACAGCAAATCTCCCAGTTATTCTGGGTTGCAGGACAGGTAGTTACTTATACGCACAGGACGGAGAAAGAAATTGGGATTCTGATTTGCAAAAACAGACTTTCAGCCTTCCCTCTTATTTGCTGATGGCCCAAGCTACAAACCCAATGTTAGGAATTCCATCTTCTACTTCCCAAGTCCTCTGGGTGGGGATTCGTGGTTAATATGCTTGCTTCAGGACTTACCCTGCATTCCAACGTACGCTTCAGACTTCTCCTGACAAGTAAATTAACACTTGTCCCTCTATTTTCCACCTTCGAAGTGTGTGGCTGTCATACTGTCTCCCACACTCCTCAGCAATGTAGGCTGATGTAAACCAAGTCTTCATTTCTGCTGCATTAGTTCAGCTGCAGAAGGGAAAGTAGGTATAGTAATGTATTTTATGCATCATGCTCCTTTCCCTAATCTTTCTACTTGAACCTCCCAATACTGGTATTAAGTATTTGTCTGGCTCCTCGTTCCATGACTTTATGAAGGTTCCAACCTCACTTTGACCATTTCTGAGCAAAATTCTGGCTTTATCCTTCATTCGCATTATTTACAGTAGTGAATTCCCAAACTTTTTAAATCCACTGACACCTTTGATGCATATAAAAGCCTTCTGAACATTGTATCTAATAAGCTCAAGGGCAGACACCATATGCCTCATTAAGAATCACTAATATCTGTGTTATTTTAAAGGCACAAAAAAATTAATCTGGGTTTTCTGTATTTTGCATTGTGAAAAACAATAAAAAATTAAACATAAAATAATATTATTAAATACAATGAGAGTATATATTTGAAACTACACTGACTTCAGGGAGTTTGACCCTGTTGTGAATAACTAGTTAAGGGATATCCAGTTATGCAGGTTCGAAACAGATCAGCCCACCAGGAGATGGGATTTGGGTTCTAACCACCTTTGCTTTTTACTATTTAACAGTAAGACATTTAATCCATCTAGAATGCACTTTCTTATTAATAATTTGAAAAAGTTTTATTCAATGGCATGAAAAACTTTCAGCAGAGAAAAAAAAACTATCATGTAACACTTAATGACTTCTTATAGGTTAGGAAGTATTTTTCATCTTTAGCCATTTTGACTGAAGGAAAACAAAACCTTTTTCTTCAATTCAGAGGTCTCTGAACCTTTCTTCTGGTCTCCTCTCTGTTGATTTATACACTTAAAACAAATGAGGACCAGTAACCTGACCTCTCTTTCTTTCCATTGCCAACTTACTCCTATTTAACATTTTAATCTACTTCTGTATCTTCTCTAAATTTCTTTTTGTCTGTCTTTGCCCTTACGTTTTAGGGCAGGTGACTTCCAGGAATTTTACATAGTATTCCAGACATAGCCGTACTCAACCTGTATAAACTAGAACTTCTGCTTCCCACCTGTGTGCAACCTCTTTTCAAGCAAACTGCATTGCAAAATTGTGTCTAGACTGTCCCCTTCTATGGCTATCAGACGCCTATATTAAATGATGAGCAAGGAAGCTTTTTCTAGTGGTGCCTAGATGTTTTTGTTTTTCCCAATTATATAGTAGCAGAATTCCAAGAAACTTTTATTTCAAATTATTGTAACTTATCACACCAATAATTCTTTACTAATATATGGGAAGTTAGGTATATTAAGGACCTGTCTGTTTGAATATGGTAACATATGTCACTCTGCATCTACTAGACTCAATGCTATTAATACAACAATAAAAGGGATTCCTCAGGAAAACTGAGGGCCTGCAGGCGGCCTGCCTCTTGAGTAAGGCAGGAACAATCCGGGGATCTGCCTATGCCTGACAAGTGTGCAAATCAGCAAATGTTTTCAGACTATACACTGTACTGTATAGGAGAATCGTCAGCTTAATACCATTAGAGTATTGCGGTTTTGTTCTGTACAGCACCGAGGTTTTGATTTAGGATTATTTTTTCAAACTATATATGTACTTTCATGTTTAATTGTAATTCCAGGAGAGCAGCTATATTATCTGCATTGTTTTTATATTCCCAGAACCCAGAAAATAGATGTTCAATAAATGCTTTTCAAATGACTGGTAGAATACAAGCTGCTGTAACAAACTACCACCCCCGGGTACCTTACAAACAACACAAATGTATAAATAAATTTTATTTTATTTATGAGACTGAAAAGTACCAGGTCACAATACCAACACATTCAGTGTCTGAATCTGATAAGGGCCCACTTCCTGGTTTCTATTGCAGGTTCAGATATAAACGTATAAATTTCATTGGGACATAAACATTTTAGTTTGCAGGAAGAAGTAAAATAGTATATATTCACATCTATCTTAGATTACCAAAATTGCAAATATGCTACTTAAAAATAATAGGAACTTTGCTATATTACATTCCCACCAATAGTTTACAAGGGCTCTCTTTTCTTCACAACCTCACCAGTATGTGTTATCTCTTTTGATAACAGCCAATATAACTGCTGTGAGGTGACATCTCACTGTGGTTTTAATTTTCATTACCCTGATAAATAATGATATTAAGCATTTTTTTTAATACATGTGTTGGCCATTTGTATGTATTTTATTGAGAAATGTCTGTTCAGATCTTTTGCCCATTTTCTAACAGGTTGTTTTATTGTTATTATTTTGCTAAATTTGTTTTATGTTTTATATATTCATCTCCTATCACATATATGATTTGTAAATATTTTCTCCCAATCTGTGGATTGTCTCTTTACTGTTCATTGTTTCCTTTGCTACACAGAAGCTTTTTAGTTTGATACCATCCTGTTCGTCTATTTCTGCTTTTGTTGCCTGTATTTTTGGTGATATCCAAGAAATCATTGCCCAGACCATGTTACAGAGCTTTTCTCCTATGTTTTCTCCTGACAGTTTCAGTTTCAGATTTTAAATCTTTAAACCCTTTTGAGTTGATTTAGTATGTGACATGTGATACGGATTCAATTTCACTACTTTGCATGTCAATATCCAGTTCTCCCAACATCATTTATTGAAAAGACTGCCCTAACCCCATCGTGTCTTCTTGGCAGCTTTGCTGAAAATTAATTTACAAATTTTATGGGTTTATTTTTTGGTTATGTTATTCTACTGGTCAGTGTTTGTTTTTAGGCTATTTCCATGCTTTTTTGACTACGATGGTTTTGTAAGGTATTTTGAAATCAGATACTTTGAAATCTCCAGGTTTGTTCTTGTTATTCTTTCCTACTTGGGGTTGTTTATGAACCTATGCAGAGTCTCCCAGGGTATATAGTAATTTAAAATTTGTCATCCTAGCTCTACAGTGTCTATAACATGGTATTTTCTCAAAAAGTGTAAGAATCTAAGTATTAACAATTTCCTAGGTCTACTATAAATTTAGCTTTTTTGATGAAAAAGTATCTTTGATTATATAATTTATGACAATTCATCACTATGCACGCTATGCACATTTTGTCCATTTTTCTTTCAAAATTTTTCTATAGCAAGAATATCAATTTAAAGGATTTTATGTAACACAAAGGAATAAAATTTCAAAAAAATGTTTTCTTTTGTTTTTTTACTGAACTAAAAATGTGATTCCGGCTTTCACAGTGAGACATTTTGTATATTTAAGTTCAGGAGGAATCATTTTTGACTTATGATATGTTGTCAGTAGAGTGAAAAATAAAAACTGATTGGATTTCTTTTCATTCATGTTCCAAATACTCAAGTGTTATATATCATATTTTCTCAAAATGTGGCTAGGCCTAAAGTTACCACTCTTTCAGCCTCAGTTGGGATATAAAAAACTGCTTTATGAGTTGCAAATCTTTAAAACATACATATTTCTTCGTGAGTATTCGGTAAGTCAGAGAAATGCTTACCCAAAGTAAAACCAAAGTAAAAATGACAATAAGTGGCAGCCTATGAATATACACATACAGGAAAATAAAAAAATATTATATATCATGCTAGTATGGTTGCTGTAAGAAAAACTAAAACAGAACTCAAATAAACGGAAACCTATACATCTCATCATTTGTCTCCTAATCAGTAAAATCGTGTTGAGGAGGCCTTGTTGTCTGGGGTGACACCCGAGGTTCTTTGCCTCACAGCCACAGAGATCAAGAATGTGGACACACATTCTTGTGTGGTCCATGTCTATAACATGGTATTTCCAATGTTAGAAGGGTGAGATATAGAAATTTAATAGGCGAAAGTAAGAGAATAGCTCTCTGCTACAGAGAGGGGTCCCAGAAAAACGGGTTGTCAATCTGTGGTGAAATGCAGGGGTTTTTATAGATGATCTAGTGGTGAGGCAATGTCTGATTTACATAGGACACGAAAAATGTGTTAGGACCTGTTGTGCCGTTTGCATAGGGCGTGACTCTGGCAGCCCCCATACCAATCTTTTATTATGCCTGTGAGTTCTCTGCCTGAGCTTCTCCATGTTGCCCATTTTTTATGGTACACATGCTGACAAAAAAGGGAAGGTCGAGCCCATGGTGGACATGCGTGGCTCCCAGGGAGCCTTGTTCCATTGGTGTAGCTGCCTGCATTCCCCCATGCAAGCTTCCCGCTTCCTTATTTGTGTTTGCAGCTTGATCTTTTAGGCTGCTCTTTGTTAGAAAAGAAATGATTTCTTGGGCTGATTTTTGTTAGAAGGGAAGTTCTGCCAAGGACCCTTTTGCTCTATCTGCCTAAATAATGTCTATCTCCTGCATCAGTTTTATTGACAAAAACAATTTCTTTTCATTCTATAAAAACATTGTTAGCAACTGTGATAACTGATGCACATGCTTTCTATTAAATCTTTCTCTTTTCCCTTCAATCTGAGATTTGAAATAATTTTTTCCACAGTTTGGCAGACATGGAATTCTTACAATACCTTTCTAAAATATTTTTGGTTATAATTGAGCCATGGGATTAAAAGCAGTGGCAAATGAGGCCTTTTGTTTGGTGCACTTATCATGTTATAACTCTACACAGATTATATAGTCAATAGCATTTCCGTGACACCTTGACATTCCTTTTAATTGATTCAATTGTGTCTATCAATAAAGGCATTTCCAAGTGTTAACCCCCAGTATCTGAAAATGTGACATTATTTGGAAAAAAGGATCTTTGAAGATGCAATTAACAATCTCAAAATAAAAGTAACCTGAAATTAGGATGGCCACTAAATTTCTTATAAGGACAAGTGTCATTATAAGAAAAGAGGAAGATATGGAGATAGAGGGCAGACAGCTATGTTAAGAATTGCCAGCTTTCTCCGGAAGCTGAGAAAGAGGCATGGAGCAGATTTCACCTCAGAGACTCGGAGAGAAAGCAGCCCTACATAGTTGATTTTGCACTTCTGGTCTCTAGAACTGTGAGAGAATAATTACTGTTGCCTCTAAGCTACCAAGTTTGTGGTAATTTGTTATGATATACCTAGGAAACTAATCTATTGCTATCACTACCATAATTAATGACTTTTTTAATCTACCAGAAGCAATATAGAGTATGGTAAAGGAAACAGCTTTGGAGATTGGCTATCTTGTTTCAGTCCTGAGTTAACCACTTACCAACCTAAAAAATAATTAAATATTGCCAAAAACTATACAAATTTTATTGGACCTGTGTTAGAATTAAGTAGAAAATTTTCTAAAGATATTGCTCACAGTTTTGCCAGCTATCTAGAAAATACCCTATAAATACTAACAAAAATTGTTCTCTATAGGATGCTGCTGGTTTTATCTCTGTAATTGAGGTAGAGAGGGATGCAATAGCTTAGGTTTCAAATTAAAATTTACTATTTGTTGTAATGTAAACTTTAGTAAAATGTGGCTTTTTTCATTCATTTGAAAGTGTATCTTTTTGCATATGTGTAAGTGTGTCAGCCATGGAACAGAGAAAAGGTACAGAGAAAAGGTATACCAGGACCAACCTCAGAAGAGGAGAAAGGAGACAAGGAAGACAGAGAGAAGCCAGGTTGATGAGTTAAATACCAGTAAGGAATTTAGGCATTGCCTTATACAATGAAGTGCCACTAACGGGAACCAAGCTGAGAAATAACATGCCTTGGTTGTGGTTTATATCAAGTATTCTGTGTTTTATATAAAGTATTCTGACTGCAGTGTGTGCGAATAAATTTAAGGAAGACAGAGAGAAAGCCCAGTTAAGAAACTTTTGCTGTGCTCTACGTGAGATAACAAAGACTCAATTTTATTTTATTTAAATTTTAATTATTTTATTTATTTTGAGACAGAGACTCACTCTGTCACCCAGGCTGGAGTGCAGCTGTGCTATCTCAGCTCACTACAACTTCTGCCTCCCAGATTCAAGCAATTCTCATGCCTCAAACTCCAGAGTAGCTGGGGTTATAGGCATGCACCACCATACCTGGCTATTTTTTTCTATTTTTAGTAGAGGCAAGTTTTCACTACTGTGTTGGCCAGGCTGGTCTCGAACTCCTGGCCTCAAGTGATGTGCCCACCTAGGCCTCCCAAACTGCTGAGATTATAGGCATGAGCCACCACACGTGGCCTGCAAAGACTCAAATTTTTAAAAGTGATAGTTGGATAAAGAAGAGGGATGAGACCAATACTTCCTATCAAAACTTCTCCTTTGAGAATCATACTACCCTATTCTTTCTGTATTTTCTACAGCTTCCTTTGTAGGAAGGGATTTTTTGACTGAATGTGAAATGTGATATGAGAAGATGAGAATAAAAATGAGAAATAAGGATGCATGATTAGTAAAAACTCAAATGAAAATGTACAGAAATGAAGCATATTTGGGGATAGAGAGAGTGAACTCATTTTCCCCGTGTTAATTTTTGTGGAACAAGTAGAACCACCATATGGAAATACACAGTAGCTTAGTCTATGTCTAAAGTAAAAAAAAAAGAAGTCTGACCTATCTATACAAATTTAGGAGTTGGAATATATTTGCTATTAAGATCATCAGACTGGATGTGGTGGCTCATGCCTATCATCCCAGCACTTTGTAAGGCCAAGATGGGAGGATTGCTTGAGTCCAGGAGTTTGAGGCCAGCTGGGCAACACAGTGAGATCCCCTCTCTACAAAAAAATAAACTAAATGAGACAGGCATGGTGGCACATGCTAGTAGTCTCAGCTACTCAGCAGGCTGAAGTAGTAGGATCACTTGAGCCCAGGAGGTCGAGGCTGCAGTGAGCCAAGTTTGTGCCAGTGCATTCCAGCGTGGGCAACAGAACTGTCTAAGAAAAAAAAGATGAGAATGTGTAAGATCACCAAGGACAGTATGTAGACCCTAAGAGCTGTTCCTAAATACAAACATACAGAAACAGAAAAGAGGAAGAGAATCTCTTTATGAAGAAGGCAAAAACCAGAGGTATGACAATGACCAGAGGAGTGCTGTGTCATGACAGTGAAAGAAATTATGAAAGGCAGAGTAAGTGTTCTAGCGTTCAGAATTCATTCAGCAGAGGAGCAGAATACAATATAGGATTGTGAAGTTCGAAGGTATTTAAATTAATGATTGTGTTACAACTTAATGGCTCCTTCTTGCTGGCTACCTGGAAAAGCCAATACACTGAGAACAACAGGAATGTTGCAGTTGAGAAAGAGTTTAATTATCCCAAAGCAGCCAAGTGGGAAGACTGGAAATATTTCTCAAATCTGCTTCTCTGAGAGCTCAGAGGCTAGAATTTTTAAGGATAATTTGACAGGCATGGGGCTAGGGAATGTGTGCTACTGATTGGTTGGGTTAGGGATGAAACAGTAAGCGTGTCTAACTGTCTTCATGTACTTGAGTCAGTTTCCAGGTGGGGATCCCATGACTGGTTGAGTCAGTTGCTTGGTATGAGGCATGAGTCCAGGTAGAGTCTGTAGGTCAGGAGAATGCAAAAGTCTGAAAAATAGCTCAAAGATACATCTTAGGTTTTATAATAGTAATGTTATCTATAGGAGCAAGGTGGGGATGGTGTTTCAAATCTTGTGAACTCTGGCTATGTGACTCCTGAGTGGTAAGGCATAAAAAAGCAAGCTAGGGAACAATCGCTGGTTATCATTTAACCATGCCTACATCTTGGCAGAATTAAGGCCCCTCCCATAATTTTAATGCTGTGGCCTTTTATTAGCCTTACAAAGATGGTCTACGTCCCTGAACAAGGAGTGGGTCAGTATTGGGAGGGGACTGTTATTCTTCTTGATTTAACATCAAACTATAAGCTAAATTTCTCCCATAGTTAGCTTTGCCTACATTCAGGAATAAGCAAGGGCAGTAAGCTTGTGAGGTTAGAAGCAAGGTGGAGTTTGTTTATGGTAGATTCCTCCCACTGTTACAGTTTTTGCAAAGGAGATTTCTGTGGAGTTTTTATATAATTGTTAGGCATCTTGAGGTACCATTTCCAATTTAGATCTTCTGGAGTGACACTCAGTTCAAAAAGAGTTAATACCACAAAGCCATCACTATAGCTATAAGGAAAACCAGAAGATTCTGCTGCTTTCCCAATGAACTCTCACAACTGGAATGTTGAAGAATGAGCACACAAAGTGAAAATCATGCCAAGAATTAGAAAATCAGATAAGGAGTCTGTGGCCAATGTCATTTCTTGACAGCAGGACACTGAACACTGGGCACTGGAACACAAGTGAAAGTAACCCACCCATTTCCAAATCTTGTTTGCTGGCAGCACTAGCTTCAAGCCACAGATCTGGTCTCCACTTCACGTTTTCCTGATCTCTCTAGAGCGCCTCTAAAGGAGAAACACATTTCACTTCAAAGATTATAGCTGCAAGACAGCTGCTGAAGTGATTTTTAGCATGCCTGTCTTTCCAAATAATAATGTGAAGTGCGATTTAAGAAAGACAATTTGAAAAATTCTTCCACAGTCATCAAATGTAATATAATCTCTCAATAAGATAAATATTGAAAAATATCAATTGCATGTGTCAATTGAATGTATCCATTAAAAGTTATTGGAGACCATAATAAAAATAGCTTTGGTGTCATGGGGAAAGCAAAAACCATATTAGAAGGATTTAGGAAGGTATATGAAACACAAAGAATGATGAAGACTGTGATTGATTAATCTCCATAGGAAGAACAGAAAAATTATTAAGAGATATTAGTATAAGAAACAGGAAGGATTTTCATTATTGAAAGTAGGGTATAAAAATAATTTTAAAAAAGATAAGAAAGAAAGGGGTTTGTTGACATTGTTTGTTTTGCAAAAGGCTATTTAAGCCTATCTATGACTGAAGGAATGTTTCCCAGGAAGATAAAGGAGATTAAAGGTAAAATGGGGGGAAAAAAGAGCTTATTTACTCAGCAAGTTTTCTCAAGGTAGCAAATAAAATAAAGAAACATACAGAAATATTTATTCAAAAAGAAAATAACTCATATTTACATCTTATAGAGAAAAGAATAGTGAATACGGAATAGATTTGTTTGTAGGTGAGTATAGAAGTGAGATTGCAACTAATGGTCACAGAATCTTTCTATTTCTTGTTTTCTTTGGTTTGTTTCTTCTCAATAAGAGTAAGGTTGTCCACTGAGAATGAGGTTAATGGAAACTGAGGAAGGAGATATAGGAAAGTCACAAAAGTTTAGAAAAATCATTGTGAGGAATCAAAGATAGAGCTCAATAAGATTAGTAAAGGTATTAATGAAATGTGTTGAAGTCACTATCAAAGTTACTTATCAGGATATTTTCACCTGTGTATTTTTTGTCTCCACAGCACTTATTCAATGAAGGAAATGAAATGATAATGCAGATCATAGCAGTGATTCGGGTTTCATTTCAAAAGGATAAATATGACAAAATGACAGGTGCCGAGAAATCTGGTCTACTGAAGAAGTTGGTCAGACCTTTGACATGAAATTCAGGAATGCCAGTGAAGGAAGGGAGCTCAGGAAGTATCTGACAGATTCCAAAACAGAAGTAAGATAATAAGGTCTTGGAATCTTTGGTGAAATAAAATGAAGGAAATAAGGAAGTAAAAGAGTTAGAAAAACAAGAAATCATGGTCAGAGAATATGCAGGTTATATTATAAAGTTCTGAGCTTGACCACATCAGATTAGGAAGACTTGGATAATTTGACCCTGCAGGGAGGATGTTTGCTATAAATGTAGATGGCCACTGAAGCTGCAAGAGCCCAGGGAATTAGATACCAAGATGTTGTTTGGAGTTTTATAGCTGATGGTTAAAGACCATTCAAATAATCCAAAGATGTGTAAAAAGTATTATCCAGGTACCAAAGTCTGTAATAGATGTAGAACCTACAAAGGAAGCTGTAGAAAACGCAGAAAGCATAGGGTAGTAAGATTCTCAAAGGAGTGGAAGTTTTGATATGAAGTAGAATATTTGTGTGAAACTGTTGTTGCAAATCTAGAAAACCTATTTTCTCACTTCAACTATTTGGATTTGAAAATCAGTTGTAGTTACATTTTAATGTAATAATTTCAGTGAGCAATGAATGCCAGAAGCAGGGAGAAACAGAAGCAAGCCCTGGTTATAATTTAATAACTAGGCTTATTTTAAATATTGACTAGAAATGGCCAAAAGTTTTGAATGACCACTGATACTACCAATGTATAATAATGCCACTAAATCAAATAACTTTCTTTGCCCTCCAAAATTATTAAAACAAAGATTCCAAGGCTCAAATGAAAGTGCCTTTGCAAAAAATATGACAGTGAGGTAAATCTGGCATTGCTGACTCCACTGTTGACTCCATCTTGCTTCTAACCTCACAAAGAGACTATGAAAAATATGTAGCACTACTAAACCAAATTACTGTCATAAGAAATATGGCATAACCATGCTTTTCCTGGAAGAGCATTCTGTGTGTTTTCCATAAACTGCCATAGAAATAAACATTTTAATTTATATTTTTTGAAACTGGGAAATCAAAATATGTCACCCCAAAATATGCTTCTTTGGCACAACTAACCCAAAATATGCTTCTTTGGAATATGTTGGGTTAGCTGTGATGAGAAAGAGCAGACAAAATGAGCTCTGAGAAGCTATCCTTTTGTAAAAGAAATTTACACCTATCTGCTTTAATAAAACAAACAGGGGATGTAGGCAGATGCTTTTTCTGAGGTTGCCTTTTTGGGATCTAGGAAAGATTAACCTACAGGAAAAAGAGACTAAAGGTCTGACGTTTATCAAGTTTTGACAGACAAACTTACTACAGGCTACCATCTCTCTTTCTGAGGGCTGCTGCTTGGGAGACTTCATCTGCGTAACAAGACAGCCTTTGCTCATTATTTAGTTCCTTTCCTCACCCTCCAATAACCTGTTACTACTTCCCTCCAAGAGCACCAAACCCCTACTCATTTCTGTACAGGATTCTTCAGTCATCTGGCTCATCCTGGAGTCTCACATTTTGTGTGGCTGCTGTGTATTTGCATACAAATTGACTTGTATGCCTTTTCTCTTACTAATCTGTCTCTTGTCAGCTTGTTTTACAGACTCAAATTAAAAAGTCTTCAAGAAAGGGAGAAGTCCTTCTTCCCTGGAAAACAAAACTCTTGTTAAACACCAGACATCAGGAGCTGTTTTCACATTTCCTTTGCCAATACAAGAAATAGTTCTATGGTATATCTGATTTTTAAGATTATTCAAACTATATCATTTTCACAATATTTAGAATGGTTAATTTACATATGGCATTTGAGAAAGAATCAACTGATAGTTTATTGTAATTGAAAATGAAATTGTTTTTATAAATAGGCTCTTAGAAATGCAAAACTTCTTGCTGTTCATGATTTCATGTACAACTACCTCCAGTTATTCAAAACTTGAATCTGAGTTCCTAATCCTGTAATATTGCCTTTTACTGATACAACAAATATACTGTGCACATTTTCATTTACTTTTACAGAGCCTGCTGTTGACTCATTAAGAGTATAAAAAAATCTGCAGAGAATTATCTTTAAAGTCCCTGGATAAAAAGTATGGCAAATAACAGCTGATACAACCTATGAATAAGTCTGTCAGTTTGAAAGCATATAAAGCGTAAATGTCAAAAGGAAGATTTCCTTGTAAATAAAAAATCATAGAAGCTATATTGAAGGTCTATTTACATTACAGCCCGATAGGTTCTTCCTGCCTACTGCATAGCAAAACCAATGCACTGAGAGCAACCGGTTTTGCAGCAAAGGAAGAGTTTAGTAATTACAGGGCCAATCAAGCAGAAGGACAGAAGATAATTCTCAAGTTCACCTCCCCAAGAATTCAGACACTAAGAATTTTCAAGGATAGCTTGGCTGTCAGTGGCTTGGGGAACGGGAAATGCTACCTGTTTGGGTCAGGTATGAAAACACAGGTGGTAAAAGCAGTCTTCTTGCACTGAGTCAGTTCCTGGGTAGGGGTTACAAGACCTGTTATCAGTTTCTTGGTATGAGTTACCGATCCAGGTGTTACCAGCTGGTATATCACAATGCAGTGTCTGAAAAATATCTCAAGCACCAGCCCCAGGTTTTATTACTGTCATATTATCTATAGGAGCAATCGGGAAGGTTACAAATCTGTGGCCTCTGGCTACATGAATCCTGAGACATAATTTTAACGTTATGAACAATGTGTTAGTTTTACAGAGGTGGTTTTAGTCCCTAAATAGGAAAGGAATTAGTTTTGTGTAAGTGTTATCATCTTTGTTTTAAAGTTAAACTAAATTCCTGCCATAGGTATCTCATCCTTTACCCAAGAATAAGCAAGGACAGCTTGCACACACACATTTTATAAGACCTGGTAACTGACTTCAGCAATTTTGCAACATGAAAAATCAATGTACAACAATCAACTGTATTTCTATGTATTAGCAACTAACCAAAAATTAAATTAAGACATCAATTTCATTTAAAATAGCATCAAACAAAATAAAAACACTTAGGAATAAATGCAACCAAAGAAGTACAAAATGTATCCTCTCAAAACACAAAACACTGTTAAACAAATTAAAGAAGAGCTAAATAAATGGAGAGGTATCTTGTGTTTAAAGATAAAATACTTCAGACTGTAAAGATGGCAATATTCCTCAAACTGATCTGCAGTTTCAATAAAATCCCTCAGAATCCCAGTTGGCTTCTTATAGAAATTGACAAGCTGATCTAAAATTATTAAGGAAACTTAAGGGAACCAAAATAGCCAAAACATTTTGAAAAGGAGGACAAAGTTGGAACACTAACACTTCTTAATTTCAAAATATACTACAAAGTTAGTGTAAGTATATGGTGTTGGCATAGTTTAGACATATGCATCAAGAGAATAAAACTGAAAGTCTAGAAATTTGTTCTTATGTTTATGAGAAATTTTGTTTAGACAAGGATGCCAAGACAATTAAATAGGCAAATAATAATTGAACAAATGGTTTTGGAAAAATTAGATATCCACAAACTAAAGAATGAAGTTTTATTTGACTCCTTTCTTACACCTACGCAGAAAAATTAACTCAAAATTTAAGAGGTGAAGCCATAAACTATCTTAAAAGTAAACTTAGGGGTAAATATTTGTGACCCTTAATTAGGCATAGCCTTTTTACTTATGACACAAAAAGGACAAGCAACGAAAGAAAAAATAAATTTGACTCCATCAAAAGGAAAAAAAATGTGTTTCAAAGGGTATCATTGATAAATTGACAAGACAAGCGACAGAATGGAACAAAATATTTGCAAATCATACACCTGTTAAGGGACTTGCATAATAACTGTATAAAGAACCATTACAACTGAACAGTAAAAAGACAAGTAACTCAGTTTGAAAATGAACAAAAACTCTCAATCAACATTTTCGCAAAGACGATCTAAAACTAGCCAAAAAACAAATGAACAAATACTCAACATTAGTTGTCATGAGAGAAATGCAAATCAAGACCAACTACAATGAGATACAACTTCACACCCACAAGGATGTTGCCAAAAAGACACATAATAACAAGTGTTGGGGAAAATGTAAAAATATTGGAACCCTCACATATAAATGAGACTGCAAAATGGCTCGGCTCCTATAGAAAATACTCTGGCAATTCCTACAAAAAGTGTTAAACAAAGTTTTCATGACTTAGCAATTTCATTCCTAGTAATATACCCAAGAGAACTGAAAATATATATCTAAACAAAAACTTATACACAAATATTTATACCAGTATTATTCATAATTGCCAGAAAGTGGAAACAAGCCAAATATCTATCAACTGGTAAGTGTATAAAATAAAATATAGCACATACACATAATGAAATATCACTCATTCAAAAAGTAATTCATGCTACAATGTGTTTGAACCTTGAAAACATTATACTAAGTGAAAGAAGCCAGACACAAAAGATCACTTATTGTATGAAATCATTTATATAAAATGTCTAAAGCATGAGAATCTATGGAGATAGCCTGTAGATGAAGGATTGCTTACGGCTGGATGAGGGGTTGGAGAACAATAAGGTATGACTGGTTATGGATACAGCATTTCTTTGGGGAATGTTGAAATGTTCTAAAATTGATAGTGATGACTGAAAAACACTGAATATTCTAAAAGCCATTGAATTATTTGCTTACATGGGAAATCATATAGTTTATAAATTATATGCCAAAAAATCTGGTATTAGGGAAACAATTTAAGAAAATTATTCATAACTAAATTTTAAAAATTATTTTATTGGTGCTATATCAGCTTCAACTCAGATTTTTAAAATATTTCAATTATACTACTGTAGAGTTTGTTTCTTACTTTAGGCTATTTTAAGAAGACAACTGAATTATGTGACTGAGCTAGAAGTTATTAGTTTACTAAAGAAATATTGTATCACAAATTTTTATCTTTGTCATTAATTTTTACTGTATACTCTACTATTATTATTCTGTGGCACTTTATGTATTTAATAATTTTGAGTATTAAAGTAAAATAAATTAGAAACTGGCCATTTTCTCTTAGTTTGATGTGACTTCTGACAGCTATCAACACATCTGAGTCACAGTTTGGGGTTCTGTTTTGTAGACTATACAATTATTATAATTCAATTAAGTAATTAGTTAATAATGATTTGTTATACATAAGATCCAGAAGTGGTATGCAGTAAACCTGAAAACCAATCACAGCTTTCTAACCAACTTCTAACCCATCAAAATCATTTAAATATTGTAAGATTTACTTTTTCATTGATAAGATTAGGGGCATTGACTAAAATATACACAATGTACTCTTAAAATTCTAGACAGCCGATATTAACAGCAGAGTAAACATATTTGTTGTCAGTTCTATAAAAATGTAGCAATTTATTAAAAAGAGCACCACAGATTGGAAGAATATTTGTTATAAAAATAATTATAAATAATCTAAAAATAATATTTGGAAGCAAATAAACAAGACAAGTTGGCACTTTTCCTTTAACTCTTATTGAAATTAAAATAGGGACCAGGTGCAGTGGCTCACATCTATTGTCCCAGCTACTCAGAAGGCTCAAGCGGGAGGACCATGTGAGCCCTGAAGTTAGAGGCCTCAGTGAGCTATGATCTCACCACTGCACTCCAGCCTGGGTAACGCAGCGAGAAAGAGTCTATTAAAAAAATGAAGAAAAAATCGGAAGGAATGAAGGGAGGGAGGGAGGTGTTTAGCTGAGGGAGAAGGGACCAAAATGGAGGAAGGTGAACAAGATGGCACAGTCCCGATTTCTTCCGGGTTCTTCATCACCAACTTTCCCCCGCCGGGGAAAGTGCACAACACCCGACCATGCGCCAGGTGACGTCAATCCGAACAGATGGAAACTTACCCGGCCACGCCTACAGAGACGCCCCTATCACGCCCTTATCTTGCCCACTGCCCTCCCACTTCCAGTAACAATGCATAAAAGTCTGCCCCCGGCAGGAGCTTGCATGACTTCTTCAGCCCCTCCTACTTGTGGACCGGAGAACCTCACCCGAGAACGCCGGCGCGACTTCCCTGGCCCCCCACACCTGAGGACTGGAAAACCTCACCCGAGAGTGTGCGCATATTTGCAATAAAAGGCTGCGGCTTTCTTACGTACTTTGGCCTCATGTTTAACTATTTGGCTCTCCCAAATTAAATTAAATTAAATTAAGACAGGAGGGAGGGAGGGAGTTAAAATAACTTTATTTAATTTACATTTGGGCTTATACTGGATCTAAACTGAACTTTTTTTGTTCATCCAGCTTTTCAATCAGGGCTTTAAAAATGCTCTTATCAGAGACCTGAGCCTACCAAGTAGCAGGATTACCCTGCTATTCACCATCCTTCCCTTTATGACTTTACACATGCCAAGTTTCTAGTTGCCATAGCTTTTACCACAATACTACTAAGATCTGAAAGACTTTTTTGCTTGCTTGCTTGTTTTAGTGGCTGTGAGGACAGTCACCTGCATGGGCAAACCTGCCATTCAAGTCCCTTCTTTTTGTCATTTGCTACTTTAGTGATGAGCTGTGACTATGCATAGGTGTTGTGCAGGGCAAGAAGGATGGTAAGAGGCCTCAGGACGAGTTACAGAAAGAACAAAGGCATGAGTAGACCAGGAAATAGAACTTTGCTTACAGAATTCCTATGCCTGCCTTTATGAGCAGTCCTGGGAAACCTGCTGGTTTCCTTGCCTGTAGGTGAATTTCAAGAGAGTTACAGAGATGGGATGACTTTCCAACACCGTTGTTAAGAAAGGGCTATACTTTAAAACTTACGAGACAAGAAAACAAAGAATCTTTTCCCTGGCAACCCAGCTATGAACTGACAATTTGTTAATGACACATTAACAGCCAACAGGAACAGAGCCTGCTTACCTACTACTTAAGAATGTGCAAATCAAGAGAAATGAATGTGCATTTGATGTAATGTGCATTTGCAGTAGGCAAAGGAGAAAGCAATGCACCTAAGATAACTAAGCTGTCAAATAAGGAAAAGAAACAAAACATTCAAATGAAGTATTCCTAGAAAACCAGTTACTGGACAAGAGAGCTTTCACTTACATCAAACGCACATTCATACACACTTTTTAAAGGTAAAATGTGAGGGTGTAATTTTTCTTCTTTTTTTTTTGGAGATGAGGTCTCAATATATTGCCCAGACTGGAGTGCAGCAGTGTGATCACAGCTCACCGCAGCCTTGACCTCCTGGGCTCAAGCGATTCTCCCTCCTCAGGCTCTCAAACAGCTGGGATTACAGGTATGCACCACCATTATGTTGCCCAGGCTGGTCAAAAGTGTAAATTTTAAACATAGAAAATGAATTAAGTTGATAATTACTACTATGACCTGAATTATAAGTCTGCAAATCCAGAGAAAATAATGGCTCAAATGAACAAGAATATACATTCTACATTAAGACTGAAAGAAGACACAAAATGTTTTTAAGTCATAAACCTTGTAACAGATAAATCTAAATTGATAATGATGGTGTGGCTCAAACTTTTAGTGTAAGGGCTAAATAATGATTCTAAAATAAAATGGATTACAGATGAATTAAAATGTCTATACCATCACAATTCTCAGAGTTAGTTGGGAAAAGGCGAGTTTAATGCATTCTAAGACCTCATTTTGTATCATGATAATGTAAACAACTGGGGACTAATACCCAATGGTAAAGGGGCAATGCTGATATCTTGATTTTACTTAATTTTTTTAAAGTCTTCAAAGTAGAAACAATAAATTAATAGCAACAGATAAAACATCAAAAGTAAAAAAGAGAAAATGAAAACACACTATAAAATAAACAGAAAACAAAATGAGATGGAAGGCATGGTTTAAGATATTTATGTTGACTGAGTATTGAGTTCAGTGACCCAGTTCTCCTACTGGATTAAGAATCAAGTCCCGGCCGGGCGCGGTGGCTCATGCCTGTAATCCCAGCACTTTGGGAGGCCGAGGCGGGCGGATCACAAGGTCAGGAGATCGAGACCACGGTGAAACCCCGTCTCTACTAAAAATACAAAAAATTAGCCGGGCGCGGTTGTGGGCGCCTGTAGTCCCAGCTACTCGGGAGGCTGAGGCAGGAGAATGGCGGGAACCCGGGAGGCGGAGCTTGCAGTGAGCCGAGATCGCGCCACTGCACTCCAGCCTGGGCGACAGAGCGAGACTCCGTCTCAAAAAAAAAAAAAAAAAAAAAAAAAAGAATCAAGTCCCATCTATATGTCGCTTAAAATAAACTTTCAGAAAGACTTTTAGCAATTTAAATACAAAGATACAGTTAAGGTGGATGTTAAAACGATAGAAAAAAGATACATAATGAAACTCATGAGAAACCCGGAGTGACTATATAAATGTCAGACATAGTAAACATTAGGATAAGATATACTACTAGAGACAAAAAGGATATTTTATCCCTCTCAAAATCGGAATTCAATTTTTGTAGGAAGTACCATGCTTATTCCCAAAGTTACATGGAAGCAAAAGAGACATATAATAGTCAAAACAAATTTTAAGTAGAGGACCAAAGAACATTCTCATTACTCAATGTTAAGTTCCACTATAAAGCTACAGTAATAATCAAAATAGTGTGGTATTCACAGAGGATAGACATAGGTTAATGAAGCACACTGAAAAGAAGTAGACCAACAAATATATCATAAATTATTAACAGAGATACCAAAGTGATTCATGGGTAATAGGATATTCTTTTAACAAAAGCTGCTGGAACAAATGAATATTAATGTTGGGGGGTAGGGGGTAGATGCACTTACTTTATACAACAGGCAAGCATTTAAAAAATGAATCATGGTCCTAAATGTAAAAGTGAAAACTGGATGCCACAAAATTAGACTTTTTTATTTTCATTTAGTTTAAAATATTTTCTAATTTTTCTGATTTTTTTCCTTAACTCTTGGGTTATTTACAAAAGTGTTGTTTAATTGCCAAATAGTTGTTAATATCCAAGATATCTTTCTGCATTAATTTCTAATTTAATTCTGATTTAATCAGAGACTATCTCCTATATTATCCCTTTTGTTTAAAATTTCTGAGGCTTAGTTTATGGCCCAGAAATTGGTTCTTTTTTGTTAATGTTCCCTGGACACTTCAATAGTATTATACTGTTTTTATTGTGTAACTTGTACTACAATTGTTGATTAAAGAATTGGATTTTTAGATTTGTTCAAGACTTCTATAGTCTTACTAATTTTTTTCAGGTCTACTCAAATAATCATGGAGCGATGAGGAAGGAGAGGAAAGTATATATACCATGCAAACATTAATCATAAGAAAACTTGTCAAATGTGGTATATTTTTTCATCCCTTCACTTTTAACTAATCCATGTCTTTATATTGAAGTATATTTCTTGTCATCACCATAAAGCTGAACGTTGCTTTTTATTTAGTCTGAAAGGTCTCCCATTTATTTGCATATATGACCTTTTACATTTAATGAAATTACTGATGTGGTTGGGGTTAAATACACCACCTTGCTATTTATTCCTTCTTCTTTGTGATTCTTTTTTACATTTCCTTTTTTTTTCATTAACTTAGTATTTTTACTATTAAATTTCATTTCCACTCATTAACTACACTTCCTTCTGAAAAATACATGTTCTTACTGTTTGCTATAAAGGAAATTACCATATGCATCCTTAACTTATCACAATCTAACTTTAACCAATATTATACAACATCACAAATAATGTATACATATAATACTATATGTATAATAGTACACATCCATTTTCTTCCCTTTCCTCCATTGTGCTACTGTCATTCATTTTACTTGCACAGATATTATAAAATACAACTTATGCAACTGTGTTTTTGCTTTCAAAAATATATATTAAATTACAGAAACTAAAAAATAGGAAAAATCTTTCATATTTACCCACATACTTACTATTCCTGGCAGTCTCCATTTCTTTGTGTAAATACACATTTTTATCTGCTGTAATTTTCCTTCCATCTAAAGAACTACAAATCTCTCATTATTAATTTTTCTGAAGAATTTTTTCACCTTTGAGTACTTTTCCCATTGGATATAGGGCTTTTTTGCCAACACTTTACAGATGTAATCCTATTTCTGTGTGTAAGGCTTGCATCCTTTGTGTTGAGAAGTCTGAGAAAAAAAAATTCTTACCTTTGTTGCTGTAAGATGCATACCTTTTTATCTTTGGCTGCTTAAAAATGTTTTTCCTTGTTGCTAGTATTCAGTATCTTAATTACAGTGGGTATTGTGTGACTTTATGGTTATCTTGTATAAGATATTCTTGGATCCTTGTTTTATATTTGTTCCAAATTTAGAAAAGATACCTTTTCAAATGTTTTCTGTTTCAGTTATGAACATTCTTAAACTTCCACTATTGCCTTAGATTTTACTTTTTAAAATATTTTTCATTTTGTAATCCAGTCTGGATCATCTTTACTGCTGGATCATCTTTATTGAATTTACTGATTTCTTCTGCAGTGCTCAATCTGTTTTTAATCCCATCTAGGAAATTTTTTATTTTAATGCCTGTATTTTTTTAAGCTCTGAAAGTTTTGTTTCTAGTTTATACTTTTGTTTTCTCCCTTCTTCATGTTCATGCTTTTCTTTAAATTCCCAACATACTCAAAATTGACTTTTTAATTCCTTCTCTGCTCTAATTATATTGTCTTTGTCATTTCCAGGTCTATTTCTATTGACTACTTTTTTTTCTTTTACTTATGGTCTACATCTTCCTGATTCTTCTGGTGTCTCATACATTTTGATTGGATGCTGGAATGTGAATTCTGCATTGTTGAGTGCTGAATGGTGCTGTCTTGCTTTAATAAGCATTGAACTTCATTCCAGAAAGCAGCTAAATTATTTACAGATGCTTTTATTTATATCAAGGGATTTAAAAAAAAAAAACAGCTCTGTTTAGATTATATCTACAGTAGTCTTTACTTTAGGACTAGCTTAGTTCTACTAGTAAGGTGTGACATTTCTGTAGTCTATACCCCATGCCTTGTGAATTCAGTGAGGACTCTCCCCGCTGGGGGTTGAAACTCAAACATCTCTCAGCCCTACGTGAGCTCTGGAAATTGGTCAGCCTATAGCCTCATAACATACTTTCCCATGTCTTGTGAAATTTTACCCTAATATATGCACAGCTTCATATTCAACAAGAGACTCAAATGCCCCAATTATATCTATGAACCCCTTTATCTATGTAGCAGCCTCTACTCCGGTATAGCCCCAGGCTCTCTAATCTCTGCCTCTCCAACTTGGTAAGACTGTCATGCTTTGCACAGGTTTACTCTTCCTGCACTAAACTACAGCGATTCTTCCAGGCATAAATCTGGAGTGAACACAAAACTCATCTTACTTCCCTTATTTCAAGGATCACAGTTCCATATTGCCTATTGCTCACTTTCTAAAATTTTTCCCCATTTTTCTGTTTATGCTGGGGGGTAGGTCTGGTCCCATTTACTCTAGGCCTAAAATAAAATTTCTAGAATAAACTTTTTAAGTTGCATCATGGTTATGAGACACTCTGAGGTTAGGGTAACTGTCCTTCAAGATGCATTATATACCATGAAAAGCTATTAAATCATTCTGCATTCTTAAATAGGTAGAATGCATGTGTGTTGGAACTAAAAAGGAGAAGTTGAATGGACGTTCCAATTTCTCTACTAGTTATCCTTTTGTAGAATGTGGTCTCTCTGTCCCTGAAGTATAAGATTCTGCAGGAACTGATGTCTGGTTTCTGGTGGCATACTGTGCTCTTATTAAGACAACACAGTAAGAGTTACAGTAAACCTAAAACCATGGCTGCTTCCTGGTCATTCGGAAGACTTTATTCCAATAAACAGACCTAACAGGGACTTCTATTCTACCACCAACATGAGTATCACAAGGCTTCTTACGCCACAATGGGTACAACGTCAACTGTCTGAAACTAAGGAGAAGCCCCAGGGGTGTGTGTACTTGCTTCCATGCTTGGTGATAACCAGGAATGTGCAATGGAAGAAACTGCTTCTTAGCAAGGGCAGAGCACTATATTCAAGGTCTCAGATCCCTCAGGATTAAGGCATTCTTTCTCCACTGGGTGAGCAACTACCGTAAGTAGTGTTCGTTTATGGGAAAGAGAATCTAGGATATGTATGAAAAGATAGAAATAGTATCAATTATGGCTGTGAGAACAACTCCGGCAGTGGAACTATATCTTGTCCTATTAGCCTTCCTGTTGTAATTCATTTTTAGAAATTGTGACTGGTCATAACCTGGAAGAATCAGTGTTAGGAAATAGTGGAAAAATTGTGGGCCATAGGTGGCTCTGAGAAGAGCAAAGAATACCCTGAAAGATACTCTCGGTGTGATCCCACTCACCTCTACACACTGAAGGCAATTACTGTGAACTCCTGTGACTCTGCCTGGAAATGTTTTCCTTGGCTATTAAAATATGCCTTGCCCATGTTCAAGACAAGTTGAAAGGGCAGGGAGTCAGTTTGCGTGAAAACAGACCTCAACCAATGTTAGAGGAGTGAGTAGTGAAATGTGCCAGCTTTCTCCCACCTAGTCTGGGATACCTCCGAGGCCTGTTCTTTATTGTCTCCTCAGTTCTTAGTGAAACTGGTCCCAATTACTCATGGTCACGATTGGCTAGATTACGTATCTTTTAGTTGCTTACTCCCCTTCCTTGGCTTACACCCTTGTTTCCTTACCTCCTCCCTGACCCCTCAGAATCACTTTCCAAAGAGCTACTCGCATCCAAATCCTCAGGCCAAAAGCAGCTCTTGGGGAATACAATCCATTATACTATTTATTAATGGATCCCAATATATGCTTCAACAGGCATTGTAAAAAAGTGAAGCAAACGTAGAATTTCCAGTATCTGTGCTAGGACAATTGAGCATCATCTGAAAAACCAAAAACAAAGATACTTGTTTCTGAAAAATTCAATTCCAAATGGACCAAGAATTGAACTCTGAGTAGAAAACCTTAAAAATGTGAAAGAGAGAATATAGGACAATATCTTTATTGCATTTTCAAGGAGAGTGGGGGGGGGAGGGAATATTTCATAGACATGTCCCAAATTTTGAAAATCAGGAGGAAAAGACTCACGGTGGGAGAAGATACTCACAACACATGACCAATAGCCCAGAACACATTAACAATTCCAGCGACTCAATAAGAAAGTGGAAAAAAATATCCAAAGGAAAAACGGGTAAAAAAACTATTGTTGTGGAAACTTGGGTGGCAAGCACCAATAAAAAATACCCCTAATCCAAATCTTGTGACCTCACAGTATACATGCAGTGTTTTAAACCTATTGCTGTAATGATTTGAATCACTTACTTTCTTGGCTTTTTGCTGAAAACTTCAGAAGTAAATGAGGTTCCACTATGTGGACTTACTTTATAGAAATTATACAGTAGGAAAATTCTTATTTTTACAGTAAAAATGTCTCCTGACGCTTTTAATAGAGACATTTTCAAACTGTTGAACAATATGGCCAGTTCTAAGTAAAAAAAGAAATCTCCCAAATGTAATACATATTCTGATTTAAAAGAAAATGGTACTTATAAACTGAGTGATAGAAACATCTGTTGCCATAGTGGTAAGTGAAACAGAGTATTGAGTTGTCAGAATCTTTTTTTGTTACAAATGTTAACAGCCCTTCATCCTGTTATAGTATCTTTAGAAGTGTATTTTCAGCTTTCATTGTATTATGAAACATTTCATATCTTTGCCTTCCTTTAATAGCTAATAAGTACCTTGAGTTAATAATACACTGTCTGATCTTCCAAACAGAGATTCTACCTTTCTAGCGCAGATAAAGTCTTACACCGAGATTCGGTAATTCCAAATAAAAGAAATACTACTACGAGGCATAAGAAACTTCAATAACTTCTTAATTCCTAAAAACAAATCCCAAAAAGCTTTTTTCTAGCACAACAGATATTTGTTATGCATTCCAAAACCACCTTCTTAGAAAAAACATTCCAGCACATTTGTTTCATTTATCATCTTACAAAGAGAGAAATGGTATTAATTCTCAGCTTCAATAGAAGATGATTTTAAGCATAATAGAAACGTGGTGGTCAAACATCAAGTCTTCAAGGAAAGTGAAACATGCCCTTTAGACTTACGACTTTTAACATCGCGCTCTTGTCAAGGAGGTTTTGTTTATCTGTTTGGGGATGCTGTCATGGTGGTAGTCTACTTATAGTTTGAGAATCCTTGTCTTGAAGTTTTACATGTTATCTGGCTGTCTCCAAACCAAAACTCTGTATAGCGATTTCATCTGTCCTAGTTTATAGAAATACACCACAAAGTCATTTTAAGAAATGTTTCATACATAACAGGCTATAGGTGCTATGGTTTGGAAATGGTTTATGCCAACCAAAACTTATGTTAAAACTTAATGGCCAGTGTAACAGTGTTGGGAGGTAGGGCCTATAATAGGTGATTTGAGGTCCTTAAAAATGAATGAATGCCTTTCTCAGGAGACTGGATGAGGTACCACAATACTGGTTTAGTTCTCACAGGAATAGATTTATCTTCACAAAGTGAGTTGCTATAAAACAGGTCAGCCTCCTATGTTTGCTTCCTTTCTCTCTCTGTACACACCCATTTCTATTTCCATATTTATGCTATATTATGACACAGCATGAGAAGTTCACCAGAAGCCAACCAGAGGCAGCTACCTTACCTTGAACATCCCAACCTCCAGTACCATAAGCTAAATAAACCTTTTTTTCTTTATAAATTATCTAGTCACAGGTATTTCATTATACTATAAAAGCAAAATACAATCTTGGGACCCCAAACTCACTATGCCCAAGGGAAAAGTTAAACTTGGAAACTGAGTCATGCAAAAACAGCCTTCCTTTTGTTCCCAGAGAGCTGTAATTTCATATGCTTACTTTATTGTATGTAAAAATGTAGATTTACTGAGCATTGTATATAATTATACAATGTATAATTTAGTATTTCCACGCTCCTTTCTTTTTAGATGTAAACTGTAGATTTACTGAGTACTCATCAGAGCCTCACAAGAATGTAACCACTTGCTCCATTCCACTGCTTACCCTCCCTCCTTTTTGTTTTTTCCTTTTTTCTTACCCTCTCACTTGCTGTGCCCCTTTTAAGTAAGTGCTGTCTTTGGAAAATCAGCACAAGACAGAGATCTTACTGCAACTTGCGTACTTTTTTTTTTTTTCCCCCCAGGCATGTCCTCAACCTTCGCAAAATAAACCTCTAAATTGATCGAGATCTGCCTCAGCCACTTTCTGGTTTAGAGTAGCAACAGAAAATAAACTAAGACAGAAAACTGGTACCTAGAAGTGTGGTTGCTTCTTTAGTAATACCTTAAAATGTGAAAGTGGCTTTGGAACTGGGTAATGGGTAGAGGTTAAAAGAGAAAGCCTAGAATGCCATAAATGGAGTGGTAGGGGTCATTCTTTTGAGGGCTTAGAAGACAAGAAGATTAGGGAAAATGACAATTCTTAGACATTACTTAAGTGCTCATGATCAGAATGCTGATAGAACTGTGGACGGTAAAGGCCATTCTAATGAGGTCTCAGAGGGAAATGTAAAACGTCTTACTGAGAACTAGAGTAAAGGCCATCCTTGTTATACAGTTGCAAGGAACTTGGCTGCACTGGGTCCACGCCCCAGGGCTTTGTGGAAGGTGGAACTTCAAAGTGATGAAATAGGATATTTTTATGGAAGGAATTTCTAAGCAAAATATAGGAGGAGCTGCATAGTTACTTTCAACTGTGTACAGTGAAATGTGACAGCAAAGAGAAGCAAGGAATAAAGATGTGAGAAATTCGCAGTCGGTCCATGTAAAGAACAAAAAAGCCTGTTGAGGATAATAAAACAAGTGTATATCCAAGACAGCAGTTACTAAAGAGAATCATAGTGATATAAGGGAGCCAGAGGCTATTGATCAAGACAGTGGGAAAAATACCCCAGATGTATTTCAGAGATCTTCTAAGTTGCGGCTCCCATCACAGGCCTAGAGACCCGGGAGGAAAAAAATAATTTTGTGTGACAGGCCCAGGGTACCCTCCACAGCCTCACTGACCAGGGCTTCCTCAATACTCTGCTCCTTGCATCCCAGCACAACACTCTTCAACTGTTACAACTTGGGTTCAATTTATTCTAGGTGCCTCTCCCAAGCATACAGGCTGTAAAATTCAGCAGCACCACCCACATCATGGCTTTCAGTAGGCCCAGATAGAGCTTGTGCGTCTCTGGAAGGTACAAGCAGCAAGTTTTGTTGGTGCTCATAGGGTGCAGACATGCAGATTGCAAGAGCTGTAGAGACATGGTTTCCTCCACTTAGATTTCAAAGGATGTTGCAGAAAGCCTGTGAGCCCAGGCAGACACACACTGGAGGGGCGGGGCCTCCACAGAGAGTCTCCACTAGAATGCCCAGTGGAGTGATGGGAGTGAGGCTACCACCCTCAAGATCCAGAACCATAAAGTCATTGGCAGTGTGCAATGCCATCCTGGAAAGCTGTAGGCACCAGTGTGCAACTGCAGCCTGAGAAGAGCCATTTAGACTGAGCCCAGCAAAGCCATGTGAGCAGGCCTTCCCAAGGCCTTGGTGGCCCAACCTCCACCCCAGTGTGTCCATGAGGTGGTACACAGAATGAAAGATTATTGTGGGATTTTAATATTTAATGTTTGCCCTGCTGAGTTTTAGACTTGCTTTGGGCCAGTTACTCCTTTCTTTCTGCCTCTCTTTTTTGGAATGGTAGTATTTACCCTATGCCTGCTCTGTCATTGTATTTTAGAAGTAGATAACTTGCTTTTAATTGTGCAGACTCGCAGCTGGAAGGGGTTTGCCTTACTTCTCAGATGAAACTTTGGAATTTGTACTTTTGAGTTGGTGCTAGAATGTGTTCAGCCCTTTAGGATTATCCGGATGGAATGATTGTATTTTGCATGTGAGAAAGACATGAGTTTTGGGTGACTGGGGGCAGAATACTAGGGTTCATCCCCACCACAACTCTTGTTGAAATTTAATTGCCTAGGTAAAGGTGTTGAAGGGTGAGGCCTTTAAGAAGTAACTAGGTCACTAAGATGGATTAACATCTTTCTTGTGAGCCTTGGTTCATTGTTGTGAAAATCGATTTGCTTTCACAACAGTGGGTTGTTTAAAGTAGGTCAGCCTCCTTTGTCCCTCCCTTTCTTGTCACTTGTGCTTGTTTCCCTTTCCACTTTTCTGTCATGCTGTGAAGCAACACAAGGCCCTTGCCAGACACCACCACCATGCCATTGGATATCCCAGACTCCAGAATCATAAGCCAAATAAATTCTCTTCTGTATATATTATACAATCTTAGGTATTCTGTTATAGCAACAGTAAAATGGACTAACACAATAGGTAAGAAACAATTTATGGCCAGACCAAATTGTTCTTTGTTGCTGTTAATTTCTAATTTCAGGTTCTTGATATTAGAACCCGCCATGCATAACAGGTTCAGTTAGACCCCATAAACCTCCACTAAGTAGTTGTTGAAAACTAAACTGGATTTAACAGATATTACCTGTCCGGATAATCTGTGCTGTGCGGTTGGTGCCACAAGATATTCTGGAAGTAAAAAGGCAATTATTTTGTGAACCAATAATTAAAGTTCTATTTTTGTCTGTATTTCAAAAGTTTTAGGAGGCAGACTGCTTAATATATTTGATTTATATTGATTATATAAAGTATTGTTAGTACAATTATATATTAATATGCATATTCACATTCACTTTAAAAAAATGGAAAGTTAGTAAGCAGTAACCAGGGCTGCATGTCAAATGTAAATGAATCACAAATTCGTATATGTGGATTTTTTTCTTTCTTTTTTTTTTTTTTTTTTGAGACGGAGTCTCGCTCTGTCACCCAGGTTGGAGTGCAGTGGCGTGATCTTGGCTCACTGCAAGCTTCGCCTCTCAGATTCATGCCATTCCCTTGCCTCAGCCTCCCGAGTAGCTGGGACTACAGGTGCCCCCCACTACACCCAGCTAATTTTTTTTGTATTTTTAGTAGTGACAGGGTTTCACCGTGTTAGCCAGGGTGGTCTCGATCTCCTGACCTCGTGATTCCCCTGCCTCGGCCTCCCAAAGTGCTGGGATTACAGGCATGAGCCACTGTGCCCGCCCAAATGTGATACATGTTTTAAGAGATTTAATTTTAAAACTATGGTTATTCAAGTTAAACAATAAAAAAATTCAGTACTCTAAATATTTATTTTTATATATTTTTTAAATCAGACTTATCTGCATAGGATAAGAATTCTGTATTATTCTGGGTTTTGCTATTGCAAAATAGCACATTCCGTCCATTTATACAATATATGAGCATTTTTGAGGCAAATTACACCCCCCTAAATAATATATGCTTTCAAGATTAAGCAAATACAGTTGATCAGAAAGCACACAATATTATAGCACAAAGGATCCTCTCATTTAAAAGCAGAGAAATCAGTATCCATGGAGGGAACTTCCCATTTCCCACCTCTGTATCATTATAATGTATTTCATTCTGACATGTATTTTTGACATATATTTAATTTCTTTCCATATAACACATTTTTTCACAAATACAGATAAAAATATTTATTGAAAATCATCTATGTCTAGTCCAAGATTAAAAAAAAAAACAGAGGAAAACAAAATAAACAGAGTAGTTGCCCTGTAGAGTTTCGTAGGATAAAAAGAACACAATTATGAGTATAGTCATTCTTTACTTTCACTGGGGATTAGTTCTAGAGTTCCTCACCATGGATATCAAAATCTTCAGATGTTCAAATTCCTTAAATAAATGGCATAGTATTTGCACATAAACTATGCATATTTTCCCATGTAGTTGAAACCATTTCTAGATGACTTATAATACCTAAGGTAAATACTGTGTAATTATTAGACAATACCATTTTATTTGTATTTTATTCCTGTATTGTTATTTTGTTTTTCTCTGAAAATTTTCAATTCACAGATGGTTTAATTGCCAATGCAGAACCCACAGATGTGAAGGCCTGACTGTATTTGTAATTACGAGCTCTGTTAAGTGTTATAAAGGAAAATAATGTACTATGAGATCTCATTGAGATTTGAAGTCTGAGTGAACAGAAGTCAAATAGAAAAAGATGGAGAAATGCAGAAAGAAAGCGCTAGGAAAAGCTTTAAGTAGGAAGAGGCATGCTGTATTAAAGAAACTAAAAGAAAATTGTAATGGCTGAAAAACATAGACTAATGGGAAGAGTTGTGTGAGATTATCCATGGCCTTAGGCTTTTCCTAAAAGCAATGAGAATTAAGGCAACAAGGATTTTAACACAGTGAAACTGTAAAATCAGGTTTACATTAAGTATAGGAGACACACTTGAGATAGGGAGTAGCAGTTGTAAAGGAGACGAGTGAGGGGACTTTTACATGTTCTGGGAAAAAGATGTTAGTAGTCTTAGTAGACTTAGTAGAAGTGATAGAAGAAATGGAAATGAAAAATCTTATAATGTTTGGAAAAGAAATCTTCATGTCTTAGTGATCGATGATTGTGAATGAGCTAGGGGGAAATATCAAAAGAAGGATCCTATGATCCCTAACAATGCCACAAAATGGATCGTGGTTCCATTCACTGAGCATCCGAACCTGGAAGAATATCCTTAGGGCAGATAAATTATAAAATTATATGTATTTTTTTGTTATTTTATTTTATTTTATTTATTTATTTATTTGAGAGGGAGTCTGTGTCGCCCGGACTGGAGTGCAGTGGCGTGATCTCGGCTCCCTACAAGCTCCACCTCCCAGGTTCATGCCATTCTCCTGCCTCAGCCTCCCGAGTAGCTGCGACTACAAGTGCCCTCCACCACGCTAGGATAATTTTTGTACTTTTAGTAGAGATGGGGTTTCACCGTGTTAGCCAGGATGGTCTCGATCTCTTCACCTCATGGTCCACCTGCCTCAGCCTCCCAAAGTGCTGGGATTACAGGCATGAGCGACCATGCCTGGTCCCTAAAATGGTATTTTTCAAAGTTAAATTTGAGGTGCAATTGTGACATTTCAGAAGAAATATAAAAAATGTAGTTGAAGATACAGGTCTACATACCAAGTAAGAAATCTACATGGTAAATAAAAATCTGGGAATAATTGGTACAGAGATATTCAAAACATAATAAATGAGATCAATTAAAGGGGAAATATTGAGTAAGAGGAAAATGGAAATTTCCATGCTGAATAGTTAGAGAAATAAGCAAGAAAAAGCAGAGATTCATGAGAGTAGCCAAACAGGAAGAAAGCAGAAGTATATGGTGAAATGTAAGTGGAATTCAGTATTTCAAAAAAGCAGAAATAATTTTTGACAAATTTTCCTAAGAGATAAAGTAAGTTAGTTTGAAAACTATTCATCAAATTAACACATGGAAATCTAGAAAAATGTAGTAAGAGTTTTCTTACAGGTTTTCTTTAATAGATTTTTTTAAACAAAAAGCCAAATTATTGTAATTAGACCCATCTAGTACAGAAACAGACATAAAGAAATGGACAAATAGGGTATTCAATCAATACTTTTTCTTTTTTAGAGAAAGATAGGGTGATAAGTGGATAAACAAGTTGACTGAACAAATTTCTTTCTTTTTTTTTTTTTTGAGATGGAGTCTCGCTCTGTCACCCAGGCTGGAGTGTGGTGGCACGATCTCAGCTCACTGCAACCTCTGCCTCCCAGGTTGAAGTGATTCTCCCACCTCAGCCTCCCAAGTAGCAGGGATTGCAGGCACGCACCACCATACCCAGCTAATTTTTTATATTTTTAGTAGAGACAGGGTTTCACCATTACAGCCAAGCTGGTTTTGAACTGCTGACCTCAAGTGATCCACCCGCCTCGGCCTCCCAAAGTGCTAGGATTACAGGAGTGAGCCACCACACCCTGCCTTGTTCTTAATTTTTAACCTGTGGAAGGATTCAGAATGTATAAGTGCCGATTCAAATAATCAAGTAAATGTTCGGAAAAAAAAAAAAAAGACAAAAAAATAAAGTAATAGTTAATAGTATCAGGTCCCTGACAGGTAGAAGTGATATCAAACATTCTCCCAAGATAGAGTTCTAATTATTCCTTTTCTACATATTCTCTCTTCTCTTGTCTGATCTCAGAATAACATATTTACCTTAGAAGTTATTTATATGACTTATTATCTACAGTAGCAGTTATCAAGTATTTTTGTTTCAGGAAGCCTTTAAACTAAAGAACTGAGTACCCCAACAACCTTTTGCTTTTAGGGATTATAGCTATCAATATTTAATACATTAGTAAGTAAGACTAAGAAATGTTAAAATATAATTTATACTTTTATATTTAAATAAATGTATCATATGTTAACATAAATACCATATTTGAATGAAGAGTCAATGTATTTCCAAACAATCATTTAGTGAGAAGAATTGCATATTTTTGCAAAACTCTGTCTGGATTAACATAACAGAGCTGTTTGCTCATATCTGCTTCTGCATTCATGATATTAATAAATGGTTTCGGTGAAAGCGTATGAAGAAACTGGCCTCATATAGACCTTTTCTTTTTTTTTTTTTTTTTTTTGAGACAGAGTCTTGCTCTGTCGCCCAGGTGGCGCGATCTCGGTTCACTGCAAGCTCCGACTCCCAGGTTCACGCCATTCTCCCGCCTCAGCCTCCCGAGTAGCTGGGACTACAGGCACCCACCACCATGCCCGGCTAATTTTTTTTGTATTTTTTAGTGGAGACGGGGTTTCACAGTGTTAGCCAGGATGGTCTCCATCTCCTGACCTCGTGATCCACCCGCCTCGGCCTCCCACCTGCCTCGGCCTCCCAAAGTGCTGGGATTACAGGCGTGAGCCACAGCACCCTGCCACACAGACCTTTTCATATCATTATTAGTATTTTTCTTTGATACTACACCAAATGTGACAAATCAAGGTGAATTTCAATATGGAACATGAAAGCACTGTCAATGAACTTTTATTCTGTGTTGCCTTAATTACCATTTTTCTATGTGCAATTTGGGACTTTTTACTTAATTCATGATTTTGTAACGTCATGCGTTGGTCATTTGAGACTTATTGGGTCACCGAGTTATAAAATATCTAAAAAATTATCATGTGTTAGCAATGCCACTGATCTTAGAAAAATCTTTAAGTACTGGGAAGCTACCAGGCTCATGGTGCTATATGCAAGTTTTTCTAAGTTCTATTTTTTACCTGAAAGCTTCAGTTTTATCACTGGCAATAAATACTGTCGGTTTTATTCCTTTAAGTGATAGAGTCAATTTGTTTATTTTGAGAAAACATCCCCTAAATACTCAAATCTGAATTAAACTCTGCCATTCTTTAAGGTTAAATGATGTTCCATTAAAACAAAATGGCTACTTTAGTTCCCCAAGAATTGCACTGTCCTTGCAGATCCCCACTTTACTGTGGTAAGGAACCAAAGTGCTGTTTATATATACATTTTGTTACACAGAATACTTAAAAGAATCCAAATTTAATGAAATTTAAAACTTATACTTCTTTATAAGGACATTCTCTCAAGCAAAAACTTTTTTTTTTTTTTTTTTTTTTTTTTTTTTTTTTTTTTTTGAGACAGAGTTTTACTCTTGTCCTCCAGGCTGGAGTGAGATGGCACAACCTCAGCTCACTGCAACCTCCACCTCCCAGGTTCAAGCAATTCTCCCGCCTCAGCCTCCCAGTAGCTGGGATTACAGGCGCCTGCCACCACAGCTAATTTTTGTATTTTTAGTAGAGACGGAGTTTCATCATGTCAGCCAGGCTGGTCTTGAACTCCCAACCTCAGGTGATCCTCCTGTCTCAGCCTCTGAAAGTGGTGGGATTACAGGTGTGAGTGACCACGCCTGGACTTTTTTTTTTTTTTTTTTTTTCCTCCTGCAAGAGCAGACCTTGCCGGGTGTTTGCCAGAACAAACAACAATGAAAAAATAGCAGAGCTGGCAGTAAAGAATATACTGACTACTACTGGGACCCTTTGCTGTCATTGCCTTGACTTCTGCCAAGGCACCAGCACTTTTACCCATCATGACTTTGATTCATTGGTGCAAGTATCACCACAGTGAAAAAGGAAAATAGCATCTTATTTTATGAAGAAAATAGTTGAGACCTCTCAATTCCTTTTGAAAACGTCGCAGAATCCCAGGGATTCATAAACTATAGAGTATACTGCTGGTATAGAGCATTCATTCTGCAGTTGAACCTGGATGCTTTCAAAATCCTTCAAATGCTTTTGAACCACTCTCCTCCACATTTTTTAAATTAAATTGATCTTTGTTATATGAATCTATGTTGTTTTATAAGACTAGCCTGTTTCTTTTAAAATACTTCAGTTCTTTCTATTACTATTCTTAGTTGTAACATGTTTTTACTCAAAGTGTTCAAGAAACTGTCAACTGGACATATTTAAATTATTTTAGAAACTTTCTGCATTCCGAAGTGAGTCTGTATGACTGCAAATTATTCAAAGCCCTATGTGCTGAATACGTAGCACTTATATAAGAAATATTTGCCTCGTTTAATTCCTTTCTGTCAACTTGCTTCTATTCATACAGACAGTTCATTTCCATTTATCTCTGTGAGAGCTCAATTGTCTTTGATGACTCAGCATTTTAAAAAGTCAAAAGAGAAAACATGTGTCATTCATTTTAACAAATTATAAGAAATAAAATGTATGAGATGAAAATGAAGACCATTTCCTGGTGAGACACTTTCCAAGAGCGAAGTTTAAAACAGAACTACTACTCTTGTACTGGGGAAACAGATCCTAATTGCTGTGTGTCAGGGGACAGAGCAGCTTTTTCCCCAAAGATTAAACGGATATGGATATGATTCTTAAGGGAATCTAGAATGAGCAGTGGCTCCATCTCCTCTTCTGCTTACAACTCCTGTCATTTTCCTCCCAGTAAATACTGGAAATGGACAGAAACTTGCCTGCATTACAACTAAAGTAATCAAGTAAGGAAATCCGTGTCTTCATTTAAAATGTTTTACTCAAACTAAAGCAGTCTCTGCAAATTTACCCTGAGAGTTTCCTGGTTGCTTTAAAATGCCCTTTTGTATCCATTTATTTGTTGCAACTAATGGTGATTCAATATCAAACACTATCATAGGTACTCTAGGGATATAAAACTGAATATAACTGTACCTCTCTCTGTAATATATTTATAAATTAGTGGAAAAAATAAGATATATTCACATGTTGCTAAATTACTAAAAAGCAACTCATGATACATTCTCTAAGGGTGAGAGATAGAGCTAAAAATGAATGTAAAATGAGTGAAGGTGACATTTTTAACTGGACTCTCAAGGGGGGAAAGATTTTAAGAGGTTGTGAAAATTACGCATGCACTCAAGGTATAAATGAAATACGAGCTATAAAAGACACAAAAGAAAAATAATATGTAACAGTCAAAGTGTGCTTGACAGTTGGCAATGAACTCAGTTAATTGGATCCAATTTACAGGGGCTTAACAGAGTAGAAAGAAACTGAATTAACATCAGAGAGTTGTGCTTCAATTTAGGTTATACCACTTACGGTTATGTGAATTGGACACAGCACTCTATCTTTTTATGTCTCAGTTTTTCATCTGCAGAATTAGGATTATGAGCCCTGCCTTTCCTACATTGTTAGAATCAAATAATACATTCACAAATGCGTAACAACTACGAAATAATATGCTTCGTAGATTTTTAAATTTTTTTATTTTTATTTTTTTGAGACGAAGTCTCGCTCTCTTTCCCAAGCTGGAGTGCAGTGTCCTGATCTCAGCTCACTGCAACCTTCACTTCTCGGATTCAAGTGATTTTCCTACCTCAGCCTCCTGATAGGTGCGACTACAGACATGCGCAATCATGTCCAGCTCATTTTTGTATTTTTAGTAGGGACGGGGTTTCGTTACGTTGGCCAGGCTGGTCTTGAACTCCTGACCGCAGGTGATCCGCCCACCTCAGCCTCCCAGAGTCTTGGGATTACAAGTGTGAGCCACCGCACCTGGCCATTGTGTATTTTATAACAATTTTTAAACATTTATTTTTTATTTAGATTTTATTATAACTGGCTGAAATTTATACATCAAAATTTAGTATTTGTCAGAGTTGAAAATGGAAACTAGGAGAACAAACTAGAATATGCATTACATAGTTTAGAGCAGCACTAATAAAAATTTCTGGAATATTGGAAATATTCTATATCTATGTTGACCAATACAGTGGCAACTTGCCACATTTATCTCTTCAGAGATTTGAAATATGGTTACTGCAACTGAAGAACTGTTTACTTTTTCTTAATTTTAATCAACATAAACTAGATTTAAGCACTACATGTGGCAACCGGCTCTTGTATTAGTGCAAGTTTCAAAAATGGTACCTATAAGAAAAAATTTTTAAAAATGACTAAACTTATTACTAACATTTCTACTGAGTCTAAGATTTCAAAGTAAAAATGCTAATCACAAATCTCCTACAGGCAAATGAAGTCATTATTTTAAATAGCCACTGACTATGGAAGATCACTTAAAATGTAGTATGTTTTTAATTCACGGAGAAAAGCGATGATGGAATTACTTTACTTTTTCATGCAAGAAACAAATTTCTGGATGAAAAATGTGGATTACATATTATTAACAAAAAAAGACTGAAAAATTATTTCCAATACATGGGACAAATACAATGCTAATTGCCTAAAAGTATACAATATCATTATTCAATAAGAAAAAATTATAACCTAATAATAATGAGATGTAGGGCATGAATAGGAAAAGAAATATAACTGAGAAGTAAACATTGAATATGTGATCAGTATGACTTATTTTACTTTTTAGATAGAGATTTCACATTTCGGGGAGTGAATGTTGAAGATGTCTACTAACCGGGCCAATCCACACATTGATAAAAAGCATGTAAATTTACGTAGCCTTTTAAGCAAACAATTTTGCAAAATAAATTAAAATAGAAAGTGTATTTTTTAATTAAACAAAAACTATAATTCTTGAGGTTCGTTTAAAAATCTATTTGCACAGATACAGACACAAATAGGAATGAGATATTCATTTAAGATTGCTTATAATAGTAAAACTGAAAATGATGAAAATATATATACAAATACCAACATATAGCCAAGATATATTCTTAAGTTCAAACTGCTGAATAGTTTGCTCATACTAGAGATATGCCAAATGAACATTTGTTCAGATACTGAATTGCCAATATTAAAATTACTATTCAAAGCTGAGGCCAAATAATACCAGCCTTCTGAGATGACAATATGAACTTTTATCACAAATTATTACCATAACTCTTTAATTTCAAACTTCAGTTGTCAATTTTTTTAAGTTTGACAGAGTACAGACATAATTATTTCAGTCTACTGCTAACTTGACCCTATGTACTATAATTTTGCTCATTTTCAAATGAGATCAGTAAAGGAGGAAAGTTTTGAATCGTTAATTTATTCTTCTCTAAGACTTTCTTCTCATCTTTATCCTTATGATTTTTTCTTCTGATCAAAAGTAATTTATATTGTACATGGTTTTGAAAATCTTACCCCTCACAGAATCTGAAAGGAGAAAGTTGACATTATACTCTTAGTTTGTCCCCCCAATTGGTAAAGAATCCTCAATTTTTTTATTAAAAGATTCATGGTCTATACAAAAACTAAGTTTATTTTGTTTAATGTGATGAATGATAGAATATTCAATAATTCTACACAAGTTTCAATGGTGATATGACCTAAGCTTTATTATTGCTGTCTATATTTTCATTTAACCTCATAAACCTTGACTCAGAAAGGAAATTCTATTCCTAAGTTTTCTGCCTAATCCCACCTCTCTTTTTCTTTCTCTCTATTTTCTTTCTGGTTTACTTAGCTATTATTAGTTAAGTAACTATGTCTTTTAGTTTACCTATCTACTTGAAATTTAATCATCATTTTTGTACTTAAAAGTATCAACTTCTGCAATCACCATGAATTCTTGTATCATTTTGCAATAATAACATCTTGCAGCAATAAATATTTAACTGATAGAATTCCAAGCCTAAAGCATCCAAGAATATTTAACTCCTAATTTCATCTAGGAAGTTTAGAAAAATTGAAAGTGAACATTTGTAGATGAGCAATAAGTCTGATTGTTATGAATCATTCCTGTTTAATTAGGCATGTTAATCAATTTTCATTGATCACTGATAAGATACAAGTTTGAGAATGTCAAAAATGACACTGAAGTCGTTATTCCAATACTGACTTTCCAAAGCCAAGAATGATTCAAAGCTTAATAGAAGATTTTTGTTAAGCACAAAACTGAAGCCAAATCTTGGTGCCTGATAGAGAGTTAGGTAGTAAAATAGATGTCAGATAAATACATGATAGCAAGCTGGTTAGATACATGAAATTGTACGATTAGAAAAATGCTAAGTAAGTATATAAAAGTATTTTAGCATGAGTAAGTAAAAATGCTGAATAAGTATATAAAAGTATTTTAGCATGACTGTAGTTAACTATGAGGCAGAATTGAGAGTATGGGAGCAGAGGGGTGCTGTTAATTTTTTGCTCATATCTTTCTGTACTATTTTTGTTTTTTAACAATAAAAATACTTTATAGGCCAGGTGTGGTGGCTCACACCTATAATCCCAGCACTTTGGGGAGTTGAGGCAGGTAGATCACCTGAGCTCATGAGTTTGAGACCAGCCTGGCCAACATGGCAAAACCCACATCTCCACTGAAAATACAAAAAAAAATTAGCTGGGGGTGGTGTCACGTGTCTGTAATCCCACGTACTCCAGAGACTGAGGCACAAGAATTGTTTGAACCTGGGCAGCAGAGGTTGGCAGTGAGCTGAGACTGCAGCACTGCACTCCAGCCTGGGTGACACAGCAAGACTTCATCTCAATAAAACAAACAAAAATTATATATGAAAATATAGAAATATGCTATCGGATAACTCACATTTGGTAATTTTTGTGAAGAAAAAATTATTAATTTTATTAATATACATTTAATAATACTTAGTGACAACAGAGAAAGTCAATACACATTAAGCTAAATTCTAGAGAGATAAGACTATATTCAGTTACAGTATAATGAGACTAAACATAAGCTGCAATCTGTGTCTGTCTTTAGAATAAGACTAGCCAAGAAGATACTGGAATACTAGAAGCTTAGGGAGACAGTGATGGTGGTTAATTTTATCTTCACTGCTAGATTATAACTTGGAGACAATTTTGAGTCAAGCTCTTTCCTTTGTTAGTATCTTTCTCTGCTTCCCAAGAGAGGTTTTACTGGGTATATGATATTATTGACAAAATACTTATAAGTGACTGTCTTCTGTCATGGTCACAGAGAAATGAAAGGTTCCTTTGTCATTTATCTATTCACAGAACCCATGGAAATTCTGTTCCTGGAAATGGGCATTTTACTTTAGAATGTGACTTCACAATATTCAGACTAATGAGTCCATCTTTTTGGATTCATAATTAAACCGGAAAAGTCAATATATAGTTTGGAGGAAATTTCACAGTGTTGGCACATAATAAGGGCTCAAAAATTTTTGTTGAATAATACATTAAGAATTCAGTAGCACTAATATTTTCTATTCATGCATTTTATTAAATTATCTCAATTCACAAATCAATTGTAAATCACTGAACTACTTTACAAAAATTGATTTCATGTTGGTTTTCTACATTAATTATAATTGTTTTATAGAAGAGCTTAAAGTAGTATAGAGGCAAAAATGTGTATCATAAAAGCATTCAATGTGTTCAGTAGTCTCTGCTTCCTACCTTCCCTGTGATGTGTGTGTTTGTCACTTTGTTGAATTCAAGGTCAAAATATAAGAGGCAATCCTAGGCCAGTCAAAGAATGTATGACTACTTTCACTTCTGCCACTTCAACTACAAAAACAGTCAAAGTCTGAACAACTGTAAGAGTCAAAGTCAAATTATACAATCTCTTACTAGGAAAAAAAAAGATAAAAAGTTATTGAATCCAGCACTACACCCATTGGTAGAATCTTTTACTGTTAGAACTAATTATTTTACGCAGATGCAAGGAATGATTACTATCTCTAGAGCTGTAACGTAGATACTAATTAATATTGTAAAGTTGAAATATTGTAGGGTTGCAGGACAGAATTCTTCTTTAGAAGGTAGAAAGCTGGGAATAAACATTTCCTACTCCAATAACACAAGACAGCTGAAGAACTAAAAACGTTTTAACTTTCCTGGAGCCCATCAGAGGGCTACAGTTTCAAGGCAAACGAGTAAACTCTATGGAAAAGCAGGACCTACTAAGGGGATGAGGCATGAGCATTGGTTCACCTGAGCAGAACACAGAAGGAAGGGAAGCCAGGTACCATAACCACGTAAGAAGAATTCGGTTACAATGTTTGATGGGTTGCTATGGAAGGAGTGTTTCAAGGAATCACACGAGAAGCTAGAACCTCTTGAGGGATACACACAAAACGATGTTCACTCACTCACAGGCTGCTCTCCACAGACCAACTCCAAGTGGGCGTAAGAAAGATTAGGCAGGGAGCAGTGGCTCATGCCTGCAATTCCAGCATTTTGGGAGGCTGACGTGGGCAGATCACGAGGTCAGAAGATGCAGACCATCTGGCCAACATAGTGACACCACGCCTCCACTTAATATACGAAAATTAGCCAGGCGTGGTGGTGGGCGCCTGTAGTCCCAGCTACTTGGGAGGCTGAGGCAAGAGAATGGAGTGAACCCAGGGGGTGGAGCTTGCAGTGAGCCGAGATTGCACCACTGCACTCCAGCCTGGGCGACAGAGTGAGACTCTGTCTCAAAATTAGGACAGCATGTGAGATCAGAGTCACCCTCTCATGGTGTAAGCCTGGAGGAGGGCAGCAGGGACTCCTGTGGGAAAGGTGACCCATGATTCTTCTCTAATGACGAGAGGGACCATAAGCTCTGTTGCACAGGTGAAGGCTCATTTCAGCTGGGGAAAGTATGAAAGAAACAAAATAGTTACTCCTGGACACAAAACAGAAAACTGTTCTGTGGTCTCCAATCACTATAGATGGGCCAGGAATTTCTGTCCCATACAAAGTCCACCAAATAAAGAAGGCATATTTTAGCTACCATTGAGAATAGATTTGCTGAGATTCATTGAGGGCAGATTCACTAAGAAGAGCCCAACAATGAGATGCCAGGATTGGGGGTCTTCCTAAGACAGGACAACAGAAAACTCCTTGCTTTCTGACAGGCCAGCAAGCATCAAGTAACTAGCAAGACAGCTACCCCTGGAGGAGGTGCAAGAAAGACATGGAGAGAGAGACCGTCTGACATGTACATACACAGAAAAGCCACAACTAAGGGTATTGAAGGAAAATTCTGATTCCATTTATGTGATATTTGGGGAAAGGCAAAACCATAGTTAGAGAAAATAAATCAACATTAGCCAGGGGCTTCAGATCAAGGGATTGGTTTAATAGAAAGTGTCCCAGGGGCACATTTTGTGACTATGGGAGCATCCTATATTTTCACTGTTTTGGTGGCTTCATGACTTTGTGTATTTGCTATTAACTCATAGTACCGTACATTAGAAATGGCTATTGTATGAATTTATGTTACATGTTATAATCTATGTTGTGTATGTTATACAATATACATTATACTTATACATGTAAATTATTATTAACTCTGACTTTAAAAAATTCTGAGTCAATGTAACATTGTTAAATATCTTCAGGCTGGGTGCGGCGGCTCATGCCTGTAATCCCAGCACCTTGGGAGGCCGAGGTGGGATGATCCCTTGAGCCCAGGAGTTCAAGATCAGACTCGCAATGTGGTGAAACCCCATCTCTACAAAAAAAATACAAAAATGAGTCGAGTGTGGTGGCACCTGCCTGTGGTCCCAGCTACTTGGCAGGCTGAGGTGGGAGGATCACTTCAGCCCAGGGAGGTTGAGGCTGCCGTCAGCCATGATCAGAGGAGGAGAAGTTTAAATGTAAGTAAGTTCCATATTTCAAAAACTATGATGAAATAATTAGATCGAGACCTCAAAATCGATGGGGATGTTTATCTTATAAATGAAAACTATCATTTGTAAAAGTCAGTCGGAACACTGAGCTACATGCCTGGTTCTTTCCATGAAATTAAGTCCTCCTGAAAGAAAAGGATTGGGAGATTTTAACAAACATTAAGAATACCTCATCCCCTGAAGAAGAAATTTAAGGGTGAAGAAAATGTGCTGATATTAATTCTCTTTAAATTATTTCATCTTTCTAGAGAGAAAGATACTATTTGATAATTCTCAATAAATTGCTTTACTATGCCCATTTTAGGCAGTCTCAAAGAAATAAAATACCTACAAATGAGACACATGATTGTCTGATAAATGATGTAACAATTCATCACTGCTCCTGGTGAAAGTCTCAAGGCAGTATTTTTCTAGTTTTATTTATTGGTCTTATCAGTGCATGAATGCTATTTGAAAGCTAATTGTTATTGAGAGACTCTATTTTATTACTTAAGAAAAGCGAACATAATCTGAGATTTCAGCATGATATGTTAGTTGTAGTTCATTTTATTCCTGGGTACTAGTACTATATTCATCATACTTCTAAACTAGCCCCCCCACCCAAGATTTAGCTTATTTAATATCATTGATCCTCTCTTGCTCCCACTAATCAATTTACATCTATGGGAATGAAGTGGTTCCAAATTTTGGGCTCCGCATAGTCCTACACTTAGCTTCCTTATTGAAGTTGCCAGGTAAGCAAAACATGTTAGCTCGAACACCCAAGTAAGACAAATAAATGCTACATTCATCTCAGTGTTTCAGACATATGCATACTTTTTCGACTAGTACTACTGTTCAATAAACCTCAAATGCTTTCTGTTGGACCCTTTAATCAAATTTCGTCAACGTGTGCTTAAATGTTTCCAAACGTGTTAGTTCAATTTACAACCAAATTTGACCTCTGTCACACTGACTATTGGCACTGTTCAGTAAAAGCCTATGCACTTGAAAATTGTGTCATTTATCTCTGTTCCATTCCAGAGTAGCATTTTTCCATTTTCTTTTTAATTTTTTAAAGACTAGTACAGTGTCTGTAATTTAAAAATCTCAGTTGTGTGTCTGCAATTGAGATTTTGAATTATAGAATTTTAGAACTAGAAACCATCAAAAGTTATGGAAATTCAGCCTACATGCCTGCAACTGAAGTCTGATTTTTTTCAGTTTAGGCTTTATTACAGTAACATAAGAACTTTAAGGGTTTTTCAATAGTAGATTTAAATGGTCATGCCATTGAAACCTATGCCAGATATGGCCTTGAAAAAATAGGTAAGAAAATCATTTGGAGTGTGTGCATTCAGGTTACAGTTAACTTTTATAGTGAGTAACACAGGTGTACTGGCTCTGCCTCTAGTCAACAGCAACTAGGGCATATCTAGGTGCCTTAGACCACCTAGAATTCTGTTCGCCCTCTTGCATGACTGAAGTGTAACTAAAAATCTTTTGTGCTAAAATTCCTCACCAGAAATAAAACTATTCATTATTTCCTGAGCAGAAATAAAAATATTCATCCTTTCCTCAGCAGGTGTTTTTTAACAAATGTATTTTCAAATTAAAACTTGTTTTCTTACTAAATGCAAGAAGAAGGGAAGAAGCAAAGGAGGGAGGGAGGAAGAAAGGGAGGGAGACATAGGAATTAGATATGAGTTGGAAATCCTGGGATGCCACTTTACTGACTGTAAAACTTAGTTCATTTTGTTTTTGTGACCAGGAATACCTTTCACAGTGTTATCCATTGTATAATAGCAACTGTTACGTGACCTCTTCCTTTTCTAGTCTGTATTTACTTAGATATACAGTACTTCTTTTTTTTCTTTTCTCCTTTTTTTATTATTATACTTTAATTTCTGGGGTAGGTTTGTTACATAGGTATACAAGTGCCATGGTGGTTTGCTGCACCCATCAATCCGTCATCTACATTAGGTATTTCTCCTAATGCTATCCCTCCCATAGCCCCCAGGCCCTGACAGGCCCTGGTGTGTGATGTTCCCCTCCCTGTGTCCATGTGTTCGCATTGTTCAACTCCCACTTATGAGTGAGAACGTGCTGTGTTTGGTTTTCTGTTCTTGTGTTCGTTTGCTGAGAATGATGGTTTCCAGCTTCATCCAAGGCCCTGCAAAGGACATTTTAAAAAGATATTTTAGAGACAGGCTCTCGCTCTGTCACTCATGCTTGAGTGCAGTGACACAATCATAGCTTACTACAGCCTCGAACTCCTGGGCTCAAGGGATTCTCTTGCCTCAATCTCCTGAGTAGCTAGTTCTAGAATCACATGCCACCATAATGGTTTATTATTATTATTGTTATTATTATTACTATTTCGTAGAGAAGGGATATCACTATGTTGCCCAGGCTAGTCTCGAATGCTCAAGTCATCCTCCCACCTTACTTAGACTCCCAAAGTGCTGGGATTCCAGGTGTGAGCCACCGCACCTACCCTGTTATTTCTTAAGCAACACTTGGTGGCAATGAGGACACATGTAGTAGGGAGACAACAGGAGGACAGAATGACAGATGGACAGATAGGCCTTCTCACCTTCTGAGGCCATTTGTCATAGAGTGGCAGAGAAGAAATCACTGTGGGGAATTTTGGAGTGGAGAGAAAATATGCTGTCCGTTTGTTTCAACACAAATGGAAAAAACTAATTGATGACACGGCTCCACGCAAGGAATGCACATCCTGTCTTCTTCACTCGATTCTCACGGGAGACGGCTGGCAAAGCTCATGGCATTAAGAAAGAAATAAAATATATAGGTTCTTTCCCAAACATGGCTACATTTTGTTTTATTTTGCTAAAGAATGCACTGTAATCTATACAGATTTGCAGTTTTCTCCTCTAAAAAAAACTGGGAAAAAAAAAAAATCAATGCTTCTCAGTAAGTGCTTTACATGTAAGGGGTCATTGTTTATATATTTTTTTCTCTTTTTAAATAAGCATCTGCCCCGCTACTATCATTGAAAAGCTGTTTTCCACCTCAATTCTTTTAAGAACCCCAATTATAAAATCTGAAAATAAAATTTAGACTGTAGTGAACTGAAAGTGATGTTGGCTTCGGAAGCACTGTGGGAGTCAGCCAGTCTCCTTCTGTGAAATTGATCCCAGTTTCCTGGTACCTGTAAGCCCTTCAATCCTTTTCCATTTTTCATTTTTTCTTTTTTTGAACTCTAAGCTTTTTTCCTCTGCACCCAAACTCTACCTTCCCTTTTTGTAACAGCTGAGAACACCTTCCCTCATGTGTCACTCTTTCATTTTCTACTGTCAGACTTCAGGTACTTAAACATATGAAACTGCTTGTTTAAAAAGTCACAATTATACTTCTTCCCCATCTCCAAATCTTTTTCTCCTCCTCAACTGTGCAGGATTAATCATGTCCAAGTCTTACCTTCTTCAATATTTTCAAATACTTAACAATTCATTTATTATCTGCATTCCCCTTTCAGTATCCAGTGTAGCTTAGTAAGTGTAAGGACAGAGGGAAAGTGGAGAAAAGACATCTGAAAGTCAAACATCTTCTCCCTCCATCCATGCCACGTGCCAGAAATGTCTTCTGAGTCCACTGAGTAAGAATTCTCGCTTGCTATTGAAACTTCCTTTGCAAAATTTTCACTGAAGAAATTATGACACTGAAAGAAATCAGACCTAATCGACACCATCTTGCTTCTAACCTTTAAGCTGCCCTTGCTGATTCCTGGGCATAGGCTGATATAACTTTGAGAAGGAATTTAGTTCACAGTTTGACTCCGAAATAAAATGTATAATACCCGTTTCCCAAAAAGTTCCCCTTCTTGCCTGGGCATCAGTCTGCCCTTGCAGCACTAACAAATTAGTTACAAGATTAGAAACTACAGTGCAGTGGTCCTGCAGCCTCTGGCTCCAAGAATCTGAACATCCCCAAATTGGTCCTGGGGATAACATCACTATTGTAAAACCTAACATCAGTGCTTGAGATATTTTGCAGTCCCCGTAAGGGAGGAGACCACCCCTCATATTGACTTATGCCCAATTTCTGCCTCCAAAGAAAGAAGAAGTAAAAACTAAAAGGCAGAAATGAAATCCACAGGCAGACAGCCTGGCGCCACGCCCTGGGCCTCGTAAAGATCCAGCCCTAACTGGTTCTGTTATCTATAGATTACAGACATTGTATAGGAATGTACTGTGAAAATCCCTATCATGTTTTGTTCAGATCTAATTACCAGTGCATGCAGCCCCCAGTCACGTACCCCCTGCTTGCTCAATCAATCACGACCCTCTCACACACACACCCTTAGAGTTGTGAGCCCTTAAAAGAGACAGGAATTGCTCAGTCGGAGAGCTCAGCTCTTGAGACTGAAGTCTTGCCAATGCCCCTGGCCGAATAAACCCCTTCCTTCTGTAACTTGGTGTCTGAGTTTTCTCTGCCGCTCGTCCTGCTACACCCGCACTCCATGAATCAGCTGACACTAGGCAGAGCAGTAGTCTGGCTCAACCAGTTCTGCCATCCCAGTCAGCAACAGAAGACAGCAAGAAAAACTCACTTCAACCACCTATGATTCCATCTCCAACCTGCCCAATCAGCACTCCCCACTTGCCAAGCCCCTACCCACCAAATTATCTTTAAAAATTCTGATCCCCCAATGCTTGGGAAACTGATTTGAGTAATAATAAAATTCTGGTCTCCTGCACAGGTGGCTCTGGGTGACTCACTCTTTCTCCATTGCAGTTCCTGTCTTGATAAACCGACTCTGTCTAGGCAGTGGCCAAGGTGAACCCATTGGGTGGTTATACTACAAGACTCTTCCTAATTAGTATTCTTTTGAATACCACCAGCTTCTACCCTTTTTCTGTGTGTGTGTATGTGTGTGTGTGTGTGTGACAGAGACACAGAGAGAGAGCAAAAGGGAGAAAGAAAAGACAGAGAGAAAGAGGAAAAAAGAGAAAGAGGAGAAGGAGGATGGAGAGAGAAACATCCAGAGAGGAATAGAGAGAAAGAGAGGAGGAATCAGAGAGAGATAGAGACACCAAGAGAGAAAGACAGACACACACATAGAGAGAGAGAGAGGGACAAAGAAAAGCAGGAGGAGGAGGAGAAGAAGAAAAGAAAAAATATGAGGATAAGTGAACCTCAGCAATCACAATTTTCTCACTATGGCTAATAGTTGAAACAAAGTGATAAGAACATAAGTTGAAGGAGAATACCTTTCTCGTTGGCCCAGTCACTTGCAGTTTTAGCCAAAACACTAATGTTACTGTGTTGAGCTGCAAGGAGAGACGTCCCGGAGTGATTGGTTTTATGAGAGGATTTGCACACCCCCTCTAGGCAGAGGGAGGTTATGACATTCCAAACAAGAAATATGGTAGATTTAGTAGTGATATCATGTATTTTTTCTAGCTACACACTTAATCTCTTAGCAGCTAACATTTTCTTTTAAGATTGGCAGATACAGGAAGGGCTAGAAGCACATAAAATTTTCTTCCTTTCTTATCTACAGAACTTCCTAACTAACTCTATCTGGAAACCAGTGGGCCATATGCTGATAGAGGTCATGTGTATCTCCTCAGTAAGCGCTTTTCTCACCCTAACAAATGACCTAGGAGAAAGAAAACTGGATTGCTTTACTGCAACATTTCAAATCCCCTGGTTGTTCAATTATGATGAGCTACAACATTGACAAGCTTATTTTTGTTTTGTCTCTAATATTCATCATAGAAACTCCAACAAATGTTACTAAAATAATTTTGCTCTCTAATAATTCACAATTATTTCCAGCAATCAGAAGGTACTGGACGCTAGTGAATGAATAATGCTACAGCTGGGAATTTGGATATTTTAATGAATTTGATTATTGATGAAATACAACCCTTGCCTTTTAAATGGTACTATCTACTTATGAATTCATTGTGCTACATTCCAATAACAGGCATGTTCCAGGACTACTAGTATATATATATGTATATACACACAGATATATCTCTATATATGTATCTCTATAAATCTCCCTCTATATCTCTATATATCTATCTATCTATCTATATCTATCTATATATCTATATACCTAGATCTATATCTATCTGTATATCTATATATCTATATATATCTATATATTTATATATACACAGAGATATATAGATATCTATACACACAGATATATCTATATAGAAATATATATAGAAATACATCTATATCCTTATATATCTTAACAGTGTATACATATATTAGTGTATATATAATCTTATTATATATAGCTTATATATGAATACATATTAGTAAATAGTATGTGTATACATATATAGTATATATAGTATATATACACTAACGTATATAGTATATATATACTGTAATACACATGTATATATAATACACATGTAATACACATGTATATATACTATATATGTATACACTATATGTACACATATATATGTACACATGTGTACTATATGTGCACCATATGTACACATATGTGTACACATGTGTATGTATATTCTATATATGTGTATATGTATATACTATATACACATATATAGTATATATACACATATATACTATATGTATACACATATACTATGTATATACTATATATGTGTATATATACCTATATACATGTATATAGGTATATATAATAGGTATATATACACACACATATATATTAGAAAAGCTGCTACTTTTTTTGGTGTTTTTCTTATTAAATATATAAGAATGTGGGAATAAGTCACAGCGCTATTTCCTGTTTCTTCCTGACCTTTGGAATTATTCTTGAGATACTAACTAAACTATCAGTAAAATGCCAGCAGACAGAGGTGAACTTAGCACTTGTGTGTCCTTTCTTTCTTTCAGCAGTCAAGTACAGTTCTTTCTGAAATTGCAGAAGCCTCTCAAGCATATAATTTGTGGCTTCCAATGAGTTTGAACTTCATGCTTGAAGTGACACACAAGTAAGTGATTTAATTCATGCACCTGCATCTGGATTTTTTCCAGACATAATGAAATGGGCAACTACTTCAGAATTTCCCTAATAAGTATTGAAGCAAGACATCAGAAAGTCACTGATTGGCATATTTGGGCAGGAAAAGCAACAACGTGCTTAAGGTTGAGCTGTGACAGGCATCAGGGGTCAGCCCTTGAGACAAAAACTGAGCATTTCTTACTCCGAAGACCAGGCCCTTTGACTTCAATGATGTACAATTTTCTCATTACAAAAACTATTGTACCCAAAGGAATTCCTGTCAGCTTTCTAATTATTTTCTCAGTTTGAAATAAGACCATGTCTTTAATAAAACAGAGGTTTTGTCCTATGATTATTTTCGGCATCAACATAACAGTACAGAGAATGAGCACACAGGGGAAACACCACAAGGACTCATGAGAGGAGAAAGGCATTTGTTACAATAAATGTAGATTCTTCCCCCCAGGTGATTATCAAAATATGAGTATTTGTGTAGCAGTCAGTTACCATAGTCGTCAGCTAGAGAAATTTAAAAAGGAAAAATGTATTTCCTTAGCGTACTGTTTTCAATGATACTATTTCCATAGTTACTATTGATGAGGTCACATAATCTCTAATCCAGACGCTTTGTGTTTTAGATCCATGGTTAGTGCATCCATATAACCCAGTTTCCATATAACCTACAGTCTCCATACCTGTATTCCATATGGGGAATTGACAAAAGCAGCGCAGACAATTGCTCTATCTTTAAATGTTGTTTCTTTTTTCTTTTCGAGACGGACTGTTTCTCCGCTGCCCAGGCTGGAGTGCAGTGGCGCAGTCTCGGCTTACTGCAGCCCCTGCCTCCTGGGTTCATGTGATTCTCCTGCCTCAGCCTCCTAAGTAGCTGGGACCACAGGCGCCTGCTACTACACATGGGTAATTTTTGTATTTTTTGTAGAGACAGGGTTTCACCATGTTGGCCAGGCTGGTCTTGAACTCCTAGCCTCAAGCAATCCACCTGCCTCGACCTCCCAAAGTGTTGGGATTACAGGCGTGAGCCACCGCACTTTGCCAAATGTTGTTTCTTTAGTATGTTTTGTGACCAGTATTTTAACAGTGATCTAATTGGGCTTAGCAAACTCCATTTGCTTGTTTTGCATTCTGCTATAATAAGGATTACATATTGTTCATGTTTCTTCTCTTAAGCAAAAATTATCAATGGAGTTAAGTATAGTAATCCTTGAAATGGACGCAAATTGAAAATAAGATGCCAACAAACAGAAGTGAAGAGGTCATGACAACATCATCAAAAACATTTAGTTGAACCTAAGGATTTGTTGGGCAAGTGAATACAAAGAGAGCAGAGAGCGTTGGAGAATCTGGCAGTGGAACGAGAACTCCTACTAGCGTCTTTATGTTTCTCTCATTATGTCATTTCAGAAATCACAGGCCTTCAAAACTACAGTTCCATCCTCAGGAGCAGAAAAAGAAAGGTCATTGCATGGCTCTGTCATGTAATAGCATATGGCCACAGGGAAATCAGTTGACTGATCTGGAAAATCAAGGCTATGACCTGGTAAATCTCTAAGGTAACTTTCAGTTATACTTTCACTCAAAGATAAACTTGGTATCTGCCATTGTGGGCCAGATACTTAACATATTGTTGAATAAATTAAAAGGAAATTATAAGAAAGATATTTAGGGCTATGTAGGCAGAGCTTAGAGAGCTTAGAACAAAATCTAATCTAACCAGGGAAGTGTCAGGAAAGGTCTCCTTGAGAAACTGTCATTTAAGTTGAAACTTGAAGGATTAGTGGGAGGTAGGTAAGGTGGGGGCTGCTAATAGTTCAGAAAGGGCAACAGACTATGTGAAGACCTGAAGCTTAAAATGAATATGGCCTTGGGAGAAACTGCAAGAAGGTGAGCAAAGTAAGTGTGGACCATCCTTGAATGCAACGCTAAGGTTTTCAGTTTTAAGAGCAATGGGAATCCACTGAAAGGTCTTAAGTCAAAGTAGAGATGATCAAATCGATTGTTAAAAAATAACTTTGGATAAAATATGGAGATAAGATTGGAAGAGATCGATAGTAGAACCTGAAAATTAATTATGGGCAATTGCAATGATTTTAAGATTGGCATGACTTAGTTACGGCTTCAATGTGGGCATAACGACAGGGTAAACACCTTTTTTTTTTTTGGTCATATAACTGAATGCATGATGGTGATCCTGATGGACCTAGGAAAGGCTAATTAATAAGAAGATTGATTGATTGATTGATTGATTTTATGTTTATGGGAGAGGGTAAAAAAATCAATGTTCAGGTCTAAACATGTTTGTTTAAACATGTTTAAAACAAGAGAATCTAGGCAAAAGAAAAATGTGTTTGGGACTTCTCAGCATACAAATGGAAATTAAATACAAGGGATTAGAACCCAAGAAAAATACCAACTGAGTGTAGAGAAGGAGACATGTCAAAGGAGCCTGAGAAATTGCCGAGAGATAGAAAAAAGTTCATATAGGTATGGTGTCAGGGAAGTGAAGAAAAGGGTATATTATTAAAAGCAGTGAGTAGCCAGTAATCTGAGCCCTGGTAACAGATCAAATAAAAAATGCCCCTTGCACAGCAACATGAAGAACAGGGTAACAGTCTAGAAGAGTTTCTATGCAACAGCACTGCCCAACAGAACATTTTGAGATGACCAGTGTTTTCTATTTGCACTATTCAATATGAGCCACGTGTGGCTGTTGAGCACTTGAAATGTGGCTAAGCAATGCTAAAAAACTTAATTTTAAATTTTACTTAAAGTTACTTAATATAAATTGCACATGTGACTAGTAGCTGTATATTGCACAGTACAGATGGATTATGGGAAAATGTCAGATTTTAGGAGACTGAAGAGCGAAACTGGTCATTATAGATAACCTGTTCATAAAGTTTGCTTCTAACGTAGAATGGTGAAATGATTAGAACCTGGTAAGGAGTATGAGGTTCAGAAAGGGTGAAGTTAGACCTATTGATTGATTGATTGATTGATTGATTGACTGGAGATGGAGTCTGGGTCTGTTGCCCAGGCTGGAGTGCAGTGGTGCAATCTCTGTTCACTGCAACCTCCGCCTCCTGGGTTCAAGAGATTCTCCTGCCTCATCCTCCTGATGGGACTACAGGCACCAGCCACCACATCCAGTTATCTATTTAATTAATTAACTAATTTATTTTTTGTATTTTTAGAAGAGATAAGATTTCGCCACGTTGGCCAGGCTGATCTCAAACTCCTGACCTCAGGTAATCCACCCGCATTGGCCTCCGAAAGTGCTGAGATTACAGGTGTGAACCACCGCGCCCAGCCTATATCAACTTTAGAATGTTCAAATGGCAAGGAGCCAGGGAGAGGGAGAATTTAAGGGATTGATTTTATGTAACGAGGATATCTCTTTGATTATACTCAAATGAAAAAACAAACATGAATGAACGGAGGTCAGTTCATAGATTTGGTGATAGCAATTAGAGCAATTGCTATTTAGAGTCTTCCATTTACTTCTCATAGTGGGAAGAAAGGTCATCTTCTGAGAGAGTGGAGGAAGGTGAAGGAGCCAAGGCAGAATGTTCTCTCTTCCTAGCTGGCTCACCTGCATTCCCCCAGGCTGGCTCACACATTTGCCCCACAGGTATCTGATTGCAAAGCATGCTGTAAAGAGCAATGAAAGACCTGTCTGCTTATAAAGATCCCCCTTGAGGGACCTTGATCTCCCCTGTGTTTCCTGCCATTTGAGTCAATACCTGTGATCCTTTTGAGAAAACACTTATTTCAGTTAGGGTAAAACATGAAATGAAGCACAAGCATTTATTCGTCTCACATTTAGAACAATTACTTTAACTAATTAACTAACAGATATTGCCACAAAATGCCAATCAGGGAAGAAGAAAGAAAAGTTTCTGGTCTGGCAGGCTCCTGGAACCCACCAAGTCCTAGGCATGTGGGTGGTCGGGACACAAACCCGATCTTGAAAAGAATAAACTAGAATACTGCCGAAAGACAGAGACAGAACAAAGGACTGATGCTGAAACTTGGCTCATCTTTTTTGAGATGGAGTCTCGCTCTGTCGCTCAGGCTGGAGTGCGTGGCGCCATCTCGGCTCACTGCAAGCTCCGCCTCCCGGGTTCACGTCATTCTCCTGCCTCAACCTCCCGAGTAGCTGGGACTACAGGCGCCCACCGCCACGCCCAGTTAATTTTTTGTATGTGTAGTAGAGACAGGATTTCACTGTGTTAACCAGGATGGTCTCGATCTCCTGACCTCGTGATCCACCCGCCTCGGCCTCCCAATGTGCTGGGGTTACAGGCGTGAGCTACCGCGCCCAGCCCATAACTATTCTTAAAGATAATCTTACATTATATGTGGCACATTCTACCTATCCATTATCTACTCTTAAAGCTCCTTCCAAGGTGACAGTTGTTGTGGAACTAAATTCACAGATAATAGATGTGGCAGGGTTGGGAGGAAATTATGTAGAGCTGTTGAAGTGGCTTCTACGAGCTGCCACGGGAAGAAAATCAAACTGATGCAGTACACTTTTAGTATGGTTAAATGCAAGGGTAAAGAGCAACAGTGCAGAAAGGGGAGTATGAAACGTGACTACAGTAAAAAGCCCAGGTGGGAAGAGTGAGGGCAAAACAAGGACTTGAAGGACAGATTCTGAAAACCTTGTAAACAGGACCTAGAATTCCAGTTGAAATGTCAGAAGAAGGGCAGAAGAGGGGTAAGCCCAGAACCCCAACAGGATCCTACTCTATAGTTCAACTCAGTTTCAATTGCCATTTATTGGCACTCACTCACAGCATGGCATAATCCTTCTCATAGTTCCAAAGGGAACTATGGCAGTGGGAAAAGGAAAAGACCAGTGAACAACCAAGAAAAAGAAAAGCTAATGCCCATGCTATTCAAGTGCAATAAACATGTGTAACTTTCCTTTGGACCTAGAATTAACAATTGTAAACTGAAATGTGAAAACAGCACTTAGCCCCCACAAACCCAAGGAATAAAATGTGATGCTAATAAAACATTGTTTGAAATTCTATTTAGTTAAGATTTTATAAGGAGGTAGTTAGAATTTTTATCAGATTATTCCAGTTCAAGAATGTAGTTAAAATTATTTAACAGAATTAACCAAAGCTTAGTGCAAGCTTCCCCTTCACTTTACAACTGCCCTGGCTCTAATTTTTCTTTCCTTTTTTTTTTTTTTTTTTTCGGTAATTTGTTATTTATTCCAGAAATGTAGGACAGTTGCATCCTAAAGCTTTAACAAAATCATCACTAAAGATTAATAACAAACCCATGCACTATACATTCTAGAAGATTAAAATAAAAAAAGATACTTTTCTCTTGTACTGAGAACCAAAATATTCATGAGCACAACCAATGGCCGTGATATATGTTTTCAAGCATACTCCTAATGAGTAAGCCATAAAACTGTTTATTGGTTTTTGTATTTTTAAGTTATATGCTTTCAACCTGATTAATGATGATGAGCATCCTAATAAAATCACTAGTCCAAAGATATATGGTAATACTTTTGTAAACTCCAGTGTCAATAATTTTGTAACTCGATGGCTTCAGCTCAGCTTCTATAGGTCACAATCCTATAGGCCCATGAAAAAAGTTTTCTCTTTAAGAACTTTGCTGAGAATGACATTTTGAGCTCAGGGCAAAACTGGTGCAGAAGTAATCATATTAATTTGATATGGTTACTTAGGCAACATTTATAATGTAGATGAAGTCTTCATTGAGAAGAAATGACTTCACTAATTATGAACATTTATGGAACCATGTCCACATTTAATTTTTGTAATTAATTATAAACTGATTATTACTATTTGCAAATTTCTTTATAATTACCACATTCGCAGTGCTCTTGTTCCATAATATTTCTCAGTTGGTGATTCTGGCAAATTATCTCAAACACTTCCCAGGAAAATTCTTGCTCTACTAGATCAGTAATATTTAATGCGTAAATGTTTCCTTCACTCTATGGAAATCCTCTCCTATAATGATTTGCCTACTCAAGGTAATTGTCTACAAATCTGTTACTTGCAGCATTACAAAACTTAGCAAATAGAAGTATTGCATGGAACACACTTATACTAGAAATTTACTGTTTATCTAAAATTGAAGTTAAAATAGGCATCCTGTATTTTGTCTGTCAACCCTCATTATTTGATTTTGTATGAATACTGTGCACAGACTTTCATCTTATGAGTTCTTACTGGTTTTCATCTAAGAGACTGCCACCTTATTAACTCTTGTGCCCTTAAGTTTTGGGAACTACCCCTAAAAGAGTGATGCCAGACAGGTTTTATATATAGAAATCTGTGTAGAAATATTTCTCTATTCTTCAAGTGGGACACATTACATCTTTTCCTCTAACTTCTCTGTTGAAGAAACTTCTGTTTCTCACAGATTTGATGTGTTACATTTCCCCCATTTTTAACAGGAAAATCATGTATTTCCCCAATACCTGTGATGGTATCCTTGAAGATTCCTTATTAAGCTACCACTCAAATGTCTTAAAGACATTAGATTTATGTAATTCTACACGTCAATTTTTTCAGGGTACATTTGAGATCAGTCATTTTCTATTCTCCTGGAGTAGGTGGGTGTGACAGAATATTCTATGAATGTATCCACCAAAAAGAGAAAAATAGAGAGCGAGGGAAAGAAACAATGTAAAATCAACTCTCATAGCCTTTACTTTTCAGAGCATATTTGAAAATATAGCAATAAGGGGGCAAAAGCATGTGAACGAGTATGGCTAGTATTAGTCTGTTTGCACACTGGTATGAAGAACTGCCAGAGACTGGGTCATTTATAAAGGAAAGAAGTTTAATAGATTCACATTTCTGCATTGCTGGGGAGGCCTCAGGAAACTTACAATCATGGCGGAAGGCATCACTCCACAGGGAGGAAGAGAGAGAATGAGTGCCAGCAGGGGAAATGCCAGATGCTTATAAACCATCAGATCTCGTGAGAACTCACTCACTATCAGGAGAACAGCATGGGGGAAACCACCCCATCATTCAATTACCTCCCACCAGATGTCTCCACACATGCTGATTATGGGAATTACAATTCAAGATGAGATTTGGGTAGGAACACAGCCAAACCATGTCACTGACCTAGTAATAATTTATGTAACTATACTTAAGCAGTGTATCTTATTGGCTATATATTCATTGGTATATAACATATAATATCATATATATCCAGAGCTGTGGGATGTATGTGTGTTTGTGTGTCTACTTATCAAACCTGCCTGTGGTATATAAATGCTGCCGAAAGAGGCTATATAGATGAATAAACGCAAACACACATACATGCATACATACATAGTCTTTTTAAAATCCCTAAAACAATTATTTGTGCCATGCAACTTAACAATTATTTATATATTATTAATACTTTGTAAATTAGTTTATAGAAGTCAGTTTCAATCCTTCACTCCTTTGTAGTTTGACATTGCAAGAATCACATGAAAGATGAGATCACTAAGACTGTCAAGCTAAAGGCGAGAGCAACAAAATCAGGGACCAGCTAGGGACTGGACAGCAAAAAGAGACTTGGCAAGGTAGGAAAATCAGCTTCATGTAACACGTGTCAATCTTGGCAGTAAGATCCATATACAAGAATAATGGAAAAGTACATACCCAATGCAAATAGTGGTGAGAAGTAGATTTAAAGTTCATGGACAAATGTGATATAAACACCAGCCGAAACTACAAAATGATAAGGCAGAAGCTACTGTTGGAATGTAATTGACAGACACTGACTCATGTGAATGGTCACTAGTCATCATGGAGAAAATTAGAAGGTCTAGTGTCCTGCGTCTGGGCAAATTTTCATCAGTTTTAAAGACACACTCTTTGCACAGCAATTTACTTCTTTAGATTCCACTGCATCCAGCACAACGTTAGTGCATTAAGTGATTGTTGGCTATAGATAGGTTAATATTCTTGTTTGGAGTCTCACTATATGCTAGTTCTGTTTTCAATGAGTACTGCAATTTATATTGCAACAGTAAGTCACATGGAAACTTTAATGTATTACCTTTTGGCGTTTTCTGCAATATAAAGTCTTGCTGAAAAATAAGTAGGTAAAAAATATGTAAGTCAAGCACATATCCATCCCGAAAAGTAATTTCATATAACACATTTTCTTATCTAGTTTAAGTAATCTCTACATGTTGCCCTGGTAATTGCTGACATTACATGGGGGAAAAATACAATCCTTTATAATATGTTAAGATGCTCGATGAAAATACATGTTTTACCTAGGCACAATTAATGTGCATTAAGTAGTTCAGCTGTGTCACAGATCTAGCAAAAAAAGATGACGTGTATAAATACTCAATAAAACTGAGGTAAACATCGATGTGATGCTGTCCAGCCTGGAATGTATTTCAGTTTGACAATAATGTTCTGGCTGTTTCTAGTTTGTCAGTTTTTAATTATTGGTTACATTTCAAACTATAAAAATCATGAAATTAGAAGAACTTTGAGGCACTAAGAATTGGTTATTTGACATCCAGATGAAACCTGGCTTAATTTGGCAACAGAATGCCATCAACTGCATAATAAATGATAATGGTCCCCACACGTCCCATATAGCACTACCCGTTATAAGAGGAAGCATCTGCTCACTTGAGCTATCAGGAAAGTTTTGGGGCTTTTCTGTGTACCTATTTATATTATTCAGCTATGTTTGTAAATGTATTTACACTCCCTGATGGGACTAGTTTGGTTATAAGGACGATTTGGGAGGTAAAAAAGTTTAAATTGATTGTAAAAGTTCCTTCCAGATAAGGGATACGTCACTCTTTCAAGAGCCAGAGATTTAATAATTTTAGATTCTAACCCATAATGATCAAGTCACAGTGTCATTTTCTATTTGATAACAGTGCTGTTTAATAGTGTTGTGGTAAAAATCAAAGTTTAAGGTCAGGGTGGAAATGGTGATCAATGACACTATACAAGAAAAATAACCCTTGGACAATGAATACAAATAATGCTACTGACCATTATTTAGAGCTCACCACATGTCAGATACTGAGCTTTCCACTTCATACAAATGAGTTCACTTAAACTTCAAAACAACCCACAAAATGGGTATTGAGAGCTTTATTGTGCATGTGGGAAAAGCGAGTTTTAAAGATATTAGCTGGTTGGCTTTCTGTCATATGCAGGTAAGTAGTAAAGTCCAGACCAAACCCAGGTTAGAGACTCCATAAGCGAATATTTTTGAGCATCTAATGGTTGCCGTATCATCCCATTGGCTATGGATCATGTGGTTGTGTTACTGCTTCATTTTATTTCTTTTCTCCACTTACCCAATATGCCAATTTTCATAAGCAACCTAAAAAATGTTCAAAGACAAACTCATTTTATCCTCTTCTGGATGAAATGAGGAAACTAGAAGGATCCATTTGTCATTCATACAATTTTTCTCTAAAACCACTTGTGAAGCTGGGTAATAGTCCCCAGATGGAAGTCATTAAAGTTTAATTTGTATGCATATGTGACATCTTGCTTTTCAAAATCTTTTTGACTTCACTCTTTCTATTACTGGAACTAATTGATATATATGAAAAAATAACTAATTAAAATGAGTATAAAGCAGTTTTCTCCAATATAAAGCATGCTATAAAATGCTAATAAAACTATAAAAATATATGGAAAAATCTGTCAATTATAAAATTAACTTCAGATGGGGAAGCAAGTATCATTTATCCTTTACAACGTCCAAATAAATTACTTGTTTGGCATCTAAAATTCCTTTTTGTTTAGTGTTAATAAAATCTCAAGGATAATAGTTATCTTTCTTTTTATAATGCTAACCAGAATAAAATTTTGAAGATGATCACTGTAGTTCTAAATCAAATTTCTAAAAAATGTCTAAATAGCTAGTGGCTGGGAACGTATCTTTGTTATGATTAAATACATTTAAATGACTGCTTGGCAAGTCATTATCACAATGAAAGTTTGTTTATTGTCCTCATGAGCAACTTTGGTTGGGTGATGGGGCCGAAAGGATGCTGTCTGGAGGAGAGACCCCTTTCCCAGTGGAAGCAGACACAGTGAGTAAACCTGGGCAGGACTGAGGCTATCAGATGGATGTCCTTGACTATAAAGAATCAGAGGAGATAGGCTCAGGGAGACCACGCTCATAACTGGGAAGGCCCAAAGGCTCTTCTCATTATTCATTGTGTAGACACAAAAGAATAAAGAAATTGTTTGCTTTGCTTCTGTACATCCTTGAAGGAAAGATTAGAAAAGGCATCCCTCAAATGTAACAGTGTTTTAAATATACTTAAACGGAACTATTCAGTGTATTTCTGAATATTCTCATAATTTTGCTATATTTTAAAATTAGGGTCATGTTTCAAATTCATGTTCATCTGTGTAGAGTTCTTCATTTATTTACTAATTGTATTCATTCTTCCAAAATATGTCTATTGAACGGATACCATATGTCAAACAAATATTACCCTTCAACAACAAACTGGCCTCTCTGTGGTATCTGCTGTCATGGAGTTCACCATCAAATGGAGAACACAGGTACTTTACATATAATTACAGGTGTTTCTTGACTTACAGTGGGTTTAGATCCCAATAAATCCTTCATAAGTTGAAAATATTGTAAGTTGAAAATACATTTAATACACCTAACCTATGAAAAAATTACAGCTTAGCCGAGATGGCCTTATACATGTTCAGAGCACTTATATTAATCTACGGTTAGGCAAAATCATCTGGCAGCAGAGTTCACTGTAGAGTATCAGTGGTTCACACTCATGACTGTGTGGCTGACTATGGGCTGAGGCTCAGTGCCGCTGTCCAGCATACTGAGAGAGTATCCTACCGCATATCGCTAGCCTGGGTAAAGATTGAAATTCAAAACTGGGAGTATGGTTTCTACCGAATGTGTATTATTTTTGCACCACAGTAAAGTCAAAAACTCATAATTCAAACCACCATAAACTGAAGACCATCTGTACCTAATAATTTGAATTTAATTTTGATGAGTTCAAGAATAGGGTGCTGCACAATTCTAAAATGGAAACTCTGACCAATCCTGAAAATCACCCTTCATTAACTGCAATGCAAAATTCAGATGGAAGGAAGGCTGTTGTATCCTGCAGCATGGGGGCAGCGAGGGGAGTTTCTGGAGCACAGAGAATGCAATTTAGGAAAGGAAATTTTTTAAGTGACCCTAAGGACATAGGAGAATTAAATGTGACCACGAGTTCTTCTAGCTTCATGTTCACCATGTAAAAATTCCTAGCTAGAAAAAAATAAAATTTGATAACAAAAATTTTATTTGTCTCTGTTAGGAAAACAGGATAAACTAACATTGTTGGGGAAGAATAACCTTTTTAAAATTTTTTTCTATTTTTATTATTTTTTTTTAGACAGAGTCTCAGTCTGTCATCCAAGCTTCAATGCAGTGGTGCGATCTTGGCTCACTGCAACCTCCACCTCTGGGGTTCACGCCATCCTCCTGCCCCAGCCTCCCAGGTAGCTGGGACTACAGATTCACACCACCACACATGGCTAATTTTTTGTATTTTTAGTAGAGACGGAGTTTCACTATGTTAACCAGGATGGTCTTGATCTCCCAACCTCATGATCCGCCTACCTTGGCCTCCCAAAGTACTGGGATTACAGGTGTGAGCCACCACGCCAGGCCAGAATAACATTCGTTTTAGCTCTGGGATTATGGGTACCTAGATTTTCTTTGAGAAAGAGCTACACATTTTTCTATAGCTTCTCCACACTTCTTATGAGCATATTGTGGCAAATGCTGACAGTAATGTTCAAGAGACAATGGGATAGAAAGAAAGAAAACTTTTTTAGTAGAATCTGATCAGGAACATCATAGCCAGTAAAGACTGTGCTTCCCTCCTCACTGAGAAGGCCAGGAAATCAGGAGGAGGATGTGGCTGAAACAGAGGCATCCTGAGGTAATTACCACAGCATTTTAAAATATGGTGACTGCATCTACAAGCTACCAACTGAAATTCCTCCTGAGAGAATTTTATTAATATTGAGATCAGCAGCCAAGTTTCTTTAATAAGACAAGTTATTTTATATTGCTTCGTAAAATCACGATACCCATTTGGTTTTCAGATACTGACCAAATTTGGGATTATGCCATGAATTTCTAAATCCTGAAATTACTTCATCAAAATGGCTGGTTTCCTATTTTATGAGCAGACAGATGTTATGCATTTAAGGAAAGTCCAAACAGTGCTAAATAATCTTCACCAACTTTTTGTTGGCAACGAATGAATTGGGACAACTGGGAGACCTGGGATACAGGAACATACACATATTTCAAAGATAAAAGTTCAGTGTCACCTAGCTATCCTTGCGATCCTTTAGCATCGTGACCAAAAATGATTTGACACTTGTTCTCTCAGGTCAGCAGATAAAGAAGAAGAAAACATATACATTATGTATGTGTGTATATATATGGAGAGAGAGAACCTTGACAACATATAGAGAATTTTGAAGACAGAACATATATAGAATCAGAATATATATATAGAATTTTGATGACACAACCTCTGTATACAACATGGGTTACTAAATATTTTAAGCCCATTGTTGAAACCTACTGCTCAGATAAAAAGATTAGTATCAAAATCATGCTCTTCGTTGGCAATGCCCCTGGTCACCCAAGAGCTGTATGGAGATGTATAAAGAAATTAATGATGTTTTCATGCCTGTTAACACAATACCCATTGTGCAGCCCATCGATAAAGGAGTAGTTTTTACTTTCAAGTGTTATTAGTTAATAAATATGCTTCATAAGGCTAAGTAGCCACAGGTAGTGAGTTCTCAGATGGATTGGGCAAAGGTAACTGAACCCTTCTGAAAAACATTCACCATTCTAGATGCCCTTAAAGACCATTCATGTTTCATAGGAGAAGGTCACAGTAGCAGCATGAATAGGGTTTGAACAAAGTTGATGTCAATCCTCATGGATGACTTTGAGGGTTTTAAGGCTTCAGCGTGGGAAGAAACTGCACATGAGGTGGAAATAGCAAGAGAATTGGTAGCGGAGCCTAAAGATATGACTGAATTGCTGCAATCTCACGCTAAAATTTGAAGGGATGAGGAGCTTATTATTATGGATGAGCAAAGAAAGTGGTTTCTTGAGATGGAATCTCCTTCTGGTGAAGACACTGTGAACATTGTTGAAATGAGAACAACGAATTTAGAATATTGCATAAGCTTAGTTGGTAAAGCAGCATCAAGATTCAAGAGCATTGGCTGCAATTCTGAATGTCCTACTGTAGGTAAAATGCTATCAAAGAGCATTGCTACAGAGAAGTCTTTTGTGAAAGGAAAAATCAATCAATAGCACAAATTTCATGGTTGTCTTATTTTAGAAAATTACCACAACCAACCCAACCTTCAGCAACCACCATCCTGATCAGTCATCAGCCATCAGCATTGAGACAAGACCCTCTACCAGCAAAAAGATTACAACTCCCTGAAGACTCAGATGGTTGTTAAAAAGCTTTAACAATAAAGCATTTTTAAATTAAAATTTTTTTAGATATCATGCTATTGCACACTTACACTATAGTTTACCGTATTTTTATGTGCACAGGGAAAGCAAAACATTCCTGTGATGATTTTTTGTGATATTCCGTTTACTAAGGTAGTCTGAAATCTCTGAGGTATGCCTGTATAGAAAATATAAATAGCAGTGTTAGATTTTATTTCTCTGCTTTTTTTAGTATGTTTTGTTTTGAGGTCATGATAGCTAATATTCAATGAATCCTTACTATGAGCAGGCAGTATCTAAATGCTTTCACACAAGTTATCCAATTTTAATGTTACAACAATGAGATACTAGTGTTAGACCCATTTTACAGGTGTGGAAACTGAGGCTTTGAAAGGCTACATTATCCCACAAATGGTTAGGAAAGGTGACTCACTCTGTAACTCACTTTGTGGTATTTGTTTTATTGTGGGGCTCTGGAACCAAACCCACAACATCTCCCTGGTAGGCCAATATGAGAACTTCTCAGCTGTAGAGAACCCAGTGCTCATTTTGCTCACATCCCATAGCAGCTATCTTCAGTAAAAACTTTCCAAGCGCTTTCTACTTTTGTAGCTCCCCAAAACTGAATTCAGCAGCACTGATGAAGTACTTTTACAATACTCAGATCCATTCTAGTTATTTTCATCTAGGAACAAGAAAAATGACCTGAAAGGAATCTGTCTTGAGCCCCAAAAAGCTATCATAGAATTTATGTTTTAGTGCCTTTCTTTCCTACCTCCAAAGCACTACACATTCTTATCGTGACTCAGAGATAAGTAGGTACCTGGGGTTGTTTTTAAGGATCTAATCCAAGTTCTGATTCTCATTTCCTCCTCTTTGGCTGCCATTCTCTGTGTGATAGTTAATTTTATGTCAACCTAACTGGGTCAAGGGATGCCCAGATAGCTGGTAAATCATTTCTGTTGTTTCTGGGAGGGCATTTGTGGGGAAGATTAGCATTCAAATGGGTAGACTAAGATCACCCTGACCAATGTGGGTGAGCATCATCCAATCTGTAGAGGTCCCAAACAGAACAAACAGGTGAGGAACAGGTCAATTTGCTAACTCAGCTTGAGTGGAGACATCTCCCTTCTCCTTCCTGGAACACTGGCACTTCTGGTTTTCCAGTCTTCAGATTTAGATACCCTTGCTGCCTTCTCAGGACCTTGGACTCAGACTGAGTGTTACAGTCAGACAGCAAGTCATGAGGCTTTTCAACTTCCATAAATAGCATAAACCAATTCCTATAATACAGTCTGGGTTAAGGGAAAAGAGTTTTTATAAGCAAACCTTGTCTCTGTGTCATTGAAGTAAAAGTCATAAGCAGGAACCCTTCCCTCAAATCCTAATTTTTCTATAAAACATTTATTATTGACTAGCTACATGAGGCTTTGTATAAATAAAAGTTAATAGTATGCTCTCAAATAATTTACATTATAATTAATTTCTTGAGTGTATATGGTGAAGTCGCTATTTTATGTTCCTTATTGTGAGAGGGAGTTAGAGAAGTAAGGAAAGGTATTATATTTCAACACATTTAAGATGCTATAAATTTTAGGTTGTACCATTAATTTTATGCATCAATAAGGGGGAAAACATCCAGTTAAACCATGAAATATTGTTTATTATCTCATACATTCTAATTAAAAATGCAATAAAATGTGAAAAATGTTTGTCTTACAATCAATGAAACAAAGTAACTTGTTCAAGGTTAAGTATCTAGGGGGACTAAGGCTGTAGAAGCCGCCAGTGGAAACTTACTAAGTACGAGACACTCGAAGGAGTAAGCTGGAAATGTTGGGCTGCCTTCCAGAACAGATGCCCAGAAAGGGCATTTATCTTTCAGATTCTCCCACAGTTTTAAGTCTGCCATGTGCATAACAACCGAATATTTTTATTTTATTGATGTCCCAGAGTTGATTGTCAAGTAGATGCTAATTTGTATAACCAAAGTTCACAAAATACTTGTTAGAAGGTCAATTTATTAAATTGTCAAGATAATTATATCAGCCAATACTTGCTAACTGAATGAACCTGTCCAATTTGTTTCTCCTCAGAAGCAAGTTTTATAGGAAGACACATTTTCAGGAAGTTCCCAAGTTATCAAGTGTTATTCACAGAATTGTTTGCCCTCAAAATTCATATGCTGAAGCTGTAACCATCAGTACCTCAGAATGTTTGAAGATACAACCTTTAAAATTCAGATTCAGTTCCTTATAAATTCTGGATGTTAGTTTTGTGCTGGATGCAAAGTTTGCAAATTGTTTTAGTCAGGGTTCTCTAGAGTGACAAGACTAATAGGATAGATATAAGATATACAAAAAAAAAGGGAGTTTATTAAGAAGTATTAACTCACATGATCACAAGATGAAGTCCCATAATACGCTATCAGCAAGCTGAGGAGCAAGGAAGCCAGTCCGAACACCAAAACCTCAAAAGTAGGGAAACAGACAACACAACCTTAAGTCAGTGGCAGAAGGCCCAAGAGGACCAGTAAACTACTGTTGTAGGTCCAAGAGTCTAAAAGCTGAAGAACTTAGAGTCCCATGTTTGAGGGCAGGAAGCACAGGAGAAAGATGGAGGCCAGAAGACTCAGCCAGTCTAGTCCTTCCCTGTTCCTCTGGCTGCTTTTATGCTAGCCATACTGGCAGCTGATTAGATATTGAGGGTGGGTCTGCCTCTCCCAGTCCACTGACTCAAATGTTAATCTCCTTTGGCAACACCCTCGCAGACACACCCAGGAACAGTACTTTGCATCCTTCAACCCAATCAAGTTGACATTCAGTATTAACCATCTGACAAGTATTTTCTCCCATTCTGTAAGTTGTCTGTGTACTTTATTGATAGCTTCTTTTGCCTCAGAGAAGTTCTTTAGTTTAATTAGGTCCCAGTATCAATTTGTGTGTGTGTGTGTGTGTGTGTGTGTGTGTGTTAGGTCTGTGTGTGTGTGTATGTGTGTTTGCTTTTGAGATAATAGTCATAAATTATTTACCTAGGCCAACGTCCAGAAGAGTATTTCCTCAGTTTTCTTCTAGGATTTTTATAGTTTGAGCCCTTACATTTAAGCCTTTAACCCATCTTGAGTTAATGTTTGTATATGGTGAGAGTTAGAGGTCCAGTTTCATTCTTAAATCAACAAGACAAAAAAAAAAAAAAAAAAAAAAAAAAAAAAACCTCATTAAATAGTAGGCAAAGGACATGAACAGACACTTCTCAAAAGAAGACATACAAGCAGCCAACAAACATGAAAAGTATTCAACATCACTAACCATCAAAGAAATGCAAATAAAAATCACAATAAAATACCATCTTAATCAGAATGACTATTAGCAAAACCTCAAAAAATAACAGATGTTTGCAAGGATGGAGAAAAAAGGGAATGCTTATGCACTGTCAGTGGGAATTTAAATTAGTTCACCTTCTGTGGAAAGCAGTTTGGATATTGCTCAAAGAACTAAATCAGAACTACCATTGGACTCAGCAATCCCATTACTGAGTATATACCTAAAGATAATGAAATCATTCTACCAAAAAGACACACACATTTGTATGTCCATTGCACCATTATTCACAATAGCAAAGACATAGATAGAATCAGCCTAGGCACCCATCAATGGTAGATTGGATAAAGAAAATGTGGTACATATACACCATGGAATACTACACAGCCATAAAAAAGAATGAGATCATGTCCTTTGCAGGGACATGGATGGAGCAGGAGGCCATTATCCTAAGAAAATTAGCACACACACACAGAAAATCAAATAACACATGCTCTCACTTACAAGTGGGAGGTACACGTGGACATCAAAATGGAACAAAATAGACACTGGGGACTCCAAAAGTGGGGAAGCATGGAGGAGGGCAAGGGTTGAAAAATTACCTATTTAGTACTATGTTCACAGGAACATAAACCCAAACCTCAGCTTCAAGTGATATATCCATGTAAAAAAACCTGTAAATATACTCTCAGAATCTTTTTTTTTAAGTTTCAAAACAATAATTTTCATAAAGGTGATTAAGTTTAAATGAATCTTTTAGGGTGAGTTGTAACTTAATCTGTCTAGTGTCCTTGTAAGAGGAGGATATTTGGACACAAAGAGACACTAGAAATGCCCATCTACACAAAAAGAGACTTCATGGGGACACCACCAAAAGGCACCCATCTACAATCCTAGGAGAGAGATCTCAGAAGAACGAACCTCTCACCACATTCATCTCAGACTTCTAGTTTCTCGGACTCTAAGAAAAACATATTTTTGTTGTTAAAGTTACTCATTCTATGGTGCTTTGTTACGACAGCCCTGGAAAACTAACACATGAAAGAAAAAGGAAAATGTAATTAGATATATGAAACAAAATTTTAATAGACCTAAGCTCTTTGCATTGAGTCATCTATTTCTCCAAGTAGTCATATACTTGACTCTGAGACCAAAAATAGGATAAAAGTCATTGACAAAGCTGATGGTATTTCAATGGGACTTCAAGTAGAATTTCTTTTGTAAAAAAGACATGGAAATTGTGTTTGCAGAAAGCTAAGCCACGTACACTGCAGTTACATTCATTCTGCTTTGTGAAAAACCCTTAGGAAAATCCAGTTAAGGGATTTTTGTACATTTCTAAATAATCTACTGTGTCTTCATTTCCAGTATTTACTCTCAGATATCATTTTTAATTTTACAGTTATCTCTTATATCTATGTACAATCTACAAAGCATGCATAGCTATAAACCAACATCAGATAAATATCATAAAATCAAAGTGCTATATCAAGCCTTCAGAGAGACAAAACTCTATTCAAGAATGATAAAAAGAATCAACAAAATGGTGTTGAAGAATGGGCAAGATTTTAATAGGTGGTAATTTAGAGGTAAGTTATTTTAAACTTGAAGAAACCTCCTAAATAAAAGGAAGAGCAAAGTATTGATTATAATCACATAACTAAATACATTGTTCCTGAAATAATATTTTAAAATAAGACAGTAGAAGCAGCTAGGCCTGAGGTAGAGGACGTGTGTTAAGGCCCCTGAAAAGAAGGCAAAAAATTAATGTATTTTGGAAGTCAAAAGAGCAAATGGTGATACATCCATACAGTGAAATATCACTCAGCACTCAAAAGAAAGAAACCACTGATACTTGTGACAATGTGCTGAACCTCAAAGACATTTCTCTCAGTGAAAGAAGCTGGTCTCAAACAATTACATGCTGTATGATTTCATTTATGTGGCATTCAAAAAAACGACAAAACTACAGGGACAGAGAACAGACCACTAGTTCTCGGTGTTTTGAAACAAGGAAAATGTAACTACTAATAAAGAGAGCATAAAGGAGTTTTTGGGGTGATGAAACTGTTCTGAATCCATCACTTATGATGGTGTTTATATAAATACCTGCTTGTGGTAATATATGTGGAATCATACAAGGAAAAAAAGTTTATTGTATAATATTTTAACAAACATTATTTTAAAATGTGAATTAAAACACTTTGAGCAAGGAACAGAAAATGGATGTGTAGACATTTATAATTTAAAGAGAATTTACTAGATGAAGCTACTAGTTTAAGAGAAAGTAAGAGAGAGAAAGAATGGAAGATGTTCAAAGGTTTAACCCGGGGCAGGTGGATAATTAACTGTGATATCTTGTGATAGTAACACAAAAAAATAGTGAACTAAGAGAGAAGATTTCAAGAGTACAAGAAAAAGGAAAATTTGGATTTAACATTTTTGCCTATCAGAAAAATGCTCTGGAGATCAGAAGGTTTGGAAATATGGATCTGGGATGTAAAAGAGAAATTAAAAAGAGAAAACAAGTTAAAGACATAGATTTTCGAGTCCACCTGCTTAGAAGAGCTAATTGGAAGGATAATCTTGGAAAAGGTCTCTCAGCAGGGACCATAAATGAACAGGAGGATGAAATCTTGGAGGTGTCAATTTTACAGGAGAAAAGAATCTCTATTGAATTCTATTCTGAAAACACCAGCCTAGCGTGTGCCCTTCTCAAATATCTTACAATATCCTTTTGGCATTATGTATCGGCTTCATATTTTTAAAACCAATATATGGTCACCTTAAAAAAACTATAAACAATTCTGAGTATTTACTCAATATGTATACATAGGACACCTACAAGGTACAAGGCAGTGCTGGATGATATAATGTTACTATTTATTCCTTAGAGACAAGCCTGGGCTCTTATTACCCTCCAGGTGTCTAAATGGAAAATATTATCCAGGTTTTCCAGCTACTTGCTCATTCTTGCAATGAACAGAGGTGACAGATTGAAGTACTGACTGTGGGTGTGAAAGATGCAGAGTGTATTGTCTCATAGATTGGATTTTAGACAGATGGAACTGCAGGCTCCTTCACTATAACACAATGTTTTTCTCAGAAAATGTGCCCTAAACTTCACTGTTTCATCACTTCTGTTATAAATAACTTCTAAAAGCTTCTCTATTCTCATAATATGAGTCTTTCCCAGAAGCCTGCATCTTGTTTTCTTATTTTTCCATTGCTGTAATGTATTAATATAAGTCACGCCAGTCTCCAAGTCAGACTGAACGACTCATTAAGATCCATGCAACTTTCGAGAATGGTTGCATGTGATAAACCACCTAAACATTTTTAAAAGCGTTGATTTTTCATACTGATGCCTTTTCGTGTAAGAATCCTAAGAGACAATTGAGGAAAAACTTTCTAATAGGGATGGGAGTTGTGATTAAAACCTCAGAAATTGTATGCTGGAGATAATTTTAAGACTAAGTTACAGATAAGAAGTTTAGAGATACACCTTTGTGTTCCTGCTTATAAAATCACAATAACCTTTATGAAATGGGGCCTTGGTTACCTACAAGTATTCCAAAATAGAGAAAAAAATAAACTGATGGAAGTTTTATTAGTGCTAATATATGTATGATATCTATACTAGTACTAATAAAATATATATTAATATATAGTATATAATATATAGCATACAGTACTATATATAGTATATCATCTATTAAATACTATATAGCAATATATAGTATAAAATATATAGTAATATATAATATATATCAATATATTCTAATATTTATAGGATGATACAAATGAGATGTACAGATTCTCATAGCAATGGTCCTTTCTCTTTTTGTGAAGGAACTACTAGATGCTATAGATTAGTTTACTCAACTGCATTTCACCTTTCTTTCAAGTGTGGAATTTTAAAATCAAAACAAAACAGAACATGTTTTCCAGATTCCTTTGAAGCAAGGGTTCTAGAGGCAAATTAGATATGCCAATCATATGCCTGGGCATGAAATTTGGAAAGCAAAAGTGAGGTAGAAGCCATCTTCCTGTCACATTCTGTCTACCTCTGCTTGGAAGCCTGTGGGGGAAACAACAATTTCTCTGCAGCAATTACTCTTCAACAGCCTCTTTTCCTAGCTCTGTGCTTCCTCAGTATGGAGTCACTAGCGCCATGTGGCCACGGAGCGTGTGCAATGTGTCTGGGCCAAATGGAGATGTTCTGCAAGTATAAAGTACACAGTGGGCTTTGATGTCTTCCTATTCCCCAAAATATAAATAAATAAAAATCAAGTAATCAATTTTCATATGGATTGATAATTGAAATATTTTATATATAATGATGTAAGTATAATCATATTAATTTTGTTAAATAAAACATGTTAAAATTAATTTTACCTGTTTTACTTTACTCCTTTGTTTAATGAGGGCACAAGAAAATTTTAAATGACAAATATGTCTCACATTATATTGCTATTAGTCAGCACTGCTCTAGCGTAGCCAGAATAGAGGACACCATTATGTAGCTTCTCTCTCCATCATCTGAGTTCCTGGATGGCAGCCATGGATGTTGATTCTCTTGCTTCTTGATAATTCTGTGGCCATGGAAGTGGGCTCCTGAGTTTGGCTTAGCTTCTGTGGTGACCTCAGTAGTAGTAGTAGTAGTGGCTCTGCTGATGGTTCTAGGAGTCATCTCTATGGGTGCTACTGAGAGCCCCCTCTTTCCGTCTTTCTATTTTGTAAACATCCACTTTTCTGTATTTATTCCTTGTTTAAAATCTTCATGTGTTTTCTGTTCCTTGCATTGAATCTTTATTAAAAAAGAGAGATATCTTACATAATAGGATCAATTTCCAGAATGGAACTCTTCATTTAGGTTTGTATTTTTAAGTTTCTAAGGAAAAAAATATATTTTTAATAAACCTTCTGAAGCTATGGGAATACCCCTAGTAGGTGACACGGTTGGGGGGAGGGGGCTTCTTCTTTTTGCCTGAATACAGCACTTGTAACACCTGTATTTGCATATTCCAAACAAAAGACAAGCCTGGGAAACCTCTCAAATGATTTTTTAAAAGGTACCTCTGCAAGTAATACTATTCATCAAAACAGAATTTTAAAGAGAAGACAGAAGTAAAGGAAGAAGAAATGAGATGGCCCCAATCTGATAGGAACCATTCCCTGACCAAATCTGATTTCCATGATAAGGGCCTACAAAATTACTTGCCATTTTTCTCATTTTCAGCGTATCTTGAGGGCATCCAAATGGTGACCCCCCTTCCTGTGTTCCCCTGTTCCTGTTGTAAAAGCGATTTATGAATCTGCCTGGTTATCACTGGGATCATTCTATTTTGTATAGAGGTTGTTGCCTATTTTCTATACAGGATGCTTTATCCAGTAGTACTGGGCATTCAGTGATGATATCACAGCACCTGAAAATTGCCACCCTCACTAGTGTAGCTCCCCAGGTTTCTTTTACAATCACAGGAAATATATGTCTCATCCCCAGCCATGCACGATTTTAGATGTAAATTAATAAAGTGTTAGCCTCTATCTGCCATGGTGGGGAAGTTCATGAGTTGCTTAAACCCAAAGCCAGTACAGTAGTTACTTATGTGCGCATGCACATGCACACACACACGCACAGAGAGTGGATTCCTTTCAGACAAGTTCATTTATTACCTACCCTGTGTTTGACAATGCATTAAAGACCATTTAAACAAAATGCATGGTTCACTAAAAGATCATTTGCTAGGAAAGGAAAAAAAAATCTAATTCAGCAATTTTTTTTTCTCAATTTCACATTTCAGATTTCATTAACCTAGTCTTAGCTATTTACATTTCTTGGCAAGATGTCAAATGTAGTAATGTTGGGGTAACAGCTAATGGACTACGTAAGCACAGACAAAATGTAGAAAAGTATGATACACTTAAAGATCATGGAATTGCAGGCTGCAATCTGTTTCAGGCCTAAGCTCAGCTTGTATTTATGCTGGGAAGATCTCAAGTTATCTGATGGGCCTAGAGATGTATAGATTTTACATTTGATATTGTATGAAAATCCAATATATATCCAAAGTAATGCCACAGATTTACTTACAATATTGCAGCAAGTGGAAAAGAGGAAAGAAGACAGAGGAAGAGAGAAAGAAGAAAATGCAAAGTCAATAAATGATGCAGTGATTCAAAGAAAGGAAGCAACACCCTACAGAGGAAATCAGAAGGAAAAGCAGTAAAAAAAGAGCAGAAAGAATAGGGTGGAGAATGAAGAGATAATGGCAGGAAATTAGTGAAGAATTCGTATTCATCAAACTAACAATTCAAATGTTGTGTTCCTTTCTTCTGTTACTACCCATGTGGACCATAAAAACAAGGACACACAATTCTTGAAGACAATCACTTCCGTAAGAGGCAAGGAATAGTCACAAGGAAGTGTGGAGGAATGGAGTTCAATTCAATTTAACCTGTTCCACACACCTTACTCTGGACTAGAAAGAATCTGTGCATTAGGAGGAAGAAAAGTGGAAAAAAATTAAATAGTAAGGAGGATTCCTTTACGGCCCACTACCCAGGAGTAGAGGCTAAACCTGGGAGGAGGGGGGAACACTATGACAATCTTAGAAATTTCGAGACTCAAGAATAGATCTTATTCCATGTCCTGGAGGAAAGATTTTGGAAAGCTGCAGTCATACTCCTTCTCTTCCTGCAATTGGACACTGAATAATTAAAAACAGAATGAAAACAAAAAATATAAATCAATGGAATTCATATAGAACTCAGAGGACCCAAATCCTCAATGCCCCGCATCTGCTTGCCCCTGCAAATCTGCAGCATAGAATACATTTTTGAGTTATGAGAATCCCAAGCTATGAGTTAACAGAATTAACAGGGTAAGAGAGTCAATGTACTTAGCAGACTGACTCCCACAACGTGAAGGGATCTGGCTCAAAAGGGACATGTGGATGAGTCACAAAGATGGAGGATGATGAGGCTGCATCACGGTTCTTCACTAAAATCAAGAATAAGGAAGAACACATGCATATTTTCTTTTGAAAATTAATGTAGCCTCACATTTAATTCTCACAATAGTTGTACAATGTAAAGTATCATCCCCTCAATTTTCTGGTGAAGATGCCTAGATTTATCAAATATAACTCAGTTGGTGTTTGTTAAAACTGGAATTCAAGTACAGAAATACCCAATTATATATTGCATGCCCTTCATAATACTCCATACCGCCCCAGGCTTTGTTATTACTTGCTACGTGTTTACTCAAAAGTATTTATTGAGTTCCTACCATCTGTCAATAACACACTTGATACATGAGAAGAAAAACATTTTTTGAAAACTTGGAGCCTGCTATCTAAAGGGGAAGACAGATATTACATCAATATCAGTACTGCATATTATGAGAACATGTAAGGAGTGAAACCTAAACTAGTCTGAATTAGAGAAGTGGCAACACTGAAGCTGAAATTTGAAAGACAAGGAATTAGGTAAGGCAAGGAGTAAGGTTGTCATGTGAAATACAAACAGCCCAAATATTGCACAGAACATACTTATATTGAAAATTATTTGCTGTTTATCTGAGGTTCACATTTAATTGACACTACTCCACAAAAGAGTAGAGGGTATGTCCCAAGAACAGAGGAGAGCTTGCATGAATATCTTGAGTACCAACACATACACGTGACAATTATGGGGGAGGAAGATGATATTGCTTTTTAGTTCTTGTCTGTTACTGTATTTTTCTCTATTTCTTGCAAGCAGTCAGGGTTCAGAAACAATGATCTATAACTACAGGGCAACCCTCAAACTTGTGTCCCACTTCAAACTTCTCTACATTCCAGATGTTCCCTTTCCATCACATCCTATTTGCAATGCATCAGAAATGGCATTTAATTCTTCCACAAACATACATCTCAGATATGTGTTTAATACTTCTGTCCGTACTACTTCTGATCCTGCAAGAGCATGGGCATTTCTTGTTTCAGGTGGTGCTGAAACCTTCTAATCTCCATATTCCTTCTGGCTGTGCCTTCCTTCTCCTTTACATTAAAATACAGAGTGATCTTCTCAAGATCTATGCCAGGTCATATCATTTTCTTTCTTCAAAACTTTCAGTGAATTACCCCTGTATTGAGAATGACATCTAAGCTTCTTTTCCATGCTCTCCAAGTCCATTCATAAATTTCCTTCTCATATCTTTAAGCTTATCCATACCATTCTATGCCCAACTTAGAACATTTCAGCTCTTTGATTGTGGAAACTCTTTTTGGTAAATGTTCCCCGAGCTCTTCTAAATGCTGTTAAGAGTGAAATTAGAGATTTAAAAGAGAAAGGGTGACAACTCATGATTTTAAAAAGGTAAGATGTGATGGGTCTCAGAATACATAAGAAAGAACTGGGCCTGGAGAAAAAACTTCTTTTGAACATGAAAAGGTACATGTAGCCACAGCTTGTTATGCTGATATGGTAGTTAACAAAATAATGGCATCTATTAATTTTTTCTGTTCCATAAGAAGTAGGATCACTGGATGAGAGTAACAGGGAGTTAAGGACCTTTGAAATAGGAAGTGAACTCCAATAATTACTTTTAAATTATCATTGTTAAATATGAAATCGAGCTAACTAGAAAATTACCTCCATCGTGACTGGAAGCGTTACACATCAGCTTGAGGGTGATAATGATTTATGATGGAACCAGCCATCCATGCGTGCAGCATGATTTTCTATAGCTGTTCAGCTTTCAAAGACAAGTATTGAGACTACAGATAACTAAGGTTCATTAAGCTCTTTGTTAATCATGAAAGAGGTCTGTAGCTTTTCCTGAGCCCAATCTGGCTCTCTCCGAGGCAGTTCTTTGCTTACCTAAGAGAGAGTCTGAAGGCTCTCCTGTTTGGTACCCTCACTATTCCAGAAAAGCAGGCAGATTTCAAACAGACATGAGTCCAAGACATTTTTCTTCTGCAACTGTATTTTCTGCTGAAGTATAGGTCACCATGCCCTATCACAGATGAAATAACTGCTCTTAATATCCTGTAAAAATACGGCTTAAATTCTTACCTGCACACTGAAATCTCATGGGGGGAAAAAAAACTTTAAATACCAAGGCCTGAGCTCCATGCCTAATATTGTAATGGAATTGGTCTACCGTGAGGTCACAGGGAGTTTTAAAAGTACTCCAGGGGTGTCTAACATGTAGCCAATATTGGGGACCTGTGATCAGAACACGTGCTTTACAGAGGATGCTTAGTTTCAATTATCTTGAAGAAGTTTGAGACATGCGTATTTACATATCCTACTTCTGAAGCATACAATTTTGAGGCATCAAAGTAGATACACAAAAAGTTTATGAGAACTAAGTTGTCAGGCTCTACTGATATGAATCAATATGCTGCATTTAGGCTGAGTCCATAATTTAATTGAAAAGTAATTCATATGTCTCAAAACCAAACTCTTACTAGTGAAAGAGCAATTATAACAGGAAGATTTTTTGTTGAGGGGGAAAGGGAAGAACTAAAAAGAGAAGACATCTAAGTCCAATCAAATGCTGGTCATTTGTGAATATTAAAAAGATATTAATTCAAACATTTTAACTGCTCCAGGGTTTTTTTTTTACCCCCTTGAAACTTTGTCAGTAAAATTAACATTACATAATGAAAAGGAGCAAATTCATTTGTAGCTGATTTGAAAATAAAAAGTACTATTAAAGTTTTTGACAGCAGGAAATCAAATTTGTAGTTCTCCTTGTCAGATATGAGAGAATTCTGATGGGCCAGCTAGAAAAATGGAGACTATGACCAGGCACGGTGGCTCACGTCTGTAATCCCAGCACTCTGGAAGGCCGACGCGGGCAGATCACCTGAGGTCAGGAATTCGAGACTAGCCTGACCAACATGGAGAAACCCTGTCTATACCAAAAGAACAAAATTAGCCGGCTGTGGTGGCACATGCCCGTAATCCCAGCTACTTGGAGGCTGAGGCAGGAGAATCACTTGAACCCGGGAGGCGGAGGTTGCACAGAGCAGAGATCCCACCATTGCACTCCAGCCTGGGCAACAAGAGTGAAATTCCGTCTCAAAAAAAAAAAAAAGAAAAAAAAAAAAGAAAAATGCAGACGATGATCACAGGTCTTTCCCATATCAACTTTGACGCCGTCTGGAGTACTAATAATTTATACCCGGCCATACTTCCTCCCATCTAACCATGTGATGTGACTCACAATGTCTTGAATTCTAATAATTCTTCCATTATCGATTTCTGATTATTTTCCCAGAAAACCAAACTATGATTGTGCTTTGAGAGAAGCACAGTTAAAGGTCATATTCTAAAGTTACAGCAAAAATTGGAGAATAATTCAGATATAATTTTTTTTTCAATATTTTCTATAGTGGAGAAGTATAGTATCAACAAAAAGGTTCAAACATTTAGTTGCATTTGTGTATATAGTGGTATCTCTTTGTTTTTTAAGTTATAATTTTCTGATGACTGATGGTATTAAAAATATGTAATATATAATTGGTATTTGTTTATCTTCTTGTGAAGTTCTATTCAAGTCTGTCCATTTTCTATACAGTTTATTTATTTATAAGAGTGCTTTATAGATTCAATATATAAGATCTTTGAGATATGACTTATAAACACCTTCTCTGACTTTTCTCTCTCACAGTGATATCTTTGATAAACACAAGTAACACAAGTTGGTACTTTTATGCAGTGCAATCAATCAATTTCTAACTGTATGGCTAAAACATTTTCTTCCCAGTATAAGAAATGTTTCTGCAATGTCATTAATATATTCTCATGTTTTGTTATATAACTTTTATTATCTTAATTTTCACACTTAGATAATAACCCATCTGGAATTATTTTGCTTATGGTATGAAAAAAGGGTCAAATATATTTTATATGAATATTCAATTGACTGTAACAATTTATTGAAAAGGACATTATTTTCTAATTGACTGAAGAGTCCCCTTTATTATAAGTCATGTGATACAGTGTATATGGATGCCCTCATAGACTCCGTTGGTCTGTTTGCTTTTACTTATGCTACTTTCACACTGTTTTTAGCTTTTATAGTTAAAAACATGTATGCCTTAATATATGGTCACCTAAGTATTTTAGTTTTGTTATTATTCTTCAAGATTGCCTTGACTATTCCTGGTCATTTTTATCCTAAAGCTTTACTAAAACTTTTAGAAAAGATCGTAAATTTTCAATAAAAAAAATCAACTAGAATTTTTACTGATAATGCATTGATTCTCTACATTAATGCAGAGAAAATCAACAACCAAAGACCAACTTTTCCTATTCACAAACATTGGTTATCACATTATTAATTAGGCCTTCTACAATGTCTTTTAATAATTTTTACTTGTTTTGTTTTGTTCTTTCTTCCTCTGTAAAGGTCTTTCGCATCTAGGTAATTGGTGTTATTAAAAATGACATATTTAAACATTTTTCATTTTCTAAGGATTGTTATGAGAAATGTAACTGATATTATATATTGACATCGTGCCACACTATCTTGTTAACTTAAAATGTTAATAGCTGTTTATAGATTCTTTGAGTTTTTACATACAGAATCACATTGTCTACAAATAGTGACAGCTTTTTGTCATTTCTTACAAGTTTCATATTCTTTTTTCCTTACTGTGTTGATGAACAAGAACTGCCATAACATATTTAATAAGATTGGTAACAGGTATTGTTTTCTTCTTTATCTTGAAGGGAAATAGGTAATTATTTTAAAAATAAATATGATATTTGCTATAGGTTTAAGGATTTTGATAGAATTGACATGTTACAAAGTCCACATATTAACATGTACAGCTAAATTTTGAAATATGTATATACCATAAAACAACACAATCAAGTAATCTTTCCCTCTTGTACTTCCCTCCCACCCCTTTCCCATCAGTAGATAATGACCATTCTAGTTCTTTCAATTAAAAATTCATATGCGTTTTTTGATTTTCATGTAAAAGTCACCAGATAGTAAGTACTCTTTCATGTCTGGCTTCTTTCACCCAGCATAATTATTTAAAGATCTACCATATAATATTTATCCATAGATCTTTCCTCTTTTACTTTTTGGTATTACATGGCATAGATATAGCACAGTTGTGTATTCACCTATAGGTGGACATTTGGGTGGTTTCCAGTTTGGAGCTATTGCACCTAAAGCAACAAAGAACACTTAAGTACAGCTTTTGATATAGGTATAGATACAGATATATAAAGATGGTATATTCCTTTTATTTTCAATAAATTATGAGCACATACATTTATAATATGTAAAATACTTATTTAGGTATTTAGGATTGAGATGGTTAAACCAGATGGTGCATCTTTAACTTTCAGAAAAGCACTAAATCTGTCTTAGATGTACAAATTAGCTCGTTAGTTGCTTTGTCTGTTTAGTGGTTCTCTATGTGGTTCTCTAAGGTGATCTGACTCATTACAATGTCATACAAATTTGTATATTAATCCCCTTCCAGGGTCATGTAGGACCTTAGACATTTCAATTCTATTTACCTGCTTGTCACTTCTTTTTATTATTAGGCGTTTGTTTCTATGTACATGGCTTAAGCCCAATAGGATCTTATATAATTGTTTGAGACAGTCATAACTCATTTTGATTTGACTACATTTTCAGTTTTTCCATTGCTTTTCATTTCTCCCTGTTTTCTTGTTTCTCTTTAGGTTTATTCTTTTGCCTTAGAAATTCTGTATTTTCCTTTTTAGTCCAGGTCTGCTAACAAATTCTCTAACTTTTCTTTTTTGTTTTGACATCAGCTTATATAACCTTAATTTTGAAAGTAACTTGCTCTAGGTATGGAATTCTAAGTTAGTATTGCATGGGGTTTTCCTGCATTTTTTAGGTAACTTTCCGTCTTCTCTTGGCTCTTTAGAAGTAAGCCTTCTTTTATGAATGTGGCTCACTGAAAGCATTCTGCTAACCACTTTTTCCCTAACCACTTTTAAGATTTTTTCTAATAGATTATTATTTTTTTTTTTATTTTTATTTTTTTGAGACGGAGTCTTGCTCTGTCACCCAGGCTGGAGTGCAGTGGCCGGATCTCAGCTCACTGCAAGCTCCGCCTCCCGAGTTTACGCCATTCTCCTGCCTCAGCCTCCCGAGTAGCTGGGACTACAGGCGCCCGCCACCTCGCCCAGCTAGTTTTTTGTATTTTTTAGTGGAGACAGGGTTTCACCATGTTAGCCAGGATGGTCTAATAGATTTTTATTATGTACTCTTCCTGCTTGTGGTTTTCATCACTTCTTGATTCTGCACTATGCTTGGTGTTTCTTCTGTTTTGGAAAAATCTCATTTTCTCTTCAAGCTTTGTTTCTCCTTCATTCCCTGCTTTCTGTCTGGGATTCCAATTATGCATGCTTCATACCTCTTCCACTCTTACCACTATTTCTCACCTTCATTTGCTGGACATTTTTTAAAACTGTACCACAATCAAGTTCATAATCATCTTTTTTCTGTATCCAATATGCTCTATTTAGATGCAGTTGATTTATTATTCCCTTTTAGAATTTCCATTAATTCTTTTATTAGATATTCCTATTCCTATGAGACATTCCACCTGGTCATCTTTTCTCTTGAACATAATAACCACAGTTACTTAAATGTCTGTGTTTCACAACTCCAATCCCTTGATCACTTGTGGGTCTTTTCTATTGTCTGATGTTGCTATTGTTTTTATTTCTTTGTATGTTTGGTGATATTTTTGTTGATCTTTGGATATTGAGCATAAAAAATTCTAAAAGTAATGGATGACATTTATTTGCCCCAGAAATTATTCATCTTATCCTCTGGTATGAAGCTAGAGTGGTGTCTGATTAACTTAATCAAATAAAGCACTGAATTGACTCTAAGCTGTGTTGGAATTTTCTAGCTGTCACTCAACCTCTGGTTGGCCCTTGCTCTGAGATTATTATCTTATAGGTATTATGTGAGAGTCAGTATGTTTGTCTATACATAATTGGTGCATCCTAAATTATGGTCTTTTCAGTACAGTAAGAGTGCCAAAACCTTCATTCTTCTTTCAAAAGGCTTTCTGAATGGCTTCAGTCTTCTCGCACTGCTGTTTAATTATACAATACATTTATAAAGAGGCAAAATCTCAATTATTAGGTTCATGACTCTGTGTCACCCTTGCCTTCAGGATATTGTTCTTTCAAGTCTTATCCTACTTGAAAATCACAAACTTGGATATTTGTCTTCCCAGACACAAGATACTTCCAAAAGCGCTAGTGGGATTTCTGCTTCTTAGCAGCAGCCTTCGTCCAGGGTTCACAGCCTGTTGCCACGCTCAGAAAATCAGCACATGCCTCAAAGGCTGAGGGAGACTGCAGAATGCTGTCACTCTTTTCCAGTACCTTCTTTTTCAGGTTCTTTGCCACTCAATGTCTGGCAGCCTCAACCTGCCCTTTGATGTCCCCAGACAGATGTATTTTAGATTTTCATCTGGCTCTCCTAGTTGTTCTTTATTGATCACCATCATAGCAGGAAAGGAATTCTCTATAAAACTCAAATTTTAACTAGAAAAAGCCAGATGCCAATATTTATTAAGTTATTATTAATTTAATGTTCAAAATTCAAAATGTGGACCAACTGACCTCCATAATATTCTTAGATATATGTTCAATTTTATTGCTTCCCCCACTTTATTGGATAAATTTTGAAGCTAATCACAATGAAGACGTATGCAAGCAGGTGAAACAAGAGGCAAAATAAAATCTCAAAAGTGTATAATTTCTTAAAAACAAAAAGAATAAAAGTGCTTTCTTATATAATTTTTAAAATTATCACAATTGGAAAATAATAAAATATTCTGTACTATTTACTCTTCACTATAAGCGTTTTAACCTTGTATTTCAATATTAGCCCTTCATTGTTTGAGAGTTAAATACCATTTTAATATGGTATTTAAACATTGTAGGAGAAAGATATACTAGTTTTTATTACATGCCTATTGATTTTTATTCTGTACTTGACTAAGGTCACATTAAATTTGTTTTTTTTAAAAAAAACTAGTTTTTGTATGGAATCTATCTACAAATTTATTTCACTAAAATCTCTTCCAAAGCCACTTTTAGAAAACCAGCACAAGAATTGATTGATTTTCTTCAAATCTAACTTGATCATGATGAATATACACCCTGTGCCTAAGTTGAGTTCATTTATTTAGGGAAAAGGTCACTGAAATCAGTTGTTGACTTTTTACTTCTCAAATAACAGTCAGAATTTTATGTGACTATAACTTCAAATGCAGCACTGAGAGAGATTAAATTGAAGTAGTCAGTTTTACTAATGATGTTACATCTGTATAAAACATATCATTATGATGGCACATACTAAATGTGGTTGTAGCTCTGTTAAAATATACAAACATTTTTATATGAATTAAGAACTGATGATAGAAGTACTATCATTCATATTTATCTTCTTACAAAAGAAAAATATTCCATACCATCTGCCTCCTCAATCCCTGTTTGCTAACTTGTCACTCTGTGCATAAATTGCTCAGGATACTATTTTGTTCAGACCTTGAATCCACACTCAACTCACAAGTGTCCTTTCCTAGTATCTTTCTCGACACTTGTAGCTCCTCCCATCCTCTGCTTGTTTGGTCTGCGTTCTTTCAGCTTCCTAAGCTCTTTTCCTAATATTGTATCTTTCACAATGTTCTCCAAGGGAGTAAATGCCTTCCTTACTGTTGATAACACTTATAACAATTCCCCCACATTTCCTAGTGACTTTATCATTCGCATCTCAGATCTTTTGCTCTCCATTACCTATTTCCAGCTCAAAGAATGCCATCATCCTCATTAAAGATTCTTTAAAGTTCACATTAGTAAGTCTCTTCTGTATGATATTTGTTTCTATCTTATTCAGCCACCCAATGATGTGGTGATGATCTTGCTTCCAGTGATTACAAAGAACATCCACCTCCTAGAAATGATCAAAATCACCTTACATTCTACTTCTGTGGCCTTCATTCTCATCCTTATTTCATTTCTCTCATCCTTATTTCACACTCTAACATTCACTGTTATATTAGTCTACTTCCTTGCCTTACTTTGGGCTCTTGTTGACGCTCATCCCGTTAAAGACCCATGAACATATCCATTACCATCTTACTAACACTCTAGAGTCACTCTCCTTTCCATTCCAAAGGGCATACTCAGTCAAATAAATCTCGAATTTTCATCCTCTTTATCTGTTGCCATTAAGTTTTAGGAAAGTCTCACCACTGTATAAGTTGATGTCAATCATTTTTGTTTCTACCTTCTAGACCCTTTCTGCTTTTCAACAATTTTGTGTCAGTTTGTTTCTAGCTGTCTTCCGCAAAAATTTTAAAAAGCCTATTTCAAACATTTTAACTAACTTCCTCTGAACTGAAATGTTAGGTAGTTGTAGAAAAGAAGCACGTTTATTGAAATTCCAAAACGGATAGGGATAAAACTAAATTGTTAACAAAGCCCAAGATAAAGTCTCTCCCCACTTCTCTCTAATGATCCATTGTCCTAGCCTCGGTGGCACAAGTGTTGTGGTCTTTTAAAAATGTGTGTATAAGGCCGGGCACAGTGGCTCATGCCTATAACCCCAGCACTTTGGAAGGGCAAAGCTGGTGGATCGCCTGAGGTCAGGAGTTCAAGACCAGTCTGGTCAACATGGTGAAACCCCATTTCTACTAAAAAAACACCAAAAATTAGCTGGGCAAGGTGGCACATGCCTGTAAACCCAGCTACTCCGGAGACTGAGGCAGGAGTATTGCTTGAACCTGGAAAGCAGAGGTTTCCGTGAGCCAAGATTGCACCACTGCACTCCAGCCTTGGCAACAAGAGTGAAACTCTGTCTCAAAAAAAAAAAAAAAAAAAACCGTGTGTTCATCTAACTCAAACTAGTCATTATACGCATTTAATAATTTACTTTCAGACTTCAAACACATTTGGTAATATTTTCTATAGATGTATTTTTTGTGTGTGTCAACACTTTATTCCTCTATCAAAAACATAAGTTTCATTTTGCTCCAACTGAAATCAACCACACTTTTGCTCAAAAACACATCTTATCTCTTTGATGTTTTCTCTGTAGTTGGAAATTTTATACATAAAATAAAGTTTTATACAGAAAATGTATAAGCCTTTCATACAGGAAGTAAAGGATTTTGCCATCTTGAACACAGAGTGGTAGAAAAGGCTGTACAGTGTAAACTGAGGCTTTCTTACTAAAACAGAATTCTGAATAACCAAGGACACTCTAATATTAACGGAACCATCACCTTGTTGAGAAAGTCAACCCATCAAATATAAGCTGCCTAAAATTTCTCATCTCTGCATTTTTGATGTTTAGAAGAAAATAAAGAATATAAACACATAAAGAGGTTTGCTACATTAGGGATAAATTGGTAGCAAATAGTCAATACAATTATACTTTTAAAAATAAATTTTATTGTACATATTTAATGTATATAACATGGTGTTATAGATTACCTATAGATAGTAAAAGCATTCCTATAAGTAGATTAACATATTCATCATCTCATGTAGTTCTGCTTGTTTTTGTGGAAAAAGTAGCTAAAATCTATTCATTTGGCATCATACCTAATACAAGAAAATGTTGGCCGGGCGCGGTGGCTCAAGCCTGTAATCCCAGCACTTTGTGAGGCCGAGATGGGAGGATCACGAGGTCAGGAGATCGAGACCATCCTGGCTAACACAGTCAAACCCTGTCTCTTCTAAAAATACAAAAACTTAGCCGGGCGAGGTGGCAGGCGCCTGTAGTCCCAGCTACTCGGGAGGCTGAGGCAGGAGAATGGCGTGAACGCGGGAGGCGGAGCTTGCAGTGAGCTGAGATCCGGCCACTGCACTCCAGCCTGGGTGACAGAGCGAGACTCCGTCTCAAAAAAAAAAAGAAAATGTTATTGCCTATACTCCTCATGTTGTACCTTAGATCTCTAGACTTCATCTAACATTTCTCCTTTTTTGTATCCTCTGACCTGTATCTCCTCATTTCCTCCCCACCCCCACTCCCATCCCTAGTAACCACTGTTTTATCCTCTCTTTGTATAATTGATTTTTCTTTTCTTTTAACTTTCACATGTAAGTAGGATCATGTAATATTTTTCTGTGTCTGACATTTCAATTAACACAATGTCTTGTAGGATCATGCACATTGTGGTGAACTGAAAGGTCTTTTTTTGGAGGCTGTATAATATTCCATCATACAAACACACACACACACACACACACACACACACACACACCACAGTTTCCTTATCCATTCATTCATCAATGCTTCCATATCTTAGATATTCTGAATAATGCTACAATGAACATGAGATTGCAGGTATCTTTATGAGGTGGTGATTTCATTTCCTTTGGGTATTTGTCCAGAAGAGGGATTGCTGGGTCATATGGTAGGTCTATTTTTAATTTATTTAGAAATCTCTATACTGTTTTTCTAACATTGGTTGTACCAATCTACATTCTCACCAGTAGTGTCCAAGAATTCCCTTTTCTCCACACCCTCACCATCATTTGTAATCTTTTGACATTTTGATAATAGCCATTCTAATGAGGAGTGTGAGGTGATATATCATAGTGGTTGTGATTTGTATTTATCTGACGATTAATGACATTGAGCACCTTTTCATGTATCTATTGGCCTTTGTCGGCCTTGCTTTGATCAATATCTATTTTAGGTTTTTGTCAATTTTTATATCAGTTTAATTGGTTTTCTACCATTGAGTTCTAAGGTATTTTATCCATTTTTAGTTGCTTTTCATAGGATAAGAGTCCAATTTTAATCTTTTGCATGTGGAAATCCAGTTTCACAGCACCATTTTTTGAAGAAACTATCCTATTCCTAAGGTTTATGTTAGTGCCCTTGTCAAAAATTAGTCGACTGTGTATGATTGCATTTATTTCTGAACACTATGCTTTGTTCTGCTGGTCTTTGTGTTCATTTTTATGCCAGTACCATACTGCTTTTATTACTACAGCTTGGTAACATGATTTGAAGTCAGGGAGTATGATGACTTACAATTTTGTTTTTCTTTCTCAGAATTGTTTTGGCTATTTGAGGTCTATTTTTCTATACAATTTCGAAATTGTTTTCCACATTCCTTTGAAGAATTCCACTGTATTTTGATAGGGATTGCACTGAATATGTATATTGCTTTGGGTAGTATGGACGTTTTAACAATATTTATTCTTCAATCCACGAGCATATCTTTGTGTCTTCTTAAATTTATTTATCAATGTTTTATTGTTCTTATTGTAGAGATATTTCAGCACCTTGGTTAAATTTATTCCTAATAATTTTATTTTTGATACTAACATATACGGATTTTCTTGGATTCACTTTAGTCAGATTCTGATTTGTGTATAAAAATACTCCTGATTTTCGAGTGATTTTGCATCCTGAATCTTTATTGAATTCATTTATTAGTTCTAGTAAATTTTTTTGTGGAAATTTTGGGAAATTTTTAGCATATAGGCTCATGCCATCTGCAAATACAGATAACTGTAATTCTTCGTTTCCAATTTGTGTTTTCTTCTTGCTGTCTGATTGTTCCTGCTAGTTCTTCCAGTACCATGTTAAATAGCAGCAGCAAGAATGGGCATCCTTGCCTTGAATTTAATCTTAGTGGAAAAGCTTTCCACTGTTCATCCATTGATTATGATGTTAGCCATGAGTTTTTCATAGTTTTCATTAGGTTGAGATAATTTCCTTCCATACCTAAATTATTGAAAGATTTTTAATAATGATGTCAAACGTTTTTACTGCATCAAGATGATCATGTGATTTTAATCTTTCATTCTATTTGTGTGATGTATCATATTGATTCATTTGTGTATGTTAAACCAGGCTTGTATGTCAGGAATAAATTCAACTTGATCATGACATATAATCATTTTTATGTATTTCTCGATTCGGTTCCCTAATATTTTATTGAGGATTTTTTGTTTACATCAGTGTTCATAAGAGCTATTGACTGGGGGGCGGAGCAAGATGGCCGAATAGGAACAGCTCCAGTCTCCAACTCCCAGCGCGAGCGACACAGAAGACCGGTGATTTCTGCATTTTCAACTGAGGTACTGGGTTCATCTCACTGTGGAGTGCCGGACGATCGGTGCTGGTCAGCTGCTGCAGCCTTATAAAATGTACTTGAGACGTATTCCCTCTAGATTTATATTGTGGAAGAGTTTCACAGGTATTGGTGTTAATTCTTCTTTGACTGTATGCTGGAGTTTGACTGTGAAGCCATCTGGTCCTGGGAGGGATCTCTTTTTTGGGAGTTTTTTTTTTTATTATTATTGCTTCAATCACTTTATTTGTTAAGCGCATATGGACTTTTGATTTCTTCCTGACTCACTATCATGTTTTATTTTTCTAGGAATGTATCTGTTTCCTCGAAGTTTTTCCAATTTGTTGGCATAATTGTTCACAGTACTCTCTCATGATCCTTTTAATTTATTAAACATCTTTCATAATTTCTTCATTTTCATTTTTCATTTTACTTGAGTCATCTGTTGTCAACTATGTTTATGTTTTGAAAAATAAAACTCTTAATTGTTGCTGTGGTTATCCTGTTCTCTATCTCTGTTTCTATTTTTATTATGTCCTTTATTCTGCTAATTTGGGGTATAATTTATTCTAGTTCTCTAAGGAATCATGTTAGACTATTTGAGATCTTCTTTTTCAAGGTAGCCATTTATGGCCATAAATTTTCCTTTAGAAAATAGGTTAATAGGTAAGGAATTACTACCAGTATTTTGCTATTTTTTGGCTTTTTTGTAGTTTTTTATGGCTTTTTCCCTCTCTTGTCAGCTATCTTTCAGATTTGATAATTTTATGTTGTTAGATTTTGTTTCCTTTATTGTTATCATTTGTTTATCTGCTGTAGTTTTTATTCTGTGATTACCATGAGGCTTACAAAAAACATCTTATAGTTATAATCAACTATTTCAAGCATATAACTTTTGTCACCTACAAAAACTCTGCACTCTCCTGCCCACACGTGATTTTATGTCACAATTTCAATCTTTTTATATTGTGCATTCTTTAATAACTTGTAGCTGTAGTTATTTCTGACCATTTTTGCTTTTAACTTTTATACTAAATATATGTATGATTTACATATTACCATTACAATGTATTTCTGAGCTTGACTGTGTATTTATCTCTACTAGTGTGTTTTGTACTTTCATACGTATTCATGACAATAATTATTACATAAATCATGGAAACGTGTCAATGTATTTAAGTGTACTTAAATTTGAAATATTGCTAATTAATAAACTAGGCATGTAACTGAACAAAATAAAGGGAATAAAAAGACTAATACCATCCTCTCTCCCCTAGAAAAAAAAATACAAAAAAATAAAGATAAATTATGGAAATGTAAAAACAAATAGAGACTATAACAAAATTAAAAGCTGGCTCTCAGAAATGTCTAAACAAATTAATACACCTACTTCAAGTTTAATCAAGAAGAAAAAAGCATACAATATTTGGAAGGAAAACTAGGCCACACCTAAATACAGGGAAGAAAGTTTAAAAGTTATAGGCTGTATTAGAATAGTCCTTAACCCAGTAATTTTAAATGTCTGGATGTGTCAAAGAAACCATGTTTCATATTCTCTATAAATCAGAAGCAAAATGAAGTGCTTTCTTCTAAAACACTGACAGCTGCTGGGGCAAAGTTATTTGTGTCTACACAGAATCAATATTTAGGAAGGTTAAATTATCAAAACAGTGTACTGATGATGACATTTTCAATATATAGACAAATAATATATACATATATTTTATTCCAACTTCTTAAATGATGTGTGTTTACAGATTCCACAATATTTTCTTTAGCCTACAAAGGAAACGATCATATTGTAGACTTCTATCTTCAGTCATAATAAACAACGTCTAAAATAACCCTCTCACTGTAAACAAACAGAAAAACTGACAACATGTACTTTATCAAGTGATTTCCAAACATTAAACAATATAGGAATGTGACTTACGAGAAAAGGAAAATAAACAAGATGGCAAAAGTATGACTGATTGCCCTGATTTTCACCCTGCAGGCAATTTCTGGAATGTGGTACAAGGACTTAAAGCTCAAAACAGAGCCCAGTAGTCTCACCTTTAAGTAAACAGAGATCAAGTATGAAAAGAGGACAGCTGAGAATATGCAGGAATAATACTAGAGAAAAAGGAGCTAAACAACAAAAGAGTTCCAGACATCACTATAGGGTCCCCTAGAGTTTTCGTCTAAATCCCGATCTTCACATGCATAGGGGTAATGTCTATGACACAGAGCAAAAACAGTTTCTGGTGAAAGAACAGTTATTCTGGGGGCTATAAATTGAATAATTCCTGGAACTCACGTAAGACTAGAAAACATTGAAGTCCACACTGAGGAGAATGGAGCAAACTCAAACTCAGTAAATCATAGGATGTTTGCTAGTAATGTTTTAGTCATGTGACTAAATTAACCTGAGGGTACAGGCAATTTTGGATACACTTCTCAAAGAGCTTAAAAACAAGCCTCAGAAAGATCACAGTAATATGTAACTTAAGTGCCAACGAGACCAAATCCAGTGCTTTTTAAAAGAAAACAACAACAAAAAAATCACTAACTCGATTAGAGTAAAATAGAAAGTCTGACTTTCGTTCAAGTATCTCTGGACTGGCAAAAAAAAAAAAAAAAAAAGCAGAAAATCTGATTCACAGCCAGGAGAAAAATCAGTCAGTAGAAACGGACCCAGAAATGAGAGGCGATAAATGATAGAAATTAAAACAGCTGTAATAAATATACTGAATGTGCTCAAAGATTTAAACAAAAACATCAATATAATAAGAGAAGCAGGCCAGGCACAGTGGCTCATGCCTGTAATCCCAGCACTTTGGGAGGCCGAGGCGGGCAGATCACCTGAGGTCAGAAGTTTGAGACCAGCCTGACCAACATAGAGAAATCCTCTCTCTAATAAAAATTAAAAATTAGCTGGGCATGGTGGCGCATGCCTGTAAGCCCAACTGCTCAGGAGGATGAGACAGGGGAATCGCTTCAACCCAGGAGGCAGAGGCAGAGGCTGTGGTGAGCCAAGAACATGCCATTGCACTGTAGCCTAGGCAACAAGAGCAAATCTCAAAAAAAAAAAAAAAAGTATCAGATATAAAAGATGAGACTTAAAAGAAACTTCTACAGATCAAAAATATAATTTCTAAAATGAAGATTTCACTGAACAAGATTACCAAGAGATAAAACATTACATAAGAAATGATCAATGAACTTGAAGATAAAGTAGAAAATATCCAAAATACAGAAAGAAAATTTGAATGTATGAAAAATGAAACTAAACGGTGACCTGTAAGACCAAGTTCAAAATCTGATGAAAATTGATGGTCCATAGATCAAAGATGCTAAATGAATCCCAAACGAATCACCACATACAAAGAAACCCCAGAAAGAAAAAAAGAAAAAAGGAGGCAGGGGCATATTCTGTACCCAGGAAAAAGTAAAATTACAGACTTCCCATTGGAAAAACTGTAAGCCAGAATAATATCTCACTAAAAAGCTGAAAAGGAAACAAACAAGACTGTCAAATTCAAATTCTATAATTGGTTTAAAATATATTTCAAAAATTAATGCAATAAAGACTATTACAGGCAAATGAATAAATAAACACAAAAATCTCTGAGGCGATTTTAACTTGCAAATCTACAAAACATTTTATAAGGTGTTCTTCAGGAAGAAGGAAAACAAAGCCCAGTGGGAACTTGCATATGCACAAAGGAATCAGGAAAACCAGAAATGATCAATACACAGGTAAGCTAAAGCGTTTTTAAGTTATAGTATATTCTCGCATTTTTAATTTCTTTAAAAATTAAGTGACTACTTAAAGCAGAAACAATGACACCATATTGTGATATATCTAACATATTCTATTTTATTTGTTCTTTCATCTTTCTTTGAGACGAAGTCTCGCTCTGTCACTCAGGCTATGTATGACAGCAATGGCAAAAAGGACAGAAAAGGCATAATGTTATAAGGTTCCTGCTTTACAACTAAAGAAACAATATTATTTAAAAGACAACTGAGTTAGTAAGTTGAAACCTTTGAGCAATCCCTAAAAACTAAATAAAAGGGCAATAGTGAAGTAAAGTTGGAGCATATAGTCTCAAAACATGGGAAAAGAAGAAAAAGGTATAAACAGGCTGGATAAACCCAAAACAAATAACATGATTGGACATTGAAACTCAATTATATGTAAGTGTTCCAAATGTATGTTGTCTAAACAATCCAATTTAAAGTCACATTTTCGAGTTAGATAGTAAAAGATTTATATATTCTACAAAAAGTCACTTAAAATCACGTATTTCAGTGTAATTAAAATGACTGAATCGCAGTCAAACATATCAACATGGATACGTCTCAGTCAAACATATCAACATGGATACATCAAATGATGTTTAGAAAGTAAGTTGCAGATAGTGTTTTAAAGATCTATTAATATAGGGGAAACTATAAACTCAAGCAAAATCATGTCCACAAAACTCAGCCTCTGGGGAGGAAGGGGTGAATCAGCCTTGTTAGGAGCCAGAAGGAGCATCAGCTGCAGCTGATAAGGCTCAGTGGCAGTTTCAAAAATGTTAATTTCATTGTTATGCTTCAATGTGTATTATATTAATTTATGTAAATGAATAAACTGCATACTCATTACAGATAATATCATTACTATCACATTATGAAGGATATATTATAGAAAGCCAAAAAAACACACAAAAAAATGCTTGAGACAGCCTTACTAAAACAAATGAGTGTTCATTTTTTTTTTTTCCGGAAGGACTCACGAAAACCTTACACTTGTGTAATAAAGCAGAGAGATTAGATTTAATCTTAGGAACTTATTTCAAATTGATTCATCAACTCAGCAAACTCCTTTGTTTAACCACAGATTTCTTAATAGCTCACACTAAGACTTTTCAGAGTATACGGGCTATAAAATATTTGGATTCACAAAAAAATGTATTATTATGGTGCAGAACTTTTGTTTGCTCTTCTAATGGTAGTTGAGGAGAATTTGAGGGAAACACTATATTTAATTTTAATGTATCCTTGTCTTAACAAAAGGAAGACATACTCTCCGGTTCCACAATCCTTCTTGGCCGATTTTTCAACACTACCCTTCTTCAGAATTTAATCTTTAAGAGGTAATTTCATTGTAATTTGACCCGCTTTTCAACTCTCTAAGTATATGTTACATGCCACTTGTCCAGACTCTTAGTGAGATAAGCCTCTTTGTATTTTATTAATGATGTAGCTTAAGCTGCATCTTATCAGCATTACAGCCACTTATGTGCTGGTGTGCTCCCAAGCCATGATTATAGGTCCAATCCATGATCATACATATTTTAAAATTTTTAATTTTAATAACCACATCATAGTTAGATTTTAAATTATCTGGAATTTATGTGTAGCAGTTTTTCCAATGTATATGTAGCATTTTTCCCATGAGAACATTTTATTCCCTTATCTAGAATAAAACTGTGAATCAATTAGTTCTGTAAAACCATAGTTCTGTTACATTAATTTACATTAAAATGTGTAACAGAGTATTGATTGTATTAATATTGACTTTAAAATGTTACCCAAATAGCTAATTTCTAAAATCAATTAGGTCATTTTATATATTAGAAAAGTTATAGTCACAAAGTGATCAAACACAACTCTGCCAAGCTGGTTGTGTTCTATTTCATTAGGAACTACCAAGGAGAAATACCGGTGTCCTGGAGATCTCTAAGGCTTTCAAGTACGTCACAGCAAGCACTATTTAGAAACATTTAAATGTTCTGGATTCTCTCCTATGGAAACAGATTTCTGAGACAGGGATTTCATGCAGGAACTTTATTGGAAGTGCACTCAGAAACAGCTGTAAGGCAGTAAAGAAAACAAGACTGAGCAAAAGGAAAAGCTGAAAAATGATACAATTGCTAGATATTCATTAGCTGGGAATGACTGCCTTAAGCCTTAAAGGAAAGTTAGAGTGGCCTACCACAGAATATGTTCACATGAAGGACACTCAAATTTTCACAGGGATTATTTTCCAGTTTCAGGAGTGAGTTCATGTATCTACCCAAAGCCTCCAACATATTTGCCACATCTTTCTCATTTAAGATTAATGGATTTTGGCCAGGCGCTATGGCTCACACCTGTAATCCCAGCACTTTGGGAGGCCGAGGCGGGCAGATCATGAAGTCAGGAGTTCGAGACCAGCCTGGCCAACATGGTGAAACCCATTCTCTACTAAAAATACAAAAATTAACCGGGTGTGGTGGCGGATACCTGCAATCCCAGCTACTCAGGAGGCTGAGGCAGGATAATTGCTTCAAGCTGGGAGGCAGAGGTTGCAGTGAAGTGAGATTGTGCCATTGCACTCCAGCCTGGGCAACAGAGTGAGACTGTCTCAAAAAAAAATAATAATAATAATGGATGTCATTGGTAAACTGGACTCATGTTACACAGGATGTGTTGCTGGAGCGGGCCTTTTCTGACTATATTATGACAGAGAGAAGAATCAATGTAGAACTCAGTAAGACTTTGAATGTGTAATGTCACTGTGGTATGAAAAATTCTTTTAATTTCCTTCCTGATAGTACTGGAAGAAGTTATGCCAGATCGTCAGTCACGTATTAGTTACTCAAGGCTTCATTGGCAAGTCTGGCAACAACATCACTTTTATCACTGTAGCTACAAATGAGGCTTCTCCTCGTTTAGGTTTATATTAGTCCACTGTTATCACCCAGAACCTATGAGCCAGATTGTGCAAACTACATGAGGATGTAATGAGGACCATTGTCCCAGTATCATTTAGGTCACTGAAGAGAAGAACACTAATATCTGCCATTCTACCTGTGATACAGTACAGATTTTATTAGTTTGGCTAGATTTACATACCACTACAATAGTCTTACCCTCTAGGCCAAAAAAGTTATGTTTCACCAAGGATACAATATGTTCACTCCAATTACACACATGGATCAGAGAAATAGGCACTTCATTCACACACAGAACCCACAAATCCACTTTGAACCAGACTTTGGTCAACACTCCATTTATTATCTGGTCTCCATAATCCCTCTTTAATGTAGGGGAGGGGTAGGATAATGCTTTGGTTTCCCTGGATAATGTACTTATACTCTGTATCCAGAAGTCGTTGAAATGTTTGAGTGTTCTTCTCCCAGCATATACTCAAGTTAATGTTGTATTTCCTTTGGGGATGACTTGAGGAAATCACTTCAATGTACATTTGCTATGGTGTGTCAAGGTTCTCCCTGAGGGCAATGGTTCTGGGTCTGAGAATTGGCTCAGGTCCAGAAACTAAGCAAAGGATTCTGACTTTTTATTGGTGCAATGACCTTAAGCTTCCTGAATTTGATTTATTTTTCATCCTTGATTCTTTTTTGTTGTTCAGATTAAGAAACTCAATGTTTGCCCATCTCTCTTACTCCTAGAAACACCATAACCTGAAACCTATCTCCAGAGCTCTTGGCGTGTCCAGCCTTTGGACTGGCTGGGGCGAGTGTTGTCAGTAGCAAAAGAATTTACCAAGGCAGTCTTAGGTAAAGAAAGGCAGATTTATAAGAGAAAGTATGAAAATATGTTGCAAGAGTGCAATGGGCTGCTCTCTGTGAAGAGTCAGGGGCTAAGGGAAGTTTTAATAGGATTGTGCTGGAGGGGCCAAGTGTGGACCAAGTTTGAACTGCTGGGGCTACATGCTTAAGGAGGTATTTGGGAACAGGATGTTGTGCCAGCAGGTGGTCTGTGTTTAGTCGTCCCTCAGAATAATTGTTCTCTGTGACCTGGAGCCCCTTATCTTATCAGGACTTTACAGACTCCTGGATTATAACTTTAACATTTATATGATGTTTGTATTCATTTCACTATTTACAGTTAAAAATCACTGTCTAGCCTAATGACAAATTTTCTATTTATCTCTTCATTTCTATTACCACCTTCATTTTATTATTTTCAGGTTCCATCATCTATTGGTAAAACTCTCACCAGAAAATAATTTACAACTATGGCAACTGTGGTACTTGTCAGTTTTCCTGGGTCTATCTATAGAATATAGTTGACTGGTAGATTTCCCAGTCTTATGCAGTGTGCCCCATTCTAGTCTGCCTATTTCTCTGGAGTATTTTATGTCTTACTCCACATTCTATTGCATTAAGTGTGTACCATTGTTTTTCATTTTTGCTTTTGATAGTGTTTTTATGTTAACTGGATGTCTTCCTCATCCAGTTTTATTATTGAAGCCGCCCTAATCTGATGTCATTGTGTTCTAATACCACGCATCCTCTTCCAATTCCTGCTGATAATACATATTGCCTAGTGCCTACAACTCTTTTTTTTTTTTTTTTTTTTTGAGACGGAGTCTTGCTCTGTAGCCCGGGCTGGAGTGCAGTGGCCGGATCTCAGCTCACTGCAAGCTCCGCCTCCCGGGTTTGCGCCATTCTCCTGCCTCAGCCTCCGGAGTAGCTGGGACTACAGGCGCCCGCCACCTCGCCCGGCTAGTTTTTTTTTTTGTATTTTTAGTAGAGACGGGGTTTCACCGTGTTAGCCAGGATGGTCTCGATCTCCTGACCTCGTGATCCGCCCGTCTCGGCCTCCCAAAGTGCTGGGATTACAGGCTTGAGCCACCGCGCCCGGCCACTCCTACAACTCTTTTAGTACAAAATTCCTTTCTTCCCTTAACCAATCCAGCACTTCCTCACCTGGATTATGCTGCGATTTAACCTTAATTATCATTCCAGTGGCCAGGAGGAAAGATAGGGGCAGAGTCTGGGGTTGGGAGCAAAATGGTTCTCAAGACAGAGGCTTCTGCATAATTTTCAAGCAAGGAGAGAGAAGTATGAGCCATTGATATGACAAAGGTTCTCAAGTGCATTGACCTACATGTCTGAATCCCACATTTCAGTTTTCTGATTCTAAATTAGGGCTTTGGATTGCTGGGGTTGAGAACTGAATCTTCTCTAGAGATCAACTACTTTAAAAATCAAGTCCTGGGCCTGATCGTCAGCTTTGTCTTCAAAAGACGAGGGTTTTGTTTTTATTTTGTATACTACCAAGGGACCTCTGATTTTCACACTTTGCCTTAAATTGCTGATAATCATATCTAGTTTTTTGTTGTCTTTTTTCAATGCATAATTTTATTCAACAACTGTCATCTGTTTTCTTAGTCCTTAAAATTATTTCTAATCCTACACTCCTCAAATAACTGAAAGCAATTGCATTCCATTTCAGTGGCATCCCATCTAGTGATAATATTAACCACTTCACACTACAGCATGCCAGAAGAAAACCAAGCCATCAGGGTGTTATTGCCATCCAACCAGTGGGTGATCCAGTTTACCAAATTTTATTATGATGCCTGTTTCCAGGACAATGTCTGGTACCAACTATCTTAGATAAGGTTTCCTGGAAAGAGATTCTAATATGAGATTTGTCAGCAAGAGGTTAATTGAGAAGTACATTTAGGACCAGCATATGTGAGGAAGCAGGAATAGTTGAATAAGCAAAAGTGAGGATTTGAACCATGTTACATTGACCACAGAGACCACAGAAGACTCAATGGGGAAATTTGAGTCTGGGATGGCCCTTTGGATAATGGCAACGTCTTTGTACCTCTGCATCTACCTGTCATTGGATGTGAACTGTCTTAAGAAAAGGGATGCAAACTTGGTTGGAGCATCTTTCTCTTGCTTAGGGCAATTCCTGATGGAAAAGGGCATCTGTACTAGTCTGTTCTTATGCTGCTATGAAGACATACCTGAGACTGGGTAATTTATAAAAAGAGGTTTAATTCACAGTTCTGCATGGCTAAAGAGGCCTCAGGAAACTTACAGTCATGGCAGAAGGGGACCCAAAGACATCCTTGTTCACATGGCAGCAAGAGAGGGAAGTGCAGAGTGAAGGGAGGAAAAGCCCCTTATAAAGCCATCAGATTTTGTGAGAATTCACTATCACAAGAACACCATGGGGTAATTGCCCCTGTGATCTAATCACCTCCCAGGAGGTCCCTCCCACAACACATGGGGATGAAAATTTGGATTACAATCCAAAACGAATTTTTTGGGTGGGGACACAGCCAAACCATGTCAGCATCTATCAGCCATGAGCATTCTGTAAAGCTCACATGATAACATTCACTTGATATAGCAACATGAAAGTTAGATTCACATGCTTTTAAGGGTATGAATGAACAAAAAATTTTAATACTAAAATAGAGTACCTATTTTAGACAAGCCCTTCCCTCCTTATGAAAGTCATTGGCTAGCACACAATTGCAAAGGGTGAGAATAGAAATAATGAAGTATGATTGGATGCTTCTTCACTCTATGCCAGAGAATTTAGCCACTAATGCTGGGCATTTATTTTCATGGACTGAAGACCTCAGACTTATTAGTTGGTAGTTTATTTTATTCTGAATACGTTAATCCTTTGCACTACTATCCTGTCTGTGCTATAGTTATTACCAGTACAATTACAAAGTATTCACAAAGACCAGTGTACCTAGCACAGAAAGAGTATGGGAAAGTAGTGAGAAATTAAGAGGTAATGGAGGGTACACACATCATGAAAACAAGTTTAAAAACGCCAGCACCAGTGGATACCCCTTGGCAATATGGCTTGGCTTCTAGGTTTACCTACAGCTCTGAGTTTTCGTTTTCCCTTCAATTTCATCCAGTAAGTTTATTTAAGGTTGTGAAATCTTAGTTTCTTTAAAAGAGGCATTTGAAATTTATTTTATCCTAAGATTTTGTTGTTTTCAGCAAGACTTTTGCTCTGAGTAACTTATCAGTCCTCTCTCAAAAATGCAAGTAGGCTGGGCGCAGTGGCTCGTGCCTGTAATCCCAACATTTTTGGAGGCTGAGGTTGGAGAACTGCTTCAACCCAGGATTTTGAGACCAGCCTGGATAACATAGTAAGATCCTGTCTCTACATAAAATTTAAAAAATAACCAAGCATGTCGGTATGAGCCTGCAGTCCCAGCTACTCAGGAGATTAAGGTGAGGAGTCCCATTAACCCAGAAGGTCAAGGCTGCAGTGAGCCATGATCATGCCATAGCACACAGCACTCCAGCCTAGGCAACAAAAGAAGACCCTGTTTCTCAAAAAAAGAAAAAGGAAGTCACAACAGTTGATTTTTTAAAATCACCATGTGATGTGGTTTGGGGTGTACCCACCCAAATCTCATCTTGAATCACAGCTCTCACAATTCCCACATCATGGGAGGAACCCAGTTGGAGGTAATTGTATCATGGGGGTGGGTTTTTCCCATTCTGTTCTCGTGATAGTGAATAAATTTCACAGGATCTGATGGTTTTCAAAATAGAAGTTACCCTACACAAGCTCTCCCTTTGCCTGCCGCCCTCTATTTATGATGTTACTTGCTCCTCCTTGCCTTCTGCCATGATCATGAAGCCCCTCCAACCACTTGGAACTGTAAGTCCATTAAACTTCTTTTTCTTCCCAGTCTGTGGTATGTCTTTATCAGAAGCTTGAGAATGGATTAATACAGTAAATTGGTACTAATCGAGTGGGGTGTTGCTGAAAAGATACCGAAAAACATGGAAGCGACTTTGGAACTGGTAACAGGCAGAGGTTGGAACAGTTTGAAGGGCTCAGAAGAAGACAGGAAAACGTGGGAAAATTTGGAAATTCCTAGAGACTTGTTGAACGGCTTTGACAAAAGTGCTGATAGTGATATGAACAGTAAGTTCCAGGCTGAGGTGGCCTCAGATGGAGATGAAGAGAGGAACTGGGGCAAAGGTGAGTCTTGTTATGTTTTAGCCAAGAGACTGGCAGCACTTGGCCCCTGCTCTAGAGATGTGTGAAACTTTGAACTTGAAAAAGATCATTTAGGGTATCATGTGGAAGAATTCTTTAAGCAGCAAAGCATTCAAGAACTGACGTGGGTGCTGTTAAAGGCATTTATTTTTATAAGGGAAGCAGAGCATAAAAGGGAAAATGTGCAGCCTGACAATGCAATAGAAAATAAAATCCCATTTTCTGAGGAGAAATTCAAGCCAGCTGCAGAAATTTGCACAAGTAGCAAGGATCCTAATGTTAACGCCCAAGATTAATGTCTTCAGGGCGTATCAGAGACCTTTGTGGCACACCCTCCCATCACAGGCCTGGAAGTTTAGGAAGAAAAAATGGTTTTGTGGGCCAGGCCCAGGGTCCCCATGCTGTGTGCAGCCTAGGAACCAGGTGCCCTGCATCCAAGCTACTCCAGCCATGGCTGAAAGGGGCGCACATAGAGCTCTGGTCATGGTTTCAGAGGGTACAAGCCCCAAGCCTTGGCAGCTTCCACATGGTGTTGAGTCAGCCAGTGCACAGATGTCAACGACCAGCATTTGGGAACCTCTGCCTAGACTTCAGAGGATGTATGGAAATGCCTGGATGCCCAGGCAGAAATTTGCTGCAGGGGCAGGGCCCTCATGGAGAACCTCTGATAGGGCAGTGTGGAAGGGAAATGTGGGGTCAGAGCCCCTACTGGGGCACTGCCTAGTGGGACTGTGAGAAGAGGCCTACTGTCCTCCAGACCCCAGAATGGTAGATCCACTGACAGCTTGCACTGTGTGCCTGGAAAAGCCAGACACACTCAATGCCAGCCTGTGAAAGCAGCTGGAGGAAGACTGTATCCTGCAAAGCCACAGTTCCCATGCCCAAGACCATAGGAAGCCACCTTTTGCATCAGCATGACTTGGATGTGAGACATAGAGTTAAAGGAGGTCATTTTGGAACGTTAAGATTTGACTACCCCGCTGGATTCTGGACTTGCATGGGGCCTGTAGTCCCTTTGTTTAGGCCAATTTCTACTATTTGGAATGGGTGTATTTATCCAATGCCTGTACCCCCATTTTATCTAGGAAGTAACATGCTTTTGATTTTATAGGCTCATAGGTAGAAGGGACTTGCCTTGTCTCAGATGAGACTGCAATGAGTTAAAACTTTGGGAGACTGTTGAAAAGGCATGATTGGTTGTAATATGTGAGGACATGAGATTTGGGAGGGATCAGGGATGAAATGATATGGTTTGGCTGTGTCCCCACACAAATCTCATTTTGAATTGTAACTCCCATAATTCCCATGTGTCATGGGGGGCATCCAGTCGGGGGTGATTGAATCATGGGAGCGGGTCTTTCCTGTGCTATTCTCATGATAGTGAGTAAGTCACAAAATCTGATGGTTTTAAAATTGGGAGCTTCCCTACACAAGCTCTTTGCCATCCACTTAAGACATGACTTGCTCCTCTTTGCCTTCCACCATGATTGTGAGGCCTCCCCAACCATGTGGAATTGTAAATCCATTAAGCCTCTTTCTCTTCCCAGCCTCAGGTATGTCTTTATCAGCAGCATAAAAACAGACTAATACACCATGTCATTCCAGCATCCCAGCAGATTCTGAATGAGGTAGGTAGGTAAAGTATAGTCATGTCTTCTTCTGGATAAAATCAAGTCATGTATCTACAAAATGCAGTCATGGTGAAGACTGATCTGCATCTTTTCCTTGAAAGACTGCCTGCATTATGAGCTTTCCAAATTGTGCTGGTTGACAATACTATTGAGCCACATTGGAAAATTGGAAGCATAAGAATTGTATTTCACTATTTCTGTCATCTTACCTTTTTTGCTCTTGTGTGCCTTCTTCTGGCTTCTATGAGTTTAGAGGAGAATATCCTTAGGGGACCTCACACAACCTTTTAGGAGGTCCAAAAAGTAATTTAGTATGAAAAGTTCCTTATGGTCTCTGAGAAACCCTTTGAGCCACATGGCCTGATCTTTCAGGGGAAAGATTTTCTTATGATCAAGATACTTGTTCTAGAATGACAGTCCTATTTCAAGTAAAAGAGGCTTAACAAATGATGCATGTCTCAGGAACTGTCAATAACAATAGCTATCCATGTCCAGGATTATGTGCATGTTTGAACTTGGAGTTGGCTTGTGACTTTACTTTGGAAGATGAAGGCTATTTTGTGCCATAAGGAGCAAATTTGGAATTTTTTAAATGTAGGTTTAGTTTAGATTATTTATGACTTTTTTGGGCTAGATTTTTAAAAATTAAATGAAGGCATCTTGTTTACAATCCTTTTCTGAAAGAAGGATAATGGAAGGTTAACTGATATGCGTAAGGACAGAATAACTAAAATCACACATTACCATCCACATCCCTTTGAGAATTTGAGAGAATAAAGAACATTCCATGTGGCCTTGTAATGCAAGTAGCCTGGAAGCTTTGATATGAAAAAAATAAAGCAAATAAAAATTTGCTAGCAAGGTGAGATGGGACAGAATAAAAGGGCATAAATCTATAATTGTAAAATACTTAATAGCAGGTGGGATGCATAAAAAATATAGTATCTAGATAAGGGACAAATGGAAAAGAAGGCAATATTACTGCATTAGGTTCCCAGAGGTGCTATACAAATAGAAACATGTTTTCTAAATGCTGAAACAGGTATTGCAATGACTCTTTATCAGAACTATGAGTCTTTTTTGCAAAAGAAATTGGATTTACTAGTTGAATGTTTTTCTCTTCCTCTGGTCACAAATGGTATTGGGGCAACTTGAGAGAGGATTCAACAATGTACAATCTGATGGACACTGAATGATCAGCCTCATAATCTAACTACATAAGCACAATAAAACAAAATCAGTCTCTTGCAAGTTGTCATAGGGGCAATAAGCTGAGGGGAGGACATTAGTTAAGGCAGCAAGCACTGAAGCTTTGTTCAAGAATTCTATCTTTCTATATTCCATTTCACATCTACTAAACGGTGTCCTAAGTTGAAAAGGTGGTTCTACCCTAATAATGGTGAGAAAGTATTCTGTATATTGCATGTTGATCAGAATAAAACCCAAAGAAACCTTTGTAGGGTAAAGGATAAAATGTGCTTCTCATTAAAAACTTTATGATACAAAGACTAGCGAACTCTTGATTTCTAAGAGTGGAATTGTTTACACCTATGTGAGGGACTGATTTGGGTGCTTTTAGTAAGCAAAAATATAAAATTAGCTGGATTTTATATGATAAAACTAACAACATTGATAGAGCTGAGAAGAAATTTCAGGATTAGCATATCTACGATATCCACAAGAAGTGGGAGTTTAATTTGGGCATTTGGCCTATCAGAAGTTTGGGTTGGCAGTTAATTCTAAATATGAGGTCAATATGAGGACTTCTCCCAATGATCTTCCTCACAGTATGGCTCCCAACACTAAGCCTTTAATGAAAACCTCATCTAGTCTTATTATACCCTGGCTTCTTTACCAAACCTGGTGATTCCCTCCTAACTGTTCTGTGGTCTCGAAGTATTCAGCTTATAAAGCCATGCATTTAGTTGTATTACTTTCTTTTTCTTATCATGGCAATCCACACAATTTAGAGTCAATTACAGAATTAACTTCAATTAATAGGTTTGCGTGCCAACTGATGTAGATGGATTTTTTTTTACAAATAGACTTTTTATTACAAGGCATACTTTTAGAATGAACTGAAATAAAAATCATTACATTTCAGTATCAAAAAATATAGAAAACATTTTTTAGCTGACCTTAAAGATTTTAAAACTTGGTTATGAGTTGTATTTAGTTACCTAAATGTAAATTCCACAGCCTAATGTAGGGCACGTAACAAAAACAAATTTAAATTTGGAATTGACTTATAATCATCATCATTGCATAGTGAATGCTGATGATAAAACCGGGAAATAAAAAGAAATCATCTCATCTATCATGACCTGGAAATCCTAATAAAATACACATGCTACCTGGAAGAAAATCCGTACTTCCACAGTAGCCTCATTCAAGACGAACGAGGAAATTAAAAAAAAAAAACATCTGATCTATCATGACCTGGAAATCCTAATTTAATAAAATATAGATGCTACCTGGAAGAAATTTCCCACTTCCATAGTAGCCTCATTCAAGAAGCTCTAATATAATAGGGTCTTATGAGATTATCTGCCTTGAATGAAGATTTTTTTAGAGTAACTGGAATATCGGACATTGGGGCATTAGGAGATCCACTTTTAAACAGTTTGCCCTTTTGTTCTTTTTATCCCTGTTTTAGATTGTTGTAGAATAAAATACTTTAAATTGATAATTATTGTAAACAAGCCCCACACCCCACACACACTTTCTAATAATGGGTTAACTTTTCCCTTTCTGTATAGCCTTAGCTGGTTTTCCACCGAGTTGCCTAAACATGTTTCTCATATAAGCGAAACTGAACATGCTGCTGCTATTAATCATCATAAACTTTTTTAAATGTGGTTTTCTGGAGAACTGGTACTTTGGGAGTTTTAATAACCCTTTTAGAGTCTAAGCCACTCCATCTCCTCTGAGTTCATTCTAGAAAACGTGTTTTGTCTTTATCTTTAGTAATCCGAGACCACTCTAAAATTAAGGCCATCAGGGAAATAGCAAACTGATGATGCATTTTTATAGTGCTTTTTTCACACTACTGCTTGATTGACAGATCTTTGTGAAACATTTTTATCAGTCAAGATGAGCCCCAAGTGCCTCTGCATTACAGTAGGTGGTCAGGCATTTGCCACATCTTTTCACTAATATTTTACACACGTTATCTTGATCAGAACAGGCATCTATCAGTAAGAAATTTTCTGCATTTGGGCCTACTAAGATATTGTTCATCAAGGTAACTGGTTTTGTTAAAATCAAACCATATGAAGTATGTTCACTTGTCAGATTTGGTTTGGAAGGTGCCTGAGATACCGGTAAGGTATTGTATTCTTGTGGTACAACACTAGGTAAAATGGAACCATTTTCTGTCCTGATTCTGTTTGCATCAATTTTCAAAGCAGGATCTGATCAAACTAAAGGTGTTTCCTCTACCTCACTGTGTCCATTGACTAAATCACTACTACTACGATTATTTTCAGAATTTGGCTCTTTGTCAGGCATCTTTTTGTCTATGAAGCTCATATTTGAAACCGTCATCAGAACGTTCATTTCTATTCTGAACTAAACTGTTTTCTTTTCCATACTTTCTACACGTGCCTTTGGTTCTGTAGAATCTTTCCTTGATTTGCTAGTAGAAACTGGCAGACTAACAGTTTGTTTCTCATTACTAGATGAATCTTTTTCCTGATGATTAGGATTTGAGTCTGTGTGAACATCCCAAACAACTGTTTCACTGGATTGTGCAGATGATTCTGGTGTTTTACTTAAAGACTGCTGAGCTTCTTGTTCATACAGCACAAGAAGATCTTCCAAAAGCTCATGGAATTCTGGAAAACTACTGAGTTTGAAATAGCCTGTGACTTTTTGTATGCTGGGCAAGCTGGAATGGCAGCTTAAATGACTCATTGCAATTAAAATGCAAACAAAAATACACATTTGGATAGCTATGTCTATTAAGGTGGTCTATAAAATGTTGAGAATCTTCAAATTGCCTTTGACGATATTTGCATTTTCCTTTGCTCCACTTCATTACTGTTTGCTGCACATTTAAATCACAAGCTGACTTAGATGGATTTTAATTGTTCTCAAGGCTTAAGTTGTGACTAGTATTCCAAACAGCTAATGCTGTTTCAAAAATAATTTTAGAAGCGTTATCAAAGCCTATTTCCATTCTGAATTTACTTTATCCTTGCTTTGTCTTATTATTCTATTAATTTTTGTGAAATCAACCCTTCTAGGCCATTTTTCTTCTATACAATCTCTTACGGCATTCTGACTGAAATGGTTCTGTGATAATGAAAGTGGGAGCTCTCTTTTGAAATGTTGAGATCTCCCCTGTGAGATTATGACAAGTTAAAATTCCCTCTAGTTCTCCACAAAATACAGCATTTCCAGGTGCTAGGAATTACGTAATAAAAATATTTTTCCAAGAGTCCATGGAGCATGGAAGAGGCACATTCTGACCCAGGCCAGGGAGTTCTCTGTTTTTATGAGGGTGGTGTCTAGGGCACTGGTGATTGCTTTTGACTTAAATGGTTTACGACCCTGGAAACCATGGCTGGGTGGTTAAACCAAAAGTTCCACGATGTATATTTATGTGTGTGTGTGTGTGTGTCTTTCAAGGGTAGTAGTGCTAATGCATGTAGCAGAAGGCAATCAGGCAATAAAGCCTAGCACACAGTAGACACAGGGGCATTATGATTGCAACGTTTTACAATTTTCAAACAACAAAATTTAAAAAAAAATACCTTCTTTACTCTCCTGTCTCCTGTTCTAATTAATGAAATGTAGTCACTATGAGATGAAATCTGTAGGGACAGAGACTGTTGGGAGAAAACAATAATCCATTTGGTATTTTAAGGTCTGACTTCACATTTTTTTACCTGGAAGTCTGTGAGATTCTTCATTCACTACTTGTGTGTATATTACACAAGTTCTCTGTCACAAACTGAAGCAAACCATTGAGCCAGAAGCGTTTTCTTGTCCATGGAATCCGTTATACTCCTGAGGGTCTCCATTTAGTTTAATACTTCATTCTGTTTAGCTACATATTTTTGAGTGACCAACTTATTTTTAAGGAATTTTTTAAATGCTGTGGCTTTAATCTATTTACAATATGCAAGGGTTCACATCAGTGATGTAGGTACTGGCTAGATTTTCTCCAGAGCCCAACTAAAACTAAATCAAATAAAAAAAATAGCATCCATGAATATATAGTTTTTAAATTTAAATAACTTCAACATAGAAACAATTATACCTATTTAACAGAATGCCTGGAGTCATTAAGTAGAATAAATCCAAGTTGCATTATTTTCAAGTCAATTAGCTTTTAAAGAAATTTGAATACTAAGAAAAACATCCGTATGTCTTGTTGTGGGTTCAACTGCATTCCCCCAAATGATATACTGAAGTCTTAACTGCAAGAGAAATAGGATCACCACAGATACCATGTTAAGAAGTTACCATCCCAAAGTAGAGTGGATCTCCAATTAAATGTGAGCCCCACATTGGAGCTTAGCCACGGGGGCTTAGCCTGGGAGGGTTCTTTGCTTCCCCAGGAAAGAATTCAAGGATGAACCAGTGGTGGAAGAAAACAGCTTTACTGAAGTGGCTATGTTCCAGCTCTGGCAGTGTTACAGCTCTGTGACTGTTTCTGCAGAGGAGGACTACCCCCCCCTTGGCAGAGACTAGCAGCTCAGAGCAGTTCTGCAGTCATATTTATACTTACCTTTAATCACCTGCAGATTAAGGGGAAGTTTATGCAGAAATTTCTTTAAAAAAAAAAAAAAAAGGGTAGTAACTTTGGTTGTTGGATCACTGCATGGAAAAGGGTGGTAACTCCCAGGTCTTGCCATGGCAATGGTAAGCTGACATGGCACACTGCTGGGCATGTTTTATGAAAAGTTGCTTCCACTTCATCCCTGTTTTAACTAGTCCTCAATGTGCTCCAGTTTCCAAGCCCCACCTCTGGAGTTCTATCCCGCTTCCTACCTCAATTGTAGTAATGCATCTGCAAGCTGAGGAAGATGAGAATTGCCAGCAAACACCAGAAGCTACAAAGAAGCAAGGCATACTTCTTCCCTAAATATTTCACAGAAAATATGGCCCTGTCAACACCTCAGTTTTGAACTTTTAGCCCCTAGAACTGTGAAACAATAAATTTCTGTCGTTTAAGACACCCCGTTTGAAGTGCTTTGTTACAGCAGTCCTAGAAAACTAATATAAGCATTTACTCACATAATTGTCATTTTCTGTGACATCATTCTTTTGTATAGATTTGTATTTCAGTTTCACTATTTTCCTTTTTCTTGAAGGATTTTCTTTAACGGGTCTCAGGGTGGAACTCTGCCAGTGAGGAACTATTTCAGCTTTCATATTTCTGAGAAAGTATTTACTTTGCCTTCACTTTGTGAGATATTTTCACTGGATATAAAATTCTAGGTTGGTAAGTTTTTAAATTTTTTAAAAGTTTAGTACACTACGATGTTGTTCAGCTCTTCTCACGTGCATTGTTCCTGACTCCCCCTGCCAAAAAAAAGGTCATATTTTTACATTTGTTCTTTTGTATATAATGTGTCATTTTTACGTTTGCTTTTAAGATTATCTTTATTGCTTTTAGAGAATTTGAATATTATATGTTTCAGTATCATTTTCTTCATGTTTCTTGTGTTTGGACTTTGCTGAGGTTCTTCTATTTATGGATTTATTATTTTTACCAAATTCAGAAAGGCAATAGTTACTACTTGTTTAAATATATTTTCTGCACACATACCGTCACTTTGAGAACTCCAGTTACATATATATTATTAGGCTGATCTGTTAACTTAGCTAATTATTTTGTCTTTACTTGACAAATAATTATACATATTCATGGGGGTACATAGTGATGTTTCCATACATATAAGGTATACTGATCAGATCAAGGTAATTAGCATATCCATCCATCATTTCAAATATTTCTTTTTATTGGGAACATTCAGTATCCTATCTCCAGCAATTTGCAACTATGTAACTATTAACTATAGTTATCTTATAATGATTTACTCTTCCTATTTAACTGTAATAATTCTGTTTCATTTTAGATAGTTTCAATTATAATACATTTATTAGTTTCCATTATAATACAAGGAAGATTGCTAAATCTTCACTGTATTTTTATCTCACCTTGTCTCACTGAGTCATTTTTAATTGTTTTCTTCCTCTTTATGGTTTATATCTTCCTGCTATTCTGTATGCCTGGGTCATTTTTTATTGAATACCAAATAATGTGAACATCAGCTTGTAGGTGGTAGATGTTTATATTTCTATAAATGTTCTTGAGTTTAGTTTGGGGTTGCAATTAATTGGAAAATGTTTGATGAGTTTGCGTTATGTTTTTAAGATTTGTTAGATGTGATTGAGCAGTACTCAGCCTAGTGTTAATCTTCCCTACTGAGCCAAGAAACTTAGATGTATTTTACCCAAATGTTCGTCTTCCTGTCATCCCCGGAAAAAAGGGTGCACCTCTTGACCCTATGTAAAAGCCAGGGACTGTTACTGCTAATCCTTTCTGATGGCCTCTTTCCCAAGGCTTGGGTAGTGCACTGTGACTTGGCTGAATTCCCTAAGGAGACGTCTAAGGATCTCTGAAGTTGTCTATGTACTTCTCTCTTCTCTGGTATTTTGTCCTGTCAATGCTAGCAACCTTGATCTCCCAGGACTCTTAACTCCTCAACTCAGGGTTATGCCTGGGATTTCCCTGCTTGTTCTGTGGCCTGAAAACTGTCAATACTGGGAAAATCATTATTTCCTCCCTTGTTTTTCGTATCTCAGAGATCACTGTTATCCATTGCCTTACATTCAGTGTCTTTGAAGTATTGCTTTATGTATTTTTCTGTTGGTAATTGGTTTATTGCTTTAAGTGTTTCATATGCAGAATAATGGCCAAAGACTTCAACATCCTGCTTCCCAGAAGCTGTGTACAATTGACCCTTTAACAACATCAGTTTGAACTGTGAGTTCACTTATATGTGGATTTTCTTCTACCTCTGCCACTCCTGAGACAGCAAGACTAACACCACCTCTTCCTTAGCTACTCAATATGAAGACAATGAGGAAGACGACCTTTACTATGACCCAGTTAATGAATATTAAATATTCCCTCTTTTTTAGGATTTTCTTAGTGACATCTTTTCTCTTGCTTACTTTATTATAAGAATACAACATGCAATACATAGAATAGGCAAAAAGTGTGTTAGTTGGCTATTGATCTTATTGGTACAGCTTCCATATAACAATGGGCTATTAGTAACAAAGTTTTTGGAGAGTCAAAGTCATATGTGAATTTTTGGCTGCACAGAAGTCTGTGACCCTAATCCCTTCATTGTTCAAGGGTCAGCTATAATACCTTTTCCTCATTCATTGCAATACTCATGGCTGAGACTCCTGTAATAAAAGACAAATTAACAAGGGGAAATCATTAAACTATATTTAACTAAAATTTTATGTGAGAGTGGAGCCTTCAGAAATGAAGTCCTAAAGATAGATCCAGAGAAAACTGTATTTTTACAGGTGGTCATGCAGAAGTGTGATATGAGGACTAAAGGGTACACTGTAATAGTACTAATTTAGCAAGGCCTGTTTGTCCAGATTCTTCACAGTTTCCAGGTATAGGGCTGGATCCCTCTGGAATGGGGGTCCTACAACCTACTTTCAAACAACATAGGTCAGAGAATTCTTCTACGACCATGCTTTACTGGAGGGAAAAGTTCAGAGAAAGAGAAAGAGAAGGTCAGTGACTGTCTTGCTTCCGTTGTCCTCTCAATTTCAGCTTAAAATACTTAGTATGCCAAGGTATCATATATTGGGGTACTGTGTTCTGAGCCCTGACACAAGTGCAAGGAAGGGTAACTGCAGGAGCTAAGTATGGCTCCAATGCACAAAAGGAGGGCTAATCTTTAATACATTTTAGTATGTTTTGGTTTTGTTTTACTTTGTTCATGGAAAACATTTAAATGAGAATGAAATTTAAAGTTCAAAATATAAAAATAGATGTTCAAGTAAGAAAAACTTAAGGTAGGAAGACTAATTGAAAATAAAGAGATGAAACTAGAGAATGAGATGGCCTATTGAAATAATATGGTTAGTAGATAGGGGCATTTGGATTTCATAAGATTAGTAATAAGGAGCTAGTGTCAATTATTGTTACTTAAAAAGCATTGCTTTTCAATAGTTTCCTAGGTTATGTTTTTCCAAATAAAAATTGTGCAAAATCAGGTTTATGAAAACACCTAAGGCAAAGCTTTTGCAAACACAATCAATTTAAGACTAGGTTTTGATGCCTTTCCCTCATTGTTCTAAATTTGTATCTTTTAAAATATAGAAAAATCAACATTACAGGCTAACAATTTTAGCTCTATGAGATATGTGTGCGGTAAGTTAAGATAATCAGTCTACTTGTGCATTTAGATTATTAACCCATCAATATGTGATTAATTAAGAAAGCTTCATCCTGAATTAACTTTTAGATGCAACCTAATGTAGAGGCAGAAACACTGCCTATGTAATTAGAAATCCAGTTGTGTTTGTGGTCCCATGTTATTCAGTAAGCTTCTAAAAAGAAATTTGGACACATACATAGAAACTGTAGATGGATTTATTCAGGGACATACAAAACAGTTATTTTAGACTTTTAACACTTAATGATCCACACATCTTGGTGTTTCTTTTACATTTATTTATTTTCATTTATTTGTTTGAGATGGAGTCTCACTCTGTCACCTAGGCTAGAGTGCAGTGGCGTTATCTTGGCTCAGTGCAACCTCCGCCTCCCAGATTCAAGCGATTCTCTCGCCTCAACCTCCCAAGTAGCTGGGATTACAGGCAGCCACCACCACGCCCAGCTAATTTTTGTATTTTTAGTAGAGACGGGGTTTTGTCACGTTCGCCAGGCTGGTCTTGAATTCCTGACCTTATGATCCATTCACCTCAGCCTCTCAAAGTGCTGGGATTAAAGGTGTGAGACATCTTTTACATTTAAAAAAGCCTATTTTAATTTCTTCTTTTAAAGTCTTGTTTATATAGTGTTTCATATAATAAATCTTAAAGGTTTAGAGGAGGCAGACTAACAGCTAAATATGTGACCTGGTTTTCAATGTGTTCCATAACATATTAAAACATGTATTTCTAGGATAAACTACGGTGCTTCTAAAAAACACATTATATGCTACAGAATTGAACTAATAGTGGGGCGGAGCAAGATGGCCAAATAGGAACAGCTCCAGTCTCCAGCTCCCAGTGCCAGCGACACAGAAGAGAGGTGATTTCTGCATTTTCAACTGATGTACTGGGTTCATCTCACTGGGGAGTGCCGGAAGATCGGTGCTGGTCAGCTGCTGCAGCCCAACCAGTGAGAGCTGAAGCAGGGCGAGGCTTCGCCTCACCTGGGAAGTGCAAGGGGGAAGGGAATCCCTTTTTCTAGCCAGGGGAACTGAGACACACAACACCTGGAAAATTGGGTAACTCCCACCCCAATACTGTGCTTTACCAAGGGTCTTAGCAAAGGGCACACTAGGAGATTATATCCCACACCTGGCCCAGAGGGTACCACGCCTGCGGAGCCGCCCTCATTAGCACAGCAGTTTGAGATCTAGCTGCAGGGCAGCAGAGAGGCTGGGGGAGGGGCATCCACCATTGCTGAGGCTTAAGTAGGTAAACAAAGCTGCTGGGAAGCTCGAACTGGGTGGAGCCCACAGCAGCTCAAAGAGGCCTGCCTGTCTCTGTGAACTCCACCTCTGGGGACAGCGCACAGCTAAACAAACAAACAACAAAGGCAGGAGAAACCTCTGCAGATGCAAACAACCCTGTCTGACAGCTTTGAAGAGAGCAGTGGATCTCCCAACACGGAGGCTGAGATCTGAGAACGGACAGACTGCCTGCTCAAGTGGGTCCGTGACCCCTGAGTAGCCTAACTGGGAGACATCCCCCACTAGGGGCAGACCAACACCCCACACCTCACACGGCAGGGTACACCCCTGAAACAAAGCTTCCAAAGCAAGAATCAGACAGGTACACTCACTGTTCAGCAATATTCTATCTTCTGCAGCCTCTGCTGCTGATACACAGGCAAACAGGGTCTGGAGTGGACCTCAAGCAATCTCCAACAGACCTACAGCTGAGGGTCCTGACTGTTAGAAGGAAAACTAACAAACAGGAAGGACACCCACACCAAAACCCCATCAGTACATCACCATCATCAAAGACCAAAGGCAGATAAAACCACAAATATGGGGAAAAAGCAGGGCAGAAAAGCTGGAAATTCAAAAAATAAGAGCACATCTCCCCCTCCAAAGGAATGCAGCTCATCGCCAGCAATGGATCAAAGCTGGACGGAGAATGACTTTGACGAGTTGAGAGAAGGCTTCAGTCCATCAAACTTCTCAGAGCTAAAGAAGGAATTACGTACCCAGTGCAAAGAAACTAAAAATCTTGAAAAAAGAATGGAAGAATGGATAACTAGAATAATCAATTCAGAGAAGGCCATAAACAACTGACAGAGATAAAAACCATGACATGAGAAATACGTGACAAATGCACAAGCTTCAGTAACTAACTCAATCAACTGGAAGAAAAAGTATCAGCGATTGAGAATCAAATGAATGAAATGAAGCGAGAAGAGAAGTCTAAAGAAAAAAGAGGAAAAAGAAATGAACAAAGACTTCAAGAAGTATGGGATTATGTGAAAAGACCAAATCTTACACTTACACTCTCCCAAGACTAAACCAGGAAGAAGTTGAATCCCTGAATAGACCAATAGCAGGCTCTGAAATTCAGGCAATAATTAGTAGCCTACCAACCAAAAAAAGTCCAGGACCAGATATACTCACAGCTGAATTCTACCAGAGGTACAAGGAGGAGCTGGTACCATTCCTTCTGAAACTATTCCAATCAATAGAAGAAGAAGGAATCCTCCCTAACTCATTTTATGAGGCCAACATCATCCTGATACCAAAGCCTGGCAGAGACACAACAAAAAAAGGGGATTTTAGACCAATATCCCTGATGAACATCGATGCAAAAATCCTCAATAAAATACTGGCAAAACGAATCCAGCAGCACAGCAAAAAGCTTATTCACCATGATCAAGTGGGCTTCATACCTGGGATGCAAGGCTGGTTCAACATATGCAAATCAATCAACATAATCCAGCATGTAAAGAAAACCAAAGACAAAAACCACATGATTATCTCATTAGATGCAGAAAAGGCTTTTGACAAAATTCAACAGCCCTTCATGGTAAAAACGCTCAATAAATTCGGTATTGATGGAACGTATCTCAAAATAATAAGAGCTGTTGATGACAAACCCACAGCCAATATCATACCGAATGGGCAAAAACTGGAAGCATTCCCTTTGAAAACTGGCACAAGGATGCCCTCTCTCACCACTCCTATTCAACACAGTGTTGGAAGTTCTGGCTAGGGCAATTAGGCAAGAGAAAGAAATAAAGGGTATTCAGTTAGGAAAAGAAGTCAAATTGTCCCTGTTTGCAGATGACATGATTGTATATTTCAAAAACCCCATCATCTCAGCCCAAAGTCTCCTTAAGCTGATAAGCAACTTCAGCAAAGTCTCAGGATACAAAATTAATGTGCAAAAATCACAAGCATTCTTATACACCAGTAAAAGACAAACAGAGAGCCAAATCATGAATGAACTCCCATCCACAATTGATTCAAAGAGAATAAAATACCTAGGAATCCAACTTACAAGGGATGTAAAGGACCTCTTCAAGGAGAACTACAAACCACTGCTCAGTGAAATCAAAGAGGTCACAAACAAATGGAAGAACATACCATGCTCATGGATAGGAAGAATCAATATCATGAAAATGGCCACACTGCCCAAGGTAATTTATAGATTCAATGTCATCCCCATCAAGCTACCAATGAATTTCTTCACAGAATTGGAAAAAAACTGCTTTAAAATTCATATGGAACCAAAAAAGAGCCCACATTGCCAAGACAATCCTAAGTCAAAAGAACAAAGCTGGAGGCATCACGCTACCTGACTTCGAACTATACTACAAGGTTACAGTAACCAAAACAGCATGGTACTGGTACCCAAACAGAGATATAGACCAATGGAACAGAACAGAGTCCTCAGAAATAATACCACACATCTACAGCCATCTGATCTTTGACAAACCTGAGAGAAACAAGAAATGGGGAAAGGATTCCCTATTTAATAAATGGTGCTGGGAAAATTGGCTAGCCATAAGTACAAAGCTGAAACTGGATCCTTTCCTTACTCCTTATATGAAAATTAATTCAAGATGGATTAGAGACTTAAATGTTAGACCTAATACCATAAAAACCCTAGAAGAAAACCTAGGTAATACCATTCAGGACATAGGCATGGGCAAGGACTTCATGTCTAAAACACCAAAAGCAATGGCAACAAAAGCCAAAATTGACAAATGGGATCTAATTAAACTAAAGAGCTTCTGCACAGCAAAAGAAACTACCATCAGAGTGAACAGGCAACCTACAGAATGGGAGAAAATTTTTGCAATCTACTCATCTGACAAAGGGCTAATATCCAGAACCTACAAAGAACTCAAACAAATTTACAAGAAAAAAACAAACAACCCCATCAAAAAGTGGGCAAGGGATATGAACAGACATTTCTCAAAAGAAGACATTCATACAGCCAACAGACACATGAAAAAATGCTCATCATCACTGGCCATCAGAGAAATGCAAATCAAAACCACAATGAGATACCATCTCACACCAGTTAGAATGGCAATCATTAAAAAGTCAGGAAACAACAGGTGCTGGAGAGGATGTGGAGAAATAGGAACACTTTTACACTGTTGGTGGGATTGTAAACTAGTTCAACCATTATGGAAAACAGTATGGCGATTCCTCAAGGATCTAGAACTAGAAATACCATATGACCCAGCCATCCCATTACTGGGTATATACCCAAAGGATTATAAATCATGCTGCTATAAAGACACATGCACACGTATGTTCACTGTGGCACTATTCGCAATAGCAAAGACTTGGAATCAACCCAAAAGTTCATCAGTGACAGACTGGATTAAGAAAATGTGGCACATATACACCATGGAATACTATGCAGCCATAAAAAAGGATGAGTTTGTGTCCTTTGTAGGGACATGGATGCAGCTGGAAACCATCATTCTCAGCAAACTATCACAAGAACAGAAAACCAAACACCGCATGTTCTCACTCATAGGTGGGAACTGAACAATGAGATCACTTGGACTCGGGAAGGGGAACATCACACACCGGGGCCTATCATGGGGAGGGGGGAGGGGGGAGGGATTGCATTGGGAGTTATACCTGATGTAAATGACGAGTTGATGGGTGCTGACCAGTTGATGGGTGCAGCACACCAACATGGCACAAGTATACATATATAATAAACCTGCACGTTATGCATATGTACCCTAGAGTATAATAAAATAAATAAATAAAACGAAAAAAGAAATTTAAAAACGAGAAGTAAAACAAAAACAAAAAATAAAAAAAGAAGTGAACTAATAGTACTTGTCTCAAGGGCATCCAACATGATTATTTGAAAGAAGGAAGTATTTTTCCCATCTGTAATGCACATATCCCTTTAGGCACTGCAAGAGACCCATGAATTCATGTGAGCACCAAATATTGTCAATAAACTGATCCAATGCATCTTGCACACCTTTACATACTACTGTTATGTTTCTAATTATTTATGACAATACAAAATTAAAATGACATTTTAAAACAGTACTAAATGCAGAGGAGGTTTTGATTAATAACATTTTTAAAGTTCAATTGCCATCAAGTAGAGTGTCATTTTTAGACATTTTATAAAGGAGACTGCAACCACTGTGAAACATATAATCTCAAATAAGGGTGCATGATTGTAATTCTGAGCCCTGGCATTGTCTTCTCCTGTAGGTATTGACCATTTTAGTAAACTGTTTACCCTCTTCCATGACCAAATGGGCACCAGTTCCAAATGTGTCTCAAATGCATATCCTTCATTCCTTTTTTTTTTTTTTTTTTTTTTGGCTCTGCCCTAACAGAGACCCTGTGTGTGTGTAACGGTTATACAGATTCTCACTTATGGATTCTACCTACTTTGGTTTCCTCTGATGTAACACACTCATATAATCAGTTTGGACTTAGAGTTCCAAACATCCCTAGATGAATGTAACACAGTATTTGTCTACAGTCAGTTAAAAAAATCAAATGCAAAGATATTTAATATTTGACATCATTATCTTTTGTCTCATTAGTTGGTAACAATCATATTTTATGCTGAGTTTATAGGATTTTTTCAGTAAGCTTTACTCTCTTTACGAATATCTGATTCTTTTAAATGGCATCTCTTAGTGGCTGAGTGGTTTTCTGTATTATTTGCGGCCTATGCTGACTCATTTATTGAATATACATATATCTTTTAAATACCTTATATATTTCAAGAGTGATCTGGGTACTAGGAATACAAAATTAATAAGATAGTTTCTATTCTTATAGACAAACACGTAATTTTATTCTAGCATAAGATTATATTAAATAATTTTTTTCAAATACTTAGAGCATAGGACACTTTAATCCAAAACATAAAGAACAGATATGTTTAAGAATGACTTATTGTTAGTCTTGGAGCAGAGAAGCTGGGAGAGAACATTCCAGGCCACAAAAAGCTATGCAAAGGCATGAAGGCAGAAGAGCAAATTACAAGTCTTTTGGGATCACAGGAATGGTGCAAGGATGACAGTAAAGCTGGAAAAAATTGGCAAGGGCCAGAACATAGGATTCCCTGGAGACTACTGTGAAAATTGGATGTCTTACTGATGGCTGGGGGAAACCATTAAATAAGTTTAAGTTGGTGACTAACAGAGTTCAATTTTCTTTCTTCTGTTTTGCTTTTTCAAGATTATTCTGCTTATATTTTGAAATGAAGGTTTGAAGCCTGTGAGGAGGTTACTATGGTAAACACATGAACAATAAGACAGTTACAGTAAGACTGAGGCAGAGGGGAGGGTGCTCACAAAACTAGGTGTTCAATCGGAGGTAGGAGAATTTACTGATGTGGGAAAAATAAATTGGGGAGCAGATTTTAGAGCCTTTGATTAGTAAAGAAAATCTGGGGTTCAGAGGCAGATGTAAATTTGAAATGTCTAAGATATACAATGGAAAGGCATAACTGGAAATCAAATGGACAGGTCTATGACTCAGAATAGGGAAGATTCATCAACTCAACCTAGATTCGTCCTGGTCCACACCTAAACTAGGGTCACTGAGTGGAGAAATAGATGGAGTAAGGATCTCTGTTCTGGCCAAGTCTCCAATTTCAAGGGGTAGGCATTCCACTAACGCCTCCGTGTTTCCATTTCTTATTCAGTACAAATTTCTCTGTCTTAAATCATTAGGCAGACTAATTTCTAGGGCTAGTTCTTCCACTGCAGCAAGACTCTTTCAGTTTTGGCAGCCAGAGGAGTGTTCTTTTCCTGACCACCACTGACAAAGAACAAAAATGTTGACCATGTTTTGAACACACCCCAATTTTCAAATGGAGAAGCCTGTTCATGGTGGGTGACTTGTTTGACAGGATACAAAATCAATCACAGTGAGGGCACTGGATTTGAAGTCTGAAATGTCTGATACTCTTGAAAGACTGAGCTAGAATCCCTTCAGTGGTGCTTTAGGAACATGATAACCATTTGATGTAGCCAGAACATGATTTAATGCATTGCTAATGTATTTAGCCCTAGTGAAACTGATCCTACTTCTTCAACATAACTTTTCTATCCCCCAGTAACCCATTACTAGGAAAGCCTTGCCAAGATGGGATATTTTTCTCTGAAGAGATTTGATAGAATAGCAAGATAATTTGATGAGTACTGAGTTGGTCATTTTAACACATTTATCCATATCACACATCTTTGGCTCAAACATTTCTCTAAATACCTAAACTATCTGATCATAATAATGTTCCTTGCATATTTTAGATGCTGACTCCATGAAACCCAGCTTTCCCTGATGAGTTAAATCTTTCACAATCTGGCCCCACTCAGAGGGCCAGAATTACTATGAAGTTTTTGAAGTTTAATACAGTCCCTCACTTGCATGGGTTTCCTCCAAGACCCCGGAAAGGGCCCTAGCACTATGCTTACACATCACATACAAAATTGGCACAATTTTTTTTCTTTTTCAACATAGTTATCATTGCCGTGCTTTCTAACCCTACTTCCTTTTTTTAGGGGTTTTGGGAAATTCCAGTGCAAGGAAAGGCAAATGACAGGATATTCAGTTTGTGCTTAGTGGGGGTACGCTTGTGCAGTTGACAGTATCATGCGTAGTTAAGTTATTGCTAGCCACTGAGCGTAGAAATGACTCCTAGGAATACTTCTACCACCCATTGTGTTGACTCTCCTGTTGTCACAACAGGAGGGCAGGACCAGATGACATGTAGATGTCCTACATTACTGCCAATCAAAATATAAACGTAGTGGGGAAGAAACAAGGTTTGAAAACCGAGAAACACTTTGTGAATAATTTTTACATTCCTCAGAAATGTAAAACTCTAAGCAAAATATTCTTTCTTATGGGCCCCTAGTCTAAACAATCAACAAAAACAACAAAAAAGACACCAAAAATAATGCTAAAGACAGAATTATCTTTCTACTCTCACTGTACAAATGATTCTTCAAGATTATAATGTGAAGAGCAATTAAAGAGGATGCAGCCAAAACATGCAGGGAAAGGAAAGTGTCATAGAGATGTGTCTGGTATCAAGTAACAAAGGTATTGTATCATTTTTCTTGATTTTCATTAATTTTCAGATTTGGAATGTCTTGTGATTATCTTTTGCTGAAAGTTCATGTTCCCCCAATATTTATATGTTGAAATCCTAACCTCCAAAGAGATGATGTTAGGAGGTGGGTCATTTAGGAAGTGATTAGGTCTTGAGGGTGGAGCCCTCATGAATGAGATTAGCACCCTTCTAAGAGAGGTCCCAGGGAGCTGTCTTGACCATTTCACCACATGAGGACATAGCTAGAAGGCACTGTCTGTGAGTAAGTGGGTCCTCACAAGACAGCATATCTGCTGAGGCTTTAATCTTGGACTTCCCAGCATCTAGAATTATGAGAAATACGTTTCTGTTCTTTTTAAACTACTTCGTTTATGACAGAATATACTAAGACTTTTTTTTTTTTAAGGAAAAGCTTTCTTTCGTAATTGAGGTAACATACAATCACACAATCAGGTCAGACTTCTATAATTCTGATACCTTATATCACTAATCATTTCAGATATGTAAGAAGTTATGAGAGAGAGATGAAGCAGGGGGAATGCCAGGACCTTCCATTAAGTTGTGCCCAGGGACCTTCTCGTTACATTTGGGTCCAAGTTAACATATGACACTTCTAAGCAAAGCGTGCAGTCCCATCACTTGCAGAGGGAGCCACTTCAGTTCTGACACATCCCATTAGACACACAGTTAATGTGTATGTGACATTAATGTGTGTATGTGACATTTTTCAGTAAATCCACAGACTTCAGGTATATTTACTACCAGGGCTGCATAAAGCCAACCTCCTTGTATATGTGACCAATGCCTCCTGAACATCCCCCCTTACCACACTTTTCAATATGCTTCCATTTAATAATTGAATTTTGCTGGCTTCTCCATCCCTATTCAAATGGCTCTGACATTACCCAAGACGTGGTTGGTATTTCTCAACTCAGACTTCTCTTGTGAGGGTAATTTTCACCACTGCCTCCTAACAAGCTAACAATTGCTTTCTAACAGCCTGTAATGAACAGATGCTTCAGACAGCTTAGAAACTCAAAACCCAAGATGTCTTGGCCTTATTTGAGTTCTGCCAAAGGCTTTGATCTACATATGTTCAGCCGCGGATTATAAGGACAAAGTGGGGCTGCCTGCACCACCATCCCCTGTAAACCTCTGCATGTTTATTTCTGCTCATGATCCTCTACATATTTTATTGTTTTCTAGGGCCTTTGCGTTGAGCATCCATCAGGATTTCCAGAAAAGGAAGAGAATTGTTATCAGTACCTGAATAGCCCTGCTAGTGTCCACGTGTCTTTTCTCTCAGCAGAGCCCGTGAAAATGTATTTGTCAGTTAGGGGGATGGCCTTGGTTGCCTCAGTCCTCACAATTTCCAGGAATTTCACAGACATTTCAATTTTAACTGGAAATGCCAGCCAGCCTCCATTTGTCTTCCAGCACTTCTCCCTCTGAGTGATAATCAGTGATAATCATGCCCTCATTGCAGTGCTGTGCTCTCACTTGCTCTAATGGTTTTCAAGTTGAAGTCCTACCTTATTGGATTGCAGCCATATGCCTGATAATTCGAATTTCTCCATGTTAAAACAGTGCATGTAAGGCCAATGTGCATTCCACAAGATTGCAAACTGTATGTGGCTGGACTCCAAATCTGATATGGAAAAAAAAATGTGTCTGCCAAGAAGGTAACATCATAGCAGTCCTTGTTGGCCTATTGCACTTCCTGGAGAGTCTCCACTGTATTGAGTATGGCTGGATCAATCAGAGGAATCAACTTGTCTAATCCTTGATAGTCTAGTATTCACCTCTAAACACTGCTATCTGTAAGTACTGGCCACACTGGACAAGTTAAAGGGCAATAAAGGAATCAAAACTCCCATCTCAACCATTTCTTAACGAGAGCAACAATTTCTTGTTTCCCTCCCGGAATTATTATCTTTCATGTTTGTTACTAAGGAAGTCTTGGTTCTAAAGATTTTTGTTTATCACAGCCAATTAAAACTACATGAGAAAGATTTAGCAGATATCCTCCTTGTAAAGGGTAACATTCCCTATTTGCACAAAGTACCCCTCCCAAGCTCACATTCATAAAAAGGCAGGGGGACCATGCTTATGCAATCACACTTTCCAGTTCATCACTCTACCCTTACCATGGTTGCCTGAGCAGCACCGGGACCCCTCTCAGGTTCACCTCCACGCCATTCAGAGCAAAATTACCCTCCTTACTACTTTACGCTGGGCTAACATTCATAAGCTATGTTACTGAGAAAAATGACTTTCCTATGTCCTTTACACTGGGCTAAAATTCCATAGCTAACAATCCTAAGAAAGTTTGGTTTACACCCCGTGCCCCCCATCTTAACCTAATCATTGCATGAAGTCTAAGATCTCTTGCAGAGATGAAGCATGGAGATCTTGGCCTCTCAGTTCATCTTATCTTTTTTCATGGCTTAGCCTTTAATTAAGGGAGTAAATTTCTTCAGAGAATATAGATCAAGCAAAAGTACCACTGCCCTTTAAGAGTTAAAAGAGACTGGGAAACCTCCCAGGCCTTTACTCACTGCAGCTTATTAGATGTCAGATCATCCAGGGGCCTTTGCTCCTAAGTAGTTGCAGCCACTTGGGGATCAGTCATCAGCACAAATAATCACTTCCATTCCGCAATATACATCATCATCAGCGTATTTCCCTGATTGCTATTTCTGCAGTAACATGTCAATAATTGTTCCCCAGGCTTTTCTAACATTTTGCTTTTCAGTGTCCTAATGCTTAAACAGAAAGCACCCTTTTGAGATTCCATCGTTACCTGCACCTGGTCTCTAGCTGTGTTTATAATTTTGTGAGTAACCAGGGGCAATAATTGAGTTATTTTGCTAGTGAAAGTAATATCTTTCCTAGTTGTCAAAGAGGCACGATAAGCTATTCAGAACTAGAAAATGTAGTCTCGCTGAGGTTTCCACCTGTCACCTCCTCCTCTCATAGAAGTCTCACTTTCATAAGGGCTTTTAACAATGGCCAGAGAATAGAATTTTTATTTAATTTGCCATTTTTCCTGTGACTCCTGTCTATCCACTTAGCCATTTTCCCCAGATATATCGATTTCCTACAAATTCCACTGATAAGACTCATTCCAGTAACTACGCCTTGAATTTTCACCTTTCCATACAAAGGCTGATAGGCAGAAAACACGGCAACAAGCCTGCATAGTTTCCCCCATTTCTTCTTTTCCTTGCCAAAATAACAACAATATCTGAGCTATTGTGATTTATGGATCTAAAATGCAACCCTACTCAATGCACCGATCAGAGAGAACATGAAAGAGCATGTTGTGACATCAGACACACAAATCAGAGATCTTACCCAGTATCAAATACAAGAGCCCAGGGAATTTTACCCCAAAATTAGTCCCCTGGTATGCTGGTTATTTTAAATTAAAGGCTCTTGAAATTCAGCAAACGCTAGAAGAGGCTCCACTTTGATATTCTGTTATCTACCATAAGACTAGATCTGCCAAACAGAACACAATTGCATTCCATCCCCTCTGAAATCCCATTCATTATCAAGTTTATTTCTGTCTCTGAGGTCCAGTCATTCTCCCTAATAACCACTTACTACCCCTCAAAAGAATTGCCTACATTTCTCATTCCCCCACCCCATGAAGAAGAGTATATAAGCATCTGTACTTCACTGAGTTACTGCGTAATCTCTTTCCCGCACTCCCCCATGCTTACATACATTAATACAATTGTAATTGTCAATTCATTTCAACAGACTTAGACTTGATTCTTTAGAGAGAAAAGCTTTGAATTTCCCTAGAGGAGCTTTACTAATAATTTAAGGAATCCAAGTAATCACAAGTCTCAGAAAAACACGTAAAGTATTAGGGTCTCCAATGTAGTTCCCCAGATGTGTACTGGTCCTGTATCAACAGATGTGCTCTCCCAGTGATACATGCAGTCACATTCCTTACACTGTACAGAAGGAGGCACTCTGGTCATTACAACATTTTTTATATTCCGATAGTTACACAGATAACGAGAAATTTTCTCTGGAATTTCCCCATAAAAGTATAACTGGTTGGGTGTGGTGGCTCACGCCTGTAATTGTAATCCCGGCACTTTGAGAGGCTGAGGCAGGCGGATTAGGAGGTCAGGAGATGGAGACCATCCTGGCTAACAAGGTGAAACCCCATCCCTACGAGATGGCGCCACTGAAATCCAGCCTGGGCGACAGAGCGAGACTCTGTCTCAAAAAAAAAAAAAAAAAAAAAAAAAGATAACTGTCATGTTTTTTGAGCTCATGAAATCCTAGAGAAGGAAGTTTATACATTTATGCTTGGGAAAAACAATCAGAAGACAGTTACTCTCCTGCTAGCAAATACCACTGGTTTGTTTGCCAAGAGATATGTCATTAGTGAGTTTACAATAAAAATTGATGATGCCATTTGCTTTCTCTCCCAGGAACATATCGCTGTCCCAGAAAAGGGATTCAATGGATTACCTACCTCCTGTTTACCATTTCCTTACCTGCCTCAATTTGTATTTGTAATCCTGGATTCTTTTTCCAAAAAGTCACCCCTGAATTATATCTTTCAAGATTTCCCAAAATGGGATCAATCCTTGGCTCTGCTGTATGCAGGCAATGAGAGAAGAGTGAAGATACACCTCCATCCTTCTCTATCTTTTCTGCTGCACGTTATCCAATCCCATCCACACCCCATTTATCCTAGGTACACTTCAACCTGTTCTCCTACATGTCTGTTTAACTCTGTCTGAAATCAACTGTTTCCCTTTTGGGAAAAATCTTTTATTGATTTCAAATTTTAGTGTTCTTCCAATTACCTCTACAAAATTTTCTCTAATTTTGCTACCTCTTCTAATTGTATCCTTTTTCTGAAATGTCATTACTTATGCAAACATCTTCGGATTATGACTAATAATAGCTACCTCAATTGAGTGCCTACTATTTGCCGTCAACTTTTCTAGGCAACTTACATGATTAATAACTATATCAATCCTACTAGTCATCATTGTGCATATTAGTCTTTTGCCCAACATCATATAATTAGCAGATATAATCAAAAATCATTATCTCACTTTGTGTCTGACTGCCTTCAAAATGCACCATATCATGATGTATTGACTCTACTCTGCTTCATAGTTTTCTCTAAAACTATTTACATGTTTTACCTTTTCCTGCTAAATGATAAACACTTCCATGGGAAGTACCCTGCATTGTTAATTTTATTATCTCTCTTCACACTAAATATCATCCATCCATACTGTAGCAATTTTGTAATATTCACAGAATATACACATGAATGAATGAACTACATAGTAAAAGTAAAGGTCACATTTTCTACTTATTCTATAATCCCTGGGGTATGAATACAATATAAATGTATCTATAAATTATTGCTGATTATATGTTCAGGTTGTTGTATTTTTGGGGCTAAATAATGGACTATTTCAATAAAGACCCAGAGATGCAGGGTCTTAAAGAATACAGAAATTTTAGGTTGAGATGGGAGGATCACTTGAGCTCAGGGGTTAAAGACCTGACTAGGCAACATAGTGAGACTCCTTCTCTACATTTTTTTTTTTTCAGTTAGGCAGACTTGATGCTCTGCACCTTGAGTCTCATCTACTTTGGAGGCTGAGGCAGGAGAATTGCTTGAGTCCAGAAGGTCAAGGATGCAGTGAGCCATGATCACACCACTACACTCCAGGCTGGGTAACAGAAGAAGGCCCTGCCTTTAAAGAAAAAAGAAAAGAAAAGAAAAGAAAAGTTATATATTTCTCATATAAAGCACTGACCTAGTAGGCTGCCTTGGATCAATTAAGTCACCCATGCACCAAAGTTGTGGGTTGCCATCCTCAACATGAAGCTTTCAGGGTTACTACAGACATTGATTGCCATTTCCAGCCAGCGTTGAGGAGAAAGCACAAGCCCAGAAGAATAGATATCCTTGCAAACAAGTCATATGGAAGTTGCATACTTAAAATCCTTTTTCATTCTGTTGGCCAAAACACAGTCACAGGGTTGTAAGAGTCGATTGGAAAATGTAGCCCCTGGCTCTCTAGGTGGCAATGTGCCAGGCCAAACCTCTATTACAAATGGTACCTGGCTTAACAATGATTTGATGTAGGATGTTTTTAACCTTACAGTGGTGCAAAAGTGATACACACTTACTCTAAACCGTATTTCAACCATACCCAGCCATTCTGTTTTATACTTCCACTATAATATTTAATAAATTACATGAGATATTCAGCACTTTATTATAAAACAGACTTCGTATTATGTGACTTTACCCAACTGTATGCTTAGGTAAATGTGTTGAGCACATGTAAGGTAGACTGGTCTTAACTATGATGTTCCATAGTGAGGTATATTAAATGCATTTTAGATGTATGACATTTTCAACTTATGATTGGTTTATCAGAAGATAACCCCATTTTAAGTCAGGGGGTATCTGTATTATATGTAGGCTAGGACAGGCCAATGTGATAACAGCCAATTCCCAACTCTTAGTGGCTTAAAAGAATATTTTATTGTTTATCCACTCTCCATGTCCATCATAGGTCAGAGGGGAGCTATGCTCAATATTTTCTCATTGCTCTTACTCTGAGATCCTGGTTACTACCTGGATCTATGCCTGATGCTGAGACAGGAGGAAAAAGTATATAACTCCTAAGAGTCTGGCATTGACATTTGTATGGTCTAGCCCAGTCGTGACACACATCACTTCAATTAAAAGTACCTGGTCAAAGAAAAAAAATTACTGGGCAGAACTAGTCATGAGAAAGGGCTCAACCAACCACAGCTGGCTATGAATTACAAGCCTCATTTGTACCTAGATGATAGATGCCAATATACAGTGAGCAGCAACAACATTTATCACATTCCAGGAAAGGTGAAAGATGAATAGGGTTTATAACCAACAATACTCAACCCTGGCCTACCAGCCTGAAGATATTTCATTGGGGAACACATATCTGCCATGCTAAGCTATATGGTTTGGATGCAATTGACTTCATGCTCCAATCTAATAATGGGCATTTATTGACCTAAATCAATCAGCATAATCTTACACACCTGATCATAGTTGATTCAGAAATAGGCATGTAGCATAAATTAGTCAGCGTAAGATTAACAGTGTTAATGTTAAAGCTGTGGGAGAGACATACTCTAAGTATAGACAAGAAATATGCAGCCTTGGCAAACGTTGGTACCCACCATTTTAAGAGGGATCACTCACATATGAAAAAGTATCACTGTTAGACATTGGTAAGCTACTAGATTAAATTAACCTTGCAGTTTTACTATTTAATACAGTTCATTCTGCGTATTCTGTTACTGACAAAATAAAGACTTAAGTGATCAACTTGGCCCATAAAGCTTAAGAAAACTCGCATTAGTATAATTATGGAAAAGCAAGGCTTATGAGTTGAAATGTAGAAATGTTACTTACAAAAAGTGACATCAGAATTTATCCTAGAAACCATATTGAAAATAGCTTGATGAAATGAGCCTATTTTGTACTTTAAAACTGTGGCTCTGCTGGGTTTTGCCAAGTTTCCCTATGGGAGAACTAAATGACTCTGAAAATTGCGGAGAAAAGCTTTCAGAATTCTTGAGATCATCTGAGATATACACAATAAAAGAAGTGGAACATGGTTTTAAAAAAAAAAAAAAAGGTGGGTGGCAAAAATTGCAAAATCCTGCAAGCTGTGCAATTAACCCTTTACTTTAAGTAGTCCCCTCAACGAAAAAAAAAAAATCTCCAGTAAAGTCTATCACCCTGACGAGTGTTTGGCAACAGATTTATTTTGGTAAATGAGTGTCAAGTTGGGGTTTTGTAGAAGCAAAGCTCCACCTGGAGAAGCCAGAGCTCAGGAGGCAGAGAAGGTCAGGAGAACATAATTTGTACTTCAACCCTAAATAAACATCAGCAAAAATTCGGGGGAGGATTTTGGAGTTGAAGGTATGAGGAACTGTGGAAAGGGAGAAGGTTGGATATTCCAAGAAATGAAGCTTAAACCTCAAGAAAACATTTTGATAACTTTAAAAGTTCAAGTTAGATAAATAGAGTGATTTTTCTTTCTCCACAGTCTGTTAACCCAGAATCAATGTAAGGGCAAAAAAGTTTTTGCTTCTCCCACTGAGGGTCATTAAAATTGGTAGTGATTGTTAGTAAAGCTAAACATATTCCACAGTGTATGCACACCAATGAAAAGAACTGGTCTACAAAGTATGCTTTTAATAGCCAGGTCAGGAGTGAAGTCTTAAATCCTACTCCAAATTTGTCACTAATCAGGAATGGGAACCTTACTGGGTCTTGTACTAATGTAAGTCCCAGCAAGTATAATGTGGACTAACATTAGTATCAAATTCTCTTTGTCTCTATAAATCTATAAAAAGCAATAGTAACTAGAATACATAAGCAATTCATGTAATACTTATGCCTAATATCTGTACTAGTTACTCTGCTAGCCTGTGACAATACTATTACATTATTTGTATACGCCATTTAAACTTTCAAATTCTTTTCCCATGTACCTGGTATTTTCATTGTAAAACTACTATGCAAGAGCATTGGCAGTTGATATTATGCCCATTTCACTGATTAGGAAAGTGAGGTAGAGTGAGGACAAGGAATTTGCCCAGTGTTGGACAACAAATAAATTATTGAACAAAAACTAGAATCCAGATTTTTACCTTCTAACTTAGGGATTTTGAACCAAAAAAGAATGTAAGGCCGGGCACGGTGGCTCACGCCTGTAATCCCAGCACTTTGGGAAGCTGAGGCGGGCGGATCACGAGGTCAGGAGATGAAGACCATCCTGGCTAACATGGTGAAACCCTGTCTCTACTAAAAATACAAAACACTAGCCGGGCGCGGTGGCGGGTGCCTGTAGTCCCAGCTACTCCGGAGGCTGAGGCAGGAGAATGGTGTGAAACTGGGAGGCGGAGCTTGCAGTAAGCGGAGATCGCACCACTGCACTCCAGCCTGGGCGACAGAGCGAGACTCCGTCTAAAAAAAAAAAAAAGAATGTAAGATACAATCTCTCTCTCTCTACATATATATACACACACACATATATATACATACAATCTAATACTGTACTTTATATTTTATTCACTATACTTTACTATACTTTGTTTTATATGTATCAACACTATATTACTGTACTACCATGTATTACCAATAAATAGTATATTTTACATATATGTACTATATGTAATATATAGTATTGGATATATAATTATGTAAAATATATAATTATGTATATATAATTATGGAAAATATCTATCCAATGCTATATATGCATATATATATACAGTAATATATATACATATATATGCAATAAATAGTATTGTAGATGAGGTTCTTTCTAGCATTATAGCCAATACTATTTATTGCCCCAGGATAAATAATGAACAGTAGAAAGAATAAATGCCCTGAAATACTGTAGACTGAAATGGAGTCAACATGGAAAAGCAACAGATGCTTAATAGAAAAATAATTTTGTTCAGACAAATTTGCAGCACAAATATGCTGACATTTTTATGAAGGACTAATATCTCTTATCTAACTGAAGTAAACCACAGTCATAAATTACAGTACCTGAACTTCAGTGAGTTTTCAAAAATACATCACCCACCAAAGATTAATCTCCAAGATCAACAAGCACTATTCGCAACATAGGAGAGTGATTCCAGTGACAAACGGCTTGGAGAAAGGAAGCATTTGAAGGTGAAGAGCAGTGACAAGTGAGGCTCCATGGGGATTAAAATATGAAGACCATTTTGATTCACTATTTTTCTGTATTTCCAATGCTGGAATGGAAGCAACCAGTAAAAATGATGAAGGGTGCAAATGTGAAAAAAAAAAACAAAAAAAACCAAAACACACCCAAGAGGATGGGGACAAATTTAGGGAGCAGAACTTAATTTAAAATAACTGTGACAAAATTGGAGTACAGGGAAATAATTTACTGACTAATGTACCTCAGCGTGTGTAAATAAATACGAAATAACAAGACTAGAGTTACAAATAGCGTAACAAGCAAGACACAGCCATGATGAGCAGAATCTGCATACTCTGGGGACTTTCAAGTACCCAGGGATACAACATTATGCGAAACAATTCTGGCACCGGATCACTCCCTGACAGTCGTAGCACTGATGCATCAATCTTTAATCTTTGGGATGTACAATTAAAAAAAAAAAAGGTGAAGATTTTGTAACTTGTTGCATATTCCACAAATTCCTTTTTCAATTTTTGATTTTCTGTCTGCTCTCCCAAATTTAAGCATTCTTGTTTTCCTTTTTCTTAATTGTATCTCATTTTTATGTTTTTCTCCATCATCTTTCACATGTTTTCTTTTTTAATTTATAAAAATCACAGATACAGTAGTACCACCTTCTTGGTGGTTTTGCTTTCTACAGTTTCAGTTACCCAAGGTCAATCACGGTCCAAAAATATTATGCGAAAAATTCCAGAAATAGATGATTGAAATGTTTTAAATTGCATGCCACTGTAATTAGTGTGATGAAATCTCACCTTGTAAAAATAAGGGCTACTTGAAACAAGCATTGTGATACCATGACAATCGAGCAGTTAACCAAGATGGCTACTAACTATAATAAACCCTAGTGTTGTATTTGGTAAGTAGAATGAACATTTCAACCTAATTAGACAGGTAAGTTTTTATTCCCCAGGATTTGACTACTTTCTATAACTTCAAAATTCCCTTACAATTTATCATCAGACTCATCACCGTTCTATGTCTAATCCCATCTCTGTGCCAAGATGCTTCTGCTAAGAAAAATAATAAAATCACATTTTATCACTTTCAATGCAGTAGAGGACAAGCATTGGAGGTGACTCTAGCAGTAGCAGGAATCCAAAAGCACTGAAAAGATACAGGCCCTGGCTTTCCCCTGTGGTGGCAGCACGCTCCAAAGGAGGCATGTTGGATGAAAGACTGATGGGAGTAGAAGCCCTGCAGAGAAGTTCAGAGAAGAATGGACTGGAAGATGCATTGGGGCATTGCTGGAAATCTCAGTGAAGAGGTGGCTTAGCTACTAAGATTGCTTGCCCTCAACTATCTCCTCCCTCTTCCAACTCGTCTTAGTCCATCTTATGTTACTATAACAGAATACCACAGACCAGGTGATTTTTAAAGAACAATGATTTATCTCTTACAGGTCTGGAGGCTGTGAAGTCCAAGGTCATGTGGCCTGCATCTGGTGAAGGTCTACTTGCTGCATCATCCCATAGCAAAGGCAAGAAGGCAAGAGAGTAAGAGGGGGCCACACTCACTTTTATAAGAACCCCACTCTCGAGAAAACTGAACTACACCTGAGAGATGATGACATTAATCCATCCATGAGGGCACACTGCCCATGACCTAATCACCTCTTATTAGGGCCCCGCCTCCCAATACTGTTGCATTGTGGATTCAGTTGTCAACACATGATCATTGGGGGACAGATTCAAACCACAGCACAACTCTATTGAGATTCCATCAAGTGGTGCTACACCTGGCTTGATGTAGAGCAACAAAAAGAGACCAGTATCAGTGAACTGAGCCAGAAAAAGTGTGCGCCTTCTAAGAGAACAGTCAGTCTTCAGCACATGTGAAATGGGGACCCTACAAGGCCAAACATCAACATTTGTTATTTAAAGAAAAGCTGCAATATAAATTTCATGTATATTTAATTTTTAAAACCTTGACAATTGATTGCATTTTATTTTTAAAATATTGTCCTGGCTAAATAAAATATATCTTCAAGACATTTGTGGCTCATGGAAGCCAAAGGACAATTTGTGTCTTGGTTTAAATTCTAATTTGTAACACAAAATTACATCTATTCCGAGCCACAATGTGTTAATTTGCTTCCTTTTTAAATTGATCATATGAGGATCCCTGAGGAGCCTCATACTCTGTGGGGTTTGGGTAAGATAAACTATTATGTAAAACATAATAAAAGCAAGTTGGATTTTTATAATTCATTGGAATTTGTTTTAAGAGTGACATGAAGTTTATAAGTACACCACTCGACACCTAATTTCAGTCTTTGTTTCCACTAAAATTTTGAAAAACTGTATTTAGATCTTTAAGTAAAATGAGCACCCTATTAAAAGTAACCATAAGGTATCTTAAGTGCTTTCAATCTCAAAACAAAACATTGACAATTATAAATTATGAAAGTCATATAGAATAAAATCACAATGTATGTGACCTAAGTTCACAATGATATACTTACTCTATTTCCAGTATTAAACTTCATAACCTAATGGTCAAAGAGAGGGAAAGCATTTAAGTTAATGATATTACCAGCCAAAAAGGGTGGACACTGAGGGGAACAAAATTTCCTTGGCTAAAATGAAAATGGTTACATATAGATAGCAATTTAGATTTTAGTTGGAATTACTTATTTCTGGCTCTAAAATATTGCTTTATTAATTAACATATAAATTAGAATCAATTCTGTAAGAGCTATTTTTGTTTTACTTTTTAAACATCTTCATCTATGTCTAACATGCTAAGTCAGGCAGAAATACTTAGGTGTATAACATTTGTGCATCTCTTTAGAAACTAGAGTATGAAAGTAAGGTTTAAAGAATAAGAAAAATAGAGAATAAATTGTCAGCGTCTAATTTTAAATACTACCACTGAAATTAGTATCCTTATTCCAGGTATTGCATTTGCATGATACAACAAGCTTAGAGACCAAATAAAACTAGTTTGGTTTAAGAAAAATCAGATTTTAAGTGAGTCAGGATCATGCCACTACACTCTAGCTTGGGGTATAGAGCAAGACTCTATCTCAGGGAAGAAAAAAAAAGAAAAAAGAAAAAAAGAAAAAGAAATCAGCTTTCAAAGGTAAATAGTGTAAAGAAAATATACAAATCAACTTGCAGTACAAACTCAGTTTTTCTAGCTTCTGCTTGTTCCTACTGTTATTTGTCATGGCAATAAGTGAAGAAGTAGGAAACAGCTGCGTTTCATCCAGTATCTATTTCTTCCTTTTCATTACAAAAATTGTTTTTTCTCTGAGTGTATTTTCACTCAGAATAAAAGCTACATTTCCCAAACTACCTTGCAGTTAGGTGTGAACATATGGCCAATTTCTGGTCAATGAGGTGTGACCATGAGTGATTTGTGCAACCTTTGAGCCATGTCATTTAAAGGAAGAGTTCCCCTTTTTTTTGGTTCAGACCAGGTCACTAGCTGGAAGGCAAAAGTTACTGGCCAACCTGCATGACGTGGTAAAAGTCAACATCTTACAGGGGCTGCGGGAATGTTGTAGAATGAACCTGTACCCCTGGCACAAGGTCATCTTCATACCACTTCTGGCCAGACCATATAGGAGAGAAACAATAAATATTTATCTTACTAGGTCATTATAAGTTTAGGTCTCTTTATAGTACCTATATATTAAAACAAATAAAAAAAATTGGTCAGAACAAGATCAAGAATAGCTAGCCATCACTTAGAAGTCAGTTGCACAAACACAGAAAGTGTCCACACGCAAACTAGTGCCCCTTATTATGCCATGAGAAAGCATTTTGGGGCGTTATACAAAATCCTCATAGGGAAAACCGTGCGCCTCAGAGCTTGTAACTCTAAGAGAAACTATGGGGGAAAACTGATAAAATTGGTATGTATTGGTTGTTTCTTGGCACTTTCAGCAAAGTTCAATTTGAGTGACTAAGATCAATGCTTGTAAGTGTGTATGCTGAAATTGAAAAGAACTCAGTTTTTAGATAGATTTTTCTTAGCCTGTGGTCAGAAACCCAAGGTGACTAGGATCTGGAAACTTGGGGCCTTGGAGTATTGATCAAGACAACTGAAATAACTTTTTACAGTGATTCTGAAAAGGTAGTTTGGGGAAGAGATAAATCTGTGCCCCAAAATCCTTCACCTATAGAGGCCAGATAATAGGAGTCCATTGAACAACTAAAAAATCAGATTAAAATTACTGCCTTATTCCCTCAGCCTATTTTCAGATGGCTCCAAGGAAATCACCATTATATTAGGAGAAAGGGGAAGAGAAAAAGCAGAAGAGACAAGTAAATAAATGATTTTAGGCTTAAAAACTTATCCATGTGATAGCTTTGCTATGACTGTTAACACATGAAATTAATCAGAAACTAACCATCAGCAACATTTTTGACTAAATTATATGATTAAGGAAACTACAAGCCAGTCCTAAAAATTCCTAGGCAGCCAGTAAAACTAAAATTGGAGCTCCAAACACACGCAAGAAGAAAACTGAGAAAAGTTGGTCCTCTCCAAGAAAATACCAAATGCTCACTTCAATTACAACTTGCTCAGATTAATAGGCAAGGAAGGATCTTTCAGACATCTCCATTAGAGGTCACAGAAGACAGTGGCTAAGATACTTCCAGAGTAACCAGGAGATGACCTTAGCAAGAATCCTACTCAGCTACAGTTCAGAACGCCTCTCTAGTCCAGCCCAGTACTGTAGGATATTTTATATGTATCGTTACCCTCTGGGGTTTCTCATTTTTGGCTTTTCCAAATACTTGTTAGTATGGTTTTACAATTCCGTAACCAGTGTGCATTGGGTGTCTCCCGGGAAGGTGACATGTCATTTAATTTAAAGGTGATTCAACAGGAGGAGCACATCTCTCAAATTTCTAGGACTTGTAATTGAAGTTGAGCCCGGTTCAGAAATTTGGATTATCTTTCTTGGCGAAGAGCAACTGTCTTCTATACTTGAGAAGAAGAGAGTACTTTGACATTTGTGTGACCAAAAAGATATATGACGATGAAAACTCTTTGTTCCCAAATACCCATTCTTCCTTTGTCTGAGAGTAATAGATATTTAGATATTTTAATCGATATTTAGCTGAGAACATACTTGTCAGAATATAGACTTTACTCTCAAGTTTCTCACTCTTCCCAGGCTAATGATATGACAACACCTTGGCCAGTGATCTAGAAGAAATAGGTAATATAAACTTCTCAGAAAGTTAAATGTAAAGTTATCATATGACCCAGAAATTCTAGCCCTATCCAAGGGAATTAAAAAATAAGCCCATCCCAAAGCTTGTATATACTAGCTCATAGTAACATTATTCATAATAGCAAAAAAATGGAAGCAGTCTAAATGCCCATCAAACGAATGGATAAACAAAATGTGAACACAGCCATACAATGGAGTATTATTTTGCAATTAAAAGGAATAAAGTACTGATACATGTTACAACATAGATGAGCCCTGGAAACACGCTAAGTGAAAGGAGATAGTCACAAAAGGTAATACATTGTATGACTCCATTTATATGAAATACTCAAAATAGTCCAATCCATAGAAAGTAAATGTAGATTAGTGATTGCCCAGGATGGAGGAGAGGGGAAATTGGGAGTGAGTGCCAACAGGTAGAAAAGGTAGGAGGTTTCCTTTTGTGGTGGTGAAAGTCTTCTGAAATTAGGAGTGATGGCTGCACAACTCTGATTATACTAAAAACCAATGAATTGTACACTCTGAAATTTTTTTGAGACTGAGTTTCACTCTTGTTGCCCAGGCTGGAGTGCAATGGCATAATCTCGGCTCACTGCAACCTCCACCTCCCAGATTCAACCGATTCTCCTGCCTCTGCCTCCCAAGTAGCTGAGATTACAGACATGAGCCACCACACCCGGCTAATTGTGTATTTTTAGTAGAGACAGGATTTCTCCACGTTAGTCAGGCTGGTCTCAAACTCCTGACCTCAGGTGATCTGTCCGCCTCGACCACCCAAGGTGCTGTGATTACAGGCATGAGCCACTGCGCCCAGCCCTGAAATTTCTTAGTGTGAATTTTACATTTCGTAAATTGTACCTCTTTTTTTCAAAATAGTATCAGTGTCAGTCCATTTAGGATGCTATAACAAAATAGCATATGTTAGGTAGCTTATAAGCAACAGAAATTCATTCCTCCCAGTTGTGGAGGCTAAGTCCAAGACCAAGACACCAGCAGATTTGGTATCTGCAGAGGGCACATTTCCTAGTTACAGATGGTGCCTTCTCACTGTGTCCTCACACGCTGGTAGGGTCAAGTAGCTCTCTGCTGCCTCTTTTATAAGGGCACTAATCCCAATCAGGAGGCTTCTGCTCTCACAACCTAATCACCTCCTAATGGCCTCACCTTATACTACCTTACCTTGAGGGGTTTAAGATTTCACCATAAGAACTGGAAGCGGTGGGGAGACACAAACATTCAGACCATAGCAACCAGCAATGTCCACATCTGATAAAGAAGAAGTGTGTTCTCTCATTCTCTTTCTTTCAGCTCCCTGGCAAGCATATGGACATGATTGTAGTTAATTGTCTTGGATATGTAGATAAAAGCAACTCACTACGGAGGAGTAAGATTGAAAAAATCTTGTGTCCTGGTACTACAGAGTTAACCAAGTAGTCCTGGACCACAGTCTCCTACACAATCAGGTGAAAGATAATTAAAATGATTAAGTTCAATTTAGTTTAAGCCTTTGTTACCTTGAGTCTCTGTTACAACAGCCAGATCTTTGTTGTAATTCAGGTAATACAAGAATTCAAGAACTTTCAAAATTGCTGGTAAATGATTTTTATCGTCTTTTAATTTCTGTCCAGCCATCCATATAGAGGTTGACATTGCAACTAGAAAGTACGTCAAGAGAGGTGATGTGGTGTTGTGTCTGAGTGAATGAGGTTTATTGTTAGACAACCCTAGAATTGAATGTATTCAATCTACAACTGAGTTTTGTTAACTCCCCGTATATTACTTTGACTAATTTATTTAACACATCCACTCTAGTCACATTTTTTCCACTTGTAAAATAAAAATAATAGGAGTCTTAAGCCTAATATATAGCAAGGACTCAATAAATTGTAGATTTTTGGAAAGGGTACTCACACTTGGAATATTGCTTGAGATTTTACTTGTTATATGCAAGGTTTTCTCCAGGTCAATTGTTACCTTTTATCTCTTTGTCTCTGCCTTTTAAATGCCCTAGAGCTTTGCAGTTGTCAACCATACAACGAAACGTCACTTCTGTTTAATGTTCAATATTACTGATTATGCAATGAATAAGAGAAGTCAACAGCTGTGATTTGCTATGGCTAATAGTATCGGTAACTCAAGGATCAGGTAGAACAAATCAGAAATATTTGTGATAAGCTATTTTTTAAAGCAAGTGAAATTAGATAATCTTTTGCAGACACCCTTGGGGATAACAGTGTTCTTGAGAAGTTGTTATTCATGCCCATAGGACATGCAGAAACTAAATTGCAGTCTCCAGAAACCTGTGTCACTCAGCCTGATGCATGATGTCAGGTTGCAGTTGACAGTGGGAAAAAAATGTTAAATTACTGCCTGACACTTTTAAATGAACTTTAAATGAACAATTCATCTCTCAAGCTCAATATGCTATAGGCACGTTACAAAATAAATCCTAAGAAAATATTCTGTAATCAGAATTTCCTTAGTATTGAATTACCCTCAGATAATAAACATTATCTCAAATATTGCAATACAGTATAAGGTTGGCATTATATGAGACACAAATTTTTCAGATTGAATACTATTTTATTACAATTTTGTTAAACCAGTGTATGTGTCTGCAAATTCTGAATTCAAAACTGGAATATCTATAGTTTTTGCATAAATATTATTAATTACAATAACTGCTACACGGAGTAAGGGCAGAAAACAAATGCAGGAGGTTTCTCCATTTTCTCACTTTGTGAATGAAAACAAGGGTAGGTCCATGACTCTTCAGGTCACTCCTAGGTAACAGAAGTTCTTCCTATCACTTTTGTCTCAAAACAATCAGTTCAGTAATTGGAATATTCAATCCAATGTAATCACTAAAAACATTCTAGGTTCATTTAAACGTGTACTTTTTTATGAAGGCAAAAGACAGGGCATGTTCAGCTTACTTCTTCTCCCTGCTTCTTGCTCAGCTTTTAATAATTTTGGGTCCTCACCCTTCAGGGAGGGAGAGGTAAGAAGGAACAGAGAGAAGCAAGAAAAATGGTAGCCGTATCTTACTTAGCGCTAATCTACACTGATGCTCTCCAGGTCTCGCAGTCTTCCAAGCGGACACTGCCCTCGTGGGAGATCCCTCATTTGAAGTTTCCTTGATCCAGGCACTTTCATTGCTATTCCAGCTCCCACACTGCACATACCTGGACACTGGGTGGTACCTCTAGTTCTTTTTCTGAGTTTTGTTTTGTTTTGTTTTGTTTTTTAAACGAAGTTTCACTCTTGTTGACCAGACTGGAGTGCAGTGGTGCAATCTCAGCTCACCACAACCTCTGCCTCCTCCTGGGTTCAAGCGATTCTCCTGCCTCAGCCTCCCAAGTAGCTGGGATTGCAGGCATATGCCACCAAGCCCGGCTAATTTTGTTATTTTTAGTAGAGATGGGGTTTCTCCATGTTGGTCAGGCTGGTCTCTAACACTCCTGACCTCAGGTGATCCATCCGCCTTGGCCTCCCAAAGTGCTGTGATTAGAAGCGTGAGCCACCGCACCCAGTCAGAGGTTCTTTTGCTTCTCAAGGCTCCCCTCTTAAAGAGAAATTAAGACAAGCCCACTCCATGCATTTCACATATATCATACATATTATCAAATACATAGGAAAGACCAACCCATCCTCTGTTCTGACAAGCTCTACATTAACAGGAAATTATTTTCCCTCTGTCATCAGACAGACAAGTCCCGGTACTTAGATTTCAGAAGCGTCAGTCAGACATCAGTTTACTGCACCTAGCTCCAGGGGACACATGTCGACCTCTGAGTGGCCTTTATTCCTTCCCTAGGCTTTAGGTGAAGGAATCTGAACCAGCATATTGACAGAGCTCCCCCAAAACCTTCTGCAAATCCCTATTCTTTTCTCAAAATTGTATTACAAGCTATAAATCAATGATTGGCTGTAACAAAACCAGTTTGGAAAACTCCTCTGCAAATTCTGCAGAGGGCTTCTGTACTTTGTTTTAAAATGCACCAGTAACCGCCAAGAGACCTCAGCTGAAATCGAGAGTAAAACAACTGTGGTTAAAGATATTTTTATGTAAATAGTTTCTCTTTTTGCTTTTTTTATGGTTCCACCATCCAATTTGTTTTCTTGCTTAGACTTTGAAGACTGAGAGATGTACACCTTGCTGGGTAGTTAGACAGCAGGACAGTATTGAGAAGTAGGACATATATCAGTGGAAGGAGGCTTGACATCATTTTTGCTTTTTGCAGAGACTGTATCTAAATAACTATCATAATCTTGATTAGTAACTGATCTTGACTAGTGTATTTAGAACACTATTACTTTAAAAAAATTATCACCCAAAAAACCACCTTGAACTGGATGTGCTATATTTATTTTCCTTTGCACAGCCATTATTTTACATTCCTCATCATCTTTACAAAATAAGGCAGGTTTATTTTTCCAAGTTTAACTTCCTGTACTAACTCAGAAGGAATTAGCTGGCTTAATTTTCTCATAACCTTTTCAAGCAGACAGCTTCAAAACATCTAATAAACCAAATTCTATGCTGACACTTCTCTCCTTCCTGCAAAACAAACAACTAAAATCTTGTTTTAAAGATATTTGGCTTTTCTTAACTTCACTAAGCCTCAGTTTCTTTCACTGTGATATGGGTATAATAGTGGTTCCATCTTAAAGATGTACTGTGAGGCTCAAAAGAAGCTATTATATACGCAAAGTGTTAGCGCCAGTACCCAGCACGCAAGAGTGCTCAGTAAATATTAGTTCTTATGTTTATTATCAATATCACATGTTTGAACATAATTTTGCCTTAATATTTGCATTTAAAATTACTGAATAATATAAAATATTTAAAGTCAGGTTGAAATGCAAGCCGTGCAGAAGCTATACAGTAGAAAAATATTGGAGACCGGGAACCTTACGCTATTAGTTCCCATTGAAAGTGTATTTACTGCCCTCTAGTGGCTATTGACCTAATAACAGAACACGCGCTAAAGGAAATGTGTACCCTTTTTTTTAGAGACTTCTAAAAAATATTATCAAACAACCTGTATTAACAATCAGAGGTGCCATAGTAACTAAACATAATTATATTCTTTCATTTAATTCCGAAAAACTAAGTATCTCTACATTATAAAATGACAGTCATTAAAAATTCTTATGCTTACAAAAACATTCATTTGGGGTATTTTAAAAGTAAAGAGTCAGGAGATTTTTTTCAAAACCGTATAGTTTTTGTTATCATGTAAACACTTTCCCAAATGATTTTTTTAAGTAACTAGCATTAGATCTGTGATTTAAGAAAGCAAGGTTGTTTTCTTTACACATCTGGCCAGGTTATAGGCTACTTTGCATAATCCACAATTTCACTTTTCATCAACATTACTATCTTTTCTCTGGTGCATATGAAACCTAGGAAGTTCAGCACTGTAGTAATCCACAGTGTTTCAATAAGGTTTTAAGATTGATTTCAATATCCCGGCAAAGTTCAGGTGTTTTAAGGCAAATGCATCATATCTGGTAATTTTTAGTAAGAAAAATTACAGGGAAATATGCAGTACAGTATATTTAAGAACTATCAACTTATTTTTAAAAATAGAAAGCATCCTTAAAAACTATGGAAGTTGAATAGCAAGAACAACCCAATTTATTATAGAGAACTTTTTCTCATTCATCTAAATAAGTCTCTATCATGAAATTTCTGATCACATCATTTCTATTATGATTTTAAATATTAACGCATAATGTTTTCTATTTCTATAAATGGAGATTTTATTGCAGTGGAGATGTTTTTAAAATGCTTTCTGTTGGCATGTTTTAAATAAACGCCTCCTTAAAGTTAGAAAACATTTACTAAATAGCCTAGCTAAAATTTTAACACCTAATAACTTTTTACTTTTTTCCTTGTGCATAAAGAAGGCGGTTGTCATTCCTTTCTTAAAGATATTTTTACACAGGTACTAGTGTTTGCTTTAATGACTCATCTCTCTTGTATTCAGGTTAAGTATAGGTAATCCTCCCATCTTTTTTTTTCTTCTTCTTCTGAGACAAGGTCTCGTTCTGTCACCCGTGCTGGAGTGCAATGGCATGATCACAGCTCACTGCATCCTCCCACCTCAGCCTGCTGAGCAGCTGGGACTACAGGCATGGATCACCATGCCTGGTTTGTTTGTTTATTGGTAGAGACAAGGTCTCACTACATTGGCCCAGACTGGGTCCCTCAACTCTTGAATGACAAATGTAAAGGGTATAGACATAAACCTGATAAGTTTAAGCTCCTACACATTTATACAACTTAAAATGATAAACAAAAACTAGCTCAACCAACCTAACTGACTCACATTAACAACATTTCACGATGGTCACTACATTGCTCATTGTAACTCAAACATGACTGTTCTAGGGCAGGTTTCTTTGGAAGGCAGCTGGTCCACCCCACATTGGTTAAATAAGGAGTCAATTTTCCCACCTTTCTTACTTTATTCAAACACCTGTGAAACTCTGTTTCATGTTTAAAATCTCAACTCTCAGAACTGTGTTCACAGATAGATCCTATCATTTATCCATATTCAGGGTTTCTTATCTTCTTCTTTGAACTGTTTTCTGACTTGCAGCATTCCCATCTATAAGAATCTGATCAATGATGAATTAATTGGAAGGTTATCTCCATGTATTCCACCCTGGATATCTATGCTGCAATGCCGTGTTTATCTTCTTACTCAAATCCCAACATTGATAATGCAGGTTAACTATGTATTATGATCATTTCCTGATACACATTTTGCCCGTGGCAGTTTTAAAATGTATCCATTATTTTTTTTGTCATCTCATCGCACTAAGAGGTGGTGTTGCTATATCCTTCTGATCTTTGAACCTGAACTGGCCTTGGTGGCTCAGTAGTAATCAACAGATGTAAAGCAACAGAAGTGACACTGTGTGCCTTCAAAAGCTGGATCATTAAAAATGACACTGCTTTTGCTTTTCCCACTTTGCACTCTGGCTTGGACCCTTGAGCCACCATAGAACCACCCTGATATTGATATGCTGTGAAGAAACTCAATCCACTGAAGAAACCACAGGTAGGGGCTCTATAGTTGAAAGGACCAGTTGCTAAATTAACTCACATTATACCTTTTGTCCCTCAAAGCTGCCTTACAGCTTATTTTGGAGTCACATCGCTGAGCCTTGGGTTTTTATGTCTTTAATCTGTTAATCAGTGTATTTTCTGAGATTTATCAGGAAATGTAGTTGACAGCACAGTTCCAATAATTATTGGAAGAATAAGGTCAGAAGTGCAAAAAGAAAAGAAAAGGAAAGAAAAAGAAAACAGTAAAGAAAAAGAAGAAACGTAAAGAAAGGAAATCTGGTATAAAACACTGGCCAAGGGTCTTTAACATTCCCAGAGGGAAACTTGGAGAGAAATTCAAACAAAAAAGCTTTTAAAAAGCTAACACTGTATTGTATACTTAGTTTAATGCTAAATATTTATCTTTATCTCGAAAGAATTAAAGACTGAAGGAACACTTTTTGTTTGATATTTTTTGACATGCATTATTAGTCATTCCTACTTCTATGTACTTAGCCACTCACCAAGGGAAGCCACTTGTGAGAAGTGTTATACTTGAACAGGTATAAATGGGCTGGTTTTTTAAAAAATGGAAAAAAATGGAAAGATAGCCATCCCACCTTCACATAACAGTCTAAAACTGGATAGTTAAAAAAGCATTATGCCATCATATAAGTTTTATTTCATACTTAATAAGAACAGAAGGTTGGAATGTGCAAATTATTGCTACCCTACAATTGTGAGATAAAATATTCTGAACCACATTTGACAGTTGGTCCAAGCTTTTTAAACTTCAAAAATTAGCATTATAGGCACACTGCCCTTCTTTGAGAGAGTCCAAAATTCCAAAAAGCAAGAATAACATACAAATACTTTTGAAGTTAGGTAGATGCTGGTCAGTTATAATTAAAAACATTTTGCCTTCATTTAATCACTTGTTTTATTTTTATATCATCCAAACATCCAAGCAAATCTTTAAGATATGTGATTGTTGCATTTATAAATTTTTGTTTGGTTCTAATCTAAAGGTGTTTGTAACAAATGTGTCTCCTAAAAGAATGGCTTTTTTTGTGGGGTGGATACTGTTCTCCAGTGGCACCAGAGACTTCAAGCACACTGCTGAGAGACCAGAGGTTGTCAGTTTAACAGAGTCCTATCACATAGTAAATCAATATATTAACCCACAGGCAACCCCTTAGCATACAGGTGTGCAGGCTAGAACTTTCCAGCTTCTCTGGGTGTGTTTGTATGTTTAAACATTAGTATAATATGCTGAATTCTCTTTTCAATGTTTCTGCTTACTGTGATCATGATATCAGCATCAAAATTTCTAGCACTTTGTTCTTAAGTGTACAAACAAGTAAAACAAGCCAGCAAATCAACTTTTGCTTTATGTTACTTATATCCTATACCAATACTGGGTTAAGTACTTTCAGTAAAGCTCAATCGATCATGAAAACCCCTGTTTTGCAGAAGAGGTTCACAGGGATCAAGTGATTTGGTCTTGATTATGTAACAATTATGTGAAGCAACAAAAAGAAGGATTTGAACCTACCTCTTCTGACTTCCATGTCAGATTAAACCATAAAATAATTTTAGCATTCAGTAATAGACACAGTTTAATCTGTTCCAAGCACCAAAAATGTAACATAAAATTTACGAAGAATGTTTTATCAATAACATGTTTTATTTAAACATGATACTCCCCTGGGTCCATGAACCCCAGCTTTATTTTTCTCTACAAAAATTCAGCAACTGAATTGTAGGCTGCATACTACAAGAGGTCAGTGATCTTAAGTAGCATACACCATGTCAGGTCCCAAAGCTCTAAAATTGCATACTTAAACATATATGTGTGTGTGTGTGTGTGTGTGTGTGTGTAATGTACATATTATTTGTGTATCTGTCACCCCATGTGAAAGAAACTCTGGAAATTAAAATAAAAAGGTTTTTTGCCCTAAGGGAGATGGAACACACTGTGCCAAACCCTTCCTTGGGACAAAGGAAAGGTGGGTGTGGCACCAATCACTGAAGGGGGCTGCACTGATGGCCATGTACAATCACAGAGAGGTATCATCTCATCCCATCTTCCCCTGTCCCACTGCTACAGATGCAGCAGTTCTTACCACTGGGGGCTGGCACATATGCACTTGAAAAAGTCTTTTTCCTGCTTTCCACAGTGGCTCTACCCCCACTCAAAGTGAGCCCACGCTGCTTGGGCTTGCATGAGGGACAGAGCTCAGCTCCTCCTTCCTACACAGAGCAGCAGTGTCCTGGCATCGGAAGACAGACAAGACACAGATTGTCTGCTCTGAACTGGAGGAGACTGCATTCAGCCCGTTTGATGGAAGCCACCAGAGGGCCAAATCTGTGGTCCACAGTAATACTGTGGCTGGAAACCATAGGACCAAGTTTATATGAACTGAAAGTGGTGAACTCTGCAACAAGGACCTAATAAGGAAGTGGATCATGTTCTAGCCTGCACAGGAGAGGAGCTCCTTCCCCTCCTCTTACCCGGAGACCTCAATACATCCCAACGGAATATCCTCCCATCACTCCCTGATCAAAGCAAGTGCTTCTACTTGTCATCAGCCTACCTGAGCATGAGCCAGCTCTTACTCTTAAGTGTCACTTGCTGGACTGAAGCCTGAACTGCACTATCAAATAAAAAAACCTGCTGCCAGAAGGGCTTAGTGCTAGTGTATGAGATAAGCTTTCTAAGACCTCTGCACCCTCTCAGCCCTAAGGAGATAGTGTGTTGGTTTATAAATCTAATTTCTATAACAAGCAGCACCTGAGAAAGCCACTGTACAGAAACTACCTACAACCAAGAAACCAATACAGAGCCTTGACTCCCTGAAAGCACCCAGAAATGAAGCCAAATAATCATACAAAACATAAAACACAGTCCAAAGGAAAAAATAATTAAAAATCAACAAGTCCCATTCAAATGATAGCAAATTCAAAAATAAGGAGCAACACATCACTCAGATGAGATGGAATCAGCACAAGAACTACAGAAATACAAAAACAAAATGTCTTGGCAATGCTGAAAGATCACTCTAGATCTCTAGCAAAGAATCCTAACCAAATTGAAAAATCTGAAAAAATAAAGAATTCAAATTACATCTTGCAAGAAAACTCAAGAGATCCAAGAGAAAGTTGAAATCCAACATAAAGAAACCTAAAAATGATTCAGGATATGAAAAATGAGAGCTTTAAAAAAAAAACAAACATATAACTTCTGGAATTTAAAAATTCACTGAAGCAATTTCGAAATACAGTTGAAAGCTTAACCATAGAGTAGGCAGAAGAAAGGAGAAGAAAGAATCTCAGAGCTTGAAAACTGGTCTCTTGAATTAACCCAGTCAGTCAGAAATAAAGACAGAAAGACTTTTTCAAAATGAACAAAGACTTTAAGAAATATGAGATTATGTAAAGTGACCAAAAGTTTAACTTGTTGGCATTCCTGAGACAGAAGAAAATTAAGTAACTTGGAAAACATATTTGAGGAAATAATTCAGGAAAATTTATCTAATCTTGCTAGAGATGTAGACATCCAGATATAAGAAATTCAGAAAACTCTTGTGAGATACCAGATGAGCATCACAAACGCATAGTCATCACACTATCCAAGGTGAATGCAAAAGAAAAAATCCTAAAGGCAACTAGAAAGAAAAGGGCTAAATTACCTATAAAGGAAACCTCATCACATTATCAGCAGATTTATCATCAGAATCGTTACAAGCCAGAAGAGATGCAGTGCCTATTTTCAGCCTTCTTAAAGGAAAAACAAAATGTCCATCAAGAATTTTATATCATCAAACTAAGCTTCATAAACAAAAGAGAAATAATGTCTTTCCAAGACAAACAAAGGCTAAGGGAATTTGTCACCACCAGACTGGCCCTACAAGAAATGCTCAAAGGAATTCTAAACATGGAAACAAAAGAATGATACTTGCTACCACAAAATCACATACAAGCACAAAATTTACAGATATTCTAAAGCAATTACACAACTGAGACTACAAAGCAACTAGTTAAAAACACCATGACAGAAACAAAACCTAACATATCAATATTAACCTTAAATATAAATGGCCTAAATGGTCCACTCAAAAGATCCAGCTTAGATTTGAAAAAACAAAACCCAAGCATCTGCTGCCTTCTAGAGACCCATCTCACACATAACACCCACAGACTCAAATAAACGGACAAAGAAAAATCCATCATGCAAATGGAGAACAAAAAAGGTTGCTATTTCTGTATCACATAAAACAGACATTAAACCAACAACGGTTAAAAAAATGACTAAGAAGGGCATTACATAATGATAAAGGGTTTAATTCAACAAGATTTAACTATTGTGAATATATGCGCACCCAACATCAGAGCACCCAGATTTTTAAAACAAATACTAAGAAAAGAGATAGATAGCTGTACAATAATAGTGGAGGACTTCAACACCCCGCTGACACCACTAGACAGGTCACCGAGGCAGAAAACTAACAAAGAAACTCTAGACTTAAATTTGACTCTTGACCAAATGGACCCTAAGAGACATCTACAGAACAGTCTACCCGACAACCATGGAATATATGTTTTTCTCATCTATGCCTGGAACAGTCTCTAAAATTGACCACATGCTTTCTCATAAAGCAAGTCTCAATAAATTCAAAAATAATAAAAATCACATCAAACATTTTCTTGGAACACAGTGGAATAAAATTAGAAATCAATACCAAGAAGTACTCTCAAAATGACACAAATACATGGAAACTGAACAACTTTCTCCTGAATGACTTTTGGGTAAATGGTGAAATTAAAGCAAACATTTTTTTAAAATGAAACAAAGAAAATAGAGACACAGTATACTAAAACCTCTGGGGTATAGCAAAAACAGTTTTAAAAGAAAAATTTACAGTGAGCACTGTCTACACTAAAAAGATAGAAATATCTCAAATTAACAACCTAACTTTGCACATAACAAAACCAGAACAAGAACCAAACCAAACCCAAAGTTAGCAGAAGAAAAGCAAGAACAAGTATCAGAACAGAACTAAATGAAATTGAGATTAAAAATATCATGCAAAGGGTCAACAAAGTGTATATTTTGTTATTTTAAAGAACAGACAAAATTGATAGACCACCAGCTAGATTAACCAAGAAAAACCAGGGAAGATTCAAATAAGTACAATCAGAAATCACAAAGGCAAAGTCACAGCTGATACCACAAAAATACAAAAGACCCTCAGAGACTACTATGAACTTCTCTGTGCGCACAAACTAGAAAACATAGAAGAAATGGATAGAATCCTGGAAACACATAACCTCTAAGTTCGAATGAGGAAGGAATTTAAATTCTGAACTCACCAATGGAATCAGCAATAAACTCTACCAATTAACCAAACCCAGGCCAAGATGAAATCACAGCCTAATTCCACCAGACATACAAAGAAGAGTTGGTATCAATCACACTGAAATTATTCCAGAAAAATCAAGGAGGGATTTCTAACTGATTCTATAAAACTAATATCATCCTGATAACCAAAATCCGCAAAGAACAAAAATCAAAACAATAAGCCAGTATCCCTTGTGAACATATAAACAAAAATCCTCAGAAAATAGTAGCAAACAGAATCCAGCAGCACATCAAAAAATAATTCATCACAATCAAATGGACTTTATTCCTGGATTGCAATGAGGGTTCAAAATTTGCAAGTCAATAAATGTAATTCACCAGATACACAGAATTATAAACAAAAACCATATGATCATCTCAATTGAAGCAGAAAAGGCATTATAAAAATTCAGTATCCCTTCATAATAAAAACCCTTAACAAACAAGGCATTGATGAACTTATCTCAAAATGATAAGAACCATATATGGCAACCCATAGCCAACATCATACTGAATACGCAAAAGTTTAAAGTGTTTCTTCCAAGACCTGGAACTACACAAGGATGTCCACTCTCACCATTCCTATTAGGGGGGCATAGTACTACAAGTCCTAACTAAAGCAATCAGGCAAGAGAAAGAAAAGCATTCAAATACAAAAAGAGGATGTCAAATTATATCTGTTCACTGATCACATGATCTTGTAGCTAGGAAACCCTAAAGACTCCTATTCCTGGTAAATTACTACAATAAAGTCTTAGGATGCAAAATTAATACACAAAATTCAGTTGCATTTCTATACACCAACAACACTGAAGCTGAGAACCAAATCAAGAACTCATTCTCATTTACAATTATCACACAACAACAAAAGACCTAGGAATACATTTAGCCAAGGAGGTGAAAGACTTCTACAAGGATAGCTACAGAAGACTGATGAAAGAAATAATGGATGACACACAATGGGAAAGCATCCAATGCTCATGGATGAGAAGAACAAAGATCATTAAAATGACTACACTCCCCAAAGCAATGTACAAACTTGACCCAATTCCTATCAAATTACCATTTTTCACAGACTTAAACTATTACAAAATCCATATGGAATCAAAAGACCCCAATTGGTCACACCAATTCTATGCAAAAAGAACAAAGCTAGAGGCATCACATCGCTTGACTTCAAACTACGCTGCAAAGCTGTAATAATCAAAACAGCATGTTACAAAGACAGAGTGTTAAATGGAACACACTAGAGAAACTGGAAATAAAGCCACATACCTACAACCAACCAATCTTCAACAAAGTCAACATAAATAAGCAATGGGGACAGGACATCCTCTTCAATAAACGATGCTGGGAAAACTGGCTAGCCATATGCTGAAGAATGAAACTGGAGCCCTGCCTCTCACCATATACAAAAACTAATTTAAGTTGAATTAAAGACTTAAACGTAAAACCTAACTCTGGAAAAATCCTAGAAGAAAACCTAGGAAAAACTATTCTGCACACTGGCCTAGGCAAGTAATTTATGACTAAGACCTCAAAAGCAAATGAAACGGAAACAAAGAAACAAATGGGACTTAATCAACAGAGAAAATAGATAATCTACAGAATGGGAGAAAATGTTTTCAAACTATGCATCCAACAGAGGACTAATAAGGAGCTATTAGTACTATTATTAGTCCTTTGTTGAATGCATAGAAACTATAGAAATTATGCAAAGAAACTTAAATACCAAGAACAAAACAATTATCATCCTTAAAAAATGGGCAAAGAATATGAACTCACAGTCCTCAAAAGAAATCCTACAAGCAACCAACAAACATGAAAAAAAAAGTTCAAGATCACAAACCCAATAAATGCAAATTAAAAACATGAGATACCATCTCACATTAATTAGGATGGCTAGTAAGTCAGAACAGATAGTGGCAAGGATGCAGAGAAAAGGGAACACTTACATACTGCTAGTGGGAATATAATTAGTAAAACCCCTAATGGGCAACAGTATGGAAATTTATCAAAGATCTAAAAATAGAACTACCATTCAACCCAGCAATCCCACTACTGGGTATCTATCCAAAGGAAAAAAATAATCATTTTATCATAAACTAACCTACAATGGCTTGTTTACTGTTGCACTATTCACACTAGCAAAGTCATGGAATCAACCTATATGTCCATCAGTGGTGGGATGGAAAAAGAAAATTTGGCATATATACACCATAGCATACTATGTAGCCATAAAAAAAGAATGAAATCATGTCCTTTGCAGCAACATGGATGCAGCTGGAAGCCATTATCCTAAGTGAAATAACACAAAAACATAAAATCAAATACCACATATTCCCACTTATAAGTGGAAGCTAAACAATGAGTATAGATGGACATAAAGATATCTCCTTAATATGTATTTAAATGATAGCAAATACTCAGGCTTACCTCTTGTAAATTTCTCTCTATGTGGGATCCCTAGCCAACCAAATATTGATAATAGAGTTAAGTGTTTTGAGTTTCACTTATACATAGTATTTTAAAGCAGGTGTTGAGTTTAGAAATAGGAATAAAGAATGCTTTTTCTTTAAGGGGTTTACTACATTATTTGGGTAGAAAGACATATGCATTAGGAAGGAAGTGAAAATGAAAAAAAGGTCAAAGGTCAAAGGTCAATGTGCAAGGATGATATTGTTGCTCTAATTATAAGAAAATACTGAAGCTTTTTTACATTATTAACTTTCCCATTGTTCAACATTCAGTGATACCATCAGGCAAAAAGTTCTATGAACTGTTTCATGTACGAATAATCACAATAACAACAATATTTAACATGAATTGACTGCTTCTATGTATGAGACACCCTTCTGAGCCTTGTATGTGCTTTAACTTAAGAAATTCTTACAAACTTAGGACTGGCTTTAAAGCCTAAAATATAATGACTAAATACTACCCCCAAACCATGACAGCGTCATTTTTCAGGCGTAAATATTTTTTTCTAGTGCTTTTTAATACTGATAAAACATAATTCTATTTTTAAACGGGATGTTCTTTAAATGTGTATCTCTTTATGTTCATGTTTCCTGAGCACATTCCACATTTTTCTCTTTTGTGGTGTCATCAAAGGTTTCTGCGACAGACCTGGTATTATGAACGGGCCCCACACACATAATCCTACATACTTGTGCACACGGCATGCCTCCCTATATATCTAGGTCATTCCCGTTACTAATGAAATTTTATGAACTATCATAAAATACACAAGATATGCACACCTTATAAGCTACTTTATGTAGCAATGACCTGAAGCGCCATGTGCATTCACAAAATCCAAGGAGTTCTAAAAATCATTTTCATCAGGTGGAAGGTAAGAGCTTGTTTACAAAATTAATTTGACAATAGTTCATATTTTCTCCAATATCAAGTATTCAATTAAGCAACCCGTAAACTTAAAATAGATGAATAAGTGCATTGAAAATCTTCTCAAAGAAATGCTTTAAGACAATGCCTTTTGTACTCAGTATTTTTAACTTACTAACTTTTATAATAGATTTGTTCATTATGAATTTATTTGGTGTTAATGTAGGTGTCAGTTTTTCTGGAGGGCAGTGATAACAAGCAATAACGAAATGGCAAAATATACTTTTGAAGACACAAGCAAATTATAGCTTCAATAAAAACAATGTATCCATTTAATAGCCAACTAAAAGTGGAGATAATAAATGCTACAAGGCACAGAAAGCCATTTAGTCATTTAGAAATAATCAAAGAGAGAGCATGCAGTCCTTGAGCATCTCTGTTCATTCCCAGAAGTCTCAGCTTAAAAGTGAAGTTGTGTTATAGCTCAACATGTTCTTTAGCAATTCCTATGCCTCCTTCTGTAGCATTCCTCCTTCATTTTCCACACAGGTGCCAATTACCTTTCAGCTCTGCTCTTTCTCCCAAAGCCTTGCATCACAAAAACAGCATAGTGAATATGTATTCCTCTTCCAAATAGAGTGGTTATTTTTATTTTATTTATTTATTTTGTTTGAGACAGAGTCTTGCTGTCACCCAGGCTAGAGTGCAGCGGTCCAGTCTCTGCCTCTGAGGTTCAAGCAATTCTCCTATCTCAGCCACCCGAGCAGCTGGGACTAAAGGCGTGCAACCACCACATCCAGCTAATTTTTGTATTTTTACTAGAGATGAGGTTCCACCATGTTGGCCAGGGTGGTCTCGATCTCTTGACCTCGTGATCCGCCCACCTCAGCCTCACAAAGTGCTGGGATTACAGGTACCCAGCCTAGAGTGCATTTTTAAGTTATAAAAACAAATCCACTGAGATTGTTCCAAACCTAAAATTTTAACTCTTCAGACAAGGACAAAAATTCTAAGAAAATTCTAAAAATTCTAAGATTAACATTTCAGGAAACAGCAGTTAGGTTCCTACCTCTGCACATATCACCTTCACTTTGTAGATTTAACCAGAATCTGACTCCCACCCTTGAAATATTAATTGCCTTGGAGTTTTCATTCCCCACACACAACAAGAAAACAGCTACTTCCAAAGAGTTCTTCCTCCCCCACACCAAGTTCAATGCTTGTTACTTTTAGACTCATATTACTCATATAACGTATTTTATCCTCCCTTGAACTATCATCCATTCATTGAAAACTAATGTCTTTCTCTTTAGCTAATTTCCAGCATCATCATCAGTGACTTCCATATACAAATTAATGACCGATATATATTTCTTACTTCATAGTCCTGTTACTTCACTGCCTATTATTTTCAACTGTACTCCACTCAGTCACTTACTCACATAGTCACCCACTAGTTATAGCTTTCAAGTGAACACTACCTCTGAAATCTAGACCTGGACCTTTGAGACCACAATTTATGTTTTTCCCCATATTTATTTATTTATTTATTTATTTATTTATTGTTTTGAGACAGAGTCTCGCTCTGTCATCCAGGCTAGAGTGCAGTGCTGGGGTCTTGGCTCACTGCAAACCTCCGCCTCCCAAGTAGCTGAGATTACAGGCGCCCACCAACACATCCGCTTTTTTTTTTTTTTCTTTTTTTTTTTTTAGTAGAGACAGGTTTTCACCATGTTGGCCAGGCTGGTTTTAAACTCCTGACCTCAAGTGATCCGCCTGCCTCAGCCTCCCAAAGTGCTAGGATTACAGGCGTGAGCTACCAGGATTCTTAATCAGTTACTCCCATTTTGTGGTATTTTATTTACCCAGCAACCTCTCTTAATCTACCTACTTCCTCTACCTTGAGCAGCCTTTGTGTATCTTTACCTCTTTCCCTATACAACAGATTTCACACCCATCTCTTTAAGCTCTCTCTGATCAACTTCCTCTACTTCTGTGCCCCACTGGGCCTTTCGCATTCCATTTCACAGAGGCCAATGCTGCTGAAATCCAGCTGCCTGCTTTCTCTCTGTCTACTTCAGCAATCTAAGAGCAAATGGAGAAAATTTACTACCAGATAGACTTGTGCCTCTAAGTTTACAGCCACTGACCTCACCAAAGGAACGCTTCCCAGCAACTCTTATTTCCTATTTAGAATCTTTTTTAAAGTTCCAATCTTCATCACCCTCTCTTCAGTCTCAAATTTTACCTTATTATGCTGCAAAATAGCCAAAGTATCATAGAATAAATTCTACAAGTTCTTGGAACAAATATACAAACCCATCGGTATCTGCATTTATCCCTTCCTGTCTCCCCACTGTTAGAAGAGAAGAGCTCACCCTTTCATTTCCAAGCCTTTCATTTTGTGCTTGTGATCTTATTTCCACCAATTTCCCCTACACACAATCAATCACTCTTTAAAGGGTTATTTTTCAACTACTCCTTCTCCTCTCTACTGGCTATTTATCATTAGCATTTAAATATACTCAATTCTTCCTCCAACTCAAAACAAAACAAAAGCAACCACACACTCCCCATCTCTCTCCTCCTTTCATAATCAAAGTCCCTAATGGGTTTTCTTAGGCTTTCTGTTTTTAATTCCTCACTGGTGATGACTTTCTCTGAAATTCCCTAGTTCTATAATGGAAACAGCTTGCACCGATTCAAGAAAGCCAAGTGTGTGAATCTCTTCCCAACTGCACTATCATGTAACAGTGGCAGCTCAAAAAATAAGTCATGATAGGAATGTTTATCTCATGCAAACTAGCAAATGTTACACATCTACGAACCAGCTTCGTTAACCAGCACGCTGCTCTTTTATCTTCTTCCACCCATCCTGTAAATGTCATTTCACAGCCTTCTAGATGTTGATACACACAGGCTAACTTCATTTTCTGAAATTCTAACATCATCTATGTACTAAGAATTCTCACATCTATACCACAAGCCTAAAACTCACTCCCTACAGGTCTAAACTCAAGTTTCCAATGTTTCCCTCCATTTAAATATCTCCAGCACATGTCAAATTTTACATTTCCAAAACTGAACTTTTTCTTTCACAAAATTGTTTGCGCCATGTTTCAATAAGTGACACACTGAGTTGCTCAAGCAAGAAACCTTTGTATTATACTTGACTCTCTTATCTTCCTTCACTTGCCAGCCTAGTCCACATTTCTCAAATCCACAAACTTTTTATCCTTACCATTGCTGTCCTACAACCTTAAGGTAAAATATAAATTATGTCAGCAGCCTTCTAACTTGTGTCTTTGCCTCCAGTACTCTTCCAGGTCAATTCATTATCCACAATACAGCAAGGCTAGTATTTTAAAATCAAATTATGTAACTCTCATATTTAAAATGTTGCTAATTCAAAACCCTTTTGTAGTTCATAAAGCATCTTTTAGTCTAGCTCCTGATTATTTTCCCAGGGTCCTCACTCTTTTCTAGCTCTACTTTATGCTACAGCTATTTCAATGCTTTCTGTTCTCAATTTTGAGACGCTTCTGCTTTCTGTGGGGTCTTTACTCGTATCACTACTGTCCACCTCTCAAAGCCCTCTAGTTCCTCTTGTGTCATTAGTCATTGCCCCTGATTTTTAATTCACTCATTATTATATTATTAAAATTGGGTCTCGCTATGTTGCCCAGGCTGGACTCAAACTCCTGGACTCAACTGTTCCTCCTGCCTCAGCCTCCCAAAGCACTAGGATTACAGGCATCAGCCACCACACCAGCCTATTTTTGCTTTCCAAAAAGGAAATCCCTTCAAAAAGGTAAAATTTTGAATTCCTTTCAAAATTATGACTGTGGATTTCTTTCAGATTTTTTATCAGATTTGTATTGTTCCTATGACAAATTTCCACAAACGTAGTTCCTTAAAACAACACAAATTCGTTACCTTAAGAGTTTTGTAGGTCAGTAGCCTGACCAGGTCTCACTGGCCTAAAGTCAAAGTGTCTACAGTACTGTGTTTGTTTCTATACTTTCTAAGACAGAACCCATTTCTTGGCCTTTTATAGATGCTAGAAACCACCCACATTCACAAGCACAAAATGAAAGGCTTGGAAACGAAAAGGGTAAGCTCTTCTAACAGTGGGGAGACAGGGAGGGATAAATGCAGATGCTGATGGGTTTGTATATTTGTTGCAAGAATTTATATGAATTTATTCTATGATTCTAATGTGTTTCCCTTCCTCCATCTTCAAAGCTAGCACAAACTGATAGCATCCTTCTCACGTTATATCACGTGACCTTGCTTCAGCCATCACATCTCCTTCTCAAGACTCTGACTTTTATGCATCTTTCTTTCACTTTCAAGGAGTTTGAGATTACACTGAATCACCTGAATAATCCAGGATAATCTCTCATTTTAAGCCCTTTCCTTAAATTATCTATAAGATAACATATTTACATGTTCTCAGGATTACACTGTGAACACTTTCAGAGCCATTACCATGCCTACTATAGATCCTCTTCTCTTACCAAAGTTCTGGGTGTTCAGTGTACATTCATGAATATTCAATGATGTGTTTTCCCACATCACTCAAGATAAAACCCTGTAAATGGCTCTACATGTTTTTTAAGTACCTACGGATATTAGCAGAGACTCAAAGTATCACAATTCATCATTTTAAAGAGAAATATTTATTAAGCAAACTTCCGTTTATGGCTTTATCTTTTATACTACGATATATGGGCCCAAGTATTCTTGAGTAACCTTACATTCTGTATTTCAAATATTCTATGACATGATACTAACTGTACTTACTATTTGAAATTATGATCAATGAAAATTTGGGCCAAAAAATTTTAACTCCCAAATGTAAATATATTAATTAGGATGTTGGAATTTTTTTTTCAAGGGCACAGTAGACCCACCTTCCCTAGCAAACCTTAAATGACATGAAGAAATTGAATATCATTATGAAAACAAAGCACTTTTGTATTACACTCCATTAGTTACCAGTATATTATAATGTAAAGACCAAAAATATATTTTCTTTTGGATGTAATACAAAAATATATCAAGGTCCTCAATAAAAGTTAGCTCAATCTGAAAACATGCTAAGTACATAAAGTTCTGAATTTACAGGAAAATGTGATGCAAATAAATAGCATTTTTGCTGCTGCTAATGTTTCATGATACAAATATATTTAACTTAGAAATGAAGTTATCAAGAGACATCAAGAGATTCTTGATATCTCTTGAAACCCAAGAGATACCAACACTGGCATTCTTGTATCTACCCATTGTATTTCACTGTCTGAAAATGATACAGGCTGTCATACTTATAACTAGATTCAAACTTGAGTCATCATTGGGACAATTTCTATCACTAGAAAAATAAAATACATAAACATTTAGAGACAAAATTTATCATTGATAAGGGAATATGCAAAGAAAACAGTTCCCCTCTTCATGGTTTCATAACCCATGATCTTCTTAAAAGGATTTTGCAAACAACTGCAATGTGTGAGGTTTTGTATAATCCATAGAGGGCCTGAGCAGGATGGCTGCTGGAAAAAGTTCTTCTGCCCTCAAAATATGTTGTCCTTTGGTCAGCTGACCAATGCCTTCCACTTTAACTAGTCATTTATTTTTTGAAATATAGAATTTCTAAATGCCTTCATTATCAAAATGGAGTAACACAAGAACCAGTCTTGCCTTTATTTTTTTTTTTTTTCCTGTTAATACTCAGCTCTCTAGGAAGGCGTGCAAGGGACAAAGAGATTTTTTAAGAATGAAAAGTTGGGAAGGGCAGTGGAGTAAAGGGAGAGCTGGGCAATGAGGCTACCAAATGAGATTGTGGATACTTCAAGGGCACAGAAATTTCAGAAAGGAAAGTCAAGAGAGTTTGCCTACTTTGCAGTTTTACCTATAGCTGGCCATGCCAGAGACCATTGTATTTGCCTTACTTTTTTAACACAGGGTATTAAAAACAGAACCTGGCTTGGACAGATCTCTTTAGATCAGGTTACTCAGTACAGGTAGAGCAGCCACAGCCATAGTAAGCCAGAATGATGTCCACAGGGTGGAGTCACATCAGGGCTGGCCCATCTGTGCTTGCCTGGATTGGCCAGAGACGTGAAGATATTTCCTCTGATCATCTTTTAAAATTAACACATTTTAATCTGCTTACTGTGACTCAAGAATGAAGCTACTGATCTTATAATTCAAGTATTTAAATGGTACTTTCTTTCTAGACAACATTAAAAAATTAAGACTGCATTTTAGTGATTTTTCAAAATAAAAATCCAAATGTTCATGCGTAAGATTCTTATGTTGGTGTTGTCTTCTATATTTATTAGGAACTCCTAAATTTGATTAAAAAGCAGTTATAGGCAGCTATATTTTATATTAATAGAAATGCATATTAAAATGCTCTAGTGACTTCAATGTGTATGGAATTCTAAAAATGCTTTTATGTTTTCTTCTAGAAGGAAGTACTTCAACAGTTACTCTTGAATGTCACTAAAATGTTTTTAAAGTTTATTTCAACACTCTTCAGTCTCAAAAAACAGACTTTTAAAACAGCTTGGAAAAAATATAGTTTGGAAAAAGTTGCTTGATACTGAAATGAAGAACAGTAGCTGTGAAATATTTACACACTTGATGCATGCTTTTTTTTTTTTCCAAATTGCCTCAAGGCAGCCATGGTGCTTCAAACAAATACAGTCTGGAGGTAATCTGAGTGGGGTGACTGAGTTATTGTCCTTGTTAAGAAAAGTGAATAAATTTACATCACTGTAAATTATTCAGCTTTATTCCAGTGACTATCTCTCATATTCCCTTATCAATGATAAATTTTATTTCTAAGTGTTTGTGTTGCCTATATATTTTTCTTTTCCAGTGACAGAAATTGTCCCAATGAGAACTCAAGTTTGTATTTAGCTGTAACTATGACAGCCTACATCAGCTACCGACAGTAAAATACTACAGGTAGATATAAGAATGCCAGTGTTGATATCTCTTAGGAAGGCCTTTTTCTTAAGTTAAATATATTTGTATTATGAAATTTTACAAATAACAAAAATGCTATACAATGGACATCCATATGCACATGTTCAAAAGGTTACTAAATCTCATGCATTGCTGTAATTATTTCATACTTTTAAGTTATATAATGGAGGGAGACAGTAGAATAGTGATTAGCAAGGCTGGCAAGGATAGGATGGCTCGATGGAGAGAGGTTGGTCAATAAGCACAAAAATACAGTTAGGAGCAATAAATTACAGTGTTCGATAGCATAGTCGGATGAATATAGTTAATACTTTTTTCTGCTTTTTGTCTTTAAAGGTGCAAATTTTAGGATAAATGACCTAAATAAAGGCATCACCTCTGCACTTAAACTGGACTGCATAATATTCATTTAAATAGTCACACAGCTGAGAATTCTGTAGTATCATCAAGAAGATGTGTTTCAAGATTCAGGAAATGATAAAGTATAAATGCAAATCTAAAGTTGTAAGAAAACATTATGGACTATAAAAATGTGCAATGTTAACATTTTCAATTCATTAGACAATCTGTAAAATGGCAATATTAAATTTTGGTAAATTTAGTATTTAACAAAATTGTTTTATAGAACTAAGAAAGCGCCCCATTTTTTGACTCCTTTTGATGAGAATAGCTTGAGGGCTTTTTTTACTGAATCTTGCAGTTTCTAGTTTGTGATTTTTCCTCATGTTATAAAACACTAACGATTTTTACAAGCACTATTTCAAAAACTATGAAGTTCTCTATTATTTAAAAAGTTTAAGTGTCTGAATTTCCAATTACATAGCTATCTCAGTTATTACATGAGATGTTTCTAAGTAAAATCATGATGGAAACAAGTAGAGAATTAACCATATGATTCCACCATGGCCTGATGGCAACATCTGATACGAAGTGTTGAGAGCAAAATATTTCAATAGAGAGCATTCTTTAAGTCTCCCCAAACAGAATTATATCCCCTGGTTTCTAAAATAATCTTTGGAATTAATGAGGTCCAAGTGTGTACATATCTCCCAGAAACTGGAAGGGATGCTTCATGGCAAAATTTCAAATAAAGAAATATTTATTTTGCATCTTTCTCCCTTCATGAAGTGTGCAGACCAACTGGAAACATAAGAATAATACCTGAAATATCAAGATATAGTGGGATATAATATGAAGTTGCAAAATTGGAGTTAGAGGGAAGACAGAGCAAGATGGCCAGATAGAAGCCTCCACCTGCAGGAAAACCAAATGGAACTTCTATCCACACACACATCAAAAAATGTTAATAAAAACCAAAAATCAGGTGCCTAGTTTTATGATTCATATCACTAAAAGAGGCATTGAAGAGGGTAAGAAATATAGTCTTGAATGGATGATGCCACCCATCCCCAACACCATGAAGGCAGCAACCGCGTGCCATGGAGAAAGAATCTGTGCAACTGGGGGAGAGAGAGAACAGTGATTATCAGAATTTTCATTGGAACTCAGTGCCACCCTGTCATAGCAGAAAGTAACACCAGCAGTACTCAGCTGATGCCCATGGAGGGAGCATTTAGACCAGCACTACTCAGTGGCAAATTGGGCATCCCAATAGTTGGAACCTGAGTTCTGTTAAATCTTATAAGCTAAAGGGCTCTGGGGTTCTAAATAAACTTGAAAGGCAGTCTAGGCCTGCAATTTCTGGGTTATGTCCTGGTGTTTTGATGAGCTTGGAGCCAGTGGAGTTGGAGGCACATGACCCAGTGGGAAACCAGCTGGGTCAGCCAAGGGAGCATGTGCCTCCCTTCTCCCTGCCCTAGGCAGCACAGCCTGTAGCATCCGGAGAGACCCCTTCCTTCTGCTGAGGAGAGGAGACGGAAAAGTGAAGAGAATTTTGTCTTGCAACTTGGGTACCAGCTTAGCCACAGTAGAAAATGGCACCAGGCAGAGTCCTGAGGTCCCCAGTTCAGGCCTTTGCTCTTGATGACATTTCTAGACACACCCTGTGTCAGAAGGGAATGCTTGAGGGGAAAGATCCAGCCCTGAAAGGATTCATCACCTGCTGAATAAAGAGCCCATGGGCCCTGAATAATCAGTAGCGGTACCCAGGCAGTGCTCACAATGGGCTTTGGATGAGACTCAGTGATGTGCAGGCTCCAGACGAAACTCAGCACATTCCCAGCTGTGGTAGCTATGGGGAGGGACTCTTTCTGTTTGAGTAAAGAAGAGGGAACAGTAAAGGGACTTTGCCTTTTGCAGTTTTAGTCCTAGCTTGGCCACAGTGCAGTAGGGCACCACATAGGCCCTTGGGGTCCTGATTCCAGGCCTTGGCTCTTGGACAGCATTCCTGGACCTGCCCTGGGCAATAAGGGAGCTTGCTGCACTAAAGGGTAAGTACTAAGTCTGGCAGCATTCACCATAAGATGACTGAAGACCCCTTGGGCCTTGAGTGACCATAGGCAGTAGCCAGGCTGTACTTGCCATGAGCCTGGTGTAGTGGTGTCCATGGAGAAAGACTCCTCTGCTTATAGAAAGGAGATGGGAGAGCTGCAAGGACTTTGTCTTATGGCTTAGGTGCCAGCTCAACTACAGTGAATAGAGCACCAGGTAGATCCCTAAGGTTTCTTACTCCAAGTCCTGGCTCCCAGACTGTACCTCTGAACCTACCTGAGACTGGGGGAAGCTCACCACCCTGAAGGATACAAGGGAAGGATACAAGCCTAGCTAGATTCACTCCCTGCTGATTGTAGAGCCCTAGGGCCATGAGTGATAATAGGCAGTATCCAGTCAGTGATTACTGTAGTCCTTGGGTGGGACCCATAGCTGTGATGGCCTCAGGTCTGGTCCAGCATAGTCCCAGTGGTAGTGGCCACAGGTGTGCTTGTGTCACCCCTCCCTCAGTTCCAGAAAGCTCAGCACAGAAAGATACTCCATTTGTTTGGGGGAAAGGAAAGGAAAGAGTCTCTGTCTGGTAATCTAGAGAATTCTTCCAGATCTCATCCAAGAATACCAAGGTGGCACCTCCCTAAGTCTGCAAGAGTCACAGGGTTACTGGGCTTTGGAAGTTCCCTAATGTAGATATGGCTGCACTAACAAAAAAACAGGTTACGCTACCCATGTCCCTTCAAATACCTGGAAAGCTCTGGAAAATCTTCCCAAGAAGAATGGGTACAAATAAGCCCAGATTATGAAGACTATAATAAATACCTTATTCTTCAATGCCCAGACACAACATATCTCCACAATCATCAAGCCCATCCAGGAGAATATGACCTCACCAAATGAACTAAAGCACCAAGGACCAATCATAGAGATACAGAGATATGTGACCTTTCAGATAGATAATTCAAATAGCTGTCTTGAAGACACTCGGTGAAATTCAAGATAAAACAGAGGGAGTTGGAATCCTATCATATAAGTTTAACAAGAAGATTGAAATAATTTAAAAGAATCGAATAAATTATTGAGTTGAAAATACAATTGACACACTGAAGGATACACCAGTCTCTTAATAGCATAACTGATCAAGCAGAAGAATTAGTGAGTTTCAACATAAGCTATTTTAAAGTACACAGTGAAAAGAGACAAAATAAAAATAAAAATAATGAAACACATCTACAAGAGCTAGAAAATAGCCGTAAATGGACAAATTCAAGAATAATTAGCCTAAAAGAAGAAGTAGATAAAGACATAGGTGTAGAAAGTTCATTCAAAAGAATTATAACAGAAAACTTACCAAACCTAGAGAACGATATCAATATTCAAATACAAGAAGGTTATAGAACACTTAGCCAATTTACCCTAAGAGTAAGACTACTTTAAAACATTTAATAATAAAACTTTCAAAGGTCAAGGATAAAGAAAAGATCCTAAAAGCAGCAAGAGAAAAGAAACAAATAACATACAGCATAGCTCCAATGCCTGGCAGTAGACTTTACAGTGGAAGTCTTACAGGCCAGGAGAGTGTGTCATGACATTAAAGTGGTGAAGGAAAAAATAATTTATACTATCCTAATATATTCAGTGAAAATATCCTTCAAACATGAAGGAGAAATAAAGACTTTCCTAGACAAAAGCCAAGGAATTTCATCAACAATATACATGTCTTAAAAGAAATGATGAAGGGAGTTCTTCAATCTGAAACAAAAAAACATTAATGAGCAATAAGAAATCTGCAGGTACAAACCTCACTGGTAATAGTAAATACACTGAAAAGCACAGGATACTATAACACTGTGATTGTGGTATGTAAATGGCTCATATCTTGAGTAGAAAGACTAAAAGATGAACATACTAGAAATAACTACAACTTTTCAAGGCATAATCAGTTAAAAAAAAGGTATTAATAAACAACAGAAAGTTAAACACGGTAACAAAGTTAAAGGGTAGAGGTTTTATTAGTTTTCTCTTTGTTGTTTATGTAATCAGTGTTAAGTTGTCATCAGTTTAAAATAATGAGTTAAATTATTTACAAGCCTCACAGTAACCTCAAATCAAAACACAAGCACAACAAATACACAACGTACAAAAAGCAGTAAATTAAAATACACCACCAGGAAAAAATACCCTTCACAGGAAAGAAGAAAAAAAAGGACAAAAAAAGAAAAAAAAAAACAAGAACCAGTAAACAAAATGGGAAAAGTCCTTATTAATAACATTGAATGTAAATGGACTAAATTCTCCAATCAAAAGATGTAGAGGGGTTGAATAAGGAAAAACAAAAGCCAATGATCTATAAAAAATATGTGTCACCTATAAATACACACCAACTGAAAATTAAACAATGAAAAGATATTACATGCAAATGGAAACACAAAAAAAGAAGTGGTAGCTATACTTATAGAACTACATTCAGGACAAAAACTATAAACAGACACAAAGAAGGCCATTATATGCTGATAAAGGGGTCAGTTCAGCCAGAAGATTTAACAATTATAAACATATATGCTCCTAACAGTGGAGCACCCATATACACAAAACAAGTATTTTGAGAGCTAGAGAGACAGACTCCAATCCCTTAACAGCAGGTGACTCCAACATCCTAATTTCAGAATTGGACAGATCATGAAGACAGAAAATCAACAAAGTAACATTGGACTGAATCTGCACTATAGGCCAAAATGGACCTCATTGATATTTACAGAACATTTCACCCAATGGCTGCAGACTACATATTCTTGTCCAGACCACATGGATCATTCTCAAGGATGGACTATATGTTAGGCCACAAAACAAGTCTTTAAAAAATTCAAAATTATTGAAATTATATCAAATGCCTTCTCTAACCACAATGGAATAAAACTATAAATAACAAGAATTTTGGAAACTAAAACACATGGAAATTCAGTAATATGCTCCTGAACAACCACTGGGTCAATGAAGAAATTAAGAAGGAATGTTAAAAATTTATTGAAACAAATGCTAATGGAAACACAACTTACTAAAACTTGTGGAATACAATGAAAGTAGTACTATGAGGAAAGCTTACAGCTATAAGCATCTACACCAAGAAAATAGAAAAACCTCAAATAACCTACCAATGAATTTTTAAGAACTAGAAAAACAAGAGCAAATAAAATCCCAAATTAGCAGAAGAAAGGAAACAAAAGATCAGAGCAGAAATAGATGAAACTGAAATAAAGAAATAAGATCAATGAAACTAAAAGTATGTTTTTCAGAAAGATAAATATAATCAACAAACATTTAGCCAGACCAAAAACAGAGAGAAGATACAAATGAATAAAATCAGAGATGAAAAAGGAGACATTACAACTCATACTGCAGAAATTCAAAGGATCATTAGAGGCTATCATGAGAAACTATATGCCAATAAAGTGGAAAATCCAGGAGAAATCCATAAATTCCTAGAAACGCATAACATACCAAGATTGAATCATGAAGAAATCTAAAGCCTGAATAGAACAATAACAAGTAATGTCATTGAAGACTTATTGAAAAGTCTTCCAGCAAATGAAAGTCCAGGATCTGATGGCTTTTATGCTAAATTTTACAAAACATTTAAAGAAGAACTAATATCATTTCTATTCAAAGTATTTTGAAATATGGAGGAGGGGGGAATACTTCCAGATTTATCCTATGGACCAATATTACCCTGATACCAAAACAAGGCAAAGACATATCAAAATAAACAGATAAATAAGAAAACTACACATCGATATCCCTGATGAAAACTGATGCAAAACTTCTTAAAATATTAGCAAAACAAATCTCAACAACACATTGAAAACATCATTCATCATGGCCAAGTGAGATTTATGCCAGGAATGCAAGGATGGTTCAACAGACACAATCAGTGTGATACATCTTATCAACACAATGAAGGACAAAAAACATATGATCATTTCAATTGATGTTGAAGAAGCATTTGAAAAAAATTCACACTTTTTGTGCTTAAAAACCCTAAAGACTTGGGTATATAAAAAACATACCACATCACAATAAAAGCCATATATAACAGACCCACAGCTAATATCATACTGAATGGGAAAGAAACTGAAAGTCTTTCCTCTAAGGTCTGGAACATGAAAGGATGTCCACTTTCACCACTGTTATTCAACATTGTACCTGAAACCCTAGCTAAAGCAATCAGACAAGAGGAAGACATAAAGGGCATCTAAGTTAGAAAGGAAGAAGTCAAATTATCCTTGTTTCCAAATGAAATAATTTTATATTTAGAAAAACTTAAGACACTACCAAAAAGGCTCTTAGAACTTATAAACAAATTCAGAGAAGTTGAGGATATAAAATCAACATACAAAATCAGTAACACTTCCTTATGCCAATAGCAAACCATTTGAAAAAGAAATCAAGAAAGCAATCGCATTTATAATAGCTACAAATAAAATACCTATGAATTAGCCAAAGACAAGATCCTCACAACAAAAACTATAAAATACTGATGCAGTAAGTTGAAGAGGACACAAAAAATGGGCAGATATTCTATATTCATGGATTTTAAGAATCAATATTGCTCAAATGTCCCTGTTACCTAAAGCAAAGTACAGATTAAATGCAATCTCTATCACCATACCAATGACAGTCTTCACAGGAGGAAAAAAATCTTAAAATTTATATGGCACCACAAAAGACCCAGAATAGCCAAAATCATCCTGAGCAAAAATAACAAAACTGGAAGAATCACATTACCTGATCTCACATTGCACTACAGAGCTATAGTAACCAAAACAGCATGGCATTGAAATAAAAACAAACCCATAGACCAATGGAATAGAGACTCCAGAAACAAACCCATACATTTACAGTGAACTCATTTCTGACAAGGTTTGCCAAGAACATACACTGGGGAAAGGACAGTCTCTACAATAAATGGTGCTGGGAAAACTGGATATCCATATGCAGAAGAAAGAAACTAGACCCCTATCTCTCACCATATACAAAAGTCAAATCAAAAGGTATCAGACTTAAATCTAAGACTTCAAACTACAAAATACTAAAAGAAAACATTAAGAAAACTCTCTAGGATACCAGATTGGGTGAAGATTTCTTGAGTAGTACCGTATAAGCACATCTAACCAAATCAAAAATGAACAAATGGAATCACATCAAGTTACAAAGCTTCTGAACAGCAAAGGAAACAATAGACAAAGTGAACAGGCAACCCACAGAATGGGAGAAAATATTTGCAAACTACCAGTCTGACAAGAAAACCAGGATATATAAGGAGCTCAAACACTATAGGAAAATATCTAATAAGCCAATTTAAAATGGGCAAAAATCTGAATAGACGTTTCTTTAAAGACATGCAAATAGCAAACAGAAGTATTAAAATATCCTCAATATCATTGATAATCAGAGAAATGCTAACTGAAAATATAATGAGATATCATTTCACCCCAGTTATAATGGCTTTTACTCAAAAGACAAGCAATGCTGGTGAGGATGTGGAGAAAAGTGAACCCCGTACACTGTTGGCAGATACGTAAAATTTTAACGCAAAATTTAATGAAAAAAAAGTGAGCACGAAGTGAATGACAAGGAACAAAACAAAACAATGAATGAAGGAGTAAATGAATTAACAAGTGAAGCAATTTTAGAAAAGCATGTTAACATAACAGACTAGCAAGCCATAGTTCCCTCAGGCCTTATTCAGTAATAGGAAACCCACTTTACAGGGAGCCGACACACACACACACACACACACACACACATAAATATATATGCAGTCTGTATGCACAGTTACAAAACCCACCTAGACCAGGTTACCCATAACTAAGAAGACCATATATTCCGGTTTGCCTGGGACAGTTCTGGTTTACGCCTGTTGATCTACTTCAGTTACTAACAGCATCCCCTTTCTCAATAGTCCCAGTTTACACAATAAAACATATGATTTTTCTACCCCAAACCAACATGGTTTATGAAAGAGATGATGGTAAATGCCCACATTAGCCTATAAGACAGCCCTAATAATGCTAACAAACAATGACAAAGGAAAAAATAAAAGGGTAAATGAGATCCTGCAGACAGGGTCACATTCCATGAACGGTATCTTGTTAAATAAAGGCAAGTTTTAAGCTCACGTTGTGCACCAAGTATTAATTTGTTCTCAGCCAAAGACAAAATTCCAAACACTAACAGCAGGGGAAGAGGTGAGGCTCGTAAGAACTAACGGGACCTGCAGAAGCAGCTCAGACCCCAGAAAATTCAAGTCTGTCAAGCCTCTCCAAAGATGCTGGGAAGACTTAGGCCCATAGGCAGGCAAGCAACAAAAATTATGGCCTACCAGTATGCCTGGGGTGCAACCCACAGGCTGCAGTGTACAACTGGCAAATCTGCCCACAGTAGAGTCCCAGACTGGCCCCTGAACCAGGATTTCTAGTGTAGCCAGTGAACCCTGCTGGGTCATCAGACCTCATCTTCAGACATACAATAGCTGAGAGGCTTTATTAAAGGGCATACTTTGACCCAACTGAATACACTTTCAGACATAAAATTGCCCTAGAGATGAGCCACTTGCAGCCTACATTTGCCTTAGATATGCCAGTTTACCTTTGTAGATACCCACATCGAAGCATCAGTTTTCAGATGCAACCAGAGTTAGACTTTTGTGAAGCTAATGAAGCTTTATTTTCAGAGCCATTTCCAAGGCCCTCTACCTAGTTTTATATTCGTATTTTTATTAAAACATCTAATTAGTTGAAGCTTCCATCCACAAAATCTGGATCCACCCTGGTCATGAGATAAACACTTGGAGAATTGTCACTAGAATCTGCCCTACTCCTGGCATGTGGAGGACCTCACATGCAAAGGCTGCCTTTCCCTGGTGGTGCCTCAGTGGACACAAGCAGCTCACCCAGCTGTCTCTCCCTGAGCAGAACATCATCTCAGGGAGGTAGAAGGAAGCCAGGACCTGGTGCTGGAAATGAATAAAGCAAGCTAAGAAGAAAGGAGGAAGTGGTAATGGGAAGGAGAGAGACATGAAAAGCAAACTAGCAATAAATTAGCACAGCTTCCTAATGCTGTTAGCCACGCAGTATGCTAGACTGCGAGCCCCTTGAGGGGAGCACTGTGCATTCCTCTGGGTAGTTCCAGTGCCCAGCATAGTGCTTCATCAACATTAAAGGATACCCTTCCTTTCATCTAGTCATTTTTCATCTCCCGTTTTACCAGGTAATACTCTCAATGTTCACCTTCTCAGAGGCTTGTAAACCAACAGAAGCATAGAAGAATCAATGCTGCTAGTGCCTCCTTAAATGTTCCCCTTTAGAGTGCAGCTGAAGGGGAAAAGCTCCTTTGCTGCCTATTTTTTCTTAAATCGTCCGTGTATATCAGACACCTTCATTCCTTCACCCTGTGTCCCAGCCAGGAAATCAGCAGCAACGACTTTGCAGTAACAACCTTTTCCCCACTGAGCACTCTTTCCATTTGGAATATGCAGGGTTGGCTTGGGAGTCTTTTTTTTCTTCTTTCCTATTCTCCGTCACCCAGGCTAGAGTACAGTGGCACGGTCTCAGCTAACTATAACCTCCACCTCCCAGGTTCAAATGATTCTTGTGCCTCAGTCTCCTGAGGAGCTGGGATTATAGGCATGTACCACCATACCCAGTTAATTTTTGTGTTTCTAGTAGAGAGGGGGTTTGGCCATGTTGACAAGGCTGGTCTAGAACCCCTGGCCTCAAGCGATCCGCCTGCCTTAGCCTTCCAAAGTGCCGGGATTACAGGCGTGAGCCACCATGTCCAGCCTGCTTGGAATCCTGTCTTAACTGGAGTCAAACACTTTAACACAGACAAATGGAACTGGTCCCTTTTCACAGGTAGCATCTCTGGGGCACAGACTGCTTCAGGCCGCTATTCCGTTTACATTCATAGTAACAACAGTGGACATGGGTTTGTTCAGGTTCTACTTCCATCAGTAAAGAAATGTAAAATGCACACGCCTGTGGTCCCAGCTACTTAAGGGAGGATTCTTTGAGCCCAGGAAGTGGAGGCTGCAGTGAGCCATCATCCCGCCACTGGACTCCAGCTTGGGCATATAGTGAGATCTTGTCTAAAAATAAAAATAAAAATAAATAAAAAGCCAAACACTGTTATTACAGGAAGTTTATTACCCATCTCTCACTTTCTATTATAGGGATGTTTTATACATTAGAAAAGTTTAGTGATTTTTTTTTTAAATCAGTGAATGTGTGTTCCTTATGAAAATAGTAGGAGAGGATATTATTTGTCTTTACATTGATGCCAAAATAAAAATTTAGAAGTGTTTTAAAGTTTTGAAGTTATTAAAACTGAGCTCTAGGTTTGGAAAGTTAAAATGAGCAACTATGAGCACATTTTGCAGCAAGTCCACCAGACCAGCAGCTGCACCTATGGCACCAAACGAGCTGCTGCACAATCAGGCCCAGTATCATGGCTGGGGCCTTTGCTAGAGCCACACCTAACTCCTCCATGAAGCAACAGTGACACTGTAAATGGAAGAACAACCACTGGTTCTGAAGAAGAAACCTCATCAGGTTTGCATTCCAGCATTTATGGCTTTTATGTGTTTGCATAGAGAGAGGTGACCCGCCAGGCCCGGGGAAACCTGGACCTGGGGTGGGGTAGGGGAAAGCAAGGCTGTTAAACAATGGAGTCGGTACCGGCTCCCAGTCTGTCCTCACACTATGTTATGAGAAGAGTCGCAAGGTGTAACTCAAACAACTGAACACATGAGAGTCTAAAGTCCACTCTCGACATGTAAGCACGCATGTGTTGATTCTTCTTGTCCTTGCCTTCCACAGGGGCTGCTGTAAGGTGATATTGCAAAGCCTGCGACTGCAAGGCCTCTAGCGCAGCCTTCAGTCAGTTGAAAGCATTGGTCTCCTCTTCCAGTTCCTGGTGCCTTTCCACCACCTTGCACTTCTCCTGGTGGACCCGCTTCAGGTGGCCAAACTCCTCATGGAGCTCCCTCCTTTCCTTCTCTTTCAGCTTCAGCCCTGTGGGGAGGAGTGGTGTCCGGAAGGGGGTGTTCAAAAAGGATACAAAGCAAATAATGAAAATGCGAATTTTCATTATTCTGAAAAAGAAAGAAACCTCATCAGTTTTGCATTCCAGCATTCGTGGCTTTGGTGTGTTTGCATAGAGAGAGGTGGACCACCAGGCCCGGGGAAGCCTGGACCTGGGGTGGGGTGGGGGAAAGCAAGGCTGTGAAACAATGGAGTCTGTACCAGTCCCCAGTCTGTGAATTTTCATTAAAATGAATACTGAAAGTGAGAATTTTCATTATTTATTTGACCACAAATCATAGACAGCAAGAATGTCCAGAAAAAAAGTGGCTATTAGGTACCCATGTAGAAAGATGGAAACAAACACAGCAATGGTGAGATATCCGTATTACAGGGATGGCAGGCAATTAGCAAATGACCTCGAGGAGACATCTTGTTCAAGGACCATGCTGTCCCACAGGAGTAGAGACAGGGGTCATGAACTATCCAAACTTTATACAAGTGAGCTCCATCCTGTGACTCACGGAACAAATAATTCTCTTTATTATTATCTACAGAAGATAGTAAATTATCAGCAACCAGCACTGCACAGCATTCAGCCAGAAATAGTGACACCTATAAGTGTTTCAAAATGTTGCATGCTTCTCATCTGAATTTCCTGTGGGCACCTTTCCTCTCCAAGATTAAAGATTATTGTAAGCCTAGAAGAGTCACAGTGGTACACTTAAGACCTACTTGGCAGGTAGTGAGACTACAGAAACAGTATTGAACCAGCTTGAGACTGTGTTGAGACTCTTTAAGAATATACGCATTATACAACCAACATGGGAATGTATACTTTCAGGTGAGCATAGCAATTTATTCAGAGGTAGAAAAAGTCATAGTTGACAATCACTGCTAAGTATCTGTATCTTCCTGGAGCAAAAAATTTAAGAATTTTGAAGAAAATATTAAACTATTTAACAGTAATGACACACCAAATATTACTGCAGGTGCTTTCAAATTTGGCCTCAAAAGACTCTTTCTTTTGGATTTTAGCTGCTTCTCCTCTGATAAAAGGATTCAGGTAAAAGCCTAATGCTATCTGTATCAGTTAGACATCAGTTAGGAGCAGAAACCACACCAGTAACCCGAAGAGTGAAAACAGAATATGAGGAAATATGAATTCACAACAGGGGATTAACCAAAAAATATAAAAAAATAAAATATATATATAAAAAAATCTAAAAAATATAGCCGAGGTGGGTGGATCACCTGAGGTCAGGAGTTTGAGACCAGCCTGACCAACACGGTGAAACACCTCTCTACTAAAAATATAAAAATCAGCTGGGTGTGGTGATGGGCACCTGTAATCCCAGGTACTCAGGAGGCTGAGGCAGGCGAATTGCTTGAATCTGGGAGACAGAGGTTGCAGTGAGCTCAGATTGCATCACTGTACTCCAGCCTGGGCAACAGAGCGAGACTCCATCTCAAAAAAAAAAAAAAAAAAAAAGTTATACAACTAGCAGATGTAAGTGGCAGCCACTACCTCTAGGGCTAGAAACAAGTATCCAAAAAAGAGATGATCTTAGAAGACAACTGTGGTAAGGCTAATATTTTGAACTGGTTAGAGAAGGTGCAGTTGTCACCCACAGGATGTCTGAGAACTTCACTGAAATGATGCACACCAAGCCTGGAAAACAGAAACCTGCCCCCAAATATTCCATTGATACTCACTGTGAAACCAACAGCATCACCAGCCTCATCAGCTAGGGGGCAGTGAAACTTGCTGGGAAGCTACTTCTGGGATGAGAAATCTCACTAGAAAGCTGCTTCTGTAGTGCTGGCAAAACTCACTAAGAAGCCACTCACTGGGGTGCACACTACTGGTGACCCTCACCAATGACAGCTCAGCTGCATGTCACTGAAGCAAGAAAGAAAAGCAGGACACCAGATTCAGAAAGAGAAAAACTCTTCTAGATCCCTCTACTACAGAGCTTAGCATTATACTATTAAAGGAGAAATGTTTACGGGGTCCAGATCCAGTATTACAAAGTAGGGCAAAAAAGGATAGTTTGGGCATGAGAAGCAATATAGTGATAACAAGCACAGTGTGCTTCCAAATAACTTATCATTCTCCAGCCATAAATACCAGCATTCATCTTGAAACTCTGCCTACCCTTCTACATTTGTACATCTCTCTCTCTCTCTCTCTCTCTCTCTCTCTGTGTGTGTGTGTGTGTGTGTGTGTGTGTGTGTGTATGTGTTTAACATCAGGAGTGTAAGCTTCTGGTCACTTCATTTCTTGGAGGAAGCTGCATGCCAATAAATTGCAGTGGATAGTATAGGAGCTTTGATAAAAATTTATTAAAATTGAGGTAAAAGGATGACTACATGCTCTTTTTATGTGATCCTGGAGCACCTTTTAACAAGTCCTCTTAAGAGTCATCTAAGTTTCTAGCAAAATCATTCTATGTACTACTAATTTTGTATCATTAGAGCTCAGACTATACAATTAGAAACTGAATTGAAAAAAGAATAAAAATGATTATCTAATAGATATGAGTATGGTAAAAAAAAAAAAAAAAAAGGTAAACTCAAAACTTTATGGTTTTATTATCCTGCATAAGACATTATACCAGTGTGGCATGTTACCAAGCAAACTGATTCTAGCCTATTTTATCTCTGTATCTCATATATTTTTATGGGAATATTTTTAACATGTTCAGAATTTTACTTTGACAGAAAGAAGGCAAAATATGCTTATTTTTGGTAACAGTTTTATTGAGTGTAATACAAATACTACTTTTGAATGTAATATAAATACTACCTACTGAGCGTAATACTAATACCCATTTGAGCGGCACAATTCACAGGTGTTTAGTATATTCACCAGCTTGTGCAAACCATGAGTTAATTCCAGAACACTTCGATTACCTCAAACAGAAACCCTGTAACATTCAGCTGTCACCTTTCAATATTCCCATTCCCTCCCCACATCTTGGCAAACAGTAATCTACTCTGTTTCTATGGATTTTCCTATCTTGGACACTTCATATAAATGGGATTACATAATATACAATACATGGCCTTTTATAACTGGCTTCTTTCATTTAGCATATTTTCATGTATCAGTACTTCATTACATTTATGGCTCGATAATATTCCATTGTATGGATATAAAATACTTTGTTTATCCATTTGTTAGTGGTTATTTGGGTTGTTTCTGCCATTTGTCTATGAGAAATAATACTGCTGTATACAGCAATGTTCAACCTTTTATATGAACATGTCTTCATTTCTTATAAGTAAATGTGCAAGAGTTAAATTGGTCAAATGGTAAGTGTACACATTTTTGAGGAACCAGCAGACTGCTTTCCAAAGTGGCTGCACCATTTCCCATTTCCATCAGAAGCAGTGTATAAGGGGTTCTGACTTCAGTGTCTTTACCCAAACTGGGTATTGTCCACTTTTTTTTTTTTTTTTTGAGACAGAGTCTCGCTCTGTCGCCCAGGCGGGAGTGCAGTGACCGGATCTCGGCTCACTGCAAGCCCCGCCTCACGGGTTCACGCCATTCTTCTGCCTCAGCCTCCCGAGTAGCTGGGACTACAGGCGCCCGCCACCTCGCCCGGCTAGTTTTTTTGTACTTTTTTTTTAGTAGAGACGGGGTTTCACCGTGTTAGCCAGGATGGTCTCGATCTCCTGACCTCGTGATCCGCCCGTCTCGGCCTCCCAAAGTGCTGGGATTACAGGCTTGAGCCACCGCGCCCGGCCTGTCCACCTTTTTATGGTAACCATCCTAGTGGGTGTGAAGTATATCTCATTGTAATATTTGCATTTCTCTGATGCTCAGTTGACATTGAGCATCTCTCATATGCTTATGGGATATTTGTATATCTTCTTTGAAGACATTTCTATTTCAGGACGTGTGTTATATATTTTTTTTTATTATACTTTAAGTTCTAGGGTACATGTGCACAATGTGCAGGTTTGTTACCTATGTATACTTGTGCCATGTTGGTGTGCTGCACCCATCAACTCGTCATTGACATCAGGTATAACTCCCAATGCCATCCCTTCCCCTTCCCCCCCGCCATAATAGGCCCCAGTGTGTGATGTTCCCCTCCAGAGTCCAAGTGATCTCATTGTTCAATTCCCAAACACCGCATGTTCTCACTCATACCTCTGTTATATTTTTAGTTGGATTAGTTGTCTATTGTTGAGCTGCAAACATTATTCATGTATTCTAGATAAAAATCATTTGTCAAATACATGATTTGCAAATTTTTCTCCCCACTTTGTGGCTATCTTTTCACTTTATTGATAGTGTCCTTTGAAGCACAAAGGTTTTTATATTTTGATTAACCCTGATTTATCCAATTTTTTTTATTGTTGGGCTTTTGAGGTCATATAAAAAACACTGCCAAATCCAAAAGCATGAAAGGTTTACATATATGTCTTCTAAGAGTGTTATAATTTTAGCTCTTACATTTAGGTTTTTAATCCATCTTAATCTTTATGTATGGTGTGAGGTTGGGACAGATGCTTATTCAAAAGAAAATATGCAAATATCTTCTACATTTGCCCTCCGATCAAAAAAGAAATTACAATTTAAATGAGTTAATGAGTCATGCACAGCTAATATTTCCTGGTATTTTAAAAAATTCCTGTATTCCAAAGGCCCAGTGACTTAAATATACTTAAAAGCCTAAATTAGTAAGTTAACAATCTTGTATGTTGAAAAAGCAGCAGTTGATATTGATGTCACAGAACAGCATAGAAAGATTACAGACTCATGTTCCTGGCTGACTTAACAGCAAGTTTGTTTGACGATGAAGAAGTGAAATAAATGCCCTTTTAATGTATCATCCCAACATGCATTTCCGTTATTTCAATAGTCACAAACCTTGTTCCACTGTTTCTCCAGTTTTATTCTATTTTTTACGTAGATATAAAAATCAAATACTACATGGGAAAAAACAAAGCTTTTATGGAAAGCTAAAAAGAGGTTTTATCTGAAATAGGCGCCAATTCTCCTTTTACAACCATGATATCAAAAGCTACTTACACCCTGACCTTGCATTTGAAAGAATGCTATATGTAGTGAGATAAAAAATCATTGAAGAATTTAGCAGACTTGTAGGTTCAGGCACTAGGATCCAAGGGTAAAGATGCAAAAGAAAAACAAAAAATTAAAAAATTTAAAAAAAAAAAAATACCAAGGCAGAATGACTCTTTCCCTCTGGCAAAACCATTGCCTCCCACAAATGAAATTTAACACTCCGATTCTTTCAAGTGAGACCCTCTGATTTTTTCTTACCATAGCCCTGGGGCCACACCAAAAGTTATCCTATTCTTAATAAGGAATCAAGGTTACAATGAATATAAGAACTACATAAGGAACTGAAATATAAATAGCCATTCTTCTAAGTTAGAAAAGAGTGGTGAGGAGGACTAACAAGTCAAGCTTAAAAAGACGAAGGAAATGTTGTGAAACTTATAACAACAATATATATTCAATATACCAGAAAAATTAGTTCTCTTTATTTTTGACACTTTGTAACCTAAAGCTAAAAGGAATCTGGAAGCTCATCTAATCCAACGTCCTGGTCCTCCAGATCAAGAAACTGAAGCTTAGAAAGGTAAATACTTTTCACAGTACATTATTTGAAATTCTTCTGAACCTACATTTTTAGAAGTAATAGTGAACTATCACTGCACTCCAGTCTGAGCAACAGAGCAAGACTCCATCTCAAATTTAAAAAAAAAAAAAAAAAGAAAGAAAGAAGAAGGAATAGTGAACTAAGGAAAGAAAGTTAACACAGTTGAACTGGTGGAAAGAAGTTTAAGGAAAGGAAGTATAATAAAATTTAAAAGCTAAATTTAAATGTATATTACTTTGTAGATATATCCTTATATGCTGAAAGAAAAAAATTATTGAAGTGCCATATTTAGACATTCATGGCGGCTTATGAGTGTTTGTAGATTAGAAAAGATCATGTATCTTTGGTTACTGTAGCCTTGTAGTATAGTTTGAAGTCAGGTAGCGTGATGCCTCCAGCTTTGTTCTTTTGACTTAGGATTGTCTTGGAGATGCCGGCTCTTTTTTGGTTCCATATCAACTTTAAAGCAGTTTTTTCCAATTCTGTGAAGAAACTCATTGGTAGCTTGATGGGGATGGCATTGAATCTATAAATTACCTTGGGCAGTATGGCCATTTTCACGATATTGATTCTTCCTATCCATGAGCATGGTATGTTCATCCATTTGTTTGTGTCCTCTTTTATTTCACTGAGCAGTGGTTTGTAGTTCTCCTTGAAGAGGTCCTTTACATCCCTTGTAAGTTGGATTCCTAGGTATTTTATTGTCTTTGAAGCAATTGTGAATGGAAGTTCATTCCTGATTTGGCTCTCTGTTTGTCTGTTACTGGTGTATAAGAATGCTTGTGATTTTTGCACATTAATTTTGTATCCTGAGACTTTGCTGAAGTTGCTTATCAGCTTAAGGAGATTTTGGGCTGAGACAATGGGGTTTTCTAAATATACAATCCTGTCATCTGCAAACAGGGACAATTTGACTTCTTCTTTTCCTAACTGAATACCCTTGATTTCTTTCTCTTGCCTAATTGCCCTAGCCAGAACTTCCAACACTATGTTGAATAGGAGTGGTGAGAGAGGGCATCCCTGTCTTGTGCCAGTTTTCAAAGGGAATTTTTCCGGTTTTTGCCCATTCAGTATGATATTGGCTGTGGGTTTGTCATAAACAGCTCTCAAACTATACTACAAGGCTACAGTAACCAAAACAGCATGGTACTGGTACCAAAACAGAGATATAGACCAATGGAACAGAACAGAGTCCTCAGAAATAATACCACACATCTACAGCCATCTGATCTTTGACAAACCTGAGAGAAACAAGAAATGGGGAAAGGATTCCCTATTTAATAAATGGTGCTGGGAAAATTGGCTAGCCATAAATAGAAAGCTGGAACTGGATCCTTTCCTTACTCCTTATACGAAAATTAATTCAAGATGGATTAGAGACTTAAATGTTAGACCTAATACCATAAAAATCCTAGAGGAAAACCTAGGTAGTGCCATTCAGGACACAGGCATGGGCAAAGACTTCATGTCTAAAACACCAAAAGCAACAGCAGCAAAAGCCAAAATTGACAAATGGGATCTCATTAAACTAAAGAGCTTCTGCACAGCAAAAGAAACTACCATCAGAGTGAACAGGCAACCTACAGAATGGGAGAAAATTTTTGTAATCTACTCATCTGACAAAGGGCTAATATCCAGAACCTACAAAGAACTCAAACAAATTTACAAGAAAAAAACAAACCACCCCATCAAAAAGTGGGCAAAGGATATGAACAGACATTTCTCAAAAGAAGACATTCATACAGCCAACAGACACATGAAAAAATGCTCATCATCACTGGCCATCAGAGAAATGCAAATCAAAACCACAATGAGATACCATCTCACACCAGTTAGAATGGCGATCATTAAAAAGTCAGGAAACAACAGGTGCTGGAGAGGATGTGGAGAAATAGGAACGCTTTTACACTGTTGGTGGGATTGTAAACTAGTTCAACCATTATGGAAAACAGTATGGCGATTCCTCAAGGATCTAGAACTAGATGTACCATATGACCCAGCCATCCCATTACTGGGGATATACCCAAAGGATTATAAATTATGCTGCTATAAAGACACATGCACACGTATGTTTATTGCAGCACTATTCACAATAGCAAAGACTTAGAATCAACCCAAATGTCCATCAGTGACAGATTGGATTAAGAAAATGTGGCACATATACACTATGGAATACTATGCAGCCATCAAAAAGGATGAGTTTGTGTCCTTTGTAGGGACATGGATGCAGGTGGAAACCATCATTCTTAGCAAACTATCACAAGAACAGAAAACCAAACACCGCATGTTCTCACTCATAGGTGGGAACTGAACAACGAGATCACTTGGACTCAGGAAGGGGAACATCACACACCGGGGCCTATCATGGGGAGCGGGGAGAGGGGAGGGATTGCATTGGGAGTTATACCTGATGTAAATGACGAGTTGATGGGTGCAGCACACCAACATGGCACAAGTATACATATGTAACAAACCTGCACGTTATGCACATGTACCCTACAATTTAAAGTATAATAATAAAAAATAAATTAAAAAAAAAAAAGAAAAGATCATGTATCTTTGGAAAAGACTAATTGAGAAATGTAAAAATACTGCATTTTGGTTTTTGACATGGCATTTACGGATAGTACCAGAACATTTTCACTAAGAAAGGATTCATTTTGAGTATCTTTTAAAAATTGAGCAAATAGTAAATGTTTATCCCTAACAGCTAAAATTGAAGAAGCTCATGAAGACTGTGAAGAAGATTCAACAATCTAAATGGCAGAAAATATATACTAAGATGGATAAGCATAAGATTACTAATCATAAAGGAAAAACAGTCTTCAACTGCATAAAAGACTTTACAGAGAAGATGAATTAGTATCTCTTTACTATCAAAATAATACAACAGAATGGTTATTTGCAAGAGAATAGAAAATACAGATAGTATCTGTTAAGCCTTTACTAAAAGGCTTACATCCTCTACCTATGAGGCAGAGGATTATTATATTACAGAAATGTTATATTTTATATCATTATTGTATCACACAAATTTTAACTGAAAGAAATGAACCATTCATGTAGGTACACACACATAACCAGGTATATTATATTTTTGTATAACCTAAAAAAACTTATAGTCTCAATCATTATTTTCCCTTAAATACATACTAAGGCAACCTCAACAGTAATCAGATTGTGGTTATATTTTCCAGAATAGATATTAAGGGCATAGAGCAATTACTATAAGAAATTACTTAAGCACAGAGGAGCAAACCTCAGAAATATCACTTACTATACCCGTAGATGGATTTTTCTACCCTCTCAGTCGTATCTTGAAAGCATGAAATGAAATTCTTTTGAAAATCAATGGGAATTTACTCACATTTAAAAAATCTGACCTGGCACACCATCTTCTAGATAAATAATAATTAGCACATACCAGAAGTTCAATAAATATTAAATTAAGTCTAGGGCAAAGCAGGATTCGTTATTTCCTATTTTGAAGGGTTAAAAGGCCCCACTTAGCTACAAGGAATGCTGAAAATGTGTTGTAACTGCACAAAATTTCTACGAAAAATGGACTTCAGTTAGTAAATAAAAAGACAATGAATATTAGATAGGCATCTAGCATTCTTTGACACATACCTCATTGCACAACAATAGAATAATCTACCCACTTGCTCGCCAGCATCAGCGCCTAAATTGTTTCATTCCTTTCCATTTTTATTATTCATATGAAATTACATCTAGTTCGCTCTTTTCTGAAATGCTGTAATTTTTCTTCAGTTGCGGCACTATAATCCACGTCACTATGGTAAATAACATCTGCATTTTATTAATTTTTCTCTAAGAACAGACTCCAGTGTAATGACTCTATGTTGAACCATACTAGGTTCTTAAACTATTAAGTTATAATGCTCTGTGATTTAGAAAGATATCTCTTTATGGACCTAAAAGCAAGCATTAAGGACATAAGAAATCGGAGTTAGTCATTTGATTTGTTTATAAGTACTTACAATACTTATAATTAATTTATTTCTACTTTTGCAGCCACCGAAACCAAAAAATTTACTGATACTCACAGAAACATACATGTTATTGTGACATTGCTAAATTTTCACAGAAAAATTATAGGATTAGGGTTAGATCAGCTTATATTCTAGCTTTATCGGTTATTTGGCAAACAGGCACTAGATTCTCAGAGCTTTACTTTCAGTATCTCCAACAGATATAATATTTGGGGCATTTTTTTTTAAGACAGAGTTTTGCTCTTTTGGCCCAGGCTGGAGTGCAATGGTGTGATCTCACCTCACGGCAACCTCCGCCTCTCAGGTTCAAGCGATTCTCCTGCCTCAGCCTCCTGAGTAGCTGGGATTACAGGCATATGCCACCGCATCCAGCTAATTTTGTATTTTTAGTAGAGACGGGGTTTCTCCATGTTGGTCAGGCTGGTCTCGAACTCCTGACCTCAGGTAATCTGCCCCCCCTCAGCTTCCCAAAGTGCTGAGATTACAGGTGTGAGCCACTGTGCCCAGCCTGGGGCAATCATAATTTAGTATGCACTAATATGCCCATATATGTTGTTTACAGTCTGTATTACCTCTGGTCAGTGTTCATGCCATTTATATTACTAAATATTTTGAATTCTAATAATAGCTATATCAGGGATTTTTGTGGAACTAAGCAGATATTTTTAAAGTTTCAATAATTTCCTTCCTTGATCTACCATCACTATGTAATATATAACATACACCAACATCAGCTTTTTAAAGAAAACTGCCTATTGTTTAAGATAAAAATACTGGCTCCTTTAGATCAAGATGACTGACTAGAGGTGCCCAACACTAGCCTCCTCCACAAGGAGGAATCAAAACAACAGATACCCACACATTAAATAGAGCATCAAAGGGAGAATATTGGAATTCAGCAGCCAAATGACACTGTGAGGCAGAGAAACTTGAAATGTCAGCCTAGAAACAGAAATGAAGTGGCCAGTGGGATTGGCTTAGTATCAACAGAGATTATCCATTATAGGGAAAAAGTGAGAGACATTCAGCACTCCACATTTCCACCCCAGATGCCTGCAGTTCTGTCAGGAGAGCCCCGTATTCCTCACAGGCCATGAGCCTTTTGTAAGGAGCTGCCTGGAGTACATGTGACTGCATTATTCCAGAAAGGATATTTACACTAAATCCCTGTCATTCCCCAGGACCCAAACTGATCTAACCTTAATCCTATTGTTTTTTCCGTGAAAATGCAGAAGTATACATAATACCATGTACATTTCCACGTGCAACAAGGAATTTTTTGTTGTGGTGGTTGCAACCAAAATATAGCATAGAACCTTTTTGAGACCAGAGCCACCAACAGAGTATCCCACTCTAAGGCCCACCAGGCCCAGCATACCCACCTTACTGGGGCCCCACCGGCATCCCTCCACATCCACCCATAGGGCTATAGCATCATAACATTTGCTGGACATAGAGGTGCAACAGTGTCCTTAGCACCTGAGCCCACAGAGCACCCTACAACCCAGAGAATACGCACTTCAGCACATCCGGGAGGCTGACCCCAAGACAGAGAGCTAAGGCACACATTCACCAAAGCCTGAGAGCCACCTACCTAGAGTTTCAGCACTGCCAGCAACCCTGACCCCTCAGTGATGGGGCTGTCACACATCTCCCAGTGGCCCAGTGATTAGCCTGCCTGGCATTCCCCTCCACAGTAAAGCCATGCCATACCCTTCACAAACCACTACAATGTCAGTTACTAACCAGTGATATGGATTACAGACAAAGATACTGTGTGGAGACTATTATGTCCACCCAAAACCAAAGCCAAATCTACCTAATCAACACTATAGATGTATCTACAGGGGAAAAAACAAGTATTTCCTTATGAAAGCTATTCCACAATATTAGAATAAGTGACTGTTACACCAGATGTACAGATATGAATGTATGGACACAAGAAACGGGAAAAAGCTAGACGATGACTCCCCTCCAAAGGAACACAGTAATTTTCCAGTAGCAGACTCTAAAGAAAAGAAAACCTATGAAATGTCTGAAAAGAAATGCAAAAAAAAAAAAAAAAAAAATGCCCTAAAGGAGAATCAGTGAGATACAAGAGAACACAAATAGACAATTCAAAGAAACCAGGGAAGCAATCTTTGATCTGAGTAAGAAATTAAGCATAAAGATAGATACCATTTAAAAAACGGTAAGATAGATACCATTTAAAAAACGAAATGTTGGGACTGAAGAATTCAATTAATGAAACAAAAAAATGCAATCAAGAACTTCAATATACTAAATCAAACAGAAAAAAAAGAACGTCTCAACTTGCAGATTGGTCTTTTGAAGTAACCCAGACAAAAATAAAGAATAAAAAAGAATGAAGAAAGGTTGCATAACATATGGGATGCCATTAAGTAAAAAGGTGTTCACATTTGGGGAGTTCCAGAAGGAGAAGAGATGGGAATAAGGCACAGGACACTAATTTAATAACATAATAGCTGAAAACTGTCTAAATCTTGGGAAAGATATACACATTTAGACACAGGAAGCTCAAAGATGCCCAAATAGAATCAAATCCAAAAAGTCCTTCCTGAGACACATCATAGTCAAACTGTCAAAAGTCAAAGACATAATTCTAAGAATAGCAAGAGAAGAGCATCAAGTTACATATAATGGAATTCTCTTCAGACTAACAGATTTCTAAGCAGTAACTTCATGGCCAGGAGAGATGGAAATATATATTCAAAGTGCTGAAATAAAAAAAAAAGAAAAAGAAAACCACTTCTGCCGAGAATACTGTACACAGCAAAGCTGTCCTTCAGAAATTAAGGATAAATAAAGCCTTCCCCAGACAAACAAAAGCTGAGGGAATCTATCACCACTAGATCTGCCCTACAGGAAATGCCTAAGGGAGTTCTACATCTCAAAGCAGAAGGATGATACCTACTACCGTGAAAACATAAAAGTATAAAATTCACTGGTAAAGCAAATACATATATGAGAAAGAGAAAGGAATCAAATGTTTTTACTACAAACACTACCTAACTGAAAAATTAAGAGAAAGAAAGGAACACAGGATATACAAAACAATCTAAAAATAACAAGAAAAATGACAGAAATAAGTCCTCACCTGTCAATAACCTTGAATGTAAACAGTTTAAATTCTTCAATTTAAAGATATAAACTGACTACATAAGTAAAAACAGAAGACCCAACTACACGCTGCCTGCAAGAAACCCACTTCACGTATAAAGACCCACATAGGCTGAAAGCAAAATGATGGAAAAAGATTCTACGTAGAAAACAAAAACATGCAGTAGAAAGATTTCAAATATGCAAGCTAATTATGCACCACTAGGAACTAGAAAGGGAAGAACAACACAAACCTAAATTTAGTAGAAGAAAATAAATAATAAAGATCGGAACAGAATTAAAAACAGACAAAAGATAAAGATCAACAAAGCCAAATGTTGTTTTCTAAAAAGATAAAATTGACAAACCATCACCTAGACTAAGAAAAAGAGGAAAGACACAAATAAAATAAAAAATGGAAAAAGGAAACTTACAACTGATACCACAGAAATAACAAAGGATCATTAGATATTATGAGCAACTACACACCAACCACTTGGAAAGTCTAGAGGAAATGGATAAATTCTTAAATACATATAAACTATAAGACTGAACTAGGAATAGAAAACTTTGACCAATAATAATTAAGCAGATTGGACTGGTAATAAAAATTCTCTTGACAAAGAAAAGCCCAGGACTGTACAGATTTACTGCTAAATTCTGCCAAACTTTTAAACATTAATTATTCTCCGACTATTTCAAAAGAAGAGGAATAAATTCTCCCTATTCTATGAGGCTAGCATTACCCTAATATGAAAAGCAGATGAGGTCACAACATAAAAGAAAACTACAAGCCTAAAACCTTGATGCACACAGATGCAAAACTCCTATACCAAATACTAACAAACCAATTCCAGCAGCACCTCAGAAAGATAATACATCATAATTATGTGGGATTCATTGCAGGGATGTAAGGACGGTTTAATGTTAATCAACAAATATGGTATGTCACATCAACAGAATGAAGAACAAAAATCACATGATCATCTCAATCGATGCTGCAAAAGCATTTGATAAAATTCACCTTCCCTTCTAAGTACTCTCAACAAATTAGGTAAAGAGGAACATGAATCAACACAAGAGAGGTCAAACACACAATCCACAGCTAACACCATATTGTTAACTTTTCCTTAAGAACTGGAACATGACAAGGGTGCCTACTTTCACCACTGTCATTCAACATAGTACTGAAAGTCCTTGACAGAGAAATTAAGCAAGAACAGGTAAAAACACATTTAAATCGAAAAGAGAGAAAATAATCTGTTTGCAGATGTTAATATAAGGTGTTGCATTAAAGTGAAACTTAATTTTAGTGATTTGTAAAAATAATAGGCATATTAGAAGACAGTCATATTACTTTGAGTATCTGAAAGCAATAACCACATTCTTAACTAGTATGTAAGATTTTTAAGATTAAAATTAATATCAATGGCTTTTCTAAAGCAACAATGTAAGTGGTTACTGCTATAAAAAGAAAAAAACACCTAATATGTCTTTACTGGGGAGTTAAGCAAAATTGACTTTTTGTACTCTACATATTAAATTACTTTAAATGACTTGATAAGTTATAACAAAAACTTAACAAATATATTTTTCTAATTCAATTGACGGAGAAAGACTAACCTATCACATATCATACTTATTTCTAACTTTGAGAAAGTTTTATATAGTACCTCTTACATAAATGAATGTGTAGAAGAAATGTAAAAACTCAGATGCGCTGGAAATAGCAGCAAAGAATTTTAAAGTGTTGTTTGTCTTTTTAAAACTCAACGTATGTTGCAAGGATAGCAATTAACTGTAACAAGCAGAAACTTAATTCATTATTCAGAGTTTGACTGCCACCTACAGGGGCTTTTTAAGTCTTTTTTTCTACCACTTCCAAATGATCAATATGACTAAATTTTCACTAACTTGATGAAATTTGGGGGAAAAAAGGGGGACTTGTGAATCATTTGTTCCCCTTAAAGACTTCTTTTAAGAAAATGTGGGCTGGGCACAGTAGGCTCATGTCTGTAATCCCTGCAGTTTGGGAGGCTGAGGCAGGTGGATCACCTGAGGTTGGGAGTTTGAGACCAGCCTGGCCAACATGGAGAAACCTTTTCTCTACTGAAAATACAAAAATTAGCTGGGTGTGGTGGCATATGCCTGTAATGCCAGCTACTTGGAAGGCTGAGGCAGGAGAATGGCTGGAACCTGGGAGGTGGAGGTTGCAGTGAGCTGAGACCACGCCATTGCACTTTAGCCTGGGCAACAAGAGCAAAACTCCAAAAAAAAAAAAAAAAAAAAAAAAAGACAGAGAAAAAAAAAAAAAAGAAAGAAAGGAGAAAGAAATACAGACAAAGAAAATGCAGATGATCACTCTTGAAATTCTATGTGTGACAGTGTACACTGATTTAGTGTATTGTGAAGATAAGACTCATCACTCTCCTGCATGGTAAAATGCTTAAAAACTCATTTTAGGACCACAGTATAAAGCCTATATATAAAGCAATCATAATTTAATGCAACTAATTCCTATGAATGTTGAAAACCTCAATTTGAATAAAATTTCAAAATGCTTTAACTAAGGTTATTGATAGGTAGTGCATGAAGCAAATATATGTTGTGCAAGAAAAATAGCAGTGGTTTAAGGAAGAAGAGTAAAATTTTTCTTTAGAAATATAACAATATTACTAAGACCTGGAGCCTAAAATTAATTTACCATAAATCAAATCAATTATACATACATTTGTCTAGGCACAGACTATCTAAGGTCACTGTGCAAACCACAAAAATATCAAACATCCTTCTGTACTGGTTAATGTGAGTGATAGCTGTTTCTTTACCAATTATAACTGTAGTATTTTTCTACTCTTCCCTTCTGAATTAAATTAAGATACTCAGAATAATCCCTACTTCCTGGTAGCTCCAATCCAAAACAAAACAAGCATAAGGTGCTTTAATCTACATACTATTCATGCCACAAAATGACTTTTTTTCATGGCTTCATAAGTTTGCAAATGTTTTTAAAAATCTTTTCTTAAAAATCTATACCCTTATATTTTTTGCAGTATCTCTATCACTAGTAATGCGGCTTACATAATTGCTATAAATACGAATATGGTTGCCTTATCTTCTATGACATTTTCAGTTAAACTCTGTACGTTTGGTATAAAAGGTTACATTTATATAATGAGGAACAACTTTTCAAAACATCTTCATTAAAACCAATTTGACAGACTCAAGTTATTCTCTTTTCTACAACTAATTTTTCTCCATTAGCTACCATATAGATTTCAACTTAGTGTTCTATGTACACTATGACAGAAACATCACTCACCAAGTTTAAGGGGATAATTTAGCTCAGAAACACATTCTGAACTAAATAAATTACAGCTTAGCTTAACTTGAAGTTACAGAACAACAAATTTGGAAGGAGCTTCATCGGCTAGACCACACAATTTTATGAAAAGTAAAATGAAGCCGATGGCAACACCAGAGCTAATACCCAGGGCATCTGGTTCAATATACCATTATGTTCCACTAAATACTCTGTCCTTTCCAAAAGCAATAGGTAAGCAACGACGTAGAGAAGGGTCAAATGGCTGTGTAGAATGGATACAGCTTCCCAAGTTGCTCCTCAGAGAGAATTGAGGCTCATGAAGCCATCTTGTAAAACACTCCCAGCTACCACTGTCACCAAAAAAAAATTCTGTTTAACACACAAAATCTAAATGGGCATGTTATCCTCCCAGTCTCAATTTTAATTGAGGTGCCAAGAAGACATAAAACAGCATATAAAAGAGAGGGTAAGAAAGCTTAAGCACGTGCAGGTTTATAAAGAAAATGGTCCTGAGAACAGGTCCATGTATCTTAGACAACTCAGTAAGACAAAGAATACAAACCCTTAATAGAAGAACACACAGAAATTTCTGTCAGGAGAATTATAATGAGATACCCCGTGAAGAACTGGGGGCCACAAATATTCCTCACACACATATATACTCCTTTCCCAATCTGTCTCCTTGATCCTCTCTTAGGACAAGTGAGAAAATGTTACCCAACTCCAAGCTTTAGGGGGTTAACTTTGAAGTTAAAAACTGCAGTGAGCTAGTGTGTTTTGATATCTGAGAGAGTGCTAGTTCATTTTGCATTGCTATAAAGAAACACCTGAAGCAGGGTAATTGATAAAGAAAAGCGCTTTATTTGGCTCATGGTTCTGCTGGCTGCATGAGCATGGCACCAGCATCTACTCAGCTTCTAGTGAGGCCTCAGGAAGGTTTCACTCATGGTGGAAAGCAAAGAGAGAATATGTAGGTCACATGGACAGAATAACCATGAGAGAGGGAGAAGGTCCCAAACTCTTTTTAACAATCAGATCATGTGAGAACTCATTAACCACAGAGAGGGCAGCAAACCATCCATGAGGGATCCATCCCTGTGATGCAAACACCTCCCACCAGGCCCCACATCCAGCTTTGGGGATCACATTTCAACCTGAGACTTAGAGGGGACAAACATCCAAACTATGTCAAAGTGGAAATGGAACACTGACTGTGGACTATCCTAAGTGCTTTGGTGATGAAGCTGGAAGTGTGGTATTGCTTCGGAATCAATCCACCCTCCTAGAAGATGCTGGTACAGGTGATATGTGAGGATATCAAGTTAACAACGTAAGCTAAAGCTACACTGCAGAGGTGGGAGTCTTAGCATTAGAGGTCATCTCATGTCCTGAACAATACAGAGCTGTCTCCAGGAGCAAGGACACTTTAAAATACAGTGGTTGGATGTGCACTTCCACCTGTCCATGGGATGAGAAGAGTAACAAATGTCCACCTAGATGCATCTGCCCGGGTTAAAGGGAACTGTAGGATGGTGGGTCCCAGCTAGATACAATGCCAGATTTATTTCTAATTATCACACTAATTGTTCTTTTGATTAATGTTACACTGTGGTAGATTTTTGAAAAAATAGCTAAAGTTATTCATCTTCCTGTATACAAGCTCCTTTTTAATGGGACTTTTCAGCTCTTCCCATCCAGAGGTAGTTTTTTTTGTTCTCCTTTTTACCTGTTAACTGTCAGCTGTCCTTGTGACTTGCTTTGACCAGTGCTCATGTGCCATTCTCGAGTGTAGGTGTTAACAGATGTTGCACACTCCTGTCCTTTCTCTCAGAACCCTGCCATCGTCATGTGATCAAACTCTGGCTTACAGGAGAATCAAAGACCACAGTGGGCAGAGACAAGCCAGGCAGCTAGCAACCAGCCAGACTAGCAGCTAACTGCAGACCCATGAATGAAATCAACCTAGACCAGAACAAATGCAGAGGAATTCAACCCAAAATTCTACCCCCAAACCTTTGAGATAAAGGGTTGTTTTTAAAAACTAATTTTTATGGTGTGTTACATAAGTTAATTGATATACTCTGCAAATAACCAAGTTGTATTTTACCACAATTATAATTTTACTTTTGCCAAATTCATAATTTTATGTCTACTTATGTGGTAGTATATCATTCCTAAGTTAAAACAGAAGCTAATAATAGTGAACAGGTTGTGTTCACTATTATTAGTGAACAATATATACTGCATGCTCATTAGTTGTCTTTGTATTAAATGATCACTATGAGAAGATAAAATGAACACACTTCGAAAGAAGAATAGCTATCTGGAAAGTGTTTCAATAGCACAGGAAATAGACAATTAGTATACGTAGCCACTGGCAGCAATCAACAAACTTGATTGCTTACTATTACTCCTGTTTCCTTTTGGTGAACTACTGTGGTTTTCACCGTGTCTTCTTTTCGGCGTAGGATTTTAACATGTCAATAGAAATAAGTGTGCTGTAAATATTAATAAGTAAAATGATACATAAATAACATGGCAACACTTCCTTTATTCTCGAATGTCTTGGTTAACCTGGAATTTTCAAGCTATATTTCAAAAATCTTTATACTTTTGAAACAATATTCACATCATCATTATGACAACAACTCACACAGGCCTCTACAACCCACTGTGAAACCTAGACTGTACAAAATGTGATGCAGAAATAATAATTATTCCTTGTTCTCTGCTGAGCAGATGGAGATAATTCAGGATGGGAAATATAAAATCTAACAAATCTAAATGTTAAAGTCTATCTGAAATAAATAAGAATTGCTGACTTAAAAGCTAGTGATTCATTGAAATCTGTTCTTTTAGTATTATATGAATAAAAATAATGTATTTATTTTAGGAACACAAGTTTATCTATTTGAGAGAATCCACCAAATGTTTCACTCTGTTTAGGCTCTGGCTCTCTCCTCAAATATTCAACACCTCTTCTCCTATCACCACTCTCAGATAATGACCTTATACTCCATTGCATCTAGAAAATTGAAGCAATAAGAAGGGAACTTACACAAGGTCTCACTGTCACATGTAATATCTCCTGTAACTGTGACCAAATGACTTGCCTTCTATTATTATGGATGAACTCCTATTCCAAGCCAATTCTCCCATAACCCTGCGGGCCCCTGTGAATTTCCACTACATTTTCTTCTTTATCCAGAGTAAAGTCCTCTAATGTTTATATATATATACATATATATATATATAACAGGACTATTATATAATATATATAATATATATTTTATATATATATTATATATATTTTATATATATATTATATATATTAGAGAGAGGGGGGGAAAGAAACTGGGCAAGGATATGGTTTTAGCACAGTAGTTATCAAACCACAGACCAACAGCAGCCATAGCACTTAGCAACTTGATAGGAATGCAAACTCCCAGGCCTTAGACCACGTTTATGAATCAAAACTTCTATGAGGGAGCCCAGTAATATGTATTTTAACAAGCCTTCCAGGTGATTCTGCTGCACTGTAAGGTCTGAGAAACACTGCACTAGCAATTGCCCCCTATATGTTCAGTTATCACAGTTTTTCTTTCTTGGTTAGATCTTACAATTAGCACATAATTATGTTTTATTTCCTAGCTTTATATCAAATAAAATCTTTCTTGGTGCTATGTGATTCTCCTTTTATACCATTGTCATTGTTTTTCTTCTCCTAAAAGAATGTCATCAAATTTACTTATACTTGCTAGAACCATTTTTTCTTCTTTCCTTGCTATTGAATCTACTCCAGCAAGACTTCTATCAATCTCAATCCATTGAAATAACGTTTGTGAAGATCTCCATTGACCACCAGGTGAACAAATCTAGTGTACAACTGTAAGTTCTCACCTTATTTGGACTACAGCAAGATGTGACCTGGTTGTATATTCCCTCCTTCTTGAAACAATTTTCCCCCAACTGGGTTTATAGGACACCTCTCCTTGTTCTTTTCATACATCAGTGTCCACTCTTTATCTGCTTTCTTTGCTGTTTCCACATTAACTCATCAACCACAGAACATTCAAATGTTCCAGGGCTCAATTCTAGAATCTCTCTTTTTATATATACTCATTTCCCAAGTGACTGTATTCTGTTTTATGGCTTTAAATGTTACTTACATGCTAACATCTCCCAAATTGTATTTCATAACTTTAAATGCTAATTTTTGAATGACAGAATATATGATTAATAATTATATAATACACATTCTAATTAAAAATGTTTTTTCTCAAATTAGGATTTTTTTAAAAAAACTTCTTTAATGACTTAAAATATCATTAAGGGGGCTGACTGACATAATGAATTGAGTTCAGTGAAATGTCTCAATAACATAAGTATAGTATGTTATCTAACTATAAAGCTAGATAACTCTCAAAACAAGCGTTTTTAACACTTCAAAAACAAACTTTCCAAAACAGTGCATTTATTCATGAAAACTACTGAACCTCAGGTAAGAACAGCATTAGTCAATGCTGTTCAGACCTAGGGCCCCAGAACTTCCCACCCCCAACTTTTGCCAGAGCAGAAGTTCAATTAAGACAGGGAAGATTACAAAAAGCAAAAGCTTTGCTACCTCTGCAGAGAGACACCACTTGGTTTAGAATGTCGTTGTTGAAGTGGCAATCTCAGCGACCAGTGAAGAGGAAAGCCTAGTTTTGAACAAATAACTAACCGGTGGACTAGCCTGATATTTAACAGAAATTCTCTTGGGGTGAAGACATCCACACAAGACTTGATAAGCCCTCTGTATACTGCCAGTTGTCCAGGGGCTGTGCAAGTAAGCATCATCAGAGACTGGAATGGACTCGAACCTTCTGTACATCTCTACTGTGTGTGAAAAAGAAACACCAACATTAAGTAAAAGTCGAGGAGGACTTGAAAACGCCCTGTAGTTTGAATGAGTTACCAGCCAACACTGATCTACCAAAATAGCATGGAAGCCTTATTGGTTTGAGGTGTTTAAACACAGTCTCTGACTAATCTTTGACAAAATGCTATGTTATGCAGACAAGGGGAAAATCCCAGGAAATTGAAGCTTATAAATAAAACATTTTAAATTGAGCAGGAACATTATTCACACATTGTGAGGATGACAGAAATCAGAAATTTAATCCATGCCAAGTTACTAAACAAGCAAACAACAACTACTCTCAGAAAACCTTCAGAATCTAAAGTTGCTGTAATATATTTTTTAAAATGTCCAGTATTCAACAAAAATAATTCCATGTCTGCAAAAAACCAGCTGGGTGCAGTGGCTCACGCCTGTAATCCTAGCACTTTGGGAGGCAGAGGCAGGTGGATCACTTGAGGTCAGGAGTTGGAGACAGCCTGGCCAACATGATGAAACCCATCTTTACCAAAAATACAAAAATTAGCAGGGTATGGTGGTGCGCGCCTGTAATCCCAACTACTTGGTAGGGTGAGGTACAAGAATCACTTGAACCTGGGAGTTAGAGGCTACAGTGAGCCAAGATTACAACCACTGTACTCTAGCCTAGGTGAAAGAGCGAGACTCTGTCTCAAAAAAAAAAAAAAAAAAACTGCAAAGAAACAAGTCAAACCAATACAAAGACTGCAAAAAGGCTATTACAAACATGTACATAGAGAAAAGAAACTATAAAGAATTAAAGTATTATGACAATGACTCAATAACTGGAGAATATTAATATAGAAATTCAGATTATAACCAAAAAACAAATGGAAATTATAGAATTAAAAAGTAACTGAAATAATTCAACAAAGGACTCCAAGTAGATTTGAAATATCAAAACAAAACAAAACAAAAAATCACGAATGTATTTTTAAAAGGATGAACAAAGCCTGTAATCCTAGCACTCTGGGAGGCCGAGGCGGGCGGATCACGAGGTCAGGAGATCGAGACCATCCTGGCTAATATGGTGAAACCAAAACATGGTCTCTACTAAAAATAAAAAATAAATAAAAAATTAGCTGGGCAAGGTGATGGGCGCCTGTAGTCCCCGTTACTCTGGAGGCTGAGGCAGGAGAATGGCGTGAACCCAGGAGGCAGAGCTTGCCGTGACCCGAGATTGTGCCACTCCACTCCAACCTGGGCAACAGAGCAAGGCTCCATCTCAAAAAAACAAAAAAAAAAGGAATGTACAAACTTACTTCCATTGAATTTTTGAAGACATTTTAATACAGAAAGTTTGTAGTTTGTATAACCTCTATGGCTGTGCTGTCAAAGAACAACCTATCTGAGACAATACCTACATATATAGACACATCACATAAGAAATAGGCAATATTTGGGCTTGTAAAATTTTCATATGACTATAATTGCATTACTTAAATCATGGTAAAACTACCAGAACTATTGCGGGTACGCTCTAGCAATGCAATAAAACTTTGAAAATATTTATATATACATTTTAGAACTATAAAGGAGCTAAGAGATTATTTAATCTATTGCCTTGTACAAGGTAAGTCTCTGAAACGTGATATTTTGATACCCACCACCTCTTTTGGAGCAAATCAGGCACTAACAATCCTTTTGCATAATTTCCGTTTCTTGAGTTACCTCACACTTCAGGCATCATCGTCTTATGTTTTCTTTTGCGTCTAACAGACTAATTAAATGTTCAGTTTTGGAATTTTGAATCTCAGACCTGTTGACAGAAATCAAATGTGGTAGTAGTAAATGAAGAAGGTATAATAGAGAAAGAAGCCAACAAGGAGAAGATGAGTTGTGAAGAAGTCTAAATGGCCACGTCACAAATCACTGAAGTTGTGCTTGAGCCTCTAGGATTTTCGCGATACTCTGAGTCAAGCCTGACCGTATTGTTCCTCCTTGAAATCAGTGTGCTTTGAGAGACAGGAATGCTGGATCTCAGAGACAGTCGGTGACTTTGCCAACTTTTCCAAGGAATGAGTGTCTACATTAGAACTCAAATTATCTGGCTAGTAGTTCAGCCATTTTTACACATCACTAATTTACTTCTAATCATTTACCTTAAAAAAATTATTTCCTTCTAATCATCTATCCATAAAGTTACTTGATATTACAAAAGCTTTTTATCTCTGTTCTCAAGAAGACTTCTCCTACCTTCATTTCTTAACACAGCAGCTATTTGTAACTGTTGCCTCTTATGAAGGTTATTTTACTTTTCTATGGACTTACAAAGACTGTTCTTAAAGCTTCTTCTCCTGGCTCTCTCCTGCCCCTAACCCTGATGAAATCTCATTACCTTTTACTGGTTTTCCAAGATTGTTTTGCAGATCACAATGGTAGGTTTTTGATTTTCATTTTTTGTTAACTGTGAGTTACTTTGGTTTTTCAGTGCAACAAAAAAATTAATGAAAAGTGTTCACTGTCAAGATTTTAAGGTCTCTTGCGTATGTGCTCTCCTCAAGATAAAAAGAGAATGAGTAACTCTTAGTTTTTTATTCTTGTACTTGTTAGAAAGGCAGAAATGAAATGCACATAATGCTATGTTTCTCAATTCACAAAAGATAGAGATAACACTCATGTAGATTTTAGAAGACAAGCACAAGCATTCCTTAGCTCAGTGGTCTTCCAAATGTACTCTTTACTTATCTCCTAAAAGAGTTTCGGAGCACTTTACACGCCATCATACAACTTAATATTTACAATTGTTCAATATTAATTTAAATCACTTCAAAAGCCTGAACTTCATAGGTAAATATTGGCATTTAAAACTAAAACTGATACATTTCTTTAAACTTTATACAATGGACACTACATTCAACTATGCCTTTGACAGAACGAGAACACCACATCAACTGTTCAGAGAGAAAAATTAAATCCCATTAAAAGTTTTCTAAAGTTCAGGAATATTATGCTTGAAATTATATGGGATGACATTTTGTCCTATATCTTTTCACAAGTGGCAGTTCTGATTTTATGAATAAATTTTGTGGAAATAAACAGCAAAACAAGTGAAAGCCTTAGGCCATGAGTAGGTGAGGGGCTAACAATGTGCTAAATATGTTAGTTAAATATTGCTGGGCACGGTGGCTTCTGCCTATAATCCCAGCAATTTGGAAGGCTGGGGCGGGCGAATCACCTGAGGTCAGGAGTTCAAAACCAGTCTGGTCAACATAGTGAAATTGCGTCTCTACTAATACAAAAATCAGCCAGATATGGTGGCGGGTGCCTGTAATCCCAGCTATTCTGGAGGCTGAGACATGAGAATCACTTGAACCTGGGAGGCAGAGGTTGCAGTGAGCTGAGATCGCACCACTATACTCCAGTCTGACGACAGAGTGAGACTCTGTCTCAAAAATAAAATTGTATATATATCTTTCTTTTATATATATATACACATACATATCATATATATGATAATATATTATCTTAAGTTTAATACAAATCTAAAGTACGCAGAAGTAGTTCATGACTATGTAGAGAAATTGTTTTTGTTTGACAGCCAGCAGGAAATGTACACCTAAATAAAAAAATAAAAGTGGGTTTATTGCCTTCAGTAACCTATTAGAAAGATTAATAAATATTTCCAAAAACTGAATATATTTTTAAGAATAAAATTGATTTACCTCTATTATGTGTTTCTTCTATTTCAAGAAATAACACTGATCTGTTAATATCAACATGGAATTTCCCCCTCTACTTCTTGATATGATGCTGTCTACTGTTAAGATAACAGACTAAGACTCACTAAATGCTCCATTATGAGAATAAAATTGCACAGTACATTTTGTAGAATATTGGTGTTTTGCATCATGACTTTAATAAATTTTAAGTGTTCTAGGATAGATATGTAGATAACGCATGGCACCTTACAATGGGTTTGCTTTCTGGTAGAAACAAGGAGCTTCTACTCTCTTTACTACTTCTTGGTGGTATTCTCTATTTTACTCTCATGAAACTTTTCCTCAGGAAGCCTGCATTCTTTACAGTAGTGGACAATAGAAGAGAATGGGTCATTAAATGAATATTGTTATCACGACTTCCACTCCACTCTGCCACATACCCCAGCCAAAGTACCTCATTTTGTGAACTGAGAGATGAGGGATAGATAGATGATACATAGATAAAATTTTGTTTTTATTTACTTCTAACCATTTGCCATTTGACATTACAAAATGTCATCACCATAATCCTACGTAAAATGACTTTTGTAAAGCCCTGTTAGGCAGGATTATAGTGATGACTCCTATGTTTCAAATTGGCCCTTTTTTCAAGTCCTACAGTTTTTTTTCAAAGTATGACCCTCTTTATTATGGTATCGAGTAGTATCTTATGCATTAGCTCATTTTATAGTGAAAGCATCTATGTACAACTGTAGAGAACCTGCTGCAGAGATAGCTCCAACTTAAATTAGAAAATATTTTCTCTGTAGAAAATAGTAAAGATTATAACATTTACCAAGCTAGCCCAAAAAGTTCATTTAAACCAAATAGTAGGTAAATACATTATACATTTTAAATACAGGTTGAATTCTGAGATCCAGGAGAAACTTCAGTTTCATTTATTGAAACAGCCACGTTTTAAGTTATGTGAAGTGAAATTTCCATTAATTTTCCCTTTTACTCTTAATTTATGCCCAATTGTTTTTCTTTATGCTAAATCCATAATCCACAACAAGGTTTTAGCTGTTCTCTTCTAAAGGACGGGTAACATATACTTTTAATCTGCTTGATAAGGTACCCATGGCTATCCAAATAATGAAATGGTTTGATTCTTCTTAAAGCATTCCCAGTATTTGGGCAAAACCAGAATCTAATAAATTACATTGCCGCCTAATACCCATGGCTTGATGGGAAGCCATGAGGAACAAGGGTAAAGTGATAAAACCGGAGAGTGGATCAAGGAATAAAAGCCAAGAGAATTTTGAGACCAGAGGGCAAGAAACATCCAGTCATGACTGAAGAACAGAACTGAAGTTCAAATAGAAAAAGGATGTTGCCTCAAGGATCAGGAGCTGAGCTGGCTATCAGAGCCCCTAGTACATGTTGATCAAATAAGGGGCAGTTAGAGATAAAGACTGGATTAAGCAAGAGAAACCAGGACCTAGAAAGATTCCAGGTATTCACAATAATTAAATGAAAACAAGACAGACCATGCAGCTTTAAATATCCTAGGATAGTATGTTCTAGGATTCCCAGTACAGAAATAATCTCTGAAAATTAAGGCGAGAAGATAATGCCACTCTTAAGCTCCTGTGCTGGATGGAAAGTTTCCCAGATAAATAATATCTGAGAAATCAGGCAGAGTTATCTGGCCAGGAAGCCCTACAGTTTCTTAAACTCTAGAATAAATGATCCACAGTGAGAATCAGAATGGGTGAGAGAAGTGTCAGAATGAAAAAAAGTATGGCCGCCCAACCACAGGCGCACTTTCAGGCAGATCAATGTAAGAAAAATGCACATATCAAGTTCCAATAAGACTATCATTACAAGGTTGAGTTCTCTGGAAAAAGAACTTTGAGATGAAGTTTATGGTGTTAGAAGTTTATTAGCAAATGTAATCAAAATCAGGGTGGGGAAACGGGAAGACACCAGACAGGGCAGAGCGAGACAGAGCTGTGATGTCGATTAGGCAACAGCCTCAGGCGACCATGTGGGGAACACTGGAGATCAAGTTCTTGCCAATCCTAGGAAGGGTATGGCCCCGAGTAAGAAGGTCGCTTCCAAGAAGACAGAACAACAAGCCTTTCCTTGATTGCAGATGTGGATGATCATGCTATGCCTGGAGCCCTTTAGAAAGTTCTTGGTCCCTCTAAGAACATGCATACAACTGTAGTATGTTTAGCTCAACCTGCTAAAGAGGTATTTCATATTTCATCTGAGTATGAATTTAGGCTTCCTAGATTTAGTGAGTGACAAGACTAAATACTTGGGGTACAAAAAGCACGGCCAATGTTGTGAAGAGGATAGCTTTGGACTGCATTTCTTCTCTTTCTCTCTCTCCCTCCCACCGTCTGTCTCTCCCCTCATCCTCTTCAGTTTGACCACCATAAATCTGGCCTTAGAGCTAGGCAAAGACTAGAGGGGAAGACTACAGTATGGGGCCTTGAATGTAAGACAAAGGGTTAGCTTGCTTGAGAAAGTGGTGCAAGAAGAGGCCTAAGGGTCAAGAATTGCTGAGGACAAGGATGTCCCCATAGGATTTCATTCACAGGAGCAGAGGTAAATTTTAAAGACCTCAGGATTTATGTTCAGAATATAGTTATTTGAAGATTTTATCCTCAATATGACCTTATACAAATGATACTTTTAACACATCTCCCAGTGGTATATAACATGGACCGAAAAAGATAAGGCTGAGAAATTATGTGGCTATCAGCGCTCGATCCAGATGAGTTGACAACAATCGGGACAGAGAAGATGATGTATTAGAATCAATAAAAATCAGTGACCTTTTGGAAATGGGTGGATAAGTGAGATGAGAAGTCAAAAAAGACCTAAACTTGCAAACTAAACAGGGACAAAAATGTGGAAAAGAACACCCATTTTGAGGGAAATACTATATGCCTACTTTCAGACACATTACACATTCAATGTAAGAATCAAGTCAAATGTTTACTAGGGGTATACAACGGGACATTGAAGAAAATAGGACTGAAAAGACAGATTTCAATATAGTTATATTAAATAAAAGAATATGATATATTTTTATTCTATTTTCAGATTATTTTACCTAGTTTATATTTTTAAAAAATAATGAACCCATAAAGATGCCATTAATGTTTTTTTAAAAGGCTGTGCCCAACCTAATTTTACTTAGTATTTCAATCCTTAAAGTTAAGCTAGTTATTATTTAATTCATTATTTCGTATTAGTATTAGTCACATTTTATCACAATTATACCCTCAAATGTGATGTCAGAATATATGTAAAATAAATTAACATAAATTTGGTTGTATTACAAAGGGGGAATATAAGACTTTCTAGTTTTACCAAGTGATGAGAGGTTTTAATATTATTGCAACAGAGAATATTTTTTGATACCACTATAAATTTGCTCTCACCATGCATCTTAGTCCATTTTGTGCTGCTGTAACAGAATATCTGAGGATGGGAATTTATAAAGAAAAGAAGTTTATTTAGCTCATGGTTCTGTAGGCCGGCAAGTTCAAAGAGCACAGTGCCAGCATCTGTTCAGCTTCTGGTGAGGGCCACATACTGTGTAAAAACACAACGGAGATGGCCCAAGGGGAAGCAAACACTTGGGAAGAGACAAAACCATCATGGGGCCTGTTTATAACAATCCGCTGTCTTGGGAATAATCCATTTCCAAGAGAAATAACCCATTCTGTTGTGGGCGTGAACTCACTCATTATTGTGAGAAAGGCAACAAGCTATTCATGTGGGAGCCACCCCATAACCCAAACCTCTCACTAGGCCCGATCTCCAATACCACCGTACTGGCAACCAAACTTCAGCATGATTTGGGGAGAGCCAAGTATATTCAAACCATGGTACCATGTCTTTTACCAAATTAATAAACAATGACTGGAATAAGTTCAACTATAGCAATTTTTTGGAAATAATATTTGTACCAAATGACTAGAACTATCTATTAAAATATTCTGTATTATCAATGTAAAACTAATACTTTTCATTTTTAAAAAAAGGTAGATATAGTTCTCTATATGTAGCTTATACATTTGATTAGACTATAAGTATTTAGAGGTTCTAAACATTCTCACGCGTAAAATAATTTAAATTAAAAAGGTCATGTCAGTAATTTGTTGTCTTATAAGTCAAATTGTTCTTGATTGAAATCACATGATTCAGTAATGTAAAAAATATATATTATTCATGGAGATGTAGAAAGTGTTTTTTGAGGAAAAATAAAAGTCATCGACATCCAAAAATGGATTTACTGAGTCCAATATAACTTATATAGTGCAGAACTGGTATTAATTTGCTAGTCAGAAAACACCTTTATGGCCTTTACTGAAGAAAGCTGGATTAATAGAGAGGATTTCAGCTACTCCTCTATCATTTTTCCCATCTCCTTTGACTCTGTAAAGCAAAGTTTTGCTGAAATCTGACCAGTTAAATATAAAATGAGAAATACAAACTCATAAAATATGACTGCTATATTCTAATGCAAGGGAAATAATGTAGAGATGGATGTGTCGTATCGATGAATGAAAATCTTAAGAGGAAACTGAGACTTCTGTAATCTGTATACCCATACGGGAAAAGATGAAACTTCACATTAAATTATGCAGCTCATTCGCAGATGACCTGTAGCTCTAAAAAAAACAATACAACTTCCAGTTGATAATACAGGAAAATAACTTCCTTGTCTTGCCATAAGTAGAGATATTTTTAAACAAATACAAAAAGCATTAACCTTAAAGGAAAAAATAAATAACAAGAACTACATTACAAATATTAATAAGAATGTCTGTTTATCAAAATATGCTATACAAAATATCCCATGCAACACATATAACCAAGAAACGCCTCACAATCAGTAGGTTTAAAAAATAACATATGAATCAGTAAGAATATGTAGAGTCAACACAGTAGAAAAATGGGCAAGAGCTACGAAGAAATCAAGTGAAAATCTATTCAAACTTCATTAGTCATCAGGATAATTCAAGTTAAATTTTTAATGAGATGTTACTACATAATATACCACCAGGGCCAAAGCAGAAAGAATGGTACACCAAGTGCTGTCAAGGACATGGAACGACAGGAACTGTTATACTCCTTGTAGGAGAGTAAATGGCCAAAACTATTTGGAAAAGCATTTTATTCACTACTAATTTGAACAGGCGCATGCACAAAGATCCCAAAATCCTACACCTAAATTAGCAACAGAAATGTACATATCTATCTATCCATACACACACACACACACACACACACAATGATTCCAATTAAATATATTTCCAAGGCAAGGAAAACTAAAATATGTTAGAAGTCAAGATAGTATATACATTCAGGACTAAAGAGGGGCTTAGTATTTGGCAGAAGTCACAAGAGGTGCTTCTAAATGAAGTCAGCATTCTATTTTAACTGGGACATTTGCTACACAGGTGTTCAGTTTATGAGAATTTATCAAGCTGTACATTTAGATTCCTGTTCATTTTTCTATTTTTCACAAAAATAAAATCCTGAGGGAAAGTATTTCCAAACCTGGAAGTTTGTTTACATTTTAACAACTTTGAGTTTTAAAGAAATATGTTTTTTCCTGTTTCCCAAAGAAGAGGATTTCTTGTTACCTGACCAGGCAGATATTGTAGGTTTACAAAATAAAGAACTCTTTAGTACTGTATATGGAATACAGAAACCCATGTCACTCCACAAAACAGAGCTCTATCAACTGAATTTCATTGGTTAAAAACTAAGTATAAGCGTTACTTATCAACAAAACAGTTAAAAACAATTCCATCCTGCACGGAAGTCATCTATGACCTGAACTATATCATATCTTCTTTATAGAAATGTGTTTAGTATGAATTAAGGGTTGAATTAATATGGACTGAGGTTGACTTAAGAGTTCAATCTCAATGCTGCACTGTTTTAGCAATTTATACTTGGAAAATCGTTGTGTGTACCTTGTATTATATGATGGAAATTCTCTTATGAAAAAAGAAATAAGTCAGGTCTTAGGTGGAGTAAAGTTCCCTTGAGAAATACAAATGAATATTTTTAGAGGCCAAATTCCATTTCTGTCAGAGCATAATGCTAATAAGCACCACACAGACAGCCTGAAGGTTTGTACTTAGCAGACGAATCCGAGTCCCCAAAAGAGCCACACACCTCTGATGCTACTCCTGAACTCAATGCTGCTAGGATTCCAGCAAAGCAATTGGATGCACAGGGAACTAGACTTGTCTCTGAAGTAAGACCAAAGACTGAATTCTGCTCTGAGCAAAGAAAATCAATGTGAAAACAGTCTATTTTTTTTATATCCCAGGGGTAATGATAAAGTATTGAGTGAAAGAAATGATGAAAACCTCTCTAGGTTATTAAACTACTTATATTGCCCTTGAAACGCAGGGAGCAAAGTCAGTTATTTCTGTTGAAAAGAAAGTAAGAGTCAGGCCTTTGAATTCTGGGCCTAATAGAGCACTGAGAAATAACAAGGTAAGTGAAGAGCCAGCCAGTCATTGAGCATGTGCCAAGAGGGTTATTGGAAGAAATCAAACCCTGTCCAGAGGAAGCATTCAAACCAGGATGAAACCAAATTGACTATCTGGAATGGCCCAGCATTGCAAAGAAGCAGAATTCATTGTATTTTTCAGAATAGGCCCTAATAGCAAATCAATGAGTAAATTCCATGACCTTTCTTTTTTGCCCATAAAATGTAGCCTGGTGTGGTACAAAACAGCATAAAACATAGACAGAAATCGATTTCAATTGAAGAAAACCCTGAAGTGGAGTAAGAGAACCCCTGCTGTGCTGCATAATTCCATTCTGAGTTACCACCATGTTGCCTGTTCAACATAGGAATGGAAAGAAGGGATGTATAACTGGGAAAAGAAGTGTCTTGGGACCCCTCCCAAATAACGTGAGAAAGGCAGCTCCTCGGTCTCTCAGCCCATGTGGGCTTTATACGGTTTCACTTTCCTTTATGGATGCTAGAATGAATAAGACAACTCTGCAAATTATAAGGTACTTGTCTAGATTCAACAAATTTCATGTTATTGTTTTTCCCCTGAATTACCACCCCACTCATGATTGCCTTAAATCTCTACTATGGAAATACAAACCTAGCCTATGTGCATGAACTCTTAAACACTAACTGCAGTTCTTACAATAGATGAAGCTTTATTTAGTACACTGCAATAGACACTTCCCAAATCATATGCCATTGCTGTTCAAGATTTAAAAATCTACCCATTTTAACACTACAAATTAGATGTATCATTGTCAATTTATGTCTGATACAAGTTTAGGCTTAGCCACAGTTCTATTATTTTCTGCACTATTTGTCTTGCTTCTCAACTTTTTTCAAGCATTTTTTTTTCCTTGACCACATTAATTAAAACTGTCTTTAGTACAGTCTGTTTAGTAATGAATTTTCCCTTTTTAATTGTCAGAATCCAGCTTTATTTCACTCCAATTCTTGATATGTTTTTCCCAAGTCTCCCACTCTAAGTTGATACTTACTTTCTCTCTTTTAAAGTATTCTACAATCCTCCAGCGTCTTTTGCTGCCATTAAGAAGAAACATATCTAACTGCTCTTTATTTATGTATAATCTATTTTTTACTTTGACAGCTTTTAAGATCTTTTTCATTCTTTTTTTCAGTGCCTCTTATATGCAAATTGAACTTATCTTTAGTATTCATTTTGCTTCACATATCTGAGAATTATCATCTTTCATGAGTTCTGGGTATTTATCAGTTTCTATGTGTTTGTATTTTTATGTATATTTTTCATGTTTTCCCCTCATTTTCTCACAGAATTCCAATTATATCCATATTAGACTGTGTCACTCTACCATTCATTTCTCTTAATATTAATAGGAAAATAATTGGCACATTCATATTAGACAAATTCAAAGAGAGGTTGCATAAATAGTATCTATTAAAAGCTGAACAAATGAAAGGGAACCATGATGCATACAGCAACCACGTCTAGCAACAGTGAATCTGTTACCATTCCTAGGCCCTAAAGAACGAGGGGGTGGAGTGGTTCCCAGAACTCAAAAGGACAGAGAATTATGTATTGCAGACCACACTGAGATAAGCAGTGACCTTCTATGGAAAGACAAAGCTAGACTAAGGCAATTTGCAGAGAGGTAGAGAAGATTAACTATCCTTACTTTATTATTTTTCCTCCCTCCAATCCTCTACCAGCGCTTTTATTAATTGCTCCCAACCAGAAGTGTAGGGCACGGGATAAAGTTCATACAAGTCGGCAGCCTGGGACAGAGACATGGGTGGAGTAAGACAAAAATGCATATAGAGAGGAGATAAGAAAGTACCTCTCAGTAGGCTCTCAGTTTACATCTTTGTGTCTTTATGCTGGGTTCCACGTTACTTTTTTTTTTTTTTTTTATCACCCAGGTCATCCGTTACCTCTTGAGTTGTATCTAATCTTTTTTAAACATGTCCACTGAGACTCTGATTGCAGTTTTTATTGTTTTACTTTTGTAGTTCTATATGATTTTTTAAATCCTTTATCTTTTTTATGTTTTAACTATGTAAAATAAGATGGCTTTATATATGTTTTTGATCGTTCCAATATATAAAGTCTTTGTAGAATGTGATTTTGCTTTGACTCTCTCGTGATTGTGATTTTTATTGTGGGCTTGTGTTTTTTGAAATACTGTCGGTAGGAATTGTCGAAGCCTGTGTTTAAATTGCTTTCTTTTAGATATGCTTGCAGTTGTTTTACCTAGGTGACAATGTTTTTGGCAGGAAGCCCTACCAATCTAGCTTGAGTGTGTTTAGCCCATATAAGAGTTGTGAAATTTGATCCCAAAATGCATATGATTGGAAATTCTCAATGAATATATATTTTTTTACTGTTTCATTCAGAGACTATGCTGAGACATACAAGTACTCTATGATCTTCCTCTGCAAAGCACATTTTCTCCAAGTTAACCACATGATACTGTTCCCTTTTGGGGACTCAGGCTTTATTTTCAGGTCCCTGTTATCTCCTCCCACTCAGGCTTAGTCTCCTTTGCTCTATCTGTTCAGACCAATGAAGTTTTAACAGATTTTCTCAGGGCTAAAGCTATATTCCATGGTTGGTAATATCTTAGATTTTTTTTAATTTCTTATTTCTGACCTATAAGGAATTCCATTACATTCCTGCCCTTCTCATCTGGGCACTTATCATTTTAATATTTGTATTCAACATTTTTAGGGACACTAAAATGTCTCAGGATATCCAGTCTGTCCTACCGGTGGAAATGGAAGTCCATATTTACTTGTTAAAACTCTGTAAATGTATTTAAGATTAAAAAAGAGAGAAATGGCTTAATTTCCATCTCTAAAATAAGAACTATACATTACACAAAATGGCCAAAAAATCTTTTAGTCCGTAGTTCGTCTCTCATATTGGCCTTGTTCCACCAGTTTTGGTCTATCCTGAAGTATCACGGGGAGTCACAGTCCCTGCTTGTTAGCCTCAGTCACACAGGTGCTGCAACTCTTATTTTCACTCTAATGGTTGAAGCTGTAGCTTTTCTAATTATCCCACTCTCTCTGTGATGGTGGCTTCTAAAGTGTGATCAGGAAATCAACTAGATCAACATAACCCGGGGACTCTCATAAAAAATGCAAATTATAGGCTTACTTAGATTATGTTTAAGAATTGGGCCTAGAAATCTTCAAATTAATTAGGCTTGTGACCACGATTCACCGAATTATAAGATAAAAATTTGATACTAGCATCTTCATTCTCTTTCCTAGTAGGTCCCTTGAGAAGGTGAAAGTAATCTTAACGTCCTCCTATATGAAGCAGAAACTTTTAGGAGCCCTGTGATTTTACTGTTTAAAATGATTAAGTATTTCAGAGCAACTCTAAATTTCTTTCTTTTTTATAAAACATGTGCATATTAGCTACACTTTAAAATTTAAAAGCTACAAAAATATCAATTATTTTACGTGATATTCCACTAGTTCATTTTTTAAAACATAAAAATCAGTGTAAGGTATAATAGTGGGAAAGATTTCAGCAGGGTATTAGTCCTCTTTCACACTGTTATAACGAAATGCCTCAGACTGGGTAATTTATAAGGGAAAAAGGCTCAGTTGACTCACAGTTCCACATGGCTGGCTCCGAGGCCTCAAGAAACTTAAAATCACGGTGGAAGGCGAAGGAGAAGCAGGCACATTCTCTGCAAGGAAGCAGGCGAGTGAGAGAAGTGCAAACATGGGGGAAACTGCCCTTTATAAAACCATCAGATCTCGTGAGACTTAACTATCACGAGAACAGCATGGGAAGACCGCCCTCGTGATCCAATCATCACCTCCCACCAAGTCCCTCCCTCGACACCTGGGGATTACAGACCAGATTACAATTTAACATGAGATTTAGAGGCGGACAAAGAGCCAAACCATTTCAAGCAGGTAGGGAAGAATAAATGATGAGAAGTGAGGAGGCGTGCGAAAATATATCAAGGAAAGGATCAGACACGTGTAGCAAAGGCAAGGATGCTTACGCAGAATCAGAAGGACAATGAAGGACCCCAGCTGGAAAAAAGAATCCCTGTTAGATTAAATAGAAGTATAGAAGTCAGGACTAGAAAGGTAAGTCAAGGCTAGACTGTGGAGGGACTTCTAGAGTCACCAGACCACTCGAGAATTTCAGGGTATGGAAGATACTGTGGATCAGCTGAAAAACAACTAATCTCAACCCCCTTCTCACTTGTCTTATTTCCACTAAAGCCTACAAAGAAGATACGTGCTGACTATCCCAGCCTCACAGTTAGATGTGGTCAGGTGAAACCGTTCTTGAAACTAAGACACCAGTGGGAATCTCTGGGAAGTTTCAAGAAAAGCTTATGCTTTCCCATGAAGTGAGCAAATGGAAGTGTTACAGCCCCCTTTGGCTTCTTTCTCTTGTCCTGAGCTTTACACAATGTCTTTATCTGTCATGGCCCATCTTGTGGCCATAAGACTTAAAACACCAGCAGGAGAATAGAGCCAGCATGCTAAGTTGGTGGGAGACATTGCAGATCAGCTGAACCAGTGCCAGCGGCTAATCTCGAACATTGATGTCTATCATGTGAGAAAAATATATGCTTGTTTAAACTGCTGTTGGTTGAGATTTCTGCTCTTTGTAGCCAGACAGGTTATTAATTATACCGAATGAATCTAGACAGTGTGACTTTTTTTTTCTTCCTTGAGACAGGGTCTCACTTTGTCGCCTAGGCTGGAGTGCAGTGGCACTCCACGGGTCACGTACATGGGCACATCATGGGTCACTGCAGCCTCAGTCTCCCAGTACTAAAGTGATGCTCTCACCTCAGCCTCCCAATTAGCCGGGAACACAGACACGCACTACCATGCCTGACTTGCCATTTATTTGCTTATTTTTTGTAGAATTGCGATCTCCACTATGTTGTCTAGGCTGGCCTCGAACTTCTGGGCTCATGCGTTCCTGCCTCCTTGGCTTCCCAAAGTGCTGGGATTACAGGTGTGAGTCACTGCACCCAGCCTTGATGGTGTGACTTTTAATCCACAACATTAGTATGAAAGAAATATCATTTTCCCTTTGTTTTTTGAAATGCATATAAATGCTTCAATGCCTCAGATGTCTAACTGGTGGAGAATTCTACTTCAATCATGTTTGGGGGATGGCCTACTTCCACCTTTAGGATAATGCAAAACGTTTGGTGTTTTAAATAGTGACAAACATTAGAGGAAAGGACCTCATACATCCTTTGCTTAGTAGTTGCCTATGATACACCTCTGTCCATGCTTCATTGTCAAACTTGGCCTTGAAATCTTTTGGCGTGGCTCCCACAGGTCTTACCGCTCAGTCCTCTTTGACATTCTTCAACACACAGTCCCATGTGTAGTCATGAGAAGCTCTGCATGGGATCAGATAGCTGAACTTAGGTATTTTCAAAATCCGGAAGTGTCTTTTCCAACTTTTAGGCATGGGGTAAGGCCTCTTAAATATTTCTAGGTCCAGCTATTTCACGTCCCCAACCAAATAACTCCTGCCTCTAAACCATTCCTTCTGAAACAATTCTCCCTAAAACCCCTTCAGTATGCATAAGCTTTGAAAACTTGGACATTAGTATAAATTGTATGGAAACTTCACATTTGGGCTTCACAGGGGGCAAAAGAAGCTTTGGTTACCTTCTTGGGATGAGGGAATTTGTGATAGAAAGGAAAATTACACAGAGCAAAGAGAAGAAAACACACTGTATCATTTAAAAAGGTTATTGTATCCCACCAGCGGGTAGTGAGTCATCAAATATTTTTAAGCAAATCAGTAGCATTTTTTAAATGATTAATTAGTGGTAGTACCAGCACAAATTAGGAAGGCTGACTCTTTTGTTTAGAGCCAAAAATAAGGTATCATTTAAAAGTGAATAATCTAAAATAATTTTGTAAATATGTGTTTCAGAGCCAAAAAAAAAAAATGTTAATTGTATGCAAAAGACATACCAAAATATTATCACAGATGGGTGTTCTGATATACCATAGTTAAAACCTGGAAACTACTCAAATGTTAATGTACATGTGAATGGATGGACAACATGTAATATATTCACATAATGTGCTGTTACTCAGCAATAAAAAGGAATCAACTATTGATACATGCACTAACATGCATGGATTTTAAAGTAAGTGTGTTGAGGCTGGGCGTGGTGGCTCACACCTGTAATCCCAGTACTTTGGGAGGCCGAGGCAAGTGGATCACCTGAGATCAGGAGTTTGAGACCAGCCTGTCCAACATAGTGAAACCCCATCTCTACTAAAAATACAAAAAATTAGCTGGATATGGTGGTGGGTGTCTACAATCCCAGCTACTTGGGAGGTTGAAGCAGGAAAATCTCTTGAACCCGGGAGGCAGAGTTTGCAGTGAGCCGAGATCGCGCCACTGTACTCCAGCCTGGGCAACAAGAGCAAAACTCCATCTCAAAAACAAACAAACAAAAATAAATAAATAAATAAATGTGTTGAATGAAGGAAGGCAAATAAAGCATGTATACTGTATGATCCCATATACACACATGCATCACTTAACAACAGGGACATATTCTGAAAAACGCATCCCTATGTGATTTCATCATTGTGCAAACATCATAGGGTATACTCACACACCTAAATGATTTAGCTGACCACACATCTAGGCTGTATGGTACAGCCTGTTGTTTCTAGGCTACAGATCTGTGCAGCACATCACTGTACTGAATACGATAGACAATGGTAACAAAATGGTAAGTACTTGTATATCTAAACATGTCTAGGCATAGAAAAGTCACAGTAAAAATATGGTATAAAAGATAAAAAGTGGTTTACCTGTATAGGGCACTTACCATAAATCGAGCTTGCAGGACTAGCAGTTATTCTGGGTGAGTCAGTGAATATCAAGTGAGTGTTAAGGTCTAGGACATTACTGTACACTACAATAAACCATAAACACTGGACACTTCGGCTGCACTAAATGTGTTAAAAAAATATGTTTCTTTCTTCAGTAATAAATTAACCTTTGCTTACTGTGGATTTTATATTTTACTACTTTAAAGTGTTACAATCTTTTTGACCCTTTTGTAGTAATGCTTAGCCTAAAACATAAACACGTTGTACAACTGTACAAAATATTTTCTTTTTTTATACCTTTACTCCGTAAGCTTTTTTGTTTCTTTTTAAACTTTTGTGGTTAGAAACTAAGGCAAACACACACATTAGCCTAGGCCTACAGAGGGTTAAAATAATCAACATCACTGCCTTCCACCTCCACATTTCGTCACAGTGGGAGGCCTCTGGAGGTAATAACATGCACGAAACTGTCATCTCCTGTGATAAAAATGCCTTCTCCCAAAATACCTCCTGAAGGACCTGCGTGAAGCTGTTTCGCAGTTAACTTATTTTCTTAATAATTAGGAGGATACTGTAAAATAACAATAAAAAGTATAGTAAATACACAAACCAGTAACACACTCATTTATTATCATGATCAAGTATTATATATTGTACATAATTATATGTGCTACATTTTTGTAAGTCTACCAGCACAGCAGGTTTGTCTACAGCAGTGTCGCCACAAACACGTGAGCAATGCATTCTGCTAACAAAGTTAGGATGTCCATATGTCACTAGACAATAGGAATTTTTCAGCTCCATTGTGATCTTATGGGACCACCATCCTATATGCTAAATGACTAAATGTCCTAATGACTACAATGTCATTATAAGGGGCATGACTGTAAATATAAAATTATAGACAATGCAGGCTAAGCGACGGTGACAAAAAGCATACCAGCTGATTGGGTGGGACAATAGGAAAGTGTCAGAAGGATAAAATAAGGGCACAAGGAAACCTTCAGGGGTGACGGATGTGTTCCCCATTTTGATTATAATGACGATTTATTAAGTGTACACTCATGTCAAAATTTATCAAATTGTATTCCTTCAAAGTATACAATATATTTGGATGTCAACTACCTCATTACAGCTGTTTAAAGGGGTATTTTGTTTGTTCCTTTTTTTTTTTTTAATAATCTGCACATAAGCTTTATAAACCTTAACTGTGTAAAGCTTATAACAATAGAAATAACAAATTTTAGAGAGTGAGGGAGGAAGTCAGGAGGTCATGTGCTGTACTAATTTATTTTATCTTTCATAGTAGGAAGTAAATTGATTCAGTCCAGAATTAAAACAAGTAGTAAGAAAAAAAGAGAGCCCCATAGTGATCGTCTTTTCTTCATTTAACTCAACATTATTTCACAGGACCACTGTTGTCTCACCTTAATTTGTTAATACATTTCCACTTACAGCCAATCTATATGTTTTAAATAAGCATTTAATACGAAGATTTTCCATCCTTAGTACTTTTAGGATTTTGTTCCCTAATTCATAGACTAAAGTTGACCCAATTCCTGCTTTATTTTCTCAGGACCTCTTTTATGTCCCTTCATTTTAAGTTAATTTGATTTCTTAAACTATCAGCAGAAAGGAAAAGGGGAGTTTTAGAAAACTTTGAAAACACAAGTCATTGTTGTTAATAATTACGCACAAATGAAGAGCTTCAATTCTGATCACTCCGGTAAAAGTTAGGCTGTAAAGGTGAATAAACCAGTCCCTACTGTGGATGTTATCATTTAGTAATACTGTTACATCTAAAACTGGTGTTTATTTTTCTGCTGCTTTTGGATTTACTGCTCTGTTGTATTCATAGGTGCTGAAAGTGATATACACACTGTTGGAAGGATTATAACAATTATTTAGGAAAAAAACACACAAAAATGTAAAAACATTGGTCAAAATATTTGTTACGTAGAAAAATTTCTGGGGTTCCAAATTCACTTTTTGAAAAGGATCACTTTTACATCCTAGTGTGTCTTGATACTTACAACTTGTACTTAGTTCTTGTAATTCTCTCCTAAGTCATTAAAAAATTAATTCAAAGAGTGTTATTACTAATATATCTAAGGCATTTTGCTGGCTCTTGAGGCTATGAGGATGAATATTGTATGTTCCAGGCTTCAAGAGCTCTCGAACAAGTGAGTGAGCAAATATAACCACCCTAAAAGACAGACAACAGGCCAAGCTCAGTGGCTCACACCGGTAGTCCCAACACTTTGGGCGGCCAAGGTGGGAGGATCACTTGAGGCCAGGAGTTTGAGATCAGCCTGGCCAACCTGGTCTTTACTAAAAATACCAAAAAATTAGCCAGTCATGGTGGCATGCCTAGTCTCAGATACTCGGGAGGCTGAGGTGGGAGAAGTGCCTGAACCCAGGAGGTGGAGGGTGCAGTGAGTTGAGATCTCACCACTGCACTCCAGCCTGGGAGACCAAAAAAAAAAAAAAAAAAAGAAAGAAAAAAGGTAGATAACATTGTCTTCCTTATACAGATAAGAAACTGAGACACAAAGAAATTAAGTAACTTTTCCAGAGCTCACACAGCTAGTAGTAAAGACTTTTACTTTGAGCTACCTAGTATAATTATAAAGAGACTTCACAGTATAAAATGTACACCTGTAATTATTAGGAACCAAAGGCCAGAATATTTGAAATCAGCTTTATTCTGGAAAACTTAGGGTTTATTGATATAGTACGTATACTAGAACCGAATTAACATAATTACTATAAAAAATAGACAAAATGTTATAGGGGCATGAAGAAAGCAGTTAATAATACTTTAAAAACACATTCGCTAACAATTTTTAAACACAGGCAAATGTAAAGGTAAAACAAATAGCTCTAAAATCTCAGTATACAAATAATCTCAACTGACATTCAAAAATAAAGTAAAAAAAAATAAAAGTAATATATGTGCATGATTAGAAACTCAAACAATGTGGATAGAAATAAATTTTTAAAAAGACCCTCACCTTCACTAACTTTGTTCCAAAGTAAACACTGTTAACAGTTAAAATGTCAACGTGTACAATATGTTCTATGAAAAGTATGTAAATATATACATGTACATACATATTATATTGGAATGAAAACAATAATACAATTATACACATTGTTCTGCATCCTGATTCTTGGATATTTTAATACATCTTGGAAATACATTTATTTCAGGACTATTTCATTGCTTTAAATACTACATAGTATTTTGTTTCATGGATATATCATAATATAGAAGGAAGTGAGTCATTACTGCAAACACAGTTTATGGTGATTTGTACCTAAGAAGACTGAAATCATGTTTAATTGTATAAGAAGAATTTTTGCCATGCTTCTTGGTTTTCAGTGACACCCTACTGACTGTCCAGCAGATGGCGACATAACAACATGCCAGGAAATGCAAAGCAGAAAACAGGTGGCTAAGATGTATAAAGTCATTAATAGGGCTGTCTCTTTTCCATAGAGAGAAAAAAAAAAAAAAAAATCAGAAATGACAATTTTGTCATGGTTTAAATATGATTCCAGACAACATAAGTTTGTATGTGCTTCAGTAGTGGAAGTGTTACTTAAAAGTCTTGCAGAGAAGCAGGCACCATAGGAAATGGGTCAGAGGAAGGACCTGGGCCTTTATAGTGAAAACAGCAGCACTTTTGTTTGGTTGGTTTCTGTTTTCTTGAGACGAGTCTCGGTCTGTCGCCAGGCTGGAGCGCAGTGGTGTGATCTCAGCTCACTGCAACCCTCGCCTCCCGAGTCCAAGTGATTCTCCTAGCATCCCAACAGATCCTCCAAATGATTTTATGAGATCAGAAAGTCTAACTTACCCTCAGTTACAGATAAGAAAACTGAAGTGTTCATGCATTGCAAAGCCTTAATGTAGAAAGAGAACAGGTCTTCTCACTCCAAAATTTTGAGTTCTCAATATACCAGTTTATTTTCTGGGCGGACTATTGCTTTTGTTGTTGGTTTTTCTCACATGCTCATGCATGCAAACGGTAATATTTTTAAGTTAAGAAGAGGTAATACATTAGTATTCAATCAATCCAACTCATATTAAATCCCACCCAATTGAGACAAGAGGAAAGGAAAGAAAAAAAGGAGACATAAAGGAGAATCCAAAAGGACTATAGGGAAAGGTAATGAAGATGGAGGAGGCAGAAAAATGGAAGGACTGAGATGCAAATACATTTGGACAGACTTTCAATGGGGTTTAGAATCACTGCTAAATACTGATTACACACTATACATATTGAACTTGTTATTCATAGTGCAGAAAAATATTTCACCTGCTCTAATTCTTGAATGTCTTTATGTAGGGAATATATGAGATGTGTGCCTGTGTAAAATGTTTGAAAGATATATATTACAGTATTTGAAGTTAATATCACCCCGAAATGGACATGTCAAACTCCATTCGTCACCAGGTTGTGAATCCTATTTCTCATCTGCAAAACTGGGAATTTAAAAATGCAGCATTACTGTGAGCCTTAAATACAACTGTCACATGGGAGGTGCACAAATTGTTAATTTCATTTCAGCTGGTACGCAGTGCCTGTATACCATGGAATTAAAAGCTGTGCCTGTGTGATCTGACTCGTGTATTTCCTCCAGCCTTATACTGATTCATATTCTTCCTTCAGCAACAGCAACACGCTTCCAAGTCTTTGTTTTTTGTTGTTGTTTTGTTTTGTTTTGTGGATGTGTTTTTTATTTCACTTTGCTCTTTTCCTCATTCAACCTCTTTTTATGTGATTTGATTTTTTGTTGTTGTTGTTATACCTCAGCTTCCTGCTAAACTGTAAACACCAAGATGTTAGGAACCATTCTTGGTACACCCCCATCCTTGGGTGCACAGCTCAGAGCACAGACACTAATATATTGCAGATATACAACTGAACTGTGTGATGTACATTATGTTAGGCAAATTAGTATGGCTCATTTGGTCAAGGGAACAGTTACCCAAGAGTTGAATTTTGTGTGGGAAAATAAGGTGACAGCTTCAAAGTAAAAATGTTTTCTAATCCCTTTTATTACCCCCTCTTAGAGCAGAAATTTTAGGAGCAGGGTGTCATCTGCCCACTTTATTCTCAGCTTAAAGCAGGTTAAAAGATGACATCCAATCACACACTAATTTGAGGCACTAAAGAGGCAGGATTTTCTTTAGATACCCACAAAACATACCAGAATAATTTGCAGACAAAGAAGCTTGAAATAGGAGATTCTTCAACTATACCAACTTCCTCCTTCTCAATATTATTTCTTCCTGGAAATGATGTTCATATATCTTGATGCATCTTACTTAAGCATAATAGACAAGTGTCACAATTAGATCATTCCAACTCTTCCACAAGAAAAGATACCTTTTAAAGAATATCACTGGGTAGATGCCAAACTACTCATTTCTGTAAGAGGAGATTGGACTAAGCATCTCTCATAACTAATTTGGTTGAATTTTAGAAAAATTCTTGAGCTTGCTTCAATAAATGAGAAAGTCACTTTGTAATTAGATTCTTATTTCTATTCAATATGAGGGTCACGCCATGTTCCCTGACCTGGGATGGAGAACAAATGAGCAAAAGGAATAAACCTCCGTCTTAATTGCCATTATCTTCTGCATCTCAATCCTCTCCCTAAATTTATTCATTTTGATTCCAAAGTTTTCAAACAAAAGATAAATCACAAGGCTTATCTGCTTTACCTTCCCATAAATTAAACCAAAAAAAATTAATGAACACATGCTGAGGTACAGGATGGCAGATTTTTTTTTACTCTAAAATATGAGGAAATTCTGGCGGGGCAAGGTGGCTCAGGCCTGTAGTCCCAGCACTTTGGGAGGCCAAGGTGGACCGGATCACCTAAGGTTGGGAGTTCGAGACCAGCCTGACCAACATGGAGAAACCTTGTCTCTACTAAATATAGAAAATTAGCCTGGCATGGTGATGCATGCCTGTAATCCCAGATAGTCGGGAGGCTGAGGCAGGAGAATCTCTTGAACCTGGGAGGCGGAGATTGAGGTGAGCAGAGACTGCACCATTGCACTCCAGCTTGGGAAACAAGAGTGAAACTCTGTCTCAAAAAAAATAAATAAAAGGAAATTCTTAATGCTTAGGTTATAATTACCATTCCAAGACTGTAGTTGTTTTCTCTGTCTTTAACAGATTGTTACTATAAGTTGTATATTTACAAATTTCAAAGATATACAGTGATTAAAATGCAAATTCATTAGGACACTTATGATACCTTTAAAAGAAGGCTGGATAAAAAATAAATAGATTATTCTGAAATGTGTGAGATTTCTAGACTAAGACTGACGTTTCACCATATTATTCTAAATCTCCAATAACTGCATTAGTTTGGTGTTTTGTGAGGTTAGTTGACTCATTTTAAGTGACTAAAATCAGTTATTGTACCACAAGTTTTAATAAATGCTTTTCACGGGAATGATGCTACCAGGTGTTTCTGAATATGAAGCACATTGCTTAAGGAAATATCTCAATAGACAAAGCATAGGCTCTGGAGCCAGAAGTCTTGGGTTTGGGTTTCATCTTTTTAAATTTATTCTCTGAATAAACTGAAAATGTGCTAAACTTAATGAGTCAGAATGTACTCATCTAGAAAATGATTATCTTGAGCACTCCTCATCATTGCACATTGCCCTGTTTATTACATAATGTACAGAAACACTGAACAGAATAGGCTTTTTAAAGCTGTACCCTCATGCACACATACCCTAAAATGCTAATACTTGTGTAACTTGTCTTTATTTCATATTTTTTATATATTATCTGAAACAGATATTTTACAATAATTTGTGTAAGGCTTTTTAACACAAAACTTTTTCTTTGAGCTGGCTGTGGTGGTGCATGCCTGTAATCGCAGCTACTTGAGAGGCGGACGTGGAAGGATTGCTTGAACCCAAGAATTTGAGACCAGTCTGGATATCACAGCAAATGCTCATCTCTAAACAACAACAACAACAAAATAATAAAAATAAAACAAAGAAAACCTTTGAATTATTAAACCAAGAAAAATATCTATATCATGTTTAGGATATTAGGAAAATCGACATGATATTTAGCCAACTTTTGAGTGCCTACTATGTGCCAGGCACCTGTATTCCAGGTGCTCGAGAGAAACAGTGAACAGAGAGCCACATCTGCCTCACAGGAAGCAGTCAATAACTGTAGAAACAGAAGACGAAGTCGTGTGATAGGCAGTGAGGTGCTGTAGGATGGCCAAGAAGGCTTCCTGAGAGACGATATTTGCACCAAAATCTCAATGCTGAGGAAATGACAACCTTGCTCAAATTAGGAGAAAGAGAAATTGAAGAACAAGTTACTGCAAAGGTCCTGACAATGCAATTCTCTTTCACTGATAACAGGAAGAAAAGAAAGCTTGAATGTGGAAAGAGTCGCGAATCAAAGAGTGGAGAGAGAAGAGCTGGAAACGTGGGTAAGAAGCAGGTCATACACGCTGTTGAAGGCCTTATGAGCAGCTTAGATTGTATTCTGAGATTAGATGGCTCTGGGGTTTTGAACTGAAGAGTGATTTAATTGTATTATTGTATGTGTATTTCAGATTCGTAAACATGAACATGATATAAACAAAAAATGATGGATTGATGATGAACTGCATTGCTTAGTTATATTGCTTAATAATTCACAAAGTGAGCTTGTTTATAACTAAAAACATTTTACTTTCTGAACGTTTAAGAATAAACATTTAGTCTTGTGGTTTCATCACAATTTAACAGTTGCTTATAAGGGAACACACATCAGACCACATGGCATTAATGTCCACGTAGTAATATGCATTTTCTCCTGTCTTAAAGATAATACCTAAAGTCTAAAAATGTGTACTTTCCCTTCCAGAAGGTGGAGGCCTTGGCCCAGCCCATGTTGAGTCCAAGTAAAGCCACGTGACAAGTACTCACAAGAGAATGTGAATAGAAGGGATGTTTGTTTCTTTTGGGTTAGGGCCTTAAAGATGCTGACAAGTTTCCTGCATTCTCTTTTTCCCCTTCTTCCACTGGAAAGCAAAGGCCAACCAATTCTGTATTTGTCAAGCAATACAAGTATTTACAGGCCATTTTCCAATTATCCAATTATCCATATTGGCTATGTTTCAGAAATGATTTTACGTGGTTTCGGAAGCAGATTTTTCGTTTGAAATACAGCTATTCTTAGTAGAAAGTCATGGGCCAATTTATTTGTCCTAAAATTGTACTGAAATACTGAATATATCTAGTGGAAAAGATAAGGAATACAACATTAATACATAGACGGTATGCAGCTATTCAAACCAGAGGGGACAGGGAAGCTACAGAACGGAATGACTCAGTTCCTTAAATTGCTGGATAGAAAAATGCAGCCCATTGTTCAGTTCCCACCTATGAGTGAGAACATGCGGTGTTCGGTTTTCTGTTCTTGTGATAGTTTGCTAAGAATGATGGTTTCCAGCTGCATCCATGTCCCTACAAAGGACACAAACTCATCCTTTTTTATGGCTGCATAGTATTCCATGGTGTATATGTGCCACATTTTCTTAATCCAGTCTGTTACTGATGGACATTTGGGTTGACTCCAAGTCTCTGCTATTGTGAATAGTGCCGCAATAAACATACGTGTGCATGTGTCTTTATAGCAGCATGATTTATAATCCTTTGGGTATATACCCAGTAATGGGATGGCTGGGTCATATGGTACATCTAGTTCTAGATCCTTGAGGAATCGCCATACTGTTTTCCATAATGGTTGAACTAGTTTACAATCCCACCAACAGTGTAAAAGTGTTCCTGTTTCTCCACATCCTCTCCAGCACCTGTTGTTTCCTGACTTTTTAATGATTGCCATTCTAACTGGTGTGAGATGGTATCTCATTGTGGTTTTGATTTGCATTTCTCTGATGGCCAGTGATGATGAGCATTTTTTCATGTGTCTGTTGGCTGTATGAATGTCTTCTTTTGAGAAATGTCTGTTCATATCCTTTGCCCACTTTTTGATGGGGTTGGTTTTTTTTTCTTGTAAATTTGTTTTGGACTCGGAAAGGGGAACATCACACACCGGGGCCTATCACGGGGAGGGGGGAGGGGGGAGGGATTGCATTGGGAGTAATACCTGATGTCAATGACGAGTTGATGGGTGCTGACGAGTTGATGGGTGCTGACGAGTTGATGGGTGCAGCACAGCAACATGGCACAAGTATACATATGTAACAAACCCGCGCATTATGCACATGTACCCTAGAACTTAAAGTATAATAATAATTAAAAAAAAAAAAGAAAAAAAAAAAAAGAAAAGCGCAGCCCAGCGAACTGAAGCACCCTCTTCACAGACCCTTTACTTCCATGAAGTTCTATTCAATTCCTGCCAGAAAACTGCTGCCCTCAATGAGCCGCTGCTCAAGACCACCCTTCTCTGTCAAACCTGACTCCTGCTTTCTATCTTTCCTGGCACAGAACCCGTTGCCTCCCTTTACTGCCTGGAGAGTTGGGCCTGGGGGATTGGAGATGGGGGAGAATGAAAATTTTCGTGATCATTTTCTCTGAGGGATTCCCCCGCTCCCCACTCAGTTCTTACTTATTAAGTGGCTTTTGTTTATGTTAGGAATAAAAAGCCATCCTGCCTGTCTTCTTCCTGCTAGCAATGGAGCCCTAGCTGGTCTTGTCAGGAATCACGTCATTAAATCTGACTGGCACATTGCAGAGGATGGTGGGGCTGAGAGATGACAGGTCAAGTTTTCGAGGGTACGTGTTCTGAAACTAAGGCAGGAGTTCAGGTAGTAAGAATCTGACAGCGAACAAAAACAGAAGTGGGCATTCTCCTTCCTGTTGAACGAGCTACTCATTCAGGAAAGCCAATGTTGAGACAGAGATTTAATAAGGACATGAACAAGCAGCTGAAAATTTAGGAAGATAACAAAGCCAATTCCAGAAGAAACCAAGCGTTGACAACAAACTGAGCAGGCGGAGGGAAACTGTCCAGATCTCATAGAGATGCTGGCAGTGTAGGTTAGGTTAGAGTTTCTGTTTGTAAAAGATTTCTCAGATTTCCATCATATCCTCACTGAACGGTTTCTATCCTAATCTCAAAGGGCCTAACATGTTCAAGGGAAAAGACATCAGGAAGGAGCAAGGAAGACATTAAAGGGGCACTGGGCAGGGATGATATCTCACCAGGGATTAATAATACCAGATGATAAAATGTGCCATTAATCCCTGCCACCAGATTTAATATTAGATTTCACTTAGTGTCTGGCACATAATAGTTGCTGAAAGCATGAGTGTTGTGTGAGTGAATAAATGGGTGAGTGGGTGATGATTGAATGAATTAGTAAATCAAAGTATAAATATTTAGCTTCCTGGTTATGAATTTTAGGCAGAAAAGTGAAGATGGAAGTATCCAGATTCATCTGATGATCTTCACTCAAAGATTTGTCTTCCTGCACCATCCTCCTCCATTTAAGAGTGATTATTCGAGAAGCACCTTGTGATGTTGAAAAATGAGAGTTGAACACTGACAAGCTAAAGATTACTGGAGATTAAGGAAAGTGCGTGGAGTAAGATTTCAAGTCGCCTGGAGCCAAGGATATAGTGAACCAATTGAGGACTAACACATACAGCAAGAAAAGAACATCTAATTTTATCTTCAAGGAGATGAAAGAAAGAAGAAGGAAGTTTTGGGGAAAAAAAAATCAAATACTAGATTTGATGTTAAATAAAAATCTCTTTGTAATTCAATGCCTACCCTACACTCACATTCCCAACCCTACTTTTTCGTTACCATCAATGCATCGATACCGTATTCCTTTTTCTCCACAAGAAATACTCAATATTTCAAGACAATTATGTGATAAATAAATTGGCCTATGACTTCTTATTAAGAATAGCTGTGTTTCAAAGAGAACTACGTTCCCATAATCACTTAATCTCTTGGAGCACAGCAAATCACCAGATAATTGAAATATGGCTGTAAAGACTTGTGTTTGCTTAATAAACACAAAATTGATTTTGTACTTATTTTAGGGAAAAACAGCAAAGGACAAAAAGTGACTATTTTAAAAAGAAAGAACGATTGCATTTAACACCCCCCAATTATCTAGCCATTTCGAATATCAACATTATCCCAGTGCAATTCATTTTTTCATACATCATTCTGTTACTGTTTTATGCCTTCATATTAGCAAAATATGAATTTGTTAAAAAAAAAAACCTTTGATCTTTTAAAAAATCCCGCTGTAGCAAAACAATTTTTGAAAATGTATGGAGAACCAGAGTATTTTAAAGATATTTTTACTGCTTTTGCTAATAGCAAATTTAAGGGGATATTGGAGACACATATAAGCAATTTAACCGATGTATGTTAAATGCAATGGTGTTTTATGTTTTGAATTTACTTTATTGTCTCACCTGAATCTAGATCTTGGTCAGGTCAGTTCTCTTAGAAGACCTCTAGAGGGCGATGTCTCATTTAAATTATAACTGAAGGCACTCTAAGGTTCCTTTGGCCGTGGACCTTAACAAGTGAATCTTACTAAAGTGCCAGATAAGTAACCACTGCATATATAACTCGTCTTTTAGCAGACTGAAAAAAAATCTACCTAGCCAGCAAAGTCAAAACGAAATGCTTCCTTTGAGCCTACATTGAACCCCTTTGATGGTTTACACACATTCAACAAATTCTCAAAGTCATTGGTTTAACCACTCTTGGACGCACCCAGTTCTGAGTCCAGTTTTGTGTTCTTTTCTTTTCAATTGAAAGCTGTATGTCTCTTCTCAGCATCATGCATGTTATTTTCTCTTTCTTCCATTCTTACCAGTATGTCCCCATTTACAAAATAAAAACAATAATAATCAGAAATAGTCCTATGAAAATGTTCATTCTGTTTAGCCATTGACTGATCTTGCTCTAACCTTAACATTTTGTGATTATTGACTGTTGTTGCATATAACACCCCCCAATTATCTAGCCATTTCGAATATCAACATTATCCCAGTGTAATCCATTTTTTCATACATCGTTCTGTTACTGTTTTATGCTTTCATGTTAGCAAAATATGAATTTGTTTAAAAAAAAACCCTTTGGTCTTTTAAAAAGTCCCTCTGTAGCAAAACACATTTTTTTTTTTTTTTTAATAAAGACAGAGTCTCATTCTGTTGCCCAGGCTGGAGTGCAGTAGCATGATCTCGGCTCACTGCAACCTCCCTCCGCCTCCCAGGTTCAAGCAATTCTCCTACCTCAGCCTCCCGAGTAGCTGAGACTACAGGCAAACGCTGCTACACTGGCTAATTTTTTTTTTTTTTTTTTTTTTTTTTTTTTTTTTTTTAGTAGAGATGGGGTTTCACCGTGTTGCCCAGGCTGGTCTCGAACTCCTGAACTCAGGCAATCGGCAATCCTCCTGCCTCAAGATCCCAAAGTGCTAGGATTACAGGCGCAAGCCTGGAGACTGGTTTTAGATTTTCTCGTAATCTCAAAACTGCATAGCTGGACTGAATGTTGTTATTGATCACAGGGCATCCGACAAATATGGATTCAAATTTTTGTGACATCAAGCTAATTACTTAACCTCTCTAGGTTTGGTTTCCTCATTATTAAAATGAGAATAACATCTAACTCGAAATGGTTGTGGTGGAAATTAACGAGATGATACAGTAAAGCAGTAAACACAGCATCTGACACAGTCAAAGCTAAATGGCAGCTACCATGATGTCTCTTTCTGATTTTAAGTGTGAGCCCTGACAAGTTGCCACCCAAGAACTAATCTAACGTAATACCTTGAAATGCTCCTCTCTTCTCCTTCATTTCACCTGTTCCTTTGCAGTCTACATATATTCTTCAGGAGCCACCTAGAGTTTTTCTGTTGAAGAATTTTCCAAATTTCATGATCAATTTGAGTTGTCCATTCCCTTTGCTCCAAACAAACTCTACTGATCCTTCTGTTACAGCCTTGATGTATTTTTTATGTACCTGCACATCAGCATCTTCCAATAAGCTATGAAATTTGCAAAGTCAGAAACTGCATTTTATGCACTTGTGCCTTCCCAAAAGCAAAAGCATGGCAAGTAGTCTGTACTCGATAAAGGTTTGCATGAAGGAATGAATGAATGACCCATGACTGACCTCACCTTGACCACATTTCCAATCTCATGATTCCCACAGTCCTTTCTTGAGTGGATTGCAAAATCAATCTGCTCTGCACTTTTCCCAGGGCGGTGGGAGGGACTGCTTATCTAGCCCCCTTTGATTTGGGGCCAGAAGGAATTGCTTTTGGGAAGATTGCCCTGCTGAAAACAGTAAACCTTTTACTCTACTACTTTTTCTTGATTTCCTTTTTCAAACTTTCTTTGTCATAGCAGGCTAATAAGGATTTAAGCCATGTTTCTGTGCCCACTAAATACTTCTGCCAAAGATCAGAAAGGAGATGCAAAATTGGAAATAGCCTTACTAGATTTCTGGCATTATGGATAATTAAATTTTTATGGTGTTATTTAAATTTTACAATTAAGAAACAGAAAAGAACTGCCCATGGCTGAAAAAAAAGTTGCAGTACTCTATGAAACCCTATTTTTCCACTATAGCAAAAATAATCTGACCAATGTGTTTTTAAAAAAGTCATAAAAGATAATGGCAGTTACATGGCATTTTGAAGATTAAAGGACAGATTGATTTTTATTTTTGTTTTTGTGTTTTTATTTTTCAAGTGAAAGTTGTCTGCTTTAGTTGATAAGATTCAATTATTTAGCTAAATAAAAAACATAATCTCTACATTCCTGTGTTCAAATAAAATCTTCAGTCACACTTTTTAAACAACTGAGATAATAATTACCTCTTATATCTCGGACCTACCCTGAATGAAATTCAAATGCATTATTTGATGGAATCGGTCACATTGAAGTACATCTTGGCCAGAATTTAATGATGGCTTGGAGACACTGGAGAAGTTTGACAGGAATTTCATGTGTCTAAAAGGTCTGAAAAAATAACGTATTCAAGGAAATTTCAAAAATTGGGATTAATTTTCAAGCAGAAAAGAATTTTGTAAGAGTAGGATAATAAGACACCATAGGATACCGTCAAAACATAAAGTGTCACTAATATATAAGGCTTCCTCACCAGCTGTCTTCACTACTATAGAGACGGGCACATGCTTACCTGCCGTCCTGGCCCAGGCAGAAGCCCAGGGAGCACCTTCTCCTATAAGGAGCTAGTAAAGCTTATTGATCGTCTCAGCGTGTGCCTGCAAATGGACACTCCATAATGAGCAATGATTTGATCTTCTATAGATTTAGTTCCAAGTTTAAAAAATAATTTTGAGTTAAGGTGCTTTGGGGGCATCTTGCCATTAACCCACACACAACCAGCACATTCTAACACTAATTTGCAATCCTAGATGTCACACGTGGAACACATCTTATGAAGAATTAGCTTCATCTTCAAATAAGAAGTAAAGTTCTTGGCATGTTCTCTACAGATTTCAGAAGCTAACTGCACTCTCAGATGGTTAGTTTGGGCCATATTTCATAATTCAAGCAGATTATCTTCATTAGCATAGTCTTTTCTTCTCTCCCTTTCTCTTCTTTCCTTCTCTTTTACCAATTCTCAATGTTTTCTCTTGTTTCTCTTATTAGTACATAGTTATGTAGAAAAAGCTACAAATTCCACAGTAATTGGCTCTCATTGATATTACCCCAATTTATGTTTTTCCATAGCACACAAAAATTGGGAATTTGATACAACTGAACTAAAAGAAACACAAAAATGCAGTTAATAAGTGTTAGTCTAGACTAGCTTCCTAGAGCACTCCCTATTTTTCCGCATGCTCTGACGATCTGGTGTTTATGTGACATTCACAGATTTGGGGCCATTTACAATTATCTTCTATGTAATAAAAGTAAGTTACGTTAAACATTCTAAAGCAAATTAAAAGGATCAGAATCAGAAAGTACTCTTGAGTGAAAACTGGATGGTATGCATTTTGTAGTTGCCTATTAACAAAATTATGTGAGATTTGCTTAAGTTTTCCATAGAGAGAGCAAAAATGGAAATTGTGTGACCAGTCAAAAACAAGGAAGTCAAATAGAAGAAATCAAGAGGGGACTCGGGACTACATAATGGCTTACCAAGGCACGCTAACCAAAATCAATTTCAAAAAGTAACATCTTGATTCAAGGGTACATTTAAAATGCCTAGAAACTCAAAAGTCAAAATTTAACACAAATCTACTTTTTTTAATGAAAAAGTAAATATATCTACTAAGAGTCTCCATGTTCCTTCACTTAGTCCGTCAGAGATGTAGAAGTTCTTGGGGTGCTTTCAAGTTCATGTCTCTAGAGTGACATGCTGTGAAAGTTATGATTAGCCAAGCAATAAAAACGTGCCAATTCATTTTGCGTAATATTAGCGTTCTAGAATATAAAGATTGCCAAAAATATTAACATATTGCTACAAATAATCTCGAATAATAAACATCATATTTCTTTAACTTTGATACAAGTTAATTCAATAAAAATTACTCAGGTTAACATAATCTGACATTAAGAAATGACAATAAATCAAACATAATTATAAAACTTAATTTATGTTGGGGATGTGATTTATCACTTGAAACCACTGAATATTCCCAAAATGAAGTGACTTGAAACCTCACAATATTGAGTAATTATTTAATGTTAACAAAGAACAGATTATATTCAGATCTTGTGCAATTTACGGTGCATGTGATATTTATTAGTATTTGGCTGGCTAAGTCTATAATTCTTCCAATTTTTGTTTAACTAAAATTGTTCTGAATTGAGTTTAGTGAGCAAGATGAGTTCTCATTTTATTAACAAAGTTTCCAGCACTTAATAATAAAAATTGGTGATGTAATTTTAAAAATATCTTTATTGCCTAGCAATGAGAAAGAACATGCAACTAAGATAAATAAATATCGGCTGAGGCACACTCCAGAAAATTACCACAATGTTTTTCTTTCATCAATTCTAAATCCATTAGTCTTTTTTTTTTTTTTTTCTTTTGTAATCAAAGGTAATAGCACTATTTCTTTTTTTTTTTTTTTAATTGTACTTTAAGTTCTAGGGTACATGTGCACAACGTGCAGGTTTGTCACATATGTATACATGTGCCATGTTGGTGTGCTGCACCCGTTAACTCGTCGTTTGCATTAGGTATATCTCCTAATGCTATCCCCTCCCCGCTCTCCCCACCCCATGACAGGCCCCAGTGTGTGATGTTCCCCACCCTGTGTCCAAGTGTTCTCATTGTTCAATTCCCACCTATGAGTGAGAACATGTGATGTTTGGCTTTCTATCCTTGCGATAGTTTACTCAGAATGATGGTTTCCAGCTTCATCTATGTCCCTATAAAGGACATGAATTCATCCTTTTTTATGGCTGCATAGTATTCCATGGCATATATGTGCCACATTTTCTTAATCCAGTCTATCACTAATGGACATTTGGGTTGGTTCCAAGTCTTTGCTATTGTGAATAGTGCCATAATAAACATACGTGTACATGTGTCTTTATAGCAGCATGATTTATAATTCTTTGAGAATATACCCACAATGAGATACCATCTCACACCAGTTAGAATGATGTTCATTAAAAAGTCAGGAGAGTGCTGGAGAGGATATGGAGAAATAAGAACACTTTTACACTGTTGGTGGGACTGTCAGCTAGTTCAACCACTGTGGAAGACAGTGTGGCGATTCCTCAAGGATCTAGAGCTAGAAATACTATTTGACCCAGCCATCCCATTACTGGGTATGATAGCACTATTTCTACACATTTGGACAAAAGTATACTTTTCATCATGTTTATACTTTCTAATATTACTTAGCAGAAGTTAGGTGTCTTAAAAATATGTATGCATTAAATCAATTCATAATAATTAAAAGCTTTCCAACACATCTAATATTTAAGACATTCTATTCCTAGTTAGTAGTATTTGAACTTTACTTCTTAAGTTTATCAATGAGATACATAAACCATACATGACTTTTAAAAATTAAATATTTCTGAGGAACATCCACTTCTGCGTTCAGAAGCAAAAACCATTCTGAATTCCTCCAGCAGTCATCTCCGTCATTCTGAATCATGTGTTTATACTGATTTTTATTGGCTTATTGGATGAAGGTATCACTTATTGACTTTGAGATATGATAGGGAGGAATTTACCTCACTGAAGCCACATTTTTTGCTCTTTATTCCCAATGACTATTTCATTGTTTATGGATGCTTCCCTGGTTACCATTGCAAATTTAATTAACTGACATAAACCACCTATTTTTGATTCCTTAGTGACAGTATCTCTTTCACTTTTTGCTGAAGAGTAAGAGAGATCCTATCTTTTCCTCCTTTCTCCTACATCTTCCATATATAATATGTCATCTATGGATTTACTTTTATATCATCAGATTTGGTAATATTTATATTCTGTTTTGGGTTGATTTGCAGAACTAAAAAATTTTAAAATTATATTATTGTTGATAATGTTCACTCCAGAGCCATATAGTGTGTTGATAATGCTTTCCTCCTTTACAGGCCAAATGTCAAAACTTTTGTGCTTCTTAATAGGACATATATTATGCTTTTGGGGGGTTAAGCTTCATTTACCTTTATCTTCTAAAGTTTTCTAAAGTTTTCTAAAGTTTCATCTTTCTCCCCCCACTCCCAGAAAGGTGCTTCCAGATGATTCCATTTGCTCTCTTCATTTTGGTGCTCTGAGTCTATGCCTAACATTATCTAGGATGTCCCATTATTACCTCTTTGGGTTAGATCCACCCACTGTTTCCTGAATCCCTTGTCTTTCTCTTACTTGGTTTCCTAAAGCTTTTCTCAAAAAACTTCAAAGAGAAAGTGTGTGTAACATAAACATTCTGAGATTATGAATATCTGAAAATGACTTTACTCTGCCCTCAAACTTGATTAGTAGTTTGGCTGGGTATAGAATTCTAGGCTAGAGGGTGTGGTGGCTGGCACCTGTAGTCCCAGCTACTTGGGAGGCTGAGGCAGGAGAATGGCGTGAACCCAGGAGGTGGAGCTTGCAGTGAGCCGAGATCGTGCTACTGCACTCCAGCCTGGGCGACACAGCAAGACTCTGTCTCCAAAAAAAAAAAAAAAAAAAAAAAAAAAAAAAAATCTAGGCTAGAAGTAATTTTCTGCTCAGAATTTTAGAGGTGCCGTTGCATCAACATTTAATAATCAATGTTGCTAATGAGCAGTCAGGCTAATATTGCCTGGGGTTTGCTCCCTTCAAAGTTATCTGCTTTTTCTCTCACAAAACTTCATACAACATCATTTTATGTAACTATGTTCTTCACTTTAAAAATATTTTTCATAGTTTGAAATTTCATAGTTTGAAATCCTCTACATCTCTGATGTGGACTGAACGCTGTGTCCCCCCAAAATTCACAACCTTGAAATCCTAATACTTAATGTCATAATATTAGGGGGTGGGGCTTTGGGGAGGTTATTAAGATGGAGCCCTTAGAAACGGGATTATTGCCCTCATAACAAGAGATACCGAGGGGTTATTTACAGAACTATGAGAAATCAATGTTTAAACCACCCACTCTATGGACTCTGTAATAGCAGCCCAAGCTAAGACAATCTTTTGTCTTTTCTGTCAATATTTCTAAGTCTCGTGTCTCTTTGTCCTACATTCTGAGAGGTTGCCTTCATTTATTTCCCAAGTCATCACTTTAACTTGTAAATTACAGTATTTTTATTCATGAGCTCTTTCTTGTTCCTTGATTATGTTCCCTAAAAAGTACTTGAGGATACATTATGTGTCAAAGCACATTGATCTTAAAAGGCTTGTACTTTATTGCATGCAAATGATACCTCAATGAAGTTGATTTTATAGCTAGAAACTATCTACTTATTTCTCCCTTTTAAACTCTCTCACTTTCTCTTTATTCTTAAAAATATTTTCCTGGTGATCTTTTTCTTCTATCTGTATCAACCTTGTGCTTATTCTCTCATCCAGTATTAAACAACTTTTAACACATAACCCAAATTATATTAGACGTCCCCAAGAATCAGATCTACACACCTGGCTATACAGCAGAAGTTCTATTTATTGTCTTTCTCCCTGACCATATTCATGAATTATGTCTCTTATTCATCAAGTGTTAATAATACGATTTTTGTTTGTTTGCTTGTTTGTTTGTTTTGAGACGGAGTCTCGCTCTGTCGCCCAGGCTGGAGTGCAGTGGTGCGATCTCGGCTCACTGCAAGCTCCGCCTCCCGGGTTCACACCGTTCTCCTGCCTCAGCCTCCCTAGTAGCTGGGACTACAGGCGCCCGCCACCACACCCGGCTAATTTTTTTGTATTTTTAGTACAGATGGGGTTTCACCGTGTTAGCCAGGATGGTCTCGATCTCCTGACCTTGTGATCCGCCCGCCTTGGTCTCCCAAAGTGCTGGGATTACAGGCGTGAGCCATCGCGCCCGGCCTGTTTTTGCAGTTTTGAAAGTGCCAAACCCTACCCTGCCCTCCTGCCTCAAGACTTTCTGCTACTTCTGCCTGGAACTCATTTCCTCTGGCCATCTCTCACCTGACTCCTCATCATTTAGGTATTCCCTATATACCTCATCTCTTCAAACAGTCCTCTGTCAAGCCGTTTTTGCCTTGCTATAAAGATATACCTGAAGCTGGGTAACTTATAAAGAAAGGAGGTTTAATTGGCTCACCGTTCCACAGGCTGTATAAGCATGGCACTGGCATCTGCTTGGTTTTGAGGGAGGCTTCAATGAGCTTTTACTCATGGTAGAGGGCAAAGCAGAAGCAGGCACATCACATGGTGAGAGCAGAAGCAAGAGAGAGAGAAGAAAGATGCCACACACTTTTAAACAGCCAGATCTTGCTAAACCATTCACGAGAAATCTACCCCCACAATCCAGTCACCTCTCACCAGGCTCCACCTCCAACACTGGGGATTACAATTCACCATGAGATTTAGGGGGAACAATGTCCAAACTATATCAAGTCCTAACGTGACTACATTATGTAAAGATCTCAATGTACTTCTCTACCTTTACATTTTCTATATAGCACTATCTAAAATAATCTTGGCTGGGTGTGGTGGCTCGTGCCTATAATCCCAGTGCTTTGGGAAGCCAAGGCAGATGGATCACCTGAAGTCAGGAGTTCGAGTCCAGCCTGGTCAACATGGTGAAACTCCATGTCTACTAAAATACAAAGATTTTCCGGGTGTGGTGGCACTCACCTGTAGTCCCAGCTGCTTGGGAAGCTGAAGCATAAGAATTGCTTGAACTCGGGAGGCAGAGGTTGCAGTCAGCCAGAATCATGCCACTGCACTCTGACCTGGGTGACAGACTGAGACTCCATCTCAAATGAATGAATGATTGAATGAATAAATAAACAAAATAAAATAATCTTCTTTCATTTTCTGTTTCCCCTCAGCAGAAAAAAGCCTCTATCAGTTGGGTTTTCTTTATTGACACACATATTTTGTAACATGCTTGTATATCTGCATTTTATCAGCTTCCACCCCCAATAATACCTATATTAAACAACAGATTGCACAATCCTGATTTAAAAACAAAATATCTAGACAGAGCATGAATAGGTTTTGAAATCAGAAAATGGGAAAGGCCTTTGCAAGAATTCGGGTTCCCCATTTACTGAGCATCTGTGGTCTAATCAGTAAGATGAAGATTACAATATTTCCTGTGGACGAGACTCTTTAAAGAAATGATACGACTGTTTTCCTAGAACAGAAACATGGTAGATGCTCAATAAATTTAAATCATCTTTCCTATAATCATGTATTCATTCCAAAAATATTGACAGAACACTTGCTGTCCATCATATTCTTGACAATTTTGAATCTCCATGAATATTCCTAATGCAGGAAACTTAAAACCCTCCAAGAAAATCCATTCCATTGTGAATCAACACCAATGTTAGGATGTTTCATTTATGTGAATGGGGTATTTGTCCTCTCGTCTTCACAGAGTCTTCTATATGGCAGGCTTGCAACAACATTCATCTCTTCTTCTTTGCTCCAGCTTAACTGTCCCCACTTGTCATAAGCAGTCCCCAGATGACACAGCTGTTATTTTCTGGCTGAATTTCTGTTTGTCAGTTTTCCATGTAGTGCTTATTGCACAGAACGCCACGCAATTCCCCAAGTGTTTTCACACTGGGGCATACTGGCAAGAGACGGTCATCTCCTGAGTTTATTTTACTCATCATCACATTAACTTGCAATTTTTCAAGTGGCATCATATGAAGATTCATGTTGAGGCTCCTTAATCTTACCACATATGTTTCTGTGAAATAATATTACCTTCATATTGAACTTTTGCAGATGATTTTTTCACTTAATTCAAGATTACAATGATTCTTAATACATTTCAGACAAAAGGAATTTACCTATATCCTATGCTTTCAATATTTTAATGATTTTTTTAATGGGCACCAACTTTTAACAGTAGGGAACATTCTCAACTTTTTCCCCTGAATTTGAATAGTGCGAAATGCTAACCATTATGTAATTCATGTTTGCCTTCATCTCTACTCATTAAAAATGAAGTTTTGAAAATATTGACATCTGGGCTTTATGCACGTATACTTGTACCATCTGGTGGATGTTATTTCCTTGTGGAATAAAAGAATTACATAGTATTTTAGGAAGGCAAATTTGGCACACATAGCCATACATATGGAAGAAAATGAAAATAACAAATTGGTCAGTTAATTCTAAATCTGAATTTATTAACAAGTAAGTCATAGATGCAAACATCTGGAATGTATAGCCACTGGAGCAAATTTAAATCTAATTATTTAAAACATCCTTATTTTATGTCCATTAAAATTAATATTTTGGCAGAACAGACTCTCATATTTTATATCTATATTACAAATTCAAATTATTATTTTATCAGGATAATTTTATATTCCAATTAGACCATTCTGAACATTCAGTACCTTATAGGACAGAATTTGTTCTAAGGAGAGGAGGACTGTGTCAGTGTTTAACTGAATCAAATTTTGTAAGAATAAGTATCCCTAGAGAGAGATTGAACTCACCTTCGTAATGTTTTTCTGGTTTTCCTTAGCCCCTCAACCAAAGCATCATTATATAATGATTTTGCAATACAGTCACCTAAAGTTTATTTGGAAAACTTTGAAAAATAAATTTATTAAATTACGATGGATAATTTTTGTTCAACCACTATGCATCCCCTCAGTTTCTGGTATGAGAGTTTTATTTCCTTAGGCTAACTTTATCTGCCTCACTTTTACTCCACATTCCATATCTCCAAAACGTGGCAATGTAATGCTTCCCGAACTAAGGAGTTTCTCTTCCTTTCAGCCACCAGGTACACAGAATGGCACTGATTTAAGTTGGAACAATGCATGTTATCCCTACCACCACTTTTACTGAAACGATAGAGAAAAACAGACTTATATGTTTACTGAGCTTATTGACCAAGGAGGATATAAGGCCAGAAGTATGGAAGATTATTTTCGAAACGACTTGGAAATAGTTACCTTAAAAGTGAAAGACTACAGGCTATGAACTGAATGCTTGTGGCCCCAGACAATTCATAGGCTGAAATCTTCATCTTCAGGTGGTATTTGGAGATGGGATCTTTGGGAGTTTATGAGCTCATGAGGAGGGAGCCCTCGTGATAGGATTAGTGCCCTTATAAGAAGAGACATCAGAGACTTTGCTTAGTCTCCTCGAGCTCTCTGCCATGTAAGGACACAGCAAGAAGACAGCCATCTACAAGCCAGGAAGAAGGCCCTCACCAGAACCAAGCCATGCTGACATCTTCATCTCAGACGCCACAGCCTCCAGAACTGTGAGAAATAAGTTTCTGTCATTTGTTTTTGTTTGGTTTTTGTTGTCAATTTTTTTTTTTTTTTTTTTTTTTTTTTTTTTTTTTTTTTTGAGACGGAGTCTCGCTCTGTCACCCAGGCTGGAGTGCAGTGGCGTGATCTCAGCTCACTGCAAACTCCGCCTCCCGAGTTCACGCCATTCTCCTGCCTCAGCCTCCCGAGTAGCTGGGACTACAGGTGCCCGCCACCACGCCTGGCTAATTTTTCATATTTTTGTATTTTTTTAGTAGAGACGGGGTTTCACCATGTTAGCCAGGATGGTCTCGATCTGACCTCCTGATCTGCCTGCCTCAACCTCCCAAAGTGCTGGGATTACAGGCATGATGAGCTACCATGCCCAGCCACAAGTTTCTGTCATTTAAGCCAGCCAGACTATAGTATTCTGTCATTGCAGCCTGAACCAACTAAGATACCACATTCAGAAAATGACAGCAGACAGATAGACAGAGACACATGTATAGAAATATTGTTTAATCATCTGGATCTTGCTCTGCCTGAAAATCTATTTCTGATCTTTTCAGTTTTGTGAGCCAATAAAAGCTCTTTTTTCTTTATACCATTTTTTAAATTAAGATTCTGCCCATGTACAACAGAAAGATAGTGATTAAAGCACATTTTGAGCTCTCAAACACTCCTGCCATTTCTCTCAAGCCCTAGACTCACATTGGAACAACATTTCAAGGACAAGCAACTAAATGGCCATTAATAGTTGTATATAGTTTTCACCCTTCTCAAAAAATATGCATAGTAAGGAAATGTCAAGATGAGTGCCAATTTAACTATGTTCCACTAATTTCAACAGCAATGGAACAAAGCTATAGTACTTGTAAGAAAAAGACAATATAAGCAATCTATAAATGAATATTTCAACTACAGCAGTAGTCAACAAACTATGGTTCATGGAACAAATCTGGCCCACCTCCTGTTTTTGTAAATAGTGTTTGTGTAATATAGCCCGACCCACCCATACTGCCTGTTTTGGTGTTACAATGGTAGAGTTGAGTGGTAAACACAAAGACTCTATGACCTGCAATGTCTGCAGTATTTACTATCTGGCCCTTTACATAAAAGATTGAAGACCCTGCTACTGTGCACCACCAATTAAAGTGTGCACTATAAAAGTGATCAAATGTGTCCATTATAAGCCCATAAGCAGCATTTGCCTGATCTCTGGATCCCACAAATCAAAACTAGATTGAAAGTGTGAGTTTTTAATAGCATCCAAATCTGTCATATAAACATTCAGTAGCCAGTTATTAGCAATGTGGATAACTCTTCACCTGTATGTTTTTGGACACACAATTTAACTATTTCTCAATGTTCCTTCTAGTTAGGTGTGGCCATGTGACTGAGCTCTGGCAATAAAATGTGATGCGAAGTGATGTGCACTGCTTAACCCTTCAAGACTGGCCCATAAACCCTTCTCACTGATGGGATTGTCACCTTCTACTAGCTTGTTGCAAAATGACTGCAGGGAACTTGCAAGCAACATATTTAATAAGCTACAACCATAACGTGGAAGGAACATGGACTCCTATATCCCCAGTTGAAGGAGAGTTACCCAGATTAGGAAAACCATTTGGGACTTTATGTGTGAGATAAATAAATTTTTCTCATCTTTGAAACATTCTACATTTTTAAATTTCTAAACAATTAGTGTCACCTTAACTAGTACAGAGTAAAAGTATTCAAGCTCTTAAATTTTTTTCTCCTGGTCATCTTTGCAAATATTATTGTTATGCTCTCTGCACTAGGATGGAAAACTTCGCAAGATAAATGAATGAATAAATAAATAAGCAACCAAAATGTTTTCATATTTACCTTCAAGTGAAGAGTAAGGTTAACCTAGTAGGTTTTATCTTTACCTTTGTTTATAAAATGTATATCTCACCTAAAAATTAAGAACACTTAATTTAAGAGATCTATTTTTGTTTATGCTTGGTAAGCTATTAAGCATTAGTGCCATGGAAAGTACATTTTCCTACAGGTACTATGGAAAGTAAATTTATGATTACAAAAAAATAATTAACATATTTTAAAACATTCAATTACTACACAGTTATTATTTCAGAGCATTCTCTGTGATCCCAGTGTTTCCTCTATATATTGACTAATCTTTTATCTTTATCTTATTATCATATAACAAAGAAAACACTTTGGAATTAAGAAATAGAAATAAAAGAAAGAAACATCACTACCTGCTTTTCCATTCACTTTTCCTGAGAACTTATTTTACAGGCAGCCAGGTTTGGAAAACAGATTTCCAAACTCCAACATAAAGTCATAAGACTATACATGTACAACAATTTTCCCTCTCAGAAATACTGACCTCTTAGCAATCTTTATTTGTAGGTTAAACATCCCAGGTACACGTATGTTGAACCATAGGATGGTTAATTTTATATGTCAAATTGAATGGACCACAAGATGCCCAGATATTTGCTTAAACATTCTTGGTGCACCTGGGAGGGCGTTTCTGGATGAGACTGACAGTTCAATCAGTAGACTGAACAGACTGCCCTCCCAGTGTGGATGGGCTTCATTCAGTTCTTTGATAGCCTAATTAGAACAGAAAGGCTGAGTAAGGGAGAGTCTGCTCTCTCTGCCTGACTGTCTTCAAGCTGGGATACTGGGCTTCTTCTATGTCTTGGAATGGAACCTGCGCCATCCGCTTTCTTTGGTCTCCAGCTCACTGACTGCAGATATTGGGACTTTCCAGCTTCCACAACTGCATGAGCCAATTTCTTATAGCAAATGAATCTCTCCTCCCCCTTTTGGTTATGTTTCTGTGGAGAACATTGACTAATATAACAGCTAAAACAATGGTCAGTTACTTAAATTTGTATTTTAATAATCACATCAAGTTCATTAAGAATAAAACTAAAGGGATGGAAAAGTTTTACTGATATTTCAAGATATCAAAGTGCAATATTGTATGTTATTTAGCAATTGAATCCAGGACATGATATAGCACACGGTCACAAAAATGTAAACTTTTATGGTATCCAAATTCACCATATGAACATTTAGTGCCAGCCATTTCAAATGAGTTTTATAAACTCCAAAACCAGAAAAAAAGGAAATGTGCTTTTTTTGAGGTTATATGTATGGTTATACAATCTAGAACTCCCCACATCTTTTGTATGTGAGGGGATAAAAGGTTGAAAAATACTTATTACATAAGGGGTTTGAGAAACTTAGATCACTGAGAGTTTTATCCCAGGACTTAATTCTTTTTACTTGTGTACTTCTGACAGTAAATCTGTCTATGGTACAAAGATACATCATGACTCTCAAACACATTGTTTACAGAACAGGCATAGATGCATTCGTGAATAGACCATGAAAATTTGTGTATGGTTGTTTTCTTCTATGACTCTTATGCTTACTTTACTTGTGGGAATCTAGAAAAAAGAGCAACTTAAGGAAGTGTCCAAACATGTCCCATTGATAGTTCTCCTGGGAAATTTTCTGCTGTCACCACAGAAAATTCTCCCCTAGGAGACTGAGCCCATACACTATCAATCTTCGAATTTTAAGGTATATAATAATTATGGGGATATTAAATATTTGCTTCCATATATCCACTTTCAGATAGCCTTTTCCCAGATATTTTGATTCAGTGAGCCTCAGATATGACCTAGGCCTCTACATTCTAACACACACAGTAAAATGGTTCTGACACAGGAGGTGGATGGCTTACGTTTTGAGAAACCACCACATAAACTTTCTTGCTTTCAATGTGATGAGTTTTCCTGTCTGGTTGTATCAGTTAACTTTTTCTGAGTAACAACAACAACAACAACAACAAAAATCTAAGTACATATAAAAATAAGCATTTGTTGATCACATGGCTGAAATCAACTGCGCTCTACTAAGCAGCTCTGCAGATAAAGACTGGGTTTGCTTTCCTGTCTAGGGGTAGGTTGGCTGATCTGCTCCTCTAGGCTGGACTCAGCTGGACTCAACTGGACTAGCCATGTCCCCAGGATGATGGCAGAAATGCAGAAAAGCACATGGAACAGCCTGGGTCTCTAGAGGCCTAGGCTCAGAACAGACCGGCTGCCACCTCCATCTAACTCTATTGGAAAAAGTCAAGTCACATCGTCAAACTCACATTTACAAGCTCAAAAATTATTTTCTGCCCTTTCAGTGTGAGGAACTGCAAAGTAACTGAGTGAAGGGTATAGACACAAGGAGAGGTTACGAGTTAAGGCATTATTGCAATCAGCCCTTAGAAAGTACTGAAACGCAAGTACAGAAAGTGAGCGGTATCCCCATGAACTTTACTGTGGGGAATACGGCCTGTGAATACGCTGATTCAAGACCATTTCTAGAATTTACATCCAACAGGAATGGTGCGTTATACTCCATTCTGTCAAGATACTTATTTCAAGCCTAAGCTGTATCTCCTACACAGTGAACTACATATAAATTGCCGTGCAAGCTCACATGAGTGTAAATACAACTTTGCAAATTTATTAATCTAATATAGTGCTATGTATCAGATACTTCTGAGTTAAAGAAGATATCAAAGGAATTCAGGCAAAAAAATAAAATGCATTATATGAATTTTAGGGCCCCAAATAATAGTCAGGAACAATTTAAAATATCACCCATTTGAAAACTGATAACTTCTCATGTGGAAAATATTCTTGATTAAGAGTACACATTTCAGAATGCATGATATTCTCAAAGTATGCTCAAGGTTAATGCACCTATAACTATGATAAAACAGAATTTTGTGTAGAGAGAACATATATGTTCACAGCAGGACTTGCAATGCAAATCTAAAACATAATTTTATAACCTTTCCTTGATTGATAAGATTATAGATAGATATAACTGTAGCTCATCTTTGCTTATTTATGAAATACATTAAATAAAGACTTTGATCAGTAACAATTGCACATATATATATATATATATATATATATATATATGAAGGTGGAAGTAATAGAACTGGCTTTCTTCAAGCATCAGAAATTGATACATCTTTAATTCAGCCTGAGTTTTGTTAATTAATGTAGATTAGTACAGTTTTATATTACAGAAATACCAATATATCTTTAATAAATTACTACAGTGCTCTAAAACTTGAGGCATCTGTGTACATAACATGGAAATATTTAGCAGAAATAATTTTTGGCACATACATAAATCAGTGCTGGAAGAGTTACTGTTCTCAAAGTAAATACAGAGTGAAAAGATAAATGATTAGTCTTGTGCTTGCTCCTGTCATGGGAGAACATAAAAGTCCTCACTATAATAAATAGACCACTCTTTTTTTTAAACTCACATGATCTCAGACATTTATAAAAATAGAAATTTCTGTTGATAAATACTCTTGACTTGGAATGCCACAAGGACATCCTGCTCGGGGTTTCTTTTTCCAAAGTCTTTACTAAATCCTAGTATTCAAAGAAGTTTTGAAGGAAGAAACTTGAGAAAGGCTGATAGAACTGGGGTCTTAAAAAATAAAGGCGCTCGTTTTAACAAGTTGTTCTTTGTTACTATAAGAATGAAGTGTTATTTGCTCTTTGTTGTTGTTGTTGTTGCTGCTGCTGCTGTTTGGCTTAAACTGGCTGGAGCTCCTATCAACCTTTCAGAAATGCCCAAGGCATCTTTCAGGGATCCAGTAAAAAAGGTCGATAGATATATAGACTCAGTCACATCAAAGCAAAACAAACATTGCGAGAAGACCCCTGCTCATATTTAACAAAGCAGGGTTAAATGATGAATTAACTAAGGCAAGTCCTGAAATCAAAAATACCAACACAAATTCCCTGTCAAATCGACATCTTACATCTTGTGACTTTGAAAGGCTTACAATTTTTATGTTGTTTCGATACATTATTTTTAATATATAATAACTCCAGAAGTGTCTATCCTTTAAGCTGTCTCCCGTGAGTAACAGTCATACTTAAGTTAACATGGTGGTACAGGATAGACTCCAGATAGGAAGGAAGAGGCTTCCAAAAAAGTGAGGTGGGGGTACTCATCAGACAGAAGTGAAAACAATTTTTCACTTTTCCTACATCCAACGCTAACTATAAAAAGCGGAGATTCTATAGAAGGAGGCATTTTTGCTGTTCATACCATAAAGGACTAAGCTATGCTTATGTGCCATTTACCTTGGATATCCTTGAGGTATATCTGAAAGGGTGTGTTTTCCCACCGGCTATATTACTAAGCAGTAAATGGCAACTTCCATGAAGACAGGGAATTTGCTTGTTCACTTCTGTATAAACAGGAACCAAAACCCTTCTGGCACATGGTTTGTCACCATTAATAATTGAATAAGTAAATTATAAATTTTAGATCGTTTTAAAGTTGCTTGTAAAAATTGGCAGTTCTATTACAAAGGTAAGTTTCTCATTTAGATGTGGGATATGACTGCATAAATATTGGTCTGAGACAAAGATCTAAGGCATCCATAGTAGAACCTTTTGGCAACAGGGTTTGCATTTAATCATGACAACAGCGAATATCTACCCCTAATTCACTCCCTATTCTACCAAAGAAAGTTTTCAAATATTTTTTTCATAATTATTGATTGGAAGATAAATCAAGGCCATCTTATCTGCTAAATAATAAGGTTGCCTAAAATGATATCTACTGACTCAATCCATACATGGATGTGAGTAATGCAGTTTCTAAGTGTAAGCATATCCTGCAATTGATACCTCATGTATTATCCCACGTTCACACTGCTATACAGAACTGCCTGAGACTGGGTAATTTATAGAGGAAAGAGGTTTAATTGACTCACAGTTCTGCATGGCTGGGGAGGCCTCACACAACTTAAAATCATTGCGGAAGGTGAAGGAGAAGCAAGTACCTTTTTCGCAAGGCAGCCGGAGAGACAGAAAGCAAAGGAGGAGGTGCTACTTACAAATCGCTACTTACAAATCATTAGATCTCGTGAGAACTCAGTCACTATCACGAGAACAGCATGGAGGAAACTGCCTCCATGATCCAATCACCACCTACCGTGTCCCTCCCTTCACACGTGGGGATATAGAGCCAGCCGAGCCAAACCATATCACCTCATTAAAGCAATGTTAAGCTTATTTTGAGGGCTAAGGCTGCCCAGAGAAAGTTTTCACAAATATGCAGATTATGGCAGAAATCAACACTCCTAGAAATTCGTTTATAGTTCCAAACTATACCACAAAGAGCAATTAGGAACTTTAGAAAAGCCATTGGCAGATGAAGCAGCGTCAGTGGCTACTTCCAAATGAAATCCCTCTGGGAATCACCTCTGCTCTTCTTTCATTAGCTTAGGGGCCAGAATCCTTGTGTTCTTCCCTGCACCTCCTGAAGGGCTCTGTCTTCCAGTGTTAAGTGCGCTAAAGGCCACTAAAGGCTCAGTAGGCTTCCCAGGGCTCTCTTCAAACCTCCCTTTCACATCTCCTGTCTCCCTACACAATTTAGGTTTTTTTTCTCAAGGTAAACCAAGGTTGGAAGAGGAAAAAACAATAAACCTCTTTTGAAGGAATTCACCAGCTTCTTCTTCTTTTTCAGTTTGTCCCCAAATAGCTCCAAGCCAAATACATCGGTCACTAAAACAACAACAAATAAGTAACTTTAAGAATTTAAAAATCAAATTCACCCTAACTGATTTTTATTAAATCTCTTATACAACTCTGGGATGATTTTAAGTGAAAAAACCGCAAGGAAGAATATAATAATTGCTTGTCTTCATGCCAAGACAATATTGGCCTATTTTGATTCTCTTTCTGATTCGGTTCTTTCTTCAAGAACAAAAATGTGTACTAATTTAGGCAGGGAATTTGATCTGTAGAGGAAATGCATAAGGATGCTGAGGGAAAAATGAGCCAGGCACTTGGATTAGCAAAATCTAGAAAATCTGTAGTGTGGGAAAACTAACAAGCAAAGAAAAACACATGCTCCAAATATTTTGCAAGTTTAAGAGCCAATTGTTGACTGTGAAGAAATTCAGTCCTGGTAAATCTCCAAGCTTCTCTGCTTTCCATTTCTTCAGACCAAAAACAAACAAAACAAAACAAAAAACAAAAAACCCAAAACCCACAAAACAAAGAGGCAACTGGCAAACGTAAAACTCTAACACTATGTTTTTTTTCTATAATCTACTATCATAATAGACATATTATTAAGAATGTATAGTCTCTTTGGTGCATTTTACTGTATCATAGATTGTTCATTTCCCTGAATCTTTCTAAGATTATAAATTGAAGGTAGGTTTATCGTTTTCATAGTCATAGGAATAATTCTCATTCTTCACAGAGCTAATTATTTATTTCTGTTGTCTAGAAATCTGACCAATCCCATCAGTTTTACTTGGATGGAGGAAATTCTCTTTACATAGGAGAGAGGAAAAGAGCACAGGTTCCCCGTGGCATTAAACCGTGTCTCCATTGTGCTGCATCTTCTATTTGTCCCTGCAGATTCACTCTGCATTCTTCTCCTTCTGCTCTGAATGGACTATGTCAAAGGATCCTTTGCCTTCTGACTTCAACTTAGTTTGAATGGAGAACACCAAAAAAAAAAAAAAAAAGAATACAGGAAGGAAGGAGTGTGGGATCAGGTATTTAATGTCCCTTTTCTCTTCCTGGAGGATTATCTGGAGAATCCTGGATGATATAGATTGACTAAATCCTTCAACCAAAGGGGTCATAGCTAATGTCAGGCCACCCTCTTAACACAAATCAATAAATATCTCTTTCTTCTCCTCTTTCCCTCCCACTTCCTCCATTTCTGTCTCTCTCTCTCTCTCTCTCTCTCTCGGTCTCTCTCTAATGACCATAAATCTTAATAGCCTTGGGATCTGATATGGTTTGGCTGTATCTCCACCGAAATCTCACCTTGAATTGTAGCTCCTATAATTCCCACATGTCGTAGGAGAGACCCTGTGAGAGGTAACTGAATCATGGAGGTGGGTCTTTCCTGTGCTGTTCTCATGATAGTGAATAAATCTCATGAGAGTTGGTGGTTTTATAAAGGGGAGTTCCCCTGTATACATTCTCTTGCCTGCCGCCATATAAGACATGTCTTTGCTTCTCATTTACCTTCCACCATGATTGTGAGGGCTCCCAGGCCATGTGGAACTTTGACTCAATTAAACCTCTTTCCTTTATAAATTACCCAGTCTCAGGTATGTCCTTATAGCAGTGTGAGAATGGACTAATACAGGGTCCTTGCATGGCCTGCCTTTCACCTAATTTATACCTTTAAAAGTTGTCTTTTACTGAACTTGCCTCTAATTATTCAATTTGAGTTTGCCATCTCCTCCCTGCTAGGACCCTAAATGATACATTCACCTCTCTTCCAATTATCTCTTCCTTAACTCCCCAATTATTACTGCTTTCTTAGTTCTAGCAATCAATATGAGCAACGTATTTATTGAAAAAGTAATCTACCCGGTTTATCTACAAGTCTTCACTACCTGTCACTCCACTGACCCTGCTGTCACTCACTGACGCCACCCTGCTGTCACTCACTGACGCCACTGATAGGCACAATGCCAGATCCCTTACAAATAGCCTTCCTTACACTGCTGGTGCCCTTCAAAGCACAGGAGACTCACTGAATATTTTAGGTTCAGCTTCTATGCCATTTACTGCTTCTGTTTCCGTAAAAGCTCTTTTGGGTACTCCTGACTGAAAAGATGTTCTTCAAGTTTCTGTATTCAGTGTTCTAACTGTATGCAATTTCAGCACTAAGTATGGCTTCAACTGCCATTTACAGGCTAAAGCTTCCTAAATCTGTAATTCCAGATCTCTCTGTTAATTTGTGGTCCCTATATCTAATAAATTTATTATCAACTCTAATGTGCTAATCAAATCAAACATGTCCATTTATTAACACATCTTTATTAACATATCTGTCTCTTCCTCTGAGCTCTTTTGTTTTATTGCATGTTAAAATCACCAACCTGAACACAGAAGACAAGAACGGTGTGTTCTGGGCCGTGCCAGCTGAATCCCACCCCTAAGACTGAGGCCTGCATTTCGCCCATTGCTACAGGAATGCTGACAACTCATCGATGTGTACTTCCCCAGGAAGTGCCTTTAGCTAAAAGAATCTCTTTTACCCAAGCTTGTATCCCCTTCCTGGGGTAGCCCACATCCAGTGATTACTAAATATGGAGGAAAAAGGCTCACCCTCCGTGTCTCTACTTGGGACAACTCTGAGGGGCCACTGCACCTCCAGAGCTCCATGTAGCCTCCACTGCCACCACATCACCCTTCTACATCTCCCTTTGCCCAATTCCACTTCTTCCCTCACCCTCTTAAAAAATCTCTGCCGCTGTATCTTCTTCCTGGGAGACCCAACCTCAGCTAGTGGGAACTTAGGGTCATTCTTGATGACTCCATCTTCCTCATCTCCTTCCTCCAATGGGTCACCCAGCCTATGAATTCTCTCTTCTAAATAATCACCCTTTCTTTAAATCTCCACAGTCACTACCTTAATTCTGGTCTCCATTTAGTATCAAGATTATGACAATTATCTGCTAATGGTCTGCCTCACTCTGGCTTTTCTTTCCTCCATCTTATCAGAATTCTGCTACTACAATGATCTTTGCAAATACATTCCATTACATCATTCTCCTGTTAAATTCCATCAGAACTTTGACAACGACCTTCAACTCTTCATAATGGAATTCTTGCCCATGTCTCTGGCGTCTCTTACTATGATGACTCTTGCTGCCACTATTCCTACTATCATTAATTCTGCCGCTGCTGCTGCTACCACTCACAACAGGCACTTACTAGGATGTGTGAAGAAAAAAAGAGACCTCCAGCTACAATTTTCCTAATAGTTCATGCTTATTTATGTTTATGTTCATGCTTATTTATTATGTTCCATCCACACGTCGCACGTATTCCCTCTAGATCATCAATTCAGTTCTTTTTGTTTTTCTTTCTTTTTTTTTTTTTTTTTTTTTTTGCGAAGGAATCTCTCACTGTCACCCAGGCTGGACTGGACTGCAGTGGCATGATGTCGGCTCACTGCAACCTCTACCTCCCAGGTTAAAGCGATTCTTCTTGCCTCAGCCTACCATGTAGCTGGGATTACAGGCACCTGTCACACCTGGCTAAATTTTTGTATTTTTAATAGACACAGGGTTTCACTATTTTGGCCATGCTGGTCTCAAACTCCTGACCTCATGATCTGCCCGCCTCGGCCTCCCAAAATGCTGGGATTATAGGCGAGAGCCACCATGCCAGGTCATAAATTCTCAAACTATAGCGTGGGGATCTTGTTAAAATGCAGGCTTTGATTTAGGAGAGCTGGGGCTGCAAAGCTGAAGCTGTTAGTCCGGGGACGACACTTGTCACATCAAGGTTCAAGTTACCTCCTATTTAGTCGTCAGAAAAGAGATATGGAGAGTATTAGTCTTTATAGCGACATCTGAGTAGGGGGTGTTTGCCCCTGCTACAATGTCTTACTGGATACTGTTTGCATTCTATTCGCCCAGTAACACAGAACTTACCCACCCAGCAGGGAATATATCCAGGGTCTGGGAGGTACTTCATGATAGCTGGTAATAGCTACTATTCTCCCAGATGGCAATCCCACTCACTGTTAATTATTTTAAAGTGGCAGTGGTCCCTAAGAGATCATCCATCCTGTCTAACAAAAAAGCAAATAAATACACTAGGAAAATAAACACAGAATTAAGAATATCCCAGGCTGGAGGAGAGAAATATGTTTACTGCTTTCTTAAGTTGAGAAAGCAGTAAGTATATTTCTTGCTTATGTTTACTGCTTGTCAGAGTTAAGCAACTTGTCAGAGCTAAGACATAGTAGCCATAAGAGATACCATGCCACATCTCTTCCAGGAATTAATGACCATTATCTGTAATTGATTGAGTCTTACTAATATACCATCAGGCAAGCTTCTAGACTAACGTCATTCTTGGAAGCCAGTGAAATTCATATTACAGATTTAAGGTCCTTTGATACAGTACAAATAACCCCTATATACTTATCTTATTAAAACCATTATATATATTTGCCATTGAGGCCTTTATAATATTTCTTCTGTGTAAAAGAAAAAAGATCAGGAAAAGAATAAACCAAGAATATTATAATTATCATCAAAGATAAAATTAATAAAAGGTGTTATCAAAAATAGTAACTACATTATAGTGAAATAAATAATTCATCTGAATGAGAAAAATTTGAATCCGTATGCATCTCAAAATATATATCTACAATATATGAAATAGAAATGTATATACCCATCATGAAAAATTCAAAAATTGATTGTTATAGCACATGTATTAATGAAGCAAATGTGGGAATGACAAACACTAACTTCCAAATAATGTTTACTTGGGGAAAAAAGTGAAAAAATGTATTTTTAAAAATATTTCTTTAAAAATGCAAAGACATCTATTGCAAATAGTACATGTTGGCATCTGCTTAATCTCAATGAGAGGTAAAGTAGATTTCTGTGATATCATTTTTGAATGCTTAAAATGTTTTATTAATTTTTGGAAGGAATGTATGTAAGGTGATTTTTGAATGGTAACGTTAAAGCATTAACGTTGCTGACTGTGTTTAGATTATCATTATCTAGCTAGGACATCACACCCAGTCTTAGAATCTGTAAATATAGTAAGGCAATATCATTTGGTAGTTAGTTGAGAACATTAGCAAGCTCTTGTAATTCATTTTAAGTCAGAGATGGGTGTCAGTATCTTTGAGCCATGCCTTATTAAATGCCCCTCTTTTGTTGACACTATAGTGATGTGACAATTGGTCAGCTTTGATTACAGAATCCCATGTCCCCTGGAGTGAGTCTGCCTGTTAGTGGTAGCCCTAAAGAGTTAGTTTTTCTTGGTCGATGTTTTGAATAAAATCATCTGTAACTTTAGCTGGGGCCCCGCTGTGTGCATTTGGACTTCTGCCTCTTAATATAACCATTTAATGTTTTTCCAGTTTATTTTTGGTTAACTTATTCCCTGGTTTTGACTGGACTTTGTCTTTTTTATTTTTTATTTTTTAAATCCAAAGCCTGTCCTTTTTAGAGTGGCTTAAAGAAAAAATGCTAAGGAATGGATAGAGCAGGTTGTTTTACAAATAATGGTTTCCTCTGCTTCCTGGGTGGGACTCGGGTTCAGAGGCTACAACTAATTGAGGCCTTGATATTCTGTCTTTTCTTAAGCTTCTGTCAAATTAAGGGATCAGTGAAAAGTGTCCTTCCTACAGGATGCTCCTGGTTCCTGTCCCACTACTCTCATCAACTCTACCGTAAGGCCCGAGACAGACCCCTGACAGGTTTCCAGGGAAGAGGAAGCTTCTTGTGGAGTAAGGGAACATCTGCCCACTCTCCTCTTTATATTCATACCACCCTGCTCCATAAGAATCATCAGTGTTCCCGTTAAAAATGTCAGGGCACTCTCCTTTGAGTAAAGCTGCACTCATATTTTTATTGGAGATTCCACAACTACTACTGCTTACATGGTCTTTGTATATCACCACTCTATACTTTTCTCTATCACACTAAGCCAGGTATGTGGATTTTTAGTCCGAATTCTATCATTAACTATTTAGAAAGCATTGATTCTGTTATTTTCCCCCTCCATGGCTCAGTTACTGCTCAGTTACTACTTAAGAATATAAATAAAAACATCAGATTAGACTTTCGTATGGTTCATTTTACTAACTGTATCTTTTTGAGAAAAAAGCTATAAAATAGTTCTGACATATTTCTATGGTTCATTTCATTATCAGTATCTTTTGAGATAAAAAGCTATGAATAGTTTTAATATACAAAAATGCATAAATAATAGCATTATTAACAATTGGGTGTGCAACACCCAGTGTTACAAATATGGTTGAAACCTCGCATAGTCTATTTTCTCCATATAGTAGTAAGAACCTGAGGGCAAATTGATTATGTTGTTCTATGTTTGTTCTCTTGATTCCAGAAATCCTGCTAAATTTACTAATTTTGTTCAGTTTGAATTTTTTTTTTAATTCTAAAGATTTCTACATAATTTCTTCTATACCTGTAAATTTGCCTGAGAACTTCTTAGAACTTCTTAGAACACCTAAACAGGTGTGTTTATTACCCATCTATCTCCATTTCTAGTTACCAAAACAAAAGAAGGTAGATTAGCTCAGTTGACATGGGGGAAGAAGGGAGACCCCTCAGATACCAAGACAAATCTTAGAGTTAATGGATTTATAAGGAGATGAGAAAGAAGGTGGATTTTGTCTCAGTAATTAAGTGAAAAGAGTCTTGGTGAAATTTTTCTGCTCTTGAAGGTTTCATTCTCTCTGCTGGATATTGTCTAATGTATAAAATGATAGGGGGTTACTATGGACACCACCTGATACGTACAAACCCACAACAGATAAATTCTCTCATTTATCTGGAGGCCATGCTGTCCCCTCTTTGGAATTTTGACCTCTGCCTTGACAGGTGGATTTTACTTAAACAGTTTGCCAGCGCCCCCCACTAATATATTTAAGCCCCACAAAGTTGAATATTTGTAGCTAATGCACTTTTCTGTCATCAACTTAAAAAAATCTGTGTGTGCCAGTTAGAATGGCGATCATTAAAAAGTCAGGAAACAACAGGTGCTGGAGAGGATGTGGAGAAATAGGAACACTTTTACACTTGGTGGGATTGTAAACTAGTTCGACCATTATGGAAAACAGTATGGCGATTCCTCAAGGATCTAGAACTAGATGTACCATATGACCCAGCCATCCCATTACTGGGTATATACCCAAAGGATTATAAATTATGCTGCTATAAAGACACATGCACACGTATGTTTATTGCAGCACTATTCACAATAGCAAAGACTTGGAATCAACCCAAATGTCCATCAGTGACAGATTGGATTAAGAAAATGTGGCACATATACACCATGGAATACTATGCAGCCATCAAAAAGGATGAGTTTGCGTCCTTTGTAGGGACATGGATGCAGCTGGAAACCATCATTCTTAGCAAACTATCACAAGAACAGAAAACCAAACACCGCATGTTCTCACTCATAGGTGGGAACTGAACAATGAGATCACTTGGACTCGGGAAGGGGAACATCACACACCGGGGCCTATCATGGGGAGGGGGGAGGGGGGAGGGATTGCATTGGGAGTTATACCTGATGTAAATGATGAGTTGATGGGTGCAGCACACCAACGTGGCACAAGTATACATATGTAACAAACCTGCACGTTATGCACATGTACCCTACAACTTAAAGTACAATAATAATAAATAAATTAAAAAAAAAAAGAAAGTACATTATTTCATTGACATAAAAAAAAAAAATCTGTGTGTGCAAAACACAGACACAGTTTTCACTAATATGTGTCATCTAATTCATACATGCCCAGTTCCTAACATGAACAACAAAAATATGTGTACAGCTCTTCTGAACTGAACGGGAAGTGTTTAATTCCATGGGTCAAAAGATTTCCCCCTAAACCGCTCTATCGTTGGCAAAGGGAAACAATATATCAGAATCAGCCAGTGGCAATTTTCAGTCAGGCAACTTCCCTCTGGGATCTTGAATATATCACACTTGCCTTTACACAGGTTTATAAAATTACGGTCATTTGAGCCACTTTTACTGACAAATCTTTTTATCGACTATGTCAGGATAGAAAAAAAGCTGATCTATTTTCTGATTCTGATACCGTAAGCAGTCAATTAAACTTCCTTCAGAATCAATTTTCCTAACTGCAAAAGAGACTAAACAATCTCATTCTCCAACGTTCCTTAGTAATAGGAAATATTAAATCAGCGGAGTTTGAGTCAGATCCATGGTTTTTCGTCCTAATTCTATCATTAACTAGATAGCATTGATTAAATTATTTTCTCTCCCCGGGACTCAGTTACTGCTAAATAAATAAATAAATAAATAAATACATGAAACATAGGTTTCTCATTCCTATACATTTCATTGTCCTTTACTACATGTGTTTGTATCTTAAAGTATATGTAGTACACTCCTTCATGCCACTAAATGCTCCCTAAATTATGGCATTCTGGAAAATTCATGGACAATTTGCTCTTCCCTTCTCAACACAGTATTTGTGAGATTCATCCAAGACTATACCCTAATGCTTGATGACTAATTTTTTATTCATATTTGTATTACTTTTGGTGGATATGCCCCAGTTTATCCACTCATTCTCCTATTGAAAACATTTCATTTTCCAGTTATTTGCTATAACACACAATGCTATTATAATCACTCTTGTACATGCCTTCTTAATCTGTATGATATATGTTTAGGAGTGGAATTGCTGGGACAACATTTATATACAACTTATATATGCCAGATTTTAACAAACTGTTTTCCAGTATGATTAAAACAATTTACATTTCCTCATCAGCGACAAGAAGTCCTGTTTGCTGCTCCATATCCTCACCTGCATTTGCGAGTGTTGGACGGTTTACATTTTTCTCTATTTTAGGGCTAAAACATTGTACCTGTTTGTGACTATAATTTGCATTTCACTGTTTTCCAGAGCGGTTGGACATTTTTTCATGTGTTTATTGGCCATTTGTGCTTCCTATTCTGTGAATTGCCTTTTTATATATTTTTCCATTTTTCTACTGAGTTTTCTTTTTCTTTTCTTTTTTTATTTTATTTATAGTTTCAAACCTCTATTTGGAATACTGACTTCATTAATTTTTCACATTCCAAATATTCTTCTGTAGACTATAGACTATCCTGGGTTTTTGTTTTGTTTACATTTTATAATCTTTTGCTGCACAGGCATTTGGAGTTATGACACAGTCAATTTTGTTAATCATTTTCTTTAGCCTTTGTTCTTTATTTCTCTTGTTTAAGAAATTCTTCCTCTTATCTGCAATATTTAAATACTCTCTTAATACTCTTTTATCTTATTCTGAATAACTTAAAAGTTTTACTTTTTTAAAAGATTTGTCTTTGCTTATCTGAAAAGCCAACATTGTCATTTGCTAACTTTCTATAGGTCTATGAGTCAATTCTTGGACTCATTTCTTTACTGTTGTTCTATTTGTCTGTCTCTTGTTCCACACTGTCTTCTTAAAATAAAGCTTTGTAAGTCTTAACATCTGGTAGGACGAGCACACCCACCTGACTTTTCTTATTCAAAATTATCTCACTTCTTTAGGGCTCTTTGATCTTTTCTGTGCATTTTTAGAATCATATCAAATACTGATTAAACCCTAACAAGATTTTTATTAAAATTGCATTACGTTTATGGATAGATTTGATTTTAAAAATTGACAGTATTGTTTTATTGATATTTCTTTTGCATGAACATAAAACATGTCTCTGTTAATTTTAAGTTTTTATAAGTTAATTTTCTGTAATATCTTTTAGTAAAATACACTTTTTTCGAATACTTTCTCGGCACCTTATGATTTATTCCTAGGTATTTTATATTTTTGTTGCTATTATGAATAGTATATTTTGAAGTTTATACTTTCAAAATATTTTTGCTGGGGTGTAGTAAATTAAATTATTTTTAGATTTTTTTTTTCTTTGGAGATGGAATTTCACTCTTGTCCCCCTGGCTAGGGTGGCAGTGACATGATCTCAGCTCACTGCAACCTCCACTTACTGGGTTCAAGCGATTCTCCTGCCTCAGCCTCCTGAGTAGCTGAGGGATTACAGGTGCCCGCCACCACGTCTGGCTAATTTTTTTGTATTTTTAGTAGAAACGGGGTTTCACTGGGCAGGTTGGTCTCGAACACCTGACCTCAGGTGATTCGCCTGCCTCAGCCTCCCAAAGTGTATTTTTAGATTTTGTACAAATCTGATGAACTTTTTATTTCTAGTAATATGGCTACAGGTTCTCTGACAAATATTGTGGACAGATAAGTTTGTTTCTTCTTTCCATGATCTATTCTTATATATTCTTTTTGTATTTTACTTACTAAGATCCTCAGTAAAATTTTACATTGGAGCAATAGTAGCAGACATCCTTGGTGGAAATGATTTCAAATGAAGTGATTTCAATATTTCATCATCAAGCATGATATTTGCATTAGGTTTTGCTAAATAGGCCTTAGGTTAAGAAGTTAAGAAAGTTTCTTATTTTATTTTAGTTTGCTAACATTTGTTGATCATAAATATATATTATATATATACATATTACATAAAATATAGATATGTAATGAATATCATATCACCAATTAGATTTCTTTTTATTTCTGATATTAGTTACTTATTCATTTTCTTCCTTTTTTTTCCTTGCAAAACCTTCCAGAATTGACTACTGTATTAGTATTTTCAAAGAACGAACTCTGGCTTTGCTGCTTTTCTCTATTGTAACTTTGTATCCTATTTCATTAATTTCACACTTATTTTTTCTTATTATATTTTTCTCTATGGTCTTCAGTTCTATTTTGTTTCTTCTTATAACTTGCTGGCTTAAATTTTTATGTCATTACTTTTCAGATTTCCTTTTTAATATTTACACTTTATGGAAATGTGTTCTTCTAGGTATTACTATATTTAATGTGCCATTTTTATTATTATTTAATAATTATATTTTATAAATAAATACAGTTACATCATTATATTTTATTGGTAAATTGCTTAAGAAATTGTGCCTTTCCTTCCTAGATAAGATAAACTTATTAATTATACTGTTCAAATCTTCTTTATGAGTTTTTACTTGTAGTCTATTGACTAATGAGCAATGGATATTAAAATTTATCCCATAAAGAGGAAGTTTTTCAGTTTGTCCTTAGAGTTCCAGTGATTTTTGCTCATAAACATTTGGTATATGATAGATACATTCTAGTTCAGAATTGTTACATCTTCTTGTGGAGGTTAAACCTTTTATCATTATTCAGTAACCCTTTTAATATCCATTTTTTTGGTACTCAAGTCCACTTTGTGTACTAACACAGTCATTCCAGTTTTCATTTGTAAGTATTTGCCTGATTTATTACTATCCTTTTACTGTTAGCTAGTCTTCCTTCAGTTCTAGATGTGTCTTGAGCTTGTAATGCACCTTTTGTAGTCAACTCAACAATCTCTATCTCATAACCAACAAATTTAGTCCATTTATATTTATGAAGATTGTTGATATTTTTGGATGTATTTATACCACTATTACTTCTGGCCTAGATTTTTTTCTCTGATCTCCTTTATCTTTCTTGGCATATTTTCTGTTGTTTGGGTTTTCTTATTTCATTTTTTTCTATTTATTTAGAAGTTATGTTCCATGTCTTTGCTCTAGGGCACCCCTCCTTTAGCCTTTTAAACATTACCCGCTTTATAGCTCCTAGAGATTTGTCTTACTTTTTCTGTGTGAAATCAGCTTTGCATTTAACTTTTTAATTTTCTATTTTATTTATCGTGTATGTTGTTTTCTCCACATTGGGAGGGATGTTTCTCTTTACCAATTCATAATATTTACAGAAATAAAACTCTCCACTATGTACTACCCTTTCTTGTTCACTTCCCCTTCAAAGTGATTAGCTGAAGAACAATGAAGATACCTTCCACTGGGGGATAATGGAAATGTCTAATTATTACTAAAATACAGAAAGGAGAGACCCATCCTTTCCTTCTTTCTGACTGTGAGTACTGATTTGATAAGGTTTATGCGAAGTATTTGTCTAAAATGTGTTCTACTCAGCTTCTACTGATTAAGTCAGTCATAGTACCTTCTTGTAGACCTGGGATTCTCAATGGTCAATAAAGATTTGTCCCACATTACTTTAAAAAGTTACCAACCTCTCAATCATATTAAGCTGAAACAGAAAGTAGAATAATTGTATGTATTTTTCTGAGAAATCATCCTTAAAAACCATCGCTAGACTCCAGGTCATAGGTAGATGGCATTTTCTCTACGTTGCTTCCACCTGCTATATGCTGACCTTCCCATTCTTCCTTCTCAGCTGTCATTCTAACAGTTTAGAACCATGCTTAGAGGGCTGATTAGGGTGGCAGAGGCAGTTTACCACTAAAGTTTTAAGTTTCTCTTCCATAGTGTATAATCATTTCATCACTGAGCAACTGGGGACGACATATCCGAATACCCTCTCCTTTGCTTGCAGGTTGGGACCATAGGTTTATTTCTTGACAGTGGAATATGAGTGTAAGTGATATACATCCACTTCTTGGCTGAAGGTGTTAAGTACCAAGTGTCTGAGGTTCCACACTCACTGAGGCAGGGTTTATCTTGAAACTCCAAGATGGCAGGCTCGAAAGAGGGAAATGGCCTGAAATTCTGTGTCGTTGGTTGGAAGAGCACTACCTAACTCTCTCTAGACTGTGATATGAGCAAAAAGCATATTTTTTTATTCTTAATTCACTGAGATTTTGGAGTTGCTTATAATATCTGTTGCCTTGTCCAGCTTATCCAGTGGCACTCCTTTTCAACAGACATGTTGTAGCTTAATTCTCTAAAATTTATTGTCATTAGCGATTGCTTTTATGGTAAATACCTCTATGCAGTACTTTTAATAGCGGAGATGTGTTCTCTATTATTTATTTTACATTATCTTGACTTTTTAATTTTTATTCTTCTGGTGAACTCTACTCAAGTTAGACACTTAATTATGAATATACATTTTGTTAGAGGAAGCTGTGTTCGGCGTTGGACATATTTTGTAGTGTGTTTGACTGTCAGGAGAATAAATTAGTTATTTGCATTAACATTTCCACTAATCATCAATAGAATGAATTAAATTATGTTTCAATACAGTGGTAAATAGAGTCAATTTCATTATTTTAAGTGGTACTTAAAATGCTTTGAAGTCTTCAATAATTTATTATATTAAGGCATTAGATGAAAAAGTTGTTAACTCCTCTTTTTCCTGTAAATTCTTATAAAAGTGAAGGAAAACTGTAAAAAAAATAAGCTGGCCTAATTAATCGTAACTTTCTTCTTAACAGCTAGATAAAAGTTAACTTCACCTTTAAGGAAACACTTCAAAATGTATACAGTTATCTCATGTCCAATCCATAATCAGAATTTTATCTAATTGGAAAAAAAAGACAATTTCAGGATCTGGAAAAAATATGGGGAACATCACACACCGAAGCCTATTAGGAGGTGGGGGCTGGGGGAGGGATAGCATTAGGAGAAATTCCTAATGTAAATGACGAGTCGATGGGTGCAGCAAACCAACATGGCACGTGTATACCTATGTAACAAACCTGCATGTTGTACACATGTACCCTAGAACTTAAAGTATGATAAAAAAATAAATAAATTTTAAAAGAAAAACAAAAAAATAACAAAAAAGATACTTCTGTTTTTTTTTAAAAAAAAGGTAATTTAGTCCAGTAAGTTACTGATGTAAACATTTCCTCAGGAAGTACTTGATATTCTCTAAAAAGGAACACATGAGCTTTTCTTCTCCAGTCCTGGGTGAAATGAGGTTGCAAGTTACATCACAGAGTACTCAAAATGAAACTGTTTACTTTTCTATCAGTGTCATGATTTTCTACCAAATTTGTGCTCTGTTTTACAATGGCAGGATAAACCTCTGTAGCACTTAATCCAGTGATACTTTGTAAGTGAACCTGCAAAGAAGGAGCATGTGACAGTTGCTTAAAAATAGTACTTCTGGTAGCAAACAAGTAGTGTACAGTCAGCCTAGTAGTACACCGGATTGTTAACGTCATCTAAGTGATGATTCATCTGTAAAAAATCCATACATTTCCCAGAGGGAACATGTTCACCCTTAGAAACATGTAACAACATAGGTTTTTGTTATAATAAAGTGGATATATTAGGGCCTATATTATGATATTTGCTACCATTTATTTAGGCTGTTGGTATGTGCCAAAAATTGTGATAAGTACTTTCTATGCATAATCTCATTTAATGTTCACAGCATTCTGCAAGTTGCAATCCTATTCTATTGAAGTAAACGGAGTCTCTAAAAGGATAAATAAATCCCCCAAGTTAACATTGCTACTTAATGGCAGAACTCAAATTTAAATACTGCTTCTAAAACAGGTGCATTTTCCACAGAAACTTACTGCCTGGTTTGCTACCTATTTGATAGATTTCTACTGTAGATGACGTATTATATCTTTTATCTACACAAAATTTAAGTACTTTTTATCAATGCAGTGATCCTATTCCAAACCAGTGGAAAAGAAAAATACCATTATTGTGATTGTTGTTTCAGGAGCTGGAGGCTCTGGTTTTCTGGGAGGATTATACATTAAATTACCACAAGAAAGAAGCAAATCTGCCTCTGAGCAGAAAGAATCCTAAGGAAGGAGTCCTATCTGGTGTGACAGATCTCGACACTGGCTATTGCTGATTCAACAATAGCCTCCCTCCCTCCCTGCTCACAAACCTGCAGCAGAGATTCTTTATTCTTGAAGATAGAAGTGAACAGTACCCTTCCTCCAGGAGATGACTCATGAGAAGTATGAACCAATTCTAGCAACCTCTTTCCCCTTTCACAAGTGGTTGGAGCTAAGCCAGGTCTTCTGGATGGGGCTTTTAGAAAGCCTTTAGCTTTCCGAATGCAGATGTGATTTTCTGAGGTGCTCCAGTCTTATTACGGGTGTGAGGATGAAAGAAAACATGCTAAGGATGTGTATGCACAGAGGGTTAATAAAAAACAACTTTTAAAGCTGCTTGTTTCATTTTTTTCAGCTCCAGTTGTCTAGTAAATAGGTTAAGAAATGTAATACTGGATTATCTTAAATGTACAGACACCATATATGCCTAGGGCTCTTTAGAAGATAAAATCAGAAAATACATAGACTAGCATATTTAGAGTTATGCAATGCACACTTTATAGGTTTATTTTTCATTATTCATTCAAAATTTCAAACAAAATGTCCTTTGTATTGGTTTAATTTTATTATTCTTTCGATGCCTCAAACAAAAAAAACTGTAAAATTAAATAAGATTTCCCTGTGCCATTTTAGAATACTAGGATTAAAAGCAAAATTTTGCATTCATTCTTCTTGCTTCGGGCTTTCCAAATAGGTCCTTGTAGGGCCTTGATAAATTGAGTTTAGGTTATTTTCACACATAATGGCTACATTCTATTGTCATTTGTCCCCACTCTTCCATACCCATCTTTGCCCCCTCTACCTGGGGAGGCCACACAAGCATTAAAAATTAAATGATGAGTAGACAGTGAGTAAAGAGAGAGGAATTTTTAACACAGAGAGAATAGAAACTAAGGTAAGAAAAATACCTTTAACATGCAGTTAACTCTTTAAGTCCAATATATTTTTAAGTCATTAATCCTGCAACTTAGTCTGGAAGGGGCACAGAAGACCACCAGAGTAATAGGCTTTATTCCAACCTTTGGGCATAGAGGGCTTCCAGCAAACCCAGCACCATTTGCAAATGCTCTGATGTTCTCTCTCATGAATAGAAGCCAAAGACGCAGTAACATGTTTATGAATTTGGATTTGGAGCGCTTTAGAATAAAGACACCACAACATACTAATTGCCATTTCTAATTTCATAGTGCTCAGAGAAAAATGCTGGACTTCAGACTTCCAGAAAATGTTTATTCGCAAAATATAAAGTGAGCCTTTTTCCAGGTGTATAAATGACAGGGATTTCTTCTGGGACTCTGTTTTGCTTCTGAAGTACTCTTTTCTTTCCTACCACTCTGCATATTGCTTCATAAATTAGAATGACAGCTGCTAACCATGCAGAAAGGTTTTCCATTTTCAAGGAAAAAGGATTATTTTAATCCACCTCCAAAATGGAATAACATAATTTCATTAACATCTAACTATACCTTGTCCACTAATGGTAATGGATATCATGCTCCTTAACCAGGGTAAGCACAGAAAATGCTGCTGCCAGATTAAATCTCCCTAAAGGAGCAATGAGAAAAAATATATATCTAATCCATTTATATGAGGAAAAATGACCTGGGGCAGTAATGTTATTTTCTATTAAGGTAATCTGGAAAGTGGATGGAAACCAGTTAGACAGTAATTTAATATAACCACAACACAGAACTCAGAAATGAACAAATTTATTCCCATACTGAGAACAGTTAAATGGTATCTTAAGCTTGTATTTGATCTGAGAAAATGATTTCCAAAGCCTGGAATATAGTGATCTTATAAACACCACTTCAAAGGTTATTTGAAAATACTTTCCAAAACAAAAATAAGGGACATAGTTCTTTCTTAGTAATTCTAAAAGTCTTTAGAATGCCATCTCCTTAACTTCTAAATTTACAGTACAAAAAAAGACCAAGTAAGTTTTTAAAACTTTACTTCTTCAATGAAATATCTGTACATCATGTAAGTAACATTTTAGATCTCAGACTAGAAAATTTCCCAACAGACTTTTTACATATTTATGTTTTTATATTATTACATATTTATATTTAATCATTTTCTTAGAAAACAAATGTGTTGTCCTCATAAAGCTGATTTTAAAAAGACGCATACATCTATTTATAAAACTTGTGTTATTGGTGGTGTTTTTTTCATGTTCGAAGTTCCTAGATCTATTGTTTATACAGGAACTGTTCTCACTCTAAGAGTCATTTCTCTGCACCCCAGGTAAGTTTCTTCATTTGCAACTCAGAAAGGACTGAAGAAGCAGCAACCACAGCATGAGCTGGGCAGTAAAATGGACAAGAAAACTAGTCAACTTCTAGTTAAGAATGTTTTAAGGGTGCTTTATAGGTATTCAAGATTTCACCTGCAAGGCCCCAAATATTCCAATATTGAGTCCTTATCATAAGGGAAGTAAAACATTCTTTGAAATATTTATTGGTCAGCCGCAGTGGCTCACGCCTGTAATCCCAGCACTTTGGGAGGCCGAGGCAGGCAGATCACAAGATCAGGAGTTCGAGACCAGCCTGGCCAACATGGTGAAACCCTGTCTCTACTAAAAATAAAAAAAAATGGCTGTGCATGCTGGTGGGCGCCTGTAATCCCAGCTACTTTGGAGGCTGAGGCAGGAAAATCCTTTGAACCTGGGAGGCGGAGGTTGCAGTGAGCCGAGATCATGCCACTGCACTCCAGCCTGGGCGACAGGGCAAGACTCCGTCTCAAGAAAAAAAAAAAAAAAAAAAAAAAAAAAGTACACATTGTTGCAGTTGGAAAACAACTTCAATAAGTGTAAAATACATTTTTAATAAGCTCTTTAAAAGAGAAAAAGAAGCATATTATATATCCAGTTTTAACCAATCAAAAATAGCTTATAATTGCATTTCATCCATCTTAGTAATTCAAAGTATTCTTCAGTACCAGAATGGACGTTTGCATACAGGTCTTCTCCAAATCCAGACACTAGATCTATCCAAATTGCTTTCATTCTTTAGCAGCTACATCTGATTGCAAAATTACATCTTGCTCTATTGACAGGCTTTGCTCGTGATCTTGACCTCTTGAGTATACGGTGCTCCCTACTTATCCACAGTTTCATTTTCCATGGTTCTGGTTACTTGTGGTCAATCATGGTCCAAAAGTATTAAATGGAAAATCCAAGAAATAAACAATTCATAAGTTATAAATTGCACACCATTCCGAGTAGCATGATGAAATTTCTCCCCGCCCTGCTACAAATCATCTGGAATCATAAATCATCTTTTTCTAGTGTGTCTACTCTGTAGACACTCCCTGCTCTTTAGTCACTTAGTTGCCATCTTGATTATTAGATCAACACTTGCAGTACCTCAGTGCTTGCGTTCAAATAATCCTTATTTTACTTCATAATGGTATCAAAGCACAAGAGTACTGTGCCATATTTGTACATTTATCATACATTTGTCATAGGTGTATATACAGGATAAAATATAGTATGTATAGAGTTTGGTACTGTCCCGGGTTTCAGGCATTTGCTAGGAGTCTTGGAATATATTCTCAGCAAATAAAGGGGGACTACTGAGGGATTTTCCAATGTTTCCTACGGCTAAACTCATGGTTTTACTTTCTCTTTAATTAATTTATGGACCTCCAAAAATTAAACAACTTTCATTAGTAAGTTGGTTAGTAAACTTTTGATATGGAAATATTAAGTGTGTGTTTGACAGTTAATAAGGATGCATCAATTTGCCACATCAACCTTTTCTGTTTTCTGGAAAATAGGATGATGTATTCTAATTGGCAATTTCTGCTTTAAAATTATTAAATTCTTTAATTTCATAAACATAAGTGCCTTGTCATCATACAGGATTCAAATAACACAGGTATTTTTATAGCAAAATGTGATACTTCTCTACCACCCAACAATTGTATTTTCCTCCTCTATCTACTTGGTGATTTCTACTGTTTGTCTCTGCTACCTTTCTCACTAGTATGATAGGAGATTTCTGCATACACATTAACTTCTCATGGCAGTGCTGAGTTCTATAATTTTCCTTCAAAGAAAACTGAAGCTACAACTATGAATTCTCATTTAAGTTAAAACTGTATGATATTAACATCTGGGAGGTAAAACTAAATTTGCACATGCCCCAGTTGTGAAAACTCTACCTAACAGGTGATTCATCCGTCTGTTGGGTGGCAAGTTTCTACTGAGAACAAGGATAAGATATTTCACAATTTCATGATAATGTTAACCTAAAACATTGGGTCTCTATTTTATTGAGGTTATTTTGGAATTGAGGAAAGTGAGGTTACTTATTAAGCCCTCATAAATAGGTGGCATTATTGCCATTTTATGCTTTAACTTTGGAATAAAACTTTGGAATTCAAGCAACACATGCATGATCTGACAGTAAGTACCAGAGCTGGAATTTGAACTATGTTGTTGTCTAATTGCAAATTACATTTTCTTTCTACTGTTTGAAGCTATCTTATGGCAGTGGACAAAGTGTCTCATAATTTTACCTTTATTTGATGTTTTGCCTTATTTCCTTCCCCTCTAGTTTGACCAAGTTTACATCTCTTTCCTCCACAGTAATTGCTGGTATTCTTTCCCAGATCAAATAACCCTGATGTCCTGTCCTAGGGTGTTCATTTTTCACCTCTTAGAATAAATCCACTTTCCACATGATCCCTGAAAGGCGCATCCATTTAATCATTGTTCAAACAGGAGCTGGGTTGTGCCACAGAAATAAACATGATGGAACTTGCCCTCAGGGTGCTCACAGTGACCTATGAAGAGGTTTAAAATAAAGATGGAAGAATGCTAAATGCACAAAAGTTACCCAACTAAACTTGAGTAATTAAATTGCTTACCAAATAGGTAACTCTTATGTTGAGCCCTAATGAAAGAGTAAGAGTTATCTAGGAAACCTAGGTGAGATTATCAGTATTCTTGTTTCATGTTTTATTGGTGATACCATAAAAATTCCTTCAGGAGCTTTTTTCTCTGTCTCCTTAATTTGAGAGGAGCAAGATATTTTGAGAAGGGCAATAGTTGAAATTAGTGAAGGCAGGAATGAGATCAGGATCTTGTATGACATGTAAAGGAATTTTCTTTTTTTTTTTTTTCTTTTTTTTTTTTTTTGAGACGGAGTCTCGCTCTGTCGCCCAGGCTGGAGTGCAGTGGCGCGATCTCGGCTCACTGCAAGCTCCGCCTCCCGGGTTCCCGCCATTCTCCTGCCTCAGCCTCGCGAGTAGCTGGGACTACAGGCGCCCACAACCGCGCCTGGCTAATTTTTTGTATTTTTAGTAGAGACGGGGTTTCACCGTGGTCTCGATCTCCTGACCTTGTGATCCGCCCGCCTCGGCCTCCCAAAGTGCTGGGATTACAGGCGTGAGCCACCGCGCCCGGCCAAGGAATTTTCATGTTATAAGTCGCAAACATTTTATAGGTAGAAAGATACGCATTGAATTATTATATTCTCACAAATAAAAAAATATGTTGGAGTTCTAAGCCCCTATACCTCAGAATGTGACTCCATTTGGAGACAGAGTCTTTACAGAAGTAATCAAGTTTAAGGGAGATCATTAGGGCAAGCTTTAATCCACTGTGACTGGTGTCTTCATAGAAAGAGAAAATTTGGAGACAGACATGGATACAGGGAACATCATGTGAAGATGGGGCAGAGATCCTGGTGATGTACCCAAAGCCAAGGAACACGAAAGATTCCCAGCAGAGCAGCAGAAGGTGAGAGAGAGAGGCCTAGAACCAATTCTCCCTCAGAGACCTCAGAAGAAAGCAACCCTCTGACACCTTCATGTCAGTCTTCCAGCCTCCAGAACTGTGAGAAAATACATTTATATTATTTAAGCCATCTATTTTGTGGTACTTGGTTCCAGCAGCCCTAGTAAACTCGCGCAAATGCTAAGCAGAAGCGTGAGATAATTGGAATTGGCTTTTAAGAAATATCTAACTATAGCTACTGAGTGGAGAATGGACTTGAGGGGTGAAAAATTAGAGGCAAGGCTATAATAATCAATCTTTAGCACATCACTGCTGAGTGCCTGATTTAGCAGAGTAAATCATAGAGGATATGGGGTGGGGGCAGACAAAGAATAAGAGAGAATGAAGATAAGACAGATTTAAGAAGTAAAATTAACCCCTCCAGTTTTAGCAGTGACTTACAGCTTATAAAATCAATATGAAGTACAGTCCTTGCTGATAAATAGTAAAGGAAGGAGTCTCAGATCCAAAACCTCAAATGGTACTAAGAAAAGTGAATGGAAAGGAACAAAATGAGTAATTTGGAAACATCCTTGAGTTATATATTGTTAAATGATTTTCCATGCTGCAGAGTTTTCATGCCAATATGTGGTGATTGTCCTCAAGTTTTGTTTTCAAATATTGGGAAATGAAGTATGTAGTATTTCCCAATATTGTTGATAATAAAACCCTATTTTTTTATTACATGACTCTCCCCAAGAACTAGCATTATAAAGAACAACAATGCAGAATGAATTATCCAGTGAGAAAAGATTTGCAATTGAGAGGTCATTTGTGGCCTAAAGAGAGGACTTTCCAGGAATGGAAAGTAGATTTACCATGTTGGGTTAGAAGTCTGTCAGAAAAGAAGGCAAGTACAGATAACTTGCACTATAATAAAATAGTGATCTGAAGTCCGGGGAAGAGAATGGGGATAGTGATTGACATTGGTGCAGAGATATTAGAGTTATACGCTGAAGTGGAGGACTATGTTGAATGGGGATTATTTGTTCATTTGTTCTAAAAAGGGAAAGACATGTTTGACAACAGGGAAGTGAGATAGAATAGAACCCAGTGCTCAAGTAATGTTAAGTACAGAGAACTTCCTTCTATGTGATATCGTGATTTATCTCAATGTGTTTGAAGTTTATGTTGACAACACTTTCTCCTGGAATTTGGACCTTGTCTCAATATGATGAGTGGGTACTAAGTACTGGTAACTTTGTCAATATTGAGTATTTCAGAAGTGCACACCTTAGTTGTGAAAAGTTTCATAGATAAGAGAAAAATGAAAATAGGACTCATATTTCATTTCCTGGTCTTTGTCTATTAGATACACACACATATACACACACACTTATTTATTTATTTACCATAAATCATTGTTTGCCGCTATCAGATCACAACTATTGCAATGACTATTATGCCTTCATAGGCAATTTAAAGGCATTCCAGTCTATTTACAAATAATCCTGCATTGATATTTAATAAAACAATTCAGCTACAAGGACTAATGAAAACTACCAAGTGCTTTAATAATCTATGTTAGAATTTTCTTCTTCATTTCTTTTTCTTAATTGTGAAACAACCAGACCCTATTTTGGAGTTTGTATTACCTATACTACTTATTCACTACTTAAACTGATTTGACTTTATTTATTATTTGACAGTTTCTGCCAGGTTTCCCAACAGAACTGAAGATCTTTAGAGGGTGAGTGCATATTTATATCTATAAATATCATCACCAGTAGCTCCCACTAAACTTGGCAAAGAACAATAAAAATTTATTCAAGAAATTATCATTAAGAGATATCTGAAACCAAAGCTTTATGAAGGTTAGGGGATATAGCAATGAACAAAATGGCTCTTTTTGTGAGGAATTCTTTATCTGGTTTAGGGATTTCAAATTTACCATGCCCAAGAATTATACGGGGACCTTGTTAAAAGTGAAGATTTCCTATCCTTATCCCAGAAGAACAGTCTAGTAGCCAAAACAGGAAAAGCACCACAGGAAATAATCTCATGTAATATAATAAGGGCTTCAAGAGTGGTATGAGCAAAGTTCAAATGGAGCAGAGAAGAGCAATTTATTTTCAAATGATAGCTAGATTTCTTTATTCTTCTGAATTCTCTGTATTGATTTCAGTAGTCAGGTACCTTCTATGCATTTATTGTAATAATAAAAATAATAACACAAACAAAGATAGCAATATGAAATTGGTAGAGTTGACTATTTCCCTATTACACGCCCTTCATCAGCCAAATTACAAAGTAAAATCTGACAAGAAGTCAGCCAAAAAGTTTTGAATTTTTTGAAATATGAGCTTTTAATCACTAATGTTCATAATCAACCTTTCTCAGAGTTATTGTGGCTCAAAATATTATACAGACACTACAATTTTTGATTCAACTTTATTTTACCTTTGAAATTTATGTGTGTAACTTATAAATGTGAAACTTAAATAATGTAACCAGCCATAATGCTTGTTAGATACGTTAAATATCCAAACACTTCACTGCCAATTCGTCATTAGCTACTGCCTCAAGCCCTCTGAGTGTCCTGGTGCAGACCAGTACCTGCCTGCAACTTCATTTCCCTGTAATCCAACAAATAAAACTAATGCTTGGCAAAGTAAGGAGCTCCAGAACTCTGTGTAAAGGATTATGGCCAATGTTCATTCAAATTGGTTATTTCTCCAGCTAAACCTGCTGTTAAATGTTCTGTTTATATAAGTATGATGAAATATAAATGGAGGTTGGACAGATGGATGGATGATGGATAGTAGGATGGATGGATGGATGGATAAATACAGATATGGAGACAAACAGATTAATCTTGCTAGAATCCTAATAATATGCAACCAAAAACAAATGAGAACTGTTTTCAAACAATTAGGACCTTGGTACTATTCACTCTTTGATTGGATTACTGTGTTTATATTTATTTCAATGTACTTGCAGATATATATGTTTACTTTTTAAAAGTCAACTTAATAAAACATTTAAACATTTCAGCCATTCTTAAACTATCCCAATCCTATATATACAACATCCCCTGCATTTGAACATAATAGCTCTCATATCACTTCCCATATCTTAAACCTATGACTTCCCAGAACCTTTAAAACTTTTAAAAATTGACAGAGGTCAAAAAGTGGACAAAGGATAGGAACAGACACTTCTCAAAAGAAGACATTTATATGGCCAACAAACATATGAAAAAAAACTCATGATCACTGGTCATTAGAGAAATGCAAATCAAAACCACAATGTGATACCATCTCATGCCAGTTAGAATGGCAAGTATCAAAAAGTCAGGAAACAACAGATGCTAGTGAGGCTGTCTAGAAATAGGAACGCTTTTACACTCTTGGTGGGAGTGTAAATTAGTTCGATCATTGTGGAAGACAGTGTGGTGACTCCTCAAGGATCTAGAACCAGCAATATCATTTGACCCAGCAATCTCGTTACTGGGTATATACCCAAAGGATTATAAATCATTCTAGTATAAAGACTCATGCACGTGTATGTTTATTGCAGCATTACTTACAATAGCAAAGACTTGGAACCAACCCAAATGCCCATCAATGATAAATTGGATAAAGAAAACATGGCACATAAACACCATGGAATACTATGCAGTGACAAAAGAGAATGAGTTCATGTCCATTGCAGGGACATGGATGAAGTTGGAAGCCATCATTACTAGCAAACTAACACAGGATCAGAAAACCAAACACCGCATGTTCTCACTCAGAAGTGGGAGTTGAACAATGAGAACACATGGACACAGGGAGGGAAACATCACACACAGGGGCCTGTCAGGGGCTAAGGAACAAGGGGAGGGAGAGCATTAGGACAAATACTTAAAAGCATGCAGGACTTAAAACCTAGATGATGGGTTGATAGGTGCAGCAAACTACCATGGCACATGTTTAGCTATGTAACAAACCCTCACGTTCTGCTCATGTGTCTCAGAACTTAAAAAGATAGAGGTCTTGGAAAAATGAGTTATGTATTGGTTTTACCATTTTCCCTCCCATCATCTGGAAATAACCATCGGCTTTAACTAGATATGGAATTGAAAAGTGAAGGCTTGCTTTCAACAGAGGCAAAGACTTTTTTGTGCCTGTCATTTCATTAAACTGACACTTCATTTAAGTCTTCTGCTTTTAACAGAGATGCAGAAGTTTTGTTGAAATGAACAGGGAGATAAAATTTTATAGCGAAAGAGATATAAATTAAGACCTGTAGGAAATTAGTGCTTCAGAGAAAGTTTGGCATATTTTAAGGAAGAAAACAGAGGGTTATTCAGAGTCTTTCAGAAACTTCTAAGAGATTATTTGAGGAAGTAAACTAGTTTTTATGCAGAGTATATTTTCTTATAATAAGGGTAATTAAGCCAATTGAATGGATATAAATGGAGATCAAGAAAAAAAATGTCCACAAGGTCAATGCATTCTAGGATGGTAACAGTTAATCATGGTGAATGTTAGAGATCTTCAGGTTTTAGGATTTAAAATTAATTATGCTAATTAATGCAGTCAATAAGCCATTGTTAGAATAGACTGATGCTTCTTTTCCATTAGATAGACTGATACTTCCATCCATTAGATAGGCTGATACTTCTATCCCTTAGACAGACTAATACTTCTTTTCCATTAGATTGGACGGATACTTCTTTCCATTAGACTGATACTTCTATTCCATTAGATTCTGTTGGTTAGAATAGTCTGTAAAATGGGGAAGGAAAGTAAAGCTTAAGCTTAATTAGTCATTAATTTAAAAAATATTTATTGAATACCTATTTATCACAAAGCTCTGTCCTGGGTGTTAAGGTAAATCAGCAAATAAAGTCTCCTTTCTCTTGGAGTTTCCATACTATTGGTGAGATAAATAATAAGCAAATAAACACTTAGATAAATAAATGCTGTAACAACATAAAGCAAAGTAAGGAGAGTGTGGTAAAGAGGGCATCTGTTATTTCTACAAGTAGTCAGTGAAGATCTCACAGTTGAGGTGAATGGAGATCTAAATGCAGAGAAATCCATTCACAGAAGAGTATTTCAGGAAAGTAATCTGCAGGTCCAACTTTCTGAGGCAAGAGTGCCCTTGACAACCTTGAGGAATGGCAGGAGGACCCATGTACCTGGAGCACAGAGAGCATGGAGTTAAGTGGAGGGAGGAAAAGTAAGTGTTAATCAAAGTTAGAGAGCTGGGGTGAGGGGCCAGCTATGGTAGGGAATTATAATTCTGCATTAGGTTATTAGGGGATTTTTGAGATCACTTCGAGGATGGATCTTATTGGAAGATTGGAAGAATGACATGAGCTGACTTGTGTTTTAATAGAATCAGCCAGGCTGCCTTACGTAGTATGGACTACAGGGCACTGGTGAAGAGGACAGGAGGTTGATTAGGAGGATGAGCTGCAGATCTGTTATGCTAAGGCAGTGGTGTTCATAGTGGTGCAAAGTTGTTGTATTTCAGTTATACACTTAACACAGATGGACAGAATTGAGTGAGGAATGTGTCCAAACAAGTAAGGAGAAGTGTTTAGAGGAAAAATATCCTTCTGGAAAATGTAAGTTTTAGACAAATAATCAAACAAAACTATCTGATTTATAATACAGAGATGAAATGTACGAGTTTATATACAATTTGGGGGAAAATACAATGCAGGCATAACCATAAGATAAAGAGATGGCTAATAGGTAACACTGTCTGTCCTGCATTCAATAAAGTGACTCCGAAAATAGTGAGCTCCACTCCCATCATCCAGATTTCCAAGGCAGAGACTCCATTATCCATCTTCCTTCAGAGGACTTCCCTGTTTCATCAGGTAGGGGACTGTACTGCTTAGAGTTAAGCGTTTTTCTGATTTTCATCCCAATCGGGGAAAAAAGTTAAAAGGAATAAACACATGGTGGAAAAACTTCAAAGCAATTAAAGATCAATCTTGTTTTCATGTAATCCTTGTTTCAAAATATTCTTCATACCATAAACCTCAGTGAAATACATGGCAATTCCTTCCCTGAGGCATGAATACACCCACAGCTGATTGTAAACACAAAACTAGAGTCAACAAATGGAGAATGGTTTCATTGTCTGGAATCCCATTCTCTGATTGGAAATAGTCCCTTGGGAATTCATTACTGAGAACAAGTCCCACCCCTTGACATTGCTGCTGAGCTCACCCATGATTATCAGACAAGACATTGGCAGTGAGTTCATCTGCTCTACTCTGCTTTAGAACAACACATGTGATTAACCAGGTAAAACTCTTTTCCTTCTCCTTTATACTTTGTATCATATATAACAATCTACTATGTGTATTATTATGTTAGTAGTTTGCACATTAAAGTCTTTCTAAAAATATCGTCACAATATTTTATTCATGAAATGAAGTTATAGAAGGAAAGAAAAATGTCTGTGACTAAATACACATAAAAGAAGTTGAGATGCTCAGTGTCACTGTCTGACATTGATTGAAACTATATTCATCCAAAAATATGTAATGCTTTCTCACGGAAATATGACATATTAACAATAATTGATCATTGTAATGCTCTGTCACATAATATTTTGGAAAGATGATTTCTGCTACATTGTTCAAAGTGAAAATATTTGTTGAATTTAAAGTAGATGATAATGTTTTGGGGTTTGCAATTTTACTTTTGTTTCTACCTGTATTATTTTATTGAATAATTTAAGCATATCATAAGATTATCATTGCACTTTGGAATAATTTTATGTATGTTTACAGTTACATTGATTAGAAAAAAATATTTTTATGTTTTTCTTATAAACTTTTTCGTAGAGTTTGATCAAAGCCTATTAAGTACATCATTTACCTTTTCTGACAATTAGCTAATGTACCAAACAGACTCAAGCAATCCAAAAGAAACCTATGACCGAGGTTATATTCTCAAAAGGCATAGCTTTTTAAAAATTCAGAGCCGCTTAATCAACAAGGTTACAAAGGAAACGATCGGTTGCCTTCAAGGTTGGGAGTTAATTGAATGAACAGACAGCATGGCTTTCCTTATAGCAACCTATAACACTAATGGATAAGCTAATTTTTTCTTCCCTAAAGTAATTGCACAGTCATCTTTAATTTAAAATCACTTGCATTTACTCAGTTAGTTGGTTCCTAACAGGGCAAAGGTCTTGAACATTTATGCTGGGGAGATTTAAATTGCCAACATGATGTAGAGAGTGAAGACATTTTAGTATAAGTAATTAAAATTTAACATGCACCTTTTTTGTTATATTGAATACGTTATCAGAATTTGCAGGGAAGGTAATATTGGCACGACATTAATCTCATAATACCCTAATTTTAATATTATTACATTTCTGTTGATTCAGGGACTTCTGTTTCCATATCAGCTAGGAAATTCTAAATAGAATACTAAAGTAAAAAATTAGCAATTCCCATTAATCAAACTCTGTCTACATCAGTGAATTGTGTGTAAGAATTACCATTTTAATATTACCAAGACTCATAATGAATGATGATGTTAACATAATGCATATTATGTTAGAATATACTCAGAATGAACTGCTATTAATCATAGTTAACTATGTCTAACATCGTGATGTTAGAAACACTACATAGAAATGGATGACAGAAAAACCCAGCATTACTATTCTGTGTGACATAAGTGTTTTTTTTATTTTCAGAAAAAGATAATATTCTAAATTTTATTAAACAAAATAGAATGTTTGTGAACAATTTATTTATATCTTGATTATTTTTGTCATATCAACAGTTGGGTTATCTAAGGTATTGCCACCTAAAATCCCTAAAGAATTTTATTATCTGACATCTAAAATAAGTTTTCAACCCAGCAGAAAGACCTGTCCCTTAAAATTCAATTATTTTATCACTGCATATTGAAAATTGTCTGACGACAAATAGAAATATATTATCTGAAGAGACTTTTATCTCAAAAAATTCTTTTTAAGCAACAAGGAATAAAAAGTCTTTTCCTTAAAATCTTCACAGAATTGGAAAATATAAAAAGCTAAAATTCTGGGAAATACAATTTTGAAAAAATTTGTTATTTTATTTTGTTTTGTTTTAGCAACTTGGGAAAAAAATTATCTTGCCATAACTTTTTAAGATACACAAAGAATTCTGAACATGTACAAAAATGTACAGAGCAGTATAGTGAACTTCTAGGTACTCAGGACTAAGTTTTGACGATTAACACATAGAGTCATTCTTGTTTCACACACAGCCTCTTCAACTTGTGCTAATTTCCATGTGTTTTGATGTAAACCCTAGACATCATGTCATTGTATTTGTAAACATTTTAGTATTTAAAAATTGATATTGTATACATCTCTAAAAGATAAGCTCTCTTCTTTAAATTACTGGGATGCAATGATCAAAGTTGAAAAAATAAATATCCTTAATATCATAAAAATAGTAAGTGTATAAACCATCTTATAGTTTCCTGTGTGTCTTTTTTGGTATTTATTTAAATCAGCATCCAAATAAGACCTACACATGGCAGTTGATTGATTCTTTCTTTTCTTTTTTAATTATTATTATACTTGAAGTTCTAGGGTACATGTGCACAACATGCAGGTTTGTTACATATGTATACTTGTGCCATGTTAAGATTCTTTCAGTTCAAAAGTTCTTCTTCTATCCCTTTTTCTTCACACATCGTTGAAAATAACCTAAATTTTTGTCTTATACACTTTTTCTTTCTGGATTTTGCTGATTGCAATACCATGGTATTGTTTAACATGTTCCTCTGATTTCCCTGTTTTTGTAAACTGCTATTTGAGGCTAGAGAATTGCTCAGATTCATGTTTTATTTTTGGCTGCGTACTTTATAACTGGCCTTGTGTTTATCCCTGAGAAGGCACTTAATATGTAGTTGTTTCTTTTTTGTATGTTGGTAGCCATTGGAGCTCAATGCCATATATTTTATTTGGAAATGTTAAAGCATAGAATTAATTCTGAAAAATACTGGACACATTAAAACTTATGGAAAAATGACTCAAAATGAAATATAAATATTGCATCTGGGTTACATAGCTAGCAAAATCACCAATGCAGGGTGTTTTGTTGTTGTCGTTATATATGACTGCATTTTCTAGAATTTGAAATCATATATAGTAAAAATTAAGTGTCTCGGGTTTTTTACAAAATGCACACTCCAGTTTTCTCCCACCCCTTTCTTTCTTCTATTTCCTTTTTGTTTGTTTGTTTGTTGTTTATTGTTGTGGCTCTTTACTGGACTCTTTGACAAGTTAGCAAAGTTACCATCTTATATCCCAGCTTCATCTTGTAAGTCTAATTACTCTAACAAGTGCTTTCCAATGAATAGTAATGTGATGATAGCAATGATGTTTCCAGAAATCAAAAATAAGGCACATAGTCTGAAAAGTCCATTTTGTCCCATCTCTAACAATCCGGGAAATTTGCCTTGCATGCTACAATACTGGCATTTCTTTAGAAGTTCTATTATTTATGGGACCAAATGGGTAGACTACTTTAAATCACAATTTTCTCAGACAGGGCCCTATGCACTGAAATATAAGATAGCATCTGTTTACTGGAAGACTGGAATTTGAGCTCAAGAGCTAGTCAGAAATCTGATTATGGAAACTAAAATATCACAGACAAGACCTAGAGAAAAGCTAATTTATTGGTGAGCTGACTGAGCATTATTGTGTTAGAACTGCTTGACACTGTAGACTGAGTATTGTGTTAGAACTGCTTGACACTGTAGACTGAGTATTGTGTTAGAACTGCTTGACACTGTAGACTGAGTATTGTGTTAGAACTGCTTGACACTGTAGACTGAGTATTGTGTTAGAACTGCTTGACACTGTAGACTGAGTATTGTGTTAGAACTGCTTGACACTGTAGACTGAGTATTGTGTTAGAACTGCTTGACACTGTAGACTGAGTATTGTGTTAGAACTGCTTGACACTGTAGACTGAGTATTGTGTTAGAACTGCTTGACACTGTAGACTGAGTATTGTGTTAGAACTGCTTGACACTGTAGACTGAGTATTGTGTTAGAACTGCTTGACACTGTAGACTGAGTATTGTGTTAGAACTGCTTGACACTGTAGACTGAGTATTATGTTAGAACTGCTTGACACTGCCACACCTAAAATAATATTAATAGGGACGAAGGTGTGTCTTTGGGAGGGCTTTATATGACTTTACGAGATTGGATCAAAGTAGATGCCCATTTTTAAAAAGTTTATGAGACTCAAGTGAGTATGCATGTGTTAAGAAGTACTGAATAAACAAATAAAATATAAATTAAATTGGGAAAATATGATTTGGTTAAAATGAATACTACATATAAAATGAGTATATGCCATTTGAAGTAGTAAATGACCCTACATTACAAATATATACAAATAAATGCCCTGATCACTTATGCTTATAAATCTGTATTTGTATATTTATGAAAATAAAATTAATGAGAAGGAATTTCACTGTAGATAAGGTTCATGAAAATATCATTGCTTTAGGCTAAAAAAATAAGATTTACTTTAAATAAAAATTAATTCTTCAAATACTAAGATTTTGAAAGGCATCAAAATAAAATAAAATCTTTTTATAAGAAAGAAAATAGTCCTGTACAGGAGTACAATGATCTGTTTTTACACTGCCACTTTTTCTTTATTTCAACTGCATCTGTACTACATTGTGATTTGGGTGAAGATGACTGCTGGAGAATCGTGCTAGTAACTGACAGAAACTGCAACATGTCTTTGATGTCGTATTATTTTAAAGTTTCCTTGGACAATTTTCAGTTGTAGCTAATTTTCTGGGGTCCAAATAACATGAATAACCATACATTTCTTTTAATGGAAATAACTAAAATAACAGCCTTACTGAGATATTTTAAGGTCCGAATTTCCCCCAGAAATTCATTAATTGGTTTCATCTTAAAGTTTTGATCATTGAATTCTATAAAGTCCATGCCTTGGGATAATTTATAAGTTAAGTAAAAGGCTATCTGAGAAACAGGTATGTCTCTCCATAGTGCACTAGCTTAAATCAAGACTCACAAGGAAATAATTGAGAATTACATAATTTTGGGACCCTTATACTCAGAATTTTTGGTAGAACTCCTAAAACAAGGGAACCATGTTTCCTCTTGCTTTCTAATGACACAGTTTAGGGTTCTTGAGATACCTCCATTCATGTCAACTTCTCCAACTAATGAAAGTAAGCAGTGTTTCCGATTTCAGGCAAGGTTTATTTGATAATGATGAAAGTGGTGAAGATACTAAACCTGAATTATACTGTTCAATAGGTCCATACATCATACAAACTGATACATATATAGTAAGTTTGAGATATTTTTTCCCTTCTCAACTACACATTTTAGTTATCATATAAAAATTTGTATGTTTTTACTTTCTTAACAAGTGCCTTGGCTACTAAAGGACCTTTACATTTCCCTATTGAGAATCAACTTGTCCATTCCACACCAATGAGAGGTTTATACATGCATTTGGATAGAGTTGACATCGTTACAATATTGAGTCTTCCAATCCATATGCAAGGTGTACGTGGCCATTTATTTAGACCTTTGTTAATGTCCCTCATTGTTTTATAATTTTCTTGATAAATGACTTCTCCAACTTCCGTAGTTTATTTCTAGATATTTAGGTTCTTGGTTTGTTCTTTGTTCATGCCTTCTTCATTAGGATTTGGAATAAACTTATAAAAGAAATTAGGGCACTCTGCCTTTTTATTCATCTGGAATATTTTAACTAACACACAAATGTTAGAAAGAACCACTTCATCCTAACATCCATTTTAATGATAAATCATTCATTAAAAATTTCCCATAGATATTGATTTGTACAGGTTTTCTTCTTTTATTAAAATAACTTTTAATAATTTGTTATTGTTCTATGGCACATGCATTTTATCCGAATGTACATTATTGACATGAGGCTGGCATAATGATCTTTATAATTCTTTAATATCTTCTATAATTATGAATATATTTGCTTTATAAATTCTAAAATCATGTTTTTTTCTTCCCTTTGTCTTATTCACATGTCAGGGGTATATTTTTATTCTGTGTCTTTCCATATAACCAGACTTTTTTCCAATCAGAATGCTTGTTTGTTTTATAATGCATAATTTTCAGATTTTATCTGTGTTAATTTACTTCTGAACTTCCTTTTGCCTTCTTCTTTGGTACCTTACTTAAATGTTTAAGTTACAGAAACAATTAATGCCATTATTTTTCTCAGAGTATAACTATAGGTTATTTTAAATGGTATATTATATCTAAAATTTCATTTTTATTTAGAATAATGTAAATATTAGTTTTGAAATTTTAACATGCCTCAACTGCCCAAAAAAAGTTTTAAAATTATTTTTCAGAATTTTAGTTCATTCATGGAATGAGGCAGAGTTGATGTAACAATATGTGCTAGGCAGTTGACTTGGAGTTGCTTTGTCACATTCTAAGGCCAATACATAAATTGATTAATTAAATACTAATTATTAAAGCCAAGTTACAAAAGTAATAATACAATAATAGTATTATATTGAGTTATGTAAGAAAAAATAGTACATGCAAATGTAAATGTGTTAATCAGCTTATGGATTGAAACAAAAGTTTCAAAGGATGATAACTCTTTTGAGGTAATTTTACTATATTTTGAAGATCATAAGAGTAATAGATGACTAAAATAGTAGATTATTCTAAAAGGGACATAAGGAATCATTTCTCAGTCACTCCTATATCTTATTTAACCAAGAAACTCTTTCCTCAAAGCAAATATTTGTTGGCTGTGTAAACAATGAAACTGACAAGGCCTCAGCTTTTGTCTAAGTGGTCCCGGCAGAGACAGGTAGAGACACCCTTGTTCTATTCCCTCTCCACCCCAGCCTGCTGGGCACAGGGCAACCCCAGAGAAGCCTCTGACTAGCAGCAAGCACTAAATGCTACTCTTACATATTCATAAACATGAGACAATTTAAGAAAGAGATGATGAAATTGTATTTATATCTCATTTTATTTTTATACTTTCGAAAATCTTTCCTTATTTTACATTTTAATAATTTTGATAGTTAGTAAAGATTTGAACTGTGAACTCAAAATCTCTAGAAAATAAACTTCTCTGCTGGATGAGAAAACTGAAGTCTAGTGGCGTTTACTTAGAAACAGGGCAGACCACTACACGTGGCGGAGCAAAACTAGTAATTAGACTCTTGAGACCGATTTTATTTTCTGTGTAAACGTCTTCAATCCCAATAGTTTATTCATGTCTGCATTCCATACAGAGGTGACTAAATTTAGTTGTTGCACGGATCCCTTATTCTATATATAATACAATTGCAAATCTTCCATGTAGCAATTCAAATTAAAAATAGATCTGCGTATGTCTATAAGTTTGTTTGTTTGTCAGTTCTTCTGTGCAGTTATGAAATGTACTGTGAGTAGAGATTTGCAAGAAAGTAAGATATTGACTTTAAGTTAAAACATCTTCATTAAATATACACACATTTTCTATATCACAATGTCATCTGTTATTATGGACTGGTCAGTGCCTCCCATGTTTGTGTATCCCATAATTCCATTTAAACATTTATCCTCCATGTTATACACACACACACTACAATGTAAAGCACACTGTGATCTTTATCTTATTGTAATTATACAAAATAAGACTTGCTAGCTTTAATTTAACTCAAAAGGGTAAAATACCCAAAGTTACTATTATGCTGGCAAACATAGCTCAAGAAACGAGATGGTATTTCACACTATTTTTTGTATGAGTTTTAACATACTACTAGAATTAACTCAAGTGGCCAAAGTAGCAATCTGAACAAAGAGTAGATGGTAAACTGTCATAAGAAATGGGAGAAGCAATACGGATCACGTCTTATGAAGGCCTAATCACGTCTTCTTCTGTCATTCTTCTAGCTTCAAAATTGTCCAATGTCAGTTACAATAAAATGTGACATATAAGCTGACAAATCTATCCGTCTTTCATTTATTCTACAAATTAAGTGTGGGCATTCTGATTCTGAATGTTAGAATTATATCAATAAATTTGATAAGAACTTTGGCTCCAAAAGTGCAAATGTAATAGCATTAAACACATGGCCAGTAAAAGTCCAAATGGACAAGTGGACATACTGAGATGAAAAATATAAATTTTTTTGTCCTTGCTGCATTCTGCTAAATGAAGAACAAGATGACACCAGAGTGCCAATCTCTCTTTCAAACAAACGAACATTGAAAAAACAAAAGAGTGTATCTACATCACAAGAACTTCCAGAGTTCTGAAAGCATTCTGATCCACACTCCACAGGCATTTAATAATATAGAACAATTGTATGATTCTAAGGTAATTACCTTTATCAAAATTTACATTATTAAGACATTGACTATGACAAGTGTTTTTGCCAAGAATTTCTTGAGCTTCAGCTTCTTAGCTCAACCCAGGTTTGTGTGATGTGTTATGTGTGATTATTTTTAAGCCCATAATGCCAGGGTTTTAGATGGAGCCTGGAGGTTCCTAGGAAAATTTATAAAGTACAGAACTTTCATTTGAAAGACTCCCAAATTTATCTCAATAAGCATGTCCATTCTCCTTTCTGCCTCCTTTCTAAGCTCACATGCTCTCATTCAAAGCCCAAGCACTCTTTAAAAAACTACTACTAATACTCTGCTAATTTCTTAAAGAGTTAAAGAACTATCTTTTCCATGAAATCATCAATTACCTTTAAGAAAGGCCTCTAAGGAAACTGATTTTCAAAATTCACGAACAGGATTGGAAAAGTTCCATAGACCCTCTATGGAAGAACCTAAAATAAAACACTTGAGGCTGAAGGCTCTTTCTTCAAGATGTTTAGAATCACAGGACTGAGGGGCTCTGCCAAGAAAAGCTACTTTTCCCTCCTTAAACTGTCTCCAACCTCACCATCCTATTAATTCCTTCCAGAAGACAATATAATAACAAAATGGAAAGTCATTTTTAAAGGTTCCTAACATCTTTCTATAAAGGTCAAAATTTTGTGCTAAGACAGGCACCCAACAATTGACTATACGATGCGATACCATTGAGATTAATATATTTAGCATTTTAAATCTCTCTACATCACTCTTATCATTTTGATCTCAAAAGAACAAATCCAACTGAAGCTTACTTAGTTTAAAACTTATTTAATTCACAGAATTATTTAACTCATCATATAAATGTGTAGAAGATATATGTATATATGTTTGTGGGGATTGCATGTATAAAAGATTTCCTAGTAAGTTATTTTGTATAGATTGCTTTTGTGTGATATATTTAGAAATGAAAATTCCAATGTCGTAATGTGCAATTATCATAGGCTGCCTACAAGAGTTATTGAAAACATTTTATTTAGGTTGATAACATTAGTGACTCTACAAGAAAAAATAATGTACTGTTCTATTTAAAGATGTTCTTTAAGATAATGCAATGCAATAAACCCCAGGCAATTTTTGGCATTGGATTAAAAATACATACTTTCACAATTAGTAATCTTTCTCTATTTGAGAGAATGTTTATGTTTAAATATGTATCTCTAGTAGTTACCAGCATATCTTTCACCCAGATTTCTTTAACTCAATAAGAGTCAAAGCTGTTCAACATATTTAGCATATGTTCCTTACTTTTGCCCTTAATCATAAAGACCTCAAGATTAAAGATACATTTTAACATTCATCTGGTATTTATCTCATTAATGGCAAGAATATTCAAAACACCACACATCGGGCACATTGTCAAATTTCTTTTTATCCAAAATTATGAACACAAAATGACTTTTAAATACTGAAAGATACAATTTCCGTTTGCATAACTATTATTTCCATCATGCAAATATGCTGTACCCACTGATGTTGATAAGATGGTTCACATATTTTCATGAAAATGAACACATTTATAATAGCACAGTCGGAAGAATTGTCACCTGACATCTGAAACACTACTGTCTTTCAAAAATAATATCCTTGTGATTTTTGTTGGCAAAAAAATTAAATGTGCCTTTCATTTGGGAATGGGGTGAGGGCCGTTGGTGCCGTTATTTTTAGTAATCTTAATGCTTGTGACTGTAGTAAACAATAATTATTATAATGTCCCAAGCGATCATTGGTCATTACATTTAGATTCTCTGGCGATCTGAAGAGAAAACTGTGGTCTGTGATCCAGGTTATTCCACTTTTTTTTCTCACAACAAGTGAAGAAGTCTGTACAGAAATATATAGAAATTCACAAGAAAATAGGAATCAAAGATTGAGAGTCAATCAATAGTCACATTGAACATGAACTTCCATAATCTCCAAAACCTGAAAAGGATGGTGAAATAAATTGTTAACTTACACATGCCTTGCATAAAATTAAAAATAAAATAAAAGCACCCTGAAATTAGATAATTTCTTCTAACTTGCTTGAAAAAAACCTCTGCAACAATCTCCATATTGTAAGTATGGTTTTTAAAGGTGTTCAGTTGCTCTGCCTATGAAGTAGCCATTCTTTTGTTTCTTTACTTCTCTAATAAATTTGCTTTCCCTTTAAAAAAGAAAAAAAGGTTTTCAGGATATTGTCTTGAAAAGACAGTAAAGTCAGGAAGTTCAGGAGGAAAAGAAATGTAAAATGCAAAATTAAAATGAGGGTTACAGACGTGAAGGAGAAGACTTATGCAGAAAATTGAAGAACTGATACAAAGCCCAGACTTGTGGTATTGTCTCAGAATGCAGAGGAAGGCAAAGAGACGAAAGTAATGTGGGAGAATCAGATAAAATGAGGATAGATAGTAGTAATAGAAGCTAAGAATTACATTGCCTCTGAAAAATCAATCAAAACAATGGCCATAGAAACAACAATTACAGAAACCTCTTCTGAACCGATACAGAGCTAAGTAGGCTGCATTGAAAAGTCTTTCATTGCCTCAGGCAAAATCAATAAAAAGGCCTATACTTCAGAAGGTTGTGAGGTTTTCTGTTTGTTGTAATCAGACAGTCTTATATTTGTTTATTCTTATTCAGGTTTTATCATTACCATATAAAAAGAGGATCTTTTTTCCTTCTTTTGAGACCGGGTCTCACTCCATCACCCAGGCTGGAGTACAGTTACATGATCATGACTCACTGCAGCCTCAACTTCCTGGACTCAAGTGATCCTCCCACCTCAGGCCCCCTGAGTAGCTATGACCACAGGCGTGCACCACCATGTTCAGCTAACTTTTAATTTTTTTGTAGAGACAGGGTCTCACTATGTTGCCCAGGCTGGTCTTGAGAGGATCTTTGCATTGGTATTTTCTTTCCTTTTTCTTGGCCTGTGCTTTGTCACAGTATTCTAATTTTACCTTGGTGTTCACCAATGCAGCCAGCATGAGAACACCCACATAGATGAAGTCTTTGCCCACACCACCTAAGGATGTGCGAAATTGAACTCCTAATTTCCTAGTTACTTTTCATTGTTTCACTTCTGAGTATAACTAATAACCATATGTCTCTTGTTTTCGAAATAAGTTTTCAAATCAGGTTGTTTCCATAGTAACCCACTTTCAGGCACCAATTCTGTATGAATTGGGTGGGGCTCCATTGCAGTCTAATAATGAACAATCTTTTAAGGTAAGTGACTCAATACAACAAAGGTTTCTTTGTCATTCAAGGAACACATCTCCTCACTCTTTCACGTTAGCCTGTCTTTGGCATCCGGGTTATCAAGAACTGGCAGGTTGCTGAGTCAGAGTTAGTGAAGCGTGAATTGAATCTTAAGTTTTCATCTAGAAGTAACACATATAACTTCCACTCAACATTTCACTGATCAGTGCAAATTGAACGGTTACACTCAGTTTGAGAAGAGCAAAGAATTGCAATCCTATTTTGTGCCGAGAAGAACTGGAAATATTTGCTGGACAGAACCAATGGCTACCACATATTCCCAGTGGAACTGAAGCAGTTAATTTCTCTGACACTCCTAAAATTGGTATGCTGATAAAGAAACCAAAGGATCCAGGCATTTGGATTTAGGGATGCTAGATTTCTTCTCCAAAACACCTCCTCGTGGCCTGCTGCTAATAAAATGGGTGATGGCTCTTATTAAAATTCTCAACTGGAACAGAGATTGGGTGGGGTGAGGTGAGGAGTATTGCAGTGTAACTTCAGAAGGAATTTGAACAGCCTCGCTACTTCAGGCTATAATATCATATTCACCTGCTAAAGCTAAATTCCTTAAGCAGAAACCAGAGAAATCAAACTCAGGTTTGGAAATATTTGGAAGAAAAAAGGAAAGAGGGACATAGGGTGTGAGCCTGTTTGAAGAGCATGAGTCAGTAAGATTTCTGGGATTAATTATAAGTAATAGAATCAAATAGAATAATTGGGAAGCTAACATGGCAAAATGTGGTTAACAGAGATAAATCATTGCTTAGCCACAAAACAAAACAAAACAAAATCCTAGGGCTCTATAAACTGCACAGAAAGAAACCATTGGCTTGGCCAGTAGTGTCCTCTGCTGAACGCTGCTCCCAGTGCCTCCCTTAAGAGCAGGACTCTGAGCACCAAACACTGGAAATCCTCTCAGTGGGGAAACCTTGGCAGGCACCAGATTAGCTATCCAAGACTTACTCTATAGTTTCAACAAATGGTTACCAAAGCTCAGTTACCAAAACACATTTTGGATTAATTAAAGAGCTAAAGTTTTTTAAATAAGGAATTTCTAAAATAGAAATATATTGGTCAATGTTAGGTTTTGGATGGACAAGAATACTTAAAGCAAAAAGTAAGTTAATAAGCCATATAGAACATTAAAAGATCAATATGTTTGCTACAAAAAATGGGAGAAATATAAAAATATAAATGAAACAAATAAAGGACAAATATAAAACTATAAATGAAACAAAATACAAATTAAAATTTTATAACACAGAGGCTATGTCACTGATGTATGGTAAGATCTTATAGTTCAATAAAAAATCAAATATCTCACTAGAAAATATAAGGGAAGGAGGCAGAATACTTGAATCGAAAATTTCTAGAAGACGTTCTAAAAGTTGATAAATATAAGACCTTTTACCCTTTATCCAATAAAGCTGCTCTTCTTCTATTTGCTCAGGCCCCTTGCTCTGTTTAAATTCTAAACGCTGGACTGTCCTGGGGCCCTATGTTTGAACTCTTTCTCTATCCACAGGTTTACCCTACGACTTTACCCAGTTCCAAACCTTTAATCATATGTCAGTGAATCCATATCTGATTGCAACCTCCAAACTCCAGATACTTGTAACCAAGTGATGATTTTAAATCTCCACAAGAATATCCAAGGTACACTGAACTTGACAAGGTCAAACAAAACCATTGGTTTCTCTCTCCATTCCCTACATCTAATCTTTGTTTAATTTCCTCCATCTCAGTGTATTTCAGTACAATTTGTTCCAAGTTGTTGAAGTCAAAACCTATTTATCACTGTGGATCCACTTTCTCTCAAATTTCATATCTGACATATCTATGAATTCTATCAGTTCTACCTCTAAAATATATCCCAAATATGTCCAATATTTCTACCTTTACTATTACCAATAAGTCCAAGCCAACATTATTGTTTGCCTAGATTCCAAAAAACAAACAAACAAACAAACAAAAACCTCCTAATGGTTTTCCCACTGTATTAGTCCCATTGGGTATTAGAAATACGCAAGACTGGGTAATTTATGAAGAAAAGAGGTTTAATTGACTCACAGTTCTGCATGTCTGGGGAGGCCTCAGGAAACGGAGGAATCATGGAATCATGTTGGAAGGGGAAGCAAACATGTCCTCAGGAATCATGTTGGAAGGGGAAGCAAACACGTCCTTTTTTGCAAGGCGGCATGAGAGAGAAGGAGTGCCAGCAGAGGAAATGCCAGACACTTGTAAAACCATCAGATCTTGTGATAAGTCACTCACTATCACAAGAATAGCATGAGGGAAACTGCCCCTATGACTTAATTACCTCCCACCGGGTCCCTCCCATGATATGTAGGCATTATGGGATTACAATTCAAGATGAGATTTGGGTGAGGACACAAAGCCAAACCATATCACCTTCCTTGCAATAAAAAATGAGTGTGACAATCATTTTTCAAAGCACTTAAGATAGTTTCCATTCTATTTTTAATATCTCCCTAAAATTTCTCATCACAGTTTGAGGAAAAATTTACCTCTTCACCATGACTTAGAAACCCCACACTCTGTGACCTGTTTCTTTTTCTCTAATCTCATCTCACATAAATTTCCTTCATCCATTATGTTCATTGTTAATTTAAAGTACCTCCATTTTATTGCTGCCTGGGGATTATAATGAAGAAAATATTGGCCAAATTTGTAAAAGCATCAAAAATATAAAATATTTTGATTTTGTCATTCTTTTTCTCAGAGTATCCTTTTAGAAAAAAGAAAGGTAAACAGGTTTGTATTTGTGCTTAAGTAGTAAATGCAGCATTTTTAATTATATTGATAGAAAACAAACTAAATATTCTATGAATTGCATGGAGTAAATAAATTATAGAACTTTAAAATAATGGCCTAATAGACATGAAGCTATTTAAAATTCCTGCTACAATGAAATAGAGAAAACAAATATAAACTGCACATTATTGGACAATGCAAATACAGAGCCCACTCTGATTATTTTGTTACTAACGAATATTTTGAAGCTCCCAGGGTATTTTGGAAGGCTAGTAAAGCAAAATTCTGGAACTAAACAACAAAATCCATTGGCCAAGCATATTATGAGGGATTTTCTATTGAATACACTGGTGTCTTCCTCTCAGCACCCAAGATGCTCAGAACTGGATATCCACCATTGAAGTGTACAAAGAACTAGCTGTTTTCATGACCATAATTATTAGAATATTGATTTCTGCATATATGACCACGTTCTCACTCTGCTCACTTCTAAATACAATGTTCCTTCCAAAGATTCCACTTGGTGGAACCTCTGTGATATATCTGTACAATAGCTGCAAAAGAAACTGGGGATGTGGGTTTTATGGCTTCTATCTTAGAAAGGCAGGACTCATAATGAGGGAAATCACTAGAATGTTGGAAAGATATTCAAAGATGTTGAGAGACCACAAAAGAAAAATGTCCTTAATACTGTAAATATAGGATTGGTGCCAATCCAAACATATGTGGAAAAATGTATGCATAGGAAAATAAACTTCAGGGGAAAATAAAACAAAATGAAAGTATGTGTGTGGACAAATATTTAATGTATTACAATATTTTATATTATATATTTATAAAATATTTAATATATTATAATATGTGTGTGTATATATATATATGCATGTTGAGTTTCTCCTAAACTTTGGTAAGTTTTCCATAGCATTTTAAAAGAATGCATGTTCACTGTTGGAATTTTGAAAATAGCATAGATATACAAAGAAGAAAAAATAATCCTATAACACACAGATAGCAGCTGTGAACATACTTGGTGCAGTTTCTTTGCGTTTTTTCCAAAACAGTATGTTTAGACATCTCTTTTTAGAATTTAGATGAGTATATACTTCTTTTGTCTTGATTATTAAAATATTAAAATACCTCCTTTTACCATTTATATTTTAATACTCTTTAAATTAAAAAAAATTACACAATCTCTGTTTGTAAAAAGATAACTGTTCCCACTGGTATATGAAAGCTTCCTAAATCTGTGAGAAAAAATAGAGTATTCCATATAGAACTGGGCAGAAAGGATGAACATGACAATTCACCAAATAAGAAATGTGTAAATAGCTAATCAACATGAAAAAAATCCTCAAGGTCATTAAATAAGATAATTGAAAATTAAAGATGATTCTCTATGATGTCATAGCTGAATTTTCAGTGGATTCTGCACTGTAAAGTGAACTAAACACAAGCCAACATTCCCCTGAATGTCAGTTTCAGAGGGCTCATGTGATCTATCCACAAAGCGCCTATATCAAAGCTGTCAGAAAGGTCTACTAGAATTTTCTCAGAAGAAATGGAGAGTCATTGTGCCTTGTTATTGTAACAGTGAATGTTCCTTTAGTTTTTGCAAACATTCTCAGAAAGCTTTTATTTTGTTTTTTGTTTTTCTAATAGCAGTTTCAACAATTATCTAAAATACTAAGATCTCAATTCTATTATAACATTAAAGAAGGATAAGTAAGCATCTCTGGGCTAAGAATGGTTAAGCTGTATAAACTGATGACAGCCTGCTGTTTGGACAGATGAAGTATAGCCTAATGAAGAATATGGATCGTGTGGTTAAAATACAAAGAAAAACTTGGCAAGAACTGGCTTTGGTATTTGACTTCTCACTGTGCACTAGCAACCCATAATTATTATCAGATTCTGTTTTATGTTGAATGGATATGGTCCAGAACTGTGAAAAATACCTTCTCTTATAGGAATGTGAGGGCAATCTGACTCCATCTGTCACCCATTTGACTGCCTTGGGGTAATGTAGCTTGTTAAACAGGTGACCCTCTCCCTCCTCACTTATCCCAAGACTATGTGCTTTGTTACAAAACAAAAGAACTCCCATAAACATACAGCAGAAGAGTAACCATGACCTCTCCCAGCCCCCATGCTTCTCCTAGTCTAATAAATATCACTTAACCATGCATCCCAAGTCTATATCTTTAGTCTTTGAGAAAACAGCTGCTGAGATAGTCAAGTAGCCATAATTTCTGAATTGTCTTGTATTGAGCCAAAAGTTCGAGGTAAATTGTACCAAGATTTTTATTTGAACTTTCATTTAAGACTATTTTCTGTCACTTTTATGGAATATACTTTAATTTTATTGCTGTATTATCCAGTAAAATTGGGAGTTTAAAATATGCTGTACCCCCAGGTTGTAATTCTTGCAGTGGAATGAATTTATATTCAGTGTTGGATGAGCATGGCAATGATAATATTCTGCTGCCTCCTAAGTTTTTATTGGTGCCTCTGCTGTCATTCTTTGGCTCCCAACTACTGGGAAATGAATATATTCACCTAAATGTCATACACCAAATTCAAAATAATGAATTCCTCCTCATTCTGACAAACCTCTCCCTTTCCTGGATTCTCCCTCTTCGGTAATCCACCCAGTAGGCTAAGGTAGGTATCATGCTTCCTACCATTTTCTCTCTTCTAATCAACTGGGCACCAAGGTTTGCCTGTTTTTTAAACCCCATTCTTTTTCCATTGTTCATCTGTTTTCTCTGCCATTATGTAATTTCAGGCCCTCAAAAGTAATCGGTTGAGCTAGAATCATGAATCCTTGTAGACTGTACTTACATTTGGAAGAACTGGGATTGGAACTGAAGACTGTCTGACTTTTAAAACCTGGGCTCTTAACCTCTGGTGTCAGCTGAAGTAGGGCCTATATAATAAAGGTCAAGGATTTTGGAATTTGATCTGTACACAATGGGAGTGATGTTATCCAAGAAGTTTTAAATGTTTAACCTATAACTTTCATATAGGATGTATTGCTGTAAAATCATACTGCCATGAGGGGAAGGGTGAGAAAGTTATAGTAATGGGGGTATGACATGATACAGGAGAAATTTAGAGAAAAGTGTGACTCTGAGAGTAGAGTGCTGATAGAAACTTGAAAGACTGACTAGCACATTACTTTAGTTCTCTGATTGCTCTATTCAAATATCAACATATAATAAAAGACTTCATTTTTACCACCCAGGTAAACAGAACTTATGGATTAAAGAGCCAATATTGAGGTTAACTATATATATATAGTTAACTATATATATGTATATAGTGTCACATTTGTGCTGTTCAAAGGTTTATTTTTATGTTTGGAAAACACACCAGCGGTTCAGATTCTATAAAGCTCTTCAAACAAAAAGAGAATCATACATGTAATGCATGTCTCCTCTACATTTATCATTTTGTCCAACAGAGGTTTGTTTGGAAAATGTCTGTGATATCCAAAAACAAAGTTCCAGATGGAGGAGGTGAAAATAGACATATGTTCCAGCTGTTTTCAATCTCTCTCTCTCTCTCTCTCTTTTTTTCTTGGCTATCGTTACACTAAAAGCACACCCTTTAAAAAACAGAATCATCACTCTCTTTAAATGTGAGGGGTTCGTCTAATGGCCACTCACAAAATTTTATCTCTTCTAATAAAATTTTCATCTATGCATGTACAAGCTTGTGGTGTATATGTGCTGCCATCTGTGGTTATGCAAATGCATGAGTGTGTGTGTGTGTGTGTGTGTGTGTGTAAATTATTTTCCCAAGTAGAGCCTGTTTTGCAGGTGAAATAGCTACCTATGTATATTTCCAACTCCCTACTAGACATGTATTGCATAAAACCCTAAGTTTAAAAAAAAATCCTCGATATCCATGTATTATTATATTGAGCCCCCTGATACAGGTGGGTCTTACTTAGTTGCTGAAGATTTCTGGTACCTTAGAGTGATCAAAACTAGGTGAAGAACATGTCTTAGAGAATGCCACCATAACAAGTCTTGCTTGAGTACTATCTACAGGCACTTCAAATTCCATATATCCTTGTGGTGATGGAACTGTTTTGTAACTTGACTGGATTGATATCAACATTTTGGTTGTGATATTGTATTATGTATGTTTGAAAGACGTTGCCTTTCAAGAAACTAGGTAAGGTTCCAGGGAGTCTCTCTGTATTATTTCTAACAAGTATTATTTTACATGCAGATGCATGTGTGCATATGCATTATTCTCTAATTTTTTAAATGTCTAATTTTAAAAAAAACTAAATTCGTTCAGTTACTAAGCTCTCCCCCAAAAGAAATTACTATGCTCTCCCGCAAGAGAACACATTCCTTTTATCTTTAACATCTGTTGATGACACCACCATGTACCAAATGAGAACATATGAGCCATCTTTGACTTTTCCCTACTCCCCTCCACCATTCAATCAGTCATCAGGTCCTACTGATTTACTTTCTGTTTCTAGAAATCATCTATCTCCTCTTCTTCTTTCCTACTGCTGATGGCCAAGTTTCATAGCCTCATTCTCTCTTTTCTTAGATAATGAAACAATATCCAAATTGCCCTTCCTGCCTCAAGCCTTAGCACCTTAAAACAGTCATCATAAATGCAGCTGCATATTACAATCACTTGAGCTTTTATAAAACAATACTGCCAAAATCTCTATCCTAGGACAATTAGCAGAGGATATCTATGAGCAGGACCTGGCCATCGGTATATTTTCAAAGCTTCCAAGATAATTATAATGTGCAACCATGGTTGAGAATCATCCCCTTGAATATGTTTTCAACTAAGACTCTACAATGATTTCACTAAAATGAAAGGCTAAGCATTATATTTCTCTGCTTTATCCTCTCTCTCTCTTACAGTTTGAATTATATCCCTCCAAAATTAATACACTGAAGTCCTAACCCCAAAGTACTTCAGAATGTGACTGTATTTTGAGGCAGGATGTTTACAGGGGTAATCAAGTTCTTTAATATGACCAGTGTCCTTATAAAGAGGGAAAATTTGGATAGGGACATGAATATAGGTAGAACAAAATATGAACGTGAAAGAGGAAATTAGGGTGATGTTCCTACAAGCCAAGGAGCAACAAAAATTGCCAGAAAACCACCAGAATCTAGGTGAGAGGCATGGAACAGATTCTCCCTCACAGCCCTCAGAAGGAACAAGCCCTGCTGATACCTTGATTTTGGACTTCCAGCCTTCAGAACTCAGAGATAAACATGTATTTTTTTTTATATTATTATTATTATACTTTAAGTTGTAGGGTACATGTGCATAACTTGCAGGTTTGTTACATATGCATACTTGTGCCATGTTGGTGTGCTGCACCCATCAACTCATCATTTACATCAGGTATAACTCCCAGTGCAATCCCTCCCCCCGCCCCCCTCCCCATGATAGGCCCCGGTGTGTGATGTTCCCCTTTCTGAGTCCAAGTGATCTCATTGTTCAGTTCCCACCTATGAGTGAGAACATGCGGTGTTTGGTTTTCTGTTCTTGTGATAGTTTGCTAAGAATGATGGTTTCCAGCTGCATCCATGTCTCTACAAAGGACACAAACTCATCCTTTTTTATGGCTGCATAGTATTCCATGGTGTATATGTGCCACATTTTCTTAATCCAATCTGTCACTGATGGACATTTGGGTTGATTCCAAGTCTTTGCTATTGTGAATAGTGCTGCAATAAACATACGTGTGCATGTGTCTTTATAGCAGCATAATTTATAATCCTTTGGGTATATACCCAGTAATGGGATGGCTGGGTCATATGGTACATCTAGTTCTAGATCCTTGAGGAATCGCCATACTGTTTTCCATAATGGTTGAACTAGTTTACAATCCCACCAACAGTGTAAAAGTGTTCCTATTTCTCCACATCCTCTCCAGCACCTGTTGTTTCCTGACTTTTTAATGATCGCCATTCTAACTGGTGTGAGATGGTATCTCATTGTGGTTTTGATTTGCATTTCTCTGATGGCCAGTGATGATGAGCATTTGTTCACGTGTCTGCTGGCTGTATGAATGTCTTCTTTTGAGAAATGTCTGTTCATATCCTTTGCCCACTTTTTGATGGGGTGGTTTGTTTTTTTCTTGTAAATTTGTTTGAGTTCTTTGTAGGTTCTGGATATTAGCCCTTTGTCAGATGAGTAGATTGCAAAAATTTTCTCCCATTCTGTAGGTTGCCTGTTCACTCTGATGGTAGTTTCTTTTGCTGTGCAGAAGCTCTTTAGTTTAATGAGATCCCATTTGTCAATTTTGGCTTTTGCTGCCGTTGCTTTTGGTGTTTTAGACATGAAGTCTTTGCCCATGCCTATGTCCTGAATGGTACTAGCTAGGTTTTCCTCTAGGATTTTTATGGTATTAGGTCTAACATTTAAGTCTCTAATCCATCTTGAATTACGTACCTCAAAATAATAAGAGCTATTTATGACAAACCCACAGCCAATATCATACTGAATGGGCAAAAACTGGAAAAATTCCCTTTGAAAACTGGCACAAGACAGGGATGCCCTCTCTCACCACTCCTATTCAACATAGTGTTGGAAGTTCTGGCTAGGGCAATTAGGCAAGAGAAAGAAATCAAGGGTATTCAGTTAGGAAAAGAAGAAGTCAAATTGTCCCTGTTTGCAGATGACATGATTGTATATTTAGAAAACCCCATTGTCTCAGCCCAAAATCTCCTTAAGCTGATAAGCAACTGCAGCAAAGTCTCAGGAGACAAAATTAATGTGCAAAAATCACAAGCATTCTTATACACCAGTAACAGACAAACAGAGAGCCAAATCAGGAATGAACTTCCATTCACAATTGCTTCAAAGAGAATAAAATACCTAGGAATCCAACTTACAAGGGATGTAAAGGACCTCTTCAAGGAGAACTACAAACCACTGCTCAGTGAAATAAAAGAGGACACAAACAAATGGAAGAACATACCATGCTCATGGATAGGAAGAATCAATATCGTGAAAATGGCCATACTGCCCAAGGTAATGTATAGATTCAATGCCATCCCCATCAAGCTACCAATGAGTTTCTTCACAGAATTGGAAAAAACTGCTTTAAAGTTCATATGGAACCAAAAAAGAGCCCGCATCTCCAAGACAATCCTAAGTCAAAAGAACAAAGCTGGAGGCATCACGCTACCTGACTTCAAACTATACTACAAGGCTACAGTAACCAAAACAGCATGGTACTGGTACCAAAACAGAGATATAGACCAATGGAACAGAACAGAGTCCTCAGAAATAATACCACACATCTACAGCCATCTGATCTTTGACAAACCTGAGAGAAACAAGAAATGGGGAAAGGATTCCCTATTTAATAAATGGTGCTGGGAAAATTGGCTAGCCATAAGTAGAAAGCTGAAACTGGATCCTTTCCTTACTCCTTATGTATGTTGTTTTGACATCCAGATGGTGGCACTGTGTTACAGCAGCCCTAACAAACTGATGCACCCTTACAAATTACAAAGGGCAATTTAAGCTCACAAGGTTGTTACCCTATGGCTTGCTCTATAGCCATGTATCTGTTTTTAATTTCTTCATTCCTTTTTTTATTTTTTTTTTACATTTTTAAATCTTTTTATAGAGATGAGAGTCTTGCTGAGTTTCCTAGGCTAGTCTCAATCTTCTACCCTCCAGCAATCTTTTGGCCTCAGCCTCTCAAAGTACTGGGATTACAGGTGTAAGCCACCATGCCAGGCATATTTCTTCATTCTTTATACTCCAGAAACACATTCATGAAGACTTTGCTCAGAGGTCATCTTGTCTTGAATAAATTCTCCTCTACCTGCCAAGACCTTTGATTATATGCTGAATATTTTTGTTACTATACTCGCCACATTGTATTACACATATTTGTTAAATATTTTTGTGATCTAAGAAGATGCTAAGTTCACTGAAGGCAGTGACATGTCTTAGTACTTAAATTCCTAGTATTTAGAGTTCCAGGAATTCCTCAAGAATATCTTTACTGAGTGAATAAATGAATTATTTTATACAGTGTACTGCATAGTTTGGGTACACCAAAATGCAGAAGCTAAAATGAGATTGGAGGTGCAAGAGATTTATTAAGGGGGGAGAAAATAACAGGTGGTGGGAAAAGGCTTCAGATTACAATGTGGTTTTGAGGCCTATTGCAGAAGAAAGAAAAGGGAGGGTTGGGTAGGAAGAGCCTTGGTGTGTGCACAGTTCCAAGAAAGTTTCTGTTGAACCAACGAAAAGTTTTTGAGCCAAAGTTGCCCTTTGGAATATTCCTACATCACATCCGAATGTGCCTACCTCTGCACTCCAGCTAAGCTATGGTATACACACCTGCAATAATTGCAGTTCTCGCATCAGGAATCTTGCACCCATAAAGCATGACTTCTACCAGCTTGAAGGGTAAATCTTTGTTCCATGCTGTTTTTCAATGTGTTTTTATTGTGCCCGGCATATATCCCAGAATTTCTCAGAGGAAAACAAGTGCCAAATTCTACAGTTGAATGATACCATCATGACAATTACAAAATGTGGTCAGTATAACTTTTTCATTGATACTTTCCAAGAAATGATCAAGACTGCCATAGATGAGGAGCAGCTGCACCAATCTGGGCCTCCTGCATAGTCCATCCAGTACTATTTCATCCTGGTTCAGTAGCCCACGCCTGTCCAGGCCCACAGGCAGCAGCAAGACGAGCAAGACTACCATCTCCATGACCACCATCTGGCTCAGGCAGATCTTCACAGTGCAGCCTCTGGAGGGCCAGACAACACACTTGGGAAGCTGCAGGTTGGATAAGTTCAGCAGTTCACACTGTCTAGATCCAGCCACAGGAGTGAACCCAGCAGACCCAGAGTGACCCTGGACAGAACATACAGCTGATGCAGTAGAACAGAACCAACACAGCAAAGAACCTACTGAGGCAAGACACCTGCTTGTCCCTGCTGGTATCAGGCACTCAGATGCTTTCTACCAATGCTTACTAGAACATGCAGACAGAAATCCAACCAGAACAGCAGTCATTCAGCCAGCTCCTAGATGAAAGGCAGCTCTCCTGGACCCTGTGAGTGACCATGATAGCTGACCAGGATGTCATCCAGTGCGTGTTTATCCAATAAGCCAACCAATTTTGCCAGGGTAAGCTCCTCAGGTGAGTGGTTACTGAGGGCCTGTGCTAAAAAAGCCAAAGACCCTCAAGGCAATTTTTACCATGCAGCCTCACTGAGCACAGTCTCCATCTCCAAAGGCCTTGAACTCAGAGCCACTGACTCTCTAACAGAAAGATGCAACAGTTTTTGTTTCTTTTTTAATCAATATTTTGCTAAAGAATTAACAGGTTTGTCTTTGTCATCAATCCTCTGATATGAAAATATTAAATAAAAGCATACCTTGTTTTATAGTGCTTCACTTTATTGTACCTCACAGATATTGCATTTCTTTACATATTGGAAGAAGTTGATTCCAATTAAAAGTGGAACTTGTAATTCCACTTTTAAGAGGGAACTCCCCTCTTAGTAAATCTCTTGTACCTACAATCTCATTTTAGCTTCTGCATTTTGGTGTACCCAAACTATGTAGTACACTGTATAAAATAATTCATTTATTCACTCAGTAAAGATATTCTTGAGGAATTCCTGGAACTCTAAATACTAGGAATTTAAGTACTAATTCATGGCATTGCCTTCAATGAACTTAGCATCTTCTTAGATCACAAAAATATTTAACAAATATGTGTAATACAATGTGGAGAGTATAGTAACAAAAATATTCAGCATATAATCAGAGATCTTGGCAGGTAGAGGAGAATTTATTCAAGACAAGATGACCTCTGAGGATTATCTTGAGATGAAATCTACACCTGATGAAGATGCTGTGAAAATTGTTGTGATGACACCAATGGATTTGGAACATTCCATAAACTTAGTTGATAAACAGCTGCACAGTTTGAGAGAACTGACTCCAATTATGAAAGAAGTTCCCCTTTGGGTAAAAATGCTATCAAACAGCATCACATGCTACAGGGAAATCTTCCACAAAAGGAAGTTTCAATTATTGATGCAGCAAATTTCACTACTGTCTTATTTTAAGACATTGTCACAGCCACCTCAACTTTCAGCCACCACCACCCTGATCAGTCAGCAGCCATCAGCATCAAGGCAGGACCCTCCACAGGCAAAAAGATTACAGCTCACTAAAGATGTAGATGATCCTTCGCATTTTTCAGCAATAAAGTATTTTTAATTAAGGTATGTACATTTTTAGACATAATGCTTTACACCACGTCTATAGACCACAGTATAATGTAAACATAACTCTTATATACACTGGGAAACAAAAAAAATGGTATGACTTACTTTATTGAGATGTTAGCATTACTGAAGTATTATAGAACCAAATCCACAAAATCTGTGAGTTCCTGTACTGTATTAGTTAGGGTTCTCTAGAGGGACAGAATTAATGGAAAAAAACATATGTATATGTATATATATTTATATAGATATAAAGGGAAGTTTATTAAGTATTAACTCACACAATCACAAGATCCCACAATAGGCCATCTGTAGGCTAAAGAGCAAGGAGAGCCAGTTCAAGTTCTAAAACTGATGAACTTGGAGTCTGATGGTCAAGGGTAGGAAGCATCCAGCTTGGGAGAAATATGTAGGCTGGGAGGCTAGGCCAGTCTAACCTTTTCATGTTTTTCTGCCTGCTTTATATTCACTGGCAGCTGATTAAATAGTGCCCATCCAGATTATGGTTGGGTCTGCCTTCCCAGCCCACTGACTCAAAAGTTCAACTCCTTTGGCCACACCCTCACAGACACACCCAGGATTAATACTTTGCATCCTTCAATCCAATCAAGTTGACACTCAGTATTAACCATCACAGGTACCTATACCATATTAGTGGTGTTTTCTTGAAGAGAGTTTTTGCAAAATGTTTCATTTTGTTTTGTTTTTTCTCACTGCCACTTGCTTAAAAGAGAAAATCTCTGCAGGGGTGTACATTACCATATCCTGACCCTTGGAAAAAGAGCTTAGAAGCTCTTTTTGATGACCTCCAGAGGCTATAGAAAAAAAATGCATTTAAGAGATGAATTTATTATTCTCTAGGGAAAGTAGACTTTGTTTTTTCTCCAATCCCTTCTCCTTCAGAGATCCCATGAGAGTAGAACTTTGTGTATCCATCCTACCCCCTTCACACACCCACACACACACTCACACACACAGTTTTTCTAAAATTTTTTAAGTACATTAAATTTTTTCTAGCTCCCTTTGATGTGTGGACTTCAGATTCCATGAACTACAATAAGTCTTTTTTTAGATAGGAAAACAAAACTGAAAACATGAGAGTGAGGATGAAGTGAGGGAGAGAGAAGGCAGAGGACAAATCACAGAGGACCTTGCAAGGCCTGATAAAGAGTTTGGATGTTATTCTATGGGAAGCGATAGAATAGATTTTGCCCAATAATCTGATTCATATCTTTGAAAGATTACCCTACCTTCATTATGTAGACTGGATTGCAGGGTGATGAACAGAAGCGGGAAAACCAGTTAGACAGGTAACGCAATAGTTTAAGCCTGAACTAAGGTGGGTGACAGTGGATATAAAGACCCTTAAATGGATTGGATTAGATAAATCTTGGACGAAGAAAATATAGGGTTAGCTGTTGGATTGGACATGGTACATCAGAGAAAGGAAAGCAGTGAAATTTAGTACCAAGATTGTTGCCTTGACTAAATGAATGGATACATATTAGTTCTATTTACTGAAATGGGGAAGGCTGGAACAGAGAGGGGATTGGGGAAACAGCAAGAGTTTTGTTTGGGACAGACTAACTTTAAGGTGCCTATTTAGAAGCAAATGATTCAGTTTTTTTCCTCTGAATGATGTCATTTATATACGTATGTTTATTCTAAGTGCACTGATATTGAACAAATGGAAATTTAAGGAGAAAATGTGTGGTTAGCTGAGAGCAATTATGAGCTAGAACTGAAAGTGAAGGATAAAATTGGACCCTGACTGAATGAGATCTCCCAGGCATGCAGATGTCTTAATTTATTGCAAAGAGTTGAGAGATTAGTAAATACTTTGTAACAGAGTCAGACTCCATTTTTGATGTTTGACTACTGACAGCTTTAAAGTTCCACCACTTTCTCTTGTCCTGCCCTACATGGGGGAAAACTGATAAGAATGCTGGGGTGCCCCTTGTTTCAGCACTGGTGGGAAGCTCAAATCATGCAAAACTCAGAGCATGCTGGAGAGCCCTCACCCATCCTCACCCCCCATCACAATAGAAAACAATGAATTATCTTGCTATTTTTAGAGCCTGTCCTGCTTTTTCTCAGAAAGCCTGATTGTGTGCGTAGTAAACCTTTTCATACTGGTGTGTGGGGGCTTCGGTCTCTACTCTCTAGTTAAAATAGTTAATACTGCCTAATGTAAATTAAAACAGGGTCTTAAAAGTTGGAAACCCATTATGCAAGATCTATTTAGAGAAAAGACATTTATCCTTTCTGCTCTTCCTTGAGCATGAATCATCAGTTTTGTCATCTCAACTATATTTTGCATGAGAGTCCATCTCACCTCTGCAAGATGACGTCAGGGATGGGCACAGTGAGCAGAAGTCCAGGCAATGACCACCATGACTGAGGGCTCTTGCTCTGCCTGTGCCCCCTTCTGGCAAGCTTGTGCTTTCAACTGTGCTGCTTTGTGTAAGCTTCAGTTAAAAATGTAACCAATCTGCCGGGCGCGGGCGCAGTGGCTGCCTGTAATCCCAGCACTTTGGGAGCCTGAGGTGGGCGGATTATGAGGTCAGGAGTTCGAGACCATCCTGGCTAACACGGTGAAACCCCATCTCTACTAAAAATACAAAAACTAGCCGGGTGTGGTGGCGGGCACCTGTAGTCCCAGCTACTCGGGAGGCTGAGGCAGGAGAGTGGCGTGAACCTGGGAGGCGGAGCTTGCTGTGAGCCGAGATTGTGCCACTGTACTCCAGCCTGGGCCACAGAGCAAGACTCCATCTCAAAAAAAAAAAAAAAAAAAAGTAACCAACCTAAATTAGAAGCTGATGATTGGCATATGGGAATATGGGATTGGGGTGCTCCTCAAAGGATCCTGGGTCATGTGTCTTAGCCTAGACCATGTGTCTGAGATTAACTCATGTGTCTGGAGCCCAGCATTTTCCATGGCTGATACTAGGCTCAGAGGAATAACTCCTGCCCTGCCACCATTGTTGTTTGTCTCAACCTGGCACTGGCCACCGTTCTAGGGAGTGCTTAGGGAATCACTGATACAACATGTAATATATGGGCATACCTGGAGCACTCACAATGAGCTATGCAGAGTGCCACAATTCTAAAAGCAGTGGGCTCGCTAGGACACTACAAAATGTTTTTGCTGCTGCTGCTACCTATGCCACTACTGCCCCAAAATAACCTCTTATATTGTGATATAATAAGATACATAAATATACATACATACATATGTATATGTGTATATATTTTATATAATATATTAAATATATTATAAATATATACAAAATATTATAATACATTAAATACATAAAATATATAGATATATATTATATTAAAAATATATATATATATAAAAAGTCAGACCTGTTGGATCTGACTTTAAGTCCAGGTATATGTGTGTGTGTGTGTGTGTGTGTATATATATATATATATATATATGCTCCCAGTTCCTCAAATAGAGCTCTTTACACCTTTTATGTGGTGGTGCTAGGAGACTCTTTTATTCTAATATTTGTTCTTTGACCCCTGGTTTCTGGCACAAAGCTCCTAAGACCGTTGTAATTTAATGAGTGATAGGAGAGTCTGGCACAGGGCTCCTAAATCCCTTAACATTTCCTAGGTGACAGGAGTCTCTTTTGTTCTAGTGAGATGACTCCTGGTGGGCTTCTGGATAGCCTCTGAATGGGAGCTGGTTGCCAGAGGAACCAACCTGTAATAAAAGGTTGGAACTTTCAGCTCCACCGCCTCAACCTCTAGGGAGGGGAGTAGGGCCGAAGGTTGAGTCAGTCACCAATGGCCAGTGATTTACTTCATCATGCCTACGTGATGCAGTCTCCACAGAAAACTTAAAGGACAGGGGTTCGGGGGGCTTCTGGGTTGTTGAATACATTGGGGTGCCTGGAGCGTGGTGCACCTGGAGAGGACATGGAAGCTGCACGCTTCTTCCCCCACACCTTGCTCTATGCACCTCTTCATCTGTATCCTTTGTAATATCCTTTATAATAAGCCAGGAAATGTGTTTCCCTAAGCTCTGTGAACTGCTCTACCAAATTAATTGAACCTGAGGAGAGGGTCCTGAAAACCCTGGATTTATAGCAGGTCAATCAGAAGTGTAGGTGACAACCTATTAATATTACCTGCTATGGGCATCTGCAGTCGGGGGGCAGCCTTGTAGGACTGAGCTCTTAACCTGTGGGATCTGACCTTAACTCCAGATAGATATGTCAGAATTGAATGAATTCTAGGACACCCAGTTTGTATCCACTGCAGAATTGCTTGGTGTAGCAGGGAAAACCCCACACATATGGTGTCATAAGTGTTGAGTGACTGTGTAAGAGAGTAGGAAAACGCAGTTTGTTTTTTCCTTCAGAATTGGTGTCAGTGAAGTGAGATTTGCTGGAATGGCTCTGACTCACTGAAACATGTGGCTTGGGATGAGAAAGGATAGCTTTTGATTAGAGAAAGGAGAAGCCATTGATTCCTGGGTGGCCATGTGGTCATCCTCGGTACAGAGCAGCAGCTGTGCTGAGTTACTGAAGGTCAAAGTTACCAGTGAATTTGAGAGACAGAGCCAGCTCCCAGGGAGCTGGTTCACTGGACGCACAAAGAAATGCAAACTAATTTTTAAAACATAAAATGTTGAGTGTGTGAGAGTAGGAATTACACTTTTTTTTTCCTGTTTCTATAGAACCTGATCCTCAGTGTTATAGGAATAAACATTCATACTTCCATCCCTATGTCCCCACCTTCTGTGGCACATCCAAGGAATTAATTTCAATCAATTGGCATCCTTGAATCCAATAAAGCAACAATTTTCATGGGTGAAGCCCTAACCTTAAAAATAATAATTTGAGACTCTCTACAGGAAGAAACTTAAAAATATGAGCGGGGTAAATATAACTCTCTCCCAACAAATTATATCCTATAACCACATACACACATATATTAATCCTAGATACAAAGGAGGAAACAAAAGCCCAAAACAGTGGTCATAATTTGACTCAATGAGAAATGAAAAATTTATTCAAATAATTTATATAACAAAAACATAAAATATTTGTTTTTCCCCTATACAGTGTAGGTTCTAAATTAAATTAGCATCTACTGAGATGGAACAATTGGCAAAATTTTATGACACAAATTAATGCTGAATTCAGGTTACGGTTATAGTCAAGGATCCCATTAAATTTAACTAAGATATACCTAAAATCTGAAGAGAATTATTGAACATGAAAGAGAAATGCCTCACCTTAACCACTGCAAAAAATACATTGCCTAAATTCTTCATAATCATAGAACCCATTACTCTAAAACATGCTCTGTGGACATGGACACTGACCCCATGCATAATAAGTTATAATTAGATGCGATCCTTGTCATGTATATTAGGCTTGGTAAGTTGGGGCTCTACAGACCTCCCTCCCTACTGTCCAGCGAAAATAGTTAATGCAAACTGATATAAATTAAAGCACAGTCTTCAAGGAGTGAAACCTATTATAAAGTCCAATGTTGGGAGGTGTTTATCCCTACTCTTTCTCCAGTAACAGCCCAGTTTGGACTGTTCTTAAACCTAGAAAGAATTAATGGTGCTTTATGGTGGATTACCACAACCTTAATGCCATGGTTCCACCCGTGAAGGCCCCTAAGCCCAATATAGAGTCAGTAGATTCCATCCAATCAGCAAGTGGTAAGCACTTTGCAGTCAGAGGTATCACTAATGTGTTCCTCTGTTCAGTGCCTTTTTCAACAGCCACACGTGGCCCTCACCTTCAAAAGGACACAATATATCTTTTCCAAGCTACTCAGAGGGCACTTGCTCAGCTCTATCGTTGCACACAGTCTTTGCAGCCTAGGCTTTAGCCACATCCAACTTTCTCCAGCAACACAGACACAGCACTGTACTGATCATACCCTCCTCTGGGGAGATTCATTTGACACACTCACTGAAGACATGCGAATGCTCCCGAAAAGAAGAGAGGCATTTCTCTGCACATAGCACAAGGCCCTGCACACCAGTTAAATTCATGAAAATTATTGGGTAAGCTGAGGACTTCTGTATCTGTAAGAAATAGCAATCGACTCTCTCAGAACCCACAATGTTAAAAGAAGTTCAACTTTTAGAACTTTTCAGGATCTGGAGGCAACATATTTCTATGTTTACATTTTTCATATATTTCAATGTTTACATTCTCATTATAAATTTTACTGATGCCTATTTATGCTGTTGCAAATTGTTCCCTCTGGAATTGTGTCCTCTAAAACAAAGAACTCTAGAATCTGGTCAAATTGCAATACAATTGGCACTCCCATTGATGATCCCTCTCCCCTCCCCAGAAAATTCCTTCACCATAGAGGCTTTAGCAACCTCTTCTCAAACCTTCAAATCCCTTAACTACCTGGGAATCCCTTGGGATTTAATGAATGAACAGCAATGGGGGTTTCTACACTTTACGTAGAGTATGAAAACTATACATGATGTGTCTTACTGAGGAGCTGCTGCTTTTCATCCCTTAATCCAGCCATCCTTGATAAAGAGTGGGATCCAAGGGCCAGTATATTTAGCTGAACTTCAGGCAGTCAATTTGGGCTACAATTGGCTCCATCTATGCACTTTTACAGGCTATTGCCAATGGTCCAGCCCTCTGGTTCTGCCAACGGTAGCAACAACAACTAGTTATCCAAGATTTGCTCCTTTGAGGGAAATAACTATGGGAATCTCTTGCCACATAGATACTCAAAATACGTTAAAGTTACACATGTCTTAGTGCATACTAAAACCACAATACAAAGTCTTCCTTTATACCCTTCAGAACTCCAGATATTGTTCATAATGACCAAGGCACTCATTTTACTTCTCAAAATACACAATGCTGGGCTCTCAAACAAGGTGTTCAGTGAACTTTTGCTGCCCTTACCAGTTTCAGGTGACAGGCCTGAGAGAGCACTGTTATGGTACACTGAAGCTAAAATTTAATTAAATGAAACATGATGTATTTCAGCCATCAGTCAAGCATCAGGGATAAAGTGTAATAAAAACTAGGACTCCATCGTTTTCATGTTTAACAGCTGAAAGCTTTCAAGCCCCACTCTTCTGCCCCATATCTGCGCTAGCTGATATAAAAGCCCTTATGCTCCCTTATTTGGTGTGGCAGGACATTCAAAATACCCAAGCCCCAGTCCAGACGTGAGAATCCTCCCCTAAGCCCCACACCCTAATTATAATGAAAGTCATGCTAGTCTCTTTCCTCACTTTCAAGCCATTTTCAGATCTGCTTGAGAGCTTGCGCCTCCTACCTCCCTCCTAACCCTCATTACATGAGTAAATAAACCTTCATACTCTCTCGGTGCATATGTGGCACCATTAGTCCTGACATCCAGTACAAATTTTGAGTGGGAGGACTACAATAAATTTTGTCCTAAACATCAATTAATACCTCAACACACAGTGTGCTCATCAAAATTAGGCCTTATGATTGTATTAGACACTTTGATGGAAGTTTGCAATTTTCACTGTAATTTGAGTTGACTGCAAGTTGGAAAATTTCCGAATTCTCCATTCCAAAGGATAATTATCAACTGATAATAGAAGTTCAACTATGTTTTCGTTTTGTGTTTCTCAAATTAACTATTTGTGTATTTATTTTTTTATCTGTCACTTTCAGGCAAAGTTGAGGGAGAGCTCACACTCAGTCACAATCCCTACTTCTTTTCAACCTGTTTACTATGTTGCTGCAGAATGAGTTAAATTACTGTACTAGGTTTCATCATGAAACAAACTAACACGCTTAAAATTGGAGGTATTCTAAGCTGGGTGTCCCAAACATGCCTAAACAGTTCTGAGACTGGAATTTGAAGGACTCAGATGTTCAGGATTGAGCTTACTTTTCTCTCAGTCTGGCATCATCACTTACTTCTGTTTCAAGAGTTCCGTTACTATAATGCTGTTTAATAAACAGATTTGTTTCTAGGCACAGAATTTTAGTCTATTTGGTAATAAATCTAGATGACAAAATATTAAATAAATATTTGTATGATTTGTATATTATAATCATATAAATTACACATTTGTATAATTATGAACTAAGTGGCTAGACACATTTTTAGTGTTGTGGAAACAATTATGAAAATACGTGGTTTCTTAGCACCTCATCTGATGAACTTTCCATTTCACCTGTATTAGAATCTCTTGGGTGCAGCTTTAAAGTATTTGGAGAAAAGATATCCAACCCCTTTGAATATATTCAGGGGCAAAATATATATGTTAGGTTTGAGCATTAAGAATTTTTATCCTATTTCAAAATTTTAGAAAGTCATCAAATATGTCTAAAATTAATGATAACTTTCTACTTGAAACTGTGTATTGCCCAGAAATATCTTTTTATATTAATTGTTTAAAATGAAAAATGCATTAATTAGCTGCACAATAGCCAAAAAGTGGAAGCAATGCAAGTGTCCCTCAGCAGATGAATGAATACACATACATGTTACACATACACATTACATATACATACAATGGAATATCACTCAGCTATAAAAATGAGGTTCTGATACATGCTACAACTTGGATGAACCTTGACACCAAGCCAGACACGAAATGACAAGGACTGCATGATTTCACTGATACGAAGTATCTCAAATAAGCAAATTTATAGCAATAGAAAGTGCATTTGAGGTGGCCACGTACCGGAGGGAGGGGAAAATGGGGAGTTATTGCTGAACGGGTCCAGAGTTTCTGTTTGAGGTGATAAATATTCTGAAAGCAGTGGTGATGGTTGCACAGCATTATGTATGTCATGCTACTGAATGGTACTATTAATAATGGTTCTATTAATAATAGTTCAAGCGGCAAATTTCTGTTACGCAGATTTTACCCCAAGAAAAACAAAAGGAAAACAAAGCAAGGTGCTGAAGAGAACACATAATAAACAATCTTTGGTGTTTGTATTTACATAAAACAGCACTGGAAGAATACAGAAGAAATTAGAGTAAGTCGTTATTTATAGGTGTATCAATATTCAGCCCCTATCCAATAATAAAGTTGTATTGGTTAAAGTACAGAAATACTTCTGGTGGGTAAATGTCCACTCCCTGATACCGTGAATTCTCTCCTCCTGTGCTCTCATCCCAAGATACCTGTCTGCACGATGGTCCAGCAAGTACAGAGTTAACCCCGGCAGGACAGGAGTCTAGAATGAGGTTAGTCTAGATTAGTCTAGAATGAGGTTGGATAGTTACAGGGTAGAGGGGAGACTCTGCAAACTAACCTTTCTAATATTCTTTCAACTCTTGATCATAAAAACAGGACAATAGAATTTGAGAGCTGAAGGAAGATGACAAAGAAGAGGGAGAGTATGCCAGGAGAAAAGGGAAGTTAAGAGAATTTAGGTGAAACGAATGAGCACATAGAAATCATAGTGACACAAAACAACTCAGGGAAGTACTGTAGAGAGGATTGAATATACGAGGGAGGGATTATATGAGAATAGAAAGGTAAAGTTGGGCCAGATGTTAAAGAACCACTATGTAACCTTAATTCCTTTGAAATATTTCCATAGCAGAGATAAACGACTTAGAGTTTTGTTTTGTTTTAAATCAAGAGAATTACTTGAACAGATTTGTGTGTCAGAAAAATAATTCTGGGCTGCTGGGCACGGTGGCTCACACCTGCAATCCCAGCACTTGGGAAGGCTGAGGCAGGTGGACTACTTGAGCTCAGGAGTTCCAGATCAGTCTGGGCAACATAGCGAAGCTTCTCTACTGAAAATACAAATTAAAAAAATGTAGCCAGGGGTAGTGGCATGCACCTGTAGTCAGTCCCAGCTGCCGGGGAGACTGAGGTGAGAGGATCACCTGAATCCTAGAAAGCGAGGCTGCAGTGAGCAGCAATTTCACCACTGCATTGCAGCCTGGGTGATAGAGCCAGACCCTGTCTCAATCATAAATACATAACAAATTTAAAAAATAATAACTCTGAGAACTGTATGCTGACATTTAGGAACTGTATGCTGAAAGTCTTGCTGAAAAATAGTTAGCTTGGGGTTGAGTTGAAAAAAAAGGAAGAACAAAAGATGACTCAGATTTCTAGCTCGGTTGACTAAAAGGGTGGAGCATGACCTTTAATGGGGGAATTCTAAAGGGAAAATTATTCAGAATTTTGATTCTGTAAAACATGAATATACTGAGATGTCAAAGACAAAGCATGACATAATATGGATTTCAAATAAAAGGTTATTATGAAAATGGTAATGGTTATTTTCCATTTAGAATGACTAAGAGGAAATATGTTAAATTTTATGGGAAAAAATAGTATCTTTATACATAAATGAAGGTCTTCAAGAGTAATACTGAGGTACAATACAAAAACTCTTCTATGCTGATTTTTGCAAAAACAATTTGGTTTTTCACCGAGATAATTCAGGTGTTAGATATGTAGAAAAGCGACCTCCAGGTAATGCCACTAATTCTATGGTTTTATATTTTGATAGAGGAAATAGATAATAAATGACTTCTCAGAATGCCATCTAACATTTTTCCCCATAAATGGGTTTTCAAAATGCCATGGTATTCCTTGGGAAATAACACTGTTTCCTTTACTGTTTCCTATTTGGATGAACAACAGAAGTTTCATAAAATCTTCATGACCAAAATGGCTGTCTAGATAATTTGTTCAAGCATTCTTCCCTCAAAACTCAACACCTGCCCCCAGCTTTATTTCGTTTTCCCCCTACAGCTAAATTTTGCAAGGGGTACTCTATATCCATTCATTATTTACTTACATTTTTCCTCAATCTACTTTGTCTATCCCATTTCTATAAGTGAAATGGCTTTTGCTAAGGTCAACAGTGCCCAATACATGACTAAATCATCTTTACATGGCCTCTCTGTTGATTGATATGGTTAGATAATTATCCTTCTTTAAATATTCATTCCTTAGCATCTATGACACTATACATTCCTGATTTCTTTGATCCCCTTGACAATTTTTTCACAACCTTAACTGCAGGTTGATTTTCCTCTACTTGGCCACTAATTGACATTTCTCAAGAGCTGGTATCAACCCTGCTTCTCTTCTTACGCTAGTCACTTCCAAAAGAGTTTGAGAATCCATTGCTTCAATTTCCAGCTATGTTCCATTGATCCCCACCCTTCCCCCAGCCCTTGCCAATTTATTTTGCACCTCTAGGCTATACCTTTCCTCTGAAGTGCAAAAATAAATAATCAAATGTTTCCTCAAACTGTCAATGTGCACATCCCCACTGCACCTTATATGTCCAAATAATCATACTCTTCATCACTCCCATCAAACACAATCCTCTTCTGGTGTTCCTATCTTAATGAAATTAATGATCATTCATCCGGGCGCACAAGTCAGACACTTAATAACATTTCAAATATCTATTTATTAATTCCCCATAGCCATTTGATCGCCAAAGACAGTTATTACTTCTTAAGTTTCTCTTACATCCCCATACTACTTTGCTTCTGTACCATCAACACCCTAGCCCAAACTACCAACATAGCTCTCTTGGATTTTTGTAAAAGTTTTTGTAACTATTCCAACCACAACAGTGCCTTCTATAATCAGAAAAAAAAAAAGTGAAAGTTCTTAATCCTCAAATCTGTGAAGGAAGCATAGTAAAGTCTTAAGTTAGTTTCCCAAGTGCCTGTAGAAATTATGGTAATTACTCAAATACACAACAAAGACATCTATCCACGTTACACATTATCATTAACAATCACCAGCTCTGGTTTGGTTAGAGTAAGTGGCTTGAGAAGTGGCAAAGGGTAAATGACAAGCACTATTTCCATCTCGCTGCATCTTCTGCTCTGTATCTGATCTTTTAAAACCAGAGTATCTGATATGACTTTTCCCAGTCAGTCTTTTCCAGATTATTCTGGGGTCATCTGAAAGCCTGGGGAAGTCTTGATGTGCTTCTCCAATACGGGTAAGAAAGTCTTTGGTATGAAGATGTTCATCTATTTTCTCTTGAAGTAGAAATGACTCCAGTAAAGTCTTCTTTTGTTTCAGAAAGGCAGACAGGGCCAGCTGTGCTCTTTTCCTGTTACAATCGGGACACTGAGAAGATATGTGTTGCTTAGCTGCTGCCTCCTGTTTTGGCGTTGTCCTCATGTTTTTAAAGTAGATTCTGTTCAAAAGTTCATCGGGTACAGTACCACTTAAGGCATCTCTCTCTGCAGCCTCTGCATCCAATCCAACATACAGCTTTTTATGTCTGCCACTCGTCTTCTTCTTAGAATCCCCTCTATGATGAATCAAATTTATCTTCATGGTGCAATAAGACTGCAGGGCATTCAATTCTTCATCGGATACCTGAGTGATTTCTGTTTGAAGTTTGGTGTCTGGTTGGTGCCGTTCAAAGTCAGAGTCTTTGCGCTTGAGGTAGTTGATCCATTTTTTACTCAACTTCTTTTCATAATTTTTGAAGTCCAAAAGCTCAGATTGTTTGTCTTCTTGTTCCAAGCTTGGAGTCTGCTTTTCCCTCTCCAGTTTGCTCCCAGAGGTCAGGGGCGATGACTGCCGTCCTCCAGAGGAGCTGAATGAACTGGAAGTCTGTACCTCATCAGTAAAGCTCTTCAAAGTCTCAGTCTCATCAGAAAGGTTTGCCAGAGCACTTTCGTCCGTTTGGGCCAATTCTGGGCAGATGGCCATCACAATGCATCAGGCTCGGCTCCTCATTTCCTTTGCCCAGGTTAAGACTGGCTCAGGAACCCGTCAGGAGCGGGCCCCTCCAGAAATGGCTCTCAGTGCCGTCAGCTCTGCGTAGCTTGTCTTCCGGGAGACGCCGCCTTCCCAGCTGCCATGGCAACGCGGGCCGCTCATGCGCAGTGACTGGCCACCCTGCGGCGTCCCGCCTTTTCCTCCGCGCCCCGCAGCGCCCACTTCGCCTGCGCTGCTGACACTGGGTTGGCGATTTCGCCCTTTCTTCTGCACTCCCGCTTCTCTTTGGTGCTAAAGTCGAGTAGTCAAGGGGAAAAGCTTGCAAACTCTGTTTCCCAGGGGTCAGACAGGTGGCACACGTGTGTGAGACGAATAGAGTTAGGTGGCCTGTGACAAATCCAAACGTGTACGCCCGCCTAAATGCATCTAGATTTAAAAATCAAGCAAAACGCGCTGGACAACATGCACAAGCAAAAACTTGTCTGCAGGGTTTATAGCCAAGAGACCTCCTTGTAGACCATGTCTTTGGAGAAAAGTCAAAATACACCATTCTGTAAGAAGTAGTGTTCTGTGCTCCGGCATTCTGACGACCTTGAAGTTTGGGGGGCGGGGGGCAGGGGGAGCACCTGAATTTTCCAAATCAGTTTATCTGGCCTTTTGTCCATGCAGGTGCCCCCTGGCTGGCATATCCACGCCAGTCCTCACTCTTAATATGGTTAATTTATCCTTCTCCTCGGAGTCTTATCTCCTCAGGAAGGGCTTAATACCCTCCCCTGTCCTAAACTCTTTCCAGTCTTTTTTTTTTTTTTTTAAATAGTGTCCAACTATGTGATTGCATGAGTATTTGATTATGAAGGCTGAAGGCAGAAATCATCTCGGTGTTGCCGACTAGTATGTGTTCAGCAATCAGCAGACACATAGCAGGTGTTCAAGAAATCTCTGTTGAGTGAATGGCTATGGAACAAATAAATCTTACCTTACACAGGTCCAGAGGATTTGGGGAAATAAGTACTGTCAGCTCAGGGAAATCTAACCTTTTTTCTAACTGAATTCCCAAACTTGGGCTATTCTTCAGGATATATTTTTTATTAATGGGTTTATTTAAAAAACACAGTAGAGTGTTATTAATTATCATGAGAAATTATAAAATGTTAACTCTACAGATGGACTTTTCCTAGGCCATAATAGTTCTTGAGTCTAGGTCTTAGTCAATGTCTAGGATAATTTTAAGAGCCTAGACACCCTTCTTTCTCAGTTTTGTCTCTCTCTCTTTCTTCCTGTGTTTGCTGGGGATTGGGGGGGTATTATTCAGGTCTAGCCAGATATATTCCCCAAATGTTCATTTTGGCAAAGAGTTAAAGTCAAATATTCAAAAAGCATATCTCAAGTATATGAGCCAACTTCCTATTGAAGATAAGGAGACTCCAACTTCATTTATTCAACCCAAATTGTATTTTATCATATAATGGTAGTCTTTACAAAAGAGGTACCGTGTAATTTGTGAATAATTCCAAGTAATTTCCAGTAGGGCTCAATATTTTCATTATTTATTTTTATTTCAAACCTCTGCCTCATTCTCTGAATATTTACATTCATATTTACACACTATTCACGTTTTATCTATATCTTATCCATAACATTGAACAAGGAGGCTATACTTTAAATAAAATCTATCTGTGTCTTCTAACATGCCAAATGTCTGGGGTAATCTGTCTTTTTTATAAAAGTGTCTTAAATTTTTCTTGATTTTTAAAAATAACTTTATCCTACAAGGAGATAAAGGTGGGTGGGAAGTTGTATAATTAATTTCTTTGTAATATTCAGCGTGACCCAGTGGACAGTTTTACATTCTAGTAAGTGTGTTATCTAAGGAATAAAATATCTCAACAGTACTATATTTGTCAAATAAGATTCATGAAAACACAGGTCAAAGTTTGATTTTAAACAAATATGAAGAGTAATAGTTTTCCTTGGGAAATCCCAAGCTTCTCGCCATCTCTCAGGGGCTGCTGGGAATGTCAGAATCCTTCATGCACCAAGCTGTGGCTGCTTGTGGTGGGGATTGAGAGATAGGAAGAATAGAAGAGAAAGAGTCCAATCAGGCTCTCTTGGCCTAACCTTGCTATGCCGGTCCTATTACCGTTCTGCAGCTACTTTCTCTTCTTCGTAGTTCCTATCAGAGAGCAGGGCCAAGGCTTTTCTTCTAGCTTTTTCCTTAATGATCAAGAATCATTTGCAGCTATAAGGCCAACCCCAGAAAGAAGAAGTCAAAACAAATTCGTGATTCCCCTTCTCTCTTGCTTTCCTTTCCTATGGAGGGAGAAAAGCAAGCTTTCAGCATCTGTCACTCTGGCAAGCAATTCTCCTCCCAGATATCATAACCGTTTCCTTGATGAGTTGGCATTTGGCAGGGACCTCTTCCGAGTGGTGTGCAGGGTACAAAGTGGGAATCTAGTTTAAGTATAAGAGAGACCATGTTGACAGAGCCTTCAAAAATATTCTACCCTTTACATGAACTTTTCAGGTAACGCTGTGCTTGGTTCCGTGGATCCAGCAAGATGAAATGTTTAGCTGTTCTCCTAGGGGTTAAGTTGAATGTGACAAGAATCTCACTGTAAGGGCCATTTTTGTGAAGAAAAGAATCTTATATCACTCATGATGAAAAATAATTTTATTTATAGTTGTTCAATATGTTTTTTGTGGTTCACCGGTTGTTCTTTATCTTCATTTAAAAAGTTTTTACCTCACGAATATCTCTATCTTTGTATTCTGTTTTCTGCATCTTTGTTTTTAGTATTTTTTTCTGAAATTGGTCAATTGCCTTGTGACTAGCTGTCTTCTACTTTAATAGCTATTTTTTTTTTGCAAAAGTAATAATATAGGTTTACTGCAGATTTTTTTAAGAAAGAAAATGATAAAGCACAAATACTGATTGTAAGCAGAAGCTGCCTATATTCCCCAAAGAGAATTACTATAAACATTGATAAGTATTGTGATGTTCTTTCTTGAATTTCTTAATTAAAACCTAGATTATATTGAATTTTGGTTTTATGAACAGTTTTTTCCAGTTATTAATAAAATGAAACTTTGCATTCATTGTAAAAATTATTTTCAACATAATTTTAAAGGTGGTTTTGCATTATTTGATTCATTTAACAACTACTTTCAGATACAAGGTATTTCTAGTTTTTTTGCTATGAAAAATTATTCCTTTAGCTAAATCGTTATATATATTTATAGCTATATGTTTGGGATAAATTTCAGAAATCATAATTCATGGGTCAAAATTTATGCACATTTTAATGCTTTTGAGATCTGTTTCTCCTATATAGATTAAATTGACAGATCCTTCAAAAATATTCTACCCTTTACACCAATTTTTGCAAGTGCCACTGTGCAAGGTTCTGTGAATCAAGCAAGATGAAATGTTTAGCTCTTCTCCTAAGAGACTAAGTTAAAGATGCCAGGAATCTCGCTGTGAGGAGCTGTTTCTGTGAAGAAAAGGATCTTACATCACTCATGATTTTTAAAAAATTAATTTAGAGTTTCATACATCATTTTTTCTAGGATATAATATTATTTTGTCCATAAATACTTCATTTTGTATCTCTTACAAGTTAGGCCTTTTTAAAAACAGCCACATTATGACCACATCTAGCACATAATGATAAATCTTTAATATCATCTCATAATTATTTTGTGCTCAAATTTATCTGACTGCCTCAAAAATGGCTTTTTGCAAGGTGAAGTGTCAGAATCAGGATCCAAACAAGGTCCACCGACTGCATTTGGCTAATGTAGTCCTCAAGGGTTTTACTTCCTAACAGTTCCAAAGTACAAATACTTTTTATAAATGAAAAAGTGAAAAGGAACAGGAAGAGAAGTATAGTTTTATTCTCTGTTCTTGCTATTATGTTCCCTATAGATAATCATAATTTTAGAGTTTTTGATTTCTCTTTCAAAATAATTTTTTGAAAATATAAATAACGTCTCTCATACATACGTGGTCCCCTCTTCTTATAAAAACAAATTGACATACTCTACACATTGCCTCATAGCTATTTTTCTGTTTTTTTTTCCTAAAAGTATATTCTAGATACCACTTTACAACAGCATATAAACATCATTCTAATTTATTTCTATGATTGCATAGTATTTCATTGTAGGAATGTAGTGTAGTTTATCCACACATTTTGATGGGTATTTTGCTATTATAAGAAATCAAAATTTGCTTTGTATCTGTGGAGGTATATTATCAAGATGAATTTTAGGAGTGAGATTACTATATCAAAAGATGAAAACATATGTAGTTTTCTGCTTAATTCCAAATCCCCTTCCATAGGCGGTACACATATTACATTTCTGCCAGCAATGTATGGAAGCATCTGTTCCCAAAAGCCTGGCCAGCAGGGTATGTTCTCAAATGTATGGATTCTTGCCAGTCTAAAGGATAAGAAATGATATCTCAGCGTAATTTTAAATTGAATTTCTCTCATTAGCAGTAAGAATGAACACCATTTAAGCATGTGTAAAGGCCATTTACATTTCTTTTTATGTGTACCATATATTCTTTTACCTATTTTTATAGATATTTTGTTTTTTCTTTTCAATTCTCAAGAATGATTTCATATTTTGGAAATACTATTCATTTGTCTGTGACTTGGTTCCAAATGGCTCTTCTCAGTTTGTCTATTTGTCTATGCTGTGTTTTGCCATGTAAAATTTTGATTTTTCTCTCATATATCAAATGTATCAATCTTTTTCCTACTTGTCCTTGGATTGTTTACACTAGCTTTTATTTTCTTTTGTTAAAGTTTTTATTTAAATTGACCCAATTCTTTCTTTTAGTGTACCACTCTGTGAATTTTAACACATATATAGGTTCTGTAACCACCACCAAAATCAAGGTGCAGAATCCCCTATTCTATCTCCTTTGTTGGCACACCCTCAACCTACCTGTAACTCCTGTCTCTGGTAGTTTTTCCACTGATTTTTTTTCTTGTGGTTTTCCAAATATATAATCATCTTATTTATAAGTTAAGATAGCCTCTTCCTTTTTAATTTTTATGTCTGTAATGGCTTTGTCTTCAACATCTAATTTCTTTGACTAATACCTCCAACACATTTTGGACTAGAAATACAGTTAATAACCTTACCCATTTTTAAAATTGGATATTTATATTTGTCTTGGATTTATGAAACATATATAAAATTTATCATAGTTCTGAAATGTAGTGAACTTAAAAATTCAAGCAGTCAGTATTACCTGCATGATATATAGTTGTCCTGTAAAATGCTATTATTGCAAAGCTCTGGTAGATAGGTAAATAGGTAGATGAATAGACAGATGAAGAAATAACTACTGAAGAATGAGCTCTCCAGTTAAAGATTTTAAATAAATTTGCCATCTATTTTCCTTCAATATTGCCAGAATATTATTCACTTTACCCCAGTTTTGCATTTTAAAAAATTAAAGTAAAATTAAATCTTTCACATGTAGTGACTTTTCATTTTTAAATAATTTCTACTTTAGGAGGATGAAGCAGGAAGATCCTTTAAGAACAGGAGTTCAAGACTAGCCTGGGCAACACAGCGAGACCTCTCCCCAACCTTGTTTCCACAAAATGAAAAACTTAGCCAGGTGTGACTGTAGTTGCTTAGCCAGGTGTGCACCTCTAGTCCTAGCTACTGAGGAAGCTGAGGCAGGAAGATTGCTGGAGCTCAGAAGTACAAGGCTGCAGTGAGCTATGATTGCACCAGTGTACTCTAGCCTGGGTGACAGAACAATATTCTGTCTCAAAAAAAAAAAGGGGGGGGGGAGAACACTTTAAATATACAATATTTATCTGAATTTTTTCTAAATAATTGTAGACAAATTGATTTTGTCAATTTGTAAAATGAACTGTCGTAATATGAACTAGCACAAAAAGTTTGATTCTAGACATTGCAAACATCCCTGTTTTAACCAACAACTTTTTTGAATTAAAAAAAAAAAACCATAATCTCACTGAGATTTTTTTTGTAAAGAATATTATCACTGAAATCAAGGCATCAGGCATCACTAGGGTTTGTTCCTTCGGAAGATTGTGAGGGGAGGATCTGTTCCAGGCCTCTCTCCTTGACTGGTAGATGGCTGTCTTCATGTTCTCATGATGTTCTCCCTCCATGCCTCTCTCTGTGCCCAATTTTTTTTTTTCATGAGGACACTAGCCACGTTAGATTAATGCCCATTCAAATGGCCTCATTTCAACCTGATTTTCTCTTTAAAGACTCTATCTCTAAATAAGGTTACATTCTCTGATACTGGAGGTTAGGACTTCAACCTGAGAATGGTGGGGGAGGAGGAGTACAATTTAACCTATGATGTGTAGTTCATACGAAAACCAGATTAAAGGCTAATTACACAATCTGCTTTTGGGGTCAACTTTTCGTATGAAAACTTGGTGATTTTCTAACTGAGAAAAACAAATTGTTAAATATAGGAACCTACCTGTTCATTAAGAAGTATCTTTATTTTAGGTGCATGTCTGTGGGGGCCTTGTGAGGACAAGCTATATTCTCTGACCCCATCATAAACTTGTCTGGCCAGCCTACAGAGTGATTGCTCACATCTCATGTTTAAGTAAGAAATTATCTTAAGAAAGTATTATTTTTATTTGAAAATAAGTGAAAGTCACTTTTTCAGTTCTTTTCAGATTGGTATATTTCAGGATTTTTAATGTTTTTAGGCATTAGGCAATGATTTCCTACTATTCCATCTGAGTATCCAGTAAAATTCAAAACAAATGCAAGTCCTACATGACTCAGCTATATTAGAAATAAATATGGCTGATATATTTAAGGACAGCAATGCAACTTAACAAATAATGTTAAATATGAATTTGCATTGTATGATCTCTTTTGCTACTTTGTCTTGGAAATTCTATGATAACAACATAATGTCTAGGTTTTCTGACACTAGCCCAATAGATAGCTGCCTTGTTTACATTCTCTTTATTGTAGTTCAATTTCAGAAGGTTCTGGGCATCTTTATGCAATTTTATAAAGTTAAGTCCCTCAGCCTTTGGGCAATACTATTGAACACTGACCTTGGAATCTAGGAAATGAATATAAATGAGATTCTAAATAGAATGTGTTTCCTTTCATAGCACAGATGATGTATAAAATGAACACAGAAATGTGCCATCTATTTGAATTTGAGTTACATACTTTTGTGTTTTCCTTGGGTAGAAGGGTCTGTGATTACAGATGACAGAATTGGAATTCACAATGATTTTCCTGAAAACTACTACATAGAATTATTTTTCCATTACTCAGTATCTTTGCAAAGCATTTTACTGTAATTTTTCTACTTAGAATGTAAGCTTTTACTGTAAAATGAATATTAACATAATTACATAGTGTTGAATGACATAGAAATTGCAAATTATTTTATTTGAGATGAATCTTTCAGTAAAACTGTTTTATTAAAGCGTTCAAAGTAAGCATAAAAATATCACCCCGCCCTGGTAAGACAGCTAATGTAATAAATGGAGCTCACAGGCTAAACTCATTTTATCTCCTTATTTTAGATAGGCATTTTCCAAAAACAAACCATATCACTGAAGAATGCAAGACTGTTTCTTTAGAACCTTCCACGCTTAACTTGAAAGCTGTCAACCCAGGAGGCTGAAACAGAGCAAGATTATGAATCCTGAGTGAATGGCTCATTCTTTGCGCCCATGCTTTTGCTGCATGCTGCCATGTGGTACAAGGCTGAGAGGTATGCACTATGATAGCTAATGAAGCACTTCCTTTATGTCACACTGACCAGAACTCTTATTTGAAGCCCGTATATTATGCCACTGAAATCTCACAATGTTAGCTTTTGTTCTGGCTAGCAGAGGCAGTTGCTTGTCCTTTCTGTAGCTAAATTTCATGCACCAAAGTTGTTAGACCCTTTACTAATATGTGTAGCTCTAAGTCATAAAACCAGCTTCTGCTATGTTTGCAAGAATGTTTTGTTTTGTCTGCCTTTTTAATGACAGCATCCCCTAAAGCCAATCATTTGTGACTTTCAGGCCATTGAGAGATAAAAGGCTTGAAATAAAAGTCATTGGCCCTCCTGAAGTCACTCATCTATGTCAAATATAGTGATTCAATTAACATTTTAAGAACAGAGATTGAGAAGAAACTTAATTTAGGATGAAAAGAATGGCATCAGATGGACCAAAATTAATTACACTGTGTAATACTCAATGTACTGGAAATATTCAGTGTGACTCATTTGTTATATTTAAACATATTATTCTCATAAGGTATTATGTGATTAGGGCCTCCTTTTCTGGACTATGGTTAGATTTTGAGTCTCAATGCATGCTTTAAGAAAGTGACCTAAAGAACAATACATACTGATTGTCATAACAATCTATGAAATATAGGCTTCAATTAACCTAAATGCAAATAAGAAATATTTAAGAGTTCCTCAAAGCTTATAAATTTTTAAATGAAGAAATTATGAACCACCTTCTCAAACCTGAGGTGTATCAAGTCCTTCAGGGAGTCCTCCATGGTTCCTTCCTCTCCGTCATTGACCACATCCCATCAGTCACAAAATACCATAACTACACGTCCCAAAACTAGCGGCTTCTCTTCAATCCCTTCTCCAAGCCCTTTGTATAAGTAGCCACCATTTTTCATTGTGTGAAAGTTGATTGTACAAATTGGATCATTCTTGTAATATTCAGCTAAATCAGAATAGAAGAACCAGGGACAAAGCGCTCGGGACATATAGCACCTGCTCCAAGAATTAAATGTTCCACAAGCCCAGCTGCTGAAACTGCCTATTGGAACCTGAAACAAGTTTTTCTCTCATAGCTACTCAAACAACCTGCTGTGAGTCTAAGGCCAGTTTTACCCACTACTGTCAATCATCAATCAGAGCTTGCCAGCTCGCCAGAATTTTACTAGTGCCAATGAACTTTCTGAAAAAACAATATGTAACATTTTTCCTTTTTAGAAAACCTCCAACCTTCTCCTTGTTTTTTGGACACTAGTTTGTGTGTATGCCCTGAGTTGCAATTCTTGCTTCCCTAATAAAATTTAGAGATTCGTCTCTTAAATTGCATTTGACTTAGACACCTGGATCTAACACACCTGTTATTTTATCCTGTTTTCACACTGCTATAAAGAAATACCCAAGGCTGGGTAATTTTAAAGAAAAGAGACTTAATTGACTCACAGTTCCACCTGGCTGGGGAGACCTCAGGAAACTTTCCATCATGGCGGAAGGTGAAGGGGAAGCCGGCACCTTCTTCACAAGGTGACAGGAGGGAGTGAGTGCGAGAACGAGGAAGTGCCACACTTTAAAACCATCAGCTCTCCTGAGAACTCACTCACTATCATAAGCAAAGCAAGGAAAACCACCCCATGTCTACTTAGAACCTCCCTTGACACACAGGGATTACAATTCAAGATGAGATTTGGGTGGGAACAAAGAGCCAGACCATATCACCTGCCTTTGGGCTGGCCTCACAACCTCCAGACTCTTCTCACATTCTTTACTTCCTTTCTTCCACTCAAACTGTTTTCCAAATAATCACCCAGACTGCACCACAGTGAAGCACAGCTGAGACAGTGGCCCTCACCTGTTCTGTGTGTGTTGCTGCATCTCACCATTTGGTCTTGTTAGAAACAATTAACTAGTGCGGGTTGGCTTTCTCAGTCTAAAAATAATTTTTAAAAACAGTGAAATATTCAGGATAACACAGTTACTAAAAGTTTTATGTAAAAGTGCTTGAAGAAGAAGCAGAGAGGAAATCGTTTAAGCCACTGAAACTCCCTAAAAATAGAATAACATTCAGAGTTCCCCAGCAGCTTTCCCCTGTCTCATACTCAGTTATCCTCACTGACTTCTCACCCTTCTGGTCTAAGCTTATCTGTTGTTTCTTCAGAAAGTACTTTCTCTCAGACTCCTGAATACACATATGACAATTGCTACATTATAAATAAATTCACAATTGTATAATAAATTGCTTACTGTCTGTCATAACTGATAGACTTTCAGCCCCACCAGGGCCGGAAAAAGTCTGTCTTCTCCACTAAGCTATGTGTCTTGCACGTATCAGACTGTCAGTAAATTGTGAAAATAACAAATGAATTAAATAATGGATTTCATAGTCTAGCAACAGATCTGGCCACTTAGCAGCATCCCTGAGAGCATCCACTTTAGAAATAGGCATAATTCCCACTTTCACATTGTGTATCACTGTGATGCAGGTCCTTAAAGCAATTGACCAGCTAGGTCTCATTCAGAAAAGAGCAGTCCTGTCAGGCGCCCAGCCTACGTCTGTATTAGCTCTCACTACCTGGTACATAGTCTGTCCTGAGAAGCAGCATCACTTGGTCCATTCTTGTGACCTCTGCCCAAAGTCTCTTCAAAATGAGTCTGCAGGAAGCAGGCATCATGAAGGAGTCCTCAGAAGAGGCAGTGTACCAGGAAGGTACCTGGCCTGGACTCCCTGCAGGGGTATTCAAATTTTGCTACACATTAGAATCACTTTTCAAAACCCCGGTGGCCAGATGAATCCCAATATGTATTAAATCAGAATTTTTGGAAGTCAGACGTAGACATCAATATTTTCTAGGATTTCCAGGTGATTCCAACATGTAGCCAAGTTACAGATGCCACACTCTAGGGTTTTGTGACCCGTGCTTCAGGACCAGGGACATTGGCATCTCCCCGAAGTGTTTTAGGAGGGCAAAGTCATAGCTCTGTCCCAGATCTATGAAATCAGAATTTGCATTTTAAAGCAAATCCCTTGTGTAGAGTTGTTTGAGCTCTTTATACATTCTGGTAATCCATCCTCCTTGGCTGCTATGAATGTTGAGGTGTGAGAAGCACTGCTCTAGCACACTTGACAGCAGTATCACACTGATAACTTACTCCTGGCCATTTTCTTTCTCTTCTGTCCTTCTTTTCTCTTCCATCTGTCTCTTCAATCTATATACCAGCCATCTAGAACTCCAATTACCTGGAATGCCATCTCTTTCTTTCTTAGTAAACTATTTTTAATATTATAAAACCTTTAAACATGTAGAAAGTCTAGGGGAAAATATGATGAAAACCTATGTATGCACCATTAATATGTAACAGAAATAAACTTACTATCATTGAGTCTTTTCTTATTTAAAGAAAAATGCTACAAGGCCAGGCCCGGTGGCTCATGCCTGTAATCCTAGCACTTTGGGAGGCCAAGGCGAGAGGATCACTTGAGACCAGGAGTTTGAGACTAGCCTGGCCAACATGGTGAAACCTTGTCTCTACTGAAAATACAGGAAAAAAAAAAAAAGCTTGGCATGGTAGCAGGCACCTGTAGTCCCAGCTACTTGGGAGGCAGAGGCAGGAGAATCGCTTGAACCCAGGAAGAGGAGGTTGTAGTGAGCCGAGATCATGTCACTGCATTCCAGCCTGGGCAACAGAGTGAGACTCTGTCTCAAAAAAAAAAAAAATTAAAAAACTTAAAAGCTACAAACATAAAACGAAAGCCACCTATTCATTTCTATCTAATTTTAGTCTGTTGCTCCATAAATGTGTCCGTTATCCTGAAGTTGCTATGGCTATATTGTCTTTTCCACCATTTTTGTTTTGCGTTAGAAATACCTTATAAAAAATACAAAAAAACCTGTCCTCATCGAGCTTATATTCTGCTGTGTGGGCAGATAACAAGCACAATTAGTAAGTAATTTACACTAGAAGATGGTATGTGATATGTAGAAAAATAAGCTACAGAGAGTTCAGTGGAGTTCTGAGGAGCGTTGTCATTTTAAATTCAGTGGTCAAGGAAGGCGTGTCTGAAGAGTTTATATTTAAACAAAGGAGTGAAGGAAGTAAGGGAATGAATCGTGAGGTTATTGAGCAGAAGTGTTACAGACTGAGAGAAGAGCCAGTGAGAAGAGTAAGTGTTACAAGACTGAGAGAACAGAAAGAGACGTGCTTGACATGTTCAAAGAAAAGCAAAGATGCTTTGTGGGTGGGAGCAGATTAATGGAACTGGAGGTTAATAGCAGAGAATGAGTGAAAACCCAATCACGTAGGGCCTTGCAGGCAGTTGTAAGATCTTTGGAGTTTTCTTTGAATAAAATCAATAACTATTAGAATATTTGAGCAGACATCTTAACAGATATCTCTGGCTGCTGTGATAGACCTCAGATTGTGAGTGGGGAGATGGAATGAGAACCAGAGCATAAAGGTAGAAGCAAAAGTCCAAGCAAGAGATCAGGTTCTTGAACCAGACTGGTAGCAGTAGAGGTGGTAAGAAAGGACCATAATTCAAAGACATTTTGAAGTTTGAGGTTGAAAGATTTCTTAGAGGGATTGGGAATAAGGTGTGAGAAAGAGAAAAGTCAAGTATGAGAAACTGAAAGGATTGAGTCACCATTAATGGAAATAGAAAAGAATTCGAGAAAAACAGTTGGAGGGAAAACCTGGAAGTGTAGCTTTTGGAAATTTTACCTCTGAGATGGCTTTGGAACACCAAAGTGGAGATGTAAAACAGGTATTTCAGTATGCAAGTCTGGAGACCAAGGGGAAGAACCTGGATGGCACTATAGGAGTTTGAAAGTGATGAGCATATAGCCGGGTGCAGTGGCTCACATCTGTAATCCCAGCGCTTTGGGAGGCCGAAGCAGGCAGATCACCTGAGGTCAGCAGTTCGAGACCAGCCTGGCCAACATGGTAAAACCCCTCCTCTACTAAAAGTACAAAAATTAGCCAGGCGTGGTGGCGGGTGCCCGTAATCCCAGCTACTCGAGAGGCTGAGGCAGGAAAATCACTTGAACCCAGGAGGTGGAGGTTGCAGTGAGCCAAGACTGTGCCATTGCACTCCAGTCTGGGCCACAGAGTGAGACTCTGTCTCAAAAACAAAACAAAGCAAAACAAACAAACAAAAAGTGATGAGCATATAGCCAGGGGAGGAAATGACAAGAGAAGTGTTTACGGATTATTAGAACAAGAAGCCCCGCATACTAACGTCAAGGGGGCAGGGATGTTAGAAAGATCCAGCCAAGGGCACAAAGAATAGCAAGGGAGACACAAGAAAAATATTTTGAAGAGAAGGAAGTATTCAAACATATCAAATGTCCTCAAGTAAGATACGGGCTAAGAATTAACTATTAGATTTATTAATGTGGAGGACTTGGGTGACCTTGACAAGAATAGTTTTGAAGGTGTAGGGATCAAAGACTGATGGGTATTTGTTCTAAAGAGAATAAGAAGAGAGAAAATGGAGACAATAAGTGTAGAGAATTCTTTTAAAAATTTTGCCACGAAGGGGGACAGAAAAATGGAGAGGCTGGGAGCAGTGGCTCATGCCTGTAATCCCAGCACTTTGGGAGGCTGAGGGGAGAGGATTGTCGGAGCCCACGAGTTTGAGACCAGCTTGGGCAACATAGTGAGACTCTGTCTCTACAATTTTGTTTTTAATTAAAAAATTAAAAACCAGGAAGGAAGTGGAAAAATAGCTGGAGAAGCAAGTGTAATCAACAGAGGATTGTGTTTGATATAAGAAAAAACACTATGTGTGTATGCTGATAAGAAACTCAATGAAATGAAGATGAAATAGGATGAAAAATACAGAAGTGATACTCTACAACTCACGAGAGAGAAAGGGATATAGTACATGCATGGAGAAATTGGCCTTATATAGGAGCACAGAAAGTTCATCTAAAACAGTAAGAAAAAAGGTGATATATATGTACATGACAGCTGATAGATATTTACTTTGTCAATATAATGACTTATAAATGTTACTTTACTGATAATTAGCAATCAATAGCACACTAGTGGCTAATGCTGTCAAGGTTTAGGTGTGTTTGCAGTCTCTGTGTGTTGATAACTATTGCATTAATGAAACTAATATTTTATAAGGTGAAGTAACAAGATTTTAGTATAATATTCCTATTCCTAATTCTGTGAGTAACCAATGAAAGCTAAATTTCTTCAAAACATACTGCTTTTCCATAAAATTAAATAATTTCTTCTAATGTACCAAATAAAAAGATTCATTGTGAAATACATATTAATGCTCTCTAGAAAAGATTTAGTTTATGTGTTTTCTCTGTGATCATTTTCTTTCACGTAGACTTCATACTTTCTTTTAATAGGAGAACATGACAATAAATGTTAGTTTTTCAAAAAATAAAAAATACAAAGTTCAATCTCATTGTCTTGCATTTGTAAAATATGACAAAACCTTATTTAAAAAACATTTTTCTGTAGTAATTTTGTTGTTGCTTTTCTCTTATTCCACTGTTAATTATTCTCAGAAATTAACACTCTATGAACACATTTCTGGTACATGGTATAGAACAGTGGTCTTTAATAAATTGTTTATATAACTGCCCAACAGAACTTTGGGAAAATATGTATTCACTCATATATTTTTAAGTTTACAGCTGATATTTCTATCATAAGATTAAATAGTTGTGAATGATAAAATTTCTAGTTTATTTTTATTGTATATAAGTTTTGATATATTTTCATCAAAATACTGAATCTGAAATTTAGCTAATTCAATTTATTAAAACTTTGTCCATAAATATTTTACTGGCAAATCTAATCTTCATTATCAACCAATCAGTCAGATCCAATAAACATGTTAATATTCTTCCTTTACAATTATTTCACTTCCAAGTCCTACCTTGTATATAGGTATATATCTAGACAGATACATATATACATGTATATATATGTGTGTGTGTATATACATATATACATATATATGTACCTGTCTAGAGTTACACATATATACCTGTCATACACACATATACCTGTCTAGATATGTACTTAGATATAGATACCTATGTATACCTATAGATATATACCCAGATAGATACCTATGTATACCTAGATATAGATACATATGTTTGATAGATACACGTTTTCCTTGCCAAAAGTTTTTCATCTAGATAAAATAAGATGTCTGACCTTCAATCATTTCGTACTGAACCTCTCTTTGAATTGTTCTCAAAGGACCTTAATATGCCTTATGTAGCACTCCAGAAGTTTTACAGTTGAGAGAAATGCACCTTAGTAACATTGCAGATGAATGAGAGATTATTTGTTAAGTGGGGAAAATGCTATTGTGAAAGGGGTTGGAGGGAAAGAGAGAGTAATCCTTTTCCCATGATCAACCCATAGACTTGTTCTTAGGCAAATTAATTTTAGGAAACAGAGATATGGAAATTCAAAATCTAGAACTAGAGCCCTTAAAACTATCTGAACCCATATATACCTGGAAAATTTTTGTGTGCTCTTCGAGATATGCGTGCACATACTGAAAACTGTGATTTAGAACAACACGTGCTAGATTGAACATCTAAAAGCTACATTCTTTGTTTTGGCTGACTACAACTGACTTTTCTGTGTAAATCATTTAACTCACCAAGCATTAATTATATTTTTGCAAAGTAAGAGATTTGGTCTAAGGTAATATTTTCCAAAGAGTTTTCAAATGAATATTCCTCACAAAGCGTTCTTTGAAAAAAAAAGGGTGTGTGTGTGTGTGTGTGTGTGTGTGTGTATTTAAATAAATCTCTGGAATGCTGTAAAATGTGCTTTTTGTGAAGAGTAAAATGCACATTGGTAGAGTAAATTCACTGAGAATTCTTGCAGGAGAAAAACATATTTAACTTCATTTAACCCATTGATTTCTAGACTATTTGATCATACACAATTGTTATTTTTGTATCATAGCTAATAGCACCACTAAGGGCTACTGTTCTAAGGAACATACTTCAAGAATCTGAGCCAGAGTTGTCTGAGACTCTAGCTATACAGTTCCATGATTTAATATGAAACATGTAGCTTGATTCCAGTAGTAACTGCCTTCACTGTTCTTCTTAAATGATTCATCCATTCAATAGTGTTTAAGGTTTAATTAAGATAACTCAGGCTGCTCTGGAAAGAGCTAAAATAATATACATAATGACATTTTGTTTTAAGATTCTATTATTTTATTTCTTTTCTATTTATACAAAATGCTCCTGCAGAAAACCATATGCATATATATATACATATATGTTTACCATGGGGTATGAGTGGGACTCACCTTCCTTTTTACTTATAAAATTCAAATTGCCTGTAAGTAGCTCAAGCAGACTATGCAAAATTCTGTATTAGTCTTCTCACATTGCTACAAAGATACTACTAAGACTGGGTAATTCATAAAGAAGAGAAGTATAATTGACTCACAGTTCCTCTTGGTTGGGGAGGCCTCAGGAAACTTACAATTGTGACAGAAGACAAAGGGGAAGCAAGGACCTTCTTCGCATGGCAGTAGGGTAGAGAAGCACAGTGTGAACAGAGAAAAAATCTGCCATTTTTAAAACCATCAGATCTTGTGAGACTCCCTATCACAAGCACAGCATGGGGGAACCGCCCCCTATAATCCAATCACCTCGCCTCAGGTTCCTCCCTTGACACATGAGGATTACAGTTCAAGATGAGATTCGGGTGGGGACACAGAGCCAAACCATATCAATGTCTCTCTAGTGTATTGTCAGGATAGTTACCTGTTTCTCAGACTGGAGTCTGGGAATCTCAATGATGAAGATACTACACTGGTTTCTTCAACCTCAGTACCTGCCTTGCACATATAAGTACAACAAATATTTCCTAAATGAATTTAACTCTTTCTGCCTATTCACATGTATTTTATAAACAAGCCAGAGAGCCACTTTTGAAAACAATGGAAAGGATAGAAATAAAGGATAACAGGTTGGTAGACCATCTCTTTAAGTTCTAGAATTTTCAAGTGATCTTTGAAAATCCAAATGCATGACATGCCTGAGCCACTTTTGTCTTTTTTGGCAGTAATACCCTCAGAGTTCTTCTGGTGATTAGTTTAGTATGACCTTGCAATTCTGAAGCCAGGCAGGCCTATTTCAATCAACCTGTTCTTTTCCAGATGTTTTTTCTACCGTATCCTTTAACAGGGTTTAAAAATTTAATTCCTCTGCTGTTTAATGTATCAGGATTTTTTGGATTCGTTGTATCACATACATGAGTTATGTTATGTGTGTTAGTTACACAGCAATGTTCTGTGTCATCTCACTGGGGTATTTCATGAAAATGTGGAAGCACAGATGGTGAAAATGTAATTGGAGGGTTGAAGCAGTTAAATTTGCTTACCTCATCTAGTGCTTTATAGAGTGTTTTGAAATAATTTTCAACTCAAATGGAAGTGCTTTCTAATACAGTTTGTAGTTTTCCTTGGGATAATGAGCTCCTAAAGAAAATACTTTTTTTTTTTAAGTATTAAGTTTCTTTTCATACAATTGTTTTACTTGCCATTTAGTGATTTCTTCTATTACTCATGGACTTATCACCTCACTAAGACTGATTATTCAGCAGTGAATACTGCCTCCTAACTGACTTGAGAAACCTGACTTAAAGTAATTTCTACTTAAGATGTTATTTCCTTCCTGTGTTTTCACTACTAATTTTTGCCAGCCCCAGAGTAAGAAAATAAGTCATCTTTAGGTGGAGACTCATTTCCTGACTTTTAATATAGTTGGTCAGTTATAGCTAAATGTAATGGAAGGAAAAATGTTTAAAAATAAGATAAATGTCTTATATTTTATAAATTGATGGAACAACATAAAAAAGAGAGAAGAATCCTTTCACTGAAATTCAGTCATTATAATTGATCTCCCACTGAACTCATGCCAACATTTTTCTGGAGCCCAGAACAGTATTTTCTAAAAAGAGAAATTCTGTTGTCAGAAATGTAAGTGATCTTCCCCATGGCTCAGCTAAGAAATTAATCAACGATAACACCCACCCAAATAAACTCGATTTTGTTTGTTTACTGGCTATCTTGATGTTTACTAACAGGTGGTCATAGAGATATATCTCCATGTTATCAAAAGGAGGTGTGCTCTTAAGTTAAGATGTCAATTAAAGCCGTAGAATCGCCAAATCCATATGAGAGCTGATCAGGGTGAGGAGAGTGTCCTCAAGTCTATATAAGGTACCACCTCTTCACACCGTAATGGCAATTAAATTTCCGCCTAATTTTCAGAGGGTGATTTTCAAACATTCAAACCATAGCAAATTCCCTGTAGCTTTATTCATTTAATTAAAAATTATTATTGTTATTTATCATCTCCGTACCTACTTCAGTATTCCAGATCCAAGGCATAGCTCTCCAAGTCCCACCTCTATTTCACCTCTTGAAACTAATTCATTTATTCAATTTAATAACGGGTGTGTAGTACACAGCAATGAACAAGATATAAACCAAAAGGTAAATATTAGTCAAGTTTGTGAGTGTTACAAATGGACAATATCCAAGTACATAATGCCACAGAAACATGTAACATTTGGCTAACCTAGTGAGGTGTAGGGTCGGGTAGGCGTGGGATTGTTAAGTTTAACACAAAGAACTAACAATAGCAACAACAAGACATTGAACTTTTACTATGTGCTAGAACAAACACACTAAATTCTTACCATGTTCTCGGCATTAGGCACCATATATTCCTTTAACAACATAACTCTTGCATTCAAATAACTCAGGTTTTGAAAAGAGATTCTGTTGGATACAGAGATAATTACAATATTTTAAGTGCTATTTTTAAATTCATCATGTAGAACTATAGGTGGTTGAGAAAAATTTTTAAAGGTGTTAAACTTGAAAAGAATCTTGAAGATGAAGCAATTTCATCCAGAAGACAAGGAAGAAAGAGAGATTCCAAGAAAGGAAACGCGTGAAATGGGTGCAAGATAAGTGTGTTTCAGAAAACAGAAAGTATTTCAAAATGATTCAACAAAGCCTCTGTAGAGAAAGGAGTGGGGAGAAGAGATTAGAAAGAGAGGAGGCAGGTATATGAAGTTATGGATTGATAGATGAGTACAGATAGAGGCTAAATATTTTGTTATTAGTCAAGCTAACAAATACCTAGATAAAATGATGTTGTATTTTCTAACCTTGACAAATTTGCCTTCTTAATGCATAAACTGTGTTTGTCTCTGCTGCCGACAGAGACAAAACCCATACACCTTTACAACATTGAGAGCAATAGGATATATTCACCTTTAGTTTGAGGACAGGGAACAAGAGATGTAGAGAAGCATTATCCTCGGGCTGGAAGAGCATTCCTCGAGACAGTGATATTTCTGGTTACAGACTGTGTTGGGTGAGTAACAGAGGCAGTTATTTTCTTCTTTAATAAATGTATTAAATGTGATTCATGATATGAGTGGCCCTCTGTGTTTTCAGTACGTTACGAGAGAGCCCCTCTTACACAAGTCTATATGAAGGTCTTTTGATATAATGCTAAAGGCTTTGAGTTTTATGCAAAAAGCTTTGAGTTTTATGCAAAAAGCTATGAAAATATCAATAATTGGTCAGTAATAACTACTAAAAATATTCAGAAGGTCATAAAAATTTGTTCAATTGTTTATTATAAGTTCTAAATTGAAAATACTATTGTTTCCCAATAAATTAAACTGTTCTTCATACAAAGTAATTCTTCCATTATATCATAAGCTTTCCATCATAAAGTGTGAAATTTTCCACATTTAATTCAAGCAGTCACATGCAATAAAAATAGTTGATTTATCAAAATATTTTCAGAAATTTTATATCATAGACATTTAACATATGATTGTAATTAAACTAAGTCTATGTTTTTTATACATACAACTTAATTCAAGAAGAAAGAACTTCTCCAAAGACTTCTTCACTCTAGGATATATAAAATGTCTACTTCAGGAAATGTAGGATTGTTTTAACAATATACAGCATTCTAGAGACTCTTGCCAAGTTATGACAGAAACCATGATTGATGAATAAAATACAGAAAATGGAAAGAAGTCTAAATCTGGGATATAATATTCCAGAATGATTACAGCCAATTACTAAGACATTGAGCTTGTTGCAAGCACAGCCTGTCTTCTAACGCTGGTTTTCATCATCACTCAATATGTACTGGGTAGATTCGGGAATAAAAGGCCCAGGAAAGCAGAGGACCCCAGTTTTTCCTTCATTTACATAAAACTTCAATGCTGAAGCAGAATTACTTGTTGGTGATTCATGGATAAACCAGTCATATTCTATAAATAAGACATCTGGAAGGTGACTTCAAGTTGTACCTAAAATACAATCTTGTAAAATTCATAGATAAATATGTTTTTTTTAAAAAAAAATTCCTCTGTTAAATTCAATATAAAGGATGTAATCCAATCCTGTTATGGCTTCTTTAAAGGTTCTAAAATATTTCATCATATTAAAATAGTTTTTCAAGATTGTGATTCATAAACATTTAACATTGCAACTGATCAAAAGAAAACAAATTCCCAAAATCTTGGTCTATTTTTAATGCTTGGACATTAAATTGAAGAATAATTTCAGACCATAAAATTCCATGGGTATATAGCATTTATAGTGGTCTGTGATTATTGCTGAAACAAAGATTAATGACCAATATGAGAAAACCATTACATCCAACAAACTGACCATGAGCCCTATAAATAGCATATCCCTTACAAGATTTTCAAAACTATTTTTGACTTTATCATAGATAAGAATTCCAAAACAGCACAAAAGATTGTTTTCTTAATCCACTTCCCCATTCTCTTTAACATATCCTGGAAGCCAATGCACACATCTAATAACTTGTGAATTATTCTGCTTGGCTGGTATCCCAGTGGGCTTTAAAATATTAATATGTTTAAAGCTGCAAAAATAGTTTATTTTTAATGTGTTTGATAGGGTTCTTAGCATTTTATACATCATCATAAAATATGAAAACATTGGATTCCAAATTGTTTAATTGCTATCCATAATGATATAATACTTCTAAGATTGGTTTAAACATCACAAACAAAAGATAGCAGGAAAATAGAAAGTCTTGTTTTTTGTCAATTATGTCATTTATCACAGCATAAATGGTTCACAGGTGTAGAATTCTAATGTTCAGATTCCAAATTCAATAGTTTGTCATTATTAGTATTATCATCTGGATAAATGTTCTCTTTATATGGTATTAAACTAGAACTGACAAAGCATAATAAACAAATAGAGGTCAGCAACACCACAAATTGAATTTACAATTGATTGAGCAGAGAATAAGAAGAGTAAACCTTGTCATACAATGCATCATGATCCAATTTGGGTGTGGAAAAAGCTACTCTGGGGCCCAATTTGGCCAGGAAAGAAAAGGTGAATACTGTCCGGCAAAGATGACTGAGGGGAAAAAAACCTAAGTTTTCCTGCATGACATTTATGAGGTTGGAGCTTTCCAGCTTCTCTTCTTTACTTTATATTATATTTAAAGTATATTTAGTAGCATATGTATGGTATAAGATCTTTACATTATAGACCTTCCCTATTACCTTTCCATAAAATATTATGCTCTAATTTGAGCAGGACATCCATGTTTTATTCAAATTAAAAATGAAAGTTTTAAATGCAATGTTAGTTCTTTTGTGAACACAAATATTTTGTTCATAAATGTTGCAGTTTAAATTTATTTACATATGCATTTATTCATAGTTAATTTTAAAATTTTATTAAATGCCTACTATGTGCCATGTACTGTTCTGGCACTGAGGATACCGTGAAAATACAAACAAAATCCCAGCCCCTGTGGACAGGGCTGCAGTACTGCACAGTTCTAGGGTGGGTGCTACTAAACTTGGAGTCTATGTGAATAGCGGCCCCCTGAAGTTGGCAGTGTACCCACTGTGGCTTTTAAGTGGTAACTGCTCAAGCATAGATCAAATTCTTTATTTAAGCAGCATTATAGAACAAAGAGACACTGAAGCATATTTTGGAAGTGAATTTCCCAAAAGAAATGAGGCTTACTCCCAAAATTTTACAAAATATTTTAGCTTTTTAAATGGACAGTTGTGTAAAACGGATTGTACACTTTCATGCCTTGCTAAACAGAATATACCGATCAGACCTAACTTATTCTTAATGACTACATTTCACCATCTCAAACACAGACTATTAGACTGTGCTAAAATTCTATGATCACTCTCGAGCATGAATCATGCACAATAGTACGCAATGGAGCAGACCCAGCTGCTACATTTTTCAGTTCTTTTGTCTGCTCTTTGTAATCTCTCCCCTCCTGCTGCAGGCTCTCAGATCCTCCCATCTCTGTGCCTCTCACTAAAGTTCATTTTCTCAGGCCAAAGCACTGCGTTTAATCTTCTATGTACAGATTAACCTCACAGCCAAATTGATCCAAACAATTATACTATGTATATATTATTTAAATTAGAGTAATAAGACCACAGGTAATAAGCTATGAGAACAATCACTGATAAAAATGTTTATTTTGGCTGCTCCAAGACCTTTTGGTCTCTGGGTTGCAAATTGTTGAGTTTGTCAGTTAAGTCACCAATCTAGTAAGTTACTTCCTGTTCGTGTGTGTGTGTGTGTGTGTGTGTGTGTATGTGTGTGTAAGAGAGAATGACAAAGAGAGGAGAGAGAAAGAGAGAAAAATTATTTTATGTGCATTGGTTACTATACATGTTATACATGGGATGCAATGCTAATATAAAAATAATGAATAGTAAAACCATTACTTTTATCATTTTAAGATTATTTTCAATGAAATCGTCTGTTTATTTTTATTTTTTGGAATTTTTGTATTTTTTTGTTTCAATAGCTTTTGGGATACAACGGGTTGTTGGTTACATGGATGAACTGTGTAATGGTGAAGTCTTGAGATTTTAATGCACCAGTCACCAGAGTAGTGTACATTATACCCAAAATGCAGTGTTTCATCCCTCAGTTCCCACTCACCTTCCCCTCTTCTGAGTCTCTAAAGTCCATTATACCACTCTATATGCCTCTGAATACCCATAGCTTAGCTCCCACTTACAGATGAGAACATACAGTATTTGATTTTCCATTCCTTAATTACTTTCACTTAGAATAATGGCCTCCAGCTTCATCCAAGTTGCTGCAAAAGACATTATTTTATTCTTTTTTTATGGCTGAGTAGTATTCTCTGGTATGTATGTGTGTATACATAAATATACATACACACACACGTATATAACATTTTCTTTATAGATATATATAATGTGATTGATATATATCACACAGACATATATACATATCACATTTTCTTTATCCACTCAGTGGTTGATGGGCACTTAGACTGGTTCCATATCTCTTTAATTGTGAATTGTGTTAAAATAAACATACATGTGCAGGTGTCCAAAGAACTAAAAATAGATTTACAATTTGATCCAACAATCCTACTACTGGATATCTACCCAAAGGAAGAGAAGTCATTATATCAGAAAGACACATTTTAAAATTCTTTACCTGATGACTGCACTGGCTATTAGGTCTAAACTATCTACTTCTGAACTTAAGGAAATTGACAATACAAATATCACAGTTCTATCACAAGGCACTACTTCAGGAAAGACTACAAACTTGTATTATTTTTATGGCTAACAATTAAAAAAATATATCCTACTTTGCGTTATTTTTGTGAATTTGACTAAATTGAATATTTTCAATTGAATATTTATTTTAAAATAAATATTTGCTAAATACCAACCATATGTAATGTTCACTAATCACTGGAACAAGCAAATTGATCTTTTCATAATTGATTTATAACATCATTGTCAAATACAGTTAGTCTGTATGCAAAGCTAGGTTATAATTAGAAAATAAATCAATGTGATTTATAATCATAATAAAAATAAGACAAATCATATCATAATTTCAGGAAATGCAGAAAAACATTTGCCAAAATATTGAAATAAAACTATCTTCAGTAATAGGCTATGTAATTGTCTAGCTAAAAATCTCAGGGAATCAACAAAAAAGTTATTAGAACTAATAACTAATTTAACCATGTCTCAAATTACAATATAAATATACAAAACTCAATTAGTATTTCTACATACTAACAAAAAGACTTGAAATTAAGAAAAGCATCAAAAATATAAAATGTTTATGGATAAATTTAACAAAAATTAGGTAAGGTCTACAAACTGAAAACTATGAAACATTGCTAAATGTTTAAAAAGATCTAAATAAATGTGGAGCTATCCCATGTATATTGATCAGACTATCAATAGTGTTGAGGTAACATTTGATCAATCTCGATCAAAATCCAAGACTTTCTTTCGAAGAAACTGATGAACTGTTTCTGAAATTTATATGGAAATTCAAAGGACCTGGATTAGCCAAAACAATTTTTGAAAAAAAAAAAAATTCAGACAATATACAGTTACAATAGTCAAGACATTGTGGGTATGTTTGAAAAGACAGATCTATAGACCAATGGAATAGAATAGAGTGCCCAGAAATAGACCTACACCTATGGTCAATTTAATGTCAGCAAAATGCAAAGGCAATCCCCTGAAGAAAGAATTGTCCTTTCAACAGTTGTTACTGAAAAATTTGTACATACATACGTATAAAAAAATCCTGGCTTTTCGTACCATAGACAATCTCTAAATAGAATATCGGCCAAAATATAAGAGCTAAAGCTGTACAACTTCTGAAAGGACACAAACAAAAAATAATGTGGTCTTGAATTAAGTAAACATTTATTAGATAGCACAGAAAAATTCCAATCCAAAAAGGACAAAAATGTTAAAATGGACTGCAACATAATTAGAAACAGTTGCCCCTCAAAAGATATTCGCAAGAAAATGAAAGAAAAACCACAGGCTGGGAGAAAATATTTGCAAAATACATACTGATCAAGGACTTATATCCAGTGAGTTGTAATAACTCACTGGGAAAACATAAAACCCAAGTAGAAAATTGAGTAAAATATTTGATTGACACTTTACCAAAGAATATACATAAATTTCAACTAAATCTGCTGGGCGCGGTGGTTCATGCCTGTAATCCCAGCACTTTGGGAGGCCGAGGCAGGTGGATCACGAGGTCAGGAGCTCGAGACCAACTTAGCTAACACGGGGAAACACCGTCTCTACTAAAAATACAAAAAGTTAGCCGGGCGTGGTGGCGGGCGCCTGCAGTCTCAGCTACTCGGGAGGCTGAGGCAGGAGAATGGCATGAACCCGGGAGGCGGAGCTTGTAGTGAGCCGAGATCGCGCCACTGCACTCCAGTCTGGGCAACAGAGCGAGACTCCGTCTCAATAAATAAATCCATAAAAATGATTCCCAACATCATTAGAAAAATGACAATTAAAACCACGTTTAGATACCACTACACATTTACTAGGGTGACTACAATTAAAAGTATTTTCAGTATGTAGAACAAGTGGATCTCTCAGAGATTGTTGCTGGGTATGAAAAATAGTTGAGCCACATTGGAACAGTTTGGCAATGTCTTATGTAATTAAATATGCACTTATCATATAACCTGGGAATTCCATTTCTAGGTATTTACTTAAGAGAAAGAAAACATATCTTCACACAAAGACTTCTATGTGAATGTTCATACCAGCTTTATTTGTAGTAACCAAAAATTAGAAACAATTAAAATGCCCATCAACCTGTGAGTGGATAAACAGGTTGTGGTAGACACGCAATGGAATACTACTCAGCAATAAAACGTCTGAACTACTTCCATGCACAATGATCTGGACAGATGCCAAAAACAAATTGTGCACTTAAAATTGGTTAATTTTCTCGTATGTAAATTATAACTCAATAGAGCTAATGAAGAAATAGAATTAGCTGGTTAAACAGTTCCTATGATAGCAAAGTAGTGTGGAATATCAGCTACATGTCTCTCAAAGAGAATTGTGATATGGCTTAACAGTCAAGAACCTGCATTTATTATATAAAAACTAGTAGCACGAATTTTGCTAGAGTCTTGAGAAGACAATCTGAACGCCTGTTCTGGTGTCCTTCTGTGACCCTTGTCCATCCTGATGTTCAAAACCATGCTTGTATATTGTCACTTGAACAAATCCTCAGATGAGTGATCGCCATGCCGAAGGTTTCAGTGACTAACTGGTTGGGGTTTTTCTCTTGTCTTCACAGCCTCATCACTAATCTCAGAAATAATTAGTGTCATACTTCAGATCCAATAAGAATTTTGGTGATAATAGGAAATTGATTGATCTGAATGCATGCTTTTTGAACGATACTTGCGTAGGAAACGTGATATAACCAAAGCCTAGAGTTTGTGCAGACACATTTTGTAAGAGATGGCACTTGTCTGGTTTATTCAGCTCAAGGACTGGAATTCTGAGTGGGGATTTTCTGTTTAATATCGGATGTTAATAACCTCTCCTTAATAATATCTAAAGAGGTTCATTAAATCTGGAATTTCATAAAGACCACAAAACTAATCCATTAAGAAGGATTAAAATTTTACTGTGGGACAGAAAATATGAACAGTTAGTTTAAATTTAAACCCATTTTTAAACATAACAGTACTTTACTAAAGTTGTAGTGAAATGCTTAACTGAGACCATGGAAATGACCATAGTGAATTTTGACCAGATCTTCACCAGCCATTGCTGGTTTGTGGACCACCTATTTATTGGCTTATTTCTGATACCCATGTTTTTCAATATCCTATACTTGCCATCTCATTATAATTTCCTTTCATCAGGACTGACAGAGTATCCACACATTCTCAGAATCTATGTGATTACTTGAAATTCAAAGTCTTTTGCGACTAGGTTTGTAAAGCTCTATGTACTTCTATTTTGTGCTGCACACTTCTCTGTGATCTGTCTCCAGAGTTTCTAAAATATGCCTGTTTCTCAATTTTATAACATCTCCCTTCTCTTCACTGCTTCATTGAAAAGGTTTTGTAGCTTATTCCAGAATTGGTCAAGAAAAGTAAAATAATTTAATCAGCACTTCCCGGAGTGTTTTTTTCTGTCCTCCACCCATCTTTCTCAATATTTAGAAATCATTGACTCTAGAAATTTTCCCAGTGTTCAAACTATAAAATGTAAACACACACACACACACACACACACACACACACTTCTTAATGCCTTATCTTCAGGAGCAAAAACAGAATAAAAGTTACCAACATGCCCACCTGCGAAGGTTATAATCTTAACCAGAAACGCTTTCCCTGGGCAACCCCTGGCATCAGTTGCTGGCGAGGGACAGAAGCTCCTGGCCTCAAGGGACAGATTGGAAAAATGTCACTGTGCCTCCTCTTCTTAGAGGAGTTTTCAGCTTGCTGGTCTTCTCTGAGCTTTCACCAAAATACAATTGGCGGCTGGGCGCGGTGGCTCACGCCTGTAATCCCAGCACTTAGGGAGGTCAAGGTAGGTGGATAACAAGGTCAGGAGATCGAGACCATCTTGGCTAACACGATGAAACCCCATCGCTAATAAAAATACAAAAAATTCGCTGGGTGTGGTGGTGGGCACCTGTAGTCCCAGCTACTCAGGAGGCTGAAGCAGGAGAATGGCGTAAACTCGGGAGGCAGAGCTTGCAGTGAGCCGAGATCACGCCACTACACTCCAGCCTGGGTGACAGCGCAAGACTTTGTCTCAAAAATAAATAAATAAATAAATAAATACAATTTGCAGTTCTATTGAAAAAAGGCAGAATTAAATATTGCCAATAATCAAGATAAAAGTGGATTATGATCAAATGTGATAGTAGGATGTGAAATTATTCAAAATAATAATATTTTACAAAGATTTAAGGATTCAGTCTTACCTATGAAGATCAAAAGAATTTAAGTGACTACATAGAAAAATGATGACATGTATTTAATCTACCAGATATTTTAAGAGTGAGAGAAAAATGCAAAGACAGAAACAATTGTATTAGATGAACTTTTATAGGCAAAAGTAAAAAGATATTGATGACATTGCTATCTGCAGAACTGTGGGACAGTAGAGAGGACCACTTCTTCAAGCAATATTTTGCTCACATCCAGTGAGGTTATTGTAAATAAAGAGTTGGAGTCAGCAGTCTGAGCTTGAAATCTGCCTCTACCACTTATTACCTGAGTGACTTTGGGCAAGACACATAGCGACACTAAGTCCATCTGTTTCTCCATCTGTTAAACAGGAATATTCATCTCACCCCACTACAGTGTTTCAGGAGGATTACTGGCTGAAATAAAGCCACAGCCACTGATATGCCACATGTACCCAGAAAGAGTAAACTCCTCATTTAACTGGATAAGGACTTACAACAAAAATTCTGAAGCCTAAGAGCCAAGCCACACAGAACAAGAGTAGACACAGCTTATCTCGGCATATATCCGCTTGTCTTCAAAGTCCCTACGAGGAGCGCACAGCTGTTGTTGACACCATCTGTAAAGAATACAGTCTCACCAGATCTGGAATATTCAAGATGCTGTTATCTTTTTTATACTCAGTGCTTGCACCACTATTTTTGGGAGTGACTGCCCGAAATAAATGTGTTCCCATTTACACGAAAGTTTATAAACACTGGATTCTCCAAGTTCTTGAGCCACACTCAATATCAGAGGGCCCCCTTACTCACCTAGAGGAAAAAAAAGCATGAAAGCTCAGGTGGTCCTAATATTATCTCTGCTTCCACTTTCCAGTATTTAAGAAGGCATATTTCTCCACAGAACCTCAGATAGTTTGTAAGAATGAAATGAGATAACGCTGTCAAGTTTTAATACAAAGTAAATATTTAATAGTAATTATTTTTATTATTACTTCATGGAGACTTTGTGAGGTTTACATAAAGTAATTGATGTAATTTGCTTAGCCCAAAGCGTGGAACATGTTAACCTCTCAAGAGTTAGCTGTTGTTACTATTACCACTAGTATTCTTATCATTCTAGTTATTATCACTGTCATCAACAGTTGCTGTCACTCTGCACTGATCCTTTATCTGTGTCTTGGTCTCATAGCCCATATCAGCTTTCACACTGCAACCTTGACTTAAGACTTGAGATTGATTCATAGCTAAACAACTTGTACTTTTTTGGATAAATTGTGTGGGATTCTCAGCTGCATTTCAGACATTTTCAGTGTTTTATCATGCTACAGAAATGATGAAAGAGGGAGTGGCGCCAAGATGGCCGAATAGGAACAGCTCCAGTCTGCAGATTCCAGCCTGAATGATGCAGAAGACTGGGTGATTTCTGCATTTCCAACTGAGGTGCCGGGTTCATCTCACTGGGGCTTGCCAGACAAGTGGGTGCAGCCCATGTAGCAGGGCGGCACATCACCTTACCCAGGAGGCACAAGGGGTCGGGGAATTCCCTTTCCTAGCAAAGGGAAGCTGTGACAGATGCACCTGGAAAATCGGGACACTCCCACCCTAATACTGTGCTTTTCCAACGGCCTTAGTGCAAACCAGGAGATTATATCCCGCCCCTGGCTTGGAGGGTCCCACACCCAGGGAACCTCGCTCACTGCTAACACAGCAGTCTGAGATCCAACTGCAAGGCGGCAGCAAGGCTGGGGAAGGGGTGTCCGCCATTGCTGAGGCTTGAGTAGGTAAACACAGCGGCCAGGAAGCTCGAACTAGGTGGAGTCCACTGCAGCTCAAGGAGGCCTGCCTGCCTCTGTAGACTTCAACTCTAGGGACAGGGCATAGATGAACAAAAGGCAGTAGAAACATCTGTAGACTTAAACATCCCTGTCTGACAGCTTTGAAGAGAGGAGTGGTTCTCCCAGCATGGAGTTTGAGATCTCAGAATGGACAGACTGCCTCCTCAAGTGGGTCCCTGACCCCAGGCACCCCTCTGAGATGAAGCTTCCAGAGGAAGGATTAGGCAGCAGCATTTGCTGTTCTGCAGCTTCCGTTGGTGATACCCAGGCAAACAGGGTCTGGAGTGGACCTCCAGCAAACTCCAACAGACCTGCAGCTGAGAGGTCCTGACTGTTAGAAGGAAAACTAACAACAGAAAGGACATCCACACCAAAACCCCACCTGTACATCACCATCATCAAAGACCAAAGGTAGATAAAACCACAAAGATGGGGAGAAACCAGAGCAGAAAAGCTGAAAATTCTAAAAATCAGAACACCTCTTCTCCTCCAAAGGAATAGAGCTCCTCGCCAGCAAGGGAACAGAGCTGGATGGAGAATGACTTTGACGAGTCAAGAGAAGAAGGCTTCAGATGATCGGTAATAACAAACTTCTCCGAGCTAAAGGACGATGTTCTAACCCATTGCAAAGAAGCTAAAAACCTTGAAAAAGGAGTAGACGAATGGCTAACTAGAATAAACAGTGTCGAGAAGTCCTTAAATGACCTGATGGAGCTGAAAACAATGACATGAGAACTGCGTGATGCATGCACAAGCTTCAGTAGCCGATTTGATCAAATAGAAGAAAGGGTATCAGTGATTGAAGATTGAATGAATGAAATGAAGCGAGAAGAGAAGTTTAGAGAAAAAAGAGTAAAAAGAAATGAACAAAGCCTCCAAAAAATATGGGACTATGTGAAAAGACCAAATCTATGTCCAATTGGTATACTTGAAAGTGATGGGGAGAATGAAACCAAGTTGGAAAACACACTTTACGATATCATCCAGGAGAACTTCCCCAACCTGGTAAGACAGGCCAACATTCAAATTCAGGAAATACAGAGAATGTCACAAAGATAAACCTTGAGAAGAGCAACTCCAAGACAAATAATTGTCAGATTCACCAAAGTTGAAGTGAAGGAAAAAATGTTAAGGGCAGCCAGAGAGAAAGGTCAGGTTACCCACAAAGGGAAGCCTATCAGACTAACAGCAGATCTCTTGGCAAAAACTCTGTAAGTCAGAAGAGAGTGGAGGCTAATATTCAACATTCTTAAAGAAGAGAATTTTCAACCCAGAATTAAATATCCAGCCAAACTAAACTTCATAAGTGGTGGAGAAATAAAATACTTTGCAGAAAAACAAATGCTGAGAGATTTTATCACCACCAGGCATGCTTACAAGAGCTCCTGAAGGAAGCATTAAACATGGAAAGGAACAACCGGTACCAGCCACTGCAAAAACATGCCAAATTGTCAAGACCGTCGATACTAGGAAGAAACCTCATCAACTAATGAGCAAAATAACAAGCTAACATTATAGTGACTGGATCAAGTTCACACATAACAATATTAACCTTAAATGTAAATGGGCTAAATGCTCCAATTAAAAGACACAGACTGGCAAATTGGATAAAGAGTCAAGACCCATCAGTGTGCTGTATTCAGGAGACGTATCTCACATGCACACATACACATAGGCTCAAAATAAAGGGATGGAGGAAGATCTACCAAGCAAATGGAAAACAAGAAAAAAGCAGGGGTTGCAATCCTATTCTCTGATAAAAGAGACTTTAAACCAACAAGATCAAAAGAGACAAAGAAGGTCATTACAGAATGGTAAACAGATCAATTCAACAAGAAGAGCTAACTACCCTAAATATGTATGCACCCAATACAGGAGCACCCAGATTCACAAAGCAAGTCCTTAGAGACCTACAAAGAGACTTAGACTCCTACACAATAATAATGGGAGACTCTAACACCCCACTGTCAACATTAGACAGATCAACGAGACAGAAAGTTAACAAGGATATCCAGGAATTGAACTCAGCTCTGCACCAAGCAGAACTAATAGACACCGATAGAACTCTCCACTCCAAATCAACAGAATATACATTCTTCTCAGCACCACATCACACTTATTCCAAAATTGACCACATAGTTGGAAGTAAAGCACTCCTCAGCAAATGTAAAAGAACAGAAATTATAACAAACTGTCTCTCAGATCACAGGGCAATGAAACTAGAACTCAGGATTAAGAAACTCAGTCAAAACCACTCAACTACATGGAAACCAAACAACCTGCTCCTAAATGACTATTGGGTACATAACAAAATGAAGGCAGAAATGAAGATGTTCTTTGAAACCAATGAGAACAAAGACACAACATACCAGAATCTCTGGGACACATTTAAAGCAATGTGTAGAGGGAAATTTATAGCACTGAATGCCCACAAGAGAAAGCAGGAGAGATCTGAAATTTACACCCTAACATCACAATTAAAAGAACTAGAGAAACAAGAGTAAACACATTCAAAAGTTAGCAGAAGGCAAGAAATGACTAAGATCAGAGCAGAACTGAAGGAAACCCTCCAAAAAATCAATGAAGCCAGAATCTGGTTTTTTGAAAAGACCAACAAAACTGATAGACCACTAGCAAGACTAATAAAGAAGAAAAGAGAGAAGAATCAAACAGATGCAATTAAAAATGATAAAGGGGATATCACCACTGATTCCACAGAAATAAAAACTACCATCAGATAATATTATAAACACCTCTACGCAAATAAACTAGAAAAATCTAGAAGAAATGAATAAATTCCTGGACACATACAACCTCCCAAGACTAAACCAGGAAGAAGTTGAATCCCTGAATAGACCAATAATAGGTTCTGAAATTGAGGCAATTATTAATAGCCTACCAATAAAAAAAGTCCAGTGCCAGATGGATTCACAGCCAAATTCTACCAGACACACAAAGAGGAGCTGGTACCATTCCTTCTGAAACTATTCCAATTAATAGAAAAAGAGGGAATCCTCGCTAACTCATTTTATGAGGCCAGTATCATCCTGATACCAAAACCTGGCAAAGACACAACAAAAAAAGAGAATTTTAGACCAATATTCCTGATGAACATCGATGCAAAAATTCTCGATAAAATACTGGCAAACCAAATCCAGCAGCACATCAAAAAGCTTATCCACCACGATCAAGTAGGCTTCATCCCTGGTATGCAAGGCTGGTTCAACATATGCAAATCAATAAATGTAATCCATCAGAACCAAAGACAAAAACCACATGATTATCTCAATAGATGCAGAAAGGCCTTTGAAAAAATTCAACAGCCTTTCATGCTAAAAACTCTCAATAAACTAGGTAGTGATGGGACGTATCTCAAAATAATAAGAGCTATTTATGACAAACCCACAGCCAATATCATACTGAATGGGCAAAACTGGAAGCATTCCCCTTGAAAACTGGCACAAGACAAGGATGCCCTCTCTCAACACTCCTATTCAACATAGTGTTGAAGTTCTGGCCAGGGCAATCAGGCAGGAGAAAGAAATAAAGGGTATTCAATTAGGAAAAGAGGAAGTCAAATTGTCCCTGTTTGCAGATGACATGATTGTATATTTAGAAAACCCCATCATCTCAGTCCAAAATCTCCTTAAGCTGATAAGCAACTTCAGCAAAGTCTCAGGATACAAAATCAATGTGCAAAAATCACAAGCATTCCTATACACCAATAACATGCAAACAGAGAGCCAAATCATGAGTGAACTCCCATTCACAATTGCTTCAAAGAGAATAAAATACCTAGGAATCCAATTTACAAGGGATATGAAGGACCTCTTCAAGGATAACTACAAACCACTGCTCAGCAAAATACAAGAGGACAAAAACAAATAGAAGAACATTCCATGATCATGGATAGAAAGAATCAATATTGTGAAAATGGCCACACTGCCCAAGGTAATTTATAGATTCAATGCCATCCCCATCAAGCTACCAATGACTTTCTTCTCAGAATTGGAAAAAAACTACTTTAAAGTTCATATGGAGCCAAAAAAGAGCCCTCATTGTCAAGACAATGGTAAGCCAAAACAACGAAGCTGGAGGCATCACACTACTTGACTTCAAACTATACTACAAGGCTACAGTAACCAAAACAGCATGGTACTGGTACCAAAACAGAGATATAGACCAATGGAACAGAATATAGCCCTCTGAAATAATACCACACATCTACAACCATCTGATCTTTGACAAACCTGAGAGAAACAAGAAATGGGAAAGGATTCCCTATTTAATAAATGGTGCTGGGAAAACTAGCTAGCCATATGTAGAAACCTGAAACTGGATCCCTTCCTTACACCTTATACAAAATTCAATTCAAGATGGATTAAAGACTTAAATGTTAGACCTAAAACCATAAAAACCCTAGAAGAAAACCTAGGCAATACCACTCAGGCCATAGGCATGGGCAAGGACTTCATGACTAAAACACCAAAAGCAATGGCAGCAAACGCCAAAATTGACAAATGGGATCTAATTAAACTAAAGAGCTTCCGCACAGCAAAATAAACTACTATCAGAGTGAACAGCCAACCTACAGAATGGGAGAGAATTTTTACAATCTACCTGTCTGACAAAGGGCTAATATCCAGAACCTACAAAGACCTCAAACAAATTTACAAGAAAAAAATCAACTCCATCAAAAAGTGGGTGAAGGATATGAAGAGACACTTCTCAAAAGAAGACATTTATGCAGCCAACAGACACATGAAAAAATGCTCATCATCACTGGCCATCAAAGAAATGCAAATCAAAACCACATTGAAGTACCATCTCACTCCAGTTAGAATGGCAATCATTAAAAAGTCAGGAAAAAACAGGTGCTGGAGAGGATGTGGAGAAATAGGAATGCTTTACACTGTTGTTGGGAATGTAAACCAGTTCAACCATTGTGGAAGACAGTGTGGCGATTCCTCAAGGATCTAGAACTAGAAATACCATACGACCCAGCCATCCCATTACTGGGCGTATGCCCAAAGGATTATAAACCATGCTGCTATAAAGACACATGCACACGTATGTTTATTGCGGCACTATTCACAATAGCAAAGACTTGGAACCAACCCAAATGTCCATCAATGATAGACTGGATTAAGAAAATGTGGCACATATACACCATGGAATACTATGCAGCCATAAAAAAGGATGAGTTCACGTTCTTTATAGGGACATAGATGAAGCTGGAAACCATCATTCTGAGCAAACTATCACAAGGACAGAAATCCAAACATTGCATGTTCTCACTCATAGGTGGGAATTGAACAATGACAACACATGGACACAGGGTGGGGAACGTCACACACCAGGGCCTGCCGGGGGGTGGGGGGAGAGGGAAGGGGAAGGGGGAAGGGATAGCATTAGGAGGTATACCTAATGTAAATGACGAGTTAATAGGTGTAGCACACCAACATGGCACATGTATACACATGTGACAAACCTGCATGTTGTGTGCATGTACTCTAGAACTTAAGATTAAATAATAATTAAAAAATTAGAAAGAAATGATTAAAGAACACTCAGTGAGATTCATACAATATGGGTTAGAATGATTAAGCCTAGCAAACATTCAATGTCCCATGTGATCACAGTTTACTGTGGAGGGCCTGAATGGTAGAACCTGAACACAACTACAAAACATGATTCTTAATCTGTTTAATAAAAAGATAGAGCTTTTATCTCTTTGATTTTATTTTCCTGATCTGAGAACAAGTAAGAGTTTTCTAGCATGAATTTCTACTAATATAATAGCAGACTAGTGTTTTTTTTTTTAATGTACTGTCATGGTTTTTTACTACATATTTAATGTGCTTAGAGACAAAGATTCAGAGATATACAACCTTTTAATTTCATCACTCCCAGTTTTTATAGATCCTAAACAGTACATTGGCTACTTAACAAGAAATATGTTAATGATTTGTGGATTTTAACATAAAATTCCCTGATCTCTAACAATATGCAATAGTGATATGTTTTCCAAAAATATAGTAACTTTGGAACAGATTATTCGATGATCTGAGACAATTTTTAAAGTGCATATGGTCTGGTACTTCATAGTTAGAAAGGATGAAAAGGAAGGAGATTGAAGATTCTCTCAATACATGTGTTATTTCAACATGTCATGTGGATATGCAATATCTCTTTTCAAAAAAACACCATTGGCTAATGGTTCTAGATCACCATACAAGGCTGGCCTATTAATTTGAAATCAAGAGACTGCTTGGGGAAAGAGCCTGTGACCAGGGATAAAGTAACCCAGTTCAAATACTGCCCTGTAACTCGTGAACACCCTGCCAGGGTAAAGATTATTTAACTTCTCAGAGCCTCACTCTAATCATTTCTAAAATAGGAGATGAGAGCAATTGCTTTCTTACTGGCATAGTGAGAAGTTCCAATTAAATACTGAAAATGAAGAAGCTTTTTTCTTAAGACTTTCATTCCTCCTGCATAGTAACCACTTCTAAAAATACACACATCTTTCACCTACCACTCTGAGCTGCATTAAACCAATGCTTTGAACTCTGTAATTCAGCTCCATGATTATAACCTTGTGATCCTTAGATTTCCCCACTCCCTTCCTCCAACTTTACCTTGTCACCTTTCAAAGTGGAATCTCCTACTGTTATTCGTCTCTCCGTGGAATCAGATCAGACCTTCCTTCACTTTGTGTTCCATATGAAGTGTGCCTCTCACTCTTCATTTGTTATGATTTACAGCTTACCCTTAGCTTGATATCATCAGTGTACAAGGGGGAGCTGCTGTTCACCAATTCTTTGTTGTTCTCCCATCTAAGTACTAACCAGACCCAATCCTGTTTAGCTTCCAAGATCTGGCAGGTTCAGAGTGGTATGGCCATAGACTCTTTGTTGTTTTCCTTGGTGCTAAGATGAATCTCCTTTCCCCAAAGCTACATTATAAACTATATGAGAGCCAGGATCACACATGCCACCTCTGTGCAACATCCAGTACAGACATAGCATCCTGAATGTGTTAAGAGCTTAAAAAATTACTGCTAACAGTGATGTAATTCTGTACCTCCATCAATAAATAAAAGCGTGGCTGGTTCCATTAGGCTGAAAAGGAACTATATAGGATAGCAATTGATCAGAATCTATTAAGCAGATAATCAGAGTTATAAATATCAATAAACATTTTATAAATATTAATATACTTCAAAATATAGCATAATGTTTTATATAATAATCTCTGATTTTTGAATCATTGTGAATAAAATTTTGAGAGGAGGTGTTTTCATTTTTTTTCTAAGGAGCAATGACCCCCATGCCCTTGCTTAAATCTTGCTGCCATCCAGTTTGGCAGTTTCAGGAGACAGATGGGTCTTTCCAACAGTTATGTCCCTGAGGCTCATTTTATGAAGAGAATAATTGTTCAGAAATGTAGTTTCACTTTTAAGCATTAAAATTTGCCTGTGTCAACATTTTCTGGAGATACCTATTCAATTTCTTTATACACTATTATAGTAAACAAGGTAGAGTAGAAGATTCCATTTGTGCCTAACATGTGTTAATCGTAAGTTGCAGGAAGATCTAGATAAGCTTGTCTCACAGATCTATAATTGCTTCTTTCTGGTTGTAACACTCGTCTCCCCACACTTTCATTCAAATGTTGCTTTCTCATAGAGGCCTTCCTTCCTGACAACCTATCAAAAATAGCACACACACTCCCATCCACAGAGATGCACGCATGACTATTTAGACCCTTGTCCCGACTTATTTTTCTTTATAGCAACTGTCATCTTAATTAGTATACATGTGTTTTCTTAATGTCTGCATTTAATTAAATACAATAAAGATATCAACTGCAAAGGGGAAGGAACTTTGCCTCATTTTTGATCTGTGATCAAAACATCGGTCAGTGTCTGGCGTATAAAGAACTCTCAACAAATGTGCGCTGAAAAATTGAATTAGTGATTAGCGAGAGATAAGGAGTCTCCTATACCTTAGCAGAAAGTGAGTGAGAGTCAGCTGTGCTAGGTCAGTTAGAGGAGTGTGGGCCAGTGTTGCAAAGGGCAGACGTGATGGTCGGCACAACATCTCTCATATTTTTTTCCATTCCATTCCTCAAAGACTCATGAAGTGGTGCAAGAGTAAAAGTTTTAAAAAATATAAAGCAAACTCTTATAGAATCCTAACAACAAAATATTGCTGGTGTCAGTCCTGTGGATTCAGCCACTCAGAAGGTAGTGGCTTCAGAATAGACAGCAGCTGACTCTGGCCATGCAAATGACAGGCAAACACCATCCAGTGCCTGGTCAGCAGGAGCAGTGGTGCTTTTCATGGAGATCAGTACCTTAACTTCCACTTAGGGTCTGTAGAGCAAAGAGCTATCTCTGCCTCTTATAAAGCAGAGAAGAAGGAAAATGGTCCCTGCCATATGGGAGCTGAGAGTCTGCAGGACACACACACCACTCTGTGGGACTTCCAGAACAGTATGTTCCAGTTTTTATCCCTCAAATTGATGTAACTTGAAAAATCCAAATTACAATGTTCTGAGCCTTCTATTGAATTACAGTTAGTGAGGGGTGTGTGTGTACTTAAGGGGAAAAAAGAAAAATACAATAATAATAGAAAATATGGTTCTAATTATTAATGAAGTAAAAGGTAGTGCAAACATGTAAAGCTTTAACATTCCTACTGCATGTGTATCAAAAATAGGGAGGAGGTACAGTCAACTGGCTTGTTCAAGGAAGGCTTTGGAGGAATAGGTAAAATATTCTAGAAATTGCTGGTATAAATTTGACACCATAAGTGTCAAATGAACGACACCTAAAAAGATTGGAGGGAAATTAGAGGTAATATTCAAGAATATGACATAAAGAAAGGGCAAGTTAGATAATCAAAATTATTTGGACATAGCATATATTAGTCCATTTTCACACTGCTATAAAGAAATACCCAAGACTGGGTAATTTATAAACAAAAGAGGTTTAACTGACTGCCAGTTCCACATGGCTGGGGAGGCCTCAGGAAACTTACAGTCATGGCGGAATGCGAAGGAGAAGCAAGTACCTTCTTCACAAGGCAGCAGGAAAGAGAGAGAGCAGGAAAAACTGCCACTTATAAAACCATCAGATCTTGTGAGAACTTGCTCACTACAGTGAGAACCCCATTATCCAATCACCTCCAACCACGTCCCTCCCTCCACACATGGGGATTACAATTCGAGATGAGATTTGAATGGGGACACAAAGTCAAACCATATCATAGCATGTAAAATAATTATGATGGAGGGGATTTTAAGCATCTTTTTGGAAATAAATGACTTTGATTCTTGGTCCTCAGCACCAGTCTGTTTCCTAAGGACTCAGAAACTCAACTTCCTCATCCAGAAAAAGTGAGCGAATATTGTCTACTTTTCATGATTATGGAGAAGATTTCAAAAGTTAATGTAAATGAAAATTACAACGTGCTACATATGAGTTGTAGTTCATACGGAGTCCCTCCCACTCACTCTAAGATGAGGAAACTGGAGTCCAAATAAGTTATTGTGCCTGAAACCACAGATATGTTTGTTGACTGGGGCTTCAAAATATGTTAATTAATTTAGAATATGCTATATGTCAAATATATTTTGTCTTTCCATTTTTGAAGTATTGTCTTCTCACAATGAAAAATTCAGGAAATACTCAAAATTAGAAAACACACAAAAACACAAAGATTATTCAACTCAACATATAACATTGTTCACGGTTATATTTTGATATATTTACCCAGTGTTTCTCTCTATGGATTGATGTTTTTGAGTGTTTGTTTTACTTCATGGTGGTTTTATTGCCTCCAGCATATATTAATTAGTATTTTAATGTAAGCATTACTAATGACACATAGCATTTCAACTAATAATACTCCCATTTTATCTAACAATTATTCCACAGGCTAGTTCCAAATTTTTTAATTGGGCTATGCTATCAAAAACAACTTGAATATAATTCGAAAATAATTAAAATAACTTTAATAAATAAATTAAAGTATGTATCACTTTTATGCCTTTTAAGTTGTATCATTGGAACAATTGGGGTTAATATGAAGAATTTTGCAAATGGCCAAGTACAGTAGGTTAGAGATGGGGGGATGAGGGTCTAAGGGTGAGAAATTATAATGAGAAGTATTACACAAACATACCAAAAGGCAGTGGTTAAGAGAGTTTGTGCTTTAGCCTGTTGGTTCATACCTGTAGTCCCAGCACTTTGGGAGGCCGAAGTGAGAGGTTACTTGAGCCCAAGAGTTCAAGATCACAGTGAGCAATGAATGATTGCACCACTGCACACCAACCTTGTGGCAGAGTAAGAATCCACCCCCATATCTGAGACAGACAGAGACGAGGGGCGGGGAGAGAGACATCGAGAGTGAGAGAGAGAGAGAGAGAGAGAGACACTGTGCTTTGAAATCTGACACACTTTCCCATGTGGGGACTTTGACAAGTGAGTTAAGCATTCAGAGTCAGTTACTTTGTCTGTACATGGAATATGTTAATAGATCTTTCCTCTCAGAATTCTTATCGGGCTTAACAACAACATTTGCTGTGTTTTGCCATTCATGTTCTTATTCTTATCCCACCTTATGAAGCTATGTAATTCAGGGCCTGTTTTCTCCCAGGAATTGACAGGTAAAAGAAAGTAGGGAAAGGAAGCCTCTTCTAGCATTTGTGGGGTTTTGTTGTTTTTGGACAGGATCTCACTCTGTCACCCAGGCTGGAGTGCAGTGGTATGGTCACAGCTCACTGCAGCCTCAACCTCCTGGGCTCAAGCTATACCTCTGCCTTAGACTCCCAAAGTGTTGGAATTACAGGCATGAGCCACTGAGCCTGGCCTCTTCTGGCTTTTAAAACAAACCTCTTTTGGCTCTAATCTAGCCTTAATAAATTCAAAGCATATACAAAAGATTTTGGAGAAAAATATTATAAGCTAGACTTAGGCTTCTGCCTGGAGACTAGAAAACCTTTCCTTGTGCTGGGATGAGGGAGTCTTGCCCCTAACTAGCTGAGTGACATAAGCAAGTTAAAGTTTTGTAACTGGATGTACTGTTAAAGTGGAAGAAATAAGTAGGGTTTTTTTTTTCTTTTTTGTAATATATGGTAAGTCTTTCCAAAAATAAGTATGCAAAATATTTTGATTCATCTTGCTTAGAGATAGCTGAGCTGAGGATGGCTCGTGTTTTGACCAAACACAGCACTGATATTTATTTGGAAGGAAGGGTAAGATTTCAGCCCCCATCTTAATTGACTTTCCCCCAGGAATTTTATTAGCAATAGAAAAGAAATAATTCCTCAAATTCCAACTATTATTCACATTACTACTATTATTCATAAAAATTGAGTTGCTAGTATTAAGGGTTTTGTTTGTTTGTTTTTAGACAGAGTCTCACTCTATCATCCAGGCTGGAATGCAGTGGTGTGGTCTTGGCTCACTGCAACCTCCACCTCCTGGGTTAAAATGATTCTCTTGCCTCAGCCACCTGAGTAGCTGGGATTATAGGTGCCCATCACCATGCCCAGCTAATTTTTGTATTTTTAATAGAGACAGGGCTTCACCATGTTGGCCAGGCTGGTCTTGAACTCCTGACCTCAGGTGATCTGCCCGCCTGGGCCTCCCAAATTGCTGGGATTACAGGCATGAGCCACCATGCCTGGGACTAGCATTAAGTTTTACTGTAAATGTAACTCAGTGTAAAATGCTGTAGTAGCCTGTTCAGGCTGCTATAGCAAAGTATTATAGACTGGGTGGTTTACAGGGCAGATGCTTATTTCTCACAGTTCTGAGGCTAGAAAATTCAAGATCAAGATGGTGAGCAAGTAATTCAGTTCCAGGTGACAACCCTTTTCCTGAGTTGCAGCCTGCCACATTCTTCCCATGTCTTCGCATGGCAGAGGGAGAATTCTGGGGTCTCCTCCTCTTCATATGAAGCCACCAAGCCTATCATGAGTGTTTCCTAACTCATTTCAATCTAATTGTCTCCCAAATGCATCAACTCCAAATACCATCACATTGGGGATTAAAGCTTCAGCATGTGAATTTTGGAGGGAACACAATTTAGTTCATAGCAAATGGTAAAATATTTGTATATAGAGAGTTTTTCATTTTTTTCACCAAGTAAGCTATATTTCATGACTCCGAAATTAAATGCTGTAATAGTTTGGATCTGTAACTAGATTTTGTTTGTATTCAAAAAAATCTTGATAGAACACACTCTTCCTTTTCTTATTAAAATATGAGTACTAATGTAAAATTGGAACAATATGTCATCTGATTTACTATACTCTGGGTCAAGTGGTGAAAGAACTATTCAGACAACCTGCCAGGTTCTGTTAGGTTACACCCAGAGTTTCATGGTTTAAGACAAATGCAGGCTGAAGTTTTGACTCACAGGCATGTGGTCTGGCTCAAGTATATACTACACATGTATGTGGAAACACACGTACAGATGCGCACATACAGCAAAGCCAAGAAACACAGAGATGTCTTCAGAGAATGAAAGCAAAAACCAGAAACTGAGTATCTTGTCCTCCAAATTTCCCCCACCTCTTAGAGAAGCAACTCGGTATTTCCTTTGTGGTTTGCATTTCCAGGAAATTTTAAAAACTCTGTAGTAAATTTATTTCTGAATCTCATTATTCTATTTACCTTAAGAAATGGCTGTACTAATGGACATATTTGCAAGACCAGAAATTTGGTATGCAAGCATAGAGGACTTAGAGAAAAAGCATCTAAACAGATATGGGAAGAGAAAACTAATACACTGGTCAGCTCCAGAGAAGGTTGCAAAGCATCCCTCATTTTTGACTTTTGCCTTCCGTCCCTCAGGTGACATCATGTTTCACTCCAGTTTCCCATAACTCCCAAAAGTCATTACAGACCCTCTTGCACAGACATGTCCCTTGCTCTAAATTACACTCTGTTTCTCCCCCAACTCTCTTCGCATCCTCCACTACTCAAAATTCTGGTTCCTTCCAGGATAGGGATAGAATCTAATTAAACTAATTCTTACATGTGATTTCCTGGTAGCCTTTCATCCCTTCTTTCCCTAGCTCTTCACAGTATAATGTTAGGAATAGAAATAAACATGGCCTTGAACTCACAATAGAAAAAAAAATGTTATTCAACTTAGTATGCAGAAAAGTAACAAATATTTGTATTACAGGATAAACTAAGATTTTGACTGTGACTTCCCCATTGATTTCTAGAACGTAGTAGTCTCATCTTTCTGGAAGGATAGGTGCTCCCCTTTTTCTTATCTATTTGCTTTCTTCCATTCAGAGGCTCTCTCTCAGTTGCAAGGAATGACTTTCTTAAACGTAAGAGATCAGTCTTTAGATACAACTGTTGAAATTCTCCCTTACAATATTTTCCAAGTATTCTCCTTTACAATATTTCCTAAATATGAGCCATGTTGAATAGAGAGATGAATTAAGTGTTAAGAGGATATACAAAAGAGAGTGATTAAGTATAATTTTTGGATCATCTGGAAAGGAATTTACAGAGAAGCAGACATTAGAGTTAGACCTTAGGATAAGAAGGTTTGGGGGAAAATGTTGAAATGACTTGTACTTAAAATGGGAAATAAAACAATATCAAATTTCTATAATTATTTATGGAGATTATCAGGTGACAAGTTAATTGTTATAATTATCTTTAAAATCCCTAATAACACTGTCTTACACATAGTAGGTGTTCAAAAACATCTGCTGTATTTAATTGGTCTTTTTTTTCTTTTCTAATCAGCATTTGAACAGCAAGTAGCTCAACAGTAATAAAACTATTTGGCCCGTTTTATTTTAAGAAAAACATTTCTTCTAATTCACTTATTCTATTCTCTTATATATCTTTTATGTTCTTTGGTTTCTATTTTCTTCTTGTTGAGTAATAAATGTCACTGTTGTTACTTCCCTCATCTAGAAGAGAAGGAAATAATCATCTTGGCATAGCTATTCAGACATAAGGACAGTGTTTAAGCATACATGGTGGTGATAGAACAGTCTTCTCTGAAGAACTTCAGCCTCATCAGATTGGCTTCACTGTTGTACAACCCAAAGTAAACAGTGATGGAGACCATCACCCAGGGGATTCTATCTCCAAGTTCAATGGGTCTGTTGCTCAAACTGACTTCGCATGTGGAGTTGTTTTTGTCCTAAACTTTAAAGTCAAATGTCTGTGTTTTTGATAGTTCACACCTTCTACTCAAGACCCAAAATATTATTTTAACTCATTAAAAAACTTGCAGCTCAGCAAGTCCCCAAATAAAATAGCTACTGTGTTTCTGTGATTCATTTGTCTACATAAGAACTTGGCAAATATAATCCACACTCTACTCTGGCCCGCAAATAACTAATATAAGTAGAGGAAATTCTGTTATATTTTATTCCGCAATAGGATTATTTTGGTAGTGAAATTGAACCTTCCAACATAAGGATGAAAGAAACCTTTTATGAAACATGTTTTACAAATTCTTTCAAACAATTTTTCTAACATTTGAATTTTGGCAACATTTTTGCTACTTGCTGCCCAACATATTTTTCTTCAACTTACAATGAGATATGTAAATTTACAAAATGTTAAATTTTAAAGTTTTTATATTGTCATTTTTATACTAAATGGAACCATGGTCATGGAAATTCATGAAAGAAAACACTGTTGGTGTATTGTTTCATCCAAGATAATAATTAAGACCAGACTGTGGAAGTAATATTGCATAAATGTGAATATGTCCAGTGAAATACTGAGAACATTGAACTTTTTAAAGAGTTTGATAAAGCATTGCTTATGCTTTTTCAGTTATCATTGTATTCTTTGATTCTTATAGTTAAGATGTCACTTCCACTGAGGAGAAAATAAATTATCATTTCTCTATCAATAATGATGTTTTTGAATGACTATGTGTAAACCAACATGTTTACACTTAAAAATTGGCTGAATTCACTTGTCATAAATGTGGCTAATAACTACTTAATACTTTTAAAATATAAATGATTATCCTACTGGTATATAGCGTTAAAACTGGATAATGCTTAAAATGGCAGAAGCAAGGTGACCTCTATTCCAAGAAAATATAAGGTTGCTTAGTGAGCATCCATTGAAGCTAAATGTTCTTTAAAGAAATGCCCCCAGTTTACGTATAATAGATGCTGTTTCATACCTATTTGACAAAATAGTGGTGAAAATATTTCATTTCTCTGGACCTTAACCAGACACCTCATCTATAAAACATTACAGGAAAATATAATACTCATTCTTTTCCAGTGCATTTACCAAAATAACAATATGACTGGCCATAAAACAAGACTCAACAGATTCAAAATAATTCAAATCATCCATAGTAGGTTCTCCAACCATAATGGAAGTAAATTAGAAATTAATAACAAAGAGAACAATAAAACAACAGACAGTTATCCCCTGTGAACACACATAGTTTTCCTCAATATCACCAAATTAAATTCAATAATATATAAAAGATAATATAATAATGGATGGTTTATCCCAAGAATGAAATATTTGTCTAACATTCAAAAATTAATCAATGAAATTTGCCATATTAACAAACTAAAAAGAAAAAAAATCTTCATGCTGACTGTAAGAGAAAAACCATATTGAGAAAAGCATTTTTCAAATTTTCATATATTTTCCTAATAAAAATTCTTAGCCCAATAGGAATACAGCAGGATTTCTCAACTTCAGTATCATCTACATTTTGGTTCTGATAATTATTTGTTATGAAAGCCTTTGTTCAACATTGTAACGTAGATTGTATCCTGTGGAGTAAAGCAACAACAACAATCAATCACTCAACCAATCGGTGACTTTAAGTTATAAAACAAATAAAACTGACTATTCACATACAATATGATCACCTATGTAGATATTAAGGATCTTTGAAGCTACTGGAACTAGTTAGTGAGCTTTGCAAGTCAGCAGCATACTAGTCAGTGTTCAAAAATGAAATATATTTCTACATAATAGAATAAACATTTAGAGGAATTTTTAAAAATAGATTTACAACAGCCTTCAAAATATAAAATACTAGAGATAATTCTGACAAAGAATATACAATATTCTTACAGTAAAAAGCAAGAAACACTACTGAGAAACTAGAAAACTGAATAAAAGAAAATACATTATGCTCATGGAATAGAAGACTCAGTATTATCAAGATGTCAATTTTCCTGCAATTGATCCAAATAACAAATTGATCAAAATCCCAACAGTCTTTTTTATAGAAATGGACAAGCTGATTCTTAAATTCATGGAGAACTACAACGGCCCTAGATTATCCAAAACTACTTATAAAGGAAGAATAAACTTGGAATACTTATAATACTTGGTGTAAAACTTACTGTAAAGCTATAATAGTTAATGCAGTGTGGTATTGTAGGAGATAGACAAATAGATTAAGAAAATGGAATAGAGAGTTTAGAAATGGGAAGACACATAGTTGGTCAACTGATTTTTGTTAAAGGTGCAAAGAAAATTCCATGGGAAAGTAATTATCACAAATGGTTTTGGAACAATTGGATGTCCATACTTAAAAAGATAAACCTTCGATCCATACTTTCACCATATAAAAAATTATCTCTAAATATGTCATAGAACCTAGGTGTAAAACCTAAAACTATAAAACTTCTAGCATATAGTGTAAGAGAAATCTTTGTGATCTTAGATTAGGCAAAAATCTTTTTGCCATGAGACTAGAAACATGATCCATAAAAGAAAAAAATACTTGAGAGTTATTATTTATCAAAATTAAAAATTTCTACTCTTCAAAAGGCATTTTCAAAAGAAAAGAAATTAAAAAACAAGCCAGACTAGAAAAATATGCAAATCACCTATATGGTAAAGAGTTTTTATACAGAATATATAATCTCCCATAACTCAAAATAAGGAAAACATCAAACCAATTTTGGAAAATGGACTAAACACATGAAGAGACACTTGATCAAAGTTATGCTGACAAATAAGCATGCGAAAAGATTCTCAACATTATTAATCATTAGGAAATGCAAGTTAAAACCACAATGAGAAATGACCATACATCTATCAGAATGGCTAAAACTAAAAAGACTCATCAAACCAACTGTTGGCATGCATGTGTAACAACAAAAATTCTTAGAACTTGTTGGTGGTAATATACAATGGTATAGCCATCTTAGAAAACAGTTGGAGAATTTCTGAAAAAGGTAAAAATATGCCTACCAAATGTTCCTACCACTTACTACTAGGTATTTACACAAGAAAATTAAAGAATGTATACATACAATGACCTGTACATAAATATTCATAGCAGCTTGATTTATGATGACCAAATAACAATATTCCAATGTTATTGCCCCAAATGTCTACCACCAAATGACTGGATAAATAAATCGTGATATATTCCTCCAATGAAAATACTAATCAACACTAAAAAGGACACATACATGCAACAACATGGATGGATCTCAAAATAATTATGCTAAGTGAAGAAGCCACAAAATGTACATACATATGATTTCATATACATAAACTTCTAGAAAATGTAAACCAATCTGCAGTGAGGGAAAGCAGATCAGTGGTTGCCTTGGGAGCAGAAGGGAGAAAGGAGCAAGAGGGAGAGATGGCAAAGAGGCAGGAGGAAACTCGACAATGGATATGTTCATTATTTTGTTTGTGTCAATGGTATCACAGGCATATGAATTTGTCAAAAGCAATTAAATTGTTCACTTTAAATATGTACAGTTTATTGTGTCAGTTAACTCTCAATAAAGCTGTTAAAATACGTAAGAAAAATGCCAAAAGCAACTGAAGTCTGGAAGAACTGAGAGATGAACTGAAAAAAATGAAAAAGAAGAAACTGGCAAAAGAGCTCAGAGATAACAACAACAACAACAACAGCAGCAGCAGCAAAAATATACTACCTGAAAGGAAAGTATGTAAAAATAATGCCTTTCTTTGCAACTTTAAGAGATGGAACTGAGGCCGGGCGAGGTGGCTCAAGCCTGTAATCCCAGCACTTTGGGAGGCCGAGACAGGCGGATCACGAGGTCAGGAGATCGAGACCATCCTCGCCAACATAGTGAAACCGCATCTCTACTAAAAAATACAAAAAACTACCCGGGCGAGGTGGCGGGTGCCTGTAATCCCAGCTACTCAGGAGGCTGAGGCAGGAGAATGGCGTAAACCCAGGAGACTGAGCTTGCAGTGAGCTGAGATCCAGCCACTGCACTCCAGCCTGGGCGACAGAGCAAGACTCTTGATGTATCATGTTTCATTAAGAGAAACATAGGAGCTGGTATTAGATAAAGAATCATGCAGATGAGCATTTGCAAAATTGTAAAACTTTTTTTTGCTCCATAGATATCATGTAACCAATAGCCTATCATGGCTACAAATTTTAAAATACATGGCGAAGAACAACAACAAAAACAATTTGTTTTAATAGAATAGGTAGCTCACGCCTGTAATACCAGCACTTTGGGAGGCTGAGGCGGGCAGATCACTTGAGGTCAGGAGCTGAAGATCAGCCTGGCCAAGATGGCAAAACTCCATCTCTACTAAAAATACAAAAATTAGCTTGGCATGCTGGTGGATACCTGTAATCCCAGCTACTCAGGGGGCTGAGGCAGGAGAATTGTTTGAACCCAGGAGGCGGAGGTTGCAGTGAGCCCAGATTGTGCCACTGCACTCCAGCCTGGGCAACAGAGTGAGACTCTGGTTCAATAATAATAATATAATAATAATAATAAATAGAATAGGTAACAACTGTGAAGGTGGCTAGCTGAGATTTGTTGAGTGACTGAATCATGATATCTAATATCCACTAAAATTTTCACATGCATCACATTCCCATCTGAAATCAACCCCTTTACACTAGATCCCATCCCCTGTCTCCTACTTAATAATGCACCTCAAAATTTCTATACTCTCCTCACTCCTCAACATTTCTATACTCTCCTCACTCTTCAACATTTCTATGCTCTCCTCACTCTTCAACATTTTTATACTTTCTCTCCTCCCCCTTGGGAAGATACCATATTAATTTAAAAAAAAAAAATAACAGAACAAAAATTTGCAAATACACTGTTATTCTTCCATCCTAATGAAAGCATCTCATGGTCCCAGATAGTTACCACGCCATGTATTTTCTTTCCTTTATTTGTGTCTCCAATCTTGGCTTTCAGTTTTCTTCTAAACCATGCTATTTTTTTCCATATCATTCCTTGAACTTGTTCTTTTCAATATCAACAGTGACCTATGCTTTCTTAAATCAATAGCCAATTAGGCATGTGTCCTCTTATTTTATTTACACACCCTCTCTTGTCAATCTCACCTAATTTTGTGCTTTAAATTGCAAATATGTTTGAGATTCCCAAATGTATTTCTCTAACCCAGATCTCTTTTCCAAACTTGAATTCATATATCCAACTGCCTCTTTAAAACTTCTCCTAGAAATTTCTAATAGACATCTCAAATACAGCATGCCCAAAACTAAAATTCTGAACTCTATCTCACAAGACTTGCTTTATCTCTGGGATTTCCTTTTTCAATTGATGACAACTCCATCTTTCACTTGCTCAAAAAGCTTTTTTGACTCTTCTTTTCTTCTTATACAGCAAATTTAATTCTTCAACAAATATTAGCGGCATGAACTACAACAACAACAGCTTCAAACCTGATATTTCTCATTACCTTCACATGAGTCACTATCCATCCTCTCTCACCTGCATTACCATAGTGACCTCGTCTCGCTACTTTGCCTCTAAATTCTTTTCAAGTAATTTTATTAAAATGTAGAGTAGATCTTGCCACATCTCGATCAAAACCTTTCCAGGGCTCTACTTTTCACTGAATCAAATTGAAAGTACTTACTTATAAGACACTACCTAACTTTCTCTTCCTTAACAACTTGAGATATTTTTCTAGTTCTCTCCCTCTCTCTTCTTCCATTCTAGCCATATTAATTCCCTTGCTATTTCTGGAAACCGCCAAGCACACACTTCCTTAGGACTTTGCACTATCTGTTCATTCTACCTGGAACTCTGTGACCCCAGATATCTATATGATCATCGCTCTCATCTTTTCTTAAGTCATTACTGATAAGCCACCTTTGCAGTGAGGCTTACCCTGGTGTTTCTTATTTAATTATATAACATGATTGCCTCTCAACCCTCATTCCACACCCTCCTTAGCATGCCCTGCATTTTCTGTTTTCACTAGCAATTGTCCATATACTACATAATTTACTTATTATTTATTTATTTATTTATTTACTTATTGAGACCAAATTTTGCTCTTGTCGCCCAGGTGGGAATATAATGGCACAATATTGGCTCACTTCAACCTCTGTCTCCCAGGTTCAAGCGATTCTCCTACCTCAGCCTCCTGAGTAACTGGGATTACAGGCACCCACCACCACGCCCAGCTAATTTGTGCATTTTTAATAGAGACAGGGTTTCACCATGTTGGCCAGGCTGGTCTCGAACTCCTCACCTCAGGTGATTCTCCCACCTCAGCCCCCCAAAGTGCTGGGATTACAGGCTTGAACCACTGTGCCTGACCTTATATTTATTCTTGATTACCAATTCCTTACCACCCATTTAAGCTACATGAGGCCAAAGTCGTTCCATTGTTTGTAAGATTGTGTTTAATGAGGCATCCCAGATTTCCTCTCCATTGTTTGTTTTTTTTTTCCAAATTTTACCTTTTTAATGTGTGTTTTTTTTAATTATTATACTTTGAGTTCTAGGGTACATGTGCATAACGTGCAGGTTTGTTACATATGTATACTTGTGCCACGTTGGTGTGCTGCAGCCATCAACTCGTCAGCACCCATCAACTCGTCATTTACATCAGGTATAACTCCCAATGCAATCCCTCCCCCCTCCCCCCTCCCCATGATAGGCCCCAGTGTGTGATGTTCCCCTTCCCGAGTCCAAGTGATCTCATTGTTCAGTTCCCACCTATGAGTGAGAACATGCGGTGTTTGGTTTTCTGTTCTTGTGATAGTTTGCTAAGAATGATGGTTTCCAGCTGCATCCATGTCCCTACAAAGGACACAAACTCATCCTTTTTTATGGCTGCATAGTATTCCATGGTGTATATGTGCCTTTTCTGGTTAAATCTCTGCCCTTTGAGATTCATTCTCAGCAGCTCCTGATGCCATACCCCACTGCGCAGTACCAGGGAACATTCTCATCCCACCTTTTGGAGGGTGATGGAAGTAGTAGGTATAAAGTTCTGACAAAGGCTCGTAACCTTGAAAAAATATTTATTCCAATTTCTGTTAAAGTACAAATTTACCCTTTTCCATCTTTCCTTTCAAATGGAACCATTTGAGGGCCTCACCTGGGAAAAAATGGTGCAGTTGTGATATGACACATGTCGAATGTGGGTGCTGAATTGACAATACACATAGAATGGTGCTATGCACACAGTAAATACACAGTTAATATCACTTGAATGTGTGGATAGATATGAAGCATTTTCACTTGGTATGTATACTGAGGTTCTCAAATGGTTCCATTTGAAAGGAAACACAGAAAAGGCTTTAACAGAAATTGGAACAAATATTGTTCCAAGGACACACGCCTTTGTCACATTTCATACCTGCCTCGTTCCCCCAAATGGGGGGCTGAGAATGTTGCACAGTGCTGCCTTGTCACGTATGGGATGAGGAACTAGTTAGAATGAATCTCAAAAGGCAGAGATTTAACCAGAGCAGAGCTTTTACTGAGGAGTAGGAATCTAGATACATTTTGAGGGGACTGAAGAGGGGCAGTTGCACCTTCTTTCCCAGGGGAGCAGTGAGTGTAGGAGAAAATGTGTCCTCACTTGAAAGAGTTATAAAAGAAGCTGAAGACTGTGGGCTCTAAGCCAACCACGGCGAGGGAACTTTTTTTTTAATTTAATTTTAAGTTCTGGGATACATGCGCAGAATGTGTAGGTTTGTTACACAGGTAAATGTATGCCACGGTGGTTTGTCACACCTATCTACCCATAACTTAGGTATTAAGCCCCACGTGCATTAGTGATTTACCCTGATGCTCTCCCTCCCCCAGCCCCTCCAACAGACCCCAGTGTGTGATGTTCCCCTCCCTGTCTCCATGTGTTTTCATTGTTCAGCTCCCCTTTATGAGTAAGAACATGCAGTGTTTGGTTTTCCGTTCCTGTGTTAGTTTGCTGAGGATAACGGCTTCCAGCTCCATCCATGTCCCTGCAATGGACATGATCTTGTTCCTTTTTATGGCTGCTGAGTATTCCACAGTGTATATGGACCACATTTTCTTTAACCAGTCTCTCATTGATGGGCTGGACAATCAGGCAAGAGATGGGAACATTTCTTGAACATACTAAAGATATATGGACCCCTTTTTTTGGCCATGAAATGAGGATTTCAGATACTATTATGGCATAACAAGGGTGGTGACTATAGGGTGGCACATGGTGATGTCAGCTTAACTATTCACATTAAAAAGAAGCTTTGACAGAGGAAGAGCCTCAGCCTCTATGGGCAGGGCACACACAGACCTCTCTAAACAAAATCTTGCATGTCTTGGAATCTTTGTGTTTCTGATGGTACCCTAGCCCTACGGGACAGGCAGGCAGACCCATTGCTTCTAAGACATATATGCTCTCGTGTCTGTGTCAGTATTATTTTTTATTTGCTAAGTTTCTTTTTTCTTTTTTTATTATACTTTAAGTTCTGGGTTACATGTGCAGAACACGCAGTTTTGTTACATAGGTATACACGTGCCATGGTGGTTTACTGCACCCATCAACCCATCACCTACATTAAGTATTTCTCCTAATGTTATCCCTCCCCTAGACCCTACCCCACTACAGGCTCCAGTGTGTGATGTTCCCCACTCTGTGTCTGTGAGTTCTCATTGTTTAACTCCCACTTATGGGTGAGAATATGTGGTATTTGGTTTTCTGCTCTTGCGATAGTTTGCTGAGAATGATGGTTTCCCGCTTCATCCATGTCCCTGCAAAGGGCATTAACTCATCCTTTTTTATGGCTGAATAGTATTCCATGGTGTATATGTGCCACATTTTCTTAATCCAGTCTATCATTGATGAGCATTTGAGTTGGTTCCAAGTCTTTGCTATTGTGAATAGTGCCACAATAAACATATGTGTGCATGTGTCTTTATTGTAGAATGATTTATAATCCTTCAGGTATATGCCCAGTAATGGGATGGCTGGGTCAAATGGTAATTCTAGTTCTAGATCCTTGAGGAATTGCAACACTGTCTTCCACAATGGTTGAACTAGTTTACAGTCCCACCAACAGTGTAAAAGCATTCCTATTTCTCCACATCCTCTCCAGCATCTGTTGCTTCCTGACTTTTTAATGATTGTCATTCTAACTGGTGTGAGATGTTATCTCATTGTGGTTTTGATTTGCATTTCTCTAATGACCAGTGATGAAAAGCATTTTTTCATACGTCTGTTGGTACATAAACGTCTTCTTTTGAGAAGTGTCTGTTCATATCCTTTGCCCATTTTTTGATGGGTTTTTTTTTCTTGTAAATTTGTCAAGATAACTTTGTTTTCATATCTATTCTTGGACTGTAATAATTTTCAATGAAGGGGGATAATCAACATTAGTAGTCCCAAAAGCAGGAATCAATGGTTTTGGAGAGCTTATATGATTTTGCTACTTTTGATAATTTAAGACCAAACTTTGGTGTGTTCTTTTAATGTGTGCTTTCAGGTGAATACTACATGGTTACCAAAATGTGATGTCAAAATTTTGACAAAGTTGATCAATAAACTAATAATGCACACGATGCTTATTGAATATAAACTACAAAATTATATGTTTTTTCTTGGTCTGGATGTGTCTGTCCAAGTGAACTTATTTAAAGAAAACACAAGGGCCAGGCGCGGTGGCTCACGCCTGTAATCCTAGCACTTTGGGAGGCCAAGGCGAGCGGATCATGGGATCAGGAGATCGAGACCATCCTGACTAACATGGTAAAACCCTGTCTCTACTAAAAATACAGAAAAATTAGCTAGGCATGGTGGCGGGCGCCTATAGTCCCAGCTACTCAAGAGGCTGAGGCAGAAGAATGGCATGAACCCAGGAGGCAGAGCTTGCAGTGAGCCGAGATTGTGCCACTGCACTCCAGCCTGGGCGACAGAGTGAGACTCCATCTGGGGAGGGGAGAGGGATAGCATTAGGAGATAAACCTAATGTAAATGATGAGTTAATGGGTGCAGCACACCAAAATGGCACATGTATACATATGTAACAAACCTGCACATTGTGCACATGTACCCTACAATTTAAATAATAAAAATAAATACATAAATATGCTTGATAATATATTTAAAAAAGAAAACACATGTAAAACTTACTGAAAAAATAAATTAGAAACTGATAAATTCTATTTTTATTGCTTCCAATATAGTAACTTCATTAATTACAAGCAAATTGTTAGAGATTTTTAGAGGAATAATTTTCATGGACAAAGTGTTCTTACATTTATTACACTAACCATAAGCATGTAGATATTTCAAAATACTTTGAAGGTATTTATTCTCTTGATGTATTAATTTCAAGTTCATTGCTATTATAAACCTATTCATTAACAAAAATGGAAAACATAAAAGCTGACTTCCACTCATAATATCACAAATGTCTAATGTGGGTACTGAATTAATCATGTTGCTACTTATTTCATAAAAGAGTAAAACACATTTTCAAAGGATAGATCTTGCTTTACATAAAGTGTTCTTGAACTGCATTAGAGACATTGAATAATTCTGTACAGAAGTCCAGATTCAACTTTCCTGAAAACGATTGGGGAAAGACTAGATAAATGATCATAGCTAATGCTTATTGTTTAGGTAAAAGTACCTAAGTAGAAAAGTGATCTTTAGGTCAGGCACAGTGGCTCACGCCTGTAAACTTAGCACTTTGGGAGGCTGAGGCAGGCAGATCACTTGAGGTCAGGAGTTCGAGACCAGCCTGGCCAACACGATGAAACTCTGTCTCCACTAAAAATACAAAAATTAGCCGAGTGTGGTGGTGTGCACCTGTAATCCAAGCTGGTCAGGAGGCTAAGGCAGGAGATTTGCTTGAACCTAGGAGGCGGAGGTTGCCTTGAGCTGAGATCCCACCACTACACACCAGCCTGGGCAACAGAACCAGACTCTGTCTCAAAAAAAAAAAAAAAAAAAAAAAAAGGAAAAGAAAGGATCTTTAAATACCTGAAAGAGAGATGTAAACATTTAAAAAGGGAATAATTTAAGTGTAAAAATAATTCTAGCCAATGACTTTATAAGGACTAGCTTTTTGGATTGTGACAGTTCTTAGTTATGGAAGCTAAGACATCCTTACCCCGGTTAGGTAACTCACACAGGTCACAAAGGCTGTTAGTTTTGGAGCAGACTCCTATCCTGCATACTTTGTTTTCAAGTTCTTAACTGTCTCTATCCCTTTATTTGATTAGCTGATCCAGTACAGAGTAATAGTCAAACATTTAAGGAAGTTGGTATTTAGATTTGCAAGTAGAAAGAAGGGGACAAATATTTTAAACTCCTTCAATGTTCCTGACACAATATTAAGAACTTAGGAAGTTTTCTCACTATTTATCTTTATACTTATATTTGGTAAAGCCTTTATAAGACTATAAGATCTGAGATTTGTTTGGAATCAAGCAACTGAACAATGAAAAATAAATACAAGTAATTAAAGATTTGGGAAGTAACTCTACTAATAGAAGAAAACATAATGTATTTGTTGTGTAGAAAAGGGTATGTTAACGAGAAACTTACTAATAAGAGTTTCTAGATATCTAAAAGGCATTTGTGACCAGAGTTTTCTTGTTTTCCCAAGCCAATATAAATAGAAACGAAAGTAAATTATATGGCGCAGCATACAGTATTCATGAGTAACATGTAGCTAAGAATTAGCATGGTGCTGATAGAATATTGAGTAACCACTGCATATCAGTAATAAAGGCAGAGACAGAGATAGAGGTATCAAGCTACATTAGGAAAGATGTAATATCAATTCTCATCCCTTTGCTCTCCAGTGTTTTTCTTAGGGAAATAAACATAAATACACAAATATTTATGTATATGAAGTTCATCCTGCTTTCCAATCTGTAAGTTATGTGAAATTGTCTCTATTTTTAAAGAAGTATAAGAAACTCATAGAGTTTAAGAAGTCTTCCCAATTTCATAAAGAAATTAAGTGGAAGTCAAGGGAGGCAGTTTATGGAGAAAAAATTAAAGCACAAAGCTTGGAGGTAGAAGATCTGAGTTCCAGTGTGGACTTGGGCACTTTCTGTCATTTGACTGTGAAAAAATTACTTCTCAATACTTTATTTGTAAAATAAAACTTAAGAATACACACAAAATTGTTGGAAAGATTAAATAGGCATCGTGTCAGTAGAAACACTTTGAATATGAATATAAATACTTTTTAAAGAATTTATGGAACAACAGACTTCCTTCTTGGCCTACGGTTGAAGGTTAAATTCAAGAAAACTAAATGCTCATGTTTTCAGTCAATAAGACTTTGATCTAAACTTTTAAAACTGCTTCTGAGCAAATTTTTTCATTTGACTACTTCTCATCTTCAAACTCATGCATAGTATAAGTCATTCTTGCCATCTAACATGTGTCCAATACGGTTCATGATTTGCATTAACTTTGAGAGATTGTAGTTATCTAACAGGGAAAGAAATAGTAGTTAGAACATTGGGCATCTTTGAGTGATCACCTACCCAATATTTTCAGAAAGTACTACAAGATGGCCCTTGTGACATACAGGGATGGAGAATTACAGTGAACAATGAACACTACTTACAATTTCAGAGAAGAACAGGACGGATCTTAGGGCCAACAAGTTTAAAATGTCTTTTACCTCTTATTATATGTTACTCATTTTATCACATCCAACTGGAATTATTCTTGCACTTATTATTGAAAGCTTCTAGAAATTTGGAAGAAGCACGTAGACCCAATAATTGATCTGATCATTAGTCACCAAAAAAAAAAAAAAAAATGCTTAAGTCATAAATAGCAGCAGAATCCATTGATCGTAAATAAAGTAGAAGGGAGACATTACTGAGCAATTTCCACCAAGCAAGATAATTAAAGTCAGAGATGCCGTTTCCTGCTTCCCTGGTATAAACAATGAAGCTGCTCTACTGGCCTCTCCACAGCCTGGATGTCCCAAGGCCACCTCCCTCTTCTTTCCTTCCACATTCTCTAAAGAGGATTCTGGGTCATAAGGGAAGGAAAATTGGTGTAGCTTCTTTCTTGAAACGACTTCAGCTTTCTCTGTGTTTGTATTTGTGACATCTTATTATAAGACGAGCTAACATCTATTATTAATTGATGCACTAATTAAAGCCATACTTGCAGTTTCCATTAGCTTATTCCCTAAATTCTCCAGAGTTGGCTTTCTGGTTTTAATCAAAACCAAATGGTAGTCCAAATTCCCAGCCTGGAGCAGCTAGAAGGAAGTCATTCAGGGGAGGCACAAGAAAGCAGAAAAGATAAACAGATGATAGTTCACAAAATTTGTGACGGATGAAGGATGCAGATACTATGAGCGGCTTTAGAGATGTGATTCAGGAATGCTGCCATGCTAGATGGAAGCAGTTGTAAGTGTTTAATGTCAGCAAGACTCTAATACGATCAAGATGGAGCCTGTCTTTTGCTCCAGCACTGGATTTTTGTAACTGGAGGATTCTGACTAGAGGTAATGTGCTGCTGCATTTGCCATAACACAAACTATTTTAATTCTGTGAAGGATTCTTGTGATCAGAGAGATCTGGAAGAAATCGTTCTATTAACTGGATGCTTGGGATTTTACTTACAGATGGTCTCAGGGACAAATGAAAAGCTGCAGCATTTCCAATTTTAAGTCACGTTCCAAAAAGGTTTTACCATTTAGAAGAATTATGGTATTAAGGCTAAATTCATCTTGCTCTCTTAAAAGATCTTTTGAAATGAGAGCAAGCAAAGGCATTTTGATTAAGCTGTGCATATACATTTAACATAGTGGAAAGGTTGTGGATGGAGAGAGAACTATGTTTTCTTTTTTTCTTTCTTTCTCATAAGCAGTGTGGGATAGAAAAAGCTCTAGGACTTTATGACTCTCCAGCTAATCACCTCAAGAGCTCTGACAAAACTCACTTGAGTTCTGTGTAAAATCAGAACTCCTAAAACGCCCAGGCGGCTGGGCTCTCCCCTCCTCCCCTCTCTTCGTACATGCACACTCCTCAGAGGCAGGAAATACTTTCCAGGCAATCTGGGCCTGGTTGTGGAGGCCCCTTTTGCAAAACCTCAGTCTGAATTTAGTAGACAGAAGTCACTGGGAATGCCTTGACAGAATCCTGCCTTAGCTAAGGCTCCCTCCAGCTGCAGAGTGTGTTTTCGTTAGAATCACACACTGCGTGAAACTGCTCAGAATAGAGCCATGATCTCAACCACGAAATGGGAACTTAGATTTTGGAGAAACCAACGGGGACGGACTTCTTTCCTAGCCTGAGTGTTGAGCAGTGTCATGCCTTGGCGTTTCAGCTCCTCGTTGTCTAGGTAAGACGCTATGGACTATCTTTATGCTTTGAGGCGGTCTTTGAAGAGAGAGAAAGATTGAGATAAATGTTAGCATCTTGCCCTGAGTTGGTGACTTCCTAGGTTTTAGAGCAAAGCCATAAAATCAGAAGTGGAAAATGTTTGATAAGTAGAAAATTGTGAGTCAATTCGTTTTAGCAAACTGTCAGTTCTAAAATAGACTCCATATAGATTTAACTGTTTTCCTCCATAAAGTAAGATTTTATTTTTATCCCTTTTCATGTTTAACTTATTTATTAATTGAGCTGTCAGATCAGTTTTCCTATTTCTTGGCACAACGTGAAACAAATACATTTTCTCACACATCAGTGTGAGGTGTAAATGAATTCCTACCCTACCTTCCTGTGCCAAGAGGGAGAGTAGAAAGCACCCGAGTGACTTTTGCTTAATAATCAGTCTCCAAAGAGTATTTTGTGTCTCATTTAAAACTACGAAGATTGAATTTATTATTATTTTACCCAAGCCAGTTTCAACCATATGTCAAGCTTCTCCTGTACAGCTTAAAAGGTTCATTTTTTTAAAAAAGTAAACACGTGAAATTTCAGGAATTATTTCTCTCCTAAGTAGTATTTAATCTGAGTTTTGGAAATTTAAGTGTCGGAATCGAATTTAGTTTACATTAATTTTCTTGGATTCACTGCTTAGGTCACATTTTGTGTAATATTTTGAATAACTGAAGTCAATCTCAATGACACTGACACTCATTATAACTCTTTTAAGGCAGTCAGAAATCACTCCAGTCATATGGAAACTGTTTGTGTCCTTACTTTATGTAATCGTAAAATTACATTTCCACCTGACTGTAGTCTCTTTAAGGTAATCTTAAATGTTTAAATGTACAATATATTAGGAAAGAACTTTAGTAATGACTGAAAAAGTATGGACTTATAATGCATAAGATACTGTTGTATTTCTGAATATTTATAATAAAAATCATCATTTTCCAGAAATAAAATGGTACATAAAGGGAAGAAATATTCATGTACATTTTCAAATCTATTAGATGAACACAAAATATACTAAGTGAAAGATGGAGAGCTATTTTGACAGTTGAATCATAAGAAATCAAGTAAGTGTTTTCTTTATAAGTTTTTATTTAGTACAAGGTGACCATCTGCTATATTAGCTATTCTCAAATTTTATACTAGAATAACTTATATTGATACATTTTAACTATTCAGTGACAATTTGTGTTAAAACTCCTTAAATATGAGAAAAAGAATCCACTTTTTATATATGTGAAAGATAAAATACTGACTTACCTAAATTATGATTTAATTAAAATCTCCAAATGGAATTTCAGGGAAGGAAAGAACGTAAGAGATCGTCTCCTCTAACACTGTCTTGAGCTTGCCTACAAGAAGCTGAGAAATGGGATTTAAAAGTGACCTGTCCAAGGTCACACCTCTAGCTAGCAGAAGAGATGACAGCAGAGCCACAGTGCCCTGATTCATAATTCATGTATCTTTTTATCCCATCATCCTGCCTTCCAATAATAATTATGCATAATGAAGTATGAACATGTCCAGTAGAAGGGTGCTTTACAGACAGAAAATTGGAGATCCTCTTATTTAAAAAAAAAAAAAAAAAAAAGAGTAAAGCTGTCACAGTGTTACTTATATGGGAAAAAAATCATAACTTTAAAAAAAAATCAAATTAGTATGCCTACAACAAACACTTTACAGTCGTAACTTGCTTTATGACTATTTTATTATATTTGATATTTATGTCAAAATCAATCCATATTTTAATAATTATATTAATCTGGTGTTTCTTTAAAAATAGGGCTAGAAAATAACTTTTCTAATTTATATCCTTGTACTCAAATGATCATAATAAAACTATCCCAACCAATGACTTTCAGAGGCAATTTTACAGTAACCCCCCCCCAGACATCCTTTCTTCTATCTAGCCTAAATCATTGTTGCTGTAGCTTATTTCCAATTCTATGTTCTATTTCGCTACATATATAAAAAGCCTAAGTTGATATATAAAAAAGTTTACATTTCTCCAGCATGTTTTCAATCCCTTAATTGATTTGTATATCTACTCTAAGCCTTCTACAAAGTCATTCAGTTGTAGAATGCAGAATTTTTATAGTATATAAATAAATGTCTGAGCAATGTGGTATAAAATGGGAGCGTTGGCTATTTCACCTGCATCATACTTCATAAATGACAATATTTGTTGCTGTGTGTGCTGAAGCAGTATACCTTCTGAGACAAGACCTTTTCTCATAAACATAACACATTCCATTTCTAGTAGCTGCCATTTCTTTAGAGAGAATGTGTCATGATGCTCTTTTTTTCCATTTTCATGACCAGATTGAGTTTCCTGATGTTATTTCTACTTAAAAGATATACTATTCAACACTTCCTTTCAATGTCACCACACTCTACATTATTGGAATGGGAAATAAGTGGAATGAAGTGGTGGCTCTTATAGCTGACTGCATGATTCCTAGAAGGCCTAGTGAAAAAGAGCACATCACTTCATTTTCTTCATAAGGGCATTATAATTTTAAAAAGAGAATTTTTCTGTCTCCGTCTATACCTACCCATACTGTATAACTCACTACAAATACTTATGGGATGGTTTAATCTTATTCATAGAGGTTTAGGTCTTACCGGCTTAAAATAGGTCAAAAATGGATCATTTGAAATTCATCTTCTGTTTGTATTTTATTGGTTTCCTCTTGAAAAATGAGTGATGTCAGTGTTATATGAGAATCACTCTTTAAAAACTATTACAGTATGGCAAAGTTCCAAATGACCAAGATCTAGATCAAGGATGTTATTATCAAAACAGAGACATGTCAAGAATTACACATGAGAATTGGAAGAGGACAAGGGAACACCGAAAACTTTCAGATTTGAGGGAAGTAGTGTGAATATTGGGCCTGCCTTCCCCACACGAAAGATAAGCGCCTTGCATAAACAACATAGACCAAACAGAGTTACAGAGAAGAATGACTCTTGATTGACTTTGGTATGATAGAGAAATACAGTGTTTACTTCTATGGTTCTGTTTTGGCTTTAAACTGATAGTTTATAGAGTTTTGAGAAATAAATGGGCAATTTTTAAGAAAGTTAAACAGAATAATAATGAATAAACTAGAGACCCCGTTTAAAAAGATTGTTAGTTTTGATTCAGTGGATTACAGAGTATGTAAATGAACTTTAAAAGATTAAACAGTGACTTCAATGCCAAAAAAATCTGAAAGATAATATAAACAGCATGCTTATGAACTTGCTCATTAATTGAGATAAATGGATGGAAAAGACAATTGTATGTGTGAAAAGGTTGTTTCTGTATTAGCTTGAAATAACAAAGTGTTTTAGCAATGCAATTCAAATAATTCAGAGAAAAAATCAGCCCTGTTAATGGAAATGAGATAGAAAGGAAGTAGGAAGATCAAACAGCGAGTTTAGATACTCAATTAGTGTTTCTTTTATTCCCAGCAATTAGCAAAATAATTAGCATGTCAGGAATTATCAACGCTTATTTGTCAACAAATGTTTGTGAAATGAATGGTAGGAAAAGCGAAGGAAAAAAAAAAAGGAAAACCAGGGTTGAGGAATGGTAATGTGTGGGAGTTGGACTTCTTTCTTATTTTCCAGACATCCTGTAATAATAGAATAATAATTTTTAAAGGGGAAGGAAAGCAAGAGGTTGGAAAGAGTCATCAGAGCCTGAGGCCAGAGGTTAACAACACTCTCATTAGATGACATTTCAAGTTCATTAAGCACCAGAAGGAAGCATAGGCATCCAGAAATGGTTTGAAATTAAAAGTTACATGAGGCCAGTGAGAACAGAGCACTAGCGAATTTTCCACAATTTAAATGGGGTGGTGTACTGAAAAAAATAATGGGCAAAGTCAGAAAACTGGCTCTGATTTCCTCTTTACCACTTGAAGCTCTGTGATTTGATGCTTGCCCCATAACTACTTTGAGTGTCTGCTTTTTATTAGTAAAGTATGGGATTTCCAGTTCATGTTGAGCATCAGATGAGATTTGGTATGTGCAAATTGTTTTGCATACAGTATAATCAGCAAGTCCTTGTTTAAAAAGGCATAGGTCAATTCATCAAGAAAGAATATGGGAGGCCGAGGTGGTCGGCTCACTGGAGGTCAAGAATTCGAGACCAGCCTGACCAACATGGTGAAACCCTGTCTCTACTGAAAATACAAAAACTTTAGCCAGGTGTGATAGCAGGCACCTGTAATCCCAGCTACTCGGGAGGCTGAGGCAGGAGATCACTTGAGTCTGGGAGGCGGAGGTTGCAGTGAGCCAAGACTGCGCCATTGCACTCCAGACTGGGCAACAAGAGCAAAACTTCATCTCAGAAAAAAAAAAAAAAAAAAAAAAGAATAAAGAATAGTTGTGTTTCACTCACATTTTGTTCTAATCGCTCATCTCTACTGAAATATCACGGACATAGAAGAAAGAGATAGTTTCAGCTCATACTCAGCCCTGGATTCTGCAGCTAAGATCAGTCGAAAGCTAAAGGAGTCATCATCATTATCACCATCACCACCATCATGACCAAGTGACTTTACATCTAGTGAGTGCTTGAAATGTGCCATGGACTAAGTGTTCTACATATATTATAATCTCATTATTATTAACTCATTATCATTTTCCCCTCAACAGTTTTTTCATTCCCATCATAGAACTGAGAAAACTGAGGTATGTAGAATTTAGGTAACTAACCCTAATCACCAGGGAAAAAAAAAAAAGTTATTTCACAGATATCCTTACAAAAATGGGAGAGAATTCCTGCCCACCAGTATGAATTTGACACTGAGCTAGTTACTTAGTCCTGCCAAAGTTCTTCCCTATCAAATTAGAGCAATAATGGTATCTGTTTCATACAATATTTGTATTACTACTAAAGGAGATAGCTTCTAAGTAACACACCAAATACAGTACTTAGTCCATAATAAGTGCTTAATTGAAGGGTTTTTTTTTTACTATTATAATTGTCATTGTAAGTTTCTAATGCACTTAATATTTCTTAGGTATTAAGAAAAACACTTGTTGATAAAAATAAGCTCAAACATTTACAGTTAGATGACAAAATTAAGATGAGATGATAGAAATGTATGGAAGACGGCCGGGCGCGGTGGCTCAATCCTGTAATCCCAGCACTTTGGGAGGCCGAGACGGGCGGATCAGGAGGTCAGGAGATCGAGACCATCCTGGCTAACACGGTGAAACCCCGTCTGTACTAAAAAATACAAAAAACTAGCCGGGCAAGGTGGCGGGCGCCTGTAGTCCCAGCTACTTGGGAGGCTGAGGCAGGAGAATGGCGGGAACCCGGGAGGCGGAGCTTGCAGTGAGCTGAGATCCGGAAACTGCACTCCAGCCTGGGCGACGGAGCGAGACTCCGTCTCAAAAAAAAAAAAAAAAGAAATGTATGGAAGACAAAAGTTGATAGCAGAGGCCCAAATAGGATACCAAGCTCACAGAAGTAATTAAGTCCCTAATGACATCTTGTTCCTAATTTCAGTGAAAATTGTGCTTATGGAATGACTAAAAATGTAATTCCCTACTGTCAACTTGCTATCTGAGCACCTGTGTTGATGTAGCTATAATCTGTTATTTATACTTAGTGATTACTGTGTCTACTGTTGGAGTGTTCTTAGAAATGATAGCAAAGCTAAAAATAAAGTGACCACTTAAACAAAACCACATCTCACCATGATGATGATAAAACATTATAATCTGTGTTCCTTGTTGAATAAAAATATCTTTTTATAATAAGGCAAACCACATTTCAATCATACTGCTTTGCCATCAATAATAAAAAGGTCAGCCACACATTTAACACCAAATTTAACCCTAAGCTACTTCCTGTTACATGAAAAATTTCAAGTGAAACAAGCTCAGAGGAAAGGCAATACTTTTCTTTATTGTAAGAGATTCTACAGAAAAGAAATATTGTGCCCAAAAAGATAATTATTCATTAATGAATTTATTTGCAGAATTAATCTAAGGTACAATGTATTTGTAAATGCCCAAATTATTCTATATAGAATCAAACACTACTATTAAGAAGATTGCATACTTAAAAAAAAATAAAACGTGGAGATCCAAATAAAACATAGATACTTAGAAATTACTACATCCATAGAGCAATATTGTCCCTCATGGCTGTGTTAATTCTGGTATCTCCTAGAAACCAATGTCCCCAGAAAGATCTCAGTGATATCAGGAAAATATCATAAAATATTCCCAGTTTCCTCAAATTACATGTGTGTTGCTTAAGAAAATGTTAAAAGAATCTCCAAATCTGGCTGACTTGAGCCATAAAGTGGGTGGTAAGTCAAACGCTGCCAGTATCTGGTCTCCTCTGCAAGAAAATTAGACACTACTGGAAGTGACATTAAATAGCAGCAACCTGGATATAAAAATAGAGCACCACTGAAATAATAGCTTGCAATTTTGCAACACCCTGCTCTTTTCTCAGGAGCTGACTTCTAGTGGATTGAAAGAGTTAACTTTCAAATTTGACTGAATCACTGAGGGCTAAGAATGAGAAAAAAAGTATTTTAAGTTCAGTAAAAACTCAGATATACCTAAAACTTGGTCAACAATAAAATAATATTTTTCAGTTGGGTACCTATTTCTTCATTTATCTTCTAAAGACCAAAATTGATGGAACGTTGGATGTGTCTTTTGGAAAAAGTGATATACTCCTTATTCCCCTTACTTGGCTCATTATAGATGACTTATTCTTTAATTTAGTAAAGTTTTTGATGCTTTCCAAACATCAAAAGACATGGAAGCTATTTCATATATAATATTTTAATCTTCATAAAGCAATTTGCCAATAAAAATTTTAACAGGGATTCATGTTTTCCACTAACATGTAATGAGGTATAACAAGTAAATTCCAGCATTAAACAAAGTATGTAAAAGTAGATGAATAATGATTTTGTGTGGGATTCAAACACATATTGCTACTAAAGAAAGATAATCTGCATGAAATCGTATGGAGGTAAATTCTTCATTATGTTTTTAAAGGTTTATCCACCCACAGTCTAATTCTAGTCTTGTCTAATTTAGATTAGGTAACATGAATATTTTAAAGGAAAAACACTCCTTGTTTTTTATTGAAAGTTGACTGTCTGGACTAGACTCATAGAAATGCTTTTTAAAAATGTGATCTTAAGGTTTTTGCTATTTGTTTGTGACTTTACGTAAAGGAATTAAGAAACATAATATCTTCCCTGGGCTTTCTTGCTGCTCCTAAGCATGTGTCAGTTCAGTTTGGCAATAAAGAGCATCCTTCTTCATCGATCATTGAGCTGTGTGCCAGTGGGAAGGCGCCCAAATGTATACAATGTAGTTTGCTTGGTAATTTGTTTTTTGACATTATCATTAAGAAAATGGGTTTCATTTTGGCTTCCACAAATGCTCTTTGTAATGAAGATTTACTTTGAGTTGAAGAACTACATTAAGTTGTGGTCCTGTGATCATGTCTGTTCACAGGTTGTTGATTGTCTTTTCTAGTTGCCTAATTCAATTCAGTAAGTGTTTTGGGGGCACATATGATGTACAAGTGTGACTCCCCAAGAGTAGGCTAAGATACAGTAAGATTTCATATCATTAGAGGATGTTCAGGTTTCCAGTGTATGCATCTTACCAAGGTGACCCTCACCACATAGCAACAAAATACGCCAAATGTAGAGGTGTCTTCTTGGTTCATATGCCAAGAGAGCATTTTAGAAAGTATAAGTTATGTTTAATTAACATGAGATTATTTTCCTTATATCTTCTCTTTCTTTCCACAGTAACTAAGCACATGCTATGTGATAACTGTTTTTATATGTGTGTGTATATTTATATACATACATATGCACACATATATATTTGTGTGTATATGTCTGTATGTATATATGTGTATATATATATACATATGTGTGTATGTGTCTGTGTGTGTCCGTATGTGTATGTGTATAAAGCAGTAGGTGGCCGAGAACGTGACCTAGAAATTTAACAGGCAATGGCTAATCAGAATCAAAAACTCTAAGGGAATCCAGAAGTAATTCTAGCTATCTAAGGAAAAAGTAAAAAAGAAAAGTAAAGTGGCTGTACCGTTATGTCTTTATTTTCCCTTCCATTAAATATTCAGAATATTTAATAGAATATCCTAGAGTCAATCATGCCTTCACTTATTTATATTGATATATATATGTATACACACACACACACTCACAACCCAGAAGTCAATAGCGTGTTCATTTATATCTGTGTATGTGTGTTTACATATACATATTTATGTGTGCATGTATCTGTATACATATGTGTATGTGTGTATATATATTTATATATAATTTATTTATCTATAAATATATAAATAAATTATATATAAATATATACACACACACATTTATATATATCACACGTATTCTCAAAGGACAAACCAAGATACCTGCATTTGATGGGATGAATACAAAAGTTGCTATCTTTCCAAGTACTGTGAGTGAGGTATTCAGGAAAAGTGGGAATTTGAGTGAGAATTCCCATTCATGTGCATTTGCTAATGTAATGCTATTTATATGCTATTTTATGTATCTTAAACTTCTATTCAAATAACATTTTAGGAAAACTATGGCTTAGACAATTCCTAAGAATACCTGTTCCAAATTTCAGGAATTCCCCAGGAGAGTAGGGGAAGGAAAGGACACTCTGAAGGAACTGACCTAAGAATCTCATAGAAATTGCACTGATATTGGTGACATAAATATTCAAACTGGCACTTTTTCTTTGCTACATACATGAGACTGGTGTTTGTGTAATTGCGAGGGGATGGTGTGGGGAGTGGGAAGGGGCAAAAGGAATGGTTTGGTACCGCCGGACATATTGTAGAAGAACTGCAGTCATGTTTATGCATCAACTCAATCTTTAATTACTGCTGTAGAACATTTAAAAATTTAAAATATTTTTAGCATGAATTCTGAAATCCAGAGATAAAACTTTCTTAGCAAATGGCACACAAAATCATAATACTTTAAATTATTTTTAGCTATGTCTTCTGATATTTAACTCTGCATTTCTAAACAATATGATTGTACTATGATTTTTTTTTCTATTTTAGACATTATCTCTTAACTTCCTGCTATAGAAAGTGACTATCTCCCTTAAATTATTTTCCCTGCTGTCCCTAACCTCACTCCTTACAGAATCCTATGCACTGAAAATCATTGCTTCAAATGTTTTGGTTAATTTAATGTTTACTATTTGCATTATTTTGACTACATGAAAAAAAATAGCCACAACTTATGGAGTGTGCTATACTTATATTTTCCTTCTTGTAAAACCATTTTTCCCGGGGTTGATCATTGATATCCCTAATGTTCTCAATAACTATTAATAATTCTTCCATCCAAATTGCTTGACATTATAATAAAATTCCTCTCAATATGTCATATATAATTGATTATTTCCCTTTTTTAAGAGACATCTCCCAGAGAGAACTTCAGGATTTATGTGAAATGATTTACCCATGGACTTGGTACACAACTTTTATCCTGAAAATTCTGTTCCATCCTCACTTGTGCTGAATTCTTGGCTTCCTTTTGCCATGTCTTTCCTGCTGTGTTTATTTTTTAATTTGGGGGTAGCTATCTCTTCAGTAGCTTTTGAGAAGAGGTTAAAAATAAAACTAAGACTTATCACATAATTTTAAGGCCGACATAATTTCCCATCCACATTTTGAAGTCATATTTGCCTGTCATCTTCTCTGCACTGTTACTTTTGAGAAATCTGATACCATTGATTCCCAACTCCTAATGCATAATCTCTTTTTCTCTTTCTCTGATTACATTTAGAACCATTTGCTTGTCTCCTAAATCTGAAAATTCACAACGATATTTCTTACGTGGTCAATTTTTCTTTCTGGTACCATTGCATCCTCATGAGTTACCTTCAATCTGAAGACTTGAATCGTTTGTTCTGGGACACATGCTAAAACTGTTTTCTTTGAAAAATTTCTTCTCTTAATGTTCTCTGAGGGCTGGGCATGGTGACTCATGCCTGTAATCCCAGCACTTTGGGAGGCCGAGGCAGGCGGATCACCTGAGGTCAGGAGTTTGAGACCAGCCTGACCAACATGGAGAAAGTAAAAATAAAAAAATTAGCCTGGTGTGGTGGCACATGCCTGGAATCCCAGCTACTCAGGAGGCTGAGGCAGGAGAATCGCTTGAACCCAGGACATGGAGGTTGCAGTGAGCCCAGATCGCGCCATTGCACTCCAGCCTGGGCAACAAGAGTGAAACCCCATCTAAAAAACAAAACAACAAAAAAAAAAACACAAAAAAAAACAACAAAAAACCTGTTCTCTGAAATGCTTCTGATACATGTTCCCCTCCAAGGTACCAGTGAGTTTTCAAGTTGCAAGCAAATCCCTGGAGTTTATTGTTTCCTCTGCTATCTTTTCCAAAAAGGTAATTCTAGAATAGTAGAAATCTGAAGCCAGAAAGAAAGGAAGTTTTCTTCCATCCAGTAGGAAACTGTACCTCAAATACCATTTGACTTGAACGTTTTGGAGGCAGAAAATTTACCACAGAGGATCTCATTCAGACATGTTCGCCTCCGTGAAGCCCTAGCTGACATATCCACCATCCCCTGAGCCACCAAGAAAGGAAGGGAGGGAGGAAGGGAGGGAGGGAGGGAGGGAGGGGAAAAAAAGGAAAGGAGGGGAAGGGAGAGAAGGAGGATGGAAGGAAAGGAAAGAATAATGAGAAGGGAAGGGAGGGAAAGGAAATTAATGAGCCTCTACTTGGTATTCATACCCCTACCAATGATATTGTGGCCATGATAGAACTTTAACTTTAGAACTATTATCTTTGTCTACAGGAGTTTCTCCCACAAAATTGTAAGCTTTAGTAGCAGAGGTAGAATATATAATTTAGGTTTATATTCCTAATGTTTAGCCAAGTTTCTGCCACTCACTGGGTACTGAATAAATGCTTGATGAATAGTGACTATGATCTAACTACTGTTAGTTCTGCAGACTGCACACTTGATATCAGCCAGTGGTACTTCATCTGCACCTTGCTCTCTCAGGCTATAGAATCAGCAGTAGTAATTATTATCAAGTTCTTCTTTTCTTTTTTTTTTAATTTATTTATTATTATTATACTTTAAGTTGTAGGGTACATGTGCATTAACGTGCAGGTTTGTTACATATGTATACTTGTGCCATGTTGGTGTGCTGCACCCATCAACTCGTCATTTACATCAGGTATAACTCCCAATGCAATCCCTCCCCCTCCCCATGATAGGCCCCAGTGTGTGATGTTCCCCTTCCTGAGTCCAAGTGATCTCATTGTTCAGTTCCCACCTATGAGTGAGAACATGCGGTGTTTGGTTTTCTGTTCTTGTGATAGTTTGCTAAGAATGATGGTTTCCAGCTGCATCCATGTCCCTACAAAGGACACAAACTCATCCTTTTTTATCGCTGCATAGTATTCCATGGTGTATATGTGCCACATTTTCTTAATCCAATCTGTCACTGATGGACATTTGGGTTGATTCCAAGTCTTTGCTATTGTGAATAGTGCTGCAATAAACATACGTGTGCATGTGTCTTTATAGCAGCATAATTTATAATCCTTTGGGTATATACCCAGTAATGGGATGGCTGGGTCATATGGTACATCTAGTTCTAGATCCTTGAGGAATTGCCATACTGTTTTCCATAATGGTTGAAGTAGTTTACAATCCCACCAACAGTGTAAAAGTGTTCCTATTTCTCCACATCCTCTCCAGCACCTGTTGTTTCCTGACTTTTTAATGATCGCCATTCTAACTGGTGTGAGATGGTATCTCATTGTGGTTTTGATTTGCATTTCTCTGATGGCCAGTGATGATGAGCATTTTTTCATGTGTCTGTTGGCTGTATGAATGTCTTCTTTTGAGAAATGTCTGTTCATATCCTTTGCCCACTTTTTGATGGGGTTGTTTGTTTTTTTCTTGTAAATTTGTTTGAGTTCTTTGTAGGATCTGGATATTAGCCCTTTGTCAGATGAGTAGATTGCAAAAATTTTCTCCCATTCTGTAGGTTGCCTGTTCACTCTGATGGTAGTCTCTTTTGCTGTGCAGAAGCTCTTTAGTTTAATGAGATCCCATTTGTCAATTTTGGCTTTTGCTGCCGTTGCTTTTGGTGTTTTAGACATGAAGTCTTTGCCCATGCCTATGTCCTGAATGGTACTACCTAGGTTTTCCTCTAGGATTTTTATGGTATTAGGTCTAACATTTAAGTCTCTAATCCATCTTGAATTAATTTTCGTATAAGGAGTAAGGAAAGGATCCAGTTTCAGCTTTCTACTTATGGCTAGCCAATTTTCCCAGCACCATTTATTAAATAGGGAATCCTTTCCCCATTTCTTGTTTCTCTCAGGTTTGTCAAAGATCAGATGGCTGTAGATGTGTGGGATTATTTCTGAGGACTCTGTTCTGTTCCATTGGTCTATATCTCTGTTTTGGTACCAGTACCATGCTGTTTTGGTTACTGTAGCCTTGTAGTATAGTTTGAAGTCAGGTAGCGTGATGCCTCCAGCTTTGTTCTTTTGACTTAGGATTGTCTTGGAGATGCGGGCTCTTTTTTGGTTCCAAATGAACTTTAAAGCAGTTTTTTCCAATTCTGTGAAGAAACTCATTGGTAGCTTGATGGGGATGGCATTGAATCTATAAATTACCTTGGGCAGTATGGCCATTTTCACGATATTGATTCTTCCTATCCATGAGCATGGTATGTTCATCCATTTGTTTGTGTCCTCTTTGATTTCACTGAGCAGTGGTTTGTAGTTCTCCTTGAAGAGGTCCTTTACATCCCTTGTAAGTTGGATTCCTAGGTATTTGATTCTCTTTGAAGCAATTGTGAATGGAAGTTCATTCCTGATTTGGCTCTCTGTTTGTCTGTTACTGGTGTATAAGAATGCTTGTGATTTTTGCACATTAATTTTGTATCCTGAGACTTTGCTGAAGTTGCTTATCAGCTTAAGGAGATTTTGGGCTGAGATGATGGGGTTTTCTAAATATACAATTATGTCATCTGCAAACAGGGACAATTTGACTTCTTTTCTAAGAACAATTGGCAGGGCAAATTATAAGCTGGTCTTCTATTTCAGAGACAAGTTCAAGATAGAGCATGATCGTTTGATATCAAATATAGATCAGTGATTCTCAAACTAGAATGTCTCCAATTGTTAAATAGGGTAACATTTAATTTGCTTAATTGATGATGATGATGATGATGATGATGATTATTATTATTATTATTTTGCTCTATCACCCAGGCAAGAGTGCAGTGGTGTAATCATGGCTTACTGCAGCCTTGACCTCCTGTGCTCAAGCAATCCTCCCACCTCAGCCTCCCAAGTTGCTGGGTCTAAAGGTGCATGCTACCAATCCCAGCTAATGTTTGTATGTTTTGTAGAAACATCATCTCCCTGTATTACCCAGGCTGGTCTGAAACTCCTGGCTCAAGTGATCTGCACACCTCAGCCTCCCAAAGTGCTGGGATTATAGGTGTGAGCCATCGTGCCCAGTAATTTTGTTTAATTTTAATGTGCATATTGTATGCCATAAAATTCTTATGTTAAGCCTTGGTGTTACAAAATTAATGCAAACAATGAATTCAAAATCATACACTAATATCTCAAATTTGGAAATTTCACAAGTATTTTCCAGAATCACTGCATCATTAGAAGTACATACAGTCTCTTGTAATGTTAATGTCATGGTGCTTGAACACATGAATTTAAGAAGTGAAAAATCCCCATGGAAATTCACTTCATAAAACCAACATCCTGAAATGACCTACAGTTTTCCAGATCCTCTATCCAAATCCTCAGCAACTGAGCTCATTCTGAATGAAACTGCATGAATAGGATTACAAAAGAAATGTAATAGAAATCTGAAAAATAAGTAGTCAGTTTTTTGAAATGTAATTTTAAATAAGGCAGCCCAGTGAGGAGGCTCATAGGGGAAGTCAGTCTTTTACGAAGACTTCTCTCTCTTATGGGATAGGTTATAATCAATTCAGATGATTTAGGAAATAAGACCTATAAACTCAGATATGATTGACAATAATCTAATGCTCCTATTTATTAATAATCTGTTTTGTCTTTAAATCATAGAGGCAGATTTAACTATAGATCTTACAAACCAAGATTTAAATAGAAACTGTAGATAGGAGAGCTTGCAGACATTCATTTTAAAAAAAAAACTATCAGACCACATGATATGGAATGAATGAGGATGCCAAATGTAATAATGATGGTTATGATAATTGAGAAATTGTATATCTTAAAAATAGAAGTGTACACTTACAGAAATGATTTGGAAATGTTCAAAGCACCTAGATTAGAAATGAAGACAAGAAGAGTTAATGCTTTATTGGATTTATCTTATTTATAATTTCTCTTTGCAGTTAGATTGTCTCAGAACTTGTTGAACTATCTTCCTTTGATTTGATAGAAATACTTACTTGTCAAGGTTGAGTGACAGAAATTAATGAATATTATTGTCAAGTCTTAAAGGCAAAATTTTTGTGTAATTCTCTTTCCTAAAAAGTTAATAAAACTATCTTTCTGCTTAGTAAAAGAAATGAAACAAGAATTCAGGCTCAACTTAAAATAAAAATGTGGTTTAGGAGTGACATCGTAATACCACTTGGCATTTCTTAAGTGAGCCTGCTCTTTCTACACTGGATAAAAATAAAGAGAGAAAAGCATCTAAAACCCTATGACATCCCAAATGTGCCCATGAAAGCAGAAATTTTCTGGCTTGCATCTATGCGTTCTTTCCACTTTCCGTAGCCTCCCACGTTATAATGACTTATGCATGGAATTCAGAGACTTTATATTTTCTTTTGAGTGCAGAGTGAACGTCAACATGGAAAATGTGAAGGCTGACCACTTTTCAAGATGGCCACAGACCTTTGAGGGAACCAAATAGTATCCAAAAAGATACTTGGTCAGTCTGGGATACTAAAATTCTAGCACATGTCAATTTCACCAGTTTTTACAGGGTGGAAATATTTACCTCTCAGGCATATGTTTAGTCAGAATAGCTCGAAATTTTTGTTGGGGAGTCAAGGTCCTTTACAATAGAATAAAGAGATCCAAAATCAGCACAGCAGTTAATCTTGTTTATAGCATAAATCAATAACTCAACCCATGTTGTGTACTGACAGTTCTTCTGTGGAATAAAAACTAAAAGTGTCTGCTCTGTAAATGGGATTTTTCTTTTACAGTCCAATAATATAGTTTCATTGTGGGGCAAAATTTGGGTTAGTCATTTTTATAAGGTTGAGTTTCCACTGGTACTATTTCTTTCCTTTAACTAAGCGTTTGAAGAATTCAAGGCAAAAGGTTGGATACCTGGTATGTGTTTGTATTCTGAGCTTGTCTTATGCATGATTTTCTTGTTTGCTTAAATTTTATGGCCAAATTCTAACAGAAATATGCAAACTAAACTTCTTATAAGCCAAACAGAATGAGACTGAAGTTTCTGAAGAATAGTCCCAATTGTCCTATAGTCATATCTTCCTTTATGTTCACTTGAATTCTTGCATAAAATATTTAGAGTTTACACATAGTAAAGTTATGTGGGAAGAAGGGATGAAGGTAGAATCTCATGATTCCATGAAGACAATGAAGTTTGTTGACTATCTCAGTCTGGGCCTTAGAAGCAGGACCCAGTTTGAAGCTAGGCTCACTTCCTACATGTATAACTTTAGTAAATTATTTAATTTCTCTTAAGCTTCAACAATACCAGCTTGCAAGCTAGTAGTAGCAGTAATAGGATGCATGTATAGATGGATCTGTCCTAAGGCATTGTAAATGGTATGCGTTATGCTTTCTAATCAATGCATTGTGTGTTAATATGTGATAAACTGGATTATTCCATGTTTCTTAGTCACTCCCTGGAGTAACTACACACAGGTCATTTGGGTTCGGTGTTAGCTGTTTCACACACTAATACATTACACATGCTGTCTCTATAGCTCAAGTTTTGCATGAACAGTTCCCTGGTGGCTTTTGCTGTGATTCAAACCAAACAGTGAATAGATTTATTTAACAACTTGTGTTCACAAAAGTAAATCAGGAAAGCATGCCAGCTAGAACAACATGTTTCTTCCAGTGATTTTTATTAAGTATTGCATTTCACATATTTTCTTAATGGAGTTTTAAATGTTCAGTATTTATATCTTTATTCATTAGTGGACCAATCCAATTGCCTTTAAAAGTGTTGCTGATGATTCTTATCAGAAATATTCAATGTAAAATTTCTTACTAATATTAGGCTGCTTCTTAAAGAAATAATGTTATTAAAGCTAATAAACAGAAGCTTTATAAAATCTCTTAATTTTGATAGCATAGATTAAGTCTTCTCTTTTCTAAGATATATTTTGACTTTAGAAATTTATCTGTGACTATATATATTTTTTAATTTTTAATAGGTGGTGAAATGACAGAACCCATTCCTTTCTTTGATTGGTGATTTTGAAATAATCTTTCATCAAGTTTCATCTCCTTTACCCTCATATGGAATATATCTCTATGTCTGTTGTTAAACTACGATGACATGTCTGTAGCTATCAGAAAGAGAAGCTGGGAAGAACATGTGACCCACTGGATGGGACAGCCTTTTAATTCTGATGATTATAACACAGCATGTCATCATGGACTTGTAGCTGACAGCTTGCAGGCAAGTATGGAAAAAGATGCAACTCTAAATGTGGACCGCAAAGAAAAGTGTGTTTCACTACCTGACTGCTGTCATGGATCAGAGCTGAGAGATTTTCCTGGGAGGCCAATGGGTCACCTGTCAAAGGATGTGGATGAAAATGACAGCCATGAAGGTGAAGATCAGTTTCTTTCCCTGGAAGCCAGCACAGAAACACTAGTGCATGTTTCTGATGAGGATACCAATTCTGATTTATGCCTTACAGATGATAAACAGGTTTTGAATACCCACGGGCATAAAACATCAGGGCAACATATGATCGAAGGAGCAGGCTCCTTAGAAAAGGCACTGCCCATCATAGAAAGTAACCAAGTTTCTTTTAACTCCTGGGGAATGGCTGGTAAAACTGAATTAGCACTGGTAAAAGAAAGTGGGGAGAGAAAAGTTACTGACTCTATAAATAAAAGCCTGGAGCTTTGTAATGAAATAGGTTTAAGTGAAATAAAAGATGCACCCAAAGTAAATGTAGTTGATACTTTGAATGTGAAAGATATTGCACCTGAGAAACAATTGCTTAATTCTGCTGCAATTGCTCAGCAACGAAGGAAACCTGACTTCCCTAAAGATGAAAATGAAAGAAGCACCTGCAATGTAGTACAAGATGAGTTCTTGGATATTCCTTGTACAAACAGAGGACTGCCATTATTAAAAACAGATTTTGGAAGCTGCCTTCTGCAGCCTCCTTCCTGTCTCAATGGAATGTCAGCTGAAAATGGCCGGGAGAAGAGTGGTTTTTCACAACATCAAAACAAAAGTCCACCAAAGGTCAAGGCAGAAGATGGCATGCAGTGTTTACACTTAAAGGAGACCCTGGCCACCCAGGAACCCACAGATAACCAAGTCAGACTTCGTAAGAGAAAGGTAAGACGTATGTACAGATTCTCTGGCTTTTGAAATTTTGTAAATATCCTTGGATTCATCAGTTATCATTTTGCTTGGATTAAAAACATATGAAGATGGTTCTTTTGCCCTGTCATGCAGATGCATAATTCAAAGACTACCCACTTGGTCAAACCATCAAAATATGTAAAAATTAAAGAGCAATAATCTACCCATTTCACTAATAATATGTATCATGGTTTATGAATAATCTATTTCAGAATTGCGTTAAAAACAGGATTGGTATCCCTTTCTTTAGTTGGAATTAAATAGCCACCAGATAGCTCATAAACATGCAGTTCAAGGCATTCTGTAGAGTGATTTCTGATTTTTATAAAGAAAGTCATGGTACTGTTATAGCATTTATTTGGGCATATTTCTTTTTCTCTTCAAAAAGAGTATGTTTTCATAAGAAAAAAAAGTGGTATAAATCACATATTTAAAATAATCCCTTTACATATACAAAGGCAAAACTACTCCCACCCCCAAAATGCGCTGATGCCATTTTAAGTGATACCCTGGCATACTCACCATCAATAGATGTATCACAGTCTCTGTTTCTTGACACAACTGTGACTTAAATGTTGACCAGAAAGGGCTAATAACCGAAATTATGTTTTATGTTACAGCCCCTTTGAGTAATTCTAAAAATGCCATCCTCCCCTGCGAAGCTTCCAAGTGAGAGAAGCAAGGGCTCAGATGGTGCTACCTGAATTATGGTTTAGCAAGTGAACCCTTGACCAAAACCTGTCTTTTCTACAGAATTTCCCCACATTTCTCCAAAAACCGTAGTGAGTTATAGTCCTGATATAAGTCCAAGTACAGTTGCTTCTTCTGTAAACCCCACATGGCCATTGGCATTGAAGAAAGCTTACAGTTTTGACACTGATATGCACCGATTAAAACATATATCCTTGCCCCTCTCTTGAGATATTCATCCATAACTGCAATTCTCCTAAACACAAAACTAATGTTCTTTGTTCTGTTCAACTGGGGCTATCTACCATGAGAAAAAAATCTCCTACTTTCTTTGTAGTGAAGAAATCTGGTTTTCATAGACTGTGGTTTTGCTAACAAACTAGTTCAGTAATGTGTCGTGAGTTAGTTTAAATGAAGTCAAAGACTTTACAGCAAAAATCAGTGTCCACAAGCTATATGCCAACAGAGCATTTTGTGCTTCTGGCAGACTCTCCCTTCCTTACATAAGTTTTATGAAAATGTTAATGCTCTATAAAGTTGTTATGATTAAAATGATTAGGTCACTCTTTCAAAAACTTTCATATATCCTATCAAATCTGTTTGAGGGGATGCTATAATCTCATTAGACAGTATTAACTGACCTATGGCATAGCTCCCTAAAATAAAACAAACTCCGCCCAACTGCCAATGGAAACATTAAACATTCCAGAAACATATACTCACCACTTGAACATTTATATCAATACTAAGAATGCTGGAAAGAATTTACTCTTGGACGTGTCACCATAGCATGGTTGCCTTTTGAGAGTTATAATTATATCTCATTTACAAGTTCGAATTTAAATATTCTATTTTAAGCATTCTGTCATGCTAAAGTGTTGTGACATTGTCTGATGGAATATTTTCTTTAACTCTACAACCCATTTAGGATGCCTTCTAATAAATAGATTAAATGAAAAATGTTAGGTTGGGAATTTACCCTAGAAAACTACAGTTATGGGAGAAGTCCTTAGAACTAAAATGTATAAGAATTTTTGTTTTATGCATTCTTGGATGAGTGTTAAAATACTGTGGAATTGGCAATTCGTCATTTTTAGAAATTTACCAGAAGAAACAATAGAGAATATTCATAGAAAGATACATACAGAGGTGTTCATCATTATACTGCATGTTACTGAAAGAAAAATGAAACAGTCTACATTTGCATCAATAAAGAATTTGTTTAGGCCAGGCGCGGTGGCTCACGCCTGTAATCCCAGCATTTTGGGAGGCGGAGGCAGGTGGATCACGAGGTCAGGAGATAGAGACCATCCTGGCTAACATGGTAAAACCCTGTCTCTACTAAAAATACAAAAAATTAGCCAGGTGTGGTGGCAGGTGCCTTTAGTCCCAGCTACTCAGGAGGCTGAGGCAGGAGAATGGCCTGAACCCCGGAGGCGGAGCTTGCAGTGAGCCCCACTGCACTCCAGCCTGGGCGACAGAGCAAGACTCCATCTCAAAAAAAGAAAAAAAAGAAAGAAAAGAAATGGTCTAAGAATTTGTTTATTATTTATCTTGTATGGAATACTGTGCTGCCATTAAAAAGATGGAGTGAGATCCAAGCACACTAACTTAAAGAGGTTCATGATATAGTATATCTGAAAAACAACAGTAGCAGACTAATATGTATAGATAGCCAAACCTTAATGTCAAAATGTGTGTGTGTGTGTGCATGTGGGTGTGTGTGTGTATATATACGTATGTGTGAATGCAGACAGTAGTATAAACCTCTCTGTATGACTGAATAATATGTGAAATCCTGGCTAAATAGGCACAAAATTGTTAACAGCAATTACATTGGATGAGTGGAATTAAAAGAGCAGAGGGAGGGGTTTTCATTTTTTACCCCATATAATTTTTATAAAAGATCACAGAATTATGTATGAAATGCATACACTGAACAGAAACACACCAAAAAATAATATTTGATGTATAAACTGAGGCATTTTCTGCATGGCACAAAACAACCTTTTATTTGCATTATTACTATGATTCTTACTGCTTTTATAAATTATAAACAAATATTTATAAAGTTTTTCACACTATTGACAAGAGTTCTAATCAACTAGTTGATGTCTAATACTAGTGCAACTAGTTTAGAAGAAATACGTTTTTTGGAGGCACACGTGTGCCACATTTTCATGTCTGTAGGGAATGTGATGCCAAATGGTCAAGTGGTAGAAACAGTCTGCTAATTGTCTATATATTTAAAACTGTCAGCCATAGTAATACCTGCAAGATAAGAACTTGGAAAAGTGAAATCGTATAAAGGCTAATATCATTTTAGTTATGGAATTGTAATCAGCTCATTATCTGATAATCACGTGAGTGAATCAAATCCTTCAATAAATTTGTGCACATCGATTTCTTTTGTCAAGATAACATCAAGGTTCTAAGACTTGAAGAAAAAAAATAAAAGAGCTTATAAGGGTGATCTCCAAAATGTACTGAAATAGTGCTCTAGAGATATCATTGTGCTTTTGATATAAATTATCATTTCTTGAAACCCACAAATCTTGGCAGGCATTCGTCATTTTCCAAAGCTTAGTGTTACTTAGTTTCTGATGATATTTCTGACTATCAGAGTTTAGTCACACATGTATTTATTAGAAGTCTCCGTTGGAGGGGATTACATTTGTAGTATATGTACTACAAGTATATACCTATGTTTGTAGTATATATGTAGTATACAGGGGATTACAAATATTGACCTTTTAAGCCAATAATTCCTCTAAATAGGATGAAATATATAATGAAATTGAAGCCACTGATATCAAAGGAAGACCAAATGAATCGTGAGCAAATGTTAGAGAATGTGCCATAAGGTTGGGTGACATATGACCAGCACTCACAGGACCTGGCTGGTCTCTGGGGTGAGGCGGCTGGTTAAAAGCAATTCTGAGACAAATTCCAAAGTAGTCTGGAGGAGGGAGACAGTCTAAGAAGTGGTCTCTTTAAGCCAGACGAGATGTGAAGATGGAAAACATTTAGGGAAAGACTTGAGGTTAGACATTTTTTCTTAAAGAAGTGGTTTACTAATTAGAGAGAGTCCAGAATTCAGTCTTCTGTAAAGACTACTCAAACAGTTCTGAATTTTTTGAATAACCATAATAATTATATAAATGTCTGAACATATGTTTATTTGCTCACATAAGAAATAATCCATATTACAAAGCAAAATAAACTCCAATAAAGATGCAAAGATAATGTGAACTATAAGAAGACACCTAATTCTACATTCCAACAAAAACCTCATATTACAACAACAAATTAAATGAATGTTAGGCTCTTAGTTTATCCCTCAGGTTTGTGTGTGTTTGTTTATTTCTTGGAGATGGAGTCTTGCTTCCTCACTCAGGCTGGAGTACAGTGGTGTGATCTCCACCCACTGCAACATCTGCCTCCTAGGTTCAAACAATTCTCCTGCCTCAGCCCCCTTAGTAGCTGGGATTACAGGCATGTACCCCCACATCCGGCTAGTTTTTATATTTTTAGTAGAGATGGGGTTTCACCATGTTGGCCAGGCTGGTCTCAAACTCCTGACCTCAGGTGATCCACCTGCCTCAGCCTCTCAAAGTGCTGGGATTACAGGTGTGAGCCAATGTGCCTGGCCTGTATCTCAGTATTAATTAGGCTATAGATTTGTCTGCTATCTCTGAAAACATAATAGTGGTTCAAGTGACATATTTCTTTCACACACATACAACAGGGATAAGAAGTTCTGAACCAATATATAGGCTCTGAGCCTTGAGAATCCACACCCCTTTTATCTACCCTCTCTGCTGTCTTGAGTCCTCATCTATATTCAAGTCAGTGGGAAGGCAAAAGGGTACAGGGGTAATCACACCCGTGTATACAGGCAGTGCCCAAGTCATGGGCTTCACTGCAATTTCATGGGCTAGAATTTAGTTTCATAGGCACACCTAGCAATAAGGGAACTGACCATTGGAATCTGCATTCTGGACAAGCAGATTATGTTCACTAAAAGTTCTATTATGTTCACTAAAAGAACATATGTTCGCTAAAAGTTCTATTATCAAAGAAGTATGGGACAATTTATATTGAGAGATAACTCATAACATAAATATTGAGGAATAATGCTCTAACATAAATATATTCCAATATATCGTGACATGTTGTGAAAGAAATAAGCAAGCTGCATATATGTTCTGTGGTATTCTGTATAAATACTAGGTGCTTTAATTTCACACAACAGAATACTTTTCCTCATTATGAAACTATTTGATATATTAAGTGATGTTTATCAAATGATATATCATTTCTTACAGAAAAACTGTCCAGGAATAAAACATTACATTATACATACTGTACTTTAAATCTCTGGAAAATATAATACATCGTCTATGATTGACAAAAATCAAATATTTTCTCCTTATTCTATATTTAAAATATGCAAACATTTGGTAAAAGGACACCCATACCGGAAATGATATTCTCTTTCCTTTCTATCCCCTAAATGCCAATGGGGGAGATTTGTAACAAGGGGAGGATAACATTGACCAATGGGTGACATAAAGAAGATAGTAAATTGTGCAGAAAACAGAATGAACAAAAGTAGGAGGCTGGCTGGGACAATATAAAAGGAAAGGAACCATTCTAAACAAATAAGTTCTATTGTTCTATACCTCTTTACATTGTAAAGAGGTATAGAATGTATTATAATTATATTTAACAATATAACAAGTATTGTAACTATAGTTAACAATAATAAATAGTTTCAAATAGCTAGAAGAAGGATATTGAATGTTCCCAGCACATACGTTCTCAGACATGATCAATGTTTGGAATGCTGGCTCTAATATTGTATATATCACAACATCATCTATATGCCCCATAAGTTTATAAACAATGTTTATGTATCAACTGAAAATTTTTAAATTCAAAAAATAAAGATTAAAACAAGAAATGAAAACCTAAAAGATAGTTAAGCCAAGGCTCTGGGCTAATGTAGCAAGATATGTGGAATGAAAGCAAGGACAATGAAGGAATTAGCTTATGAATAAGCTTAGTATGAGCCGACAAGGAGGGAAGGAATGTAAAGCGGGGTAGGTGTATATATAGCTCTGCAGATAAATTCATAATAACAGTATTATTTTACACCAAGCTTGCGCTGGTTTTAATGACACAGGCCTGTTGAGCAGATTGCGCTTTCTAAATCCCCTTGTTTTGACACTCGTTTCCCTAGGTTAAAGATTGGAGCTGGCAGTGAAAGCTTATTTCCAAGTGGTTAGTTGGTGTGTAAATTCATAACAAGTTCTTGTGACAGTTCTTATCCAACATACTCTTAGTGAGTTTTGTGTCCCAGGTAAAGCTAATAGCTTTGTAAATAACTTGTTTTGTGCTTCACTGGGCCACGGAAAACTATCAAATAATTTCATGCCATTTAAACTGGTTTTTGCCTTATAAATAACCAGAAAGCCAAAAATGTATTTGCAGACATTTGGGGCTCAAATACATTATCTCATGACAAATAAATATAAGTCTAAAACCAACTCAAAATGCAAAAACATTTAATTGTAAGATAAAGGAAAACACTAGGTATAGCGTCTGTTAAAATCAATCCATAATAAACATTGAGCATTTTCAGTATCCCAGGTGCTATTCTATGCTCTCGGTCCATCACCATGAGCCAGGTAGCAGAGTTTATTCCATTGCAAAGCATCTAGTCACTGAAATCCCACTGGAGATGCCAAGTAGGGCTTCTGTTTGACTGACATATAAGGCTGGCACTGAAGAGAGGGGAGAGTAGTGAGAGAGGTGGAGGGAGAGGAAAAATAGAGAGAGAGAGAGACAGAGAGAGTAAGTGATAGAAAAAAAGGACAGGCTAAAATAGGATAGCAAAAGTAGCACTGGTCATTTGTAAAGAAAAAAAATAAAGTCTTTGACAAAAAAGAAATATGTAGCAGGCTGGAATCAGATTCAATTTCAACAGGATGATGTGGTTATCACAAGCAGGAATTTTACAGAGAGACAAGGAACATGAACTTGACTCCAGGGATTATAGAGCTGATGGAGCTAAATCATTGCTATTTTTTTACATCAGGTATTCTGATGACGACAGTCAGCCTTATGGACTTTATCTCCAATAGGCTAGAGGTGGAACCCTCATATAAGCTCATATTTCAAGATCCTCAAATGATTGACTTTGGGGGGTGTTCACTTTCCCCAGTTTTCTCTGTCAAGTTAGTTGCTCAATTCTCTCTATATCCACAGAAGACATATTACGGACATGAGGTATATCATCCTATTAAAATCCTATGTATAATGTATAATAAACAAATTCATTGGAATCCAACTGATTCCACCATTGCTAACTAAAATGTAGCTCACTGAGCGCAATTATTCAACCTTGTGTCCACAGCGCTTAGAACCTGTTCATAGATGCTACAAATAATGAATGCCTTTGTTGTAGTAAGATATTTATTTTCAGAGGATAATGCCAAGCGTCAGGAACCCAAATTACAAAGATGCAGAACTTAAGTCATACAACCACCACCACTGGCCGCATATCCCCTCTTTGTTCTGCCTGCTCGTTCCGTGCTAAATCAGGACATAAGGGAAGAAGAGGGACAAGGGAATCATGTAAAATCTGGATCTCTGAGGAGACCTTCAAGACTGAGATCATTATTATTCTGTGCCTCAAAAGAACTCATTAATCATAACTAATTAGTCAATAGCAAACTATGAGTAGTAAATGTTATTTTGAAGATACTTAGTTGCATCCAGAGAGGAGTGGACAAGGATGAGTGTAGAAAAGGAAAATGTTAGCATATCCATTCATGTTTATTTTAATTTACCATTTAATTTTATGTATATTCTTTAACATAGATATTAATATAAAAGTGTATGTGTTACTGTTGATAAGTAAGTAACATAAACATGCTTGCAAAGGAGTCCATGTCAAAAATGTCAGGAGGCCACCAGTCTAGAAATTCCATAACTTTTCTGATTAATGTCACTACGAGGAAGTTGGGGGTGGAGTGGAGGGAAGATGACAGGAAGAATAGAATAAAAGATTGAAAGACAAATGATTGGGGAGATTGAGAAGCATTTGTTTAGAGAGTGTCAAACACTGACAAATTCTTTTTTAATTTTAATTGTGCAAATGACATAAAGTTGCCAGATTTGCTGCCAGATGCCTTTAAGGCAACATATATATATTATTAAATATATTATGTTCAAATTTAATTGCCCTCATTCAGAATATATATATATTCTGAATTTATATGTGTGTGTGTGTGTGTGTGCACGTGCACACGCATATATATATATTTATATAAATTCTGAATGAGGGTCATTAAAACTGAACATTCCTTGTTCCAGATATTATTGGGGGAAAAAAAGTAGTTATGATGTATGAGGGGCCTCTGATCCAATCAGTGACTTGGACCAAAATTGCACATTTACATTTAGTTGTTAATAGGATCATGAATGAGTTCCCATTAGCCCAACATCAGCTTTTATTGGAGCAAGAATTAATACACTTTTATGATGTTATTTTAAATAATGAATGGTTATTTCAGAGCCAGTTGTGCATTGGAGGCTATCATAATAGTGAAACTGATTTAGTTTTGTTCCTCATGGATTTCTGTTACTATAAACCGTGACGAATTTATTAATCTTTTAATACCAAAAAACCACCATAGGTTTTGGCTGCCTCCCTCGAAGAAATGCCAATATCCACACAAGTTGGGGCAACTCACATAACCTATGTAACAGATCCCTACCTCTTATCTGGGCACCAGACACAATGGTGCCCACAGGATCTGTTTGTTTTCTGGCTCATGTTCTTACAAATAATGTACTTATCCCTTGCTGCCAACAAGATCTCTATTCCACAGATAATTTTCTAGCTGTGAAGAAAATTATAATGCTATTTTAAAGATAACTTCACCAATTTCAAAGGAAACACAAGCAACTGGGAAAAATAAACTTTTACTCGTTTCTTAGTTCTAGTTCTATATTGACATAGGAATAAAACTAGTGATTAATGAACCTCTTCAATTTTTTTAGCTTCTATTTTTTGAGCCAATGAAACTTCAAAAGGGTTTACAGCTTTTTATGCACATTAAAAATTAACCCAGAGGTTTTTGAAAATATTGAAATAGCATCATTATTTGGTCTAGAAAATGAATGGTTTGGTCTGAGCTTGATTTTCCAGCCAAGAGAGTAAGCTGTGATGAGGAAAACAGCACAACCTAAAGTGGGGGATGTTATTTAACCTTTGTGAGCCTTTCATGCCCCTGGAAAATGGAGAGAACAGTCTCGGCCTTACAAGGTTGTTAGGAACATTAAGTAAAATGGAAAGTCTGATTAAGCATCTACATAGTACAGCACCTAGAACAATGGTATTTTCTAACCAGAATTGGAGATGATGATCTGACAGCCAAACAATTGAAGTGCAGAATTATTATATCTGAAAATAGCAAATTCTAGTAGAATCTATATTCATAGCATATATAACCAGCCAGTGTAAGTAGCTTCTTCAGTGGGAAATTTCTGGAGTCCTGCACTGCCCAGGGTTAAGTGTCCACAGATTCTTCACTATGCCTAGAACAAAATAAAGAAGCCAACAGCCTCTGAAGCCAAACTGCCTGGGTTTCAGTCCTGCTTCCCTCACACGTATCTTTCTAATCTTAAAAATTATTTAATCTCTCTATGGTACAGTTTTTTTTTTCATTTGTGTAACAGGATTCTTCATCTGTTGTTATAAAGATTAAATGAGTTAATATATACAAAGTAGTTAAAGTATCTGTGAACACACAGTAAACACCTTGTGACTTCAGCTATTATTAATAGTAGCAGCATTTTTTGTTTGTTTGTTTGTGTGTTTTAGTAAATTTCACTAATTATAGATCTGAGAGTTTCTTAGAAAAATCTCGGGGCTAGGGGCAGGGACTGACAAATTTTGAGAGAGAATTGAGAAGGTATGTCAACTCACATGGACATCTGAGATATCAAATTTTATTATTAAATGGTAGAGCCAGCCAGGCACAGTGGCTCACGCCTGTGATCCCAGCACTTTGGGAGGCCAAGGCGGGTAGATCACCCTGAGGTCAGGAGTTCAACCCCAGCCTGACCAATATGATGAAACCCTGTCTCTACTAAAAATATAAAAATTAGCCAGGCATGGTGGCATGCACCTGTAATCCTAGTTGCTCGGGAGACTGAGACAGGAGAGTCACTTGAACTCAGGAGGCAGAGGTTGCAGTGAGTCAAGATTACGCCATTGCACTCCAGCCTGGGCAACAAGAGCAAAACTGCATCTAAAAAAAAAAAAAAAAAAAAAAAAAAAAAAAGGAAGCCTACAATATTCATTCATTGGCTAAATAAACCTTTATTGTCTTCTCTTTCCCATGTACTTTGCTATGTGTGGTGTAGAATATGAATAAGAATATATATGCCTTCTTACCTAAAGGTGTTTACACATTAGTAGGGATAATGTAACACACAAATAACTAACTTTCATATTAAGTGTAATTAACTTCAGTAAGTTTTGAACTAGAAGTACAATTATATCATAATTAGGTTCCAACATAATTAAAGCTAGAAAGTATTCAGATCTCCAGAGATCGGGCTAAGGGAGGATCCCTTTCCAGATGGGGAGGTCAGAAAAGGCTTCCCTCAGATGGTGTCTGGGCTGAGTTTTGAAGGATACACTAGATTTTGCACTTGTGGGAATAAATGAGGGAAAGGGATCTCTTTGAGGCATTTTAACTGTTCTGTTTTCTGTTTCTGTCTTCAAACTTCTATTTTTTAGCTAAGTAATTTCTGGGCTCACCATATTTTTAAAAATTATCTAGATTTCAATATACTAATGAGTCCTGAAAATGATGCTGACTTGATAGCTATGTTAATTTGCTCCCTAGCTAGTATTTGATTAATTAATAAAAAAGCTAAATGAAGATTGTGGAAATGTGCTTCTTGACTAAGACGTTAACAGGAGATATATTAACAAAATGGTTCAACTATGAAATAATAATATTAGGTATTCATTCCCACTAACTCTCAATTCCCTCAGTGATACATAAGAATCATGGACGGAATGTTTTTAATACATTATTTTATATAGTTTTGACCAGTTATAACAAGGTGATTTATCAACATAATTGACTGAATGCATGAGAAGTAAAAAGGCATGAGAGTAATTCCTTGTTCATTAAAACTTCAATGCTTATTATGTTTTATATTCTACTCACTTACTGGCCTTAGGCATAATTAGAAATTTTCTGTAGTATCACTTTGAAGAGATACCCAAAGGTATTTTAGTCAGAGTGTAAAGCAGACAAGAAATGTACTTCATAAATAATCTGATAAAATATAAAATTTCAATGGTCACCTTCTTTAAGTGTAAAACAAGAGATTTTCAGGCCAGGTGCAGTGGATCACACCTTAATTCCAGCACTTTGGGAGGCTGAGGCGGGTGGATCACAAGGTCAGGAGTTCAAGACCAGCCTGGCCAAGACGGTGAAACTCTGTCTCTACTAAAGATACAAAAATTAGCTGGGCATGGTGGTGGGCACCTGTCATCCCAGCAAGTCAGGAGGCTGAGGCAGAGAATTGCTTGAACCCAGGAGGCGGGGATTGCAGTGAGCTGAGATCACACCATTGCACTCCAGCCTGGGCTACAGAGTGAGACTCTGTCTCAAAAATTTAAAAAAAATGAATAAATAAAAAAAAGAAGAATAAATTTCTAACTCTAAGAACAGAAAATAGGAGCCTGCAGACCCTGTGAGTTCAGCAACTATGCTGTTCATCTTCTCTTGTTATGGGACAAACTTTGAGTGGGAAAAATTAGCGCTGAGGTTCAGTGTACTAAGACTCAATTTTTACCATTATTGTATAAAGAATGAATGTCAATTTAGGGCACAAAATTCATTGGTGAATTTCTGAATGAGATAAACTTTTTCTTAAGAGAATTATGACATGTAGATAGCCCAAACCTATGGCAGGAATATTAAGAATAAAGTAAATTTACTTAGCAAAAATATTATGGATGTCCATTCATTTTCAGTATCTGTCATAATCATGCACAAATGGAAATGCAATATTTTGCCTCTTGCAAAAGTATACTCATTATTGAAACCTGGAGTAGAAGAGGTGACAAGCACAAAGAACCAAGTGGTCACTACCACAGGGACGACATTAGTAAGTCGACTAATTGTGCTCTGATCTCACGTTTCCAAAGGAATTTCAAAAGGAAGCCACAGCAGGCTTCCCTTAGAGGGCCTGTGGATAATTTGCCTCACCCCATCCACAAAAGCACAGGGAAATGGGACTTTGAGTCAATATCACAGCTGACCAGTGCCTACATTGAGAAACAATCTGCCAAGTTCTTGTGTACAGAATGATGATTTCTCACCCTATGTATCTGCTGTTGTGTAGTTGGGACTTTAATTTCCAATCCATTCATCTATCACATCCCTTGCATTTTGCCTTTGTTTTGTTGTAGGATAACCACAAGATCTTGAATATCCTGTCCTATGTTCATTTATCCAACAAGCAAGTAATTGCTCAGTTGACTAGACCATGCGAAGTGTCATCTTACAAACAAATATGGATGAAAGACCCAGAATTTGCATTTCATAGATTCATGGAATGTTTCCATTGGAAAAAACTAAATACCCTTGCATTTCATTTGAAGTAAAATAATGTGTGGGTATTGACAAGATCAAGGAGCTGTAACTTAGAATGTTAATAGTGGTATGTCATTGTACCAATGTGAAGTTTCTGCCCCACGGAGAAAATGCTGAGTTGAACATTATTACGGAAACTCTATAATTTAAAAGTAATCAGAAAGAATTGGCCAACATCAAAATGTAACACAAACCTAATATTAAGGTTTTTTTAAAAAATGATGAAAGGAAGTATTTTATGCCTCTTTCAGACATTTCTCTACTTTGTGCGCAGGGAGAAAAAAACATCTGAGAATTTAACTGCCATTTCAGGCATGTGCTGACAAAAACATAAAATGAATTTTTTAAAGCAAAATGGAATGGAGTCTAAAATGAGCTTTGTTTTTTTTCTATGTTCTCCTGGTTTCTACTTTTGTAATAAAAATGTGCTTTTTCCTGAGGCATGGATTTTCATTTGATTCGATTATTCTGTACTCCTTCCCCATGGTCAACATACACTTTTATCATAAATGTGATCTCTGTCCACTTAAAAGTTACAAAGTGCTTTCTCTCAGATGTTCACAGTGTTTGGATTGAGGCATGATAAATTTTAAACAAGCTGAAAAGTATTTCAAACAAGTCCCATGCCATGAGCAATTGTCAAGAGGGCAGAGGATAGGGGAAGTTAGCTAGCAGATTTCTGTATACTCTTCATGCAAATTTTTCTTTTAAACATGTCAGTGATCACATAAAGCACTAAATTTTTACACTTAAAATTCTGCTTAGACTAGAAACAAAAAGCATGCTAAGTTGTGCATCAGCCTTTCCTGGGCAACTTAAAATGGAAATAAATCTATTTTTGACATTTCATACCCAATGGTTATTGGAATCCTAAATCTTCAAGCCTGACCATTGAGATAATGTATCTTCTGATAGAGAATAAATGAACAATAGTTTTGTGGGTTATGTGAAGTCTGTAGATTACGAGATTTAATTTCTAACTTTCACATATGTCTTTCCATTTTTAAGAGGACCAGATTTACTCAGGGGATGTCAATAGATACATTACTACATTGATACAGTGAGTGATGCATACAAACTGCTGTCCAAGATTTGCACCTCTAGTATTCCTTTCTAAAAGCATGGCTGTGCAATGCCAAGCTAGAGTTCCAGTTATTGCACAGAATGTCATGGCAAAATGTGGTGTACATAAGGTCATTCGAGATAGCAGAAAATAGTGTAGGGTGGCATGTAGCAACAAGAAGTGCATGTTCAGACAAGGACGATGCTACTGTCTCTTTTCAAACTATATTGAAGTCATTTTAAACCTATTGTTTGTTTATAATGAGAGAATAAAACTGAATATTGTGGCTAACAAAAATGGCTACACTATGGTTTTCTATACAGCATCAGGACTTGGGAAAGAAAAATAAAAGTCAGTCTCTATGTAGGAGAAAATAGTAGAAGTGTGTTAATAGAATTCCAAAATCCTTGCTATTAAAAGAGAGTATAAAGGGGCTACAAAGCCATGTTTAAAGTACCAAAGATTTAAAATAGCCACCACACTTAAGGTGAATCATAACGTTGTCTAGGGGTTTTTATTGTTGTTCTATGTTTAAAATCCTGGAGAGCTGTACTTGACATAGCATTTTCAAGTAGTGGGTACCATTTCAACCACTTCATAAGTGCTTAATTCTGGAAGAATTATTAGCAAATAAGCAAATATTTTGTCCTAAGTTTTCTGGTCCAACCACTGTGAGACTCACAGTAATCTCTCTTCTGCTTACTGGTCATAGCGCACATCCCTGTCATGGCCAGTAGGTACCCAGGTGAGAAGGACCAGATGGACTTTTTCTGTATGTACAACAGATGGCCTTGAGGGACTGTTTATGTTCAAAGTGACATATTTACCTTCCCCACTGTTGCTGCCATTAGTTCCTTCTGGGCAGAATTTCATTTCCACTCTGATAACACTCTCCTGCATTTTAACAAGGATGCTGTGAAACTATGAAACCAAGAAAACTAAACAGATACGTAGAATCAAGAGTGAGTTGTAAGCAATATTCATCACTCATGTGTTCAGTTCCATCCTTCCCTTAAGGAAGGAGTTTAAAAGCCAATTTACTTTGAAGCAAAGCAAATTAAAGTATATCCATCGCTCCAAAAACTAAAGAAAATCAGTCCAGGCATACAAGCCTTATTTCAGAAATTAAAAATGTTTATTGAGAACGGCTGCTAGATTCATATTGTTATCTGTCCGTATGTACCCGTGAGCTAGTCATAGGTAGAGAAAGTTAAGCTGAAAAACAGAGATTGAGAATGAATCTTCACTTTAGAAACACTGTAAAAATGGACCTGCAAGTTTAGTCTTATTTAACAATTCTAATTAATTCGAAGTTTATATCCTCATGATCTCTCAGACCCATTTCCTTTATTCTTTACCATCTTTTCCTCAAATTACTGCTACATTTTCTTAACCGGCCTCTTGGCCTTTGGTCCTAACCCTTTCCAATCCATATTCCACACTGCAGCTCAGATTGTCTTTATTATTTGTTTTTTTATTTTGAGACGGAGTCTCACTCTGTTGCCCAGGTTGGAGTGCAATGGCGTGATCTCGGTTCACTGCAACCTCCGCCTCCCAGGTTCAAGCAATTTTCTTGCCTCAGCCTCCCTGGTAGCTAGGACTACAGGTGATGCTACTACACCTGGCTTTTTTTTTTTTTTTGTACTTTTAGTAGAGATTGGGTTTCACCCTGTTGGCCAGGCTGTTCTCGAACTCCTGACCTCAAGTGATCCACCAGCCTCAGCCTCCCAAAATGCTGGGATTACAGGTGTGAGCCACCATACGCTGCCCCAGACTATCTTCAAACAATGCAGATCTGTACTTCTCCCTTCTATCGCTTCAAAATTCCAATATTGAAGACATGGTTTTCCAGGATAGTCACAATCTGGGCCCTGTTCACCTATGCCATCTCATCTCGAGCTTCTCCTCATTCCACACTTTACAGCAAACTTAAACTTCTTCCAGTTACCTCTCACACACACTCTCTCCCTGAAAGCTCTCCCAGCTCACCTCCCTGCCCTTGCCTAACTGGTTTTTCGGTCATTCAAGTTTCTTCTTACATGACACTTCACTTAAAATGTCTTCCCTGAAACCCTCAAAAACTGAATTGGGGCCTCCTTCTAGGTGTCTCTGTGCATCCTGCAATTACGTGCCCTACCACAGCACCTGTCACACTGGATTGGAATCATCTATTCACTTATTCATACTGTCGTGATTGAACTGTGACCCCTCAAATGGTACATGCATGTTGTAACCCCTGGAACCTGCAAATACGATCTTGCTTGGAAAAAGGGTTCTTTGCAAATGTAATCAAGTTAGGGATCTCAAGGTGAGATCATTCTGGATATCCCAGGTGCACCCTCAATCTAATGACTAGCGTCCTTATAAGAGACAGAAGAGGAGCAGACATGGACACACAGAGAAGGCCATGTGAAAAACAGAAGCAGAGATTGGACCAATGCAACTGTAAACAGATGAGTGTCAGAAGCCACTAGAAGCCGGAAGAGGGAAGGAAAGATTCTGCCCTAGAGCCTTCTGAGAAAAGCACAGCCCTGCCAACATACTTTGACTTCTCGCCCCTAGAATTGTGAAAAAAATTCCTGTTGTTTTAGAACAGTTAAGTTTGTAGTGATTTGTTAGAGCAGCCTCAGGAAACTAGTATACAACCCTACAACTCAAACTGTAAATTCCTTGAAGACAGGGACCATCACACTCATTACTTAGTCACCATCCTCTCCTTAGCGCCTAGCATGTGCCTGGTGTACAGCATGCATTTATTAAATTTCTATTGAATGAGTGATTGAGTGAGGACAAGCACAGCACTTCAAGCATTATCTTATGTCACAATAATCATTAATCCTATTCTTTCACTGTCTCTCTATTCCAATTAAATTGCGTAATCACCTCAGGCCATATTGACTCATCTTAAGTTCTACCCAATATCTCTCAAGAAATGCTAATAAAAGGTAACATGACCTATAGTTAATTTTGCATTTTTTGTATGTTTTGTGCTTATTTTTTTTTGTATGTAATGCTTACGTTTTGCGCCAAGCCTTCTGTGTGTGTCCTTGTCTGCTCCTCTTCTGTCTCTCATAAGGACGCTTGTCATTAGATGGAACTCAAGTGATCCAGCTGCCTCAGCCTCAGAAAGTGCTGGGATTACAGGAGTGAGCGACTGCGCCCAGCCTATTTGTTGATTTATTCGTTTTTAATATTTATTTAGTTAAATTTATTGTCTTTCCATTTCAAAAGCATAGAGAGTCATGATCTCTCATATCAATTTCCTTTATTCTCTACCATTTTTTCCACAAATTACTGCTACATTTTCTTAACTGGCCTCTTGGCCTTTGGTCCTAACCCCTTTCAATCCATATTCTATACTGAAGCTCAGATTATCTTTACTTACTTACATATTTATTTATTTATTTATTTTGAGACAAAGTCTCGCTCTGTAGCCCAGGCTAGAGTACATGGCGTGATCTCAGCTCACTGTAACCTCTGCCTCCCAGGTTCAAGCGATTCTCCTGCCTCAGCCCCCCAGTAGCTGGAATAAAATACAATGCTACCATGCCTGGCAATTTTTTTTTATTCTTTTAGTAGAGATTGGGTTTCACCCAATTCTTTTAGTAGAGATTGGGTTTCACCCAATTCTTTTAGTAGAGATTGAGTTTCACCCTCCCGGTCAGGCTGGTCTCAAACTCCTAACCTCAAGTGATCCCCTTGGTCCATCTCTCTTCTCCTTCCTACTTTGTATCTTAATTTTTGTTGGTTGTATAAATTTTGCATTTTTATGATTTTAGCGTATGTATTCTATCTAATGACTGTTACCATTCTGTGGTTCATCTGTAGGATAAAGATTCAGTCTTTATGATACATAAATATTCACTCCAGAACAAAGCAGTGAAATTGGGCCCACAGGAAGCCGATATAGCCTCTATCTTTAACAGGGAGATCAACCAGGCAGGCATCAAGTTCTAACATATTTTCTTTTAAGTTCCTTCTATTTTGTTCCTGTTTTCTATGCTACACACCTTTCCCATGTCCATGTTCTTTATCTTTCTTATATTCTTATTTTTCTGGTTTACATTTCTCCCTGAATAACTTAATCACATTGTTGTGCATATATTTTTAAGCTCTTGTGGGTCCTTATTTGGCTCATATTTTAACCAACAGTCAAAGAAATTTAACCCTCTATGCTCTGTTTTTCCCTTGAGAAACTTGATGACATTTCTCAACTCTCCTGTGACCCAGTGTTTTATATTAGAAGATCTACATGTCACACTGGTGCCTGTCTTTTGTAAATAAGTTGTTTTGTTTGCTTTTGAGACAGGGTTTTGCTCTGGCACCCAGGTTGGGCTGCAGGTGGCATGATCATAGCTCACGGCAGCCCCAATCTCCTGGCCTCAAGTGATCCTCGTGCCTCAGGCTTGGTGGTGCCTTGGTGCTAGTGAGTGAGTTCTTGTGAGCTCTGACCATTTAAAAGTATGTGGCACCTCCACCCACTCCCCTCTCCCTCTCACTCACTCTTGCTTTCATCGTGTGATGTGCCTGCTCCCCCTTCGCTTTCCACCATCATTGTAAGCTTCCTAAGGCCTCCCTAGAAGCTGAGCAGATGCCTGTACCATGCTTCCTGTATAACCTGAAGAACCATAAGCCAATTAAACCTCTCTTCTTTGTAAATTACCCAGTCTCAGGTATTTATAGCAATGCAAGAACAACCTAATACACGGACTGTGTTCTCTGCCTGGTTTTCCCTAGTACCATGTTCATGTTCTACAAATGTAATATTCTCTCAAATCTCTCTGAAAATACTAATTACAGGGATTCTCTTAGAGGTTTTCTAATATGTTATTGGTATTACTAGAATCATTTCTTTTTGTGTAGCAGTCTGTTTCTCTACCATTGATTTTTTTCTAACGATTTAGTGATCTTGGTTGATCTTTCCTAGTTATGACTAAAGAAAATTGGTTGGGTGATTAGATATGATTTCTCCATGATTGGTGTAGGAATATGTTATTTATGTGTCTTCTTTTCTCGTCTCCACCCCATCCAAATCCTCATCTCAGCATGTGGAGGTGATATAATAAATTTGTTGCCATCTCTCTGGATCTAGTATTTTCTCTTATACAAGCTCATTCTACACAGTCTAATCAGATTTAATCTTCCTAAGAAAGCATCATCACTGGATTATTTCCTTTCATAAAAGCACTAACCTACATCTTGGTTTTTTATCAGATGAAGATCATATTTCCCAGCTTGCATTTTTTAATTCCTCTGTGATTAGTCCTGGTTAAAATTTGAAGACCTACTCTCACTACTATGGCAAAGTCTTATAGAAACACAATGTACATCCATGCTCCTGGTCTCCCATGGGCTTTTACTGTCTCTCAGTAGTGGCTCTACTGAGATTACCTCACACCAGCACTTACCACATAACTGTTTCTGCATCTTCCAGTTTCTTTAAGTTACCAAAGCTACATCTTCCATGCTTTCTCCTTGAAGATATCCTCCCTGAGGAAGGAAGGAAAACGAATGGGGCTTAGTATTTTTTTTATCTTGTTTGAGAATAAACCTGTGGCCCTGATTTGGGGTTAGTACACACTCGTTGAGGGCAGAGAGCACGTGCTTCCTCTGTGTAGCTTCAGTAACTGACATGGAATTGTGAGAAATAGGAAGTTGTCAAGCAGACGGATGGGTGAATAGATTCACAAATGAGTGAGTCCATATTCCCTAAGCTGCAATCCACCACACAACTCTATTTCCAGTAAGGTTGATGTAGGAGAAAAGCACAACTTCCCTTGCTGTATGCCCAGAAAAAGAGAAAAAAATTCACTTACTGTGCTGCCTTCTTATGTCCTTGGCACTGATGTTTTAATCATCATCTTTGATTTCACATACATGAAAGGGTGCATCCTACAATAAAATTATGATAATTTGTATAAATATGTACGTTTGTTAATTCAATCACTAATTCATTAATTCAGTGGGGTTTTTTTTTATCATTGAACACTTGTCATTCTGTTCAAAGATGAACAAGATATTCAAAGATGAATAAATGACTGTAATTCTCCTCAAGAAACTAAAAAAAAAAAAAAACTTGTAAGAAAAACATTCATAACTCTAACATCTTATGGCACATGCTCCATCTTATTCATTCTGGTTTGTCTGGACCACTCTGGTCTGTGTCTGTTGTTTCCACATCCTGCCTGGTTAGCTCCCCATTTCCCTCTCTGGAATGTCCCAGTTAGGTGATAAATTACATGGTTGACTATGTATTAGCCATACTAAAAAAAAAAAAAAAAAAAAAAAAAAAAAAAATGCACTGTATGTGGATGTTAAAATGAAAATTTATCTCATCTCCTCTTCAAACTTTAAACTTCTTAAGGGCATAAGAAAATTCTGTTGGAATTACTGAAATACAATTGCTTATGTTTTCAATCTTCCTAATATTTTTAAAACCTCAATCTAGAGTTTTTAAGAGAGATTAAACTTTGGATAATTCATATAATGATTTAAAATATCACAAAACAAAGCTACCATCACTGGATGATCACAGAAAGCCATGAAAAACTAATATTTATAAAGCAATGAGTGATCCTAATCAGGATTCTGAAACAGTATTTTAAACGCTTCCTATTTATTCTATCTAAAGCACAAAAAGTGTAAAATGCGTTTTGCTTTTAACTCGATGTATTTCCCTCATCACAATTAACCCCTGCAGTTTCTTTCTGCTTCACGAGGCAACCTCCTTTTCCTATTCCCTAGGAAATGGTAAACATTATCTCGCGGAAGTTTAATTTTTCACCAGTACAGTTTTCAGTGGAAAACTGGTTATGAAGTAATGACCCAAGTATGTGAGAACTACAGAAAATACGAGATTGAAGGGAGTGATGGTAGTTTAGTTTCATTCTCAGAGTCTGCATAATTTCTCTCTAGTTTTCCAAGATGGCATGCATAGATAGTCTCCTTCCCATCACAAGTTCAGTTCTTGACCCCACACAGCCTACACTTGCCTCACTACAGCCTCACTTTTAGCCTCATGTATCTCGGTCCATAGTATATTCTTCTAGGGACTTGAGTACCAGCCTCAGGGTTTGTATTTTCCCCAGTTTACCTCCAAGCTGTAATACACTGAGGAGTCTCCTCTGGAAGAGAGTTTGTGGTAACAGTTATGTCTTTCTTTTCAATGTGAAACTACTACTGTTTATAATCTATATTTTCTATGGTCGCTATGCAGAATAGGGTCTTTTATTCACTTTTTTTCTTTAATTCACTAAGTCAGTCCAAAAATCTCCATGGCTTCTGGGCACATGCTAAGAATAACAGGAAATTTATTATTTTAACCACTGTGCTTAGCCAAAAACCCAATATAAAAGATGGCCTTTTACTGGGCCCTCAAAATCAGAAGATTAAAGTCCTTTTGAATCAGAATTGAAAATCAATACTTTCTTCAAAGTAAAGATTTTTTGAAACAAACTTTAATAATTAAGGTAGATGTGCTATATCATAGGGAACATCTTTTTATTAAAGGCTGTTTTAACAAAATTCAACCCGATATAAACGTTTGAGGCATGAAAGGAAAAACAGCAATAAATATTTAGAAACTTATTTTCTTTTTAAACTGAAATTATGGTCTGATCTCTTTGGCTTATTTTTTTTTAAATGTCATTTTGCTGGATGCAGTGGCTCACATCTGTAATCCTGGCACTTAGGGAGGCTGAAGTAGATGGATCGCTTGAGTCCAGGAGTTCCAGACCAGCCTGGGCAACATGGCGAAACTCTGTCTCAACAACAACAACAACAAAATGCAAAAATTAGCTAAGCATGGTGGTACATGCCTGTAGTCCCATCTACTCTGGGGTCTAAGTCAGAAGGATAGATTGAGCCCAGGAGGCAGAGGCTATAGTGAGCCAAGATTGTGCTACTGCACTCCAGCCTGGTGACAGAGCAGGACCTGTCTCAAAAAAAAAAAGTCATTTTAATTATATTACTATCAAATATGTTCTCATTCTATTGTTAATGCCTAGCCTTTGATTTGGTACAAAATCATAGGAAATTTAGTGGCCAAATAAAGAAAACTAACAAAAAAAATTGGGAAATTAATTTATGTCTTAGTTTTTTCAGGATGCTGTAATAAAATACCAGAGACTGGGTAGTTTATGAACAATAGAAATTTATTTATTAAAGTTCTGGAAACTGGGAAGTCCAAGATCAAGGCACTGGCAGATTCAGTGTCTGGTAAGAGCCCATTTCCCGGTACACAGATGGCATATTTTCATTGTGTCTTCATGTGGTACAAGGGATCAGAGGTCTCCTTTGGGTCTTTTTTTATTAAGGATACTAATCCCACTCATGAGGGCGCTACCCATGTAACCTAATCACTTCCCAAAGGCTCTGCCACCTAATACCATTGCATTGGGGATTAGGTTTCAACATATAAATATGGGGGAACAGAAACTTTCAGACCATAGCAATCTCAGAGATCCTTCATTCTTGATAACTCAGGTTGACAGGTTCACATACGTACTATAGAACATTATGACACTGAACCTGTCATTGTCCTTATTTTACAGTAAAATGGCACAGAGCTAGCTCATGGGATGGTGTTGTTCTTGCACCAATTCTGACAACACCTGGCCCTTGGATCAAGTTGGTCACCTTCTCAGGCTTGACTCCTCATTATTCAAAGAAGGGTATTAAATTAGAAAACCTGTAGTTCCTCTCTGCTCCTTACTTCTCTAATTCCCACAGACTTGTTTGTTAGTAAATTACACTTGTTGAAACCATAATGATTACTGTTTATTTGTCAGTGTTTATTTGCAAGTATTAGAATTTGGTACACAAACAACAAAAGTTGTCGTTGCAAAAGAAAATTTTTAACAGTGTTACTGTCTTAGTCCATTTTTATGCTGCTAATAAAGACATACCCAAGATTGGGTAATTTATACAGGAAAAAGGGTTTAATGCACTTACTGTTCCAAATGGCTGGGGAGGCCTCACAATCATGACAGAAGGCAATGAGGAGCAAGTCACATCTCATATGGATGGCAGCAGGCAAAATGAGAGAGCTTGTGCAGGGAAACTCCCATTTTTAAAACCATCCGATCTCATGAGACTTATTCACTATCATGATAACATCATGGGGAAAACTCACCCCCATGACTCAGTTACCTCCCGCCAGATCCCTCCCATAACACACAGGAATTAAAGATGAGATTTGGGTGGAGACACAGCCAAACCATACCATTCCACCCCTGGCCCTCCCCAATCTCATGTCCTCACATTTCAAAACCAATCATGCCTTCCCAACAGTCCCCCAAAGTTTTAACTCATTTCAGCATTAACTCAAAAGTCCATAGTCCTAAGTCTCATCTGAGACAAGGCAAGTCCCTTCTGCCTATAAGCCTGTAAAATCAAAAAGCAAGTTAGTTACTTCCTAGATACAATAAGGGTAAAGGCACCCATTCCAAATGGGAGAAATTGGCCAAAACAAAGGGGCTACAGGCCCCATGCAAGTCTGAAATCCAACGGAGCAGTCACATCTTAAAACTCCAAAATGATTTCCTTTGACTCTATGTCTCACATCCAGATCAGGCTGATGCAAGAGGTGTGTTCCTATGATCTTGAGTGGCCCTGCCCATGTGGGTTTGCAGGTTATAGCCCTGCTCCCAGCTGCTTTCATGGGCTGGTGTTGAGTGCAGCTTCTCCAGGCACACAGTGCAAGCTGTGGGTGGATGTACCATTCTGGGGTCTGGAGGACAGTGGCCCTTTTCTCACAGCTCCACTAGTCAGTGCCCCAGTAAGGACTCTACATGGGGGTTCTGACCCCACATTTTTCTTCTGCATTGCCCTAGCAGAAGTTCTCCATGAGGGCCTCGCCCCTGCAGCAAACTTCTGCCTGGACATCCAGGTGTTTCCATACATCCTCTGAAATCTAGGCAGAGGTTTCCAAACCCCAATTCTTGACTTCTGCACACCCACAGACTCAACACCTTGTGGAAGCTGCCAAGGCTTGGGTCTTGTACCCTCTGAAGCCATGGCCCAAACTGTACCTTGGCTCCTCTTATTCATGGCTGGAGCATATGGGACACAGTACACCAAGTTCCTAGACTGCACACAGCATGAGGACCCTGGGTCTAGCCCACAAAACCATTTTTTCCTCCTAGACCTCTGGGCCATTGATGGGAGGGGCTTCTGTGAAGTCCTGTGACATGCCCCTGAGATATTTTCCCTATTGTCTTGGGAATTAACATTTGGCTCCTCATTACTTATGCAAATTTCTGTAGCTGGCTTCAATTTCTCCTCAGAAAATGGGATTTTATTTTCTATCACATTGTTAGGCTGCAAATTTTCCAAACTTTTATGCTCTGCTTTCTTTATAAAACTGAATGCCTTTAACAGCACCCAAGACACCTCTTGAATACTTTGCTGCTTAGAAATTTCTTCCACCAGATAACCTAAATCATCTCTCTCAAGTTCAAAGTTCCACAGATCTCTAGAGAAGGGGCAAAATGCTACCAGTCTCTTTGCTAAAACATAACAAGAGGACCTTTGCTCCAGTTCCCAACAAGCTCCTCATTTCCATCTGAGACCAGCTTGGCCTGGACTTTATTGTCCATATCACTATAAGCATTTTGGGCAAAGCCATTCAACAAGTCTCTAGAAAGTTCTGAAATTTTCCACATTTTCCTGTCTTCTTCTAAACCTTCCAAACTGTTCCAACCCCTGCCTGTTACCCAGTTCCAAATATGTTTCCACATTTTTGGGTATGTACAGCAGCACCCCGCTCTCTCTACTGGTACCAATTTACTGTATCATGGTGGAAGGCAAGGAGGAGCAAGTCACATCTTAGATGGATAGCAACAGGCAAAACGAGAGCCTGTGCAAGGAAACCCCTGTTTTTAAAACCATCAGATCTTGCGAGACGTATTCACTATCACGGGAACAGCATGGGAAAGACCTGCCCCCATTATTCAATTACTTCCCACCGGGTTCTTCCCACAACATGTGGGAATTAAACATGAGATTTGGGCGGGGACACAGTCAAATCATATGAGTCACTACAGAAGCACTTCAAGAATTCTCTACTGAAAACCTGTCTTCCTGTTTCCATGCAGATGGTATACTCATTAATATTACCTGAACATTGGGTGTCTCTTCCTGCACATCAAGTCTGCATATCACCCCCTGACCTGCATAATAATAGTCAACACCACAGACAGTTTAGCCCTTGGTGGTTCTCTAATTCCTTCTGTCTCTTCAACTATAACTTCTTAGTTCAAAGGTAGATATTTCTTTTTTTCCTTACTCCTATTATGATAGTATTCAGGTGCTCAGTAAATATTTATATGTTAATTGATAGATTATCTGTAATGCTGAGTGAAATGTTTACCCCAAAAATAAAGAGGAAGAAGAAAGAAAATAAATTTATAATGGCAATATGCTTACACAGCACTCTGCAGTAATATCCGCATTAAAACTATCAGTGGTTGTAACATAGTTTAATTATTTAATACTCAATTCCTGTGTTTCTTCTGAATAGGGAATCCCTCCTACTAGGAGGAACATTTGAATCACTCTGATTTGGCAAACGGCATAGTTTCATTTAAGACACTAGCATTCCCTGCCAACTGAGGCCCAAGGCTGGTTCTCCCCAATGAAACATGAACCAGCAGAGCATGAGGGGGTTTCAACTATGTCCTAGGGGACTACTACTGAAGACTTCTGGGGACACAGGCCAATTCTCACAGTGTGTCAAGGATTCTGAAAGATTAATGGTCATTTGTCCAAGATATGGAATGAATTTCTAAGCAAGAATATGAATCAATTTCAAACTGTTTGGAGTAAGTTATAGAAAACTAAACATTGTATGAAAACATAAATATATCTGCAAAATTTCCACCTTCTCATTCCTTCACTCATTTCCTTCCCCCAAGAAAATGAATGAACCAACACTCCCTTCATTTAATGTACATATGTGTGTATACACGCATGTAAGTCTGTAGTGAGAACAGCAATCGTTTCTTCTAGAAGGAGACTCAGATTCCTAAGGGGAAGGATACTGCTCTCAGTCTCTCAACCATTCCCTGGGAAAGTTAAAAATAAGTTCCACTGAAAAAATAAGTTGGCGCTTGTTATTTGAGAAAATTGCTTTATTCCAGGAACTGCCTCATGTAGCAGAAATTTATTTACCATCTGTGTGGACTTTAAAAATTTTCCATCTTAACTGATACACAACTGAAATAGAAACAGACTTTCCATGCGTAGGTTTTCCACAGGCCTCAATTTTTTGAAGGGTGTTAGCTCAGAAACTTTTGGGATTTTTGTGGTCCCCAGAGTGGGAGAGCTCCATGGCTGCTCCTCGGCCTTGAGATCTCCTTCTGGGGAAGAGCCCAGGCTGATGTCACCTAGTGAGCTTGGGAGTGGCTTCAGGGTGGGGGTGGAAGGGAGTGAGATAGGATTTGCCAGGAAGCATTCCAGGGACTTTGCTGAAAGGCTTCTTTTCTTTTTTTCTCTTTCTTTCTCCTTGCCTCTCTTTCACCCTGCCCTTTCTCTCTCCCTTCTTTCTTTTTTAACTTTTATTTTAAGTTCAGGGGTACAAGGGCTGGTTTGTTACACAGGTAAACTCGTGTCATGGGATTTTGTTGTACAGATTATTTCATCACCCAGGTGTTGAGCCTAGTATCCATTTGCTATTTTTCCTTCCCTTTCTATTTTTCCCTCCCTCCTTCCCTTCCTCCCTCCCTTCCTTCCCTCACTGCCTCCCTCCCTCCGTCCCTCCCTTCCTTCCTTCCTCACTCTTTTTTCCACAACATACATTGTATATACCTAGGGTATATGACAGTGTTATGCTCTCTGAATACATTGTGGAATAGTGGCCACGATCAATGTAATTAACATATCCATCACCTTCTATAGTTACCATTTTCTCCTTTTTTTGGTGAGAACACTTAAGACCTATCCTCTTAGCAAATTTCAAGTATACAATTCAGTATCGTTTTCACATGGCTGTACATTAGGTCGTCAGAATAATATTCATCCAAACTAATTAAAACTTTGTTCCCCTTGACCAGTGCCTCCCCATTTCTCCCTCTCCCCAACCCCTGACAACTGCCATTCTAGCCACCATTCTACTCACTATTTCTATGAATTTGACTATTGTAGACTCTAAAAATAATTGAGAACCTGCAGTATCTGTCTGTGTGTGGCCTATTTCATTTGCATACTATCTTCCAGATTCATCCATGTTGTAGCATGCCAGGATTTTCTTCTATTTTAGGCTAAATAATATTCCATTGTGTGCATACGCGCACGTGTGTGTGTGTGTGTGTATACCATGTTATCTTTATCCATTTGTCCGTTCATTTGTTTATGGACATTGAGATGTCATTTGACTACTGTGAATAATGCTGCAGTGAACATGGGGTGTCGATATCTTTTCAAGATACTGATTTCATTTCCTTTGTATATAAACACAGTAGTGGGATTGCTGGCTCATGCAGTTCTAGTACCCATTTTTTAGGACCTCCATACTGTTTTCCATATGGCTATGTAGCTATGCATTTTTCCATATGGCTATACTAATTTACATTCCCACCAACAGGGTATAAAAGTTTCCTTTTTTTCACACCTTCACCAACACTTACTCTAATAGCCATCCCAACAGGTGTGGGGTGATATTTCATTGTGCTTTTAATTTGCATATCCTTGATGATTAGTGGGCAAACACCTCTTAATATACCTGCTGACCATTTATATGTCTTCTTTGGAGAAATGTCGATTCATGTCCTTTGTCCATTTTTTAAGGAGGTTATTCGGAGGGGTTTGGCTCTTTGGGGCTTTCTGTTGTTGTTGGTTTGGTTTTTTTTTATTTCTATTGAGTTATATGAACTCCTTATATGTTTAGATAGTAATCTTCTAACAGATAAGATATATGGTTTGCAGGTATTTTCTCCCAATCTGTTATAGTTAGCTAGTACATTGTGCTTAAAAGATAAAATAAAAATAAAAGCCCTTTGAGAAATAAATTACCTTATTTCTGAAGTGCTTTTAACTTATGCAGTCAGATAAGACAAATGTGCTTTCATCCTTTCCAGCTGTATCAAAGGATTATTTTATTCAAATGTTTTATTAAAATATTCCACAAGAGGAAGTAATGGCTCACCAAGGGAGAAAAATAAGGTTGAATGGGTGGCTGAGCACAAGGGAATTTATTGTTAGATGGTACTTTATATAAATTAAAGAAAAATTGAGGGAAATCCAACTGCCACTTTTTATACAAAATAAGCTGCCGTGCCTGGCTATTTTCCCACAATATTGAGCTGTAATACCATTATTCTGGAGGGGCAGAAACTAGAATTTCTTATATATTTAATTTTCTTCAAAATATGTGCTTTCCCTTCAGGAAAACTCAGAATCTTTGGGTCATTTGGATATCCACATAGACTTTGAGCAAAACAATATCACGTTTTTTCTAGAAAGGCATTGTTAACAACTATTAGAAGGTCAAAATCATATCAAATTATGTAGGCTATCTATCTCAATAATGTCTTTCAATCATTTATTATTGCACAATTTTATGCTCACCTTAACATTCAAACATAGATTTCAATAAAACTGTTAGGGAATAAAAAATTATACAACCTATCTGTAATTTACCTTTGTGAATATAATTCCTGAGATTTGAATATTAACTATATGTCAGCCCCAAGCCTAGACTCCTTATGTACAGTTTTGTATTTAATGGCCACAATTTATAAACTGATACAAATTGATGAAAAAACTGAAGCCCTGACAAATAAGCAAGCTTTTCCAGGCCACAGAGCAATTCAGTTACAGCTATTACTCAGAGCTCAGGGAGTCAGAGCTCCAAAGGCCATTATTCTGGCCATGGTACAGACTTTTGGAACAGTCACTAACGTGAAAACCCAATCTTAACGGCATATATAGAATTTATGTTTCAAAGCAGTATTGGTCTCAGCTTTTAAGTCTTCTTATTTAAACGTAGAAAAATTTAGAGCTTTATAATAAGAAAAATGTCCAACTTGAGCTAGGAAAGGAATGATATAAACTCAATTAAAATGAAGAAAGAAAATAATTAATATACAAGCAAAAATCCAGAAATAAAAAACAGACATAGGCTGGGCACGGTGGCTCATGCCTGTAATCCCAGCACTTTGGGAGGCTAAGGTGGGCAGATCACAAGGTCAGGCATTCGAGACCATCCTGGCCAGCATTGTGAGACCCCATCTCCACTAAAATTACAAAAATTAGCTGGGTGTGATGGCACATGCCTGTAGTCCCAGCTATTCGGAAGGCTGAGGCAGGAGAATCACTTGAACCTGGGAGGCGGAGGATGCAGTGAGCTGAGATCGCACCACTGCACTCCAGCCTGGCAGCAGATGGAGACTCCATCTCAAAAAAAAAAAGAAAAGAAAAGAAAAACAAGGCAGACATAAAATTGGGAGAATCAGCAACAACTAAAAAGCCAATCCTTTGATTTGAAAACTCTACAAATAAATGAATATATCAACCTCTATCAAGGTAAGAAAGAAAGAAGAAACAAATAATATTAGAAATAAAAAGTGGCTGTCTGGCATGCTGATGCACATCTGCAATCCTAGCACTTTGGGAGGCTGAGGTGGGAGGAGTGCTTAAAGCCAGGAGTTTAAGACTAGCCCGGGCAACATAGTAAGACCCCATCTCTGCAAAAATATTTATTAAATTAGTCAAGCATGGTGGTGCACATCTGTAGTCCTAGCTACCTGGGAGGCTGAGGGTGGTGGATTGTCAGAGACCAGGTGTTCAAGGCCACAGTGAGCTATGATCACACCACTATACTCCAGCCTGGGATCATACTACCAGACTCCAGTCTGGGCCTCAGAGCAAGACAGAAAAGGAGAGGGGAAGGGAGGGGAGGAGAAGGGAAGGGAGGGGAGGGGAAGGGAAGGGAGGGGAAAGAGAGAGAAAAGAGAAAAAAATGAACTATTATCACTGACGAAGAAAAGATTAAGAAGATAAGAGAATACGATGTAAATGTTCAGGTTAATAAATTTGAAAATTTAAATGAAATGAACAAATTTACTGGAAAAGTATAACTTAGCTAAACAGAATTGAGGAAAATTATAATCTTCCAATACCTTTTCCAAAAGTGTTTAAAAACTCTTCTATAAATAAAATGCCAAGCCTGGATGATTTTACAAGTAAATTTTAACCAGTTTTGAAGAAACAGATTCTTTCAATCTCTTGTAAACTCTTCTAGAGATAGAAAAGAACAAACGTCACTCATAAACATAGGTGCAAAAAACAAAACCTAAACAAAATATTAAACAGATTCAGCTCTATAAAACCACTTAAACACCTTAACCAAATTGGGTTTATCCCAGGAATGAATGGGCATTTTACTATTAGAAAAATTTATATATGTTATTTTAAAATTTGTATAATACTTATTAACAGATTAAAGGAAAAAAATTGATGATCATATCAAGAGATGCAGAGAAAGTATTTGGAAAAAGTTGGCATCTATTAATTGATTAATTGATTTGGGACAGGAGCTGTCTGTGTCACCCAGGCTGGAATGCAGTAGCACTGTCACAGCTCACTGCAGCCTCAACCTCTCGGGCTCAAGCAGTCCTCCCACCTCAACCTCCCAAGTAGCTGGGACCATAGGCATGTACCATCACACCTGGCTGATTTTTTGTAAAGACAGGGTCTCCCTATGATGCTCAGGCTGGTCTTGAATTCCTGGACTCAAGTCCAACATCCATTAAATTAAAAGAAAATTAGGAATATAAGAAGAGACTAGAACTACCTTAACCTAACAAAGTGATAGCTAGAGAAAAAGGAGAAGGGAGGGGAGGCGAGGAAGAGAAAACCCTCTAACAAATAGCATTCCAAATGGGAACATACTATCATTGTCTCTCTTCAACTTGAATTGGAACTACATTCGAACAGGGGCAGGTGAAAAATCAAATTTTTGAAGATGATTTTCTACTAAGTAAGCCCTCTAAGAATAATCAGACAATTATTTGGAAATAAGAAAAGGATTTAGCAAACCTGTGAAAGTTTAGAAAATGTGCATTTTTAAGATCGCCATTTTCAAAAGCAACAGAAACTGCTAAGTTACAAAGGAGTAAATCTTTATGCGTTGTACATTTGCCTGTTATTTGTTGGTGTAGGGAGTTGATGAATCATGATTGAAAGATATTAAAGAAGCTCTAAAATCAGTAGAGGGATATATCATGCTCACATATAGAGTCAATTATGTGGAGGGTTTTTTTGGGAAACAGTAGACAACTGCTGTTAACTGACTCTGACATTTGATGTATTCGACTTTTGAGTTATTGCCAGTCTACAGGGTGTAAAACAGTACCTGATTATGACTTTAATTTGCATTTCTCTAATTTCCAGCAAGTTTGAGTTTTTAATGATTAAAAAATAAAGCCTGAAAAAATCTCGTGTACATAGAACTTTGGTGTGTGATAAAGGTATCCAGGAAGATCAGTGAGGAAAGAGGTATCTTTTTTACCTCTAACTTGGTGTCGTAGTTTCTCTTAGTAGAGTGGCAATAAACTCTAGCCCTGCTCTGATGGGGCTCCAGGGAAGATGGTTGTGAATGTTAACAATGTGCCTCCATGGGATACTTCATTAGGTAGACGGCCTAGTATCTAAGTATCTGACCTGTGACCAGGAATCTCTCCCACAGGAAATGTTGAGACTGGCAGATATTCTTCTGGCTCTTGTCTAACGTGTGTTCCCTTTATTTCTACCAAGATGGCGACTCTGTAGGAGAGCTCTGACCAGGAGGAGAGGTAGGTTCAAGTGTGTCAAGTAAGACCCAGAGGAGGCAACTCAACAAAACACATGAAACAACAGAAGTGTTTTATTACTCACAGATCGAAAAGAGGGCAGCACCCTCACAAGGCCAACAGGAAGTGTGTGTGGGCAGGGCGGGGGTGGGGGGGGTTACGTCCAGGACACGCAGCTCAACCAGCAGGTAGGGAGCGAGAGAGAGAGGAAGTGACCTGTGCATCATGGCCTTTACTGGGGCCCAGGGTGTTACACAAGCAGGATTCCCACCAGGGGTTCTAACTGGTGGGTCTAGAACAAGCAGGTGTGAGCTCTGTGGCGTCACACTGTTGCTATGTACTTGTCATTGCAGTATATCTGCCCCGTCTATCCCCAGTGAGGATATCAGTGGGGTGAGTCAAGTAGGTTGCATCTAGCTGTCCCCTAGGGAGGAGGTCACCAGGAGGTGGTTGTATAATCTGTATAAAGGCAGATATCTGGATTGATCACCTTGAGGAAACTGTATCAAGGGTAACAAAGTCCTGATTCTGTCTAGCCCTGTTTCTGGTATGAGAACCAGGACATTGGTTCTCATAGAACCAATGAGAGGCATTGGAGGGGCATTGTAAGGAGTTCATAAATAACACAGAAAGAATACTAAAATGTTATTTCTCAGAAAAGATGGATATATTTGAATATCTTAAAATTTAGAAAACCTATTTAGAGAAACACAGTATAAGAAAAGAATTTTTAAAAATAAAATGAGAGTAGAAATTAACATTTTAAAAAAAGAATAGTATTCAAATACTTTGATAATGTCCTTTAAAACAATAAAAAAAAATACAAATAACCCAGAAGAAGAAGGAGCAAAAAGACAAATGGATACTTTATATCCCATATTGGCAATAAATAAATAAAAAGAGTATCAAACTCTTGAAATCAGAGAATTGCAAATTAAAGTCACAGTGATATACCATTTCACACTCTCTAGATTGGCACAATTAAAATGTCAAATACACCAAGCGTCAGAGTCAGGATCAACAGGAGCTCCCTATACATTCCAGGTATCAATATAATTAATACAATAATATTAGGAAAAATATTTGACATTATCTCTTAAATGTAACCATTCACATACTCGAGAAATTAGGAACTTCACACCTAGAAGTGTGTCCTAGAAACACTTGACTTTGTTCTCCAGGAAAAGTGTACAAGAATAATTAACTACGTTACTGCTCATAATAATTAAATACTAGAAATAATCCAAAAGACCACAGACAAGAGAATGGACAAATAATTTGTAGCATATCAATACAATGGTATATCATACAGATAGAAACTCACTTAAGTTATTCAATCTACAACACTAGAATTTTGTAAAATAATATTGCAGGGAGCTATGCATGGTGGCGTGCACCTGTAGTTCAAGCTACTCATGAGGCAAAGGTGGGAGGATCAGCCCAAGAGATTACTAACAGCCTGAGCAACATAGTGAGTCCTTGTTTTTAAATAATATTAATATTAATAGTAGTAGTAGTAGTAGTAGTAGTAGTAATAGTAGTAGTGGTGGTCGTGGTAGTAGTAGTAGTGGTAGTGGTGGTAGTAGTAGTAGTGGTAGTGGTGGTAGTAGTAGTAGTGGTGGTGGTGGTAATGTTGCTGGGAATAAGGGGGTGAGTTTCCAAGTATTATACATTTAAATAGCTCTAAAACAGCACTAACTAAAACCTTACTTAAGCATACATATACATACAATTTAAAATTCTGTATTTTTTAAAAAAGCAAGTAATAAAAAACAAACCAAAAAAATTAGTGGAGGGTTATTCCATGGAGGGAGTTGGGGACAGGAGAGGAGAGGAGAGGAGCACATAGGTAAATGGAAGTCATTGGTAATGTTCCATTTCCATGGTGGGGTTGTGGATTCACAGAGGATCATTGTAATATTATGCATTATAATTTACATATATGGGACGTATGTTTCATATATCAACTGATGTATTAAAAGGCAAAAAGGAGAAACATTTAATGTGATAACAAATGTGAATGTGTCTAACCATACAGATTTAGGCGGTTTTTTATTGCTGTTCTTTCAAATGTTATTTTTGAGACTCATGTTTCCTAATTAGATTGCAAACTGCTCAAAGTCAAGGATCATGACTTATAATTCCAACACGAGGTAAAGAGGATACATGAATACATTAAGTCAGTGAAAGAAATGAAGAGTAGCTACTGTTGCTTTTGTGTCAATCTCAATTACCTCTGACCCTGGGCACTTGGCCTTTTTCACCACATATCCAGCCCTCCAGATTAAGAAGACAAAGATCCATCTGCCTAAAAAGCCCAGTGTTTTAAGAAGTTTTATTTCTCTGTATCCTCCAGGAAATCCAACAACAACCCTACTCGTTTTCCCCTGGCCTCAGCCCACGTCAATGTGCCCTGCAATTTTTTCCTTGCTTTTTGCCTATATCTTGAGTCTTTCTTAACTCTGGGAAAACTTTTCACTGTGCTCAAATTTCATCTTTTTTCTCTTCTTTTTATTTCAGTGTATCTCCTTCACTTATTTCATCCCTAGGACTGCAGACAAGGAAATAGGTTAGCTCCATTTTTCCTTCTGACTCTTTCTGAGCTCTTTCATGTCCCCGTGAAAAGAACTGCCACTCTCTCCCCAGATGGTCCTCTTTCTCTAACAGAAACTCTCTAGGGAAGGATGATAATCCCAGTCTTTAAAGACATAGGTCCTGGGAATCCGGCAAAAAGTCAGGTTCCTGTTTCCTCATCAGAGAATAATAAGCCAAAAATAATAACTATAAGTGGCTATTAGAACAATGTTCTTTCCCCACGACCAGAAATGACTAGCCCCAATTTGGAGCAAACCAAGCACAGTAAAATTCTTGTGTCTATTTTATGAGAAATCTTTATCAAATTCACTACATTCAGCAGGCCTGTTTCAAAGGTAAACACAATTAAAGCCTTTTCATGAACAAACATCCATAAGAAATCAATGGGAAAAATACCATAGGAGATATTCTCTTAGTCTGAATATGTATCAGACTTTTATGTATCTTTTATTCCTTAAATCAGACCTGAAGAAAGTAATCCATGTCCAAACAGGTCTTATTTTTAAAATATTCTCTTTCAATGATTACTCTCTGTTACCTTACAGCAAAGCGGTTAGAATCACCCAAGTATTATTCTCTTTTGCCGCTAACAGAATCCGAAACACTTGATCATAATCGAGATACAAATTCCAGTAATCATATTCCCACAAGAAGTGCAAACCTGACAGATATTCAGTCACACCTAATTACTATGATAGGTAAGTGTGTTGTGTAGTTCCCTAAATGCTGGCAACCAGATAAAAAATAAATAAAACCATCTCATAAACTCCCTTTGCTTTTTTTTTTTTTTAAGAATATGTAAGAGGCTATGTTGGATAGTCAATATGTTTCAGTTCGAAATTGCCAGATGCATGTTGCCTGTGATTACAACAGTTTTAAGGCCAGTTACTTCTGATTTATTTTTATTCTTTGTGCTAATGACACCTATGCATCATCATAAGCAACAATAAAACCATAGGAATAGCTATAGCAACTGATACACTATGCGTTCAACGTTCTTTTTTAAACACTGCTGGAAGAGAGTGAGCTTCACCACCTTGTAGTTACCTTGATTCCAATCTGGTAAATGTCTTCTGTTTTACAAAATGTGTTTAACTTAGATATAAAGAACAGACACATCTGTAATAAGAACAATTTACCAAGAATAAGAATAGTAGGCTGGGTACTGTGGCTCACGCCTGTAATCCCAGCACTTTGGGAGGCCGAGGCGGCGGATCACAAGGTCAGGAGATCAAGACCATCCTGTCTAACACAGTGAAACCCCATCTCTACTGAAAAATACAAAAAATTAGCCGGGCATGGTGGCGGGTGCCTGTAGTCCCAGCTACTTGGGAAGCTAAGGCAGGAGAATGGTGTGAACCCATGAGGTGAAGCTTGCAGTGAGCCAAGATCGTGCCACTGCACTCTAGCCTGGGCGACAGAGCGAGACTCCATCTCAAAAAAAAAAAAAAGAATAGTAATGATATTTTATTCCTCTTGTTCAGGATACGTTGTTAGCCAAGTTATGAAAGAAAGGTTCCCAGGTGGATTTAGGGGTTTTTAGACATCCTTGGGTCGTATGGCATATGTTATTAGACATTACAGGATAAAATGACAAAAAATTGGTAAATTTTCAATAAAAATTTTCTTGAATGAGTTTGGATAGAATTTGTACAAAATAAGTTGAAAATGTATTTGGTGAGCAATGAGGCCTCTATGGCCTTGAAGCAGTAATTCTGTGTCCTCCTAGAAAAAGGCTGGAGTTGAGCAACAGTAAGTCTCATTCTGCCCCTACTATTCCTGTAATGTGCCCATCCCATTTGCAATACAAGGATGGAGCAAGAGGAACAAGAAGAAAGATTCTAAAACTGGGCTTTCTCTCCACTACTACTAAGATGAGAGGAGCAAGATATTACCAGAGATAAATAACTCACTAACCTCACTAAATTCCGTGTTGCTGGTAGACCCACGGAAGCATCACACAGCATGTCACAGTCTGTATCCTCAAATACTGTGCGTATTAACTTCATTATCAATGAAGAAGACAGTATGGCGTAACAAAGAGCATTGGCATCAGAGAGGAGACATGAGGCTCCCTCCAGTTCTGCCACTACTTAGCTTTGTGATCCTGGGTGGGTGAGTCATTGAATCTGTTCCCTACCCTGCAGAAGAAAGAGACAGAATGGAACACTTTGCAGAGAGGATGGGCATGGCCTAGGACCATGCATAGTTTGAAACTAATAATAAATAATAATAAACCAATAATAATTTTATATCTCAGAAGAGGACAAAAACCATCATCATCATCATCATCATCATCATCATCATTATTAAAAACTGTGGAAGACAAACTCAACAAAAATCTTGTCTGATGGAAGTTGACAGACTCCACAGTATTTATCCTCTAAAGGCAGAGGCCTGCCCTTGGCAGGGCAAGGACAGAAGGGGTCAGGCAGGGAGAGGCAAATAACGTTTATAAAGAGGTGGAGGGAAGCTCCTGTATATGTTTGTAAATGTTCAGACATACTGTGTGGACTGAAGTACCGAATTTTCACGTAAAGAAATGGAGACCTCACCATAAGACACATTGGTATGGGATGCAAATCCCCTGGTATGGTAGCTTCCCTCATTATCATCTTATTTATACACATATTTCGTTGTCGTTGTTGTTGAGACACGGTCTTGCTCTGTCCCCCAGGCTGGAGTGCACTGGCACCATCATAGCTCACTGCAGCCTTGAACTCCTGGGCTCAAGCAAACCTCTTGCCTCAGCCTCTAGAGTAACTGGGACCACAGATGTGCACCACCATGCCCAGCTAATTTATTTTTTTGTAAAGACAGAGTCTTGCTCTGTTGCCCAGGCTCATCTCAAATTCCTGGGCTCAAGTGATCCTCCTGCTTTGGCCTCCCAAAATGCTGGGATTACAGGGATGAGCCTTTGCACCCAGCCCTACATATATTTTTACATCCATAGGACCCTGTTTTTCCCCTCACACTGTGAAATAAGCCACTGTAACTCCATAGAGGAAATAAATCTGTTTCCAGAATCAATACACCGAGCACAGGCGTTTATTGCATGCATTGCGATTCCTAAGAATGCCTGGCTGTAATGTCAGACATAAGCCCCACACCTGTAGTAACTCCTTTTACCCTTGCAAAGACAGGAGTGCACTACCAGGAAAGATCAGAAGAAGTGTCTATCTGCATTCCCTTCATTTGGTCCACACCATCACTTCCCCCAAGAGTATCTCCTCATGTTTTCTTTTATCGTTTTCTGGAACTCTGTATTCCCACAGCTTCACTCTCATACCCTTTAGGGTGACACTTGTTGCCTTGGACTGTAAATACTTCTTTACTTTCATCCTACCCTACGAGATATTCCAGGGTGGAGACCAATTTTAATTTGCCTTTTCAAATATCTTTTATGATGACTAAATGAATGAATGCCCAGAACATGTGCAGTGAGCTTACGGTGAATCTGTACAGAAGTCTTTTAGTAAGACAGTCAATGTTCATGGAGCTGTTATGAAAAAGGAAGACGTTTTGCAAGGAGCCATGGGAGATGAAAATTTGTACGCAGAGAAGAAACATAGTCTTTTAAATGCTGTGAGGCAATCAAAGAGATGGGCCTTTTCTAATGAGGACAAGCAGCGTATTTTAAAATCCCTCAAATAATACAGACAATACACATCAGGATAAGGCATATCAGGTAAGGACTCATTTGCTCATGTGCTGAACCATTCTTGATCCAGAGCTTTGTTGAATTCCTAGCACTGCCTTAGATGCCAGACCTGCAGCAGTGAGCAGAATCACCTGGGGAAGTTTCAGAGCGGGCACGATGAAATAATACAATTGAACTGAAGGATGGGTAGATTCAGACACAGGCAGAGAACAACCAGGAGGTCCTTCCCAGCACAATACCCACAAAGCGATATTGGGCGAGATGAGGGCGTGTCACCAGGTCACCCTCCTACTCATAAAATTAGAAAAAGTTGTGCACAGAAATCTTTTTATAGCGTGTGTTATGTGGCATTTGTATTCTTCAAGTTTTATTATGCTTATTCACAGGAAGCAGTTTTTCCATAACTTTTCCCTTTTTTTCTAAAAATCAAAGGGGTCACTATTTAGACCAGATGGGAAAGGGAAATCATAACAGCAGCCCTTCTGGAACTTGGCTGTGCGGGAGAAGTTGGCCGGAGAATTAGCATAGAGCATGCTGGAGTGGCAGAGCTGGGAGCCCTGGAACCCGGGGCTCACCACTGTACTCTCCCAGCCCCTGCCCCCATTGGAACACAGCGCAGTTCCAATGAACAGAGAGAGAATACTCATTTCGCTAAGAGAAAAACTGAAAAGCCTGGTAATTATCCTCAAAAGTTACTTGGTCATTATACAGCTATGAGGAAGGAGAGGGAAAAAACCTTTCTTTCACAACTTATTTATTGACACAGTTATCTGAAAAATAAAATCAGGAAGAAAGCCGTGGCTTGGAATCTTTTTGAAAAGACCACCTTCTGACATTGGGATGGATCCAGAGAAGGTCAACACCCTCCACTTCCTGTCCCAGAGAAAGAGAAAAAAGACACAGATTGAAAAGGGGGGAGGGAAAGGAAGGAATCTGAAAAACACACAACTTCACAGAGCTTAGAAATTCTCTAGAGATTAAGAAAAAAAGGAACTTTCAAGAGAACTAATTTTTAGCAGTTCTCTAAAAGTTCAAGAGATCTTTTAGAAGTGCTGCTTTCAGAAAATCAAATTATTGTTCATTAGATTACTTAAAAATCATATTTTATTATTAAATATTATTCATTAGCTGGATGCAAGAAATAGATTGATGTGTGGTCATAGAATTGAATCAAAATTTTTAGCTGGTTAGTGAGTTGGACTTTATTCTGCAAAAACTACTGTATATATCACATGAGGATTTATCTTTCATATGCTATTGTGCATAACTAATTTCCAAATTAAAAGTAAACTTTTTAAGATTTTTAACAATAGTCATAATCGTACTTTTTTTTTTCCAAATGAAGAAAAACTGTGAGCTTGGTATTTTAGATTACACATATGGAGGTAGGATAGTAGGGACAGTGTCCCCAAATCTGGTTTGAGGGAAAGAAGTTATAATTATGGATTTAGCCCTTATTTCAAAAGGTCATTTGAAGTATTTTCAACTACTGACATATGAAGTGACAGCAACATTTGTGAGTTCATAATTGTAGTAGTGACTTAATATCAGATGACTGTTTTTAGACATTGTACAGTGTGATCTCTGTGGTAACAGAGAACAAAGTATTATTTCGGAGTTTTTTTCAAATGCCAACTTAGCATTTCAAATAAGAAGGGAATTATTTAATGAGCTCACTCGATGTTAGAACATTTTGCTGACTGTATCTTATCAAGGCTCCAAAAAAATCAAAACTTCTATTAGTGGAAATATCAATGGGCTGGAAGTTAAGAGTTCTGCGCTTTAATTCTTACTCAGTTTAATTCCGGGAAAATAATTTCATCTTTTGTGTCTCTTATTCATAAAGCAAGGTTAAAGTTTCTTCCGACTCTAAAATTATGGATCTTGCCAAAATTGCTCCATCGAAGTTACACAACTATTGGTAATAAACATAACACTCAAATTTTGGCTAGAATTAAACATTTTTAACTCAGATAATTTGGCTGTTAAACTTCATGTATGACTTAAACCTTGTGTTCTATAGTGTCTACACTCATTCTACTTTTATAAAATGCACTGCATAATGATTGCTTTAGATTCTAGCACTAAGAGTCTTTCATTCTCACATACTCTATCGGTTTTGCAACTATTACTTTACTGTCCAACTTTGCGGTCTGTGTTGGTCCTTCTTGAAACTATTCTATACTTTAATAAAGTATTTCAAAAAAGATAATAAATGATGGCAATTTGGATCAATGATAAATAACTTCTCTTTTCAGCTATTCCCATGCTACCATAATACAGAGGCAAAAAGTAAAGGTTTAAGAAATTCATGTTTTTCTTCCTTCTACGCAAGCAAAAATTAGATGCTACCTTGGTGGGGCAGGGATCATGGGGAATGAGGGCTGCTAAATTGCATCATTGAACTAAACTACCTGACTCCAAACAAGGGATTGTGTGAACTGTTTTTATTTATTTATTTTTTTTTTTTTTTTTTTTTTTTTTTTGAGACTGAGTCTTGCTCTGTCACCCAGGCTGGAGTGCAGTGGCATGATGTCGGCTCACTGCAAGCTCCACCTCCCAGGTTCACACCATTCTCCTGCCTCAGCCTCCCGAGTAACTGGGACTACAGGCGCCCACCACTATGCCTGACTAATCTTTTTGTACTTTTTTTTTTTTTTTTTTTTTTTAGTAGAGACGGGGTTTCGCTGTATTAGCCAGGATGGTCTCGATCTCCTGACCTTGTAATCTACCCGCCTCGGCCTCCCAAAGTGCTGGGATTACAGGCTTGAGCCACCGCAGCCAGCCTGTTTTTATTTCTTTGTATGTTGGCTTTCTCTAGAAAACTACAGTTGTTTTTTATTCCTCTTAGTGTCCTTAGCATTGCCTGTAACACTAAATTATTAATATTTAATTAAATTAACTGAATTGCCTTACTCTCTTAAAAATAAATATTAGATTTGTTTTCATTTCTTTTTCTCATGACTGATATATTTACCAAATAATTCCCACTTCATTTTATGTCTTTCGTATGAAACACCATCTAACCTCTTTTTTTTTTTTTTGGAGACAGAGTCTTACTCTGTCGCCAGGCTGGAGTGCAATGGCACCATCTTGGCTCACTGCAACCTCTGCCTCCTGGGTTCAAGCGATTCTCCTGCCTCAGCCTCCTGAGTAGCTGGGACTACAGGCACACGTCACCACACCCAGCTAATTTTTGTAGTTTTAGTAGAGACAGGGTTTCACCATGTTGGCCAGGATAGTCTTAATCTCTTGACCTCGTGACCTGCCTGCCTCAGCCTCTCAAAGTGCTGGGATTATAGGCATGAGCCACTGTGCCCAGCAACATCATCTAACTTTATCTCCTCTGATTTTGTTTCTAAGAATTTTCCAGGCATTATCAATAATATAACATGACAGGAACATATTTTACAATATATAATAATGTTTGCTAAATGGAAGCATATTTTATATAATTCAACAAAATAGACATGAAGACAGTGGCTTTTAAAATAATTTTGTCTTCATTCTTCCATTCAGTAAACATTTGTCAAACACTCGTTGTGAGCACAGTATACAACTAGATTCAGGGAAAGTTCGCAATATTCTGACAAAGACAGGCACATCTGAGAAAAATACTAAATGCAACCAAAAGGCCGACCCACAGAAATAGAATTGAATCAAAAACAAAGATTTTTAAATCCAATTTGTGAATTTAATACAGATTATCTAAGTGGTAATTAAGGTTGTGTTCTACAACTGGACGTTTTCTGTGATGACAACTACAAAATAAGAGGGCACCATTTACCGCATTGATAACCCTGCCAATTTAATTGCTTTTCTCAGCTTCATATACAGCTGGACCAGTCTTTGTCAGCACCTGGGAAGAGTACTATAATCGCAGCTCACTCAGTGTTAGTAGAATTTGTCTTTGGAGCTGACCTCAGCATTCAAACCAAAGGCCCTGCAAAGAAGTATGTTATTGAGGGGGGCACGGTGGCTCATGCCTGTAATCCCAGCACTTTGGGCAGCTAAGGCAGGTGGATCATTTGAAGTCAGGAGTTCAAAACCAGCCTGGCCCACATGGTGAAACCCCATCTCTACTAAAAGTATAAAAATTAGCCAGTTGTGGTGGTGCATGCCTGTAATCCCAGCTACTCGGGAGGCTGAGGCAGGAGAATTGCTTGAGCCTGGGAGGCAGAGGTTGCAGTGAGCCGGGATCTGGCCGTGTGCTCCACTCTGGGTGATGGAGTGAGACGCTATCTCAAAAAATAAAAATTAAAGAAAAATAAAAAAGGTAGTAGAAGTCTGTTATTGGAGATCTACTACCTGTCAACTCCCACAAGAAAGAAATGTAGCACATAATTCCTTCTTTCAAGGGCAACATAGGCAAGGCAAAAAAAACTTTCACATATAAAACTACTAGCTGGCACACAACACTCTGTGATGCTGATTGTGAAAGCAAACATAATTGAGAAGAAAAAGGGCAGAATACAGAGAAATAGTAGAGCAATGGAACATTCAATAACCATCTATAGATGCAAAGGCCAAAATGTTTCGAGACTAAACTGAAATTATTAGGGATCCATGGACCCCAGCATGAGAAGTCCTAATCTAAGATTTTGCTGTTACAGGAAACTCTGCTGCAAATCTCAAAAAGAAATGATGCTTTTCCCCTTTGACACAAAGCTTTTGAATTCTTTAGAATGCTCTTTGGAAGACAACACTTGTTGAATTAACAAATGAACAAATGAATAAATCAACAAAATTAACACAAATCTGGGGCTTTCAAACTAAACTTTGTTATCTATATTGTTTCAGTTCCATATTTGTATTCATTTTTATTGTATTTATTTATTTTTTGAGACGTAGAGTCTCACTCTGTCGTCGCCCGGCCAGAGTGCAGTGGCACGGTCATAGCTCACTGCAGACTTCAATCTCTGGGTTCAAGTGATCCTCCAGCCTTGGCCTCTCAAAGTGCTGGGATTACAGACATGAGTCACCTTGCCTATCCTCGAATTTTTAAAAGATGCAACTTGACTGAAATGACAACTATTAAGTGAAATGACAACTGTTAAAAAGAGAAAAATTAATGTTAGGCACAGGGTGGCCAGAGAAGGATTCACTGAGAAGGTGATTTTGGAGAAAAACACTGAAAGCGATAAGGGAGAGAGCCAGTTTTCCAGGTGGGGGTGATGTTGCTATAGAGTCTTCCCGAATAGCTTGCAGGAGGTGCTTGAGACAGGAGCTGTGGATGCAAGTGTGTCTGCAGCAGAGGGAGGCAGATGAAGTCTGAAGGAGTTAAGGCCAGGAGGTGAGCCAGCTGCAGCGGTGTTAGGCTTTGGAGGATCTTTAGCTCTCGCTCTGAATGTCATGGGACCCTTGCAGGGTTTTGAGGAGAGGAAGTGTACACTCTAACACACGCATTTTAACAGACCGGCCAAGGATGTTTCTGTGTAGGCAATGTGTGTGCAATGGATATACAAATGTGTGCATCTGTATGTGTAAGAGTCTGCTTAAATGATGTTACCTTTTTCCCTTTATCAAAGGCAAATATTTTCAATTCATTTGCAATATTTGCTTTAATAAATAAAAAAGAATCATTTTGTTTGATTTATACAAAAAGTGTCAGTTATGAACAATGGAGTCATTTCACACCTCTTATCTAACTAATTTATTTACTCATTAAATCATTCAACAAATATGTGTTGCAAGTCTACAGTGTATCAGGCACTTGGCACACGGAAATTCAGTGAGTGACAAGAAAACGATCTTAGATTTCACAGAAGTCCCAAACATGCTTATCTATCCTCCAAAATCTTTACCACCTATATACCCCACAATAAATGGTCCCAATACTGTATGTTCTACAAATATTACAAAACTCTTGACCAGGCACAATGGCTCGCACCCTAATCCCAGTGCTCTGAAAGGCCAAAGCAGGAAGGATCGCTTGAGGACAGGAGTTTGAGACCAGCCTGGGCAACATAAGGAGACCCTGTCTTTACAAAAAATAAAAAATTAGCCAGGCATGGTGACTCATACCTATAGCCCCAGCTACTTGGCCAGCTGAGGCAGCATGATCAGTTGAGCCCAGAGGTCGATGTTGCAGTAAGCTGTAATCACACCACTGCAGTGTGGCCTGGATGACAGAGCAAGACCCTATCTCTGAAGAAAAAAAACTAAACAAGAAACTCTCGTATACCTCCTTCTTCATTATGTGCCCATGAGGTACAGTTGTTCCAAGTCTAACTCCTTCTTTCTCTGCAGTATTGTTGAAATTTGAATATTACTTTTTGCCTTGTTAGGAACTTCGTGGAAATGATCTTTTTAAAAAAAATGTACTTTGTGAATATGTCTTTTAAATGAATTATAGTATTTTAGGAAGACAGGAACTTTTTTTCCCCCCTAAAAGATGTTTCAACCAAGAAAATCAATTTTTTTTTCCAACTGCTTCTTCATTTTCTCATATTACATGCTGGTTTTCTTTACAAGATTTTTTTAATGCTCATGAATCTATGACCTTGTATAAGTTCCCCAGGAGACACGATTCTCAGCATTTTGTTGGACAAACATTTGTTTTTTGTAACTACATGAACAAGCCAAATTGCCCGTAGTCCAAAAAATAATTCTGACCTTTTTCAGTACACTCTTTTTCTTTTTAATGCCATATTCAAGGAATCCTAGTACAGTGGCAATTAAACCATTCAAAGTTTACCATTTAACCATGAGAAGGCTTTATCGCCTTGGCACATATAGTAAGATAATTTAACATTCTGAGGAAGGTTTCACAGTATATTCTCATTTTAATTGTCAGTTGAGTGGACATGAAGAAGGCATTTCTGTTTTACAACTTCAAATACATTTATTTACTTAAACGATATGCGTAAATCAGTAACATTTACATCCTAATACATATAGTAGCATTCATAAAGAAGACATTGTTATAATGAAATTTAATGTAAAATACTAGTTCTACAATTATAATAAAGTACTATTGAGTTTCAAATTATAGGACATTGAATAAAAGAAAACAGAGCCAGGCTAATGTCATTTCTATAAATTCTTTGGAGGATAGTCATGAGATTTCCAATGAGACATTGCTTCCTTAAGCCAAACAAATGAATTGGCTGCTCAACTTAGCCTCAGTAAACATTTCTATCTGGGAAAAAAAAAATATATATATATAAAAAATCTCCTGGGCCATCGTATTCTATTAGTAAACATCTAATGAATTTCTCTATTTTAATAATTATTACCAAAAACAACTCCTAAGGAATATCTATAAATGACTTACCGCTTCATTAATTTTCTGGTAAAATGAGTCTTTAGTTTTCCTAATGCTTATATATCATTACATTACATTCTTCTTTAATTTTATAAACAATTATATATTTTTATAATTATTTAGAATAATTATGTATTTTTAGAATATTTTATTTTTTTGATCCTGGTGAAAATGCTGAAGACACTTATTCTATCTTGGGCTAGTCACTTACCTGTTTCTCATTTCTTCTATAAAATGAGGATTAAATTGCCTGATAGGGTTTTGTGAGGAACAAGTGAGGTTGTGACTATGAACTCATTCTGAAAGATTAAAACTACAACAACAAGAAACTGTGAGCTACTATTGTTATTTAATTACAGTTACTCATATCATGGCCATGCCATTCTCATCTGGAAATTAGAGTCAGCACAGCTGTGGAGGTAGCTGAGCAAACAAGGGCATGTTAGAATATTTTGATGTTACAGTATCCCCTCGTGGAAAGTGAACAGTCCCAAAACGACCAAGCATGTATGATTGTATGTTTCAAGTAACCCTGAAACTAAAAATTTCATCAAGTGAGATCAGCATGGTTTGGATTAATCAGAGGTATAGCAAAATTGCAAGTTTTGGTTACTATTTTTGTTATATGTGAGGTACCAGCAAAAACATATTTTAATTCTAAGACCATCTGAGATCGTCATAATGTACTGAAGGAGCTCAAGTCAGAAAACAAAGCAATACTTTCCATTACCCACTCTATTTTCTTCTGGCAGTTCTATGATAGTTTTTTGTACCTATCACTTCAGCAAATGGTTGAAAAGTAAATACCTTGGTAGTTATAGCAATCTCATTATAGATTTGGGCATGAGGATATCTGAATATTATGATGTAAAGTAGAAATTGTTTTAGTCTCTCCTCTAGCTATAGAAGGAATAACATAAATTGAGTTACTTTTTTACTCTCACTGTGTGATGTTTAATGTATACAATAGACATAACTATTGAGGTTAGTCGAGTTATAGGCAAGTAGAGATATAACCATGATTAAGTACAACTTTTAAAAATCTTAGTTTATTAGAAATGTTAATTTTAGTGTATATTTATAATGATATATATAATTATAAAGAAATTTTTATTTATTTTAATTATTAAATTAAACATTTTTCACTAGATAACTCTTCAAATGTTGCTACTTTTAAATCTTTATATAAGATTTTAAAAGACTATCTCTCAAATAAAATTGGATGTCAAATGCAACTGAAACAAGCCAGACTTAATGGCAATAAAGTCTGATTAAAAAAAAAAAATAAATAGCCAATAGAACCCTCGTACTCTGTTGGTGTTCATGGAAATTAGTACAACCACTATGGAGAACAGTTTGGAAGTTCCTCAAAAAACTAAAAATAGAGCTACCATATGATCCAGCAATCCCACTGCTGGGTATATACCCTCCCAAAAAAAGAAATTAATGTATCAAACAGATATCAGCACTCCCATATTTGTTGCAGCACTGTTCACAATAGCCAAGATTTGGAAGCCACCTAAGTGTCCATCAACACATGAATGAATAAAGAAAATGTGCTCCATATACACAACGGAGTACTATTTAAAAAAAGAATATGATCCTGTCATTTTCAACATGGATGGAACTGGAGGCCATTATGTTAAGTGAAATAAGCCAGGCACAAAGACAAGCATCACATGTTCTCACTTATTTGTCAGATCTGAAAATAAAAACCATTGAATTCATGGACATAGAGTGTAGAAGGCTGGTTACCAGAGGCTGGGAAGGGTAGCGTGGGGGTAGGGGACTGCGGGGATGGTTAATGACTACAAAAAATAGAATGAATAAGACCTAGTATTTCACAGCACAACAGGAGACTACAGTCAATAATAATATAATTGTGCATTTTAAAACAACTAAGAGCGCAATTGGATTGTCTATAACACAAAGGATGGGTACTTGAGGGAATGGACACACAATTTTCCAGGATGTGATTATTAAGCATTGCGTGCCTGTACCAAAATATCTCATGTATGTCATAAATATATACATCTACTTTACACCCACAAAAATTAACAGTTAAAAAAGTTTTAAAATAGTCAATAAATGACTTTAATGTGGTGTAAGTCAGGCAAAAGATCTTTATACATCTTTGTTTTTTGAAACATATTTACTCTTTTTTTCCTTTATCTCATTGTTATCTTAAGAAAATTTGACCTATATCTATCCTTTCTTTTCTTTTCTTTTTTTTCTCTGTCGCCAGGCTGGAGTGCAGTGATGCGCTCTTGGCTCACTGCAACCTCCGCCTCCTGGTTTCAAGTGATTCTCCTGCCTCAGCCTCCTGAGTAGCTGGGACTACAGGCACAGGCCACCACGCCCAGCTAGTTTTTGTATTTTTAGTAGAAACGGGGTTTCACCATGTTGGCCAGGATAGTCTCAATCTCTTGACCTCCTGATCCGCCCACTTCGGCCTCCCAAAGTGCTGGGATTACAGGCGTGAGCCACCATGCTTGGCCTCTATCCTTTATTTTTATTGGGATGACAATTTTATTTGGAGAACTATGTTGATGGCTGTTAATTTTGCAAAATTTATTCATGAAAACTTTTCACTCTTAAAAGATGAAGTCATCAAAATATCATTAAGTTATATTCTAACAAAATTTAACAGTTCAGAAAATAAAGAGTACAATTTCAAGTAAAAATACAGTTTTCAAATTCAAATACTGTTTTCAAAATAAGCTCTCTAAGTTTGACTACCCCTAATTTTAAAAAGGTGTAACTGCAGAATTTCTCTTTGGTTCTTTTTTTTGTTTTGTTTTTGTTTTTAAACAGTCTCACTCTGTCACCACGGCTGGAGTGCAGTGGCACCATCTTGGCTCACTGAAACCTCCACCTTCCGGGTTCAAGCAATTCTCGTGCCTCAGCTTCCCGAGTAGCTAGGATTACAGTCACCCACCACCACGCCTGGCTAATTTTTATATTTTTAGTAGAGACAGTGTTTCACCATGTTGGCCAGGCTGGTCTCAAACTCCTGACCTCAGGTGATCCACCCACATCAGCCTCTCAAAGTGCTGGGATTACAGGCGTGAGCCACTGTGTCCAGCCTCTCCTTGTTTTTTTAAAATAATTATGATTTATTCTACTCAATAAATTTATTTTACTAAATAATGATTTATTTTACTAAATTTATTTGATTTTAGTAAAATAATTTATTTTACAAATAAGGAGCTAAAAACTGGTCATTTTAATGGTGCCTACTATAACTGGCTGCCACAATAATACAGAGTTGGGGAAGCCTGTAGTCTAGTATTACAAAGTTATAGCTATCACCTCATTGAAAACTTTCCTCAATTAGATAAGAACCCCACTGCTGTGTTCTTGATACAGATTTTGACTTTTCTTCACATCACATCACAGCCTGCCACCAACATGCAAGAGGGAAACACGGGATTCTTTCCACCTGTGTCAGGTTCCTAAATCCTGTCTTATGTTTGCCAATGATGCATCCTATAGCCAGTACGTAATAGATAAAAGTTTGCAAATTTCACTTTCTGGGTTAAAACAAACATCAACACAATCTCCTTTTTGAAAGAAGTAATTATCCCTCATTTGACACTGAGAAATATTGCCCCACACATTCCAAAATGACCTTGCCTCATTCTTGTTTCAAAGACAAAGGTTCCCTCCGTTTCTCTCTATTATATCAACTCTATGGGAGCTGAGCTGTGTGCCAATCTCCACATCTCCAAAGACTATTATTTACTCAAGTCCAACAATATATTTAGCTTTCTACATAAAAAGGGTCTTTGTCAAGCCCAGTGATCTTTGAATCTAGGTCGTTTCACAATACTAGGATGATTTTTCTTAATTGCTTTGTAAGGTTAACCTCTGGAATGATTGTGGCTTGTAAGGTATATAATATGCTCATTACATTGTTTTTTTCAGTAATCCATGAAATGCCTGAAGACGGGCATCAGCTGACAGAGTTTCTCCTGTTCTCTAAACAAAAATGTCTAAAGAAACCCATAGTGGGAAAGAACAGATGCTCCAAAACCTCCTGAAACTGCCAGAAAAAAATGATCCAGAAAACTGGTGTTTCCTTTGCTGCGAAACCTGCTAGTGTATAATACATTTGTGGCCATATATTAGAAATGACCTAATCTGTGCCAAAACTGTTCTAAAAGATTCTTTCTGAAATTAAAAGGCAAAATTAAACACTGAACGCTATGGAGAAAGGAGAAACATGGAATTAATTTTTAAAAGGATAATGTAGACAGTATTCTTAAAAGAAATTTTAGGAGGCTGGGCGTGGTGGCTCACGCCTATAATCCCAGCACTTTGGGAGGCTGAGGTGGATTACCTGAGGTAAGGAATTGAGATCAGCCCAGCCAACATGGCAAAACCCCATCTCTACTAAAAATACAAAAATTAGCCAGGTGTGGTGGCGCACACCTGTAGTCCCAGCTACTCGGGAGGCTGAGGCAGGAGGATCACTTGAGCCAGGAGGTGGAGGTTGTAGTGAGCCAAGATCACACCTCTGCACTCCAGCCTGGGTGACAGAGCAAGACTCTGTCTCAAAAAAAAAAAAAAAGAAAAAAAAGAAAAGAAAGAAAGGAAAAAAAGAAGAAATTTTAGAAGAACAGCAAAGAAGCTATTCTTTCAGTCCTGGGAAATCCCATGACTGTTGCTCGAAAATAGACTCTGTTCCAGGGTTTCATGATTCATTCCCAACCTTTTTTCCATGTGAGTGTAAGCAGATACGCACAGGGATATCCCATGAACAGAACAAACAGCGGTGAGTCACCTGGGGAGAGGCTTTCCCAGCCATCATCACTGATGCTGCCCAACTTGACTAAAAGTGGTTTCCAAGATGAGTTTTAGTACACTCAAAAATTATACTCTTCAGCGTAGTAAACTCATTAACATTTAGTTATCCATGCTTCCAAATATTCTAGGCCTTGGGTGTTTCAGAGATTTTGTTGTACTGTGGACAGATTTCAGGAGGATTTTCACGCACACGCCACCCTAAATTTTTCAGAGCCTCATTGAATGTGCATATGTGTTTCCTAAAAATGTTACATTTAGAGTCAGGGTATTTTTATATTTGAGAATAGTTTGCAAAACAGTCTCAAAAACTCAGGAAAACTAATTTAGCTGATCTGGTAGGGAAAAAACATAAAGAACAAACAATAAAAATAAAGAACAACAGTAATAACACCTCCTACTCCAGCATAGAAGCAAATACTAGAAAAAAGTTTTCTTATATGATCTTGTACATTTAATCTTCACCTACCCTCTTTGTAAACCCAAGCTGACAAAATCTTTTCAGAAATATTTTATTATAATGTTTATTACCTAGAATAATAAAGACCTAATATCTAATGAACACTTTTTTCTTTTCTAAAATAGTATTGAGATGTAGCTAAGTACAAAACTCTAGAGGCAGAGAGGCTGAACAAAAATCCCGTCTCCCTTACTTACTAGCTGAGTGAATCTGGTTAATAACAATATGATAATGTGTGGCAAAGCAACTCCCCACACCACATATTTGCCTGAACAAAACCTGGTTTATGCCAAATAGGTATTACTCAATGTCAAATAAAGGGTTAGTGTCATAAATCATATGCCTTAATAAGAAAATATGAGAATCATATAATATTAACAGTGAACACACAAAAGTATTTAGTAAAAATCAACATATATTTTAATCTCGGTAAGAGAAATGAGTAGACCGCCAAGGTAAACATTTTGTGACCATAGAAAAATTAACTATATTCGCGTTCCAAAAATCAACATTTGGAAAACAAGCTGTTAATAAATGGAGATTCACAGCATGCATGTTAGCTAATGCAATGAAGGCTTTAGAGCTCTGTACACAGGGAAGGTTTAGAGAAATTTTTTAAAATCACAAGAAACATAAGAACTGAGTACTAGATTTTCCTTTCTTTTCTTCTTCCCTTCCTTCTTCCTTTGCCCTTCCTTCTATCTTCTTTTTTTTTTTTTTTTGAGATGTAGTTTCACTTTTGTTACCCAGGCTAACACGCAATGGCACGATCTCGGCTCACTACAACCTCCGCCTCCTGGGTTCAAGTGATTCTCCTGTCTCAGCCTCCCGAGTAGCTGGGTTTACAGGCACCCACCATCACACCTAGCTAATTTTTTGTATTTTTTAGAAACAGGGTTTCGCCATGTTGGCCAGGCTGGTCTCGAACTCCTGACCTCAGGTGATCTGCCCACCTCGGCCTCCAAAAGTGCTGGGATTACAGGCGTGAACCACTGTTCCTTTTCTTATTTCCTTTTATTCTTCCCTTCCCTTCACTCTCCTCTTCTCCCTCCCTCCCTCTCTGTTTCCTTCCTTCCTTGTTTCTTGCTTTCTTCCTTCCTTTCCTTCTTTTTTCTTTTCTTCTTTACTTCTTTCTTTCTATGTACACAAAACCAAAATTTACTAGCTCCAGTGTATGATGATTTAAAACTTAGTCACAACTAAATAACAAGCCCAGGACCATGTCTCCAATAACAGTCTTGCTCATTGAGAAAGGTTTGTGGAACTCAAAAGATGAAAACAAGAAATGAGTGTTGTTTACATTTATCACAATTTGAAAATGGCAGAGAAAGAACAAGAATAGGCTTCTTTAAATGCCCCAAAGTAGTATAAGACACGGGAGTAGATTTTGCGACAATTTTGCTAAAAGACATTATATCATATACTTTCCATTCCCAAGGAATGTTGCCATAAGAGCCCGATGAGCAAAGTCAAAAGTTCTTCGTTTTCTGGAAATTATATGACCTAGTTAAACAAAGGAACAGAGAGGGGAGAAAGTTCTTTGTCTTGATGTGATTTTTCTAAAACGTAACTGATAAGTTACTAAATCTTTGCCCACACTGTTCAAGTAGCAACCATGTATAGAAAGGAGTTTGCTGTGAGCGGATCACTATTTCAGTCAACAACTGTATGACCAAGTAAGGATTTAAACCATTCCCTTACTCCTTTCTTAGGGTTACTGAAGTCTTTTCCTTAAAGATGAAGTATACTGAATTTAGGCGCAAGGGTCTAAAATGTCTATTTCTTTGTATCTCTCAATAGCACATAGATATACTCAAGTTTGGCTCCTTGGAGAACTTTCAGGTGCTAAGTATGCAGATTCTTCAGGTTTTAAGCAACTAACCTGGAAAGAAGAGAGATGTCTGGGTTACTTTTGTTTTTTCTTTCTCTTACAGCTTTTGTACTTCAGGGTAGGATGATATCACTCAAAAACTTGGGCTTCCCTATAATAAAGTCCAGTTAAGTCTGTAGTCACTGGTCTGTCATAGATACTAATTTTGTCCTCACTCATTACTGTGGCTGTTGTGGAACTGACCAAGTGCTCTGCTCTTTTTGGTTATCCTAATTGACAGTTTTAATCATTGGTGGTTCCTTACCTTGTGCCTATGCATATACCTTTGAGTTGAGGGTGGAATGTTGGATACTACAGGCTCTGAAGCTGTTGTTCCATTCTCTGACTTATAAGCTCTGTGAGGATTTAAACTATGTAACTGTGCTTTCCTCTCCGAACTACAGACTTTTGTTTGTTAGTGCCTAGAGTTTCCTGCTTCCTTCCTCAGATCGTTCATTTATCCTCCCACATCTCCTCCAAAACAATTCTGCTTTCTGTTCCCTGGTTAAAGATGTGATGAGTAACAGCCATCTGTGGCCAACTGCCCACTGACTTTTGAACAGAAATTGAGATACCAAGAGCATGCAATAAGATCAAACCATGAAACCATAAAATTTCTCTCTCTCTGTCTCCCTCCTTCTCTCCCTCCCTCTGTGCCCTTCCTTTCTCCCTCTCTCTCACACACTTTCTCCTTCTCTCTTTCCCTGTTTATCTTTCTCTGCCCCCCTCTCTCTCCCCTGCTGTGTCTGCTTCCCTCTCTCCCTTTCTTCTCTCAATCTCTCCTACTGTTCTCTTGTCAGCTATCCTCCCTTTTTCATTCTCTCCTTCCCTCCCTCCTTTCTTTCCTACATCTTCATTCATTCAGAAATGAAGTTTGAAGAATACATGACTTCTTTATACATGAACATTTTATCACTTCTTTTTTGTGGAATTTGTAGAGTCAGTGAAATGAAACAAAATGACTACTTTTCAAATTGCATAAAACATTTCCTTGAACCATTATTGTCACTAAATACTGCAAATCCTCATCCTGAATGTCTTCTAAGATGGAATGACATTTGCTTCTATTCTTGTAATGTTAAAAGAGAGCACAGTGTAATATTTTGTATGAAAAAATAACTGTGTCATGACAAATTTGGGAAAAGACTAGTACTGTAACTTATATTTTAAAAATCAATATTATTTTGGTCTCAAAAATAATTTATTAAAGATTTTTTTAAATGATACTAATGTTCTTTGTTCCTTTGGTAATGTAGAATGCACCAAAACTCGCCACTTCGATCACTGAAAACTCCTCTTTGTCACTCAGTTAATGTGACCTTCTTAAAACCAGGAATTCTTGTTATTATTATTACACTTTAAGTTCTAGGGTACATGTGCACAACGTGCAGGTTTGTTACATAGGTATACATGTGTCATGTTGGTTTGCTGCACCCATCAACTTGTCATCTACATTAGGTAATTCTCCTAATGTTATCCCTCCCCCAGCCCCCCAACCCCTGACAGGCCCCAGTGTGTGATGTTCCCTGCCCTGTGTCCAAGTGTTCTCATTATTCGACTCCCACCTATGAGTGAGAACATACAGTGTTTGGTTTTCTGTCGATGGGAGAAAATTTTTGCAATTTACCCATCTGACAAAGGGCTAATATACAGAATCTACAAAGAACTTAAACAAATTTACAAGAAAAAAACCAAACCAGGAATTCTAAACTTATCCTCTGAGCTTATGATTCTGAAATATTTTTGCTTTGCTTTTTGAGAAGAATATGTCCACTTAGAGTTCAAGATATTGTTTTATTGACATCATGGCCATGATTCATACAATGCTTTGTGGATTTCAGATAGCTCCAGGATATTGCTGGCTAAATGTGTACCTAAATAATGTCAGTAAATGCTGGATAATAGGGATAGGGAGAAACGCCAAACATGTGACATTTGTTTTAGGAACACTGCCACCTAATAGCAAAGACATGCCATAAAAATGCAGTATAACCTCTGTGTTTTTGGATATTCATAATGCTACTTACCATGAAAAACCTGGGGAAAGTATTATAACAGAGAAATCTGTTTGCCTATGTGTAACATAATGCTTCCCTAATTATTTTTTTTTCTTTTTTTTTCTTTTTCTTTTTTTTTTTTTTTTTTTTTTGAGACGGAGTCTGGTTCTGTGGCCCAGGCTGGAGTGCAATAGCGCCATCTCGGCTCACTGCAAGCTCCACCTCCTGACGTTCATGCCATTCTCCCACCTCAGCCTCCCGAGTACCAGAGGCTACAGGTGCCGCCACCACGCCCGGCTAATTTTTTGTACTTTTAGTAGAGATGGGGTTTCACCGTGTTAGCCAGGATGGTCTAGATATCCTGACCTCCTGTTCTGCCCGCTTCTGCCTCCCAAAGTGCTGGGATCACAGGCGTGAGCCACCGTGCCTGTCCTATTTTTCATAATATACTTTGAAATTAACATTCAATGGAACACTTTGATAAGTACTAAGCTGGGACTTCGGGAGCCCTTGAACCTTCGGGTGGCCACCAGGAGTGAATTAATAGTCAATCAGCATAATTAACAAGTATGGAGGACCAATGAGGCTAACAGACAAATTCAATGCATTGGAATTAGAACATATTTATATATTATTTCTCTACTGTATTAAAAAATACTAAAAGGACTCTGAGTAATTGAAATTGAGGAGAAAACAAAACTGGTCCCTGTGGTACTGGTCTTTCCCTCATGTTCTATTTTGATTTCAGCTCAAAATGAATAATAGAACAAAACTGAGAGGAAAGAAATGTGTGCAGAACACCATGGTTCTTCTGGCTTTTAAACCAGGCACAATTTTTCATTTGGGCATTATTTTTTTTCTTTTTTTTTTTTTTTTTTTTTTTTTTTGAGACAGAGTCTCACTTTGTCGCCCAGGCTGGAGTGCAGTGGTGCCATCTCAGCTCACTGCAAGCTCCACTCCCGGGCCCAGGTTCACGCCATTCTCCTGCCTCAGCCTCCCGAGTAGCTGGGACTACAGGCGCCCACCACCACGCCTGGCTAATTTTTTGTATTTTTAGTAGAGACGGGGTTTCACCGTGTTAGCCAGGATGGTCTCGATCTCCTGACCTCGTGATCTGCCTGCCTCGGCCTCCCAAAGTGCTGTGATTACAGGCGTAAGCCACCACGCCTTGCCTCATTTGGGCAGTTTAAATGTATTGACGATGAATGAAATTCCTCGTGGTTTTAGTTTAGTAGAATTATCCCAGGTTATATTACAAGTTTGAACTGTTTGGCTGTTAAAATCAGATATTATTAAAGTTTGCTATCCAAGAAAGTGTGAATAAAGCAGTGCTCATGAAAACCGTATTTCTAAGAATATATGCAGATCTAATAAATACTAAGTAAAGGCAGATCAACATAAAAGTACTAGGTAGTAAAGTAAAAAGTTATTGCTGAAACAAGGTAGTTATTGCTGTATTTGTCTTTTTCATTTTATTTCCTTCTACTAGTTGCTGTATTAATTTGTTGTACTTTCTCGTCTCAAGTTCTATTACTTTACTTTCTTTTTAAGCTTTTATTTTATTGTTATTTATATAAATGTATTGTATACATGTGTAATTTTACATGCATAGTTTGCACAGTGGTTAAGTCAGAGCTTTTAGGGTATCCATCACCTGAATAATGTACATTGCACCCATTGAGTAATTTTGCATTATCCTTCGCCATCGCATCCCCTCTCCCTTCTGAGTCTCCATTATCTATCATTGCATTCTATATGTCCATGGGAACATATTTTTTTAGCACCTGTATGTGACTGAGAATATACAACATTTTTCTTTGCTTGGTTTGTTTCATTTAAGATCATGACCTCCAGTTCCATTCATGTCGCTACAAAAGACATAATTTCATTCCTTTTTTATAGCTGAATAATATTCCATTATTACAATATAATTGAACATTCCAGTAACATTCATTGTATACACATACACACACACACATACACATATGTGCACACACACACATTTTGTTTATCCATTTATTCATTGATGGACACTTAAGTTGATTCCATGTCTTTGCTATTGTGAATTGTGCTACAAGAAATATGAGTGCAGGTTTCTTTGATGTATTTACTTCTGTTCTTTTGGGTAGATATCCGGTACTGGGATTGCTGAATCAAATGATAATTCTATGTTTAGTTCTTTGAGAAATCTCTGTACTGTTTATCATGGAGGCTTTTATTTCTTTTTTTTTTTTTTTTTTTTTTTTTTTGAGACGGAGTCTGCTCTGTAGCCCAGGCTGGAGTGCAGTGGCCGGATCTCAGCTCACTGCAAGCTCCGCCTCCCGGGTTCACGCCATTCTCCGGCCTCAGCCTCCCGAGTAGCTGGGACTACAGGCGCCCGCCACCTCGCTCGGCTATTTTTTTGTATTTCTTAGTAGAGACGGGGTTTCACCGTGTTAGCCAGGATGGTCTCGATCTCCTGACCTCGTGATCCGCCCATCTCGGCCTCCCAAAGTGCTGGGATTACAGGCTTGAGCCACCGCGCCTGGCCGGCTTTTATTTCTTAAAATCCACTACTGTATTATTCCGTTTTCACACTGCTGATAAAGACATATGCAAGACTGGGAAGAAAAAGAGGTTTACAGTTCCACGTGGCTGGGGAGGCCTCAGAATCAAGGTGGGAGGCAAAAAGGCACTTCTTATATGGCAGTGGCAAGAGAACATGAGGAAGAAGCAAATACAGAATCCTCTGATAAACCCATCAGATCTCGTGAGACTTACTCACTTTCACAAGAATAGCACGGGAAAGACCGTCCGCCACGATTCAATTACCTCCCCCTAGATCCCTCCCACAATACGTGGGAGTTCTGCGAGAAATAATTCAAGCTGAGATTTGGGTGGTGACAAAGCCAAACCATATCAACTACCATGGCCTGCTTTGAAATATTCCTATATTACATGGAAAGAGAATTGGATGTTTCATCTCAGGAAAAAAATGAGCAAAATTTCTTTATATTTTTACCAAAATTTTAAATATGTAAAAGCAATGTCACTCTTTCTAGACATTTCATTGACACATGTAGCTAATAAAGGAGAGTTGAGACAGGAAATTTGAGATTTCTATAGGCTAATTATGTGTCTATTTATGTTTGTTAACATGTTTTCAAATAATAATAATAAAAGCAGTTTGTGTTAGTAGCATTTGTGAAACTTGGTAATCCGATACCAATGAAGTCTCTGGAGACTATTAAATCACTTTTAGGGGGCATAGGATTTCATTGTTTCTCTCAACATGGATTTCATAGAACCCTATTTCTACAAGATACACTGCAAATAAAACAGGCTTCTATGATCAAAATGAGAAACCTATGCATACTCTATCTCCTTATTGAAAATTCATAATGAAGTATGAATGTCCTGAAAATCCTGCAGTAAAGAAACTAGTATTTCCCAAATGTATTTGACCAGAAGACTTTTTTCCCCTCCTAATACCTATTACCATCTCACAGATTGAATGTTCAGTGAATAGGCTTTGAGGAACACTTTACTATTTTTATGGCCATTTCATTCTTCTGCTAGGAAGATGCTCTACGGATAAGCTGAAAAAGCTGAAGATGATCGGAAAAAAAAAAAATTTTACTCCTGTGAGACGACTGTGTTTAAAACTATCAAAATGTTACTCATCACAGATGAGTAGTGAAGGAAGCCATTCTTTCCCGTGGTGAGCAGGTTTAGGAAATACAGGCAGCGAGGGTTTTCTGGAAGCTGGTAGTTCATAGGACCCAGAAGGTGACATAATGCTTCCCTCTGGAAGTCTCAAACAGCTAGTTGTAGTCCTTTGATGTCACATTTGCTCTAAGTCTCCAAAGTAATAGAGAATAAGAACTGGTTTAGATTTTGTCCATGAAAGGACTGTTGACTGACAAAGAAAATACAAGTGTATGTTTCCATTAGGATTCCAAAAATACAAGGATTGCTCCAAATACTAATTACATTTCAAATTTGCTCATTTATACTTGGTACCTTATTCATTCGGGATTAAAAAAAAAAAAAAGAAGAAAAACAGAGAAAGTTGTATAAATGAAAGAAAACGCAGTACCCAAACTTAAATATGTGGAAGAAGCTCACTTACATCGCAGAGATCAGTAACCTACTGCCTGTGGACCAAATTGACCCTCTGCCTGTTTTTGTTTTTGTTTTTGTTGCCAAGCTGGAGTGCAGTGGCACAGTCCCTGCTCACTGCAACCTCCGCCTCCTGGATTTAAGCAATTCTCCTGCCTCAGCCGCCCGAGTAGCTGGGACTACAGGTGCGTGCCACCACAACCAGCTAATTTTTGTATTTTTAGTAGAGATGAGGATTCACCATGTTAGCCAGAATGGTCTCGATCTGTTGACGTTGTGATCTGTCCACCTTGGCCTCCCAAAGTGCTGAGATTACAGGCGTGAGCCACCATGCCCGGTCTCTGCCTGTTTTTGTAAATAAAGATTTATTGGAACACAGGCTCAATTATTTGTATACATATTTTCTATGGCTGTTTTTGCACCATAACAGCAGAGCTGAGTAGTCACAACAGAGATCATATGGCACCCAAAACCTAAAATATGTATTCTTTGGTCCTTTATAGAAAAAAGTTTGCCGACCCCTGGTTTGCAAAGGATATTGTGTTTCTCTTGATAAGTGCAGTGAATCAGAGTGGATGGAGAGTAATCATGGAAAGGAGGCAGCTGTTTTGGACAGAGAAGGTTCCTGCACAGAGACAACATTTGAGCAAAGAGAGAGGACTTGAAAACTTGGGGAAGTGAGCCTGTGAAAATCAGAGGATTAGGGGAGGTGTTTCCTTGGCAGAAGGACTCAATGTGGCAAGTTTGGAAAACAGCTGTGAATCCAGGGGAAGGAAAGTGATGTGAGCGTTGCATGGGTGGTAGGAGATGAGGTTTTAGGGACGTGGCCAGATCACAACAACTTTTCAACTACAGTAAATCAGGATTTGGGCTGATAGGGAGGTGTTGAATTATTCTGAGTGAGAGAAGTGACATGAACTGATTGGTTTTATAGCAATCACTCTGGCTATTTTTTTCAAAACTGATTGCAGAGAAAGAGAAGAGAATGCAAAGGACAATTCCAAATTTAAAAAGAAAAACGATATTTATCCTATCATCAGCTTACAAAAATACTATTAAGTACCTGTCCATCAGCAAGGGCCATAAGACAAAGCAATCATTTCAACTCTGACTGCTCATTAAAAATCTCCTGGACACATTTTTAAATGTACCTGTGCTAGAGCCCACAAAGAGATTCTGATTTAATTTAATTGAGATGAGGCTTGAGCATCAGTTGATGGATTGTTTGTTTAAAAGCTCTCCAAATCTCTCTAATGGGCAACTGAAATTGACAACCATTGCTTTAGAAAAAAAGCATTGAAAAAGAAAAATATGTTAATTTTATATGATAACTAATAGTATGGTACTGTAAAAAAAATATAAGAGGCAGATCATAAACAACATGAATTATAAAAGATTTCATTCTTTCTGGGGACCGTTACAACCATCTCAACTTTTTTTTTAGTTTCCTGGACAGTTTTAAAATCAGATCAGGGACCCATTAGTCTAAAGCAGGCACAGCTCTGCTTAGAAGCTGTGTCAGCATCAAATGACCTTTAGAGATCTCAAGCAGCCTCTTGATTCTGTTATTTGAATCAATTTGTACTACATTTATGACCTGATGGTGTTTGCTGGCAGGGAATTTCATAGGTTGGGAGTTTTAAACACATCATCTGCACCCAGATCATGGCCTGAAAGATAGACTCAGAGGCCCCTGCAGATCTGCCTACACAGTTGTCCCTAGGAGCAAGTTTCCAGAGTAATACAAAAATATTATTCTCCATACGTAAGCATGTGGACCGACCTTCATAGCCTCAGGCATAGCCATTACATGAGGTCATGTATGCTGATGTGATTTGTTGAAAGACATAAACATAGAATTAATCAGGAGAAAGGAGACCTTATTACTTAATGTAAACATGATTCACTTGGCTTAGATCATGTGTACGATCGAATTCTATGTTTTGACTGTAGGAAAATAAAAGACATATTTCGACTTTCAAAAGATGCTCAATTGACTACAATGTTCACCAGCATGTCCTAGGGATAGAAGAAATCAACATAAACCTAAAAGAAGGCTAAAAGAAGGCCAGCAGCATGTCTAATGAAAATCAGGCGGCAGACCTTAAATACACTGTCCCATCATCTCCTTCCCCTATTTGCACTTTACTTTGATTTATGTTTTCATTCAAGAGAAAACTGAACCTGTTTCTAGAGGCTTTACTTCTCAACTTGTCAACCTGAGAAACAGTAGGAATGGTGTAGACAGAGGAAGACGGCAAAAAGAGGTAGGAACTATGTAAATATTGAGGAGAAAGTAGAACTTCATTGGGCCATCAGATTTTTAGAAAATATTTGAGAGATGACTGAGAACTGTTTTAATGTTTTAGGGTACATGACAATATCAAAACCGAAGGTGTTAAATAAGCATAGATATTTATAGATCCATTTTTTCCTGTTCCTCTTAGAAATGAAAAATAAGATTGATGGAATCCCAGAGAGAAGAAAAATTCCATTGCTACAAATTAGACAGGGCGTCATATTTAAGACCTCAAACCTGTGAGCACCCAGTAGTCAAATATTTGCATTTTAACAGTATGTGATTTAAAAAAAAAAAAAGAAAGAAATTCTATGCATTTTGGAAATATGCCAAATAAATGAATCATTATAGCATCAAGTATCTTTTATATGGCACCAGATCGTAAAACACAGAACAGTAGAGCAGAGCTCTGGGAAAATACAATTTCCTCCTCTGTTTGTCTGTTTTTTGCATTGTCCAGCTGCTGTGTGTTAAAATGCTACTTAAAAAAATAAAAAACTGTTTTAGTTACTCCTAAAGGAACTTTTAAATTTGTAAAGCCCAATTGTCCAGACAATGACATTTTTTTAAAAATCTAAGAACCAGTTTTATAGACAAGTCTAGGAAAGTGAAAATAATGAAGATTGAAAACGGGTCAGTCTTTTTGGTCCACTAACAAGGTTTCTCATTTCAGGGATTAACTCTTGATAGGTAACACTGGACAGTAAAATTAGATATGATGTCATTTTCAAGAAAAGTGTAAAACCTGCCGGACTAATAATAAAGGAAAACCAACGTGTAGAATGAGTCTCTTTTACCGATTTATCTCTACAGAGCAAAACATGTTTCCTACGCACATTCATGCAGTAGGAAAATGATAGAATATGAAGCAAGATGCAGGCATGTTTTGCAGATATTGTAGGTTCCATTCCAGAGCACTGCAATAAAGCAAATGTCCCAGTTAGTGACTCACACAAGTATTTTTGGTTTCCCAGTGCATATAAAAGTTATGTTTACACTATACTGTAGTCAAGTATGCAATAGCATTCTGTCTTTTAAAAAGTGCATATCTTAATTTAAAAATACTTTATTGCTAAAAAATGTTAACAATCATCTGAGCTTTCAGCAACTCAATCTTTTTGCTGGTGGAGGGTCTTGCCTTGATATCGATGCAGCTGACTGATGGGAGTAATAGGATGACCATGGCAATGTCAACAATAAAGTTTGCTGCATCGATAGACTCTTCCTTTCACAAAAGGTTTCTCTGTAGCATGCAGTGCTGTTTGAATAGCATTTTCCCCAGAGCAGCATATCTTTCAGAATTGCAGTCAACTCTTCCACTCCTTTATCAACTAAATTTTTGTAATATTCAAAGTTCTTTGTTGTCATTTCAACAATATGCACAGTATCTTCATCAGGAGTAGATGCCATCTCAAAGAACCATTTTCTTTGTTTATCCATAAGAAACAACTCCTGGCTGGGCACAGTGGCTAACTCTTGTAATCCCAGCACTTTGGGAGGCCAAGGCAGGCGGATCACCTGAGGTTGGGAGCTCAAGACCAGCCCGATCAACATGGAGAAACCCCATCTCTAATAAAAATACAAAAATTAGTCAGGTGTGGTGGCGCATGCCTGTAATCCCAGCTACTCAGGAGGCTGAGGCAGGAGAGTTGCTTGAACCTGGAAGGCGGAGGTTGCAGTGAACTGATATCGTGCCATTGCACTCCAGCCTGGGCAACAAGAGTGAAACTCCGTCTCAAAAAAAAAAGAAAGAAAGAAAAAGAAAAAAAGAAACAACTCCTCATTCACTCAAGTTTTATCATGAGATTTCAGCCATTCAGTCACATCTTCAAGTTCCACTTTTAATTCTAGCTGTAGGGACATTTTCCACTAAAGTCTTGGACCCCTCAAAGTCATCCATGAGGATTGGAATCAACTTCTCCCAAATGCCTGTTCATGTTGATGTTTTTACCTCCATCCATGAATCATGAATTCTCTTAATGGTATCTAGAATAGTGAATTCTTTCCAGAAGGCTTTTAATGTACTTTACCTAGATCTATCAAAGAAATTCTATCCACGGCAGCTATAGCCTTACAAAATGTATTTCTTAAATAATAAGACTTGAGGGTGAGCACGGGGCTCATGCCTGTAATCCCAGCATTTTGGGAGGCCAAGGTGGGTGGATCGCTTGAGCTCAAGAGTTCAAGACCAACCTGAGCAACTTGACAAAACCCCATCTCTACAAAAAATACAAAAATTAGCCAGGTGTATTGGAGCAGGGACTTGTAGTCCCAAGCTACTCAGAAGGCTGAGGCGAGAAGATTGCCTGAGCCTGGGAGTTTGAGGCTGCAGTAAGCCATGAGACTACAACTGCCCTCCAGCCTGGGCAGCAGAGTGAGACCCTGTCTCGAAAAATAATAACAATAATAATAATAAAACTTGAAAGTGAAAATTACTTCTTGAACCATCAGCTGCACAGTGGATGTTGTGTTAGCAGGCATGAAAACAATGCGAATTTCCTTATAAGTCACCTTGCCAACATCTAACCTAGGTCACCAGCCAAATCATCCTTCTTTGTACCTCTTGCTTTCTCTCTTAAACATATACATACACACGTGCATGCACGCGCGCGCACACACACACATTCTCAATACTTACTGTCATGCCTGCACACTTTTACAGCTCCAAAGAAACTGCTAACAAACTTTATGAATTGAGATGGAGAAACTCAAATTACTGGTTTTCTACATACAGCATATGTTTAAAATTTAGAGCAGTGACATCTTGGGTTATAGAGAGTTATCTGATAAAAAGATCAGTGGTTTAGAACTCACTGTTCCATCTCACCTCTATTGTTAGCTAGTTATGACATCATCCTCATTTGTAAAAGTATGGTATTAAATAGGAGTTTGTTCTATTGCCATCAAACCATGATTGTGGCTGGGCGCGGTAGCTCATGCCTGTAATCCCAGCACTTTAGGAGGCCGAGTCAGGTGAATCACCTGAGGTCAGAAGTTCGAGACTGTCCAAAATGGTGAAACCCCATCTCAACTAAAAAGATTTTTAAAAAAACAAAAAAATCACCGAGCATGGTGGCACATGCCTGTAATCTCAGCTGCTCACAAGTCTGAGGCAGAAGAATCGCTTGAACCGGGGAGGCGGAGATTGCAGTGAGCCGAGATCGTGCCATTGAACTCCAGCCTGGGCAATAAGAGTGAAACTCTTGTCTCAAAAAGTCAAAAATGAAACAAAACAAAACAAAACAAAGAAACAATAACATGATTCTATAGGAACATCTACTTTTTGCTTTCCTCTGGAATGAACACAGTGTATCTGGAAAAAATTGTTGCCATTTTTTTCAGTATGTGTTCCCCAAAGAGAGACATAATTGAGTCAACAGAACATGTCAAAATTTATAGGACAAAAATACCTGACAGTGTACATAATTTAGGATATCAGCCTACCTACAATTGCATAATCTCATTTCAGTCTGTTAGTTTCAGAAATTTCTTTTAAAACTCAGTTCCTTGCTACTTTGGGGAAGGAAGTTAGAGACTTGTGGAACTTATAGTTGGGTTTATCACTTAAACATTGGACTGTCCATTAATTGGAAAAGCCAACGTGGTTGTTAACTTTTTATATATGAGACAGGCATTTGTGATTGGTTTAGGTAAGTTTAGCTCTTAATCCATGCTTTCTCTTGGTCTGTAACTACTTTAATAGAAGTTTTCACTATGGAAATGTGACAGTCCCCAACCCCTATTCCAAAGATTTCTTTCATCCTGCCCATTAAGCCTTACTGAGCCCCAGAACACCCTTCCGCATTTTCAATAAGAGCCTCACCATTTTTATCAAAGAGAAACTAGAATCATGGGTCAAAAACTCCTTCAAGTCCCTGTCCCCTCTGCACAAATGTGCACATTTTTTTCATAAATTCTTTTTAGCCTTCATGGAATAGTAATGCCTGTTCTCTCAACAGCTAACACCTCCTGTACTTTGCATCTCATCTCATCCTACAGTTTTCAGTGGCTTTACTCCATCATTCTTTTCAAATGTCTGTGCTATCAATAACTGTTCCTTCCAAATTGACTCTTTTCTTCAAATTACAAGTTAGATTCTGTCTCCCCTATGTTTGAAAAAGGAAAAAAAAAAAAAGAAGAAGAAGAAGGAGAAGAAGAGAGGACCTTCTCCAGCAGTACAGCACCCTTCCCCAGCAGTAGAGCACCATACAGCTGCTACTCTTGAACGTGTTTCCCTTCTCAGGCCAGCTCCTTGTCAGCCCAGTCTAATGTCACTGTCTTCATTTTCTCACCTCCCAAGTAGACTTCATGTGACTCTGTACTCTATATCTTTACCACTCTACTGGAACTACACTTAAAAAATGTCACTAGTCATCTCCTAGCTGCCAAAACTGAATAACATTTGAGTCTTTTTCTCACCTGCTTTTTCACTGAGGCACTTTACACGTTCCCTACTCCTCTTCCTATGGGCAAAAGAGATTTTCCATCCTCCATGGGTGTAAAGCAAAAATCAACCTTAAAATCGACTTAGAATATTGCCTTTCTTAGTGCAAAGAATTTAATATTTCTCCAATGATGTGCAATAAAATGTAAATAAACCTGTTATGTGTATATGAGTTGTAATATCATAGGATTAAAACGAGAATTCTAATGCCTCTATTAGCACAAGTGCATATAAGATGTATCATATCATTTAGCACTTAATGATATATTGTTTTATCACTGTTCACATTTTAATTTTTCTTAGGTGCATGTTTTGCTCCCAAATTAGATCGCCATTCCCATGTCTACCATTTATTTAGGATATCTCTCATTAGTATTTTCCATAGTCAAGGACATGCAATAAATATCTGTTCTGAAGTTGCCTATAGTAAGGTCTCATTTTCAATATAATACATTATTGAGTTCATGATGACACTTTGTGTGAAAATAGATATATTTTGGTTAGGCTGTTGAAATTGTGTGATCATACATTTTGTTTGATTTATTCCATCGTTTTCAAATATCAGCCAAAGAATACTTTCCAATAAATAAGTATTTTGCTCTTTTTAGCAGGAGATTTGATAGAGAAGCAGAAAAACACTGGCATAAATATAAACATATACAAGAGCTGTGATAAAATGTCACATACGAATTTCTAAGATCTGGTAGAAAAATATTTCTTTCTTTGGACTTATTTTCTATATTAATTACTGTAAGAAAACTATTACCTTTTATCTGTCCTGAATTTTTTATATCTATCTGGTCTACTTGGCTTTAGGAGGCTGTCACTTACATAGCCCCTATCCTCCACTCGCCACCCCACTTCCCCACCCACGTTCCCTTTCTCAAGCCCTAGAGATAGATAAGCACATCACCCATTCTAAGCCATCAGTCCGTATCCCCCGACCACAATTATATAGGTTTTTTTTTCTTTTTTCTGAGAGCATTCTTTCTAAAACAGGTATATTTCTTGAATTCTATGTAGCCATATTTGCCATGGCATTGAGAAATCTTACCTGGAAACAAATTCGTCACAAAGACAGGCAGAGACAAGAGAGACAGAGTTGTGATATCAATGCTTGATTCTTGAACACACCTGTGCCTCAATCATCCTCTTGGACTTCTCAGTTATGTCACCAATACATTTCCTTTTGTGCTTAAGCTACTTTGAATAGTGTTTCTGGGAAGGACAACCTAAAGAGCTCAAACTCACACCATAGCTTAATAAACCCTCAGCTGACTGACATGGAAGGAGCACTTATACATTTTATAGATTATTCTCATCTGTTGTTTTCAATTTTTCAATATGTTTCATGCAACTTCATAGGATAGCAATAGCCATACATGCCATGTTATAACTCTTTTAAACTTCAAAATGCATTGCGAATATCTTTCTACCTCAGTAATTATTCATGCATAATATAATTCATTATTGGAAATTTAGCAGCAATAAAATGCACTTTACAAATCTAGTAGTTTGTAAAATTATGTGATTTATAAACATTTTGCTTTTAGATTTAGAATTTTAACCAAGAAATACATGTTGATTCTTCTCAGCCTTACCATTGTCTAGATTTTTAAATTAATTATTAAATTTCATAAACCAACACTTTTCAGGTAAATGTTCCAATCTCTTTTTATTCAATGGAGAAACTGTGTTTTCAAGTTGAAAGTGTGTTCCCTTTTCACCTTCAAAAGTACAGCAGAGAAAAGGAAGGCAGTGAGCACTACCTCAAAAATATAACCTAAAAATCATTTTTTCAAAAGAATGAAAATGAGGGCAGTAGATTTCAGGAGCTTCTTGGACTCTAATATGTCATGATCACCTGGCAACCATCACAGATCAAAGGTCTCCAATAACCATATTTACTAGTAAATGGTAATTAAGCAGCATTGGAAATAATGATCACATATTTACTTCTTGTACTATTTACTTTTGGATGTCTTTTTAGGATCTATTTGATTTTTTTCAAAGGACTTTGTTTCTCAAAGGCCACTAATGGCATAATCACATGCAAAATTCAGATAAATCTATTGGATCAGAACCTCAGTTGCAGGGCAGAAGGGAATTTGCCTTTGAACAAATTCCCAGAAGTCTCATGCATTCTTCAATTTGAGAACTATTGATCTAAGCAGGAACCTTGGCTTTATTTTGGAATTACTTGGAGAATTTTATAAAATGATGATGCCTATATTCCATTCCCACAGATTCTGAGATACTGTAATTGTTCTGGGGTGTGGCCTAGGTATCATAATTTTTTAAAGGATTTCTTAAGGCGATTCAAGGTGAATCTAATGTTTAGTCATGGTTAAGAACCACTTACATACTCATGCAAACATCAGATAGCATTTAAATATGATATGAATAACTTAAAATTAAAGATATCAAAAACAAATGTGGATTTAACCTTCGAATTTTCTGTTACTCAGTAACTACGTTAAAGTATGCATTATTAAATATCAGCATGTTTTCCAAACAAATATTTTGGCATTCTTTAAGTTACACGTAGCTGAAAATTTGTTTGTGTGTCTTTCTGAGCAATAAGAATTATTTAAAATCTAGAGATTCTATCCAAATAGATACTAAAAAGAAATGCAAGGTTGCTTCCAGCAAATAAAAATATACTTACTGAGTATCACTATGTGCCCTGCAGTGAGATGGGCATGGCAAAAGATACATACAATAAAACTTTCCCTTTTTTGCTTTCACTACTAGGAAGCTCAATGCCAAACTTGCTGCTGCATGATGATAGTAGCTGTACATCTAAGCTTTTTGTATTTTACTTCTCCCTACACTCTATCAGTGGTTTTCAACCACTACAAATCACTACAAAAAGTTTTTTGTTTGTTTGTTTTTAAGTATGGATGCCTAGACTTTATCCCAAATTTATTAAATCAGACCTTATGAGGATAGTGGCCAGATACTTAAATTGCATAAAACTCAATAGTTCATCCTTACATGCATTTCTCTTTTAAATCACTGCTCTAAATAACTGGTTTTCAAACTTTGATTTGTAAGAATCATCTAAGGGACTTGATAAACTGCAAATGTCCAGGTGTCTTCCACTATGATTTGGTAGGCCTTGGAGGAGACCTATGATCTGTATTGCTAAAAAGCACTATAGTGCTTTCTGATACAGGTGTTTGATAAACTGCACCTTAAACACCATTGAGGAATGTGGGTTTTATCTGATAATTGTATTTATAGGTCATGTTTTGTTCTTCCCTTTAATCGTAAACCATCAAAGTTTATCTAACAATTAAGGTCAACATGTTTAGAGTCATAAAAGACCTTAGAGATCGTTGAATCCAGTGGTTTTCAAATGATTCTGTGGAATTTATTTAAGCAGAGATTCTGCCTTCTCTCACCCCACCAGGCTGCCCTGTAGCCTGACCAGAGTCTACTTATGTGTCTTCCATAATTGGGTTACTGTGTAAATATTCTTTGAAGAATTGGTTCTACATCTTCAAGAACACCCTTGGGCCACCAAAATGGTATATACATTGAGAAAAACACAAAGGAGTCATAGCAAGCATGCAGTTCCATCACCACCCATCACATTAAATGGCAAAAAAAACCCATCTTGGACAGGTTAACTTTTACCTCTCAGAGACTCAACAGATGGAGAGAGTGTGCCCTACAATCTCCCAAGGCATATCTTTTCTTCTGAACTCAAGTCACCCTGGAGTAGTTGGGTCACCATTTCCCAAACTAGTGTTCTGTGAAATAAAAAATAAAAAAATAAAAAATAAACAGATAAAAGGATCTTATGCTCAGATATGTTTAAGAAATTATTGGTTAAATCAAACTAAATATTCTTCTTTACTTTAGGAGCTCTCAAAGCTTTCAAGTTGCTAACAGATATCATAATGATTCAGTAAAAACTTATAAAAGTAAAAAATCGTAGAAAACAGAATTTTTGAAAATTTGATTATTCAAACATTCCTCTCAAGTCATCCCTATTAAAATTAAAGTGAAAATCCTCTACTAATATCCTCACAATAATCTTTTTTGAAACATTAATATAAACCTACATGTATGCTTGAAATGAATTTATGATTGTATCATGGCACACAGCATCTCTTGTCATGCCATGGTGTCTGTGGACCCAGTGAAGGTACCTGCACCTCCCATTCCTCTGTTCTCTTTTGCCACCTTATCTTTTTACACTAGTACAACACACACCCACACAAAAGCCTAGAAAGAGTGAGATTAAGACTCCCAAGGAAAACAAAATGCCTTTCATTCCTGAGCCCTAAACTTTCATCATAGCCCTTCACCTGTTCCCCAAAGCCACCTGCACAGAGGATGTTGTCTCTCTGCAAGCAAACTGGAACACTGTTACTGGATTTCTGGCCAGATGGTCAAGCAGTCAGAGTATTGAATGACCAGTATACGCCTAACATTTTCCTTGGTTCTCTGAGGGGTGCAAAGGCATAAGAAGACATTATTCCTGCATCCCAGGGCTTCAGTCTAATAAAGACCTGAGGCAGAAATTGTAAAAGGCTCAAAATAAAAGCATGCAATGCAAAGGTTTAAGATTCATTTTTTAATCTCAAGGAGCTCACATTTTGGGGAGAAAATCTGAGGCAGGAGAATGGCGTAAACCCGGGAGGCGGAGCTTGCAGTGAGCCGAGATCGCGCCACTGCACTCCAGCCTGGGTGACAGAGCCAGACTCCGTCTCAAAAAAAAAAAAAAAAAAGAAATATATGACTATAATTGCCATGAGAACAAGGGGACCAAGGTGCAGTACAAAAGACTGGGTAATTCCAGGAGAAGGGGATTGAGAAAGAAGTCATAGAGGGAGGGTGACCAATTATTCCCTGGAGAGTGAATAGAATATTTCCAGATAGAATAGGAAGAGGTGACTGCTGAGCTGAAAAGTAGCATAGAGTTGAAGCCAACAGAGACAGAAACAGACCAAGAGATGTTTTTAAATCTTCACCTATGTTAAAAAAATGTAATTCTGTACAATGAGAAAGAATTGGTGTGAAATTATATGGCTCTCACTAGAATGATGATGCAGGGTCAAGGAAAGGAGAAATGAGTAGAGACTAGGGGGAGCCTCAGGAGTGGCATTGCTGTCCTGGAGACATCAAGGAGGATGGAATAGAATAAGCCAGTGTCAGGACACAGCCCCATGAACCAGGAGTTGGACAGAAAACTGTGGGAAAAACTTGGAGGCATGGGGCAATGTGTTGATAGTCAACGACAGTTTGGGAAAGCAACTGCAAACCCGGGGCATTAACCGTACAGGGGGGCATGGAATTGGGTAGGCAGGGAGAGAGCCAAGAGCCCCTCACACATTTGTATGAAGACAAATGTGTAAAAGGCACATTTCTAAAAAGACAAAACAAAACAATGTAAGGAGTGTGGAATCAGAGCAAACAGCAGGAACTCCCAAAATACAGGTTGAAAAATGGGCCACACCTGCATCACACAAAAGCCAGGGGGATTCGTACTTAGGCACAGCAAGTTATAGGCTTAAAATTGACAGCATTAAGAAAAACTCGTGATATGACAAATTTTTCCAGTAGAGCATCATTGTAAGTAACCTTGAGGTAAGCTCTAATGATTGAAGCAAGAACTGGAGGAAATCCTAGGGTGAGAGACAAATGTAGGCAATTTTAAAGGAGAGAAGGAAAAAATATATAGACAATGGGACTATAAACACAGGAACCCTGAGGAAATACGAAGAACACAGAAAAATGGAAAGAACACAGATCTGCGAGGAAAAAGGACTGATTTCTAAATCTATGTTGCCTCTAATAAGTCTCAATCGTCATGTTTGCTTAAGTACGAGGCTACTCTTAATGGTGTCAATTCTCACTTGAGCTTTACATTCTGCGAACTTCTGAGAAAAGATGGCACACGGTGACAAAGGAGGCAAACAGACTAAATCTGAGGTTCATTTGAATTTAGAGTGTCAAAAGTTTCATCTGAGATAAAAAGAAGGTATTTATTAAAATACAGAGGTAACTATTCAGATAACTAAAATATATTGATATGCAATTACTACTACAATGGTAGCTGCTACTAGTAATAAAAACCGTGTGCATCTATAGAGCACAAGTATGTGATTTAGAGAATACGATTAAGGCTCAGAAAATAAAGGAGAAGAAAAGTATTTGTGGAGTATCTACTGCTTGCCAACTTTGATGTCAGATGTTTATATTCATAATGACAATAATTTCTCTATAGAAAAAGAAAACTGTCATTTAACAGACAATACTTGGAATATTAAGCATGGACATCTTTTCAATTTATATCCAATCAGATTCCTCCTTGCCAAAAATAATAATAATAATAATAACTGACATGCGGGGTGGCTCACACCTGTAATCCCAGCACTTTGAGAGGGCAAGGCAGGAGGATCGCCTGAACCCCGGAGTTCAAGACCAGCCTGGGCAACATACCCAGACCCTGTCTCTACAAAAAATAAAAAGACTAGCCAGGTATGGTGGTGCACGCCTGTGGTCCCACCTAGTCAGGAGGCTGAGGCCTTCAGTCCTTTCTTTAACTGGTTCTAAACAGAAGACAATCACTTGAGCCAGAGCCCAGGAGGTCAAGGCTACAGTCAGCCATGATTGTGCCACTGTATTGCATCCCGGGCAACAGTGAGACCCTGTCCCCCCCAAAAAATAAAAATTTTAAATTTTAAAAATGGAAAAATTGTTTTCAGTGGGGAGGAGGAGGTTGGTTTTGCTTTATATGCATTAAACTAAATCAGTTTGACCATGATAATATGAGAGAGAGATATATATATATATATATTTTTTTTTTTTTTTGCTATGACACGGTATAATGATATTGACTCACTACTTCAAAAATGTCCACAAAATGCAACAGTCTCGCTTACCAGGTAGGCTCTGTAATATCCTGTCACCCCTTCTGCCAAATACAGTCTCTCTGCCTCCCAGGGATTTCGTTAAATGAGACTGATGGAGAAAATGAACCACTCTGTCACCATACATTAATCCTGAAGATGTCAGATAGTGAGTGTTAGCAGCATCATTCCCACTGCTGTTTGTTTTCTAAGTTTTCCTTTTCGTCTAAATAAAAATACTCAGACCTGTGAACTCTGAGAACAAGATGTGCCTTTTTCTTGTCCTGCCACATGGCTCCATCAATATTGATATGAAACTAACCCTCCAGGGCTGTCTGTGCTCCTGGCAACGTTTCAACACTAACATGTGGTTAATTTTCTAGAGGATTTTTCTTCCCGTCCTGTGCTCAAGAGGAGCCAAAGAGTTTGTGGGAAACAGCCGCTTGACTCGTGCATCTATGGAGCTTGCATATTTCCCTGAGAGATAATGACCCTTCTCTTTTTTTACTGCACATTGTGTTCTAGGAACTTGGAAAGAGAAGCATATCCTAAATACTTGGCAGGCTTTCAAAACAATATTCCTGGACACATGGCATGTGAGAAAAAAAAAAGTCATAGAATTCTCAACATTTACTTCCTGTCAATATTTAGCAATAAATGTATATGATCATATTTATAGCCATTTATATGCCATATGCATTGGTACATTATGTACTAAGCACAGAGGTTGTGATAAATACTCAAAGTAGATTCATTTTATTAAATTACTAATTTTGTCACACCTGTAATCCCAGCACTTTGGGAGGCCGAGGCGGGCGGATCATGAGGTCAGGAGATCGAGACCATCCTGGCTAACATGGTGAAACCCCGTCTCTACTAGCAACACAAAAAAATTAGCCAAGCATGGTGGTGGACGCCTGTAGTCCAAGCTATTCGGGAGGCTGAGGCAGGGGAATGGTGTGAACCCAGGAGGCAGAGCTTGCAGTGAGCCGAGATCGCACCACTGCACTCCAGCCTGGGCGACAGAGCGAGACTCTGTCTCACAAAAAAATAAAATAAAATAAAATAAAATAAAATACATATATGTGTGTGTGTGTGTGTGTGTGTGTGTGTGTATACACACACACACATAACTAATTTTGGACCAAGAGTGCAAGGAAGATCTGAAGGCAAATACTGGAGATCTGATTTTTATTTTATTACTATTATTATTTTTTTGAGATAGTCTCTCTCTGTAGCCCAGCCTGGAGTGAAGTGGTGTGATCTCCACTCACTGCAACCTGTGCCTCCCGGGTTCAAGGGATTCTCCTGTCTCAGCCTCTGGAGTAGCTGGGACTACAGGCGTGCACCACCACACCTGGCTAATTTTTGTATTTTCAGTAGAGATGGGGTTTCACCATGTTGGCCAGGCTGATCTTGAACTCCTGACCTCAGGTGATCGGCCTCCCGAAGTGCTGGGATTATAGGCGTGAACCACCATCCCCAGCCTTGATTTTTATTTTTATCATTACTTCTATTTTTTCCAGGTAGGACAATGAGTTGTTTTGTTTTGTTTTAATTTCCGAAGTTTGTGAGGACAGTCTGACAGAACAGTATTGCTTTGTTTTTATTTTCAATAGTATAAGGAAACATCCCTTTAAAATTCTATTAAATGGAATAAAGACATTTCTTAGGATTGTTTAATTTACTTTCTATTTTTATAGCTGTAGTAAAATGCACATTTGGATTATGTTTTGCTGAGCAAATAACAGAATCTTAAAAATAATGAGATCATAATTCTCATTTTCCCCTCGGATGGGCCTTGTAAGTCTGTAATGGATCAACGCTTTCAGTCCACAAGGAGACGTTTAGAATAAAAATATTCAGCCTTTTCTTTAACTTGTTCTAAAGAGAACAACATGGATTTTGAATTATTTTATTTGTAATGGTGACAGGGTCTGTTAAAAAATCTATACTTTCTCATGTATTTGCCCTTTCAGTCATCAGCAAACATCTGTGGTTGAATAAAATGTAAATAAGAATTTTATCAAATTGAAGAATAGCACACATCAGAGCAGAAATCTGATTTCTGTTTAGTCACAGAATGTTTTGGAAATGCCTAGCAATCGTAGTATTAATACTCCTTAGTACTGAAGATACTAATACTTTTTATAATTATAATTAGTATAATTAATTCTTTCTTCAATACTAAGAATCAAGGGTTATCCACAAATAACAGAGAGGTGAAACTACACCAACCTAGCAAAGATCCCTCCCCATCAGCTTATAAAACATGTCTACTTCTCCAAATCACTTAAATGGCAAATTTAGGTTCACCTTGAAACAAATAAAGGCAATACTATGCCCGTACATGTCTCGTACAGAGATGGCACTGTGAGGCAGTAGGGATTGGAAGAAGAGCAGAAAACGTTCATTTTATTTTTCCACTTTCAATATAATTTTACAAAAATGCATTTATTTCCTTCTTAAAAATAGAATGATGAAGACCTGGAAAAGAGGATTGGTGAGTGAAGAGAAAAATAGAAAGACATGCATGCCAAACTTGGCAGGCAGGGCACACCTGTGAAAATCAATTCAATTCAGCTACTCTTTGCCTGTTTAGTTGTGCCTTTCACTGTGTTTTGCATAAGAGCTTAGCCATAGCTGGAGTCTCGCATCACCCCCCAGCTCCATCAGAATTCTATACCTATTTTGTTAACATGTCTATGTCTATGATTTCCCATCACACCATGTGCTTCCATGACTTCCATCCTTCCATCTTACTCAAATTCAAGGTTCAATGTAATTGTCTTCTCTATGAAGCTGACCCTGGGCCATATCACCCAATCAGAATCTTTTTGTTTTGTTTGCTTTAATAGTACTTTGCTCAAACACTGGACTCCATTCCATTTGTTTTTTTAGCTGGTTGTTTGCATGTTGATCTACCAGATGTAATATCAACTCCTTAAAAGAAGAGAGGTTTTATTTATCTCTTGCATAAAACACTATGTTATTGATCTGATAGCTGCTCGATAGAGAAAGAAAAATAAAATAAAATAAACCCCAGCACCCTCCCTTTAACCAGAACTAATGAAAGAAGTGATACATTTGCTCCAAGATTAACTAAAACATTCAAAAAGAAGATATTTACACTGGCAAAAGACCCATTTGTCACCTAATGTATGCAATAAACATGCAGTTTTCCAGGATATGTTTTAACTTTCTCTCTAGCTCCCTGCTCCTGCAGTCAAAACCTAGGAAGCCAAACATTTATTAATATTACTAATCGTAGACAGTATTTTCATTGGTTAAAAAAAAAAAAACCAATGCAATCTCTAAATTCCTTTCTGGTTTTGAAATACTACTTTGTGATCTGTTTCTCTCATATGAAAATAACATAATTTTATCACTAAGCACCATTTCATCTACCATGGGTTTCTGAGAACAGTAATACTGTATCGTCTTAAACCTCATCTTTTGAAAACATAGAAAGATTACTTTTAGGTATTAGTTTAAACCTCATTAAATATATATATGTTATATATACCCTTCAAAATTTTTAAGGAATCCTGAATCCCAAACTCGTTTAAAAAGTCTAAGATTTTTCTTAAGCTCTCTAACTCAAAAGATTTATCAGTCATAGTTTTATTTGTGCTTACACAATTGATAACCAAAGAATTACTACTCATGAAGGGAAATCGGTACAAGTAAACTCCACAGAAGACCCATATATTTGTGACTATGACCATTTGAATTAAAAACCATAGAAACATATGTGTCCCTTTCATGGGTACATAGTTCATATGGAGAACAAGTAAGATACACATATAAATAAAGAAAAATTTCTCTTCACTGCGCCAGAGATTCCCTAGGCAGAAATTTGGGTTAAGAGTTATTACCATATTGGGAAAGAAGCAGCCATTGTTTGGTTTCCTTATGCACAAGGAAAAGGCAAACAAACAGGTCTTAATTATCTCAGGGAATTGGAGGATGAGTAACCTCAATATTTTGGAAGCAAAAGGCTATTTTTCAAATGTCCCTTTCCCTCAGAAATATTATACCACAAAGGCGTTTTTCAGTTTTGAGTAAGTCCTGCAAGGACACAAACAATGAACCAGTCTACTGCCAATGCATTTTCTAATCGGTGCATCTGAAAAGCTATCTTCCGTTAAAGAGAAAATATCCTCATAGCTGTTTATGCTTTTTCTGTAGAAACTTTGACTTTTCTCACTCTCACCCATGGACTCAGGTCAAACTTTGACTTTTCAAGAATGCCAGATATACGTAGATGGTTATTAAAGATTGGGACTTAGTAGATAATTGTTAATTAATCAAAAAATATTTTTGAGTCTTACTCTGTGCATAGACACTACTGGGTACTTTAGGGGTTGCAGAGACACATGAGCCCAGTCTTTTCTCAGGTAAACTTTAAAAATTGCTTGAGGAGATAATATATGCATGAAAAGCTTAATAATATAAGGCAGCTATACGGACTACTTATCATCAAAAAGTTCAATGAAAGAAATAGTTATGTTAAAAATGAATGACATGTATTCTGGAATTGTCATTGAATTTTGGAAAAGTTACAAATGATGTTTTTTTCGTGGTTAAGCAAAAGATTAACCAGGAATTACAGCTATGATGCTAACTCACTTAATTTTTTAATCCAAAATATGGGCAGTTATCAGTCCATACGGAAGAGACCCACCCAGCTTTCTCAGTATAATCTGTAAGGGGTTTAGAGAAAACATCCAAGAGCTCAAATTGATGTTTCTCGAATAAACAGAGAATCGTGGTCCTTCTGGCTCATGGGGCTTACTGCATAGAAACTAGTCATTCATATGCCCTAAAATTAAGCAGGTTAGTCTGTATTTGCCATTCCATTTATTATATGGAACCACTGAAAAGGTCAAAAATGGCCAGGAAAATGTGGCACATATACACCATGGAATACTATACAGTCATAAAAAAGAATGCATTCATGTCCTTTGTAGGAACATGGATGAAAGTGGAAGCCATCATTCTCAGCAAACCAACACAGGAACAGAAAACCAAACACCACATGTTCTCACTCATGAGTGGCAGCTGAACAATGAGGGGAACACAAGGAGGGGAACATCACACACCTGGACCTGTCAGGGCTTGGGGGGCAAGGGAAGGGAGAGCATTAGGACAGATACCTAATGCATGCGGAGCTTAAAACCTAGATGACAGGTTGATAGGTACAGCAAGCCACCATGGCACATGTACACCCATGTAACAAACCTACACATGTACCCCAGAAGTTAAAAAAAAAAGCAGATATTGGCAATTTCATATAATAGAACTTAATCAGTGTAGCCTAAGTCTCTACCGTTTCCTACCTACTTTCTCCTTTCATGCTATTATGAGGACATAAGAAAATCCTTGGAGACACACACAAAATACATTCCAGGATTAATGGAAAGACCCTAGTGAGAAAAGTGGGTACTCATAGATGCCCATCAGTCTGTTCCCTGATTCTTCTTTTCCTAAAAATCCCATAATGTTGCTTTCATCTAGTACAGGTGGATCTATTTAAAATCATCTGATTAGAAATAATTGTTGACACTTCCCTGTTTTTTACTGATCAGTGATTTTAACTAGCCTGACTACTCTCAAGAAAACCTCAGACTTATTTACTGATTTGAAATCAATCATATTCTTTACAGCACAATACCAGTACTTTAACAAAGGCAGAAAACAGACTTCAATATGTGAGGGCATAAAATGGGGGATAGAAATGGTGAAAAAAAAAATGTTTTTTCCTCAACATATTCTTCATGGAGCTCCTTTATCAAAATCACCTGGGTTATTTACAAAGGGCAGGTTCCCAGACCCCAGCCAAAAAATGTCAAACCAGAATCTCTCAAGTGTAATCCAGGAATCTACATTTAAGTAATTAATTGTTCTAATAAAGTATTCACTATACTAGAATATGCAAAGTATAAGATGACAAAACCCTGTGTACCCACCACATGGGTTTATGAATCTGAATATTTTCCTATTTGTTGGAGATTTTGTTTATACTATTTTGGTCTGTTTTATTTCTATCTGATTCTGAAATGAAACATTTCAGAGATGGTGCAGCATAGGTGGGAATCTCTCTGCTTCCACTTCCCTCCTTAAGTTCATAGGTAACCACCATCCTGAACCATCTAAAGTGGCCATATTTTGTATGTCCGCACTCAATAAAATATATAGTATATCTTTTAGATGTTTTGCATATGTATCTTTTATATGCATGTTTGATATGTTTTTTAAATTTTATGTCAAATTACATCACATGGTATTCATCATTTTGCAACTTCCTTTTTGTTCAATATTAGGTTATGGAGAGTGTTTTCACTGTTGATACTTTTAACTCAAGGCCAATTTTTTAATTGCTATAGAGTGACATTTGCATATGTAACAAGTTCTATGAGCAAATTTTATGCACATTAAACTTAGGATGTAGGAAGACAGTGAATCAGGACCAAAGTGATGAGTCTAGGGAAGAATAACGTGGAAGCCAGCAGACGCCAGCATCAGGGTACATGGGTACACCTGTCACCGAACGTGTGAACAGTCAAAAAGAAATGACCCTCCACTGAGCACTGTCTAGGTGGAAAGCATACTGAAAAGCTTTTTTTCCTTTTCACAGATAAGAAACTTATTTTCAGACATGCCAGTCCCAAGCCATATCCTAACTTTGGCATAGTTGTTTGAAACTTCCCAGGGGAAATTTCAAGACATACAAGAACATTGGTTGGACTTCTTAGCATGAAAGAACATAATACTACTTTTCAGAAATACTTTTTATACCTGTGTACACTAAATGGCTCCATATTTATCGGTTTTTGTACATGTAGAGAAAAAATCATGAACATGCCATTCAGCACTTCTTTTTCAAGTTATTTAAAGGCCCTTAATGGTTAAAAAAAAAAAAAGAAAGAAAAAAAGAAAAAAGAAAGAAAGAATGGTAATAATAAGATAAAAATTAAATTGGCTAGGTACGGTGGCTCACACCTGTAATCCCAGCACTTTGGGAGGCCCAGGTAGGCAGATCACAAGGTCAGGAGATTGAGACCATCCTGGTTAATTAGTTTAGTAGAAAACCCGTCTCTACTAAAAATACAAAAAATTAGCTGGTCATGGTGGCAGGTGCCTGTAGTCCCAGCTACTTGGGAGGCTGAGGCAGGAGAATGGCATGAACCCAGGAGGCGGAACTTGCAGTGAGCCGAGATCATGTCACTGCACTCCAGTCTGGGTGACAGAGCGAGACTCGGTCTCAAAAAAGAAAAAAAATTTAATATTTTACCCTGTTTAAATATCATTGAGAAGATGAAGGGGAAAATTAAACATATCCTTATATGCTTATGCTTAAAGAAATAGTTTTTCACAACAAGTGACTAATATTTTTAAACTTCAAAATTTATTTACTTAAATCACTAGCAAATAGTAATTTATTTAATTAATTTAAATACTTATTAGTAAATCACTTAAATCACTAAATAAAATCACTAGATTTATTTATTACATCAAATCACATTGTATGGCACTAGTTGCCACGGACTTAAAAAAATAACATCGTGGGCCACGTGCGGTGGCTTACACCTGTAATCCCAGCACTTTAGGAGGCCAAGGTGGGCGGATCACGAGGTCAGGAGATCAAGACCACCCTGACCAACATGGTGAAACCCTGTCTCTACTAAAAATACCAAAAAAATTAGCCAGGCATGGTGGTGCACGCCTGTAATCACAGTTACTCAGAAGGCTGAAGCAGGAGAATCGCTTGAACCTGAGTGGTGGAGGTTGCAGCGAGCCGAGATTCAGCCATTGCAATCCGGCCTAGGCGACAGAACAAGACTCTGTCCCTGCTCCTCCCCCCCAAAAATAATAATAACATCGTGTCAAATAAAGATATTTTTCTTAGTTTATTGCATGTATTGTATTAGCTCATTCACTGAATGTTTGCTTTAAATCACATATGCAGAATCTTCTAACTATATTTTATGTGCTCACTTATGAGGTCTCTTTGAATCTTATCTTTTCCATAGAGAGTCCCATTATGTCACTTCTTAGAAAATGTCAGTTTGGGTTTATGGTAGAAAGCCAAGGTCATAATGCTATTCTTTTCTATCTTTGAACTAAAAGAAACAGTGCAAATATTCAGGAATTTGTGCAATCTATGAGAAGAAAACTGTAATGTCGATGAGTCATAGGAAGAACAGATCATACATTAAATTGGTCAAGCCAGGATTCAACATATTGAGAATGATGGTCACAAAAGGGGATCATCACCAAGTTCTCAACAAAATTAGCTGTGGGTTAGTTGAACTGGCAAAGATAAATTTTCTATACACATAAAGATGGAAAGGATCTTAGGTATACTTTAGTAACCATATTTATTGAATATATGGACATCTTTTCATATCAATAATAAGGATACTCAGTCATTATGTTAAAGGCTTCAGTGTATGTCAATATATGAACTTACCAAAACCTTTTAGTCCCTCATAATTCAACAAAGGTAAAAAGATAGTACATGAAAAAGATATTATAAAGTGTGTTATGCAGTTAAGGAATATAATTTGTGGGGAGCTTTTTCGTGTTTGTGGTGTCAGCTTTTTTTAGATTGTATTTTTTGTGTGTTTTTGCTTTCAATAAGCATTTATTTTTATATCACTGATATAATTCACCATCATGTACTTGTTGGAGTAGTTTAAAACTGTAACATGTAAGTCCCTTTGCCCCTCTCCCATTTCCATATTCAGCTCCCAAGGATGAATGTTGTATTAGTCTGTTCTCACACTGCTATAAAGACACTACTGGAGACTGGGTAATTTACAAAGAAAGGGGCTTTAATTGACTCACAGTTCCACATGGCTGGGAGGCCTCAGGAAACTTATTGTCATGGTGGAAGGCTAAGGAGAAGTAAGTACTTTCTTTACTAGGTGGCAGGAGACAGCAAGAGAGCAGGGGAAAACAATCAGATCATGTGAGAACTCACACACTCTCATGAGAACAGCGTGGGGGAACCTCCTCCATGATCCAATTACCTTCGAACAGGTCCCTCCCTCAATACCTGGGGAGATGAGATTTGGGTGGGGCACAAAGCCAAACCATATCAGATATCCTTCCACATATTTTTTGTGTATATATATACATATATATATGCACGCACATACACACACACAAATAATTTTGCGTGGATGTGTCTGTATGTGTGCTCGTGTGTGTGCGTGTGAGAGAGAGTGAGAGAGAGAGAAAGAGAGAAATATATAAAGGATTTTATGCTGTAGAGCAGGGGTGTTCAATGTTTTGGCTTCCCTGGGTCACATTAGAAGAAGAATTATCTTGGGCCACACATGAAATACACTAACGCTAATGACAGTTGGTGAGCTAAAAACAAACAAACAAACAAACAAAATCTCATAATGTTTTAAGAAAGTTTACGAACTTGTGTTGGGCCACATTCAAAGCTCTCCTGGGCTGCGGATTGGAAAAGCTTGCTATAGAATGTTCTTTACCTTTCTTTCTCTACTTAGCAAACTCTCTGTAGAGCACTTTCCTTATGAGTAGCAGGGTCCCAAGTACTGTTGGGCAGGTTATACCCTGCGCAAGGACACCAAACTAAAGTGCTGAGTGGGGGCTGATAGGCAACCTGTGTTTTGCTCATTGAACATGAACCCTGGCACATGACTGTATCCATTCAAAGGGAGCATTTTTCTTTTTTTGTTTTTTTAGACGGAGTCTCAGTCTGTCCCCCAGGCTGGAGTGCGGTGGCGCGATCTCGGCTCACTGCAAGCTCCGCCTCTCGGGTTCACGCCATTCTCCTGCCTCAGCCTCCTGCGTCATTGGGACTACAGGCTCCCGCCACCATGCCGGGCTAATTTTTTGTATTTTTAGTAGAGACAGGGTTTCACTGTGTTAGCCAGGATGGTCTCGATCTCCAGACCTCGTGATCCGCCCGCCTCAGCCTCCCAAAGTGCTAGGATTACAGGCGTGAGCCACCGCGCCAAGGAGCATTTTTCCAACTTGCATTGAAGCGTTAGGTAGGTTACTCATGGCCCTGTCAGTGCATGTGAATCTGCATCATCGTATGCAACTATTGCATTGTGATCCAAGAAATAACGGTGCCATAACTCATTAAGTTAAAGTTTTCTATTGATAGTAGGTTATTTCCTGTTTTTTGGCTACTAGCAAAAAATGCTACAACAAAGAGAGTATGGATTAAACTTTCTTTGCATGTGTGCAAGTAATTTTCTAAGATAGGTATCTAAAATTAAATTACCAGGTTGAAGAATATGTTCTACTTTAATTTCAATAGAGACTCCCAAGCTACTCTCCAAAGGGGAAAAAAAATTCTATTTCCAAAATATTGTCAAACTTGAGTGTGGTCATGATTTCTTTTTTATGAAAAAGTAATAATTATCATTCATAATTAATGAGCATTGTTTTAATTACCAGTGATGCTTTACACCTGTAGTCCCAGCTACTCTGGAGGCTGAGGCAGGAGAATGGCTTGAACCCGGGAGGCGGAGCTTGCAGTGAGCTGAGATTGCACCACTGCACTCCAGCCTGGGGGACAGAGCCAGACTCCATCTCAAAAAAACAAAACAAAACAAAACAAACAAACAACAACAACAAAAAACAAACAGTAAAACCAAAATGGCAACTCTTAGATTTGCCCAGGATTATAACATAAAATAAGATACTGGGAAGAGGAAATCCCCACTCACCGAAGCTGTAAAATTAAACATAAGGAGACAAATACTATTTATTCATTCAAAGAAACAAGCTTATGAGAGACCTCTCCATTGGAGTGATATTGCCCTTGAAGCCAAGGGTTTCCTCGGATATACCCAGCAAGAAGTGTGTTAAGCCAAAAGAAGATTATGTGAATGAAAACTACAGTTGCCAGATAAAACATAAAATACCCAGTTACATTTTAATTTCAGATAAAAATGTTGAGCTGCAGTATGTTCAATGCAATATTGTCTTATACAATATTTGGAAATACTTATACTAAAATATTATTTTTTTATCTGAAATTCAAATGTAACTAGACATCCTATAGTTTTATTTGCTAAATCTGCAAATTTAAATTGCAAATGAGGGAGAAGATTATATATATTTGAGAAAGCAAAAGAAGCTCTCTACTTGTAGTAAAGCATTTCCTAAAACATAGTATGGCTTAATTGAGATTACATCAGATAGCATAAAGAATCTTTATTTTGATAATTGTGTAGTTTAATATGTGTTAGAAATAGATCACATTATTTATATATTATATAGCATGTATATATAATATTAAAAATACAGCTATAAAATAATAAGGAAGATACAGTGGTAAAAAAAATAACTACAAATTTTAAGGAAAATATAGTTGTTGGACTCAGAATGATTGACATTTGGGGACCACTGGGCTGAATCAGAGAGTTACAACAGTGCGGCAGAAAAGTAGACAGAAGTCAGGTCAATACAAGACTTTAAAAAAAATAAGGGGTACCTTTTAATGAAAAAGGAATACATGCTTACTTATGTCTTTCTTTGTTGTTCATGGCAAAGGAAGGATCATCATAATATTCCTAAAAACAATTTATGGAATTTCAATGTTAAACAGATATTTTTCTTATGTTTTCAAACCAAGAAAAGTCTTGTCTGCTTTAAAACCTGAGCCAAAGCAAAGAGTTACTGAGTATTGTAAAAAATAAAAATAAAAAATAGTCACAGGAATTGGCAGATATCACATAAGCAGGATAGTATGGAATACGTATCAGCTCAGCAAGACTGATCCTATATTCTGTAATGTATTTAGTGACCAGAATGACAATCTTTAATTTTAGCACCTAAAAGGAAGACTGGTTCCAGCATACTTACCAAATGATTTAGGCAGAAATTATATCCCAGTCCCCAAAGTGGGCCTTTGAAGTGCATGGAGGAAGCCATGCTCAGATTTCTCTGGAATAGGTTCTCCCCCTGGTTCACACCTACCACTTCTGAACACTTCTCAGGACGAGCTATATCACTATTCTTTGAAAGTATTTAGGAAACTGTGTAGGCAACTTACGAAAGTTCTGGCTAATCAGTGCTCCATTTGAAGCGAAGTTGGAGTTTAAAAATTGAGCAAAAGAGAAACCAATTTTCTTCACCACATCTTATTAAGTGGAAGCAGATTAATAGGGGATAAATATAAACAGATAATATAAAGCCATGATCACTAATTAATGATTACATGTCAGTTAAAAGATTGCTTGTTGCAACTTTAAATAACAATATTATCTATCCATCTTCATGACCTAATATTATAATCAGAGTGGCACACATTATTAATAAAAGATAATATGCCTAGAACTTGGAGTTGAATGCAATATATCTAGCAAACAGGAAATAATTGTTGGTTTATTTTCTTTCCTGCTAGTCTACGTAAGTTTCAAATTAAAACACAGTGGAATAAAAATTAAGACTGACTGATTTAACTTGCCTAGAAATTCTGACTTTGGATAATTACATTATCTTTAGCTTCTTAGTGTCAATTTGCATGAAAATCTTCACTGCTCTAAAAAAAGAGACTTAATAACTTTCTGGTTTCTTAAACAGGATATTATTTTAAGAAAGGAAAGTCTAGAATTAGAAATTTATTGTCAAATGAAACATATAACACTAATATGAGATTTTTACACTAGTCCAGCTGGCCAGAGATCAAATACTTCAGGATGAAACTGAGCCAAGTCTTTTGCTAAAAGGTGCCTTTCTTTCACGGGTGAGCAAGGAGTATTACCAGCCCAGAATAATCAATAAGACGCATATGGAATTGAAGGCAGCATAGGGGCCAGAACCTTGAATCAGGAGGTTTTAGTTCTATTCCTGGTTTAGCATTTAATTTATAATGATTATGTGATGCCACCGTTCATTGACAAGAAAAGCGTTCAAGCAGTGCTCTATTTGCCGAACCAATCATCCACTATTTGCAAGCATCTGGGTATTTTACTGAACTTCTTTGGTTCTCTTCCAAATGCTGGCATTCGGAAAACAGAGCCTGTGTCTCTCTAGGAGAGGCACACTCTTTTTTTTTTTTTTTTGAGACGGAGTCTTACTCTGTCACCCAGGCTGGAGTACAGTGGCGCGATCTCGGCTCACTGCAAGCTCCGCCTCCCCGGGTTCACGCCATTCTCCTGCCTCAGCCTCCCGAGTAGCTGGGACTACAGGCGCCGCCACCGCGCCCAGCTAATTTTCTTGTATTTTTAGTAGAGACGGGGTTTCACCGTGTTAGCCAGGATGGTCTCGATCTCCTGACCTCGTGATCCGCCCGTCTCGGCCTCCCAAAGTGCTGGGATTACAGGCTTGAGCCACCGCGCCCGGCCGAGAGGCACACTCTTTTCTGGACTTTGTGTTTCTCCAGTCTGCAAAATGTCCGGTAATTTGCACCTCCTCCCCAACCATGTTATGTGCATGCTGTGTTTGTGCTGTTCAATTAAGAGCATTTGTAGAAAGAGGGGTGTTGGGATTATCTGTCCCAGATGGAAGGAAAGAAGCAGAGAGGAGACTCCTGTTGTTTAAGCCTCACAGAATCTGACACTTTTAGGAAAGAATGTTCTCTAAAAACCCTATTCATCTTCCCCAGATACCACGGCAATCAAAGAGACTTCACTGCCCGGGAACTAAATAGCTCTTCCAAGTAAATTAGGAGCTTCTTTCAGATTTCCAGGTTACCACCATGGGCTTGGACATCTTAGGTTTCTGACAGTAAATCAAATTGAGTTGAAATTTCTCTCCTAATTTGCCTCGTATCTACTGACCTATGTCTGAAAGAGATACAATTGGAAATTTCTTCCACAGCAGCTACATATATTATCTAAACTTTGACAGCAGCTGGTTGCCGACCCCAAGGCAACAGGAGGTTTCTGTTCTTAGCACTACACAGACGCATAATGGGAAAAAGAGACATACATCACAGCTTTGACTCAAGTTCAGCTCACAGTCAACTAAATACTTTTTCCTCATTAAAAAAGCAGATTGTGGCTATTCCATTAAGAATAGCCTGTTCATGTTCTAAACAGGCACTTAATTCTTAGGCTGCTTTAAAGAGGGTATATAGAACACGGAGAAGCACTTGCCTAGTCTGCCCTGGTCAGAGAACACATAGAGTAATATATTTAATTCTGGGCACCAACAGTTAATTGAGTCATTGACAGAATTATGTCATATCCAGAGAAGAGTAAACATAATTAACGAGGATTTGAAAACATGTCATATGAGAAATAATTAAAGGAATTGAGGATGATTCACCCAAAAATGAAAGAACATGGGCACCACATCATTCTTCAAATATCTGAAAGACTGTTTCATGGAATATAGACACTGCTATTTCTGTCTAGTTCTTATGGAAGAAACTGAGAAGTTAGAGGAAGGCAGGATTTGACACTATAACCTTTTTTAAAATTTATAGCTGCACAAATATGAAATATGTTGCTTCCTCCAAAACAGTGTACAGTACATAACGGTCAATAAACATACCTTAAATGATTGCTAAACAAAAGTTTAAAGAACTAGGCAAGGCCGGGCGCGGTGGCTCACGCTTGTAATCCCAGCACTTCAGGAGGCTGAGGCGGGCAGATCACGAGGTCAGAAGTTCGAGACCAGCCTGGCCAACACAGTGAAACCCTATCTCTACTGAAAAAAAGAAATACAAAAATTAGCTGGGGATGGTGGCAGGAGCCTGTAATCCCAGCTACTCGGGAGGCTGAGGCAGGAGAATCGCTTGAACCTGGGAGGCAGAGGTTGCAGTGAGGCAAGATTGTGCTACTGCTGTCCAGCCTGGGAGACAGAGCTGGACTCCATCTCCAAAAAAGAACAAAAAAGAAAGAAAGAGAGAGAGAGGGAGAGAGAGAGGAAGGAAGGAAGGAAGGAAGGAAGGAAGGAAGGAAGGAAGGAAGGAAGGAAGGAAGGAAGGAAGGAAGGAAGGAGAAAAGAAAAGAAAAGAAAAGGGAAAAGAAAGAAAAGAAAAGAGAAAAGAAAGAAAAGAAAAAAGAAAACAACAGGGCAAGACGACTTCACAGGTTTCTTGCAATTAAGTTGTAGTAATTGATGTTCTTCAAAAACACAGTTTCTGTATATTGACAGGAAGAAAAACCAGGATGCAGAAGTTGAGGAGAGAATTCATGATACCCAAGTGGGCATAAAATTTAAGATGTTTAACATGGAGGGAAACCAACATGTAGAACTAGAAAGCTAACAGGAAGGGGAGTGGGAAGAGCCAGGCTCTAGTCTTGACTTTACCAAAGGATTTTTAAAACTCCCTGGGGTTCAATTTTCTCATCTGCAAAATCAAGGCACTGGAACCTTGAACTTTTATATTTCCAAATTATTTGTTGTTGAGTGAAGTATCCAAATGACATATCAGTAACTTAAAGAATTGTGTTTTGACTTAAGTATAAATGTGAATATAAAAATACGTTAACTGTTGGGCACTCGTAGACATAAAGAGGGGAACAACAGACACCGGGGACCACAGAGGGGAGAAGGAGGTAGGGAGGCAAGGGTTGAAAAACTACCTATTGTGTATTATGCTCACTAGCTGGGTGACATGATCAATCGTACCCCAGACCCCAGCATCACACAATATACCCATGTAACAAGCCTGCACATGCAGTTCTGAGTCTAAGATAAAAGTTGAAATAAAAAAGATGTTAATTATAGTAAGTTTTAAAGAAGTTTACAAACATAAATAATAAATAGAGCAAGGAAGAGAGCTAAAGGAGCCATTACTGAAAAAAAAATCTTCCAGAAGTACACGAAATTAATTAATTAATTAATTAATTTGAGATGGAGTTTCACTCTCGTTGCCCAGGCTGGAGTACAATGGCGCGGTCTCGGCTCACTGCAGCCTCCACCTCCCAGGTTCAAGTGATTCTCCTGCCTCAGGCCTCCCAAGTAGCTAGGATTACAGGTGCCCACCACCATGCCCGTCTATTGTTATATATATATATATATATATATATATATATATATATATATACACACACACACACACACACACACACATTTTTTTTTTAAGCAGAGATGGGGTTTCACCATGTTGTCCAGGCTGGTTTCCAATTCCTCACCTCAAGTGATCCACTCGCCTCTGCTTCCCAAAACGCTAGGATTACAGGCGTGAGCCACCATGCCTGTCCCAGAAGTAGACAAAATTTAAATCTACAATTCATACTAAAATTTACCTGGGCAACAAGGTAAATTCCTTGTTGCTCAGGTAATTCCTTAGTAATGTTAATCCCTGTTGCCCAGGAAATTCCTTCCAATATTAAGGAAAATAAATGTATTTTAAAAAATAAAATGCATTATTTTAATATGTTATTATGTTGACTAAACCATAATTATAACTATATTTGTAACTATCAATGTTTCTATTCAAGTCAAATTCTAAGAAGAATTCTCCATCCTTCTGACCCCTACCCCAGTGTGTTTTGGAGTCACCATATGCCAGCTGACCCTGGTTCACACCAGCTCAAACGGGCCAATTGTGTACATTTCTTCCAACCTTGCAGTCAGTAACATCTTGTTGGCAGCTTGAAATGGGTCAGGGGAGTATTTACCCCACGGAAATTCACAAATAAGGACTTTCATTTTATTTGGAGATTCAGTTGCTAAACATTTACCAACATACCATAGCCCACCCATTTCCTGCTCCTAAGAAATATGCTCCCCAAACAGTGCCTTTTCCTATTCCACTTTAATCTTAAAACGTATAGCGTCTTGTAATAAAATAACCTGTTATTTCTTTACAGTCATTGAATATGTGTTCAATTTAGACTTCAGCATAACAAGACCAAAACTAGAAAAAATAACCTTAGGATAAAGAGCATGCATTAGTCATGGGGCATTGCTGGATGGAAAGTGTTGTAAGGTTTCAAAAATTTTGATTGACTGTATGTATTAAGAAACCTAGGCTGGATCTGGATGCAGTGGCTCACACCTGTAATCCCAGCACTTTGGGAAGCTGAGACAAGAGTATCTCTTGAGTCCAGGAGTTTGAGACCAGCCTGGGCAAGATGGTGAAATCCTGTCTCTACAAAAAATACAAAAAAAAAAAAAAAAAAAACCAGATCTGGTGGCACGTGCCTATAGTACCAGCTACTTGGGAGGCTGAGATAGAAGGATCACTTGGATCCTGAGAGATCCAGGCTGTAGTGAGCCAAGATCGTGCCACTACACTGCAGTATAGCCTGGGCAACAGAGTGAGACCTTGTTTCAAAAAGGAAAAACGGAAGGAAAGGAGAAAGAAAGAAATCTAAAAGTTTATAAAATGTACTAAATCACTCCTTTGCTTATATCTTGACAGTGGTCTCCATTACACAAAGAATGAAACTTACCACTTTATAGTGACCTTTAAAACAAAAAATGGTGTCTCCTATTTAAATCCAGCCTCATTTTGCACTAGCACTCATTCCCTCTCCCTCTCACTTCCCCTCCTTCAACTTTCCTATTGTTTTTTCTGTTTCTCTTATTAACCAAACCCATTTCCTCCTTAACATTACTGTGTTACTCTTCGCTCTGCTTGAACACTGTTTTCCCAGTTTTCCTCATCCTTTTTGACTTCCTTGTAATCACTGCTCCCTTCCTCCCCCACTTCTCCTCCTCTTTCTTTTCCTCCTCCTCCTTCTTATTCTTTCTCTTTTCTGTCTTTATCTCTGCCTCTCTATCTCTATCATCTCCTCCATCTCATCCTCTCCCTCTCTCTCATCATGGTTTAACTCTCACTTCTGCAAAGAGCTCTTCTGTGACCAGGCTACAACCTTGCGGTTACTGTGTATCTCATTACCCTACTTATTTTCTTCTTACATGTGTTCCCATTTGAAACTGTCTTACGTAAGACTCTGTTGATTTTCATTGTCTTCCTATGGTTGACTATAATATTCAGGAAAACAGAGATTTTATCTGTCTTTCTTGCTGATAAATATTCAGTCCCTTGGACCAGTGACTGAAGGGAAGAAGGAAGGAAAGATAGAGGGAAGAGAATTTAGCATCTTGGTCTTGATTTAGAGGTTACTGAAATACTAATTTCATTAGTAGGCAGCTTCACTTGTTAAGAAGTTTCTCTTCCTGGACTATAGTGACAGGGAGTTTTTTAAGTCCACTGTAGATGTCCACTTAGACAAAATCTGCAAATACGCTGCTCTGTTTTCAGGCATGAAAACATTTGCTGGAGTGTAGCCATCAACATATGAAAGGTTAAAACTTTGTGAAATATTAATACTGGGACTTTGAAAACGAGAGCAATAGTGTTTATCCAAAGCATCAGGTTTGCAGTCATTCTATTTTGTGAAGTTTTTTTTGAATGTGTAACATACGATACTGGTCTGTGTACTTGACCCTTCGGGCTAAATGTAATGGATGGTGAATAAGGATGCATCCAAGAAGAAAAAGGAATCAAAATAGGCTTATTTCTCTAAAGGAGTATCACAGAGTAAGAATGTTTGGTTTCAATCCTTTTGGCAGATCATTTAAAATAATTTGATCTTCATCCCATGGATTTGAAAATGTTTTTAAAGCACAATGTCAGCATCCAGTTAATTCAAAGACAAATTGTTTCTGAGACTACTGCTGATCTGTCTAGGATAGCTGCAGGATATACTGCTGTATCCAACATTAACGTAGTAGCTGGAAAATATCAAGAAATATTTTCTAAGGCTTTGGGAGGTGTTATTTCAGTGGCTCCAACTGATTTCATTATTATTATTCCTGAAAATGAATTGCATGAGCAGTGTATAACTTGACTTATGTCTGCCAGGTAGAAAAATCGAATCTTTGTCCTAGAGGACATTATAACTGAGAAAGGAAAGACGATCACACAAAATCATATGTGGAAATACAGATGCAAAGATCATCTCTTGCCAAACACAACTTTGGTTTAAAAGAAAGTATATAATGAAGCCCATGGGAGGAGTGATTTTGGGGATTTAATTACTATTTAATCAGATTTTTCCATTATCTGGAATATTTAGAAGGGAATTAACCTAAAGAAGTTATAAGCATGATCATACTATCAATAACACTTCTTTGAATGTAACAAAGTTTTGTAGCTGTGAGGGATAGGATACATGGAAAGGATCAGGTCTGTTTGTTCGCAAATATCATGGACCCCTTTACAAGAATAGTTTATGATGACAAAAAAATGTAATTTTCTGTCACAGCCTTATTAAGTGTTTTAGACAGCAGGGACAATAGGAGGAGACTAAAGTAATAACAGCAGCATGGTATTCTGAAAGAATTAGCATGCCTCAAAAAATTCTTAACGTATTCTCAAAATTAATCTGTCTTTGTGAAAACAGGGCTAGCTGTTTCAATTTGCATTAATCTGTTAAACCATGCACAAGTTCAGTTTACTCAAGTAACATATCCAATGTTAGCTTAATTAATTGATTGACCAATTTAATCTGATAAACCAATTATCTGACATGTCCAAGATAATGCCTCTGTAATATTAACAGTCTGCTCTCGCTGTTTAAGATATGGAAAGTTCTATACAATTAGATTAACCCACAAAATTGTCCTAGACCCTGTTCTTTGGGGATGCCTTTTAATGGTGGCTGGGGGAAATTTAGAAGGATTAAAATAAACAGCAAATTAAAAAAAAAAAGGAGGTTGTGATTCGGGCAGTCATCGGATTCATCTCACAAGGAACCATCACCAAAGTGAATCCTCAATCTGCCACCATTGTATTGAGAGCCCTCAGGCTTCTGTCAAGATGTATTTTCCCACTGAGATCAGCCACTGGTGGTCCTTTTAAAGCTGATTCACTCAGATCAATATAATCAGACAGATGGAGAGGATGGCAACATGTCACAAATGATGACTTGCCTCAAAAGAGCCGATCCTGAGTGCATGACATTTCTCTGTAGATGTTCCTTTTGAAGAACCTAACTGTGCTTTCTATGGGTTTTTTTTTTTGCTTTTTGTTTTTTGTTTTTTGTTTTTTGTTTTTGTTTTTGTTTTTAGCCAATACCCTAACCCATCCTAATACCTTGCACAACACAGGGAATCTGGAAGATTCCTAGAACTATTTGGCTTGACTTAAACACACCAGAATGGTAGAGTCATGCCCAAGTAACTCCATAGGCTCAATGAGAAGCTTTACTCCTATAAGCAAAAATATTTCTATCAATACATGTCTGTAGTATAGAGAATTGAGAGTAAGTAACCATAGTCATTTACAAAAATACAAATTGTTGTGGGAGCTGTTTTATAAAAGTGTGTGAAAGAAAAGAAATTCAAAAGAAGAAATTTTAGTTAGGATATAGCTTTAAGTAGCCATGGGTAAATGGCCGCATGCTAGGAGAACTGTTCCCCTGCAAACAGAAAACTTGCCTCGCTTAATTCTTTTCCAGTGTTTTTAACTATACTGCAAAAGAGACTTCCAAAAATGTTATCTCATATGCATCCCTAAATGTCTAGCCACAAACAATTATTAGTACCTTTTAAATCATCAAGTTGTACTCTCAAAAAAGAAGAAAAATATGTAACTTTTCCCAAAAATAAGTAGTGGGAAAATAGTAAATACATGCCATTACTCATTGTTGTTATACTTCTTTGTTCATTGCACTTTGCTTTATAAGATATATATTTAATATTCATGTAAAATGCTTTCTTGGCACTAGGTCAATATCTTCCCAATGAAGAGCCCATTGATGACACAGAATGGAACTTCTCTTCTAATTAAAGACCGCCTATTACCCAGCGTCCCTTTTGTCGCATTGAAGAACAGGGAATGTTTTATTCTTATTAAGAAATGGCCTTTCAGATTCAGTAACAACATGTTCTGTTCCTCAGGAAATAAGAGAAGATCGAGATAGGGCGCGGCTGGACTCCATGGTGCTGCTGATTATGAAACTGGACCAGCTTGATCAGGACATAGAGAATGCCCTCAGCACCAGCTCCTCTCCGTCAGGCACACCAATGAACCTGCGGCGGCACGTTCCTGTGAGATTTCCACTTTCTACTTATTTTTCCATAAGAGTCGTATGTCTGTACTTTATACAGTCCCTCTTGCAAAGGAAACATCCTTGTTAATAGCATCTAACAACATATGACTCCAATACAGTACCATAAAGATAACCAAAATACTTCTATGCATCATGCATACATTCTAGGCATACTTCTATGCAAAGAGGCCACAGAGAAATGGGTGATACAAAAGAATATATTTTTCATTAAACAGGAAGGAAAGTCACCTTGGGAAATTATGCTTTGTAGTGATTGAACCTTCCTTAATTGCCAGTCTTCTCTGATATGAGAAAGACTCTATTAGCAAGTACTATGTCTGTCACTGTCCCACAAATTTGTATTGCAAGTAGAAGATTCCTATTATAGATTTGCTACATGAATAACTGGATGGATGGATGGATGGATGGATGGATGGATGGATGGATGGATGGATGCTAGTTGAGCTAGCCCAACACACTACAAGAAAGAATTTAGATGAGATTAACTTGAGAAAACTCTAAAATTCACTTAGTGAGATACAGTGAAAGAGACAGAGCTGAGAATTTCATTTTATTATGCATCAATTTTACATAATACAGACACTCCTCTGAGAGTCCAGCACTCAAAATCTGGAAGACAGATTCTAGGATCGACTATACACTTTACATATTTACTATCAGCATCATATTAAATGACTTAGTTTGTACAGATCTAGGAAATGTGATGGTTGAGTTTACTTATAATTAAGCTATGAATCACTGTTCAATTCATGTATTACTTGTGTTATTCAATAATAAACATATTAAATCAAGAAATTTGTATTTACCTGAAATCAAAGCAGTAGAAAAACATATATATAAATTTAAGCATCTACTGAAATATAACTGTTGTCTATCAAATGATTTGATACATATTGTTCTGCCTCCATTTAAATTGTCAACTGGATTTTATATTGCCCACATTATCTCATGGAATATCACAATTGTTAGGTCTGTAAATAGAGATATATTCAGAATAGGCAAATATAATACAGTGGAAACATTATGAACTTTGGAGTGTGAAGGTCTGAGTTCAAATGCCAGCATTATACCTGACTTTCTGGGAACATAAAATTATTTAATTTCTCAACTGCGGGTTCATGTGAAAAACAGAGAAATTATTTCCTAACTAATGGCTCTTTGGGAGGCATAAATGAAAAAAATGTATGTAAGAGGTATTGCATGGATCAAGCACAGAGTACATGGTTAATTCTCCTTCCTCCCCCTTGTACTAGACTCACTCACACCAGGCCTTGAGCTAGAGATGAATAAGACATATCCCAACACCCTGGAAACTGCTTTTTGATCTTTATGTTTTTCTGGGTCACCTCTTGTTCTTTATTTATGTTCCTTAGAATTTAAAGCTAATTTTAACATTCTTTCACCATCAAATATTTTCCCACAGAAGTTTCCACTCCTTTTGATAATTGTGTGGTGGAATAAGAGGATTATAATGGCAGGATTAGGACCTTGACCATCTACCAAGGAGCACTGACCCAGATACAGAGGACACACTGCCTCTGCCCCACCCTCATACTTCACTGTGAATTTATAGATTAGCAGGAAGAACAAGACACACAGTGAAACACTCACTGCCCCCCCAACTCCAACCCAGTTTGAGAATATTTATGAGAAAATGCCAGAATAAGTTCTGCATATAATAAAAACCATCAAGAATAATATAGTCTTTAAGGATGTCTTTAACATAAAAAAAAAAAATTAAAGCACAGGTAGAGATAAAGGTTTAAAGGAGTCTGCATAGATAAAGCCTTATAAATTGGCTATGGCCTGATGAATCAACAGAGCCCAGGATCTGGTGGTTTTCTCCTTTGCAAGGCTGATTTTATCCAGGCACTCACAGTGTGCCAGTCTCTTGGTGCTTACTGAGATAGCCAATCTTGTAGGATGAATGGGGACAGGGGATGAGATGAAGACTAAGTATTTAGTGAGTGCTAACCTTTATGTAAGTTACTTCATTTAACCTCTTGACAGTCCTACCATGAGAAATCTGAGCTTCAGAGAGAGAGGATGAGTAATTTACCTGTGTTCACACTGATGGGGAGCGGTGAGTTATTTACCAAAGGTCACCCAGCAGGTGAGATTTGCACATCTGTCAGACTCCAAAACCTATGCTCATTCTGCTATATTAGAAGCCTTCCCAACATGCCAATATTTTATTTACAATGAGATACATACAATTTCCAGAACCAGAATTCCCTGGTTGTCAGACAGTCAGGGCGTTTTCTTCCTAATAATGACATGTTTTGAAGTTTGAATTAGGGATAGTTTTGTAGTCAATGTTTAATTAAGGGAATGCTGACAGTCTCTTGGGATATTTCATTGATACATAGGGAAGTTCAGACACATACAGGCCAGAACCACTCTACCACCTTCGATTGGGCCTCCCCTGCTGTTCTGCAGTATCTTTTGGTCTCCCTGGATCTTCTCCCATATTTCAAGGTAGCCATTCAACAATCTTACTTGCACTTATCTCTTAGCATTCTTACCTCTTAACACCCTTGCCTTCTTCTTCTCATAGAAAAATGAGACCATTGAAAGATGTCCCAGCATCACACCTGCAAACAGCTATAGGTGCCTCTTTGCCTCTTTCTCTCCTCCAACACCAATAAAAGATGTGTTGCTCCTGTCATCTAATACTGATCTGTCTCCACCCTCATCCCCATTCCTTCCCACCTGCTTTGCTCTACCAATTATTCAGACTCTCACTTAGGTTCAAATTCCATTGCTCTGTTCTGACTAGTCTTCACCCTTTTTCTCTATAGCAAGTATAGTTGGGACTACAGGCATGCATCACCATGGCTGGCTGTGGGGTTTTTTTGTTTGTTTGTTATTGTTGTTGTTGTTGTTGTTGTTTGTAGAGATGGGGTTTCTCTATGTTGCCCAGCTGTATGTTCTAGGGCTCCTGGCCTCAAGCAATCTTTCCACCTCGGCCTCCCAATGTGTTGGGATTACAGGCATGAGCCATCACACTCAACCTCTTTCTTGATTTAATTGTTGGCTATTGCTCCATCATTTCTCCCCACCCCTTCTCTCATCTGACAAATCCAGCAGTGCCAAAGCAGTCTCTCACCACAGCATTCTGTATTTTCTCCACCACCTACCTATTCAATAAATCCTTCCTTAGTTTGACTCTGCTGTTAGTGGGTAGGAGAAGAGATGTGGATGGGGAAGAGTTAATTGTTCTTTTTTCCTCTTGACCCTCTTTCAGATATTGCCCTAGTTCATCCCTTCATTTTTAAGCCAAACTTTAATCTCGTCTTCATCTTATATTTCTTTCCTGATTTATAATTTATTTTTATTTTTTAGAGACAAGGTCTTGTTTTTGTTTGTTTGTTTGTTTTTTGAGATGAAGTCTCGCTCTGTCGCTGGAGTGCAGTGGCGCGATCTCGGCTCACTGCAACCTCCGCCTCCCGGGTTCAAATGATTCTCCTGCCTCAGCCTCCCAAGTAGCTGTGATTACAAGCATGCACCACCATGCCCAGGTAATTTCTGAATTTTTAGTAGAGACAGGGTTTCACCATGTTGGCCAGAATGGTCTCTATCTCCTGACCTCATGATCTGCCCACCTCAGCCTCCAGAAGTGCTGGGATTACAGACATGAGCCACTACGCCCAGCCAAGGTCTTGTTCTTTTAATTTGCATGCTTAATATTTGTTGCTCAGGCTGGAGTGCACTGGCACAATAAATAAATCACTGCAGCCTCAAACTCCTGGGCTCAAGCAATCCTCCTGCCTCAGCCTCCTGGGTTGCTGGGAATATAGGCATATATCACCATGACTGGCTAATATTTTTTTTTTAATTATTGAAGAGATGGGGTTTCTCTATGTTGCCCAGGCTAGTCTAGAGCTCCTGGCCTCAAGCAGTTTTCCCACCTTCGCCCCCCAATGTGTTAAGATTACAGGCATGAGCCATCACACACAGCCTCTTTCTTAATCATTGGCTATTGCTCCATCATTTCTCCCCACTGCTTGTTTTATCTGACAAATCCAGTAGTGCCTGTTCAGTCTCTCCCCACAGCATCAGATGCGATTGAATTGCTTCTCTTCCTTCACTTTCACTCCTCTCCTGGCTTCTGGCCGCTCTGCTGTTTTTCCTTGTATTCTTCAACGGTTGCTTTCCAGACCCTTCAATGGCTCCTCTTCATACATCTGCCTCTGAAATCTTATATCAAGATTCTAGACTCAATTCTCCCTTTGTCTGGCTTTGAATATTCTCCCTGGGAATCACCACAGCTTCCATTCCCTTCTCCATATTGAGGGTCACCAGTGAGACCTTTTCTTATGATCTCCAGATCAGAACAACCAATGGACCACAAGATGCACCCTTCCCTGAGTGGGTTGAGTGGTATAAGCACTTCTAGTACACACATCACTGGAGTCCCTGCCATGATATAAACCCCACAGAGAGCTCTATATTTCCATTGCCTGTCATAATTGGAGGCATAGGATAACACTGATGGATGGAGTCTTGCAGGAAGATGTCTTGTAGGATTAATTACACAAAGCAAGGTGGGGGAGTGGGTCACAGGGAAATTATGAGTTGGCAGTTGTAATGATATACCCAGGGTTTATTCAGTGCTTGATTTGCTTATGGTAGCAGTGGAAAATTAAAGGAGAGAGTGGATGTGAAAGATCTTGGGAGAGCTTTTGGGTAATTTCTCAAATTGAACAGAGGACAGAAGAGAAAACAATAAAGATTTGTACTAAACTACACATTGATGGTCCTATTAAAATAACTTATTTAGTTGTGTTTGAGGCCCCTGCAGAATATCATGGTGGTTACTTTAAAAAGTTGAATTCTGGGGTCACAAAGACCTGAGCTCTAATGCCAGCTCTGCCTTGGGATATGACTTTGGTCAAGTTATCTACCTTAAGCCTTGGCTTCACCCACCGTCTCTCATGTGATGATGGTGCCTTCCACATAGAGTTGATGAACATTGAAGCAGATAATGGTTGTACAGCCTTGTCTGCCAAAGGTAAAAATGCAAAAAATGGTAGAGTTTGTAAAAGTTATTATTTCACCTTGGAATCATTATACGGTTTGAAAGATGCAAGATTACTCTATTATTTATCTAATCAAATCACAAACAGGAAATTAATGCAAAATATTTCTAATATACCTAAAGGTCAAATAGAAATGACTTATAAATTACCTGCTACTTATGACTATGCATTCAATGTTTATAAATTATCTGCTATTTAAGACTACTTGATGTTGATCCAATTTGAAAGTGTAATGAATCATATTCTTAAGGTAAAATGTTGTTTGTCTTTTCTATGCAAAAAAAAAGGACATGGCCCTGATCCAAAATCACTCCAGGCATCAGATATTTGGTCAGAGTTATGTCTTTTACACACATGCACACACACACATGCACGCACAGACACGCACATACATTTAAAGAGAATGTAACATTATTTTTTGCTGCATATGTCTTTTGCACCCTTCCAACTGAAGAAAATTTAGTTTCAATGCTTTTGATCACATAATTTTATAGCAGAAATTATAAAATTACTTCTATTATGAGAATTAAGAAAGGAAAGGTGGCTAGGCACAGTGGCTCACGCCTGTAATCCCAGCACTTTAGGAGGCCAAGGCGGGCGGATCACAAGGTCAGGAGATCGAGACCGTCCTGGCTAACATAGTGAAGCCTCGTCTCTACTGAAAATACAAAAATATTAGCCGGGTGTGGTGGCGGGCGCCTGTAGTCCCAGCTACTCCGGAGGCTTAGGCAGGAGAACGGCGTGAACCCAGTAGGCAGAGCTTGCAGTGAGCCGAGATTGCACCACTGCACTCCAGCCTGGGCGACAGAGGGAGACTCTGTCTCAAAAAAAAAAAAAAAAAAAAAAGGGAAAGGTATTAATATTTGTCAGTCTAGTTGTTTCTTCATTAAACTGTATTTAATGATCATGTTCTATCTGCCAGGAACTATACTAACACCTGTGGACACATCAGTAAACAAGACAGGTGAAGTCCCTGCTCTACATAGATTCTAACAGAGGAAGACAGACAAGAATTATAAAGAGAGATGGATGCACAGATGGATAGGTAGATAGGTAAATTCATAGAAGATAGATAGAAAGATAGATAGAAAGAATATATAGTAGATTAACAAGCAAAGAGGATTGTAAAATAGAGAATGATATGCTATAGAGGTTGAAAAGAGGAAAGTTCTTTGGTTTAAAATGTCAACGGATGCTGCTCTGAGGTAGTAATATTCAAGCTGAGATCGGAGTGACAAGAAAGGGCCAGCAAAGGGAAACACTGGGACAAGGTACAAGAAAGAGCATAGGGCCTAGTCCCTGCTGTAGACATCAGCTTACTGTATTAAAAGAAATGACCAAGAGCAGATAGGACCAAGATGCAAGAGAATGGCAAAGCTAAGACCAGAGAGTTGGGGTGCAGGACATGATATTTGACTATGTGAACCATGGCAAAGTTGAGACGTATAAAGAGCATACATAGATATATTTAACTCACAGTTTTCTCAGATTGAAAGCCTAGAGTGATAGGTGCCTTTGCTCCACCCCCTCTGCAATTTCCCCCTCCCACCTTTCCTCTGTGCAATCAAACCACCTATAACTCAAAGAAAGCATATGATATATTAAATGCACAGCCTTTGCAGAGGTTACCAGGTAATTATATCCACTCAACAGACATGTCTTGACCTCACACTATGTAGTAGTTGCTAAGAAAACATAATAATATTAATAATAACAATATTTATGGGAGTAGCTAGCATTTAATGAAAATTATTAGGAGCCAATTACAAGCACTTTGCTTTACACTCATGAAACTCCATGAGTTTCTACTATCATTATACCCATTTTCAAACAAGGGAATTGAATGACACATGACAAAACATAATTCCTGCCCTCAGTTTATTAGATAGACATTTGAGCTAAACTATTCCAGTCCACCGTAATAGTTGTCACCATAGAGGTTGAATAGGAACATAGAAGAGATTGAGGTAAGGAGAAATGAGAACTCTCTTTGTATTTGAAATCCAGTGTCCCTGTGAGGAACTCTGGGCAGCGCTGTATAGCCAGAGGAGTGTCAGTGAGTGATTCAAGGTCATACAGTAAGGAAGGTGTGGCTGTGGGTTTCTGCCTTCCAACTTCTCTGCAGTGCCCTACCTAGCCACACTCCTGGCCCTTCCAATGCACACTAAGCTGTTAAATTACCAAACAATATGTTGCCTCTTTCTCAAGTATTTGCAGACCCTCTGATGAGCACAATGGTTCTTACAAAATAATGCATCATTATGTGTGACACATCAGTATCAGTTGTCAGCAACTCTTTAGTGTATTCGTGTGTATTGAGAGAAGGAAGAAGTGACAAAGTGCTGGAGGTAAGAAGAAGGGCATTTGGGAACATTCGCACATCCTTCATACCAGTGCATTTGTTTTTAATAGGATCTGGAATCAGGATCTGAAAGTGGAGCAGACACCATTTCAGTAAATCAGACACAAGTAAATTTGCCTTCTAACACTGAGTCCACAGACCTCCCATCTTCCACCCCAGTGGCCAATTCTGGAACCAAACCCAAGACTACGGTGAGTTCTAAATGATAACAAACAGTCTTGACGTGTAAATGTTGATGATCATCAGGTAAGAGTTGATATTCATTCAATATAGAAGAAATACTGTTGGAATCTTAGCCATAGCGACTTAACAATATTTAATTTATTTGATTAAGTACAACCCTAGAAACATGTTGTTTGTTTTATAAATGATAACACAAGTACTTCATTGAAACAAGTCATGTATCAAGAATTATTCAAAACGTGCTAATTAAATTTCGTTGCTAGATACTCAGAGCTTTAAAGAACCAAGAATGCAAAATCTGGAGATGGCTTTCCCTACGCTATTGTCCTGACCACATTGCTTACCAGTTAGAAAATTGTTTCTCTAAGATGTGATGAATGATAGACGACAGATGATGATGGATGGATGGATGGACAGATAGATTGATTGATTGGTAAAGAGAAAGAGATGATAGAGATAGATGTAGATGGATGGAGAGATAATAATTATATAAAGATATTTAGATTGATATAGACACAGATTGATTGATAGATAATAGGTTTATATACAGAGATATATAAAATCACCCACATCAAAAACTTTCTGTGGGAATTAAATGAAAGAGCACATATAAGAAGTGCTTAGTGAAATGATTGGCACAGAATAAGTACTGAATAAATGTAAGTTACTGTCATTATTATGATACTTAGTAGACTTTACAATGTTATTAAAACAAATTATTCCACATGGAATAATATACTGTGAAAGGAGGAAACTGCTCTGGTTTGAAATGCTTCATGTGTAAATTGTGAATAAAAGACATTTTCCCTTAAGGAAAGAGTTGAAATGCAACAGGAAAATAGTATTTGACTCTAGAAGGTAACATTTATGGAGGAAGTAATTACCACTTCAAATATCTAAAATCCCAGTAGTTCCAAAATAACCTTTCCTAGTTTAGTGAAAATCATAGCGTCGTATTATTTTTTATGCCCATGGTAGCTTAACACAAAAAAACAAGTTTGGATTGCTTGTTCACTGCCTTTAAAATAAAAGTCAAGTCTAAAATAGGACTCAGAAGATAATGCTCTGATTTTAAAACATGATAGATTTGCTGCAATTGCAAGAAGAATGAAAATATATCATTTAAATGACAGATATGCATGGTTTAAATATTTACATAGAAATTAAATTCCTTATGTTATTTATATCTAAAACATTTTTATGGAATAAATATTTATTGAACATCTACTACATGCCATGCACTAGGCTACGTGAAAAAGACTTGGAGAAGAATAAAACATATTCCCTGTCTTTAAACAGCTTACATTCCAGCAAAAGGAGGTAAGTATGTAAACAGTGAAATGCTATACAGGCTATAATAATACTGTATATATTGGGAATAGGAGGAACTGGCAAGATAATTCATTTTTTAAAGCACCTGCTACTATCCTGCAGGGCAGTTCTTTTCTCCCTGATATAATTACCAATGGCATCCACTTTCTCTCTTGGAACATACAAATTTCAGTGAGTGAGTGCCTCATAATTCATAACAAAGTGTTGAAGAATGTGTGCAGTGGCTTGGTCTTTCTTCACTTACCCCTGTGTTTATAAATGTGGTCAATACAGTTACACAGAAGTACATACATATACACACACATATATATATATACATGTATACACATATATATGTGTATATATATATTTTTTGAGATGGAGTCTTGCTCTGTTGCCCAGGCTGGAGTACTGTGGTGTGATCTCCGCTCACTGCAAGCTCCGCCCCCCGGGTTCACACCATTCTCCTGCCTCAGCCTCCCAAGTAGCTGGGACTACAGGCACCCATCACCACGCCCATCTAATTTTTGTATTTTTAGTACAGACCGGCTTTCACTGTGTTAGCAAGGATGGTCTTGATCTCCTAACCTCGTGATCTGCCCGCCTCAGCCTCCCGAAGTGCTGGGATTACAGGCGTGAGCCCCCGCGCCTGGCCTAATCTTATTTTTTAAGTTCCAGGATACATGTGCAGAACGTGCAGGTTTGTTACATACGTATGTATACGTGTGCCATGGTGGTTTGCTGCACCTATCGACCCGCCATCTAGGTTTAAGGTGGGAATGTAAATTAGTTCAGCCATTGTGAAAGTCAATGTGACAATTCCTCAAGGATCTAGAATCAGAAGTATTTGACCCAGCAATCCCATTACTGAGTATATATCCAAAGAAATATAAATCATTCTTCTGTAAAGACACATGTACATGTATGTTTATTAAAGCACTGTTTACAGTAGCAAAGACATGGAACCAACCCAAATGCCCACCAATGATAGACTGGATAAAGAAAATGTCGTACATATACACCATGGAATACTATGCAGTCATAAAAAGGAATGAGACCATGTCCTTTGCAGACATGGATGAAGCTACACTTTTGTTTTGAGGGGAATAATTTTTTCAATTTGTGTGGGGGTGTTTTCTTTTTTTCTTGTTATTGGTGTTGCTATTCTTCTAGGTACACCCTTTTCACTACAGTTCAAAAGTAATTATTGGGCCATGGATCAATTTTCTGGTTGGAATATCAGAATGAAGAATTTTGTCTATGGGAGATTAAACAGATACTTTCTCCCACAATTTGGAGCTTAAGGAATAAATGATATGTAATAGCAGTCTAGATACTTTATGAAGAGAGAGAAAACTGTGATAGCCTACAGAGCTGTTCTTTTTACCATGAACAAAAGTTTTAATTTTAATATTAAGTAGAAATATGAAATTCGAAGAACACCTACTTAATACATCAAACTATAATGAACTAACCCTCTGCTCTGTAATGACAATTTGACAGCATGCCCACCTTCATTCCATAATTAAGGTTACCTTTGATTTGCTGCTATGAAATCTGTTTATAGTGGTGACCACAGTAACAACCACAGAAATTTGGCTTTCCTTTTGTGTGTAAGGTCTCTGGGTTTCTAAATGCCTATTTTTCAATAAGATTATTTTTCTTTTAAACTTATTCTTAGAATAGGACCAATGAGTCATCGTCAGATTTTTCATTAATTCTATGTATAGATCATGCTGAAAATTAAGCATTAATATAGATTTCTGAGATATATTTCATTAAAAAAATGAAAAAGTTAAAATGTTAAGTTATCCACTGTCAAAACACACATTAGTAAAAAGAAGAGGCCTATTGTGTCATGTTACCAAGCTCATCAATTTCTCTCCTAAATTCTGTTTGGTTCTTTTGACACAGTCTCACAATACCTTTCATACTAGACTCTTCCATAAACAACCCGCAGCCCCTGTATCATTTTATGTAAAGTGCTTTGATTCGTGTACAGCAGTACACTGATATCACTCTTTCTTCAGTGGCTTGAGTTGTTCCTGGTATTTATTAATATAGGATTGTTTCATGAAAGGTTTTAAAACTGAACATTAAAATCGCTGAGGTTTTGTGATAGTTGTTTTTCCTAAAGATACTTTACTTATAAGCACAGATATTCATTAAATCAGTATTAATCAAATATTTATGAAAAAAAGAGCCAAGCCCCAGATAACAAGAAAAAAAATTGCTGTTTGTAAAATAAGTAACTGAAGGAACAAGGAGAGTCTAGCATTCTACTGTGTAGAATAACCAAGATCATCATCAAGAGTACACGGGATATGGTACCCAGATCCTCAAGGCTCCTGAACACTATACTACACCCAGATTCACAGGCTTAGCACCTGGATTCAGGACTAATATAAATTGGCTTGAGCTGTTATTATATCGGAAACAAAATGTCACTAATATTTGAATACTCAATGTGAACAAGAAAAGGTTTACTGAACAATAAAAAACAATGCCTGGCTCATCAAAGCATAGTGTGGGTTACATGCTTCTAACATCATTTTCTAAATCATACATCCACCACAGATTTTACATATATATGTTTACATATGTATATGTGTGTGAATGAATGTGTATATATGTATACACATAAAATAGATTATATATGCATATATTTGTGTACTTGTGTGTGTGTATATATTCGCATCAGATGCTATTTTTCAAAAATAACATATTTTCTGAAGTGTTATTTTGATGTTATTTTCAAAAAGCCTGTGTTGAATAATTCTTAACTATGCAGAATTTTTAAAGCGAACCAAATTAGTAATTATTAAGTTCTTATGTAATCATATAATCTGTCAGTATAAATGATATTAATTATGTATAAAACTGTTGCTCAGGATAAACACAGAAACAACAAATGCAGATCTGTTTATTGTTACCAATGTATAGTGTAGTTTTGTTTGTATCTGGGATAGAAGTTTCAGCTCTGGAATGATCTGAGAAATAGTTTCAAAACAGAAAAGCTTCTAAGGTAGAACAAAGGTTAATGAGTGCCTTTTACAAATAATAATCAACTTGTTAATTATTGCCACTGAAAAAGAATTCCATGTGGCGCTGCTTAAAAATAAAAATTACAATGCCAATAAAATACTATTTCAGTGGAGAGTTTATTAAAGATGTCTAAGACAGTCTGATTGGGAGTATGACATTACTCCATGATGCATTAGCCACAAGGGATTAGGAAAACAAATTCTTATTTTGGAATTTATTAATCAACTACATTCCTGAACCTGTAAAATTATATTTTAAATTATGCATGCATAATTTATATATGCATGCTTTTACATATTTTTATACATAATTTTTAAATGTATACATTTACACATTTCTGGGAACACTGTCAAGAACTCCATCAGATTTTAAAGACTGTGTAACTCCCCATAAAGAAATGCTACATTTGAGTTTTCATAGTTCAGTCAGTTATTCAGTGAAGTAACTCAGTGTTGAACATGTGAACATCTTCGCTATAAATAATAAATATGCTGCAGGTACATTGACAAGGATGACTTCGTTTGGGTTTATTTCCTAATGGATCATTGCACGGTATTACCTTTGCAATAAATTAGGCCATACTTTAGGTATATTTGAAAACTGATTCTTCTATGAAACTATAAAATGTCATTTGCATTTGTTCCAACTATACCACATATAAGCAAGAATAAAACTGATCCAAAAACAAAAGAAAAACCACCAAGGTTTTCCCTTAGTAATTTCAATGTAAACCAGGTTTTATATTTCTAAATCCAATCACATATCCCATAGATATGATCATTAAACTAAAGTCACTGTGCTTGTGATATATGAGTGAGAGGTAATAAAACTGAAACACTAATATTGAAATTCTACCTTTCACATCATTTTAAAGTATCATTTAAAATTAAATTTAAAGGCAAAATTTTAGTGATAGCTTTATTTTGTTTCACCATGTTATTATATACTATATGTTTGTTTAAATGGTTATCAGATGAATTTTTTAAGAAGATTGGCAATTTTCCCTAATGCTGTTCAATATTTAAAACAAAACAGAAAGATAAAGTACTTCTTTTACAAGTAGAAACTGCAAATGTTTATTTTCACTGAAGTCTTGGGGAAAGAATTCAAGGTAATATGTAAAATTGGCTAGAATTTAAATAGTATTTTATGGTATCACATGTGTTATTATTAGTTTTCACATCCTGAGGAAAGAAACAGTCAACATACTACAGGAAAAAATGATAGGCCGGGCGCGGTGGCTCAAGCCTGTAATCTCAGCACTTTGGGAGGCCGAGACGGGCGGATCACGAGGCCAGGAGATCGAGAGACGATCCCGGCTAACACGGTGAAACCCCGTCTCTACTAAAAAATACAAAAAAAAAAAAAAACTAGCCGGGCGAGGTGGCGGGCGCCTGTAGTCCCAGCTACTCGGGAGGCTGAGGCAGGAGAACGGCGTAAACCCGGGAGGCGGAGCTTGCAGTGAGCTGAGATCCGGCCACTGCACTCCAGCCTGGGTGACAGAGCAAGACTCCGTCTCAAAAAAAAAAAAAAAAAAAAAAAAAAAAATGATATACATGGAATTTGTAAGGGAAGTTTAGACAACTTCTTCAGAAACATCAAAAAATTGGAATTAATGCAGTTTTTAATTAAAACATTTAAACACAAATGTAATAGTCTTAGAAAAGAATGTCTTTTGATGTAATGCTTTTGAATGTGGCAATTTTATTTTGACATGACAAAGCCATCACATTAAAGTATGTGGATTTTTAAAGAAAGATTTGCTTCTGTTGGTAAGATCCTCATTGTTTATGAGAAAGAAAAATAGGCAAAATTATAGCTTTTTAAAGAAGAATTGAGCCACGAGAGAGCTGGAAAAAAAGTTTCTAAAAAGGAAATTGTTCAACGATTATTATAATGTGATATTTCTTAGAATTCTATGATTTAAAAGCATAGAGGATTTCATTCACCTAGTCTGAATTTTGAAATAATAAATAAATGTGCAATTCATTAACTCTGGACCAAACAGAAATATTTCCACAGCCATTTACTTTTATATTTCAAATAACTTCAAAATTCTCTCATTTCTTGTTGTTTTAAGATACTGACGTCTGTTTCCAATTCATTTACATGTTAACTCAAGACAGTTTTGTCTGTGATGGGTTAATCCATCTTCACAATCACCTCCTCATACACATCTTTCCACTTTGAATCTTGGAATTTCATTCTGTCGAGAATAACTTTTATCTTTATATATATAATACTAAGCTCTGAACACATAATAGTTAAATAATTTTTGGGGCTGGCAAACTTGCTTTTCTCTCTTGTGTTTAGTTTGTAGTAATCTGGTTAATTAAGTGTCTGGAGCAGAATTCATAAAACCAAAAGAAATATGGGAAAAAATGAACATAAATGAATGATAGGTTAGACTTGAATAGATTAACAGCATAAAAAATACTTAAAAATCATTCCTGCAACCTAAGATTTTAGTCATATGAACAGTACTTTGCATGTTATCATCATTACAATGAGAAAAATTTAGTTTTTCCATGGACCGATGTTGATTTCTTGAATTCAACTCATATTTTCGTCCAAGAGAAATAACAACTGCCAGTCACTTCTGGGCAATATAAAATGGCAAGCCAACAGCATGCCACAACATAGCAACCAAGAATATAATTCATAGCACTGAGGAGTAATAATAACTGGTAAGTCATTTTCACAGTCTTCACTTTATTCATTTCAAACCTAGTTGTCTCAAAGCTCTAATTACATATTAAATATTTTCCCATATTTTTCTACCTTCTTGCTAACAGATTGATAATTAATTCTGTCCCAGGCATTTGATGGCCTCTGTGCTCACGTCTTAAAGACAGTTGAAGTCACTGAAATATTTAAGCAAGGATTTCATGTGAATATACAAAGGTTACACAGACAGCCTTCTTGACTATAGTTTTGAGCTGAATCAACCGCATACCAAATTTCAAAGTGAAACAATAAAAATATAAGCCAACCATCTGAGTAGCCTGAAAATCACATATCGAAATATTTGGACTCATGTAACAGAAATCTGAAAGTAAAGGAATTGTTTACTCTGTATCCTCGTGGAGTCCTGAGACGCCATCACTTGAAAACCTCCTTTATCCTTGATGTTTTGGGTATTTAATGAATACTTTATGTACTCGTTTCATTTATTTTTCAATCAATCGTCTATACTCCTTAGATTTTTGTTGTCATTGTTGGGTTTTAGCGATTCTCTAGTCTTTCTACTTTAACAAGCTAGTATAATCCAGATGACCTCCTGAATCAGTAGATTCCTTCAAAGGAAAATCCATTGATGTAATGAAATTGACTCTCGTTGTTTCATCTTTACTGTAGATTGCTTTATCCATGTTGTTGTTGTTGTTGTTGTTGTTTTGTTTATTCATTTTGAAGGCCCCATCTTTGTATCAGGACTGTAGTAATTTACTAGATAAGCATTTACCAAATTAGTTATAATATGAAATGCAGAGAATGATGCAGACAAGCACTAATAATCAAATAAATCAGGGCCACTCCCACCATGCACTCTAGGGCACCCCCAAAACTGCCTTCCTATACCTGTCCCAGCCAAGCTGACTGAGCTTTATCTCTTTTATACATTGGCCTTCTTTATAAGATGTTTTTTGAGTAATCCATGACACAGATTTCATTTAAATTCTATACTAAACGAATTATAAGAGAGAGGAAAATGTTGAAGAATATTTTTTTTATGTCCAGGCAGCCTCTGGGACAAGCCTGTTTCATTTCCAAGAATATCCCCACAAAGTTGCCCCCAGTACTTCCCTGTTGCTAAGGCATTGCATTCATTTTTTTTTTTTTTTTTTTTTTGAAACGGAGTCTCGCCCTGTCGCCCAGGCTGGAGTGCAGTGGCGCGATCTCCACTCACTGCAAGCTCCGCCTCCTGGTTTCAAGCCATTCTCCTGCCTCAGCCTCCGGTATAGCTGGGACTACAGGCGGCCGCCACCGCGCCCGGCTAATTTTTGTATTTTTTTAGTAGAGACAGGGTTTCACCGTGTTAGCCAGGATGGTCTCGATCTCCTGACCTCGTGATCCGCCCGTCTTGGCCTCCCAAAGTGCTGGGATTACAGGCGTGAGCCGCCGCGCCCGGCCACGTCATTGCATTCGTTTCTAAGGTTTTTTCATCAGTAAATTCTGAACCCTGGACTGGACAGACAATAAGAAACAAAAACAAAATGTAAAGGACAGCAGACTCCAGATTAGAGCAACTCAACCTAGCCCGGGTCTAGGGTTCTGCTGGCCCAAATCATTGAGGTCTTAATGTAGAACAAATTCAATACTTTGGAACACAGGGTTTTAGATAGATCACTGGACATTATTTTTTATGTTGTTTCTTTTGTGGAATTAAGTCAGAATATTAAATGATTTTTTAGAAGATGAACATTTACAATTGAAAACTAGTAGAATTTCCATTTAAAGATATTTCCCAAGCAAATATTAACCAAATATTTAATTTCACATTTAGCATTTTGTGGATATATCAGAGTTGTGAGATCATTCTCCCACTTAATGTATTTGTAGTTTTATTTTTGTATTTTGTGTTAAGTCCAATGCTACACACACACACACACACACACACACACACAATGGCAGGAGGTTCTACATACTTGGTGATCTGCATTTCTAATATTCCCTTATGTAGTTATATGGAACCAAAAAGGAATTGCATATTAGTTAAAGGACCTTTTTTATTACTAGTGAAGTCAAAAGTTTCTTACACTTATTAGATAATTGAACTCCTTATTTTAAGATAATTCAAAGGTAAAGAACAAAATTATAAGACATGTATAATATGGCTCTTTAATCTCTATGTCTTTATATTATTCTACATTTTTAATTAAACAGAGCCTTCTCAATTTATAATGTAGTTGAACTCAAATACTATTAAGGCTTTGAACATTGTCATTATTAGATTATGAGACCTAACCCACTTTTTAAAAACAGTTATAAAGAACCAATTAGGGTTATGCATAAACCACTGTGCCAGGTATTGAGACAGAATTTTCAAAATGTAAAAAGGGGGTATGACATGATTGGAATTCTTGGAATCAGACTGTAAGACCAAGAATTTCCTGGAAAGGCATATTGGTGAGTGTTCTCAAGAGCTTGACATGATTGGACATAAGGAAGGTAGACTGAGAGGGAACAGAGTTGGACTGAGCTGCCATGCACTGACAACTCCAGCCTCCGTGTATTCCTTGGAAAGCTCTGAAGCCTAGGTGACCTTTCAGAGTTGTTGCAAATTAAGGCAAGGAGGCTGGACCTCTGCATCCTGTACCAGCCAACCATGACTTTAGGCTGGTCCTAGAAAGTACTGGAATGTTGAGTGGGGCAGTTCTTTGAGGCCCAGAGTCTTTCCCAATAGGGAAAGCAGCCACAGCCATTGGCATCTGCTGTTCTCAGCTGCTGGGTTATTGGTTCCCTTGTCCTGAGGAAGAGCCTAGGAATAGCTCTGCAGGCTCTACCACACAAGCCAGGACGTCACCTTCATGTGGCACATACTCTGACACGAGCAGCAAATACCCAAATACATGATTATGAAATGGTATTACAATGAATACCAAATTTAAGTTATTAACAGATGATTAAATGTTAAAGACATGTATACATTATGTTACAGACAGTGGGAGCCTGTAGTCCCAACTACTCAGGAAGCTGAGGCAGGAGAATTCCTAAGGTCTGGAATTCAAGGCTGTAGTGTGCTATAGTCATGCTTATGAATAGCCACTGTACTCTAGCCTGGGAAACAGGGAGACCTTGAATGAATGAATGAATGAATGAATGAATGAATGAATGAATGAATGAGAGAAAGAAAATAGAGAGAGAGAAGGAAGGAAGGAAGGAAGGAAAAAAAGAAAGGAAGGAAAGAAAAAAGAAAGGAAAGGAAGGAAGAAAGAGAGAAAGAAAAAGAAAGGAAGGAAGGAAGGAAGGAAGGAAGGAAGGAAGGAAGGAAGGAAGGACGGACGGACAGAGGGGAGGAGGGAGGGAAGGAGAGAGGGAAGGAAGAAGGAAAAGAAAACATGAAAAACAATAAAGGAAAAGGCGAAAACCCTCAGGTGGTAAGACATCCCAGAGAAAATGACAATGAAATGTAACCTTTAACAATGACCAGGAGTTTCCCAGGTGAAGAAAGGGGAAGAGGAAGAAGATGTAAAAACATCAGAGAGCAAAAAAAGTAGTCTGTTCATGGGATATTGGGTAACCTAATTTGAATAAAGTATGCTGCACATAGCTCCAACTGGCAGAAAGTATAGCTAGAATAGCCTTTTGGGAGAGTTTGTAGAGAACTTTCAATGTTTTGTTTTTTTAAAAAAAAATATACCTTAAGGGAAATGTGCAGATGGTTTTTCAACAAGAAAACAAAATGAATTTGATTTATATTTTAAAAAACTATAACTCTACAAGTCGAGTGGAAAAATGGACTCAGATTGTGGAGGAGAGAAGAGATGGAAGGGTGATAAAAGGATAGGATGTTTGGCAGTGATGCAAAGAAAGACAAAGGCTGGCCAAAAAGCTTTATTGAAGGAAGTTTTATCATCCTTTCCATTGTTTCATTGTTCTCCTAGCAGTGTAGCCTTATCTTAAATGTGCATCACTTAAGGGAATGCAATCACAAAGAAAATATATTTTTTTCTTACACCTACCTCTAGGAACATCCCATGTCAGCTACTTTGTCCCTCCCACTTAGACAAAAACTCAGGAACTCCCACGATTCTTACCAGATATTCTTCCCTAACACAAATATTTTAAATTCCAAAATATAATAGTCTCAATTCAGAAACCAATATGTTCAATATCTTTAATAATCAATAGTTCAGTCTTCCTTTCCCTGTAAGGCTTCCCAAGCAAATATTAACCAAGTATTTAATTTCACATTTAGCATTTTGTGTATATATCAAAGTTGGGAGATCATTCTCCCACTTGTAGTTTTTGTTTTAAGTCCAATGATACACAAACACACACACACACACGCACACACACACAGAGAGTTTTGTCTGTCTTAAGGTAGGTGTCTACCTGCAACCAGGGAAGATTGTGGGATAGGAGTATTCTGCTTCCTTTTTCTTTCTAGATCATTCTACACATCGCTTGCTAGCGGCTTTGTGATGGGGAGCAGGGGCCTGGCAAGAACAGGAAAGTTCTCACTGGATGAAAATACACAATCTGTAGGTCTACAAGATATTAATCTGTCGTCTGCTATATCAATCATCTGTTGTTGTATGATAAATTATACTTAAACTTAGTGGCTTAAAGTAACAATAACGCAACCTCATGAAAGACTTTGCCTGAACAAACCACTCCTGAATTCCTGATACATGCATACCATGGAACATAATTGATGATTAGTACCATTTTAAGCCATTAAATTCAGAGGGGTTTGTTGTGCAGTCAATCTCACAATTCCTAGTGTGTCAGAAATTTGATAGCAACTTAGTTGTACGGGTCTTTCATGAAGTTGCAGTCAGGTGTCTGCTGGAATGCCATCCGCTAAAGGTTTTACCAGGGCTACAAGAACTGCTTCCAAATTGACTTATTCATGTGGCTGGAAAATTGGTGTTCGAGCATTGGCTCTTCTCTATGTTATTCTTCTCAATGGCGATGCTTGAGTGTTCTCATGTGGTGGTACCTGACTTACACCGATGCAAGTGAAAGAAATCAAGGAAGTCAAACGGTCTTATCTTCTGTACCGTACTGATCACGCAGACTAGCCCTGTTCAATGTTGGAAAAGGTCTAAACAAGGGCATGTTTATAAAAGAATTATTGAGTGGCAACTTGGAGGCTCATTAACACAATGTGTCATTTCTCTGATGGATGCAAAAGCACTGACCTGTTCCATATGGTCCCCAAAAGATAGCATCTGTTCCAAGTTCAAGATTTTGTTAAATAAATCCAATCCGGGTGCAGATGAGACTCTGCAGGTCTCAGGTGCACTTCTTCAAGCACAGCCCCTCAGGTATAGTTCTTTCTCTGAACATACGCAAACACACCGAACATACAGTGGTATGGCAGATATAGAATAACAACTCTAGACCCTCTCATTCAATAAAAGGAGGAAACAGAAGGCACATAAGTGTCCCTGGTCTGTAGAAATCCTGAAAAACAACAGGGCACATATTTGAAGGTCTTTGGCTCAAATCATTCATACCACTTCCTGGGGTTGATCCACCAGTTCCTTCCTGTGCGATGTTGTGCCCTTTGAGTCATTCTTCCTTTTTCTAATGAAATGCCCAATGTTTGCAAGTGAGATGATTTCTCATCTTGTTTTCTGACTGTGATAATTTGGTGGTCCAAAGGTCTCTTTTAATTTTTCACTATCTCTTAACCTGTTGAGCCAAGCTAGAGGTGTTTCTGCTAATATGATCTCTTTACACTTTGTGTATTTCTCATGTATCTTATTAGGGCTCGATCCATTACCCAAAAGTCACACTTAGAAAATTCATCAAGATATGTCTTTCTCTACCTCAGGCATCTATTGAGGCTTCTGAAAGACATTGTCTTCATAATTCTTTTAAGTCCTACTTTTTAATGTACAGGATCTGCGACGTATCTTTCAAAAATTCTAGAGGACTTAGAACTGCCTGAATAGTTATCTGAGGTATCATCTCAGATATTTCTGAGGTCTTAGCAAAGGATTTTGAGATCACATTTTCTTCAGTGTGATCTAGATTTGTTCTTATTATTTCTTTATTGTAATATCATTTGCTGTCTGGAAAGGTTGTGAAGAAACAGTTTTATTTTTGAATCCAACAAATTCTGGCACCTTTATATTTTAACACTCCTTTAGCTTCTCTCTCTTTTTCATTTCAGTACACATAATAAGAAGTCAGAAATTATCTTTAACCAAGTCTGGAAATCTCCTTATCTAGATCACTAAGTTCTTTAGGTACACTTTTTCTTTCTACATTACCACACACAACAATATTGCTAAACTTTTTTCCTCTAAATAAGAAGGATTCCATTTTCCTAATAACACTTTCTTCATTTTTCTTTAAGCTTTCACTGAAAGCTCCCTCAAAAGCTACCTGACTCATGCTAACAGTATGTTTGATGTCCTTTCAGTAGTATTCTGTTTACAACTGTTTAGCATCCACCTGCCCCCCAATCTCAAAGTCCCTATCATATTTTGTCAGATTTTAGGGGGTTTTTTTTGTTGTTGTTATGGTAGCCTAAAAATCCATACCAGCTATCTATTGCTGCATAACAAATCCTCCTTAATTTAATGACTGAAAACAGTACTAATCATCTATTATGTCCCTGGGTTTGCATGTATCAAGAATTCAGTAGTGTTTTGTTCAAGCAGTTTTAGGACAGGGTCTCTCATGAGGCTGCAGTTAGGGGTTGACTGGGGCTGGAGGGTTCATTTCCAAAACAGTATACTCATGTGGTTACAAATTGGCTCCTTTCCACCTGGATCTCTCTATGAAGCAACCAAAATGTTCTCACATCATAGCAGCTGCGTTCTTCCAGAGTGAACCATCTAAGAGACAAAGACAGAAACAGCTATGCCTTTTATGAACTAGCTTTCAAAGTCACACACCAGGATGTCTCTTGTATTCTACTGGTCATATGAACCTATCCTAATCAATGTGAGAGGGGACTCTACCAGACACATCTGCCAGGACACAAACATCATTGGAGGACATATTAGAGATTAGCTACCACACCTGTAATTTCCTTAATTGGCCTTTGCACTTTTTTTTTTTTTTTTTTTTTTTTTTTTTTGCAGGTCAGTTACTTTTTCCACAACCCCTAGAGATACGTGAACACTTTCCTCACTTTCATCTTCTCACGGCTGAGGCGTCTTTATATCTCTAGTCAACCCTAGGGACAGGCCCTTACTTGATGCCATGTGATACATCTCTGGTCTGTGAGAAACACAAGCACTGCCAGTTTCCAGACAAAGTTAAGAATCCAGCTGATACTAATACAGCCACACCCCCTCTGGCTTGTCACCAGCTAGACACCCCAACAAGCCAGGTTAGACTCCTGTGTCTCCCACGCGACAGGGACACATGTCAAGCCCTCCATGTCTATAAGGTCCCTTTGAAGTCCTTTTCATCATTCTTGAAATGAGGGCAGGCACCATATTAACCCTTCCCTAGAGGGCAAAGTGTGTTGGAGGTGGATGTTTTCATCGAATACAAAAATCCCAAATCACTTTTTCTCAAAGCCTCTGATTCTTGATCCTATTATTACCTCCAAGAAGGCAGGAGAATTGAGTTCTTGAATGCATTCTCCTCCAAATACTTCTTGCAAGCTCTGCAGCTTGGTCTGTCTCACTACTTACTTTGATATTGAATTTGCCCCTTTAGGGTTTGCGTCAAAATTTTAATTTTAACATCTGATCACAGGGAGCTGTGTCCTAAGCTGCAATTATCAATACCAGGAGCATATTTCATCTCTGCTGCCTTCTGAGAGATAAGAACACTTTGAGGAATGGAAAACTAAAGTCAAGGTTATAGCGGTATTTTTTGTCATTCACTAAAACTATATTTAAACAGGACTAAAGATGAGTATATACAACCCAAAGTGGGATGACTACCACCCCTTGGTTCCTTAATTGGTCCTGCTAATGGCAGAGTTTACATCCACAAAAAGGTAGAGGTAAACAATGGGTTTTCTTTAAAACATTAAATTAGAACACAGGATGGTCAGATGACATGTTAAAACACTACAAAATAGTTTGAATATTGACTTACCATGGAAACAAATACAAATAAATGTGAATACAATAAAAAAGCGATGACGACTCTGCTTTAAAATGGGTCCAAGTAGTTTTCCGGGGAGAAAAACATGTAACTGTTTATCAGTTTGCCTAGACTCTAACTCGTTTCTTATTTGTGGTCTTTATGACATAATTTTCTATTATGGAACTTGGTTCCTTCTTCAGTTCTAACAAGTGCTAATGAAACTTCCTTCTATCCCAGTCAAACATTTGTGGGAATGGTGGTGAGGAAGAGATCCAGTGACAAGGAATGAATGGTGCCTGGCCAGAAAGGTTCTGTAAAGTTCAGTTCACTGCTGAGATCTAGAAACTTCGGCAGCTTTCTGGGATTAAGAAGGATGGATTTCCCCTCCCTGTGTGTGTTCTCGTTTTTCAACTCCCACATATGAGTGAGAACATGCAGTGTTGGGTTTTCGGTTCCTGTGTTAGTTTGCTGAGAATGATGGTTTCCAGCTTCATCTATGTCCCTGCAAAGGACACGAACTCATTCTTTTTAGAAGCTGCGTGGTATTCTGTGATACATGTTAGGACAAATACCTAATGACTGAGGGGCTTGAAACCTAGATGACGGACTGATGGGTGCAGCAAACCACCATGGCACATGCATACCTATGTAACAAACCTGCATGTTCTGCACGTGTACCCCAGAACTTGAAGTAAAATAAGGATGGATTTCAGCAGTAAATAAAGAGGGTCCCCAATTTACAATGATTTGACTTAGAATTTTTTGACATTAGCATGATGCAAAAGAAATATGCTTTCAGTACAGTATTCAATAAATTACATGTGATATTCAACACTTATAAAACAGGCTTTGTGTTAGATCTCTTTGCCCATCTGTAGGTTAATGTAAGTGTTATAAGCACATTTAAGATCGGCTAGGCTAAGTTTTGATGTTCAATAGGTTAGGTGTATTAAGTGCATTTTTGACTTAAGATTTTTTTCAACTTACAATGGATTCATTGGAACATGACCCCATTGGAAGTCAAGGAGCATCTGTACTGTTATGGCGGCGTCTAAATGGTCAGATCAGGAAAGGGTGAAGGCAGTTAGGTCAGGCTGACTCCAGGGAAGTAAAAAGGACAAATGCTGACTTTTCAGGTGCATGGACACAGGAATGGGCCCCAAGGATACTTATTTTTATTCAGACTCAGACTGAAGGATCATTTTTCTTGACATTTCAGAAATATTGGAATACTAAATATAATTTTTCTAACCACATGCCTCTGAAAACTTTCTTTAAAATGTTATCAAACCAGAAAACAATTATTACATACCTGATGCCATTTAAAAGCTTGAGTCAAAAAATTAAAATTATTTCGATATATTTCATTACTGTTAACATTATATATTTATTATTTATCCTGATTCCTAGCATATCTCTGAGTTACACAGACTAAACAACATTAGCCATTAATTGGCTTAAGAATATTGTCACAGCAGATTATCGTAATTATATTTGCTGTATGAAGTGGAAGGGACATTACAAGGATATGAGCTATATGCTCTTTTCTGCATCTCTGGAACTAAATTAAATCAAAGTTTTAATAAGTTAGGCACATAATGGAAGTTCTGTTAATTTTTCAGGCTGATGAAAGACTTTCAATATTGTTACAAACAAAAGAAATAGATATAATCAGGTATCTGAATTTAAAATAGTTTTAAGAATACACAGTTTTGAAAGGTTTGTAAATAAGTGAAATAATTCAATAAATATGTATGTAATATCTGTAGAAGAATCTTTTCAGGTTTTTTTAATTGCATTTTTACACATTGTATTTTGTAGTGCACAAGAATGTTCCTCCACCCAATACAGATATTTTGATATTTCAGGGAAAACTCTAACATATTTAATCTCTTCTTGGATCATAAATTTGATTGCCATTTGTAGTCTTTTCAAACATTATATTTGATTCCTAGAGATAATTAATACTTCACTAACTTAAAATTCTATCACCTTTAGATAACCATGGGGCCTTTCAAAGGACTTTCTTCTCTGATGAGAAATAGTACACGTAGACTTTTACAATTACTAAGATTTTTTTCCTGGAATTAGGACATCTTACACCTTGAAAAGGATGATGTCCAAAAAAAGATTAATGCTAACTAAAACAGTAACATCATTGACACTTCAAAGAATAAAAACATGTTAAGTGTAGTAGTACCTTGCTTTTTGTTTTCCTGTTTTTGTTTTTTCTTTCAGAATGCTGCCATCTTCTGGTCAAATTATATCACTTCACAAACATAACGACTCAAAATAGGCCAATAGATTTACACAAATTTCCCTTTTATCATTAGGCGCCACCTATTTAAGATTTGTGCCTCCAATATTCCAAAACTAGAGACCTTTAAACTATTGTTTAAAAATGTGTTCAGAGGCTAAATTCACAGAAGACGTTTCATGACTTGTAATATTATGAAAATATATATGTTTCAGGGCTTGTGTTATGAAAATGTGTATCGCACAGTAAATGCATATGAAAGTATAGATAAGGGAATATTTGACTTTGTTCTATGTCTATAAAAATTGATGTCTAGGATAAGGAAGCAGTTTTGATGTATATTTTCTGTTTTCGTTTCTACAAACTTTAATTTTCAAGGTAACTCACCTTGAAAGAATATGTTTCTAGTATTTTATAAAAGCCCTTATTGAATAACGGTCCTCCTTACAACAAAGCAGACACTTGTGACTGGCAGATTTCTTCTTGTCACAGAATTGTTCATGTTTGTGACCACCTTTAGATTATTTATCAAATAATATATAATTTAAAGGGCTAGTTTTTATATACATATGCATGATTACTTCCAACTTCCACACTTCTAAACTCATTCCTTTTCGTTCACTCATTCATTGAACAAACATTGGAAATCTTATATGCGTTGGTCTCTATGCGAACTACTAAATTCAAACAGAAATAAGATGCTGCCTCTGGACTTGAGAATTCACAACTGAGTGGATTCCTTTAGCCAAGCCCTAGAAATCCTCATTGAAACACACTGTCCTTAACTGACTCCACCAAAGAGACTTTAATCTACCCAAACCAAGAACTATTAAATCACAGTGCAAAAGTGTGAAGCATCCAAAAGATTCATTAGCTACTGCTTTTTGTCACTGGTGGTTTCTACCAGATTTTTTTCCTTCCTCTATTTATATTTACAATCTGCTGACACGTATAATCTACACCAAATAGCCACGAAATCAGCCACAGTAACCAATACTGAACAGGTAAAGAATCCTGACCCAGCAAGACCCATAGACTGGAATCACTCATCAAGAGCTAGGATTAAATGTTGGCTCAAAAGAGCCGTCTGATCTTGCTTCAGTCACCTCTAACACCTCTGTGGGTGAAAGCAGGAATTTACTTTTCCAAAACTTTGAAACGTTACCTGAAGCAGGATTCTACAGAAAGACACAAAGTGTACTGATAATTCTAAATTTCAACTCCCCCTTTGCTACTTATAAATCCAAAACATCAAATCACTCTTCCTGAGCTACCTACCTGCCTTATTTCTTAACATTTCTAACTGTCTTTTCAACAAAATCACACCTTCTACTCTAACTATATTGCCTTTCCCATATTCAGAATTGCCTGATTAAAAGGGTTGGTTGCAGGCAGGGAGAAGAGGAGGGGTTTCTATGCCTCATAGATGGGTGGGATTCCAGGAGTCAACTGTGTTTCTTAGAGCGCCAAGTCACGCAGAAGATTTGGTCACCAGAGTGCTTACTTAGAGGAATAGAGGGAGGAAGGAGAATGTTTGTCATTAGCAAATCCTTCCCATTTGGACGATTTCACTTGCAGCACCCCACTGTTTTTCCCATTATTCAAAGACAGCAAGTAAATAACTACATGCATTGCTGTATGGTGTTTACTGGACAATGTGAAAATGTTTTCCATTTTCTCTGGAAGATAAAATGAGAGCGAGTATACAGACATGAAGCGTAAGAATTCATGTGAGCAGTTCCTCACGGCCAAACCATTTTCTTCAGCTAGCGGAGGCTACGAAGACAATGTGGGAACAGCTTTTCCTCTTTTTGGTGCTTTTTCTTGGAACAGTAATTGGAGCAGCATGATTTAAACTCTTTTCGGTTCGCGCATGTAAAAATATTAGGAGAAAATTTGAAAATCTACAAGTCACTCTCACAAGTATCCTAGATGTCCTTATTCCTTGATATTTTGTGGCCAATGTTGACTATATAGAGAGAGATACATTTTTTCCTCCTGTATTCTTTTAACAAAAGCATACCACTCTGCCAAATATGACTCCATAAAGTGATACCTGTAGCTTATGCTCTTCTTTGAATTCGAATGATGGCCAAGCTTTGACAAATAGAAACGATTCCTTTCATTCTCATCTCATGGCAAAGAAAAAAAAAAGTCATCATTGAAAATATCCAATTTAAATAGAAGATTTGAAGAATTGGAGATGGATTTGGCATGACCTTTGACTCCTTTGTCAGGAGATAAGTTGACACTTGGATTTGGAGAGCTCCACTGTAGGGGGTCTGAATCCATAGCAAACTATACAGTCATTGACATCACATTTTTATTCCGAAACCTATTTCAGGAGGCTCAGTTTAAATATCAAAAATTATACATTAAATGCAGATACAGTTCTTTCACTTATAGCATTTCCACACATGCTTCTTAAGCAGAAAATACCACATTATGAGTTCCTATAATTTGTCCTTCATTAACACTTTTTCTGTTTTATCAAGGCTTTTGGAAAACAATCAAACTTAGATGACATCTTTGCAAACCTGGAAATTATGCCAAATTGTCCATAAAATGAAATAACACAGGATTATAACATTATTAGCATTTTATAAAGTAGAACATGCTTTATATATGAATGCAAAGCCTATAAGTTTTTTCTCTTTTTTATTTGTACTAAGCCAGCTTTAAAATATTTACATTTTAATTAAATAATTGAACTAGTGCCTTTTAAAGGCATTCATGAAGATTCAGTGAGGTTGTGGAAGTAAATCTCTTAGCAGAATATTCAAGGTACAGGAAGCCCTCTCCCATTGACCATCATTTTTATATCTCAATTTGTATAATAGATGTGCTTTCTGAAAGTAATACATACAATTATTTTTGGTGAATTGAAAAAAATTTTAAATACTGTTATTTGCATGTTGTGTAAATCCTATGGCAAACTGTTTATTGAGCTGAATCAAATTCTGGTATTTTCTGTACTAAGGTATATTAAACAGACACATATATAATTGAGAAAGGGAACAGATCAGGACAACTGGGTTTAACTAACAAGATGAAGAGATCACCAGCCCAAAAGGACAACTTTGTCCTGTACATCCTAGAATAAGATAAAGAATGATTTATAATCAAGTACTCAGAAAGCCTAAACTATTCAACCTCAGGGAAAACCAAAAGATGAAGAAGGCTTTTATCATCAGGGAAAAGCCCACAGGACACTTTTGTATTCAAAATGACACTAATGAATGTGGTCATTATCTGGGAAGACAAGGATTAAGAAAAAGATTTATAATTCAGTCACCCCTATTTGTACCCATCTTAAAAATTCTCATTTGGGGCCAGGCTCACCCTTGTAATCCCTGCACTTTGGGATGCTTAGGCAGGAGGAATGCTTGAGCTTAGGAGTTTGCAGCTATAGTGAGCTGTGATCGCACCATGACACTCTAGTCTGAGCAACAGAATAAGACCATGTCTCAAAAATAAAAAATAAAAATAAATTGTCATTTCGGTTTAGGCTCAGCCATGTCTGCTGCTTTCTGTAGCTGTTTCCTAGATGCTGTTCTCTGAACCAACCCCTGGTGGTTGCTGGGCATGGTGTTGGATGGCATTCAACTCTGTTGCCTAATTAGGAATATTCCAAAGAATATTTATTATAAATTATAAAGATATATATTTCTGGCAAATTTGTTTCTTTGCATTCTAAATAACCATATAGGCCCTTTTCTATATAAATAAAACTCTTGTGCTAAACAAAATATTAAGATGAGTTAATATAACTATTTCTTTTTAAATGGGATGCCTTGAACTTTCCTCTATCAATGACGTGTTCCTTTCTACTCACGAAGATGAGGAAATAGTTTAGCGCTTAGTTAGAATATGACAGACAGTTCATGAACTGTATTTGATAACTGTAGTAACTCAGATGTCAGCAAGTCAGGCCCAGTGTTTCATCAGTGATGAATGCAAACACTTAAAGGAGGGATTTCTGCACCATGTTGGCGTCTCTGAAGAACTGATGTTCTTCCATGTCAACACAGAAGAATTTGTTTGGACATTTTCTTGGAGTGCTAGTGAACTGACTACCAATCCTCAAACAGTTGTGCTGTTTGTGTACAAAATGATTGTAAACAGGCTACTCATGGAAATGATCCTTTTTACTTATTGCAGTTCTCTCTATAAATGTTTGATCCTTATAAGCAATTAGTAAGGAAAGCATGATTTTGAATCTTTGGCTTGGGATTTTCTGGGACTTTTAGAATAACCTCTATATAAAACTAAATTATCTTTATTTGGCCCCATTTTCTCCAGACATTTAGTATTCTATTTCCCACTATCAAAGCCACACACACACACACACACACACACACACTATTTTTTTAAAGAAGTAACAAGTGAAATGTAAATGGTAATGAGCTGTGACTATTTCCTAATAAGCAAAATCTCAGTTTGCAAGTCACATGCTTGATGTCCCGATCTATTTTAATGTATTTGGTGAATGCATTTTCAAGAGGATCTGGCTCTTGAGAATGTACCATTATAGAGCCACAGTTTTTATTGTACCCTTTTATGATATACTTCCTCAGTAGTGAACATGCTTTCAAATGCCCAATATTACCTTCTGGTCTGTACATTACATTTACTCATTCAATAATTATTGAGTGAGGGCCTACTGTGTGGCATGCATTGTGCTGGATAGTGGAGCTACAATAGGCTTCCTCAAAGAGCTCACAGTTAAACAGGAAACACACTAATGCACAGCCAACTCTAACTCAGGAAAGCCTGGGGTGGGACATCACCAATCGTTTTGAGAGAATTAGTTGAAGGTGTTATACAACGGGTGCTCAAAATATATTTACTGGATATTTAAGGACAGATGGATCTTTCCTGATGTAGAATGCCAAGGAAAGGACTCTCCAGGCAAAAAAAAAAAAAAAAAAAATTGTGAGCCAAGGCGTGAAGGTGCAAAAGTCCAGTGAACGTTTGAGGACTAGCAGTCGGCTCCAACTGGCAAAGGTGCATGGACTTACGTGTTCAGAGCTGAGGAGCAGAGGCTGGTTAGAATCAGATCCAAAAGTGTCTCCTACACCATGACAAAGATGAGCTTTAAGAGAGAAAGAGAGAGAGACAAAGAGATAGAAACGGAAAGAGAAAAACGTACGTGCATTTTGGAAAATCTCTTTTGAATGGGGACAGAATACATTGAAATGACTCTAGGGAGGGAGACAATTTTGAAAGCTGTTCTAGAAATCCAGGGACAAAATGATGATGGTGGAACTTAGGTAATAGCAAAGAGGAAGAGGGGGCATACATGGATCCAGGATACACATTAAGGAAATAATAAAGTAACTTACTGGATATACAGAGTAAAGACAAGGAAAGAAACTAAGACCACTGAATGACTGAACAACTAGGAAAATGATGGTGCTTACCTTTGTCATCCATTTTTCCTTGATCTGAAGATAACCCAAATTTCCATTTGAGGATTCCCCCAATAACACTTAGTACATATGGTGTGGCAGGGATACCCTCAAGAATAGAGTACGTCACCCATAGCAGAGCCAGTAAACGCTGCAGTTCCCCTGGCCAGGATCATGTGTAAGTGTGACTGGGTGATTGTGTCGTGGTGGGGAGTGGGGAAGGCAGGGATCCACTCATCCTAAGCTAGTCCAACGAGGGTTTGAACATCAGAAACTGCGTGAGAGGCTGTCTCCCTTGCATTGGATTTAGAGCAACAAGAATATGAGGTTTGGGATGCTGTCCACATCTTGCCACCCCAGAAAGAAAACCTAAGAATGTAGCCAAAAGAAAAGCAGAGCTTAGTCACTGAACAAAAAGGAGTACATTGTGGTGACCTTAGCTGAGCCCTGATTTCAGCCGCACCTGAAGCTAGCCCTACAACTGGACTTTTCCATTTTGCACGTTAATATGCTTAGGTCCTTTCTAGGAGGAAGAGCCCCCACTCACAGGAACATCAGGGATAATGCCTGGGAAGCGGTTTAAATGTCTCTGTGTGGAGCTCCAAGAAGAAATCTGCCCTGGACTGTAACCCACAGACAGGTATAACCCATAGACACGAGATGATCACACAAGTGGCACGAATAAAATACTGAGAGAAAGCAGCGGGGAGCACCAACATTCAGTCAGTCAGTCACTCAACAAATGCTCATCAAACACCTGCTCTAGGTCAAGTACTCGACCCGTGAACAAAATGGACATTAATTATGAAAAATAATAATTTTTAAATCCCTGTTTTTTAAAGCTTATAGTGTATTGGTGAAAAAAATATATATAAGTAAAATCTTCAGTGGATTTACTAATGATATGCTCTAGGAAGAATGGATGGGCTGTAGCCTTTAGACAGAGTGATCAAGGTAGGCTTTACTAAGAAGTTGACATTAGGTTTTTGAGTAAAGATTGGAAGGAAGTGAGAAAACAAACAATGTACATCCCCAGAGAAGAACATACCAGATGTTCTGGGAAAAGCCACAGGAGGTCACTCTTCTGGGGCCAAGTGAGCAAGGAGGAGGGACCCAGTCACCTAAGACCTCAGAGGCCTTATAGGGACTTTGACTTTTTTTTTCCTTTTTCCATTTTTTTTTCTTAAGTTTTAAATCTGACTTTGACTTCTATTCTGAGTGAGATGAGAAGCCAGGGGAGCGCTCTGAGGAGAGGTTAGGAGAGCCAACTTAGACTTCAAGTGGACCACTTTGGCTGTGTGTTGAGAACAGCCTATGGGCACAATCCAGGAGACCAGGCAGGAGGCAAGTGTAACTCTCCAGGCCAGAGAGGATGGTGTCTGGACCAAGGAAGTAGCTAGCAGCAGCGCTGGTAAAATTGTTCTTATTCTAGATGTATTTTTAAGGGAGAAAAAAACAAGGGTCATGATGAATTGAACATGGTCCTTAAGAGAAAGAAAGAAACCAGGGATGACTTCAGGGCTTCTGCCTGAGCTACTAGAAGAGTGAAAGAACCCATCAAAGGAAACTGAATTGGAGTGCCCAAAAAATTAGGAGCGAATACTGTCACAGAAAACAATCATTTTGGCGAGGAGATGAGAGCCAAAAATTGCCCATGTGATTTAACAACAACAGAAAAAGCAGCTCTCTGACGACTTTGGTGAGAACAGTCGTAATCTTTTTTTTTTTTTTTTTTTGACCAAGCCAAAAATACTGGACTTGCTAGACTATGAAAGGAGGTATCAATAGGTTAAATAGAAAGAATGAATCTATTGGAAGTTCAACCAAATTCAACAAATCCATTCTATGGCCGACAGGAAATAGAAAGAAGGTTAAGACACAGCACATGTTCTCTAGGCCTATAGGCACTTACAGACTATTGAGGATGCAGGATGGACATGTGAATGGAAATAAGGTGAACCGTGTAATTATAGCACTGCCCTGAATGTTCTTATTCTCTAAACGTCATCAGAGGCTGAGGCAATCAGATCATTTGAGGTCAGGAGTTTGAGACCAGCCTGACCAACATGGTGAAACCCCGTCTCTACTAAATATAAAAATTAGCAGGGCATGGTGGTGAGCACCTGTAATCTCAGCTACTTGGGAGGCTGAGGCAGGGGAAACCACTTGAAACCAGGAGGCAGAGGTAGCAGTGAGCCAAGTTTGCACCACTGCACTCCAGCCTGGGCAACAGAGTGAGACTCCCTCTTGAACAAATAAATAACCATCATCAGAGATGGATTGAGCAGGATGAACATCACTGACATCCATGTCACTTATCCTTACTTGGAAGAAACTTGTTTATTCTAGAAACTGAAAACCATAAACATCCTTCCCTTCCGTGAGGGCGCTCTTTCACCTAACAATTCAGAGTATCTGTGTTTGCACCAGGCTGCCGCAGTTAACCTATGAGAAGTGATGCATGTCAACTTGGTGCACAAATAAGTGTGGCTCCAGTGGAAAATGCTCTCTGGCAGAACACTGACATTCTGTAAGAATTTTTTTTTTCTACGCAGAAAAAAACAATTAACTGCCTTGCCTTGCATTTTCACTTGAATAATATCTCACTGTAGCAACCTCAAGTCCTTCATGATTTCCCTGCGGCAAATGAGAACTTGACCTTCTTGTTGGGCTGCTGCCTGAGGTGCAAGGCAATGCTTCAATTCGCAACAGACATCTTTACTATGAAGAAGATGCCAAGTCTCTGGAAAGAAGGATAGAAAGCGGGGGAAGGGAAGAGAGGAACACATGAAGTTGAGTTTGGTAATGGAAAATATACTGTCCTAGGAGATAGAAGACATGGTGTCTGAGGGCCCTTTATCAAGTTTGAGACATTAATCTCTCAACTTAAAGTGAGGGTCAAATCTAATCTGTTTAAAAATTCCCAATTATGTCTTTCAACTTAAGAGTTCTAACTTTCTTTTCCACTTTGAGTTATATATTACTGATCAAATTCAGCTGTTTGTAACACAAGGGTCTCTTGAAGCCAGGGTCAAAGATTTAGTCACTGCTTTACACACAGAACTTCATTCCAGAAACCATTCCTAGAGCTGTAGACACTCTTCCAAACCCCACACAATTACTGGTCATAATTGGGATTTGAAGAGAGTCTATGTTTATTTCTGTAAAATTCCTGTCTAAGCCAAAAAACTTCTCAAGACTCTTGCCTGAATCATACTATATCATCCTCATTTGCAAATGTAACTTGAAGAATCTCTTGAAACTTCTCCTGTCTCTCTTTCTCGCCCTGGTGCTGGCAGACTGGACAAGCCTGCTGAATTCGTCCTGAAATTGCCTAATTTCAGGTGAAACAAAACACAAAAAAGAAGAATAAACCACAGAGTACTTCACTTCTACTACAGAGTATTTCACTAAACATCACAAAGTGCCTGACATGACGACTTCAAAGGATACAGGAAAGATTCAGTGTGCTAGACTATGTAAAGAAAACACACCCTTCTCAAAAACAAATAAGCACACCTTTGTCTTGTTTTGTTTTGTTGTTGTTGTAATCAAGAAACAAGGTTGTACAGAGAAACAATTCATGGGAAGATCTTTGATTGGTGGAGGCTGCTTTGTGCTTTTCTTCTATTGGGCCCCCTAATGAGGATTGAGATATGCAAGCTAACATGTAGGCAGCACCCAAGAACAGGAGGCTGTCTGTACTACAGGATCATTCAGGACAGTATAGAATCACTGCCAGCAGTTCTCTGTGTCACGCTTCCTCGCAGTTCATGATCTGGATGGATTGAGTAAGACGCATTCCACGTCCTGAGTTACAAAAACTGCAGGTCCCCTTCTCCTTGTAAATCTGATCAGCTCTAGCCTTGCAAGACCCAAAGGATGGCAGCAGCCAGGGCGAGTGACCAGGACTAAAGTAGAAACCCAAAATTAGAAGAGTCAAGGATTTTAAGGAGAGAGACACAAATACACTGAGTGTCATCTGGCCTCTATTCTCATTTTTAGCATTATAAAGTACAGAATATAGCCTCTAGGGAGACATAGAGAGGAAAAGGAAAGGAGGCAAAGTTCGTGCTTGGGAGAGCGAGCAGACAGGAATGAGGGTTGAAAAGTGTACCCCATGCACACAAGACAGGAAGGAAGGAAGTGATGCAACACATCGAGGAATGCAAGAGCCCAGCAATTCCACAGAGATGAGTGTGTGGGAGAGCCCGGCCGGAAGGGAGAGTGACTGATGGGAAAACTTCTGGAACAAAGTACAGCTGGGTGGCCTTCGACCCAGAGGGAAAAGGAAGACCTTGGCCTAGAAAGATCTTTCCTGTGTCTGAGGATGAGCATAAAGCCTTCACTGAGTCCTGAGAAGGCATCCAAAAGGAGAGAAATGGAGAGAAGACCTACTCAGGGGAAGTTTCTGCCTGAAATTTACATCCGCTCTAACTGAGCAGATTTCTAAATTTTTTATTGTTTGAACTTCTTGTCTGAACTTGGGAACAAGAGCACTGAAGTATAAGTCAAGACCTCTGGGCCCTACCCCCAGCTCTTCTGATAATTCGTTGTGGAGCTTTAACTTGTTGGGTTTATTTATCCTCAAATGCTAGAATACCACTCACAGTGTCAGCTGTAGAACCTCCCCTTTCACACACCTGCCATGTGCCCACAAAGAACCTGCCATAGACTGCAAGTTTCATGGGGCCACAGGCCATGTCCATCTTAATCACTATGTCATCATCATACTTAGGACAGCACCAGGCATATAGTGGATGCTCAACAGATACATGCTCAATGAATTAAAGTAGCTTACAATCCAGAAAGCAGAGTTGTCCTGGCAGAAGCAATAGGAAGCCCTACTACTTTCACACCCCTTCACCCCTAGGCTCCCTATAGGAATTCCAGGACTAGGAGGAACCCAGTGTTGAACAGCTAGCTGGATGAGCTGTAGAGGCTTCTCTTCGAGCCTATAGTTCTGTGGTCTCTATGCAACACATGTTGAGTTGAAAGTGTAGAAATTAATCTTGTGTGGCCCAAATTCACCTGACTGAAGGATCACTTTTCTCACTTTACCCTCTAAAGTCCTAGTCTTTGAACCTGGCTGGTATATTTTCCCCTCTCTTTGCAGAAGATGAAAGCATTTTTCCAGACAGGCCTGCTGTGAGTGACTTCATGGAAATGAATATCTTGGGTCGCTTAGGTTCCTCTCATTTGGGGAACTCCTTGTATATATTTATTTTTAAGAATAGGGCTGAGAGGTTGACATTTCCATTAGCAGTTGAGTGATTTTTTTTTTTAAATAAAAACCCTATTCCTCAGTGAGACATGCCTCACATTCCGCTCTCCCCACTGCAGGCAGTTTTGTGCTGCTAAATATGCAGTGGAAATGACACATGTCTGGAAACCCAGAAGGAGCGCCGTCTCACCACGGCTCGCTCAGTGGTGCACAATGAAGGTGTTGTAAGTGCTTCATGAAGCAAGGTGGACTCCAACGTTCTCAAAAGAGAAATTGGTAACATCTCATGCATCTGGCATTTGTCCCTCCAACACATTCACAGGTGGCTTCTGTTTGAACTCTGGTCACATCTAGAGTAGGATAAAGGCACAGGGTCACCTGACTCACCAGAAGATCCTGGAACTATCACAGTATCTGCAAGTGAATTGAGGCCAGTAGTTCCTCCTTCAAGGGAGGGGAGCTGTGCAGTCACGTACCACCAAAGGGGTGGATCAGCTCCATGTGCACCTTAGATAATAGTAAGCCCTGTGGACATTTGACTCACTGCATTCAATAGCCTAGCATGCTTTTGTTCTAAAGGATAGATATAATCAGTCTAACCCAAAGTATTTTTCTCCTAATTTATGTCCACAAAGGGATCCCTACAGGGTATTCTCCGGACCTGTGCAAAGTCCACTAACAGGATAGAGGTTGTGATGTGGAAATTTAAAATGGAATTGGATTTCTAAGGATTATACTACTGGAATACAGATTGGATTAAATGTAAATGAAGTATTACAACAGGAAGACATGTGTCCTAGTTGAAGCAAGTGTTGCAAGTCTGTGGGCACGGATTTACCATGCAATCTCAAACACACCAAGAATTTAATCCTTGGCAAAAGATGAGGGTCCTTTTAAGGACAGAAAAAAACTTTGCAATTACATTTTAATAAACTCAAATGAGTTTCTTAGTTGGCAACTTATTTTTATTGTTTTGATGGTTTGTGGGTAAATGAGTTAGAAATGAGACAATTCTCCTTAAAATATACATGTTTTTACTAAGTTAGGGGAAAAGTTTGGTTTTGATTGGTCTTTGAAAGGCTGACAAAGATGTCTACAGTATGTGATAATTTTAGAAATCACCTATTCCTAGTCCTAAAAACGGGAATCCATGTAAGCTTATGTGCTTGCATGGTTCATGTGCCAGTACGTAGGGTCAGTAAGCAAAAGGGGAGATAGAAGTGTCATTACGCAGGTCGGGTGTGGTGGCTCATGCCTGTAATCCCAGCACTGTGGGAGGCCGAGGCGGGAGGATCACCTGAGGTCGGGAGTTTGAGACCAGCCTGAACAATATGGAGAAACCCATCTCTGCTAAAAATACAACATTAGCCTGGCGTGGTGGCACATGCCTGTAATCCCAGCTACTCGGGAGGCTGAGGCAGGATAATCACTTGAACCTGGGAGGTGGAGGTTGCAGTAAGCTATTGCGCCACTACACTCCAGCCTGTGCAACACAGCAAGACACCATCTCAAAAAAAAAAAAAAAAACTGTCATTACCCAGAGACCTGAAAACTCAAAAATAGCTTTGACTATGAAGAGGGAGCAAACTAGGTAAGCAGATCTGAAGAGGAAGATGATGGGCTGACATTCTATGTAGAGTTCAGTGTGTCACCAAAGAATCTGGACAAGAAACCATCTTCTTAGTTGTTCTCTGGCTTTCCTTGAATTCCTTTCTCTCTTTCATTCTCCTGCCTCTTTTCTCTAACGCTGAAGTCACGTGCATGTGCGTGCACACACACATGCACACACACCTACCTCTCCCTGCTATCACTCAAGTTATAAGAAACAAAGAAACCACTGTAGAAATTTCACATTTCAAAGAGCTTCTTAGAGTGTAGAAAGAGTTAAGGGAGTGTGTACCTTTATACCTGGTTTTCTTTAGCCAAGTAAAGCAAATGCCACACAAGCATACAGCTTTTGTTCTTGATGGTTCAAGTTATCATTTTGGTGCCAAATCTAAGATCCAAATGAAATCCAGTTTTGCAATCACCAAATACTGAGAAATGTTTCAGCATGCTTGGTGACCTTAGATTTTGCTGGACCCACAATGGAAAATAAAGTTGTAGGATATTTTTGCATGCTGGTGATTTTTTTCATTTTTTTTTTGTTGTTGTTTTATATTTTTATTTTCTTTTGTTTTTTGTTTTTAATTTTATGGGGAGAACATGTGAAAATACCTTAACCAATCACTTTAGGTTCTATATTATTGTAAAACAATTTACAATAATTTGCTCTTCACCTCTCTGATACCTTCTGTGTAATAGAACAATAACTTTTGGAATAAGAGCTAGGTTCAGTTTCCACTTCTGTTATCAGCTTTATGACCTGTGACCAATTTCTTATCTGAGCTTCAATGTTGTTAATCAATTAAACAGGCATAATGCTAGGTCCTCATGGATACCATGAAGTTTAAAAAAAAAAAATCACTGCAAATGCTTAGCATTCGCTTATTCAGTGACATATACTAAGTCTCTACAATATGCATGCTCTGAGAACACAGTGCAGAAACAGACAGAAAGCAACGACTCTGCCCTCAAGGAGCAAATATACAAGTGGGAGAAAGATAACAAACTACAAAGAAATCCAAATTAAAACACAGAAACACTTGCAGGTTAGTTCCATGGGCTTTCATGTGTAGACATTAACAGAATTAGTAACTTACAAATATTTGTGTGATGATTGTCTCATTAATGTTTACATCCCCCACAAAGTGTAGGCTCTGTGATGGCAAAGACCAATATTGTATGCCCATATCTTGCACACAGTAGAAGGGTAATGCACAATTACTGAATAAATGAATGCATGCATTGTGATAAGGAAATAGAAAGATGTAATGGAGAAAACAAAAATGTGGGGAGTAACATTGGTAGGATGGTCTAGAAAGGCCTCTCTAGGATGCTGGCTTAAGTGATGAGAAGAAGTCAGGCATGTGGTTGGAAAAAAAAAAACAGAAGAGAATTCTAAACAGGAAATATCTGGGGCAAAGGCCCTGAGACAGGAAAGACGGTAGAATGTTTAGAGAACGGGAAGGGGCCGACGTGGCTGATGCAGAGACCAGAGACAGATTATGGTAAATTTGAGTTTTATTGTAAACAGAATGCAAGTTCCCTTTCCCTGTTCCACACCCTCCTTGTTTATAGTTTTGTTTTAGTAATAAGATTAACATCCATTTAAAAATTAGGCAACAATACTAGATAATAGATCATTAATTATGAATGGCAAGAAACAGATGTCCACGTTCAGGAGTGGAAGGGATGTGAGCTAATGCACGCAGGAAAGGTTAACCGAGACCAGAGTTTCACTCTGATTCCAGGCATGGCCTCAAAATCATTCCACTATTGGGCACTTGGATCCGCACCATACGGAGTACCCGGGAATCTAACTGCAACCAGACAAATGTCCTAATTTCACACTTTGCTGCTTCCACATTGGCAGATGTCAAAGAAATTTTTCCAAGCCAGACTTTGTGATGCCCCAAAAACACTGGGCTCCTTCTCCAGTTTTGCTGGTGAACTTCCAGTAAGTCATCTAAGCTGTATTGCTCAGCTTCCACATCCTATGAAGTGTCATCGAGGTCATCTTCCCTACAGATGTTGTCTTCAGTTTCCCAGAGCTGGTCTACTCCGTAGACCAAGTATGCGCCAACTCATCTCTGCCTTGCAGAATGATTCCAATTAAGCCACTGCTCCTACTTTTCTTCTTCAGAGCCTGAGGCTGGAAAGTTCTGCTGTTTCTCAAAAGTTTAGTGGTTGACATCTATTGTGTCTGGCTGCTCTTTGGCTCCACTTTTGAATTTATTTCTTTGATTTTGGGAAATTCTGTCCTTCCTCTTCTTCCTGCCTTGACTGTATGGGAAATCTGTCTCAGCTTGGCCTAGCATTCAGATCACTACTTAGCCCAGTGCCCAGCACCTAATGTCAGGACTTATAGAAGATTATTGGTATATGTGCTAAATAAGAAGTTAGGCAGCAATGCCTACTGTCAGCCCTTTTGAGTTCTTCCTTGAGCAAGAAGCTTGATTCTACTTTTTTCTTACCCTAACAGAAGGGGCATTTGATTTTGGTAGGGGAAGCTTGTTTAAAAGTTCATAAATATCTTGTCCAAACCTATCTTTGAAACATAGGAAATAATATGTAAAGTGGACTTTTAAGATCGATGGTTTGCAACACTGGCTCCAGTGATAATCTCCTGGGGGGCTTTTATAATACCAATATATGGTCCCTAATGCATTTCTGATTTTAATGGGTTTGTAGTGAGGCCCTGGCACTGATATATTTTAAATTTCTCCATGTGATTCTAATGCGCAGACTGGTCTGTTGAGCGTTCATTCTGTGCAGAGCTCTGTACTGAGTGTTTGATGTGCATTACCTTACTTAATCCTCAAAATAGTACAGCCCGGTGGCTATCACCTTCATTTTATGGAAGAGGAAGCTAGGACTCAGAAATATGAAATTAATGTCTCAAGGCAACTCAGCTTGCTTGAACCCAACTTGTGTGTCTCCGGTGAGGATAGGCAAAGAAATAATTGTACCCAGCTGTGTGAGAATGCTTTATAAATACTATAATGCAGAATCCAACATACTCACTTTTAAAATGTTAGTGGAGTAGCTCTTTATAAATATTCCAGTTAATAAGTGTCTCATTTCTGTCAAATCCTGTCAAGTGTAAATGCATCCGCAATATCCTGAACATTTATGATTTTCATTCCATAATGGCCTGAATAGCATGAGAACTTAAATAACTTCCAACTTGTTCCAACTTACAATCACATCTCATTGCTTAACTTTATGACACCACTCAACTTCTCTAGTGAAATCATAGTATGGTTCCTATTCATTTTATTTTATATCATTTTGGGGTAATAAGCAATTAAGTATACTTTGAAAATTCCTTAAATAATTTTGCAAGATTTCTTAAATACCTGGAAGCATTCTTGGAGGTCAGGAAACCACTCTTAGGATCGCTGTTGCAGACAAATGCCAGCACCACTGGATCTGTAGAACTTCCTCTCCGATGCTTCATTTAGATTGAGTTGTATTTTGCTGAACCAGCTTAAAAAGTAAACCTCACCTCTTCCAATAGTCAAGATTCCCACCAACCTCAAGCAGAGCTGCAGGTGCATATTATTAGCAAAACTGGGCTCTTTTGACTTATAATTAGAGTCCCAAGTCTTTTGAAGTAAGACCCATTTGCCCAGATTTGTAGAGCATTACCTGAGTGTAACAGCACCCAGCACAGCCAAATTGATGGGTTAAGGATACAAATAAGGAATTGCGAATCAGCTTCTGAGGCAGGTGTTTTTGAGAGAGCAGAGAGGAGAGAGGACAAATATTGCTTAGAAGAAAAATAGTTGGTAACTGTTTTGCTTTTGCAGAATAAAATAGGCATTACTTCTCAAATAGCATTGCCTAGGGACACCCTCCAGTATTCACAAACATGCTATGTCACATAGTCGGAATTTTAACAACTTCGTTACTGAGTATATATCTCAAGAGAAAATAAAGAAAACGGTCATCCCCAGTGCTTGGGCTCAAGTAACAGGGAAATTTTTTCTACACACCTCTTCTTTTCCATTTCCTTTATCTTTGTTAGCAATTTTTTTTTTGGCTCCTTCCTTAGCAGAAATTTTGTATTTTTGAGGATACTAGAAAACTTTTGTGTTGGAGTTATTTAAGAAAGAGAAACTTTAATAGATAAAACGGGAAAATATTTTAATGTATATTTTTTAAAAGAAAAAAAACTTTTCTTACATTTCCTTCCCCTACTGTAAACTAGAAAAATACTAGGTGGCAAATTAATAAGCACCTGTGCAGTTGAGCAGCACAAAACAGAAAATACTTACCCAGAGTAATCAAAGCACTTTTTTTTGGACTAAATGCAAGTCAAAGGCCATCCTCCACTCTTCGACCCAGAGAGTATATACCCTTTGCAGTCTCACTAACCCAGGGGTGACAAAACTAGTATTTGGAAATCAACATTCAATTTAGTGCTTTCACGGTTCTTCAGGTTGCTTATTCATAAATGAAAACATTTTTGTGTGTATTTTTATTCATGTCTGTAGAATGGAAAAGAGGCTTGCTCTGATATAATTGGTTTCAGTTAATTAAGTTAGGATCTCTAACTTACAGCTATTTTTTTTCCAGAAAAACTTACAGTGAATAGGAAAATATTTGTTATAAAGCAAAACAGAATAGCAGGATTACCCTTTCAAGTTTTTATCTGCAGGTTTTCAGAAATTTTTCATCTCTTTTTAAGATAATACCCTAATTTTATACAGTTTTATCTATCAATTTAAAATTTAAATTAAATGAATAAAGACAATACCTAATTCATGAGAACATACATACAGGCATTTTTGTAAAATCTATACCATAGACAGAATTTATATTTTTTGTGATCAAGTGACTCTAATTTCTTCCAAGAAATTTTACATGTTCAGAAAATTGCAAAATTTCTAATATGTTATTAATTCTGGATATTTATACAGCATTAAAAAAATAGGTGTCTTCATCCATTTGGATTTTCATAAGAGTTCAACATATCTACTGCAAACATATCTCAACTATTGTAATTCTCAAGGAAGAAAATCCGAAGATGAAAAGAATTCGGATCTGACTCATCAAAGGAGAATTCACCACTCTTCTTGTAATTTCTTGAAACTGTATTCAGAATTTCACAACCCTTGCTAAACCATAAATGAAGGGTCACAAGCAATAAAACAGCAGAAACCCAGTAAGAATGTGCCAGAGTTCAGAGAACAATTACCCCAGGCTTAACTTCACTGACCTTTAAACTGTTTGGGTCATCGGTGCTCTTCTGTATAAAGTATCTCACAACGTGCTGGGGCTCAGGCCTTGCAGAGTTCTGCAAGCTGGAGTCCCAGCAGCAAAAGTCAAACTGGGGTAAATTTGTCCAAAGACAAATAAAACAGTTTTCTCTAGCATGGTGCATTTGGAACACATAGGTGTCAAACAGTGAATTTGGATATAATCTCTGGACCTGGGGCAGGACTTTTCTTCCCGTTTTTTTGTTTTTTGTTTTGAGACAGACTCTCACTCTGTTGCCCAGGCTGGAGTGCAGTGGTACAATCTCGGCTCACTGCAGCCTCTACCTCCCAGGTTCAAGCGATTCCTATGCCTTGGCTCCCTAGTAGCTGAAATTACAGGCACACACCACCATGCCGGGCTAATTTTTTTGTATTTCTAGTAGAAATGGGGTTTTGTTGTATTGGCTAGGCTGGTCTCAAACCCCTGGCGTCAAGTGATCCGCCTGCCTCAGTCCCCCTAAGTGGTGGGATTACAGGCATGAATCACCTGGCCAGCAGGGCAGGGCTTTCCTGAGGCTTCTCTGAATTCGTACTTGTTAATCCTCTATCCTAGAAGACTTTTTGCAACCCTAACACCAACATCTTCAGAGTGAAGTGTGGTCCAGGAAAAGAAACAGCATTGATCAGGAAGTTAGGAGACTCCAATTCCTGTTATTGATGTATAATTTATTAGCCACATGGCTTTCAGAAATGAAATTTGGAAATCATTTATTAAAGCCCTATACCATGGGTTAGCACCAGGAGTCCAATTGCTGACTTCAAGAAGCTCATAATTTAATGTAGAATGTAAATTAGCACAGATTACTATGATATAATTTAAGAAGTGTATGTAATCATTTGGAAAAATTCTAAGGAGACAGAAAGAAAGGAATTACCAATTCTGTTTGTGGGTGTGGAAGCAGAAATATCTACATAGGCTTCAGGTGGAACCTTAAAGATAGTTGGCAAGGAATTTGGTATGGTAAAATTACATGGAACAGGAGAAAGGACAATTTTGTTAAAGTATCAATTAAGGCAAACTGTGAAAGACAGAGTATCTTTCTGAGGAATGTGGACAATGTAGGCTATTTAAGACTAAATTTCCTCATCTTTAAATAAAGGAATTGGAGTGGATGACTTCTGAGTCCATGACCAGGTTTAAAAGTCTAAATAAGATTACATTCAAAGTTCAAGCGGAAATGCCCTATATAAAAGTTGGCCAAATGCTATCAGTTCCTGTAAAGATAATGCCAAGTCAGTGGTTATTATTCCAAACTCCCCTGCATCATCAAAAAAGTACTTAACTAAAAATAAAAATAAGATTTTTTTTTTTTTTTTTGAGACAGAGTCTCGCTCTGTCACTGAGGCTGGACTGCAGTGGCACGATCTCGGCTCACTCCCCCACCTCCTGGGTTCATGCCATTCTCCTTCCTCCGCCTCCCAAGTAGCTGGGACTACAGGTGCCCACCACCACACCCGGCTAATATTTTTGTATTTTTGTAATTTTTTTTTTTTTTTAGTAGAGATGGGGTTTTACCGTGTTAGCCAGGATGGTCTTGATCTCCTGACCTCGTGATCTGCCTGCCTCGTCCTTCCAAAGTGCTGGGATTACAGGTGTGAGCTACCGTGCTCAGCCAAAAATAAGATTTTTTAAAATGAATCAATACAACTTTGTGTTAGAGATGCCAAAAAATAGTTGAATTACTTCAAATGTTATTCTAGAGTGATTGTGCAACGGAATTAATTGGGTCCTCGCAAAATTCATATATTGAAACCCTAACCCCAAATGTAATTGTTTTTGCTGTAAGGAAGTAATGCATATTTAATGAGCTCATAGAGCAGGGTCCTGATCTGACAGGATTCTTGTCCTTATAAGAGCCACCAGAGAGGGGCCACCTGCAAGCCAGGAGGAGAACCCTCACGAGAAAGAGAACCCTGCCAGACCTTGATCTGAAACTTCCAGTTTCCAGAACTGTGAGAAATAAATTTCTGTTGTTTTAGCCACATAGTGCTTGTTATTTTGTTATGACAGCCTGAGCTGGTGTGAGATTACAGGCGCACATCACCATGCCTGGCTAATTCGTTTGTATTTTTAGTAGAAATGGGGTTTCGTTACATTGGCTAGGCTGGTCTCAAACTCCTGGCCTCAGGTGATCCACCTGCCTCATTCCCCCTAAATGTTGGGATTACAGGTGTGAATCCCAACTGAGCTGACTAATACAGATAACAAGTTTTAGTTTAAGTATCAAAGTCTATTAAAAACTTGATTGTAATATTTACACTATATGAATTATTCTTTATGGTATATATTGTGCTATAAAAATGATATATTTTTTAATTGATGGTGCAGCAAGATGACTGTGACTGTAACTCTCCCAATGATGTTTCATTATTTCATTAGAAATGAGAACATTCATTGATTTAAACTTTGTTTTCTTCCCTTTTTAAATTTTTTTTGGTTTTTTTTTTTTTTTTTTTTTTTTTTTTTTTTTTTTTTTTTGAGCCAGTGTCTCACTCTGTCACCCAGGCTGGAGTACAGTGGTATGATCTTGGCTCACTGCAGCCTCAACGTCCCAGGCTCAAGTGATCCTCCCATCTCAGCTTCCCCAACAGCTGAGATTACAGGCATGTGCCACCATGCCCAGCTAATTTTTTTTTTTTTTTTTTTTTTTAATTGTTGGTAGAGATGGGGTTTCGCCATGTTGCTCAGGCTGGTCTTGAACTCCTGTGCTCAAGCAATCTGCCCACTTCGGCCTCCCAAAGTGCTGGGATTACAGGTGTGAGCCACCACACCCGGCCCAATTTAAAATTTGCATTTTTGCACACAGCTGAACTTTACCAGTGAGCTAAGTATTAGTGGCATTCAGAAAAGTGAAATGTGCTAATGAGCTTGATGCGTGAATGAATTTTAACCAAACAAGTTCAGTTATTTTTTTTTAACTTCTAAAGGGATTCTATTTATTTGCATACCCATATTAAAATATTTTATAGTTATTTTGTCATTCATTCTACATAAATCCTCTCAGCACCTACTCGTTTTCAGACAGTTAGGCCCTGGAAATCACTAAGGTGAAGAGGATAGTCTCATTACCTGCTTTCACCAAGCTCAAAGTCAAGCCTGTAAGAACATAAAACTAGAAGTCACGGACAATAAAGTATAGCACAGGCTAAGACAGAAGTACAGATTTCTGCAAGAGCTTTGGCTAGTTAGAAGGCCAGGAAAGCCTTCCTAGAAAAAGTCATTTTAGCAAAGCCTGGAAAAAGGTTGGCATATATGAGATCTTAGCAAGTATGTCAAATGAACAAATGTTGATCAATAGCAATGAGCCAAGCAAAGACACGGGGCAGAGTAAACATTATGTTTGAAGGTCTGAAGTACAAAGCCCGGCCAATTACAGGAAAAGAAAAAAAATAATTCAATATGTCTGGACAGCAGAATCCCAAGGGGTGGAAATGTGAAGGTCAGTGGACCCACAGAAGGAACCCATCAGCCTCTCTCACTTTCAACCATCACTGAATAAATCAAGAACTATACCATTGACTCATAGTGTGGCACATTAGAAGGTATTTGAGAAAAAAAATTTTTTTTTTTTATTTCCAGATGAAGTCTCGCTCTTATCCCCCAGGCTGGAGTGCAATGGCACAGTCTTGGCAACCTCCTCCTCTCGGTTTCAAGCAATTCTCCTGCCTCAACCTCCCGAGTAGCTGGGATTACAGGCACCTGCCACCATGTCCAGCTAATTTTTGTATTTTAAGTAGAGATGGGATTTCACTATGTTGGCCAGGCTGGTCTTGAACTCCTGCCCTCAGGTGATCCACCCGCCTCTGCCTCCCAAAGCGCTGGGATTACAGACAAAAGCCACCGCACCCAGCCTGTTGTTTTAAGAACGCAGTGAAGTCTTTTACAGATATTATAGGAATTCAAACACATTTTCTCCTTCTGACTCAGAAGAAATGACACATATGTAGTTGAGGGAAAAAAAAAATCCTTAGATGATCTAAAACTTTTGATCAAAATGTCCACCTCCATTTCCTCTCCCTGGGTGTTCCTCTTGCAAGAAATGGGCAGGGCAGGCCTCACCTGGGTTTAACTTCTCTAGCCTACCTCAGGTGCAGACAAGAGGAAAGCCACCTATAGCCACATTTCAGCCAACTTTCTGGTTAATTATGTTACTAAGAAAAACTAAGGAAGCAGAGTAAAATCATCCGGGACCATATATATATACATATATATACACACACACACACACACAAAATACCATATATATGGTATTTTAAAATAAAAAGGGCTAAAATTCATATAAAATTTATTATAGGGCTTTATTAGTGTTTTACTAAGACGGATTTTGTTTTAGTATATTTCCACATTGTAATTTCAGATTTTGTTTATCCTCTCCACAGAATGAGGTTATTACTTGGGTATTTTAAAATACTTGTGTTCCTGGTAGGTGTGCATTCAGTATTATAAATGTTTTGACCACTAGTTTAATTTATATTTTCCTTAATCACTGTTCTCACAATTGCTTAACGATTCTTACTCTCCAAAAGAGAGTGTATTATGCATATTAACATAATAGTGACTGAGTTAATCTACTATTTTTATACCTTTTTTTTTTTTTTTTTTTTTGGAGACGGAGTCTCGCTGTGTAGCCCAGGCTGGAGTGCAGCAGCGCGATCTCGGCTCACTGAAAGCTCCGGCTCACTGCAAGCTCCACCTCCCGAGTTCACGCGATTCTCCTGCCTCAGCCTCCCGAGTAGCTGGGACTACAGGCGCCCGCCACTGTGCCCGGCTAATTTTTTTTGCATTTTTAGTAGAGACGGAGTTTCACCGTGTTAGCCAGGATGGTCTCCATCTCCTGACCTGGTGATCCGCCCTCCTCTGCCTTCCAAAGTGCTGGGATTACAGGCGTGAACTACTGCGCCCCGCCTATTTTTAGACCTTAAAAGTAAATTCAGGAGGCTAAGTAACCCCCTCTGTAGTCCCAGTTACTAAGAAAGCTGAGGTGTGAAGACCACTTGAGTCTAGGAATTAGAGGTCAGCCTGGGCAACATAGTGAGGCCCCCGTCTCTACAAAAAATAAAAAATGAGCCAGGCGTGGTGGTGCATGCCTGTAGTCCCAGCTACTTGCGAGGCCGAGGTGGGAGGACTGCTTGAGCCCAGGAGGTCAAGGCTACAGTGAACTGTGATCACCCCATTGCACTCCAGCTGAGCGACAGAGCAAGACCCTGTCTCAAGACAAAAAAAGATCCCATCTCTTAAAAAAATACAAAATCCATAAAATAATAAATTTAAATTTAAAAAATGAAAGCAAATACACTTATGAAGCTGAATGGATAAAAGGCTCTCCCTTTGCTTCCTGTTGCTTTTGCTGACTTTCTAGGCATGTGCACGTGAGGATGAGGCCGGGAGGGCAGTGCATGTGTTGGGCACAAGCGCATCCACGTGCACTATGCAGCTGCCAACAGGGATCACAATGACTGATGCTTTCATTGAACAGTGTTCTTGTGAACAGTTGTCTTAACTCAGAAGCTACCTCTAAAAGCTACATTTTAAAAATAACTGAATGTAAACAAGACAAACTTTATTTTCAATAGAGACATATAAAGTTTTTAATACAGTGCCTTACTGATGGCTTCTTCAAAGTTGGCTATTTCAAATGTATGCTTTTATTAGTATATTTTCCTATTACTGTTCAATTGATATAATAAAACTCTTGGTGCAAAATATGTATTTAATGTGAACTATTCGATTACCCATCTCTATATAACTCTAAATGAATCATGTTATGAATTGAAGAATGAAGAGTAAATTTCTAGGTATTATGACTTAGGAAACAATTGATCAAAATTACCTGTAGTTCTGGACAATTTGTGAGGTATAGAACTTATCTCTACTATTCCACATTTATCACAAATAAAAGGACCCATTCACTTATCCATATGAGTAAATATTCTGTTTTTACCAGGATAAAATAATTCATCTAATATTACAATGGTTGATGGCCAATAGTAAATATGTATGATCTCATTTTTATTTGCTTCTTATCTTATACCACATCACACAATTTCTCTTAAGAAAAATATGAAAAATCAAAAACCATGATACATTTTCCTTACTGTAAATTTGTGTGTTCATAAAATCCTTGAGATTGCACAAATCTTTTCATATCAAGCCTAGAAATCTACAGATGAGGAAATTGAAGCCAGCAGCGTAGGTGATGCATCCTATTGAGGGCTTCCAGTGTGTTACACACCAGGCACTGTTCTGAGAGCTTTGTATCCTCACCAGCTTAGGTGATGAATACACACACGTGGTTTGCTGGTAAACTGGCTGGGGGCAGGCGGGTAGCAGAGCCCTGATTTTTAACATTTGCCAATTTCTGTGATGTAAATGCTTGCAGTAGTGATGATTTCAAGCTAGCAACGGTTTAACAAATGTTTCACAAAATTCCTGAATATTTAAGAATCAGTTCCTCTGAGCTGGCACCATCTAGCTCCAGAATACCAGGGGGAGAGAAGGAAAACTTAGGCACAGAGAAGTTTATAGTGGTGTGTCAATAGTAACTCGGCTAGGGAGTGATTAGTGTGGCAGGACTTGAAGGCAGACAGTCTGGCTACAAAACCTACCTTCAACCACTAGGCTCCACCTTCTCTATTTATATGTAGTGTTTTTCATTGTTTTCCTCATTAAGTAGTCCCTGATTTTCTTTTATCTCTTTATAAGCATATGGAGTCAGTCAGCACATAATGGGAAACACATTCTAAGTGTAAAATACAACAAAATTAATAATAAAGATTTATTGATCACTTATGGTGTGCAAAGCACTATGTACATGTTTTGGGGAATGTGAAAACTAATCAAAAAATAATGGGGCCAGGCATGGTGGCTCACGCCTGTAATCCCAGCACTTTGGGAGGCTGAGGCAGGTGGATCATGAGGTCAGGAGATCGAGACCATCCTGGCTAACACAGTGAAACCCAGTCTAAAATGAACCAGGCATGGTGACAGGCACCTGTAGTCCCAGCTACTTGGGAAGCGGAGGCAGGAGAATCGTTTGAACCCGGGAGGCGGAGGTTGTGATGAGCCAAGATCAAGCCACTGCACTCCAGCCAGGGCAACAGAGCAAGACTCCATCTCAAAAGTAAAATAAAAAATAATAATAATAATAGTAAAGTTTTTATTTTACTCTCTATACTTTTCTGTGTTTTTAAATATTTTTTGCAAGTAATGTCTGGAATACATTAATTAAACATTTACTGCATTAATGGATATGTTATTATATTCATGACAATTAATTTCATTTAAAAGTAAAATCAAATTGTTATGATAGAAACCATTGAAATTGGTTTCCTTTGGAATTTATTTTGAGAAGTGTGTCAGAACATAGATATCCAGGGAATTATTATTTTTCTTAATCAGGACTTGGCAGACGTTTTCTATAAAGGGTCAGATAGTAAATATTTTAGGTTTGTGGGCTCTCCAGTCTCTGTCCCAGGTATTCAATTCTGCTGTTGTAGTGCAGAAGCCACATAAGCAATACATAATCAAACCAATGTACATGGATGTGTTCCAGTAAAACTTTACTTGTGGACACTATGATTTCTATTTTGTGTAATTTTTATGAGTCACAATAAATTCTGTCACTTTTTTTTCCCCAAACATCCAAAAAATGTAGTTCACAGGATATATCAAAACTGGGGAAAGGGCAGATTTGGCTGAAGGCATGTTTGCAATCATTTTCTAAGTAATTATATAGGAAAATTAACATTGCAATGACAGCATAGCATATCACCAGTGTGAAGTACATGAATTTCAGACTGAATCCCAACTCTATTTCCTAGTTTATTACATTAGTTACTTAAATTCTTTGTGCTTCAGTTTCTTCATCTATAACATGAGTATAATAATCCTTTTCTCCTTGGTCTGTTATAGCGATAAATGAATCAATTCATATAAAGCACTTAGGACTGTCCTTGTATATAACAGATACTATACACATGTTTGCTCAATAAATAGCCTCGTTATTTGAAAATATTTAGCAAGAATTTTGAAGCCAATTTACAAACCATGGAAGAAAACCTTATTACGTGAGAGTCATTTACCTTATTCATGAAAACTGTCCCTAAATTAGGCTATTTCAAAAATCTAAATCAAAACCAAGCATCTGTATCAAAAGTCTACTTTAGAAAGTCTACTTCATGAAATTCATCACAGATTTGAGTGTTTAAAAATATAAATATAGTCAAAAGGACAAATATTTTGAAACAAGATCTCAAAAGAATGAGTACTATGCTTGAAAACAATTTTCAAGAGAGGCTTGCTTCTATGCACGATGTGACCAATAGAATCATTAAAGGCTACCACCTTCCAAATTGACTATTCTAATATGAACAATTTCCATTTAGAAACAAACCTTCTGGTGTTTCTCTTTATATTTATTTATTTATTATTTATTTATTTTTTGAGATGGAGTCTTGCTCCATGGCCCAGACTGGAGTGCAATGGTGCCATCTAGGCTCACTGCAACCCCCGCCTCCCCAGTTCAAGCCATTTTCCTGCCTCAGCCTCCCAAGTAGCTGGGATTACAGGTGCCCCCCACCATACCCAGCTAATGTTCGTATTTTTAGCAGAGACAGGATTTCACCATGTTGGCCAGGCTGGTTTCAAACTCCTGACCTCAAGCCATCCACCCGCCTCGGCCTCCCAAGGTGCTGAGATTACAGGCATGAGCCACCACACCTGGCCTAGTGTTTTTCTTTATAGTTAGCCTTCATACTTTCATATAAGGAGCTTATAGTCTTAGAAAGGAGATAGAGCAAACACATGAGAAAAACTTCAACCATGTGCAATAAATGATAAAGAACAAAAAAATTACAAATCTGAGGTGTTATGGAGGAACACTAAATGATAATCTAGATAAGGGAGTTATAAAAATCTATCATTAGGGTACATTTGACGGTGGACCTTAAAAGAAGGAAATAAACTTTGTAAGAAGGAGGAGGCCAGGTGAGGTGGCTCATGCCTGTAATCCCAGCACTTTGGGAGGCTGAGGTGGGCAGATCACGAGGTCAGGAGATCAAGATCATCCTGGCTAACACGGCAAAACACTGTCTCTACTAAATATACAAAAAAATTAGCTGGGTGTGGTGCCAGGTGCCTGTAATCCCAGCTACTCAGGATTCTGAGGCAGGGGAATGGTGTGAACCCAGAAGGCAGCGGTTGCAGTGAGCCAAGATCGTGCCACAGAACTCCAGCCTGGGTGACAGAGCAAGACTCTGTCTCAAAAAAAAAAGAAGAAGAAGAAGGAGGAATAGCTGTGGCATGTATTATTTCTGTCCTCTAAGCACTTCGGATAACAGATCCAGTCTCTCCTCACAGAGGTGTCATTTGATCTGACCAGGATCATCCTAGTATCTCCAGAATTCTTCAGACTTATCAAGCAAGACTATTTTAGTTTCTGATCACAGATTAAAAGACTTAATTGCCAATATGTCTCCAACCATATCCCCCACTATATGGAAAACCTGGTCTCAGAGATTCAAGTCAGAGGAAAAGGAGAGACAGAATCCATATGCAGCTGGATCCAATCGTCCTGAGGCCACATTCACCCCCAAACCCATGACATCTAAAGTGCAACTCACTTTCTTTTTCCTGCTCATGTCTCCCCACAAGATACTTGCCCCTTTTTTAGATTCTCCTTCCTGTTACCTAATCTAATAATTCACTTGGATTGATCACCTATACTAGAATTTGTTCAGGTTTCCTTTACCCTCCTCCCTCACTAAACACCATCACCATCAAATCCTTTAGTGTTAGGGATTTTCCTTATATACCTGGTGAGCTCTGGCTATATGTTTCTATATAAAGATAAGTCATTGATGATGGAAAATAAGTGACAGAAAATACATAAATAGTAGTCAAAAAAAAAAGTCACTGAAAGTTGATTAGATGCTTGTGTTGAAGTGGGGCTGGAAGGGTACACTCTAAAACGTGTTCACTGGTGGACAGTGATCTGGTTGAGACCCGGCTCTGTTTGAGAAGTCTCTCAAATGCTGACACCTATTGGTCTCCTCTCTTTGGCTGATGAGTTTCCCTAAAAAGGAACCTTCCAGCAGCGCTTGCTGGGTAATAGGGGAGGTTAATATCTGGTTGTAGAAATTCAAGGAGCTGAGCTGGAGAAGGGAGCGTGCTGATCTTCACTTGCTCCGTGAAAGAGCACGTGAAAGGTTTGCATTACTTCTGTGGCTTCCTGTTACCTTTGCTTCTGTCTTTTTCTTTGTGTATTCATTTTCTTTCTTCCGTTTTCACTATAATGTGTTCTGAGAGGGCTCTACAATAGGTGAATCTGCTTATTCTGTGATTTCTAACCAGAAGGACCTAAACACTTTTTACATCTAAAGCCATGCCCTCCATTCCTATTAATATCTAATGATTGTCTTCAAAAGGTCTTCATCGTCTTTCTTAGGGACTCGTGCAACAACCTTCTCAATGGTATTGTACTGGTATTTCCCCCGTTGCACCTCATCCTGCCCTCAGCTCTGCCCGACATCCTTGGGTCCACAACCTGTCTGATTAGTGTCTCCAGAGAGTAAACTTCCTGTCTGTTGAACTGGCGGACAGGAAATTGACTGTGCAGGCTGGAGTTGGAGATCTAGGAATCTTAGTGCTACATATAAAGTCACTTCTCTTTTCATTTCCCTATGCCTGTCGCCACCTTCCAGAGCAGCTGGTGCCTGCAATTTCTGAGCACTTTCCGTTTTCCAGCTCAAAGAATATGCTTCCCTCTTACTGACTTCCCATCCCCACTGCCCTCCTCAAGAAGGTTGAGAATACAGCTCTCTGCAACCTATAGCATAGCTGCCAACAGTTCACCTGCTTTCCAGAGGAATAATGCTATTGATATGGTTTGCATTACATCTGTGTCTTCCTGTTACCTTTGCTTCCATTTTTTCCTCATGTATTCATTTTCTTTCTTCCTTCTTCACTGTAATGTGTTTTGAGAGGGCTTTAAGATAGGTGAATCCACTTATTCTGTGACTTTTTAACCGCAAGGACCTAAACACTTTACATTTAAAACCATGTCCTCCATTCCTATTAATATTCCAAAGATGGTCTTCAAAAAGTGATTGGAAATGCTCTCCATAAGAAAGACTCTTTCTTATGGACTCTTGCAACAACCTTCTAATTGGTATCCTTTCCAGTTTGTCATCCCTAAATCTACTTCCAACACATTTCCCAAAGCACCCATCCAAAATGCAAATCTCTCAATGTCACATGTTTAAATTTCAATAGGACCTTATCCTCTAGAGAATAATATTTACCTTCTGTGTGGTTCATGGTCCTGAATGAGCTGGCACCTCCTATATCGCTAGTTTAGTTTTTCGTCGCTTGCCACATAATATATCTGAAACTCCAGCAACATGAAACTTCTCATGTCCAACCTTCAACCACACATATATTACTCACACGGAAGCCAGGCTCTGTCCCACCTCCTGGCACAAATACCCTTTTTCTGTCCCTCCACATATACACAAGATGATAAAATCCCCTGCAAGTGGCATCTTCTCCAGGAAGCATGTTTTAATGCCTTCTCCCTGGAAGATAAAGGGCCTCTACTCTGTATTCTTATAAAAAGCACCTTATCTATACTTACTTCATATGCTGAAATGAGTTCCTCATGCTTCTGTGCCCATATGGGAGAGGAACTGTTACCTGTCCATCTTTCCCAATTTGTTTACGGCCCAGACCTCCTGGAAGTGACCAGAAAAATACTACAGCTACTTTTCTTTATCTTTCAACTCCACCTTCTGGTGCCTAGGACTATCCTCTAACCCTCAAACTAATTTAAGTGTTAAATATACACAGGAAGAATGGTCAGTATATGAAATGGGCTGTATGTGGCAGAGGAGAGGTTAAATTCCCAAGCCTGCTCTTCTCTCATGCCCCATCCCCGACACCACTACTCAAGGGGTGTCCAGCCCTGCTGCTCCCATCCCCAACACCTGCACATCCTTGAGCTCTAGCTATGACATGTTTAGGGCTCTCTGTGTCAGGTGTTCCTCAGAAATGTACATAAAACTTTATTCACCACCATTATTACTGAGTGTGGTTTTGTTTTTCAAAAAGTAAAATAGAGATATGGACTAGAAAGATTGACTTGATAGTCACCTACTTGTTTCTCTGTTTTCCAAAATGATTAGTAAATACCCAAAACAGTATACATTAGCCCCCCATTTTCCAAAGTGGAACATATTCCATGACCCACAGTGGATGCCTGAAACTACGGATAGTACCAAACCTTCTGTATACTATGTTTTCTCCTATACATACATCACATGATAAAGTTTAATTTATAATTAGGCACAGCAAGAGATTAACAATAGTAACTAATAAAATAGAACAACTACAACAATATGCTGTAATAAAGGTTATAGCAATGTGGACTCTCTCTCAAAATATCTTGACTGTACTCACTATTTTCAGACCATGGTTGACCCTTGGTTGTTTTGGATCCAAGAGGAGATAGAACTTTGTCAGAAATATCTGCTACAGTGGGAAAAGAGAAGCAAGAGAGCCAATGACAAGGGCTTGAAATAAAAAGGAGAGTGAGAAAGGAGGGTTTTCAGTCCTCTGTCACTTCCTCTGGACACACCTCTGGCCTGGACAACGGGATGTGTTCCTTTACATTCGAGGAACTATACTCACTTCGCTATCAAGTTCTTATGGCACATACCACTCAAGTTACAAAGAACTAGGACAATTAAACTTTACATACATGATGGCTTAAAATAGATTTTGTGAACAGACTTGCCGATCTGGCTACTGTGGTACTTTTTGTCGTCTATGAGAAAATGATTTCAGAGTTCCAAAGAGCAGACTTGAAAGTGAACATTCAGACAACAACTTGTTTGCAAATTCAGACTAGCCTACATTTCGTTCCTGGTGCTAACTGAAAAATATTAGACTACAGTTATGAACAAATGTTTTTCCCTCCAAATTAGCAGACGTGAAATATAATTAATAAGGTTAGCTGAATGGAGAAAGCCTCTTCTGATACGATTGTGAATTCCTTTACATCAAAAAATTGTGTATACTCAAACTTTAACCAAGTTGTAGACACAGGTAATATAATATTAACCAAAGGTAAGGCTATGTAATCCCAAAGTACAAAACTCAAGTAATAATTTCTGAAGAGCTTTTCTCTTATCTGAGATTCTTAGAAAGTCATTTCCTAATGTATTGACAAGAATCTAGCTTATGAAACCTGAAACGGCAAATGCACAGTACAAAACTTACAAATCACAAAGTTGCTTATGAAGTCGCTTACAAAAATTCCAATAACAAAGTTTTCTAATTTTTGTATGAACAATGCCTTAAACACAATCACCAAAGGTTTATGAGTCTTCCTAAGATAAAATAAAAACTACCTTTTTATGCTAAATTGTTCTTGCATTCAAAAGTGTGAATGGCCAGATGCGGTGGCTCACACCTGTAATCTCAGCACTTCCAGAGGCCGCAGAGTGTGCATCACATCAGGTCAGGAATTTGAGACCAGCCTGGCCAACACGGTGAAGCCCCATCTCTACCAAAAACATAAAAAATTAGCCAGGTGTGGTGGCAGGTGTCTGTAATCCCAGCTAATTGGGAGGCTGAGGCAGGAGAATTGCTTGAAGCTGGGAGGCAGAGGATGCAGTGAACTGAGATGGTGCCACTGCACTCCAACCTGGGTGACATAGCAAGACTCTGTCTCAAAAAAAAAAAAAAAATATATATATATATATATATATGAATGAAAAATTTAAACTAATCCTTGATTAACCACATATGCTCATCATCTCTTCCAAGAGATCCCTGGGACTCCCCCAGCCCCAACTGAACTGGCTCTTGGCTTCTTCCCTCCTTCATTGCCACTCCCAGGTAACCTTTATCTATTGATTCAAGGAGAATCATTTTCTTTACATTCTCTGCAATGATGACTCTGTTTTCACTCTAGGGGAATTGAATCAACTCCTTAATTCTCAAGTTGCTTGTTATCACAGTAACTCCTGACATTTTAGGTGCAATACCTGACAGTTGGGGAAGGAAAAACAGGTTTACAAGTTCCATCCCTAAAGCTTCCTCCATACTCCTCATATAGAATTCAATTCTATATGAATTTCTTCCACCAGTCAACCATATCACATGTGGACAAATGAGTTTTCTCCCAGAGTATTACAATCCTTGTCTGCAAAATAAGTGTGTGTGTGGTGGGTCCAGGGAAGGGATTGGACCCTAAAATTCATTTTCTACTTCACTATTCTGAAATTATATGATTCTATGTGCCTCTTCGGTCTTCCACAATAATTTGTTTTTATTGTTCCCCGTTATCCCCTCATTATCCAATTTGATTAAATAACCAATTAGAACTTGATAAACTTACTAGGTTAAAAGTGTACACACAATTAGATTTTTTTTTCCCTTCACACTACCTGCAAATTATACAAATTAATTACAAAGTGAAACCCACTGTGGTTATTGCTCTCTTTCTTTTCATTCTGAGTCACAAGGAAAAAAATCTAAATATTGTTATACATACGTGCTTTTCTAATAGTTCAGTCTATCTTGTGCTATAAATCACTGTTATCATCATAATAGTGATAGGGACCCCGTGGCTAGCCTTATGCACCACTTCATCAGTAACCATTCCTACCAACTTTTTTAGAGAACTCATTTGCGGGTGTTGCTTTCCAGCAAAACACCAAAAGCCACTTGTCACTCTGTACTCTGTATTCTACTTACTTAGTAGAACTTCCCCTGTAGATTGAAAGTGTTTTGTTTTCTTTTCTTTTTTTGAGATGGAGTTTCACTCTTGTTGCCCAGGCTGTAGTGCAATGGCACGATCTCAGCTCACTGCAACCTCCACCTCCCGGGTTCAAGCTATTCCCTTTCCTTAGCCTCCCGAGTAGCTGGGATTTCAGGCATGCACCACCATGCCCGGCTAATTTTGTATTTTTAGTAGAGACAAAGTTTCACCATGTGGGTCAGGCTTCTGACCTCAGGTGATCCAACTGCCTCAGACTCCCAAAATGCTGGGATTACAGGTATGAGCCACTACGGCTGGGCTGATTGAAAGTATTTTAAAGGTAGGAACTATAGCTAATTCATCTTTGTACTTTCTTCAGCACAAGATACCGAATTTTGCTTGTAAGTACTTAATATGTATTGAATGAAAGAAAAAGAAGCAAGGAGCAAATAAATGAGTAGTTTGTAGGACAATAACACAGGTTCAGAGAATATCAAAAGAAACCCCAAGATTCTGAGAAATCCTTGCCAGTTTCTCAAAGCAAATACTAACCTAATATCTTGATGGCTTGGACCACTGATGCCATGATTCTGGAAACTTAAGCAACTAAGCATTTCAAATTTGGGCCCCTGAAGATGTCAAAATGATAGGAAATGTTAAATTCACCTACTGTAGGTTTACTTTCAGACCGATGGCTAGAAAAGATGCCAACGGTGAAAAAATCAGGATCACATTTCCACCAACTGAAACAAAGGCCTTAAAACTGTGTTTAGACTTTTAGAGTGCTGACTTTATCCAAGAGGCAATCCAATGTGGGAAAAGAGGACAGGCATTGGAATGAAATATGACTGAAATCCACATTCCTCCATTTACTCACAGCTTGCCTTTGGCAGGTCACCTAATATCCTGGACCCTCTTTTCTTACAGAGAAAATGGGAATAACAACAGTATCTGTCATACAAACATGTCTAAAAATCAAATAAGATTATACCAAATTATCTAGCATAGTACATTCTTGCGCGGAGTAGACACAATAAATTTCTTCCCCATCTTGTAACTTTTATTTCAGCACATTAGCTCCCAGTGTAAAGAAACATGTCATTTTAATGCTTTTTTTCCATTCAGCTATCATAACTGATTGAGGACACCACACCGCACAATCTCAGGAGTTACGCAGAATGACAGCCCCTGTACATGCTGTTCCTGTCTCAGAGCTATGAGCCATCACTTTCTGCTCAGAACAATTCCTTGGTGTATCTACACTTAAGGCTGCAAACAACATGAACTAACAGGGGGAAGCCGGGCATTCATGGATGACCCAATCTCTGACTCAAACAAATCAAATCACTGAAGAATCATAAATTCACCTTTCTTTGTAGCTTCCAAGCCAAAGGAATTATAGAAGTCACAAGCGCGCCTGTTTCACAAAAGTATCAGCAGTATAAAGCAAATAAGTATCTCTGCTTTTCAATAAGTAAAGGGTGGAGATGATTATCGTGAACGGGAAAGTTAAATTACTCTCAAGCAGTCAGAAATTACTGTTTGGTTCACCAAGTTACACTAAAAACACTCTGAAGTCAAACAACGGCAGCTAATTCGTCTTGTCATTGATGTATGTTGTATTAGTCAGGATTCTCCAGAGAAACGGAACCAATGGATATGTTGGAGGCAAAGAGAGAGAGAGATTTTAATTTGGCTTACGTAATTGTGGGGTTGGCAGGTCCAAAATCCATAAAGCAAGCAGGCAGCCTGGAAGTTTGGTTAAGAGTTGATCTTGGAATCTTTAGTCCCAAATTCCTTGAATTTCCAAGCAGGATTACCATGTTGCGGTCTTAGGGCAGAATTCCTTCCTCTTCAGGAAACCTCAATCTTTCCTCCTATGGTCTTCAACTGACTGGATGAGATTCACCTGCATTATAAAGGTTACTCTGCCTTACTCAGAATCTACTGATTCAAATATTAATCACATCTGAAAAATACTTTCACGGCAATATCTAGACTGGCAAAACAACTGTGCACCATAGCCTCGCCAAGTTGACACATAAAATTAATCATTATGTATCTTTTGCTTGTCCAAATGGTTTGCTTTTCTTGCTATTCTAATCATACAGAATTTTTTTCAGCGCTGTCTCCAAATCTTCTACATATTTGAAACAATTTTCCTGAAACAGGTGACTGTTTTTTAGTGTAAGCATTAAATAGTTTATAAATAAAGTAGTTCCTATCACCTCTCATGTATTCCATATTTATTACACAGAGGAAAATGTAGAACTTTAATTTCATGATACCACATTGGTCATGTTTAGATTCTTCAAGATCAGAAATAGTTTTTCTTTTGGAATTCACAGAGTGAATGGATATAAACTCTTTTAATTCACACTGACCAAATCTATCCTCTTGATCTGATGCATTTTAATTTAAAGAGCCTCTTTATTACTAAAATAAATACTACCTAACTTGTAGAATAGAAAGCAGTTTAGGCATTTTATTATTTTACGTATTGAAAGATTCTTCAACTGATTTACCTAATTTTGCGTTCACCTGTGATTAGAGAATCTGATGGATGACTTTTTATCACCTACGCTTTGTCCACAGATGTAATCAATCTGCTCTTGGCTAGCCTTGATGGGGCCTGTTCTTCCCTGGGGCACCAATCTAAGAGCTGCACAGTGTTTAAAGAGTACCTTGCATCTCAATAGCTGCATACCAGGAAGATGAACCTGCCTATTTTGACTACCAGAGTCACAACCTCGCCTCTTTGCTTTCAAGGCTTTCTGCAAGGTGTCCTTACAACATTCTAACAGCTGGGACATCCTCTGAAGCCCAGGAGCAGTTCTCCCATCTGGGCTACCTGGGAATTCCCTAAGGCACCCTTTCTCAAAACAGACTCCGGCAGCAGCAGCATCTCCGAGGAATGGTCAGAAATAAAAAATTCCCAGGCCCTGCCCCAAACCTAGTGAATCAGAAACCATGAAAGGGGCCCAGTAATCTGCATTTTAACAGGCCCTCCTTGTGATTCTGATGCATGCTGGAGTTCAAGAACTGCTCAAAGCTGAAGGCATAGCATATGTCCATACCCAAAGCTCCCCGTGACACTCATAGCTGCATTCCTGCATCATGATTTTCATTTGGACAATTCCCAGTGGTTCTTCTATATATGGTAGGATGAATCAAGCGTTGCAGTTTCTTGAGGGCTTTCTTTTCTCTTCTTTTCGTCTTTGTTATGCGTTTGTTATTGGCGTATTTTTGTTTGTTTGTTTTTTGTGGGGTTTTTTTTGCTCAGCATTGTGGTTATAAGCTAAAGAAATTAGTTCAATGAGAAAAACAGTACTTTTGCTGAAAACTGACCCTCAGCCCATTATTTTAAATCCTCCCTTGAAATCCTACTGACCACACGTTTCTCCCCAGCATGAGTCTCAATATTGACCCTGAATATCCCCATAGCTCGATGTGAATATGCCTTTGTCAGCAACATGACATGGGAAATCTAAATCTTCCGACCAAATTAGATGCTGGTAAAACTACCCCAAGGAATAGGAATAATTCCCTCGCAATTGGGTGCAGCCATAGAGCATAGCTGAACTTTCCAAGAATTTTATCTCTGTTAGATTTTTAAGTTCTTCCAAAGCCAGGGCATATATTTTACTTTTTCGTGAAAATTTGGTGGATGAATCAAGGAATTTATGGCATAGGCCAGATTGTTACTGAGTTTGGGAGAGCTTTGAAACCTGTGAAGTTTATAACAACAATAAAATAATAGCCACTACAAATGTTAACGTTTTGAAGAATCAGCTAGTCAAACATCCTTGTTTATGGGACAGGAAATTAGGAGCAGAAATTTACATGCATTGGGCCTATGAAAGAAAAATAGTTTATTATTTACGTAGCAACAAAAAGTAAGCAAGACCATATGCAAGAGAAAAGTCAGCATTAAAAAATTAAAGATGAGGCGGGGCACAGTGGCTCATGCCTGTAATCCCAGAACTTTGGGAGGCTGAAGCAGGTGGATCACTTGAGGTCAGGAGTTCAAGGCCAGCCTGGCCAATATGGTGACACCCCATCTCTACTAAAAATACAAAACCTGGTGGGGCATGATGGCAGGCACCTGTAATCCCAACAACTCAGGAGGCTGAGGCAGGAGAATTGCTTGAACCCGTGAGGCAGAGGTCGCAGTGAGCCAAGACGGTAACCCTGCACTCCAGCCTGGGCAACAGAGCAAGATTCCATCTCAAAAAAAAATAAAAACGGAAAATGAAACCGAGCATCAAACAGTGCCTGCAATGCCCTTCACCCAGATATGAGAGTAGCTCTCTCCTGGACTTCATTCAGGCCTCTTCCCCAGGACCTCCTTCCCTGATCTCCTGTCTGAAGCCCTAACACCCAAGCCCACCCCACTCAGAATGCTCCACTCCATATCTGCTTCATCTTCCTTCCTCACTTTTACTGCCACCTGATTTTCTACTTCATTCAGTTGCTTATTTGCCTGTCTCCCGATGAGTATGGCAGGGATTTTATGTTTTACTTATTGCTGAATTTTCCCTGCTTTTAGCACATAGCAGATATTCAACCAATATTTGTTAAGTGAGTGGATGAAAGAAAGAAGAAAGAAATGAATACAAGTCCTTGAGCCATGAGTGAAACACTTTGTAAACTATTTAATTGTTATAGGCTTTCTATACAAGTAATTTTAATTTGGAGAGAATCACAATCTCTTTGTGTATTTTATGAAAGCTAGGGATTGTTTTCTTAATAAAAAAATACATATGCACAAATAAACTTGGCACCCAATTGTAGAGGTTCTGATTGTTAAGTAAATTTTCTGTAATGAAAGCCATCTACTCTCCTTATTTCAAAACAGGTGACATAATGATAGGGCATCTCTGCCCTGTGTCCTGCCAGAGACCAAATGTGAATTTAAAACAGCACATAAGGCTGGGCGCGGTGGCTCATGCCTGTAATCTCAGCACTTTGGGAGGCCGAGGTGGGCGGATCATGAGGTCAGGAGATCGAGACCATCTTGGCTAACATGGTGAAACCCCATCACTACTAAAAATACAAAAAATTAGCCGGGTGTGGTGGCAGGCGCCTGTAGTCCCAGCTACTCGAGAGGCTGAGGCAGGAGAATGGCGTGAACCCACAAAAAAACAGCACACAAATATCAAAAAAAAATCTAAAATACTCACCTGTAATCTGTTGTCTTGTGTGACGATTCCTAGAGATGTAGTCTCTAAAAGGAAAATATGGTAAATTAAAGCTAGAGAATTGAAAGATGATGCTGTATTTATTGAGCATTTGCTATTTGCCTGGCACCCTGCTAATTGCCTCCCCTTGTTCTTACAAATACCCTAGAAGGTTGTCACTGGCAGCCAGAAAAATCACATATTGTGCCTTGTCCTCCATGTCTCAGAAGGCAGTTACTCTATTACTTGCATCGTTGTTTTTAACTTTGAAATTTTTTCTTATGCACATCATTTCAATGTCTTTTAATCTCACGGCAACTCATGACAAAGGTAGTTTGGTTTGCAAAATTCCCTTTTGACAAGCAAGAGAATGATTCAGTTAATTAATTCATTGCCAATCATTCCGCAAACATTTACTGAGCCCATATTCATAGAAATTACCTTTTCTTGGTACCAGATATATGCATTTTTATATATGAAGTGCTTCTGGTATAAAAATTCAAATCAGTGTATGTGTTTTATTTAATTGCTTGGTTCACTTACACATATTTCCTGTGCAAAATAATTAAAGTGTACAAAAGTAAAATTATCGATGTTTCTCACAATTACTGATTTCTGCGAAATTCTTTGATTTTCACATGCAAAAGACAAAGGCTATTATTTATTGTTACTCGATTATTTCAATAATTGAGTAAGCTGAAGATTCCAGGTCGCTAGTTGGGCTGGCTGGTAGCTCACCTCCTGTGATCTAGGTGTGGAACCACTGGCTGTTGGGATGGGGTGAGCCCCTCAAGACCACCTGGCTTATCTTCATGTACCGATGAGGTGTGGGGACATGGGAAATAGACTTCTCAGAACTGAACTTCTCAGAGTCAGGAATCAGGGCTTATTCATCTTTGTGTCTTCACGAAAAGAGTCATTGGTAAAGAATAAATGCTCACTAAATATTTATTTACTCAGTTGGTATCTAAACTTGGTTTTTACCATATGTAATATGTTCCAGTACTGCAAGGACAGTTTCTCTATTTTGTAGCAGTAGTTGCAGAATGATTTATTCTTTTCTAACAAAAGTCAAGCAAGGGCCCAATGCAGCTGCTCTTAACTTCAGGATTTGAGCTCAGCTGGGGTGCCAGCAACAGCCTCAACCACAATTATTTCCAGTTCAACTAAAATAATATTTTTTTTCAAACCATGGCTTTGTGATTCTAATTTAGTTTTAACCACCTGTAACATATATTGTCTCACTTAATTTTCCCACAAGCCTGTGATTGGATGAGATTATCATCCCAGTTCCTATGAGGTGGAAGGGAAAGACTAACCAAGTGTCCCATCTAAGGTCAAAAGCAAGTGGGGGCAAAATTGGAGAAAGTCTAGATTCTTTCAATTGCATCAAACCATTTGCAAAGCAATGTTATGGCAACTTAGAGGAAAACTCTCCATTTCACTACCATATTAAGTTCCTCTAGCTATACTATCTGGCTAGGAACACTGAAGTGTACTACTCAATATATGATAGGGGACCCATAAATATTGGTAGAAGGAAAGAATAAATGAATGAAGCCTAGTTAATTGGATATACAATTCATACTATAGGGAATTTTTTTCATGGAGTTTATATCACGTGAGCAGTAGAAAGAGTGGAACTCACTTCTTTACATTCTTGTTTAATTCAATTATTTAGTTAATATGGTATTATACTTTTCCTTGTTGCTCAGAATCTATCCCTGTTAAACAACAGTAATGGTACATCTTCCAGCTTTATTGTACCAAAACGGATGGGAAAGATGCTCTGTAGGTAAAATTACAGATGTACATATTCTTACACATACATTTTCTTGGAAATTCAGATTTCTTATAAGTTGTCTTTCCTACAATTTGGTTTATCCTCCTAAATTCTCTGATATACACACAGAAAATTGAGCAGTGTGGATAGGCATCAGAATCTGTGCCCTAATTTTTCCATCTATTTACAATTCATGATGTTAATGCGATTATCAAATCAAATCAAGGCATTAAAAATAACTACAAAACACAATGTTGTTGTTATTCTGTAACATGACCTTTGAAAATATTGGACTAATTATTTTTTGTAGCGATGAGTACATTCATCCTTCATTACAAATTAGGTAATCCATTATTCTGAAATCGGGCAGATAATGAGTAATTTCATTTAAAATTAATTGTAATTGCATCAGAAATATATTTACTTAAACTCAAAAAACACACTGCCAAATCTAATGTGTGTTATGGAAATGATATCCACATTCTACATTTTTTCATATAAGCCACCTTTTGTGTGCTGCATGATCAAGATTTTAATAGAGCAGAACTGTAGAGGAATCAAATGCTCTTGTAGCATTCTGGAGTTTAGGTCTATGCTAAAGGCATTGTCAAGCAGGTATTTGAACACATCTTCCTTCTATTTCTATTTTTACCCCAGGAAGGAAGTTATCCTTTTGCCTTTGACCAGAAACAATTGATTTTGTTCTACTTGGTTTATATTTTTCATTTCATCTGCTTTAGCTAACTATTAATAAATCATTTGCTTCTTCTTAATTATTTCTATATCTTAACAACATTAGGAAAAAAATTACAAATTTGACATCAGTCTTAATGTGTTAATTTTGTTTCCCTAGGTTAACATCCATGTCACACAGCAATAGTGACCATTTATATTTGGGTGGCATACTACATTATATTATACACTCATTGGTTATTAACACTATTTTTGTGTTAATCATAACAACAGCAATACTGTTCTTATCTCATTTTATAGATAAACAAGATGAGGTTGAAGCCAAGGGCATGTAGCTAGTACATGACAGAGCTTGTATTCAAACCCAATCTTCTGAGCTTTCCAGTTTTTTTCTACCACACAATGGATGCCATGATAAAACACATGGCTGAGTTGTGTGGGCCATCACAGTTTTTTAACCTTGATGACTTTATATTGGTTTAGTCTCAGTAGCTACAAACTTAACAATAAAAAGCAAGCTGATCTCATGCTTTGAGAAAAACAATACTTCTTTGTTTTGAGAGTTTAAAAACTTTCTCCTGGAATTGTGACTTTTTGTAGTCTGAAAAATTAATATAGTTTAACAAATATTGTTTTATGACCTATATTGATACATTAGAATTTCTACCAATGTAATTCTACCTTTGATCTCAATAATCAACCACAGTATCTCAGAGTCAAGCAATTTCACTTTAGGACTGGGTTTATGTTAGAAAAAAAAAACTGTATTAAAGGTTCTACTTCCCTAGATTTGATCAAATAATGGAATATGCTTCAAAGACTTAGATGAATGATCTTCAGCTCATATTGGAAGATTTAGAAGGAAAATAAGTAATTCAATTATATTTTCAAAAGAAAGATGAGCCTTTAGAAATATGCCTTCTGCCCAGTTTTTGTAAAGATTCTGAATATCAAATCTTTTCCCAGTTAAAGTTCCAGTACAATATGTAATAAGTAGTACCTTCATAAGTAAAAATATATAAATTAATGTTTTATGATTTGTAAAAACAATTTTTATGAAAGAAAACTTATTCCTTACAAAAAATCATGTTTTGAAATTAACAAGTAATAATTATACATGACTTAGTGTAGGTACAATAAATAATAGTTGATTAATTTTGCTTTTTATATTGTCAAGCATGGGTATATAAAGTCTGCCATGATTCTATGGAACAATAGATCCAGGTTTGGCTTGAACATTTTGTTTGTGATCAATATTTTCTACAAGGCATAATATGTAATATACATTATCCTATACTTCTTGGAGATCTATTCTTATGAAGGACGGGGGTTTCCATCAGCGTGCCCATAGGATGACTTTACCATGAGGAAAATAAGGATGTTAGTTTCGTATATGCTTTGAGAAACTTCAGCCGAGGTTTAGAGAACCCTCCCTTAATTGTCTTCCGCTCTGCATCAGGAAGTCTCATGCCTTGACAATAAATACGAGCTGATCTAGAAAAGTCTCTTTGTGTGCTCACATTGATTTCTCTACAAATATAAGTATTCCGTAGAGAAAAGTGTTGATCAGCATGTGCTTGGTTTCTATACCCTCTGAATAGAAGTCCCTTTCTTAAAATGTAAAAAAGTAGTTTTTAAATTTTAGTTGAACTCTACAGTACTTTAGTCAAGTTCTCTACCCATTTGCCTGATTTCCTTCAATTCTGCTAGCTGCTATTTCTCACACTCCTTTGCTCTTTCTCCTCCAAGAGACTTCTAAATTGTGACAGACCCCAAGGCATTATCTCCAGCCATCCTTTCTTCCTGTCTGTTTTCTCTCTTTGGAAGATCTCATCCTGCCCCCATGGTCTTAAAAACACCTTGTAGGCTGATGATTCTAAAATGTATACCTGCAGTTTGGACCTCTCCCCTGAGTCCAGACTTGTCTCTCCCTCCTTGGCTTAGCACAGTGACAACCAGCTAAAGCCCCTGAGCCAGTGGACTAATTCAGACTCTGCCATTTATTACAACCTTAGCAGCCACAATAGCAGTCCCTATTTCCAGATGAACTTAAGAGGCATAAATGAGCTATTGTCCATAAAAGGGCTTAGAGCAGGGCCTGCCACATAATAGGCACTGATAAATAATAGCTATGATTATGACTTAAATCTCTACTTTGGATATCTAAAAAGCATCTCATTTTTAACATGACAAAAACAGGACAATTGGTGTCTTCCCCCCATACCCTCTGACACACCAGGGTTTCAACCAGATCAAACACCCAGAAGGAATTTTTGATTCTTCTCTTTTCTTCAAATGACTCATCCAGTCCATGCATTAGTAAGTCCTGCCCACTTTATCTACAAAATAACTCCTGATGTTTTCCTCTTGCCTTATCCTTGCCTAGAGACAATTGATGTCTGTCTCCCACAAACCTGGTTTAGTCCCCATTGTTTCCTAGCTGGTCTCCTGCCTTCTCCCCTGCCTGCGCAGTCTACCCTGTGTGCACAGTGATCTTTCCGTATATTAATCCACTCATGTTACTCTCCCTGCTTAAAACTTCCAGCTGCTCCCCATCGCTGCCAACATAAAACTCCTCGAGGGGGACTCACAGATCTGGCCTGTCCCTACTCCCTGACCTCTTTTCCTTTTCTTCTCCCGTATCTTCTACTGTGCTAGCAGTGACGCTAGCCTTGTCTCTGTCCTTTGAGCACACCAAGCTCATTTCCCTCGCAAGGGCTCCACACTTGCCACTCCCCCTGCTTCTCTCCTCTGTGTCAGTGCTTGCAATGCTATCTCTTGGTTATTCAGGGTGCAACTCAAATGTCACCACCATGAGAGCTGACATCCCTGGTAACCTTGGCTAAAGCCACTTCGCACCCCCTCTCCAAGCATCCCTCGCTCTCCACCATATGGCCTTATTCACTCTTCTTCCTAACAGTTATCTGAATACGGCATTGACTTATTTGTTTTCCATGTCATTAGGCAATCTCCCCTACCAGAAGGTTAGCCTCATGAGCAAAGGGGCTTTTCAAGTTCTGTTCGTCACTGTTTTCCCAGTACGTGTAGGGCGCCTGGAACACAGAGAAGACACTTGAAAAGTTTCTGTGTCTGAATAACTCTGGGTTTGCTAAAATCTTTTAATGCTGTCTCTACTCTATTGTGGAGTCTCATAAAATAAACACGTTTGTAGCTACCTAGCAAAGTGATGTTAGGTAAAGAAGGAGAATGTCATTTGAAACCATTTGGAGAACCCATTTAGTTTGAGTTACTATAAATTTTGTTGTACACATTCTAAATAAAGCTATATTTTAAGTAAGAGGGGGGTGAGAACACATGAAGGGCACTTTCTGTAATAAGCAGGAGAGCCATTTCCCAGTACATCTGGAAATGTCCTTGTTAAGCAGTTTAAGTCTTAGAAAATGTTTATTTTTGCTGGGCATGATGGTTTATACCTGTTAATCCCCACATATTGGGAGTCTAAAGCAGGAAGATCACTTGAGTCCAGGAGTTCAAGGCCAACCTGGACAAAATAATGACACCCTCATCGATACAAAAAAAAAAAAAATTAGCTGGGCACAGTGGTGCTCACCTGTAGTCTTAGCTACTTAGGAGGCTGAGGTGGGAGGATGGCTTGCCGAGGTGTTCCAAGCCGCAGTGAGCTATGATTGTGCCAATGCACTCCAGCCTGGGCAATAAAGGAAGACCCTGTCTCTAAGAAAAGAAAAAAATAAGAATGAAATTGTTATTCTGTATCTCAAAGAAAATCTTGTATAACATTGATAGGTAGGGAATATTTTGCAAAAATGTATTCATGTATGCAATATGGACAAAGAAAAAATAATTTAAACAATTTATATAAGTAGTAAGTGCAATATGAAAAAAACTGTAATATATTTTAAAATTAAATTCAGTTAGTTTTTCTAGAATCATAGTGTTGCCACAATTCTAGAAAGGTAATTTAATCCATTCCTCTGCCTTTAGGGAGGATAAACATAAACTGTATTTTCTTTAAACCTTTGGGCAGGAAATTTCAGCATCTGAGAACCACTCTTAAGAATCCATTTCAGCAGTGACTCAGTAAAACAAAATAAAATAAAAATCACATTTTAATATATTGTTCCAAATAAACTATATTAATTCTGTAAAATATCAGTAAACCTAGGTTAATTAATGGGTTAATCAAGTAACTTATAATTTACTTCTTAAAGAAAAAGCAAACTCAAGAAAATCAGTCAATAGTGGGCCAGACATGGTGGCTCACGTCTCTGGGAGGTCAAGGTGGGCGTTTCACTTGAGGTCAGGGGTTCGAGATCAGCCCAGCCAGGCCAACATGGAAAAACTCCATCTCTACTAAACATACAAAAATTGGTGGGGGGTGGTGGTAGGCATCTGTAATCCCAACTACTCAGGAGACTGAGGCAGGAGAATCGCTTGAACCTCAGAGGTGGAAGTTGCAATGAGCCGAGATCGTGCCACTGCACTCCAGTCTGGGCAACAGAGTCAGACTCCATCTTAAAAGGAAAAAAAAAAGAGAGAGAGAGAGAGGAAAAAAAGAAAATCAGTCAATAGTGAACATTGTTTCCAGCAGCTACCAGGGTATGTTATGTGTGCTCTAGTCATTCTCTGACTCTAAGGTATATTTCTTGAAACCAAGGAATGAAGAGTGTAGCTCAGATAATTTGGAGCTGGAGGCACTGCAAGAACCAATATTTATAGAAAGATTGCATTGTGTTCATTATGTTTCATTCGCTAAGCCAGGAAAACATGCTAATGCACTTTACAATGATTTTTTTAAATGGTTGAAATAAGGTGGTTTTTTTTTTTTTAATTTAAACGGGCATTAAGAAAAATAAGCAATTTACATTCCATGTCCAATCAAGGTTTTACTGCATGTGATTTAGAGGTCATTAAACATGCTGAAGCTAATTTATGTGTTTAAAAATAATATTTTGTCATTTTTGTGGAAGCTGACATCAACCTAACATGGCTTGAGTCTTCGTGTACAGAAGTTACACACATTGTCCCCTGGTCACATTCTCAACTTGTTATGTCAAGAAACAGCCTAGGAAAAAGAAAGAAGGCACAGCAAGAATCATATTAAAGCCGCTTAAAACAAGGAGTGAGGACTGACTCAATGCCAATATCAATATTTTATTCCTTTTGGTAGGCAAAAATTTTTATGCTTCTGAAATCTTAGAAACTTGAAAAAATAGGTTGTACTTTTAAACAGAAAGTAGAAAATACTGAGTTTCAGGTTTTATGAAAAGTTTCTTGGATTTGGTAGGGATTTTTTTTTTTTTTTTTTTTTTTTTGGTTTTGGGTTAGTTGGGGGTTTCTTCTGATGTTTCTCCATCATTTCTGAATTAGAACACAGACATTTTAAATTTGAGAGCATTATATGGTGAACAGAATTCAGCTATGTGACAAAATTACACATACTGATTCTTTCTCTTTTTTGATCCTCTGTAGCAATAGCTATTTTAACCAAACACTATTTATCCTCATAATAACCACCTCAACTTGGAAGTTCTTTACTCAGTCTTCTTTGGAATGTTGCCTTTTATTGAGCCAGACTTATTAAAATACTATTCAGCTTAGAATTTGTTCTCTATACTCTTAAGCCATGGATTCATAGACTCAGATCTCTGAGCAAAAAAGAATCCTAACAATTGGAATTGCCACCCAAAAGAATACCACGTTTACTCCTATCAATCATTATTTTCCAGAGTAGCCAATGTGGTGCTTACAAAATAGCAAAAATTAGAAATTGAATTAAAAGTTTGGGCTTGTTTACAAAACACCAATCTGTATAGGGTCCCAGTAAAACCACTGTGACCATTTATTTACTAGAAGGCTGCAATAAGAGACCAGGAATCCAGCCAAAGGAACCAGAGGAACCTGGCTCTGGGCGAATCATAAAGAATATAGTGAGCTTTTCTCCTCCTGGTTCAGATACCCTTGGTGCTCATTGTGAGCTTTCTGGATTTATTCTTTGCTTTATTTTTTTTCCTCTCCATGTCTATCCATTATGTTTATTTTAACCTAACTTCAAGTGTGTAAACATTTTGCAGAGGGTGGAACACCTATCTATAAGGCTAACCTGTTTCCAGGCTCGTGAAAATGAGCCTTGTAAGGAAAGGTATTTTGAATCATGTTCGGTTTGTAGAGGCACAGAGTCTAAAGAAAAATTTAACAAGTAAACAAGATTAAAAAATTCAAAAGGAAGGTAGTGAGGAAAGACAGATGTAATAATCCTAACCCCTGGTCACCTCATCCCCTCTCACTGTGTGTTTGTTGTCTGTACCCGTGACCTGGGACCTTGACACATGATGCAGAGATCACAGCTTCATGATAGGAAGTCCCTTGATTAGCAAAGAAGATGTAGACGAAGGTAACTAGTGACTGGTTTGAATGTACTGGCCTATATAATTATCTAGAATTAATATTTGCTCAGAGCTCACAGAATACACAACATTCTGCTAAAGGAGGGTGGCACGGAAAAAGAGGCAGAGATTCAACAGACCTGTAACCTAGCTCAGCAAGGTAGACCTTCGTGTTCAGTCAAAAGTTCATGAGGATTCCATTGAGTACATAAAAATAAAAACATGGGTGTACATAGTTTGCTAACGTTCCACCTCTGCCAGGTTGTACTGGGTTCTTTTGATATCAGATGAGTCAACCACCCAAAGGCAAAAATCAGTCTTGTTTTTAAACACTGGATAATAGGCTGGGTGTGGTGGTTTATTCCTGCAATCGCAGCACTTTGGGAGGCCAAGAAAGGATGATCACTTGAAGACCAGCCTGGGCAACATAGCAAGATTCTATCTCTACAAAAAAATTTTAAATTATCCAGACATGGTGGTGTGCACCTGTAGTCCCATCACAACTATAGTTGTAACAGCTCCTGTTACCACCTAGTCCACTTCAGCTGTAGTCTTCTCTACTGAGGAAGTTGAGGTGGGAGGGTCACTTAAGCCTAGGAGTTAGAGGTTGCAGTGAGCTATGATCGTGCCACTGCACTCCAGCCTGGGCCACAGGGCAAGATTCTGTCTCTAAATGTAAAAATAAAAATAAAAAATAAACACTGGATAATGAAGCAATGTTCTTTTCTCAAACTCTGCAACAATAAAACCTGAGTATTAAACATGGACTTCATGTACTTGTGTATATATCAATCAATAACCATTACTTACTACAAGAAAGGTACCACACTGGCATAGAGAGGACAAAAAGAAAGAAAATATATACACAGCTCCTGTTCTTAAGGATCCTAAGAGTTTTGCTGGAGAAACAAGGCATGACATTCTAATGTATATACAAGAATATGCAGAAAGATTTTTAATCATAATATATAACAGAAAAATTCTACTTTAGTGGTGAAAATGTTTCCTAATCATAGAACAGATGAGGAGTTAAAAATACCCCTAAACCAAGTTACCCCAAAATACCCCTAAACCAAGTCACCCCAAAATTTAGTAGAAAAAAGTCAATACTTTTAGAAGTCATTTCTTTCTTCTAGCCTCCCTGAACTATAGTTGTGATGGGAAGAAGGTAGCTATTGATAGAATTTACCTTATATAGATTAGGTGATGACTGGGGTTAAACCAGTCTGGGGATGACTACATTCCATTTATTCCACAGTCTAGATTCAACAACAGGGATATATCCTAGTAAATTCTAAGATACAACTCCAATCTTGACCCCGCTTCTATGCATTCCAATGATCTGGACCAATATTATCATTTTCTATGAATGTATGTCTTGATGTGAAAAAATTGGAAAGTTCTATGGGACCAGCAGATAGTCATAAATCCAGAAAGTAATATTTGTTTTCAGATTCAATTTGGGAAGAAGGGATGAGGAAAAGGTATTTACTCATTTGGTCTCCCCATCTAGACTGTGATGAGCCACTCCAAGGCAGGACTTGGTTCTTCATCTTTTTTCCCAGAGCTGAGTTGCTGCTCCTGTGATACTTGTTCAAATAATGAATTGAATGAATCAATGTCTGGATCAGTGATTCAGTGAATAAATGTCTTTGCTTCCTACCCTCCAGCTTGCTCTTCAGCTCGTTCTGATCCAGCTTCCTATCCCGTTCACATTTCCACATCTACCCTTGCTGACTTTTTTCAGTGACTTCCACATTGCAGGATGGAATGATCACATTTACGTTCTCATCTTACCCGATCCCATATCACTCCAGCCTATTGACTGTCCAGCTCATTTTGGAAGAGTCTGTTCCTTCCGCTTCTGTGACATCACACTCCTCTGGTCTTCCCCTTTCACCTCTGGCTGGTCCTCATCACTTCACTCTGCTGGCTCCTCCTCAATTGGGCCCTTGAACACCTGCATCCAGTCTCAAGCCCACTCCTTTCCCATGTCAGAGTCTCAAACCATAAGGTCCTCATCTCCCCAGCTTCAGATACCCTCAAACTTACATTTCAGCCCAGACCTCTATTCTCACCTCCAGACTCCTAAAACCAGCGGTTTAAAAGTTTCACAACTCTCTCTAGTTGAGCTTGTCCAAAAACAAATTCAGCTCCTGTTACCACCCAGTCCACTTCAGCTGTAGTCTTCTCTAGTTATATGGATGGTACTTTCATCTTCTCAGCTTCACAGGGCAAGAATCTGAGAGTCTTCTTCGACTGCTATGTCTTTGACACTCCCGCAATCAACTCAGTACCAAAACATACCTCTATCTCCAAAATATAACTGAGGTATGAACACTTCTCCCCATCTTCATCACTAGCAGCCCAGCCTAATCAGCAGTCAGTTCTTTCTTGAGCTGTTACCACTTACCTGTCAATGCCATCTCTACTCTCATCACCTTCTTCCAGATATATCCTCCTCATAGCAGCCACAGAGATCTTTTGAAACCACAAATCACATCATTTATCTATTTAAAACCCATGTATAGATGCTCAGGGCTTATTAGCATCAACTACAAGGGCTTGCCTGATCTAGTCACTGCCTCGGCAGCATCATCTCATGCTCTCCTTTCCATCACTCACCAGATTCCAGCTACTCCTTTCGATTTTCAGATCCTAGCCTGGAACTCTTGCCAAGATTCTTACCTATGACTTTTGCACATGTAATTCCCAGTTTGAGAAGTGCTCTTCCACCTATATTTTGCCTCGTTCTTGTTTAGGTGTCAAATCAAATGTTAGTTCCTCAGAAAAGCTCAATGAAGTTGCCCTCTCTGAACTTTTCTTTCTAACACTCTCCATGGTGTTTAATTAATTGCCATTTGTTTAATTGTTTGTTTAACATTGACTTCCCCCACTGTGCTGTGAGGTTCATAAGGCCAGAGACAACGTCTACCTTTGTTCACTGCTAATATCTCTAGTACTTGACACAGTGCCTGATACAGAGTAGAGGCTCAGTACATTTTTGTCAAGTGGGTGGATGAATACTATGCAGTGGATACAGGAAACAGAAAATAGGTTTCAGCTGGGGTAGTGACTTAAGTCTATAATCCTAATAATGATAACCTGAGGCAGGAAGATCGCTTGAGCCCAGGAGTTCAAGACCAGCCAGGGCAACATAATGAGACCCGCCCCCCACAACAAAGAAAAAAATGCCAGAAATAAAAAATTATAAAATAAAATATGTTTTATGTTTTAATAAGTATAGGCACAAAACACTAGCAAAATGTAATTACATTATTTGTAAATCCAGCAATTGCTATCTGAACTCTAGAAATAGTCTTTCTTGGTCAGATCTCATTTGGGGCATCACTCTTTGATGTCTACTTCACATGACCTAAAACTGCAAGTGGCACCGGGCGCAGTGGCTCACGCCCGCAATCCCAGCACTTTGGGAGGCCAAGACAGACATATCACGAGATCAGGAGATCAAGACCATCATGGCTAACATGGTGAAACCCCGTCTCTTCTAAAAATACAAAAAAAATTAGCCGGGCATGGTGGCGGACACCTGTAGTCGCAGCTACTCAGGAGGCTGAGGCAGGAGAATGGCGAGAACCTGGGAGTTGGAGCTTGCAATGAGCTGAGATTGCGCCACTGCACTCCAGCCTGGGTGACAGAGTGAGACTCCGTCTCGGAAAAAAAAGCCAAAAAACAAAAAAAACTGCAAGTGGTCTGTTTCTACTGATCACAAAATCACCTCAGGCACAGCCATATGCCACAACAGTTCATTCAATCACACCAGTGTGTTCTCCTAGCTCAGTACTTCTCAAAATATGAGTCCTAGAGCCTCAGCAGTGCTGCCTGAGAACTTGAAGAAAATATAACTTCTTCAGCCCAACCCTTGACCTAGTGACCTAAGGAATAGAAAACTTTGAGAGCAGGCCCAGTAGATGATTCCAATGCACGCTGAAGTTTGAGAACCACTGGTCTAGCTAACCTGGAAAGGGAATACCTAGGAGTCCCAGGTTTACCACTTTACAACTTAGACATAACCTGATTTGCCAGGCTCTTTTGGTGAACTTGGTGGAGAAAAGATAATTGGGAGTCAATATTGCTGTCTAACTTAATAAGCTGGCTCCAGTTGGGGTAGGGAAAGTAGTAGGCAGCTCTTCAGTTATAAGTGGCACGATTATATGCACAATTATATGTACTTTTCTTTAAAAAATTATAAATACATAATAGTTGTATATGTATTTTTTTGGTCAGCCTTTGGATGTTCTACTATAACACGTCCCCAACTCTTAAGTAGAGATCAGCTGATGTACATAGCTCTGTGCTGTAAACGCAAGTCTTCCATAAATAAAAAGCTAGATCCTCTTCTGGCCAAATGTTTCTCTCTTGAATCTTTAGTGAAATTTGCATGTGGATTAGTTTTCTCTCTCTTAGATCTCATTTTTCATAATTTTTAATATCCTCATCATTGCCTTGCAATATAGTCATGCATCACTCAACAGCAGGGATGCTGTCTGAGAATTGCACCATTAGGTGACACACATCCTTGTGCAGACATCATAGAGTGTACTCACACAAACCTAGATGGTATTTTTTTATTTATATATTTTTATAAGAAAAACCAAGTAGCCCAGCACCATTACTGAATGTCAACCATTTCCTCTACTATGCAATGCCAATATCAAGTGTCATGTGTCAGGTTTCTATATATGCTCCATTATAATCATATGGGACCAACATTGTGTATACCAAAGCATCATTACAGTGCATGACTGTACTCTTTATTATATATTGGATGATTGACTGAAAGAGTTATTTTCTTACTTTAATTGGAAATAAACATAAAGCGCTACATGTTTTAACATGTGATGCAAGAAGACAATCTTTTCTCTTAACGCCCATTTTTCCCAGAGAATATTCTGTCCTGAACTTCATCAGTGATAATGCCAAACATTCTTTTTTCTGTAAGTTCTTAAATCTTTATAGCATTTTCCAAATGTTTTCAGAGGTTGGTCTTTACATGAAAGACCCATGGCTGACTGAGAGTTGTTCTTGGACAGCATGCTTTATGTCTCTACCTTAGGATCAGGCTTCAGAAACCACCCACCCGTCAACCACCTTTTATATTTTACACCAGCGTATATGGCCCTGTGAGATTTTCTGTGTGTGTGTGTACAGAATTATTGTCCCAGAACATGTTTATATGTTTGGGAAGTGTTGTAGTGTTGTGCAATTTAGTAGGAATATGGGAAGCAAGAAAAAAATGTCTTGTACGTATCACATTACCCCTTTTTGCCATCCACGAAATAATCAAACAGTTTCTTTAAGGGACTGGCTCTGTTCTGAAAACTAAAAGCTCATTAGTCTCATTCCTACTTCCTTTCCAGACCTCCAGAGCTCTGAATAAACCAGCAAACAGCCTACCCTGACCAACTTCTGAGATTTCTCTTTTCTTCCTTTTGTTTTTACCTAGTTGTTTTATAAATTGCCACAAGTTACAGAATGCTAAAAGAAACTTCTCTGTTGTGAACTTTACCTCCAGTACCTTTGTTATAGCTGTTTTCTATGTGATTCATTTCAAGAAGAAGAAACTTGGGACATATTTTAGCATTCAGTGTTTAAAAACACAAACAAGATAATCATTTGGATTATTTTATGGTAAGTGCTTTTTGCACAGTATCACCAAAGTGTTGTCAAAAGTCTATTTAATCTCCAATAGTCACCCTAAAAATACAGACACACTACAAACACACACATACGAAACACTTTCAAGATTAATTAAGGAAAACACAATTGCATTTTGGTTGGCTTAAATCCAAAATTTTCAAATTTAGTAAAGACTGCAACTGCTTGATATGCAATAAGACTCTAATCTTAAAAAGTAACTTCTATTTTATATTTCATAAGTAAAAGTACATGGTATATATTTAATTTAGGAGCTAAGAGCTTATGCAGGTTAGCACAAAGAAGAAAAAGTATGATAAAACTGTATTATGTTGATAAAGTTAGATCTTATTTTAAAGGCTTTTTATTTTTATTTTATTTTTTTATTTTTTTTTTTTTTGAGACGGAATCTCGCTGTGTCACCCAGGCTGGAGTGCAGTGGCTCAATCTCGGCTCACTGCAAGCTCCGCCTCCCGGGTTCACACCATTCTCCTGCCTCAGCCTCCTGAGTAGCTGGGACTACAGGCGCCCGCCACCGCACCAGGCTAATTTTAAAGTCATTTTTAAAGAATTGCACTAGAGACATGTCTACTACATATGCCTCAATAATATGAACTACTAAAAACCTTGAATTTGCTTTTTAGTGGTATTTCTGGAAATTCTTCTGTTAGCACATTTGAAAGAAATCTGCAGCAACAACAAAAAAATTAAAAACGCCTTCAGATCTCCTTCTGATGCAAGACTCAAAAAAAAAATAAGTCTCATTTGTCAGACACTTTATTAACTATTCTTAAGTAACAGGTCTGTCCCCGACAGGCTCAGTGGCACCTCCTGGCAGGCTGTAATTCAGCCAGGGTATTAAGGACATTGGGACACATTAGCTGTTTCACGTAATCCATAAACCAGTTTGCTGAATTGATTTACACTAACTCCTTGCTGGGGCATCTTTCCAAATTATCACTCTTTAAAATACTTTTATTTTAGAATCAGAAAAATATTTATTTAACATTTAAATATTAATATTTAAATAAAAAATATTATTTACAAAAGAAATAATACCACCAATTAACAAAATGCCTACTTTATGTCTCATAGAATTGCTGTGAGGATTAAATAAAATATGTAAATATTCCAAACAATAAGGTATTCATTTTGCTGCTTTCCCTTATCTCTATGTATATATAAAAAAAGGGCACGAATACCATATGCCTGACTATGTATGCTCACGTTAATATTTATTGTAAATTCTAAGTTCCTTAAGCTTAGAAATCAATTTTTATTATTCTGTATATAGTTCCTATTTTCACTTAAAATATACAAGAGAGCTCAACAAATATAAATTAATAAAGGATGACTATCAACCCAAGCAAAATACTTAACTGCAAAGAATGAGGGAGGAGAATAATAATAAAGAATAGAGGCCCACTTTCTGCCTATTTCCATTTTGTAAATTAATGCAACTTAATTATAGCAGGAGAAATTTTAAATTTTTATATTAGCGATAAATTAATGTCTTTGAACACAAAACCGTCTTCTGAAGGAGCTTTAAGAAAACCTAATTCCCTAGGGAATAAGATGCACTTTCAGTTGAGTCATAGTTTTGCAGATGTATATGAAAGATAGTCATAAGTTCCTCATTTAAATAAGTAGGGAAATGCATTTGTTATTTTTTGCTGCATAGCAAATTTCCCCATAATTCAGCAACTTGAAACCATCATGAACATTCATAGTCTCACACCGTTGCCATGGGGCAGAAATTTAGGAGCAGAGCTTAGTTGAGTGGATTTAGCTGAGCCTATGTCATAGGGTTTTCCACAGATTTGGCTAGGCCTGGGGGGTCTGTCTTCAGTATGGCTCACTCACCTGGTTGTTGGAGGCCTCACTTCCTTGCCATGTGACCCACATGGAGCTGCTTGAGTATCCTCATGACATGGCCGCTCGCTCTCGCCAGTACAAACCTTTCAAAAGACAGAGCAAGAGGGAAACTACAGTGCCTTATGGAACAGTGTCAGAAGTCGCATACCATCACTTCTGCCATAGTCTATCAGAGAAGGGAACTAGGCTTCACCTTTTAAAAGGGGGAGTGTTAAAGAATTTGTGGACACATTCAAAACTCATCATAGCAAGCTCTATGAGAACTGCCATCCCGACGCAGTAAAGAAATATTACTTCTTAGAACTCATTCCAGTTTGGCTCAGCTTTTTACTGACACACTTTTCCAAAAGAAACATAGCGTGTTTTAGCACAGATTAAGAATTATCCAAAATTTGGAACTTTAAAGGTATGCTAAAATTTTATAACTAAGAAAACTGTGATCTAAAGTGTTTAACCTTCTTAAGGTCACAGGACTAGATCTGAGGTCTATAGATACCCAGTATAAATCCTCAACTGAGTTCAACTATATGTTGTTCAACATTATATGTTATAATGTCAGATGTATGTGAAATCCAAGGTTATAAGTAAAATTCAATGTAAAAATTTGTGTCCAACAAAATGAAAAAAGGGTTTATGGGGGTACAAACAAATATAAATACCATCATACTTGCCCCCAACATACTTGTACTTTAAATAGAGTTAGAAGCTTTCAAACATGTAACTAAAACAATTAAGATTATATTATTTATTTTAGCAACTGATATACTGTTCTTTCAAAGCTAAAATGATCAAAGTTATTCAACAGCAGTGGGTACTAATCAAACTAGCCAGATAGATAATATTATAAATGTTTTGATTAAGAAATTAACACATTTAATTAAAGCAATCTTGAGGTATTTTCTATTCTGAATTTTTGTTATGAAGGAAAATTTATTACAGTTCTTGAAAGAAAAGTACATGTAAAACCCCAATGTAAATAATGCATTTGAATAGAAATAATTTTCAGGTCTACTTCAATATATCTTTAATTTTCTGGTACTCAGGGTTCTCCAAATAGAGGATCTATGAAAATGCAGCATTTGTTAATGGAATTTTGACCCAGATACTAAAGAAAAGATTTGCAGGAATTAAAAATAGACAACATAGAATGTAGCACATTTACTGAATTCCAATAACAGACACATAAACAAATAGGTTGGCTGTCTCATCTGGCCTATGTGGATTTGGTGTGAATTATTATCAAGACGGCCTGCAAATAACAGCCAATTTTAAAAGTATATTTGGATCTCATTTTACAAAATCATAGAAAATTGAGAAAACCTGTTTTCCTTATAACTGAATGAATTATCCTCCTGATTCAAGGCTTGTATGATGGCGAATTCCTGAAGAAAAGAATGCTGCTAACTGGAAAGAGGACAAGGCCTCATTACATTAGGGACATTCACTTTGCTACTAAAATGCTCTAAACTGTTTAGGTATCTGTTTTTGTTTGTTTTATTTATTTATTTATTTATTTTTAGACTGAGTTTCGCTCTGTCGCTAGGCTGGAGTGCAGTGGTATGATCTCGGTTCACTGCAACTTCTGCCTCCTGGGTTCAAGTGATTCTCCTGCCTCAACCTCCTAAGTAGTTGAGACTATAGGCACCCACCACCATGCCTGGCTAATTTTTGCATTTTTAGTAGAGACAGGGCTTCACCATGTTGGCCAGGATGGTCTCAATCTCCTGACCTCGTGATCTGCCCGCCAGATCCCCTCAAAGTGCTGGAATTACAGTCATGAGCCATTGCGCCCGGCCAGTATCTCATTTTTGAATCACTTAATACTTTCCAGTTTTTTATAGACTACTTCCCTGTTTAGCACATAGGTTAGTAAACATGAGTATTTTTTAAAAGTTCTTTCCTGGTACTAGATTTTGTATTTTAAGTAATTGGGATCTGCTTAGTCCATTTGTGTCACTATAAAGAATACCTGAGGGTGAGCAATTTATACAGAAAATTGGTTTATTTGGCTCATGGTTCTGCGGGCTGTACAGCTGCATCTGGTAAGGGCCTCGGGCTCTTCCACTCGTGGCAGAAGGGAAGGGGAGCCGGTGTGTGCAGAGATCACATGGCTAGAGAGGAAGCAAAAGACAGCTGGGGAGAAAGGTTCCAGGCTCTTTTCAAAAAATTGATTAATTTATTTGTAGAGATGGTGTCTCTCTATGTTACTCAGGCTGGTCTAGAACTCTTGGCCTCAAGCAATCCTCCTGCTTTGGACTCCTGAAGTACTGGAATTACAGGCATGAGTCACCATGACCAGCCTAAGTTCTTTTTAACAACCAGTTCTCATGGGAACTAATAGAACCAGACTTCACCCCACCTACCCTCAAGGAGAGCCTTCATCTATTCATGAGAGATCACCCCATGACCAAAACACCTCCCATTAGACCCCATCTCCAACATCGGGGATCAGATTTCCACATGAGATTTGGAGGGGACAACATCCAAACCACGGTAGGAGTATAGCAGTTGTGTGGCTTTGGGGCCCTGCTCTATTATAATCCTTGAAAAAGAAAAAAACACATCTTTTTCATGTTTTTATTTTTAAATGTGCTACAAATACTTTCTTCTGTTCATTCCAAAAGATAGATAATTAGATGAAGTTGCACCCAGTACAAAGGTTAGAGTTATGCAAAGAGGATCTGAACTTCTCTTAATGAAGAGTTAATAGACATGTTTTTAACTCATTTCATAGACAGCAGAAATCATAAGACCAAATATCCCAAATGGATATTAGCAAGAAATGTAAGATAACAAAGCAGCATTTTATTCTAATGTTCATATTTGAAACTAGAATTCATTTGACATAGTGCCAATAACTTTTAATAACTTAAAATCCAAACCAGCCTTTTGTCAGCCCTAATAATAAGGTTATAGAATTAAATAATGGGCCAGGTGCGGTGGCTCACACCTGTAATCCCAGCACTTTGGGAGGCCAAGGTGGGTAGATCATGAGGTCAGGAGTTCAAGACCAGCCTGGCCAGCATGGTGAAACCCCATTTCTATTAAAAATGCAAAAAATTAGCTGGGCGTGGTGGCGTGCACCTGTAATCCCAGCTACTTGGGAGGCTGAGGCAGGAGAATTGCTTGGACCTGGGAGGCAGCGGTGGCAGTGAACCGAGATCACACCACTGCACTGCAGCCTCAGGGACAGAGTGAGACTTCATCTCAAAAAAAAAAAATAAGAAGAAGAAGAATTAAACAATGGTTGGAGAAGGATACTGAAAGAAATTGGTGTATTAATCTGCTCTTGCATTGCTATAAAGAACTACCCGATATTGGGTAATTTATAAAGAAAATAGGTTTAATTGGCTCACAGTTCCACACACTGTACGGGAAGCATGGCTGGGGAGGTCTTAAGAAACTTACAATCATGTCGGAAGGCAAAGGGGAAACAGGCATATCCTACATGGCTGGAGCTGGAGGAAGAGGGTGAGGGGAAAGGTGCTACACACTTTTAAACAAGCAGATTTTGTAAGAACTCACTCACTATGGGGAGAATAGCAAGGGGAAAATCCACCCCCATGATCCAATCACCCCCAGCAGGCCCCTTCTCCAACACTGGGGATTACAATTCGAGATGAAATTTGGGTGGGGACACACATCCAAACCATATCACTTGGGTGGGAAGAAACAGATGATAATGGAAAAGTTGTGGAGAGAATGATGTTTGCAAGCGTTCTTTGCCAGTGGAGGGCGGGGTGGGGAAGGGAGGCGAAAATGGAATCTTAATTGTAATGCAAAACTTCTCTTTAAGACCAGGTGTCTTTTACATGCTTACAATATGCTACTTTCACTTTTTTGAGTGTTTTTTATTTTGTTGATGTGCTTCTAATCAGAAACAGTTTTATAAACTACACAGCTACTAAACCAATTACATTTGAGCCTGATGAAAGGTATCCCCATTATAGGTATAAATAGACCCGTTAGCATCACTGCTGATTGATGAAGAATTCCAGGTCTGCAAAATCCAGCTCTATTTTAAGTGCTCCTTGTCAGCACCCAGCTTTGGAGTTAACCTCACTCAATTGTGTTTCTTTGCAGGAGAGAGATTACACGAGGCTAAACCACAGAGCATTCAATCTGTCTCGTGAAAGTATATAAACACTTTTTAGTGCAGTCATAAAAACTATGATTTCTCCCTTTACTCTGTTAAGTGCACGCTTAGCTAGCAAAGGTATTCAGAAAGAAGAGAGGGAAGGTTCAGCTGGCCGAGGACTGACATGTAGAAAGGGAAAAATGTGTCCATGGCTTACCTTTGTGTTAATGTTTCCTGCTCCCTTAAGATTAATCAATAGGCATCTCAAGGATGATCAGTGTTCAATTACTTCTTTAAGCCCATGTTCCAACTAGGTGTTTTGTTTGTTTGTTGCTAGTAATTAAAACCATACCAATATCTTTAGTTTCTAACTTTCTTTTTTCCTACTGTTATCTATGGTAAAGGATATGTGCAGTAAAGCAAAAATGTGACTCCTAAAGAGACTGTGTAGAAGAAAAAGGAAGAACGTGAACTTAACTAAGTTAAAACCTTCGGTTCAAATCTTGCCATGGACACTTACCAATGGTGAGGTCTGGGTCAATTATATGACCTTGGCTCTATTTGACTTGATTTCCTCATATATAGAATGATATAGTAACAATAACTACCCTTTGGTAGTTATTAAGATTATATTACATGGCTAAGCACAATGGCTCATGCCAGTAATCCCAGAACTTTCGGAGGCCAAGGCAAGAGGATCACTTGAGGCCAGCAGTTTCAGACTAGCCAGGAAAACATAGCAAGACCCCTTCTCTGAAAAAATAAATAAACAATTTTTTTTTAAATTAGCCGAGTGTAGTAGTGCATGCATGTAGTCCTAGCTACTCAGGAGGCTGAGGCAAGAGGATCACTTGAGTTCAGGAGGTTGAGGCTAGAGTGAGCTATGATCACACCACTGCACTCCAACCTGGGTGACACAAAAAGACCCTGTCTCTAAAAATAAATAAACTTAATTTAATTTAAAAAGATTATTAATAAGTTAATAAGTGCCAAGTACTTAGAAAACTGCCTGGCAGAGTTACGGTGCAGAGTTAAGTGCAGAGTTACGGTGACCGCTAAGTAAGTGTTGCCTATTCCCCCATGTCACAGAAGCAACTTACCATCACTTTTCCTAGTTATTCACAAAATGCTGGCCACTTTGAGGACTATAACTGGATTCTTGACTACAATTTATTTCTCTGACTTTGCTTTCTCAATCCTCTTTCCACTCTCCTCAACTTCTGCCTGCCCTTGTAAATGCAATCCTCTTAAATCTCCTAATTCGAACTTCTCCCTTTCCTTCTATACTTTCTCCCTATGTATCACCTCCCAGAGCCTTTAATTCAGGCCTCATTCCCCTCACCACACAGCAGACACAGCCCAGTACAGATGCGATCTTTATGCCTCAGTGATATTGGTCAAAAAATTACCGACCACAGCCATTTCATCTCTATCTTTTCTCCAAGAATTCAGATTTATTTCCTTCTCTCTTCATCGCCTATCTTTTACCCAGCTTTTGATAAATAATTATTGAAAATATGTTTTGTAAAATGTTTAGTTAGCAATCTTATCTAACTTCTAAAGTTACATGTAAATTTCAGTTAACCGGGCTATGTCTATAAAGTCTATGCTTTTATCTTGAATGTTCAAATTATTTAATGGGTTTTCTAGAGAAAATTAGTATTGAAGCAATTCAATCTGGACATTAGTGTTTTCATACTTGCTAGTTAATTATCCTCCCATCTATGTTTATAAACAAAAATGTGGCTTATTGCTAATGTTATTACTTAACCTTCGTTATACTTGATGATTTGAATCTTTTCAGCATTAGTCTAAATTGAAAATATGTCAGTGCTACAAACTACATCTCACAGAAAGCTCAGAATTCATTGACCCATTTTGAAATATAGTTTTCTGGAACTAAGGTAGACTTTAATGGTACATAAATGATGTAAGACTTTTTTCACTTATTACAGTCTATGCCTCACATAACTCTCCACATAGGAAGAGAGTGGGGAGAGAGGAAATTTCAATGCTCATTCATAGAAGAAAAGAAAAGGAATAGATTCAATTAAGAATCCAATAGAAAATACAAGAAACACTTAACACAAGATTATTTGAGAAGGGATTAGTTACACAGGGACTATTCGCAAAGTTGTACGGTAGGAGAAACACAAAGGATACTACAGTCACCAGGGGGTTAGTAGCAGCTGAGCTGATCACCCCAAGGCCCAAAAGACCAGAGAAGGAAGCAAGTAACAAAACCCAGAGGGGAAAAGGTCTGCAAAGTCAGCTGCCCTAAGAAAACCAATGACCTCAGGTGAAAAGTCACAACAAATTCCAAGCAATCATACCAGGTAGGATCCAAGGGAGTAGATAATCCAACCTCACTGTCCTCCCCTTCTGTCTCCTTCTACGGCTTGCCATGGACCCAGTCTACCTGGAAGCCAAGAGGAATAAGGACCCTGTTGATGGAATCCATATAAAGCATTCTCATATATATTATCATCCAGACTGGGACACTTTTGAGGGTTGAGAAAGTTGTCAAAATTAATTACTATTATTGCAAAAAAAAAAAAAAAAAAGAAACATGCTACTCAACAATTATCTAACTACATAATTGGAGCTTTATACAATACAATGAATAACAAAACCATGATACCAAGAACTCACCGATGACTCTGTATATACTAGGACAAAAGTGCTGCACCTCTGTTTATCCTGCATATCTCACATCCACCTAACCCACATTGCTCTTCTACCTTGTCAGACTTTGTGGGTCCTACAGGCTGCAGCAGGCACCAGACCACACTGACTGGTAGACCAAGTGGCTGGTAGGGAGGCATCGTTCGACACTTCCATCACCAGCAGAAATCAGAAAGAGTTAGCTGTCCCTAACCAGTGTGTCTGAGTACACTTTGTTAAGCCAGTAGGCAACCTGCATGCTGTTCTTGAAAGGGAGGTGTTGGTTAGATTACATCTGAAAGGGGTCAGGGAAGGAGAGGCTGTTTATCACTTAATAGTCTTTCAGATTTAACCCCATACTAACGTGAGAACTTTGTTCTCTGCACATGCATCTCACACAATACTAGACAAGACTATAGAAGCTGGAAATACAAACCCACCCTGAATAATTTTAATGTAACTACTAATAACTTTATGTCATCAAAAATAAACATTTTGAGACAAATGTTAAACTGATCAAGAGATCTTTTAAACCAAGATTATCCCAGGCAAACCTGAGCATATGACTCCCTGTCTCCATCCAGGTCACCCTTCCTGCACAGAGGATGGGATAGAAAGGAAATCTGGGTGAGGGGGCTGGGCAGCAAGTGGAAATTAACAAACAAAATACAGGGACTTAGGTCATCAACGGGGTAGAAGAAATTGAGTTGGGCTCCTGTGATTTAAGGAGCGAGGTCACAGAATAGTTACCATGTTATCAAGTGCAGGCAATTGAAAGGCTCCAACATCAAGTTTGCCTCTAACTTAACCTGTCTTTCTGACACCATAGAGCAGACTCCTCTTACATTTTATAGATAGATTCAGACCTGTACCTCAGAGGTGCCAACAAGGACATCTCTTCTGCCCAAGCATTCGCCCTCAAAGAGCAGAATGTTTATAGAGATCTCAATGTTAACACAATTTACCACTTTGAAAGCACCAAATGTTTGGCTATTATTTGATTATCATCCTGATTCCAGAAACCTCTCGTGAAATTTTTGATCAATTTCTTTTTATTATTAACATGCATGTATGTATGTATGTATGTATGTATGTACGTACGTAGAGACAGGGTCTCAGCATCTTGTTCATGCTGGTCTCGAACGCCTGGGCTCAAGGGATCCTTCTGCCTCAGCCTCCCAAAGCGCTGGGATTCCAGGCATGAGCTACTGCACTAGGCCATTCATCAGGTTCTGTTAGTCTTCTGTGTCATAAACTTCTTCCTTAGTTCCCAATCACTTACAGTAGATTCTGCACACTCTCAGGCCTGAAGTGATGACCTTCATTAGAGCTGCAGAACATTAGAATACCTTTACTTTCAGCCAAAATAAAACCTACATGTTACTGATCCTGGCATCATGATGCACATTCTAGGTTAGACCACGCATAAGATATATCAAATTTGTGGGTGGTTACCACTACAATGAATATCTCCCTGTAATAAAAATGTTTCTGGGTTCCAGCCAAGAGCCCACTTTATGAAGTCATATTTGATAAGAATAAATTACAATTCAGTGAACAAGATTACGGTTCGTCATAAAGAGATTTATGTATATCATTTAAGTAGTTTTAATCTGTATTCTTTTTGTGGTTCTGATTTAATGGTTTATGTTTGAGCTTCTACCAGAAGCCTGGATCTACCAAAAGTTTTTAAGTTGGATGTTATGAAATGGTGGGTAATACAGATGAACATGCAGACATTGAATTATTAAAATGAAATTAAGCTTATATTTGAATATAATTGGTAATAATTAACCAGACCAAGATGGCTATGAGTAAATGCTTTATCTCTCAGCTTTATAAGACACTAAGTGAAAATACACAAAACAAATAGATTGACAACACACATTATTTTGTTTATAAGCTAGATATTATATGCTATTCTGTTAAACTGTAAACCAATATGTTACCTCTGTTTTTATCCAAGTCTATTGACCAATATTATATGTATATTTATAATATAATATATGTATATTATATGTATATTTATAATATACGCATATTATATATACATATATGTGTAATATATGTTATAAATATATGTATAATATGCATATATGTGTAATATGTATATATTATAAATATACATATAATATACATATATCTATATATGTATATACATATATCTATATACGTATAATATACATATATCTATATATGTATATTATATGTATAATTATATGAATACATTTCAATAATTTATGAATAGTGAATGGAATTCATTTTCATTTGGGGAAATTTCAGTAAGTGATAAATCCTGTGAAGAGTTCTGATTAAATGCGAGTAGTGGTCCCAGGGATCTCCTACAATTCATAAGTCACCCAAAGTTCTCATGAGTGCAGAATATAAACGTTCCACATTTTCTGGTACAGGGATCATCTCCACTTATGCCCTCAGGTCTCCTGCTCCAGGACTTACAGAACTGGGAGCCTGCTCCTCTGTATGGAGACCCAAGTAGAATATCATCACTGGCTTACCTAAAAGCACAAAGAATAGTAATGGCTAGTAATAGCTAGTTTGGGGTGACAAATCTCAAATTAAAGTTGAGGGAGAAGGATTATATCCTCCACACTGAGCTTTATAAAACTTAAGGAAAATAGTTGAAAAAAAAGAAAATGTTTTTCAAAATCTCACAGAAAAAATTTAAAATTATTCAAAATAAATAAAGGAGAAATAAACATGTGGAAACAAGTTAAGCGGGCTGGAGGAAGAGGAGGACTCAGAGACAGACAACCTATACTTGCTTTGCATTATTTCCAAATAAATATATACAGTAGTTGTTTTTAATCTCATATTAACAAATACAACAGTAGGAATATAGTTCACAATCATGGAACTGTGTGACAATCCCTTCCCATGCAGCAATTTCATTTAACCCTCACAAATAGCCCCAGGATGTAGCTACTATATCTACCCCTATCTCACTGAGCTCAGAGAGTTCTAGAAAACTGCCAAAAATCATCACGCAAATAAGTGGCAGTAAGAAACCTTGTACATGTTCATATTCACCTCTAATGTTTTGTTTCAGTCCTCAATGTGGATTCACAATTAGATTACTTCTTTTCACAGCATGTCTTCAATTTCTTTTCCGCAATTACTGCACTTAGCAAAAGACCGTGTAGGTAGTGAGTACTTTGCATGAGTCTTTATGATTAACTAGACCTAGGCACACGAGGATGAGGATCTCAGAGCACATTACTATAGAATGAGCATTCTAAGAAGAAGAAAGAGAATCACTAAAGCATTTTAAGGAAAACAGTGCTGTGAGTAAAAATCTTCAGCAGGGACGTTGCCTTAGTAATGCCCAGGAAATCCTGTGAGAAGGAGCATTTCGCACCAGCAAAAAGCTACGATTCAGACTTCACGGACAAAATGAATCATTATGAGGAGTGTAACATCGAAGGCAAGATAAATTGCTGGTTGATATCGTCCAACAAAAAGAAAGATAAACAGCTATTTTGAGTCAATTGCTTGCTGAATAAGTTAATTATCTTGAGTATCATCATCTTCACTGGAAATAAGCCTACATGTCTACATTACTCCTTAATTGTGAACTTTCATAGATCAGACTTAAAAAAACAAAACTACCATGAATAGTCAGTATTTCTAAGTGGCTACCACAGGCAAATCAACATACAGAACAATAAAATAATTATTTTGAAGAGTTTGCAAATTTAAGAAGATATATGTAATATAGACAGAATGAATACATTAATATGCAATACTTAAATATATTCATTAATTTTAATAGGCATTTTTTCTGTTAGCAATGTTCAATTGGAATAAACTTTAATGGTAACATAGAGAAAGACATGATTTCTTAAATTCTGAAAAGAATTTAGAGGATGAAAATATATCTGAAGGCTATGTCATGAATAAATCATCAATTGTAAATTTCTTAGAGATACAGAGTATTATCATTAAAAAATTCAATAAAGACAGAGAAGAGTTAAGTTAATGTGGCCCAGTCATGGGGCCCTTTCTGTTTATCTAGCTTGCTAAAGAAATTATTTTTAAAAAAAAACTTAGAATAATGATTAGTATTTATTTTAGACCACATTTCCAAATAAAAGTGGCCTCAACCAGAGCTTTGTCAGCCGGAAATTCAACATTTAGCTATCGGAAGACAGCATGGAGTAACATATTCTGCAGAATTTGTTGAAGAGAGAGTTACCGGCTTTAAATACAGTAAATGCCAGTGTTTTGAAAAGGAAAAGAAAAAATTTTCAAGGTCACAATCCCAACTTTCATTCTTATTTAGTGGAGGGTCATGTCATCTCTGCTCAAGATAACCAACAGACATACCTGTGAGCGGCACCAAAATATCCCTTAAGAACCAACTTTGCCTTTGTTCAAATGTTTAAACAACTATTTTAAGCTGAGACCCTAAATTTCTACACCATATAATATAAATAAAGCTGTAATTTCAGTCTACAAAACTGAAAGACAGTTGTTAAAGTCAGTGATTTCAGTGGGGGACTAAATCTCAATATGGCTGACAGCTTCTATTAAGTAAGATGTGTCCTTTTTTTTTTTTTTTAGAAAAAGAAGGATGCACAGCATGAATGACATTTCTCAGATAATTGTGCGTGCATTTATTAATATTTCACTTTGGTTATAGATATTTGTGCCTTGAAGGCAATGCTTTATACCAGCACATCATCTCTCCTTTCTGAAACTGAATTTCCATTGTCTTCTATGATCTCATTAAGAAACTAAGTTAATTTGGAATCATGAACACTAGGAAGGATGAAGCCATGCTGACCTCTGGCTTCATCGGTCTTATGAATAATGGTATAGTAGATAGGGTTATAAAGACACATGCCAGTCTAGTTTCCATCTGGACACAAAAAGCCATATAGTACTGGGCAAGTCACTTAACCTATCTGGGTCTCAACATTCTCATAGGCAAAATGAGAGAGAAAGAGCTAAATCAGTGTTTTGCGAAATATAGTACTTACAGTACTAATGGTATATCAGCTGATACTGGGGTAAACATTCTGAAATTTTATAATTATTTATCCTAGTATGTATTATGAGTAATATAACCCACAAATCAAACCCATAAATTTTGCATTTCTATTATTTAGAAAAAGTAAAAAATAGAAAATGTATCTAAATTTGATTTTATTAAATTATTAAGTCAATAATTTATAGATGATACATGTATATAGTAAAAATTCTGAAGGTGGTATTTGAAGAACTGAAGATTGGGAAACATGAATGATCTCTAAATCCCTCTCCATCAAGAAGAGACTATATTTTTAATGAAAGAATGATGACTGTCAAAGCTAGAGAATTACTTTGTAAACCAAAATAGATGATATCAGATTGCCAATCAGACACAGCTTTTCAATAAACTTCTTTGTTCAAATGAAAGCAGACTGAAATCATTGACTGGCTAACAATATTGCAGACTGGAGTGATTTCAAAAGAGTCTTTAAATGAAGAAGAGACGAAAACAAACCCATTTTCCCATGTACCTTCTTTTCTTTCATGCTGTCTTTCATGTCTTCCCAAAAAATGTGAATCCCAAAACACTTCCTGTTGCCATGTGCCCACAATGGGCTCTTGTGCCCTCATCTGAGACAGGGGCTGTTCCATCACTGAAGGATATTTTCTTGCAATTTCTAAGGACAGAATTACTTATTTTGGAATTTCTCTGCAATTTTTTTTTTTGTGGAACATATTTTTGTGGGAACAAAAGTGAATGTTTTAAAGGAAAAGGGGTAAATTATTCTGTCACTGATTTTTCTATGAATTAAGCCACTTTTTAAAAGGCAAATGAAGAAAATTTCTATAGAGATAAACAGAGCACTCCAAACACTTCTGTGCGAACAACTTGAATATTCGAAATCATGTAAAAGAAAGCTCTGACAATAAAAAGAGAAAGCACAAAATAGCTAGTGCTCTGTTTGTGTACTGCAGGACAAAAAATAAATTTGCTTCACGGAACACAGGAGAATTTACATACTATCACAGCTGCCAATTGTTTGAAGAGGTTGGCCTATAAGGTCCTTCTTAATGATAGTATTCTATGTTCCTGATTCTAAAGAACTAGGAGGAAAATATTTCATTCAAGTGAGGAAAATGTCATAAAAAATAACATATTGAAGAAAATGAATAGAAATATTTCATTTCATTTCTAAAATAGAAAAACATATTCCTAAAGTCAGAGAAAATAGGAAAAAAAAAGCATATTCCTAAAATCATCAGGAAGAAATTGGTTCAATTAGAATGTTTCCATTGATGAGATATTCAGATTATCAATTGTCATGGATTCAGATAGGATGCCTATTACTTATGATGCTATTTATGTTAGCAGCTTCCGTGTGGTTGGTGTGAGCTCCTAAAAGGTATCCATCTGAGGTTCTCCTGGAAGTGCAGAAAGCCATCTCAGCAGCAGACCCAAAGAATCAATATATGTTTAGAACATTTCCACGTGGCATGTCAAAATCAGCATTTCCTCAACCATCTTTCACATCCAAAAACACAAACAGACATGCACACAGTCTAAGCTCCCACATACAGCTTTAAAAGATCTCATTAGAAGAAACCAAATTGTTTCCTTCTCTTTTACTAAAAAAGCTTTTTTAAATGGCTTTTTACAAATTCGATCGTATTAATACAACACCTTACCTGGCCAGCTTCAATGGAAATCTTTACATGTGGAGAACTATTAAACGGTCTCAGTATAGGGGGCCGGGGTGGTTGGGAGCCATAGAAAAGGTGCTATCTTATTATTTAAATATCTTAGACAAGAAAAGCAAAAGACTATGGATGATTCTTCTCCCCTTTCATTTGGAAGTTATTTGTAGACTTTCCTTTGTTCCATTGAGAAATAAGAGAAAAAAAAATATGAAGTTACAGCGAACCCATATGGCCAGCAGGAAAATCCTGTTTAATTGCTTTATTGCAAGAAACATTAAATCACTTCCTGAGGATGCAGTTCAAATGAAACATATGGCAACTATTAGCAAAAGCCCCTAATGAATTAAAAAATATGCCTTTTATGGGAGCTTTCTCATAAGCATCAATCATACATGTTATTTAAATTGTATATACAAATAGGCATTTGGTGTTTTAGTTCCACCAATGTTGATGAACACCTACTCTGTACCCTATTATATAGTCAGCTTGTGTGAAATTTTATTTCTGAGCCCAGAACTAGATATGACACGATGGGACCTCAGAACATGGACCCAAATCTATCCAGGTCTCTTCTCAGAAACCAAGGACGAGAAGAATCCCCCAATCAATGCCTCCTGCCCAAGGGTTTCATGTCCAAGAAAACCATTCCATTTCTACTTGGATAGTACTAATGATCTATATTCTTCACACTCTTTTTAATGCCAAACTAGTGATGTGGCTAATCATTCGCATTCAGCATCCATTCTTTGCCTGTTTTGTAACTTCTTTAATTAGATTATGAATTCCACAAAGAAGAAAACTTTCCTAAGAGTTTTTGTATCTAGGATAATGTGAGGCATGTAATTAAGAATTAACAATCAGCTTTAACTAACTGTAGAGCAAGGGTCAACATTTTTTAATTGTTCCTAATGCTGTTCATCTATGGAAAATTTCAGAAATTTAACAATTTAATACATTTATTCATAAACAACTTTCTAGAGAGACAATTCTCCCTCAAATTCAAAGATAAACCATTGGAGGAATATCCACCTGTTATCACTATCTGGTTTTACTCTTAAAAAGAAGTTATAAAATTCTAGGAATACTACACTTTGACTATCCTTTCTCTACATTGTAATATGGTCTTTGAAGTTATGTAATGGAAGTGAGCTTTGGTAGCTTAAAAATCATGCAGTGTGGTGAGATTCTAAAGTAATTGACACTGGCTACATGAAATATGGACATTGGCCATAAGGAGGCTAAAACATATTTTTGCTTGATACCCCAACTCACTGATTATCATTTTTATTAAACATTTACTTACACATGCTTGGTTATATACTTCTGAAATCAAATAAAATATAGAAAAGACTTGTTTTTGTCACTGGTCAACTTGTGATTTGGGGCAAAGCATTCAACTTGACTTAAATGTGTCTGCCATGAGAAGAGAAGGCTTCTTTAGACAATGTCTAAATGTCCCATACAAAATATTCTTGTACAGGTATTTTGTGTTCTAAGTAAATGTCTTATTATAAGACCAATCCAAACTTTTTTCCTCCTTCATTTCAAAATAAGTCTGTTTAGTGTGGCTCAGAGGCCAGCATGCCCGTGTTGTGCCTTGCTTCCATTACTGACAGTATGACCTCAAAAGAGTTACTATACATTCCAGGACTTTACAGGGTATTCTAAAGATGCGGTGAATTTCTGCAGGTAAAAGCTTAAACCTGGACCATACACATACTAAGCACCCAGTAAGCACTCGCTATTTTTATCCTGAGGAACTTTCTCCAGGAACATTCTTGAATTACCTGTCACCAACTTTTCCAGTCTGGTTGATAAAAGAAGGGTTTCTGTTTTATTTTTCTGTTTGTTTGCTTTTCACAAAAGAGAGAAGGTATTTTAAAACCCCTGATCAGGGGTAAATTTAGGGGCTAGACTTAACATTTAATACATAGTTTGGATTTAATTCTAATTTTAAATACGTTGTAAGAGACACATAGAAAGTAAACAAACATTACCAAAACTGTAGGATCACTTGTAAAAGGAGGAAATTGCTTTCCTCTAGTATTGAATCAGAGAAGTTCTTGAAGAAGAAGAAAAGTCAAATGACTTTTTAATAAATGAAAGAATGCCCAGGAAATGCTGGCAGCCTATGCCATTCATTGGAAGCCCTGATCTCTGGGCCTGATCCCCCAAGCTGCCATTTAATCCATACATCTGCATCTTTGGGAGCATGTGGAGTCACCCAGAGAACAGTGCGGAACAACTAAACGTAGATTGAGATTGAGTCAAAATATGCTTTCAGTATAAAATAATATTGCCAAAGCAACCCCCGTATCTCTCCTTTTTTTTTTTTTTTTTGACAGTCTCACATGGAGTGCAATGGTGTGCGGTCTCGGCTCACTGCAACCTCTGCAGTGAGTTCAAGAGATTCTCCTGCCTCAGCTTACTGAGTAGCTGGGATTACAGGCACCTGCCACTATGCCTGGCTAATTTTTGTATTTTTAGTAGAGGCGGGGTTTCACCATGTTAATCAGGCTGGTTTTGAACTCCTGACCTCAGGTGATCCACCTGCCTTGGCCTCCCAAATTGCTGGGATTACAGGCGTGAGCCACCACGCCCAGCCTCTACTTTTTATCCATAAGGAAATCTTTACCTTAGTTGAATAATTGCATCAATCACCAAATCCCCTAAATCCCAAAGGTGAAGATCTCAGCAGTAATCAATATTTCACAAGGATATAGACGTCTTGATATTTGCTATTTCTAGAAATGAAGATTGATGCTATTTTCTTGGGCTGATCCACAACAGAGGTGTACTTGGGTCTCTCTCTCTCTCTCTCTCTCTCTCTCTCTCACACACACACATACACACATACACACACAAATACCCATTTGAGTGTGCTTTTCTTACGTCAACTCTGAGGATGTTGTCCCTGAAGAAATGAAGAAATATCACCTTTGGATCTATCCTGTGGTCAGTGGTTATGGGGTAGAAGGCATCAAATCCCAGTGGGTCAGTTAATACATCCTCAACTATATTTTATACATGAGTAACTGAGATGAATGAGAACCAGAAAGTCAACGTGCTTCATTTGTTTAAGGGTATCCACAAACAGTAGAACTAGACAGTTAAGCTTTAAGTTCTTGGAAAGATCTCATTCTGAGCCCTATGTTTTTAAATAATGATAGTGATAAATGCTGGGGATTGAGCTTCTAAATCTTTCACATCAGTCAACTAACCCACTGGACCAAGGCCCATTTTAATAGATAGTAAGAGTGGCTTTTCCCTGAAGATCTGCTATGCTTTATAGAGGCTGCTTCCTTTAGTTCTTTCAGCAATCCTGTGAAGTAGATGTGATGATCTAGATGTGATTAATAAAGAAGAAACCTGAGCCTTGAGAGGTAAGATAGCTCACTTTAGTGCACAGAGAAAATAAGCAACAGGGAAGAGATTTGAAATGCCCAGAAACTAACCAATTTGCTTCTGTCTCCTAAAAATAGGACCAGAAAATTTAACTACGAAAGTTCTACCCCAATTCAAAGTGTTTTTAGATTCATTTATTGCCAATGTTGTTGTTTGTTTGTTTGTTTGTTTGAGATGGGGTCTGACTCTGTTGCCCAGGCTGGAGCCTGTAGCACGATCATAGCTCACTGCAGCTTTTATCTCCCTAGGCTCAGGTGATTCTCCTACCTCAGCCTTCCAAGTACCTGGGGCTATAGGTGCATGCCACCATACCCAGCCAATTTGTGTATTTTTTGTAGAGATGGGGTTTCACCATGTTGTCCTGGCTAGTCTGAAACTCCTGGGCTCAATGATCTGCCTGCCTCTGCCTCCCAAAGTTCTGGATTACAGGTGTGAGCCACGACGCCCAGCCCTTTGCCAGTGTTAAAGATAATATGGATATATATTCATTTGAGTCTGTCTTCAGACAAGAGAATAATTAGAAGATGATTTACAGTTATCAAAGACAGATTTAGTGATTTTACTGATAGTTCCAAAATGCTAATTTTTCTATTGGCAGGCTCTATTTCATTTTTGCTTCATTAATTATACTTCATTTTATTTCTAATTATGCTTTTTGATGTTTCTTCCTAATAATACCATAATTTTTGTGTCTTTTTTTTTTCAGGCTATTCCAGGTATTTCAGAGAAGGAAAAGGCTGGTAAGTTGACATTTTGGTTGTGTTTTCTCACCAATCTATTTTAGAATAAATTTCACCTTAAAATAGGCATTTTATTAAATATATAAAATGTATACATCTCATGAATATCTGGGAAAATGTTGTTTAAAATCTGTAAAAGAAATTTGTTTTGCTCAATATATAAGAAAAATATATGTGGTTTTCTGACATAACGACATTGTGTTACAATAAGATATGTGTTTCTTGGGGTCTTCTTTGTAACTGCAACCACAATTGTTTTCTTAAGTAAAAGAATTAGATGTTGATCAACGTTCTGGGGAATGAATTTGGAAATTAGTTGTTAATAATTGCCAAGATTTATTTTTAATCTTCATTACTTAGTAGCCACAGAAAAAGATGTAATTGATGCTTAAAGCTGATGCTATACTATCAAAATTACAGTGATGAAGCAATGTGACTAATTGTATTGAAGAAAAAATTCTAGTGTTTTTCTAATTATAATTATTTAACAGTATTATGGGAAATGGACAAGGACTGATGAGAAATGAAAATATGAAAAATTAGACTTGGATTGGTAGATCCATGTGCTTTTAAAAAATCATACTGTCTTACGTGTTCTGTGTAATAAGAACAAAAACAGATTAAAGGTATATTATCTAACTTGAAGTACATCACTTAGTTTGTAGACATTTGTGATTTTTAAGAAGTATATTAAAAGTTTATAGTCTCATGTTAGAGAAAATATTAAAATTTCAAGTGCCTTTACACTAAAGCATTAGAGTTTGTCTGGCGGGGGTGTTTGCCGTCTATGTCAGTGATCTTATTTTTGCTGCTAGATAGTTTTTACACAGAATTTTCCTAGCTTGTGTCCTTCTGTGAGCTAAACTTTTGTCTCATGTTTAGGCTGTATCTCATTTCTTCACTTCAATAATGTTGAAAAGTATCTCTTCAGAATAGAGGGAAAATATTGAACTGGCATCACATGTCAGCTCAAGAGAAAAATCACACAACATAACAATGTACTAATACCATAAGGATTAATATCAGGTTGGTGCAAAAGCAGTTGTGGTTTTGGCCATTGAAAATAATTGCGGTTTTGGCCATTACTTTGAATGGCCAAACCGCAATTATTTTTTCACCAATATATTTACCACATATTGAATGGATTTAAAGTGTTAAATCTCCAATATCTTAAATAGCTGTCCCCATGATTCACTGCAATTTAAACAAAGTATATAACAGAACAAAGTTGTCATCCTATTCCACAATGTCAGCAAGTTTTCTCACACCCCAAGAAGAAAATGAGGATGTGAGTTGTTGGCTGGTCAGCGGGGGAAAGAAGGAATGGAAATGCCATGGCTAGAGGAGAGAGGAAGGCAGAGCGTTCTCTTTCTCCTCTTCCAGTTAAATGGCTTCAGTTTGACAGGGAGAAGCTCTTCATTCTGTCAAGCTTCTCGAATATTTTGAAAATATTTTTATTTTTATTTTTATTAGCATTATTATTATTATTTTTTTTTGAGATAGAGTCTCACTCTGTTGCCCCAGGCTGGAGCACAGTGGTGTGATCTTGGCTGACTGCAACCTCCACTTCCCAGTTTCAAGTCATTCTCCTGTCTCAGCCTCCTGAGTAGTCGGGATTACATGCCTGCGCCATCACACCCGGCTAACTTTCGTATTTTTAGTAGAGACGGGGTTTCGCCATGTTGGCCAGGCTGGTCTTCAGATTCCTGAGCTCTCTGGTGATCTGCCCGCCTCGGCCTCCCAAAGTGCTGAGATTAGAGACATGAGCCACCGCATCAGGCCTGAAAATATTTTTAAAACAAAGAACTAGAGAACATAAATATAATGTAACCACTACTTTTTGTCATAATCCTGGAAATTTTCCGCCTTAAGAACAACTTTTTTTTAATGAAATTAATAGTCCCTCCTTACATAATCTTTTTGAGTCATTTCTATATGGCTGAGGCACACATAAAAGAATCAAGAGATTAAATTTTCAGAGGTTCTATAAAATAACATATATGACCTCTACAGGCCCCAGGCACCTGGATGCCCCATCTCAGACACTTAGCAACTCAGGATGGACTGATTTGAGCAAAACCTGACTTCTGCTCTTTATGAAAATATTAGAATGACTGGAATTTACTCCAGAATGAATTTTTATTTAGATTTCTGGAGGATATGCTGATATATTTAGGAGAAAATGTAATTTTGTTTGATCATTTAAGTATAAGAAAGAAAGGATCTTTTTTCAAGGCACTCAATTTACCTGTCAAGACAAATGCTCATGTTTGAATATTTTATGAATCATAGTAACAAATATGACAACTCAAAAGAGAATGTGATTTATTTCAAAAGTTTTAAGTACCGTAACAGTCTAAGCAATATAATTCTATTTCTAAACTTTATTATTTGAAACATTAAAAATATTTTGAGTGTACTATATACAAATATAAATCTCGCTTCTTTCATGTCTTTATGAATCTCTGTTTGTAAGCTTCCACTAGACAGAGGAATGGCCATGAAGGCAGGAGACCCACTCAATCTTCTCGGGGTTAATTGAACTCTTAAATAGGATTAAGCTTCATACCCACCCCTAAGGCCTGTCTTTTTTTTTTTTTTTTTTTGTATCTTTCTAAATGAATGTAGCCTATTGTTCTTTATTAAGAAAGTCTATTTTTAATCTGTGTGACCTCTCATCCAAGCTAACTGGAACCAACTCTACTAGGCTTTGTGAAGCTCTAAATTAAATCATTTGGGCACATTCCATTAATCATCCTTGAATTGCAGTTGTGTGATTGCTCTGTGTGTGCTGTAAGTAACTGTCTTCTATTCTGATCCATGTTTCTATGATAATACAGCTCAGTGGGATCATTTCTGCTGTTTGTCTCCTGCCCTGTGATGACAAAAATCTTCAAAGGGAGGCAAGTTTGAAACAGCCTTTTATGGATTCAGTCATTTCACAAATACTTACTGAACAGCAACATGTTCTAGGCATTCTATTAGGTTCTATTGAGAAAGCAGTTATGAATAAGGATGGTCTCTGCCCCATAGGAACTCAAACTCTAGTTGGAGGATATCCCATCAGGCTGGCATCCCTCCTTCTCCTCTTCTCAATTGAGAATTTCTTAATCCTGCTTATTCAAAAAGCTTCCCAAGCAAGGAATCAAATCAAAATATTGTCTTCAGGAAACTCTGGGTGAGAATGTGCCTTCTCAGGATCTGAGACAGAATCCAACCAACTTCTTTTTTAAATAATCAGAACTAATCACACAAGTATCGATATGTATAATTATATCCAATAAATATCATTTTCATCTAACTTCGATCGTGTCGCTAGAGTTTGTATGCTTCAACCTTTTTTGGCACCAGGAACCAGTTTCGCAGAAAACAATTTTTCCGTGGAGTGCAGTGGGGGATGGTTTCAGGATGAAATTGTTCCACCTCAGACCTCAGATCATCATAAGGAGCGCACAGCCTAGATCCCTCACATGTGCAGTTCACAACAGGGTTCATGCTTCTATGAGAATCTAATGCTGCTGCTGATCTCACAGAAGGCAGAGCTCAGACCGTAATGTTTGCTTGCCCACCGTCCATCTCCTGCTGTGTAGCCCGGTTCCTAACAGATCACAGACCGGTACTGGTCCAGGGCCTGGAGGTTGGGGACCCCTGCTCTAAAGAGTGTACCAGTCCTGTTGGAATATCCTCCAGCACATCTGCTTCCTATCTGTATGGCCTTGAGCAAGTCACTTAACTTCCTCATCTCCCTCATTTCCAGAACACAAATCAAGAATCTGCCATGCTGTTGATGTAAGGCAACAATGCTTGGTACAAACTAAGTCCCGAAAAATGGTCGCTGTTTTTTATGATAATTAGTTGGTGCCTACAGGACGAATAGACACTGGCTGCGTCACTGATGTCCTTGTGTGTTCCACAAGTCCTAAAATGCTTCCTCGTGGTACTAACAGCTGAGCAGCTCTCCACGTGGAAGAAGAAAGAGATCACTTTCTCCATGAGTCTTCTGAATGAGTTAATTCAAAGGTTGTCACAGTATAGACAGAGTTGATCACATTTTAACCTCCCTTTAGAGATTTTTTTGGTCTATTAGACTGAAATTCTCTCTCAGAAACAGATAATATTTGATTTTCAAAAAAAGATTAGTTTCAGAGAAATGTTCATGCTGTGTCCCATTTTCCTGTGACTCCATTATCCTCCTGTATCCACAGTCCCTGAGGTCATCAGATCCTATCTACCCAGCAAGCCAGCTAGGCGCCTGGGTTCTCCCAGGCTCCTCCACCTTCTGCACATGGTGTGTCAGCACTGCCCTCTCGTCACCCTTGTCCATCCCTCTGGCCACTGCTTTCATGCAGGGCTTCACTTTCCGCTGGACTTTCACAAAAGCATCCAGAACTGGTTTCCCTGACTGAACCTCTCATTACACCAGTCTATTATCTGCACTGTCACCAGAGTTATCTTTGAAAATATATAACCTGATCGTGTCAGTTCCTGTGCCAACAACATTTTATCTGTCTCTTTATTAGCCGTAGAGTAAAATTAAACTGTCATGGCTGGTCATTTGTCCATTCAGGAGTGACCTGTCCATACATAGCCATTTGTTATTCAGCTGCAGTATCATTCATTGGACCGGACACATGTCTGTGTTGCCCTTCAGATCCACCCTCTGCCCTACTTCTCCCTGCCTCTGTGCCCTGGGAGGCCAACCAATGTGAACTAAATCAAAGGACTTCCCTGCTTTCTGTCTTCCCCATTCAGCCATGAGGAGGACGAGAAGCTGTAGCAGGAGACTGGGGGAGGGGGATGGTGGGACAATGAGGTTGGAAAGTTTGTTTTTAAATTTAATTTAGTTTTATTTTATTACGTTCTGCGGTACATGTGCAGGATGTGCAAATTTGTTACATAGGTAAACGTGTGTCATGGTGGTTTGCTGCATCTGTCAACCCATCACCTAGGTATTAAGCCCAGCATGCATTAACTCTTTTCCCTAGTGCTCTTCCCCCACCACACTCCCCAAAAAGGCCCCAGTGAGTGTTGTTCCCTCCCTGTGTCCATGTGTTCTCATCGTTCAGCTCCCACTTATAAGTAAGAACATGCAGTGTTTAGTTTTCTGATCCTGCTTTAGTTTGCTAAAGATAATGGCTTTCAGCTTCATCCACGTCCCTGCAAAGAACATGATCTCCTTCCTTTTTTTGGCTGCATAGTATTCCATCGTGTATATGTACTGCATTTTCTTTATCCAGTCTGTCATTGATGGGCATTTGGGTTGATTCCGTGTCTTTGCTATTGTGACTAGTGCTGCAATGAACATATGTGGGATGTATCTTTATAATAGAATGATTTATACTCCTTTGGATACATACCCAGTAAGGGGATTGCTGAGTCAAATGGTATTTCTCGTTCAAAATCTCTGAGGAATGGCCACAGTGTCTTCTCCAGCTTCTGGGAGTCGCTGTTGGCTTCTCTTACTTAGGCTGCCATTTGCACTAAGCTTCCAAATTCTGACAGCCATTCTCTCCTCTGGCCCTGTGGTTTCCCCTTATAAATGGTCCTGTTATTAAACTCCCTTCAATGTACTTAATGTGCATTTGTTTCCCACAAGGAGCCTCACTGATATACCTCCAATATTTTCCATTTTTTCTCTTTCTTCATTTTCTGTGTTGGTTGCTCAAACTGTAACTATCATAGCACCCCTTCTACCTCTCTACTTTCGTGTTCTGCCTAGATCTGTGGCATGTAACTGGCACCTGATGATAGGTGGAGAAAGAGAGAGATAGAGTGAAAGACGGCTTATCCAGGGGAAAAAAAAAAAAAAGATGAGGAGCCCTTTTTTTTTTTTTTTTTTTTTTTTTTTTTTTGAGACGGAGTTTTGCTCCTGTTGCACAGGCTGGAGTGCAATGACACAGTCTCAACTCACTACAACCTCCACCTACTGGATTCAAGTGACTCTCCTGCCTCAGCCTCCCAAGTAACTGGGATTACAGGCGTCCACCACCACACATGGCTAATTTTGTATTTTATTGTATTTTTTTGTATTTTTAGTAGAGACAGGGTTTCACTATGTTGGCCTGGCTGGTGTCGAACATCTGGCCTCGAGTGATCCACCCGCCTTGCCCTCCCAAAGTGCTGGGATTACAAGTGTGAGCCACCACGCCCATCCACATCTTTTTTTTCTTTTTTCTTTTTCAAAGTAAATGAAAATAGTTTCATTAGAGACTTAGAATGTGCTCTGTCTTGGAAAAGTAACACTGCATTTTAGTCACTAAAATGTCACTTTGAGCGTATTTGCGAACTATTAATATGGAGTAACATGAAATCTGTCATTGTAAAATTAAATCAAAGAACACTTCACAAATTTTGTCAGGCTATATGGCAGGCCATGCAAAACAAAGCATTATCATTAGCCAAAAATGGCTTTAGAAAAAATAGTTTCAACTTGTTTTTCATTCAGGGGGTACAAGTGCAGATTTGTTGCATGGGTATATTGTTTGATGCAGAGGTTTGGGGTCCAGCTTTCCCTGTCACTCAAGTAGTGAGCATAGTACCTAATAAGTTGTTTTTATCCCCCGTCTTGAAAATCCTACTTGCTTCATTAGATCCAACAATAATATCACTTCCTTAAAGACTTATTTCCCAGGCAGAGCTAATCTTAGAGCTTATTCTGTGCTCCTAAAAAGCTACGTCTTTTCTGTTACAGTTTTATTATCTTGCTTAGCTGTGTGTCTTCTTTAGATCACGAACTTTTCTAGGTTAAGAATATTGTCTGTGTGTGTCCTGCAATTAAAATAGCTATTAAAATATAGACATTCTGTAAAATATGTGTTAATCAAGAAATTGTAATTATAAAAATGCTCTGGCTACAATCTTACTGACTTAGAATTAATACGATTCTAACGTTTTTTATTTAACCTTCTCCATTACTCCTACTACTCAACACAATGGCCAAATATGTCAGCCAGGTCATGAATTAATGGTACTGTTTGGGGATCTGTGCCACATGAATGTGTAAAGGGGTCCATTGAAAAAGATGACTTAGAGCCCGACTTTGGTTGCTTTCCTTGGTCATTTTTCTCAGAATGTTTATTCTCCTGCCTGGAGGTTGTTTGGTTGGCCATAAAATGTTCAAAATCAAGATAATGAATAACTATAGCCTGAAATTCTTGTGAAAGATAGCTTTCAGAAGCATATACCAGAGTCACGGTCTCTCCAAACTTTGTGTTGTGGTCATAAGACAGAAAATAGAAATCAAACACTTCTTTGTGACAAATGTGTAAGGGAAAAATCAGAATTTTCATAATTTTATTCCAAGCTCCTTATAAACATACTAAATAACAAAGCCTAGACTTGATGCATTTTGGTATTAATTTTCTTGGCTGCTTTTCATCCCCGAGAAAGGATATGCAAATGAACAACAACAACAACAACAAAAAGAACTAAAATGGAAAGACACTTCCCTTTTTTCAGTCTGATCATCATTGCTTGGATCCAGAGAACGATTAATGTGACATATCCACTCTGCGCCATGTTCCCAGATCTACAAATCCAAAGAGATTCGCTGAAAAAATTAAAACAGGACTGCTCTATTTCAGACTTCTCTTTGGAAAGACTCTGCTCTATTTTGTGTCTTCATTTTAGTATGGATCCGATTGGTTTTATTGCTGTCTCTCCCACTAGGCTGTGAACACCTTAAGAACATAATTTTGTTTCCTTCAGTTCAGTACTCCCAATGCCTGGTATTATTATAAAAATCAGCAAATGTTTTGCTCTATTTGCACGATACTCCCAAAGCCAAATTTTGAGTCTTACCTTTCTATTCTAAAGGAAGCTCTTCTTGTAACAGCAAAGCCCCCCAGCTGTTTTATAGGGTTTAGCAAGATGTGAAAATTGTCTTTATCTGGTCAGCCTGGGCCTTGACCAACACTCCAAATTCTGTATTCTCTTTCACTCTCAGAAAGTGAATTTCATTATTTTTACACTAATGGCTTATAAATACTTGCTCGTATTTTTTTTTTTTTAATGTATGAAGGGCTCTGCTTGCCTGCTTCTTTATGAGGAAAGAATGTAGGGTATGCTCACACATAACTTCTCAGTGTTTCTAAAACTTAATGTAAACTAATCCATGAAAAGTTAGCTGTGGTTGACTGGGCTGTGGAAAGAAAACACATTAGCTTTCAGGTATCAAGGAATTTGTGAAAAATATAAGTAATCTATTCTTCAGTGCCAAAGATCTTGAACTCATAGGATTTTTAAAATACAGATACTTTTCCAAATATTTCTTCATTTTCTGTTGGTATTTTTGCTGTTGCTAATTGGGTGAGACAAATCTACTGTATTACCAGAACCAATAGAACATATTTTCTTTTCCTCTCAATTATATTTTAAGCAACACAGGTAGATGATAATTTCTCTTTTAATATGTTCTGATTCAAATGTTTCCTCCCACATTTGAAGTGGTCTTCCCAGGTCTCTGCAGCTGAAAGTGGCACTTCGTTGGTATATTTATTATGGCATTTCATGTTTTCTATGATGTATTTCTGTTCATGAATTTTATGCTACATCAGGCTAAGAGCTCCTTGAAGGCAGAAACCTCCCATTTCATTTTTTGTTACCCCACGTGCAATGTGATATCTTGCACAGAGGAGGTGCTCAAGAAATAGTTTTGAATCAATCTGTTTATTTGGCAGATGAAACAACTCATACAAGCATTCAGCTAATCTCAGGTCTATCCACGTCCAGGACTTTTCACAATATTTGACGAACTTTTAATTTCTCCTTCCAAAATGTCTGATGCACATTTTACTCCTCCCATTATTTCTTGGAAAGAATGGCTATCAGCGCATGAAGAGGTGGCTATGAACTGCCAGTATGGGCCAGTAAGAGAGCTTTGCATTTCAGTGCTTTAATTGCCATTGACCTTTATCAGTAGAAAAAATAATTTGTCATTTTCAATCTTCTCTGAAGAAAGATAATTTATGAAAGGGCCCTTTTGTATCTGTTTTACCAAGAAAGCAACTAAGGATCTTCCATTTAGTTCAAAATCTGGCTGGGCATGGTGGTTCACGACTGAGAAGTCCTATAAAGCAACAGTCTCAAACCTAGACAAACACACCCGTAAGTGTATTCCAAGATTTTCCAGGGGCTACACAGACATGGATATTTTATCTGAAATTCTCAAGTTTCAAAGTCACCCTTTCTGAAATTTAATCTGCCCTGAGACTCTCTGAAGCTTGCTACTCCTGGTTTTTCCAACTTTTCTATTACCACCCATTTCCCTTATTTTAAAAACGTAGGCCGGGCGCAGTGGCTCAGGCCTGTAATCCCAGCACTTTGGGAGGCCAAGGTGAGCGAATCACTTGAGGTCAAGACTTCGAGACCAGCCTGGCCAACATGGTGAAACTCCATCTCTACTAAATATACAAAAATTAGCTGGGCGTGATGGTGCACACCTATGATTCCAGCTACTCAGGAGGCTGAGGCACGAGAATTGCTTGAACCTGGGAGGTGGCAGAGGGTGCAGTGAGCCAAGATTGCCCTACTGCACTCCAGCCTGGGCAACAGAATGAGACTCCATCTCCCCCCCACCCCCCCCCCAAAAAAAACACTTACCTGTTCATCTCTTAGAAGTCTTCAAATTTTTACCTCTATTGAGTTTCCAGTGCACAGTTTGCAGTTTAATTTTATTAATAATGTGAATATATACACAAATATGTACCCACAAGAAAACTGATTGATCCTAGTTTCTTTGAAGAGGTGTGTTTACTTTGGAAAGTTACATGTAATAAGGTATTACTCTGACCTCACTAAGTATAAAATGACTTACAATTCTGCTGGCACGACTATACTTCTCGTATTGACCCTCCATTGGCTTGAAGCACTTTGATTTGTTTTCTGTAGGCAAGTTCAATATCTTTCAATGGATTCCATAGACATTTCTATTATAGAATTAAGACATAACTTTTTAGATGTGTTTTATCAAAGTAGGAACCCTTAAAGAGTTACTAACAACCATAACAAATTCACCAGTGCCCAATAAAAGGTTGGTGCCAATCTTCTTGTCTGCAGGCTGTGCAGAAATCTAATTTAATTCAGGAGAAGTGTGGATCATGAATTTAAGAAACTATTTTGTCCTGACTACTGTAATGAGGTAAAGTTCTCACAGAGTTCTTAAAGTTCTACTTAACTAAAATACTCACTAAAGAGTGCTGATGCACACACAAGTAGGGTATTATATTTGTTTTTAAAATTTCCCAAACACATTTCTGTGACTCACACCTGCTAATGTTATAAACTTCTTGTTAATATAAATGTTAAATCAGTTCTCTTCTATGGATTTAAAGAAATAGACAAATGGGGACAATAACAGTACAGTTCATCACTTTTTAAAATTTCCCCTTTCTCTTTAAATCTGTGATCCTCTTGAACATATTTATCTAAATACTTTCCCCACTGAGCTGTGATTTCCTAAAAGACATCTTCCCTGCACCTCGGGAATACCAGCCTCTTAACAGATGTTTTGGTTGAAGTTTGTGGAATGAATGACTGAACTGATAATAATAACAAGAATTTACTCTGTGCCTGCACTTTTCCAAGCACTTTATAGACGTGAACTCAGTTAATCCCCTAGCGACCCTATGAGGTAGGTGCTATTGTTATCTACATGATACAGGTGAAGAACCTGAGACTCAGAGAGGCTTCCTAATATATCGAAAGTCACACTGTGGCCAAATCAGGATTCAAAGCCAGCAATGCAGACAACAGTGCATGCTCTTAGCCGCTATGCTATATGTCGTGGTTAAATGCCAAGACTTCTCAGGCTGTTGAATAAATTTTTTCCATAATCCGGCCTTACCCTTCCTTTCCACCCTTATTTTCCATCCTCTTCTAGCACGCACCGTCCGCTGTAACCATGGTAACAACCTCACTTTTCTCCTGAAGTTGCTTCTGCATAACTTGACCTTTGCTCCTCCTGTTTCCCTTCCAGAAATTATCTACCCCATCCCCCAATGACTCATTTGTGTCCTGGCTTCCCAGAGAAGGTGAAGTCTTCTATGATAACTCCTGCTCACATTAATTTCATACTTTCTGAAATGAGATAACTATGGCACATGGAGTCTGATCTGGTCATTTTTGTACTTGATCATTGATGGACTGTCCTTGTCCTCTGAGTGTTCTATTTATCTCAGCAATGCTTTCCAACAGCTTGTAACCATCTTTTAAAACATCATGTAGCACAGTACGGTGCACCTAAAAGATGCTTATTTCATTCATAATTAGGCTTTATTTTTAGAGCAATTTTAAGTTCACAGCAAAAGTAACCAGAAAGTAAAGTTCAAACTGTATGATATTCTGGTAAAGGCAAACCAAGGAAACAGTCAAAAGATCATTGGCGGTCAGTGGTTTGCGGAGACAGAGAAATGAATGGGCAGAGCACAGGGGGTGTTCCGCATAGTGAAACTATTAGGTATGACACTAAAATATTAATAGTACAGCATTTGTTTTACTCCACAAATCCTTGCTAGAACTAGGCATATCCTGAATGTTCAATACAATTAGAATTTTTCACAATATTGCCCTTTTTGGCTACAGAACTATATTATTTCATAATTCCGTTGGAGCTCAAAGAACATCATTCGCCCCGTCTCTTTGAGCCTCAGTCATAGAAATCAGTGCCATCGTAGCTTACAGTTTTAAGATTCATGGATTTTCTTTCTCCCCTTGACTACATAAATTATCTCCTTTTAAAAATCACTTAATTTATCCTGAACAGGCCATTTGGCTATTTGTTTATTTTTAATTAATTTATTGTTTTAGAGACAGGTTCATGCTCTGTTGCTCAAGCTGGAATGCGGTGGTGCAATCGCGCCTCACTGCAGCCTGGAACTCCTGGGCATAAGCAATCTTCCTGCCTCAGCCTCCCTGGTCAGTGGGACTACAGGCATGCACCACCATGACCGACTAATTTTAAAAAAAAATGTTTTTTAATGTAGAGACAGGATCTCACCATGTTGCCCAGGCTGCTCTCAAACTCCTGGCTCCAAGAGAGATCCTCCCACCTCAGCCTCTCAAAGTGCTGGGATTACAGGTGTAAGACACCATGACTGGCCTGCAATTTGGTTTTTAATTTGCAATAGAATTTGTTTGGGTCACGTGCTGCTGCCCTTAACAATTTTATATTTTCAACAGACTATATCCACATCCCCTCATGTTTAAATAAACATTTGTTTATTTAAAAAGGAATATAAAAACAAAAAAAATGAGTAACACAATTGATGCATTTTTTTAAATAAAGACTCTTAAATTAAGAGAAGAAAATGTCAGAATTCTGTTAGACTTAACCTGAATTCTATCATTTAGCATTTTTCTATTTAAAAAAATATACTTGTATGTAGGACGTGGGGAGCACGTGCATTTTTTTTTTTAATTATTATTTCTAAGGCCTCTGATGGCTGCATCCCTGCTGCAATGATGAACACAATAGCGTCCATCTATGCAAAACAAAGATCAGCCAGGTTACCCAAAGGGGAACATTAACGCCTTCTTATTTTATGACTTTAGCAAAGTGAAGAGCTGGCTTATTATATCCAGAAAACTTTATTTTGTAATATTTTTGAACACCAAAACTTAGGGCCTTAAAAAAGAATGACCTGGGTCTAACTTGTGACCTCGACTCTGAGTTGGTACTCATCGTTCCACAGCCAATCAGGAGCCATTCTCCCAGATGGTCCACGACAATAGAACATAAACAGAGCAGTGACCACTCGTCCCCACGTGTAGGAAGCGGCCTGGCCTTTCTATGATGTGGACAAGAGATCCGTGGGGTGGAGACACATTCAAAATGTCTTTCCAAAAGGAGATACTCCAACACGCATACAAATACCTTCAGGCATTCCAACAGCATTCCCATTTATAATGAAAGCCAGCTTAAAAAACAAAAAAACAAACAAAAAAAAAAACTGCAGGTCACAAATACCAAGACATTTTCCTGAAGAAAACAAAATGTAAAATTTCAGCAAAGTTGGTTTAATTAGATTACAGACAGAAGATAGAAAAAAAAAAAAAACCATTGCATTATTGGTTTGTCTGTTTCCTGGTAGAACCTGAGTGAGGCAAAATAACAGCACTAATGTGTAGAAAGAATTCCACATCTGGAAAACCTTTGCTTCGTCTATGGTAGCTTTTCAGCCTCTTGCTCTGTGTCTATTATTTCCCATGACTTCAGCTTACCTTGCTTTTGTTTTCTTTAGTGAAATTATTTAACCCTTAGGGGTTTTAGGCTTGGTCTGGTTTGGTTGGTTTGGTTTGTATGGGAAAGGGAAATACTACATATTTTTGTGATTTTCTAGAATTTACCTTATTTATATATATTACTGTCTATGTCACTTACACTTTATTTATATTTATTACTGTCCATGTCAGTATACTGTGTATTTACTATATTATATAAGTGACATGGACAGTAATGAGTATAAATATCTGATCAATTATATGGAATTATATTTTAGAAATACTTTAAGTGGATAGTGCTTTGATTTTCGTTTTAATAGCTCTAATATTGGTCTTTCTCTTCCCATTCAAGAGTTTTATTTTGTTCATCGCAAATCACAGAAGTTAATATCACGGAGCAGATAGAAATAAATTTACATATTAGTATCACAGTACTCACTGAAATCATATGTAATTAACAAAAAATGTTTACTATCCAAACATGATCTCACTGAATTCTCTACTATAAGCCTTAAGTAAGTTACATGGCATTGATATTTGAGTTTTCTTTTCCTCTGTCTTTACACCTTCTCTTGGGAGTCTCACCCAACTAAAGATATGTCTGCACATGGCAGGGTGCAGCGGCTCATGCCTGTAATCCCAGTACTTTGGGAGGCTGAGGCAGGCGGATCACTTAAGGCCAGGAGTTCAAGACCAGCCTGGCCCACATGGTGAAAACCTGTCTCTACTAAAAATACAAAAAATGAGCCAGGTGTGGTGGCGCATACTTGTAATCGCAGCTACATGGGAGGCTGAGGCAGGAGAATCCTTGAACCTGGGAGGCAGAGGTTGCAGTGAGCTGAGATCACACCATTGCACTCCAACCTGGGCAGTAAGAATGAAACTCCATCTCAAAGAAAAAAAGATATGTCTGCACAGTTTCCAGCTCCGGCCCAAGCTACACATCTCATTCCATTTGCCCCCTAGTGCCATCATAGGAATGCTCACATTCTCCACAACCTGCACTTTCCACCTCAGCGTTTTTGCTAATATTGTTACCTTTTCCTGAAATTTCCTTTTATATCATCTCCAGATGTCCATATTTACTTTGTCTTTGAAGATTTCCAGGATATCCACTATTCAGCAATTGGCACTTTTTCCCAAAACACTCCAGTACTATATCTGAACTTCTTATAAGGCTGGTATCCTTTCATGCCCTTTATTATTACTGTTAAGACTTTTTTTCCATATTATATAATAAAAACCATGTGTGACTTATCTTTGCATTTCTTGCACATAAAGGACATTCAATCATTTTTTTCAAAAATTAAAAAATTGAAAGAAACGAAAATGGCATTTTTAATTAAGAAAAACAGCATACCCTTTAATGCGCCGTTTGCTAAAGTGTGCCCCATGATTTTCAGGAATGCTTGTTTAAAAATTCAGATTCCTGGATACCTCCAGGCCTGCTGAACCAAAATCGCTTAGGCTCAATAACCATAAACGTTAACATACTCTCCAGGGAGTGTTCTTCTTGTGAGCACTAAGTTTGAAAACCACTGGTTAATATCAGTGGAAATTTCCCATCTATTACTCTTCCTCTACATGCATTTCATTTCCATTGGTACTTCAAAGTCTGTACAGCAAAACAACATCTTAAGGTTTAAGACAGATTATCATAGCACTGAATGACAACCAAAAAGTCAGTCACATTTTGTTATAAATATTACCAAAACTATTTTTGAGTATGTATTATTGCCATACAATGCACTAGGCTCACAAAACTATTGAAGACACCACCTGTACAGAACTTATAGTCAAGGTAAAAGAAAAGACACACAAATATGAAGTGTATTGAACAAGCAAAATAATAAAAGATACCCAAAGTGTCATATGGTTGCACATATTTGCACATGCTGCCTACTCATTATCCAGTCTTCCAAGGACAACAACCTTTTAAGGTAATGAAAATAATTCCATATGCACACATGGCAAGGAGAGAAAAAGAGGATGGGGCTGTGCAATGAGAAGCTGGGCGTCACACTACTCACGTTCAGTGAGTAGATGTTCATTGGAACAAGGTTCTTATTTTATTTACAACTTTCTCTAGAATTGTACACCCCCTTCTCCTCCCCCAGGGCTAAATTTTGTTCACATCTTGGAATAGCCTAGCAAGTGTTACCAAGCACCCACATAAAAGGAATTTGTGTCTGGTCACAGTGGCTCATGCCTGTAATACCAACAATTTGGGAAGCCAAGGCAGGAGGATTGCTTGAGGCCAGGAGTTCAAAGCCAGCTTGGGCAACATAGTGAGACCGTGTCTCTACAAAATTTGAGCAATTAGCCAGGCATGGTGACACCTGTCTATAATCCCAGCTACTCAGGAGGCTGACGTAGGAGGATCGCTTGAGGCCATGAGTTTGATACCTGCCTGGGCAAAATAGAGACTCCAACTCTAAAAAAAAAAAAAAAAATTAGCCAGGTGCAAAGGCACATGCCTGTGGTCCTAGCTACTCTGGAGGCTGAGGCAGGAGGATGGCTTGAACTCAGGAGTTGGAGCTATGATCGCACCCCTGCAGGCCAGCCTGGGTGACAGAACGAAACAATGTCTCTACATATTAATAATAAAAGGAATTCTAACTCTATGAGATGGAGGGTATTTGGGGGTGAAGGAATTATAGAACACTGTGGAGTGGTAGCCCTGGGAAGCCAGATGTTAGGAGCACTGAATGCCTTAGGAAAAAGGGGCAGGTCACAGGAGTGAAGGTGGTCAGAGAATGAAAGTGAAGAATGGTGACACACACAGCACCTAATTTGCAGTTTTGTAGTTCCTAAAAATGGCCCAAGTAACACTGCAAAAATCACTGCCATATAAAAGGCCATATATAAACTGCCATATAAAAACGGATACAAACTTTAGTTAAGTCCACAACCTTTAGCTTCCCCTAAGTGAAACCTATGATCCCTACGCTGGGTTAATACAAGTCCTTCCAAATGTCAGCCCATACAAGTCTCTTCCCTACCCACTTCTTACTTCTTCTTTCCTCCCCTAGAAAGTTGCAGGCCAGCAACAAAGGGGGAAAGGGACAGGAACTAGTGATGTTGATAGGGGCCGCCTCTCCTGTTTAGTTGTCTCAGAATCTCCTTATTCTAGACCTTGATGGCACATCCTTTGAGGATGCTGATAGCCTGCTGAGCTAGATAAGCAGTAACAGCTAAGTGGTAAGATACTCAAGAGTCTCTGGACATTTAGCTGAGGGGGGAATGAAAGCATTGAAATACTGGAAAGGAAGATCTGAGGCATTTCTAGGCAAGGAAAATAGTGTTGGCAGAATTAAAAGACTGGGAAATGCACGAGGCACAGTGATGCAATTGAGTAGCCCAGCCAGCTGGAGCCTAGAGTTTGTGTTTGGAAGGAGAGAAGATTGGAAAAATGGGATGGGTCCAGACTCCAACAGGCCTCAAAGAGTGATTATAATTTTTACAAAGAATACTAATTATTATTAATCAGTTGCATCACCCCATCTGCAAAGATCTAGACATCCTTATTCTTAATTCTGTATTAAAGGAAAAAAAACAGTTATTTTTAAATGATATACTGTAATACCAGAAACTCTTTCGATAACAACTACGATCACTATTGATAACAAAATTTTAATAGATATACATTTCATGGGATTTAGTGGCTAGGTTAGAAGAAAAGTAAAGTATTTTGAGGTAGGCTTTTGGTTTTGGGGATATACTTTTAAAAATTGAACTCTGATTTATTACAATTCAACCATTGCTCATGATAATAAATAACAAGTGACACCATTGTTATAAAAATAACATATGAATTTTTAAAAAAACTAAGAAAATAGCTGTTTCTAAAGATCTCCAATTTTTCAACTGATTTCAGAGCAAATATTCTCCTAAGAAATGCTATTTCCTAAAAAAAAAAAAAAAAAAAAAAAAAGCTAGATAAAAGGAAACTCTACCTTATAATCATTATATTTTACACTTAATTGGCAAAATTGCCTGTTTTATTTCCTGTCTCCATGTATCCTTTGTTTTTCTTTGAATATTTCACTTTTCAATATTCTTGCATCATTGGCAATCTAGTCTTCATGCCAGATGTGAACCACTCATTGTGCACAAAATTCCAAAGGCAAAAATACCTCTGTTTCCTTTGGAGGTTTGTTTTTCAATTTCCAATTGGAATGTTAACGATGCTTACTACTGCTGCTTTTCCATGTATATAACAAATAATGAGAGATGTACAAATACCAACAAGGGTTTAATTCAGAGGCTGATTTTAAAACTTCACAAAACAGGGCCCTTTTCTCTCCATCTAGAGCTACTCTTATATTTTATACTTACACTTCAGAGCAGGGTTTTCCAAACATATTTATGGTGATTTATTTCTTTAACCCATACCATTTTAAAATATAATGAAAATAAAGTATTAGAAAAAAAATTGGAAAAGAAAACATAAAATAGAAGCCAAAGTTTTTTTATCATTAGATTCAACATACATAAAATTAAGAAGGTTCTGAATGTTTACTTTCCATTTCTGTGCTCATCTCTGACCATCTGTCTGGACCCTGACCAGCCATTCATTGAATTGGCCACACCTTGATTAGTTTCAAAGGCCAGAAAGCCCAAGCCAGTAAGAAGTGGCAGGGAAAGTTAGAGTCAGAGTTTCCCAACTCTTTAGTTGAAGACATTAGGCAATCAATGAAGGCATCAGGTTTCTTTGATTCCCACCACATTTCTTAAATTTATTAACAAGAGTCCCCTGACACATATACACACAAAGGAATCTGTACAAAAGAAGCATTTGCTAAAAATCTCCATGGTCTTTCACCATCTGCATTTGTGCTTCAGTCTCTAGGGTGCTCAACCTTCACCTCAGATCCCCTCTTTCCTGTGAAGTTTGCAGACTGTCATCTCCTGTACAGTTTCAACTCATGCAAACACATCGTGAGGTTCCATCTCTCACAATTCTGTTTCCTTTTATCAAAGGCTTTCTTTTTTTCCTTCTTCTCCTCACTTGTCTTTCTTTAGCATTTTGTACGCCAATCAAAAGAATAAGAGTTTCACTTTTTCATGTGTTTTTTTTCTATTTTTTTCCTATTTCAAAATATTTAAGAAAAGGTTTTTGGCTATCAGAGAGACTGTGAAAATTTACATTCTTTTGCTGCTAATATTAGCAAAATGCCTGTTCACTTTAATAAGTATTTTTTCAGGTTGCATTCTGCGCCTTGAAAAGGAATATATATCCATACAAACAACATATTCTCATATAATAATGCAATACAATAGAAACATCATTATTGAGTTGACATGTTTTTATACTTTTATAATGAATGGATACTAATAATGATTCAATATAAAATAACTCTTTCATGAAACCATTAAAATAAATTTTACTATTGACATTCAAACTACTTTATTATAATAAAATCTAATCCAATTAACACAGCACTGGGTATATCATATTGATATACACACACTCCAAGTCAGTGATTATTTCTTAAACAGCAATTTTTTTCTCTGGTGATAGAAAAACCACCTCCTCTTCACCTCCCTGTGAAGTTATATATCTATCTAATTTTCAGAGATTGAGGGTTCTGATGGTTTGCTTTGGTTAGAGAATTTTTGTCAGTATCAAAGTTTGAACACTAAGCTTCTATTACCCAATTCTATCACTTCTATATGTTCTGTGAAATGCTTATTTATAAATCCATTGATTTTTCAATTGGATTGTTTCTATTTTGCTTTTTGATTTACAGAAGTGCTTTATTTGTTATAGATAATAACACTGTATTGCATACTTATGATGCAAATATTTCCCCAATTTATCACTTTGCTTTTCGTCATCACCCCTAAAAATTCTCTCATGTACCAAGTAGTTAATCTCATCCCACATTCACCCCATTCCCAGCCTCTGGCAAGCACTGAGCTGATCTCTGTCACCATAACTTTGCCTTTTGTAGAATTATCTATAAGTGGAAAAAGGCATTTGTACAAACGTATATTTTTATATATCTTTAGTAATTCCTAGGAGTGGAATTCATTGGTAAGGTACATTTAACTTTATAAGAAACTTCCAAGCTGTTTCCGAATTGCTTAAACAATTTTACATTCCCACCAGCAATCTGTAAGAATTCCTGCTGCTCTACATTCTCTCCAACACTTAGTATGGTCAGTCTTTTTAATTTTAGTATGTAATAATATCTCAACTGGCTTTAATTTGCATTTCCCTAATGATTTATGACATTGGGCATCTTTTCATGTACTTATTGGCCATTCATATATCTTCTTTTGTGATGTATCAGTTTAAACCTTTTCCCATTTGTTAAAATGTGGTTGGAAGATGATCCGAAAACTTCTACAAGTCTTACAGTTTTACTCCTACAGTTAGGTCTCTGGTCTATGTTCCATTTAGAGCTCATGTTTGTTTCAGGTGTGAGGTAAAGCTCAAGATTCCTTTTTTCCATATGGTTATCCAACTGCCCCAGCACCCCAGTTGTTGATAACCTATTTCAGCTAGATTATCTCCCCTCCATTAGCTAACTTTAGCACCATATAGTACGGATCTATTTCTGGAATCTTTGTTCTGTTCCTTTAGCCTATATTTCTATTGTTAAATCAATACCACCCTGTCTTGATTACTGTAGCTTTTGGAATCAGGTAGTGTAAATCCTCCAACATCACTCCACTTTCAAAATTATTTTGGCTCCTTTAGGTCTTTTGTATTTCCATATAAATTAGAATCAACTTGTCAGTTAAACAAACAGACAAAAAATCTGCTGGAATTTTTATTGGTTTTGTGTTGAATTTATAGTTTGGAAGAATTAACAACCTAGCAATATTGTCTTCAAATGCATAAATGGTAAATCTCTATGTATGTATATCATCTTCAATTTCTTAGCAATATTTTGTAGTTTTCAGTGTACAAATTTTTGTACAAATATTTTATTAAATGTATCTTTAAGTATTTCATATTTTTAATCATGCATGGTATTTTCTTGTTTAACTATGAAATGTTCATTTCCAGTATATGAAAATACAATTGATTTTGTATATTAATCTTCAATCCTGTGATCTTGCTAAACTCACTTTTTACTTTTAGTTGATCTGACTAGAGATTAAGCAATCGCACTGATCTCTTCCAAGAACCAGCTTTTGTTCTTCTAAACTGTTTGTTGGTTTTTAATTTCAGTGCTTTCTGTTATCCATTCATTTATTTATTTATTTATTTATTTATTTATTTACTTATTTATTTTTGAGATGGAATCTTGCTCTGTCACCCAGGCTGGAGTGCAATGGAACGATCTCAGCTCACTGCAACCTCTGCCTCCCGGGTTCAAGCAATTCTCCTGCCTCAGCCTTCTGAGTAGCTGGGATTACAGGCACCCGCCACCACACCCAGCTAATTTTTGTATTTTTAGTAGAGACGGGGTTTCACCGTGTTGATCAGGCTGGTCTCAAACTCCTGACCTCAGGTGATCTACCTGCCTTGGCCTCCCAAAGTGCTGGGATTACAGGTGTGAGCCACTGCACCGGGCCATTATCTTTATTATTTTTTTCTTTCTTCTGCTATCAGGTCCAAAGTAGTCTTTATTTTAGGACTAATTTAGCCCCGCTGCTGAGGCATGACTCTTCTGGGGATTATACCTAATGCTCCGTATTTCCTGAGGTCTCTTCATACTCACTGGTAGGAACACAAACTAATGCCAGCTTTGTATGTGCTCCAGGAAGTGACTGTACTTCCACTGGACTGGAAGTGACTCTAGTCCACTGATTTCCAGGGCTTCTTTCCTAGCCTTGGAGAGTTCCTTCTCATGCTGGTGTCTATCCATATTCAGCCAAAGGCTTGGGAAGACCCCTCTGCAGATCTCACTCTTTGTTCTGCTCCGTCTTCTTTGATACTCTGCCCTACAAATTCTAGCTGCCTCCATTCCCCTAAACGCTGATCTCTGTCACCTTAACACTGCTAGGCCATGCTGAGTGGCTTATATCCGTAATCCCAACACTTTGGGAGGCTGAGGCAGGAGAATTGTTTGGGCCCATGAGTTTGAGCCACGCTGGACAATACAGGGAGTTCTGATCTCTACAAAACATTAAAAAATTAGCCAGGCATAGTGGTGTGCACCTGTAGTCCTGGCTACTCAGGAGGCTGCAGTGAGAGGATTGCTTGAGCCCGGAATGCAGAAGTTGCAGTGAGCCGAGATCGCACCACTACACTCCTGCCTGGGCAACAGAGTGAGACCTTGTCCCAAAAAAGAGAAGAAAAGAAAAAGAACTGCCAGGTTATGTTTGGTTTTCCCCTCTCTACTCTGTGGCCCCCAAATTGCCCATATGCAGAGTTGGTATCAGAACAATGGTCAGGCTTATCTATTTTTTTAAAACCTTCTCTCAGAGATTACAGTACTTCACAGTGTATTGTATACTTTCTGAAAAAAAAAAAGTTGTTTTTTTTATTTTTATTTTTCTTTCTTGAGTGTGTGTGTGTGTGTGTGTGTGTGTGTGTGTTTCAGTAGGATCCCTTCATACACAGAAGTCGACCTGCAAATACCTTTTTACGGAAACATTCAAGCTAGTTGATATTGCAATGTTTTGAGTCCTATCACAATATATAACATTTATTAATACTATGGTCAAAAAAGTATAATCAACAAGTTACGTTAACATAGAGAAATATTTGGGTTCCTGTTTGGTCTGATTTTTACATCATCCCTGAATGTATATGCCTGAGTATATCATGTAGCCATTATCTAAAACTGCTTTTCATTTTATTGTTAGTGTAAGTGTGTTATTTGAGATCGTTGCTAATTGTTATAATCCAAAAGTAACAACGTCTGTCATTCTTTATGGACATTTGTGGCAATTACTGTATATGAAGGTAAAATAATATGTGAGTTTTTTGGGGTTTTTTTTCTCGGAAGGAAGTCTTCTAATTTAGAAACAGCAAGGGGTTAATATTTGTATTTCAATCTCGACAAAAAGATACATGAAACAGTAAGTATTAATTTCAATAACCACAATTTAAAAGCAATTCAAGTAATCATAATATACTTTAAATAGGAGAGAGCAGAGAAATGATAACTCCTGTTCTATGCTGTAATGCTAGGCTTCTTTACTAACACACTGTAATTTTACATGGTGAAAAATGAAAGGATAAAAGAAAGAATAAAAATATGATATGAATACAATAAAATGAAGAACAAAATAAAGGAAATTATTTCCCCCTGAAGTTTTAACTGTATCTAAAATTATTTTACTATTAGATATTCGGTTCTTGCTAAGGTAATATAAGTTATAGACTTTTTTGCATTATTTTTGATGTACCATTATTGTTTATTTTTCTATAGAAATTGCAAATGCTTAACCTTTTGAAATTACAACATAAAAGAAAACCTGAAATCATGACATAGAAAAAAAGTTCTGAAGGCATCTCTACATCCTCTTTCTTTTTTCCAGTATGTTTTATTTCCTGCCTCTCTGTTAAACATTTTCACATTGAAAACTATGGTCAACTACAGAGAGTGGAAAAGAAATGATCAAGAGAGGATTAAATCCAAAGAAACAGCTCCAGAGAAAGATGTTCAAAGCAACTTGAAAATAGCTTAAGGAAAGCATTAAAATGGCCAATTATATATACTAATAGCTAGAATTCTGCTGAGGTATTTTTCTGAAGTGGAATGAGACCATCTAGCCCAGTAGAGTTGTTTAAACTTTTCACTCCACTCTAACAGGAGGGACAAGTCCCCACCCTATGTAATTCTGATATCCTCTTCTCCCACCCTCGAATCTCAACCAGAATAAATGATCTAGTCAATACCCTCATTAGCAAATGAGAAAACAAAATGCTGTCCTAAGATCACAAAGCTGTCTGGCAAGGGGCAGAATTGAAATCAAGTCCTCTTTTCCACATGCAAGGTGACTTTTCATAGCCCAGGTAGAGATCTTTGCTTCAGAAAGCATAGTTACTGAAATTCAGCAGTCAAAAGGAAATAAGATATTGTTACATGACTCAAGAAGAAAAGGAAGTCCTCTCTTCCCTAACATTCACTTCTTGTTTTATTGCAGCCTTTCCCCTTATAGATATATTCAACACTGTGCCCTCCAACAAGTTGATTTTACTCTGACAGATAGTGTGATTTTGGTATATATCAGAAGTTGTAGAGCAAGTCTCTGAACCTTGATCGCCAGTCCTGTCAGTAAAGCTTTCTCAGCATAGAACCGCAATGTATACATTTATTTATGTATAAATTATATCTATAAATCATGGTACTTATGTGCTTTGTACATTATACAAAATGGAAATATTTAAAGAACACTATGTGTACATACAGATATAGATTCCAAGATTTTCTCCCTGCCTTCCAAGAATAATTTTGTTTGCCCCCAGGTCAGAAATAATCAATTTGAAGAAAATCATCATTGTAGTTTGTTGGTCTATCAAACATCAATATGCACCTAATAGTGCAAGCCACCTTGATTTGAGCCCTTTGGTCAAGAATATTTAATAGAGCTTACACAAAGAAGATTCTCAACCAAATTCAGTGGAATTCTTAGGGTTCCAAATGTAGAAGCAGATTAACAAGTAAAATTTCCAGTTGTCAGAGCAAATGCACTAAAGATGATTATATTATCTAAACATTTCAAAACGAAAGCGGTCCTCCACAACATGTAACCTACCTGCTAGATGCCAGTTATCACAATGAACAGAAACCATTTAGACATCCTTCAGAGTTACAGAGGCTTCATTCTACGAATACTCCTTGTCATGGACTATTGGATACCAACACAGTGGAGAACATCTTCTGTGGAGTTACAGCATTTTAGGCAGATATATTATGCTGGGGTAGGCACTGCCATTCACTAAGCCTGCCATCCTATTTCAGGGGCTGGATCACTCACAGGACTTAACCAATGGGGTTATAATCATTTTCTTTCTATGCCAAAGACCCGGATCCAAACATGGTATTAACTCTGAATAAGCTTTTCATTTCCCATCATTATTCACATTCTTTTGAAAGGATCTTCCAGCAGTTTAGGTAGTCCTAAATGTTCTTCTCATTGGTCCAAAGAAGGGTTAAATGAGTTTCATCAGCAACAGTGGCCATAAGACCAAAGTGGATTTATGTTACACAAGCTTGGTAAAGAAGGGTCCCTAACATTAAATCAGAGAAGATGGAACCTAGAAACACTATAAAATTAAAAATTTTGTTTGCAGCAAGATAAAATGTATAAATCAGGCAAAATTAAATTAAATTAGTAATACATTACCAAAGCAGGATGATTTTCTTATATGGAAAATGTTAGGGACTTACTTAAACCAGAATCTCTAGCTTAGGATACAAACTAGAACCTCTGCTCTCCAGGGATCTGGAAGAGTTTACACAGCTTTCCTGGTCAAACAGCATCTCCACCAATGGCTGAAACTAATCCTTTATCACAGAAATAAGAAACTGCAAACCTATCAAAGCATAACGTCGTTATTCTCTTTTTTTTTTTTTTTTTTTTTTTGAGACGGAGTCTCACTCTGTCGCCCAGGCCGGAGTGCAGTGGCGCAATCTCAGCTCACTGCAAGCTCCACCTCTGGGTTCACTCCATTCTGCCTCAGCCTCCCGAGTAGCTGGGACTACAGGTCCCACCACACCCGGCTAATGTTCTGTATTTTTAGTAGAGACGGGGTTTCACTGTGTTAGCCAGGATGGTCTCAATCTCCTGACCTCGTGATCCACCCGCCTCTGCCTCCCAAAGTGCTGGGATTACAGGCGTGAGCCACTGCATATGGCTGATTCTCATTTTTCTTATGATTCCCAGTGGGATCTTGAAAAATCAATGAACTCCTCATATTCCTACTTGTTCTACCTATGAAGCTGAGACAACACTAATTATCACAAACTAGTCTCACCTCTCAGTGTCACAGAAAACTGGGATAGTTTGAAGTTTGTGGAAATACAACTTGAGGAATTATTGTATAAGTGGCAGATTCTAAGCAGCACCTTTTCTGTGTGTAGCATTTCTAGTGGCCTCCAAAGCAAGCAAAATGTAAGAATAATTTAAAATTGGTTGTGTATTAGAATATCTTTACACCATACACATAAAATATAGCTCAAATTCATCCATAAGGGGTTGAAATACCCTCACAGTGAAATTTGGACTTAACGAGTTGTCAGAAATGAGAGACCAAGTTGCCAGCTCTACACTGGCCTATGGTAAAACCTATAATTAAAGTTTGCCTTGCTCAACAATGCTTAACTGAACTTCCCCTCCTGAAATACTCTGCCAATGAAACTTACATTTATGCCATGAGGTTTCCTTTGAAAAAGACAAACAAAACATAAAAACCTCTTAGATAGGTGAGGGCTGTGGGTCATTCTACCTAATGCAACTTGCACTAGGAATAGGCAGGTGTTTCTAACACCGACTGAGATGAGCTTCACTGAAGAACTTTGAGTACTGTCCTAGAGAAAGTGTGTTGCTAAGAGGAGGAGGGTTGTTTTGTAACACTTTGGAGATTAGACCTGAGTGCTCTATTGTTAAACAGTGTGTGTTGAACTAGGCCTTGGTTCTCTTGGCTCATTGCCCTTGAATTTCCATAGTCGGGATCACCTCAAATGCATCTGCAGACTCAGGATTCTGCCACACCCTAGGTCCTGTTGGTTATTTTATTTTGACTAAGATTAAAGAGCATTAGCTCATAGCTTGGTATCGACTGAACCTAGATAACACTAATGGGTCACTATCATTACTATCCTCGTTAATTTAAGACCAACCAAGTTGATTAGGAAGCTAATGAGTTTTTGAGGTAGACAGCTCCGGGCATGAATCCTGGATCTGCCACTTACTATCTAACCTTTTTCACATTTTTTCTAAGCTTCAAGTTTCCTCATCTCTAAAAAACTGATAATAATACCTATACTGGATCTCTGATGACTTGCTAATCTTCCTATACAATACTAAAAGCATTTATCATACGTTATAGGGACTTAATGAATGCTTATTTCCCTTTACTGCTCCCCTTCCTTTCTGTGTTTAGGTATAGAAAAGCTTCCTATCATTATAGTCAGTCACTTTGCATGACTCAAACAACCAGCTGTTGATCATGCTGGGAGCGATTGTGTGTCCCTAACTTTATCATCAATCTAGATTAGAAATTCAGGCGAGGTCAGTGCCTAGGAGGAGTTAGGAATCCCGGCTGTATTTTCCTCTGTGTTCCTATAACATTTTGCGTAACACTTTGAACATGCTTCTATCTTGAAACGTATCACATTATTTTGGAACTATTTTTGGTCAATGTGATATTTCCTCCTTGAAGACAGAGTTGAGGTCTTATTCGTCCTAAAGTTCCGCAGGCCTAAAACAGCATCTGGTGAAGGGCACTACCCATGCCATGTGTACTTCATGTCATTCCTCTGTAAAACGGGTCCAGATGACACGATTCGATGTGCTTCAAGGTGTTCAGATCTTTTTGCAAGAGAAACACACACAAACTTTGGGGACATTGTTTTAAAATAGAACCAGGTTATGGCAATCATATTCTCTGAAAATCTTTAATAGAGGATTTTCATTTGGAATCGGCCCCTCCAGGCACAGAGGTCTATATACTTCAGCAGTTAGCATGCATTTCCTCCTAATCTATGCCCCGTCCAATGATAAGGCAAAGACGTGGATATCTACCATGAAGTACATTCTCAATGGGGGACATTCATGAGCTTTAACAGTTTGGGAACAACACAGTTTAGGACATATGGGTTATTAATAAGCACTGGTACTAATGTTAGTTGTAATTCATGAGCACAATCTCAGTATTTTCATAATCATCCTTTGTATAATTAACTTGTCAAAGATATATGGTGAAAATAATGCATGTTGTAGAAATTAGAAGACTCAGGAGATCAGTGTGGGTTGAAAATGACTGTGTAAAAATAATTACAGTAATAATTAGCATTTGCATGGCTTCTTGCAATTTACAAAGTGTTTTTACAACATTATCTCATCTTGCAAAGGTTATGAACTGGCCTTTAGATGCTATCTTATGCCAATATTAAGCTTCCCTGCCAAACCTTGTGCATTATAAGGTAGGATTTGGTAGACAGGAAGAAAAGAGGATTAATAATGCATTTAAAAGGCAAAAACTCTGCCAAATTTATTGGCGTAGAAATAGATTTATTTGGTATTTTAGAAACTAAGGCGCGTATCTTGTAAAAGAAGCAGTTGTCTCATATTTTGATTTCACAATGCTGGGCACTTTTTTTTACATTTTGGAGGGTGAGTTTTTGATGTGCAATTGTAATGAGGAAGTTCACTTACTTGGAACTAGAAGATTCATAAAATCGGGATATTTGAAACTTTTTAAGGGGTAAAACCTAGAGTGACTTGATTAAACCAATGTAAGTAGAAGTACGGTTAGAGAGAAAATGTGAGGAGCTGATCAATATTTTGTTTAAAACTCCAGCGTCCATTTCTTTATTTTATTTATTTTAGAGGCAGGATCTTGCTCTGTCCCCCAGGCTGGAGTGCAGTGGGGGTGACCATGGGTCACTGCAGCCTGGAACTCCTGGGCTCAAGCGATTTTTCCCTCTCAGCCTCCCAAGTAGCTGGGACTACAGGTGCATGCCACCACACCGGCCTAATTTCTTTTGGGGTGGGGTCTTGTTTGTTGCCCAAGCTGTTCTCAAGCTCCTGGCCTCAAGTGATCCTCCAGCCTCAGCCTTTCCAGGTGCTGGGATTACAGGCGTGAGCCACAGTGACTGGCCTCTCAGGTCTCCATTTCTTAGAGAGAATCCAGATTGACCTGTAAAATGCTTCTTCCAGCCATATCTTCCTTCCCACAACCACAACTAAAGGTTGAACTTCCTATCTCATCAACCGCCTAATCTAAAACCATGAGTTAATGAGATAAAAAATGAGTTACTAAAATGCAAATGTTCTTGAGAATCAACCTTGAAAGTTAAAGACAAGGCCACCTGCCAGCCCCACCCTCCGACCTCCCCTGCTCGCTTGCCTCCGGCGCTGCGTTTCCCTTTGAAAACGCGAGGTCACCTGGACTGCCCCTGAAGGGGAGACCTGCTGTGTGACCGAGGAGCAGCCCGGCGCGGACCCAGGTGAGTCATTGGGTTACACAGGAAGCGAGACGCCTCCGGGTAGCTGGGCTGCAGCTCGCGCGCCCCGCGAGGGTGTCGCCGGCGCAGGGTAAGCCTTTCCAGATGTGGCCGCCGCGCGCGCTTGGCCGCTGGCCAGGAGGCCGCCTGCAGTCGGCGCTTCCCGGGGCCGCAGTGCCAGCCGCAATGCCGGGCTCCTGAAGGCAGGCGACAGCCTGCGGCCGGGAGGACAGCGCGGGGCGGAGGACGGAGGCATGGTCGCGGCGCCCGAGCTGCGCTGAAGGCATCTGCGAGCGGATGGGGGACCCCAAGGCCCACGTGATGGCGCGCCCCCTGCGAGCCCCTCTCCGGAGGTCCTTTAGCGATCACATCAGGGACTCCACGGCCAGAGCCCTGGATGTCATCTGGAAAAATACCAGAGACAGACGGCTGGCAGGTGAGAGGCGGAAGGGGATTGGAGACCGGGGGTGAGGGGTATTAAAAAGAAAACAATTTACTGCGAAGGCGCAGTGATGAGCTTGGATCATGAATGATCTCATCAGCTGGGTGAAGTTTCATTCTTGTCATGGTAGTGTGTTCGGTCTCCCTTTCTCTAGTATTTAATGTTGACGGAGTGTTGAGATTTTTGTGTGTTTGTTTTGTGTAACGCCGCTCTGGTTACCGGTCTGATTATTTCTAGATAAGGAATTACGAGAGTTGTGGGGTTTTTTAACCTTGAAAAGAGAAGCAAGGTCCTTGTGACTGTCAGGAAATCGGTAGTGATGAACAACTGCCGCAAAAGCCCTGAGCTCCGCGGGGCTGTCTCGGGTCAGCTTTGGAGCTGAAGCTGATCAGGTGTGAGGTGCCCTGGCGTGTGCGCGGGGGAGGGGCCTGGCAGGTCTGTGTGTCAGTGGAGTGATGGGCGCTGCCCAGTGAAAGCCTGTTGGTACTTCCTCTGGCAGCCGGGAGCTGCTCTCAGTTCCAAGAGGGTGTCATGTGTGCCAGAGGCAGGCGTTTGAAATATAATAAAACATAAATACAGTGGTGCAATTCAAATGCTCTAGGGCTCATGTGACAGCCACCAAACGGCAGACTGTGTTTGCAGGGGTCCGGTGAGGAGATAGGGACTTCTGTCTCATTTTGTTGGGATAAAATAGCATCTCACTACGATATGAAAACACTCTCTGAATCTGGGTAGGGTTTCCCAATAGCGTTTATGGTGCCTTCTTGTTTGCTCTCCAAGTCTGTGTTCCTATGCCATCTACATGGATGGGTCAAAGACTATGTTTTCTTAACCTTGTTGGTCAATCCAGTTGTTTTCCATATACTGAAGGAAGGTCTGAATTGTTACAAATATTAGAGGTGGCCTCTAAGAGTCAGTGCAGAGTTCTGTGCTGTGTTCTTAATAAAAGGTCGTTTGATTTTCACAGAGTTGTCCTGATGTGACTTGAAGAGGGGAAATTTAAAGTGTGCGATTATGATAAAGCAGATTGTGAAGATAACCTGCTAGTTTCACGCCCTCATAGACTCTTAAGATTGTTCTGAATGCACATAAAAATCTTTCTCTCTGTTACACTAAACAATATTCCCCAGGACTGATGGAGAAAGGAAACAATGTCAAGTTTAACCATTAGGTAGGGAAGGGAGCAAAATATTTTAAATTTAACCATTTTATTATTGCTTTAGAGGAAAATGTGGCACCCTAAAGAAATACGACTTTCCAATATGATTTTTTATTTAATTCTTTAAGGAAGTTTAAGATATAAGATTTGGGAGTAAAAAATTCACGACTGTAATTGGTTGACAATTTAAAAGAAAAGGTAGTTTCTTCATAGTTGTCTTGTTTAATAAACAATGCTGCAAATGAAAAGATTCTATAAATACTATCTTACTAAAGATAATGGAGAAATATCTTGTTATGGTTTAACGTTTTAATTTGAAAGTAAGACTAATTCAGACATTTATGGTTCTGAGATTTCCTCTTACATTTTCATAAATAAATAGCCGTTCACAGCTGCTGAGAATAATAATATCCTCTAAGAATAAGAATATTATCCCTGGAAAGTTGTTCTCTTTCTTCTCATTTGCCTGTTATATATTAATACTATAGTTGCAGTCAAAACATAACAGCAAGTGTAAATTAATGAAAACACTTAGAGAAAAATGGTTACTTGTTATGTGTGATGAAAACTCAAATGTTTTCACAACTCTAGCAGCAAATAGGATTTTTGCTGCTGTAGGTCCATCAAGGGAAAGAATTCTTTATGCTGCCCAGGTTTTCTAAGAGCAGTATGGACCTCTGAAGTAATTCACACAGTAGAGAATCCAGATACCATACCTGAAAGGAAAAGACTTTGACTATGACAACTGACTCTGATTTGGGGGACCCGGACACTTCTAGTGTCCTCCTCACTCTTGGCTCATGGCTGAAAGCTCATTTAGTAAAACACAGATTGACTTGGTGCACATCCAAACCTCAAGAGCGCTTGCTTCCATCCCTTTCCCTCAAGCTTCTCGTCCGCACTCAACCCTTCACGCTCACCAAACGTTAAACAATGGGGGCTAACGATCCACAAAATGTCACTTCTCTGAACACCAGAGAAAATCTTTGTTATATATCATAGCACCTTGCCTTCGTGTGCAGAATGGAGGGCAGTAGAAAGTCCAAACCCTTTTCTTTCTGTTGTGAAATTAATGAGGTAACAGGTAAAAAGTGTTTTTTAAGTCCCGGGAAGATAGTACTTCTGTTAATAGTACCTAGAATGTTATTTCAGTGATAATTATTGCCTTCCTGAATTTCATCAGGTTTCTCAAAAACTAATCTGAGATTTTAGTTTCTTTCACCTAACCAAAGGGTTTGGTCATGGGATAACATGTGAAGTTTCCTTATTAGGTATATTCTCATTCTCTGGCTCTCTCTCTCTCTCTCTCTTTCTCTCTCTGTCTCTCTCTCTCTCTCCCTCCTTCCCTCTCTCACCATCCCCCCCCCACTCCACACACACACAAACACAGTTCTGCTATCCCAAATGATGTCATGTACAAAAACCATCATTTACATCTTCTTGTCTTAAACTCCCTTCTACATGAAACAGGGAGCCTGTTATTTTTAAGCATCTGCAGCCTTTTATAAACAATACACAGAATTGTTGCTAGGAAAAGGCCTTCAGGTTGTGAGGAAGGACAGATCAGATTGTCTTACTTGCATTCGCCTTTATATATGATCCACTTTTTCAGCCCAATTATATCCCACAGGAGTTTCTCTTACTCCTATCCTCTACTACCATTATTCCCAACCCCAAGGTACTCTGTCTTCTTTGCTAAAAGCAGAGGGTGGTATTGAGTTTTCAGTGAATTAGAACTTCGAGGCTGACAGTGGTTGAGTGATGCAGGGGACAGCTTTTTGCTGGATGAAGTGTGCTTCCTTCTTAAAGCTCCTCTGTGCTCTCACCCCCTCCTCTCTGATTCATGGACATCTTGTCAATAGGGCGTATTACATTCCTGAAGGGCAGTTGCCTCTTAATCCTTCCTTCCACAGAGTGCCTTGTAGCCTGCTTTTGTGCCCATGGATCTCTTTATCATTCTTTTGAAACCTATGATCGCTTCTCAGAATAATATTTTTAAATGCATAAATAAAATATATAGAATTATAGAGAAAATCAATTATAGTGAAATATAGTTATCAAAGTATTTAAAACATAAAATTATGATGTATTAGTATACTGTGAATGAATTATATAAAAGGATAATGCCTTTAAAATATGGACAAGTAATATAAGTTAAAAGCTATTTTTTTGTTTGTTTTGTTTTTTGTTTTGAGACAAGAGTCTCGCTCTGTTGCTCAGGCTGGAGTGCAGTGGCGCGATCTCAGCTCACTGCAAGCTCTGCCTCCCAGGTTCACGCCATTCTTCTGCCTCAGCCTCCCGAGCAGCTGGGACTATAGGCGCCCAACACCAAGCCTGGCTAATTTTTTTTTTTTTTTTTTTTTTTTTTTTTTTTTATTTTTAGTAGAGACGGAGTTTCACCACGTTAGCCAGGATGGTCTCGATCTCTTGACCTCGTGATCTACCCACCTCGGCCTCCCAAAGTGCTGGGATTACAGGCATGAGCCACCACACCCAGCCAGTTAAAAGCTATTTTTAAAGGTATCATGTGCACACTGTTGTTATTTAACTCAACTAAGAACATTAAGTTGTGCATTAACCTGGTCTTTGACTCATCTCCTTGTCACTCACCATTATAGATATAGGGAAACCTGGGAGGCAATGTCCACAGCTAGGTCACAAATTTGTGAACCTACAATTTGACTGTTTGGTGGCTGAATGACCACAAGGCACAGATCCGCCCAGTAGCTGGCCAGTAAGGTCACGTGAACACCTTACTTGTGTTATTCACCCAGCCAGCCTGAGTGAACCCCTGTGGATAGAAAAATGTCAATCATGTATGATCTGGAATAGGTCTAATAGTGACATCACTGTGGAGTAGGGATGAACGTAAGTGATATTCTACAATATCTACAACTGTTAACTGATATGCAAATGTCCAGTTTCTACTGGTGGCAAAGTCACAGGGACAGCTAAGGCCATTGAAGGGGAGCAGGATAATTTGCCAACATTTATAATTGGAGCAAATGCTAAATTTCAGTTAGAGCTTAGTGACAATGCAAACATAATGTTTCCTCATCCAAGTTCATAGGCCCCTGAATCTCTGTTTAATATTTGCTGTGGCTTTTAAATACCTGTAGTCAAAAATTCTCAGACTGAGATGCTGGACTCTCCTATATGAGTTGGCTAAAATTCCTTGATGTACATTTGACAAAGCTCCACAAACAAGTTTGGACTGATAGACTGATAAGACTGCCTCTAAGGAAAAATAAAAGAAATTAAAATTGAGGCTAGAAAGAGTTAGAGGGCCTGAAAGTCAGGCAAAGCCAAGATTACACATGCACAACTTTCTTCAGTTTAGGCAGTGGAATAAACAAATAAGCTGAAAGAAATCAAATACTAGTCTTTTTTGCTTGTTTGTTTGCTTGTTTGTTTGTTTTCTGAGACAGAGTCTCACTCTGTCACCCAGACTGGAGAGCAGTGGGGTGATCTCAGCTCACTGCAAACTCCACCTCCCTGGTTCAAGAGATTCTCCTGCCTCAGCCTCTCGAGTAGCTGGGATTACAGGCACCACCACCTCGCCTGGCTAATTTTTGTATTTTTAGTAAAGACAGGGTTTCACCATGTTGGCCAGGTTGGTCTTGAACTCCTGATCTCAAATGATCCACCCACTTTGGCCTCCCAAACTGCCGAGATTACAGGCATGAGCCACTGGGCCTGGCCAATACTAGTCTTTATTTAACAACATCTAATAAAGTAAGAGCTACTAAATAGTATCAATTACACGGACTTTTTTTAAAAAAAAGAAGTGATTTCTTCTCTCAATTTGGGAAACATGACATATAAGGGGAAAAGTCTAAATGCTTCCACCTGATTAAGATACGTGGCATGACATTATTTCCAGAAACATTTAAGAGTCTGGGTACAGTGGCTTACGCCTGTCATCCCAAAAATATGGAGTCCTGGCAGGAAGACTGCTTGAGGCCTGGAATCCAAGACTAGCCTGGGTAACAGAGCAAGACCTTGTTTCTACAAAAAATTTAAAAATTTAGCCAGGCGTGGTGGCACCCACCTGTAGTCCCAGGAGCTGAGTCAGGAGAACCACCTGAGTCCAGGAGTTCAAAGTTACAGTGAGCTATGATTGTGCCACTGCACTCCAGCTTGAGTGACACAGCAAGACCTCATCTTCTAAAAAAGAAAGTAAAACAAACAAAAATGTTTAAGAGAAAGGAGAAAAAACTGAATTGCCTATGAAGAGAGCAAGAAAATTTAGGCAAACCTCAATCCAAGTGAGAGTCAATAGACATAAAATAAATTCTTCAAGTAACTACATTAGGTTGAAATCCCCTGAGGTATTTTACGGAGTGTTCAGGATCATATGTCTTTTGCAAAATAGATTTTTACATTGCAGCTGATCAGTCCTCCAATTCACTGGCAAAAAGAGTGCGGGACACACTGTGTGGTACATTGACTCTCAGTTCAGTGGGGCATCAGGAATTCTGGCCCACTTCCAAGGAAGGGCAACCACAGACATCGACTCCTGTGAACTGTTCTCTGCTCATTTGGTTCACAGTGAAAAGCAAGTAAGGGCATATGTAATGCCTTTTAACCATGAGTGATGTAGGCCTCAAAATATGCAGCCTCCTCTAGTAAACAAAGACTTTTCCAATCCTAGGCAACACCAGAGGAGATTTTTAAAGACAGACAACCACTAGGGAAGCTTCGTAAGATAGTGCAATGTGAACACGTATCTAGATTAAGTTAAAGGATACTGTTTCAATAAAAAGAGGAGCATGTTGATCTCAAGGGTGGCTTTGATGAGAGAATATATTATATAGTGGCTTAGAGAGTTGCCTGCAATGTCGGGCTGCCTGGGGCTGAGTCCTGGCTCTTGCACTGGGTAGTATTAGGCAAGTCAGTGTTCCTTGCCAATACAAAAGGAATAACAGTCCCTATGTCATGAAATGGTTTTAAGGATTAAATGAGCTACTCTGCGAAGTGCTCAGAAGAGTCATTGACATATACTAAGCATTCCATCAGTTTCAGTCTTGATACCCTACTTCCTGAGGGCCTTCACCTTGTTACCATGACACCTCTATAATTGGCTTAGGGCTTTTGGGCAAAAGTGGTTCAACCAGTCCAAAAAAAAAAAAGAAGAAGAAGAAGAAAGGGAAATGTAAAATGTCAATGGCAAATGGAACAAATTTCTGTATCTCTGGAGAGAAACAAAGAAGGATCTACTGGAGGTGATTTTTGACCAGATCTTTGTGGACTCCAAAAGGAAATGACTGGAGAGTAATTGATTCCACACATTGATGAGGGAATCAGTCCTTGCATATGAGCTTGTCAAGCTAGATATACAATATCTGAAAGTTTTCCTAAGCACGTTGGGACCTGCTTTGAAAATTGCTGTATAGATGGAGCCAAACATGGAAAAGAGCAGCAGCACAGCAGGCCTGGGCTCTCAAGCATGTGGCTCAGCACTGGTATGGGAAAAAATATGCTAAATGTCAAGGCTGCCACTTGAAAGGGATGTTTTGCACACCTCCCTTTCTGCAACAAGACTTCTGTGACTTTCTTTATTTAAAATAGTATGCATGTACAGTCTGCATATTTTGCCATAGGTCACTGTAATTACAATACCTAGATATGTCCAAAATCAAAGGCCTGGTAGGAGGATCATATTAATTTCTCACACATCTACTTAAGGATCTGAGGCTATTTCATAAAGCAAAGACTGGATTTAAAAGAACATTCCTCTGGAAGTTCTCTATTCCAAATGAATTATTTAGGTATAGATGGAAGTTAAACTTGAATGTTTTTTAATTTCTTATTCTACTTACTTTTAATAATAATGTCTTTTTTTTTTTTTTTTTTTTTTTTTGACAGAATCTTGCTTTGTTTCCCAGGTTGGAGTGCAGTAGTATCATCATAGCTTACTGCAGCCTTGAACTCCTGGGCTCAGCAATCCTCCTGCCTCAGCCTCCCCAGCAGCTAGGACTATGGGATTGTGGCTAATTTTTTCATTTTTGTAGAGGTAGGGTCTTGTTCTATCACCCAGGTTGGTCTCATACTGCTGGCCTCAAGTGATCCTCCCAGCTGGGATTACAGGCACAAGCCACTGAACCAGTTTGTCACTCTTGAAGAAAGAGGAGATGCCATTCAGCTGGCATGTGCTGGAGTTGCTTGTGTGTGATGATGATGGATTTGCATTGATCCCTCTGTGTTCTTCCCTGTAGCTCAAGGACAACCACTGATATTTTTGAAGCTGTAGTTATCGATGAAGACCTAGCCATGGAAAAGAACACAGTTATTCAGCCTCATAATCGTCAAACTCATGACTATAGTACTGCTTCTGCTTCTCTCAGGCACAGTCAAAGACAAGGAGGCATGTGCTTTCTTAGAATATGAATGAAATGTGGAACCCAGCAATAGGTGGTTGTCATCCTTTGGACATGCTCTTGATGAGTGTCTACTAAATGCCAGAACCTGTGTTGAGAGCTCTAGAGGCATTTTCTCATTTAATCTTCAAAATAATTTGGAGAAACAGGTACTATTTGAGTCCCACTTAAGTTAGGACATTTTTTGCTGCTACCTTAAAATTCCATTAGTAAATGTTCATGGAGAAAGATCAGAAACTTCCAACCCAGCCTGTCAATTGTCATTATTTAATCCCACAAGGATTCATTGAGCATCTTTTGTATATAGAACACTGTGCTAGGCACTGAATGGCGAGCACAACAGACACAACCATTGCCCACTGGCCACAAGTATGACCCGTTGGCACTAACTTGGAACTCAAGGGAGCATGAGCTTTTTATTAAGTAAGAATTGTACGTTGTCTCTTGGTCACTGAGAGGCATCTGAGACTCATCACTGAGTTAAATCAGCGATTCTCAGCTTGCAAGGGGGCAGTATCAGAAAGGGGCATAGGTAGCTTTTAAAAATATATTCAATCAACATATTGTATTAATAGCACATGCTGCACCTTGCACAATGCTGAAGATAAAGAAAGGAAGCGGCCAGGCATGGAGGCTCACACCTGTAATCGCCGCACTTTGGGAGGCCGAGGCGGGTGGATCATGAGGTCAGGAGATCAAAACCATCCTGGCTAACACAGTGAAACCCCGTCTCAACTAAAAATATGAAAAAAAAAAAAATTAGCCGGGTGTGGTGGCAGTAGCCTGTAGTCCCAGCTACTCGGGAGGCTGAGGCAGGAGAATGGCGTGAACCCGGGAGGTGGAGCTTGCAGTGAGCCAAGATAGCACCACTGCACTCCAGCCTAGGCAACAGAGTGAGAGTCCATCTCAAAAAAAATAAAGGAAGCACAGATGGGAGGGGTCCAACATGAGTACAAAGGTTGAGAAACACCGGCTTAAACTTACCTGAAGATTTTTGTGGGCCCCACTTTCTCTCGTGGAGCCAAGAGTATCCTATAAACACACAAAAAGAAGTCGGAATTTCTGGATGCCCCCATAGAGCCAAGGGAAATCCTCTCTGCAAACAAGGCTGGGCCAGGTGGCTTATACCTGTAATCTCAGCACTTTTGGAGACTAAGGTGGGAGGATCACTTGGAGCCATGAGTTCAAGATGCCTGGGCAACATAGCAAGACTCCGTCATTACAAATAATTTAAAAATTAGCCAGCTATGGTGGCATGCACCTGGAGCCCCAAATACTCAGGAAACTGAGATGGGAGGGTTACTTGAGCCCAGGTGTTTGAGGCTGCAGTGAGCTATGATCACGCCAGTGCGCTCCAGCCTGGATAACAATGTGAGCCTGTCTCTAAAACAAAAAGAGTCAGGCAAGTTAGTGCATCATCCTTAATGAACTGGCCATTCTCCTCTTTATAAGACAAAAAGACTTGTTATTCCAAAGTGCTATAACATTATATTTTTAATCGTATTTTTTAAAATGAGATATGGACTTGTTTTCAAAGTTTAAAAGTACTAAAGCCTAAAATATGTCACTGTCTAGAATAGAGTGATCTCAACTGGTTTAGAAATCAGAATGAACTCAAATTGGAAGTTATACTTTAAATGTTTCAATTTACATATGAGATTATCCTCAGAGTTTAGCACATATGGGCTATAGAACTGAAACAACATTGTCTGAAGTCATTGTTGATTCCACAGAATTTCAGCCAACAACAGAAACACTCTTAAAAAAAACAAATTATCAACTTGATTGATAATCACAGACAATCAAAATCACCAAGATATGGTGAAAAGACATGGCATATTATTGCTTAGTGAAATCTTGGTTGGTGATTTTTTGAAAGCCCTGATACCTTCTCTCTTGGTTCTTTATTTACATGAGCACATCTAGGCAATTGCACACACACACATGCACACACACTCAGGAATCACATGACTTCAAAGAACTTTTCTTTATAAAAGATTGAAGATTCCTGAGTTATAGGTTGCTGGTGTAAAAGTCATAATATAACATCTGATTGTTGACACTGCAGTGGGGGAAACAGCACATTTTATGGTGTCTAGACTTTGTTTTATCTGGTTGATTTTTGGTGACATATTTAGCTTTTTGTAGACAATTCTCAAATTACTGACTCAGCATTCAGTGTGGTTCAGTTTATCACGATCCATCATCTCTAATCTAGTTTTGAATAGCAGGATGTTGTAGGTCCAGATTGAAGTGTGACCTTTGAATGTTTTTCATTCATGGTTGATTACTATATCCGAAGGGTCTAGACAGTGTTATTGGTTTCTCACCAACATAAACATCTGGCAGAAAAAAAAAAAAAAAAGAGCTAAACTAGATGAGTAAGAACATTCCTAATCTACCTTTACAATATGCTATATTTAAAATATAACTTTTTTGCAAAATGAAGCCCATCTCAGGTCTAAAAGTATGCCATCAAACATATCGTTTTTCAGCTCTGATAAGACCGTCTTTGGACTCTAATGTTTCACTGGTGAAAACAAGTTTGAGCATGTAGTTTCAGGCTGCACTAGAAACATCTTTCTTTTGTGATGTTATAAGAAGCTAGAATTTCATTTAGTGAATTCCAGCCAAATGAAATTAGCACGTGCATGTCAACTCATGTGTAGCTCATGGCTGGACAAATGAGTTGGTAAACCAATGAAGATGAGGAAGACCGGTGATGAGACCAAACCCACAGCACACGGGCATTAGTTATCAGGCCTTCTAATGTTATTATCAGGCCTTCTGAATTTTATTTCACCTAAGCTGACTTTAAGATTCTAACAGTTTTTATTGTATTAGAACTATGCAAAAGGCTTTCTTTCTTTCTTTTTTAATATTAATTCTTGCTGTATTGACCAGGCTGGAGTGCAGTGGCAGGATCTCAGCTCACTGAAACTTCTGCCTCCCAGATTCAAGTGATTCTTGTGCCTCAGCCTCCGGAGTACCTGGGACTACAGGCACCTGCCACCATATCTGGCTTATTTTTGTATTTTTAGTAGAGATGGGGTTTCACCATGTTGGCCAGGCTGGTCTCGAACTCCTGACCTCAAATGATCCTCCTGCCTCAGCCTCCCAAAGTGCTGAAATTACAGGTGTGAGCCACCACACCCAACCCAAAGAGGTTTCTTAACAGCCAGAGCTTCCCAGGGTAGAGTAATATGCTACTGAGACAAAGGGAGAAACCAGGCCTTTTTCTTTACATAGGGGCTAGCAACTCCATCCAACCAAACAACATGCAAAACATGCCCACAGCCAGGTAAGAGAATGTGGTAAGAGTACCAGGTAAGAGAATGTGTCTGGATAATAGCACAACCCAGAGTGCTTCCCTTTTAGATGAAACACACATCAATGTCATGACACTAACACTGGAAATTTTATACTTAAAATATCGTAAGTTTATAAAATATGCATTCAGCAATTAATTCCAGTTTATGTACAAGAGTTACTGCATAGTGTTTTTTTCTCCCTTTTTTTGTTTGCTAAAGAAAGAAAGGAAGACAGAGAAAGGTTTTCTTTAGTCCTTCAGTGATTATGTGTATAAATTGATGACTTAGAACTTAAGACTACGTTTCCAGCAAAGCTCTTTGCCTCCGCATAATCATTGCACAACTGAAGATAAACATAGAGGGTAAACACCAGAATAATTGTGTCAAAGCAGTGCCTGAAAATTCATTGTAAATGCCCTTTGCCCTATTTTAGATAATAACAACATTCTATGACCAACCACCCTGTGCATACCCCAAGGTTTAGCATATCATAGTCAAGTGTTAATAAACTGGAAGAGGGAAAACTTAATTTAAATTAAAACATTTAATTTAACAAGGAAGGAGGGAAGGAGGGAGGGAGGAAAGGAGAGGAGGGAAGGGGAGGGGAGGCAAGCGGAGGGGAGGGGAGACAAGAGGAGGGGAAGGGAGAGAAGAGGAGGAGAGGGGAGAGAGAGGAGGGAAGGAAGAAGGGAAGGAAAAAAAAGAAAACACAGCCTAGAAAGGACATTTGCAGGAAGATGATAGTAAACGGCCGCATGCTGTCTTGGAGACTATGACAAATGGATCAAAACTGGACACCCACTTTCTCAGCCACTACCACACACATTCCGAGCTCCCATTCTTGTGAGGCCAGTTCACAGAAAATGTTTTTATTTCTGTGACCCTGAGCATGACTCCCACTTTGCTGCATAAAGTATTTTCTGAGTGAACCTTCGTGGCCTTCCATCCTCATTAATCTCTACCACCTACCCACACATACTCCCACTCTCAAACTTCTTTTGTGATTGCCTACTATTTTTCTTTACCCATTTTTTTACTTAAAGAAAGACATCAAGTGTAGTAAGCTCATAGTGTGTAATGCTTTCTTTGCCCTGTTCTATATTTCTCTCCCTATTCAAACTTAAAATATTTTAGTGAATTAATAAAAGACCATAATTTGAGCTATGTCTCAAAATAAAGTCCATGTTTTTAAACCACATTAACTTAAGTAATGTCTCTGTTTTTAAATGGAGCTTAGGAAAATAGCATTTGACAACTTTTATTACTATAGGAAAAAGCTGACCCGTACCGTGTACAAATTGAGCTCTGAGGGTCAGAAGCCAAGTGCCTTTAATAACTTTTGAAGAGTAGGTAATCTCTGTTCACTTTGAAGACTGAAGTATGTACTAATTGCTTTTGTAAAGTGAAGGTGATGTTGCTCTAGTTAATGGGCCATGCAGTTGTATCCCAGGACATTTAATCCCAGTGTCTCATGTGGCTTAAGTTGCTGTTTTCATAACATACTCATTGTTTTCTGATTCAATATCATTTGGTTAACACTTAGAATTGTTATCTTTGCTTCCCAAAAATCTTTTCTGGAAAAATATCTTTAGATAGTTTATCAGTTAACTAATAGCAAGATTATTTTACTAAATATTTTAAATATGCAAGATTCTCATGTATCTACCACTAACTTAAATAATAAAACATTGCAGTTGCTGTTACAGCCTCAAGTGTGCCCCTCCTGGGTCACATTTCCCTCCATCCCTCCTCTCCCGCTCCCCCTGAAGTTCTCCAGTCCTGAACTTGGTGTTTAATCACTCTCATAATGGCTTTATACTCAACTGTCCCCAAACAATATTATTTTCACATTTAAAAGTTTTAAGTGGCACCATACTGCAAATATCTTTCTTCAGCTGTCTTTGCTCAGAATTGTATTTTTGAGATTTATTCATGTTTGAACATAAAGTTCCTTATTCTGGGCCGGGCACAGTAACTGACACCTGTAATCCCAGCACTTTGGGAGGCCGAGGTAGGTGGATGACCTGAGGTCAGGAGTTTGACACCAGCCTGGACAACATGATGAAACCCCCTCTCTACTAAAAATACAAAAAAAATATTAGCCAGGTATGGTGACTGCTGCCTGTAATCCCATCTACTCGGGAGGCTGAGGCAGGAGAATCACTTGAACCTGGGAGGCAGAGGTTGCAGTGAGCCAAGATGGTGCCACTGCACTCCAGCCTGGGCGAAAGAGCAAGACTCAGTCTCAGTAAATAAATAAATAAATAAATAAATGAATAAGTTTCTTATTCTTACTGCTGTTATATAAATATGCCATAATTTACTTATTCATTATCCTGTTGAAAGGCATCTATGTTGTTTCCAACTATGTGCTTGCATAAGTATCTGTTGTTATGAATATTATTGTCAATATTTTTTCCTCTGGTAGAATAATTCATCTAAAGATGGAATTTCATAGTCTAAACATGTACATCTTACATGGCCAAAATTCAACATGTATTACACATCCACCAATGGTATATTAGAATGCTAATCATTATAGAAAAGATAATTTTTCAAATGCTGTAAAAGTGGTAGAACATTTTCTTTAAAAAAACATTAAAATAAAAATAGTGTGGGTAAGATATTAACAAAGACAAGGTCACATATTTTTGTGTTATATATACATATAAATTTATATATACATGCACATATATATTTGTATATATACATATATACAGATATAAATTTGTATTATATGTCATATATAAATATATGATGACTAGTGTTTGAATTATTAATTAAATTCAGCAAAGACTAGATGAATAAAGTTTGGAATGAAGCTTGTAAATAAGTAATAAGTACTATTTCTCTCATCTTACCGTGGTTTCTTATACAGGTCAAGCTAAAATGTAACTAAGTGTCTATTTAAAGATGATAATAACATAAAGTTCATTACTTGGGTATGAACACAGCTGATGTAGGTGCTGAGCATAGGAAATGGAAGGAGAGACCATCTGAGAATTAGAAAAATAAAAAAATGTAATTCACAGATAACCACTTCACAATAACTTATATTAAGTAATACCAATAATAATACCTAACACAATATTCCCTCCCTCCCAAAAAACTCTTGCAGGCTTCCATGGAGACCAAGGGTTCCCTTGACCAAGTGGACAAATCTGCTATGGGGGACCAACTATCTGAATGTCATTGAAAAAGCAATCCTTTCCCCAAATATAGGATAAATTATCAAGTGGAGGAAGCACTCATTTGCCAAAATCAACATAGAATAAACATTTTTATTCTACTCTATTAAATGCACTAGTAACACTTCATTTTTAAAATGTCTTCTATAAGCAAACCATCATGTCTTAGAATGACATGCATGTTAAAATCCAGTGTCTCTATCTCAGCATCTACTAAGAGAGATTCATAACTAGTGATGGTTATTCTGTTTTGAAGTTCAAATACTGCCTGTGGAGACAATGACCTCTGTACTTGCATTTGCCATCCATCAAGTAATCTTTCTTCTGATCATATTGGTAAGTTGGGAGCAATACACTTCATTATGTTTGAATGTCATCTTAAAAATGGTGGTTCATGAGCCAGGTGCAGTGGCTCATGCCTATAATCCCAGCATCTTGGGAGGCCGAGGCAGGAGGATCGCTTGAGCCCAGGAGTTCAAGGCTGCAAGTGAGTTATGATTGTGCCACTGCACTCCTGCCTGAGTGACAGAACAAGGCCTCATTTCTAAATAAAAATAAACAAAAGATAAAAATATGGTTCAATCAACTCCGCATAGTTTCCTGGCAATATTGGTGAATTTGCAATTTTCTTAAATGACCTCTTTTCATTTTACTAAGTTGTCCACATATCATTGCTTTAGAATGTCAAGTTCAGAAGGACACAAGTCATACTTTGTAAAAAAAAAAAAAAAAAAAAAAAAAAAAGTTTTTTTTTAAAAAAAAGTTTAAAAGTTGGGAGTTTTCTTCACGATCACATGATTATCAATTTTCCTCCTAATTTTAATGGCTTTTATCATTTCTTATGAAATATGTTCCCCTCAAGCAATTCTTTAAAATTGTTCTCTTCTTCAAAATATAAACCCCTATCTTTTTTAAGTCTCCTAAGTTCAGTTAGAACTTCTCTCTAATAACGACCATTTGTATCCTTCATTTACGTATTCAATCACAACCAATACAGAAATTATTATTTTTAGCACACACCGTAATTTGACATTTAGAACTAACCCTGTCCCCTACTACATAGTAGCACTCTTACCCCAAGAGAGGGGTCAAAGAAGAAAATATAACAAGAGTTTTTAAGGTGATTTTTTTAAAACTCAGAAAGAAGGTGAGATTGACATTTTGCCTCAACTTCTTGATATATAAGCTAAACACCAATTAGACACATTCAATGCTTAGAGCTTTTCCTGAATTATTATTTAATGCTTAATAACTCTATGAAGTAGATTCTGTTATCATCCTTGTTTTACAAATGCTGAAACATGTCTTGAAGGTTTAAGTATCTTGCTCCAAATCACATAACATGTCAAAAAGTGAGCTTTTTGTCTTTCCAACAAAACTTGTGTTTTTCATCTCCATTCACGGCAGTTAGTTTTGTCTCCTCTCTTCTTTCATACCCCACATTTCTTCCATCACCCAGTCCTATCATCGGTACCTGCAAATGCATCTAGATGCTGACCACTTGGCACCACCCTCACTGCCACCACCCTGGGCCAAGCCACCATTGCCTCACACCTGTGTTCTTACAGTCACTCTTCAACTGGTCTCCCCACCTCCACCCTTGCCCCACCTACTGTAACGCATTCCACACATGGTGATCAGAGTGATATTTATAAACATAAACTATATCCTGTCACTCCTCAACTCAAAACCCTCCAATATCTTTCCCTCACACAATAAAATCCCTTCTATGGCCAAGAAGTCTCTGCCTGACCTGGGGCCTGCCTACTCTTCCCACTTCACTTTTCTATCCTTTCCCCTGTTCACTCCATTCTGTACATTCTGGCCTCTTTGCTGTTCATAACAATTGCTGTTCCCTCATCTTGAAAAATTCTTTTCCCAGACAGTCACATGGCTCTGTCCCTTACTTTGTTCATGTCTCTGCTGAAATGTTACCTCTCCTGAGAGGTCAGTCAAGACCACTCTATTAAAATGGCATTCTCCTCTGAACCAATTGCAATCCACTTCTGGTATGTCACCTGTGTTTGTTTAGTGTCTCTCTGTCCTTTTAGAATTTAAGTTCTCCTGTGATGCCAGGAACTTAGTATTGTGCATCTTCATATTCTTAGTGCTTAGAACAATGCCTGATACATTAACCTTTGTTGAATTATTTAATCAGTGGACAAGCATATAAACCTAAAGTCATACACACAGATTGCCAAATGCAGGAATGCATATATTAACATTATATGTTAAAATATGCAAGCACACCTTCTAGAGAACCGACTAAAAGATAAAATAGATGTTGGGAATTTGAGGCAAAGCATCTATCTCACGTTTTTCTGAATCAATCAAAATACTTGGAAGCTATTTGAATCAGTTACCCCTCCCTTATATATCACATACATTTTTTTCATAAACTATGTCTAAATTATGTTCTTTCTTCTACGTTGCTAATTCCTGAGACTCAAAGTACCATATATAAATGATATAAGAGTTACACTTTTATCCTTCCAGCATCAGTTGGATATTTCTTCCTTTCTTTCTCCCTCTTTCCTCCTATTTTGTCCTATCCTCACCTTTAAACCCCAATTCTGTATTTCCTCTGTCTATTGGACATTTTTCCAGTAGATGGGTATCATGAAACTTCATATTAAAATGGAATTAACTTCATTATCTCCACAATTAACTTCATTATCTATTCTTTAGTATTCGTTCATCTCTACAGGTGGCCTTACCTCTCCTTTATCCCTCATGTGAAGTCAATCACAAAATCCTGTCCTTTCTACCTTCTGTATGTCTCTCCATCTGCCTTTCCTTTCTAGTTCTACATCCACTGCCAAGGCACAAACTGTCATTATTCTTACCTAGCTAAAGTTAGGATCTTCTGAGCTTGTCTCTATGACCTTAACATCTGCCACTTCAATCCATCATTCATCCCACTGCCCTCTTCCCTGTTTCACTGTTTTTGCTCAGAAACTATCAAGATCATGCAATTTCCAGGCATATCAAGCCAAAGCACCTCTACCTGCTTGGGAAGATTTTCTGTTATCTGGCAACGTTCTACTTAACCATTCCTGTCTCTTTGCTGTTCTGCTAAAGCATTGTGTTCATTCCTCCTCTGCTGTTTGCGTGTTTTCTTTAACAAATGCAGCATGATCCCCTTCACCCAAATTCCTTCTGCTTTTCATTTCTCTTGCTCTTGTAATATCTAGAACAATGTCAACCTTTACTGATGTCCATTTCATCTGAAGTCTTGTAGCACTTACTGATTTTTTAAACTTTGTAATTAACAACATGCTATTTTTATTTCTATTTTTGGCTGCTATTTTATATTTCAGTCTTCTTCACCTAAGTAGATAGGAATATACTTAAACAGAGAAAAAAAATCATCTGTTGTACTGGTATATAGTGCTGGTATGCACCCTCATAGCTACCAGTATTGTTTTTTCAGACTGCATAACACACACCAGTTCAAATAAGCCAACATTTCTATTGCTTTCTCAGATGAAACAAGTCTACATTTCTCAGAAGAACCAAGCCTACAATTTAAGTAGGGCAGGTGGAAAAGAAATGAAGGAAATGAGACAGATTTGGAGAATCTGAAAATTTAAAAGACTGTAGTATCTTTATTTATTTTTTTTTAATGTCAGTAATGAAGCTCTTCTTCCCCACACCCTATAGACCGAGGTGGATTTATCATACAGCTGATGAACTTTCAGGATCTATCACTTGCATTGACTCTTCCAAGGCCCTAAGGGAGCCCTAGCACTCTGTTCAGGTGTTTTTGTAAAATATGTAAAATCAAGATTGTGTAACTGCACTCAATTCAAATCACTGTGGTTCATTATGATTCACAGCACTGGATAGTCTGTGGGCAATTTTGCATTTATAATTTATTGTATTGGATGGCCTTGGGGTGGCCAAGTTCTTTTGTATTTATTTTTCATGTCAGGTGCCACTGGAGTGATGGAGTGGGTATTTCATAATTGTAGTTTTTAATCTTTTGATTTTCTCTCTGGCTTTTTTTTTTTTTTTTTTTTTTTGAGAAGGAATCTCACTCTGTTGCCCTGGCTGAAGTGCAGTGGTGCGATCTTGGCTTACTCTAAGCTCCGCCTCCTGGGTTCACGCCATTCTCCTGTCTCAGCCTCCCAAGTAGCTGGGACTATAGGCGCCCAACACCACGCCCGGCTAATTTTTTATAGTTTTTAGTATAGAGATGGGGTTTCACCGTGTTAGCCAGGATGGTCTCGATCTCCTGACATTGTGATCCGCCTGCCTCGGCCTCCCAAAGTGCTGGGATTACAGGCGTGAGTCACTGTGCCCGGCCTAATTTTCTCTGTTTTCTTACTTGAAAATGAAATTGAGTATTCTAGAGTCTAGCTCTAGACAGTCTCCCACCCATATGAGAAATAACAGACCCCTGTACAAACAGGAAATGAAATAGAAAGAGATAGAAACTAATTTTTCATGGAGGACATACTATGTTCCCACAGGGTACATAGGCCATTGACACCTTTCAGTGCTACAACAACCAACTTACAGCAGATTTCATCTTCCCCTTTCACAAAAGAGAAAACTGAAGCTCAAAATAATAGGGAACTGGTCAAAAGTCAAATAACTAATAAATACTTAAATTTGGATGTGAGCTTAATTCCCCCAAATCTGAAGTCCATTGTGTTCTTGTAACCTTACAGGGCTTAAGTGAAAATCAGGAAGCAGATATTATAAGTTAATGGGGATATATATGGGTAACTATTTTTAGAAACAAAAATCTAAATTCTCTCCTATCTTCCTATGTTTTTCAGAGCCTATTCTTAAACAAATAGTAAAAATATGATTACTTTCCTGTACTTCTCTGTATTCTGTTGATCTATTACTTCAACAGATTCAGAGTAAAGCTGCAGTTTCCTTAGTGAAGTCGAGGATTTATAATTTGTCAGTCCCTAAAGAAGAATGTGAAGGAGGGGGTATTTGAAAGATCTGAAGAGTTCCGAGTGTGACGCTTAGACTGTTAATCTTCAGGGACTGGAATGTTTTGTTTCTCTCACCCTTGCACTTGTGATTTGCTGGGTGATTCAAGTTGAGATAGCAGCCACTCTAAAACACTATAAGAATTGAAACTTGCTGTGTTTAAGTAGTTACTTAATTGTGGCTCCTTGCCACTTTATAGCCTTGGAGAAGTCTGCTGTTGGTACTTACATGCATTTTATTTCAAGTTGGCTTTTGATGACTTCCCGCTTGTATTTTCCTAGGCACTTTTGTAGCTAGAAAACAGCTTTTTCATTGCTTTGGTAAAATGCATACAAAGCTTGCTCCTGACTAAAGACATTATGAGAGAGAGAGAGACTGCTATTAAGTTCCCATGCACTCCAGCAAGGACAGCTGGTTAGGATTAGAACATTCTACCTTAAGCATGCTGCTTTCCCACAGCCTTTATTGTGTTTATGGTTTTTTTTTTTTTTTTCCGTAGTTGACATAAACAAAGCCAACATCATATTCTGAGTAGAGTCAGCACTTCTGATGTAATCAGGAAATTCCACTAAATAATTTTTAATGTTGAATACAGCAAACATTTTATTATTTGAGAATCTGCATTTTAATCAGCATATACATTGTCATGATGACTGACATATATAAAATAGATTTTACTAGTCAAGATCATCTCTACCAATAGCTATAGTGCTATTCACTTGTTCAATGCACATGTCAGAATTGTTGCTGTTTTTTGTTTTTGTTTTTGTTTTTTTTTCTGAGACAGGGTATTGCTCTGTCACCCAGGCTACAGTGCAGTGGTATGATCATGACTCACTGCAGTCTTGAACTTCAGGGCTCAAGTGATCCAGCTAAATCAGCCTCCTGAGTAGCTAGGACTACAGGTATGCGCCACCTTGCTCAGCTAATTTTTTAACTCTTTTATAGAGACAGGGTCTCATTATGTTGCCCAGGTTGGTTTCAAATGCTTTATTTTTTTAATGATAAGCATATGTAGTCCTGGGAACTTTGTGAAATTCTAGTAAAGAACATGATTTTGTGACACAAGTCATGACCACCATGGACAACTATTCGTGGCATCCTGATTGCAGTGCTACAGAAGTTTAGGGTGGAACTTGGTCTTGATCATATCTTCCAATAAAAACAAGACAGTGCACAGATTGCAAATAAAAAAGAGGGTCAGAGGCTGAAAACTGCATATAAAAAATAGCCTTCACTCTGCACACTAACAGTATGTACTGGTAGTTACAATTATTCCAAGGCAGTTCTGCCTGTCTCCCAAGATCCTGCCTCTGCCTTTTTTTCCCCTTTGTTTTTAGCTTTAAGTTCTGGGATACATGTGCAGAGTGTACAGATTTGTTACCTAGGTATACATGTACCATGGTGGTTTGCTGTACCCATCAACCCATCATCTAGGGTTTAAGATCTGCATGCATTAGGTATTCGTCCTATTGCTCTCCCTTCCCTTGTCCCCCACCCCCAACAGGCCCCAGTGTGTGATGTTCCCCTCCCTGTGTCCATGCGTTCTCATTGTTCAACTCCCACTTATGAGTGAGAACATGCGGTGTCTGGTTTTCTGTTGCTGTGTTAGTTGTCCCTGCAAAGGACATGAACTCATTCCTTTTTATGGCTGCATAGTATTCCGTGGTGTATATGTGCCACATTTTCTTTATCCAGTCTATCACTGATAGGCATTTGGGTTGGTTCCAAGTCTTTGCTATTGTAAATAGTGTTGCAATAAACATATGTGTTCATATGTCTTTATAGTAGAATGATTTATAATCCTTTGGGTATATACCCAGTAATGGGATTGCTGGGTCAATAACTAGTTCAACCATTTTAAAAATCAGCAACAAGCGAAGTAATTGTTCTTGCAATAATTTAGTCTATGTAAGACCTTGTTTGAATTCCTAGAAAGTCTGAAAGCTTGAGTTACATAGTAACAAGTACTGTACATTTAATAACTTATAAACCTCCTTTAGGTTTTTTGACCATATATTTATTTCATTCATTCAGTTGAAAATCATGAGTACAGAAGTCTACCTTGTACACCTTAGCCTGGATCTCAACTAACTTTTGAGACCTTGGGGAAGTCAGAATAATCTACATCATCTTTTTGTTCCTCATCTGTAGAGATGGGGTTAAATTATGTTATCCCTACATTTTCTTCAAACCCAAATATGCTATGTGCCTAGATATTTGTTCATAACTATGCTGTGTTACAGCAGAATGATACAGCATACAGACCCTACTTTCAAGACAGGTACATTAAACATTAAACAATAAAAAGGGCAATGGGAAATATTCTTTCATTTAACAAATATTAAGTGAGTACTTCTTATATGTTAGGCACTCTGCCAATTGCTGCAAAGACGACCATGGATAGTAACTGCTGTGGGCATTACAAAGAAGCTATACTGGTATTGGATGGAAAGTGATCATGATAGAGGTGGGATGAGATTGGGTTAATAAATTCAGAGGGAACAGCATGAATCCCAGTGCAGGGTGCAGAGACAGTGAAAGCTGGCCATGCAAGGTCAGGAAATCCAGAGTCATCTTGCTTGGCTAAAGTAGAAAGCTGTTGTTTTCAACCCTCACATCTGTTCATTTACTCTTTTTTCTTTCATTCCATTCATTTCATTCATTCATATATTCAAAAACTATTTGCTGAGTACTTAAGTCAGTGGATATGAGGATACAGAGATGGGCAGGACTTATCCCTGCCTTTTAAATGACAATAATGTCATTGATGAAGTTCCTTTTTATATAGCGGCACTGCTATAGGCTTTTATACATTTATTACTGATTTGTACAAATTGCAATGAGGTATAGGTCTTACTATCCCCATTTGATAATTAACAAAATTGACACTTAAGAGTACTTTAGGCATGGCACAGAGGCTCATGCCTGTAATCCCAGCACTTTGGGAGGCCTAGGTGGGCAGATCAATTGAGGTCAGGAGTTTGAGACCAACCTGGCAAACATGGCAAAAACCCATCTCTACTTGAAAAAAAAAAAAAAAAAAGCTGGGCGTGGTGGCATGCACCTGTAATCCCAGCTACTGGGGAGGCTGAGACAGGAAAATCGCTTAAACCCAGGAGGCAGAGATTACAGTGAGCCAAGATTGCACCACTGGACTCCAGCCTGGGCAACAGAGGGGGACTCCTTCTCAAAAAAAAAAAAAAGTGCTTTAAATAATTCTTCCAAGATCATATAGTAACTCAAGGAGTCAGAATTAAAATCCAGATCCCTGGGTTCCAGGATCAGTGCCCTTAACCATCACTATTGTGCCTTCTGAGTATTTGTTAAATAAACTAAATCTTTTGTTAAATGCTAAATGATTTTTAATCATATCACACACCAACACATGGAACATATACTATGCATAGAACTTTTATCTATTGAGTACATCAGAAATCTATACCCTTTCCCTACTCTCAGATATCCTTTTTTTAACTGTCATTTGGATCTTTCTATCATTCTCCAGTCAGTAGTTTCCAATAATATCTGACAACTGGGGATGGGGGTGGGTTAGGATAGAGATAATGAAACTTTGTTCCTTTTTATTTCAGTCATCAAAGATAAGCCCTGTGGCATTAGCTTGGTTAGTTATGCAACTGTGGAAGATCTAGATGGCATCAACTGCATTCATGCAATATAATGATCAAAAGTGGGAAGAAAGATATAGGTTATAGTTTGTTTCTACCTGCATTCTAATCAATTTTCTCTTGTTCTTCAACTGTCTAGAAGATGTGAAAGGGTATACATAGAAAACAGAAACCCGGAAGTTCATCCTTGCAGGCTACAATTGGGAAAGACAGCCGGCCCCTGAATGGGTAGGAGGCGTGTTCTGGCCTGTGTCCCTACATCTCTTAAAGCTCAAGACTAGTTACTTCTCATTTTTATAGTCATGATTTTCCCTGTTGCTATTCTTTTCAAGTGCTTTTTATTCTTTACTTTATTCTTATTTTTTCTAATTTTATTTAGGGGGTCGGGTTGGGTTGGGGGAAAGGAGGGAGAAGGATTTCCAAGGAGATGACCACAACATTCTGAGAAGATGAATACACCTATAACCCTAAGGCTGGTCTCCTAAATATTTGGTGGACTATTTATATCCCTAAGCTGTTATGTCTTCAAGGATTTTTGCAAAAACGATTTTGCCAATTAAAAGAGACCACATTCACCCAAACGTTAGATGGTTACTCTAGTTAACATCTGGGCTGCATCCTGACGTCAGGGCTGTGGTGATGAAGTCCAGATGTTATAACTTAACAGTGTTTTTGTTACTCCTAAGCATTTGCTGCCTTTGTGTTTTTTCCCCCAGACTCTAATTTACTAATACATGAAGGTTATTAAAAAAGAGGGGGAAATGAAATTAGCATATGGCATGGACTCAGACTAACTGAATTCCTCCTCTTCCTAAGCCCACTCTCCAGCCATCACAGAATGTGCAGCCTGGGGAAAGTAGACTCAGGACTTGCTGAGATTAAGATGTTTGCATTCAGTTGCTACTTTTAGTTAACACAGGTGAGGTGATTTTACTAAGTCTTTTCAGTTTAGTGTGATGTGGTAAGGAAACAGAAAAAGGAATAAAATCAATTGTAAATATTCCACATTTTTGATAGTTGTTTTCCTTTTAATCTGAATTTTGTGTCATATGTCCATGTGTGTACACCTATGCACATATCTAAACACCACACATACAATCACACACACACACAATATGTGTTTTTCTACAGGAGAACCACCACTTACACAAGAAGCCATGTTAAAGCAAGTCCTCTCACAATGAACGAGGACATCCAATGACAATTTTTAAAAAGACACTGTTACTCTCTGACATCTGTGCAAGAAGCAAAGAAAATTACCAAGAACAGCTTCTTCCTTCAAATCCCATTTTAGATCTATGACTATTAATTTATCTAAAAAATTTGCATGACTATTCTTATTTTTAACTGATTTCACTTCTTATGCTAATGAATTCCATATGAGCTTTATTGCTTGGTATTAATGGCTCTACTTTAGTTCTTACAGCAGTCTAAGAGTTAACCCAAATTCTGTTTATGATATTGCAAGTTTTGGGGACTTGATCGTACGATGGCTTCCCACTTCCCTTAATCCACTGGATTACTGTCTGTGAACCTCTTCTAACTTCATTATAATGTATTTTAAGGTATGCATGATACTTTAACAGTGAACACAGATGGGTAGGATTAGCTTTCTGGTTTGGGGACTTGATCAAACTTAATGTTTTCTATAAATAAGTTCTGAGCCAATTTAATAGGCATGTGGCTATAGGTCAAGACACTCTTCTTACTCCCTTTCCTATGCCATTACTGTTTAGTCAGAGACCTTAAGAGGGCTCATGTAATGGAACAGTTCTTTGAAGCATCACGCAAATCTTTTGCTCATTTTTCTACATGGTGATCTTTCAAATATTTGAAAGCAAGCAAGAGAGATATCCTCTTAAACTCCAGGTTATATATCCATTATTGCAACATTTTCTTACTGAGAAACATTTCTAAACAGTCTCTTCTATATACTTTCTAGTGTTTTAATAGCCCTTAGTAAATAAGATACTATACATCTGCTCTGAGCAAGGTAGAATACAGTAAGATTTTTTCTTCCCTTATTCTAAATCATATGACCATATTAACAGTCTATAATGGCAACATATCTGTTGTCTTTTTATCACCTATAACACATGATGGTTCATATTAAGCTTCTTAACAATGCACAAGAGTTCTTAGACCTTCCCTCTTGTGCAGCAGGGTTTGGAGGCTTTCTAAAGCCTAAACGTGAGTTGCCCTTTGTCCCAGTTATATCTAATGCCATTCATTTTACATACTCCTCTCCTTACCCATCACTGGAGACTACTGAGATAATTCTGAGTCCTTCTCTCTTCATATATTTGCTCTTTGTTTTAGTTTCGTGATGCCCATAGACTTTATAAGCATGTCACTTGGGACTTTTAATCAAGGACTTTTTATTTAATTTAATCAAAATGTTACTTAGGACAAGTTCAATGACAAAATTAGAGAATTTTCTCCAGGCACACATCCATATCTAGTCAATAATCAACCGTCTTAAAGGTCATTTGCTCAACAAAAATATGACTTTATTCAATATTGCAGCATCTGTCCTGTCTAAAAGAATATCACTAAAGCTTGGTAAAATGCTTTGCTGTTATCAGGAAGCGTCCCATTGCCCTTATGTAACTTTATAAAAATGAATTGTACATTATTAAGAATTTTTTTCATCTAATTCATCCATCTTTCAATACTTTGAACCCAACTATGTTGTCTCTAATAATTATTATTATAGCTTGTATTTGTATAGTGCTTAAACATAAATCACCCTCATGGAATACTTTCAAACAGATTAGGGAAACATATGGGATTATCCCCCATTTTAAAGATCAAGAAACTTTGGTTCAGAGAGGTGACTAAAATTTAGATCTCATGATTTTGAGCTCAGTTATTTTTATTTCCATGACATCACAGCCGACAAGATTCAATTGTATTTTACTCACATAGTTAGGTGCTCAATGAGTATTTTTGAATAGATGGATACATTTATCCAAAAGGTCCTGTATCCAAGAACCTCGCCTCAATGCGTTTTGTCACGTAAAAGAGATGGAAAACTGTTGCCAGAATAAAAATTAAAATTATAAATAAAATTACATAATTTTTAGAGACTTTATATATGGCACATACAATGATTAGGACTATATTTCCCAAATCCCAAATTGATACCAGATTGGTATCAATCCAGTAAGAAATTGCAATAATCAGCAGCAAAATGAGAAAAACAAGGGCAATTGTTATGGACTGAATTGTGATTTCCCACCCTGCCCCCTCAGCCTGCAGTTCATATGTTAAAGCTCTAACCCCAATGTTACTGTGTTAAGAGATAATTGGGATAAGTGGAAGGTATAAGGAAGTAAGTGAGGTTAAATGAGGTCATAAGGGTGGGGCCCTAAGCCAATAGGAATAGTATCCTCACAAGAAGAGAAAGAGCCAGTAGGAGAGTGCACATACAAAGGAAAGGCCATGTGATAAGACAAGAAGGTGGCCATCTATAACCCAGGGAGAGAGGCCTCACCAGATACCAACCTTCAGGATACCTTGATCTTGGACTTTCAGGTCCAGCACTGTGAAAAAAAAAACACTGAATCTGTGGCATTCTGTTATGTCAGCCCCAGTAGACTTACACAGCAATGCACTGAATTTTCTTTTAGTATTAAATGTATTCAACTTAAAGCCTTATCCATTATTCTATCCTTCTTGCTTTTGTATTATTAAAATATCCTCACTCTTATGAAATTATGGTGATAATAGAAGCTTGTTTGGGATGATGTGGACTACAGTAAGTACTTTATTTTTTCTTGCTTTCTCTCTTTCTCTTTTTCTTTTTTTCTCATTTACAGCAACTTCCCCTCTGCTTAAATACATGCTTAAGTATCTTCTATCCTGGCATTCTGTTATGGGAGCCCCAGTAGACTTACACAGCAATGCACTGAATTTTCTTAGAGTATTAAATTTATCCAACTTAAAGCCTTATCATTATTCTGTCCTTCTTGCTTTGGTATTATTAAAATATCCTCAGTCTTATGAAACTATGGTGATAGTAGAAGCTTGTTTGGGGTGATGACTTTACTTGCTTTAATCCACATCATCCCCAAAATTACCATAACAAAAATTACCCACCTAATCCTGTGCCTATAAGAGTATGGAAATTTTATCAGTCTAGGACATCCAGAAGTCTAGAATTCATAGGAGAACAGCATGGGAGTGAAGAAATGATATTGCGTGGGCCAGCTGACCTCAACCAGGAGAACTCTTTGAACTATAGGGAACTCTCCAAGGTCTTTGCAGAAGCTTAGTGCAGCAGATGGGGACAATATTGTTCTATCAGGGAGCAGCAATATGTTGGTTAAAAAGTAATCAAATTATATGAAAACAATAAAGAGGCAATATGAATGGAGAGTCATTTGGTAGAATTTTACAAGGAAATATTTATTTAACAAGCATGCATTGATCTTATTCCATGTGCCAGGGATTGTGCCAGGCAATGGGGACACAAAAATGATCATGATCCATTCCATGCCCTGAAGGGTCTCATTGTCCAGTAATGGAATAGAGCAAGGGGACTTCAGTGGTGGAAGTGGCCACAATATCCCAAAGCACTTCAAGGGAGAGGCCCACCACCCCCCGACCCCAAGCCATCCTGGAGGGTTCTGGCAGGCAAAAACATTTCAGGAAGAGTGGATGACAGGTGAAAAGACGAGATATGGGCAAGTGTGTGAAGGAAGTGGTAACCTGGGTGGAGACTTGTCACGTGGAGACATTCTCCTGAAAAGGAAAAAGAAGGATCAATGGGGATAATTGAGGATGGGAAAGGATGGGTTTATGGTATGTTGTGGTTTTCTGTTCATTGTTGTTCTTGGGATTTTGGTTTGGGTTGTTTCTCAGTCAGGATGGAAGAGACTGAAGCATGTATTTAAGCAGAGGGGACATTGCTATAAAAGAGAAAACAGAAAGACAGAGAAAGAGAAAGGAAGAAACAGGTTGGAACTCTGAGAAAGGAATAAGAAAATTGTTGAATCACTAATTCAGAAGACTGGGTGAAAGGCATAGGTGAAGGGAGTCTTGGCTAGGAGGAGGAACCACCCTGAGACTGATGGAAATGGTGGCAGTGGAGACAAGGAGTGCCTGGAAGCTGAGATAGAGGATACCAAGTCTCAACTCTCTTAATGCAATGGACACTAGTCTGCTAGTAATGAGGCAGGGTGGCTGGACGTGGTGGTTCACACCTGTAATCCCAGCATTTTGGGAGGCTGAGGCGGGTGGATCACCTTAGGTCAGGAGTTCGAGACCAGCCTGGTCAACATGGTGAAACCCCGTCTCTACTAAAAATACAAAACAAATAAAAAATAAATCAGCCAGGCGTGGTGGCAGTCGCCTGTAATCTCAGCTACTCGGGAGGCTGAGGCAGGAGAGTCACTTGAACCCAGGAGACGGAGGTTGCAGTGAGCCGAGATTGTGCCATTGCATTCCAGCCTAGGCAACAAGAGCAAGACTTTGTCTCAAAGGAAAAAAAAAATGAGTCAGGGTTTGAGATGAATGGGAAAAGTTTAGAGGCATCACTGAGGAATGGAAAGAGAGGAGTCTAAGAATGATTAAAATAGCCCCTCTGAGGTTAGGAAGCTCCAATTAGTAATGGTTCCTATCTGCAAAGCTGTGGGAGTTTCTACAGTGGTAATTAGTCATCCCAGGAAGGGGGAAAAAAGGGTGAATTGCAGCTTCAATTCTGTGTGGAGGTTTTCCTGGTAGAAGATATTGAGAAGCCAGGATACCAGGGAATGGAGAGTGCGTGTTCAAGAGTAAAAGACTGGCTCCACCCAGCTGTGGAGAGGGAGACACGGGATGGAAGGATGAGATCAGAATGAGTTTTCAGGGTTGAGGACTTCTGAAGGAAGCTCCCCAACGGAGAAAATGATCCAGACTGCTGCTCAGTGATGGTCTTGGAATTGGAGGGTTACACCATGTAGGGGGTGTCTGCAGAGACGTTGCCTCCCGTAGTGAGGCTGTCAAGGTTGGAGTTAAAGGGAAGTATATGAACAAAGGGCTAGAATCTTTAATAAATAAGGGGGAGTAACTGGGGCTTGGATTGACATGAACTTGATGGCCTCACTTCAAAAGAGTTGGGAGAATAAAGATTGGGAAACAGCTCAGAGTCAGAGAATTTTCCTTCCTGCAACTAACCTAACAGAATATGGAAGCAAAATGAGGCTTCAGGGAAAGAGATGTGCTAAGGGAAAAGCCAAGTCTCCAATAGGACCAGCAGGTGCAGAAGCTGCTGCAAAAATTGTGGATATAAGCGAGTGTGTTATCAATTAAATATGATGTCAATGGTATAGAGAAAGGGGCTGGGAAGAGACGGGGAGCAAAGAAACGGGAGCAAAGGAGTGCTGGACAATGTCACAAGGAGGTGGTTCATTTACCAACTGGGCAGCTTCTCTGCACACCGCAGACCGAGACTAACCAGGTCCCTGCTTTCCTGGAGCTTCAGTTCCAAACGACTTGTGCTTTGTTTTGTAACTAAAGATTATAGAGAGCTGATGCACGGTTTCAAGCAACCGTAAAACTACAGCTAATCATTTACATGTTATTTATTAGACTCGCTATAAACAACATCCCATTAAAATGAATATAGAACTGAAAATGCTTCTAACTTTGAGCAGTCATGGGTAGTACTATGGGGTCAGCTATACTATTAGTAAAATATCACATGGTTTGGTTAGGAAATTCTTGTAGCACGATGGTGAGCCTCAAGTCTATGACAATCAGCCTGGAAGATAAAGCAGTTCTATTTTTTGCACTTGTTCGATCATATTTTCCACGTGTCTTCAAAGACAGGCATTTGCAGGGTGTTAGGACAATTAAGCATAGTGGTTATGGGAAACAGTATAATGTGACAATTGAAAGCATGGATCTTGGAGATAAACCTGTGGGATTTGGATCCCCATTCTGTGCTTAGAATGTAGGGAATTACCGGCAGGATACTGAACCTCTCTGTGCCTCAGTGTCTTCATCTGTAAAATGGAAATGATATGAATACATCTGCCTCATGAGGATGTTGCAAGAATTAAATGAGTCACTAAAAATAAAGCACTTAGATTGCTGCCTGGTACATTGGAAGTCCTAAATAATTGTTAACAACTACTGTAATTGGATATAGCATGCCGCTCTTTGAAAGGCATTATGTCTTCTATAGTTGATACTGCTTGGCAAAGTGTTGGCTGTACCAGTTTTGCAATTGTACTTCTGACCTAGTAACAACTGTGCCAAATTGCACAAGCAGATAGTAATGTCTGGCAGTGTCTGAAGTTTTCGCTGCTAATGGAACAACTGGAACTGACTTTTACTTGGCATCCAACCAAACAATGAATTCTTGCTATCATTTCAGCAATATTTTTGTCTTTTGTCTCTAATATTTTCAGTGGCCATACATTAAATACTTATAAAAAGCAACTTATTTCTTTCTGGGCAATAGGTGAAGCTCCTTACAATGTGGTTGAGGGCACAGGATGGCATTCTTGTTAACAGAGGAGTCTGTTTCTGCCTGTATTTAAGAGAGACACTCAGTCTGGGTTTTGCTCATTACAGTTTTGCAATCCAGGGTCACTTCTAGGTGGGGCATTCTACCGACAACAAAACAAGAATGAACAGTATTTATGATCTCAATGATGGGGTGCAATGGCCTCGTGATACTGCTTTATTCATTCAACAAATATTAGAAATATGTCTCAGACGCTCTGCTAGATCCTGGGTGACAGCCCTACTCTGTAGACTATCTCCAGATATTTAAATGGGAACTTAGATAAATGTGATAAAGACATTAGTGAAGCAATGCCATGCAAGTGGGTGTCAGGTGATGGAATGTGGTCACGGTAAAAGAAAAAGAAAAAGCATTTTTCTTACTATACCTTTGTAGGTATCTTTATTATGAACCCGATGAGAAACTGCATTGATATAAATTGCTGTGAACTCGTCATTTTCAAATGCTTTCTGAGCATCAAATTCTTCTATTTCAGATGATCTCTCTCTCTCTCTCTCTCTCTCTCTCTCTCTCTCTCTCTCTCTCTCTCTCTCTCTCTCTCTCCCCGTGAGACTGCCACATGAGTGAATCTACCAGAAAAAAGAATAACAGTCTCTAAGCTGGAACATTAATAACTTACCATTACGCTAATGGTATCATCATTGACACCTTAATGCCTAATTTTCTTTTGGTCAAATCAATCTCTCCTGAACAGTTACCTGGCAATCTTATAAAATAAAAGAAGTGTAAGACATTTAAAAGACATGCTTTCTGACTTTTAAAATCAAAGTTATTTTCCTCCAAATGAAAAATATTCCATAAATAAAAATGTGTATTTAATTCAATTCCTTCCTGCCTTTAATTCACCATTATTGCAAACAGCCTCTAAAAATCTTCTCAGTTCTAGGTGGAAGTGTTGCTGGACTCTGTAAGTCGGCCCCATTGCCTTCTGTAATATTATGTTGTCTCAGGACCACCACCCCGGTTCAAGTTTTATCCTTTTCTTCAGCTTGTTTAAAGTGTTCTTGTTTAAAGCACACTTAATAGTTTGTGCCTGGGCACGGTGTCTAACACCTGTAATCCCAGCACTTTGAGGGGTCAAGGCGGGTGGATCGGTTGAGGTCAGGAGTTCAAGACCAGCCTGGCCAACATGGTGAAACCCCATTTCTACTAAAAATACAAAAAATTAGCCGGGCATGGTGGCAGGCACCTGTAATCCCAGCTCCCTGGGAGGCTGAGGCAAGAGAATCGCTTGAACCCAGGGAGCCAAGGTTGTAGTGAGCACTGCACTCCAGCCTCGGTGACAGAGTGAGCTATCAAAAAATAAAAATAAAAATAAAAAATAAATAAAAAAGTTGGCATTTACCTAAACAATTTCTGATGATAGGAGTGGTACAGTATCTAAACATGGTTTCCCTAAAGAAAAGTCCCGGAGACAAAGATTCAGGTGGCAGTAGTTCATTTAGAATGTGCTCCCAGGAGGCACAAGGAAGAATGAGAGGGTGAGAGGAAGAGCCAATAAAGGGTTAATGAGCAGATTTCTGCTGCGGCTGTGCATTGTTTACTATTGCTGCAAAACCACCTCAAAACTTAGTGGTGTAAAACAACCACTTATTGTGCTCACAGCTTCTGTGGGTCAGAATTGGGATGGGCACAGAGTGCCTCTGCTACAATGTCCGGGATATTGGCCGGGAGAGTTTCAAAGGCTAGGGTTGCAAGACAGCTAGAGGCCAGCATCACATAGAGGTGTCTTTAGTGCCTGCTGGTTGATGCAGACACCTCAGTGGGGCCTCAACGGAGCGCCTACACCTGGCCTCTTCCTATAGCCTGGGCTTCCTCACAGTGTGGCCACCTCAGGGCAGTCAGACTTCTTAGAATGGGCCCCCAAAACAAATGTCCCAGGGAACAAGAAAAAGTGGCATCACTTCTTCGACCTAACCTTAGACATCACACAGCTACATTCTGTTGGTTATAAGCAAGTGATACTCCTGCCTTAACATAAGGGGTGGAAAAAATAAAGCTCAACTCTTGAAGGAAGTTATGTCAAAGAATTTCCAGCATTTGTTCTAGAAACAAAAACAAGAACAACAAAATGTTGGCATAGTATAAGCAACCGTCTTCCTTCTTGCCTGTAATGGTCAAAGTGAGGGAAGAGGTGTGAGAGGGAATATGAATTAACAGATAATTACAATACACTATAACATACAGCTGATAAGAAACAAATATGCCCAAAACTATAATAGGATCACAGAAGAGGGGCATGTTTAGCTTGGCCCTGAGATTCAGGGAAGGTGGGTGAGAGTCAATGAGATGAAGAAATGTAGGGAGGAGATTTTTAAGTGGAAGGAATAAAAGCAATCTCTTGGTGTCTGCAATTTGGTAAAGTGGGAGGAGGAGAGTGGCAGATAAAGGTGGAAAGGAGACCAAGAGTGGTGGCTCATGCCTGTAATCCCAGCACTCTGGGAGGCTGAAGTGGGAGGATCACTTTAGGCCAGGAGTTCGAGACCAGCCTGGGCAACATAACAAGACCCCATCTCTATAAAACAATTAAAAAGGTAGCCAGGCATAATGCTACATGCCTGTAGTCCCAGCCACTCTGGAGGTTGAAGAGAGAGGATCACTTGAGCCCCAGAGTTCGAGGCTGCGGTGAACTACGATTGCACCACTGCACTCCAGCCTGAACAACAGAGTGAGATCCTGTCTCAAAAAAAAGAAAAAAATGGAAAGGAAAGATCATGAAAAATCTTAAATATCATACTGAGAGGCAGAGATCTGATTTTTAGGCAATGGAGGGTCCTTAAAAGTCACTGTAAGTATCTAAGAGAAAAATTATGATAGCCTGAAGGAAGTATAGCTAAACAGTAGGGAATAGGTTTGAAAAATATTTAGAAAGTAAAATAATTAGTGTCTAGAGATTAGTTGAGTGTGTGAAGCACAGGAAAGGGAGAAGTCAAGCTTCACACCAGGTTCCTACCCTGGGTGCTTGAAGGAATGGTGGTTCCCCCAGATGAGGAATTTCCTAAGAGGAGCAGGTTACAGAGGAAATAGTGGGTATGAGGTGCCTGTGACTTCCACAGGCACACAACCCCAGGGCAGGTGCATATACGAGTCTAAACTTAAGAGAGAGGGCCGGTCAAGAGATACCAATTATGGAGTCATCAACAAATAGGAAGAGAATGAGATTGTCCAAGAATATATGGAAAGACAGAGAGCAGCTCTTTTGGTCCTTAGAATGCAGATGTTGCTAGTAACCTGATGTTGTTCACAACTGATGACCTCAATTTTCTTGATGATAAGGAAAACAAAGTTATCTCTTGAAAGAAAGTGGAACCCAAATACTGATGACAATTTTTAGTACAACAGTGACAAAGAGAAACAACAAATACAGACCACAATTTAGAAAAAAAAAAAAAGAAGAAAACGTGTTCTGTTAGTATTGTGCAAGTCTTTATAATTGTTCCTATTGTTAACAGGCCCTTTCCTTGTACTCTAACATTCTAACCCTAGGTCTCTGTATTAATTTATTCTCACATGGCTGTACAAAACTACCTGAGACTGGACATTTATAAAGAAAAAAGGTTTAATTAACTCAGTTTCACAGGCTATACAGGAGGCATGGCTGGGGAGGCCTCAGGAAACTTACAATCATGGCAGAAGGTGAGGGGGAAGCACGTCTTCACATGGTGGCAGGAGAGAGAGAAAGAGGGAAATACTACACACTTTTTTTTTTTTTTTTTTGAGACAGAGTCTCGCTCTTGTCACCCAGGCTGAAGGGCAATGGTGTGATCTCTGCTCACTGCAGCCTCCAATTCCTGTGTTCAAGTGATTTTCCTGCCTCAGCCTCCCGAGTAGCTGGGATTAGAGGCATGCACCACCACACCCAGCTAATTTTTGTATTTTTAGTAGAGATGGGTTTTCACCATGTTGGCCAGGGTGGTCTTGAACTCCTGACCTCAAGTGATCCACCTGCCTTGGCCTCCCAAAGTGCTATACACTTTTAAACAACCAGATCTCATGAGAACTCACTCAGCATCATGAGAACAACAAGGGTGAAATCCACCCCCATGATCCAATCACATCCCACCAGGTCCCTCCTCTAACATGTGAGGATTACAATTTGACATGAGATTTGGGACACAGCATCATGCCATATCAGTCCTACTCACTAAGCTGGTTTAAAAAACTTGCTAAAAATGTTAAAGTCATATTTTCCATAACTTCGGTCACCCTCATAGTTGATTTCAATTCCTTCTGATTTACACACACATTGAATCATCACTAAGCAAGAAAATATAAGCTTACTCCAATGGCAACAACTATATAAACCTACTGGGGAGACCAGGCACAATGGCTCACACCTGTAATCCCAGCACTTTGGCAGGCTGAGGTTGGAGAATCGCTTGAGCCCAGGAGTTCAAGATCAGCCTGAGCAAACGGCAAAACTCTGTCTCTACAAAAAATACAAAAATTACAGATATGGTGGCATGCACTTGTAGTCCCGACTACTTGGGAAACTGAGGCAGGAGGATCCATTGAGCCCGGGAGGTCAAGGCTGCAGGGAGCTGTGGTCATGCCACTGCACCCCAGCCTGGGCAACAGAGAGAGGCCCTGTCTCCAAGGAGGAAAAAAAAAAAAACTGGTGGGGAGATATTTTTTTTCTTTTCCTTTGATGTTTAGCATTCATTATTCCCAAACATCTCAACAATCTATGTGTGTCGGGAATGGTTTCCAACAGACAATAGATATAGACTCCTCCTGTCAACTTTCATTACCACAAGAAATTCAGAGTATTGATGCTCTAGGAAAGATGCCTTCCCAAGACAAATTGGCAGAGGAACAGAATGAGGACTGAGAAGACAAGATGAACAACCTTTCATATGTGCACATCATTGCTTTACTCAACAGATACTAGCAGTGTGATTATGGTTATGTTGGAGTGCACGAGTGTTTTACCTGTAAAAGAGACCTTCCTAGTTAAAAAGAGTTGGAAAACCACTGAATTAGATAAACCTAATCCATGGATAATCCCCATCCATGGATAATCCCCACATCTTCCTTCAATGGCTTCATTTGCCACCCCCAAGAAAGCTTCAATCTGAGCTCTGAATGTGAGCCAAATGGGCAGATCTGAGTTTTCCCCCCTCTTAATGAAGCATGGTAAATGACCAAAAGGCAAGCTGCTAAGAGGGGAAATGAAAGGACCCCAGGGTCTGGATATACCAAACTGGCTAATTGGCCCCTGAAAGATAGTGAGCAGCGTGTTAATGCCTCTTGTGTCCTAACAGCACAGCGGGATCTCCATGGAAGAATACCTCTCCAACTGGGAGGTCACCACAAAAGCAACATTCTCAACCAGCATGCTTTGGCCCCGTCGAAAGCCCTGAAAATGTTTCTACGGTGTTACTCTGCCATTTAGAGGACTTGGATGCAGGGTGCAGAGAAGGAAAGGAAAGGCTTTTCATATGTTTTCTCTGCTACATTCGGACTGAAATACTAGTTTTAAGAACTTCTTTTTATAGTCTACCTTTGAACCTGATCTAGAATACCAAATACACAAAAAAGGTGTAAGGGAGATGGAAAACCAGAAACTGAGGAAAAGGAAACCAGAGGGGAAAAAATGTCCCCCAAATCAGGTTGGAAATGTTAGCCTGGGAAAACTCGTATACATGTGTGATGTTGCCTCCCATTTGCCCACACTAAAGAGTTTACAGTATATATTTGCATAATATTATCTCCCTAAGTGGCCTTTTCTTAATGCTTAATTGAAAGCACTTCTCACCTCTGGATAATTTCTAAGCATCTGCTTTTATTCCAAGTGAGTAGAAGATCAAAGTATGCATATAGGGATATTATGAATCCACAGTTTGGCCTCCAAAGCCCCCTTATTGAAGTGCAGTATTTTTCAACTAGACCTTGAGTCCATGCAAGAATGTAACTTAAGTGTAGAATGATGTGACTGCAGCAAAGCTCAGCTGCTCCCCTTCTTTTCCCCTTGGCTGTCTCCCTCTCTGTTTTCAAGATTTATTCCCCTTCTCTCTCAACCCCTTCTTTGGCCTTCCTTGCTCTCTCCTTCTTAGCATCCTGAATCTAATTAGAACAAAGAGCCTAGCCGGGCGTGGTGGCTCACGCCTGTAATCCCAGCACTTTGGGAGGCCGAGGTGGGCGGATCACAAGGTCAGGAGATCGAGACCATGGTGAAACCCCGTCTCTACTAAAAATAGAAAAAATTAGCCAGGCGCAGGGGCGGGCGCCTGTAGTCCCAGCTACTTGGGAGGCTGAGGCAGGAGAATGGCGTGAACCTGGGAGGCGGAGCTTGCAGTGAGCCGAGATTGCACCACTGCACTCCAGCCTGGGCGACAGAGCGAGACTCCGTCTCAAAAAAAAAAAAAAAAAAAAAAAAAGAACAAAGAGCCAAATAGTATCCAAACACTATTCATAGTTTAATACACATATCACCAGGAAAGGCTCAGATTTTACACATTTTGATATTTTCCTCATTTAGATCAAAGATATTTCTAATTAAAGAGAATATCTATATTTCCATTTGAACAGAAATTGGCCATCACCAACTAAGGCAATGAAAGTCAGTTTAAGAAAATATTGGCCAGGTCAGATGCAGTGGCTCACGCCTGTAATCCCAACACTTTGAGAGGTCTAGGTGGACGGATTGCTTGAGTTCAGTTCGAGACCAGCCTGGGCAACGTAGGGAAACCGCATCTCTACAAAAAATCAAAAAATCTAAAAATTAGAGGGGCGTGGTGGCATGCACCTGTAGTCCCAGCTACTCGGGAGGCTGATGTGGGAGGATCCCTTGAGCCAGGGAGATGGAGGCTGCAGTGAGCTGAGCTGTGATCACATCACTGGACTCTTGCCTGGGCACGAGAGAGACCCTGTCTCAAAACTAATATACACATATACGTGTGTATTAGTCAAGTGATGATTGCATCCTTTTTCTCCACCAAAGTTAAAAACATCTTGAGGAAGACATATGAGGCAGATGAAGGTTACTGTCACGTTTCATTGTTATGTTCCTTTGAACTACCAGCCCTTTCTTCACCTTTGAATCCGGGCGAAATCTCTTGCTTCTAAAGATTCTTCTGTGGTTTAGAGGAGGACACTACTATGGGAAAAGAGCAAGTCCAGCCTGGTAAACTGCCCAGAGATATGCCAGGGTCTCCAGAGACATCTACTTGAGGTGTCACTTCCACGGTACGCTGAAGTTTGTTCCTTTGGAAGTTTCCATAAAGGGCTTAAAATAAAAGTTCCCCTAATCTTGTTCCCACATGTCTACTGTGCATTTGAAGATGAAGATTATTTATGTTTAGAGAGCACTGTAGCCACTTAGATACCTCTCCAGCGGGCAGAGGTCTGAAGGGTGCGCTAATGTTTATCACTGGCACCAGAACAAGCATTACAGAAATGCAAGCTCCTTGGCTCACCTCCCAAATTCTGCTTTCCCTCCTGACGGACTTCAAGCCACTTTGTAAATTGCTTTGTTGTTTGCGGAGTGCATTTCTCTCTGGGCTACAATTCTGCCGGAGTCAATATTTTGACACTCTTCTTCTGGAAAACTCCCGATTTCTAATACTTCACCCCATTGGATTCTCCTTTGAAGTTGGAGAACATAACCCAGGCCTGAGATTACATATCAGGATTATTTCCCTCTTGGGGTCTGTGCCCCTGTGTGAGTGCGCATATGTGTATATCTGAGCCAGTTAATTGTTTCATTGGTTGCTTAGAGCATGGTATAATGTTGGCCTGGATCCTAGATTCAGTCCCTGAACATTACAGAGTGAAAAAAGCTGATCCACAGCCACAGATCCAACTCACCCCTGACCACTCACTCGGCCATTATGTGCCTGTGATCAGTCGAAAGGATGCAATGATGAACCCTAGTCCAGGCTTGCCTACCTATCTGGCCCTTGGTAACCCAACTCAACACCCTGTTTCAATTATCCTGGACTTTGCACTATTCCCCACACATCTTGCAGCAATTCCCATCTTTGTGTTTTGACCTACACAGTATCCTGGTACTGGATTATTTGCCCCGTTCTTCCCTGAGGATTTAATACTATGTCATATGCAGTTAAGCTCTTCCTCTAAGAAGCCTCCCCAGCCATTTGCACCTAACAACTGCTCTTGTTGATTTTCCACAGTAAGCACCAGATATAACATATTGCCAGTCGCTCTTCGTAGACTGGAGATAAGAAACCTGTGACCCCAGATAGGCACACTCAAACTCTTCTTACCCAATCTCCTTTTTATATAAAGCAAGAAAGACAAAAACCAATTGACTGTATGTTCAGAACCTGACTTCCAAATCACATCACACCGCTGAGTGCTGTTTCAGTTTTCCAGCTAGACTATGTGCCCTGATGCCAAGGACTGTGCACCTCCCCCCTACACCCCCCACGCCATCTGGCAGAGCCAGTGCACACAGTAGGCTCAGCAAATGCTTGCTCAGCTTCTGATTGTTCCCAGGTAAGCCCACACACCTTCTGGAAGCATGCCTCAGAGAGCATACACATCACTTGAGGTGAATGATTTTCACAGCTTCCAGGGAATCAGAGTAATTCCAGTTGCTTGCTGTGTAACCCAGGGCCACCGTTGGGCAGGGTCTGCCCCACACAGTGACTCCCAGCCAAGGGGAGACCTGGGAACTGAAATCTAGGCTGGTCCTCAGATCACAAAGTCCTGGAGGGGAGCTGATCAACCCCAAGGAAGGAAGGTCTTTTTCTCATTGTTAAATGGTACTGATCCTTACTTCCCTGAGGCACACACCCACAGGGCAAAGCCTCCTGAGAGAGCATCTTTTCTTTCTTTCTTTTCTTTTCTTTTTTCTTTTCTGTTTTCTTCTCTCTCTCTCTCTCTCTCTTTCTTTCCTCTTTTCTTTTCTTTTTTTTTTTTTTTTTTTTTTTTTGAGACTGGGTCTTGCTCTGTCACCCAGGCTGGAGTGCAATAGCACGAACATGGCTCACTGTAGCCTCCACCTCTTGAGCTCAAACGATTCTCCTGCCTCACCTCCCCTGTAGCTGGGACCACAGGTGTGTGCCACCACGCCTAGCTATTTTTTGTATTTATTTTTAGAGATGGGATTTCAGCCATGTTGCTCAGGCTGGTCTTGAACATTTGAAGAGGAAGGATGACCAAAATTAGTTTGTTGAGCTAATAGGCTTTAGTTTTATACTGTTGCAGAGTCTAGAGAGGGAGAGATTTATATTTTAAATTTCCCTTAAAATCATAAAATACATGCCTTCAATATACACACATATGTTAACATACACATATATATACACATGCATGTGCATGCACACACACATACACACGGAACTTGATTTAGGATAACAATGGGGATAAATGCAAAGCTAAATGTTTAAAAACAGAGCTACCAATATTTGTTAATTTACTCCAAAGGATGTTAGGATGGTAGTTTTACCTGTTTATTTCTTCCCTTCTTTTCTTTCTTTCTCTCTCTCTTTTTCTTTCTTTCTTTTTCTTTCTTTCTTGCCTCACTCTCTTTCCTTCTTTCTTTCTTTCAATATATGTATTAGGTAAGTACTATTTTTAAATGATCTGTTATAACCCAGGAAGAGATATGAGGCTTCATATTCTCTGGTCTGGAAATACTACAAACATTTCTGCAGTGTGGTCAGAAAAGCTAACAGCATACTAGGAAACCTGAACAATAGAAAAAGCTTGACCGTCTCCCGGAATAGCATACATGCATGCTCTTGTAAGTGGGAGCTAAACTATGAGGACATAGAAACATGCAGAGTGATATAATGGACTTTGGGGACTCAGGTGGGGAGGTAGGGAGGGGACTGAGGGATAAAAGTCTACACAGTGGGTATACTGTACATTGCTGGGGCGATGGGCACACCAAAACCTCAGAATTCACCATAAAGAACTCATCCATGTAACCAAAAACTACTTATACCTCAAAAACTATTGAAATGAAAAAAAATCATCGTAATAAAACTAAATTGGAAAAAAGGTTATGTATGATATGAGCTCATTTAACTGAAGTTCATAAACAATCACAAATATATAACTGTGTGGTATGTGTGTATATACACAGAAGCTGATGTGTTTATATGTATATATGATGTCTATATTTGTATATACATATATACTCACATATGTGTGTGTGTGTGTGTATATATATCTATACATCCTCCCCAGGATCATTGTGTGTGTTTTTTTTCCACTGCATTGCTGGTCCTTAGAAAAAGAGTAAGCAAAACAACAGAAGAGATATATGCACCTCCATATGAGAATAATGTTTATGTAATCTTAAAAAGTTAAAGTTGGAAGGGACTTCAAAGCCATCTGAAGATCAAATCTTCTCACAGAGAGGAATTTGTCATCTGAAAAGGTTCAATGATTTATATTTCATTTCTTAGTTTAGAGAGACCACGTTATTTTCGGGACCTAACCTGTTTCCTCTTTCCTCCAGATTCCTGGAAGCCAGGCACACCTAGCCATAGCTTTGTTTTTCTAGCACTGAACTTTTCCCATGGGCAAGTAGCAAATTCATCCTTTTAGATGGAGATGAACTGAGAATATTGATCTCAAGTTGTATTTATTTCAATAAACTCATAAAAAAAAGTTGGAATCATTACCTATCACACAATTTATCCCAAATAGCCCTAATTTCGTTTTTTGGACCATCTCCGAAGCAAGTACAGTAAGATTGACCTGTCTCAGGGTTGTAACAGGAATATGGTCAGAGTTCAGTAAGTTTTTTAAAGCACTCAGAAATCTATGGTTTAATGCAATCAAATACATTGCTATTTTTCTTTTGTTCACTATACGTAATTATTGGACATAATTTCCTGTAGAAATGGGTAAAACGACTATATGGACAAGGTTGATAGGCTAATTAGTGAATAAGAGATTTTAAGATCCAATTCTGTTTTCAACATCAATTTACAAAGAGGAGTGGATAGAATCTCGTAATCACATATCCCATTAGTTAAAGTATAATAGCGCTATTCACTGACGTCAATCAACTTGAACTAAGATTGTTAGAAGAATTAAGTTGATAAATACAGTCGTTAAAGTCTATAGAAAATCAAGAATCTGTAACAGTAAGTGTTGGAAAAGTGAATGAACCTTAAAGAAAGTATATCCAAAGAAAGTTTTCTAGATTCCTTGACTTTGCAAAATTTTATACTGCCAGAAAACAATATGTTCTGCCTTCAATATTTAATCCTTAATGATTATTTCTGTTATATGTAGTTTTAAATGTTTTATATTCACAGAATATATTTTAGATTTGCCATAAATTATATAGAATTTGAAAAACAGGTTCCATACTAACTTCAGAAAATTTGGTTAATATCTTAATTATAGTTGTTTTAAAATTTCACTTTGCCTTTTATTATTTCTTCCTGCTTCTTACTAGTAGTATTTTATATAATAAGTAGCAAAGGTTCTAGTCTTTAATCTCTCTGAAAATAGATGTCAGCTATTTATAGTCTTTTCCCTTCCATCTTGCTTTAATGGACACTTTTAAAGCTGTTAGAAATTAAAGGTCACCATGGCTGAATGTGTATGTGGCAATTTGTCCAAATTAACTTATTACTGTGGTCTTGTGAGTGAACATGAGCCATCTGGCTCCATTTCTAAGGAAATATCTTCCAAGAGAATGAATTCTGGGGCAAGATTTAATTATCTCTCACCTAAAAAAAAAAAAAAAAAAAAAAACTCTATAGTTACCCTGTGAGTTAAACCCATGGATTAATTATTATTAAATTTCAGTTCAGGAGGATCTTTCTTCCACGTCTCATCCAATTTCATTTGTACAAGAAAATGGACACAAATATGCCTAGAAGAGCTACTTTCAGAAGGAGGCTTAGAATATCACACATTGAAGAAAGTTGTCATTCTGCTAAATTGAAGAAAGAGAAGAGAGATATTGAATATACACATTTTCTTTTGGCCGTAAGCTTTGAGGAGAATGTAATCCATTCCCTCCACATTTTCCTTGTATTACCTGAATTTTAAGAAGGTACCAGCTTTAGATCCAGCTTTTAGTTGTTACTGTCTCACTATGTAAATATAAACAAAGACCACTGTTGTCATTGGCCTACTGAGTGGCCTCCAAAGTCAACATGACACTAGGTAGTTCATTTTCACCTGAAAAAATGGAAGTAAAAGATAATCGTACCTGTTCTTTTAATTGCCTCCCTCCCAGCTTTTCACAGCTAAATAGATACAAAATGCAACCAAATTCAAATGTGCTTTTTTTCTTAAATAACTAGATAAGACTCTATCACAATACAAAATCACCAAAAGATAACAGCTGTCATAACTAAATTGATTGTAATGAAGATAATCAAAATAGTAACAAATTTAACAGACAGAGCTAGTCAGGGCTACAGGCCCTAGAATTCAGTCTTTGCTCTCCATCCTTTTACTAAGGGTCTCAAAATATTTTCTGGTTTAGTTTCTTTTAAAATTCAGTTGTTTTGTTTTGGTTTTCTGTTTTGCTTTGTTTCTTAAGTCTCTCTTTTCTTTGCCAAGATCCCATACCAAAAATAATCCCCACGAAATTTAACTTTTCAGCATTCGTGAGCTTTATCCGATTTAATGTGGCTTCAAATTTTAATCCATATACTCTCCAGTGTTCATTTGACAAATGTAATTTACATGCACCATTATTTTATTTCAAGCAGCACCCTAGACAAGATGTTTAAAAAAAGAACCAGTAAAGGTATTCTACCACTTAACAGATGTTCCCCTCGCTAGATTCCCTCACTCTAAAATGGCAGTGCTGAGAAGTAGCTTTCTTCATTTTTTAATATCTCCTTCAGATTTCATAGGCTAAGTATATTGTCTTAAATTAGCTACATTGCCGAAAAAGAAGACTAATTAAGGCTGATTTCAGGATGCTAATCAGAATTAAACTAGGATACTTATGTAAACAGGAAATAGGCTTGAAATAGACCCATCCTATACCTCAGCTACTTGCTAAATATTTTATTGAACCTGCATTTGTCTTCAACTAGTGGATGAGGAACCAGTATCTAGTTTAGTTAATGGCATGCTGCTATTAGTTTTGTTTTGTTTTAATAGAAACAAGTTACATGAAAAGTACAGCATGATCCAAAGATCTATCTTAAATTGGCCTTAAGCTTTGAGGAGAATGCAATGCATTCCCTCCACATTTTGCTTGTATTTCCGAAATTTTTAAAAAGGTACCAGCTTTAGACCCCGCTTTTAGTTGTTACTATCTTGCTTTGTAAATGGAAACAAATACCACTGTTGTCACTGGCCTACTGAATTGCCTCCACAGTCAAAAAGACACTAGATAACGCAATGGACTTGTACATACTCTGTTGTTTTCAAAATACAGAAGAAAGAAAAAGATAAACATTGAAAACATTTATTTCTTATAGCTCCTGAGTGGTTGAGACTTTTGAGACATTTAATGTTATATTAGCCTCAAAGAAAGAGAGACAATAAACCAATAAAAATCCATCTCCCTACAACAAGACCCCCAATTCAAGACTCTCTTCCAGCTCAATGGATTTGTGATACATGAAGGTTGTATTTATTTAATACCCAAACAGCTGATGAAAAATAATAATTTAAGCATATCCAAATATCCAAACATTGTGTTGACAAAATATCCAGGTGGCAAGCCAAATTGTTTTATTTTCATTTATGTGTTTAAATGTTCTATTGAAATTGAAGCAACGTGATAGAAGATGTGGTACATACTGACTATGGTATGATAGCATCTTTATTTGAAATTTCTCTGGAGTACATTCTTATCCTATGCAGATTCTCTTTTGTAGAATATACTCCATGATTGGAATAAAATATTAAAAATAATATTCGGCCCTTAAAATATCTTATTTTTGGAGAAAAAAATTAACCATTGGAGAAAAAAATACTAAAATGTATTGATATTTCTTCCATATAAAAATACGAGTATCTGTCATGAAATTAGGGTAACAATAGCCAAGGGTTGTAAACCAGAGTTGTCAAATATCTATTTTGCAGTACTCACAAGGGTGAATATATACCCCTTTTTTTTTTTTTTTTTTTTTTTTTTTTTTTTTTTTTTTTTTTTTTTTGAGACAGAGTCTTATTCTGTCGCCCAGACTGGAGTGTAGTGACACGATCTCAGCTCACTGCAACTTCTGCCTCCCGGGTTCAAGAGATTCTGGTGCCTCAGTTGCTCGAATAGCTGGGATCACAGGTGTGCAACACCACACCCAGCTAATTTTTGTTTTTTCAGTAGAGATGGGATTTTGCCATGTTGGCCAGGCTAGTCTCAAACTCCTGGCCTCAAGTGACATGCCCACCTTAGCCTCCCAAAGTCCTGGGATTACAGGCATGAGCCACCGTACCCAGCCACAAGTGTGAATATATAGGACATTTTTAATTATTCCTTTTGTTCAATATTTCATTATTTATTCCAAAATATTAGTCAAGGAAAGCAAACAAACAGAAGATCTTTATTTCCTTTGTGTTTTCAGAAAAACAAAGTTGAATCTATCAAAAGTAACAATGTAATGAGAAAAATAACTTTCTAAGAACTCTGAGACAATAGAATATTTTCATGAATGAAATAATTTGTATTTGAGTTTAAAATTTCAGAATTGATGAAGTAAACATCAGTCTCTCGAACTGCCAAGGCAACATTAATGTCACTTGAAATGAATGTGAATAACAGAGAAGCATCCTTCTAGCTAGGGCTCTGTTGTCATGCCAAGACTGTAGCAGAGGCTGGGCACCGGTGGCTCGCGCGTGTAATCCCAGCACTTTGGGAGGCCGAGGTGGGTGGATCACGAGGTCAAGAGATCGAGATCATCCTGGTCAACACTGTGAAAACCCGTCTCTATTTCAAATACAAAAATTAGCCAGGCGTGGTGACAGGCACCTGTAGTCCCAGCCACTCGGGAGGCTGAGGCAGGAGAATCACTTGAACCCAGGAGGCGGAGTTTGCAGTGAGCCAAGATCGTGCCACTGCACTCCAGCCTGGGTGACAGAGCAAGACTCCATCTCAAAAAAAAAAAAAGACTGTAGCAGAATCATCAGGTTGGAATGGCAAGGAAGTCAAAATGCTTCAATATTTATTCTGTGTATATGAGTGACTGTGGAGGAAAATACCTGAATCCACACATCATCTCCAACCCAATCTTCATCATTGGTCGAGAGCTGTCTATTCCCCCATGCTTTAAGCCTGGTCATTCCCTTCATGACATTGTTTTGCCACTGACCCTAAACTGTTTCTGCTGCAGACACCAGTGGCCAAGTGAAATGAAGCCACCTCCTTATTTCAGAGCACAACTGCCACCACACTGACCAAAGAACTGAGAAGCCATGAATGGTTCATGAAACAGTCTTAGAGTGGACAAAATTAAACAAAGTAAGCCTCACTGGATGTGGCAGGTATACAGGGATTTCAGAAAACATGAATAATGTTTTCTGGAGACCCCAACAGCTGGACACACGGTCCTACAGAAATACTCATTGAGATTCAAAATATAATGAAGCATATCTACATACAAGAAAGGATGGTTCTAAGTCCATGCTTTTGCAGAGAACTTTTAAAGATTTTTTTAAAAGCAATTCACAAACAATTAGAGGACAAGACATTTTAAAACTAATCTGATCACATCGCTGTGCTCAATAATGTATGCCTTGTGACTTTAGACAAATCACATCTCAGTCTCCTCATCTGTTAAATCGAGGTGGACAAGGTAACTGCTGCAGAATTTCCCTGCTCTAACAATCTTTGACTTGAAGTGCCTAAGAATATGTAGAATTGCGGACCAATTAAAATGAAAGAAAAGTCCAACTCTTTGCTTATCTGTCTTCTGTAAGTTTTCCACAAGGGGCATGTATTCCTGTTGTAAATTAGGAAGTAATAACTGATTCGAATCATTTTTTAAAATATAAACTATACAGGAATAGAAACTCTAGAAATCATCTCATTTAACAAAGGAGATCACAAAAGAATAAGAAGGTTTAGTAATTTGCCCAAATGCACACAGTCATCAGTTGGAAATCTAGAAGCCTGACCAAGTTCCTTTGACTCCAAGGTTAGTGCTCCTTGGTGACACATCAAAGCATTAAACATAAAATGGCAATCATCTCCATCAGTTAAGAAGAAGGAAAACCTCGCACTTGATTTTTTTTTTTTTTTAATCTTCCTGTCAGGATTTAAAAGGCATTAAGGCCTAGAAATAAAACGAAGAATTTAAAGACCTTGAAGGCTAGGGTCTTATTTGTAATGTATGCAACTCCTGCAACAGACCAAGTCCCACTTTTGCCTGTGCTGCACATACTGGTCCAGATTCCAAAGATCCCTTTCCTCTCTTCCCAGCTAGCCATACGGGTGTGTGACACAGTGACCCGCCATTCCCTTCTCCACACCACAAGTAAAGTGACAAATGCCTAAATCTCTTTGCTGTGATGTTTCTTCTCAAAGCAATCCTGAAAATCCCATTGATCAAAAATCTATATCTGGGCCAGGCGCAGTGGCTCACGCCTGTGGGAGGCCAAGGTGGGCAGATCACCTGAGGTCAGGAGTTCGAGACCAGCCTGGTCAACATGGTGAAACCCCATCTCTACTAAAAATACAAAAACTAGCCGGGTATGTTGGTGGGCACTTGTAATCCCAGCTACTCAAGAGGGTGAGGCAGGAGAATTGCTTGAACCTGGAAGGTAGAGGTTGCAGTGAGCTGAGATCACACCACTGCACTCCAGCCTGGACCACAGAGCGAGACTCCATCTCCAAAAAAAAATCTATATCTGAATTGAAGCCACTTTTATATCCACTCCATTTAGGCAGTTTCTCTCCCCTAAATGCCCCAAGTATGAAAACCTAAAAGAAGAAGAGTGATATTAGCTCTCCTGGATTCATGCCACCTAATCTTGCTTTATCATTTGCTTTTAAAATTTAACAATATCATGAGACAAACAGACCATAACTTTTGAGGGAAAAGGTGTAATAAACTAGCAAAAGCAAATTGCTGTGCAAATCTGATTGGACCTTTCAAGATGTTCTTGACTCTTAGCTGCTACCCTTTTTACTTGCTCTCTGTTGACACCAGCAGATCTTGAACAAGGTATTTATGAAGATATCCTACAATCACTATTTACTGGCCGCGAGTACCAGAAATGGTTTATTGGCTAGTATTAGGAAAACATCAAAGTCCTTTCTTAGAAAGTGCTGTTTCCCGCCTGTTTGGTGTGCATGAAATCAGTGAACCTAATAAAGTAGCAAAGGCTCATTAGGAAGAGCAACAAAGTTCCCAGTGTCCTTTATGAGCCTGCAGCCACCACAGAAGAGATCAAAGCCTCCATCAGTAGTGTCTGTGCATCTGTTTTCTTTTTATCCAACGTGTTATTTAGTTAGTAGTTTGACAACATCAAAGCTTTGGGCCATTAGATTCTTTGGTCCACATGGGACTAAATTTATTTTTACAAATGCATCTAGTCTAAGATGGAAATGTTTCCGATAACTGCAGGTCACCAATTTGAGTGCCATGAACACTTTCAGAATTTATGGTTACATTTTAGGGGCCAGGTTCTCTTCATCAGCCTAGAGGTAGAGCGCTTCTTAGCTCTTTGTAAAGTCACCCACTTTCATGGCGGAAATGTCACATAAAATTAAGAATCCAAGAAAAAGAAGTCTCCCTCCCTCTCTCTCTCTCTCTCTCTCTCTCCCCCCCCCTTCCTTCTTCTCTCCTTCTTTCCTGCTATCCCTCCAGCTTTACTGAATTATAATTTATATACTAAAAAGTTCACCTATTTCAAGTACACAATTTGATAGTTTTTAATGCATTCATGGAGTTGTGTAATTTTAGAACATTTTCATCACCCTTAAAAAGAAAACATATACCCATTGGCAATCATTTTCCACTTTCCCCAAAACTACCCCCCAACTGAGTCCTAAGCACCCACTAATCTTCTTTCTGCCTCTATGGATTAGCCTATTCTAGATATTTTATATAAATGGAATCATAGGATGTGTGGTCCATTGTGACTGGTTTCTTTCACTTAGTATAATGTTTACATGGTTTGTAATGTTGTAGCATGGGTCAATATTGTATTTCTTTGTATTGCCAAATCATATTCTGTTGTGTGTATAGACCACACTTTATACATTTGTCAGTTGGTGGACATTTGGATTGTTTCCTCTTTTTGGTTATTATGAAGAATGCTGCTATGAACATTTGGATATGGGCTTTTGTGTGAGCATATGTTTTCATTATTCTTGGGGAAATACCTAGGAGTGGAATTGCTGGGTCACATGGCAATGCTACTAACCTTCTGAAGAACTGCCAGTGTGCCAAGGCAGCTGCACCATTTTCTATTCTCACCAGCAATGCATGAGGGTTCCAATCCCTCCGCATCCTTCCCAACACTTGTTATAGTCTCTCATTTTTATTAAAGCCATTCTGGTAGGTGTCAAGTGGTATCTATTTGCAGCCTTGATATGCATTCCCCATTCTGTATGCATGGCTGATGATGTTGAGCATCTTTTCATGCTAACCAACCATTTGTATGTTTTCTCTGAAGAAATGTCTATCTGGATCCTTTGTCCATTGTTTTTAAAGAGACAGAGTCTAGCTCTTGCTCTGTTGCACAGGCTGGAGTGCAGCGGCACGACCATAGTTCACTGCAGCCTTCTGGGCTGAAGCAGTCTTCCTGCCTCAGCCTCCCTAGTGGCTGGGACTACAGCCACATGCCACCATGCTGGGCTAATTTTTTTGTAGAGACAGGGTCTTGCTTTGTTGCTTAAGCTGATCTCAAACTCCTCCCAATCCTCCCATCTCAGCCTCCCAAAGTGCTGGGGTTACAAACGTGAGCCATCACGCCTGACCCTTTGTCCATTTTTCAACTGGTTTGTCTTTTTATAATTTAATTATGAGAATTTATTATGTATTCCAGATACAATTCCTTTATCAAATATGTAGTTTGTGAAATCTCTCCCTCCTTTGACTTTTATTGAGATGCTCCCTGCTAAGTGTGTATTTCCTGTTTTTTTATGAATGGGAAACTCCTTAAAAAGTAATGAGTCACAATAGAGGAAATAAAGCATATTTCAGAACCATCGCTTTGCTAAATATACAAAATCCCCCCAAAAAATCCCCTAATAAGAACATTAGAACAAGAGCTTGGTTAGTAAAGCCATCATGGCCACTTGAGTTTTGTTCCAACAATAATTATTCCCATTTATATATAGATTTACAGTTTACGGGGTACCCTTATATACATAGTCTCTTGTAAGCTTCCTAATATTTCTATGAAATATTATGATTATCCCATTTATTAATTAAAAAATTGAGGCAGGGTGGGACGGGTGATGAAGACATTCAGTAGACTATCTTGAAACACTTAAGTTCAGCCTAAATACCATCTATATAAATGTCAAAATATTCAGACCAAGATTCATTCAATGAAATATAAAAGCCACCAAGCCAGTTACAGGAATTGATTTTTTTTAACAATTTATTCATTTGTATGTGATGCCTAAATGTGAGATGAAAAGTAAAACAAGTGTCTATGTCACAATAGACTGGCTACAGTTATAATTACATGACATCAGGAATCCAGAAACTTAATATATCTTTCGTCATGTCTTATAACACGTATGTCTAACCCCCTGAAAAGATGCATTACTTTAGGGTCTATCGCCATACAGTAAATTAGTGGAAGGGTTGAGTGTATATATGTTTCACTGGCAGAGGCTACCATTAATTTACTGTGTGACCATAGATCCTATATCAATGCATGGAGATAGCCTATATCTTGAGTTTTCAGCTACCAGGGAAGCATAGGTACCCTCGGCCCTACCACTAATTTACTGTGTGGTATTAGGCAAATCACAAACCTCTCTCAGCCCATACTTCAACATCTAGGAAATCTACTAAGATTCCCAATCCAAGTCCCTCCAGTTTATAGGATTCTCCTGCATTAAGTGATCTGGATATGGGCTGAAATAAAGTATGGGACATAAAAGATATGAGCACCTGGCACCTAAATAAGAGAGAAGTAGCAATAATGAGATGGCGATACAGTTCTTGTGGGCTAGTCACTAAGTGAGACTACACTTGGAACTAGGCAGTTTGTTTTTATTAAGATTATCACTAATAACAATTATCACTAATAATCGCTAATATTATTAGCAATAATATTAATAGGGGCGGGAGGATCGCCTGAACTCAGATGCTCAAAACCAGCCTGGGCAAGCACAGAATTCAGAATGAGCTTAGTGGTCAGTCCCTGCCCCCGCCCCCTATACCATACACAGAGTAATAATGAACTATTTCTCATTTGTGCCCAGTTTTTTTAATGGGGATTAACCTTCTCACAGTATCAGTCCATGGTGGTTCCAGCATAGTCTGTACCCAAAACCATGATTACAGCCACTTGAGGGAAGCTCAGAACCAATCAAGGCTATACCTAGGACAACCTACTAAACCAGAATCTTCCGTCAGGTCAAAGGCTAAGCATTTTCCAGGCTCCCAAAGCTACTCTGAATCAATGGAACCTAAAGTGATTTGTGGCAGCAAGTCAGGGTAGCCTCTAATTCCTATACAGAGAAAGATATTTTCTGAAGCAAAATTCAGGTCACATTTTCTGACAATAGAGAATATTGTATACATACATAGATCACCCTGGAAAATCCAGGACCTATAATTGCCATATTTCTGTAACTGTCAGGCAATGCTCTTATCACCCCTTAAGGACAGACTAGTGACCTGCTAAGAGAAGATCACATCTCCAGAATTTAAGTTTTGAGCCTGTCCATATAAACTGGCCATTGGGCCAACTGTGGGAAGGATAACTGCTTTCTAAGTCAATTTTAGTCCATCTATCAGTACTTATTAATGTCAAATGAAGCAATAGGATAGATCTCTATAAAATGCTATGTGATTGTTTGTGTCACTCATCATGTATGCAGCACTACTTTATCTGTGTCTCTACCTGAATATTACACAGATGAAAATAAAAGTATATCTGAAAGTATTTCTAATTTTCTAGAGAAATTTCCAAATATAAACCCAAAATTATATTAACCAAAGAGTGTTACATTTACATTTATTAATCAGGCCAGGCATGGTGGTTCATGCCTGTAATCCCAGCACTTTGAAGGCCAGAGTGGAAGGACTGCTTGAGCTCAGAAGTTTGAGACTAGCCTGGGCAATATAACAAGATCTCGTTTCCACTAAAAAAAAAAAAAAAAAAAAGGTAGCCAAGTGTGGTGACATGTGCCTATTTTCCCAGCTACTCAGGAGGCTGAGGTGGGAGGATCATTTGAGCTCAGGAGTTCAAGGCTGCAAGGAACCATGACTGCACCACTAAAGTCCAGTTTGGGCAACACAGGGAGACACCGTATCAAAAAATTAAAAAATAATAAAAATAATAAAAATTTAAAAATAATTAAAAAACGATAAAAATAAGAATTTTTGTAAAAGAAAATTCTTCAGCCTTGGGGTAAGAAAAGCATATCTCCACTGTTTCGCCAAAATGGACTCTTGGACATGGACACTTCTCCCACGTGCTACGTATTTAACTTAAAGTTTCTAATGCCCTTCTAACCAGTGGTGAGGTCAGAACCACCTTTGCAGGGGGAAGGGGGTGAATGAGATATTTGCCCTCCTTGGTTGTAGGTGCCAACCGGTTGTTCACATTCAATCCTGAACTTTGACAAATCTCTTGACTTAACTGGGAAATCTTCAAATGTAAAATGTGTTGATTACACAAGTTGGAGGGCCTAGAGAATGAAGCCTTTTGAAAGTGTTTTGGGGCTACTTCAGCAATCCCACTGAAACTTGTTCTCTGTCAAGAACCACTTTTAAAAAGAAGTATAATTTTTTTAAAAAAGGCAGCACACCCACCTTTACACAAGCTTTCTATTTAAAATGGCATTGAGGCAAAGAAGGAACAGACATTTCTGCCCTACGCGACAGTCTCTAATGAGTTGAGATTAAGTGGCTGGGATCTCCAAGAATTCTTCAGGCTGGCCTTTCATTTCCTGGTAGAGATAGGAAAACTCACTGAAAACCTAGCAAAGGAAAAAATGACGGAGCCCGTAAGTCAAGTGCCCATCCTCCATAATTACCTAGAAAATTCCTACGGAAGCTTCCAACTTTCTACAGTTTTTTAGTTCTGCCCTTGGTGGTTAATTAACGTGGTGCATAAGACTAGCATAGGATAAGTGACTTGGCCTCTGACTGTGGGAGGAGTAACTACAGTGAAGAAGTAGGAAGAGAAAAAATCTCTAGGCACTCACTCCTGTAGACACTGTCCATATCTAGCCCTTCCTGTGCACACTGTCCTGTGCTAATATTGAGGAGAGAGGAAGCATTGTTTAGAAGGAAGTAGCTCCTCAAGGAAGGAAGTGGCCAGTACAGGAAAAACAAAGCAGAACCTTCCCAGAATAGAATTCACCTTTCACCTTTCACCTTTGACCACCCCTTAGGGCTCCCTACCCCACATCCAAGTCCTGTCAGACAGTGATACGCACGTTAAGACCTGTGCCTTTGTCTAAACCTGCCTTTGTCCATTGTTGAATCATGTATATTTTTCCAAAATTAATGTCACCAGCATTTGTAGCCCTCAGATACTGCCTGGATTCTCAAGCCCTTAATAAACAGGTGAGACTGTGCTGTTTGGTCTCATGATGATCATGGACAAGTTCTTCATGGACAAGTTCTTCTGACCAACAGGACTGAAATCTGCTCCTCAGCAACAGGATCTTCCAGAAAATGACTCCCTTTAGCTTACACATCTCAAACAACCAATGTCATTGCCATTTTTATCAAAGCTTTGTGGTTGCTATATAGAGCAAACAATTTTAATTTTTATTTCCCTAAAGAATTTAAGTAGCCTCGTGTGGGTAAATGAATAGTTATTCTTCTGTTTACCTGGATCTAAGTAATTGCTTAACAAAAAATGATCCCCAATGATTTTGTCAAAAAAAAAAAAGTTGTTTTTGCGTGTAGACATCATACTCCCTCAGAATCTGTAATCATTCCAAAAATTGCATAATCTGATCTTGACAATTTAAGGTAAAATAGTTGCAAAAAGAAATAGCTTCTTACACATACTCTAAGTATATTTGCCTTTTTATTAGAGTTGGTTTCAGACATTCTTCACATTTTTAGGAAATCTTTTGATTTGTTTCTGTTTTAGTGTGTAACGTAAAACTCTCCACCTTTTACTGAAACATATTATCCACTGAAAAATTAAAAACAGTATAAAGGTAGGAATAGTTGAAGCCAGTTTTAAAGACTTTAAAGCTGAAATAAATTTTTCAAATTATAATGCTCTGCTTTCATATATATGTATTCCTAACAGACCAATAAAATGGAGTGCTTGTTGTTTATTGGAAATTGACATTCCAATGGTGTTAGCCAAGCAAGTAATTCTTTTTTAAAGTTTCCTGCACAAAAATGTGTACAAAGGAATGTTTTTATACCAATTAATGTTTATAGTTTGTTTTGGAACATTAAGTTAAACTAAGGTTAGTTTTATGTGTTCTCTTTTTACCATATTTAATGAATATCATTGGTGGTCAATTTTTCTTCTAGGGTTTTTAATCTTTGTTCCATTTCAGAATAACAGCATGGGAAAGATAAAAAATAAACACAAAAAGAAAGGCTTCACAGAGGCAAACGGATTATTGTGTTATTTAAAATGAGCATTTAATATTCTTTAAAGAAAAGAAGAGCTAGATTATGTGCGGAGAGGCTGCACAAGATACTAGCCACCAACTGAAAAATGTTGCGGGGGGAGGGGTTGTTCTAGTCTGATGGGCCACAGGAAAAATTTTTATTGAGTTCCAACTATGTGTGCTGCTCTCTATGACAGGATTTTTATATGTAGCATTTCACATTATCATTTAACAAACTTACAGTGTCACTCTCTTCATTTGGCAAAGAAAAAATTGAGGCCCAAATATTTAAGAAGATTGCAGGAAGTCACACAACTGATAGAACTAGAATTTCAAAAAAAAGGTCTGGCCCAGCATGGTGGTTCACACCTTTAATCCTAACACTTTGGGAGGTCGAGGTGGGAGGATCCCTTGAGCCCAGGAGTTCAAGACTAGCCTGGGAAATATACCGAGACCCCATCTCTACAAAAAGTCAAAAGAAAAAAAAATTACTAGCTGGGGATGGTGGTGTGTGCCTATAGTCCCAGTGACTGGGGAGGCTGAGGTGGGAGGATTGCTTAAGTCTGGGAGGTTGTGACTACAGTGAGCTATGACTACACTGCTGCACTCCAGCCTGGGTGACAGAGCAAGACCCTGTCCCCCCCCGCCCCCGCCCTCCACACACACACCCCCCTCAAAAAATTAGGTGTGTTTGAGTCCAAATCCTGAGCTCCTCTTGTTATAACCAAGAAAGACTCAGTACCTAGACAAGAGGATAGAGTATCACATGAAAATAAGCAACAGAAGCTATAGCAAAACTATGATGAGAAGCAAGAGTGCTGGAATCACCAGGTCATGCTTAGATTTGGGAGACAGTTTTGAAATTTTAGCAAATAGAATGTGAGAACTTCTGATGGAGGAACAATCAGACAGCAAGGTTTCCAAGGGGAAAATCAAAAGAAAACATAATACATTCCTTAGCTTTTTTTTTTTTTTTTTTTGAGACGGAGTCTCGCTCTGTTGCCCAGGCTGGAGTGCAGTGGCGCCATCTCGGCTCACTGCAAGCTCCGCCTCCCGGGTTCCCGCCATTCTCCTGCCTCAGCCTCCCAAGTAGCTGGGACTACAGGCGCCCGCCACCTCGCCCGGCTAGTTTTTTGTATTTTTTTTAGTAGAGACGGGTTTTCACCGTGTTAGCCAGGATGGTCTCGATCTCCTGACCTCGTGATCCGCCTGTCTCGGCCTCCCAAAGTGCTGGGATTACAGGCTTGAGCCACCGCGCCCGGCCGTTCCTTAGCTTTTAAAGGATGTGTCTCACCTACATAAAACCAAACATCAGTGTAATCAATGAAATACTGACATGGAATGTAATGTCTCAAATGCTTTTAGCAGAATAGCTCAAAATTCAGTGCAGGATAATCTATACACACCACTGTTATAAGCTTAATTTTTCTACCATAATCTGAAGGAATTTAAAATGTGGGTTTCTCTGTCTCTTCTCATTTACGATAGCAAAAAGTGAGTGATTAAATGATTTTATACAAATAATGCTTTTGGGACGGCCCTAAATTTCTTGATGTAAAATACCTCTCTGTAATATATTGTTACACAGAGACATGAACACCAAAGTTTGCCAAATACACATGAATTGATGAAAATAATACAGAGGTCTTCTTAGAAGTCAGAATTTCAACCTTCGTTCTTAGAACAGCTAAGTTTAACTTCTCACTTGACAATGGTTTATTATATATTATATACTATATATTATAAATATATTGTAAATATATATTATACATAATTAAATAAAATAAATATATATTTATATATAAAGATATGTTATACATAATATATTATATATAATTATTTATATTACATATATAATATGTAATATATTATATATTATATATAATGGTTTATTATATTTTTTTAATATATATAAAATCTTTGGGGCCAGGCATGGTGGCTCATACCTGTAATCCCAGCACTTTGGGAGGTCAAGGAGGGCAGATCACTGGAGTTCAGGGGTTCGAGATCCACCTGGTGAAACCTCATCTCTACTAAAAATACAAAAGTTAGCTGGGCGTGCCTGTAGTCCCAGCTACTCGGGAGGCTGAGGCAGGAGAACAGCTCGAACCCAGGAGGTGGAGGGTGCAGTGAGCTGAGATCGCGCCACTGCACTCCAGCCTGGGTGACAGCAAGACTCCGTCTCAAAAAAAAAAAGAAAAGGGAAAAAAAGAAAACCTTTGGGAGCAATTTTTCCCATTGAGTAAAATAGTTCCTGAGCAGGGATCCTGGTTGTCAGCCAGCTTTTGAGGCCTCTTCCCAATCTAGATGTCTCTATTTGGGTGTGCTGCCTGCTCAATCATCCAGGTCAGTGGTGTCTAACGTACCCCATGGAGAGAATGAGGTGGTGACACCCAGCATTTGTTTAGCTTCTAGGGAGAACTTGTGAAAGCTAAAGACCTTAGTTTAAGGCTGAGAAAACCCAATGAGTTGAAAAGGGCTAAAAACTGAAGACTCAAAAGATATTCCCTTTATTTTATTGTGCACTGGAGTAACCTCTAGTACCCCCTTGGCAGAAGTCTACACCATTAAATTTAAAATGTGATCACCTAACACCCTCGTACGTGGGGCTGCATTTCGTCACTCAGCCCACAGCCTGTCTTGCTGACATTCTCGACTGGCTGTGAGGCTGTCACTGAGGTTGCCTGGCAGGGCCCACAGTCAGCCTTTCCGAGGCTATTGATCTCCATGTGAACAGCTGACAATTCTAATTTCAAACTCTGTGTATTTCAAGTTGCACTTTGATGCTGTAATAAATCCAAGATAAATTACACATATTTAGTTCCTAAAGTAATGATGTATGGATTTACTTTGGATATAGAAAAAATAAATATGCTGTGCGTGTCCCCACTTCTTTCCTCCACAGTGGCGTGGTATTTGTAAAACAAATGCCATAAAAATTGATCTGTGAGTGAGCCAAGGAGTATCTGCTGCTTTTCTTAAAGGCATAGGAAAATAGTATTTAATAATAATATCAAGAATATAATGTTTTATTTGATGTGTTTACTTATTGATAGTTCTATTTAATAGTTAAGGAACATTTGGTCTCTGCTGAATATATGTTTTGTCCTTTAAATTAATTCTTGCTTCGATCAAATTTGTAGACTATAAAGAGACATTCCTCAATAATTCCACCCAATCCCCCCTTGTGACACAAGCCAGGCTGCTCAGGTGTCTGTCTTTACCTGGGGCACCCTTATCCTTTGCTGCAAATTCAAATTCTGATTCAAATTCAAATTTCCTTTGTTCTCAGAAGCCCACCTTCTTCAAAAAAGCCTTCACTATATCCCTTGCCTTCCCAGAGACCAAAATGACTCAGTGTTATTTGTTGTGGTAAAATATACGTAGCATAAAATTCACCATTTTAATCACTTTAAAATGTACAATTCAAGGGCATTTTGTATATTTACAGTGTTGTGCAACCATCACCATTATCTACTTCCAGAACATTTTAATCGCCCCAAAAGGAAACCCTTGTACCCATTAAGCAGTTACCCGCACCAACCCCTCCTCTTCCCAGGCCCTAGAAACTCCTAATCTGCTTTCTGTGTCCATGGATTTATCTATACTGGAGAGTTCATATAGTGGAATTAGACAATATGTAGCCTTCTGTGTCTCATTGTTTTTACTTGCTGTAATGGTCTCCATTCATCCATGTGTGTAGCATGTATCAGTACTTCATTCCTTTTTACAGCTGAATAATAATCCATTGGGTGGACATACCGTATTTAATTTATCCACCCATTAATAACTATTTGGAATGCTTCCACTTTTGGCTGCTATAAATAGTGCTGCAATGAACATTCTTATACAAGTTTTTGTTTGAAGACCCATATTGTATTTTTTCAATAAAATTCTTGGAGATACAGATATATAGATATCTCCAAAAATATCTCCAAGGAATTAGTGACGGCTTTTTTGAAGAAGGTGGGCTTCTGAGCACAAAGGAAATTTGAATTTGAGCCAGAATTTAGATATATAAATATAAATGTATATGTATTTAAGATAGTTTGGCAGTTTCTTCATAAGTTAAATATATAATTATATCAATTCTACTCCTGTTTATATATTTTATAAGTATTTTATATATTATAATTATATAAGTATAATTACATTATACAAGTATAATTATATGAATTATATAAGTAATTATATGAATATAATTATATAAGAATGTAATTATATATGAATATAATTATATAAGAATGTAATTATATATGAATATAATTATATAAGAATGTAATTATGAATATAATTATATATGAATAGAATTATATAAGAATATAATTATATATGAATAGAATTATATAAGAATATAACTATATATGAATAGAATTATATAAGAATATAATTATATATGAATATAATTATGATATATAAATATTTATATTGTAAATATATATAAAATATGTAAACAGGAATGGAATTGCTGGGTCATATGATAATTATATATTTAACTTATTAAGAAACTGCCAAACTATTTCAAAAGACTTCATCATTTTTACCATTAGCAATGTGTGACCCAGTTTCTCTACCTCCTCAATAATACTTGTGATTTTCCTTTTCTCAAATTATGATAGCTGTCCTAGTGTGTGTGAAGTCATACATCACTGTAGTTTTGATTTGCAATTCCCTAATGGCTAGTAACCCTGAGCATCTTTTCATGTATGTTAGGCATTATCATCTTTGGAAAATGTCTATTGATTTGCAAATTTTTTCTCTTATTATTTGGGTTATTTCTTTATCAATAGTTTCCTTTGATGCACGAAAGCCTTTAATTTTGATGAAGTCCAGCTTATCCTTCTTTTGTTGCTCATGCTTTTGGTGTCATATCTAAGACAGCATTGCCAAATTCAATAACATGGAGATTTTCATCTATGCTTTCTTCTAGGAGTTTTATAGTTTTAGCTGTTAAATGTAGGCCTTCAATCAATTTTTAGTTAGTTTTTGTGTACGGTATAAGGTAAGGATCCTAGTTTATTAATTTGCATGTGGCTAGTGAGTTGTCGCAGCACCATTTGTTGAAGAGACTATTCTTTCCATCATCCATTGATTTTGAAACTTTCTAGTGGATAGCATGTTAGTTAATTATTATATATTCCTTTTTGTTGTTATTTGATACATGTAGGTCTTATTTCTACAAGTAGAGAGGACTCCATTCAAGGGAGGGGACTGACTTCTGTCATGTTTCTGGTATTTTATGTAAGGGCTAAAATGGTTCCCATAGTGAGGAAAAAAGGAATCAAAGAGGACCCAAGCCCTTGACCCAAGAAAATCAGAGTATTTTATTTAAAGAACAACTTTTAGTTGGTTGGGGTTTTTTTGTTGTTGTTTTTTGTTTTTTGTTTTTTTGAGATGGAGTCTAACTCCGTCACCCAGGCTGGAGTGCAGTGGCATGATCTCAGCTCACTGCAAGCTCTGCCTCCCAGGTTCAAGGAATTCTGCTGCTTCAGCCTCCCAAGTAGCTGGGACTACAGGCACCCACCACCACCCCGGCAAATTTTTTTGCATTTTTAGTAGAGACGGGGTTTCACCATGTTAGCCAGGATGGTCTCGATCTCCTGATCCCGTGATCCACCCTCCTCAGCCTCCCGAAGTGCTGGGATTACAGGCGTGAGCCGCCGTGTCAGCCAGTTGATTTTAATTATAAACGAATATGACATAGTCTCTGCCCTCAAAATGTTCACAGCCTAATGGGAGAAGCCAGTGTATTCAGTAACCATTAGACATAACATGGCTATTGAGTGGCTCAGATGTAGATCATTCTAGTGAGACGTGTTATAAGAGGAAACGCATACCTTAGTACAAAAAGAATGCCACACACATCCTTCAGGAATTGTTGATATTTATAACATTGTGAAATGATAATAGTTTATATATTAGATTAAGTAATAAAGTCATAAAATTGATTAGGTTCTTTTTACTCTTTTAATGTGTCTTGCATTATATTTCTATTGGATAACACTGGCATAGTCAAATAGAAAAGCAAGCGTCTCACAGCTATACAGATAGTAAGAGAAATGATGTTTATATCCATTTCTTCAAATTTTAGAACTTAGGTTTTTATTTACTATACTGTACAACTCAAAATTAACAAGGAGTATTAAGATGTGATTGGTGGTTCCAATTTCAAACTAGGAAGTGGGGCTTGGATTCACAACCTATATTCAGTTCTATATTGTGCACAGAACATCTTCAAGGACACAAGCAAAAGGCAAACATGCTGCCTACAGCGTCAAGTTTCATGGGAGGCACACTTGTCCCACATCACCCAATTAGAGAACAATTACAAGTTAAGCCAGTGGTTCAAAACCAGCAGTAATTTGGTTTGGTTTCCTATGGAACATTTGGCAATGTCTGGAGATATTTTTGGTTATCACAGCTGGGGGTACTACTAGCATCTACTGGATAGAGGCCCAGGGATGCCACTAAATATCCTATAATGCACAGGACAGACCCCTACAACAAAAAGTCAGTTGACACAAACTGTATCTTGTCCTGAGGTTGAGAAACCCTGCGCTAAACCATTGCTAAAGGAAGTATTTCAGAGCAAGAGCAGATGATTCCATGCTGGAGCTCTCAGGGGAAATGACATGAAGGAAAGGACCCTTAGGCAGACCATGAAGTTTTGGCACATTCTGCTGGGTAGAGGGATGGGCTAAAATGGGCAATAAGAGTGACTGCCAGTTGGGGAGGAGTGTGGCAAGGAGTGGAACTAGAAATGGACTTGAGTCCCTTGGAGTAGAGTGTGTCATGAAAGGAAGCACTGACTAGAGAGGTGACCTGCAACTCAGAAGAACTGGACTCTAAGCCTGATTCTTCTACTTGGTAGCTGGATGGCTTTGAACAAATCACATGAGTTTCCTCAACTTCAATATAGTCCTTTGTCAAATGAAAATAATTGTAACAACTTTGACTCTTTCTAAGTTTTGAGTATCAAATGAGACCCTTGGTGTAAAACAAGTCATCACTGGCAATACAAAGTAGTATTGTTGACTTTATTGTTGTGTTTGTTGCTAAATTGAGTTGGTGCCAGAGTGTGGAAGCCTGGCAAGGAGAGGAAGCTGGGTCTGATGAGATCATCTGGAACAGGACAGCAATAAGAGGACAGTGACTCTTTGGAAGGTTCATTTTGATGCAATGTGTAGGAAAGACGGGAACTGGGAGAGAGTGGAGTTAGAAAAATCACCTAGGAAACTTTTCCAGGGAAACACCATGAGTGGGTAAGAGGAACCTGGAGGGCACTAAATGGACTCGAGCAGTCACTCCCAGTGGAGCACACTGGGGAGATGAGTTGTAGCTTTTGTAGAGGTAGACAGAAAAATCAGTAGATTGCTCCACGGGCTTGCGCACTGGTCCTTTCTAATGCGAAAGATTGTGAGTGAAAAATATATGTGGTTTCTAACACTAGGTGTCTAATACTTTATAGATAATCAATACAGAATCTTAAGAAAATATGGATTATGAAGTTTCCCTGAATATGTCTCATCTTCAATAGTCCTACAATGGTGGTATGTTTTAAAATTTGCTTCCCTAGTAGGATGTACTTTCTAGCTCTTTGTTTGAAGTTTTTTTTTGTTTGTTTGTTTGTTTGTTTGTTTTTCACATTTAGTATTTGCTTTTGTTTTTTGAGATAGGGTCTTCTCTGTCACCCAAGCTGGAGTGCAGTGGCGTGATCTTGGCTAACTGAAACCTCTGGCCCCTGGGCTCAAGTGATCCTCCTGCCTCAGCCTCCCGAGTAGTTGTGACTATAGGCGCTCACACCACACCCAGCTAATTTTTGTATTTTTAGTAGAGATGGGGTTTCACCATTTTGGCCAGGCTGGTCTCAAACTCCTGACCACAAGTGATCCACCCACCTCGGCCTCCCAAAGTGTTGGGATGACAGGTGTGAGCCACTGTGCCCAGCCTTCACATTTAATATTTAAATTCAGAGTCTTTCAGCCTGGTACCCAGGCAGATACTTATATTAATTTTTTTAGTTAAAAATTTTTTTTGTAAGACATTTAGGAAGTGATCTAATAGTTTTACTCTATCATAAGGATGTAGAGAATTTAGAAAGTAGGCTCCATTAGCATGTAAGCTTCCAAAGGGCAGGGATTTGGAGCTGTTTTGTTCATGACTATAATCCTATGCTTAAAACACTGCCCAGCACATGGTAGCCTCTATAATTATTTGCTGAATGAATAAATGAATTATTAAGAGGCACATGTTGTGTGTGTACTACTCCTGGGTGGTTATGTGGTTAAATAGGCACTATGTGCATTTTGTGGTGCTGAGTTTGACAATATCTTATTTCCAGCCATGGACCAAGGCCCTTACAAAAGCCCTGTCATGAGACCCATCTATTGCCACTCGTTCATTGCCACCAGCACTCAAATCAATCATTTTCTCCTCTCCTTTTTACCTCCCCTGGAATCCAACAGCGGTAAAATCAGTAAAGTTGGAAGTGGATGAAGATAAGAGCACAAAGGGGTCCAATTTTTCCAACTCGGAAGTGGCAATCGGTTTGTCTCCTTACACCTTTCCCCAAAAGAGGCTTTTCCATGTTCCTGAAGAAAACATTGCCTGGGAGGGTGTGTGCCTGGCAGAACGCTACTCTCCAATCTCCTTGGGCAGCCACAAAAAAAAAGGGGGAGGTGAGTGGGGCGGCTCTTCAGTAAGATGTGACAATATGCCAGTTTCACCAATGATAAGAGAAGCCAGAGACACCAAGAGTCAGCACAGGCCACAGGTCATGTTTGACAGTGCAAAGCTGCAAGGTCCTTCAGATAAAGCAAATAGGAGAGTGGGCTCCAAAGCCTGCCAACAGCGTCCCAAAAGCTAAAAGGGAAACTTCCCTAAAGAAACGGGGAAACAATGTAAAGATGCTAAACTGGTCATTTAAGTATGCCCTCCTTGGTTAGAAAAAACCTCCTTTGCATAGTTTCCACTCTCTTTAACCATTCTGTGGATTTACTACCCATTCATAATATCTGCTCACTTTCTGAATCAACTTGCAATTTGTTCTGTACCACACTTGAAATCTTCACTTAGAAGAGAAAAAGAAGCCCAAGGATATTATACTCAGAATCTATCTTCTTATAAAGAAAACAAATAAACAGCCAGGCACAGTGGCTCACACCTGTAATCCCAACACTTTGGTAGGCTGAAGTGGACGGATCACTTGAGATCAGGAGTTCAAGAGTGGCCTGGCCAACATGGAGAAACCCCATCTCCACTAAACACACAAAAATTAGCCAGGCATGATGGGGGACGCCTATAATCCCAGCTATTCAGGAGGCTGAGGAATGAGAATCGCTTTAACTCGGAAGGCAGAGGTTGCAGTGAACTGAGATCACGCCACTGCACTCCAGCCTGGGCAACAAAGTGAGACGCTGTCTCAAAAAAAAAAAAAAAAAAAAAAGGAAACAAACATAACATAAACATAACACTTATGAAAAAAGGAAACAAGCATAAATACTTATGAAATGCATCAAATTACCAAATTCTCATTAAGCATTGGTTTGAAATTTTATTGTACATTTGGGGCCATACTGTAGACATGGCTAAGATACATAAAATATGAGATTACATTATTGAAGAGGCGTCAAACAGGGAAAAGGAATCTGCTATGCGGTTTCTTTCACTGAAATGGAAGCCTCTCAAGTTTCATATTTAATTCACACACAAAAAAACAACTTATTAGTATTTTTTTAAATAGCATAACTTTTCAAATGGTATATCTCTGGATTTAAAACCAATCATTTTCTAACATCTCAAGATTCTGTAATTTATGCATTTTCTGAAAATCTGAAGAGTCCTAATTAACTTAGGAAGACATTCTTCTTTAATCTGTATGTAGAAATATAGAAACTTCTGTTATTTCTATATATTTCAAAGATATAAAGTGTATTATAGATGGGAATAGTGCCCATAGATGTATGTAATGCACAATTGTGCATCTCTATACAGTGGGCCTGGGTATGTACATGTCTGTGTAGTCATTTTGCTTTCCAGAGCAAATGATACAGCCAAAAATAATGTCTAAAGAAAATTCTGTTCTCTCAGTGCCTGTAAATTCCTTATCTGTGTATATTCAATGTTGACATTATCATGCAGAATTTTTATTAAGTCTTTCACTTTATCTCTGAGCGAGACTAAAAAGAAGAGCAGTCCATTAATATCTGTCTTAAACTCCCACTACATTAAATATCTCTTTTTGAAATGTGAAGATTCCAAAAGAAAATTAAGCCACTTAAAAATCTGTACAATAGCAAATAGAAAGCGATACAAATAAAAAGTTAAAATGGCGCGTCCTTCAGTAAAGCAAATTTGGATGAGATCAAATGAAAATGAGCGAAAGCTTGAGCTAGAAACAAACATTTAGTCAAATGGAAAACATTTCTGGACTTCTGCTTTTCAGACCTGTCTGCCTCCCAAGCTGTCATACGGTGATATTGAAAATGCTTTACATATCACAGAGATAACTGAAGGATTAAAGGCATGTTTGAAGTTCTTGGAACTATTCTAAGAAAGCCACTCGAGAAAACACAAGCACTGTCAAAAATATTGTGCAGTCCATCATTAAAAACGGGCAATCATTTGTCATCCATTTCATCTTTCCCTTCTATTTTCTCGCATTAAACTATCACATTATAGTTAACATTTTGTAAATCAATTTTATGTTGCATAATGAGTGCCCAGAGCAATATCAAAACCGTATAAACCAGGACAAGCAGAAAAGATGGTCTTAAGAAATGAACGAATAAGAATTCACTCATGTCAAGCATTATGCTGAGCACTAGAGACATAGCAATAAATGCAGATGCAACCCCTGCCCTCATGAAACCTACAGTTCAACAGAGCAGAGAGTCATTCCTGATTGTTCCAAAAACAAACAAAAAAAGCAGTGTGCTATTGAAATGTGTATGCACACAGGGACCTAACATAGTCCAGGGGAAGAACAGGAATATAGATAGGGCAGAAGGAATTGTGGAAGCTGGGAAGGCCATCATGGCTGGTTGGTCATCCTGATATTTTTTAAAAGCCATTTATGTTGTTAAGAGGAATAGAAGCCTCTGTAACATAAACTTAATAACATAACATAAATTTCTTAACATAGAAATTCTCTATGGAGGGTTTACATATTTATAACATAACTTGTTGAAACTGGGGTCAATGCTCATTGTTTTGTCTATTAGGGACAGCACCAGCTGCTTTCATGCATGCCTTTTCTATGGGGTATTAATGTCCTGGTTATTCATTGTTGACCAGCTTTAGTTTGCCAACATTTGACATAGGAGTTGTATTAAAATTTCATTCTAGCATGCTGACATATACAATACACAGTTATTTTACCTGCCAGGATCTCATGTATGTTTCCCAAAAAAGCCACCACTCTTCCTCAGTTTGGGGGTTTGTTTTCTTTTCAATTCCAGCCTAGTTTTTATTTCTACTTTATAGTTATCATGCTGTAACAAATAGTTTCAATTATAAGGAACTAGGAAAAAGAAATTGACATTTTCACCTACCAAATCCTGGTAAGGTATTATTGTGTTTTACATCTAATAGACAGAGGAAACATGACTAGTATTTGTTGATGACTGATATAGTGGCTTGCAAGGAGTTTTAGAAAGAGACCAATATTTACCTCAAAAGTTCCCTATAGAAAATATTGCTCTCCTTCTCTTTCTTCCCCACACCCAGCTGATGCAAGCAAACCCCAAAGCTGGGGCTCAGCTTTGGAGGGTTCTTGGCTTCACTCAGGAAAGAATGCAAGTGTGAGCTGACAGTGAAAGAAAGCAAGTTCTTTAGAGAAACAGTGTACAGCAAAACAGTGCTGCATAGACAGAGCAGGGCTACCCCTAGGCAGAGCAGCCAGAGTAGCCCTTGTGCATCGATGGCTAGCTATATTTACGCTCACTCCTAACTCTATGCTAAGTAAGAAGTGTATTATTCACAAACTTTCTGGGAAATGGGGCAAGGAGTCCCCAGAACCACATAAGGTAACTTCCAGGTCATCGCCATGGTATTTATAAACTGACATGGCACTGGTGGGTGTGTCTTAAGCAAATACATTATAATTCCTAGTCCTAGCTGGTTTGAGGCAGTTTCTTTGCTACATCCTGTTTAGATCAGGAGGGTCTTAAAAACAAGTCCTGCTCATCTCTTACCTCACCCCCATTATTTATTTGTTTAGTAGTTATAAGTCTAGAAGAATGAGAAAACTAAAATTCTATTCATTTTAAATTTTCATTCTATTCCTACAGATGAAATGACTTAGAACAATAGATTATTTAAGGCAGAAGAACTTCAGATCAGAGAAAGAGACTTAAAAGCAGCAAGAACAGTAAATGCTTTATTTGGTTTTCATTTTGAAGATAATAAGGGCATAAACCAATTTCCTCAAAAGATGTCAGAGTATGTGTTTAACTATCAAGTCACTAAAAGTGGAAACCTAAAGTGGTTCTATTGAACCACCAGGAACCATATAACTGATGAGGACCAACAGCCTTACAATAGCAAAGTATCAATTTTCTTCTTTCCAAAAGTCAGAGAAAGTATTCCTAAAATTGATTTAATGTAGTAAATGAATTCTTTTTTTTAAAAAAAAAAAAGGGTTTTGAAATATAGATCTCTATAAAAGAGCAAATCTTATTGCTTCTGTTTACTTTATGATGCAATTTTATACCTATTAGCAGGGTTAGCATACTTCGATTTACTTCTTCTAAACTTTTGTCTCCAATAAAAGTTTGTTGACATTGACATTGACAGTGACAATGCCTCCAATAAATTTTTGTTGACAATGACATTGTTGATGTCATCCAGTGCTGTAATCTTTGCTCTTCCCCCTTTAATAAACATTCTGGTCTTCCTAAAACAGTATTTAAAGATACCCAGAATTGAGGGCGGAAGTGGGAACCATATTTGCTAAGCACAAAAGAACAGGATAGAACTCTTGGAATATGCTGTGTTTTGTTAGCTATTTAAAAGAAATAAAAGTAAGAAATTAGCAAGAAATCAGTATTGACAGATGGGCAACAAGTTTGCAATTTTTTCTATCCTTGCTGAGGTAGCATTTAACTATAGAAATTTGAGAGGAAGAAAAAAACATTTCCTCTCTACTCCCTAACCAACACCAAACACCAAAATTCAGGACCCATAATCTTAATATTTCAAAGGCCATAACTGATTTTAGCTTATTGCCTAGACTGGCCATTCTCATATTTAACATTTACAGGGTGTATTAGGCTGTCCTTGCATTGCTATAAAGAAACACCTGGAACTGGATAATTTGCAAGAAAAAAGGTTTAATTGGCTTCTGGTCTGCAGGCTGCAGAGAAAACACAACACCAGTATCTGCTTCTGAGAAGGCCTCAGAAAGCTTACAATCATGGCAGAAGATAAAGGGGGAGCAGGCATCTCACATGGTGGAAGCAGCAGCAACAGAAAGAGGAGGGAGGTGCCATGCACCTTTAAACGGCCAGATCTCATAAGAACTCATTGACTATTGCAAGGACAGTACCAAGAGGATGGTGCTAAACCCTTCATGAGAAATCCACCCCCAAGACCCGAACACCCCACCAGGTCCCACCTCCAACATTGAGGATTACATTTCAACGTGAGATTTGGGCAGGGACAACATCCAAACTATATCACAGGGTTTTGCTATTTTTTCTATTTATGAGCAATACCATATTCTATAATCTCAAGTAAGCTTTAATTTTGTCACAGAGACTGATGAGAAGTCATCCACTAGTGAGTGAACATAGCTCCATTTCCTATGTCTGTATCTCATCATGACATTATTGTTCTCTACTTGCACTAACTCTCCAAAGGAATTATGTTTTTATAGTGAAAATTATATGCAATACTGAAAATTAAGATTGCATGGACTCTCAAAAATCTTGAGATGACTCTTTATAGATATCTATCTATAGATTTATAAGGATACATAGGTTGATAGTCACAGATGAACATCATACGTCAATATATATCAAATAGCTACAGGAATTATTAGCAGTTCCTGTAGCCTTGGTGAAAAAGCAGTTCCCCCACTCCAAAGATCTTTTTTTCAAGAAAGTATTTGTTTTTCTGGAATCCATAGGCTTTAGAATAAATTGAGTTACAAAAATCAAAGTCATCAACTTACTCTTAACATTCGTTTTATTTTCCTCTTCTTTAACATTCGTCATATTCTATAACAGCAACTAAAATAGTTATGTGTGGAATACAATTAATGCACACATTATAAATGATATTTTCACAACTTAAGCTGTGAATAATAGATGTTAGGCCATTCATTTTTCCCTTTTGATGGAAACATTTTCTGATTTTTCTCACATCATCAGCTTTCCAAGTTTTAAGGAATTGCTTGTAAAACCATCTTACTTCTTAGCATTTATTAGGGGAGAGTGTGTGTATGTGTGTGTGTGTGTGTGTGTGTGGTGTGTGTGTATGTGTTTATGGTCCTACATTGAAATGTCTATTATCTTTTTAATTCTATAACTTAATCCTTAAGTCACTGTTCCAAAGTCATGACTCATAGTTGATCTGAAATTCTGGGCATTGCAGAAAGGAAGCAGAAGTTCGATAAAATATCACATAAGAAGAACTTTTAATCTAAAAACTCTGCACCAAAGAAAGGAAGACTAATTGTAGCAGCCTTTAAAACTGATGTTGTGAATTTGCTACATTTTCGTAAGATTTAATAGTTTCTACTAGTAGATGAAGTGACTGATAAATAATAAAAATTGTTTCTCTTCATAATGTTCTTGGAAAGACTGGCCAAAATAGAGGCAAGGAGTCTGATAACAAAAATATTGAGCTGTGTTTCTAAATTTAGTCCTTCTCTGCCAAGAAACTGAGAGGTAATAAGATATGAATAAGCTTCATGCAATTTATTTCCATGTCCATATTTTATTAAATTTCTTGAATTCTGTATGCCTCTGTGTGTGTGTGTGTGTATGTGTGTATACATATGCAGGTATATATATACATATACACGTATATATATGCACACACATATATATATAACCTCATGAAATCCTGACATTTTAATCAGTTTAGCACTTTAAAACAATAACAACAACAAAAACAAAAGCCAGTCTTAAAGATATATACATGTGACGTTGCTCACTGAGAAGTTCTTTTCTTGTCAGTCCATGGTTTATAATTCACAGAGGTAAACATAAGATGGATTTTAAATTAAAATACTATGGTGAATTAAAACAAATACTAGACATTGTGCACTTTCAACCAAATAGAATCTCAACTGGTAATTCAGCCTCTCAAATGTCATAACTTACAGTGGTCTCTAAACTGTTTTAAAATGGGTATACATAAGTAAAATACTGTCAAGTACACACTATGTGTATTACATAGGTATGTGTATACATATGTAGATACATAATTGCTAAAGCATGGTTTCTCAACCCCGGCATTATTGACATTTTGGGCAAGATAATTCTTTGTCATGGAGAACTGTACATTATGGGATGCTAGCAGCATCCCTGGGTTCTACCAAGTGTATGTTGGCAGTACCTCCCCCAGGTGTGACAGCCAAAACCTCTCCAGACACTGCCAAATGTCCCCTAGGGAGAAAGATCACTCCAATTGAGAACCACTACTCTAAATAATGTTCATGTAACACTGCAGTAATATATGGTGTAAAGCAAACATGAAAAAATGTCTATTTTTAAGGTTGAGTTTATTTTATTTTTTAATAGTGCCAAAAGAAATGTTTTCTCTATAAATGTTATAGTGAATAACTTTTAGGATAAAAAATATGACAGAATATGCTTGAAGTTGCTTTTAAATCTTAGCCTAAAGAAGGAGACACACCAATTCAAACTGCAGTTTACTTCAATGTTTGATTTTAAAGGCTGTGAAGATAGAAAAAGACATGTAACTCCAAATGGACAAAATGCAACTTTTTTACTAAGTCATTATCTAGCTTAAAAGTAACCCAAAGTAGTCTACTGAAATTTTACTAGTAAATATATATGCTTTGATGTCTTGAAAACAAACAGGATTGCATTTTTATATTTTGAATACGTACATTTGAAATTACTGCAAGTGCAATTATTAATTTGTCAAAAATTTTAACAGATTGGAAAACTGTATTCAGATTTTTTAATTTGTGCATGAGAGTTTTAATAGGTAGTAAATACACATCATTTTCAGTAATAAATTCATATAATAGACACATTTCCAAAATATTTTTAGAATGATTTATACATAACACAACTTCTTCTATAAACCACTTACTTGTTCACTCATTGTTTAAGTGCCATCTTTATCTTGGAGAAACAAATTATGCAGTCTTTAAAAAAATGTATTCTCAGTAGCATAATAGTGACCACTGCTTATCGTCACTGAAATGTCACTAAATTTGAGTTATGTGATTTTGTAAAATAAAAATGAGTAAGTCATCTCCGGTTCCAGTTCTTTGCTATGAGATAACCAGCAAATCTCTGTATGGTAACAAATGGTGTTTGTGGCCCACTCTGTACCTCATTTCAAATATTGTAAAGAATTCACTTTTTACTAATTTGGGTTTTTAATTAAAATATTAGAATATCAATGTCAGTCTATAGCATTTTGTGCACTTTTAGCTTCAACTTTTTGCTAAAATAGCTCGTCTATTAATTTTGCAATGTTATCTCCATAAACTTAGCCTAGAATTCTTTCTGTGGTTACACTTACAGTTTTTAGATGAAACATTATATTTATTAAAGGAGTCATTTACTGTTGAGAATATCACCTCATTGGTTTTTCTTTCCTTTAGTGGCTCATAATGAAAGGGGGAAGGTAATCGTTCATATTCCATCATTGAAACCAAATTTAGCAAACACTATACACCGAGCCCTATTAGAAACATCTGTGCTTACATTTACTGTATATTCCAAACCTTTTACACGACATAATTTGTTATAAAACTTGTTTATTCAGATCTTTTGCAATGTTGACTGTGTTTTCACCAGGAAATACATTCAAAGGAATGTATTTTAGCCTGGTAATCACGTTGTTTTCCAAGGATTCTTTTAGCCGTTTTTACCAAGGCAAGATGAATATGTTTCCTCATTGTGTCTTTAGGTCATTGGCTATACAGTGAAGTTTTTCATTAAACATTAATTGGGTGTTACATAACTAAACATTACAGGAGAAATCATAGAATATCTTTAAAATATCTTGATGACTTTGCTCTATCCTTAGCTAACATCTCAAGGCATAATTTTCCTCGAGGTCAAGGTTCACTTTGAAAAAGAGTAAGTGAATATCCATATTTTAATAGTCTTCTCAATCCTTCCATGGGGGAGAAGGTGGAGGCAGAAATTTTGTCAAATCTGATTAGATCGTCAACACATCAATAGTTCCTAATAGGACTCAGAGGAATTATGAACGTTCTCTTGCTCATCACTTTGTCTTGACATATTAGCATTATTTTAGTCAAATTTCTTTCAAATGAGATAATGTGTCTTTAAACTCTCTTATGTCTACTTATGTTCATCCATAAATGACTTGAAACATTTAAGTCAAGCTTGTCCAACCCATGGCCTGTGGACTGCACGCAGCCCAAGACAGCTTTGAATGCAGCCCAACATAAATTAGTTAAGCTTTCTTAAAATATTAGAAGAATTTGTTGCTTTTTTTTTTTTTTTAGCTCATCAGCTATCATTAGTCTATTTTATGTGTGGCCCAAGACAATTCTTCTTCTTCCAATGTGGCCGAGGGAAACCAAAAGACTGGACCCCCCTTTATGTAAATGGTGAAAGCAAAAGAATGATTGAGAGAGACTTGGCCAACCCATTTATGCCATGGAACGCACAATCTCCCTTTAACAGACTTTGAGTGTAAGTGACACATGCCATGTGGAATGAAGTAGGAATCAGCATTAATCCACTTAAGTTAAATATTTGCAAAGCTTAGTTTCATTCTTCAATTAAAAAAATAAGATATAAATAGAAGTTAGTCATATTTTCTCCAATGGATCATCTTGCACAATTGCGGGGGTACTAGATCCCATTTTCAGAAGCCCTGCCTTAGAGTGAGAACCAGCTATTCTTAGAGGTGCAAATGATATTCATTAGTCTGTTCTGCAGACTGAAATGAACTCTATTTTCCTACCTAAAATCAAAACTTGCAATGTAGTTTTTTGGCATTTTTTTTTCCTAGTGTGACCACCCAATAATGCCATCTGGTCTCTAATAGCCTCATTTTAACATGGGATCGAAAAATGCCACGTTGCAAGACTGGCCAAATTCAGGCAGTACGATCAAGAAGGTGTTAAGAAGCAAGCCAATTAGTGTCATAGTTACAGTTATGGTGCAAAATGTAAGACAGGTGCTTGTACCAGAAACTCATTGAAAAGCATTCTCTCCACTTAGTTATATGTAAAGGCAATGAAGGAATTTGACCACAAGCATTCCCGTAAATATTTAAAAACAGTTTTCTGGCCGAGTTAATAAATGAATGGAATGGTTCAGAATTTCCAGCCATAGTGTGACAAGTAATTGGTGAAATCTGCAAAATGCCTAGTGCCTATGTAAAAAGATGTTATGTTTTCAGATCATTAAAGTACACCATTTTATTTGCCAGTGATTTATTTTATTTGTAAAGTATCTTACTCGTAATGAAATGAAATAGCCATGACTTTAGCTCAATAAAATATTTTATGGCTTCTAAAACCTATGACTGTATGTGTGTGTATGAAGTAAAAGAGCTGAAATTACCCTGAAACTGTCTCCACCCATAATTATTATTTATTTTTAGATAAAAGGATGTTTTAAAATCTGAAATTTAAGCCTTGTTCATTAATACTCATCAGCAAAATACTAAAGCGGACTTTAAAGTCTAAGGGAAATAGTGTACTGAACCTTCACCTATGATAGGGATTCTCACTACGTTGGCCCGTAAATAAGTGAAAGTGAATGAGCACTGTAAAGACCGCTGCACTCTTCAGAGTTTGGTGCTGCACTCCGCCTCTCTGTTTTCCACCCATCCAGCCCACTCAGCCTCTATGTATTAGCACATCCGACAGAGGTCATCCAACCGCAGGTCCCGTCATCCTAATCCTTGGAGATTACTAGACCTAATAAAGACTTCAGGAATATTTCTGGCTTGACAGTAATATTTTCCTTAACAGAACAGTCTTTTTTTCCCCTGAGCATTTTTGTCCTTCCAAACTTCAAGACTTTCTTCAAAGTCACCTCGGACCCCAACAACACACACCAGGAGTACTACAATGATTCTGTTGACACAAAACACATCAAACACCCAAGAAGTTACTAATGCTATGAAGTCTGTGCATGGCTTGAAATGGTGTCTCCTTCCAGGGTAATAGCAATGGCAGGGTAATAAGTCAGCAAAAAACATTAACAACACTTCCAATGAAGAGAATGAATCTAAAATCAAGGTGAAACTGTAGAGCTCTTTTCCTATCATGATATTTTCCACCCATTCTGTTCTGTTTCCCAAAAGGTTTATTTCAAGTAAAAGACAAGAATCATATCACAAAGCTATTTTAAAGAGAATTTCCTCTTCTGTCCATAATCCTGAAGAATATTTGCCTCAAAAAGTAAAAGCCTATGTTTACAACCAAGTACACTACAGAGGGAGGAGGAAGACATTTTTAGAAGAAAACTGGCAAGAAGAGAGCATGGGAAACAAGTCTAGTCTATCAAAACACTTCTGTCCAGACGTGTCACCAGATGCATCATTCAGACGGGATTGTGCACAATCTCCAGGTTTTCTTCAAGTTCTTCCTATTGGAGGCGAATTCAATCTTCATTTCATTTTTGGTAACTTTCCAGGGTTAGAAATACTCATCTCCAAAAGAATTCTAAAGCCCATAGAAGAAATCTAGACACTTCTTGTTACATCTTATTTTCTGTTACTAATTTCCCACTGAAATTCCCTATTCATTATTTTGACTGAGTAGCCCAAGTATTGTTTGAAAAAAGAAATCATTCAGGCTGGGCGCAGTGGCTCACGCCTGTTACCCCAGCACTTTGGGAGGCCGAGGCAGGCGGATCACGAGGTCAGGAAATCAAGACCATCCTGGCTAACACGGTGAAACCCCGTCTCTACTAAAAATACAAAAAATTACCCGAGCTTGGTGGCGGGCGCCTGTATTCCCAGCTACTCGGGAGGCTGAGGCAGGAGAATGGCGTGAACCCGGGAGACAGAGGTTGCAGTGAGCCGAGATTGCGCCACTGCACTCCAGCCTGGGCAACAGAGCGAGACTCCGTCTCAAAAAAAAAAAAAAAAAAGAAAGAAAGAAAGAAATCATTCAAATAAACATTTGTTTAAAAACATCATGGTAATTATCGACACTTAATGCTGAGTTTTCTCCAGCATGTTCCAACCTAAAATGGACAATGTAGAAACTAGTAATTGAACAGCACGTAGGTGAACACAACCTAAATACTATGAAGTCAACACTATCTTAAGTTTAAGGAAAGACAAAGACAGGTAAAGTGTGCAAGGTGAGTTTTCAGAAGAAGGGGCATAGGACTGAATCCCACTTTCCTACTATTCAGTTTTCATGAAAGACTGACTAAAACTGAAATCTCAAGCTACCTTTGATAAATAAAGGAAATAAGGTGTGTTACAAAGGGGAAGCTAGCCAGGCATGGTGACTCATGCCTGTAATCCCAGCACTTTGGGAGGCTGAGGCAGGTGGATTACTTGAGCCCAGGAGTTCAAGACCAGCCTGGGCAACATAGTGAGACCCTGTCTCTACAAAAAATACAACAATTAGCGAGGCATGGAGGTGCATGCCTGTAGTCCCAGTTACTGAGGAGGCAGAGGCGGGAGGATCACCTGAGCCTGGGAAGTCAAGTTTGCTGTGAGCTGTGATCACACCCTTGCATTCCAGCCTGGGCAACAGAGTGAGACTGCATCTCAAAAATAAATAAATAATTTAAAATTTTAAAAACATTTTTAAAAGGAGGGGGAACCTTCAGTTTTGATAAAAGTCAAGTCACAGTGTGGGAAGTGAAATAGAAATCAAATGAATAAGTAAATAGGAGGGAAGAGATAAAGCCCAGAGCAAAGCCAACAAGACAGGCAGGCTTAGAAATTCTGCAGAGACGGCAGAAAGAAGGCAATTTCACTAAGTCTGGAGAATAAAGACCAGGTCATTGGCCTAAATACCCAGGAATAAAAACTTGATATAACATTCTTTCAGCAAAGAAATGTCAAGTGTTTGAGGCGATGGATATGTCAATTATCTGATCTAATCATTATGCAATGTATATATGTATCAAAATATCACACTATACCCTGGAAATATGTACAATTATTGTGTCAATTAAAAACAAAACCTATTAAAACCTTTTAAATCTAAAAATACCCTATTGGAGCCAGGCATGGTGGCTCACGCCTGTAATCCCAGCACTTTAGGAGGCCGAGGCCGGTGGATCACGAGGTCAAGAGATTGAGACCATCCTGGCCGACATAGTGAAACCCCGTCTCTACTAAAAATACAAAAATTAGCTGGGCGTTTTGGCGCCCACCGGTAGTCCCAGCTACTTGGTAGGGGGAGGCAGGAGAATCACTTGAACCAGGGAGGCAGAGGTTGCAGTAAGCCGATATCATACCACTGTACTCCAGCCTGACAACAGAGCAAGACTCCGTCTCAAAAACAAACAAACAAACAAACAAACAAACAAAAAACCTTTTGAGTACTCTAGACTTAGTACCTGAGGGAGAAAACAATCTGTATGACAAACCCTGTGACATGAGCTTCCCCGTATAACAAACCTGCACCTGTGCCCCTGAACATAAAATAAATGTTTGAAAAAAAAAATTTAAAAATACATTTTGTACACATTCATGATGTGTTTTAGAGAAACTATCAAAGATGAGGAGCTCAGTATTATAAAAGCACAGAAGAGAATGTCCAGAATCTACATTTGGAGATTTTGGAGACTCCAAAAATCTCAGTGGCACAAATTGCTCCTTCTCCTGAATCATTAAACTGCAATAGTATTTAAATAACTTGAATGATGACTGCGGCTTTTATTCTAATATATTAGAAATTAGGAGCTTTTCTTCTCTAACAAATTCTCAGCTATATTTTATGGTTCTGGTAGTTGTTCAATACTGCCTTCTTAAATTTATTTTCTTAATAATCTAAATTCTTATAATAATGTATTATCAGAAGGTATAAAATATTTGTATTTGTTCTTACATTTTTTAATTTAGATTTCACACTCAAAATGATCTTTACAATGTGAACTGTAATGAATATCTTTGTTTTATTTTTATTACATGCAAAAAGTCATTAAAATAGCAGTTTAACACAATATATTTGACAATTTCATTTTTTCATCTCAAAGTGAATTCCTGCTTTGAACACTCTGAAAATGCAACTCTGAAAGATTCCCAAAACCTTGGATCCAGTCCCAAACAAATCAGAAACAGGCTGTTGGCATTTTTTTCCCCTTATTTTCTCAATTGCCAATTTGTTTTATTATTTGAAGTGTAGAAGAAGAAAAAAGTCCAAAAATAAAAACCCTGCTTGTTTCATAATAACTATCCACATGAAATCCAATGTATTCAGTAATCTGAATCAACTCCATTTTTTCTGTGCTGTGTAATTATAGTTGAGGCTATAAATGGAGATTCAGAGCCAAACCTAGGTTCTATAATATGTGTAGAATCAAAACTGAAGGGCTGGGTACAGTGGGTCATGCTTGTAACTCCAGTAGTTTGGGAGGCCAAGTCTGGAGGATCACTTGAGGCCAGGAGTTCCGGACCAGCCTGGGCAACATAGTGAGACCCCATCTCCACAAAAAACAATTTAAAACTTAGCTGGGCGTGGACCTGTAGTCCCACCTACTCAGGAGGCTGAGGTAGGAGGACCTCTTGATTCCTGGAGTTCAAGGCTGCAGCGAGTTATGATTGTACCACTGCAGGCCAGCCTGGGCAACAGAGTGAGACTCTGCCTCTCTAAAAATAAGAAACTCACACAGCCGGGCGTGGTGGCTCAAGCCTGTCTTTGGGAGGCCGAGACGGGCGGATCACGAGGTCAGGAGATCGAGACCATCCTGGCTAACACAGTGAAACCCTGTCTCTACTAAAAATACAAAAAACTAGCCGGGCGAGGTGGCGGGTGCCTGTAGTCCCAGCTACTTGGGAGGCTGAGGCAGGAGAATGGCGTAAACCCAAGAGGCGGAGCTTGCAGTGAGCCGAGATCCGGCCACTGCACTCCAGCTTGGGCGACAGAGCCAGACTCCGTCTCAAAAAAAAAACCAACAACAAAAAAAAACAAACCTCACACAACAACAACAAAAATTGCAGTCAGTCTTGTAGACATTGATCGTGTACAAAGTTCTATTTAGGAAAGAAAATAGTATTTAAGTCTACTTTTATTAAGAATGTGGGTTCCTAAACCAATTCATCTGGTTAGGAATCAGCTCTGCCACTTTTATCTGGGTGGCAAGCAAGTTATTTAATCATTCGACACCTCAATTTCCATAACTGTAAAATAAGAATAATAATACTAAATTATCAGCCAAGCGCAGTGGCTCATGCCTGTAATCCCAGCACTTTGGGAGGCCGAGGCAGGTGGATCATGAGGTCAGGAGTTCGAGACAAGCCTGACCAACATAGTGAAACCCCGCCTCTACTAAAAAAAAAAAAAATACAAAAAATACAAATATTAGCGCGGCGTGGTAGCATATGCCTATAATTCCAGCTACTCAGGAGGCTGAGGCAGGAGAATCACTTGAACCCAGGAGGCAGAAGTTGCAGTAAGCCGGGATGGCACCATTGCACTCCAGCCCAGGCAACAGTGTGAAATTCGGTCTCAAACGATAATAATAATAATAATAATAATAATAGTACTTATCTAATAGGGTTTTTATGAGGATTAATTGAATTAATACATCTAACTCTTTCAGAACACTGCCTAGAATACTATAAATACTCAATACATGCAAGCCTTTAGAATTTGTCTTAAAAATTGTAGTTACTATTGTTTTAACAAACCAAAACAATAGCGATACTTGTAATATTTCATGAAACCAAGCACCATAGCATCTTATGAAAAGCCATGCTGTGGAGTAGACAGAGCCTGACTTGGAGATGGAAGATCTACTTTCAAACTCAAGCTCTAAAATGTATTGACTCTGGTTTTACCCATTTCCCTCACCTCTATGTGATCATCCATAAATACATAGAAATAGCATCCTCCCCTCACCATCTTATGCGGAAGCCATATATGAAAATATTTTAATGTAAGAACTATTTTATATAAGAATTTTTAATATACAGCAAGAACAATTTAGTTGAAGTATATTAAAAATACAATAGAGAGAAGGGAATACTAAGTGCAGAACAACAGAGCAAGTAGGAAAGCTTCCCAGAGGGCATGATGTTGCAGTAGGGTTCTAAAGAACGAGGAGAAGGTGGGCCCCAGTGGCTCAAACCTGTAATCCCATTGCCTTGGAAAGAGGCAGGAAGATTGCGTGAGGCCTGGAGTTCTAGACCAGCCTGAGAAACATGGCAAGATCTCCCATCTACAAAATTTTAAAAATCAGCCCGGCGTGGTGGTGCATGCCTGTATTCCCAGCTATTTGAGAGGCTAAGGCAGGAGGATTGCTTGAGCCTGGGAGTTCAACGTTACAGTGAGCTATGATTGCACCACTACACTCCACGTTGGACAACAGAGCAAGATCTTGTCTCAAAAAAAAAAAAAGGAGAAGAAGTTTACTAGGGCTTAGAGGTTTTTTAAAAGCATGTTTGGAGATCAGTGAATTGAGATGAGATTATATGCGAAGTCCCTTTTAAGCTGTAAGTTGCTATTAGATGCAAATGTTTGTGGACCTCAGTGATCAAAATGTGATGCCAGGCCGGGCGAAGTGGCTCACACCTGTAATCCCAGCACTTTGGGAGGCGGAGGCGGGCAGACCACCTGAGGTCAGGAGTTTGGGACCAGTCTGGCCAACATCATGAAACCCTGTCTTTACTAAAAATATAAAAATTAGTTGAGTGTGGTGGCATACTCCTCTAACCCCAGCTACTTGGGAGGCTGAGGCAGGAGAATTACTTGAACCCTTGAGGTAGGGTTGTAGTCAGCCAAGATCGAGCACTGTACTCCATCCTGGGTGACACAGCAAGACTCCATTTCAAAAAAAAAAAGAAAAAGAAAAAAAAAGCCATGCCAAGGAGTTGTGACCTTACCTGTAGGTTGACGGTTAATGAGAAGTTGTTTATGATACGCTGTTTACATAAAGCATACTTTATGAAATGGAAAGAAATAAGCAACATTTTCTATTTTAAAGAATGATAAAACTAGAAATCTCAAAGCGAACCCAAAATCTAGAAGCAAAATTTGAATTCATATAGGAATAACTATTTTTTGTAAAGTTTGTGATTTATTTTACTTGTATAGAAAAGTATGCCAGACAGACACTTAGGAAGAAAACACATGAACATTCTTTCACTCGGGAAAACTGTCCTAAAATGACTCTACAATGCAAAGAGAAGGTCAAGAGCTTTTGTTCAATTGGGAGAGGTGATGTCTGGAACCGGCTCAGCATCTATCCTTTGCCTTTGTAAATGGTACCAATTCAAAACAAATGGAAGAACTATGAAACTGAGAATTACTCCGATGAGTTTGGGAAATAACTGTCCTTCCTTTGTCCTCTTATCAACACACATTTTGTCTTATCACATATTTTAAAATTATTAGGCCAGATCACACTTATGATTGTCACTTTCTTCTAAGACTGAACTTAGCTTCCAAGAGAGTTCTTCAATCTAAAATTAATTTTTTTTTTTTACCTTTTTCTTTTGTTTTTTGAGACAGGGTTTCATTCTGTTGCCCAGGCTCAGCAACTCTGAACTCCTCGGCTCAACCTATCTGCCAGTTTCTGCCTTCCAAATCACTGGGATTATAGGTGTGAGCTACTGCACCTAGGCAATCTTTTCACTTTAAATGAAATACTTTGTTCTTAGAAGGATGTATCATCAGTCTAAAGCCAAGATCAGGCAAAAAGAAGTTTAAACTAATATGTCCTTATCATTACCTCTCCAATAGGGTGTATTTTGGCTGTTCCTGAAGTCTCATCAGACTAGTTTTAGCCCTTATTATATTCAGATTTTTATAGTTCCCAACACATTTTTTATGCCAAATCCTCCTTTTCTCGTTTACCCCCATAAAGCCTATATTCTGGAAATGTTAGTCACAAAAATGTATTTGTTAAGCCATAATTTTCACTCTTTAAAAAAAATGAATTGGCCAGGCGCAGTGGCTCACACCTGTAATCCCAGCACTTTGGGAGGCCGAGGTGGGCGGATCACGAGGTCAGGAGATCGAGACCATCCTGGCTAACACGGGGAAACCCCATCTCTACTAAAAATACAAAAAATTAGCTGGACTTGGTGGCAGGTGCCTGTAGTCCCAGCTACTCGGGAGACTGAGGCAGGAAAGTGTCATGAACCCAGGAGGCGGAGCTTGCAGTGAGCCGAGATCGCGCCACTGCACTCCAGCCTGGGCAACAGAGCGAGACTCCATCTCAAAAAAATAAATAAAATTAAAGGTTTAAAAAATAAATAAATCAATCAAGGGCTTAAATAGTTATTAATTAGGGAATCTGATCAGCATAGGAGAACTACTATTAACAAACTATGTTCATATAATTCTAGCCAAGAGCAAATAAGTTGAACATTTTAAGTTAGATTTCTTGAAGCTTTCTGAAATTTTGAAGATCATACAATGACATGTTATTAATATTACCTTTACTCCACTAGACATCCTCAGACCCCCAGGTAGGAAACTCTTTGCAGGAATAAACAAAATGTATGAAATAGACAAAAACAGGAACCAATATAGGTTCTCATGCATTCATTCTTCTGAAAAACAACTACTGGATACATATCATTGATCACGTACTTTGCCTTGCATAAACATACTTTCAAGAAGACATCAGGAAACACCCAAGAAAAAATAAACCATAGAAAGTTCTAAGATATATTTTAATCCCTCTGATGTAGTAGAATCAAAGTCACGCCCACTGTAGCTCCATTTCAAACACCCCTACCACTGGAAATATTTTCATCTCATTTGAAGCCATGATTACAACTGACTTCACAGGAAGATTGAAAGATATTTAGTTACGAGGTGCGCAACATTTGTATGTCAGGACTCATGACATAAATAAGATGTTCTCTTAGCCCCAAAGGATAATAAGCATAGATGATCACAGATGATCAGGGTTTCCCTGGAGAACTTGTTTCCCGTTTCAGAGGAAATGTAAGATGTGAAAGAAATTGTAAAAGGAGTGTCTGTGAAAAATTAAGTATCGTAGAACCACGGAATCACAGAATTAGAGGAAGCATAAACACAATTCATGGTTCATAGTAAGCCTATGAGGGACAGTTGATAGATGAATAGTCTCCTGTCTCCCAAATAATGGCCTAGGTGCAGTAATGAGCAATAGACTTTACATGGGTATGTGTTGAAATGAGAAAAATAAAGGCAATATAGTAGAGCCAAGTGTCTTCTTATTTTGTTTGAGAGGAATGGGCAATCCCTTTGAATAGAGAAATATACACAAGAATAAAATTGTTTTTCTTCCTGTATCCAGAATTAACAAATGTGAACATTTTATACTTGTGTTATCATTTTTTCCATAAAGAAATAAATTATTGTGGATAAAGTTGAAGTCCCTTTTAAACACCTCTCCAGTCCTAGTCTCCTTCCCCTAATCAGAGATAACCTCTCATGTGTCAATATTTCAAGTTCACGTGTGTGTGTTTGCATCAATACAGAATGTAGAGCATTGGTTGTGTTTTAATTTATATAAATGGTATATATTGTATAAAGCTGGATTTACTTACTATTCTAGAATGATCCTTCATTCTTACATTATTTCTTTTCTTCTTGACTTATCCTTTATTTTGTTAAATGGTGGTAATTATGAATGGCAATTAAAATGTCCTAAACTGGCAAAATTAAACAGTGACAGTCTGTATTTCTATAATGACCCCTTGCTCATGTTTTTTTAATGATTCCTAAATTCCAAGAGAAGGAGAGGACTGCTATAGGTCAACCATGATGTTTCTGCCACATGACCATCAACCCTCTTTTTGAACACCTCCAGAGATGGGCATGTTACTTGGCAATGTGGCACCATCTCTAAGGAGCTTTGTTAGAAAATAATCTTCTGAGTTGATCTGAAATCTGTTTGTGTATGGCTTCTACCTATTGGCAGTATTGTATACTTTGAGGTTACACCAACCAAAACAAATTTAGTTCTCCTTCTTCACAGAAGTACTTCAATCACACAAAGAAACTACATAATTTTCTCTGAATCTCCTTTCCTAGAAATTAAGCATCCTCATTTCCATCAACTATACTTCATATCATATAGATCTAAGTAGCAAAGAGCTGTATTCACACTCGCATCCACTTGATCATTCACCGTGGGCAGGAGCCATTTATTTATATAGGAAGGCTCAAAATGTCCTTGTGGCTGTTGCTACCTGTTAGAACATGATTGATTGAAACAGCTCATCTGCTTTTAATCTTGCAACAGAAGTATTGCCATCTCCAATTGCTGACAAAATACATTTGTCAAGTTCAACAGATATCCCAAGGTAGCCATGCAACTCTGAAGCTACAGGGCTAATCAGTGATAAATTTGGGATTAGAACCCAAAGGCTTTGAGATTCTAGCTATTTTTCTCATGTAATAGAATATTATATAGTATCAGTTTGGGCCAAATAAATGAGAACTAGCCATATCAAAGGGAAAAACCATGCTCAGTACTTTTCTCAGTGTATTTGAAGCATTTTTTAAAGGAGAGTTTGCTTTTTCTAGGTTTACTTTCTCTTCCTGTTTCTGAGACAGGGTCTTACTCTGTCACCCACACTGGAGTGCAGTGGCACAATCATAGCTCACTGTAACCTCAAACTCCTGGGCTCAATCCATCCTCCCACCACAGCCTTTCAACTAGCTACTAACACAGGCACATGCCACCACACCCAGCTAATTTTCCTATTTTTTGTAGAGATAGGGGTCTCTCTCTACAAAAAGTTTGAGACCAAACTGGTCTCAAACTTCTGAGGTCAAGAAATCCTCCCACCTTAGCCTCCCAAAGTGCTGGGATTATAGGCATGAGCCTCCATGCCCCACCTGCTTTTTTATCCATAACAAAATGGAATGTTTGGGGCCCACAATGTTTCTTCAAGTTGACTATGAAAAGGTTAAAAATTAGTTCTGTTATTATTTTTAATCCCAGAATGGAGTCCTTGTGCTTTTGCCAGTACTGCTGGCCTCTGCCCGTGGCTGCCTTCCAAATCAGGTGTGTTGACTCAGCTTCCAAACGGCATTTGCAAACATTTTTGGAGGATGTCCAATTCCAGGATACACAGTGCACCAGGGCCTGCTTTCACTCCAGGACTGCCTGATGCCATCAGGAAAAGCATTCTTTACAAAAATGCAAGCTGTTATTTTCATATAATATTCCAAGGAGATCAGTAACAATATGTGTAAAGGGCAGGGGATGATTCATAGCTGCCCACTCAGCTCCCAAGGAAGTTTCCGAGGCTGATGTTGAATCGTTCCACATGGCTATTGGCATAAGGGCCTTGGAAGCTGCTCTGATTGCAAAAGCAGTCCTCTCAGTTTCCTGAGGATGGTGATGAATGTCCCCGCTTGACGACCTTGGTTCACTGGAAAAATATGGCATTTGATAAATATTTTGAACACAGGTATGTTTTCTTCCTAGGAGATTAAGTGCTCATTTCTCTGTGGGTAGCAAATGCAGATTTTGGTGAACGGAGAAGTTTCTTTTATTCTGAGACCAAGCCCTAGCCACTCTCTATCATCGACTCTCTAATAAATTACTGTGGCCGGGCGCGGTGGCTCAAGCCTGTAATCCCAGCACTTTGGGAGGCCGAGACGGGCGGATCACGAGGTCAGGAGATCGAGACCATCCTGGCTGACACGGTGAAACCCCGTCTCTACTAAAAAATACAAAAAACTAGCCGGGCGCGGTGGCGGGCGCCTGTAGTCCCAGCTACTTGGGAGGCTGAGGCAGGAGAATGGCGTAAACCCGGGAGGCGGAGCTTGCCGTGAGCTGAGATCCGGCCACTGCACTCCAGCCTGGGTGGCAGAGCGAGATTCCGTCTCAAAAAAAATAAAAATAAAAAAAATAAAAAAGAAATAAATTACTGTACAATTTTTAGTGCACATTTAAGCCTGAATTTAAAATGCTGATAAAGAAGCACAGTTTTCTGAAACTCTATCAAGCATGCATATGGATTTTTTAGGGGCATCAGATATTCCCTAAAAGTTACCAAAATAGGTGTTCATTTCCTTTGATGACTTCTTTGAAATGGATTGTTGGTTGAAATCCAGTGAGTACTGGCAGATTTCCACCTCCCAGGGAGGGCTATGGTAATTACAACTTGTTGGCATTCTTTTCAGCAATTTCAGAAGGGATACCAAAAATTAAGCACTCAAAGAGGTTGAATCATCCTTTCACCCTTGAATGTACTCACTTCCTTTGGTTCTGGCCAAAGCTTTTTTGGAAGGTATTCCTATGAACTTCCGTTGCTGGTGTAAGCAGTAGAATAACAGAAGGCAACAACCAGAATTGGGTTGCCACAACAGAAAAAAGATAAATGCTTCTAACCCACTGAGTTAGTAGGAAATGGTGGGAGGGAGTAGGAGATTCTAGCCATAGTTGTTAGGTTCTTTATATCTGTACTTAGTACAGATACGGCACTAAACTATTAGAGATGTGGTGGGTCCCTCTAATTCCTACTTTAGAAATAATATTTTTAAGACTTTTTTGGCCTTATCATCCATAGCCCTAAATGGGTCTCTTCTCCCCTAACTCAAAAAGCATCACCCAATTTTTTTTAACATTTGATAATAAGATGTTGTCCCTGATAGGCTTCAAAAGACTCACCTGGTAAGGAAGAAAAGATACGATCTTTTCAAAAGTCAAAGTAACACAATAGGATAATAATATAACAGCTGTGGCAGGAAATTCCCATTTGTTTCCCAAATGAATGACAGTCAATAGGTGTCAGTGTGTTCTAAGATTGAGAGGGCTCTCCATAAGGAAGGCTTGAAGAAGAAAAGTCTTGAGTTGGATTGGATAGGAACAGAGGGGAGGGGGATGGTTTAGGACAAGGGAACAAGGCAAGAAAGAATAAAGTCCTTAGGCAGAGGAAGATTCATCAAGAGGGTCACTGTATTAGTTGGCTTGGACTACCGTATTAAACACCACACACTAGGTGGCTCAAATAACTGCAATTTATTTCCTCATAGTCCTGGAGGCTAGAAGTCCAACATCAAGGTGCTGGCAGGGTTGGATTCCTCTGAGGTCTCTCTCCTTTGCTTGCCAATGACCACCTTCTCTCTGCTTTGCCCTCAGAGGATCATCCCTTTGTGCGCCGTTGGTGTCTCTTCCTCTTCTAATGAGACCAGTCATATTGGATCAGGATCCTACCCTAACAGCATCATTTTAACCCACTCATCTCTTTAAAGACCTTATCTCCTAAGTTAATCACATTTTGATTATTGGGAGTTGAGACTTCAGAATATGAACTTTGAGTGATATAATTCTGTCTAAAACATTAACAAAAATTACAGACTAGAAACCCTGATTTAGATGGGTTGCTGTGAATCGAGGATCTGCAGTATTCAGGGGGAGAGGAGAAGCTGTGTTAGAAACAGGAAACATTTCTACGTATGCATGTGTGGGAAATTGCCAAAAGAGATATCACACAAAAAAGACTTGAATCTTCAAATCTCTGATAACTTCCTGTGATTTCTTTTCTCATTCTAAGTCAATATTCACTTTCATCATGAATTTTGTATTAGTAATTTTGTCATCTCATTTTTAAAAAGGGCATTGCCCAAAATTGCACATCATCAGGTTTCACAAAACTCATCTCCATCCTGACATACAAGAATAATCAGGTTGGCCAGGCGTGGTGGCTCACACCTGTAATCCCAGCACTTTGGGAGGCTGAGACAGGCAGACCACCTGAGGTCAGGAGTTTGAGACCAGCCTGGCCAACATGGTAAAATCCTGTCTCTACTAAAAAAAAATACAAGAATTAGCCGGGCATGGTGGCGTGCGCCTGTAATCCCAGCTAGTCTACTTGGGAGGCTGAGGCAGGAGAATCTCTGGAACCTGGGAGGCAGAGGCTGCAGTGAGCCAAGATCACACCACTGCACTCCAGCCTGGGCAACAGAGCAAGACTCCATCAAAAAAATAATAATAATAATATAATAATATCAGACCACTCCCCTTGAAGCAGAGAGTTTTAATAGGAAAGGAGATGAGAGAGGTCAGAATCATAGGCACTGTAGGCAGAAAGGACTACAGGGTTAGTATTGCCAAATCTGTTATTTCACAGATGAAGAAACTGAGATCCAGAGAGAATGGCTTGGCCACAGTCACAGCCTGGACACCAGCAAAAACAGAATCCTAGGCTTTGAACGTCAGTCCTGTGGTTTGTCCCGCAGATTGAGGCTTTATAAAATTAAGGAACACAGAAATGGATTTAACATTGTGATTCATCATCTGGGCTTACATGTGGAAGTTTCCCGTGACCAAATTCTCAGGGCATCTTAAAATACTGTCTTCAGTGTACGCCACCAGGCACATACTTTACTTTCTCCTCCTTACTGTTCTGGTCAATATGGTTTTTTTGTTGTTGTTGTTTTGTTTTCTTCTGTTTTATTTTTATTTATTTATTTTTATTTTTGAGACAGTTTTGCTCTGTGCAGTAGCACAATCTCAGCTCACTGCAACCTCCGCCCTACCAGGTCAAGTGATTCTTCTGCCTCAGCCTCTCAAGTAGCTGAGATTACAGGCCCATGCCACCACACCTGGTTGATTTTTTGTATTTTTAGTAGAGACGGAGTTTGACCACGTTGGCCAGGCTGGTCTTGAACTCCTGACCTCAGGGGATCCACCCGCCTCCACCTCCCAAAGTGCTGGGATTACAGGCATCAGCCACTGTGCCCAGCCAATAAGGGTTTAATAGAAATGCAAGCAAACCCCCAATTTATATTTGGCTTCCTGTAAATCATGCGGACATGAAGAGGCCTCAGGAATTCCACTTTCTTTGCTATTACCAGTCATTTGTAATTTCCTTTCTCACTTTTGTTTTGAATTTTCTTGTGGAGCTGATGAAAAACAACCCATTTCTACTTTTCTACCTCGTTCTCTATCTCACTCCCAAAATAATCCCCCAGCATTCCCCCAAACATATACTACAGTGTGGAGCAAGCTTATCATTTCATCCCTCTCCCAGATTTTTCACCAGGCCAGTGATTGTTTAGGGAAACATTCTGGTGAAGAAAGGGTGGAAAGGGAGTTGGTGACCCAAGGATCCTCTTTCAACTTCCCCCACACTTGCAGACTTCATCTTCATCTTTAGGTGAGGTCACCGTCACTCTAACCCTGCTTGGTTCTTGTCCCCTGTTCCACCCCCTTCCACTCACCTCTTGGGCCCACAACTCTCCCTCCACTCCACCAGCAATCTGAAACCTTCTCCTGACCCCACAGCCCACAGCTTCTGATCTGCTAAATCCTGGTTCTTCTCTAAATGTAACTGAACCTTTAGTTTTTGTGTGCCCCTCAAATTCATTATTTGCTCCCTATTTATGACTTTTACCTTTCTCAAAGGCATTCAAAAGACACTTGACCTGTCAGCATAATTCATTGTTTTAGTAATCACTAAAACCCTTTATAAATCGTAAAAGGGGAATGTGATTCCAAGGTCCGTGCAGAGAGAGAGAATACTGTCTGCAGACAGACTTTATTCTGTGGCACTGATGCTAGAGAGGAGAGGAAAACCTTAGCAGCCGTGGGTGGTGACAGTGGAAAAGGAAACAGGGACTGCAATCCCTGGCTCTCACCAGGAAGTGCGCACCAGAGGAACCCCATAGATATCCCCAAAGCCTGCACGGGCCAACAGGGTAGCCACGGCCACTCGTGGCCACCAAGCACTAGAAATGTGGCCAGTGCCACCTTGGATGAAGTATAAAATACACACCAGATTTGCACTCACCTTGACATAAACAATGTAAAATATTTTGTTAGTCTTTATATCGTTTACCTGCCAAAATGATATTCGGAATACATTGGGTAACATAAAACATAGTATTATAGTTAATTTCATATGTTTCTTTTGATGTTTCTTCCAGTGGCTACTAGAAAATTTTAAATTACAATGATGGCTTCATCATATTTCTATTGGATCCTTCTAAACCTCTGTTCACGCGCTGGGCGCTCTCCCACCTGGCTGAAGGCGCTGGCTCTGTGGGAAGCCAGGGCCAAGAGTGTAGCCTTCTTTTTTTTTTTTTTTTTTTGAGACAGAGTTTCACTCTTCTTGCCCAAGCTGGAGTGCAATGGTGCGATCTTGGCTCACCACAACCTCTGCCTCCTAGTTTCAAGTGATTCTCCTGCCTCAACCTCCCGAGTAGCTGAGACTACAGGCATGTACCACCATGCCCGGCTAATTTTGTATTTTTAGTAGAAATGAGGTTTTCCCATGTTTGCCAGGACGGTCTCGAACTCCCAGTATCAGGTCATCCACCCGCCTCAGCCTCCCAAAGTGCTGGGATTACAGACACCACGCCCTGCCAGAGTGCCTTCTTTTCTCTCCATGCTAATCGCATGCCTAATTGGATCTGAATGTATTTTTACTTAATTATAGTTGCATCTAGCAGTTAGGGCCTGAGTATTGTCACTAGACTACCTTGAGTTCAATAGGCTTTTTATTTTTGTTAGCTTTGGTGGAGTGCAATGGCATGATCAGAGCTTACTGCAGCCTTGAACTCTTAGCTTTGCCTTAAGTGATCCTCCTGCCTCAGTTTTCCAAAGTGCTGGGATAACAGGCGTGAGCCACAGCACCCAGCAGGCAATTTCTTTCTTGGCTGGAGTTCCACCTGTGTTGGCGCAAAGAGGAGAATATTTAGAGTTTAAAACAAATGGTTCATAAACAAACAAACGAAATGAATCTGTATATAACCTTAACAGGAAGAGGCTATTTTAGCCTCTATTGTTGAATGACCTTACATAAAAGCTTTCCACAGAGAGAGTTGAAATACTTACAGTTATTTTATCATGGAAAACTATGTCTTTTAATGCTACTGAAGTAACTTCAGTGACTTTAAATCTAACACATACTAAAGACTTTTGATTGTTCGAAAAAAGGCTTGGTCCATAGGGATTTTTATTTATTTAAAAATATTTAATAAAGGCCAAGTGCGATGGCTCACGCCTGTAATCCCAGCACTTTGGGAGGCCAACGCAGGCGGATCAAAACGTCAGGAGTTCAAGACCAGCCTGGCCAACATGGTGAAACTTCATCTCTGCTAAAAATATATATATTAAAAAAATTAGCTGGGCATGGTGGCACACACCTGTAATCCTAGCTACGCGGGAGGCTGAGGCAGGAGAATTGTTTGAACCGGGACCAGTTGGAGGAAGTTGCAGTGAGCCAAGATCACACCATTGTACTCCAGCCTGGGCTACAGAGAGAGACTCTGTCTCAAAAAAAAAAAAAAAAAGTAATAGACATTGTATAGAAATATAGAATATACGAAAAATAATAAAATAAACTTCCTTTTACTCACCATCCAGCCTAAGAAATCAAACATCTCCAATACTGTAGAAAGTCCCTCTCAACTCCCAAAAGTAACTGCTAATGTAAATTTCATGTTTGTCATTACTTTTCCTTTAGTTAGAATTTTACTAACTAAATTTAGTTAGAATTTTACTAATTAAATGTCTACCAAAGTAGACATTTTAAAAGCTGGCTGAGACCACAATACAAAAATTAGCCTGGCGTGGTGGCAGGTGCCTGTAATCCCAGCTACTCTGGAGGCTGAGGCAGGAGAATCACTGAACCCAGGAGGCAGGGGTTGCAGTGAGCTGAGATTGCACCATTGCCCTCCAGCCTGGGTGACAAGAACACGACTCCATCACACACACACACAAAAAGATTGCCACTGTTGTATGGACTTGCTTAAAATAAATATCCTGGATTCTGTATAGCAACCTAAACTCCCAGAGCAATTATTCTATTCTTACAAGTACTTTTCCATTAAGAAGGAGGAGGAATAGAGAAGGAGGGCAAGAGAAAAAAAATATATTACCTTATATGTCTGTCTTCTTATATAAGAAAGTGACGCCATATAAAGAAACAACTATTCACGCTGGTGCTAGAGGGTTGGGGAGCCAAGAAATCCCTGGGGAGCGGTCACAGGAAATTCCATCCAAAAGTCCAACATGCAGTGAATATCCCACAAATATTAGTGGTGCCTCTGCAGAGGTAGCAATGTTGAATGCCTCGAGTATTCCCGGATGATTTTGATTAATTTCCTCATTCCTTCTCTCCTGAGTCCAGATCTCCCCAGCATAGATTGCTTCCCAAATAGTATCTCCAATTTTATGTAATATATAGTCTAATATCTGTTTCTTTATTAGCTAAGTGTCTTTCTCTGTATCTCCTCTATATTGTCAATAGTCCTCTGTCATCTTTCTGTACGTCTTGGGATGCAGTACTCAAAGAATCAGAGTGTGTTTTCCTTCAACAAAATTAATGATCACCTAGCATTTTCAAGATACCATACTAAACTCTGAAGATCAGAAAAATTAATATGACATAATCCCTGCCCCAACGGGACCTATATTCTAGTGAAAAAAAAAAAAGCAGGGAGTTTAAAGATCTTTAATTCGACAAATATCTATTGAGCGCCTATTATATGCTGATTATTTTCTTATGCTCCAGGGACGATACATCAACAACTAAAGCAGATCAAATGTCTGCTGTCATAGAGCTTACATTCTACAGGTGGGAAGCAAACAACAGAGAAAAAAATAAATTATACATTCTGTATAGATTCTTACATTGGAAGGTAATAAGTGCTATGGGGAAAAAAAAAAAAGTAAAGCAGGGAAGAGGTGGGGAGGAGAAGGGGAATGTGAGTGACATATGAAATACAGCCACCTGACCAACAGACACCTCATATAGGTGGCTGCCCCTCTGGGACAAAGCTTCCAGATGAATGATCAGGCACCAATATTTACCGTTCTGCAATATTTGCTCTCTGCAGCCTCTGCTGTGATACCCAGTTAAACAGGGTCTGGAGTAGAACTCCAGCAAATTCCAACAGACCTGCAGCTGAGGGGCCTGTTAGAAGGAAAACTAACAAACAGAAAGGAACAGCATCAACATCAACAAAAAGTTCATCTACACCAAAACCCCATCTGTAGGTCACCAACATCAAAGATCAAAGGTAGATAAAACCACAAAGATGGGGAGAAACCAGAGCAGAAAAGCTGAAAATTCAACAAATCAGAGAGCCTCTTCTCCTCCAAAGGATTGCAGCTCCTTGCCTGCAATGGAGCAAAGATGGATGGAGAATGACTTTGACGAGTTGACAGAAATAGGCTTCAGAAGGTCGGTAATAACAAACTTTGAGCTAAAGGAGGGTGTTCAAACCCATCGCAAGGAAGCTAAAAACCTTGAAAAAAGATTAGACGAATGGCTAACTAGAATAAATAGTGTAGAGAAGACCTCAAATAACCTGATGGAGCTGAAAACCATGGCAAGAGAACTTCATGACACATACACAAGCTTCAATAGCTGATTCAATCAAGTGCAAGAAAGGCTATCAGTGATTGAAGATCAAATTAATGAAATAAAGTGAGAAGACAAGGTTAGACAAAAAAGAGTAAAAAGAAATGAATAAAGCCTCCAAGAAATATGGAACTATGTGAAAAGACCAAATCTACATTTGATTGGTGTACCTGAAAGTGATGGGAATAATGGAACCAAGTTGGAAAACACTCTTCAAGATATTATCCAGGAGAACTTCCGACCTAGCATGGCAGGCCAACATTCAAATTCAGGAAATACAGAAAACACCATAAAGATACTCCTCAAGAAGAGCAACCCCAAGACACATAATTGTCAGATTCACCAAGGTTAAAATGAAGGAAAAAGTGTTAAGGGAAGCCAAAAAGAAAGGTCGAGTTATCCACAAAGAGAAGCCCATCAGACTAACAGCAGATCTCTTGGCAGAAACCCTACAAGCCAGAAGAGAGTGGGGGCCAATATTCAACATTCTTAAAGAAAAGAATTTTCAACCCAGAATTTCATATCCAGCCAAACTAAGCTTCATAAGTGAAGGAGAAATAAAATCCTTTGCAGACAAGCAAATGCTGAGAGATTTTGTCACCACCAGGCCTGCCTTACAAGAGCTCCTGAAGGAAGCACTAAACATGGAAAGACACAATCGGTACCAGTCACTGCAAAAACATGCCAAATTGTAAAGACCATCCATCAATGCTAGGAAGAAACTACATTAATTAACAGGCAAAATAACCAGCGAACATCATGACAGGATCAAATTCACACATAACAATATTAACCTTAAATGTAAATGGGCTAAATGCCCCAATTAAAAGGCACAGACTGGCAAATTGGATAAAGAGTCAAGAACCATCAGTGTGCTGTATTCAGGAGACCCATCTCACATGCAAAGACACACACAGGCTCAAAATAAAGGGATGGAGGAAGATCTACCAAGCAAATGGAAAGGAAAAAAAAAAAAAAAGCAGGGGTTGCAATCCTAATAATGTCTCTAATAAAACAGACTTTAAACCAACAAAGATCAAAAGAGACAAAGAAGGCCATTACATAAAGGTAAAGGGATAAATTCAACAAGAAGAGCTAACTATCCTAATATATATGCATCCAATCCAGGAGCACCCATTTTCATAAAGTAAGTCCTTAGAGACCTACAAAGAGACTTAGGCTCCCTAACAATATTAATGGGAGACTTTAACACCCCTCTGTCAATATTAGACAGATCAATGAGACAGAAGGTTAACAAGGATATCCAGGATCTGAACTCAGCTCAGCAACAAGCAGACCTAATAGACATCTACAGAACTCTCCACCCCAAATTAACAGAATATACATTCTTCTCAGCACTACATTGCACTTATTCTAAAATTGACCACATGATTGGAAGTAAAGCACTCCTCAGCAAATGTAAAAGAACAGAAATCATCACAAACTATCTCTCAGGACAGTCAAATTAGAACTCAGGATTAAGAATCTCACTCAAAACTGAACAACTTGCTCCTGAATGACTACTGGGTAAATAACAAAATGAAGGCAGAAATAAAGATGTTCTTTGAAACCAATGAAAACAAAGACAAAATGTACCAGAATCTCTGGGACACATTTAAAGCAGTGTGTATGGGGAAATTTATAGCACTAAATGCCCACAAGAGAAAGTAGAAAAGATCTAAAATCAACACCCTAACATCACAATTCAAAGAACTAGAGAAGCAAGAGCAAACACATTAAAAAGCTAGCAGAAGGCAAGAAATAACTAAGATCGGAGAAGAACTGAAGGAGATGGAGACACAAAAAAACCCTTCAAAAAAATCAATGAATCCAGGAGCTAGTTTTTTGAAAAGAATGATAGACCGCTAGCAAGACTAATAAAGAAAAGAGAGAAGAATCAAATAGACGCAATAAAAAAATGATAAAGGGGATATCACCACAGATCCCACAGAAATACAAACTACCATCAGAGAATACTGTAAATACCTCCATGCAAATAAATTAGAAAATCTAGAAGAAATTGATAAATTCCTGGACACCCTCCAAAGACTAAACTGGGAAGAAGCTCAATCTCTGAATAGACCAATAACAGGCTCTGAAATTGAGGCAATAATTAATAGCCTACCAACCAAAAAAAGTCCAGGACCAGATGTATTCACAGCCAAACTCTATAAGAGGTACAAGGAGGAGCTGGTACCATTCCTTCTGAAACTTTTCCAACCAATAGAAAAAGAGAGAATCCTCCCTAACTCATTTGATGAGGCCAACATCATCCTGATACCAAAGCCTGGCAGAGACACAACAAAAAAAGAGAATTTTAGACCAATATCCCTGATGAACATCAATGCAAAAATCCTCAATAAAATACTGGCAAACCGAATCCAGCAGCACATCAAAAAGCTTATCCACCACAATCAATTTGGCTTCATCCCTGGAATGCAAGACTGGTTAAACATATGCAAATCAATAAATGTAATCCATCACATAAACAGAACCAATGACAGAAACCACATGATTATCTCAACAGATGCAGAAAAGGCCTTTCACAAAATTCAACAGCCCTTCATGCTAAAAATTCTCTATAAACTAGGTATTGATGGAACGTATCTCAAAATAATAAGAGCTATTTATGACAAACCCACAGCCAATATCATACTGAATAGGCAAAAACTGGAAGCATTCCCTTTGAAAACCGGCACAAGACAAGGATGCCCTCTCTCACCACTCCTATTCAACATAGTGTTGGAAGTTCTGGCCAGGGCAATCAGGCAGGAAGACGAAATAAAGGGTATTCAATTAGGAAAAGAGGAAGTCAAATTGTCCCTGTTTGCAGATGACATGATTGTATATTTAGAAAACCCCATCATCTCAGCCCCAAATCTCCTTAAGCTGATAAGCAACTTCAGCAAAGTCTCAGGATACAAAATTCAATGTGCAAAACTCACAAGCATTCCTATACACAATTAACAGACCAACAGAGCCAAATCATGAGTCAACTCCCATTCACAATTGCTTCAAAGAGAATAAAATACCTAGGAATATAACTTACAAGGGATGTGAAGGACTTATTCAAGGATAACTACAAACCACTGCTCAACAAAATAAAAGAGGACACAAACAAATGGAAGAATATTCCATGCTCATGGATAGGAAGAATCAATATCATGAAAACTGCCATACTGCCCAAAGTAATATATAGATTTAATCTGTTCCCATCAAGCTACCAATGACTTTCTTCACAGAATTGGGAAAAACTACTTTAAAGTTCATATGGAACCAAAAAAGAGCCCACATTGCCAAGACAATCCTAAGCAAAAAGAACAAAGCCGGAGACATCACTCTACCTGACTTCAAACTATACTACAAGGCTACAGTAACCAAAACAGCATGGTACTGGTACCAAAACAGATATATAGACCAATGGAACAGAACAGAGGCCTCAGAAATAACACCACACATCTATAACCATCTGATCTTTGACAAACCTGACAAAAACAATAAATGGGGAAAAGATTCCCTATTTAATAAATGTTGCTGGGAAAACTGGCTAGCCATATGTAGAAAGCTGAAACTGGATCCCTTCCTTACACCTTGCATAAAAATAAATTCAAGATGAATTAAAAACTTAAATGTTAGACCTAAAACCATAAAAACCCTAGAAGAAAACCTAGGCAATACCATTCAGGACATAGGCATGGGCAAGGACTTCATGACTAAAACACCAAAAGCAATGGCAACAAAAGCCAAAATAGACAAATGGAATCTAATTAAACTAAACGGCCTCTGCACAGCAAAAGAAACTACCATCAGAGTGAATAGGCATCCCACAGAATGGGAGAAAATTTTTGCAATCTACCCATCTGACAAAGGGCAAATATCAAGAATCTACAAAGAACGTAAACAAATTTACAAGAAAAAAAATCGAACAACCCCATTAAAAAGTGGGCTTTTTAATGAAGCCCACTAAAAACAAGGATATGAACAGACACTTCTCCAAAGAAGACATTTATGCAGCTGACAGACACATGAAAAAATGCTCATCATCACTGCTCATCAGAGAAATGCAAATCAAAACCACAGTGAGATACCATCTCACACCAGTTCGAATGGCAATCATTAAAAAGTCAGGAAACAACAGGTGCTAGAGAGGATGTGGAGAAATAGGAACACTTTTACACTGTTGCTGGGAGTATAAATTAGTTCAACCATTGTGGAAGACAGTGTGGCAATTCCTCAAGGATCTAGAACTAGAATTACCATTTGACCCAGCAATCCCATTACTGGGTATATACCCAAAGGATTATAAATCATGCTACTGTAAAGACATATGCACACGTATGTTTATTGCAGCACTATTCACAATAGCAAAGACTTGGAACCAACCCAAATGTCCATCAATGATAGACCGGATTAAGAAAATGTGGCACATACATACCATGGAATACTATGCAGCCATAAAAAAGGATGAGTTCATGCCCTTTGCAGGGACATGGATGAAGCTCAGCAAACTATCACAAGGACAGAAAACCAAACACCACATGTTCTCACTCACAGGTGGGAACTGAACAATGAGACCACTTGGACCTAGGGTGGGGAACATCACACACTGGGGCCCATCAGGGGGTGGGGGTTTGGGGGAGGGATAGCATTAGGAGAAATACCTAATGTAAATGACGAGTTGATGGGTGCAGCAAACCAACATGGCACATGTATACCTATGTATCAAAGCTGCACATTATATACATGTACCCTAGAACTTAAAGTATTATTTTAAAAAAAGAAAGAAAGAAACACAGCCACCTGAGAAGGTGACAATTGAGTAAAGATGTGAAGGCTGCGGCAGCAGCCATGTACTTGCTGGGAGAAGAGCTCTCCAAGTAGAGCAAACAGTAAGTGCAAAGGTTTTGGAGTGAGAGCAAATCTCAGGTTCCTTTTGTTCCTGGGTTTCTTTTCAAGAAACATCAAGGGGGACAACATGGGAATAGGAGAGAATAAGGAAAGGGCAGTTGGAGAAAAGGTCAGAAAGGTGACAGAAGGGATGTTAATAGATACATATATATTTGAATTAACCTAGGACCTTTTTGCTGATAAATTTGAAAATAGGTATCTTCAACAGAAAAAAAGGGAACATTATATGTCCAGTGCTAAATAGTAAAACCAATGAGTAAGAAGTAGAAATTCTGAATGAGAAAATAAAAATTAAAAATTGATTCTTATATATACTTTAAGTCTGATAGCAAAAGTTAGGATTTACCTATTTGAGGCAACTCTATTTTCAATGTTTAAAGGAGGCAGATGTTATATTTTTTAACTTCATGTGATGGTTTTGGTTTTAATTGAATTCTTATTGAGAAACTGGTGAAAGTAGCATTATATAGGCATGTTAAGGACTGGGATTAGTTGTACAATGAATAAAGAAGTTTTAATGGGTGTTTATATGTGATTAAATTGATTTAGTGACCAGTTCTACATGATGCACTGTAAGAATCTCCTAAATTCAACATGATACTTCTTGGTGAAAGTTATTGCCAAAATTATGTTCTTTCTACCTATGGTCTATTGTACATTGGCTTCTACAAGTGCTTAGCTTGGGATTTGTAATAACTAACCTTTATTTATAAGAGCTAACCTTTCGATTTTTCACAGTATCTGACTTAAGCAAGCTATGAACTTAGAGCACTAAAGACAATCTAACATTTATTTGATATCTGGGATGTGATGTATAAGCCATTGTGCTGTGTGACACACACAAAAAATGTGCTTCCCTTCAAGGAGCTAATGATCAAGTGGATAAGCGAGATACATATACAACTAATAAAACTTCATAAGTAATGGAAGTTTACTACATAAAACACAATGGAAGGGCCAGGCAGGGAACAAGTAGTTTGACTGCACTAAAGACAGTAAGTCTGCTTCCTTTCATGGGAACCTTGACATATGAATTAAGGGAGTAAAAGAATGTCCATAAACACCATCTCCCCTCGATAAGTACCTGGATTGCTAATACTACATATGATTCCACCACAAGATTAAGGATTACATCTAGAGCGACCACTGATATCACAAAGCCAATGATGTGTTCATATTTTAAAGAGAATTAAATAGGCATATCAAGTATGCCTATTTGAAGAGGTAGCAATGCCTCAAGTATTCCCGGATGATTTTGATTCATTTCCTCATTCCTTCTCTCCTGAGTCCAGATCTCCCCAGCATAGATTTATTCCCAAATATTATCTCCATTTTTGTATAATAGTTTAATATCTCTTTCTTTATTGGTTAAGTGTATTCCTCTGCCTCTGGTAATTCGCTTTCTGTTTGTTTTGTTTTGTTTTGTTTTTGTTTTGAGACTGAATCTTGCACTGTGGCTCAAGCTGGAGTGCAGTGGTATAATCAATGCTCACTGTGGCCCCAACCTCCTGGGCTCAAGCAATCTTCCCACCTCAAATAGCTGGAACTACAGGTGCGAGCCACCATGCCCAGCTAATTTCTATATTTTTTTGTTCAGACAGGGTTTCGCCACATTACCCAGGCTGGTCTCAAACTCCTGAGCTCAAACAATCTGTCTGCCTCAGCCTCCCAAAGTGCTGGGATTACAGGTGTGAGCCTCTGCAACCCCCCATTAATTCTATTTAAAAATATATAAACAGTGCACGTGTAAGTGTACAGCCCGATAAATTTTTAGGGTTAGGGTTAGATGAACATACCTCTTTAACTAAAACCCACATCAAGAAACAAAACATTACCAACCAACTCTGCAGAAGACCTCATCATGCCCTCACCCCTACCTCCCAGTCACTACCACTACCTCCCACCAAGGCTCCTGATTTCTAATAGTAGAGATTCGTTCTGCTTTCACATAAATACAGTCATACAGTGCACACTGTTTTGCGTCTGGATTCCCTCAGTCATTGTTATACTCATGAAATTCTTCATATTATTTTGCAAAGTTGAAGCGTGTCTGTTTTCATCATTCTGTAGCATTCTCTTGTATTGCTCTACTACAATTTATCTGTTCTCCTGTTGATGGGCATTTATATCATTTTCAATCTGGAGCTATTACAGATAATGCTGAAATGAGCATTTCAATACATGTCTTTTGGAGAACAAATTACACATTTCTATTTGGTAAACTGGTATTGGGTGTATATTTGGTAGAACTGCCATATCACAGTTGATAGATACTTCCAAGTAATTTTCCAAACTGTACTGATTTACACTCCTACTAGAAGTTTATAAGAGTTTCATTTGCTCCACATCCAACTCTTGGTGTTTTCCATCTGTTTCATTTTAGCCATTCTGGAGGATGAGTGGAGGATTGTCTGTCTTTTTTCTACTGATTTTTAGGAGTTCTTTATAAACTGGGGATACGAAATCATTGTCGGTTATATGTTTTTCAAAAAAACCTTCTTCCACTCTTTTAATGCTGTCTTTGTATGTATGGAAGTTAATACACAACATCTATCATTTTTCTTGTATCGTTAGTTTTTTGGGGGAGTTGCCTTTTGGATTGTCTATGAAGCCTTTGCCCATTCCCAGGTCAGGAGGGAGTTCCACTTTTCCTCTAAAAGGTATATTGTTTACTTTTCACTTCTAGATCTGCAATTCATAGAATTGATTTTTTTTTAATGGATGATGTGAGGTTGTTTTTCACTATACAGATATATGATTGACTCAGAACCATTTTACTGAAACAGGGAATTATTTTTAATTCATTTACGATGTATTAGAGCTACAGAAATAAGAATCAAATATATCTTATTATCTTAAATATTTCCTATAATCTGAAATCTTAGTTTAAGTGTCAAGTCCACTTTATTTTGGGGTCTAACTCAAATTTCCAACAAATACAGAAGGAATAAGAGAAGAAATAAGTTTATTTCACTACTATTAATCTGTTATCCAGATATTAAATTGGAATAGTTCCACCTGATTCTGCATTTTCCATTCTGTCCAGATGTAGCACTAGTTTTTACATGATTCTCTGTCCAAGAACGAAAATTTTTCCTGGTTACACTCATTATTGGAATACTATCTGAAATATAAAAAAGCAAAAATGAATAGAAATATTGGCATTTTTTGCCCTAGATTACCACAATTTCACTTGCAGACCTCGCTATTGTTGTATGTTATGTCCTTCAAATTCCACTCGAAAGAGTGGTTGTTTTGTAATGCATGTATCAATAAACCACTAAACCCAAGTGTATTACCACATCTCTTATGCAGGAATGTGAGGGAAGTAAGGTTGAAGACTATGCACTTGTGAAATTCTATAAACAATACACTCAGTTTGCTGAGAGGTGCTATATTTAAATAACATAAGTGTCCTTTTAGTTCTCTATAGTTCCTGGAATTGTGAAAACAATGAAAAATTTCATTTCTCAGAGTAAAGAGATGACATATAGAAAACTAATGACATATCATTAATATCTAGCTTTTTCTATAAAAATGGACACTTTCTAATACAATAGAAAAGATATAAAATATATTGTGAAGTTTCACAAGACCCAAGAAACCCCCCAAAAATTGTTCCAAAGACAAAACTTCATTTCTCATCTTCCAGAGTCCGTAGACTCAATGGCTGATATATCATTGTCACATAATATTTTGTTCTGTTCTGACAATCAACTATAAACAATTAAAAATTTAAAAATTATGTGAGAGTTAAGAAATGTAAATACTTGGTTATATTATTATAAGAAACTATGATTAGATAGCTTAGATTAGATTCAAGATGGCAGCAGTGCTTTACCCCTTCCTGGAGATTCTAGGGGAGAACTGTCTCTTCGCTGTTCCCAGCTCCTGGAAGTCACCCACCATCCTTAGCTCACCTCCATCTTCAAAGGCAGCAACAGCCTGTTCTTCTCATATTGCTTTATTCTGACCTTGTCATCTATCTCACTTGTTCACATGTAAGGACTTTTGTGATTTCACTGGGCTCACCTAGATAATCCAGGACAATCTCCATATTTGAAGGTCAGCAGATTAGCAAATTTAATTCTATCTGCTACCTTCATTCTTCATTGCCATGTAACATAACATGTCCATAGGCTCCTGAGATTTGGATATGGTCATTGTCACTGGGAAGCTGGGGCTGTGGGTGTGCAGCAATCTACCTACCACAACTACTTTTTTTAAATCAAAAAGAGCATTTTTATTAGAAGGCAATTTTCATCCCTCTATCAAGAATTTAAATCCACTTGTTTCATTTCTTTTCCCTAGAGGAAATGGAGAACAAATGAAAAGCATATTTTGCTTTAGAATCCATAAAATCAAACCAGGTCCTGACCTGATTATAATACATTTTATGTTTCTGAAATAAAAAAAGAAGTGTATATCCAAAAAAGCAAATCATGAACTTAGAAACGTAATTTAACAAAGATCCTAGGAAGTGAAATTTGTTGAAATCTGTGTCCAAAAAAATAGATAAATTTATTCTCCATTTACAATAAAGATGTGCTACATACTATATGACTCCATTTATATAACATTCTGTAAATGAAAAAATTACAGAGACGAAGAACAGATATGTGTTTGCAGGGATTGGAGGAGAGGGAAGGTGTGATCAGGAAGGAAAGCAGGAGGGAGCTCCACTGTGGTGAGAGAACAGTTCTGTATCGTGATTGTGCTGACATGACAGCTATAGGCATCTATATATACATGTGTTAATTATCTACCAAGACAAGAAAAAAGAAGAACATGCAAAATTTGGTAAAACCTGACTCAAATCTGCAGTCTATTAGTTAATTGTATTATGCCAATCAATTTCTTGGTCTTGATAGTGCACATTGGGAGAAGTTGAGTGATTGGTGTACTACTGTTACAACTTCTTGTGAGTCTATAATTTTTTAAGTTGAATTTTAAAATATGTGTTTAAAAAACAAGAGAGAAATGAGAGTACAGACAGATGGTTAAAAGTTGAAAATGAGTGCTTAAACATCTAACTGCAATGTTTAAGGGAGAAAAGGTGAACTTTCAGATTCAATGCTATTCCTATCAAACTAAAAATGTCATTTTTCACAGAATTAAAAGAAAACTACTCAAAACTTCATTATCAAACCAAAAATGAGCCTGAATAGCAAAAATAATCCTAACAACAACAAAAAAAAAAGCTGGAGGCATCACATTACCCAACTTCAAACTATACTATAAAGCTATGGTAACCAAAACCGCATGGTACTGGTGCAAAAATAAACACAGACCAACATACCATAATAGAGAATCCAGAAATAAAAGTGCACACCCACACCATTTGATCTTTAACAAAGTAGACAAAAGCAAGCAATTGGGATAGGGACTCTCTGTTCAATAAGTAGTGCTGGGATATCTGGCTAGCCATATGCAGAAGAATGGACCCCTACCTTTCACCATATTTAAAAATTAACTCAAGATGGATTAAAGACTTAAATGTAAGATCTTAAACTATAAAAATCCTAAAAGAAAACCTAGGAAATACAATTCTGAATATCAATTCTTTGCCTTGGCAAAGAATTTATGACTAAGTCCTCAGAAGCAATTGCAACAAAACCAAAAATTGACAGGTGGGACCTAATTAAACAAAGAGCTTCTGCACAGCAAAAAAAAAAAAAGAAAGAAAAAAAGAAAGAAAGAAAAATTATCAATGGAGTAAACAACCTACAGAATGGGAGAAAATATTCATGAACTTTGCATCTGACAAAGGTCTAATATGCAGAATCTATAAGGAACTTAAGTCAGCAAGCGAAAAACATATAACCCTATTAAAAAGTGAACAAAGGACATGAACAGATGCTTCTTAAAGGAAGACATACAAGCAGCCAATAAACATAAAAAAATGCTCATTATCACTAATCATCAGAGAAATGCAAATCAAAACCACAATGAGCTACCATCTCACAGCAGTCAGGATGGCCATCATTAAAAGGTCAAAAAAATAACAGATGCTGGCAAGGCTGCAGAGAAAAGGAAGCACTTATACACTGTTGGTAGGAATGTACCTTAGTTCAACCACTGTGGAAAGCAGTTTGGAGATTTCTCAAAGAACTAAAAATAGAACTATCATTCTATTAAAAAGATACATGCACTTGTGTGTTCATCACAGCACTACTCACAATAGCAAAGACACAGAATCAATGTAGGTGCTCATCAACAGTGGGTTGGATAAAGAAAATGTGGAACACACACCATAGAATAGTATGCAGCCATAAGAAAGAAAGAAATCACATCCTTTGCAGCAACATGGATGATGCAGCTGGAGGCCATTATCCTAAGTGCATTAATGCGGGAACAGAAAACCAAATACCACAGGACCCCACTCATAAGTGGGTCCTAAACATTGGGTACATGTGGACATAAAGGAACAATAGACCACTAGGGACTATTAGAGGGAGGAATGAAGGAGGGAAACAAGGGCTGAAAAATGACCTATTGGATACTATGTTCACTACCTGGGTGATGGGATCATCCATACCCCAAACCTCAGCATCACGCAATGTACCCAGGTAATAAATCTGCACATATACCTCCCAAATCCAAAATAAAATGAGATTTAAAAAAGAAAAAATGGACTTTAATTATGATTTAATATTTGGTAGAGACATGGGCCAGGTAAATTATCAATGGAGTAAACAACCTACAGAATGGGAGAAAATATTCATGAACTCTGCATCAGACAAAGGTCTAATATGCAGAATCTATAAGGAACTTAAGTCAGCAAGCAAAAAACATATAACCCTAAAAGATCCAAACATTCATTCCAATTCTCAAACCATTCCAAATGTGTAGTCTTATATGTAATTCTAATTCAAGCGACTAAATACTTTTATCCTTAATTTAGTAGCGGAAAAAAGGGGGCAAAACAGGCCAGGCACAGTGGCTCACGCCTGTAATCTCAGCACTTTTGAAGGCCAAGGTGGGCGGATCACAAGGTCAGGAGATTGAGACCATTCTGGCCAACGTGGTGAAACCCCGTCTCTACTAAAAATACAAAAATTAGCAGGGCTTGGCGGTGCATATGCCTGTAATCCCAGCTACTCAGGAAACAGGCAGGAGAATCACTTGAACCTGCGAGGTGGAGTTTGCAGTGAGCCGAGATCGCCCCACCGCACTCCAGCCTGGCAACAGAGCTAGACTCCGTCTCAAAAAAAAAAAAAAAAAGAAAAAACAAAACAAGAGGACAGAACAAAGAAAGAAACATTATTTGGTTTCCATAGAAGCATCAAAAATTAAATAATTAGATTGCTCTCAAAGTGAAGAAAACATAGAAAGCCTAAATTCCCACCCCACGTGAGCTCTGAAGAGACCTGGATCGTGCCAAAGGAGACTTTCCTCCACTGGTTTGCAAGAAGCCAAACCTCTGATGGGGAACTTTAAAAGTAGGGCTCAAACATTTGTGTACTTCAAGATAGTCAAGATAATTCCATAAAACATCTTTCAAAAATATGTTAACGTTTAAGATATGGGTGTTCACTCTGATTCAAGAAATTTCAAAACAGTCATCATAACTGTGCTGGGACAAAATGCTGTATCAATGATCATGACACATAGAGAAAAGAAAACATTTTACACACCCTAATGACTTTTTGGTTACCCAGTAAGGGTCTATAATCAGAGAAGCAGCAATATCAACTACAGATAGATGGAGACACGGGAAAAATTAATGGCAGACAAGGAATTCGGGGTGAGAGTAAGCTAGGATTTTATAAATGAATCTTGCAGCCTCGAAAGATTTTGAGAGTTGACTCTCACGTTCCTTTTGATTTAGGACTTTAAAATCTCCTGTTAGATCAGTGAAGCTACTAAGGAATAGAACTTCCATTTTCTGATACTGAAACAACCACACAAATCTATATTCAAAGCTTGTCCAAAACAGCACATGTTCCTGACTAACTGAAATCTGGCAAGTTCAAATCCCCATCCTGCCACTTACTGTGTGAGTTGGGGAAGTCTCTAAAATAAACTGAGTCTAAATTGCAGCATTTGTAAAAGGGAATTATAATAATGGCTAACATTTATTGAGGGGTTGCTATGTTCCAAGCCTTGATCTGAGTTTATGTATATGGATTCATTTAATAATGCTGACTGAAATCCTACTTACCTCACAGGAAATGATCAAATGTGAGGGATAAATGAGCTACAAAGTGTAAAAACCCCAGCACTATGTGTGTCTGGAACATACAAGGCACTAAATAACTGTTGGCTTCCTTTCTTTGGTTTCTCTTTTCTGGAAGTTTTCCTTGCAGCGGTTTTAGTACTGAGGCTCCAGCTGGCCACACCCTATCATGGGTCTCCATAGTGAGGTTGAAAATATAGTACTGAAGTATTTGCAGAAGCACCCATACAAGGCTAGCAGATAGCTCTTAAATAATTACCACTTTAACACTTCCGACCCCATCAATTAGTTATAAAAATAACTGCCCCCAAATGACATCTATAAAATGCTTTGCTATCATAAGAATAATGCCATATAGATGAAACACAATTATTGTTCTTTTTGGTTATTATAATGATCAACTTTTTATGGTAGTGATGGCATGTAGACATACTAATCTTCTTAGTCTTGGTTCTGAGCCCGTAAACTAATTCTGAGCTCTGCTCTGCCATGGATGGGCATTCAAATACCTGTAGCAGTAGGATTCATTTGGAATTCACTTTAGAACCAAGCCTCTCTTCCCTTTTCTCTCCAACTGACCCTCACCTGGGGCAATTGCCTACACTGGAAACACTGACTTCCCCAAGGGTTTTGAGCCTCCAAGTACTCTAGCTATACCCTCCGCAAGGCATTGATTAGATGTTATATGCTAGGCTCTACATAGAAATCCACTTTCTCCTCTGCGTAAACTACTTTTTAAAAGAAAGTATGGGCCAAGCGTGGTGGTTCACATCTGTAATCCCAGCACTTTGGGAGGGCGAGAAGGGAGGATTTCTTGAGGCCAGGAGTTTGAGACCAGCCTGGACAACCCTTGTCTCTAAGAAAAATAAAATAAAAAATGAGTGGGGCATGTGGCATGCACCTGTAGTCCCAGCTACTCGGGAGGCTGAGACAGGAGGATTGCTTGAGCCCAGGAGTTTGAAGCTACAGTGAGCTATGCACTCCAGTCTGGGTGACAGAGCAAGATCCTGTCACTAAATAAATAAAAGGAAGTAGGGCACCTATGGAAGCTCAGTGAGTTATTTCAGTTCCTACTGACTTTGTGTCTATTCGAAATTTTTTTTTAATCATATGAGATGAGAATAAGAATAAACAGGTTGACCCAGCCTAAATGACATACATCATAACATTCCTGAAAATTGCACTTAGTCCTTAATCAAAACCCCTGACACATTAATTCAGTAGCAACTCTTTCTTTCTTACCCCAATCTCTAATTGCAACTAGAGGGGAGGAGGTATTCCTTTTTTTTCCTCTTGCACTTTAAGACTGCCAAATCTTTGATCAGTTCACCAATTTAGTTTCTCTCCCTGATTCAGCTACTTCTGAGATAGCTCCACATACCATGTTCTAATAATCAGTAAACATAACATGAGTTATATTTCTTAAATCACAGAGCTTTGGTGACCCTCAGTCACAAGGTGGTCTCTTGAGATTTCAATACTTTTGAGCAAGATTATGCAAGGTTAGACCTTTAGGCTAACTTCCCAGGTTAAAAGCCCATGATTGAGAACACCTCTTCCATTCTTTTCACCAGACACCCTAAGTGATTCTATTCTTCTAGCATTAGACGTCTGGAAAATAATGTTAGCTCACGTTTTCTGCAACACACATTACACAGAAACTTTTTTTTTTTTCTTTTTTGAGACAGAGTCTCGCTCTGTCGCCCAGGCTGGAGTACAGTGGCAAGATCTCAGCTCACTGCAAACTCCGCCTCCCGGGTTCATGCCATTCTCCTGCCTCAGCCTTCCGAGTAGCTGGGACTACAGGCACCCGCCACCACATCTGGCTAATTTTTTTGTATTTTTAGTAGAAATGGGGTTTCACCGTGTTAGCCAAGATGGTCTCGATTTCCTGACCTCGTGATCCGCCTGCCTCGGCCTCCCAAAGTGCTGGGATTACATTCGTGAGCCACCACACCCGGCCTGGAAACGTATTTTCAAAGTGCTTTTCTGAGATCAGTAATGTATGTCATTTACATGTTACTAACACTCAATTCAGAAGACTTCAATTAATTTCCAGTTGCTGTGAAAGACTGTTTATTGGATTTTCTTCTCAATGATTATGACTGCATTTTAAATAAGAATTCTATTGTAATTACTGCATCAAGAACTATTTGGCTCTTCAAATATTAAAGAACATACAGAAATGTATCCATCATAACATCTCCATCTCTAAAGAATTTTAGTATACATCAGTGGCCTTCTCCAGCATATCAGGTCTTAACAATTAGCCAAAAAATTGTATGCTAAATAAACTTGAAATTAGCTTTATTTCATAAATCACAGAATTTTAGAGCTCAGGGGACCTAAGCCTGAAATATTCCTCTTTGTTGTTGTTGTTTTGAGATAAGATCTTGCTCTGTTGCCAGGCTATAGTGCCGTAGGGTAATCACAGCTCACTGCCACCTTGACCTCCCAGACTCAAGTGATCCTCCCATCTCAGCCTCCCCAGTAGCTAACTGGAACTATAGGCATCGGCCACCACATCTGGCTTTTTTTTTTTTTTTTTTAAGATGAGGTATTTCTATGTTGCCCATGATGGCCTCAAACTCCTTGACCTTAAACAATCCTTGGCCTCCCAAAATGCTGGGATTATAGACCAGAGCCACTGGGCTCAGGCTGTCTTCCATGTTCTTAATCTCTTTGAGAACATAATAAAAGGCAATAATACCCGCAGACTTTGTGAAAAAGAAAGTCCTGGTTTAGACCACCTCTTTTATTTTTCAGAGGGGAAAACTGAGTTTCCATAGATTAAGACTTGGCCAAAACCACAGAACAAGTTCTAAGGCCCAAGGGTCAACTGAAACCTAAGTACCCCCTCACTTGACCAAAGTGGTTTTTATTAGGAAAAAGAGCTGTTCTTTAGGGAATTTCTACTTTAAGCAGGGCAACATTTTGAGAATTTTATCCATATTAGCTCTAAAGTTACAAATGATAAAATCTTACAAGATAGAAATTATTTCCGCATTTTAAAAAAACACTCACATTTGAGAGATTAAATAATTTTCCCAAGTTTTCATATGTAATTCAACAAGACAGCCAGGATTTAAATCCCTGAATATCCAAACTCCAAAGCAAAAACAACAACAACAACAAAAACCCACAGTATTACATTCAAAATAGTATTTCTCATTTGACATAGTTGATTCATTTGTGAGAAAGGAAAAAACCAATCAAAACTTAAAAGTGAGTAATGTTGAGTAAGTTCTAACCTTGAGCTACATAGTAAAGCCCCCAAATTTCCAAGTACCATATATCACATTTCCTTCTGATCCATAACAAGGTGAAGATGAAGATAGATGCCTATGTACTATTTATGACTGAATAATAAACTTCACAGAAAATTCTAAATCACATTTCCTACACCCATGACCTTTTCTACAATGCAAAGAGGACTATGTGCTCCCCCTAACATTATGATAATAAATTAGACTCTTCTATCCAACGGTCATAACCACAGGGTCACCATCAGGAAACACAGAACTCTAATCACCGACTTCATTTCCTGACTGCTGTGGGGAATTCTGGCCGTTTTCGGAACACAGATAGATGTAACAACGAGAAGGTCACTCATGTGTCTGTTTGACAGATACAATGCCCGTCGATAATCAGTTTGGTGTGGACTTCACTTTGAATCTTAAAAAGCCAATGCAAAACGGCCGGTTGTTTCTCCTTATTCCAAGGGGAAGATCAAAAGGAGCCTTATCTGGACTAGAGACAGTTTATTTCCATCTCAGAACAAAAGACAAAAGATACCGTGTCTTTTCCTTTCCTCTGAGTTCCTTTCCACTCCCTTTCCTGATTGGCAGTAATATCCTGACCATTAATCTATGTATTTTAAGCATAAAATCAATTTCTGGGACTTGTCTCGTTTATTTTCATAACAGGAACAATGGAAATAGCATCAAGTTGCTATTGTGAGTAAAAGAGATTTAAACTACTGTGTTAGGCTCTCCTTTCGGACACGTGATGATACAAGGAACTGAAGTCCAGCTGGAACGAGATCTAGATACAGACGTAGAGCTCTGAGAATAATAATTTCATTTAGGAAAATATTGGTCCTTCGTCTCGTTAAAATTTTGAGAATCCAGCCAATATTCAGATTAATAAACTTCATTCTTGGGAAGCCATTCTAATCTAAAGAGTATTTGTGCTGCCTTCTTCACTCAGTCAGATCCTTAGAGATATATGTTTTATGTCTTAGAAGTGGCTTCATAAGAAAGATAAATAAAAAATGGAGAACAAGTATAGTGTGGCTGCACTATTAGAGATATCACTGTAACTTCAGAGGCCAATCTGAGACAACATCTAGCCTGATTCTTCATATTCAAAAGCTTCATTTCCCTAAGAATACAGAAAATGGAAAAAAAAAAACCCACAGATTTATTTTTTAAGAAAAAAAGCAAACACTGTAAAGAAACTAAGTATTAATAATGGTACTTGGTGGACGTTGTCAGTCATAGAAGGCCAAATTGTATGATTGAGTGATCTAAAAATAAGTTTAGTTTTTGTTTTTGTTTTCAATTGTGGTTTAATAAAATAACAAATGTGAGTTATACTTCCCAGTTGGAGTTACTTACTGCTAAAATAATCTATGCAGGTAATGCCATTTGCAAGACTGTATGGATCAAATAAATACTGTCTTGTCGGACTCTTCCCAGAATTAAGTGACTGATCCAATGAGAATTGTTATTAGAAATTCATTCTCATTTTGAGAATCCATCCAATATTCAAATTAACAAATTTTGTAGCTGTGCAGGTGCCTTTCATATAGCAAGGCTGCGCTCTTCCCAGGATCTGTACTGTGATTTCAGGTATCACCCATAAAGCCACAAATAGCCACAAATAGCAGCTTTGAGGCCTGGTAGATAAAATACCCAGCTTTCCCCCACTGAGAAGCCATTCAGTTTTAATCCATAATCTCCAGGGAAATGAGGGAAAGGACCTCGGCTAAATCCAAAAGGAGGCATGGTCCAGATCACACACATAATATATGTAATTCTGTGTAATCAGAGTCGCTTACTAAAGAGCCCCCAAATCCCTCAGATAAAGACTAAGTTCCCTTGCAAGCTTTCAGAAAGGCCAATTAGACTTCAGAACATAGCAAATGTTAAGACAAAAGGAGATCTGAGCAGAGTCAACTTCAGTTAGTATTTGTGCCTTTTACCCCCTTAACTCCCTTTGTAACTATTTTCTGAATTATCTCCTTGCTGAGTGTTTACCCTAGAATGTACACAGATTGTTTCCACTAGAAAAAGTCTTTTGTTCATTTCCTCTAGTTGCCTAGTTCAGCTCACTATACTCAGGGACTTTTTCATGTTCATTCAGAATTCAATGCGTTTTCTGGGTTTTGTTTCCTTTGAAAGGAGACGAACTAGGCAAAATTTTTCTAAGCCTGCTTTCTTTGTTTTCATCATAGGGAAATGGGTCCAGGTCTCAGGAAACTTCTTTTTCTGCCAGCTCCAAAAAAAAATAAGGTATTTTCTCCAGGACCACAGGGCACCAATTCCCAGCGTCCTCTAAACTCACCTCTCAGGCCTCACCTGGGTCCCAGCACCTGCAGTCTGTCTGTCTGATAGCTGGACTTGGTATGAACTGGGATGTCATTAAAGGATTTCAAATAGCCAGACACATGATCAGAGATGTGTCTAAAAAAAAAGTCAGCAGTTTAAAAAAGTTGGCTTATTTAATACATTTAGGTAAGTTTGACTTATTCAATCAGTTTAAATAAGATGGCTTAAAGAGAAATCAGGCCTGGAGCAGTGGCTCATGCCTGTAATTCCAGCACTATGGGAGGCCATGGCAGGTGGATCACTTGAGGTCAGGAGTTCGAGGCCAGTCTAGCCAACATGGTGAAACCCCATCTCTACTAAAAATGCAAAACTTAGCCAGGCATGGTGACACACACCGGTAATCCCAGCTACTTGGGAGGCTGAGGCAGGAGAATAGCTTGAACCCAGGAGGCAGAGGTTGCAGTGAGCTGAGATTATGCCACTGTACTCCAGCCTGGGCTACAGGGCAGACCCTGTCTTAAAAAATAAATAAATGAGACAGAGAGAGAAATCAGACATGAAGTGATTAGTTAATGGTCCATAGCCCTGATCAAAAGGAATGATGGCCTGAATTAGGGTAATGGCAGGAGCAACAGAAGACACACTATAGAGGGAAAATGTGCTGGGCTTTGGAAATCATCAGCATTAGGGGACGAGAATAATGCAAAGGAGTAAGTGGTCAAAAAAGATGCCAGGGTTCTGAGCCTGTGAACCGGGATGGCATCATGTCATTAAGGAAACACCAAGAGGAAAGATGGTGAGTTTCACTGGGAATACGTTTTGTGGCCATATGCTTTAAGATGTGGAAATACAACCTGTTTCCAGCCCTTCTGGCCCCCAGTGGTAGAATTAGTGACAAAGTATCGACTACTATACCCCCAGGAGTCATCACATCAGTGACCCTGGATTAAACGCTTTCCCAGATCTGCCCTTCTGGACTCATCTAGCCATCTGAGTGACAAGATCCAGAGAGCCAATATATAGGTCTGTGCTTGAGGAAATTGACCCAAGGAAGTCATTCACCCTACTGCTAGTCAAGACCACAAGACTGAGTGGAAAGAGAATCATTGCCACTCATGTGTGGTTGGCCCCTTTCACCAGAGTAAGGGAATACAGGAAAGTGTAGAGGCTGATGTTTTGATTGGAGCATCCACTACTCTGGCTATACTCTTCAGGAAAATGTAGTTGAAGGAGCAGCTGTTTAAGATTTCAAGGATCCTGGCCAAATCTTTCCAAAAGAGCTACAGCAAACAGAAATCCTGGCCAAGTGTCCGCCTTCAGCACTAACAACATTGTGTTAAGAGATGGAACAGAGCGTGAAAGTAGGGACCACGAGGTGACTGTTACAACTTCGGGACTGGAGCACTTTGTGTCAAGCTCAGAATGTCTCCAGAAATCCAAAAATACTGCTTCTCAGTCCACGTGTCATTTACCTACCAGCTACCCTTTCCGCATGTCATGCCAAAACTTCTTCAAATTGTTTGCCTACTTATTTTATTTCTGAATTAGGCCACTTACCTTTCTTTCCTCTCCTTCTTTCTTTTAAATGAACACTTAGAATCTCATTAAGGACTACTGTATAAAGTGAGATTGCTAGATCTAGCAAACAAAAACACAAAACACCCAGCGAAATTTGAATTTCAGATAATTCTTTCATTATAAGTATATTTCAAATATTGCACAGGACATGGTTATACTAAAAAGTATACTTGTTATTTATCTGAAATTAAAATGTCACTAGGTAGCATGCATTTTACCTGGCAACCCTAGTAGAAAAGAAATCAATCATAGAGCCATCCATATCTGTTCTGCAACTTACCATATTCAGATGACACTTCCTTCACTGATCTCCATGGCTACAAAGGTACTTAAACTCCCACACACAAAATGCAACAAAAGCCTCCAGAAAATGGAAAATGGAGATTCACAATCTCTGCTAATTGGGATTCCATTTCATAACCATCACAACTCCATTTTCACTAATACAGTTTAAGGCTATTCCACTGAATTACCAGAGTTGACAAACAATTTTCGTCAATGCCATTGACAGTATCTGGGTAGAGCATTTGTGAAAGCTCTGAAGGCGATGTCTCAGAGGTAAAATATAATTATGACAGAGGAAAGAGCTTTCTCCTGATGTAAAAGTATCAATGTCTGCACTGACTATGCCTTGCTACCTCCAGAGGGTGAAGTTTTTGCACCAATTCACACACCACATCCCATGCCAACACTGTCCCATGTTGATAGGCTCATGTAGATAAGATCTGGTTAAAATTAATGCCAAGAAGACCTTCAAAGGGAACATCAGGAAAATGAAAGTCAGGGGAAGATATCAGGCATATGATCCAAATACCAGCCCAACTGCCTTGATTGGATGAATATGATCATTCTACATGGGACCATGAACACTACCTTGGGTTTTTTGGTTTGATAGATAGATAGATAGATAGATAGATAGATAGATAGATAGATAAGAATTTTTTTTTTAAGAGAAGTCTTAAAAAAAGACTTGTCTTTTTTTTGTCTCTTGTCTCCCAGTTCTGAGTGCAATGGCTTGATCTTGGCTCACTGCAACCTCCGTCTCGTGGGTTTAAATGATTCTCCTGCCTCCGCCTCACAAGTAGCTGGGATTAAGGCGCCTGCCACCACACCCGGCTAATTTTTGTATTTTTTAGTAGGGACAGGGTTTCACCATGTTGGCCAGGCTGGTCTCAAACTCCTAACCTCAGGTGATCCGCCCGCCTCAGCCTCCCAAAGTGCTGGCATTGCAGGCATGAGCCACCGTGCCCGGCCGAGATTTTTTTTTTTTTAAAGGCAGTGTCTCACTCTGTCATCCAGGCTGGAGTGCAGTAGCAGTCATGGCTCACTGAAGCCTTGAATCCCTGGGCTCAAGCAAGCCTCCCACTTCAGCCTCCCGAGTAGCTGGGACTAGACATGCATCACCACACTTGGCTAATTTTGGGGTTATTTTGGTGTTTTGGTGCATTTTTTCCCCCTTTTGTGTTTGCAGAGATAGAGGTCTCACTGTGTTGCCCAGACTGGTCTCAAGTTATCCTCCCACCTCAGCCTCCCAAAATGCTGGGATTACAGATGGGAGCTACCACGTCTGGCCAGATATTGATCTGGCTAGCTCCTTCTCCCTAGGCTGCCTCCTGAGGTTTTTTGTTTGTTTGTTTGTTTGTTTGTTTTTTATATAAGCCACTTTGTTCTAGAAGTAGTAGGCACCTTTCCCCATTCTGATTCCTGCTGTTTCACCTACCACAATGTATCACTACTCATTCCCTTCCCATCCCACCCCACACACTTAAGTGCCTGTGACTGGTGCTGTCACAGGCACTTCGTTGAGCTGCCTAAATTCTGCCTTTCAATGAAATCTGGAGGAACCACTTATTAAGGTGGAGACCTTAATGCCTGGGAACCCTGGAATAGGAGCTTCCCGCCCATTTTCAAAATTATTTCATGATCCTAGGTACTTTCCAGAAGGTCTTGCACTGTTGTTCCTTTCTCCCAACTTTGATCAGCTGATCATGCATTTTACCAAACAATCCAGTACTGAGTGCAGGTAAAAATGTGTCTTAAAGGTGTGAATTAATAGTTTTATTATATGGTAAATTTAACTTATTAAAGAAGTGTGGTAACATTATATAAAACTATGGACTCTCACTGACTATGAGCCAAGTAACCCATATTTAAGGTTGAGGCTAAAATTGTGGGCCACCAAGCTGTCCTTCTGCCTCTTCATGTATGTGTGCTGGTTGTATGCCTGCCTGTACAGATGTCTCAAAGTCCTACTTAGTGAGGCTACATGGTGTCAACAAGTACAGACAATGACAATGACTTTAGGAAAGATCCTCAGTCAATTTGATAAGTATGTAAGAATCCTCAAGCCCTATTGTTTATTTTATTCTTAGTTTTAGAAACAGGGTCTTCAGACTGGAATGTAGTGGTGCATACTCCTGGACTCAAGATATCCTTTTGCCTCTGCTAGGAATACAGGAGCATGCCACCACACCTGGCTTTTTTTTTCTTTTTTTTTTTTCTTTTTTGGTAGAGACAGGGTCTCACTGTGCTGCCCAGGCTGATCTCAAACTCCTGGTCTCAAGTGATCCTCCTGCCTTGGCCTCCCAAAGTGGTGGTATTACATTCGTGAGCTGTACCCACTGTACCAGCCAAACCCGGTTGTTTAAAACTGTAGCTTACTGGCTGGGCGCAGTGGCTCATGCCTGTAATCTCAGCACGTTGGGAGGCTGAGGTGGGTGGATCGCCTGAGGTCCGGAGCTCGAGACCAGCCTGGTTAACGTGGTGAAACCCCGTCTCTACTAAAAATACAAAAATTAGCCGGGTGTGGTGGCAGGCACCTGTAATCCCAGCTACTCGGAAGCTGAGGCAGGAGAATCGCTAGAACCTGGGAGGAGGAGGTTGCAGTGAGTTGAGATTGTGCCATTTCACTCCAGCCTGGTGACAGAGCAAGACTTCATCTCAAAAAAAACACCACCACCAAAAAAAACTGTAGCCTACCATCATTGAGTTGCCAAGACAATAAATGCTTTCATTTTGATATTCCTGAAGCTCCAAAATGGTTTAGTTCATCTGCCAAGGCCATAGAATTGTTTGCCTTTTCCTGAACTCCTCTTATGTTTCTCTTAACTAGTCAAGCTGCTCCAAGAGCAGTGACTATATATTGAGGCAGCCACTCTATATAGCAGTAGTTTCCAACCTTTCTGCTATAAATTCTTACGAAAGTCAAAAACTTTCATAAACTCCTACAGAATTGCAGCTGTACTTTTATTCTCTGTTGATTGAAACATGGTACAAAACAGCTGCTATGAATTTGGTACATTTCAAAATTAATTTGTATTTATCACAAAAGTCTCTACCTATATTTTAATAACGTAAAATGTGTACATATCTGAGTAGGATATTTTGTCCCTTATGTCTAAAAATACTGTGAATATTGATTTATGGCCCTTTTAACAAGAAGCATGGGGCCTTTAACATGAGTTCACATTGCACAGGTTAAGAAGCAGTGTATTGTTCTCTATGTTCTGTGTGCATCTCAGAAAACATATCCACAAGGAAGCGTTCTCTCCAAGGATGTGAGACATTTCCATAAGGAACAGAGGTACATATAAACCAGTCACCCTCACACCAGAAGGGGCAGGGGCAGGGGCAGGGGCAGGAAAGGTAGTTTAAGTTAGGATCAGAATCAAGGGCTTGTAATCCCAGGACTTTGGGAGGCTAAAGCAGGAGCGTTCCTTGAGGCCAGGAGTTCAAGACCAGCCGGGGCAACAAAGCAAGACCTGTCTCAACCAAAAAGTAAAAAATTAGCCAGGTGTGGTGATGCATGCCTGTTAGTCCCCACTACTCAGGAAGGCTGAGGTGGGAGGATCGCTTGAGCCTGGAGATAGAGGCTGCAGTGAGCTATGATCACGCCACTACATTCAGCCTGGGCAACAGAGTGCAATTCTGTCCCAAAAAAAAGAAAGCAAAAAAAAAAAAAAAAAAAAAAAGCCCCCCGCAAATGACGCTGATCACCTCCCTTTCACTGCATTCAATGCTGCTTTTAGAATCGTCAGGTTTATTGTGCAGTTACTATGTTTGTGTTGTTCCTGCATGCCTTCATCTAGGTTTCAGCTCTGCCTCACGTACACATAGGTGGTGTATGTATGTGTGTATATATATTTTATATATAACATATATTATATATTTATATATTTTATATATATATATAATTTTTTTTTTGAGATGGAGTCTCGCTCTGTCACCCAGGCTGGAGTGCAGTGGCTCAATCTCTGCTCACTGCAAGCTCCACCTCCTGGGTTCGCGCCATTCTCCTGCCTCAGCCTCCCAAGTAGCTAGGACTACAGGCGCCCGCCACCACACCTGGCTAATTTTTTATACTTTTAGTAGAGATGGGGTTTCACCGTGTTAGCCCGGATGGTCTCCATCTCCTGACCTCGTGATCCGCCCGCCTCGGCCTCCCAAAGTGCTGGGATTACAGGCATGAGCCACCGCTCCCGGCTCCACCTCCCTAAATCTATCCTGATCCCCATCCCCTCTTTCATACGGTAGTTTCACAAAAACACTGAAGGATATTATTAATCACTACCTGCTCCCCACTGTCCCTAATCAAAGCCCTCTCTTTTAACAGAGCTAGGATGCATTAAGGTTTCTGTGGTTTAAAAGCCAAATCATTCTGGTGGTTTAACCTATGCCAGGTAAGAGGGAGAGAGGAAAAGAGGAGGAAAGTAAGGAGAGATTCCTAAGGCTCTTGCTCGCCCTGTGGAGTGAAGTAAAGCCGAGATGGGAATGCCCAGCCTTCTAGCCACCACATCCAAGAGGACAGCGCCTGTGAAAGCCCAGTGGGGATGATGAGAAACACTGCAAGGATTTTCAATCAAGCTGGAACAGGTACTGGAATATTCTGAGTCAAACAGCATTCAGTCCACTCATCAGAGTCATTCTTTATGACTCAAATGTTTATGGCTTCAAGTTAGCACCACAAAGTTAGTGTCTCCCCACCGCCTTTTAATTTTTTTATTTTTTTAGGCTAGTCAAGTGAAGCAGTGGGAGTGGAGAAGGAACAAAAAAATCTAACTGGTTGTGATCAATTCGTTGTAGACACCATTGCACTTGGACCATCCCCCCACTCACCTTTTTTCCAAGACGGAGTCTCACTCTGTCGCCCAGGCTGGAGTGCAGCAGCACAGTCTCGGCTCACTGTACCCTCTACTTCTTGGGTTCAAGCGATTCGCCTGCCTCAGCCTCCTGAGTAGCTGGAATTACAGGCATGTGCCAGGACACCCGGCTAATTTTTGTATTTTTAGTAGAGACAGGGTTTCACCATATTGGCCAGGCTGGTCTCGAACTCCTGACCTCATGATCCGCCCGCCTCAGCCTCCCAAAGTGCTGGGATTACAGATGTGAGCCTCCATACCCTGCCCCTCCTTTTTTACTAGGTTTCCACTCCATCCCTCCATCCATCCCTTACCTTCTTGCTTCTTGCCACTTGCCCTTCAGATCCACACACCTCCTGGAAGACCATCCCCAGAAACAAGCACCAACTAAGCCATCAAGGGCTACTGGGTGGAGACAGACTTTGCCCTGGCTGCCGTCTGGAGAGACGGTGGACATGTGTGTGCTCTGTTCTGTAGTACCTGTGCCAGCTCACCCAGGAAAGTTATGAGATGATGGGGTATGGGGAGAGGAAAGCCCCAGTCTGGGTTTATAATTGAGGTGATACACCTACAGGTTGCACAATAGTAAACAAAAGAGGAGGTGTTGAATGAGATGGTGCCTTCAGCAAGGGAAAGGGTTTTAAGGCTTCATGTTGGGGCACATGGAGAGCCAACTAAGTCCTCTCTCCACCCTTAGAAAAACCTGAACGCAAGAATGTGCAGCTGTCTCCCAATCCTTTGATAAAATGCAGTGCCCTGGAGTCCTTCAGAGTGACCCAGTACTGAGCCTCTGGGGTGGCTGGCACCACTGCCTAACAAGGCATACAAAATGCCCACTTGGCATCCCGTGTGATACTCTCGCTTAGGAGCTTCTGTAGCTTGGCAGAAACTGGGAACCCAAAGCTTTAGGGAGTGGATGCATGAGAATTTTCTGGCCTCCACGTCTTACAGTTTCTTGGGCTCCTGCCACAGTACTGGTATTTGATTTAGAGGCCTAAAAGGGAAATCAGTCCCACGTGGGTAGATAACAAAACACTCTCCACCTTGGGCTTACGGAGTGGAATTTGAATATGAAGCCAAAACTCCTATCTCCGCCTGCTTCGCTAATTACATAAGTTTCCTCGCTACATTCTGCAGCTGTTTATATGAATACAGCGCTGGTTCTCAGAGTGGTCGATCTCAACACAAAGGTTCAGGGGCTCAGGGCACTCACCCTGGACTGCAACCCAGACTCCAGTGTTAGTTGTATGTCTCTTGGGTGTGCCAGGGGATCCTGGGTTTATTTCTCTCTTTCATAAAATGAAGCTAAACAAACTGCCTAAATTGTCTTAGGATGCAGAGGTGTCAAAGAAAAATGAGACAGAGAAAGAAAGAAGAGAGATGTGTGTGGGGGCGGGGTGTTGGCTGTGAACATTAACTCTAGCAATAAAGATTACTGAGGAACCTTATTGAAAAGCACTGGAAGAAAAGCAGGGCTAGATCTGGAGGAAAGTATCCATCCCTCCCTTTAAAATGTTCCAGATTTCACTATGGGAAAGCTTCACAGATATCCCAAGATACTGTTTGACCTGAGGAAGAACAAGCGCATGGTATGGGATGCATTTCCCCTTCTCTTACCTGTCTCAGAACCTCTCGCCAGCCTTGTCTGACAAGATTCACCTCTGTTTTCATAGGCGTAAAAATGTTAGGGTCAAGGTACAATCAAATAATCATGAATTTTCCCCAAATACACAAATTATTTCAACACAACCGTTTCTAAATTAAAATCAAATCTGGTTACTCCAAGAAGAGCAAATGCATTGTACAATACCGTTTCTTTTGTTTATTACGTAGAAAGATGAACAAGTTTCACTAAATATGGCTCCCATAAATAAGTGTGCACTTAACAAAAGTCAGACTCACAATTAACCCCTCTTGATGATATGGGGTGATTGGGCGGGGACCCCAGAGATACACTACGGTTAAAAACATGGGCTTTTATATGACACACAGATGAACCAATAAAAATGTGACCTCTTGACATGTATAAAAAAAGCTATCTTGGGTTTCTCTCAGTGAAATATCTGAAGGCTTTAAAACTTTAAACAAAGCCCAGCTGGTTTATATGCACAAGTTCCAAACCCTGAAATATTCCCATGATATCTAGTTTCAAAGAATTCTACTACTGTAAACTAATGAGTAAACTAAATGAGTAAGTTTTCCCTTTTAAAACGTGCTTTATTTTTGTTATAAAGCATGTTGTGTGGTAAATAGAAATTGAGAGGAAAAAACGTAAATTGCCCTGGTGGAAAAGGAAAAGAAATATTATGATTCCAAGTGTAATAACAATTATAAAAGCTAAGTTTCCATTCAGAGTGTGAAAGAATCTCCAAGGATTTACATTCAGATAGAATTTAATTATAGCCACCCTGTTAGCATTTAAATTCTAGAGCTCAGGGTAGCATTTTTGAAGAAGTCCCTTTTTAGACCACTGCCCCGACAATGTATTTATTTATTTATTTATTTATTTATTTATTTTTATTTTTTATTTATTTATTTTTTGTTGAGGCAACAGGCTGTTTGACCCTTCTTCACTCAGTCAACTTAGATTAGTTCAGTTAGCCTATGATTTGGGAGCCAATAAAATGTAGGTATGTGGTGATTACCAAAGCTTTCTTATTTTTCAAATGCTAAATTATGCTTAATCACTGCCCTTTTTTGTTGCTCCCCTGCTTATTCCGATTGTCCCGTCTGAAGCTACGTATTAGCAGGCTCTCTCTTGCAAAAACACAAGTTCTTCCCTGTGGTAAATTTTCTTCTCTTCCCAAACTCCTTCAAGGCTCAATTTCACTTTTTGCTCGTGTACTTTCTCTAACCCCGCCTACTCAAATTGCACGTAAGGTTTTCTTTTTTTCTGTTTACCATCAAAGATTCTGTGAGTCCTTAATGTAGAGTGTTTCAGACTTGTTTGCTTATATCAAGAAAGGGGAAAAGATAGTTTCACTAGGTAACTGGTTTCGATTTGTAAGTTTTGGTGCAGAGAAGTAGGCATCCTGCCTCTTATGACTTAGGAAATTAAGTTTGCAGGGTCAGTGTGACACGCATGACAAAGTTCCAAAATGTCCCCAGTAAATCAGTCTCAAGGTTCTGCGTGAACACCATCCACACAATTGTTTAAACTTCCTGTCTGAGAATCAGATTTCAGTCACTGCAGTTAATCCTGGAATTTTACTCTAACCTTCATATCTGGGGAAAAAATAAAATTAAAAAAAATCACAAAGGCAACAGACAGTGGCTATTCTATCTGTCCCGAATGTGTTCTTGGAATATATACGTTGACTTTAATAAGGTTTCCATTTTCAAAGGGGCAAAGCATAAGGTTGCCCCTGGATAAATCTAGTAGTTATTAGGCGCTGGCTGGATCCTACAGAGGGATGCTCTGAGCCAGCCTTCCACCTAAAATCCCTGACTGTTTGAGTTGCGAACATTCTCTTTAGCCAGATCAGATACGGGGACACTTGGAATTTTCATAACCTTTCATTCTAGAGTTTATAAATGTGGACACCCACCCTTTCCTCCCCCTAACCAGCAAGTATGATTACACCCTGGAAGGAAGGGATGGGAAGTGTGTGCACACAGAGCCCACCAATGACTCAAGAGTCAGAATTTCCGAGAGAAAATATTTGATAGGTTTTGCCAGGCTTTGGTGGGAAGGAAAAGAAGAGTTTTCCTCAGGGCAACTCACACGGCAGAACAATGTAAAGCATAGTGAGAGCAAATATATAAAAAGCATCTGGTACACCCAGCACACTCTCACCTTGTAACCTTGTAATTATTTAGCACAGAAGGAAGAAATTCAGAACAAAACAAAACTATGTACTCAGGATACTGTGTGTGAATGTAACTTGGATCCTTTGGGATGACATTTTGGCCATGATATTCATGGTAGAAAGTTGCTATAGGACTCAGCTTGGAGTAAGGGTTGGAACAGTTATTAACAGTAAGCTCCATAATATATTAAACAAGCTAAATTCCCAAAAGAAAAGAATAATAATCTATTTTAAAGATTATTAATCTTGAATACTGTAGCCACATCTTTGATGCGTTGATGGGTTGATGTTCCTTGCTGGTTAAGCAACAAGAAAATAAATTGTCTCATTTGTCTCCAATTTTAAAGTTGGAAAATGAGGGATATGTTCCAAATAAATTTAAAGAACAGATTATTTTTTCAGCTATCTAAAACATCAAGACCGAGAATGAAAAATGAAATAGAACGATTTTCCAGTGCATTTATTTAAAAATATTTCACTCTTATAAAATAAAAACTAGTTAGAAGGTTTCTCATTTCACTTTATGAACTTTTGGCTCATAGTGAATATATTCAATTAAAGTTACTACCAGCCTACAGCTCTGGGTTCTTTTATTCCTCATGTGAACTATTAAATGTGATCTTTATTGTATTTTCATTAATAAGTAATATTTATCATGAGACCAACCTCAGATTTGGGGTAATTCTACATTAGCAAAATTTTTATCAGTGTCATAACGAAGACTCTCAAATTGCAAATTAGTATAGCAAACAATATTACTTTAAAATATATGGGAACTTATCAAGTATCAGAATGTTTAAGTTTTATTTAACTAAAAGCATGTACCTCAATATTTTATTAATTAACTTCCTGAGGCACTGAAGATAATCTACTATGGTGAACATGCTTTTTTTTAAAAAAAATAGATTTAAATTATTGTTTTAGCCTAAAAATGTATAAACTAAAACATTTATTATAATTACAGTATTTAAGATTCTAAAACTAAGAATGTTAATGTCCAACCATATAGTTTTTGGTTTTTTTTTCATTTGCTTTTTGATGGAGGCAGTTTTGTCATGTTCTCACCATATAAAACCTACAGGCACCAGGATATTTACTGAAGCAGTGAAAAAACTGGATACATTATAAATGACCATCAACAGAAGACTAGTTAAATCATTAGGGTATTGCCATATAACAGAATTCTATGCATACTTTAAAAGAAATTGAGTACATTTATACACTGATATGGAGACATTCACTTAAAAAAAAAAAAGCAAGTTGTAGAAAGTTTGCATAGAAATTAGTGAAGAAAAAGGGTGTGTTTATATACATACATATACATTACAGAGTGAGAATGCATAGGATATGCTAGTAATTGCATGGAAAATGATTTGAATGATACTACCTCATATATGAAAGAGTTTCCCTTTTGAGTTCATTCAATTTCATATTATTTGAATTTTAAAAACATAAGTTTTTTAAATTTATAAAAAACAGTGATTGATATAATAGGATTCCCTTATCTACCTATCAAAATGCTAATAGTGCTTATTTCTAAGTGAAAAACTGAGTCGTTTTTCTACTTTTTCTTCCCTGATCATTTATATAATCTATTTTTTACATTAAATATGAGTGTGCAATAAAGTATGAATTTTAAAAATTTTAAGGCAGAGAATAGAGTATTCCAGGAGAGCGAAAATATGTGGAGGCAACATGCTAAGAAGAAAATATACCTTAAAGTGTGTCATGGTCAAAATAGTTATAAAGTTTTATTAAGTCATAAACCTAAATTCTTCTAACCAACTAATTCTCTAAGGCAAAAATGGCAGCAGCTTTTTAATTGATGAAGTCATGGTTGGCTGCATATGCCTTTAAAAAAAAAAAAAAAAAAAGACAGGGTCTCAGTCTGTCACCCAGGCTACAGTACAGTGGCAAGATCACTGCTTACTTCAGCCTTGACCTCCCCAGGCTCCAGTAATCTTTCCATCTTAGCCCGCAGCCTACCCCCAGGAGCTGGGACTACAGGCCCAAGCCACTGTCCCCGGCTAATTTTTTTTTATTATTATTATTCTTGGTAGAGGGGTGTTTCACCACGTTGCCCAGGCTTCCATTTCTTAAGCATAAAGAAACTACAACATTCATTTTTAAAAACTGATATTTGAATGGCATTAGTACAACTTCTAAGAGTTATCTCAATATTTCATGGAAATTAAAACCATTGCTTCATTAACTAAGAATAATTCGTAATTTGCTAAACAAAGATGCTTTAATTAAAGCTTATTTGAGATACCATTGACATTATTCAAACATATTGAGTCATTTCTTTGGGTTATATAAACTCAGAATTATAGAGTTTTATTCAAAGTCTTTGCAGATGAACCCAAAAGAATGATTTGTGTCTATCAAGAAAAGCATGTAAACTTGTCAACCACTGTTAGCAATGACTAGCTGGTAGCTGCTGGGCCATTTCAGAACACTTCTTATGGACTTTGGAAAACCTGGCACTGTTGCCAGTTTTTGAAGGCTCTGTACTTTGTCTAAAGAACCAACCTGTGCCCCACAAAGCATGCCTAAACTTCAAGCACAGTTCCACACTCAAAGGAACCAAGACTATATTTAGTAAGCCTGGAAGTTTACTAAATTTGAAGTTCATACTGTCCAATTAATATGAAACTATAAAAAATAGGCAATACATAATATCACATAGCAATAGACACAACACAATCATTCTTTTTTGGGATGGAATAAATCCCAGGGATCTGTTCCTGCAGGAACAGGCTCTGCACGCACCAGCATTTATTCATAACACACACACAGTAGGCAGCCCTGCCACTTCCTTTTCTTTTTTAAAATAACGTTTACCAACAATAAATGTAAATGGTATAAAATTTTAAAGGTATCATATGGTATGGAATAAGTCTTTCCCCAACCCCTGTCCTTCAGTCCCTCAGGTTTCCTTCACATCATTTTCATTTTGTTTTATACTTTTAAATCTTAGATACATTTGAAAAAGACTTCGGTGCAAAGAGTAGGCCAGGGGTCAACTTCATTAGTGTCTGGATGGCAATCAAGGCTCAAGCTCAGATACTGAATAATCGTTTGTCTTTTCTTCCGTTGATATGCAAAGCTACAGTCAATTAAACCTAAATTCCTTTCTTTTTAGTCCATTTCTAGACTGACTAGTTCCATCGATTTGAAAATGCAGATTATACTTAAGCTCATACAGAGGCTTTAGAGCCTGAATCCCCTGGGTTTGAGTCTCAGTTCTACAGTTTACCACCTGTATGACCTTGTTCAAATTCTGCCTAAATTCCTCATCTATAAAATGGTGATATTAATAATCATAAGATTGTTGTGGGGACTAATTAATAGTTGATAACACTGCAAAAGTGCATACATAGCACTGAATGTGTACTATCATTAAGCTTAAAATTCACTGTTGGTGTTTTTACTGGTATTTCATTAAATTGACAGAGTGAGGAAGACTGGCATCTGTAAATGCTGAGTCTTCCCATGTAAACATCATATGTTTCATGTTTTCGGGTCCACTTTCTTCAAACATCGGCCCACAGATCTTTACCCACGTTTTATAAGGATTCACATTCTCCTCTTGTAATTCATCTTCCCCAGATATTTCATCATCATATGGTTCCAATTCCTGTAATTCCTAGTTATTACCTCCCAACTACCCTGTTCCATCTGTAGACATCTCTTATCCAAGACACTTGACTGAGGGCCTTGACTACAACCTGTCCCTAATAGAATGTAGCAAGTTGTATTTCTTTAAAACATCTGAGCTTCACTATTACTTATGAAGGCTCATGCATTTTTAAGGCCAGTATTTTCTCCAGGGAAAAAAGCTCTCTGTTGAAATATTTTTCTGGATGTGAAGTCTGAGTTTGTAGAAAGCATCCTGAGAAATCAGACCCCTCAATAAGATTTTATGCTTGAAGCCTTTATCTGAGTTTTTGTTTCATGCACATTAAACTGTTACTGAAAAGCATGGGTCTTTTAAAGTTCAGGGGGAAAGTGTTTATAAAGATCTAAGACTGAGTTAAAGACAAAACCATAGCCAGAGGCCTGGTTTCCTGCAAAGGAAGAAGTCCCCTCTAATCTGTCATGCTTCTGTCTAAGAGGATATTAAAGCCATCGCAGGCTCCTGTGTTTACTGCCAGTCATGTGTCTCACAATCCCTGTCTGTACCAGGGAGTCACATGATAAGGGTTACACACCATGGCTCATCCATAGCTCCTTGTTAAGGGCAATACAGTGAGTAATTAGAGTATTGGCGACAAAGAAAAAAAGAGAGACAATGAAACCCTTATTATTAGTTACCATCTCCCAATCACTAATGTAATTTGAAGAAAAAAACTACACCTTGAAAGGAATAATTAAGCCAGCTGGGCAAGCCATTGCAATACTTAATTTTAAAAGAAAACACTCATTAAACTTTTTTCTAATTAAAAAAAGGGCATTAAAAATAGATGTAATGTGAGAAGCCACAGGGCCTCCCCAGACCCAACCCACAGTGCTGTCTTTCTTCTCCATTTCTTTTAAGCTGCCTAAGAGGGCTGAAGGACCATATATTCACCCGCACATACACACATATACGCATCCCCAACCACAAAAGACATTCAAGTGGTGTTGGTTTTATGGGCAATACAACACCCTTCAGAGACAAATGGCTGATTTAATACTGGCCCAGAGCTGACAGATCTTGAGAAACGCCTATTATATCCTTGGGAAGATTTCTTTAAACAAAGTATGTGGTTACCAGCAGAATGAAGTCTCAGTTTTGGATTTTGAGAGTAATTCAGTGAGGCAAGTCTTCATCAACGCAGTACAAACAAGAGGCCTGATGCCCTCAGGGGCTGTTCATGGAGCTTTGTTCTCACAATCACCTGTTTTATTCCAGCCTTAGTCAGTGGGGACTGAAGTTTGCTTATAGCTCATTCTTTCTTATGTACAGATGTTCTTCCAACTGCTAGTAAGGCTGGCCAAGTACACAGGTTCTCTTTGCCTTTCTAAAGATATGGGAAAAGTCATCAACTATAAAAGAGAACGTGAAAAGTATTAATGTTGGTCATGCTTGGGCAGGAAGAGTGAAGGTGCAGATGGGTCTGGATAGAGCCAGGAAGAAGGACGGTGATCAAATTTTATAGACTGAGATGAGGAATAGACACAGAGAGGGCAAATACTATATTTTTATGACCTAACAATTAGCAGGGGATTGGCTCAATAAAGGGCTAGGGAGCAACAAAAGATGCTGAGTTAAATAGTTTGTCTGAGGAAAGACACAGACTGCTTCAGAGCAAGTTCTAGGGGGTAGGAAATGAGAAGAATATTGATGCCCAGAATACAATGAGGCGGCAGAGTTCCCCTTTTAAAATTTCAGAGAAATTGAAGAAAAAGAACAGAGCTCATATGTAAACAAGGAGCTAGGAAAAAGAGCTTGATTTGGGGTTGGGGGGTCGGATTTGAACTAGGAAGTACAAATGGAGAAGTTTTGAAAATTTATTTGAGTTAAGCTCTGTCAAGATAATAGAATTGAGATTCTGCCTTCTGTATTTTGATTCTGCTGAGAGATTTCCAATCAGTATCATAAAAATATCATTGGCCAGGCACAGTGGCTCACACCTGTAATCCCAGCACTTTGGGAGGCCGAGGCAGGCAGATCACGACATCAGGAGATCGAGACCATCCTGGCTAACACGGTGAAACCCCGTCTCTACTAAAAATACAAATTAGCTAGGCATGGTGGTGGGCGCCTGTAGTCCCAGCTACTTGGGAGGCTGAGGCAGGAGAATGGCATGAACCCAGGAGGCAGAGCTTGCAGTGAGCCAAGATCACACCACTGCACTCCAGCCTGGGTGACAGAGCAAGACTCTATCTCAAAAAAAAAAAAAAAAAAAATTGTCACCCCATTACTGGCCAGCTAGGTGTTTGCTGTCAAGGAAATGCATAGAAGAATGAGAAGGGAGAGCATAGAGTCCAAGAACTCTAGGTTAGCCTTTTAGAAAGAAAAAAAACAACAAAAACAACCCTCTTAAGCCTGCAGATATTACCAACGAGAAAATGCCAGCATGCCTGCGTCCCATTTGTATAAAAGACACACACAGATACACAGGATTTAGTTGGTCAAGTTCTCCTTACAGGCCCTGCATGGCTGTTAGTGGCCAAGAAAGCAAAATTGTATGTGCTCCATGGAATACTATGCAGCCATAAAAACGAACAAAATCCTGTCTCTTGTGGGAACGTGGATGGAGCTGGAGGCTATTATCCTCAGCAAACTAACAGGAACAGAAAATCAAATACTGCATGTTCTCACTTGTAAGTGGGAGCTAAATGATGAGAACTTATGGACACAAAGAAGGGAACAAGAGACAATGAGGTCTACTTGAGGGTGGAGGGTGGGAGGAGGGAGAGGAGCAGAAAAGTTCTCTATTGGGTACTGGACTTAATTCCTGGGTGATGAAATAATCTGTACAACAAACCCCTGTGAATATGAGTTTATGTATGTAACAAGTTTACCTATGTCACCTGTACATGTACCCCAGACCTAAAATTTAAAAAGAAAAAAAAAATCAAACGTCTTATCACACACATATAACACACAGCACAACACAAAACAGTGTATCATTTCTATAGAGAAGGAGAATACAACAATGGTTTGTTGTCAAATCTCAGGTTAGTAATAAATGCCTTTTTTTTTTTTTTTTTTTGAGATGGAGTCTAGCTCTGTTGCCCAGGCTGGAGTGCAGTGGCGCAATCTCCACTCACTACAACCTCTGCCTTCCAGGTTCAAGCGATTCTCCTACCTCAGCCTCTCAAGTAGCTGGAACTACAGGCGCCCGCCACCACGCCCAGCTAATTTTTGTCTTTTCAGTAGAGACGGGGTTTCACCATGTTGGCCAGGATGGTCTCAATTTCTTAACCTCATGGTCCGCCTGCCTTGGCCTCCCAAAGTGCTGGGATTACAAGCGTGAGCCACCACGCCCACCCAATAAATGCTTCTATGTGGCTAGCCGAAAAAACAAACAAAAATAAAAACAAAAGAAAAAAGTGTGTTGTACCTTGAGATCCCACACTCTCAAGCACAGAGCATGCTGGTCCTGGTTGGAGTAGAACTGTTTCATTATACACTTAAATTCCAGATAAGAGTGCCTGCCTGCTCCAGAACTGTGAAATATGCAGATTCACATTGTCAGTATCAGTCACAGATCTGAAAATCAGTATGAAAGAACTTCCTTTTCCAATTTTCAGATTTGAAACGAGTGAGAGAAGGAACACAAGCTACTGGGATAGAAGAATGTGGTCCCAATGCTGTTAGTACAGAGAAATACTCAATTCACTTGAAAAGGGGAAAAAGAAATCCACACACACTAATTTACGGAAGTTCACTGGTGCTTCATTCATCATTCTTCAGTTTTCTAGTGGAGATTTATTTAGGTCAGAGTTTTGGGTGAGATCCCTCACTCCCCCAGGAGACTGGCAGTATTATTTAGAAACTAGATTCTAAGGAAGAATCCAAATGATACAACTGATAGATTCAGTCTGTAATAGCCTAGCAAGGAAAAAGAATATTTTTTTGTTACTGATGAATGGTTCCTAGATACAGTTAGACAAACCAGGGCAAATGAAGAAAAATATATATAAATTGTGAGCTGACTGATTTCATTTTCAACACGGTTTAGAGAAGCTTTTGTCTTCTACTTGCCTAAATTTAGATTGATCATCCCAGAGAGATTTAAAATTTATATTACATTAATCAGCATTCCTTCATTCTTCCTAAATGCCATGCAGATGTCAAAGCATTATTTAGAAACAAAGCTATATTCGGGTCCAGTCAAGTCAACACTAACCAGAAATGTCCTTTGGTTTCTAGATTAAATTTCCTGGTTTGCTTTTCCCTGTGACTTTCTGTGCTGAAGAATATTATAAACCTTCCCATAACTCTATCTTGGACTTTATTCTCTCAACTTTAAGCATTCTAATAGCAGAAGCAATAGTAATGGTGTCAACTTTTTAAAAACACAGAACTGAAATAAATATGGAAGCCCCCGTCTTAGATGCCATATAATAAGAATAAAGTTGATATTAACACTGGAAAGTAGATATTCCTTTACAGATCAAATTACTATGACTACTGTTATTATTATTAATAATACTAATATTATTTGGCTTTGATAATACAAAGAAGACAATAAGGCCAATTTGGTGATTATTTCTAATAACTTACAAATTTAGATATTAAAAAGTTACTACTTTCAGTATCACTAGTTCGCTAGTTATAGAACTTTGCAATAATACTACAATAGGGGGTAACTAGTATTGATTAAAACAACAAAGTCCTTTTAAAACATAAGTAAAACAGCAGTGTGATATAACTACAACTATTACATATTATGGTGTATTTTTCTTTTCTTTTTTTTTTTTTTGAGACAGAGTCTCACTCTGTTGCCCAGGCTGGACTTCAATGGCACAATCTAGTCTCACTTCAACCTCCACCCCCGGGTTCAAGTGATTCTCCTGCCTCAGCCTCCCGAGTAGCTGGGACTACAGGGGCACACCACCATGTCTGGCTAAGTTTTTTGGGTTTTTGGTAGAGACGATGTTTCACTATGTTGGCCAGGCTGGTCTCGATCTACCTTGTGACCCACCCGCCTCAGCCTCCCAAAGTGCTGGGATTACAGGTATGAGCCACAGCGCCCGGCCCTACAGTGTATTTTAAGAGACTATGACATATACATTATGAGGCACAACAATACAACAGCCATTAACCCATCATGCAATGAAGAACTAGAATATTCTTTCCTGTTAAAGTTACGCTAGTGCTCTTCCCTAACCAGTTTCCTTGGCTTGCCCCAGAAGAAATCATAATCCTGAACATTGATCTTATATTCCCTTCATATGTTCTTAAATTCAAAATTATGTAAGCTCTTTATTTTTAATTTTTATATTTCATTCAACATTGTTTCAAAGATTTATCCATGTTGTCGCATGTAGCTATGGCTCATTTATTTTCACTGCTGTGTAATATTCCACTGTGAAAATATACAATTTTTAAAGATCCATTCTCCAGGTCATGGACATGTGTATTATTTCCAGTTTTTCCTAATGCTGCTGCAGATATTCTTAGTTGTTTGGAGTTTCTCTAAAGTAAGAGTTTCTCTAGTACATCCCTTAGAGTAGAATTGCTAGATCGTACCATAGTCAGTGTTTAGCTTTAATGTGAATGTAAAATTGTTTTCTTAAGAAGTTGTAATAATACACCTTTCTATCAGAAATATACATGAGTTCTCATCATTGAGAACTTAGCATTTTAAAGTATAAACTTAGTATACGTTTATTCACTGTATGTTTTCTATGCCCGGTCATATATTTTGTCCAATTTTATTTATGTTCTTTTACTTTTAAATCTTTGTTTTGCTTTGAGTTTACTCTTTTGTGCTCTTTCTGAACTGGGTGCTTAGTTTTTAGCCTTCTTCTTTGCTAATATAAGCAATTAAGCTTATGCATTTCATCAGATATTGGCTCTGCTCTCTCTCATAAGTTTAAATAGGTACTACTTTCACCATCATTCAGAATTTTAAAATTTTCAATATGATTTCTCCCCAATTCATGAGATATTTAGCACTTTTCAAATTATAAATGAAAGTATTTATAACTTATAAATACTTTTGTTTTTGATTTCTAATTTATTGTATTTGGGTCAAAGAATGTGGCTGTTCTAATTATCTGTTGCTGCATAATCTTCAAGGCAATGACTTAAAACAATAGCAATCAGTTATTTTGCTCATGGATATGAGTTTTTACTGGACACAGCTAGGCAGTTCTTCCTTAGAGGTCTGTATTAGTCAAGGTTCTCCAGAAAAACAGAATCAGTAGGATAGATAAATAAATAGATGAGAGAGAATTTATTTTTATTTATTTATTTTTAATTATTTTTTTGAGACAGAGTCTTGCTCTGTTGCCCAGGCTGTAGTGCAGTGGTGTGATCTCGGCTCACTGTAAGCTCTGCCTCCCAGGTTCACACCATTCTCCTGCCTTAGCCTCCCGAGTAGCTGGGACTACAGGCACCTGCCACCACACCCAGCTAATTTTATTTTTAGTAGAGAGGGTGTTTCACCATGTTAGCCAGGATGGTCTCGATCTCCTGACCTCGTGATCCGCCCGCCTTGGCCTCCCAAACTGCTGGGATAACAGCCATGAGCCACTGTGCCCGGCCCGAGAGAGAATTTATTATGGGAATTGTCTCACATGATTACGGAGGCTCAGAAGTCCCATAATACACCATCTGCAAGCTGGAGAACCAAGGAAGCTGATAGCATGGCTCAGTTCAAGTCCAAAGCCTCGGAATCAGGGAATCTGACAGTGGTAACTGTCAGTCTGAGGTTGAAGGCCTAAGATGCTGCAAGGGCACTGGTGCAAGTCTGAAAGCCAGAGGACCTGGAGTTCCGATGTCCAAGGGCATGACAAGATGGTGTCCCAGCCCCAGAAGAGAGCAAATTTGCTTTCCTCTGCCTTTTGTTCTGTCTGGGCACTCAACTAATTGGACAGTGCCTGTCCAAATTGGGTGAGAGATCTTTCTTACTCAGTCCACTGATTCAACTGTAAGTCTCCTCCAGAACTACCCTCATCGATACACTCAGAAATGATACTTTGCCAGATATCTGTTCAGCCCTTTACCCAGTCAAGTTGCCACCTAAAACTAACCATCACAGGGTCTCTCTGGTGGCTGCAGTCAGATGTTAGCTGGGGTCAGGGTCTCTCGAAGGCTTCTCCATTCACATGTGCCTGGCCATGGAAAACTCAAACAGCTCTGGGCTGGAACACCTTAGCATGTCTACGTCTCTCTCGCTCTCGGCTTTTCATTCGGTCTTTCAACATCAGGGCCTCAGGGCAACCAAACTTCTTACATGGTAGCCGAAGACTCCAGAATGATGATCCCAAGAAAAAGTCACTGAGGCTGGGTGTGGTGGCTCAGGCCTGTAATCCCAGCACTTTGAGAGGCTAAAGTGAGGGGACAGCAACTTAGGAAAAAAAAAAAAAAAAAAATCAGCCAGGATGATGGTGCACACCTGTAATTCTAGCTACTTGGGAGGCTGAGGTGGAAGGATCACTGGAGCCCAGCAGTACAAGGCTGCAGTGAACCACGACCACACCTTTGCGCTTCACCTTAGGCAACAGAGCGAGAACCTGTCTCAAAAAGAAAAACTCACTGAAGTTATATGACCTTTTCTAACCTATCTAGGAAGTAACACAAAATCACGTAAGCCATATTTTGTTTACTAAAGGTCAAAAAGGACAGCCTGGGTTCAGGGGAAGGGGACATTGACTCCACCTTTTGATGAAAGGGTTGCCAGAGATTTTCTGCGCGTGGTTTCAAACCACAACAGTGGTCAATATGATACCACCTATTTGAAATTTGCTGAGATTTGATTGATGGTTTAGTATATGGTCAGTGCTTTTGTTTTCTGTTTTTAATATCAGTAACTTTGAAAATGTGTATGTTCTAACTGATATCTATACATGATCATTAAAAATGTTTTTATTGGACTTTGTCTGCACCCACCAGTATGATATTGGTTAGTTTCTCCCTCTAATTCTGTCTTTTTTGAGATGGAGTTTCACTCTTGTTGCCCAGGCTGGAGTGCAATGGCACAATCCTGGCTCACGCAACCTCCAGTGTTCAAGCGATTCCCCTGCCTCAGCCTCCAGAGTAGCTGGGATTACAGGAATGTGCCACCATGCCCACCTAATTTTGTATTCTTAGTAGAGACAGACTTTCTCCATGTTGGTCAGGCTGGTCTCAAACTCCCAACCTCAGGTGACCCACGTGCCTCGGCCTCCCAAAGTGCTGTGATTACAGGCGTTAGCCACCTTGCCCGGCCTGCCAGTTTTCCTCTGTATATTTTGAGGTTTTGTTAGGGGCACATGGGTTCAGAATAGCTTTCCTTCCCTATTTTAGTTAAATAAACTTTTTAGTGTTGTATACTAACCCTCTTTACCACTTAAAGTCTTTTTTGAATTAAAAACTTTTATTTCTTATAAATTTGTAGTTATCCTAATTTTCCTTTTATTTTTAACCTTCTTATATCATAATGTTATGATGTAGCCCAAGTAAACACTATATAGCTAGATTTTTATTTTCATTATTAGAGATTCAGATATCTGGAGAACTCGGTTATGAAATTTAGCAGACTTTTCTAATCCTTTGTGTTGTTTTTGACTTAATATATTTATTTTGTTAACCCTCTAAAAGATGAAAACAACCAGTAGAGAAATAGCTATTTGTTCAGCAACAGAAAATCTGTATAACAGAGATCAGATCTAATCCTTTCTCTACTGATAAATCCTCAAATATTAGTCTTTCACAGCTCGTAAGTTGTATTAGTCTGTTCTTCACACTGCTATAAAGAAATACCCAAGACTGGGTAATTTATAAAGGAAAGAGGTTTAATTGACTTACAGTTCTCCGCAGCTAAGGAACGCTCAGGAAACTTACAATCGTGGCGGAAGGTGAAGCAGAAGCAAGTAACTTCTTCACAAGGTGGCAGGAGGAAGTGTGTGTGTATGTATGAGTGTAGGAAAAGCTACCATTTATAAAACCATCAGATCTCGTGAGAATTCACTCATTATCACGAGAAAGCACGGAGAAACCACCCCCCCTGTAATCCAATCATTTCCCAGTAGATGCCTCCCTAAATACATGGGGATTATAATTCAAGATAAGATTTGGGTGGGGACACAAAATCTAACCATATCATAAGACTTGTTGCTGGGTCTATTTTTAAAAATGTGTAATTCGTTGCCTTGCAGTTCCTCAAAGTGCAGCTTAATTCAACTGAATCAATAAGAGATAATTGAGTTAGTTACACATGAAAAGCCTATCTTGGAAGATAGAGGGCAGCTCCATTCTCCTGCTGACTATTCAAGTAAGTTAATGATCTGGAGCTGTGTACGGGTTTCCAGAAATAGCTCTATAATGGCCATCATGCTGTAGTTAGCAGCAAAGAAAGGGAACTGTGTTTTATTTTCCAGGCAATTGCCCAAACCCACCCCGTAGCATCTTTATTTTAGGACCAATCCACCAGAAAGAAAGAGCAACATACGTTTCAAATGAGCACAAAACATCTCCTTAGTGGAAACAAACTCATGAGTGAGTCCGTTCTTTTTTACTGACAAGGTGAAAGGTTGAAAATAGCCATCTTAGCATTGTACATAGCTCTTGAAAAACTCACAGATGTTCCAGGATTGATTTATTACTATTAATGGATATATATCTGCACACACACATATATTGCACTTATGGAAAATTCAAAAGTCAAAACATTTCTGAAAAACTCAGTGCCCCTAGATCTCTACTACCTTTTTAGTAGCAGGCTTTTTTTTTTTTTTTTTTTTTTTTTTTTTTTTTTTGAGACAGGCTCTTGCACTGTCATCCAGGCTGGAGTGCAATGGCACAATCTCGGCTAATCGCAACCTCTCCCTCCCAGGTTCAAGCGATTCTCCTGCCTCAGCCTCCTGAGTAGCTGGGATTACAGGAATGCACCACCACGCACAGCTAATTTTGTATTTTTAGTAGAGATGGGGTTTCTCCATGTTGGTCAGGCTGGTCTTGAACTCCCGACCTCAGGTGATCCACCCACCTCGGCCTCCCAAAGTGCTGGGATTATAGGCGTGAGCCACTGCACCCAGCCGCAGCAGGCTTTTATAAAGGCCTCACTCTAAGCAAGGCGTCTATATGTGATACTAGGAGAGAGAAAAATAAGACAGCTAGAATATTTTTTGAGTACATAATAAAATCTGTAACTAAAAATAAAGCCAAAAACCCTATCTAGTAAATGACCTGTTTTGTAAATTATATTTGTATCTCAGCATTTCTGGGGTCAAACCCTATAGGGAAAACTAAGTAAACTCCTAGTTAATAATTGAAAAGAACAAACAAGCTTTAGATTTTGTTTGAAGCTTGTTAATTTTTATCATAAATTAATAAGCTTAAAAGGCACATGACATACCAGCAAAAATATTCTCATAAGAAATGACAAATGGTTAATATCCCTAATGTACGTAATACTTACAGATCAATAAGCAAGGACAAAAATGCTTCATTGAAAAAAAATAAAAAGTTGGCCAGGCACGTGGCTCAACCTGTAATCCCAGCACTTTGGAAGGCAGAGGCAGGCAAATCGCTTGAGCCCAGGAGTTCAAGAACAGCCTGAGCAACATGACGAGACTCCATCTCTACAACTAATACAAATGCTAGCCAGGCATGATGACTCCCATCTGTAGTCCTAGTTACTCCAAAGGCTGAGGTGGGAGGAGCACTTGAGTCCAGGAGTTTGAGGCTGCAGTGAGCTATGGTCACACCGCTGCACTCCAGCCTGGGCAACAGAGCAAGATCGTGTCTTGAAAAATATACAGATAGTTAATAGATATAGATATAAACTTGTTTTTTTAAAAAAGAAAATATTTAACCAGTATAAGCCAGACACAAAGAGGCAACTGTTATATGATTCTGCCTATGAGACATACCTAAAATAGTCAAATTCCTAGGGACAGCAAGTGACATAATGGTTACCAGGGGCTGGGGAAGGGGAGAATGCGGAGTTTATCATTGAGCTTCAATTGGGAATGATGAAAAAGTTCTGGAGATGGATAACCGTGATTGTCACACAATAACGTGAATGCACTGTACTTACTGCTACTAGACTGTACATTTAAAGATGGTTAAAATGTATTATATTATGTACATTTTACCATGCCATTTAAATTAGTTAATTCGAAGGGAAAGTAGCCTAGTTGCTTTTGTGAAATAAAAAGTGATCACAATGTTTTACTTTCCACTTGTTTGATTTTTGTGTAGTCAGGGGACACAGGAAAAGAATCAGAGCAGTCCCTGGTAAAGACCAAATGGATGTTGGGGCTGAGACCCAGCACTTTTGAGTTCATTTTCTGGCAGGGAGGCCTTGAACTGATGGACCACCTGAGACTTTAAATGGAATAGCCTTTAAAAGGAAATCCTACTGTCAATATAGTAAGTATCTCAGGAAAGCATGCTGGTTGATTTATCAAATCAGGACTAAGAATTCAGTACGTTCAAGCCCGCCATGGAGCTCCTTACAGAGCCCTATTAACAGAGTTGTGTCCTCCAAGTGCCCTCTTCATGTTCATTTTAGTTTTGCCCAATACCCTGCCTTTTTTAGGGTTTAGTAAATACTTGTTGAATGATAAAAGTACTATACTGGGCTGGTTCATAGTTGGGGTTTAAAAGGTTATCCGAAAATTAGATTTAGATCACATTTTCACAGGCACAACAGACTCTCAGACTCTCATTTTTTCTTTTTTTTGAGACAGGGTCTCACTCTGTGGCCCAGGCTGGAGTGCAGTGGCACAGTCTCGGCTCACGCCAGCCTCAACTACCCGGCTCAAGCAATCCTCCTGCCTCAGCCTCCCAAGTAGCTGGGAACACAGGCACAGCAGCATGCCCAGCTAATTTTTTTTTTTTTTTCATGTTTTGCAGAGATGGGGGTCTCCCTATGTTGCCCAGGCTGGTCTCAAACTTGTGGGCTTGTGATTTTCCTGCCTTGGCCTCTCAAAGTGCTGGGATTACAGGCATGAACTACTGTGCCCAGCTTCTCTCTCTTAAAAATATCACTGGGAGACTAAATTAACCTTCCCCATATTTTAAACTTGCATTATTCAAAAGTTGTAGTCAAAAGAAGGTCTGAGTGAACAAGAGACATACTCCAGTTAAAATTAAAAGGGGTGAATTAATTTGCTGCCTAAGTGCTTTATTATTCTCCTCTTTCTTCATCCTACTACACTCCAGCATTTGGGTTTTGACAAATTCTGAAAAGGCTAAATACCAGGTAGGGTAGAGAGTGGGGGTTGGGGGAGAACCCAGACTGGGGTCACTAAAGCTTAAAAATAAATGAATGTTTTAAGGACAATCATTCGATTTCTAACTTAATTTCTTTCCTTAATTGAATACCATTTAAAATTATTTTCAAAACTTTCTATTCTTTGTCATATGTTCTTTGAATATTATAAACAAAAATTATCTCCCCAGTAATTTTGCAATGCTGCACTGAACACAAATTATAACATTTTCCAAGTGCAGAGGAGTCTACTATTTCCTCAAGGAGAGAAATCAATTTCCAAAGAGATTGCCTGGCTCATACCACTAGAGCAGAGTGATGTCCAAGCTGAGGAAAGAGCATGACAGGAAGTGAACAGCACAGGTCTTGGTGCCAAATCATTTTTTAAAAATCTGCCACTGAGAACAAGTAAGTAACAACACCTCATATAACTTGTGATGGGTTTTCATTTTAACTGAAACAGTTTCAGAGGACCCTAAGCTGTTGGCACTGAAACAGGCTACATTGAACAGGTAATTCCTGCCTCTTAGTTTAGCATTTCAAACCAAAATCTCACTTAATGCAGATCAGCTGAAAAATCCCTTCTACCATCATCTGCCTATGACAGAGACAGATGAAACCTTGGGTGATGACTTGAAGGTTAAATGAAGAGGAAGGACACTGTGGGGCCTGGGGCCCCTCAGAGGTAAAGCACCACTGTTTGTTGACACTCTGCATGATTTTTTCACTCTTTCCTTCCCCTGCTTGTAAAAGTTCCTCAGATTCACAAAGGGTAATTCCAAGGTCTCATTTTGTTTTAATCTTCTCCTGGATGATGATTTAAATAGGAATTTCATGTTTTAGTTCTAATAATAGTGGCCAACATTAATAAGTGGTTAATATGTATTAAGCACTTACGTATATTATTTTATTCAAGCCTCATAAACCCCCATGAGGTATGCACCATAACAACCTTCTTTTTTAAAGGTGAAACTGAAGTTTTGAGAGGCTAAATAACATATTCAACTTCACAGCCATCAAAAAAAAAAAAAAAAAAGAAATAGACCAGGTGCGGTGGCTCACGCCTGTAATCCCAGCACTTTGGGAGGCCAAGACTGGTGGACTGCTTGAGCCCAAGAGTTCAAGACCAGCCTGGGCAACATGGCAAAACTCTGTCTCTACAGAAAAATACAAAAATTAGCCAGACGTGGTGGCACACACCTGTAGTCCCAGCTACTTGGGAGGCTAAGGTGGGAGGATCGCTTGAGCCTGGGATCCTCTTGTCCTGAGTGGGATGCACAGACTTTCGGCTGCAGTGATCTGAGATTTCTCCACTGCACTCCAGCCTGGGCAACAAAGTGAGACTATCTCAAAAACAAGAATGAAATCATGTCCTTTGCAGCAACATGGATGCAGCTGGAGGCCATTATGCTAACTATATTAACACAGGAACAGGAAACCAAATACTACATGTTCTCACTTATAAGTGGGAGCTAAACACCGAGTACTCATGGACATAAAGATGGCAACAATAGACACCAGGAACTACTAGAGTGGGGAAAGAGGGAGGAAGGGGAGAAAGAGCTGAAAAACTATTAGCTACTATGCTTAGTACCTGGATGACTAGACCAATCATACCCCAAACCTCAGCATCATGCAATGTATCTGCTCATGTACCCCCTGAATCTAAAATAAAAGTTTAAATTATAACATAAACCAATAATATATTAATCATAAAGCTAGTAAGTGGCCTGCTCTAAAAGTCCTGCTTTCAACCACTATTCTCTTAAGCGTAGCAGCTTTCAAAATGTAGCATGTCCATTTCTAATAAGAGTGGAATTAAAGCTATAAAAATCGGGGCTTGGCCCTTGTCATAGGATGTGTAAATAGACCAAAGATTGGAAGAGGATGAGATTCGGGGAAGGTCAAATGCAAACCAACGCATCACCAAGAGAAAGGATTTTGGAGCTATTATTAGTAGTATTATACAATGAGCAAACTATCTCCTGAGAGATGTAATGAAATTAGAAAAGATCCAGGGACAGCGGCATCAATAATCAAGGAGAGAGAAATGGGGCTTGAAGAAGAAGAAAAGTCTAGCCTGTTTTATTCTGGAAAGACGAATGCTAAGTGAAATTAAAAAGACTCCTGGCAACATAATTAAATTAGAATACAACTTCAACCAGCAAATAAAAAAACATTAAGAACTCATTCTGAGAATTGGTGTATTTGGAGGGGAGATATTTAGAATATCTGTATTTTTAAGGTTTGAGTTTTTAATAAATAAGATAAATTAGTATGTTTTGAAGGTGCACTATTATTTTTTAAGTTTGAATATTACACTGCAGCCTGAGCGATCTTTTCAAATTGCAAATCCAATCACGGGATGCTTTCTTCCATTAAAATGGCTTCTCGCGGTTTATCACTGCTAAGGTCTTTCCTTAACATAGTCACGCAGGGCACTGAAAGTTGTTGCTTTTACTTTCCTGGCCTCCCGTGGAATCACACTCCCCCTTGCCCGTGGTGGGCTCTTGGGCAACTCCTCCGGCTCCCATACTCCTGAAGGCAACTGCATCATCTGGGCCAGGTCAGATCTCCATTTCCTGGGCCCTCACAGCACGGCTTTTTCATACACCCCTGTTGCTTCCCCCCACCAGACTGTAGCCCTTGCACCATCAGCAGTTACATTGTAAGTAGGTAAAAGGCCTGGAAATATCTGTTGAACGGAGGAGTCCCATATCCTTTAGAGCTGAATTCTGGTTTAGGTAAATTAGGGAGCCAGTAGTGGAGTTAGCCTATTTATTTATTTTTGTAGAGATGGAGTCTTGCGACATTACCAAGGCTGGTCTCAAGCTCCTGGGATCAAATAGCCCTTCCACCTCGGTTCCCAAAGCGCTGGGATTACAGGTGTGAGCCACTGCATTCACCCAGCATTTTTATTTTGTTTTATCAACATTTATGAGGGAAAGGGTCGAAGAGTCTTGTGTATGTAAACTAAGATATGGCTATGAAACCAATACGTTTTACACTATAAGAGACTAATTTCTCCTATTTGTATTTGCCCCATTTAAAAACAAATTGTGCCCTTCCCCAGTTCCAATATTACCTCCCTGCTTTATGTATCTCCATCAAACATACTCTATATATCTCATTTATTTTGTTCGCTGTGCATCTTTCCTACGAGAAAGTAACCTGCGGGAGGGAAGGGATATTTGTCTCTTTTGCTCACTTCTGTATCTCCCAGCCTACATCTGTGTTTGGCACATAGTAAATGCTCTTTCTGTATTTGCTGAATGAATGAGTTGAGTTCAGTAGTCTTCCTTGCCCGGAGATAGCAGGCAAAAAGCATCAATTAACCCCGAAGTAAATTTTCATGGAATCCCTTTCTGAATTTTTTAAGACTCTAACTGCAACTGTATTTAGCTGTGATCTCTTAACATCAGGCTTCCTAATACATCAGGGGGTCCTCAAACTACAGGCCATCAGAATCATCGGAGAGCTTGTAAAAGTTGCAGATTCTCACCATCAAAGATTAGAATTCTGCAGACAGGCGCCAGCCAAGGACAGTTCCAGGAGTTGCATTCGGATTGTGGCCCAAGGGCCAGTTTGAGAAACACGGGCTGTGACCCCCAGCACGTGCGAGTAAAAGCTCAATTCCTCTAAGGCGGTATTTATCACCTACATTCGCTCAGTACCCACGCGGGTTTAGCAATAAATAACCAACGTCCAAGGGACAGGTACTCTTCACGCGTTTTTACAGATCTGGAAACACTGCCACTTTCCCTTCCTCTCCGCTTCCCCTCGGTTCTCGCAAATTTACGCGGTTGCCGCTAGGATAAAAGACAGGTAAAAAGTGCGCAAAGCTACCAAGAAAAAGAAGGAAAGCGCAAGGCACACTAGGGTCCAGCCCAGACACCTCCGCCAAGTAAATGCCTTGTGACCTTTGCCTTTGCACCCGGGGCCAATAGTTGGCGACTTTTAGGCGCTTCCCGCTGGCAACGTGGAGGCCCGTGGGGGAAAACATTCCAGCCTTGGGCGGAGGAGGCGAGGGTTGGGATAGGGGGGCGGGACCGAGGGGCGGGGCCTTGGAGGGGCGGGGCTAAATGGCGGCCTGAGGCTGCGGCCGCGGGGAAGAGACTCGGGGCGGGGCGGAGCCTGACAGTGGGGCGGGGCCAGAGAGCAGCCCGTCGCCAAGGCCCGCCACCCAGACTCCTGGGAGGAGGCGATGCCGCCGGGTCTGGCCCCGCCCCTCGGAGGGTGGGCACAGCGGGAGGGCGCGGCCGGCGGGGCGCGCTGGAGACAGTTCGCTCCAGCTGCCCGAGCGAGGGCGCTTCGCTCCTAGCCAGGACATGGCCGCACCTCTCCACAGCAGGATCCCCGGCTCACGGGCTTCTCGCCCAACTCCCTGAGCGCTCCCTCTTTTCGATCTTTAGAGAACACCTCGTTCTTTCTGGGTCCGTGGCGAGGGGCAGGTAGCGGCGAGCAAGGATGCGCTGAGGACCGCGAGGGCGCGGGTCCCGGGTGCCGCCGTGGGTCCCGACGCGGGAGCCGAGCCGCCTCGGCCTGCCTCGACTTCCCCACTGCGCTTCCGCCGCCGCCCGCCGCGCTTGATGTGCAGAGAGAAGCCGGACACCATGATCCTAACACGTAAGCTGGACTTGCGCCTTGCCGTCGGGCCGGCCGCGGGAGCCGGCTGCGGAGGGGACCTACCGCGAGAAAGTGTCACCCCGCCTTGTCAAGTCGGTGCTTGTTGTTCTGTGCTCTTGAAACGCTTTCTGCGTAGTCTCCGGAGTTTCTTGAAGGTGGTGTGGGGATAGCAGGACTCGCAGTTTGGGGAGGGAGTTTGAATTTTGGAGGAGTGACCCTTGATTACCTTTTGCCTGGGGACCGCGGGTCAGCGCGCCAGGCGGGCTCTGGATCGGCCGCAACCTATGAAGGGAAGCCCTGGTTCACTTTCTTCCTTGAGCCGGGTGGGGGCTCGCGGCTCTGGCTCGTGGGGCGCGGCGACACCGCCTTCTACCGTCCTTTCCTTTGGGGACGACTGCTCTGCGCTCGTACTCACTTTCTGTCATTCACCAGGCTAGTCCAAAATCAGCGTGAACTCCTGGAGGGTTTACTGTTTGGGAACGTTTTAGACCCTAGTGGCACTTGAAAAAAAAAAATTTTTTTTTTTTCATCACTGCTTGAAAGTCAGTTCACCAAAAACTTGTTTTCCTTTTCAACCATTTTGGGGTCAGATACTTTATACGCTGGGAATTAACTCAGACCTGGCCAGGGAAGTCTCGGTTTGGTAGCCGCGGGTACCTGGAGAGTGTTGGGGTAGTTTAGCAAGCCCCGTGGCTTGCAAAAGGGGTTCTTCCTAGGAAAAAAAAAGAACAATACAGTGGGTTTCCCCTCCCTCCCCCCGAGAACGGTCGCTGAATCGTGTCCCTGAAATGCCCCCTTGGAGATACCCACGCCCTTGACCCCGACAAGAAGCCCGAGGAGCGAGTTCCTGGGCCGGAGAGAGGAAGGAAGCTCGCCTCCCGACCCGACTATTTTCGTAACGAGGCGACAGCTTCTTGGAAGTCTGCCCCACTCCATGTCCCTGTCCCCACCTCCAGAGTCCTGGGCCGAGCCTTTGATCCCTCCGAAGGAGGTGCACCCCTCCTCTCCACAGCGAAGCGACCCTGCTGCATGTAGTTTTCTGCGTCCGCGAGCGTCCTTCAGCGCACAGCCCCTGGGGCGAGGAAAGTGAGAGGGGACACCGGGTCAGGCTGGTGGGGTCTGATCCTGATCAGCAGCCTGCTAGCTGGGCGAACCTGAGCAGTGACAGGATCTCACTGTGCCTCCTTCATTTGCAGCAAAGGGGTGATAACTGTATTACCTCCGCGCGGGGAGGTTGTGAGGATCAAATGAGCTCATTCAAGTAAAGTGATTAGCAGGGTGCCTGTTCCCGATGTTCAATAAATACCCAATGTGTGCTTATCACTGCGGAAGGAAACCCCTGCTTGCAGTCATTAATCTGCATTTAAAGAAGGCTTCGTCCCACTCCCCACCTTTCTCCATCCTCAGTCTTGTTTTGAGTGAGTCTTTTTACTCCCAATATGGGTGAGCAAATGGGTTCATTCTCAGGATTCAGAGGTTGTTTCGGCGATTATTGGTGAGATAGAAGAATGCAGCCTAGGCCGGTGGCATTGATGATGTATTTGGGAAAAAAAATACAGCTTGGGAGAAGGCAGAATACTGAGTCTCAGATTACATTTTTTTTTTCTCCAAAATTCTGTTTGCTGAAGGAATGAGGGAAAATTAATAGTCCAGCAGATTGCAGCCCTCTGAATGTAAATCTATCAGCAGCTCCAAGAGGTTGACTAATTCGCCATCCATCTGGACTAGAGACTGGTCCTCGGTAGAGATAATTTGCAGACCGTAAGTGTGGAATTAATGGAGGTGCCATCTTGGCTTGCAGACGGCAGCAGATGGTCAGAGGAGTGTCCTGTAAGGCAGCAGCCCCTCTAATGGAAGAACTAAAGTCCTGGGGAACCAGTGTCAAATGGTTAGCAGATGTGTGCACAAAAGTTATTTTGAGACATTTTCTGAGAAAATGTTGGCGATTGCATGTATTCACTTTTATTGTGGCATGCCAGATTTACAGAGTGGCCGATGCATACTGAGTGCAGATGCATACTTTTTGCATTAGCACTACTGTTCAGAGTTTAAAATGAAGCACAGCAGACTGAGTTTCTCTCCTGGCTGTTTTGAAAAGTTTGCTTTTGACAAATACTTATTTTAATTCACGCAGAGTAACACCAGACACCAAACAGCCTGGAAGTTCAAAAAGGGGACCGGAGGATAAATAGTTTCCAACTTAAATCTTTCCCTGGAGTGGGTGAGAAAAGTGGTTTTGGTGACTTGTGTCATAACTTCCCAATTGCAGATTTCAGAGAGACACCACTCATTCCTTGAACAGTGAATAGTTGAGCAATTAACTATTGCTAACTATGAAGGCAGTGTTTCAAATGTTAATGCACTGGAAAGACTGAAGGATTTTCTTAGGGCTCTGGAGTAAAGGTGAAAGGCAGGTTACCCTTCAACCTAAAGCCTTTGTTTGCTTGTTTTTTTGTTATTCTGTACTGCAGTTCAGAGAGCAGACTAAGCAAAGTTTAAGAGCATTTTTTACATTAAAAGAGGTGTGTGGGTGCTTCTGGAAAATATACCAGACTAGTAGAAAGACATGTTGTGATTCAACAAGCTATTACTGTGAAGTGAGTTTAAAAATGTATATAGTACTTAAACTCTTATTTGTAGAACTATTATGGGACTTAAAGGGGATATGGGAGGCCCCAGTTGAGATGCCTTCCAATCAGAGGCTTGGTGAGATTCCAAGAGGTGGTTTCAAATACAGAAATAAGTACTTGGGTTTCCCTTGGTGTCCCCATGGAGATTTTAAGCCATGACGCAATGTTTAAATCATAGTGGTATTTTTATGACTTAAGCCAGTAAATATGCAATTTGAAAATATTCAGGGAAGGGTGATTTGGTCCAGAAGAATGGGGACATCCAGAGTACAGTGGGTGAAATGGATCGGACTTTTTGGAAGAGAGCCTTGTTCTGGACAGGATGGTCCAGCATTGTCAACACAAGTTTCTCACGCTTCACTCTCCTTCCTAGCAACAGGAAGACGGAAATGAGGCCATGCAAAAATAAAAGACCCTGAAAGGCTCCAGACAATACTTGATCCACCCTACCATTCACCCTGTACAGCCAGAAGACTTTTACAAAAGTAAAAATAACTTCAGATGTTTCCCCTTCCTCCCTGGCTATTGCCAAATCATTAAAGACCAAATTCTCAGTGCTTCGCAACATCATAGCAAAACCTGGCCCCATGGTGTGACTGGCATCCAGACCCACATCATGCCAAGCCTGTTCTTGAGATTATAAAGAGGACCTGGGGAGAAAGGTGATTTTCATTTGTAATGTTTGCACAGTCCAATGATTTGAATTACATGAGTTGGGATCTAGTGGGAGAGAACTAATTCCTTTAACGTCTAGACTAAGTTGTATCTCTGACTTTTCTCAGAACGCTCATTTTATCAGGATCTGCCCCTAAAATTCTTAGTTTGGAGTTCTGGGGCAATAAGGCAAAGGAATAATCTGTACATCATTCAAGACACTAAAAAATGAATTCTTCATGTTGTAGTCAGGGTGAACTAACGCCCAACCACAGAGTGTAACTATCCAGTGTGTCCTAGAAAGCACAATTCCAAGACCCTCTTTTCCATGGCTGTGAAATTAGAAGGAACATGCTTTTCTGGAGCACTTTCACAACTGTCTCTATTTCCTACTCTGTGGCCTTTGCATATGGATGAATGCAGAGGGAGGTGAGTGCTGTTCCTCTTTGAAGGAAGACAGTGCTGCAGGGTTGAAGTATGTTTTATAGGACTGGGTTACTGCATGGAGTGAGCGCCATCCATAGTGTTTTCTTTCAATCTCAATAGTTAGAGATCCAGTTAATGTAAAAGGGTTTAGATTCCCAGCTGAGAAGGGCTCCTTCCGTCCTCTGGCCCTTTTCCTTCTGTGGGACCCTGTGTTATTGTTAGGGATTACCATGATCACTGATAAGAACTGCAGAGTCCTCCTGGGGGCCCTCTAATTGGGTCTACTCTGTCGTAAGGTTTTGTTCACTAGACATTTCTGCCTTGCCATCATAATTAACGGAGAACAAGAGGAAAGCCCTCACATTTAGCCTATAAACTTTCATAGTGTCACCCAAGCAGCAATCCGACTTCTCTGGTCTGGCCCTTATAGAGCCTTACAGTTACTTTGCAATTTCCTGGGAGGCTTGTGGTGCATAGGTAGGGAGCTATAATGTTAGAGTCCAGGAATGACAAATTTTTTGTGAGTCCCCTCCATGGAAGGGAGTCTAGTGAGAGGAGACTTGGGGCTCTGTCTTTAACATTTGGGGGAGTGTTCTGGGATACCATTTTCTAAATCTCTGGCCCGCATTGACTGTACCAAATAATGCTTTCTTCAGTGAAAGTACTTTCCAATATTATTTATAAAGGAGACTTTTCTCCCAAATGTGACTGAAAATATGTGAATGCCTGCCTTTAAGGAAATAAAGTTTGGGGCACCAAAAGGTGAACTATTATATCCTTCTAAAGTGACGCCAAAACACAGTGGAAATCAGTTTCTCTTAATCATTAACCCTTGAGTTTTTTTGGTTGGTTTTTTTTTTTTTTTTTTTTTTTGTGGGAGGGGAGGGGGTGTTCTGCTACTAGACTTACTTTCCTCGTGAGAAGTGTGCTTATTTTCATTTTACATTTCTCTACTTGGTACCTTTTGGTGTCTACCCTGTCCCCCGTTGGGGAAAAATATCAAAAGCTCATTGAAGGCTGAGGTCAGTGAAGCCTGAGTCCTCAGATGCCTTTGGCACCTCCCATCCACATTTTGTTCTCTGCCCTGCCCCACCTTTGAGTGTCCTGTGGAGAGGACTGGAGGTCACTTCCTGAAGCTTGTCAGAAAGGCGCCTTCCTTCTCCTCGCAGGAGTCTCTAAAGGATGTTTAAGGGACAAAAGTTTTCCACACCCTGGGGTTGTAGCATTTCCCAGACTGGCAGCACTTAGGAAGCCACAGAAGAAGAGACGTCAGCGGTGAAATGGCCTGTGGCCCATGCACCACAGCCACGCGGTGTCCCTCCTCACACTCAAGTGACAAAATAGAGAGAAGATGCTGAAATCCTGAAGTGATCTTTACCTCTCGATTCTGGAGAAACCGTAAACGCATAAGGGATCCAATCTCCATACAATTCTCTTTTTCAAATTGCATAGCACAGAAAGGGCATTTTATATAATGCTTGGACATCTGTAAAAGTCATTTCATGGGAAGTTCCAGAACTTTGCAAAGGCAGCCTGGAAAACCAGTGCCTTTTCCCTACTGAGGGGCAGCTGAGATGCGGACAGGTTCAGTGACTAGCCCAAGGTCACATGTGAGTTGACTGGAACCTCAGACCCCTTCTGGTCAGCATGTGTAAACAGAATGAGGACAGCAACAAAATGAAGGCCTTAAGTTGTTTGTAGGAACCTGAAGCAGAATTTGACCATTAGATTAATTTCTGTTCATTCATTAGTGTTCATTTAGGGGGCTGGGTGTCCCAAGCAATACTGGTGAAAATAATTCCTTAGCTCACCGAGAACACAGCAAATCTTATTTTTTTTTTATACTTTTTGGCACAAAACTGAGAAAGTCTAATTGAATAGTGTTTCCTCTTTGAGGTTTGACATAGAAATGGCTGGAGGTAGCTTATACTCCTAACCAGTACCTGCCATGTTTTCATTGTCATTGGGCTTTGATAAGGCAACTTGATATTTCATTCATTTTCTTTTTTCTGTTAGAATGGACGAAAATATGGGTGAGCAGTTTTTTTAACAGACCTTCCTGCTAACCCCTTTATTTCTAATTTAAGGTTTTTATAGCATTGTAATTTGTACACTATTTTGTTTTCTCCTATGCTATGGTAGAACTGTAAAGCAAAAGCCAATGTTGGGGGAGATGCCCCTCTTAGAATAAGCTTTGCTAACGTATGTAAAAGAAGAGTTAATTTGTATGCCAACTTTTAATAACAGAGACAGGGTTACTCTAGGTTTGGAACTAGATGTTTTGCCTTGAATAGTAAGTTTAAAGAGGGAATGGAGTATATAATCTTAAAACATGTGCTTCATTTTACCAAAAAAAAGTGAGACTCAGGAAAATAAGGACCCTTAAAACTGTATCAATTAGTTAGATACTTTTCTTTCTTGAAATTCTTCATCTATACAGTTATCATCTTCAAAGGACTTCGTATTTTATGAGCTATTCCAAATCACTGTTGTTAGTGCGTAGTTTGAAATGTGTAAATATTTGACATAGAATACTGGAAATACGTATACACATGAGTGTGTGTGTGTAAGGATAGATAGGTGTGTGTGTCCGTGTCGCAGCGATTTATTTTTATCCTGCCCTAGGTTGAAATGAAATAGATGTGATGATTCAGTATCCATTTCCTTCATAGTTTATTTTGATTTCAGTTTGACCTCTTTTAGCTGGGTAATAAGTGCCAATTTTTGATTAGTTGGGAGATATTTTCTGTTCCTGGAAATAACTGGATCCGCACAAGACTAGAGGGCCTGATAGAGCCATGTCCCTCATGGGCTCAGATTCATCTGGAGCTGTTGCCTTTGCCAGGGAAGAGCACATATTTTGATGTGAGCTACTTGCCTTTTCCTGGTTTATGTGTTAAAAAGAGTGCTTTGCAAACTCTTGTACTACAGGATCCCCGAAGAGGATTTCAGTTGATTTAACTTCTACATTGCTAAAGCGTCACGTGCAGGGCTTCCATCCCAGGTATAGACTTGCAGGGCGTGTCTCCCAACGTTTCCTCCTTTCAAGGCAAAACCATTTATTAAGTTGTCATCACATCACAGGGAAAATGGGTCCTTTTTCCCCTCCTTTCTATAATTTCTAGGAATGTTCTTTACTAGAAAGATGTATATGTATGTCTCCAAACCTCAAGCAGAAGAATAAGAGAAAAAAAAAAAGAAAAGAAAAAAACTTAAAAAGAAAATCCCCCAAAGCTTCCATTCCTTACTAGGACTGAAAACCAGTATGGTGATGTACAAGTGAGGCCACTACTGAAATAGGCAAGAAGGGCTCTAACCTGGAGATGAGAGCTCGGTAGCTTTAAGCTAGCACCTTCAGCAGATCACCTCAATTCTGTACCAACTTCCTCATTTGTAAAGAAAAAAGATGAAAAGCTTCAAGATGCATTTCAGCACCCAAGTCATGGGTTCTTTGGAAGATAAGATACTCTAATAGAAGTACGAACATGAAAGATCAATAAGGAAAGTAAAACTCTTAAGAGCTTTCTGTGCATTGAAGTGTTTTCTTCCCCTCAAGTTGAAATTTAGAGGGCTATAGACACGCACAGAAGCAAACGTTGGTTTTGTGTTCTCTGTAATATGAATACAAGCTTCATGGGACAAATCAAGAAGTCGATCGATCTCTTAAAAAGCAAATTGAGTCAGGTGTGGTGGCTCATGCCTGTAATCCCAGCACTTTGGGAGGCCAAGGCGGATGGATCACTTGAGGTCAAGAGTTTGAGACCAGCCTGGCCAACATGTCAAAACCCCGTCTCTACTAAAAATACGAAAATTAGCCGGGTGTGGTGGTGAGCACCTGTAATCCCAGCTACTTAGAAGGGTGAGGCAGGAGAATCACTTGAATCCGGGAGGCAGAGGTTGCTGTGAGCTGAGATCGCACCACTGCACTCCAGCCTGGGTGACACAGTGAGACTGTGTCTCAAAAAAAAAAAAAAAAAAAAAGGCAAATTGGAAATGTTAGCTCTTAAAATAAAAACAATTAAAACTTTCATAAATTTACAAAATTGGGGATCTCTCATAGCAGTTTCTAGTGGTCCAGTTTTTTGAGGGAGGAAGAATGTCTCCATGTAATTGATGAGAAATCTGGAAAATTAACAGTGGGCATGGAACCCTTTCTAGAGGTGGTCCTAGAGAGAAGGTGAAATGGGCATAAAGGAAATATTAGAGTCAAGAGCTTAGGGAGTTTACAAAGCCACTGGCAAGCCCAGGCTTTACAGATGAAACAACAGGACCAGAGAAATTATTTTCTTAAGGCCGCCTATCTAGGCAGTGAATTCTTTCCTGGAGCTGTTTTCCTGACTTGTTACAGTAATGCTTTGTCTTCTGTGATAGAGTATCAGAAGGACTTCAGGGCATCCAGATGCAAAGCTGTTTTACATCTGAGGAAATAATGTTGGTTGCTCATTGAATAACCAGGCTGAGAAGGTGCTTCCATCTGATCCGTGAGATAACTTACTTTCTGCTCTGTACTCCTGCTTTTTACTCTGTGTTATAGTGAATCTGGACCGCATTCCTCCCAACATCTCTGCTTCCCAGCTTACCTCTTCCTTCATTCAGGGTCCTTTACACTGAATCCCCTCTCCTGCAATCCAGTTTCATATCCAAGATCATAATGCTTCCTTCAATAAAGAAGCACAGACTGGGTCCAGACAGACTCCACTTGTCTACTAGCAAGAAGGGATACCTCTCCTACTCTGATGTCACACGTCTTTCCTATGTCATATCACATTCCTCTTCATACCATACAGAAGTTCTTCATTTACTCTTTTTTTGTTGTTTTTTAAAGAAAAGCTATGCATGAGAATAGTGCTTTTCAAATTGGTCACATTGGTAGATAACAGCATTTAAAAATACATAAAAATGTAAGACTGCATCACTTACTGTAGGTTTTGTTTGAAAATTCTTTTATAATAGTTACATATATAGGTACATGTTTATATGCATGAATTTGTACTTATATTTATACACACACATACACATGTACATACATGTTTATGCGTGTACCATGTTACAATGTAGAATGTATTTCTTATTGTGGATCCTGGTCAGAAAAATTAAGACCACTTACTAGAACAAAAACTGTATGAGTGGTTTATTTCTTTATGTAATATTTATTGAGCAACTGCTGTGTGCTGCTGTACATGCTTGGGATATATCAGAGAATAAAATAGACAAAGAAGCTTGCCCTTGTGGAGCTTATAAAGAGGAAAGACAGAAAGTAAACATAATAAGTTTTGTGAAAGAAGAAAAAATAAAACAGGAAAAGGGGGAGAGAGGGCCCAGGTGCCATGGCCCACGCTGGTAATAACATACTTTGGGAGGGAGGCTGAGGCAGGCAGATCATTTGAGATCAGGAATTCGAAACCAGCCTGGCCACCATGGTGAAATCACGTCTTTACTAAAAAACAAAACAAAACAAAAAAACAAAAATTATCCAGGTGTGGTGGCGGGCGCCTGTAGTCCCAGCTACTCAGGAGGCTAAGGCAGGAGAATCGCTTGAACCTGGGAGACAGAGGTTGCAGTGAGTCAAGATTTGCATTCCAGCCTGGGAGACAGAGTTGAGACTCCTCAACAACAACAAAAAAGGTGCCCGAGAGGGGGGTGGTGGGGAGTAGAGGAAGAGGGCATGGGAGGAGGCCGGTGTGGCTGGATCAGTCAGAGGGAGATGGGGCGATAGGCAGCGGGGTCCTGACAGGAGCCGGGACATGTGGGACATTGTTAGGAGTTTGGCTTTCACCAATGAAAGGGGCACTCGCTAATGTCGCCTGTACAGGATCACCTGATGGACCTCACAGTAGCCCTTAGGAAACCAGTTCATTTCTAAGTGGAGGATAGAGGATCCTCATACACACTGTACTCCACTGTCAATTTCCTTTCCACTTGGCTTCCCGCTTCAAGTCAGGAGTTTGAGTCTTTCATTTTCCCTGAGAGCTGCTGGCAGTACGCCTAGTTGAATCAATAAATAGTGAAGGAGAAAATGTAGGATGATTAGCTTTAGCTAAACATATGACTGTACTAGAATATACCGATAGATGTGGGTTAGCTGTTGCTAAGCCAGATAGCCTAAGAAACTGACTTAGTGACTGACGGTCTCCCAGAAGCTTCCTGTTTTTTTTTTTTTTTCAGACTATGCATAGCAGATGTTTGGAATTTTTTTAGGCACCTGAGGGTAGGAATGCTGTCAGTTGCTGGTGAAAATCTTTACTGTGATTAGATAACATTAGAGTTTAATAAATATTAATATATGAAGTCTGCTGTCTGCCTTAACCTTGCTAGGAATTTATTTCACATAGATAACTCCTGATAACCAGTCTTTGGCAACTGTGTATGTTTCACATTTGGTTTTTTTTTTAATTGCGAAGAGCAAGAGATTCATGTCATCGGTCTCAGTCTGCCTTTAAAGAAAGGAAAATAGTAATAGATTTTTTTTTTCTTTTCCTTGTTCACACCAACCTATCTGTAATTCCTTTGTGCAAAAAGTTGTCTTTTGGGATATACAAATGAATTAAAAAGTGAGAAGTTGGTGGAGTGAAGAAGGGGGAATTCATTTGAGAGAACTCAGGGCTTAAGGTATGACAGCTTGGTACGTCCTCAGAACACCAAGGAGTTTGGAAAGCCTGGAACAAGCTTACATTTGGAGGCCTTCCAAGAGCTGAGTGGATAGGCAGATGCCAAACTGTGAAGGCTGTGGTCTTTGCTGAGGAGTTTGGATTGTATTTGAAAGGCGGTGGAAAGTCACTAAAGAATTGTAAGCAGGGGAGTGACATAATGAAATATGTGTTTCATAAAACCAGCCCAGTGACTCCGGGATCCTTGAAGGCGGATGGATTTGTTGGGGGCAGGGAGGGGTGAGGCTTATCAAAGAGTTCAGTGAGGAGGCTGTTAGGATAATCCAAGGGTGAAAAACTCCAGGACGAAGGAATACAAAGAAATGTTATCTGGGTTAGTGGTCCTCAATCCTGGCTGCCTTTAAACGTAGGGAGCTTTTCTGAAATACAATGTCCAGGCCCTACCTAGACTGAGTGAATCAGAATACTTGGGGAGGGGGTGGTCGATGTTTTTAGAAAGCTCCCAGGCCAGGCACGGTGACTTACGCCTGTAATCCCAGCACTTTGGGAGGCTGAGGCAGGAGGATTGCTTGAGCCCAGGAGTTTGAGATCAGCCTGGGCAACACAGCGAGACTCTGTCTCTACAAAAAAAAGTTAAAAACTTAGCCAGGCATGGTGGTACACGCCTGTAGTCCCAGCTACTGAGGAGGCTGAGGCAGGAGGATTGCTTGAGCCCAAGAGTTCAAGGCTACAGTGAGCTGTGATCGTGCCACTAGACTCCAGCCTAGGTAACAGAGTGAAACCTTGTCTCAAAAAAAAAGAAAAGAAAACTCCCCAGCGCAATGCTACCTACATCCAGGGCTGGGAGTCACCAGGATCTCCTTACCTTACTACAAGTGTTTTTGGTCGTGATTTGCTTCTCCCAGTGACCTCCCTGTGGAACCCACCCATCAAGTAAAGATGGGTTGTAATTAAAGCCGTCGTATCCACGTGCACAACATTCCTGCAAAATTGGCCACCTTGATGTCATCAGAATTGATAAGCAGTGTCTTCCTTCCCATTTGAAGGAATCTTTGTCACCACAGGGAGGAGAATGCATCTTGGTTTGGATCAGAAAGCACCGCTTGCCTGCACGCAGCTGACATGGTTCTCTAGCAATTTAAAGCATCAGCTTTTTCATGAATCTTCGCCCATATGTCTATCAGATTTTAGGGAATCCAGGGAATCTGCAAAGTGCTTGAATTTTCTTACGTTCCTTTAATTTCTGAGAATTGCATTTAAAAAAAAACAAATTCACTGTACCATTTGCATCAAAGCCTGATTTCGGTAGCATGTTATCAAAGAAGAGAGGAAACCCAAAAGTTCCCTCTGTGAAGCTAGAGCGAATGGAAGATTGAAGTAATCATATCTTGGTTAGACCCAATTACTGTTGCTCAACCAGCTAAGATAACAGAGTTCAAAAGAATGATGCTGGGGGTGGGGAATTTTTGTTCAGCTTACTGTTGAGGGGTGATGGGAAGACACGATCATCCCGTCATGCCAGGAAATGTGCAAATATGGCCTAATGGTTCCCAGCCATACACAAAAGGGTGTCCGGTACCTCATCCATCTAATGTCCAGAACTGCTTTGTGAAACGACTTTGACAAAAGCTGTTTCCAATAAAAATTTCCTGTTTCCTCCTAAGGCATTTGTCTGTTGTTTGCTTAGAGAAAACCCAGGTATAAAAGTTTCATTGTATTTCCATTGTATTTTTAGTTTCTAATGGCATTTTCGTTCAGTGGGGAATGTTTTTTAAAAATAATCCTCGTAATTTTCACATCACCACCCACATACATTGAAGGGAAAATCACACACTCAGAGCTGTGTTAGAGGCCCCCCAAAACAAGCATGGGGTACATAAAGGTGTCCAAAGTAATGTAATATATGTGCGGTTTTCTGTAATATTTTAGATTTTATTCATTGTTACATAATATATATCATATATATTTGTTACATAATATACATTATATATATATGTATGGTTTTTTTTTTTTTTTTTTGAGATGGAGTCTCATTTTGTGACCCAGGTTGGAGTGCAGTGACCCAATCTCGGCTCACTGCAACCTCCGCCTCCTGGGTTCAAGCAATTCTCCTGCCTCAGCCTCCTGCGTAGCTGCGACTACAGGCACCTGCCACCACGCCCGGCTAATTTTTGTATTTTTAGTAGAGACGGGGTTTCACCACGTTGGCCAGGCAGGTCTCGAACTCCTGAGTTCAGGTGATCTGCCCGCCTTGGCCTCCCAAAGTGCTGGGATTACAAGTGTGAGCCACCACGCCCAGGCTGTTACATACAATATTTTTAAAGGGAAGAACCTGTCTTGCAGGAAGAACCTTGCATTTTTGTAAGTGATTGTTACCTCTCTCACTATGGCATTTGAATGTAGAAATCTCAGTTTTTAAAATTTTTTTATAAGTTTTGTTTTTTTTTTTTGAGATAGAGTCTCACTGTATTGTCCAGGCTGGTTTTGAAGTCCTGGGCCCAAGCAATCCTCCCACCTCAGCCTCCTGAGTAGCTGGAAACACAGGAAGGAACTCTTTTTCCTTTTTACATTTTTTGTAGAGATGAAGTCTCGCAATTATTGCCCAGACTGGTCTTGAACTCCTGGCCTCAAATGATACTCCTACCTAGACCTCCCAGAATGCTGGGATTACAGGCGTGAACCACTTTGCTTGGCCTCAGAAAGCTCATTTTTAAGGAGCGGTGGTTACTTCTCTGTCTGTTTCCTCATGTGTTTATCTCAGAGATATTAGTAATCCACATTTTAGGATCAATATGAGGTGTAAATGAACTCATATGCACTAGTGCTTAGACAGGGCCTTATGCATATTAAGCACTCAGTAAAGTGACGCGTTGATAGAACTGTTGAGAGGCAAATGGGAAGACTGCATGGAGGAGGTGGCATTTGGTTGGGATCTTGAAGGATGAGTGAAATTTCATCTTGAGCATTTCAGGCCAGAGAATTCACTGAAGTACAGTGTGTGTGGAGATGGGCACCAAATTTACTTTGGCTAGAATGCTCGGCTTTAGGGAGCTGAACAATTAGGTTGGCCAAGTGGAGAGCCTTGAAAACCTTGCCGGGGTGTTTAGACCTTTTTTTTTTTCTTTTTTTTTTTTTTTTAAATATATAGGGTCTTGCCCTGTTGCTCATGTTGGAATGCAGTAGTGTGGTCACGGCTCACTGCAGCCTCGACCTCCTGGGCTCAAGTGGTCCTTCCACCTCAACCCCTCAAGTAGCTGGGACGACAGGTGTGCGCCACCATGCCTGGCTAATTTTTGTATTTTATGTAGAGATGGGGTCTCCCTATGTTGTTCAGGCTTGTCTTGAACTCCTGGACGCAACACAGTCCACCCAACTCTGCCTCCCAAAGTGATAAGACTACAGGCGTGAGCCACTGCACAGAGCCAGGACCTGATTGTTTAGGCATGCAGCTCCAGCGAAGTTTGCGAAGGAGAGAGAAGATTAATGCTGTAACTCAGAAAGTTTGACGAGTCAGGATTGGTGGACAGATTCTCTTCAGAGAGGGGAGTCTACAGACCCAGAGTTTTATTAAGAGTTAGGAGACACTTTGGGAGGCCGAGACGGGCGGATCACGAGGTCAGGAGATCGAGACCATCCTGGCTAACACGGTGAAACCCCGTCTCTGCTAAAAAATACAAAAAACTAGCCGGGCGCGGTGGCGGGCGCCTGTAGTCCCAACTACTCGGGAGGCTGAGGCAGGAGAATGGCGTGAACCCGGGAGGCGGAGCTTGCAGTGAGCTGAGATCCGGCCACTGCACTCCAGCCTGGGCGGCAGAGCCAGACTCTGTCTCAAAAAAAAAAAAAAAAAGAGTTAGGAGATTAGAGCAAAAGTAATGGCATGAATCTGGGAATGAAACTCTGTGACTCGCATGTGGATATAGGTTCATTTCACATTAAATAAAACAAAAATAACTGATTTTTTAAAATCAGTATGTACATTGGATTGTTAGTACTTTCTCTTGACCCATGAATTGGAAAGTGTAGGAGTGAGGTCAACAAGTATTCCATTTTCTAAAAAATATGTGACAACTTTTTACAGTTTTCTAATTCTGATTTCTACAAAAACAGTGGGTTAGGGTCTCATTGGAATGCAGCCTAAGTTTTCATGAGTGGACTTTTTGTGTTGGTAAAATAGTCATAGGCTTGTCTATTTCCCATGGTTTCACATCAAAAGGAAAGACAAATTCTCATTTTTTTAGGGTGAAGACAAGAAAGGATAAGATGACTCGATCTCTGCCATTTGGGGAGTACTGCTTTTTAGCCGTTGTATAAACTGTTAATTAAATTATCTGCTGAAGAAGCAAACGTTCGCCTGTTTACATTCTTTCTAACTAAGTGGCCCTAAGAGTGACTATTTTGACACAGCTTTTCTGATCAATTTATGACCATTTGGAGTCATTTTATTTCTTAGACAGGGCCAGTAGAAAATAAGAGAGATAGCCAGGCACAGTGGCTCATGCCTCTTATCTCAGCTACTTGGGAGGCTGACATGGGAGGATCATTTGAGCCCGGAAGGTCGAGGCTGCAGTGAGCAGTGATTGCACCACTGCACTTTAGACTACTGAGCAAGACTCTGTCTCAAAAAAAAAGGCCAGGCGCGGTGGCTCACGCCTGTAATCCCAGCACTTTGGGAGGCCGAGGCAGGCGGATCATGACGTCAGGAGATCGAGAGCATCCCGGCTAACACGGTGAAACCTCGTCTCTACTAAAAATACAAAAAATTAGCCGGGCGTGGTGGCGGGCGCCTGTAGTCCCAGCTACTCGGGAGGCTGAGGCAGGAGAATGGCGTGAACCTGGGAGGCAGAGCTTGCAGTGAGCCGAGATTGCGCCACTGCACTCCAGCCTGGCAACAGAGGGGACTCTTGTCAAAAAAAAAAAAAAAAAAGAACAAGACAGGAATATGCATTTTTGTGTTCCTCAAATCACATAGGAGCTTAAATAAATACTTTGTAAAGTTAGATTGTTTAAAAAACTAATATCTTACATCTTCCATGCCTCTTGGCATGAAACTATTTTTCTAAGTAAAGCAGGCTCATGCTTTGGCAGTATTGGCTAGTGAATTGGTATCTAATTAAGGCTTTTGTATGTGTGCTGACCTAGTGCCGTGTCTCTCTCGTCAAAAAAGGGCGGGCATTGAGAATTTTTGGTTACTCACCACTTATTAAGTTAAATATTAAGAAAGCAAGCACATTTACTTTTTAACAATCTATTGTTCAATGTCTAACAATCTGTTCAGTGAAAATAACCTCTAAGTAGCCAAATGAAATGTGTTTTTAAAATAGTTTTAAAACAAGCAGCCTTTTTTCTTTCCATATCTATCTTTTGTAGGAGGGGGCGGGCACACAGATAGGGCAAAAGTAATGTCTTCATTCTTTTTTTTTTTTTTCTTTTGGTTACAGAGTCTTACTCTGTTGCCCAGGCTGGAGTGTAGTGGTACCATTGAGGCTCACTGCAGCCTCAGCCTTCCAAGCTCAAGCAATCTTCCCACCTCAGCCTCCAGAGTAGCTGGGACTACGGGAGGGCACCACCACCCCTGACTAATTTTTGTAATTTTTTTCTTTGGTAGAGACAGTTTTGCCATGTTGCCCAGGCTGGTCTTGAACTTCTGGGCTCAAATGATCCTCCCACCTCAGCCTTTAAAATGCAGGGATTATAGGCGTGAGCCACCACACCCAGTCTAATTTCCTTATTTTTTAAAATAAAATGTTGAGCTTGTATATGTTTTTCCAGCAATATCGTTTTCTGGGAAGTGTTTATTTTATAATTTTATTTAAAACATCTTTATTTCCTTACTGAGACAAAATGTGGATATACACATATGAAAAAAGGTAAGCTCAAGTGATTCACTTTGGACAATTCTACACTTCTATTCAGTGCAGACATTGAAGTTCTTCCACACTGATGTCACTCTATCGTTCGCTCCCAATTCAATCCTAAGTCTTGGGTTGAATAATGCTACTTTCACTGCTACACTGAAAAGATTAATGAAGTTCACTTTGCCATGCTATTTATTTCCAGGCTACTGCCATAATTGTTTTTAGTTTGGGTATTAAGGAACTCATCAGGAGATGGCAGGTTTTGTTGTTTTTTTTTTTTTTTCTCTTTCCTGTGCTCAGTGAGTAAATTCCCACTTGCTTTAATGAATTTGGATTTTCTTAATTACCTTTCTTCAAAGGCCAAGGAACTCATGAAGTAATAGGTGAAAAAGTGCTTTGGAAACATAAAGTTACTGGACAAAAATAAGATGTGTACACTTCTAATATGAACTATTAGTCTCCCACTTGGTTAAGAGAGATGCTTAATGAAGATTTGAATGTGGCATTAATTATGCAATGCTGAGAGCTTTGTAAATGAGTGAATAGACTTGTGTAACTGAGTACTCTTATGGCCTGAGGAAGGTGAGAGGAAGAGTTGAAAGGAATATTCTTTGTACAAGCAGAGACGCCAACTAATGTTCCCAGGACCTCCTCAGTGAGTCAGTTTTAACAGGATTGTAAATATGTGCTCCAGTGAGTTTTAACACAGTGTGTCAGTTGCTCTTGGCCTTTCTGTTTATCGATACTATCTACAAAATGTTAAACCACAGGGAGGTAGAAGCTTTATTAGCCATTTCTGCCTGCCAAGATTGTGGGATTTACTAACTTCGTACCCTCCATGTTCCTTGACAGCCTGGGCCTCTCCTACTGGATTAATACCCGTTGAGTACCTGAGCACTCGACAGTGAGACAACACAAGGTCAGGGGCTTTTGAAACACCCAACCCCTGGGTGTCAGAAAGCCTGTGACTGTACTCAGATAAATTTTATTTTAGCGTGTTGGTGGAGGTACTTTGCGGCCTTTTGTTGAAGTGAAAAGTAGTACAATAAGCTGGCCAGGCTTAAAATGAGTTATTTAATCTCTCTTCAACTTTCTCATGATGCCTTATTTTCATAACCATTTGTAATCAGAGCACTTCAGAAGCAGCACAAAATGAGTAACTTGCTCCCAGGACCCCATTTTTGTTTTTCGTAAAGGGAAAATACATCCCCATGTATGTGTGAAAAAATCGGAAAAGACGCATACAAAATGTAAACCATTTGAATTAAACATGTATGTCTGTTTGCTTCTCCGTATTTTCTACGGTAGTCGTGTTTTGCTTGTATCATAAAATCAAAGCTTATTGAGGGAAGATAAGCATGCTGAGGCACACATGGCTAATTTTGTTTTTCTTCTAATTCTGTTCTAGAAATTGAAGCCAAGGAAGCTTGTGACTGGCTACGGGCAACTGGTTTCCCCCAGTATGCACAGCTTTATGAAGGTAAGCTGGGAATGCTATTTTTTAAAAGTTGGCATAATTATAATCCCTTATGCGGGAATATTACTGATCTGCAACTTATTTTCAGCAGTTTTACAATTTAAATGTTTTATTAAAAAAAAAAATGTAGTAAGCATGCAAGACCCCCACCAGTGAAAACAAAAGCTAGCACCTTGATGATAACAGGCCCATGCCACTCCCCGTCTGCCGCCTGCCACTCCCCCGGCTGCCACCTGCCACTTCCTGCCTAAAGTAATCAGCATCCTGAAGACTATCATTTTCTTCCTTTCTTTTTATATAATTCTATTGCATTTCCTGAAAAGTACATTTTTACAAAGTTATTTTTACCTTTATAAAGAGGGTACTGTGCTGTATGTAATCTCGTGGGGTTTTTATTTTTCACTTAATATTGTATCGTTAAGATTCTTCTGTACTGTATGGCCTGTTGTTCATTTGCTTTGGCTGCTGTGTAATACACCATTGTGTATTACACAAGAAACCACAGTTTATTCATATCCACACTCTGGTTGGCGGGTATTTTGACTTTCTCTGTTTTGCTTTTATAAGCTGTGCTGTTGTGAACATTCTTGCATCTATCTTTTGTGGTACATGCATAATAATTCGTCTCACTTCTATCCCTAGGAACAGAATTACTAGGTAATGAAGAATATGTATGTTCAATTTTACAATGCAAGTTTTTCGAAAGTGCGTGTACCAATTTTCACTCTTACCAATCTATGTATCCACATTTCCTCAACACTTGACATTGTCAGACTTTAATTTTTGCCAACCAAGTGGATATAAAATGATATACAGGTTCTGACTGCCATTTCCCTAATCCTTAATGGTAAGAAGCATTTATTCGTGTCACTTGGCCACATTTGTTTGCTCACATTATGCTTCTCTGAGTGATTTATAAGAGCTCTTTTTATTCTAAATGCTAATCTTTCACTGGTCATGTGTTGCAGATACCTTTCCCAGCATTTGTAATTAGGCATCTCACTTTTCTCTAGGTTGTCTTTTAATGAATATTATGTTTTCTGTGGCATTCAGTTTTTCAATTGAGAAAAATGGTTAAAAAAACAAAAATAGGATCTGGGCTGAATTCTTACCATCTCATTTTCTTAGCAGTGCCCTGGGGATTTCTCGGATACTGAGATCATTCTCTCAGCTTCTGCGTACCGTGGGGAGTGCTCACGCTCCATGCATGTCAAGATAAATAGGCTGTTCCTTTATTTATTTGTTTGTTTTGAGACAGAGTCTTGCTCTGTCGCCCTGGCTAGAGTGCAGTGGTGCGATCTTGGCTCACTGCAATCTCTGCCTCCTGGGTTCAAGCCATTCACCTGCCTCAACCACCTGAGTAGCTGAGATTACAGGTGTGTGCCACCATGCCCGGCTAATTTTTGTGTTTTTAGTAGAGCCGGGGTTTTACCATCTTGGCCAAGCTGGTCTTGAACTCCTGACCTCAGGTGATCCACTCACCTTGGCCTCCCAAAGTGCTGGGATTACAGACATGAGCTACTACACCTGGCCTAGGCAGTTCATTTAAATGGGAGTTTCATTATTCTCTATATGAAGTCAGTTTAAAATAATTACAGCTATGAACTAATGCATTCCATTTTATGGGTAACTTTCAAACAAAGGTTGGGTGAAGAGTAAAGTGATTCCCAAGTTAGAATACCTGGTCTTCCTTATGTAGCCTAGATTGATTGTATGATTTTTTTTTCCAAGAAGATGGATTCTGAATTGTTTTATTATTAGACTGTGTAAAATATCTTACTGTTTCTTCATTCCAGAGAATATTTCCAACCAATTTCTTTTGATTAACTTGCATACTTATTTTGGTGGAGTTGCTTGTCTTTCCTTTAGAGAGAAGTTTTAACCTGTTAACATTTGAAAGGGCTTTAGGGGAAGGAGGACCAGCATTCTATTGGATTTTCAGTTCATAGCTCTGCTGGAGATAAGGAAAGATAACTGCATTGGCAGTGACACCAAAGCGGCTGTCCTTTTGTTCTCCTATTTAGAAATTAAGTTTTCTCTTTTTTTTTTTTTTTTTTTTGAGACAGAGTCTCGCTTAGTCGCCCAGGCTGGAGTGCAGTGGCGCGATCTCGGCTCACTGCAAGCTCCGCCTCCCGGGTTCACGCCATTCTCCTGCCTCAGCCTCCCGAGTAGCTGGGACTACAGGCGCCCGCCGCCTCGCCCTGCTAATTTTTTTGCATTTTTAGTAGAGACGGGGTTTCTTTTTTTTTTTTTTTTTTTTTGAGACGGAGTCTCACGCTGTTGCCCAGGCTGGAGTGCAGTGGCGCGATCTCGGCTCACTGCAAGCTCCGCCTCCTGGGTTCACGCCATTCTCCTGCCTCAGCCTCCTGAGTAGCTGGGACTACAGGCGCCCGCCACCGCGCCCGGCTAATTTTTTGTATTTTTAGTAGAGACGGGGTTTCACTGTGGTCTCGATCTCCTGACCTTGTGATCCGCCCGCCTCGGCCTCCCAAAGTGCTGGGATTACAGGCTTGAGCCACCGCGCCCGGCAGAGACGGGGTTTCACAGCGTTAGCCAGGATGGTCTCGATCTCCTGACCTTGTGATCCGCCTGCCTCGGCCTCCCAAAGTGCTGGGATTACAGGCGTGAGCCACCGCGCCCGGCCCAGAAATTAAGTTTTCTTCAATTATGCTCATTTTTTGCATTGATTTGCTGCCAGGTAGCACTTTCTTGTGATATATATGTTTGCTAAGAGCCAATTCCAGTCCCTGTGTCACTTCTTTCCTAATCCTAAAGCACAGGGTGCATTTGCACAGGTTGCATTTGGGGTTCCCTCATGTTCCCAAGTCTTTTGAAGCTTAAGCCTACTTTTGGGGTATGCTGCATATTGTTCTGGGCCGTCGCCTACCCGTTTTTCCTGCCACTGTGTGCTGGGTGAGTACATACACCATACATGCCATACCAACCCACACATGTTCCCCTGTTTAGCTTGATTTGGGTACTTGGCAATTTGTACTTCCTGCTTTTCAACCCACAGTGGAAGTTGAGTTCAGAGAACGTCTTCTGTACATCAGTAAACTATCATCTTTTAAAAGCGAGTCCAGGCAAATAAAAGAAAATTACTGATTTAATTCTTTCACTCCTCACTTGCATTTAATACCTACCAGATTTTTTAGAAATTGTTAATTTGCATTAGAAAAGGAATCTGAAATATGGCTCTGGGTATACTAACTTAGAAATTCCTAAAATAATATAGTTACTTTCTCACATGTAGGTAACAGGCATGTGAAAATTTCAATTTACATTTATAGATCTGATGTTATACTGTGTAAATATTAAAAAGTATTCCTTAATATCAGCTCTGTTAGTTCATCTTGGTGTGTATTCACAGTGAAATACAGGCCAGGAATGGTGGCTCATGCCTATCATCCCAGCACTTTGGGAGGCTGAGGTGGGAGGATCGCTTGAGGCCAGGAGTTCAAGGCCAACCTGGCCAACATAGTGAGACTGCATCTCTATTTTAAAAATTTAGAAACAGACAAACAAAAAAAGCAAAATACAGTGTCACAACCTTCAAACAGTGTTACAACCTGTCTTGCTTTATTTACTAATGCTCTAGTTTGCATTGACTATAAGTTTTTCTTTTTCCATTATAATGGTTCCACTAATCATTTGTCTAAGAGAGACTTGGTCTATAAATTAGTGAAGAAATGTAATTCTGTGATACTAAATTTTATATATTCATAAATCTTTGGACTATAGCCACTTCCTTGGTCTGCCTATATTATCATTTAGGGAACAATGTCAGTAATCCAACTCCAGCCTTCAGAAAAGAAAAGGATCGACTATAAGTTTATACTCATTCTGATATATTATCTCTAGAAAATAGATTACTAAGAATAAGGAATTCCATATCATTCCATAAAACCAGTGATCATAAGAAATAATAAAAACATAGTGAACAGTTATGTGCCCACAAGAGCTGGAACAGGACTAATTACCTGTATCTCCAAAACTACTGACAGCCATGTTTATTCCGCTATGTGGCATTAGCCATTTTGAAGGCCAAAGGGATGTTTTATTTTTTATTTATTTTTTTCAGACAGGGTCTCACTCTGTCATCCAGGCTGAAGTGCAGTGGTGTAGTGAGAGTTCACTGCAGCCTCCAACTCCGGGGCTCAGGTGATCTTCCACCTCAGCATCCCATGTAGCTGAGACCACAGGCACGTGCCACTATGCCCAATAAAAATTTTTTAAATTTTTTTTGTAGAGACAGTGTCTCGCCATGCTGCCCAGGCTGGTCTCACACTCCTGAGCTCAAATGATCTTCTCTCCTTGGCCTCCCAAAGTGCTGGGATTAGAGATGTGAGCCGCAGTGCCCAGCCAAAGAGAATTTTTTTAGCTTGTGGTGATTCTAGTTTCCTGCTGTGATGACTGATTTCACCCAGGTCTGGTCCAAAGAGTTAGCCCCACACTGAGACACTCCTCCTCCTGGTACTGTAGTAGCATTCTACTGAGGAGGCCCATGATTTGCCCTCATAGCTGGAACTCCAAGAGGGTGATAACTTGCCTTTATCCAGTGGCAATTTTAGAGCTGTTGTAAATTTCCGCAGTGGCTACCTCCACTCTGCTTTTCTTGGGTATATTTACTTACCAAGCGATCTTTTTAGGCAGTCCAGAGAAAGGAATTCCTCCATTGAGTTGACTGTTTTCTCCCTCTGTGGTTTGCAGTTCTGATACAGCTTCTTCATTGTCTTGAGAGAACTGAATGAACTCTTCTACAGATTAAAGGATTTGAGATTCTGTTGTTCGATAGCAACTTTAAAGCTAGCCCTTTGCTTTTTCGGGGAGTTATATCAGTTCCTACAAGGCCATATTGCAGTGCTAATATTTGTTTTTAAAAAAGCGTATCTTGAATTCTCCTTGGCTCTTGATGCCATGTGAGTGGATTACATCCCATTTCCTACCACTTTTCGTTGTTCTCTAGGTCTTTCTGTGGCTCAATTTTTCTTCCATGACCTTTTCCCTGATCACACGTGAGCAAAGACACACACACATACACACCGCCCAGCCACATTAAAAGGCAGCATTCTTCTGACAGTCATTGTGGCTTAAATTATCATTTATACTGGAGGCTTATTGCCTGCTGCTTTGTTTAAAGGTATAACAATGTCCTGAGCCACTTGTCCTTGACCAGAAGCAATATTTTTTGAGTTTCTACCACTTTAAAGCTGAAGCTCCTTTAGGACAGTGACGCAGGATTGGCTTGAATTGCCTTATTGTCCCATAGACCTTGATGGGGAATGAGGCGTCCTACAGGAGGTGCTCAGTACATTGCTGAAGAGTTTCTTCCCCGCTTTGGTAAACTGGGCTATTTGGCAAATTGGGTTATAGGTGCTCAACGAATACATTTGTTTATTTTTCTTATAGATTTCCTGTTCCCCATCGATATTTCCTTGGTCAAGAGGGAGCATGATTTTTTGGACAGAGATGCCATTGAGGCTCTATGCAGGTAAATGGACACGTTTTGAGTGTTTTCCTTTTTTATTTTTTAAGAACACAGTACTTATCACTAAGATAGGCTTTGCTTGCTTTTGTCCTTGCTAATTGTGTTAGGTCTTTATTGGCAAACCATATGGCGATCGGAGACCTTTTAATTAAAAATTAAATAAAATATTGTTATTTAGTATTGCCATTAAAATAGCACACTGTCCTAGGAAGTACTCAAATAATAGCATTCCATATTTGATATGATATAATTGGTGTAACAAGTAACAACTCTAAGGTAGTTAGGAAACTTGGATTAAGGTTTCCTAAAAGGGTACGATGGAAATTTAGCATGTTCAGAGGAATAAATGGAGGGTGGCGTATAAAGACAGGAGCAGCGCTTGCATTCCAGGGACGCTCCTCTCAATGTCTTCAGTTTTCCCTCATATAAAATAATGATAGGATGAAATAAGGCTATAAAATAACTCAGCACGGTCTTTAACATATAGGCAACAGGCAGTTAAATGATGTGAAATTGAATGAAACTGTCAGAAATTCTTGATGCTTGTGCTTTTGGGTCTTCAAGCTAAGAGGCAGCTTATAGGTTTTAGTGAGGTGGAGGTAATAAAACCTGTAGCAGACAACGATGGGACGCTGATAATCCTTTCAAGCTCTTCATGACATTTTTCATCCTTTCTAATTTTTCTCAAAAGCTAAAATCCCTTAAAAGCTGAATTCTGGGGGAAAAAAATTATACACAGACAAAATTCACATAGGTTGATGTGATTATGAAACTAAATAAGTATTATTTTAATTTCAGGGTTTTTCTGTTTTTGTTTTTGTTTCTGTTTTGTTTGTTTGTTTGTTTGTTTGTTTGTTTTTGAGAAGGAGTTTCGTTCTTGTTGCCCAGGCTGGAGTGCAATGGCGTGGTCTCGGCTCACTGCAACCTCCACCTCCTGGGTCCAAGTAAATCTCCTGCCTCAGCCTCCCGAGTAGCTGGGATTATAGGTGCCCACCATCACGCCCAGCTAATTTTTTGTATTTTTAGTAGAGGCTGGGTTTCACCATGTTGGCCAGGATGGTCTCAAACTCAAACCTCAGGTGATCCACCTGCCTTGGCCTCCCAAAGTCCAGGGATTATAGGCATGAGCCACTGCGCCCAGCCTATTTGTGTGTGTGTGTGTGTGTGTGTTTTGTTTTGTTTTGTTTTGTTTTGTTTGTTTTAAAGAGAAGGTCTCACTCTGTCGCCCAGGCTGGAGTGCAGTGGCACAATCATGGTTCACGCAGCCTTGACCTCCCAGCTACAGGTGATCCTCCCACTTCAGCCTCTGGAATAGCTGGGACTACAGGTACACACCACCATACCCAGCTAATTTTTGTATTTTTTGTAGAGATGCGGTCTTGCCATGTTGCTCAAGCTGGTCTTGAACTCCTGGGCTCAAGCAATCACCCATCTCGGCCTCCCAAAGTGCTGGGATTAAAGGAGTGAGCTACCACACCCCGTCTCAGTATTTTTTTTTTTTTAATTTGGAAAAACATCATGAAGGTAGAATGACGTCCAGTATTTCTTTCCTCTTTGTAGGCAAAGAAAGCAGTGGTAGTTCTGTTTTCTGCCTTTCTCGTATAATACAGTGTTATTTGAAGCAACCAAAGTAAGCAGTGGTTTGGGGCAGATAAATGGAATATTTAGAATAGTATATGGACTAGACTAATTCTCATGGCTTAAGAGAGGAAAAAACAAAGAGTCCTCTTAAAAAGTGACAGAAATACTGTCACTTTTCTAGTCCAATTAAATGACTGATAGAAATGTACAGGGTATGTACCCATTTTCTGAAAGAAAGCTAATTCTAAGAACTTCACTATGGAGTATAATATCATAACTATGTCATCGGGAATGAAAAAAATGTCACAGATGCAGTTTCGGGAGGGGAAGGAGTCCGCATCTGGAAATGAACTACAGACATTTTTTTAGTGTTTTCATGCTTAGCTGTGGAGCAGAATTAATCTGTTTTCAATCCATCACTGGTGATCATGCATATGCATGAGGTCACTTCTGAGATGCATCTTAGGAAATATTTAAGCATTACATCATTTCACACATTTTAAGCCAGTTAGAGAGTGGGTGCTCTGGACAGCAGCAATAGCTTAGGAATTCTTGGGTCATAAAAATATCACTGCAGCATTTCAGGCCAAAGGGTCATGATTAAATTCTTGAATGCTTTTTCAGAATATCAGTTTGTGAAATGTTGTTTTCCATTTCTGGGAGAAAAAGCATCCTCTGTGCTTTGCAATTTACACTGGCTCTGAGTACCTTTTGGGAAGCCACCTTTCTTTGGAGCAAATGAATCTGTGCTGCTAGATCTTTGGCAAAAAGAAAAGCCTAGAAGAAGCAGACTCTGCCAGATATGCTAGTTGGACTTCAGTTTTCTCTCCTGCGTAGAATAACACCTCATAGGAAATGCAGTGATAGATGTCAGAGCGCTTTAAAACTTAAATTATTAGGCCCATATTTGAGTAAGTGCAGAAAGGCCTAGGGTTGGATTTTCTTTTTTAAAAAAGGAAATTCTTCAGAACACAGTAACAGTCATCAACTGGTTTGTAATAGAAAACCCCAGGGCTGTTGTCCACAAGTTCACATAAATGGACTTTTCATGAAAATGATGCCCCTTTTGAGAGGCCTAAACAAATGTTCAGAAGAAAAGGGACCTCTATCAGGTGTATTTCAAGCACCTTCCTTTATTTTATTTATTTTTTTATTTTTTTGAGATGGAGTCTCGCTCTATCGCCCAGGCTGGAGTACAGTGGCGCAATCTCAACTCACTGCAACCTCCGCCTCCCAGGTTCAAGTAGTTCTCTGCCTCGCCCCCGGAGTAGCTGGGATTACAGGCACCCGCCACCACGCCCATCTAATTTTTTTGTATTTTTTTAGTAGAGATGGAGTTTCACCATATTGGCTGGCTGGTCTTGAACTCCTGATCCACCCGCCTTGGCCTCCCACAGTGCTGGGATTACAGGTGTGAGCCACTGCGCCCAGCCAGCACCTTTGTTTAAAACACATTACAAGTTCTGAGCTGTCAGCTGCATAGTGTAGTTGAGATACTTGTTGTACTGATCATGTGATAGTCACTTCATTTGCTAGACCTGCCTCTTCCAAATACCTTTGGCCTATGGAATTCAAGGGCCAGCAAAATAACGAAGCTACAGTATTATTTGAAATGTTGCCCTGTGGTTTTGGAAGTTCTCTCTAGACTGACAGACTTTTTATAGACTTTTGTCTTTGCCTTGTTGATATTTTCAGAACAGTTGATTTTAAATACATGGGGTAATATAGTTGCAGAAAATCAGCTTAAACATTTTATAAAATCTTTCCCACCTACCTCCTCCTCTGGTACTGGACCATATTTTATGCAGGGATCTTATAAGCGGTCTCATGTATACTCTAGCATTATTCTCAGTTTAGAGTGTTCATGTACCTGTGACATTCACAGATCTTACGGCTCCTTTGGTCAAGAAGTAAGAAGGGGCTTCTTTTTCTACTCAGGGCAAGAAGACTTGTAGACTTTATGGGTTTTATGAGAACAATGACATTATCTTAAATATAAAGTTTGGCAATAACCAAAAGTTACAAGTGTGGGACTATAGGTTTTTTGGATTTAGATCGCTAACCAGCATTTTTACATTCACACTGCAAGGGGTTCATGTATCTGCCCTTGGAGATACATGAGAGAAGTGGCTTGGAGAAGTGGCTTTGGCCTGATCTTGCTAGCTTTACTATATAATGCAATTCCAGTGGTAAGTCCAAGATTATGAGAGCTATACTCAATAGTAATCCTGGAGGAGTGATTGACTTTGTCTTGAAGCATGTGCAGGTAGTGTTGTGAACTGTGATTCACTACCAGGATACCTCTTGTGAAATGTTCCTTCTATTGCTTGCCTTTCTAAAGCTTCTGAAAACTATCCCAAATGGCTATTTTCCTTGGGAATTAAAATTGACTCCTTCTATAAACACAGCAAAGAATTATGTGTACTTAAAGTGACAGTTGTATAATGAAAAATAGATTTCCACACTGTCATCTGCAGTGTGCACTTTGTGGTAGAGCAGCCCGTCAGATGCCTGAGCCATGCACAGCAGCCCACCTTAGAGCAGATTCTAACTTTGTCACAGTTTCTGGTCTGTTAAAAGGGAAGCATGTAGCTGGGCACAGTGGCTCACGCTTGTAATCCCAGCAATTTGGGAGGCCAAGATGGGAGGATCACTTGAGCCTCCAGGAGTTGGAGACCATCCTGGGCAACATGGCAAGACCCCATTTCTACAAAAAATAAAAAAAATTAAGCAGGCATGATGGCGCATACCTGTAGTCCCAGCTACTTGGGAGGCTGAGGTGGGAGGATCCTGTGAGCCCAGGAGGTCCAGGCTCCAATGAGCCGTGATAGCACCATTGCATTCCAACCTGAGCAACTCTGTCTCAGGAAAAAAAAAAAAAGAAAGAAAGAAAAGGAAAGGCTGGGAGTAGCATGTAATTTTTTTTAAAGCAATTGCACAGATTCCAAGAAAATATCTTTAAGAATTGTAACCACTTTTTTGAGAGTATTACTTGGAAAATGGTTTCTTTCCCCCTTCTCCCTCTTCTCTTCTTTGTTTTTGGCCTGTTTTTACTTTGAATACAATGGGGCCCAGGTCCCCACCTGCTGTGCTTTTATCTGGGTTCCTGCAGCTCCATGCAGAGAAGCTCTTGAACCTTTGATAGGCCAGCCTTGTGCCCCTCCCTCTTCAGAGCAGGGTACAAGTTGCCCAGGAGATAAGAGGGACACATTCCTATGGAGCCCAGCCTGGGTGGGTTCTTAGGGGGATGGGAAAGGCCCAGGCTTCCGGACAGATGGGTTATGAAACCAGCATTTCAGCCACTGTGTGAGGAATCCCTTAGGATATAAGTTGCTTTCATTTATTACTACCATTAATATTGATGTTAGAAAGGAACACAAATGGCCGGCACGGTGCCTCATGCCTGTCATCCTAGCACTTTGGGAGGCCAAGGTGAGTGCATTGCCCGAGCTCAGGAGATCGAGACCAGTGGGGCAACATGGCAAACCCTCACTTCTACTAAAAATACAAAAATTAGCTGGGCGTGATGGTGGGCGCCTGTAGTCCCAGCTGCTCGGGAGGCTGAGGCACGAGAATTGCTTGAACCTGGCAGGCAGAGGTTGCAGTGAGCCAAGATCGCACCACTGCACTCCAGCCTAGGCAATAGAGCAAGACTCTGTCTCAAAAAAAAAAAAAGAAAGAAAGAAAGAAAGAAAAAGAAAGGAACACAGAAGTTACTGGGTTTGAGAGTCACCATGTTTTAATCGTGTGGACTTAGACAAGATCTGTGACCTCCCCAAGCCCCATTTCCTCATTTGTAAAGTGAAGGTTAATCATAATATCTGTACCATAGGTTTGTGGGGAAGATGAAGTAATACATAGGAAGTGCCTAGCATAGTGCCTGGCCCGTAGTAGGCCTCGTTTGTGTAGCTGGAACTATGATTTGATATCAGTACTGTCCCTGTAAGCAAATAAGGTCCCAGCACAGTATGTTCTTTAGGGGTCCTCCGGGACAAATGAAAATCACAGAAACCCTAGGGTATAACTCTGGGCTTTAGGTCTGTAATGCCATTAGATTGGTGCTACCAACATAAAAAGATAATGTTGACCTTTAGAGAACTGGCCTCCTGGGTCTTTTTCGTTCGACTAAAATCTAGAGTTTGTGAAACTAAACCTCTCCCCAGCCCCATAGGCCTCTGTGACTAGTAAATTCGGTTATAAACACCATTCAACCATTAAAGCCCAAATGAAGTCAAGTGACTATTTGATTACAGGTTTGATTAATGGAACCCAGACCTAAGACTAACTGTAACCATTCCGGATTCTTTAAATCTTGAAAACATTTGAGAATTAAAACATTGTGGGTGTAAGTCATTTAAGTAATTGATACCCCCAATAGAGGGACCTTATATCCACTCATTTTAAAGTATGCAGACTTTTTCTTAGTTATTTGTTTTCTTTTCCTCCCCATCAACACAGAATTCTTCTGAACATAGGCACTCTGTGCTATCTTTGTTTATTCTATAAACAGGCTACCACATAAGCTATGAAGTCAAAATTGGGCTTATCAGGCAGGGAAAAATACTTTCTGTTCTGTTGCATCAACATTGTTAGGCAAACTGCAAGAACAGGATCAGGAAGATAAAGCCCTGAGGTGGTCTTACGTTTCCCAGGAATTTGTGTGAATTAAATGATCTTATCTGATGAAAATGTAAGGATTGCAATTTGTAGGAAAAACTGGAAAACTGGTGATAGCAGATAGCAAACAGACACATTACAGGTTCATTTCAGGAAGGATGAGTGATGACCATCTGGGAGATGGCAGGAAAATTGGGGCCTGAAGGGTTGTCATTCATATTTGTACATACCATTTAGTTCAGCATATTTAAAGAGTTTCTTTTTTCAACTATTGCATTATTTCTCTATGAGGCTTTGGATTTTTTCTGTAAGTGTTTTATTTTCAATGGAACTAAATCTCCCTAATTTTAAATTGATACTGCTGTTTGGCAGAGGTCAAAGTATTGATATTGTAATTACAATAGGATGGCTGTTGCAAAGAAGAATGTGACCTGAGTGCTTAATTTTGAACTCAGTAAGATTTGGATCCTTGAAGTTACAGTATGCAGATTCTTTAAATGATCATTTGTCCTATTGCCATGAGTATGGCACACATTATATTGTCCTATAACAGGAAACTGTTCAAAATATTGGATATTAAAGAGGGTTTCAATTTCCATTCTGTGCAAGGACTCTAAAATTTTGAACAGCTGTCCAAGATTATGATTCATCAGAGATAACTAAAACTAATTGTTTAAATTTGAGTTTAAATTTGAAATACAAGACACTGTTCATTTTGCCAAAAACTCTACTTGGTTCTTTGTTGCTGTTTCGCTGTTTCTATTTCTGTGAAAGGAGACCTCATAAACTTTTCTTTTTTTTTCTTTTTGTTTTGTTTTTGAAATGGAGTCTGGCTCTATTGCCCAGGCTGGAGTGCAGTGGCACAATCTCTGCTCACTACAGCCTCCGCCTCCCAGGTTCAAGCCATTCTCCCTGCCACGGCCTCCCGAGTAGCTGGCATCAGAGGCACCCACAACCATGCCCAGCTAATTTTTGTATTTTTAGTAGAGATGGGGTTTCACCATGTTGGACAGGCTGGTCTCAAACTCCTGACTTCAGGTGATCTGCCTGCCTCGGCCTCCCAAAGTTCTGGGATTACAGACGTGAGCCACTGTGCCCAGTCAGAAACTTTTCTTTCTTGGCATCACATGTGGCAGTCCATAATGGCTCAACCTAAGAGTTACTGGAAGAATGATTTTTCTCAGTAAGAGCAACTCATTGAGAGTTAAAGAATCAGACTTGACAGTATCATAGCTGTGTGCCATTTCACACTAAAATATAAAAATTACAGTGAAAAACTTAAGAAACATAAAAGTATTTTTATTTTTATTTATTTATTTATTTTGAGATGGAGTCTCGCTCTGTCGCCCAGGCTGGAGTGCAGGGGCGCGATCTCTGCTCACTGAAAGCTCCGCCTCCTGGGTTCACGCCATTCTCCTGCCTCAGCCTCCCGAGTAGCTGGGACTACAGGTGCCCACCACCACGCCCGGCTTGTTTTTTTTTTTGTATTTTTAGTAGAGACAGGGTTTCACCATGTTAGCCAGGATGGTCTCGATCTCCTGACCTCGTGATCCACGCACCTCAGCCTCCCAAAGTGCTGGTAGTACAGGCGTGAGCCACCACGCCTGGCCACGGTATTTTTAAATCACTCACTTTTTAAAGAAGTTTCTAATACTCCTCTAGGTGTTAGATTTTACTGAGTTCCAAGAAACTCCTTAGATATATGAATTGTTTAAAAACAGGTGTTTATCCACTTAGTAGAGAGTGGTTGCCTATCTTTGCTAACGTTATTTCTTTGCTCTATAGGCGTCTAAATACTTTAAACAAATGTGCGGTGATGAAGCTAGAAATTAGTCCTCATCGGAAACGAGTGAGTATACAAATTGTATAATAGAATGAGGGGGAAAGGGCAAACAAAAAAGTGAATGATGTGTTTTGTAATAGCTTTTGTTTCTCAAAGTCTTAGTTTCTCGTTCCGTAAGCATCTACATCTTGAATGGTATCATCTAGACTCGATAGCCTTATGTAGTTGAAGTCAATAGTTGCAACTAGCCCATTACATTATTTTATATATTATTTTTGACCTGATCACATCAGCTATGATTTTGCCTAACTCAATGTCTGTTACATAATAAAGGGATCATGCTTAAGAATCTCAGTGGATTTTTGCATTGGTTATAGAGGAAATAAAGCTTATTTCCAACTCTTCTGTCTTCCCAAATATAACAATAACTGTGCTTCAAAGCTGTAGAGGTGAAAGTGAAGGCCGATTTGTGCAATATTGAAGAATAATAAGAGATTTGGAGGGAGGAAAGGAATTGGAGGAGGAAGAGGAGAAGGCAGGAAATCCCACACAGTTTAGTCAAATGGTGGTATAGAACCAAATTGGATGGTATTTTCTTCTGCCCGTGAATTGTGAAGACTTGTTATGAGATCTTACAAGAAGAGGTGGGTGTAGTACTGGGAGTAAGTGTCACAAATTAGAGTAAACAGGAATGAGTCTGGTCAAAGAACATATTTCTGACTTCCGGGTACAAATTTGAATTATGCCAGAGTCCCTGAGCTGCAAAAAGTTGCCTTCTTAGGGAGTCAAAGCTTTGAAACAAATGAACTGGAACCTCAGCACCCACTGAGCTGTGCAGAAGAGCCCTAGAAGCCAGCGCTCCATGCTTTCCACTCATTGTCCTGTGAAACTTGGGCCATGGGATATTTTCCACACCAGTGGAAAAGACATGTATCATACTGAATTGTGCCCTTTGATTCCTGCCGAAAAGGCCCAGATGCAATAGTCGGCGTGACAGCATATCCCTGAGTCCTATACATAAATCGGGCATAACCAGCAAAGATGTTCCTTAGTGTTTATGAATACCGCAAGCTGTCAGAGCTGGGTATTTGTGAAACCTTGTTCAATGGGCTGGAGCATGACTGAGGTTGAAACTTCACAGGTCAGCTGTGGCCTGAGCGCTAGCCCTCATGTCTGGTGGGGGAGGGGAAGAAAAGGTACTGGTAAGAGTCTCCAAAGCCCTGGTAGTGGACTGAAGCTGCGTGATGACCCACCTTGATCCAGGGCCCCTTTATTCCAGTGGGAGACCTTATAAATTTTCAGTGTCTAGAGATTTGAGTTGCCACTCTTCTTAGTGTTTGAAAACTACCTTTTTAATTGCAAGAGGGAATATAAACATACACCAACAAAAGACCGCACAACGGAAGGCAGCCCGGAGGCAGTCCTGCTCACTGCTCACTTCAGTTCAGAATATTTTGCATGCCTGGAATTTTCACCATCTCGGAGGTTTCCTCTGTGAGCAATTAAGGAACAGCCTGTAGATCCCAGAGTTTCCATAAAATAGTTCTTATTTAAACTTGCAGCATTTGGTCAGGTACTCCTCTGTTAAATTCTTTAAATACATCTTTGTTATTTAAAAAACAAAACAAAACAAAACAAAACACTGGGCACTGTGGCTCATGCCTGTAATCCCAACACTTTGGGAGGCCCATGTGGGAGGATCGCTTGAGGCCAGGAGTTTGAGACCATCCTAGGCCAATATAGTAAGACTCCTGCTCTCTACAAAAAAAATTAAAAAAGAAAAAGAATATGTAAATGGGGCTGGGCACAGTAGCTCATCCCTGTCACCGCAGCACTCTGGGAGGCACAGGTGGGAGGATCATTTGAGGTCAGCAGTTCAGAACCAACCTGGGCAATACAGCAAGACCCCATCTCTACCAAAAAAAAAAAAAAAATAGCTGGACATGTTGGCACTTGCCTGTAATCCCAGCTACTAGGGAGGCTGAAGTGGGAGGATCACTTGAGCCCTAGAATTTGAGCCTGCAGTAAGCTGTGATCATGCCACTGTACTCCAGCCTGGACAACAGAGTGAGACCCTATTTCTTAAAAAACAAAAACAAAACAAAACAAAAAACCTTTAAAATTCAAATTATAAAGTACAAGGGGAGAATTGACACTACTGGCATATTATGAGCAGCCTCCTGCTCATGCCCTGCTCCCTGCTGGCTGCCAGCCCCAGTGTGTGAATGGCTCCTTTCTGTCTTTGCAGAGTGACGATTCAGACGAGGATGAGCCTTGTGCCATCAGTGGCAAATGGACTTTCCAAAGGGACAGCAAGAGATGGTCCCGGCTTGAAGAGTTTGATGTCTTTTCTCCAAAACAAGACCCAGTCCCTGGGTCCCCAGACGACTCCCACCCGCAGGACGGCGCCAGCCCCGGAGGCACGCTGATGGACCGCGGCGAGCGCCAGGAGGTGTCTTCGGTCCGCAGCCTCAGCAGCACTGGCAGCCTCGCCAGCCACGCGCCCCCCAGCGAGGATGCTGCCACCCCCCGGACTAACTCCGTCATCAGCGTTTGCTCCTCCAGCAACTTGGCAGGCAATGACGACTCTTTCGGCAGCCTGCCGTCTCCCAAGGAACTGTCCAGCTTCAGCTTCAGCATGAAAGGCCACGAAAAAACTGCCAAGTCCAAGACGCGCAGTCTGCTGAAACGGATGGAGAGTCTGAAGCTCAAGGGCTCCCACCACAGCAAGCACAAAGCGCCTTCAAAGCTGGGGTTGATCATCAGCGGGCCCATCCTGCAAGAGGGGGTGGATGAGGAGAAGCTGAAGCAGCTCAACTGCGTGGAGATCTCCGCCCTCAACGGCAACCGCATCAACGTCCCCATGGTACGAAAGAGGAGCGTTTCCAACTCCACGCAGACCAGCAGCAGCAGCAGCCAGTCGGAGACCAGCAGCGCGGTCAGCACGCCCAGCCCTGTTACCAGGACCCGGAGCCTCAGTGCCTGTAACAAGCGGGTGGGCATGTACTTAGAGGGCTTCGATCCTTTCAATCAGTCAACATTTAACAACGTGATGGAACAGAACTTTAAGAACCGCGAGAGCTACCCAGAGGACACGGTGTTCTACATCCCTGAAGATCACAAGCCTGGCACTTTCCCCAAAGCTCTCACCAATGGCAGTTTCTCCCCCTCGGGGAATAACGGCTCTGTGAACTGGAGGACGGGAAGCTTCCACGGCCCTGGCCACATCAGCCTCAGGAGGGAAAACAGCAGCGACAACCCCAAGGAACTGAAGAGGCGCAATTCTTCCAGCTCCATGAGCAGCCGCCTGAGCATCTATGACAACGTGCCGGGCTCCATCCTCTACTCCAGTTCAGGGGACCTGGCAGATCTGGAGAATGAGGACATCTTCCCCGAGCTGGACGACATCCTCTACCACGTGAAGGGGATGCAGCGGATAGTCAATCAGTGGTCGGAGAAGTTTTCTGATGAGGGAGATTCGGACTCAGCCCTGGACTCGGTCTCTCCCTGCCCATCCTCTCCAAAACAGATACACCTGGATGTGGACAACGACCGAACCACACCCAGCGACTTGGACAGCACAGGCAACTCCCTGAATGAACCGGAAGAGCCCTCTGACATCCCGGAAAGGAGGGATTCTGGGGTTGGGGCTTCCCTAACCAGGTCCAACAGGTAACAGTTTTTCTCCTCTCTCCAGGTGTGAGGCACGGGGGTCAGAAAGAGATTGCCTGTGCTTGTTCTGTGGGAGAAAATGGGGTTAAGTCTGGCATTCTTAGCCATGTCCATTCCTAAGGAAGGTGTCAGACCAGGAAGCACCAAAATTCAAAAAGTGGATGTGATTGAATGGGTATGGAGTTCCGGTTGGGGAAGATGAAAAAAGTTCTGGAGATGGTTGATAGAGATGGTCACACAATGAGAATGAACTTGGTGCCACTCAACTGCACACTGAAAAATGGTGAAAACGGTACACTTTATATTGTGTATATTTTCCCATAATGAGGATTAAAGCATGGAATAGAAATCAAGTCCTCTCAGTTCCTAAGATAAGATGCCAGCAAGCAGCCCATTGCTAATGTTGCTTCTATCTATTAAAAAGCCTTTGGGCCAGGCACAGTGGCTCATTGTAATCCAATACTTTGGGAGGCCAAGGTGGGAGGATCACTTGAGGCCAAGAGTTTGAGACCAGGCTGGGCACCATAGGTGGACTCCGTCTCTACAAAAAATTAAAAAATGAGCCAGACATGGTGGCACAGGCCTGCAGTCCTGGCTACTCAGGAGGCTGAGGCAGGAGGATCACTTGAGCCCAGGAGTTCAAGGCTGCAGTGAGCTCTGATGGCACCACTGCCTGGGCAACAGAGCAAGAAAAAAATCAAATAAAATCAAATAAAAAGCCTTTACACTCACTTTTCTCTCCACTTCTCCCGCAGGCACCGACTGAGATGGCACAGTTTCCAGAGCTCACATCGGCCAAGCCTCAACTCTGTATCACTACAGATTAACTGCCAGTCTGTGGCCCAGATGAACCTGCTGCAGAAATACTCACTCCTAAAGCTAACAGCCCTGCTGGAGAAATACACACCTTCTAACAAGCATGGTTTTAGCTGGTAAGAGTTTAAATGATCAGTCAACTGTCCTTGAAAGATATTTTTGGGGCCGGGCGCGGTGGCTCACGCCTGTAATCCCAGCACTTTGGGAGGCTGAGGTGTGCGGATCATGAAGTCAGGATATCGAGACCATCCTGGCTAACACAGTAAAACCCCAACTCTACTAAAAATACAAAAAATCAGCCAGGTGTGGTGGCGGGCACCTGTAGTCCCAGCTACTCGGGAGGCTGAGGCAGGAGAATGGCGTGAACCCGGAAGGCGGAGCTTTCAGTGAGCCGAGATCGCGCCCCTGCACTCCAGCCTGGGCAACAGAGCGAGACTGTGTCTCAAAAAAAAAGATATTTTTGGTCAGCTCCTTGAGGTTGTCCCCACAGTAAAAATATGACACTAATCACTCTCTCTGCATTTTGTTTTGTTTTGTTTTGTTTTTTGGTTTTTTGGTTGTTTTTTTTTTTTTTTTTTTTTTTGAGACAGGGTCTTGCTCTGTCACCTAGGCTGGAGTGCAGTGCAGTGGTGCAATCTTGGCTCACTGCCACCTTGACTTCCTGGGCTCAAGCGATTCTCCCACTTCAGGCTCCAGAGTGGCTGGACTCCCGAGTAGGTGGTACTACAGTCACTCTCCACCACACCTGGCTAGTTTTTTGTTTTTTGTTTTTTATTTTGTTTTGTTTTCTTCTGTTTTGTACAGATGCAGTTTCACCATGTTAACTAGGCTGGTCTCGAATTCCTGGGCTCAAGAGATCCACCCACCTTGGCCTCCCAAGTTGCTGGAATTACAGGCGTGAGCTGCCACGCCAGCCACTCTCTATATTCTTGAGGCCACATTTGATATTGTTGAAGCCAGTGGAGTCTTAGGAAATTATCAGCGTGGGTTGGTTGATTAAGTTTTCAGCTCTCTGAGTGACAGATGGCCAGTTGATGGGGGAGAGAATGCATTACTCTTGCACCATGTGGTATAGGCATCTTTCCAATATTAGGAATAATCCACTATAAGTAAATATATGCACAGTATCAGATCATCTTTTTGGATGGAAGAAAAGAAAAACATTAAGATTTAATGAGACTGTCTTTGAAATTCTTGATTTACAGTACCTGGTCTTATAACCCTATTCATGCCTTTTTGTAGAAATCATTTTGGGCCGGGTGTGGTGGCTCATACCTATAATACCAGCATTTTGGGATTCTGAGGCAGGTGGATCATATGAGGCCAGGAGTTTGAGACCAGCCTGGCCAACATGGTAAAACCCCATCTCTACTAAAATACAAAAATTAGCTGGGCATGGTGGCACTCAGGAAGTCGAGACATGAGAAACCCTTGAACCCAGGAGGTGGAGGTTGCAGTAAGCCCCAAGATAAGGCTACTGTACTCCATCCTGGGCGACAGAGTAAGACTCTGTCTCAAAAAAAAAGAAAAAAAGAAAAAATCATTTTGGACGCAATGCAAATATTTGTAGCATCATTAAAAAATCTACCTGTGCTAAAGAATTCAGGTTACTTTTTTTCTAGCAAAGACTCTCAAACAGTGAATAATTATTTTAAGGAATTCACTACTCTAACATATTATAGACTCAAATGTAGAGATGAAATGCATTGTACAAATTGTTTATAATTACTTTGAAAAATATAGCTCCTTAGTATATAGAATGTGAGGGGTAGGCTATAAGACTAGATGAGTCATCTAGCCTAATCTGGGTACATCTTAATTTTTCTGCTATCAGTGCAAAGCAGAGAAATGTTTTCTAGATTGACGTCTCAGTGTATTTTTCAGTGTCGGCTGGGAATCCTTAAGTCTTTTCAGTAATCTGAGTGTTTATTATCCAGTTGCACAACTACTGTATTTGATAAAAATAGAGAAGCCTCCCATTTTATTAGTAGCACACTGTAGCAAACCCAAGTTACTTGAGAAAGTCGGCGAAGTAAGGAAACTGTTCTGTCTTCAGCTCCTCCTCTCCTTAGGACTCATAGTGGGTTTAACTTCAGCATCAAAGCACCTCCTGTTCAAAGGCTGTTATTATGTGAGCCTTGCTAAATACAGAAGTTGTTTGTTCTGAATGACAGAAATAAGTATTGACCGGTTTATCCTCACATGCTTCAGATTCTCGGTGGGGATCGTAATGTGTTCTTTTCACATTCCGCCGTCGGGCTTTTCTCCCCCGACAAAGCGAGCATTATGCACACTTATAGCCGTGATACCATATACTTAACTGTATGGAAATACAAACTTAACTCTGCTCTTTCGTTTTACCTTTCCTGGAGCTATAAACAGTAACATGCCATGGCCGCTGGTGAGCATTCAAAAAGCAAAGCGGTCTGTCTTCTCTGGAGTTCCTCTGTGCTTAGAGTAATATTTTCCCTGCTGGCTATTTAAAACTGCATATTTTAGATTCTCATTTCTGAGTTGCCCACCCCCATCCCACCAAACCCTCAAGAATCTGAAAGTCCATAATACTTCTTGAGTTCTGGTCAGCGTTTCCAGTGACTCAAAACTAACTGTAAAAACCTCACATGGTGGGATCTGTGGAGCAGGGAGGAATCCTACACAAGGTTCTTTTCCTGTTTGGCCTTGCCCTTTCGGGTCCTGTTCAGAGAGGTCATTTGGAGAGCTGGAATTTCTGCTTGACAGCCTGAAATGCATGACATGGGTTTCCTGCTGTTGCGTATACTGCTGGGGTGGACCTGGTTTCAGGACACCAGAGAGCCTGGGGTTGGCTCACAAAACCCCCATTGTTCCTTTTCCATCTTCCTTTAGAAACCTAAAAATGTAATGTTCTGCGGGTCATCAGCAGGAGAATTTATTTTGACTTCAGGTCATTCACTGTTGAGCTCTGGAGTTGGCTGTCATTGTGTTAGGCTCTCATTGCTGTTTTCCCATCCTGTATTACGTGCATCTTTTGACCCTAAATGCTTTGGATCTCATCAAGAACTCAGAAGTGATTCTTATCCTTTTGTCAAGACAAAAGAGACCTTGTTTTTCACACTCTATCAGAAGCACCTCATTAGGATATTATACGTTGTTTTCTGCTTGTTCCTTCCTCTACCGCCATTCTATGAGGAAATCCATCAGCTTCCTTAAGACTGTAGACTCCAATTCTCCAGGTTCAAGGTGGAAAGACACTCCCAACTGAGGAAATGAGACTGAACCTCACAACCCCAGCTCTTAGAAGATCTAGAACAGCACTGTCCAGGAGAACTGTCTGGATGATAGGAACATTCTTTATCTGCACAAGCCAATACAGTAGGTACTGAGCACAAAAGGCGAAGGAGCACCTGAAGTGTGGCCAGAGCCACTGGGGAACTGAACTTGTCATTTTGTTTAATTTAAATTTAAGTAGCCACCATATTAGCACAGATCTGGAGCCCACAGGGTTTACCTGCAGAAGTGGACAAGTGTAGACAGACAAGCGAACATGTCTCCCCCGACACCAGCATGTCTGTGTTCTTTAACAGGGCCGTGCCCAAGTTCATGAAGAGGATCAAGGTTCCAGACTACAAGGACCGGAGTGTGTTCGGGGTCCCACTGACGGTCAACGTGCAGCGCACAGGACAGCCGTTGCCTCAGAGCATCCAGCAGGCCATGCGATACCTCCGGAACCATTGTTTGGATCAGGTGAGAGTGCTGCCTGCGGGTCCGCACACTCAGGGGAGCTCGGATTACGTGCGGCGTCTTCTAGTTGTGTGGTGTGAACACTGCGTCCATGTGAATGTACCCCACACTTAGTGTTGCTCTTCCGACAGGTTGGGCTCTTCAGAAAATCGGGGGTCAAGTCCCGGATTCAGGCTCTGCGCCAGATGAATGAAGGTGCGGTAGACTGTGTCAACTACGAAGGACAGTCTGCTTATGACGTGGCAGACATGCTGAAGCAGTATTTTCGAGATCTTCCTGAGCCGCTAATGACGAACAAACTCTCGGAAACCTTTCTACAGATCTACCAATGTGAGTGTCCTTTGATCTTAAGATTGTTGGTGTCGGGGAAAAATAGGACCCACTGAAGCTTGTAGCTTCCTTGATAGCATTCTTTTTTTTTTTGAGATGGAGTCTCGCTCTGTCACCCAGACTGGAGTGCAGTGGCGTGACCTCGGCTCACTGCAACCTCTGCCTCCCAGGTTCAAGCAATTCTCCCACCTCAGCCTCCCAAGTAGCTGGGACTACAGGAGGGCGCCACCACATCTGGCTAATTTTTGTATTTTTAGTAGAGACGGGGTTTCACCATGTGGGCCAGGAAGGTCTCGAATTCCTGACCTCAAGTGATCCTTCCACCTCGGCCTCCCAAAGTGCTAGGATTACAGGTGTGAGCCACCGTGCCTGGCCTTGATAGCGTTCTTTTGACAAGAGGGTCTGCATGGTGACCTCTTGGAAACCCATGTCATCACTTTCTTCCTTGCCTCCTTGTTTGTGGAACAGGTTTCTCTATAGTTACTGAATGATGCGAAAATAAATTTCCCAGTCTCTAATGACTGATGCAACTGTACGTTTTTACCAGCAGATCCAAGTTAGGCTTTCGTTAGTTTCTAGAACAGTGTTATCTGGGCACTCAGATAAAGATCAGGTACCAAGATCTCTTTCTCTCTCCACCTTGTCTACAGAAATTTCAGTTGCTTCACCTCCCTCTTGCTGGGCTGTTGGATTTAAAATTTCACGGGTCTGTGTGTTTTATCTTGCTGTAAAATGAATACATAATCTTCTTCTGTTATTCATCTCAGTTTCTGCCAGAAATACTTGGGAAAACAATACCCATGCCCTTCTTACTTTTATGTAAAGCTTAAAGCAAACAGTTGTCTAAATTAATGATCAAGTTCAGGATTATGGCTTTTACAGCCTTGTGTTTTTCTTGGCTCAGTGTGGTATTACAGCAATGTAATTTAAAAGCAGCCTCTCTTAGCGCTCGAATTGTCTCTAGGACTGGCACAGTGGACTTCATTTTATGAGAAATGGAGCTGGTCTGGATTATTTCATTAGTTGTTTCATCCTTTCATATTTTATAAAAACACAGGTCACATTTTCCTTGCCAAGGTATTTGTTATGTGTTGTAACCATGGAGCTGTTTAATCAGTTTGTCCTATGGAGCTACATTTGAGTGACTTGATTTTTCCACCACACGCTCTTTTAAAGAGTTGTCTATTCAAGGAGACCTGACGATTGGGATCAGCATTTTCTACATGTAGATTGTTTATGGGTTTATTTGCATTTTTATGTATTTGCATATTCATATGCATTTTTATAACAGCCTCTCAAGCATGCTTTCTAAAAACTTAAGATATTACTAATTCAATGTATTCTATGTATTAATTAAACTGAATATTTTCAGTTCAATTCAGTTCAGAACTGAGTATTTTAGCAGCTTGCTTTTCCCATTTCAAGAATGAACAAATCAGTTAAACTCATGAAAACCTCCAGAGATACTGAACATTTTGTACTCAAGGCTGAGAGATCTCCGTTCTTACGTTCTTGTACATATTTCAGACAAGATTTTTCATCGACACTAAACAAAAGTGTATAGTGTTTTCAGTAATTGAGATTGGTAAATTAGGGATTTTTTTTTCTCATGCGTCGTTAAGAAAAAACTGTTCTGTAAACTAAAAGAACAGGCATCCTCTAGAGCCGAACTCTGAGGTGGATTTAAGAGTGTGTGGGTATCGTGGGTGTTTAAAATTTTTTTCACTCCTTCACGAGGCAGGAAATACTTGAGGGTAGTGACGCCAGTGGCAATTCATAACTTTTACCGTATTCACCTCTAGTACACTTTCTACAAGTGCTTGTTCAGTACTGGGCTGAGGTATTTGATGCCGATACTTGCTTTGGGACATTTCCTTGCAATATCCATGCAAATTCACCAAGCTGATGGGGAAAGTGCTGGTGTCGTGCAGATGTGCCCAAGGACCAGCGCCTGCAGGCCATCAAGGCTGCCATCATGCTGCTGCCTGACGAGAACCGGGAGGTTCTGCAGACCCTGCTTTATTTCTTGAGCGATGTCACAGCGGCCGTAAAAGAAAACCAGATGACCCCAACCAACCTGGCCGTGTGCTTAGCGCCTTCCCTCTTCCATCTCAATACCCTGAAGAGAGAGAATTCCTCTCCCAGGTACGGGCTGCATGGGAGGTGTGTACACAGAGGGGGCAGCCTGCGTTCTTCTAGGACTCTCTGTATTTGTGGTTTTGTGGGAGTCTTTCCCGAAACAAGGAAGAAAGTTAGACCGCTGTATTAGTCCATTCTCACACTGCTAATAAAGACATGCCTGAGACTGGTCTATTGGTGTCCATGAGAAAACAGTCTCACGGGACTTAACCCCCACAGACTAAATCCATCCAACTGATCCTTTTCCTCAGCTCTAAAGGAACTTGAAAAGTATTTCTTAGCTAGAGGCCTGGGGCCTAGTTATGCTAGTGAAGGTTAGGTTGCTTTTGAAAGTCGTACAGTGTTTAAATGTATGCTTAAATAGTTCTTTCTGAGATGGAGTCTCGCTCTGTCGCCCAGGCTGGAGTGCAGTGGTGCAGTCTCAGCTCACTGCCACCTCTGCCTCCCAAGTTCAAGCCATTCTCCTGCCTCAGCCTCCCCAGTAGCCGGCACTACAGGCATGCGCTGCCATGTCTGGCTAATTTTTGTATTTTTAGTAGAGACGGGGTTTCACCATGTCGGCCAGGCTGGTCTTGAGCTCCTGACTTCATGATCCACCTGCCTCAGCCTCCCGAAGTGCTGGGATTACGGCATGAGCCCCTGTGCCTGGCCACATTTAAATAGTTCTTAAAGTTGACTGGGGCAATCCAACTGTAATGGGATACAGAACTAGAGATGAGTACAGGAGAGAGATCAAATAAGATGAAGACAAAAGCTCAAGGAAACAATGGACTTAGCCCTCACCCTGTGGGAGGGGGCCTGTGTATTCAGGCAGGTAAAGACGGTGACACCGTTTACTCCAACTCCCAGGGACTCCTTTCCCACATTTCTCAGAAGCTGCTCCCCTACCACGCAAACACTGCCCCTCCAAGCTGCCCTGTTCCCAATAGGAACCTATTTAATAAAATGGTTTTAATCACCTTGATTTCATCAAAAGCATATCTCTTTAATGTTTTTTGTGTGTTGTTGACAAAACTCTGAGATACTCTGGTGAGCAAAGTAAAAACACTCTTAATGAATTGAACAATAAACAGGTTCCAGTGAAAAAAAATTTTTCTCTTTTCTTTGGGTTTCCTGGAATAATACCTGGATGAAAAATATATAAATATTTGAACTGTTCCCCTCCTGTATTTCTTCTATCTAGGGTAATGCAAAGAAAACAAAGTTTGGGCAAACCAGATCAGAAAGATTTGAATGAAAACCTAGCTGCCACTCAAGGGCTGGCCCATATGATCGCCGAGTGCAAGAAGCTTTTCCAGGTAAGGAAGTGAGAAGCTTGGCTCCTTTATTAAGGATAATGTGAATAGGTACAAAGTCTTAGGCTTGATACTTGTTCATGTCTTACCTGAAGACCTTTTCCACAGCTGGAGATGGTATAAATAGCCGAGAATGTCTTATTTACATATATTATAATGTATCAGCTAGAGTTAATTATGCTTAATGAAATTGTCCCTTTAGTTAGAAAGGAAAAGCAGCCAGGCGTTGTGGCTCACGCCTGTAATTCTAACACTTTGGGAGACTGAGGCTGGTGGATCACATGAGCTCGGTAGTTCAAGACCAACCTAGGCAACATGATGAGACCTCATCTCTACAAAAAAAAATTTTTTAAATGAGCCGGGCATGGTGGTGTGCACCTGTAGTCTCAGCTACTTGGGAGGCTGAGATGGGAGGATCACGGGAGCCCAGGGAGATGGAGGTTGCAATGAGCCAAGATTCTGCCATTGCACTCCAGGCTGGGTAACAGAATGCGACTCTGCCTCAAAAAAAAAAAAAGAAAGAAAGAAAAAGGAAAAGAAAAAAAGGCAACAAATTATCTGGAATTAAACTTCTGTATCCACTTCTGTATCTGAGAAACCTGCTTTGATCAATGTAATTCACTCCCCCTACTCTTAACTTTCCAAAGAAGACCTTACATGGGAATAAGATTTCAGATACCTTTATGGAGGTGATCTATTCATATCCTCATGGTACCACGTGAGGTCAGCATGATAGCCCACCTCTGGCGGAAAGATGCCTGTGCTGCTTTAAGGACCAGGCCACTGTTCCTGCCTAGCCTTTTCCACTGATGGGCGTTGAGATTGAGTACAGGCGGACCCACCTCCTTTCTGTCTGTCACGTTCCGCACAGGTTCCCGAGGAAATGAGCCGATGTCGTAATTCCTATACTGAACAAGAGCTGAAGCCCCTCACGCTGGAGGCACTCGGGCACCTGGGAAATGATGAGTCAGCTGACTACCAACACTTCCTCCAGGACTGTGTGGATGGCCTGTTTAAAGAAGTCAAAGAGAAGTTTAAAGGCTGGGTCAGCTACTCCACTTCGGAGCAGGCTGAGCTGTCCTATAAGAAGGTAAGGCTTCACCCTGTTGTCGGCTAGTTCAGTCCAGGCGTCGAGGCTTGGGTCCATCAGAGATAACATGCTTTTGCCAACTAATCTCTCTGGGGATCTGTAGCCCACACCCTGCCTTGTAGAGCTGGGCACCCGGGTGAGTCAGATCCCCCTGGTAAGAGTGGAAACCGGGCAAAGGAAGAGTAATTTTCATCCCGTGTAACACTTGGGAGAGGATTTCAACTATTTCTAATGAAGTCCTTTGGCTCTGCAGAATCACACTAGACTTCCCTGGAATGTTTTGCTAATGGCATTGAGCTGTGGAACATCCTATGACACGCTTCGATTTTTCCATAATTTGGTCAGAAACCCTTTGCACTCTTCTCTGTTCTTACTGTTCTCTTGGCCCTTTAATGAGCAGGGATCCTTAGGGGGAAATTAATTCCAGTTAGGACTAGTAAACATCTTGAGGGCAGAGGTATCTCGTAAGGCTCAGCAGGATAGGTCCATCGGAGGTGTATGTTGATGCTGCCTCTACCATCTTGAAAATACATGAACAATGGGAGTAGGCTGGGTGGCCTTGCAGGCTTTGGAAATGAGTGTAAATGATTGATTTTTTATTTTTTATTTTTTATTCGTTATTTTTTTTGAGATGGAGTCTTGCTCTGTCGCCCAAGCTGGAGTGCAGTGGCGCCATACCGGCTCACTGCAACCTCTGCCTCCCGGGTTCAAGCAATTCTCCTGCCTCAGCCTCCCAAGTAGCTGGGACTGCAGGCACCCGCCCCCGCCACCATGCCTGGCTAATTTTTGTATTTTTAGTAGAAAAGATGGGGTTTCACCATATTGTCCAGGCTGCTCTCGAACTCCTGACCTTGTGATCTGCCTATTTTCGCCTCCCAAAGTGCTGGGATTATAGGCGTGAACCACCACGCCCGGCCAGTGACTGATATTTCTTTATTGCATACACCCTGATACAGGTCCCAGAAAAACAAAACAAATGTCATAATTTGTTTTGTTTTGTTTTGAGATGGAGTTTCATTCTTATCACCCAGGATGGAGTGCAGTGGTGTGATCTCGGCTCACTGCAAAATCCGCCTCCTAGTTTCAAGTGATTCTCCTTCCTCAGCCTCCCGAGTACTTGTGCTTACAGGTGTCTGCCACCATGCCTGGCTAATTTTCGTATTTATAGTAGAGACAGGGTTACACCATGTTGGCCAGGCTGTTCTTGAACTCCTGACCTCAGATGATCTACCCACCTCAGCCTCCCAAAGTGCCGGGATTATAGAAATAAGCCACAGCACCCAGCCCAAATGTCATAATTTTGACCAGAGTTGACAACAGCTTTTGTTCACTTTCTGGCTTGCTCTTAAGGCCTAGGGATAGCAGCCTATTTAAGTCATAGATTTATTAGCCCTCCAATATTTATATATTGATTATATTGTTTATATGATTTATATAATCAATTAACATTGATTATATGTGACTAAAATTGTTAGTCTAACTAACAATTTGACTTCAAAAACTAGGTGTGTACGGATTGCCTTGGCACTGAGAAATATATCCTCTTTCCAGGTGAGTGAAGGACCCCCTCTGAGGCTTTGGAGGTCAACCATTGAAGTCCCTGCTGTGCCAGAGGAAATCTTAAAGCGCCTACTTAAAGAACAGCACCTCTGGGATGTAGACCTGTTGGATTCAAAAGTGATTGAAATTCTGGACAGCCAAACTGAAATTTACCAGTATGTCCAAAACAGTATGGCACCTCATCCTGCTCGAGACTACGTTGTTTTAAGGTGAGCACTTCCAAATTGTTTTTTTGTGACAAAGATGACTCCATATATGAACCAAGCCTATATGTCACTGATCTTACAAGATGGTATAATTATTTAAAGTAGAGGCCAGGCATATGATGGCTCACACCTGTAATCCCAGCACTTTGGGAGGCCAAGACAGTAGGATCACTTGAGGCCAGGAGTTCAAGACCAGCCCGGGCAATATAGCAAGACCCTATCTCCGCAAAAAATTTTTAAAAATTAGCTAGATGTTGTGGTGCATGCCTGTAGTCTTAGCTACTCGGGAGGCTGAGGCAGGAGGATCTCTTGAGCCAGGAATTTTTTTTTGTTTTTTTTTTTTGTTTTTTTTTGAGACGGAGTCTCGCTCTGTCGCCCAGGCTGGAGTGCAGTGGCGCGATCTCGGCTCACTGCAAGCTCCGCCTCCTGGGTTTACGCCATTCTCCTGCCTCAGCCTCCTGAGTAGCTGGGACTACAGGCGCCCACCACCGCGCCCGGCTAATTTTTTGTATTTTTAGTAGAGACGGGGTTTCACCGTGGTCTCGATCTCCTGACCTTGTGATCCACCCGCCTCGGCCTCCCAAAGTGCTGGGATTACAGGCATGAGCCACCGCGCCCGGCCGAGCCAGGAATTTGAGGCTGCAGTGAGCTGTGAGTATGCCACTGTACTGCAGCCTGGGCAACAGAGCAAGACTTTGTTTCTTTTTTTTTTTTTTTTTTTTGAGACGGAGTCTCGCTCTGTCGCCCAGACTGGAGTGCAGTGGCCGGATCTCAGCTCACTGCAAGCTCCACCTCCCGGGTTTATGCTATTCTCCTGCCTCAGCCTCCCGAGTAGCTGGGACTACAGGCACCAGCCACCTCGCCCGGCTAGTTTTTTGTATTTTTTAGTAGAGACGGGGTTTCACCGTGTTAGCCAGGATGGTCTCGATCTCCTGACCTCGTGATCCGCCCGTCTCGGCCTCCCAAAGTGCTGGGATTACAGGCTTGAGCCACCGCGCCCGGCTAAGACTTTGTTTCTAAATAAACAGAACAAAACATATGCCTCCAGAAAAGTAGTGAACACCTTCACATGTGGAAAACAGATCTACATTTATTCTAGCAACGTGTTCCTCACTGAGAATGGCTTGAACTCCTTGGTAACTGAGCTCGGAAAGAGAGGCGCCTTCCAATGAATATGCTCATTGGTAGCAGATTTTTGCCCCTTTTAGGATAGATTTTCTTGTCAGAAACAGCTAGTGAATGAATAAGCCAGGAAATAACATTTGAGTCCCAAGGGAGATGTGGTTAAGGCTGATTTATGTGTAATTCATAAATTCTCTTGAGATATTACTGAAAGAAGAATTCCAAAAATCTTTGAGGAAATGTCATGTTGGAAGTCCAGACCTTTTCAAACAGCCAGTGCTCCTTTAGGTGTCTGTGTTCCAAGACATTTGTGAAATAGAAAAAATGGTTTTAAGCTACACTTCAAATTGGCTCTTTTTTCAAAGAGGAGGCTGTCTGAGCATATAAACCCTCTGTAACAGCGACTCTGTACAGAGTTCCTCATTCGGGAGTCCTTGTATAGTGTCTTCGTGCATATAATACTAATACTGCTCTAACAGAATGTCACAGACCGGGCAATTTATAATGAACAGATATTTATTTGGCTCTTGGTTCTAAAGGCTGGGAAGTCCAAGATCAAGGATTTGCATCCGGTTGTTTGTTTGTTTGTTTGTTTGTTTGATTTGGGGACATGGTTTCATTCTGTCACCCATGCCAGGGTACAGTGGCAAGCTCATGGCTCACTGAAGCCTTCACCTCCCAGGCTCAAGCAATCCTCCCCCCTCAGCCTCCCCAGTAGTTGGTACTACAGGCATGTGCCACCATGCCTGGCTAACTTGTTGATTGTTTCTGGTGGTAACATGGTTTCACCATATTGTCCAGGCTGGTCTCAAACTCCTGGGCTCAAGCGATCCTCCTACCTCAACCTCCCAAAGTGCCAGGATTTCAGGCATGAACCACCATGCCCAGCCTAGTGAGGGTCTTCTTACTGTGTCCTCCCATAGTGGAAGGGCAAAGAGAGGGCAAGGGAGAGCAAAAGAGAAAATGTGCAGCTTTAAGCCATTTTTATTTATATATTTATTTATTTTGAGATAGAGGGTCTCACTTTGTTGCCCAAGTTTGAGTGCAGTGGCATGATTACAGCTTAAGCAATCCTACCATCTCAGACCCCCAAGTAGCTGGGATTACAGGGGCACACCACCATGCCTGGCTAATATTTTTTATTTTTAGTAGAGATGAGGTCTCACTATGTTGCCCAGGCTGGTCTTGAACTCCTGATCTCAAGCAATCCTCCCTCCCCAGCTTCCCAAAGTGCTGGGATTAAAGGCGTGAGCCACGGAACCCAGCCTCAAGCTCTTATAATTGCCATTAATCCAGCTCCCATTAGGCCCCACCTCCCAACACTGTTGTATTGGGGATTCAGTTTCTAGCACATGCTTTTTGGGGAACACATGTACACCATAGCAAGTAGCTTAGAGGATGCCATTTATCTAGGCCTGGGCCACACAGCACAGCCACTGAGCCTGACCCATCACCCCACTGCAAATAGGGAAGAGTGAAGCATGATTTTAAACTTGGCTTCTATGAAATTGCATCATTTCCGCCTCTGGTTTTGTCTCTACAGAACCTGGAGGACTAATTTACCCAAAGGAGCCTGTGCCCTTTTACTGACCTCCGTGGATCACGATCGGGCTCCTGTGGTGGGTGTGAGGGTTAATGTACTCTTGTCCAGGTATTTGATTGAACCCTGTGGGCCAGGAAAATCCAAACTCACCTACATGTGCAGAGCTGACTTAAGGTATGTTCTGATTCTGATTTTTTTAATACGGTGAGGGTCATGAAGGAAATTCAGACTTTTTGTTTAATGCAAAGAATGCCCTAAATGAACACATCATTGTTTCCTGGTGACTTCATGAAGAGTGGTGTTTATACAGTAGCATTTCATGTTTGTTGGTCTTCCAGCGACCGCTTCCTAATTTGGATCCCTTAGAAAATGTAGTTCTAAAGCAAAGCAAATACGGTAGCTTGGCCATGAATTCAAAGCCACAGGAAGTGATAGATTTTATGCATTTGAACTAGCAAACAGACGTTTCTCATTTTATTTCCATGCTTTCTAACTTAAATGATTCATCTGCTTTTCTTTCTTTTCTCTGATAGGGGCCACATGCCAGAGTGGTACACAAAATCTTTTGGACATTTGTGTGCAGCTGAAGTTGTAAAGATCCGGGATTCCTTCAGTAACCAGAACACTGAAACCAAAGACACCAAATCTAGGTGATCACTGAAGCAAAGCAACCGCTTCCACCACCAGGGTGTTTGTTTCTAGAACCTTTGCCAGTCCTTGAAGAATGGGTTCTGTGTCTAACCCTGAAACAAAGAAAACTACGTGCTGGAGTGTAGGAATTGACTATAGCAATTTGATACATTTTTAAAGCTGCTTCCTGTTTGTTGAGGGTCTGTATTCATAGACCTTGACTGGAATATGTAAGACTGTGCAAAAAAAATGTATTTGTATTCTTATTCAAATTGCTTCTGAGAAGCAAAACTCTTTAGATACATTATGGAAGATAATGAAGATACTTCATTCTCTCGTGATATCGGTGTATGCGTACCTGTGTCGCTTTATTTGCAGTGTGCTGAGGGACTGGTGTATCCACTGGAATAGCTGGTACTCTTTGACGTGTTTTCTCACCAAGATGAGCAAAGAAAGGTTTGCACAGAGGAGTGTGAATGTGTGTTTGTTGCTGGCTGAATGGCAATAGATGTCTAAGATGGATTCAGTGTCTGGCACACTGAGACACCTCCAAGAAGGAGATTGATGCGTCAGGTTCAGTTTAACCTGGAATATCTGACTACCCGTGAATCCACCCAGAAAGGGGGCCCGACACCCTTGTCCGTTTATGCTTTGTTGTTTTTTTTTTCCAAGTTACTAAGCGTATTCCTTCTCCACCAACCTCTTTTGTACTTTGATTGAATATAGATTGGCTCTGACACCCATTTCAAATGCAGTTTCTTTGTAGACCTGATTGCAAATAGTGATGTAGTTTTAACCAGTATGGATTAGTTCAGGGATGAACTGCTCCCTCCGGCCTTACTGGCTGTGATCCACAGGGTTTTGTTTTGTTTAAGTTGAGATGTAAAAACTGAATGTGATAACACTTACTCTTAAATCAAGCATCAAAACGTTTTCCCTGTTAGAATTCTTTGCATTTTTGTGTTTGTAACAGAAACGCTTTAGGACACTATGTTTGGGAATATAGGAAACTGTGTGGCCCAAGGAAATCCCTGTAAATTTAACCCGCCTAGGAAAGGCTTTTTCCCCCGCCTTTGGTTGTTAACGGCATTCCCGAAAGCCACATGTGTTTATTAATTGGGTTTGTTCTTATCAATAGGTTTTCTGGTTTTATGACCTTTTGTCTTATTTTATTTTTCCTACATTTCTTTCTTTTTTTTCCTTTAGAATGCCCTTGAAATATATTTAAGTGGTAATGAAAAATAGGAATCATAGTAAAAAACAACAAGAAAACCAACTCAAACCAGTGAAGTTTTTTAGAAGGGTGGTCTTTATTCAGGTTTTACTGGAATGGTAAGGATTGACTCAAGAGACAGTATTAGTAAATTTATTTTGTATGGATCAAAAGTGAATAATGTATGAATGAGAGTTGTAAGAAGGATTTTTATTTTGTTATAATGTAGTTACCATTTTCAGTGTTATTTCAAAGGTTCTTTGAAGAATTTCGGGGCAGGGGGTCAGATTAGAGTTTTAAAATTTGAGTATTTTGGATATCAGTGTTCCTCATGAAGATATACTTGGATATTCAATTTTGATGGCTTCCAGATTTGTAAGATTGTATGTTGTATATACCATTCTATTAAGAAACATGTCCACTGTGCTTTCAAACATAGATAAAGCATGATAAAGATTATTATTTAAGATATACTTGTATTTATACCTCAGATATTCTTTTGGGTTTTGTACCTCAAGGCTTTTTTCTCCTTATTGTAAATACACTTTACGTGAATACAGTCTAAGTGAAGAAAATAAATAAAAGGAAGAGGTTTATAACTTGCTCTATATCTGTACAGAATATAATCAATAAGTGCACTATTAAATGTTTAAAGTAAGGGAAACGTCTGGGCTGCCTTCCTTAATATTGCATCTCACTCCCACCCTTAAAACCACACATTGCAAAGCATAGCATTTTAGCATCAGCTACAATCAAAAGAGCGATTTGCTGAAGGAAAAATCGGACTGCAAATCATTCCAAGGCCAAACTGCAACTGAGCCACCCACTCCCAACAGGAAACCCTGGTGAAGGTTCAGGAAGCACGGAGATTCTGTCCAAACAAAGGTCCAGTTAGGAAACGACGCTGAGAGGATGACAAGAACGTGCAACAGCAGAAAGATGCTCGCAAGCAGAGTCAGGCTCGCCGACGAATGCCACAAAAGGTCTCTTTCCCACTATTTAATTTGAAAAATTTGAAGGATATGAACATTTTCAAGAACTCTGCTGAGATCAATTAGAGCGCCATCACAACTTATTTGTGTGACTAATTGTCTAGATTGTAAGCTCTTTGAGGGCAGGGCTCGTCTCCTACACATCTTTATAATCCCCTGCAGCAGCTTTCAGTATTTTGTACTTGTAGGCACCTAATAAATTTATTATTTGCTAAACTGAACTGATTGGATTAGCTTGTTATTGCAAAGGGAAGAGCATCTAGGATCCCGATCATCTTAAAGCCTCCCTTTCATTCATTGCTGATTTTCAGATGACAGAGACTGGAAATTGTCCAACTTCATGGGATCTTAAGTTTTAAACTGAAAAACACAAATTATTTAACCTGATGGAGTCTTAAATTTAAACTGATGAAGGTGACATAGATCATATAGATACTATGGCTACTGATTTTAAACAGGTTGTGATGGCATTTTAACAAATCACATGTCTCACAATGTGATGTCTATCTTAGAAGAGGTTGTATTTCAACAAATATTTACTTTGGGCATAGGAAAAGGTCGGGGGTGGGGGGACCCTAACCTTATCATAATTTGTTTTGTTTTTTGTTTTGTGGTTTGTTTGTTTTTGAGACAGCGTCTCACTCTGTTGCCCAGGCTGGAGTGCAGTGGTGTGATCAAGGCTCACTGCAGCCTTGACCTCTTCGGCTCAAGCAATCCTCCCAACTCAGCTTCTCAAATAGCTGGGACTGCAGGCGCATACCACCACACCTAGCTAATTATTGTATTTTTTGTAGCAACGGGGTTTCACCATGTTGCCCAAGCTGGTCTCAAACTCCTGGACTCAAGCAATCCCCCATCTCGGCCTCCCAAAGTCCTGGGATTACAGACATTAGCCACCATGTCCAGCCTTCCCCTTATCATTTTTTAAAGGACACACACACACATCAGGGAGGTTTTTTTTACTTGGCTCTTCAGACCTGGTTTGTTCAGAGCTGTATAAAATAAAGATCAAAATGTCTTAGGCCTGAATACCTAATACTTTAGTTATTTGGAGAGATCGGGAATCATTGGTTCCCAATAGTTTACAAGGTTACCAAGGTGGGAGTAGCCACCCTCACAAGCCCCCACTGTGGGTTTAGATTGCTCTTGCCACACCACCTACTATGTGCTTAATGCATTTTGTCAGTTTTTCACTAGCTATGTACCCCGCACTGGAGATCAAGCTGTGAGCAAGGTCGGCATCACCCTGCCCTTGCAGAATTAAAATCTGCAGAATTAAAATCTTTAAAATCTACAGATTTTAAAATAGAAATGTCAGTGCCACGTGGTGAGCACTAGAACGGGTTCCTACGCACTCAGGAGGAGAAGCGAAGGACTTAACAAAGCTCAAGGTAATTGTTTTACATACTCCAAGCATCCTATCTACCAATTGAATGGAAGAAGTTGGGCAAATCTAACCACATTACATGATTCTTTAAGAAGTTTGTTTTTCAGGGCTGTGGAGACAACTGAAATTTTTGAAAAGTAAGATCTAAAGAAAAATGAAGGAAGACAATCCGATATAGGTACTTTCCAACACCACTAGACGGGAGTGCAGAAAGAGGGGGGTGATAGGGATGTGGGGGATTTTACAGCTGCATTCATGTGTCTTTACAGCACTTTATCCTCTTTTCATATGCTTACTTAAGCCTCACATGCACCCCGTGAAGCCTATGTGTCCTTACCATTCTATGGTCAGGATATGACTTAGAGCAGGTGTCCCCAACCCCCAGACTACAGACAGGTACCTGTCCCTGGCCTGTTAGGCCACACAGCAGGAGGCGAGCAACAGGCCAGTTAGCGTTACTTCCTGCCTGAGCTCCACCTCCTGTGGGATGGGCAGCATTAGAATCTCATAGGAGCATGAACCCCATTGTGAACTGCACATGCAAGGGATCCAGGCTCCACACTCCCTGGGATCTGATGATCTGAGGTGGAACAGTTTCATCCCAAAATCATTCCCCAACCTCCTCCGCGGAAAAATGGTCTTCCACGAAACCGGCGCCTGGTGCCAAAAAGTTTGGCGAGCACTGGCTTCAAGAGTTAGTGACTCATTAAAGCCCCCAGACCCAGAAGAACGAGAACTGTGATTCGAGCTCACATCCACGTTCCTCACACCATCTGCCCTTTGCTGATCGCTCCCTAATCTAGAGGCAATTTTCTCAGCATACCAATCCACCATGGCTGCAGGATTAGAATCAGGAAGAACTAGGAACATGAAAGTCCACAACAAAATAGCTTCTGTGAATGGAAAATAGAAACTTGGGACACCAATTCACTCTGCCAAAAGAAAACAATTAAGCTGGGAGCTGATCATGCAAGAAACTGCCTTTTTTTTGTTGTTCCTAAGCAGATACCTACAGATAAAAGGTTAAATATCTGTGGAGATAACTACTCTATAATCACATTACCTTATGTAAAGTGCCCATTTACTGAGCACCAGACAAAGGTATAATTGACTATTCCCCTACCTGCTATTTAAAAAAAAAAAAAAAAAGACAAAGTCCCACTTTGTCACCCAGGATGGAGTGCAATGGCACGATCTTGGCTCACTGCAACCTCCACCTTCCGGGTTCCAGAGATTCTCCTGCCTCAGCCTCCTGAGTAGCTGGGACTACAGGCACACGCCACCATGCCCGGCTAATTTTTGTATTTTTACTAGAGACGGGATTCCACCATGTTGGCCAGGCTGATCTCGAACTCCTGACTTCAAGTGATCCACCCGCCTCGACCTCCCAACTGCTGAGATTACAGGCATGAGCCACGATGCCCAGCCCCCTACCTGCTCCTTTTCTCTTGCAGCTGGTGGATTTAGTAATACCCTCCCTCTTTCCCCCTCCAACCAGCTTTTCCCCTTTAAATACTGAAGCCTCAAAATCATCTTTGTAGAAATTCACAGACCCATCTTCCAGGCATTGTCCTTAACCTTGGCAAAATAAACATCTACATTGATTGAGACCCGTCTCAGATACTTATTGGTTTATGCCACGTTAGTCAGAGTCCCAAGGAAATTCTGTCACCCTATTACTGAGATGACAGGAGAATTTAAATCGGTGAAGATAAGTAGGAGGAGAAAGTTTCATTTCAGGTTGATGGTTGAAAGAATTTGTAGTTCTGTCTAGCAAATCAAATGTATGATTTGAAATGTACAGACTCCGCTTTTCCTCCTTGTGACACATAGGACCTGATTCTCCCCTTGCGCAAGAACAGAACAGTTAATGACAAATGTGGTCTGATCACAGCCCACCCATTCCCTCTTATCATGCATTTCTTAGTGGGCACACAAGAACATCACTGACAGGCTTCTTAACTTGCAACCCGGGACCAGAATACCAGTCTTGTGACTCTTTTCTGCAACACTCCATAACGCGCTCCCCACCACACAAGAATATCAGGAAGTGCTACGGGGATATTTGTGAAGGTGCTTTGAAAAGCAAGGGTTATTCAGCTGTGAGGGAGCACTCAGGAAAGCCAAGTGGAACCCAGCCCAGCTGCTTTCCCTCCCCTGCCCGTTGAGGCATACATTAATGACTCTAAAGCAGAAATCCCAAACAATGAGATCATGGCATGCATGTCATCTTGGTGTTCCATCAGGATGCAATTTGCCTAAGGAATTTAAATCCCATTTGCCTAAGGAATGCAAATTATAACAAATCTTAAAAAGCCTGTGGCAGGAAAAGCTCAGGTAGGTCTGCACAGTTGCAATGAGTTTGGGCCCATTCTCTAGGGGATGGTGAGACTTTTGCAGGCAGGGAGTTTGCTAAATCATGTTGGTAGCTGTAGCCCAAAGTAATTATCTTGGCTGTATATACACAGCTCCCATGAGAACAGCTGGCTTGTCTGTGCGGACTCAAGGCTGTGTTGACACCTATAGTAATAAACACGTTTCTGTACAAAATTTTCAACCATTGAATTTTTTTTTAAAGGGGAGGGGAGTTCAAGGCTAAAAGTGTTACAACTCATAAGGGCTTCTCATTTCCTTTTCTCTTTCTCCTTTTTTTTTTTTTTTTTTTTTTTTTGAGATGGAGTCTCACTCACTCTGTCACCTAGGCTGTATTGCGGGGCGTGAACTCAGCTCACTGTAACCTCCTTCTGGGTTCAAGAGATTCTCCTGCCTCAACCTCCCAAGTAGCTGGGATTACAGGTGTGCACCACCATACCCGGCTAATTTTTGCATTTTCAGTAGAGATGAAGTTTCACCGTGTTGGTCAGGCTGGTCTCAAAGTCTTGACCTCATGTGATCCGCCCACCTTAGCCTCCCAAAGTGCTGGGATTACAGGCGTGAGCCACCGTGCCCAGCCTTTTTCCCATTAAGATACAACACGGTGGCCGGGAGCAGTGGGTCACGCCTATAATCCCAGCTCTCTAGGAGGCCGAGGCAGACAGATCACAAGGTCAAAAGACCGAGACCATCCTGGCCAACATGGTGAAACCCCCGTCTCTACTAAAAACACAAAAATTAGCTGGGCGTGGTGGTGGGCTTCTGTAGTCCCAGCTGCTCGGCAGGCTGAAGCAGGAGAATCACTTGGACCTGGGAAGGTGGAGGTTGCAGTGAGCCAAGATCATGCCACTGCACTCCAGCTAATGGTGACAGAGTGAGATTCTGTCTCAAAATAAATAAATACATACATACATACATACATACATACATACATACAAAACACTGCAGAAAGGAAAAACCTTACTCTTCTTATGACTCTGAGAATGGCACTCACCAACCATGCTAAGTGATGTGTTTCTGCAAAAACAGTCTGATTTACAAGGAGGTCATTTCAAAAGCTTTTGGGATTACAGGCACTTTTAAAACACAAATGTGTTAGGCCCAAGTCTGAATGGACATGCCGTGAGCTACCATTTATTATAATATTATAATGCACCGGGTAAGAGAATATGTGCTTTATATACAGTTAATACCTCATTTCAATTTCATAGTACCAGGTATGGTGGCTCACACCTTGTAATCCCAGCACTCTGGGAGGCTGAGGCAGGTGGATGGTTCTAGAGCAGGAGTTTGAGACCAGCCTGGGCAACATGGCAAAACCCCATCTCTACAAAAAGTACAAAAAATTAGCTGGGCATGGTGGCCCGCCTGTAGTCCCAGCTACTCTGGAGGCCGAAGTTGGAGGATTGCTGGAGCCCAAAAAGTGGAGGCTGCAGTGATCATGCCACTGCATTCCAGCCTGGGTGACAAAGTGAGACCCTGTCTCAAAAAAATAATAAATAAGTAAATTTCATAGCAGCCTTTTGAGGGAGAGAACTTATTAGCCTCATTTTACAGATGGAAAAGTTTAAAGAGATAGGAAAGCTTAAAGAAATATAGTAGCACATAATATTTACAAATGGACTCAATAAATTTTAGGGCAGTACTTAGAACATTCTGCCATGCTGGAGATATTCCTTATCTGCCCTGTCTAATATGGTGGTCGCTAGCACATGTGGCTGCAGCTAGTGTAACTGAGGAGTTGAATGCTTAATTTTATTTAATCTTTTATTAATTTAAACTTAAATAGCTTCATGTGGCTAATGGCTACTGTATTTGTATAATGCAGATGCTATTTCAAAGATCTAAGAATATTTCCAAGCAATCTAAACCCTATCGCTCTCTTGGCCTATATAATAAAGCTCTTAAGAAATAGGATGGGTGTGGTAGCTCACGCCTGTATCCCAACACATTGGGAGATGGAGGAAGGAGGATCACTTAAGCCTAAGAGATCGAGACCAGCCTGGGCAACATAGGGAGATCCCATCTCTACGGCAAAAAAAATAAAAATTAGCTGGGCATGGTGGTTCACATCTGTAGTCCCATCTACTTGGGAGGCTGAGGAGGATCGCTTGAGCCCAGGAGTTTGAGGCTGCAATGAGCTAGGATCCCACCATTGCACTTTGGCCTGGGCAACAAGTAAGACTCCTTCTCAAAAAAAAGAAAAGAAAAAGAAGAAAGAAAGAGAGCGGAGATGAGGAAAGAAGGAAGGAAGGAAGGCGGGCGGGAGGGAAGGAAGGAAGGAAGGAAGGAAGGAAGGAAGGAAGGAAGGAAGGAAGGAAATGAAGACAGACGAAAGACAGAAGAAAGAAAGAATGAGAGAGAGAGAGAAAGAAAGAAAGAAAAAGAAAGAAAGAAAGAAAGAAAGAAAGAAAGAAAGAAAGAGAAAGAGAAAGAAAGAAAGAGAGAGAAAGAAAGAAAAAAGAGAAAGAGAAAGAAAATAAAAGGAATGAACGGAAATACAGTAATATTTGTAAAAACCTAACTGACCATATTTCAGGTCAGATAACATCAACTCACCATTCTGCCTGCCACAAGACTAAAACGGCATCTCTACCACCTATGGCCAGCCTCCACATTTCTCAAGCCAGAGTTGGATAACCTCTTTTGTTTGCTGCTAGGGAATCTACACATCTCCAGACTAGAGATAAAGATGCAGCTGATCTGAAAAGAATGCCTAATAATTCAGACTATTCTTGGCTCGCTGCAACTCTCACAGACATTGCTGTTCCAGCAACCACAGCTGTCATTTTGTGGTCTGTTCCTGTCTGTTCCTGTTATTTTGTGTGTCTGTTCCCTTGTCTCTGGTATCGTGGCTTCTTTTCATATTGGTAAGACTGGCCATCCAACAGCAGCATTCAGAGCCCAGAGTCAGCTTTGATGGAAGGAGTCCCTGATCCAGGTTTGATAAGAGAGGTCTGCACCCAAAAGTCAGCAGTAACAATTCTGAGACAAAGACGCATCTTCCTTAGTGGTTTCTAGACTTTCGCCTCCAAAGGATCTTTGTTATATTCCTTAACCTGCTCCACCTTTTCCACAGTTTTCAAATATTTCTCATATTACACAGTATAATTGTTCGAGGAAGTAATGTATTCATTTTCTTATTTTCAGTATATACATGTATTATTTATAACTGTTAATCAAGGCTAGAAGCCTCTCAGAAAGAAATGTGAAATAACTATTATTGGCACACAATTTGAGTGTTCTCCGTGAAAAGCAGTTTTCTAAGGTTTTTAAAACTGAAGGCTGTGGGATCTTAAAATCAAAACAATTGAATTAATGGATGTAGTAGGATTGTTATCAAAAGCTGGAAAGGGTAGTGGGGAAAAGTGTATATGGTTAACGGGTACAAAACAAAATAGTTAGAAGGAATGAATAAGACCTACTATTTGATAGTACAACCGGGTGACTATAATCAATAATAACATAACTGTGCATTTTAAAATAACCTAAAGAGTGTAAATAGCTTCTCTGTAACACAAAGGATAAATGCTTGAGGGGACGGACACCACATTTGCTACGATGTGATTATTTTACATTGCATGTCTGCCTCAAAGCATCTCCTGTTCCGTAACTATATACACCTACTATGTACTCACAAAAATTAAACATTAAAAACTTTTTTTTTTTTTAAATCTCAAGACTGTCCAAGGCCATTCACTTCAACAATCCCAAGTCTGCAGCACAGTGACAGTTCCTGGCTCTCTCCAGCACTCAGCACAGGAGGTGATTAATCAAGGAAATGGGGGATTTGACATCCGTCCCAGAGAAAACAGTTTTCCTTACTTCCGGGGCCAGCAGATAGGATGTATTTTTTTCAATAACAAAGATAAGCAGAGCTCTATTTTGTTGCAGTGTTTCAAAACGTAAACATATAAATAGATCATTAATATCATTCCAAGAAAGCAGGAAATTCGAAGTCACACAGTCTGTAATGATTATTAAAGCAAGAAGAAAATGCTGAAATATCTCAAAGAGCCAGAGACTATTTCACCCCAGGATGCAGAATACTGAAAATAGAATATGTTTCTGAACAACCTGTTGGAAAGGAAAGAAGATACTAAAATTCTGGAAGAAAGCAGATCTGGCCGGTAAGACAGGATGAGGGTAAAGCTCTTGGTTTGGTGGGGGTTTTGGGTTGCTTTTGGTTTTGTTTTAGCTAACCTAATCCCACAAACATTCTTGGATCAGATTAATATTTGCCACCACGGGCATATCCCATAACCCAGTGGCCTTCTACTCTGAGAGACCCAAGAGTTCCATCCCTTTTGCATGAATGACTTCAGTGGCTCATTCAGTCTAAGGTCAAGCTGCCTTTCAGAGGACCGGTGGGCATTTAAATTTCAGAACTGCAGTTTTTGGTGATTTTTGAACAGAGCCATTTCATGACATAGGAGACCTAACAGAATAAGAAAACCATTTCAAAGGCTAACTCCTTTTGTTTGCTTTCATTCACTTCCTAGTTTCCTCTGATTCTAAACCTGTTTAATCCCAAGAAAAGAACAAATAGAGATAAAATCAGGAAATATAAAAAACAGCATCCTCCAAATAAAACAAAACTCTCATTTAAGCAACAACAAAAAAAGGAAGAACCAGTGCAGTCCTGGAAGGAAGCAAACAAAAGAAGGACCAGGATAAGGTTTCTTTTTCTTTTTCTTTTTTTTTTTTTTTTTTTTTGACAGGTTTTGCCATGTTGGCCAGGCTGATCTTGAACTCTTGAGCTCAAAGAGATCCACCCACCTCAGCCTCTCAAAGTGTTGGGATTACAGGCGTGAGCCACAGTGCATGGCCCAGGGCAAGGTTTCTCATGATCAAAATAGACGCGCAAAAATTCCTAAGTCTACATCACACCTCTGTGCTTGAAGATACCAAAAGAGCCAGCCGGACTCCCTTTCTTAGGCTGCCTGAGAGAATACGATTTATTTCAATTTTCACACGGACTCTAGGCCTTCTTTTCTCATCTTCCTAGTATTCAGGCTCTCATTACCTGGCCAATGTTCCTTCACACAAATGCCTTCTTTCTCTCCATGACTTTTTCTCTCTTGCTTCCTTCAAGCCAACTTTAGGACTCCAGGGCCCTCCTGGGGCCTCAAATCGTCCCTGCTCCCTGTCCCTTCCTTGTTTTTCCTCTCTCTTCATCTTTCACACCTCCATATACCTTCCCTTCCTATCCCTGGATCCCTCAAGAAAAAAAAAAAAAGATTTTTCGTTTCAGCGGAACACAGTGGCTCACGCTTGTAATCCCATCACTCTGGGAGGCTGAGGCCAAGGCTGGCAAATCACCTGAGGGCAGGAGCTCGAGACCAGCCTGGCCAACATGGTGAAACCCCGTCTCTACTAAAGGTATAAAAATTAGCCAGGCGTGGTGGCACGCACCTGTAATCCCAGCTGCCGAGGAGGTCAAGTCACGAAAATCACTTGAACCCGGGAGGCAGAGGTTGCAGTGAGCCAAGATCATGCCACTGCACTCCAGCCTGGGAGCCAGAACAAAGACTCTGTCTCAAAAAAAGAAAAAAATATTTTTAGTTTCTTGTAATTTCTTAGGCTCCCATTAATTTGCAAGTAAGAAAAATCACCTTATGTTTCTATTAATTTAAAAGTATTCATAATCCCAGCACCATGGGAGGCCAAGGTGGTTGGATCAGTTGAGCTCAGGAGTTCAAGACCAGCCTGGATAAAGATGGTGAAACCCCATCTCTACTAAAAATATAAAAATTAGCCAGGCTTAGTGGTGAGTACCTGTAGTCCCAGCTACTCAGGAGGCTGAGGCACGAGAATCACTTGAACCTGGGAGGCGGAGGTTGCAGGGAGCCGAGATTGCACCACTGCACTCCAGCCTGGGTGACAGAATGAGACTCATCTCAAAGTAAATAAATATACAAATAAATAAAAGTAGTCAGACTATCTCTGCTAGATAGGCTAAGGAATTATTTATCTTTTGTCCCATTTGCAAAGGGAGAACTGGCACGGTGCAATGTTTCATGTCTGTAATCCTAGTGCTTTTGGAGGCTGAGACAGGAGGATTGCTTGAGAAGAGGAGCTGGAGACCACCCTGGGCAACATAGTGAGATCCCTTCTCTACAAACTATTTTTTAAAAGTTAGACAGGAGTGGTGACATGCAGCTGTAATCCCAGCGACTCAGGAGGCTAAGGCAGGAGGATCACTTGAGCCTAGGAGTTTAAGGCTGTACTGAGCTATGACTGCGCCACTGCACTTCAGCCTGGGTGACAGAGCAAGATCCCATCTTTTAAGAAATGAAAATAAAATAAAACAAAAGTATTCAGACTATCTCTGCTAGATAGGCTGAGAAATTCTTTATCCTTTGCCTCCTTTAGGAAGAGAGAGCTATATGAAGTCATTACAAAGGGAATACTGCAGGAGGCAGTTGAGTGATAGGTAGAGAGCCAATGGGCCTCAATAAATTAGACGGATGAAGACACAGCTACAGGGTGGTGGTTAGAGAAAGTAGATTTGAGCAACATTTTCTTTATTATTATTATTATTATACTTTAAGTTCTAGGGTACATGTGCACAATGTGCAGGTTTGTTACATATGTATACATGTGCCATGTTGGTGTGCTGCATCCATTAACTCGTCATTTACATTAGGTATATCTGCTAATGCTATCCCTCCCCCCTGCCCCTTCCCCACAATAGGCCCCGGTGTGTGATGTTCCCCTTCCTGTGTCCAAGTGATCTCATTTGAGCAACACTTTCTTAAGTTCAGGAGCTCATATGCAGAATTTTGGAGACAAAGGATATTTGCCAATGGAGAGGGAAATAGCAAAGGTGCCATGAGGAAAGAAATACACAGAGCATCAAAGTCAGGGAACGTGCCTTCCTTTGGAACAGCAGGGAAAGACAGGGTAAGAAAGCTCTTCCTATGCAAGAGACTTGGGAGCCATGGAATCAAAGAATGTTGACTTGGATGGCACTTTCAAGATGGACAAATCTAAGCATCTAATTTTCTAGAAGTAGAAGCAGGCTCAGAGAGGCTGAGATTTTATTTATTTTTGTTATTGTGTTTTACTGTTTTTAGAGATGGGATCTGGCTATGCTGTCCAGGCTAGAATGCAGTGGTTGTTCACAGGCACAGTCAGAACACACTGCAGCCTAGAGCTCTTAGCCTCAAGCAATCCTCCCACCACAGCCTTCAGAGTAGCCGAGACTACAGGCAGGAGCCACCACACTGCCTTGCCCAAATAATTTTTTTGGGGTTTTTTGTTTTTGTTTTTGTTTTTTGTGTTTTTGAGATGAAGTCTTGCTCTCTTGCCCAGGCTGGAATGCAGTGGCACAATCCCAGCTCACTGCAACCTCCCCCCGCCGGGTTCAAGCAATTCTCCTGCCTCAGCCTCCTGGGTAGCTGGGATTACAGGCAGGCGCCACCTCACCCGGCTAATTTTTGTATTTTTAGTAGAGATGGGGTTTCACCCTGTTAGCCAGGCTGGTCTCGAACTCCTGACCTCAGGTGATCCGCCCACCTCAGCCTTCCAAAGTGCTAGGATTACAGGTGTGAAACACCACGCCCAGACCTCTTGCCTGAAGGTTTTAAATGACAGCAATAAATATGCTAGAAGTCAGGTTTGGATGACAGCAGTTATTCTGGAGGAACTTTAGGTTGGTTCCCCACTGCCCAGCAACATAGTAGATGAGCACTTCTGTTGTAGTCATTTCTTTCAGGGTTTACCTCCACCAAGGTGCCCTGGTCTGACTTGCATTCGAAACTCAGATTCTCCTAGGGCAGGGCCCTAGTTCCTACCAGCCATCCATGTGTCCTCTTTCTCTACTTTTACTCCCCTAAAGCTATGACTATCTATTGGGAGGCATGGATAATGTTCATTTCAGCAGGTAGGTGTGCACAATTCTAATTTTTCCATGCATTATCTTATTTAACCCTCACCACAAAAGAAACAAAGAGATTGGAGGTCATATTATTCTGTGTTACAGATGGAGAAAGCAAAGTACAGCTAGGCTAAGTTTTCCAGGGTTCTCTGTGAAATTAATCACATAAAGACTTAGGAACAGCCCCTGGCACCCGCTAAGCCCCAGTATCTGTTAGATATTATCTTTATTGTTTTACTAGAGGCCATGTCATGTAGCAGGTAGGACTCTGGAGACAGATTCTCTGGGGTCAAACCACCATTTATACTAGCTGTGTGCTCTCCAGGAAATAGAGGTAATAAGAGTAGAGAAATTAGTACTCAGCCAGGCGCAGTGGCTCATCCCTCTAATCCCAGCACTTTGGGAGGCCAAGGTGGGCGGATCATGAGGTCAAGAGATCGAGACCATCTTGGCCAACATGGCGAAACCCTGTCTGTACTTAAAATACAAACAATTAGCTGGGTGTGGTGGCGGGCACCTGTAGTCCCAGCTACTCCGGAGGCTGAGAATGATTTGAACCCGGGAGGCAGAGATTGCAGTGAGCCAAGATTGCACCACTGCACTCCAGCCTGGCGACAGAGTGAGACTCCACCTAAAAAAAAAAAAAAAAAAAAAAATTAGTACTCATGGTAACTAACACATGATGATCACTATGTATTATTATTTCTAAATGTGTTTCTTATTCTTTCTTAGTTTAAGCACATGCCTAAAACAAACTATACACACCCATAAGATTCATATGAATCAAGATTATTACTTGCGTGGCTCTCCCTGTGGGTCAAGCTTGCGTGGCTCTCCCTGTGGGTGAGGTGGGAAAGGCCGGACAGCTTCCTCTCCTTATGGAGTGTCGGGAATTTAGCAGCACTGGATTTCTAGATTTTTTACTGAGTTAGTCATTCAACAACGAGTATCCGCTATGAACCAACAGAGGAAAGCCACAGAAATGTAAGTCAACCCTCCCGACTTGAAGGCGCTGATAGCCTTTCCAAGGAGACAGAGAGAGAAATAATTTCAATGCCATGTGTTTTAGTGGAGACTCTACCCAGTGGCCCAGAAAAAGAGAGGACACCTAAACCAGATGTTGAAGGATGATGGAGGAAGGGGCAGGAGGCATTCCAAGCAGGGGCAAGCTGGGGGCATAGGTAGCCTGAAGGAGTCTAGGCTGGCAACAAAGCAGGGAGGGTCCTGCGTGGCTGGAGGAGGCAGTTCTGGAGGCTCAGCAGGAGAAGCGCCTGCAGAAGTAGGCAGGGGAGATGGGAAGATTGAGAAGAGCCTTGCATACCATTCTAAGGAATTTGATTGTCATGGGCCAGGCAAACAGGAAGCTTTGAGAAGCTTTGAAGGAGGGAAGCATAGAGTTAGAGCGGTACTATGAACCCAGGACGATTAAAAATTTTAAAATTAAACTGCAAAGAGGGCGGGTACAGTGGCTCACTCCTGTAGTCCCAGCATTTTGGGAGGCCGAGGCAGGAGGATTACCTGAGGTCAGGAGTTCAAGACCAGCCTGGCCAACATAGTGAAACCCTATCTCCACTAAAATACAAAAATTAGCTGGGTGTAGTGGTGCATGGCTGGAATCCCGGCTACTCAAGAGGCTGAGGCAGGAAAATCGCTTGAACCTGGAAGGTGGAGGTTGCAATCAGCCAAGGTGGCGCCACTACACTCCAGCCTGGGCAACAGGGCAAGACTCCATCTCAAAAAACAGACAGACAAACAAATGAACAAACAACAAAAAAACTTCAATGAAAAAAAGTAAAACAAAAAAATTCAAGTTAAAATGAGGTCACACTGGATGGGGTAGGCTCTAAACCCAATCACTGGTCTCCATCTAAGAAGTGACACAGACGCATGGAGTCATAGGCATATGGAGAAGTCTATGTGATGAGGAAGCAGAGATTGGAAGGATGCGTCTGCAAACCAAGGAGCGCTCACAATTGCCAGCAACAACCAGCAGCTACAAGAGCAAGGAAGGATTCTCTCAGAGCCTTTGGAGGGAGAATGCTCAGGTGGCATCTCTTTTTTTGAGACGTGGCCTTGCTCTGGCTCTGTCGTCCAGGCTCAGGGCAGTGGTGCAATCTTGGCTCGCTGCAGCCTCCGCCTCCGGGGTTCAAACCATTCTTTTGCCTCAGCTTCCCAAATAGCTGGGATTACAGGTGACCGTCACCACGCCTGGCTAATTTTTGTATTTTTAGTACAGATGGGGTTTTGCCATGTTGGCCAAGTTGGTCTCCAACTCCTCACCTCAAGCGATCCGCCTGCCTTGGCCTCCCAAAGTGCCGGGATTACAGGTGTGAACCCCTAAGGCTGGGTGCAATGGCTCACTCCTGTAATCCCAGCATTTTGGGAGGCCACAGCCCAGCCCCAAGTGACATCTTAATTTTGGACTCTAGCCTCTAGACTGTGAGAATAAATTTTTATTGTTTTAAGTCCAACCACAAAGAATTGGATCTGAGTTTTTAAAAGAAAATTCTGGCCAAGTCACACTTGTAATCCCAGAGCTTTGGATGGCTGAGGCGTGCGGATTCTTTGAGTCCAGGAGTTCAAGATCCGGATAGGTAATCTAGTGAGACCCTATCTCTACAAAGAAAATTAGCAAGGAATGATGGCATACACCTGTAAGTCCCAGCTGCTCCAGCTACTCAGGAGGCTGAGGTAGGAAGTAGTTTGATCATGCCACTGTGCTCCAGCCTGGGCAGCGGAGTAAAATCCTGCCTCTAAAAAAATAAAGAAAATGGCCGGGCGCGGTGGCTCAAGCCTGTAATGCCAGCACTTTGGGAGGCCGAGACGGGCGGATCACGAGGTCAGGAGATCGAGACCATCCTGGCTAACATGGAGAAACTCCGTCTCTACTAAAAAATACAAAAAACTAGCCGGGTGAGGTGGCGGGCGCCTGTAGTCCCAGCTACTCGGGAGGCTGAGGCAGGAGAATGGCGTGAACCCGGGAGGCGGAGCTTGCAGTGAGCTGAGATCCGGCCACTGCACTCCAGCCTGGGCAACAGAGCAAGACTCCGTCTCAAAAAAAAAAAAAAAGAAAGAAAAAATAAATAAAGAAAATAAAAATAAAAGAAAAGCCTGCAAGGGGTGTGGAGGCTAGATTCACTGGAAAGGATTTAGGCAAGGAGAGCCTTACCTAATACCCACAAAAGATGGTAAGTGCCCAAACCGAGAGAGTGCTGTGGGGAAGAAACAGCAGGAGGCGAGGAACAGAGAGAACGAGGAGGGAGAATCCCTGGCATGCAGCAGCAGCCCTTTTACAATGAGAGATGGGAGATAAGCATTGCACTCCAGATCATAGCTGAAGCCCCCATGTGAAGCGGAATGCTGCTGTCTGAGATAAGCAGTGCCGGAGGAGAAACAGGTTTGAGATGAAGGAAAAGGGTGGTGAGTTAAAGTGGGAGTCTACTGAGGCTTCTGCAGGAGGTCTAAGTGGAGTTCTGACCCAGGCCATGGAAACAGGGCACACGAGTTCCTGGGAGCAGATGCCTGGCCAAGGCGAGGGTTTGGAAGAGTAAAGGGTAGCTGAAGCCCTGGACGATGCGGAGATGTCCTGGTCTAGGGGGAGAACAGAGAGGTCGCTACCAGGCTGCCTGGGATCAGAGTGCTAGCTATCTGCCTGGAAGTCACCTCATAAAATATTCCAGGGTCACAAGACAGGGACATGAGTTTCTTGATAATTATCAGGAACCTAAGTTTGCTTGTTTTTTTCTTAGCTTGATGTTTTAGGTTCCCGAATTCCCTAGCTTATTGGAGACAATGAATGCCGTTTGGATCTCTTCCATGAAGAAGCTGGAGGCGTCGTGGAGAAGTGGAACGGCTCACGCTTGTAATCCCAGCACTTTGGGAGGCCACGGCCGGAGGATTGCTTGAGCCCAGGAGTTTATGACCAGGCGGGACAACAGAGCAAGGCCTTATCTCTATAGAAAATTTAAAAATTAACAGGGTATGGTGGTGCATGCCTGTAGCCCCAGCTACTTGGAAGGCTGAGGTGGGAGGATCACTTGAGTCCAGGAGTTTGAGCCTGCGGTGAGCTGTGATCACGCCATTGAACTCCAGCCTAGACAACAAAGGGAAACCCTGTCTTCAAAAAAGAAAAGAAAAAGAAAAACAAGAGAACGGAGAATGACTGGTGTCAACCAAATAACTTAATTCAATGGTGTAAGTGTTCTCGCTCCTAAATAAAAAGTCACAAATTATCCTAGGCTGTCTAATATTCAGGCACAGTCCCTGATAAGTGAAGTTAGAGTTGACCAGCGTGAAAGAGCTGGTTGCTTTCTTCAGTATCTTTAAAATACCAAAAACAAAAACAAGAAAGACAAGAGCAGGCTTGTGCAAATCTTGTCCTAGCACAAAAGGGCTGCGTGCAGTAATGAGAACATTTTGTCAATTTCATAGGCAGCGCATTCTCCCTTGGGTATCCTATAATAGTCAAAAGTTTTGATTGGCAGTTATATGTGTTCTTTATAAACTCTGAGAAAGCAAATTAGATTGGTTTAGTCAATGCACTTTAATTGACAGATATCAATTTTCAAAACCTGAAGTTTCTAGAGATTAAAATACAAAACAAAATTAAATGTTATCCAGAGCGGGGACAAGTTTGGGACCCCACAACAAGAGCTCAGCCCTGACTCACTGTCCTTGTGAGTGAGTGCGGCATCACCAGAAGCCCTACCAGCATCCTCTGTGGTGAGAAGGAGTCCTGCCGGCTGAAACTTCCAAACACTTCTGTCAGAGGTGAGTGGAAAAATTTAAACCTCCCCAGCTAATTCCAAGGGACTCTTCAAGTGATGGTTCCTCTAAGAAACCCCCCAGGGTAGGGACTAAGTGTCCTTCCTCTGGGCTTGCTCTGTTTGGCTGCATTATTTTTTATTGTCTGGGTCTGCCTTTTGTTTTGTGTTACTTTGTTTTGGTTTGGGTCTGGGTCTGCTCCTAGACAATAGCCTCTTTGAAGGCAAACATTGCCTTCTTCCTCTCTCTGTCCCCAACACCCAGCATAGTACTTGGCATATTTCCAGGGCTCCAAAATCATATGGACCAGAAGACAATCTGCTTTACAATCAGACGTGCCTCTGAAGACAGAGGATGAAGAGAAAGCAGTGGGGAAGGAGGGCCACCCCATGGTCTGAGGCAACTTGAATAAGGAAACCTCTTTCCTGCCTTGAAGAGCCATCCTGCAGCACCCAGCAAACACAGACACCTACTACCTCCAAGGCTCTAGGGTGACACATGGCCTTTGGTGACTTGAAACCTCCATCTAGTTAGAAAACAAAATCCAGCAACCCATAGAATAAATATTTTTTTATTTCAATAGGTTTTGGGGGAGCAGGTGATGTTCGGTTATGTTCTGTGGTGGTAATTTCTGAGATTCTGTTGCACCCATCACCCAACCAGCATACAGTGTACCCAATCTGTAGTCTTTTGTCCCTCACCCTCTTCCCACCCTTTCACCTGATCCCCAAAGTACCTTGTATCATTCTTAAGACTTTGCATCCTCATAGCTTAGCTCCCACTTATGAGTGGAAACAAATAATGTTTGGTTTTCCATTCCTGAGTTACTTCACCTAGAATAATAGTCTCCAGTTCTATCCAGGTTGCTGCAAATGCTATTATTTCATGTTTTTATTTTTTTAATGGCTGGGTAGTATTCCATGATATATATACATCACTTTTTCTTTCTTTCTTTTTTTTTTTTTGAGACAGAGTCTCGCTCTGTCACCCAGACTGGAGTGCAGTGGCACAATCTCGGCTCACTGCAAACTCCACGTCCCCAGTTCACGCCATTCTCCTGCCTCAGCCTCCCAAGTAGCTGGGATTACAGGCGCCCACCACCATGCCAGGCTAATTTTTGTATTTTTAGTAGAGACGGGGTTTCACCGTGTTAGTCAGGATGGTCTTGATCTCCTGACCTCGTGATCCACCTGCCTTGACCTCCCAAAGTGCTGGGATTATAGACGTGAGCCACTGCGCCCAGCCACATTTTCTTTATCCATTCATTCGTTGACGGCCATTTGAGTTGGTTCCATTATTTTTGCAATTGCAAATTGTGCTACTATAAACATGCGTGTGCCACTATCTTTTTCACATAATGATTTCTTTTCCTCTATGTAGATAGCCAGTAGTGGGATTGCTGGATGAAATGGTAGTTCTACTTTTAGTTCTTTAAGGAACCTCCACACTGTTTTCCATAGTGGTTGCACAAGTTTACATTCCTACTAGCCGTGTAAAAGCGTTCCCTTTTCATCGCATCCATGTCAACATCTATTATTTTTTGATTTTTTTATTACAGCCATACCACGAGAGTGAATCTTGAGAGGCCAACAAGTTCTTCCTTAATGAGAGATGCAGGAAGTGGAGAAGGAACTGGACTCTGAGTATCTTTCTTCTCCTTTTCTACTTAGACCCTGCGAGACAATTGATCTAAATACGCATTTTTCTCAGAGCTAAGTCTAGTGGGTCCTGGAGGAAATTTAAATTAGGACAGGTGTGGACAAAAATGTTTGCTGTCTCTTCTCCTTACTTTTACTTTTTTCTTTTTCCTCTTGGCAAAGGGCAAGAGGAAGATTCAACTCCAAATGCTCACGAAGTATATTTCTCCTTCATTGTAATTAAGGTTTCAGTCACCCATGCACTAGAACTGTATGTAATTGCATTCCTGGTCTCCTCTTCAAATTACTCCAGCAGTCTTCCTGGGGGACTCTGCTTTAGGTATGTCTTAGTAGGTGCAAGAACTGACTTCTCAAATCATTTATCTACTTACTTGACCAAGCTCTCCTCCTTTAAAAAATAACAAGTAACAGAGTCTTAAGATACTTATTTCACCCAGCGCTAACAGCTCACAAATAGAAATCCAGACTTTGAGGGGGTGATTTCAAAAGGTAACCTTTAATCTGTTTTAACTGTCAGCCATCAGTCTGTAAGAACAGGAAATGTGCTCTATGTAATTGAATCACCACCCTGTTTTCCATCCTCCATTTCTCTTCCCCGATAAAGGGCGTCTCCTCACACTCCCTTATCTTCACCTAATGCCTCACCTCTGAGAGAAGGAGCCAGGAGCAGTGGAGAGAATTAATTTGATTGCAACAATCTGGGGGAGAAAAGCATGCAAATGAGGTTGAAGGCAGGAGGTTTTACTTTTAGAATCCAGTTGCTATTCACACCTCCTTGTGCTTTTGTAAGTGCTTCCAAATGTCAACCTTCAGGGTCAAGGGAGGTGGCCGCATCTGGGTTCAAAAATGTGGTTTCACGCTTGGATTCTCCAGTCTACTCCACAGGAGAATCTGGGGTTCCACCAAGCCAGGATGAGACCTCCAGACTTGACATACCCCTTCAAATGAATCCTGGGCGTGGATGTGCTCACAGTCTACTGTCTGGTCATTTTTAGCCTTATCTTTTAGCATGTGGTTGATCACAGGCATACCATGCTGCTGAGAAATCAGCAGAGGCTCCCTGCGGAGTGTCAGGATGGGAGGGAGAGAGGGGAGGATTGCGTTTCTTAGTAGATATACCCAATTCAGTAATTTGTTTTATGACACTTCTCAGGTGAAATCCACATCGTGAGACCAAAGACTAAGTAGGAACCTTAGCTCTCTGGGGTCACCCCAGGCTCTGACCCCCTGCACTGATTGTCACGGCCACACGGCAGAGCTTGAGAGTTTCCATTTCTGTGGAGGCTGAGCTCACAGTTCTGCAGCCTGTGCTTTTTGTAAGGTGGACGGGGAACAGCGTGATACTGCTGTTACCCAGTTAATATTCCACATGTGGCTATACTTTTGATATCTCTAAGCATGGGGAGTTGAGAGTACCAGGATATGATTAATAGAAACATGAAGTGGAATCAGAATTCTTGGATTCTAGTGCTTTAAACTATCTGAACCTCTGTCTCCATGTCAGGAAAAAGGAAGAAGAAATGTCACCTAGACCAAGAGTCAGGTCAGCATAAAAGGGCTTCAGGCACACCAGTCTCCACAAGGGGCTTAGGAGACACATGCCTTTTTGTCCATACAAATGCGGGCATTGATGGAATTTTTTCATGGGGTGGTGGACGCGAGTTTTGAAAAACTTCCAGGATGAAATCACCTCTAGCCCTCTCTGGAGAATAAAGCTCTGACTTGTTCATGGGGTAGGGTGGACCCCAAACTGTTTCCTGAGAAATTCCTGGCTTTGCCTTCAGGTCCTCCCCGCCTTCCAACGCAACATAATAAGGTTTCAAGTCTACAGATCATTCTTCAAATAAGGACACAAAACAACGTCTCTCTAAGCCCTTGAACTGATGCCCACCAACTCTTATCCAAAAGCTGCGTGAGAGAAAGTTCCCTTGGAAGGACTATTTAAAAATTATTTAGTTCATTCTCTCTTCTTAATACTTTAGGATTTTTCTTTGGATACAGCTGGACATCAGTAAACCAAACACCTAGGTACTTAATACTTAGGTTCCGAACAAAACGACAGAGTTACATTTTCATCAGGGAAGCTCCAAGAGCCAGGGTAGAAAGCATGAAGCATTTGGTTTGGACCTGCTTAAGTTGTGGAGCTGGGGCACCTGCACCTCCTGTGTCTATTCTAAGAAACCTCACATCCAAGGCCAGATGCCGTGGCTCATGCTTTGGCCTTTGGGAGGTCAAAGTGGGTGGATCGCTGGAGCCCAAGAATTCGAGACCAGCCTGAGCAACATAATGAGACCATGTCTCAGCATAAAATACAAAAAAAAAAAAATTAGCCGGGCTTGGTGGTGCACACCTGTGGTCCCAGCTACTCGGGAGGCTGAGGTAGGAGAATGACTTGACTCCAGGAGGTGGAGGTTGCAGTGAGCCAAGAATGCACTACTGTACTCCAACTTGGGTGACAGAGTGAGACCCCGTCTCAAAAAAAAAAAAAAAAAAAAAAAGAAAAGAAAAGAAAAAACTTCTCATCCAAAAAGGCTTTTATTTGTAACAGCTTTAGAAAGCTTTCTCCCCCCTGAGTTTACTCTCATTACCGATTTTATCTTCCCTACCCTACCACCCTGCCCCCACCCTGGGATTTTTTTGAGATGGGAGTCTCAGAATCCAAATGGAAATGCAATAAAATAATTCCATGGCCCCTTGTGTGTCCTGCCTGCTTGTGCCACATTACTTTTCAGACCTTGTTGTCTATCCTGCTTGCCTCCCTCCTGAGTTTTGCATGTGCTTTGGTTTAAGTTGTCTCAAGTCCTTTTTGAAAATTAAGTCATCACAAGCAAATATTTTTGTATTGGTCTGTTCTCACGCTGCTAATAAAGACATACCCAAGATTGGGTAATTTAATAAAAGAAAGAGGTTTAATTGACTCACAGTTCAGCATGGCTGGGGAGGCCTCAGGAAACTTACAATCATGGTGGATGGGGAAGCAAACATGTCCTTCTTCACAGGACAGCAGCAAGGAGAAATGCAGAACGAAAGGGGTCCGAGGGAAAGCCCCTTATAAAACCATCAGCTCTCCTGAGAACTTACACACTACCAGGAGAACAGCATGGAGGTCCCTCCCATGACACATGGGGATTATGGAAACTATAACACAATTCAAGATGAGATTTGGGTGGGGACACAGCCAAATCATATCATTGTTTAAAATACGTTTAGCAAAACACCTGCTTAAAGTAATCAATTTCACATTATATACATGTTACAAAATCTCTCATGCACTCCATAAATTTGCACTAATAAAAACTTTTTAAAATTAAAACAATCAGTTCAAGAGACTGATGATCCAAGTAATAAATTGGCCAATCTGTTTTTGTCTTCTTTCCTTCCAACTATCCTTCCTCTAAATAACTTCAGTTCTCAATAACACTGATCAAGTAACAATGTTACGGTTTAAAGTAGTAACTCTAAAAGACTTACAACACTCAGCACAGAGTCATGCCAATTAGAGGGTATTGGATAAATGTTTGTGAATGAACAACAGAAAATCAGCGAAGAGCAGAAACTCGGTTTTGCTCTAGAGCTTGAAAATTCTTTCCACATTAATTACTTGAGTTTCTACCCCATAATTGAAGTTGTTTTGCTTTTCCTTATGAGCTCCCTCTGGTTTGGACATTGTTCGTTACTTCCAGTGCCTGTTTCATTCTCCTTGGAGGTTCGTGACTTCCAGTGCCTGTTTCATTCTCCGTGGAGGAAAGGTTGAACAATCTGGAGAGCAGGGGCTGGCAAACTTTTTTTTTAAAGGAGCGCAAGCAAATACTTTAGACTTTGTGATCTGTATAGTCTCTGCTGCAACTACAGCCAATCTTCATTATTCATGGATTCTGTATTTCTGAATTCACCTACTCACTAAAATTTATTTGCAACCTCAAAATGAATACTCATGGTTCCTTTGCACTCATTCCTGGAAAAACATGTCACCTGACACCCACGTTTCCAGCTGATGCTGAACAGGGCAATGTTGTGTCTTTTTGTTTCAACTCTTGCACTGTAAATAAGTCACCTGTTCAGGATCTACTTAGTCCCATGTGTTTTGCATTTTTGTGCTTTCTGTTAGTGATTTTGCATTTCAGTGACTCCCAAGTATAGTGCTGAGGTCCTCCCTAGAGTTCCTAGCACAAGAAGCTGTGAGGTGCCTCAAGGAGAAAACCCGTGTGTTGAGCTTCATTCAGGCATGAGTTCTAGTGCTGTTTCCGTGAGTTTCATGTTAACAAGTCAGCAATATACATTAAACAAAGTCCCTTTAAACAGAAGCACATATAAAATATAATTACTTATTGATCAGTAGACAAAAATGTGACCAGAGGCCTACAGGAAACTAACCCTATATTTCCCCTAGGAGAAATAGTTCAGTATTCATTAATTCAGTATTAATGGTGACTTTATGGAACATAAATGCTGCGAATAACAAGAATAAATTGTATTCAATTCCCCAGATACCGTGTGAAAGCAGCCACAGACAATAGTTAAACAATGGGCCTATGTTCCCAATAAAATGTTATTTACGGACACTCAAACTTGAAATTCATGTAACTTGTATATGTAACAAAAGACTGTGCTTCTTTTGAGCTTTCCCCCAACCATTTAAAAATATAAAAGTAGTTTAAACCCACTGGCCATACACAAACTGGTGGTGGGCTGGATTTGATCCATGGGCTTCTGTTTGTCAGCTCCTGTTGTAAAACCTTGTTTTCAATGAATCTCACTGCTTTGGAGCCATATCATGGTCAATTTGGGAGATCCATGATCTTATTCCCCTGTGATATGGTTTGGCTCTGCGTCCCCACCTACATCTCATCACAAAGTGTAATCCCCATGTGTTGAGGGAGGTGATTGGATCATGAGTGCCGTTTTCCCCATGCTGTTCTCATGACAGTGAGTGAATTCTCATGAGATCTGATGGTTTTATAAGGGGCTCTTCCCTTTCTCTTGCCTGCCACCATGTAAGATGTGCCTGCTTCGCCTTCTACCATGATTGTAAGTTTCCTGAGGCCTATCTAGTCATGTGGAACTGTGAGTTAATTAAACCTCTTTCTCTTACAAATTACCCAGTCTTGAGTATTTCTTTATAGCAGTGTGAAAACGGACTAATACATTCTGGAAGTCTCTACCACTTCAGTGTCATCACTCTGATGGGGCCTAAGAACATTCATGATGTTTGGATCTGTGTAACAGAAGGAAAGAGTACTGAAGTTGGACTCCAGATAGCTGGTTTTGAAAGCCAGGGGTCTCATTCTGTCACCCAGCTGGAGTGCAGTGGCATGATCATAGCTCACTACAGCCTCAGACTCCTGGGGTCAAAGGATCCATCCTCCCACCTCAGCTTTCTGAGTAGCTGGGACTACATACACAGCTAATTTAAGTTTAAACAAACTGATCACACTTGGCTAATCTGTTTAAACTTTTTTTTTTTTTTTTTTTTTTTTTTGGTAGAGACAGGATCTCCCTATGTTGCCTAGGCTAGTCTTGAACCGGCCACAGGTGATCCTCCCACCTCAGCGTTCCAACGTGCTGAGATTACAGGTGTGAGGCACCTTGCAGGGCCAGGTATCACTTCTTAAATGTTTGACTTGAGGCAGCTTTACTGAGCCTCCTACAGAAGACAGAGAAAGAAACCTGTGAATCTCCCAGGGCTATAATGCAGGTTAAACCACACAGCAAGAGTAGGCTTTGCAGATGGGACTCCTGATTGTGCCTTCGCCAGTCCCACCCCTTTCCAGTTAAGAAATTTGACCCCTGAGGTTCCTTGGAAATCATCCAACTCTCGTGGAAAGCAAGCAGATACTGACAAATCTCATCTTTTTCTACCCTTCTCAACATTTTCAGGGGTCAGGGATACCATGCAATGTCATCCGAAAAATGAGCAGGAAGATTTTTCCCTAAAAATTGTAGCCTTCATTTCCATCTACTCACAACATGTTTAGAGTACCAGGGAGGTGTCCTCAGATTGTCCCCACCCTTGTTTAGGCTCATGTCAGTCAGATCATTTTCAGGCTTGGGCAGAAACCTGCTGGTGAGAAACTGCTCAAGTGTCACTGCTTACAAAAGAGGGAAGAAAACAGAAAAGTCTGTTTATTTTTCTGACCTAAAAGATAACATTGCTTTGCCCTTTCCTTTTGTTTAAGGTTAGATCTGGAGCATTCCTTGAAAGTTGCCCAAGAAGAGATTCTCTCAGCCATTTTTTTCGTAGCAATTTGTGCTTTGATTCAAAATGGATTACTTTCAGTAATAAGGAGGATCCATAATATAAGAAACAATGCTAATTTTCTCATCCGTGAAATTGAAACAATGACTCAGATCCCTGCCTATCTGATCACTTAAAGTGATCTGTAAACTATGTAGGAATTTTTTAAATTAATTAATTAATTTATTTATTTATTTATTTTTAGACAGAGTCTTGTCCTGTAGGCCTGGTTGCAATTTAGTGGTGCAATATCAGGGCTTACTGCAGCCTCGACGTCCCAGGCTCAAGCAAGCCTCCTGCGTCAGCCTCCTGAATAACTGGGACTATCTGCCTCAGCCTCCTGAATAGCTGGGACTACAGATGTGTACCATTATGCCCAGCTAAGTTTTTATATTTTTGCAGAGACGTGGTCTCACTATGTTGCCCAGGCTAGAGTACAGTGGTGCAGTCATAGCTCACTGCAGCCTCGAACTCCTGAGCTCAAGAAGTCTGCCTGCTTCCGTCTCCCAAAATACTGGGACTATAGGCATGAGCCACCAAGCCCAGCCTGAGCATTGTCATTTTATTGGATTACAGAAACTGTGGGCAACAAAATTAACTCATCACTTCTATCCCAAGTAATTCATGGCACTTTTCAGACATGGTATCATTAATTTTTTTGTTTTTGCAGAGTAGAAATGCAGTATTCATAAAGCCATAGCCTCAGACCTGAGAGCTGGAGGGGACCTCAGAGGGCTCATCCAAGTCCTTTGTCTATGATGGGGAACCTGAGGCTCTTACGAGTTTGAGGGGCGCTGGAGGCGGGGGACTTGTGCTGCCTGGTGGCTGGGCCAATCCAGCCCAGCAGGGGCACATCCTAGGGCAGCAAGGGGCATCGCGAGCGGGCATTTACGAAGCCGCAAGTCTCCACAAGTCAGGCCAGGTTGTTCTGCTCCACCTAAGGACTGCATGACTCCTGAGGTCAGCATTTTATTACCCAGGTATGACCCAGGTTTCTCATAACCTTAGTCGCAACTTTCTAGAAATTGATAGAAAATGGGAATCTGGCACTCTTGTATGCGTTACACTTTTCAAAGACAAAGAAATGTCACAGTGAGAGGTAACAGGGTACCCAGAGACCGTGAGTTTCTCTCTTGTTTTGCAGATAAGAAAATAGATTTGGCCAAAATCCAATGGTCTAGGAGTCCTCCACGACCTTCCCTGCCCCATGGCCCTCCCTGCCCTCTCCTCTTACCCCTCTACCCAGTTTCCAGGTTCTGTACCCTTGCTTCTGCAGTTCCACATTTCTTGTTTGTTTGTTTTGAGACAGTGTCTCATTCTGTTGCCCAGGTTGGAGTGCAGTGGCATGATCATGGCTCACTGCAATCTCGAACTCCTGGGTTCAAATGATCCTCCCACCTCAGCCTCACTTCCACTATATTCATCTTAGTGGATTTTTTAGGACTTTAAACAACCCATCAAAAACGTCAGAGTTGGAAAGCTGACGTCACCTGTTCTGCTAACTGAGTGTGTGTTTTTAGTGAATTGCTTTACCTCTTGGGACACAGGGATTGCAGCAGGAGCTGATCTCAAGTGTGCTGCTGGGAAGGGTGACTTGCTGTCATGTGGAAGGCAGCTCTGTTCTCTCTTGCTGAGCCTTGACAAGCTTTGAGTCCTCCCCAAAGCCCAAGGTTGGTTTCTATACCCGTTGCAATTCAATCTTTTCCAGAAAACCTACAGACTTTTACAGGTTGTAAAAGGGTCCTGCCCTCCTGTGAGAAGAAAGGAGATTCCACTTGCTCTTTTTTTTTTTTTTTTTTTTTTTTTTTTTTTTTTGAGACAGGTTCTCATGCTGTTACCCAGGCTGGAGTGTAGGGTGTAATTATGGTTCACTGCAGCCTTAATCTCCCGGCATCAAGTGATCCTCCCACTTCAGCCTCCCTAGCTGGGATTGTAGGCACTAGCCGCTATATCAGGCTAATTCTGTTTATTTTATAGAGACAAGGTCTCGCTATATTGCCCAGGCTGGTCTCAAACTCCTGGCTTCAAATGATCCTCCCACCTCAGCCTCCCAAAGTGCTGACCTTGGTCATTCTATAAGGCAGCAGTTTTCATTGCCAGCAGAGATGGTTTTCAAAATTCCAGCCATGGAGCACGGCCTTCCAAGGAAGGACCCACCAGAAGCACAGTATGTAAGCCAGGTCGTGCTGGGCTGCCCCGTCTCAAACAGGGGTGTGCTGGAGTGGAGATTAGAGTCCAATTTAATCTTCTTCTACACTTTGCCATTATCAGGTGGCCTGGCAGTGGTGAAGCCCTAGGGGACAGTTTGATTGTGACAGGTTGAAATTTAACCTGAATGTTACAGGTTAAAATTAAGACTCTTCTAGGAATTTGAGGCTGCAGTGAGCTATGATCACACCATTGCGTTCCAGCCTGGATGACAGAGGCAGACCCTGTCTCCAAAAAAAAAAAAAAAGAAAAAAAGCTAAAGCTCTGTCCTGTGCCCCTCAACACTCAACACTGCTTACAATCTGACCCCAACCATTCCCCACCCTCCACCCCAGCCTATGGTCCACACACATCAGAATGTGCCCCTGCAGGGTTACTGCCTCTCTCCTGTTCCCAGATTCGCCCATCAGGGCTCTGCTCAGATGTCACCTCCTCTGTCATTGCTTCCTCGATGCTTTCTCCAGCGTGTTGTGAGTATCTGGGAATATAGCATCATTCCCTCTGTTGTCTGAGGTCGGTTACCCCCAGCGGACCATGAATTCCTTCAAAACAGGAACTGGGTCTTACTGTTGGAATGTTTAAGGGATACTTGAAGAACACTTGAGTGCTGGGGGATGGGAATGGAGTTGAAAGAGGAAGCCTGACCCTCACGGAGCTGACATCCTGGAGAGGAGGAAGACAGACAATAAACACGATAAACAAGAATCAGGGGGTAGCTTATTATAGAATGATCAGTGCTGTGGAGAACAAGCAGAGATGGGGACAGCAAGTGTGTGTTGGGTGGGAGGAGGGCATTTCAGTTGCAACGGGTGGTCAGGGAAGGCCACCCATGATGACCACGGCTATCAGCCTGAAGGTAGCAAGGGGCAGAGCAGTGTAGCTATCTGGGGCGGGGGGCATAGCAAGGTAGATTATAAAGAGTGGTCAGATTCTGGACGTATTTGACCTAGCATTTCCGTTCTAGGAATTTATTCTAAGGAAATAGTTGCACAATTGGCAAAGCTGTAGCTTGCAGCAATGTTCATCGCAGCCTGTTTGTGATATTAGCTTTGTAGAAAATATAAATTTACAAAAATGGCAATCTCATTGAATAAGTTATGCAATCATGAAACAGAACATTATGTATCCACTAAAATAATAATGTAGAAATATGTTCACTGGTGTGAAAATCTGTTCACTTGATATTAAAAATGAAAATATAAAATATTCTTTTTATTTTTAATTGTGGTAAAATACACATAATATCAAATTTGCCATCTAAATCATTTTTAAGTGCAAAGGTCAGTAGCGTCAGGTACATTCAGACTTTTGAGCAACAAGTCTCTAGAACTCTTTTCATCTTGCAAAACTAAGAGTCTGTACCTTTTAAAAACTCCCCATTTCTCCCTCCCCAGTTCTCTGGGGACCACTATTCTGCTTTTGTCTCTTTAAGTTACTCTACACTAGGTATCTCATATAAAGAGGATTATGTCATATTTGCCTTTTTGTGACTAGCACATTTTACTTAGCATAATGTCCTCAAGGTTCATTTATGTCGTATCATGTGTCTGAAGCTCTTTCCTTTTTAAGACTGAATCGTATTCTATTGCATGGATATACCACGTTGTGTTTATCCATTCATCCATTAATGGACATTTAGGTTGTTTCTTCCTTCTAGTTATTGTGAATAATATTTCTATGAACAGGGGTGTACAAATATCTCTTTGCGACTGTTGTTTCAATTCCTTTGGATACATACCCAAAGATGGAATTGCTGGATGGTATGGTAATTCTATTTTTCATTTTGTTTTTTAAGACAGAGTCTTGCTCTGTCACCAGGCTGGAGTGCAATGGCGCAATCTCGGCTCACTGCAACCTCTGCCTTCCTAGGCTCAAGTGATTCTCCTGCCTCAGCCTCCCGAGTAGCTGGGACTACAGGTGCGCATCACCACGCCCAGCTAATTTTTGTATTTTTAGTAAAGACGGGGTTTCACCATGTTGGCCAGGATGGTCTCAATCTCTTGACCTCATGATCCACCCGCCTCAGCCTCCCAAAGTGCTGGGATTACAGGTGTAAGCCACCATGCCTGGCCTATCTTTAATTTTTTGATTAACCATCAACCTGTTTTCTAGAAAAGCTGCATTGTTTTACATTGCTATCAGTAGTGCACAAGTGTCCCTGTTTCTCCTCATCATCACCAACACCTGTTATTTTCTGGGTTTTGATAGTAGCCATCCTAATGGGTGTGAGGTGGTATCCCATTGTAGGTTTGATTTGGTAGAAATGCATTTTTATTGTAGAAATTGTTGGCATTCAGTATACGTGGACTGGCTAAAATATTTTACAGAGACATTCCCGAAGATAAATATAGTATTCAACGATTCCATTAAAAGTAAGCAAAGGACACAGAGGCATTCCTCCAAAGAAGATATTCAAATAGGTGATAAACACAAGAAAAGATGCTTAACATCACTAATTATTAGGTAATGCAAATCAAAACCACAACGAGATACCACTTCATACTCATTTGGATGGCCGTTATAAAAAGTTTAAAAAAAAACAAAACAACAAGTGTTTGTGAGGATGTGGAGAAATCAGAACACTTGTGTACTGCTGATGGTAATGTAAAGTGTTGCAGTCATTGTGGAAAACAGTATGGTGGTTTCTCAAAACATTAAACATAGAATTACCATATGATCTGGCCATTGCACTTCTGGGCATATACTCCAAAGAACTGAAAGCAGAGACTCCAACAGATATTTGTATACTCAATTTGTAACCTCTTTATTCTCAATAACCAAACAACCCAATTGAATTGAACTGAATTACTCTAAATTTGAAACAACCCAAATGTCCACTGACAGATGAATGAACAAAAAAAGTGGTATGTACATACAATGGTATATTATTCAGGCTTAGAAATGAATGAAATTCGGACACATGCAGCAACATAGATGAATTTTGAAGGCATTGCTATGTTAAATGAAATATGCAGGATGCGAAATGACAGATACTGTATGATTCTGCTTGTATGAGCTACCTAGTAGTCAAATTCACACAGTCAGAAAGTAGAATGGTCGTTGCCAAGGCTAAGGAAATGGGAGGATGGAGAGTTACTGTTTAATGATTTCAGAGTCGGTTTGGCTTGGGATGTTGAAAAAGTTCTGGAGATAGAACGTGGTGATGGTTGCACAATAATGTAAATGTACTTAATGTCACTGAACTGTACGGTTAAAATGTTACATTATATGTTATGCATATTTTACCACTATTTTAAGAAAATCTGTTTATAAAAGGAACCTCTTCAACTCGCCTGAGGAGACCAGAAGTTGTAGCTTCTCTCATATTCTCAAGACAAATTCTGCCCTTGGACTATCAGAGTTAGACTAATAAAGTCTAATCTCTACTTTGCTCAGCTGAAGACATAGTGACTCAGAAATATATCTGTCTTGGGATATCAAATCACGTCAACTTCTTGAGCACTTACTATGTGTGATGGTTAATTTTATGTGCCAACGTGGCCAGGTTATAGTACGCAGTTGTTTGGTCAAACATCAGTCTAGATGTTGCTGTAAAGATATTTTCAAAAAGATATGGTTGGCCGGGCACGGTGGCTCACGCCTGTAATCCAGCACTTTGGGAGGCCAAGGTAGGTGGATCACAAGGTCAGGAGATCGAGACCATCCTGGCTAAGGCAGTGAAACCCCGTCTCTACTAAAGTAACAAAAAAGTAGCTGGGCGTGGCGGTGGGCGCCTGTAGTCCCAGCTACTTAGGAGGATGGGGCAGGAAAATAGCGTGAACCCAGAAGGCAGAGCTTGCAGTGAGCCAAAGCCGAGATCATGCCATTGCACTCCAGTCTGGGTGACAGAGCGAGACTCCATCTCAAAAATAATGATAATAATAAAAAGATATGGTTAACATATAAACCAGTAGGCTTTGAATAAAGCAGACTACCCTTTGTAATGTTTGTGGGCCTTGTTCAATCAGTTGAGGGCTTTAAGAAAAATAACTGAGCTCCCCTAAAGAGGAAGGGATTCTGCTTCCAGGCTGCATTCAGACTCAAGACTGCAACAGCAGCTTCTTCTGAAATTTCCACTCTGCTGGCCTGCCTTGCAGATTTTGGACTTGCCAACCCCCACAATCGCATGAGCAGATTCTTCAAAATAAATCTTTTTCATTGACTCTGTTTATCTGGAGAGTCTTGACTAATCACCATAGAAAGGGCTGCGTGGGATGTACAAGTGGTTCAGACCTGGCTTTCAGGCGTTTTGACTGGTTCAGCGTCCACTTACCAGACTCTAAACCAGAGCAATTGTTTCGTTCATAGCCATGTAATTCATAACATTGCTTGGGATTAAGTGGTTTTCTTGACACATTCAGCTTTTGGAGTGACAATTTTAAAGCACCATAAGCCAAAACCAAAATTAAACCCTTTGAATTTACTATTCTTCCCACTATGCCACACTGTTCCTCTTAGGAAATAGCCTCACGAAACGTAGGCAGTTTATTGCTGACACGTCCCATCTGTTGTCCTCACAGTATGAATGTCATGTGTTTGTCAAGTTCACTGGGATTTCTCCCACACACTCACACTCTGTATTCTGGGAATTAAGCTGAGGAAAGTATCCTCTTCCTCACCAGCAACTGCTACAGTCAGCTTCCTTTAGTAAACAATGTCTGTGCAGTGAATGTTCTCAGTAAAGCCCTCTGGATGCGTTCTTTGCCCGTGTAGAGCCAAAGAAAAATAGCTGAAATGTGCAATCTCAGCATTTTTTCTGTCTAATATTATCGGTGCTTAGTCTCTTCCATGGAGATCCTGTGTGGATGGCTACAAAACAGGATAAATTTTTTGTCTTAAAAAATGAGCTGATATTACATAATGGAAATTATATATTGGTTAGGATTTCAGCTCCTTTTCCCTTCCCCATGAGCTCCATTATACCAAATCAAACAAAATAAAAAGGAAACATTGAAGGAAAATATTTGAACAATGAAGGTCTGGGACACACACACAACTATCATTGAATTCACTTAATGTTGCTTTTAAACCACAACAGCTTTTTGATTACATCTTTCTGATTGCAGTCTTCTTTCCCTCTTCCGTGAAGACCACTAGCTCCTGGTTCAGACATGGGTGATGGAGCCAGTGGCTTAACAGGGTTCTCAAAGGATGAAAGGAGACACTCAAACCACAGGATTGAGAAGACTCGGTGAGACAAAAAGCCAGCTCTGTTTCAAGTAGCTAAGAGGTGAATCACATTTGCAGAAAGCAAAGAGAACTGGAAGTAGGAATTGAAAAGCTGGGACACAAAGCTAGAATTTAGGATGCATCGGATAAAGTGACCAGCTAGAATGCACCCTCATTTTCCTAGCTTTACTTTGCACTACGTGCATTTACTGTAGGGCTTTTTGAAGAATGAACAAAGGAAAACTATTCTGCTTTCCTTATCTTCTCTGTAATTTCCTGCTAGTGCCCCCACCCTTAGCTACTCCCTGCCCCCATACTAATCCAATCAGTAGACTGGCAAGGCTCATTTCTCATGCATTATTTAGAGCGCATGCTGGTGGTGTTAGAACTAGGTTAGGCAGCTGTGAAAACCTAGAGGCTCCCTTGCGATTCTGATTTGCCTTTTTCTGATTCAACTGTGTTGTTCCCTTATGATATTCCCCAGAGTCCAAAGTGAAGGCTTGGGATGATTCCTGTAATTTTTTTTTTTAAAGGTGAAAAATGTCCCTGTGATAGAGATGCAGGACCAACTGTTAAAGTTTATGTGAGGGTCTGTTTTACGAGACAAAATGTATCCAAGATACATGTAAAAGTTGAAGAGAGAAGACAAAACAACAGTGATGAAGGTGTGGAAGACAGGACAAAAGGATATTGAAGCCAGGAAAAATATGATGAAGCCCTTCAGGCTTTTATTCCCAGATACTTGTGATAAGATCCCATAGAGCTGCTATACAGGTATTATAAATTTGGCTTTAAACACTTTAGGAGCCAGGCTAAAATGGGACCATATAATAAGTTATGTGACTGGGGCAGAGGTGGTTAGAACAGAAGTACTATTGCTCTTGAAATAGACAGCAGAGAAAAATCCATTCTCCCACCACTCTTATCACCCACTCACAACTCTCTCTGGGGACAACGTGAAGACCACTGAGGCTGACTGCGGTGGCTTATGCCTATAATCCCAGCACTTTGGGAGGCTAAGGCAGGAGGATTGCTTGAATCCCATCCTGGACAACAGAGGCAAATTATCCAGGGGTGGTGGTACATGCCTGTAACCCCAGCTATTTGGGAGGCTGAGGCAAGAGGATCACTTGAGCCCAGGAGGTTGAGGCCACAGTGAGCTGTGGTCATGCCACTGCACTCCAACCTGGCTAACAGAGCGAGCCTGTCTCTAAAAATAAAAATAAACAAAAAACAAAACACACACACACAAAAATACTGCGCAGTAGTCTTTCTAATCAATTTTTCTAATGTTCTTATAATGTAAGCATCAACCTTCTCCAAAGGCTGGGACTGTAGGGATGCAAGGATAAACAACAGGCTTGCCTTCAAGAATTTTCTGATTTAATGAGAAGGGGGAGTATCTTATTATTTAATTGATGGAGGAGATTGAATGGATGGCTTTGGGTGCACATTTCCGTAGCAGGGAGATTTTTCCACATTTGAAGCAGGGTGCACGTGATCGGTCTACAGTGCAGTTCTGCAGAGACCTAAAGCCACTCCAGGACGTGTCTTCTGGAAAACATGAAGTGGCTAAGAGAGAAATGACTTGTGAAAGGGATCAAATGTGCCTCTGTTGGGGTTACAATAATTCATACTTATGAGAAAAGCGTGAAACCCATGAAACCAGATCGTGGTTCCTCAGTGAAGCATGAAGAAGAGCATTAACTCCCAGGGAACAGATCACAGGGAAGGGCGGAGCGAAAGGCTGATAGCCCATGTCCCAGGACTGGGAAGAGCAGCTGCATCACAGAAAAACACCAGAAGCTTGCCTGGGAGATGCTGCCTCACTGCAGAAGACACATTCCTTCAGCATGAACAGCAGCAGCATCTTGCTGGGGTAAAGGAGAGAGGAAAACCAAAATAAAGGAATTAATTCCACCGCAACTTTCTCGAGGGAGTAGCATCATATTTGTTTCTTCCATGGCAAAGTGCTTTTCAAATTAGCCACCACACACCTGGCTAATTTTTATTTATTTTATTTTATTTTTTTGAGACAGAGTCTCGCTCTGTCACCCAGGCTGGAGTGCAGTGGCCTACTCTCGCCTCGCTGCAACCTCCACTTCCTAGATTCAAGTAATTCTCCCGTGTCAACCTCCTGAGTAGCTGAGATTACAGGTATGTGCCACCAGGTTGAGCTAATTTTTTTTTTTTTTTTTTTTTTTTTAGAGACATAGTTTCATTCACCATATTGGCCAAGCTGGTCTTGAACTCCTGACCTCAAATAACCTGCCCACCTTGGCCTCTCAAAATGCTGGGATTACAGGCATGAGCCACTGCGCCTGGCCTTACCTCACTAATTTTTAATTTTTAAAATGTTTTTAATAGAGACGAGGTCTCACTATGTTTCCCAGGCTGGTCTCGAACTCCTGGCGTTAAGCGATCTTCCTGCCTTGGTCTCCTAAAGCGCTGGGATTACAGGCGTGAGTCACCATGCCCAGACTATTTTTTATTGTCATTTGTCTGGTTTTGCCCTAGATACCTGGGTTAGGTGAATACTAGTACAGAAGAAAAGTATTAGTATGTTCTAAAAGCAGCTCTGGAACGCCCCAAAGCGGAAATAGTAGCCAGCTTCTGAGTATCAGTGTAAGTTGGGTATTTCCATCAGGGTAATGGAAACTTCACATTACAAACAGCCCCACTTCCATCCTTGCCCCCTTCTGCCACCATCCTCAGACAGAACAAGTGGCAGCTAGGAACATCAGCATCCCACGTTGGCCCCCAGCAGGACAGAGTGGCTTCTTGTCCTGGCCTCAGTTTTTCTTAAGTGACTTTCTCTCAGTAACTTGCTATTCCCCCTGGAGACTGGCCAGGCTACATTCTACCCAGAGCCCACCCTTTCTTTCTTTTCTTTCCTTTCTTTCCTTTCTTTTTCCTTTCTTTCCTTTCTTTCCTTTCTCTTTCCTTTCTCCTTCCTTTCTCCCTTCCTTCCTCTCTTCCTTCCTCCCTTCCTTCCTCCCTCCCCCCCCTTCTCCCTTTCTCCCTTTCTCCCTTTCTTTCTCTCCTTCTCTCCTTCTCTCCTTCTCTCTTTCTCTCTTTCTCTCTTTCTTTCTTTCTTGGAATTTCTCACTGTCGCCCAGGCTGGAGTGCAGTGACACCATCTCGGCTCACTGCAACCTCCTGGGTTCGAGCGATTCTCCTGCCTCAGCCTCCTGAGTAGCTGGGATTACAGGCACCTGCCACCACGCCTGGATAATTTTTGTATTTTTAGTAGAGACAGCGTTTCACCATGTTGGCCAGGCTGGCCTCAAACTCCTGACCTCAAGTGATCCGCCCGCCTCACCCTCCCAAAGTGCTGGGATTACAGGCATGAGCCACTGTGCCTGGCCAGCAGCACCGCTTTCAAATACAAGCAACCCTGCTTTCTGTCCTCTTCCTCTTCCCCAGCTTTCCAGGGCTATCGCAATTCTATGGTAGCCAGATTCTCGCTGGAATCTTCAGTCACCCCACTTTTGATGTACTCTTATGCATGCCGGATGCAGAAACATGACATCTGCTGGGTTGGGGCCACCTGGCTACTGGCTCACCCAATCATGCTGAGTCGCATCGGTTTATTTTTATGGCTATCACAGCACTCCACATTGTTGGAAGTTATCAATTACCTTGTGTTAATTCACTTACAAGTTTACTGTCTATTTTCTCCCTCTAGAATAGAAAGTCCACAAGACCAGTGACCTTGCTTATCTCGTTGACGTCTGTATTTTCAAATGTTTTGAACAGTGTTTGGCACATATTAGGTACTCAATAAAGTTTTTATTGTTGTGAATAGAGGATGTAGTACATTCTGTTTTATTTTTTATTCATTTATTTATTTTTAAGACAAGATCTCACTCTGTCACCTAGACTGGAGTGCAGTGGCGCAATCATGGCTCACTTCAGCCTCCATCTCCCCAGCTCAGGTGATTCTCCCATCTCACCCACCTGAGTAGCTCGGACTACAGTCTCACACCACCATGCCCGGCTAATTCTCATTTTTGTTTCTGTTTTGTAGAGACAGGGTCTTGCTATGTTTTCCAGGCTGGTCTCGAACTCCTCCTCCGCCTTCCAAAGTGCTGGGATTACAGGTGTGAGCCACCACACCCTGCCAGGATATAGTACATTTTAAATCAGAGAACTTAAAGCAATACAACACTACTGAATGTTTCACTGGGGAAACTTAGAGTAGCCAAAGGTCCCCAGGAGCTGGACACCGAGTAAAGAGGCATGCAAAGGTATAAAAGGGAGCTGAGAGCAGTGGTTTTCCAACTGTGCCTCGGATGACTGCGAGGTGGTATCCCTGACACCATTCCAGGGAGTCTGTAAGGTCAAAACTACTTTCATAATAACATTAGGATACTATTTGCCTTTTTCACTCTCTTTACATCTCCACGGATGGTGCAGAAGCAAAGACTGTACTTTTGGGGTAATTTCTGTAGTTCATTAGTATAGTTTTCTGAGCATGTAGAGCATGAAAAAAATAAAAATATGTATATTTTACAAAGCAAAAGGGAGTAAAACTGCTGTCATTTTAGCATGGCACCAAATTATTACCACATACTTATAGTAAAATGAATGTCAGTTTCACTTAAGAATGTCCTTAGTACATCAGTACAAATTAATGTCATTAAGCCTTGACCTTTATGTTCGTATCCATGTAATATTCTGTGTGACCACATGGGAAGGGCACAAAAGCAGTTCTGCTGGACAGTGAAGTATGTTAGTTTTCTTGAGAAAAAAACACTTGGTAATTGAATTGTGAGTTAACCTAACCATTTCTTTTTTCTTAGAACACTGTTTTTACTTTAAATTATGTAAGACAAACTACAGTTATTTTAGACTTAGATATTTCAGAAATTCTTTCTCAAATATGAATAAAGTGAGATTGTCACCTCAAGTAAAATAACAAAGAGTATCTGTTGCCAAAGATAAAATCTGAACTCAAGAGAAAATAAGAACTATAGAAAACTTATGTCTATCACAGTGAGCTTGACAGTTTCCTTATAGAGACTGTTCTGATGAGATCGGTGGTAATATTGTTAAAAAATGATTTTTGATGTTGTATAATAAAATTTGTTGAAATTGGAAGATCTATATAACTCAGTGAACCAATATCTTCCAAATGTTACAAAATCATACGCAGATAAAATGTATTCAAAGTGCAAAATAAATCAGTGGAATTCCTGTAACAGAGGAAAAACTCCATTGTTAAAGTTGCAGAAAACTCCATTGTTAAGGTTGCAGATTCAACACTGAAATTAACTTCTGAGAAACTAGTACTTACTGAACTTAGGTATAGTGTCACACCATAAGCACCAATACCTAAAAAAGCTATTAAAATATTTCTCCCCTACACAGAGGCTGATTTTTCTTCACGAACTTCCACTAAAACAAGTTATTACAACAGGCTGAGTGTAGAAGCGGAGTGGCTATGAGAATCCAGCTGTTTTCTATTAAGCTAGACATTAAAGAGATCTGTAAACTGTAAATGACATCACTCTCCTCACCACATTTTTGTTTTGTTTTGCAAAATACATTTTTCATCAACTGTGTTATTTATATTAACATGTAATACATTACTTTTACTTTTATATGAATATTTAAGACTTCCTTAGCATTATTATTTTATTTATTTTATTTTGAGATTGAGTCTCACTCTGTCAACCAGGCTAACGTGCGGTGGCACGATCTCAGCTCACTGCAACCTCACCTCCCAGGTTCAAGCGACTCTCCTGCCTCATCCTCCCAACTAGGTGGGATTACAAGTGTGCACCACTATGCCCAGCTAATTTTTTTTTATTTTTAGTAGAGATGGAGTTTCTCCATGTTGGCCAGGCTAGTCTCGAACTCCTGACATCAAGTGATCTGCCCACCTTGGGTTCCCATAGTGCTGGGGTTACAGGTATGAGCTACCACTCCCAACCCTGAATATTATTTGTAAATATAGTAAACATCAATAACTCACACTTAAAAAGTCTTTTGGAATCCTCAATTTTTCAGAAAGTAGGTGGGTTCTGAGACCAAAATATTTGAGAACTTCAGATGCAGATTAGGCCTAAGAGAACTCGCCAGTGGCTCCACTGTACACGAAGCATTTTCTCCTCACTTTTCTCTTTGAGGCCCAAGTCCACACAAATTAAACGAAATAGAAAAATTAAATGGGGCCAGGCACAGTGGCTCATGCCTGTAACCCCAACACTTTGGGAGACCAAGACAGGTGGATCGTTTGACTCCAGGAGTTCAAGATCAGCCTGGGCAACATGGTGAAACCTCATCTCTACAAAAAATCCAAAAATTAGCTGTGTGTGGTGGCACGCCTGTCGTCCCAGCTACTTCGGAGGCTGAGGTGGGAGGATCACCTGAGCCCAGGGAGGTTGAGGCTCCTGTGAGCCATGATTCTGCCACTGCATTCCAGCCAGGGTGACAGAAGGAGACCCTGTCTCAGAAAAAAAAAAAAAAAATATATATATATATATATGTATGTATATATAAAAACCTAAATATATATGTAATATTTACTATATATGATTTTTATATAATTATACATAATACTATATATAATTTAATAAATATATATTAAATATATATTTAATATTTACTAAATATGTATTTATTACTAAATGTGTATATATATGTCTGAAAGAAACGGCTAATATTTCCTGGTGTGTCTTCGTGCCATAGAACATTGACTCTCATTTTCACCTCAGAACTATTCTGGAAGGCAATAGTTGATCAATCTCATTTTGGTAGAGGAAGGAAGAGGCTCAGAACAGTTAAGTAAGTTGCCCAAGGTTACAAAGCTAGTAAGTGGATAATAGCCCCATAGGTTTTCTCAGCATTTCCCAAGAGACCAGGATGCATCTGATGATTATTGGAAATATTTAGGTCCAAAATACTTTTGCCTAAAGTATAATGCACAATTGAGGTGAAATATGGCTTTGATTTGTTTGAATTATCCCCATAACTGCCTTGGTATGGCTGCTTTCCTGGGCCAGGGAAGACAATGGCATCACAGCGGTCCCCAAATTTCCTGCAAAATTCTATAAACCAGCTGGGCCTCTCTTTAAACTTCTTGGTATAAATCCTCTTCCAAAGGAAAAGGATGGTTGGAGTTATTTTTTTTTTTCCTTTTCCTTCTGTTTTTGTTCTGGCATTCTTTTGTGAGTATGGAACTGATTACTAAATAGGGTCAAACAGCTTGAGTCGGGCTTCCTGTGTGAATGTGAACAGTGCTGATTTTTAGCCTTACATTTGATATGTTATCTGTGGCGGCTGTGCCCGACGTTGAAGTTTCAGATGGCTTCCTTCAATTTCCTGTATTGTTATAATTGTGGCTGTGTGTGCACATGTGCACGTGTGGGCAGAGAAAGCAGTGAAGACAGAAGAGAGGATGTTTCTCTGTGTTTACTTGGATTTTGTGAAAGGTTTTTAGTTAGATATTGAGAGGGCCACATGTTTCAATGGAAAGAGCCCTGGTTAGCAAAAAGGAAGGTCCTGTCTTGTCTGCCACTAATTGCCTGTGTGGTTTTTGGCAAATATTTAGTCCTCGGGCCTAGTTCTGCTTCCTTATAAGGCCCCTTCCAGCCCTGAAATTTTGTAACTCTGGTTTCTACTCAGAGCTTCACTTTCCAACTCCCCACACTTGGCTGTTATAAAACGTTTGTTTTGCCTCCTGATTTTACTTTCCATGCCTTTTTTGTTCTCCTCCACTTCTCATTACTATCCCATAGCCTTTTGGATTTAAGTTCTTCTAGAAAAGTTCCTCCTTTCTCAGCAATTATTTTTCAGCTTCCGTTGTCTCTGAAAAAAAAAAAATACTATAAAAGATCGCCTTTATCTTGGAAAGAAGATCCAGAATGTGTTGGCTTCCTGTTTTGTTGGTGAGATGTGTAGAGCTTGGAGATTGGACTGTGGGTCAGGATTCCCCGCTAAGCCTTACATGAGAGAGCTCAGAGCTGCTGGTCTGCCAGCCATTTCTCTCTCTGCTCTGTTTTTATTAAACTCAAATAAGTTCAAATATGCATGACAGGCCAGGCGCGGTGGCTCACGCCTGTAATCCCAGCACTTTGGGAGGCCAAGGCGGGTGAATCGCGAGCTCAGGAGTTCGAGACTAGCCTGACCAACATGGTAAAACTTGGTCTCTACTAAAAATACAAAATTTAGCCGGATATGGTGGTGCGCGCCTGTAATCCCAGCCACTCAGGAGGCTGAGGCAAGAGAATCGATTGAACCCGGAGGCGGAGGTTGCAGTGAGTTGAGATCCCGCCAGTGCTCTCCAGCCTGGGTGACAGAGCGAGAGTCCGTGTCTCTCTCTCTCTCTCTCTCTCTGTATATATATATAATAAAATATAAATATATATATGCAGGATAATGGCATATCTAATTCATCTGCTTTTATGGCCCAGGATGAATGTTTAAATGGAACCCGGAAATGAAACTTCTCGTTTTTCATCAGCTTCTAGTCCCAAGCTGATGGCGCCCCTAGAGCCTCCGCAAGTGGGTCTGGCGCCATCTGGTGGTGGGATGCGCTGATGCTTTGCTGCCTGATGGACAGAAAACACAGTGCGTAATGAAGAAAACCTGTTGACTGAAATACGCGCAGAGACTTAAACAAAGGACCGGTGACATTTGCAGCACATGACTCAGTAGCCCAAAAGTTCAAATTTGTTATTAAATATGCAAATTTGTGAAAGTGACAGAATCTTTGGGACCATGCAAAGTGAAGATTGATAGGTGTGTGCACTTTAGGCATGAGGCATGTTCAGTTTGTAACTTTGTAGTGAGATGCTTGTTCTTAGTATGGAATCCAGATGTTGTCTGCTGGTAATTTATGCTCCTGTGCAAAACGTAGGCAAATTGATTAATTTTTATCAATCTCATTTCATCTTGTTCTCATCTGTAAAAGATCATGTCTAAGGACCCTTACACGCTTTAAAAACTTTCAAGGAACCCCAAACATTGCAATATTCTGATTTCCTCTAGTGATTCTATGTGCTTCACATCCATGCTTTCTTCCATCCTCCAAGAGTTTAATGTTATCAGGAGGTGTGGAGGTAATACTAAGAATTGTCATTTATTGGATGCTGCTATGTTTTTTATACTATCTTAGGTAGTTTAACATTTTAAAAATTCTGGCTTACAAAAGTCTGTAACATAAGTATCACTGGGCTCATTTTACAGATAAGGCATGTAAAGCTTACCGCACTCTGCTTTCCATGTTTACAAACTAAAAGATAAATGAGAAACAAGGAAGAAATATGCTAATTGTCTTTATAATTCAGCACAACACCGTTTACAGTGCATTTACAGCTCAGTGTAATTTGCCACTTTGCAACAATACAAAATGTCAAGTATCCAAGCCACATCATCGCTCTATCTTCACATACTGATAAAGCTGCTGCCATACCGCAAGTGTAGGAAGAGTTTTAAAAATGCATTTTCCAGGGTGCCAGGGGGAAACAAATATTTGCCAAGACCAGAGCTGGTATTTCACAAATCTCTTTTCTGTGAGCTGAGGAGTGAGGAGAGGTGGAGTGACAAGCCATCAAGTGGAATTACCATGTCCCAGATACTGATGCAAGGATGGCGAGTGGCAGAGGACTATTGGCAGGTGTCTCGGGCATGGCACCAGAGCAGCACTCCGTTTCTGTTGACCAGTTTGTTTGGGTCTCCCTTTTAAAAGTCGGTCATCCTTTCCCAAAGAGTGCTCTGTAAGGTGTTCGTACATTTTATATGGAAAATAAAGCTTTTGAATGAAATATTATGAGAAACAAGTGGCTGAATACAGTTAAATGGGTTTCTTTGCTCTAGTATAGGATTTCTTGAAACCTTTCATGTGTCAGTGTATATTTTTAACATAATCTATAAATTAAATGTATTTTATTATATAAATTAAATACAGGTGATAGGGTTTGGCTGTGTCCCCACCCAAATCTCATCTTGAATTGTAGTTCTCATAATCCCCATGTGAGTTGGGAGGGACCTGGTGGGAGGTAATTGAATCATGGTGGTGGTTAACCCCGTGCTATTCTCATGATAGTGAGTTCTCACGAGATCTGATGGTTTTATAAGAGGTTTTCCTCTTCTCTCAGCTTACATTCTTCTCCTTGCTGCTGCCATGTGAAGAAGGACATGTTTGCTTCCCCTTCCACCATAATTGTAAGTTTCCTGAGGCCTCCCTAGCCATGTAGAACTGTGAGTCAATGAAACCTCTTTCCTTTATCAATTACCCAGTCTCAGGTATGTCTTTATTAGTAGTGTGAGAATGGACTAATCCAATAGGTCAAGGTTAAATAGTTCAAATAACCCCAATAGCTGGGGAGCTGGGGATAAGGCAGAAAATGTAACCTTTCTCCCAGAGCTAGGAATCCTTCAACCCAACTACTTTAGCAGACTTGTGTGTGTGTAAATTTCCAAAAACTACCCTAGTAGGATCACCTCGCTTATGTGGCATAAGTGCATTAAATCTGATGAATGTTGAAACAATGCTCTGTAGACGTCTAACAGCAACCCTGGTCCACACTTACATAGGGCAACAATGAACCCAGTAACAGCTTCTCTTTTGAGGAGGGCTTGTGCTCTCTAGGTGGTACACCTTCCTGCCGTTGCACCCTTAGGTCACCCACCTGGCTCCTCGAGACATTGGGGTTTGTTTCCAATGGTTGAAATGAATGATCAAACCCACACTGACTTGATATCCAGACATACTTTCCTATATCATAGATATTAGTCATCAACATTTTAGGGCATAAATTATGTTTCAGAAGTCTATTGAGAATTCCTACATTGCTAAACACTTGGGAATATCCCAGACCCTGATGCATTGCATCTTACCATTTGCTTTGTTTTGTTTTTTGTTTTTTGAGACGGAGTCTCACCTCGTCACCCAGGCTGGAGTGCAGTGGCGCGATCTCATCTCACTGCAACCTCTGCCTCCTGGATTCAAACAATCCTCCTGTCCCAGCCTCCCGAGCAGCGCCCGCCATCACACTGGCTAATTTTTAGTAGAGATGGGGTTTCACCATCTTGGCCAGGCTTATCTTGAACTCCTGACCTCGTGATCCACCCGCCTCGGCCTCCCAAAATTCTGGGATTGCAGGCATGAGCTACTGCCCCCAGCCACATCTTACCATTTTAATAGCAACATCTTTACTTTGTGCCTGGAACTTTACATGCAGGAACTTGATGAATCCTCCCGGCAGCCCTATAAAGGTAGGGGCATGTAACATCTTTGGTGTATAGAAGATGAACTGAGTCAGAGAGTAGTTAAGCAACTTTCATCCCTACACAACTTCCAGAATCTCTTAGTGACTCCTACTGTTTCCCCTAGTTAGCCTTTGATAGTCTCCATGAGATCTGCTGTCAGAACTTCATCTGATCCTGATGCAGCCTTGCTGACCTATGGAATTTCCCCTCCTTTTCCAGGGCTTACATCTCATTAGGACCCATGGGTCATTCCTCTGAGCATGACACACTGGGGCAAGTGTCTGTGTCAAACTCTGTTAGAAGTTTCTATATTAAGATATAAAGAGAAAGAAGCAAAAAGCAAACTTTTATGTACACTCTGACTTCAGTTATGGGAAATGTGTGGAAAAGAAGGCGGTAAGGAAACACAGTGATGACATTGCATTAGAGTTGTAGGACAATGGATGTTTTTCTTCTATTTTCTTAATTTTATGAAATACGGTATATCAGTTATTAAATGAGAAAAGTTTACCTTCTTACTAATTTAAATATTTCTTTCCAAAAACTGAAATACATCTATCAACTCAGATGGTTACCAGGCAATATCACAAAATTTGCATTTTTTTTTTGTTTTTGAGATGGAGTCTTGATCTGTTTGCCCAGGCTGGAGTGCAGTGGTGCAATCTCCGCTCACTGCAAGGTTCACCTCCCGGGTTCACACCATTCTCCTGCCTCAGCCTCCCAAGTAGCTGGGACTACAGGTGTGTGCCACCACACCTGGCTAATTTTTTGTATTTTTAGTAGAGATAGGAGTTCACTGTCTTAGCTAGGATGGTCTCGATCTCCTGACCTTGTGATCCGCCCATCTCGGCCTCCCAAAGTGCTGGGATTACAGGCATGAACCACCGTGCCCGGCCAATATGCAATATTCTTTAAAATAGTTACCATTTATCAATTGCTTAATAATTGTATCTTACATATGTAACCTTGAACCCCTGTAAGAACTGACCAAAGCAGCTATTATTATTATTATTATTATTATTATTATTATTGAGATGGAGTCTCACTCTGTCACCCAGGCTGGAGTGCAATGGCACGATCTTGGTTCATGGCAAATTCCGCCTCCTGGGTTCAAGTGATTCTTTTGCCTCAGCCTCCTGAGTAGCTGGGACTACAGGTGCAAGCCATCATGCCTGGCTAATTTTTGTATTTTTGGTATAGATAGGTTTCACCATATTGGCCAGGGTGGTCTGGAAGTCCTGACCTTGTGCTCTGCCCTCCTCAGCCTCCCAAAGTGTTGGAATTACAGGCATAAGCCACTGCACCTGGCCCAAAGCAGCTATTATTATACACTTTTTGAAGCTGAGGAAACCAAGGCCTAGAGAAGGGCAGTGATTTTTTCCAAGAACACATTGCTGGATTTGCATGGCCAGGCTCATGTTACTTCAAAGTGATCATCATCACCTCATCATTCACCTGGTAGAAACTTATTCTTTCCGTTTTCAGGGTACGCAGAAATTTTGTTACTGTATCAAGATCACAGGAAGAGTGTTTGAGACATCACCAGAATCTACAGCCTCTGATGGTGCTCCTGGGTTCAGCTTCTAGCATTACAGGCATGCTAGCTTGTCTCCAAGATGGCACCCATGAGCCCTAAATTCCTGGATTGATGCTCTTGCCTAGTCCTCTATTGTGTCATATCAGGATTGTTCCAAGTAACCAATAGAACTCAGCAGAGTTGATGGCATGTCACAAAGTTAGGTCATAAAGGACATCATGGTTTCCATGTTGCTGGCTTCCTCTTGGATCATTTTCTCAGGAGGAAACCAACTGTGTGTTGTGAGAAGATTTAAGCCATCCAGGGAGAGGTCCACATGGTAAGGAATGGAGGCCACCAACTGACAACCATGCTGGTGAGGGATTTTTAGAGGCAGACCCTCCAGCCCCAATCAGGCCTTCAGATTACTGCATCTCACATAGATTACAACGTTGTGAAATGACACTGAGTCAGACTCATCCAGCAAAACCACTGAACTCCTGACCCACAGACACTGAGATAAATGTTGTTTTAAATCACAGAGTTTTGGGGGTAATTAGTCACACAGTGATAGATAATTGATAGACATTGCAGATAACTTGTCTCTTTAGTCCGCAAGACTTTAGACAGAGAGGAACTCTACTTGAAGATCTATTCTTAAAGAACTACACCTGGTCAGGCATGGTGGCTTATGCCTGTAATCCCAACATTTTGATAGGCCAAGGCAAGATGATTGCTTGAGCCCAAAAGTTTGAGAACAGCCTGAGAAACATGGTGAAGCCCCATCACCACAAAAAACTTTCAAAAAATTAGCCAGCCATTATGGTGTGTGCCTGTCATCCCAGCTACTTGGGAGGCTGAAGCAGGAGGATTGCTTGAGTCCAGGGGTCAAGGCGTCAAGGCTACAAGTGAGCTGAGATTGCACCACTGCACTCCAGACTGGGCGACAGAGTGAGACTCTGTCTCAATTTAAAAAAAAAAAAGAACTACACCTGAGAAGACTTCTCTGTATTGGGATCTGATTTAAATAATTACATCCTGGACTTCAAACCTAGATATCCTGTACAAGTTTGAGAGTTTTGGGAGGAGTTGAGAGGAATGAGAGTATTTTACATGTGGGAGAAATAGAAATAATTTGTGGCTAGATGGTGGACTGTGATGATTTAAAATATAGCCACTGATTATTTAATATTCCTTTCAAAAGATGGAACAAAATTCCCCTCCACCTGAATGTGGGCTGGAGTTAGTGACTCGTTTGTGGTCATAGAATGTAGAAGTGACTGTGTGTGATGTCAGAGACTAGGTCATGAAAGTGATGGTGTCTTCCGGCTTGCTCTTACTCTTGGATGATCTGCTCTGGGGATAGTTGTGAGTAGGCCTGCAGCCCACAGCCATGTGAGTGAGCCTTTTGAAGAGTGGACCTTCCAGGCCCCGTCAAGCCTTCAGGTGACTGCAGCCCCAGCCAACATCTTGGGAGACCCTGAGTCAAAACCCCCACTAAGTCACTTCCAGATCCCTAAGTCTCAGAAACTGTGAAGAAAAAAAAATGAATGTGGTTTTAAGCCCTAAGTTTGGGGCATAGTTTCTTATGTAGCAATAGATAATATGTCTGATATGGTTTAGCTGTGTCCCCACCCAAATCTCACCTTGAATGGTAGCTCCCATAATTCCTTCATGTTGAGGGAGGGACCCGGTGGGAGATAATTGAATCATAGGGTGGTTTCCCCCATACTGTTCTCATGGTAGTGAATGGTAGTGAATCAGTCTCACAAGATCTGATGGTTTTATCAGGGGAAACCCCTTTTGCTTGGTTCTCATTCTCTTCTCTTGTTTGCTGCCATGTGAGACGTGCCTTTCACCTTCCACCATGATTGTGAGGCCTCCCCAGCCATGTAGAACTGTGAATCCATTAAGCCTCTTTTTTTTTTTTTTTTTTCTTTTTGGTAAATGGTCATGTCTTGGATATGCTTTTATCAGCAGCATGAAAATGGACTAATACAATGTTATTTGCTGAAAATTTGCCTTATAATATTTTCATATTTGGATGAGAAAAAAAGATTTTGGATAAATCGAAGCAAACTCTTTTCATCCTAAGATAACAGAAACAGAGTAATTTGCCTCTATTCTTGCTCCTATTTTGTCCAATATAAGCCCAGAAATGACTTTTGTCTTTATTGTCTAATTTTTTAATTGTAGAAATGTATTCAATCACTATATTTAGTTCAGAAAACTTTGCTGTAAACAGAACATTCACAATTTTTTTAAATATATATTTTCTGAATAGCTACTTTATAATGTACACTGGGCATCTAGAGGCTATAAAGATGAATGAGGTGCAGTTATTGTCCTCATGGAATTTAACCTACTCATGGACTATTAAATAATAAAAAAGCAATAATATATATTAAAGTACCAAATGCCATATATCCATATATTCTAAATGGTCTATTATCCTTTAACTCCTGTCTTTTCAACTTAGCCTTTGCAACTGAAATCTTTCCTAAATTTTAAGTACATTTTATTTTAAAAAATCTTTTAGAGATGGAGTCTCACTATGTCACCCAGACTGGTCTTGAACTCTTTGCCTCAAGCAATCCTCCAGCCTCAGCCTTTCAAAGTCCTGGGATTACAGGTGTGAGTCACCGCACCCAGCCAATTCATTTAAAGCTGAATATACCACCAGGGGTGGTGGTGTATGCCTATAGTCCCAGCTACTCCAGCTACTCAGAAGGCTGTGGCAGGAGAAGCCCTTGAGCCTAGGAGTTCTGGACTGCATTACAGCCTGGGAGACAGAGCAAGACCCCATCTCTTAAATATATATATAAAAAAATACAAAGTAAAAAACTCACATATCAAAGTGTGTACTCCTGAATTCACACAGTGACACACCCATGTATCCACACAGTGACCCACCCCTGTATCCACAATTAGATTTGGGAGCAGAACATTATCCAGCCCGTATCCTGAGGAGCTGCTATTTTGCCTTCCACCGCCATACAAAAATGTTGCCAGTTTTTGAAATTTGTAAATGGAATGATATATGTGATTTTTGGTTTGGATTCCTTCACTTAAGTTATGCTTGTGAGATTTACTTTTGCTGTTCAGGGTAGCAGTAAATTCCCATAGCTCTATTACATTAAATTATATGAATACACTTGTATAAATACACTTGTCCGTTCTACTGTTGATGGATAATTCGATGATTTCCAGGTTGGGGCTATAATGAAAAGTACTGCTAGGAACATACACGTACATATCTTTTGGTAACATAGGACTCTTTTTATCTGGTCTACACTGGCAGTGGAATTGCTGGGTCATAGTGTACTGTCTTAGATTGGACTTTTAGCCCAGCTCTGTCTCCCTCTCTATGTCCTTGCTGTCTGGCTTTTCAGTATCTTCTATTAGTGGAGTTTCAAGTTTTTCCACATCTTGTTCCACATCTGCAACATCATTTGATATTATAACTCTTTTTTTCATTTGAGATATTCTTGAGTGTTTTATTATTTATTTTTTACCTAGGTTTTCTCCTGTGCTTGATAAGTCTGAAGAAATCAGAGAGACAGAGACCGTGTAAAATATAAACTGCTCCTGAGTCTGAATAGGATGCATTACAAGATGTAACAACTTGTTTGACAGACCCTTGTTCTCCCTGAATAACCAGATTTGTCCGAATTCCTACCTGGTTACCAACTCGTTAGTTACCAGTTGTTTGTTGGTTGACTAGTTAGTATCAACTCAGCATCGGTCCGTTCTGTATGGATGTATATGTATATATATAAGACATATATTTAAATATATATAAGGATGTATATTTAAGCGTGCTGATGGCTGGGTGTGATGGCTCACACCTGTAATCCCAGCAAATTGGGAGGCCAAGTTGGGAGGATCGCTTGAAGCCAGGAGTTTGAAACCAGCCTCAGCGACATAATGAGACCTCCTGTCTACAAACAAACAAATAGCTGGGTGTAGTGGCACACACATATAGTCCCAGCTACTCAGGAGGCTGAGGCAGGAGGATCGCTTGAGCCCGGGAGACTGAGGTTACAGTGAGCTATGATTGCATCATTGCACTCCGGCCTGGGCAATACAGCAAGACCCTGTCTCTGAAAATAAAATAATAATAATAATAAATTGTCCTGGGCATATGAGGATTTTGATTCAGCATCCGGCTTTCATTCTCCAGAAGAGGGCAGCCTCGTTCCACGTTTTGTCTGTAGCCTCCCTGCAGACACCTCCTCCCTCCTCTGTTTGTTAAAGGGCAGGCTGTATTTGTTAAGCGCATGACAGCCTCCTGGGCAGCCAGGTGGGAAGTTGGGAGGTATTTTTTCTCTTTGTTCTTTCTGGCTCTCTAACCAGATTCTAGTTAATTCCACCTGAGGTCTGGATGTGTCCTAGTTTCATTTCTAGACCTGCTGTCCCAGCTCCCTACTGTGTCTCCCAACCTCCTGCTAAAGACCCCTCAAATCTCAGAGCCTCCCCTCCCCTCCCTCACCTTCTCTCTTTTCCAGAGGAATGTTTCCAAAGCACGTGCTCAAAAACGTTCCAAGGCTGTCTAGCATTTGAAGAAATAAATATGTGTGATTAGGTTAAAGTCTAAATCCCCCGGTGGCATTCTTGGCCCCTAAGAATCAAACTGCAATCCACTTCTCCACTTTCCTCTACTTGTACTCCCCTCAAAAAACCCACATTTCCGTGGAGTAAGCAGAACTAGGGTTTGAACAACTCTAGGTCCGAGTCCAAATGCAAAGCTCAATGTCTTTACTTTCCATCCATATGACCGTGGCCAGGAACTTAACCTCTATGAACCCTGGTTTTCATACCACTAGATGGGGCTCAGTGGTACCTGCCCCTCATGGTTGGTGTAACAAATAAATGTTGCTACGAAGGTAAGAGTTCCTGGCATAAAGTGACCACATGATAAATGGTACTGTCATTGTCATCATCATCAATTTACTTAATTTACTCTGGGCTTCGCTTCTCCTCTGCCATTGTCCAAATTCCCTGCTCTCCTGCCCTACTGAGATTTTATCTTGTGAGGTCCAGCCTTGTGTCACCTTCTTTAGATAACCCTCTTCCTCCCCCAGCATCCCAGCGTTCACTGCTACTTCTGAGCACCCTCATTCAGAGTCAGGTAAAAATTCGTTCACCCAGGTTTACTGGGCACCCCCAACAGCGCCAGCACTATGCAGGTACTACAGTGAAAGAGGCAGACAAGTCCCTGCCATGGTGACAGGTATACTCTCACAGAGAAATATGCTTAAATAAATACATAAATAAATATGCGTCATGAGTTTCAAAAGGAAATTCACGTAACTCCGGGACCACAGAGCAGGAAAATAGCTTAGTGTCTCTTCTGTATCAGGGGCAGGTGCCCCAAAGGCTTCCCTCGGAAAGGCACGTCGAAGCTGAGATGGAAGCGTGATTAAGTCAGGCCAACTGAGGAGTGGAATCACATTCTAGAAAGAGAGAACTGTGCCCCTCTTATCTGTCCTGCCAATTTTAAATTCTCCAAGATCAGACACTGAACTTTTTTCCCATAAAATCTCCAGCAGAGCCTGGAAAGGCCCTTGCCTATAGGAATTCGTCAGAAATTGATGAACAAAAAAATGCAAAGAAATGGCAGCTTAAACAAGCTCTTTCCGTTCCTGTGTTTTCTGTCCCTTTCTCGGGGTGGTTACATATTTTGAGTCCCAAGATGATATGGTAATGAAAAACTCTAGCTCTTCACAGACCACCTCTTCTGAGGGCCGAGAGCTCACAAGATGGCTTGGGTGAGGGTTGCTTCAGGACAGCTTCTTACCCCCGAAGCAGGAGAATTCTACCCATGTGGGGTGTGCAGGTCACTTGATCCATCACACCGAAGTTCCTTCCTTAGCCAAAGAAAGGAGTATAGGGTTGAGTCAGACACCCTAACAATCAACTTCTCCTGGACTCATCTTATTTCCTGGAACTTTGGGGCTCCACTACATTTGTTTTAATGAGAAGTTTTTAGTTGCCTCTGGGGTGGGGACAGTGCTCCCCCACGCAGCAAGAACCAGGCCTGTGGAAGTGGCCCCCCTATGCAGTTTGAAGGTGGCAGCTCCACTCACTCTATGCCAAGCATGGACACAGGAATCGTCGCGAAGCTTCCCGGGCAGGCAGGCCAGGGCTCAGGCTCAGCGCGACATCCGGGGCTATTCCAAGTCAGGTTTCTTCCACTCCTGGGCAGCATCTTGGGGGCTCAAGTTCACGGCTGCGAACAGCTGCTGGCGAGTGGGGCTGTTCCCACCCTCCCCTCAATGCAGAGTCTCCGTGGGTAAACCCTTTGAGGGCCCTGGCCTCTCAAAGATGGGTGGGGTTCACTTCAAAGTGGCTGTGAGTTCTCTTCTGCAGCAAGAGAGCTCTAACAGAGGCCTGCCTACCCCGATTTTTCAGGGGTGGGGTGTTGGGAAGGAAGGGGTATCTCTATCTCAACTTACCACGCCCTTCATTTTCAGTTATTGTGAGCTGTTTCATTGCAAGAGAAAGAACAACTTGTAACTGATGGTCAAATATCATTCACTGGTGGTTTTCGTTTTTACACTTGGATGATTAACCCCGAGGACCAAGTCCACATGATTAGTGTTCATCAGTATTCAAACAAACATCTAGCAAATAAATAAAAGCGTATTCTTCACACCTGAGGTCTCAGAGAAGGTGGAGAGAGGGCACTTGGTCCTAAGGGCCTGAGAGGAGAGGTTATCTCCTAAGAGGAGACTTACGATGCAGGAAGTCAATGAAGCTGGGACATGACCCTCTATTGCCAGCTGATCCCAGGAGCTGAGTTCCATCAGCCAGGGCCGGGGCTCTTCCTCCCCACAAGGCTGAAGGCAGGCGGGCAGTCGGTGGTGGGCGGGAGAGCTCCTCTGTTGCTCATTTAGAGAAGGTCCTTTAAAACGGCAAATGATTGTTTGTTTCTGGAGGTCAGGGCAGGGGGTGACATGGAGGATAAAAATACTGTGGTCTCTCAATATCCGTGGGCAGTTTGTTCCAAGATGCCCTCAGATACCAAATCCATGGATGCTCAAGTCCCTGATATAGAAATGATGCATAGCATTTGCATATTACTGACACATCCTCCCTTAGACATTAAATCATCTTCAGGTTCCTTATAATACATCACACAGTATAAACAGTTGGTATACTCTATTGTTTAAGGAATAATAACAAGAGAAAATGTTCGTACGTGTTAGCACAGACACAATCTCCTTTTTTCAAATATTGCTTGAATCTACAGAGGTGGAACCCAGGGATCTGGAGGGATGACTGTGCTAGGTAGAAAAGTGACTGGAGCTGGAATGGCCTTGGTCAACTATCCCCCTTAACCAAAAATTGGTGGAGACATAAGGGAAAACTTGTGGCTGATGCAGAATGGTTTTTTAACTGCTAAATTGTAAAGGTGTAAAACGAGTAGTGCTGTAAAATACCCTAAATGCAAAGGGCTGTAGATGGTGAAAGAGGAGAAGACCAATGTGGAACTGTGGGATCAGGGGCATTTCTTTGCAGATGGGACCTGAGTGGGCTGCAGTGTGACAAAGATCTGGATGGATGCATAGGACAACTGTCTGGAGGAATGCAAACGCAGGTGTGTGTGGAGGAATGCAGAAAGAAGCATATGGATCTGGTTCTTGGCTTTGGAAGTCACTCCTTCTCGGAGTCAGTGGCTCTGAAGGTTTCTAGTATCCCAAGCATCTGCTGCTTTTCCTTGCACACACGTATACTTGCATGGGGATTATCTTCTATGCCCTGCATCTGGGATGGGGTGGGGAGTGAAGTGTACTGACGTTGACAGTTTCCTTCTGATTTTACCCTTTGAGAAAACTGTAAAACCCACTATACATCTGTTAGATATATAATTTTAAAGCTGAATTTATGCTTAGATATTTCAAAAATAGAAAAGGAGCACAAAGATGGAAGAAGGGATGGCTTCTAAAGACAATAACTAGCAATGTTTTTAAACTGGGAGGTTTCTGGCAGAGTACAAAGCACAGGACTGAGGTCTCACTGATTCTTGCCAAAGGTCAGCACAGAGTGAATTTCATTTGTCGTGATTTTTGTCTTTCAAGCAGCCACCTGAGGGCCAAACTGATGCTCAGGGAGATGGAGTAGCTTCGTCCATCACAGGTGAGGAGCCGTCAAGCTGCGCCATGTCAGGGCACCATCTGCTGCAAGATTGCATCCCTCTGAGTGGCATGAGAGCCACAGCAGGGCCGGCACAAATCCTCCCTCGTTTCACACCCCCATGCTGGTAGTGAGCTGACAAGCTGCAGATGGAGCAGGTCAGGAAAGAGAACAAATTTGCCTACCCCCCAAGCAACATACAGAAATGACATCCTTTCTAGATTAGGATCACATTTGCACGCATCCACTTTTGGATAGTCTAATACATCTTTATTAATCTCAAAATATGTCTTTTTGGTCAATAACATTATTTTAATAACCATTAAAGATAATCTAGTATTAAATGGTTAATTTTGCTTCCCTTAGATAAAGATGACAGAATTCAAATGCGAACTCGCCCCGTCCGGTTGAAGTGTAGTGAGAGCTGACTGTGTGAACTGAATAATGCTTGTGCTGTGCAGAATGGAGAAGAAAAGCAAAGTTTTGTTCACCTGGGAACAGTTTTTTAAAAATACATTGATACCTAACTTAAATAATTGAATCCATATCATAAACATACAAATTACACCATTTAAAATATACTTACTACAAAAAGATCCCAAACATTTTTGGTTAATGCAAATAAAATTTCTTCACATTATTTTAAGAGTCAAAATATTTTACATCAATTTGTGCTTTTAAAACTATTGCTAGCTTCCCCTGGGAAAAGCCAAAATAACTGTATATTGTAGAAAAAAGTTTTTGCACTTTTGACCCAAATACACATATCAACACAAGAAGAGGCACAATAATATCTAATAATTGTTTTACATTTCCCTGAAACAGACAAACGAACAAAACCTAGTTATTCAATGAAATGCATTTCTATGGTAATTGCTAATTTGATCTTTTCACACGTGCACAAAAGAACTACTTTTTCTTGGTCACTAACGACAGCAAACCCTAGATGTCTAGGAATATATATATATGTTATATATATATTTATATACATACATATTTAAGAGAGCATATGAAGAAAATAGGACAGTTTGCACATACATATTCAAAGCCTCTCAGAAATTCCACTTAGGTCCACATTAGTGAGCCTTAATGTATTGCCAGCGTTCTGTGTAAATAACCAGAGAAGTAAAACAAACTTTAGTAGTGGAGTCCCTCCTTATACATTAATAGAAAATCTAGTTAGAAGTGGTATGATTAGCTCATAAGAGGTCAGAAGTTCAAGACCATCCTGGCCAATATGTTGAAAGCTCATCTTTGCTTAAAAAAAACACAAAAATTAGCCAGGAGTAGTGGCATGTTCCTTTAATCCCAGCTATTCGGGAGGCCAAGGCACGAGAACTGCTTGAACCTGGGAGACAGAGGTTGCAGTGAGCAAAGATTGCACTACTGCACGCCAGCCTGGGCAACAGAGACACGGTAAAAAAAAAAAAAAAAAAAAAGAGGAAGGAAGGGAGGAAGGGAGGAAGGGAGGAAGGGAGGGAGGGAGGGAGGGAAGAGAAGAGAAAAGTGCTTATCACTTAACCAAATTCTTGCTAAGGGAATGTAAATATAACTGTACCTTCTTCAGGGAATTCATCGTCAGGGTACACTGGCTTAACTGCAGTGACTCAGTCGTTTTTCAATGCGGAGGTAATATTCGTAGAAAAATCAATATTCCATGTGGAGAAAATGTATTTTTCCTGTGGATGAATTAATGATTAATTGGGTTGGAGTAAACTTTACTTTCTGCAGCTCTAGTATTTATTTGTCAAATGAAGATCCAGTTTGGCAATCAGCTCTTACGATAGGTCCATCAGATTGGTCAGATAGATTATTCGATAGCTCCAATCCCTCCCAGATAAAGTCATTGATTATCTGTATATACTCAATTGGGGACGACCCACATCACGAGAGGACAGAGTATGTGATGTAACAGAAACAATTCACACCGCTGTTAATGTGTCATAGACAGTGGGATCCCTGGGGAATGAAAAATAGGACAATTCAGCTAGAATTTTCTCTTTGATCAACTCTCTTCAGTTTCTGATTGTGCTCTCAAGCTGAGCCCTTTCTATTTGCATTACAATTTCAATCCTTGGTTGATGCGAGTTCTTTTTCAATGTTTGTACTTCAGTTATGTAGATAACTGAGGTTGCAGATATGGAGTTTATACTATCAAAACAATCATCAAATAATCAAAATAATCATAATTTTGAGTTAAGATTGGAACAAGAGGAGTTAAGCATTATGGTTGTTTGAGGGTCTGTTAATGCTTCTCTGATTCCTTTCCACTTCAGTGGTTTTCCTATCTGCTGGAAGGATGTTTAGTAACACTTACCTCATATGCCTCTTGATGGAATGAAGCCTGTATCGTGCATTTTTCTTTGGAGAAAGATTACAATTATGGCATTTGAAATCCAAGTATATATCTAGGGAATGTGGGAATTACTTGTCATTATGTAATTTCTTATGAAAGCTTTGTCTAAAATAGCAGATTGCAGAACAGAAAAAAATCGAGGGCAATTGCAGGAAATGAGACTGAAAAATAATTCAGTTAGTTTATGAAGGGCCTGAATGCCATCCAAAGGAGTCTGCGTTTATTCTGTATTTTTCTGAAATATATCTCACAGAACACTTATGCTACCGGATGTTAATATATCTAGGGCAGGCTAGATTAAGTCTAAGTTTCAGGGTAGTCCTTAAATATGCTAATATGCATCGTGATTCTCTAAGGGAGCATTTTTTTTTTTTTCTCAAACTAAACAATATAACTTGGTAATAGGCAGACAGGGAATATGAAGAATGTTCCAGCTTGGCACCTTCAGTCAGTTAAGTCCAATATTCTGGGTACCTTCAAGATGCCAGATAGTCATTCCTTTGTATCACATGTATCCAGCACACAGAAGATTGTGTATCCAGCACACGGCAGGGCTTAGTAAACAGATGGAGTGAATGAAATATCCGAGTAGTCCTCAGTGGCCTTACTTATAAAATGGGAAAACAATCATATAATTGTTGAAAGGTTGAAGAGTTGGAGAAAAGTGGTCCCAGAATATTTCACAATCAAGTACTATTTTTTAGTTCAAATCAAATTAAAACAGATTTACAAATGAAAACATAAAAGGAAAAATAGGTAAGAGACTACTATTGAATTACTGTCTAGCTGTGTAATCTTTGCTTAACTTTTCCAAAGCTCATTTGTAATGCGGATAATCACACTTACCTTGAAAGGCTCTAATACTCTGCCAAGCACATGAGCTGAGCCCAGGGGTGGGAGTATATGGTGTTGTGGTTAAGAGCCGAGGCTAGGAGCCAGACCTGAGTTTGAATCCCAGCTCTGCCTCTGACTAAATGTGTGATACCTACTATGTGTGTAACTTTAAGCAATTTAATTTCTTTCTGCCTCAGCTTTCCTCATCTGCAAAATGGGAACAGTAAGTATACTTATCTCGGAGGGCTGTGGTGAGGACTGCATATAAACTAATGAATGTTGTATATTAAGAAAAGTTCACAGCTATTCGTATTTCAGATTTTCTATGTAATCGGAAGGAGATGCTGAGACCTGCCCTAATTCGTTCTTCTTAGACTGCAGCTGCTTGACTGGCAGTTGATTCCCATTTCCTCCTTCCTCCCAAACTGGGTGCTCACAGCTCACATTTAACCTGTGCCCGCCCCCACCAAGTCCAACTCCTGAGTTAGACCTTCTGTTCTCCTCCAAATCCCTATATATGTATATATATATGTAGTAATTTAATTTAAAAATTCACCAGTGCTTTTTTTTTTTTTTTGGTCATTAATATTCAGAGGTATTCATGTTCCTACCTGGTTTATATTTGGATTGTTTTTTCTCTGGATTACTCCAAATTTTTGCCTATTGAGTTGATGGCCACTTAAAAGACAGAGAAATTCTTGGCATGTAGAATTTGGAAGGAAATAGAAAGGCAAACAAGAAATAAGGATGAAAAAAAATTTTTTTTTAAAAAGAAAGAAAGAAAGATGAGCACTATTCTGCATGGAGATCTGTGATGAGAAAAGAGAACCCAACCAAATTCTAAGATGTTTGCGTAGCTAATTTGTTACTTACTTTGATATGCTGGTGTCATATCATCACTATGCTGGCAATTGGAAACAATTTAAATAGATGCTTGAATTATTCCCACTATAAGATTATTTTGATTCCATCCTTTGTCCACGTTAATGCACTTTCCCCCAAATCCTTTGAAGATTCCATGGAATTCCTCAAGTAGACAGTGAGGTGTCAGGAAGCCAACAAAGTTTTGTTTTGTTTTGTTTTGTTTGAGATGGAGTTTCACTCTTGTTGCCCAGGCTGGAGTGCAATGGCACAATCTCGGCTCACTGCAATCTCCACCTCCCAGGTTCAAGCAGTTCTCCTGCCTCAGCCTCCCAAGTAGCTGAGATTACAGGTGTGCACCACCAACCCGGCTAATTTTTTGTATTTAATAAAGACGGGGTTTCACCATGTTGGTCAGGCTGGTCTCAAACTCCTGACCTCAGTTGATCCACCCACCTCGGCCTCCTGAAGTGCTGGGATTACAGGCATGAGCCATCGTGCCCAGCTGCCAACCAAGTTTTTAAGAATCCTCCAATAATCCCCCAAACTCTCCCTTCTATTTCAGATAGTGGGACTCTGTGCTCATGCCAGTAAGTAAAGAAGAAGGAATAAGAAAGACACTGTGTGATCTAGTGTTAATAAGGAAGTAAGTGATCAAATTACTCCAGCTAGATCGGTAGAATCTATTATCAAGCACGCTGAGGCCGACAGCATTCACAAATCAACTGTCTACGTGTATACTCACTGATGACGTGTGTTTCCTTTCGAGGACAAGTAAGCTTTTTAAATGATCAAGACGTTTACATTAGTTTTGCCCTTCAATGGCTTTTCTCAAAAAAAAATCCAAAGGCAGAAGTTAAATTTAAAAGAGCTTTCCATGTGACTACCCCAAAGAGAGATTATCAATCACCAAATTAAATATTTGTATACAAAATAATATCTGGATGCGTAGATTCTTACGTTCATCAGATGAACAGTGAAAGAGTTATTAGTCACCATGCTTTATTTACACCCCTGTCAAAATTACATGAAAATATTTCTCTCCAAAGAACCATTCTAGAGAACCCTTTCATACAAAGTGGTGTGTGTACATCTAAGAGGTTGCTCAGTTTAGCTCAAAGGCTAAAGAGTCTAGTAAACTGAGTTCCACCACGTCGTGACTTTTAAGTGGTAGGTTACCACCAGAAAGAGACGACTTCAAGCACAGATTTCTAGCAGCAAGGCCAGGATTAAAAACCCATGTGACAACAGGCTTCATAGAGAGGAACAATCCATTCCTAATTCAAAGGCCATCAAGCCCCAGTTGTAAGAACATTTTTGACTCTGAGAATCTTCTCTTTTTACCAAGAAAATCCCTTACAGTCATGGTTTAACATCCTAAATTAAGGAATAGAAGAAACCAAATTAATTTTTAATTTATACTCCGCATATATATGTTTTCAGTCGTCCACTACTGCAGGATGTACACTGAACGGTACAAGTCATGCGCATCATTTTCATCAGACAACCTCATCTACCAAAATGGTGATAACACAATCTTATTTTGAAGCCAAAAGAGAGTTATAAACATCAATCGTTTTCAGATATGGTTTAAACATGTTCAAAAGTAACATCATTATTTTAAGTTACAGCACAATCATTAAAGGAAAAAAGAACCCAAGAACAAATAAAATTAGTTATTATTTTAGTTACTGTTAGTGGAAAAAATAAAACAAGATTTGGATTTTCAGCCAGGATAAAGTAAAAAGACTCTTGCCAGATGTCCACTTTCTCATTCATGAGCTACTTGAGACTGTACTCCTGGGTCAACTTATTTCTGCTTCTCCTGTCTCTAGACCTGTCTTAATTATATTTGTGTCTCAGGATCCATGACGTAGATTTAAACAAACCCAGGGGCAAATCTAAACACTGACTACACAGTGTCCAGTCTATTCATTTCTCTACAAAATGACAGAAATTCAGCCTTTAATCAGAAGTTGATTCTACCTAAATTCCTAATAAAACTAATAAAAGGAAGTCACCTGGCCGCGCGCAGCGGCTCACGCCTGTAATCCCATCACTTTGGGAGGCCAAGGCGGGCGGATCACGAGGTCAGGAGATCGAGACCATCCTGGCGAACATGGTGAAACCCCGTCTTTACTAAAAATACAAACAAATTAGCCGGGTGTGGTGGCGGGTGCCTGTAGTTCCACCTTCTAGGGAGGCTGAGGTAGGAGAATCTCTTGAACCCAGGAGGCAGAGGTTGCAGTGAGCTGAGATTGCACCTTCGCACTCTGGCCTGGGTGACAGAGTGAGACTCTGTCTAAAAAAAAAAAAAAAAAAAAAAAAAAAAATAGAAGCCATTGCAATGAACACATTTTTGCCAATGAGAAATAAACTTGTTTATTCCATGCTCTCAGGGTTCGATGAACTCTTGGAAAGCATTTTCTGCATCCTGCTGGTTGTGTAAGTGTTTTCCCTGCAAAAAGTTGTCAAGATGCTTAAAGAAGTGGTAGTTGGTTGGCGAGAGGTCAGGTGAATATGGTAGATGAGGCAAAACTTCATAGCCCAGTTTATTCAACTTTTGAAGCCCTGGTTGTATGACATGTGGTCAGGCGTTGTGGAGAACGGGGCTCTTTCTGTTGATCAGTGCCGGCTCCAGGTGCTGCAGTGTTCCGTGCATCTCATTGAATGGCGTGGCATACTTCTCAGATGTAATGATTTCACCAGGATTCAAAAACTGTAGTGGATCAGAAAACCAGCAGCTGACCACCAAACAGTGACCGTGACCTTTTTTGGTGCAAGTTTGACTTTGGGAAGTCGTTTGGAGCTTCTTCTCAGTCCAACCACTGAGCTGGCTGTTGTATGAAATCCACTTTTCGTGGCATGTCACAATCTGATCAAGAAATGGTTCATTGTTGTTTCATAGAATAAGAGAAGATGACACTTCAAAAGGATGCTTTTTAAAATATTTGGTCAGCTCATGAGGCACCCACTTATCAAGCTTTTTCAACTTTCCAATTGGCTTCAAATGCCGGATGACCATAGAATGGTCGACATTCAGTTCTTCGCCAACTTCTCTTGTAGCTGCAAGAGGATCGAATTGAGTGGTTGCTCTCAATTGGTCGTTATCAATTTCCGGTGGCTGCCCACTACTCTCCTCATCTTCAAGGCTCTCGCCTCCTTTGCAAAACTTCTTGAACCACTGCGCTGTACATTAATTAGCAGTTCCTGGGCCAAATGCGTTGATGTTGTGAGTTGTCTCCCCTGCTTTAGGACCCATTTTGAACTCGAATAAGAAAGTCGCTTGAATTTGCTTTTTGTCTGACATCATTTCCACAGTCTAAAATAAGTAAGTAATAAGTCATTAGCAAAAAAAAAAAAAAAAAAAAAAAAGCAAGAAATGCCCATTAAAATGATGAATAACATAACCACATTTATTTAAGAGGGTATTCCAGTATCAAACAGCAAATTTCAAGAATGCAAAAACTGCCATTACTTTTGTAATCACCTTATAGTAATTTGTGTGATTTCTTTTTTCTTTGTTAGCCTGGCTTGATAGTGACCAATTTTGTTGATCTTTATGAAGAAACAGCTATTGTTCTATTGAGTTCTTCTGTTGATTTTCTGTTTTCAGTGCCATTGACTTGTCATCTTGTTTTTATTTCTTTTGAGTGAATTTGGCTTATATTGTTCTTTTTCTTTTCTTTTCTTTCTTTTTTTTTTTTTTTTTTGAGACTTAGTCTCGCTCTTTTGCCCAGGCGACCTCGCTCTGTCACACGAGGTCAGGAGATCGAGACCATCCTGGCTAACACGGTGAAACCCCGTCTCTACTAAAAATATAAAAAATTAGCCGGGTGTGGTGGCAGGCGCCTGTAGTCCCAGCTACTTGGGAGGCTGAGGCAGGAGAATAGCATGAACCCAGGAGTTGGAAACTGCAGTGAGTCGAGATCGTGCCACTGCACTCCAGCATGGGTGACAGAGCAAGATTCTGTCTCAAGAAAAAAAAAAGAAAACCTAGTAGCTGGGCATGGTGGTGCATGCTTGTAATCTCAGTTATTCGGGAGGCTGAGGCAGGAGAATTGCTTGAACCGGGACCCGGGAAGCGGAGGTTGCAGTGAGCCGAGATCCTGCCACTGCAGTCCAGCGTGGGCTACAGAGCAAGACTCTCTCTGGAAAAAAAAAAAATTTTTATATATATATATATATATATATATATATATATATATATATATGTATTTGAAGTATTATCCAATGAGAGCAGGTGTTCTGGAAGACCTCATTTAAATACAGAATCTGAATGGGGGTCCATGTCACACCTTCCATTTTTTCATCTTTGCAGCTGAGCTTTGCTCCTCTTCTCTGCTGGACTGTGCTGTTTCCCACAAGGTGTTCAGGGAGTCTGCCCTGAATCCTACAACCAGGAGATGAGAAACACACAGTGACACCAGCAGGAGAACATAAAGATGTGGTGACAGTTGTCCTCCTGCAGAGTCCAGAGCAGTGCACTCCTACCGCTGGTGCCCTAGCTAAGCCTGGGGGCCAGCATGCCCGATGATAGTCTGGGAGTGCTGCAGTCAGAGTCCCCACAATGGGCACCCAGCCTGTGCCCTTGCATTCTGCATGATCGTGGCCATTGTCACCTCAGAGCCCCTGTGTACAGATCAATGCATCCTAGCAGAGCTGCATGTGAGGAAAGGCCACGTGAGTCCTGGGAAAGAGCTGAGGCCCTGCAGGGGAAGGTGGCCAGGACCGAGACCTGATGCCTGTCTGGAGAATCGTCTGTGGGTGTGAGTGGCACTGTGGGGTCAGTGCCTGGGTTTTGCTGATCCCCCTCCTCAAAGATCAGGGCCCAAGCAGGGGATGGCATGTGTGTGGCACCTGGAACTGCAGGGCCACCACACATGTGTGAGACCATCATGGGGACCTGAACACGGTGTCGTCTGCAGACCCCACCCATCCATTGGCCCTAATTCCTGGCCAGCTTCTGCCAAGGTGAGAGGATGGAATTTGGAAGGTGGGTGTAAGCTGAAGCCTGTCCCCCAGTGGCTGACATACAGTGGTGACACTCTCTGTGTGGGAGAAAGAAAGAGAGATCAGACTGTTACTGTGTCTATGTAGAAAGACGAGGACATAAGAAAGTCCATTTTGATCTGTACTAAGAAAAATTCTTCTGCCTTGAGATGCTGTTAATCTGTAACCCCAGCCCCCACCCGGTGCTCACAGAAGCATGTGCTATTGACTCAAGGTTGAATGGATTTAGGGCTATGCAGGATGTGCCTTAGTGAAAATGTGTTTGCAGGCAGCATGCTTGGTCAAAGTCATCACCATTCTCCAGTGTCGAGTACCCAGGGACACAGTGCACTGTGGAAAGCCTCAGGGACCTCTGCCCAAGAAAGCCTGGGTGTTGTCCAAGGTTTCTCCCCACTGAGGCAGCCTGAGATATGGCCTCATGGGAAGGGAAAGACCTGACCATCCCCCAGCCCGACCCCCGTAAAGGGTCTGTGCTGAGGAGGAGTGGAAGAGGAGGCCTTTTTGCAGTTGATATAAGAGAAAGGCATCTGTCTCCTGCTCATCCCTGGGAATGGAATGTCTCGGGGTAAAACCTGACCATACATTCTATTTACTGAGATAGGAGAAAACCACTTTATGGCTGGAGGCGAGACCTGCTGGCGGCAATACTGCTCTTTACTGCACGGAGATGTTGGTGTAAAGTCAAACATCAATCTGGCCAACGTGCACATCGAGGCACAGCACCTTTCCTTACACTTATTTCCGACACAGAGTCCTTTGCTCACATGTTTTCCTGCTGACCCTCTCCCCACCACTACCCTGTAGTCCTGTCACATCCCCCTTGCCGAGATAGTAGAGATAGTGATCAATAAATACTGAGGGAACTCCAGAGACCGTGCCGGTGCAGGTCCTCCATATGCTGAGCGCAGGTCCCCTGGGCCCACTTTTCTTCCTCTATACTTTGTCTCTGTGTCATTTCTTTTCTCAGTCTCTCATCTCCACCTTTTGAGAAATACTCACAGGTGTGGAGGGGCAGGCCCCCTTCACTCTGATGCCACCCTTGCCCTCACCTAGCTCTCTCATAGCTGGGATTCTAAGGGGTCTTCCCCAGGGTTACATGCCCACTGCAAATCAGACATGAGCATGTCGATGTCTCCTGGATGTGGGGCTACTGGTGGTCAAGGTCTGGAAGTATGTGGAGGGTCTTCTCAGAGGGGCCATGGGGCCAGGGAATGGGATGGGACGCTAACTCCACCCTGCACAGGAACTGCAGCCCCCAGCCAAGCCGGCCCAAGTATTCCAGGTGCTGCCTACCCCGCATGCACACTGCCGGGCTCCAGGTGGCCGGGCAGAGAGGGATGGCCTGGTGGGTTGCTGAGAATCCAGAATGAAGGGGGCATGCACTGCCATCCACAGTCTGGCAGCCACGAACAGGGAGGCTTTTGCCTGGTGAGCCAGGGGGATTGGGGAAGGGCAGGCAGCCCAGTCGGCCTAATTTACCAGTGAATGAGCTGTGGGCGGAGCCGCTCCTGGCTGAGGGCTGGGGTTGGGACAGTCTGTTTGCACCTCCTGGGCTCCAGGCTGCCAGCTGCCTGCCCAGGGTCTGAATGTCCTACTGTGACCTGTTTCCTCACCTGGCCCAGAGGACAGATAGGGAAGGCTTGTTTTGAGGATTAGGCAGGGTAATCCCAGTCAGCCCTCATTGGCTTGCCTATCCTCCAGGTCTTTTTGATTTCTTTTTTCTCTTCTTTGTTATGAAACTCAGAGAATTGTCCTCCAGCATGTCTTCAGCTGGGGAGGTGGAAAGGCCCTTGGCTTCAGGGCCCCTTCTGGGTGCCCTCTCTTCCTAGGGTTTTTAAAAGCATTTACTTAGCAACACACCATGTACCTGAGAGAGCTGCAGAGAACATCCTGCGTGTCCAAACCAGAACACTTTGTTCCCTGACCCCAGGCCCTCATCACACCCCAAAGCGCAAATACTTTCAGGTGACCAGCTTCAGACAAGAGTCTGAACTCAATGCTTGTTTTCTGGGGTCTACACAAGCCCGTATGATGGGGCTACCTCCATTCTACCCCTGTGCCTCCCCCAATCCATTAGGGGCCTCAACTCCAGTGATTCCTAACTGGGAGCAAGGTTCCCCAGGCAAGGAATGCAGCCCTCCCCAGGATGCTGGCCTGGCCATGTCTCCACACCTTGGGCACAGCAGTAATTTTCTTCTCTGATGTGTGTGGGCACCAATGCCTATATAGGTGTGGGTGCATCCTCCCCTTTTGTTGATGAAGAACCTTCCTGCAGCCATTGGGGTGGGTATGGGCACAACACGTGCCTGGCAGCAGGGTGGTGCCTGCCGAGGCTTGGCTACTCTATGTCTCACTGCCACCTCTCCAGGGGAAGCAGACCCTGTGCCCTAGTGCCCCTCATACCCAGTCCCTCACATTCTTCACTTGGCATCTCCCTGCCTGATTCTCCCAACTCAGCCCCTGCCAGGTTTCTCCAGGCCCTGTGGGCCCTGGGATGGGATCAAAGGAGGCAACAACTGTGCTGTCTGCCTCTGCCTGAAGTCAGGGATCCCTGGCCGCTACTGGCATCTGGTGGGCAGGGTAGGTGGGGAGGTCAGGGCTCAGCTTTTCCACTCCCCAGCCTGCACTGGCGAAGTCACCAGGTGTAACTGGCCTGGAGGCTGATCTGTGTCCTCCACAGTCCCTTGATGCGTTATATTGAAGCCAATCCTTGTGTGAATGACTTGACCTGTTGTTACCGCCCACATCAAACCAGAAGCGAAAGACTCTTGCACTTGGGCCCAGAGCCTGGGGCTGAGGCCGCCATGACCACCCTGTTCTCTTCCTTCTGGGGTCCCTAGGAAGCTCCCAGGACTGAATGATCCCCACAAAACACAGTGGCCAGGAAGGGAGGGCTGAAGGCCAACTCCCCCCACCTCTACCACCACAACCAAGAGTCCCCATGGAGGTTGGCCCTGAGCTGTGGGTCCCTGTGGGATGCAGGTTCCCACGGATACTTCGGGGGGTGAGCATGGGTCCTCCTGGCTGATGGGAGACTGGTGGGCACTGGGTGTGTGGGGTCTGTGTAGGTGGGTTGGACAGCACTGGGCCTAGCCAGGGAGTCGGGGACTGGTGTGGCCAAAGTGGGCAGCAATATGTTGCCAGAACAAAACTACAGTGCAACCAGCCCAGCTGGTAGGGACAAGGTGGCCTGCCTAGCAGGACCATCCACTCCTGTCCTGGCCCCAAACCCAGACTGCCTGCCTGTATTGGACATTGCCTGGTCCAGGAGGCCTGGGCATGAGGGTCAGGTGGTGTGTCCCTGGTTTCGAGACTTTGGTGGTCCCTTGGGAGCTGAGTATCCTCTGGGCAGGAGGAGGGCCAGCGGTCCACTGTTTGCATCGGCCCCTGGGGCTGTGCCCCTACCCCAGCTTCTGAGCCTGCACAGGGACATGGCCAGGGCTCCTCCCCTGCTCTATGGCTCCAGCTCTGAACAGCTCACTGATGACTCTGACAGCTTCCTCCCCAAAGCTTGGGTCCTCGTCTGTGGGAATGGGGTGTCCCAGGCCCCCTGCAGGCAGGAACCCACCCCCAGCCCCTCTGGTGGGCCCTCCTGGGTTTTCTTACCTACTGGCTTGTGAGACCCGGTTGGCCAAACTTGGTGTCCTATTTTTATTTTGGCCTTTTTCTTAGTGTGTGTTTTCTGTAACTACTGCTGTGTAGATCTTCTATTTGAGTTTTAGGTAGAGAATCTTGCCCACCAAGAGAGCCCCCACCCCACAGAGCCTCCACTTCAGCCCCCCCTGGGCTGGTCCTGCCTGTGCTCCGCTTGGTGTGAATGTTGAGTGTGATGGATCCACACGGCTGCTTGACCCTGCATCTCCTTCCTTCTTGTTGCTGAGGCCTGTTCTGTTCCCTCTTTCTCCACCTGAGCTGCACTTGAAGCCAAGATGAAGGATGAGAAGTGGTTGCTACGCAGGACCCTACTGCAGCGAACCCACTGTGAGGAGGCTGCGCTGACCCAGCCTGTCATTTCCTTCTCTAAGCTCATTCCAGAGGTCAGCCAGGGACAGCCCGTACCTGCCTGCTCCTGTGGCCCGTGAATCAAGAATGGATTTTACATTTCCAAATGGCTGAACAAATAAAAAAATAACAATTCATGACACTGAGAAGGTTCCATGTCCATAAGTAAAGTTGGATGTGGGTGCAGTCATGCCCATCTTTTCACAGGCCACCTGCAGAAGGCTGCTGTGGTGTAGCCATGGCAGAGTTGCATTCTTGAGGCAAAGATCAGTTGGCAAAGCTGAAAATACTGACTCCTGGCTCTTTAGGGAAACAGTTTCCAGTCCCTGGTTTAAAGGCTGTGTGGCAGGACCCCAGGATCTTGGTCAGCTTGTTCCTCCCTCAGGGCCTGCTGTGGCCTTCACTAGTATGTCTGCAAAGTCTGAGTGCTATGGTGCCTCTCATGGGGGCATTGAGCTCTGTCGTGCTAGATTTCAGGGTGTCTGCCTCATGGTCACCTGTCTCACCAACAGAGACCCTGTGGCCAGATTCAAAGTAGCAGGAGCAGTTGGTCTTTGGCAGCAGGGATACCTTCAAGCTGAGCTGCCACCCGCCCTGAGGTGGTCCCATGACACTCACTGTCTCGGTCAAGGTTGGGGCAGTGCTGGTGTCCTGGACTGCCCTGCGATGTGGATCCTAATAGCCAGGGGGGAGAGGGGGTTGCTATTACTCCCCATATCATGGGGAGTGCCTCACCCCCTGCGATGTGGATCGTAATAGCCAATTACTCCCCCCTGCAATGTGTGTCCATTATTAGCAGTCTCTTTTATTCAGGATATTAGGAACAATTTCACAGGTTGTGTATACACAGCCTGCGACAGGAGAACGAACACCATCCTCTGCACCTCCGGATATTAGGAACCATATCACACAATGGGTGTACACTTTTTGGGAGATTTGGGGTAATGTCGCCCTTTGTTTCCCTGAATATTCGGAGACATATCACAGGGCGGTTGTACACCCACTACTCTCTTGGCAGGAACATCATACTTTACCTACTGGAAATTAGGAGAAATATCACAGACTGGGTATCAAGCCACTGTCATACTGGAAGTAATATCATGCTCTCCCCCACAAGTTATGAGGAATAATATCACAGGGGGGTGTGTACTTTCTCCGGTAGTGAAAGTAGTATTATCATGTCTTCCTTTAGATGACAGGAACAATATCACAGGGTGGGCGTACACCCTGTGTGTTTTTGGAAGCAATGTCATTCTCTCTTCTTCTAGGTTTTAGGATTCATATCACAGGCAGGATGTACACCCCTTGTTATATTGGATGGAATCTCATCCTCTTTCAACCTGTATCTTTAGAAAACTATCGCATGGGGGTTGTCCATCCCTTCAATATTGGTACTAATACCATCTTCTCCTTTCCTGGACATAAGAAATAATATCACAGGAGGGGTGTACACCACTTGCAACGTTGGTAGTAATATCACCTCTCCCCTGTGGTTATTAAGGATAAAAATCCCAGGGTGGCTGTACGGTTCCTACTTTATTGCGAGTAATATCATCCGTTCACCCCCTGGATAAGAGGAACCATATCACTGAAGAGGTGTCCACCCCCTTCGATATTGTCAGCCATGTCATCTTCTTCCTGCCTGGATATTAGGAACGATATCCCAGGGTTGGTGGCCCTGTATACCCCCTGCGATATCGAAAGTAAAATCATCCTCTTTCCCGCTGGATATTAGGAACGATATCACAGGTGTATGTGCACCTTCTGGGATATTGGGAGTACTCTCAGCCTCCACCCCGCTGCATATTAGGAGCAATATACAGGGGGCAGGGTGGTTACACCCCCTGCGATATTGAGAGCAATATTCTTCTCTTTCTCCTGTACATTAGGAACTACATCACAGGGGCCTGTACACCTTCAGCGGTATTGGGATTCATGTTATCCTCTCCCCCACTGAAAGTGAAAAACTATATCACAGAAGGGTGCACACCCCCTGCGATGTTGCCACTGGTATCATCGTCTCCTTCCCAGGATATAGGGAACAATATCCCAAGGGGGTGTACATCCCCTGCAATATTGGGAGTAATGTCTTCCTCTCCCCCGCTGGCTATTACGAACAATGTTACAGGAGTGTACACCCCCTGCTCTATTGGGGGTGATATCCTCTCCCTCCCTGGATATTAGGAACAATATCACTAGGCAGTGTACATCTCCTGCAATACTGAGACTAATCCTCTCGCCCCCTGGATATTAGGAATCATATCACAGGGGTGGTGTACATCCATCGCGAAATTGGAAGAAATATCATCATCTCCACCTTTGGATGTTAGGGACAATATCACGGGGGAGGTCTACAACCCCTGCGATATTGGGAGTCATATCATCCTCTCCAACCCAGGATATAAGAAACAAGATGACCGAGGAGATATACACCCACTGTGATAGTTTCAATAATGTTCTCCTCTACCCGATGGCTATTAGGAATAACATCATAGAGGGGTGTACACTCTCTTCGATGTTGGGACTAATATCCTCTCCCTGCCGCATATCAGGAACAAATCTATTAATTATTAATATTAATAAATATAATAAAAATTAATAATAATCATCGATATTAATAATCATAATAAAGATAGTAAAAATTAATACTGGTTAAAATGTTGATAATTAGTATTAATAATTAATAATAATATCACTAATAATAATTAATGATATCAGCAATTAATATTGCTTAAGTCAATAGTAAGAGATGTTGGTAATAAAATAATGATTAATATTAAGAACTAATAATATTGTTAAATGACATTAATATTAATAATTAATTTTAAGTGTGCATAATCATGTATGTAAAATAATTATCCATAAATGATAACGGTATCCTATTAATTAATAGTGTCATTGATAATTATTAAAATCAATCATTGATGTTTAATAATTAATCATATTATTACTCCTAATACCGCAAGGGGTGTACACTTACCTATGATGTCGTTCCTAATATTCAGGGACGGACAGCATGATATTAGTTTTAATATCGTAGTATGTGTACACTCACGCGGTGACACCGATCCTAATATCTAGGGTGATACAGTATGACATGACTCCCAACATAGCAACGAATGGACAGCCACCTGGTGATATTGCTCCTAATATTCACGGAAGAAGCATATGATATCACTCCCAATATCGCAGGGAGTGTACAACTCTTCTCGGATATTGTTGCTGGTATCCGGAGGGGGAGAGGAGGATAATAATTCCAGTATCGCAGGCTGTGTTCAACCGCCCTGTGATATTATTATTAACATCCTGGAAGGGAGAGGATGATATGACTCCCCATAGAGCAGGAGGCGTACACCCAGCCCGGGATATTGTTCTTAATATCCATGGAGTGGAGAGGCTGATATTACTCCCAATATGGCAGGGGTGAACATTCACCCTGTGATATTCTTCTTAACATCTCAAGGCCGAGAGGTTCATATTACTCCCAGTATCGCAGACACTGTACATCCCCGTGTGATACTCTTCCTGATATCCGGAAGGGGAGAAGATGGTATTAATCCCCATATCGCAGGAGGTGAAAACACACTCTGTGATAGCTTTCCTAATTTGCAGGGGGAGAGAGGATAATTTCATTCCCAATATTGCAAAAGATGTACACACTTACCCCGTGATATTGCCCTTGATATTCCAAGGCACAGAACATGATGTTACACCCAATATCACAGAAAGTGTACACCCCCCAGTGACGTTGTTCCCATGACCCGGGAGGGAAGAGGATGATACTATTTTCAATATCGCCGGGGGTGTACACGCCACCGGTGATACTGTTCATAATTTCCACCTGGGAGAGGATGATATTACTCAGAATATCGCAGGGGTTATAAACACTACTTTGATTTTGCTACTAATAGCCAGGCAGACAGAGGATGATATTCCTCCCTATATTGGAGAGGGTGTACACCCGTCTTTGATACTGTTCGTGATGTCTAGAGGAGGACATGACATTACACAAAAAATCGTAAAAACGCTGTGGGTCCATCGTGGATTCTAATATCCAGGCAGAGATATTACACATCAGGTCGCGGGGAGTGTCTACTGCGGCTCTCATATTGTTTCCCATACCCAGTGAGGAGAGGATGACTTCACGACGAATATCGAGGAAGCCAAAACGCCCACTGTGATATGGTTCCAAATACCCACCTTGGAAGAGGATGATACTACCTTCAATAAAAGGGTTGTCCAACTCGCCGGACATATTTTTTCAACTATCCAGAAGAAAAGAAAATGATACTACTCCGAATATTGCTGGGGGTGTCCTCCGTCATGTGATATTGTTCTCAGGGCTAAAGGGAGACAAGATAATGTCATTCATTGAACTACAGGTGGTGCACACGCAACCGTGATATTGTCAGGGGGGTGAGCCACCCCCCGCGAGGTGGGGACCAATAGCCACCCCCTCTCCCCCCTTGGCTATTGGGAGCCACCTCGCAGGGGGGTGAGCCACCCCCCGCGAGGTGGGGACCAATAGCCACCCCCTCTCCCCCCTTGGCTATTGGGAGCCACCTCGCAGGGGGGTGAGCCACCCCCCGCGAGGTGGGGACCAATAGCCACCCCCTCTCCCCCCCTTGGCTATTGGGAGCCACCTCGCAGGGGGGTGAGCCACCCCCCGCGAGGTGGGGACCAATAGCCACCCCCTCTCCCCCCCTTGGCTATTGGGAGCCACCTCGCAGGGGGGTGAGCCACCCCCCGCGAGGTGGGGACCAATAGCCACCCCCTCTCCCCCCTTGGCTATTGGGAGCCACCTCGCAGGGGGGTGAGCCACCCCCCGCGAGGTGGGGACCAATAGCCACCCCCTCTCCCCCCCTTGGCTATTGGGAGCCACCTCGCAGGGGGGTGAGCCACCCCCCGCGAGGTGGGGACCAATAGCCACCCCCTCTCCCCCCTTGGCTATTGGGAGCCACCTCGCAGGGGGGTGAGCCACCCCCCGCGAGGTGGGGACCAATAGCCACCCCCTCTCCCCCCTTGGCTATTGGGAGCCACCTCGCAGGGGGGTGAGCCACCCCCCGCGAGGTGGGGACCAATAGCCACCCCCTCTCCCCCCTTGGCTATTGGGAGCCACCTCGCAGGGGGGTGAGCCACCCCCCGCGAGGTGGGGACCAATAGCCACCCCCTCTCCCCCCCTTGGCTATTGGGAGCCACCTCGCAGGGGGGTGAGCCACCCCCCGCGAGGTGGGGACCAATAGCCACCCCCTCTCCCCCCTTGGCTATTGGGAGCCACCTCGCAGGGGGGTGAGCCACCCCCCGCGAGGTGGGGACCAATAGCCACCCCCTCTCCCCCCTTGGCTATTGGGAGCCACCTCGCAGGGGGGTGAGCCACCCCCCGCGAGGTGGGGACCAATAGCCACCCCCTCTCCCCCCCTTGGCTATTGGGAGCCACCTCGCAGGGGGGTGAGCCACCCCCCGCGAGGTGGGGACCAATAGCCACCCCCTCTCCCCCCTTGGCTATTGGGAGCCACCTCGCAGGGGGGTGAGCCACCCCCCGCGAGGTGGGGACCAATAGCCACCCCCTCTCCCCCCTTGGCTATTGGGAGCCACCTCGCAGGGGGGTGAGCCACCCCCCGCGAGGTGGGGACCAATAGCCACCCCCTCTCCCCCCCTTGGCTATTGGGAGCCACCTCGCAGGGGGGTGAGCCACCCCCCGCGAGGTGGGGACCAATAGCCACCCCCTCTCCCCCCTTGGCTATTGGGAGCCACCTCGCAGGGGGGTGAGCCACCCCCCGCGAGGTGGGGACCAATAGCCACCCCCTCTCCCCCCTTGGCTATTGGGAGCCACCTCGCAGGGGGGTGAGCCACCCCCCGCGAGGTGGGGACCAATAGCCACCCCCTCTCCCCCCTTGGCTATTGGGAGCCACCTCGCAGGGGGGTGAGCCACCCCCCGCGAGGTGGGGACCAATAGCCACCCCCTCTCCCCCCCTTGGCTATTGGGAGCCACCTCGCAGGGGGGTGAGCCACCCCCCGCGAGGTGGGGACCAATAGCCACCCCCTCTCCCCCCTTGGCTATTGGGAGCCACCTCGCAGGGGGGTGAGCCACCCCCCGCGAGGTGGGGACCAATAGCCACCCCCTCTCCCCCCCTTGGCTATTGGGAGCCACCTCGCAGGGGGGTGAGCCACCCCCCGCGAGGTGGGGACCAATAGCCACCCCCTCTCCCCCCCTTGGCTATTGGGAGCCACCTCGCAGGGGGGTGAGCCACCCCCCGCGAGGTGGGGACCAATAGCCACCCCCTCTCCCCCCCTTGGCTATTGGGAGCCACCTCGCAGGGGGGTGAGCCACCCCCCGCGAGGTGGGGACCAATAGCCACCCCCTCTCCCCCCCTTGGCTATTGGGAGCCACCTCGCAGGGGGGTGAGCCACCCCCCGCGAGGTGGGGACCAATAGCCACCCCCTCTCCCCCTTGGCTATTGGGAGCCACCTCGCAGGGGGGTGAGCCACCCCCCGCGAGGTGGGGACCAATAGCCACCCCCTCTCCCCCCTTGGCTATTGGGAGCCACCTCGCAGGGGGGTGAGCCACCCCCCGCGAGGTGGGGACCAATAGCCACCCCCTCTCCCCCCTTGGCTATTGGGAGCCACCTCGCAGGGGGGTGAGCCACCCCCCGCGAGGTGGGGACCAATAGCCACCCCCTCTCCCCCCCTTGGCTATTGGGAGCCACCTCGCAGGGGGGTGAGCCACCCCCCGCGAGGTGGGGACCAATAGCCACCCCCTCTCCCCCCCTTGGCTATTGGGAGCCACCTCGCAGGGGGGTGAGCCACCCCCCGCGAGGTGGGGACCAATAGCCACCCCCTCTCCCCCCTTGGCTATTGGGAGCCACCTCGCAGGGGGGTGAGCCACCCCCCGCGAGGTGGGGACCAATAGCCACCCCCTCTCCCCCCTTGGCTATTGGGAGCCACCTCGCAGGGGGGTGAGCCACCCCCCGCGAGGTGGGGACCAATAGCCACCCCCTCTCCCCCCTTGGCTATTGGGAGCCACCTCGCAGGGGGGTGAGCCACCCCCCGCGAGGTGGGGACCAATAGCCACCCCCTCTCCCCCCTTGGCTATTGGGAGCCACCTCGCAGGGGGGTGAGCCACCCCCCGCGAGGTGGGGACCAATAGCCACCCCCTCTCCCCCCTTGGCTATTGGGAGCCACCTCGCAGGGGGGTGAGCCACCCCCCGCGAGGTGGGGACCAATAGCCACCCCCTCTCCCCCCTTGGCTATTGGGAGCCACCTCGCAGGGGGGTGAGCCACCCCCCGCGAGGTGGGGACCAATAGCCACCCCCTCTCCCCCCTTGGCTATTGGGAGCCACCTCGCAGGGGGGTGAGCCACCCCCCGCGAGGTGGGGACCAATAGCCACCCCCTCTCCCCCCCTTGGCTATTGGGAGCCACCTCGCAGGGGGGTGAGCCACCCCCCGCGAGGTGGGGACCAATAGCCACCCCCTCTCCCCCCTTGGCTATTGGGAGCCACCTCGCAGGGGGGTGAGCCACCCCCCGCGAGGTGGGGACCAATAGCCACCCCCTCTCCCCCCTTGGCTATTGGGAGCCACCTCGCAGGGGGGTGAGCCACCCCCCGCGAGGTGGGGACCAATAGCCACCCCCTCTCCCCCCTTGGCTATTGGGAGCCACCTCGCAGGGGGGTGAGCCACCCCCCGCGAGGTGGGGACCAATAGCCACCCCCTCTCCCCCCCTTGGCTATTGGGAGCCACCTCGCAGGGGGGTGAGCCACCCCCCGCGAGGTGGGGACCAATAGCCACCCCCTCTCCCCCCTTGGCTATTGGGAGCCACCTCGCAGGGGGGTGAGCCACCCCCCGCGAGGTGGGGACCAATAGCCACCCCCTCTCCCCCCCTTGGCTATTGGGAGCCACCTCGCAGGGGGGTGAGCCACCCCCCGCGAGGTGGGGACCAATAGCCACCCCCTCTCCCCCCCTTGGCTATTGGGAGCCACCTCGCAGGGGGGTGAGCCACCCCCCGCGAGGTGGGGACCAATAGCCACCCCCTCTCCCCCCTTGGCTATTGGGAGCCACCTCGCAGGGGGGTGAGCCACCCCCCGCGAGGTGGGGACCAATAGCCACCCCCTCTCCCCCCTTGGCTATTGGGAGCCACCTCGCAGGGGGGTGAGCCACCCCCCGCGAGGTGGGGACCAATAGCCACCCCCTCTCCCCCCTTGGCTATTGGGAGCCACCTCGCAGGGGGGTGAGCCACCCCCCGCGAGGTGGGGACCAATAGCCACCCCCTCTCCCCCCTTGGCTATTGGGAGCCACCTCGCAGGGGGGTGAGCCACCCCCCGCGAGGTGGGGACCAATAGCCACCCCCTCTCCCCCCTTGGCTATTGGGAGCCACCTCGCAGGGGGGTGAGCCACCCCCCGCGAGGTGGGGACCAATAGCCACCCCCTCTCCCCCCCTTGGCTATTGGGAGCCACCTCGCAGGGGGGTGAGCCACCCCCCGCGAGGTGGGGACCAATAGCCACCCCCTCTCCCCCCTTGGCTATTGGGAGCCACCTCGCAGGGGGGTGAGCCACCCCCCGCGAGGTGGGGACCAATAGCCACCCCCTCTCCCCCCTTGGCTATTGGGAGCCACCTCGCAGGGGGGTGAGCCACCCCCCGCGAGGTGGGGACCAATAGCCACCCCCTCTCCCCCCCTTGGCTATTGGGAGCCACCTCGCAGGGGGGTGAGCCACCCCCCGCGAGGTGGGGACCAATAGCCACCCCCTCTCCCCCCTTGGCTATTGGGAGCCACCTCGCAGGGGGGTGAGCCACCCCCCGCGAGGTGGGGACCAATAGCCACCCCCTCTCCCCCCCTTGGCTATTGGGAGCCACCTCGCAGGGGGGTGAGCCACCCCCCGCGAGGTGGGGACCAATAGCCACCCCCTCTCCCCCCCTTGGCTATTGGGAGCCACCTCGCAGGGGGGTGAGCCACCCCCCGCGAGGTGGGGACCAATAGCCACCCCCTCTCCCCCCTTGGCTATTGGGAGCCACCTCGCAGGGGGGTGAGCCACCCCCCGCGAGGTGGGGACCAATAGCCACCCCCTCTCCCCCCTTGGCTATTGGGAGCCACCTCGCAGGGGGGTGAGCCACCCCCCGCGAGGTGGGGACCAATAGCCACCCCCTCTCCCCCCTTGGCTATTGGGAGCCACCTCGCAGGGGGGTGAGCCACCCCCCGCGAGGTGGGGACCAATAGCCACCCCCTCTCCCCCCTTGGCTATTGGGAGCCACCTCGCAGGGGGGTGAGCCACCCCCCGCGAGGTGGGGACCAATAGCCACCCCCTCTCCCCCCTTGGCTATTGGGAGCCACCTCGCAGGGGGGTGAGCCACCCCCCGCGAGGTGGGGACCAATAGCCACCCCCTCTCCCCCCTTGGCTATTGGGAGCCACCTCGCAGGGGGGTGAGCCACCCCCCGCGAGGTGGGGACCAATAGCCACCCCCTCTCCCCCCTTGGCTATTGGGAGCCACCTCGCAGGGGGGTGAGCCACCCCCCGCGAGGTGGGGACCAATAGCCACCCCCTCTCCCCCCTTGGCTATTGGGAGCCACCTCGCAGGGGGGTGAGCCACCCCCCGCGAGGTGGGGACCAATAGCCACCCCCTCTCCCCCCTTGGCTATTGGGAGCCACCTCGCAGGGGGGTGAGCCACCCCCCGCGAGGTGGGGACCAATAGCCACCCCCTCTCCCCCCCTTGGCTATTGGGAGCCACCTCGCAGGGGGGTGAGCCACCCCCCGCGAGGTGGGGACCAATAGCCACCCCCTCTCCCCCCTTGGCTATTGGGAGCCACCTCGCAGGGGGGTGAGCCACCCCCCGCGAGGTGGGGACCAATAGCCACCCCCTCTCCCCCCTTGGCTATTGGGAGCCACCTCGCAGGGGGGTGAGCCACCCCCCGCGAGGTGGGGACCAATAGCCACCCCCTCTCCCCCCTTGGCTATTGGGAGCCACCTCGCAGGGGGGTGAGCCACCCCCCGCGAGGTGGGGACCAATAGCCACCCCCTCTCCCCCCTTGGCTATTGGGAGCCACCTCGCAGGGGGGTGAGCCACCCCCCGCGAGGTGGGGACCAATAGCCACCCCCTCTCCCCCCCTTGGCTATTGGGAGCCACCTCGCAGGGGGGTGAGCCACCCCCCGCGAGGTGGGGACCAATAGCCACCCCCTCTCCCCCCTTGGCTATTGGGAGCCACCTCGCAGGGGGGTGAGCCACCCCCCGCGAGGTGGGGACCAATAGCCACCCCCTCTCCCCCCCTTGGCTATTGGGAGCCACCTCGCAGGGGGGTGAGCCACCCCCCGCGAGGTGGGGACCAATAGCCACCCCCTCTCCCCCCTTGGCTATTGGGAGCCACCTCGCAGGGGGGTGAGCCACCCCCCGCGAGGTGGGGACCAATAGCCACCCCCTCTCCCCCCCCTTGGCTATTGGGAGCCACCTCGCAGGGGGGTGAGCCACCCCCCGCGAGGTGGGGACCAATAGCCACCCCCTCTCCCCCCTTGGCTATTGGGAGCCACCTCGCAGGGGGGTGAGCCACCCCCCGCGAGGTGGGGACCAATAGCCACCCCCTCTCCCCCCTTGGCTATTGGGAGCCACCTCGCAGGGGGGTGAGCCACCCCCCGCGAGGTGGGGACCAATAGCCACCCCCTCTCCCCCCCTTGGCTATTGGGAGCCACCTCGCAGGGGGGTGAGCCACCCCCCGCGAGGTGGGGACCAATAGCCACCCCCTCTCCCCCCTTGGCTATTGGGAGCCACCTCGCAGGGGGGTGAGCCACCCCCCGCGAGGTGGGGACCAATAGCCACCCCCTCTCCCCCCTTGGCTATTGGGAGCCACCTCGCAGGGGGGTGAGCCACCCCCCGCGAGGTGGGGACCAATAGCCACCCCCTCTCCCCCCTTGGCTATTGGGAGCCACCTCGCAGGGGGGTGAGCCACCCCCCGCGAGGTGGGGACCAATAGCCACCCCCTCTCCCCCCCTTGGCTATTGGGAGCCACCTCGCAGGGGGGTGAGCCACCCCCCGCGAGGTGGGGACCAATAGCCACCCCCTCTCCCCCCTTGGCTATTGGGAGCCACCTCGCAGGGGGGTGAGCCACCCCCCGCGAGGTGGGGACCAATAGCCACCCCCTCTCCCCCCTTGGCTATTGGGAGCCACCTCGCAGGGGGGTGAGCCACCCCCCGCGAGGTGGGGACCAATAGCCACCCCCTCTCCCCCCTTGGCTATTGGGAGCCACCTCGCAGGGGGGTGAGCCACCCCCCGCGAGGTGGGGACCAATAGCCACCCCCTCTCCCCCCTTGGCTATTGGGAGCCACCTCGCAGGGGGGTGAGCCACCCCCCGCGAGGTGGGGACCAATAGCCACCCCCTCTCCCCCCCTTGGCTATTGGGAGCCACCTCGCAGGGGGGTGAGCCACCCCCCGCGAGGTGGGGACCAATAGCCACCCCCTCTCCCCCCTTGGCTATTGGGAGCCACCTCGCAGGGGGGTGAGCCACCCCCCGCGAGGTGGGGACCAATAGCCACCCCCTCTCCCCCCTTGGCTATTGGGAGCCACCTCGCAGGGGGGTGAGCCACCCCCCGCGAGGTGGGGACCAATAGCCACCCCCTCTCCCCCCCTTGGCTATTGGGAGCCACCTCGCAGGGGGGTGAGCCACCCCCCGCGAGGTGGGGACCAATAGCCACCCCCTCTCCCCCCTTGGCTATTGGGAGCCACCTCGCAGGGGGGTGAGCCACCCCCCGCGAGGTGGGGACCAATAGCCACCCCCTCTCCCCCCCTTGGCTATTGGGAGCCACCTCGCAGGGGGGTGAGCCACCCCCCGCGAGGTGGGGACCAATAGCCACCCCCTCTCCCCCCCTTGGCTATTGGGAGCCACCTCGCAGGGGGGTGAGCCACCCCCCGCGAGGTGGGGACCAATAGCCACCCCCTCTCCCCCCTTGGCTATTGGGAGCCACCTCGCAGGGGGGTGAGCCACCCCCCGCGAGGTGGGGACCAATAGCCACCCCCTCTCCCCCCCTTGGCTATTGGGAGCCACCTCGCAGGGGGGTGAGCCACCCCCCGCGAGGTGGGGACCAATAGCCACCCCCTCTCCCCCCTTGGCTATTGGGAGCCACCTCGCAGGGGGGTGAGCCACCCCCCGCGAGGTGGGGACCAATAGCCACCCCCTCTCCCCCCCTTGGCTATTGGGAGCCACCTCGCAGGGGGGTGAGCCACCCCCCGCGAGGTGGGGACCAATAGCCACCCCCTCTCCCCCCCTTGGCTATTGGGAGCCACCTCGCAGGGGGGTGAGCCACCCCCCGCGAGGTGGGGACCAATAGCCACCCCCTCTCCCCCCCTTGGCTATTGGGAGCCACCTCGCAGGGGGGTGAGCCACCCCCCGCGAGGTGGGGACCAATAGCCACCCCCTCTCCCCCCTTGGCTATTGGGAGCCACCTCGCAGGGGGGTGAGCCACCCCCCGCGAGGTGGGGACCAATAGCCACCCCCTCTCCCCCCCTTGGCTATTGGGAGCCACCTCGCAGGGGGGTGAGCCACCCCCCGCGAGGTGGGGACCAATAGCCACCCCCTCTCCCCCCCTTGGCTATTGGGAGCCACCTCGCAGGGGGGTGAGCCACCCCCCGCGAGGTGGGGACCAATAGCCACCCCCTCTCCCCCCTTGGCTATTGGGAGCCACCTCGCAGGGGGGTGAGCCACCCCCCGCGAGGTGGGGACCAATAGCCACCCCCTCTCCCCCCCTTGGCTATTGGGAGCCACCTCGCAGGGGGGTGAGCCACCCCCCGCGAGGTGGGGACCAATAGCCACCCCCTCTCCCCCCCTTGGCTATTGGGAGCCACCTCGCAGGGGGGTGAGCCACCCCCCGCGAGGTGGGGACCAATAGCCACCCCCTCTCCCCCCTTGGCTATTGGGAGCCACCTCGCAGGGGGGTGAGCCACCCCCCGCGAGGTGGGGACCAATAGCCACCCCCTCTCCCCCCTTGGCTATTGGGAGCCACCTCGCAGGGGGGTGAGCCACCCCCCGCGAGGTGGGGACCAATAGCCACCCCCTCTCCCCCCCTTGGCTATTGGGAGCCACCTCGCAGGGGGGTGAGCCACCCCCCGCGAGGTGGGGACCAATAGCCACCCCCTCTCCCCCCTTGGCTATTGGGAGCCACCTCGCAGGGGGGTGAGCCACCCCCCGCGAGGTGGGGACCAATAGCCACCCCCTCTCCCCCCTTGGCTATTGGGAGCCACCTCGCAGGGGGGTGAGCCACCCCCCGCGAGGTGGGGACCAATAGCCACCCCCTCTCCCCCCTTGGCTATTGGGAGCCACCTCGCAGGGGGGTGAGCCACCCCCCGCGAGGTGGGGACCAATAGCCACCCCCTCTCCCCCCTTGGCTATTGGGAGCCACCTCGCAGGGGGGTGAGCCACCCCCCGCGAGGTGGGGACCAATAGCCACCCCCTCTCCCCCCTTGGCTATTGGGAGCCACCTCGCAGGGGGGTGAGCCACCCCCCGCGAGGTGGGGACCAATAGCCACCCCCTCTCCCCCCCTTGGCTATTGGGAGCCACCTCGCAGGGGGGTGAGCCACCCCCCGCGAGGTGGGGACCAATAGCCACCCCCTCTCCCCCCTTGGCTATTGGGAGCCACCTCGCAGGGGGGTGAGCCACCCCCCGCGAGGTGGGGACCAATAGCCACCCCCTCTCCCCCCCTTGGCTATTGGGAGCCACCTCGCAGGGGGGTGAGCCACCCCCCGCGAGGTGGGGACCAATAGCCACCCCCTCTCCCCCCCTTGGCTATTGGGAGCCACCTCGCAGGGGGGTGAGCCACCCCCCGCGAGGTGGGGACCAATAGCCACCCCCTCTCCCCCCCTTGGCTATTGGGAGCCACCTCGCAGGGGGGTGAGCCACCCCCCGCGAGGTGGGGACCAATAGCCACCCCCTCTCCCCCCCCTTGGCTATTGGGAGCCACCTCGCAGGGGGGTGAGCCACCCCCCGCGAGGTGGGGACCAATAGCCACCCCCTCTCCCCCCTTGGCTATTGGGAGCCACCTCGCAGGGGGGTGAGCCACCCCCCGCGAGGTGGGGACCAATAGCCACCCCCTCTCCCCCCCTTGGCTATTGGGAGCCACCTCGCAGGGGGGTGAGCCACCCCCCGCGAGGTGGGGACCAATAGCCACCCCCTCTCCCCCCTTGGCTATTGGGAGCCACCTCGCAGGGGGGTGAGCCACCCCCCGCGAGGTGGGGACCAATAGCCACCCCCTCTCCCCCCTTGGCTATTGGGAGCCACCTCGCAGGGGGGTGAGCCACCCCCCGCGAGGTGGGGACCAATAGCCACCCCCTCTCCCCCCTTGGCTATTGGGAGCCACCTCGCAGGGGGGTGAGCCACCCCCCGCGAGGTGGGGACCAATAGCCACCCCCTCTCCCCCCTTGGCTATTGGGAGCCACCTCGCAGGGGGGTGAGCCACCCCCCGCGAGGTGGGGACCAATAGCCACCCCCTCTCCCCCCCTTGGCTATTGGGAGCCACCTCGCAGGGGGGTGAGCCACCCCCCGCGAGGTGGGGACCAATAGCCACCCCCTCTCCCCCCCTTGGCTATTGGGAGCCACCTCGCAGGGGGGTGAGCCACCCCCCGCGAGGTGGGGACCAATAGCCACCCCCTCTCCCCCCCTTGGCTATTGGGAGCCACCTCGCAGGGGGGTGAGCCACCCCCCGCGAGGTGGGGACCAATAGCCACCCCCTCTCCCCCCTTGGCTATTGGGAGCCACCTCGCAGGGGGGTGAGCCACCCCCCGCGAGGTGGGGACCAATAGCCACCCCCTCTCCCCCCTTGGCTATTGGGAGCCACCTCGCAGGGGGGTGAGCCACCCCCCGCGAGGTGGGGACCAATAGCCACCCCCTCTCCCCCCTTGGCTATTGGGAGCCACCTCGCAGGGGGGTGAGCCACCCCCCGCGAGGTGGGGACCAATAGCCACCCCCTCTCCCCCCTTGGCTATTGGGAGCCACCTCGCAGGGGGGTGAGCCACCCCCCGCGAGGTGGGGACCAATAGCCACCCCCTCTCCCCCCTTGGCTATTGGGAGCCACCTCGCAGGGGGGTGAGCCACCCCCCGCGAGGTGGGGACCAATAGCCACCCCCTCTCCCCCCCCTTGGCTATTGGGAGCCACCTCGCAGGGGGGTGAGCCACCCCCCGCGAGGTGGGGACCAATAGCCACCCCCTCTCCCCCCTTGGCTATTGGGAGCCACCTCGCAGGGGGGTGAGCCACCCCCCGCGAGGTGGGGACCAATAGCCACCCCCTCTCCCCCCTTGGCTATTGGGAGCCACCTCGCAGGGGGGTGAGCCACCCCCCGCGAGGTGGGGACCAATAGCCACCCCCTCTCCCCCCCTTGGCTATTGGGAGCCACCTCGCAGGGGGGTGAGCCACCCCCCGCGAGGTGGGGACCAATAGCCACCCCCTCTCCCCCCTTGGCTATTGGGAGCCACCTCGCAGGGGGGTGAGCCACCCCCCGCGAGGTGGGGACCAATAGCCACCCCCTCTCCCCCCCTTGGCTATTGGGAGCCACCTCGCAGGGGGGTGAGCCACCCCCCGCGAGGTGGGGACCAATAGCCACCCCCTCTCCCCCCCCTTGGCTATTGGGAGCCACCTCGCAGGGGGGTGAGCCACCCCCCGCGAGGTGGGGACCAATAGCCACCCCCTCTCCCCCCCTTGGCTATTGGGAGCCACCTCGCAGGGGGGTGAGCCACCCCCCGCGAGGTGGGGACCAATAGCCACCCCCTCTCCCCCCCTTGGCTATTGGGAGCCACCTCGCAGGGGGGTGAGCCACCCCCCGCGAGGTGGGGACCAATAGCCACCCCCTCTCCCCCCCTTGGCTATTGGGAGCCACCTCGCAGGGGGGTGAGCCACCCCCCGCGAGGTGGGGACCAATAGCCACCCCCTCTCCCCCCTTGGCTATTGGGAGCCACCTCGCAGGGGGGTGAGCCACCCCCCGCGAGGTGGGGACCAATAGCCACCCCCTCTCCCCCCTTGGCTATTGGGAGCCACCTCGCAGGGGGGTGAGCCACCCCCCGCGAGGTGGGGACCAATAGCCACCCCCTCTCCCCCCCTTGGCTATTGGGAGCCACCTCGCAGGGGGGTGAGCCACCCCCCGCGAGGTGGGGACCAATAGCCACCCCCTCTCCCCCCCTTGGCTATTGGGAGCCACCTCGCAGGGGGGTGAGCCACCCCCCGCGAGGTGGGGACCAATAGCCACCCCCTCTCCCCCCCCTTGGCTATTGGGAGCCACCTCGCAGGGGGGTGAGCCACCCCCCGCGAGGTGGGGACCAATAGCCACCCCCTCTCCCCCCCTTGGCTATTGGGAGCCACCTCGCAGGGGGGTGAGCCACCCCCCGCGAGGTGGGGACCAATAGCCACCCCCTCTCCCCCCCCTTGGCTATTGGGAGCCACCTCGCAGGGGGGTGAGCCACCCCCCGCGAGGTGGGGACCAATAGCCACCCCCTCTCCCCCCTTGGCTATTGGGAGCCACCTCGCAGGGGGGTGAGCCACCCCCCGCGAGGTGGGGACCAATAGCCACCCCCTCTCCCCCCTTGGCTATTGGGAGCCACCTCGCAGGGGGGTGAGCCACCCCCCGCGAGGTGGGGACCAATAGCCACCCCCTCTCCCCCCCTTGGCTATTGGGAGCCACCTCGCAGGGGGGTGAGCCACCCCCCGCGAGGTGGGGACCAATAGCCACCCCCTCTCCCCCCTTGGCTATTGGGAGCCACCTCGCAGGGGGGTGAGCCACCCCCCGCGAGGTGGGGACCAATAGCCACCCCCTCTCCCCCCCTTGGCTATTGGGAGCCACCTCGCAGGGGGGTGAGCCACCCCCCGCGAGGTGGGGACCAATAGCCACCCCCTCTCCCCCCTTGGCTATTGGGAGCCACCTCGCAGGGGGGTGAGCCACCCCCCGCGAGGTGGGGACCAATAGCCACCCCCTCTCCCCCCTTGGCTATTGGGAGCCACCTCGCAGGGGGGTGAGCCACCCCCCGCGAGGTGGGGACCAATAGCCACCCCCTCTCCCCCCTTGGCTATTGGGAGCCACCTCGCAGGGGGGTGAGCCACCCCCCGCGAGGTGGGGACCAATAGCCACCCCCTCTCCCCCCCTTGGCTATTGGGAGCCACCTCGCAGGGGGGTGAGCCACCCCCCGCGAGGTGGGGACCAATAGCCACCCCCTCTCCCCCCTTGGCTATTGGGAGCCACCTCGCAGGGGGGTGAGCCACCCCCCGCGAGGTGGGGACCAATAGCCACCCCCTCTCCCCCCTTGGCTATTGGGAGCCACCTCGCAGGGGGGTGAGCCACCCCCCGCGAGGTGGGGACCAATAGCCACCCCCTCTCCCCCCTTGGCTATTGGGAGCCACCTCGCAGGGGGGTGAGCCACCCCCGCGAGGTGGGGACCAATAGCCACCCCCTCTCCCCCCTTGGCTATTGGGAGCCACCTCGCAGGGGGGTGAGCCACCCCCCGCGAGGTGGGGACCAATAGCCACCCCCTCTCCCCCCCTTGGCTATTGGGAGCCACCTCGCAGGGGGGTGAGCCACCCCCCGCGAGGTGGGGACCAATAGCCACCCCCTCTCCCCCCCTTGGCTATTGGGAGCCACCTCGCAGGGGGGTGAGCCACCCCCCGCGAGGTGGGGACCAATAGCCACCCCCTCTCCCCCCCTTGGCTATTGGGAGCCACCTCGCAGGGGGGTGAGCCACCCCCCGCGAGGTGGGGACCAATAGCCACCCCCTCTCCCCCCTTGGCTATTGGGAGCCACCTCGCAGGGGGGTGAGCCACCCCCCGCGAGGTGGGGACCAATAGCCACCCCCTCTCCCCCCCCTTGGCTATTGGGAGCCACCTCGCAGGGGGGTGAGCCACCCCCCGCGAGGTGGGGACCAATAGCCACCCCCTCTCCCCCCTTGGCTATTGGGAGCCACCTCGCAGGGGGGTGAGCCACCCCCCGCGAGGTGGGGACCAATAGCCACCCCCTCTCCCCCCTTGGCTATTGGGAGCCACCTCGCAGGGGGGTGAGCCACCCCCCGCGAGGTGGGGACCAATAGCCACCCCCTCTCCCCCCCTTGGCTATTGGGAGCCACCTCGCAGGGGGGTGAGCCACCCCCCGCGAGGTGGGGACCAATAGCCACCCCCTCTCCCCCCTTGGCTATTGGGAGCCACCTCGCAGGGGGGTGAGCCACCCCCCGCGAGGTGGGGACCAATAGCCACCCCCTCTCCCCCCCTTGGCTATTGGGAGCCACCTCGCAGGGGGGTGAGCCACCCCCCGCGAGGTGGGGACCAATAGCCACCCCCTCTCCCCCCTTGGCTATTGGGAGCCACCTCGCAGGGGGGTGAGCCACCCCCCGCGAGGTGGGGACCAATAGCCACCCCCTCTCCCCCCCTTGGCTATTGGGAGCCACCTCGCAGGGGGGTGAGCCACCCCCCGCGAGGTGGGGACCAATAGCCACCCCCTCTCCCCCCCTTGGCTATTGGGAGCCACCTCGCAGGGGGGTGAGCCACCCCCCGCGAGGTGGGGACCAATAGCCACCCCCTCTCCCCCCTTGGCTATTGGGAGCCACCTCGCAGGGGGGTGAGCCACCCCCCGCGAGGTGGGGACCAATAGCCACCCCCTCTCCCCCCTTGGCTATTGGGAGCCACCTCGCAGGGGGGTGAGCCACCCCCCGCGAGGTGGGGACCAATAGCCACCCCCTCTCCCCCCCTTGGCTATTGGGAGCCACCTCGCAGGGGGGTGAGCCACCCCCCGCGAGGTGGGGACCAATAGCCACCCCCTCTCCCCCCCCTTGGCTATTGGGAGCCACCTCGCAGGGGGGTGAGCCACCCCCCGCGAGGTGGGGACCAATAGCCACCCCCTCTCCCCCCTTGGCTATTGGGAGCCACCTCGCAGGGGGGTGAGCCACCCCCCGCGAGGTGGGGACCAATAGCCACCCCCTCTCCCCCCTTGGCTATTGGGAGCCACCTCGCAGGGGGGTGAGCCACCCCCCGCGAGGTGGGGACCAATAGCCACCCCCTCTCCCCCCTTGGCTATTGGGAGCCACCTCGCAGGGGGGTGAGCCACCCCCCGCGAGGTGGGGACCAATAGCCACCCCCTCTCCCCCCCTTGGCTATTGGGAGCCACCTCGCAGGGGGGTGAGCCACCCCCCGCGAGGTGGGGACCAATAGCCACCCCCTCTCCCCCCTTGGCTATTGGGAGCCACCTCGCAGGGGGGTGAGCCACCCCCCGCGAGGTGGGGACCAATAGCCACCCCCTCTCCCCCCCTTGGCTATTGGGAGCCACCTCGCAGGGGGGTGAGCCACCCCCCGCGAGGTGGGGACCAATAGCCACCCCCTCTCCCCCCTTGGCTATTGGGAGCCACCTCGCAGGGGGGTGAGCCACCCCCCGCGAGGTGGGGACCAATAGCCACCCCCTCTCCCCCCCTTGGCTATTGGGAGCCACCTCGCAGGGGGGTGAGCCACCCCCCGCGAGGTGGGGACCAATAGCCACCCCCTCTCCCCCCCTTGGCTATTGGGAGCCACCTCGCAGGGGGGTGAGCCACCCCCCGCGAGGTGGGGACCAATAGCCACCCCCTCTCCCCCCCTTGGCTATTGGGAGCCACCTCGCAGGGGGGTGAGCCACCCCCCGCGAGGTGGGGACCAATAGCCACCCCCTCTCCCCCCTTGGCTATTGGGAGCCACCTCGCAGGGGGGTGAGCCACCCCCCGCGAGGTGGGGACCAATAGCCACCCCCTCTCCCCCCCTTGGCTATTGGGAGCCACCTCGCAGGGGGGTGAGCCACCCCCCGCGAGGTGGGGACCAATAGCCACCCCCTCTCCCCCCTTGGCTATTGGGAGCCACCTCGCAGGGGGGTGAGCCACCCCCCGCGAGGTGGGGACCAATAGCCACCCCCTCTCCCCCCTTGGCTATTGGGAGCCACCTCGCAGGGGGGTGAGCCACCCCCCGCGAGGTGGGGACCAATAGCCACCCCCTCTCCCCCCTTGGCTATTGGGAGCCACCTCGCAGGGGGGTGAGCCACCCCCCGCGAGGTGGGGACCAATAGCCACCCCCTCTCCCCCCTTGGCTATTGGGAGCCACCTCGCAGGGGGGTGAGCCACCCCCCGCGAGGTGGGGACCAATAGCCACCCCCTCTCCCCCCTTGGCTATTGGGAGCCACCTCGCAGGGGGGTGAGCCACCCCCCGCGAGGTGGGGACCAATAGCCACCCCCTCTCCCCCCCTTGGCTATTGGGAGCCACCTCGCAGGGGGGTGAGCCACCCCCCGCGAGGTGGGGACCAATAGCCACCCCCTCTCCCCCCTTGGCTATTGGGAGCCACCTCGCAGGGGGGTGAGCCACCCCCCGCGAGGTGGGGACCAATAGCCACCCCCTCTCCCCCCCTTGGCTATTGGGAGCCACCTCGCAGGGGGGTGAGCCACCCCCCGCGAGGTGGGGACCAATAGCCACCCCCTCTCCCCCCTTGGCTATTGGGAGCCACCTCGCAGGGGGGTGAGCCACCCCCCGCGAGGTGGGGACCAATAGCCACCCCCTCTCCCCCCCTTGGCTATTGGGAGCCACCTCGCAGGGGGGTGAGCCACCCCCCGCGAGGTGGGGACCAATAGCCACCCCCTCTCCCCCCTTGGCTATTGGGAGCCACCTCGCAGGGGGGTGAGCCACCCCCCGCGAGGTGGGGACCAATAGCCACCCCCTCTCCCCCCTTGGCTATTGGGAGCCACCTCGCAGGGGGGTGAGCCACCCCCCGCGAGGTGGGGACCAATAGCCACCCCCTCTCCCCCCCTTGGCTATTGGGAGCCACCTCGCAGGGGGGTGAGCCACCCCCCGCGAGGTGGGGACCAATAGCCACCCCCTCTCCCCCCTTGGCTATTGGGAGCCACCTCGCAGGGGGGTGAGCCACCCCCCGCGAGGTGGGGACCAATAGCCACCCCCTCTCCCCCCTTGGCTATTGGGAGCCACCTCGCAGGGGGGTGAGCCACCCCCCGCGAGGTGGGGACCAATAGCCACCCCCTCTCCCCCCCTTGGCTATTGGGAGCCACCTCGCAGGGGGGTGAGCCACCCCCCGCGAGGTGGGGACCAATAGCCACCCCCTCTCCCCCCCTTGGCTATTGGGAGCCACCTCGCAGGGGGGTGAGCCACCCCCCGCGAGGTGGGGACCAATAGCCACCCCCTCTCCCCCCCTTGGCTATTGGGAGCCACCTCGCAGGGGGGTGAGCCACCCCCCGCGAGGTGGGGACCAATAGCCACCCCCTCTCCCCCCCTTGGCTATTGGGAGCCACCTCGCAGGGGGGTGAGCCACCCCCCGCGAGGTGGGGACCAATAGCCACCCCCTCTCCCCCCTTGGCTATTGGGAGCCACCTCGCAGGGGGGTGAGCCACCCCCCGCGAGGTGGGGACCAATAGCCACCCCCTCTCCCCCCCTTGGCTATTGGGAGCCACCTCGCAGGGGGGTGAGCCACCCCCCGCGAGGTGGGGACCAATAGCCACCCCCTCTCCCCCCTTGGCTATTGGGAGCCACCTCGCAGGGGGGTGAGCCACCCCCCGCGAGGTGGGGACCAATAGCCACCCCCTCTCCCCCCTTGGCTATTGGGAGCCACCTCGCAGGGGGGTGAGCCACCCCCCGCGAGGTGGGGACCAATAGCCACCCCCTCTCCCCCCCTTGGCTATTGGGAGCCACCTCGCAGGGGGGTGAGCCACCCCCCGCGAGGTGGGGACCAATAGCCACCCCCTCTCCCCCCCTTGGCTATTGGGAGCCACCTCGCAGGGGGGTGAGCCACCCCCCGCGAGGTGGGGACCAATAGCCACCCCCTCTCCCCCCCTTGGCTATTGGGAGCCACCTCGCAGGGGGGTGAGCCACCCCCCGCGAGGTGGGGACCAATAGCCACCCCCTCTCCCCCCTTGGCTATTGGGAGCCACCTCGCAGGGGGGTGAGCCACCCCCCGCGAGGTGGGGACCAATAGCCACCCCCTCTCCCCCCTTGGCTATTGGGAGCCACCTCGCAGGGGGGTGAGCCACCCCCCGCGAGGTGGGGACCAATAGCCACCCCCTCTCCCCCCCTTGGCTATTGGGAGCCACCTCGCAGGGGGGTGAGCCACCCCCCGCGAGGTGGGGACCAATAGCCACCCCCTCTCCCCCCTTGGCTATTGGGAGCCACCTCGCAGGGGGGTGAGCCACCCCCCGCGAGGTGGGGACCAATAGCCACCCCCTCTCCCCCCCTTGGCTATTGGGAGCCACCTCGCAGGGGGGTGAGCCACCCCCCGCGAGGTGGGGACCAATAGCCACCCCCTCTCCCCCCCCTTGGCTATTGGGAGCCACCTCGCAGGGGGGTGAGCCACCCCCCGCGAGGTGGGGACCAATAGCCACCCCCTCTCCCCCCCTTGGCTATTGGGAGCCACCTCGCAGGGGGGTGAGCCACCCCCCGCGAGGTGGGGACCAATAGCCACCCCCTCTCCCCCCCTTGGCTATTGGGAGCCACCTCGCAGGGGGGTGAGCCACCCCCCGCGAGGTGGGGACCAATAGCCACCCCCTCTCCCCCCTTGGCTATTGGGAGCCACCTCGCAGGGGGGTGAGCCACCCCCCGCGAGGTGGGGACCAATAGCCACCCCCTCTCCCCCCTTGGCTATTGGGAGCCACCTCGCAGGGGGGTGAGCCACCCCCCGCGAGGTGGGGACCAATAGCCACCCCCTCTCCCCCCTTGGCTATTGGGAGCCACCTCGCAGGGGGGTGAGCCACCCCCCGCGAGGTGGGGACCAATAGCCACCCCCTCTCCCCCCTTGGCTATTGGGAGCCACCTCGCAGGGGGGTGAGCCACCCCCCGCGAGGTGGGGACCAATAGCCACCCCCTCTCCCCCCTTGGCTATTGGGAGCCACCTCGCAGGGGGGTGAGCCACCCCCCGCGAGGTGGGGACCAATAGCCACCCCCTCTCCCCCCTTGGCTATTGGGAGCCACCTCGCAGGGGGGTGAGCCACCCCCCGCGAGGTGGGGACCAATAGCCACCCCCTCTCCCCCCTTGGCTATTGGGAGCCACCTCGCAGGGGGGTGAGCCACCCCCCGCGAGGTGGGGACCAATAGCCACCCCCTCTCCCCCCCTTGGCTATTGGGAGCCACCTCGCAGGGGGGTGAGCCACCCCCCGCGAGGTGGGGACCAATAGCCACCCCCTCTCCCCCCTTGGCTATTGGGAGCCACCTCGCAGGGGGGTGAGCCACCCCCCGCGAGGTGGGGACCAATAGCCACCCCCTCTCCCCCCTTGGCTATTGGGAGCCACCTCGCAGGGGGGTGAGCCACCCCCCGCGAGGTGGGGACCAATAGCCACCCCCTCTCCCCCCCTTGGCTATTGGGAGCCACCTCGCAGGGGGGTGAGCCACCCCCCGCGAGGTGGGGACCAATAGCCACCCCCTCTCCCCCCTTGGCTATTGGGAGCCACCTCGCAGGGGGGTGAGCCACCCCCCGCGAGGTGGGGACCAATAGCCACCCCCTCTCCCCCCTTGGCTATTGGGAGCCACCTCGCAGGGGGGTGAGCCACCCCCCGCGAGGTGGGGACCAATAGCCACCCCCTCTCCCCCCCTTGGCTATTGGGAGCCACCTCGCAGGGGGGTGAGCCACCCCCCGCGAGGTGGGGACCAATAGCCACCCCCTCTCCCCCCTTGGCTATTGGGAGCCACCTCGCAGGGGGGTGAGCCACCCCCCGCGAGGTGGGGACCAATAGCCACCCCCTCTCCCCCCTTGGCTATTGGGAGCCACCTCGCAGGGGGGTGAGCCACCCCCCGCGAGGTGGGGACCAATAGCCACCCCCTCTCCCCCCTTGGCTATTGGGAGCCACCTCGCAGGGGGGTGAGCCACCCCCCGCGAGGTGGGGACCAATAGCCACCCCCTCTCCCCCCCTTGGCTATTGGGAGCCACCTCGCAGGGGGGTGAGCCACCCCCCGCGAGGTGGGGACCAATAGCCACCCCCTCTCCCCCCCTTGGCTATTGGGAGCCACCTCGCAGGGGGGTGAGCCACCCCCCGCGAGGTGGGGACCAATAGCCACCCCCTCTCCCCCCCTTGGCTATTGGGAGCCACCTCGCAGGGGGGTGAGCCACCCCCCGCGAGGTGGGGACCAATAGCCACCCCCTCTCCCCCCTTGGCTATTGGGAGCCACCTCGCAGGGGGGTGAGCCACCCCCCGCGAGGTGGGGACCAATAGCCACCCCCTCTCCCCCCTTGGCTATTGGGAGCCACCTCGCAGGGGGGTGAGCCACCCCCCGCGAGGTGGGGACCAATAGCCACCCCCTCTCCCCCCTTGGCTATTGGGAGCCACCTCGCAGGGGGGTGAGCCACCCCCCGCGAGGTGGGGACCAATAGCCACCCCCTCTCCCCCCCTTGGCTATTGGGAGCCACCTCGCAGGGGGGTGAGCCACCCCCCGCGAGGTGGGGACCAATAGCCACCCCCTCTCCCCCCCTTGGCTATTGGGAGCCACCTCGCAGGGGGGTGAGCCACCCCCCGCGAGGTGGGGACCAATAGCCACCCCCTCTCCCCCCCTTGGCTATTGGGAGCCACCTCGCAGGGGGGTGAGCCACCCCCCGCGAGGTGGGGACCAATAGCCACCCCCTCTCCCCCCTTGGCTATTGGGAGCCACCTCGCAGGGGGGTGAGCCACCCCCCGCGAGGTGGGGACCAATAGCCACCCCCTCTCCCCCCCTTGGCTATTGGGAGCCACCTCGCAGGGGGGTGAGCCACCCCCCGCGAGGTGGGGACCAATAGCCACCCCCTCTCCCCCCCTTGGCTATTGGGAGCCACCTCGCAGGGGGGTGAGCCACCCCCCGCGAGGTGGGGACCAATAGCCACCCCCTCTCCCCCCCTTGGCTATTGGGAGCCACCTCGCAGGGGGGTGAGCCACCCCCCGCGAGGTGGGGACCAATAGCCACCCCCTCTCCCCCCTTGGCTATTGGGAGCCACCTCGCAGGGGGGTGAGCCACCCCCCGCGAGGTGGGGACCAATAGCCACCCCCTCTCCCCCCCTTGGCTATTGGGAGCCACCTCGCAGGGGGGTGAGCCACCCCCCGCGAGGTGGGGACCAATAGCCACCCCCTCTCCCCCCTTGGCTATTGGGAGCCACCTCGCAGGGGGGTGAGCCACCCCCCGCGAGGTGGGGACCAATAGCCACCCCCTCTCCCCCCCTTGGCTATTGGGAGCCACCTCGCAGGGGGGTGAGCCACCCCCCGCGAGGTGGGGACCAATAGCCACCCCCTCTCCCCCCCTTGGCTATTGGGAGCCACCTCGCAGGGGGGTGAGCCACCCCCCGCGAGGTGGGGACCAATAGCCACCCCCTCTCCCCCCCTTGGCTATTGGGAGCCACCTCGCAGGGGGGTGAGCCACCCCCCGCGAGGTGGGGACCAATAGCCACCCCCTCTCCCCCCCTTGGCTATTGGGAGCCACCTCGCAGGGGGGTGAGCCACCCCCCGCGAGGTGGGGACCAATAGCCACCCCCTCTCCCCCCCTTGGCTATTGGGAGCCACCTCGCAGGGGGGTGAGCCACCCCCCGCGAGGTGGGGACCAATAGCCACCCCCTCTCCCCCCTTGGCTATTGGGAGCCACCTCGCAGGGGGGTGAGCCACCCCCCGCGAGGTGGGGACCAATAGCCACCCCCTCTCCCCCCTTGGCTATTGGGAGCCACCTCGCAGGGGGGTGAGCCACCCCCCGCGAGGTGGGGACCAATAGCCACCCCCTCTCCCCCCCTTGGCTATTGGGAGCCACCTCGCAGGGGGGTGAGCCACCCCCCGCGAGGTGGGGACCAATAGCCACCCCCTCTCCCCCCCTTGGCTATTGGGAGCCACCTCGCAGGGGGGTGAGCCACCCCCCGCGAGGTGGGGACCAATAGCCACCCCCTCTCCCCCCCTTGGCTATTGGGAGCCACCTCGCAGGGGGGTGAGCCACCCCCCGCGAGGTGGGGACCAATAGCCACCCCCTCTCCCCCCTTGGCTATTGGGAGCCACCTCGCAGGGGGGTGAGCCACCCCCCGCGAGGTGGGGACCAATAGCCACCCCCTCTCCCCCCTTGGCTATTGGGAGCCACCTCGCAGGGGGGTGAGCCACCCCCCGCGAGGTGGGGACCAATAGCCACCCCCTCTCCCCCCCTTGGCTATTGGGAGCCACCTCGCAGGGGGGTGAGCCACCCCCCGCGAGGTGGGGACCAATAGCCACCCCCTCTCCCCCCTTGGCTATTGGGAGCCACCTCGCAGGGGGGTGAGCCACCCCCCGCGAGGTGGGGACCAATAGCCACCCCCTCTCCCCCCTTGGCTATTGGGAGCCACCTCGCAGGGGGGTGAGCCACCCCCCGCGAGGTGGGGACCAATAGCCACCCCCTCTCCCCCCCTTGGCTATTGGGAGCCACCTCGCAGGGGGGTGAGCCACCCCCCGCGAGGTGGGGACCAATAGCCACCCCCTCTCCCCCCTTGGCTATTGGGAGCCACCTCGCAGGGGGGTGAGCCACCCCCCGCGAGGTGGGGACCAATAGCCACCCCCTCTCCCCCCTTGGCTATTGGGAGCCACCTCGCAGGGGGGTGAGCCACCCCCCGCGAGGTGGGGACCAATAGCCACCCCCTCTCCCCCCCTTGGCTATTGGGAGCCACCTCGCAGGGGGGTGAGCCACCCCCCGCGAGGTGGGGACCAATAGCCACCCCCTCTCCCCCCTTGGCTATTGGGAGCCACCTCGCAGGGGGGTGAGCCACCCCCCGCGAGGTGGGGACCAATAGCCACCCCCTCTCCCCCCTTGGCTATTGGGAGCCACCTCGCAGGGGGGTGAGCCACCCCCCGCGAGGTGGGGACCAATAGCCACCCCCTCTCCCCCCCTTGGCTATTGGGAGCCACCTCGCAGGGGGGTGAGCCACCCCCCGCGAGGTGGGGACCAATAGCCACCCCCTCTCCCCCCTTGGCTATTGGGAGCCACCTCGCAGGGGGGTGAGCCACCCCCCGCGAGGTGGGGACCAATAGCCACCCCCTCTCCCCCCCTTGGCTATTGGGAGCCACCTCGCAGGGGGGTGAGCCACCCCCCGCGAGGTGGGGACCAATAGCCACCCCCTCTCCCCCCTTGGCTATTGGGAGCCACCTCGCAGGGGGGTGAGCCACCCCCCGCGAGGTGGGGACCAATAGCCACCCCCTCTCCCCCCTTGGCTATTGGGAGCCACCTCGCAGGGGGGTGAGCCACCCCCCGCGAGGTGGGGACCAATAGCCACCCCCTCTCCCCCCCTTGGCTATTGGGAGCCACCTCGCAGGGGGGTGAGCCACCCCCCGCGAGGTGGGGACCAATAGCCACCCCCTCTCCCCCCTTGGCTATTGGGAGCCACCTCGCAGGGGGGTGAGCCACCCCCCGCGAGGTGGGGACCAATAGCCACCCCCTCTCCCCCCTTGGCTATTGGGAGCCACCTCGCAGGGGGGTGAGCCACCCCCCGCGAGGTGGGGACCAATAGCCACCCCCTCTCCCCCCTTGGCTATTGGGAGCCACCTCGCAGGGGGGTGAGCCACCCCCCGCGAGGTGGGGACCAATAGCCACCCCCTCTCCCCCCTTGGCTATTGGGAGCCACCTCGCAGGGGGGTGAGCCACCCCCCGCGAGGTGGGGACCAATAGCCACCCCCTCTCCCCCCCTTGGCTATTGGGAGCCACCTCGCAGGGGGGTGAGCCACCCCCCGCGAGGTGGGGACCAATAGCCACCCCCTCTCCCCCCCTTGGCTATTGGGAGCCACCTCGCAGGGGGGTGAGCCACCCCCCGCGAGGTGGGGACCAATAGCCACCCCCTCTCCCCCCTTGGCTATTGGGAGCCACCTCGCAGGGGGGTGAGCCACCCCCCGCGAGGTGGGGACCAATAGCCACCCCCTCTCCCCCCCTTGGCTATTGGGAGCCACCTCGCAGGGGGGTGAGCCACCCCCCGCGAGGTGGGGACCAATAGCCACCCCCTCTCCCCCCTTGGCTATTGGGAGCCACCTCGCAGGGGGGTGAGCCACCCCCCGCGAGGTGGGGACCAATAGCCACCCCCTCTCCCCCCCTTGGCTATTGGGAGCCACCTCGCAGGGGGGTGAGCCACCCCCCGCGAGGTGGGGACCAATAGCCACCCCCTCTCCCCCCCTTGGCTATTGGGAGCCACCTCGCAGGGGGGTGAGCCACCCCCCGCGAGGTGGGGACCAATAGCCACCCCCTCTCCCCCCCTTGGCTATTGGGAGCCACCTCGCAGGGGGGTGAGCCACCCCCCGCGAGGTGGGGACCAATAGCCACCCCCTCTCCCCCCCTTGGCTATTGGGAGCCACCTCGCAGGGGGGTGAGCCACCCCCCGCGAGGTGGGGACCAATAGCCACCCCCTCTCCCCCCCTTGGCTATTGGGAGCCACCTCGCAGGGGGGTGAGCCACCCCCCGCGAGGTGGGGACCAATAGCCACCCCCTCTCCCCCCCTTGGCTATTGGGAGCCACCTCGCAGGGGGGTGAGCCACCCCCCGCGAGGTGGGGACCAATAGCCACCCCCTCTCCCCCCTTGGCTATTGGGAGCCACCTCGCAGGGGGGTGAGCCACCCCCCGCGAGGTGGGGACCAATAGCCACCCCCTCTCCCCCCTTGGCTATTGGGAGCCACCTCGCAGGGGGGTGAGCCACCCCCCGCGAGGTGGGGACCAATAGCCACCCCCTCTCCCCCCTTGGCTATTGGGAGCCACCTCGCAGGGGGGTGAGCCACCCCCCGCGAGGTGGGGACCAATAGCCACCCCCTCTCCCCCCCTTGGCTATTGGGAGCCACCTCGCAGGGGGGTGAGCCACCCCCCGCGAGGTGGGGACCAATAGCCACCCCCTCTCCCCCCCTTGGCTATTGGGAGCCACCTCGCAGGGGGGTGAGCCACCCCCCGCGAGGTGGGGACCAATAGCCACCCCCTCTCCCCCCCTTGGCTATTGGGAGCCACCTCGCAGGGGGGTGAGCCACCCCCCGCGAGGTGGGGACCAATAGCCACCCCCTCTCCCCCCTTGGCTATTGGGAGCCACCTCGCAGGGGGGTGAGCCACCCCCCGCGAGGTGGGGACCAATAGCCACCCCCTCTCCCCCCCTTGGCTATTGGGAGCCACCTCGCAGGGGGGTGAGCCACCCCCCGCGAGGTGGGGACCAATAGCCACCCCCTCTCCCCCCCTTGGCTATTGGGAGCCACCTCGCGGGGGGTGAGCCACCCCCCGCGAGGTGGGGACCAATAGCCACCCCCTCTCCCCCCCTTGGCTATTGGGAGGCATGTTGGACTCTCAGCCTGTTGACCATATTGTGAGTAGTTTCGTCTCTCTCTCTGGAAATAGTGAACTGTTTCACAGACGGGTGTACACGTTCAGTGTATTGCTCAGGGAGCAGTAATATAATTGATTAGTAAACATCAAGGATCCATTTTATTAATTATCAATAATACTATCAATTAATAGTTTACCATTAATTCTTAATTATTGTTTTAAATAGATTATGTTCTACTCCAAGAATTAATTTTTAATATTAATATCATTTATCAATATTAATATTTCTTAATAATTATTATTTTTTTGCCAATATCACTTAATATTGATTTATGTAACAGTAATTGTTGATATCATTATTTTATTATTAAATATGTTAATATTATTAATTATTAATTCTCATCATTAACATTTTTAACCAGTATTAATTTTAGTATCTTAATTGTGATTTTTAATGTCTATGATTAATATACATTTTTATGTTTATTAATATTAATAATTAATAGTCTTGTTCCTGATATCTGGCCGGGAGAGTATGATATTACTCCCAGTATCGAAGAAAGTGTACAGTCCTCTATGATGTTAATTCTAGTAGCCAGGGGGTAGAGGATGACATTGAAAGTAGCGCAGTGGCCGGGCGCGGTGGCTCACGCCTGTAATCCCAGCACTTTGGGAGGCCGAGACGGGCGGATCACGAGGTCAGGAGATCGAGACCATCCTAGCTAACACGGTGAAACCCCGTCTCTACTAAGAAATACAGAAAACTAGCCGGGCGAGGTGGCGGGCGCCTATAGTCCCAGCTACTCGGGAGGCTGAGGCAGGAGAATGGCGTGAACCCGGGAGGCGGAGCTTGCAGTGAGCTGAGATCCGGCCACCGCACTCCAGCCTGGGTGACAGAGCGAGACTCCGTCTCAAAAAAAAAAAAAAAAAAAAAAAAAAAGAAAGTAGCGCAGTGTGTGTACATGCCGTCGGTCATCTTCTTCCTTCTATCTAGGGTGGGAAAGGATGATATGACTCCCAATATCACCGTGGGCGTGGACCTCCACCGTGGTATTTTCCCTAACATCCAAGGGCGGAGAGGGTGACCTTTCTTCCGATTTCGCAGGGGTTGTACACCACCCCTGTGATATGTTTCCTAATATCCAGATGGCGAGAGGATGATATCAGTCCCAGTATTGTAGGAGGCGTACACTCCCTGGGGATGTTTTTCCTAATATCCAGGGACGGACAGGATGATATCACTCCCAATAAAGCAGGGGATATACACCCCTTCTGTGACATTGTTCCTAATAGCCAGCCGGTAATTATTATAATTGTTTGAATAGGTTATGATCTACTCCAAGGATTAATTTTTAATATCAATGTCATTTATCAATAATAATATTTCTTAATAATTATTATTATTTTATAGCCAATATCACTTAGTATTGATTTAAGTAACGTTAATTGTTGATATTATTTTATTATTAATTGTCTTATTATTATTAAATATTAATTATTAATACTCATGATTAACTTTTTTAAGCAGTGTTAATTTTAGTATCTTAATTGTGATTTTAATATCTATAATTAATATTTATCATTTATATTTATTAATATTAGTAATTAATAGCCTTTTTTCTGATATCCGGCCAGGATAGGATGATATTACTCCCCTTGTCGCAGAAAGTGTACGCTGCTCTATGATGTTATTCCTAGTAGCCAGGGGGTAGAGGATAGTATTAAAACTACCGTAGTGTGGGTATATCCCGTCAGACATCTTGTTCCTTCTTTCCAAGGTGGGAGAGGATGATATGACTCCCAATATCACAGTGGGCGTGGACCTCCACCGTGATATTTTCCCTAACATCCAAAGGTAGAGAGGGTGGTATTTCTTCCGATTTCGCAGGGGTTGTACACCACCCCTGTTATATGTTTCCTAATATCCAGATGGCGAGAGGATGACATCAGTCTGAATATTGCAGGAGGTGTACACTCCCTGGTGGTATTGTTTCTAATATCCAGGGATGGAGAGGATGATATCACTCCCAATAAAGCAGGGGGTGTACACCCCTTCTGTGACATTGTTCCTAATAGCCAGCCGGGGGGAGGAAGATATTACCGCCAATATCGCCGCAGGGGTGTACACCCCCTTGGGATATTCATCCTTATATCCTGGGAGGGAGGCGATGTTACTAGTGGCAATATCGCAGGGGATGTACACACCCACTGTGCTATTGTTCCGACTAACACGATATGACTCCCAATATCACGGGGGGGGTACATCCTCCTATGATATTGTTTCTTATATTCAGGGGGAGAGGATGATATGACTCCCAATATCGCAAGGGTTGTACACACCTCCTGCGTTATTGTTTCTAATATCCCGAAGGGGAGAGCATAATATCACTCTCAATATCTCAGGGGGTGTACACCCCCTTTGTAATATTTTTCTTAATATCCATGATGGGAGAGAATGATAAGACTCCCAATATGGCAAGAAGTGTACAGCCGGCTGTGATATAGTTCCTTACATCCAGGTAGGGAGAGGATGATGTTACTGCCCATATCGTACAAAGTGTAAAACCCCTTCGATATTTTGCCTACAATCATGAGGGGAGAGGATGATATTACTCCCAATATGGAAGAAGGCGTACACCCCCCTGGGACACTACGCCCAATATTCACGTTGGGAGACGATGACAATACGTCCAATATCACAGGGGATGTACACCCACCCTAGCATATTGTTCCTTATATCGAGAGTGGGAAAAGAAGCTATTATTCCCAATAACGCAGGGGCTGTGGCTGTACACTCCTCCTGTGATATTGTTCTTTATATCCTGGGGAAGAGAGGATGATATTACACCCAATACCGCAGGGGGTGGACACCCACTCAGTGATGTTGTTCTGAATGTACTCCACCTCCCACCACCAGGGATATCGTTCCTAATATCCAGGGGAAGAGAGGATAACATTATGCCCAATATTGCTGAGGAGTATACACACCCTCTGTGATGTTGTTCCTAGTATCCAAAGGTAGAGACGATGATATTACTGGCCATATCGCAGGGGGTGTACACCCTTCTGTGATATCGTTTTTGACGTTCAGTTGGGGGAGACAATAACATTAATCCCAATATCGAAGAAGGTGTACATACCCGTGTGATGTGGTTCCTAATGTACAGGGGAAAGAGAAGAATATTGCTCTCAATATCGCAGGGGATGTAACCACCCTGTCCCCTGTATATTATCCCTAATATTCAGTGGGTTGGAGGCTGACAGTACTCCCAATATCCCAGAAGGTGCACACACACCTGTGATATAGTTCCTAATATCCAGCGGGAAAGAGGCTGAGTTTACTTTCGATATCACAGTGGGTGTACACCGCCCCCAACCCCGGGGTATTGTTCCTAATATCCAGGCGAGAGGAAGATGATATGGTTGACAGTATCGAAGGGGGTGGACACCTCTTTTGTGATATGGTTGCTGATATCCAGAGGGTGAGTGGATGATGTGTACACCCCACCTGTGACATGAATCATAAAACCTAGAACAAGAGAGAATGACATTGCTTCCAAAAACACACGGGGTGTACACCCACCCTGTGATATTGTTCCTGTCATCTAAAGGAAGAGATGATGATACTACTCCCACTACCGGAGAAGGTACACACCCCCCTGTGATATTGTTCCTCATAACTTGTAGGGGAGAGCATGATATTACTTCCAATATGACAGTGGCTTGACACTCAGTCTGTGATATTGGTTCTGCACACCAACTCTGTGCCCCTCGTTTCCCATGTGTTCTCTCCTCACTGTTGGAACCTCGGGGGAGGCTTTGTCTTTGGTTACAGATGAAGAGACGACGGGTCTGAGAGGTTAAGCAAGTTTGTTACTGGAAAGGAGTCCCAATCCAGACCGCAAGAGAGGTTTCTTGGATCTCACGGAAGAAAGAATTCAGGGTGAGTCCTTAAAGTGAAAGCAACTTTATTAGGAAAGAAAAGGAATAAAAGAATGGCTTCTATGGCCGGGAGCAGCGGCTCACTCCTGTAATCCTAGAACTTTGGCATGCCGAGGCAGGTGGATCACCTGAGGTGAGAAGTTCGAGACCAGCCTGGTCCAACATGGCAAAACCCTGTCTCCACTAAAATACAAAACATTAACGGTGTGGTGGCAGGTGCCTGTAATCCCAGCTACTAGGAAGGCTAAGGCAGGAGAATTGCTTGAACCCACGAGGCGAAGGTTGTAGTGAGCCAAGATCATTCCACTGCATTCTAGTTTGGCCAACAGAGCAAGACCGCATCTCAAAAAAAAAAAAAAAAAAAAGAATGGCTGCTCCATAGGCAGAGTGGCCCCAAAGGCTGCTGGTTACCCATTTTCATGGTTATTTCTTGATCATACGCTAAACAAGGGTTGGACTATTCATGAGTGTTCCAGGAAAGGGGTGGGCAATTCCCAGAACTGAGAGTTTCTGCCCTCCCTTCCGAGACCATGTAGGGTAACCTCCAGATGTTGCCATGGCATCTGTAAACTGTCTTGGCGCTGGTGGGAGTGCCTTGTAGCAGTTAACGCATTATAATTAGCACATAATGAGCTGTGAGGGCAAATAGAGGTCACTCTCGTGGCCATCTTGGGTTTGCGGCTTTGGCCAACTTCTTTACTGCAACCTGCTTTATCAGCAAGATCTTTATGACCTGTATCTTGTGGAGACCTCCTATCTCATCCTGTGACGAAGAATGCCTAGCCTCCTGGGAATGTGGCCCAGCAGGTCTCAGCCTCCCTTTACCCAGGCCCCATTCAAGATGGAGTCGCTCTGGTTCTCGTGCCTCTGACAAGTTGGCCTGGGTTGAGTGTTTCCTAGTGTGTGGTTGTTGGAGCTGTTTTTAGGAGTAAGAGGTATTGTCAGTAGGAAACAGGCCTCTGTTAGTCCTGGGGCTGGCACTCTGCCCCAGTATGTCGGCCTCATTTTAGTGGTGACAAAACTGGGGCTCAGAGACATCAACTCCCTCATCTCGAACCCCCAGACTGTCAGTGGTGGGCTGGGGCTTGAATGTGGGGCTTGAAGACCCATCATCTCCTCTGGTCCCCCAGTCTCTGCTGCCCAAGAGGAACAGGATCCCAGGATCCAGGCCCCTCATGGCACCAGCCAGGGTGGGTGGAGATGGGAAGGCACAGTTCCAAAGCCCCCCGGACTGTGAGGCAGGTCGGGGGCCGAGAGCAAGCCGGACCTGCGGACCCCACCCTGAGAAGAATGGCTGCAGGCCCGGCCCAGCGGGCAGGAGGTCTGTGTCCTCAGTCAACGTGACGGCGCTTCCCACTCCTCCAGCCAGGCCGTGCCGTCTTCACGTTTCCAATCATGCGGCCTCCTCTCCAATTCCCAAGCCCAACCCACAGAGACAGCGATCTGGGGTCCACGTGAGGTTTGTCAGCAGCTCTGACCCGCTGCTTCCCGCCAGCCCCACGGCCGGTTCTGGAAAGCTCTCTGCTACCCCCTGGTGGAGAGGCTCGGGGCAGGGCTCTGGCTGCAAGCATGGGGTCCCAGAACCTCCTGGCTCTGTCACAGCTGCTGGGTGAAAAACCAACCCAGGACTGAACCAGTGACACCTGTGGCGCTCCCAGAACCTCCTGGCTCTGTCACCTCTGCTGGGTGGAAAACCAACCCAGGACTGAAGCAGCAGATGGGTGCCTGATTCCTTATGATCAGAGCTCCGCCCACTGGCAAGTCTCTCTCCGGGCCTCAGTTTCCCCTTCCATTAAACGAGGGGCTTGGGGGATACCAAGGAGGGGTAACAGCTTAGTGAGGATGGCAGATTTCTTCTGGGGAGATGAAAACATTTTGAAAGTAGATGGCGTGAGTGGTTGCACAGGACTTTGAATCTACAAATGCCACCACATTATTCGCGTTGAAATAGTTCATTGCATGCGATGTGAATGTCACCTCATTTAAAGTGTTTAAAAGAGGGGCCTGGGAGAGTGCAGTGTATGTGAGAATCACGTGGGACACCCACAGTCTCTGAACCTCGGTTTCCTTGCCGTAAACTGGCAAAGAGACCGTGGGAGCTGTGTTCCCTAAGGCCAAGAGATTCCAACAAGGAAAACCTGGGATTCCAGGGACTGGGATGAGGGCCGGGGACCGGAAGGGGAGGGGTAGGTGGGGATGGCTTGTGGGCAGCCCAGATAAGGCTTTCAATACTGGGCAGCAGCATCTACACAGGCAGAGATCCCTGCATCTCACTTCCCGCAGGGCTGACCAGTGGCCAGAGGTGGGACTGGCCAGGCTCAGCCCAACCAAGTCTGGGAGCAGAGGACACTGAGTGAGGGATCCCTGGGGCCACCCTCACTGGCCTGTGGCTCTCCTGACACCACAAGAGAGGTCCAGGAGCTGACCTTGGGTCCTAATGGGGGACACCTTCCTGGCTGCAGGCTGGCAGGGTGGTGTGGTGGTCAGTGTACTGGGCTCTGCGTCTCCGCCCCTACCTGCTGCTGTGTGACGGTGGGCCAGACACCTAACCTCTCTGTGCCTCTATTTCTGCAATGGCGAACAGGGACACTAGCAGCCCCCACATCCGGGCACAGTGGCCTGAAGGTTAAAGTCAAGGCCGGCACGAGACCTACAGCAGAAGCTCTGAGCAGGGAGGGCAGGGAGCTGCCCAGAGAGTTCCACCACCATCTCCCCTCTGGCCACCGAGGAAACCGAGGCTCATGGTGACCTGGCCCAGGTCTGTTGGACTCATGGTCCTTCTCATCCCCAAGATCAGAGGGCTGCCACCAGGGAAGGAGCTGGCCCCTAGACACAGCCCAGGAAGCACACAGGGAAGGATGCCCTGGGGACTTCGGTAGGTTATTGCAAAGAAAAATTTATTGCTATTTGAACCCTGCTTTCATGCCCCATTTCCCAGAAAATGAGCCACGGGAGACACCAGGAGAGGGAGGAGACTGTCCTCCTTGCACAAAACCCACACCCTCGGATGCTGTCCTCAGCGAGGGTGGCTGGGGGCCAACCAGGGGGCCCACCCGCAGAGTGGCAGAGGAGGCAGGTTGACCCTGCGGACGTTGAGCTCTGTGGCGAAGGTCCTGGCCTTCTGGTAGAAGAGGAGCGACTTCTCACGGTCCAGGAGGAAGTTGTGGGAGACGGTGGCCGGCCGCGTGTAGATCTTCAGCTGTGCCTTCTTGTTGCCCAGGTCCACGGCGGCTGCCAGTGCCAGCTGGTAGTACTCAAACGGGTCCTGAAGGGGACAGGTCATGCTCAGCAAAAAGGGGACTCGGAGCCCCAGAGGCCGTTGCTGTCTCCAGGTCATTCCACGTGTCCAGCCAATGCTGGCTCACCCCATGAGCCCCGAAACCTGTTACACTGCTGTGGTCTCAGCTGCAGGAAGTGGGGAAGACCCTGACACCCCTGGAAGCCTTCCTGACTGCCCCTACGCCCCACTCACCCCAACCGTCCTGCCCCAGTGCCACCCTCTCCGCAGGCAGTGGCTGCTTTCCCCATGGGCTGAGGTCAGGGCAGATCCTGCCTGCTCTGAGAGTTCCATGCAGGACCCGTGGCTCCGAGCCACAGCAGGGGCACAGCGTTGAGTGACCCAGGCTCCCCTCTGGCCCCTGTCCATGCTGACCATTTCCAGGCCCTCCACGGGACAGGCCAGGTACAAAACCATCTCACAGGTGTCCTCTCTGGCAATGTTCCCTGAAATATTGACGGAGTGTGACTCCCCAGACATCCACTCCCATTTTCAATGCATCTTTGGCCCAAACTCACCATCCCTGGGTTGGGATGCCGCCTCCCAGACCTCCTCCTTCACCCTCCCATCCCCCACCCGGCTTCTCCCCAGGCGCCTCCTCCACATGGGGGTCACCCAAGGAACCTCTCTGAGACCCATGCCTGGCCTGTCCCTCTTTACCATCTCAAGATGGCTCCCAGGGTCAAGGACAAAGTCCAAGATGCAGCAAGTCCATTCCCCCACTGCCCCGCCCCACACACGGAGCAGGGGCGTGAGAAGGCCCCGAGTCACCGCCACTGCTCATCCAATGCCCCCGGCCCAGCCGAACACTGGACTCTGTGCTGGGTGCGTGGCTGAGCCTAACGTCCTTGCTCCCAGTCTGAGGGACCTGGGAGTAAACACTGACCACACAGGGTGGCCCAGGCTGTGGCAGAGGGAAGCCCAGGAGCCTGTGGGGGGCCCAGGAGGCCCCAGACTCAGCCGGGGGTGGAAGGCAAAGGCTTCCTGAAGGGCTGGGGGCATCCCAACTAAACAGGAAGGAGCCAGCCAATGCATATGTCTCTGCGTGTGCCTGTGCGTTTATGTGCCTGTGTGCATGCCTGTGTGTGCGTGTGTGCGCGTGCCTGTGTGTGCGCGTGCTGTGTGTGCGTGTGCCTGTGCCCGTGTGCATTTGCGTGTGCATTTCCATGTACCTGTAGTGTGTGCAACAGCTAGTGAGTGGCAGGCTGAGCCAGGACACACCTAATCTTCCCTATTCCAGGGCTCACTCTCACGTGTACACTAAAGGGGACCCAATTTTAGAGGCAATCGGCAAAGATGCCCATTTACCCCTGCCTCTCTGCCAGCCTTCCAGGCCCCATGCAGCCTGGCGTTTTCTCCTACTCCTCTGGGCCCTGGGTCCAGAGCCTCCTATACAAGGAGGAGGGTGTAGCCTTGGAAAGACAGCCGCCCTTGGGGAATTCCAAGGGGGCCTCCCTGTGGGAAGCTGGCCTGCGCTGACAGCATAGTCACGATGAGGCCCAGAGGGCTGTGCATGGGAAGGAGGTGAAGGAGGCCTCTGCCCCTCAACCCCAACCGTGGACTTTGGCCTCTCAGGTACTACTTGGCCCTTTCCTTCCTCCTGGGCAGGCGGAGTGGGCGGCAGGCTTGACCAAGAGAGATAAAGGCCCGTCTCCCTGGGTCCCAGGCGAGCCCCTGAGCGGTGAGTAGCGTCCCTCTGGGTCTGACACTTGGAACCTCCCTGTCTGGCTGGGACTTGGGAGGCCACAGGGACCACTTCTGACCACCAGGTGTCGCCAGCACTGGGCGGGGGCCTCCCGGGCAGCCCCAGGCCTGCGGTGGGGGATACGGGGCGGGGTCTTAGGGCTGCCCCAGCTCCTCATGTTGTTCTAAGGACCCCAAGATCTCGGTCCCTGGACTGGAGTGCCCTGGCCCCTCAGCCCATAAGGAGCACTGATGCGGTGCCGGTGCGATGCTGAGGAGGGGCGGTGCCTGCTGGGTGGAGACACGCCAGGTCTGAGTCTGACAGTCCCAGCTCTCCACCCCTGCAGGGCTGGGGGCAGAGGGAGCACAGCACCTCCGCTCCAGACAGACCCAACCCAGCAAGGCCTCAGCCTGGCTGGCTGGGGCCCCGCCCCACTGCACCTGCCCTGAGCTCGGGTTTCCCTGTCTGTGAACCCGATGGTAAGACACTGGTCCCACCCCACCCTTCCTGGGTGATGTGAAGGTTCAAGGTGTCTCGGGACTCCAGGAAGGAGTTGCTCAGTGCAGGCTGGCACCCTGGGCAGGCTTCCTAGAGGAGGCACCAGGATTTGGGTTGGATCTTGCAATGTGGATTCAATGTGAGGATGATGCCATCTTCCAAAATGTCCTTCTCCCGACCCTGTTTTCTTTGTTAAATGCAACTTGACACTTGACTGTCAAGACTCAGCTTTGGTGTCACCTCCTCCAGGAGGGTCCCCCTGACTACAATCCCCCTTCTTCACCCAGAGGCCACCATTGCCCACTCATGTGTCAGCCTCCCTGGCTGACACTGAGTTCTTGAGGGTGGGGCCTGGCCAGCTTGGGAGCTGGGTTGTATCTGCTAACATTGCTGGTTGCTCCAGCCACGTGCAGAGCTCCAGGGAGGCCACTGGGCCATTCCTAAGGAAGGCTGGAACCCAGGCCTCTGGGTCTGGGTAGAGATCCCACTCCAAGGGGGCCGGGAACACCCCGAGCCCTGCCCATCCCCACCCACCTTCAGGTCATAGAAGATGATGTCACTGAGCACCAGATACACCTTCACGTAATAGAGGGTCTGCTCGTCGAACTCCAGTGGCGAGTTGCAGAGCTACAGGGCCTTGAGGTAGAAGTGCTCCGCCAGCTTGCCCTGGCCCAGCTGATGGTGCAGGGTGGCCAGGCGGTGGTAGGCCACGTGCTCGTTCAGCCGGTCCCCTGGGGTGCAGGCCAAAGGGGCAGGTGTGAGGACGCGGCTCCCTGGGGCAGGGAGGGCACAGGCCCATCAGGAGCAGGTATGCAGACCCCAGGCAGCACACCCGGCTTGCCTCCAGGCACCTGCGGTCGCCTGGGCAGCTCTGGCCAGTCCCTTCCAGGTTCCCAGACTCACTTTCCCATCTGCAAAGCAGAACTAATAAGGCCTGCCCCTGTCTACTGTGAGGCTTTGGCAAAGTCGGACTTGGATGGCCCAGCTCTGTGCCTACACATAGCCACCTGCCTTGGCTCACTGGTTTTAACCAGGGGAGCCCAAAAGCCATGCAGTCCAGGTGCTCCTGGGCACGCCGGCTCCAGGCAACCCACAGATGTGACATCCGACTCCTCCTGCGTGTGTCACAATCACAGCCCCCTACTTTGGGGAGTCAGCTGCACACCTACTGTGTACTGGGCCACGGGGCACAAGGTGCTGGGGCATGCGGCCTGCCTAGGGTTCCCTGTCTCTGGAGGGGGACAGATGACCCTGGCACAGCACCAGGGGATGCCCAGCCTTAAGGGGCAGACTGCTGGAAGGGGAACTGGGATTTTATCAGCCAGAGAGCCGTGTGATTGATGAGGTTGGGAAGGGCACAAGAGAAAGGGAATGTGCCACTCAGCCTGGCACATACAGGGACCAACGAGATGCCTGGCATGTCTGGAAGGCAGAGGACACACTGGGCGGCCCTTGTGGTCAGCAGCGGGAACAGGCAGAGGAAACAGAGCTCAGTCTGGCAGGGAGCTCTGCACTGCGTGAGAGACCTCGGGCTGTGCCCCACAGCCAGACAGGGAAGCCAGTTGGGCAGATCTGCCTGCCTGGACAGGAGACCAGGAAAATCCAGCAGCTGTTTCAGCTCCTGCCCTGCAGACCTGGAGGCTGGGCTCTGGCAAAGTGTGGGTCCTGGCAGGGTGGGGGCTCAGGGGACTTACCCAGAGTGATGCTGAGTGCTAGGGCCATGTAGGCAAACTCCAAGCCATCCTGGGGCTTCTCCAGTGTGGCCAGGAGTGCCACCAGCTTTTTGCACAGCTGTAGCAGCAGCTCCGCCTTGCAGTTGCCCGTAGTCACTGCCAGGGCCAGGACCCGGTCCTACCACACAAGCAGGTGGGGTCAGGTTTCCTGCAGCACCCACCTTGCCCAGCGCCCTCCTCAGAGCTCAAACATGTGCTTGGAGCTTCCCACGCCCCAGCTACCCCTGCACCTCCACACAGCTCTGTGCTCTGGGATAACACACAGTTCAGACACCCAAGTTGGGGGCTGAAGAGTCACCTGAGGCCCATCCAGCTACACCCAGCAGCCTCAGACCAGCCTTTCCCACCTGGACACCAGGGGTCTGACTGGGGGGAGCCAGCACTCCTCTCTGCTCTAAAAACACCACATTTATCTGTGCCCAGGGCTGAGCCACACCGTGAGCTCAGAGGAAGGGAGAAGCCGTCCCACTTCGGGGTGCAAGCAGACCTGGGCCTCCCACTGACATGCTGTGTGTCCTTTGACATGTCCCTGTGCCTCTCTGAGCCTCAGTTTCCTCATCTGGAAGATGGGGACAGAACTTCCAGCTCATGGTTGCTTGAGATCATCAGGTACAAGGGTAGAGCCATTGTCACATCCAGGCCCCAAACGTTTGTCCCGGGCAGGGGCATGGTCAATATCATTCCCGGTGAGACCACTTGGAAACTAAGCATGTGCATGGGTGGCCCTGCCTCCAGGTGGGAGGCCTCTGCCCTGCCACACCTGTGCCTCAGCCCTCCAGGTGCCCCCCTGAGGCCCACCCACATCAGCCCACAGGCCAGCTCACCCGGTAGAAGGACATGGCTTTCTCCCGCTCCCAGGCCCCATTGAAGAAGATGTTTCCAGCTGCCTCAAACAGCTCCAGCCCCAGGTTGGGGTCGCCTGTGTACAGGACCACATTCTGTGCCACCTGAAAGGAGACAGAAGTTCCGTCAAGACCCAAATCTGGCGAGGTGGCCACGCCCACCTTTGCAAGCCTCCTTCCTCTCACACACTACAGGTACACCTGAGCATTTTGCAGACCCTGTGCATTAGGGCTGCCCCCACCACTGGCATGAGGACAATGAACTGATGCACCTGAGTGCCAGGAGGTGACTGAACAGCTGCAGCCCAGGAGCCCGACACCTGTGAATCCTACCACCAGGGCTAGGCCTAGCCCACTTCCCCTGCACTCAAACCAGTCTCCGTGGCCCCAGACTGCTGGGAGCCCATCCCCTGCCTCCTTTCTGGGTTGCCACATCCCTGCCACATCAACAGTGTTTGTGGGTGGGCCTGGTCCCCTCTTGGCCATGAGCTCTTGATCCCTCTCCTCAGCTCAAGGAGGTATATAGCAGGTGCTCAATCATGAAAGCTTCACCAGGCTCGTGGGCTTCACAATTTGTTCCAGATCACACTGTGTTTGGGAAAGCCTCTGAAAACAGCCACTATGATAGATTCATTTTGTCAGGAGATGTGCCACGTGTCGCTTGGAGCAAGTTCTTCTGTGTGTTAACTGAGTGGTCACATTATTTGAGCATGTGCTGTACACCAGCAGGTGGTGGGCACTGTGAGGGGCCGCGCCTCTGCCCTCAGGGAGAAGATGCTGGCCACTGGGGGAGGATGTGCAGGAACCAGTTGGAGGGAGGGAAAAGGCACACAACAGGTGCTCAGCAGTGGCTTAGGAATGAGTGGATGGATGGATGAATGGATGAGGAGATGTAGACACATGGATGGATGGATGGGTGTGTGGATAGATTAATTTTGGGATGGATGGACGGATGAATGGATGGATGGACGGACGGGTGGGTGGATGGATGGATGGATGGATGGATGGGTGGCTGGGTGGAATGATGTGTGTATGTCTGCATGTATTTATGGGTGGGTAGATAATGCATGGATGGGTGGAGAGTAGATGATGTATGTGCATATTGATGGCTAGATGGTGGATAGACGAATGTATGGATAAACCAGTGGACAGATAGATGAATGGAGGGATGGATTAATAGGTAGATTAGTGGGTGGATGGATGAATGATGGATGGATGGATGGATGAATGGGTGGATGGATGATGGATGGATGGAAGGACGAACAGGTGGATGGATGGATGATGGATGATGGAAGCATGGATGGATAATGGAAGCATGGTTGGATGATGGATGGATGGATGAATGGATAAATGGATATGTGGATGGATGATGGATGGATGGAAGGATAAACAGGTGAATGGATGGATGAATGAAGGATGAATGGACGGATGGATGGATGAACAGGTGAATGGATGGATAGACGGGTGAATGGATGGATAAAAGGATGGAAGAATGATGGATGGATGAATGGACAGATGATGGACACATGGATGAATGGACAGATAGACAGATGATGGATGGATGGATGATGGATAGACGGATGGATGGATGATGGATGGATGGAAGGATGAACAGATGAATGGATGGATGATGGAAGGATGGATGGATGAATGGATAAATGGATAGATGGATGAATGATGGATGGATGGAAGGATGAACAGGAGGTGAGTGTGATGGATGGATGAATGACGGATGGATGAATGGTGGATGGATGGAAGGATGAACAGGTGGATGGATGGAAGGATGAACTGTTGGACGGATGGAAGGATGAACAGGTGGATGGATGAAAGGATGAACAGGTCGATGGATGGAAGGATGGAAGGATGAACAGGTGAATGGATGGTTGGTGGAAGGATGAATGGACGGATGGATGGATCAACAGGTGAATGGATGGATAGACGGGTGAATGGATGGATGATGAATGGATGGATGATAAAAGGATGGATGATAAAAGGATGGATGATAAAAGGATGGATGGATGAATGGACAGATGGATGGATGATGGCTGGATGGATGATGGATGGATGAATGGATAAATGGATGGATGGATGGATGATGGATGGATGGATGGAAGAATGAACAGATGAATGGATGGATGATGGAAGGATGGATGATGGAAAGATGGATGGATGATAGGAGGATGGATGGATGAATGAATGGATAAACGGATGGATGGAAGGATGAACAGGAGGTGAGTGTGATGGATGATAGAAGGATAGATGGATGATAGATGGATGGATGGATTTATCAATGAGTGGATAAATGGATGGAGGGATGAATGATGGATGATGGAAGGATGGATGGATGAATGGACGAACAGGTGGATGGATGGTGGCTGAATGAAGGGATGATAAAAAATGGATGAATGATGGATGGACGGATGGACGGATGGATGGATGGATGGATGGATGGATGGATGGATGAATGGAAGGATGAACAGGTGAATGGAAGGATGAACAGGTGAATGGAAGGATGAACAGGTGAATGGATGGATGCTAAAGGAAGGATGGATGGATGGATGGAAGGATGAGCAGGCGAGTCGATGAATGATGGAAGGATGGATGGATAACGGATGGATGGATGATGGATGAATGGATGGATGGAAGAATGAACAGGTGAATGGATGATGGATGGATGATAGATGGATGGATGGATGATGGATGAACGGATGGATGGAAGAATGAACAGGTGAATGGATGATGGAAGGATGGAAAAATGGATGGAGGGATGGATGGATAGGTGAATGGACGGATCATGGATGGATGGAAGATGGTTGGATGGATAATGGAAAGATGGATGGAAGGATGGACGAACAGGTGAATGGATGGACGAAGAGGTGAACAGAAGAATGATGGATGGATGGATGGATGGATAAAAGGATGAACAGTTGGATGGATAATGGAAAGATAGATGGAAGGATGGATGGATGGACAAACAGGTGAATGGATGCACAAATAGGTGAATGGGTGGATGGACAGGTGAATGGATGGATGATAAAAGGATGGATGGATGATAGATGGATGGATGGATGGAGGGATGGATGATGGATGGATAGATGGATGGATGTTTGGAAAGACGAACAGGTGAATGGATGGATGATGGAAGGATGGATGGATGGATGGATGGATGGATGGATGGATGATGGATAGATGGATGGAAGGATGAGCAGGTAAATAGATGATGGAAGGATGAATGGATGGGTGGATGGAGAGTGAACAGCACAGGGGTCCTCCTGCATCCCTTGCCACTCACCTGGATGTACAGGTCCACCAGCTCGCTCTGCCGCAGGATGTAATAGATCTTCCCTGCTTGCAGCCAGGCATGCGCCTCCTTCTCTTCCTTCTGAAGGTCAATGAAAATCCCCAGACTTCCTTTGGTGTAGTCCAGAGCGGACCTGCAGGCCCTGGAATCAGACACAGGTGTCAGAACAAGGGCTCTCATCCTCCTGGAACCAGTCTGCCTCCTCCCGTGGGTCTGGTGACAGATGAATCTGGAATGTGCGGACTGGGAACGGCCCTCTTGTGTGTGCAGTGTTCTGCTCTTCCCAGGCTGCTGGGAGGGCCAGGGTGAACACACATGGCATGGAAAAGATGAGGGACATCCTTCAGAGGGAATCGAGCATCATGCTGCCCTGTGGCAGGAGGAGTGTGCTAGTCCATCTCCCCTGCCTCCCAGACATGGCCTGTGTCTTCTCCAGACGCACCAGGAGCCGTTAGTGTTCAGGGGCTATCTGGGCCGATGGTTCTCAAGGTGTGCAGGTATCACAGTCACCCGGAGGCCAGTCCTTATAGCTTGCTGGCCCTGCCCCCAGAGCTTCCGGCTCCACAGGCCTAGAACTCCCACTTGCCACAAGCTCCTAGGTGACATGGATGCTGTTCTACTGGTCCAGGGACTACACTTTGAGAAGCATGGCTCTAGCACACTGGCCCATTTTCCTTCTGTGAACCTGAGACCAAGACTGGAGGCAGTCTCCCGGGTCCCCATGGAATCTGGCTCCTTCCCTGCTCTCTCAGTAAGTCTGACACTCGAGGGGGTGTGACTGCAGCAATGTCACTGGGCCCTGTGGGTGGGGTGGCCAGGGCCATGGTTACCCCACCAGGTCAGGATGCTTGGGGGAAGCCGAGTAGGCCACATATGGGACGTGAGACCTTGAAACCCTGCCACAGGGAAGCAGGTGACACAACTGGCTCTGTCTTCTGTGGGAGAGAAGCCACAGGTGGCTGCTGTGGTCACATTTAAGGGGACAGATGAAGGCCAGGAGTGAAGATTCGGGGCAGGCAGAGGTCAGAGGACAAAAGCCACCATAGCAGGAAGAACAGCCCAGAGTGCACGTACTGCCTCTGCTGGGGTTGAGATGACCTTTGACCCAACAAGGGACGCTCAAGCTGGGACTCACGGGCCAGCAGCAGCCCTGGGACGACCCCAGGCCCACCAGCTCAAAACATCTGATGCCAAGGAACCAAATGATCAAAAGGAGAGGGGCTGCTGGGGTCCTGGGCCAGCTTCCCTGTGCCCCCCTCCCTGCCCTGCCCGCCCCCACCTCCACCACTGCAAAACCAGCCCTTACCGCTTGGTGCCCAGGGACAGGTAGAGTTGACTGATGGTCTCCAGGAGCTGCCCTTCCAGCACCTTGTCGGCCACCTTGTGGGCCAGGGAGAGCTGGAGCTCATGGTAGATGACACACTGGGCCTCGCTGGGCATGACAGTGCTATAGAAGTAGAACAGCCAGTGAACGGCCCGCAACTGGCCTGGGCAGAAGACAAAATGGAAGACGTTAGTCTCCCAGCATCGAAGCGAGGCTGGCTCGGCTCTGAGGCCCCTGCACCGTGCTTGCCTCTTTCACGCCTCTGTGAGCCTGGGCCCCATAGGCGGGGAGACTGAGCGCAGACAGGACATGCACCCGTGCCAGGGCAGACGCCGAGCACACAGTCACATGGGCACACCTTGGTGCAGAGGCTCACGGTAGAGGCCGGCCTTCTTTACAACTCCCAGGGCCGAGGTCCTGGCCAGGCTCGGCCCCTGCACCAGGCCATCTATTTCTGCTTCACAAAGCCCCTCTGGCCAGGACCAGGGCCACCTTCAGCCTAAGCTGATGAGGCCAGGGGCACAAGTAGACCCTGTCGCAGATGGAACCCTGAGAGAGCAAAGCCAAGCGTCATGTCTGCCACACACGGCATCATGTTGGGGGAATGGGGTTCAAAGCCGGGCCATGGCGTTCCCATACATGTTTCTCTCATGCAACCAGACTCCCAAACCACACGCTCACTGGCCTCTCCCAAAGCCAGGGTGCTGGGAACGGTGGAAAGTTTCTGATTTTCTAATGCCAGAAACATTCCGGAGATTAACACAGGAAACCAGGTACGCCGAATGGACATCTGTTACACACGCCACCCAACAACAGCTGAATACACAGTCCTCTCAAGCACCCACGTTTGCGGAGGTCACACAGCAGGAGAACAACAGAGGGAAGCATCATCAGGCTTCGAATATGTTTGAACCAGAGATGGCAAATAGGCTGCAGCCAACTGAAAACACCAGAGATTCATGGTGGCCACCTGAGGGGTCGTGCTCTTAAAAAACAAAAATTAAAATTAAAAATTAAAAAATTAAAAAAGGAAGGGGTCAAGAATCCATCAGGTCTGACTGAGATGTGTATCAGTGACTAACACCCCGTATGGCAAAAGTACTCCGGTGCGCTTTGGGTACTCACAGCTTCAGCAGTATTCAAAGGCGTGTGCTTCCCTAAGACTAAGCCATGGGAATACCCCCCTCCCCCCCCCAGCAACACTGCCAGGAGAAACGTCTCACATGGATTTGGCTAGAAATACAGTTGTCTTTAACAAATTAACACTGAATACATCCTGACTTATTAGAGCCTGCGAGAATGACATTCTCATTGATAACAGTTATCACTATAATCTCCAAACATCTGCAATCCTGCAAGGAGGAACTGACAGCGCAGGCCACGTGTCCAGACTGCTTCCCAGACTGCCTGTTAGAGAATAAAAGAAATGAAACCCCCCTAAGAATGTCTTCACTCACATTTAGCCCGTTGTTCCTTTGTGTGCATCTCTGTGCTAAAATGGCCATTCTTCCCCACAGCCTGAAGTCATACACTAAAATAAATGAGACTCACATGAAGCCAGAAACGTGCAGATGCCAAGGAAACCAACACAAACGAAATGGGCTGGAGAGTGTGGCCAGGAGGATGGTACTTCCCAGGAAGCAATTACTTCATCTCTGCCCATGAAGCAGGCAGCTGTCACTGTCCCCCAGGCCCATGCCAGCCACTCGAAGTAGGTTCTAACCAAACTACCTCCAACAATCAATGTAAATACACCACACAATTGGCTTCTGAAAGGACACCTTGTAACCAACAAGAAACTGTAAGCACAACTTTGACAAACTGTGCAAATAAAATCCTTGGGAAGGGATCAACACTGCCACATTTTGACTCAAATACTGTTTCGTGGTAGCACTGCAATAATTCACTGAAACAAAAGAATGAATGAGGAACATTATATAAATGAATATAAAAGAATGAATGAAGAATGAACATTATATAAATGAATGTTTATATAGGAATCAGAGGAAGCATGACTAATCATTTAAAGAAATAGGTCAAGAAACTGCTAGGTTCAGATGATACCGTGAGACACTGTCAGGGCCTTAGGCAAATTCACTTCTCTTGGTCCTGTTTCTAGGTTCATCAAAAACCAGCTTTGGACTAGGGAATCTGTTGCTTTCCAATGCCTTCCTTCTGCGATTCCAGCCCAGATTTTAGGACTGCTCTCCCACTTGGTATATGAAAGCATTTTCTATGTATAATAGCAAGAGTACATTTCTGTGTTGAATGCGGTTTGGGACCTACTCTATGAGGCAGAATATCATGTAATTTTAAGCATGACGACAAGGCGCACTCTAGGTAAGAATAACACATAAGACATGGCCATACACCTGCGCGTGCCTGGCAGGGAGATGGGGAAGTCTCATTTAATGAAGCCGGGGTGCCTGTTGCACCTTAACATCCTCAGTCCACATCAAGTTCACAACGTCCTTCTGACATCCAACCACAGGTATCACATACTTTTCCACACTTTCCACCCAAGATTAAAATATGCAGAGCACCGTGATAAAGACGCCTCCATCCCCAGCATGTGGGCTCTCATTCTGTAGAATTACATACTTTCGGGGCAAAATGGTGACCATGTTGTAGCGGCAAGCAAGACTGGGCTCCGTGGGGACAGCAGGCCCTGCAGCAGCCACCACTCCTGTCGCCACAGTCTGATGCAGCTGCAGAGAAGCTGTGGCTGAGGCCATTCACTTTGTGAGAGAACCGCACAGGAGGGAAAAGCTAGGGAAGGTAGGGAAGAGGGCAATGTCAGGCTTCTGAGCCCAAGCCAAGCCATCGCATCCTCTGTGACTTGCACGTATATGCCCAGATGGCCTGAAGTAACTGAAGAATCACAAAAGAAGTGCAAATGCCCTGTCCCACCTTAACTGATGACATTCCACCACAAAAGAAGTGAAAATGGCCGGTTCTAGCCTTAAGTGATGATATTATCTTGTGAAATTCCTTTTCCTGGCTCATCCTGGCCCAAAAAGCTCCCCCACTGAGCACCTTGTGACCCCCACTCCTGCCCACCAGAAAACAACCCCCCTTTGACTGTAATTTTCCTTTACCTACCCAAATCCTATAAAATGGACCCACCCTTATCTCCCTTCACTGACTCTCTTTTAGGACACAGCCCGCCTGCACCCAGGTGATTAAAATGCTTTATTGCTCACACAAAGCCTGTTTGGTGGTCTCTTCACACGGACGCACATGACACGCAGGTGCAGAGCCAGGGAAGGCTCTGTGATGAGAACAGAAAGGAATGCACCTCCCTGTACACACGCTCGGATTTTATGACAATGTGCGCAGGAGGCTGAACTGGATGCCTGAGAACATTCCTCCAAGTTCCTTTGCTGATTTTCTAAATATTGGTGTAAAATCTGAACTCAGAAAGTTTTTTTAAATCGCTTCAATCAACATCTTTGTCTGGTGCTCAGCATCATGTCTACATGATCATCTAGAAAACCAACTTCATTTCTAAGGCTCACGTCCTCCTACAAAGTCCCAGGGATTTTACAAGGGAATGCACCTCTCATTCGCATCAAGAACACACATAACTACCATTAAAGAAATGCTTAATTTGCTTACACAATTTTTTAAACACCCAGATTTGAAATACAATAGAGAAGACAACTTTTGATAGCTCTGCTTTGCAACAGGGAACTGCAGGTAGAGAAAATAACCTGCCATGATTTCTAACCAGTCAACCACCTGTCTTCCCTGGCTGCAGTAGGAGCAATCTTTCTGAGCTCAGGATGAAAAAGAACCCAGCTGGTTAAGGGACAGATAATCATCAGTTCTCAGCAGGCCTCCCGGGTCCCAAATCCCCATGTGATACGCGGAAGTAAAAAGCTATCAATGACCAAGCATCTGAACGCTTATCCCACCTCCCCATCTGCTTCTCCTGCCATGCAAATATAAAATTAATAAGCCTGGTATTAGAGAACAGAGTTGGTGCTGCATCTGTCTTCCTAAAATTACGGATAATTACCAGCCCACAATGGCTTCTAATCAGATTTGAGTGATCCCTTAGACAGGAAGCTAAAGTGCCTCAGCCCTAAACTGAGAAGAAAACTGAAACTGGAATGTTCTAGGTTTGATTTTTTCCCCCTTGTTCTAAAGTTGCTGTTCCCAAATCTCCTTCTACTGTCTTGTTTATAAAATGTATGAGAAACAAGGAAATTTAAAGACATAATAGAAATGGCCACTTTTTCTAGGTACAAGCTTTGTGAACATGATTTTCAGCTGCTGGGCTTTTTCTCCACAAACTGTGAGCCTGGAGTACATTTTCTCCCTCGTGGTTACACATTCAGAGTCAGGGAAAGTGGCTTTAGCAATAAAGAGGGGAGTGCAGTGAGAAGTGACCGGGCACTGAGAAGGGCAGACAGGGACTCCACCTCAGTGGCCTGCAGCACTCCTGGGCCTCGGCCTTCACTTTTCTATCTGTACAAGGGATCTAAAGGCCCGTGATTCTAGAACACGACAGCTCTTCATACATACATAAGCAAACATCACACGCCTATGTGAAAGCTGTGACACTTGGCTGATTTCCTGAAGAAGTTGTCTTGTATCATTTCTACTCAAGTACTCCACCTCCTTCCAGACAAGTATCTGAGGATGATGGGCTATCCCACAGCAATGTGTGTAACCTCTCCTGCTTACGATCCCCGTTCACATAGCATTTTCCAAAAGCATTTGCTGTGAAGTGACAGAAGAAAGAAGAAGAAGGTTCTTTCAGCTCATTCATTCATTCATTCATTCATTCAACAAATATTGACTATCTACGTGCCAGGCACTGGTGATTTACCAGGGAACATATAGTTTTGTAGGTAGAGACAGACAACCAAAAAGCATGTTCAAGAGTGATCAATGCAGTAGAGGAAATACACCAGGAAGCAGGAAGAACAATACCCCAACCACCCTACACTGGGGTGATGCTAGCGTTACAAAATGGAAACAGCAGCCGGGCGCGGTGGCTCACACCTGTAATCTCAACTCTTTGGGAGACTGAGGCAGGTGGATCACCTGAGTTCAGGAGTTCAAGATCAGCCTGACCAATGCGGCGAAACTGTCTCTACTAAAAACATAAAAATTAGCTGGACGTGGTGGCACACACCTGTAATCCCAGTTACTCAGGAAGCTGAGGCACAAGAATCACTTGAACCTGGGAGGCAGAGGTTGGAGCGAGCCGAGGTCGCGCCACTGCACTCCAGCCTGGGTGACAGAGCAAGACTCTGTCTCAAGAAAAGTAAAAATAAAAATAGAATGTAAACAGAGAATAAGATACCAAAAGAAAGAACATGAACGATTAATTGTAACAAAAGCCTTTGTAAGCTGATACTTTCCTTCCTGGATCCTTGTCCCTTACAAATGGAAAAACACGGCGGGTAGGGGTAGCATCAAATTGATGGTGATGTTTTAAGATGGCTTTGGGTTGCAGATGTCTGACAGCCATACTCATGTACTTCAAGGAGAAAGCTCTAGCTCTATAAGCCATCTGGGCAATGGTTTAATGTCTTTTTTTTTTTTTTTCCAGAGAGTTTTTAAAATACAGGAAAACGTGTGTGTTTATTTGGCTGCTCTGTGCCCGCACACGTGCAAACTGTGCTAACAGGTTTTTCCATGTTTTCCTGAATTTGCCAGCTTGCCATAAACAGGCTTCCATGTCTTAATTGTCTATAAGTAGCACAAACACCCCAAAATGCAAATCAAGACAAGCTGTCCCTTCAACTGCTGCTGCCATGATGACAGCGAGCGACAACTGGCCAAATCAATACATGGAGACTGAAGCTGTCCGGCAGACAGCACAGGGTCCACTGCTTTTCCCATAGCATTTAAAGAAACAAGCAGAAACGGCTCTCCACACAGGACAGACACGTCCTTTGTCCTTTGAATAAATGCTGCCAATGCCCAAAATACTTTCTCCATCACACTATCTATATAGAATTCAAGTTCCTTCCAATACCATAAGTAACGCCAGTGATAGACTATGTTTAGCCATAATGACCCATTAGCATTCTTTTTCCTCTAAAATGTTGAAATAATAACATTGAGTGTGCACTCACGAGGTGCCAGGCTCTGAGTTTGATCTCGCTGAGTTCTCATTGAAATCCAGTAAGATCAGTACCATATTCTCTCATTTTTCATAGATGAGGAAACTGAGGCATAGAAAGGCTAAGTAAGTTGTCCATGGTCACAGGTTATTTAGGAACTTTTCTCCAAACTTTCAAAAGTTAACTACTGCCACTAATACAAATGAGTTTCTGTTTGTTTGTTTGTTTTGGTTTCTTTTTTTTGAGACAGGGTCTTGCTCTGACCAGGCTGGAGTGCAGTGGCGTGATGATGTTTCACTGCAGCCTCGACTTCCCGGGCTCAAGTGATTCTCGCACCTCAGCCTCTCCAGTAGCTGGGATTACAGGCATGAGCCACCACATCTGCCTAATTTTTTAATTTTTATTTTTTGTAGGGATGGGGTTTCACCATGTTGCCCAGACTGGTTCCGAACTCTGGGCTCAAGAGATCCTCCCAGGTCGGCCTCCCAAAGTGCTGGGATTACAGGTGTAAGCCACTGTGCACAGCCCTACAAATGCGACTTGTACAAAGTCAAAGCAGTGAGCAGGAAGAGAACAGAAACTTCAGTGAGTCTCCTGGCTGTTGCAACACCATATCCCTCCTCCATACCGTAATGTGTCTACACCCACCAAGCTCCTAGACGTTGAAGGCAGGCCAGCTCAGAGACGAAACAGCAGTCAAGAAAGAGAAGATGCAGACATGCGTCTTGATTTCAGCTCGAGCGTGCATCTCTCCCCTGCAGCTGCACAGGCAGAAACCAGGGGCCGTGAGTCTGAGGCAGTGTGTTTGGTTCCTGGCAGGTAATCTTTTGGGAGACCATCCCATACAATTAGTGTTACACTTCTCAAAAAGGAAGTGTGACTTGTATAGAAAAATCGATTCCATTTGGGAGAAAGGTCTAATAAAACCCCAAAGGGTAATACAACAACAAATTAAATTCATCTGTCCAAACTGAAATTCCAAAGCCCTCTGGGCACACGGCTGCTTTTCTGAGCTAAAATTCAGCTCCAGCTGAGAAACAGGTCAACTTTCCTAAAAAGATTTCTTTTTCACATACCTTCAATTAAAATTCCTTTCCCTCACTTGTCATTTTCCAGATTTAATGGCTCTGTTGGCCTTCCTCTTATTTAGACCATGAGCACTGACTTCATGTCTGCTACGGCTGGGACTCTAAGGGAGGCACCCTAGGGAACACAGATGACCGCAGCACAGCGACACCCTCAAGAAGCACACATGGGGAAGGCAAGATGATACCATCGCAGCCTTCACACACAAACGAACTTGGCATCCATACCCCGTCCCATTTCTAGAAAACAACGATGCTGAGTCAGTAACATTTACCGAACAGCCTGCAGTGTGGCACAATGGGGCTTCATGCGGGGAAGAGCACCTTCAGAAGGGGGCATGCAAGCAACGTGGAGGCAGGAGACACCCCCACGCACAAAGGCCAGCCCGGGGGCCTGCAGAAATGCCCATGCATCTGGGAGGACGGAGAGAGGACAAGATACTTAAATGCTCCAAAATGAATAGAAGCCTCCAAAGAACCTCCCCCAAAATGGGGCAGGAATTTACAAAAGACCAAACCGAGCATGCGCAGTTACCTGAGCAGCGCGCCACCAGAGCGAGCTATCCAGGAAGAAACAGGGTCACTAGAAGCCTGAGCCTCTACTCCCAGCTCTGCAACTCATTCACCCTATGACCTTGGTGAAGGCTCTTAGCTTCTGTGAGCCACAAGAGAATCACGGGAAAACAGAAGATATGAAAACTGCTCTGCCTTTTTCACAGAACTGCGAGGGAATAAAATCAGATAATGGATTTTAAAATTCTCTGTGAATTACGAAGCAAAATACAAACGCATGAAATCATTCTTACCATTAACAACAGCACTGTCAAATTAAGAGCAGAGTTAAGACCACAGCATTTTCCACCCCCCCGACTCCTGAGAGAAATAGTGAGTCCAGCCGATGTATTTGGGCAACCCCAGTATCTAGGCTTTGAGAGCCTCAAACAGCTCATGAACTCTGACAGTATCGCTCCAGCCCAGTGCTCACTAAGTTCTCCAAGACAGCCAACTGACAGAAAATACTATAGATTTTTCAGCTGGGCTTGAAGCCCTCCAAGCTCACAGCACAGCTCAACAATGAAGAGTTTTCTGCCACTAGGCTCAAAAGCTGGCATTTGTAGATTCCCATAGAAAGAACATTCAAGGCCAGGCGTGGCGGCTTATGCCTGTAATTCCAGCAATTTGGGAAGCCGAGGCAGGAGGATCACCTGAGCTCAGAAGTTCAAGAACAGCCTGGCCAATATGGCGAAGCCCCATCTGTACTAAAAATACAAAAATTAGCCGGGCATGCTGGCAGGCACCTGTAATCCCAGCTACTTGGGAGGCTGAGGCAGGAAAATAGCTTGAACTCAGGAGGCTGAGGTTGCAGTGAGCTGAGATCATGCCACTGCACTCCAGCCTGGGTGACAAGAGCAAAACTCCATCTCAAAGAAAAAAAAAAAAAAGAAAGAGCATTCTTTTTTGCTGATGTTAAATTTCCTGTGCTAAACACAGAGAAATCATGCAACGCTGAAATCCTGAAAAACATATCATAAAAAGCATTTAGTGACTGAAAAGGTATTCAGTATAACCTGTAACAGTGAGTTCCCCTCCTCTTTCCAGCCAGATCCACTAACGCTGTGACCCTTAACAATGCTTTCCCTAACACAGAGGAAAATTAATAGGACCTCTTACCCCTCTCAGCTGACAGCTAAACCACTGCTTCTCCCTGGGCTCACTAAAGATGACCTTTACCCAAAACCAGGCAGCAACGACCCTGTAGATGTTGACTAACAATTTCAAAATTCCCATATTCTTTGTCCACTCCTAAGGAAGATGAACTAAAGCCAGGTGTCTCCAAGTCAGAACTAACAGAGGCCTTAAACATCAGATGGCCCATCCCCTTCTTTGACAACTGGGGGATCTAAAGCTGAGCTTATGGAAGAAAACAGCCTGTTTAGTAACAAAGCGAAAACCAAAGCCTAGTCACCTAACCTCTGGTCCAGAAGTCCTGTGACAATCCAGCACACATAAAGGATGAGTCTCCCTAACCAGAAACTCTGAAATCCACAACTTTTTCAGTGCCGACGTGATGCTCAACGAAATGTTCATTGGAGCAGCTCAGATTCTGGATTTTTGAATTCAGGATGCTCAACCAGCAAGTATAATACAAATATTCAAAAATCCAAAAATGTAAAAAAATCTGAGACACTTCTGGTTCCAAGCAGTTTGGATGAGGGATATTCAACCCGCATTTTTTTTTTTTCCTCTAATGAAGGAAATTAAAAATGAGGCCCGAGCAAAGTCATTCAATCCATACTAAAGTCATTCAATAGTTTAATTAGTACCCATTTAAAGTTAAGTGCTACCCGCAGATATTTAAAAGGATGAAAACATACATGCCTATAATCCCAGAACTTTGGAAGGCCGAGGCGGGAGGATCACCTGATGTCAGGAGTTCAAGACCAGCCCGGCCAGCATGGTGAAACTCCATCTCTACTAAAAATGCAAAAATTAGCCAGGCGTGGTGGCACACACCTGTTATCGCAGCTACTCGGAAGGCTGAGGCACGAGAATCACTTGAACCTGGGGGGAGCACGTTGCAGTGAGCTGAGATCACACCACTGTACTCCAGCCTGGACCACAGAGCAAGACTCTGTCTCAAAAAAAAAAAAAAAAAAAAAAAATTAATTTAAATTGTGTTTTCACATGGAGCCCATGTTCCCAGAACACAAGCCCTGCTCTATGCTCCAAGGGCACACAGGGTGCCCCTTTATCTTAATACTCACCATATTCCATGGCAGGCATTGGCATGTGTCTGTCCATCGCACTAGACTTCCTGTGCATGAGGCAGGGATCATATATTATTACCTTTCTGTCCCCAATGTCTGGCCTAGAAGACACTCAGTAAATGATTCCTGAACTAAGTCAGATACTAAGACATTTTAAACTTGTATTAACAAAATTGATTCAATAAGTCTGCCAATGCAGCGTTCATACCACACAGCTGAAATCTCAACCTGCGGATTTATCTTGTGTTCTGCTAGATTATCACCTATTAACATTCAGGAGGCACCTAGTATGTGCTGGACATTACTAATTGCTGGGGACCTAGCACTGACAAAACAACATTCCTTGTTCAAAGAGAAGTTCTAGTATAAAGAGGAATAGGAGGAACAGGCTAGATTGATGAGAGAGCTAAGAAAAGGACAGGGTGCCATGGGAAGCACCTGGTCTTGTCTGGATGGTACACAGTTAACGAAGTCTGAGTGCTTCATATAGCATAAGATCATCTCCTCCAAAGAAGCTAATGAAGCTTTGATTCCCCAGTACCAGAAGTCACCAGAAAGGTGCCCACAGCCACATGCTTAGTGTACGAAGTGAAACCTAACAAACAAACAAAGCTCCAACTTCCAGAGGCAACGGTCCAATTATGAAATCCTCTGGCTACGTTCAATTGAAATTCAAGGTATTCAAGAGGCCAATATTTAAGTGATAAATTAACCCAACCACTTAAAACTAAAGTAGTCTTTGGTTCAAGGGGTAAGGGTATACTACCTTTTACAAATTTATTAGCTCTTAATATTTACATTTAAATATGATGAAGATGGTGTAATAATAACTTTACTGAGTAGTTACTATGTGTTAGGCACCAAACTAAGCACTTTACACACACATTTGCACGATCCTGTGAGATGATAATGACCCCTTGTCATCCCATTTCATAGATGAAAGTCAGGTTTATATAAGCTTAAAAACTTGCCCCAAATGACACAGCTAGTTAGCAAAACCCAGGCAGCCTGACTCCATAGGCCTTGTTTAAAGAAGTAATATTTATAAACTGTCCAGCACAGCTGTGGTACAAACGAGAGTTCAATAAATGCCTAAAGGGTACTTCATACCCAAAATCGTTTCCCGCCAATCAAACTAGACTTACTCTGGTTCTGCACAACCAACTGTCAAATTATTGTTCCATGAAGAAAAGGTGGAATGGCTAGAGATCAGAATAGAGTGAATAACTGGTAAATATACTTGATGACAGGTAGTAACAGGATGTGGCATTTAGGCTATTTCCACATTTGTTTGCATAACACTTTTTCACAGTTCTAAAGCACAAGAACCATTCTAAGCTGGTGAAAGCATAAGGCATGTCTATGATCCATGAGTCCAATTCACTGTGGATCAGTGGATCTCAACCTTTATGGTATATCAGAACCACCTGGGGATTTTTAACAGCACTATAGCTGCGCAGACTCCATTCCTGCAGATTCTATTTCAACTGGTCTGGAGTAAGCACGCATGTTTTTTTCACAGCCCCCCAGATGCAGCTAGGTTTGCAAACCACTGTCCAAGTTGTTCTCACACTTCTGCTCAGTTCAACACACACTCACTGAGATTGTAAGCACGATGAATTGGGCTAAGTTAACAAGTCAGGCTCCACTCCCTAATAATATTGGCAAAGAAATCAATATCAAAGATTTATTCCAGTCCAAACCAAATAAATTGCCGGGTGAAAAAAATGCCCTGGCATAGTTTGCCACACAAAACAACTTCCTGTATCTTCCCAGTCAGTAGCCTAGATACTGACTTTGAGCCATGAGAATTCAGAATCAGGGGAAAATGCCAGTCTGAGGCATCTGTCACACTCCTAGCACACCCCCAAAAGCGCCCAGCTACATTTCACATCCACTGTCCTAACAGGGGTCAAAATAGGGAAGAGCAGTGCAATACAGAAAACAGAGGCTGCTGGGTGGCAAAAGGCTGGGAAATACCAGTCCTAGTCCTGCTATCAATCGCTCTGGTCACTTCTCTCTGGTCCTGGTGTGGCCAACAGTTACACAAGAGGGTGAGGCATAAAAACACAGATGTCAGGCAAGCTCCAGCATCCAAAATACATAGAAATTAAAAAGCATTAAGGTGATATCAAGGAATGTATGCCATCAACCAGAAAAGTAACTGAAATATTCCTTTTCCCATTCTTAAGAAATCAAAAGTGGAAGCAGAAAATTGAGCAATCAGCCTACCAAGTTGACTGGGGCAACAGAATACACTCACGGATTCTGTTCACAACAGCGGGGGTGACAGACCAAAAGGAGAACGGCAGAGCGTCCCTCTCTCCTCTGTCCACCCATGCCAGCAGCACGTGAGTGCGTCCACATGCAGCACCCAGTCTCCTGTTCCACTGACGCCAGCGTCCACTCACCGCAAGCGTAATAAGTGCCACATGTGCTATGATGCTCCCTCATCTCATCACCATAGACATCCCTGCTGGAGGTGACTATGTGACAGATGAAAATCATGGAGGCCTAGGGAGGTTGAGACCCGCATTCCCACTGCGGTGAGGGTGTGCTTGAGAGGGACCCCACGGCTGGGCGTCCATGCCGCTCTCCTCAGTAATCACTCCCGGACCAGAGCAGCGAGGGAGAATTTTCTTCCTCTCACTATTTTCAGCCCCTTGGCTGACACAGCATTCCCCAGAAATCTATTGAGTTCTGGCAGCTCTGAGGCCACAAAGCCATAAACGCAGGGGACACACAGCCCATCTGTCTCGAACGGGTCTTTTCCTTGTCATGCTGGTCATTTCTAAGAGAAGATGGGTTAAGAAAGACTTGGCAAGTTACCACGAAATGAACCCTCCACTCCTCCCTGGGGGAAGGCTGACTAGCGAGCAGTCAGGCCGGCTTTCTTCCCCCACTCCCTGCATTCCTGTCCCTAAGGAGCCACAGACAATCCCACCAAATATAGGCAGGAGACAGCCGCCTCCTTCCTACAGCTGGAGGGGGGAAGGGTCCTCTCGGGCCTTTCTAACTGCATGAAAACCAAACTGGGAGTTGTACTGACTCGGGCCTCACCCATGTTGCAGGCATGTACAACACAGGTGCCCAGTGGTATCATCAGGCAGAACTACGAATGTGCTTTCCATCGTTTTCATACAATGATTCCAGAACCGCTATTCACACAGCTCCACGTCTCACACATACGACGTGCTTCACGGATTACACAGCATGTTCACCAAGCCCCTCATCCACTCCTCCCAGCAGCCTTATGTGATCCCTTCAGTATGCTTCCTCATCTCCATTTCTTAAGAAATGGAGTTTCTGAGGTTATGAAACCAAAACTTTCCCAAGAACATCCAGCTAGTGTTAGAACCAGGATATGAGGGCTTCTGATTCTAGAACCAGTATTTGTGCCACTGTTCCACATGGGCCCCTCCAGGGATTTCTGCCTGATCTTAAAATGCAGACAGCAAATCTGTCTCTCTACAGTCCTGGGGTTCCCTATAGACAAGAAGTCACACTTCTAACAGAAAGCTTATACTTATTTGGAAGGCTACCTGGGATATTTCTTTTAAGTTAGTTTGTTCATGTTTTGGAAAGATTGTTCCAATGGCAATGCGGGGCATAAAATGTGGAAAGGATTCCATGATGAGGCAGAGAAACAATTCGGGGGCTCTTACAACAGTTCAAATGAGGCATGAGGTGCAACTAGAAAGGACAGAGGGAAAATGCATTGGAAAGAAATGCAAAATGAAATCCACTCAGACCCAGGATGGAAAAAAGGGGATTAAGCATGATGGTGGTTTCTAGTTTGAAAGACTGATGAACACGGATGTCATTAACTACTGCAGAGTGGTATCTGGGGCCTGGGTGCACCAGTTTGTTTAACCATTCACCTGCCGAGCAGTCTCCGGGCTGTTTCCAGTTTCTAGCCTCCATAAACAATGCTGCTATGAACAGATACATAAAGGCTTTTGTGTGAACATAAGTCTTCATTTCTCTGGGATAACTGCCCATGAATGTGAGTGCTGCATCCTATGGCAATTGCACATTTAGTTTTTTAAGAAACTGTCAAGCTGTTTTCCACAATGTCTGTGCCATCTTCCATTCCCACCAGCCAAGTGTGAGTGATCCCGTTTCCCCGCATCCTCACCAGCATTGGCCTTGTTACTACTTTTTATTTTAGGCTTTCTGATAGGTGTATAGTGACGTGGCTTTAGTGTGCCATTTTCTGATGGCTCATGATGTTGAACAAATTTTCATGTGCTTATATGTTATCTGAAATGTCTCTTCAGGTCTTTTATTCATTTTCAAAGTAGATGATTTGGTTTCACTGTTGAATTTTGATAGTTTTTTATATATTATAGATATGAGTCCTTTATCAGACATCTGGTTTGCAAATAGTTTCTCCCAGTCTCTAGCTCCCCTTTTCATCATTATTTTGCATTTTACATTTTAGTCCATAATCCATTGTGAGTTAATTTTTGTGCGAGGTATGAGGTTTAGATCAGAGTTCAGGTTTTTTTCCTATGAATAATCAGGTAGCCAGTAACTTTTTTAAGAGACAAGGTCTCACTCTGTCACCCAGGCTGGAATGCAATGACAAGATCAGAGCTCACTGCAGCTTCGACTCCTGGGCTCAAGTTATTCTCCTGCCTCAGCCTCCTGGAGTAGCTGGGACCACAGGCAGGCGCCACCGTGACCAGTTAATTTTTTAGTTTTTGTAGAGACGGGGTCTTGAGCCATGTTACCCAGGCTGGTGTGGAACTCCTAGGCTAAAGTCAACATCCCATTTATATGGGGCCAGGCAGTGGCACATGACTGTAATCACAACACGTTGGGAGGATGAAGCAGGAGAATCACTTGAACCCAGGAATTCCAGACCAGCCTGAGCAACAGAGGGAGGCCCTGTCTCTGCAAAAAAAATTTTAAACATTAGCTGAGCATGGTATTGTACACCTGCAGTCCCAGCTACTTGGGAGGCTGAGGTGGGAGGATCTCTGCAGCCTATGAGGCTGAGGCTGCAGTGAGCCATGATCGCATCACTACACTCCAGCCTGGGAGAAAGTGAGATGCTGTCTCCAAAAAAAAAAAAAAAAAAAAAAGCTAGAGCATCACCCATATTAAAGACAGGTTTGTTTTTTTGAAAATTTAATTACAGTTATATAATGGACATGTAAAATGTCCAGTTTGAAAGCTTGAAAAATATATAACTAAGTATTCTTACCTTAAAATTCTGATTCCTACCTAAGATATCGCATACTATTTACATAAGTATCACAATGCCTGGACAACAACTAAAAATGTGTATGAGTGAGAAAAATGAGCATGTATGCCTATTAATTGAGGTATATTTCCCCCTTATTACATGAAAAAGTCATCACAGCAAACCCCTGTGACTGTATCTAAAGCAAGCCTACAGTTTTACTTCTCTGTATTATAAAATGCAAGGCTAAAATTCAAATACTAAACATTTTCTGAAGCCAAGGGTAGTTTACTTAAAATAAATGCCTAGGGTCTATATCAAAAATATGAAAAAGCTAGCTACTTCATAGCCATTCCAATCTAAGTTCAGCTTTTTCTTTTTTAATTGACACACAATTGTGTGCTGTACATACGTATAGAGTACACATAGTGATGTCATAATACATGTAATGTATGTGATCAGTGTAATTAGCATATTCACCATCTCAAACATTTATCATTTCTTTGTGTTGGTAACGTTCAATACCCTTCCTCCAATTATCTGGAACTATATATATATATCTATATATATAGATATATATATTTTTTTCTTTTGAGACAAAGTCTTGCTCTGTTGCCCAGGCTGGAGTGCAGTGGTGTGATCTCAGCTCACTGCAACATCTGCTTCGTAGGTTCAAGCTATTCTCCTGCCTCGGCCTCCTGAGCTGGGGTTACAGGCACCCACCACTATGCCCAGCTAATTTTTGTACTTTTAGTAGACATGGGGTTTTACCACGTTGGCCAGGCTGGTCTTAAACTCCTGACCTCAGGTGATCCACTCACCTCAGCCTCCCAAAGTGCTAGGATTACAGGCATGAGCCCCTGCGCCCAGCCTGAAACTATATATTCTTGTTAACTATAGTCATCCTATGTTATAGAACACTAGAACTTATTCCTATCCAGCTATAATGTACAGTGGTGCAATCTTGGCTTGCTTACTGTAGCATCCGCCTCCCGGGTTGCAGTGGTTCTCATGCCTTGGCCTCCCGAGTAGCTGGGATTACGGGCGCCTGCCACTGCACCTGGCAAATTTTTGTATTTTTTAGTAGAGATGGGGTTTCACCACGTTGGCCAGGCTGGTCTTGAACTCCTGGCCTCAAGTGACCCGCCCACCTCAGCTGCCCAACAGTGCTGGGATTACAGGTGTGATCCACTGCTCCCAGCTAAGTTTTGTGTTTTTAGTAGAGACGGGGTTCACTATGTTGGCCAGGCTGGTTTCAAACTCCTGACATCAGGTGATCTGCCCGCCTCGGCCTCCCGAAGTGCTGGGATGTCAGCGTGAGCCCCACGCCCAGCCAGCTGCTCTAGTTTACACTCCCCTACAGTGTGTAAGAGCTCCCTTTTCTCCATATTCTCGCCAGCACTTGTTATTTTTTGTCTTTTCGATAATACCCATCCTAACAGATGAGATGATGCCTCACTGCGGTTTTGATTTGCATTTCTCTGATTATAAGCGATACTGAGCATTTTTTTCACATATTTTTTGGCCATTTGTATGCCTTCCTTCAAGAAATGTCTGTTCTGTTGGGTGTGGTGACACAACCCTGTAAGCCCAGCACTCAGAATGCTAAGGCAGGAGGACAGCTTGAGCCTAGACCGGCCTAGGCAGCATAGCAAAACCCTAGCTCAAAAAAAAAAAAAAAAAAGAAAGAAAGAAAGAAAGAAAGAAAGAAAGAAAGAAAGAAAGAGAAAGAAATATCTGTGTCTGTTCAGCTTTTTGACCTCCAAAAATTAAGAGTCCATTTTGGAATCGGAAGACCTGCCTGATTCAGAGACAATCTGTGTTTGATTCTACTCTGCTACTTCCTATGTGACTTTGGGAAGTTCCCTTAGCCACTTTGAGCTCAACTTCCTCAACATTAACCAGGAATAAGTAGCACCTGCCTCTGCTGGTTAACGCTGAGGACTGAAAGGAGAACCTCCACAACGCCACTTGACAATGCCACCTTGCGGAAGCCCCTCAATGCGGGGCTGGTAGGATCATCTGAAGCCAAATACAACTTTCCTTTCCACTGTCCCAGGCTCACTCTGCATGCGATTAGCAAGGAATAGCGAATAAAGGAAACCAAAATAATTGCTTAATTTGTAAAAAGTGGGGGTGGTGGCAAAATAGGAGGGAGAGGAGGGGAAGGAAAAGCAGCCGGTCACAAGTTCTAGTCCAGGGCTCATCCCCGGCCTCCTCACCCAGGCAATCACCAGTCCCCACCTCCTGGGGAGGGGTACTTTCTCCGCTGGCTTCACCTACAGGAAAGGCACTGCCACAGGTGTTCAGAAACCAGGAGCACCTTGAAATGGGCAATGTGCTTTGGGTAGGAGACCTACAATTTCCCCAAAGAAACCACGGCACAAAAGTGACCCACATAGGAGGGACCAACCGCTGTAAACCCTTGGTGGCAAAAACGGATGTCATACCTTCTGTACAGGAGACACACACCCAGGTAAAACTTGCCAAAATAGCAGAGAAAAAAATACAGCAGACATCCAGTGCCATTCTGTTACAGAAATATGTATATCCCAAAGCCAGGGACCTCTCTGGAACACTGTCTTTATTTCCACGTTTCATGGAAGATGTTTGAGTGCACTCACATGTGTCTCAACAAACTTCCAGTCCCTGCTCTAAAGCCTGTGGCTTCTCAGCAAAACCCAAAAACAAGTATCAGTTTTCCTTCCAAATGGGAAATTTCCTGACCTAGCGAAACCAGCATCAAATCCACTTATTATGAGATAGCTGATTACAGGCGAAGCCCTCTAGTCCCAGGATGACTCCCCTCCTGCAGGAGCAGGAAGGATGGGCAGAGCACTGGCCTGCCAGACCACATCTCCAGGCAGTTTGAAACCATGGCTGCTCAGGTGAGCCATGATAAAAATCAAAACCAAGTATCTCTGAAAAGTATACATGTCAAGACCCAGACCTCGGACCAGACTCAGCAGAAATGGATGTTGCAAGGTTTGTTCAGAGACCTCCTCTCCATGCCCCCTCTCCCCGGGACCTCCCTCCTTGCACTAGGGTTCCAGGGCCAATGGACCGCTCCCTTACCTCTAGCCCAGTGCATTTTCAGGACCAGCTCCCAGACTGTACCAGACCCTGAAATGTATTCGCTGAATGCACTCTTTCTTGAAATGATCATAAATCATCTGACTATAACAACAATTGTTTTAAAAGTGTTCTCTCTCTGTCTCTCAGGAATCATGCCATGAGTTTGAGCAAGCAGCTTTGCTTCCCTCTACTGCAATTCTATCACTTGCAAAATATTAACAATTACTGTGTTCACCCATAGCATTGTTGTAAAAAGCCTTAAGACCCACTTCATGTAGCCTGCCTGGAGCACAGACCCTGTCACATGGTAAATGCCCACTGAAGGTGAGTTATCTGTAGCTATTATTACCTAGTACTACAGCGAATAAAAGGAGTCCATCAGGTCTCATCGTATCACCATGAAAGGATGTCCATGTAGACTGCGGAGTGGGAGTAGGGGGACTCAATGTTTATCAGGTACTATTTTGTTTTTTACAATGTGTACATGTATCTTTGTAGGTACACTGGAAAAGATCTGGAAGGAAATACACCCAGTGTTAATAGTGACTCCCCAAAGACACATTCATCCAAACACACAGGAGAAAAACACTCACTATCTTTCTGTCTTCCAAATCATTTGAACTATTTTCAATAAGCATCTATGGCTTTTGTAAAGTTTTTGAAAGGAATTTATTGCATTTTTTCCTAGAGAAACAAGCAGGAGCACGAAAAAGGTGGAAACAGAAGGTAAAATGGAATGGGACTGAATGGAATTGAGTCCCAGCCAGGCTCAGCAGGCTCATGAACCACGCACCTCTCACTACAACTCAACACCAGCTCTCTCTTCTCTTGGTCCTATGGCCCAAGACTTAGAGATAAAATGTTTATTGTGATCACATCAATCACACCAAGGAGCTTGGAACCACCCTTTCAAACTCCTCTGGTTCTGTGTACCTGCCCGGGGCTGTTAGCTTTCCTCCTGTGTCTTTGGCTGGCCTGTAATCCCCTAGTGGTGGAAATGCACCCTGACACTTAGCCATCATCCCCACAACACTCAGCACCGCATAGAGACCAGGGCAGTGATGCCCACTCGGACTGTGATTCTACTTATAAAGCAAAGGACCAGGGGCCAGATGGGACTTGTCTTTGGTAACTCACCAGCTGTTGCTTGAACCAGAACAAAGCCAGGTCTCCTGATGCCCAGAAAAGAGCTAGTGCCTGTCCCGCTAGAAACGTGGTGAAAATGTTTTGCTTGCTGTGAAAAGACGCACTACTGGAGAAGATGGGTGCAACTTCTCATGGAGCCACTCAGCCCAGATCACCAGGAAACAAGGTAGCCGGATTAGACCCTCAGCCCAGATCACCAGGAAACAGGGCAGCCAGATGAGACACTAAGCCCGTCCACTGGAAAGGAAATCTAGCTGGGCAGTAGAAGGAAATTCACACAGGTTAGCCCGGCCCAACGGCAGCAACAACATGAACAAAACAAAAAATACCTGACTGGAAAGCCATAGCCTGGCTAGCAAATTCAAAACAGAGCCACAATCCTAGCAGCACATATCACTGCAACACAGAGCTTCAGTCAGTGTGCGCACACTTTAAGTAGAAAGGTAAAATGTCCATGTTTTTGGAACAAAGGGCTATTTTTATGTGTGTGTGTGATGTCAGAAGAAACTGTTGGCAAGGAAATAGAAATAGGCGCCCTTACACATTGACAGTGAGATAACGGTATGGCCCTAACAGAAGGGAATCGAGCAACACCCATCAACATTTAAAATGCGCAGAACCCTAGACCCCACAATTCCATTTCTAGCAATGCACCCTATAAATATATTGACGCAAATATGCAAGAATTATGTACAACTCAGCATTGATTAATCCAAACGGTTGGGAATAACCTAAATATTTACCGGTGGGGAAGTGGTGGAGAACACTGTTTATCTTATGCCAACATCTGTGTTTTAAAAAGAAGATACATAGGCTGGGTGCAGTCACTCACACATGTAATCCCAGCACCTTGAGAGGCTGAGGCAGGTGGATCAAGAGGCCAAGATATCCAGACCATCCTGGCCAACACGGTGAAACCCCGTCTCTACTAAAAATACAAAAATAATCTGGGCACGGTGGCGCACACCTGTAGTCCCAGCTACTCAGGAGGTTGAGGCAGGAGAATCGCTTGAACCCAGGAGGTGGAGGTTGCAGGGAGCTGACATCCCGCCAGCCTGGTGACAGAGCAAGACTCCATCTTGGAAAAACAAACAAGCAAACAAACAAACAAAACTGGCAACAGTGGTCACAGGGCAGTGATGGGAGTAGGACTGCCTTTCACTCTCCAGGACTTTTTGAATGTCGCTCATATTACATATTCAAAATATATGACTACAGTAAATATTTTCAGAGTAACTATGAAAAACTGGGGAAATAATAATATCTAACACACAGGACTGCTGCATAATTAAAGGATGAAAAACATTAATCACTATCAGAGTTCAAAGGAAGAAAGATTAATTCTAGCTTGGATATCAGAGCGGGGATCATGTAAAGGAAGTGAGTATTTCAAGTCTTGAAGGATGGAGAAGATTTAAAGAGGCAGAAGTGTGGAGATGATGTCCCAGATGGAGATAGGAACACAGGCGAGGATGATGTCCCAGGTGGAGATAAGAACATAGGCAAAGACGATGTCCCAGACAGAAATAAGAACACAGGTGAAGACGATGTCCCAGATGGAGACAAGAACATAGGCAAAGAAAATGAAGAAATGAGAAGGTATAAATTCTAAATGCAGCTCTCAGGCTGGGCTTCAGAACAGGGCTTAGGCAACAAGTTGGAATGCAAGGCTGATGGCGGGAACGGAAACACTGAAACCCAACTTGCATATCATGCCCAGATCATGAGCCTTGAAGGCCAAGCCAGGGAACCCGTCCTTGATCTTAACAACAAAAAATCACTGGGGTGGGTATGGAGGCTCATGCCTGTAATCCAGTGCTTTGAGAGGCTGAGGTGAGAGGACTGCTTGAGGCCAGGAGTTTGAAACCACTCTGGACAACATAGCAAGACTCTGTCCTTACAAAAAATTTAAAAATTAGCTAGGCAGGATAGCACACCTGTAATCCCAGCTACTCAGGAGGCTGAAGCGGGAGGATCACTTGAGCCCAGGAATTTAGGGTTACCGTGAGCTGTGATTCTGTTGCTACATTCCAGCCTGAGCAACAGAGCAAGGATGTATCTCAAAAATAAAAAAAAAAAAACGAAATAAAATCAATAAATGTTTGTATAGACATAAAGTATAAAATCATACCATATATGATTTAATCCAGATATATAATATAAATTAGAGGGGGAAAAGAGAAATTAGGAAGCTATTATAAGAAGACAAGACTCAACTAAGACATGAGCAAAGGCCCTGGGCTCACAGTGCTATCTTTATATAAAGGAATAAACTACCACATTTATTTTCATGGCATCACCAACTTAGATACAGGCTACAGTATTCTGGAACCATCTCTGTATCAGTCAAATCAGATGGCCATAATACTATAGGCAACACCATAAAAATACTATAGGCAAATACCATAAAAAAAAATGTAAAAACTGTGTGGTTTAAACATTAGTATATTTCTCACAGCTCTGGAGGCTGGAAGTCCAAGATCAAGGTGTCAGCCAACTCAGTTCTGGGACAGGGACCTCTTCCTGGATTGCAGATAGCCACCTTTCTTCTTGTTTCCTCACACCAGGGCAGTGGGAGCTCTCTGCTTTCTCTTTTTTTTTTTTTTTTTTTTTTTTTTTTGAGACAGTCTCACTCTGTCACCAGGCTGGAGTGCAGTGACACAATCTCAGCTCACTGCAACCTCCGACTCCCTGGTTCAAGTAACTCTCCTGACTCAGCCTCCCGAGTAGCTGGGATTACAGGCACGTGCCACCACACCCAACTAATTGTTGTATTTTTAGTAGAAATGGTTTCAGGATGGTCTCAATCTCCTGATGTCCTGATCTGCCCACCTCGGCCTCCCAAAGTGCTGGGATTACAGGTGTGAGCCACCACACCCAGCCAGGTTTCTCTTCTTCTAAGAGCACTAATCCTGTCAGACCAGGGCCCACGCTCATGACCTCATCTAATCCTAATCACCTCTCAAAGGTCCTATCCCCTAATACCATCACACTGGCAGTTAGGGCTCCAGTACAAGAATCTGGGGGAGACACAAACATTCAGTTTATAACAATGTCTTTTCAATCCTGTTGAAAAAAGCAACCAAATGAGTAGGCGAAGAAGTACCTTATATGTAAACAAGTCAGGACTTTTCATATTTCTGCTAATACATTAAGGTCAATTTAAAATGTCTGATAACAAGAGTCAGAAGCAGAGATACATGAAAGTTAGTTAATCTGCAATTTAGGCCCACATTCAGTTGTCTTCCAGTGACATTGCGGCACAAAGAACACTGCTTTCTATTCCTGGTTTTGCCACCAAAGAAGCTGGAACATTTCCCTGTATTTCCATTTATCTTGAAAATCACTGGGCTGACCTAGCAGACCTCCAAGGTCCCTTCCATTCACAAATTCCACAAATAACTTCCTACCAACAGAGGCTACACAAATAAACTACACTGATGAAGGGGAAAGCTAACACTAGCAAACAATGAGATGAACACAAGACAAGACGTATAGAGAAGTGGATCAACCACAAACTGGTGGACGATGAGCCGGCGGGGGATAAAAACACATTCCCTAACGATAGACAGACAGGCAATGGCGCCGAGGTAGTATTGTTGAAGATTTCCTATTTTACATCTTCAACATAAATGGCCCAATTGTTTATATTCATTCTGATTAAATGTGAACGTGAAAACTTCCTCCAGGGGACGCAGACATCTAAAAAATTCTCAATGTATCCAATGTGTCATTTGATATTTTTACTGACCAGAAAAATGAGGGACTGAATATACAAACAGACCATGCCTGATCATATGTATAAAGACAGAACTCAGACCACAACCTGTAGCTACCCACCCAGGAAATCAATCCCCTATCTACAGTAAACAGCCAGGAGGCCAGCCAGGCTAGCACATCAGACAGGAAGCCAGACTGCTCTCTCAACAACCCAGAAACTAAACCACGACTCTGTCCCACGTGGGCAGGACTTGACTCAAAACTGACAGCCACCCTAATTTTGGCCCCTATTTCCGGTTAGGATAATTCAGAGAAAGCCAAATACGCCCCTAACCAATCACATAGGACACCCCACTTCTGCACAGCCGCCTCCAGCCCCCACAACAGCCTCCACTGGGAGTCATTCTTTTCCATCCTGAAGCTTCCCCACTCCTCATCCGCCACTCACTGCCATGTCAGTCTCTGCCACACGCAAATGACAGTGCCGACTCCCTTGCCACAGCAGCTCTGAGAAAGTTGCCTCTGCCTGTCTCATGTGGGTGGCCTTCCTTTATTTCCCCCAAAGAATAAGTCTTAAATGAGGGGCTTCTCTCCATATGGCCAAGCTATACAATTCAGAAACCCAGCATGGCAATTCCAAGCCTGGAAAGACCATACACCCCTCAGGTCCTCTTTCCACAAAACACAGCTTCCTTGAGTTCCTCAGTCACTCCCCACCAACCAGAGAAGGAACCACGTGTTATGGAAAGATCAAGGGCCTTGAAGTCAAACTTCTGAGTTCATCAAGTACTTCATTTTTCCACTTAAATTACATGGCCTTGGCCAGGCATAGTGGCTCATACCTGTAATCCCAGCACCTTGGGAGGCCAAGTTGGGCAGATCACCCAAGGTTGGGAGTTCAAGACCAGCCTAACCAACATGGAAAAACCCCATCCCTACTAAAAATATGAAATCAGCCTGGTGTGGTGGCGCATGCCTGTCATCCCAGCTACTCGGGAGGCTGAGGCAGGAGGATCATTTGAACGTGGGAAGCAGAGGTTATGGTGAGCCGAGATCAAACCATTGCACTCCAGCCTGGACAAGAAGAGCAAAACTCTGTCTCAAAAAAAAAAAAAACAAACAAAAAAACAAAAAAACGAACAACAACAACAACAAAAAATACAAATGACGTGATCTTGAACAATTTCCTTAACTTGTCTAAGCCTCTATCTTCATCTTCAATAAAATAATTTTACCTCCAAGATTGCATTAAATGGAATCCCACATGTAAAACAGCTGACAAATATTAGGGGCCCAACAGCTGTGTGCTCCTACTGCCACCCCACTTTACCCCAAGGGAGAAGCGCAAGATGTCCAGAAAAAGCCTGTTGATCCCTACACCTCAGCATCCTGTGTTCACACAAGGCGCAGTGGCATCCAGACTTACCCGGGTCGCCCAAATACAAGCCACGTTTTGATTTTTCAACTTAGTTACACATGACTTCTAACGTTCACCATATATGATCCATAATTTAGAAGAGATTTTCCTACACTACCCCTTGATTCTATTTTAGCAGACTCAGATGTGCCGTAATACCTCACTCTCTTAAATCCTCTTCAGTATCAAAAACAAAACTTTAATCTGTAACACAGTTATCAGCAGCGAAAGTGGAAAAGGTACCTATGAGTCAAAATGACCCTCTGCCCTGCCCCGCCCTACAAAAAGCTGTTCAGGAGGATTTGGGCTGCTTATGAGAATGCTGTCTGTATTCCCAGGGACAGACAAATGCCTACCCTGGTTAGAAGCTGCGATGCTCAGCCTCCAGGGTAGAAAGCTCCCCACACCCTCTACCCAAGGAGAAGAGAAGCAAACGGGGTGGCCAGGCTCCAGGACGTGGACTGTTTAGTGTGGTTTCTGCAGTCCAGGTCACCGCCCTGGGTGAAGCTTTTCCTTCCTTCTTTTCCACCGAAGCGGCCAAGGTCCTATGGCTGCTGTAGGGTCTCTTCCCTAGAATGAGCCAGCCCAGCCATTCTCCTTCCTTTTTTTTTTTTTTTTTTTTTTTGAGATGGAGTCTCACTCTGTCACCCAAGCTGGAGTGCAATAGTGCAATCTTAGCTCACTGCCACCTCTGTCTCCCAGGTTCAAACAATTCTCCTGCCTCAGCCTCCCAAGTACCTGAGATTACAGGCGCCCACCACCACGCCCAGCTAATTTTTATATTTTTAATAGAGACGGAGTTTCTACTTGTTGGCCAGGCTGCTCTCGAACTCCCGACCTCAGGTGATCCACCTGCCTCGGCCTCCCAAAGTACTAGGATTACAGGCATGAGCCACCGCATCTGGCCGAGTCAGCCCAGCCATCCTCAATTTTTGTTCTGGCAAAATTACTCTCTTCCACGTCTACCTTCCAAGTAGCTAAATCAGAGATCTGGCCTTGGGGCAGGCTTGAAGAATCCCTGTTTTTTGGTCCTCAAGAGGTCCTACCAGGGTCTGGGACAATTCCAAGACTTGTGTTCTTAAAGAGAAAAGAAGCCTCACATATATGGCTCTCGCAGAGCTCAGGCAGAGCTCACGCAAGGTGTGGGAGGCGGCCCTAAGGTTTGGGTGTGCCATCTATGATAACAGCTAAGAGATCTGAAGCCAGCTGTCTGGGTTCCAACCTCAATTCCAACAGCACTGGCTGTGTGATGTTAGACAACATCCCCAGCCTCTCTGTGGTTCTGTTTCCTCACTGTAAAAGGGCCACAATAATAGAGCTGCTCTAAAAATTAAGTGAATTCGTGCATATAAGGTATTCAGAACAATGCTTGGCACATGGGGGAGTTCAATAAACACGTAATGAACAGAGTAACTTAGCAATTAGTAAATATACTCATGCAGGCCAGGCGCGGTGGCTCACGCCTGTAATTCCAAAACTTTGGGAGGCTGAGGCAAGAGGGTCACTTGAGCCCAGGAGTTTGAGACTAGCATGGGCAACACAGCAATATTCCATCTCTAAAAATGTGTTTCTGTAACATATATGTATATATACACTCATATATTCACAGCGTATTTATAATACACAAAATAGCTGGAATACAGACTTAACTATTCACAATGGTTACTTCTAGAGAACGGGGAATACAAATTTCAGCTTTTTACCCCACACGTATATACTTGTATCATCTGAAATATTTAAGCAAATTGTATGTATAAATTTGCCCCAAAACGCATAGCAGAACAATGTAGTTTTGACTCAAAAATCTTCAAATCATGATGGAATTGTCCTGTGAAAGTATAGAGATGAAAAGTCTCCCTCCAGCCTAAATCCTCTTTCATATGACCTATATTACACACACCAATGCAGACGCCCCAATCCTTTCCCCACTGTCGTAAGAATTTTTCAGTGAACTGCGTTCCCTTTTACAAACTAGATGATAGTTAGAGTTACCAGGCAAGAACGTGGATCCAGTTCTGCTTTTTCAAAGCCCAGTGTTCCTCACATAATAGCAATGTATTCTTCAACCGGTCCACTGCCCCCAACACCTGAGCTCTCTGTTGTACACAACTCAGCGAGGCCTGGGAGAAAGCAGGTGCAAATTTCACTTACTCAGTAACAACACATCCCGCCTGATTCCTCTGCTGGGCTAGTTCTCAAGTAATCTTTTTCTAAGCTTTCATTCGGCTCTACCACACGTAACTAGGCTGGGTAAAACACTTTACCAGGTTTTTTTTTTTTTTTTTTTTTTTGAGACAGAGTTTCACTCTGTAGACCACACAGGAGTGCAGTGATGCCATCTCAGCTCACTGCAACCTCCACCTCCCAGGTTCAAACGATTCTCCTGCTTCAGCCTCCCAAGTAGCTGGGACTACAGGCGCACCCAGGACTACCACCACACCGAGCTAATTTTTGTATTTTTAGTAAAGATGGGGTTTCACCATATTGGCCAGGCTGGTCTCAAACTCCTGACCTCATGATCCGCCCGCCTTGGCCTCCCAAAGTGCTGGGATTACAGGCGTGAGTCACCGCACCTGGCCTACTTTACCAGTTTTATTCCTGAATTAAACCTGTTATTACTATCAATAATGTCAATCAGTGCCATTTCATTCACCGTATGACACACACACACAAAGCACTCCATACTCGCTCCACCTATCTGCTTTTCTGCAATGGCCACAGTGTTCCCCATCTTACATGAGAGGCACAGACAAAGACAATGACTTCTCCAAGGTTTTGTAATTCACAATCAGTGGCAGAACCAACATGCCCAACCAGGTCTGGCCAAGGCCTGTGTTTCAGCCACACCACCTGGTTGCTGCCCCTAACGCTCAATGGGCAAGTAACAGATCACTCCGATTGCAGAGGCTTCAGAAATGCCCTCCGCCATGGTACAATGGACGGTTCGCTCTCAGGAGGGGAGGCAGGGGTGGGAATCAGCACACAGTTCTGCTAGGTTTCTCATGCAGGGCACAGACTATGTATTTTGTGCCTTGCTTTGCAGGTGAAATGTCTCCTGCCCCCTGTACAACAGCTTTCTTTGTCCTCTCCACATAAAAGTACAACTGAGTTCCTCAAGGGAAGGCAGTGATCACTGCCCTGTGCCACACCTGACTGATGTCCAAACAAGTGGACACACAGGCTCTTCTCTTATGGCCCAGGTTGCTCCCATCTGCTAAGCATCGAAAACTACACACAGGATTCGCAGAACATGAATGACATGGAGGTGACCGCTTTATCTCTGTGGAAAACTTACTGCACTGTCTTAAAAAAGGGAATTCAGGAAAAGCTGAACGTTTGAAGCTGGCTGGCTGTAATCTTCAGCTGCTGAGAAAGCCTCAGCTGCTCGGTTCCACGGAGGAAATCCAACTCCTCCCTCAAAGTCCAACTCAAGTACACCTCCTCTGCGGTGCCTGTCCCTTCCTCCCTTTCACAAGCATGTGTTCCCTCTGCAGTTCCAGAGCATTCTATCGCCATCTCTGGAGCCACGCTGTCCCAGCCTACAGCCAGCTCAGTGCACAGCTGCCTCTCCCTGTGTGTACCTGCAGGCCCCACCTGGGCTGGAAGGCTGCCTCCTTCTCCTCCGCACAGAGGCCGCACTCAGGAACTACTGAATGAGGGATGGAGTGGATGAGCAAGATCAGCCAAGGGCTACAGGGAGTGACCTGCAGCTCCCAGCAGGAACAGCCCCTGCCCTGCCAATCCGGAGGTGCTGGCTCTGTTCTCAGCAGGGCCGCTAAAAGCTCCGTTATAACAGCTCTAGGCCACAACGGTCATCTTGGTGTCAGGCCCTAGAGACACCAAAATTCTTAAAAAATAAAGAGGCCGCGTATGCAGCATGCCAGTTAAAAGCACAGGCTTCGGAGTCAGAGCTTGAATTCCACTTATTATGTGACCTTGAGCAAGTTATTCAATGCATCAGTCTCATTTTGTCACCGGCAAAATGACGACATTATCTGCCACACAGTGTTGCTGAAAAAGTAAGAGAGGTGACAGACGCAAAGTGCTTGGCACTTACTCTTACTGGTTTATTACAAAGAGAACACAGGAACAGCCAAATGCAAGAGAGGCACAGGGCACACCACGGGGCAGAGAGGTCGGGGCTCCCATGCCATTGCTGGAAGTGCCACCTCCCCAGCACCAAATGAGTTCACCAACCCAGAAGCTTTCCAAACCCAGTATTTATAGGGTTTTATGGAGTTTTCATAACATAGACATGATTAAGTCATTGGCCACCGTGAGTAGCTCAATTTCCAGCCTGTCTCATCTCCCCTCCCAGAGGTAGGGGTGGGGCTGATATGTCCAACTCTTTAATCATGACTCATCTTTCTGGCAACCAACCCTAATCCTGAATCTTTCCAGGTGCCCGAAGCCATCTGTCATCTCATTATCATACAAAAGACACTCCTATCACCCCAGAGATTCCAAAAGCCTTAGAAGCTCTTGTATCAGGTATTGAAACCTAAGACCAAATATTATAACCAATGATGTTCCTATCACTCAGGAAATTACAAGAGTTTTAGAAGCTCTGGGCCAAAAACCAGGAAGAATACTAAATATATACAATATTGTACTATGTATCCCACTATCACGATACTTTTTTTTTGAGACAGTCTACCTCTGTTGCCCAGGTTGGAGTGCAGTGGTGCGATCTCAGCTTATGGTGCGATCTCAGCACACTGCAACCTCCACCTCTCAGGTTCAAGCAATTCTTGTGCCTCACCCTCCTGAGTAGCTGGGACTACAGGTGTGGGACACTACAACTGACTAATTTTTGTATTTTTTAGTAGAGACGGGGTTTCTCTGTGTTGGCCAGGCTGGCCTTCAACTCCTGGCCTCAAGTGATCTGCCCGCCTCGGCCTCCCAAAATTCTGGGATAAGTCATGAGCCACCGTGCCTGGCCTCACTATCACAATAATTATACTGAGAGGATGGGGGAGAAAAACATGGGCAGCAGGAGAAGCGGGGAAGGTAAGCAGCCTGAATCCTTGTCTTCCACAGTAGGACATCTCCCTGTCTTTCACACAATCTAGAACGAGCTAAAACATAAACACTGTAACCTCCAAGGAGCAGGGATCAGAGTAGAGAAGGGTAAGGTAGGGGATTGCTGGGTTTTATTGTAAGCCTTGTTAATTACTGACTCTTAGAGCTATATGCCTGTACAACTTTGCTAAAAATGAGTATTTACCTATAATCCCAGCACTTTGGGAAGCCAAGGTGGGCAGATCACGAGGTCAGGAGATCAAGACCATCCTGGCTAACAGGGTGAAACCCCATCTCTACTAAAAATACAAAATATTAGCCGGGCGTGGTGGCGGGTGCCTGTAGTCCCAGCTACTCAGGAGGTTGAGGCAGGAGAATGGTGTGAACCCGGGAGGCGGAGCTTGCAGTGAGCTAAGACCATGCCACTGCACTCCAGCCTGGGTGACAGAGCGAGACTCCATCTCAAAAAAAAAAAAAAAAAAAGAGTATTTAGTTTTTAAACAAAATCTGATACTTGACCAACAACAATAGTATATTAAGTAATATGGTTTTTTGTTTTTGTTTTTGTTTGAGAGAGGGTCTTGCTCTGTTGCCCGGGCTGGAATGCTGTGGTGTAATTCTAACTGACTACAGCCTCAAATTAGTGGAATCAGGTGATCAACACCCCCCCCCCCACCCCAGCAGCTAGAACCACAGCTGTGCACCACCATGCCCAGCATTTTTTTTTTTTTTTTTTTTTTTTTTGGTAGAGGTGGAGGTCTCACTATGTTGGTGGTCTTAAACTCCTGACCTCAGTGGATCCTACTGCCTCAGCATTCCGAAGTGCTGGGATTACAGGTGCGAGCCACCACTCCATAGCCAGGATGGTCTCAATCTAGTGACCTCATGATCTGCCCTCTTCGGCCTCCCAAACTCTGGGATTACAGGCATGAGCCAGTGCGCCCGACCCTACATTCTGGTTTATTAAAGGAAATGTATTTCAAGTCAGAGTTTGTCATTTATTGCACAGGAAAATAAAAACTTCGTTAAGAAAATCAAAACACCCACATGATAAAACGAGGTCCTGCTTGGCTTTAAACTACTTGGTGACCACCATCAGTTGTTTTCTTGACCACAGGATGCACCTAATTCCTAACTATGAATAAAGTGCAAACATTGTTTATTGGGCTTTTGGCTTCAGCCTGAGACAATCGAATTCTCTCAAACTCAGGAATATGAATCGCTGTTGGGTGGATGCAGCTGTTTCCATTCTAGAAATGGACCTGGAATCATGTACTTTTCACCCATGAAGAGTCCTTTGGGTAAAACTTGAAAAGGCAAGGTCCCAAATTCCCCATATGGTGTTTCTTCCAGTAGAGGAATTACTCTAATGACTTCTTAGCAAAACTTACATAATCAGGGCAGGCCATCAAAATACTCCAGAACACAAAGTTTAGCTCCGTTTCTGATGGACCTGTCTCCACTGCTATCAGTCTCACCAACAGCCTCACATCAAGTCAGAGGAACGGTTTTTTCATTTAAGAAGGATCTTCATGGCTGGCCGCGGTGGCTCATGTCTGTAATCCCAGCACTTTTGGAGGCCAAGGCGGGCGGACCACAACGTAAGGAGTTTGTGACCAGCCTGGCCAACACAGTGAAACCTCATCTCTACTAAAAATACAAAAATTAGCCAGGCTTGGTGGCATGTGCCTGTAGTCCCAGCTACTCAGGAGGCTGAGGCAGGAGAACTGCTTGAACCCGGGGGGTGGAAGTTGTGGTGAGCCAAGATTGCACCCCTACACTTCAGCCCGGGCAAGAGAATGAGACTCCGTCTCAAAAAAAAAAAAAAAAAAAAAAAAAACAAAAAAAAAGAGAAGGATCTTCATGTTCCTGCCAATTTGCAAAAAAAAAAAAAAAAAAAAAAAATTGGTATCTGTTAACGAGAGGCAATGAAAAGCACCTCCCAGGCTGCTGTAGTAAGTGGATCGGTAACTGTGGTGGGAGAGTCCAACCCCCAAGACCTGTGACTATGTTATGCAGCAAAAGGGCTTTGCCACAGGCCTTAGGAAGAGTATCCTGGGCTATCCAGGGAGGTCCAATCTAATCCCATGAGCCTCTAAGAGCCTAGATCTGGCCAGGTGTGGTGGCTCACACCTGTAATCTCCACACTTTGGAAGGCTAAGGCAGGCAGATCACGAGATCAAGAGATGGAGACCATCCTGGCTAAAATGGTGAAACCCCATCTCTACTAAAAATACAAAAATTAGTCGGGTGTCATCGCGGGCAACTGTAGTCCCAGCTACTCAGGAGGCCGAAGCAAGAGAATCACCTGAACCTGGGAGGTAGAGATTGCAGTGAGCTGAGAACACGCCACTGCACTCCAGCCTGGGCAACAGTGCGAGACTCCATCTCAAAAAAATATTTTAAAACAGGGCATAGAACTTTCTCCGAGTGGAAGAAGAGAAATGCACACAGGGGAACTGGAGAGCCTGACCAGGTCCCTGGGTTAGCTAGTCCTGAGCTGATGGGACCACGTGCAAAGACCAGATAGAGGGAGCTGAGGGCAGCCCCCAACAGATGGCCAGCAAGGGAACAGACACCTCGGTCCTGCAACCACAAGGAACTATATTTGGCCAAAAGCGCTTGGAAACAATTCTCCAGTGAGGAATGCAGCCCAGCCCACATGCTGATTTTTGCCCAGTGACACCCACGTCAGACTTCTGCCCCACAGAACTGTGAGATGATACAATTTCAATTGTTTTAAGCCATGAAATTTGTGGAAATGTGGTAAAGCAGCAACAGAAATGAATACAGTGATTTACGTGGAACCCCCTAGAAGAGTGTCTGGCACGGTGTTGACACCTTACAAGTGTTTCCTGATTTCCTTACATTGCAACGCAGGGCTGGCCACACTCCATCCAAAACAATAGATGATAGACTTGTTCTGACAAAACAGATTCAGTGAATTATAAATGGCCCAGAACACCTACAAATTTTAGGTTTCAGGTAAGTGATTGCCTTTCTTTTCACTTAGAAGCCTCCCAATGCTCATCTTACTGATAAACTCTAAGTACCAGGCAGGAGACTAAACACCAGACAAACCCAGCCCCAGATGCCCCGAGGGAGCCCGTCCCAGCACTCACTCCGCTGCACTGAAATGATGTCCAAGTCAGTTTATCCCACTAGACCAAGAACTCCAGCTCTCCATGTGTGACTCACCAGTGCTGCCTCTGCATCTCTGCTTCTAGGATGGTGCTTCTGCACTTCACAGGAAATCTGTATCAATGTTTGTCAACACTATATATGACAGTGTCACTTAATATCTGCACAGAAAACATCAATTCTTTGAGGACCAGGGCTGAGTTTATTAGCCTTTGTAATCCCACTGCCACTGTCTGAGACATCAGAGGCACTCGGTAGAAGTGGGTGAAGGGAAAGAAAAGGCAGAGGAGAGAGAGGAAAGCGGGACCAACACCGCAGACACAGATTCTGAGGTGGCTGGAGGAGAGGCAGGACAGAGAAACTTCCTGGATGCTGGAATGGGGTTCACTGTGATACCTGCTGCTGGATTTCAAATGTCAAAGGTGACGCTTTGCTGATCTTGACGTCTGACTGCCCTTTAGCTTTCCCGACCTCAACACAGGGCACTTAGAAACTGAGATGTCAAGAAATGATGCTTCATTGAACCATGGGAATATTATTTACATGGACGTTCATTACTGCATTTTTTATATGGGAATGTAAATAATTGAAGAGATTGTTAAAGACTAAATCATGCACATTCAATAACTTTGTAAAATATTAATGATAACTGAAACACAAATTTTGATGTTCTCCCAAAATGCTAACATATAAAAAAATACTGGCCAATTAAAGATAGAAAACAATCCTAATGAAGCTCCCCAACAGACACATTAAAACTTCTCAATACATTAAACATTTGGGATTTCAAAGGAAAACCCAGATTCATTCCATTCTTAATATGGCGTTTAAAAAAAAAATCTTAGGTAATATTTCATTTAAAATTTACAAAATTCCATTCCATTCATAATTTCGTATGATCCTCAAAACAATCTCCTGAGTTAGGCAGAACAGGTATTACTAACAACTAACTCCATTTTATAGGTAAGGGAACTGAAGTTCAGAAAGTACTTGGGCTTAACAAAAGCTTTAATAGGGCCACATATCGAAACCAAATCCTCTGCTCAAAAGAACTAGAATAAGTTATCTTTTACATATTATTCATACTGATATCCTGTCAATATCCAAAAATGTTTTGAGGTAGCCTGCAATAATAGACACCTATCCAATAAAAACATTAAAATGAAAAACGGGGAAAAAAACAGCAGGTGATATGGGAGACAGACGAAGGTAGATAGCAAAGGCTGAGACTTATAATCTAAGAAAACTTCATCTCTGACCTTCCAGTTCCAGGGAGATAACGCTAAAGGAAACAAGATGGTTTATAGACTCAAAATCTGACAAAAGAGAGGTTACATCAGTTCTTAACTCTGAAACACTCCTAGCAGCCACAGCAAATCTCTAGGACAACATACCAATGGCATCAAAGCAAGAGTATACTTCAGTGATAGAGTGAATTAAGTTCCCTGTTTGGGACCCAGGCCAGGGCTAGAGAAAAGAGCTCTGAAATGTAGAGCTCAGAAATACATCCTCTGTCGGCCACAGGCAGTGGCTCACACGTGTAATCCCCAGCACTCTGGAAGGCTGAGGCGGGCAGATCACGAAGTCAGGAGATGGAGACTATCCTGCCTAGCACAGTGAAATCCTGTTTCTACTAAAAATACAAAAAAATTAGCCAAGCGTGGTGGCAGGCGCCTATAGTCCCAGCTGTTTGGGAGGCTGAGGTAGGAGAATGGAGTGAACCCAGGAGGCGGAGCTTGCAGTGAGCCGAGATCCTGCCTCTGCACTCCAGCCTGGGCAACAGAGCAAAACTCCGTCACTCAAAAAAAAACAAAAACAAAAAATTCTTCTCCATACCCTTGTGTCTCCTTCTGTGAGAGACTTCCTTACACTATTGCGAGGAAGAGAATTTTTCTCTGCTATATTTGCTTGAAAGAATTAAAGGTGTAGAGCAAAAATTCTTGGAAATTATGTAGTTTACGATCCTCAAAAGTGAGAAAAATGAAGCCCAGAAGTGAAGGCCTTCCAGGAAAATTCCAGAGCCAGAGGTAGACCCAGTACATTGTTTTTGTTTTTGTTTTGAGAGGAAGTCTCACTCTATGGCCCAGGCAGGAGTGCAGTGCAGCCATTTCACTCACTGCAACCGCCGCCTCCTGGGTTCAAGCTATTCTCCTGCCTCAGCCTCCTGAGGAGCTGCGATTACAGGCGCCCACCACCACGCCCAACTAATTTTTGTATTTTCAGTAGAGACAGGGTTTCACCATGTTGGCCAGGTTGGTCTCCAACTCCTGACCTCAAGTGATTCACGTGCCTAGACCTCCCAAAGTCCTCGGATTACAGGCGTGAGCCAACGCGCCCGGCCGACCTGGTAAGTTTTAATCAAGTACTCTGAACTATGCTACAAACACTAGGAAGTAATAGAAAAAAAATTAATCTAAAAACCCTCTGGAGAGTCAAAGAATTGCAGATTTAAAATAGCATGAATACTTGGATTCATGGTATTGAAAAAGGACCTCGCATTTACCCGTATGTACAAACTGCCTGCGCACTTCTATCACAGCATTTTTCAAGCTGTGCTACAGTTAACTATGTACTGCCCAAAGCCAATCTGTCCCTGCAAATCATAAGCTCTTAAAGACCAGGACTTCAGGAGAACAAGCAAAACTTCAGAGAGAAGAGAGCCACCGAAACAGAGTTCATAGCAATGGGTCGGCAGGAGCTGATGACTGGAGGTGCGCAGTAGCCTTGGGGTCTGGGACAGCGGAGGGCAGAGAAGGCAAAAGGGCCTGCATGACACGCTACAGGGCTAGGAGCCACAGCTGTCGTGATTAGTTCAGTTTTGTCTCCTATGCCTGTTACTTATACACCATCTCTTGTTCAGAAAGAACTTCAGGTTGAGTATTTGGACTCCTTGAGCCTTCTGCTGTTTGTCTCCGGGACGTTTAACACTCTTAAAAGGGGAAAACTGTCCAGTTCGATTTCGCTTCCTGGGACATTACAGGTTTTTCAAAAGTTTGATGAAAGCATTCACTAAGGAGTGATTCCACTTTCTTCGGTGGCTGAGAAATACAGCGTCTGAGGGGCAGCATCAGGTCTTCCCATCAAGCTGAGGTCGGAGTCTCCCGAACCACGGACCTCACCCTCGCTCTCCCCTCATAAGTCTGACCTCTAACTGTAACTGCCTTGGCCTCATTCCGTGGGTGTGGATGCTCCTGCTTGAAACGCATTTTCCAGCCCGCCAAATTCTTGGGATAGTTTCTTCCACTCTCCAAGCGCTAAGAGCTACAAAGTTCAATCTGGCTTTCCAGATTTTTTTTTCTTCCCATTACTAACGGAAGAAATCAAGAAGTGCCGGGCAGAAGGGCCCTGCTCCCTCCAATCAGAGCCCAGCCCGGGGCCAGAGCAGGAAGTGCGGCGATGGGACCCGCGGTGGGACGCGCGGTGACGGCCCCTCGCCCCCCGGGACCCGCCAGCCAGGGCAGAGGTCGGTGCGGCCACTGCGCGACAGCTCCGGGCCCGTGCCTCTCGCTTCCTCCCGCCAGGCAAGTGAGAGGATAAACCGTGGGGCGGGGGCAGTGCGCCCCCACCGACCGCGCCCCCCGCGCACGAACCCCCACTACACGCGCGTCCCAGGCGGAGTCGACCCAGACGAGCCACGGGGCGGCGCACAGCACCACTATCAGGGCGGCCATGACCCACGCGCGCGGGTCCACGCAGCCACCTATATAGGTGACAAAACAGGAAGCCGTCATGCGGGGCCGGGAAAGAGCCCCCACCCAGAGTCACGGACTCCCTCGTCCGAGGGTCCGCGCAGTCCCCTCGGTGAGTCTAGCGAAGCATCCTCGCTGCTAGGGAGGGCGGGGAGGGCGGCGGAGTCTCCCACTCGCGGTGACCCGGACCCCGCCTCACGAGTGGGCCCACGCAGGGCCCCCTCTGCCGCACGCGGGGACCAGCCACGCTGCGGGGGACCGGGCAGAAGCCAGCGCCCGGGTCCATGCAGTCCCCTCCGCGGCAGACGCGGGGAGCCGGGGAGCAGTAGGGACCGGCCCCAACCGCAGGGCGACCGGGACTCCCCCGCGGGCCCACGCGGTACCGCAGCAGGCGCGAAGCCCCCAGTGCCGCCCAAGGCCGAGACAAAGCCCTGGCGCAAGGACCCCGGATCCCGACCTCGGACCCTGCGGAGCCCAGCTCGGAGCCGCCACGCCCGGGGCAGAGACCCCCGCCCGGTCCGGAGACCCCGTCGCCCGTCGTGCCGTCTCACCTCAGGCTGCCGCCTCGCAGCGCTCGCTCCTCGCCGCGGCGCCTGGGCCGACTGAAGCGCAGCTGAGCAGCCGACAGAGCCACTGCAGCCTCAACAACGGAGCCCCGGGGCGGGGCCGCCGCCGCCGCTTCAGCCCGTGTTCCCCGCTCAGGATCCGGCTCGGATCAAGGAGCTGCAGCTGGCGCAAGGCTGCGGCCGGGAAACACACCGCGCAGGTGCACACGGCCCCGCCCGCCGCCCGCCGCCCGCCGCCCCGCCCCCAGCGGAGCCGGGCGCCCAGGACCCGCCCCCCGGCCAATGGGAAGCCAGCTGCGCGAAGAGAGCGGGGCCTGGAGGAACAAAGGGAGGTTGGGCGGGGCGGCGCTGGGACTGGGCGTGCGGGGTCCCGCGGGAGGACCGGACCCAAGAGCTGGCCGGATCCTGGCCTCCTAGAAGACCCAGCTCAACGTCCACCTGGAGTCTGCTCTACAGGACGCGCTCATCTCAAGCCCAGAACTCAGGCTTTTAGGGCAGAGAGCGAGAGACAGGCTTGCTTTACAAAAAGGGAAACTGAGGTCCAAGGAATAGGATTGCCTGCTGACTGAACTCACGTAGTCCCATTCACTCGTTCACCTTGTCATTCAGCAAACATTTGGAAGCACGGATGGTGGGCGTTAGGAGTGAAGTAGGGCCGGGCGTGGTGGCTCGCGCCTGTAATCCCAGCAGTTTGTGGGGCCGAGGCAGGTGGATTACTTGAGGCCAGGAGTTCGAAACCAGCCTGGCCAACAAGATGAAACCCCATCTCTGCTAAAAATACAAAAATTAGCTAGACATGGTGGTGCAATCCTGTAATCCCAGCTACTCGGAAGGCTGAGGCAGGAGAATTGCTTGAATCCAGGAGGCAGAGATTGCAGTGAGCTGAGATTACACCATTGCACTCCAGCCTGAGTGACAAGAACAAAACTCTGTCTCAAAAAAAAAAAAAAAAAAAAAAATTGTCTCTTGCCACTAGCATGAAGGTCCCATGAGAAGAAAAATGGAAACTCTTGCTCATAACAGTGCCCCAAATGCCCAGCACATTGTAGCTGTAGGGCAGTTGGTAGATGGTGGACGCTGCTGGATGAAGGGCCCAGCTGGCCCTCCCAACTGCCTTCTCCCTGGTCACGTTCCATTATAGAGAACAGAATAGTTTCTTGCCCTTCCAGAGTCCCTCTTAGTGGGGATTGGCCAAGTGACATTGTCCTGCCCCGGGAGACATAAGTGGAAGTTGGCTGAAAGGTTTCTAGCCTTGGTGTGCTGGGACGATTTGAACCAGCACATGACAGCTGACCGTCCATTGTTCAGGAATTCTGCAAGTTAGTTGTTCAATACATTCAGTACTTCAAATTTTAAATAATATATACTCGCAAATTAAAAAATGCATTAGACCAGATGCAGTGGCCCACATCTAACACATTGGAAACCTGAGGCAGGAAGATCACTTGAGCCCAGGAGTTCAAGACCAGCTTAAGCAAAAAAGGAAGACCCTGTCTCTACAAAAAATTTTAAAATTAGCTACGCATGGTGATGTGTGCGTGCAATCCTAGCCACTCAGGAGGCTGAGATGGGAGGATCGCTTGAGCCATCTGTTCAAGGCTCCAATGAGCTATGATAGTGCCACTGCACTCCAGCCTGGGTGACAGAGCCAGACCCTGTCTCAGAAATAAATATATTTCATATATTAATAAATTTATAATAAATGTATATATACACATTTATGTATTATAATTATATATTTAGACATAAAGATGTATTTCTTGTTTTATTTATTTATTTATTTATTTTGAGATGGAGTTTAACTCTTGTTGCCCAGGCTGGAGTGCAATGACACAATCTGGGCTCACTGCAACCTCCACCTCCCAGGTTCAAGTGATTTTCCTGCCTCAGTCTCCTGAGTAGCTGGCATTACAGGCACGCACTACCACGCCTGGCTAATTTTTGTATCTTTAGTAGAGATGGGGTTTCTCCATGTTGGTCAGGCTAGTCTCGAACTCCTGACCTCAGGTGATCTGCCCACCTCAGCCTCCCAAATTGCTGGGATTACAGGTGTAAGCCACTGTGTGCAGCCTATATGATATATTTACATATTATAATTATGTATATTAATTTTATATAATTATATATAAATATAAAATATAAAAACTTTCCTTGCCTTCTCTTGTTTCTACCTACAGTCAGTATATACCCATGACTTCAAATACTATCTACATGTAATAATTTTAAATGTATATTTTATATATATATATATTTTTTTTTTGAGACGGAGTCTCGCCCTGTCACCAGGCTGGAGTGCAATGACGCAGTCTTAGCTCATTGCAACCTCTGACTCCCAGGTTTAAGCGATTATCCTGCCTCAGCCTCCCAAGTAGCTGGGCTTATAAGCGCCCACCACCATGTCCAGCTAATTTTTGTATTTTTAGTAGAGACAGGGTTTTGCCATTGTGGCTAGGTTGGTTTCAAACTCTTGACCTTAATTGATCACCCGCCTCAGCCTCCTAAAGCGCTGGGAATACAGGCGTGAGCCACCTTGGCCAAAATATTTTTTTGTTTCCAAACATTTTACATGAGAGGAAAGTGGAGAATAAATCACCTGACACTCTACTCTAAAAAAAAAATCTTTGTGCCTCTCTTCTTTTCATCCTTCCTAAGTGTACATATGACCAAAATGTCTTTAGGTTGAGGTCCCCCCGTGAAAACGTTACAGGGTGTTGTGTCCTCAGCCACCCTCCTGTCTTTTCCTAGTCCTGGCATTTTAGAACTGTCTGGGAATGACCCAGGGTACCCACAGTGGCCATGTCTATTGGAGGGTCTAGTGAGTATCAGCCCCGGGGTCATCTCATCCCCAAGGACAGAGTCTCTCATGGGAGCAGCTGGATGGTCTTGGCCTTAGAGTAATCTCCTGGTATAGTTTCATCTAAAATGGTGACCCCTTAGGGTTATTAAAATTTTAGGACATTAAAATGAATGGACCATACAACGTAACGTCATTAAAGCTAGGTCATTAAAGCTGTTCCTCTAGCTGGAGGTTTTATTCCTTGGAGACACATTGACGGTCTGCCAATGGGATGCTGATATTGAGAGTAAAAGGCAGAAATGATTTCTGCTCTCTAGATTGTCTCAGACTTGTGAAGAGAGAAAAACTGTCCCAAAGGATGAGGAAAACCCACCCCAGAGAGGATGTGCAAGAACCTAAATATGAAAATGCTCTGAAGGCACACAGGAGGACAAAGAGCAGTGCCAGTGCCTCCTAGGTGGTCACTGAACAGGATGGGTGTCCCGAGGGATAGAATGGCCTGCCGTGACACTTAGAAAGGTCTGCGTTGGAGTCAGCACTGCCTCTCCCTGAGTTTGTTACCTTGAAAAGGCTTGTCCTCTTATTTGAGTTTCAGTTTTTCATTGACTGTAAGATACATTTTGTCAGTACAGCTTGAAAGATAAATATACTATTTCCAAAGAGGCAAGATAAAATGATGCATTTTATTTGCTAAAAATTCGTATTTATTTCTTCCCCAGAGTGAGTGTAGTAAGTTTTAAAGGTCTGTTCTTTTTAAGGGTAATTTCAAATGGAATTGTAGGACTTAGCTTTGTCAATGCTACTGGTGAAATAAAAGTGTGATAGATAAATTGATGATTTACAAAGATTCACCAAAATGTCAGTTCCCCTCTTGTAGCATGGTGAAGAATTTATGACAGTGGACATATCTGTATCCTCTTATCTGGATATCTGAGGGGGTTTTTCGTGTTGTTTTTTGTTTTTTTGGAGACACTGTCTTGCTCTGTAACCCAACTGGAGTGCACTGGCGCCATCTCTGCTTACTGCAACCTCTGCTTCCCGGGTTCAAGTGATTCTCCTGTGTCAGCCTCCCGAGTAACTGGGATTATAGGCACCCACCACCACACCCAGCTAATTTTTGTATTTTCAGTAAACACGGGGTTTTAGGCCTGGCACGGTGGCTCATGCCTGTAATCCCAGCACTTTGGGAGGCCAAGGTGGGCGGATCACGAGGTCAGGAGTTCCAGAGCAGCCTGGTCAACGTTGTGAAAAACTGTCTCTACCACAAATACAAAAAAATTAGCTGAGCCTGGTGGCAGGCACCTGTAATCCCAGCTACTCGGGAGGCTGAGGCAAGAGAATTGCTTGAACTCGGGAGGTGGAGGTTGCAGAGAGCCAAGATCTTGCCACTGCACCCCAGCCCAAGCGACAATGCAAGACTCCGTCTCAAAAAACAAACAAACAAACAAACAGCAAAAAGACGGGGTTTTGATATGTTGGTCAGGCTGGTCTCAACCTCCTGACCTCAGGTGATCACCCGTCTCATACTCCCAAGGTGCTGGGATTACAGGCGTGAGCCACCATGCCCAGCCCACTCTATTTTCTTTTTATTCCCTAAATTTTAATATGTTTGAGTTTGTCTGTTCCTTTATCACTGTTTTCTTACATAAAAGAAATTCTGCCTAATCCTTCATAAAAAAAAATCTTCCTGTGACTTCTGAAAGTGTTCTGGTTTTATCTTTCGTATTTGAATATATAATAAGTTGATTATGGATCATGGAATGAAGAAGAATGCAATGCATTTTCCCAAGTAGATGCCAGCCTGGTTTGCCTTATATTTTAAAGTGCATGTGATTTCTTTTTCTATTCTACAGTGCCTACTCTATCATTCATCAACTTTCCATATAAATGCTGGGTCATTACGACTTTTCTTCCCCTTGGTCTGCTTGCTCGTCTCTCTGCTAATACTGTGCTGTCCTGAGTATTGTCGTTTGAAAATCTTAGAAGTATGTTAGACAAGTCATCACTCTTTTTTTAGATGACTAAAAAGCATTAGACATTTGTCATTTTTACTACGCATGAAAAAGTAGTTTTTCCTTCCTAAAAAAAACCTGATTTGGGAATTTATGTGATTTCATAGGAAGAGCTTCTGGAAGTGGTGACATTAATGTCATTTTAAAAAACATGTGTCGTATTTCCTCTTATTCCTTTCTGCCTTGACATTGTGCAATAGAAATTTTAAAAATTGTTGTATTAGTATTGTTAAATATCAATTATTGGTTTTATTTACTACTCAATTAAATTTAGTAAGCCTACTTTCTCTTGGTATAATCACATTGAATGGGCTCAACTCCCCAGTTAACAAGTGACAGCACATGTAAAATATTGTCTACCAGGGAAACTCATTGAACACTTAGTGTTCAGACTGTGTTTTGGTGTCTGGTTCCCTAAGCACCACTGCAGTGAAAATAATAGACCTTCGGCAGAAAAACTTTTGGCAAATATATTGCATAAGCCATTTAGATGCAGTGAGTCATTCTTATTACTTGGGTTGGTGGAATCCCTTTCAAAATGTAAGTTACTATTACAAACAAAGGTGGAACTTTGTGAGCAGGCATTTTTAAGAATAAGTAGTCTCAGGACTGATAATATTAACTCCCTTATGCACATCAGGTAGGACTTTATTATGACAGATACTAAAAATGCACAAAGTGAAGTTAAAAGGTAACTCCTAGCAGCACATCTTACTCCCTGGATTCTCTAATGAGATGGGTGTTTCTACTTTGCTGTTGCCTTTCTGAATAGTTCAATTCCAGCATTAGTACTGCTGTGTGGGAGGGAGTATGTGTGAACAGAGTAAGAGTTGTGACAATCAAGTCATAGAAAAAATGTTTGGAAATTTTAGAATCATGTAAACAGCTTATGGATTGAGTATAGATTCCCAGTGCAGTCAGTCTCACCCATCCTTCTATCCACATGTGTGGAATGTTCTAGGACTCCATGGCTTTTGAGGATGTGGCTGTGAACTTTACCCAGGAGGAATGGATTTTTCTAGATTCTTCTCAGAAGAATCTCTACAGAGAAGTGATGCAGGAAACCTGCAGGAACCTGGCTTCTGTAGGTGAGAATGACAACATATTTCACCTAATTACAGAACTATTTCCCTATCATCAGTGCTATTTGTGATTTGGAATGTGGCAAGGGAATGATTTGGTGACTAAATCAGGCATGGACACTGTCCACAAAGAACATTAAATCTAGTAATGTTTCTGTAGTTTGTAATAATTCATGATAATTTTGTGGGTCTGCATTTTAGGAAACAAATGGAAAGACCAGAATATTGAAGATCACTTTGAAAAACCTGGGAAAGATATAAGATAATTTGTACTGAGAAGAGGAAATAAAGTCCTCTGAAGGAATCTTATCAAGTCATGAACTTAAAAACAAGCAATCAAAACAAATAAGAGTCACTTGAAATTTATTTTTTTTTAGAAAAAAAATTTATTTTTTTTTAGAAAGTGGGAATGTTTCATTTCTCTCATACCCACTCAAGGACATATGAAAATGCACACTGTAGCTCCCTGGACCTTGTTAATACAAGAACGTACACAGGATTAACACTCTAATAGTTTAGAAACTGCAAGAATATTTTCAGTTTTCTCATTTACTTGAAAAGTCATGTGAAAACTCCCACAGGAAAGAAGTTCTATAAGTGAAGCTTTTCTAATTTGGAAAGCCTGATGCAAATTAATTACGGTGCAGTGCTTGAAAAAATGTATGAAATGTTACACAAGTTACAAGTATATTGTTTTTATCAGTGGCTCATTCTTAAGGAGTCATGAGTATACAATTCACCTTGTTTTGCAGGGAAACCTTGAGGTGAGAGTTCTGTAATTGCTCTTTAAGCGGTAGTACTTGAGTTTCATAGATAATGATATTAAGTTTATTGGTAGGATTTTTGTCTATTCATTTGATAATGTGCTGGATTCATGGTTGAATTTTAATGTTTTTCTAATGTGTAGGTAAGTTTAATTTTTTTTATTTCATTATTACCTTTTTTTGAGATGGAGTCTCACTGTGTTGCCGAGGTGGAGTGTAGTGGTGCAATCTCGGCTCACTGCAACCTCCGCCTCCTGGGTTTAAGTGATTCTCCTGCCTCAGCCTCTGTTGTAGCTGGGACTACAGGTGCCTGCCACTACATCCAGCTAATTCTTTGTATTTTTAGTAGAGACAGGGTTTCACCATGTTGGCTAGGCTGGTCTTGAACTCGTGGCCTCATGATTTGCCCACCTCAGCCTCCCAATGTGCTGGGATTACAGACATGAGCCACTGCATCTGGTCAGGCAAGTTTCGCTTTTATGTATTGTCCTGTGATTAACGGACCAGTGAATAATGACTGTGAATTGCTGGGATTGTCTTACTAGCCTCATTTGGCAAATTTTGATTATCCCTTGTTCATTATACACATTCCACCTTTCTTTATTAAAGGAAAAACTACTCTTGATGTAAAGATGTTTATTTTTTGCTAATAATGAGTTGGTATTAATTCCTAAGTACATAGATTTTACTATAGAGTATCATCTCGTGAGTTCTTTGCATTTGTTGCCCTTTATTCTTTATTATTTCTGTCTATTATTTGGGTCATTCACTTTGAATGAAGGAGAGAGGACTGTGATAGGACAATATGTTGTAACCAATCTGAGGGAGGAAGCATTCAATCTCTCAGTCACATATGATAGCGTTGGGCTTTTCATCAATGCCTTTCTTATTGTAGTAGATAGTATTGCACCATTATGATATGATAGTTTATATACTGTATTTTAGAGTATTACAGTCTTACCAGTCAGTGTCACATGATTCAGTTCCCTACCAGCCAATAGACAAACCAATCACATACTCCTGTAGGAACAAAGGAACATCCTCGGCCGCGTGGGTGGATCACGCCTGTAATCCCAACACTTAGGGAGGCCGAGGCCGCTGAATCATGAGGTCGGGAGATCGAGACCATCCTGGCTAACACGGTGAAATCCCGTCTCTACTAAAAATACAAAAATTTAGCCGTGTGTGGTGGTGGGTGCCTGTAGTCCCAGCTTCTAGAGAGGCTGAGGCAGGAGAATGGTGTGAACCCGGAAGACGGAGATTGCAGTGAGCCAAGATCACACCACTGCACTCCAGCAAGGGTGACAGAGAGAGATTCTGTCCCCCCCCCCCAAAAAAAAAAGAAAAAAAAGAACATCCTCACTTTTTAATGCTATACCACTGCTATACCACTCTCTACTCCCAAGTTAATCCCTGTTTGGGCCTGTGGGAGCTTACACCACCCTCCTATATGTAATTAATAACTGATGTCTGGCTTATCTGTTTAGTAATAGATGTTATGTGTTTAACGGTGCCAGTAAACGTAGGGTGCTCATTCCTTCCTCACCAGTGGAGTACGTGAGACGCTGTTGAAACAATTGGCAACACAAATGGAACGGACCAGCCCTCATGAAGGACACCTGCTCAACTTGACCTACCTGCTGTGGGCTGACGGTCCCGTAACACATCAGCAGTCACCTGGGTCAGAACCGTGAGCTGATGATGGGTCTTCCTTTTGGTCTGCACAGCGTTTTGTGGTCTTCAGGTGTTGTCATCTTCTCCCACACTAAACTGCTCTCATCTCCTAGACTTGAATGTTTACTTGCACTCAGCATGACATTTGGCCTGTGCTTAGCAGGCAGTTTTGAGGCCCTGGCTTATTAATGCACAAAAGCGCAGCACATAAGCCGACACTTAAGTCCTAATTAGCAAGGATCAGGCTGTATCTCTGTAGTCCCTGCATCTACTCTGGTCACCATCTCTGTATGCTTAGGGCAGCCATGTGAACATTATTAATTATTGTATACTCCAAGACAATAGTTATTATGTAGGCAGAAGTAGTGGCCTTGTTTGTTTCTTGTGCTGCTGCTCCCCTTGCCGCTGTCCCCTACACCCTCCTGATGAGGTGTACATCTATGGTGCCTCATGGTTCAGTCACGGATGAGTAAAGAAAATGGGAAGAAAGAGTTTGATATTAGCCCCTATGAAAGCATATGAAGAAGAGTCTCAGCTGCTTTCATTGAAAAATTCCTAGCGAGTGTGTGGGTTTTTCTTATCACTGCTGCTTATCAGCATGCCAAAAGTCGAATCTTCGGACTGCAAGTCTTGCCGGCCTTAGACATAATGGCCTTACTGCATGTGGAGCTAACCCCAGGAAGATGGAATGACAGTCTCTGGAGGATTAGGTGGTCTCCTCCAATGTGGCTTGATGGGCTCCTGAACTCTTTCCTGTAACCATGCAGAGAGTCTACACTGCCAGCAATCATGTGCCTCAACTCTGTAGATGTAGAAACTCAAAATATTCAAAATATTCTGAAACAGTTTCCATTGAAAGGAAAGAGAAAGGCAGTTAGGTGCCATGCTCCGGTCAAGAGAACTAGTGGATGGCTCACAAGAACACTCTGTCGCTACTGTCTGTGCCTCTGTCACAACAAATATCCTGATCCTTCAGTTTTAAGGGTGCAGGGCCATTTTCCTCCCTTTCTTACTGGTAGTTCTCAAGATAACTGTATGATGTGCTGGGAAGGCAATATCCTGAGAATCAGGTGACATTGGTCAGAACAGCCCAGGCTCTGTTAGAGTCCCTGCTCAAAACAGAATGGCCTTTAACGCTTGTGTCCAGCAAACCACATCATTGGAGAAAACCCAAGGTGGGCTGCTTTCTGGGGTCCCTCAGTTGTAGTGCAAGTGAAGTGTTTACATCAAAACTCCATCCATCTGCTCTGGGTAGCCTTCCTGGTCTTGTGGTAGCGGTTCATATTGAATCCTAGACTTCTGTTGTCTTTTGTTTGCTATTTGTAAGTAATAAATTCACTTCATGGAATTTATGTATGAATATGTTTGGTCTCATTGTACTCAGAAAAGTTGGTAGCCATTGCACAGTGAACCCGCTTCATAATTGGTGAAAACACCTATGCCCCCCTTGTGCCACAGCAAGGAGGTTCATTCAGCCAAACATAAACTTCATGTGCGTAAAACCCTGTAGCACAATTATTACCATGTGGAAGGCCTTTAACAATGGTGATGCTGATTTGAAGAACTCTGAAGGAAGAAATTTACACAAATGGGTTGGGTACACGGGAGTCCCTCCTAACGTAAAGCAACCCTTACTCCCCTCTGCCTAAAAAGAGTGAAGAGGCCAGGCACGGTGGCTCAGGCCTGTAATTCGAGCACTCTGGGAGGCCGAGGTAGGCAGATCACAAGATCAGGGGTTCAAGACCAGCCTGACCAACATGGGGAAGCCACATCTCTACTAAAACTACAAAAATTAGCTGGGCATGGTGGTGGGCACCTGTAATCCCAGCCACTTGGGAGGCTGATGCAGGAGAATTGCTTGAACCTGGGAGGCGGAGGTTGAAGTGAGTCAAGACCATGCCACTGCACTCCAGCCTGGGTGACAGGGCAAGACTCTGTCTCAGGGGGAAAAAAAAAAAGTGTATAAGAACTGAAACAGGTTTAAAATTTCACCTAGTTGGAAATGCAAAGTTTACAAAAATAATATTAAAATAAAATGCTAAATGAGTGCTCATTGAATTTTATGCCTCCACAAAGTGGATTGTGAATTAACTTCCACATCTGTTGAAAGCCACCAAAGTTCGGCAGCCTCCGTGTCTGAAATTCACATGTGGCTCAAATAAGAATTATACCTGGGGATACCCCAAAGTTTAAATATGGTATCCCCTGTGATATTATGAGGAATTGCTGTACATAAAACAGGTTGTCTTCCTTTAATTCTGAAAATAATATTATCTTGCCTAAATTCTCCAAAACGCATCACTCTGCAGTATCCGATAGAGGACATAGGTTTCCTGACCAATGAGCACTGAAAGTAAGTGTGTGCGACTCACCTATGTTCTTATCAAAATGGAAATCCCCGAATCCCACCAGTTAGAATAACATGACAGAATGTCAGATTTTTGGAATATATAGGTTTTCTGTGAGGTTATTAAGTATTGATTCCATTTTTAAAATAGATATCAATATATTTAGATTACCTATTTCTCCTATGTTTTAGTATTAATAGATTGTGTCTTTTAATTCATCCAGTTGGTCTAAGTTACCAAGTTTGTGCATTATAGAGATTGTAATATTGTTTATTATTTTATCATCCATGGGCTCTCTAATATAAAGGCCTCTTTTAATTCTTCTATTATTAGGTTGGTGCCAAAGTAATTGTGGTTTTGGACCATGAATTTTAAATTTTTATAACTAGGCTTCAACACATCTTTATTAATCAAAATAGAACCCATTACAATGGACTGGGCACAGTCGCTCACGCCTGTAATCCCAGCACTTTAGGAGGCTGAGGCGGGTGAATCAGGAGGTCAGGAGTTTGAGACCAGCCTGAGCAACATGGTGAAATCCCGTCTTTACTAAAAATACAAAAAGTAGCCGGGTGTGGTGGCATGTGCCTGTAATCCCAGCTACTCAAGAGGTTGAGGCAGGAGAATCTCTTGAACCCAGGAGGCAGAGGTTACAGTGAGCTGAGACTGCACCTTTGCACTCTGGCCTGTGTGATAGAGTGAGACTCAGTCTTTAAAAGAAAAGAAACCATTACATTGAGCACATTTTTGCCAATGAGAAATAAACTTGTTTATTCCATGCTTTCAGGGTTCGATGAACTCTTGGAAAGCATTTTCTGCATCCTGCTGGTTGTGTAAGTGTTTTCCCTGCAAAAAGTTGTCAAGATGCTTAAAGAAGTGGTAGTTGGTTGGCGAGAGGTCAGGTGAATACGGCAGATGAGACAAAACTTCATAGCCCAGTTTCTTCAACTTTTGAAGCCCTGGTTATATGGCATGTGGTCACACGTTGTGGAGAACTGGGCCCTTCATGTTGACCAGTGCCAGCTCCAGGTGCTACAGTTTTCCATGCATCTCATCGATTAACTCGGCATACTTCTCAGATGTAATGATTTCACCAGGATTCAAAAACTGTAGTGGATCAAAAGACCGGCAGCTGACCACCAAACAGTGACCGTGACCTTTTTTTGGCACAAGTTTGACTTTGGGAAGTGGTTTAGAGCTTCTTCTCAGTCCAGCCACTGAGCTGGCTGTTGTATGAAATCCACTTTTCGTGGCATGTCACAATCTGATCAAGAAATGGTTCATTGTTGTTTCATAGAATAAGAGAAGATGACACTTCAAAAGGATGCTTTTTAAACTATTTGGTCAGCTCATGAGGCACCCACTTATCAAGATTTTTCAGCTTTCCAATTGGCTTCAAATGCTGGATGACCATAGAATGGTCGACATTCAGTTCTTCGCCAACTTCTCGTGTATCTGTAAGAGGATCGAATTCAGTGGTTGCTCTCAATTGGTCGTTATCAACTTCTGGCCCAGAGCCTGGGGCTGAGGCTGCCATGACCACCCTGTTCTCTACCTTCTGATGCGCTTGGGCCCAGAGCCTGGGGCTGAGGCTGCCATGACCACCCTGTTCTCTTCCTTCCGGGGTCCCCAGGAAGCTCCCAGGACTGAACGATCACCACAAAATACAGTGGCCAGGATGGGAGGGCTGGAGGTCAACTACCCCCCCGCCCCTGCCACCACAACCAAGAGGCCCCCATGGAGGTTGGCCCTGAGATGTGGGTCCCTGTGGGATGCAGGTCCCTGTGGGATGCTTCAGGGGATGAGCACGGGTCCTCCTGGCTGACAGGAGCCTGGTGGGCACTGGGTGTGTGGGGTCTATATAGGTGGGTTGGACAGAACTGGGCCTGACCAGGGAGCCAGAGACTGATGTGTCTTCCCGATTTCCGATGAGATCCCCTATCTGGTCATTGATGATGGTGATTTCTCTTTGAGTACTGAATCCCTGTAAGGTGTTAGGCACTCCATTCTTACCAAGTTTATTTTGTTACCTGGTAGAACCTGGCTCATAAAGAAGAAAACGGTGAAGAGGAGGACAGGAATCCTCATGGCTGAAGAAAGAAGAAAGTTTGGCTTCATTTCCAGGAGGCAGAGAAAACTTCCGTCTGTGGCTCTCTAGCACCAGTGGAATGTCTCTGTTTGGATAATGAAAGCCTTTCTGTACCTCATTAAGGATATTCATAGATAGAGGTGTTCTATGCATGCAAAATTACTTTTATGGGAGGACTGATGTGGGTGCACAGTTTTGGCCAGAAAACCTTGTTCAATGGGAACATGAGCTACAAACATTTTGGCAAAAGATGAAAGTTTATGAACAAACAACCATTTATATTGTTATAATAAATTAGACTATGTTGAGAAACCAGTTGCTTTCGTTAATGATCAGACATTTTGTTAGTGAACACTTCCCAGACTTTACTAGCCCTGCTAAGAATTAATCACCCCACTTGCTCCTGGTCTGAAGCCCCAAAGTGCTTTGTTGATGTTACAGTGCTTACTGCCTTGTATGTTAGATTAGTGAATGTATATTTGCCTCTTCCACCACTGTATGAGCTTCTTGCTTGCTAGGACAAGGCTATATTCCTCAGAGCAGAGGAGGGAGTTGAATCATGCGGCCATTTATTCTCAAATCCTCTTCACCAAGTGGAACAAAACAGAACAGCGAAAGACCACTGCACATGGAAGCAGGAGGTCTGGATTTGGGTTCTAGTTCTCTAGATCTATTACTAACTGGAGGTATGGATAGAGTCAGGAAAATTTTCTTCCTTAGATGCTTCCTTGATAGCACCTATAAAGGTTGAGATCTGTTGGATCTAGATCAGGGGATTCTCAATCACTACTATGCATAAAATCAACTGGGAGAGTTGCTTTGCAATACAGATGCTTAGTTCCATCTCATGATATTTTTACTGTTTTTTAAAATTGATCTAGTATTTTTCATTAAATAATGTCAACTTTCTTAGTCTACATCTAATAAAACTCCCACCGGCATACAAATACATTGAATGATATTAGCAGCAGAATCTTTAAAGAAAGTAACCATATACAACTATTAAACCATTTTTTTCATTACTTATTATTTCATGCTGTTTGTCACTATTGTCATCATAATCAGCATCACCCTACATTGCTGAACACCCATTATGAATCATATGGCATAAACATTTTTCCTACTCGTAAGGAGCATACATTCTCTATACGCATATGAAATTAATGTCTGAACAAAGTGGCTTAAACTAGGCAGAAGTTTATTTCTTTCTCACTTAAATCTATAGTTACATGTATCATGGCTGGTACAGATGTTTGCCAAATTCATTAGGGATGCAGGCCCCTTCCAGCTGTCTGCTCTGCTGCATTTTAGAAGAGGCTCCAGTTTGGCTGCTAAATGCCCACCTATCATTTTTTAATTCCAGGCAGCAGGAAAGAAAATAACAAAGAGAGGAAAACAAGGGGACGTCTACCCCTCCTTTTAAATTTTTTAACCAACCCCCTCTTTTTTTTTTTTAACCCAATTTGTTGAGCTATGATTACATTTAAAAAGCTGTCCATGTTTAAGGTACGCATCTCAGTGAGCCTGGGGACCTCCAGAACTTACTTATATGGTATATCTGAAACTTTGTGCTCTGACCACATCTACCCATTTCCCCTGCACCACGGCCCCTGGCAGCCACCATTCTACTCTCTGCTTTTGTGAGTTTGTCTATTTTAGATTTCAAATGCAAGTGAAATCATATAGTAATTGTCATTCTGTGGCTGGCCTATTTCATATAACGTAATGCCCTCAAAGTCCACCCATGTTGTCACAAATGACAGGGTTTCATTATTATGTAACACTGAATAATATTCCAATGCATATATGTATTAACCATTTATCCTGATACTCTCCCTCCACCTGCCTCCCCAGTGTGTGTTGTTCCCCTCTCAGTATCCATGTGTTCTCATTGTTCTGCTTCCACTTGTGAGAACATGCACTGTTTGATTTTGTATTCCCGGGTTAGTTTGCTGAGGATAATGGCTTCCAGCTCCATCTATGTCCGTGCAAAGGACATGATCTCATTCCCTTTTATGGCTGCATACATAGTATTTCATGGTGTGTATGTACCACATTTTCTTTATCCAGTCTATCATTGATGGACATTTGGGTTGATTTCATGTCTTTGCTATTGTGACTAGTGCTGCAATGAACATGTGTGTGCATGTATCTTTATAACAGAATGATTTATATTCGTTTGGGTATATACACAGTAATGAGATTGCTGGGTCAAGTGATAGTTCTGGTTCTAGGTCTTTGACGAATCACCATACTGTCTTCCACAATGGTTGAACTAATTTACATTCCACCAACAGTGTAAAAGTGTTCCTATATCTCAACAGCCTCATCAGCAGGTAGTTTTATTTAAAAATTTTTGGAGAAACCTTCATACTATTATCCAAAATGGCCATAGTAGTTTGTATTTCCACCACGAATATACAAGGGTTATCTTTTATCCACATCCTCACTAATACTTACTATTCATCTTTTCGATAACAGCTATTCTAAGAGGTGTCAGGTGACATTTCATGGTGGTTTTTATTTGCATCCCCCTGACAATTAGAGATGGTAAGAATTTTGTCATGTATTTGTTGGCCATTTGTATCTCTTCTTCTGGGAAATGTCTATTCAGATCTTCACCTATTTATTTATTTTATTTTATTTTATTTTTTGAGACGGAGTCTTGCTCTGTCACCCAGGCTGGAATGCAGTGGCATGATCTCGGCTCACTGCAAGCTCCGCCTCCTGGGTTTATGCCATTCTCCTGCCTCAGCCTCCTGAGTAGCTGGGACTACAGGTGCCCGCCACCTCGCCCAGCCAGTTTTTTGTATTTTTAGTAGAGACGGGGTTTCACCGTGTTAGGCAGGATGGTCTCGATCTCCTGACCTTGTGATCCGCCCGCCTCGGCCTCCCAAAGTGCTAGGATTACAGGCTTGAGCCACCGCGCCCGGCCCACATCTTCACCTCTTTAAAAAAAAAAATTCAACTTTTATTTTAGATTCAGTGAATGCACGTGCAGGGTTTTACATTGGCACATTGTGTGATGCTGAGGCTTGGAGTATGAATGATCTTGTAACCCAGGTAGAAAACATAGTATTTCATGGTGTATATGTTTTTCAGGTTTTGGTCCCCACCTTCCCTTCCCCTTCTTGTAGTCCTCAGTATCCGTTGTTCCCATCTTTACATCCATGTATAATCAGCGCTTTGTTCGTACTTATAACTAAGAACATATGATATTTGGTTTTTTCTTCCTGCATTATTTTAGAATAATGGCCTCTAGCTGCATCCATGTTGGTGCAAAGGACATAATTTTTTTAATGGTTGCATAGTATTCCATGGTGTATATATACTACATTTTCTCTATCCGATGATAGAGAAAATATTCATGTCTTTGCTACTGCAAATAATGCTATAATAAATATATGAGTGCACGTGTCTTTATGGTATTTTCTTTTGGATACAAGGGTCAGTCCCCGTGGCTGCTGTCGAGGACTAGCATTGAGTGCCTGAAGCTTTTCCAGGCTCAGGGTGAAAGCTGTCAGTGGATCTATCATTCTGGGGTCTGGAGGATGGTGGCCGTCTTCTCAGAGCTCCACTAGGCAGTGCCCCAGTGAGGACTCTGTGGGAGCTCCTACCCCATATTCTCCCTCTGCACTGCTGTAGTAGACATTTGCATGAGGTCTCCACCCCAGCAGGCTTCTACTGGATATACAGGCTTTTCCATACATCTTTTGAAATCCAGGTGAAGGCTTCTGATATGGTTTGGCTCTGTGTCCCCGCCCAAATCTCACCTCAAATTGTACTCCCACAATTCCCACATGTTGTGGGGGACCCAGTGGGAAATAATTGAATCATGGGGGCAGTTTCTCCCATATCGTTCTTGTGGTAGTGAATAAGTCTTACGAGTTCCGATGGTTTGATAAGGCGAAACCAGTTTTGCTTGGCTGTCATTCTCTCACTTGCCTGCTGTGATGTAAGACATGCCTTTCGCCTTCTGCCTCCCCCCAGCCATGTGGAACTGTAAGTCCAAATAAACTTCTTTCTTTTGTAAATTGCCCAGTCTTGGGTATGTGTTTATCAGCAGCGCACTCCTGTACTTTGTGCAACTGCAGGTTTAATATCCCATGGAAATTGCCAAGGCTTATGGCTTGCACCCTCAAAGCAGTGACCCAAACTGTGTCTGGGGCCTTTTTTAGCCATGGCTGGAGCTGGAGTGGTTGGGAGGTAGAATGCTGTGAGCACTGTCCTGCGCTTGCCCGGGGTGGTGCAGCCCTAGGCCCAGCCCACAAAACCAGTCTTCCCTTATAGGCCTCCAGGCCTTTGAAGGGAGGGGCTGCCACCAGCCAAGGTCTCTGAAATGCCTTTCAGGTCCTTTCTTCATTGTCTTCTATTAGCATCTGCTTTCCTTTTAGTTATGCAAATGTCTTCAGCCTGCTTGAGTTTCAGAGGATACCAACGGCCTTAGAAGTACCATATGACCCCTAACACTTCTTGACTTCATTTCTGCAATATATTTTATTTTTTTTACGTCATCATGAGCATTGAAACTTTTTATATCTATTCACTTTCCATTTGTTTTCAAGTCCAGTTTACTTCCAAATAATTTTAGAATATAGAGTCTCCATAAGACTCTAGTTTGTCTGGTTTCTTGCTGTACCCCATGACTGCGAATGCTTTCTAGTACATATAATACACTCAAAAGTACTTATGAGGCCGGATGCGGTGGCCCACGCCTGTAATCCCAGCACTTTGGGAGGCCGAGGTAGGCGGATCATGAGGTCAGGAGATTGAGAACACCCTGGCTAACACGGGTGAAACCCCGTCTCTACTAAAAAAAATATAAAAAAATAGCCGGACGTGGTGTCGGGCGCCTGTAGTCCCAGCTACTCGGGAGGCTGAGGCGGGAGAATGGCGTGAACTCGGGAAGCAGAGCTTGCAGAGAGCCGAGATCTCACCACTGCGCTCTAGCCTGGGCAACAGAGCAAGACTCCATCTCAAAAAAAAAAAAAAAAAAAAGTACTTATGAATGAAAAAAGGAATGAATCTTCCTATTTTTCCTTCAACATAGCCTTAACTTTTTGGTTTCCAACTTTATGTGGGGTTTTCAGTAGCTGTCTCAAAAATCCAATCAAATTGAACCGGGTGTGTCTCCAGAATGCAGTTTTGATTAGGTTCAGTATCTGTGCAGTCAGGGCATGCCTCTTGGAATGTAGTGCTGATTAGGTTTATTAATTGTTTTTTCCTATATAAGGGGAAGCCAGAGGATGCGTTTTCCCAGAGAAGGAGCATCAGAAGAGTTTAAGACCTTGGGGAAAGGGAGTCTTGCTGCTTGCTTGTGGGACTTGCCTTGGAAGGTAGATAAGTTCACAGCATCCTCCAACTTTTTATTTTTGGTGAGTTCTCCGAGCACTGAGATGTGAACTGGCCCCATTCCCTTACAATGATACTGTTACCAGTAGAAGAGATTCGAGTTACTGGCAGCATATCTGCATGGGTCCATAAGCAACTTCAGTCCTTACCTCCTCAGAAGAAAGAATTCGACTGAGGGGCATACAGCGGAAAAAGAGACTAAGTTTCAGAGCAGGAGTGGAAGTTTATTTAAAAAGGCTTTAGAACAGAAAGGAAAGGAAAATTCTCCTGGAAGAGACCCAAGTGGATGCCTGAGGGTCCAAGAGAGAAAAGAGAAGGGCCTTTAACCTTGATCCTGGGATGGGCTTGCCTCTTTCCCACGATTCTGCCTTTAGGGAGAGTTTCCGGCATGCACAGTGCTTTCCTTACCCTTTGGAATTGAGCATGCACGGTGTGTTTAGGGAGTTATATGCGTGTCCGTCTGAGGCTTTCTTTCCTTTTCCAGTGGAGTGTGTGCCCGGAAGATTATACTTTGCCATTTTTGTCTCTTAACATGAATGCCCAAGAAGTTGCTTCTTCCTGGGGTCTGCATTTAATTAACATTTTTGATGTTAACAGGTGTAGACCACCAGGAAATGGCCTGTCTCTGGTGCTGCCTAATTATCATTGTTAGAGAGGCAAAGTGATCACTAACAGGCCATCACCTGACATTTCTAGTGGGTAGGGGAAGAGCCCTCTCCTGCCCTGCTCCTGCTCTTCTACCTGTAACAAGACAAGCCTTGAATAGCATCAGACATGTGTCCCATCAAGGCAGCATCTCATTATTAAATTTTACTGTGTGAATCGATACTTCACATTCTCATATTCTGTGTTCACTATTTGTGTGCCTTTTCCATTTTTGTTTTGACCGTATCTCATTATTTTAACTGCTTTCTCCAAGATTCTAGATCTGCATTGACCAATAGAGTAACTACTAGTCACATGTGGCTATAAACTGTAAATTAATTATAATTAAATAACTAAATGGCATATCCTTAGTAGTAATTGCCAAATTCGTGGCCAAACTAGAAATTCTGTAACTACATATGTGTGGTAGTTACTGCATTGGACAATGTAGATATAGAGCATTTCTTTCATCACAGAAAATCATGTGGGGCATGTTGGCTGCCACTTATTTTTAATTTATTTTTATTTTTTATTTCTTCGAGACAGAGTTTTGCTCTTGTTGCCCAGGCTGGAGTGCAATGGCATGATCTCAGCTCACCGCAACCTCCGCCTCCCAGGTTCAAGCGATTCTCCTGCCTAAGCCTCCCTAGTAGCTGGGATTACAGGCTTGTGCCACCACGCCCGCCTGTTTTTTGTTTTTTTTTTTTTTTCTATTTTTAGTAGAGACAGGGTTTCTCCATGTTGGTCAGGCTGGTCTCAAACTCCTGACCTCAGGTGATCCGCCTGCCTCCGCCTCCCAAAGTGCTGGGATTACAAGTATGAGCCACTGTGCCCGGCCTTATTTTTAAATTCTATTTGTGTGGTTTATAGTTAAATTATATTCTGCTTCTCTATATTCATTTCCTTTCACAGATTTTCTCAGGCAATTTTTAAATTTCATTCATTTACCTTCTTGAGGAAAGTACTTAGATCATTTTTTTAAAATAATGTACAGCAAATAATTTTTCCACGGATATTGTTTTAGCTTTATTGTGTTGGTACTTTTACATACTATATTCAGGTATTATTATTTTTCATAACTTACTTTAAAAATTGTGCCAAGTTTATTTAAAAGAGATTTCTCCCTTGATTTTCAGAGGTCAGATTGTGTCTTCCATTGCTGTTATTTTAGTTTAATTTTATTTTATTATATGTAAATATGTTGCATATTCCTTTTTTAAAAAATATGAGATTTTTTCTCTGGTTACACAAACTTTGTATGAAGTGTTCATTATGCGCTTTAAAAATAAATATTTTGTTTCAGGGCATGGTGCTTTCACACATGCAACCTTAGAATAATTCTAAATTCCATTGCACTTTCACCATTCCTGAACTGCTTTGAATATATTGGATGTTGGAAGCCATGAGAGGTTTTGACTTGCAATCCAGTCAAGATAATAGGATTTTCCATTTATAGTGTAATCTGATATATATTCATTTTGGTTTCATACTTTTAAAAAATCTATTCTCTTTTACTCTGTGGTGATCTTTGCTTTTCTATTTGTGCATTACTAGAATGTCAGCTGCTGTTTCCCTAGCACCTGAGATGTTACTCAACACTGTATAGTGCTGGTGTTGAGAATTGAGAGAATCTACTAAATAATAGCACTTTTTGAGACTGCAGTTCTGAATTAAAAGGAAGGGAAAGGACAGGCAAAAGAATATAGACATCAGCTATTTTTACTGAAGATCTGTTGGAGAACATGGTTTTGGTGTCCAGGAACTTGAGACCTAATGCTGCATTCCTAATACTTCACTAAGGTGGGCCTAAATAGCCCTGAAAGGGCTAGGAAGTCACAAGTCAGCCTCTTAATTGTTATGGGTGTCCTTAAAATATTAAGGTAATATTGAGGATGCAGAATGGCTCCTTCCTCATGACTTTTTAAGAGATCTGGGCCGGCGCTGTGGCTCATGCCTGTAATCCCAGCACTTTGAGAGGCTGAGGCGGGTGGATCACCTGAGATCAGAAGTTCCAGACCAGCCTGACCAAATTGGAGAAACCCCGTCTCGACTGAAAATACAAAATTAGCCAAGCGTGGTGGCGCATGCCTGTCATCCCAGCTACTTGGAAGGCTGAGGCAGGAGAATAGCTTGAACCTGGGAGGTGGATGTTGCAGTGAGCTGAGATTTCACCATTGCACTCCAGCCTGAGCAACAAGAGTGAAACTCTGTCAAAAAACAAAAAGAGAGAGAGAGAGAGAGAGAGAGAGAGAGAGAGAGAGATCTGGAGGGAGATACTAAGCTGTGCAGGCTCTCATCTTGAAGTCACCAAATACGTAAGTTGTTATTCCTGCTCTGGTGAGAAGTTTGTCAATACATTTTTTCCATGAATTAATGAAAATTTTAGACCCATAACATAAGTTTTAAAAAATTTATCCTAAAGATTGCTTGTGTATGTGTCTGTTTTGAAATATATTTAATCTCTATATCTTGAAATAGTTTTTATAGATTCCACACAAGAGTCCTTTAGGAAATAAGCGTGCTTTGATTTTCTTATAATATTTGTCCTTGTTTGTCCCTGGCACAGTCTGTATATGACCATTTAAATTACTTTTAGTTCATGTTTGGGTTATAATCACACACAAATATTCTCTAAAGTCCAAATCTTATTTTGATATTCGAGGAAGAGTTTACATGGTAATAATATTAAGGGTTACAGCTGGTTTCACTGAAGCTTTGTAGGCATTCTCTAATATCTTATTTTTTTGAAGGAATATCTGTTCTGCTTGAATTATAGACTGCATAATACATGTACTGTCAGGTACATTCATGGAAGGGACAGGCAGATGGAGTGATATGTTACTGAAGCCTTGATAAACAGATGTAGGAAATAGACCAAGGAATAAGAAAAAAGTTGATATTGAAAAGTGCTTGTTGAAGTCTGTAAATGTGCATTAAAATGTGGCAGTAAAAATAGACACAGTGAAGTTTGGGAACTGGGGTCTAAATCCTGCAGTCCCCAGAATCATAGAGAACCTTGGTTAGGGGAGTAATTTTGTAAAAAAGCAAGAAGAGGCAGTGACAAGGCAGAATATAATTAAAAATATTGCTGTGTCATTTTCCAGTTTTGTAATTTTGTCATATTTTTCAAACTCTGTTGATCATTTATTGAACTGGTAAATAAACTATCATCAGCAGGGTTATTATAAGGGTTAAATAAGGAAATTTATGTATATCTGTAAGCACAACATCACAATTAATACAAAGTTACCCTTTTTATTTTTCCTGGACTTCATGTACATGGGTCAGTTAATTTTTTGTTTATGAAACATAATTATCATTTGTACATAAAATATATTTAATTTTTTTATTTTTAGCAGGGAAATAATACATGCATGTTTTCCCCCATCTCAAACACATGCATTCATATAAACATATCCATCTCTATACCTACATATCTATGTATGAATATACACATGGACATCAGTATTTCTCAGCAAATATGTATCATGATAATCAGAGATATTGCAACTAACAAAGACTAACATAAACCATGATTGCAAGAATTTTAGATACCACCTTAGTAAAATATCAGATTGAGCTGCTAAATTTCTCTCAGCCCTAAGTCATTTTGTATTTTCTGAGCATCTTAGAGGATTGTGACTGTATACACAGGACAGAAACACCAGACCCAGGGTACTGCTGCGAATTTCTGATGCAGGAGATATTAAGGGCTAGATCAGCAGGATGGGAGTGTTGACCCTCCAAGTGAAATAAATTCCTGAATTGATTATCCCCATCCTAAAACAGATTTTTTATTTTTTATTTTTTTTTGATACAGAGTCTTGCTCTGTCGCCCTGGCTGGAGTGCAGTGTTAGGATCTCGGCTCACTGTAATTGCCTCCTGGGTTCAAGCGATTCTCCTGCTTCAGCCTCCTGAGTAGCTGGGATTACAGGCAAGCACCACCATGCCCAGCTAATTTGTGTATTTTTAGTAGAAATGGGGTTTCACCATTTTGGCCAGGCTGGTCTCGAACTCCTGACCTCAGGTGATCCACCTGCCTTGGCCTCCCAAAGTGCTGGGATTACAGGCAAGAGCAACCGCACTTGACCCTAAAACAGATTCTTACTTGATTGATTTCCAAGTTCCAAGGGGAAATACAAAAGTCGAAATTGAGAGAAAGTAAAAGTGGAGTAAGGCTTCAGAAGGCTGTGATTGGTGTTGGAGAAACATTGCTAGGGCATAAAGCTGGGATAATAAAATCTGAGAAATCCCACAGTGTTTATCTACAGGTGGAAATCATATTCCACATGTGGGCAGAGTCAGGGATCCCTGTATTTTAAAATCAGTGAGGGAATTGAATATCTGGACTTGTGTCAATTAACATACAAAACTCAGTGCTTTTAATGTTCTCGTTCACAAGATATCTGTGTTCCTTCTTTGTCAGAAACCATAGTCATAGGCTTCCTAATTTTGACCTTGGGGAAAGAGGAGAGGCCTCTGTGTGTTTGTGTGTATTGGTCAGGCTGTGGTGCAGGTGGTGTCACACTTCAGTGAAGGTCTGGCTTTTCATCACAGGTTGGTCTGAAAATTGTGTACAAGGCTGGTGTCTCACGTGTTCTTTCTCCAACCTCAGCTTTTTTTAGTGCCTGAAGTGTCTGCAAGTGGAAATCCAGAAGAAGACAGAGAGAGACTGAGTTCTTGACAATGCGTTCACTAGTGAGTACGGGATGCCTCTTTCTGCTGAAATGACACCCATATTGCTGGCAAATGGGCAGTTTTCTGCAGTTTGCATGGGTGTTTCATTTTTATTCTTTTTGTTTGTTTGTTTTCATGATGCAAAATCCATCCAGCCTGGGTGTTCCAAATGCAATCAGGAGACTTTCAGGTATCTGGCCTCCAATTAAGTTTTCTCAGGACTCTAGGTTGGGTATCATGTGTCAAAGATTCCTAAATTATCAATATAATTTCTAATATTACACTACTTTATTCCAGCCCCTATTCAGGCTATTTACAAAAAAAGACATGAGAGGTCTCATTTATGTATTTCTTTTTCTTCTATCCATCCTATAACCTCATAGGGAAATAATTGACCCATTAACTGTACCGTTGGCTGAAATAGACTTAGGATTTTGATGAATGCAGGCAATAGAGATGCGTGAAGAGCAGAAGATCACAGCCCAATAATGAGGCTGATGTTCTAGCAGCTGAGTTCAATAAATCCCGTGTGATAGGCCTTGGGCAAGAGCTGCACAGTGCTGAGGAAAAAGGAGAGTTTGATAAAATATATTTGTGCTTTTAAAAACTTTGCAAAAGGACAACTAAAGAAGTCATTATTATTCTTATCCCCATTCATTTTACCTTTTGATAATTAACCTTTTCACCTTCTGGTAACTGAAAGTAACATATAAGAAATACAATTACTTAATTATGGTTGCACACTCAGGAGAAGGAATATAGTAGATAGAGTACAATTTAGGGTTCTGTGGAAATGCTTCATAAGGGCTGGTTAGAAAAAAGCAAAACAGTAAAGAGGTCTTTTTATCCTTGAACAAGCCAAGTGACAAGGTAAAGTTAAAAGAGAGGCAGTGATAACTGATGTTTGGATTGCCCAGAGAAAGTTGAGAACAGGAAGCCTCATATCACAGGAATCATCAGACTAAGACTTCCTCAGTGTACCAGCCTCAGCGGTCTTGTATTGTGCTGCTCGACTGTCTTCAAGCCTTGTCATGAACACCTGAATGACATAACATTAGAGTGACTCTATGTATAAATTGAATCCTATATTCTGCGTAAAACTTGTTCCGTTCTGAAGAATGCTGGAGTCTGGTTCATTACTTTCTAACTTTTTAATGAATAAGGGACCAATGACATGTATTTAATAAATATTTGCTAGATAGGAAACATGTTTTCTATTACTTCGTTAGATTATTCAAAGCACATAATAGGTCTTTTAACCATTTGATTGGTGAGAAACCTGTGGTTTATCTAGAGAAATAATTTATTTAATCAGAGTCATGTTTAAAAAGTAGTAAATCATGGTTATTTGTCTTGTGACTACTCTGTAATTTTCTTGAAATTCATGGTAAATTTGTTTTATTTATGAAGGTTCAAGCGAAAATTTTATAATCAGTTATGTACAGGTGATTAACACATTACTGAAAAATATCTGGGCTATATTATGTCACACCTCATGTGATATTTCTTCATAGTAAAGTTTAATGGATTAAGAGTGGGTACGTCTCTGTGAGTGAATCGGAAAGGCAGATACCAGCTTAGTATTGAGAATGAACTGGCTGGAACCTAAAACACTGGGAATTCTGCATACCCAGCTCCTACCTATGTCATCTCAGCCTTCCTCCTCTGGACGTTAAAAGGGATTCTCTGTCTAAACTAAAGTGTCTGTGATGTTTTAGAAGAAAGTGACTTTTGAAGATGTAGCTATTGACTTCACCCAGGAAGAGTGGGCCATGATGGACACATCCAAGAGAACTGGATGGACACATCCAGTTGTTGGTGACTGGAAAACAACAGTCACCTGGTGTCCCTCGGTGAGTCCCTCAACATTCACATATGTATGTAGACACACATTGACTCATTCATTCAATAAGTGTTGGAACAGCTTCCCCAAATCTAACTCTAATCTCTTCTCTGATTCTCTCACAGATCTTATCTGAAAAAGTTTGAGCTCTCTAAATCTGTCTGAAAGAAATATCTTTATTTTATTTTATTTTGTTTTGTTTTATTTAGTTTGTCACTCAATTAGAATGTAATCTTGACAAGGATTTCATGATTTCCTTGGTACTCAGTGTCTAATACTCAGAACAGACCTGAGAACTTAATGAATATTTTCTTTTCTTTTTTTTTTTTTTTGAGACAGAGTCTCGCTCTGTTGCCCAGGCTGGAGTGCAGTGGCGTGATCTTGGCTCACTGCAAGCTCCGCCTCCCGGGTTCACGCCATTCTCCTGCCTCAGCCTCCAGAGTAGCTGGGACTACAGGCGCCCGCCACCTCGCCCAGCTAGTTTTTTTGTATTTTTTAGTAGAGACGGGGTTTCACCGTGTCAGCCAGGATGGTCTCGATCTCCTGACCTCGTGATCCGCCCGTCTCGGCCTCCCAAAGTGCTGGGATTACAGGCTTGAGCCACCGCGCCCGGCCTAATGAATATTTTCAATGTATTAAATTTAATATTTTCTAAATAACTCTTCTGCTTTAGTCGCTATGCTTAGGCTGAGACCAATTAGTGAAAACAATAGCAATATCTTTTCTGTATAGAACATCAATTATTTTTGTAAATCAAATTTTTTTTTTTGTTCTGCATGAGAATAATAATAAACATACTGTGCAGAGGTTTAATTAATCTCTTTCTGAAAAGACTGTGTATTCTGCATTGTGTCTTGGAACTTAGGCATGGACTCAGCATTCATAGGTCCTGACTGTTTTGAATTTCCTTTTCCTGATGGACCTTTCATTTGGATTTATTTTCTAGTCTCATGTTGGGTCAAAAAAATCCTGGGGAGTTTTCTGTGTTCTAGGTCTTGTGGCCTGAGCTGACCTTCACTGTTTTATTCTTCCTTGATAGCCTGCCTTACAGTTGGTGATAATGCACATTTATTGACAGTGAACTCAAAACACATGTACTGTTTCCACTAACAGGGTACCAGATAAGCAAATCCTATATAACTTTGCAGCTGGAGGAAGGAAAAGAGCTCTGGCGGGAAGGAAGAGAATTTCTCCAAGGCCAGAATCTGGGTAAGCAACAGGGTCCTGTGCTCTAATAGGAGGAGGTGCTTTGTCAATGAATAATATCAGTCAAATATTAATGAGAGGTTTTATTAAATGAGTGGTAATTTCTAAAATGTAGGTTAAGCTACTGGAGCAGAATTCCTTAGATGGTATCATCATTTTTGTTCATATGTCAGATGCTACTCTTGTGTCCTCTTGCCTTTTCTTTTACTTTCAGGAAAAGGATAATTCATGTACTCGTTGGGGTTAAACTGTCACATGCTGACTCTTTTACCGATACCCCTGTGAAGACTATCCCTCTATTTACCTGCCTGATATCTCATGTCCATTTTAAATCTTTTCACATTTTAATTTTAAGACTCTTTTCTAATTGCTGACGCTGTACCTTCTGTTCTATTGAAGTATTTTCTTCATTTGACACATTTGCCACATCTAAGTGTCAATTTTTGAAAAAAAGTAAACAGGCCTTGTGGTTTTTCAAACAATTTTATTACCATAATACCAAGGTAACAATTTATTTTTCAATTATTTCAAACAAGGAAAGTGCCCTTAAGAAAAAACACACGATAACCATGCATCCTATCAGAAAAGATGCATCCACCGGTATGACAATGGTGAGTTTTATAGCTCTGTACACCAGTCATCTAAGTTAAAGATCTGGTAATGGGTTAAGTTAGTAATGACGCACAGTCACCTGAGTGTAATTAGGCTGGCACTAAGTGCTTTCTAAGCAAAAAAAAAAAAAAATTTGATACTTTGAATTCAGTGAATAAAGTGACCTGTGTTGTAAACCATAACATGAGATCTTTAAAATAGAACAAGTGCATACACATTACTCATGCTCAGACTTTGAAAGATATTGATATCATCACAATCAATGGAATAACTCTGCAGTTGGGATCTTACAAAAGAGAAAATATCTGTGTCTGCAGGAGACAATGTGTACGCAAGTGTCAATCGAGAAAAATGACGAGACAAGTCTCAATCATTTTAGGAGATGTATTTGCCAGAGTTAAGGACATGCACCTGGGGAACAGGTGTATACCTTTCTCCAAAGATAATTTTCTCCAAATTTAAAGGGGGAAAGGGTGGGATATTGAGAAGTACACAATTTTCATGTAAAAGTTGGGTAGAAAAAAATAGTCATTCATGAATTTTTCTGGCTTAGTGAATCTGGATTTTTTTTCATAAGATGACATAAACAAATGAGGCAGAGGAATAACGCAGGAAAGCTGCATTTTATATAAGACAACATAGGCAAAATGGGGCAGGGAAACAATTGGATATGCATTTGTGTCTGGTGAACTGGGGATGACTGCGCCTGTAAAGACAAGCTATCAGTTTGCATTGTCATGGTGTAATTTTAACAGCTCATCAGGAATCTCCTTGTGGGCAAAATATGGGGGAGGCATGTAGCTTTTCATCTTCTAGCCATATTATTTAGGAACCAGAAGGGGGAGGCAGGTTTGTGTGACCCTGTTCCCAGCTTGATTTTTCCCTTTGGTTAAATGAGTTTGGGGTGCCAAAATTTAATTTCCTTTCACACAAGTAACATTGGAAACATTTCAACTGGGCTCTACCACTGAATGGTTGGCCTAGGATCCAAAGGTGGTGAAATGAATGTATAGATGTATGTCGGTAAATCATTAAGAGCTTTTAATCTTTGTCTCTAAAGGAGAACTCTCTCATTCTGGAGGATCCCTTTGAATGTAATGATTTGGGAGAAGATTGCACTCACAGTTCCACAATGACTCAGTGTTTGTTAACTCAGAGTGGAAAGAAACCCTACGTCAGCAAACAGTGTGGAAAATCCCTTAGTAATCAGTTGTCCCCTAAACCACATAAACAAATTCATACTAAAGGTAAATCATATCAATGTAATATATGTGAAAAGGCCTATACTAATTGCTTTCACCTTAGACGGCACAAGATGACTCACACTGGAGACGGGCCATATGCATGTCATCTATGTGGAAAATCCTTCACTCAGCGTCCTCACCTTAGAAGACATGAGAAAACTCACACGGGAGAGAGACCGTAGAAGTGTCATCAGTGTGGGAAAGGCTTTATTCAATCCTTTAACCTTCGAAGACATGAGAGAACTCACCTTGGATAAAAGTGTTATGAATGTGATAAAAGTGGGAAAGTCTTTAGTCAAAGCTCTGGCTTTAGAGGACACACAAGAATTCACACTGAAGAGAAACCACATGCTTGTCTTCTATGTGTGGAAAGCCTTTAGTCTATCTTCTGACCTTAGATGATAGGAGAGAACATGCACTGGAGAAAAGCCATATGAATGCCATTTATGTGGGAAAGCCTTCAGTCAACGTACTAATCTTAAATAACATCAGAAAATTCACCCTGGAGAGAAACTTATAAATGTCTTCAGAACATATTCTGACTTTAGATGACATGGTGTTAGGAATGATGGACGTAAGGAATATGGAAGAGACTTCAGCTGTAGTGTAACATCTAAACATGCCAAAGGACCCACATTTTGAAGAATTACTATACCCAACATGGACGTTACTTCAGTTGCCTTTATTCTTCAGTCCACATCAATAAATTCATATGGAAGAGAAATTGTACGACATGTGTGTACCAAAGACTTGTTAGTGATCTGATCATAAATGACACGAGAGAGCTGAAACTGTCAACATGATAAACTAAAAGTCTTCAGCAACAGTTTTAATAATTTAAAACGTGTGGGACTTTCAGGTAGAGAATCTCTAGCTCTGTGTTCAGTGTGAAAATGTTTTTATGTGCAATTTGTTGTCAAATAACCTAAGAAAACTTTACTTGGATGAACCCTTTATTGGAATTTTCTGTGAATAAACATTCAGCCAAGCACTAGGCTTGATGTTCACAAGAAAACACAGTGATAAAATGCTGCTAAAATGGAAAATAAGAAAGGAAATCCTTTATAAGCTAAATAAGAAGGGAAAGTCTTTCCAAGGGCAATGAATTCTCTTGGAATACCAAACACTTCTTACTGGAGAAGTTATGCCTTGAAAAATCATGAGAAATCCTTTCTTCACAGAGTAACGCTTGTGGTACATGTGAGATTTCACACTGGACAAAACACGGTTAGCATCTTGAAAGGAGAAGATTATTTAGTGGTAATTCATTTCTTAGTTGACATTAAGCTTCTCACCTTGAGGAGCTATCAAATTTGAAAATCACTGTGGAGAAACCTGATAGATTTCTCATCAGAAAAGTGAGTCAAGAAGGTGGACCTCTAGAAAAAACTCTTAACACATAGTTTAGCAAAATAATTAAGAAATTTGAGAAAATGTCTATTCATAAAAATGCAGCACATAAATGTGTAATAGCAAAGTGACCTGGGCATAAATTGAATGCAGAATTATATAAGAAATCTCATTAAACATTTCCAAAAGATCAATACTTACAAATATTGAAAGAATACAATCGGTTGTTGAAAAAACTTAGTGTGTTGGTGAAGTCCTTCTTCCATTTATGCAGCCCTAACAAATCGATGTGCATCTGCACTCCTTGGCTTATGGGTCGACATTCTACCCCAACTTCCGAGTCTCCCCAGTCTTCGACGGCTCTTTCCTCACAGCTCACCTCCCTTTACTTCAATGTCCACTGAAACCACTTGTTTCCATCCAACCCTGGAACTGACACATCAGGGATCTTCAGCCCCACTCGCCAGATTTCTCAGTGTGTCATTGCATAGATTTAGCAAGGAAATGGAGGCTGGATCAAAGACACCTAGTATATGCATTTGGGTGTCCCCAGCCCTTGCCTCGGTCTCTGAGTAGTTACCTGGGATCCGAGAATAAGGCAGCCCTGCTCTTCTATCCCTCAGAAATCTCTTGAAATTTTGTCCCTGAAGCCTCTCTAAGTGGAGGTAGCAGTTCATCTCATGACACCCCAGAGTTTACTCAGGTAAGTCCTGAGTTATTACACAGAGGCAGATATAGCTGTGTTCCTTTTACTTCTGTCCAGAAGATAAAACACCAGCATGATAAAGCAGGCGAACCTGTCAGCCACCATGCAAGCCTTTCCTATATTTGACTCAATGTACTTTTCCAGAAGCAAAATGAAAGTTCTCACAGAGGGGGCTTCCTCTGCCTTGTCCTCAGAATTGGAAAATGTATTGTCCATCAAGGAGCCTCAGTACTGACCTAAAACTCAAGAGAAAACGTTTCCTGAATAACAAGTGGGATGATGACATGAAATTTTGCAAAACAGGCACAATCTTAACACGATAGGTCTTACTAAGGCTAAATGGCCTTATCCATGGTTGAAATTGACACATCATTATATTAAAAAATCTCCACAAGTGATTGATTTTACTCTGCAGCCAGGGTTTATGTCAAGTGTGAGGATGGTGTCTTGCATTGTCGCTTGGGCTTGGGTGCAGTGGCAAGATCTTGGCTCACTGCAACCTCCACCTCCCGGGTTCAAGCAATTCTCTTGCCTCAGCCTCCCTAGTAGCTGGGATTGCAGGTGCCTGCCACCAGGCTCAGCTAATTTTTGTATTTATGGTAGAGACAGTTTTTCACCATGTTAGCCAGGCTGCTCTGGAACTCAGGAACTCCTGACCTCATGATCCGCCCACCTTGGCCTCCCAAAGTGCTGGGATTACAGGCATGAGCCACCGTGCCAGGCCTAAAACCCCGTGTTTACTAAAAAAAACAAAAATTAGCTGGGTGTGGTGGTGGGTGCCTATAATCCCAGTTACTCGGGAGGCTGACACAGGAGAATCACTTGAACCCGGGAGGCAGAGGTTGCAGTAATCAGGGATGGTGCCACAGCAGTCCAGCCGGGCTACAGAGCAACACAGTGTCTCCAAAAAAACAAAAAACAACACCAAGAAACCCCTCAGATATCCAGATAAGAGGATACAGATGTATCCACTGTCATAAATTCTTCACCATGCTACAAGAGGGGAACTGACATTTTGGTGAATCTTTGTAAATCATCAATTTATCTATCATACTTTTATTTCACCAGTAGCATTGACAAAGCTAAGTCCTACAATTCCATTTGAAATTACCCTTAAAAAGAACAGACCTTTAAAACCTACTACACTCACTCTGGGGAAGGAATAAATATGAATTTTTAGCAAATTATATACGTCATTTTACCTTGCTACTTTGGAAATAGTACCTTTATCTTTCAAGCTGTACTGACAACATGTATCTTATAGTCAATGAAAAACTGAAACTCAAATAAGCGGACAAGCCTTATCAAGGTAACAAACTCAGGGAGAGGCATTGCTGACTCCAACACAGACCTTTCTAAGTGTCACGGCAGGCCATTCTATTCCTCGGGACACCCATCCTGTTCAGTAAAGCACTCAGTGACCACCTAGGAGGCACTCGCACTGCTCTTTGCCCTCCTGTGTGCCTTAAGTGCATTTTCATATTCAGGTTCTTGCACATCCTCTCTGGGGTGGGTTACCTTGTCCTTTGGGACAATTTTTCTCTCTTCGCAAGTCTGAGACAATCTAGAAAGCAGAAATCATTTCTGCCTTTTCCTCTCAATATCAGCATCCCATTTGCGGATCGTCAATGTGTCTCCGAGGAATAAAAGCTCCGGCTGGAGGAACAGTTTCAATAACCTAGCTTTAATGACATTACGTTGTATTGTCCATTCATTTTAATGTCCTAAAATTTTAATAACCCTAAGGGGTCACCATTTTAGATGAAACTATACCAGGAGATTCCTCTAAGGCCAAGAGCATCCAGCTGCTCCCATGAGAGACTCTACCCCCTACCTCGGGCTGTCCTTGGGGATGAGATGACCCTGGGGCTGATACTCACTAGACCCTCCAATAGACATGGCCACTGTGGGTATCCTGGGTCATCCCCAGACAGTTCTAAAATGCCAGGACTAGGAAAAGACAGGAGGGTGGCTGAGGACACAACACCCTGTAAAGTTTTCACGGGGAGACCTCAACCTAAAGACATTTTGGTAATATGTGCACTTAGGAAAGATGAAAAGAAGAGAGGCACAAACATTTTTTTTTACAGTAGAGTGTCAGATAATTTATTCTCCACTTTCCTCTCATATAAAATGTTTGGAAACAGAAAAATATTTTGGCCAAGGTGGCTCACGCCTGTATTCCCAGCGCTTTAGGAGGCCGAGGTGGGTGATCAGTTAAGGTCAGAAGTTCAAAACCAACCTAACCAACATGGCAAAACTCTGTCTCTACTAAAAATACAAAAATTAGCTGGACGTGGTGGTGGGCGCTTATAAGCCCAGCTACTTGGGAGGCTGAGGCAGGAGAATCGCTTGAACCCGGGAGGCAGAGGTTGCAGTGAGCTGAGACTGCGCCATTGCACTCCAGCTTGGTGACAGGGCGAGACTCTGTCTCAACAACAACAACAACAACAACAGCAACAACATAAAAAAATATATATATATTAAAAAACTATAAATTTAAAATTACTACATGTAGATAGTATTTGAAGTCATGGGACTGACTGTAGGTAGAAACAAGAGAAGGCAAGGAAAGTTTTTATATTTATATTTATATATATTACATAAAATTAATATACATAATTATAATATATAAATATATAATATAGGCTGTGCACAGTGGCTTACACCTGTAATCCCAGCAATTTGGGAGGCTGAGGTGGGCAGATCAGCTGAGGTCAGGAGTTCAAGACTAGCCTGACCAACATGGAGAAACCCCATCTCTACTAAAGATACAAAAATTAGCCAGGCGTGGTGGTGCTTGTCTGTAATCACAGCTACTCAGGAGACTGAAGCAGGAAAATCACTTGAACCCAGGAGGCGGAGGTTGCGGTGAGCCCAGATTGTGTCATTGCACTCCAGCCTGGGTGACAAGGGTTAAACTCTATCTCAAAATAAATAAATAAATAAATAAATAAAACAAGAAATAGATATTTATGTCTAAATATATAATTATAATACATAAATGTGTATATATACATTTATTATAAATTTATTAATATATGAAATATATTTATTTCTGAGACAGGGTCTGGCTCTGTCACCCAGGCTGGAGTGCAGTGACACTATCATAGCTCATTGGAGCCTTGAACAGATGGCTCAAGCGATCCTCCCATCTCAGCCTCCTGAGTGGCTAGGATTGCATGCACACACCACCATGCGTAGCTAATTTTAAAATTTTTTGTAGAGACAGGGTCTTCCTTTTTTGCCTAAGCTGGTCTTGAACTCCTGCGCTCAAGTGATCTTCCTGCCTCAGGCTTCCAATGTGTTAGACGTGGGCCACTGCATCTGGTCTAATGCATTTTTTAATTTGCGAGTTTATATTATTTAATATTTTTAAGTACTGAATGTGTTGAACAACCAAGTTGCAGAATTCCCACACAATGGACGGTCAGCTGTCATGACCTGGTTCAAATTGTCCCAGCACACCAAGGCTAGAAACCTTTCAGCCAACTTCCACTTATGTCTCCCGGGGCAGGACAATGTCACTAGGCCAATCCCCACTAAGAGGGACTCTGGAAAGGCAAGAAACTATTCTGTTCTCTATAATGGAATGTGACCAAAGAGAAGGCAGCTGGGAGGACCAGCTGGGCCCTCCAACCAGCAGCATGCACCATCGACTAACTGCCCTAGAGCTACACCGTGCTGGGCATTTGGGGCACTGTTATGAGCAAGAGTTTCCATTTTTCTTCTCATGGAACCTTCATGCTAGTGTCAAGAGACAATTTTTTTTTTTTTTTTGAGACAGAGTTTTGTTCTTGTCAATCAGGCTGGAGTGCAATGGTGTAATCTCAGCTCACTGCAACCTCTGCCTCCTGGATTCAAGCAATTCTCCTGCCTCAGCCTTCCGAGTAGCTGGGATTACAGGATTGCACCACCACATCTAGCAAATTTTTGTATTTTTAGTAGAGATGGGGTTTCACCATGTTGGCCAGGCTGGTCTGGAACTCCTGAGCCACTGCACCCAGTCAAGAGGGAGATTTTAAATCAGTAAGTATAATTGTGATGAATGCCAGAAAGCAGAATGTGTGTGATGGGGAGGGGACTTAAGTTATTGTCTCATATTTTAACACTTTCATAGGCAATAACTAAAAACTTAGAAGCTCAAAACAACACACACCTTTAAGCCAATTTTGGCAAGCTAGGAGTTGAGCACATTTTAGCGGGTCGTGTGCTTGGGATCTCACGCTAAGCAGCTGGGCTGCATCCTCATCTGAGGCTACATCAGGGCAGAATCCATTTCCAGGTCCGCCGAGGTTATTGGCCGAATTCATTTCCTCGGACCCGCTTGGCAAGGGCCCAGCTTTTTGCTTCCTTGCCTACGGGCCCCTCCAAAGGTCCTTTCTCAGCACAGCATCTCCCTCCTGCAGCGCCTGCAGGCGGAACCGTTCTCTCTAGTGTGCGAAGGTGATGCACTGTGACATTGACATCCCATTGCTTTCGCCAGGCTCTATGGGTTAGAAGCCAGTCACCGGTTTTGCTCGTACCCAAGGTCAGGAAGATTATGCAAGGGCATAGGTCACTGGGGGGTGGTCAGCCACTTTAGGGTGTGGCTGCCACCACTGAATTTGGTGAGACTTTAAGGGTTGGTAGGAGTTGGTCAAGTACAGGGGTGAGGGTGTGTCAGGCAGGGGTGAGGGCATGGAGGGGGATGCAGAGGCCTGCACCCTGGAATGTCCTTTCACTCCCTGAGGTTTTGTTCTCCTGATCCCTGAGTACATCCCAGAACACGGTGGGGCACTAGCAGGGGAGAGGTAGGGAAGCATGTGTTGTTCATCCGGGGACCTTGTTAGGCAAATCAGATTAAGGAACAGGCTTTCAGTGGTGGGTGCAAGCTTGGGAGTGATGAGTGTGCAGGTGTGTGTGGGAAGAGCGATGGGGATGGGGTCAGCCCCAGCCACCAAGAAGACTTTAACTGTGCATCCACCCATCCCAGCAGCCTCCCTGGGTGAGTGCCTTCAGGGTGCAGGTCCTGTTTTACACATGGAAGTGAATCAGAGTGGGACACTGCCTTGCCTTAGAGAGGTCACACTTCTTCTCCTTCTTCTTCTTCTGCTTTTTTTTTTTTTTTTTTTTTAATTTGCAACAGATTCTCACTCTGTTGCCCAGGCTGGAGTGCAGTGGTGTGACCTTGGCTCACTGCAACCTCTGCCTCCCAGGTTCGAGCAATTTTCCTGCCTCAGCCTCCTCGGTAGGGTAGCTGGGATGATAGGCACGCATTACCATGGCTGGCTAATTGTTGTATTTTAGTTTCACCATATTGGCCAGGCTAGTCCCAGTCTCCTGGCCTCAAGCGATCTGCCTGCCTCAGCCTCTCAAAGTGCTGTGACTACAGGCGTGAGCCACCACACCGGGCAAAAGGTCACAATTCATGCCACGTGGGTGGCAGCCACTCAGACAGCACCCCAGCCGGCGCTGGGAGTGAGGGGTGCTCAGTGTCCTAGGAAGGCAGAGGGCTGCATGAGAGGTTCTGGGAGGAAGGACTGGAGGAGGATTTGAGATTTTCACCTGAGCAGCTGGGTGGATGGAGGGGCTGTTCACAGAGAATCACAAGAATGTGAATGAGCAGGTTAGGGCACTAATAAAGCACTCTGTTTTGGCCTGTGGAAAATTTAAGATGCTTCCCTGCGTCCAGCTGGAGCTTTGGGAAAGGTCAGGGCTGGGCATCTGATGGGATGGATGTCTCTGGCAGGCAGCAGAGCATGTGGATGGTTTGTGAAGCCCGGAAGAGCAAGAGATTTCTTGTGGCAGTGCCCACTGCAAATGGAAGGGCATTTGGCCTGAGTCCAGACATATATAAGTTGGGCAGAGAAGGCGGTGGGTCCCTGGGACCCACCGAGGAGCAGCTATGGGAGTACAGGGAAACCAAGGGTGTGGGGTCACATGAAGCAGGAAGCTCAAATAAGATGAGGAAAGAGGTTTTAAAGACGATCAGGTCTGGGGACAGTGGTTCATGCCTGCAATCCCAACACTTTGGGAGGCTGAGGAGAGGATAGCTTGAGGCCAGGAGTTTGAGACCAGCCTGGGCAACATAGGGAGACCCCATTTCTATAAATAAATAAATACCATTGGTACTTGGCATTTCAGGCGGGGAACAGCAAACACATGAAAGCTCTGAGGCAGGAAAGGGAAGTGATTAGTGCTCGCTCCTGGTTCGTTTATCAGACCTTAAAGAGATGCAGAGACATTTCAGGTACTCCTTGGCCGAGCTCCTTCAGGGAAGGCCTAGGTTCGCCTCTACTTCCCATCTATTATTATTATTTTTTTTTTTTTCGAGACGGAGTCTCATTCTGTCGCCCAGGCTGGAGCACATGCAGTGGCACCATCTCAGCTCACTGCAACCTCTACCTCCCTGGTTCAAACGATTTCTCCTGCCTCAGCCTTCCCAGTAGCTGCAACCACAGATACGCGCCACCACGATCGGCTAAGTTTCTGTATTTTTAGCAGAGATGGGGTTTCATCTTGTTGGCCAGTCTGGTTTCGAACTCCTGGCCTCAAGTAATCCACCTGCCTCGGCCCCACAAAGTGCTGGGATTACAGGCGCCAGCCACCGCGCCCGGCCCTACTTCACTCCTAACGCCCACCATCCGTGCTTCCAAATGTTTGCTGAATGACAAGGTGAACGAGTGAATGGGACTACGTGACTTCGGGCAGCAGGCAATCCTATTCCTTGGACCTCAGTTTCCCTTTTTGTAAAGCAAGCCTGTCTCTCGCTCTCTGTCCTAAAAGCCAGAGTTCTGGGCTTGAGATGAGCGCGTCCTGTACAGTAGACTCCAGGTGGACGTTGAGCTGGGTCTTCCAGGAGGCCAGGATCCGGCCAGCTCTTGGGTCCGGTCCTCCCGCGGTACCCCGCACGCCCAGTCCCAGCGCCGCCCCGCCCAACCTCCCTTTGTTCCCCCAGGCCCCACCTTCTCCGCGCAGCTGGCTCCCCCTTGGCCGGGGGGCGGGCCCTGGGCGCCCGGCTCCGCTGGGGGCGGGGCGGGGCGGCGGGAGGCGGGCAGGGCCGTGTGCACCTGCAGGGTGTGTTTCCGGGCCGCAGCCCCGCGCCAGCTGCAGCTCCTTGATCCGAGCCGGATCCTGAGCGGGCAACACGGGCTGAAGCGGCGCGGCGGCGGCCCCGCCCTGGGGCTCCATTGTTGAGGCTGCCGTGGCTCTGTCGGCTGCTCAGCTGCGCTCCAGTCGGCCCAGGCGCCGCGGCGAGGAGCTAGGGCTGCGAGGCGGCGGCCTGAGGTGAGACGGCGCCATGGGCGACGGGGTCTCCAGACCGGGTGGGGGTCTCTGCCCCGGGTGTGGCGGCTCCGAGCTCGGCTCCGCAGGGTCCGAGCTCGGCTCCGCAGGGTCCGAGCTCCGCTCCGCAGGGTCCGAGGTCGGGATCCGGGGTCCTTGCGCCTGGGCTTTGTCTCGGCCCCGTGTGGCACCGGGGGCTCGCGCCTGCTGCGATACCGCGTGGGCCCGCGCGGGGAGTCCCGGTTGCCCTGCGGGTGGGGGCCGGTCCCCACTGCTCCCCGGCTCCCCGCGTCTGCCGCGGAGGGGACTGCATGGACCCGGGCGCGGGCTTCTGCCCCGTACCCCGCAGCGTGGCTGGTCCCCGCGTGCGGCAGAGGGGGCCCTGCGAGGACCCACTCGTGGGGCGGGGTACGGGTCACCGCGAGTGGGAGACTCCGCCGCCCTCCCCGCCCTCCCTCGCGCAAGACTGCTTCGCCAGACTCACCGAGGGGACTGCGCGGACCCTCGGACGAGGGAGTCCGTGACTCTGCGTGGGGGCTCTTTCCCGGCCCCGCATGACGGCTTCCTGAGTGTTTTGTCACCTATATAGGTGGCTGCGTGGACCCGCGCGCGTGGGTCCTGGCCGCCCTGCTAGTGGGGCTGTGCGGCGCCCCGTGGCTCGTCTGGGTCGACCCCGCCTGGGACGCGCGTGTAGTGGAGGTCCGTGCGCGGGGGGCGCGGTTGGTGGGGGCGCACTGCCCCCGCCCCATGGTTTATCCTCTCACTTGCCTGGCGGGAGGAAGCGAGAGGCGCGGGCCCGGAGCTGTCGCGCAGCGGCCACACAGACCCCACTGACCTCTGCCCTGGCCGGCGGGTCCCCGGGGTCGAGGGGCTGTCGCCGCGCGTCCCACCGCCGCACTTCCTGCTCTGGCCCCGGGCTGGGCTCTTATTGGCGGGAGCAGGGCCCTTCTGCCCGGCGCTTCTTGATTTTTTTCCGTTAGTAATGGGAAGAAAAAAAAATCTGGAAAGCCAGATTGAACTTTGTAGCTCTCAGCGCCTGGAGAGTGGAAGAAACTCTCCCAAGAATTTGGCGGGTTGGAAAATGCGTTTCAAGCAGGAGCATCCACACCCACGGAATGAGACCAAGGCAGTTACAGTTAGAGGTCAGATTTATGAGGGGAGAGCGAGGGTGAGGTCCGTGGGTGGGGAGACTCCGACCTCAGCTTGATGGGAAGACCTGATGCTGCCTCTCAGACGCTGTATTTCTCAGCCACCAAAGAAAGTGGAATCACTCCTTAGTGAATGCTTTCATCAAACTTTTGAAAAACCTGTAATGTACCGGGAAGCGAAATCGAACTGGACAGTTTTCCCCTTTTAAGAGTGTTAAACGTCCCGGAGACAAACAGCAGAAGGCTCAAGGAGTCCAAATACTCAACCTGAAGTTCTTTCTGAACAAGAGATGGTGTATAAGTAACAGGCATAGGAGACAAAACTGAACTAATCACCACAGCTGTGGCTCCTAGCCCTGTAGCGTGTCATGCAGGCCCTTTTGCCTTCTCTGCCCTCCGCTGTCCCAGACCCCAACGCTACCGCGCACCTCCAGTCATCAGCTCCTGCTGACCCATTGCTATGAACTCTGTTTGGTGGCTCCCTTCTCTCTGAAGTTTTGCTTGTTCTCCTGAAGTCCTGGTCTTTAAGAGCTTATGATCTGCAGAGAGAGATTGGCTTTGGGCAGTACATAGTTAACTGTAGCACAGCTTGAAAAATGCTCTGATAGAAGTGCGCAGGCAGTTTGTACATGCGGGTAAATGCGAGGTCCTTTTTCAATACCATGAATCCAAGTAGTCATGCTATTTTAAATCTGCAATTCTTTGACTCTCCAGAGGGTTTTTAGATTAATTTTTTTTCTATTACTTCCTAGTGTTTGTTGCATAGTTCAGAGTACTTGATTAAAACTTACCAGGTCGGCCGGGTGCGGTGGCTCACGCCTGTAATCCGAGGACTTTGGGAGGTCTAGGCAGGCGGATCACTTGAGGTCAGGAGTTGGAGACCAACCTGGCCAACATGGTGAAACCCTGTCTCTACTAAAAATACAAAAATTAGTTGGGCGTGGTGGTGGGCGCCTGTAATCGCAGCTCCTCAGGAGGCTGAGGCAGGAGAACAGCTTGAACCCAGGAGGCGGAGGTTGCAGTGAGTGAAATGACTGCACTGCACCCCAGCCTGGGCCATAGAGTGAGACTTCCGCTCAAAACAAAAACAAAAACAATGTACTGGGTCTACCTCCGGCTCTGGAATTCTCCTGGAAGGCCTTCTCTTCTGGGCTTCATTTTTCTCACTTTTGAGGATCGTAAACTGAATAATTCCCAAGAATTTTTGCCCTACACCTTTAATTCTTTCAAGCAAATATAGCAGAGAAAAATTCTCTTCCCCGCAATGGTGTAAATAATGGAGGCCTTTGAAAATGCGGATTCTAAAGTGGAAGTTCTTTTTCTTCTTCCCCTTTGTTTGCTTTTAAATGAGTTTAGTTACATGAGTATATACTTTATCTCAGAGTTAAGGACAAGTATCTATGATGAAAACTTAAGCAGCTTTTTGGCAATATCTTGCATATTCTTCACAATTGTGTTTTATGTGCAGCATCTTCTCTATATCCAGTTGGTTTTTTTTTTTTTCTCATTAATGGAGTTGTTGAGCTCAGAACTTTTCAGGAGCATTTTGTTGATCTTTTAAGTGTCGTGTGAAATATGTTCCAATTTAACATTTTATTTTGTCGAGTAAAATGGGAGTAAATGGAAACTTGAGAGTGCCTTGAGTAGATGTACTTGGCTTGTGTAATGGTTTGAAGCATAGTTGAAAATTACCACTTGTGGCCGGGTGTGGTGGCTCACACCTGTAATCCCAACACTTGGGGAGGGCAAGACAGGCAGATCACGAGGTTAGAAGATGGCTAATCTGGCTCATACAGTGAAACCCCGTCTTCACTAAAAATACCCCGTCTCCACTAAAAATACAAAAAATTAGCTGAGTGTGGTGGCACACGCCTGTAGTCCCAGCTACTCGGGAGGCTGAGGCAGGGGAATCACTTGAACCCGGGAGGTGGAGGTTGCAGTGAGCGGAGATTGCACCACTGCACTCCAGCCTGGGCGACAGAGTGAGACTCCATCTCAAAAAAAAAAAAAAAAAAAAAAAATAGCACTTGTAAAAAATTGCATCACATGTTGAATGACCTATATAGGAGCTACAATTCTAAGGTATATGGTAATTAATTCTTTAAAATAGGCCGGTTGCTGTGGTTTACACCTGTAATGCCAGCGCTTTGGGAGGCTGAGGAGCGAGGATTACTTGAGCCCAAGATTAGAAGCTGCAGTGAGCTATAATCATGCCACTGCACTCCAGTCTGTGTGACGGAGTGAAACCCTTTCTCTAAAAAATAAAAAGGTAAATAAATAATTTAAAAATAAAATACTAAGCTCCTTTCCAATTTATCTGTTTGGTAAGGTGGGAATTTGATGTGTTTGAGTTTCTTAAAGCCAGCCACGTGTCTCTGTAGAAAGGAGACACAATTTTCTCTGCTATTCCTAGTTATTTGGATGATTATAGGGATTAAAAATAGCCATTTGGTCAAGTCTTGAGCTACTGAATTACAATTTTTGCTTCACTCAGTAGGATTTTGCCTTTATTTTGATTTGCATTCTTAGTTTAGGAAAATATCTTTGTTATATGCCCCATACACTTTGTTCTTTTGGGGAATCTGATCTTAGGAGAGGGCTTCAAAACGCGACCAGATTTTCTTTATGGTTTTCTAGATTTTATTAATGTCTTAATAAAACTTAACTAGTTAATGCTGCTTCTATGTCGAAGTATTTTTCATTTAGAGTAGGCTTGATTTTTATATGGATTAAATGAAAGGAAGTCTCTCACGGAAGGGGACATATGGGTATGGAGAAGACAGAGGGTGTGTGTGTGTGTGTATATATATATATATATATATATATATATATATATATATATATTTTTTTTTTTTTTTTTTTTTTTTTTTGGAGACAGAGTTTTGCTCTGTTGCCCAGGCTGGAGTACAGTGGCAGGATCTCGGATCACTGCAAGCTCCGCCTCCTGGGTTCACTCCATTCTCCTACCTCAGCCTCCCAAACAGCTGGGACTATAGGGGCCTGCCACCACGCCCGGCTAATTTTTTGTATTTTCAGTAGAAACAGGATTTCACTGTGCTAGCCAGGATGGTCTCCATCTCCTGACTTCGTGATCTGCCCGCCTCGGCCTTCCAGAGTGCTGGGGATTACAGGTGTGAGCCACTGCCTGTGGCCGACAGAGGATGTATTTCTGAGCTCTACATTTCAGAGTTCTTTTCTCTAGCCCTGGCCTGGGTCCCAAACAGGGAACTTAATTCACTCTATCACTGAAGTATACTCTTGCTTTGATGCCATTGGTATGTTGTCCTAGAGATTTGCTGTGGCTGCTAGGAGTGTTTCAGAGTTAAGAACTGATGCAACCTCTCTTTTGTCAGATTTTGAGTCTATAAACCATCTTGTTTCCTTTAGCGTTATCTCCCTGGAACTGGAAGGTCAGAGATGAAGTTTTCTTAGATTATAAGTCTCAGCCTTTGCTATCTACCTTCGTCTGTCTCCCATATCACCTGCTGTTTTTTTCCCCGTTTTTCATTTTAATGTTTTTATTGGATAGGTGTCTATTATTGCAGGCTACCTCAAAACATTTTTGGATATTGACAGGATATCAGTATGAATAATATGTAAAAGATAACTTATTCTAGTTCTTTTGAGCAGAGGATTTGGTTTCGATATGTGGCCCTATTAAAGCTTTTGTTAAGCCCAAGTACTTGCTGAACTTCAGTTCCCTTACCTATAAAATGGAGTTAGTTGTTAGTAATACCTGTTCTGCCTAACTCAGGAGATTGTTTTGAGGATCAAACGAAATTATGAATGGAATGGAATTTTGTAAATTTTAAATGAAATATTGTATTACCTAAGATTTTTTTTTTAAACGCCATATTAAGAATGGAATGAATCTGGGTTTTCCTTTGAAATCTCAAATGTTTAACGTACAGAGAAGTTTTAATGTGTCTGTTGGGGAGCTTCATTAGGATTGTTTTCTATCTTTAATTGGCCAGTATTTTTTTATATGTTAGCATTTTGGGGGAACATCAAAATTTGTGTTTCAGTTATCATTAATATTTTACAAAGTTATTGAATGTGCATGATTAGTCTTTAACAATCTCTTCAATTATTTACATTCCCATGTAAAAAAAATGCAGTAATGAAGGTTCATGTAAATAACATTCCCATGCCTTAATGAAGCATAATTTCTTGACATTGCGGTTTCTAAGTGCCCTGTCTTGAGGTTGGGAAGGCTAAAGGGCAGTCAGACGTCAAGGTCAGCAAAGCGTCACCTTTGACATTTGAAATCCAGCAGCAGGTATCACAGTGAACCCCATCCCAGCATCCAGGAAGTTTCTCTGTCCTGCCTCTCCTCCAGCCACCTCAGAATCTGTGTCTGCGGTGTTGGTCCTGCTTTCCTCTCTCTCCTCTGCCTTTTCTTTCTCTTCACCAACTTCTACCGAGTGCCTCTGATGTCCCAGACAGTGGCAGTGGGAGTACGAAGGCTAATAAACCCTGCCCTGGTCCTCAAAGAATTGATGTTTTCTGTGCAGATATTAAGTGACACTGTCATATATAGTGTTGACAAACATTGATACAGATTTCCTGTGAAGTGCAGAAGCACCATCCTAGAAGCAGAGATGCAGAGGCAGCACTGGTGAGTCACACATGGAGAGCTGGAGTTCTTGGTCTAGTGGGATAAACTGACTTGGACATCATTTCAGTGCAGCGGAGTGAGTGCTGGGACGGGCTCCCTCGGGGCATCTGGGGCTGGGTTTGTCTGGTGTTTAGTCTCCTGCCTGGTACTTAGAGTTTGTCAGTAAGATGAGCATTGGGAGGTTTCTAAGTGAAAGGAAAGGCAATCACTTACCTGAAACTTAAAATTTGTAGGTGTTCTGGGCCATTTATAATTCACTGAATCTGTTTTGTCAGAACAAGTCTATCATCTATTGTTTTGGATGGAGTGTGGCCAGCCCTGCCTTGCGATGTAAGGAAATCAGTAAACACTTGTCAAGTGTCAACACCGTGCCAGACACTCTTCTAGGGGTTTCCACGTAAATCACTATTCATTTCTGTTGCTGCTTTACCACATTTCCACAAATTTTGTGGCTTAAAATAATTGAAATTGTATCATCTCACAGTTTTTTGGGGCACCCACTGTTCTGACGTGGGTGTCACCGGGCAAAAATCATAATGTGGGCTGAGCTGCATTCCTCACTGGAGAATTGTTTCCAAGCGCTTTTGGCCAAATATAGTTCCTTGTGGTTGCAGGACTGAGGTGTCTGTTCCCTTGCTGGCCATCTGTTGAGGGCTGCCCTCAGCTCCTGAGGCCTCTATCTGGTCTTTGCACGTGGTCCCATCAGCTCAGGACTAGCTAACCCAGGGACCTGGTCAGGCTCTTCAGTTCCCCTGTGTGCATTTCTCTTCTTGCACTTGGAGAAAGTTCTATGCCCTATTTTAAAATATTTTTTTGAGATGGAGTCTCGCACTGTTGCCCAGGCTGGAGTGCAGTAGCATGATCTCAGCTCACTGCAACCTCTACCTCTCGGGTTCAAGTGATTCTCCTGCTTCAGCCTCCTGAGTAGCTGGGACTACAGGTGCCCGCCACGATGTCCAACTAATTTTTGTATTTTTAGTAGAGATGGGGTTTCACCATTTCAGCCAGGATGGTCTCCATCTCTTAATCTCATGATCTGCCTGCCTTAGCCTCCCAAAGTCCGGAGATTACAGGTGTGAGCCACCTCACCTGGCCAGTTCTATGCTCTTAGAGGCTCATACGATTAGATTGGACCTCCCTGGATAGCCCAAGATACTCCTCCTAAGGACTTTGGCAAAGCCCTTTTGCTGCGTGATATAGTCACAGGTCTCGCGGGTTGGAATCTCCCACCACAGTTACCGATCCACTTACTACAGCAGCCTGGGAGGTGCTTTTCATTACCTCTGGTTAACAGATACCAATTTTTTTTTTTTTTTTCAAATTGGCAGGAACATGAAGATCCTTCTTTTTTTTTTTTTTGAGACGGAGTCTCATTCTCTTGCCCGGGCTGAAGTGTAGTGGTGCAGTCTTGGCTCACCACAACTTCCACCTCCCGGGTTCAGGCAGTTCTCCTGCCTCAGCCTCCTAAGTAGCTGGGACCACAGGCACGTGCCACCAAGCCTGGCTAATTTTTTTATTTTTAGTACAGACAGGGTTTCAGTATGTTGACCAGGCTGGTCACAAACTCCTGACCTCGTGATCCGCCCACCTTGGCCTCCCAAAGTGCTGGGATTACAGGCGTGAGCGACCACACCCAGCCATGAAGATCCTTCTTAAATGAAAAAACCGTTCCTCTGACTTGATGTGAGGCTGTTGGTGAGACTGATAGCAGTGGAGACAGGTCCATCAGAAATGGAGCTAAACTTTGTGTTCTGGAGTATTTTGATGGCCTGCCCTGATCATGTAAGTTTTGCTAAGAAGTCATTAGAGTAATTCCTCTACTGGAAGAAACACCCATATGGGGAATTTGGGACCTTGCCTTTTCAAGTTTTACACAAAGGACTCTTCATAGTCGCAAAGTACATGATTCCAGGTCCATTTCTAGAATGGAAACAGCTGCATCCACCCAACAGCGATTCACATTCCTGAGTTTGAGAGAATCCGATTGTTTCAAGGCTGAAGCCAAAAGCCCAATAAACAATGTTTGTACCTTTATTCATAGTTAGGAATTAGGTGCATCCTGTGGTCAAGAAAACAACTGATGGTGGTCACCAAGTAGTTTAAGACCAAGCAGGACCTCATTTTATCATGTAGGTGTTTTTGCTTTTCTTAACGAAATTTTTATTTTCCTGTGCAATAAATGACAAGCTCTGACTTGAAATAAATTTCCTTTAATAAACCAGAATCTAGGGCCGGGCGCGGTGGCTCACGCCTGTAATCCCAGACTTTGGGAGACCGAGGAGGGTGGATCACGAGGTCAGGAGATTGAGACCATCCTGGCTTTGGGGAAACCCTACCTCTACTAAAAATACAAAAAATTAGCCGGGCATGGTGGCGGGCTCCTGTAGTCCCAGGTACTCGGAAGGCTGAGGCAGGAAAATGGCGTGAACCTGGGAGGCAGAGCTTGCAGTGAGCGGAGATCACGCCACTTCACTCCAGCCTGGGCGACAAAGTGAGACTCTGTCTCAAAAAAAGGAAAAAGAAAAAAAAAAAACCCAGAATCTATAATCCTAAGGTTTTTAACCTGGCTTTCAGAACTTTATGAAGTCCCCAAAATCCTGTGCAACAATTTTGTGTATATGCATCCATGTGTGTTTATGGGGAGACGATTTATAGCTCTCCATAGTTTTTCAAAGTGGTTGGATTACAAAAAATTTTAGAAGACACCACTTTGGCCTGGTGTGGTGGCTCACACCTGTAATCCTAGCACTTAGGGAGGCTGAGGCAGTAGGATCCACTGAGGTCAGCAGTTTAAGACCAGCAACATAGTGAGACCTCCACCTCTACCAAAAAAAAAAAAAAAAAGAAAAGAAAAAAAAGAAAGAATGCTGGGCGTGGTGGTGCACACCTGTGGTTCTAGCTGCTCGAGAGGTTGATCACCTGATCCCAATAATTTGAGGCTGTAGTAAGTTAGAATTACACCACCGCACTCCAGCCCAGGCAACAGAGCAAGACCCTCTCTCAAACAAAAACACAAAACCATATCACTTAATATACTATTGTTGTTGGTCAAGTATCAGATTTTGTTTAAAAACTAAAAACTTTTTTTTTTTTTTTTTTGAGATGGAGTCTCGCTCTGTTGCCCAGGCTGGAGTGCAGTGGCATGGTCTCAGCTCACTGCAAGCTCCGCCTTCCAGGTTCACACCATTCTCCTGCCTCAACCTCCTGAGTAGCTGGGACTATAGGCACCTGCCACCACGCCCGGCTAATATTTTGTATTTCTAGTAGAGACGGGGTTTCACCGTGTTAGCCAGGATGGTCTTGATCTCCTGACCTCGTGATCCGCCCACCTTGGCTTCCCAAAGTGCTGGGATTACAGGTAAATGCTCATTTTTAGCAAAGTTGTACAGACCTACAGCTCTAAGAGTCAGAAATTAACAAGGCTTAGGACAAAACCCAGCAATCCCCTACCTTATCCTTCTCCACTCTGATCCCTGGTCCCTGGAGGTTACTGTGTTTATGTTTTAGCTCGTTCTTCCAGATTGTGTGAAAGACAGGGAGATGTCTTACTGTGGAAGACAAAGATTCAGGCTGCTTACCTTCCCCGCTCCTCCAGTTCCCCATGTTTTTCTCCCCCATCCTCTCAGTATAATTATTGTGATAGTGAGGCCAGGCACAGTGGCTCGTGACTTATCCCAGATTTTTGGGAGGCCGAGGCGGGGAGATCACTTGAGGCCAGGAGTTGAAGGCCAGCCTGGCCAACACAGTGAAACCCCATCTCTACTAAAAAATACAAAAATTAGTCAGTTGTAGTGTTGCACACCTGTAGTTCCAGCTACTCAGGAGGATGAGGCACAAGAATTGCTTGAACCTGAGAGGTGGAGGTTGCAGTGAGCTGAGATCGCACCATAAGCTGAGATCGCACCACTGCACTCCAACCTGGGCAACAGAGGTAGACTCTGTCTCAAAAAAAATTATTGTGATAGTGGGATACATAGTACAATAGTGTATATATTTAGTATTCTTCCTGGTTTTTGGCCCAGAGCTTCTAAAACCCTTGTAATTTCCTGAGTGATAGGAACATCATTGGTTATAATATTTGGTCTTAGGTTTCAATACCTGATACAAGAGCTTCTAAGACTTTTGGAATCTCTGGGGTGATAGGAGTGTCTTTTGTAAGATAATGAGATGACAGGTGGCTTCGGCCCCTAGACAGGTTCAGGATCAGGGCTGGTTTCCAGAAAGATGAGTCATGATTATAGAGTTGGACATGTCAGCCCCACCCCTACCTCTGGGAGGGGAGACGAGACAGGCTGGAGATTGAGCTAGTCACGGGTAGCCAATGACTTAATCATGTTGATGTTATGAAAACTCCATAAAACCCTCTAAACACTGGGTTTGGGGAGCTTCTGGTTTGGTGAAGTCATTTGGTGCTGGGAAGGTGGCACTTCCAGGGACGGCATGGGAGCCCCGACCTCTCTGCCCCGTGGTGTGCCCTGTGCCTCTCTTGCATTTGGCTGTTCCCGTGTTCTCTTCTTTGTAATAAACCAATAAGAGTAAGTAACTGCCAAGCACTTTGCGTCTGTCACCTCACTTACTTTTTCAGCAACACTGTGTGGCAGATAATGTCCTCATTTTGCCGGTGACAAAATGAGACTGATGCATTGAGTAACTTGCTCAAGGTCACATAATAAGTGGAATTCAAGCTCTGACTCCGAAGCCTGTGCTTTTAACTGGCATGCTGCATACGCGGCCTCTTTATTTGTTAGGAGTTTCGGTGTCTCTAGGGCCTGACACCAAGTTGACCGTTGTGGCCTAGAGCTGTTATAACGGAGCTTTTAGCGGCCCTGCTGAGAACAGAGCCAGCACCTCCGGATTGGCAGGGCAGGGGCTGTTCCTGCTGGGAGCTGCAGGTCACTCCCTGTAGCCCTTGGCTGATCTTGCTCATCCACTCCCTCCCTCATTCAGTAGTTCCTGAGTGTGGCCTCTGTGTGGAGGAGAAGAAGGCAGCCTTCCAGCCCAGGTGGGGCCTGCAGGTACACACAGGGAGATGCAGCTGCGCACTAAGCTGGCTGTAGGCTGGGACAGCGTGGCTCCAGAGGTGGCGATAGAATGCTCTGGGACTGCAGAGGGAACACATGCTTGTGAAAGGGAGGAAGGGGCAGGCACCGCAGAGGAGGTGTACTTGAGTTGGACTTTGAGGGAGGAGTTGGATTTCCACAGTGGAACCGAGCAGCTGAGGCTTTCTCAGCAGCTGAAGATTACAGCCAGCCAGCCTCAAATGTTCAGCTTTTCCTGAATTCCCTTTTTTAAGACAGTGCAGTAAGTTTTCCACAGAGATAAAGCGGTCACCTCCATGTCATTCATGTTCTGCGAATCCTGTGTGTAGTTTTCGATGCTTAGCAGATGGGAGCAACCTGGGCCATAAGAGAAGAGCCTGTGTGTCCACTTGTTTGGACATCAGTCAGGTGTGGCACAGGGCAGTGATCACTGCCTTCCCCTGAGGAACTCAGTTGTACTTTTATGTGGAGAGGACAAAGAAAGCTGTTGTACAGGGGGCAGGAGACATTTCACCTGCAAAGCAAGGCACAAAATACATAGTCTGTGCCCTGCATGAGAAACCTAGCAGAACTGTGTGCTGATTCCCACCCCTGCCTCCCCTCCTGAGAGCGAACCGTCCATTGTACCATGGCGGAGGACATTTCAGAAGCCTCTGCAATCGGAGTGATCTGTTACTTGCCCATTGAGCGTTAGGGGCAGCAACCAGGTGGTGTGGCTGAAACACAGGCCTTGGCCAGACGTGGTTGGTCATGTTGGTTCTGCCACTGATTGTGAATTACAGAACCTTGGAGAAGTCATTGTCTTTGTCTGTGCCTCTCATGTAAGATGGGGAACACTGTGGCCATTGCAGAAAAGCAGATAGGTGGAGCGAGTATGGAGTGCTTTGTGTGTGTGTCATACGGTGAATGAAATGGCACTGATTGACATTATTGATAGTAATAACAGATTTAATTCAGGAATAAAACTGGTAAAGTAGGCCAGGTGCGGTGACTCACGCCTGTAATCCCAGCACTTTGGGAGGCCAAGGCGGGCGGATCATGAGGTCAGGAGTTTGAGACCAGCCTGGCCAGTACGATGAAACCCCATCCTTACTAAAAATACAAAAATTAGCTGGGTGTGGTGGTAGTCCTGGGTGCGCCTGTAGTCCCAGCTACTTGGGAGGCTGAAGCAGGAGAATCGTTTGAACCCTGGAGGTGGAGGTTTCAGTGAGCCGAGATGGTGTCACTGCACTCCAGCCTGGGTAGAGAGTGAAACTCTGTCTCAAAAAAAAAAAAAAAACCTGGTAAAGTATTTTACCCAGCCTAGGTACATGTGGTAGAGCCGAATGAAAGCTTAGAAAAAGATGACTTGAGAACTAGCCCAGCAGAGGAATCAGGCGGGATGTGTTGTTACTGAGTAAGTGAAATTTGCACCTGCTTTCTCCCAGGCCTTGCTGAGTTGTGTACAACAGAGAGGTCAGGTGTTGGGGGCAGTGGACCGGTTGAAGAATGCATTGCTATTATGTGAGGAACATTGGGCTTTGAAAAAGCAGAACTGGATCCACGTTTTTGCCTGGTAACTCTAACTATCATCTAGTTTGTAAAGGGGATTGCAGTTCACTGAAAAATTCTTATGACAGTGGGGAAAGGATTGGGGCGTCTGCATTGGTGTGTGTAATATAGGTCATATGAAAGAGCATTTAGGCTGGAGGGAGACTTTTCATCTCTATAACTTTCACAGAACAATTCCATCATGATGTGAAGATTTTTGAGTCAAAACTACACTGTTCTGCTATGTGTGTTGGGGCAAATTTATACATACAATTTGCTTAAATATTTCAGATGATACAAGAATATACGTGTAGCATAAAAAGCTGAAATTTGCATTCCCCCTTCTCTAGAAGTAACCTTTGTGAATAGTTAAGTCTGTATTCCAGCTATTTTGTGTATTATAAATACGCTGTGAATACATGAGTGTGTATATACATATACGTTACAGAAACACATTTTTAGAGATGGAATATTGCTGTGTTGCCCATGCTAGTCTCAAACTCCTGGGCTCAAGTGATCCTCTCGCCTCAGCCTCCCAAAGTTTTGGAATTACAGGCATGAGCCACCGTGCATGGCCTGCATGAATATATTTACTAATTGCTAAGTTACTCTGTTCAATACGTGTCTATTGAAGTCCCCCATGTGCCAAGCATTGTTCTGAATACCTTATATGCACGAATTCACTTAACTTTGAGAGCAGCTCTATTATTGTGGCCCTTTTACAGTGAGGAAATGGAACCACAGAGAGGCTGGGGACGTTGTCTAACATCACACAGCCAGCGCTGTTGGAATTGAGGATGGAACCCAGACAGCTGGCTTCAGATCTCTTAGCTGTTATCATAGATGGCACACCCAAACCTTAGGGCCGCCTCCCAAGCCTTGCGTGAGCTCTGCCTGAGCTCTGCGAGAGCCGTGTATGTGAGGCTTCTTTCCTCTTTAAGAACACAAGTCTTGGAATTGTCCCAGACCCTGGTAGGACCCCTTGAGGACCAAAATCAGGGATTCTTCCAGCCTGCCCCAAGGCCGGATCTCTGATTTAGCTACTTGGAAGGTAGACGTGGAAGAGAGTAATTTTGCCAGAATAAAAAGTCAGGATGGCTGGGCTGACTCGGCCAGATGCGGTGGCTCATGTCTGTAATCCCAGCACTTTGGGAGGCCGAGGCAGGTGGATCACCTGAGGTCGGGAGTTCGAGAGCAGCCTGGCCAACAAGTAGAAACTCCGTCTCTACTAAAAATATAAAAATTAGCTGGGCGTGGTGGTGGGCGCCTGTAACCCCAGCTACCAGGGAAGCTGAGGCAGGAGAATTGTTTGAACCTGGGAGGCAGATGTGGCAGTGAGCTAAGATTGCACCACTCCACTCCAGCTTTGGTGACAGAGTGAGACTCCATCTCAAAAAAAAAAAAAAAATGAAAAGAGGGAAAGGGAATGGCTGGGCTGGCTCATTCTAGGGAAGAGACCCTACAGCAGCCGTAGGACCTTGGCCACTTGGGTGGAAAAGAAGGAAGGAAAAACTTCACCCATGGCGGTGACCTGGACTGCAGAAACCACACTAAACAGTCCACGTCCTGGAGCCTGGCCACCCCGTTTGCTTCTCTTCTCCTTGGGTAGCGGGTGTGGGGAGCTTTCTACCCTGGAGGCTGAGCAGCGCAGCTTCTAATGAGGGTAGGCGTTTGTCTGTCCCTGGGAATACAGACAGCATTCTCATAAACAGCCCAAATCCTCCTGAACAGCTTTTTGTAGGGCGGGGCGGGGCAGAAGGTCATTTTGACTCATAGGTACCTTTTCCACTTTCGCTGCTGATAACTGTGTTACAGGTTAAAGTTTTGTTTTTGATACTGAAGAGGGCTTAAGAGAGTGAGCTATTATGGCACATCTAAGTCTGCTAAAATAGAACCACGGGGTAGTGTAGGAAAATCTCTTCTAAATTATGGATCATACATGGTGAACGTTAGAAGCCATGTGTACCTAAGTTGAAAAATGAAAACATGTCTTGTATTTGGGTGACCCTGGTAAGTCTGGATACCACTGTGCCTTGTGTGAACACCGGTTGCTGAGGTATAGGGATCAACAGGCTTTTTCTGGACATCTTGTGCTTCTCCCTTGGGGTAAAGTGGGGCGGCTGTAGGAGCACACAGCTGTTGGGCCCCTAATGTTTGTCAGCTGTTTTACATGTGGGATTCCATTGAATGCAATCTTAGAGGTAAAATTATTTTACTGAAGATGAAGATAGAGGCTTAGACAAGTTAAGAAAATTGTTCAAGGTCCCGTTTTTTTTTTTTTTTTTTTTTTTTTAAACAGAGTTTTGCTCTTCTTGTCCAGGCTGGAGTGCAATGGCGCGATCTCGGCTCACCACAACCTCTGCTTCCCAGGTTCAAGTGATTCTCCTGCCTCAGCCTCCGGAGTAGCTGGGAAGACAGGCATGTGCCACCACGCCAGGCTGATTTCGTATTTTTAGTAGGGATGGGGTTTTTCCATGTTGGTGAGGCTGGTCTTGAACTCCCAGCCTTGGGTGATCCGCCCAACTCAGCCTCCCAAAGTGCTGGGATTACAGGTGTGAGCCACCACACCTGGCCAAGGCCATGTAATTTAAGTGGAAAAATGAAGTACTTGATGAACTCAGAAGTTTGACTTCAAGGCCCTTGATCTTTCCATAACACGTGGTTCCTTCCCTGGTTGGTGGGGAGTGACTGAGGAACTCAAGGAAGCTGTGTTTTGTGGAAAGAGGACCTGAGGGGTGTACGGTCTTTCCAGGCTGGGAATCTGCCATGTTGGGCTTCTGAATTGTATAGCTTGGCCATATGGAGAGAAGCCCCTCATTTAAGACTTATTCTTTGGGGGAAATAAAGGAAGACTGCCCACATGAGACAGGCAGAGGCAACTTTCTCAGAGCTGCTGTGGCAATGGAGTCGACACTGTCACTTGCGTGTGGCAGAGACTGACATGGCAGTGAGTGGCGGATGAGGAGTGGGGAAGCTTCAGGATGGAAAAGAACGGCTCCCAGTGGAGGCTGTTTTGGGGGCTGGAGGCGGCTGTGCAGAAGTGGGGTGTCTTATGTGATTGGTTAGGGGCATATGTGGCTTTCTCTGAATTATCCTAACTGGAAATAGGGGCCAAAATTAGGGTGGCTGTCAGTTTTGAGTCAAATCCTGGCCACGTGGGACAGAGTCGTGGTTTAGTTTCTGGGTTGTGGAGAGAGAGCAGTCTGGCTTCCGGTCTGATGTGCTAGCCTGGCTGGCCTCCTGGCTGTTGACTGTAGATAGGGGATTGGTTTCCCGGGTGGGCAGCTACCGGTTGTGGTCTGAGTTCTGTCTTTATACATATGATCAGGCATGGTCTGTTTGTATATTCAGTCCCTCATTTTTCTTGTCAGTAAAAATATCAAATGACAAATTGGATACATTGGGAACTTTTTAGATGTCTGTGTCCCCTGGAGGAAGTTTTCACGTTCACATTTAATCAGAATGAATATAAACAATTGGGCCATTTATGTTGAAGATGTAAAATAGGAAATCTTCAACAATACTACCTCGGCGCCATTGCCTGTCTGTCCATCGTTAGGGAATGTGTTTTTATCCCCCGCCGGCTCATCGTCCACCGGTTTGTGGTTGATCCACTTCTCTATACGTCTTGTCTTGTGTGCATCTCATTGTTTGCTGGTGTTAGCTTTCCCCTTCATCAGTGTAGTTTATTTGTGTAGCCTCTGTTGGTAGGAAGTTATTTGTGGAATTTGTGAATGGAAGGGACCTTGGAGGTCTGCTAGATCAGCCCAGTGATTTTCAAGATAAACGGAAATACAGGGAAATGTTCCAGCTTCTTTGGTGGCAAAACCAGGAATAGAAAGCAGTGTTCTTTGTGCCGCAATGTCATTGGAAGACAACTCAATGTGGGCCTAAAATGCAGAGTAGCTAACTTTCATGTATCTCTGCTTCTGACTCTTATTATCAGACATTTTAAATTGACCTTAATGTATTAGCAGAAATATGAAAAGTCCTGACTTGTTTACATATAAGGTACTTCTTCGCCTACTCATTTGGTTGCTTTTTTCAACAGGATTGAAAAGACATTGTTATAAACTGAATGTTTATGTCTCCCCCAGATTCTTGTACTGGAGCCCTAACTGTCAGTGTGATGGCATTACGGGATAGGACCTTTGGGAGATGATTAGGGTTAGATGAGGTCATGAGCGTGGGCCCTGGTCTGACAGGATTAGTGCCCTTAGAAGAAAAGAAACCAGGCTGGGTGTGGTGGCTCACACCTGTAATCCTAGCACTTTGGGAGGCTGAGGTGGGCAGATCACGAGGTCAGGAAATTGAGACCATCCTGAAACCCTGTTTCTACTAAAAATATGAAAATTAGTTGGGTGTGGTGGCATGTACCTGTAATCCCAGCTACTCGGGAGGCTGAGGCAGGAGAGTTGCTTGAACCAGGGAGTCAGAGGTTGCAGTGAGCTGAGAATGTGCCACTGCACTCCAGCCTGGTGACAGAGTGGAGACTCTGTCTCAAAAAAAAAGAGAAAGCAGAGAGCTCCCACTGCCCTGGTGTGAGGAAACAAGAAGAAAGGTGACTGTCTGCAAGCCAGGAAGAGGTCCCTGTCTCGGAACTGAGTTGGCCGACACCTTGATCTTGGACTTCCAGCCTCCAGAGCTGTGAGAAATAAACTAATGTTTAAACCACACAGCCTATGGTGTTTTTTATGGTATTTGCCTATGGTATTATGGCCATGTGATTTGACTGATACAGAGATGGTTCCAGAATACCGTAGCCTGTATTTAACTTGGTGATGCCATGAAAATAAATGTGGCAGTTCATTCCTTTATATAAAGACAGCGCTGTGAGCCCAGGGCATTTGCTCATGTCTTAGTTGAGTCTTGTCTTCTTATAACAGCTTCCTAATTTCTCTTTTCCTCTTTGAACTTATATTATATATCTGGATTAAATCATATACGGTATGATTTTATACTTTATGTCTCTACAAACGTTTAGTGATTTTATTTCATTTTATTTTATTTTTGAGACATGCCCTTGCTCTGTTGCTCAGGCTGGAATGCAGGCATGCCATCACAGCTCACGGTAACCCTAAATTCCTGGGCTCAAGTGATCCTCCCACCTCAGCCTCTTGAGTAGCTGGGACTACAGGTGTACTATCCTGCCTAGCTAATTTTTAAATTTTTTGTAAGGACGAAGTCTTGCTGTGTTGTCCAGAGTGGTTTCAAACTCCTGGCCTCAAGCAGTCCTCTCACCTCAGCCTCTCAAGGCACTGGATTACAGGCATGAACCGCCACAGCCAGCCCAGTGATTTTTCATTGTTAAGATCAAGGACGGGTTCCCTGGCTTGGCATTCAAGGCTCATGATCCGGGAGTGATACGGAAGTTTGGGTTTCAGTGTTTTCATTCCCGCCATCAGCCTTGCACCCCAGCTTGTTGCCTAAGCCCTGTTCTGAAGCCCAGCCTGAGAGCTGCACTTAGAATTTAGACCTTCTCATCTCTTCATCTTCTTCGCCTATGTTCTTATCTCCATCTGGGACATCATCTCCACACTTCTGCCTCTTTATATCTTCTCCATCCTTCAAGACTTGAAATACTCACTTCTTTTACATGATCCCTGCTCTGACAACCAAGGTAGAATTAATCTTTCTTCCTTTGAACTCTGATAGTGATTAAAATTTTTCATCCTTTAATTATGCAGCAGTCCTGTGTGTTAGATATTATTATTATTTCCCCAGTTTTTCATAGTTACTTTGAAAATATTTACTGTAGTCATATATTTTGAATATGTAATATGAGCGACATTCAAAAGGTCCTGGAGAGTGAAAGGCAGTCCTACTCTCATCACTGCTCTGTGACCACTGTTGTCAGTTTTGTTTGTTTGTTTGCTTGTATGTTTTTCCAAGATGGAGTCTTGCTCTGTCACCAGGCTGGCGTGACCTCAGCTCTTTTTAAAAACACAGATGTTGGCATAAGATAAATACTGTTCTCTACCAGTTCCACCTCCTGAGTTCAAGCGATTCTCCTGCCTCAACCTCCTGAGTAGCTGGGACTACAGGCGTGCGCCACCATGCCCAGATTATTTTTGTATTTTTAGTAGAGACAGGGTTTCACCATGTTGGCCACGATGGTCTGGATATCTTAGCCTCGTGATCCACCTGCCTCAGCCTCTCAAAGTGCTGGGATTACACATGTGAGCGACTGCGCCCAGCCTATGTATCTTCTTTTTAAAAACACAGATGTCGGCATAAGGTAAATACTGTTCTCCACCAGTTCCTCACTGGTAAATATTTAGGTTGTTCCCAACCGTTTGGATTAATCAGTGCTGAGTTGTACGTAATTCTTGCATATTTGCGTGAATATGTTCATAAGATGCATTGCTAGAAATGGAATTGTGGGATCCAGGGTTCTGCACATTTTAAATGTTGATGGGTGTTGCTCGATTCCCTTCCCTTAGGGCCATACCGTTATCTCACTGTCAATGTGTAAGGGCGCCTATTTCTATTTCCTTGCCAACAGTTTCTTCTGAGCTATTTTGTTTGACATCACACACACACACAAATAGACCGCTTGTTCCAAAAACATGGGCGTTTTACATTTCTACTTAAAGTGTGTGCACACTGACTGAAGTTCTGTGTTGCAGTGATATGTGCTGCTAGGATTGTGGCTCTGTTTCGAATTTGCTAGCCAGGCTACGGCTTTCCAGTCAGGTATTTTTTGTTTGGTTCATGTTGTTGCTGCCGTTGGGCTGGAGTAACCTGTGTGAATTTCCCTCTACTGCCCAACCAGATTTCCTTTCCGGTGGACGGGCTTAGTGTCTCATCCGGCAGCCCTGTTTCCTGGTGACCTGGGCCGAGTGTCTCATCCGGCAGCCCTGTTTCCTGGTGACCTGGGCCGAGTGTCTCATCCGGCAGCCCTGTTTCCTAGTGATCTGGGCTGAGTGGCTCCATGAGAAGTTGCACCCATCTTCTCCAGTAGTGCATCTTTTTACAGCAAGCAAAACATTTTCACCACGTTTCTAGCGGGACAGGCACTAGCTCTTTTCTGGGCATCAGGAGACCTGGCTTTGTTCTGGTTCAAGCAACAGCTGGTGAGTTACCAAAGACAAGTCGCATCTGGCCCCTGGTCCTTTGCTTTATAAGTAGAATCACAGTCCGAGTGGGCATCACTGCCCTGGTCTCTATGCGGTGCTGAGTGTTGTGGGGATGATGGCTAAGTGTCCGGGTGCATTTCCACCACTAGGGGATTACAGGCCAGCCAAAGACACAGGAGGAAAGCTAACAGCCCCGGGCAGGTACACAGAACCAGAGGAGTTTGAAAGGGTGGTTCCAAGCTCCGTGGTGTGATTGATGTGATCACAATAAATATTTTATCTCTAAGTCTTGGGCCATAGGACCAAGAGAAGAGAGAGCTGGTGTTGAGTTGTAGTGAGAGGTGTGTGGTTCGTGTGCTTGCTGAGCCTGGCTGGGACTCAATTCCATTGAGTCCCATTCCATTTTACCTTCTGTTTCTACCTTTTTCATGCTCCTGCTTGTTTCTCCAGAAAAAAATTGCAATAAATTCCTTTCAAAAACTTTACAAAAGCCATAGATGCTTATTGAAAATAGTTCAAATGATTTGGAAGACAGAAAGATGGTGAGTGTTTTTCTGTTGTGTGTTTGGATGAATGTGTCTTTGGGGTAGTCACTATTAACACTGGGTGTATTTCCTTCCAGATCTTTTCCAGTGTACCTACAAAGATACATGTACACATTGTAAAAAACAAAATAGTACCTGATACACATTGAGTCCCCCTACTCCCACTCCGCAGTCTACATGGACATCCTTTCATGGTGATACGATGAGACTTGATCGACTCCTTTTGTTCGCTGTAGTACTAGGTAATAATAGCTACAGATAACTCACCTTCAGTGGGCATTTACCATATGACAGGGTCTGTGCTCCAGGCAGGCTACATGAAGTGGGTCTTAAGGCTTTTTACAACAATGCTATGGGTGAACACAGTAATTGTTAACATTTGGCAAAGGATAGAATTGCAGTAGAGAGAAGCAAAGCTGCGTGCTCAAACTCATGGCACGATTCCCGCGGGAGAGAGAGAACACTTTTAAAACAATTGTTGTTATAATCAGGTGATTTATGATCATTTCAAGAAATAGTGCATTCAGTGAATACATTTCAGGGTCTGGTACAGTCTGGGAGCTGGTCCTGAAAATGCACTGGGCTAGAGGTAAGGGAGCTGTCCATTGGCCCTGGGCCCCTAGTTCAAGGAGGGAGGTCCCGGGGAGAGGGGGCATGGAGAGGAGGTTTCTGAACAAACCTTGCAACATTCATTTCGGCTGAGTCTGGTCCGAGGTCTGGGTCTTGCCATGTACACTTTTCAGAGATACTTGGTTTTGATTTTTATCATGGCTCACCTGAGCAGCCATGGTTTCAAACTGCCTGGAGATGTGGTCTGGCAGGCCACTGCTATGCCCATCCTTCCTGCTCCTGCAGGAGGGGAGGCATCCTGGACTAGAGGACTTCGCCTGTAATCAGCTGTCTCATAATAAGTGGATTTGATGCTGGTTTCGCTAGGTCAGGAAATTTCCCATTTGGAAGGAAAACTGATACTTGTTTTTGGGTTTTGCTGAGGAGCCACAGGGTTTAGAGGAGGGACTGGAAGCTTGTTGAGACACACGTGAGTGCACTCAAACATCTTCCATGAAACGTGGAAATAAAGACAGTGTTCCAGAGAGGTCCCTGGCTTTGGGATATAAATATTTCTGTGACAGAATGGCACTGGATGTCTGCTGTATTTTTTTCTCTGCTATTTTGGCAAGTTTTATTTGGGTGTGTGTCTCCTGTACAGAAGGTATGACATCCGTTTTTGCCACCAAGTATTTACAGCCATTGGCCCCTCCTATGTGGGTCACTTCTGTGCCGTGGTTTCTTTGGGGAAATTGTAGGTCTCCTACCCAAAGCACAATGCCCATTTCAAGGTGCTCCTCGTTTCTGAACACCTGTGGCAGTGCCTTTCCTGTAGGTGAAGCCAGCGGAGAAAGTACCCCTCCCCAGGAGGTGGGGACTGGTGATTGCCTGAGTGAGGAGGCCTGAGTGAGGAGGCCGGGGATGAGCCCTGGACTAGAACTTGTGACCAGCTGCTTTTCCTTCCCCTCCTCTCCCTCCTATTTTGCCACCACCCCCTCTTTATAAAATTTATTAAAAATTAAGCAACTATTTTGGTTTCCTTTTTTCGCTATTCCTTGCTAATCGCATGCAGAGTGAGCCTGGGACAGTGGAAAGGAAAGTTGTATTTGGCTTCAGATGATCCTACCAGCCCCGCATTGAGGGGCTTCCGCCAGGCGGCATCGTCAAGTGGCGTTGTGGAGGTTCTCCTTTCAGTCCTCAGCGTTAACCAGCAGAGGCAGGTGCTACTTATTACTGGTTAATGTTGAGGAAGTTGAGCTCAAAGTGGCTAAGGGAACTTCCCAAAGTCACATAGGAAGTAGCAGAGTAGAACCAAACACAGATTGTTTCTCAATCAGGCAGGTCGTCTGATTCCATAATGGGCTCTTAATTTTTGGAGATCAAAAAGCTGAACAGACACAGATATTTCTTTTTATTTTCTTTTTTTTTTTTTTTTGAGCGAGGGTTTTGTTATGCTGCCTAGGCTGGTCTAGGCTCAAGTTGTCCTCCTGCCTTAGCGTTGTGAGTGCTGGGCTTACAGGTTTGTGTCACCACACCCAACCGAACAGACATTTCCTGAAGAAAGACATACAAATGGCCAAAAAATATGTGAAAAAATGCTCAGTATCACTTAGAGAAATGCAAATCAGAAACCGCAGTGAGGTATCATCTCACGTGTTAGGATGGGTATTACCAAAAAGACAAAAAATAACAAGTGCTGGTGAAGATATGGAGAAAAGGGAGCTCTTACACACTGTAGGGGGGTGTAAACTAGGGCAGCAGGCTGGGCGCGGGGCACACGCTGACATCCCAGCACTTTGGGAGGCTGAGTCAGGCAGATCACCTGATGATAGGAGTTTGAAACCAGCCTAGCCAACATGGTGAAACCCCGTCTCTAGTAAAAACACAAAAATTAGCTGGGAGTGGTGGATCACACCTGTAATCCCAGCACTGTTGGGCAGCTGAGGTGGGTGGTTCACTTGAGGCCAGGAGTTCAAGACCAGCCTGGTAACGTGGTGAAACCCCATCTCTACTAAAAAATACAGAAATTTGCCGGGTGCAGTGGCGGGCGCCCGTAATCCCAGCTACTCGGGAGGCTGAGGCATGAGAACCACTGGAACCCGGGAGGCGGATGCTACAGTAAGCAAGCCAATTTGCACCACTGTACTCCAGCCTGGGCAACAGTGAGACTCTGTCTCAAAGAGAAAAAAGAATAAGAGTGAGTAAGCTAGGGCACCCAGTATGGCAAACAGTATGGAGGGTCCTCAGAAAACTACAAATAAAATTACAGTGTGATCCAGCAGTCTCACTACAGTGTAGATACCCAAAGAAAAGGAAATCAGTGTCGGAGGGGCTTCTGCACCTGTGTGTTTCCTTCAGCACTGTTCACCGTAGCCAAGATATGGAATCAGCCTTGGTGTCCAACAGCAGATGATGGATAGAGAAAATGTGGTCTTTATACACAGTGGAGTACTATTCAGCCATAACACAGGATGAAGTCCTGTTATTCTCAACAATGTGGATGGAACTGGAAGATATTATGAAATAAGCCAGAGACACAAAGTTACACAGCACATGTTCTCTTATGTGGAAGGCAAAAGAGAGTGGATCTCATGAAAGTTGAAAGTAGACAGAGGATCCTAGAGGGTGAGAAGGGTGGGGGAAGAGGGAGATACGGAGAAATTTGTTAAAGGATACAAAATTATAGCTGGATAGGAATAAGTTCTAGTGTTCTATAACATAGGATGTCTGTAGTTAACAACAATATATAGTTTCAGGCTGGGCGCGGTGGCTCATGCCTGTCATCCTAGCATTTTGGGAGGCTGAGGTGAGTGGATCACCTGAGGTCAGAAGTTTGAGACCAGCCTGGCCAACGTGGTGAAACCCCATCTCTACTAAAAATACAAAAATTAGCCGGGCATAGTGGTGGGTGCCTGTAACCCCAGCTACCAGGGAGGCCGAGGCAGGAGAATAGCTTGAACCTGGGAAGCAGATGTTACAGTGAGCTGAGATCACACCACTGTACTCCAGCCTGGGATACAGAGAGCAAGACTTTTTCTCAAAAAAAAAAAAAAAAAAAGAAAGAATATATAGTTCCAAATAATTGGAGGAAGGGTATTGAACGTTACCAACACAAAGAAATGATAAATGTTTGAGATGGTGAATATGCTAATTACACTGATCACATACATTACATGTATTATGACATCACTATGTGTACTCCATACGTATGTACAGTACACAATTATGTGTCAATTAAAAAAAAGCTGAACTTAGATTGGAATGGCTATGAAGTAGCTAGCTTTTTCATATTTTTGATATAGACCCTAGGCATTTATTTTAAGTAAACTACCCTTGGCTTCAGGAAATGTTTAGTATTTGAATTTTAGCCTTGCAATTTGTAATACAGAGAAGTAAAACTGCAGGCTTGCTTTAGATACAGCCACAGGGGTTTGCCGTGATGACTTGTTTATGTAATAAGGGGGAAATATACCTCAATTAATAGGCATACATGCTCATTTTTCTCTCTCGTACACATTTTTAGTTGTTGTCCAGACATTGTGATACTTATGTAAACAGTATGCGATATCTTAGGTAGGAATCAGAATTTTAAGGTAAGAATACTTAGAGTTATATATTTTTCAAGCTTTCGAAGTGGACATTTTACATGTCCATTACATAACTGTAATTAAATTTTTAAAAAGACAATACCTGTCTTTAATATGGGTGATGCTCTAGCATTTTTTTTTTTTTTTTTTTTTTTTTTTGGAGACAAAGTCTCACTTTCTCCCAGGCTGGAATGTAGTGGTGCGATCATGGCTCACTGCAACTTCAGCCTCATAGGTTGGAGAGATCCTCCCACCTCAGCCTCCCAAGTAGCTGGGACCACAGGTGTACAACACCATGCCCAGCTAATGTTTAAAATTTTTTGAAGAGACAGGGCCTCCCTCTGTTGCTCAGGCTGGTCTGGAATTCCTGGGTTCAAGTGATTCTCCTGCTTCATCATGAAGGCTAGAAACTGGAAACAGCCCGGAGACTGCTCAGCAGGTGAATGGTTAAACAAACTGGTGCACCCAGGCCCCAGATACCACTCTGCAGTAGTTAATGGCATCGTTGGTCATCAGTCTTTCAAACTAGAAACCACCATCATGCTTAATCCCCCTTTTTCCATCCTGGGTCTGAGTGGATTTCATTTTGCATTTCTTTCCAATGCATTTTCCCTCTGTCCTTTCTGGTTGCGCCTCATGCCTCATTTGAACTGTTGTAAGAGCCCCCGAATTGTTTCTCTGCCTCATCATGGAATCCTTTCTACACTTCATGCCCCGCATTGTCATTGGAACAATCTTTCCAAAACATGAACAAACTAACTTAAAAGAAATATCCCAGGTAGTCTTCCAAAAAAGTATAAGCTTTCTGTTAGAAGTTTGACTTCTTGTCTATAGGGAACCCCAGGACTGTAGAGAGATGGATTTCCTGTCTGCATTTCAAGATCAGGCAGAAATCCCTGGAGGGGCCCATGTGGAACAGTGGCACAAATACTGGTTGTAGAATCAGAAGCCCTCATATCCTGGTTCTAACACTAGCTGGATGTTCTTGGGAAAGTTTTGGTTTCATAACCTCAGAAACTCCATTTCTTAAGAAATGGCGATGAAGAAGCACACTCAAGGTATTACACAAGGCTGCTGGGAGGAGCGGATGAGGGGCTTGGTGAATATGCTGTGTAATCCATGAAGCACGTCGTATGTGTGAGACGTGGAGCTGTGTGGATAGCGGTTCTGGAATCATTGTATGAAAACGATGGAAAGCACATTCGTAGTTCTGCCTGATGATACCACTGGGCACCTTGTTGTACATGCCTGCAACATGGGTGAGGCCCGAGTCAGTACAACTCCCAGTTTGGTTTTCATGCAGTTAGAAAGGCCCGAGAGGACCCTTCCCCCCTCCAGCTGTAGGAAGGAGGCGGCTGTCCCCTGCCTATATTTGATAGGATTGTCTGTGGCTCCTTAGGGACAGGAATGCAGGAAGAGGGGAAGAAAGCCGGCCTGACTGCTCGCTAGTCAGCCTTCCCCCAGGGAGGAGTGGAGGGTTCATTTCGTGGTAACTTGCCAAGCGTTTCTTAACCCATCTGCTCTTAGAAATGACCAGCATGACAAGGAAAAGACCCGTTCGAGACAGATGGGCTGTGTGTCCCCTGCGTTTATGGCTTTGTGGCCTCAGAGCTGCCAGAACTCGATAGCTTTCTGGGGAATGGTGTGTCAGCCAAGGGGCTGAAAATAGTGAGAGGAAGAAAATTCCCCCTCGCTGCTCTGGTCCGGGAGTGATTACTGAGGAGAGCAGCATGGACGCCCAGCCGTGGGGTTCCTCTCAAGCACGCCCTCACCGCAGTGGGAATGCGGGTCTCAACCTCCCTAGGCCTCCATGATTTTCATCTGTCACATACTCACCTCCAGCAGGGATGTCTATGGTGATGAGATGAGGGAGCATCATAGCACATGTGGCACTTAGTAGGCTTGCGGAGAGTGGACGCTGGCGTCGGTGGAACAGGAGACTGGGCGCTGCATGTGGACGCACTCACGTGCTGCTGGCATGGGTGGACAGAGGAGAGAGGGACGCTCTGCGGTTCTTCTTTTGGTCTGTCACCCCCGATGTTGTGAGCAGAATCCATGAGTGTATTCTGTTGCCCCAGTCAACTTGATAGGCTGATTGCTCAATTTTCTGCTTCCACTTTTGATTTCTTAAGAATGGGAAAAGGAATATTTCAGTTACTTTTCTGGTTGATGGCATACATTCCTTGATATCACCTTAATGCTTTTTAATTTCTATGTATTTTCGATGCTGGAGCTTGCCTGACATCTGTGTTTTTATGCCTCACCCTCTCATGTAACTGTTGGCCACACCAGGACCAGAGAGAAGTTACCAGAGCGATTGGTAGCAGGACTAGGACTGGAATTTCCCAGCCTTTTGCCACCCAGCGGGCTCTGTTTTCTGTATTGCACTGCTCTTCCCTATTTCGACCCCTGTTAGGACAGTGGATGTGAAATGTAGCTGGGCGCTTTTGGGGGTGTGCTAGGAGTGTGGCAGATGCCTCAGACTGGCATTTTCCCCTGATTCTGAATTCTCATGGCTCAGAGTCAGTCTCTAGGCTACTGACTGGGAAGATACAGGAAGTTGTTTTGTGTGGCAAACTATGCCAGGGCATTTTTTTCACCCGGCAATTTATTTGGTTTGGACTGAAATAAATCTCTGATATTGGTTTCTTTGCCAATATTATTAGGGAGTGGAGCCTGACTTGTTAACTTACCCTGATTCCTAGTGCTTAGAATCTCAGTGAGTGTGTGTTGAACTGAGCAGAAGTGTGAGAGCATCTTGGACAGTGGTTTGCAAACCTAGCTGCATCTGGGGAGCTGTGAAAAATGCATGCGTGCTTACTCCAGACTAGTTGAAATAGAATCTGCAGGAATGGAGCCTGGGCAGCTATCGTGCTGTTAAAAACCCCCAGGTGATTCTGATATACCGTAAAGGTTGAGATCCACCGATCCACAGTGAATTGGAGTCCTGGATCATAGACATGCCTTATGCTTTCACCAGCTTAGAATGGTTCTTGTGCTTTAGAACTGTGAAAAAAGTGTTATGCAAACAAATGTGGAAATAGCCTAAATGCCACATCCTGTTACTACCTGTCATGAAGTATATTTACCAGTTATTCACTATTCTGATCTCTACCCATTCTACCTTTTCTTCATGGAACAATAATTTGACAGTTGGTTATGCAGAACCAGAGTAAGTCTAGTTTGATTGGCGGGAAACGATTTTGGGTATGAAGTACCCTTTAGGCATTTATTGAACTCTTGTTTGCACCACCGCTGTGCTGGACAGTTTATAAATATTACTTCTTTAAACAAGGCCTATGGAGTCAGGCTGCCTGGGTTTTGCTAACTAGCTGTGTCATTTGGGGCAAGTTTTTAAGCTTATATAAACCTGACTTTCATCTATGAAATGGGGTGACAAGGGGTCATTATCATCTCACAGGATCGTGCAAATGTGTGTGTAAAGTGCTTAGTTTGGTGCCTAACACATAGTAACTACTCAGTAAAGTTATTATTACACCATCTTCATCATATTTAAATGTAAATATTAAGAGCTAATAAATTTGTAAAAGGTAGTATACCCTTACCCCTTGAACCAAAGACTACTTTAGTTTTAAGTGGTTGGGTTAATTTATCACTTAAATATTGGCCTCTTGAATACCTTGAATTTCAATTGAACATAGTCAGAGGATTTCATAATTGGACCGTTGCCTCTGGAAGTTGGAGCTTTGTTAGTTTGGTTGGTTTCACTTCCTACACTAAGCACGTGGCTGTGGGCACCTTTGTGGTGACTTCTGGTACTGGGGAATCAAAGCTTCATTAGCTTCTTTGGAGGAGATGATCTTATGCTATATGAAGCACTCAGACTTCGTTAACTGTGTACCATCCAGACAAGACCAGGTGCTTCCCACAGCAGCCTGTCCTTTTCTTAGCTCTCTCATTAATCTAGCCTGTTCCTTCTATTCCTCTTTATACTAGAACTTCTCTTTGAACAAGGAATGTTGTTTTGCCACTGCTAGGTCCCCAGCAATTAGTAATGCCTAGCACATACTAGGTGCCTCCTGAATGTTAATAGGTGATAATCTAGCAGAACACAAGATGAATCCGCAGGTTGAGATTTAAGCTGTGTGGTATGAACACTGCATTGGCAAAATTATTAAATCAATTTTGTTAATACAAGTTTAAATGTCTTAGTAACTGACTTAGTTCAGTAATCATTTACTGAGTGTCTTCTAGGCCATACATTGGGGCAGAAAGGTAATAATATATGATCCCTGCCTCATGTGCAGGAAGTCTAGTGCCATGGACAGACACGCGCCAATGGCTGCCATGGAATATGGTGAGTATTAAGATAAAGGGGCACCCTTTGGAGCATAGAGCAGGGCTTGTGTTCTGGGAACATGGGCTCCATGTGAAAACACAATTTAGTTTTCTTTTTTCCTTTTTTTTTTTTTTTGAGACAGAGTCTTGCTCTGTGGTCCAGGCTGGAGTACAGTGGTGTGATCTCGACTCACTGCAACGTGCTCCCCCCAGGTTGAAGTGATTCTCATGCCTCAGCCTCCCGAGTAGCTGGGATAACAGGTATGCGCCACCACGCCTGGCTAATTTTTGCATTTTTAGTAGAGATGGAGTTTTACCATGCTGGCTGGGCTGGTCTTGAACTCCTGACATCAGATGATCCTCCCGCCTCGGCCTTCTAAAGTTCTGGGATTATAGGCATGTATTTGTTCATCCTTTTAGATATCTGTGGGTAGCACTTAACTTTAAATGGGTACTAATTAAACTATTGAATGACTTTAGTATGGATTGAATGACTTTGCTCAGTCCTCATTTTTAATTTCCTTCATTAGAGGAAAAAAAAAAAAAAATGCGGGTTGAATATCCCTCATCCAAACTGCTTGGAACCAGAAGTGTCTCAGATTTTTTTACATTTTTGGATTTTTGAATATTTGTATTATACATGCTGGTTGAGCATCCTGAATTCAAAAATCCAGAATCTGAGCTGCTCCAATGAACATTTCCTTGAGCGTCACGTCAGCACTGAAAAAAAGTTGTGGATTTCGGAGTTTCTGGTTAGGGAGACTCATCCTGTATGGGAGTTGGGTTGTTGCAGGAGTTCTAGACCAGAGGTTAAGTGACTAGGCTTTGGTTTTTGCTTTGTTACTAAATAGGCTGTTTTCTTCCATAAGCTCAGCTTTAGATCCCCCGGTTGTCAAAGAAGGGGATGGGCCATCTGATGTTTAAGGCCTCTGTTAGTTCTGACTTGGAGACCCCTGGCTTCAGTTCATCTTCCTTAAGAGTGGACAAAGAATATGGGAATTTTGAAATTGTTAGTCAACATCTACAGGGTCATTGCAGCCTGGTTTTGGGTAAAGGTCATCTTTAGTGAGCCCAGGGAGAAGCACTGGTTTAGCTGTCAGCTGAGAGGGGTAAGAGGTCCTATTAATTTTCCTCTGTGGTAGTGAAAGCATTGTTAAGGGTCACAGCGTTAGTGGAGCTGGCTGGAGAGAGGAGGGGAACTCACTGTTACAGGTTATATTGAATGTCTTTTCAGTCACTAAATGCTTTTTATGATATGTTTTTCAGGATTTCAGTATTATATGATTTCTCTGTATTAAGCACAGGAAACTTAACATCAGCAAAAAAGAATGCTCTTTCTTTTTTTTATTTTTCTTTGAGATGGAGTTTTGCTCTTGTCACCCAGGCTGGAGTGCAGTGGCGTGATCTTAGCTCACTGCAACTTCAGCCTCCTGAGTTCAACGATTTTCCTGCCTCAGCCTCCCGAGTAGCTGGGATTACAGGTTCCCGCCAGCATGCCCGGCTAATTTTAGTATTTTTAGTACAGACGGGGCTTCGCCATATTGGCCAGGCTGTTCTTGAACTTCTGACCTCAGGTGATCCTCCTGCCTCGGCTTCCCAAATTGCTGGAATTGCAGGCATAAGCCACCACGCCTGGCCTTGAATGTTCTTTCTATGGGAATCTACAAAAGCCAGCTTTTGAGCCTAGTGGCAGAAAACTCTTCTTCATTGTTGAGCTGTGCTGTGAGCTTGGAGGGCTTCAAGCCCAGCTGAAAAATCCATAGTATTTTCTGTCAGTTGGCTGTCTTGGAGAACTTAGTGAGCACTGGGCTGGAGCGATACTGTCAGAGTTCATGAGCTGTTTGAGGCTCTCAAAGCCTAGATACTGGGGTTGCCCAAATACATCGGCTGGACTCACTATTTCTCTCGGGAGCCGGGGGGTGGAAAATGCTGTGGTCTTAACTCTACTCTTAATTTGACAGTGCTGTTGTTAATGGTAAGAATGATTTCATGCGTTTGTATTTTGCTTCGTAATTCACAGAGAATTTTAAAATCCATTATCTGATTTTATTCCCTCAGCAGTTCTGTGAAAAAGGCAGAGCAGTTTTCATATCTTCTGTTTTCCCGTGATTCTCTTGTGGCTCACAGAAGCTAAGAGCCTTCACCAAGGTCATAGGGTGAATGAGTTGCAGAGCTGGGAGTAGAGGCTCAGGCTTCTAATGACCCTGTTTCTTCCTGGATAGCTCGCTCTGGTGGCGCTATGCTCAGGTAACTGCGCATGCTCGGTTTGGTCTTTTGTAAATCCCTGCCCCATTTCGGGAGAGGTTCTTGGGAGGCTTCTATTCATTTTGGAGCATTTAAGTATCTTGTCCTCTCTCCATCCTCCCAGATGCATGGGCATTTCTGCAGGCCCCCAGGCTGGCCCTTGTGCATGGGGGCGTCTCCTGCCTCCACGTTGCTTGCATGCCCCCTTCTGAAGGTGCTCTTCCCCGCATGAAGCCCCATCGTGCCTGCCTCCATACTGCAGGCTGTTCAGTACATTTTACTGACTCAGCATCGTTGTTTTCTAGAAATGGGACGGGATATGGATGCCAAGTTCTTTTGTGTGTGAAGGCTGCGATGGTATCATCTTGCCTTCCCCATGTGTGCTCCTTGAGGGTGTCGCTGTGCTGCAGTCATCTTGAGGAAGGCCAACAGAGCCATTAAATCTGGAAAATGACAAGTGAGGGAAAGGAATTTTTATTGAAGGCATGTGAAAAAGAAATCTTTTTAGAAAAGTTGACCTGTTTCTCAACTGGAGTTGAATTTCAGCTCAGAAAAGCAGCTGTGTGCCCAGAGGGCTTTGGGATTTCGGTTTGTGACAGATGAATTGAATTTCTTTTTGTATGAATGTATTATCCTTTTGTGTTTTTATTAGACCTTTCTCCCAAATGGAATCGATTTTTCTATACAAGTCACACTTCCTTTTTGAGAAGTGTAACACTAATTGTATGGGATGGTCTCCCAAAAGATTACCTGCCAGGAACCAAACACACTGCCTCAGACTCACGGCCCCTGGTTTCTGCCTGTGCAGCTGCAGGGGAGAGATGCACGCTCGAGCTGAAATCAGGACGCATGTCTGCATCTTCTCTTTCTTGACTCTGTTTCATCTCTGAGCTGGCCTGCCTTCAACATCTAGGAGCTTGGTGGGTGCAGACACATTACGGTATGGAGGAGGGATATGGTGTTGCAACAGCCAGGAGACTCACTGAAGTTTCTGTTCTCTTCCTGCTCACTGCTCTGACTTTGTACAAGTCGCATTTGTAGGGCTGTGCACAGTGGCTTACACCTGTAATCCCAGCACTTTGGGAGGCCGACCTGGGAGGATCTCTTGAGCCCAGAGTTTGGAACCAGTCTGGGCAACATGGTGAAACCCCATCCCTACAAAAAATGAAAATTAAAAAATTAGCCAGGTGTGGTGGCTCATGCCTGTAATCCCAGCTACTTGAGAGGCTGAGGTGTGAGAATCACTTGAGCCCGGGAAGTCGAGGCTGCAGTGAAACATCATCACGCCACTGCACTCCAGCGTGGTCAGAGCAAGACCCTGTCTCAAAAACAAACAAACAAACAAACAGAAACTCATTTGTAATAGTGGCAGTAGTTAACTTTTGAAAGTTTGGAGAAAAGTTCCTAAATAACCTGTGACCATGGACAACTTACTTAGCCTTTCTGTGCCTCAGTTTCCTCATTTATGAAAAATAAGAGAATATGGTACTGATCTTACAGGATTTCAATGACAACTAAACGAGATCAAACCCAGACCCTGGCACCTCGTGAGTGCACACTCAATGTTATTATTTCAACATTTTACAGGAACAAGAATGCTAATGGGTCACTATGGCTAAACACAGTCTATAACTGGCGTTACTCATGGTATTGGAAGGAACTTGAATTCCATATAGATAGTGTGATGGAGAAAGTATTTTGGGCATTGGCAGCATTTATTCAAAGAACAAAGGACGTGTCTGTCCTGTGTGGAGAGCCGTTTCTGCTTGTTTCTTTAAATGCTATGGGAAAAGCAGTCGACCCTGTGCTGTCTGCCGGACAGCTTCAGTCTCCACGTATTGATTTGGCCAATTGTCGCTTGCTGTCATGGCAGCAGCAGTTGAAGGGTCAGCTTGTCTTAATTTGCATTTTTGGGTGTTTGTGTTATTTATAGACAATTAAGACACGGAAGCCTGTTTATGGCAAGCTGGCAAATTCAGCAAAACATGGAAAAACCTGTTAGCACAGTTTGCACGTGTGCAGGGACAGAGCAACCAAATAAACACACACATTTTCCTGTATTTTAAAAACCCTCTGGAAAAAAAAAAAAAAGACATTAAACCATTGCCCAGATGGCTGATAGAGCTAGAGATTTTTCCTTGAAGTACATGAGTATGGCTGTCAGACATCTGAAACCTGAAGTCATCTTAAAACATCACCATCATTTTGATGTTACCCCCTACCCGCCCTTTTTTTTCCATTTGTAAGGGACAAGGATCCAGGAAGGAAAGTATCAACTTACAAAGGCTTTTGTTACAATTAATCGTTCATGTACTTTCTTTTGGTATCTTATTCTCTGTTTACATTTTATTTTTATTATTACTTTTTTTTTGAGACAGAGTCTTGCTCTGTCACCCAGGCTGGAGTGCAATGGCGCGATCTCGGCTCACTCCAACCTCTGCCTCCCAGGTTCAAGTGATTCTTGTGCCTCAGCTTCCTGAGTAACTGGGATTACAGGTGTGTGCCACCACGTCCAGCTAATTTTTATGTTTTCAGTAGAGACAGAGTTTCGCCGTATTGGTCAGGCCGATCTTGAACTCCTGAACTCGGGTGATCTGCCTGCCTCAGTCTCCCAAAGAGCTGAGATTACAGGTGTGAGCCACCGCGCCCGGCCACTGTTTCCATTTTGTAACGCTAGCGTCACCCCAGTGTAGGGTGGCTACGGGTATTCTTCTTTCCTGTTTCCTGGTGTATTTTCCTCTACAGCATTGATCACTCTTTAACATACTTTTTGGTTGTCTGTCTCTACCTACAAAAATATATGTTCCCTGTTATATCACCAGTTCCTGGCACATAGTTAGTCAATATTTTTTGAATGAATGAATGAATGAATGAATGGGCTTAAAGAACCTTCTTCTTTCTTCTGTCACTTCACACCAAATGCTTTTGGAAAATGCTATGTGAACAGGGATCCTAAGCAGGAGAGGTTACACACATTGCTGTGGGATAGGCCATCATCCTCAGATACTTGTCTGGAAGGAGGCGGAGTACTTGAGTAGAAATGATACAAGACAACTTCTTCAGGAAATCAGCCAAGTGTCACAGCTTTCACATAGGCGTGTGATGTTTGCGTATGTATGTATGAAGAGCTGTCGTGTTCTAGAATCACGGGCCTTTAGATCCCTTGTACAGATAGAAAAGTAAAGGTCGAGGCCCAGGAGTGCTGCAGGCCACCGAGGTAGAGTCCCTGTCTGCCCTTCTCAGTGCCCGGTCACTTCTCACTGCACTCCCCTCTTTACTGCTAAAGCCACTTTCCCTGACTCTGAATATGTAACCACGAGGGAGAAAATGTACTCCAGGCTCACAGTTTGTGGAGAAAAAGCCCAGCAGCTGAAAATCATGTTCACAAAGTTTGTACCTAGAAAAAGTGGCCATTTCTATCATGTCTTTAAATTTCCCTGTTTCTCATACATTTTATGAACAAGACAGTAGAAGGAGATTCGGGAACAGCAACTTTAGAACAAGGGGGAAAAAATCAAATCTAGAGCATTTCAGTTTCTGTTTTCTTCTCAGTTTAGGGCTGAGGCACTTTAGCTTTCTGTCTAAGGGACCACTCAAATCTGATTAGAAGCCATTGTGGGCTGGTAATTATCCATAATTTTAGAAAGATGCAGCACCAACTCTGTTCTCTAATAGCAGGCTTATTAATTTTAAATTTGCATGGCAGGAGAAGCAGATGGGGAGGTGGGATAAGCGTTCAGATGCTTGGTCATTGATAGCTTTTTACTTCCACGTATCACATGGGGATTTGGGACCCGGGAAGCCCCCTGAGAAGTGATGATTTTCTGTCCCCTAACCAGCTGGGTTCTTTTTCATCCTGAGCTCAGAAAGATTGCTCCTACTGTAGCCAGGGAAGACAGGTGGTTGACTGGTTAGAAATCACGGCAGGTTATTTTCTCCATGGGCAGTTCGCATTTGGAAAGCAGAGCTATCAAAAAGTTGTCTTCTCTATTGTATTTCAAATCTGGGTGTTTAAAAAATTGTGTAAGCAAATTAAGCGTTTCTTTAATGGTAGTTGTGTTCTTGATGTGAATGAGAAGTGCATTCCCTTGTGAAATCCCTAGGACTTTATAGGAGGATGTGAGCCTTAGAACAGAAGTTGGTTTTCTAGATGATCATGTAGACATGATGCTGAGCACCAGACAAAGATGTTAAATGATTTAAAAAATTTTTGTCTGAGTTCAGATTTTACACCAATATTTAGAAAATCAGCAAAAGAACTTGGAGGAATGTTCTCAGGCATCCAGTTCAGCCTCCTGCGCACATTGTCATAAAATCCGAGCGTGTGTACAGGGAGGCGCATTCCTTTCTGTTCTCATCACAGATCCTTCCCTGGCTCTGCACCTGCGTGTCATGCGCGTCCCTGTGAAGTGACCACCAAACAGGCTTTGTGTGAGCAATAAAGCATTTTAATCACCTGGGTGCAGGCGGGCTGAGTCCAAAAAAGAGTCATCGAAGGGAGATAAGGGTGGGGCCGTTTTATAGGATTTGGGTAGGTAAAAAAAATTACAGTCAAAGGGGGTTGTTCTCTGGGCAGGAGTGGGGGTCACAAGGTGCTCAGTGTGGGAGCTTTTTGAGCCAGGATGAGCCAGGAAAAGGAATTTCACAAGATAATATCATCACTTAAGGCTAGAACCGGCCATTTTCACTTCTTTTGTGGTGGAATGTCATCAGTTAAGGTGGGACAGGGCATTTGCACTTCTTGTGTGATTCATCAGTTACTTCAGGCCATCTGGGCATATACGTGCAAGTCACAGGGGATGCGATGGCTTGGCTTGGGCTCAGAAGCCTGACATTGCCCTCTTCCCTACCTTCCCTAGCTTTTCCCTCCTGTGCGGTTCTCTCACAAAGTGAATGGCCTCAGCCACAGCTTCTCTGCAGCTGCATCAGACTGTGGCGACAGGAGTGGTGGCTGCTGCAGGGTCTGCTGTCCCCACGGAGCCCAGTCTTGCTTGCCGCTGCAACCTGGTCACCATTTTGCCCCGAAAGTATGTAATTCTACAGAATGAGAGCCCACATGCTGGGGATGGAGGCGTCTTTATCACGGTGCTCTGCATATTTTAATCTTGGGTGGAAAGTGTGGAAAAGTATGTGATACCTGTGGTTGGATGTCAGAAGAACGTTGTGAACTTGATGTGGACTGAGGATGTTAAGGTGCAACAGGCACCCCGGCTTCATTAAATGAGACTTCCCCATCTCCCTGCCAGGCACGCACAGGTGTATGGCCACGTCTTATGTGTTATCCTTATCTAGAGTGCGCCTTGTCGTCATGCTTAACATTACATGATGATATTCTGCCTCATAGAGTAGGTCCCAAACCGCATTCAACACAGAAATGTACTCTTGCTATTATACATAGAAAATGCTTTCATATACCAAGTGGGAGAGCAGTCCTAAAATCTGGGCTGGAATCGCAGAAGGAAGGCATTGGAAAGCAACAGGTTCCCTAGTCCAAAGCTGATTTTTGATGAACCTAGAAACAGGACCAAGAGAAGTGAATTTGCCTAAGGCCCTGACAGTGTCTCACGGTAGCATCTGAACCTAGCAGTTTCTTGACCTATTTCTTTAAATGATTAGTCAAGCTTCTTCTGATTCCTATATAAACATATTCCTCATTCATTCTTTTGTTTCAGTGAATTATTGCAGTGCTACCACGAAACAGTATTTGAGTCAAAATGTGGCAGTGTTGATCCCTTTCCAAGGATTTTAGTTGCACAGTTTGTCAAAGTTGTGCTTACAGTTTCTTGTTGGTTGCAAGGTGTCCTTTCAGAAGCCAATTGTGTGGTGTATTTATGTTGATTGTTGGAGGTAGTTTGGTTAGAACCTACTTCGAGTGGCTGGCGTGGGCCTGGGGGACAGTGACAGCTGCCTGCTTCATGGGCAGAGATGAAGTAATTGCTTCCTGGGAAGTACCATCCTCCTGGCCACACTCTCCAGCCCATTTCGTTTGTGTTGGTTTCCTTGGCATCTGCACATTTCTGGCTTCATGTGAGTCTCATTTATTTTAGCGTATGACTTCAGGCTGTGGGGAAGAATGGCCATTTTAGCACAGAGATGCACACAAAGGAACAACTGGCTAAATGTGAGTGAAGACATTCTTAGGGGGGATTTCATTTCTTTTATTCTGTAACAGGCAGTCTGGGAAGCAGTCTGGACACGTGGCCTGCGCTGTCACAGTTCCTCCTTGCAGGATCACAGATGTTTGGAGATTGTAGTGATAACTGTTATCATTGAGAATGTCATTCTCACAGGCTCTAATAAGTCAGGATGTATTCAGTGTTAATTTGTTGAAGACAACTGTATTTCTAGCCAAATCCATGTGAGACGTTTCTCCTGGCAGTGTTGCTGGGGGGGTATTCCCGTGGCTTAGTCTTAGGGAAGCACACGCCTTTGAATACTGCTGCAGCTGTGAGTACCCAAAGCGCACGGGAGTACTTTTACCATACGGGGTGTTAGTCACTGATACACATCTCAGTCAGACCTGATGGATTCTTGACCCCTTCCTTTTTTAATTTTTTAGTTTTTAATTTTAATTTTTGTTTTTTAAGAGCACAACCCCTCAGGTGGCCACCATGAATCTCTGGTGTTTTCAGTTGGCTGCAGCCTATTTGCCATCTCTGGTTCAAACATATTCGAAGCCAGATGATGCTTCCCTCTGTTCTTCTGCTGTGTGACCCCCGCGCCCACAGGGTTCAAGACTGTCAGAGCTGGGAGCCACCTTCACAACTACCAGGGTTTCCAGAACCTCCTTCATCTAGCCCTGGGGATGGAAGAGATGTCATCAGAGGTGAAGGCTTATTAGGTTTACATGCCATTGATAACGAATGAGGAGGTTTTCTTTTATATAAGGGGAGCTTCTTAGAACGTGCTTTAGTAGGGTAAAGAAGCTTTTGATGTTTGCTTTCTCTGGAAAGATAATTTGTGATCCTGCCCTTGTTTTCAACAAAAATATAATTTGCATACCAGTGCATGTTATGTTACTGGGCACTGGCTGACAAATGGTTCTTAACTCGTCATTCACTCAGCCACTGTTTCTTGAATGGCATATGTGTGCCAGCTGTAGTAGGAACTCGCTGGGCTCTAGGACTAACCCTTATGAAACAGAGGTCCTGGGGGAAGCAAAAGCATATAACTATAAACGTTTGAGGTGATATCAGAGGGGGTGCCTATAGGTGCAAAACTTCGTTCATTCATTGCCCCATCTAGGAGGTTTTGTGTCTTAGCAGCGTGTTCCATAGCAACACATCCCTCGATCAAAATATTCATCATATTGTTTTGAAATTCTCTGCTTACGTATGTGTTTTTCCGACTAAGTTTAAAACAGGTTAAGGACAGGCTATGGGGTATGTATTATATATATCTACACACACACATATATTTATATTTATATACATTACCAATGTAAATATACTATATATATAAACACATATGTATTTCTCCCTCTCTTTATATACACACACACACCACACACATATATACACACACACATATATATGAAATACACACACACACACACTTCTACTGCCAAGCACAGAAAGTCAAAACTAGGCAAGGGTTCTTTTAGTGTTCATGAAAAAATAGATGTGTTAGTTGAGAGCGTCCTTCAGTTGCCAGGGGAAAGACAGGATGGGTTCCCAAAGGAGACAGTGTTTTATTTTTGTTTTTGTTTTTGTTTTTTCTTTGTTTAACTCTTGAATTCAAAATACTCCAGACTTATGGAAAAGTTGCAAAAATAGTACAGAGAATTCCCATATACTCTTCCCTCAGATTCCCCAAACATTTCACCCCATTTGTACTTTCTCTTTCTCTCTCTGTGGATATAAGTTTTTTTTTTTTCTGAAATGTTTAAGAGTGGAAGGTAGAATGCAGGGCAGGGTGAAAGGTGGAAGGAGAGACGTGGGTTGGGAGGCTTTTTTTTTTTTTTAACCTTCTGAGATGGAGTTTCGCTCTTGTCACCCAGCCTGGAGTGCAATGGCACGATATCGGCTCACTGTAACCTCTGCCTTCTGAGTTCAAGTGATTCTCCTGTTTCAGCCTCCTGAATAGCTGAGATTACAGGCATCCACCACCATGCTTGGCTAATTTTTTGTATTTTTAGTAAAGGGGTTTCACCATGTTGGCCAGGCTGGTCTTGAACTCCTGATCTCTGATGATCCACCCACCTTGGCCTACCAAAGTACTGGGATTACAAGCATGAGCCACTGTGCCTGGCGATTTTGGAAGCTTTTGCAGTAACCCAGAGCGCTATGATGAGGGCTGGACCTGGTTGGAAATGATGAGAAAGGTGAGAAGTGGTTAGGTCTGGCATAGAGTTTGAAAGGAGAGTTTAAATGGGTTAGATGACAAGAGAGAGACATGGCTCTGAAGGCATAGTAGCCCTTGCCCTGCTGGGCCGGATGAGACAGGCAGCCTAGGGCTACTACCACACCCTGCGGGCAGCTCAGGACCTGGGCCAGCGGAGGAACCAGGCAGTGGTGCTGGCCAACTTCGGGACCCTGTGCCTGCACGCGGGTGCCAGCAGCATGGCCCAGCACTACCTCCTGGAGGCCGTACGGCTGTTATCGAGGCTGTCCTGCAGGGAGTGTGGCCGGGACTTCACCACGTGCTCCTGCAGCTGGGCCACCTCTGCACCCACCAGGGTCCGGCCCAGCAGGGCAAGGGCTACTATGAGTGGGCCCTTCTGGTCACTGTGGGGATGGGCCATGTGGAGAGTGAGTGCCCCGGTTCCTCATGTGCTCCTTCCGGGGCCACTCAGGTCAGGGCCCACCTGGGGTTTGTGATTCAGAAACAAGTGGTGGTTTTTCCACCATTGAAAGTGCTGATTCATGGCCAGCAGCAGATGTTAGCAAGCGCCCTGGAGACAGGCGGTTCCCACACAGGGCTAGGCTGTCTGCCCTACTGGGGCAGCCAGCTCTTCCCAGTTTGCCCAGGGACCATGCTGCCTTGAGCACGGAAAGTCCTGCGTGCTGGGAATCCCTAGCCATAACCCTGGGATCAAGGCAGGCTCTGCTGAGCTGGGACTTGGGGCCCCTCCATGAGCCAGGCCGTGAACGCCGGTTCTTGTGCCCGTGTTATCTGCTTGGTATGTTGGCAGCCTGCGCACCTGTCATCCCACTTCACAGAGGACACGGGGCGGGTGATTGCCCAAAGCCGCAGAGCAGTTCATGCAAAAGCAGCTCGTTGTGCACTGTGTGCCAGGCCCCACCCACAAATGAGGCTTGTGGGGTCCTCGGGTGGCAGGGACTGAGCGTGGGAATGTGAGCTTTAGGCCAGAGAAGCCACAAAAGGGTAAGTGGTGTGATGGCGGGCCAGCACTTGGCCCCGGGTTAGGGAAGCCTCTTTAGTCTGGGACCAGAGGGTTGAGAGGATTTAGTCAAGTAATAGGTGGTGGGGGAGGGGCTGGTGGTGTAGCCTGTGTGAAGGACCAGGGATGAGCGAGTGTGGGTGAGTGGTGGTGAGTGAGTGGGGGTGAGGGAGCGGAGGTGTGATGGGGGTGAGTGAGTGGGAGTGTGAGCGGGTATGAGTGGGGTGTGAGCAGGGGTGAGCGAGTGGGGATGAGTGAGCGGGGATGAAGGGGGTGTGAGCGGGGGTGATTGAGTGGGGGTGGGTGAGTGGGGGTGAGTGAACGGGAGAGAGAGCGGGGATGAGTGAGTGGTAGTGAGTGAGCGGAAGTGTGATGCGGGTGAGTGAGCAGGGATGAGTGAGTGGGGGTGAGTGAGCAGAGGTATGATGGGGGTGAGTGAGCAGGAGTGTGAGCGGGGATGAGTGGGGTGTGGTGGTGTGAGTGGGGGTGAGTAAGCGGGAGTGTGAATGGAGATGAGTGAGTGGGGGTGAGTGAGCGGAGGTGTGATGGGGTGAGTGAGTGGGAGCGTGAGCGGGGATGACTGAGTGGGGGTGAGTGAGCGGAGGTGTGATTGGGGTGAGTGAGCGGAAGTGTGCGCGGGGATAAGTGGGGTGTGAGCGGGGGTGAGTGAGCAGGGCTTATGCAGGGAGGTGCAGAGTTAGGAGTGGGTGGTTTGGGTGCTGGATGGTGAGAAGCTCTTCTGGAGAGCTAAGCAGGGCCTGGGGCCTCAGGCTGTGGCTTGGCCTTTTCCCCAAGAGCACTGGGGAGCCATGGAGTGCTATCGAACAGTCACTGCAGACTGAGCAGTGAACAGACAGACAGTAGGTGGGCAGGGCTTTCTGAAATCTAGGCCGCACAGGATAGATGAGGAAGTTGAGTCCAGGGAAATGGCCGAGACAAGGGATACTGTTGTGGGTCCCCTCTGCCTTGCAGCGGTTTGTCATGGCATAGTGAGACCACTCAGAGATGCCTCCTGTGGCCTGGACCAGAGTCCCAGGGGCTGTGGCCAAATCTGCCCATTTCCCAGCACAGGTCTGGCACCCACTCCTGGCCCTAGGAGGGATGAGATTTTGGAAAGGACCGTGTGAAGGGGCCCCGGTTCAGACCCAGGCTTCTTCCCCAGGGGCATTCTCTGACTGGAAGGAGACCCTCCAGGAATCCAGCGCCCCAGCCCCCACTGCAGCCTCCGGTTGCTCGTGGCATAATAGCCTGTGGCACCTCCTCCTAGGAGGCCCTCCCCGGGGTGCTGGGGGATTCAGTCTTGGAAATGCAGGCCAGGGAACGGGGATCATGCTTTCCTGTCTCCCCACCCCGCGCTGAACGGTCGAGGAGACCGAGGGCGGGGCTGCTACCCCACATGCTTACTCGGGGTCATTTTTGAGTCACTTTTGGTAGTTTGTGTCCTTCTAGGAGCTTGGCTGTTGTGTCTAGATGGTCTGATTTGTTGGTGTACAATTGTTCGTAGTGTTTTCATGGAATCCTTTTATTTCTGTCAGGTCGGCAATAATGTTTCCTCTTTCATTTCTGATTTTAGAAACTTGGGTTTTTAATTTTTTATTTATTTCTTTTTATTAGAGATGGGGTCTCATCATGTTCCCCCAGGCTGGTCTTGAATGCTGGCCTCAGCGATCCTTCCACCTCGGCCTCACAAAGCGCTGGGATGACAGGCGTCAGCCATGGAGCTCAGTCTCTGATTTTAGTCATTTGTGTCCCATCTTTCTTTTCTTGGTCAGTCTGGTGAAAGATTTGTCAATTTTGTTATTATTTTCAGTAAACTCACTTTTGGTTCTGTTGATTATCTCTTTTGTTTTTCCATTCTCTGTATTTTTACTTCCCATTTCCACTCTCATGTTTATTATTTTCTTCCTTTTATTTGCTTTGGGTTTAGTTCATTCTTTTTCTAGTTTCTCAAGGTGGAAGGTTAGGTTTTTGATTTGAGATTTTTCTTCTTTCTTTGAATGTAGACATTTACAGTTATAAATTTCCCTTTCAGCACTGCCTTAGCTGCATCTTGGAATTTTTGATACACTGTGCTATTTTTTTTTTTTTAAGGCAGAATTTTGCTCTAATGCCCAGGGTGGGATGCAGTGGTGCAATCTTGGCTCACTGCAACTTCTACCCAGGTACAAGCCATTCTCATGCTTCAGCCTCCCAAGTAGCTAGGATTACAGACGTGCACCACCGCACCCGGCTAATTTTTATATTTTATTTTTTTATAGAGACGGGATTTCACCATGTTTCCCAGGCTGATCTCAAACTCCTGGACTCAAGCGATCCCCCCACCTCGGCCTCCCACAGTGCTGGGATGACAGGCGTGAGCCACCGCGCTGGCCCGGGCTGTTCATTTGTTTGCATTCTTCTCAAATTAGTTTTGAGTTTCCCTGATGGTCTCTTTGACTCACTGGTTGTTTAGGAGTGTGTAATTTCCACATATTTTTGAATTTCTCACATTTCCTTCACTGTTGATTTCCAGCTTCGTGCCAGTACAGCTGAAGAACACCTCTGCTTCGGTCTCAGTCCTTCTCCATTCACTGCGGCTCATTTTGTGGCCTGGCGCATGGTCTGTCATGGGGAATGTCCCCTGGGTGCGCGAGAGGACTGTGTATTCAGCTGTTGTTGGGTGGCGTGTGTAACAGATGTCCATTCGGCGTACCTGGTTTCCTGTGTTAATCTCCGGAATGTTTCTGGCACTAGAAAATCAGAAGCTTTCCACTGTTCCCAGCGCCCTGGCTTTGGGAGAGGCCAGTGAGCATGTGGCTTGGGAGCCTGGTTGCATGAGAGAAGCATGTGTGGGAACACCAGGGGCCGGCTTTGAACCCCATTCCCCCAACATGATGCCGTGTGTGGCAGACATGACGCTTGGCTTTGCTCTCTCAGCGTTCCATCGGCGACAGGGGCTACTTGTGCCCCTGGCCTCATCAGCTCAGGCTGAAGGCAGCCCTGGTCCTGGCCTGAGGGGCTTTGTGAAGCAGAAATAGATGGCCTGGTGCAGGGGCCGAGCCTGGCCAGGACCTCGGCCCTGGGAGTTGTAAAGAAGGCTGGCCTCTACCATGAGCCTCTGCACCAAGGTGTGCCCGTGTGACTGTGTGCTCGGCGTCTGCCCTGGCACGGGTGCATGGCCTGTCTGCGCTCAGTCTCCCCGCCTATGGGGCCCAGGCTCACAGAGGTGTGAAAGAGGCAAGCACGGCGCAGGGGCCTCCGAGCCCAGCCAGCCTCGCTTCGATGCTGGGAGACTAACGTCTTCCATTTTGTCTTCTGCCCAGGCCAGTTGCGGGCCGTCCACCGGCTGTGCTACTTCTACAGCACCGTCATGCCCACCGAGGCCCAGTGTGTCATCTACCATGAGCTCCAGCTCTCCCTGGCCCGCAAGGTGGCCGGCAAGGTGCTGGAGGGGCAGCTCCTGGAGACCATCAGTCAACTCTACCTGTCCCTGGGCACCAAGCGGTAAGGGCTGGCTTTGCAGTGGTGGAGGTGGGGGTGGGCTGGGCAGGGAGGGGGGCAAAGGGAAGCTGGCCCAGGACACCAGCAACCCCTCTCCTTTTGATCATTTGGTTCCTTGGCATCAGATGTTTTGAGCTGGTGGGCCTGGGGTCGTCCCAGGGCTGCTGCTGGCCCGTGAGTCCCAGCTTGAGCCTCCCTTGTTGGGTCAAAGGTCATCTCAACCCCAGCAGAGGCAGTACGTGCACTCTGGGCTGTTCTTCCTACTATGATGGCTTTGGCCTCTGACCTCTGCCTGCCCCGAATCTTCACTCCTGGCCTTCATCTGTCCCCTTAAATATGACCACAGCAGCCACCTGTGGCTTCTCTCCCACAGAAGACAGAGTCAGTTGTGTCACCTGCTTCCCTGGGACAGGGTTTCAAGGTCTCACGTCCCATATGTGGCCTACTCGGCTTCCCCCAAGCATCCTGACCTGGTGGGGTAACCATGGCCCTGGCCACCCCACCCACAGGGCCCAGTGACATTGCTGCAGTCACACCCCCTCGAGTGTCGGACTTACTGAGAGGGCAGGGAAGGAGCCAGATTCCATGGGGACCCGGGAGACTGCCTCCAGTCTTGGTCTCAGGTTCACAGAAGGAAAATGGGCCAGTGTGCTAGAGCCATGCTTCTCAAAGTGTAGTCCCTGGACCAGTAGAACAGCATCCATGTCACCTAGGAGCTTGTGGCAAGTGGGAGTTCTAGGGCCTGCCCCAGGCCTGTGGAGCCGAAAGCTCTGTGGGCAGGGCCAGCAAGCTATAAGGACTGGCCTCCGGGTGACTGTGATGCCTGCACACCTTGAGAACCATCGGCCCAGATAGCCTCTGAACACTAACGGCTCCTGGTGCGTCTGGAGAAGACACAGGTCATGTCTGGGAGGCAGGGGAGATGGACTAGCACACTCCTCCTGCCACAGGGCAGCATGATGCTCGATTCCCTCTGAAGGATGTCCTTCATCTTTTCCATGCCATGTGTGTTCACCCTGGCCCTCCCAGCAGCCTGGGAAGAGCAGAACACTGCACACACAAGAGGGCCGTTCCCAGTCCGCACATTCTAGATTCATCTGTCACCAGACCCACGGGAGGAGGCAGACTGGTTCCAGGAGGATGAGAACCCTTGTTCTGACACCTGTGTCTGATTCCAGGGCCTGCAAATCCACTCTGGACTACACCAAGGAAGTCTGGGGATTTTCATTGACCTTCAGAAGGAAGAGAAGGAGGCGCATGCCTGGCTGCAAGCAGGGAAGATCTATTACATCCTGCGGCAGAGCGAGCTGGTGGACCTGTACATCCAGGTGAGTGGCAAGGGATGCAGGAGGACCCCTGTGTTGTTGACTCTCCATCCACCCATCCATTCATCCTTCTATCATCTATTTACCTGCTCATCCTTCCATCTATACATCCATCATCCATCCATCCATCCATCCATTCTTCCGTCGTCTTCCCATACACCTGTGGGTCCTTCCATCCATCCATCCATCCATCCATCCTTCCATCCTTCCATCATCCATCCATTCACCTGTTCGTCTTTCCAAGCATCCATCCTTCCATCCATCCATCATCCATCCCTCCATCCATCTATCATCCATCCATCCTTTTATCATCCATCCATTCACTTGTCCATCCACCCATTCACCTATTCGTCCATCCATTCACCTGTTCGTCCATCCATCCATCCTTCCATCTATCTTTCCATCATCCATCCAACTGTTCATCCTTCTATCCATCCATCCATCCATCATTCTTCTGTTCACCTCTTCGTCCATCCATTCACCTGTTCGACCATCCTTCTATCCATCCTTCCATCCATCTTTCCAGTATCCATCCAACCATCTTCCATATATCCATGATCCGTCCATTCACCTATCCATCCATCCCTCCATCCATTCTTCCATCCTTCCATCATCCATTCACCTGTTCATTCTTCCATCCATCCATTCATCCATCATCCATCCATCCATCTATCATCCATCCATCCTTCCGTCATTCATCCACTCGCCTGCTCATCCTTCCATCCATCCATCCGTCCTTCCTTCTAGCATCCATCCATTCACCTGTTCATCCATCCATTCACCTGTTCATCCTTCCATTCACCTGTTCTTTCTTCCATTCATCCATCCATCATCCATCCATCCATCCATCCATCCATCCATCCATCCATCCATCCATCATTCATCCATTCTTTTATCATCCATTCATTCAGCCACCATCCATCCACCTGTTCGTCCATTCATCCATCCATCCTTCCATCATCCATCCATCTTTCCATCATCCATCCTTCCATCATCCATCCATTCACCTGTTCATTCTTCCATCCATCCATCATCCATCCATCCATCCATTTATCCATTCATCCATCCATCATCCATCCAGCCATCATCCATCCATCTGTCCATTCATCCATCCATTCTTATATCATCCATCCTTTTATCATCCATCCATTTATCATCCATCCATTCATCATCCATCCATTCACCCGTCTATCCATCCATTCACCTGTTGATCCATCCATCCGTCCATTCATCCTTCCATCAACCATCCATTCACCTGTTCATCCTTCCATCCTTCCATCCATCGACCTGTTCATCCTTTCATCCATCCACCTGTTCATCCTTCCATCCGTCCAACTGTTCATCCTTCCATCCATCCACCATTCATCCATCCATCATTCATCCATCCATCACACTCACCTCCTGTTCATCCTTCCATCCATCCATCATTCATCCATCTATCCATTTATCCATTCATCCATCCATCCTTCCATCATCCATCCATTCATCTGTTCATCCTTCCATCGATCCATCATCCATCCATCCATCCATCCATCATCCATCCATCCATCATCCGTCTATCTGTCCATTCATCCATCTGTCCATTCATCCATCTGTCCATTCATCCATCCATCATTCTTCCATCCTTTTATCCATCCATTCACCCGTCTATCCATCCATTCACCTGTTCATCCATCCATCCGTCCATTCATCCTTCCATCATCCATCCATTCACCTGTTTATCCTTCCATCCATCCATCATCCATCCACATATCCATTTATCCATTCATCCATCCATCCATCATCCAACCATGCTTCCATTATCCATCCATGCTTCCATCATCCATCCATCCACCTGTTCATCCTTCCATCCATCCATCATCCATCCACCCATTCATTCATCCATCCATCCATCATCCATCCATCCTTCCATCATCCATCCTTTCTCCCATCCATCCATTCACTGTTCGTCCATCCATCCATCATTCATCCATCCACCCACTACTCTACCTATTAATCCATCCCTCCATTCATCTATCTGTCCATTGGTTTATCCCTACATTCGTCTATCCACCATCTAGCCATCAATATGCACATACATCATCTACCCTCCACCCATCCATACATTATCTACCCACCCATACATACATGCAGACATACATACATCATTCCACCCACCCACCCATCCATCCATCCATCCATCCACCCATCCGTCCATCCATCCACCCATCCGTCCGTCCATCCATTCATCCATCCATCCATCCATCCATCCATCCATCCATCCCAAAATTAATCTATCCACACACCCATCCATCCATCCATGTGTCTACATCTCCTCATCCATTCATCCATCCATCCACTCATTCCTAAGCCACTGCTGAGCACCTGTTGTGTGCCTTTTCCCTCCCTCCAACTGGTTCCTGCACATCCTCCCCCAGTGGCCAGCATCTTCTCCCTGAGGGCAGAGGCGCGGCCCCTCACAGTGCCCAGCACCTGCTGGTATACAGCACATGCTCAAATAATGTGATCACTCAGTTAACACACAGAAGAACTTGTTCCAAGCGACACGTGGCACATCTCCTTACAAAATGAATCTATCATAGTGGCTGTTTTCAGCGGCTTTCCCAAACACAGTGTGATCTGGAACAAATTGTGAAGCTCACCAGCCTGGTGAAGCTTTCGTGATTGAGCACCTGCTGTATACCTCCTTGAGCTGAGGAGAGGGATCAAGAGCTCATGGCCAAGAGGGGACCAGGCCCACCCACAAACACCGTTGATGTGGCAGGGATGTGGCAACCCAGAAAGGAGCCAGGGGATGGGCTCCCAGCTATCTGGGGGCCACGGAGACTGGTTTGAGTACAGGCGGAGTGGGCTAGGCCTAGCCCTGGTGGTAGGATTCACGGGTGTCGGGCTCCTGGGCTGCAGCTGCTCAGTCACCTCCTGGCACTCAGGTGCATCAGTTCATTGTCCTCACGCCAGTGGTGGGGGCATCCCTAATGCACAGAGCCTGAAAAATGCTCAGGTGTACCTGTAGTGTGTGAGAGGAAGGAGGCTGGCAAAGGTGGGCGTGGCCAACTCGCCAGGTGTGGGTCTTGAAGGAACTTCTGTCTCCTTTCAGGTGGCACAGAATGTGGTCCTGTACACAGGCGACCCCAGCCTGAGGCTGGAGCTGTTTGAGGCAGCTGGAGACATCTTCTTCAATGGGGCCTGGGAGCGGGAGAAAGCCGTGTCCTTCTACCGGGTGAGCTGGCCTGTGGGCTGATGTGGGTGGGCCTCAGGGGAGCACCTGGAGGGCTGAGGCACAGGTGTGGCAGGGCAGAGGCCTCCCACCTGGAGGCAGGGCCACCCATGCACATGCTCAGTTTCCAAGTGGTCTCACCGGGAATGATATTGACCATGCCCCTGCCCGGGACAAACGTTTGGGGCCTGGATGTGACAATGGCTCTACCCTTGTACCTGATGATCTCAAGCAACCATGAGCTGGAAGTTCTGTCCCCATCTTCCAGATGAGGAAACTGAGGCTCAGAGAGGCACAGGGACATGTCAAAGGACACACAGCATGTCAGTGGGAGGCCCAGGTCTGCTTGCACCCCGAAGTGGGACGGCTTCTCCCTTCCTCTGAGCTCACGGTGTGGCTCAGCCCTGGGCAAAGATAAATGTGGTGTTTTTAGAGCAGAGAGGAGTGCTGGCTCCCCCAGCCAGACCCCCTGGTGCCCAGGTGGGAAAGGCTGGTCTGAGGCTGCTGGGTGTAGCTGGATGGGCCTCAGGTGACTCTTCAGCCCCCAACTTGGGTGTCTGAACTGTGTGTTATCCCAAAGCACAGAGCTGTGTGGAGGTGCAGGGGTAGCTGGGGCGTGGGAAGCTCCAAGCACATGTTTGAGCTCTGAGGAGGGCACTGGGCAAGGTGGGTGCTGTGGGAAACCTGAGCCACCTGCCTGTGTGGTAGGACCGGGTCCTGGCCCTGGCAGTGACTACGGGCAACTGAAGGCGGAGCTGCTGCTACAGCTGTGCAACAAGCTGGTGGCACTCCTGGCCACACTGGAGAAGCCCCAGGACGGCTTGGAGTTTGCCTACATGGCCTTAGCACCCAGCATCACTCTGGGTAAGTCCCCTGAGCCCCCACCCTGCCAGGACCCACACTTTGCCAGAGCCCAGCCTCCAGGTCTGCAGGGCAGGAGCTGAAACAGCTGCTGGATTTTCCTAGTCTCCTGTCCAGGCAGGCAGATCTGCCCAACTGGCTTCCCCGTCTAGCTGTGGGGCACGGCCCGAGGTGTCTCACGCAGTGCAGAGCTCCCTGCCTGACTGAGCTCTGTTTCCTCTACCTGTTCCCGCTGCTGACCACAAGGGCCGCCCAGTGTGCCCTCTGCCTTCCAGACATGCCAGGCATCTCGTTGGTCCCTGTATGTGCCAGGCTGAGTGGCACATTCCCTTTCTCTTGTGCCCTACCCAACCTCATCAACCACACGGCTCTCTGGCTGATAAAATCCCAGTTCTCCTTCCAGCAGTCAGCACCTTAAGGCCGGGCATCCCCTAGTGCTGTGCCAGGGTCGTCTGTCCCCCTCCAGAGACAGGGAACCCTAGGCAGGCCGCATGCCCCAGCACATTGTGCCCCGTGGCCCAGTACACAGTAGGTGTGCAGCTGACTCCCCAAAGTAGGGGGCTGTGATTGTGACACACGCAGGAGGAGTCGGATGTCACGTCTGTGGGTTGCCTGGAGCCGGGGTGCCCGGGAGCACCTGGACTGCATGGCTTTTGGGCTCCCCTGGTTAAAACCAGTGAGCAAAGGCAGGTGGCTATGTGTAGGCAGAGAGCGGGGCCATCCAAGTCCGACTTTGCCAAAGCCTCACAGTAGACAGGGGCAGGCCTTATTAGTTCTGCTTTGCAGATGGGAAAGTGAGTCTGGGAACCTGGAAGGGACTGGCCAGAGCTGCCCAGGTGACCGCAGGTGCCTGGAGGCAAGCCAGGTGCTGCCCGGGGTGTGCATACCTGCTCCTGAGGGGCCTGTGCCCTCCCTGCCCCAGGGAGCCACTTCCTCACACCTGCCCCTTTGGCCTGCACCCCAGGGGTCCGGCTGAACGAGCACGTGGCCTACCACCGGCTGGCCGCCCTGCACCATCAGCTGGGCCAGGGCAAGCTGGCGGAGCACTTCTACCTCAAGGCCCTGTAGCTCTGCAACTCGCCACTGGAGTTCGACGAGGAGACCCTCTACTACGTGAAGGTGTACCTGGTGCTCGGTGACATCATCTTCTATGACCTGAAGGTGGGAGGGGCAGGGCTCGGGGTGTTCCCGGCCCCCTTGGAGTGGGATCTCCACCCAGACCCCAGAGGCCTGGGTTCCAGCCTACCTTAGGAATGGCCCAGTGGCCTCCCTGGAGCTCTGCATGCGGCTGGAGGAACCGGCAATGTTAGCAGATACAACCCAGCTCCCAAGCTGGCCAGGCCCCACCCTCAAGAACTCAGTCTCAGCCAGGGAGGCTGACACATGAGTGCGCAATTGTGGCCTCTGGGTAAAGAAGGGGGATTGTAGTCAGGGGGACCCTCCTGGAGGAGGTGACACCAAAACTGAGTCTTGACAGTCAAGTGTCAAGTTGCACTTAACAAAGAAAACAGGGTCAGGAGAAGGACATTTCGGAGGACCACATCATCCTGACATTGAATCCACGTTGCAAGATCCAACCCAAATCCTGGCGCCTCCTCTAGGAAGCCTGCCCAGGGTGCCAGCCTGTACTGAGCAACTCCTTCCTGGAGTCCCGAGACACCTTGAACCTTCACATCACCCAGGAAGGGTGGGGTGGGACCAGTGTCTTACCATCGGGTTCACAGATAGGGAAACCCCAGCTCAGTGCAGGTGCAGTGGGGCGGGGCCCCACCCAGCCAGGCTGAGGCCTTGCTGGGTCGGGTCTGTCTGGAGCGGAGGTGCTGTGCTCCCTCTGCCCCCAGCCCTGCAGGGGTGGAGAGCTGGGACTGTCAGGTTCAGACCTGGCATGTCTCCACCCCTCTGCCCAGCAGGCACCGCCCCTCCTCAGCATCGCACCGGCACCGCATCAGTGCTCCTTATGGGCTGAGGGGCCAGGGCACTCCAGTCCAGGGGCCGAGATCTTGGGGTCCTTAGAACAACATGAGGAGCTGGGGCGGCCCTACGACCTCGCCCCGTATCCCCCACCCGCAGGCCTGGGACTGCCCGGGAGGCCCCCGCCCAGTGCTGGCGACACCTCGTGGTCAGAAGTGGTCCCTGTGGCCTCCCAAGTCCCAGCCAGACAGGGAGGTGCCAAGTGTCAGACCCAGAGGGACGCTGCTCAGCACTCAGGGGCTCGCCTGGGACCCAGGGGGACGGGCCTCCCAGAAGAGGCCTTTATCTCTCTTGGTCAAGGCTGCCGCCCACTCCGCCTGCCCAGGAGGAAGGAAAGGGCCAAGTAGTACCTGAGAGGCCAAAGTCCACGGTTGGGGTTGAGGGGCAGAGGCCTCCTTCACCTCCTTCCCATGCACAGCCCTCTGGGCCTCATCGTGACTATGCTGTCAGTGCAGGCCAGCTTCCCACAGGGAGGCCCCCTTGGAATTCCCTAACGGCGGCTGTCTTTCCAAGGCTACACCCTCCTCCTTGCATAGGAGGCTCTGGACCCAGGGCCCAGAGGAGTAGGAGAAAACGCCAGGCTGCATGGGGCCTGGAAGGCTGGCAGAGAGGCAGGGGTAAATGGGCATCTTTGCCGATTGCCTCTAAAATGGGGTCGCCTTTAGTGTACACGTGAGAGTGAGCCCTGGAATAGGGAAGATTAGGTGTGTCCTGGCTCAGCCTGCCACTCACTAGCTGTTGCACACACTACAGGCACATGGAAATGCCCACGCAAATGCACTCGGGCACAGGCACACGCACACACAGGCATGCACACAGACACACGCACAGGCACACAAAGGCACAGGCACACGCAGAGACATATGCATTGGCTGGCTCCTTCCTGTTTAGTTGGGATGCCCCCACCCCTTCAGGAAGCCTTTGCCTTCCACCCCCGGCTGAGTCTGGGGCCTCCTGGGCCCCCCACAGGCTCCTGGGCTTCCCTCTGCCACAGCCTGGGCCACCCTGTGTGGTCAGTGTTTACTCCCAGCTCCCTCAGACTGGGAGCAAGGACGTTAGGCTCAGCCACGCACCCAGCACAGAGTCCAGTGTTCGGCTGGGCCGGGGGCATTGGATGAGCAGTGGCAGTGACTCGGGGCCTTCTCACGCCCCTGCTCCGTGTGTGGGGCGGGGCAGTGGGGGAATGGACTTGCTGCATCTTGGACTTTGTCCTTGACCCTGGGAGCCATCTTGAGATGGTAAAGAGGGACAGGCCAGGCATGGGTCTCAGAGAGGTTCCTTGGGTGACCCCCATGTGGAGGAGGCGCCTGGGGAGAAGCCGGGTGGGGGATGGGAGGGTGAAGGAGGAGGTCTGGGAGGTGGCATCCCAACCCAAGGATGGTGAGTTTGGGCCAAAGATGCATTGAAAATGGGAGTGGATGTCTGGGGAGTCACACTCCGTCAATATTTCAGGGAACATTGCCAGAGAGGACACCTGTGAGATGGTTTTGTACCTGGCCTGTCCCGTGGAGGGCCTGGAAATGGTCAGCATGGACAGGGGCCAGAGGGGAGCCTGGGTCACTCAACGCTGTGCCCCTGCTGTGGCTCGGAGCCACGGGTCCTGCATGGAACTCTCAGAGCAGGCAGGATCTGCCCTGACCTCAGCCCATGGGGAAAGCAGCCACTGCCTGCGGAGAGGGTGGCACTGGGGCAGGACGGTTGGGGTGAGTGGGGCGTAGGGGCAGTCAGGAAGGCTTCCAGGGGTGTCAGGGTCGTCCCCACTTCCTGCAGCTGAGACCACAGCAGTGTAACAGGTTTCGGGGCTCATGGGGTGAGCCAGCATTGGCTGGACACGTGGAATGACCTGGAGACAGCAACGGCCTCTGGGAAGACGGGCTCCGAGTCCCCCTTTTGCTGAGCATGACCTGTCCCCTTCAGGACCCGTTTGAGTACTACCAGCTGGCACTGGCAGCCGCCGTGGACCTGGGCAACAAGAAGGCACAGCTGAAGATCTACACGCGGCCGGCCACCGTCTCCCACAACTTCCTCCTGGACCGTGAGAAGTCGCTCCTCTTCTACCAGAAGGCCAGGACCTTCGCCACAGAGCTCAACGTCCGCGGGGTCAACCTGCCTCCTCTGCCACTCTGCGGGTGGGCCCCCTGGTTGGCCCCCAGCCACCCTCGCTGAGGACAGCATCCGAGGGTGTGGGTTTTGTGCAAGGAGGACGGTCTCCTCCCTCTCCTGGTGTCTCCCGTGGCTCATTTTCTGGGAAATGGGGCATGAAAGCAGGGTTCAAATAGCAATAAATTTTTCTTTGCAATAACCTACCGAAGTCCCCAGGGCATCCTTCCCTGTGTGCTTCCTGGGCTGTGTCTAGGGGCCAGCTCCTTCCCTGGTGGCAGCCCTCTGATCTTGGGGATGAGAAGGACCATGAGTCCAACAGACCTGGGCCAGGTCACCATGAGCCTCGGTTTCCTCGGTGGCCAGAGGGGAGATGGTGGTGGAACTCTCTGGGCAGCTCCCTGCCCTCCCTGCTCAGAGCTTTTGCTGTAGGTCTCGTGCCGCCCTTGACTTTAACCTTCAGGCCACTGTGCCCGGATGTGGGGGCTGCTAGTGTCCCTGTTTGCCATTGAAGAAATAGAGGCACAGCGAGGTTAGGTGTCTGGCCCATCGTCACACAGCAGGTAGGGGCGGAGACGCAGAGCCCAGTACACTGACCACCACACCACCCTGCCAGCCTGCAGCCAGGAAGGTGTCCCCCATTAGGACCCAAGGTCAGCTCCTGGACCTCTCTTGTGGTGTCAGGAGAGCCACAGGCCAGTGACGGTGGCCCCGGGGATCCCTCACTCAGTGCCCTATGCTTCCAGACTTGGTTGGGCTGAGCCTGGCCAGTCCCACCTCTGGCCACTGGTCAGCCCTGCGGGAAGTGAGATGCAGGGATCTCTGCCTGTGTAGATGCTGCTGCCCAGTATTGAAAGCCTTATCTGGGCTGCCCCCCAGCCATCCCCACATACCCCTCCCCTTCCGGTCCCCGGCCCTCATCCCAGTCCCTGCAATCCCAGGTTTTCCTTGTTGGAATCTCTTGACCTTAGGGAACACAGCTCGCACGGTCTCTTTGCCAGTTTACGGCAAGGAAACCGAGGTTCAGAGACTGTGGGTGTCCCACGTGATTCTCACATACACTGCACTCTCCCAGGCCCCCCTTTTAAACACTTTAAATGAGGTGACATTCACATCGCATGCAATGAACTGTTTCAACGCGAATAATGTGGTGGCATTTGTGGATTCACAGTCCTGTGCAACCACTCACGCCATCTACTTTCAAAATGTTTTCATCTCCCCAGAAGAAATCTGCCATCGTCAGTAAGCTGTTACCCCTCCTTGGTATCCCCCAAGCCCCTCGTTTAATGGAAGGGGAAACTGAGGCCCGGAGAGAGACTTGCCAGTGGGCGGAGCTCTGATCATAAGGAATCAGGCACCCATCTGCTGCTTCAGTCCTGGGTTGGTTTTCCACCCAGCAGAGGTGACAGAGCCAGGAGGTTCTGGGAGCGCCACAGGTGTCACTGGTTCAGTCCTGGGTTGGTTTGCCACCCAGCAGAGGTGACAGAGCCAGGAGGTTCTGGGACCCAATGCTTGCAGCCAGAGCCCTGCCCCGAGCCTCCCCACCAGGGGGCAGCAGAGAGCTTTCCAGAACTGGCCGCGGGACCGGCGGGAAGCAGCGGGTCAGAGCTGCTGACAAACCTCACGTGGACCCCAGATCGCTGTCTCTGTGGGTCGGGCTTGGGAATTGGAGAGGAGGCCGCATGATTGGAAACGTGAAGACGGCACGGCCTGGCTGGAGGAGTGGGAAGCGCCGTCACGTTGACTGAGGACACAGACCTCCTGCCCGCTGGGCCGGGCCTGCAGCCATTCTTCTCAGGGTGGGGTCCGCAGGTCCGGCTTGCTCTCGGCCCCCGACCTGCCTCAGAGTCCGGGGGGCTTTGGAACTGTGCCTTCCCATCTCCACCCACCCTGGCTGGTGCCATGAGGGGCCTGGATCCTGGGATCCTGTTCCTCTTGGGCAGCAGAGACTGGGGGACCAGAGGAGATGATGGGTCTTCAAGCCCCACATTCAAGCCCCAGCCCACCACTGACAGTCTGGGGGTTCGAGATGAGGGAGTTGATGTCTCTGAGCCCCAGTTTTGTCACCACTAAAATGAGGCCAACATACTGGGGCAGAGTGCCAGCCCCAGGACTAACAGAGGCCTGTTTCCTACTGACAATACCTCTTACTCCTAAAAACAGCTCCAACAAGCACACACTAGGAAACACTCAACCCAGGCCAACTTGTCAGAGGCACGAGAACCAGAGCGACTCCATCTTGAATGGGGCCTGGGTAAAGGGAGGCTGAGACCTGCTGGGCCACATTCCCAGGAGGCTAGGCATTCTTCGTCACAGGATGAGATAGGAGGTCCCCACAAGATACAGGTCATAAAGATCTTGCTGATAAAGCAGGTTGCAGTAAAGAAGTTGGCCAAAGCCGCAAACCCAAGATGGCCACGAGAGTGACCTCTGATTGCCCTCACAGCTCATTATGTGCTAATTATAATGCGTTAACTGCTACAAGGCACTCCCACCAGCGCCATGACAGTTTACAGATGCCATGGCAACATCTGGAGGTTACCCTACATGGTCTCGGAAGGGAGGGCAGAAACTCTCAGTTCTGGGAATTGCCCACCCCTTTCCTGGAACACTCATGAATAGTCCAACCCTTGTTTAGCGTATGATCAAGAAATAACCATGAAAATGGGCAACCAGCAGCCTTTGGGGCCACTCTGCCTATGGAGCAGCCATTCTTTTTTTTTTTTTTTTTTTTTTTTTTTTTTTTGAGATGGAGTCTTGCTCTGTTGTCCAAACTAGAATGCAGTGGCATGATCTTGGCTCACTACAACCTCCGCCTCGTGGGTTCAAGCAATTCTCCTGCCTTAGCCTTCCTAGTAGCTGGGATTACAGGCACCTGCCACCACACCGTTAATGTTTTGTATTTTAGTGGAGACAGGGTTTTGCCATGTTGGACCAGGCTGGTCTCGAACTTCTCACCTCAGGTGATCCACCTGCCTCGGCATGCCAAAGTTCTAGGATTACAGGAGTGAGCCGCTGCTCCTGGCCATAGAAGCCATTCTTTTATTCCTTTTCTTTCCTAATAAAGTTGCTTTCACTTTAAGGACTCACCCTGAATTCTTTCTTCCGTGAGATCCAAGAAACCTCTCTTGCGGTCTGGATTGGGACTCCTTTCCAGTAACAAACTTGCTTAACCTCTCAGACCCGTCGTCTCTTCGTCTGTAACCAAAGACAAAGCCTCCCCCGAGGTTCCAACAGTGAGGAGAGAACACATGGGAAACGAGGAGCACAGAGTTGGTGTGCAGAACCAATATCACAGACTGAGTGTCAAGCCACTGTCATATTGGAAGTAATATCATGCTCTCCCCTACAAGTTATGAGGAACAATATCACAGGGGGGTGTGTACCTTCTCCGGTAGTGGGAGTAGTATCATCATCTCTTCCTTTAGATGACAGGAACAATATCACAGGGTGGGTGTACACCCCGTGTGTTTTTGGAAGCAATGTCATTCTCTCTTGTTCTAGGTTTTATGATTCATGTCACAGGTGGGGTGTACACATCATCCACTCACCCCCTGGATATCAGCAACCATATCACAAAAGAGGTGTCCACCCCCTTCGATACTGTCAACCATATCATCTTCCTCTCGCCTGGATATTAGGAACAATACCCCGGGGTTTGGGGCGGTGTACACCCACTGTGATAACGAAAGTAAACTCAGCCTCTTTCCCGCTGGATATTAGGAACTATATCACAGGTGTGTGTGCACCTTCTGGGATATTGGGAGTACTGTCAGCCTCCAACCCACTGAATATTAGGGATAATATACAGGGGACAGGGTGGTTACATCCCCTGCGATATTGAGAGCAATATTCTTCTCTTTCCCCTGTACATTAGGAACCACATCACAGGGGTATGTACACCTTCTTCGATATTGGGATTAATGTTATTGTCTCCCCCAACTGAACGTCAAAAACGATATCACAGAAGGGTGTACACCCCCTGCGATATGGCCAGTAATATCATCGTCTCTACCTTTGGATACTAGGAACAACATCACAGAGGGTGTGTATACTCCTCAGCAATATTGGGCATAATGTTATCCTCTCTTCCCCTGGATATTAGGAACGATATCCCTGGTGGTGGGAGGTGGAGTACATTCAGAACAACATCACTGAGTGGGTGTCCACCCCCTGCGGTATTGGGTGTAATATCATCCTCTCTTCCCCAGGATATAAAGAACAATATCACAGGAGGAGTGTACAGCCACAGCCCCTGCATTATTTGGAATAATAGCTTCTTTTCCCACTCTCGATATAAGGAACAATATGCTAGGGTGGGTGTACATCCCCTGTGATATTGGACGTATTGTCATCGTCTCCCAACGTGAATATTGGGCGTAGTGTCCCAGGGGGGTGTACGCCTTCTTCCATATTGGGAGTAATATCATCCTCTCCCCTCAGGATTGTAGGCAAAATATCGAAGGGGTTTTACACTTTGTACGATATGGGCAGTAACATCATCCTCTCCCTACCTGGATGTAAGGAACTATATCACAGCCGGCTGTACACTTCTTGCCATATTGGGAGTCTTATCATTCTCTCCCATCATGGATATTAAGAAAAATATTACAAAGGGGGTGTACACCCCCTGAGATATTGAGAGTGATATTATGCTCTCCCCTTCGGGATATTAGGAACAATATCGCAGGAGGTGTGTACAACCCTTGCGATATTGGGAGTCATATCATCCTCTCCCCCTGAATATAAGAAACAATATCACAGGAGGATGTACCCCCCCCCGTGATATTGGGAGTCATATCGTGTTAGTCGGAACAATAGCACAGTGGGTGTGTACATCCCCTGCGATATTGCCACTAGTAACATCGCCTCCCTCCCAGGATATAAGGAAGAATATCCCAAGGGGTTGTACACCCCTGCGATATTGGCGGTAATATCTTCCTCCCCCCGGCTGGCTATTAGGAACAATGTCACAGAAGGGGTGTACACCCCCTGCTTTATTGGGAGTGATATCATCCTCTCCATCCCTGGATATTAGAAACAATATCACCAGGGAGTGTACACCTCCTGCAATATTCAGACTGATGTCATCCTCTCGCCATCTGGATATTAGGAAACATAGAACAGGGGTGGTGTACAACCCCTGCGAAATCGGAAGAAATATCACCCTCTCTACCTTTGGATGTTAGGGAAAATATCACGGTGGAGGTCCACGCCCACTGTGATATTGGGAGTCATATCATCCACTCCCACCTTGGAAAGAAGGAACAAGATGTCCGACGGGATATACCCACACTACGGTAGTTTTAATACTATCCTCTACCCCCTGGCTACTAGGAATAACATCATAGAGCAGCGTACACTTTCTGCGACAAGGGGAGTAATATCATCCTATCCTGGCCGGATATCAGAAAAAAGGCTATTAATTACTAATATTAATAAATATAAATGATAAATATTAATTATAGATATTAAAATCACAATTAAGATACTAAAATTAACACTGCTTAAAAAAGTTAATCATGAGTATTAATAATTAATATTTAATAATAATAAGACAACTAATAATAAAATAATATCAACAATTAACGTTACTTAAATCAATACTAAGTGATATTGGCTATAAAATAATAATAATTATTAAGAAATATTATTATTGATAAATGACATTGATATTAAAAATTAATCCTTGGAGTAGATCATAACCTATTGAAACAATTATAATAATTACCGGCTGGCTATTAGGAACAATGTCACAGAAGGGGTGTACATCCCCTGCTTTATTGGGAGTGATATCATCCTGTCCGTCCCTGGATATTAGGAAAAACATCCCCAGGGAGTGTACGCCTCCTACAATACTGGGACTGATATCATCCTCTCGCCATCTGGATATTAGGAAACATATCACAGGGGTGGTGTACAACCCCTGCGAAATCGGAAGAAAGGTCACCCTCTCCGCCTTTGGATGTTAGGGAAAATACCACGGTGGAGGTCCACGCCCACGGTGATATTGGGAGTCATATCATGCTTTCCCACCCTAGATAGAAGGAAGAAGATGACCGACGGCATGTACACACACTGCGCTACTTTCTTTTTTTTTTTTTTTTTTTTTTGAGACGGGGTCTCGCTCTGTCACCCAGGCTGGAGTGCGGTGGCCGGATCTCAGCTCACTGCAAGCTCCGCCTCCCGGGTTCACGCCATTCTCCTGCCTCAGCCTCCCGAGTAGCTGGGACTATAGGCGCCCGCCACCTCGCCCGGCTAGTTTTTTGTATTTCTTAGTAGAGACGGGGTTTCACCGTGTTAGCCAGGATGGTCTCGATCTCCTGACCTCGTGATCCGCCCGTCTCGGCCTCCCAAAGTGCTGGGATTACAGGCGTGAGCCACCGCGCCCGGCCACTGCGCTACTTTCAATGTCATCCTCTACCCCCTGGCTACTAGAATTAACATCATAGAGGACTGTACACTTTCTTCGATACTGAGAGTAATATCATACTCTCCCGGCCAGATATCAGGAACAAGACTATTAATTATTAATATTAATAAACATAAAAATGTATATTAATCATAGACAGTAAAAATCACAATTAAGACACTAAAATTAATACTGGTTAAAAATGTTAATGATGAGTATTAATAATTAATAATATTAACACATTTAATAATAAAATAATGATATCAACAATTACTGTTACATAAATCAATACTAAGTGATATTGGCAAAAAAATAATAATTATTAAGAAATATTAATATTGATAAATGATATTAATATTAAAAATTAATTCTTGGAGTAGAACATAATCTAATTAAAACAATAATTAAGAATTAATGGTAAACTATTAATTGATAGTATTATTGATAATTAATAAAACGGATCCTTGATGTTTAATAATTAATTATATTACTGCTCCCTGAGCAATACACTGAACGTGTACACCCGTCTGTGAAACAGTTCATTATTTCCAGAGAGGGAGACGATACTACTCACAATATCGTCAACAGGCTGAGAGTCCAACATGCCTCCCAATAGCCAAGGGGGGGAGAGGGGGTGGCTATTGGTCCCCACCTCGCGGGGGGTGGCTCACCCCCCTGCGAGGTGGCTCCCAATAGCCAAGGGGGGGAGAGGGGGTGGCTATTGGTCCCCACCTCGCGGGGGGTGGCTCACCCCCCTGCGAGGTGGCTCCCAATAGCCAAGGGGGGGAGAGGGGGTGGCTATTGGTCCCCACCTCGCGGGGGGTGGCTCACCCCCCTGCGAGGTGGCTCCCAATAGCCAAGGGGGGGAGAGGGGGTGGCTATTGGTCCCCACCTCGCGGGGGGTGGCTCACCCCCCTGCGAGGTGGCTCCCAATAGCCAAGGGGGGGAGAGGGGGTGGCTATTGGTCCCCACCTCGCGGGGGGTGGCTCACCCCCCTGCGAGGTGGCTCCCAATAGCCAAGGGGGGAGAGGGGGTGGCTATTGGTCCCCACCTCGCGGGGGGTGGCTCACCCCCCTGCGAGGTGGCTCCCAATAGCCAAGGGGGGGAGAGGGGGTGGCTATTGGTCCCCACCTCGCGGGGGGTGGCTCACCCCCCTGCGAGGTGGCTCCCAATAGCCAAGGGGGGGAGAGGGGGTGGCTATTGGTCCCCACCTCGCGGGGGGTGGCTCACCCCCCTGCGAGGTGGCTCCCAATAGCCAAGGGGGGGAGAGGGGGTGGCTATTGGTCCCCACCTCGCGGGGGGTGGCTCACCCCCCTGCGAGGTGGCTCCCAATAGCCAAGGGGGGGAGAGGGGGTGGCTATTGGTCCCCACCTCGCGGGGGGTGGCTCACCCCCCTGCGAGGTGGCTCCCAATAGCCAAGGGGGGGAGAGGGGGTGGCTATTGGTCCCCACCTCGCGGGGGGTGGCTCACCCCCCTGCGAGGTGGCTCCCAATAGCCAAGGGGGGGAGAGGGGGTGGCTATTGGTCCCCACCTCGCGGGGGGTGGCTCACCCCCCTGCGAGGTGGCTCCCAATAGCCAAGGGGGGGAGAGGGGGTGGCTATTGGTCCCCACCTCGCGGGGGGTGGCTCACCCCCCTGCGAGGTGGCTCCCAATAGCCAAGGGGGGGAGAGGGGGTGGCTATTGGTCCCCACCTCGCGGGGGGTGGCTCACCCCCCTGCGAGGTGGCTCCCAATAGCCAAGGGGGGGAGAGGGGGTGGCTATTGGTCCCCACCTCGCGGGGGGTGGCTCACCCCCCTGCGAGGTGGCTCCCAATAGCCAAGGGGGGGAGAGGGGGTGGCTATTGGTCCCCACCTCGCGGGGGGTGGCTCACCCCCCTGCGAGGTGGCTCCCAATAGCCAAGGGGGGGAGAGGGGGTGGCTATTGGTCCCCACCTCGCGGGGGGTGGCTCACCCCCCTGCGAGGTGGCTCCCAATAGCCAAGGGGGGGAGAGGGGGTGGCTATTGGTCCCCACCTCGCGGGGGGTGGCTCACCCCCCTGCGAGGTGGCTCCCAATAGCCAAGGGGGGGAGAGGGGGTGGCTATTGGTCCCCACCTCGCGGGGGGTGGCTCACCCCCCTGCGAGGTGGCTCCCAATAGCCAAGGGGGGGAGAGGGGGTGGCTATTGGTCCCCACCTCGCGGGGGGTGGCTCACCCCCCTGCGAGGTGGCTCCCAATAGCCAAGGGGGGGAGAGGGGGTGGCTATTGGTCCCCACCTCGCGGGGGGTGGCTCACCCCCCTGCGAGGTGGCTCCCAATAGCCAAGGGGGGGAGAGGGGGTGGCTATTGGTCCCCACCTCGCGGGGGGTGGCTCACCCCCCTGCGAGGTGGCTCCCAATAGCCAAGGGGGGGAGAGGGGGTGGCTATTGGTCCCCACCTCGCGGGGGGTGGCTCACCCCCCTGCGAGGTGGCTCCCAATAGCCAAGGGGGGGAGAGGGGGTGGCTATTGGTCCCCACCTCGCGGGGGGTGGCTCACCCCCCTGCGAGGTGGCTCCCAATAGCCAAGGGGGGGAGAGGGGGTGGCTATTGGTCCCCACCTCGCGGGGGGTGGCTCACCCCCCTGCGAGGTGGCTCCCAATAGCCAAGGGGGGGAGAGGGGGTGGCTATTGGTCCCCACCTCGCGGGGGGTGGCTCACCCCCCTGCGAGGTGGCTCCCAATAGCCAAGGGGGGGAGAGGGGGTGGCTATTGGTCCCCACCTCGCGGGGGGTGGCTCACCCCCCTGCGAGGTGGCTCCCAATAGCCAAGGGGGGGAGAGGGGGTGGCTATTGGTCCCCACCTCGCGGGGGGTGGCTCACCCCCCTGCGAGGTGGCTCCCAATAGCCAAGGGGGGGAGAGGGGGTGGCTATTGGTCCCCACCTCGCGGGGGGTGGCTCACCCCCCTGCGAGGTGGCTCCCAATAGCCAAGGGGGGGAGAGGGGGTGGCTATTGGTCCCCACCTCGCGGGGGGTGGCTCACCCCCCTGCGAGGTGGCTCCCAATAGCCAAGGGGGGGAGAGGGGGTGGCTATTGGTCCCCACCTCGCGGGGGGTGGCTCACCCCCCTGCGAGGTGGCTCCCAATAGCCAAGGGGGGGAGAGGGGGTGGCTATTGGTCCCCACCTCGCGGGGGGTGGCTCACCCCCCTGCGAGGTGGCTCCCAATAGCCAAGGGGGGGAGAGGGGGTGGCTATTGGTCCCCACCTCGCGGGGGGTGGCTCACCCCCCTGCGAGGTGGCTCCCAATAGCCAAGGGGGGGAGAGGGGGTGGCTATTGGTCCCCACCTCGCGGGGGGTGGCTCACCCCCCTGCGAGGTGGCTCCCAATAGCCAAGGGGGGGAGAGGGGGTGGCTATTGGTCCCCACCTCGCGGGGGGTGGCTCACCCCCCTGCGAGGTGGCTCCCAATAGCCAAGGGGGGGAGAGGGGGTGGCTATTGGTCCCCACCTCGCGGGGGGTGGCTCACCCCCCTGCGAGGTGGCTCCCAATAGCCAAGGGGGGGAGAGGGGGTGGCTATTGGTCCCCACCTCGCGGGGGGTGGCTCACCCCCCTGCGAGGTGGCTCCCAATAGCCAAGGGGGGAGAGGGGGTGGCTATTGGTCCCCACCTCGCGGGGGGTGGCTCACCCCCCTGCGAGGTGGCTCCCAATAGCCAAGGGGGGGAGAGGGGGTGGCTATTGGTCCCCACCTCGCGGGGGGTGGCTCACCCCCCTGCGAGGTGGCTCCCAATAGCCAAGGGGGGGAGAGGGGGTGGCTATTGGTCCCCACCTCGCGGGGGGTGGCTCACCCCCCTGCGAGGTGGCTCCCAATAGCCAAGGGGGGGAGAGGGGGTGGCTATTGGTCCCCACCTCGCGGGGGGTGGCTCACCCCCCTGCGAGGTGGCTCCCAATAGCCAAGGGGGGGAGAGGGGGTGGCTATTGGTCCCCACCTCGCGGGGGGTGGCTCACCCCCCTGCGAGGTGGCTCCCAATAGCCAAGGGGGGGAGAGGGGGTGGCTATTGGTCCCCACCTCGCGGGGGGTGGCTCACCCCCCTGCGAGGTGGCTCCCAATAGCCAAGGGGGGGAGAGGGGGTGGCTATTGGTCCCCACCTCGCGGGGGGTGGCTCACCCCCCTGCGAGGTGGCTCCCAATAGCCAAGGGGGGGAGAGGGGGTGGCTATTGGTCCCCACCTCGCGGGGGGTGGCTCACCCCCCTGCGAGGTGGCTCCCAATAGCCAAGGGGGGGAGAGGGGGTGGCTATTGGTCCCCACCTCGCGGGGGGTGGCTCACCCCCCTGCGAGGTGGCTCCCAATAGCCAAGGGGGGGAGAGGGGGTGGCTATTGGTCCCCACCTCGCGGGGGGTGGCTCACCCCCCTGCGAGGTGGCTCCCAATAGCCAAGGGGGGGAGAGGGGGTGGCTATTGGTCCCCACCTCGCGGGGGGTGGCTCACCCCCCTGCGAGGTGGCTCCCAATAGCCAAGGGGGGGAGAGGGGGTGGCTATTGGTCCCCACCTCGCGGGGGGTGGCTCACCCCCCTGCGAGGTGGCTCCCAATAGCCAAGGGGGGGAGAGGGGGTGGCTATTGGTCCCCACCTCGCGGGGGGTGGCTCACCCCCCTGCGAGGTGGCTCCCAATAGCCAAGGGGGGGAGAGGGGGTGGCTATTGGTCCCCACCTCGCGGGGGGTGGCTCACCCCCCTGCGAGGTGGCTCCCAATAGCCAAGGGGGGAGAGGGGGTGGCTATTGGTCCCCACCTCGCGGGGGGTGGCTCACCCCCCTGCGAGGTGGCTCCCAATAGCCAAGGGGGGGAGAGGGGGTGGCTATTGGTCCCCACCTCGCGGGGGGTGGCTCACCCCCCTGCGAGGTGGCTCCCAATAGCCAAGGGGGGGAGAGGGGGTGGCTATTGGTCCCCACCTCGCGGGGGGTGGCTCACCCCCCTGCGAGGTGGCTCCCAATAGCCAAGGGGGGGAGAGGGGGTGGCTATTGGTCCCCACCTCGCGGGGGGTGGCTCACCCCCCTGCGAGGTGGCTCCCAATAGCCAAGGGGGGGAGAGGGGGTGGCTATTGGTCCCCACCTCGCGGGGGGTGGCTCACCCCCCTGCGAGGTGGCTCCCAATAGCCAAGGGGGGGAGAGGGGGTGGCTATTGGTCCCCACCTCGCGGGGGGTGGCTCACCCCCCTGCGAGGTGGCTCCCAATAGCCAAGGGGGGAGAGGGGGTGGCTATTGGTCCCCACCTCGCGGGGGGTGGCTCACCCCCCTGCGAGGTGGCTCCCAATAGCCAAGGGGGGGAGAGGGGGTGGCTATTGGTCCCCACCTCGCGGGGGGTGGCTCACCCCCCTGCGAGGTGGCTCCCAATAGCCAAGGGGGGGAGAGGGGGTGGCTATTGGTCCCCACCTCGCGGGGGGTGGCTCACCCCCCTGCGAGGTGGCTCCCAATAGCCAAGGGGGGGAGAGGGGGTGGCTATTGGTCCCCACCTCGCGGGGGGTGGCTCACCCCCCTGCGAGGTGGCTCCCAATAGCCAAGGGGGGGAGAGGGGGTGGCTATTGGTCCCCACCTCGCGGGGGGTGGCTCACCCCCCTGCGAGGTGGCTCCCAATAGCCAAGGGGGGGAGAGGGGGTGGCTATTGGTCCCCACCTCGCGGGGGGTGGCTCACCCCCCTGCGAGGTGGCTCCCAATAGCCAAGGGGGGAGAGGGGGTGGCTATTGGTCCCCACCTCGCGGGGGGTGGCTCACCCCCCTGCGAGGTGGCTCCCAATAGCCAAGGGGGGGAGAGGGGGTGGCTATTGGTCCCCACCTCGCGGGGGGTGGCTCACCCCCCTGCGAGGTGGCTCCCAATAGCCAAGGGGGGGAGAGGGGGTGGCTATTGGTCCCCACCTCGCGGGGGGTGGCTCACCCCCCTGCGAGGTGGCTCCCAATAGCCAAGGGGGGGAGAGGGGGTGGCTATTGGTCCCCACCTCGCGGGGGGTGGCTCACCCCCCTGCGAGGTGGCTCCCAATAGCCAAGGGGGGGAGAGGGGGTGGCTATTGGTCCCCACCTCGCGGGGGGTGGCTCACCCCCCTGCGAGGTGGCTCCCAATAGCCAAGGGGGGGAGAGGGGGTGGCTATTGGTCCCCACCTCGCGGGGGGTGGCTCACCCCCCTGCGAGGTGGCTCCCAATAGCCAAGGGGGGGAGAGGGGGTGGCTATTGGTCCCCACCTCGCGGGGGGTGGCTCACCCCCCTGCGAGGTGGCTCCCAATAGCCAAGGGGGGGAGAGGGGGTGGCTATTGGTCCCCACCTCGCGGGGGGTGGCTCACCCCCCTGCGAGGTGGCTCCCAATAGCCAAGGGGGGGAGAGGGGGTGGCTATTGGTCCCCACCTCGCGGGGGGTGGCTCACCCCCCTGCGAGGTGGCTCCCAATAGCCAAGGGGGGGAGAGGGGGTGGCTATTGGTCCCCACCTCGCGGGGGGTGGCTCACCCCCCTGCGAGGTGGCTCCCAATAGCCAAGGGGGGGAGAGGGGGTGGCTATTGGTCCCCACCTCGCGGGGGGTGGCTCACCCCCCTGCGAGGTGGCTCCCAATAGCCAAGGGGGGGAGAGGGGGTGGCTATTGGTCCCCACCTCGCGGGGGGTGGCTCACCCCCCTGCGAGGTGGCTCCCAATAGCCAAGGGGGGGAGAGGGGGTGGCTATTGGTCCCCACCTCGCGGGGGGTGGCTCACCCCCCTGCGAGGTGGCTCCCAATAGCCAAGGGGGGAGAGGGGGTGGCTATTGGTCCCCACCTCGCGGGGGGTGGCTCACCCCCCTGCGAGGTGGCTCCCAATAGCCAAGGGGGGAGAGGGGGTGGCTATTGGTCCCCACCTCGCGGGGGGTGGCTCACCCCCCTGCGAGGTGGCTCCCAATAGCCAAGGGGGGGAGAGGGGGTGGCTATTGGTCCCCACCTCGCGGGGGGTGGCTCACCCCCCTGCGAGGTGGCTCCCAATAGCCAAGGGGGGGAGAGGGGGTGGCTATTGGTCCCCACCTCGCGGGGGGTGGCTCACCCCCCTGCGAGGTGGCTCCCAATAGCCAAGGGGGGGAGAGGGGGTGGCTATTGGTCCCCACCTCGCGGGGGGTGGCTCACCCCCCTGCGAGGTGGCTCCCAATAGCCAAGGGGGGGAGAGGGGGTGGCTATTGGTCCCCACCTCGCGGGGGGTGGCTCACCCCCCTGCGAGGTGGCTCCCAATAGCCAAGGGGGGGAGAGGGGGTGGCTATTGGTCCCCACCTCGCGGGGGGTGGCTCACCCCCCTGCGAGGTGGCTCCCAATAGCCAAGGGGGGGAGAGGGGGTGGCTATTGGTCCCCACCTCGCGGGGGGTGGCTCACCCCCCTGCGAGGTGGCTCCCAATAGCCAAGGGGGGGAGAGGGGGTGGCTATTGGTCCCCACCTCGCGGGGGGTGGCTCACCCCCCTGCGAGGTGGCTCCCAATAGCCAAGGGGGGAGAGGGGGTGGCTATTGGTCCCCACCTCGCGGGGGGTGGCTCACCCCCCTGCGAGGTGGCTCCCAATAGCCAAGGGGGGGAGAGGGGGTGGCTATTGGTCCCCACCTCGCGGGGGGTGGCTCACCCCCCTGCGAGGTGGCTCCCAATAGCCAAGGGGGGGAGAGGGGGTGGCTATTGGTCCCCACCTCGCGGGGGGTGGCTCACCCCCCTGCGAGGTGGCTCCCAATAGCCAAGGGGGGGAGAGGGGGTGGCTATTGGTCCCCACCTCGCGGGGGGTGGCTCACCCCCCTGCGAGGTGGCTCCCAATAGCCAAGGGGGGAGAGGGGGTGGCTATTGGTCCCCACCTCGCGGGGGGTGGCTCACCCCCCTGCGAGGTGGCTCCCAATAGCCAAGGGGGGGAGAGGGGGTGGCTATTGGTCCCCACCTCGCGGGGGGTGGCTCACCCCCCTGCGAGGTGGCTCCCAATAGCCAAGGGGGGGAGAGGGGGTGGCTATTGGTCCCCACCTCGCGGGGGGTGGCTCACCCCCCTGCGAGGTGGCTCCCAATAGCCAAGGGGGGGAGAGGGGGTGGCTATTGGTCCCCACCTCGCGGGGGGTGGCTCACCCCCCTGCGAGGTGGCTCCCAATAGCCAAGGGGGGGAGAGGGGGTGGCTATTGGTCCCCACCTCGCGGGGGGTGGCTCACCCCCCTGCGAGGTGGCTCCCAATAGCCAAGGGGGGGAGAGGGGGTGGCTATTGGTCCCCACCTCGCGGGGGGTGGCTCACCCCCCTGCGAGGTGGCTCCCAATAGCCAAGGGGGGAGAGGGGGTGGCTATTGGTCCCCACCTCGCGGGGGGTGGCTCACCCCCCTGCGAGGTGGCTCCCAATAGCCAAGGGGGGAGAGGGGGTGGCTATTGGTCCCCACCTCGCGGGGGGTGGCTCACCCCCCTGCGAGGTGGCTCCCAATAGCCAAGGGGGGGAGAGGGGGTGGCTATTGGTCCCCACCTCGCGGGGGGTGGCTCACCCCCCTGCGAGGTGGCTCCCAATAGCCAAGGGGGGGAGAGGGGGTGGCTATTGGTCCCCACCTCGCGGGGGGTGGCTCACCCCCCTGCGAGGTGGCTCCCAATAGCCAAGGGGGGGAGAGGGGGTGGCTATTGGTCCCCACCTCGCGGGGGGTGGCTCACCCCCCTGCGAGGTGGCTCCCAATAGCCAAGGGGGGGAGAGGGGGTGGCTATTGGTCCCCACCTCGCGGGGGGTGGCTCACCCCCCTGCGAGGTGGCTCCCAATAGCCAAGGGGGGAGAGGGGGTGGCTATTGGTCCCCACCTCGCGGGGGGTGGCTCACCCCCCTGCGAGGTGGCTCCCAATAGCCAAGGGGGGGAGAGGGGGTGGCTATTGGTCCCCACCTCGCGGGGGGTGGCTCACCCCCCTGCGAGGTGGCTCCCAATAGCCAAGGGGGGGAGAGGGGGTGGCTATTGGTCCCCACCTCGCGGGGGGTGGCTCACCCCCCTGCGAGGTGGCTCCCAATAGCCAAGGGGGGGAGAGGGGGTGGCTATTGGTCCCCACCTCGCGGGGGGTGGCTCACCCCCCTGCGAGGTGGCTCCCAATAGCCAAGGGGGGGAGAGGGGGTGGCTATTGGTCCCCACCTCGCGGGGGGTGGCTCACCCCCCTGCGAGGTGGCTCCCAATAGCCAAGGGGGGGAGAGGGGGTGGCTATTGGTCCCCACCTCGCGGGGGGTGGCTCACCCCCCTGCGAGGTGGCTCCCAATAGCCAAGGGGGGGAGAGGGGGTGGCTATTGGTCCCCACCTCGCGGGGGGTGGCTCACCCCCCTGCGAGGTGGCTCCCAATAGCCAAGGGGGGGAGAGGGGGTGGCTATTGGTCCCCACCTCGCGGGGGGTGGCTCACCCCCCTGCGAGGTGGCTCCCAATAGCCAAGGGGGGAGAGGGGGTGGCTATTGGTCCCCACCTCGCGGGGGGTGGCTCACCCCCCTGCGAGGTGGCTCCCAATAGCCAAGGGGGGGAGAGGGGGTGGCTATTGGTCCCCACCTCGCGGGGGGTGGCTCACCCCCCTGCGAGGTGGCTCCCAATAGCCAAGGGGGGGAGAGGGGGTGGCTATTGGTCCCCACCTCGCGGGGGGTGGCTCACCCCCCTGCGAGGTGGCTCCCAATAGCCAAGGGGGGGAGAGGGGGTGGCTATTGGTCCCCACCTCGCGGGGGGTGGCTCACCCCCCTGCGAGGTGGCTCCCAATAGCCAAGGGGGGGAGAGGGGGTGGCTATTGGTCCCCACCTCGCGGGGGGTGGCTCACCCCCCTGCGAGGTGGCTCCCAATAGCCAAGGGGGGGAGAGGGGGTGGCTATTGGTCCCCACCTCGCGGGGGGTGGCTCACCCCCCTGCGAGGTGGCTCCCAATAGCCAAGGGGGGGAGAGGGGGTGGCTATTGGTCCCCACCTCGCGGGGGGTGGCTCACCCCCCTGCGAGGTGGCTCCCAATAGCCAAGGGGGGGAGAGGGGGTGGCTATTGGTCCCCACCTCGCGGGGGGTGGCTCACCCCCCTGCGAGGTGGCTCCCAATAGCCAAGGGGGGGAGAGGGGGTGGCTATTGGTCCCCACCTCGCGGGGGGTGGCTCACCCCCCTGCGAGGTGGCTCCCAATAGCCAAGGGGGGAGAGGGGGTGGCTATTGGTCCCCACCTCGCGGGGGGTGGCTCACCCCCCTGCGAGGTGGCTCCCAATAGCCAAGGGGGGGAGAGGGGGTGGCTATTGGTCCCCACCTCGCGGGGGGTGGCTCACCCCCCTGCGAGGTGGCTCCCAATAGCCAAGGGGGGGAGAGGGGGTGGCTATTGGTCCCCACCTCGCGGGGGGTGGCTCACCCCCCTGCGAGGTGGCTCCCAATAGCCAAGGGGGGGAGAGGGGGTGGCTATTGGTCCCCACCTCGCGGGGGGTGGCTCACCCCCCTGCGAGGTGGCTCCCAATAGCCAAGGGGGGAGAGGGGGTGGCTATTGGTCCCCACCTCGCGGGGGGTGGCTCACCCCCCTGCGAGGTGGCTCCCAATAGCCAAGGGGGGGAGAGGGGGTGGCTATTGGTCCCCACCTCGCGGGGGGTGGCTCACCCCCCTGCGAGGTGGCTCCCAATAGCCAAGGGGGGGAGAGGGGGTGGCTATTGGTCCCCACCTCGCGGGGGGTGGCTCACCCCCCTGCGAGGTGGCTCCCAATAGCCAAGGGGGGGAGAGGGGGTGGCTATTGGTCCCCACCTCGCGGGGGGTGGCTCACCCCCCTGCGAGGTGGCTCCCAATAGCCAAGGGGGGGAGAGGGGGTGGCTATTGGTCCCCACCTCGCGGGGGGTGGCTCACCCCCCTGCGAGGTGGCTCCCAATAGCCAAGGGGGGGAGAGGGGGTGGCTATTGGTCCCCACCTCGCGGGGGGTGGCTCACCCCCCTGCGAGGTGGCTCCCAATAGCCAAGGGGGGGAGAGGGGGTGGCTATTGGTCCCCACCTCGCGGGGGGTGGCTCACCCCCCTGCGAGGTGGCTCCCAATAGCCAAGGGGGGGAGAGGGGGTGGCTATTGGTCCCCACCTCGCGGGGGGTGGCTCACCCCCCTGCGAGGTGGCTCCCAATAGCCAAGGGGGGGAGAGGGGGTGGCTATTGGTCCCCACCTCGCGGGGGGTGGCTCACCCCCCTGCGAGGTGGCTCCCAATAGCCAAGGGGGGGAGAGGGGGTGGCTATTGGTCCCCACCTCGCGGGGGGTGGCTCACCCCCCTGCGAGGTGGCTCCCAATAGCCAAGGGGGGGAGAGGGGGTGGCTATTGGTCCCCACCTCGCGGGGGGTGGCTCACCCCCCTGCGAGGTGGCTCCCAATAGCCAAGGGGGGGAGAGGGGGTGGCTATTGGTCCCCACCTCGCGGGGGGTGGCTCACCCCCCTGCGAGGTGGCTCCCAATAGCCAAGGGGGGGAGAGGGGGTGGCTATTGGTCCCCACCTCGCGGGGGGTGGCTCACCCCCCTGCGAGGTGGCTCCCAATAGCCAAGGGGGGGAGAGGGGGTGGCTATTGGTCCCCACCTCGCGGGGGGTGGCTCACCCCCCTGCGAGGTGGCTCCCAATAGCCAAGGGGGGGAGAGGGGGTGGCTATTGGTCCCCACCTCGCGGGGGGTGGCTCACCCCCCTGCGAGGTGGCTCCCAATAGCCAAGGGGGGGAGAGGGGGTGGCTATTGGTCCCCACCTCGCGGGGGGTGGCTCACCCCCCTGCGAGGTGGCTCCCAATAGCCAAGGGGGGGAGAGGGGGTGGCTATTGGTCCCCACCTCGCGGGGGGTGGCTCACCCCCCTGCGAGGTGGCTCCCAATAGCCAAGGGGGGGAGAGGGGGTGGCTATTGGTCCCCACCTCGCGGGGGGTGGCTCACCCCCCTGCGAGGTGGCTCCCAATAGCCAAGGGGGGGAGAGGGGGTGGCTATTGGTCCCCACCTCGCGGGGGGTGGCTCACCCCCCTGCGAGGTGGCTCCCAATAGCCAAGGGGGGGAGAGGGGGTGGCTATTGGTCCCCACCTCGCGGGGGGTGGCTCACCCCCCTGCGAGGTGGCTCCCAATAGCCAAGGGGGGGAGAGGGGGTGGCTATTGGTCCCCACCTCGCGGGGGGTGGCTCACCCCCCTGCGAGGTGGCTCCCAATAGCCAAGGGGGGGAGAGGGGGTGGCTATTGGTCCCCACCTCGCGGGGGTGGCTCACCCCCCTGACAATATCACGGTTACGTGTGCACCACTTGTAGTTCAATGAATGATATTATCTTCTCTCCCTTTAGCCCTGAGAACAATATCACATGACGGAGGATACCCCCAGCAATATTCGGAGTAGTATCATTTTCTTTTCTTCTGGATAGTTGTAAAAATATGTCCTTCGAGTTGGACAACCCTTTTATTGAAGGTAGTATCATCCTCTTCCAAGGTGGGTATTTGGAACCATATCACAGGGGGTGTTTTGACTTCCTCGATATTCGTCGCGACGTCATCCTCTCCTCACTGGGTATTGGAAATAATATGACAGCCGCAGTATACACTCCCCGCGACTTGAGGTGTAATATCTCTGCCTGGATATTAGAATCCCCCATGGACCCACAGCGTTTTTATGATTTTGTGAGTAATGTCATGTCCCCGTCTAGACATCACGAACAGTGTCAAACACGGGTGTACACCCTCTCCAATACAGAGAGGAATATCATCCTCTCTCTGCCTGGCTATTAGGAGCAAAATCAAAGTAGTGTTTATAGCCCCTGCGATATTCTGAGTAATATCATCCTCTCCCAGGTGGAAATTACGAACAGTATCACCGGTGGCGTGTACACCCCCGGCGATATTGAAAATAGTATCATCCTCTTCCCTCCCGGGTCATGGGAACAACGTCACTGGGGGGTGTACACTTTCTGTGATATTGGGTGTAACATCATGTTCTGTGCCTTGGAATATCAAGGGCAATATCACGGGGTAAGTGTGTACATCTTTTGCAATATTGGGAATGAAATTATCCTCTCTCCCCCTGCAAATTAGGAAAGATATCACAGAGTGTGTTTTCACCTCCTGCGATATGGGGATTAATACCATCTTCTCCACTTCCGGATATCAGGAAGAGTATCACACGGGGATGTACAGTGTCTGCGATACTGGGAGTAATATGAACCTCTCGGCCTTGAGATGTTAAGAAGAATATCACAGGGTGAATGTTCACCCCTGCCATATTGGGAGTAATATCAGCCTCTCCACTCCATGGATATTAAGAACAATATCCCGGGCTGGGTGTACGCCACCTGCTCTATGGGGAGTCATATCATCCTCTCCCTTCCAGGATGTTAATAATAATATCACAGGGCGGGTGAACACAGCCTGCGATACTGGAATTATTATCCTCCTCTCCCCCTCCGGATACCAGCAACAATATCCGAGAAGAGTTGTACACTCCCTGCGATATTGGGAGTGATATCATATGCTTTTTCCGTGAATATTAGGAGCAATATCACCAGGTGGCTGTCCATTCGTTGCTATGTTGGGAGTCATGTCATACTGTATCACCCTAGATATTAGGATCGGTGTCACAGCGTGAGTGTACACATACTACGATATTAAAACTAATATCATGCTGTCCGTCCCTGAATATTAGGAACGACATCATAGGTAAGTGTACACCCCTTGCGGTATTAGGAGTAATAATATGATTAATTATTAAACATCAATGATTGATTTTAATAATTATCAATGACACTATTAATTAATAGGATACCATTATTATCCATGGATAATTATTTTACATACATGATTATGCACACTTAAAATTAATTATTAATATTAATGTCATTTAACAATATTATTAGTTCTTAATATTAATCATTATTTTATTACCAACATCTCTTACTATTGACTTAAGTAATATTAATTGCTGATATCATTAATTATTAATAGTGATATTATTATTAATTATTAATACTAATTATCAACATTTTAACCAGTATTAATTTTTACTATCTTTATTATGATTATTAATATCGATGATTATTATTAATTTTTATTATATTTATTAATATTAATAATTAATAGATTTGTTCCTGATATCCGGCGGGGAGAGGATATTAGTCCCAACATCGAAGAAAGTGTACACCCCTCTATGATGTTATTCCTAATAGCCATCGGGTAGAGGAGAACATTATTGAAACTATCACAGTGGGTGTATATCTCCTCGGTCATCTTGTTTCTTATATCCTGGGTTGGAGAGGATGATATGACTCCCAATATCGCAGGGGTTGTAGACCTCCCCCGTGATATTGTCCCTAACATCCAAAGGTGGAGATGATGATATTTCTTCCAATTTCGCGGTGGATGTACACCACCCCTGTGATATGATTCCTAATATCCAGGGGGCGAGAGGATTAGTCTCAGTATTGCAGGAGATGTACACTGCCTAGTGATATTGTTCCTAATATCCAGGGAGGGAGAGGATATCACCCCCAATAGAGCAGGGGGTGTACACTCCTGTAACATTGTTCGTAATAGCCAGCGGGGGAGAGGAAGACATTACTCCCAATATTGCAGGGGATGTACACCCCCTTGGGATATTGTTCCCTATATCCTGGGAAGGAGATGATGATACCAGTGGCAATATCGCAAGGGGTGTGCACCCTTCTGTGATATAGTTTTTCACTTTCAGTGAGGGAGAGGATAACATGAATCCCAATACCGCTGAAGGTGTACAGGCCCCTGTGATGTAGTTCCTAATGTACAGGAGAAAGAGAAGAATATTGCTCTCAATATCGCAGGGGGTGTGACCACCCTGCCCCCTGTATATTGCTCCTAATATGCAGCGGGGTGGAGGCTGAGAGTACTCCCAATATCCCAGAAGGTGCACACACACCTGTGATATAGTTCCTAATATCCAGCGGGAAAGAGGATGATTTTACTTTCGATATCACAGGGGGTATACAGGGCCACCAACCCTGGGATATCGTTCCTAATATCAAGGCAGGAAGAAGATGACATGGCTGACAATATCGAAGGGGGTGGACACCTCTTCAGTGATATGGTTCCTCTTATCCAGGGGGTGAATGGATGATATTACTCCCAATAAAGTAGGAACCGTACGGCCACCCTGGGATTTTTATCCTTAATAACCACAGGGGAGAGGTGATATTACTACCAACGTTGCAAGGGGTGTACACCCCTCCTGTGATATTATTTCTTATGTCCAGGAAAGGAGAAGATGGTATTAGTACCAATATTGAAGGGATGGACAACCCCCATGGGATAGTTTTCTAAAGATACAGGTTGAAAGAGGATGAGATTCCATCCAATATAACAAGGGGTGTACATCCTGCCTGTGATATGAATCCTAAAACCTAGAAGAAGAGAGAATGACATTGCTTCCGAAAACACACAGGGTGTACACCCACCCTGTGATATTGTTCCTGTCATCTAAAGGAAGACATGATAATACTACTCCCACTACCGGAGAAGGTACACACCCCCTGTGATATTATTACTCATAACTTGTGGGGGAGAGCATGATATTACTTCCAGTATGACAGTGGCTTGATACCCAGTCTGTGATATTGCTCCTAATTTCCAGTAGGTAAAGTATGACGTTCCTGCCAAGAGAGTAGTGGGTGTACAACTGCCCTGTGATATGTCTCCGAATATTCAGGGAAACACAGGGCGACATTACCTCAAATCTCCCAAAAAGTGTACACTCATTGTGTGATATGGTTCCTAATATCCGGAGGTGCAGAGGATGGTGTTCGTTTTCCTGTCGCAGGCTGTGTATACACAACCTGTGAAATTGTTCCTAATATCCTGAATAAAAGAGACTGCTAATAATGGACACACATTGTAGGGGGGAGTAATTGGCTATTACGATCCACATCGCAGGGGGTGAGGCACTCCCCATGACATGGGGAGTAATAGCAACCCCCTCTCCCTCCTGGCTACTACGATCCACATCGCAGGGCAGTCCAGGACACCACCCCTGCCCCAACCTTGACCGAGACAGTGAGTGTCATGGGACCACCTCAGGGCGGGTGGCAGCTCAGCTTGAAGGTATCCCTGCTTCCAAAAACCAACGGCTCCTGCTAGTTTGAATCTGGCCACAGGGTCTCTGTTGGTGAGACAGGTGACCATGAGGCAGACATCGTGAAATCTAGCACGACAGAGCTCAATGCCCCCATGAGAGGCACCATAGCACTCAGACTTTGCAGACATACCAGTGAAGGCCACAGCAGGCCCTGAGGGAGGAACAAGCTGACCAAGATCCTGGGGTCCTGCCACACAGCCTTTAAACCAGGGACTGGAAACTGTTTCCCTAAAGAGCCAGGAGTCAGTATTTTCAGCTTTGCCAACTGATCTTTGCCTCAAGAATGCAACTCTGCCATGGCTACACCACAGCAGCCTTCTGCAGGTGGCCTGTGAAGAGATGGGCATGTCTGCACCCACATCAAACTTTACTTATGGACATGGACACTTCTCAGTGTCGTGAATTGTTATTTTTTTTATTTGTTCAGCCATTTGGAAATGTAAAATCCATTCTTGATTCACGGGCCACAAGAGCACGCAGGTACGGGCTGCCCCTGGCCGACCTCTGGAATGAGCTTAGAGAAGGAAATGACAGGCTGGGCCAGTGCAGCCTCCTCACAGCAGATTCGCTGCAGGAGGGTCCTTCGTAGCAACCACTTCTCATCCTTCATCTTGGCTTCAAGTGCAGCTCAGGTGGAGAAAGAGGGAACAGAACAGGCCTCAGCAACAAGAAGGAAGGAGATGCAGGGTCAAGCAGCCGTGTGGATCCATCACACTCAACATTCACACCAAGCGGAGCACAGGCAGGACCAGCCCAGGGGGGGCTGAAGTGGAGGCTCTGTGGGGTGGGGGCTCTCTTGGTGGGCAAGATTCTCTACCTAAAACTCAAATAGAAGATCTACACAGCAGTAGTTACAGAAAACACACACTAAGAAAAAGGCCAAAATAAAAATAGGACACCAAGTTTGGCCAACTGGGTCTCACAAGCCAGTAGGTAAGAAAACCCAGGAGGGCCCACCAGAGGGGCTGGGGGTGGGTTCCTGCCTGCAGGGGGCCTGGGACACCCCATTCCCACAGACGAGGACCCAAGCTTTGGGGAGGAAGCTGTCAGAGTCATCAGTGAACTGTTCAGAGCTGGAGCCATAGAGCAGGGGAGGAGCCCTGGCCACGTCCCTGTGCAGGCTCAGAAGCTGGGGTAGGGGCACAGCCCCAGGGGCCGATGCAAACAGTGGACCGCTGGCCCTCCTCCTGCCCAGAGGATACTCAGCTCCCAAGGGACCACCAAAGTCTCAAAACCAGGGACACACCACCTGACCCTCATGCCCAGGCCTCCTGGACCAGGCAATGTCCAATACAGGCAGGCAGTCTGGGCTTGGGGCCAGGACAGGGGTGGACGGTCCTGCTAGGCAGGCCTCCTTCTCCCTGCCATCTGGGCTGGTTGCACTGTAGTTTTGTTCTGGCAACATATTGCTACCCACTTTGGCCACACCAGTCCCCGGCTCCCTGGCTAGGCCCAGTGCTGTCCAACCCACCTACACAGGCCCCACACACCCAGTGCCCACCAGTCTCCCATCAGCCAGGAGGACCCATGCTCACCCCCCGAAGTATCCGTGGGAACCTGCATCCCACAGGGACCCACAGCTCAGGGCCAACCTCCATGGGGACTCTTGGTTGTGGTGGTAGAGGTGGGGGGAGTTGAACTCCAGCCCTCCCTTCCTGGCCACTGTGTTTTGTGGGGATCATTCAGTCCTGGGAGCTTCCTAGGGACCCCAGAAGGAAGAGAACAGGGTGGTCATGGCGGCCTCAGCCCCAGGCTCTGGGCCCAAGTGCAAGAGTCTTTCGCTTCTGGTTTGATCTGGGCAGTAAGAACAGGTCAAGTCATTCACACAAGGATTGGCTTCAATATAACGCATCAAGGGACTGTGGAGGACACAGATCAGCCTCCAGGCCAGTTACACCTGGTGACTTCGCCAGTGCAGGCTGGGGAGTGGAAAAGCTGAGCCCTGACCTCCCCACCTACCCTGCCCACCAGATGCCAGTAGCGGCCAGGGATCCCTGACTTCAGGCAGAGCCAGACAGCACAGTTGCTGCCTCCTTTGATCCCATCCCAGGGCCCACAGGGCCTGGAGAAACCTGGCAGGGGCTGAGTTGGGAGAATCAGGCAGGGAGATGCCAAGTGAAGAATGTGAGGGACTGGGTATGAGGGGCACTAGGGCACAGCGTCTGCTTCCCCTGGAGAGGTGGCAGTGAGACATAGAGTAGCCAAGCGTCGGCAGGCACCACCCTGCTGCCAGGCACGTGTGGTGCCCATACCCACCCCAACGGCTGCAGGAAGGTTCTTCATCAACAAAAGGGGAGGATGCACCCACACCTATATAGGCATTGGTGCCCACACACATCAGAGAAGAAAATTACTGCTGTGCTCAAGGTGTGGGGAAAGGGGCAACGTCCCCTTCCTCCCCATGGTGGGTGCAAAGTTACCCGCTCCTGCCAGCACCCCCACTCCCAACTCCACTGGCTGCTGACTTCCACCACAGTGCCATGTCACGTGCCAGGAACAGCTCAGCGGTACATCCCAAAGGGTGCTATCCTGGAGCGGTTGTGCTGGGCAAGTGACACCTTTCCTAGTCACAGAGGTTTTCTTTCTTTACTGCTCACCGGCCCTGTGCCTCGGTTTCCCCCACTGTGGCACAGTGTAAAAATCCCATCTTAAAGGCTAGGAACCCAGAAACGTCACCACACCTGGTGAAATGGGGGGTGAAACTCCCTGCCTTGGACCTCTTGCTCCAGGACTGATGTCCATTGGGACACAGCCAGGCCAGCATCCTGGGGAGGGCTGCATTCCTTGCCTGGGGAACCTTGCTCCCAGTTAGGAATCACTGGAGTTGAGGCCCCTAATGGATTGGGGGAGGCACAAGGGTAGAATGGAGGTAGCCCCATCATACGGGCCTGTGTAGACCCCAGAAAACAAGCATTGAGTTCAGACTCTTGTCTGGAGGTGGCCACATGAAAGGATTTGGGCTTTGGGGTGTGATGAGGGCCTGGGGTCAGGGAACAAAGTGTTCTGGTTTGGACACACAGGACGTTCTCTGCAGCTCCCTCAGGTACAGGGTATGTTGCTAAGTAAATGCTTTTAAAAACCCTAGGAGGAGGGGAACACAAAGGGCCCTGAAGTCAAGGGCATGGTCCAGTCTTTCCACCTCCCCAGCTGAAGACATGCTGGAGGAAAATTCTCTGAGTTTCATAACATAGAAGAGAAAAAAGAAATCAAAAAGACCTGGAGGATAGGCAAGCCAATGAGGGCTGACTGGGATTACCCTGCCTAATCCTCAAAACAAGCCTTCCCTATGTGTCCTCTGGGCCAGGTGAGGAAATAGATCACAGTAGGACATTCAGACCCTGGGCAGGCAGTTGGCAGCCTGGAGCCCAGGAGGTGCAAACACATTTTTACTGAGGCACGTCCTGCACAGCCCTAAATCCATTAAAACTTGAGGCAATACAGCACGTGCTTCTGTGAGCACAGGGTTGGGGCTGGGGTTACAGATTAACAGCATCTCAAGGCAGAAGAATTTTTCCTAGTACAGATCCAAATGGACTTTTTTATGTCTTCATCTTTCTCCATAGACAAAATAACAGTCTGATCTCTCTTTCTTTCCCCCACACAGAGAGTGTCACCACTGTATGTCAGCCACTAGGGGACAGGCTTCAGTCTCGCCATGCCGGAGACCTTTCAGGACAGACCTGAGGAAGGTGGGCAGAGTGGGTAGGGAGAGGAGGGCCTGGCCTGAGGAAAGAGCAGGCTGGGCCTGAGGTTGTCGGGGGCCTGAGGTTGTCGGGTGCCCGCATGGGCCTCTGGGCAGCACCAGGATCTGATGGGACCAAACGACAGGCCAGTGGGCCGTGTGGGGCCTGTGACTTTGAGTCAGCAGAGAATATGCCTGAATTACATCCTGATAGGTGCACCCTGACTCTGAAGCTGAGGACACCTAAGGCATGGAGGTGGGGTGGAGATGGGGGCAGAGCAGGGGATGGGGAGGGAGCCTGTGCCGGTCCAGGACAGAGGTGGTGGCTTGGCCCCAGTGGCTCCAGATGCAATGAAGAGCCAAGAGGGACTTTCCTGAGGGACTTAGATGCCGGGGTGGAGGAGCACTGCAAGGTTTCAGCCTGAGTCCCCGGGAGGATGGAGTCACCAGGAGCTGAGGTGAGGAAGACTGAGCGGTGGGGGGTTGTGCGGGGGTGCAGAGGCCTGAGCTCAGTTTGGCCCCTGCAGACTTGAGACGCCCACTCCATGCACAGGCAGAGACGGCAGGGGGGGGGAAGAGGCTGCAGCTCAGGTAGCCCTGGAATGGGCAGCCCGACATGCTGGGGCACTGGGTCCTGGTGCCCTCATGGCTGGGAGCTGCTTCCCTCCTGGGATGCCACAACTCCTTTAGGGCACATCTGCAGCTCCTGTGCCCACCACAGAGGGGAACTGGGAAAGGCATCTGTGCCTATGCATGTTCTCCTTCACCTTGTCCTAGGCAGGTCCCAGGCAGCACCTCCCCTCCCAAGTGGCTCCCCTTGGCCCCTGCCCCTAGTGTTCACAGACAGACTCTCGAAGAGGGCTGGACTCAGCGGCTCACTTCTAATGAATAGAACCAGGCAGAAGAGATGGCGGTCTCTCCTGAGATTGAATTGGGGGGACGCTGCAAGTTCTGTCCACTGGAACTCTCCCCCTGGCTCTTGATAGGTGCTAGTTCTGGCAAAGCCAGTCACCTGCCCAGGGCAGAGGGCGGCCTGAAGCTGATGCCACGGAGAGACTGGGGCCTTCAGTCCAACAGCTTGTAAGCAACAGAATCCTGCCAGCAACACAGAAGCGAGTGTGGAAGCAGCTCCTCCCCTGATGAGCCTGAGCCTTCAGAAGACACGGCAGCCCTGGGCAGACACCTGCTGCAGCCGCGGAGAGCCCCTGGCGCAGAGGGCTCAGTGAAGCCTGCACTCCTGGCCCCAGGAGTAATCATTCCTGTGGTATAACTGTGTGCTGGTGTGGCTGGGCCACAGTTTGGAGTAATCTGTCAAGGGACAATAAAGAACAAACACACACCTCAGGTCCTACTGGGTGGAAGCTGTACGGTCAGCACGGCATGTAATATCTTCCTCTTGAATTAGAAGATTCATTGCTAAGGCCAACGATTAAAAAAAAAATACCTCTAGTTGTAGCACCATTAAAATACATGAGTTGCAAAAAACAAAACAAAACAAAAAAACTATAAAAGAGCCATAGCTATTCTCTTCCATCTTAGCTCCAGGAATATATTAATATATGTTAATTCCTTGACTGAACAATGGGCCAAACTCATGAGAACAGATGTGTGAGGACCGTCAGTGACCGCCCTGACCCCAGCCCTTACATACAGACAAACTGTTCAACATAAGCCGTAACCTTGGGGGTCTTGACACTCTAAATTTTATTGTCTTTAATTAACTATTTCTATTCCCTAAACAATACCTGTTCATCGGAGAGAAAAATAGCATTACCTATACTAAGCAAAAGAAAGGAAATAAAATGCTCAGAAACATTCACATATGTATGCAGACTCTCACACACACACTCACACACACGCACAGGCTCACACTGTGTCTAGGACTGCCTTTTCACTTATTTCTATGTCCTGAACATATTTCCACGTCAGTAGACATTTATCCTCGTAGCAGTAACAGCAATTAAATATTATTACAGCGTCTATTTTTACCATCATTTATTTAACTCATCATGTTTGAACTGTTAGGTTGTATCTATCGTTTTTTGTAATACAGGCAATTTGATGACAAATGACCCATCCCCTAATGTTCAATATAAAATATCAATTATATAAGGAGATAAGGGGTATTTGGCTAAAATAAAATTCAGCGTGCCCCACCTTCTCCACATGTACTATGCTCTAAAAAGGCATGAGTAATTAAATTAGCCCTTCTATTCTCCAGCACAGATCCTGAGCCCAGCGGTGGGTGCGGGTGCTTAGAGCACCGGTCTCCTCTCCTACCCGCCAGAAGGCAAAGGCCACTCAACTGCCACCTTAAGACACCCAGGATTCTCCTCTTCTTTTTTATTAATAGAATAAAGCTCAGGCTCAGTGCATGGGAGCAGCGCTCTCCAACTTTGCATTCATCAGAGTAACCTAGGTGGCCTGTTTAAAAATACACATTCCCTGGCTGCGCTCGCAGAAACTGGACTTCAGTGGTTTAGTGGGGGTGTGCATAGGCCAGGTGATTCTGAGGACCACAAGGGGTTAGGAATTGCCCCGTTAATTCTGGCCAAGGGAGAGATCAGACCATCCAGCATAGTCCGCAGCATATTTCTTTTCCCTCTTTTGCAATGAATATTTGATTCTCAGCGGGATGAGCCCCAGGATGAGGCACACATCCAAGAAAAATCCATGCCTCTCCATCTTTTCCCCAGGATTGCCCTTTGGCGAGACTCTCCTTTGCGACTGCTTCACTTTCCCTGGTTCATAGAACAAACCTCTTCTTAGTCTCTTTTGTTGTCTCTTATCTGTTCAACAAACACCCACTGCGCAGGACCATCCTCCGGTAAGCCGTCGAGTGGGGCCGTTTGGGAGCCCTTCTTCGTGGGGTGAGCCCTGAAGGAACCGGGGCCCCATAAGCCCGTGCTTTTGTGGGGGTTGCCCCCTCTCCCATCGCAGGGTAACTGGCACCAGGCTGTTAAGCTGCGGATGGGCAACCGCACATCCCATTGGGTGTGCGTATTTCAGCACGTGGAGTTGGCCAGTGAAGCCGGCCGAGGTCGGCACAGCGTACAGCAGCGGCCCTGTCCGTGGGGAGGAAGGGTCGTCCCGCCTCCCCTCCAGGCTAGTCCTGTTGCGCATCCTCCTGCCTCACGCTCACTTTCGCGCACCCAGGCGTCTCTGAGGGTCGCGCCCCGATACCCTCCTCCACCCCAAGGCTTCTTCTCCCCAAGGGCCAGGTTGGGGGCCCAGGAGCGCCACAGCCTCCGTAGGCACGGGAAATCGCAGCTTCGTCAAAGCTAAGCCCGCCGTGCTCAGCTTTTCTCACCACCTGGAGGATCCACTCTCCTTCCGTCCTTCCCGACCTCAGGCTGCACAGAAAACTTGGGGGCGGGGATCGAGGAAGCCGCGCCCCGAGGCTCCCAGCGCAGCCCCAGGAGGAATCCTGCCGGCAACAAGAAGCTGTGCGCGCGGCCGGGCGCGAGCCTCCGCGTCCAGGTGGGGTCTCCGCGCCCCAATTCCACCCCACCCCGCCAACGGCGCTCCCCGCAAGTGCGGGGTTTCCACCCGTCCTGGCGTTCGCGCCCACTCAGGGTTTCCCTCGCCCCCCCGCCCCCGGAGATGCTCCCCGCGTTCTATCCCGCCCCGCCCTGGCGCGCCCGGTAAACGATGTGACCCCGCCCCTCTGCAGTCTCCGCTCCCCAGGACGCTGCCCCTGTCCCCACTTGTGGTGCTCGGGGCATCTCTAAAGCCCCCAACCAGAGTCCTCCAACCCACCCGCGAGGCTCGCGCACCAGCAACGCGGCCCCACCCGCAGGGACCTCGCCCACCTGTGGCTCTACCCCCGCCTCTGCGGCCTTCCCCACCGCTAGCGCGGCCCCCACCTACGACGACCCCCGCGTAGGTCCTCCTGCCCACACGTGTCCCCCCGCCAGCCCCTGCCCCTACCCCTGCCCCTAGCCGTGCCCCTGCCCCTAGCCGCTCCCCCGCCCCCGCAGCCCCTCCAGTGCGCTCCGGCCCCGCCCATTGGCGCTGGGGCCGAGCAGGGGCGCGGGCCTGGCGGCGTTCCGAGTCGGGCGCGCGCGGGCAGGGTCCCCACTGCCTGCTGCGCAGCCGGACTAGCGGCTGCCCTCGGCCTTCTCGCCATGGACGCGGACGACTCCCGGGCCCCGAAGGGCTCCTTGCGGAAGTTTCTGAAGCACCTCTCCGGGGCCAGCAAGGCCATTGGCATGCTGACCAGCGTCGGGGATGTTCAAGGTGCGCGCACCCCTACCGGCGGCGAGGGGGGGACGGACGGAGAAGGGGAGAACAGGGCGAAGTGGATGTGGCAACGGGGCAGAAGGGGGGAAGCGATGGGAGGACCCGGGGAAAGGTGGGGAAGCGATGGGAAGAACCGGGGAGACGAGCGGGGAAGCGATGGGGAGAACTGGGGTGAAGCCCGTTACCCGGAGCGGCAGGGGTCCCTGCGGGGCGGCCTGAGCCGGCAAAGCAGCCCCGGGGTCCTTGCCGAGTGGGGCGGAGGAGGAAGGGACACGGCAGTAGGAACCTCCATCCGGAAGAGAGTGAGCTTTCCACCCCCTCCAGTTTATGTTTTAAATTGAGCCTGGCAGAGGGGGTCGCCTGGAGCGCCCTCGGGGGTCGTTCTCCCTCAGAGCTGTAGGAAGGGGCCGGGCTTCCCTTCCGAAGCGTGGGTACAGCGCGATCACTTCCTAAGTAGCCCCCGCCCCCTAACTCCTCCCCACGTCACCTCCCAGCATGTCGAGGAAGAAACGGCCAGGTCCCCGCGCGCCTTCTGTCGCCTCATGCCCTGCGCGGCGTGGGTGGGGTCCCGGCTGGCGGCGGGGGTGCTCTGGGTTCCCGCCTGGCGACTCCGAGGCGGTCCGGCAGCCCGTCGCTTTTCCGCTGGAAGAGTTTAAAAAAGGGTTTCCTGCGCTCGCATGTGCTGTCGCTTTTCGGCTCGTGACAAAACCGAAAACTAAAATGGGTCCCAGGCCCTCCCCGCCAGCCTCCGCGGACGGGAAGGACCAGGAAGCGGGGACTCCGGGACGTCAGCTGCGCCACGGCGCGGGCTCTGGGCTTCCCCTGCCCTGCAATGTAGAGGCGGCTCTCCAGGAGGGGCCAGAGTCTGGGCCCACGACGCGGGCGCGCCGGGAGGACATTTACCATTGACCGGCCGGAGGTGGTGGAGACTGCGCGCCCCAGGCCCCGGGTGCACGTGGGGGCGCCTGTGCCTGGACGGTGGAGCGCCCCGATCCTTGCAGCCCCTGGCGGGTAGATCTGCGCTTCCCAGGCGAACGCTACCTGGGAGCCTTAGCGATCGCGAGGGCTGGAGACGCGACGCGCCCCGAGCTGGGTTTTGATTTTTATTTTCCCGGTTCCTCCTGCCGCAGATGCGTGGAAAGGCCCGGATGGCGGATTTCCTGCCGTTTCGGGACCGCGCACTGCACAAGGATGGAGCGGGGATGAGCCCCCCGCCCACGGCCCCGGTGACCTTCCCTTCGCCCTTGAGTGCGCGGGGCGGGCGCGGGTGCTGTAGGTTGGGGCGCTGTGGGCGCCGCCCCGCCCGCCGCGAGCGCCTACGTGATGCCAGGTCCGTCGTCTCCTTGTGCCCAGGCCCGGACATCCGTATGCCGCGCGCTCCGCGAGCCCGCAGCGCAACCTCCCCAGGCCCAGCGCCCCCCGCGGGAGACCCCGGTGGCAGCGCCAGACCCCGCCCCGCAGCCCGACCCCCAGCGCCCCTGGGAAGTGCTCTGACGTTAGCGTTTTAGTAAAAGGACCCCCCCCTCCCAGCATCAGCATTCCTCCTGTAGGGTTGGATTCTCAGAGAAAAAAAAGGTGATGCAGCAGACGCTGGGATTGGAGAAATTACCAGAGTGAAGTGGAAATAGCCTGGCCAGCGTGACTTAAACCAGCCCGGAGATGTGCGAGTACGAATGGAACCGCCTGGGGTCGGGATAGGACCCAGAGTGGCTTCTCAGTCAAAGGCCTTCAGAAGCAGAGGGAACATCTTGAGTGACTTTACCGGGGCCGCGAAAGACGAGAAACCTTTGGCACGGGAAGAGGAAACGATCTCTGGAAGTCACCAGGGCGGGTGGAAGGTCAGGGGTTCAAGGTTATTTTGGAATTTAGGTGCTGTGCTTCCTGCACGGTGGCTCATGCTTGTCATTCCAGTGCATTTGGAGGCCGAGGCAGGAGGATCGCTTGAGCCCAGGAGTTCCAGAGCAGCCTGGACAACATAGTGAGACTCCGTGTCTACAAAAAATAAAAAAAAAAAGAAAGAAAGAAAAACACATTAAGATGCTGTATGTATTGGAAAATATTTATGGGTCATTCTTTTGAGCTCCATGTCCAAAAGCTTGCTAAAATGCTTGGGAGTTCGCGTACAGGCACGTGAGATTAGGATACAGTGGCAGAATCGCGGTGTTCTCTGTTACCCTGGTTTTGCCACCTGGGAGGAGTTACACATATTGAAGGTTTGTAAGTCAACGCCTCTTCTCTTCTGGGGAAAAAGGTATTTTGGAAACCAATATTATGTGGGAACGTGGCTTGATTGGTACAGCCTCGGCTTAATGGGAGACAGCTGCCCTCAGCTCTGCAGGTGGCATCAAATACGGTGGCCTCGAGCCCACATGGGTCACACCTGGGCTGTCCCTGGGGAAGCCCGCTATGGAAGGTCGCCTGGGCATTCTTTCCTTGGCAGAGCCGAAGTCACAATTTTTTGTAAACTCTAAAGAGCTTTACCCTTCCAAGATATGATCTTGAACCTGTTGGAGCATTTGGACGCATTTCTTTTAAGGAAGTTCACCTCCAGATGTGCTCAGAGGGCCTGGTCTTAGCTGCCACAGATTTACAAATTCTTACAGTAAGTAGGTTATTCCTCGAGAATTTATCTGTTGTGCCCCCATTCTTTTTGCCATTTTATTCTGATTCTATATTAGTACTTGATTTTCCCTGACGTAGAAGACTATTGCCTGTAGCTAGAGATCAGAGAACACATTCCCATTCAAGTATTAACTTCAGGGGAATTATCTGTCAGATGTGAAATTATGGTAAAATTCCATATATTAAAATGACCGTAGCTACCATTTGTTGAAAATATTTTGTATACTAGGAGCTTTACAATTCTTATCTCCAAGCCTAGATACATGATCCCAAGAGAGGCATGCCCTCATTTTGGAAGTGGGGAGAAAGACTCACAAAGAAAAATAACTTAGGTAAGGGCATGAGGTGCGTAGGTGATTGTGGTAGGAGCAAAACAGATCCTAATTCCAAATATTGTACTGTCCCTTAGACCACCAAGAGTACTTATGTCTGGCTGTGTCACCCAGGCTGGAGTGTAGTGGTGCCATCATAGCTCACTGCAGCCTCAAACTCCTGGGCTCAAGTGATCCTCCTGCCTCAGCCTTCTGAGTAGCAGGGAAGACAGGAATGCATCATCATGACCAGCTAATTGTTATTATTAATATTATTATTATTATTTCTGTAGAGACAGGATCTCACTATGCTGCTGAGACTGGCCTTGAACTCCTGGCCTCCTCTAGTGAGCCTCCTGCTTTGGCCTCCCAAAGAGCTGGGATTACAGACATGAGCCATCATGTCATGCCTCCACCATGCTTTTCAGGGGTGTTTCTTGGTGAAGCTCCTTAATCTAGTTAATGCTCAAAAGTGAGCAAAACCCAACTAGCTCAAAATTACACAGATATTCTTTGGGTGGTTTTGTGAGGGGAACGGAAAGTAACTTGTTATAGCGATGGGAGTCAAGGTGGCAAAAATCATATTAAGGGTTAATACCAACGCCATGGGCTGCTTTTCTTCCCCCAGTAGAGTTCATATTATTTAATTATAAGATAAAATTGAAAATCTCTTTCCTATATTCCTGACTACCCAGGCCTTGAATGAAGAAAGTATTTCTCCGGCTAGTTTTTTTTTTTTCCCCCCTACTTCTTTGGGTATCTTGTGTCTCAGACTGTGGGTTTTTTTTTTTTTTTTTCCCCTGCTTCTTTGGGTATCTTCTGTTGTCCCAAGACATGTCTGGAAACTTAAATTGATTTTCGCTCACCCTAAAATAAGCTCCGCAGCTCTGGATCACGGACTGACCATGACTAAGTGCCCACCGCCACGTCACGCTGTGCCACACACCAAGAGTGACTCATTGTCTTCGTCACAGGTTGTGGCTTCTGCAGGGCCTGGTGCCTGGTGGAGCTGAGTGTAGTGGGAAGTCCAGGTGCATCCTTAGGGTGGGCTGGATGCGAAAGCGGCGTCCTTTTTGCCTGTGGTGACGTGAACATCAATACAGTATTTATAGAAAGTTCATGTAAATGGAGTAAGTATCAACCTTTCCAATCCTAGTGAGAATAGCTAGCGTTTAGTGACTCTCTGTTATGTGGCAGGCCCTCAGTGATGCTGGTCACTGACTTATCCACACTTTACGCATGAGCAAGGGATGTCCGAGGTGTTCCAGCTTCCCTGAGTTCACAGAGCTCCGTGGTGTGGCCGGGCCCTGTGGCTGCAGCAGGGATGTTCAGGGCTGCGTGTAGCTGTGTCTTCGCTGGTGACCTTCCCTCGCCCAGCACCACGCCTGGCACATGACAGGAACGCAAGCGTTTGCTGCCTGCCTCCCGCCTGGAATCTCCACTGAGGAGCAGGAAACCAGGGGTTCTAGCTATCTTCTTTGTTTATGAAATCCTTTACAGGAATTCAACCCTCTCTAATCAAAATACCCAACATCCTCAGGTCAATATGTATAAACTGTTAAGACTTCAAGATTAGTACCTTAGAACCGAAGTCAGAAGTGTGGTTTCAATTGACTGGACATGCATTAGGTCAATGACACACATATTTATTGGACACCAGGCTTGAGCCCCACGTGGGCACCTTTGGTGTCTGAAGCAATATTCCTTGGGTGGTTTTGTGAGGGCAACAGAAAATGACTTTTTATAGCGATAGGAGTCAAGATGGCAAAAATGATATGAAGGCTTAGTACCAATATGATGGGCTGCTTTTCTTCCCCCAGTAGAGTTCATAGTATTTAATTTTAAGATAAAATTGAAAATCTCTGAAGCAATGCTTCGGAGCCCAGTAGGATGGAAGGGGAAACTGAGAACAGTGCCATTTCGCCTCACACAGCTCCGGCGCCCCTCACCATCCTCTGCACACACATTCTTTGATGGGATCTTTTCAGTGTAAAGTGCAGTAATTGATTTTGCAGAAATTACTGGGTCTGGGAGGCAGATGATGAGTGATAGTGTCACCCCGTGGCACAGTGGGAGATTTGTGTGATGGCATCATTTTCTATGAATGCAGACCGCTTTGTGTGCCATACTCGGAGGACCCTTCGAAGCTAGACATTTTGTCATCTTTGTCAAGCTCTACCAATCTGATGGACCGTCAGAAACAATTAAAATTAGAAAGATGAAGATACGGTAACAACGTGGTCAGGGCAAACGTCAGGATACCAGATTGCAAGTTCACAGTTGCCTTTCTGCTAAGAACGTGCGGGTGAATATGGAAAAGAGGGCCATGTGTCAGTAGTTGGGTTGCGTTTTGTGTTTCTTTTCTACAAGCCCTTTCTGGTGTGTTTGTGTATATTAGAGAGTAGCTGCCCAGAGGCTGCTGTTTCCCTCCCCACTCCTCGGTTCTCTCCATCTTCACCCCCAACTCCCAGTCCTTTGTTTGGAATTGCAGTCATTGTGCTTGTCAGGATGGAAGAGGCAGCCAGACACATGGCAGACCAGAGCACTGAGAGGCAGAGACTTACTCATAAGTCCCGCCCTGGCCCTGCTGTCTCGAGTGCTGAGATAGGGTCTCCGTGTTTTCCTCTGCAGAATGGAGGCATCACTCGGTCTCTGTCTTCTCTCCCTGTCTCTTTCTTCACTCCCCTCTTCCCTAACACACGTCTACAGTGAAAGTCTTCAGGAGGCAAAAGAGAAAAGGCTGGACTGTGCTGGACCCCCCAACCCCAGGGCCCATTTGCTGTCTTCCCAGCTTCCATGTGCCCAGAGTCACCTGGGGGAGCCTTCGGAGGTGCAGATCCTGACTGTATGGGTCTGAGTGAGGCTCCGACTCTCATGGGGAGGGGGAGGGCACCGGTGCTTCGGGTCCCCCTGGGGCCAGTGGGGTGGTTTGCAAATCGTGCAGATCAGCTTCTCCACTTCTCCAGGTTTCTCCAACGTGAGATGCTCCCAAGAGTCCTTTGGGATTGTTTTCTGACTTTGACCAGGATTTTGATGGAGAAGATTCGTTAATATAGGACCCCTTGTCTCAACTATGTAAATGATCTGATCTGAAGTTTTCTGAATGGAAAATGATTGAAAGGTTGGCATGCAGTAGCCTCGGGGAGTCATTCCTTCATATCTTTTCAGCTGTGTCTTACTACAATTAAGATTTTGTTTCTGTGTGTGGGGGGTTTTTTGAGATGGAGTCTCCCTCTGTTGCCCAGCTGGAGTGCAGTGTCTTGATCTGGGCTCACTGCAACCTCTACCTCCCGGGTTCAAGCGATTTTCCTGTCCCAGCCTCCCAAGTAGCTGGGATTACAGACTTGCACCACCATGCCCACCTGGGTTTTTTCTGTGTGTGTGTGTGTGTATCTTTAGTAGAGATGGGGTTTCACCTTGTTGGTCAGGCTGGTCTCGAACTCCTGACCTCAAGTGATCCACCTGCCTTGGCCTCCCAAAATGCTGGGATTACAGGCTTGAGCCACCACACCCAGGCTTATTTCTGTGTTTCTGTAATCATTTCGAAGATTAACGGACTGCCTTCGGTGAGTCAGGGCAGGCTTTAGGCAAAAGAACCAAGCCCTTTCCGCCCCTGGAGCTCTCACTCCTGCGGTGAGGCGGGTACAATGTGCCTGTAGCTGGACCTGAGAAGAAAAGTTCCTGTCTTATGAAAGGGCCCAGGGGAGCCTCTAGTTGGGGCCCTTTGACCTGACCCCACGGTGAGGGAGGAGTCGGTAGAGGAGGGTGGCCCAGAGGAGGACCTTGGATTTGCCTTAGGGGAACTGGGAAGCAGGTGGAGGGAAGCCGACTGACTGGGAAGCAGACTGACTGTCTCCGATAAGGGTGGTTCTGTGGAGAGGAGAGGACAGGACGGGAGGTCATGAGTTTAGGGTCTCACAAGAAGCGGCCACAGATGGAAGCTTATGGTGTGGGGCATGTGGCAGGGCAGCCCTATGCCCACAGACACACCCTGCCGAGGAGACCCAGGGACTTGAGTGTGTTGGGGCGGGGGGTAAATGGGCACTCAGCTATTACCGCTGGAAGGCAGAGCGTGTGAGCTGCGGCAGACACGGGCCGGTGGGGTAAAAGGAGTCTTCACAGCAGTGCTTAGAATAGCAGGAACTGGGAAAACCAGCAAAAAACTATCAATAGGAGATTAATGAATCCATTATGGCACCTGGAATGGAAGGAATTTTTGTCAGCGTTTAATAAGGAGCTTTGTGCTAGTTGAAAGTCAGGAGGTGCACAGTACACTCAAGGGCGGTATTGAAGAGCCGATTCCAGAGCAGCTCTGCACAGCAGATCCCCCTGGGGCCAGAGAGGCTGTTTGCAAATCCAAGCAGATCCGCTTCTTGGAGGTTTCTCCAACGGGAGCATCTCCCAGGATTGGGGCCTGCGTGGGTGGCTTGTGTTATATATGCAATTTTAAATGATCTACTTGCCACATTAAAGAAAGGCGGGCCGGGACAGGGGGACACTGGGTGCCATGACTCATGCCTGTAATCCCAGCACTTCGGGAGCCCAAGGCAGGTGGATCACTTGAGCCCAGGAGTTTGAGGCCAGCCTGGGCAACATGGAGAGACTCAATCTCTACAGAAAATACAAAACAATTATTCGGATGTGGCGGTGCACACCTACAGTCCCAGCCGCGTGGGAGATTGAGGTGGGAGGATTGCCTGAGCCCAGGAGTTGGAGGCTGCAGTGAGCTGTGACTGCACAGGTTCACTCCAGCCTGGGTAACAGAGAGAGACCCTATCTAAAAAAAAAAAAAAGTTAAAAAAAAAAAACACTTTTATATTCAGCCAACTATTTTGATAATAATCAGTTATTGTGTTGATTATTAATATTTTACACTGTTTTCCATACTAAGTCTTTGAAATCCATTGTGTAAAGAATCTTAAAGTACATCTCCATGTGGACAGTATGCACTTGGCCAGCGACTCCTCTGAGGGACAGTGTGGTCACAGCGATGGGTGGCGTGTCCTGCCTGTATGTAGAAGGTCCCCGTGTGGGTGTTTCTGTGAAGGCCCTGAGGGATGTGCAAGGGAGGGCCGACACCGTACCAGCCACGCAGAGGGCTCTCCGATTGTCAATGGCAGCCCTTCCTCCTCCCCACCCTCTTAACACCTCCCACCCCACTTGTTATTTTTCTCCTCAGTGCTTATGGCCATCCACCCATGGGCATCATGCATTTGTTCACTGTGTTTCTTGCTTTCGGGTCTCTCCTGATCAGAACAAGCTCCGCCAGAACCATTTTGTCACGGATGCATCCACATAGCACCCGGCAGCGATGGCACTTGGGGCACCTGAGGTGGACAGTGGGCCGGTGGTTGAGTGAAGGGCCCGGCAGATTTATCTCAAGCCCTCCCCTGACCCTACCGGAAGACACGGTGGTCTGCACAGTCCAGATAGTCAGAGAGGCCCCCGGCTCGATGACTTTGACCCGGCGGGGGTGGGGAGGGGGGAACAGCACGTTGACAGAATCGCCCCTTGGTATCCCACCTCCCCATGCCTACATAATCCCTACATTGTCAAAGGAGAGACCCCTAGAAGGAGCTTTGGCAGCAGGAGTGAGGTCAGCGCAGTGTAAGCTCATTTTCTGACAAACCAGTGGCAGCAGTCGGCAAACTGACTTTATTTCTCAAAAAGAATTTATGCATCGAAATTAACAAGTGAGCAATCAGCAGTGTGGGAAAATTCAGGAAAAGCAGTTCAGTGCCGTGAGAGAGGGCGAGGCAGGGAGCTTTATTTCTCCAGACAACGGAGGAGGTAAAAGAATAGACCGAGATTATTTCATTAGATTTCATTTATTCTTACTTTTTTTTTTTTTTTTTTTTTTGAGACGGAATCTCTCTCTGTTACCCAGGCTGGAGTGCTGTGGCAGAATCTTGGCTCACTGTAACCTCCGCCTCCCGGGTTCAAGCGATTCTCTTGCCTAAACCTCCCAAGTAGCTGGGACTACAGGCACACGCCACCACGCCCGGCTCAATTTTCTTTGTATTTTTAGTAGAGACGGGTTTCACCCTGTTAGCTAGGATGGTCTCAATCTCCTGACCTCGTGATCTGCCGGCCTTGGCCTCCCAAAGCCCTGGGATTACAGGCATGAGCCATCACGGCCAGCCTATTCCTTACTTTTTTTTTTTTTTTTTTAAATACAGTTTAGATTTTATCAGAGCAGAATCCCAGGAAACTGAGATTTGTAAACTGGGAAATCCAGCTCCTCCAAGTAGCCAGGAAATAAGGGTGACCTCAGTCATTCTTGCTGGCCCTGGTGTGGGCCGGGGATGACTCTGACTCAAGGAAGAAGCGGTCTTGTGACTGTCTTACCCGCACTGTGGTTTAGTAAGAAGGTGTTAAAAAGTGTGTCATATGAAGAAAGTGATTTAATAACTGGTCAGAGTAATGACCACGTATTTCCTATGTAACCACTCCCTCGTTATCTCCAACTTTATCTTTGGTTCTCATGACAAGATTATCACTTCCCTGAAAATTGGGGTTTTTGCAAATGACGAAGAGGAGTTTTTCCAAATGGTAATGTTCTTCTTTGGTGGGAAGATGTTTTCTCCTGGAAATCCTTAGGAAAGTTATTTGGTTCTTGGGTTGGGCTCCCAAAACCAAATGAAATGAGATGGATTATCCCCAGGATACCTGAGATATAAGGACAATCTGTAGCTTGAGTGTGGAGTGAAAGACACTGAAACTGCCCTTTGTCCCAAATAGCTGTGTGCTGGGGCCCTAGAGAGCCCTAAGGAGATGCTGAAACAGGTGACGTTTACCTGTGAGGCTGAAAGCACTCATTGCCAGGCTGTGAAAGCCCACACTGCAGGTCTTTGTCCCTGTCCTGTGGGTGACAGAGCCTGCCAGTAAATGCTGGTGCATTTCCTTCTTGCTCTTCATCCACCCATGTTCTCCTCCCTCCTAACCCCTCACTGAATGTTCCTGGGGCTTCCTCAGGTTTCACCCTGCAGGGCCCAGCAGGAGGCAGCTGATTTGCAGTCCTCACCATTCAGAAGTTCAGAGGGAGGGCTTAGAACCACACAGGCTCCACCCCCAGGCAATTAAGTGATCATCTGCCCTCAGCAGGCATTATTTTCCTTCAAGTTCCCATTGATGACTCTAAGGCACAGGCATTGTAATAGAGGAAATCAGGAAGTCTTGAAAGTTAAAACGAAATAAGACTAGGGTTTGCACTGCAGCTTCACCACTTCACTAAGGTCGTTACCTTCCAGTAATCAGTTTATCCCCCTCAGAGCCTCAGCTTTCTCATCCCTCCAGCGAGGTGTCAGGAGCTCTGCGGGCTTCCTGTGAGAATCATCCCTGTGACGGCTCTGGCTGTGGGTGTGCAGTCAGCAAGGGACGCCCTACTAGGTCCCACCAAGTGCTGCCAGCCCCTGAGCTCAAGGATGACACGTGAAGAAAAGCCCTTCGCAATGTAGGGCTCCATCCCACCAATGTGCAAGTGAATAGAAGTCCTTTCAGGACCTAGTATTGTGTATTTTTAAGTGTGGTGCCCTGTCCCCTGGAAATTGATAGAAATGCACGTTCCCAGGTTCCCTCTCCACCTGTGAAACCTTGGGAGTGGCCCAGCCACCCGGGGTGCGGCGGCCACCGCTGGTGATCTCCTGCTGTGGGGTGATGTCACTGTTCTTTCTGGGAGGGTGCAGGTGGACCCAGGGGTGGGGGGTGGGGAGAATCCTGCAGGGATTTCAGGGACTGAGTTTAGTGCTGGGGTTCATTTTTACTCTGCACAGGAGTCTCCTGGGGTCACCTTGTGTATCATGTCCAGCTTTTTTTTTTTTTTTTTTTTTTTTGAGACAGTGTCTTGCTCTGTCACCCAGGCTGCAGTGCGGGTGGCACAATCTCCACTCACTGCAAGCCCCTCCTCCCGGGTTCACGCCATTCTCCCGCCTCAGCCTCCTGAGTAGCTGGGACTGCAGGTGCCTGCCACCATGCCTGGCTAATTTTTGTATTTTTAGTAGAGATAGAGTTTCACCATGTTGATTAGGCTGGTCTTGAACTCCTGACCTCAGGTGATCTCCCCACCTCAGCCTCCCAAAGTGCTGGAATTAAGGCATGAGCTACCATGCCCGGTGGGCTAATTTTTAAGTTTTACAGATGGGTTCTCACTGTTACCCATGCTGGTCTCAAACTCCTGGCCTCAAGCAATCCTCCCATCTTGGCCTCCCAAAGTGCTTGGATTTGCAAGCATGAGCCACCACACCTAGCCAAACATTGATCTTTCATTTTAAACTTCATCTAGAGATGTGACAAAAACCAAATGAGGTATTTGTTAAAATACTTTATAACCCTAGTACAGTAATAGAGTAATCCAACTGACAATTTCACAAAACTCAACTTTTGGCAACAAGTTCAAGGTTATACATGTTAATAAAGATAATACATTTATTCAATCAGAGGAAAAAGGTTACAATGACAGAATTTATCTTTTTCTTTATTATGTTGCCTGAGCTATGGTTAAGGTTTGGGGAACTGGTATCTTAAAGAACCTTCAGAAATGTCTCATTCTAGAATTTAGAAACAAACTTTACACTCTCGGGGTTGAGAGAATCCAGGAACAATCACCACCCCTAGTGTCCAGATGCTACTCTTCAAAGGCCCTTCCCCACTAGCCACAGAAATCAGGGCTCCCTGGGAAACAGACAGTTGAGCCTCTGAAGCAGGGGGGCCCTGGCTGTGCATGCTTTAGGGAGGTGAGGGTGGGGGCCTAGAAACCAAAGAAGTGAGACCAAAATGGGCCAACAGCTGGGGCAAATGTGGGCATAAAAATAAATTCCATCTGATCACATAGTCTCAAATATGTACATGTACAGAAATATTTCTCTGACGTCACAGGGGTACTAAAAAACAAAACAAAAGACGGGGGGAAAAAAGAAGAAAAGAAATAACTCTCTTCCCCATGGTGGGCGCACTGGCTTACACCTGTAATCCTAGCACTTTGGGAGGTCAAGGTGGGCAGATTGTTTGAACTCAGGAGATCGAGACCAGCCTGGGCACCACGGCAAGACTCTGTCTCTACAAAAAAATGTAAGCACTAGCTGGGCATGGTGGTGCACACCTGTAGTCCCAGCTACTCAGGAGGCTGAGGTGGCTCAGGAGGCTGAGGCTGCAGTAAGCTAAGACCATGCCACTGTACTCCAGCCTGGGGGACAGAACCAGACCCTGTCTTTAAAAAAAAAAAAAAAAAAAAAAAAAAGACAGCCTCTTCTGTCATCATTAGAGGTAGCTCCCGCACCACCCTAACTCCTCCTCAAACTGGACTTCCCAGGGAGAGCAGCCGCCCCTGCCTTTTCCACAGAACCATACTTCAAGATAACCTGACAGACCCAGCTGATGTGGAGCTCTTCTTTGAAGAAGTCCAGCAAACGAATGAAGAATTACAGAATTTGAAAACTTCACAAACTCTAATAAATGATTCAGGCAATAATCCTCAATGAATATGAAAACCATTAATAGGTTGATGAGGAACTCGTTATCACAGGACACCAGAAACTCAAGTGCACCAGCTGCTCCGTGGCTGAAGGGAAAAAGCAGATCTTCACAAGACAGTGGCCGACTCTCAGCATGCACCCCGCTGGCGTGAGACCCCCAGTGGAGGCAAGCAGGCCTCACACGAAGGTAGGATGTGGCCATCTATGCAGAACTCCCCACGAGGGACTCTGCCTGAAAAGGCACAGCCTGACTCAAACTAAGTCTTTGGATCTAAGTTCCAGTTCTCAGGAAACACAGGAACATGGCACCCAACACCACACAGGAGCAGCCAGGACACCTGGAAAGTGAGAGCGCCCGGAGGAAACCCGGCCTGCACACTCCTCTGCCGTCCGAGAGGGTGCCCGGGAGAGACCCGGGCTGAGCAGCTGTGATCTGTGGGACCCTGTGCCACAAACACTTTGAGGCCAACTAGAAAATTTGAATATGGAATAAGAAATAGGCAGTTTTAAGAAAGTATGCTTTATTCTATTAAAACTGAAAATGGCATTAGCTCATGTAAGAAAGAATCCTCATGTTTTAGGGTCACAAATTCAAATATTTAGGGGTAAATGATGACATTCATAATTTACTTCCAAAAACTTCACAAGGAAAAGGATATCTATTATGTGATAAGTGTTTAGGGGCTCATTATCCTAGTCTACTTTTCTGTGTGCTTGAAAGTTTTCATAATTCTTTTTACATAAAATAATGTTGCAAATATGTTTTTACATTAGCATTTCTATGTAAATTATTAGTGTTTTATATAATACATATAACTATATTATTATGATAATGCACTCATATTAGTGACATAAGAAACAAGCGATGTATCAGAAAGTGAGGATATAATTAAGGTTCTGTGACTGCGTCCACTATCGGAAGAGCACTTCTCTGTGCCAAGGACAGGCTCGAAGCTTCACACACCCTGGGTCGGATTGGGCACCATCCATGCACCCCCACTCTCCATGCAACAAAGCTGGAAGTGAAGCAAGAAGCTGGGGGCCAGGACCCTCCTCTGGGGGTCTCTAAACACCGTGTTTGTAACCACCATGCTGAGCCCACTGAAGGCTATCATTGTAAATGTCCAAAATCAATGTCCAAGTAAGATAGGCAAACTTAGGCCAAGAATCTTACCTATAGTTAGATATTTCTTAAGCATCGCTAAATGTGAGAGAAGCCATGTCATGAAAATGTAAGGACACAAGTCAATTTTTCACAATCCACCATCAAACTTTTCCAACAAAATATTACCTAGCATTGCTTGGGTGATCGTGAGTGGCATGAAATTGCTTAAGCTGCTCCCACGTAAGCTCCGGGATGCACAGTGGGTCACCCCCAGAGACCACTGAGTACGTGTGGTGGGGAAGAAATCTGTTTTGAAGGTGCTGGGAGAATATCCTCTCATTGTCTGTCTTGAAATGTGAAGTAAATAAATAAGAATATGTACATATAAACTAATACACACACACTACATTACTTACAATATAGCCAATCGATCACATTCTGGTGCATATGCCTGTAATACTCTGCAAATAAAACTGTTCTAATGGTAAAAAAAACAAAAAACAAAAAACAAAAAAAAACCACCCCTGCAGGCATTGTTTAACACTGTATTCAATCACTCATCACCCATGCACAGGATCCAAGGATTGAGAACAATGGACATTTTGATGTGTGTTGCAACAAACTCATAGCGGAGGGCTGTAAATCGGAGGGATCACCAGGTCTGCCTACCAGCCACCAGGCAAGTGGGGAGAAGCTGTCACCCCAACTTGAGTTTCAAGAAGACTCCTTGGAAGAAAAGACCACCAAATTGAGAATGAAAAGGTAAGAAATAGTTCACCAGCTGAGGGGGGCTACAGAAATCAGAGAGCAGGCCACCTGTGTGCCTCAGGGACACCAGCACAGGCAGGTTGTCAAAGTCACAAGGGGACATGAAGACATGGGCCCAGGACAGCAGCTCTTAATCCAAAATGGTCTCAAGACTCCTTTACACCCTGAAAAATTAACCCATTTATGCCTGAGGTTGCAATTTTTCTTTTTAAAAATCAGACCTTGGCAATGACCTTGAGCTGTAGGATATAAATAACTCCCACAAGCTTAGGATTCCAATAATGGAACACTAGGCACAAATGGGTTTTAACGAAGACCCAAACAACTTTTGATTATGTAGGCTTTTTTTGCCTGTGTAGGTACCTGTGTGTGTTTATATAATTTTTCTATATTCTAAATTAAAGTTGATTAAAAAATTAAAGTATTAAAAAATACTTATGCATTAAGGTAAGCCATCATTACATGTTAATATAAGTATGTTTGAAAAATACTTCTCATAACAAAGTAAAAAACCAACTACTTAGAATGATGCTGTGTTGCCTTTTTTTGCAAATCTCTGTAGTGTCTGGCTCAGAGGTGAAGCTGGACTCCCTCATCTGCTCTGTATCCAGCTTGCTGTGTGTCACACACCTCACCACGCAGCCTCTAGAAAGTACACCATGTACTTGGGCAAGAATGAGTGAAAAAGACAATGTGTTGATAGTGGTATGAAAATAGCTTTTGTCTCACTGCAGATCATACGCGGGGGTCGTCAGACATGGTCTGAGACTCTGGGAAGAACAGCAGCCTGGCCCTGCTACCCCCTGGCTTCTGCTCACAGCACTGACCCCAGCTAATCCAAGAACATGTCACCTATAATGAGACTATTGAAGAAAAATCAACCATCTTTCAGATGTGTCTATATCATGGTACGGTACATGGGTAAGGTAAGCTGAACACAACATAAAAAAGAAAACTTACAAACCCTCCCTTCATCTAAGATGACTCCTTTAAAGACCAAGGGCATCTGGGGGTCACTGGAGTTCTCATGTTCCAGCCGCCATCCTTCCTGCCTGAGGACAAATAATTATAAGCGGACAGTGACTCAAATACTAAAGTCTGTATCAACTAGTTAATCACTCATGACGTACCAGAAATCCAGCTCATGTAAACCTGGGGAAAAGGTGGCATCCAAATACACTGAGAGGAGATTCTGATAGTCCTTGGGATTTTGTGTGGAAAATGGATCCAGAGTATAATCACTAGCTGGGTACAAAGGAAAAGTGAAATTGTAAAATTTAACAGATTTCTACTAAAATTATTGAATCTCAAGCCTCATTTCCCCTTTGTCCTAGGACAGTAAGTTGTAGCTATTCTTGAGATGGGGCAGTGGCTCCATGCTCTGGCCCCCAACCTCAGCAGCTGTCCCAGCTCATCACCTTGAGTGCCGGCTTTCCCATCCCGTCTCAGGATCTGCACTGGACGGGCACCAGGTCTTTCTTCAGCGAACATCTAAACTCTCTCAAGTGTCTCCAGAGACTTTCACACGTCTACAAAGATGACCTCATTCTGTAAGAGCATGGATTTAACTTGCTCTTCGATGTCACTCCTTCACAGAGTGCACTGTTCATCGTCACCCTATCCACCAGCGTCAGTCTTACTAAAAGTCATACATCAATGTTAGTGGTAACTCTGGAGGCCTGGCATTGTAGTGATATCCCGAAGAGAAAATTGTTCTGAACCTTTCTGGGAAAAGTTCACGTACGTTTTTTTCAAATGCTAGTTTTTATAATCTCGCTACCATGTGGCTTTCCTGAAGAATGAAATTTCTGTCGTCCTTCAAGTAGAGAGAGGTAAAACTTTTTCTAGAACATGAATTGCCCACTCCTGTCATCCCTTCTCAGAAACTAACTGAATTCCAGTGGGTGCGCCTGGCAAACGCAAACACGGTTTCCGTTCAGGATGCTGGTCTTACCTGTGAAGGCAAACGCGGTTTCCGTTCAGGATGCTGGTCTTACCTGTGAAGGCGTTCATGAACGTGGAGAGGGGCCGGCTCAACATTTTGAAGAAAGGGTCTCTGCACGGATATTTCCGAGACCCACAAAGGACGGTGTGCTCAAGAATGTGAGGAACACCGGTGCTGTCCATGGGAGTGGTGCCGAACTGCACGCTAGGGAAGAAGGAACGGCACGCCAGGGAAGGGGGAGGAATAAGGAACAGAAGGCCAGGGACGGGGAGGAACAGAACGCTAGGGAAGGAGAATGACTAGAATACAAAACGTTCATCTTAGTGCTGCGGACACAGTTCCCAGATGCATCATCACCTCAGGCTACTAGAAATTATCATTCTGACACCACAATCCTCCAACACAGGGTCTCCCAACTCTAATGTAAATCATTGATTCAGACTATAACATTGTATTTTGATGAGATTGTAAGTCCCTGTAAGCTTTTCCTTATTTTTCAAGATGCTCTGTCAATAAAAATACTAGTGAGATGATATTTAAACCACGTAACATACAGTCAGTGCTTTAAACCAAGCTTGTCTAACCCACAGCCTGCAGTCCGCATGCTCAGGATGGCTTGGAATGCATCCCAACACAATCCCTACACTTTCTTAAAACATTGAGGTCCTCTATTTTTTTTTTTTTTTTTTTTTAGCTCATCAACTGTCCTTAGTGTTAGTGTATTTAGTGTGTGGCCTAAGACAGTTGTGGCACAGGGAAGCCAAAAGATTGGACATCCTTGATTTAAAGAAAACATTCAAGACCATGTTCTTACAATGCACGACGTACCTGAACAGATTATTCCTGTCTTCTCTGGCCAGGTGTAAATACCTGGCTCTTGTGTCATTGTGGCTGAGCTTCATGGCCGTCAGGAACAGCTCGGGAAGAGATGTCACCTGAGTTAACCAGAAAAACACGAGCAGTTAAACGTAGACAAAATAGCCTGTGAAATGGTGATCTTCGACACACTGAGAAAACTGGCTTTTCTGCCTGAAATTAGATGATGCCGGGAAGCCAGTATTTCAGAGCTGGAGAGAACAGAACCATCCTGTCCAAGTCCCTTATCCTACAAACAAGGAAAGGAAGACCTAAAGAAGGCCGATGAGAATGTGTGTGTGTATATGTATATTTTTGAGTGCTTATTATTGGCTAGGTATTTTCCATTTTTTTATTTTTTAAATTTTTTATTCTTTTTTGGCTAGGCATTTTCTAATCATGTCACATAGAATCCTGTGACGGAGGTATTCTCATCCTCATTTACAGATGAAACAACTGAGGCTCAGGGTGATGAAACAAGCTGCCCGAATCAGAGCCAGGATTCGCCCTGGTGTCTGCCCTTCCCACGGTACTGTGCTGCACCTAAGTAACACAGCACCCTTTCCAACACCTGCTGAGTGCCTCCTGCTTTTGTGTACTGCACCTCAGTAACACAGCACCCCTTCCAACATCGGCTGTGTGCCTCCTGTTTCTGTGCATATATTCTCCTGTAGTGCGAAGCACGGGCCTGCAGGACGGGCAATGCTGGAGTGGGCTAGCCGGCGACAGCGGGGAGAGGGTCCAGGATCAGTCTTTGCTTCTCCTAGTTTGGGATGGATTCTCGGTGGTAGCTGTAAGCACTAAGCTGGGGCTTCCAGAACAGCTGGAGGGGCTGGGAGGATAGAAATGCCCCCCAAAAAGATGAGACTCCCCACTCCTGGGGCAGGGTGGAAGATCTTCTCCTACCTTAGGCAAGCCTCCTGGTAAGTGTCCATACTCTTTGGTATGAAAGAAACTGTCTTCTCTTCCAGTCAGGCCAGCCGGCCCAGCCCTCTCCCACAATCACATACCACGTCCCTGTGATCACCACGCCACTTGCCACTCCCTCCGTCCAGGTGCCATGAGTCACCTGGCCAAGCGCACACAGCAAGTCACTGGCAGAGGTGAGACCTCGGGTCTCCTCAGTCCAATCTAGGGAGCCTGCCATCCAACAGTCATGCATAAAGCGGCCCACTACGACCTGCATCATCTACCGCTGTTAAATTACTTGTTTCCAAGCTTACCGTACTTTATATCAGATGATCAATGCATTTAAAATCAGCAGATACAGTGAAATGTCTGCTTTCTAATAATATAGAGCTTTAATAATAATAGCATTCATGATAGCTATTTCTCAAACAAGAAACATGACTTATCGTAAGTTTCTATGGCTGGACACAGTGGCTCACACCTTTAATCCCAGCACTTTGGAAGGCCAAGGTGATATGGTTTGGCCTCGTCCCCACCCAAATCTCATCTTGAATTGTAGTTCCCATAATCCCCACATGTTGTGGGAGGGACCTGGTAGGAGGTAATTGAATCATGAGGGCGGTTCCCCCATGTTATTCTCATGACAGTGAGTATGTTCTCACGAGATCTGATGGTTGTATAAGGGGCTTCCCCCTTCACTTGTCATTCTCTTCCATACCACCCTGCGAAGAGGTGCCTTCCACCATGATTGTAAGTTTCCTGGGCTTCCCCAGCCATGCAGAACTGTGAGTCAATTAAACTTCCTTACTTTTTGGCTCATTCATTATAAATTACCCAGTCTTAGGTATTTCTTCATAGCAGTGTGAGGTTAGACTAATACACAAGACAAGAGGATTGCTTGAACTCAGGAGTTTGAGACCAGCCTAGACAACAAAGTTTCCACCTACACCTACACCTACACACACACACACACACACACACACACACACACACACACACAAAATGAGCCAGGCGTGGTGGCACCTTGTCCCAGTTGCTTGGGAGACTGAGGTGAGAGGATCTCTTGAGCCCAGGAGTTCGAGGTTGCAGTGAGCCAAGATCACACCACCGCACTCCAGCCTGGGTGACAGGGTGAGTCCCAGTCTCAAAAATAAGTACATTTCTATAGAATTTGAGAAATAAAGGAGAATAATCTACCACTCTGGGTGAGCCCCTTATTAATAGTAGCCAGTACTATAAACTCAGGTGTCTGTCTGTCCGACCTTTGCAGGATTTCACAAATGCACTAAGTCTGTTGTCAGGACTCCCATGCCTGGACCTTGCCTGGAACCCCCTAGTCACTTCCCTGGCTCCCTTTCTGGAGCCCTGCCCAGAGGCAGCTGCTTTCTCACACTACCCTCTCCAGCTCTTCCCTCTCCCCCCAGCAGCAGCAGCTCCCACTCCTCCTCCCGCCCTTGTCCTTGGCCCTCTGCATGGCATCCACCATGTGCCTCCAGTCACAGCCACATCAGTCTTTCTAGACAGTAAGCTGTTTGTCTTTTACATTTGCTACAACATCAAGCATAGCACAGAGCCAACAGCTGGCCAAATATGTGAAGTGTTGTCATTTTTAGTTACTATACTAAAAAAAAAAAAGAAAAAGGAAAAAGTTTAAGCAAATAACAAAACAAAAAACAAATGAATCCATTTTAATATAAACCTAAGTAAGTATAGGTCCACAATTTCTTCTTTATAATTTTGAAACCCAAATGGCTCAGAAAACTGAAAGATTCTGCAGAGGTTTAGAGCAAACTATTTGATGGCAAAACCTGACTGAACAGATCAGGGCACTGAGTCTTCGTGCTCATACTCAGCGAATCATCAGGTTTGGCGGCAGAAACCCTAGTGTGTCTAGGGTTTCTAGAAGGGCGTGCTATGTTGGGCGGGGCTGTGCAAGTGATGGGAGGAGCTTAGTGAGGGGTGGCTCTTTGCAGGTGAGGAGTGGAGCCTAGTAGGTGGGGATGCAGGTGAGCTGGGCCTTGGGGACGGGGCTTGCAGGAAATGGGGTGGAACCAGTGGGGTGGTGCTGCAGGCAACTGGGTCTTGGGGGCGGGGCTTGCATACGAGAGGCGGGGCCTTGTGGGGGCAGGGCTGGCAGAAGAGGCTGGGGCTTGTTGATGGACCGGGCTGTTCAGCTGAGGGTAGTGGCCTCCTCGGGGGCTGCTGGAAGCTGGGCCAGGTGAACCTTGGTAATCCTCTGTGGCCTTGGTCCTGTGGCTCAGGCTGTGCCCAGCAGGGAGGCCGGCCCGATCGAGCTGCGGTCTCCACCCTGAGAGCGAGGGCTCCTTTCCCCAGCGCAGGTTAAAGCACCGCGTGTCCACCTGTGCAGTGGCTGGTCCCCATGTGACCTGGAGGGCAGAAACCCTGGGTCCTGCCGCTGGTCCGGGGCTTCTGCTTCCCCTTCCTGCAGTTCCTGGGAGGGTCTGTATGTCCAGGGGGCTCTGATCCCTGCCTCAGGACCACGGGTGAGGTGTCGAGATCGCCCGCTGTGGAGCTGGCCTGGATCTTGGTTCTGTGGATCCTCGCTGTGTGGTTCTGGAGCAGTTCTGTCCTCAGGAGAGGGATCCTCACAGCTGCCTCTTGGTGCCGTGAGAAGAATTAATAGGACGACCCGCGGGTACCTGCTCGTAGCCCTATGCAGGGCCAGCCCTGTGTCTCCACCAGTTCCTTCCCTCTGTGCTCCCCGACACTGTCACGTCGCCAGCCTTTATTTCCTTTTCCTTGGACCCAGGCAGCGAGTGCCCCGCTGGCCTTGGCAGCCCCTTCTCTAATCTGTCATCAAATCACTTCCTGACGGACAGCACTGACCTGCCATTGGTGTCACCAAAGTCCCACAAAATAGAACCCAACTTTTCTATTCAGCTGTGCAGAGCTGTCCCAGGCCTACAGCCCACAGGCTGGCCTCATTGACCATGAGATCCCTGGTTCTCACCTGGGGCTGGGGGTGCCCCTGGCATCCGGTGGGGAGTGTCAGGGATGTCCCTCCAGGCCCAGTACAGTCCCCCAGCCAGTGGCCGGCAGACAGCAGCACCCAGCCTGATATCTCTGTGGCTTCCGGTTCCCCGAGGCCAGCTGTGCTTTGCTGCCTCTTCATCCTCTCAGACGGGCGCCCTCTCTCCACCTTCGCTGGTTAGCAGGTTCCATCCATTAGAGCTCAAAGCACTGCCTCCCGGCAGCGCAGCCCCTTCTCTTGGAAGAAAAAAGGGCCGGGCATGGTGGCTCCATCCTGTAATCCCAGCACTTTGGGAGGCCGTGACAGGCGGATCATGAGGTCAGGAGATCGAGACCATCCTGGCTAACACGGTGAAACCACGCCTTTACTAAAAAATACAAAAAAACTAGCCGGGCAAGTGGCAGGTGCCTGTAGTCCCAGCTACTCTGGAGGCTGAGGCAGGAGAATGGCGTAAACCCAGGAGGCAGAGCTTGCAGTGAGCTGAGATCCGACCACTGCACTCCAGCCCGGGCCACAGAGCAAGACTCCGTCTAAAAAAAAAAAAAAAGAAAAAAAAGAAAAAACAGGCTGTGGTGTTTGAAAAACAAACAAAACCGTTTGGTTTGTTGGTTTGTTCTTCGACCTTCACAGGCTCCTAGGTCACACGTTTCAGTGTCTCAGCGAGTGACTTTCTCTCTGGAAGCCGTATCAGCCTCTTGTTTGATGTCAGCCACAGCAGAAAGAAGCACTCCGTAGGCCCCGTGCTCAGCACCTTGGCATGAGCTCCTGCCATCTTCTGTTCATGATCATCACAGCTCTGTGCAGTGGGCGTCCTCCTGATCCATGTGGGAGGATGGAGGCGGAAGGGTGAGTGACGGCAGGATCACGTGAGGGGTCTCTCCCGAGGTAGGGAGGGGAACCGGCCCAGGACCTCAGTGCCCATCGCATCCTTCTTCCTCCTCCTCTGCCTCTCTGTGACTATTTGACTCAGGCTGCAGGGACAGACATGAGTATGTGCAGAGCGTGTGTGCTCCCCTGGGGGTGTGTGCTCATATGGGCAGGGAGGGATGTGAGCGTGTACAGAGCGTGTGTGCACACCTTGGTGGTGTATGCTGGCATTGGCAGGGACAGATGTGAGCGCATACAGAGTGTGTGCTGGCATTGGCAGGGACAGATGTGTACAGAGCATGTGTGCACACCTCGGGGGTGTGTGCTGTTGTTGGCATGAACAGATGTAAGCGTATACAGAGCCTGTGTGTACCCCTGGGGGTGTGTGTTGGTGTTGGCTGGGACAGATGTGTACAGAGCGTGTGTGTACACCTCGGTGTTGTGTGTTGGTATTGGCACGGACAGACGTGAGTGTGTACAGAGCATGTGTGTACACCTGGGGGTGTGTGCTGGTGTTGGCACGGACAGACGTGAGCGTGTACAGAGCATGTGTGTACACCTGGGGGTGTGTGCTGGTGTTGGCACGGACAGACGTGGGCATGTACAGAGCCTGTGTGCACACCTGGGGGTGTGTGCTGGTGTTGGTACGGACAGAGGTGAGCGTGTGTGCACACCTGAGGGTGGGTGCTTACTAACTAGGGTTGGAGATAACTTTCAGCCCAAAGTAACAACCTTCTAAATCCAGCTTAGATGCGAGGCTCCCACTGACACAGGAAGAGACAGTGGCCCTTGTTCATTCTCCTGTGTTCGCATACTTTGTCATTTTTTTTGTATCCTGATCATCACTTGTGCTTTTCCAATTGAAACTAAAGGGAGTTTAGTTCTGTTTTGGAGAAGCTGTGGTTAGTGGTTTCTTTTCATGGTTTGCTTAATCTCTTAAGTCTGGTGCTTACGTTTACCCAAATGCACTTTAGTATGACGATGTCATTGCCCAGGGCTTCTCCTTCCATATCTGCTCCCCAGGAGGCCCCCTAGGAATGGGCACTGGAGATCCAGCCGCTCTCCGTTTGCCATTTTCTGTGAGTCCAATGTAGGTTTGGCTCAGAGAAGAAAACAGGCCTCTGGGTTAGGTGCCCCTGACTGCTTGCTTGTGAAATGTTTAACGATAAGGCGCCTTCCAAACTAATTTTACACATTCAGAGTTGTAGCTTGAAGTATCACTGCAGTCATAAGAACAAGAAACTCTCCCATAAAGTAGATAGGCAGAAAAAACCACAAAAATTTAATAAAGTGCAAATAAAATGGTGTTGTAAGAATATACAGTGGGAAATGCTCTGAGTCCAGCCAGATTGGTATGGCGTCCTCTTGTAAATACATTCAGCCACGTGTGGCCCTGATCGCAATCACTACTGTGAATTGTGATCCAGAATGTTCTTGGGGGGCCGATGCCTGGACTGTGCCAGCAGCTGAGTCTGATTGGGCATCACGGCGGTGATGTGCTTAGCATGGCCAGCTGGACTGAGGGGTGGCCACCCGTGCACTCACCACGTGCAGTCGTTATTCTGGTGATGGAGTTGCACGCGGCACGGCTTGTCCACCTGGGCTACTTAAAGTACTGGGAACCCAACTGCTGGCGGATGCCTCCCGACATGGGAGCTGTCTATTTTATCCAGGGCCCTCTGGTGCTGCAGACACTGGCCGCCGGTCCCTGAGCCCATGGGGAGGCACCAGAGGGCTCTGCTGGGCCATGGCGGTCCCCAAGCAGGTGGTCACTCATTGCTTGTGGAGTGGTCCATGGCCTGTGAGTTTATTCCTGGGGTCTGTGTGGGCAAGGTTAACCAGTTCACAGCTGGGCACTTACACTGGTGACACTAAAGTGGAATCTATATTAGCTCGCATGGGAGTGCGTGAGGAGCTGGGAGGGTGGGGGAGGCTTGGCCCTAGCACTGGAGCCCGGGTTCCTGACATTTCTGCATCTTCCTGTTGAGGGGCCACCAGGGTCCCCATGGGTCCTGAAGACAGTGGGTGCCCTATGGACAAGGGGATGAGGAAGACTCTAGAGGCTGTGGGAGGCAAAGAGACAGTCGCTCCCCCAGAGCCAGCCCTGTCGACACCTCGACGTTAGCTGGTGGGACCTGTTTTGGACTCCAGCTTCCAGAAATGGGAGAAAATAAGTCAGTGTTTAGGGCGCTAAATTTGGGGTGATTTAGTGGAGAAATAGAAAACTAGCCCACAAAGGTGCACGCATTGAAATGTGCTCTGTCCAGGTGTTCACAGTGGCGTGACGGGGATGACATCAGGGTTCGGGGAACTGTGCAGTTTTACTGAAGGAAGGGGGCTCACCACGCCTTTCCTCATGTGACTGAAGGTACGTATGCCTGCCACACCGCCCAGGAGACAGGGACTAGAATTCTGACTTTATTATGGCAACCAAGCCACAGTCAGAACACGGTGAGGGCTGAAATGAGCTTCCTGCAGCCTGAACTGGGAAGAGGAATCGCAAGTAGTTTGTGTTTTTCTACACAGACCTGTCCTTTCAGATTTTGTTGAGTTCTGGAAAAAGGGAGAAGCCAGGCACACCTCGGCAAGGGACAGTGTTTCTGGAGGTGGGGCGGCTTCAGCCTGAATGTGGCCGTGTGGCTGGGAGGCTCAGAAACTGCCCTCCAAGGGCACCCATCTGTTCCCTTCTGCGCTAATACCTCCTTTACAGAAATTCCAGAGCAGTGCGGGAGGCCTCTGGTCTGAATGGGTTTGTGTGGACCGAGGTCACGGGGTGTTGTCCAAGTACTTATCCTGATGTGGCAGAGGCTCTGTTCCCAAATAATTATTCCACAGTTTCAGAGCCTATATCTGAGTGATAGTCTTTTAACTTTGTTGCATGAAAGCAAATAAAGTATGTTGAGGTTTTAAAAATCCATTTAGTAGTCATGGCTGTAAACTCATACATGGGGCTTTGGGATGGAGTGAAAACCACCGTCACCTGGTGTGGACGCTGCGTGGTATTTTTAGGGTGGTGGCCTGCTCGTGCCTTGAGCTCCATCTGCAGCGTGAGCAACAGCTGTGCATTTGAGAAATGTGGGCAGGTCAGCTTGCTCCTCCAGGGGCCTGCAGGGATGCGGGTGAGGGGCCTGGGATGAGGCCACATCATTGGGAAGGAGCTTGGTTGTGTCAACAGATATATCTGCCCCTACAGGCCCGCAAGCCAGCCAGAACCCAGTTTTCCTTTGGTCATCTAATGCCAGAAAAAAAAACCTGTTTCTTAGAGATTCTCATAATTTATATTAATGAACCATTTGACCATATGTAAAATGTTATAAATGCACGAGGCTTTACAACTTGACAGATGTGTAACTCACATATTAGGATTGAATCAAACCGTTGAAGATATTTCACTTGAAGGTTTTTAGCATTTTATGCACAAACCAAATGCCAACAGCATTTTGAAGGAGTATTTTGGAATTTTAAACACAGTGGGACAGTGCTGGGTCTCTGGGATGTTGGTGGGGTGGACGTGACCTCAAGCTCTTGGAGCTTGCAAGCAAGCAGGATACCTAAATTGTCACACCTGCAGTGCTGGAAGTCAAAGTGGATTTCTGTAAACGAGGTATTAGTGCAATAAGGAACAGATGAGTGCCCTTGGAGGGCAGTTTCTGAGACTCCCAGACACCGCAGGAAGAAGTGGGGGAAGGGGGCAGTTACCCAACAGAACCTGGATGGTGGAGCCAGGATTGCTGGTGGCCCTGGGTGGCAGGTCATTACGTGCAATAAGGAATAGGTGACTGCCCTTGAGGGAGGATTCTCAGCTCCCTTCAGAACCGCAAGTGGAAGACACCCGAAGGTGGGGGGTAGGGGTTCGGTTATCCACTGGAGCCTGGATGGTGGAGCTAGGTTTGCTGGTGGTCCTGCGTGGCAGGTCATTACGTGCAATAAGGAACAGGTGAGCGCCCTTGAGGGCGGTTTCTCGGCCTGCTTCGGAACTGCAAGTGGAAGACGCCCCAAAGTGTGGGGGGGTGGGGGTCGGTTTTCCAGTGGGGCCAGGTTTGCTGGTGGCCGCTGCGTGACAGGTCACTGCGTGGAGCGATTGGAGGTGAGTGGAGTGGGAATAGAGGACGCACCCTCCACAGCTACTGCTGGGAGTTGGCTCTGGTAGCAGAGGGGGCATAGAGGGAGTCCCATCAGGAGCAACACGGCTAGGGTCGCACGTGTGCTGGACGCTGAGGTGTGGCTATATGTGATCTCAGTCTCCACAGCCGCCCTGGGAAGTGGGTTCAGTTACCTTCCCATCTCCCATTTGAGAAATCTCCGGGGCTCACATCACAACTGGGTGGGGTGGAACTAATGTCTCAGGCAGGACATTGGCCCCAGAGCCCAGCTCTTAACCCACCCCTGCTGTTTTCAGTCCACCAAGTTTGTAGAGAGGGGTGTGTGGTGGTGGGGGGTGGAAGTCGTGCATTTCAGGGGACGGCTGAGAAACCAACACAGTAGAAGGGGGGCAGGAAATAAACCAGGCAGGAGACACAGGCAGTGCTTGGGAGATCTGCGCGGGGTCTGGGTGTGGGGGGCGCCTCTAGGCCTGTGAACCCCGTTCTGTGCTCGTGGCTTGTCCAACCTTCACCCTCAGCCACATACTGCGCGCTTTAGGTGAAATCTCAGTCCCTCACGTGGTGCGGGCATCTTTTCTCCCTGGCTTTGCCTCTCCTTAAATCAGAGTCTCAGTGGGGATGGTGGGGTGGTTGGTGGTCCATGGAATTTGCCCTCCACTCCCATCCTTGTCCTGTCTGGCCTGTTACCTGAATCTGTGTCTCTTCAGAGCCTGCAAATGAGTGGAGGCCACGGCAGCCTCTCGCTGACCGGCCTCTCAAACTTTTGTATTCATCAGAATCATGTTAAATGCTGATTCCTAGGCACCCCATTAGGCTCTCTACACCTGCCTGGTGTGGGTACTTTGAGGAAGGTACAGAGGGTTGCTGGGCTGTTCCAGGAGGGAATTTGCATTTGTAGAATGTCCACTGTGCTCCTTCCAGCACTCTATTTTCCACGCACATGTGGCATTAAACCTGGAAAACCTCTGGGTGCTGTGCTGGGTGAGGAAGCCCTGGCTGGATGAGGGGCTGCTGGGGCTCGGACTTGATTCCTGGGCTGGGGGCTGCGGGCTTACTCTGTTCAGTGGGCCTGCTGATGGGATGCCCTGGGAAGTCCTGCTGTGCACTCAGGGAGGTACAGAGACACGCTCAGGAAATACCATGGATTTAAAAATTCCTGCTGGAAAATCTTTTATGAGCAAATTTGCATCTGACTGAAGACAATCATTGCTTGAGTAATTGGTTTGTTTACAATATTGGTCTTATGAACAAACAGATTAGTTTTCATTCATGCCTTGTCTATAACGTAAATAGGAGCTATTACGGCAGCCTAAATTAATTTTAAATTTGTATCAGATTGCATTCCAGATTACAAATGGCTGCTTGATAATCTAATTGATAAAACGGAGGGATTTGGTACTTGGAACCCAGAGTGAAGAGAACAGAATTGCTTTGGTTTCTTAAAAGTGTGTGACAGGGGTGACCTGGGGTGAAGAGAAGTGGCTGGAGTCATTACACTCGAGGAGATGATCTGCCCCAGCTTTTCTCAGCTGTCTTCTGGATAAAACAAAAGAGTGATAAACGTGGAAAACTTCAGCACTGAGTTCGTCTATGCCCTGAGCTTCTCATACGGTCATTAATGTGACTGGACTGTATCTGTGAAGCCTCCATACAGGCACAAAGAAATTAGGCTAGAGTAAGGCGGCCGGCGACCTCTGGCGCCTGGGCCACGTGTCATTTCCTAAAGCCCTTTTGGGTGAAATGACAGTTGCAATGTCTGTTGTTTGGAGGAGTGTAATCTCATGTATGAGATGTAGATTTAAAACACCAAAGCCAGGAAGCTTAGTGGGAGTGGCCGTCTTCCAAGTGGTTTTCTGTGCTGCCATGGACGAGGTGTGCATGTGTCATCCGTTGGTGAGATCCACTGGTGAAGGGGCTAAGCAATCCCTTGGTTGGGGGGGAGGTTTGTGAAGCTACATCTCTTCCGGCATCCCAAGTAAATACATTTTGTAAAACTTGTGCATTTGACCCAGACCTAACCCTGAGTGTTGAAGTCTGGTGCAGTGTCTTGAGCCCTCTTCTGCATTGAGGGTGAGTGACTGTAAATGACTGATTCCTCAGTGGTGAAAGTTCAAATTTAGCTTCCCTGAGGAAGCCAGACCTCAGTCACCCGTGTCTCCATTGTAAACACTGCGGCCTCTACACGGGTGGATGCAAGTTTCCAGGTCCTCCTTGAAGAAGCAGCCGTGTGGTGCTTGGTGATTTGATAACATCAGCCACCTTCTGTCTTCTGTCTAGTCATGGTACAAATGATTCTCCTACAAGGAAACGGATCTGGTTTCTTCCCCGATCATTGGAAGAGGCAGCCCACCTAGGGACTGCACCGTCCTCTGCACTTTCACAGCGAAGTCTGTGTCTGTCTGTGAGGAGTGTCATGTGTGTCGTAGGAATCACGGGAATTGCTTTAATTCTTCCACTTTTTGAGGGCTCGGGCAGCTCTGCCTGTTTTACCTGGGATGAGCAGCAGGTGGTCTCTGGCTGCTGTGGGACTAGGGCTTGGGGTGCGTCATCACATCCGGTGGCCTGTGCAGGTGGGCATCATTGTCTTTTGCCTGTTGGCTGAGGCAGCTGTGATGCCATGGGGATCATACTTGTGTCGGGGCCAACCCAGTTCTTCCCATGCACACCTCTCCTGCTGGAGTGCCTTTCCTTATGATGACGTGTTGAATTAGCGTGGAGAATGTGGAGACGCTCTGGGCCTCTCCTTCCCATTCTTACTCCCTGGAGCTGTGATGCCCAACAAGGGAGCCCATAGCCAGAGGCTCCTTTAAATTTAATTAGAATAAAGATTTGATTACATAGCCAAACACATTTGAAAAGAACTTCACAGATTAAATTCCAGATTCAGCCCTTCAGGCCCAGTGACCACGTTTTGGGGCTCAGCAGCTGTAGGTGGCTGTTGTCTTTCAGTGTTGACTGAGCAGATTGGGACGTTTCCAGTTCAGCAGGCAGTTCTCTTGCATGGTTCTGCCTGTGGTGAGGACACCTTGGCTGGAGAGCTTCGTGGGGATGCCTTAGGCCTCTGGCGGCAGCCAGGCTGCACGGTTCCTGTGCCCCGGGTCCTCTGAAGGCCCAGATGGATCCCACCACAGAGTCAGCACTGCTAGACTTGGGTATGGTGTGTAGACAGCAGAGGGGCACGTCCGGGCCTTGCTCACTGGCCTCCTTGGCCAGACTCCCATTTCTGAGTCTTCAGGGGAAATGCATCCACCATCCACACCGTGCACCAGAAGAAAACTGCAGGCTTCTCTGTGGGTGGTGAATTGAGATCATGCAGAGTGATTAGGCTTGGGCTCCTGGGCAGCGTGGAGCCTGATGATAGCTTTAGGTGGAAACTGACATGCCTCCGTGTGTACATGGCAAAGAGAATGCAGTGTTTTCAGCTTGAATCCAAATGTGCTCCCGTTTTGAGGTGGAAGGTTCTGGGAGTATTGGCCGTTGGTGATTGTCCTGCTGTGGAGGACTTTGAATGCAAGCACTGGTTTAGGGTAACCCTGGTTTCCTGGTCCTGTATGTGGGCATCCCTGAGTGTGCTGGGCTGGAGGTAGGCAGGGCAGATGGGAGGGTGACAAGAGGTCAGGTGTTTCCAGCTGTGGGGAGTGATGCCATCAGATGTCCGAGATCAGGAGGGTGGTGGCCAGGGGACCAAAGCAGGGGTGGGTGGAAATGCCATGTTTTCTGGGGCGTGGGGAGGACCTGTTGAGCTCTATTCCTGGGCAACAGTTCTTCCATTCTCAGGAATCTCTGCCATTGTAATTGAGCAGCAAATTCAGTAATTGCTCTAATTACTTACTGTTAAGTCCCCATCCCACTTACCATGAATTAGCAACAGTGACAACAGTTTGCCTGGTCAAGCCTTGCCAAGAAAAATCAGTGGAACTAGTTTTAGTTGCCTTGAGTTCCCTCCAAATCGGATCCTTAGAGGCTTGTGTTCCCACAGCTGCTGCAGTTTCTCCTGGGCCTGGCAGGCACATTCCAGACATTCACACCTCAGCTCAGATGCAGGCGTGCACATTATTTACAGAAAATCACACTGTGCTGTGATCGGCTTGAGCTGACGTTTTCTAGGTGGGAGGCGGAGGCCGAGGGACCTGTGAGGGACTGTCCTCTCATTGACTTGGAGCAGGTGCACATCTATTCTTCAAAAGTTCTAATGGGATGAAATTAGCAATACAAATTTTTGAAATTCACGTGTTATGAACTCTGTTCAGTGATTTCCTCTGAAATGAGACTATTTGCGGACCAGACAGTTGGCCTGCAGCTCTCCTTAGAACAGTCCTAGACCTCGATGCCATCCTATGGTTTCTTCCTGAGTGTGGGGTGCGCTGCTTGAAGCAAAACCAAAGGAAAGAACGTGGTCATTGTGCATCACTACTGCAGCCAGCTCAACGCGCCCACCCACTGGGAGGCGCGCTGGATCACTTAACATTTTAAACGCATTTAACACTAAACCAGTAATCAGCCAGTGCTTTCTGTAACCAAGTTTTCTGGCTCATGGGAACCTGACACTTGACTTTTCGGAAGAGAATACTTGCTTCTGTGGAGTGTCAATATTTGTCTCATTTCTTGAGACTTTGTTCAAAGTGATGAACGTGTGTAAATTAGGACCTTTTTGTGTAAATTGGGCCACAGAGCTCTCTAGACACAGTCAGGGGGGTAAAAGGCTGTGAAAGATGCCGCCTGATGTGAGCCATGGCCAGGCACTTTGGAACCTGGGATCCCATCTCCAGCCTTTCAAAGGACATAGAGGAATATAAAATGCAGATGAGAGTGTTCATATTTTGGGCATCTCTGTTCTTTTGAAATCAAAGTGCAAAGAAAAAGTTTTGCCTCGAGGTCTTACCCCATACTTGTTTTTCTCCTGAGGTTTTAAAATTTTCTTAACTGCTTTTTTCTCCACCGATCCTTGGGGAAATTCTGTCTTCATATCTTCTTAAAAGATATGGTTAAATTGAACACTGAAATTTAAAATCATGCTTTCATATTATTTTTCTTTTAACTGATGTATCTGACATTGGTGAAGAACTAAGTGGGTGTGTTGGTTTACTTTTATTTTTTTGAGACAGTCTTGCTGTGTTGCCCAGGCTGGAATGCAGTGGCACGATCTTGGCTCACTGCAGCCTCACCTCCTGGTTCACACCATTCTCCTGCCTCAGCCTCCTGAGTAGCTGGGATTATAAGTGCCTGCCACCATGGCTTGTTCATTTTTGTGTTAGTAGAGACGGGGTTTCAACATGTTGACCAGGCTGGTCTTGAAATCCTCACCTCAGGTGATTTGCTCACCTTGGCCTCCCAATGTGCTGGGATTACAGGCATGAGCCACCACACTCGGCCTGGGATATTCTTGATTGTAACTGTAATAGATCCCTTTAATGAAAACAAAACAGAACAACAACAACAACAACAAAACAGCTGTCTGAAAAGTCCCGAAATTAAAGAGTCCGCTTGGACAGGGATTTGGACACCAGTTGAATGGCCCAGCACAAACCATAGTTACATGGGCCACTCGGCCTGTGAGATCCTTAGGGTATTTGAAGTGGTGGGGATATTTGCATTTCTGCCTCTGGATATCGTGTTAGTATGAATTCGACTAGTGTTTGAGGGCCAGGCTCAGATCCGGGAAAACAAGAGCCCCTGCCCTCATGCCTCTTCTCTTCTATGTGTGTGTGTGAGGAAAACAGAAAGCACAAGATATTTTTTTTCAATGAGCTGGAAAGACGGAAAACAAGCTTAAGATGTTTACTTGTTCAGAAGAAGGGAAGTGCAAGGAATACTCAGCTTTGCTGTTGCTGAAGGAGGCCCCTGGCGGAGGCTGTTTCAGAGGTGGGGTTTCTCTGAGAAAGGTAAGAGGCAAATAGGATGCCTCATCTGGTTTGCCAGAGATGGGGAAAGTTAACATCCCCAAAACAGCCTCAGCATTCTTTCAAAGACATCGGAAAACCAGCTAGGGTGTGGGACCCTTGTTGGCCGCTGGGTAGAAGGAAAACATTGCTAGTCCTGAGGACTGTACTGTTCTTCCACTGCCATAAAGAACTACCTGAGGCTGGGTAATAAGGAAAAAAGGTTTAATCGGCATACAGTTCTGTGGGCTGTATAGGCTTCTACATCTGGGGAAACTTACAATCATGGTGGAAGGTGAAGGGGAGGCAGGCATGCCTTCACATGGCTGGAAGGGGAGAGAGAGTGAAGGGGAAAGTACCATGTACCTCCAAACAACCAGATCTCAGCAGAATTATCATGAGGACAACACTTGGGGGATTGTGCTCAACCATTAGAAACCACCCCCATAAGTCAATCACCTCCCGCCTGGGCCCACCTCCAACACAGGGTTACAGTTCAGCATGAGATTTGGGTGGGGACACACAGCCACACCACGTCAGGCTTCCCATTCTTCTCCTGCACATGCTTCACAAATGGTTCTGTCATTGGTTTTTTTTGATACGTAATATATGTACGTATTTTCTGAGTGCATGTGATATCTTGATTCATCCCTATATTAATCAAATCTGGGTACTTGGGATGTCTTTCACTTGAAATATTTTCTTTTCCTTGTGCTGGTAATGCTCACGTTATTCTCTCCTAGCTGTTTTGATAATACACAGTAGATGACCCACTGCCATCCCCCTGCTGATTTACCAATAGTAGGTCTTGTGCTCCCATTAGGCTATGTGTTTGTGCCCGTTGCCAGCCTCTGCCCATCCTGCTTATGAGTGGGCTCTGCTGGGCCCTGTTGACCACCTACTCTTGACCTCCATGAGATCTGCTCTCAGCTCCTGCTTATGAGTGAGAACATGCGCCGTTTCTTTGCTTGGCTCATTTGCTTAACGTAATGTCCTCCAGCTCCATCCATGCTGTCGCGGATGACAGGGCTCTCCACTGTGTGGTGGAGTATTGTTCCTGTGTATGTTCGGCCACGTTCCCTTCATCCCCTGTTGACGGGCACTCAGGTGATTCTGGACCTTGGCTTCTGTGGATGGTGCTGCACTGAAGCTGGGAGCAGTCACTGGCTTCATATTCGGGGACGTGAGCCACTTTCAAGTTCTCAAGCAGCCTATCCCCAAAGCCCTCTGTGGAATGCCGCATTCCTTTGTGCCCATGGCTTCCACTAGAATGAACCGTTGGGAAGTGGATTTGAACGCTTGGGTTTCTGTCTTTAATTGGTACCCAGCTGCACTGACCAAGCAGGGGTCCCAGTGACCCTGGACACCACCTCACATAAGGTCCAAAGATGCAGTTAGGTTCTTTCTTTAACTTTAAAACAAACAAACAAACAAAAAAACGCTATGGACCTGGTTAAGCTATAACATTATCAGTTAGTGTTTTTCCTATTGGAAAGGTGTATATTTTATTTTCTAAGAAGGAAAGAAATCCTGTTAAATACTCTAACCACAGATTAAATCATGTCAAGGAAAGAGGTACTATTTTGGGGGAAAATTGTCCCTTCATGTCAAAGATCAAGGAGGTGACTTCCATTGTTTAATTGAGTTAATTATGAAATCTTAAGTGGTTTTGAGAAGACGAGCTGTGGATGCTGCAAGACATGAGACTGATGCTGATTTAATGTGAGTCAGCCCTGACAGAATGTGGCTAATATTTAAAGCTTGCTCCAGTATTGCTTGATAGATTGTAAGTTAATGTAAAGATCGGTTTGATGCCTTTATTTTACAAAATATGATTGAGGAAAAGTTTGATAGCCAAGGAAACAGCCTTCAACCAATTTATTCCTAATTTCTATCACCAGAAAAATGTGTCCTGTTAATTCCAGAATTTACTTTTGGAAAGTTCCTGTAAGGAGAGCAGAGGTATTGGTGGTTGAATGATGACTTGAATTTAGGTGAAGGTCGTTAAATATTTCATAGTCATGTTTGTCTTGGTGGTTTTAGCAATTTTATATTAAATTTAGAACTGCGAGTCAAACCAAATGTGTTCTTTTGCTTTTGTGATACTCCTTTGTTTGTATGACTATATTTGTAAAGAATGATAAAATGTGTATAGGGCATTTTCTCTGTGTAGATATTAGGATTTTTAGGGAAACAAATTAATCATTCTTCTAATAGACATTGTGCTGTGTGTTGGGTCCTTTGTATATTAGTTGAATTATTATAATGAGGACCACTTGAAAGTATGTTTCTATACAAGATCTTTTATATGCTGCCTTGTGTTATGCAAAATCCTTCATCCTCTAAGAAGACTAAGTAATGGGTTGGAGGAGAGTTTTAATTCCCCATTAGGTCTATTCCGAATACCCAGAATTGAATGCAAGTATGAATTATGTTTTCAAAGTGGGGTGTGTGTGGTGAACTCCTTTTTAGATCATGGGAGGGAGGTAAAGCAAAGATCAGAGTTGCTGATGAACATTTGTGCATATTCTAGTGGAGAAGTCATATGACTTGACTGCACCTGCATACTCTGATTTTGGTGTCATTAGTGTCCGTAGCCACAAGCCTCAGCTTAAAAAGAAAGGCTTCCTGGATGGGGAAAATAGGAATCGGTAAGAACCTGAAGTTGTCTGTCATGGCCTGTGAGTCACAGGTAAATAAACCTGCGTGAGGGGACGTTGGCTGTACAGTATTTTCCTTCTGTTTAAAGACTGTCAGAAAAAGGTCAGTTCTATTGCGTTGGGTCCCTGCACCTCACTTTTGCTGCAGAGGGGACTTGCCATTATACCTCTTGCCCCCAGTGCCCAGGAGGCTGATACCACATAGAAGACCTGCAGGTCAGTGGAGGTGAACAGGCACCGGACACGCTGTGCACCTTGGGACACATCTGAGAAGTGCGTCCTTGCAGCAGGTCTGGGGTGAGGGTGTGTTCCATCTCCTCTGCCTTCTCTGGCTTTGCGGGCCTTTGAAGTTGGTCCTGGAAAGTGAAATTAGTTAATGCTGATCAGCTCGAGGTCAAAGCCGGAATCAGGCTCATCATTTCCTGCAGTGTTCACAGCAGCAGCTCGTAAACTCGACATGACCTGAATCCGGATAGTCGAGGTTCCGTCCTGCTTTGTGAGTCGGTTATGTGTGGTCTTGAGAAAGGGAACATGGGTTTTCTTGACTCTGAGGGGGCCGAAGAGACCCGCCCTTCACTAGGGGTCTGTGTGAAGCAGTGGACCCTCCAGTCAGGAGGCAGCAGGGACTCGGGAAAGCCCCACATGCCCTCCAGTTCCCCTATGTTGAAATGGTTTGTACTCGGCCGTGCCGGGTCATTTTGGGAGGTAAGTGGGGCATTCACATGGGGGTACGCAGTATTCTTAGGTGTCAGGTGCGAGAGTTGAATTCGTAGAAGCTGTGCAGATAGGAAAGGGCCTGGCAGGGAGTGCTGTTTACACGGAGCCGATTTAACGCGAGGTCTGCGCTCTCCCTGGGTCCGTGTCTGACCGGTGTCTCCCAGTCTGCAACGGGACGTTCACGTGACTCGGCGCCATCATCCCACTCTGTGTAGAGGTCTGAGGATCTGTGCGTGGCTGCTCTGTTAGAGTGAGTTATGCTAATGAACTGAGAAACAGTGAACAAACCCTGAATTGGTCAGCACTGGTTCCACGGCCAGTTCTGCCGTGGTTGGAGTCATTCATCATAACGTGTGCTGGACTCCTATGCAGAGCTCTGATTTTCAGAGGCCCTTTAACTTGGCAGCTAACCAGCGGCTTCCTTCAGAAGACATTTGAGTCCCCTTTACCTGCCAGGATGGCCCTGGGAGTTTGAAGATGAGTGAGACAAGCCCTCCCTGTCTTGTGGATTTTACTGTCCAGAGGGGAGACAGATGTAGATGGTGAAGGAGGCCCTATCAGAGGTCAGCGCACGTCGGTTTTATTTCTGTAGCACTTGCTGTGTTCAGGCTGTGCCCCGGGCCATGTGCAGAGCATCTGGGGACCCTGCCTATGGCATCCCAGGCACAGCTAGCATCTGCACCATCTTCATACTTGACCTGAGTTTTGGGGGAAGTACCGAGAATGGCTTCTACCTTTGCTGGTGAGGGTTGGCAGTCAGGGCAGTCCTCCCCAAAGAGATGATCGCCAGCTGAATCCTCAAGAAAGAGAGGTGGTTCCCACAGAGGCAGAGCAGGGCAGCATGCACAGACCTGAGTGTGGGGTCTGGGGCAGGTACATCTGAGTGGGGTCTGCTGGGAGACAGAGGGAGTGAGGTGTGAAGGCAGTTGGAATTTACAGGATAAATTATCACTAAGGCGATGCTGGGGAAACAGATAAAATCGGGACTCTCTAGGGTAAACGTGGACCTAGGGTTACCCTGGGCGTGGGTGTTTTCAGGCTCTGAAGGCAGAGATTTAGGAAATTGGGCAGAGTTGAGCCCCAGATGAGGATGAAGGCTACCCTTGGGGGGGATGTTGAATGAGACAGGGATGGAAACCCAGTGAATGTCCTGGGGTCAGTCCAGCAGGAAGGCAACAGAGGAGACTGGTGCTCTCAAAGACCCTGTGGGTCCTGCCTCTCAAAGTGCTGGGATTACAGGCATGAACCACTGCTCCCTACCGTTACTGTAAAATTTCTAAGCTACTGTCTCTCATACCCACTCCCGTATTGTTTTTTTTTTAAACTAGGTTTATGGCTGTATTTTTTGCAATGGAACCAAACAGTTACCTGTTTGAAGTACAAATAACACGATGTTTAAAAACCAAAAATGTCAATTTGCACAGAAGTTTCCAAATACCCAGTTGGTTTGAGCCTTGCATTGCAGTGCCACTACCTGCTCTTAAATTTCTACACGATGTAGAGATAGTGAGGCAGGGACCACTCGAACATCTTCAAGTTTTGATTCTATTAACTTGGGTATATTTTCAATTAATTTGGCACACCTGTGAGTGTCGCAAGCAATGCCAGGGTATTTATTTTGAAGCTTGTCAAAGGAAGAGTTGGGAAGATTTTCACATTTTTAGAATTTTCATAGTAGTTATAATTTACAAAGAAGGTAAAGTTGTGTAGTCATTATTTTGCTTTTTTCTAGATGTGTCCCTAAACAGGGTTGATAACTAATTCTACATCACAGGATTCAGAACTGTACCCTTTTGGAGCCGATGTCTGTAATGGAGGAATTCTGCCTCGTCAGTTCACTTTAAGCGTGTTTAAAAGGTTTTCTTTATCCTAGTTGGAACCTCTGGCTATAGTTTGTTTTCACTGCTGAGGAATATTCCATGATGGAAACTGTAATTCATCTGTTTTTTGTATCGATGGGCATTTGGATTATTTTGGGAGGGTGTGTATGTCTATTCAGCCTTCACTTTTTCAGGATTTTTTGTAGAAGATAATGTAACAGTGTAACATCCTCTGCTAGGGAGCCAACACGAACCCTGATTACAGCCTCACAGACACTCACGCCTTGTTACCAATACACAGAACCATTTTCTTAAGTTGAAACACAGTAGCAGAACCTGAAGCCATGTGAATGGGTCCTCCGATCTTACACTTGGAATTCACTTTTTATTATTCTGTCTACTAATTAGGAAGCATATCAATTATACAGAAATCTGAGAATGTATAATTATACATTTATAACAGAAGAAAACTTATTTTTAATACCCCAGAACACATGGCTATGTTTTTCCCTCATGCCCCACCACTGTTTTCTTTGCTTGTAATGTGAAATGACACTTGAATAAGGTTTTCTAGAGACTGTTAGACTGGCATAGTTCTTCAGAGACAGAGGATGTAAAGCACATGGAGAATTTCTGTTTGTGGAATGTGATTTCCTGGTGGCCTCATTCAGGCTGCTGCCGCCGCCTTCCCCTCTGGCCGCCTGCACCGTGGGATGTCTGAGGAGGTCCCTGTTTCATCCTCTGGAAGTTCTAAAAAGGAAGGAGAGGAGGGCGTGCAGGGTGTGGTACCTTTGTGTTGGTCCTTCGAGCTATTATTTGGAGTCTCGGCTGCCTTGGTGTTTGCTGCCTTTATGTCCCTAGCTCGTGGCTTTGTCCTTGTGTCTAACAGGCAGACAGATGGAAAGGGAAGTTGTATTCAGCCAACAGCTTGATCTTATTCTCAAGGCTCAAATCGACTGGGTATTTGGAGACTTCTATGTAAATTGGCATTTTTGGTTTTTAAACATGGTGTCTTATTTGTACTTCAAATGGGTAACGGGTTCTCTTGGAAAAAATATAGCCATAGAGCTGGTTAAAAAAAAAAAAAAAAGAGGGAGTGGGTGTGAGAGAGCGGCTTAGAAATTACACCAGTAATGGCAGGCCATGGTGGCTTACGCCTGTAATTCCAGCACTTTGAGAGGACGAGGCAGGTGGAGAGGATGAGGTCAGGAGTTCGAGACCAGCCTGGACAACATGGTGAAACCCCGTCTATACTGAAAATATGAAAATTAGCCGGGCATGGTGACAGGCACCTATAATCCCAGCTACTTGGGAGGCTGAGGCAGGAGAATCACTTGTACCCGGGAGGCAGAGGTTGCAGTGAGCCGAGATCGCGCCACTGCACTCCACCCTGGGCGACAGAGCAGAAACTCTATGTCAAAAAAACAAAAAACAAAAAACAAAAAAACCACCCCGGTGATGGAAACCTGACTGTGTCATCTGTGATGGAGATGGCGGATTATTTTGTTTTTAGTGACAGGATGAATTGGATATATTTGCAGTATTGATCTTGACAAGGGAAATGGTCAGAACCAAATGTGACGCCCAGCTTGGGCCTCGCCGTTGGCAGAAGACCCTGGTGGGCAACAGACTGGAGACTCAGAGACTGAGGGGCAAATTCTCATGCCGTGATGCTATTGCAGTCACTGCTTCTGGACTCCTGCTGGAGGGAGCGGTCCCCTGGCTTTACAGGCTTTGGTGCAGTGGAGACCTTAGGACCTGCCTCTCCTGGCACACCTGTGGGTGTGGCGAGCAGTGCCAGGGCTGAGGCACAGGTGCTGAGACCGGAACGTGGACGGGAGAGGCTGCACACAGTGCGCGGCAGGCGTCTGCTCAAGCAGCCCTGGGTTTCCTCAAGGGGGCGGGGCGTTGGTTTTCCTCCTTGAATTTGGGTGGGGAGGGGGTCATGGGGTGCTGTGTCTGCACTTGTGTTGCTCTGAGGTCAAGGTGTGGCCCCAATTCCCTGTCCCTCTGCCAAAGTGAGGGTTTGCCCATTTTCAGGTCAGATTTCCCTTGAGTCCTGGCCTCTAGGAGTGGGGGGCATTCGACGGGGACGTGAGCACGGTGGACGCGAGTCGGCCTCTTCATCTCCCCCCAGCTCCTGGGCTGTGTCTGAAGAGCTGCCCAGCGGAATCGCCCTCCTGCCTGGTGTTTCATTCACCAGAAATCATTCTCACTGTGGACTCTTGACTTAAATTTAATCCAGGAATGGAACGTGCTGTTGCTGGATGCCACACACAGCATCGGGAGCCTAGTTGGGGATTATATGATCTTACCCCACACCTTAAAGGTGAAGACTATGGTTGTCAGGCCTCTGAGCCCAAGCCAAGCCATCGCATCCCCTGTGACTTGCACGTATATATGCCCAGATGGCCTGAAGTAACTGAAGAATCACAAAAGAAGTGCAAATGCCCAGCCTCGACTTAACTGATGACATTCCACCACAAAGGAAGTGAAAATGGCGGGTCCTTGCCTTAAGCGATGATATTTTGTGAAATTCCTTTTCCTGGCTCATCCTGGCTCAAAAAGCTCCCCCACTGAGCACCTTGTGACCCCCACTCCTGCCCACCAGAGAACAACCCCCCTTTGACTGTAATTTTCCTTTACCTACCCAAATCCTATAAAACGCTCCCACACTTACCTCCCTTCGCTGACTCTTTTCAGACTCAGCCCGCCTGCACCTAGGTGAAATAAACAGCCATGTTGCGCTCACAAAGCCTGTTTGGTGGTCTCTTCACACGGACGCGCATGACAGTAGTTAAGGAGATACTGAAGTCTTTGCCAGCTCCAAGAGCTTTTTCAGTTTGTTGGGCCATTTTAGGCAGAAGGAAAAGCTTGCTTAGAGAATCTTACAGAAATGTTTGGTGCAGCGCCGCTAAACCGTGGAATAAATGTGTAACTTTCCATGGCAGCCCTCTGGAAAGAGATGCACTTTGAGTGCACCCTGGCCTGCTCGCTACAAGAATCGGCCGTGCCACCCCGCTTTCCGTGGGTCTGCAGGTGTGCGTGGTCCATTGCCCTGCACTGTGGCCATGGAAGGGAAAGTGATCTGGAATGCTGGCGACAGTTCTCGGTGCGTGTTGATGTGTGCTGCTTTCTACAGGTGAGAACACTTCTGTTCAATAAACATCTCATCAGGATGATTGCAAGATATTTGAGTCTCATTCAATAGTGTTTCTGGGTTCCTTCTGTTTTTAATCTGCTTTCTAGCACTAGGCAAGTGAAGACATGGAAAGTAATAAACCCATCGAACTTGTAGAGACGTGGTGTTGTGTAGGAGCAAACTGTAGCCTCTGGCTCTGTTTAAAGATTGTAGTAAACTCTTACCTGGCGTGGTCAGGGTGTAAATTATTTTGTTTAATCGAAATGTGAATGAGTCAAAGCTGGCACCTGCATTGTTGATGAAATACCAGATTTTAAAGGAACATGTCGATATACCGTAAGATACCAGCAAAGTTCCTCGCTGAGGTTCTGCGCGGGTTCGGAGGAGCTGGGCCTTGTGTCACCAGAGTCGTCTCTGGTAGCAGATGTTCAGTGTTGGGCATTAGTCACTTAGCCTTTCCAAGGCCGAGGAACAGTTCGCTGTGGTGTTTTTAGAACCTGTATTTTGAGTCCATTTGTCCAACTTGACTCGAAGTTGCTGCCCAGTTTCAGACCTTTGCCTTGCACCGTGCGCTCGTTTTCTTGTCCTCTGATAACTGCCTCAGTTGCCTCCAGCCAGACAGTCGAGACTCATCGTTCATGGACAGAGGCTCCGTGGTGGGTCCCAGGCCGCGACTCCGGCTTGCACAGTTCCGTGCCTGTCACCGTGGTTTATCTCATCACTCCCGGGATCTCCCGTTTAGAGGAAGAGGGTCCCTTTCCTGCAGGCCCTGTGTGGTGTGGAAACCACCCCTACCTGCATTTCTCCTGTTTGAACTGTACCGTGAAGCTATTTCTGTTCTAGTCAACCATCAGAATTTAAGGTACGGTGATTTATGTAACTTATCACACGCTTCTCAGCGGTTCTTTATGAATTTCATTCTGTTGTGAAATGATTGCAGTTTTCATGGCTGCGCTGGTCTCAGGTTGTGGCCATTGGTAACTATCTTGAAATGAATTGCGTTCCCCATTGTGTGTTAAGGTTTTGTCTGGGAGCTGTTGAGGCCTCACCCTGCTTAGGGCGGTGGCTTTGCTCTCCTGACAAGAGGAAGAATCTTATTAGAGCATTTCTAATGTGGTTTTTGCTTCCAGACAGAATTACTTTTTTCCAGAGACAGCCACTAAAGTCATAAATTATGCTCAGGAAGACACACGGGTCAGCTGACAGAGTGGATTCCAGAAGAGACCCAAAGAAGCAAAAGGAATTCAGTGGAATTTGAGTCTTTTCAACGAATTTTGCTGGAATTATGGGACAGCCATATGCAAAAGAATGAAAACAAGGAGAAATTCCTGTATGAAAATGAAGGTGGACCATAGCCCTGAATGTAAAATGCCAAACTACAAAACCTGTAGAAGAAACGGAAATTGTCGAGACCTAGGGTGAGAGCTCTTAGCCATGATACCATGATCCATAATCAAGGAAGAAAACAAGTAGGGTAAGACCCATCAAAATTAAACTTTTAATGTAAAAGACACCCCTAGGGTATTGAAGAGGCACATTTTCTATAGAGGGGGAGAAGATGTCTGTGAACCATGCAGCCGGCAAAGGACTCGTATCCAGAATGCACAGGACTCCCGTGGCTCATGACAGAGAACAAACCACCTGACTTAAAAGCGGGCAGAGACCTGAACAGATGCTTCGCTGAGAAGGACGGGAGGATGGCCCGAAAGCATCTGAAATGACCTTCAGCGTGACTGGTTGCACCGAGATGTGCACCGAAGCCGCAGTGAATTTGTTCACACCCCTGCTGGAGCGCCTGACCTAAGGTCTTCCGACAGCCCCAGGTGCTGGTGAGGACAGGTAGTCGGGTCTCCTGTGCGATGCTGGGGTTCAGCATGGTGCAGACAGCTCGGTGGTTTCTTACAAAACTGAACTCACATAAACGTGGGGCCTGGTGACCCCACTCTTGGGTATTTACCCTAGAGAAACAGAAGCTGATGTTGAAGAAAAACTGTGCCCAGATGTTAATAGCACTGTCTATAGTTGCCCAAAACAGGTTACAATGTGCTGCAGCCATACGTGGAATAAGAAACACCCAGCAGCCCCGAGGCCGGGCTGTTGATCACAGGACACCCTGGGTGCACCTCCAGGCACGATGCCCAGGAAAGAGACAGGCTGAGCCTGCTGTGCTGTGACCTGCCCCTCCGACAATACTCGCAAAAGACAGACCCGTGGGAATGGAGAACATGGAGACGGTGGTTGCTGGGAATGGGCGAGTGTGCTTATGAGGCCTTGTGAGTGGGTCTGGGGCTGTGGGACTGTTCTGCTTGTGTGATGATGATGATGATGGGAATATTTGTGCCGAAATTCACAGAACTGAACACTGTCCACTTTACAGTAATTTTTAAAAGGTGGTAATATGCTCATTTCCAGTACTGTTTTTAATGGAAGATGGAGTTTGCAGACGATTCGTTAAGGCAAGCCTGTCTCAGGCTACCCGGATTGGGTTGGAGTAAGCTCATTTTCAATACTGTTTTTATGGAAGATGGAGTTTGCAGACGATTCATTAGGGGCATGTCTCAGGGCCCCTGGGTTGTGTTGGGTTGGAAAAGCCTTCCCTGTTGCGGGCAGTAGCGTGGGGCATGGAAAGGATATTGCCACAGAAACACATAGAATCCTTTGAGGAAACGTGTGCATTTCTAACTTGCTATAAGATAGAATTGGAATTTGTAATGGTTTTGTTTTCTGGAGTCTTGGTAGAATAGGGAGACAGTGTAATGAAAGCTAATTTTGAAATGAAGAATTTTAAAGATTTTCAACAGCAATAGCTCTAGGAAGTCCCTGGAAATGTAAAGATGTTCAATAGCGATAGCTCTAGGAATAGTCACCCTGGAGTTGCTTCTTGAGCATTGGTTTCCGGACTGTATCTTCCGACTTTCATTTTTAAGTTTTGCTGTGAGTTGGGGATGTGTGGGAATAGCCATCAGTGTTGGGTAGGAGTGGCCCTGCAGGGGTGCATGTGTCCCAACGCCTGGGGCACTGTTTCAACCTAGCTTGGAACATGGGGACTCTTGTCAGTGGCTGGAGTAAGAGTACCAGCCTGCCAGGCTGGGGGAGCCCACGGGGTGGTCTGGGCACTGTCCTCCCTGCCTGCAGGATGGCAGCTGGAGGAGCTCGAAGGCTGCCTGCCTCGTGGCTGTCAGAGCAGCAGCCCCTCCTGTCACTGGAGCAAGCTTTGGATCCACGAGTCTCTGCGCCTGGACTTGCCTCCTGGGAGCTCCGCCACTGTCCTGAGGGCCCTGGTGCCACTTTCCCGGTGGGACCCTAGCCTCAGACAGCTGCAACTCCAGATTCGGTTGCTTTCCCTGACGTCTCCTTCCAGCACGAGTGCTCACCTCACTCAGTGCAGAGCCTCAGGTTCCCTCCAGATCCCCAGAGACGGAATCTCCCAATTTAACAATATCGTTGGTGACAAGATTTGAGCGGCACTGATTTAACTCAGGTTCCAGAGTTTAAGTTCCCAAGACACAGTCCTGCTCCTTCCCTGTCCTGATCCTGTGTGGCTGGTGTGGATGCGGGGTTTCCAGAGGGTGGGGCTGAGGCAGTGGCTGGTTGTGGGGTTTTGGTTGTGTGGAGTGGAGGATCAGTGGACACTGGCTTTCCCAACTCACTTTCTATGTAGCTCCCAGTTTCTCAAAATCATAATTATCTTGGATTCCCTGTGAAACTGGGAGTCAGGCCTTGTGTGCAGTGTTGGGTGGCCATGACAGGGCATGAGGGAGAGATGAGAACAGGGAGGACGGGTTTGTCAGGGGAAGGAACCCCTTGCCGAATCCCTGTGTCTGTTTTAGGTTAAAGACGAATGGCCGGGTGACAGATGTCTCACCCGTTGTGGCTGGACCTTGCTGTGCTGAACCCTGAGCAGGGGCCCCAGCAGCTGCCTCCTGCCAGGCCGGGGCCACAGGGCTGGGCTTCTGCCTCTGGGGTGGGTTGCAAGGGCTCATGCCAAGGTACAAGGGTCTGCACAGCTCCTGTGTGACCTGAGGGACATGTGGGAAGCTGGTCTGTGCTCCTTACCTGGGAGAAGCCGAGCTCACCTGGGCCAGAGCCTCCGGGGAGGTAGGAAGGCAGAGGCCTGGAATTCCTGCTTTCCCCAGACAGCAAGAAAGCACCTGCTCCGAGATGCCCTCAGCGGCCATATATAGTTGATTTTAACATGAGGGAAGATGGCATTTAACCCGGCTCTGTGGGGAGCTTTGAGGAGTCCAGGCCCTGGGCCCCGGGCTTTTTTATATGTTCCTTCCTGAACAAAAAACAAAAGATCCCTGTGGCTGATGTCCACTGCATGGGGTAGGACATGCCGAACTTGTGTGGGGCTTGTCCCTGCGTTTCCTTGGTGCTCCTCCCTGCCCCCACAGACACCAGCCGTTCCAGGCTGAGGCTTGTCCTGGTTAGACCCTCGTTGATGGGGTCTGTGATCCTGGATCGAGGGCCCAAGCACTTCTTTCATTATTAAAATGATTCACCTGAGACGCATGACTGCCTCTAAACATCTCGTGAGCATGAGATACAGCCAGTGCCACCGAACCAAGCTCATAATTCTAGTGTAAAGGAGAAATTTTGCTTTTAATGTGTTCCTGGGACTCAGATGCAAATATTCAATTCCCGTTAAACTTTGAAGACCTTGAGAACCTCTGAGATTCCTTGGAAACTACTCCTTGGCCCCAAGACTAACTCTGCTGTGGAAGGAGGCTGGAGTGGTCCGTGGGGGAGGACCGGGTGGTCCGCGGGGTCTGGGGTCCTGCTGCGTTCTCCAGGATTCCTTCCGTTTCATCATTAGTCCCAGCTCTTCAGCAGGTGGAGCAGATTCACTGACATTTCCATTATTTTGTTCCTGTGTTGACTCAGTTAACTGAATCAATATTTACCAGAAATAATTGATGGTGAGATGGGAATTATTGGTGATTCCCGGACACAGGCAGCCTGTATAGATAAGTGTGTTACAGTGTCTGATTTCTGAGATGTTGGTCCACACCTTCTCAGGAACACACTTTCAGGGGTAGATTCCTGTGCAGGAGAAGCTGTTTTTCCCCAAGACGCGGTGGCGGCCCCTGCACTGGCATGGCAGGGTGGCTGTGTGACTGGGCAGGGCTGGACATGCTCCTGCCCGCCCCTGCGCTGGGCGCCCGCCTCCACCGCACATCTGTGTCGAGGGTGCCTGCCTTGGTTCCCCCAGCTCGAGGTCATAGAATTGTACCTTCCTTGACACATTTCTGTATAGAGATGATTATATCTGGGGGCTGAATCTCAATCTGACATGCATGTGGGTAAATTATTCACGTGAATGACTTGGGTTCTCTATATTCAGGGTCAGGAGGCATGAGGTGGGTTTGGAGATGGCTGCCTGGCCTCAGGAAGTTTCTCTCAGAGCCTGTTTCTTTCTCTATCAAAGTAAATGATTCCTACCTCACCGGGCTTGACACACGCTCAGTACTCAGATGCTGTCTGGCCTTTATTATAGTTAGTATTTGCTGAACAGCGTGGCTGGTAAGAAAATGCATTATCTTTACAACTTATAGAATGTCATACAAGGCAAGCATGAAACTTGGACACTATCCTAATCTGAAGATGCTAGTGCTTACTCTTCTCCTTAAGCATTTTATTGTAATTCTGGCATCTGTCAGCCGAATCATATGACGGCACTGCACGCATGATGCCAGCCCTCAGATACCTAGGAAGGGGGAGCCTGAGGCTGCCAGGGAGCATCCCTCCTGCCTCCAGCCCTCGGGGGTTTCTCTCTCTCTCTCTCTCTCTCTCTCTCTCTCTCTGTGCTTCCCTCTGTCCCTCCCTATCCCCCGCTCCCCTCCCTGCCCCCCTCACTTACTCTACAACAGAGGCCCAGACTTTGACAAATCCCAGCTGGGCCTATTTAACTCTTGCCTGGGAAACCAGAGGGAAAGGGGCCCAGTTAACTACAGAAATCCAGAGAATTGAAATAGAATGTGAGCTACTTGTGTGTCTTGTTTTTTATTTTAATCTGAATATAAAAGGCAAGTGTCAAAACAAAATCGGTGCTAACTGCGCCACACAGCTCCGAGTCTGTCTTGTCGGGGCTCCATGGGTTCCCACGCCCTGGTCTTCTCCATGAGCATCTGGACATGCCGTGGGCTGCAGAAAGCATTCAGCTACGGTCCTTTGAATGTTCCAGAGCCACATTTAATAAAAATCTTCACATTCATCCATGGCCAAGTCTTGATTTAATAACAGGTATTGCAGGTCTTTGGGTGGGGCTCAGCCTCTGTTTTACAAGCAGCCACGCCATCCGAGGGGCAGGTCCGTGTGGGCTGGTGACCCAGTCCTGGTAGTGGGGGTCCTTGAAGTTCTAGAAAGTAGTGATGCAACCTGTGGCATACATAAAAAGCCTCATGTGCCCCCCTGAGAAGCTGGGGCTTCCCCTCAGTACTGTGGTGTGCTGGGTTTGTGATTGTGCCAGATGCTAAAAGGGTGAGGGAGATGCCTAAAAACCAGGCTCCCAAAGACAGCCCTTCATGTCTGGTACTTTCACGTATGTATGCACACCTGTTTGACATGTGTACACCTGCTTCATGCATGCACCTGTTTCATGTGTGTACACCTGTTCGTGTGTACATCCACCTGTTTCACGCATGTGCCTGTTTCGCACGTGTACACCTGTGCATTCACCACACTGTATTGCGTCATACATTGTATTTTACAGATTGCTTTTCACTTTGTATTGTGAGCTTATAATGACTTTATGAAGAAAAGAGGGGGCCCTGGCAGCCTTTGGCTCTGAGAAACGTGATGTCGCGGGAACAGATGAGACAGGCCGGGTGAGGCTGGCAGAGGCCGTCGTGTCCTGGGAGCCCGTGCGCATCCACTGTGCGTCGCTGTGTGACAAGTGACCCCAAAGCCTAGTGGCTTAAGGCAACATACACGTATGACTGTACAGCTTCTATGGGTTGCAAATTCAGGGCAGCCCTGCTGAGCGGTTCTGGCCCAGTCCCCTTGGGTCACCGTGAAGATGTTGTCCCTGTCCAGGGCTGTGGCCATCTGTAGGCTCAGCTGGGCTGGAGGTTCTGCTCTAGGATGCTGTGCTGACATGTCTGCGGGCGGAGGCCTGGTCCTCCACACCCGGCCCCTCCCTGGGGCTGCCAGGTGCATCCCTGCCCAGGGCCGCTCCTTTCCCCAGAGACGTGGGAGTGCTGGTCTTACACCCAGTGTCAAGGTGGCCGGTCCCCTGGGCCATACTGACCAGCCCTGAGCTCCGCGGGAGGGAGCATCCAGCCGTATGAGCCCCAGGAGGGAGGTCATGGGGCCATCGAGGGCTGGCTTCTGGGCCATGTGAGAAGCCTTGGGTGTTGCCTTAAAGCTGAGGAAAATGGCAGAATCTGGCTGGGAGCTGGAGAGAGAGGAGAGCATGCGTGTGGGTTTGCCAGGCCCTGAAGGTCGGGACAGGGCTAGAAGTACTCACATTCACAGATCCCTTCCAGGGTCAGGGCTCACAGTGTTCCTCTGTGACTCAAAGTACGTGCTTCTTGAGGGTGGTTTTCTGTGTTTTGTTTGATGCGTCAAGAAGAAGTTTGTTTTCAGTGCGGTAGGTGTTGGGGATGAGTCTGGGGCTGCTGATCCCAGAGGAATGTCCTGGAATGGAAGTGTGGACAGGGCGGAGGGCCAGGCCCAACGGGCAACAGTGTGGAGGGAGAGAGGCTTGTTGCATGTGGCCGGTAGATGGTGACGTGTTGGAGTGACAGGGTCTGTGAGGGAAGAGCCGTGTTCAGTCTAAGGGCATCGAGTTTGCTGAGTAATCTCTGAAATGTCCTGGTAGAGACGGGTAGCAGCTGCCGGGGCGTGCGGATCCCCCTGTCGGGAAGGTGCGGGTGGCTGCGTGAGGACAGTCTGAGGTCCGGGTGCCAGAGATGGTGTCATGCGCAGCAGGGCCTAGGACAAGCCTGGGATTCGATTGTGGAAGAGGTGGGTGCTGTGAGGGAAAGGCGGCTGCGACTGAACTCTACTGGGATTTCCGTGAGAATGTGACGCGTGTCGGGGGCAGGGTCAGGAGCAAAGTCAGGAGCAAAGGCTTGTGTCCCCTACTCAGCGGCTACTCCTGCAGGGCTGGGCGACAGTGGAGGTGGCGCAGGAAGGCGTTCACTGAAGCCCGTGTTCTATGACTTGACGGGTATTCCTCCCATGAGGGTGGAATGGAGACTGGACGCTGGGTGGCTTTTTGGGAGCTGCGTCCTGTGTGACCCCACGTGTAGTGGGCTCACAGCAGAGCTTGAGTCCTTCCTTTACAGATACTTTTCAGAGTTCGCCCGCCTTTAGATTCTCTGATTAACCTGTCTGAAGCGGGTCCCAGGAATCTGCCACCTGCCAGGCCAGGAGGTTCCCCGTATGTGGCTGGTCCCCTGACACCCTGAGAAACATGACTCAAGAGGATCACCCGAGTTTCCTAAATATGAGTCACCTGCCTTCTCTTTGCTTTCATGCCTCCCCCAGGGTGGGCCAGTCCTGTCAGCCACAGCGATACCTGCATGCTGGGGTTACAAGGAGATTGGGGCGTGGTCCCACAGGGAGATTCGGTGACTGAGGATGCTGTCATAGCAGCCAACATGTCCTTATTGTTTTCACTTTTAATGAAGTTCACTTGCTAGGTTTTCCGATGCACAATGGCGTCCTTGTGAAAAATTGGTGATCAAGGAAGCAAAGAAGTGTAGGAAAATGATCCTGTCCTTAAACCTAAGAAACGATAAAACAGCAAAGAGCCCTGAAGAGCCCATGAACCTCCTCATGGGGCAGTGAGGAGACACCTCAGTAATGGCTTAAAAAAAAAAAAAAAGAAATCAGACAATACTGAAGAAAACATAAACTAAATTTTGGGTCTCTATGGGTAAAGAGATTGTGGTTGACATTTTGTAGGCATGTGTTTTTACACTTAATTATTTTTCTTTGTTGGATTTAGAATTAGTCACAAGAAACACGATTTTTTTTAACTGAAAAAACATTGGGGTAAGTATACGAAGTCTAATCCCTTTGTGATATTTCTGTACTGTGAGACTCCAGATACAAAATTGAAGCCCAGACTCGGACTCTAACGAACAGGAGAGAGAAGTGGTCATCTCCTGCAGGACAGTCTGGCCTCCAAGCGTCTGGCCATCCTCCCAGTCTTGGGCACACCTGCATCGCTAGTGCTTCCTGCCAGGCTGTGACCCTGTGCCCAGGTTTCAGGAGCACCTGGAACACTTTTCCTGGGGGCTCCTGCTTTGTCCTGGCTCCTGGAAGCACAGGTTTTGATGAAGGACTCTCCCCACCGCCAGGTAACTTGGTGATTGCCCCCCAGACTGTATTTCTCGCATGGGGCGCAGAGAGGCTGGGCGTGGTGTCCTGGCCCTGGAGCCAGCTCTAGGGCTGCACGGCGGCCTTGCCTCTGCCCCTTATCTGGGAACAGGGCAGTGGGGAGGAGAAGGGAACCAGGGTCTTGCCCCTTCTGTGTCTCAAGAATACGGGAACACATCATCCCACTCCCTTCCACCATTTATAGCCCAGGCTTATGTGTGAAGTATTTAAGTTATTTTATAACTTATAACCTCCCTTGACAATGATGTATTTTATATAAGCAGCACATAGAAAGTGGTAATTTTAATACCCTATCAAGCAAGATCTAAACAATAAGGAGCAGATATCACTGTAGAAAAGTTACTTTGTCCAGGAAACATTTATCTACTGCAGATGGAAATGAATCATCGCTTCCTCCTTGGTGGTTCCTGATGAGCCTGTGAAATTCTGTCCTGTTCACCACTGTTACACTTACAAGCTATACCTTTTCTTCTATGATGTTTATTTCTTGCCTGTTCACCACCGTTACAGTTACAAGCTATACCTTTTCCTCTGTGATGTATATTTCTTGAGGGCATGGACTAAATCCTAATTCCACAGTATTCAATGCACATACTCAAGAGACACTTGTTTGAATGCATGGATTAATGGAAAATAGATGTGGTGACTTCACTTTTAATTCATTATGCCAAACTTCAAGTGTTTCCACGCACAATTTTATGGTCCTTTGGATAAACTGGGCTTCTGTGCAGGGTGGTTAGAGATAGAGTGCAGCAAATGGCTCTGTGCCTCTAGGCTCACGAAGGGCGTGAGGGACTTGGTTGGCAGCACCTGTGTTGAAAACTCAGTTGCACAAATCCATTCAAGTGACCTGCCAGCACACACAGCCCTGCTTCCCAGCTGATTTCTGCAGAGGCTTCTCCTGAATGCCCCAGGTGAACGTGGGTTCAGCCAGCACTGCTGGGCTTCCACAGCAAGCCAAGTGCAGGGACGAGGGAGAAGGGGGCAGGACCCGACTCTTCCTGGGCCCCAGCGCCTGTGTGGGGACGCTGCCTGGCCTAGCTCTTCTTGGGGAGGTCAGGAAAACGATGGCATGGAGGGTGTATTGGCATGAGCCGCTTGCTCAAATATGGATCCCAGGTCTGTGTGGGAGGCAAAATAGAAACTTATGTGGATATTGTCAGTAACATAGCAAATATGGGCTTCTTCCCTAGGGTGGCTGACCCTCTCATCTGCTGAGCAAAGGCCTGGCCCGGCCTTCTGGGCCTCCACAGTGAGCTTTTCCCAAGCTCTGTCCACTCCATGAAGATGGTGGGAGCCAGGGCAGACATGGGGTGTTTGTCACTTTTTTTTTTTTTTCTTGAGACGGGAGTGTTGCTCTGTCACCCAGGCTGGAATGCAGTCGTGCTGTCTCTGCTCAATGTAAACTCCGCCTCCAGGGTTCATTCCACTCTCCTGCCTCAGCCTCCTGAGTAGCTGGGACTACAGGTGCCCGCCACTATGCCGAGCTAATTTTTTGTGCTTTTAGTAGAGACGGGGTTTCACCATGTTGGCCAGGATGGTCTCAATCTCCTGACCTCGTGTTCTGCCCTCCTCGGCCTCCCAAAGTGCTGGGATTACAGATGCGAGCCACCGTACCCGGCCAGGTGTTTCAGTTTTTGAAAGCTACATTTAAGGAATGAAATAGACCAAACAATTACTTATTTTTGAATATTGAATACTTAGTCTACCAGAACACTTAAATGTAGTTAATGTATTTGAATAATAAGGAAGAACTTTCCCTCTGTTTCCAAAGCAAAAGTATAAACAACCTTGTACTTGGCAGGGACTTCACTCTGTTTCTAAAAAAGCCAGCAAGCACTTTTCCTGAAATAGACCCATCTCTTCTTCTGCATAGACCCTATTAACTTACATTTCTGCTGTATCCTGATGTGATAGATTATAGAAAATTTCTTGCTACTGGAACTTGCACGATGCTTTCCTTGTAAACATCAGATAGAAAGTATGGATTGTAAATCTCAGATTAGTTGCCATCCTTGGTCTTGGTAGAGCTGCCACCAACAGCCTCCATCAGTTACAACAGAGTGCATCTCCCCAGCAACCCGGCTTAGATTGCAGACCGAGCCAGGCTCACCGAGGATTCAGTGCAATGTCTTCCGAAGCTGTAGCCACTGCTCTCGGAGGAGACTTGAGAAGCCCTCCCTTTGATGCCTGCACGTGGCTGTTCTCAGATCACAGCAGCTGCAGCAGCATCTCGGAGGATGCCGGCAGGGGTGTCCTGGGTAGTGACACCACGGGTTGGGGCCTGCAGTGTCTGAATGAAATGGGCTGTGACACCGAGCAGCCTAGAGGAGTCTGCAGCCACATTTCAAAGGTGCAGTGGCCCGAGGTGAACCCCAGAGCCCTGAGGAGCCTGGAGTTGACCTGTCATGACTCCATTGAGAGAGCTGGCTGAATTCTGTACCTGTGCGGGCAAAAGATGGCTGTTTCTGCTTGGCCCCTTCCCAGGCCAGGGCTGGGGAGGTTGTCTGCACAGCTAGTGGGAGCTTGACTCTGTTCACACTCGGGACTGAGTCCCTCAGCTTTCTGTGAGCCCAGGGAAGGTAGACATGCCGAGCTCTCCTGGAAGAGGCCCCTGATGAGTCGAAGCTGAGCTTCAGGACCTTGTGGTGTGCGAGGCGGGTCAGAGTCGGTGCATGCTGCGTGGGGGCCTGGCTGCTGTTGTCACTAACTGGGCTCAGCAGACGCTGCCAGTGGACGTGGCTCCTGTGGTACTTGGTTTTCTCCTCACAGGAGTGGGTTTCCCTGCTGTGACAGTGTCTGTGCTATGACAGGCAGCATGGCAGGAGGAAGGCACTTGTGGGGTTTTGCCCTGAGGCCCCTTTCCTCTTGAGGAGCAAGAAGGGGGTTTGGAATCCTGCTTCCGGCTGCCTTCCCTTGCTAGGTTCTTGGCCTCGGGGGCGGGAGAAGCTGAGTGCAGGCCTGAAGCCTGGACCCCTTCCACAGCCTCCGCGGTGCTTGTGGTGGTATGCGGGACGTGGCCCTTGGAACTCCAAGCCCTACCCTGGCATGCCCACCCATTGGGGCATCTCAGGCACCTGCTGTGTGCCAGGCTTCGTGGTGGGGTGGGTGGTAGCAAGGGCTATGGGATAGAGGGGGCACCATACCCGGATGATGAGAAGCATCAGGGAGGCACTTCAGGCAGTCACAGCAGAGCTGAGACCTGCAAGGAGGAAACTGACTGTGGGTGTTGGGGTTCAGGGAGCTCCCTCTACCAGAGCCACAGCGGCCAGTGAGGGCTTCCCAGGGAAGCCATGTGCATGTTTTGCATCAGGTGTGCAGGTCTGCCGGGCTGTGCTGCCCTTCTCAGTCCTGGCTGGGCCTGGGGTCCCAGAGGGAATGGAGGGTCCTCGCATCTTCCTTTTCTTGCTTCCCTGTTGCTTCCTGGTCAAGGGATGTTTGTTTATTGTAACTCCGGCAGTTATTCTGAATATTAAGAGACGCTTCACAAAATTGTAGGGAGAGAGGGACTAGGGATTCATTTTTTTTTTCTCCCCGATTTTACACAGAGGCTTCTGCTGTCCCTTAGTGTGGAGGCAGAGTGCAGATGCTCTGCAGTTATCTGTACAGGAAGAGAAGAGGTGCTGGGAAGTCACTGATCTGATCATTGCAATAGCACTGACATTTTTAAATGAGAGAATGCTGATGTCTATGATAAGCAGAGTAAAATTTCAGTAGCTTCGATATAAAGATGTCGAGATGATCTTAGAGCCACTTTGTCCGTAGATCCTTCTGCAGTGTGGAGTGTGACATCTCCACCAGCCTCTGGTCCGTGGCCGCCTGTGGGTAACTGAATGCTTGAAGTGCAAATGAGAAACTGAACTTCTAATTGCATTTAGTTTTAGTCAAATTTAAACAGCTATATGGGCCAAGCACCGTGGCTCTTGCCTGTATTCCCAGCAGTTTGGGAGGTCGAGGCGTGTGGATCACATGAGGTCAGGCATTCGAGACCAGCCTGGCCAACAGGGTGAAATCCTGTCTCTACTGAAAATACAAAAAGTGAGCCGGGCCTGGTGACAGGCACCTGTAATCCCAGCTACTCGGGAGGCCGAGGCAGGAGAATCACTTGAACTCCAGAGGCAGAGGTTGCAACGAGCTGAGATTGTGCCACTGCACTCCAGCCTGGGTGACAGAGTGAGACTGTCTTAAGAAAAAACAGATTTTAAAAAACCCTGTATGCCGTTAGTTGCTTCTGTAGGAGATGCATGGTTCCAGAAGGTAGACTTTGTGTTGAGAATTCTGCAGCGTCAGGCTGGAGACAGTCTCCCTTCCTAGCAGCGTGGGCCCCTGGGCTGCTCTTCTACCAGAATGGATGGTGGCATCTCTGGGAGATATCTGTGGACTCAGATATCTGTGGATTAGTGACTTGTGTTACTCACAGATACTTAATTTTATGGGTAAATGAATACCTGGACTTGCTGCAACTTCAGGGCGAGATTCGGGAGTAGGGAGTGAAAAGTGACGAGGGGACCCAGGGCTTGTCCTGCCACCCCCAGGACCTGGTCAGGGCGCCTTCCCGTCTGAAGCCCCGGCACCTGATTGGGGCGCCCCTCCCTCCTGAAGCCCCCAGCACCTGGTCGGGGGCACCCCTCCCCTCTGAAGTCCCCAGACCCTCCTGGCCTGCGGTGCTGCTTCTCCAAATGCTGCCCTTGGCTGTTTTCGAGGAGTCACTGGCACCCGAGCAGGCTGCGTGTGTCACTTCTTCATGGATCTGGGGTGTCAGTGAAGTTCATTTTTCTCGTCTTCCTCATGTGCCACATCTCACCTGTTTGTCCGAGTTCGTGTGTGTGCATGTTGTGCGTTCTCAGGCTGTACTCAGTGCTTAGGTGACAAGAACGTCTTAGAGCAACGGACTGTCTGCTCCTAAAGGACGCTGTGTGTTAATCGAGACACGGTTTACTTGTGGGGTTTAAATTTCCTGGGTGTGTTGGAAGCAATTAGGGGGAAACAAGCTCTAAAAAAGCCCCTGGGAATGAGGAGGACAATAATGAAAACAATAACTTTATACACACTTAGCAGTTGATTTAATTTGAAGGTGAATTTTGCATTTTGGGGACTCTTAAGCTACTGTTCGTAGGGATTCCTTGATGAGCTGCTTGTTTTCTGTCAAGTAGAAAGTAAAGTGGATCAGTTTTGCCTTTAATTCTGACTGACTAGAATCTACTTCCCTTTTCCCCCCATTCATGTTAGGGTGGGGATTGGACTAGAAGAGCTGTAGGATCTATTTCTGATCTTAAATGAATTTTCTATTGACTCACTTTTATTTTATTGGTGAGCTGCTATTTCTTCCTTCAACGCACTGTTCTTTGGTTTGGGAAATGTGCTATATTTGTACCGTGCTTTAAATGTACACAATGGTTCTAAATTGCTACTTTAGATATAACATCTTAGTTAAAATGTCATCCATACATCAGGCACAGTCTGAGGCCTGGAGACCCCTCTTGTCACTTCCTTCCAGCTGTATCTCCTTCCCTGGCCACGTTGCCTCTGGCCACGTCTCCTCTCCCCACCACGTCACCTCTGGCCTCCCTGCCTGCCTTCCTTCCTCCCTCCTGGTGGCCTCCATGGCTCCTGCTGACTGCCCTCCCGAGGGTCTGTTCGAGGCTCCTTCCCCGTTTTCTGCTCCTGAGTGGGTCTCGGGGCCTGGATGTTTCCCATTCAGTTCATTATTTCCAGAGGGGCAGATGATACTACTCACAATATCCTAAACAGGCTGTGAGTCCACCATGGCTCCTAAGAGCCAAGGCGGGGGGAGGGGGGTGGCTATTACTCCCCACCTCGCAGGGGGTGCCTCACTCCGGGACACAAATGCACAGCCCACTGTGCCTGTAGTCTGTCTTCTAGGAATGGACCTCTTCTTGTACGGCCTCTCAGATGAGATGAAGCAGGCCCACAGGGAGCAGCTCTTCACTGTCAGCTATAGGTGAGTGGGGAGCGGGGGAGACGGTGTCTGGGAATGGAGGCCTTAATGGCACTGACGCAGAAGCCAGTCCTCGCTGACCTCACCTGCCTTCCCCTCGGGTTCTCGGCACTGGGAAGAGCATGCACGGCCTGGCCATACTCGGACCCGAGAACCCCAAAATCGCCAAGGACCCATCCTGGATCATCAGATGAGTGGCCCTGGCACACCCGACTGTGCAGGAGCCCCTGAGAAAATCGGCCTCTAGAGCTGAATATGAAAAGTCAGAAATGCTACTGCTTTTTCCAAGAACATTATGTCATTCTTAAGGTTTTGCCACTGACTGGCAAGTCAGTCTTAAGAGCAACCAGGAAGACATTCACTGAAATAGTTATGCACAAAGTGCCAAAGATGCACCACATAGAATTTACTTTCTACTGACAAAGGCTAGTTTTACCTCATTAGTTCTAGAATATTTAAGAATCTAAAAGGGCAACTCTGACTTAACCTCTGCTTGAGTCATTATTTTAAGTAGCATTTAGGGCCTTTATTAAAAAGCAGAAGTAAAATGAAAAGGCACACAAAGGTGTCCCACCTCCGCCTGTGCTGATTCATGAAACTGATCACACCGAGGCCCTGTGGGAGCATCCTCCTAACAGACGGAAGTTCAACAGGGCGGCCGAATGGAAGCAGTCCCTGAGAAGCAGATGGGCTGGGGTGAGTAAGTGCTCGCTTCGTCTTTACAGAGCCAGAAAGGAAAGCCTCCACGCCAGCTCTTGGCCGTTGGACTCCGATTTCCCAAACAGCTGGTTTTTGGTGTCTCCTCTCCCTCCATACAGCTCTCCGCCCACGTTTCTGAGGTACAGCTGTGGTCTCTTGCAGTCTAGAACTGAGGCAGAAACACTGTCCCTACAGGAGGGGGGCCCACGAGGGTGGCAGGGCTGTCACCCCAGCACCCATGTCTACTCTGGCAAGAGTCATTGGAGAGTTCCAAATTAGGGCCCAGTGAGGACCGCGGCTTGGACTGGACGAGAAGCTGGCTATCAGATTTTTCAAACCCCCACCGTGGTGGTTTTAACATGCAGCTAGGATTGCAATCAAGAGGCTGAGTAGATAAGATTCATGTGTTCTCTTTTACTTTCTAAGGAGAGCAGGAGCCTGGGGTCCAGGCCCAGGGTCCTGGCCTGCTGCTGTGGATGGAAACTGACACGTGACAAATATGTAACAGTAAGTAAACATGGCATTCCCCTTGGCCTGTGTAAACTACTAGCTTTGTTCTCCTTTTATGACTTGCGCATAGTTCAGTGATCCCTATAAAAATATTTTGATAATCTTTGCCCACAAAACTGCTGAGAAAACCCTTAGTAGCCACCCTACTTGGAGTTGTAGGCAAATGTTTAATACGCACATCTGAAAGCATGAGACAGTCCACAGACAGCACACACTGGAGCTGGTGGGGCACATGGGCGGTGACAGGTGCTCACTGATTAGGTTTTAATGTCAATACCTGCATAAAGTGCTGATCAATAACTTAAGTATTACAAAAACAGATGGTCCACGGTGAGTCCAGGTTGCAGGCACGTGCAGGTGGGACTGGATTAGAGGCTCCAGGGCTGCACGTGCTGTAGCTGGCCTGAGTCTCACACGTTGTAGCTGGCCTTGTACTTGGCCAGGATCTTCATGAGGGGCCGCAGCTTGAGCCACCACCGTTCTTTGGGAATCCTGTGCCTGTGGAGGGAAGGGGGGACAGCAGTGAGGCTGGGAGATGCCACGGCCAGCACAGCAAGTGGTCTTGCCAGAAACACGGGGGTTGTAGGGTCGGCTGAATCAACTAGATGATAAAGCCAATTTCAAGATCAAACAAAACCATTGTTTTTATATTTCTAAAAATTCTTCCCAAAGACCTAGTGGTAGTTTGTTGCTCTGTCACCAGGCTGTAGAGCAGTGGTGCAATCTCAGCTCACTGCAACCTCTGCCTCCCAGGTTCAAGCGGTTTCTCCTGCCTCAGCTTCCTGAGTAGCTGGGACTCCAGGTGTGCGCCACCACGCCAGGCTACTTTTTGTATTTTTAGTAGAGACGGGGTTTCACCATGTGGGCCAGGCTGGTCTCAATCTCTTGACCTAGTGATCCACCCACCTAGGCCTCCCAAAGTGCTGGGATCTTAGGCATGAGCCACCGTGCCTGGCCAAGACCTAGTATTTTTTAACTGAGCTTCAGAAAAGCTAGTTCCTCAAACCCCTGAATGAGTTGCCGAACGCAACAGCAATGGCCATTCCCCTGTCCTGTACTCACATTGGCTGGGTTTGCTAAGGCAATAAGACCCCGACTTACTCAAAATCCATTTGGTTCTTCAGCTCTGCCACAGGTTGAAAAATAACATTTCTTTTGCTGATTCCCAGCACACAAACGGGATCATCGGTGGTCAATGTTTTTCCTATAAAAGGTTTAAAAACAGATTAACACTGCCCTGTCCCATGGGCAGCTGGGGGAGCAGAATCACGGGGTGAGATTCCTGGGCACTGTGCTGAACCTGGCCTGGAAGCCTGGGGGAGGCTGAGAACAGCTGTGTAGTGTGGCCAGCGCCCGGCCTGGGCTTGCACAGCTCTGCTCTTGTGGGATCACCCTGATGGCTTCCTGGAAAGCAGCTTTTGTTTTTTCTCTCAGTGGAGAGAATTTTTCACTAAATAGTGGAATAAGGAAATTACCTTAAATTATGGCAAAACACTAATAAGAAATTGATGCTCACATATACACACACTGAGGCACGAGAAGCATCCGTAGCTCAATTAGCAAGAGAAAATGGATGTAGAAAGAATCAGTCAGTTCTTCAAAAAGACAAACCGATTGAAACTATTCACATCACTGTTTTTTGTAGACTGTCATTCTTCTAACTCGGACATTGGCAGTGATAATGGTTTGCCCTAATAAAAGCACACGTCTGGTATGACTGAAGAAAGCTGAGGGGGGTGGGGGTGAGAAAGATGCTGGCACAAATAACCACTCAGGAATGAGTAGGGACCAGCCATGTTGGAACCATTAACAAGAGTAATGTGTCATGTTTTCTAAAACTTTTCAGCTTATCTAAAGATTGTTAGAATATGTAAGTTACAAAACTGATTTAAGGAAAAACATGCATAGTTCTACAAACACGAACAATTCATTCAGCAGCCAAATCTTCCTCAAAACTGGAAGTTCTGATGGATGGAGTCACAAGGAGGTTGTCCTACCAAACATCCAAAAAATAGAAGGCCCCACTTCAACTGTGAGGGAAACTGTGGGCTGATGCTCAGGATTTCCAGAGCAAAAAGCCTGCACAAAAGAACTTCAGGTTGAATCTAGCAGTGATAAAAGAGAACATGTCATGCACACCCAGGAATCCAAGATTGGTTAAATAGCAATGCTCAGAGACCAGCAGGAGTTAGAACATCACACGCAGCTCGGTACTGAACTGAAGAAGGAACCAGCAGCCTACTTCTCCCCGATAGGACAGCATTTTCACCAAGGCAGATGGCCTCCCTCCCCGGACCCCTTACCTCTGCCCTGGGCCTCCTCGAGTTTTGCAGTGATCTACTCCATAGCTCTGGCAGAGATTTTGGTTCCAAAGTTTCTATCAAATGGAGAAGGTGCCCCACCCTGTTGGTGGTTAGAGTCATATGAAATATCAGTTATGCAGTAACACTTTGCTGTGAAATAGAAATGATGATTTCTGTTTCACAGAATTCATGTTTTTGTTTCTAAGTCTTTAGGGATAGCTGGAACAGAACAAAACAAAATCTGTGATTCCTGTAGCCTGAACTCAGCCTGTTAAGCAAAAGTATCAAGTGTTCCCCCCTGCCCAGTAAGAGAAGGGTTTTAATAAATGGAACGAGTCAACTAACCATCTCCAATATTTTAAAATCTTAAATCAAGATTTCGTAAACTCATCTGGGGTGGGGATGGGTCACAGCTTTAAGAATCTGATAACCGTTGTGGATTCTTTGACAAAGTCACACAGACGCCTACTATTTCATCATTTCAGGCGATTCATGAGCTCTCTGAAATAAGTTCACGGGCTCTGGTTTAAAAGTATAAAGAATAGGAGGTGGTGAAGGAGGAGTGTGTGGGAGTTAGGAATCCTGGACCGCTGTGTCCCAGGCTCAACTCATAACATGCGTGTGCCCGCATGCAGCTTATTCCAGGTCATTCTGATTTGAGGGTGAGTGTCAAGTATCTTACATGTCTGATAATCCTTTTTAAATCTTAGGACGCTCCAGTTTTTAACCTGATGCCATGTTTAGTTTGAATAAGCATTTCCAAGTGATGGGGGTGTCACCGTTTTCATGAAAGCTGACAGTTCCCTTAAAATCCCCATTACTCAAACCTCACCAACAAAAGAAGCCTAAAGCTGCTGCTGTTTGGCATGACTTAAGTTTAGATGTTTTGGCTGGGCACGGTGGGGATCACGCCTGTAATCCTGGCATGCTGGGAGGCTAAGGTGGGCGAATCACCTGAGGTCAGGAGTTTGAGACCAGCCTGGCCAACGTGGTGAAACTCCATCTCTACTGAACATACAAAAATTGGTTGGGCGTTGTACTGGGCGCCTGTACACCCATCTACTCGGAAGGCTGAGGCAGGAGAATCTCTTGAACCTGGAAGGTGGAGGTTGCAGTGAGCCAGGATTGCACCACTGCACTCCAGCCTGGGCAACAGAGCAAGACTGTCTCAAAAAAGTCTCCCAGCTAACTGGGAGTATGCGTATACTCCAGATTATTTTGTTGTATAGTGACAACATATGCGACACAACAAACCGACCCAGGATGTCGATTTCACGTAAGCCCGGCTAACAGGGAGTCATGAAATCTTGTACTGTCTTGCTGTCCCACCCAGAACGTGAATCATCCCTGTGCCCTAAAGTCTCCATGCTGTCTGTGCCTCCTGCCCCTGAGTCACTCAGTAGCCGCCTTGGTTATCAGATGGTTATCAGCACCCACCCCCTCATGTATACAGGGGGCGGGTACTATCCCCAGGTCCAGGTACCCACTGGAGTCTTGGGACACATTCCCTGAGGCTAAGAGGGATGACTGTATTTCCTTCTTCCTTCATAAACATCAGGTGTTAGAGAAATGATTGCGAGATATCTAATAGAGTAAGACTATAAAGCAAAAGTTTTAGTTGTCTAAATGCAAGAAAGTCTTTAGAGCAACGCACCACAACTCTCTTCTGCATATGCCCAGTGTGTAGTGCACTCCAGCGGCAAAGAAATGACCACTCATCTAGCCCAAAGTCACCAGAACCTAAGAACCGCGGTGTGACAGTGACCGTAAGATCAGCCCTGGTCTCTCACTCACCTGAGCACAAGGCCCCTATGGATGGTGGTCTTTATTTTCTCCGTCAGGTGCTCCACATTGGACTGGAAAAGAGTATTTTGTTAATCAGACAATAAACTTATGCTAAGCACCCACTGTGTGCCAGGCCCTGCAGGGCGGGAAGTGCCAACCAAGTGTGGCGGTGAGTGTGGCCAAGGAGGTTGCAAGCTCTCACGGCTCAGGTCTCGGGGAGCCTCCCCCAGGCGGGGAGAGCACGTCTGCAGCGATGAATGCTGAGCGCAGGGCACGGTGAGCAGCCCTCATGGCGGCCACTAGAAACGCCTTCCAGAATCAACAGGGTCCCTCTGGAGACGATAATTCCGTGATTGGCCTAGCGCTCATTCACGGCTCTATTGCTCCTTATTTATTTTCATGACAATGTTCTACTCGGCGCTCTCAGCAGAAAAGAGCAAAACCCCATCTCTACTAAAAAATACAAAAAACTAGCCGGGCGAGATGGCGGGCGCCTATAGTCCCAGCTACTCGGGAGGCTGAGGCAGAAGAATGGCGTGAACCCGGGAGGCAGAGCTTGCAGTGAGCTGAGATCCGGCCACTGCACTCCAGCCTGGGCGACAGAGCAAGACTTCGTCTCAAAAAAAAAAAAAAAAAAAAAAAATATATATATATATATATATATGTATATATAAATTTTATAAAAGATTAAAAAAACAGTACACCTGTTTGGGGCAGCTCCATTATCATCTTATGGGACCCACTGCTGACAGAAACATCACAATGCAGTGAACGACTCCACAAGTAGTCACTTTGACACAGTGAAGAAATTCATGATTCACATGTCACATAATTAGTGACAACACCAAGGCCCTTTTTTACTTGATCTATTTGGCTCAGAAACAAGTAATATCCTAACTTTTTAAAAGACAACGGTGCCGGGCACGATGGCTCACGCCTATAATCCCAGCACTTTGGAAGGCCAAGGTGGGCAGATCACGAGGTCAGGAGTTCAAGACCAGCCTGACCAACATGGTGAAACCCCATCTCTATTAAAAATACAAAAATTAGGTGGGCATGGTGGCATGCACCTGTAATCCCAACTACTCGGGAGGCTGAGGCAGGAGAATGGCTTGAACCTGGGAGTCGGAGGTTGCAGTGAGCCAAGATCGTGCCAGTGCACTCCAGCCTGGGTGACAGAGCAATATGTAACATATATTTATTTATATAACTAACTAAAGACAATTGTTCAGTTGCATTTTATCTGCCAAGGCCTGTCCTCCTGCATGGAGTTTAGCAACTTTGAACACTGCAGGGTCCAGGCCTGGATTCTGCTGTGCCGTCGAAGCAAGGGCAGACCCCGGGGTCGGCGACACCCTTCCCTAAAAGAGCCACAGATGCCAAGAAACCACGGCCGTGTCTGTGTCAGTTTAGAGGCAGATGCAGCACCAAAGGCCTCAAGACTTAAAAGAAGCTGCAGCCAGCTCCAGAGCCAGTCGCAGACGTGGGTGGTGACTGTCAGTGGAGGCACTCAAATCGTTTGTGACAGAAGGGAGAAAACATTACACAACAGACTACATCAAAAAAACAAGCTTGTGTTTCACACAAGAGACTAGAAGGTGTCCTCAACCAGGCACGTCCGCCATCACCTGACACTCGGGAGAGGCACCTGGTCGATGCAAAGGGCATCAAGCGTGGCGTGTTCGGTAGCACCTCCGTCTGCATGCCCCCTCGAAAAGCAAACCACCCTAGACACGATGATTTGCTCCGCAGCACCGAGAGGATCCCAAGGGGACGGTCCCCTGAGGCCAGCCCCGTCACATACCTGCAGATCCTCAATGTCGAAGGGCTCTTCGAAAATGTATGCGGCATCGGCTCCGGCCGCGATCCCCCCCATGTTGGCCAGGTAGCCACAGTAGCCGCCCATGGTCTTGATGAACATGCGCCGCTTGGTTCCGCTGGCGGACTGCTTGATGCGGTCGCAGGTCTGGTCAGAGAAGAGATCAGTCACTCCAGCCCAGGGCCAGGGTGCACCCACCATCCCAGAGCTCCCCTACCAGTGAGTGCAGCAAGGCCCCACACCGCACCTGAGCATGCGGTCCCAGCATCGCACAGGGGTGAAGGGTGTGCAGCAGCCGGGATGTGCCTCGGAGTGGATGTGAACATGCCCCCCCCCCCCCCCACCAGCCACCTGGAGGTGACCTCGATGACCTGTGGTGGGGACCTGGCCATCTGCCGCTCCCTTCTCCCAGGCCCCATAGGAGGAGACTGAAAAGACGACCCCACAAGCCAGCTCACTCCATGCTGCTCTTCGACTGTCCCTGCTGAAGCAGCTTTCACCAGACACGGACACCGTTAGGTGTGAGCTGAGAAGTTACGGGGCTGTCACCTGCCAGCTTTGTCCATGGGAACAGCTGTGCTCTTCTATTTTCTTCTGAAAAGCTCCCTGTGATTTTAGAGTTGTGGCCGTCTTCCATCCATCGGTGAATGTTACATTTATAGAAACTCTACTCCAAGGCAGATGATGGTTCTTACACCCAGGCGCCTGGGGGTCTTTCGGATGCATAGGCATGAGGTCCCAGAGTGAAATGTCTGCCATCCGCCCTCCACGAGGACCCAAGCTCAGCAGGGAGAAAAACAGCAGAGAAATGCATCTGCCGCCTTCCCACCCACACTTCAGTCCGGGCTACAGCACCCTCTTCTGGCACTCTGCAAAGCCTCTGCCTGGGCCTCAGCTCCCACCCTGGCCCCCTCCAATCTGTTCACACAGACTGGAGACCCATCTATATAAAAAGCATAAATCTGATCCAGTTCTTGGTTCATTCAAAACCCTTTGCTCACTTCAAGTACACGTTAAGCCTTTCTCTGGAATCCCTGGCCCCGCCCACTTCTGACACCAGGTCCGGCTCTAGCTCCAGCCACCCCAGGTCCTCCTGGGGCCTCTGCATATGCTGGCCGCTATGTGCATCACATTCAGGCACAGTGGTGGGCGGGAGAGCAGCCCCCAAAGGAATCCCGGTCCTAATGCCTGGAACCTGGGAATGTTCCCTCATGCGGTGATAAAGGTGAATCCTGAGGACTACCCAGGTGGGCCCTAAGTGCCACCACCTGCATCGGCAGATGAGGGGTGCAGAGGCCCTGGAGTAGGATGCTGCACACCCACATGGGAGGAGGCGGTGCCAGGGAACAAGGCGTGCAAGGCCCGGGGCTCTGGGCACCTGAATGGGCCACGAGGGACTCTCCTGGAGCACACACTCTGGCCTCAGCCCATGGCTCCCGCCCTCCAGAACTGTGGGAGAGTGACGATTATTTTCCAGCCCCAGGTGTGTGGTCAGGGTCACAGTGGCCACGGGACACACACAGGCACCTTCCTCAGCTCTGACCCAGAGGGAAATGCCATTTCCTTAGGAAAACATCACCTGGTTTCTAGGACCACAAAGTTCCCTCTGTCAGGGGCTCTCGGGGCACCCCATGTCCTCTCTTCATAGAAATCACCCCAGCGTCTCTCCCTGCAGTTACCTCGTGGTTATGTGACTTGCAGTCCTCACTAGGCTGCACATTCCATGAGGGCAGGAACTGTGGGCTGGGCTTACACCACTGCACCATCAGCAGGACCCGGCCGAGCCCCCCACAGAAGGCGCTCAAGAAATGCTTGTCTCTGAATGACACAAGCACAGTATTCCCCAGCCAGCCAGCCAGCTGTCCGTCTATCCAGCCGTCCGTCCGTCCATCTGGGTCAAGGGCTGATCCTGCAGGATTCCCTAACCGGCCTCCGTGGGACTCAGCCAAGAGTAAAAGGATGAAGTGGGGGTGTGGGCTTGAGACTAGGAGCCACATGAGAGTCTGTTCACTAAAGTTTAACACCCACGGGAAATTTTCACTTGAGTACTTCGAATGAAATTTCAAAGCACACTTTGTTGAATAAACACAGGCTTGATTAAACCATTCCAACCTATACTTCGTTTCTCTGGAAGATTCTTTTCCTCCCAAAATAATTGGTTGATGTATTCAAAACTGAACACGGGCTCTAGTTAGAGGGCCACTTTGCATTGTGTTGAAGCCGAGATGGGGGGAGAAACAGGCAATGGGAAGAATTCCCGTCTTTGTGCTTAGGAAGGACAGAGGACAGAAACCCGTCAAGGGTCCAAAGAACCTGTAACTGCCTTCTTGAAGGGCCAGTGCAGAATTCTGAGGGTTTCACTTTTCCACCTGTACTGGGTCTCTCTCTCATTGTGATCTAAGACTTAAGATGCAGTAAGGCTTTCAGATTTGCCCTTTGTCTTAGAGCATCCCGGGCATGGGAAGGAAAATGTGGGTGGGGCATCAGGACCTCCAGAGGCACAAAGCCTCATGGGTTATTTTTCCAACTGAATCTCCCCCACAGCCCACCCTGAGGTGGGGAATTACTGTCACTCATTCAAAGAATGACAGCTGCTTAATGGCAAAAGAATTCTGCAGGCAAAGCAGCTCTCCCAAGAGGCTGATTTGTGCCCAAACGTGTCTGAGTTCTGGTCCCGCCAGGCTGCAGCCGTGGGTGTGTGGAACAGTGGAGCCCTGACAGCTGAGCCATGCCCCCAACCGTGTGCTCCTCTGAGTGTAAATGCAGTGACAGCTGGGACGGAAGAGTCTGCCGTTGCTGGAGCTTAGATACAGCTTTCCTGAACTCTCTCCTCATTACCTAGATGGCATCTGAAGCCTGAATTAGCTTCTAAAAATAGCAAGTCACTCCGGCCGTGCCTCAGGCAATTAGTCAAAGTAGCACTGACAAGAAGGCGGCCAATCCCAAGCGTGGCCCTGCGTGGACAGCAGTTGTGAGTGGCACTCGTCAGGCAGAGCCTGTGACCTCAGCCATTCTTGCCACACAATGGGATGTGCCCAGCAGACACAACCCCCTGCAAGGGCACACACACGATCCTGCTAGGAAATTCCCCAAGGAGTCCCATGGGAGCGAGAGCCCCAGGCTACAGTTCAAACATCACCAGCACTTTGCTCCATGGGTGTTAAGAAATATAAATTGGTGGTGAAAGATAAGGTGGCGTTTGCTACAGTGTTAAGGTAGAAAAAAGCCACTGACTTCTCTGTGAGAACCACCTTGCTCTGTGAATCTGCAGGGAGGCCAGTTTTCCCATGACTGGTATCCTTCACGGCAGCCGAGCCTCTGCTGAAGTCGCTGGCCAGACGGGGCAGGGGTTGGGGCTCCCATCCCTACTACAGCAAGGGACCTGCAGCAAAGCACAGCCGCTGGCCGGGGTAGTGCTGCGCTGCGTGCCGGGTGCGAGGGTGGAAGCATATGTGGACATCTACAAGGTGCTAAAGGAGAGCGAAGCCAGCGATAGCTGGACCCTAATGGCATTCAGTGAACAGGGGTCAAGCGCGGGGGCCCAAGAAAGTCCAGGGAACGAGCCAAGGCCAGCCTCTGCGAGGCCAGCACAGCACCAGGGAAGGCGACAGGGAGAAGCCCAGGAGAGAGATGGCCCTCAACTCGAGTGGGAGGCACAGGAGGCTGCAGCCGACCTCACGACCCCTCCGGCTCCCTTCCCTGCACTGGAACTCAGTTCTGAAGGAAGAACCCGGAACAGAACTGCTGTTTTCCGAGGTTCTGTGCCAAGCTGAACTAAGGAGTCTCCAACAGGGCTGGGAGTTTTCACCGCAAACTCCGGAGCTGCTTCAGACGTGAACATCGAAGCTAAAGGCCAGCGGCTGCTCTCCAGGAGACACCCGGCGGCCAATCCACTGACATGACCCCACATGCCAAGGTGGCCACTGTCCTGTCTGCAGCCGAGTGAGGACCCTCTCTGCAGCAAAGGCCTGTGGAACTCCCACAGGTCCTCATGTCCAGCTCATGATCATAGAGGTGGGTCAGCTTATCAGGGACCGGAGGGGCCACCATGCGGGTGTCAGCACCACGCCCATGACCGGCAGAATCCACTCCTCCCAAAGCACATGTTGGTGAAACTGCCTGCCCAGGAGGGCATGATCTCGGCTCTTTAAAGATCCTCTCATCTCACCAGGAAGGCTGTGGTTCCAGGCAGCGGCCCCCAGTGGGCACAGCTCTGTCCCAGAGCTCGTACGTACCAGGCACTCAAACCCCTTCCTGCAGGTTCCCACAGCTGGCCCTGCAGCCTCGCTACTCAACGCAGGCGGGAGAGGCCGGCTCCAGAGAAATGGTGCTCAAAACTCCCCTAGTCTAGGTGGGATAGAAACACAACCCCAAGGACTGGATATATCATCTCACTTTTAATCAATAAAGACAGGTTCTCCCTAAGGCAGAGAAGCTAAAAAATTTACCCTGTTCTGGCCAGTGTGACTGACATAAAGCCAAGCTAACAAAGGGTGGGGTGGGGGGAAGAGTAATAATAAATCTGGCTCATTCTTAGCACAGAAGAAACAAATTGCTAAAATAAAATAAAGAAAGCAATGGGAGGAAACGGGGTTCTCTTACCTGGACAACAGCAGTCAGGCCAGTGTCGGTGCCCAGGCTTATTTCTGTGCCTGGGACATTGTTGTTAATCGTGGCCAGCACCACACACAGGGGGATGCAAAGCTCCCGGTGGTGGCCTTGCGCCTCAGCCATGTCGCACGTGCTCTTGTAAGCCTGAAGCAGCAGGGCCAAGCAGTTAGCGGGGGTGCTGGGTGCTCACATGCCAGCCCCAGGGCCTCCACTGAGGTCCAGGAAGGGACAGCAGGGACCTGAGTCATCAGGGGAAGCCGGTTCATGTGGGTCAGGGGACCAAGGGGAGCTCTGGAGGCCATGTGGGAGCAGGACAGGCCTTAGCAACACAGGGGACTGCCTGGGCACAGCCCAGGTCCTCTTGAAAGGGGAGGCGTGCAGGCAGCACAGCAGGGTGGGTGTGAGGCCGGCAACAGAGCAGCTTGCAGGCAGCGGCAAGTTAGTCACGAGCGGGACAGCTCAGCTCTCGGCATCTCATCGTGGGTAAGCGAGACCAGGGCAGTCAGGACATTTGAAGGCAAAGCCAGTCCCTGTAGCTTTCTGTAGGCAGTCCATGATCAGTGGGATGGGGCACACAGCTGTAAGGACCACACTAAGTGACTGCCTTCATCGTGCAGAGGCAGCCTCCACGCGCAGGCAGGGAAGGAGGCCGGCAGCTGGATTACCGGTGGGCCACACTCAGCCCCATGCCACATCTCTGCTCTCCGGCTGGAAGTCACACGCAAAGCCACACAGGCGAGCAAGAACCTGAGTTGCTGCTCTGAGGTTCCACTGGGAAATGGGCTCTGGTGTCAGAAAGGGGAGCGGTTCTTGAGCCCGTGTACACCGGGCTTTTTCAGGCTCCACCTCAGGGTGTTAACCAAGGTAACAGCAGGACAGGTCCACACGCCCACTGTTCCCAGCTCCAAGCGGCCCCACACAGCAAGGTGTTTTTGTCATCCACTTGGTGGCAAAATCAACTATTTATGGACTTGGACGTGTCCCTCTTACTGTGAATATCCCCACGTCTGCTGCAGAAATGCTACTGTTGGGATGCAAGGCGGGGCCCACATCTCCCCAGGAGAGTTGGACAGTGAGAGAGCCAGGCTCTGCAGCCCTGGTGCAACCCAAAGCATCCCAAGGCCAGGAGCCCGTGTGGGCCGAGGGCTTCAGACAGTGGGTGCAGATCCGTGGCAGGTGAGTTCACAGCATGGTGGGTAGCAGGGTAAGATGGGTGGGTCAGTGCTGGGTGACCACGAGGTGAGCTGTGAGCAGGGGCCCCCGTGCCCCATGGCATGTACTCCACGTCCACCCAGACCCAGCACATGCCCAGCTCTTGGGCTGCTCTGTACAGGCTCTGCCTTGCAGGCTCTGGCCATGGCAGTTTTTGCAGGACTTCAATCCAAATGTCAGCCTGCTTCCAAGCCAGAAACACTCATCTGGGGATATTGGTTGGCCTGGTGCCCAGGATGTGGCCCTGTCAGCACCACCACGTGGGGGGCTCCTTATGCTCTTCAGACAGGTGATGTCACTCCTTTACTGTGGAATACTCTAGCCCAGGACTAACCAAGACTGGCCGCGGGGAGCTGGCTGCTTCTCCAAGAAGCTCTCGCTGGAAGCCAGAGGGTGTGGGTGACCTGGGGCCAGGAGGGCCCTGAGGCACACAAGAGGGCAGGTGGGGGTGTCTCGGCTCCTTAACTCTGCCTTGAAATCTGTGGGAATGGCCACATTGCTGCAAATCCTCTCTCCCCTCTTCCCTGTCGCTCCTCTTTTCCTTCCTTTAGTCTCCAAAAAAGGGGAGGGAAGACTTCAAGATGGGGAGAGACCCTGCCCAGAAAAGCATAAAGCTCTCAAGACCAAACACAGCCGGGCCCCTGGGTCCTTAGTGGGGCCACTATGACAAGGAATTACTCACAAGGCTGTAGTCACCGCCACCTTCGCGAAACCTGACAGCAGCGTGGCATGCACCTACTGTTTCTGATGTGACCTGATCAAGCTTACAGGACAGAGTAATGCACCAGCCAGCACTAAGGAGTGAAAGGACTCCAACCGAAACTCCCTGCAGCCATATCCTGAGAATGTGTAACACCTGCTCTGAGGTATTTCATTCATTCTGTTTTGCCAGAAAGACCCACTCACCAGCGCCGCATAGATTCTGAGGGGCTGTGGCGTCAGCTAAGCATCAATGCTGGCAAGAAGGAAATCACGAGTGACGATGACGACTTCACCACATCAGATCCGCCCAGGGCTTCTGAAGCACAACATGGCCACGTCCTGAGCCAGACTCCTGCTATGGAGCCCGCCCTGTGCTTGGAGGGACTTTTCGCAGCATCCCTTGTCCCCAGTCCCAGGTGCTGGGAGCATCCCTTCTCCCAGTTCTAACCAGAAACCTCCCTGGATGGCGCAAACATTCCCTGGGGCACAATCACCCCAATGAGAATCACCAAATTTACTGAACAACTGGAGCCATCCACAGACCTCAAACATAAATGCTGCCCAGGGCCGGGCCATGAGTCACGGGTCACAGAGGGTGTTGGCCAGACAGGAAAGAGACGCTCACTCCCACACATCCTCAGGCTCCGACGGCTTCAGGACAGTGGCTGGAGGGACCCGGAGCCATCCACGTCAAGTCGCCTCATGCCCTCATTTCCTGAGTTCGCCACCAGCTCCTGTGTTCTACAGCCAGGCGAGCCCAGTTCAGACCCAAATCCAAACCTTCTCAGGATTCACCCTGTTTGGCCATCAGTAAACAGGGCTCTGGAGAAAACAGCTGCCATGTTCACATCTCGACCCCTCTCCCTTCAGGGGTCCACAGAGGGATCCTCAGCGGCTTTCTCGTCCCTGCCCCGGCTCCCGAGCAGCTGCAGCATTCGCCAGGGTGACCTCAATCAGCCGGCGTCACTCACCCATCACGAGGCTAGAACCACGGCACTCCCAAGACAGCCTCATTCCTCGGAGCTCGGGATCAGAAGGGCAATGAGGACACACACATACACTTACCAAGGTGGCTGTGCCTGGCCAACGGGAGGCTCAACGAACTACACACTCCAGAGTTCTTTCTCTATTGTAATCCGTTAACTTAAGGCCCAGCACGGTGGCTCATCCCTATAACCCCTGTGGCTTTGAGAGGCCAAGACGGGGAGACTGCTTGAGCCCAGAAGTTTGAGACCAGCCTGGGCAACACAGGGAGACCTCATCTCTGTAGAAATACAAAAAATTAGCCACGCACGGTGGCAAGCACGTGTAGTCCCAGCTACTCAGGAAGCTGAGGTGGGAGGATCGCCTAAGCCTGGGAGGTCGAGGCTGCAGTCAATCGTGATTGCACCACTGCGCTCCAGCCCGGGAAACAGAGGCCCTGTCAAAAAAAAAAAAAGAAAAGAAAATGAAATTGTTTAACCTAGCTTTGAGAAACTGGAATGAATGAAAAACTGAATTTAAAACGATCGCATAATAAATCACACAGTCCCTCCAAGGGAAGTCAAAGCGGGTGGAACTGATCATTTGCGGGGTGTTTGCCTCACGTATTTTGGTTTTCAAATTTTGACCCTACACGTTTGTTACATATTTACAATCTGAAAAAAAAAGTTATTTATAGCGGAGGACCCTGGAATTAAAGAGAGATTTTCTTCCTGCCTGAAAGTGTACATCACACACCACAAGGATCTATGCTTTGTGTGGAAACTTGAAAATAAAAAAGTCACAGGGTGATCAACACCAGCTTTGTCCCACATCTTCAGATGCTCATCTAACTGCAGTGACTGCTCTCAAATTCTCTACCCATTCCCTCTGGGTAAGTTCCAATTAGGTAACAATTAGGGAAAAAAGAAGCTTCAATCCCTCCCATTGCACACCCAACTTTCACAGACCCAAAAATCCAGCTAAAGCAGGTGAAAGAGCAGTGAAAGCCATGCTGGAATCCTCTCTGTGAAACACACTCATGTTCACATTCCCAGCACGAAGGTAAGCCCAGAGCCAGGCCAGCCCTGCAGCAGCAAAGCCGTGACGCCCATCACCAGCAGAGCAGAGCAGAAGCAACATCTAGGTCAGAGATTAGTGACTGCCAAAAATAAGGTGAACGTTGCCCCCAAAGCCAGTGAACACGGGAAAACCTGGACAGGTTTCCTTCACAAAGGAAGTGAAGAAAGTTTAAGACGCTCAGAAAAGCAAGAAACGACTGCTAAGCATTACTTACCATATGAGCTGTATGTTAAAAGCTTGTTTTTTTATTTACCAGCGCTAGAAACAAGTTTCATGCCAAGGGTTTACAAAAAACAAAAACAAAATAGAAAACTTTGAAAAATATTCGTGAGAACTAAGTCGCACAAGAAAAATTAAAACTTGAGAATTAGTGAAAAATTTTAGACATCAAATTTTTAAAAAATGAAATACTTCCTGCATTAGGTACAGATCTTCAGACTCCCACGTGAATCACCAAGTGTGACACACAAACGTGGGGTAGGCGTGTATTTCTTGTAGCCGGAAATGGCGGCACGTGCCTGCGGTCCCAGGTACTCGAGAGGCTGAGGTGGGAGGATCACCTGAGCCCAGGAGGTCCAGGCTGCAGTGAGCCGAGATCACACCACTGCACTCAAGCCTGGGTGACAGAGTAAGACCTTGTCTCACAAAGAAAAGTAAAACAAAGAAAACAAAGCAAAACAAAACAAAAAACAGAAGAATATATTTCTATGTTTTATTATTGTCTTTTGGCAAAAAAATTAGCCCCGATATTGCCTTAGATGTAATTTAACATCCCCACTTTACAAAGGGGAAAATGAGGTCAACAGCCAAGACCAAAGAGAAAACAAATGCAATGGTGCGTTCAGGACAATGACTACAATTACAAAATATTCAGTTCAATTTCTACCCTCAGCATCAAGGCAGGGGTTCATCATAATGGGTATTGGAGGCTCAAAGAAAATTTAGGCTCAGCATTAATAATAATTTTTAAAAAGCAGATTTTAATGCTGGTGCAATCACAGGAGACTGCAGCCCAGCCCTCCTCAGCGCTGTAGGTACTCACGGGCACTCCCGGGGTCTTGGCCACGCTACGTCCCCGCCGGTGGCCACACAGAAGAAGAGGCGATAAAACTTTTTGGGAGTGAGATCAAAAATGTTCAGAGTCTAAAATCCTACTTTTCGTGGGGGGGGGGGGGAGGGCGGCGAAATAACGAGAAGCTCTCATTCAGGATATTTGTAAAAGGCTGTTTCTAGCGCTCGGTAGATAAAAAGGGCGGGGGCCCACAGGTTAGAGTCAGCCAGCGCCACCTGGCGGGGCGCACACGGACTTACGTCGGTGATAGTGTTCAGGGCTGTGTCTGCCCCGATGCTGAAATCGGAACCCGGCACGTTGTTGGACACAGTAGCGGGAACCATGACCATGGGCACACAGAACTCCTCGTGCTTCTCCCGGGCGGCTGACAGCTCCAGGAGTCCCATCTAAATTGATCCAGTATCTGCACGCTGGCTGCTCAGAGGCCGTGGTGTGGAACGGCCAGGACATCGCTTAGTCATACGGGGCACAAGCACCTCACTTGCCACTCCTATCTATTTCATCAAACCCTATTTTCTCCTGAATATTGACCATAGCAAAGTCATTAGCCTTCGAGATACATTTGAAACATCAACTTGCTTTGTTCAAGAGGTTTAAGACACACGTAAGTCTTTCTTGCCATGCTCAACACACACTGCCGGCCATTTCTGAAGTCAATGTTTCTGGAACAAAAGCCTCGGCCTACCCCGTGAACATTCACGCTGAGCACACTGTCGCGTATCTGCTTGGCCAGCCAGCAGGGGGCAGAAGAGAGCTGCAGGGGCAGGAGAGAACCGCAGTGGGGTCCCTGCAAAGGCGCCTCACTCCCTCAATCAAGGACGGTGCCTCTTGCCAATCCAGCGGCTTCCTCCAAGGGGAAGCCGACTCTTCAGGTGCCACCGCACTGACTTCAGACGGCTCAGCCAATGGGGCAACAGATTCAACAGAGTTCCATATTGTTAAAGGAAAACTTCTGTTACCAGACAACCTTAATATCAGATTCAACTTAAAATAATCAACAAGATTGTTTCCAAACCAACATGCTACTAGTGCCTTATCTTTCAATGCTGCTTAAACACGGAGAAGTATGAGGAAAAAATAGCATGGCACTTACTTCTGAAAAAATAACACCTCTTCCAGGTTCATTTTACCCATATCACAAAGACTTAGAACTGTGGATTCCCTACAGGAACGTGGAGTGGGGGTGGATCCCCACGCTGACCCAGCCTCCCCCCAGTCAGTCAACCCCCCACCTCAGGGTTCACACCTCTCCAGGCCCTGTCACCTCAACAAGGAAAGGTGGCCTCTCTGAGCTCTCTTCGCAGGGAGCACCCGAACGGGAGCGAGAGAGAGACAGACACAGCCACAACTACTTGAAAATCCTGAAACGCAATACATATTTAAGGACTTCGTTATTAGTTTTTTTAAAACTGTAAGAACAAAGTGAGAGAACAAAGTGAGCCTGGTTTTAACCTCTCTGCCATAATAACACCGTGTACATCTGTCTTTTACTGTTTGTTCCTTCTCCAGCAGCTGCTGCCCGGCTGGCCGACTGCAGGAGAAGAGCCTCTGGTACTCCCGGGAGGCCCTCGGTAAAAGCATGAGCACCACGATCACGTCTCAGGACACCGCACACGTTAGGGTCGCCCACAGACCGCCGTTCCCAATGCCTAGAAGGCACTGAACGGGCCTCCTGCTCTTTGTAAATGTCAACTCTCCTATGTTGTGTTGAAAACTTTTAACTGCAGTCCACACATACTTCTTTGTTTCCATCTTGTTTTAATCCTAGAGGCATATTATTGTAGAAAATCAAGTTTACAAGGTTGAAGAGTTTTCCGAAAGTCGACTTCTAATCCTGTAAGGGAAAAAAAAAAAAAAAATGGGCCAGATGTGGTGCTCACGCCTGTAATCCTAGCAGTTTGGGAGGCCGAGGCGGGCAGATCGCTTGAGCCCAGGAGCTCAAGACCAGACTGGAAAACATGGCAAAACCCAGTCTCTACTAAAAATACAAAAAAAAAAAAAAAATTAGCTGGTCACGGTGACATGTGTCTATTCCCAGCTACTCAGGATGCTGAGGTGGGAGGATCACCTGAGCCCAGGAGGTGAAGGCTGCAGTCAGCCAAGATTTGCGTCACTGCACTCCAGCTTGGGCGACAGAGTGAGACCCCGTCTCAAAAAAACAAAAAGCAAAAACAACCGTATAAATCATTACTGAAGGGAGCTGGCCGGGCACAGTGGCTCACGCCTGTAATCCCAGCACTTTGGGGGGTCGGGGTGGACAGATCACCTGAGGTCAGGAGTTTGAGACCAGCCTGGCCAATATGGCAAAACCCCATCTCTAATAAAAATACAAGAATTATCCGGGCATGGTGGCAGGTCCCTGTAATCCCAGCTACTCAGGCGGCCGAGACAGGAGAATCACTTCAACCCGGGAAGCAGAAGTTGCAGTGGGCTGAGATTGTGCCACTGCACTCCAGTCTGGGCAACAAGAGCAAGAGTCCACTGCAAAAAAAATAAAATTAAAAATAAAAATAAAAATAAAAGGGAGCTAATGCTTTTCATTTAAGGGAAGGGAGAAGAACATTCAGTATTTATACATCTCACGCACACATCTGCAGTGATGCCCTGAAGTATTCAAGATACACATTCCTACAAACATAGCTCAAAACTACTCACCAAGTTACATGCTAACAGCACATGCACTGCAAGAATGCTACATTATATTTTTAAAGCATCTATGTCCAATGTTTTAGCATACTGGCGGTTTTGCCTTCAGGTGCTGTATGCCTAAATTGTTACATGTTTAGTCATTCATTTTAGAATTTATGACTTGCTTTAGACAAAAGAAATATATTTAAACGTAAGCTACTAAATTAATGACTTAGGGGAAAAATTACTAAATTAACTTGGAAGTTAAACTTTGCAAACTGAATTTGTTGGACCTCATGTAAGCTAGATGATCAGTTTTTTAAATTGTTGTGTGTTTCCCTCGAGGATGGAAGTCTCCTCTTTTCTCTCATCCACTGTGCACACCACTGCAGCCTGTGCCTCTTGTCCACCGTGCCACAGTGCGGCCTGCAGTTTACCCTGTACCACGCCTTCCACACCTTAGTGACTTTCAGGTAAGTAGAACCAAGAAGGAAATGAAAAGCAGATTAATGACCTCCACCCCCACATCCAGGATGCAAATGTTAAACATTCATCAAAGTAAAACCAAAAAGCCATGTTAGCTCACGATTGTAACTGGTAGAGTTATGTGCATGGCAATTTTAAAAGTCTAGTTATGTAAAAACCTAATTGAAAGTCTCAAGAAATACAAAGTTTATACAAAAAGACATCGGCAGGCATTGACAGTGAGGAGAGGGCTTCACTCTGCATCCAGCCTGTCCTGGAAGCCACGGCCAAATGCCAGGTTGTATGGATCCAAAAAGCAGAAAAAAACAAGTGTTGAAATGTGTACAGTCTCAGCAATGTACAAATTCAATGTAAGATGCTCAGAAACCTTGAATTTCCAATCAGAAAACAGGAACATGAGCAAGTTCCCCAGCAGTGCCCACCTTCTGCTTACGGCACGTATAACAGGAACGCTGGCCACCTTGGGGGGACAGAGGCTTCCTGGTCACATTTGCTCTGGCAGTCGCACAGCTGGCCCCGCCACAAACACCTGGCTAATACTGAAAAACCACCCGCTCCCTGGGCTTTGCTCACTCTAGCCCGGAGAGCATATTTACAGAGTACATTATCGACTGAGTCCTCGTTCAATCGTCAAACTTGTTGAAGGCAGGGCAACCCCATTCTTGGCCCAATTAAGTGAACTGAGCAGAGCAAATGCCCCCAGTTGGACGGCACTCAGTCACGACAGCAGTGGCCACTGTTCACAGGATGCTGGCTTTGTGCCGGGAACAGTTCCAAGCGTCTTCTTTCTGTCCGAAGAATGTTCACTGCAACGCTGTGGGGCCATTTGCAACGTCCACCAGAGTTCTGAGGCAGCCAAGTCTAGGCTGTCTGTGGGCCTCGCTGCATGGCAGTCCACGTCCCCTGCAGACAAGACTTCACTGCAGGGACCGCGGGTTCCAGGGCTGCCTTGAGGCACATGCTCCCTTCACCACCTCTTCCTGGCCCCTGACACCAACCCTCACCACCACTGCTGCCCACACTTTATTTTCTCATGGCTCCTGAGGGGCCTATTCTTTCTGCCCTTCCCTGCTCCCTGCGTCCGGCTTAGAGGATGCCCACATCAACATCAACGCTCACGTAATCACCACCCCTTCCATGGGGCTTGACGCCTAGGAGTCTCAATATCAGAAAGTCAGATTCCTGTGCTTGTTGGAGAATTTCTTCCCATTGTGGAAGTGAAGGAGATAAAATTCTAGGTGCCTGCAATAACCTCATTTCCACAGCTAAGCAACTTCAGTAGTAGCACAAAACAAAAAAGCTTTTTTTTTTTTTTTTAACTTTTTTTATACAAGCTAAAAACAGTTTAATTTTTACATCCACGTTCTCATCAGCTCCCACCTGGTGAGCAGGCAAATAGTAATTTTCAAAGAATCAAATTGTTCCATAATTTTAACACTTGGCATTATCAGTATTAAGCAAGAATTATCCCAAAAATACACGATGATCTTGTTCTCACATTCAAAAATTGGTTGTCACACAGTGAAATAGCTCTTAATGCAAGGGAATGTTTCTTTTCAGGTTTCTGTTCTGGGAAAAAAAAAATCTGGCAAAGAGATAAACATTAATTATGTAACTATCCAAAATGCCTCCAAGAAAAATAATGTCATCCAATTAGTTCTTTAGAGTGTTACAAATGCAGCTGAGTTTTAAGAGTAATTTGTCCATAATTATCAAAAGAATCTTCAGAAATCTTGATACTGAATGGATAACCATAAATGGATATAAAACGCAAAGGCAAAGCGGAAGAGTTAACATTTGGGGTAGATTTTGGCCCCTATTTTTAACATACGCATAGTTATTTACCTAGCTGAACTATATCCCTCTCCTCCTTCCTAGGCTCTTCAAGCCTGATTTTCAAGCATAGACTGGTTTTTGGTAGGTGAAGGCAGCTTTAAAAGATGTCAGGATCAGGCCGGGCACGGTGGCTCAAGCCTGTAATCCCAGCATTTTAGGAGGCCAAGGTGGGCCGATCACTTGCGGTAAGGAGTTCAAGACCAGCCTGGCCAATATGGCAAAACCCTGACTATATTAAAAATTTTTGTAATTAGCCAAGCGTGGTGGCACACACCTATAATCCCAGCTACTCGGGAAGCTGAGGCAGGGAGAACTGCTTGAACCCAGGAGGCGGAGGTTGCAGTGAGCCAAGATCACACCACTGTACTCCAGCCTGGGCGACAAAGTGAGACTCTCTCAAACAAGCACTTAGCCCTCAGAAGAAGCTTGAGCATCCCCTGCCCCAACCAACCCAAGGAATCACATGGCAATGGTTATCATCTGATTTTGACACAATAAAGTTCTATTCTCCTCTCTAAACACAATGGTAAACACTTGCCATCAGCCCACAGAAACTCCCAGGACCCAGTAACACCGGACGAGCAAGATTAATGGGCCACGTATGCAGGGTTCAGCTGCAGAAAGTGATGGCACCAAGAATGTGTGTGTGCTCAAACCAGATTCCTTGCTTTCAGGGTGGAGGGTCTCCCCGGGAAGATCATCCAGCGGGATGGTTTCCACTTCCACCATGAGGAGGGAAACGGGGGTTTCCAGAGGACACTGACAGGACTTGGGACTACTGCCCCTTTGTCCTCTGTTCTGTTACGGGATGAGGGTGGGCTGAAGGCAGGTTCTCCCTACATCTTCTGGGCAGGAGAGATGGAGCTGACAAGTGGACGACGGCTTTTCCAAAACATTCCCATGTTCATAACCTGTTATCGACCAGCTTTCCCTGGAGATCAGTGAAGCAGCATCATTGATTCTCTTCCATTAGGGACAACCCGGTGGCACGGGAGGCCGGAGACGGCATCCACGCTGGGTCAGCCTCTGCGCGGCTCTGAGTCAGTCACTTGTGCCTGGGCCTCAGCATGCTCGTCTGTCAAATGGGCGGCCCCACAGACCAGTGACTTTCAAGCAGAGGTCCAAGGAGGTTGCCCAAGGACAGGGAGGGGGAGGGGGGAAGAAGAAGAAAACTGTCCAGGGAATGGGGGGGAGGGGAGGGCTGTCCAGGGAAAGGGAGGGGGAGGAAGAGGAGTGTGGAGGGAGGAGCAGATGGGGGGTTCTCTGAGGAGGAGGACCAAGTTTCTGAGGTGTCTTGGAGTCAGAGGTGGCAGTGGCTTGGGCTCTAGACCCTCTGTTGCATAGTTTTAGGCTTTAGCTATATTTGTGAACCCTTTAAAAGATTTAATTTGAAGAAAACCGGAGTTGAGGATACCTTGCTTCTAAAACACAATTTCTCAAGCCTAAGACTAAGTGCTAAGCATTGCTCATTCTGTTACCGTCTTTTCCTCCTATTTAAAATCAGCCGCACACCGCCAATTCTCCCTTCAGTGTAAACACCACCTTTTCTGAGGATCTCAAACAGCAGAGCGAGCAGCCCGTGATCCCGGCCGTGTGCACGAGGAGCGAAGAGCAGACGTGCGGTGAGGGCTGCGGACGACACGAGAGGCCGAGGCCCAGCACCTCCCTGCACCGCTGTGCTTTGCCAGGCCTAAAGGACACTGTCACCTCTGGGGTGAACAAGCAGCACAAGCTATCAACACTTATTCCAAAGGAACAGGAAGAAAATTCAAACGAAGTTAACACAGTTATCCCAACACAACCCTGCAACAGCCCAAAAACAGGAGGGCCAGTGAGCCTGAGACGGGCGGTTCCCACAGTGGGACAGCGACATTGGCATTAGGGCTTTTTGGCAAAAATAGACAAAAAAGGTAACATGGGCCACCCATTATTTCCTGCCAGTGGAAAGACACCCACAGGCCCCCAGATGCCAACGGCCCCCTGGAAACGAACCCACGTGGTGCCTCGGGTCGTCACACGAGCAGGCACGTGGTGTCCTCAGCACCCCCGACCGGGACACACACACCACACTTGGCTCCCACGCCTGAGGGTCCAGGGGAATGGCAGGAAGTCCCCGCAGGACAGGGCATCCTGTGAGGTCAGTGCAGGGCTACGCACCTCAGAGGGGCCCCCGGGCAGGTGCTGTCTCCCCGAAGGATGAGCCAGTCCTGACTACACCCAGATCGCAGTGGCCTCCAAGCCGAGTGCCAACATCTCACGTCCAAAGGGATGCACAGGTGCCTGCTGCGCGTGGAGCCCAAGCCCCTCGCAGAGCTCAGGACGAACCCAGTGTCCAGGTCCGGGGCCGTCACCAGCCAGGAGAGGCGTCTGGGGCACTTCCCAGCAATGGCCGTGGGAAGTAACAACTCAGGCCCATCAGGGGCTTCCTCATTATGCAGGTTTTAGAAGTGGACACAGAGGTTCAGGCCTAATGGCACAAACATCGACGGATCCCATGGAAATGCGGGCGTGGCCCCTACATCCCACCAGCCTGCATGGCTCCTCCTTTCTACTCCCATCACACACGACCCCACCCAGCCAAGCCCCTTCTCCTTTTCCCCACTGGATTCATCAAATCAAATCTCACTGTCCTTGGCAAATGTACCATTAGTTTATTTACTTCCCAGAACAAAAGCACACTTCCAGTTAACATGACACCCCAGCTATGATAGAAGAGCCTTAATTCAGACATGACATGGAGGAACAGAGGGAGGAGTGGTCGAGGACTGTCCTGGAATCGGCAGCTGTTTTCTGGGGAAAGCCTCCGTCCCACCCGAGCCTGACACTCATGCCACACTGTCCCCATGGTATCTGAAAGCTCCATGAAGACAGGGTCACTCTGACCCCTTCACACCCACAACGCCAAAGAGGAGCAGGAGTTCAGGAGAAGTCTCCTGCTAGTGCTGAAGACAAGAATAATTCCTTGTGCTGTCCAGAATGTCAGAAGAAAACAAGGCACCATGTAGATGCCTTCCAGGTGAATTTTGGAATGATTCTACCGAATGCCAGTCATCCTTTTTCAGAACAATACCAATACCGGAAAACATGTGTCGCCAGCAGAGAGATGGTCCTTTAGACGGCTTACAAACACACCTACGTTACGCTGAATTTATCTCAAGCCACCCTCTCTGCGCTAATGTAAAAAGTCTCCTTTATTAACCAGTAGCCTTTCTCATCTGGTGCTTTTTAACAAGCAAAAGCGTCCTGTAATACTCAGGCATTATCTAAAACGTCAAATGGAAGCCTAGAATCCTCTTCTGTGCAGCTTCACTGCAAAGTATTTTGACATGAGCCAAATCGTGCTATTTCTACACCTTCATAGGAAACTCAATGCTTCATCAAGGAGACACAGCATGATTTCTGCTAGGCACAGAAACTGGTGGGGTGGGAATGGGGCTGAGGGAACATTACATAGAAAGCCCCAATAATCACCTGCATGAGAGCCACACTGGCCAGCAAGCCCCGGTCAGCTTGGTCTCTACAGTCACAGGCGTGAGGCCTGGAGGGCAGACACCTGGCACTGCTGCCCACCCCAAGGTCGTGGCCTCTGCCCCTTCTCTGCTGCCCATCAGTTCCAAGCTTCTGGCAATACCGCCTGCTGCCCCCACTGCCTGATCGACTCTTTGTGAAAAGCAAATGTTGCCAGGATAGCTTATGAGTGCATCTGCCAGGAAAGCAGCTCCGATTGACGTTGAAACCCCGTTCTCGCACCCCTGGCAGCTCCCCTGCCCGCGATGTGTACATGCTTGCAGCTCTGACCTCGCTCAGTGTCCACACAGGTTCTGTCCCCTGGAGAGCCGAATGCAGACTCAATGTTGAGTCAGAAATACACAAAGAGGGTGACGGTTACGAACTGCCCGCCTGTCCCTCAAAACACAGGTTGAAATCCTCACCGTCAATGTGATGCTGTCAGGAGGTCTTTGGGAGGTGATGATGTCCCGAGGCTGGAGCCCCGTGAATGGGGTTTGTGCCTTAGAAAGGAGCCCAGCAAATCCGTTGCCCTCCCACTGTGTCAGGGCCAGAGAGAAGGTGTGCGCGAACCAAGAAGGGGCCCACACCAGAACCCCCCCATGCGGCACCCTGATCCCGCCTTCCAGCCTCTAGAACTGGGAGAAACAAATTCCTGTTGTTCATAAGCCACTCAGTCAATGGTGTTTCGTTACAGCAGCCTGAGCTGCCTGAGATGACAATGCTCACCATCCTACAGAGACGGCTACTCCCCTCTCCCAGAAAGAGGGCTTTAATTAAAATCCCTGTCTCTCCTCGCCACCACCACAGATCTCATTCCCCCACCCCGTAAGCCAGCAGTTGCTAGGATTAAAGGAAAAGGAGGATCGTTTTAGACCAGCCCCTCCATGCCGGTCTGAAGCCTTTGACTTTGCCCACTTCCACGGTGGCCGTGTCACCGGATTCCCCATGCCAGCTCTGCGTCTGCACTGGGTCCCAGGCTCTGGACAGACTTCTCCAGCTGTCCATCCAGCACACCCATTTCCCCTTCTCCTTTGCAGATTGTCCTTCAATATCCAACCACCCTCTCTGCAACCCAAGGCCTTCCGATCCAGCCATTCAGGGTGAGCTCAGCCGTGCACTGGAGTCCTTGGCTCAGGTAACCCAGGCCCAAGCCATTGGCACCAACGATCTACTGGCTGTGGGGTCTGCACAGCCACTAGCTGCCCCAGCCACACCAGGGCCTGGGAGGGGAGGCAGAGGAAGCTGTGAAGCTGCCAACAGCTGTGCGGGGACAGGGGTCCCTGAGATGAGGAGGATGCCATGGAAGGAAATTCAGAGAAAGAGCCCCAGGGCTGGACGGGTCATGCCCAAAGCCTGCACTGCTGAGTTTTCCAGGTTTCTGAACTCAATCGCTGACCCACACAGCACATGTTTCCTGAGTGCTGACCCTGCATGGCATTGGATATGGCAATAAAGCAGGCCACCCACCTCCCCCCCCCCCCACATACACGGGGCCTCCGTCCTGGCGGGAAGGCAGGCCTGGGCGCCCAGCTGGCACCACGAGCCTGGGAAGGGGGTCGTTTCAGACGGACAGTGGGTGCAGCCTTGCCAAAGCCCAGCAGTCATCTGCACTGCCACAGCCAGGCTGAATTCAGATCAACCGCACAGAAACCTGACCCTCTCAAGGGCACGCCTGAGCTCATTAGGGACAGACACAGTCTCCTGCTTATCTCCAACACGTTCTGGGCATGTCTAGTTACAAACGGACGACGCAGTCTTGGAAGCACAGATCCCAGGCCTCCCCCCATGCTCCTCTCCTTGGTGCCATTGACGGGAAGAGGCAGGTATGGCCGCGAGGCCGCACACCCACAGCCACACTGCCGCTGAGACACGGGCCTTTGACGGTTACTTCTGCCAAAGAACTCTGCTCCATCTTGGAGCACACCATGGCGGGCAGGAAGCTCCACCCGGAGAAACAGTGATGCTTCTCCCCAGGGCCAATGGAGGGCACCCACTGCCCTGAATTCAGCAGCTTACTTACATTCTGGAAAACATCTGAATTATGGGGAACACTAAAATGAAAAGGTCACGGAAGAAAGCTTAGAAGACCGTGTGAAGTCTCAGCAAGTCCAAACGTTTCTGAACCAAGACTGCTGGGGTCGACAACCTTACAGGGAAAGTTTCCACACGGGCCTTCAACAAGCAATGCTCAGCAGAGTGCCACGCTCTGGGCAGAACCTCAGACACCACAAAGTCACATCAGAGCCAACAGCAACTGAAATACAGCGCTCTCCTAAGATGTGTGCGTTACCTGCAGAAAGTTACTAGACGCTAAGATGGGGGAAGAAAAGGATAAGGTTAGAAACAAATTTAAAGTAATTTCTGCATACAAAAAAATTCTATATCCACTGGCTTTCTTTCTGGGCGTAACTACTTTTACATGAGATGCACATCCCAGTTGGAAGGAGTCTGGGTTTTCCGTGGGTAGAGACGAGGGCTCTCCAGGAAATGTGAACCCTTTCTCACTCGCTGAGCCCTGAGGCCATCCTGACCTGCCTGAGCATTTCCCTGCTCTGCCTCCAGTCAGCTCCTTCCGGCACTCACCTGGCTGCTCCCCAAGCCTGCACTGGCCCAGGATCTCCTCTTCTGCTGCTGCCAATCTTCTGCTGCTAAACTTTCGCTTTAGGGCAAATAAGTTGGAAACTAAAAAGTTATAAGACTCCCTTGTTTTTTAAAAATTTGTCTTTTCAGAAAACAAAGAACACTAATTCTACTTTCATGATTTAATATGTTGCCCCCATCTGCATGTTCATGGATATGTGTTTTTATATATATTTTAATCAATACTTATAAAAGCATGCGCTGTTGGCTATAGTCAGTTTAACTACATTTGATGTAAGGAGTTTGAAATTCAGTGAATTCAGGCACTCAAAATTTAAGCCCTTTGACATCTATTAATCAAATGGAAATATGACAAGTAGACATTACAAAAATCAAGAGAAGTGTTCAATAAAAATCCTGGACTTTTAGATATTTTCACAAATGTAATGTATATATTAGTACACAAACTTGAGCATTTTCACAAATCTTTGAACTCAAATTCCATTCTTAACTTTTACAGGTAAATGAATATCCATATGTGATTTTAAGCAGCTCAAGCATCAGATCTTAAGAACAACCAGAAATGCTGTGGGCAAATTCCACTGAACAGCAAATAACGGAACTGCACCCAACAACCCAGGTACCTCCCCTGAGGCATCTGGAACATGAGGATTAGGAGCAGCCTTTGCTTTCTGAGGTGCCTGAGAGTGGGGATTCCCGACTCCCCAAGTCTAAGAAGGCCTCAGCGATAAGGAAAACTGGTTAAAAAAAAACTCTGCTGGCTCCCTGCCACGGGCTCCTCGATCTCACTTCCTCTCTGGCCCTCAAAGCCTGACTCTTGGTCCCAGCCCTGCTGCTCACTGGGGTGAGACCATGGGCGTCACTGTACCTGTAAGGGGAGAAGCTGGTCAGGATACAGGATCCTGGCTATCCTGGCAGTGCTCAAGCTGATACTGTAATTAATTTTGTAGTGAGTTACTTAATGCAAAATTTAACTTCTGAATTATTTAGATACGTGTATCCTAACAGGAAAATCCTGAACGTAGAACACAGGCCACACCCTCACACAGATGTTATCTGGCTAGCACTCTTTTTTGTTTGCCTTTTCAGTAGATATTTTTAAAAGCAGTTTACAGTTCATAGCAAAATCAGGAGGAAAGTACGGAGTCCTCACATATCTTCTTCCCCAGCACAGGCAGAGCCTCCTTCGTTCTCCTGCCCCCACCAGGCCAGCACGTCTTTACGACTGACAGATCCGCATCAACACAGCACCACCACCCAGAGTCCACAGCACACAAGAGGGCTCAGAGCCTGCTACTGCTCATTCTGTGGGTTTCACAGACGTGGAACGGCATGGATTCCCCCATGAAAACCCTACCCGGAGTTGCTTCTCCACCCTACACTCCTCCCATTCATCCCTCCCTTCCCCAGCCCCTGGCAGCCACTGACCGTTTTACTGTCTCCACAGCTTTGCCTTTTCTAGACCGTCCTGTGGTTGGACTCAGACAGCAGGCAGCCTTTCCAGATTGGAGACTCACTTGGCAACATGCATTTAAAAGATCCGTGTCTTTTCATGGCTTAGTGATCCAGTTCTTTTTAGCGCTAATATCCCAGTTTCTGACATACCACAGTTTATCCATTCACCTACTGAAGCGCATCTTTGTTGCTTTCTAGTTTTGGCAATTATAAATAAAGCTGCTGTCAACATCTGTGTGACATTTCCGCATGGAAGTAAACTTTCAGCTCCTCTGAGTAAACGTCCAGGACTGTGATTGTTCCTGTGGTCAGAGTGCTTAGTTCCACGGAAAACCACCACGCTACCTCCCACAGCAGCTGCCCCACTTCCCCCAGCGATGAGTGAGGGTCCTGATGCCCACACATCCGCCAGCACGCGGTGGTGTGGGAGTTCCAGTATTGACCAGGCTGCTGGGTGCACAGTGACGCCTCGCCCTACGACATAAGATGCGGGCCATCTTTCCACGTGTAGGTTTGTCATCTGTGCATCTTCTTTGTTGGGGTATCTGTCCAGGTCTTTGGTCCATTTTTAATCAGGTTGTTCATTTTTTTGTTTAGTTTTGAGAGTGTCCTGCACGGTTTGGATAACAGCCTTTATCAGATGAGTCTTTTACAGATACATTCTCCCCATCTGTTCCCTGCCCTCTCCTGCTCCTGAGACAGTGTTTTATTTAAAAAAAAAAAACACTTTAGACAGAAGATGGACCTCCAAGCCCATCACGGTTCTCATTTTGGCCATGGACACCACCCTCCCAGCCCTGGTTCCCACCTTTCCACGATCTGCTGGTCCTGTGGGGGTTGCTCCATACGAAGTCCCTAACATGTCTTCAATGATGGCAACATAAAAGCAGGCAGTTTGCAGGTAGGAAGGAGCTGATGGAGGCCGGAGCAGCATGAGAAGGCCAGCAGCTTCATCCCTCGGGGACACGCAGGCCTCTCAGATGTCCCTCCAGGTCACTTCCCAAATGAAGTACCTGCCTTGGCCATGGGCAGGAAGCAGGACCTGGCCTAGATCTCAGCATATTTGACCTGGCACGGCATTTACAGGTGAGCCTCCGTAACCGGAAACTCTACTCTGGGGAGAACCCATTTTCGTTCTCAAGGCTTTTAATTAAGAAATCAAAGAGCAATGCCTGGAGTGAGGATGCAGGGACTCTGCGTGACCCACACACTCGTTTCCACCTGGCGCAAAGGACCCTGGAGTGAGGGTGCAGTGCCTGCTCTGAGTCACCAGCACACTCATCATTTCTACATAAAGAACCCTGTGAGTCTGTCCCAGGACTTTTTAGCCTAGACTTAAAAACTCACAGCCCAGGACACCCTAACCATTTTAAGAACCTGAGGGGTGGGCCAAGGGGATCTCACAGACTTTGGTGCCGGCTGTGGGGTCAGGACAGGGCAGCTGGGGCTTCCCGCAAGCACTTCCGGGAGGCCGTGCAGTGGCCCGAGACTGGTTCCAGCTCCTGTCCTCGGTTCTCATGCTCAGCAGTGACAGGAGCCCTCCCTTCCAGAGCAGTTCCTGGCTCCAGGCCCTAAAGTCCATGTCCAGGCCCCTGGTGGGGCAGCTTCTACCCCAGGGAGGCTGGGACCGGAGACAGCCTGGAGTTCTAGGCAATCCTGGTAACCACCTGCTTTCCGAAGTGGCTGCAGACAAACTCCTGCTTCCAAAACCTGGCACAGGCTGTGTGAGGCCTGGAACGCAGGAGGTGCACTTCACAGAGTCCCTGCTCAGATGCAAAAGCAAGGCTAAGTGCAGGAAAATTATTTAATTACCCTCATGGTCATCAAATCATAGTCACTTAGACCTATGTGTGGCTAGAAGTATACACATTATAGAAGTGTATATAAATGTCAATATATACATGCTTATTTTCCTTTTATGTACCTTACATACATATGTATACGTGCATATGTATAAAACATTGATGATAAACCATAGTTAAGATTTCAAACCTCAGTCACAAAGATCTCACAAGCAAATTACTATTCTTAAATTCTAAATAAGGACGTAAAATTTTACATTCTTGCGAACAAAACGTTCTCTATTGGCATTTTATTTTAAAAACCAAGAATGTACTGCATTCTCTCAATTTCTATTTTATTTATTTATTTATTTATTTATTTATTTTTTATTTTTTGAGACGGAGTCTCGCTCTGTCGCCCAGGCTGGAGTGCAGTGGCCGGATCTCAGCTCACTGCAAGCTCCGCCTCCCGGGTTCACGCCATTCTCCGGCCTCAGCCTCCCGAGTAGCTGGGACTACAGGCGCCCGCCACCACGCCCGGCTAGTTTTTTTGTATTTCTTAATAGAGACGGGGTTTCACCGTGTTAGCCAGGATGGTCTCGATCTCCTGACCTCGTGATCCGCCCATCTCGGCCTCCCAAAGTGCTGGGATTACAGGCTTGAGCCACCGCGCCCGGCCTTCAATTTCTATTTTAAATAATCACTTTCGCTGAGAGATTCTATAACTTCCTACACACATTGATTTCCAATCATAGCTCATTAGTTCAAGAAAAACTGCTCTATGGGACTTTTGCTATTTTAAAGCATAATGATGTCTCTCTCTCTATACCCAAGAATAGAAAGATGCCCGTGCAGATGTTTCCAAAGCAATTCAGATGAGATGGTCTAGACACACAGTTTAAGACAATCACATTTTCAAAAAAAAAAAGAAATCACATTTTCAATGGCAGAAGACCAAGACGAAATCCAAGATGTTCTGAAGGCATCACCTTTTATTTAATGTATTTGTAATTTGAGTGGAACATGACGTCCTTAAAGATAACCAAATAGTGCATCACAGCCCTTAAAACCCACAGTATAAAATCTCTTTTGTTTTAAATACACTTAATTTTGTCACATTTTCTTTTTGTAATTTCAAAATTTCTAAAGGTCCTAAAGCCTCAAATCAGGATAGAATTGGACTTTGGCAATTCCCAAAGTCACAAGCAGGTTGTATGTCCACAGCTATTTGGAATGTGGTTTCTGATGGAAGCTTCTATGAACGCACATGGAATCCCTCTGGACTACAAAGGCTGACTCAGCGTGTCTCAGAATGAAAATATATACATTTGTGATGGACAACAGAACAGATACTAATTACTAAAACAACAGGAAAGTCTACAGCACTTCTCATACAGAACGAAGGCAAAGTGTTTGAGGAAAAGTCTTTCCAAGTGAAAATATCAGAGCTGATTGGAACAAAGAAGATTCTGAAGAAGATCCTGGCTTCTTTACGAGACTTCAGAATTTTCCTCATCTGCAAGTGAAAATGAACCTCCTGCTTGCACACTGAGGACAGGGAGAGAACAGGGTAGGATACAGACCTTCAAACACTTCATAGGGGGGAGAAAGGAAGACGGGCCAGCCCCGTACACCCATCGGCACACCCACACCAGCTATGCAGATGACTCAGCTAACTCTGCGATGGCCGGGCATGTCAATGAGACAGCCGGGCATGGGTGACCTGCCAAGAGACAAGATAGCCAAGTTTGGGCGGAATCCCTGGAGGGTGGTCACTCCAGGGTCTCTCAGGTCTGTGCCCAGGAATCTGCATTTCCAAGTAGCCCAGATGAGTTACTGCCCAGATGCCCTCACCAGTCATGGCTCACACAGGCAGCAGAACCCCATATGCCTCCTCCTCCTGTGACGTCTGGCATGGATTTTCCTTAACTGCCGACACCGTGTTCCTCTACATCTACTCTCACCATTGGTCCCGAGTTTACTGAACTTAGCAACAGAACAAGAGAAGGGAACTACAAGGGAAAGCATCCACCTGAAACAGGAATGACCAGGGCTCACGTCAGCGGACACAGCAAACGCAGCACATATCTGTGCACGGCTCACCACTCACAAAGCCCACAGCAGCGCAGTTTCCACTCAGAACGTCCGGGTGGCTGTAGGCAGGGAGAAGATGCTGCACAGCTGTTTCTATGCTAAATACTTGAAGGTGTGAATTTTATTACATATAGAAAAATGTATGTTTCGCATACAAACGTGTGCATTTATGTTCAATACAGGAAAACACGTAATCCAGGTATTTCAGTTCATACCACTGTGGAGACTTTTCAGTTTCTTTTCATACAACTGCCCAACTGGGGCCCAGAACCAACACCCACCAGCTGTGTCACTGCATCTGTTTTACTGTCACACACCAGCCCTACCCCACAAACAAACAAACAAACAAACAAAAAACCAAAAAAACAAAAAACAAAAAAAACGCCATGGCACTTAATAAAAAAATAATTTTACAACATTATTAGAGATGACTTGTGATCCTCTTTGAAGAGATTGCAGCACCTGAAGGATTTCAAATACAAGTATGTTCTGGGTCTCCTGATCTCAGGACCCGTCCACACTGGTGGCTTTAACGGTGCTTCGTGGAAACTTCCAGAAGGCATGTGTGTCGTGTCTAAGAGCAACCTAGAGTTCACGCCTCAGCACTGTGTGCCTCTTTTTCCTCATCCCGCAAGCACCGTCTTCTCCCAGGGAGCTGGTGCTGTGCCCTGAGGATCTGTCCCACCAGTCCCTGCCAAGTCCCTGGTGCCATTGTGGAGAACCAGCCTCCGTCTGTCCAGGTGTGTTGTGCAGAAAGCAAGTCATCCAAATCTGTTTAAAAAACACACATTTGCGACGCCTATAGGCCTCAGAAGGTGGAGGCAGACAGGATAAGGGCAGCTGTCATAAGAACTGAACATCAAGCCCGTCTGTCTGGCGACTGATGGATGCTGTCTGCAGTGAGCCACTGCACATTTAGCGAGGCTGTCTGGCTCCTCACCTCCGCCAAGCCTCCACTCGTCGCGTCTGGCCTGGATTCTCTGACACCTACATGGACTTCACCTACTTCATTAACTCAGTTCACTAAGGCCCCCTTTACGGCAGCAAGGACAGCAGTGGTCGCACCTGCGGCCACTTATCTTCTCTGCATCTAGGTCCTCTCCCTGAGGCAACAGCACCTCTGAAGTCACAGCCTGGCTTCCCAACTCTCCTCCATCCCGGGCTTCTTGACATGTTGCTCTGCTGCACACACCTCAGCAAATACTGCTGATTAGCCAGAATCACCCAGAAATCTCTTAACCTTGATTCTGGCTGCTTTTGTAATTTGTAGTATTTGTAATTCTGGTGTGATTTGAGGAGCAAATTTTAAAATTAGAGAAGATGTGATTTTTATTCTCTCCTTTCTAACTTGCAACCTTGAACATTCTAGTAGCAGCAAGGGTTTGTTGAAAGTAACTTCCACCAAATAGAATCTATTACAAATGTACTACAGAGTGTCAAATAATCACATAGATGTAAATAGAGATGCAGACACAGATATAAAATCCAATGGTTAAACCAGATTGAGAAATGCTTGCCAGTTTGTAGAACTTCTAAAACTTGATATAAATGTTGGCTTAAGGGATACAAGATGTTATGAGATGAGATGCTTGGCCTAGAACCACAGGCTCTCTCCTCTTTATAGCAGAAAATCCATAAGGAAATCAAATCTGAAAGAACCAGGTACCTCTGAACGACAATCAGCCATCCTTCCCATCCCTGGGCCAGCTGCGGTGAGTGCAGCCAGTCGTTCACCAACATCCATCATCTATCCTCCAGGACATGGCTACACTTTACTCCCAGCTCCCTGTCATTATGTAGATTAGGTAAATCATGGCCACTCTCACCCTAAGCCAAGCCTCCCCCACCTCCCACCCCAGCAGCGTGGTAATCACCCAGTCCCAACCACAGCAAGGACAGCCGTGTCCTTGGGAACGCAAAGCAGGGGTCTGGAAGGAACCTGGATCCCTGAATACTTCATAGAGTAGTCACCAGCCTGGAACTTCCTCCCCTTGAAGGGTTTGCAAGAGAGAAAACCTCCTTGGTTCCTCAAGCTACAATACTGCCGAGTCTCTGATCACAGCATCCTTACCCACCCTCGTCAGGAGCCGTTCATGCTCATTAAGACATGAGAACAAAACTGCAGTGGCACAGTCACACACACCCAGAACGCAGACCACCTGCTGCTCACATTCATCGTATTAACACCAAAAAAGCCACCGTGGTGGATATCCCGGATGTGGACACTTGGCGGCTTCTTGCTGGAGATGCACTTTGTGCATTTATCGCACGACCATCTGGGCGTCAGGAGGGGCTGCGCAGATGGCAGCTGTGCACGTCCCAGGGAGTCTCACCCGCTGGACTCTCGGCCAGCTCCCAGCATCAGCGCCCACAGGGTCCTCTCCTCTGGGAGCACGTGCTTGGACGCTACAGTGTCCTGTGGATCCACACAACCGCGCTGTGTGCCCCAGAGCTTAGAAAGTACCACTGCATCAATGCGTCCACAGGTGAGGCCGGGGGCAGAAGCCAACCTCAAGCAGTTACGGTCCTCCGTGGGGCTGGCGTCCAGGCAGGAAGGCGACTCAGCCGCTCTCCTCTCACTGTGGAACTCCTAGGTCACCACATGAACAGAACCTAAGTAATAGGCAAGAAACAACAGGAACGAGAACACGACCAGCAGCTTCTGAGATGGGCAAGCTGGGCTGATCATGAGACACCTGAAGGGGACGGTGCCAGAGCCCCTCCCAGTGACCTGTGAGGACAGCGCTGCCGGCATCTCCCTAAAACCAGGCCAAGTCGAGTTAGACTCGAGGCTTCCCAGGAGTGGGCAGATCCATTCAATCCCACAGTCTGAACCTTCTAAGGCCATCTCATGGTCCTCATCTCACAGGTGGGAACCAGGACACTGCACCATAGACCCAGCCCCAAGCCCCCGTTCCTTCCTCTACACCACACACCAGTACAGTGAGCACTTAGGGACTGGGCATTCATGTAAAATACTGTTGAACTGAAACTTCTGATTTAGAAAAAGTTTAATTCCTACTCACAGAACTGAAAGTGTTCTGTCCTAGGAGGCGGCAGTTGTAGTTAAGCATGAGAGAGGAAGAAGGGATCCGAGGGGTACCAAGTATTAAATATTCATCTAATTCCATTCACCACGTTGCCAAGCTCCTGTCACCTGCTTCATTTTCTGTCCTTAAAAGACACAATAGTTAGGTCTCAAAATAGGCAACCCGTTTTACCGATGCTTAGCTAAAAAGGAGCGAGCTACGTATCCAAAAGAGAGATATGGGAAAACACAAAATGTACACGAGCGATCGGGTGGGAGGGCAGCTGCAGCAGCACCGTTGTCTGCTGCATTGTGAGCCAGCCACGTGGGCTGGACAGCTCACTTAGCCACTGAAATTACATCATCATCTAAGATTTTTGTTGCAGTTACTTTGATAAATTCTCCCTCCTGCTAGGGAGAGTAAGGTTTAGCTTGCTTTCTTTTATTTTTTGAGTCGGAGTCTCGCTTTGTCACCCAGGCCGGAGTGCAGTATTACAATCATGGCTCATCGCGGCCTTGACCTTCTGGCTCAAGCAATCCTCCCGCCTCAGCCTTCCAAGTAGCTGGGACCCACAGGCGAGTTTCATGTCTTTGCTAACAAATTCCTAATTCACCACCGCGCGGTGAGCCCGTCAGGGCCATCTGCCTGGATGTCCACCTTGCTGACTGGCTGTGTGGTCTCTAAGGAGGATGCACCCCGGTTGCCCGGGCTCTGCACGCGATGCTGAGTCTCCATGTCTGCCGCCGTCTAAGGGATTGACAGCCCGGAGCATCCCGACGTGCCACCGTGAGCCAGGCTTTATTCCACAGGGCTACTCTGCTTCCCGTGACGAGATGCAGCATGTGAGCACAGATCAAAGGGTGTCAGCAATAACACATTCCCCAGATACTAAACAGAGGACCGAGGCTTTAGTTCCTTACTTATTTGCTATGGGCTTGATTCAAAAACAGCTTCCTGGGATCCTGGGGACAAACATCTCTAACTAGTGAGAATTCTGGCTTTAGTAACAGGAAAAATCACCTAATGCCCATTTTGTAACTGCTGTTCTCATCAGAACTTGAGGCCAAAGGGAAAAATAAGAGGAGGACCAAGATCCTGACACCCCAGTTTGTACAAGGCCAACCAGCCTGCTGGAGGGAGTGAAAGGAGTAATGTTTTTAAACTGCCGAGTTTTAAAAACATGGCTGTAGGCTGGGCACAGTGGCTCACGACTGTAAGCCCAGCACTTTGGGAGGCCGAGATGGGAGGATTGCTTCAGACCAGGAGTTCAAGACTAGCCTGGGCAACACAGCAAGACCCTATCTCTTTAAAAAGAAAAAAAAAAGGCTTTTATTAAAATAGTACTAAAAAGGTTAATACAATAAATTACTATGTCAACATGGCACCCCCTGCTCTCAGACGAGGTGGGTTCTCTGTGGCTACAATGAGGCCCGGAGAGAAATGTAACCGGCATCACAGGGAGGAAGGTCGACCCTGAAGCCCCATGACACTAACTCCTGTACAGTTTGTTAATCAGCCTGAAGTCTCCTACACCATCAGACAGAAGCCTGGTTTAGAGGAACGCTGCCCACGGGACCCGGGTGGACTTCCGACCCTGGCCGACCAGACAACCCCACCCTGGGACCCTGCTGGCAGCCCCGACTGGACAGAATGGCCTCGTGTCCTTTCCCGCCAGAAGCTGCAGACCCTGAGCCAGTCCTGGCTGTGACTGAGGCTGCGCATAAACGTCTGCGCCCCAAAGCTCACCTTTGTACATGACACGCTGAGTCCACCTCATTTCAAACGTTACGCTAGCCCCAAGGCAAACATGGAAGTTACAGGTTAACTCATTATGCGTGTGCTAGACTTTCCCAATAAGTATTCAGACATTCCATGAACCGCATTTTCCCTGTAAACGTTCAGACATTCCATGAACCCGATGAACACACACAGCGAACAAAACCGGAACGTTTAACGCCGCGACCTCCCCCGCTCCTGAGGGGCGCGTGCTTACAGCTCCCCCGAGACCACATTTCCCAAAGCACAGACTTACTCTGAAAATAAAACCTCCTTTTTTCCTGTCTCTGCACATCTCGTGGTCATGTTAACAACTATTGCTACAAATATAAATGGGGTATCATCCGTGCTGGTCACCCAATTCCTACCACCAAAGCTTCAGGGCCCCCCAGTCTGATGGAAGCTTCTATCGCCCTAAAGCCAACTCTGGAGGCGAAGGCCGAGCTGGGGAAAGGCTGTGTCACTCGCAAATCCACATCACGGGGCCCTCTGCATTTGTGTGTAAGGAATTCTTGGCCTGTCCTGGGGTTTGGGGAAATCAGGATGCAAGTAGATACCGTACGCTCTGCCACGGGACCGTGAAGTCTGCGGAACCTCAGAGGAACATGGACAAATGGCTGCAGGAGTCCCACAGGCCAAGCCTCGATGGGCTCCTGTGTCAAGAACACAGACACGCCAGGAGGAGCAGCCGATGCAGGCAAAGCTTGCAACCCCAGCACGCGGCAGCGTCCGAGTGTTGGGGCCTCTGGACAAGCTCTACCACAACTGCCATATTCTGTGGCAAAATTTTAAAAATAGGTTTTAACTAGTTACAACCCTAACTTGTTTTACAGATAAACAGAACACAGGGTACCAACAGCCTCCAAAATACTTCGCCTAGAACCAAGTCTAGAATGCAGATAGCTGCTGCTCCGAGTGTGGCGAGTCCCCTGTAGTGCCATAAATCCTAGATCTAGGTGACTAAGTGCTCTTGCTAAACCAGAAGGCACCCTCTGGCCCCAGGCCAGTCCATCAGCCCGGGCAGAAGCTTCTAGAGTAAGTGCCTGTGGATCTGTATTGGACGGATGTAAACCAGGCAAAGTCACAGGGGCTCATCCTGGAAGCCCATCCGTTTACCCACTCATGCCCTGGAGAGCCCTGCCCCCAGCTCCACACCCGCAGTCACGCTGAACCACAAGAAATGGCTTCTAAGGCCCTTAAGCCACTTCCACTCTCCCCTGGACAGACCCTTCTCAAACCATGAGGCCCAGAGTAGCCTTAACAGGTGGTCCCAGCAGAACTGGTCACTGCATTTTCTTACTGGCAAGTGAGTCAACAGTTACCCAAGTAGAGCAACCAAACAGGATGTTTTTCCACTTAAAAGGTCTCATTTTTGTCCATTTAGGATAGTGTGTGTGTGTGTGTGTGTGTGTGTGTGTGTGTGTGTGTGGTGGCAGGGGTTCTTGTTCTGTCACTCAGGCACAGTGTACCATGAGTAGAGTGGTGCTATCACGATTCACTGCAGCCTCAACTTCCCAGGCTTGGGTGATCCTCCAGCCACAGCCTCCCGACTATCTGGGACCACAGGTGCACACCACCACTATCTACTTTTTTGTAGAGTCAGGGTCTTGCTATGTTGCCCAGGCTGGTCTCAAACTCCTGGGCTCAAAACTGAATCTACTCACCTCAGCCTCCCAAGGTGCTGGGATTACAGGTGTGAGCCACTATGCCCAGCCTAGAATTGATATTTCTTAAACTCTTACTGAGTTTGACACATGAATTCCACTTACATAGATATCCGCACACTCTCACAGCTCAAGGATTTTTTCTGCATCTCGATTTTGTCCATTCAAGGTCAATATCTAAAGAAAGGGCCAGAACTGACCCTCCCTCAATGAAGCCTAAGGGCCAATGCAGCAGCATCCTCAGGGTATGAGGAGGCAAAGAAAGAAGGGTGGAAAATACACATTGAAATTCCGGTGTTAGAATCATAATCACCAACACTTTAAGAGACAATCTGCTTTCCAAAACATGTAGCTGCTGGATTAACTTCAAAGTCACCAGATTCCACAGGCAGGCGCTCAGAGAGGCACAGCTTTCTAAGGCCGCCCACCCTGGGACAGCGTAACAGCCTCGGGGCAAATAAACAAAGGCTTGTTTCTCTCAAGGACAAAGGTTCTCAAGTCCTTCCAAATAGTTTCTTCTTCTAAATCAGTTAGACGGCCTCGTACAACACTGTTTAGAGTGCCAGTGTGCTCAGAAGTGTGAAGTGAAAGTACATCTCAGGACCCCAAAATCACTAAGCTAAAGGGAAGACAAGGTGGGGAACGGCTTAGGGCAAACTTGCCTCCCAGGCTCCTAACAGAGACTGGAAGAAAAAAGAAAAAAAAAAAAAAGGCATGTACCTCCCTCACAACCGTTGGTCCACAAGGAAATTCCTCAGGGACAGAGGGCAGAACTCAAAGTCACCATCTGCACACGGAGATAAATGCGGGTCTTACTGCTTTCTCCGGAAAGGCTCACCGGAAACGCATCTGTCTCTGATCTACCTGTGACCTGGAAACCTGGACCAAACCAACGTACATCTCACATATATTGATGTCTCACATCTCCCTAAAATGTGTAAGACCAAGTTGTGCCCCAAACACCTTGGGCATATGTCCAGGACCTGAGACTATCACGGTGCATCCTCAACCCCTCCTGAGGCTGTGTCCCGGCTGTATCCTCAACCCCTCCTGAGACTGTCACAGTGCGTCCTCAACCCCTCCTGAGGCTGTTTTTAACCTTGGGAAAATGAACTCACTGAATGGGACAAGAATTACCTCAGACGCTTCTGGTTTACAGGAAGCATTCTCTCCTGCATGTATAATGCAATCATGTGGAATTACAAAATGCCACTTTAGTAAAGGCTGAAGGAATTAGGGTTTGATGTGCTTTAAAAAAAAAAAGGAACTTTCTATTTATCAATGGACCATGAAAGCCCACACCCCCCTCTGCAGTGATGATGTCAACTGGAATGAGGGGCCCCCTCCTGTGGAAGCAGCAAAGGCTACCCTCTGACCCCACTTCCCAGAGTCCAGGCTTCCTGCTGCTCAGGGAACAGCAACCCCAGCTTCACAGGGCTCAGGCCGCCAAACCCAACTCCCATCCATGCTGGAGAATCACCCCAGGGACCAGCGAAATGGCAGGCGCAACTCTCACCTCATCCCCTTAAAGGGGAAAAGGCATCTTCCCGCTCTTCTTCCTGCTGGTGGGAACAGGGGCAGGAGTTGCAGGGTCAGGAGTCGGGCAGCAGCCTGGGTCCCTGCTAGTCACAGATGGCAAATGCCAACCAGCCCCGACCTTCACTTTGCAGAGAAGAAATCCTTCTCTTTTGTCAGGTCCCTGTTAGAAGTTTGCACCCATTCCTTTAAAAAAAAAAAAAAAAAACTTAGATACAACATGGGTGTTTTTCTGACAATATTTCAATTATCTGGGGGCCTTGGGTCGAGTGACACCGAAACAGAAAACTGAACCCTGTTGCTCAGGAAACCACCCTCCAGCCCCATCTACCCTCCCAGGCTGTCACCTTATGGTGTTTGTCTGCTAGATGATTATTTTTAACAATAACTGCTCTTAAGAGCTAGGTGTACAGAACAGACAAGAAGTCAGCTCAGGTTGCGGGGAAGCAGGAACAGACCCCTCTCCCTGCAGGACGGTGGAGGAGGAACCTTCAGCACCTGGGTTTGCAGGATGCTAGATCTCTGAGAGCATCTCTCACAGCTCAAGTACGGCCAGACCTTCCTCTGTCACAGCCTGTTCAGGAGAAGGCAACACCCGCCCTAGAGACCCACAAGCGCTGTGTGGGGTTCAGCTGGAGCTGAACTTTCCTCCCTTGGTGAGAGTCAGGGCCAGCGGTGAGGAGGAGAGAAGCAGCAGGCATGAGGGGCACTGTGGCAACTCCATGCCACGCTAACTCTCATCTGATGTGCTCCAGCCAAAACCACGCTTCTCGGAGGGCGTTTCCCTTCACACATCCGGAAATCATCAACGTCTAGTCTCCTCACAGGACAGATCCTTCCCCAGGAGGCAGACACTTGGCTGTAACACGTGGTAATGAGGGGCGTGCCTTCGTGCCCATTCTGTAGTGTTTCCTGTTACCTATTTTACCTTAAGCTAAAAATGGTTTCCATTTAGACTCCGTAGTGACACAGCAGAACACACTAGATTCAGTGTGATCCCACACCCGTCACTGCTGACACCTCAAGTTCTTTATTTGTTCATTTTGCTTCTAGAGTTTGTACTCTATCCCAGGGTTCCAGGCCTGTGGATTCAACCAACCATAGTTTAAGAATATTTTTTTAAGGTGTTTGTACTAAGCATTCAGACTTTATTATTCATTAAACAATATCGTTTAACAACTACTCGCATGGCATATCCATGGTATAGGTGTTACGAGCAACCCTGACATGACAAAGTCTGCAGGAGGATGTGCATATGTCATATGCAAACACGATGCCGTTTTATACCAGGGACCTGAGCACCCACAGACCTTGGTATCCATAGGCAGTCCTGCAACCCAACCCCGTGGGCACTGTGGAACGGCTATAATAGAAAATACAGAGGTTTTAAACAGTTATGTACTAAATCTAATCTTTTGTTAAGAAATTACTGTGTATCACGTGTATCATTTGGAAGTCCTTCCTGGCCCAGAGACCTGACATGTTCTTATCATCTTTTCATCCACTGATCTAACTAGTCATTCCAGTAAGTTTATTGAACACAAATCAATTTTACAATTACATTCTTACAGGAATCACACTCATAATGTAAGCTGCTTTGGTTTTTAAAGTGAAATAACCAATAGTTTTGAAAACTAGCTATATCATAGAACAACAGGATAAAGCAGCCCCACGACATGCAAAAACATGGGGTTCAAAGCCAACCACTATCAAACACGTTACAAACCCCTAAATATGGAAATGTTTTACACCACGACAGATATTCCAGAAAAAAACAAGATGTTCAAAAAAGCCTTATGCAGAAAACCACTTTCCCCCTTCATTTTTCACAGTTTCCAGAAGCTTGTGTTTGGCAATAACCATGAACTAGAAGTAGCGTCCGCTGCAACTACTGCTACTGAAACACAGAATATTAAAGCAAAAAAAAAAAAAAAAAAAAAAAAAAAGACACAGCATATTTCCTATTGATGAGAATAGGTAGAGTGTTATAAGAATGAGTGTGTTCTAAAGTCAACAACATTCAAATTCTAGGTCTCCCGCAGACACTAGACGGTAACTGCCAAAGCTTATTAACTTGGCAACGTTCAAGGAGACCAAGTTCAGAGCCGTCACAAGGCAGCACCATCCTCAAGTGATTATCTCAGGCAGGTTTGAGGGCAAGTGCCCCCATCACAGTGGGAAAGCTGCTCAGCCCAGCACTTCCTGAGATCATAGACCTTACCTTCGCCATCCCACGTCTTCAATAGTTTCTTTACACTGGGAACCAGTGAGCAAAACCTAAAACACTTCCTCAAATCTCAAGATAGTCTTGAGAGCTCTTCTCCTTGCCCCTTCTCTTACTGAGAAAGCCTATTTTCCAAGCAATCTGTAGTGCTTACCAGAGCTGGGGCAGGAGGAGACCTAGTGTTTGGTAGACCGAGTTTCAAGCGTGGGGAGACCGGGAAGTTCTGGAGATGGATGGCGATGATCGCGACATGATAGTGTGAACACTCTTAATGCCACCAAACCATACACTTAAAAATGGTTCGAGTGCTATGTAATTTTACCACAATCAAAAGACTGAGAAAAGTCATCTATAATTACTGTCTCCAATATCTTGCATCCTGTAAGGTATATTTGCTTTTTGAAATCCTCAGAGCAATCATGAAAGACTAATACCCTGTCGTCTCTGAAACACAAGCAAAGTCAAGGGTTTTGATTATAGGAAAGTAGCTGGAGAGCACAGCGTCCGTTAGACACGGCAGCCGTGGTAGGACAAACACATGGTAGGAAGGTGGTGGTCATGCTACACGCAGATGGGAAAGGCGTGGGGAGCCACAACACCTGAGGTTTGGAAGGCACCTGGGCAGGAGCTGAGAATGTACCAAACACGTTCGATCACGCATCATTCACGGACCCCGAGGCCAGGCACGGCCACTGACATCCACTGTGCCCAGGGTGTCCTCTGCCACAGAGATACACACCCTGCCGAGGATAGTGCACAGATTAAATGTCAAAGCACAGACATGCTCAGGTCCAGCTTCTCAGATGGAAGCAAAAACACATTTCGCAGACCCCAGCAGCATGACTCTCCACCTGACTCTACCCCCGTCCCATTTATTCTCGAACCCGTCTCTCCCGGACCCCACAGCATGACTCTCCACCTGACTGCACCCCGTCCCGTGCCATCTCCGCACCTGTGTCTCGGCCCTCCCTCACTCCCTCGTTGGGTCAGGCACCAACAGTCCACTGTGTGCCTGGTGCACTGAACCTTGTCAGGGGCCTCTGGGCCGCGTGCTAGGACACGCACCTGGAAACTCCCAGTGCACATGTTGGTCTCCTGCAGGACGCTTGGCTCTTCTATCTGCGGGAGCCGGCACCCACCCGTACAACCGACTCCACTCTCAGAAAAGTCACAGAAGGCTCCTCACCAACCCAGTAGCACCCTGAGGCCACATCCCACTCACCTGCTGGCTCCTGAGCCTCCCGCCCTATGATGGCTCACTCCTTCGGCTCCCTGCCTCGATTCCACTGGTTCTTTCCTGTCATCTAGCAGGGTTCTACCAGGACCCTCTGGCTCTCACGACACCCCAGCTCCACAGACCCACCCACTGGGTGGAGCACATACGTCCAAGCCCAACCTTGCTGATATGCTCCAGCTGGCCCTGGACTCGAACCACACTGCCGTAGCTTTCCATCAGTGTGGCATCTGCGAGTTACCTCCTGGGTAATGCCAGGTGATGGTAACATCAACCAGGAGGCACCGCTGAGAAGCAGAACGCATGGTGTGGTGACCCAAACGTCACATCCCTCAACAGACGCTCCGTGTCTTCTCTCTTGGCAGAGCTTCGCTGTAGGAAGGAGGCCGTTCCTCCAGTGCTGCTACTTCCAACACCAGGGAAAGCAAGCTTCAGAAATGAACGGCGTCAGAGGCAGGACCCACCAGCAGGGCTACCAGCGGCCAGACGACCACAGCCCCAGCATTCCCCAGGAGCACAGCTGACAGCCCAGGCTCTAGAAATGCACGGCTTCAACCTTAGGAGTAAAAACCCTCCCAAGCTAAATATTATTTTCAACAATGGGATTGGGGAGTGGGGAGGGAGGTTCTAACCCTGCCCCCCTTGATAGAAAAGAACTGGGATCTGATGATCTGTGCTAAGTCAGCACTTTGCTTCCACCACATGCAATCATCCTCAGCAACAGGAAAAGTCAGAAGCGTTGAGTGATGACACCGATATCAACACATGCGCTTCTGACAGCTCCAGTAACTGGCTGCAGATACAACCCAACAGCGGTGAGATCCACGGACATCACCAGTCTTCCCAAGGATCGTGTTCCTGAATCTTCCGCATTAGGAATAACCGTCCCCTTTGCCAGGGCTGAGCCATGCTTCCCTCTCGCCTGTCCTCTGCTTTCACCAGCTTCGTGCGTGTTTCCGAGCAAATGTATGTGCAGGTGCTATCACTTATTTCCACAGCAAGAATGTACACAGACACCACACAGAAATGGGCAACCCTGTTAGGAGCTGTGCAGGGACATCTAACTCACCAATGTGCCAAATTCCTATTGCCATGGAAATTAAACTAATGTTGCTATGACTGCATCTCTTACTACACCACTAAAGACCATTCCGGTAAGAGGAATGTGCCTCTGCATAGCATTCAGCTCACGTTTACGTGTCCGTTTTCCCTGAATATGCTTGTTATGTGAGATAGAAATCAGTGAGATGAGCTATAACGTATAGTATAGGATCGTTGTATCTCCTAGGCTCAAACACACCCTTTAATGAAGTTTAACTCTCTGGGGACGTGAGTTACATAGTAACATGTTTTGGATACTGTCTCTTTCACATTCTAAATATCAACACCAAAGAAGTTCTTGAGTTCCTTTTTAAATTGAAATGCAATTTACAAAGCATAAAAACCCCAATATTAAAGGATACAATTCAGTCTTTTTAGTGTATTCTCAAAGCTGCACAACAATCAACCACTAGTATGTAGTTCTGGGACTTTTTCACCACCGGCCAAAGAAACCTTGAACCCATTAAGAGTCAGCACCTGCTCCTTCCTTCCTCCAGCCCCTGGCAATCGCCAGCTGTCTTCCGTTTCTCTGGATTTGCCCATTCTGGACACCTGTTGTGAGGAGAATCATACACAGTGCGTGACCTTTGGCATGATCTTTGGTGCTGGCATCTTTCACGTCCAAGGTGAGTGGAATCTCACAGTGCACGACCTTTGGCACCGGCATCTTTCACATCCAAGGCTCGTTGGAGCACATGTTTTGTTCCTTTTTATGGCTGAGTGATATTCCATTGTGTACATATTTTCTTCATCCATTCATCTGTTGACACCTGGGTTGTTTCTACTATTACCAATAGTGGTGCTATGAAGATTCTTGCATAAGATTTTTTTTGTAAAAATGTTTTCAATTTTCTTGGGCATAAGCCTAGGAGTGAAATTGCTGGGTCGTATGGTGATTTTATGCTTAACTTTTCTGAGGAACTGCCGGACTTTTCCAAAGCAACTGTACCATTTTACTTCCCCTCCCACTAAAGATTTCAGTTTTCCCAAATTCACCAACATGTCACTGTCCAATACTGGGGTTTTATCCATCTTGGTGCTTGTGAAGCGGTATCTCACGGTGGTTTTGATTTCCATTTCTAAGATGATGAATTCTGTTAAACATCTCATGTGCTTTTTAAGGCATTTATTTCTTTGGAGAATGTATTCAAATCCTTTGTCCATTTTTAAATTGGATTTTTTTAATTAAGAGTTTTTAAATATATTCTTGATATCAGGCCCTTATTGGGATAATGTATCCTGTTCTGTGGGTTGTCTTTCTACTTTAATAGTATCCTCTGAAATGAACATTTTTAATTTTGATACCGTCTTTTTCCCATCAGTTGCTTGTTATGCTTTAGACGTCTCATCTAAGGAAACATTGCCTAATCCAACGTAACTGTTTCACCAGGATTCGCCCCCTAAAGGTGTCATAGGCTGAACTGCCCCTCATGCCCCAGATTCCCATGTTAAAGTCACAACCCCAGAAACGCAAAATGTCACTATATTTAGATACAGGGCCTTTATCTTGGCAATTTAGGTCCCACAAGATCTTAAGAGTAGGCCCTGATCCCTCACAATCGGCTCCTTACGTTGGATCCATTTTGAGCTTTGTGTGTAGGGTGAGGAAGGGTCCAGGCCATCCTTTTCCATGTGGATACCCTAGTTGTCCCAGCACCATTGAGTTGCGAAAGGAAAAAAGTAAAGCAACCCTTACGTCCTTTCTCCATCAACAGAAGACACACTGAAGAATCGTGGACAATTTTGTTGGTTTAAGCCAGTGGTTTTCAAACTTTTGGGTCTCAGGAACCATTTGCACTTTATTGAAGATCACAAAAAGCCTTCTCATGAGGCCAGGAGTGGTGGCTCATGCCTGTAATTCCAGCACTTTGGGAGGCAGAGGCAGGTGGATCACTTGAGGTCAGGAGTTCGAGACCGGCCTGGCCATGATGAAACCTACTAAATACAAAAAGTAGCCGGGCATGGTGGCGGATACGTGTAGTCCCAGCTACCTAGGGAGGCTGAGGCAGGAGAATCGCTTGAACTCAAGAGGCAGAGGTTGAAGTGAGCTGAGGTCACACACCACTGCACTCCAGCCTGGGTAGCAGAGCAAGACTCGGTCACAAAAAGAAATAATTTAGTTCATTTTACAATGATAAAGTCATTACATCTTAACAGTTTTAAAGAAGAAACCATTTTCCAAAATAAGCAGCACTGTGGCAATAGTTTGTGCTGCTGTGAAAATGCCTAACATCTCTGCACCTCAGGCAGCAGGGTTCTCATGCCTGCATCTGCATTCAGTGCACAGCAGAGCCGTGGTTGAAGTTTATGAAGAAAGTCTGACCCCATGCTGATATACAATTAGAAGTATTTTCATTGTGTTTTCAGAACATTTTAGGTATTCTCTGCTGCCAAATGTAACAAGCGGCACTTCCGTACAGGCTGTCTGCAATGCGGAGTCTGTGCTCTGGTCAATGGGCTTTTCTGCCCCAATTCCTTCTAAGTCGACTGGGCCCGTCCTGCACTTGGCTGGCTTTTACCAGCACACTATTTGTAATCACATTGGTTAGAAAACACTGGTTCAGAGTTATGAGCAGCTTCCACATTTCATTATGTGTCAAAAAAAAAAAAAAAACAAAAACAAAAAACCAACCAACCCACATCAATATCACCATTGATCACATGAGAAAGTGGTGGACACAAGATTTTTATACTTTAATATTCACTGGAAAGCTCAAATGTCTATCACTGGGAATAAGGTGCTTTCCTGGAGATGAAAGTCATTTTGTTCATTTTTCAGGCCACACCTGGAAATACCTCCATCTGAAGTGGCATTGTTTGTAAGTCTTTCTTTACATAAAGAAAGCTGTTAGTGGAAGAAGTGGTTCTGCAGGTTCATAGCTCAGAGGCACCAGTGCTCTCCCTAGAAAACCATAAAATCCTCAGAAGATGAACCTGTGCACCATTCCTGTTTCTCACTCAGAACATTCCAGAAGGAACCCTGAATCCCGGTGCTGCAGCGGGACTGAAGTTTGCTCTCACCCACACAATGAACCCAGGGAGCTCCCCCAGTCGCCACCCCAAGGCCATAGCCTTGGTCCTCTGTCTGGTCTGGGAGGGCTCCTGCAGCTCCAGCCTAGCAGGGAAAAGCAGGCACCCACATGTCAGAAAGCACTCCCAAGGCCCGGCGAGCACTTCTGCTTATGTGCCAGCCAAGTGCGTTTGACAAGGCTACACCCAGCTGTACAGCAGACAGCAAGGTACCCAGCAAATACTCAGGGCTCATGTTACTGAGGAAGGAAGGTGGACAGCGAGGTACCCAGCAAGTGCTCAGGGCTCACGTTACAGAGGGGAAGTCAGGCAGATAGTGAGGTACCCAGCAGGGTTCACGTTACCAAGGAGGAAAGGAGCGTGGAGACAAGGGGGCTGGAACAGTCTGTCATAACCTTTTGCATTTACAAGGCTCGCTAAAGATTATCCGATTTGTTCTTGGCAACAGCTCACAAGATAGGCAGAGGCATGACTGTTTTCACTACTTCATAAAAAGAGATCCAGAGAACTAATGATGACCACGTGCTCTTCCCACAGGCTCCCAGAAATCCTCAAATCATCTGTCTTGTATACATGTGATAGTATCTCAGTCAAGTCCCCTCTCTGCAGGGGGATTTTAATGCCTCCCTGCTGTTCCTTCACACCCCTGCCCTCTCCTGCATTTCAGCCATGCCCACCATCCATGATGCCCACCATCCATGGGGAGTCCACACCACCCCAGCCCCGCTGCTGCTGATGGCTTGGGTCACCCTTGTCTTTCATTTCCACCGGCAGGGACCTGTTCTTCCTTCAAACGCAGCTCAAACTCACTCATTGTGTGAAGCCTTTTCCAGCCACCACAACTGTCATGTGTAAAATCAGTGTGTGGAATGCTTCATTTAGGAGGTGCTTATGTTGCCTTATTGGCTGTGAGCAGGACCAAATTCTTAGCAAACCAAGTGATCCCCTCTCCCCATCTCTGCTCCAGTGCACTTAAAACAAGCATTCCTGGAAGCACCTTTTCAGTCCAATTCATGCATGAGTCTGCCCCACACCCTGCAGAAAAGCCCTGGCGGTCAGGGCTCAGGGCCCCCAGGTGGGTAAGGAGAGCTTAGTGCCCTCTCTGGAATTGTTGCCCAGAGACCCACGGCTGGAAGGGAAAAAACTTTGCATCCTGTGAAATACCCAGGCCCCAAGACCCACTCAGGAGCAGAAAACGAGGAAAGAGCCTTGAACAGACCCTCGGGAGGGCAGTCAGCAGGAGCCACGGAGGCCACCAGGAGGGAGGGAGGGAGGCAGGCAGGGAGGCCAGAGGTGATGTGGCTAGAGGTGACATGGTGGGGGGATGACACGGCATGGTGGGGGGAGGAGACGTGGCCAGCGGCAACGTGGCCAGGGAAGGAGATACGGCTGGAAGTGACAAGAGGGGTCTCCAGGCCTCAGACTGTGCCTGATTTATGGATGACATTTTGTTATATCTAACTTTAAAGTAGCAATTTAGAACCATTGTGTACATTTCAAGCACGGTACAAATATAGCACATTTCCCAAACCAAAGAACAGTGCATTGAAGGAAAAAATAGCAGCTCACCAATAAAAAGAGTAAAGAAAAAAAATTCATTTTAACATCAGAAATAAAGAGATCCTACAGCTCTTCTAGTCCAATCTCCACCCTAATGTGAATGGTGGGAAAGGGAAGTAGATTCTAGTCAGTCAGAATTAAAGGCAAAACCGATCCACTTTACTTTCTACTTGACAGAAAACAAGAAGCTCATCAAGGAATCCCTACGAACAGTAGCTTTAGGAGTCCCCAAAATGCAAAATTCACCTTCAAATTAAATCAACTGCTAAGTGTGTATAAAGTTATTGTTTTCATTATTGCCTTCCTCATTCCCAGGGGCTTTATTTAGACCTTGTTTCCCCCTAATTGCCTCCAACACACCCAGGAAATTTAAACCCCACAAGTAAACCGTGTCTCGATTAACATACAGCATTCTTTAGGAGCAGACAGTCCGTTGCTCTAAGACGTTCTTGTCACCTAAGCACTGAGTACAGCCTGAGAATGCACAACACACACACACACGAACTTGGACAGACAACAGATGAGATGTGGCACATGAGGAGGAAGACGAGACAAATGAGCTTCACCGACTTCACCCCGGATCCATGAAGAAGTGACACATACAGACTGCTGGGGTGCCAGTGACTCCTCAAAAACAGCCAAGGGCAGCATTTGAAGAAGCAGCACCACAGGCCAGGAGGGTCTTTGGGCTTCAGAGGGGAGGGGCGCCTCTGACCAGGTGTTGGGGGCTTCAGAGGGGAGGGGCGCCACTGACCAGGTGTTGGGGGCTTCAGAAGGGGAGGGGGGCCCCAACCAGGTGCTGGGGACTTCAGAAGGGAGGGGTGCCCCGACCAGGTGCTGGGGCTTCAGACGGGAAGGCAAATATATCCAATTCATCCTGTCACTAAAAACGACATAATCTGCCATCTCCATCACAGATGATGCAGTCAGGTTTCCATCACCGGGGTGGTTTTTTTTTTTTTTTTTTTTTTTTTTTTTTACATGGAGTTTCTGCTCTGTCGCCCAGGGTGGAGTGCAGTGGCGCGATCTCGGCTCACTGCAACCTCTGCCTCCCAGGTACAAGCGATTATCCTGCCTCAGCCTCCCAAGTAGCTGGGATTACAGGTGCCTGTGTCACCATGCCCGGCTAATTTTCATATTTTCAGTACAGACGGGGTTTCACCATGTTGTCCAGGCTGGTCTTGAACTCCTGACCTCAGGTGATCCACCTGCCTCATCTTCTCAAAGTGCTGGAATTACAGGCATAAGCCACCACGGCCTGTGATTACTAGTGTAATTTCTAAGCCGCTCTCTCACACCCACTCCCCCGCCCTTTTTTTTTAAACCAGCTTTATGGCTATATTTTTTCCAAGAGAACCCATTACCCATTTGAAGTACAAATAAGACACCATGTTTAAAAACCAAAAATGCCAATTTACATAGAAATCTCCAAATACCCAGTCGATTTCAGCCTTGAGAATAAGATCAAGCTGTTGGCTGAATACAACTTCCCTTTCCATCTGTCTGCCTGTTAGACACAAGGACAAAGCCACGAGCTAGGGACATAAAGGCAGCAACCAGGAAGGCAGCCGAGACTCCAAATAAAAGCTCGAAGGACCAACACAAAGATACCACACCCCGCACGCCCTCCTCTCCTTCCTTTTCAGAACTTCCAGAGGATGAAACAGGGACCTCCTCAGACATCCCACGGTGCAGGCGGCCAGAGGGGAAGGCGGCGGCAGCAGCCTGAATGAGGCCACCAGGAAATCACATTCCACAAACAGAAATTCTCCATGTGCTTTACATCCTCTGTCTCTGAAGAACTATGCCAGTCTAACAGTCGCTAGAAAACTGCATTCAAGTGTCATTTCGCATTTCAAGCAAAGAAAACAGTGGTGGGGCATGAGGGAAAAACATAGCCATGTGTTCTGGGGTATTAAAAATAAGTTTTCTTCTGTTATAAATGTATAATTATACATTCTCAGATTTCTGTATAATTGATATGCTTCCCAATTAGCAGACAGAGTAATAAAAAGTGAATTCCAAGTGTAAGATCGGAGGACCCATTCACATGGCTTCAGGTTCTGCTACTGTGTTTCAACTTAAGAAAATGGTTCTGTGTATTGGTAACAAGGCGTGAGTGTCTGTGTGGCTGTAATCAGGGTTCGTGTTGGCTCCCTAGCAGAGGATGTTACACTGTTACATTATCTTCTACAAAAAATCCTGAAAAAATGAAGGCTGAATAGACATACACACCTTCCCAAAATAATCCAAATACCCATCGATATGAAAAACAGATGAATTACGGTTTCCATCATGGAATATTCCTCAGCAGTGAAAACAAACTATAGCCACAGGTTCCAACTAGGATAAAGAAAACCTTTTAAACACGCTTAAAGTGAACTGACAAGGCAGAATTCCTCCATTACAGGCATCGGCTCCAACAGGGTACAGTTCTGAATCCTGTGATGTAGAATTAGTTATCAACCCTGTTTAGGGACACATCTAGAAAAAAGCAAAATAATGACTACACAATTTTACATTCTTTGTAAATTATAACTACTATGAAAATTCTAAAAATGTGAAAATCTTCCCAACTCTTCCTTTGATAAGCTTCAAAATAAATACCCTGGCATTGCTTGCGACACTCACAGGTGTGCCAAAATAATTGAAAATATACCCAAGTTAGTAGAATCAAAACTTGAAGATGTACGAGTCGTCCCTGCCTCGCTATCTCTACATCGTGTAGAAATTTAAGAGCAGGTAGTGGCACTGCAATGCAAGGCTCAAACCAACTGGGTATTTGGAAACTTCTGTGCAAATTGACATTTTTGGTTTTTAAACATCGTGTTATTTGTACTTCAAACAGGTAACTGTTTGGTTCCCTTGGAAAAAATACAGCCATAAACCTGGATTAAAAAAAAAAAATACGGGAGTGGGTATGAGACAGTAGCTTAGAAATTTTACCAGTAACGGCAGGGAACAGTGGCTCATGCCTGTAATCCCAGCACTTTGAGAGGCAGGACCCATAGGGCCTTTGAGGGCACCGGTCTCCTCTGTTGCCTTCCTGCCAGACTGACCCCAGGACTTTCACTGGGTTTCCACCCCTGTCTCATTCAACATCCCCCCCAAGGGTAGCCTTCGTCCTCATCTGGGGCTCAACTCTGCCCAATTTCCTAAATCTCTGCCTTCAGAGCCTGAAAACACCCACGCCCAGGGTAACCCTAGGTCCACGTTTACCCTAGAGTCCCGATTTTATCTGTTTCCCCAGCATCGCCTTAGTGATAATATATCCTGTAAATTCGAACTGCCTTCACACCTCACCCGCACCGTCTCCCAGCAGACCCCACTCAGATGCACCTGCCCCAGACCCCACACCTAGGTCTGTGCATGCTGCCCTGCTCTGCCTCTGTGGGAACCACCTCTCTTTCTTGAGGAATCAGCTGGCGATCATCTCCTTGTGGAGGACTGCCCTGACTTCCAACCCTCTCCAGCAAAGGTAGAAGCCATCCTCGGTACTTCCCCCAAAACTCAGGTCAAGTATGAAGATGGTGCAGATGCTAGCTGTGCCTGGGATGCCATGGGCAGGGTCCCCAGATGCTCTGCACATGGCCCGGGGCACAGCCTGAACACAGCAAGTGCTGCAGAAATAAAACCGACGTGCGCTGACCTCTGATAGGGCCTCCTTCACCATCTACATCTGTCTCCCCTCTGGACAGTAAAATCCACAAGACAGGGAGGGCTTGTCTCACTCACCTTCAAACTCCCAGGGTCACCCTGGCAGGTAAAGGGGACTCAAATGTCTTCTGAAGGAACCCGCTGGTTAGCTGCCAAGTTAAAGGGCCTCTGAAAATCAGAGCTCAGCATAGGAGTCCAGCACACGTTATGATGAATGACTCCAACCACGGCAGAACTGGCCGTGGAACCAGTGCTGACCAATTCAGGGTTTGTTCACTGTTTCTCAGTTCATTAGCATAACTCACTCTAACAGAGCAGCCACGCACAGATCCTCAGACCTCTACACAGAGTGGGACGATGGCGCCGAGTCATGTAAACGTCCCATTGCAGACTGGGAGACACCAGTCAGACGCGGACCTAGGGAGAGCGCAGATCTCGCATTAAATCGGCTCCTTGTAAACAGCACTCCCTGCCAGGCCCTTTCCTATCTGCACAGCTTCTACAAATTCATCTCTCGCACCTGACACCTAAGAATACTGCGTACCCCCATGTGAACCCCCCACTTACCTCCCAAAATGACCCGGCATGGCCGAGTACAAACCATTTCAACATAAGGGAACTGGAGGGCATGTGGGGCTTTCCTGAGTCCCTGCTGCCTCCTGACTGGAGGGTCCACTGCTTCACACAGACCCCTAGTGAAGGGCGGGTCTCTTCGACCCCCTCAGAGTCAAGAAAATCCTTGTTCACTTTCTCAAGACCGCACACAACCGAGTCACAAAGCAGGGCGGAACCTCGACTCTCCGGGTTCAGGTCATGTTGAGTTTAGGACCTGCTGCTGTGAACACTGCAGGAAATGATGCGCCTGATTCCGGCTTTGACCTCGAGCTGATCAGCATTAGGTAATTTCACTTTCCAGGACCAATTTCAAAGGCCTGCAAAGCCAGAGAAGGGAGAGGAGAGGGAACATGCCCTCACCCCAGACCTGCTGCAGGCATGCACTTCTCAGATGCATCCCAAGGTGCACAGCGTGTCCGGTGCCTGTTCATGTCCACTGACTTGCAGGTCTTCTATGTGGCATCAGCCTCCTGGGCCCTGGGGGCAAGAGGTATAATGGCAAGTCCCCTCTGCAGCAAAGGTGAGGTGCAGGGACCCAATGCAATAGAACTGACCTTTTTCTGACAGTCTTAAAACAGAAGGAAAATACTGTACAGCCAACGTCCCCTCACGCAGGTTTATTTACCTGTGACTCAGAGGCCATGACAGACAACTTCAGGTTCTTACTGATTCCTATTTTCCCCATCCAGAAAACCTTTCTTTTTAATATCGTACGAACTTGCCATTCTGTAGGCCAAAAACAGCAAATATTAGCAGTTTCCTACAATTCAACCGAATAAAACATGATCACGACCTTTTGTGAAACCATGAAGAAAAGGTGGATATCTCAATATGTGTTTCCAGACTGGCTTTGTTCCTGAAGCACTAACTCTGTTCACTCAGGATTTTAGACCCTGAAGAATAAACATCAGTATCACACCAAGAAAACCAAAAGAATGAAATAATTTTGCATCCACCTTGGAGCCTTTTTAGGACAAGGCAGGACACAAACTTTTAAAAAGCTGCAGTTGTCCCTCTGTATACACAGGGACATGGATTCCAGAACACCCCCCGAGTTTACCCAAATCTACGTATCCACAGGACCCGCGGCCACCCTATGGAACCGCATGTAGGAAACTTCGGCCCTCCACAAAGCCAGGTTTTTTCAATAAGGGTTAGGTTAGAAAAAAAATTAACGTAAGTGATCCTTCGAAGCTCAAAACCCATGTCGTTCAGGGTCAGCTGCATTTACTATTTGTGTCATACCTGAGGCCTGAAAGCCATCATTCTCAATACCTTAACGTGATGGTTAACAAACTAACTGTTCTGATTAGAAAGAGGAAAAAGCTTATTTTTAAGCTGACAATCAGAGTGGGCGCTGCTACGGTGAACGTAGAACAGACCTAAGCAAGCACCAAGGCTGGGGTGACTGCCTGTGCTCAGACCCACCAGGGCCCGTTCCTCCATCTCCCTCTGCTGAAAGGGATAACCCCTTCTCCCCCATGACTAAAGGGCCTTTATTTAAATATTCACACGAGAAGTGCTATGAAAAGCTGAAAGGTCACAGATGACATTTTTAAAAATAAACACTAACTTAAGCATTTAACAAGCCCATTATGATTTAAAAAAAAAAAAAAGGAATTAAGTTGCTGGGTGTGGTGGCTCATGGCTGTAATCCCAGCACTTTGGGTGGCCGAAGTGGATACATCACCTGAGGTCAAGAGTTTGAGACCAGCCTGGCCAACATGGTGAAACCCCGTCTCTAACAAAAATACAAAAATTAGCCAGGCATGGTGGCAGACGCCTGTAACCCCAGCTACTTGGGAGGCTGAGGGAGGAGAATCACTTGAACCTGGGAGGGGAGGTTGCAATGAGCCGAGATCGTGCCATTGCACTTCAGCCTAGGCATTCAAGTGTGGAACTCCATCTCAAAAAGAAAAAAAAGTATAAAGTTTTCCTTCCAATGAACCTATCATTCAGCCACTGAGGTAACCTATAGGTACTTATTCAGCCATGAGATACACCACAAGAGACATAGGCGAACAGGACACAGTTCCTCCCTGAAAGAAGGCTGCACCCCAACAGAAGGCAGGCACACACTCCGAATGGAATCAGCGTAGGGAACAGATGCTGCTGCAGGTGGAACTGGCTGCACAGAGCACCCGCTCAAGTGTCTGAGAAATAAGGAGCTGTTGGTGGCATCACCTACCGCACCTGAGCTGGGACGCTGGGGAGCCTATCATCACCACCACCACCCGGGGCAAAGACCCCCAGAACCACACAACGACCTTACAAACTCACTGAGGAGATGACTGAGAAATGTGCGTGGAATGATGTGAACACGCAGACATCAGGGCCACGCGCGGCGTTGGTTTTGTGCATTGACTTGAGCATGCCCCAGGTGCCCAGATGGCTGATTCTGCATTATTTCTGTGTGAGATGCATGTTTGCCTCTGGACTGAGTGGAGACCCATCCTCACCAGTATGGAGGGTACTACCCTATCCACCCAGGGCTCGAGTAAAACAGCAAGGCGGGGAAGACTGAGCTGACTCCACCTGTCTGGCTGATGGGCCAGTGACATCTGTCTTCTGCCGCCCGTGCTCCTGGGTCTCAGCTCCTCAGACCCGGGTGGGATGTGCACCCTCCGCTTTTCAAGTCTTCAAGCCACGCCCTCCCAGGACTCTAGCTTGCAGGCTGTGGGTTCTGGGGCTTCTTGGACTCCGTAGCCCCTGCAGCAAGCCTCCCTCTGGAGACACACACACACCCAGCTGGCTGTCTCTCTGGAGAGCCCTGACTAAAAGCCGCCCCTAAAAGTGGTCTTCACAGTTTCTTTCTAGCCCTAAGATCCCAGCGCCCCTCCTACAATTCTAGGCGGAAAGGTGGACGGAAACCAATGGACAGAGGTGTGTGCCGAGGACACGTCAGGCAGCGGCGCTTGGCAGGAGGGCACTAACGCCCTAAGCAAAGAATCAACGTTGCTTGCCACAAAAATGAGAACGGTCAAGATTTCTTCAAACAGAAATGAATTTGTTTCATGATTTGCCCTTAATACATAAGAAATCATAAAAGTAGGCCTATTAACAATTACATAAGTCTTTAGAGGCCCCTGAACTACTTCTGTTCCTTTGTGTTTTTATACAAAATAAGCCTGAGGTTAAAGAGAATAACGTCACTGGCTGCAGCTGGGGCCACGCAAGGACATAGCTTATACCCATGAGGTCCCTGGGTGCCCCGAGTCCTTCCCTTGCTATTTATGGAAATATGGGAGAAGCCAGGAGGTCTGAGCATGGACCTGGCCATGCTCCCAAGGGCCGAGGAAAGCACCCATCTGTCCAGTCTTCCTTCCACTCCGCGGTTCCCTCCTACCCGGAGGACTCTTGGGCTGAGGCGGCTCATGCACTCAGCAGCACCACCATTAAACGTATAGCTTCGCATCACCAGGGCCTCCTCTGGCCTCCTCTGACCACCCCTGGACCTGCAGTCAGCACTAGTCTGCAGGACATGCGTGGACAAGGCTGATGGATCACGGCCTTCAACCAGGAAGGTGCCAGGCAAGGAGTCGGAGACACTGGGGATGGAGCAGCACTCACCCGGGGAGGCGAAGGCCGGCAGCGGCCACCACCGAGGACCTCCCTTCCCACCCTGAGGGCAGCTCACCCAGGGAGGCGAAGGCCGGCACCGGCCACCACTGAGGGTCTCGAGGGCCCTTCCCACCCCGAAGGCGGCTGCGATCACATTTCCCATCGCACCAAGTGACCCCTGTGTATTGAGCACAAAGCTTTTCAACATTCGAATCAATAAGGAATCACAAGACGGACATTCCCTCAATCCAAATGGCCAGCCCATGAAACAGACACGCAATCCTCATACACATTTCCTGTGGGAAAGTCAATCCATCCCTGGGGCCTCGCGCCAGGGGTGGGGGAGCATCATGGGGAGAAGCCCCAGCCTGGCTCCTCCCCCTACAGCTCCTTTTCCCTCTGCCTCCCTGCCCCCCCCACCCCCTCCCTAGCTTCAGAGGCTCCTTCCTCAAATTCTTTCCCCTTGATGAAGTCATTCATTCCCAAAATACAAAGCAAAGGCATGGGGGCTCAAGAGAAAATCCACACCGTGGCTCCTGTTTTAGATTCTCGTAAGTTTGAGAATAACCAAGCAAGAATCTTTGGCATCTGAATGTGGTTTGAAGACATCTGAGCACAATGTCCGGCACTGGCCCGGAGTGGATCATGGGTGTCTGGGACATCTTCATAACTCGACACCAATTAGTTTGAAACATCACTAGCAGAATAGAACTATGTGAATAGCTACTTCTCTGTTAAAAGTAGGAAAAGACTCCAAGCTGCCCTCAAGGAACATCCTTCCCATGAGGAGTTTCTGCATCGAGCCTTTCAGGCACAGGCGTGGCCCCCGGGCCCGACTCCCTCATCCCTGTGTCATAAAGCAGCAAAGACGGTGGGGAATAAGGCAAGTGAAGGAGTCAGTTCCGCACAAAACGGGCTCCAGAAGCCACAGCCCCTCTCGCAGTGTGGGAGCCAAGTCCAGAGACCTGGAAACCCCAGGGTTCCCAGGGAGGAGGGCAGAACAATGCCATTTCCCCCTAGTGTAGGGAGACAGCACCCCACGTCCTCTGGCCTTAATGGAAGAGAGACTTCACATAAATGATTCGAATGAATCCACCACACACAGAAAATGGGCTAAGGGCTAAGACACCCATTTAAATGCCTGCAAAAACACATTAAAGGAACACACAGATAAGCGAGGTTCTTCTCTTATCCAAGAAATATTCAGAAACAAATCCAGGAAGCAATCTCTTTGCAATCAAAAGACCAATTCAGAAGTGCAGATTAAAAATCAAGACACAACTGAACCCTTAATACACCAAGAACCAAGTTCCATGGAAATGTAATCACATCACCAACTCCCAGCTGAAGGAAGCAGCACTGGCCACTGACCAGCTGTTCAGTCGTGGGTCAGTGAATGAAAGGCAATGCTGCCCAGGACAACGACGAGATGTTAACCTGAAAAGGGCAAAATCGCAGAGGCTGGAGGGACCTTCCAGGTAACCTGGCCCCCTCAGTGGACAGAGGACCCCCGTGGGGCCACAGAGCCTAGAGCTCCAGTGTGCTCGGGGCAAGCACTCAACTGCAACCCTGATGTCCGAACGCCTTCTGCCCTTCTCCGTCTCTGCCCCATTAACAGGGAATCCGTGAATGCTAAGGAAATGTGATGCATTTCACAATACATTTAGATTTCTAGCAAATTAAAGATAAACAGTGAGAAACTTTGGGAATTAACCAAAATACAGTTCACTGAATGCCCAAACTCAAAGCTAGTCTCCAAGAGGTGATAAGCTGTGTGTGGTGATGAATGCCTGTAAATCCCAGCAGTTGGGGAGGCTGAGGCAGGAGAATCACTTGAGCCTAGAAGGTTAGGGTTGCAGTGAGCTGTCATTGTACTGCTGCACCCAGCCTGGGAAACAGAGTGAGACTGTCAAAAAAAAAAATTAAAAGAGTTCAAATGAATTCGCCCATACCCTTTAAATTTTCATTTGGGTGCATGAGGTGATCTAGTTCCTTTTTCCCTTGCAATACATGAATAATCTAACAAATAATTAAATATAATCTAACAATTACTTTGGAAAATTTAATTATTTTCCCATTTCATTATTCACTATTTCAGGGAAAAAGTTAAAATTATTCCCTCTTTCAGGGAAAAAGCTAAAAATCATTTTAAACCTTCCTTCCACAAAACAATGTTCAGTCATCTCTATCTGCTTTATAATGTGGAATTCAGCTTCACAAGTCTACAATACAGTTTTTGTTAAACACTGTTTACGTAGGCAGGCAAGAGAAACACGGTCTATGTAGAAGCAGCAGAAGACACGTTTTAACAGAAAAGGGAGAAGATACCACCGTGTGGAGCTTCTGAAAATTCTGTCCTCATCTTGCCCACACAACACACAGAAAACAGCCAAGCACGTGCCTAGTGTCCAACAGGAGCACAGAAAGGACAGGGATCCCTCCAGTTGTTTAGTGACCAGCCCCACTTGTCACCGCCACATAACAAAATCCGCACGGCAACTTCAGCACGTTTCATTCATGATTCCACAGAAATCAGGTTGAAGAACTGGGAGATGTTTTACCCACCTTTAAAATCCAAGTGTGGGACTAATAAACACATTATGGGTTCACTTAACTTTTCCAAATTTTTACTTGGAGAAACCTATAAAGTTCTTGTCAGTTACATCCTTAAGTTTTTCAATAATTTTTAAATGCAAAGGTCGGGCAAGACTTGTAAGGAGGTACACACATACAGCCCAGTGCGGTAGCTCACACCTGTAATCCCAGCACTTTGGGAGGCTGAGGTGGGCGGATCACGAGGTCAGGAGATCGAGACCATCCTGGCTAATACGGTAAAACCCTATCTCTACTAAAAATACAAAAAATTAGCCAGGTGTGGTGGTAGGCGCCTGTAGTCTCAGCTACTCGGGAGGCTGAGGCAGGAGAATGGCCTGAACCCAGGAGGCGGAGCTTGCAATGAGCTGAGATTGCGCCACTGCACTCCAGCCTGGGTGACAGAGGGAGACCGTCTCAAAAAAAAAAAAAAAAAAAAAAAAAAGGAGGTACACACATACATGCCACATTCTTCTTCTCTCAAAGAGAAGGGCCCTTTTTTAAGATTCCAGATGGAAATGTGGTTGTCCCCCTGCTTTCGAGAGGATGGGCTGTTTTAAGCATGAACAGACTTTTCCTCCATGCACCGAGGATACACCATGGGGGACATTGCTGCCGCCGCCTCCCCAGTCTCTGCTCAGGGTGGGGCAAGGGGAGCTCATATGTCTCCCGTGTACACTGTCAACAGGCCAGGTGCTCAGGAGGGGACTTCCAGGACTCGCTGAAGGCATTAGTTAGCAGGGCAGGCAGTGCCTCGTGCTGGTGGGCATCCAGCAGTAAGGGGGTATTGCACTTTACTCCCCAGGCCCAGCCCCAGAGGGGAAAGAGGCACCTGTATCGTAACTAATGTGTATTTATAGACACACAGAGACTCTGCAGTGCAAGGCGCAGAACTAGAAGGAATCATGGAAATAAGAGGGAAGACATTTGGTTACGACTGGCAGAGCCACCCCAAGCCTCGCACTTCCTGCCGGAGCCCTCACTGACCAGACTCCTCCGGGGTCACTGCCGCTGCCTTGCCCAGCTCACGACAGGGCAGATGGTGACAGAGCCTCAGAACAACCTCCCACTCCTTCCTCACTAGCCCAGGGGACAAGCTGCTCATGAGTGTCCCAAAGCCTGAATGCAGGAACACAGAGGTGACTGAGCAGAAAGAGGGACAGCCACAATGGCCACGGGTGTACGGATATTGCTGGGCAACCCAGCAGCGCTTTCCACCTTAAAGAGGACGTCCACAGGTGTGCGGATGCTCTCGCGTGACCCAGCAGTCCTTTCCACCTTAAAGGGGAATGGCCACGGGTGTGCGGATATTTCCGGGTGCCCCAGAGCCCTTTTCACCTTAAGGAGATTTTCACAGTCTCAGTTCAGTCTCCAAACTATTCAGTGAGGTTGGAGGAGTACCACTGTGGACCAACACTGATTGGCACCAAGTAAGGGCAATTTTATAACCAAGTCTCGATCATAAGAGAATCAGGTCTTTGGCCATCTGGTCAAAGCTCTTTCTGTAACAAAGTTGGATAATTAAGTTGCACTTTGGTTTTCCAAATCTTGCTACAGAAACCACATCTTCCTAGGTGTGGCTCCGTGGTGTCACGTGCACACATCAGTAGCCAGGCTTGCCAAGACTCAAGGCACGTTACACGTTCACCTGAGAAGGCCGCTCTATCGTTGAGGGCTCTGGCGTGCTCTGAAATGAATTTGCCACTTCAGCCTACACTCTACTTCCTTGTTTGGTTAAAGAAAACCAAAAGGAAGAATTTGTTTTGGCCAATCGCCTGCTGCACCCAACTGCAGAGGTTTTAATTATAGTACTTTCATTGCATCCTAGAAAGCAAAGTCATATAGATCAACTCATTATTACCACTCCAAAGGTTTAGTAAATCTCCAGATAATCAGGTCAACATTCTAACAAGCTACATTAAGGGTTATAATACTCAAAATTTAAAACTACATCCATGCTTCAAAAAAACCACCATTCCCATTTCAGATGGCCAAATGCATATGAGAAAGAAATGTGCTGAGTGCATTTTTTTGCTAATCTTATGGAGAAACTGCCACTTTAAAAACGGCTCTAGTTCCTGGCTCCAGATGGGTATGGTGGGTTGCCTCACTCATTTTCAACTCCACCTGAAGCTGGGAAACTAGAAATTCATTCCCAGACTTCAGGGCATGAGAATTCCCACTTCTGGAAACAGCCTGGAATGCAGATTTGTAGCAGAGAATTCTTTCCTGCCCACCCTAACCATCCTCTGTGGAAGGCAACAAAGACAAGTCCACCTACCTAGGTGCAACTGCACCACGAAGAACCATTTCAAGGTGGGAGGTGCCCACTGCTCCAACGGCAGGCCTCCCAGCATCTCAGAGCAGCCAGAACTTCTCCCTCCTTCACAGGGAAGGGGAAACAAGGCCAGGAGGAAGTGGTTGGGGAAGCAAGCGATGGGGTGGCTGATTGGGGATCAGAGGTTTCCTCAGAGGGGACTCAGGTTCGGGTAAGGAGAGAAGAGGAGGAACCAAGATTTGGCTAACAAGCGTTTTGTCCTGATTGATCAGTGGGAACAGGCAGTTTAGTTAATCACTTATAAGGCAGAGATGGGGGGGTTTGAAGGCCTGTGCCTGGGCTTGTCCTCAGTAAATGGTCATTCGCAAGTCAGCCTAAGCCACATGGGAAGGGGCTTCTTGCAGTAAACAACGTAGGGGCATAGTTGTGGGGAAGGAGAATGTCTTAACAATCAGTGTTTTACAGGATCACAGGGCTCAGGCAATGTTCAGTATTGTCACACACCAAGGTTTTTACAGTCTGAAGAAAACTACAGTCCTAAGGTGTCAGTTCTCAAAGCCCTTAAGTTCCTCCTGCTAAGATTCCCAGAGGGTCTCCACTTCTTGCACCGAACCCCAACTTGCACAGGCACTTGCGTCTTCCTCCTGCAGCAAATGCAGATGAGAAGGCTGCAGCTCTGTTGCAGTAATGATGCCATGGCAGCCCTAACACAGCAGCAGAACAATGGCTCTGGCCTGAATGTCCCCAAAACCTCATGCTGAAACCATCTCCGATGGGATACATTAAGAGGTGGGGCCTTTGGGAGGTCCCGCTCTCAGGACTGGGTTTGGTGTCCTTGTTGGGAGACCTGAAGGAGCCCTCTTGTCCTCCACCATGTGAGGCCTGATGAGATGCCCGCTGCCATGCAAGACCTGGCCAGATGCTGCCGTCTGTGAGCCACAGGCCCTGGGGCACCAGATCTGCAGAGGTGCCTTGACCTTGGACTTCCCAGCCTCCAGAGCTGTGAGCAATAAATGTCTATTTACAAATAACCCAATCAACAGCAGCCAGACAGAGACAGTAATGTTACATTAGCCACTTTCTCAGTGGGCCAGAGGCCTCCCCATGAGCCACCACTGTAAAGCAAGAACTTCCTGAAGGATGGAAAAGGGTTCACAAGGAATTCTACCCAGCACCAAGGTGTCTGTCCTTTCTCACAGGAAGACAGCTGAGCCACGGCAGGAAACTACAGGGTGGGTGGGGCTGGATAGTAACCTGTCACCTGCTCATCTAAGCCTCAGTCTCCCGCCTCTCGACAGCAAGGGTAACACCCCTCACCTGAGCTGCTGGGGGAGGTAAGAGTGCTGGGTGATTAACAATTGTTAGCTCCACAGAAATTAGGCAAAGAATCCTCCCCTACGTCTTATAAAACCAAACCAGCCCAGGAATTCCACATTACTACTAATTTGCATGGGAAAATGCTGGATTCTCATAAGCTCTGGCATGTCATTTGTATTAATAAAGTTTGCAGAGTTTTCATATACTAAGTATATAAAACAGGAAAATAAATCATGCAATTTGGAGGCTGAGGCTTGGAGGCTGAGGCAGGAGCATCACTTGAACACAGGCGGCGGGGGTTGCAGTGAGCCGGGACCGTGCCACTGTACTCCAGTCTGGGTGACAGAAGGAGACTCCATCTCAAAAAAAAAAAAAAAAGATATTGCTGCTTTATACTAGTAAAGTGGGCAGATTCTACATGCCAACTCTTATTCAAAGTTCACCTAACACTGACTCAGGAACTCTGTCCCTGATGTGCTTGAAGTTTTAATGCTAACAGTGTTAAAGACCACTTCCCCAGGAGCTCTGAACAAGTATTTCCGGTATACGCTGAACGAGACCACACACTCTGTGACCGAAATCTAACTTCCCAGACCCAAACTACAGAACCACAGAAGACACCGCTTCTGTCCAACTTTGTGTTCTGCCATCGTTTGTGTCCATTATTTCCTACAAACCATCTCATTAGAATTTAGAGCACACAAAAGGCCGATACAACAGGGTTACTTTTCAAAGGTTTGGAAGTGAAGAACAGATACAATGCATTAACTTCCTATTGCTGCTGCAACAAATTACCACAAATGCAAACCTCCTCTCAACCCTGGAAGTCAGGAGTGCCAGGGCTGAAGTCAAGGGGTCAAGTAGGTTGTGTTCCTGCCTGGAGTCTCCCAATTCCTAGAGGCCACAATGCAGCTTGGCTCACAGCCCCACACCCCTCCGACCGCTGCCCCAGCCTCAGCCCTGCACCCCTCTGGCCCCTGCCCCACCCTTGGACCCATGCCCCTCCGGCCCCTGCATCACCCCCCCCACCCCCGCCGCCCTCAGCCCCACAGCCCTCTGGCCTCTATCTCCTTCTCAGGTCTCCTCCTCTGGGGCAGACCCTCATACTCCCTCTCAACCAGGCACATGTGAGGACACTGGACCCCACCTGGACAACCCAGGGTCCTCCCCCATCTCACTGTCCTTTACAGTCACATCTGCAAAGCCTCTTTTGCCATGGAAACTTCATTATACTAACATAATCATTTAACAAGTCCATTCTAATGATGTAAAAATTGGCATTGTTTTCCTAATGAACAGATCAGTCACCCATGTAACCTATAAATATTTGACTATTAAATATACAATACTGTAGGAGACAAAGATGAGGAAGACGGTTCCTCCCTGAAAGACGACTGGACCCTAGATGGAGGGATGAACATTCTGAACAGAATCAACATAACTCAACATTTGAGTCGGAGAGGCCAAGCAATAAGACTTTCAAAAAAGCAACCAGAAAGTATGTACCAGTGCCTGTAGTTCACAGTTGAGCCTGGTGTCATGAGCACGAGCGTGTGGACATGCACACCAGGCCCAAGTTTAAGATCAAATATAAGGAGCTTTCCAACTATAGTATTTAACTAGCTCTTTCTACAAAAATAGCCTCTTGATTACAGTTTTTATCCAAAAAGTTCTTTGTAATTAAAGAAATTAATTTTCCCCTAAAAGACATTTCTCTATCTATTGCCCCATATAAATGAAATGGGTATACTAAAGAAAGAAGACAAATGTTTGACTTAGCGGGTTTGCCTATGACTTGGATAAGCATGATTTTCTTCTGACCAAGCAGGGAGCAGCTGGACCAGACTGCAGGGAAGGAAAAACAAATTTCCACTCTGACCTCAGTTGGGCACCAGAGTCTTCCCTGTCAGAATGTGGGTGTGGTGCTTCCCACACACCAGCCTCTGACAAAACTCAGCCCAAGGGTGTGGGAAAAGGCCATCTACTCCTGAAAAAGCTATAAAGTGCAGACACATCAAAAGCTTCAGAAGACTGTAAAGCGCCAAGGAGACCAATGTACCCTTGGAGTTTACAGCAAATGGTCAGCATCACAGGTGCCTGAGGTCCAGGGTCAGCTCCCAGCTGCCGCGACGACGTAAGCGCAACCCTGGCTTCCCCTCTGACACAGAGAGCTGGTCACTCCACCGGCAGCACTCAGAGATCAGAATATTCTAGGTGAAATCAACGTGTTCCTTTTAAAATGGGGAACTGGGAAGCACAACTGAAGCTCTACGACTATCTCAACTGCTGGGCTTCGGGGTAGCATTAGGGAATCATGAGAATCCAAATCTCAGTTTCATACAGATTCACTGCAGGTTCCAGAATTTCCTGAAACGTTCTTCAGATTTACTCAGGATTTCCTTGCCAAAGCTAATAAAGTCTACATTCCTATGGAAAAGCCACCATAAGCACCACCACAAATAAGATCAACTGGGGCCCGCCCTTCGCACCAAACATATAAACTGTTACTCACACAAGACTGTGCTGGAGGGAGCTCTCAGCTGAAGCCGAATCCGTGAGATTTCATTATCCCCATTTTGGATCGAGTGTGAAGACTGTCAGCAAACCAGGGCCCCAGTGGGAAGCAGAGAACAGATCCTCTGACGCCTGCCTGAACATTTCATTCCCACCTCTGTCTTGGATATTGAACACCCTCAGAGCTACTGAGTCACCCACATTTGCAGATCATTTATCCTGCTACCAGGATAACATAATTATGCGATAAAAATGCCTTCTCAGGGCTTTGTCATACTCAATAAGGAAGCTCAGAAGGCTAGGTAAGCCCAAGAAAGGGGGAAGCAGCCTCCAGACAGACAAAAACCAAGGAAAACCATGCAGAGACTCTCTCCAGAGAGCAGAAACAGAGCCCGCTGTAGCCTTTCAGGCCCTGCTGCCCGCAGCCCTGCATTAGGTGGCACCATTTCCACAGATGCATCCTGCTGGGCCCATTTGAAAGGTCCCGCTTGTGAGACATTCACCCCCCGCCCCACTTCCAGCTCCTGCAAGACCCGCTGCAGCCCCATCCACCCCGGGGGCCGACTGTGCAAGTCTTCCTGGGAGATCCCTCAGAGCCTGCAAAGCGACTGAGACTAGGAAGCACCAAGTATCCAGAAACGCACAAACCCGTTCTCGTGCTGCTTCCTGGGTTTCAAGTTGTCTTCAGAACGAGTCCTGCATAAACCCCAGGCTGGGGAGCCAGCCACGGCCCAGCAGCACCCAGTTCATGCGCTCCACACACCCCACAGGGGACCACCGAGGCCCCAGCAAGTTCTGTCCGCGGGGCAACACTCCAACCATAGCCACAGTTCAGGATTGGCCACTCGCCCCGCTGCCGTAATTACCTGCTGTGATCTGAATTCTCATTGGTTGGGAAGGGGATCTCACTGCTCGAGCACTCCCTGCTGCCTCCTTGCAAACAAAAAAATATCCAAAACCCCTCTTAAAGAACATTTACTATAACCTCAAAACAAGACCCATCCTGAGACCAGGGAAGATATACACGCATTTCTGACATCTGGAGGGCGTCAGTGACCGACACCACGGCTTCCGTGTGGTGTGTGAAGCGGGAGGCCTGTCACTGTGACTCAGGCTGGGGTCTGAATAGGAGTCTTCCAAGCAACTAGGCAACCAGGACGCACACCCCAAAACCCACGTCCCTGCACTCATGTACCTGCCACAAATGCTGCGTGGCCATCGACACCAGTTGTGAACCAAGACCGATCTGTGTCCTGTGGCCCTCACAACGTCCCTACATGCCTGGGCCCAGCACAGGCCTGCACGGCACCCTGCTCGCCTCCAGTGGGGCTCTCTCCTGCCAAGGGGGATGGCCCTGAAGTCCGTTGAGATTTCCAAAGCTCTACAAAGTCATCCTTCCTCCTGCTTGTTCAGAAGGCCTAAAGCCTTGAAGACACCAGTGAGAATTGAGCTAGCCTCAAGGCAGCTCAAACACCTAAACACAGGAACGCTGGACCTCTCTGCCCTCGAGAGCAGCTGATAACCCACTGGGCTGAGCAGAAGGCACAGACGTCACATCCAGATGCCAGTAGCGCTCACGTTTGCATTCCAGGAGCCACAATGTGAGTCCCTCCAAGGCTTCCAAGTCCCACTTGATTGTTTTCATCGTATCTCTGTAACATCAGAGATTTTATACCTAATGGTATCTATGAGATCGTCTCTACTTTTATGAGCACACATGCTCCCTGACTTACCATGGGATGAAACTGTTCCAATAAACCCAACGTAAGCTGAAAATATCCTAAATAGAAAGTGCATTTGACATAATAGTTTCAACTTACAACGGGTTGATCCACAGGCAGCCCATCTCGGGCCAAATAATGCACTGAGTGTGACTAGTTCACACCATCACAAGGTTGAAAAAAAAATCACAAATGTAACCATTGTGAGCCAGGGACCTCCTGTATTGTGGCTCCTGTCTTCAAAGACAACAGAAACCTCTTCTTAGACAAGAATCAATTTATAATCCTCAGAATGTTAAACTAAAATTAGTTTAACAATCTACAGGTTCAAAGAAAGCCAAAGTAGGCCCACAAGGCCATTTGTGCCATTCGCTAACACACATGACTCTGTAATAACCCTCACCACAGTCCCTCAGGGTGGATCCCAGAGGCGGCTGAGGCTTGTGGCTACGGACACTAATGACACCAAAATCAGAGTACGCAGGTGCAGTCAAGTCATATGACTTCTGCACTAGAATATGCACAAATGTTCATCAGCAAATCTGATCTTTGCTTTATCTCCCTCCCATGACCTAAAAAGGAGTCCACCACACACTCCCCACTTCAAAAACATAATTCATACTTGCATTCAATTCTGGGCATTCGGAATAGACCTAATGGGGAATTAAACCTCTCCTCCAACCCATTACCTTAGTCTTCTTAGAGGATGAAGGATTTTGCATAACACAAGGCAGCATATAAAAGATCTTGTATAGAAACATACTTTCAAGTGGTCCTCATTATAGTAATTCAACTAATACACAAAGGACCCAACACACAGCACAATGTCTATTAGAAGAATGATTAATTTGTTCCCCTAAAAATCCTAATATCTACACAGAGAAAATACCCTATACACATTTTATTATTCTTTACCACTATAGTCATACAAAGGAGTATCACAAAAGCAAAAGAACACATTTGGTTTGACTCGCAGTTCTAAATTTAATATAAAATTGCTAAAACCACCAAGACAAACATGACTATGAAATATTTAACGATCTTCACCTAAATTCAAGTCACCATTCAACCACCAATACCTCTGCTCTCCTTACAGGAACTTTTCAAAAGTAAATCCTGGAATTAAGAGGACAAGTTTTTCTGTGATAGAAATTAGGAAGAAATTGGTTGAAGGCGGTTCCTTGGCTGTCAAACTTTTTCTCAATAGTATTTTGTATAATAAAAGCATCAAACCGATCTTTACATTAACTTACAATCTATCAAGCAATACTGGAGCAAGCTTTAAATATTTGCTACGTTCTGTCAGGGCTGACTGACATTAAATCAGCATCAGTCTCATGTCTTGCAGCATCCACAGCTCGTCTTCTCAAAACCACTTAAGATTTCATAATTAACTCAATGAAATAATGAAAGTCACCTCCTTGATCTTTGACATGAAGGGACAATTTTCCCCCAAAATAGTACCTTTCCTTGACATGATTTAATCTGTGGTTAGAGTATTTAACAGGATTTCTTTCCTTCTTAGAAAATAAAATATACACCTTTATAATAGGAAAAACACTAACTGATAATGCTATAGCTTAACCAGGTCAAAAGCGTTTTCTTTAAGTTAAAAAAAGAACCTAACTACATCTTTGGACCTTATGTGAGGTGGTGTCCAGGGTCACTGGGACCCCTGCTTGGTCAGTGCAGCGGGCTACCAAAGACAGAAACCCAAGCGTTCAAAGCCCCTTCCCAACGGTTCATCCCAGTGGAAGCCATGGGCACAAAGGAATGCGGCATTCCACGGAGGGCTTTGGGGATAGGCTGCTTGAGAACATCAAAGTGGCTCACGCCCCCCGAATATGAAGCCAGTGACTGCTCCCAGCTTCAATGCAGCACCATCCACAGCAGCCAAGGTCCAGAATCACCTGAGTGCCCATCAACAGGGGATGAAGGAAATGTGGCCCGAACATACACAGGAGCAATACTCCACCACACAGCGGAGAGCCCTGTCATCCGCGACAGCATGGATGGAGCTGGAGGACATTACATTAAGCGAACGAACCAAGCAAAGAAATGGCGCATGTTCTCACTCATAAGCAGGAGCTGAGAGCAGATCTCATGGAGGCCAAGAGTGGGTGGTCAACAGGGCCCAGCAGAGCCCACTCATAAGCAGGATGCGCAGAGGCTGGTAACAAGCACAAACACACAGCCTAATGGGAGCACAAGACCTACTATTGACAAATCAACAGGGGCATGGCAATGGGTCATCTACTGTGTATTATCAAAACAGCTAGGAGAGAATAATTTGAACATTACCAGCACAAGGAAAAGAAAATATTTCAAGTGAAAGACATCCCAAGTACCCAGATTTGATCAACATAGGGATGAATCAAGATATCACATGCACTCAGAAAATATGTACATATATTATGTATCAACAAAAACAAAAACCAATGACAGAACCATTTGCGAAGCACATGCAGGAGAAGAATGGGAAGCCTGACGTGGTGTGGCTGTGTGTCCCCACCCAAATCTCATGCTGAACTGTAACCGTGTTGGAGGTGGGACCTGGTGGGAGGTGATTGACTTATGGGGGTGGTTTCTAATGGTTTATCACAATCCCTCAAGTGTTGTCCTCATGATAGTTCTCCCGAGATCTGGTTGTTTGGAGGTGCATGGCACCTTCCCCTTCACTCTCTCTCCCCTTCCAGCCATGTGAAGGCATGCCTGCCTCCCCTTCACCTTCCACCATGATTGTAAGCGTCCCCAGATGTAGAAGCCTGTACAGCCCCTAGAACTGTATGCCGATTAAACCTTTCTTCCTTATTACCCAGCCTCAGGTAGTTCTTTATAGTAGTGGAAGAACAGTACAGTCCTCAGGACCAGTAATGTTTTCCTTCTACCAAGCGGCCAAAAAGGGTCCCACACCCTAGCTGGTTTTCCGAAGCCTTTGCCAGAATGCTGAGGCTGGAGATATTAACTTTCCCCATCTCTGGCAAACCAGATGGGGCATCCTATTTGCCTCTTACCGCCTTTCTCAGAGAAACCCCACCTCTGAAACAGCCTCCGCCAGGGGCCTCCTTCAACAGCAGCAAAGCTGAGTATTCCTTGCACTTTCCTTCTTCTGAACAAGTAAACATCTTAAGCTTGTTTTTCCATCTTCCCAGCTCATTGAAAAAAAATCTTATGCTTTCTATTTTCCTCACACACACACATAGAAGAGAAGTGCCGTGAGAGCAGGGGCTCTTGTTTTCCCGGATCTGAACCTGGCCCTCAAACACTAGTCGAATTCATACTAACACGATATCCAGAGGCAGAAATGCAAATATCCCCACCACTTCAAATACCCCTAAGGATCTAACAGGCCCAGTGGACCATGTAACTATGGTTTGTGCTGGGCCATTCAACTGGTGTCCAAATCCCTGTCCAAGCGAGCTCTTTAATTTTGAGACTTTTCAGACAGCTTTTTTGTTGTTGTTCTGTTTTTATTAAACGGATCTATTACAATTACAATCAAGAATATCCCAGGCCGAGTGTGGTGGCTCATGCCTGTAATCCCAGCACATTGGGAGGCCAAAGTGAGCGAATCACCTGAGGTCAGGATTTCAAGACCAGCCTGGTCAACATGTTGAAACCCTATCTCTACTAATACAAAAATGAACAAGCCATGGTGGCAGGCACTTATAATCCCAGCTACTCAGGAGGTTGAGGCAGGAGAATGGCGTGAACCATGAGGTGAGGCTGCGGTGAGCCAAGATCGTGCCACTGCATTCCACCCTGGGCAGCACAGCAAGACTGTCTCAAAAAAAAAAAAAAAAAAGTAAACCAACACACCCACTTAGTTCTTCACCAATGTCAGATACATCGTTAAAAGAAAAATAATATGAAAGCATGTTTTTAAATTTCAGTGTTCAATTTAACCATATCTTTTAAGAAGATATGAAGATAGAAGTTCCCCAAGATTCGGGGGAGAAAAAAGCAGTTAAGAAAATTTTAAAACCTCTGGAGAAAAACGAGTGTGGGGTAAGACCTCAAGGCGAAACTTTTTCTTTGCACTTCGATTTCAAAAGAACAGAGATGCCCAAAATATGAACTCTCCCATCTGCATTTTATATTCCTCTATGTCCTTTGAGAGGCTGGAGATGGGATCCCAGGTTCCAAAGTGCCTGGCCATGGCTCACATCAGGTGGCATCTTTCACAGCCTTTTACTCCCCTGACTGTGCCTAGAGAGCTCTGTGGCCCAATTTACACAAAAAGGTCCAAATTTACACATGTTCATCACTTTGAGCAAAGTCTCAAGAAATGAGACAAATATTGACACTCCACAGAAGCAAGTATTCTCTTCCGAAAAGTCAAGTGTCAGGTTCCCATGAGCCAGGCAGTTTGGTTACAGAAAGTACTGGCTGACTTGCTGGTTTAGTGTTAAATGCATTTACAATGTTAAGTGATCCGGCCCCCCTCCCAGTGGGTGTGCACGTTGAGCTGGCTGCACTAGTGATGCTCATTGACCACGTTCTTTCCTTTGGTTTTGCTTCAAGCAGCGCACCCCACATCCAAGAAGAGACCATAGGATGGCATCGAGGTCTAGGACTGTTCTAAGGAGACCTGCAGGCCAACTGCCTTGTCTGCAAATAGTCTCTCATTTCAGAGGAAATCACTGAACAGAGTTCGTAACACGTGAATTTTAAAAATTCGTATTTCTAATTTCATACCATTAGAACTTTTGAAGAACAGATGTACACCTGCTCCAAGTCAATGAGAGGACACTCGGACAGTCCCTCACAGGTCCTCGGCCTCCACCTCCCACCTAGAAAATGTCAGCTCAAGCCGATCACAGCACAGTGCGATTTTCTGTAAATAATGTGCACGCCTGCATCTGAGCTGAGGTGTGAATGTGTGGAATGTGCCTGCCAGGCCCAGGAGGAACTGCAGCAGCTGTGGGGACACAAGCCGCTAAGGAATCCGATTTGGAAGGAAATCAAGGCAACTAAAACCAGTTCCACGGTTTTTTCTTGGCAAGGCTTGACCAGGCAAACTGTTGTCACTGTTGCTAATTCATGGTAAGTGGGATGGGGACTTAACAGTAAGTGATTAGAGCAATTACTGAATTTGCTGCTCAATTACAATAGCAGAGATTCCTGAGAATGGAAGAACTGTTGCCCAGGAAGAGAGTTCAACAGGTCCTCCCCAAGCCCCAGGAAACATGGCATTTCCTCGCACCTCCGCTTTGGTCCCCCGGCCACCACCCTCCTGATCTCGGCCATCTGATGGCATCACTCCCCACAGCTGGAAACACCTGACCTCTTGTCACCCTCCCATCTACCCTGCCTTCCTCCAGCCCAGCAGTGTCAGGGATGCCCACATACAGGACCAGGAAACCAGGGTTATCCTAAACCAGTGCCTGCATTCAAAGTCCTCCACAGCAGGACAATCACCAATTTCCAATAATCCCAGAACCTTCCACCTCAAAACGGGAGCACATTTAGATTCAAGCCGACAACACTGCATTCTCTTGCCATGTACACATGGAGGCATGTCAGGTTCCACCTAAAGCTATCATCAGGTTCCACGCTGCCCAGGACCCCAAGCCTAGTCACTCTGCATGATCTCAATTCACCACCCACAGAGAAGCCTGCAGTTTTCTTCTGGTGCATGGTGTGGATGGTGGATGCATTTCCCCTGAAGACTTGGATACGGGACCCTGGCCAAGGAGGCCAGTCAGCAAGGCCTGGACATGCCCCTCTGCTGTCTACACACAGTACCCAAGTCTAGCAGTGCTGACTCTGTGGTGGGAATCCATCTGGGCCTTCAGAGGACCCGGGGCACAGGAACCGTGCAGCCTGGCTGCAGCCAGAGGCCTAAGGGATCCCCACGAGGCTCTCCAGCCAAGGTGTCCTCACCACAGGCAGAACCATGCAAGAGAACTGCCTGCTGAACTGGAAACATCCCAATCTGCTCAGTCAACACTGAAAGACAACAGCCACCTACAGCTGCTGAGCCCCAAAACGTGGTCACTGGGCCTGAAGGGCTGAATCTGGAATTTAATCTGTGAAGTTCTTTTCAAATGTGTTTAGCTATGTAATCAAATCTTTATTCTAATTAAATTTAAAGGAGCCTCTGGCTATGGGCTCCCTTGTTGGGCATCACAGCTCCAGGGAGTAAGAATGGGAAGGAGAGGCCCAGAGCCTCTCCACATTCTCCACGCTAATTCAACACGTCATCATAAGGAAAGGCACTCCAGCAGGAGAGGTGTGCATGGGAAGAACTGGGTTGGCCCCGACACAAGCATGACCCCCATGGCATCACAACTGCCTCAGCCAACAGGCAAAAGACATTGATGGCCACCTCGACAGGCCACCAGATGTGATGACGCACCACAAGCCCTAGTCCCACAGCAGCCAGAGACCACCCGCAGCTCATCCCAGGTAAAACAGGCAGAGCTGCCCGAGCCCTCAAAAAGAGGAAGAATTAAGGCAATTCCCGTGATTCCCATGACATACATGACACTCCTCACAGACAGACAGACTTCACTGTGAATGTACAGAGGACGGTGCAGTTCCTAGGTGGGCTGCTTCTTCCATGGATCGGGGAAGAAACCAAATGTTTCCTTGTAGGAGAATCATTTGTACCATGATTAGACAGAAGACAGCAGGTGGCTGATGTTATCAAATCACCAAGCACCGCACGGCTGCTTCTCCAAGGAGGACCTGGAAACTTGCAGCCACCAGTGTAGAGGCCGCAGTGTTTACAATGGAGACATGGGTGACTGAGGTCTGGCTTCCTCAGGGAAGCTAAATTTGAACTTTCACCACTGAGGAATTGGTCATTTACAGTCACTCACCCTCAATGCAGAAGAGGGCTCAAGACACTGCACCAGACTTCAACACTCAGGGTTAGCGTCAGGGTTAAATTCACAAGTTTTACAAAATGGATTTACTTGGGATGCCAGAAGAGATGTAGCTTCACAAACGCCGTCCCCCCGCCCCCCATAAGGGTTTGCTTAGCCCCTTCACCAGTGGATCTCACCAACAGATGACACATCCACACCTTGTCCATGGCAGCACAGAAAACCACTTGGAAGACAGCCACTCCCACCAAGCTTCCTGGGTTTGGTGTTTAAAATCTGCATCTCATATGTGCACTCCTCATACACTCCTCTGAACATCAGACATTGCAACTGTCATTTCACCCAAAAAGGCTTTAGGAAATGACACATGGCCCAGATGCCAGAGGATGCCAGCTGTCTTACTGTAGCCTAATTCCTTTGTGCCTGTATGGAGGCTTCACAGATACAGCCCGGTCACATTAATGACCGTATGAGAAGCTCAGGGCATAGACGAACTCAGTACTGAATTTTTCCACATTTATCGCCCTTTTGTTTTATCCAGAAGGCAGCTGAGAAAAGCTGGGGCAGATCATCTCCTCGAGTGTAATGACTCCAACCACTTCTCTTCACGCCAGGTCACCCCTGTCACATGCTTTTGAGAAACCAAAGCAATTCTGTTCTCTTCACTCTGGGTTCCAAGTACCAAATTCCTCCGTTTTATCAATTAGATTATCAAGCAGCCATTTGTAATCTGGAATGCAATCTAATACAAAATTGAAAGTTAATTTAGGTTGCTGTAATAGTTCCTATTTACGTTATAGACAAGGCATGAATGAAAACTAATCTGTTTGTTCATAGGACCAATTTTGTAAACAATCCAATTATTCAAGCAATGCTTGTCTTCAGTCAGATGCAAATTTGCTCATAAAGGATTTTCCAGTAGGAACTTTTAAATCCACGGTCTGTATTTCCTGAGCCTGTCTCTGCACCTCCCTGAGTGCACAGCAGGACTTCCCAGGGCATCCCATCAGCAGGCCCACTGAACAGAGTAAGCCCGCAGCCCCCAGCCCAGGAATCAAGTCCGAGCCCCAGCAGCCTCTCGTCCAGCCGGGGCTTCCTCACCCAGCACAGCACCCAGAGGTCTTCCAGGTTTAATGCCACGTGTGTGGAAAGTAGAGTGCTGGAAGGAGCACAGTGGACATTCCACAAATGCAAATTCCCTCCTGGAACAGCCCAGCAACCCTCTGTACCTTCCTCAAAGTACCCACACCAGGCAGGCGTAGAGAGTCTAATGGGGTGCCTAGGAATCAGCATTTAACATGATTCTGATGAATAAAAAAGTTTGAGAGGCCAGTCAGCAAGAGGCTGCCATGGCCTCCACACATCTGCAGGCTCTGAAGAGACACAGATTCAGGTAACAGGCCAGACAGGACAAGGATGGGGAGGTGGAGGGCAAATTCCATGGACCACCAACCACCCCACCATCCCCACTGAGACTCTGTGATTTAAGGAGAGACAAAGCCAGGGAGAAAAGATGCCCGCACCACGCGAGGGACTGAGATTTCACCTGAAGTGCACAGCATGTGTCTGAGGGCCAACGTTGGGCAAGCCGAGAGCACAGAACGGGGTTCACAGGCCCAGAGGTGGCCCCCAGACCCCGCGCAGATCTCCCAAGCACTGCCTGTGTCTCCTGCCTGGTTTATTTCCTGCCCCCCTTCTACTGTGTTGGTTTCTCAGCTGCCCCTGAAACGCACGACCTCCGCCCCCCCCACCATACCCCCCTCTCTACAAGTTTGGTGGACTGAAAACAGCAGGGGATGTAAGAGCTGGGCTCTGGGGCCAACGTCCTGCCTGAGACATTAGTTCAACCCCACCCAGCTGTGATGTGAGCCCCTGAAAGTTCTCAAATGTGAGATGGGAAGGTAACTGAATCCACGTCCCAGAGCGGCTGTGGAGACTGAGATCACATGCGGCCACACCTCGGCATCCAGCACACGTGGGACCCCAGCTGTGTTGCCCCTGATGGGAATCCCTCTATGCCCCCTCTGCCACCAGAGCGAACTCCCAGCAGTAGCTGTGGAGGGTACGTACTCTATTCCCACTCCACTCACCTCCCATCGCTCCACTCAGTGACCTGCCACGCAGCGGCCACCAGCAAATCTGGCCCCATTGGATAACCGGCCACCACCCCTCCCCCACACTTTGGGGCGTCTTCCACTTGCGGTTGCGAAGGGCGCTCACCTGTTCCTTATTGCACGTAATTACCTGCCACGCAGGACCACCAGCAAACCCGGCTCCACCATCCAGGCTCTGGTGGGTAACCGAAACCCACCCCATCCCCCACCTTGGGGCGTCTACCACTTGCGGTTGCAAAGGGGGCCCAGAAACCACCCTCAAGGGCGCTCGCCTATTCCTTATTGCACGTAATGACCTGCCCTCAGGACCCCAGCAAACCTGGCTCCACCATCCAGGTTCTGGTGGGTAACTGCCCCCCCTCCCCTGCTTCTTCCTGGGGTGTCTGGGAGGCTCAGAAACTGCCCTCCAAGGGCACTCATCTGTTCCTTATTGCACTAATACCTCGTTTACAGAAATCCACTTTGACTTCCAGCACTGCAGGTGTGACAATTTAGGAATCCTGCTTGCTTGCAAGCTCCAAGAACTTGAGGTCATGTCCACCCCACCAGCATCCCAGAGACCCAGCACTGTCCCATTCTGTGTTTAAAATTCCAAAATACGCTTTCAAAACGCTATTGGCATTTGGTTTGCGCATAAAATGCTAAAAACCTTCAAGTGAAACAAGTATCTTCAATAGTTTGATTCAATCCTAACATGTGAGTTACACATCTGCCAAGTTGTAAAACCTCATGCATTTATAACACTATGTATGGTCAAATAGTTCATTAATGTAAATTACAAGAATCTCTAAGAAACAGGTTTTTTTCTGGCATTAGATGACCAAAGGAAAACTGGGTTCTGGCTGGCTTGCGGGCCTGTAGAGGCAGCCATATCTGCTGACACAACCAAGCTCCTTCCCACTGATGTGGCCTCATCCCAGGCCCCTCACCCGCATCCCCGCAGGCCCCTGGAGGAGCAAGCTGACCTACCTACATTTCTCAAATGCACAGCTGTTGCTCATGCTGCAGATGGAACTCAAGGCACGAGCAGGCCACCACGCTAAAAATACCACGCAGCGTCCATGCCAGGTGACGGTGGTTTTCACTCCATCCCAAAGCCCCATGTATGAGTTTACAGCCGTGACTACTAAATGGAATTTTAGACCCTCAAGACATACTTTGTTTGCTTTCATGCAACAAAGTTAAAAGACTATCACTCAGATATAGGCTCTGAAACTGTGGAATAATTATTTGGGAACAGAGCCTCTGCCACATCAGGATAAGTACTTGCGACAACACCCCATGACCTTGATCCACACAAACCCATTCAGACCAGAGGCCTCCCGCACTTCTCTGGAATTTCTGTGGATTTCTGTAAACGAGGTATTAGTGCAATAGGAAGAGATGAGTGCCCTTGGAGGGCAGTTTGAGCCTCCCAGCCACACGGCCACATTCAGGCTGAAGCCGCCCCACCTGCAGAAACACTGTCCCTTGCTGAGGTGTGCCTGGCTTCTCCCTTTTTCCAGAGCTCAACAAAACCTGAAAGGACAGGTCTGTGTAGAAAAACAAACTACTTGCGATTCCTCTTCCCAGTTCAGGCTGCAGGAAGCTCATTTCAGCCCTCACCCTGTTCTGACTGTGGCTTGGTTCCCATAAGAAATAAAGTCAGAATTCTAGTCCCTGTCTCCTGGGCGGTGTGGCAGGCATACATACCTTCAGTTATATGAGGAAAGGCGTGGCGAGCCCCCTTCCTTCACTAAAACTGCACAGTTCCCCGAAACCTGATGTCATCCCCCTCACACCACTGTGAACACCGGGACAGAGCACATTTCAATGCATGCACATTTGTGGGCTAGTTTTCTATTTCTCCACTAAATCACCCCAAATTTAGCGCCCTAAACACTGACTTATTTTCTCACATTTCTGGAAGCTGGAGTCCAAAACAGGTCCCACCAGCTAACGTTGAGGTGTCGGCAGGGCTGGCTCTGGGAAAGCGACCGTCTCCTTTCCTCCCACAGCCTCTAGAGGCTTCCGCATCCCCTGGTCCATAGGGCACCCACTGTCTTCAGGACCCACAGGGGCCCTGGCAGAAATATCAGGAACCCGGTCTCCAGTGCTAGGGCCAAGCCTCCCACACCCTCCCAGCTCCTGTCGCCTGCCCGAGCAAGCTAATATAGATTCCACTTTAACTAGTGTCACCTGTGTAAGTGCCCAGCTGTGAACTGGTTAGTCTTGCCCACACAGACCCCGGGAATAAACTCACAGGCCATGGACCACTCCACAAGCAATGAGTGACCACCTGCTCGGGGACCTCCATGGCCCAACAGAGCCCTCCAGTGCCTCCCTATGGGCTCAGGGACCAGCAGCCGGGGTCTGCAGCGCCAGAGGGCCCTGGATAAAAAAGACAGCTCCCATATCAGGAGGCACCCGCCCACGGTTGGGTTCCCGGTACTTTAAATAGCCCAGGTGGACAAGCCGCGCCGCGTGCAACTCCATCACCAGAATAACGACTGCACGTGGCGAGTGCATGGGTGGCCACCCCTCAGCCCAGCTGGCCGCACTAAGCACATCACCGCCGTGACACCCAATCAGACTCAGCTGCTGGCACAGTACAGGCATCGGCCCCCCAAGAACATTCTGGATCACAATTCACAGTAGTGATTGCAATCAGGGCCACACGTGGCTGAATGTATTTACAAGAGGACGCCTCAGCCGATCTGGCTGGACTGAGAGCATTTCCCACTGTACATTCTTACAACATCATTTTATTTGCACTTTATTAAATTTTTATGGCTTTTTTCTGCCTATCTACTTTATGGGAGTGTTTCTTGTTCTTATGACTGCAGTGATACTGCGAGCTACAACTATCAATGTGTAAAATTAAACATTTCACAAGCAAGCAGCCAGAGGTACCTAACCCGGAGGCCTCTTTTCTTCTCTGAGCCAAACCCACATTGGACTCAAAGAAAACGGCACACGGAGAGCGGCTGGATCTCCAGTGCCCATTCCTAGGGGGCCTCCTGGGGAGCAGATATGGAGGAAGAAGCCCTGGGCTACTGCACTGTCCTACTAAAGAAAAGTGCATTTGGGTAAATGTAAGCACCAGACTTAAGAGATTAAGCAAACCATGAAAAGAAACCACTAACCACAGCTTCTCCAAAACAGAACTAAACTTCCTTTAGTTTCAATTGGAAAAGCAGAAGTGATGATCAGGATACAAAAAAAATGACAAAGTATGTGAACACAGGAGAATGAACAAGGGCCACTGTCTCTTCCTGTGTCAGTGGGAGCCTCGCATCTAAGCTGGATTTAGAAGGTTGCTACTTTGGACTGAAAGTTATCCCCAACCCTAGTTAGTAAGCAAGTGGAGCAGAATGCTTCAATTATTTCAAGGTTTAGTGGTAAAGCTCTGCAACCCTCAAAACCATTTTAATCGGTGTGAATTTTAAACTGACTCAATCTGTTGGCTGGAGTATCTAACGGCTTAACCACGGGGTCATGTTGGAAAATTATTCCAATTGCTTTTGTTTTTCCTACTGAAGATGGATTTGAACATTCTCGCAGTTTGCAGTTGGCTGGTTCTGATGTTTGGTCCTTAGGAGACCCAAGTACCCAGAGAGGAAGAATCTGAAACCTCAAGACACTCGAGTGCTGTCTGGGGAGATGGAGACCCCAACCCCAGGGCCACTGATGGACTCAGCACGGGTGCAGGGCCGCCTGACGCAAGGGCCACATATTTGCCGCTTACAAAACAACATAAGCACACACCCTCAGGTGTGCACACATGCTCTGTACACGCTCACGTCTGTCCATGCCAATACCAGCACACACCCCCAGGTGTGCACACATGTTCTGTACATGCTCACGTCTGTCCGTGCTAACAACAGCACACACAACCCCCGGGTGTGCACACACGCTCTGTACACATCTGTCCCCGCCAACACCAGCACACACCCCCAGGGGTGCACACACACTCTGCACATACTCATGTCTGTCCCTGCAGCCTGAGTCAAACAGTCACAGAGAGGCAGAGGAGGAGGAGGAAGGACGCGATGGGCACTGAGGTCCTGGGCCGGTTCCCCTCCCTACCTCAGGAGAGACGCCTCATGTGATCCTGCCGTCACCCACCCTTCCGCCTCCATCCTCTGTCCTCCCACATGGATCGGGAGGACGCCCACTGCACAGAGCTGTGATGAGCATGAACAGAAGATGGCAGGAGCTCATGCCAAGGTGCTGAGCACAGGGTCTATAGAGTGCTTCTTTCTGCTGTGGCTGACATCATCAAACAAGAGGCTGACATGGCTTCCAGAGAGAAAGTCACTCGCTGAGAAACTGAAACGTGTGACCTAGGAGCCTGTGAAGGTCTAAGAACAAACCAACAAACCAAACAGTTTTGTTTGTTTTTCAAACACCATAGCCTGTTTTTTTCTTTTCTTTTTTTTTTTTTTAATGCTCTACCTTGGGTATCATTTAGTTTAATTTCAAAGTAAGTCCAATAAATACACAAAATCACAGGACTGAGCATGGAGCATTGTTTCACTTCATGTCCTCCAGCCTTTAGGACACATTAAGGAAAGACATGATTCCAGGATTCCCATTAGAAAGACTGCCCTGAGGCACCTGCTGGGACAGCCAAATTGCAGCTGTTGATGCTGCCCCCAAGCTGCTTGGATGAAGAAGAAGATTCCGGAGGTCTCTTCTCTTCTGTCCCTCACCCAGAAGAGAAGGTAAGGGGAGAAAGGTGAGAGAAGACAGGAAGAAGGAGGGAGGGAGGGAGAGAGGAGGGGAGAGGTAGGGAGACGGGGGGAGCACGGGGGGAGAGAGGAGGGGGAGGGAGGGAGAGGGGAGGGGGGAGGGAGGAAGAGAGGAAGGGAGAGGGAGGGAGGAGGGGCATGTTCCATCCACCAAGACAGCTGCACTGCAGAGAGAATGGAGGGTGTGTTGCCTCTCAGGACAGCAAGTTCATGCTGTTTATAACTGTTAGCATAAACAGTTGAGGACAGCTGAGGACAGACTTGGCTTCCATGGAATTCACAGATTCCAGTCATTAAAAATCCCTTCTGAGTTTTCATCTGGAAAACTTTGCAAATGTATTTAGGGACAAGAGGCAGAAGATGAAGCCAACACAATTGGGCTCAAACCGCCGTCCTTTTCCTTCTCTCTGCATCCAGGACCCGCCCTGAGCCCCTGAGTGTGAGGACCCGGAGCTGCCCAGCCCAAGGGCGCGGCCCCTGACCAGAGGAGGGAGCTGCACAGGGGGGACCCCAGCACGTGGATGGCAGGATCTGTGCTATCTCAGTCCCAGGGTCCCAAGCAGAGAAGGTCTGGGGTTCCCAGCTGAAGCTTTGCTGTCTCCTCTGTCACCAAAGTCCAGAAGCACTGAGTGGGACCAACGCTGGACCTGCCGGTTCCTCGTTGGCTGCCAATGTGGCCCTCAGGTTGCGGGTGAGACCCTCTAGGGGAGCCCAGACAGCAGCGAGAATCACAGGCAGGAGTGCTCCAGGGGCCCCAAAACACAAGTGCAGCCTGAGGAAGGCAGTGCCCGCTCACATCCCCGTCCAGGCTTGTGTGCCACACTCGAGAGGCACACGGCACCAGAATATGGTGCTTTAAGTGGCTTTGTGGGGTGTAGGAACACAAAGTGGGGCCTCGAGTGGCTCAGAAGCCACTCCCACCAGCCCGCGGGGACCCGGGCAGCCCCTCTGGACGTGGCTGGCGTCTCTCCAGGGCAGGCTCCAAAGTCCCGCGGAGGAGGTGAGCGTAGGTCTTGCTCTGACCTGAGGAAGGCCCCTGACAAGTATCCTGAACATGCAGCCACACAGCTGACTGACTCATCTGAAGGGACCTGCTGAGCCATGAGCCAGGGATGGCTGGAGAGAACTCGACTAACGCACGATCCCTGCCCAGGCGCCCACGTGGGGCTCCCACGAGAAAACTACGGAAGCTGTGAAGACGGAGGTGTGCATGGGGCTGGGAGAACCCAGGGAGGAGCCGCAATGGGGACAGGGAGGGACAGAGGGCTGGGCCCCACAAGCAAACGAGGGAGGCCCTCAGTGCCATGAAGACCCCCTGCACCCACCGCTGCAGGCCTGGCTGGCAGCACGACCTTGGCTTCGGGGGCCCAGGAGCACGTGTGTTTGGCAGGAGCTGCCCTCCTGGAGCCGCACTATGGGTACCATCATTTTACAGGCAGGTACCTGATATCAATGATGACAATCAACCATGCCACCCTGAATTACAGCCATGTCCTCAGCGGGTCACTATTTACGCTGACAATTACAAAGAGCTTGAACTCGCTGTTCCAAGAGGCAACAAGCCCTTCATTATCACGGCAGCAAGCCTCTGTGCGGCCCTCCGCCTCCGCCGCTTCCCGTCGGGGCAACCTGAAGTCCCATGACGGTGACTCAGAGCCAGCCCGGTAGCTTCAGTGCAGGAAAAATCACAAAATCTCAAACACATCCTAAACATGGGCAGCTGGTAGGAGCTGATTCCTAAATTAAACCTGTTCGGAGGCTTTCTGGGCTAGCACAGCTCTGATCACAGGCTTGCGCTTTCTGCTCCCTGTGAAGGGCTGGGCTCTGCCATTCTGCAGGCTCCGCTAGGTGGAGTCCGCCCTGTGGCCTCGGTGGCCTGTGCCAGACAGTGTGACCGTCGCCCGCAGTGAACACTCGGCACAGCAGAGCAGGCTTGGGGAAGAACAGAAAGTGACCTCTAAGCCTGCAGAAGACGCTAAGCCACGCATGGCCTCACGCGCACTGTGTGTCAACCACGGCCTAAGCAGGAAACAGTTATTAATAGTTCCAGTAAATGCAAAGGCCGCCCTGGAAAACTGCTTGAACCTTTCTGACTACTCACAGGTGGAGAGCCACTGCCTGACACACAAAGGTAAAGAATTAACCTGAAACTGCATATTATAAAACTTATTTTGAAATGATGGTACTTAAATTAAAAGACTCCCAAAGAATACTGCATTAGAAAGTGACAGAGTGAAACTGTGAGGCTGACCACAGGAGTCCCTGGAAATTTCACCAAATGTTGTGTCAAAACTGGGAAACAGAAGAACCGCACCTGACGAAACATTCGATTAATCACTCGAGTCCTCCCCACATGCGAAGCTATGTTAAAAAGTGTTCCCAGAAGGTAAAGTGAGCAGGAGGGCTGTGAACACACAAAGAAAGAGCCACTTCATCCACGGACCACAACAAAAGAAACGCTAACGAGTGCCGACGACACGCTGGAGTCCAGGACTCCGGGCGCAGTTGTGAAGGTGACACTCAGGGTCCCACTGTCCAGATGAAAAGCCAGGGTGGAAACACCAGGGAGCCTGTCTCAGGGTGCAGAGCCAGTGAACGGTGGTTCATACTGGGCCAATCCCAGCTGCCAGGCTTTGGGACTCCTGGGGACAGAATCCTGTTGACTTCACTCTGGGGTGCGAGAGGTGGCAGCATCCCCCAAAGGCACCTGGAGAAGTGGTGTTACCCTCCATCCCCTGTCCCCCGCGCTACCCTCCGTCCCCTGTCCCCAGGTTGCTCACCATCCTCCTCACCTCCAGGCACCTCTTCCTGTCCTCCCTCATTTTCCTGTTCACCCAGAGCACGTCACATGACTCTTCCCTTTTCAAGAGGCTCAGCTGCACCCAGAGGCATTCCAGCCTATTCGGGATGGGACACACACCCTGAGGAAATGCCAGCACAGGGCCAGAAGGGCCTGAGACCCTCTCACTGTTGCCCAGGAAGGATGAAACAGCCCACGGTCATGCTGCTTGTCAGGCAGGATGAAAACTTCTGTGTCCAAAATGTTCTTTTCACTAGAACTGTTCAGACCATTCGTGAACGAATCAGTTAAATACCAACAAGGGCTATTCCCACTTATTCTCTGGCTACAGTTTTCCACCCATCAGCAACCACACTCCTAGGAATTATCCCTAACGAAGTATCAGCGCCTTTTACCTTTTAGGAAAACCTCTTTCTCTCCAGCTTTGTCCTCCTTCCACAAAAGGTGCCTCTGACTGCCTCACTCGCCGTACCAACATTTCACTTGGCTACAGAGGAAAATCTGCATGGGGCTCAGAGGTGGTTGGTCCCCGCATGGGCAGCAGCTCTGTGACATCCTCTGAGGAGCCTGGCCCAGGCCTGCCCCACAGGCCAAGACTCTGGCTTCTGGCACTTGGGTCCCCAAAGCTGCTTTCCCTCCAGGCATCATGCCCCAGGCAAGACGGCCAGACAAGGGCTCAGGGCTGCTGTGGGTCAAGAAAGCCTCCCGACACCTCCCACTCCAGGACCCCCCATCAGCATCCCAGCATCTGGACCTGTGTCACCAGCCGCTCCGCCGTACAAGAGAATTGGATTTTCAGCTGGGTGTGCTGCTTCCCTAAACAAAGTAGGGTGTTGTTACTGAGGAAAAAGGAAAAAGCTGGCATCTTCTTGGCAACCCCGTGACATCCAGCCACCGGTTTTCACCACCCCAGAGATGTCCACCCAGGGCAGATAGTGTCTTCGACCAAGCGTCACTGACCCAGAAGTGCAGTAATTAGTACACTTTCACTAGAGTCACCCACTCCTTCACCTTTACACCCAAGAAAAACATGTTTGCCAGGCAAATTAGATGTCTGGGAGGTGTAAGGAAACCCCAAGCCTGCTTTAAGCCTCAGACTTTTGAGACAGTTGAGGGCCGTGCACAGAAGAGCAAGGCTGCACCCGAAAGCTCTGCTCCTGCCGGACGTCATGGAAAGACTGCACGGCTCAGCCAAATGGACCCTTCCAGGACTTCACCAGAGGGACCTCCGTGGCACACACAACGACATGCACTTTGTTCAGCCTCGAACAGACCACGCCTTCGTTCCAGGGTCGGTGATCCACCTCCTGCCATCACCTCACCGAGGGTCTGCGTCTGCCTCTGTCATAACCTTGCTGTTTTACCCGGGTACTAAAATGCAACATCGGAATGTTTAAAGGTCTTTAAGTACCAACATTCTGGGTGCAGGTCTTGGCACTTTAATGTGGTCACTCGATGCAGGCCTCACAATTCTGAGGTAGCTCATACCTTTCCTACCTAACCAAGGAAGAAACAGAGGCATGGAAGGTCTAGCTCCAAAGGAGCAGGTTAGTATTCAAACCAGTGATCTTCGTCACATGCTGACCTACCTCTCAGGCTGAGATAAGGTTCAAAATTAACCAGGTAGAACAGTGTTCCATAAATCAGCTGGAAATGGTCCTTGTGGATGGGCCTGTGGTTATTCCCTGAAGAACAAGACCATTCGCCCAAAAATCCACCTGTGTCACACTCAAATGTTTACATATCCAATTATTTTTAAAATACTCCAATCAAGCATGTTTACAGCCATTTAGAGCCATATAGATTGTCTGCTTTGCTGACAATCAACCCAAGACCTCTGTCAGCAAAGGACACGGTGCCAGGTCCAGAGAAGGTGGGACAGAGACACAAACAGGAACCGCTCCGTCCCTGGGAGCCTCGCTCTGATGGGCCCGCGAGGACATGTCACAGACCGCGGGGCACAGGCAGACGGCAGGCCAGGAGAAGGGGCTGCGCTGCCGGGAGGCAGTGCTTTGAGCTATAATGGATGGAACCTGCTAACCAGCGAAGGTGGAGAGAGGGCGCCCGTCTGAGAGGATGAAGAGGCAGCAAAGCACAGCTGGCCTCGGGGAACCGGAAGCCACAGAGATATCAGGCTGGGTGCTGCTGTCTGCCGGCCACTGGCTGGGGGACTGTACTGGGCCTGGAGGGACATCCCTGACACTCTCCACCGGATGCCAGGGGCACCCCCAGCACCAGGTGAGAACCACGGATCCCATGGTGAATGACGCCAGCCTGTGGGAAGTGGGGCTGGGACAGCTCTGCACAGCTTAATACGAAAGTTGGGTTCTATTTTGTGGGGCTTTGGTGACGCCAATGGCTGGTCAGTGCTGTCCGTCAGGAAGTGATTTGATGACAGACTAGAGAAGGGGCTGCCAAGGCCAGCGGGGCACTCGCTGCCTGGGTCCAAGGAAAAGGAAATGAAGGCTGGCGATGTGACAGTGTCGGGGAGCACAGAGGGAAGGAACTGGTGGAGACACAGGGCTGGCCCTGCCCAGGGCTGTACCCAGAGCAGGTACCCGGGGGTCGTCCTATTAATTCTTCTCAGGGCACCAAGAGGCAGCTGTGAGGATCCCTCTCCTGAGGACAGAACTGCTCCAGAACCACACAGCGAGGATCCACAGAAGCAAGATCCAGGCCAGCTCCACAGCGGGCGATCTTGACCCCTCACCCGTGGTCCTTAGACAGGGATCAGAGCCCCCTGGACACACAGACGCTCCCAGGAACTGCAGGAAGGGGAAACAGAAGCCCCGGACCAGCGGCAGGACCCAGGGATTCTGCCCTCCAGGTCACATGGGGACCAGCCAATGCACAGGTGGACACACGGTGCTTTAACTCGCGCTGGGGGAAGGAGCCCTCGCTCTCAGGGAGGAGACCGCAGCTCGATCGGGCCGGCCTCCCTGCTGGGCACAGCCTGAGCCACAGGACCAAGGCCAGAGAGGATTACCAAGGTTCACCTGGCCCAGCTTCCGGCAGCCCCCAACTAGGCCACTACCCTCACCTGAACAGCCCGGTCCATCACCAAGCCCCACCCTCTTCTGCCAGCCCTGCCCCCACAAGGCCCCGCCTCTCGCATGCAAGCCCCGCCCCCAAGGCCTAGCTTGCCTGCAGCCCCGCCCCACTGGCTTCACCCCATCTCCTGCAAGCCCCATCCTCAAGGCCCAGCTCACCTGCATCCCCACCTACTAGGCTTCACTCCTCACCTGCAAAGAGCCACCCCTCACTAAGCTCCTCCCATCACTTGCACAGCCCCGCCCAACATAGCACGCCCTTCTAGAAACCCTAGACACACTAGGGTTTCTGCCGCCAAACCTGATGATTCTCTGAGTGTGAGCATGAAGACTCAGTGTCCTGATCTGTTCAGTCAGGTTTTGCCATCAAATAGTTTGCTCTAAACTTCTGCAGAATCTTTCAGTTTTCTGAGCCATTTGGGTTTCAAAATTATAACGAAGAAATTGTGGACCTATACTTACTTGGGTTTATATTAAAATGGATTCATTTGTTTTTTTGTTTTGTTATTTGCTTGAACCTTTTCCATTTTTTTTTTTTTTTTAGTATAGTAACTAAAAATGACAACACTTCACATATTTGGCCAGCTGTTGGCTCTGTGCTATACTTGATGTTGTAGCAAATGTAAAAGACAAACAGCTTACTGTCTAGAAAGACTGATGCGGCTGTGACTGGAGGCACATGGTGGATGCCATGCAGAGGGCCAAGGACAAGGGCGGGAGGAGGAGTGGGAGCTGCTGCTGCTGGGGGGAGAGGGAAGAGCTGGAGAGGGTGGTGTGAGAAAGCAGCTGCCTCTGGGCAGGGCTCCAGAAAGGGAGCCAGGGAAGTGACTAGGGGGTTCCAGGCAATGTCCAGGCATGGGTGTCCTGACAACAGACTTAGTGCCTTTGTGAATCTTGCAAAGGCCGGGCAGACACCTGGGTTTATAGTACTGGCTACTATTAATAAGGGGCTCACCCAGAGTGGTAGATTCTTCTCCTTTATTTTTCAAATTGTATAGAAATGTACTTATTTTTGAGACTGGGACTCACCCTGTCACCCAGGCTGGAGTGCGGTGGCATGATCTTGGCTCACTGCACCCTCAAACTCCTGGGCTCAAGCGATCCTCTCACCTCAGTCTCCCAAGTAACTGGGACAAGGTGCCACCACGCCTGGCTCATTTTGTGTGTGTGTGTGTGTGTGTAGGTGTAGGTGTAGGTGGAAACTTTGTTGTCTAGGCTGGTCTCATCTCCTGAGTTCAAGTAATCCTATTGTCTTGTGTATTAGTCTAATCTCACACTGCTATGAAGAAATACCCAAGACTGGGTAATTTATAATGAATGAGCTAAAAAGTAAGGAAGTTTAATTGACTCACAGTTCTGCATGGCTGGGGAGGCCTCAGGAAACTTACAATCATGGTGGAAGGCACCTCTTCACAGGGTGGTGTGGAAGAGAATGACAAGTGAAGGGAGAAGCCCCTTATAAAACCATCAGATCTCATGAGAACATACTCACTGTCATGAGAATAACATGGGGGAACCATCCTCATGATTCAGTTACCTCCTACCAGGTCCCTCCTACAACATGTGGAGATTATGGGAACTACAATTCAAGATGAGATTTGGGTGGGGATGTGGCCAAACCATATCACCTTGGCCTTCCAAAGTGCTGGGATTAAAGGTGTGAGCCGCTGTGTCCAGCCATAGAAACTTATGATAAGTCACGTTTCTTGTTTGAGAAATAGCTACCATGAATGCTATTATTAAAGCTATATATTATTAGAAAGCAGACATTTCACTGTATCTGCTGATTTTAAATGCATTGATCATCTGATACAAAGTACGGTAAGCTTGGAAACAAGTAATTTAACAGCGGTAGATGATGCAGGTCGTAGTGGGCCGCTTTATGCATGACTGTTGGATGGTAGGCTCCCTAGATTGGGCTGAGGAGACCCGAGGTCTCACCTCTGCCAGTGACTTACTGTGTGTGCTTGGCCAGGTGACTCATGGCACCTGGACGGAGGGAGTGGCAAGTGGTGTGGTGATCACAGGGACGTGGTATGTGATTGCGGGAGAGGGCTGGGCCGGCTGGCCTGACTGGAAGAGAAGACAGTTTCTTTCATACCAAAGAGTATGGACACTTACCAGGAGGCTTGCCTAAGGTAGGAGAAGATCTTCCACCCTGCCCCAGGAGTGGGGAGTCTCATCTTTTTGGGGGGCATTTCTATCCTCCCAGCCCCTCCAGCTGTTCTGGAAGCCCCAGCTTAGTGCTTACAGCTACCACCGAGAATCCATCCCAAACTAGGAGAAGCAAAGACTGATCCTGGACTCTCCCCGCTGTCGCCGGCTAGCCCACTCCAGCATTGCCCGTCCTGCAGGCCCGTGCTTCGCACTACAGGAGATTATATGCACAGAAACAGGAGGCACACAGCCGATGTTGGAAGGGGTGCTGTGTTACTGAGGTGCAGTACACAAAAGCAGGAGGCACTCACCAGGTGTTGGAAAGGGTGCTGTGTTACTTAGGTGCAGCACAGTACCGTGGGAAGGGCAGACACCAGGGCGAATCCTGGCTCTGATTCGGGCAGCTTGTTTCATCACCCTGAGCCTCAGTTGTTTCATCTGTAAATGAGGATGAGAATACCTCCGTCACAGGATTCTATGTGACATGATTAGAAAATGCCTAGCCAAAAAAGAATAAAAAATAAAAAAAAAAAATGGAAAATACCTAGCCAGTAATAAGCACTCAAAAATATACATATATACCCACACATTCTCATCGGCCTTCTTTAGGTCTTCCTTTCCTTGTTTGTAGGATAAGGGACTTGGACAGGATGGTTCTGTTCTCTCCAGCTCTGAAATACTGGCTTCCCGGCATCATCTAATTTCAGGCAGAAAAGCCAGTTTTCTCAGCGTGTCGAAGATCACCATTTCACAGGCTATTTTGTCTACGTTTAACTGCTCGTGTTTTTCTGGTTAACTCAGGTGACATCTGTTCCTGAGCTGTTCCTGATGGCCATGAAGCTCAGCCACGATGACACAAGAGCCAGGTATTTACACCTGGCCAGAGAAGACAGGAATAATCTGTTCAGGTATGTCGTGCATTTTAAGAACATGGGTTTGAAAGTTTTATTTAAATCAAGGATTCCAATCTTTTGGCTTCCCTGTGCCACATTTGGAGAACAACTGTCTTAGGCCACACACTAAATACACTAACACTAAGGACAGTTGATGAGCTAAAAAAATAAATAAGTAGAGGACCTCAATATTTTAAGAAAGTGTAGGGATTGTGTTGGGATGCATTCCAAGCCATCCTGAGCATGCGGACTGCAGGCTGTGGGTTAGACAAGCTTGGTTTAAAGCACTGACTGTACGTTATGTGGTTTAAATATCATCTCACTAGTATTTTTATTGACAGAGCATCCTGAAAAATACGGAAAAGCTTACATGGACTTACAATCTCATCAAAATACAATCTTATAGTCTGAATCAATGATTTACATTAGAGTTGGGAGACCCTGTGTTGGAGGATTGTGGTGTCAGAATGATAATTTCTAATAGCCTGAGGTGATGATGCATCTGGGAACTGTGTCCGCAGCACGTAGATGAACGTTTTGTATTCTAGTCATTCTCCTTCCCTAGCGTTCTGTTCCTCCCCGTCCCTGGCCTTCTGTTCCTTATTCGTCCCCCTTCCCTGGCGTGCCGTTCCTTCTTCCCTGGCGTGCTGTTCCTTCTTCCCTAGCGTGCAGTTCAGCACCACTCCCATGGACAGCACCGGTGTTCCTCACATTCTTGAGCATACCGTCCTTTGTGGGTCTCGGAAATATCCGTGCAGAGACCCTTTCTTCAAAATGTTGAACCGGTCCCTCTCCACGTTCATGAACGCCTTCACAGGTAAGACCAGCATCCTGAACGGAAAACCGTGTTTGTGTTTGCCAGGCGCACCCACTGGAATTCAGTTAGTTTCTGAGAAGAGATGACAGGAGTGGGCAATTCATGTTCTAGAAAAAGTTTTACCTCTCTCTACTTGAAGGAAGTCAGAAATTTCATTCTTCAGGAAAGTCACATGGTAGCGAGATTATAAAAACTGGCGTTTGAATAAAACGTACGTGAACTTTTCCCAGAAAGGTTCAAAACAGTTTTCTCTTGGGGATATCACTACAATGCCAGGCCTCCAGAGTTACCACTAACATTGATGTTTGACTTTTAGTAAGACTGACGCTAGTGGATAGGGTGACGATGAACAGTGCACTCTGTGAAGAGTGACATCGAAGAGCAAGTTAAATCCATGCTCTTACAGAATGAGGTCATCTTTGTAGACGTGTGAAAGTCTCTGGAGACACTTGAGAGAGTTTAGATGTTCGCTGAAGAAAGACCTGGTGCCCGTCCAGTGCAGATCCTGAGACGGGATGGGAAAGCCGGCACTCAAGGTGATGAGCTGGGACAGCTGCTGAGGTCGGAGGCCAGAGCATGGAGCCACTGCCCCATATCAAGAATAGCTACAATTTACTGTCCTAGGACAAAGGGGAAATGAGGCCTGAGATTCAATAATTTTAGTAGAAATCTGTTAAATTTTACAATTTCACTTTTCCTGTGTACCCAGCTAGTGATTATACTCCGGATCCATTTTCCACACAAAATCCCAAGGATTTTCAGAATCTCCTCTCAGTGTATTTGGATGCCACCTTTTTCCCAGGTTTACGTGAGCTGGATTTCTGGGATGTCATGAGTGATTAACTAGTTGATACAGACTTTAGTATTTGAGTCACTGTCAGCTTATAATTATTTGTCCTCAGGCAGGAAGGATGGCGGCTGGAACATGAGAACTCCAGCGACCCTCAGATGCCGTTGGTCTTTAAAGGAGTCATCTTTAATGAGATGAAGGGAGGGTTTGTAAGTTTTCTTTTTTATGTTGTGTTCAGCTTACCTTACCCATGTACCGTATCATGATATAGACACATCTGAAAGATGGTTGATTTTTCTTCAATATTCTCATTATAGGTGACATGTTCTTGGATTAGCTGGGGTCAGTGCTGTGAGCAGAAGCCAGGGGGTAGCAGGGCCAGGCTGCTGTTCTTCCCAGCAGGTCTCAGACCATGTCTGATGACCCCCGTGTATGATCTGCAGTGAGAGAAATGCTATTTTCATACCACTATCAACACATTGTCTTTTTCTCTCATTCTTGCCCAAGTACATGGTGTACTTCCTAGAGGCTGCGTGGCGAGGTGTGTGACACACAGCAAGCTGGATACAGAGCAGATGGGGGAGTCCAGCTTCACCTCTGAGCCAGACACTACAGCGATTTGCAAAAAAGGCAACACAGCATCACTCTAAGTAGTCGGTTTTTTACTTTGTTATGAGAAGTATTTTTCAAACATATTTATATTAACATGTAATGATGGCTTACCTTAATGCATAAGTATTTTTAATACTTGAATTTTTTAATCAACTTTAATTTAGAATATAGAAAAATTATATAAACACACACAGGTACCTACACAGGCAAAAAAAAGCCCACATAATCAAAAGCTGTTTGGGTCCTCATTAAAACCCATTTGTGCCTAGTGTTCCATTATTGGAATCCTAAGCTTCTGGGAGTTATTTATATCCTACAGCTCAAGGTCATTGCCAAAGTCTGATTTTTACAAAAAAACTTGCAACCTCAGGAATAAATGGGTTAATTTTTCAGAGTGTAAAGGAATCTTGAGACCATTTTGGATTAAGAGCTGCTGTCCTGGGCCAGTGTCTTCATGTCCCCTTGTGACTTTGACAACCTGCCTGTGCTGGTGTCCCTGAGGCTCATGGGTGGCCTGCTCTCTGATTTCCATAGCCCCCCTCAGCTGGTGAACTATTTCTTACCTTTTCATTCTCAATTTGGTGGTCTTTTCTTCCAAGGAGTCTTCTTGAAACTCAAGTTGGGGTGACAGCTTCTCCCCACATCCCTCGTGGCTGGAAGGTAGACCTGGTGATCCCTCCAATTTACAGCCCTCGGCTATGCATTTGTTGCAACACACATCAAAAAGTCCATTGTTCTCAATCCTTGGGTCCTGTGCGTGGGTGATGAGTGATTGAATACAGTGTTAAACAATGACTGCAGGGGTGTCTTTTTTTTGTTTGTTTGTTTACCATTAGAAGAGTTTTATTTGCAAAGTATTACAGGCATATGCACCAGAATGTGATCAATTGGCTATATTGTAAGTAATGTAGCATGTGTGTATTATTTTATATGTACATATTCTTATTTATTTACTTCAGATTTCAAGACAGACAATGAGAGGATATTCTCCCAGCACCTTCAAAACAGAGTTCTTCCCGACCACATGTACTCAGTGGTCTCTGGGGGTGACCCACTGTGCATCCCGGAGCTTACGTGGGAGCAGCTTAAGCAATTTCATGCCACTCACGATCACCCAAGCAATGATAGGTAATATTTTGTTGGAAAAGTTTGATGGTGGATTGTGAAAAGTTGACTTGTTTGTATTCTTACATTTTCATGACATGGCTTCTCTCACATTTATCGATGCTTAAGAAATATCTAAGTGTAGGTAAGATTCTTGGCCTAAGTTTGCCTATCTTACTTGGATATTGATTTTGGACATTTACAATGATAGTCTTCAGTGGGCTCAGCATGGTGGTTACAAACACGGTGTTTAGAGAACCCCAGAGAAGGGTCCTGGCCCCCAGCTTCTTGCCTCACTTCCAGCTTTGTTGCATGGAGAGTGGGGGTGCATGGATGGTGCCCACCCCGACCCAAGGTGTGTGAAGCTTCGAGCCTGTCCTTGGCATGGAGAAGTGCTCTTCCGATAGTGGATGCAGTCACGGAACCTTAATTACATCCTCACTTTCTGATACATCGCTTGTTTCTTATGTCACTAATATAAGGTCATTATCATAATAATATAGTTCTATGTATTATATAAAATACTAATAATTTTCATATAAATGCTAATGTAAAAACATATTTCCAAGATTATTTTACATAAAAAGAATTATGAAAACTTTCAAGCATACAGAAAAGTAGACTAGGATAATGAGCCCCTAAACACTTATCACATAATAGATATCCTTTTCCTTGTGAAGTTTTTGGAAGTAAATTATAAACGTCATCATTTACTCCTAAATATTTGAATTTATGACCCTAAAACATGAGGATTATTTCTTACATGAGCTAATGCCATTTTCAGTTTTAATAGAATAAAACATACTTTCTTAAAACTGCCTATTTCTTATTCCATATTCAAATTTTCTAGTTGGCCTCAAAGTGTTTGTGGCACAGGGTCCCACAGATCACAGCTGGTCAGCCCGGGTCTCTCCCGGGCACCCTCTCGGACGGCAGAGGAGTGTGCAGGCCGGGTTTCCTCCGGGCGCTCTCACTTTCCAGGTGGCCTGGCTGCTCCTGTGTGGTGTTGGGTGCCATGTTCCTGTGTTTCCTGAGAACTGGAACTTAGATCCAAAGACTTAGTTTGAGTCAGGCTGCGCCTTTTGAAGCAGAGTCCCTCATGGGGAGTTCTGCATAGATGGCCACATCCTACCTTCCTGTGAGGCCTGCTTGCCTCCACTGGGGGGTCTCACGCCAGCGGGGTGCATGCTGAGAGTTGGCCACTGTCTTGTGAAGATCTGCCTTCTCCCTTCAGCCACGGAGCAGCTGGTGCACTTGAGTTTCTGGTGTCCTGTGATAATGAGTTCCTCATCAATCTATTAATGGTTTTCATATTCATTGAGGATTATTGCCTGAATCATTTATTAGAGTTTGTGAAGTTTTCAAATTCTGTAATTCTTCATTCGTTTGCTGGACTTCTTCAAAGAAGAGCTCCACATCAGCTGGGGCTGTCGGGTTATCTTGAAATATGGTTCTGTAGAAAAGGCAGGGGCGGCTGCTCTCCCTGGGAAGTCCAGTTTGAGGAGGAGTTAGGGTGGTGCGGGAGCTATCTCTAATGATGACAGAAGAGGCTGTCTTTTTTTTTTTTTTTTTTAAAGACAGGGTCTGGTTCTGTCCCCAAGGCTGGAGTACAGTGGCATGGTCTTAGCTTATTGCAGCCTCAGCCTCCTGAGCCACCTCAGCCTCCTGAGTAGCTGGGACTACAGGTGTGCACCACCATGCCCAGCTAGTGCTTATATTTTTTTGTAGAGACAGAGTCTCGCCGTGGTGCCCAGGCTGGTCTCGATCTCCTGAGTTCAAACAATCTGCCCACCTTGACCTCCCAAAGTGCTAGGATTACAGGTGTAAGCCACTGCGCCCAACATGGGGAAGAGAGTTCTTTCTTTTCTTCTTTCCCCCCCCCCAGTCTTTTGTTTTGTTTTTTAGTACCCCTGTGACCTCACAGAAATATTTCTGTATATGTACATATTTGAGACTATGTGATCAGATGGAATTTAGTTTTATGCGCACATTTGCCCCAGCTGTTGGCCCGTTTTGGTCTCACTTCTTTGGTTTCTACGCCCCCACTCCCACCTCCCTAAAGCATGCACAGCCAGGCCCTCCCTGCTCCAGAGGCTCAACTGTCTGTTTCCCAGGGAGCCCTGATTTCTGTGGCTAGTGGGGAAGGGCCTTTGGAGAGTAGCATGTGGACACTAGGGGTGGTGATTGCTTCTGGATTCTCTCAACCCCGAGAGTGTAAAGTTTGTTTCTAAATTCTAGAATGAGAAATTTCTGAAGGTTCTTTAAGATACCAGTTCCCCAAACCTTAACCATAGCTCAGGCAACATAGTAAAGAAAAAGATAAATTCTGTCATTGTAACCTTTTTCCTCTGGTTGAATAAATGTTATCTTTATTAACCTGTATAACCTTGAACTTGTTGCCAAAAATTGAGCTTTGTTAAATTGTCAGTTGGATTACTCTATTACTGTACTAGGGTTATAAAGTATTTTAACAAATACCTCATTTGGTTTTTGTCACATCTCTAGATGAAGTTTCAAATGAAAGATCAATGTTTGACTAGGTGTGGTGGCTCATGCTTGCAAATCCAAGCACTTTGGGAGACCAAGATGGGAGGATTGCTTGAGGCCAGGAGTTTGAGACCAGCATGGGTAACAGTGAGAACCCATCTGTAAAACTTAAAAATTAGCCCACTGGGCGTGGTAGCTCATGCCTGTAATTTCAACACTTTGGGAGGCCGAGGTGGGGAGATCACCTGAGGTTAGGAGTTCAAGACCAGCTTAACCAACATGGTGAAACTCTATCTCTACTAAAAATGCAAAAATTAGCTGGGCGTGGTGGCAGACGCCTGCAGTCCCAGCTATTCAGGAGGCTGAGGCAGGAGAATGGCGTGAACCCGGGAGGAGGAGCTGGCAGTGAGTGGAGATTGCACCACCCGCACTCCAGCCTCGGTGACACAGCGAGACACTGTCACAAAAAAAAAAAAAAAAAAAGGCTGGACATGATACACAAGGTGACCCCAGGAGACTCATGTGCAGAGTAAAAACGAACCCCAGCACTAAACTCAGTCCCTGAAGTCCCTGCGGGATTCTCCCCACCTCCCACCCCTGGGTCCACCTGCACCCTCCCAGAAAGAACAGTGACATCACCCCACAGCAGGAGATCACCAGCGGTGGCCGCTGCACCCCAGGTAGCTGGGCAACCCCCGGGGTTTCACAGGTGGAGAGGGAGCCTGGGGACGTGCATTTCTAGCAATTTCCAGGTGACAGGGCACCACACTTAAAAATACACAATACTAGGTCCTGAAAGGACTTCTATTCACTTGCACATTGGTGGGATGGAGCCCTACATTGCGAAGGGCTTTTCTTCACGTGTCGTCCTTGAGCTCAGGGGCTGGCAGCACTTGGTGGGACCTAGTAGGGCATCCCTTGCTGACTGCACACCCACAGCCAGAGCCCTCACCGGGATGATTCTCACAGGAAAACCGCAGAGCTCCTGACACCTCGCTGGAGGGATGAGAAAGCTGAGGCTCTGAGGGGGATAAACTGATTACTGGAAGGTAACGACCTTAGTGAAGTGGTGAAGCTGCAGTGTAAACCCTAGTCTTATTTCATTTTAACTTTCAAGACTTCCTGATTTCCTCTATTACAATGCCTGTGCCTTAGAGTCACCAATGGGAACTTGAAGGAAAATAATGCCTGCTGAAGCCAGATGATCACTTAATTGCCTGGGGGTGGAGCCTGTGTGGTTCTAAGCCCTCCCTCTGAACTTCTGAATGGTGAGGACTGCAAATCAGCTGCCTCCTGCTGGGCCCTGCAGGGTGAAACCTGAGGAAGCCCCAGGAACATTCAGTGAGGGGTTAGGAGGGAGGAGAACATGGGTGGATGAAGAGCAAGAAGGAAATGCACCAGCATTTACTGGCAGGCTCTGTCACCCACAGGACAGGGACAAAGACCTGCAGTGTGGGCTTTCACAGCCTGGCAATGAGTGCTTTCAGCCTCACAGGTAAACGTCACCTGTTTCAGCATCTCCTTAGGGCTCTCTAGGGCCCCAGCACACAGCTATTTGGGACAAAGGGCAGTTTCAGTGTCTTTCACTCCACACTCAAGCTACAGATTGTCCTTATATCTCAGGTATCCTGGGGATAATCCATCTCATTTCGTTTGGTTTTGGGAGCCCAACCCAAGAACCAAATAACTTTCCTAAGGATTTCCAGGAGAAAACATCTTCCCACCAAAGAAGAACATTACCATTTGGAAAAACACCTCTTCGTCATTTGCAAAAACCCCAATTTTCAGGGAAGTGATAATCTTGTCATGAGAACCAAAGATAAAGTTGGAGATAACGAGGGAGTGGTTACATAGGAAATACGTGGTCATTACTCTGACCAGTTATTAAATCACTTTCTTCACATGACACACTTTTTAACACCTTCTTACTAAACCACAGTGCGGGTAAGACAGTCACAAGACCGCTTCTTCCTTGAGTCAGAGTCATCCCCGGCCCACACCAGGGCCAGCAAGAATGACTGAGGTCACCCTTATTTCCTGGCTACTTGGAGGAGCTGGATTTCCCAGTTTACAAATCTCAGTTTCCTGGGATTCTGCTCTGATAAAATCTAAACTGTATTAAAAAAAAAAAAAAAAAAAGGAAGGAATAGGCTGGCCGCGATGGCTCATGCCTGTAATCCCAGGGCTTTGGGAGGCCAAGGCAGGAAGATCACGAGGTCAGGAGATTGAGACCATCCTAGCTAACAGGGTGAAATTCGTCTCTACTAAAAATACAAAGAAAATTGAGCCGGGCGTGGTGGCATGCGCCTGTAGTCCCAGCTACTTGGGAGGCTTAGGCAAGAGAATCACTTGAACCCGGGAGGCGGAGGTTACAGTGAGCCAAGATTCTGCCACATCACTCCAGCCTGGGTAACAGAGTGAGATTCCGTCTCAAAAAAAAAAAAAAAAAAAAAGGAAGAATAGATGAAATCTAATGAAATAATCTAGTTCCATCCTTTTACCTCCTCCGTTGTCTGGAGTAATAAAGCTCCCTGCCTCGTCCTCTCTCACAGCACTGAACTGCTTTTCCTGAATTTTCCCACACTGCTGATCACTCACTTGTTAATTTCGATGCAAACATTCTTTTTGAGAAATAAAGTCAGTTTGCCGACTGCTGCCACTGGTTTGTCAGAAAATGAACTTGCACTGCGCTAATCTCACTCCTGCTGCCAAAGCTCCTTCTAGGGGTCTCTCCTTTGACAATGTAGGGATTATGTAGGCATGGGGAGGTGGGATACCAAGGGGGGATTCTGTCAACGTGCTGTTCCCCCCTCCCCACCTCCGCTGGGTCAAAGTCATCGAGCCGGGGGCCTCTCTGACTATCTGGACTGTGCAGACCACCGTGTCTTCCGGTAGGATCAGGGGAGGGCTTGAGATAAATCTGTAGTGCCCTTCACTCAACCACCGGCTCACTGTCCGCCTCAGGTGCCCCAAGCGCCATCGCTGCCGGGCGATATGTGGATGTGTCGGTGACAAAATAGAAAGTCTCTGGTCCCGGCGGAGCTTGTTCCGATCAGGAGAGACCCGAAATCAAGAAACACAGTGAACAAATGCATGATGCCCAGGGGTGGATGGCCATAAGCACTAAGGAGAAAAATAACAAGTGGGGTGGGGGTGTTAAGAGGGTGGGGAGGAGGAAGGGCTGCCATTGACAATCGGAGAGCCTGCAGACTTGCCTGAGAGTGACGTTTGGGGAAAGAAGGAAAGGGAAGAAGGTGAGGGAGGTTAGCTAAGTGGACATCTGGGAAAGAGCTCAGGCAGCAGAGGGGCTGGGGCGGGGGGGCACTGGCAGCGTGCTGCATTCCAGGGTCCTCTGCGTGGCAGGGTGTCAGCCCTCCCCTGCACATCCCTCACGGCCTTCGCAGAAACACCCACACGGGAACCTTCTACATACAGGCAGGACACTGTCCCTCAGAGTAGTCGCTGGCCACGTGCATCCCGTCCACATGGAGATGAACTTTAAGATTCTTTAAACAATGGATTTCAAAGACTTAGTATGGAAAACGGTGTAAAATATTAATCAACACAATAACTGATTGTTATCAAAATAGTGGGCTGAATGCTGAATATAAAACAGTTTTGTTTTTTTTTTTAACTTTTTTTTCTTTAGATAGGGTCTCACTCTGTTGCCCAGGCTGGAGTGAACCTGTGCAGTCACAGCTCACTGCAGCCTCCAACTCCTGGGCTCAGGCAATCCTCCCACCTCAATCTCCCACGGGGCTGGGACTGTAGGTGTGCACCACCACATCCGACTCATTGTTTTGTATTTTTGGTAGCGACTGGGTCTCTCCATGTTGCCCAGGCTGGCCTCAAACTCCTGGGCTCAAGTGATCCACCTGCATTGGGCTCCCGAAGTGCTGGGATTACAGGCGTGAGTCATGGCACCCAGTGTTCCCCTGTCCCGGCCAGCCTTTCTTTAATGTGGCAACTAGATCATTTAAAATTGCATAAATAACACAAGCCACCCACACAGGCCCCAATCCTGGGAGATGCTCCCGTTGGAGAAACCTCCAAGAAGCGGATCTGCTTGGATTTGCAAACGGCCCCTCTGGCCCCAGGGGGATCTGCTGTGCAGAGCTGCTCTGGAATCGGCTCTTCAATACCGCCCTTGAGTGTACTGTGCACCTCCTGACTTTCGACCAGCACAAAGCTCCTTATTAAACGCTGACAAAAATTCCTTCCATTCCAGGTGTCATAATGGATTCATTAATCTCCTATTGATAGGTTTTTGCTGGTTTTCCCAGTTCCTGCTATTCTAAGCACTGCTGTGAAGACTCTCCTTTTACCCCACCGGCCCGTGTCTGCCGCAGCTCACACGCTCTGCCTTCCAGCGGTAATAGCTGAGTGCCCATTTACCCGCCGCCCCAACACACTCAAGTCCCTGGGTCTCCTCGGCAGGGTGTGTCTCTGGGCATAGGGCTGCCCTGCCACATGCCCCACCCCATAAGCTTCCATCTGTGGCCGCTTCTTGTGAGACCCTAAACTCATGACCTCCCCTCCTGTCCTCTCCTCTCCACAGAGCCACCCTTATCGGAGACAGTCAGTCTGCTTCCTAGTCAGTCTGCTTCCCTCCACCTGCTTCCCAGTTCCCCTAAGGCAAATCCAAGGTCCTCCTCTGGGCCACCCTCCTCTACCGACTCCTCCCTCACCGTGGGGTCAGGTCAAAGGGCCCCAACTAGAGGCTCCCCTGGGCCCTTTCATAAGACAGGAACTTTTCTTCTCAGGTCCAGCTACAGGCACATTGTACCCACGCCTCACTGCAGGAGTGAGAGCTCCAGGGGCATAAAGGGCTTGGTTCCTTTGCCTAAAGCCTGCCCTGACTCACCGAAGGTGGTCCGTTAATGTGTGAAATGATTACAGAAACACTGAAATAAAGCTAGGTGTGGTGCCTCAAGCCTGTAATCCCAGCATTTTGGGAGGCCAAGGCGGGTGGATCACTTGAGGTCAGGAGTTCGAGATCAGCCTGACCAACACGGTGAAACCCCATCTCTACTAAAGATACACACTCACACACATACATACACACACACACACACACACAAAACCCAGGTGGGCGTGGTGGCGTAAGTCTGTAATCCCAACTACTTGGGAGGCTGGGACAGAAAAATCGCTTGAACCCGGGAGGCAAAGGTTGCAGTGAGCCCAGATCAAGCCACTGCACTCCAGGCTGGGCAACAGAGGGAGACTCCATCTCAAAAAAAACCCCCCACACACAGAAACAAAATCTTAATTGTGGTAAGACACAGCTGAAAATATATGAAGGAATGACTCCCCAAGTCTACTGCATGCCAAACTTTCAATCATTTTCCATTCAGAAAACTTCAGATCAGATCATTTACATATGTACGTTAAGACAAGGGGTCCTATATTAATGAATCTTCTCCATCAAAATCCTGGTCAAAGTCAGAAAACAATCCCAAAGAACTCCTGGGAGCACCTCACGTTGGAGAAACCTGGAGAAGTGGAGAAGCTGATCTGCACGATTTGCAAACCGCCACACTGGCCCCAGGGGGACCCACAGCACCGGCGCCCTCCCCCTACCGGTGAGAGTCGGAGCCTCACTCAGACCCATACAGTCAGGATCTGCACCTCGGAAGGCTCCCCCAGGCGACTCTGGGCACATGGAAGCTGGGAAGACAGCAAATGGGCCCTGGGGTCGGGGGGGCCCAGCACAGTCCAGCCTTTTCTCTTTTGGCTCCTCAAGACTTTCACTGTGGATGTGTGTTAGGGAAGAGGGGAGTGAAGAAAGAGACAGGGAGAGAAGACAGAGACCGAGTGATGCCTCCATTCTGCAGAGGAAAACACTGAGACCCTAATCAGCACTCCAGACTGCAGGGCCAGGGCGGGACTTATAAGTAAGTCTCTGCCTCTCCGTGCTCTGGTCTGCCATGTGTCTGGCTGCCTCTTCCATCCTGACAAGCACAATGACTGCAATTCCAAACAAAGGACTGGGAGTTGGGGGTGAAGATGGAGAGAACCGAGGAGTGGAGAGGGAAACGACAGCCTCTGGGCAGCTACTCTCTAATATACACAAACACACCAGAAAGGGCTTGTAGAAAAGAAACGCAAAACACAACCCAACTACTGACACATGGCCCTCTGTTCCATATTCACCCGCACGTTCTTAGCAGAAAGGCAACTGTGAACGTGCAATCTGGTATCCTGAGGTTTGCCCTGACCACGTTGTTACCGTATCTTCGTCTTTCTAATTTTAATTGTTTTTGACGGCCAATCTGACTGGTAGAGCTTATTTAAACAGCCCTGATTCTCCCTGATAAAAGGTTGGAGTCCTGTATCAAAAGCTTTTAGTTTTCTGTAACCAAGAAGGAAAACATGCTTCTTTTGAAAGATGAGAAAATGTCTAGCTTCGAAGGGTCCTCCGAGTATGGCACACAAAGCGGTCTGCATTCATAGAAAATGATGCCATCACACAAATCTCCCACTGTGCCACGGGGTGACACTATCACTCATCATCTGCCTCCCAGACCCAGTAATTTCTGCAAAATCAATTACTGCACTTTACGCTGAAAAGATCCCATTAAAGAATGTGTGTGCACAGGATGGTGAGGGGCGCCGGAGCTGTGTGAGGCGAAATGGCACTGTTCTCAGTTTCCCCTTCCATCCTACTGGGCTCTGAAGCATTGCTTCAGAGATTTTCCATTTTATCTTATAATCAAATAATATGAACTTTACCGGGGGAAGAAAAGCAGCCCATCACATTGATACTAAGCCTTAATATCATTTTTGCCATCTTGACTCCTATCGCTATAAAAAGTCATTTTCCGTTGCCCTCACAAAACCACCCAAGGAATATTGCTTCAGACACCAAAGGTGCCCACGTGGGGCTCAAGCCTGGTGTCCAATAAATATGTGTGTCATTGACCTAATGCATGTCCATTCAATTGAAACTTCACACTTCTGACTTCGGTTTTAAGGTGCTAATCTTGAAGTCTTAACGGTTTATACATATAGACCTGAGGATGTTGGGTACTTTTGATTAGAGAGGGTTGAATTCCTGTAAAGGATTTCATAAACGAAGAAGACAGCTAGAACCCCTGGTTTCCTGCTCCTCAGTGGAGATTCCAAGTGGGAGGCAGGCAGCAAACACTTGCGTTCCTGTCAAGTGCCAGGAGTGGTGCTGGGCGAGGGAAGGTCACCAGCGAAGACACAGCTACACGCAGCCCTGAACATCCCTGCTGCAGCCACAGGGCCCGGCCACACCACGGAGCTCTGTGAACTCAGGGAAGCTGGAACACCTCGGGCATCCCTTGCTCATGCGTAAAGTGGGGATAAGTCAGTGACCAGCATCACTGAGGGCCTGCCACATAACAGAGTCACTAAACGCTAGCTATTCTCACTAGGATTGGAAAGGTTGATACTTACTCAATTTACATGAACTTTCTATAAATACTGTATTGATGTTCATGTCACCACAGGCAAAAAGGACGCCGCTTTCGCATCCAGCCCACCCTAAGGATGCACCTGGACTTCCCAGTACACTCAGCTCCATCAGGCATCAGGCCCTGCAGAAGCCACAACCTGTGACGAAGACAAAGAGTCACTCTTGGTGTGTGGCACAGCGTGACGTGGCGGTGGGCACTTAGTCATGGTCAGTCCGTGATCCAGAGCTGCGGAGCTTATTTTAGGTTGAGCGAAAATCGATTTAAGTTTCCAGACATGTCTTGGGACAACAGAAGATACCCAAAGAAGCAGGGAAAAAAAAACCCAAAAAAACCCACAGCCTGAGACAGAAGATACCCAAAGAAGTAGGGGAAAAAAAAAAAAAAAAACTAGCCTGAGAAATACTTTCTTCATTCAAGGCCTGGGTAGTCAGGAATATGGGAAAGTGATTTTCAATTTTATCTTATAATTAAATAATATGAACTCTACTGGGGGAAGAAAAGCAGCCCATGGCGTTGGTATTAAGCCTTAATATGATTTTTGCCACCTTGACTCCTATCGCTATAAAAAGTTACTTTCCGTTCCCCTCACAAAACCACCCAAAGAATATCTGTGTAATTTTGAGCAAGTTGGGTTTTGCTCACTTTTGAGCATTAACTAGATTAAGGAGCTTCACCAAGAAACACCCCTGAAAAGCATGGTGGAGGCATGACATGATGGCTCATGTCTGTAATCCCAGCTCTTTGGGAGGCCAAAGCAGGAGGCTCACTAGAGGAGGCCAGGAGTTCAAGGCCAGTCTCAGCAGCATAGTGAGATCCTGTCTCTACAGAAATAATAATAATAATATTAATAATAACAATTAGCTGGTCATGATGGTGCATTCCTGTCTTCCCTGCTACTCAGAAGGCTGAGGCAGGAGGATCACTTGAGCCCAGGAGTTTGAGGCTGCAGTGAGCTATGATGGCACCACTACACTCCAGCCTGGGTGACAGAGCCAGACATAAGTACTCTTGGTGGTCTAAGGGACAGTACAATATTTGGAATTAGGATCTGTTTTGCTCCTACCACAATCACCTACGCACCTCATGCCCTTACCTAAGTTATTTTTCTTTGTGAGTCTTTCTCCCCACTTCCAAAATGAGGGCATGCCTCTCTTGGGATCATGTATCTAGGCTTGGAGATAAGAATTGTAAAGCTCCTAGTATACAAAATATTTTCAACAATGGTAGCTACGGTCATTTTAATATATGGAATTTTACCATAATTTCACATCTGACAGATAATTCCCCTGAAGTTAATACTTGAATGGGAATGTGTTCTCTGATCTCTAGCTACAGGCAATAGTCTTCTACGTCAGGGAAAATCAAGTACTAATATAGAATCAGAATAAAATGGCAAAAGAATGGGGGCACAACAGATAAATTCTCGAGGAATAACCTACTTACTGTAAGAATTTGTAAATCTGTGGCAGCTAAGACCAGGCCCTCTGAGCACATCTGGAGGTGAACTTCCTTAAAAGAAATGCGTCCAAATGCTCCAACAGGTTCAAGATCATATCTCGGAAGGGTAAAGCTCTTTACAGAGTCTACAAAAAAATTGTGACTTCAGCTCTGCCAGGGAAAGAATGCCCAGGCGACCCGCTGTGGCGGGCTTCCCCAGGGACAGCCCAGGTGTGACCCATGTGGGCTCGAGGCCACAGTATTTGAGGCCACCTGCAGGGCTGAGGGCAGCTGTCTCCTGTTAAGCCGAGGCTGTACCAACCAAGCCACGTTCCCACATAATATTGGTTTCCAAAGTACCTTTTTCCCCAGAAGAGAAGAGGCGTGGACTTACTAACCTTCAATATGTGTAACTCCTCCCAGGTGGCAAAACCAGGGTAACAGAGAACACCGCGATTCTGCCAATGTATCCTAATCTCACGTGCCTGTACGCGAACTCCCAAGCATTTTAGCAAGCTTTTGGACATGGAGCTCAAAAGAATGACCTATAAATATTTTCCAATACATACAGCATCTTAATGTGTTTTTCTTTCTTTTTTTATTTTTTGTAGACACAGAGTCTCACTATGTTGTCCAGGCTGCTCTGGAACTCCTGGGCTCAAGCGATCCTCCTGCCTCGGCCTCCAAATGCACTGGAATGACAAGCATGAGCCACCGTGCAGGAAGCACAGCACCTAAATTCCAAAATAACCTTGAACCCCTGACCTTCCACCCGCCCTGGTGACTTCCAGAGATCGGTTCTTCTTCCCTTGCCAAAGGTTTCTTGTCTTTCGCGGCCCTTGCCACATCCACTTCGCCCTGTTCTCCCCTTCTCCTTCCGTCCCTCCCTCGCCGCCGGTGGGGGCGCGCGCACCTTGAACATCCCCGCCGCTGGTCAGCATGCCGATGGCTTTGCGGGCCCCGGAGAGGTGCTCCAGAAACTTCCGCAAGGAGCCCTTGGGGGCCCGGGAGTCGTCCGCGTCCATGGCGAGAAGGCGGAGGGCAGCCGCTAGTCCGGCTGCGCAGCAGGCAGTGGGGACCCTGCCCGCGCGCGCCCGACTCGGAACCGCCGCCAGGCCAGCGCCTCTGCTCGGCCCCAGCGCCAATGGGCGGGGCCCGAGCGCACTGGAGGGGCTGCGGGGGAGGGGGAGCGGCTAGGGGCAGGGGCACGGCTAGGGGCAGGGGTAGGGGCAAGGGCTAGCGGGGGGACACGTGTGGGCAGGAGGGCCTACGCGGGGGTCGTCGTAGGTGGGGGCCGCGCTAGCGGTGGGGAAGGCCGCAGAGGCGGGGGTAGAGCCACAGGTGGGCGAGGTCCCTGCGGGTGGGGCCGCGTTGCTGGTGCGCGAGCCTCGCGGGTGGGTTGGAGGACTCTGGTTGGGGGCTTTAGAGATGCCCCGAGCACCACAAGTGGGGGCAGGGGCAGCGTCCTGGGGAGGGGAGACTGCAGGGGGGCGGGGTCACATCGTTTCCCGGTCGCGCCAGGGCGGGGCGGGATAGAACGCGGGGAGCATCTCCCGGGGGGGGGCGAGGGAGACCCTGAGTGGGCGCGAACGCCAGGACGGGTGGAAACCCCGCACTTGCGGGGAGCGTCGATGGCGGGGCGTGGTGGAATTGGGGCGCGGAGACCCCACCTGGACGCGGAGGCTCGCGCCCGGCCGCGCGCACAGCTTCTTGTTGCCGGCAGGATTCCTCCTGGGGCTGCGCTGGGAGCCTCGGGGCGCGGCTTCCTCGATCCCCGCCCCCAAGTTTTCTGTGCAGCCTGAGGTCGGGAAGGACGGACGGAGAGTGGATCCTCCAGGTGGTGGGAAAAGCTGAGCACGGCGGGCTTAGCTTTGACGAAGCTGCGATTTCCCGGGCCTGCGGAGGCTGTGGCCCTCCTGGGCCCCCAACCTGGCCCTTGGGGAGAAGAAGCCTTGGGGTGGAGGAGGGTATCGGGGCGCGACCCTCAGAGACGCCTGGGTGCGCGAAAGTCAGAGTGAGGCAGGAGGAGGCGCAACAGGACTAGCCTGGAGGGGAGGCGGGACGACCCTTCCTCCCCACGGACAGGCCCGCTGAGGTACGCTGTGCGGACCTCGGCCGGCTTCACTGGCCAACTCCACGTGCTGAAATACGCACACCCAATGGGATGTGCGGTTGCCCATCCGCAGCTTAACAGCCTGGTGCCAGTTACCCTGCGATGGGAGAGGGGGCAACCCCCACAAAAGCACGGGCTTATGGGGCCCCGGTTCCTTCAGGGCTCACCCCACGAAGAAGGGCTCCCAAACGGCCCCACTCGACGGCTTACCGGAGGATGGTCCTGTGCAGTGGGTGTTTGTTGAACAGATAAGAGACAACAAAAGAGACTAAGAAGAGGTTTGTTCTATGAACCAGGGAAAGTGAAGCAGTCGCAAAAGAGAGTCTCGCCAAAGGGCAATCCTGGGGAAAACATGGAGAGGCATGGATTTTTCTTGGATGTGTGCCTCATCCTGGGGCTCATCCCGCTGAGAATCAAATATTCATTGCAAAAGAGGGAAAAGAAATATGCTGCGGACTATACTGGATGGTCTGATCTCTCCCTTGGCCAGAATTAACGGGGCAATTCCTAACCCCTTGTGGTCCTCAGAATCACCTGGCCTATGCACACCCCCACTAAACCACTGAGGTCCAGTTTCTGCGAGCGCAGCCAGGGAATGTGTATTTTTAAACAGGCCACCTAGGTTACTCTGATGAATGCAAAGTCGGAGAGCGCTGCTCCCATGCACTGAGCCTGAGCTTTATTCTATTAATAAAAAAGAAGAGGAGAATCCTGGGTGTCTTAAGGTGGCAGTTGAGTGGCCTTTGCCTTCTGGCGGGTAGGAGACCGGTGCTCTAAGCACCCGCACCCACCGCTGGGCTCAGGATCTGTGCTGGAGAATAGAAGGGCTAATTTAATTACTCATACCTTTTTAGAGCATAGTACATGTGGAGAAGGTGGGGCACGCTGAATTTTATTTTAGCCAAATACCCCTTATCTCCTTATATAATTGATATTTTATATTGAACATTAGGGGATGGGTCATTTGTCATCAAATTGCCTGTATTACAAAAAACGATAGATAGAACCTAACAGTTCAAACATGATGAGTTAAATAAATGATGGTAAAAATAGACGCTGTAATAATATTTAATTGCTGTTACTGCTACGAGGATAAATGTCTACTGACGTGGAAATATGTTCAGGACATAGAAATAAGTGAAAAGGCAGTCCTAGACACAGTGTGAGCCTGTGCGTGTGTGTGTGAGTGTGTGTGTGTGAGTCTGCATACATATGTAAATGTTTCTGAGCATTTTATTTCCTTTCTTTTGCTTAGTATAGGTAATGCTATTTTTCTCTCCGATGAACAGGTATTGTTTAGGGAATAGAAATAGTTAATTAAAGACAATAAAGTTTAGAGTGTCAAGACCCCCAAGGTTACGGCTTATGTTGAACAGTTTGTGTGTATGTAAGGGCTGGGGTCAGGGCGGTCACTGACGGTCCTCACACATCTGTTCTCATGAGTTTGGCCCATTGCTCAGTCAAGGAATTAACATATATTAATATATTCCTGTAGCTAAGATGGAAGAGAATAGCTATGGCTCTTTTATAGTTTTTTTGTTTTGTTTTGTTTTTTGCAAGTCATGTATTTTAATGGTGCTACAACTAGAGGTATTTTTTTTTTTAATCGTTGGCCTTAGCAATGAATCTTCTAATTCAAGAGGAAGATATTACATGCCGTGCTGACCGTACAGCTTCCACCCAGTAGGACCTGAGGGGTGTGTTTGTTCTTTATTGTCCCTTGACAGATTACTCCAAACTGTGGCCCACCCGCACCAGCACACAGTTATACCACAGGAATGATTACTCCTGGGTCCAGGAGTGCAGGCTTCACTGAGCCCTCTACCCCAGGGGCTCTCCGCGGCTGCAGCAGGTGTCTGCCCAGGGCTGCCGTGTCTTCTGAAGGCTCAGGCTCATCAGGGGAGGAGCTGCTTCCACGCTCGCTTCTGTGTCGCTGGCAGGATTCTGTTGCTTACAAGCTGTTGGACTGAAGGCCCCAGTCTCTCCGTGGCATCAGCTTCAGGCCGCCCTCTGCCCTGGGCAGGTGACTGGCTTTGCCAGAACTAGCACCTATCAAGAGCCAGGGGGAGAGTTCCAGTGGACAGAACTTGCAGCCCCCCCACCCCCAATTCAATCTCAGGAGAGACCGCCATCTCTTTTGCCTGGTTCTATTCATTAGAAGTGAGCCGCTGAGTCCAGAACTCTTCGAGAGGCTGTCTGTGAACACTAGGGGCAGGGGCCAAGGGGAGCCACTTGGGAGGGGAGGTGCTGCCTGGGACCTGCCTAGGACAAGGTGAAGGAGAACATGCATAGGCACAGATGCCTTTCCCACTTCCCCTCTGTGGTGGGCACAGGAGCTTCAGATGTGCCCTAAAGGAGTTGTGGCATCCCAGGAGGGAAGCAGCTCCCCGCCATGAGGGCACCAGGACCCAGTGCCCCAGCATGTCGGGCTGCACATTCCAGGGCTACCTGAGCTGCAGCCTCTTCCCCTCCCCTGCCGTCTCTGCCTGTGCATGGAGTGGGCGTCTCAAATCTGCAGGGGCCAAACTGAGCTCAGGCCTCTGCACCCCCGCACAACCCCCCACCGCTCAGTCTTCCTCACCTCAGCTCCTGGTGACTCCATCCTCCCGGGGACTCAGGCTGAAACCTTGCAGTGCTCCTCCACCCCGGCATCTAAGTCCCTCAGGAAAGTCCCTCTTGGCTCTGCATTGCATCTGGAGCCACTGGGGCCAAGCCACCACCTCTGACCTGGACCGGCACAGGTTCCCTCCCCATCCCCTGCTCTGCCCCCACCTCCACCCCACCTCCATGCCTTAGGTGTCCTCAGCTTCAAAGTCAGGGTGCACCTATCAGGATGTAATTCAGGCATATTCTCTGCTGACTCAGAGTCACAGGCCCCACACGGCCCACTGGCCTGTCGTTTGGTCCCATCAGATCCTGGTGCTGCCCAGAGGCCCATGCGGGCACCCGACAACCTCAGGCCCCCGACAACCTCAGGCCCAGCCTGCTCTTTCCTCAGGCCAGGCCCTCCTCTCCCTACCCACTCTGCCCACCTTCCTCAGGTCTGTCCTGAAAGGTCTCCGGCATGGCGAGGCCGAAGCCTGTCCCTTAGTGGCTGACATACAGTGGTGACACTCTCTGTGTGGGGGAAAGAAAGAGAGATCAGACTGTTATTGTGTCTATGGAGAAAGATGAAGACATAAGAAAGTCCATTTGGATCTGTACTAGGAAAAATTCTTCTGCCTTGAGATGCTGTTAATCTGTAACCCCAGCCCCAACCCTGTGCTCACAGAAGCACGTGCTGTATTGCCTCAAGTTTTAATGGATTTAGGGCTGTGCAGGATGTGCCTCAGTAAAAATGTGTTTGCACCTCCTGGGCTCCAGGCTGCCGGCTGCCTGCCCAGGGTCTGAATGTCCTACTGTGATCTGTTTCCTCACCTGGCCCAGAGGACAGATAGGGAAGGCTTGTTTTGAGGAATAGGCAGGGTAATCCCAGTCAGCCCTCATTGGCTTGCCTATCCTCCAGGGCTTTTTGCTTTCTTTTTTCTCTTCTTTGTTATGAAACTCAGAGAATTGTCCTCCAGCATGTCTTCTGCTGGGGAGGTGGAAAGACTGGACCATGCCCTTGACTTCAGGGCCCTTTGTGTTCCCCTCCTCCTAGGGTTTTTAAAAGCATTTACTTAGCAACATACCCTGTACCTGAGGGAGCTGCAGAGAACATCCTACGTGTCCAAACCAGAACACTTTGTTCCCTGACCCCAGACCCTCATCACACCCCAAAGCCCAAATACTTTCATGTGGCCACCTCCAGACAAGAGTCTGAACTCAATGCTTGTTTTCTGGGGTCTACACAGGACCATATGATGGGGCTACCTCCATTCTACCCCTGTGCCTCCCCCAATCAATTAGGGGCCTCAACTCCAGTGATTCCTAACTGGGAGCAAGGTTCCCCAGGCAAGGAATGCAGTCCTCCCCAGGATGCTGACCTGGCCGTGTCCCAATGGACATCAGTCCTGGAGCAAGAGGTCCAAGGCAGGGAGTTTCACCGCCCATTTCACCAGGAGTGGTGACCTTTCTGGGTTCCTAGCCTTTAAGATGGGATTTTTACACTGTGCCACAGTGGGGGAAACCGAGGCCCAGGGCCAGGAGCAGTAAAGAAAGAAAACCTCTGTGACTAGGAAACGTGTCACTTGCCCAGCACAGCCGCTCCAGGATAGCACCCTTTGGGATGTACCGCTGAGCTGTTCCTGGCACGTGACATGGCACTGTGGTGGAGGTCAGCAGCCGGTGGAGTTGGGGGTGGGGGTGCTGGCAGGAGCGGGTAATTTTGGACCCACCATGGGGAGGAAGGGGACGTTGCCCCTTTCCCCACACCTTGAGCACAGCAGTAATTTTCTTCTCTGATGTGTGTGGGCACCAATGCCTATACAGGTGTGGGTGCATCCTCCCCTTTTGTTGATGAAGAACCTTCCTGCAGCCGTTGGGGTGGGTATGGGCACCACACGTGCCTGGCAGCAGGGTGGTGCCTGCCGACGCTTGGCTACTCTATGTCTCACTGCCACCTCTCCAGGGGAAGCAGACTCTGTGCCCTAGTGCCCCTCATACCCAGTCCCTCACATTCTTCACTTGGCATCTCCCTACCTGATTCTCCCAACTCAGCCCCTGCCAGGTTTCTCCAGGCCCTGTGGGCCCTGGGATGGGATCAAAGGAGGCAGCAACTGTGCTGTCTGGCTCTGCCTGAAGTCAGGGATCCCTGGCCACTACTGGCATCTGGTGGGCAGGGTAGGTGGGGAGGTCAGGGCTCAGCTTTTCCACTCCCCAGCCTGCACTGGCGAAGTCACCAGGTGTAACTGGCCTGGAGGCTGATCTGTGTCCTCCACAGTCCCTTGATGCGTTATATTGAAGCCAATCCTTGTGTGAATGACTTGACCTGTTGTTACCGCCCAGATCAAACCAGAAGCGAAAGACTCTTGCACTTGGGCCCAGAGCCTGGGGCTGAGGCCACCATGACCACCCTGTTCTCTTCCTTCTGGGGTCCCTAGGAAGCTCCCAGGACTGAATGATCCCCACAAAACACAGTGGCCAGGAAGGGAGGGCTGGAGGTCAACTCCCCCCACCTCTACCACCACAAGCAAGAGGCCCCATGGAGGTTGGCCCTGAGCTGTGGGTCCCTGTGGGATGCAGGTTCCCACGGATACTTCAGGGGGTGAGCATGGGTCCTCCTGGCTGATGGGAGACTGGTGGGCACTGGGTGTGTGGGGTCTGTGTAGGTGGGTTGGACAGCACTGGGCCTAGCCAGGGAGCCGAGGACTGGCGTGGCCAAAGTGGGTAGCAATACGTTGCCAGAACAATACTACAGTGCAACCAGCCCAGCTGGTAGGGAGAAGGAGGCCTGCCTAGCAGGACCGTCCACCCCTGTCCTGGCCCCAAGCCCAGACTGCCTGCCTGTATTGGACATTGCCTGGTCCAGGAGGCCTGGGCATGAGGGTCAGGTGGTGTGTCCCTGGTTTCGAGACTTTGCTGGTCCCTTGGGAGCTGAGTATCCTCTGGGCAGGAGGAGGGCCAGCGGTCCACTGTTTGCATCGGCCCCTGGGGCTGTGCCCCTACCCCAGCTTCTGAGCCTGCACAGGGACGTGGCCAGGGCTCCTCCCCTGCTCTATGGCTCCAGCTCTGAACAGTTCACTGATGACTCTGACAGCTTCCTCCCCAAAGCTTGGGTCCTCGTCTGTGGGAATGGGGTGTCCCAGGCCCCCTGCAGGCAGGAACCCACCCCCAGCCCCTCTGGTGGGCCCTCCTGGGTTTTCTTACCTACTGGCTTGTGAGACCCAGTTGGCCAAACTTGGTGTCCTATTTTTATTTTGGCCTTTTTCTTAGTGTGTGTTTTCTGTAACTACTGCTGTGTAGATCTTCTATTTGAGTTTTAGGTAGAGAATCTTGCCCACCAAGAGAGCCCCCACCCCACAGAGCCTCCACTTCAGCCCCCCCTGGGCTGGTCCTGCCTGTGCTCCGCTTGGTGTGAATGTTGAGTGTGATGGATCCACACGGCTGCTTGACCCTGCATCTCCTTCCTTCTTGTTGCTGAGGCCTGTTCTGTTCCCTCTTTCTCCACCTGAGCTGCACTTGAAGCCAAGATGAAGGATGAGAAGTGGTTGCTATGAAGGACCCTCCTGCAGCGAATCTGCTGTGAGGAGGCTGCACTGGCCCAGCCTGTCATTTCCTTCTCTAAGCTCATTCCAGAGGTCGGCCAGGGGCAGCCCGTACCTGCCTGCTCTTGTGGCCCGTGAATCAAGAATGGATTTTACATTTCCAAATGGCTGAACAAATAAAAAAAATAACAATTCATGACACTGAGAAGTGTCCATGTCCATAAGTAAAGTTTGATGTGGGTGCAGTCATGCCCATCTCTTCACAGGCCACCTGCAGAAGGCTGCTGTGGTGTAGCCATGGCAGAGTTGCATTCTTGAGGCAAAGATCAGTTGGCAAAGCTGAAAATACTGACTCCTGGCTCTTTAGGGAAACAGTTTCCAGTCCCTGGTTTAAAGGCTGTGTGGCAGGACCCCAGGATCTTGGTCAGCTTGTTCCTCCCTCGGGGCCTGCTGTGGCCTTCGCTGGTATGTCTGCAAAGTCTGAGTGCTATGGTGCCTCTCATGGGGGCATTGAGCTCTGTCGTGCTAGATTTCACGATGTCTGCCTCATGGTCACCTGTCTCACCAACAGAGACCCTGTGGCCAGATTCAAACTAGCAGGAGCAGTTGGTTTTTGGAAGCAGGGATACCTTCAAGCTGAGCTGCCACCCGCCCTGAGGTGGTCCCATGACACTCACTGTCTCGGTCAAGGTTGGGGCAGGGGTGGTGTCCTGGACTGCCCTGCGATGTGGATCGTAGTAGCCAGGAGGGAGAGGGGGTTGCTATTACTCCCCATATCATGGGGAGTGCCTCACCCCCTGCGATGTGGATCGTAATAGCCAATTACTCCCCCCTGCAATGTGTGTCCATTATTAGCAGTCTCTTTTATTCAGGATATTAGGAACAATTTCACAGGTTGTGTATACACAGCCTGCGACAGGAAAACGAACACCATCCTCTGCACCTCCGGATATTAGGAACCATATCACACAATGAGTGTACACTTTTTGGGAGATTTGAGGTAATGTCGCCCTGTGTTTCCCTGAATATTCGGAGACATATCACAGGGCAGTTGTACACCCACTACTCTCTTGGCAGGAACGTCATACTTTACCTACTGGAAATTAGGAGCAATATCATAGACTGGGTATCAAGCCACTGTCATACTGGAAGTAATATCATGCTCTCCCCCACAAGTTATGAGGAATAATATCACAGGGGGTGTGTACCTTCTCCGGTAGTGGGAGTAGTATTATCATGTCTTCCTTTAGATGACAGGAACAATATCACAGGGTGGGTGTACACCCTGTGTGTTTTTGGAAGCAATGTCATTCTCTCTTCTTCTAGGTTTTAGGATTCATATCACAGGCAGGATGTACACCCCTTGTTATATTGGATGGAATCTCATCCTCTTTCAACCTGTATCTTTAGAAAACTATCCCATGGGGGTTGTCCATCCCTTCAATATTGGTACTAATACCATCTTCTCCTTTCCTGGACATAAGAAATAATATCACAGGAGGGGTGTACACCCCTTGCAACGTTGGTAGTAATATCACCTCTCCCCTGTGGTTATTAAGGACAAAAATCCCAGGGTGGCTGTACGGTTCCTACTTTATTGGGAGTAATATCATCCATTCACCCCCTGGATAAGAGGAACCATATCACTGAAGAGGTGTCCACCCCCTTCGATATTGTCAGCCATGTCATCTTCTTCCTGCCTGGATATCAGGAACGATATCCCAGGGTTGGTGGCCCTGTATACCCCCTGTGATATCGAAAGTAAAATCATCCTCTTTCCCGCTGGATATTAGGAACTATATCACAGGTGTGTGTGCACCTTCTGGGATATTGGGAGTACTCTCAGCCTCCACCCCGCTGCATATTAGGAGCAATATACAGGGGGCAGGGTGGTTACACCCCCTGCGATATTGAGAGCAATATTCTTCTCTTTCTCCTGTACATTAGGAACTACATCACAGGGGCCTGTACACCTTCAGCGGTATTGGGATTCATGTTATCCTCTCCCCCACTGAAAGTGAAAAACTATATCACAGAAGGGTGCACACCCCCTGCGATATTGCCACTGGTATCATCATCTCCTTCCCAGGATATAGGGAACAATATCCCAAGGGGGTGTACATCCCCTGCAATATTGGGAGTAATGTCTTCCTCTCCCCCGCTGGCTATTACGAACAATGTTACAGGAGTGTACACCCCCTGCTCTATTGGGGGTGATATCCTCTCCCTCCCTGGATATTAGGAACAATATCACTAGGCAGTGTACATCTCCTGCAATACTGAGACTAATCCTCTCGCCCCCTGGATATTAGGAATCATATCACAGGGGTGGTGTACATCCATCGCGAAATTGGAAGAAATATCATCATCTCCACCTTTGGATGTTAGGGACAATATCACGGGGGAGGTCTACAACCCCTGCGATATTGGGAGTCATATCATCCTCTCCAACCCAGGATATAAGAAACAAGATGACCGAGGAGATATACACCCACTCTGATAGTTTCAATAATGTTCTCCTCTACCCGATGGCTATTAGGAATAACATCATAGAGGGGTGTACACTTTCTTCGATGTTGGGACTAATATCCTCTCCCCGCTGGATATCAGGAACAAATCTATTAATTATTAATATTAATAAATATAATAAAAATTAATAATAATCATCGATATTAATAATCATAATAAAGATAGTAAAAATTAATACTGGTTAAAATGTTGATAATTAGTATTAATAATTAATAATAATATCACTATTAATAATTAATGATATCAGCAATTAATATTACTTAAGTCAATAGTAAGAGATGTTGGTAATAAAATAATGATTAATATTAAGAACTAATAATATTGTTAAATGACATTAATATTAATAATTAATTTTAAGTGTGCATAATCATGTATGTAAAACAATTATCCATAGATAATAATGGTATCCTATTAATTAATAGTGTCATTGATAATTATTAAAATCAATCATTGATGTTTAATAATTAATCATATTATTACTCCTAATACCGCAAGGGGTGTACACTTACCTATGATGTCGTTCCTAATATTCAGGGACGGACAGCATGATATTAGTTTTAATATCGTAGTATGTGTACACTCACGCTGTGACACCGATCCTAATATCTAGGGTGATACAGTATGACATGACTCCCAACATAGCAACGAATGGACAGCCACCTGGTGATATTGCTCCTAATATTCACGGAAGAAGCATATGATATCACTCCCAATATCGCAGGGAGTGTACAACTCTTCTCGGATATTGTTGCTGGTATCCGGAGGGGGAGAGGATGATAATAATTCCAGTATCGCAGGCTGTGTTCACCCGCCCTGTGATATTGTTATTAACATCCTGGAAGGGAGAGGATGATATGACTCCCCATAGAGCAGGAGGCGTACACCCAGCCTGGGATATTGTTCTTAATATCCATGGAGTGGAGAGGCTGATATTACTCCCAATATGGCAGGGGTGAACATTCACCCTGTGATATTCTTCTTAACATCTCAAGGCCGAGAGGTTCATATTACTCCCAGTATCGCAGACACTGTACATCCCCGTGTGATACTCTTCCTGATATCCGGAAGGGGAGAAGATGGTATTAAAACCCATATCGCAGGAGGTGAACACCCACTCTGTGATATCTTTCCTAATTTGCAGGGGGAGAGAGGATAATTTCATTCCCAATATTGCAAAAGATGTACACGCTCACCCTGTGATATTGTCCTTAATATTACAAGGCACAGAACATGATGTTACTCCCAATATCGCAGAAAGTGTACACCCCACAGTGATGTTGTTCCCATGACCCGGGAGGGAAGAGGATGATATTATTTTCAATATCGCCGGGGGTGTACACGCCACCGGTGATACTGTTCGTAATTTCCACCTGGGAGAGGATGATATTACTCAGAATATCGCAGGGGCTATAAGCACTACTTTGATTTTGCTCCTAATAGCCAGGCAGAGAGAGGATGATATTCCTCTCTGTATTGGAGAGGGTGTACACCCGTGTTTGACACTGTTCGTGATGTCTAGACGGGGACATGACATTACTCATAAAATCATAAAAACGCTGTGGGTCCATGGGGGATTCTAATATCCAGGCAGAGATATTACACCTCAAGTCGCGGGGAGTGTCTACTGCGGCTGTCATATTATTTCCAATACCCAGTGAGGAGAGGATGACGTCGCGACGAATATCGAGGAAGTCAAAACACCCCCTGTGATATGGTTCCAAATACCCACCTTGGAAGAGGATGATACTACCTTCAATAAAAGGGTTGTCCAACTCGCCGGACATATTTTTTCAACTATCCAGAAGAAAAGAAAATGATACTACTCCGAATATTGCTGGGGGTGTCCTCCGTCATGTGATATTGTTCTCAGGGCTAAAGGGAGAGAAGATAATGTCATTCATTGAACTACAGGTGGTGCACACGCAACCGTGATATTGTCAGGGGGGTGAGCCACCCCCCGCGAGGTGGGGACCAATAGCCACCCCCTCTCCCCCCTTGGCTATTGGGAGCCACCTCGCAGGGGGGTGAGCCACCCCCCGCGAGGTGGGGACCAATAGCCACCCCCTCTCCCCCCTTGGCTATTGGGAGCCACCTCGCAGGGGGGTGAGCCACCCCCCGCGAGGTGGGGACCAATAGCCACCCCCTCTCCCCCCCTTGGCTATTGGGAGCCACCTCGCAGGGGGGTGAGCCACCCCCCGCGAGGTGGGGACCAATAGCCACCCCCTCTCCCCCCCTTGGCTATTGGGAGCCACCTCGCAGGGGGGTGAGCCACCCCCCGCGAGGTGGGGACCAATAGCCACCCCCTCTCCCCCCCTTGGCTATTGGGAGCCACCTCGCAGGGGGGTGAGCCACCCCCCGCGAGGTGGGGACCAATAGCCACCCCCTCTCCCCCCCTTGGCTATTGGGAGCCACCTCGCAGGGGGGTGAGCCACCCCCCGCGAGGTGGGGACCAATAGCCACCCCCTCTCCCCCCCTTGGCTATTGGGAGCCACCTCGCAGGGGGGTGAGCCACCCCCCGCGAGGTGGGGACCAATAGCCACCCCCTCTCCCCCCCTTGGCTATTGGGAGCCACCTCGCAGGGGGGTGAGCCACCCCCCGCGAGGTGGGGACCAATAGCCACCCCCTCTCCCCCCCTTGGCTATTGGGAGCCACCTCGCAGGGGGGTGAGCCACCCCCCGCGAGGTGGGGACCAATAGCCACCCCCTCTCCCCCCCTTGGCTATTGGGAGCCACCTCGCAGGGGGGTGAGCCACCCCCCGCGAGGTGGGGACCAATAGCCACCCCCTCTCCCCCCCTTGGCTATTGGGAGCCACCTCGCAGGGGGGTGAGCCACCCCCCGCGAGGTGGGGACCAATAGCCACCCCCTCTCCCCCCCTTGGCTATTGGGAGCCACCTCGCAGGGGGGTGAGCCACCCCCCGCGAGGTGGGGACCAATAGCCACCCCCTCTCCCCCCCTTGGCTATTGGGAGCCACCTCGCAGGGGGGTGAGCCACCCCCCGCGAGGTGGGGACCAATAGCCACCCCCTCTCCCCCCCTTGGCTATTGGGAGCCACCTCGCAGGGGGGTGAGCCACCCCCCGCGAGGTGGGGACCAATAGCCACCCCCTCTCCCCCCCTTGGCTATTGGGAGCCACCTCGCAGGGGGGTGAGCCACCCCCCGCGAGGTGGGGACCAATAGCCACCCCCTCTCCCCCCCTTGGCTATTGGGAGCCACCTCGCAGGGGGGTGAGCCACCCCCCGCGAGGTGGGGACCAATAGCCACCCCCTCTCCCCCCCTTGGCTATTGGGAGCCACCTCGCAGGGGGGTGAGCCACCCCCCGCGAGGTGGGGACCAATAGCCACCCCCTCTCCCCCCCTTGGCTATTGGGAGCCACCTCGCAGGGGGGTGAGCCACCCCCCGCGAGGTGGGGACCAATAGCCACCCCCTCTCCCCCCTTGGCTATTGGGAGCCACCTCGCAGGGGGGTGAGCCACCCCCCGCGAGGTGGGGACCAATAGCCACCCCCTCTCCCCCCCTTGGCTATTGGGAGCCACCTCGCAGGGGGGTGAGCCACCCCCCGCGAGGTGGGGACCAATAGCCACCCCCTCTCCCCCCCTTGGCTATTGGGAGCCACCTCGCAGGGGGGTGAGCCACCCCCCGCGAGGTGGGGACCAATAGCCACCCCCTCTCCCCCCCTTGGCTATTGGGAGCCACCTCGCAGGGGGGTGAGCCACCCCCCGCGAGGTGGGGACCAATAGCCACCCCCTCTCCCCCCCTTGGCTATTGGGAGCCACCTCGCAGGGGGGTGAGCCACCCCCCGCGAGGTGGGGACCAATAGCCACCCCCTCTCCCCCCTTGGCTATTGGGAGCCACCTCGCAGGGGGGTGAGCCACCCCCCGCGAGGTGGGGACCAATAGCCACCCCCTCTCCCCCCCTTGGCTATTGGGAGCCACCTCGCAGGGGGGTGAGCCACCCCCCGCGAGGTGGGGACCAATAGCCACCCCCTCTCCCCCCCTTGGCTATTGGGAGCCACCTCGCAGGGGGGTGAGCCACCCCCCGCGAGGTGGGGACCAATAGCCACCCCCTCTCCCCCCCTTGGCTATTGGGAGCCACCTCGCAGGGGGGTGAGCCACCCCCCGCGAGGTGGGGACCAATAGCCACCCCCTCTCCCCCCCTTGGCTATTGGGAGCCACCTCGCAGGGGGGTGAGCCACCCCCCGCGAGGTGGGGACCAATAGCCACCCCCTCTCCCCCCTTGGCTATTGGGAGCCACCTCGCAGGGGGGTGAGCCACCCCCCGCGAGGTGGGGACCAACAGCCACCCCCTCTCCCCCCCTTGGCTATTGGGAGCCACCTCGCAGGGGGGTGAGCCACCCCCCGCGAGGTGGGGACCAACAGCCACCCCCTCTCCCCCCCTTGGCTATTGGGAGCCACCTCGCAGGGGGGTGAGCCACCCCCCGCGAGGTGGGGACCAACAGCCACCCCCTCTCCCCCCCTTGGCTATTGGGAGCCACCTCGCAGGGGGGTGAGCCACCCCCCGCGAGGTGGGGACCAACAGCCACCCCCTCTCCCCCCCTTGGCTATTGGGAGCCACCTCGCAGGGGGGTGAGCCACCCCCCGCGAGGTGGGGACCAACAGCCACCCCCTCTCCCCCCCTTGGCTATTGGGAGCCACCTCGCAGGGGGGTGAGCCACCCCCCGCGAGGTGGGGACCAACAGCCACCCCCTCTCCCCCCCTTGGCTATTGGGAGCCACCTCGCAGGGGGGTGAGCCACCCCCCGCGAGGTGGGGACCAACAGCCACCCCCTCTCCCCCCCTTGGCTATTGGGAGCCACCTCGCAGGGGGGTGAGCCACCCCCCGCGAGGTGGGGACCAACAGCCACCCCCTCTCCCCCCCTTGGCTATTGGGAGCCACCTCGCAGGGGGGTGAGCCACCCCCCGCGAGGTGGGGACCAACAGCCACCCCCTCTCCCCCCCTTGGCTATTGGGAGCCACCTCGCAGGGGGGTGAGCCACCCCCCGCGAGGTGGGGACCAACAGCCACCCCCTCTCCCCCCCTTGGCTATTGGGAGCCACCTCGCAGGGGGGTGAGCCACCCCCCGCGAGGTGGGGACCAACAGCCACCCCCTCTCCCCCCCTTGGCTATTGGGAGCCACCTCGCAGGGGGGTGAGCCACCCCCCGCGAGGTGGGGACCAACAGCCACCCCCTCTCCCCCCCTTGGCTATTGGGAGCCACCTCGCAGGGGGGTGAGCCACCCCCCGCGAGGTGGGGACCAACAGCCACCCCCTCTCCCCCCCTTGGCTATTGGGAGCCACCTCGCAGGGGGGTGAGCCACCCCCCGCGAGGTGGGGACCAACAGCCACCCCCTCTCCCCCCCTTGGCTATTGGGAGCCACCTCGCAGGGGGGTGAGCCACCCCCCGCGAGGTGGGGACCAACAGCCACCCCCTCTCCCCCCCTTGGCTATTGGGAGCCACCTCGCAGGGGGGTGAGCCACCCCCCGCGAGGTGGGGACCAACAGCCACCCCCTCTCCCCCCCTTGGCTATTGGGAGCCACCTCGCAGGGGGGTGAGCCACCCCCCGCGAGGTGGGGACCAACAGCCACCCCCTCTCCCCCCCTTGGCTATTGGGAGCCACCTCGCAGGGGGGTGAGCCACCCCCCGCGAGGTGGGGACCAACAGCCACCCCCTCTCCCCCCCTTGGCTATTGGGAGCCACCTCGCAGGGGGGTGAGCCACCCCCCGCGAGGTGGGGACCAACAGCCACCCCCTCTCCCCCCCTTGGCTATTGGGAGCCACCTCGCAGGGGGGTGAGCCACCCCCCGCGAGGTGGGGACCAACAGCCACCCCCTCTCCCCCCCTTGGCTATTGGGAGCCACCTCGCAGGGGGGTGAGCCACCCCCCGCGAGGTGGGGACCAACAGCCACCCCCTCTCCCCCCCTTGGCTATTGGGAGCCACCTCGCAGGGGGGTGAGCCACCCCCCGCGAGGTGGGGACCAACAGCCACCCCCTCTCCCCCCCTTGGCTATTGGGAGCCACCTCGCAGGGGGGTGAGCCACCCCCCGCGAGGTGGGGACCAACAGCCACCCCCTCTCCCCCCCTTGGCTATTGGGAGCCACCTCGCAGGGGGGTGAGCCACCCCCCGCGAGGTGGGGACCAACAGCCACCCCCTCTCCCCCCCTTGGCTATTGGGAGCCACCTCGCAGGGGGGTGAGCCACCCCCCGCGAGGTGGGGACCAACAGCCACCCCCTCTCCCCCCCTTGGCTATTGGGAGCCACCTCGCAGGGGGGTGAGCCACCCCCCGCGAGGTGGGGACCAACAGCCACCCCCTCTCCCCCCCTTGGCTATTGGGAGCCACCTCGCAGGGGGGTGAGCCACCCCCCGCGAGGTGGGGACCAACAGCCACCCCCTCTCCCCCCCTTGGCTATTGGGAGCCACCTCGCAGGGGGGTGAGCCACCCCCCGCGAGGTGGGGACCAACAGCCACCCCCTCTCCCCCCCTTGGCTATTGGGAGCCACCTCGCAGGGGGGTGAGCCACCCCCCGCGAGGTGGGGACCAACAGCCACCCCCTCTCCCCCCCTTGGCTATTGGGAGCCACCTCGCAGGGGGGTGAGCCACCCCCCGCGAGGTGGGGACCAACAGCCACCCCCTCTCCCCCCCTTGGCTATTGGGAGCCACCTCGCAGGGGGGTGAGCCACCCCCCGCGAGGTGGGGACCAACAGCCACCCCCTCTCCCCCCCTTGGCTATTGGGAGCCACCTCGCAGGGGGGTGAGCCACCCCCCGCGAGGTGGGGACCAACAGCCACCCCCTCTCCCCCCCTTGGCTATTGGGAGCCACCTCGCAGGGGGGTGAGCCACCCCCCGCGAGGTGGGGACCAACAGCCACCCCCTCTCCCCCCCTTGGCTATTGGGAGCCACCTCGCAGGGGGGTGAGCCACCCCCCGCGAGGTGGGGACCAACAGCCACCCCCTCTCCCCCCCTTGGCTATTGGGAGCCACCTCGCAGGGGGGTGAGCCACCCCCCGCGAGGTGGGGACCAACAGCCACCCCCTCTCCCCCCCTTGGCTATTGGGAGCCACCTCGCAGGGGGGTGAGCCACCCCCCGCGAGGTGGGGACCAACAGCCACCCCCTCTCCCCCCCTTGGCTATTGGGAGCCACCTCGCAGGGGGGTGAGCCACCCCCCGCGAGGTGGGGACCAACAGCCACCCCCTCTCCCCCCCTTGGCTATTGGGAGCCACCTCGCAGGGGGGTGAGCCACCCCCCGCGAGGTGGGGACCAACAGCCACCCCCTCTCCCCCCCTTGGCTATTGGGAGCCACCTCGCAGGGGGGTGAGCCACCCCCCGCGAGGTGGGGACCAACAGCCACCCCCTCTCCCCCCCTTGGCTATTGGGAGCCACCTCGCAGGGGGGTGAGCCACCCCCCGCGAGGTGGGGACCAACAGCCACCCCCTCTCCCCCCCTTGGCTATTGGGAGCCACCTCGCAGGGGGGTGAGCCACCCCCCGCGAGGTGGGGACCAACAGCCACCCCCTCTCCCCCCCTTGGCTATTGGGAGCCACCTCGCAGGGGGGTGAGCCACCCCCCGCGAGGTGGGGACCAACAGCCACCCCCTCTCCCCCCCTTGGCTATTGGGAGCCACCTCGCAGGGGGGTGAGCCACCCCCCGCGAGGTGGGGACCAACAGCCACCCCCTCTCCCCCCCTTGGCTATTGGGAGCCACCTCGCAGGGGGGTGAGCCACCCCCCGCGAGGTGGGGACCAATAGCCACCCCCTCTCCCCCCTTGGCTATTGGGAGCCACCTCGCAGGGGGGTGAGCCACCCCCCGCGAGGTGGGGACCAATAGCCACCCCCTCTCCCCCCCTTGGCTATTGGGAGCCACCTCGCAGGGGGGTGAGCCACCCCCCGCGAGGTGGGGACCAATAGCCACCCCCTCTCCCCCCCTTGGCTATTGGGAGCCACCTCGCAGGGGGGTGAGCCACCCCCCGCGAGGTGGGGACCAACAGCCACCCCCTCTCCCCCCCTTGGCTATTGGGAGCCACCTCGCAGGGGGGTGAGCCACCCCCCGCGAGGTGGGGACCAACAGCCACCCCCTCTCCCCCCCTTGGCTATTGGGAGCCACCTCGCAGGGGGGTGAGCCACCCCCCGCGAGGTGGGGACCAACAGCCACCCCCTCTCCCCCCCTTGGCTATTGGGAGCCACCTCGCAGGGGGGTGAGCCACCCCCCGCGAGGTGGGGACCAATAGCCACCCCCTCTCCCCCCCTTGGCTATTGGGAGCCACCTCGCAGGGGGGTGAGCCACCCCCCGCGAGGTGGGGACCAATAGCCACCCCCTCTCCCCCCCTTGGCTATTGGGAGCCACCTCGCAGGGGGGTGAGCCACCCCCCGCGAGGTGGGGACCAATAGCCACCCCCTCTCCCCCCCTTGGCTATTGGGAGCCACCTCGCAGGGGGGTGAGCCACCCCCCGCGAGGTGGGGACCAATAGCCACCCCCTCTCCCCCCCTTGGCTATTGGGAGCCACCTCGCAGGGGGGTGAGCCACCCCCCGCGAGGTGGGGACCAATAGCCACCCCCTCTCCCCCCCTTGGCTATTGGGAGGCATGTTGGACTCTCAGCCTGTTGACGATATTGTGAGTAGTATCGTCTCCCTCTCTGGAAATAATGAACTGTTTCACAGATGGGTGTACACGTTCAGTGTATTGCTCAGGGAGCAGTAATATAATTAATTATTAAACATCAAGGATCCATTTTATTAATTATCAATAATACTATCAATTAATAGTTTACCATTAATTCTTAATTATTGTTTTAAATAGATTGTGTTCTACTCCAAGAATTAATTTTTAATATTAATATCATTTATCAAAATTAATATTTCTTAATAATTATTATTTTTTTGCCAATATCACTTAGTATTGATGTATGTAACAGTAATTGTTGATATCATTATTTTATTATTAAATATGTTAATATTATTAATTATTAATACTCATCATTAACATTTTTAACCAGTATTAATTTTAGTATCTTAATTGTGATTTTTAATGTCTATGATTAATATATATTTTTATGTTTATTAATATTAATAATTAATAGTCTTGTTCCTGATATCTGGCCGGGAGTGTATGATATTACTCCCAGTATCGAAGAAAGTGTACAGTCCTCTTTGATGTTAATTCTAGTAGCCAGGGGGTAGAGGATGACATTGAAAGTAGCGCAGTGGCCGGGCGCGGTGGCTCACGCCTGCAATCCCAGCACTTTGGGAGGCCGAGACGGGCGGATCACGAGGTCAGGAGATCGAGACCATCCTGGCTAACACGGTGAAACCCCGTCTCTACTAAGAAATACAAAAAACTAGCCGGGCGAGGTGGCGGGCGCCTATAGTCCCAGCTACTCGGGAGGCTGAGGCAGGAGAATGGCGTGAACCCGGGAGGCGGAGCTTGCAGTGAGCTGAGATCCGGCCACCGCACTCCAGCCTGGGTGACAGAGCGAGACTCCGTCTCAAAAAGAAAAAAAAAAAAAAAAAAAAAGAAAGTAGCGCAGTGTGTGTACATGCCGTCGGTCATCTTCTTCCTTCTATCTAGGGTGGGAAAGGATGATATGACTCCCAATATCACCGTGGGCGTGGACCTCCACCGTGGTGTTTTCCCTAACATCCAAAGGAGGAGAGGGTGACCTTTCTTCCGATTTCGCAGGCGTTGTACACCACCCCTGTGATATGTTTCCTAATATCCAGATGGCGAGAGGATGATATCAGTCCCAGTATTGTAGGGGGCGTACACTCCCTGGGGATGTTTTTCCTAATATCCAGGGACGGACAGGATGATATCACTCCCAATAAAGCAGGGGATGTACACCCCTTCTGTGACATTGTTCCTAATAGCCAGCCGGTAATTATTATAATTGTTTGAATAGGTTATGATCTACTCCAAGGATTAATTTTTAATATCAATGTCATTTATCAATAATAATATTTCTTAATAATTATTATTATTTTATAGCCAATATCACTTAGTATTGATTTAAGTAACGTTAATTGTTGATATTATTTTATTATTAATTGTCTTATTATTATTAAATATTAATTATTAATACTCATGATTAACTTTTTTAAGCAGTGTTAATTTTAGTATCTTAATTGTGATTTTAATATCTATAATTAATATTTACCATTTATATTTATTAATATTAGTAATTAATAGCCTTTTTTCTGATATCCGGCCAGGATAGGATGATATTACTCCCCTTGTCGCAGAAAGTGTACGCTGCTCTATGATGTTATTCCTAGTAGCCAGGGGGTAGAGGATAGTATTAAAACTACCGTAGTGTGGGTATATCCCGTCGGACATCTTGTTCCTTCTTTCCAAGGTGGGAGAGGATGATATGACTCCCAATATCACAGTGGGCGTGGACCTCCACCGTGATATTTTCCCTAACATCCAAAGGTAGAGAGGGTGATATTTCTTCCGATTTCGCAGGGGTTGTACACCACCCCTGTTCTATGTTTCCTAATATCCAGATGGCGAGAGGATGACATCAGTCTGAATATTGCAGGAGGTGTACACTCCCTGGTGGTATTGTTTCTAATATCCAGGGATGGAGAGGATGATATCACTCCCAATAAAGCAGGGGGTGTACACCCCTTCTGTGACATTGTTCCTAATAGCCAGCCGGGGGGAGGAAGATATTACCGCCAATATCGCAGGGGTTTACACCCCCTTGGGATATTCATCCTTATATCCTGGGAGGGAGGCGATGTTACTAGTGGCAATATCGCAGGGGATGTACACACCCACTGTGCTATTGTTCCGACTAACACGATATGACTCCCAATATCACGGGGGGGGGGGGTACAGCCTCCTGTGATATTGTTTCTTATATTCAGGGGGAGAGGATGATATGACTCCCAATATCGCAAGGGTTGTACACACCTCCTGCGATATTGTTCCTAATATCCCGAAGGGGAGAGCATAATATTACTCTCAATATCTCAGGGGGTGTACACCCCCTTTGTAATATTTTTCTTAATATCCATGATGGGAGAGAATGATAAGACTCCCCATATGGCAAGAAGTGTACAGCCGGCTGTGATATAGTTCCTTACATCCAGGTAGGGAGAGGATGATGTTACTGCCCATATCGTACAAAGTGTAAAACCCCTTCGATATTTTGCCTACAATCCTGAGGGGAGAGGATATTACTCCCAATATGGAAGAAGGCGTACACCCCCCTGGGACACTACGCCCAATATTCACGTTGGGAGACGATGACAATACGTCCAATATCACAGGGGATGTACACCCACCCTAGCATATTGTTCCTTATATCGAGAGTGGGAAAAGAAGCTATTACTCCCAATAACGCAGGGGCTGTGGCTGTACACTCCTCCTGTGATATTGTTCTTTATATCCTGGGGAAGAGAGGATGATATTACACCCAATACCGCAGGGGGTGGACACCCACTCAGTGATGTTGATCTGAATGTACTCCACCTCCCACCACCAGGGATATCGTTCCTAATATCCAGGGGAAGAGAGGATAACATTATGCCCAATATTGCTGGGGAGTATACACACCCTCTGTGATGTTGTTCCTAGTATCCAAAGGTAGAGAGGATGATATTACTGGCCATATCGCAGGGGGTGTACACCCTTCTGTGATATCGTTTTTGACGTTCAGTTGGGGGAGACAATAACATTAATCCCAATATCGAAGAAGGTGTACATACCCGTGTGATGTGGTTCCTAATGTACAGGGGAAAGAGAAGAATATTGCTCTCAATATCGCAGGGGATGTAACCACCCTGTCCCCTATATATTATCCCTAATATTCAGTGGGTTGGAGGCTGACAGTACTCCCAATATCCCAGAAGGTGCACACACACCTGTGATATAGTTCCTAATATCCAGCGGGAAAGAGGCTGAGTTTACTTTCGATATCACAGTGGGTGTACACCACCCCCAACCCCGGGGTATTGCTCCTAATATCCAGGCGAGAGGAAGATGATATGGTTGACAGTATCGAAGGGGGTGGACACCTCTTTTGTGATATGGTTGCTGATATCCAGGGGGTGAGTGGATGATGTGTACACCCCACCTGTGACATGAATCATAAAACCTAGAACAAGAGAGAATGACATTGCTTCCAAAAACACACGGGGTGTACACCCACCCTGTGATATTGTTCCTGTCATCTAAAGGAAGAGATGATGATACTACTCCCACTACCGGAGAAGGTACACACCCCCCTGTGATATTGTTCCTCATAACTTGTAGGGGAGAGCATGATATTACTTCCAATATGACAGTGGCTTGACACTCAGTCTGTGATATTGGTTCTGCACACCAACTCTGTGCCCCTCGTTTCCCATGTGTTCTCTCCTCACTGTTGGAACCTCGGGGGAGGCTATGTCTTTGATTACAGATGAAGAGACGACGGGTCTGAGAGGTTAAGCAAGTTTGTTACTGGAAAGGAGTCCCAATCCAGACCGCAAGAGAGGTTTCTTGGATCTCACGGAAGAAAGAATTCAGGGTGAGTCCTTAAAGTGAAAGCAACTTTATTAGGAAAGAAAAGGAATAAAAGAACGGCTTCTATGGCCGGGCGCAGCGGCTCACTCCTGTAATCCTAGAACTTTGGCATGCCGAGGCAGGTGGATCACCTGAGGTGAGAAGTTCGAGACCAGCCTGGTCCAACATGGCAAAACCCTGTCTCCACTAAAATACAAAACATTAACGGTGTGGTGGCAGGTGCCTGTAATCCCAGCTACTAGGAAGGCTAAGGCAGGAGAATTGCTTGAACCCACGAGGCGGAGGTTGTAGTGAGCCAAGATCAAGCCACTGCATTCTAGTTTGGCCAACAGAGCAAGACCGCATCTCAAAAAAAAAAAAAAAAAAAAAAAAAAAAAAGAATGGCTGCTCCATAGGCAGAGTGGCCCCAAAGGCTGCTGGTTGCCCATTTTCATGGTTATTTCTTGATCATACGCTAAACAAGGGTTGGACTATTCATGAGTGTTCCAGGAAAGGGGTGGGCAATTCCCAGAACTGAGAGTTTCTGCCCTCCCTTCCGAGACGATGTAGGGTAACCTCCAGATGTTGCCATGGCATCTGTAAACTGTCGTGGCGCTGGTGGGAGTGCCTTGTAGCAGTTAACGCATTATAATTAGCACATAATGAGCTGTGAGGGCAATCAGAGGTCACTCTCGTGGCCATCTTGGGTTTGCGGCTTTGGCCAACTTCTTTACTGCAACCTGCTTTATCAGCAAGGTCTTTATGACCTGTATCTTGTGGGGACCTCCTATCTCATCCTGTGACGAAGAATGCCTAGCCTCCTGGAAATGTGGCCCAGCAGGTCTCAGCCTCCCTTTACCCAGGCCCCATTCAAGATGGAGTCGCTCTGGTTCTCGTGCCTCTGACAAGTTGGCCTGGGTTGAGTGTTTCCTAGTGTGTGGTTGTTGGAGCTGTTTTTAGGAGTAAGAGGTATTGTCAGTAGGAAACAGGCCTCTGTTAGTCCTGGGGCTGGCACTCTGCCCCAGTATGTCGGTCTCATTTTAGTGGTGACAAAACTGGGGCTCAGAGACATCAACTCCCTCATCTCGAACCCCCAGACTGTCAGTGGTGGGCTGGGGTTGGAATGTGGGGCTTGAAGACCCATCATCTCCTCTGGTCCCCCAGTCTCTGCTGCCCAAGAGGAACAGGATCCCAGGATCCAGGCCCCTCATGGCACCAGCCAGGGTGGGTGGAGATGGGAAGGCACAGTTCCAAAGCCCCCCGGACTCTGAGGCAGGTCGGGGGCCGAGAGCAAGCCGGACCTGCGGACCCCACCCTGAGAAGAATGGCTGCAGGCCCGGCCCAGCGGGCAGGAGGTCTGTGTCCTCAGTCAACGTGACGGCGCTTCCCACTCCTCCAGCCAGGCCGTGCCGTCTTCACGTTTCCAATCATGCGGCCTCCTCTCCAATTCCCAAGCCCAACCCACAGAGACAGCGATCTGGGGTCCACGTGAGGTTTGTCAGCAGCTCTGACCCGCTGCTTCCCGCCAGCCCCGCGGCCGGTTCTGGAAAGCTCTCTGCTGCCCCCTGGTGGGGAGGCTCGGGGCAGGGCTCTGGCTGCAAGCATGGGGTCCCAGAACCTCCTGGCTCTGTCACCTCTGCTGGGTGGAAAACCAACCCAGGACTGAAGCAGCAGATGGGTGCCTGATTCCTTATGATCAGAGCTCCGCCCACTGGCAAGTCTCTCTCCGGGCCTCAGTTTCCCCTTCCATTAAACGAGGGGCTTGGGGGATACCAAGGAGGGGTAACAGCTTAGTGAGGATGGCAGATTTCTTCTGGGGAGATGAAAACATTTTGAAAGTAGATGGCGTGAGTGGTTGCACAGGACTGTGAATGCACAAATGCCACCACATTATTCGCGTTGAAATAGTTCATTGCATGCGATGTGAATGTCACCTCATTTAAAGTGTTTAAAAGGGGGGCCTGGGAGAGTGCAGTGTATGTGAGAATCACGTGGGACACCCACAGTCTCTGAACCTCGGTTTCCTTGCCGTAAACTGGCAAAGAGACCGTGTGAGCTGTGTTCCCTAAGGTCAAGAGATTCCAACAAGGAAAACCTGGGATTCCAGGGACTGGGATGAGGGCCAGGGACCGGAAGGGGAGGGGTATGTGGGGATGGCTTGGGGGCAGCCCAGATAAGGCTTTCAATACTGGGCAGCAGCATCTACACAGGCAGAGATCCCTGCATCTCACTTCCCGCAGGGCTGACCAGTGGACAGAGGTGGGACTGGCCAGGCTCAGCCCAACCAAGTCTGGGAGCAGAGGACACTGAGTGAGGGATCCCCGGGGCCACCCTCACTGGCCTGTGGCTCTCCTGACACCACAAGAGAGGTCCAGGAGCTGACCTTGGGTCCTAATGGGGGACACCTTCCTGGCTGCAGGCTGGCAGGGTGGTGTGGTGGTCAGTGTACTGGGCTCTGCGTCTCCGCCACTACCTGCTGTGTGACGATGGGCCAGACACCTATCCTCTCTGTGCCTCTATTTCTTCAATGGCAAACAGGGACACTAGCAGCCCCCACATCCGGGCACAGTGGCCTGAAGGTTAAAGTCAAGGGCGGCACGAGACCTACAGCAAAAGCTCTGAGCAGGGAGGGCAGGGAGCTGCCCAGATAGTTCCACCACCATCTCCCCTCTGGCCACCGAGGAAACCGAGGCTCATGGTGACCTGGCCCAGGTCTGTTGGACTCATGGTCCTTCTCATCCCCAAGATCAGAGGGCTGCCACCAGGGAAGGAGCTGGCCCCTAGACACAGCCCAGGAAGCACACAGGGAAGGATGCCCTGGGGACTTCGGTAGGTTATTGCAAAGAAAAATTTATTGCTATTTGAACCCTGCTTTCATGCCCCATTTCCCAGAAAATGAGCCACGGGAGACACCAGGAGAGGGAGGAGACCGTCCTCCTTGCACAAAACCCACACCCTCGGATGCTGTCCTCAGCGAGGGTGGCTGGGGGCCAACCAGGGGGCCCACCCGTGGAGTGGCAGAGGAGGCAGGTTGACCCTGCGGACGTTGAGCTCTGTGGCGAAGGTCCTGGCCTTCTGGTAGAAGAGGAGCGACTTCTCACGGTCCAGGAGGAAGTTGTGGGAGACGGTGGCCGGCCGCGTGTAGATCTTCAGCTGTGCCTTCTTGTTGCCCAGGTCCACGGCGGCTGCCAGTGCCAGCTGGTAGTACTCAAACGGGTCCTGAAGGGGACAGGTCATGCTCAGCAAAAAGGGGACTCGGAGCCCGTCTTCCCAGAGGCCCTTGCTGTCTCCAGGTCATTCCACGTGTCCAGCCAATGCTGGCTCACCCCATGAGCCCCGAAACCTGTTACACTGCTGTGGTCTCAGCTGCAGGAAGTGGGGACGACCCTGACACCCCTGGAAGCCTTCCTGACTGCCCCTACGCCCCACTCACCACAACCGTCCTGCCCCAGTGCCACCCTCTCCGCAGGCAGTGGCTGCTTTCCCCATGGGCTGAGGTCAGGGCAGATCCTGCCTGCTCTGAGAGTTCCATGCAGGACCCGTGGCTCCGAGCCACAGCAGGGGCACAGCGTTGAGTGACCCAGGCTCCCCTCTGGCCCCTGTCCATGCTGACCATTTCCAGGCCCTCCACGGGACAGGCCAGGTACAAAACCATCTCACAGGTGTCCTCTCTGGCAATGTTCCCTGAAATATTGACGGAGTGTGACTCCCCAGACATCCACTCCCATTTTCAATGCATCTTTGGCCCAAACTCACCATCCCTGGGTTGGGATGCCGCCTCCCAGACCTCCTCCTTCACCCTCCCATCCCCCACCCGGCTTCTCCCCAGGCGCCTCCTCCACATGGGGGTCACCCAAGGAACCTCTCTGAGACCCATGCCTGGCCTGTCCCTCTTTACCATCTCAAGATGGCTCCCAGGGTCAAGGACAAAGTCCAAGATGCAGCAAGTCCATTCCCCCACTGCCCCGCCCCACACACGGAGCAGGGGCATGAGAAGGCCCCGAGTCACCGCCACTGCTCATCCAATGCCCCCGGCCCAGCCGAACACTGGACTCTGTGCTGGGTGCGTGGCTGAGCCTAACGTCCTTGCTCCCAGTCTGAGGGACCTGGGAGTAAACACTGACCACACAGGGTGGCTCAGGCTGTGGCAGAGGGAAGCCCAGGAGCCTGTGGGGGGTCCAGGAGGCCCCAGACTCAGCCGGGGGTGGAAGGCAAAGGCTTCCTGAAGGGGTGGGGGCATCCCAACTAAACAGGAAGGAGCCAGCCAATGCATGTCTCTGCATGTGCCTGTGCGTGTGCTTGTGCGTTTGTGTGCCTGTGTGCATGCCTGTGTGTGCGTGTGCCTGTGCCCGTGTGCATTTGCGTGGCCATTTCCATGTGCCTGTAGTGTGTGCAACAGCTAGTGAGTGGCAGGCTGAGCCAGGACACACCTAATCTTCCCTATTCCAGGGCTCACTCTCATGTGTACACTAAAGGGGACCCCATTTTAGAGGCAATCGGCAAAGATGCCCATTTACCCCGCCTCTCTGCCAGCCTTCCAGGCCCCATGCAGCCCGGCGTTTTCTCCTACTCCTCTGGGCCCTGGGTCCAGAGCCTCCTATACAAGGAGGAGGGTGTAGCCTTGGAAAGACAGCCGCCCTTGGGGAATTCCAAGGGGGCCTCCCTGTGGGAAGCTGGCCTGCACTGACAGCATAGTCACGATGAGGCCCAGAGGGCTGTGCATGGGAAGGAGGTGAAGGAGGCCTCTGCCCCTCAACCCCAACCGTGGACTTTGGCCTCTCAGGTACTACTTGGCCCTTTCCTTCCTCCTGGGCAGGCGGAGTGGGCGGCAGCCTTGACCAAGAGAGATAAAGGCCTCTTCTGGGAGGCCCGTCCCCCTGGGTCCCAGGCCAGCCCCTGAGTGGTGAGCAGCGTCCCTCTGGGTCTGACACTTGGCACCTCCCTGTCTGGCTGGGACTTGGGAGGCCACAGGGACCACTTCTGACCACCAGGTGTCGCCAGCACTGGGCGGGGGCCACCCGGGCAGCCCCAGGCCTGCGGGTGGGGGATACGGGGCGAGGTCGTAGGGCTGCCCCAGCTCCTCATGTTGTTCTAAGGACCCCAAGATCTCGGTCCCTGGACTGGAGTGCCCTGGCCCCTCAGCCCATAAGGAGCACTGATGCGGTGCCGGTGCGATGCTGAGGAGGGGCGGTGCCTGCTGGGCAGAGGGGTGGAGACACGCCAGGTCTGAACCTGACAGTCCCAGCTCTCCACCCCTGCAGGGCTGGGGGCAGAGGGAGCACAGCACCTCCGCTCCAGACAGACCCGACCCAGCAAGGCCTCAGCCTGGCTGGCTGGGGCCCCGCCCCACTGCACCTGCACTGAGCTGGGGTTTCCCTGTCTGTGAACCCGATGGTAAGACACTGGTCCCACCCCACCCTTCCTGGGTGATGTGAAGGTTCAAGGTGTCTCGGGACTCCAGGAAGGAGTTGCTCAATACAGGCTGGCACCCTAGGCAGGCTTCCTAGAGGAGGCGCCAGGATTTGGGTTGGATCTTGCAACGTGGATTCAACGTCAAGATGATGTGGTCCTCCGAAATGTCCTTCTCCTGACCCTGTTTTCTTTGTTAAATGCAACTTGACACTTGACTGTCAAGACTCAGTTTTGGTGTCACCTCCTCCAGGAGGGTCCCCCTGACTACAATCCGCCTTCTTTACCCAGAGGCCACCATTGCCCACTCATGTGTCAGCCTCCCTGGCTGAGACTGAGTTCTTGAGGGTGGGGCCTGGCCAGCTTGGGAGCTGGGTTGTATCTGCTAACATTGCCGGTTCCTCCAGCCGCATGCAGAGCTCCAGGGAGGCCACTGGGCCATTCCTAAGGTAGGCTGGAACCCAGGCCTCTGGGGTCTGGGTGGAGATCCCACTCCAAGGGGGCTGGGAACACCCCGAGCCCTGCCCCTCCCCACCCACCTTCAGGTCATAGAAGATGATGTCACCGACCACCAGGTACACCTTCACGTAGTAGAGGGTCTCCTCGTCGAACTCCAGTGGCGAGTTGCAGAGCTACAGGGCCTTGAGGTAGAAGTGCTCCGCCAGCTTGCCCTGGCCCAGCTGATGGTGCAGGGTGGCCAGGCGGTGGTAGGCCACGTGCTCGTTCAGCCCGTCCCCTGGGGTGCAGGCCAAAGGGGCAGGTGTGAGGAAGTGGCTCCCTGGGGCAGGGAGGGCACAGGCCCCTCAGGAGCAGGTATGCACACCCCGGGCAGCACCTGGCTTGCCTCCAGGCACCTGCGGTCACCTGGGCAGCTCTGGCCAGTCGCTTCCAGGTTCCCAGACTCACTTTCCCATCTGCAAAGCAGAACTAATAAGGCCTGCCCCTGTCTACTGTGAGGCTTTGGCAAAGTCGGACTTGGATGGCCCAGCTCTGTGCCTACACATAGCCACCTGCCTTGGCTCACTGGTTTTAACCAGGGGAGCCCAAAAGCCATGCAGTCCAGGTGCTCCCGGGCAGCCCGGCTCCAGGCAACCCACAGACGTGACATCCGACTCCTCCTGCGTGTGTCACAATCACAGCCCCCTACTTTGGGGAGTCAGCTGCACACCTACTGTGTACTGGGCCACGGGGCACAAGGTGCTGGGGCAGGCGGCCTGCCTAGGGTTCCCTGTCTCTGGAGGGGGACAGACGACCCTGGCACAGCACCAGGGGATGCCCGGCCTTAAGGTGCCGACTGCTGGAAGGAGAACTGGGATTTTATCAGCCAGAGAGCCGTGTGGTTGATGAGGTTGGGTAGGGCACAAGAGAAAGGGAATGTGCCACTCAGCCTGGCACATACAGGGACCAACGAGATGCCTGGCATGTCTGGAAGGCAGAGGGCACACTGGGCGGCCCTTGTGGTCAGCAGCGGGAACAGGCAGAGGAAACAGAGCTCAGTCAGGCAGGGAGCTCTGCACTGCGTGAGACACCTCGGGCCGTGCCCCACAGCTAGACGGGGAAGCCAGTTGGGCAGATCTGCCTGCCTGGACAGGAGACCAGGAAAATCCAGCAGCTGTTTCAGCTCCTGCCCTGCAGACCTGGAGGCTGGGCTCTGGCAAAGTGTGGGTCCTGGCAGGGGGGGTGCTCAGGGGACTTACCCAGAGTGATGCTGGGTGCTAGGGCCATGTAGGCAAACTCCAAGCCGTCCTGGGGCTTCTCCAGTGTGGCCAGGAGTGCCACCAGCTTGTTGCACAGCTGTAGCTGCAGCTCCGCCTTGCAGTTGCCCGTAGTCACTGCCAGGGCCAGGACCCGGTCCTACCACACAGGCAGGTGGCTCAGGTTTCCCACAGCACCCACCTTGCCCAGTGCCCTCCTCAGAGCTCAAACATGTGCTTGGAGCTTCCCACGCCCCAGCTACCCCTGCACCTCCACACAGCTCTGTGCTTTGGGATAACACACAGTTCAGACACCCAAGTTGGGGGCTGAAGAGTCACCTGAGGCCCATCCAGCTACACCCAGCAGCCTCAGACCAGCCTTTCCCACCTGGGCACCAGGGGGTCTGGCTGGGGGAGCCAGCACTCCTCTCTGCTCTAAAAACACCGCATTTATCTGTGCCCAGGGCTGAGCCACACCGTGAGCTCAGAGGAAGGGAGAAGCCGTCCCACTTCGGGGTGCAAGCAGACCTGGGCCTCCCACTGACATGCTGTGTGTCCTTTGACATGTCCCTGTGCCTCTCTGAGCCTCAGTTTCCTCATCTGGAAGATGGGGACAGAACTTCCAGCTCATGGTTGCTTGAGATCATCAGGTACAAGGGTAGAGCCATTGTCACATCCAGGCCCCAAACGTTTGTCCCGGGCAGGGGCATGGTCAATATCATTCCCGGTGAGATCACTTGGAAACTAAGCATGTGCATGGGTGGCCCTGCCCCCAGGTGGGAGGCCTCTGCCCTGCCACACCTGTGCCTCAGCCCTCCAGGTGCTCCCCTGAGGCCCACCCACATCAGCCCACAGGCCAGCTCACCCGGTAGAAGCACACGGCTTTCTCCCGCTCCCAGGCCCCATTGAAGAAGATGTCTCCAGCTGCCTCAAACAGCTCCAGCCTCAGGCTGGGGTCGCCTGTGTACAGGACCACATTCTGTGCCACCTGAAAGGAGACAGAAGTTCCCTCAAGACCCACACCTGGCGAGGTGGCCACGCCCACCTTTGCCAGCCTCCTTCCTCTCACACACTGCAGGTACACCTGAGCATTTTTCAGGCTCTGTACATTAGGGATGCCCCCACCACTGGCGTGAGGACAATGAACTGATGCACCTGAGTGCCAGGAGGTGACTGAGCAGCTGCAGCCCAGAAGCCCGACACCCGTGAATCCTACCACCAGGGCTAGGCCTAGCCCACTCCGCCTGTACTCAAACCAGTCTCCGTGGCCCCCAGATAGCTGGGAGCCCATCCCCTGGCTCCTTTCTGTGTTGCCACATCCCTGCCACATCAATAGTGTTTGTGGGTGGGCCTGGTCCCCTCTTGGCCATGAGCTCTTGATCCCTCTCCTCAGCTCAAGGAGGTATACAGCAGGTGCTCAATCACGAAAGCTTCACCAGGCTGGTGAGCTTCACAATTTGTTCCAGATCACACTGTGTTTGGGAAAGCCTCTGAAAACAGCCACTATGATAGATTCATTTTGTAAGGAGATGTGCCACGTGTCGCTTGGAGCAAGTTCTTCTGTGTGTTAACTGAGTGATCACATTATTTGAGCATGTGCTGTATACCAGCAGGTGCTGGGCACTGTGAGGGGCCGCGCCTCTGCCCTCAGGGAGAAGATGCTGGCCACTGGGGGAGGATGTGCAGGAACCAGTTGGAGGGAGGGAAAAGGCACACAACAGGTGCTCAGCAGTGGCTTAGGAATGAGTGGATGGATGGATGAATGGATGAGGAGATGTAGACACATGGATGGATGGATGGGTGTGTGGATAGATTAATTTTGGGATGGATGGATGGATGGATGGATGGATGGATGGATGGATGAATGGATGGACGGACGGATGGGTGGATGGACGGACGGATGGATGGATGGATGGATGGATGGATGGGTGGGTGGGTGGAATGATGTATGTATGTCTGCATGTATGTATGGGTGGGTAGATAATGTATGGATGGGTGGAGGGTAGATGATGTATGTGCATATTCATGGCTAGATGGTGGATAGACAAATGTATGGATAAACCAATGGACAGATAGATGAATGGAGGGATGGATTAATAGGTAGAGTAGTGGGTGGATGGATGAATGATGGATGGATGGATGAACAGTGAATGGATGGATGGGAGAAAGGATGGATGATGGAAGGATGGATGGATGATGGATGGATGGATGAATGAATGGGTGGATGGATGATGCATGGATGGAAGGATGAACAGGTGGATGGATGGATGATGGAAGCATGGATGGATAATGGAAGCATGGTTGGATTGATGGATGGATGGATGAATGGATAAATGGATATGTGGATGGATGATGGATGGATGGAAGGATAAACAGGTGAATGGATGGATGATGGAAGGATGAATGGACGGATGGATGGATGAACAGGTGAATGGATGGATAGACGGGTGAATGGATGGATAAAAGGATGGAAGAATGATGGATGGATGAATGGACAGATGGATGAATGGACAGATGGATGAATGGACAGATAGACGGATGATGGATGGATGGATGATGGATGGATGGATGGATGGATGGATGATGGATGGATGGAAGGATGAACAGATGAATGGATGGATGATGGAAGGATGGATGGATGAATGGACGAACAGGTGGATGGATGGTGCCTGAATGAATGGATGATAAAAGAATGGATGAATGATGGATGGATGGATGGATGGATGGATGGATGGATGGATGGATGATGGATGGATGAATGGAAGAAAGAACAGGTGAATGGAAGGATGAACAGGTGAATGGAAGGATGAACAGGTGAATGGATGGATGCTAGAAGGAAGGACGGATGGATGGATGGAAGGATGAGCAGGCGAGTGGATGAATGACGGAAGGATGTATGGATGATAGATGGATGGATGGATGATGGATGAATGGATGGATGGAAGAATGAACAGGTGAATGGATGATGGAAGGATGGAAGAATGGATGGAGGGATGGATGGATAGGTGAATGGACGGATCATGGATATATGGAAGATGGTTGGATGGATACTGGAAAGATGGATGGAAGGATGGATAGAAGGATGGTCGAACAGGTGAATGGATGGACGAAGAGGTGAACAGAAGAATGATGGATGGATGGATGGATAGAAGGATGAACAGTTGGATGGATGATGGAAAGATAGATGGAAGGATGGATGGATGGACGAACAGGTGAATGGATGGACGAATAGGTGAATGGGTGGATGGACAAGTGAATGGATGGATGATAAAAGGATGGATGGATGATAGATGGATGGAGGGATGGATGATGGATGGATGGATGGATGGATGGATGCTTGGAAAGACGAACAGGTGAATGGATGGATGATGGAAGGATGGAAGGATGGATGGATGGATGGATGGAAGGACCCACAGGTGTATGGGAAGACGACGGAAGAATGGATGGATGGATGGATGGATGATGGATGTATAGATGGAAGGATGAGCAGGTAAATAGATGATGGAAGGATGAATGGATGGGTGGATGGAGAGTCAACAACACAGGGGTCCTCCTGCATCCCTTGCCACTCACCTGGATGTACAGGTCCACCAGCTCGCTCTGCCGCAGGATGTAATAGATCTTCCCTGCTTGCAGCCAGGCATGCGCCTCCTTCTCTTCCTTCTGAAGGTCAATGAAAATCCCCAGACTTCCTTGGTGTAGTCCAGAGTGGATTTGCAGGCCCTGGAATCAGACACAGGTGTCAGAACAAGGGTTCTCATCCTCCTGGAACCAGTCTGCCTCCTCCCGTGGGTCTGGTGACAGATGAATCTAGAATGTGCGGACTGGGAACGGCCCTCTTGTGTGTGCAGTGTTCTGCTCTTCCCAGGCTGCTGGGAGGGCCAGGGTGAACACACATGGCATGGAAAAGATGAAGGACATCCTTCAGAGGGAATCGAGCATCATGCTGCCCTGTGGCAGGAGGAGTGTGCTAGTCCATCTCCCCTGCCTCCCAGACATGACCTGTGTCTTCTCCAGACGCACCAGGAGCCGTTAGTGTTCAGAGGCTATCTGGGCCGATGGTTCTCAAGGTGTGCAGGCATCACAGTCACCCGGAGGCCAGTCCTTATAGCTTGCTGGCCCTGCCCACAGAGCTTCCGGCTCCACAGGCCTGGGGCAGGCCCTAGAACTCCCACTTGCCACAAGCTCCTAGGTGACATGGATGCTGTTCTACTGGTCCAGGGACTACACTTTGAGAAGCATGGCTCTAGCACACTGGCCCATTTTCCTTCTGTGAACCTGAGACCAAGACTGGAGGCAGTCTCCCGGGTCCCCATGGAATCTGGCTCCTTCCCTGCCCTCTCAGTAAGTCCGACACTCGAGGGGGTGTGACTGCAGCAATGTCACTGGGCCCTGTGGGTGGGGTGGCCAGGGCCATGGTTACCCCACCAGGTCAGGATGCTTGGGGGAAGCCGAGTAGGCCACATATGGGACGTGAGACCTTGAAACCCTGTCCCAGGGAAGCAGGTGACACAACTGGCTCTGTCTTCTGTGGGAGAGAAGCCACAGGTGGCTGCTGTGGTCACATTTAAGGGGACAGATGAAGGCCAGGAGTGAAGATTCGGGGCAGGCAGAGGTAGAGGACAAAAGCCATCATAGTAGGAAGAACAGCCCAGAGTGCACATACTGCCTCTGCTGGGGTTGAGATGACCTTTGACCCAACAAGGGAGGCTCAAGCTGGGACTCACAGGCCAGCAGCAGCCCTGGGACGACCCCAGGCCCACCAGCTCAAAACATCTGATGCCAAGGAACCAAATGGTCAAAAGGAGAGGGGTTGCTGGTGTCCTGGGCCAGCTTCCCTTTGCCCCCCTCCCTGTCCTGCCCACCCCCACCTCCACCACTGCAAAGCCAGCCCTTACCGCTTGGTGCCCAGGGACAGGTAGAGTTGACTGATGGTCTCCAGGAGCTGCCCCTCCAGCACCTTGCCGGCCACCTTGCAGGCCAGGGAGAGCTGGAGCTCATGGTAGATGACACACTGGGCCTCGCTGGGCATGACGGTGCTGTAGAAGTAGCACAGCCGGTGGACGGCCCGCAACTGGCCTGGGCAGAAGACAAAATGGAAGACGTTAGTCTCCCAGCATCGAAGCGAGGCTGGCTGGGCTCGGAGGCCCCTGCGCCGTGCTTGCCTCTTTCACACCTCTGTGAGCCTGGGCCCCATAGGCGGGGAGACTGAGCGCAGACAGGCCATGCACCCGTGCCAGGGCAGACGCCGAGCACACAGTCACATGGGCACACCTTGGTGCAGAGGCTCATGGTAGAGGCCAGCCTTCTTTACAACTCCCAGGGCCGAGGTCCTGGCCAGGCTCGGCCCCTGCACCAGGCCATCTATTTCTGCTTCACAAAGCCCCTCAGGCCAGGACCAGGGCTGCCTTCAGCCTGAGCTGATGAGGCCAGGGGCACAAGTAGCCCCTGTCGCCGATGGAACGCTGAGAGAGCAAAGCCAAGCGTCATGTCTGCCACACACGGCATCATGTTGGGGGAATGGGGTTCAAAGCCGGCCCCTGGTGTTCCCACACATGCTTCTCTCATGCAACCAGGCTCCCAAGCCACATGCTCACTGGCCTCTCCCAAAGCCAGGGCGCTGGGAACAGTGGAAAGCTTCTGATTTTCTAGTGCCAGAAACATTCCGGAGATTAACACAGGAAACCAGGTACGCCGAATGGACATCTGTTACACACGCCACCCAACAACAGCTGAATACACAGTCCTCTCGAGCACCCAGGGGACATTCCCCATGACAGACCATGTGCCAGGCCACAAAATGAGCCGCAGTGAATGGAGAAGGACTGAGACCGAAGCAGAGGTGTTCTTCAGCTGTACTGGCACGAAGCTGGAAATCAACAGTGAAGGAAATGTGAGAAATTCAAAAATATGTGGAAATTACACACTCCTAAACAACCAGTGAGTCAAAGAGACCATCAGGGAAACTGAAAACTAATTTGAGAAGAATGCAAACAAATGCACAGCCCGGGCCAGCGCAGTGGCTCACGCCTGTCATCCCAGCACTGTGGGAGGCCGAGGTGGGAGGATCGCTTGAGTCCAGGAGTTTGAGATCAGCCTGGGAAACATGGTGAAATCCCGTCTCTATAAAAAAATAAAATATAAAAATTAGCTGGGTGCGGTGGTGCACGTCTGTAATCCTAGCTACTTGGGAGGCTGAAGCATGAGAATGGCTTTCACCTGGGTAGAAGTTGCAGTGAGCCAAGATTGCACCACTGCATCCCACCCTGGGCATTAGAGCAAAATTCTGCCTTAAAAAAAAAAAATAGCACAGTGTATCAAAAATTCCAAGATGCAGCTAAGGCAGTGCTGAAAGGGAAATTTATAACTGTAAATGTCTACATTCAAAGAAAGAAGAAAAATCTCAAATCAAAAACCTAACCTTCCACCTTGAGAAACTAGAAAAAGAATGAACTAAACCCAAAGCAAATAAAAGGAAGAAAATAATAAACATGAGAGTGGAAATGGGAAGTAAAAATACAGAGAATGGAAAAACAAAAGAGATAATCAACAGAACCAAAAGTGAGTTTACTGAAAATAATAACAAAATTAACAAATCTTTCACCAGACTGACCAAGAAAAGAAAGATGGGACACAAATGACTAAAATCAGAGACTGAGCTCCATGGCTGACGCCTGTCATCCCAGCGCTTTGTGAGGCCGAGGTGGAAGGATCGCTGAGGCCAGCATTCAAGACCAGCCTGGGGGAACATGATGAGACCCCATCTCTAATAAAAAGAAATAAATAAAAAATTAAAAACCCAAGTTTCTCAAATCAGAAATGAAAGAGGAAACATTATTGCCGACCTGACAGAAATAAAAGGATTCCATGAAAACACTACGAACAACTGTAGACCAACAAATCAGACCATCTAGACACAACAGCCAAGCTCCTAGAAGGACACAAACTACCAAAAGTGACTCAAAAATGACCCCGAGTAAGCATGTGGGGTAGCAGCCCCACCCTCGGTCTCCTCGACCGTTCAGCGCGGGGTGGGGAGACAGGAAAGCATGATCCCCGTTCCCTGGCCTGCATTTCCAAGTCTGAATCCCCCAGCACCCCGGGGAGGGCCTCCTAGGAGGAGGTGGCACAGGCTATTATGCCACAAGCAACCGGAGGCTGCAGTGGGGGCTGGGGCGCTGGATTCCTGGAGGGTCTCCTTCCAGTCAGAGAATGCCCCTGGGGAAGAAGCCTGGGTCTGAACCGGGGCCCCTTCACACGGTCCTTTCCAAAATCTCATCCCTCCTAGGGCCAGGAGTGGGTGCCAGGCCTGTGCTGGGAAATGGGCAGATTTGGCCACAGCCCCTGGGACTCTGGTCCAGGCCACAGGAGGCATCTCTGAGTGGTCTCACTATGCCATGACACACCGCTGCAAGGCAGAGGGGACCCACAACAGTATCCCTTGTCTCGGCCATTTCCCTGGACTCAACTTCCTCATCTATCCTCTGCGGCCTAGATTTCAGACAGCCCTGCACACCTACTGTCTGTCTGTTCACTGCTCAGTCTGCAGTGACTGTTCGATAGCACTCCATGGCTCCCCAGTGCTCTTGGGGAAAAGGCCAAGCCACAGCCTAAGGCCCCAGGCCCTGCTTAGCTCTCCAGAAGAGCTTCTCACCATCAAGCACCCAAACCACCCACTCCTAACTCTGCACCTCCCTGCATAAGCCCTGCTCACTCACCCCCGCTCACACCCCACTTATCCCCGCGCACACTTCCGCTCACTCACCCCAATCACACCTCCGCTCACTCACCCCACCTCAGTCATCCCCGCTCACGCTCCCACTCACTCACCCCATCACACCTCCGCTCACTCACCCCCACTCACTCATCTCCATTCACACTCCCGCTTACTCACCCCCACTCACACCACCACACCCCACTCATCCCCGCTCACACTCCTGCTCACTCACCCCCATCACACCTCTGCTCACTCACCCCCACTCACTCATCCCTGCTCACTCACCCCCATCACACTTCCGCTCACTCACTACCACTCACTCATCCCCGCTCTCTCTCCCGTTCACTCACCCCCACTCACCCACCCCCACTCAATCACCCCCGCTCACACCCCCTTCATCCCCGCTCACTCATCCCCACTCGCTCACCCCTGCTCACACCCCACTCATACCCGCTCACACTCCCACTCACTCACCCCCATCACACCTCCGCTCCCTCACCCCCACTCACTCACCACCACTCACCCACACTCGCTCATCCCTGGTCCTTCACACAGGCTACACCACCAGCCCCTCCCCCACCACCTATTACTTGACTAAATCCTCTCAACCCTCTGGTCCCAGACTAAAGAGGCTTCCCTAACCCGGGGCCAAGTGCTGGCCCGCCATCACACCACTTACCCTTTTGTGGCTTCTCTGGCCTAAAGCTCACATTCCCACGCTCAGTCCCTGCCACCCGAGGACCCCACAAGCCCCATTTGTGGGTGGGGCCTGGCACACAGTGCACAACGAGCTGCTTTTGCATGAACTGCTCTGCGGCTTTGGGCAATCACCCGCCCCGTGTCCTCTGTGAAGTGGGATGACAGGTGCGCAGGCTGCCAACATACCAAGCAGATAACACGGGCACAAGAACCGGCGTTCACGGCCTGGCTCATGGAGGGACCCCAAGTCCCAGCTCAGCAGAGCCTGCCTTGATCCCAGGGTTATGGCTAGGGATTCCCAGCACGCAGGACTTTCCGTGCTCAAGGCAGCATGGTCCCTGGGCAAACTGGGAAGAGCTGGCTGCCCCAGTAGGGCAGACAGCCTAGCCCTGTGTGGGAACCGCCTGTCTCCAGGGCGCTTGCCAACATCTGCTGCTGGCCATGACTCAGCACTTTCAATGGTGGAAAAACCACCACTTGTTTCTGAATCACAAACCCCAGGTGTGCCCTAACCTGAGTGGCCCCGGAGGGCGCACAGGAGGAACCGGGGCACTCACTCTCCACATGGCCCATCCCCACAGTGACCAGAAGGGCCCACTCATAGTAGCCCTTGCCCTGCTGGGCCGGACCCTGGTGGGTGCAGAGGTGGCCCAGCTGCAGGAGCACGTGGTGAAGTCCCGGCCACACTCCTGCAGGGCAGCCTCGATAACAGCCGCACGGCCTCCAGGAGGTAGTGCTGGGCCATGCTGCTGGCACCCGCGTGCAGGCACAGGGTCCCGAAGTTGGCCAGCACCACTGCCTGGTTCCTCCGCTGGCCCAGGTCCTGAGCTGCCCGCAGGGTGTGGTAGTAGCCCTAGGCTGCCTGTCTCGTCCGGCCCAGCAGGGCAAGGGCTACTATGCCTTCAGAGCCACGTCTCTCTCTTGTCATCTAACCCATTTAAACTCTCCTTTCAAACTCTATGCCAGACCTAACCACTTCTCACCTTTCTCATCATTTCCAACCAGGTCCAGCCCTCATCATAGCGCTCTGGGTTACTGCAAAAGCCTCCAAAATCGCCAGGCACAGTGGCTCATGCTTGTAATCCCAGTACTTTGGTAGGCCAAGGTGGGTGGATCATCAGAGGTCAGGAGTTCAAGACCAGCCTGGCCAACATGGTGAAACCCCTTTACTAAAAATACAAAAAATTAGCCAAGCATGGTGGTGGGTGCCTGTAATCTCAGCTATTCAGGAGGCTGAAACAGGAGAATCACTTGAACTCAGAAGGCAGAGGTTACAGTGAGCCGATATCGTGCCATTGCACTCCAGGCTGGGTGACAAGAGCGAAACTCCATCTCAGAAGGTTAAAAAAAAAAAAAAAGCCTCCCAACCCACGTCTCTCCTTCCACCTTTCACCCTGCCCTGCATTCTACCTTCCACTCTTAAACATTTCAGAAAAAAAAAAATTTATATCCACAGAGAGAGAAAGAGAAAGTACAAATGGGGTGAAATGTTTGGGGAATCTGAGGGAAGAGTATATGGGAATTCTCTGTACTATTTTTGCAACTTTTCCATAAGTCTGGAGTATTTTGAATTCAAGAGTTAAACAAAGAAAAAACAAAAACAAAAACAAAAATAAAACACTGTCTCCCTTTGTGAACCCATCCTGTCTTTCCCTTGGCAACTGAAGGACGCTCTCAACTAACACATCTATTTTTTCATGAACACTAAAAGAACCCTTGCCTAGTTTTGACTTTCTGTGCTTGGCAGTAGAAGTGTGTGTGTGTGTGTATTTCATATATATGTGTGTGTGTGTATATATGTGTGTGGTGTGTGTGTGTATATATAGAGAGGGAGAAATACATATGTGTTTATATATATAGTATATTTACATTGGTAATGTATATAAATATAAATATATGTGTGTGTGTAGATATATATAATACATACCCCATAGCCTGTCCTTAACCGGTTTTAAACTTAGTCGGAAAAACACATACGTAAGCAGAGAATTTCAAAACAATATGATGAATATTTTGATCGAGGGATGTGTTGCTATGGAACACGCTGCTAAGACACAAAACCTCCTAGATGGGGCAATGAATGAACGAAGTTTTGCACCTATAGACACCCCCTCTGATATCACCTCAAACGTTTATAGTTATATGCTTTTGCTTCCCCCAGGACCTCTGTTTCATAAGGGTTAGTCCTAGAGCCCAGCGAGTTCCTACTACAGCTGGCACACATATGCCATTCAAGAAACAGTGGTTGAGTGAATGACGAGTTAAGAACCATTTGTCAGCCAGTGCCCAGTAACATAACATGCACTGGTATGCAAATTATATTTTTGTTGAAAACAAGGGCAGGATCACAAATTATCTTTCCAGAGAAAGCAAACATCAAAAGCTTCTTTACCCTACTAAAGCACGTTCTAAGAAGCTCCCCTTATATAAAAGAAAACCCCCTCATTCGTTATCAATGGCATGTAAACCTAATAAGCCTTCACCTCTGATGACATCTCTTCCATCCCCAGGGCTAGATGAAGGAGGTTCTGGAAACCCTGGTAGTTGTGAAGGTGGCTCCCAGCTCTGACAGTCTTGAACCCTGTGGGCGCTGGGGTCACACAGCAGAACAGAGGGAAGCATCATCTGGCTTTGAATATGTTTGAACCAGAGATGGCAAATAGGCTGCAGCCAAGTGAAAACACCAGAGATTCATGGTGGCCACCTGAGGGGTTGTGCTCTTAAAAAACAAAAATTAAAATTAAAAACTAAAAAATTAAAAAAGGAAGGGGTCAAGAATCCATCAGGTCTGACTGAGATGTGTATCAGTGACTAACACCCCGTATGGTAAAAGTACTCCCGTGCGCTTTGGGTACTCACAGCTGCAGCAGTATTCAAAGGCGTGTGCTTCCCTAAGACTAAGCCACGGGAATACCCCCCCAGCAACACTGCCAGGAGAAACGTCTCACATGGATTTGGCTAGAAATACAGTTGTCTTCAACAAATTAACACTGAATACATCCTGACTTATTAGAGCCTGTGAGAATGACATTCTCAATGATAACAGTTATCACTACAATCTCCAAACATCTGTGATCCTGCAAGGAGGAACTGTGACAGCGCAGGCCATGTGTCCAGACTGCTTCCCAGACTGCCTGTTACAGAATAAAAGAAATGAAATCCCCCCTAAGAATGTCTTCACTCACATTTAGCCAGTTGTTCCTTTGTGTGCATCTCTGTGCTAAAATGGCCATTCTTCCCCACAGCCTGAAGTCATACGCTAAAATAAATGAGACTCACATGAAGCCAGAAATGTGCAGATGCCAAGGAAACCAACACAAACGAAATGGGCTGGAGAGTGTGGCCAGGAGGATGGTACTTCCCAGGAAGCAATTACTTCATCTCTGCCCATGAGGCAGGCAGCTGTCACTGTCCCCCAGGCCCACGCCAGCCACTCGAAGTAGGTTCTAACCAAACTACCTCCAACAATCAACATAAATACACCACACAATTGGCTTCTGAAAGGACACCTTGCAACCAACAAGAAACTGTAAGCACAACTTTGACAAACTGTGCAACTAAAATCCTTGGAAAGGGATCAACACTGCCACATTTTGACTCAAATACTGTTTCGTGGTAGCACTGCAATAATTCACTGAAACAAAAGAATGAATGAGGAATATGTTTATATAGGAATCAGAAGAAGCTTGACTAATCATTTAAAGAAATAGGTCAAGAAACTGCTAGGTTCAGATGCTACCGTGAGACACTGTCAGGGCCTTAGGCAAATTCACTTCTCTTAGTCCTGTTTCTAGGTTCATCAAAAATCAGCTTTGGACTAGGGAACCTGTTGCTTTCCAATGCCTTCCTTCTGCGATTCCAGCCCAGATTTTAGGACTGCTCTCCCACTTGGTATATGAAAGCATTTTCTATGTATAATAGCAAGAGTACATTTCTGTGTTGAATGCGGTTTGGGACCTACTCTATGAGGCAGAATATCATCATGTAATGTTAAGCATCATGACAAGGCGTACTCTAGATAAGGATAACACATAAGACGTGGCCATACACCTGTGCGTGCCTGGCAGGGAGATGGGGAAGTCTCATTTAATGAAGCCGGGGTGCCTGTTGCACCTTAACATCCTCAGTCCACATCAAGTTCACAACGTTCTTCTGACATCCAACCACAGGTATCACATACTTTTCCATACTTTCCACCCAAGATTAAAATATGCAGAGCACCGTGATAAAGACGCCTCCATCCCCAGCGTGTGGGCTCTCATTCTGTAGAATTACATACTTTCGGGGAAAAATGGTGACCAGGTTGCAGCGGCAAGCAAGACTGGGCTCCGTGGGGACAGCAGACCCTGCAGCAGCCACCACTCCTGTCGCCACAGTCTGATGCAGCTGCAGAGAAGCTGTGGCTGAGGCCATTCACTTTGTGAGAGAACCGCACAGGAGGGAAAAGCTAGGGAAGGTAGGGAAGAGGGCAATGTCAGGTTTCTGAGCCCAAGCCAAGCCATCGCATCCCCTGTGACTTGCACGTATATGCCCAGATGGCCTGAAGTAACTGAAGAATCACAAAAGAAGTGCAAATGCCCTGTCCCACCTTAACTGATGACATTCCACTACAAAAGAAGTGAAAATGGCCGGTTCTTGCCTTAAGTGATGATATTATCTTGTGAAATTCCTTTTCCTGGCTCATCCTGGCTCAAAAAGCTGCCACACTGAGCACCTTGTGACCCCCACTACTGCCCACCAGAGAACAACCCCCCTTTGACTATAATTTTCCTTTACCTACCCAAATCCTATAAAATGGCCCCACCCTTATCTCCCTTCACTGACTCTCTTTTAGGACTCAGCCCGCCTGCACCCAGGTGATTAAAATGCTTTATTGCTCACACAAAGCCTGTTTGGTGGTCTCTTCACACGGACGCACATGACACGCAGGTGCAGAGCCAGGGAAGGCTCTGTGATGAGAACAGAAAGGAATGCACGTCCCTGTACACACGCTCGGATTTTATGACAATGTGCGCAGGGGGCTGAACTGGATGCCTGAGAACATTCCTCCAAGTTCCTTTGCTGGTTTTCTAAATATTGGTGTAAAATCTGAACTCAGAAAGTTTTTTTAAATCGCTTCAATCAACATCTTTGTCTGGTGCTCAGCATCATGTCTACATGATCATCTAGAAAACCAACTTCAGTTCTAAGGCTCACGTCCTCCTACAAAGTCCCAGGGATTTTACAAGGGAATGCACCTCTCATTCGCATCAAGAACACACATAACTACCATTAAAGAAATGCTTAATTTGCTTACACAATTTTTTAAACACCCAGATTTGAAATACAATAGAGAAGACAACTTTTTGATAGCTCTGCTTTGCAACAGGGAACTGCAGGTAGAGAAAATAACCTGCCCTGATTTCTAACCAGTCAACCACCTGTCTTCCCTGGCTGCAGTAGGAGCAATCTTCCTGAGCTCAGGATGAAAAAGAACCCAGCTGGTTAAGGGACAGATAATCATCAGTTCTCAGCAGGCCTCCCGGGTCCTAAATCCCCATGTGATACGTGGAAGTAAAAAGCTATCAATGACCAAGCATCTGAACGCTTATCCCACCTCCCCATCTGCTTCTCCTGCCATGCAAATATAAAATTAATAAGCCTGCTATTAGAGAACAGAGTTGGTGCTGCATCTGACTTCCTAAAATTACGGATAATTACCAGCCCACAATGGCTTCTAATCAGATTTGAGTGATCCCTTAGACAGGAAGCTAAAGTGCCTCAGCCCTAAACTGAGAAGAAAACTGAAACTGGAAGGCTCTAGGTTTGATTTTTTCCCCCTTGTTCTAAAGTTGCTGTTCCCGAATCTCCTTCTACTGTCTTGTTTATAAAATGTATGAGAAACAAGGAAATTTAAAGACACTATAGAAATGGCCACTTTTTCTAGGTACAAACTTTGTGAACATGATTTTCAGCTGCTGGGCTTTTCTCCACAAACTGTGAGCCTGGAGTACATTTTCTCCCTCGTGGTTACACATTCAGAGTCAGGGAAAGTGGCTTTAGCAATAAAGAGGGGAGTGCAGTGAGAAGTGACCGGGCACTGAGAAGGGCAGACAGGGACTCCACCTCAGTGGCCTGCAGCATTCCTGGGCCTCGGACTTCACTTTTCTATCTGTACAAGGGATCTAAAGGCCCGTGATTCTAGAACACGACAGCTCTTCATACACACATACGCAAACATCACACGCCTATGTGAAAAGCTGTGACACTTGGCTGATTTCCTGAAGAAGTTGTCTTGTATCATTTCTACTCAAGTACTCCACCTCCTTCCAGACAAGTATCTGAGGATGATGGCCTATCCCACAGCAATGTGTGTAACCTCTCCTGCTTACGATCCCTGTTCACATAGCATTTTCCAAAAGCATTTGGTGTGAAGTGACAGAAGAAAGAAGAAGAAGGTTCTTTCAGCCCATTCATTCATTCAACAAATATTGACTGACTATCTATGTGTCAGGCACTGGTGATATACCAGGGAACATACAGTTTTGTAGGTAGAGACAGACAACCAAAAAGCATGTTCAAGAGTGATCAATGCTGTAGAGGAAATACACCAGAAAGTAGGAAAGAACAATACCCCTAGCCACCCTACACTGGGGTGATGCTAGCGTTACAAAATGGAAACAGCAGCCGGGCGCGGTGGCTCACACCTGTAATCTCAGCTCTTTGGGAGACTGAGGCAGGTGGATCACCTGAGTTCAGGAGTTCAAGATCAGCCTGACCAATACGGCGAAACTGTCTCTACTAAAAACATAAAAATTAGCTGGACGTGGTGGCACACACCTGTAATCCCAGTTACTCAGGAAGCTGAGGCACAAGAATCACTTGAACCTGGGAGGCAGAGGTTGGAGCGAGCCGAGGTCACGCCACTGCACTCCAGCCTGGGTGACAGAGCAAGACTCTGTCTCAAAAAAAGTAAAAATAAAAATAAAATGTAAACAGAGAATAAGATACCAAAAGAAAGAACATGAACGATTAATTGTAACAAAACCCTTTGTAAGCTGATACTTTCCTTCCTGGATCCTTGTCCCTTACAAATGGAAAAACACGGCGGGTAGGGGTAGCATCAAAATGATGGTGATGTTTTAAGATGGCTTTGGGTTGCAGATGTCTGACAGCCATACTCATGTACTTCAAGGAGAAAGCTCTAGCTCTATAAGCCATCTGGGCAATGGTTTAATGTCTTTTTTTTTTTTTTTTTTTTTCCAGAGAGTTTTTAAAATACAGGAAAACGTGTGTGTTTATTTGGCTGCTCTGTGCCCGCACACGTGCAAACTGTGCTAACAGGTTTTTCCGTGTTTTCCTGAATTTGCCAGCTTGCCATAAACAGGCTTCCATGTCTTAATTGTCTATAAGTAGCACAAACACCCAAAAATGCAAATCAAGACAAGCTGTCCCTTCAACGGCTGCTGCCATGATGACAGCGAGCGACAACTGGCCAAATCAATACATGGAGACTGAAGCTGTCCGGCAGACAGCACAGGGTCCACTGCTTTTCCCATAGCATTTAAAGAAACAAGCGGAAACTGCTCTCCACACAGGACAGACACGTCCTTTGTCCTTTGAATAAATGCTGCCAATCCCCAAAATACTTTCTCCATCACACTATCTATATAGAATTCAAGTTCCTTCCAATACCATAAGTAACGCCAGTGATAGACTATGTTTAGCCATAAGGACCCATTAGCATTGTTTTTCCTCTAAAATGTTGAAATAACAACATTGAGTGAGCACTCACGAGGTGCCAGGCTCTGAGTTTGATCTCGCTGAGTTCTCATTGAAATCCGGTAAGATCAGTACCATATTCTCTCATTTTTCATAGATGAGGAAACTGAGGCATAGAAAGGCTAAGTAAGTTGTCCATGGTCACAGGTTATTTAGGAACTTTTCTCCAAACTTTCAAAAGTTAACTACTGCCACTATTACAAATGAGTTTCTGTTTGTTTGTTTGTTTTGGTTTCTTTTTTTTGAGACAGGGTCTTGCTCTGACCAGGCTGGAGTGCAGTGGCGTGATGATGTTTCACTGCAGCCTCGACTTCCCGGGCTCAAGTGATTCTCGCACCTCAGCCTCTCCAGTAGCTGGGATTACAGGCATGAGCCACCACACCTGGCTAATTTTTTAATTTTTATTTTTTGTAGGGATGGGGTTTCACCATGTTGCCCAGACTGGTTCCAAAGTCTGGGCTCAAGAGATCCTCCCAGGTCGGCCTCCCAAAGTGCTGGGATTACAGGTGTAAGCCACTGTGCACAGCCCTACAAATGTGACTTGTACAAAGTCAGAGCAGTGAGCAGGAAGAGAACAGAAACTTCAGTGAGTCTCCTGGCTGTTGCAACACCATCTCCCTCCTCCATACCGTAATGTGTCTACACCCACCAAGCTCCTAGACGTTGAAGGCAGGCCAGCTCAGAGACGAAACAGCAGTCAAGAAAGAGAAGATGGAGACATGCGTCCTGATTTCAGCTCGAGCGTGCATCTCTCCCCTGCAGCTGCACAGGCAGTAACCAGGAGCTGTGAGTCTGAGGCAGTGTGTTTGGTTCCTGGCAGGTAATCTTTTGGGAGACCATCCCATACAATTAGTGTTACACTTCTCAAAAAGGAAGTGTGACTTTTATAGAAAAATCTATTCCATTTGGGAGAAAGGTCTAATAAAACCCCAAAGGGTAATACAACAACAAATTAAATTCATCTGTCCAAACTGAAATTCCAAAGCCCTCTGGGCACACGGCTGCTTTTCTGAGCTAAAATTCAGCTCCAGCTGAGAAACAGGTCAACTTTCCTAAAAAGATTTCTTTTTCACATGCCTTCAATAAAAATTCCTTTCCCTCACTTGTCATTTTCCAGATTTAATGGCTCTGTTGGCCTTCCTCTTATTTAGACCATGAGCACTGACTTCATGTCTGCTACGGCTGGGACTCCAAGGGAGGCACCCTAGGGAACACAGATGACCGCAGCACAGCGACACCCTCAAGGAGCACACATGGGGAAGGCAAGATGATACAATCGCAGGCTTCACACACAAACGAACTTGGCATCCATACCCCGTCCCATTTCTAGAAAACAACGATGCTGAGTCAGTAACATTTACCGAACAGCCTGCAGTGTGGAGGCAGGCACGAGGGGGCTCCATGCAGGGAAGAGCACCTTCAGAAGGGGGCATGCAAGCAACGTGGAGGCAGGAGACACCCCCATGCACAAGGGCCATCCCGGGGGCCTGCAGAAATGCCCATGCATCTGGGAGGACGGAGAGAGGACAAGATACTTAAATGCTCCAAAATGAATAGAAGCCTCCAAAGAACCTCCCCCAAAATGGGGCAGGAATTTACAAAAGACCAAACCGAGCATGCGCAGTTACCTGAGCATAGCGCCACCAGAGCGAGCTATCCAGGAAGAAACAGGGTCACTAGAAGCCTGAGCCTCTACTCCCAGCTCTGCAACTCATTCACCCTATGACCTTGGTGAAGGCTCTTAGCTTCTGTGAGCCACAAGAGAATCACGGGAAAACAGAAGATATGAAAACTGCTCTGCCTTTTTCACAGAACTGCTGAGGGAATAAACTCAGATAATGGACTTTAAAATTCTCTGTGAATTACGAAGCAAAATACAAACGCATGACATCATTCTTACCATTAACAACAGCACTGTCAAATTAAGAGCAGAGTTAAGACCACAGCATTTTCCACCCCCCCGACTCCCGAGAGAAATAGTGAGTCCAGCCGATGTATTTGGGCAACCCCAGTATCTAGGCTTTGAGAGCCTCAAACAGCTCATGAACTCTGACAGTATCGCTCCAGTCCAGTGCTCACTAAGTTCTCCAAGAGAGCCAACTGACAGAAAATACTACAGCTTTTTCAGCTGGGCTTGAAGCCCTCCAAGCTCACAGCACAGCTCAACAATGAAGAAGAGGTTTTCTGCCACTAGACTCAAAAGCTGGCTTTTGTAGATTCCCATAGAAAGAACATTCAAGGCCAGGCGTGGCGGCTTATGCCTGTAATTCCAGCAATTTGGGAAGCCGAGGCAGGAGGATCACCTGAGGTCAGAAGTTCAAGAACAGCCTGGCCAATATGGCGAAGCCCCATCTGTACTAAAAATACAAAAATTAGCCGGGCATGCTGGCGGGCACCTGTAATCCCAGCTACTTGGGAGGCTGAGGCAGGAAAATAGCTTGAACTCAGGAGGCTGAGGTTGCAGTGAGCTGAGATCATGCCACTGCACTCCAGCCTGGGTGACAAGAGCAAAACTCCATCTCAAAGAAAAAAAAAAAAGAAAGAGCATTCTTTTTTGCTGATGTTAAATTTCCTGTGCTAAACACTGAGAAATCATGCAACACTGAAATCCTGAAAAACATATCATAAAAAGCATTTAGTGACTGAAAAGGTATTCAGTATAACCTGTAACAGTGAGTTCCCCTCCTCTTTCCAGCCAGATCCACTAACGCTGTGACCCTTAACAATTCTTTCCCTAACACAGAGGAAAATTAATAGGACCACTTACCCCTCTCAGCTGACAGCTAAACCACTGCTTCTCCCTGGGCTCTCTAAAGATGGCCTTTACCCAAAACCAGGCTGCAACAACCCTGTAGATGTTGACTAACAATTTCAAAATTCCCATATTCTTTGTCCACTCCTAAGGAAGATGAACTAAAGCCAGGTGTCTCCAAGTAAGAACTAACAGAGGCCTTAAACATCAGATGGCCCATCCCCTTCTTTGACAACCGGGGGATCTAAAGCTGAGCTTATGGAAGAAAACAGCCTGTTTAGTAACAAAGCGAAAACCAAAGCCTAGTCACCTAACCTCTGGTCCAGAAGTCCTGTGACAATCCAGCACCCATAAAGGATGAGTCTCCCTAACCAGAAACTCTGAAATCCACAACTTTTTCAGTGCCGACGTGATGCTCAACGAAATGTTCATTGGAGCAGCTCAGATTCTGGATTTTTGAATTCAGGATGCTCAACCAGCAAGTATAATACAAATATTCAAAAATCCAAAAATGTAAAAAAATCTGAGACACTTCTGGTTCCAAGCAGTTTGGATGAGGGATATTCAACCCGCATTTTTTTTTTTTTTTCCTCTAATGAAGGAAATTAAAAACGAGGCCCGAGCAAAGTCATTCACTCCATACTAAAGTCATTCAATAGTTTAATTAGTACCCATTTAAAGTTAAGTGCTACCCGCAGATATTTAAAAGGATGAAAACATACATGCCTATAATCCCAGAACTTTGGAAGGCCGAGGCGGGAGGATCACCTGATGTCAGGAGTTCAAGACCAGCCCGGCCAGCATGGTGAAACTCCATCTCTACTAAAAATGCAAAAATTAGCCAGGCGTGGTGGCACACACCTCTAATCCCAGCTACTCGGAAGGCTGAGGCACGAGAATCACTTGAACCTGGGGGGAGCACGTTGCAGTGAGCTGAGATCACACCACTGTACTCCAGCCTGGACCACAGAGCAAGACTCTGTCTCAAAAAAAAAAAAAAAAGAAAGAAAATTAATTTAAATTGTGTTTTCACATGGAGCCCATGTTCCCAGAACACAAGCCCTGCTCTATGCTCCAAGGGCACACAGGGTGCCCCTTTATCTTAATACTTACCACATTCCATGGCAGCCATTGGCATGTGTCTGTCCATCGCACTAGACTTCCTGTGCATGAGGCAGGGATCATATATTATTACCTTTCTGTCCCCAATGTCTGGCCTAGAAGACACTCAGTAAATGATTACTGAACTAAGTCAGATACTAAGACATTTTAAACTTGTATTAACAAAATTGATTCAATAAGTCTGCCAATGCAGCGTTCATACCACACAGCTTGAATCTCAACCTGCGGATTCATCTTGTGTTCTGCTAGATTATCACCTATTAACATTCAGGAGGCACCTAGTATGTGCTGGGCATTACTAATTGCTGGGGACCTAGCACTCACAAAACAACATTCCTTGTTCAAAGAGAAGTCTAGTATAAAGAGGAATAGAAGGAACAGGCTAGATTGATGAGAGAGCTAAGAAAAGGACAGGGTGCCGTGAGAAGCACCTGGTCTTGTCTGGATGGTACACAGTTAACGAAGTCTGAGTGCTTCATATAGCATAAGATCATCTCCTCCAAAGAAGCTAATGAAGCTTTGATTCCCCAGTACCAGAAGTCACCAGAAAGGTGCCCACAGCCACATGCTTAGTGTACGAAGTGAAACCAAACAAACAAACAAAGCTCCAACTTCCAGAGGCAACGGTCCAATTATGAAATCCTCTGGCTATATTCAATTGAAATTCAAGGTATTCAAAAGGCCAATATTTAAGTGATAAATTAACCCAACCACTTAAAACTAAAGTAGTCTTTGGTTCAAGGGGTAAGGGTATACTACCTTTTACAAATTTATTAGCTCTTAATATTTACATTTAAATATGATGATGGTGTAATAATAACTTTACTGAGTAGTTACTATGTGTTAGGCACCAAACTAAGCACTTTACACACACATTTGCACGATCCTGTGAGATGATAATGACCCCTTGTCATCCCATTTCATAGATGAAAGTCAGGTTTATATAAGCTTAAAAACTTGCCCAAATGACACAGCTAGTTAGCAAAACCCAGGCAGCCTGACTCCATAGGCCTTGTTTAAAGAAGTAATATTTATAAACTGTCCAGCACAGCTGTGGTACAAACGAGAGTTCAATAAATGCCTAAAGGGTACTTCATACCCAAAATCGTTTCCCGCCAATCAAACTAGACTTACTCTGGTTCTGCACAACCAACTGTCAAATTATTGTTCCATGAAGAAAAGGTGGAATGGGTAGAGATCAGAATAGAGTGAATAACTGGTGAATATACTTCATGACAGGTAGTAACAGGATGTGGCATTTAGGCTATTTCCACATTTGTTTGCATAACACTTTTTCACAGTTCTAAAGCACAAGAACCATTCTAAGCTGGTGAAAGCATAAGGCATGTCTATGATCCAGGACTCCAATTCACTGTGGATCAGTGGATCTCAACCTTTACCGTATATCAGAACCACCTGGGGATTTTTAACAGCACTATAGCTGCGCAGGCTCCATTCCTGCAGATTCTATTTCAACTGGTCTGGAGTAAGCACGCATGTTTTTTTCACAGCCCCCCAGATGCAGCTAGGTTTGCAAACCACTGTCCAAGTTGCTCTCACACTTCTGCTCAGTTCAACACGCACTCACTGAGATTCTAAGCACGATGAATTGGGCTAAGTTAACAAGTCAGGCTCCACTCCCTAATAATATTGGCAAAGAAATCAATATCAAAGATTTATTCCAGTCCAAACCAAATAAATTGCCGGGTGAAAAAAATGCCCTGGCATAGTTTGCCACACAAAACAACTTCCTGTATCTTCCCGGTCAGTAGCCTAGAGACTGACTTTGAGCCATGAGAATTCAGAATCAGGGGAAAATGCCAGTCTGAGGCATCTGCCACACTCCTAGCACACCCCCAAAAGCGCCCAGCTACATTTCACATCCACTGTCCTAACAGGGGTCGAAATAGGGAAGAGCAGTGCAATACAGAAAACAGAACCTGCTGGGTGGCAAAAGGCTGGGAAATACCAGTCCTAGCCCTGCTACCAGTCGCTCTGGTCACTTCTCTCTGGTCCTGGTGTGGCCAACAGTTACACAAGAGGGTGAGGCATAAAAACACAGATGTCAGGCAAGCTCCGGCATCCAAAATACATAGAAATTAAAAAGCATTAAGGTGATATCAAGGAATGTATGCCATCAACCAGAAAAGTAACTGAAATATTCCTTTTCCCATTCTTAAGAAATCAAAAGTGGAAGCAGAAAATTGAGCAATCAGCCTACCAAGTTGACTGGGGCAACAGAATACACTCATGGATTCTGTTCACAACAGCGGGGGTGACAGACCAAAAGGAGAACGGCAGAGCGTCCCTCTCTCCTCTGTCCACCCATGCCAGCAGCACGTGAGTGCGTCCACACGCAGCGCCCAGTCTCCTGTTCCACTGACGCCAGCGTCCACTCACCGCAAGCGTAATAAGTGCCACATGTGCTATGATGCTCCCTCATCTCATCACCATAGACCCCCTGCTGGAGGTGAGTATGTGACAGATGAAAATCATGGAGGCCTAGGGAGGTTGAGACCCGCATTCCCACTGCGGTGAGGGCGTGCTTGAGAGGGACCCCACGGCTGGGCTCTCCATGCCGCTCTCCTCAGTAATCACTCCCAGACCAGAGCAGCGAGGGAGAATTTTCTTCCTCTCACTATTTTCAGCCCCTTGGCTGACACAGCATTCCCCAGAAATCTATTGAGTTCTGGCAGCTCTGAGGCCACAAAGCCATAAACGCAGGGGACACACAGCCCATCTGTCTCTATCGGGTCTTTTACTTGTCATGCTGGTCATTTCTAAGAGAAGATGGGTTAAGAAAGACTTGGCAAGTTACCATGAAATGAACCCTCCACTCCTCCCTGGGGGAAGGCTGACTAGCGAGCAGTCAGGCCGGCTTTCTTCCCCCACTCCCTGCATTCCTGTCCCTAAGGAGCCACAGACAATCCCACCAAATATAGGCAGGAGACAGCCGCCTCCTTCCTACAGCTGGAGGGGGGAAGGGTCCTCTCGGGCCTTTCTAACTGCATGAAAACCAAACTGGGAGTTGTACTGACTCGGGCCTCACCCATGTTGCAGGCATGTACAACACAGGCGCCCAGCAGTATCATCAGGCAGAACTACGAATGTGCTTTCCATCGTTTTCATACAATGATTCCAGAACCGCTATCCACACAGCTCCACGGCTCACACATACGACGTGCTTCACGGATTACACAGCATGTTCACCAAGCCCCTCATCCACTCCTCCCAGCAGCCTTATGTGATCCCTTCAGTATGCTTCCTCATCTCCATTTCTTAAGAAATGGAGTTTCTGAGGTTATGAAACCAAAACTTTCCCAAGAACATCCAGCTAGTGTTAGAACCAGGATATGAGGGCTTCTGATTCTAGAACCAGTATTTGTGCCACAGTTCCACATGGGCCCCTCCAGGGATTTCTGCCTGATCTTAAAATGCAGACAGCAAATCTGTCTCTCTACAATCCTGGGGTTCCCTATAGACAAGAAGTCAAACTTCTAACAGAAAGCTTATACTTATTTGGAAGGCTACCTGGGATATTTCTTTTAAGTTAGTTTGTTCATGTTTTGGAAAGATTGTTCCAATGGCAATGCGGGGCATGAAATGTGGAAAGGATTCCATGATGAGGCAGAGAAACAATTCGGTGGCTCTTACAACAGTTCAAATGAGGCATGAGGTGCAACCAGAAAGGACAGAGGGAAAATGCATTGGAAAGAAATGCAAAATGAAATCCACTCAGACCCAGGATGGAAAAAAGGGGATTAAGCATGATGGTGGTTTCTAGTTTGAAAGACTGATGAACACGGATGTCATTAACTACTGCAGAGTGGTATCTGGGGCCTGGGTGCACCAGTTTGTTTAACCATTCACCTGCTGAGCAGTCTCCGGGCTGTTTCCAGTTTCTAGCCTCCATAAACAATGCTGCTATGAACAGATACATAAAGGCTTTTGTGTGAACATAAGTCTTCATTTCTCTGGGATAACTGCCCATGAATGTGAGTGCTGCATCCTATGGCAATTGCACATTTAGTTTTTTAAGAAACTGTCAAGCTGTTTTCCACAATGGCTGTGCCATCTTCCATTCCCACCAGCCAAGTGTGAGTGATCCCATTTCCCCGCATCCTCACCAGCATTGGCCTTGTTACTACTTTTTATTTTAGGCTTTCTGATAGGTGTATAGTGACGTGGCTTTAGTGTGCCTTTTTCTGATGGCTCATGATGTTGAGCAAATTTTCATGTGCTTATATGTTATCTGAAATGTCTCTTCAGGTCTTTTATTCATTTTCAAAGTAGATGATTTGGTTTCACTGTTGAATTTTGATAGTTTTAAATATATTATAGATATGAGTCCTTTATCAGACATCTGGTTTGCAAATAGTTTCTCCCAGTCTCTAGCTCCCCTTTTCATCATTATTTTGCATTTTACATTTTAGTCCATAATCCATTGTGAGTTAATTTTTGTGCGAGGTATGAGGTTTAGATCAGAGTTCAGGTTTTTCTCCTATGAATAATCAGGTAGCCAGTAACTTTTTAAGAGACAAGGTCTCACTCTGTCACCCAGGCTGGAATGCAATGACAAGATCAGAGCTCACTGCAGCTTCGACTCCTGGGCTCAAGTTATTCTCCTGCCTCAGCCTCCTGGAGTAGCTGGGACCACAGGCAGGTGCCACCGTTACCAGTTAATCTTTTTAGTTTTTGTAGATACAGGGTCTTGAGCCATGTTACCCAGGCTGGTGTGGAACTCCTAGGCTAAAGTCAACATCCCACTTATATGGGGCCAGGCAGTGGCACATGACTGTAATCACAACACGTTGGGAGGATGAAGCAGGAGGATCACTTGAACCCAGGAATTCCAGACCAGCCTGAGCAACAGAGGGAGGCCCTGTCTCTGCAAAAAATTTTAAAAATTAGCTGGGCATGGTATTGTACACCTGCAGTCCCAGCTACTTGGGAGGCTGAGGTGGGAGGATCTCTGCAGCCTATGAGGCTGAGGCTGCAGTAAGCCATGATCGCATCACTACACTCCAGCCTGGGAGAAAGTGAGATGCTGTCTCAAAAAAAAAAAAAAAAAAAAAAAAAGCTAGCGCATCACCCATATTAAAGACAGGTTTGTTTTTTTGAAAATTTAATTACAGTTATATAATGGACATGTAAAATGTCCAGTTTGAAAGCTTGAAAAATATATAACTAAGTATTCTTACCTTAAAATTCTGATTCCTACCTAAGATATCGCATACTGTTTACATAAGTCTCACAATGCCTGGACAACAACTAAAAATGTGTATGAGGGAGAAAAATGAGCATGTATGCCTATTAATTGAGGTATATTTCCCCCTTATTACATAAACAAGTCATCACAGCAAACCCCTGTGACTGTATCTAAAGCAAGCCTACAGTTTTACTTCTCTGTATTATAAAATGCAAGGCTAAAATTCAAATACTAAACATTTTCTGAAGCCAAGGGTAGTTTACTTAAAATAAATGCCTAGGGTCTATATCAAAAATATGAAAAAGCTAGCTACTTCATAGCCATTCCAATCTAAGTTCAGCTTTTTCTTTTTTAATTGACACATAATTGTGTGCTGTACATACGTATAGAGTACACATAGTGATGTCATAATACATGTAATGTATGTGATCAGTGTAATTAGCATATTCACCATCTCAAACATTTATCATTTCTTTGTTTTGGTAACGTTCAATACCCTTCCTCCAATTATCTGGAACTATATATATATATCTATATATAGATATATATATTTTTTTCTTTTGAGACAAAGTCTTGCTCTGTTGCCCAGGCTGGAGTGCAGTGGTGTGATCTCAGCTCACTGCAACATCTGCTTTGTAGGTTCAAGCTATTCTCCTGCCTCGGCCTCCTGAGCAGGGGTTACAGGCACCCACCACTATGCCCGGCTAATTTTTGTATTTTTAGTAGACATGGGGTTTTACCACGTTGGCCAGGCTGGTCTTAAACTCCTGACCTCAGGTGATCCACTCACCTCAGCCTCCCAAAGTGCTAGGATTACAGGCATGAGCCCCTGCGCCCAGCCTGAAACTATATATTCTTGTTAACTATAGTCATCCTATGTTATAGAACACTAGAACTTATTCCTATCCAGCTATAATGTACAGTGGTGCAATCTTGGCTTGCTTACTGTAGCATCCGCCTCCTGGGTTGCAGTGGTTCTCATGCCTTGGCCTCCCGAGTAGCTGGGATTACGGGCGCCCGCCACTGCACCTGGCAAATTTTTGTATTTTTTAGTAGAGATGGGGTTTCACCACGTTGGCCAGGCTGGTCTTGAACTCCTGGCCTCAAGTGACCCGCCCACCTCAGCTGCCCAACAGTGCTGGGATTACAGGTGTGATCCACCGCTCCCAGCTAAGTTTTGTGTTTTTAGTAGAGACGGGGTTCACTATGTTGGCCAGGCTGGTTTCAAACTCCTGACATCAGGTGATCTGCCCGCCTCGGCCTCCCAAAGTGCTGGGATGTCAGCATGAGCCCCACGCCCAGCCAGCTGCTCTAGTTTACACTCCCCTACAGTGTGTAAGAGCTCCCTTTTCTCCATATCCTCGCCAGCACTTGTTATTTTTTGTCTTTTCGATAATACCCATCCTAACAGATGAGATGATGCCTCACTGCGGTTTTGATTTGCATTTCTCTGATTATAAGCGATACTGAGCATTTTTTTCACATATTTTTTGGCCATTTGTATGCCTTCCTTCAAGAAATGTCTGTTCTGTTGGGTGTGGTGACACAAACCTGTAAGCCCAGCACTCAGAATGCTAAGGAAGGAGGACAGCTTGAGCCTAGACCGGCCTAGGCAGCATAGCAAAACCCTAGCTCAAAAAAAAAAAAAAAAGAAAGAAAGAAAGAAAGAAAAAGAAATATCTGTGTCTGTTCAGCTTTTTGACCTCCAAAAATTAAGAGTCCATTTTGGAATCGGAAGACCTGCCTGATTCAGAGACAATCTGTGTTTGGTTCTACTCTGCTACTTCCTATGTGACTTTGGGAAATTCCCTTAGCCACTTTGAGCTCAACTTCCTCAACATTAACCAGGAATAAGTAGCACCTGCCTCTGCTGGTTAACGCTGAGGACTGAAAGGAGAACCTCCACAACGCCACTTGACAATGCCGCCTGGCGGAAGCCCCTCAATGCGGGGCTGGTAGGATCATCTGAAGCCAAATACAACTTTCCTTTCCACTGTCCCAGGCTCACTCTGCATGCGATTAGCAAGGAATAGCGAATAAAGGAAACCAAAATAATTGCTTAATTTGTAAAAAGTGGGGGTGGTGGCAAAATAGGAGGGAGAGGAGGGGAAGGAAAAGCAGCCGGTCACAAGTTCTAGTCCAGGGCTCATCCCCGGCCTCCTCACTCAGGCAATCACCAGTCCCCACCTCCTGCGGAGGGGTACTTTCTCCGCTGGCTTCACATACAGGGAAGGCACTGCCACAGGTGTTCAGAAACCAGGAGCACCTTGAAATGGGCAATGTGCTTTGGGTAGGAGACCTACAATTTCCCCAAAGAAACCACGGCACAAAAGTGACCCACATAGGAGGGACCAACCGCTGTAAACCCTTGGTGGCAAAAACGGATGTCATACCTTCTGTACAGGAGACACACACCCAGGTAAAACTTGCCAAAATAGCAGAGAAAAAAATACAGCAGACATCCAGTGCCATTCTGTTACAGAAATATTTATATCCCAAAGCCAGGGACCTCTCTGGAACACTGTCTTTATTTCCACGTTTCATGGAATATGTTTGAGTGCACTCACGTGTGTCTCAACAAACTTCCAGTCCCTGCTCTAAAGCCTGTGGCTCCTCAGCAAAACCCAAAAACAAGTATCAGTTTTCCTTCCAAATGGGAAATTTCCTGACCTAGCGAAACCAGCATCAAATCCACTTATTATGAGATAGCTGATTACAGGCAAAGCCCTCTAGTCCCAGGATGACTCCCCTCCTGCAGGAGCGGGAAGGATGGGCAGAGCACTGGCCTGCCAGACCACATCTCCAGGCAGTTTGAAACCATGGCTGCTCAGGTGAGCCATGATAAAAATCAAAACCAAGTATCTCTGAAAAGTGTACATGTCAAGATCCAGACCTCGGACCAGACTCAGCAGAAATGGATGTTGCAAGGTTTGTTCAGAGACCTCCTCTCCATGCCCCCTCTCCCCGGGACCTCCCTCCTTGAACTAGGGTTCCAGGGCCAATGGACCGCTCCCTTACCTCTAGCCCAGTGCATTTTCAGGACCAGCTCCCAGACTGTACCAGACCCTGAAATGTATTCGCTGAATGCACTCTTTCTTGAAATGATCTTAAATCACCTGACTATAACAACAATTGTTTTAAAAGTGTTCTCTCTCTGTCTCTCAGGAATCATGCCATGAGTTTGAGCAAGCAGCTTTGCTTCTCTCTACTGCAATTCTATCACTTGCAAAATATTAACAATTACTGTGTTCACCCATAGCATTGTTGTAAAAAGCCTTAAGACCCACTTCATGTAGCCTGCCTGGAGCACAGACCCTGTCACATGGTAAATGCCCACTGAAGGTGAGTTATCTGTAGCTATTATTACCTAGTACTACAGCGAATAAAAGGAGTCCATCACGTATCACCATGAAAGGATGTCCATGTAGAATGCGGAGTGGGAGTAGGGGAACTCAATGTTTATCAGGTACTATTTTGTTTTTTACAATGTGTACATGTATCTTTGTAGGTACACTGGAAAAGATCTGGAAGGAAATACACCCAGTGTTAATAGTGACTCCCCAAAGACACATTCATCCAAACACACAGGAGAAAAACACTCACTATCTTTCTGTCTTCCAAATCATTTGAACTATTTTCAATAAGCATCTATGGCTTTTGTAAAGTTTTTGAAAGGAATTTATTGCATTTTTTTCTAGAGAAACAAGCAGGAGCACGAAAAAGGTGGAAACAGAAGGTAAAATGGAATGGGACTCAATGGAATTGAGTCCCAGCCAGGCTCAGCAAGCACACGAACCACACACCTCTCACTACAACTCAACACCAGCTCTCTCTTCTCTTGGTCCTATGGCCCAAGACTTAGAGATAAAATGTTTATTGTTATCACATCAATCACACCAAGGAGCTTGGAACCACCCTTTCAAACTCCTCTGGTTCTGTGTACCTGCCCGGGGCTGTTAGCTTTCCTCCTGTGTCTTTGGCTGGCCTGTAATCCCCTAGTGGTGGAAATGCACCCGGACACTTAGCCATCATCCCCACAACACTCAGCACCGCATAGAGACCAGGGCAGTGATGCCCACCCGGACTGTGATTCTACTTAAAAAGCAAAGGACCAGGGGCCAGATGCGACTTGTCTTTGGTAACTCACCAGCTGCTGCTTGAACCAGAACAAAGCCAGGTCTCCTGATGCCCAGAAAAGAGCTAGTGCCTGTCCCGCTAGAAACGTGGTGAAAATGTTTTGCTTGCTGTGAAAAGACGCACTACTGGAGAAGATGGGTGCAACTTCTCATGGAGCCACTCAGCCCAGATCACCAGGAAACAAGGTAGCCGGATTAGACCCTCAGCCCAGATCACCAGGAAACAGGGCAGCCGGATGAGACACTAAGCCCGTCCACTGGAAAGGAAATCTAGCTGGGCAGTAGAAGGAAATTCACACAGGTTAGCCCGGCCCAACGGCAGCAACAACATGAACAAAACAAAAAATACCTGACTGGAAAGCCATAGCCTGGCTAGCAAATTCAAAACAGAGCCACAATCCTAGAAGCACATATCACTGCAACACAGAGCTTCAGTCAGTGTGCGCACACTTTAAGTAGAAAGGTAAAATGTCCATGTTTTTGGAACAAAGGGCTATTTTTATGTGTGTGTGTGATGTCAGAAGAAACTGTTGGCAAGGAAATAGAAATAGGCGCCCTTACACATTGACAGTGAGATAACGGTATGGCCCTAACAGAAGGGAATCGAGCAACACCCATCAACATTTAAAATGCGCAGAACCCTAGACCCCACAATTCCATTTCTAGCAATGCACCCTATAAATATATTGACGCAAATATGCAAGAATTATGTACAACTCAGCATTGATTAATCCAAACGGTTGGGAATAACCTAAATATTTACCGGTGGGGAAGTGGTGGAGAACACTGTTTATCTTATGCCAACATCTGTGTTTTAAAAAGAAGATACATAGGCTGGGTGCAGTCACTCACACATGTAATCCCAGCACCTTGAGAGGCTGAGGCAGGTGGATCAAGAGGCCAAGATATCCAGACCATCCTGGCCAACACGGTGAAACCCCGTCTCTACTAAAAATACAAAAATAATCTGGGCACGGTGGCGCACACCTGTAGTCCCAGCTACTCAGGAGGTTGAGGCAGGAGAATCGCTTGAACCCAGGAGGTGGAGGTTGCAGGGAGCTGACATCCCGCCAGCCTGGTGACAGAGCAAGACTCCATCTTGGAAAAACAAACAAGCAAACAAACAAACAAAACTGGCAACAGTGGTCACAGGGCAGTGATGGGAGTAGGACTGCCTTTCACTCTCCAGGACCTTTTGAATGTCGCTCATATTACATATTCAAAATATATGACTACAGTAAATATTTTCAGAGTAACTATGAAAAACTGGGGAAATAATAATATCTAACACACAGGACTGCTGCATAATTAAAGGATGAAAAACATTAATCACTATCAGAGTTCAAAGGAAGAAAGATTAATTCTAGCTTGGATGTCAGAGCGGGGATCATGTAAAGGAAGTGAGTATTTCAAGTCTTGAAGGATGGAGAAGATTTAAAGAGGCAGAAGTGTGGAGATGATGTCCCAGATGGAGATAAGAACATAGGCGAAGATGATGTCCCAGGTGGAGATAAGAACATAGGCAAAGACGATGTCCCAGACAGAAATAAGAACACAGGTGAAGACGATGTCCCAGATGGAGATAAGAACATAGGCAAAGAAAATGAAGAAATGAGAAGGTATAAATTCTAAATGCGCTCTCAGGCTGGGCTTCAGAACAGGGCTTAGGCAACAAGTTGGAATGCAAGGCTGATGGCGGGAACGGAAACACTGAAACCCAACTTGCATATCATGCCCAGATCATGAGCCTTGAAGGCCAAGCCAGGGAACCCGTCCTTGATCTTAACAACAAAAAATCACTGGGGTGGGTATGGAGGCTCATGCCTGTAATCCAGTGCTTTGAGAGGCTGAGGTGAGAGGACTGCTTGAGGCCAGGAGTTTGAAACCACTCTGGACAACATAGCAAGACTCTGTCCTTACAAAAAATTTAAAAATTAGCTAGGCAGGATAGCACACCTGTAATCTCAGCTACTCAGGAGGCTGAAGCGGGAGGATCACTTGAGCCCAGGAATTTAGGGTTACCGTGAGCTGTGATTCTGTTGCTACATTCCAGCCTGAGCAACAGAGCAAGGACGTGTCTCAAAAATAAAAAAAAAAAAAACGAAATAAAATCACTAAAAGTTTGTATAGACATAAAGTATAAAATCATACCATATATGATTTAATCCAGATATATAATATAAATTAGAGGGGGAAAAGAGAAATTAGGAAGCTATTATAAGAAGACAAGACTCAACTAAGACATGAGCAAAGGCCCTGGGCTCACAGTGCTATCTTTATATAAAGGAATAAACTACCACATTTATTTTCATGGTATCACCAACTTAGATACAGGCTACAGTATTCTGGAACCATCTCTGTATCAGTCAAATCAGATGGCCATAATACTATAGGCAAATACCATAAAAAACACCATAAAAATACTATAGGCAAATACCATTAAAAAAAATGTAAAAACTGTGTGGTTTAAACATTAGTTTATTTCTCACAGCTCTGGAGGCTGGAAGTCCAAGATCAAGGTGTCAGCCAACTCAGTTCTGGGACAGGGACCTCTTCCTGGCTTGCAGATAGCCACCTTTCTTCTTGTTTCCTCACACCAGGGAAGTGGGAGCTCTCTGCTTTCTCTTTTTTTTTTTTTTTTTTTTTGAGACAGAGTCTCACTCTGTCACCAGGCTGGAGTGCAGTGACACAATCTCAGCTCACTGCAACCTCTGACTCCCTGGTTCAAGCAACTCTGCTGACTCAGCCTCCCGAGTAGCTGGGATTACAGGCACGTGCCACCACACCCAACTAATTTTTGTATTTTTAGTAGAAATGGTTTCAGGATGGTCTCAATCTCCTGATGTCCTGATCTGCCCACCTCGGCCTCCCAAAGTGCTGGGATTACAGGTGTGAGCCACCACACCCAGCCAGGTTTCTCTTCTTCTAAGAGCACTAATCCTGTCAGACCAGGGCCCACGCTCATGACCTCATCTAACCCTAATCACCTCTCAAAGGTCCTATCCCCTAATACCATCACACTGGCAGTTAGGGCTCCAGTACAAGAATCTGGGGGAGACATAAACATTCAGTTTATAACAATGTCTTTTCAATCCTGTTGAAAAAAGCAAACAAATGAGTAGGCGAAGAAGTACCTTATATGTAAACAAGTCAGGACTTTTCATATTTCTGCTAATACATTAAGGTCAATTTAAAATGTCTGATAACAAGAGTCAGAAGCAGAGATACATGAAAGTTAGTTAATCTGCAATTTAGGCCCACATTCAGTTGTCTTCCAGTGACATTGCGGCACAAAGAACACTGCTTTCTATTCCTGGTTTTGCCACCAAAGAAGCTGGAACATTTCCCTGTATTTCCGTTTATCTTGAAAATCACTGGGCTGACCTAGCAGACCTCCAAGGTACCTTCCATTCACAAATTCCACAAATAACTTCCTACCAACAGAGGCTACACAAATAAACTACACTGATGGCCGGGCGCGGTGGCTCAAGCCTGTAATCCCAGCACTTTGGGAGGCCGAGACGGGTGGATCACGAGGTCAGGAGATCGAGACCATCCTGGTGAACACAGTGAAACCCCGTCTCTACTAAAACTACAAAAAACTAGCCGGGCGAGGTGGCGGGCGCCTGTAGTCCCAGCTACTCGGGAGGCTGAGGCAGGAGAATGGAGTGAACCCGGGAGGCGGAGCTTGCATTGAGCTGAGATCCGGCCACTGCACTCCAGCCTGGGCGACAGAGCGAGACTCCGTCTCAAAAAAAAAAAAAAAAAAAAAAAAACTACACTGATGAAGGGGAAAGCTAACACCAGCAAACAATGAGATGCACACAAGACAAGACGTATAGAGAAGTGGATCAACCACAAACTGGTGGACGATGAGCTGACGGGGGATAAAAACACATTCCCTAACGATGGACAGACAGGCAATGGCGCCGAGGTAGTATTGTTGAAGATTTCCTATTTTACATCTTCAACATAAATGGCCCAATTGTTTATATTCATTCTGATTAAACGTGAACGTGAAAACTTCCTCCAGGGGACGCAGACATCTAAAAAGTTCTCAATGTATCCAATTTGTCATTTGATATTTTTACTGACCGGAAAAATGAGGGACTGAATATACAAACAGACCATGCCTGATCATATGTATAAAGACAGAACTCGGACCACAACCTGTAGCTACCCACCCAGGAAATCAATCCCCTATCTACAGTAAACAGCCAGGAGGCCAGCCAGGCTAGCACATCAGACAGGAAGCCAGACTGCTCTCTCAACAACCCAGAAACTAAACCACGACTCTGTCCCACGTGGGCAGGACTTGACTCAAAACTGACAGCCACCCTAATTTTGGCCCCTATTTCCGGTTAGGATAATTCAGAGAAAGCCAAATACGCCCCTAACCAATCACATAGGACACCCCACTTCTGCACAGCCGCCTCCAGCCCCCACAACAGCCTCCACTGGGAGCCGTTCTTTTCCATCCTGAAGCTTCCCCACTCCTCATCCGCCACTCACTGCCATGTCAGTCTCTGCCACACGCAAGTGACAGTGTCGACTCCATTGCCACAGCAGCTCTGAGAAAGTTGCCTCTGCCTGTCTCATGTGGGTGGCCTTCCTTTATTTCCCCCAAAGAATAAGTCTTAAATGAGGGGCTTCTCTCCATATGGCCAAGCTATACAATTCAGAAGCCCAGCATGGCAATTCCAAGCCTGGAAAGACCATACACCCCTCAGGTCCTCTTTCCACAAAACACAGCTTCCTTGAGTTCCTCAGTCACTCCCCACCAACCAGGGAAGGAACCACGTGTTATGGAAAGATCAAGGGCCTTGAAGTCAAACTTCTGAGTTCATCAAGTACTTCATTTTTCCACTTAAATTACATGGCCTTGGCCAGGCGTAGTGGCTCACACCTGTAATCCCAGCACCTTGGGAGGCCAAGTTGGGCAGATCACCACAGGTTGGGAGTTCAAGACCAGCCTAACCAACATGGAAAAACCCCATCCCTACTAAAAATATGAAATCAGCCTGGTGTGGTGGCGCATGCCTCTCATCCCAGCTACTCGGGAGGCTGAGGCAGGAGAATCACTTGAACGTGGGAAGCAGAGGTTATGGTGAGCCGAGATCACACCATTGCACTCCAGCCTGGACAAGAAGAGCAAAACTCTGTCTCAAAAAAAAAAAAAAACCAAAAAAACAAAAAAACGAACAACAACAACAAAAAAAAAACAAATGACGTGACCTTGAACAATTTCCTTAACTTGTCTAAGCCTCTATCTTCATCTTCAATAAAATAATTTTACCTCCAAGATTGCATTAAATGGAATCCCACATGTAAAACAGCTGACAAATATTAGGGGCCCAACAGCTGTGTGCTCCTACTGCCACCCCACTTTACCCCAAGGGAGAAGCGCAAGATGTCCAGAAAAAGCCTGTTGATCCCTACACCTCAGCATCCTGTGTTCACACAAGGCGCAGTGGCATCCAGACTTACCCGGGTCACCCAAATACAAGCCACGTTTTGATTTTTCAACTTAGTTACACATGACTTCTAACGTTCACCATATATGATCCATAATTTAGAAGAGATTTTCCTACACTACCCCTTGATTCTATTTTAGCAGACTCAGATGTGCCGTAATACCTCACTCTCTTAAATCCTCTTCAGTATCAAAAACAAAACTTTAATCTGTAACACAGTTATCAGCAGCGAAAGTGGAAAAGGTACCTATGAGTCAAAATGACCCTCTGCCCTGCCCTGCCCCACCCTACAAAAAGCTGTTCAGGAGGATTTGGGCTGCTTATGAGAATGCTGTCTGTATTCCCAGGGACAGACAAATGCCTACGCTGGTTAGAAGCTGCGATGCTCAGCCTCCAGGGTAGAAAGCTCCCCACACCCTCTACCCAAGGAGAAGAGAAGCAAACGGGGTGGCCAGGCTCCAGGACGTGGACTGTGTAGTGTGGTTTCTGCAGTCCAGGTCACCGCCATGGGTGAAGTTTTTCCTTCCTTCTTTTCCACCCAAGTGGCCAAGGTCCTACGGCTGCTGTAGGGTCTCTTCCCTAGGATGAGTCAGCCCAGCCATTCTCCTTCCCTTTTTTTTTTTTTTTTTTTGAGATGGAGTCTCACTCTGTCACCCAAGCTGGAGTGCAATAGTGCAATCTTAGCTCACTGCCACCTCTGCCTCCCAGGTTCAAACAATTCTCCTGCCTCAGCCTCCCAAGTACCTGAGATTACAGACGCCCACCACCACGCCCAGCTAATTTTTTATATTTTTAATAGAGACGGAGTTTCTACTTGTTGGCCAGGCTGCTCTCGAACTCCCGACCTCAGGTGATCCACCTGCCTCGGCCTCCCAAAGTACTAGGATTACAGGCATGAGCCACCGCATCTGGCCGAGTCAGCGCAGCCATCCTGACTTTTTGTTCTGGCAAAATTACTCTCTTCCACGTCTACCTTCCAAGTAGCTAAATCAGAGATCCGGCCTTGGGGCAGGCTTGAAGAATCCCTGTTTTTTGGTCCTCAAGAGGTCCTACCAGGGTCTGGGACAATTCCAAGACTTGTGTTCTTAAAGAGGAAAGAAGCCTCACATATATGGCTCTCGCAGAGCTCAGGCAGAGCTCACGCAAGGCTTGGGAGGCGGCCCTAAGGTTTGGGTGTGCCATCTATGATAACAGCTAAGAGATCTGAAGCCAGCTGTCTGGGTTCCTACCTCAATTCCAACAGCACTGGCTGTGTGATGTTAGACAACGTCCCCAGCCTCTCTGTGGTTCCGTTTCCTCACTGTAAAAGGGCCACAATAATAGAGCTGCTCTAAAAATTAAGTGAATTCGTGCATATAAGGTATTCAGAACAATGCTTGGCACATGGGGGAGTTCAATAAACACATAATGAACAGAGTAACTTAGCAATTAGTAAATATACTCATGCAGGCCAGGTGCAGTGGCTCACGCCTGTAATTCCAAAACTTTGGGAGGCTGAGGCAAGAGGGTCACTTGAGCCCAGGAGTTTGAGACTAGCATGGGCAACACAGCAATATTCCATCTCTAAAAATGTGTTTCTGTAACATATATGTATATATACACTCATATATTCACAGCGTATTTATAATACACAAAATAGCTGGAATAGAGACTTAACTATTCACAATGGTTACTTCTAGAGAACGGGGAATACAAATTTCAGCTTTTTACCCCACACGTATATACTTGTATCATCTGAAATATTTAAGCAAATTGTATGCATAAATTTGCCCCAAAACGCATAGCAGAACAATGTAGTTTTGACTCAAAAATCTTCAAATCATGATGGAATTGTCCTGTGAAAGTAAAGTTATAGAGATGAAAAGTCTCCCTCCAGCCTAAATGCTCTTTCATATGACCTATATTACACACACCAATGCAGACGCCCCAATCCTTTCCCCACTGTCATAAGAATTTTTCAGTGAACTGCGTTCCCTTTTACAAACTAGATGATAGTTAGAGTTACGAGGCAAGAACATGGATCCAGTTCTGCTTTTTCAAAGCCCAGTGTTCCTCACATAATAGCAATGCATTCTTCAACCGGTCCACTGCCCACAACACCTGAGCTCTCTGTTGTACACAACTCAGCGAGGCCTGGGAGAAAGCAGGTGCAAATTTCACTTACTCAGTAACAACACATCCCGCCTGATTCCTCTGCTGGGCTAGTTCTCAAGTCATCTTTTTCTAAGCTTTCATTCGGCTCTACCACACGTAACTAGGCTGGGTAAAACACTTTACCAGGATTTTTTTTTTTTTTTTTTTTTTTTTTTGAGACAGAGTTTCACTCTGTAGACCATACTGGAGTGCAGTGATGCCATCTCAGCTCACTGCAACCTCCACCTCCAGGGTTCAAACAATTCTCCTGCTTCAGCCTCCCAAGTAGTTGGGACTACAGGCGCACCCAGGACTACCACCACACCCAGCTAATTTTTGTATTTTTAGTAAAGATGGGGTTTCACCATATTGGCCAGGCTGGTCTCAAACTCCTGACCTCATGATCCGTCCGCCTTGGCCTCCCAAAGTGCTGGAATTACACGCGTGAGTCACCGCACCTGGCCTACTTTACCAGTTTTATTCCTGAATTAAACCTGTTATTACTATCAATAATGTCAATCAGTGCCATTTCATTCACCGTATGACACACACACACAAAGCACTTCATATTCACTCCACCTATCTGCTTTTCTGCAATGGCCACAGTGTTCCCCATCTTACATGAGAGGCACAGACAAAGACAACGACTTCTCCAAGGTTTTGTAATTCACAATCAGTGGCAGAACCAACATGACCAACCACGTCTGGCCAAGGCCTGTGTTTCAGCCACACCACCTGGTTGCTGCCCCTAACGCTCAATGGGCAAGTAACAGATCACTCCGATTGCAGAGGCTTCAGAAATGCCCTCCGCCATGGTACAATGGACGGTTCGCTCTCAGGAGGGGAGGCAGGGGTGGGAATCAGCACACAGTTCTGCTAGGTTTCTCATGCAGGGCACAGACTATGTATTTTGTGCCTTGCTTTGCAGGTGAAATGTCTCCTGCCCCCTGTACAACAGCTTTCTTTGTCCTCTCCACATAAAAGTACAACTGAGTTCCTCAGGGGAAGGCAGTGATCACTGCCCTGTGCCACACCTGACTGATGTCCAAACAAGTGGACACACAGGCTCTTCTCTTATGGCCCAGGTGGCTCCCATCTGCTAAGCATCGAAAACTACACACAGGATTCGCAGAACATGAATGACATGGAGGTGACTGCTTTATCTCTGTTGAAAACTTACTGCACTGTCTTAAAAAAGGGAATTCAGGAAAAGCTGAATGTTTGAAGCTGGCTGGCTGTAATCTTCAGCTGCTGAGAAAGCCTCAGCTGCTCGGTTCCACGGAGGAAATCCAACTCCTCCCTCAAAGTCCAACTCAAGTACACCTCCTCTGCGGTGCCTGCCCCTTCCTCCCTTTCACAAGCATGTGTTCCCTCTGCGGTCCCAGAGCATTCTATCGCCATCTCTGGAGCCACACTGTCCCAGCCTACAGCCAGCTCAGTGCACAGCTGCCTCTCCCTGTGTGTACCTGCAGGCCCCACCTGGGCTGGAAGGCTGCCTCCTTCTCCTCCACACAGAGGCGGCACTCAGGAACTACTGAATGAGGGAGGGAGTGGATGAGCAAGATCAGCCAAGGGCTACAGGGAGTGACCTGCAGCTCCCAGCAGGAACAGCCCCTGCCCTGCCAATCCGGAGGTGCTGGCTCTGTTCTCAGCAGGGCCGCTAAAAGCTCCGTTATAACAGCTCTAGGCCACAACGGTCAACTTGGTGTCAGGCCCTAGAGACACCGAAATTCCTAACAAATAAAGAGGCCGCGTATGCAGCATGCCAGTTAAAAGCACAGGCTTCGGAGTCAGAGCTTGAATTCCACTTATTATGTAATCTTGAGCAAGTTACTCAATGCATCAGTCTCATTTTGTCACCGGCAAAATGACGACATTATCTGCCACACAGTGTTGCTGAAAAAGTAAGAGAGGTGACAGACGCAAAGTGCTTGGCACTTACTCTTACTGGTTTATTACAAAGAGAACACAGGAACAGCCAAATGCAAGAGATGCACAGGGCACACCACGGGGCAGAGAGGTCGGGGCTCCCATGCCATTGCTGGAAGTGCCACCTCCCCAGCACCAAATGAGTTCACCAAACCAGAAGCTTTCCAAACCCAGTATTTAGAGGGTTTTATGGAGTTTTCATAACATAGACATGATTAAGTCATTGGCCACCGTGAGTAGCTCAATTTCCAGCCTGTCTCATCTCCCCTCCCAGAGGTAGGGGTGGGGATGATATGTCCAACTCTTTAATCATGACTCATCTTTCTGGCAACCAGCCCTGATCCTGAATCTTTCCAGGTGCCCGAAGCCATCTGTCATCTCATTATCATACAAAAGACACTCCTATCACCCCAGAGATTCCAAAAGCCTTAGAAGCTCTTGTATCAGGTATTGAAACCTAAGACCAAATATTATAACCAATGATGTTCCTATCACTCAGGAAATTACAAGAGTTTTAGAAGCTCTGGGCCAAAAACCAGGAAGAATACTAAATATACACAATATTGTACTATGTATCCCACTATCACGATACTTTTTTTTTGAGACAGTCTACCTCTGTTGCACAGGTTGGAGTGCAGTGGTGCGATCTCACCTTATCGTGCGATCTCAGCACACTGCAACCTCCACCTCTCAGGTTCAAGCAATTCTTGTGCCTCACCCTCCTGAGTAGCTGGGACTACAGGTGTGGGACACTACAACTGACTAATTTTTGTATTTTTTAGTAGAGACGGGGTTTCTCTGTGTTGGCCAGGCTGGCCTTCAACTCCTGGCCTCAAGTGATCTGCCCGCCTCGGCCTCCCAAAATTCTGGGATAAGTCATGAGCCACCGTGCCTGGCCTCACTATCACAATAATTATACTGAGAGGATGGGGGAGAAAAACATGGGCAGCAGGAGAAGCGGGGAAGGTAAGCAGCCTGAATCCTTGTCTTCCACAGTAGGACATCTCCCTGTCTGTCACACAATCTAGAACGAGCTAAAACATAAACACAGTAACCTCCAAGGAGCAGGGATCAGAGTAGAGAAGGGTAAGGTAGGGGATTGCTGGGTTTTATTGTAAGCCTTGTTAATTACTGACTCTTAGAGCTATATGCCTGTACAACTTTGCTAAAAATGAGTATTTACCTATAATCCCAGCACTTTGGGAAGCCAAGGTGGGCAGATCACGAGGTCAGGAGATCAAGACCATCCTGGCTAACAGGGTGAAACCCCATCTCTACTAAAAATACAAAATATTAGCCGGGCGTGGTGGCGGGTGCCTGTAGTCCCAGCTACTCAGGAGGTTGAGGCAGGAGAATGGTGTGAACCCGGGAGGCGGAGCTTGCAGTGAGCTAAGACCATGCCACTGCACTCCAGCCTGGGTGACAGAGCGAGACTCCATCTCAAAAAAAAAAAAAAAAAAAAAAAAAAAAAAAAAGAGTATTTAGTTTTTAAACAAAATCTGATACTTGACCAACAACAATAGTATATTAAGTAATATGGTTTTTTGTTTTTGTTTTTGTTTGAGAGAGGGTCTTGCTCTGTTGCCCGGGCTGGAATGCTGTGGTGTAATTCTAACTGACTACAGCCTCAAATTAGTGGGATCAGGTGATCAACACCCCCCCCCACCCCAGCAGCTAGAACCACAGCTGTGCACCACCATGCCCAGCATTTTTTTTTTTTTTTTTTTTTTTTGGTAGAGGTGGAGGTCTCACTATGTTGGTGGTCTTAAACTCCTGACCTCAGTGGATCCTACTGCCTCAGCATTCCTAAGTGCTGGGATTACAGGTGCGAGCCACCACTCCATAGCCAGGATGGTCTCAATCTAGTGACCTCATGATCTGCCCTCTTCGGCCTCCCAAACTCTGGGATTACAGGCATGAGCCAGTGCGCCCGACCCTACATTCTGGTTTATTAAAGGAAATGTATTTCAAGTCAGAGTTTGTCATTTATTGCACAGGAAAATAAAAACTTCGTTAAGAAAATCAAAACACCCACATGATAAAACGAGGTCCTGCTTGGCTTTAAACTACTTGGTGACCACCATCAGTTGTTTTCTTGACCACAGGATGCACCTAATTCCTAACTATGAATAAAGTGCAAACATTGTTTATTGGGCTTTTGGCTTCAGCCTGAGACAATCGGATTCTCTCAAACTCAGGAATATGAATCGCTGTTGGGTTGATGCAGCTGTTTCCATTCTAGAAATGGACCTGGAATCATGTACTTTTCACCCATGAAGAGTCCTTTGGGTAAAGCTTGAAAAGGCAAGGTCCCAAATTCCCCATATGGTGTTTCTTCCAGTAGAGGAATTACTCTAATGACTTCTTAGCAAAACTTACATAATCAGGGCAGGCCATCAAAATACTCCAGAACACAAAGTTTAGCTCCGTTTCTGATGGACCTGTCTCCACTGCTATCAGTCTCACCAACAGCCTCACATCAAGTCAGAGGAACGGTTTTTTCATTTAAGAAGGATCTTCATGGCTGGGCGCGGTGGCTCATGTCTGTAATCCCAGCACTTTTGGAGGCCAAGGCGGGCGGACCACAACGTAAGGAGTTTGTGACCAGCCTGGCCAACACAGTGAAACCTCATCTCTACTAAAAATACAAAAATTAGCCAGGCTTGGTGGCATGTGCCTGTAGTCCCAGCTACTCAGGAGGCTGAGGCAGGAGAACTGCTTGAACCCGGGGGGTGGAAGTTGTGGTGAGCCAAGATTGCACCACTACACTTCAGCCCGGGCAAGAGAATGAGACTCCGTCTCAAAAAAAAAAAAAAAAAAAAAACAAAACAAAAAAAAAGAGAAGGATCTTCATGTTCCTGCCAATTTGCAAAAAAAAAAAAATTGGTATCTGTTAACGAGAGGCAATGAAAAGCACCTCCCAGGCTGCTGTAGTAAGTGGATCGGTAACTGTGGTGGGAGAGTCCAACCCCCAAGACCTGTGACTATGTTATGCAGCAAAAGGGCTTTGCCACAGGCCTTAGGAAGAGTATCCTGGGCTATCCAGGGAGGTCCAATCTAATCCCATGAGCCTCTAAGAGCCTAGATCTGGCCAGGTGTGGTGGCTCACACCTGTAATCTCCACACTTCGGAAGGCTAAGGCAGGCAGATCACGAGATCAAGAGATGGAGACCATCCTGGCTAAAATGGTGAATCCCATCTCTACTAAAAATACAAAAATTAGTCGGGTGTCATCGCGGGCAACTGTAGTCCCAGCTACTCAGGAGGCCGAAGCAAGAGAATCACCTGAACCTGGTAGGTAGAGATTGCAGTGAGCTGAGAACACGCCACTGCACTCCAGCCTGGGCAACAGTGCGAGACTCCATCTCAAAAAAATATTTTAAAACAGGGCATAGAACTTTCTCCGAGTGGAAGAAGAGAAATGCACACAGGGGAACTGGAGAGCCTGACCAGGTCCCTGGGTTAGCTAGTTCTGAGCTGATGGGACCACGTGCAAAGACCAGATAGAGGGAGCTGAGGGCAGCCCCCAACAGATGGCCAGCAAGGGAACAGACACCTCAGTCCTGCAACCACAAGGAACTATATTTGGCCAAAAGCGCTTGGAAACAATTCTCCAGTGAGGAATGCAGCCCAGCCCACATGCTGATTTTTGCCCAGTGACACCCACGTCAGACTTCTGCCCCACAGAACTGTGAGATGATACAATTTCAATTGTTTTAAGCCATGAAATTTGTGGAAATGTGGTAAAGCAGCAACAGAAATGAATACAGTGATTTACGTGGAACCCCCTAGAAGAGTGTCTGGCACGGTGTTGACACCTTACAAGCGTTTCCTGATTTCCTTACATTGCAAAGCAGGGCTGGCCACACTCCATCCAAAACAATAGATGATAGACTTGTTCTGACAAAACAGATTCAGTGAATTATAAATGGCCCAGAACACCTACAAATTTTAGGTTTCAGGTAAGTGATTGCCTTTCTTTTCACTTAGAAGCCTCCCAATGCTCATCTTACTGATAAACTCTAAGTACCAGGCAGGAGACTAAACACCAGACAAACCCAGCCCCAGATGCCCCGAGGGAGCCCATCCCAGCACTCACTCCGCTGCACTGAAATGATGTCCAAGTCAGTTTATCCCACTAGACCAAGAACTCCAGCTCTCCATGTGTGACTCACCAGTGCTGCCTCTGCATCTCTGCTTCTAGGATGGTGCTTCTGCACTTCACAGGAAATCTGTATCAATGTTTGTCAACACTATATATGACAGTGTCACTTAATATCTGCACAGAAAACATCAATTCTTTGAGGACCAGGGCTGAGTTTATTAGCCTTCGTAATCCCACTGCCACTGTCTGAGACATCAGAGGCACTCGGTAGAAGTGGGTGAAGGGAAAGAAAAGGCAGAGGAGAGAGAGGAAAGCAGGACCAACACCGCAGACACAGATTCTGAGGTGGCTGGAGGAGAGGCAGGACAGAGAAACTTCCTGGATGCTGGAATGGGGTTCACTGTGATACCTGCTGCTGGATTTCAAATGTCAAAGGTGACGCTTTGCTGATCTTGACGTCTGACTGCCCTTTAGCTTTCCCAACCTCAACACAGGGCACTTAGAAACTGAGATGTCAAGAAATGATGCTTCATTGAACCATGGGAATATTATTTACATGGACGTTCATTACTGCATTTTTTATATGGGAATGTAAATAATTGAAGAGATTGTTAAAGACTAAATCATGCACATTCAATAACTTTGTAAAATATTAATGATAACTGAAACACAAATTTTGATGTTCCCCCAAAATGCTAACATATAAAAAAATACTGGCCAATTAAAGATAGAAAACAATCCTAATGAAGCTCCCCAACAGACACATTAAAACTTCTCAATATATTAAACATTTGGGATTTCAAAGGAAAACCCAGATTCATTCCATTCTTAATATGGCGTTAAAAAAAAAAATCTTAGGTAATACAATATTTCATTTAAAATTTACAAAATTCCATTCCATTCATAATTTCGTATGATCCTCAAAACAATCTCCTGAGTTAGGCAGAACAGGTATTACTAACAACTAACTCCATTTTATAGGTAAGGGAACTGAAGTTCAGCAAGTACTTGGACTTAACAAAAGCTTTAATAGGGCCACATATCGAAACCAAATCCTCTGCTCAAAAGAACTAGAATAAGTTATCTTTTACATATTATTCATACTGATATCCTGTCAATATCCAAAAATGTTTTGAGGTAGCCTGCAATAATAGACACCTATCCAATAAAAACATTAAAATGAAAAACGGGGAAAAAAACAGCAGGTGATATGGGAGACAGACGAAGGTAGATAGCAAAGGCTGAGACTTATAATCTAAGAAAACTTCATCTCTGACCTTCCAGTTCCAGGGAGATAACGCTAAAGGAAACAAGATGGTTTATAGACTCAAAATCTGACAAAAGAGAGGTTGCATCAGTTCTTAACTCTGAAACACTCCTAGCAGCCACAGCAAATCTCTAGGACAACATACCAATGGCATCAAAGCAAGAGTATACTTCAGTGATAGAGTGAATTAAGTTCCCTGTTTGGGACCCAGGCCAGGGCTAGAGAAAAGAACTCTGAAATGTAGAGCTCAGAAATACATCCTCTGTCGGCCACAGGCAGTGGCTCACACGTGTAATCCCCAGCACTCTGGAAGGCTGAGGCGGGCAGATCACGAAGTCAGGAGATGGAGACTATCCTGCCTAGCACAGTGAAATCCTGTTTCTACTAAAAATACAAAAAAATTAGCCAAGCGTGGTGGCAGGCGCCTATAGTCCCAGCTGTTTGGGAGGCTGAGGTAGGAGAAAGAAGTGAACCCAGGAGGCGGAGCTTGCAGTGAGCCGAGATCCTGCCTCTGCACTCCAGCCTGGGCAACAGAGCAAAACTCCGTCACCCAAAAAAAAACAAAAACAAAAAATTCTTCTCCATACCCTTGTGTCTCCTTCTGTGAGAGACTTCCTTACACTATTGCGAGGAAGAGAATTTTTCTCTGCTATATTTGCTTGAAAGAATTAAAGGTGTAGAGCAAAAATTCTTGGAAATTATGTAGTTTACGATCCTCAAAAGTGAGAAAAATGAAGTCCAGAATTGAAGGCCTTCCAGGAAAATTCCAGAGCCAGAGGTAGACCCAGTACATTGTTTTTGTTTTTGTTTTGAGAGGAAGTCTCACTCTATGGCCCAGGCAGGAGTGCAGTGCAGCCATCTCACTCACTGCAACCGCCGCCTCCTGGGTTCAAGCTATTCTCCTGCCTCAGCCTCCTGAGGAGCTGCGATTACAGGCGCCCACCACCACGCCCAACTAATTTTTGTATTTTTAGTAGAGACAGGGTTTCACCATGTTGGCCAGGTTGGTCTCCAACTCCTGACCTCATGTGATTCACGTGCCTAGACCTCCCAAAGTCCTCGGATTACAGGCGTGAGCCAACGCGCCCGACCGACCTGGTAAGTTTTAATCAAGTACTCTGAACTATGCTACAAACACTAGGAAGTAATAGAAAAAAAATTAATCTAAAAACCCTCTGGAGAGTCAAAGAATTGCAGATTTAAAATAGCATGAATACTTGGATTCATGGTATTGAAAAAGGACCTCGCATTTACCCGTATGTACAAACTGCCTGCGCACTTCTATCACAGCATTTTTCAAGCTGTGCTACAGTTAACTATGTACTGCCCAAAGCCAATCTGTCCCTGCAAATCATAAGCTCTTAAAGACCAGGACTTCAGGAGAACAAGCAAAACTTCAGAGAGAAGAGAGCCACCGAAACAGAGTTCATAGCAATGGGTCGGCAGGAGCTGATGACTGGAGGTGCGCAGTAGCCTTGGGGTCTGGGACAGCGGAGGGCAGAGAAGGCAAAAGGGCCTGCATGACACGCTACAGGGCTAGGAGCCACAGCTGTGGTGATTAGTTCAGTTTTGTCTCCTATGCCTGTTACTTATACACCATCTCTTGTTCAGAAAGAACTTCAGGTTGAGTATTTGGACTCCTTGAGCCTTCTGCTGTTTGTCTCCGGGACGTTTAACACTCTTAAAAGGGGAAAACTGTCCAGTTCGATTTCGCTTCCTGGGACATTACAGGTTTTTCAAAAGTTTGATGAAAGCATTCACTAAGGAGTGATTCCACTTTCTTCGGTGGCTGAGAAATACAGCCTCTGAGGGGCAGCATCAGGTCTTCCCATCAAGCTGAGGTCGGAGTCTCCCGAACCACGGACCTCACCCTCGCTCTCCCCTCATAAGTCTGACCTCTAACTGTAACTGCCTTAGCCTCATTCCGTGGGTGTGGATGCTCCTGCTTGAAACGCATTTTCCAGCCCGCCAAATTCTTGGGATAGTTTCTTCCACTCTCCAAGCGCTGAGAGCTACAAAGTTCAATCTGGCTTTCCAGATTTTTTTTTCTTCCCATTACTAACGGAAGAAATCAAGAAGTGCCGGGCAGAAGGGCCCTGCTCCCTCCAATCAGAGCCCAGCCCGGGGCCAGAGCAGGAAGTGCGGCGGTGGGACCCGCGGTGGGACGCGCGGTGACGGCCCCTCGCCCCCGGGGACCCGCCAGCCAGGGCAGAGGTCGGTGCGGCCACTGCGCGACAGCTCCGGGCCCGCGCCTCTCGCTTCCTCCCGCCAGGCAAGTGAGAGGATAAACCATGGGGCGGGGGCAGTGCGCCCCCACCGACCGCGCCCCCCGCGCACGAACCCCCACTACACGCGCGTCCCAGGCGGAGTCGACCCAGACGAGCCACGGGGCGGCGCACAGCACCACTATCAGGGCGGCCATGACCCACGCGCGCGGGTCCACGCAGCCACCTATATAGGTGACAAAACAGGAAGCCGTCATGCGGGGCCGGGAAAGAGCCCCCACCCAGAGTCACGGACTCCCTCGTCCGAGGGTCCGAGCAGTCCCCTCGGTGAGTCTAGCGAAGCATCCTCGCTGATAGGGAGGGCGGGGAGGGCGGCGGAGTCTCCCACTCGCGGTGACCCGGACCCCGCCTCACGAGTGGGCCCACGCAGGGCCCCCTCTGCCGCACGCGGGGACCAGCCACGCTGCGGGGGACCGGGCAGAAGCCAGCGCCCGGGTCCATGCAGTCCCCTCCGCGGCAGACGCGGGGAGCCGGGGAGCAGTAGGGACCGGCCCCACCCACAGGGCGACCGGGACTCCCCCGCGGGCCCACGCGGTACCGCAGCAGGCGCGAAGCCCCCAGTGCCGCCCAAGGCCGAGACAAAGCCCAGGCGCAAGGACCCCGGATCCCGACCTCGGACCCTGCGGAGCCCAGCTCGGAGCCGCCACGCCCGGGGCAGAGACCCCCGCCCGGTCCGGAGACCCCGTCGCCCGTCGTGCCGTCTCACCTCAGGCTGCCGCCTCGCAGCGCTCGCTCCTCGCCGCGGCGCCTGGGCCGACTGAAGCGCAGCTGAGCAGCCGACAGAGCCACTGCAGCCTCAACAACGGAGCCCCGGGGCGGGGCGGCCGCCGCCGCTTCAGCCCGTGTTCCCCGCTCAGGATCCGGCTCGGATCAAGGAGCTGCAGCTGGCTCAAGGCTGCGGCCGGGAAACACACCGCGCAGGTGCACACGGCCCCGCCCGCCGCCCGCCGCCCCGCCCCCAGCGGAGCCGGGCGCCCAGGACCCGCCCCCCGGCCAATGGGAAGCCAGCTGCGCGAAGAGGGCGGGGCCTGGAGGAACAAAGGGAGGTTGGGCGGGGCGGCGCTGGGACTGGGCGTGCGGGGTCCCGCGGGAGGACCGGACCCAAGAGCTGGCCGGATCCTGGCCTCCTAGAAGACCCAGCTCAACGTCCACCTGGAGTCTGCTCTACAGGACGCGCTCATCTCAAGCCCAGAACTCAGGCTTTTAGGGCAGAGACCGAGAGACAGGCTTGCTTTACAAAAAGGGAAACTGAGGTCCAAGGAATAGGATTGCCTGCTGACTGAACTCACGTAGTCCCATTCACTCGTTCACCTTGTCATTCAGCAAACATTTGGAAGCACGGATGGTGGGCGTTAGGAGTGAAGTAGGGCCGGGCGTGGTGGCTCGCGCCTGTAATCCCAGCAGTTTGTGGGGCCGAGGCAGGTGGATTACTTGAGGCCAGGAGTTCGAAACCAGCCTGGCCAACAAGATGAAACCCCATCTCTGCTAAAAATACAAAAATTAGCTAGACATGGTGGTGCAATCCTGTAATCCCAGCTACTCGGAAGGCTGAGGCAGGAGAATTGCTTGAATCCAGGAGGCAGAGATTGCAGTGAGCTGAGATTACACCATTGCACTCCAGCCTGAGTGACAAGAACAAAACTCTGTCTCAAAAAAAAAAAAAAAAAAATTGTCTCTTGCCACTAGCATGAAGGTCCCATGAGAAGAAAAATGGAAACTCTTGCTCATAACAGTGCCCCAAATGCCCAGCACATTGTAGCTGTAGGGCAGCTGGTCGATGGTGGACGCTGCTGGTTGAAGGGCCCAGCTGGCCCTCCCAACTGCCTTCTCCCTGGTCACGTTCCATTATAGAGAACAGAATAGTTTCTTGCCCTTCCAGAGTCCCTCTTAGTGGGGATTGGCCAAGTGACATTGTCCTGCCCCGGGAGACATAAGTGGAAGTTGGCTGAAAGGTTTCTAGCCTTGGTTTGCTGGGACGATTTGAACCAGGACATGACAGCTGACCGTCCATTGTTCAGGAATTCTGCAAGTTAGTTGTTCAATACATTCAGTACTTCAAATTTTAAATAATATATACTCGCAAATTAAAAAATGCATTAGACCAGATGCAGTGGCCCACGTCTAACACATTGGAAACCTGAGGCAGGAAGATCACTTGAGCCCAGGAGTTCAAGACCAGCTTAAGCAAAAAAGGAAGACCCTGTCTCTACAAAAAATTTTAAAATTAGCTACGCATGGTGATGTGTGCGTGCAATCCTAGCCACTCAGGAGGCTGAGATGGGAGGATCGCTTGAGCCATCTGTTCAAGGCTCCAATGAGCTATGATAGTGCCACTGCACTCCAGCCTGGGTGACAGAGCCAGACCCTGTCTCAGAAATAAATATATTTCATATATTAATAAATTTATAATAAATGTATATATACACATTTATGTATTATAATTATATATTTAGACATAAAGATGTATTTCTTGTTTTATTTATTTATTTATTTATTTATTTTGAGATGGAGTTTAACTCTTGTTGCCCAGGCTGGAGTGCAATGACACAATCTGGGCTCACTGCAACCTCCACCTCCCAGGTTCAAGTGATTTTCCTGCCTCAGTCTCCTGAGTAGCTGGGATTACAGGAACGCACTACCACGCCTGGCTAATTTTTGTATCTTTAGTAGAGATGGGGTTTCTCCATGTTGGTCAGGCTAGTCTCGAACTCCTGACCTCAGGTGATCTGCCCACCTCAGCCTCCCAAATTGCTGGGATTACAGGTGTAAGCCACTGTGCGCAGCCTATATGATATATTTACATATTATAATTATGTATATTAATTTTATATAATTATGTATAAATATAAAATATAAAAACTTTCCTTGCCTTCTCTTGTTTCTACCTACAGTCAGTATATACCCATGACTTCAAATACTATCTACATGTAATAATTTTAAATGTATATTTTATATATATATATATATATATATTTTTTTTTTTTTTTTTTTTTTTTTTTGAGACGGAGTCTCGCCCTGTCACCAGGCTGGAGTGCAATGACGCAGTCTTAGCTCATTGCAACCTCTGACTCCCAGCTTTAAGCGATTATCCTGCCTCAGCCTCCCAAGTAGCTGGGCTTATAAGCGCCCACCACCATGTCCAGCTAATTTTTGTATTTTTAGTAGAGACAGGGTTTTGCCATTGTGGCTAGGTTGGTTTCAAACTCTTGACCTTAATTGATCACCCGCCTCAGCCTCCTAAAGCGCTGGGAATACAGGCGTGAGCCACCTTGGCCAAAATATTTTTTTGTTTCCAAACATTTTACATGAGAGGAAAGTGGAGAATAAATCACCTGACACTCTACTCTAAAAAAAAAATCTTTGTGCCTCTCTTCTTTTCATCCTTCCTAAGTGTACATATGACCAAAATGTCTTTAGGTTGAGGTCCCCCCGTGAAAACGTTACAGGGTGTTGTGTCCTCAGCCACCCTCCTGTCTTTTCCTAGTCCTGGCATTTTAGAACTGTCTGGGAATGACCCAGGATAGTTTCATCTAAAATGGTGACCCCTTAGGGTTATTAAAATTTTAGGACATTAAAATGAATAGACCATACAACGTAACGTCATTAAAGCTAGGTCATTAAAGCTGTTCCTCTAGCTGGAGGTTTTATTCCTCGGAGACACATTGACGGTCTGCCAATGGGATGCTGATATTGAGAGGAAAAGGCAGAAATGATTTCTGCTCTCTAGATTGTCTCAGACTTGTGAAGTGAGAAAAACTGTCCCAAAGGATGAGGAAAACCCACCCCAGAGAGGATGTGCAAGAACGTAAATATGAAAATGCTCTGAAGGCACACAGGAGGACAAAGAGCAGTGCCAGTGCCTCCTAGGTGGTCACTGAGTGCTTTACTGAACAGGATGGGTGTCCCGAGGGATAGAATGGCCTGCCGTGACACTTAGAAAGGTCTGCGTTGGAGTCAGCACTGCCTCTCCCTGAGTTTGTTACCTTGAAAAGGCTTGTCCTCTTATTTGAGTTTCAGTTTTTCATTGACTGTAAGATACATTTTGTCAGTACAGCTTGAAAGATAAATATACTATTTCCAAAGAGGCAAGATAAAATGATGCATTTTATTTGCTAAAAATTCGTATTTATTTCTTCCCCAGAGTGAGTGTAGTAAGTTTTAAAGGTCTGTTCTTTTTAAGGGTAATTTCAAATGGAATTGTAGGACTTAGCTTTGTCAATGCTACTGGTGAAATAAAAGTGTGATAGATAAATTGATGATTTACAAAGATTCACCAAAATGTCAGTTCCCCTCTTGTAGCATGGTGAAGAATTTATGACAGTGGACATATCTGTATCCTCTTATCTGGATATCTGAGGGGGTTTTTCGTGTTGTTTTTTGTTTTTTTGGAGACACTGTCTTGCTCTGTAACCCAACTGGAGTGCACTGGCGCCATCTCTGCTTACTGCAACCTCTGCTTCCCGGATTCAAGTGATTCTCCTGTGTCAGCCTCCCAAGTAACTGGGATTATAGGCACCCACCACCACACCCAGCTAATTTTTGTATTTTCAGTAAACACGGGGTTTTAGGCCTGGCACGGTGGCTCATGCCTGTAATCCCAGCACTTTGGGAGGCCAAGGTGGGCGGATCACGAGGTCAGGAGTTCCAGAGCAGCCTGGTCAACGTGGTGAAAAACTGTCTCTACCACAAATACAAAAAAATTAGCTGAGCCTGGTGGCAGGCACCTGTAATCCCAGCTACTCGGGAGGCTGAGGCAAGAGAATTGCTTGAACTCGGGAGGTGGAGGTTGCAGAGAGCCAAGATCTTGCCACTGCACCCCAGCCCAAGCGACAATGCAAGACTCCGTCTCAAAAAACAAACAAACAAACAAACAAACAGCAAAAAGACGGGGTTTTGATATGTTGGTCAGGCTGGTCTCAACCTCCTGACCTCAGGTGATCACCCGTCTCATACTCCCAAGGTGCTGGGATTACAGGCGTGAGCCACCATGCCCAGCCCACTCTATTTTCTTTTTATTCCCTAAATTTTAATATGTTTGAGTTTGTCTGTTCCTTTATCACTGTTTTCTTACATAAAAGAAATTCTGCCTAATCCTTCATAAAAAAAAATCTTCCTGTGACTTCTGAAAGTGTTCTGGTTTTATCTTTCATATTTGAATATATAATAAGTTGATTATGGATCATGGAATAAGGAAGAATGCAATGCATTTTCCCAAGTAGATGCCAGCCTGGTTTGCCTCATATTTTAAAGTGCATGTGATTTCTTTTTCTATTCTACAGTGCCTACTCTATCATTCATCAACTTTCCATATAAATGCTGGGTCATTAAGACTTTTCTTCCCTTGGTCTGCTTGCTCGTCTCTCTGCTAATACTGTGCTGTCCTGAGTATTGTCGTTTGAAAATCTTAGAAGTATGTTAGACAAGTCATCACTCTTTTTTTAGATGACTAAAAAGCATTAGACATTTGTCATTTTTACTACGCATGAAAAAGTAGTTTTTCCTTCCTAAAAAAAACCTGATTTGGGAATTTATGTGATTTCATAGGAATAGCTTCTGGAAGTGGTGACATTAATGTCATTTTAAAAAACATGTGTCGTATTTCCTCTTATTCCTTTCTGCCTTGACATTGTGCAATAGAAATTTTAAAAATTGTTGTATTAGTATTGTTAAATATCAATTATTGGTTTTATTTACTACTCAATTAAATTTAGTAAGCCTACTTTCTCTTGGTATAATCACATTGAATGGGCTCAACTCCCCAGTTAACAAGTGACAGCACATGTAAAATATTGTCTACCAGGGAAACTCATTGAACACTTAGTGATCAGACTGTGTTTTGGTGTCTGGTTCCCTAAGCACCACTGCAGTGAAAATAATAGACCTTCGGCAGAAAAACTTTTGGCAAATATATTGCATAAGCCATTTAGATGCAGTGAGTCATTCTTATTACTTGGGTTGGTGGAATCCCTTTCAAAATGTAAGTTACTATTACAAACAAAGGTGGAACTTTGTGAGCAGGCATTTTTAAGAATAAGTAGTCTCAGGACTGATAATATTAACTCCCTTATGCACATCAGGTAGGACTTTATTATGACAGATACTAAAAATGCACAAAGTGAAGTTAAAAGGTAACTCCTAGCAGCACATCTTACTCCCTGGATTCTCTAATGAGATGGGTGTTTCTACTTTGCTGTTGCCTTTCTGAATAGTTCAATTCCAGCATTAGTACTGCTGTGTGGGAGGGAGTATGTGTGAACAGAGTAAGAGTTGTGACAATCAAGTCATAGAAAAAATGCTTGGAAATTTTAGAATCATGTAAACAGCTTATGGATTGAGTATAGATTCCCAGTGCAGTCAGTCTCACCCATCCTTCTATCCACATGTGTGGAATGTTCTAGGACTCCATGGCTTTTGAGGATGTGGCTGTGAACTTTACCCAGGAGGAATGGATTTTTCTAGATTCTTCTCAGAAGAATCTCTACAGAGAAGTGATGCAGGAAACCTGCAGGAACCTGGCTTCTGTAGGTGAGAATGACAACATATTTCACCTAATTACAGAACTATTTCCCTATCATCAGTGCTATTTGTGATTTGGAATGTGGCAAGGGAATGATTTGGTGACTAAATCAGGCATGGGCACTGTCCACAAAGAACATTAAATCTAGTAATGTTTCTGTAGTTTGTAATAATTCATGATAATTTTGTGGGTCTGCATTTTAGGAAACAAATGGAAAGACCAGAATATTGAATATCACTTTGAAAAACCTGGGAAAGATATAAGATAATTTGTACTGAGAAGAGGAAATAAAGTCCTCTGAAGGAATCTTATCAAGTCATGAACTTAAAAACAAGCAATCAAAACAAATAAGAATCACTTGAAATTTATTTTTTTTTAGAAAAAAAATTTATTTTTTTTTAGAAAGTGGGAATGTTTCATTTCTCTCATACCCACTCAAGGACATATGAAAATGCACACTGTAGCTCCCTGGACCTTGTTAATACAAGAACGTACACAGGATTAAAACTCTAATAGTTTAGAAACTGCAAGAATATTTTCAGTTTTCACATTTACTTGAAAAGTCATGTGAAAACTCCCACAGGAAAGAAATTCTATAAGTGAAACTTTTCTAATTTGGAAAGCCTGATGCAAATTAATTACGGTGCAGTGCTTGAAAAAATGTATGAAATGTTACACAAGTTACAAGTATATTGTTTTTATCAGTGGCTCATTCTTAAGGAGTCATGAGTATACAATTCACCTTGTTTTGCAGGGAAACCTTGAGGTGAGAGTTCTGTAATTGCTCTTTAAGCGGTAGTACTTGAGTTTCATAGATAATGATATTAAGTTTATTGGTAGGATTTTTGTCTATTCATTTGATAATGTGCTGGATTCATGGTTGAATTTTAATGTTTTTCTAATGTGTAGGTAAGTTTAATTTTTTTTATTTCATTATTACCTTTTTTTGAGATGGAGTCTCACTGTGTTGCCGAGGTGGAGTGTAGTGGTGCAATCTCGGCTCACTGCAACCTCCGCCTCCTGGGTTTAAGTGATTCTCCTGCCTCAGCCTCTGTTGTAGCTGGGACTACAGGTGCCTGCACTACATCCAGCTAATTCTTTGTATTTTTAGTAGAGACAGGGTTTCACCATGTTGGCTAGGCTGGTCTTGAACTCGTGGCCTCATGATTTGCCCACCTCAGCCTCCCAATGTGCTGGGATTACAGACATGAGCCACTGCATCTGGTCAGGCAAGTTTCGCTTTTATGTATTGTCCTGTGATTAACGGACCAGTGAATAATGACTGTGAATTGCTGGGATTGTCTTACTAGCCTCATTTGGCAAATTTTGATTATCCCTTGTTCATTATACACATTCCACCTTTCTTTATTAAAGGAAAAACTACTCTTGATGTAAAGATGTTTATTTTTTGCTAATAATGAGTTGGTATTAATTCCTAAGTACATAGATTTTACTATAGAGTATCATCTCGTGAGTTCTTTGCATTTGTTGCCCTTTATTCTTTATTATTTCTGTCTATTATTTGGGTCATTCACTTTGAATGAAGGAGAGAGGACTGTGATAGGACAATATGTTGTAACCAATCTGAGGGAGGAAGCATTCAATCTCTCAGTCACATATGATAGCGTTGGGCTTTTCATCAATGCCTTTCTTATTGTAGTAGATAGTATTGCACCATTATGATATGATAGTTTATATACTGTATTTTAGAGTATTACAGTCTTACCAGTCAGTGTCACATGATTCAGTTCCCTACCAGCCAATAGACAAACCAATCACATACTCCTGTAGGAACAAAGGAACATCCTCGGCCGCGTGGGTGGATCACGCCTGTAATCCCAACACTTAGGGAGGCCGAGGCCGCTGAATCATGAGGTCGGGAGATCGAGACCATCCTGGCTAACACAGTGAAATCCCGTCTCTACTAAAAATACAAAAATTTAGCCGTGTGTGGTGGTGGGTGCCTGTAGTCCCAGCTTCTAGAGAGGCTGAGGCGGGAGAATGGTGTGAACCCGGAAGACGGAGATTGCAGTGAGCCAAGATCACACCACTGCACTCCAGCAAGGGTGACAGAGAGAGATTCTGTCCCCCCCCCAAAAAAAAAAGAAAAAAAAGAACATCCTCACTTTTTAATGCTATACCACTGCTATACCACTCTCTACTCCCAAGTTAATCCCTGTTTGGGTCTGTGGGAGCTTACACCATCCTCCTATATGTAATTAATAACTGATGTCTGGCTTATCTGTTTAGTAATAGATGTTATGTGTTTAACGGTGCCAGTAAACGTAGGGTGCTCATTCCTTCCTCACCAGTGGGGTACGTGAGACGCTGTTGAAACAATTGGCAACACAAATGGAACGGACCAGCCCTCATGAAGGACACCTGCTCAACTTGACCTACCTGCTGTGGGCTGACGGTCCCGTAACACATCAGCAGTCACCTGGGTCAGAACCGTGAGCTGATGATGGGTCTTCCTTTTGGTCTGCACAGCGTTTTGTGGTCTTCAGGTGTTGTCATCTTCTCCCACACTAAACTGCTCTCATCTCCTAGACTTGAATGTTTACTTGCACTCAGCATGACATTTGGCCTGTGCTTAGCAGGCAGTTTTGAGGCCCTGGCTTATTAATGCACAAAAGCGCAGCACATAAGCCGACACTTAAGTCCTAATTAGCAAGGATCAGGCTGTATCTCTGTAGTCCCTGCATCTACTCTGGTCACCATCTCTGTATGCTTAGGGCAGCCATGTGAACATTATTAATTATTGTATACTCCAAGACAATAGTTATTATGTAGGCAGAAGTAGTGGCCTTGTTTGTTTCTTGTGCTGCTGCTCCCCTTGCCGCTGTCCCCTACACCCTCCTGATGAGGTGTACATCTATGGTGCCTCATGGTTCAGTCACGGATGAGTAAAGAAAATGGGAAGAAAGAGTTTGATATTAGCCCCTATGAAAGCATATGAAGAAGAGTCTCAGCTGCTTTCATTGAAAAATTCCTAGCGAGTGTGTGGGTTTTTCTTATCACTGCTGCTTATCAGCATGCCAAAAGTCGAATCTTCGGACTGCAAGTCTTGCCGGCCTTAGACATAATGGCCTTACTGCATGTGGAGCTAACCCCAGGAAGATGGAATGACAGTCTCTGGAGGATTAGGTGGTCTCCTCCAATGTGGCTTGATGGGCTCCTGAACTCTTTCCTGTAACCATGCAGAGAGTCTACACTGCCAGCAATCATGTGCCTCAACTCTGTAGATGTAGAAACTCAAAATATTCAAAATATTCTGAAACAGTTTCCATTGAAAGGAAAGAGAAAGGCAGTTAGGTGCCATGCTCTGGTCAAGAGAACTAGTGGATGGCTCACAAGAACACTCTGTCGCTACTGTCTGTGCCTCTGTCACAACAAATATCCTGATCCTTCAGTTTTAAGGGTGCAGGGCCATTTTCCTCCCTTTCTTACTGGTAGTTCTCAAGATAACTGTATGATGTGCTGGGAAGGCAATATCCTGAGAATCAGGTGACATTGGTCAGAACAGCCCAGGCTCTGTTAGAGTCCCTGCTCAAAACAGAATGGCCTTTAACGCTTGTGTCCAGCAAACCACATCATTGGAGAAAACCCAAGGTGGGCTGCTTTCTGGGGTCCCTCAGTTGTAGTGCAAGTGAAGTGTTTACATCAAAACTCCATCCATCTGCTCTGGGTAGCCTTCCTGGTCTTGTGGTAGCGGTTCATATTGAATCCTAGACTTCTGTTGTCTTTTGTTTGCTATTTGTAAGTAATAAATTCACTTCATGGAATTTATGTATGAATATGTTTGGTCTCATTGTACTCAGAAAAGTTGGTAGCCATTGCACAGTGAACCCGCTTCATAATTGGTGAAAACACCTATGCCCCCCTTGTGCCACAGCAAGGAGGTTCATTCAGCCAAACATAAACTTCATGTGCGTAAAACCCTGTAGCACAATTATTACCATGTGGAAGGCCTTTAACAATGGTGATGCTGATTTGAAGAACTCTGAAGGAAGAAATTTACACAAATGGGTTGGGTACACGGGAGTCCCTCCTAACGTAAAGCAACCCTTACTCCCCTCTGCCTAAAAAGAGTGAAGAGGCCAGGCACGGTGGCTCAGGCCTGTAATCCGAGCACTCTGGGAGGCCGAGGTAGGCAGATTACAAGATCAGGGGTTCAAGACCAGCCTGACCAACATGGGGAAGCCACATCTCTACTAAAACTACAAAAATTAGCTGGGCATGGTGGTGGGCACCTGTAATCCCAGCCACTTGGGAGGCTGATGCAGGAGAATTGCTTGAACCTGGGAGGCGGAGGTTGAAGTGAGTCAAGACCATGCCACTGCACTCCAGCCTGGGTGACAGGGCAAGACTCTGTCTCAGGGGGGAAAAAAAAAAGTGTATAAGAACTGAAACAGGTTTAAAATTTCACCTAGTTGGAAATGCAAAGTTTACAAAAATAATATTAAAATAAAATGCTAAATGAGTGCTCATTGAATTTTATGCCTCCACAAAGTGGATTGTGAATTAACTTCCACATCTGTTGAAAGCCACCAAAGTTCGGCAGCCTCCGTGTCTGAAATTCACATGTGGCTCAAATAAGAATTATACCTGGGGATACCCCAAAGTTTAAATATGGTATCCCCTGTGATATTATGAGGAATTGCTGTACATAAAACAGGTTGTCTTCCTTTAATTCTGAAAATAATATTATCTTGCCTAAATTCTCCAAAACGCATCACTCTGCAGTATCCGATAGAGGACATAGGTTTCTTGACCAATGAGCACTGAAAGTAAGTGTGTGCGACTCACCTATGTTCTTATCAAAATGGAAATCCCCGAATCCCACCAGTTAGAATAACATGACAGAATGTCAGATTTTTGGAATATATAGGTTTTCTGTGAGGTTATTAAGTATTGATTCCATTTTTAAAATAGATATCAATATATTTAGATTACCTATTTCTCCTATGTTTTAGTATTAATAGATTGTGTCTTTTAATTCATCCAGTTGGTCTAAGTTACCAAGTTTGTGCATTATAGAGATTGTAATATTGTTTATTATTTTATCATCCATGGGCTCTCTAATATAAAGGCCTCTTTTAATTCTTCTATTATTAGGTTGGTGCCAAAGTAATTGTGGTTTTGGACCATGAATTTTAAATTTTTATAACTAGGCTTCAACACATCTTTATTAATCACAATAGAACCCATTACAATGGACTGGGCACAGTCGCTCACACCTGTAATCCCAGCACTTTAGGAGGCTGAGGCGGGTGAATCAGGAGGTCAGGAGTTTGAGACCAGCCTGACCAACATGGTGAAATCCCGTCTTTACTAAAAATACAAAAAGTAGCCGGGTGTGGTGGCATGTGCCTGTAATCCCAGCTACTCAAGAGGTTGAGGCAGGAGAATCTCTTGAACCCAGGAGGCAGAGGTTACAGTGAGCTGAGACTGCACCTTTGCACTCTGGCCTGTGTGATAGAGTGAGACTCGGTCTTTAAAAGAAAAGAAACCATTACATTGAGCACATTTTTGCCAATGAGAAATAAACTTGTTTATTCCATGCTTTCAGGGTTCGATGAACTCTTGGAAAGCATTTTCTGCATTCTGCTGGTTGTGTAAGTGTTTTCCCTGCAAAAAGTTGTCAAGATGCTTAAAGAAGTGGTAGTTGGTTGGCGAGAGGTCAGGTGAATACGGCAGATGAGACAAAACTTCATAGCCCAGTTTCTTCAACTTTTGAAGCCCTGGTTATATGGCATGTGGTCACACGTTGTGGAGAACTGGGCCCTTCATGTTGACCAGTGCCAGCTCCAGGTGCTACAGTTTTCCATGCATCTCATCGATTAACTCGGCATACTTCTCAGATGTAATGATTTCACCAGGATTCAAAAACTGTAGTGGATCAAAAGACCGGCAGCTGACCACCAAACAGTGACCATGACCTTTTTTTGGCACAAGTTTGACTTTGGGAAGTGGTTTAGAGCTTCTTCTCAGTCCAGCCACTGAGCTGGCTGTTGTATGAAATCCACTTTTCGTGGCATGTCACAATCTGATCAAGAAATGGTTCATTGTTGTTTCATAGAATAAGAGAAGATGACACTTCAAAAGGATGCTTTTTAAAATATTTGGCCAGCTCATGAGGCACCCACTTATCAAGATTTTTCAGCTTTCCAATTGGCTTCAAATGCTGGATGACCATAGAATGGTCGACATTGAGTTCTTCGCCAACTTCTCGTGTATCTGTAAGAGGATCGAATTCAGTGGTTTCTCTCAATTGGTCGTTATCAACTTCTGGCCCAGAGCCTGGGGCTGAGGCTGCCATGACCACCCTGTTCTCTTCCTTCCGGGGTCCCCAGGAAGCTCCCAGGACTGAACGATCACCACAAAATACAGTGGCCAGGATGGGAGGGCTGGAGGTCAACTACCCCCCCGCCCCTGCCACCACAACCAAGAGGCCCCCATGGAGGTTGGCCCCGAGATGTGGGTCCCTGTGGGATGCAGGTCCCTGTGGGATGCTTCAGGGGATGAGCACGGGTCCTCCTGGCTGACAGGAGCCTGGTGGGCACTGGGTGTGTGGGGTCTATATAGGTGGGTTGGACAGAACTGGGCCTGACCAGGGAGCCAGAGACTGATGTGTCTTCCCGATTTCCTATGAGATCCCCTATCTGGTCATAGATGATGGTGATTTCTCTTTGAGTACTGAATCCCTGTAAGGTGTTAGGCACTCCATTCTTACCAAGTTTATTTTGTTACCTGGTAGAACCTGGCTCATAAAGAAGAAAACGGTGAAGAGGAGGACAGGAATCCTCATGGCTGAAGAAAGAAGAAAGTTTGGCTTCATTTCCAGGAGGCAGAGAAAACTTCCGTCTGTGGCTCTCTAGCACCAGTGGAATGTCTCTGTTTGGATAATGAAAGCCTTTCTGTACCTCATTAGGAATATTCATAGATAGAGGTGTTCTATGCATGCAAAATTGCTTTTATGGGAGGACTGATGTGGGTGCACAGTTTTGGCCAGAAAACCTTGTTCAATGGGAACATAAGCTACAAACATTTTGGCAAAAGATGAAAGTTTATGAACAAACAACCATTTATATTGTTACAATAAATTAGACTATGTTGAGAAACCAGTTGCTTTCGTTAATGATCAGACATTTTGTTAGTGAACACTTCCCAGACTTTACTAGCCCTGCTAAGAATTAATCACCCCACTTGCTCCTGGTCTGAAGCCCCAAAGTGCTTTGTTGATGTTACAGTGCTTACTGCCTTGTATGTTAGATTAGTGAATGTATATTTGCCTCTTCCACCACTGTATGAGCTTCTTGCTTGCTAGGACAAGGCTATATTCCTCAGAGCAGAGGAGGGAGTTGAATCATGCGGCCATTTATTCTCAAATCCTCTTCACCAAGTGGAACAAAACAGAACAGCGAAAGACCACTGCACATGGAAGCAGGAGGTCTGGATTTGGGTTCTAGTCCTCTAGATCTATTACTAACTGGAGGTATGGATAGAGTCAGGAAAATTTTCTTCCTTAGATGCTTCCTTGATAGCACCTATAAAGGTTGAGATCTGTTGGATCTAGATCAGGGGATTCTCAATCACTACTATGCATAAAATCAACTGGGAGAATTGCTTTGCAATACAGATGCTTAGTTCCATCTCATGATATTTTTACTGTTTTTTAAAATTGATCTAGTATTTTTCATTAAATAATGTCAACTTTCTTAGTCTACATCTAATAAAACTCCCACCGGCATACAAATACATTGAATGATATTAGCAGCAGAATCTTTAAAGAAAGTAACCATATACAACTATTAAACCATTTTTTTTCATTACTTATTATTTCATGCTGTTTGTCACTATTGTCATCATAATCAGCATCACCCTACATTGCTGAACACCCATTATGAACCATAAGGCATAAACATTTTTCCTACTCGTAAGGAGCATACATTCTCTATACGCATATGAAATTAATGTCTGAACAAAGTGGCTTAAACAAGGCAGAAGTTTATTTCTTTCTCACTTAAATCTATAGTTACACGTATCATGGCTGGTACAGATGTTTGCCAAATTCATTAGGGATGCAGGCCCCTTCCAGCTGTCTGCTCTGCTGCATTTTAGAAGAGGCTCCAGTTTGGCTGCTAAATGCCCACCTATCATTTTTTAATTCCAGGCAGCAGGAAAGAAAATAACAAAGAGAGAAAAACAAGGGAACGTCTACCCCTCCTTTTAAATTTTTTAACCAACCCCCTCTTTTTTTTTTTAACCCAATTTGTTGAGCTATGATTACATTTAAAAAGCTGTCCATGTTTAAGGTGCGCATCTCAGTGAGCCTGGGGACCTCCAGAACTTACTTATATGGTATATCTGAAACTTTGTGCTCTAACCACATCTACCCATTTCCCCTGCACCACGGCCCCTGGCAGCCACCATTCTACTCTCTGCTTTTGTGAGTTTGTCTATTTTAGATTTCAAATGCAAGTGAAATCATATAGTAATTGTCATTCTGTGGCTGGCCTATTTCATATAACGTACTGCCCTCAAAGTCCACCCATGTTATCACAAATGACAGGGTTTCATTATTATGTAACACTGAATAATATTCCAATGCATATATGTATTAACCATTTATCCTGATACTCTCCCTCCACCTGCCTCCCCAGTGTGTGTTTTTCCCCTCTCAGTATCCATGTGTTCTCATTGTTCTGCTTCCACTTGTGAGAACATGCACTGTTTGATTTTCTATTCCCGGGTTAGTTTGCTGAGGATAATGGCTTCCAGCTCCATCTATGTCCCTGCAAAGGACATGATCTCATTCCCTTTTATGGCTGCATACATAGTATTTCATGGTGTATATGTGCCACATTTTCTTTATCCAGTCTATCATTGATGGACATTTGGGTTGATTTCATGTCTTTGCTATTGTGACTAGTGCTGCAATGAACATGTGTGTGCATGTATCTTTAAAACAGAATGATTTATATTCGTTTGGGTATATACACAGTAATGAGATTGCTGGGTAAAGTGATAGTTCTGGTTCTAGGTCTTTGACGAATCACCATACTGTCTTCCACAATGGTTGAACTAATTTACATTCCACCAACAGTGTAAAAGTGTTCCTATATCTCAACAGCCTCATCAGCAGGTAGTTTTATTTAAAAATTTTTGGAGAAACCTTCATACTATTATCCAAAATGGCCATAGTAGTTTGTATTTCCACCACGAATATACAAGGGTTATCTTTTATCCACATCCTCACTAATACTTACTATTCATCTTTTCGATAACAGCTATTCTAAGAGGTGTCAGGTGACATTTCATGGTGGTTTTTATTTGCATCCCCCTGACAATTAGAGATGGTAAGAATTTTGTCATGTATTTGTCGGCCATTTGTATCTCTTCTTCTGGGAAATGTCTATTCAGATCTTCACCTATTTATTTATTTATTTATTTTTACTTTTTGAGACGGAGTCTTGCTCTGTCACCCAGGCTGGAATGCAGTGGCATGATCTCGGCTCACTGCAAGCTCCGCCTCCCGGGTTTACGTCATTCTCCTGCCTCAGCCTCCTGAGTAGCTGGGACTACAGGCGCCCGCCACCTCGCCCGGCCAGTTTTTTGTATTTTTAGTAGAGACGGGGTTTCACCGTGTTAGGCAGGATGGTCTCGATCTCCTGACCTTGTGATCCGCCCGCCTCAGCCTCCCAAAGTGCTAGGATTACAGGCTTGAGCCACCGCGCCCGGCCCACATCTTCACCTCTTTAAAAAAAAAATTTCAACTTTTATTTTAGATTCAGTGAATGCACGTGCAGGGTTTTACATTGGCACATTGTGTGATGCTGAGGCTTGGAGTATGAATGATCTTGTAACCCAGGTAGAAAACATAGTATTTCATGGTGTATATGTTTTTCAGGTTTTGGTCCCCACCTTCCCTTCCCCTTCTTGTAGTCCCCAGTATCCGTTGTTCCCATCTTTACATCCATGTATAATCAGCGCTTTGTTCGTACTTATAACTAAGGACATATGATATTTGGTTTTTTCTTCCTGCATTATTTTAGAATAATGGCCTCTAGCTGCATCCATGTTGGTGCAAAGGACATAATTTTTTTAATGGTTGCATAGTATTCCATGGTGTATATATACTACATTTTCTCTATCCGATGATAGAGAAAATATTCATGTCTTTGCTATTGCAAATAATGCTATAATAAATATATGAGTGCACGTGTCTTTATGGTATTTTCTTTTGGATACAAGGGTCAGTCCCCGTGGCTGCTGTCGAGGACTAGCATTGAGTGCCTGAAGCTTTTCCAGGCTCAGGGTGAAAGCTGTCAGTGGATCTATGATTCTGGGGTCTGGAGGATGGTGGCCATCTTCTCAGAGCTCCACTAGGCAGTGCCCCAGTGAGGACTCTGTGGGAGCTCCTACCCCATATTCTCCCTCTGCACTGCTGTAGTAGACATTTGCATGAGGTCTCCACCCCAGCAGGCTTCTACTGGACATACAGGCTTTTCCATACATCTTTTGAAATCCAGGTGAAGGCTTCTGATATGGTTTGGCTCTGTGTCCCCGCCCAAATCTCACCTCAAATTGTACTCCCACAATTCCCACATGTTGTGGGGGACCCAGTGGGAAATAATTGAATCATGGGGGCAGTTTCTCCCATATCGTTCTTGTGGTAGTGAATAAGTCTTACGAGTTCCGATGGTTTGATAAGGCGAAACCAGTTTTGCTTGGCTGTCATTCTCTCACTTGCCTGCTGTGATGTAAGACATGCCTTTCGCCTTCTGCCTCCCCCCAGCCATGTGGAACTGTAAGTCCAAATAAACTTCTTTCTTTTGTAAATTGCCCAGTCTTGGGTATGTGTTTATCAGCAGCGCACTCCTGTACTTTGTGCAACTGCAGGTTTAATATCCCATGGAAATTGCCAAGGCTTATGGCTTGCACCCTCAAAGCAGTGACCCAAACTGTGGCTGGGGCCTTTTTTAGCCATGGCTGGAGCTGGAGTGGTTGGGAGGTAGAATGCTGTGAGCACTGTCCTGCGCTTGCCCGGGGTGGTGCAGCCCTAGGCCCAGCCCACAAAACCAGTCTTCCCTTATAGGCCTCCAGGCCTTTGAAGGGAGGGGCTGCCACCAGCCAAGGTCTCTGAAATGCCTTTCAGGCCCTTTCTTCATTGTCTTCTATTAGCATCTGCTTTCCTTTTAGTTATGCAAATGTCTTCAGCCTGCTTGAGTTTCAGAGGATACCAACGGCCTTAGAAGTACCATATGACCCCTAACACTTCTTGACTTCATTTCTGCAATATATTTTATTTTTTTACGTCATCATGAGCATTGAAACTTTTTATATCTATTCACTTTCCATTTGTTTTCAAGTCCAGTTTACTTCCAAATAATTTTAGAATATAGAGTCTCCATAAGACTCTAGTTTGTCTGGTTTCTTGCTGTACCCCATGACTGCGAATGCTTTCTAGTACATATAATACACTCAAAAGTACTTATGAGGCCGGATGCGGTGGCCCACGCCTGTAATTCCAGCACTTTGGGAGGCCGAGGTAGGCGGATCATGAGGTCAGGAGATTGAGACCACCCTGGCTAACACGGGTGAAACCCAGTCTCTACTAAAAAAAATACAAAAAAATAGCCGGACGTGGTGTCGGGCGCCTGTAGTCCCAGCTACTCGGGAGGCTGAGGCGGGAGAATGGCGTGAACTCGGGAAGCGGAGCTTGCAGAGAGCCGAGATCTCACCACTGCGCTCTAGCCTGGGCAACAGAGCAAGACTCCATCTCAAAAAAAAAAAAAAAAAAAAGTACTTATGAATGAAAAAAGGAAAGAATCTTCCTATTTTTCCTTCAACATAGCCTTAACTTTTTGGTTTCCAACTTTATGTGGGGTTTTCAGTAGCTGTCTCAAAAATCCAATCAAATTGAACCGGGTGTGTCTCCAGAATGCAGTTTTGATTAGGTTCAGTATCTGTGCAATCAGGGCATGTCTCTTGGAATGTAGTGCTGATTAGGTTTATTAATTGTTTTTTCCTATATAAGGGGAAGCCAGAGGATGCGTTTTCCCAGAGAAGGAGCATCAGAAGAGTTTAAGACCTTGGGGAAAGGGAGTCTTGCTGCTTGCTTGTGGGACTTGCCTTGGAAGGTAGATAAGTTCACAGCATCCTCCAACTTTTTATTTTTGGTGAGTTCTCCGAGCACTGAGATGTGAACCGGCCTCATTCCCTTACAATGATACTGTTACCAGTAGAAGAGATTCGAGTTACTGGCAGCATATCTGCATGGGTCCATAAGCAACTTCAGTCCTTACCTCCTCAGAAGAAAGAATTCGACTGAGGGGCATACAGCGGAAAAAGAGACTAAGTTTCAGAGCAGGAGTGGAAGTTTATTTAAAAAGGCTTTAGAACAGAAAGGAAAGGAAAATTCTCCTGGAAGAGACCCAAGTGGATGCCAGAAGGTCCAAGAGAGAAAAGAGAAGGGCCTTTAACCTTGATCCTGGGATGGGCTTGCCTCTTTCCCACGATTCTGCCTTTAGGGAGAGTTTCCGGCATGCACAGTGCTTTCCTTACCCTTTGGAATTGGCATGCACGGTGTGTTTAGGGAGTTATATGCGTGTCCGTCTGAGGCTTTCTTTCCTTTTCCAGTGGAGTGTGTCCCCGGAAGATTATACTTTGCCATTTTTGTCTCTTAACATGCATGCCCAAGAAGTTGCTTCTTCCTGGGGTCTGCATTTAATTAACATTTTTGATGTTAACAGGTGTAGACCACCAGGAAATGGCCTGTCTCTGGTGCTGCCTAATTATCATTGTTAGAGAGGCAAAGTGATCATTAACAGGCCATCACCTGACATTTCTAGTGGGTAGGGGAAGAGCCCTCTCCTGCCCTGCTCCTGCTCTTCTACCTGTAACAAGACAAGCCTTGAATAGCATCAGACATGTGTCCCATCAAGGCAGCATCTCATTAGTAAATTTTACTGTGTGAATTGTTACTTCACATTCTCATATTCTGTGTTCACTATTTGTGTGCCTTTTCCATTTTTGTTTTGACCGTATCTCATTATTTTAACTGCTTTCTCCAAGATTCTAGATCTGCATTGACCAATAGAGTAACTACTAGTCACATGTGGCCATAAACTGTAAATTAATTATAATTAAATAACTAAATGGCATATCCTTAGTAGTAATTGCCAAATTCGTGGCCAAACTAGAAATTCTGTAACTACATATGTGTGGTAGTTACTGCATTGGACAATGTAGATATAGAGCATTTCTTTCATCACAGAAAATCATGTGGGGCATGTTGGCTGCCACTTATTTTTAATTTATTTTTATTTTATATTTCTTCAAGACAGAGTTTTGCTCTTGTTGCCCAGGCTGGAGTGCAATGGCATGATCTCAGCTCACCGCAACCTCCGCCTCCCAGGTTCAAGCGATTCTCCTGCCTAAGCCTCCCTAGTAGCTGGGATTACAGGCTTGTGCCACCACGCCCGCCTGTTTGTTGTTTTTTTTTTTTTTTTTCCTATTTTTAGTAGAGACAGGGTTTCTCCATGTTGGTCAGGCTGGTCTCAAACTCCTGACCTCAGGTGATCCGCCTGCCTCCGCCTCCCAAAGTGCTGGGATTACAGGTATGAGCCACTGCGCCCGGCCTTATTTTTAAATTCTATTTGTGTAGTTTATAGTTAAATTATATTCTGCTTCTCTATATTCATTTCCTTTCACAGATTTTCTCAGGCAATTTTTAAATTTCATTCATTTACCTTCTTGAGGAAAGTACTTAGATCATTTTTTAAAAATAATGTACAGCAAGTAATTTTTCCACAGATATTGTTTTAGCTTTATTGTGTTGGTACTTTTACATACTATATTCAGGTATTATTATTTTTCATAACTTACTTTAAAAATTGTGCCAAGTTTATTTAAAAGAGATTTCTCCCTTGATTTTCAGAGGTCAGATTGTGTCTTCCATTGCTGTTATTTTAGTTTAATTTTATTTTATTATATGTAAATATGTTGCATATTCCTTTTTTAAAAAATATGAGATTTTTTCTCTGGTTACACAAACTTTCTATGAAGTGTTCATTATGCGCTTTAAAAATAAATATTTTGTTTCAGGGCATGGTGCTTTCACACATGCAACCTTAGAATAATTTTAAATTCCATTCCACTTTCACCATTCCTGAACTGCTTTGAATATATTGGATGTTGGAAGCCATGAGAGGTTTTGACTTGCAATCCAGTCAAGATAATAGGATTTTCCATTTATAGTGTAATCTGATATATATTCGTTTTGGTTTCATACTTTTAAAAAATCTATTCTCTTTTACTCTGTGGTGATCTTTGCTTTTCTATTTGTGCTTTACTAGAATGTCAGCTGCTGTTTCCCTAGCACCTGAGATGTTACTCAACACTGTATAGTGCTGGTGTTGAGAATTGAGAGAATCTACTAAATAATAGCACTTTTTGAGACCGCAGTTCTGAATTAAAAGGAAGGGAAAGGACAGGCAAAAGAATATAGACATCAGCTATTTTTACTGAAGATCTGTTGGAGAACATGGTTTTGGTGTCCAGGAACTTGAGACCTAATGCTGCATTCCTAATACTTCACTAAGGTGGGCCTAAATAGCCCTGAAAGGGCTAGGAAGTCACAAGTCAGCCTCTTAATTGTTATGGGAGTCCTGAAAATATTAAGGTAATATTGAGGATGCAGAATGGCTCCTTCCTCATGACTTTTTAAGAGATCTGGGCCGGCGCTGTGGCTCATGCCTGTAATCCCAGCACTTTGAGAGGCTGAGGCGGGTGGATCACCTGAGATCAGGAGTTCCAGACCAGCCTGACCAAATTGGAGAAACCCCGTCTCGACTGAAAATACAAAATTAGCCAAGCGTGGTGGCGCATGCCTGTCATCCCAGCTACTTGGAAGGCTGAGGCAGGAGAATAGCTTGAACCTGGGAGGTGGATGTTGCAGTGAGCTGAGATTTCACCATTGCACTCCAGCCTGGGCAACAAGAGTGAAACTCTGTCAAAAAACAAAAAGAGAGAGAGAGAGAGAGAGAGAGAGAGAGAGAGAGAGAGAGAGATCTGGAGGGAGATACTAAGCTGTGCAGGCTCTCATCTTGAAGTCACCAAATACGTAAGTTGTTATTCCTGCTCTGGTGAGAAGTTTGTCAATACATTTTTTCCATGAATTAATGAAAATTTTAGACCCATAACATAAGTTTTAAAAAATTTATCCTAAAGATTGCTTGTGTATGTGTCTGTTTTGAAATATATTTAATCTCTATATCTTGAAATAGTTTTTATAGATTCCACACAAGAGTCCTTTAGGAAATAAGTGTGCTTTGATTTTCTTATAATATTTGTCCTTGTTTGTCCCTGGCACAGTCTGTATATGACCATTTAAATTACTTTTAGTTCATGTTTGGGTTATAATCACACACAAATATTCTCTAAAGTCCAAATCTTATTTTGATATTCGAGGAAGAGTTTACATGGTAATAATATTAAGGGTTACAGCTGGTTTCACTGAAGCTTTGTAGGCATTCTCTAATATCTTATTTTTTTGAAGGAATATCTATTCTGCTTGAATTATAGACTACATAATACATGTACTGTCAGGTACATTCATGGAAGGGACAGGCAGATGCAGTCATATGTTACTGAAGCCTTGATAAACAGATGTAGGAAATAGACCAAGGAATAAGAAAAAAGTTGATATTGAAAAGTGCTTGTTGAAGTCTGTAAATGTGCATTAAAATGTGGCAGTAAAAATAGACACAGTGAAGTTTGGGAACTGGGGTCTAAATCCTGGAGTCCCCAGAATCATAGAGAACCTTGGTTAGGGGAGTAATTTTGTAAAAAAGCAAGAAGAGGCAGTGACAAGGCAGAATATAATTAAAAGTATTGCTGTGTCATTTTCTAGTTTTGTAATTTTGTCATATTTTTCAAACTCTGTTGATCATTTATTGAACTGGTAAATAAACTATCATCAGCAGGGTTATTATAAGGGTTAAATAAGGAAATTTATGTATATCTGTAAGCACAACATCACAATTAATACAAAGTTACCCCTTTTATTTTTTCCTGGACTTCATGTACAAATGGGTCAGTTAATTTTTTGTTTATGAAACATAATTATCATTTGTACATAAAATATATTTATTTTTTTTATTTTTAGCAGGGAAATAATACATGCATGTTTTCCCCCATCTCAAACACATGCATTCATATAAACATATCCGTCTATATACCTACATATCTATGTATGAATATACACATGGACATCAGTATTTCTCAGCAAATATGTATCATGATAATCAGAGATATTGCAACTAACAAAGACTAATATAAACCATGATTGCAAGAATTTTAGATACCACCTTAGTAAAATATCAGATTGAGCTGCTACATTTCTCTCGGCCCTAAGTCATTTTGTATTTTCTGAGCATCTTAGAGGATTGTGACTGTATACACAGGACAGAAACACCATGACCCAGGGTACTGCTGCGAATTTCTGATGCAGGGGATTTTAAGGGCTAGATCAGCAGGATGGGAGTGTTGACCCTCCAAGTGAAATAAATTCCTGAATTGATTATCCCCATCCTAAAACAGGTTTTTTTTTTTTTTTGGATACAGAGTCTTGCTCTGTCGCCCTGGCTGGAGTGCAGTGTTAGGATCTCGGCTCACTGTAATTGCCTCCTGGGTTCAAGTGATTCTCCTGCTTCAGCCTCCTGAGTAGCTGGGATTACAGGCAAGCACCACCATGCCCAGCTAATTTGTGTATTTTTAGTAGAAATGGGGTTTCACCATTTTGGCCAGGCTGGTCTCGAACTCCTGACCTCAGGTGATCCACCTGCCTTGGCCTCCCAAAGTGCTGGGATTACAGGCAAGAGCAACCGCACTTGACCCTAAAACAGATTCTTACTTGATTGATTTCCAAGTTCCAAGGGGAAATACAAAAGTCGAAATTGAGAGAAAGTAAAAGTGGAGTAAGGCTTCAGAAGGCTGTGATTGGTGTTGGAGAAACATTGCTAGGGCATAAAGCTGGGATAATAAAATCTGAGAAATCCCACAGTGTTTATCTACAGGTGGAAATCATATTCCACATGTGGGCAGAGTCAGGGATCCCTGTATTTTAAAATCAGTGAGGGAATTGAATATCTGGACTTGTGTCAATTAACATACAAAACTCAGTGCTTTTAATGTTCTCGTTCACAAGATATCTGTGTTCCTTCTTTGTCAGAAACCATAGTCATAGGCTTCCTAATTTTGACCTTGGGGAAAGAGGAGAGGCCTCTGTGTGTTTGTGTGTATTGGTCAGGCTGTGGTGCAGGTGGTGTCACACTTCAGTGAAGGTCTGGCTTTTCATCACAGGTTGGTCTGAAAATTGTGTACAAGGCTGGTGTCTCACTTGTTCTTTCTCCAACCTCAGCTTTTTTTAGTGCCTGAAGTGTCTGCAAGTGGAAATCCAGAAGAAGACAGAGAGAGACTGAGTTCTTGACAATGCGTTCACTAGTGAGTAGGGGATGCCTCTTTCTGCTGAAATGACACCCATATTGCTGGCAAATGGGCAGTTTTCTGCAGTTCGCATGGGTGTTTCATTTTTATTCTTTTTTTTGTTTGTTTTTATGATGCAAAATCCATCCAGCCTGGGTGTTCCAAATGCAATCAGGAGACTTTCAGGTATCTGGCCTCCAATTAAGTTTTCTCAGGACTCTAGGTTGGGTATCATGTGTCAAAGATTCCTAAATTATCAATATAATTTCTAATATTATACTACTTTATTCCAGCCCCTATTCAGGCTATTTACAAAAAAAGACATGAGAGGTCTCATTTATGTATTTCTTTTTCTTCTATCCATCCTATAACCTCATAGGGAAATAATTGACCCATTAACTGTACCATTGGCTGAAATAGACTTAGGATTTTGATGAATGCAGGCAATAGAGATGCGTGAAGAGCAGAAGATCACAGCCCAATAATGAGGCTGATGTTCTAGCAGCTGAGTTCAATAAATCCCGTGTGATAGGCCTTGGGCAAGAGCTGCACAGTGCTGAGGAAAAAGGAGAGTTTGATAAAATATATTTGTGCTTTTAAAAACTTTGCAAAAGGACAACTAAAGAAGTCATTATTATTCTTATCCCCATTCATTTTACCTTTTGATAATTAACCTTTTCACCTTCTGGTAACTGAAAGTAACATATAAGAAATACAATTATTTAATTATGGTTGCACACTCAGGAGAAGGAATATAGTAGATAGAGTACAATTTAGGGTTCTGTGGAAGTGCTTCATAAGGGCTGGTTAGAAAAACGCAAAACAGTAAAGAGGTCTTTTTATCCTTGAACAAGCCAAGTGACAAGGTAAAGTTAAAAGAGAGGCAGTGATAACTGATGTTTGGATTGCCCAGAGAAAGTTGAGAACAGGAAGCTTCATATCACAGGAATCATCAGACTAAGACTTCCTCAGTGTACCAGCCTCAGCGGTCTTGTCTTGTGCTGCTCGACTGTCTTCAAGCCTTGTCATGAACACCTGAATGACATAACATTAGAGTGACTCTATGTATAAATTGAATCCTATATTCTGCGTAAAACTTGTTCAGTTCTGAAGAATGCTGGAGTCTGGTTCATTACTTTCTAACTTTTTAATGAATAAGGGACCAATGACATGTATTTAATAAATATTTGCTAGATAGGAAACATGTTTTCTATTACTTCGTTAGATTATTCAAAGCACATAATAGGTCTTTTAACCATTTGATTGGTGAGAAACCTGTGGTTTATCTAGAGAAATAATTTATTTAATCACGGTCATGTTTAAAAAGTAGTAAATCATGGTTATTTGTCTTGTGACTACTCTGTAATTTTCTTGAAATTCATGGTAAATTTGTTTTATTTATGAAGGTTCAAGCGAAAATTTTATAATCAGTTATGTACAGGTGATTAACACATTACTGAAAAATATCTGGGCTATATTATGCCACACCTCATGTGATATTTCTTCATAGTAAAGTTTAATGGATTAAGAGTGGGTACGTCTCTGTGAATGAATCGGAAAGGCAGATACCAGCTTAGTATTGAGAATGAACTGGCTGGAACCTAAAACACTGGGAATTCTGCATACCCAGCTCCTACCTATGTCATCTCAGCCTTCCTCCTCTGGACGTTAAAAGGGATTCTCTGTCTAAACTAAAGTGTCTGTGATGTTTTAGAAGAAAGTGACTTTTGAAGATGTAGCTATTGACTTCACCCAGGAAGAGTGGGCCATGATGGACACATCCAAGAGAACTGGATGGACACATCCAGTTGTTGGTGACTGGAAAACAACAGTCACCTGGTGTCCCTCGGTGAGTCCCTCAACATTCACATATGTATGTAGACACACATTGACTCATTCATTCAATAAGTGTTGGAACAGCTTCCCCATATCTAACTCTAATCTCTTCTCTGATTCTCTCACAGATCTTATCTGAAAAAGTTTGAGCTCTCTAAATCAGTCTGAAAGAAATATCTTTATTTTATTTTATTTTGTTTTGTTTTATTTAGTTTGTCACTCAATTAGAATGTAATCTTGACAAGGATTTCATGATTTCCTTGGTACTCAGTGTCTAATACTCAGAACAGACCTGAGAACTTAATGAATATTTTCTTTTCTTTTTTTTTTTTTTGAGACAGAGTCTCGCTCTGCCGCCCAGGCTGGAGTGCAGTGGCGTGATCTTGGCTCACTGCAAGCTCCGCCTCCCGGGTTCACGCCATTCTCCTGCCTCAGCCTCCAGAGTAGCTGGGACTACAGGCGCCCGCCACCTCGCCCAGCTACTTTTTTTGTATTTTTTAGTAGAGACGGGGTTTCACCGTGTCAACCAGGATGGTCTCGATCTCCTGACCTCGTGATCCGCCCGTCTCGGCCTCCCAAAGTGCTGGGATTACAGGCTTGAGCCACCGCGCCCGGCCTAATGAATATTTTCAATGTATTAAATTTAATATTTTCTAAATAACTCTTCTGCTTTAGTCGCTATGCTTAGGCTGAGACCAATTAGTGAAAACAATAGCAATATCTTTTCTGTATAGAACATCAATTATTTTTGTAAATCAAATTTTTTTTTTTGTTCTGCATGAGAATAATAATAAACATACTGTGCAGAGGTTTAATTAATCTCTTTCTGAAAAGACTGTGTATTCTGCATTGTGTCTTGGAACTTAGGCATGGACTCAGCATTCATAGGTCCTGACTGTTTTGAATTTCCTTTTCCTGATGGACCTTTCATTTGGATTTATTTTCTAGTCTCATGTTGGGTCAAAAAAATCCTGGGGAGTTTTCTGTGTTCTAGGTCTTGTGGCCTGAGCTGACCTTCACTGTTTTATTCTTCCTTGATAGCCTGCCTTACAGTTGGTGATAATGCACATTTATTGACAGTGAACTCAAAACACATGTACTGTTTCCACTAACAGGGTACCAGATAAGCAAATCCTATATAACTTTGCAGCTGGAGGAAGGAAAAGAGCTCTGGCGGGAAGGAAGAGAATTTCTCCAAGGCCAGAATCTGGGTAATCAACAGGGTCCTGTGCTCTAATAGGAGGAGGTGCTTTGTCAATGAATAATATCAGTCAAATATTAATGAGAGGTTTTATTAAATGAGTGGTAATTTCTAAAATGTAGGTTAAGCTACTGGAGCAGAATTCCTTAGATGGTATCATCATTTTTGTTCATATGTCAGATGCTACTCTTGTGTCCTCTTGCCTTTTCTTTTACTTTCAGGAAAAGGATAATTCATGTACTCGTTGGGGTTAAACTGTCACATGCTGACTCTTTTACCGATACCCCTGTGAAGACTATCCCTCTATTTACCTGCCTGATATCTCATGTCCATTTTAAATCTTTTCACATTTTAATTTTAAGACTCTTTTCTAATTGCTGACGCTGTACCTTCTGTTCTATTGAAGTATTTTCTTCATTTGACACATTTGCCACATCTAAGTGTCAATTTTTGAAAAAAAGTAAACAGGCCTTGTGGTTTTTCAAACAATTTTATTACCATAATACCAAGGTAACAATTTATTTTTCAATTATTTCAGACAAGGAAAGTGCCCTTAAGAAAAAACACACGATAACCATGCATCCTATCAGAAAAGATGCATCCACCGGTATGACAATGGTGAGTTTTATAGCTCTGTACACCAGTCATCTAAGTTAAAGATCTGGTAATGGGTTAAGTTAGTAATGACGCACAGTCACCTGAGTGTAATTAGGCTGGCACTAAGTGCTTTCTAAGCAAAAAAAAAAAAAAAAAATTTGATACTTTGAATTCAGTGAATAAAGTGACCTGTGTTGTAAACCATAACATGAGATCTTTAAAATAGAACAAGTGCATACACATTACTCATGCTCAGACTTTGAAAGATGTTGATATCATCACAATCAATGGAATAACTCTGCAGTTGGGATCTTACAAAAGAGAAAATATCTGTGTCTGCAGGAGACAATGTGTACGCAAGTGTCAATCGAGAAAAATGACGAGACAAGTCTCAATCATTTTAGGAGATGTATTTGCCAGAGTTAAGGACATGCACCTGGGGAACAGGTGTATACCTTTCTCCAAAGATAATTTTCTCCAAATTTAAAGGGGGAAAGGGTGGGATATTGAGAAGTACACAATTTTCATGTAAAAGTTGGGTAGAAAAAAATAGTCATTCATGAATTTTTCTGGCTTAGTGAATCTGGATTTTTTTTCATAAGATGACATAAACAAATGAGGCAGAGGAATAATGCAGGAAAGCTGCATTTTATATAAGACAACATAGGCAAAATGGGGCAGGGAAACAATTGGATATGCATTTGTGTCTGGTGAACTGGGGATGACTGCGCCTGTAAAGACAAGCTATCAGTTTGCATTGTCATGGTGTAATTTTAACAGCTCATCAGGAATCTCCTTGTGGGCAAAATATGGGGGAGGCATGTAGCTTTTCATCTTGTAGCCATATTATTTAGGAACCAGAAGGGGGAGGCAGGTTTGTGTGACCCTGTTCCCAGCTTGATTTTTCCCTTTGGTTAAATGAGTTTGGGGTGCCAAAATTTAATTTCCTTTCACACAAGTAACATTGGAAACATTTCAACTGGGCTCTACCACTGAATGGTTGGTCTAGGATTCAAAGGTGGTGAAATGAATGTATAGATGTATGTCGGTAAATCATTAAGAGCTTTTAATCTTTGTCTCTAAAGGAGAACTCTCTCATTCTGGAGGATCCCTTTGAATGTAATGATTTGGGAGAAGATTGCACTCACAGTTCCACAATGACTCAGTGTTTGTTAACTCAGAGTGGAAAGAAACCCTACGTCAGCAAACAGTGTGGAAAATCCCTTAGTAATCAGTTGTCCCCTAAACCACATAAACAAATTCATACTAAAGGTAAATCATATCAATGTAATATATGTGAAAAGGCCTATACTGGTTGCTTTCACCTTAGACGGCACAAGATGACTCACACTGGAGACGGGCCATATGCATGTCATCTATGTGGAAAATCCTTCACTCAGCGTCCTCACCTTAGAAGACATGAGAAAACTCACACGGGAGAGAGACCGTAGAAGTGTCATCAGTGTGGGAAAGGCTTTATTCAATCCTTTAACCTTCGAAGACATAAGAGAACTCACCTTGGATAAAAGTGTTATGAATGTGATAAAAGTGGGAAAGTCTTTAGTCAAAGCTCTGGCTTTAGAGGACACACAAGAATTCACACTGAAGAGAAACCACATGCTTGTCTTCTATGTGTGGAAAGCCTTTAGTCTATCTTCTGACCTTAGATGATAGGAGAGAACATGCACTGGAGAAAAGCCATATGAATGCCATTTATGTGGGAAAGCCTTCAGTCAACGTACTAATCTTAAATAACATCAGAAAATTCACCCTGGAGAGAAACTTATAAATGTCTTCAGAACATATTCTGACTTTAGATGACATGGTGTTAGGAATGATGGACGTAAGGAATATGGAAGAGACTTCAGCTGTAGTGTAACATCTAAACATGCCAAATGACCCACATTTTGAAGAATTACTATACCCAACATGGACGTTACTTCAGTTGCCTTTATTCTTCAGTCCACATCAATAAATTCATATGGAAGAGAAATTGTACGACATGTGTGTACCAAAGACTTGTTAGTGATCTGATCATAAATGACACGAGAGAGCTGAAACTGTCAACATGATAAACTAAAAGTCTTCAGCAACAGTTTGAATAATTTAAAACGTGTGGGACTTTCAGGTAGAGAATCTCTAGCCCTGTGTTCAGTGTGAAAATGTTTTTATGTGCAATTTGTTGTCAAATAACCTAAGAAAACTTTACTTGGATGAACCTTTTATTTGTATTTTCTGTGAATAAACATTCAGCCAAGCACTAGGCTTGATGTTCACAAGAAAACACAGTGATAAAATGCTGCTAAAATGGAAAATAAGAAAGGAAATCCTTTATAAGCTAAATAAGAAGGGAAAGTCTTTCCAAGGGCAATGAATTCTCTTGGAATACCAAACACTTCTTACTGGAGAAGTTATGCCTTGAAAAATCATGAGAAATCCTTTCTTCACAGAGTAACGCTTGTGGTACATGTGAGATTTCACACTGGACAAAACACGGTTAGCATCTTGAAAGGAGAAGATTATTTAGTGGTAATTCATTTCTTAGTTGACATTAAGCTTCTCACCTTGAGGAGCTATCAAATTTGAAAATCACTGTAGAGAAACCTGATAGATTTCTCATCAGAAAAGTGAGTCAAGAAGGTGGACCTCTAGAAAAAACTCTTAACACATAGTTTAGCAAAATAATTAAGAAATTTGAGAAAATGTCTATTCATAAAAATGCAGCACATAAATGTATAATAGCAAAGTGACCTGGGCATAAATTGAATGCAGAATTATATAAGAAATCTCATTAAACATTTCCAAAAGATCAATACTTACAAATATTGAAAGAATACAATCGGTTGTTGAAAAAACTTAGTGTGTTGGTGAAGTCCTTCTTTCATTTATGCAGCCCTAACAAATCGATGTGCATCTGCACTCCTTGGCTTATGGGTCGACATTCTACCCCAACTTCCGAGTCTCCCCAGTCTTCGACGGCTCTTTCCTCACAGCTCACCTCCCTTTACTTCAATGTCCACTGAAACCACTTGTTTCCATCCAACCCTGGAACTGACACATCAGGGATCTTCAGCCCCACTCGCCAGATTTCTCAGTGTGTCATTGCATAGATTTAGCAAGGAAATGGAGGCTGTATCAAAGACACCTAGTATATGCATTTGGGTGTCCCCAGCCCTTGCCTCGGTCTCTGAGTAGTTACCTGGGATCCGAGAATAAGGCAGCCCTGCTCTTCTATCCCTCAGAAATCTCTTGAAATTTTGTCCCTGAAGCCTCTCTAAGTGGAGGTAGCAGTTCATCTCATGACACCCCAGAGTTTACTCAGGTAAGTCCTGAGTTATTACACAGAGACAGATATAGCTGTGTTCCTTTTACTTCTGTCCAGAAGATAAAACACCAGCATGATAAAGCAGGCGAACCTGTCAGCCACCATGCAAGCCTTTCCTATATTTGACTCAATGTACTTTTCCAGAAGCAAAATGAAAGTTCTCACAGAGGGGGCTTCCTCTGCCTTGTCCTCAGAATTGGAAAATGTATTGTCCATCAAGGAGCCTCAGTACTGAACCTAAAACTCAAGAGAAAACGTTTCCTGAATAACAAGTGGGATGATGACATGAAATTTTGCAAAACAGGCACAATCTTAACACGATAGGTCTTACTAAGGCTAAATGGCCTTATCCATAGTTGAAATTGACACATCATTATATTAAAAATTCTCCACAAGTGATTGATTTTACTCTGCAGCCAGGGTTTATGTCAAGTGTGAGGATGGTGTCTTGCATTGTCGCTTGGGCTTGGGTGTAGTGGCAAGATCTTGGCTCACTGCAACCTCCACCTCCCGGGTTCAAGCAATTCTCTTGCCTCAGCCTCCCTAGTAGCTGGGATTGCAGGTGCCTGCCACCAGGCTCAGCTAATTTTTGTATTTATGGTAGAGACAGTTTTTCACCATGTTAGCCAGGCTGCTCTGGAACTCAGGAACTCCTGACCTCATGATCCGCCCACCTTGGCCTCCCAAAGTGCTGGGATTACAGGCATGAGCCACCGTGCCAGGCCTGAAACCCCGTGTTTACTAAAAAAAACAAAAATTAGCTGGGTGTGGTGGTGGGTGCCTATAATCCCAGTTACTCGGGAGGCTGACACAGGAGAATCACTTGAACCCGGGAGGCAGAGGTTGCAGTAATCAGAGATGGTGCCACAGCAGTCCAGCCGGGCTACAGAGCAACACAGTGTCTCCAAAAAAACAAAAAACAACACCAAGAAACCCCTCAGATATCCGGATAAGAGGATACAGATGTATCCACTGTCATAAATTCTTCACCATGCTACAAGAGGGGAACTGACATTTTGGTGAATCTTTGTAAATCATCAATTTATCTATCATACTTTTATTTCACCAGTAGCATTGACAAAGCTAAGTCCTACAATTCCATTTGAAATTACCCTTAAAAAGAACAGACCTTTAAAACCTACTACACTCACTCTGGGGAAGGAATAAATATGAATTTTTAGCAAATTATATACGTCATTTTACCTTGCTACTTTGGAAATAGTACCTTTATCTTTCAAGCTGTACTGACAACATGTATCTTATAGTCAATGAAAAACTGAAACTCAAATAAGCGGACAAGCCTTATCAAGGTAACAAACTCAGGGAGAGGCATTGCTGACTCCAACACAGACCTTTCTAAGTGTCACGGCAGGCCATTCTATCCCTCGGGACACCCATCCTGTTCAGTAAAGCACTCAGTGACCACCTAGGAGGCACTCGCACTGCTCTTTGCCCTCCTGTGTGCCTTAAGTGCATTTTCATATTCAGGTTCTTGCACATCCTCTCTGGGGTGGGTTACCTTGTCCTTTGGGACAATTTTTCTCTCTTCGCAAGTCTGAGACAATCTAGAAAGCAGAAATCATTTCTGCCTTTTCCTCTCAATATCAGCATCCCATTTGCGGATCGTCAATGTGTCTCCGAGGAATAAAAGCTCCGGCTGGAGGAACAGTTTCAATAACCTAGCTTTAATGACATTACGTTGTATTGTCCATTCATTTTAATGTCCTAAAATTTTAATAACCCTAAGGGGTCACCATTTTAGATGAAACTATACCAGGAGATTCCTCTAAGGCCAAGAGCATCCAGCTGCTCCCATGAGAGACTCTACCCCCTACCTCGGGCTGTCCTTGGGGATGAGATGACCCTGGGGCTGATACTCACTAGACCCTCCAATAGACATGGCCACAGTGGGTATCCTGGGTCATCCCCAGACAGTTCTAAAATGCCAGGACTAGGAAAAGACAGGAGGGTGGCTGAGGACACAACACCCTGTAAAGTTTTCACGGGGAGACCTCAACCTAAAGACATTTTGGTAATATGTGCACTTAGGAAAGATGAAAAGAAGAGAGGCACAAAGATTTTTTTTTACAGTAGAGTGTCAGATAATTTATTCTCCACTTTCCTCTCATATAAAATGTTTGGAAACAGAAAAATATTTTGGCCAAGGTGGCTCACGCCTGTATTCCCAGCGCTTTAGGAGGCCGAGGTGGGTGATCAGTTAAGGTCAGAAGTTCAAAACCAACCTAACCAACATGGCAAAACTCTGTCTCTACTAAAAATACAAAAATTAGCTGGACGTGGTGGTGGGCGCTTATAAGCCCAGCTACTTGGGAGGCTGAGGCAGGAGAATCGCTTGAACCCGGGAGTCAGAGGTTGCAGTGAGCTGAGACTGCGCCATTGCACTCCAGCTTGGTGACAGGGCGAGACTCTGTCTCAACAACAACAACAACAACAGCAACAACATAAAAAAATATATATATATTAAAAAACTATAAATTTAAAATTACTACATGTAGATAGTATTTGAAGTCATGGGACTGACTGTAGGTAGAAACAAGAGAAGGCAAGGAAAGTTTTTATATTTATATTTATATATATTACATAAAATTAATATACATAATTATAATATATAAATATATAATATAGGCTGTGCACAGTGGCTTACACCTGTAATCCCAGCAATTTGGGAGGCTGAGGTGGGCAGATCAGCTGAGGTCAGGAGTTCAAGACTAGCCTGACCAACATGGAGAAACCCCATCTCTACTAAAGATACAAAAATTAGCCAGGCGTGGTGGTGCTTGTCTGTAATCACAGCTACTCAGGAGACTGAAGCAGGAAAATCACTTGAACCCAGGAGGCGGAGGTTGCGGTGAGCCCAGATTGTGTCATTGCACTCCAGCCTGGGTGAGAAGGGTTAAACTCTATCTCAAAATAAATAAATAAATAAATAAATAAAACAAGAAATAGATATTTATGTCTAAATATATAATTATAATACATAAATGTGTATATATACATTTATTATAAATTTATTAATATATGAAATATATTTATTTCTGAGACAGGGTCTGGCTCTGTCACCCAGGCTGGAGTGCAGTGACACTATCAGAGCTCATTGGAGCCTTGAACAGATGGCTCAAGCGATCCTCCCATCTCAGCCTCCTGAGTGGCTAGGATTGCATGCACACACCACCATGCGTAGCTAATTTTAAAATTTTTTGTAGAGACAGGGTCTTCCTTTTTTGCCTAAGCTGGTCTTGAACTCCTGCGCTCAAGTGATCTTCCTGCCTCAGGCTTCCAATGTGTTAGACGTGGGCCACTGCATCTGGTCTAATGCATTTTTTAATTTGCGAGTTTATATTATTTAATATTTTTAAGTACTGAATGTGTTGAACAACCAAGTTGCAGAATTCCCACACAATGGACGGTCAGCTGTCATGACCTGGTTCAAATTGTCCCAGCACACCAAGGCTAGAAACCTTTCAGCCAACTTCCACTTATGTCTCCCGGGGCAGGACAATGTCACTAGGCCAATCCCCACTAAGAGGGACTCTGGAAAGGCAAGAAACTATTCTGTTCTCTATAATGGAATGTGACCAAAGAGAAGGCAGCTGGGAGGACCAGCTGGGCCCTCCAACCAGCAGCATGCACCATCGACTAACTGCCCTAGAGCTACACCGTGCTGGGCATTTGGGGCACTGTTATGAGCAAGAGTTTCCATTTTTCTTCTCATGGAACCTTCATGCTAGTGGCAAGAGACAATTTTTTTTTTTTGAGACAGAGTTTTGTTCTTGTCAATCAGGCTGGAGTGCAATGGTGTAATCTCAGCTCACTGCAACCTCTGCCTCCTGGATTCAAGCAATTCTCCTGCCTCAGCCTTCCGAGTAGCTGGGATTACAGGATTGCACCACCACATCTAGCAAATTTTTGTATTTTTAGTAGAGATGGGGTTTCACCATGTTGGCCAGGCTGGTCTGGAACTCCTGAGCCACTGCACCCAGTCAAGAGGGAGATTTTAAATCAATAAGTATAATTGTGATGAATGCCAGAAAGCAGAATGTGTGTGATGGGGAGGGGACTTAAGTTATTGTCTCATATTTTAACACTTTCATAGGCAATAACTAAAAACTTAGAAGCTCAAAACAACACACACCTTTAAGCCAATTTTGGCAAGCTAGGAGTTGAGCACATTTTAGCGGGTCGTGTGCTTGGGATCTCACGCTAAGCAGCTGGGCTGCATCCTCATCTGAGGCTACATCAGGGCAGAATCCATTTCCAGGTCCGCCGAGGTTATTGGCCGAATTCATTTCCTCGGACCCGCTTGGCAAGGGCCCAGCTTTTTGCTTCCTTGCCTACGGGCCCCTCCAAAGGTCCTTTCTCAGCACAGCATCTCCCTCCTGCAGCGCCTGCAGGCGGAACCGTTCTCTCTAGTGTGCGAAGGTGATGCACTGTGACATTGACATCCCATTGCTTTCGCCAGGCTCTATGGGTTAGAAGCCAGTCACCGGTTTTGCTCGTACCCAAGGTCAGGAAGATTATGCAAGGGCATAGGTCACTGGGGGGTGGTCAGCCACTTTAGGGTGTGGCTGCCACCACTGAATTTGGTGAGACTTTAAGGGTTGGTAGGAGTTGGTCAAGTACAGGGGTGAGGGTGTGTCAGGCAGGGGTGAGGGCATGGAGGGGGATGCAGAGGCCTGCACCCTGGAATGTCCTTTCACTCCCTGAGGTTTTGTTCTCCTGATCCCTGAGTACATCCCAGAACACGGTGGGGCCCTAGCAGGGGAGAGGTAGGGAAGCATGTGTTGTTCATCCGGGGACCTTGTTAGGCAAATCAGATTAAGGAACAGGCTTTCAGTGGTGGGTGCAAGCTTGGGAGTGATGAGTGTGCAGGTGTGTGTGGGAAGAGCGATGGGGATGGGGTCAGCCCCAGCCACCAAGAAGACGTTAACTGTGCATCCACCCATCCCAGCAGCCTCCCTGGGTGAGTGCCTTCAGGGTGCAGGTCCTGTTTTACACATGGAAGTGAATCAGAGTGGGACACTGCCTTGCCTTAGAGAGGTCACACTTCTTCTCCTTCTTCTTCTTCTGCTTTTTTTTTTTTTTTTTTTAATTTGCAACAGATTCTCACTCTGTTGCCCAGGCTGGAGTGCAGTGGTGTGACCTTGGCTCACTGCAACCTCTGCCTCCCAGGTTCGAGCAATTTTCCTGCCTCAGCCTCCTCGGTAGGGTAGCTGGGATGATAGGCACGCATTACCATGGCTGGCTAATTGTTGTATTTTAGTTTCACCATATTGGCCAGGCTAGTCCCAGTCTCCTGGCCTCAAGCGATCTGCCTGCCTCAGCCTCTCAAAGTGCTGTGACTACAGGCGTGAGCCACCACACCGGGCAAAAGGTCACAATTCATGCCACGTGGGTGGCAGCCACTCAGACAGCACCCCAGCCGGCGCTGGGAGTGAGGGGTGCTCAGTGTCCTAGGAAGGCAGAGGGCTGCATGAGAGGTTCTGGGAGGAAGGACTGGAGGAGGATTTGAGATTTTCACCTGAGCAGCTGGGTGGATGGAGGGGCTGTTCACAGAGAATCACAAGAATGTGAATGAGCAGGTTAGGGCACTAATAAAGCACTCTGTTTTGGCCTGTGGAAAATTTAAGATGCTTCCCTGCGTCCAGCTGGAGCTTTGGGAAAGGTCAGGGCTGGGCATCTGATGGGATGGATGTCTCTGGCAGGCAGCAGAGCATGTGGATGGTTTGTGAAGCCCGGAAGAGCAAGAGATTTCTTGTGGCAGTGCCCAGTGCAAATGGAAGGGCATTTGGCCTGAGTCCAGACATATACAAGTTGGGCAGAGAAGGGGGTGGGTCCCTGGGACCCACCGAGGAGCAGCTATGGGAGTACAGGGAAACCAAGGGTGTGGGGTCACATGAAGCAGGAAGCTCAAATAAGATGAGGAAAGAGGTTTTAAAGACGATCAGGTCTGGGGACAGTGGTTCATGCCTGCAATCCCAACACTTTGGGAGGCTGAGGAGAGGATAGCTTGAGGCCAGGAGTTTGAGACCAGCCTGGGCAACATAGGGAGACCCCATTTCTATAAATAAATAAATACCATTGGTACTTGGCATTTCAGGCGGGGAACAGCAAACACATGAAAGCTCTGAGGCAGGAAAGGGAAGTGATTAGTGCTCGCTCCTGGTTCGTTTATCAGACCTTAAAGTGATGCAGAGACATTTCAGGTACTCCTTGGCCGAGCTCCTTCAGGGAAGGCCTAGGTTCGCCTCTACTTCCCATCTATTAATTTTTTTTTTTTTTTTCGAGACGGAGTCTCATTCTGTCGCCCAGGCTGGAGCACATGCAGTGGCACCATCTCAGCTCACTGCAACCTCTACCTCCCTGGTTCAAACGATTTCTCCTGCCTCAGCCTTCCCAGTAGCTGCAACCACAGGTACGCGCCATCACGATCGGCTAAGTTTCTGTATTTTTAGCAGAGATGGGGTTTCATCTTGTTGGCCAGTCTGGTTTCGAACTCCTGGCCTCAAGTAATCCACCTGCCTCGGCCCCACAAAGTGCTGGGATTACAGGCGCCAGCCACCGCGCCCGGCCCTACTTCACTCCTAACGCCCACCATCCGTGCTTCCAAATGTTTGCTGAATGACAAGGTGAACGAGTGAATGGGACTACGTGACTTCGGGCAGCAGGCAATCCTATTCCTTGGACCTCAGTTTCCCTTTTTGTAAAGCAAGCCTGTCTCTCGCTCTCTGTCCTAAAAGCCTGAGTTCTGGGCTTGAGATGAGCGCGTCCTGTACAGTAGACTCCAGGTGGACGTTGAGCTGGGTCTTCCAGGAGGCCAGGATCCGGCCAGCTCTTGGGTCCGGTCCTCCCGCGGTACCCCGCACGCCCAGTCCCAGCGCCGCCCCGCCCAACCTCCCTTTGTTCCCCCAGGCCCCACCTTCTCCGCGCAGCTGGCTCCCCCTTGGCCGGGGGGCGGGCCCTGGGCGCCCGGCTCCGCTGGGGGCGGGGCGGCGGGCGGCGGGCGGGGCCGTGTGCACCTGCAGGGTGTGTTTCCGGGCCGCAGCCCCGCGCCAGCTGCAGCTCCTTGATCCGAGCCGGATCCTGAGCGGGCAACACGCGCTGAAGCGACGCGGCGGCGGCCCCGCCCTGGGGCTCCATTGTTGAGGCTGCCGTGGCTCTGTCGGCTGCTCAGCTGCGCTCCAGTCGGCCCAGGCGCCGCGGCGAGGAGCTAGGGCTGCGAGGCGGCGGCCTGAGGTGAGACTGCGCCATGGGCGACGGGGTCTCCAGACCGGGTGGGGGTCTCTGCCCCGGGTGTGGCGGCTCCGAGCTCGGCTCCGCAGGGTCCGAGCTCGGCTCCGCAGGGTCCGAGCTCCGCTCCGCAGGGTCCGAGGTCGGGATCCGGGGTCCTTGCGCCTGGGCTTTGTCTCGGCCCCGTGTGGCACCGGGGGCTTCGCGCCTGCTGCGATACCGCGTGGGCCCGCGCGGGGAGTCCCGGTTGCCCTGCGGGTGGGGGCCGGTCCCCACTGCTCCCCGGCTCCCCGCGTCTGCCGCGGAGGGGACTGCATGGACCCGGGCGCGGGCTTCTGCCCCGTACCCCGCAGCGTGGCTGGTCCCCGCGTGCGGCAGAGGGGGCCCTGCGAGGACCCACTCGTGGGGCGGGGTACGGGTCACCGCGAGTGGGAGACTCCGCCGCCCTCCCCGCCCTCCCCGCCTTCCCTCGCAGCGAGACTGCTTCGCCAACTCACTGAGGGGACTGCGTGGAGGTTGCAGTGAGTGAAATGACTGCACTGCACCCCAGCCTGGGCCATAGAGTGAGACTTCCTCTCAAAACAAAAACAAAAACAATGTACTGGGTCTACCTCCGGCTCTGGAATTTTCCTGGAAGGCCTTCTCTTCTGGGCTTCATTTTTCTCACTTTTGAGGATCGTAAACTACATAATTTCCAAGAATTTTTGCCCTACACCTTTAATTCTTTCAAGCAAATACAGCAGAGAAAAATTCTCTTCCCCGCAATGGTGTAAATAATGGAGGCCTTTGAAAATGTGGATTCTAAAGTGGAAGTTCTTTTTCTTCTTCCCCTTTGTTTCCTTTTAAACGAGTTTAGTTACATGAGTATATACTTTATCTCAGACTTAAGGACAAGTATCTATGATGAAAACTTAAGTAACTTTTTGGCAATATCTTGCATATTCTTCACAATTGTGTTTTATGTGCAGCATCTTCCCTATATCCAGTTGATTTGTTTTTTTCTCATTAATGGAGTTGTTGAGCTCAGAACTTTTCAGGAGCATTTTGTTGATCTTTTAAGGGTCATGTGAAATATGTTCCAATTTAACATTTTATTTTGTTGACTAAAATGGGAGTAAATGGAAACTTGAGAGTGCCTTGAGTAGATGTACTTGGCTTGTGTAATGGTTTGAAGCATAGTTGAAAATTACCACTTGTTGCCAGGTGTGGTGGCTCACACCTGTAATCCCAACACTTGGGGAGGGCAAGACAGGCAGATCACGAGGTTAGAAGATGGCTAATCTGGCTCATACAGTGAAACCCCGTCTTCACTAAAAATACCCCGTCTCCACTAAAAATACAAAAACTTAGCTGAGTGTGGTGGCACACGCCTGTAGTCCCAGCTACTCGGGAGGCTGAGGCAGGGGAATCACTTGAACCTGGGAGGTGGAGGTTGCAGTGAGCGGAGATTGCACCACTGCACTCCAGCCTGGGCGACAGAGTGAGACTCCATCTCAAAAAAAAAAAAAAAAATAGCACTTGTAAAAAATTGCATCACATGTTGAATGACCTATAAAGGAGCTACAATTCTAAGGTATATGGTAATTAATTCTTTAAAATAGGCCGGTTGCTGTGGTTTACACCTGTAATGCCAGCGCTTTGGGAGGCTGAGGAGCGAGGATCACTTGAGCCCAAGATTAGAAGCTGCAGTGAGCTATAATCATGCCACTGCACTCCAGTCTGTGTGACGGAGTGAAACCCTTTCTCTAAAAAATAAAAAGGTAAATAAATAATTTAAAAATAAAATACTAAGCTCCTTTCCAATTTATCTGTTTGGTAAGGTGGGAATTTGATGTGTTTGAGTTTCTTAAAGCCAGCCACGTGTCTCTGTAGAAAGGAGACACAATTTTCTCTGCTATTCCTAGTTATTTGGATGATTATAGGGATTAAAAATAGACATTTGGTCAAGTCTTGAGCTACTGAATTACAATTTTTGCTTCACTCAGTAGGATTTTGCCTTTATTTTGATTTGCATTCTTAGTTTAGGAAAATATCTTTGTTATATGCCCCATACACTTTGTTCTTTTGGGGAATCTGATCTTAGGAGAGGGCTTCAAAACGCGACCAGATTTTCTTTATGGTTTTCTAGATTTTATTAATGTCTTAATAAAACTTAACTAGTTAATGCTGCTTCTATGTCGAAGTATTTTTCATTTAGAGTAGGCTTGATTTTTATATGGATTAAATGAAAGGAAGTCTCTCACGGAAGGGGACATATGGGTATGGAGAAGACAGAGGGTGTATATATATATATATATATATATTTTTTTTTTTTTTTTTTTTGGAGACAGAGTTTTGCTCTGTTGCCCAGGCTGGAGTACAGTGGCAGGATCTCGGATCACTGCAAGCTCCGCCTCCTGGGTTCACTCCATTCTCCTACCTCAGCCTCCCAAACAGCTGGGACTATAGGGGCCTGCCACCACGCCTGGCTAATTTTTTGTATTTTCAGTAGAAACAGGATTTCACTGTGCTAGCCAGGATGGTCTCCATCTCCTGACTTCGTGATCTGCCCGCCTCAGCCTTCCAGAGTGCTGGGGATTACAGGTGTGAGCCACTGCCTGTGGCCGACAGAGGATTTATTTCTGAGCTCTATATTTCAGAGTTCTTTTCTCTAGCCCTGGCCTGGGTCCCAAACAGGGAACTTAATTCACTCTATCACTGAAGTATACTCTTGCTTTGATGCCATTGGTATGTTGTCCTAGAGATTTGCTGTGGCTGCTAGGAGTGTTTCAGAGTTAAGAACTGATGCAACCTCTCTTTTGTCAGATTTTGAGTCTATAAACCATCTTGTTTCCTTTAGCGTTATCTCCCTGGAACTGGAAGGTCAGAGATGAAGTTTTCTTAGATTATAAGTCTCAGCCTTTGCTATCTACCTTCGTCTGTCTCCCATATCACCTGCTGTTTTTTTCCCCGTTTTTCATTTTAATGTTTTTATTGGATAGGTGTCTATTATTGCAGGCTACCTCAAAACATTTTTGGATATTGACAGGATATCAGTATGAATAATATGTAAAAGATAACTTATTCTAGTTCTTTTGAGCAGAGGATTTGGTTTCGATATGTGGCCCTATTAAAGCTTTTGTTAAGCCCAAGTACTTGCTGAACTTCAGTTCCCTTACCTATAAAATGGAGTTAGTTGTTAGTAATACCTGTTCTGCCTAACTCAGGAGATTGTTTTGAGGATCATACGAAATTATGAATGTAATGGAATTTTGTAAATTTTAAATGAAATATTGTATTACCTAAGATTGTTTTTTTTAAACGCCATATTAAGAATGGAATGAATCTGGGTTTTCCTTTGAAATCTCAAATGTTTAATGTACAGAGAAGTTTTAATGTGTCTGTTGGGGAGCTTCATTAGGATTGTTTTCTATCTTTAATTGGCCAGTATTGTTTTATATGTTAGCATTTTGGGGGAACATCAAAATTTGTGTTTCAGTTATCATTAATATTTTACAAAGTTATTGAATGTGCATGATTAGTCTTTAACAATCTCTTCAATTATTTACATTCCCATGTAAAAAAAATGCAGTAATGAAGGTTCATGTAAATAACATTCCCATGCCTTAATGAAGCATAATTTCTTGACATTGCAGTTTCTAAGTGCCCTGTCTTGAGGTTGGGAAGGCTAAAGGGCAGTCAGACGTCAAGGTCAGCAAAGCGTCACCTTTGACATTTGAAATCCAGCAGCAGGTATCACAGTGAACCCCATCCCAGCATCCAGGAAGTTTCTCTGTCCTGCCTCTCCTCCAGCCACCTCAGAATCTGTGTCTGCGGTGTTGGTCCTGCTTTCCTCTCTCTCCTCTGCCTTTTCTTTCTCTTCACCAACTTCTACCGAGTGCCTCTGATGTCCCAGACAGTGGCAGTGGGAGTACGAAGGCTAATAAACCCGGCCCTGGTCCTCAAAGAATTGATGTTTTCTGTGCAGATATTAAGTGACACTGTCATACATAGTGTTGACAAACATTGATACAGATTTCCTGTGAAGTGCAGAAGCACCATCCTAGAAGCAGAGATGCAGAGGCAGCACTGGTGAGTCACACATGGAGAGCTGGAGTTCTTGGTCTAGTGGGATAAACTGACTTGGACATCATTTCAGTGCAGCGGAGTGAGTGCTGGGACGGGCTCCCTCGGGGCATCTGGGGCTGGGTTTGTCTGGTGTTTAGTCTCCTGCCTGGTACTTAGAGTTTGTCAGTAAGATGAGCATTGGGAGGTTTCTAAGTGAAAGGAAAGGCAATCACTTACCTGAAACTTAAAATTTGTAGGTGTTCTGGGCCATTTATAATTCACTGAATCTGTTTTGTCAGAACAAGTCTATCACCTATTGTTTTGGATGGAGTGTGGCCAGCCCTGCCTTGCGATGTAAGGAAATCAGTAAACACTTGTCAAGTGTCAACACCGTGCCAGACAATCTTCTAGGGGTTTCCACGTAAATCACTATTCATTTCTGTTGCTGCTTTACCACATTTCCACAAATTTTGTGGCTTAAAATAGTTGAAATTGTATCATCTCACAGTTTTTTGGGGCACCCACTGTTCTGACGTGGGTGTCACCGGGCAAAAATCATAATGTGGGCTGAGCTGCATTCCTCACTGGAGAATTGTTTCCAAGCGCTTTTGGCCAAATATAGTTCCTTGTGGTTGCAGGACTGAGGTGTCTGTTCCCTTGCTGGCCATCTGTTGAGGGCTGCCCTCAGCTCCTGAGGCCTCTATCTGGTCTTTGCACGTGGTCCCATCAGCTCAGGACTAGCTAACCCAGGGACCTGGTCAGGCTCTTCAGTTCCCCTGTGTGCATTTCTCTTCTTGCACTTGGAGAAAGTTCTATGCCCTATTTTAAAATATTTTTTTGAGATGGAGTCTCGCACTGTTGCCCAGGCTGGAGTGCAGTAGCATGATCTCAGCTCACTGCAACCTCTACCTCTCGGGTTCAAGTGATTCTCCTGCTTCAGCCTCCTGAGTAGCTGGGACTACAGGTGCCCGCCACGATGTCCAACTAATTTTTGTATTTTTAGTAGAGATGGGGTTTCACCATTTTAGCCAGGATGGTCTCCATCTCTTAATCTCATGATCTGCCTGCCTTAGCCTCCCAAAGTCCGGAAATTACAGGTGTGAGCCACCTCGCCTGGCCAGTTCTATGCTCTTAGAGGCTCATAGGATTAGATTGGACCTCCCTGGATAGCCCAAGATACTCCTCCTAAGGACTTTGGCAAAGCCCTTTTGCTGCGTGATATAGTCACAGGTCTCGCGGGTTGGAATCTCCCACCACAGTTACCGATCCACTTACTACAGCAGCCTGGGAGGTGCTTTTCATTACCTCTGGTTAACAGATACCAATTTTTTTTTTTTTTTTTTTTTTTCAAATTGGCAGGAACATGAAGATCCTTCTTTTTTTTTTTGAGACGGAGTCTCATTCTCTTGCCCGGGCTGAAGTGTAGTGGTGCAGTCTTGGCTCACCACAACTTCCACCTCCCGGGTTCAGGCAGTTCTCCTGCCTCAGCCTCCTAAGTAGCTGGGACCACAGGCACGTGCCACCAAGCCTGGCTAATTTTTTTATTTTTAGTACAGACAGGGTTTCAGTATGTTGACCAGGCTGGTCACAAACTCCTGACCTCGTGATCCGCCCACCTTGGCCTCCCAAAGTGCTGGGATTACAGGCGTGAGCGACCACACCCAGCCATGAAGATCCTTCTTAAATGAAAAAACCGTTCCTCTGACTTGATGTGAGGCTGTTGGTGAGACTGATAGCAGTGGAGACAGGTCCATCAGAAATGGAGCTAAACTTTGTGTTCTGGAGTATTTTGATGGCCTGCCCTGATCATGTAAGTTTTGCTAAGAAGTCATTAGAGTAATGACTACTGGAAGAAACACCCATATGGGGAATTTGGGACCTTGCCTTTTCAAGTTTTACACAAAGGACTCTTCATAGTCGCAAAGTACATGATTCCAGGTCCATTTCTAGAATGGAAACAGCTGCATCAACCCAACAGCGATTCACATTCCTGAGTTTGAGAGAATCCGATTGTCTCAGGCTGAAGCCAAAAGCCCAATAAACAATGTTTGTACCTTTATTCATAGTTAGGAATTAGGTGCATCCTGTGGTCAAGAAAACAACTGATGGTGGTCACCAAGTAGTTTAAGACCAAGCAGGACCTCATTTTATCATGTAGGTGTTTTTGATTTTCTTAACGAAATTTTTATTTTCCTGTGCAATAAATGACAAGCTCTGACTTGAAATAAATTTCCTTTAATAAACCAGAATCTAGGGCCGGGCGCGGTGGCTCACGCCTGTAATCCCAGACTTTGGGAGACCGAGGAGGGTGGATCACGAGGTCAGGAGATTGAGACCATCCTGGCTTTGGGGAAACCCTACCTCTACTAAAAATACAAAAAATTAGCCGCGCATGGTGGCGGGCTCCTGTAGTCCCAGGTACTCGGAAGGCTGAGGCAGGAAAATGGCGTGAACCTGGGAGGCAGAGCTTGCAGTGAGCGGAGATCACGCCACTGCACTCCAGCCTGGGCGACAAAGTGAGACTCTGTCTCAAAAAAAGGAAAAAAAAAAAAAACCCAGAATCTATAATCCTAAGGTTTTTAACCTGGCTTTCAGAACTTTATGAAGTCCCCAAAATCCTGTGCAACAATTTTGTGTATATGCATCCATGTGTGTTTATGGGGAGACGATTTATAGCTCTCCATAGTTTTTCAAAGTGGTTGGATTACAAAAAATTTTAGAATACACCACTTTGGCCTGGTGTGGTGGCTCACACCTGTAATTCTAGCACTTAGGGAGGCTGAGGCAGTAGGATCCACTGAGGTCAGCAGTTTAAGACCAGCAACATAGTGAGACCTCCACCTCTACCAAAAAAAAAAAAAAAAAAAAAAAGAAAAGAAAAAAAAGAAAGAATGCTGGGCGTGGTGGTGTACACCTGTGGTTCTAGCTGCTCGAGAGGTTGATCACCTGATCCCAATAATTTGAGGCTGTAGTAAGTTAGAATTACACCACCGCACTCTAGCCCAGGCAGCAGAGCAAGACCCTCTCTCAAACAAAAACACAAAACCATATCACTTAATATACTATTGTTGGTCAAGTATCAGATTTTGTTTAAAAACTAAAAACTTTTTTTTTTTTTTTTTTTGAGATGGATTCTCGCTCTGTTGCCCAGGCTGGAGTGCAGTGGCATGGTCTCAGCTCACTGCAAGCTCCGCCTTCCAGGTTCACACCATTCTCCTGCCTCAACCTCCTGAGTAGCTGGGACTACAGGCACCCGCCACCACGCCCGGCTAATATTTTGTATTTCTAGTAGAGACGGGGTTTCACCGTGTTAGCCAGGATGGTCTTGATCTCCTGACCTCGTAATCCGCCCACCTTGGCTTCCCAAAGTGCTGGGATTACAGGTAAATGCTCATTTTTAGCAAAGTTGTACAGACCTACAGCTCTAAGAGTCAGAAATTAACAAGGCTTAGGACAAAACCCAGCAATCCCCTACCTTACCCTTCTCCACTCTGATCCCTGGTCCCTGGAGGTTACTGTGTTTATGTTTTAGCTCGTTCTTCCAGATTGTGTGAAAGACAGGGAGATGTCTTACTGTGGAAGACAAAGATTCAGGCTGCTTACCTTCCCCACTCCTCCAGTTCCCCATGTTTTTCTCCCCCATCCTCTCAGTATAATTATTGTGATAGTGAGGCCAGCCACAGTGGCTCGTCACTTATCCCAGATTTTTGGGAGGCCGAGGCGGGGAGATCACTTGAGGCCAGGAGTTGAAGGCCAGCCTGGCCAACACAGTGAAACCCCATCTCTACTAAAAAATACAAAAATTAGTCAGTTGTAGTGTTGCACACCTGTAGTTCCAGCTACTCAGGAGGATGAGGCACAAGAATTGCTTGAACCTGAGAGGTGGAGGTTGCAGTGAGCTGAGATCGCACCATAAGCTGAGATCGCACCACTGCACTCCAACCTGGGCAACAGAGGTAGACTCTGTCTCAAAAAAAATTATTGTGATAGTGGGATACATAGTACAATAGTGTATATATTTAGTATTCTTCCTGGTTTTTGGCCCACAGCTTCTAAAACCCTTGTAATTTCCTGAGTGATAGGAACATCATTGGTTATAATATTTGGTCTTAGGTTTCAATACCTGATACAAGAGCTTCTAAGACTTTTGGAATCTCTGGGGTGATAGGAGTGTCTTTTGTATGATAATGAGATGACAGGTGGCTTCGGCCCCTAGACAGGTTCAGGATCAGGGCTGGTTGCCAGAAAGATGAGTCATGAGTATAGAGTTGGACATGTCAGCCCCACCCCTACCTCTGGGAGGGGAGATGAGACAGGCTGGAGATTGAGCTAGTCACGGGTAGCCAATGACTTAATCATGTTGATGTTATGAAAACTCCATAAAACCCTCTAAACACTGGGTTTGGGGAGCTTCTGGTTTGGTGAAGTCATTTGGTGCTGGGAAGGTGGCACTTCCAGGGATGGCATGGGAGCCCCGACCTCTCTGCCCCGTGGTGTGCCCTGTGCCTCTCTTGCATTTGGCTGTTCCCGTGTTCTCTTCTTTGTAATAAACCAATAAGAGTAAGTAACTGCCAAGCACTTTGCGTCTGTCACCTCACTTACTTTTTCAGCAACACTGTGTGGCAGATAATGTCCTCATTTTGCCGGTGACAAAATGAGACTGATGCATTGAGTAACTTGCTCAAGATTACATAATAAGTGGAATTCAAGCTCTGACTCCGAAGCCTGTGCTTTTAACTGGCATGCTGCATACGCGGCCTCTTTATTTGTTAGGAGTTTCGGTGTCTCTAGGGCCTGACACCAAGTTGACCGTTGTGGCCTAGAGCTGTTATAACGGAGCTTTTAGCGGCCCTGCTGAGAACAGAGCCAGCACCTCCGGATTGGCAGGGCAGGGGCTGTTCCTGCTGGGAGCTGCAGGTCACTCCCTGTAGCCCTTGGCTGATCTTGCTCATCCACTCCATCCCTCATTCAGTAGTTCCTGAGTGCCGCCTCTGTGTGGAGGAGAAGGAGGCAGCCTTCCAGCCCAGGTGGGGCCTGCAGGTACACACAGGGAGAGGCAGCTGTGCACTGAGCTGGCTGTAGGCTGGGACAGCGTGGCTCCAGAGGTGGCGATAGAAAGCTCTGGGACTGCAGAGGGAACACATGCTTGTGAAAGGGAGGAAGGGACAGGCACCGCAGAGGAGGTGTACTTGAGTTGGACTTTGAGGGAGGAGTTGGATTTCCTCCGTGGAACCGAGCAGCTGAGGCTTTCTCAGCAGCTGAAGATTACAGCCAGCCAGCCTCAAATGTTCAGCTTTTCCTGAATTCCCTTTTTTAAGACAGTGCAGTAAGTTTTCCACAGAGATAAAGCAGTCACCTCCATGTCATTCATGTTCTGCGAATCCTGTGTGTAGTTTTCGATGCTTAGCAGATGGGAGCAACCTGGGCCATAAAAGAAGAGCCTGTGTGTCCACTTGTTTGGACATCAGTCAGGTGTGGCACAGGGCAGTGATCACTGCCTGCCCCTGAGGAACTCAGTTGTACTTTTATGTGGAGAGGACAAAGAAAGCTGTTGTACAGGGGGCAGGAGACATTTCACCTGCAAAGCAAGGCACAAAATACATAGTCTGTGCCCTGCATGAGAAACCTAGCAGAACTGTGTGCTGATTCCCACCCCTGCCTCCCCTGCTGAGAGCGAACCGTCCATTGTACCATGGCGGAGGGCATTTCTGAAGCCTCTGCAATCGGAGTGATCTGTTACTTGCCCTTTGAGCCTTAGGGGCAGCAACCAGGTGGTGTGGCTGAAACACAGGCCTTGGCCAGACCTGGTTGGGCATGTTGGTTCTGCCACTGATTGTGAATTACAAAACCTTGGAGAAGTCGTTGTCTTTGTCTGTGCCTCTCATGTAAGATGGGGAACACTGTGGCCATTGCAGAAAAGCAGATAGGTGGAGCGAGTATGGAGTGCTTTGTGTGTGTGTGTCATACGGTGAATGAAATGGCACTGATTGACATTATTGATAGTAATAACAGATTTAATTCAGGAATAAAACTGGTAAAGTAGGCCAGGTGCGGTGACTCACGCCTGTAATCCCAGCACTTTGGGAGGCCAAGGCGGGCGGATCATGAGGTCAGGAGTTTGAGACCAGCCTGGCCAGTACGATGAAACCCCATCTTTACTAAAAATACAAAAATTAGCTGGGTGTGGTGGTAGTCCTGGGTGCGCCTGTAGTCCCAGCTACTTGAGAGGCTGAAGCAGGAGAATCGTTTGAACCCTGGAGGTGGAGGTTGCAGTGAGCCGAGATGGTGTCACTGCACTCCAGCCTGGGTAGAGAGTGAAACTCTGTCTCAAAAAAAAAAACCTGGTAAAGTATTTTACCCAGCCTAGGTACATGTGGTAGAGCCGAATGAAAGCTTAGAAAAAGATGACTTGAGAACTAGCCCAGCAGAGGAATCAGGCGGGATGTGTTGTTACTGAGTAAGTGAAATTTGCACCTGCTTTCTCCCAGGCCTTGCTGAGTTGTGTACAACAGAGAGGTCAGGTGTTGGGGGCAGTGGACCGGTTGAAGAATGCATTGCTATTATGTGAGGAACATTGGGCTTTGAAAAAGCAGAACTGGATCCACGTTCTTGCCTGGTGACTCTAACTATCATGTAGTTTGTAAAGGGGATTGCAGTTCACTGAAAAATTCTTATGACAGTGGGGAAAGGATTGGGGCGTCTGCATTGGTGTGTGTAATATAGGTCATATGAAAGAGCATTTAGGCTGGAGGGAGACTTTTCATCTCTATAACTTTCACAGAACAATTCCATCATGATGTGAAGATTTTTGAGTCAAAACTACACTGTTCTGCTATGTGTGTTGGGGCAAATTTATACATACAATTTGCTTAAATATTTCAGATGATACAAGAATATACGTGTAGCATAAAAAGCTGAAATTTGCATTCCCCCTTCTCTAGAAGTAACCATTGTGAATAGTTAAGTCTGTATTCCAGCTATTTTGTGTATTATAAATACGCTGTGAATATATGAGTGTATATATACATATATGTTACAGAAACACATTTTTAGAGATGGAATATTGCTGTGTTGCCCATGCTAGTCTCAAACTCCTGGGCTCAAGTGATCCTCTCGCCTCAGCCTCCCAAAGTTTTGGAATTACAGGCATGAACCACCGTGCATGGCCTGCATGAATATATTTACTAATTGCTAAGTTACTCTGTTCAATACGTGTCTATTGAAGTCCCCCATGTGCCAAGCATTGTTCTGAATACCTTATATGCACGAATTCACTTAACTTTGAGAGCAGCTCTATTATTGTGGCCCTTTTACAGTGAGGAAATGGAACCACAGAGAGGCTGGGGACGTTGTCTAACATCACACAGCCAGCGCTGTTGGAATTGAGGATGGAACCCAGACAGCTGGCTTCAGATCTCTTAGCTGTTATCATAGATGGCACACCCAAACCTTAGGGCCGCCTCCCAAGCCTTGCGTGAGCTCTGCGGAGCTCTGTGAGAGCCGTGTATGTGAGGCTTCTTTCCTCTTTAAGAACACAAGTCTTGGAATTGTCCCAGACCCTGGTAGGACCCCTTGAGGACCAAAATCAGGGATTCTTCCAGCCTGCCCCAAGGCCGGATCTCTGATTTAGCTACTTGGAAGGTAGACGTGGAAGAGAGTAATTTTGCCAGAACAAAAAGTCAGGATGGCTGGGCTGACTCGGCCAGATGCGGTGGCTCATGTCTGTAATCCCAGCACTTTGGGAGGCCGAGGCAGGTGGATCACCTGAGGTCGGGAGTTCGAGAGCAGCCTGGCCAACAAGTAGAAACTCCGTCTCTACTAAAAATATAAAAATTAGCTGGGCGTGGTGGTGGGCGCCTGTAACCCCAGCTACCAGGGAAGCTGAGCCAGGAGAATTGTTTGAACCTGGGAGGCAGAGGTGGCAGTGAGCTAAGATTGCACCACTCCACTCCAGCTTTGGTGACAGAGTGAGACTCCATCTCAAAAAAAACAAAAATGAAAAGAGGGAAAGGGAATGGCTGGGCTGGCTCATTCTAGGGAAGAGACCCTACAGCAGCCGTAGAACCTTGGCCACTTGGGTGGAAAAGAAGGAAGGAAAAACTTCACCCATGGCGGTGACCTGGACTGCAGAAACCACACTAAACAGTCCACGTCCTGGAGCCTGGCCACCCCGTTTGCTTCTCTTCTCCTTGGGTAGCGGATGTGGGGAGCTTTCTACCCTGGAGGCTGAGCAGCGCAGCTTCTAATGAGGGTAGGCGTTTGTCTGTCCCTGGGAATACAGACAGCATTCTCATAACCAGCCCAAATCCTCCTGAACAGCTTTTTGTAGGGCGGGGCGGGGCAGAAGGTCATTTTGACTCATAGGTACCTTTTCCACTTTCGCTGCTGATAACTGTGTTACAGGTTAAAGTTTTGTTTTTGATACTGAAGAGGGCTTAAGAGAGTGAGCTATTATGGCACATCTAAGTCTGCTAAAATAGAACCACGGGGTAGTGTAGGAAAATCTCTTCTAAATTATGGATCATACATGGTGAACGTTAGAAGCCATGTGTACCTAAGTTGAAAAATGAAAACATGTCTTGTATTTGGGTGACCCTGGTAAGTCTGGATCCCACTGTGCCTTGTGTGAACACCGGTTGCTGAGGTATAGGGATCAACAGGCTTTTTCTGGACATCTTGTGCTTCTCCCTTGGGGTAAAGTGGGGCGGCAGTAGGAGCGCACAGCTGTTGGGCCCCTAATATTTGTCAGCTGTTTTACATGTGGGATTCCATTGAATGCAATCTTAGAGGTAAAATTATTTTACTGAAGATGAAGATAGAGGCTTAGACAAGTTAAGAAAATTGTTCAAGGTCCCGTTTTTTGTTTTTTTTTTTTTGAAACAGAGTTTTGCTCTTCTTGTCCAGGCTGGAGTGTAATGGCGCGATCTCGGCTCACCACAACCTCTGCTTCCCAGGTTCAAGTGATCCTCCTGCCTCAGCCTCCGGAGTAGCTGGGAAGACAGGCATGTGCCACCACGCCAGGCTGATTTCGTATTTTTAGTAGGGATGGGGTTTTTCCATGTTGGTTAGGCTGGTCTTGAACTCCCAACCTTGGGTGATCCGCCCAACTCAGCCTCCCAAAGTGCTGGGATTACAGGTGTGAGCCACCACACCTGGCCAAGGCCATGTAATTTAAGTGGAAAAATGAAGTACTTGATGAACTCAGAAGTTTGACTTCAAGGCCCTTGATCTTTCCATAACACGTGGTTCCTTCCCTGGTTGGTGGGGAGTGACTGAGGAACTCAAGGAAGCTGTGTTTTGTGGAAAGAGGACCTGAGGGGTGTACGGTCTTTCCAGGCTTGTAATCTGCCATGTTGGGCTTCTGAATTGTATAGCTTGGCCATATGGAGAGAAGCCCCTCATTTAAGACTTATTCTTTGGGGGAAATAAAGGAAGACTGCCCACATGAGACAGGCAGAGGCAACTTTCTCAGAGCTGCTGTGGCAATGGAGTCGACACTGTCACTTGCGTGTGGCAGAGACTGACATGGCAGTGAGTGGCGGATGAGGAGTGGGGAAGCTTCAGGATGGAAAAGAACGGCTCCCAGTGGAGGCTGTTTTGGGGGCTGGAGGCGACTGTGCAGAAGTGGGGTGTCCTATGTGATTGGTTAGGGGCATATATGGCTTTCTCTGAATTATCCTAACTGGAAATAGGGGCCAAAATTAGGGTGGCTGTCAGTTTTGAGTCAAATCCTGGCCACGTGGGACAGAGTCGTGGTTTAGTTTCTGGGTTGTGGAGAGAGAGCAGTCTGGCTTCCTGTCTGATGTGCTAGCCTGGCTGGCCTCCTGGCTGTTGACTGTAGATAGGGGATTGGTTTCCCGGGTGGGCAGCTACCGGTTGTGGTCTGAGTTCTGTCTTTATACATATGATCAGGCATGGTCTGTTTGTATATTCAGTCCCTCATTTTTCTTGTCAGTAAAAATATCAAATGACAAATTGGATACATTGGGAACTTTTTAGATGTCTGTGTCCCCTGGAGGAAGTTTTCACGTTCACATTTAATCAGAATGAATATAAACAATTGGGCCATTTATCTTGAAGATATAAAATAGGAAATCTTCAACAATACTACCTCGACGCCATTGCCTGTCTGTCCATCGTTAGGGAATGTGTTTTTATCCCCCGCTGGCTCATCGTCCACCGGTTTGTGGTTGATCCACTTCTCTATACGTCTTTTCTTGTGTGCATCTCATTGTTTGCTGGTGTTAGCTTTCCCCTTCATCAGTGTAGTTTATTTGTGTAGCCTCTGTTGGTAGGAAGTTATTTGTGGAATTTGTGAATGGAAGGGACCTTGGAGGTCTGCTAGATCAGCCCAGTGATTTTCAAGATAAACGGAAATACAGGGAAATGTTCCAGCTTCTTTGGTGGCAAAACCAGGAATAGAAAGCAGTGTTCTTTGTGCCGCAATGTCATTGGAAGACAACTCAATGTGGGCCTAAAATGCAGAGTAGCTAACTTTCATTTATTTCTGCTTCTGACTCTTGTTATCACACATTTTAAATTGACCTTAATGTATTAGCAGAAATATGAAAAGTCCTGACTTGTTTACATATAAGGTACTTCTTCGCCTACTCATTTGGTTGCTTTTTTCAACAGGATTGAAAAGACATTGTTATAAACTGAATGTTTATGTCTCCCCCAGATTCTTGTACTGGAGCCCTAACTGCCAGTGTGATGGCATTAGGGGATAGGACCTTTGGGAGATGATTAGGTTTAGATGAGGTCATGAGCGTGGGCCCTGGTCTGACAGGATTAGTGCCCTTAGAAGAAAAGAAACCAGGCTGGGTGTGGTGGCTCACACCTGTAATCCTAGCACTTTGGGAGGCTGAGGTGGGCAGATCACGAGGTCAGGAAATTGAGACCATCCTGAAACCCTGTTTCTACTAAAAATATGAAAATTAGTTGGGTGTGGTGGCATGTACCTGTAATCCCAGCTACTCGGGAGGCTGAGGCAGGAGAGTTGCTTGAACCAGGGAGTCAGAGGTTGCAGTGAGCTGAGAATGTGCCACTGCACTCCAGCCTGGTGACAGAGTGGAGACTCTGTCTCAAAAAAAAAGAGAAAGCAGAGAGCTCCCACTGCCCTGGTGTGAGGAAACAAGAAGAAAGGTGACTGTCTGCAAGCCAGGAAGAGGTCCCTGTCTCGGAACTGAGTTGGCCGACACCTTGATCTTGGACTTCCAGCCTCCAGAGCTGTGAGAAATAAACTAATGTTTAAACCACACAGCCTATGGTGTTTTTTATGGTATTTGCCTATGGTATTATGGCCATGTGATTTGACTGATACAGAGATGGTTCCAGAATACTGTAGCCTGTATTTAACTTGGTGATGCCATGAAAATAAATGTGGCAGTTCATTCCTTTATATAAAGACAGCGCTGTGAGCCCAGGGCGTTTGCTCATGTCTTAGTTGAGTCTTGTCTTCTTATAACAGCTTCCTAATTTCTCTTTTCCTCTTTGAACTTATATTATATATCTGGATTAAATCATATACGGTATGATTTTATACTTTATGTCTCTACAAACGTTTAGTGATTTTATTTCATTTTATTTTATTTTTGAGACATGCCCTTGCTCTGTTGCTCAGGCTGGAATGCAGGCATGCCATCACAGCTCACGGTAACCCTAAATTCCTGGGCTCAAGTGATGCTCCCACCTCAGCCTCTTGAGTAGCTGGGACTACAGGTGTACTATCCTGCCTAGCTAATTTTTAAATTTTTTGTAAGGACGAAGTCTTGCTGTGTTGTCCAGAGTGGTTTCAAACTCCTGGCCTCAAGCAGTCCTCTCACCTCAGCCTCTCAAGGCACTGGATTACAGGCATGAACCGCCACAGCCAGCCCAGTGATTTTTCATTGTTAAGATCAAGGACGGGTTCCCTGGCTTGGCATTCAAGGCTCATGATCCGGGAGTGATACGGAAGTTTGGGTTTCAGTGTTTCCATTCCCGCCATCAGCCTTGCACCCCAGCTTGTTGCCTAAGCCCTGTTCTGAAGCCCAGCCTGAGAGCTGCACTTAGAATTTAGACCTTCTCATCTCTTCATCTTCTTCGCCTATGTTCTTATCTCCATCTGGGACATCATCTCCACACTTCTGCCTCTTTATATCTTCTCCATCCTTCAAGACTTGAAATACTCACTTCTTTTACATGATCCCTGCTCTGACATCCAAGGTAGAATTAATCTTTCTTCCTTTGAACTCTGATAGTGATTAAAATTTTTCATCCTTTAATTATGCAGCAGTCCTGTGTGTTAGATATTATTATTATTTCCCCAGTTTTTCATAGTTACTTTGAAAATATTTACTGTAGTCATATATTTTGAATATGTAATATGAGCGACATTAAAAGGTCCTGGAGAGTGAAAGGCAGTCCTACTCTCATCACTGCTCTGTGACCACTGTTGTCAGTTTTGTTTGTTTGTTTGCTTGTATGTTTTTCCAAGATGGAGTCTTGCTCTGTCACCAGGCTGGCGTGACCTCAGCTCTTTTTAAAAACACAGATGTTGGCATAAGATAAATACTGTTCTCTACCAGTTCCACCTCCTGAGTTCAAGCGATTCTCCTGCCTCAACCTCCTGAGTAGCTGGGACTACAGGCGTGCGCCACCATGCCCAGATTACTTTTGTATTTTTAGTGGAGACAGGGTTTCACCATGTTGGCCACGATGGTCTGGATATCTTAGCCTCGTGATCCACCTGCCTCAGCCTCTCAAAGTGCTGGGATTACACGTGTGAGCGACTGCGCCCAGCCTATGTATCTTCTTTTTAAAAACACAGATGTCGGCATAAGATAAATACTGTTCTCCACCAGTTCCTCACTGGTAAATATTTAGGTTGTTCCCAACCGTTTGGATTAATCAGTGCTGAGTTGTACGTAATTCTTGCATATTTGCGTGAATATGTTCATAGGATGCATTGCTAGAAATGGAATTGTGGGATCCAGGGTTCTGCACATTTTAAATGTTGATGGGTGTTGCTCGATTCCCTTCCGTTAGGGCCATACCGTTATCTCACTGTCAATGTGTAAGGGCGCCTATTTCTATTTCCTTGCCAACAGTTTCTTCTGAGCTATTTTGTTTGACATCACACACACACACAAATAGACCGCTTGTTCCAAAAACATGGGCGTTTTACATTTCTACTTAAAGTGTGTGCACACTGACTGAAGTTCTGTGTTGCAGTGATATGTGCTGCTAGGATTGTGGCTCTGTTTCGAATTTGCTAGCCAGGCTACGGCTTTCCAGTCAGGTATTTTTTGTTTGGTTCATGTTGTTGCTGCCGTTGGGCTGGAGTAACCTGTGTGAATTTCCCTCTACTGCCCAACCAGATTTCCTTTCCAGTGGACGGGCTTAGTGTCTCATCCGGCTGCCCTGTTTCCTGGTGATCTGGGCCGAGTGTCTCATCCGGCAGCCCTGTTTCCTGGTGACCTGGGCCGAGTGTCTCATCTGGCAACCCTGTTTCCTGGTGATCTGGGCCGAGTGTCTCATCCGGCAGCCCTGTATCCTAGTGATCTGGGCTGAGTGGCTCCATGAGAAGTTGCACCCATATTCTCCAGTAGTGCATCTTTTTACAGCAAGCAAAACATTTTCACCACGTTTCTAGCGGGACAGGCACTAGCTCTTTTCTGGGCATCAGGAGACCTGGCTTTGTTCTGGTTCAAGCAACAGCTGGTAAGTTACCAAAGACAAGTCGCATCTGGCCCCTGGTCCTTTGCTTTATAAGTAGAATCACAGTCCGAGTTGGCATCACTGCCCTGGTCTCTATGCAGTGCTGAGTGTTGTGGGGATGATGGCTAAGTGTCAGGGTGCATTTCCACCACTAGGGGATTACAGGCCAGCCAAAGACACAGGAGGAAAGCTAACAGCCCCGGGCAGGTACACAGAACCAGAGGAGTTTGAAAGGGTGGTTCCAAGCTCCTTGGTGTGATTGATGTGATCACAATAAATATTTTATCTCTAAGTCTTGGGCCATTGGACCAAGAGAAGAGAGAGCTGGTGTTGAGTTGTAGTGAGAGGTGTGTGGTTCGTGTGCTTGCTGAGCCTGGCTGGGACTCAATTCCATTGAGTCCCATTCCATTTTACCTTCTGTTTCTACCTTTTTCATGCTCCTGCTTGTTTCTCCAGAAAAAAATTGCAATAAATTCCTTTCAAAAACTTTACAAAAGCCATAGATGCTTATTGAAAATAGTTCAAATGATTTGGAAGACAGAAAGATGGTGAGTGTTTTTCTGTTGTGTGTTTGGATGAATGTGTCTTTGGGGTAGTCACTATTAACACTGGGTGTATTTCCTTCCAGATCTTTTCCAGTGTACCTACAAAGATACATGTACACATTGTAAAAAACAAAATAGTACCTGATACACATTGAGTTCCCCTACTCCCAATCCGCAGTCTACATGGACATCCTTTCACGGTGATACGATGAGACCTGATGGACTCCTTTTGTTCGCTGGAGTGGCAGGTAATAATAGCTACAGATAACTCACCTTCAGTGGGCATTTACCATGTGACAGGGTCTGTGCTCCAGGCAGGCTACATGAAGTGGGTCTTAAGGCTTTTTACAACAATGCTATGGGTGAACACAGTAATTGTTAACATTTGGCAAATGATAGAATTGCAGTAGAGAGAAGCAAAGCTGCGTGCTCAAACTCATGGCATGATTCCCGCGGGAGAGAGAGAACACTTTTAAAACAATTGTTGTTATAATCAGGTGATTTATGATCATTTCAAGAAATAGTGCATTCAGTGAATACATTTCAGGGTCTGGTACAGTCTGGGAGCTGGTCCTGAAAATGCACTGGGCTAGAGGTAAGGGAGCTGTCCATTGGCCCTGGGCCCCTAGTGCAAGGAGGGAGGTCCCGGGGAGAGGGGGCATGGAGAGGAGGTCTCTGAACAAACCTTGCAACATTCATTTCTGCTGAGTCTGGTCCAAGGTCTGGTTCTTGACATGTACACTTTTCAGAGATACTTGGTTTTGATTTTTATCATGGCTCACCTGAGCAGCCATGGTTTCAAACTGCCTGGAGATGTGGTCTGGCAGGCCACTGCTCTGCCCATCCTTCCGGCTCCTGCAGGAGAGGAGTCATCCTGGACTAGAGGACTTCGCCTGTAATCAGCTGTCTCATAATAAGTGGATTTGATGCTGGTTTCGCTAGGTCAGGAAATTTCCCATTTGGAAGGAAAACTGATAGTTGTTTTTGGGTTTTGCTGAGGAGCCACAGGGTTTAGAGCAGGGACTGGAAGTTTGTTGAGACACATGTGAGTGCACTCAAACATCTTCCATGAAACGTGGAAATAAAGACAGTGTTCCAGAGAGGTCCCTGGCTTTGGGATATAAATATTTCTGTAACAGAATGGCACTGGATGTCTGCTGTATTTTTTTCTCTGCTATTTTGGCAAGTTTTATTTGGGTGTGTGTCTCCTGTACAGAAGGTATGACATCAGTTTTTGCCACCAAGTATTTACAGCCATTGGTCCCTCCTCTGTGGGTCACTTTTGTGCCGTGGTTTCTTTGGGGAAATTGTAGGTCTCCTACCCAAAGCACATTGCCCATTTCAAGGTGCTCCTGGTTTCTGAACACCTGTGGCAGTGCCTTTCCTGTAGGTGAAGCCAGCGGAGAAAGTACCCCTCCCCAGGAGGTGGGGACTGGTGATTGCCTGAGTGAGGAGGCCTGAGTGAGGAGGCCGGGGATGAGCCCTGGACTAGAACTTGTGACCGGCTGCTTTTCCTTCCCCTCCTCTCCCTCCTATTTTGCCACCACCCCCTCTTTATAAAATTTATTAAAAATTAAGCAACTATTTTGGTTTCCTTTTTTCGCTATTCCTTGCTAATCGCATGCAGAGTGAGCCTGGGACAGTGGAAAGGAAAGTTGTATTTGGCTTCAGATGATCCTACCAGCCCCGCATTGAGGGGCTTCTGCCAGGTGGCATCGTCAAATGGCGTTGTGGAGGTTCTCCTTTCAGTCCTCAGCGTTAACCAGCAGAGGCAGGTGCTACTTATTCCTGGTTAATGTTGAGGAAGTTGAGCTCAAAGTGGCTAAGGGAACTTCCCAAAGTCACATAGGAAGTAGCAGAGTAGAACCAAACACAGATTGTTTCTCAATCAGGCAGGTCGTCTAATTCCAAAATGGGCTCTTAATTTTTGGAGATCAAAAAGCTGAACAGACACAGATATTTCTTTTTCTTTTTTTTTTTTTTTTTGAGCGAGGGTTTTGTTATGCTGCCTAGGCTGGTCTAGGCTCAAGTTGTCCTCCTGCCTTAGCGTTGTGAGTGCTGCGCTTACAGGTTTGTGTCACCACACCCAACCGAACAGACATTTCCTGAAGAAAGACATACAAATGGCCAAAAAGTATGTGAAAAAATGCTCAGTATCACTTATAATCAGAGAAATGCAAATCAGAAACCGCAGTGAGGTATCATCTCACCTTTTAGGATGGGTATTACCAAAAAGACAAAAAATAACAAGTGCTGGTGAAGATATGGAGAAAAGGGAGCTCTTACACACTGTAGGGGGGTGTAAACTAGGGCAGCAGGCTGGGCGCGGGGCGCACGCTGACATCCCAGCACTTTGGGAGGCCGAGTCAGGCAGATCACCTGATGATAGGAGTTTGAAACCAGCCTAGCCAACATGGTGAAACCCCGTCTCTAGTAAAAACACAAAAATTAGCTGGGAGTGGTGGATCACACCTGTAATCCCAACACTGTTGGGCAGCTGAGGTGGGTGGTTCACTTGAGGCCAGGAGTTCAAGACCAGCCTGGTAACGTGGTAAAACCCCATCTCTACTAAAAAATACAGAAATTTGCCGGGTGCAGTGGCGGGCGCCCGTAATCCCAGCTACTCGGGAGGCTGAGGCATGAGAACCACTGGAACCCGGGAGGCGGATGCTACAGTAAGCAAGCCAATTTGCACCACTGTACTCCAGCCTGGGCAACAGTGAGACTCTGTCTCAAAGAGAAAAAAGAATAAGAGTGAATAAGCTAGGGCACCCAGTATGGCAAACAGTATGGAGGGTCCTCAGAAAACTACAAATAAAATTACAGTGTGATCCAGCAGTCTCACTACAGTGTAGATACCCAAAGAAAAGGAAATCAGTGTCGGAGGGGCTTCTGCACCTGTGTGTTTCCTTCAGCACTGTTCACCGTAGCCAAGATATGGAATCAGCCTCGGTGTCCAACAGCAGATGATGGATAGAGAAAATGTGGTCTTTATACACAGTGGAGTACTATTCAGCCATAACACAGGATGAAGTCCTGTTATTCTCAACAATGTGGATGGAACTGGAAGATATTATGAAATAAGCCAGAGACACAAAGTTACACAGCCCATGTTCTCTTATGTGGAAGGCAAAAGAGAGTGGATCTCATGAAAGTTGAAAGTAGACAGAGGATCCTAGAGGGTGAGAAGGGTGGGGGAAGAGGGAGACAGGGAGAAATTTGTTAAAGGATACAAAATTATAGCTGGATAGGAATAAGTTCTAGTGTTCTATAACATAGGATGTCTGTAGTTAACAACAATATATAGTTTCAGGCTGGGCGCGGTGGCTCATGCCTGTCATCCTAGCATTTTGGGAGGCTGAGGTGAGTGGATCACCTGAGGTCAGAAGTTTGAGACCAGCCTGGCCAACGTGGTGAAACCCCATCTCTACTAAAAATACAAAAATTAGCCGGGCATAGTGGTGGGTGCCTGTAACCCCAGCTACCAGGGAGGCCGAGGCAGGAGAATAGCTTGAACCTGGGAAGCAGATGTTACAGTGAGCTGAGATCACACCACTGTACTCCAGCCTGGGATACAGAGAGCAAGACTTTCTCAAAAAAAAAAAAAAAAGAAAGAAAGAATATATAGTTCCAAATAATTGGAGGAAGGGTATTGAACGTTACCAACACAAAGAAATGATAAATGTTTGAGATGGTGAATATGCTAATTACACTGATCACATACATTACATGTATTAGGACATCACTATGTGTACTCCATACGTATGTACAGTACACAATTATGTGTCAATTAAAAAAAAGCTGAACTTAGATTGGAATGGCTATGAAGTAGCTAGCTTTTTCATATTTTTGATATAGACCCTAGGCATTTATTTTAAGTAAACTACCCTTGGCTTTAGAAAATGTTTAGTATTTGAATTTTAGCCTTGCATTTTGTAATACAGAGAAGTAAAACTGCAGGCTTGCTTTAGATACAGCCACAGGGGTTTGCCGTGATGACTTTTTTATGTAATAAGGGGGAAATATACCTCAATTAATAGGCATACATGCTCATTTTTCTCTCTCGTACACATTTTTAGTTGTTGTCCAGACATTGTGATACTTATGTAAACAGTATGCGATATCTTAGGTAGGAATCAGAATTTTAAGGTAAGAATACTTAGAGTTATATATTTTTCAAGCTTTCAAAGTGGACATTTTACATGTCCATTACATAACTGTAATTAAATTTTCAAAAAGACAATACCTGTCTTTAATATGGGTGATGCTCTAGCATTTTTTTTTTTTTTTTTTTTTTTTTTGGAGACAAAGTCTCACTTTCTCCCAGGCTGGAATGTAGTGGTGCGATCATGGCTCACTGCAACTTCAGCCTCATAGGTTGGAGAGATCCTCCCACCTCAGCCTCCCAAGTAGCTGGGACCACAGGTGTACAACACCATGCCCAGCTAATGTTTAAAATTTTTTGAAGAGACAGGGCCTCCCTCTGTTGCTCAGGCTGGTCTGGAATTCCTGGGTTCAAGTGATTCTCCTGCTTCATCATGAAGGCTAGAAACTGGAAACAGCCCGGAGACTGCTCAGCAGGTGAATGGTTAAACAAACTGGTGCACCCAGGCCCCAGATACCACTCTGCAGTAGTTAATGACATCGTTGGTCATCAGTCTTTCAAACTAGAAACCACCATCATGCTTAATCCCCCTTTTTCCATCCTGGGTCTGAGTGGATTTCATTTTGCATTTCTTTCCAATGCATTTTCCCTCTGTCCTTTCTGGTTGCGCCTCATGCCTCATTTGAACTGTTGTAAGAGCCCCCGAATTGTTTCTCTGCCTCATCATGGAATCCTTTCTACACTTCATGCCCCGCATTGTCATTGGAACAATCTTTCCAAAACATGAACAAACTAACTTAAAAGAAATATCCCAGGTAGTCTTCCAAAAAAGTATAAGCTTTCTGTTAGAAGTTTGACTTCTTGTCTATAGGGAACCCCAGGACTGTAGAGAGATGGATTTCCTGTCTGCATTTCAAGATCAGGCAGAAATCCCTGGAGGGGCCCATGTGGAACAGTGGCACAAATACTGGTTGTAGAATCAGAAGCCCTCATATCCTGGTTCTAACACTAGCTGGATGTTCTTGGGAAAGTTTTGGTTTCATAACCTCAGAAACTCCATTTCTTAAGAAATGGCGATGAAGAAGCACACTCAAGGTATTACACAAGGCTGCTGGGAGGAGCGGATGAGGGGCTTGGTGAATATGCTGTGTAATCCATGAAGCACGTCGTATGTGTGAGACGTGGAGCTGTGTGGATAGCGGTTCTGGAATCATTGTATGAAAACGATGGAAAGCACATTCGTAGTTCTGCCTGATGATACCACTGGGCACCTTGTTGTACATGCCTGCAACATGGGTGAGGCCCGAGTCAGTACAACTCCCAGTTTGGTTTTCATGCAGTTAGAAAGGCCCGAGAGGACCCTTCCCCCCTCCAGCTGTAGGAAGGAGGCGGCTGTCCCCTGCCTATATTTGATGGGATTGTCTGTGGCTCCTTAGGGACAGGAATGCAGGAAGAGGGGAAGAAAGCCGGCCTGACTGCTCGCTAGTCAGCCTTCCCCCAGGGAGGAGTGGAGGGTTCATTTCGTGGTAACTTGCCAAGTGTTCCTTAACCCATCTGCTCTTAGAAATGACCAGCATGACAAGGAAAAGACCCGTTAGAGACAGATGGGCTGTGTGTCCCCTGCGTTTATGGCTTTGTGGCCTCAGAGCTGCCAGAACTCGATAGCTTTCTGGGGAATGCTGTGTCAACCAAGGGGCTGAAAATAGTGAGAGGAAGAAAATTCCCCCTCGCTGCTCTGGTCCGGGAGTGATTACTGAGGAGAGCAGCATGGACGCCCAGCCGTGGGGTCCCTCTCAAGCACGCCCTCACCGCAGTGGGAATGCGGGTCTCAACCTACCTAGGCCTCCGTGATTTTCATCTGTCACATACTCACCTCCTGCACGGATGTCTATGGTGATGAGATGAGGGAGCATCATAGCACATGTGGCACTTAGTAGGCTTGCGGAGAGTGGACGCTGGCGTCGGTGGAACAGGAGACTGGGCGCTGCATGTGGACGCACTCACGTGCTGGTGGCATGGGTGGACAGAGGAGAGAGGGACGCTCTGCGGTTCTTTTGGTCTGTCACCCCCGATGTTGTGAGCAGAATCCATGAGTGTATTCTGTTGCCCCAGTCAACTTGATAGGCTGATTCCTCAATTTTCTGCTTCCACTTTTGATTTCTTAAGAATGGGAAAAGGAATATTTCAGTTACTTTTCTGGTTGATGGCATACATTCCTTGATATCACCTTAATGCTTTTTAATTTCTATGTATTTTCGATGCTGGAGCTTGCCTGACATCTGTGTTTTTATGCCTCACCCTCTCATGTAACTGTTGGCCACACCAGGACCAGAGAGAAGTGACCAGAGCGATTGGTAGCAGGACTAGGACTGGAATTTCCCAGCCTTTTGCCACCCAGCGGGCTCTGTTTTCTGTATTGCACTGCTCTTCCCTATTTCGACCCCTGTTAGGACAGTGGATGTGAAATGTAGCTGGGCGCTTTTGGGGGTGTGACAGATGCCTCAGACTGGCATTTTCCCCTGATTCTGAATTCTCATGGCTCAGAGTCAGTCTCTAGGCTACTGACTGGGAAGATACAGGAAGTTGTTTTGTGTGGCAAACTATGCCAGAGCATTTTTTTCACCCGGCAATTTATTTGGTTTGGACTGAAATAAATCTCTGATATTGGTTTCTTTGCCAATATTATTAGGGAGTGGAGCCTGACTTGTTAACTTACCCTGATTCCTAGTGCTTAGAATCTCAGTGAGTGTGTGTTGAACTGAGCAGAAGTGTGAGAGCATCTTGGACAGTGGTTTGCAAACCTAGCTGCATCTGGGGGGCTGTGAAAAATGCGTGCGTGCTTACTCCAGACTAGTTGAAATAGAATCTGCAGGAATGGAGCCTGGGCAGCTATAGTGCTGTTAAAAACCCCCAGGTGATTCTGATATACCGTAAAGGTTGAGATCCACTGATCCACAGTGAATTGGAGTCCTGGATCATAGACATGCCTTATGCTTTCACCAGCTTAGAATGGTTCTTGTGCTTTAGAACTGTGAAAAAAGTGTTATGCAAACAAATGTGGAAATAGCCTAAATGCCACATCCTGTTACTACCTGTCATCAAGTATATTTACCAGTAGTTATTCACTCTATTCTGATCTCTATCCATTCCACCTTTTCTTCATGGAACAATAATTTGACAGTTGGTTGTGCAGAACCAGAGTAAGTCTAGTTTGATTGGCGGGAAACGATTTTGGGTATGAAGTACCCTTTAGGCATTTATTGAACTCTTGTTTGCACCACCGCTGTGCTGGACAGTTTATAAATATTACTTCTTTAAACAAGGCCTATGGAGTCAGGCTGCCTGGGTTTTGCTAACTAGCTGTGTCATTTGGGGCAAGTTTTTAAGCTTATATAAACCTGACTTTCATCTATGAAATGGGATGACAAGGGGTCATTATCATCTCACAGGATCGTGCAAATGTGTGTGTAAAGTGCTTAGTTTGGTGCCTAACACATAGTAACTACTCAGTAAAGTTATTATTACACCATCTTCATCATACTTAAATGTAAATATTAAGAGCTAATAAATTTGTAAAAGGTAGTATACCCTTACCCCTTGAACCAAAGACTACTTTAGTTTTAAGTGGTTGGGTTAATTTATCACTTAAATATTGGCCTCTTGAATACCTTGAATTTCAATTGAACATAGCCAGAGGATTTCATAATTGGACCGTTGCCTCTGGAAGTTGGAGCTTTGTTAGTTTGGTTGGTTTCACTTCCTACACTAAGCACGTGGCTGTGGGCACCTTTGTGGTGACTTCTGCTACTGGGGAATCAAAGCTTCATTAGCTTCTTTGGAGGAGATGATCTTACGCTATATGAAGCACTCAGACTTCGTTAACTGTGTACCATCCAGACAAGACCAGGTGCTTCCCACAGCAGCCTGTCCTTTTCTTAGCTCTCTCATTAATCTAGCCTGTTCCTTCTATTCCTCTTCATACTAGAACTTCTCTTTGAACAAGGAATGTTGTTTTGCCACTGCTAGGTCCCCAGCAATTAGTAATGCCTAGCACATACTAGGTGCCTCCTGAATGTTAATAGGTGATAATCTAGCAGAACACAAGATGAATCCGCAGGTTGAGATTTAAGCTGTGTGGTATGAACACTGCATTGGCAAAATTATTAAATCAATTTTGTTAATACAAGTTTAAATGTCTTAGTAACTGACTTAGTTCAGTAATCATTTACTGAGTGTCTTCTAGGCCATACATTGGGGCAGAAAGGTAATAATATATGATCCCTGCCTCATGTGCAGGAAGTCTAGTGCGATGGACAGACACGCGCCAATGGCTGCCATGGAATATGGTGAGTATTAAGATAAAGGGGCACCCTTTGGAGCATAGAGCAGGGCTTGTGTTCTGGGAACATGGGCTCCATGTGAAAACACAATTTAAATTAGTTTTCTTTTTTCCTTTTTTTTTTTTTTCTTTTTGAGACAGAGTCTTGCTCTGTGGTCCAGGCTGGAGTACAGTGGTGTGATCTCGACTCACTGCAACGTGCTCCCCCCAGGTTGAAGTGATTCTCATGCCTCAGCCTCCCGAGTAGCTGGGATAACAGGTATGCGCCACCACGCCTGGCTAATTTTTGCATTTTTAGTAGAGATGGAGTTTTACCATGCTGGCTGGGCTGGTCTTGAACTCCTGACATCAGATGATCCTCCCGCCTCGGCCTTCTAAAGTTCTGGGATTATAGGCATGTATTTGTTCATCCTTTTAGATATCTGTGGGTAGCACTTAACTTTAAATGGGTACTAATTAAACTATTGAATGACTTTAGTATGGATTGAATGACTTTGCTCAGTCCTCATTTTTAATTTCCTTCATTAGAGGAAAAAAAAAAAATGCGGGTTGAATATCCCTCATCCAAACTGCTTGGAACCAGAAGTGTCTCAGATTTTTTTACATTTTTGGATATTTTAATATTTGTATTATACATGCTGGTTGAGCATCCTGAATTCAAAAATCCAGAATCTGAGCTGCTCCAATGAACATTTCCTTGAGCGTCACGTCAGCACTGAAAAAAAGTTGTGGATTTCGGAGTTTCTGGTTAGGGAGACTCATCCTGTATGGGAGTTGGGTTGTTGCAGGAGTTCTAGACCAGAGGTTAAGTGACTAGGCTTTGGTTTTTGCTTTGTTACTAAACAGGCTGTTTTCTTCCATAAGCTCAGCTTTAGATCTCCCGGTTTTCAAAGAAGGGGATGGGCCATCTGATGTTTAAGGCCTCTGTTAGTTCTGACTTGGAGACCCCTGGCTTCAGTTCATCTTCCTTAAGAGTGGACAAAGAATATGGGAATTTTGAAATTGTTAGTCAACATCTACAGGGTCATTGCAGCCTGGTTTTGGGTAAAGGTCATCTTTAGTGAGCCCAGGGAGAAGCACTGGTTTAGCTGTCAGCTGAGAGGGGTAAGAGGTCCTATTAATTTTCCTCTGTGGTAGTGAAAGCATTGTTAAGGGTCACAGCGTTAGTGGAGCTGGCTGGAGAGAGGAGGGGAACTCACTGTTACAGGTTATATTGAATGTCTTTTCAGTCACTAAATGCTTTTTATGATATGTTTTTCAGGATTTCAGTATTATATGATTTCTCTGTATTAAGCACAGGAAACTTAACATCAGCAAAAAAGAATGCTCTTTCTTTTTTTTATTTTTCTTTGAGATGGAGTTTTGCTCTTGTCACCCAGGCTGGAGTGCAGTGGCGTGATCTTAGCTCACTGCAACTTCAGCCTCCTGAGTTCAACGATTTTCCTGCCTCAGCCTCCCGAGTAGCTGGGATTACAGGTTCCCGCCAGCATGCCCGGCTAATTTTAGTATTTTTAGTACAGACGGGGCTTCGCCATATTGGCCAGGCTGTTCTTGAACTTCTGACCTCAGGTGATCCTCCTGCCTCGGCTTCCCAAATTGCTGGAATTGCAGGCATAAGCCACCACGCCTGGCCTTGAATGTTCTTTCTATGGGAATCTACAAAAGCCAGCTTTTGAGCCTAGTGGCAGAAAACTCTTCTTCATTGTTGAGCTGTGCTGTGAGCTTGGAGGGCTTCAAGCCCAGCTGAAAAATCTATAGTATTTTCTGTCAGTTGGCTGTCTTGGGGAACTTAGTGAGCACTGGGCTGGAGCGATACTGTCAGAGTTCATGAGCTGTTTGAGGCTCTCAAAGCCTAGATACTGGGGTTGCCCAAATACATCGGCTGGACTCACTATTTCTCTCGGGAGCCGGGGGGTGGAAAATGCTGTGGTCTTAACTCTGCTCTTAATTTGACAGTGCTGTTGTTAATGGTAAGAATGATTTCATGCGTTTGTATTTTGCTTCGTAATTCACAGAGAATTTTAAAATCCATTATCTGATTTTATTCCCTCAGCAGTTCTGTGAAAAAGGCAGAGCAGTTTTCATATCTTCTGTTTTCCCGTGATTCTCTTGTGGCTCACAGAAGCTAAGAGCCTTCACCAAGGTCATAGGGTGAATGAGTTGCAGAGCTGGGAGTAGAGGCTCAGGCTTCTAATGACCCTGTTTCTTCCTGGATAGCTCGCTCTGGTGGCGCGCTGCTCAGGTAACTGCGCATGCTCGGTTTGGTCTTTTGTAAATCCCTGCCCCATCTCGGGAGAGGTTCTTGGGAGGCTTCTATTCATTTTGGAGCATTTAAGTATCTTGTCCTCTCTCCGTCCTCCCAGATGCATGGGCATTTCTGCAGGCCCCCAGGCTGGCCCTTGTGCATGGGGGCGTCTCCTGCCTCCACGTTGCTTGCATGCCCCCTTCTGAAGGTGCTCTTCCCCGCATGAAGCCCCATCGTGCCTGCCTCCATACTGCAGGCTGTTCAGTACATTTTACTGACTCAGCATCGTTGTTTTCTAGAAATGGGACGGGATATGGATGCCAAGTTCTTTTGTGTGTGAAGGCTGCGATGGTATCATCTTGCCTTCCCCATGTGTGCTCCTTGAGGGTGTCGCTGTGCTGCGGTCATCTGTGTTCCCTAGGGTGCCTCCCTTGGAGTCTGGGCCCTAGCAGACTTGCAGTCAGTGTTCATGGCCTAAATGAGAGGAAGGCCAACAGAGCCATTAAATCTGGAAAATGACAAGTGAGGGAAAGGAATTTTTATTGAAGGCATGTGAAAAAGAAATCTTTTTAGAAAAGTTGACCTGTTTCTCAACTGGAGTTGAATTTCAGCTCAGAAAAGCAGCTGTGTGCCCAGAGGGCTTTGGGATTTCGGTTTGTGACAGATGAATTGAATTTCTTTTTGTATGAATGTATTATCCTTTTGTGTTTTTATTAGACCTTTCTCCCAAATGGAATCGATTTTTCTATACAAGTCACACTTCCTTTTTGAGAAGTGTAACACTAATTGTATGGGATGGTCTCCCAAAAGATTACCTGCCAGGAACCAAACACACTGCCTCAGACTCACGGCCCCTGGTTTCTGCCTGTGCAGCTGCAGGGGAGAGATGCACGCTCGAGCTGAAATCAGGACGCATGTCTGCATCTTCTCTTTCTTGACTCTGTTTCATCTCTGAGCTGGCCTGCCTTCAACGTCTAGGAGCTTGGTGGGTGCAGACACATTACGGTATGGAGGAGGGATATGGTGTTGCAACAGCCAGGAGACTCGCTGAAGTCTCTGTTCTCTTCCTGCTCACTGCTCTGACTTTGTACAAGTCACATTTGTAGGGCTGTGCACAGTGGCTTACACCTGTAATCCCAGCACTTTGGGAGGCCGACCTGGGAGGATCTCTTGAGCCCAGAGTTTGGAACCAGTCTGGGCAACATGGTGAAACCCCATCCCTACAAAAAATGAAAATTAAAAAATTAGCCAGGTGTGGTGGCTCATGCCTGTAATCCCAGCTACTGGAGAGGCTGAGGTGTGAGAATCACTTGAGCCCGGGAAGTCGAGGCTGCAGTGAAACATCATCACGCCACTGCACTCCAGCGTGGTCAGAGCAAGACCCTGTCTCAAAAACAAACAAACAAACAAACAGAAACTCATTTGTAATAGTGGCAGTAGTTAACTTTTGAAAGTTTGGAGAAAAGTTCCTAAATAACCTGTGACCATGGACAACTTACTTAGCCTTTCTGTGCCTCAGTTTCCTCATCTGTGAAAAATGAGAGAATATGGTACTGATCTTACAGGATTTCAATGACAACTAAACGAGATCAAACCCAGACCCTGGCACCTCGTGAGTGCACACTCAATGTTATTATTTCAACATTTTACAGGAACAAGAATGCTAATGGGTCACTATGGCTAAACACAGTCTATAACTGGCGTTACTCATGGTATTGGAAGGAACTTGAATTCCATATAGATAGTGTGATGGAGAAAGTATTTTGGGCATTGGCAGCATTTATTCAAAGAACAAAGGACGTGTCTGTCCTGTGTGGAGAGCCGTTTCTGCTTGTTTCTTTAAATGCTATGGGAAAAGCAGTCGACCCTGTGCTGTCTGCCGGACAGCTTCAGTCTCCACGTATTGATTTGGCCAATTGTCGCTTGCTGTCATGGCAGCAGCAGTTGAAGGGTCAGCTTGTCTTAATTTGCATTTTTGGGTGTTTGTGCTATTTATAGACAATTAAGACACGGAAGCCTGTTTATGGCAAGCTGGCAAATTCAGCAAAACATGGAAAAACCTGTTAGCACAGTTTGCACGTGTGCAGGGACAGAGCAACCAAATAAACACACACATTTTCCTGTATTTTAAAAACCCTCTGGAAAAAAAAAAAAAGACATTAAACCATTGCCCAGATGGCTGATAGAGCTAGAGATTTTTCCTTGAAGTACATGAGTATGGCTGTCAGACATCTGAAACCTGAAGTCATCTTAAAACATCACCATCATTTTGATGTTACCCCCTACCCGCCCTTTTTTTTCCATTTGTAAGGGACAAGGATCCAGGAAGGAAAGTATCAACTTACAAAGGCTTTTGTTACAATTAATCGTTCATGTACTTTCTTTTGGTATCTTATTCTCTGTTTACATTTTATTTTTATTATTACTTTTTTTTTGAGACAGAGTCTTGCTCTGTCACCCAGGCTGGAGTGCAGTGGCGCGATCTCGGCTCACTCCAACCTCTGCCTCCCAGGTTCAAGTGATTCTTGTGCCTCAGCCTCCTGAGTAACTGGGATTACAGGTGTGTGCCACCACGTCCAGCTAATTTTTATGTTTTCAGTAGAGACAGAGTTTCGCCGTATTGGTCAGGCCGATCTTGAACTCCTGAACTCGGGTGATCTGCCTGCCTCAGTCTCCCAAAGAGCTGAGATTACAGGTGTGAGCCACCGCGCCCGGCCACTGTTTCCATTTTGTAACGCTAGCGTCACCCCAGTGTAGGGTGGCTACGGGTATTCTTCTTTCCTGTTTCCTGGTGTATTTTCCTCTACAGCATTGATCACTCTTTAACATACTTTTTGGTTGTCTGTCTCTACCTACAAAAATATATGTTCCCTGTTATATCACCAGTTCCTGGCACATAGATAGTTAGTCAATATTTTTTGAATGAATGAATGAATGAATGAATGGGCTGAAAGAACCTTCTTCTTTCTTCTGTCACTTCACACCAAATGCTTTTGGAAAATGCTATGTGAACAGGGATCCTAAGCAGGAGAGGTTACACACATTGCTGTGGGATAGGCCATCATCCTCAGATACTTGTCTGGAAGGAGGCTGAGTACTTCAGTAGAAATGATACAAGACAACTTCTTCAGGAAATCAGCCAAGTGTCACAGCTTTCACATAGGCGTGTGATGTTTGCGTATGTATGTATGAAGAGCTGTCGTGTTCTAGAATCACGGGCCTTTAGATCCCTTGTACAGATAGAAAAGTAAAGGTCGAGGCCCAGGAGTGCTGCAGGCCACCGAGGTAGAGTCCCTGTCTGCCCTTCTCAGTGCCCGGTCACTTCTCACTGCACTCCCCTCTTTACTGCTAAAGCCACTTTCCCTGACTCTGAATGTGTAACCACGAGGGAGAAAATGTACTCCAGGCTCACAGTTTGTGGAGAAAAAGCCCAGCAGCTGAAAATCATGTTCACAAAGTTTGTACCTAGAAAAAGTGGCCATTTCTATCATGTCTTTAAATTTCCCTGTTTCTCATACATTTTATGAACAAGACAGTAGAAGGAGATTCGGGAACAGCAACTTTAGAACAAGGGGGAAAAAATCAAATCTAGAGCATTTCAGTTTCTGTTTTCTTCTCAGTTTAGGGCTGAAGCACTTTAGCTTTCTGTCTAAGGGACCACTCAAATCTGATTAGAAGCCATTGTGGGCTGGTAATTATCCATAATTTTAGAAAGATGCAGCACCAACTCTGTTCTCTAATAGCAGGCTTATTAATTTTAAATTTGCATGGCAGGAGAAGCAGATGGGGAGGTGGGATAAGCGTTCAGATGCTTGGTCATTGATAGCTTTTTACTTCCACGTATCACATGGGGATTTGGGACCCGGGAAGCCCCCTGAGAAGTGATGATTATCTGTCCCCTAACCAGCTGGGTTCTTTTTCATCCTGAGCTCAGAAAGATTGCTCCTACTGCAGCCAGGGAAGACAGGTGGTTGACTGGTTAGAAATCACGGCAGGTTATTTTCTCCATGGGCAGTTCGCATTTGGAAAGCAGAGCTATCAAAAAGTTGTCTTCTCTATTGTATTTCAAATCTGGGTGTTTAAAAAATTGTGTAAGCAAATTAAGCGTTTCTTTAATGGTAGTTGTGTGTGTTCTTGATGTGAATGAGAAGTGCATTCCCTTGTGAAATCCCTAGGACTTTATAGGAGGATGTGAGCCTTAGAACAGAAGTTGGTTTTCTAGATGATCATGTAGACATGATGCTGAGCACCAGACAAAGATGTTAAGTGATTTAAAAAATTTTTGTCTGAGTTCAGATTTTACACCAATATTTAGAAAATCAGCAAAAGAACTTGGAGGAATGTTCTCAGGCATCCAGTTCAGCCTCCTGCGCACATTGTCATAAAATCCGAGCGTGTGTACAGGGAGGCGCATTCCTTTCTGTTCTCATCACAGATCCTTCCCTGGCTCTGCACCTGCGTGTCATGCGCGTCCCTGTGAAGTGACCACCAAACAGGCTTTGTGTGAGCAATAAAGCATTTTAATCACCTGGGTGCAGGCGGGCTGAGTCCAAAAAGAGTCATCGAAGGGAGATAAGGGTGGGGCCGTTTTATAGGATTTGGGTAGGTAAAAAAAAATTACAGTCAAAGGGGGTTGTTCTCTGGGCAGGAGTGGGGGTCGCAAGGTGCTCAGTGTGGGAGCTTTTTGAGCCAGGATGAGCCAGGAAAAGGAATTTCACAAGATAATATCATCACTTAAGGCTAGAACCGGCCATTTTCGCTTCTTTTGTGGTGGAATGTCATCAGTTAAGGTGGGACAGGGCATTTGCACTTCTTGTGTGATTCATCAGTTACTTCAGGCCATCTGGGCATATACGTGCAAGTCACAGGGGATGCGATGGCTTGGCTTGGGCTCAGAAGCCTGACATTGCCCTCTTCCCTACCTTCCCTAGCTTTTCCCTCCTGTGCGGTTTTCTCACAAAGTGAATGGCCTCAGCCACAGCTTCTCTGCAGCTGCATCAGACTGTGGCGACAGGAGTGGTGGCTGCTGCAGGGTCTGCTGTCCCCACGGAGCCCAGTCTTGCTTGCCGCTGCAACCTGGTCACCATTTTGCCCCGAAAGTATGTAATTCTACAGAATGAGAGCCCACATGCTGGGGATGGAGGCGTCTTTATCACGGTGCTCTGCATATTTTAATCTTGGGTGGAAAGTATGGAAAAGTATGTGATACCTGTGGTTGGATGTCAGAAGAACGTTGTGAACTTGATGTGGACTGAGGATGTTAAGGTGCAACAGGCACCCCGGCTTCATTAAATGAGACTTCCCCATCTCCCTGCCAGGCACGCACAGGGGTATGGCCACGTCTTATGTGTTATCCTTATCTAGAGTACGCCTTGTCATGATGCTTAATATTACATGATGATATTCTGCCTCATAGAGTAGGTCCCAAACCGCATTCAACACAGAAATGTACTCTTGCTATTATACATAGAAAATGCTTTCATATACCAAGTGGGAGAGCAGTCCTAAAATCTGGGCTGGAATCGCAGAAGGAAGGCATTGGAAAGCAACAGGTTCCCTAGTCCAAAGCTGATTTTTGATGAACCTAGAAACAGGACTAAGAGAAGTGAATTTGCCTAAGGCCCTGACAGTGTCTCACGGTAGCATCTGAACCTAGCAGTTTCTTGACCTATTTCTTTAAATGATTAGTCAAGCTTCCTCTGATTCCTATATAAACATATTCCTCATTCATTCTTTTGTTTCAGTGAATTATTGCAGTGCTACCACGAAACAGTATTTGAGTCAAAATGTGGCAGTGTTGATCCCTTTCCAAGGATTTTAGTTGCACAGTTTGTCAAAGTTGTGCTTACAGTTTCTTGTTGGTTGCAAGGTGTCCTTTCAGAAGCCAATTGTGTGGTGTATTTATGTTGATTGTTGGAGGTAGTTTGGTTAGAACCTACTTCGAGTGGCTGGCGTGGGCCTGGGGGACAGTGACAGCTGCCTGCTTCATGGGCAGAGATGAAGTAATTGCTTCCTGGGAAGTACCATCCTCCTGGCCACACTCTCCAGCCCATTTCGTTTGTGTTGGTTTCCTTGGCATCTGCACATTTCTGGCTTCATGTGAGTCTCATTTATTTTAGTGTATGACTTCAGGCTGTGGGGAAGAATGGCCATTTTAGCACAGAGATGCACACAAAGGAACAACTGGCTAAATGTGAGTGAAGACATTCTTAGGGGGGATTTCATTTCTTTTATTCTGTAACAGGCAGTCTGGGAAGCAGTCTGGACACGTGGCCTGCGCTGTCACAGTTCCTCCTTGCAGGATCACAGATGTTTGGAGATTGTAGTGATAACTGTTATCATTGAGAATGTCATTCTCACAGGCTCTAATAAGTCAGGATGTACTGAGTGTTAATTTGTTGAAGACAACTGTATTTCTAGCCAAATCCATGTGAGACGTTTCTCCTGGCAGTGTTGCTGGGGGGGTATTCCCGTGGCTTAGTCTTAGGGAAGCACACGCCTTTGAATACTGCTGAAGCTGTGAGTACCCAAAGCGCACCGGAGTACTTTTACCATACGGGTGTTAGTCACTGATACACATCTCAGTCAGACCTGATGGATTCTTGACCCCTTCCTTTTTTAATTTTTTAGTTTTTAATTTTAATTTTTGTTTTTTAAGAGCACAACCCCTCAGGTGGCCACCATGAATCTCTGGTGTTTTCACTTGGCTGCAGCCTATTTGCCATCTCTGGTTCAAACATATTCGAAGCCTGATGATGCTTCCCTCTGTTCTGCTGTGTGACCCCCGTGCCCACAGGGTTCAAGACTGTCAGAGCTGGGAGCCACCTTCACAACTACCAGGGTTTCCAGAACCTCGTTCATCTAGCCCTGGGGATGGAAGAGATGTTATCAGAGGTGAAGGCTTATTAGGTTTACATGCCATTGATAACGAATGAGGAGGTTTTCTTTTATATAAGGGGAGCTTCTTAGAACGTGCTTTAGTAGGGTAAAGAAGCTTTTGATGTTTGCTTTCTCTGGAAAGATAATTTGTGATCCTGCCCTTGTTTTCAACAAAAATATAATTTGCATACCAGTGCATGTTATGTTACTGGGCACTGGCTGACAAATGGTTCTTAACTCGTCATTCACTCAGCCACTGTTTCTTGAATGGCATATGTGTGCCAGCTGTAGTAGGAACTCGCTGGGCTCTAGGACTAACCCTTATGAAACAGAGGTCCTGGGGGAAGCAAAAGCATATAACTATAAACGTTTGAGGTGATATCAGAGGGGGTGTCTATAGGTGCAAAACTTCGTTCATTCATTGCCCCATCTAGGAGGTTTTGTGTCTTAGCAGCGTGTTCCATAGCAACACATCCCTCGATCAAAATATTCATCATATTGTTTTGAAATTCTCTGCTTACGTATGTGTTTTTCCGACTAAGTTTAAAACAGGTTAAGGACAGGCTATGGGGTATGTATTATATATATCTACACACACACATATATTTATATTTATATACATTACCAATGTAAATATACTATATATATAAACACATATGTATTTCTCCCTCTCTATATATACACACACACACCACACACATATATACACACACACACATATATATGAAATACACACACACACACACACACTTCTACTGCCAAGCACAGAAAGTCAAAACTAGGCAAGGGTTCTTTTAGTGTTCATGAAAAAATAGATGTGTTAGTTGAGAGCGTCCTTCAGTTGCCAGGGGAAAGACAGGATGGGTTCACAAAGGGAGACAGTGTTTTATTTTTGTTTTTGTTTTTGTTTTTTCTTTGTTTAACTCTTGAATTCAAAATACTCCAGACTTATGGAAAAGTTGCAAAAATAGTACAGAGAATTCCCATATACTCTTCCCTCAGATTCCCCAAACATTTCACCCCATTTGTACTTTCTCCTTCTCTCTCTGTGGATATAATTTTTTTTTTTCCTGAAATGTTTAAGAGTGGAAGGTAGAATGCAGGGCAGGGTGAAAGGTGGAAGGAGAGACGTGGGTTGGGAGGCTTTTTTTTTTTTTTTAAACTTCTGAGATGGAGTTTCGCTCTTGTCACCCAGCCTGGAGTGCAATGGCACGATATCGGCTCACTGTAACCTCTGCCTTCTGAGTTCAAGTGATTCTCCTGTTTCAGCCTCCTGAATAGCTGAGATTACAGGCACCCACCACCATGCTTGGCTAATTTTTTGTATTTTTAGTAAAGGGGTTTCACCATGTTGGCCAGGCTGGTCTTGAACTCCTGACCTCTGATGATCCACCCACCTTGGCCTACCAAAGTACTGGGATTACAAGCATGAGCCACTGTGCCTGGCGATTTTGGAGGCTTTTGCAGTAACCCAGAGCGCTATGATGAGGGCTGGACCTGGTTGGAAATGATGAGAAAGGTGAGAAGTGGTTAGGTCTGGCATAGAGTTTGAAAGGAGAGTTTAAATGGGTTAGATGACAAGAGAGAGACGTGGCTCTGAAGGCATAGTAGCCCTTGCCCTGCTGGGCCGGACGAGACAGGCAGCCTAGGGCTACTACCACACCCTGCGGGCAGCTCAGGACCTGGGCCAGCGGAGGAACCAGGCAGTGGTGCTGGCCAACTTTTGGACCCTGTGCCTGCACGCGGGTGCCAGCAGCATGGCCCAGCACTACCTCCTGGAGGCCGTGCGGCTGTTATCGAGGCTGCCCTGCAGGGAGTGTGGCCGGGACTTCACCACGTGCTCCTGCAGCTGGGCCACCTCTGCACCCACCAGGGTCCGGCCCAGCAGGGCAAGGGCTACTATGAGTGGGCCCTTCTGGTCACTGTGGGGATGGGCCATGTGGAGAGTGAGTGCCCCGGTTCCTCCTGTGCGCCCTCCGGGGCCACTCAGGTCAGGGCACACCTGGGGTTTGTGATTCAGAAACAAGTGGTGGTTTTTCCACCATTGAAAGTGCTGAGTCATGGCCAGCAGCAGATGTTGGCAAGCGCCCTGGAGACAGGCGGTTCCCACACAGGGCTAGGCCGTCTGCCCTACTGGGGCAGCCAGCTCTTCCCAGTTTGCCCAGGGACCATGCTGCCTTGAGCACGGAAAGTCCTGCGTGCTGGGAATCCCTAGCCATAACCCTGGGATCAAGGCAGGCTCTGCTGAGCTGGGACTTGGGGCCCCTCCATGAGCCAGGCCGTGAACGCCAGTTCTTGTGCCCGTGTTATCTGCTTGGTATGTTGGCAGCCTGCGCACCTGTCATCCCACTTCACAGAGGACACGGGGCGGGTGATTGCCCAAAGCCGCAGAGCAGTTCATGCAAAAGCAGCTCGTTGTGCACTGTGTGCCAGGCCCCACCCACAAATGGGGCTTGTGGGGTCCTCGGGTGGCAGGGACTGAGCGTGGGAATGTGAGCTTTAGGCCAGAGAAGCCACAAAAGGGTAAGTGGTGTGATGGCGGGCCAGCACTTGGCCCCGGGTTAGGGAAGCCTCTTTAGTCTGGGACCAGAGGGTTGAGAGGATTTAGTCAAGTAATAGGTGGTGGGGGAGGGGCTGGTGGTGTAGCCTGTGTGAAGGACCAGGGATGAGCGAGTGTGGGTGAGTGGTGGTGAGTGAGTGGGGGTGAGGGAGCGGAGGTGTGATGGGGGTGAGTGAGTGGGAGTGTGAGCGGGTATGAGTGGGGTGTGAGCAGGGGTGAGCGAGTGGGGATGAGTGAGCGGGGATGAAGGGGGTGTGAGCGGGGGTGATTGAGTGGGGGTGGGTGAGTGGGGGTGAGTGAACGGGAGAGAGAGCGGGGATGAGTGAGTGGTAGTGAGTGAGCGGAAGTGTGATGGGGGTGAGTGAGCAGGGATGAGTGAGTGGGGGTGAGTGAGCAGAGGTGTGATGGGGGTGAGTGAGCAGGAGTGTGAGCGGGGATGAGTGGGGTGTGGTGGTGTGAGTGGGGGTGAGTAAGCGGGAGTGTGAATGGAGATGAGTGAGTGGGGGTGAGTGAGCGGAGGTGTGATGGGGTGAGTGAGTGGGAGCGTGAGCGGGGATGACTGAGTGGGGGTGAGTGAGCGGAGGTGTGATTGGGGTGAGTGAGCGGAAGTGTGCGCGGGGATAAGTGGGGTGTGAGCGGGGGTGAGTGAGCAGGGCTTATGCAGGGAGGTGCAGAGTTAGGAGTGGGTGGTTTGGGTGCTGGATGGTGAGAAGCTCTTCTGGAGAGCTAAGCAGGGCCTGGGGCCTCAGGCTGTGGCTTGGCCTTTTCCCCAAGAGCACTGGGGAGCCATGGAGTGCTATCGAACAGTCACTGCAGACTGAGCAGTGAACAGACAGACAGTAGGTGGGCAGGGCTGTCTGAAATCTAGGCCGCAGAGGATAGATGAGGAAGTTGAGTCCAGGGAAATGGCCGAGACAAGGGATACTGTTGTGGGTCCCCTCTGCCTTGCAGCGGTGTGTCATGGCATAGTGAGACCACTCAGAGATGCCTCCTGTGGCCTGGACCAGAGTCCCAGGGGCTGTGGCCAAATCTGCCCATTTCCCAGCACAGGCCTGGCACCCACTCCTGGCCCTAGGAGGGATGAGATTTTGGAAAGGACCGTGTGAAGGGGCCCCGGTTCAGACCCAGGCTTCTTCCCCAGGGGCATTCTCTGACTGGAAGGAGACCCTCCAGGAATCCAGCGCCCCAGCCCCCACTGCAGCCTCCGGTTGCTCGTGGCATAATAGCCTGTGGCACCTCCTCCTAGGAGGCCCTCCCCGGGGTGCTGGGGGATTCAGACTTGGAAATGCAGGCCAGGGAACGGGGATCATGCTTTCCTGTCTCCCCACCCCGCGCTGAACGGTCGAGGAGACCGAGGGCGGGGCTGCTACCCCACATGCTTACTCGGGGTCATTTTTGAGTCACTTTTGGTAGTTTGTGTCCTTCTAGGAGCTTGGCTGTTGTGTCTAGATGGTCTGATTTGTTGGTCTACAGTTGTTCGTAGTGTTTTCATGGAATCCTTTTATTTCTGTCAGGTCGGCAATAATGTTTCCTCTTTCATTTCTGATTTGAGAAACTTGGGTTTTTAATTTTTTATTTATTTCTTTTTATTAGAGATGGGGTCTCATCATGTTCCCCCAGGCTGGTCTTGAATGCTGGCCTCAGCAATCCTTCCACCTCGGCCTCACAAAGCGCTGGGATGACAGGCGTCAGCCATGGAGCTCAGTCTCTGATTTTAGTCATTTGTGTCCCATCTTTCTTTTCTTTGTCAGTCTGGTGAAAGATTTGTTAATTTTGTTATTATTTTCAGTAAACTCACTTTTGGTTCTGTTGATTATCTCTTTTGTTTTTCCATTCTCTGTATTTTTACTTCCCATTTCCACTCTCATGTTTATTATTTTCTTCCTTTTATTTGCTTTGGGTTTAGTTCATTCTTTTTCTAGTTTCTCAAGGTGGAAGGTTAGGTTTTTGATTTGAGATTTTTCTTCTTTCTTTGAATGTAGACATTTACAGTTATAAATTTCCCTTTCAGCACTGCCTTAGCTGCATCTTGGAATTTTTGATACACTGTGCTATTTTTTTTTTTTAAAGGCAGAATTTTGCTCTAATGCCCAGGGTGGGATGCAGTGGTGCAATCTTGGCTCACTGCAACTTCTACCCTGGTGAAAGCCATTCTCATGCTTCAGCCTCCCAAGTAGCTAGGATTACAGACGTGCACCACCGCTCCCAGCTAATTTTTATATTTTATTTTTTTATAGAGACGGGATTTCACCATGTTTCCCAGGCTGATCTCAAACTCCTGGACTCAAGCGATCCTCCCACCTCGGCCTCCCACAGTGCTGGGATGACAGGCGTGAGCCACCGCGCTGGCCCGGGCTGTGCATTTGTTTGCATTCTTCTCAAATTAGTTTTCAGTTTCCCTGATGGTCTCTTTGACTCACTGGTTGTTTAGGAGTGTGTAATTTCCACATATTTTTGAATTTCTCACATTTCCTTCACTGTTGATTTCCAGCTTCGTGCCAGTACAGCTGAAGAACACCTCTGCTTCGGTCTCAGTCCTTCTCCATTCACTGCGGCTCATTTTGTGGCCTGGCACACGGTCTGTCATGGGGAATGTCCCCTGGGTGCTCGAGAGGACTGTGTATTCAGCTGTTGTTGGGTGGCGTGTGTAACAGATGTCCATTCGGCGTACCTGGTTTCCTGTGTTAATCTCCGGAATGTTTCTGGCACTAGAAAATCAGAAGCTTTCCACTGTTCCCAGCGCCCTGGCTTTGGGAGAGGCCAGTGAGCATGTGGCTTGGGAGCCTGGTTGCATGAGAGAAGCATGTGTGGGAACACCAGGGGCCGGCTTTGAACCCCATTCCCCCAACATGATGCCGTGTGTGGCAGACATGACGCTTGGCTTTGCTCTCTCAGCGTTCCATCGGCGACAGGGGCTACTTGTGCCCCTGGCCTCATCAGCTCAGGCTGAAGGCAGCCCTGGTCCTGGCCTGAGGGGCTTTGTGAAGCAGAAATAGATGGCCTGGTGCAGGGGCCGAGCCTGGCCAGGACCTCGGCCCTGGGAGTTGTAAAGAAGGCTGGCCTCTACCATGAGCCTCTGCACCAAGGTGTGCCCATGTGACTGTGTGCTCGGCGTCTGCCCTGGCACGGGTGCATGGCCTGTCTGCGCTCAGTCTCCCCGCCTATGGGGCCCAGGCTCACAGAGGTGTGAAAGAGGCAAGCACGGCGCAGGGGCCTCCGAGCCCAGCCAGCCTCGCTTCGATGCTGGGAGACTAACGTCTTCCATTTTGTCTTCTGCCCAGGCCAGTTGTGGGCCGTCCACCGGCTGTGCTACTTCTACAGCACCGTCATGCCCAGCGAGGCCCAGTGTGTCATCTACCATGAGCTCCAGCTCTCCCTGGCCCGCAAGGTGGCCGGCAAGGTGCTGGAGGGGCAGCTCCTGGAGACCATCAGTCAACTCTACCTGTCCCTGGGCACCAAGCGGTAAGGGCTGGCTTTGCAGTGGTGGAGGTGGGGGCGGGCAGGGCAGGGAGGGGGGCAAAGGGAAGCTGGCCCAGGACACCAGCAACCCCTCTCCTTTTGATCATTTGGTTCCTTGGCATCAGATGTTTTGAGCTGGTGGGCCTGGGGTCGTCCCAGGGCTGCTGCTGGCCTGTGAGTCCCAGCTTGAGCCTCCCTTGTTGGGTCAAAGGTCATCTCAACCCCAGCAGAGGCAGTACGTGCACTCTGGGCTGTTCTTCCTACTATGATGGCTTTTGTCCTCTACCTCTGCCTGCCCCGAATCTTCACTCCTGGCCTTCATCTGTCCCCTTAAATGTGACCACAGCAGCCACCTGTGGCTTCTCTCCCACAGAAGACAGAGCCAGTTGTGTCACCTGCTTCCCTGGGACAGGGTTTCAAGGTCTCACGTCCCATATGTGGCCTACTCGGCTTCCCCCAAGCATCCTGACCTGGTGGGGTAACCATGGCCCTGGCCACCCCACCCACAGGGCCCAGTGACATTGCTGCAGTCACACCCCCTCGAGTGTCGGACTTACTGAGAGGGCAGGGAAGGAGCCAGATTCCATGGGGACCCGGGAGACTGCCTCCAGTCTTGGTCTCAGGTTCACAGAAGGAAAATGTGCCAGTGTGCTAGAGCCATGCTTCTCAAAGTGTAGTCCCTGGACCAGTAGAACAGCATCCATGTCACCTAGGAGCTTGTGGCAAGTGGGAGTTCTAGGGCCTGCCCCAGGCCTGTGGAGCCGGAAGCTCTGTGGGCAGGGCCAGCAAGCTATAAGGACTGGCCTCCGGGTGACTGTGATGCCTGCACACCTTGAGAACCATCGGCCCAGATAGCCTCTGAACACTAACGGCTCCTGGTGCGTCTGGAGAAGACACAGGTCATGTCTGGGAGGCAGGGGAGATGGACTAGCACAATCCTCCTGCCACAGGGCAGCATGATGCTCGATTCCCTCTGAAGGATGTCCTTCATCTTTTCCATGCCATGTGTGTTCACCCTGGCCCTCCCAGCAGCCTGGGAAGAGCAGAACACTGCACACACAAGAGGGCCGTTCCCAGTCCGCACATTCTAGATTCATCTGTTACCAGACCCACGGGAGGAGGCAGACTGGTTCCAGGAGGATGAGAACCCTTGTTCTGACACCTGTGTCTGATTCCAGGGCCTGCAAATCCACTCTGGACTACACCAAGGAAGTCTGGGGATTTTCATTGACCTTCAGAAGGAAGAGAAGGAGGCGCATGCCTGGCTGCAAGCAGGGAAGATCTATTACATCCTGCGGCAGAGCGAGCTGGTGGACCTGTACATCCAGGTGAGTGGCAAGGGATGCAGGAGGACCCCTGTGTTGTTGACTCTCCATCCACCCATCCATTCATCCTTCCATCATCTATTTACCTGCTCATCCTTCCATCTATACATCCATCATCCATCCATCCATCCATCCATTCTTCCGTCGTCTTCCCATACACCTGTGGGTCCTTCCATCCATCCATCCATCCATCCTTCCATCCTTCCATCATCCATCCATTCACCTGTTCGTCTTTCCAAGCATCCATCCATCCATCCATCCATCATCCATCCCTCCATCCATCTATCATCCATCCATCCTTTTATCATCCATCCATTCACTTGTCCATCCACCCATTCACCTATTCGTCCATCCATTCACCTGTTCGTCCATCCATCCATCCTTCCATCTATCTTTCCATCATCCATCCAACTGTTCATCCTTCTATCCATCCATCCATCCATCATTCTTCTGTTCACCTCTTCGTCCATCCATTCACCTGTTCGACCATCCTTCTATCCATCCTTCCATCCATCTTTCCAGTATCCATCCAACCATCTTCTATATATCCATGATCCGTCCATTCACCTATCCATCCATCCCTCCATCCATTCTTCCATCCTTCCATCATCCATTCACCTGTTCATTCTTCCATCCATCCATTCATCCATCATCCATCCATCCATCTATCATCCATACATCCTTCCGTCATTCATCCACTCGCCTGCTCATCCTTCCATCCATCCATCCGTCCTTCCTTCTAGCATCCATCCATTCACCTGTTCATCCTTCCATTCACCTGTTCATCCTTCCATTCACCTGTTCTTTCTTCCATTCATCCATCCATCATCCATCCATCCATCCATCCATCCATCCATCCATCCATCCATCCATCATTCATCCATTCTTTTATCATCCATTCATTCAGCCACCATCCATCCACCTGTTCGTCCATTCATCCATCCATCCTTCCATCATCCATCCATTCATCTGTTCATCCTTCCATCCATCCATCATCCATCCATCCATCCATCCATCCATCATCCATCCATCCATCATCCGTCTATCTGTCCATTCATCCATCTGTCCATTCATCCATCTGTCCATTCATCCATCCATCATTCTTCCATCCTTTTATCCATCCATTCACCCGTCTATCCATCCATTCACCTGTTCATCCATCCATCCGTCCATTCATCCTTCCATCATCCATCCATTCACCTGTTTATCCTTCCATCCATCCATCATCCATCCACATATCCATTAATCCATTCATCCATCCATCCATCCATCCAACCATGCTTCCATTATCCATCCATGCTTCCATCATCCATCCATCCACCTGTTCATCCTTCCATCTATGCATCATCCATCCACCCATTCATTCATCCATCCATCCATCATCCATCCATCCTTCCATCATCCATCCTTTCTCCCATCCATCCATTCACTGTTCATCCATCCATCCATCATTCATCCATCCACCCACTACTCTACCTATTAATCCATCCCTCCATTCATCTATCTGTCCATTGGTTTATCCATACATTTGTCTATCCACCATCTAGCCATCAATATGCACATACATCATCTACCCTCCACCCATCCATACATTATCTACCCACCCATACATACATGCAGACATACATACATCATTCCACCCACCCACCCATCCATCCATCCATCCATCCACCCATCCGTCCGTCCATCCACCCATCCGTCCGTCCATCCATCCATTCATCCATCCATCCATCCATCCATCCATCCATCCATCCATCCATCCATCAATCCATCCCAAAATTAATCTATCCACACACCCATCCATCCATCCATGTGTCTACATCTCCTCATCCATTCATCCATCCATCCACTCATTCCTAAGCCACTGCTGAGCACCTGTTGTGTGCCTTTTCCCTCCCTCCAACTGGTTCCTGCACATCCTCCCCCAGTGGCCAGCATCTTCTCCCTGAGGGCAGAGGCGCGGCCCCTCACAGTGCCCAGCACCTGCTGGTATACAGCACATGCTGAAATAATGTGATCACTCAGTTAACACACAGAAGAACTTGCTCCAAGCGACACGTGGCACATCTCCTTACAAAATGAATCTATCATAGTGGCTGTTTTCAGAGGCTTTCCCAAACACAGTGTGATCTGGAACAAATTGTGAAGCTCACCAGCCTGGTGAAGCTTTCGTGATTGAGCACCTGCTGTATACCTCCTTGAGCTGAGGAGAGGGATCAAGAGCTCATGGCCAAGAGGGGACCAGGCCCACCCACAAACACTGTTGATGTGGCAGGGATGTGGCAACCCAGAAAGGAGCCAGGGGATGGGCTCCCAGCTATCTGGGGGCCACGGAGACTGGTTTGAGTACAGGCGGAGTGGGCTAGGGCTAGCCCTGGTGGTAGGATTCACGGGTGTCGGGCTTCTGGGCTGCAGCTGCTCAGTCACCTCCTGGCACTCAGGTGCATCAGTTCATTGTCCTCACGCCAGTGGTGGGGGCATCCCTAATGTACAGAGCCTGAAAAATGCTCAGGTGTACCTGCAGTGTGTGAGAGGAAGGAGGCTGGCAAAGGTGGGCGTGGCCACCTCGCCAGGTGTGGGTCTTGAGGGAACTTCTGTCTCCTTTCAGGTGGCACAGAATGTGGTCCTGTACACAGGCGACCCCAGCCTGAGGCTGGAGCTGTTTGAGGCAGCTGGAGACATCTTCTTCAATGGGGCCTGGGAGCGGGAGAAAGCCGTGTGCTTCTACCGGGTGAGCTGGCCTGTGGGCTGATGTGGGTGGGCCTCAGGGGAGCACCTGGAGGGCTGAGGCACAGGTGTGGCAGGGCAGAGGCCTCCCACCTGGAGGCAGGGCCACCCATGCACATGCTTAGTTTCCAAGTGGTCTCACCGGGAATGATATTGACCATGCCCCTGCCCGGGACAAACGTTTGGGGCCTGGATGTGACAATGGCTCTACCCTTGTACCTGATGATCTCAAGCAACCATGAGCTGGAAGTTCTGTCCCCATCTTCCAGATGAGGAAACTGAGGCTCAGAGAGGCACAGGGACATGTCAAAGGACACACAGCATGTCAGTGGGAGGCCCAGGTCTGCTTGCACCCCGAAGTGGGACGGCTTCTCCCTTCCTCTGAGCTCACGGTGTGGCTCAGCCCTGGGCACAGATAAATGCGGTGTTTTTAGAGCAGAGAGGAGTGCTGGCTCCCCCAGCCAGACCCCCTGGTGCCCAGGTGGGAAAGGCTGGTCTGAGGCTGCTGGGTGTAGCTGGATGGGCCTCAGGTGACTCTTCAGCCCCCAACTTGGGTGTCTGAACTGTGTGTTATCCCAAAGCACAGAGCTGTGTGGAGGTGCAGGGGTAGCTGGGGTGTGGGAAGCTCCAAGCACATGTTTGAGCTCTGAGGAGGGCACTGGGCAAGGTGGGTGCTGTGGGAAACCTGAGCCACCTGCCTGTGTGGTAGGACCGGGTCCTGGCCCTGGCAGTGACTACGGGCAACTGCAAGGCGGAGCTGCAGCTACAGCTGTGCAACAAGCTGGTGGCACTCCTGGCCACACTGGAGAAGCCCCAGGACGGCTTGGAGTTTGCCTACATGGCCCTAGCACCCAGCATCACTCTGGGTAAGTCCCCTGAGCGCCCCCCCTGCCAGGACCCACACTTTGCCAGAGCCCAGCCTCCAGGTCTGCAGGGCAGGAGCTGAAACAGCTGCTGGATTTTCCTGGTCTCCTGTCCAGGCAGGCAGATCTGCCCAACTGGCTTCCCCGTCTAGCTGTGGGGCACGGCCCGAGGTGTCTCACGCAGTGCAGAGCTCCCTGCCTGACTGAGCTCTGTTTCCTCTGCCTGTTCCCGCTGCTGACCACAAGGGCCGCCCAGTGTGCCCTCTGCCTTCCAGACATGCCAGGCATCTCGTTGGTCCCTGTATGTGCCAGGCTGAGTGGCACATTCCCTTTCTCTTGTGCCCTACCCAACCTCATCAACCACACGGCTCTCTGGCTGATAAAATCCCAGTTCTCCTTCCAGCAGTCGGCACCTTAAGGCCGGGCATCCCCTGGTGCTGTGCCAGGGTCGTCTGTCCCCCTCCAGAGACAGGGAACCCTAGGCAGGCCGCATGCCCCAGCACCTTGTGCCCCGTGGCCCAGTACACAGTAGGTGTGCAGCTGACTCCCCAAAGTAGGGGGCTCTGATTGTGACACACGCAGGAGGAGTCGGATGTCACGTCTGTGGGTTGCCTGGAGCCGGGGTGCCCGGGAGCACCTGGACTGCATGGCTTTTGGGCTCCCCTGGTTAAAACCAGTGAGCAAAGGCAGGTGGCTATGTGTAGGCACAGAGCTGGGCCATCCAAGTCCGACTTTGCCAAAGCCTCACAGTAGACAGGGGCAGGCCTTATTAGTTCTGCTTTGCAGATGGGAAAGTGAGTCTGGGAACCTGGAAGGGACTGGCCAGAGCTGCCCAGGTGACCGCAGGTGCCTGGAGGCAAGCCAGGTGCTGCCCGGGGTGTGCATACCTGCTCCTGAGGGGCCTGTGCCCTCCCTGCCCCAGGGAGCCACTTCCTCACACCTGCCCCTTTGGCCTGCACCCCAGGGGATGGGCTGAACGAGCACGTGGCCTACCACCGCCTGGCCGCCCTGCACCATCAGCTGGGCCAGGGCAAGCTGGCGGAGCACTTCTACCTCAAGGCCCTGTAGCTCTGCAACTCGCCACTGGAGTTCGACGAGGAGACCCTCTACTACGTGAAGGTGTACCTGGTGGTCGGTGACATCATCTTCTATGACCTGAAGGTGGGTGGGGAGGGGCAGGGCTCGGGGTGTTCCCGGCCCCCTTGGAGTGGGATCTCCACCCAGACCCCAGAGGCCTGGGTTCCAGCCTACCTTAGGAATGGCCCAGTGGCCTCCCTGGAGCTCTGCATGCGGCTGGAGGAACCGGCAATGTTAGCAGATACAACCCAGCTCCCAAGCTGGCCAGGCCCCACCCTCAAGAACTCAGTCTCAGCCAGGGAGGCTGACACATGAGTGGGCAATGGTGGCCTCTGGGTAAAGAAGGCGGATTGTAGTCAGGGGGACCCTCCTGGAGGAGGTGACACCAAAACTGAGTCTTGACAGTCAAGTGTCAAGTTGCATTTAACAAAGAAAACAGGGTCAGGAGAAGGACATTTCGGAGGACCACATCATCTTGACGTTGAATCCACGTTGCAAGATCCAACCCAAATCCTGGCGCCTCCTCTAGGAAGCCTGCCTAGGGTGCCAGCCTGTATTGAGCAACTCCTTCCTGGAGTCCCGAGACACCTTGAACCTTCACATCACCCAGGAAGGGTGGGGTGGGACCAGTGTCTTACCATCGGGTTCACAGACAGGGAAACCCCAGCTCAGTGCAGGTGCAGTGGGGCGGGGCCCCAGCCAGCCAGGCTGAGGCCTTGCTGGGTCGGGTCTGTCTGGAGCGGAGGTGCTGTGCTCCCTCTGCCCCCAGCCCTGCAGCGGTGGAGAGCTGGGACTGTCAGGTTCAGACCTGGCGTGTCTCCACCCCTCTGCCCAGCAGGCACCGTCCCTCCTCAGCATCGCACGGGCACCGCATCAGTGCTCCTTATGGGCTGAGGGGCCAGGGCACTCCAGTCCAGGGGCCGAGATCTTGGGGTCCTTAGAACAACATGAGGAGCTGGGGCAGCCCTACGACCTCGCCCCATATCCCCCACCCGCAGGCCTGGGGCTGCCGGGGTGGCCCCCGCCCAGTGCTGGTGACACCTGGTGGTCAGAAGTGGTCCCTGTGGCCTCCCAAGTCCCAGCCAGACAGGGAGGTGCCAAGTGTCAGACCCAGAGGGACGCTGCTCACCACTCAGGGGCTCGCCTGGGACCCAGGGGGACGGGCCTCCCAGAAGAGGCCTTTATCTCTCTTGGTCAAGGCTGCCGCCCACTCCGCCTGCCCAGGAGGAAGGAAAGGGCCAAGTAGTACCTGAGAGGCCAAAGTCCACGGTTGGGGTTGAGGGGCAGAGGCCTCCTTCACCTCCTTCCCATGCACAGCCCTCTGGGCCTCATCGTGACTATGCTGTCAGAGCAGGCCAGCTTCCCACAGGGAGGCCCCCTTGGAATTCCCTAAGGGCGGCTGTCTTTCCAAGGCTACACCCTCCTCCTTGTATAGGAGGCTCTGGACCCAGGGCCCAGAGGAGTAGGAGAAAACGCCGGGCTGCATGGGGCCTGGAAGGCTGGCAGAGAGGCGGGGTAAATGGGCATCTTTGCTGATTGCCTCTACAATGGGGTCCCCTTTAGTGTACACATGAGAGTGAGCCCTGGAATAGGGAAGATTAGGTGTGTCCTGGCTCAGCCTGCCACTCACTAGCTGTTGCACACACTACAGGCACATGGAAATGCCCACGCAAATGCACACGGGCACAGGCACACGCACACACAGGCATGCACACAGGCACACAAACGCACAAGCACACGCACAGGCACATGCAGAGACATGCATTGGCTGGCTCCTTCCTGTTTAGTTGGGATGCCCCCACCCCTTCAGGAAGCCTTTGCCTTCCACCCCCGGCTGAGTCTGGGGCCTCCTGGACCCCCCACAGGCTCCTGGGCTTCCCTCTGCCACAGCCTGAGCCACCCTGTGTGGTCAGTGTTTACTCCCAGGTCCCTCAGACTGGGAGCAAGGACGTTAGGCTCAGCCACGCACCCAGCACAGAGTCCAGTGTTCGGCTGGGCCGGGGGCATTGGATGAGCAGTGGCGGTGACTCGGGGCCTTCTCATGCCCCTGCTCCGTGTGTGGGGCGGGGCAGTGGGGGAATGGACTTGCTGCATCTTGGACTTTGTCCTTGACCCTGGGAGCCATCTTGAGATGGTAAAGAGGGACAGGCCAGGCATGGGTCTCAGAGAGGTTCCTTGGGTGACCCCCATGTGGAGGAGGCGCCTGGGGAGAAGCCGGGTGGGGGATGGGAGGGTGAAGGAGGAGGTCTGGGAGGCGGCATCCCAACCCAGGTATGGTGAGTTTGGGCCAAAGATGCATTGAAAATGGGAGTGGATGTCTGGGGAGTCACACTCCGTCAATATTTCAGGGAACATTGCCGGAGAGGACACCTGTGAGATGGTTTTGTACCTGGCCTGTCCCATGGAGGGCCTGGAAATGGTCAGCATGGACAGGGGCCAGAGGGGAGCCTGGGTCACTCAACGCTGTGCCCCTGCTGTGGCTCGGAGCCACGGGTCCTGCATGGAACTCTCAGAGCAGGCAGGATCTGCCCTGACCTCAGCCCATGGGGAAAGCAGCCACTGCCTGCGGAGAGGGTGGCACTGGGGCAGGACGGTTGGGGTGAGTGGGGCGTAGGGGCAGTCAGGAAGGCTTCCAGGGGTGTCAGGGTCGTCCCCACTTCCTGCAGCTGAGACCACAGCAGTGTAACAGGTTTCGGGGCTCATGGGGTGAGCCAGCATTGGCTGGACACGTGGAATGACCTGGAGACAGCAAGGGCCTCTGGGAAGACGGGCTCCGAGTCCCCTTTTTGCTGAGCATGACCTGTCCCCTTCAGGACCCGTTTGAGTACTACCAGCTGGCACTGGCAGCCGCCGTGGACCTGGGCAACAAGAAGGCACAGCTGAAGATCTACACGCGGCCGGCCACCGTCTCCCACAACTTCCTCCTGGACCGTGAGAAGTCGCTCCTCTTCTACCAGAAGGCCAGGACCTTCGCCACAGAGCTCAACGTCCGCAGGGTCAACCTGCCTCCTCTGCCACTCCGCGGGTGGGCCCCCTGGTTGGCCCCCAGCCACCCTCGCTGAGGACAGCATCCGAGGGTGTGGGTTTTGTGCAAGGAGGACGGTCTCCTCCCTCTCCTGGTGTCTCCCGTGGCTCATTTTCTGGGAAATGGGGCATGAAAGCAGGGTTCAAATAGCAATAAATTTTTCTTTGCAATAACCTACCGAAGTCCCCAGGGCATCCTTCCCTGTGTGCTTCCTGGGCTGTGTCTAGGGGCCAGCTCCTTCCCTGGTGGCAGCCCTCTGATCTTGGGGATGAGAAGGACCATGAGTCCAACAGACCTGGGCCAGGTCACCATGAGCCTCGGTTTCCTCGGTGGCCAGAGGGGAGATGGTGGTGGAACTCTCTGGGCAGCTCCCTGCCCTCCCTGCTCAGAGCTTTTGCTGTAGGTCTCGTGCCGCCCTTGACTTTAACCTTCAGGCCACTGTGCCCGGATGTGGGGGCTGCTAGTGTCCCTGTTTGCCATTGAAGAAATAGAGGCACAGAGAGGTTAGGTGTCTGGCCCATCGTCACACAGCAGGTAGTGGCGGAGACGCAGAGCCCAGTACACTGACCACCACACCACCCTGCCAGCCTGCAGCCAGGAAGGTGTCCCCCATTAGGACCCAAGGTCAGCTCCTGGACCTCTCTTGTGGTGTCAGGAGAGCCACAGGCCAGTGAGGGTGGCCCCGGGGATCCCTCACTCAGTGTCCTCTGCTCCCAGACTTGGTTGGGCTGAGCCTGGCCAGTCCCACCTCTGGCCACTGGTCAGCCCTGCGGGAAGTGAGATGCAGGGATCTCTGCCTGTGTAGATGCTGCTGCCCAGTATTGAAAGCCTTATCTGGGCTGCCCCCAAGCCATCCCCACATACCCCTCCCCTTCCGGTCCCCGGCCCTCATCCCAGTCCCTGGAATCCCAGGTTTTCCTTGTTGGAATCTCTTGACCTTAGGGAACACAGCTCACACGGTCTCTTTGCCAGTTTACGGCAAGAAAACCGAGGTTCAGAGACTGTGGGTGTCCCACGTGATTCTCACATACACTGCACTCTCCCAGGCCCCCCTTTTAAACACTTTAAATGAGGTGACATTCACATCGCATGCAATGAACTATTTCAACGCGAATAATGTGGTGGCATTTGTGCATTCACAGTCCTGTGCAACCACTCACGCCATCTACTTTCAAAATGTTTTCATCTCCCCAGAAGAAATCTGCCATCCTCACTAAGCTGTTACCCCTCCTTGGTATCCCCCAAGCCCCTCGTTTAATGGAAGGGGAAACTGAGGCCCGGAGAGAGACTTGCCAGTGGGCGGAGCTCTGATCATAAGGAATCAGGCACCCATCTGCTGCTTCAGTCCTGGGTTGGTTTTCCACCCAGCAGAGGTGACAGAGCCAGGAGGTTCTGGGACCCCATGCTTGCAGCCAGAGCCCTGCCCCGAGCCTCCCCACCAGGGGGCAGCAGAGAGCTTTCCAGAACCGGCCGCGGGGCTGGCGGGAAGCAGCGGGTCAGAGCTGCTGACAAACCTCACGTGGACCCCAGATCGCTGTCTCTGTGGGTTGGGCTTGGGAATTGGAGAGGAGGCCGCATGATTGGAAACGTGAAGACGGCACGGCCTGGCTGGAGGAGTGGGAAGCGCCGTCACGTTGACTGGGGACACAGACCTCCTGCCCGCTGGGCCGGGCCTGCAGCCATTCTTCTCAGGGTGGGGTCCGCAGGTCCGGCTTGCTGTCGGCCCCCGACCTGCCTCAGAGTCCGGGGGGCTTTGGAACTGTGCCTTCCCATCTCCACCCACCCTGGCTGGTGCCATGAGGGGCCTGGATCCTGGGATCCTGTTCCTCTTGGGCAGCAGAGACTGGGGGACCAGAGGAGATGATGGGTCTTCAAGCCCCACATTCAAACCCCAGCCCACCACTGACAGTCTGGGGGTTCGAGATGAGGGAGTTGATGTCTCTGAGCCCCAGTTTTGTCACCACTAAAATGAGGCCGACATACTGGGGCAGAGTGCCAGCCCCAGGACTAACAGAGGCCTGTTTCCTACTGACAATACCTCTTACTCCTAAAAACAGCTCCAACAAGCACACACTAGGAAACACTCAACCCAGGCCAACTTGTCAGAGGCACGAGAACCAGAGCGACTCCATCTTGAATGGGGCCTGGGTAAAGGGAGGCTGAGACCTGCTGGGCCACATTTCCAGGAGGCTAGGCATTCTTCGTCACAGGATGAGATAGGAGGTCCCCACAAGATACAGGTCATAAAGACCTTGCTGATAAAGCAGGTTGCAGTAAAGAAGTTGGCCAAAGCCGCAAACCCAAGATGGCCACGAGAGTGACCTCTGATTGCCCTCACAGCTCATTATGTGCTAATTATAATGCGTTAACTGCTACAAGGCACTCCCACCAGCGCCACGACAGTTTACAGATGCCATGGCAACATCTGGAGGTTACCCTACATGGTCTCGGAAGGGAGGGCAGAAACTCTCAGTTCTGGGAATTGCCCACCCCTTTCCTGGAACACTCATGAATAGTCCAACCCTTGTTTAGCGTATGATCAAGAAATAACCATGAAAATGGGCAACCAGCAGCCTTTGGGGCCACTCTGCCTATGGAGCAGCCATTCTTTTTTTTTTTTTTTTTTTTTTTTGAGATGCGGTCTTGCTCTGTTGGCCAAACTAGAATGCAGTGGCTTGATCTTGGCTCACTACAACCTCCGCCTCGTGGGTTCAAGCAATTCTCCTGCCTTAGCCTTCCTAGTAGCTGGGATTACAGGCACCTGCCACCACACCGTTAATGTTTTGTATTTTAGTGGAGACAGGGTTTTGCCATGTTGGACCAGGCTGGTCTCGAACTTCTCACCTCAGGTGATCCACCTGCCTCGGCATGCCAAAGTTCTAGGATTACAGGAGTGAGCCGCTGCTCCCGGCCATAGAAGCCGTTCTTTTATTCCTTTTCTTTCCTAATAAAGTTGCTTTCACTTTAAGGACTCACCCTGAATTCTTTCTTCCGTGAGATCCAAGAAACCTCTCTTGCGGTCTGGATTGGGACTCCTTTCCAGTAACAAACTTGCTTAACCTCTCAGACCCGTCGTCTCTTCATCTGTAACCAAAGACAAAGCCTCCCCCGAGGTTCCAACAGTGAGGAGAGAACACATGGGAAACGAGGGGCACAGAGTTGGTGTGCAGAACCAATATCACAGACTGAGTGTCAAGCCACTGTCATATTGGAAGTAATATCATGCTCTCCCCTACAAGTTATGAGGAACAATATCACAGGGGGGTGTGTACCTTCTCCGGTAGTGGGAGTAGTATCATCATCTCTTCCTTTAGATGACAGGAACAATATCACAGGGTGTGTGTACACCCCATGTGTTTTTGGAAGCAATGTCATTCTCTCTTGTTCTAGGTTTTATGATTCATGTCACAGGTGGGGTGTACACATCATCCACTCACCCCCTGGATATCAGCAACCATATCACAAAAGAGGTGTCCACCCCCTTCGATACTGTCAACCATATCATCTTCCTCTCGCCTGGATATTAGGAACAATACCCCGGGGTTGGGGGCGGTGTACACCCACTGTGATATCGAAAGTAAACTCAGCCTCTTTCCCGCTGGATATTAGGAACTATATCACAGGTGTGTGTGCACTTTCTGGGATATTGGGAGTACTGTCAGCCTCCAACCCACTGAATATTAGGGATAATATACAGGGGAGAGGGTGGTTACATCCCCTGCGATATTGAGAGCAATATTCTTCTCTTTCCCCTGTACATTAGGAACCACATCACACGGGTATGTACACCTTCTTCGATATTGGGATTAATGTTATTGTCTCCCCCAACTGAACGTCAAAAACGATATCACAGAAGGGTGTACACCCCCTGCGATATGGCCAGTAATATCATCGTCTCTACCTTTGGATACTAGGAACAACATCACAGAGGGTGTGTATACTCCTCAGCAATATTGGGCATAATGTTATCCTCTCTTCCCCTGGATATTAGGAACGATATCCCTGGTGGTGGGAGGTGGAGTACATTCAGAACAACATCACTGAGTGGGTGTCCACCCCCTGCGGTATTGGGTGTAATATCATCCTCTCTTCCCCAGGATATAAAGAACAATATCACAGGAGGAGTGTACAGCCACAGCCCCTGCGTTATTGGGAATAATAGCTTCTTTTCCCACTCTCGATATAAGGAACAATATGCTAGGGTGGGTGTACATCCCCTGTGATATTGGACGTATTGTCATCGTCTCCCAACGTGAATATTGGGCGTAGTGTCCCAGGGGGGTGTACGCCTTCTTCCATATTGGGAGTAATATCATCCTCTCCCCTCAGGATTGTAGGCAAAATATCGATGGGGTTTTACACTTTGTACGATATGGGCAGTAACATCATCCTCTCCCTACCTGGATGTAAGGAACTATATCACAGCCGGCTGTACACTTCTTGCCATATTGGGAGTCTTATCATTCTCTCCCATCATGGATATTAAGAAAAATATTACAAAGGGGGTGTACACCCCCTGAGATATTGAGAGTAATATTATGCTCTACCCTTCGGGATATTAGAAACAATAACGCAGGAGGTGTGTACAACCCTTGCGATATTGGGAGTCATATCATCCTCTCCCCCTGAATATAAGAAACAATATCATAGGAGGATGTACCCCCCCGTGATATTGGGAGTCATATCGTGTTAGTCGGAACAATAGCACAGTGGGTGTGTACATCCCCTGCGATATTGCCACTAGTAACATCGCCTCCCTCCCAGGATATAAGGATGAATATCCCAAGGGGGTGTACACCCCTGCGGCGATATTGGCGGTAATATCTTCCTCCCCCCGGCTGGCTATTAGGAACAATGTCACAGAAGGGGTGTACACCCCCTGCTTTATTGGGAGTGATATCATCCTCTCCATCCCTGGATATTAGAAACAATATCACCAGGGAGTGTACACCTCCTGCAATATTCAGACTGATGTCATCCTCTCGCCATCTGGATATTAGGAAACATAGAACAGGGGTGGTGTACAACCCCTGCGAAATCGGAAGAAATATCACCCTCTCTACCTTTGGATGTTAGGGAAAATATCACGGTGGAGGTCCACGCCCACTGTGATATTGGGAGTCATATCATCCTGTCCCACCTTGGAAAGAAGGAACAAGATGTCCGACGGGATATACCCACACAACGGTAGTTTTAATACTATCCTCTACCCCCTGGCTACTAGGAATAACATCATAGAGCAGCGTACACTTTCTGCGACAAGGGGAGTAATATCATCCTATCCTGGCCGGATATCAGAAAAAAGGCTATTAATTACTAATATTAATAAATATAAATGATAAATATTAATTATAGATATTAAAATCACAATTAAGATACTAAAATTAACACTGCTTAAAAAGTTAATCATGAGTATTAATAATTAATACTTAATAATAATAAGACAATTAATAATAAAATAATATCAACAATTAACGTTACTTAAATCAATACTAAGTGATATTGGCAATAAAATAATAATAATTATTAAGAAATATTATTATTGATAAATGACATTGATATTAAAAATTAATCCTTGGAGTAGATCATAACCTATTCAAACAATTATAATTATTACCGGCTGGCTATTAGGAACAATGTCACAGAAGGGATGTACATCCCCTGCTATATTGGGAGTGATATCATCCTGTCCGTCCCTGGATATTAGGAAAAACATCCCCAGGGAGTGTACGCCTCCTACAATACTGGGACTGATATCACCCTCTCGCCATCTGGATATTAAGAAACATATCACAGGGGTGGTGTACAACCCCTGCGAAATCGGAAGAAAGGTCACCCTCTCCGCCTTTGGATGTTAGGGAAAATACCACGGTGGAGGTCCACGCCCACGGTGATATTGGGAGTCATATCATCCTTTCCCATCCTAGATAGAAGGAAGAAGATGACCGACGGCATGTACAGACACTGCGCTACTTTCTTTTTTTTTTTTTTTTTTTTTTTTTTTGAGACGGAGTCTCGCTCTGTCACCCAGGCTGGAGTGCGGTGGCCGGATCTCAGCTCACTGCAAGCTCCGCCTCCCGGGTTCACGCCATTCTCCTGCCTCAGCCTCCCGAGTAGCTGGGACTGTAGGCGCCCGCCACCTCGCCCGGCTAGTTTTTTGTATTTCTTAGTAGAGACGGGGTTTCACCGTGTTAGCCAGGATGGTCTCGATCTCCTGACCTCGTGATCCGCCCGTCTCGGCCTCCCAAAGTGCTGGGATTACAGGCGTGAGCCACCGCGCCCGGCCACTGCGCTACTTTCAATGTCATCCTCTACCCCCTGGCTACTAGAATTAACATCATAGAGGACTGTACACTTTCATCGATACTGGGAGTAATATCATACTCTCCCGGCCAGATATCAGGAACAAGACTATTAATTATTAATATTAATAAACATAAAAATGTATATTAATCATAGACAGTAAAAATCACAATTAAGACACTAAAATTAATACTGGTTAAAAATGTTAATGATGAGTATTAATAATTAATAATATTAACACATTTAATAATAAAATAATGATATCAACAATTACTGTTACATAAATCAATACTAAGTGATATTGGCAAAAAAATAATAATTATTAAGAAATATTAATATTGATAAATGATATTAATATTAAAAATTAATTCTTGGAGTAGAACATAATCTAATTAAAACAATAATTAAGAATTAATGGTAAACTATTAATTGATAGTATTATTGATAATTAATAAAATGGATCCTTGATGTTTAATAATTAATTATATTACTGCTCCCTGAGCAATACACTGAACGTGTACACCCGTCTGTGAAACAGTTCATTATTTCCAGAGAGGGAGACGAAACTACTCACAATATCGTCAACAGGCTGAGAGTCCAACATGCCTCCCAATAGCCAAGGGGGGGAGAGGGGGTGGCTATTGGTCCCCACCTCGCGGGGGGTGGCTCACCCCCCCGCGAGGTGGCTCCCAATAGCCAAGGGGGGGAGAGGGGGTGGCTATTGGTCCCCACCTCGCGGGGGGTGGCTCACCCCCCCGCGAGGTGGCTCCCAATAGCCAAGGGGGGGAGAGGGGGTGGCTATTGGTCCCCACTTCGCGGGGGGTGGCTCACCCCCCCGCGAGGTGGCTCCCAATAGCCAAGGGGGGGAGAGGGGGTGGCTATTGGTCCCCACCTCGCGGGGGGTGGCTCACCCCCCCGCGAGGTGGCTCCCAATAGCCAAGGGGGGGAGAGGGGGTGGCTATTGGTCCCCACCTCGCGGGGGGTGGCTCACCCCCCCGCGAGGTGGCTCCCAATAGCCAAGGGGGGGAGAGGGGGTGGCTATTGGTCCCCACCTCGCGGGGGGTGGCTCACCCCCCCGCGAGGTGGCTCCCAATAGCCAAGGGGGGGAGAGGGGGTGGCTATTGGTCCCCACCTCGCGGGGGGTGGCTCACCCCCCCGCGAGGTGGCTCCCAATAGCCAAGGGGGGGAGAGGGGGTGGCTATTGGTCCCCACCTCGCGGGGGGTGGCTCACCCCCCCGCGAGGTGGCTCCCAATAGCCAAGGGGGGGAGAGGGGGTGGCTATTGGTCCCCACCTCGCGGGGGGTGGCTCACCCCCCCGCGAGGTGGCTCCCAATAGCCAAGGGGGGGAGAGGGGGTGGCTATTGGTCCCCACCTCGCGGGGGGTGGCTCACCCCCCCGCGAGGTGGCTCCCAATAGCCAAGGGGGGGAGAGGGGGTGGCTATTGGTCCCCACCTCGCGGGGGGTGGCTCACCCCCCCGCGAGGTGGCTCCCAATAGCCAAGGGGGGGAGAGGGGGTGGCTATTGGTCCCCACCTCGCGGGGGGTGGCTCACCCCCCCGCGAGGTGGCTCCCAATAGCCAAGGGGGGGAGAGGGGGTGGCTATTGGTCCCCACCTCGCGGGGGGTGGCTCACCCCCCCGCGAGGTGGCTCCCAATAGCCAAGGGGGGGAGAGGGGGTGGCTATTGGTCCCCACCTCGCGGGGGGTGGCTCACCCCCCCGCGAGGTGGCTCCCAATAGCCAAGGGGGGGAGAGGGGGTGGCTATTGGTCCCCACCTCGCGGGGGGTGGCTCACCCCCCCGCGAGGTGGCTCCCAATAGCCAAGGGGGGGAGAGGGGGTGGCTATTGGTCCCCACCTCGCGGGGGGTGGCTCACCCTCCTGACAATATCACGGTTGCATGTGCACCACCTGTAGTTCAATGAATGACATTATCTTGTCTCCCTTTAGCCCTGAGAACAATATCACATGACGGAGGACACCCCCAGCAATATTCGGAGTAGTATCATTTTCTTTTCTTCTGGATAGTTGAAAAAATATGTCCGGCGAGTTGGACAACCCTTTTGTTGAAGGTAGTATCATCCTCTTCCAAGGTGGGTATTTGGAACCATATCACAGTGGGCGTTTTGGCTTCCTCGATATTCGTCGTGAAGTCATCCTCTCCTCACTGGGTATAGGAAACAATATGACAGCCGCAGTAGACACTCCCCGCGACCTGATGTGTAATATCTCTGCCTGGATATTAGAATCCACGATGGACCCACAGCGTTTTTCCGATTTTTTGTGTAATGTCATGTCCTCCTCTAGACATCACGAACAGTATCAAAGACGGGTGTACACCCTCTCCAATATAGGGAGGAATATCATCCTCTCTCTGCCTGGCTATTAGTAGCAAAATCAAAGTAGTGTTTATAACCCCTGCGATATTCTGAGTAATATCATCCTCTCCCAGGTGGAAATTATGAACAGTATCACCGGTGGCGTGTACACCCCCGGCGATATTGAAAATAGTATCATCCTCTTCCCTCCCGGGTCATGGGAACAACGTCACTGGGGGGTGTACACTTTCTGTGATATTGGGTGTAACATCATGTTCTGTGCCTTGGAATATCAAGGGCAATATCACGGGGTAAGTGTGTACATCTTTTGCAATATTGGGAAAGAAATTATCCTCTCTCCCCCTGCAAATTAGGAAAGATATCACAGAGTGTGTTTTCACCTCCTGCGATATGGGTTTTAATACCATCTTCTCCCCTTCCGGATATCAGGAAGAGTATCACACGGGGATGTACAGTGTCTGCGATACTGGGAGTAATATGAACCTCTCGGCCTTGAGATGTTAAGAAGAATATCACAGGGTGAATGTTCACCCCTGCCATATTGGGAGTAATATCAGCCTCTCCACTCCATGGATATTAAGAACAATATCCCGGGCTGGGTGTACGCCTCCTGCTCTATGGGGAGTCATATCATCCTCTCCCTTCCAGGATGTTAATAATAATATCACAGGGCGGTTGAACACAGCCTGCGATACTGGAATTATTATCATCCTCTCCCCCTCCGGATACCAGCAACAATATCCGAGAAGAGTTGTACACTCCCTGCGATATTGGGAGTGATATCATATGCTTCTTCCGTGAATATTAGGAGCAATATCACCAGGTGGCTGTCCATTCGTTGCTATGTTGGGAGTCATGTCATACTGTATCACCCTAGATATTAGGATCGGTGTCACAGCGTGAGTGTACACATACTACGATATTAAAACTAATATCATGCTGTCCGTCCCTGAATATTAGGAACGACATCATAGGTAAGTGTACACCCCTTGCGGTATTAGGAGTAATAATATGATTAATTATTAAACATCAATGATTGATTTTAATAATTATCAATGACACTATTAATTAATAGGATACCATTATCATTTATGGATAATTATTTTACATACATGATTATGCACACTTAAAATTAATTATTAATATTAATGTCATTTAACAATATTATTAGTTCTTAATATTAATCATTATTTTATTACCAACATCTCTTACTATTGACTTAAGCAATATTAATTGCTGATATCATTAATTATTAATAGTGATATTATTATTAATTATTAATACTAATTATCAACATTTTAACCAGTATTAATTTTTACTATCTTTATTATGATTATTAATATCGATGATTATTATTAATTTTTATTATATTTATTAATATTAATAATTAATAGATTTGTTCCTGATATGCGGCAGGGAGAGGATGATATTAGTCCCAACATCGAAGAGAGTGTACACCCCTCTATGATGTTATTCCTAATAGCCATCGGGTAGAGGAGAACATTATTGAAACTATCACAGTGGGTGTATATCTCCTCGGTCATCTTGTTTCTTATATCCTGGGTTGGAGAGGATGATATGACTCCCAATATCGCAGGGGTTGTAGACCTCCCCCGTGATATTGTCCCTAACATCCAAAGGTGGAGATGATGATATTTCTTCCAATTTCGCGATGGATGTACACCACCCCTGTGATATGATTCCTAATATCCAGGGGGCGAGAGGATTAGTCTCAGTATTGCAGGGGATGTACACTGCCTAGTGATATTGTTCCTAATATCCAGGGAGGGAGAGGATATCACCCCCAATAGAGCAGGGGGTGTACACTCCTGTAACATTGTTCGTAATAGCCAGCGGGGGAGAGGAAGACATTACTCCCAATATTGCAGGGGATGTACACCCCCTTGGGATATTGTTCCCTATATCCTGGGAAGGAGACGATGATACCAGTGGCAACATCGCAGGGGGTGTGCACCCTTCTGTGATATAGTTTTTCACTTTCAGTGGGGGAGAGGATAACATGAATCCCAATACCGCTGAAGGTGTACAGGCCCCTGTGATGTAGTTCCTAATGTACAGGAGAAAGAGAAGAATATTGCTCTCAATATCGCAGGGGGTGTAACCACCCTGCCCCCTGTATATTGCTCCTAATATGCAGCGGGGTGGAGGCTGAGAGTACTCCCAATATCCCAGAAGGTGCACATACACCTGTGATATCGTTCCTAATATCCAGCGGGAAAGAGGATGATTTTACTTTCGATATCGCAGGGGGTATACAGGGCCACCAACCCTGGGATATCGTTCCTAATATCCAGGCAGGAAGAAGATGACATGGCTGACAATATCGAAGGGGGTGGACACCTCTTCAGTGATATGGTTCCTCTTATCCAGGGGGTGAACGGATGATATTACTCGCAATAAAGTAGGAACCGTACAGCCACCCTGGGATTTTTATCCTTAATAACCACAGGGGAGAGGTGATATTACTACCAACGTTGCAAGGGGTGTACACCCCTCCTGTGATATTATTTCTTATGTCCAGGAAAGGAGAAGATGGTATTAGTACCAATATTGAAGGGATGGACAACCCCCATGCGATAGTTTTCTAAAGATACAGGTTGAAAGAGGATGAGATTCCATCCAATATAACAAGGGGTGTACATCCTGCCTGTGATATGAATCCTAAAACCTAGAAGAAGAGAGAATGACATTGCTTCCAAAAACACACAGGGTGTACGCCCACCCTGTGATATTGTTCCTGTCATCTAAAGGAAGACATGATAATACTACTTTCACTACCGGAGAAAGTACACACCCCCCTGTGATATTATTCCTCATAACTTGTGGGGGAGAGCATCATATTACTTCCAGTATGACAGTGGCTTGATACCCAGTCTGTGATATTTCTCCTAATTTCCAGTAGGTAAAGTATGATGTTCCTGCCAAGAGAGTAGTGGGTGCACAACCGCCCTGTGATATGTCTCCGAATATTCAGGGAAACAAAGGGCGACATTACCCCAAATCTCCCAAAAAGTGTACACCCATTGTGTGATATGGTTCCTAATATCCGGAGGTGCAGAGGATGGTGTTCGTTCTCCTGTCGCAGGCTGTGTATACACAACCTGTGAAATTGTTCCTAATATCCTGAATAAAAGAGACTGCTAATAATGGACACACATTGCAGGGGGGAGTAATTGGCTATTACGATCCACATCGCAGGGGGTGAGGCACTCCCCATGATATGGGGAGTAATAGCAACCCCCTCTCCCCCCCTGGCTATTACGATCCACATCGCAGGGCAGTCCAGGACACCAGCACTGCCCCAACCTTGACCGAGACAGTGAGTGTCATGGGACCACCTCAGGGCGGGTGGCAGCTCAGCTTGAAGGTATCCCTGCTGCCAAAGACCAACTGCTCCTGCTACTTTGAATCTGGCCACAGGGTCTCTGTTGGTGAGACAGGTGACCATGAGGCAGACACCCTGAAATCTAGCACGACAGAGCTCAATGCCCCCATGAGAGGCACCATAGCACTCAGACTTTGCAGACATACTAGTGAAGGCCACAGCAGGCCCTGAGGGAGGAACAAGCTGACCTGGGGTCCTGCCACACAGCCTTTAAACCAGGGACTGGAAACTGTTTCCCTAAAGAGCCACGAGTCAGTATTTTCAGCTTTGCCAACTGATCTTTGCCTCAAGAATGCAACTCTGCCATGGCTACACCACAGCAGCCTTCTGCAGGTGGCCTGTGAAGAGATGGGCATGACTCCACCCACATCAAACTTTACTTATGGACATGGAACCTTCTCAGTGTCATGAATTGTTATTTTTTTTATTTGTTCAGCCATTTGGAAATGTAAAATCCATTCTTGATTCACGGGCCACAAGAGCAGGCAGGTACGGGCTGCCCCTGGCCGACCTCTGGAATGAGCTTAGAGAAGGAAATGACAGGCTGGGCCAGTGCAGCCTCCTCACAGCAGATTCGCTGCAGGAGGGTCCTGCGTAGCAACCACTTCTCATCCTTCATCTTGGCTTCAAGTGCAGCTCAGGTGGAGAAAGAGAGAACAGAACAGGCCTCAGCAACAAGAAGGAAGGAGATGCAGGGTCAAGCAGCCGTGTGGATCCATCACACTCAACATTCACACCAAGCGGAGCACAGGCAGGACCAGCCCAGGGGGGGCTGAAGTGGAGGCTCTGTGGGGTGGGGGCTCTCTGGGTGGGCAAGATTCTCTACCTAAAACTCAAATAGAAGATCTACACAGCAGTAGTTACAGAAAACACACACTAAGAAAAAGGCCAAAATAAAAATAGGACACCAAGTTTGGCCAACCGGGTCTCACAAGCCAGTAGGTAAGAAAACCCAGGAGGGCCCACCAGAGGGGCTGGGGGTGGGTTCCTGCCTGCAGGGGGCCTGGAACACCCCATTCCCACAGACGAGGACCCAAGCTTTGGGTAGGAAGCTGTCAGAGTCATCAGTGAGCTCTTCAGAGCTGGAGCCATAGAGCAGGGGAGGAGCCCTGGCCATGTCCCTGTGCAGGGTCAGAAGCTGGGGTAGGGGCACAGCCCCAGGGGCCAATGCAAACAGTGGACCACTGGCCCTCCTCCTGCCCAGAGGATACTCAGCTCCCAAGGGACCACCAAAGTCTCGAAACCAGGGACACACCACCTGACCCTCATGCCCAGGCCTCCTGGACCAGGCAATGTCCAATACAGGCAGGCAGTCTGGGCTTGGGGCCAGGACAGGGGTGGACGGTCCTGCTAGGCAGGCCACCTTCTCCCTACCAGCTTGGCTGGGTGCACTGTAGTTTTGTTCTGGCAACATATTGCTACCCACTTTGGCCACACCAGTCCTCGGCTCCCTGGCTAGGCCCAGTGCTGTCCAACCCACCTACACAGACCCCACACACCCAGTGCCCCCCAGTCTCCCATCAGCCAGGAGGACCCATGCTCACCCCCCGAAGTATCCATGGGAACCTGCATCCCACAGGGACCCACAGCTCAGGGCCAACCTCCATGGGGACTCTTGGTTGTGGTGGTAGAGGTGGGGGGAGTTGACCTCCAGCCCTCCCTTCCTGGCCACTGTGTTTTGTGGGGATCATTCAGTCCTGGGAGCTTCCTAGGGACCCCAGAAGGAAGAGAACAGGGTGGTCATGGCGGCCTCAGCCCCAGGCTCTGGGCCCAAGTGCAAGAGTCTTTCGCTTCTGGTTTGATCTGGGCGGTAACAACAGGTCAAGTCATTCACACAAGGATTGGCTTCAATATAACGCATCAAGGGACTGTGGAGGACACAGATCAGCCTCCAGGCCAGTTACACCTGGTGACTTCGCCAGTGCAGGCTGGGGAGTGGAAAAGCTGAGCCCTGACCTCCCCACCTACCCTGCCCACCAGATGCCAGTAGCGGCCAGGGATCCCTGACTTCAGGCAGAGCCAGACAGCACAGTTGCTGCCTCCTTTGATCCCCATCCCAGGGCCCACAGGGCCTGGAGAAACCTGGCAGGGGCTGAGTTGGGAGAATCAGGCAGGGAGATGCCAAGTGAAGAATGTGAGGGACTGGGTATGAGGGGCACTAGGGCACAGGGTCTGCTTCCCCTGGAGAGGTGGCAGTGAGACATAGAGTAGCCAAGCCTCGGCAGGCACCACCCTGCTGCCAGGCACGTGTGGTGCCCATACCCACCCCAACGGCTGCAGGAAGGTTCTTCATCAACAAAAGGGGAGGATGCACCCACACCTATATAGGCATTGGTGCCCACACACATCAGAGAAGAAAATTACTGCTGTGCTCAAGGTGTGGGAAAAGGGGCAACGTCCCCTTCCTCCCCATGGTGGGTCCAAAGTTACCCGCTCCTGCCAGCACCCCCACCCCCAACTCCACCGGCTGCTGACCTCCACCACAGTGCCATGCCACGTGCCAGGAACAGCTCAGCGGTACATCCCAAAGGGTGCTATCCTTGAGCGGCAGTGCTGGGCAAGTGACACGTTTCCTAGTCACAGAGGTTTTCTTTCTTTACCGCTCCTGGCCCTGGGCCTCGGTTTCCCCCACTGTGGCACAGTGTAAAAATCCCATCTTAAAGGCTAGGAACCCAGAAAGGTCACTACACCTGGTGAAATGGGGGGTGAAACTCCCTGCCTTGGACCTCTTGCTCCAGGACTGATGTCCATTGGGACACGGCCAGGCCAGCATCCTGGGGAGGACTGCATTCCTTGCCTGGGGAACCTTGCTCCCAGTTAGGAATCACTGGAGTTGAGGCCCCTAATGGATTGGGGGAGGCACAGGGGTAGAATGGAGGTAGCCCCATCATATGGTCCTGTGTAGACCCCAGAAAACAAGCATTGAGTTCAGACTCTTGTCTGGAGGTGGCCACATGAAAGTATTTGGGCTTTGGGGTGTGATGAGGGTCCGGGGTCAGGGAACAAAGTGTTCTGGTTTGGACACGCAGGATGTTCTCTGCAGCTCCCTCAGGTACAGAGTGTGTTGCTAAGTATATGCTTTTAAAAACCCTAGGAGGAGGGGAACACAAAGGGCCCTGAAGTCAAGGGCATGGTCCAGTCTTTCCACCTCCCCAGCTGAAGACATGCTGGAGGACAATTCTCTGAGTTTCATAACAAAGAAGAGAAAAAAGAAATCAAAAAGACCTGGAGGATAGGCAAGCCAATGAGGGCTGACTGGGATTACCCTGCCTATTCCTCAAAACAAGCCTTCCCTATCTGTCCTCTGGGCCAGGTGAGGAAACAGATCACAGTAGGACATTCAGACCCTGGGCAGGCAGTTGGCAGCCTGGAGCCCAGGAGGTGCAAACACATTTTTACTGAGGCACGTCCTGCACAGCCCTAAATCCATTAAAACTTGAGGCAATACAGCACGTGCTTCTGTGAGCACAGGGTTGGGGCTGGGGTTACAGATTAACAGCATCTCAAGGCAGAAGAATTTTTCCTAGTACAGATCCAAATGGACTTTCTTATGTCTTCATCTTTCTCCATAGACACAATAACAGTCTGATCTCTTTCTTTCCCCCACACAGAGAGTGTCACCACTGTATGTCAGCCACTAGGGGACAGGCTTCAGCCTCGCCATGCCGGAGACCTTTCAGGACAGACCTGAGGAAGGTGGGCAGAGTGGGTAGGGAGAGGAGGGCCTGGCCTGAGGAAAGAGCAGGCTGGGCCTGAGGTTGTCGGGGGCCTGAGGTTGTCGGGTGCCCGCATGGGCCTCTGGGCAGCACCAGGATCTGATGGGACCACACGACAGGCCAGTGGGCCGTGTGGGGCCTGTGACTCTGAGTCAGCAGAGAATATGCCTGAATTACATCCTGATAGATGCACCCTGGCTTTGAAGCTGAGGACACCTAAGGCATGGAGGTGGGGTGGAGGTGGGGGCAGAGCAGGGGATGGGGAGGGAGCCTGTGCCGGTCCAGGTCAGAGGTGGTGGCTTGGCCCCAGTGGCTCCAGATGCAATGAAGAGCCAAGAGGGACTTTCCTGAGGGACTTAGATGCCGGGGTGGAGGAGCACTGCAAGGTTTCAGCCTGAGTCCCCGGGAGGATGGAGTCACCAGGAGCTGAGGTGAGGAAGACTGAGCGGTGGGGGGTTGTGCGGGGGTGCAGAGGCCTGAGCTCAGTTTGGCCCCTGCAGACTTGAGACGCCCACTCCATGCACAGGCAGAGACGGTAGGGGAGGGGAAGAGGCTGCAGCTCAGGTAGCCCTGGAATGTGCAGCCCGACATGCTGGGGCACTGGGTCCTGGTGCCCTCATGGCTGGGAGCTGCTTCCCTCCTGGGATGCCAAAAGTCCTTTAGGGCACATCTGAAGCTCCTGTGCCCACCACAGAGGGGAAGTGGGAAAGACATCTGTGCCTATGCATGTTCTCCTTCACCTTGTCCTAGGCAGGTCCCAGGCAGCACCTCCCCTCCCAAGTGGCTCCCCTTGGCCCCTGCCCCTAGTGTTCACAGACAGACTCTCGAAGAGGGCTGGACTCAGCGGCTCACTTCTAATGAATAGAACCAGGCAAAAGAGATGGGGGTCTCTCCTGAGATTGAATTGGGGGGGCGCTGCAAGTTCTGTCCACTGGAACTCTCCCCCTGGCTCTTGATAGGTACTAGTTCTCGCAAAGCCAGTCACCTGCCCAGGGCAGAGGGCGGCCTGAAGCTGATGCCACAGAGAGACTGGGGCCTTCAGTCCAACAGCTTGTAAGCAACAGAATCCTGCCAGCAACACAGAAGCGAGTGTGGAAGCAGCTCCTCCCCTGATGAGCCTGAGCCTTCAGAAGACACGGCAGCCCTGGGCAGACACCTGCTGCAGCTGCAGAGAGCCCCTGGGGTAGAGGGCTCAGTGAAGCCTGCACTCCTGGCCCCAGGAGTAATCATTCCTGTGGTATAACTGTGTGCTGGTGTGGGTGGGCCACAGTTTGGAGTAATCTGTCAAGGGACAATAAAGAACAAACACACACCTCAGGTCCTACTGGGTGGAAGCTGTACGGTCAGCACGGCATGTAATATCTTCCTCTTGAATTAGAAGATTCATTGCTAAGGCCAACGATTTAAAAAAAAAAAATACCTCTAGTTGTAGCACCATTAAAATACATGACTTGCAAAAAACAAAACAAAACAAAACAAAAAAACTATAAAAGAGCCATAGCTATTCTCTTCCATCTTAGCTACAGGAATATATTAATATATGTTAATTCCTTGACTGAGCAATGGGCCAAACTCATGAGAACAGATGTGTGAGGACCGTCAGTGACCACCCTGACCCCAGCCCTTACATACAGACAAACTGTTCAACATAAGCCGTAACCTTGGGGGTCTTGACACTCTAAATTTTATTGTTTTTAATTAACTATTTCTATTCCCTAAACAATACCTGTTCATCGGAGAGAAAAATAGCATTACCTATACTAAGCAAAAGAAAGGAAATAAAATGCTCAGAAACATTCACATATGTATGCAGACTCTCACACACACACTCACACACACACGCACAGGCTCACACTGTGTCTAGGACTGCCTTTTCACTTATTTCTATGTCCTGAACATATTTCCACGTCAGTAGACATTTATCCTCGTAGCAGTAACAGCAATTAGATATTATTACAGCGTCTATTTTTACCATCATTTATTTAACTCATCATGTTTGAACTGTTAGGTTGTATCTATCGTTTTTTGTAATACAGGCAATTTGATGACAAATGACCCATCCCCTAATGTTCAATATAAAATATCAATTATATAAGGAGATAAGGGGTATTTGGCTAAAATAAAATTCAGCGTGCCCCACCTTCTCCACATGTACTATGCTCTAAAAAGGCATGAGTAATTAAATTAGCCCTTCTATTCTCCAGCACAGATCCTGAGCCCAGTGGTGGGTGCGGGTGCTTAGAGCACCGGTCTCCTCTCCTACCCATCAGAAGGCAAAGGCCACTCAACTGCCACCTTAAGACACCCAGGATTCTCCTCTTCTTTTTTATTAATAGAATAAAGCTGAGGCTCAGTGCATGAGAGCAGCGTTCTCCGACTTTACATTCATCAGAGTAACCTAGGTGGCCTGTTAAAAAATACACATTCCCTGGCTGCGCTCGCAGAAACTGGACTTCAGTGGTTTAGTGGGGGTGTGCATAGGCCAGGTGATTCTGAGGACCACAAGGGGTTAGGAATTGCCCCGTTAATTCTGGCCAAGGGAGAGATCAGACCATCCAGCATAGTCCGCAGCATATTTCTTTTCCTTCTTTTGCAATGAATATTTGATTCTCAGCGGGATGAGCCCCAGGATGAGGCACACATCCAAGAAAAATCCATGCCTCTCCATCTTTTCCCCAGGATTGCCCTTTGGCGAGACTCTCCTTTGCGACTGCTTCACTTTCCCTGGTTCATAGAACAAAACTCTTCTTAGTCTCTTTTGTTGTCTCTTATCTGTTCAACAAACACCCACCGCGCAGGACCATCCTCCGGTAAGCCGTCGAGTGGGGCCGTTTGGGAGCCCTTCTTCGTGGGGTGAGCCCTGAAGGAACCGGGGCCCCATAAGCCCGTGCTTTTGTGGGGGTTGCCCCCTCTCCCATCGCAGGGTAACTGGCACCAGGCTGTTAAGCTGTGGATGGGCAACCGCACATCCCATTGGGTGTGCGTATTTCAGCACGTGGAGTTGGCCAGTGAAGCCGGCCGAGGTCGGCACAGCGTACAGCAGCGGGCCTGTCCGTGGGGAGGAAGGGTCGTCCCGCCTCCCCTCCAGGCTAGTCCTGTTGCGCCTCCTCCTGCCTCACTCTGACTTTCGCGCACCCAGGCGTCTCTGAGGGTCGCGCCCCGATACCCTCCTCCACCCCAAGGCTTCTTCTCCCCAAGGGCCAGGTTGGGGGCCCAGGAGCGCCACAGCCTCCGTAGGCACGGGAAATCGCAGCTTCGTCAAAGCTAAGCCCGCCGTGCTCAGCTTTTCCCACCACCTGGAGGATCCACTCTCCTTCCGTCCTTCCCGACCTCAGGCTGCACAGAAAACTTGGGGGCGGGGATCGAGGAAGCCGCGCCCCGAGGCTCCCAGCGCAGCCCCAGGAGGAATCCTGCCGGCAACAAGAAGCTGTGCGCGCGGCCGGGCGCGAGCCTCCGCGTCCAGGTGGGGTCTCCGCGCCCCAATTCCACCCCACCCCGCCATCGGCGCTCCCCGCAAGTGCGGGGTTTCCACCCGTCCTGGCGTTCGCGCCCACTCAGGGTCTCCCTCGCCCCCCCGGGAGATGCTCCCCGCGTTCTATCCCGCCCCGCCCTGGCGCGCCGGGTAAACGATGTGACCCCGCCCCCCTGCAGTCTCCCCTCCCCAGGACGCTGCCCCTGCCCCCACTTGTGGTGCTCGGGGCATCTCTAAAGCCCCCAACCAGAGTCCTCCAACCCACCCGCGAGGGTCGCGCACCAGCAGCGCGGCCCCACCCGCAGGGACCTCGCCCACCTGTGGCTCTACCCCCGCCTCTGCGGCCTTCCCCACCGCTAGCGCGGCCCCCACCTACGACGACCCCCGCGTAGGTCCTCCTGCCCACACGTGTCCCCCCGCTAGCCCCTGCCCCTACCCCTGCCCCTAGCCGTGCCCCTGCCCCTAGCCGCTCCCCCGCCCCCGTAGCCCCTCCAGTGCGCTCGGGCCCCGCCCATTGGCGCTGGGGCCTAGCAGGGGCGCGGGCCTGGCGGCGGTTCCAAGTCGGGCGCGCGGGGGCAGGTTCCCCACTGCCTGCTGCGCAGCCGGACTAGCGGTTGCCCTCGGCCTTCTCGCCATGGACGCGGACGACTCCCGGGCCCCCAAGGGCTCCTTGCGGAAGTTTCTGGAGCACCTCTCCGGGGCCCGCAAGGCCATCGGCATGCTGACCAGCGGCGGGGATGTTCAAGGTGCGCGCGCCCCTACCGGCGGCGAGGGGGGGACGGACGGAGAAGGGGAGAACAGGGCGAAGTGGATGTGGCAAGGGCCGCGAAAGACAAGAAACCTTTGGCAAGGGAAGAAGAACCGATCTCTGGAAGTCACCAGGGCGGGTGGAAGGTCAGGGGTTCAAGGTTATTTTGGAATTTAGGTGCTGTGCTTCCTGCACGGTGGCTCATGCTTGTCATTCCAGTGCATTTGGAGGCCGAGGCAGGAGGATCGCTTGAGCCCAGGAGTTCCAGAGCAGCCTGGACAACATAGTGAGACTCTGTGTCTACAAAAAATAAAAAAAGAAAGAAAAACACATTAAGATGCTGTATGTATTGGAAAATATTTATAGGTCATTCTTTTGAGCTCCATGTCCAGAAGCTTGCTAAAATGCTTGGGAGTTCGTGTACAGGCACGTGAGATTAGGATACAGTGGCAGAATCGCGGTGTTCTCTGTTACCCTGGTTTTGCCACCTGGGAGGAGTTACACATATTGAAGGTTAGTAAGTCCACGTCTCTTCTCTTCTGGGGAAAAAGGTACTTTGGAAACCAATATTATGTGGGAACGTGGCTTGGTTGGTACAGCCTCGGCTTAACAGGAGACAGCTGCCCTCAGCCCTGCAGGTGGCCTCAAATACGGTGGCCTCGAGCCCACATGGGTCACACCTGGGCTGTCCCTGGGGAAGCCCGCCACAGCGGGTCGCCTGGGCATTCTTTCCCTGGCAGAGCTGAAGTCACAATTTTTTTGTAGACTCTGTAAAGAGCTTTACCCTTCCGAGATGTGATCTTGAACCTGTTGGAGCATTTGGACGCATTTCTTTTAAGGAAGTTCACCTCCAGATGTGCTCAGAGGGCCTGGTCTTAGCTGCCACAGATTTACAAATTCTTACAGTAAGTAGGTTATTCCTCGAGAATTTCTCTGTTGTGCCCCCATTCTTTTTGCCATTTTATTCTGATTCTATATTAGTACTTGATTTTCCCTGACGTAGAAGACTATTGCCTGTAGCTAGAGATCAGAGCACACATTCCCATTCAAGTATTAACTTCAGGGGAATTATCTATCAGATGTGAAATTATGGTAAAATTCCATATATTAAAATGACCATAGCTACCATTTGTTGAAAATATTTTGTATACTAGGAGCTTTACAATTCTTATCTCCAAGCCTAGATACATGATCCCAAGAGAGGCATGCCCTCATTTTGGAAGTGGGGAGAAAGACTCACAAAGAAAAATAACTTAGGTAAGGGCATGAGGTGCGTACATGATTGTGGTAGGAGCAAAACAGATCCTAATTCCAAATATTGTACTGTCCCTTAGACCACCAAGAGTACTTATGTCTGGCTCTGTCGCCCAGGCTGGAGTGTAGTGGTGCCATCATAGCTCACTGCAGCCTTAAACTCCTGGGCTCAAGTGATCCTCCTGCCTCAGCCTTCTGAGTAGCAGGGAAGACAGGAATGCACCATCATGACCAGCTAATTGTTATTATTAATATTATTATTATTATTTCTGTAGAGACAGGATCTCACTATGCTGCTGAGACTGGCCTTGAACTCCTGGCCTCCTCTAGTGAGCCTCCTGCTTTGGCCTCCCAAAGAGCTGGGATTACAGACATGAGCCATCATGTCATGCCTCCACCATGCTCTTCAGGGGTGTTTCTTGGTGAAGCTCCTTAATCTAGTTAATGCTCAAAAGTGAGCAAAACCCAACTTGCTCAAAATTACACAGATATTCTTTGGGTGGTTTTGTGAGGGGAACGGAAAGTAACTTTTTATAGCGATAGGAGTCAAGGTGGCAAAAGTCATATTAAGGCTTAATACCAACGCCATGGGCTGCTTTTCTTCCCCCAGTAAAGTTCATATTATTTAATTATAAGATAAAATTGAAAATGACTTTCCCATATTCCTGACTACCCAGGCCTTGAATGAAGAAAGTATTTCTCAGGCCAGTTTTTTATTTTTATTTTTTTTTCCTACTTCTTTGGGTATCTTCTGTTGTCCCAAGACATGTCTGGAAACTTAAATTGATTTTCGCTCACCCTAAAATAAGCTCCGCAGCTCTGGATCACGGACTGACCATGACTAAGTGCCCACCGCCACGTCACGCTGTGCCACACACCAAGAGTGACTCATTGTCTTCGTCACAGGTTGTGGCTTCTGCAGGGCCTGATGCCTGATGGAGCTGAATGTAGTGGGAAGTCCAGGTGCATCCTTAGGGTGGGCTGGATGCGAAAGCGGCGTCCTTTTTGCCTGTGGTGACATGAACATCAATACAGTATTTATAGAAAGTTCATGTAAATGGAGTAAGTATCAACCTTTCCAATCCTAGTGAGAATAGCTAGCGTTTAGTGACTCTGTTATGTGGCAGGCCCTCAGTGATGCTGGTCACTGACTTATCCCCACTTTACACATGAGCAAGGGATGCCCGAGGTGTTCCAGCTTCCCTGAGTTCACAGAGCTCCGTGGTGTGGCCGGGCCCTGTGGCTGCACTAGGGATGTTCAGGGCTTCGTGTAGCTGTGTCTTCGCTGGTGACCTTCCCTCGCCCAGTACCACGCCTGGCACTTGACAGGAACGCAAGTGTTTGCTGCCTGCCTCCAGCTTGGAATCTCCACTGAGGAGCAGGAAACCAGGGGTTCTAGCTGTCTTCTTCGTTTATGAAGTCCTTTACAGGAATTCAACCCTCTCTAATCAAAAGTACCCAACATCCTCAGGTCTATATGTATAAACTGTTAAGACTTCAAGATTAGCACCTTAGAACCGAAGTCAGAAGTGTGAAGTTTCAATTGACTGAACATGCATTAGGTCAATGACACACATATTTATTGGACACCAGGCTTGAGCCCCACATGGGCACCTTTGGTGTCTGAAGCAATATTCCTTGGGTGGTTTTGTGAGGGCAAAGGAAAATGACTTTTTATAGCGATAGGAGTCAAGATGGCAAAAATGATATTAAGGCTTAGTATTAATGTGATGGGCTGCTTTTCTTCCCCCGGTAAAGTTCATATTATTTAATTATAAGATAAAATGGAAAATCTCTGAAGCAATGCTTCGGAGCCCAGTAGGATGGAAGGGGAAACTGAGAACAGTGCCATTTCGCCTCACACAGCTCCGGCGCCCCTCACCATCCTGTGCACACACATTCTTTGATGGGATCTTTTCAGTGTAAAGTGCAGTAATTGATTTTGCGGAAATTACTGGGTCTGGGAGGCAGATGATGAGTGATAGTGTCACCCCGTGGCACAGTGGGAGATTTGTGTGATGGCATCATTTTCTATGAATGCAGACCGCTTTGTGTGCCATACTCGGAAGACCCTTCGAAGCTAGACAGTTTCTCATCTTTCAAAAGAAGCATGTTTTCCTTCTTGGTTACAGAAAACTAAAAGCTTTTGATACAGGACTCCAACTTTTTATCAGGGAGAATCAGGACTCTTTAAATAAGCTCTACCAATCGGATGGGCCGTCAGAAACAATTAAAATTAGAAAGATGAAGATACGGTAACAACGTGGTCAGGGCAAACGTCAGGATACCAGATTGCACGTTCACAGTTGCCTTTCTGCTAAGAACGTGCGGGTGAATATGGAAAAGAGGGCCATGTGTCAGTAGTTGGGTTGTGTTTTGTGTTTCTTTTCTACAAGCCCTTTCTGGTGTGTTTGTGTATATTAGAGAGTAGCTGCCCAGAGGCTGTCGTTTCCCTCCCCACTCCTCGGTTCTCTCCATCTTCACCCCCAACTCCCAGTCCTTTGTTTGGAATTGCAGTCATTGTGCTTGTCAGGATGGAAGAGGCAGCCAGACACATGGCAGACCAGAGCACTGAGAGGCAGAGACTTACTCTTAAGTCCCGCCCTGGCCCTGCAGTCTGGAGTGCTGATTAGGGTCTCAGTGTTTTCCTCTGCAGAATGGAGGCATCACTCGGTCTCTGTCTTCTCTCCCTGTCTCTTTCTTCACTCCCCTCTTCCCTAACACACGTCTACAGTGAAAGTCTTGAGGAGCCAAAAGAGAAAAGGCTGGACTGTGCTGGGCCCCCCTCCGACCCCAGGGCCCATTTGCTGTCTTCCCAGCTTCCATGTGCCCAGAGTCGCCTGGGGGAGCCTTCGGAGGTGCAGATCCTGACTGTGTGGGTCTGAGTGAGGCTCCGACTCTCACCGGTAGGGGGAGGGCGCCGGTGCTGTGGGTCCCCCTGGGGCCAGTGGGGTGGTTTGCAAATCGTGCAGATCAGCTTCTCCACTTCTCCAGGTTTCTCCAACGTCAGATGCTCCCAGGAGTCCTTTGGGATTGTTTTCTGACTTTGACCAGGATTTTGGCAGAGAAGATTCATTAATATAGGACCCCTTGTCTTAACGTACATATGTAAATGATCTGATCTGAAGTTTTCTGAATGGAAAATGATTGAAAGGTTGGCATGCAGTAGACTTGGGGAGTCATTCCTTCATATCTTTTCAGCTGTGTCTTACCACAATTAAGATTTTGTTTCTGTGTGTGTGTGGTTTTTTTGAGATGGAGTCTCCCTCTGTTGCCCAGCCTGGAGTACAGTGGCTTGATCTGGGCTCACTGCAACCTCTGCCTCCTGGGTTCAAGCGGTTTTTCTGTCCCAGCCTCCCAAGTAGTTGGGATTACAGACTTTCACCACCACGCCCACCTGGGTTGTGTGTGTGTGTGTGTGTGTGTGTGTGTATCTTTAGTAGAGATGGGGTTTCACCGTGTTGGTCAGGCTGATCTCGAACTCCTGACCTCAAGTGATCCACCCACCTTGGCCTCCCAAAATGCTGGGATTACAGGCTTGAGGCACCACACCTAGCCTTATTTCAGTGTTTCTGTAATCATTTCACACATTAATGGACCACCTTCGGTGAGTCAGGGCAGGCTTTAGGCAAAGGAACCAAGCCCTTTATGCCCCTGGAGCTCTCACTCCTGCGGTGAGGCGGGTACAATGTGCCTGTAGCTGGACCTGAGAAGAAAAGTTCCTGTCTTATGAAAGGGCCCAGGGGAGCCTCTAGTTGGGGCAATTTGACCTGACCCCACGGTGAGGGAGGAGTCGGTAGAGGAGGGTGGCCCAGAGGAGGACCTTGGATTTGCCTTAGGGGAACTGGGAAGCAGGTGGAGGGAAGCCAACTGACTGGGAAGCAGACTGACTGTCTCCGATAAGGGTGGCTCTGTGGAGAGGAGAGGACAGGAGGGGAGGTCATGAGTTTAGGGTCTCACAAGGAGCGGCCACAGATGGAAGCTTATGAGGTGGGGCATGTGGCAGGGCAGCCCTATGCCCAGAGACACACCCTGCCGAGGAGACCCAGGGACTTGAGTGTGTTGGGGCGGCGGGTAAATGGGCACTCAGCTATTACCGCTGGAAGGCAGAGCATGTGAGCTGCGGCAGACACGGGCCGGTGGGGTAAAAGGAGAGTCTTCACAGCAGTGCTTAGAATAGTAGAAAGTGGGAAAACCAGCAAAAACCTATCAATAGCAGATTAATGAATCCATTATGACACCTGGAATGGAAGGAATTTTTGTCAGCGTTTAATAAGGAGCTTTGTGCTGGTTGAAAGTCAGGAGGTGCACAGTACACTCAAGGGCGGTATTGAAGAGCCGATTCCAGAGCAGCTCTGCACAGCAGATCCCACTGGGGCCAGAGAGGCTGTTTGCAAATCCAAGCAGATCCGCTTCTTGGATGTTTCTCCAACGGGAGCATCTCCCAGGATTGGGGCCTGCGTGGGTGGCTTGTGTTATTTATGCAATTTTAAATGATCTAGTTGCCACATTAAAGAAAGGCGGGCCGGGACAGGGGGACACTGGGTGCCATGACTCACGCCTGTAATCCCAGCACTTTGGGAGCCCAAGGCAGGTGGATCACTTGAGCCCAGGAGTTTGAGGCCAGCCTGGAGAGCATGGAGAGACTCAGTGGCTACCAAAAATACAAAACAATGAGTCGGATGTGGCGGTGCACACCTACAGTCCCAGCCCCGTGGGAGATGGAGGTGGGAGGATTGCCTGAGCCCAGGAGTTGGAGGCTGCAGTGAGCTGTGACTGCACAGCTTCACTCCAGCCTGGGCAACAGAGTGAGACCCTATCTAAAGAAAAAAAAGTAAAAAAAAAAAAAAAAAAAAGCAAAAAAAAACCTGTTTTATATTCAGCATTCAGCCCACTATTTTGATAACAATCAGTTATTGTGTTGATTAATATTTTACACCGTTTTCCGTACTAAGTCTTTGAAATCCATTGTGTAAAGAATCTTAAAGTTCATCTCCATGTGGACGGGGTGCACGTGGCCAGCGACTCCTCTGAGGGACAGTGTGGTCACGGCGATGGGTGGCGTGTCCTGCCTGTATGTAGAAGGTCCCCGTGTGGGTGTTTCTGCGAAGGCCCTGAGGGATGTGCAGGGGAGGGCTGACACCCTGCCACGCAGAGGACCCTGGAATGCAGCACGCTGCCAGTGCCCCCCCGCCCCAGCCCCTCTGCTGCCTGAGCTCTTTCCCAGATGTCCACTTAGCTAACCTCCCTTCCCTTCTTCCCTTTCCTTCTTTCCCCAAACGTCACTCTCAGGCAAGTCTGCAGGCTCTCCGATTGTCAATGGCAGCCCTTCCTCCTCCCCACCCTCTTAACACCCCCACCCCACTTGTTATTTTTCTCCGTAGTGCTTATGGCCATCCACCCCTGGGCATCATGCATTTGTTCACTGTGTTTCTTGCTTTCGGGTCTCTCCTGATCGGAAGAAGCTCCGCCGGGACCAGAGACTTTCTATTTTCTCACCGGCACATCCACATAGCGCCCGGCAGCGATGGCGCTTGGGGCACTTGAGGTGGACAGTGAGCCAGTGGTTGAGTGAAGGGCACTACAGATTTATCTCAAGCCCTCCCCTGACCCTACCGGAAGACACGGTGGTCTGCACAGTCCAGATAGTCAGAGAGGCCCCCGGCTCGATGACTTTGACCCGGCGGGGGTGGGGATGGGGGAACAGCACGTTGACAGAATCGCCCCTTGGTATCCCACCTCCCCATGCCTACATAATCCCTACATTGTCAAAGGAGAGACCCCTAGAAAGAGCTTTGGCAGCAGGAGTGAGATCAGCGCAGTGCAAGTTCATTTTCTGACAAACCAGTGGCAGCAGTCGGCAAACTGACTTTATTTCTCAAAAAGAATGTTTGCATCGAAATTAACAAGTGAGTGATCAGCAGTGTGGGAAAATTCAGGAAAAGCAGTTCAGTGCTGTGAGAGAGGGCGAGGTAGGGAGCTTTAGTACTCCAGACAACGGAGGAGGTAAAAGGATAGAACTAGATTATTTCATTAGATTTCATCTATTCTTACTTTTTTTTTTTTTTTTTTTTTTTTTTGAGACGGAATCTCGCTCTGTTACCCAGGCTGGAGTGCAGTGGCGGAATCTCGGCTCACTGTAACCTCCGCCTCCCGGGTTCAAGCGATTCTCTTGCCTAAGCCTCCCAAGTAGCTGGGACTACAGGCGCATGCCACCACGCCCGGCTCAGTTTTCTTTGTATTTTTAGTAGAGAAGAATTTCACCCTGTTAGCCAGGATGGTCTCAATCTCCTGACCTCGTGATCTTCCTGCCTTGGCCTCCCAAAGCCCTGGGATTACAGGCATGAGCCATCGCGGCCAGCCTATTCCTTCCTTTTTTTTTTTTTTTTTTTTTTTTTTAAGTACAGTTTGGATTTTATCAGAGCAGAATCCCAGGAAACTGAGATTTTTAAACTGGGAAATCCAGCTCCTCCAAGTAGCCAGGAAATAAGGGTGACCTTGTTGGAACCGAACTGTCGATTCCCTCCTGGGCAGGGGTCGCCGCGAAGGATCACCGACACGAGATTCACAGCAGAGAGTTATTTATTACTAGCGCGCTAGGGTCCCAAGCTCTAAGTTGGCCCTGGGACCCCGAGTGCTTGTTACAGGTTGTTTATATAGGCAAACACAAGTTCAAACACAGCTTAAGGCGCGAAATTCAAACAAAGCTTTAGGCGCGTGGTAATTGGGTCTAGCTATGGCCTGAGCAAGGTGTCTTGTTCTAATTGGTTAGAGCAGGACCTTATGAGGTTTTTTCTTGGAGTTGCTGATTCCGGGAACTTCGAGGCAGGGTGGGACCCCCGGAATTGGCAGGGTGGGACCCCATGAGGTTGTTTCCCAGAATCGGCAGGGTGGGACCCTATCAGGGTGGGACCCTATCGAGGCAGGGTGGGACCCTATCCAGAGCCACCTGGTGTTAATTTTTTCTATATGGGGCCTAGTTTCTAAATTTTATGAGGCCTAGTTTCATTCCCTCCTCTTTTTGTGTCAGAGGCTCAATCTTGAGCCTCTTCTTCAGTCCTGAGGGTCTGGTATTGTTGGGTCAGAACCATAGCATGTACTATGTTTAATCTATTTTTAATAAGGGTGAGTAAGCGGTTGAGTATGCATGGCCCGAAAGTCAGGATGAGCGTGAGCAGGATGAGGGGTCCTAAGATGGTGGAGATTAGGTTGCTAAGCCAAGGGGATTGGTTGTACCAATTTTCAAACCAATTTTGCTGAGATTCTCTCTCTTTTTCTTTTGTTTAATCTTTCTCTCAGTTTTGCCATAGAATCTTTAGCTACTCCTGAATGATCTGCATAAAAACAACATTGCTCTTTCAGGGCTGCACAGAGCCCGCCCTCCTTCAGAAAGACAATTTCTAGTCCTCGTCGGTTTTGTAATACAACTTCAGACAGAGAAGTCAAGGACTCTTCAAGTTTTGTGATGGATTGTTCTATGGCTCTAAGGTCTTCATCTATGGCTACTCTAAGTTGTTGCAGATGATGGTTACCATGCACCAGGGCTGCTGTCCCTGTCCCAACTCCAGCCGCTACCCCAATTCCTAACATTACGGCGAGGGTGAGGGAGATAGGTTCTCTCTTTGGTCTAGTATGAGTTTTTTGCTCATACCGGAGATCAAAGGAGTCTCCAGAGTGATAGTATACTCGGGGAACAACTTGTACTAACACGCAATAGTGGGTGCCACTGCTAAAAACGGCTGTGGATATACAGGGGGTGAGCCCAGTGTTGCAAGCCCACCAGTCCGTCTCGGAGGGGACCAAATAGTGATTGGAGCTGGGTACTGTCAAGGTTACATTACAAAGATGCTGATGACTAGGGGGCACCTGGCCTATGCAGGTTCCTGACCCAGAAACTTCAGCCAGGGTTAGTTTTCTTTGTTGTTCCCATGCGCATCCAGTAGGATTGGCGGAGTTAGTGAAATTATTAGTGGAGGCAATGCCTTCATAGTAAGGGGGGCCTGTTGCCAGACATAGCCAGCAAGAGGATGTAAATTCTGGCTTTGTCTGGTTTAAAGCGAAGTAGGAGCCCTTTATGAGATTTAGGAGCCTGTCACCTATTCCCAGGTCAAGGGGCCCGCGGGTGACGTTTTGGGCTGAAGGTGTGTATTTAGAGGAGGTGGAGATTAGAGGCGGGGAAGTGCTTTTAGGAGCTCTTGGTTGGGGCTCTCTTGGTGCAGGAACCAGGGGCTTCCTTGTTTCTGATAAAACTTGGTTTGGTCCTACTGCGACAGGGGCTGTGATAGGGTTGACTATTAATTTGATTTGGATAGGGATTCCATACAGTGGCTTTTGGTATAAATATAGGCCCCATATTAACCCGGATATCCAACGGTTATCAGATTTTGCTGCATCTTCAAACTTGATGCGGACCAGATTGCAAGTTTTTGAATATCGGGTTCTGGTGCAGCGCTGGACAAAGGACATGGTTATGTACCAGGGTTTCGTGGCCCATTTCCATTCTCCATCATTGGTAGTTATACAGGACCAACTAGCGCAAAACAGGGCATCTATTTCTCCACAAGTTTTTTTCATTTCTCCTGTCCTGAATCCGGGACAGGCATAGAACCCGTTCTGGCTTACGGACACCCTTCTAGCCTGTTTTCTCCATTCTCCCCCTTCCATGTCATCTATTTTTGCTATTTTGTCTAGGTTGAAATAGAGGTCAGGGAACCAAGTCCCCATAGGAGCAATTTTTGAGGTTTTATCTAAGACCTCATGAGTACTAAAATCAATTACCTGCCAGGTCAGGTTATATGGCCGGTGGGGGTTATTACTGCCAGCGACGCAGGGAAGGAGGACTAGTAACAAGCAAGGGGCTAGATACGAGAGAGTCTTATCTTGAGCGGGTCCTCGGAGCGTCGGAGTCTCCATGTCTCAGGTGGTGTTGGTCCGGGCGTCCCTGGAGCAGCCTTGGCGTGGGATGCGTGGATCCAAGTGGAGATTCCGTCAACCTTTATGGCTGTGGGTGTGGTCAGGAGAACAATGTAGGGTCCTTTCCACCGATGCTCTAGTCCTTGAGTGCGATGCCGTCTAACGTAGACAGAGTCTCCCACCTGGAAGGGGTGACTGGTCTGTGGATGTCCTGGTTGGTACAGTTCTGCCAAGGGGCCCAGATTTGGGCCTGTACTGCTTGGAGTCCTTTTAGCCGGGCCTGTAGGTCAGTCTTAGGATCGGAGGGGGAGAAGGAATTAAGCAAGGTTGACAAAGGGGGAGGTCCTCCGTAGAGGATTTCATATGGAGTGAGCCCAAAACGGTTAGGTGTATTCCGGGCCCTTAACAGAGCTAAGGATAGGAGGCGTCTCCAATCTTTTAAACCAGTCTCTAAGGTCAATTTAGTAAGGGTCTCTTTTATTGTTCTATTCATTCTTTCTACCTGTCCTGAGCTCTGGGGTCTATAGGCACAATGTAATTTCCAATTAATCCCCAATATCCTGGCGAGCCCCTGACTTACCTGAGAAACGAAGGCCGGCCCGTTATCTGACCCAATTACCTTGGGAAGTCCGAATCTAGGAAAGATTTCTTCCAAAATTTTCTTGGCTACTATGCGTGCCGTTTCTTGCCGGGTGGGGTAGGCTTCTACCCATCCTGAAAAGGTATCTACAAACACCAGTAAGTACTTATATCCAGCATAGTGAGGTTTTACTTCAGTGAAGTCTATTTCCCAATAGACTCCTGGGCGGTTACCACGAGTTCGTTTCCCTTCTGGCACTCGGGTAGCCCCAGCGTTTACCTGCTGACAGACCTTACAGGCAGATGTCACTTGTTCTACGAGGGTACTTGCCTTTGGGATTAGAAAGTCAGTTTTTTCAATCAGTAATTTTAGCTTTCGATTACTCAAGTGTGTCCAGGCATGCATCTGCTGGATCATTGCCAGGGCCTCCTTTTGGGGAAGGACTATTTTTCCTCCTTTTTCCCAGTTTTTAGTGTCTTTGTTTTCTATAGCCCCTATGGCCTTTGCTTCTTCCTGGTCTTCTGGGGTATAAGTATGTTCAATAGTTATGTGGCTGGTTTCGTCAGGTTCTGTGGCTAGGGTCAGTACTTCCGCCATGGCGGCTTGCCTGGCTACTTGGTCAGCCTGTCTGTTTCCTACTGCGACTGGATCCTGTCCTTTCTGATGCCCGGGGCAGTGAATTATAGCCACTTCTTGAGGAAGAAAAAGGACTTTCAATAAGGCAATTATTTCAGCTTTGTTCTTGATTTCTTTTCCTTCTGAGGTTAGGAGACCTCTTCTTTCATAGATACTTCCATGAGTATGAGCCGTTGCAAAGGCATACCGGCTATCAGTATAAATGTTAGCTTTTTTCCCCTTCGACAGCTCTAGGGCCTTGGTTAGTGCTATTAACTCAGCCTTCTGTGCAGACGTGCCAGGAGGTAGTGATTGTGCCCAAATGGTGTTGTGGCCATCTACTACCGCCGCTCCCGCCCTCCGGGTACCTGAGTCAAGGTAACTGCTGCCGTCTGTGTACCAGGTGTGATCCGCGTCTGGGAGTTCTTGGTCTTTAAGGTCTTCCTGTGTTCCATGGGTCTCAGCCAGTACTTGCCGACAATCGTGTGGGCTTGGTTGGTCTTCCAGTACCGGCAGCAGCGTAGCAGGGTTTAGGGTGACCGGAGGGCCAAACTGGACGCGGTCCGTGTCCAGTAGGAGGGCCTGGTAGTGGGTTAGGCGTGCGTTGGTTATCCACCGGTCCGGGGGCTGCCGCACTATGGCCTCTAGAGCATGTGGGGTAATAATAGTCAGTCGCTGCCCAAGGGTTAACTTAGCAGAGTCCTTGACCAGCATAGCGGTGGCTGCCATGATACGGAGACACGGGGGCCAGCCGGCCGCCACAGGGTCTAGCTTCTTAGACAGGTATGCTACCGGTCTTTTCCAAGGCCCTAATTTTTGGGTCAAGACCCCTTTGGCAATTCCTTGCCTTTCGTCCAGGAAGAGGGTAAAGGGCTTTGAGGTGTCCGGTAACCCAAGGGCCGGGGCAGACAAGAGTGCTTGTTTTAGTGCCTCAAAAGCCAATTGATGCTCTGTCTGCCAGGTGAAAGGGGTGCTCTCCTTGGTGAGTGCATAAAGGGGGGCGGCCAGTTTAGCAAAACCGGGTATCCACAAGCGACAGAACCCAGCAGTTCCCAAGAATTCACGTACCTCCCTGGGATTTCGTGGTGGTGGAAGGCGAGCCACTGTCTCTATGCGCCCAGGGGTGAGCCACCTTTTCCCTTCACTCAGGATATATCCCAGATATGTTACCTTGGTCTGACAGAGCTGTGCCTTCTTGGCGGATGCCCGGTATCCTTTTTCACCCAGTGCCTGGAGTAGATGCCTGGTACCTTGTATACAGATTTCCTTTGTAGGAGCAGCCAAGAGGAGGTCATCCACATACTGGAGTAGAGTTACTTCTGGATTTTGGGTCCGGAAGTCGGTCAGGTCTCGATGAAGAGCCTCATCGAAGAGAGTGGGAGAGTTCTTGAATCCTTGGGGAAGCCGGGTCCAGGTCAATTGGCCCGAAATTCCTTTCTCAGGATCCTTCCACTCAAAGGCAAAGAGTTCTTGGCTTTGGGGGGCCAGAGGTAAACAGAAGAAAGCATCTTTTAAATCTAATACTGTAAACCAGTCATAGCCTGGTTTTAAGGTGCTGAGTAAGTTGTAAGGATTGGGGACCGTGGGATGGATGTCCATGGTTCTTTTGTTGATTTCTCTCAAGTCTTGGACAGGCCTGTAATCCTGAGTACCAGGCTTTTTTACTGGCAGAAGAGGAGTGTTCCAGGGCGAGCGACAAGGTCGCAACACTCCGAGTTCTAGAAATTTGTTAATGTGCTGCCGAATTCCTATATGAGCCTCTCGGCTCATGGGATATTGCTTGATAGACACGGGCACCGCCGTGGGCTTTAGATCAATTGTGATTGGGGCTTGATACTTAGCTAGCCCGAGTCCTCCCGTTTCCGCCCAAGCTTGGGGAAAATCTTGCAACCAAATATCAGGGAGGCTAGTGATAACCGGAGCGTCGAAAAGCCGATGCTCATCTTGCAGAGACACAGTTAAGATTTGGATGGGCTGACCGTCCCGATTTAATACCTGGGCCCCTGTCTCGGAGAAATGGATTTGGGCTCCGAGCTTGGTCAGAAGATCTCGCCCTAGGAGGGGGTAGGGGCATTCAGGTACCACCAAGAAGGAATGTGTCACCATTCCTTGTCCAAGGTTAACTGTCCGGTGGTTAGTCCACTTGTGCAATTTTCCCCCTGTTGCCCCCTGGACCCAGGATGTGCGGGAAGACAGGGGCCCGTCTGCCTTTGTCAAAACTGAATGTTGGGCGCCTGTGTCCACCAAGAAGGTGGTGGGTTGCCCCCCTACAGAGAGAGTTAGCCGGGGCTCGGGGGGGGCCTCCAGAGCCTTGACACCCCTATTCGCTATCTTCACCTAGGGTGAGGACAGCGGCAGGTTTCTTTTGGTCTTTAGGACGCTTGGGGCAATCTTTAATCCAATGTCCCCGTTCTTTGCAGTAGGCACACTGGTCTTTTTCCACTTTTGGCCGCCTCCGCTTCTCTCCCTCTCTCCCTGGTCCTTTCTCTCTCGCAACTGCCGCCAGGATTTTTGTTAAATGCTTATCCCTCACTCGGTCCCTACGATCCTCTCGCTCCATCTGTTCCTTCGCTAACCTGGCTTCCCTTTCCTCAGGGGTTTCTCTCTTATTATACACTTTTTCTGCCTCCCTAACCAATTCCTGTAATCCATAGGTTTGGATTCCATCTAGCCTTTGGAGTTTTCCTTTTATATCTAATGCAGCTTGGTCTATGAATGCCATAGCTACGGTAGCCTTATGTTCTAGGGCCTCTGGATCGAATGGGGTATACATTCGGAATCCTTCCAGAAGCCTTTCCATGAAGGCTGCTGGGCTTTCATCCCTTTCCTGAGTTATGGTCCTTACCTTGGCCAAATTTGTGGGGCGCTTTCCTGCCCCTTTGAGACCCGCCAACAGAGCCTGGCGATAGATTCGGAGACTCTCCCTACCTGGTGCCGTTTCATAGTCCCAGTCTGGGCGGGTGAGGGGAAATCCCTCGTCTATTTCATTGGGAAGTTGGGTTGGGAGGCCTCCTGGTCCTGGCACATTTTTCCGGGCCTCCAGGAGGACTCGCTGCCTTTCTTCAGTGGTTAGGAGGACCTGCAAAAGTTGCTGGCAATCATCCCAAGTGGGCTGGTGAGTGAGGAGAATGGATTCTATTAACGAGGTTAGGGCCTGGGGGTCTTGGGAAAAGGAAGGGTTATGGGTTTTCCAGTTGTAGAGGTCAGAGGCAGAGAAGGGCCAGTACTGGACCGTGCGATTGACAGTACGGAGGGGAAAAAGGGAGGATTGCCAAGTAGAAGGGCCCTCTGGGTCCTCAGTCCGCCGCAAGCGGAGACGAGGAGGTGTCGGCGGCGGCGTCCGAGGGGTGAGCTTGGGCGGGGTTGGAGAAGGAGACGGGGTGGAGGGAGGGGCCGAGGGAGAAGTTGGAGAAAGGGTAGGGGCCGAGGCGGTAGAGGAAAGTGCTGGGGACAAGACAGGGGACAAGGGTGAAGCGTAAGGTGGAGGTCCCAGAAGGGGGTTCTGAGGTGGAGGAGGCAGGGGGTCAAGAAGGAGGAGATCCCTCTGGGGTTCATCTGGGAGGACTGGCTTAGGCAGGTCCGGATTCCGATTCTTTGGGGCTTCTAAGGCAAGGAGGGTAGATTGGGATGGGGAAGGGGGATGGAGGAAGGGTTTCACCCAAGAGGGAGGATTTCGGACCAGATCCTCCCAAATAATTATGTAGGCCACCTGGTCCGGGTGTCCGAGTGGCCCAGGATCCATCACTTTTGCTTTAACCTGCAAGATAATTGAGAGGTTAAATGTTCCGTCCCGGGGCCATTCCCCATGGAGGGTTGGCCATTCGGACGAGCAAAATGTTTTCCATCGTCCCTTACGGACTTCTACAGAGAGGTGGTGGGCTCGAGCCTGGACGTCAGGGAAGTGAGTCAGGGTTAGAGACAAAGGAGTCGTCAACGTCTGTCCCATTTCGTCCACGTATAACAAGGACAAAACAAAAGAAACAAAAACAAAGACCAGACAAGTAAGGAGAAGCCGCGCGGCCAGAGAGTGGCGCCACAAGATCACAAAATATTCAGACGGCAGGGGCGGCCTGCCTACAGATTTGAAGAGGCTGACTGTGTCGTCAGCTTTCTCCCAGACTACCGCCAGGGCGTCCCCCAGGGCGCAAGTGGGAAGGTGCGGGACACGTCTGTCCCCCTTCCCCACTTAATTCAGAAGGAGTACTCCCCAGAGTTCAGAGTTAGCCGGCAAGACAGACAGAACAAAACGAAAGTACCTGGTGGGTCCGTTCAGTCAGCAGTCCGTGGCCCGGGCCAGATAGGTCTCCGCCGGATGGGTCGGGAGTCCTCGGACGACCCCACTTCCCGGCCAACGCACCAAATGTTGGAACAGAACTGTCGATTCCCTCCTGGGCAGGGGTCGCTGCGAAGGATCACCGACACGAGATTCACAGCAGAGAGTTATTTATTACTAGCGCGCTAGGGTCCCAAGCTCTAAGTTGGCCCTGGGACCCCGAGTGCTTGTTACAGGTTGTTTATATAGGCAAACACAAGTTCAAACACAGCTTAAGGCGCGAAATTCAAACAAAGCTTTAGGCGCGTGGTAATTGGGTCTAGCTATGGCCTGAGCAAGGTGTCTTGTTCTAGTTGGTTAGAGCAGGACCTTATGAGGTTTTTTCTTGGAGTTGCTGATTCCGGGAACTTCGAGGCAGGGTGGGACCCCTGGAATTGGCAGGGTGGGACCCCATGAGGTTGTTTCCCGGAATCGGCAGGGTGGGACCCTATCAGGGTGGGACCCTATCGAGGCAGGGTGGGACCCTATCCAGAGCCACCTGGTGTTAATTTTTTCTATATGGGGCCTAGTTTCTAAATTTTATGAGGCCTAGTTTCAACCTCAGTCATTCTTGCTGGCCCTGGTGTGGGCCGGGGATGACTCTGACTCAAGGAAGAAGCGGTCTTGTGACTGTCTTACCCGCACTGTGGTTTAGTAAGAAGGTGTTAAAAAGTGTGTCATGTGAAGAAAGTGATTTAATAATTGGTCAGAGTAATGACCACGTATTTCCTATGTAACCACTCCCTCGTTATCTCCAACTTTATCTTTGGTTCTCATGACAAGATTATCACTTCCCTGAAAACTGGGGTTTTTGCAAATGACGAAGAGGTGCTTTTCCAAATGGTAAGGTTGTTCTTTGGTGGGAAGATGTTTTCTCCTGGAAAACCTTAGGAAAGTTATTTGGTTCTGGGGTTGGGCTCCCAAAACCAAAACGAAACGAGATGGATTATCCCCAGGATACCTGAGATATAAGGACAATCTGTAGCTTGAGTGTGGAGTGAAAGACACTGAAACTGCCCTTTGTCCCAAATAGCTGTGTGCTGGGGCCCTAGAGAGCCCTAAGGAGATGGTGAAACAGGTGACGTTTGAAAGCCCGTACTGCAGGTGTGCATGTCTTCCTCCCTGTCCTGTGGGTGAAGAGCCTTCCAGTAAATGCTGGTGCATTTCCTTCTTACTTTTCATCCAACCATGTTCTCCTCCAACCTAACCCCTCACTGAATGTTCCTGGGGCTTCCTCAGGTTTCACCCTGCAGGGCCCAGCAGGAGGCAGCTGATTTGCCGTCCTCACCATTCAGAAGTACAGAAGGAGGGCTTAGAACCACACAGGCTCCACCCCCAGGCAATGAAGTCAGCATCTGGCCTCAGCAGGCATTATTTTCCTTCAAGTTCCCATTGATGACTCTAAGGCACAGGCATTGTAATAGAGGAAATCAGGAAGTCTTGAAAGTTAAAATGAAATAAGACTAGGGTTTACACTGCAGCTTCAACACTTCACTAAGGTCGTTACCTTCCAGTAATCAGTTTATCCCCCTCAGAGCCTCAGCTTTCTCATCCCTCCAGCGAGGTGTCAGGAGCTCTGCGGGCTTCCTGTGAGAATTATTCCGGTGAGGGCTCTGGCTGTGGGTGTGCAGTCAGCAAGGGACGCCCTACTAGGTCCCACCAAGTGCTGCCACCCCTTGAGCTCAAGGACGACACGTGAAGAAAAGCCCTTCGCAATGTAGGGCTCCATCCCACCAATGTGCAAGTGAATAGACGTCCTTTCAGGACCTAGTATTGTGTATTTTTAAGTGTGGTGCCCTGTCACCTGGAAATTGCTAGAAATGCAAGTTCCCAGGCTCCCTCTCCACCTGTGAAACCCTGGGGGTGGCCCAGCTACCTGGGGTGCGGTGGCCACCGCTGGTGATCTCCTGCTGTGGGGTGATGTCACTGTTCTTTCTGGGAGGGTGCAGGTGGACCCAGGGGTGGGAGGTGGGGAGAATCCCGCAGGGACTTCAGGGACTGAGTTTAGTGCTGGGGTTCATTTTTACTCTGCACAGGAGTCTCCTGGGGTCACCTTGTGTATCATGTCCAGCCTTTTTTTTTTTTTTTTCTTTTGAGAGAGTGTCTCGCTGTGTCACCCAGGCTGGAGTGCGGGTGGTGCAATCTCCGCTCACTGCCAGCTCCTCCTCCCGGGTTCATGCCATTCTCCTGCCTCAGCCTCCTGAGAAGCTGGGACTGCAGGCGTCTGCCACCACGCCCGGCTAATTTTTGTATTTTTAGTAGAGATAGAGTTTCACCATGTTGGTTAAGCTGGTCTTGAACTCCTAATCTCAGGTGATCTCCCCACCTCGGCCTCTCAAAGTGTTGAAATTACAGGCATGAGCTACCACGCCCAGTGGGCTAATTTTTAAGTTTTACAGATGGGTTCTCACTGTTACCCATACTGGTCTCAAACTCCTGGCCTCAAGCAATCCTCCCATCTTGGTCTCCCAAAGTGCTTGGATTTGCAAGCATGAGCCACCACACCTAGCCAAACATTGATCTTTCATTTTAAACTTCATCTAGAGATGTGACAAAAACCAAATGAGGTATTTGTTAAAATACTTTATAACCCTAGTACAGTAATAGAGTAATCCAACTGACAGTTTCACAAAACTCCATTTTTGGCAACAAGTTCAAGGTTATACATGTTAATAAAGATAACATTTATTCAACCAGAGGAAAAAGGTTACAATGACAGAATTTATCTTTTTCTTTACTGTGTTGCCTGAGCTATGGTTAAGGTTTGAGGAACTGGTATCTTAAAGAACCTTCAGAAATTTCTCATTCTAGAATTTAGAAACAAACTTTACACTCTCGGGGTTGAGAGAATCCAGAAGCAATCACCACCCCTAGTGTCCAGATGCTACTCTCCAAAGGCCCTTCCCCACTAGCCACAGAAATCAGAGCTCCCTGGGAAACAGACAGTTGAGCCTCTGGAGCAGGGAGGGCCTGCTGTGCATGCTTTAGGGAGGTGGGAGTCGGGGTGTAGAAACCAAAGAAGTGAGATCAAAACGGGCCAACAGCTGGGGCAAATGTGGACATAAAACTAAATTCCATCTGATCACATAGTCTCAAATATGTACATATACAGAAATATTTCTGTGAGGTCACGGGGTACTAAAAAACAAAACAAAAGACTGGGCGGGGGGGGGGGAAGAAGAAAAGAAAGAACTCTCTTCCCCATGGTGGGCGCAGTGGCTTACACCTGTAATCCCAGCACTTTGGGAGGTCAAGGTGGGCAGATTGTTTGAACTCAGGAGATCGAGACCAGCCTGGGCACCATGGTGAGACTCTGTCTCTACAAAAAAATATAAGCACTAGCTGGGCATGGTAGTGCACACCTGTAGTCCCAGCTACTCAGGAGGCTGAGGTGGCTCAGGAGGCTGAGGCTGCAATAAGCTAAGACCATGCCACTGTACTCCAGCCTTGGGGACAGAACCAGACCCTGTCTTTAAAAAAAAAAAAAAAAAAAAGACAGCCTCTTCTGTCATCATTAGAGATAGCTCCCGCACCACCCTAACTCCTCCTCAAACTGGACTTCCCAGGGAGAGCAGCCGCCCCTGCCTTTTCCACAGAACCATATTTCAAGATAACCCGACAGCCCCAGCTAATGTGGAGCTCTTCTTTGAAGAAGTTCAGCAAACGAATGAAGAATTACAGAATTTGAAAACTTCACAAACTTTAATAAATGATTCAGGCAATAATCCTCAATGAATATGAAAACCATTAATAGGTTGATGAGGAACTCATTATCACAGGACACCAGAAACTCAAGTGCACCAGCTGCTCCGTGGTTGAAGGGAGAAGGCAGATCTTCACAAGACAGTGGCCGACTCTCAGCATGCACCCCGCTGGCGTGAGACCCCCAGTGGAGGCAAGCAGGCCTCACACGAAGGTAGAATGTGGCCATCTATGCAGAACTCCCCACGAGGGACTCTGCCTGAAAAGGCACAGCCTGACTCAAACTAAGTCTTTGGATCTAACTTCCAGTTCTCAGGAAACACAGGAACATGGCACCCAACACCACACAGGAGCAGCCAGGACACCTGGAAAGTGAGAGCGCCCGTAGGAAACCCGGCCTGCACACTCCTCTGGCGTCTGAGAGGGGGCCCGGGAGAGACCCGGGCTGAGCAGCTGTGATCTGTGGGACCCTGTGCCACAAACACTTTGAGGCCAACTAGAAAATTTGAATATGGAATAAGAAATAGGCAGTTTTAAGAAAGTATGTTTTATTCTATTAAAACTGAAAATGGCATTAGCTCATGTAAGAAATAATCTTCATGTTTTAGGGTCATAAATTCAAATATTTTGGAGTAAATGATGACGTTTATAATTTACTTCCAAAAACTTCACAAGGAAAAGGATATCTATTATGTGATAAGTGTTTAGGGGCTCATTATCCTAGTCTACTTTTCTGTATGCTTGAAAGTTTTCATAATTCTTTTTATGTAAAATAATCTTGGAAATACGTTTTTACATTAGCATTTATATGGAAATTATTAGTATTTTATATAAAACATATAACTATATTATTATGATAATGACCTTATATTAGTGACATAAGAAACAAGTGATGTATCAGAAAGTGAGGATGTAATTAAGGTTCTGTGACTGCATCCACTATCGGAAGAGCACTTCTCCATGCCAAGGACAGGCTCGAAGCTTCACACACCCTGGGTCGGGGTGGGCACCATCCATGCACCCCCACTCTCCATGCAACAAAGCTGGAAGTGAGGCAAGAAGCTGGGGGCCAGGACCCTTCTCTGGGCTTCTCTAAACACCGTGTTTGTAACCACCATGCTGAGCCCACTGAAGGCTATCATTGTAAATGTCCAAAATCAATGTCCAAGTAAGATAGGCAAACTTAGGCCAAGAATCTTACCTACACTTAGATATTTCTTAAGCATCGCTAACTGTGAGAGAAGCCATGTCATGAAAATGTAAGAATACAAACAAGTCAACTTTTCACAATCCACCATCAAACTTTTCCAACAAAATATTACCTAGCATTGCTTGGGTGATCGTGAGTGGCATGAAATTGCTTCAGCTGCTCCCACGTAAGCTCCGGGATGCACATTGGGTCACCCCCAGAGACCACTGAGTACATGTGGTGGGGAAGAAGTCTGTTTTGAAGGTGCTGGGAGAATATCCTCTCATTGTCTGTCTTGAAATGTGAAGTAAATAAATAAGAATATGTACGTATAAAATAATACACACATGCTACATTACTTACAATATGGCCAATTGATCATATTCTGGTGCATATGCCTGTAATACTTTGCAAATAAAACTCTTCTAATGGTAAACAAACAAACAAACAAACAAACAAAAGACACCCCTGCAGGCATTGTTTAACACTGTATTCAATCACTCATCACCCACGCACAGGACCCAAGGATTGAGAACAATGGACATTTTGATGTGTGTTGCAACAACGCATAGCCGAGGGCTGTAAATCGGAGGGATCATCAGGTCTGCCTTCCAGCCACGAGGGAAGTGGGGAGAAGCAGTCACCCCAATTTGAGTTTCAAGAAGACTCCTTGGAAGAAAAGACCACCAAATTGAGAATGAAAAGGTAAGAAATAGTTCACCAGCTGAGGGGGGCTACGGAAATCAGAGAGCAGGCCACCCATGAGCCTCAGGGACACCAGCACAGGCAGGTTGTCAAAGTCACAAGGGGACATGAAGACACTGGCCCAGGACAGCAGCTCTTAATCCAAAATGGTCTCAAGATTCCTTTACACTCTGAAAAATTAACCCATTTATTCCTGAGGTTGCAAGTTTTTTTGTAAAAATCAGACTTTGGCAATGACCTTGAGCTGTAGGATATAAATAACTCCCAGAAGCTTAGGATTCCAATAATGGAACACTAGGCACAAATGGGTTTTAATGAGGACCCAAACAGCTTTTGATTATGTGGGCTTTTTTTTTGCCTGTGTAGGTACCTGTGTGTGTTTATATAATTTTTCTATATTCTAAATTAAAGTTGATTAAAAAATTAAAGTATTAAAAATACTTATGCATTAAGGTAAGCCATCATTACATGTTAATATAAATATGTTTGAAAAATACTTCTCATAACAAAGTAAAAAACCGACTACTTAGAGTGATGCTGTGTTGCCTTTTTTGCAAATCTCTGTAGTGTCTGGCTCAGAGGTGAAGCTGGACTCCCCCATCTGCTCTGTATCCAGCTTGCTGTCTGTCACACACCTCACCACGCAGCCTCTAGAAAGTACACCATGTACTTGGGCAAGAATGAGTGAAAAAGACAATGTGTTGATAGTGGTATGAAAATAGCATTTCTCTTACTGCAGATCATACACGGGGGTCGTCAGACATGGTCTGAGACCTGCTGGGAAGAACAGCAGCCTGGCCCTGCTACCCCCTGGCTTCTGCTCACAGCACTGACCCCAGCTAATCCAAGAACATGTCACCTATAATGAGAATATTGAAGAAAAAGCAACCATCTTTCAGATGTGTCCATATCATGATACGGTACATGGGTAAGGTAAGCTGAACACAACATAAAAAAGAAAACTTAGAAACCCTCCCTTCATCTCATTAAAGATGACTCCTTTAAAGACCAAGGGCATCTGGGGGTCGCTGGAGTTCTCATGTTCCAGCCGCCATCCTTCCTGCCTGAGGACAAATAATTATAAGCTGACAGTGACTCAAATACTAAAGTCTGTATCAACTAGTTAATCACTCATGACATACCAGAAATCCAGCTCACGTAAACCTGGGAAAAAGGTGGCATCCAAATACACTGAGAGGAGATTCTGAAAATCCTTGGGATTTTGTGTGGAAAATGGATCCAGAGTATAATCACTAGCTGGGTACAAAGGAAAAGTGAAATTGTAAAATTTAACAGATTTCTACTAAAATTATTGAATCTCAAGCCTCATTTCCCCTTTGTCCTAGGACAGTAAATTGTAGCTATTCTTGAGATGGGGCAGTGGCTCCATGCTCTGGCCTCCGACCTCAGCAGCTGTCCCAGCAACCACTGCACTCCAGCCTGGGTGACAGGGTGAGTCCCAGTCTCAAAAATAAGTACATTTCTATAGAATTTGAAAAATAAAGGAGAAGAATCTACCACTCTGGGTGAGGCCCTTATTAATAGTAGCCAGTACTATAAACCCAGGTGTCTGCCCGGCCTTTGCAAGATTCACAAAGGCACTAAGTCTGTTGTCAGGACACCCATGCCTGGACATTGCCTGGAACCCCCTAGTCACTTCCCTGGCTCCCTTGCTGGAGCCCTGCCCAGAGGCAGCTGCTTTCTCACACCACCCTCTCCAGCTCTTCTCTCTCCCCCCAGCAGCAGCAGCTCCCACTCCTCCTCCCGCCCTTGTCCTTGGCCCTCTGCATGGCATCCACCATGTGCCTCCAGTCACAGCCGCATCAGTCTTTCTAGACAGTAAGCTGTTTATCTTTTACATTTGCTACAACATCAAGCATAGCACAGAGCCAACAGCTGGCCAAATATGTGAAGTGTTGTCATTTTTAGTTACTATACTAAAAAAAAAAAAAAAATGGAAAATGTTTAAGCAAATAACAAAACAAAAAAACAAATGAATCCATTTTAATATAAACCCAAGTAAGTATAGGTCCACAATTTCTTCGTTATAATTTTGAAACCCAAATGGCTCAGAAAACTGAAAGATTCTGCAGAAGTTTAGAGCAAACTATTTGATGGCAAAACCTGACTGAACAGATCAGGACACTGAGTCTTCGTGCTCACACTCAGAGAATCATCAGGTTTGGCGGCAGAAACCCTAGTGTGTCTAGGGTTTCTAGAAGGGCGTGCTATGTTGGGCGGGGCTGTGCAAGTGATGGGAGGAGCTTAGTGAGGGGTGGCTCTTTGCAGGTGAGGAGTGAAGCCTAGTAGGTGGGGATGCAGGTGAGCTGGGCCTTGAGGATGGGGCTTGCAGGAGATGGGGTGGAGCCAGTGGGGCGGGGCTGCAGGCAAGCTAGGCCTTGGGGGCGGGGCTTGCATGCGAGAGGCGGGGCCTTGTGGGGGCAGGGCTGGCAGAAGAGGGTGGGGCTTGGTGATGGACCGGGCTGTTCAGGTGAGGGTAGTGGCCTAGTTGGGGGCTGCCGGAAGCTGGGCCAGGTGAACCTTGGTAATCCTCTCTGGCCTTGGTCCTGTGGCTCAGGCTGTGCCCAGCAGGGAGGCCGGCCCGATCGAGCTGCGGTCTCCTCCCTGAGAGCGAGGGCTCCTTCCCCCAGCGCGAGTTAAAGCACCGTGTGTCCACCTGTGCAGTGGCTGGTCCCCATGTGACCTGGAGGGCAGAATCCCTGGGTCCTGCCTCTGGTCCGGGGCTTCTGCTTCCCCTTCCTGCAGTTCCTGGGAGCGTCTGTGTGTCCAGGGGGCTCTGATCCCTGTCTAAGGACCACGGGTGAGGGGTCAAGATCGCCCGCTGTGGAGCTGGCCTGGATCTTGCTTCTGTGGATCCTCGCTGTGTGGTTCTGGAGCAGTTCTGTCCTCAGGAGAGGGATCCTCACAGCTGCCTCTTGGTGCCGTGAGAAGAATTAATAGGACGACCCCCGGGTACCTGCTCGTAGCCCTGGGCAGGGCCAGCCCTGTGTCTCCACCAGTTCCTTCCCTCTGTGCTCCCCGACACTGTCACATCGCCAGCCTTCATTTCCTTTTCCTTGGACCCAGGCAGCGAGTGCCCCGCTGGCCTTGGCAGCCCCTTCTCTAATCTGTCATCAAATCACTTCCTGACGGACAGCACTGACCAGCCATTGGCATCACCAAAGCCCTACAAAATAGAACCCAACTTTCGTATTAAGCTGTGCAGAGCTGTCCCAGCCCCACTTCCCACAGGCTGGCCTCATTCACCATGGGATCCGTGGTTCTCACCTAGGGCTGGGGGTGCCCCTGGCATCCAGTGGAGAGTGTCAGGGATGTCCCTCCAGGCCCAGTACAGTCCCCCAGCCAGTGGCCGGCAGACAGCAGCACCCAGCCTGATATCTCTGTGGCTTCCGGTTCCCCGAGGCCAGCTGTGCTTTGCTGCCTCTTCATCCTCTCAGACGGGCGCCCTCTCTCCACCTTCGCTGGTTAGCAGGTTCCATCCATTAGAGCTCAAAGCACTGCCTCCCGGCAGCGCAGCCCCTTCTCCTGGCCTGCCGTCTGCCTGTGCCCCGTGGTCTGTGACATGTCCTCGCGGGCCCATCAGAGCGAGGCTCCCAGGGACGGAGCGGTTCCTGTTTGTGTCTCTGTCCCACCTTCTCTGGACCTGGCACCATGTCCTTTGCTGACAGAGGTCTTGGGTTGATTGTCAGCAAAGCAGACAATCTATATGGCTCTAAATGGCTGTAAACATGCTTGATTGGAGTATTTTAAAAATAATTGGATATGTAAACATTTGAGTGTGACACAGGTGGATTTTTGGGCGAATGGTCTTGTTCTTCAGGGAATAACCACAGGCCCATCCACAAGGACCATTTCCAGCTGATTAATGGAACACTGTTCTACCTAGTTAATTTTGAACCTTATCTCAGCCTGAGAGGTAGGTCAGCATGTGACGAAGATCACTGGTTTGAATACTATCCTGCTCCTTTGGAGCTAGACCTTCCATGCCTCTGTTTCTTCCTTGGTTAGGTAGGAAAGGTATGAGCTACCTCAGAATTGTGAGGCCTGCATCGAGTGACCACATTAAAGTGCCAAGAACTGCACCCAGAATGTTGGTACTTAAAGACCTTTAAACATTCCGATGTTGCATTTTAGTACCCGGGTAAAACAGCAAAGTTATGACAGAGGCAGACGCAGACCCTCGGTGAGGTGATGGCAGGAGGTGGATCACCGACCCTGGAACGAGGGCGTGGTCTGTTCGAGGCTGAACAAAGTGCATGTCGTTGTGTGTGCCACAGAGGTCCCTCTGGTGAAGTCCTGGAAGGGTCCATGTGGCTGAGCCGTGCAGTCTTTCCATGACGTCCGGCAGGAGCAGAGCTTTCGGGTGCAGCCTTGCTCTTGTGTGCACGGCCCTCAACTGTCTCAAAAGTCTGAGGCTTAAAGCAGGCTTGGGGTTACCTTACACCTCCCAGACATCTAATTTGCCTGGCAAACATGTTTTTCTTGGGTGTAAAGGTGAAGGAGTGGGTGACTCTGGTGAAAGTGTACTAATTACTGCACTTCTGGGTCAGTGACGCTTGGTTGAAGACACTATCTGCCCTGGGTGGACATCTCTGGGGTGGTGAAAACCGGTGGCTGGATGTCACGGGGTTGCCAAGAAGATGCCAGCTTTTTCCTTTTTCCTCAGTAACAACACCCTACTTTGTTTAGGGAAGCAGCACACCCAGCTGAAAATCCAATTATCTTGTACGGCGGAGCGGCTGGTGACACAGGTCCAGATGCTGGGATGCTGATGGGGGGTCCTGGAGTGGGAGGTGTCGGGAGGCTTTCTTGACCCACAGCAGCCCTGAGCCCTTGTCTGGCCGTCTTGCCTGGGGCATGATGCCTGGAGGGAAAGCAGCTTTGGGGGCCCAAGTGCCAGAAGCCAGAGTCTTGGCCTGTGGGGCAGACCTGGGCCAGGCTCCTCAGAGGATGTCACAGAGCTGCTGCCCATGCGGGGACCACCCACCTCTGAGCCCCATGCAGATTTTCCTCTGTAGCCAAGTGAAATGCTGGTACGGCGAGTGAGGCAGTCAGAGGCACCTTTTGTGGAAGGAAGACAAAGCTGGAGAGAAAGAGGTTTTCCTAAAAGGTACAAGGCGCTGATACTTCGTTAGGGATAAGTCCTAGGAGTGTGGTTGCTGATGGGTGGAAAACTGTAGCCAGAGAATAAGTGGGAATAGCCCTTGTTGCTATTTAACTGATTCGTTCACGAATGGTCTGAACAGTTCTAGTGAAAAGAACATTTTGGACACAGAAGTTTTCATCCTGCCTGACAAGCAGCATGATGGTGGGCTGTTCCATCCTTCCTGGGCAACAGTGAGAGGGTCTCAGGCCCTTCTGGCCCTGTCCTGACATTTCCCCAGGGCGTGTGTCCCGTCCCGAATATTCTGGAATGCCTCTGGGTGCAGCTGAGCCTCTTGAAAAGGGAAGAGTCATGTGACGTGCTCTGGGTGAACAGGAAAATGAGGGAGGACAGGAAGAGGTGCCTGGAGGTGAGGAGGATGGTGAGCAACCTGGGGACAGGGGACGGAGGGTAGCGCGGGGGACAGGGGATGGAGGGTAACACCACTTCTCCAGGTGCCTTTGGGGGATGCTGCCACCTCTCGCACCCCAGAGTGAAGTCAACAGGATTCTGTCCCCAGGAGTCCCAAAGCCTGGCAGCTGGGATTGGCCCAGTATGAACCACCGTTCACTGGCTCCGCACCCTGAGACAGGCTCCCTGGTGTTTCCACCCTGGCTTTTCATCTGGACAGTGGGACCCTGAGTGTCACCTTCACAGCTGCGCCCGGAGTCCTGGACTCCAGCGTGTCGTCGGCACTCGTTAGCGTTTCTTTTGTCATGGTCCATGGATGAAGTGGCTCTTTCTTTGTGTGTTCACAGCCCTCCTGCTCACTTTACCTTCTGGGAACACTTTTTAACATAGCTTCGCATGTGGGGAGGACTCGAGTGATTAATCGAATGTTTCGTCAGGTGCGGTTCTTCTGTTTCCCAGTTTTGACACAACATTTGGTGAAATTTCCAGGGACTCCTGTGGTCAGCCTCACAGTTTCACTCTGTCACTTTCTAATGCAGTATTCTTTGGGAGTCTTTTAAATTAAGTACCATCATTTCAAAATAAGTTTTATAATATGCAGTTTCAGGTTAATTCTTTACCTTTGTGTGTCAGGCAGTGGCTCTCCACCTGTGAGTAGTCAGAAAGGTTCACGCAGTTTTCCAGGGCGGCCTTTGCATTTACTGGAACTATTAAGAACTGTTTCCTGCTTAGGCCGTGGTTGACACACAGTGCGCGTGAGGCCATGCGTGGCTTAGCGTCTTCTGCAGGCTTAGAGGTCACTTTCTGTTCTTCCCCAAGCCTGCTCTGCTGTGCCGAGTGTTCACTGCGGGCGACGGTCACACTGTCTGGCACAGGCCACCAAGGCCACAGGGCGGACTCCACCTAGCGGAGCCTGCAGAATGGCAGAGCTCAGCCCTTCACAGGGAGCAGAAAGCGCAAGCCTGTGATCAGAGCTGTGCTAGCCCAGAAAGCCTCCGAACAGGTTTAATTTAGGAATCAGCTCCTACCAGCTGCCCATGTTTAGGATGTGTTTGAGATTTTGTGATTTTTCCTGCACTGAAGCTACTGGGCTGGCTCTGAGTCACCGTCATGGGACTTCAGGTTGCCCCGACGGGAAGCGGCGGAGGCGGAGGGCCGCACAGAGGCTTGCTGCCGTGATAATGAAGGGCTTGTTGCCTCTTGGAACAGCGAGTTCAAGCTCTTTGTAATTGTCAGCGTAAATAGTGACCCGCTGAGGACATGGCTGTAATTCAGGGTGGCATGGTTGATTGTCATCATTGATATCAGGTACCTGCCTGTAAAATGATGGTACCCATAGTGCGGCTCCAGGAGGGCAGCTCCTGCCAAACACACGTGCTCCTGGGCCCCCGAAGCCAAGGTCGTGCTGTCAGCCAGGCCTGCAGCGGTGGGTGCAGGGGGTCTTCATGGCACTGAGGGCCTCCCTCGTTTGCTTGTGGGGCCCAGCCCTCTGTCCCTCCCTGTCCCCATTGCGGCTCCTCCCTGGGTTCTCCCAGCCCCATGCACACCTCCGTCTTCACAGCTTCCGTAGTTTTCTCGTGGGAGCCCCACGTGGGCGCCTGGGCAGGGATCGTGTGTTAGTCGAGTTCTCTCCAGCCATCCCTGGCTCATAGCTCAGCAGGTCCCTTCAGATGAGTCAGTCAGCTGTGTGGCTGCATGTTCAGGATACTTGTCAGGGGCCTTCCTCAGGTCAGAGCAAGACCTACGCTCACCTCCTCCGCGGGACTTTGGAGCCTGCCCTGGAGAGACCAGCCACGTCCAGAGGGGCCGCCCGGGTCCCCGCGGGCTGGTGGGAGTGACTTCTGAGCCACTCGAGGCCCCACTTTGTGTTCCTACACCCCACAAAGCCACTTAAAGCACCATATTCTGGTGCCGTGTGCCTCTCAAGTGTGGCACACAAGCCTGGACGGGGATGTGAGCCGGCACTGCCTTCCTCAGGCTGCACTTGTGTTTTGGGGCCCCTGGAGCACTCCTGCCTGTGATTCTCGCTGCTGTCTGGGCTCCCCTAGAGGGTCTCACCCGCAACCTGAGGGCCACATTGGCAGCCACCGAGGAACCGGCAGGTCCGGCATTGGTCCCACTCAGTCCTTCTGGACTTTGGTGACAGAGGAGACAGCAAAGCTTCAGCTGGGAACCCCAGACCTTCTCTGCTTGGGACCCTGGGACTGAGATAGCACAGATCCTGCCATCCACGTGCTGGGGTCCCCCCTGTGCAGCTCCCTCCTCTGGTCAGGGGCCGCGCCCTTGGGCTGGGAAGCTCCGGGTCCTCACACTCAGGGGCTCAGGGCGGGTCCTGGATGCAGAGAGAAGGAAAAGGACGGCGGTTTGAGCCCAATTGTGTTGGCTTCATCTTCTGCCTCTTGTCCCTAAATACATTTGCAAAGTTTTCCAGATGAAAACTCAGAAGGGATTTTTTAATGACTGGAATCTGTGAATTCCATGGAAGCCAAGTCTGTCCTCAGCTGGTCACTGTTTATGCTAACAGTTATAAACAGCATGAACTTGCTGTCCTGAGAGGCAACACACCCTCCATTCTCTCTGCAGTGCAGCTGTCTTGGTGGATGGAACATGCCCCTCCTCCCTCCCTCTCCCTTCCTCTCTTCCTCCCTCCCCCCTCCCCTCTCCCTCCCTCCCCCTCCTCTCTCCCCCTGCGCCCCCCCGCCGTCTCCCTACCTCTCCCCTCCTCTCTCCCTCCCTCCCTCCTCCTTCTTCCTGTCTTCTCTCACCTTTCTCCCCTTACCTTCTCTTCTGGGTGAGGGACAGAAGAGAAGAGACCTCCGGAATCTTCTTCTTCATCCAAGCAGCTTGGGGGCAGCATCAACAGCTGCAATTTGGCTGTCCCAGCAGGTGCCTCAGGGCAGTCTTTCTAATGGGAATCCTGGAATCATGTCTTTCCTTAATGTGTCCTAAAGGCTGGAGGACATGAAGTGAAACAATGCTCCATGCTCAGTCCTGTGATTTTGTGTATTTATTGGACTTACTTTGAAATTAAACTAAATGATACCCAAGGTAGAGCATTAAAAAAAAAAAAAAAGAAAGAAAACAACAGGCTATGGTGTTTGAAAAACAAACAAAACTGTTTGGTTTGTTGGTTTGTTCTTAGACCTTCACAGGCTCCTAGGTCACACGTTTCAGTTTCTCAGCGAGTGACTTTCTCTCTGGAAGCCATGTCAGCCTCTTGTTTGAGGATGTCAGCCACAGCAGAAAGAAGCACTCTATAGACCCTGTGCTCAGCACCTTGGCATGAGCTCCTGCCATCTTCTGTTCATGCTCATCACAGCTCTGTGCAGTGGGCGTCCTCCCGATCCATGTGGGAGGACAGAGGATGGAGGCGGAAGGGTGGGTGACGGCAGGATCACATGAGGCGTCTCTCCTGAGGTAGGGAGGGGAACCGGCCCAGGACCTCAGTGCCCATCGCGTCCTTCCTCCTCCTCCTCTGCCTCTCTGTGACTGTTTGACTCAGGCTGCAGGGACAGACATGAGTATGTGCAGAGCGTGTGTGCACCCCTGGGGGTGTGTGCTGGTGCTGGTGGGGACAGATGTGTACAGAGCGTGTGTGCACCCCTCGGGGGTGTGTGCTGTTGTTGGCATGGACAGATGTGAGCATGTACAGAGCGTGTGTGCACCCCTGGGGGTGTGTGCTGGTGTTGGCGGGGACAGATGTGTACAGAGCGTCTGTGCACACCCGGGGGTTGTGTGTGCTGTTGTTGGCACGGACAGACGTGAGCATGTACAGAACATGTGTGCACACCTGGGGGTGTGTGCTGGTATTGGCATGGACAGATGTGAGCGTGTGTGCACACCTGAGGGTGTGTGCTTATGTTGTTTTGTAAGCGGCAAATATGTGGCCCTTGCGTCAGGCGGCCCTGCACCCGTGCTGAGTCCATCAGTGGCCCTGGGGTTGGGGTCTCCATCTCCCCAGACAGCACTCGAGTGTCTTGAGGTTTCAGATTCTTCCTCTCTGGGTACTTGGGCCTCCTCAGGACCAAACATCAGAACCAGCCAACTGCAAACTGCGAGAATGTTCAAATCCATCTTCAGTAGGAAAAACAAAAGCAATTGGAATAATTTTCCAACATGATCCCGTGGTTAAGCCATTAGATACTCCAGCCAACAGATTGAGTCACTTTAAAATTCACACCGATTAAAATGGTTTTGAGGGTTGCAGAGCTTTACCACTAAACCTTGAAATAATTGAAGCGTTCTGCTCCACTTGCTTACTAACTAGGGTTGGGGATAACTTTCAGTCCAAAGTAACAACCTTCTAAATCCAGCTTCGATGCGAGGCTCCCACTGACACAGGAAGAGACAGTGGCCCTTGTTTATTCTCCTGTGTTCAGATACTTTGTCATTTTTTTTGTATCCTGTTCATCACTTCTGCTTTTCCAATTCAAACTAAAGGGAGTTTAGTTCTGTTTTGGAGAAGCTGTGGTTAGTGGTTTCTTTTCATGGTTTGCTTAATCTCTTAAGTCTGGTGCTTACATTTACCCAAATGCACTTTTCTTTAGTAGGACAGTGCAGTAGCCCAGGGCTTCTTCCTCCATATCTGCTCCCCAGGAGGCCCCCTAGGAATGGGCACTGGAGATCCAGCCGCTCTCCGTGTGCCGTTTTCTTTGAGTCCAATGTAGGTTTGGCTCAGAGAAGAAAAGAGGCCTCCGGGTTAGGTACCTCTGGCTGCTTGCTTGTGAAATGTTTAATTTTACACATTGATAGTTGTAGCTCGCAGTATCACTGCAGTCATAAGAACAAGAAACACTCCCATAAAGTAGATAGGCAGAAAAAAGCCATAAAAATTTAATAAAGTGCAAATAAAATGATGTTGTAAGAATGTACAGTGGGAAATGCTCTCAGTCCAGCCAGATCGGCTGCGGCGTCCTCTTGTAAATACATTCAGCCACGTGTGGCCCTGATTGCAATCACTACTGTGAATTGTGATCCAGAATGTTCTTGGGGGGCCGATGCCTGGACTGTGCCAGCAGCTGAGTCTGATTGGGTGTCACGGCAGTGATGTGCTTAGTGCGGCCAGCTGGGCTGAGGGGTGGCCACCCATGCACTCGCCACGTGCAGTCGTTACTCTGGTGATGGAGTTGCACGCGGCGCGGCTTGTCCACCTGGGCTATTTAAAGTACCGGGAACCCAACCGTGGGCGGCTGCCTCCTGATATGGGAGCTGTCTTTTTTATCCAGGGCCCTCTGGCGCTGCAGACCCCGGCTGCTGGTCCCTGAGCCCATAGGGAGGCACCGGAGGGCTCTGTTGGGCCATGGAGGTCCCCGAGCAGGTGGTCACTCATTGCTTGTGGAGTGGTCCATGGCCTGTGAGTTTATTCCCGGGGTCTGTGTGGGCAAGACTAACCATTTCACGGCTGGGCACTTACACAGGTGACACTAGTTAAAGTGGAATCTATATTAGCTTGCTCGGGCGTGCGTGAGGAGCTGGGAGGGTGGGGGAGGCTTGGCCTTAGCACTGGAGACCGGGTTCCTGATATTTCTGCCAGGGCCCCTGTGGGTCCTGAAGACAGTGGGTGCCCTATGGACCAGGGGATGAGGAAGACTCTAGAGGCTGTGGGAGGAAAGGAGACGGTCGCTTTCCCAGAGCCAGCCCTGCCGACACCTCAACGTTAGCTGGTGGGACCTGTTTTGGACTCCAGCTTCCAGAAATGTGAGAAAATAAGTCAGTGTTTAGGGCGCTAAATTAGGGGTGATTTAGTGGAGAAATAGAAAACTAGCCCACAAAGGTGCACGCATTGAAATGTGCTCTGTCCCGGTGTTCACAGTGGTGTGAGGGGGATGACATCAGGTTTCGGGGAACTGTGCAGTTTTACTGAAGGAAGGGGGCTCGCCACGCCTTTCCTTATATAACTGAAGGTATGTATGCCTGCCACACCGCCCAGGAGACAGGGACTAGAATTCTGACTATTTCTTACGGGAACCAAGCCACAGTCAGAACAGGGTGAGGGCTGAAATGAGCTTCCTGCAGCCTGAACCGGGAAGAGGAATCGCAAGTAGTTTGTTTTTCTACACAGACCTGTCCTTTCAGGTTTTGTTGAGCTCTGGAAAAAGGGAGAAGCCAGGCACACCTCGGCGAGGGACAGTGTTTCTGCAGGTGGAGCGGCTTCAGCCTGAATGTGGCCGTGTGGCTGGGAGGCTCAAACTGCCCTCCAAGGGCACTCATCTGTTCCTATTGCACTAATACCTTGTTTACAGAAATCCACAGAAATTCCAGAGAAGTGCGGGAGGCCTCTGGTCTGAATGGGTTTGTGTGGATCAAGGTCATGGGGTGTTGTCGCAAGTACTTATCCTGATGTGGCAGAGGCTCTGTTCCCAAATAATTATTCCACAGTTTCAGAGCCTATATCTGAGTGATAGTCTTTTAATTTTGTTGCATGAAAGCAAACAAAGTATGTCTTGAGGGTCTAAAATTCCATTTAGTAGTCACGGCTGTAAACTCATACATGGGGCTTTGGGATGGAGTGAAAACCACCGTCACCTGGCGTGGACGCTGCGTGGTATTTTTAGCGTGGTGGCCTGCTCGTGCCTTGAGTTCCATCTGCAGCATGAGCAACAGCTGTGCATTTGAGAAATGTAGGTAGGTCAGCTTGCTCCTCCAGGGGCCTGCGGGGATGCGGGTGAGGGGCCTGGGATGAGGCCACATCAGTGGGAAGGAGCTTGGTTGTGTCAGCAGATATGGCTGCCTCTACAGGCCCGCAAGCCAGCCAGAACCCAGTTTTCCTTTGGTCATCTAATGCCAGAAAAAAAACCTGTTTCTTAGAGATTCTTGTAATTTACATTAATGAACTATTTGACCATACATAGTGTTATAAATGCATGAGGTTTTACAACTTGGCAGATGTGTAACTCACATGTTAGGATTGAATCAAACTATTGAAGATACTTGTTTCACTTGAAGGTTTTTAGCATTTTATGCGCAAACCAAATGCCAATAGCATTTTGAAAGCGTATTTTGGAATTTTAAACACAGAATGGGACAGTGCTGGGTCTCTGGGATGCTGGTGGGGTGGACGTGACCTCAAGTTCTTGGAGCTTGCAAGCAAGCAGGATTCCTAAATTGTCACACCTGCAGTGCTGGAAGTCAAAGTGGATTTCTGTAAACGAGGTATTAGTGCAATAAGGAACAGATGAGTGCCCTTGGAGGGCAGTTTCTGAGCCTCCCAGACACCCCAGGAAGAAGCGGGGGAGGGGGGGCAGTTACCCACCAGAACCTGGATGGTGGAGACAGGTTTGCTGGGGTCCTGCGTGGCAGGTCATTACGTGCAATAAGGAACAGGCGAGCGCCCTTGAGGGTGGTTTCTGGGCCCCCTTCGCAACCGCAAGTGGTAGACGCCCCAAGGTGGGGGATGGGGTGGGGTTCGGTTATCCACCAGAGCCTGGATGGTGGAGCCGGGTTTGCTGGTGGTCCTGCGTGGCAGGTAATTACGTGCAATAAGGAACAGGTGAGCGCCCTTGAGGGCGGTTTCTGGGCCCCCTTCGCAACCGCAAGTGGAAGACGCCCCAAAGTGTGGGGGAGGGGTGGTGGCCGGTTATCCAATGGGGCCAGATTTGCTGGTGGCCGCTGCGTGGCAGGTCACTGAGTGGAGCGATGGGAGGTGAGTGGAGTGGGAATAGAGGACGTACCCTCCACAGCTACTGCTGGGAGTTCGCTCTGGTGGCAGAGGGGGCATAGAGGGATTCCCATCAGGGGCAACACAGCTGGGGTCCCACGTGTGCTGGATGCCGAGGTGTGACCGCATGTGATCTCAGTCTCCACAGCAGCTCTGGGACGTGGATTCAGTTACCTTCCCATCTCACATCTGAGAACTTTCAGGGGCTCACATCACAGTTGGGTGGGGTGGAACTAATGTCTCAGGCAGGACGTTGGCCCCAGAGCCCAGCTCTTACACCCCCTGCTGTTTTCAGTCCACCAAACTTGTAGAGAGGGGGGTGTGGTGGGGGGGCGGAGGTCGTGCGTTTCAGGGGCAGCTGAGAAACCAACACAGTAGAAGGGGGGCAGGAAATAAACCAGGCAGGAGACACAGGCAGTGCTTGGGAGATCTGCGCGGGGTCTGGGGGCCACCTCTGGGCCTGTGAACCCCGTTCTGTGCTCTCGGCTTGCCCAACGTTGGCCCTCAGACACATGCTGCACACTTCAGGTGAAATCTCAGTCCCTCGCGTGGTGCGGGCATCTTTTCTCCCTGGCTTTGTCTCTCCTTAAATCAGAGTCTCAGTGGGGATGGTGGGGTGGTTGGTGGTCCATGGAATTTGCCCTCCACCTCCCCATCCTTGTCCTGTCTGGCCTGTTACCTGAATCTGTGTCTCTTCAGAGCCTGCAGATGTGTGGAGGCCACGGCAGCCTCTCGCTGACCGGCCTCTCAAACTTTTTTATTCATCAGAATCATGTTAAATGCTGATTCCTAGGCACCCCATTAGACTCTCTACGCCTGCCTGGTGTGGGTACTTTGAGGAAGGTACAGAGGGTTGCTGGGCTGTTCCAGGAGGGAATTTGCATTTGTGGAATGTCCACTGTGCTCCTTCCAGCACTCTACTTTCCACACACGTGGCATTAAACCTGGAAGACCTCTGGGTGCTGTGCTGGGTGAGGAAGCCCCGGCTGGACGAGCGGCTGCTGGGGCTCGGACTTGATTCCTGGGCTGGGGGCTGCGGGCTTACTCTGTTCAGTGGGCCTGCTGATGGGATGCCCTGGGAAGTCCTGCTGTGCACTCAGGGAGGTGCAGAGACAGGCTCAGGAAATACAGACCATGGATTTAAAAATTCCTACTGGAAAATCTTTTATGAGCAAATTTGCATCTGACTGAAGATAAGCATTGCTTGAATAATTGGATTGTTTACAAAATTGGTCCTATGAACAAACAGATTAGTTTTCATTCATGCCTTGTCTATAACGTAAATAGGAACTATTACAGCAACCTAAATTAACTTTCAATTTTGTATCAGATTGCGTTCCAGATTACAAATGGCTGCTTGATAAATTGATAAAACGGAGGGATTTGGTACTTGGAACCCAGAGTGAAGAGAACAGAATTGCTTTGGTTTCTCAAAAGCATGTGACAGGGGTGACCTGGGGTGAAGAGAAGTGGCTGGAGTCATTACACTCGAGGAGATGATCTGCCCCAGCATTTCTCAGCTGTCTTCTGGATAAAAAAAAAAAGGGCGATAAATGTGGAAAAATTCAGTACTGAGTTCGTCTATGCCCTGAGCTTCTCATACGGTCATTAATGTGACCGGGCTGTATCTGTGAAGCCTCCATACAGGCACAAAGGAATTAGGCTAGAGTAAGACAGCCGGCATCCTCTGGCGTCTGGGCCACGTGTCATTTCCTAAAGCCTTTTTGGGTGAAATGACAGTCGCAATGTCTGATGTTCAGAGGAGTGTAATCTCATGTATGAGATGCAGATTTTAAGCACCAAAGCCAGGAAGCTTGGTGGGAGTGGCCGTCTTCCAAGTGGTTTTCTGTGCTGCCATGGACGAGGTGTGGATGTGTCATCCGTTGGTGAGATCCACTAGTGAAAGGGCTAAGCAAACCCTTATGGGGGAGGGGGGTGGTGTTTGTGAAGCTACATCTCTTCTGGCATCCCAAGTAAATACATTTTGTAAAACTTGTGAATTTAACCCTGACGCTAACCCTGAGTGTTGAAGTCTGGTGCAGTGTCTTGAGCCCTCTTCTGCATTGAGGGTGAGTGACTGTAAATGACCAATTCCTCAGTGGTGAAAGTTCAAATTTAGCTTCCCTGAGGAAGCCAGACCTCAGTCACCCATGTCTCCATTGTAAACACTGCGGCCTCTATACGGGTGGCTGCAAGTTTCCAGGTCCTCCTCGGAGAAGCAGCCGTGCGGTGCTTGGTGATTTGATAACATCAGCCACCTGCTGTCTTCTGTCTAATCATGGTACAAATGATTCTCCTACAAGGAAACATCTGGTTTCTTCCCCGATCCATGGAAGAAGCAGCCCACCTAGGAACTGCACCGTCCTCTGTACATTCACAGTGAAGTCTGTCTGTCTGTGAGGAGTGTCATGTATGTCGTGGGAATCACGGGAATTGCCTTAATTCTTTTTGAGGGCTCGGGCAGCTCTGCCTGTTTTACCTGGGATGAGCAGCGGGTGGTCTCTGGCTGCTGTGAGACTAGGGCTTGGGGTGCGTCATCACATCTGGTGGCCTGTCGAGGTGGGCATCAATGTCTTTTGCCTGTTGGCTGAGGCAGTTGTGATGCCATGGGGGTCATGCTTGTGTCGGGGCCAACCCAGTTCTTCCCATGCACACCTCTCCTGCTGGAGTGCCTTTTCTTATGATGACGTGTTGAATTAGCGTGGAGAATGTGGAGAGGCTCTGGGCCTCTCCTTCCCATTCTTACTCCCTGGAGCTGTGATGCCCAACAAGGGAGCCCATAGCCAGAGGCTCCTTTACATTTAATTAGAATAAAGATTTGATTATATAGCTAAACACATTTGAAAAGAACTTCACAGATTAAATTCCAGATTCAGCCCTTCAGGCCCAGTGGCCACGTTTTGGGGCTCAGCAGCTGTAGGTGGCTGTTGTCTTTCAGTGTTGACTGAGCAGATTGGGATGTTTCCAGTTCAGCAGGCAGCTCTCTTGCATGGTTCTGCCTGTGGTGAGGACACCTTGGCTGGAGAGCCTCGTGGGGATCCCTTAGGCCTCTGGCTACAGCCAGGCTGCACGGTTCCTGTGCCCCGGGTCCTCTGCAGGCCCAGATGGATTCCCACCACAGAGTCAGCACTGCTAGACTTGGGTACTGTGTGTAGACAGCAGAGGGGCATGCCCAGGCTTTGCTGACTGGCCTCCTTGGCCAGGGTCCCGTATCCAAGTCTTCAGGGGAAATGCATCCACCATCCACACCATGCACCAGAAGAAAACTGCAGGCTTCTCTGTGGGTGGTGAATTGAGATCATGCAGAGTGACTAGGCTTGGGGTCCTGGGCAGCGTGGAACCTGATGATAGCTTTAGGTGGAACCTGACATGCCTCCATGTGTACATGGCAAGAGAATGCAGTGTTGTCGGCTTGAATCTAAATGTGCTCCCGTTTTGAGGTGGAAGGTTCTGGGATTATTGGAAATTGGTGATTGTCCTGCTGTGGAGGACTTTGAATGCAGGCACTGGTTTAGGATAACCCTGGTTTCCTGGTCCTGTATGTGGGCATCCCTGACACTGCTGGGCTGGAGGAAGGCAGGGTAGATGGGAGGGTGACAAGAGGTCAGGTGTTTCCAGCTGTGGGGAGTGATGCCATCAGATGGCCGAGATCAGGAGGGTGGTGGCCGGGGGACCAAAGCGGAGGTGCGAGGAAATGCCATGTTTCCTGGGGCTTGGGGAGGACCTGTTGAACTCTCTTCCTGGGCAACAGTTCTTCCATTCTCAGGAATCTCTGCTATTGTAATTGAGCAGCAAATTCAGTAATTGCTCTAATCACTTACTGTTAAGTCCCCATCCCACTTACCATGTATTAGCAAGAGTGACAACAGTTTGCCTAGTCAAGCCTTGCCAAGAAAAAACCGTGGAACTGGTTTTAGTTGCCTTGATTTCCTTCCAACTCGGATTCCTTAGCGGCTTGTGTCCCCACAGCTGCTGCAGTTCCTCCTGGGCCTGGCAGGCACATTCCACACATTCACACCTCAGCTCAGATGCAGGCGTGCACATTATTTACAGAAAATCGCACTGTGCTGTGATCGGCTTGAGCTGACATTTTCTAGGTGGGAGGTGGAGGCCGAGGACCTGTGAGGGACTGTCCGAGTGTCCTCTCATTGACTTGGAGCAGGTGTACATCTGTTCTTCAAAAGTTCTAATGGTATGAAATTAGAAATACGAATTTTTAAAATTCACGTGTTATGAACTCTGTTCAGTGATTTCCTCTGAAATGAGAGACTATTTGCAGACAAGGCAGTTGGCCTGCAGCTCTCCTTAGAACAGTCCTAGACCTCGATGCCATCCTATGGTCTCTTCTTGGATGTGGGGTGCGCTGCTTGAAGCAAAACCGAAGGAAAGAACGTGGTCAATGAGCATCACTACTGCAGCCAGCTCAACGCGCACACCCACTGGGAGGGGGGCCGGATCACTTAACATTGTAAATGCATTTAACACTAAACCAGCAAGTCAGCCAGTACTTTCTGTAACCAAACTGCCTGGCTCATGGGAACCTGACACTTGACTTTTCGGAAGAGAATACTTGCTTCTGTGGAGTGTCAATATTTGTCTCATTTCTTGAGACTTTGCTCAAAGTGATGAACGTGTAAATTTGGACCTTTTTGTGTAAATTGGGCCACAGAGCTCTCTAGGCACAGTCAGGGGAGTAAAAGGCTGTGAAAGATGCCACCTGATGTGAGCCATGGCCAGGCACTTTGGAACCTGGGATCCCATCTCCAGCCTCTCAAAGGACATAGAGGAATATAAAATGCAGATGGGAGAGTTCATATTTTGGGCATCTCTGTTCTTTTGAAATCGAAGTGCAAAGAAAAAGTTTTGCCTCGAGGTCTTACCCCATACTTGTTTTTCTCCAGAGGTTTTAAAATTTTCTTAACTGCTTTTTTCTCCCCCGAATCTTGGGGAACTTCTGTCTTCATATCTTCTTAAAAGATATGGTTAAATTGAACACTGAAATTTAAAATCATGCTTTCATATTATTTTTCTTTTAACGATGTATCTGACATTGGTGAAGAACTAAGTGGGTGTGTTGGTTTACTTTTTTTTTTTTTTTTTTTTTTGAGACAGTCTTGCTGTCTGCCCAGGCTGGAATGCAGTGGCACGATCTTGGCTCACTGCAGCCTCACCTCATGGTTCACGCCATTCTCCTGCCTCAACCTCCTGAGTAGCTGGGATTATAAGTGCCTGCCACCATGGCTTGTTCATTTTTGTATTAGTAGAGATAGGGTTTCAACATGTTGACCAGGCTGGTCTTGAAATCCTGACCTCAGGTGATTGTCTCACTTTGACCTCCCAATGTGCTGGGATTACAGGCATGAGCCACCACACTCGGCCTGGAATATTCTTGATTGTAATTGTAATAGATCCGTTTAATAAAAACAGAACAACAACAAAAAAGCTGTCTGAAAAGTCTCAAAATTAAAGAGCTCGCTTGGACAGGGATTTGGACACCAGTTGAATGGCCCAGCACAAACCATAGTTACATGGTCCACTGGGCCTGTTAGATCCTTAGGGGTATTTGAAGTGGTGGGGATATTTGCATTTCTGCCTCTGGATATCGTGTTAGTATGAATTCGACTAGTGTTTGAGGGCCAGGTTCAGATCCGGGAAAACAAGAGCCCCTGCTCTCACGGCACTTCTCTTCTATGTGTGTGTGTGAGGAAAATAGAAAGCATAAGATTTTTTTTCAATGAGCTGGGAAGATGGAAAAACAAGCTTAAGATGTTTACTTGTTCAGAAGAAGGAAAGTGCAAGGAATACTCAGCTTTGCTGCTGCTGAAGGAGGCCCCTGGCGGAGGCTGTTTCAGAGGTGGGGTTTCTCTGAGAAAGGTGGTAAGAGGCAAATAGGATGCCCCATCTGGTTTGCCAGAGATGGGGAAAGTTAATATCTCCAAAACAGCCTCAGCATTCTGGCAAAGGCTTCGGAAAATCAGCTAGGGTGTGGGACCCTTGTTGGCCGCTTGGTAGAAGGAAAACTTTGCTGGTCCTGAGGACTGTACTGTTCTTCCACTGCTATAAAGAACTACCTGAGGCTGGGTAATAAGGAAAAAAGGTTTAATCGGCATACAGTTCTGTGGGCTGTATAGGCTTCTACATCTGGGGACACTTACAATCATGGTGGAAGGTGAAGGGGAGGCAGGCATGCCTTCACATGGCTGGAAGGGGAGAGAGAGTGAAGGGGAAGGTGCCATGCACCTCCAAACAACCAGATCTCGGGAGAACTATCATGAGGACAACACTTGAGGGATTGTGATAAACCATTAGAAACCACCCCCGTAAGTCAATCACCTCCCACCAGGGCCCACCTCCAACACGGTTACAGTTCAGCATGAGATTTGGGTGGGGACACACAGCCACACCACGTCAGGCTTCCCATTCTTCTCCTGCACGTGCTTCGCAAATAGTTCTGTCATTGGTTTTTGTTGATACATAATATATGTACATATTTTCAGAGTGCATGTGATATCTTGATTCATCCCTATGTTGATCAAATCTGGGTACTTGGGATGTCTTTCACTTGAAATATTTTCTTTTCCTTGTGCTGGTAATGTTGAAATTATTCTCTCCTAGCTGTTGTGATAATACACAGTAGATGACCCACTGCCATGCCCCTGTTGATTTGTCAATAGTAGGTCTTGTGCTCCCATTAGGCTGTGTGTTTGTGCTTGTTACCAGCCTCTGCCCATCCTGCTTATGAGTGGGCTCTCCTGGGCCCTGTTGACCACCCACTCTTGGCCTCCATGAGATCTGCTCTCAGCTCCTGCTTATGAGTGAGAACATGCGCCGTTTCTTTGCTTGGTTCGTTCGCTTAATGTAATGTCCTCCAGCTCCATCCATGCTTCGCGGATGTCAGGGCTCTCCGCTGTGTGGTGGAGTATTGTTCCTGTGTATGTTCGGGCCACATTCCCTTCATCCCCTGTTGATGGGCACTCAGGTGATTCTGGACCTTGGCTGCTGTGGATGGTGCTGCATTGAAGCTGGGAGCAGTCACTGGCTTCATATTCGGGGGGCGTGAGCCACTTTGATGTTCTCAAGCAGCCTATCCCCAAAGCCCTCCGTGGAATGCCGCATTCCTTTGTGCCCATGGCTTCCACTGGGATGAACCGTTGGGAAGGGGCTTTGAACGCTTGGGTTTCTGTCTTTGGTAGCCCGCTGCACTGACCAAGCAGGGGTCCCAGTGACCCTGGACACCACCTCACATAAGGTCCAAAGATGTAGTTAGGTTCTTTTTTTAACTTAAAAACGCTATGGACCTGGTTAAGCTATAGCATTATCAGTTAGTGTTTTTCCTATTGGAAAGGTGTATATTTTATTTTCTAAGAAGGAAAGAAATCCTGTTAAATACTCTAACCACAGATTAAATCATGTCAAGGAAAGGTACTATTTTGGGGGAAAATTGTCCCTTCATGTCAAAGATCAAGGAGGTGACTTACATTATTTCATTGAGTTAATTATGAAATCTTAAGTGGTTTTGAGAAGACGATCTGTGGATGCTGCAAGACATGAGACTGATGCTGATTTAATGTCAGTCAGCCCTGACAGAATGTGGCTAATATTTAAAGCTTGCTCCAGTATTGCTTGATAGATTGTAAGTTAATGTAAAGATCGGTTTGATGCTTTTATTATACAAAATACTATTGAGAAAAAGTTTGACAGCCAAGGAACCGCCTTCAACCAGTTTCTTCCTAATTTCTGTCACAGAAAAACTTGTCCTGTTAATTCCAGGATTTACTTTTGAAAAGTTCCTGTAAGGAGAGCAGAGGTATTGGTGGTTGAATGGTGACTTGAATTTAGGTGAAGATCGTTAAATATTTCATAGTCATGTTTTTCTTGGTGGTTTTAGCAATTTTATATTAAATTTAGAACTGCGAATCAAACCAAATGTGTTCTTTTGCTTTTGTGATACTCCTTTGTATGACTATATTTGTAAAGAATAATAAAATGTGTATAGGGTATTTTCTCTGTGTAGATGTTAGGATTTTTAGGGGAACAAATTAGTCATTCTTCTAATAGACATTGTGCTGTGTGTTGGGTCCTTTGTGTATTAGTTGAATTACTATAATGAGGACCACTTGAAAGTATGTTTCTATACAAGATCTTTTATATGCTGCCTTGTGTTATGCAAAATCCTTCATCCTCTAAGAAGACTAAGTAATGGGTTGGAGGAGAGGTTTAATTCCCCATTAGGTCTATTCCGAATGCCCAGAATTGAATGCAAGTATGAATTATGTTTTTGAAGTGGGGAGTGTGTGGTGGACTCCTTTTTAGGTCATGGGAGGGAGATAAAGCAAAGATCAGATTTGCTGATGAACATTTGTGCATATTCTAGTGCGGAAGTCATATGACTTGACTGCACCTGCGTACTCTGATTTTGGTGTCATTAGTGTCCGTAGCCACAAGCCTCAGCCGCCTCTGGGATCCACCCTGAGGGACTGTGGTGAGGGTTATTACAGAGTCATGTGTGTTAGCGAATGGCACAAATGGCCTTGTGGGCCTACTTTGGCTTTGTTTGAACCTGTAGATTGTTAAACTAATTTTAGTTTAACATTCTGAGGATTATAAATTGATTCTTGTCTAAGAAGAGGTTTCTGTTGTCTTTGAAGACAGGAGCCACAATACAGGAGGTCCCTGGCTCACAATGGTTACATTTGTGATTTTTTTCCAACCTTGTGATGGTGTGAACTAGTCACACTCAGTGCATTATTTGGCCCGAGATGGGCTGCCTGTGGATCAACCCGTTGTAAGTTGAAACTATTATGTCAAATGCACTTTCTATTTAGGATATTTTCAGCTTACGTTGGGTTTATTGGAACAGTTTCATCCCATGGTAAGTCAGGGAGCATGTGTGCTCATAAAAGTAGAGACGATCTCATAGATACCATTAGGTATAAAGTCTCTGATGTTACAGAGATACGATGAAAACAATCAAGTGGGACTTGGAAGCCTTGGAGGGACTCACATGATGGCTCCTGGAATGCAAACGTGGGCGCTACTGGCATCTGGATGTGACGTCTGTGCCTTCTGCTCAGCCCAGTGGGTTATCAGCTGCTCTCGAGGGCAGAGAGGTCCAGCTTTCCTGTGTTTAGGTGTTTGAGCTGCCTGGAGGCTAGCTCAATTCTCACTGGTGTCTTCAAGGCTTTAGGCCTTCTGAACAAGCAGGAGGAAGGATGACTTTGTAGAGCTTTGGAAATCTCAACGGACTTCAGGGCCATCCCCCTTGGCAGGAGAGAGCCCCACTGGAGGCGAGCAGGGTGCCGTGCAGGCCTGTGCTGGGCCCAGGCATGTAGGGACGTTGTGAGGGCCACAGGACACAGATCGGTCTTGGTTCACAACTGGTGTCGATGGCCACTCAGCATTTGTGGCAGGTACATGAGTGCAGGGACGTGGGTTTTGGGGTGTGCGTCCTGGTTGCCTAGTTGCTTGGAAGACTCCTATTCAGACCCCAGCCTGAGTCACCGTGACAGGCCTCCCGCTTCACACACCACACGGAAGCCGTGGTGTCGGTCACTGATGCCCTCCAGATGTCAGAAATGCGTGTGTATCTTCCCTGGTTTCAGGATGGGTCTTGTTTTGAGGTTATAGTAAACGTTCTTTAAGAGGGGTTTTGGATATTTTTTTGTTTGCAAGGAGGCAGCAGGGAGTGCTTGAGCAGTGAGATCCCCTTCCCAACCAATGAGAATTCAGATCACAGCAGGTAATTACGGCAGCGGGGCGAGTGGCCAATCCTGAACTGTAGCTATGGTTGGAGTGTTGCCCCGCGGACAGAGCTTGCTGGGGCCTCGGTGGTCCCCTGTGGGATGTGTGGAGCGCATGAACTGGGTGCTGCTGGGCCGTGGCTGGCTCCCCAGCCTGGGGTTTATGCAGGACTCGTTCTGAAGACAACTTGAAACCCAGGAAGCAGCACGAGAACGGGTTTGTGCGTTTCTGGATACTTGGTGCTTCCTAGTCTCAGTCGCTTTGCAGGCTCTGAGGGATCTCCCAGGAAGACTTGCACAGTCGGCCCCCGGGGTGGATGGGGCTGCAGCGGGTCTTGCAGGAGCTAGAAGTGGGGCGGGGGGTGAATGTCTCACAAGCGGGACTTTTCAAATGGGCCCAGCAGGATGCATCTGTGGAAATGGTGCCACCTAATGCAGGGCTGCGGACAGCAGGGCCTGAAAGGCTACAGCGGGCTCTGTTTCTGCTCTCTGGAGAGAGTCTCTGCATGGTTTTCCTTGGTTTTTGTCTGTCTGGAGGCTGCTTCCCCCTTTCTTGGGCTTACCTAGCCTTCTGAGCTTCCTTATTGAGTATGACAAAGCCCTGAGAAGGCATTTTTATCGCATAATTATGTTATCCTGGTAGCAGGATAAATGATCTGCAAATGTGGGTGACTCAGTAGCTCTGAGGGTGTTCAATATCCAAGACAGAGGTGGGAATGAAATGTTCAGGCAGGCGTCAGAGGATCTGTTCTCTGCTTCACACTGGGTCCCTGGTTTGCTGACAGTCTTCACACTCGATCCAAAATGGGGATAATGAAATCTCACGGATTCGGCTTCAGCTGAGAGCTCCCTCCAGCACAGTCTTGTGTGAGTAACAGTTTATATGTTTGGTGCGAAGGGCGGGCCCCAGTTGATCTTATTTGTGGTGGTGCTTATGGTGGCTTTTCCATAGGAATGTAGACTTTATTAGCTTTGGCAAGGAAATCCTGAGTAAACCTGAAGAACGTTTCAGGAAATTCTGGAACCTGCAGTGAATCTGTATGAAATTGAGATTTGGATTCTCATGATTTCCTAATGCTACCCCGAAGCCCAGCAGTTGAGATAGTCGTAGAGCTTCAGTTGTGCTTCCCAGTTCCCCATTTTAAAAGGAACACGTTGATTTCATCTAGAATGTTCTGATCTCTGAGTGCTGCCGGCGGAGTGACCAGCTCTGTGCGTCAGAGGGGAAGCCAGGGCTGCGCTTACGTCGTCGCGGCAGCTGGGAGCTGACCCTGGACCTCAGGCACCTGTAATGATGACCATTTGCTGTAAACTCCAAGGGTGCATTGGTCTCCTTGGCGCTTTACAGTCTTCTGAAGCTTTTGATGGGTCTGCACTTTATAGCTTTTTCAGGAGTAGATGGCCTTTTCCCACACCCTTGGGCTGAGTTTTGTCAGAGGCTGGTGTGTGGGAAGCACCACACCCACATTCTGACAGGGAAGACTCTGGTGCCCAACTGAGGTCAGAGTGGAAATTTGTTTTTCCTTCCCTGCAGTCTGGTCCAGCTGCTCCCTGCTTGGTCAGAAGAAAATCATGCTTATCCAAGTCATAGGCAAACCCGCTAAGTCAAACATTTGTCTTCTTTCTTTAGTATACCCATTTCATTTATATGGGGCAATAGATAGAGAAATGTCTTTTAGGGGAAAATTAATTTCTTTAATTACAAAGAACTTTTTGGATAAAAACTGTAATCAAGAGGCTATTTTTGTAGAAAGAGCTGGTTAAATACTATAGTTGGAAAGCTCCTTATATTTGATCTTAAACTTGGGCCACACGCTCGTGCTCATGACACCAGGCTCAACTGTGAACTACAGGCACTGGTACATACTTTCTGGTTGCTTTTTTGAAAGTCTTATTGCTTGGCCTCTCTGACTCAAATGTTGAGTTATGTTGATTCTGTTCAGAATGTTCATCCCTCCATCTAGGGTCCAGTCGTCTTTCAGGGAGGAACCGTCTTCCTCATCTTTGTCTCCTACAGTATTGTATATTTAATAGTGAAATATTTATAGGTTACATGGGTGACTGATCTGTTCATTAGGAAAACAATGCCAATTTTTACATCGTTATAATGGACTTGTTAAATGATTGTTAGTATAATGAAGTTTCCATGGCAAAAGAGGCTTTGCAGATGTGACTGTAACGGACAGTGAGATGGGGGAGGACCCTGGGTTGTCCAGGTGGGGTCCAGTGTCCTCACATGTGCCTGGTTGAGAGGGAGTATGAGGGTCTGCCCCAGAGGAGGAGACCTGAGAAGGAGATAGAGGCCAGAGGGCTGTGGGGCTGAGGGCGGCGGGGGTGGGGGGTGATGCAGGGGCCGGAGGGGCATGGGTCCAAGGGTGGGGCAGGGGCCGGAGGGGTGCAGGGCTGAGGCTGGGGCAGCGGTCGGAGGGGTGTGGGGCTGTGAGCCAAGCTGCATTGTGGCCTCTATGAATTGGGAGACTCCAGGCAGGAACACAACCTACTTGACCCCTTGACTTCAGCCCTGGGACTCCTGACTTCCAGGGTTGAGAGGAGGTTTGCATTTGTGGTAATTTGTTGCAGCAGCAATAGGAAGTTAATGCATTGTATCTGTTCTTCACTTCCAAATCTTTGAAAAGTAACCCTGTTGTATCGGCCTTTTGTGTGCTCTAAATTCTAATGAGATGGTTTGTAGGAAATAATGGACAACAAACGATGGCAGAACACAAAGTTGGACAGAAGCGGTGTCTTCTGTGGTTCTGTAGTTTGGGTCTGTGAAGTTAGATTTCGGTCACAGAGTGTATGGTCTCGTTCAGCGTATACCGGAAATACTTGTTCAGAGCTCCTGGGGGAGTGGTCTTTAACACTGTTAGCATTAAAACTTCAAGCACATCAGGGACAGAGTTCCTGAGTCAGTGTTAGGTGAACTTTGAATAAGAGTTGGCATGTAGAATCTGCCCACTTTACTAGTATCAAGCAGCAATATCTTTTTTTTTTTTTTTTTTTTTTTTTTGAGAGGGAGTCTCCTTCTGTCACCCAGACTGGAGTACAGTGGCACGGTCTCGGCTCACTGCAACCCCCGCCGCCTGTGTTCAAGTGATGCTCCTGCCTCAGCCTCCAAGCCTCAGCCTCCAAATTGCATGATTTATTTTCCTGTTTTATATACTTAGTATATGAAAACTCTGCAAACTTTATTAATACAAATGACATGCCAGAGCTTATGAGAATCCAGCATTTTCCCATGCAAAGTAGTAGTAATGTGGAATTCCTAGGCTGGTTTGGTTTTATAAGACGTAGGGGAGGATTCTTTGCCTAATTTCTGTGGAGCTAACAATTGTTAATCACCCAGCACTCTTACCTCCCCCAACAGCTCAGGTGAGGGGTGTTACCCCTGCTGTCGAGAGGCGGGAGACTGAGGCTTAGATGAGCAGGTGACAGGTTACTATCCAGCCCCACCCACCCCGTAGTTTCCTGCCATGGCTCAGCTGTCTTCCTGTGAGAAAGGACAGACACCTTGGTGCTGGGTAGAATTCCTTGTGAACCCTTTTCCATCCTTCAGGAAGTTCTTGCTTTACAGTGGTGGCTCATGGGGAGGCCTCTGGCCCACTGAGAAAGTGGCTAGTGTAACATTACTGTCTCTGTTTGGCTGCTGTTTATTGGGTTATTTGTAAATAGACATTTATTGCTCACAGCTCTGGAGGCTGGGAAGTCCAAGGTCAAGGCACCTCTGCAGATCTGGTGCCCCAGGGCCTGTGGCTCACAGACGGCAGCATCTGGCCAGGTCTTGCATGGCAGCGGGCATCTCATCAGGCCTCACATGGTGGAGGAGCAAGAGGGCTCCTTCAGGCCTCCCAACAAGGACACCAAACCCAGTCCTGAGAGCGGGACCTCCCAAAGGCCCTACCTCTTAATGTATCCCATCGGAGAGGGTTTCAGCATGAGGTTTTGGGGACATTCAGGCCAGAGCCATTGCTCTGCTGCTGTGTTAGGGCTGCCATGGCATCATTACTGCAACAGAGCTGCAGCCTTCTCATCTGCATTTGCTGCAGGAGGAAGACGCAAGTGCCTGTGCAAGTTGGGGTTCGGTGCAAGAAGTGGAGGACCCTCTGGGAATCTTAGCAGGAGGAACTTAAGGGCTTTGAGAACTGACACCTTAGGACTGTAGTTTTCTTCAGACTGTAAAAACCTTGGTGTGTGACAATACTGAACATTGTCTGAGCCCTGTGATCCTGTAAAACACTGATTGTTAAGACATTCTCCTTCCCCACAACTATGCCCCTACGTTGTTTACTGCAAGAAGCCCGTTCCCATGTGGCTTAGGCTGACTTGCGAATGACCATTTACTGAGGACAAGCCCAGGCACAGGCCTTCAAACCCCCCTATCTCTGCCTTATAAGTGATTAACTAAACTGCCTGTTCTCACTGATCAATCAGGACAAAACGCTTGTTAGCCAAATCTTGGTTCCTCCTCTTCTCTCCTTACCCGAACCTGAGTCCCCTCTGAGGAAACCTCTGATCCCCAATCAGGCACCCCATCGCTTGCTTCCCCAACCACTTCCTCCTGGCCTTGTTTCCCCTTCCCTGTGAAGGAGGGAGCAGTTCTGCCTGCTCTGAGATGCTGGGAGGCCTGCTGTTGGAGCAGTGGGCACCTCCCACCTTGAAATGGTTCTTCGTGGTGCAGTTACACCTAGGTAGGTGGACTTGTCTTTGTGGCCTTCCACAGAGGACGGTTAGGGTGGGCAGGAAAGAATTCTCTGCTATAAATCTGCATTCCAGGCTGTTTCCAGAAGTGGGAATTCTCATGCCCTGAAGTCTGGGAATGAATTTCTAGTTTCCCAGCTTCAGGTGGAGTTGAAAATGAGTGAGGCAACCCACCACACCCATCTGGAGCCAGGAACTAGAGCCGTTTTTAAAGTGGCAGTTTCTCCATAAGATTAGCAAAAAAATGCACTCAGCACATTTCTTTCTCATATGCATTTGGCCATCTGAAATGGGAATGGTGGTTTTTGAAGCATGGATGTAGTTTTAAATTTTGAGTATTATAACCCTTAATGTAGCTTGTTAGAATGTTGACCTGATTATCTGGAGATTTACTAAACCTTTGGAGTGGTAATAATGAGTTGATCTATATGACTTTGCTTTCTAGGATGCAATGAAAGTACTATAATTAAAACCTCTGCAGTTGGGTGCAGCAGGCGATTGGCCAAAACAAATTCTTCCTTTTGGTTTTCTTTAACCAAACAAGGAAGTAGAGTGTAGGCTGAAGTGGCAAATTCATTTCAAAGCACACCAGAGCCCTCAATGATAGAGCAGCCTTCTCAGGTGAACGTGTAACGTGCCTTGAGTCTTGGCAAGCCTGGCTACTGATGTGTGCACGTGACACCACGGAGCCACACCTAGGAAGATGTGGTTTCTGTAGCAAGATTTGGAAAACCAAAGTGCAACTTAATTATCCAACTTTGTTACAGAAAGAGCTTTGACCAGATGGCCAAAGACCTGATTCTCTTATGATCAAGACTTGGTTATAAAATTGTCCTTACTTGGTGCCAATCAGTGTTGGTCCACAGTGGTACTCCTCCAACCTCACTGAATAGTTTGGAGACTGAACTGAGACTGTGAAAATCTCCTTAAGGTGAAAAGGGCTCTGGGGCACCCGGAAATATCCGCACACCCATGGCCATTCCCCTTTAAGGTGGAAAGGACTGCTGGGTCGCGCGAGAGCATCCGCACACCCGTGGACGTCCTCTTTAAGGTGGAAAGCGCTGCTGGGTTGCCCAGCAATATCCGTACACCCGTGGCCATTGTGGCTGTCCCTCTTTCTGCTCAGTCACGTCTGTGTTCCCGCATTCAGGCTTTGGGACACTCATGAGCAGCTTGTCCCCTGGGCTAGTGAGGAAGGAGTGGGAGGTTGTTCTGAGGCTCTGTCACCATCTGCCTTGTCGTGAGCTGGGCAAGGCAGCGGCAGTGACCCCGGAGGAGTCTGGTCAGTGAGGGCTCCAGCAGGAAGTGCGAGGCTTGGGGTGGCTCTGCCAGTCGTAACCAAATGTCTTCCCTCTTATTTCCATGATTCCTTCTAGTTCTGCGCCTTGCACTGCAGAGTCTCTGTGTGTCTATAAATACACATTAGTTACGATACAGGTGCCTCTTTCCCCTCTGGGGCTGGGCCTGGGGAGTAAAGTGCAAGACCCCCTTACTGCTGGATGCCCACCAGCACGAGCCACTGCCTGCCCTGCTAACTAATGCCTTCAGCGAGTCCTGGAAGTCCCCTCCTGAGCACCTGGCCTGTTGACAGTGTACACGGGAGACAGATGAGCTCCCCTTGCCCCACCCTGAGCAGAGACTGGGGAGGCGGCGGCAGCAATGTCCCCCATAGTGTATCCTCGGTGCATGGAGGAAAAGTCTGTTCATGCTTAAAACAGCCCATCCTCTCGAAAGCAGGGGGACAACCACATTTCCATCTGGAATCTTAAAAAAGGGCCCTTCTCTTTGAGAGAAGAAGAATGTGGCATGTATGTGTGTACCTCCTTTTTTTTTTTTTTTTTTTTTTTTTTTTTTTTTGAGACAGTCTCCCTCTGTCACCCAGGCTGGAGTGCAGTGGCGCAATCTCAGCTCATTGCAAGCTACGCCTCCTGGGTTCAGGCCATTCTCCTGCCTCAGCCTCCCGAGTAGCTGAGACTACAGGCGCCTACCACCACACCTGGCTAATTTTTTGTATTGTTAGTAGAGATAGGGTTTTACCGTATTAGCCAGGATGGTCTCGATCTCCTGACCTCGTGATCCGCCCACCTCAGCCTCCCAAAGTGCTGGGATTACAGGTGTGAGCTACCGCACTGGGCTGTATGTGTGTACCTCCTTACAAGTCTTGCCCGACCTTTGCATTTAAAAATTATTGAAAAACTTAAGGATGTAACTGACAAGAACTTTATAGGTTTCTCCAAGTAAAAATTTGGAAAAGTTAAGTGAACCCATAATGTGTTTATTAGTCCCACACTTGGATTTTAAAGGTGGGTAAAACATCTCCCAGTTCTTCAACCTGATTTCTGTGGAATCATGAATGAAACGTGCTGAAGTTGCCGTGCAGATTTTGTTATGTGGCGGTGACAAGTGGGGCTGGTCACTAAACAACTGGAAGGATCTCTGTCCTTTCTGTGCTCCTGTTGGACACTAGGCACGTGCTTGGCTGTTTTCTGTGTGTTGTGTGGGCAAGATGAGGACAGAATTTTCAGAAGCTCCACACGGTGGTATCTTCTCCCTTTTCTGTTAAAACGTGTCTTCTGCTGCTTCTACATAGACCGTGTTTCTCTTGCCTGTCTACGTAAACACTGTTTAACAAAAACTGTATTGTAGACTTGTGAAGCTGAATTCCACATTATAAAGCAGATAGAGATGACTGAACATTGTTTTGTGGAAGGAAGGTTTAAAATGATTTTTAGCTTTTTCCCTGAAAGAGGGAATAATTTTAACTTTTTCCCTGATATAGGGAATAATGAAATGGGAAAATAATTAAATTTTCCAATGTAATTGTTAGATTATATTTAATTATTTGTTAGATTATTCATGTATTGCAAGGGATAAAGGAACTAGATCACCTCATGCACCCAAATGAAAATTTAAAGGGTATGGGCGAATTCATTTGAACTCTTTTAATTTTTTTTTTTTTTGACAGTCTCACTCTGTTTCCCAGGCTGGGTGCAGCAGTACAATGACAGCTCACTGAAACCCCAACCTTCTAGGCTCAAGTGATTCTGCCTCAGCATCCCCAACTGCTGGGATTTACAGGCATTCATCACCACACACAGCTTATCACCTCTTGGAGACTAGCTTTGAGTTTGGGCATTCAGTGAACTGTATTTTGGTTAATTCCCAAAGTTTCTCACTGTTTATTTTTAATTTGCTAGAAATCTAAATGTATTGTGAAATGCATCACATTTCCTTAGCATTCACGGATTCCCTGTTAATGGGGCAGAGACGGAGAAAGGCAGAAGGCGTTCGGACATCAGGGTTGCAGTTGAGTGCTTGCCCCGAGCACACTGGAGCTCTGGGCTCTGTGGCCCCACAGGGGTCCTCTGTCCACTGAGGGGGTCAGGTTACCTGGAAGGTCCCTCCAGCCTCTGCGATTTTGCCCTTTTCAGGTTAACATCTCGTCGTTGTCCTGGGCAGCATTGCCTTTCATTCACTGACCCACGACTGAACAGCTGGTCAGTGGCCATTGCTGCTTCCTTCAGCTGGGAGTTGGTGACGTGATTACATTTCCATGGAACTTGGTTCTTGGTGTATTAAGGGTTCAGTTGTGTCTTGATTTTTAATCTGCACCTCTGAATTGGTCTTTTGATTGCAAAGAGATTGCTTGCTGGATTTGTTTCTGAATATTTCTTGGATAAGAGAAGAACCTCGCTTATCTGTGTGTTCCTTTAATGTGTTTTGGCAGGCATTTAAATGGGTGTCTTAGCCCTTAGCCCATTTTCTGTGTGTGGTGGATTCATTCGAATCATTTATGGGAAGTCTCTCTTCCATTAAGGCCAGAGGACGTGGGCTGCTGACTCCCTATACTAGGGGGAAATGGCATTGTTCTGCCCTCCTCCCTGGGAACCCTGGGGTTTCCAGGTCTCTGGACTTGGCACCCACACTGCGAGAGGGGCTGTGGCTTCTGGAGCCCGTTTTGTGCGGAACTGACTCCTTCACTTGCTTTATTCCCCACCGTCTTTGCTGCTTTATGACACAGGGATGAGGGAGTCGGGCCCGGGGGCCACGCCTGTGCCTGAAAGGCTCGATGCAGAAACTCCTCATGGGAAGGATGTTCCTTGAGGGCAGCTTGGAGTCTTTTCCTACTTTTAACAGAGAAGTAGCTATTCACATAGTTCTATTCTGCTAGTGATGTTTCAAACTAATTGGTGTCGAGTTATGAAGATGTCCCAGACACCCATGATCCACTCCGGGCCAGTGCCGGGCATTGTGCTCAGATGCCTTCAGACCACATTCAGATGCTAAAGATTCTTGCTTGGTTATTCTCAAACTTACGAGAATCTAAAACAGGAGCCACGGTGTGGATTTTCTCTTGAGCCCCCATGCCTTTGCTTTGTATTTTGGGAATGAATGACTTCATCAAGGGGAAAGAATTTGAGGAAGGAGCCTCTGAAGCTAGGGAGGGGGTGGGGGGGCCGGGAGACAGAGGGAAAAGGAGCTGTAGGGGGAGGAGCCAGGCTAGGGCTTCTCCCCATGATGCTCCCCCACCCCTAGCGCGAGGCCCCAGGGATGGATTGACTTTCCCACAGGAAATGTGTATGAGGATTGCGTGTCTGTTTCATGGGCTGGCCATTTGGATTGAGGGAATGTCCGTCTTGTGATTCCTTATTGATTCGAATGTTGAAAAGCTTTGTGCTCAATACACAGGGGTCTCTTGGTGCGATGGGAAATGTGATCGCAGCCGCCTTCGGGGTGGGAAGGGCCCTCGAGACCCTCAGTGATGGCCGGTGCCGGCCTTCGCCTCCCTGGGTGAGCTGCCCTCAGGGTGGGAAGGGAGGTCCTCGGTGGTGGCCGCTGCCGGCCTTCGCCTCCCCGGGTGAGTGCTGCTCCATCCCCAGTGTCTCCGACTCCTTGCCTGGCACCTTCCTGGTTGAAGGCCGTGATCCATCAGCCTTGTCCACGCATGTCCTGCAGACTAGTGCTGACTGCAGGTCCAGGGGTGGTCAGAGGAGGCCAGAGGAGGCCCTGGTGATGCGAAGCTATACGTTTAATGGTGGCGCTGCTGAGTGCATGAGCCGCCTCAGCCCAAGAGTCTGGGTAGGAGCGAACCGCGGGGTGGAGGGAAGACTGGACAGATGGGTGCTTTCCTCGGCCCTTGGGAGCATGGCCAGGTCCATGCTCAGACCTCCTGGCATCTCCCATATTTCCATAAATAGCAAGGGAAGGACTCGGGGCACCCAGGGACCTCATGGGTATAAGCTGTGTCCTCGCGTGGCCCCAGCTGCAGCCAGTGACGTTATTCTCTTTAACCTCAGGCTTATTTTGTATAAAAACACAAAGGAACAGAAGTAGTTCAGGGGCCTCTAAACACTTATGTAATTGTTAATAGGCCTACTTTTATGATTTCTTATGTATTAAGGGCAAATCATGAAACAAATTCATTTCTGTTTGAAGAAATCTTTACCGTTCTCATTTTTGTGGCAAGCAACATTGATTCTTTGCTTAGAGCGTTAGTGCCCTCCTGCCAAGCGCTGCTGCCTGGCGTGTCCTCGGCACACACCTCTGTCCATTGGTTTCCGTCCACCTTTCCGCCTAGAATTGTAGGAGGGGCGCTGGGATCTTAGGGCTAGAAAGAAACTGTGAAGACCACTTTTAGGGGCGGCTTTTAGTCAGGGCTCTCCAGAGAGACAGCCAGCCGGGTGTGTGTGTGTCTCCAGAGGGAGGCTTGCTGCAGGGGCTACGGAGTCCAAGAAGCCCCAGGACCCACAGCCTCAAGCTAGAGCCCTGGGAGGGTGTGGCTTGAAGACTTGAGAAGCGGAGGGTGCACATCCCACCCGGGTCTGAGGAGCTGAGACCCAGGAGCACGGGCGGCAGAAGACAGATGTCACTGGCCCATCAGCCAGACAGGTGGAGTGAGCCCAGTCTTCCCCGCCTTGTTGTTTTACTCGAGCCCTGGGTGGATAGGGTAGTACCCTCCATACTGGTGAGGATGGGTCTCCACTCAGTCCAGAGGCAAACATGCATCTCACACAGAAATAATGCAGAATCAGCCATCTGGGCACCTGGGGCATGCTCAGGTCAATGCACAAAACCAACGCCGCGCGTGGCCCTGATGTCTGCGTGTTCACATCATTCCACGCACATTTCTCAGTCATCTCCTCAGTGAGTTTGTAAGGTCGTTGTGTGGTTCTGGGGGTCTTTGCCCCGGGTGGTGGTGGTGATGACAGGCTCCCCAGCACCCCAGCTCAGGTGCGGTAGGTGATGCCACCAACAGCTCCTTATTTCTCAGACACTTGAGTGGGTGCTCTGTGCAGCCAGCTCCACCTGCAGCAGCATCTGTTCCCTACGCTGATTCCATTCGGAGTGTGTGCCTGCCTTCTGTTGGGGTGCAGCCTTCTTTCAGGGAGGAACTGTGTCCTGTTCGCCTATGTCTCCTGTGGTGTATCTCATGGCTGAATAAGTACCTATAGGTTACCTCAGTGGCTGAATGATAGGTTCATTGGAAGGAAAACTTTATACTTTTTTTTCTTTTTGAGATGGAGTTCCACACTTGAATACCTAGGCTGAAGTGCAATGGCACGATCTCAGCTCATTGCAACCTCCCCTCCCAGGTTCAAGTGATTCTCCTCCCTCAGCCTCCCAAGTAGCTGGGGTTACAGGCGTCTGCCACCATGCCTGGCTAATTTTTGTATTTTTGTTAGAGCTGGGGTTTCACCATGTTGGCCAGGCTGGTCTCAAACTCTTGACCTCAGGTGATGTATCCACTTCGGCCACCCAAAGTGCTGGGATTACAGCCATGAGCCACCACACCCAGCAACTTAATTCCTTTTTTTTTTTTTTTAAATCATAATGGGCTTGTTAAATGCTTAAGTTAATGTTTATTTTTAAAAATGTCATCTGTGACCTTTCAGCTTTTCATAGCACTTCTCGTGTGAATATTTAAATAAAGGCCCCTTAGTCATGGGGGAGAAGCGGTTATCCCTTTCAGCAGAGGGAGATGGAGGAACGGGCCCTGGTGGGTCTGAGCACAGGCAGTCACCCCAGCCTTGGTGCTTGCTTGGGTCTGTTCTTCGTTCACCGTAGCAGCGCCCACTCTGATTGTCAGCTTAAAAATAAGCTTTTTCCTCTTTCTAATCAGAACAGTTAGTTTGTTAACCATCACGTTAAGGTATTGAGAATGATGGCTTTCAGGCCTCAGTTATGACACAAATAGTAAATGCAGCTGGCCCTGAACGACATGGGTTTTGAGCTTCGAAGGATCACTTATGTTAATTTTTTTTCTAACCTAACCCATATTGAAAAAACCTGGCTTTGTGGAGGGCCGAAGTTTCCTACATGCAGTTCCATAGGGTGGCCGTGGGGACTTGTGGATACGTAGATTTGGGTAAACTCGGGGGGTGTTCTGGAATCCATGTCCCTGTGTATACAGAGGGACAACTGCAGCTTTTTAAAAGTTTGTGTCCTGCCTTATCCTAAAAAGGCTCCAAGGTGGATGCAAAATTATTTCATTCTTTTGGTTTTCTTGGTGGGATACTGATGTTTATTCTTCAGGGTCTAAAATCCTGAGTGAACAGAGTTAGTGCTTCAGGAACAAAGCCAGTCTGGAAACACATATTGAGATATCCACCTTTTCTTCATGGTTTCACCAAAGGTCGTGATCATGTTTTATTCGGTTGAACCGTAGGAAACTGCTAATATTTGCTGTTTTTGGCCTACAGAATGGCAAGTTCGTACGATATTAAAAAGAAAGGTTTTCTGGATGGGGAAAATAGGAATCACTAAGAACCTGAAGTTGTCTGTCATGGCCTGTGGGTCACAGGTAAATAAACCTGCGTGAGGGGACGTTGGCTGTACAGTATTTTCCTTCTGTTTTAAGACTGTCAGAAAAAGGTCAGTTCTATTGCGTTGGGTCCCTGCACCTCACCTTTGCTGCAGAGGGGACTTGCCATTATACCTCTTGCCCCCAGTGCCCAGGAGGCTGATGCCACATAGAAGACCTGCAAGTCAGTGGACATGAACAGGCACCGGACACGCTGTGCACCTTGGGATGCATCTGAGAAGTGCATGCTTGCAGCAGGTCTGGGGTGAGGGCATGTTCCCTCTCCTCTCCCTTCTCTGGCTTTGCAGGCCTTTGAAATTGGTCCTGGAAAGTGAAATTAGTTAATGCTGATCAGCTCGAGGTCAAAGCCGGAATCAGGCTCATCATTTCCTGCAGTGTTCACAGCAGCAGGTCCTAAACTCAACATGACCTGAACCCGGAGAGTCGAGGTTCCGCCCTGCTTTGTGACTCGGTTGTGTGCGGTCTTGAGAAAGTGAACAAGGATTTTCTTGACTCTGAGGGGGCCGAAGAGACCCGCCCTTCACTAGGGGTCTGTGTGAAGCAGTGGACCCTCCAGTCAGGAGGCAGCAGGGACTCAGGAAAGCCCCACATGCCCTCCAGTTCCCCTATGTTGAAATGGTTTGTACTCGGCCATGCCGGGTCATTTTGGGAGGTAAGTGGGGGGTTCACATTGGGGTACGCAGTATTCTTAGGTGTCAGGTGCGAGAGTTGAATTTGTAGAAGCTGTGCAGATAGGAAAGGGCCTGGCAGGGAGTGCTGTTTACACGGAGCCGATTTAATGCGAGGTCTGCGCTCTCCCTAGGTCCGTGTCTGACCGGTGTCTCCCAGTCTGCAATGGGACATTTACGTGACTCGGCGCCATCGTCCCACTCTGTGTAGAGGTCTGAGGATCTGTGCGTGGCTGCTCTGTTAGAGTGAGTTATGCTAATGAACTGAGAAACAGTGAACAAACCCTGAATTGGTCAGCACTGGTTCCACGGCCAGTTCTGCCGTGGTTGGAGTCATTCATCATAACGTGTGCTGGACTCCTATGCAGAGCTCTGATTTTCAGAGACCCTTTACCTTGACAGCTAACCAGCGGGTTCCTTCAGAAGACATTTGAGTCCCCTTTACCTACCAGGGTGACCCTGGGAGTTTGAAGGTGAGTGAGACAAGCCCTCCCTGTCTTGTGGATTTGACTGTCCAGAGGGGAGACAGATGTAGATGGTGAAGGAGGCCCTATCAGAGGTCAGCACATGTCGGTTTTATTTCTGTAGCACTTGCTGTGTTCAGGCTGTGCCCCAGGCCATGTGCAGAGCATCTGGGGACCCTGCCCATGGCATCCCAGGCACAGCTAGCATCTGCACCATCTTCATACTTGACCTGAGTTTTGGGGGAAGTACCGAGGATGGCTTCTACCTTTGCTGGAGAGGGTTGGAAGTCAGGGCAGTCCTCCACACGGGAGATGATCGCCAGCTGATTCCTCAAGAAAGAGAGGTGGTTCTCACATGGGCGGAGCAGGGCAGCATGCACAGACCTGGGTGTGGGGTCTGGGGCAGGTGCATCTGAGTGGGGTCTGCTGGGAAGACGGTGCGGGTGAGGTGTGAAGGCAGTTCGAATTTACAGGATATATTATCACTAAGGCGATGCTGGGGAAACAGATAAAATCGGGACTCTCTAGGGTAAACGTGGATCTAGGGTTACCCTGGGCGTGGGTGTTTTCAGGCTCTGAAGGCAGAGATTTAGGAAATTGGGCAGAGTTGAGCCCCAGATGAGGATGAAGGCTACCCTTGGGGGGGATGTTGAATGAGACAGGGGTGGAAACCCAGTGAATGTCCTGGGGTCAGTCTGGCAGGAAGGCAACAGAGGAGACCGGTGCCCTCAAAGGCCCTATGGGTCCTGCCTCTCAAAGTGCTGGGATTACAGGCATGAGCCACTGCTCCCTGCCGTTACTGGTAAAATTTCTAAGCTACTGTCTCATACCCACTCCCGTATTGTTTTTTTAAACCAGGTCTATGGCTGTATTTTTTTCAAGGGAACCAAACAGTTACCTGTTTGAAGTACAAATAACACGATGTTTAAAACCAAAAATGTCAATTTGCACAGAAGTTTCCAAATACCCAGTTGGTTTGAGCCTTGCATTGCAGTGCCACTACCTGCTCTTAAATTTCTACACGATGTAGAGATAGCGAGGCAGGGACGACTCGTACATCTTCAAGTTTTGATTCTACTAACTTGGGTATATTTTCAATTATTTTGGCACACTTGTGAGTGTCGCAAGCAATGCCAGGGTATTTATTTTGAAGCTTGTCAAAGGAAGAGTTGGGAAGATTTTCACATTTTTAGAATTTTCATAGTAGTTATAATTTACAAAGAATGTAAAATTGTGTAGTCATTATTTTGCTTTTTTTCTAGATGTGTCCCTAAACAGGGTTGATAACTAATTCTACATCACAGGATTCAGAACTGTACCCTGTTGGAGCCGATGCCTGTAATCGAGGAATTCTGCCTAGTCAGTTCACTTTAAGCGTGTTTAAAACGTTTTCTTTATCCTAGTTGGAACCTCTGGCTATAGTTTGTTTTCACTGCTGAGGAATATTCCATGATGGAAACCGTAATTCATCTGTTTTTCATATCGATGGGCATTTGGATTATTTTGGGAGGGTGTGTATGTCTATTCAGCCTTCATTTTTTCAGGATTTTTTGTAGAAGATAATGTAACAGTGTAACATCCTCTGCTAGGGAGCCAACACGAACCCTGATTACAGCCTCACAGACACTCACGCCTTGTTACCAATACACAGAACCATTTTCTTAAGTTGAAACACAGTAGCAGAACCTGAAGCCATGTGAATGGGTCCTCCGATCTTATACTTGGAATTCACTTTTTATTACTCTGTCTGCTAATTAGGAAGCATATCAATTATACAGAAATCTGAGAATGTATAATTATACGTTTATAACAGAAGAAAACTTATTTTTAATACCCCAGAACACATGGCTATGTTTTTCCCTCATGCCCCACCACTGTTTTCTTTGCTTGAAATGCGAAATGACACTTGAATGCAGTTTTCTAGCGACTGTTAGACTGGCGTAGTTCTTCAGAGACAGAGGATGTAAAGCACATGGAGAATTTCTGTTTGTGGAATGTGATTTCCTGGTGGCCTCATTCAGGCTGCCACCGCCTTCCCTTCTGGCCGCCTCCACCGTGGGATGTCTGAGGAGGTCCCTGTTTCATCCTCTGGAAGTTCTGAAAAGGAAGGAGAGGAGGGCGTGCGGGGTGTGGTACCTTTGTGTTGGTCCTTCGAGCTATTATTTGGAGTCTCGGCTGCCTTCCTGGTTGCTGCCTTTATGTCCCTAGCTCGTGGCTTTGTCCTTGTGTCTAACAGGCAGACAGATGGAAAGGGAATTTGTATTCAGCCAACAGCTTGATCTTATTCTCAAGGCTGAAATCGACTGGGTATTTGGAGATTTCTATGTAAATTGGCATTTTTGGTTTTTAAACATGGTGTCTTATTTGTACTTCAAATGGGTAATGGGTTCTCTTGGAAAAAATATAGCCATAGAGCTGGTTTAAAAAAAAAAAAAAAAGAGGGAGTGGGTGTGAGAGAGCGGCTTAGAAGTTACACTAGTAATCACAGGCCGTGGTGGCTTATGCCTGTAATTCCAGCACTTTGCGAAGATGAGGCAGGTGGATCACCTGAGGTCAGGAGTTCAAGACCAGCCTGGACAACATGGTGAAACCCTGTCTGTACTGAAAATATGAAAATTAGCCGGGCATGGTGACACAGGCACCTGTAATCCCAGCTACTTGGGAGGCTGAGGCAGGATAATCGCTTGTACCCGGGAGGCAGAGGTTGCAGTGAGCGAGATCACGCCACTGCACTCCACCCTGGGCGACAGAGCAGAAACTCCATGTAAAAAAAAAAAAAAAAAAAAAAAAAAAAAAGAACCACCCCGGTGATGGAAACCTGACTGCATCATCTGTGATGGAGATGGCAGATTATGTCGTTTTTAGTGACAGGATGAATTGGATATATTTGCCTTCCCGTCTGAAGCCCCAGCACCTGGTCGGGGCACCCCTCCCTTCTGAAGTCCCCAGCACCTGGTTGGGGCCCCCCTCCCCTTCTGAAGCCCCCAACACCTGGTCAGTGGCGCCCCTCCCCTCTGAAGCCCCCAACACCTGGTCAGAGGCGCCCCTCCCCTCTGAAGCCCAAAGACCCTCCTGGCCTGTGGTGCTGCTTCTTCAAATGCTGCCCTTGGCTGTTTTTGAGGAGTCACTGGCACCCCAGCAGTCTGTATGTGTCACTTCTTCATGGATCCGGGGTGAAGTCGGTGAAGCTCATTTGTCTCGTCTTCCTCCTCATGTGCCACATCTCATCTGTTGTCTGTCCAAGTTCACGTGTGTGTGTTGTGCATTCTCAGGCTGTACTCAGTGCTTAGGTGACAAGAACGTCTTAGAGCAACGGACTGTCTGCTCCTAAAGAATGCTGTATGTTAATCGAGACACGGTTTACTTGTGGGGTTTAAATTTCCTGGGTGTGTTGGAGGCAATTAGGGGGAAACAAGGTCTAAATAAAGCCCCTGGGAATGAGGAAGGCAATAATGAAAACAATAACTTTATACACACTTAGCAGTTGATTTAATTTGAAGGTGAATTTTGCATTTTGGGGACTCCTAAAGCTACTGTTCGTAGGGATTCCTTGATGAGCTGCTTGTTTTCTGTCAAGTAGAAAGTAAAGTGGATCGGTTTTGCCTTTAATTCTGACTGACTAGAATCTACTTCCCTTTCCCCCCATTCACATTAGGGTGGGGATTGGACTAGAAGAGCTGTAGGATCTCTTTATTTCTGATGTTAAAATGAATTTTTTTCTTTACTCTTTTTATTGGTGAGCTGCTATTTTTTCCTTCAATGCACTGTTCTTTGGTTTGGGAAATGTGCTATATTTGTACCGTGCTTGAAATGTACACAATGGTTCTAAATTGCTACTTTAAAGTTAGATATAACAAAATGTCATCCATAAATCAGGCACAGTCTGAGGCCTGGAGACCCCTCTTGTCACTTCCAGCCGTATCTCCTTCCCTGGCCACGTTGCCGCTGGCCACGTCTCCTCCCCCCACCATGCCGTGTCATCCCCCCACCATGTCACCTCTAGCCACATCACCTCTGGCCTCCCTGCCTGTCTCCCTCCCTCCCTCCTGGTGGCCTCCGTGGCTCCTGCTGACTGCCCTCCCGAGGGTCTGTTCAAGGCTCTTTCCTCGTTTTCTGCTCCTGAGTGGGTCTTGGGGCCTGGATATTTCACAGGATGCAAAGTTTTTTCCCTTCCAGCCGTGGGTCTCTGGGCAACAATTCCAGAGAGGGCATTAAGCTCTCCTTACCCACCTGGGGGCCCTGAGCCCTGACCGCCAGGGCTTTTCTGCAGGGTGTGGGGCAGACTCATGCATGAATTGGACTGAAAAGGTGCTTCCAGGAATGCTTGTTTTAAGTGCACTGGAGCAGAGATGGGGAGAGGGGATCACTTGGTTTGCTAAGAATTTGGTCCTGCTCACAGCCAATAAGGCAACATAAGCACCTCCTAAATGAAGCATCCACACACTGATTTTACACATGACAGTTGTGGTGGCTGGAAAAGGCTTCGCACAATGAGTGAGTTTGAGCTGCGTTTGAAGGAAGAACAGGTCCCTGCCGGTGGAAATGAAAGATAAGGGTGACCCAAGCCATCAGCAGCAGCGGGGCTGCGGTGGTGTGGACTCCCCATGGATGGTGGGCATCATGGATGGTGGGCATGGCTGAAATGCAGGAGAGGGCAGGGGTGCGAAGGAACAGCAGGGCGGCATTAAAATCCCCCTGCAGAGAGGGGACGTGACTGAGATACTATCACATGTATACAAGAGAGATGATTTGAGGATTTCTGGGAGCCTGTGGGAAGAGCACGTGGTCATCATTAGTTCTCTGGATCTCTTTTTATGAAGTAGTGAAAACAGTCATGCCTCTGCCTATCTTGTGAGCTGTTGTCAAGATCAAATCGGATAATCTTCAGCGAGCCTTGTAAATGCTAAAGGTTATGACAGACTGTTCCAGCCCCCTTGTCTCCACGCTCCTTTCCTCCTTGGTAACGTGAACCCTGCTGGGTACCTCACTATCTTCCTGACTTCCCCCCTGTAACGTGAGCCCTGAGCACTTGCTGGGTACCTCGCTGTCCACCTTCCTTCCTCAGTAACATGAGCCCTGAGTATTTGCTGGGTACCTCGCTGCCTGCTGTACAGCTGGGTGTAGCCTTGTCAAACGCACTTGGCTGGCACATAAGCAGAAGTGCTCGCCGGGTCTTGGGAGTGCTTTCTGACATGTGGGTGCCTGCTTTTCCCTGCTAGGCTGGAGCTGCAGGAGCCCTCCCAGACCAGACAGAGGACCAAGGCTATGGCCTTGGGGTGGCGACTGGGGGAGCTCCCTGGGTTGACTGTGTGGGCGAGAGCAAACTTCAGTCCCGCTGCAGCACCGGGATTCAGGGTTCCTCCTGGAATGTTCTGAGTGAGAAACAGGAATGGTGCACAGGTTCATCTTCTGAGGATTTTATGGTTATCTAGGGAGAGCACTGGTGCCTCTGAGCTATGAACCTGCAGAACCACTTCTTCCACTAACAGCTTTCTTTATGTAAAGAAAGACGTACAAACAATGCCACTTCAGATGGAGGTATTTGCAGGTGTGGCCTGAAAAATGAACAAAATGACTCTTTCATCTCAAGGAAAGCACCTTACATTATTCCCAGTGATAGACATTTGAGCTTTCCAGTGAATATTAAAGTATAAAAATCTTGTGTCCACCACTTTCTCATGTGATCAATGGTGATATTGATGTGGGTTGGTTGGTTTTTTGTTTTTGTTTTTTTTTTTTTTGACACATAATGAAATGTGGAAGCTGCTCATAACTCTGAACCAGTGTTTTCTAACCAATGTGATTACAAATAGTGTGCTGGTAAAAGCCAGCCAAGTGCAGGACGGGCCAGTCGACTTAGAAGGAATTGGGGCAGAAAAGCCCATTGACCAGAGCACAGACTCCGCATTGCAGACAGCCTGTACGGAAGTGCCGCTTGTTACATTTGGCAGCAGAGAATACCTAAAATGTTCTGAAAACACAATGAAAATACTTCTAATTGTATATCAGCATGGGGTCAGACTTTCTTCATAAACTTCAACCACGGCTCTGCTGCGCACTGAATGCAGATGCAGGCATGAGAACCCTGCTGCCTGAGGTGCAGAGATGTTAGGCGTTTTCACAGCAGCACAAACTATTGCCACAGTGCTGCTTATTTTGGAAAATGGTTTCTTCTTTAAAACTGTTAAGATGTAATGACTTTATCATTGTAAAATGAACTAAATTATTTCTTTTTGTGACCGAGTCTTGCTCTGCCACCCAGGCTGGAGTGCAGTGGTGTGTGACCTCAGCTCACTTCAACCTCTGCCTCTTGAGTTCAAGCGATTCTCCTGCCTCAGCCTCCCTAGGTAGCTGGGACTACACGTATCCGCCACCATGCCCGGCTACTTTTTGTATTTAGTAGGTTTCATCATGGCCAGGCCGGTCTCGAACTCCTGACCTCAAGTGATCCACTGCCTCTGCCTCCCAAAGTGCTGGAATTATAGGCATGAGCCACCACTCCTGGCCTCATGAGAAGGCTTTTTGTGATCTTCAATAAAGTGCAAAGGGTTCCTGAGACTCAAAAGTTTGAAAACCACTGGCTTAAACCAACAAAATTGTCCACGATTCTTCAGTGTGTCTTCTGTTGATGGAGAAAGGATGTAAGGGTTGCTTTACTTTTTTCCTTTCGCAACTCAGTGGTGCTGGGACAACTAGGGTATCCACATGGAAAAGGATGGCCTGGACCCTTCCTCACCCTACACACAAAGCTCAAAATGGATCCAATGTAAGGAGCCGATTGTGAGGGATCAGGGCCTACTCTTAAGATCTTGTGGGACCTAAATTGCCAAGATAAAGGCCCTGTATCTAAATATAGTGACATTTTGCGTTTCTGGGGTTGTGACTTTAACATGGGAATCTGGGGCATGAGGGGCAGTTCAGCCTATGACACCTTTAGGGGGCGAATCCTGGTGAAACTGTTACGTTGGATTAGGCAATGTTTCCTTAGATGAGACGTCTAAAGCATAACAAGCAACTGATGGGAAAAAGACGGTATCAAAATTAAAAATGTTCATTTCAGAGGATACTATTAAAGTAAAAAGACAACCCACAGAACAGGATACATTATCCCAGTAAGGGCCTGATATCAAGAATATATTTAAAAACTCTTAATTTAAAAAATCCAATTTAAAAATGGACAAAGGATTTGAATACATTCTCCAAAGAAATAAATGCCTTAAAAAGCACATGAGATGTTTAACAGAATTCATCATCTTAGAAATGGAAATCAAAACCACCGTGAGATACCGCTTCACAAGCACCAAGATGGATAAAACCCCAGTATTGGACAGTGACATGTTGGTGAATTTGGGAAAACTGAAATCTTTAGTGGGAGGGGAAGTAAAATGGTACAGTTGCTTTGGAAAAGTCCGGCAGTTCCTCAGAAAAGTTAAGCATAAAATCACCATACGACCCAGCAATTTCACTCCTAGGCTTATGCCCAAGAAAATTGAAAACATTTTTACAAAAAAAATCTTATGCAAAAATCTTCATAGCACCACTATTGGTAATAGTAGAAACAACCCAGGTGTCAACAGATGAATGGATGAAGAAAATATGTACACAATGGAATATCACTCAGCCATAAAAAGGAACAAAACATGTGCTCCAACGAGCCTTGGATGTGAAAGATGCCGGTGCCAAAGGTCGTGCACTGTGAGATTCCACTCACCTTGGACGTGAAAGATGCCAGCACCAAAGATCATGCCAAAGGTCACGCACTGTGTATGATTCTCCTCACAACAGGTGTCCAGAATGGGCAAATCCAGAGAAACGGAAGACAGCTGGCGATTGCCAGGGGCTGGAGGAAGGAAGGAGCAGGTGCTGACTCTTAATGGGTTCAAGGTTTCTTTGGCCGGTGGTGAAAAAGTCCCAGAACTACATACTAGTGGTTGATTGTTGTGCAGCTTTGAGAATACACTAAAAAGACTGAATTGTATCCTTTAATATTGGGGCTTTTATGCTTTGTAAATTGCATTTCAATTTAAAAAGGAACTCAAGAACTTCTTTGGTGTTGATATTTAGAATGTGAAAGAGACAGTATCCAAAACTTGTTACTATGTAACTCACGTCCCCAGAGAGTTAAACTTCATTAAAGGGTGTGTTTGAGCCTAGGAGACACAACGATCCTATACTATACGTTATAGCTCATCTCACTGATTTCTATCTCACATAACAAGCATATTCAGGGAAAACGGACACGTAAACGTGAGCTGAATGCTATGCAGAGGCACATTCCTCTTACCGGGATGGTCTTTAGTGGTGTAGTAAGAGATGCAGTCATAGCAACATTAGTTTAATTTCCATGGCAACAGGAATTTGGCACATTGATGAGTTAGATGTCCCTGCACAGCTCCTAACAGGGTTGCCCATTTCTGTGTGGTGTCTGTGTACATTCTTGCTGTGGAAATAAGTGATAGCACCTGCACATACATTTGCTCGGAAACGCGCACGAAGCTGGTGAAAGCAGAGGACAGGCGAGAGGGAAGCGTGGCTCAGCCCTGGCAAAGGAGACGGTTATTCCTAATGCGGAAGATTCAGGAACACGATCCTTGGGAAGACTGGTGATGTCCGTGGATCTCACCGCTGTTGGGTTGTATCTGCAGCCAGTTACTGGAGCTGTCAGAAGCGCATGTGTTGATATAGGTGTCATCACTCAACGCTTCTGACTTTTCCTGTTGCTGAGGATGATTGCATGTGGTGGAAGCAAAGTGCTGACTTAGCACAGATCATCAGATCCCAGTTCTTTTCTATCAAGGGGGGCAGGGTTAGAACCTCCCTCCCCACTCCCCAATCCCATTGTTGAAAATAATAGTTAGCTTGGGAGGGTTTTTACTCCTAAGGTTGAAGCCGTGCATTTCTAGAGCCTGGGCTGTCAGCTGTGCTGGCTGGGGAATGCTGGGGCTGTGGTCGTCTGGCCGCTGGCAGCCCTGCTGGTGGGTCCTGCCTCTGACGCCGTTCATTTCTGAAGCTTGCTTTCCCTGGTGTTGGAAGTAGCAGCACTGGAGGAACGGCCTCCTTCCTACAGCGAAGCTCTGCCAAGAGAGAAGACACGGAGCGTCTGTTGAGGGATGTGACGTTTGGGTCACCGCACCATGCGTTCTGCTTCTCAGCGGTGCCTCCTGGTTGATGTTACCATCACCTGGCATTACCCAGGAGGTAACTCGCAGATGCCACACTGATGGAAAGCTACGGCAGCGTGGTTCGAGTCCAGGGCCAGCTGGAGCATATCAGCAAGGTTGGGCTTGGACGTATGTGCTCCACCCAGTGGGTGGGTCTGTGGAGCTGGGGTGTCGTGAGAGCCAGAGGGTCCTGGTAGAACCCTGCTAGATGACAGGAAAGAACCAGTGGAATCGAGGCAGGGAGCCGAAGGAGTGAGCCATCATAGGGCGGGAGGCTCAGGAGCCAGCAGGTGAGTGGGATGTGGCCTCAGGGTGCTACTGGGTTGGTGAGGAGCCTTCTGTGACTTTTCTGAGAGTGGAGTCGGTTGTACGGGTGGGTGCCGGCTCCCGCAGATAGAAGAGCCAAGCGTCCTGCAGGAGACCAACATGTGCACTGGGAGTTTCCAGGTGCGTGTCCTAGCACGCGGCCCAGAGGCCCCTGACAAGGTTCAGTGCACCAGGCACACAGTGGACTGTTGGTGCCTGACCCAACGAGGGAGTGAGGGAGGGCCGAGACACAGGTGCGGAGATGGCACGGGACGGGGTGCAGTCAGGTGGAGAGTCATGCTGTGGGGTCCGGGAGAGACGGGTTCGAGAATAAATGGGACGGGGGTAGAGTCAGGTGGAGAGTCATGCTGCTGGGGTCTGCGAAATGTGTTTTTGCTTCCATCTGAGAAGCTGGACCTGAGCATGTCTGTGCTTTGACATTTAATCTGTGCACTATCCTCGGCAGGGTGTGTATCTCTGTGGCAGAGGACACCCTGGGCACAGTGGATGTCAGTGGCCGTGCCTGGCCTCGGGGTCCGTGAATGATGCGTGATCGAACGTGTTTGGTACATTCTCAGCTGCCCAGGTGCCTTCCAAACCTCAGGTGTTGTGGCTCCCCACGCCTTTCCCATCTGCGTGTAGCATGACCACCACCTTCCTACCATGTGTTTGTCCTACCACGGCTGCCGTGTCTAACGGACGCTTTGCTCTCCAGCTACTTTCCTATAATCAAAACCCTTGACTTTGCTTGTGTTTCAGAGACGACAGGGTATTAGTCTTTCATGATTGCTCTGAGGATTTCAAAAAGCAAATATACCTTACAGGATGCAAGATATTGGAGACAGTAATTATAGATGACTTTTCTCAGTTTTTGATTGTGGTAAAATTACATAGCACTCGAACCATTTTTAAGTGTATGGTTTGGTGGCATTAAGAGTGTTCACACTATCATGCCGCGATCATCGCCATCCATCTCCAGAACTTCCCGGTCTCCCCACGCTTGAAACTCGGTCTACCAAACACTAGGTCTCCTCCTGCCCCAGCTCTGGTAAGCACTACAGATTGCTTGCAAAATAGGCTTTCTCAGTAAGAGAAGGGGCAAGGAGAAGAGCTCTCAAGACTATCTTGAGATTTGAGGAAGTGTTTCAGGTTTTGCTCACTGGTTCCCAGTGTAAAGAAACTATTGAAGACGTGGGATGGCGAAGGTAAGGTCTGTGATCTCAGAAAGTGCAGGGCTGGGCAGCACTTGAGGGCAAGTGATGGGGGCACTTGCCCTCAAACCCGCCTGAGATAATCACTTGAGGATGGTGCTGCCTTGTGACGGCTCTGAACTTGGTCTCCTTGAACGTTGCCAAGTGCATAAGCTTTGGCGGGTACCGTCTAGTGTCTGCGGGAGACCTAGAATTTGAATGTTGTTGCCTTTAGAACACACTCATTCTTATAACACTCTACCTATTCTCATCAATGGGAAATATGCTGTGTCTTTTTTTTTTTTTTTTTTTTTTTTTTTGCTTTAATATTCTGTGTTTCAGTAGCAGTAGTTGCAGCGGACGCTACTTCTAGTTCATGGTTATTGCCAAACACAAGCTTCTGGAAACTGTGTGAAAAATGAAGGGGGAAAGTGGCTTTCTGCATAAGGCTTTTTTGAACATCTTGTTTTTTTCTGGAATATCTGTCGTGGTGTAAAACATTTCCGTATTTAGGGGTTTGTAATGTGTTTGATAGTGGTTGGCTTTGAAACCCCATGTTTTTGCATGTCGTGGGGCTGCTTTATCCTGTTATTCTATGATATAGCTAGTTTTCAAAACTATTGGTTATTTCACTTTAAAAACCAAAGCAGCTTACATTATGAGTGTGATTCCTGTAAGAATGTAATTGTAAAATTGATTTGTGTTCAATAAACTTACTGGAATGACTAGTTAGATCAGTGGACGAAAAGATGATAAGAACATGTCAGGTCTCTAGGCCAGGAAGGACTTCCAAATAATACACATGATACACAGTAATTTCTTAACAAAAGATTAGATTTAGTACATAACTGTTTAAAACCTCTGTATTTTCTATTATAGCCATTCCACAGTGCCCACGGGGTTGGGTTGCAGGACTGCCTATGGATACCAAGGTCTGTGGGTGCTCAGGTCCCTGGTATAAAACGGCATCGTGTTTGCATATGACATACGCACATCCTCCTGCAGACTTTGTCATGTCAGGGTTGCTCATAACACCTATACCATGGATATGCCATGCGAGTAGTTGTTAAACGATATTGTTTAATGAATAATAAAGTCTGAATGCTTAGTACAAACACCTTAAAAAAGTATTCTTAAACTATGGTTGGTTGAATCCACAGGCCTGGAACCCTGGGATAGAGTACAAACTCTAGAAGCAAAATGAACAAATAAAGAACTTGAGGTCAGCAGTGACGGGTGTGGGATCACACTGAATCTAGTGTGTTCTGCTGTGTCACTACGGAGTCTAAATGGAAACCATTTTTAGCTTAGGGTAAAATAGGTAACAGGAAACACTACAGAATGGGCACGAAGGCGCGCCCCTCATTACCACGTGTTACAGCCAAGTGTCTGCCTCCTGGGGAAGGATCTGTCCTGTGAGGAGACTAGACGTTGATGATTTCCGGATGTGTGAAGGGAAATGCCCTCCGAGAAGCCTGGTTTTGGCCGGAGCACATCAGACGAGAGTTAGCGTGGCATGGAGTTGCCACAGTGCCCCTCATGCCTGCTGCTTCTCTCCTCCTCACCGCTGGCCCTGACTCTCACCAAGGGAGGAAAGTTCAGCTCCAGCTGAACCCCACACAGGGCTTGTCGGTCTCTAGGGCGGGTGCTGCCTTCTCCTGAACAGGCTGTGACAGAGGAAGGTCTGGCCGTACTTGAGCTGTGAGAGATGCTCTCAGAGATCCAGCATCCTGCAAACCCAGGTGCTGAAGGTTCCTCCTCCACCGTCCTGCAGGGAGAGGGGTCTGTTCGTGCTTCCCCTCAACCTGAGCTGACTTCTTGTCTGTTCTGTACACCTAGCTCTTAAGAGCAGTTATTGTTAAAAATAATCATCTAGCAGACAAACACCATAAGGTGACAGCCTGGGAGGGTAGATGGGGCTGGAGGGTGGTTTCCTGAGCAACAGGGTTCAGTTTTCTGTTTTGGCGTCACTCGACCCAAGGCCCCCAGATAATTGAAATATTGTCAGCAAAACACCCATGTTGTATCTAAGTTTTTTTTTTTTTTTTTAAAGGAATGGGTGCAAACTTCTAACAGGGACCTGACAAAAGAGAAGGATTTCTTCTCTGCAAAGTGAAGGTCGGGGCTGGTTGGCATTTGCCATCTGTGACTAGCAGGGACCCAGGCTGCTGCCCGACTCCTGACCCTGCAACTCCTGCCCCTGTTCCCACCAGCAGGAAGAAGAGCGGGAAGATGCCTTTTCCCCTTTAAGGGGATGAGGTGAGAGTTGCGCCTGCCATTTCGCTGGTCCCTGGGGTGATTCTCCAGCATGGATGGGAGTTGGGTTTGGCGGCCTGAGCCCTGTGAAGCTGGGGTTGCTGTTCCCTGAGCAGCAGGAAGCCTGGACTCTGGGAAGTGGGGTCAGAGGGTAGCCTTTGCTGCTTCCACAGGAGGGGGCCCCTCATTCCAGTTGACATCATCACTGCAGAGGGGGGTGTGGGCTTTCATGGTCCATTGATAAATAGAAAGTTCCTTTTTTTTTTTAAAGCACATCAAACCCTAATTCCTTCAGCCTTTACTAAAGTGGCATTTTGTAATTCCACATGATTGCATTATACATGCAGGAGAGAATGCTTCCTGTAAACCAGAAGCGTCTGAGGTAATTCTTGTCCCATTCAGTGAGTTCATTTTCCCAAGGTTAAAAACAGCCTCAGGAGGGGTTGAGGACGCACTGTGACAGTCTCAGGAGGGGTTGAGGATACAGCCGGGACACAGCCTCAGGAGGGGTTGAGGATGCACCGTGATAGTCTCAGGTCCTGGACATATGCCCAAGGTGTTTGGGGCACAACTTGGTCTTACACATTTTAGGGAGATGTGAGACATCAATATATGTGAGATGTACGTTGGTTTGGTCCAGGTTTCCAGGTCACAGGTAGATCAGAGACAGATGCGTTTCCGGTGAGCCTTTCCGGAGAAAGCAGTAAGACCCGCATTTATCTCCGTGTGCAGATGGTGACTTTGAGTTCTGCCCTCTGTCCCTGAGGAATTTCCTTGTGGACCAACGGTTGTGAGGGAGGTACATGCCTTTTTTTTTTTTTTTTTTTTTCTTTTTTCTTCCAGTCTCTGTTAGGAGCCTGGGAGGCAAGTTTGCCCTAAGCCGTTCCCCACCTTGTCTTCCCTTTAGCTTAGTGATTTCGGGGTCCTGAGATGTACTTTCACTTCACACTTCTGAGCACACTGGCACTCTAAACAGTGTTGTACGAGGCCGTCTAATTGATTTAGAAGAAGAAACTATTTGGAAGGACTTGAGAACCTTTGTCCTTGAGAGAAACAAGCCTTTGTTTATTTGCCCCGAGGCTGTTACGCTGTCCCAGGGTGGGCAGCCTTAGAAAGCTGTGCCTCTCTGAGCGCCTGCCTGTGGAATCTGGTGACTTTGAAGTGAATCCAGCAGCTACATGTTTTGGAAAGCAGATTGTCTCTTAAAGTGTTGGTGATTATGATTCTAACACCGGAATTTCAATGTGTATTTTCCACCCTTCTTTCTTTGTCTCCTCATACCCTGAGGATGCTGCTGCATTTGCCCTTAGGCTTCATTGAGGGAGGGTCAGTTCTGGCCCTTTCTTTAGATATTGACCTTGAATGGACAGAATCGAGATTCAGAAAAATCCTTGAGCTGTGAGAGTGTGCCGATATCTATGTAAGTGGAATTCATGTGTCAAACTCAGTAAGAGTTTAAGAAATATCAATTCTAGGCTGGGCATAGTGGCTCACACCTGTAATCCCAGCACCTTGGGAGGCTGAGGTGAGTAGATTGAGTTTTGAGCCCAGGAGTTTGAGACCAGCCTGGGCAACATAGCAAGACCCTGACTCTACAAAAAAGTAGATAGTGGTGGTGTGCACCTGTGGTCCCAGATAGTCGGGAGGCTGTGGCTGGAGGATCACCCAAGCCTGGGAAGTTGAGGCTGCAGTGAATCGTGATAGCACCACTCTACTCATGGTACACTGTGCCTGAGTGACAGAACAAGAACCCCTGCCACCACACACACACACACACACACACACACACACACACACACACACACTATCCTAAATGGACAAAAATGAGACCTTTTAAGTGGAAAAACATCCTGTTTGGTTGCTCTACTTAGGTAACTGTTGACTCACTTGCCAGTAAGAAAATGCAGTGACCAGTTCTGCTGGGACCACCTGTTAAGGCTACTCTGGGCCTCATGGTTTGAGAAGGGTCTGTCCAGGGGAGAGTGGAAGTGGCTTAAGGGCCTTAGAAGCCAGTTCTTGTGGTTCAGCGTGACTGCGGGTGTGGAGCTGGGGGCAGGGCTCTCCAGGGCATGAGTGGGTAAACGGATGGGCTTCCAGGATGAGCCCCTGTGACTTTGCCTGGTTTACATCCGTCCAATACAGATCCACAGGCACTTACTCTAGAAGCTTCTGCCCGGGCTGATGGACTGGCCTGGGGCCAGAGGGTGCCTTCTGGTTTAGCAAGAGCACTTAGTCACCTAGATCTAGGATTTATGGCACTACAGGGGACTCGTCACACTCGGAGCAGCAGCTATCTGCATTCTAGACTTGGTTCTAGGCGAAGTATTTTGGAGGCTGTTGGTACCCTGTGTTCTGTTTATCTGTAAAACAAGTTAGAGTTGTAACTAGTTAAAACCTATTTTTAAAATTTTGCCACAGAATATGGCAGTTGTGGTAGAGCTTGTCCAGAGGCCCCAACACTCGGACGCTGCCGCGTGCTGGGGTTGCAAGCTTTGCCTGCATCGGCTGCTCCTCCTGGCGTGTCTGTGTTCTTGACACAGGAGCCCATCGAGGCTCGGCCTGTGGGACTCCTGCAGCCATTTGTCCATGTTCCTCTGAGGTTCCGCAGACTTCACGGTCCCATGGCAGAGCGTACGGTATCTACTTGCATCCTGATTTCCCCAAACCCCAGGACAGGCCAAGAATTCCTTACACACAAATGCAGAGGGCCCCGTGGTGTGGATTTGCGAGTGACACAGCCTTTCCCCAGCTCAGCCTTCGCCTCCAGAGTTGGCTTTAGGGCAATAGAAGCTTCCATCAGACTGGGGGGCCCTGAAGCTTTGGTGGTAGGAATTGGGTGACCAGCACGGATGATACCCCATTTATATTTGTAGCAATAGTTGTTAACACGACCACGAGTTGTACAGAGAAAGGAAAAAAGGAGGTTTTATTTTCAGAGTAAGTCTGTGCTTTGGGAAATGTGGTCTCGGGGGAGCTGTAAGCACGTGCCCCTCAGGAGCGGGGGAGGTCGCGGCGTTAAACGTTCCGGTTTTTGTTCGCTGTGTGTGTTCATCGGGTTCATGGAATGTCTGAACGTTTACAGGGAAAATGGGGTTTCTTCATGCGGTTCATGGAATGTCTGAATACTTATTGGGAAAGTCTAGCACACGCATAATGAGTTAACCTGTAACTTCCATGTTTGCCTTGGGGCTAACGTAACGTTTGAAATGAGGTGGACTCAGCCTGTCATGTACAAAGGTGAGCTTTGGGGCGCAGACGTTTATGCGCAGCCTCAGTCACAGCCAGGACTGGCTCAGGGTCTGCAGCTTCTGGCGGGAAAGGACACGAGGCCATTCTGTCCAGTCGGGGCTGCCAGCAGGGTCCCAGGGTGGGGTTGTCTGGTCGGCCAGGGTCGGAAGTCCACCCGGGTCCCGTGGGCAGCGTTCCTCTAAACCAGGCTTCTGTCTGATGGCGGAGGAGACTTCAGGCTGATTAACAAACTGTACAGGAGTTAGTGTCATGGGGCTTCAGGGTCGACCTTCCTCCCTGTGATGCCGGTTACATTTCTCTCCGGGCCTCATTGTAGCCACAGAGAACCCACCTCGTCTGACAGCAGGGGGTGCCATGTTGACATAGTAATTTATTGTATTAACCTTTTTAGTACTATTTTAATAAAAGCCTTTTTTTTTTCTTTTTAAAGAGATAGGGTCTTGCTGTGTTGCCCAGGCTAGTCTTGAACTCCTGGTCTGAAGCAATCCTCCCATCTCGGCCTCCCAAAGTGCTGGGCTTACGGTCGTGAGCCACTGTGCCCAGCCTACAGCCATGTTTTTAAAACTCGGCAGTTTAAAAACACCACTCCTTTCACCCCCTCCAGCAGGCTGGTTGGCCTTGTACAAACTGGGGTGTCAGGACCTTGGTCCTCCTCTTATTTTTCCCTTTCTTTGGCCTCAAGTTCTGATGAGAACAGCAGTTACAAAATGGGCATTAGGTGATTTTTCCTGTTACTAAAGCCAGAATTCTCACTAGTTAGAGATGTTTGTCCCCAGGATCCCAGAAAGCTGTTTTTGAATCAAGCCCATAGCAAATAAGTAAGGAACTAAAGCCTCGGTCCTCTGTTTAGTATCTGGGGAATGTGTTATTGCTGACACCCTTTGATCTGTGCTCACATGCTGCATCTCGTCACGGAAAGCAGAGTCGCCCTGTGGAATAAAGCCCGGCTCACGGTGGCACATCGGGATGCTCCGGGCTGTCAATCCCGTAGACGGCGGCAGACATGGAGACTCAGCATCGCGTGCAGAGCCCGGGCAACCGGGGTGCATCCTCCTTAGAGACCACACAGCCAGTCAGCAAGGTGGACATCCAGGCAGATGGCCCTGATGGGCTCGCCACGCGGTGGTGAATTAGGAATTTGTTAGCAAAGAAATGAAATTCGCCTGTGGGTCCCAGCTACTTGGAAGGCTGAGGCGGGAGGATTGCTTGAGCCAGAAGGTCAAGGCCGCGATGAGCCATGATTGTAATACTGCACTCCGGCCTGGGTGACAAAGCGAGACTCCGACTCAAAAAATAAAAGAAAGCAAGCTAAACCTTACTCTCCCTAGCAGGAGGGAGAATTTATCAAAGTAACTGCAACAAAAATCTTAGATGATGATGTAATTTCAGTGGCTAAGTGAGCTGTCCAGCCCACGTGGCTGGCTCACAATGCAGCAGACAACGGTGCTGCTGCAGCTGCCCTCCCACCCGATCGCTCGTGTACATTTTGTGTTTTCCCATATCTCTCTTTTGGATACGTAGCTCGCTCCTTTATAGCTAAGCATCAGTAAAACGGGTTGCCTATTTTGAGACCTAACTATTGTGTCTTTTAAGGACAGAAAATGAAGCAGGTGACAGGAGCTTGGCAACGTGGTGAATGGAATTAGATGAATATTTAATACTTGGTACCCCTCGGATCCCTTCTTCCTCTCTCATGCTTAACTACAACTGCCGCCTCCTAGGACAGAACACTTTCAGTTCTGTGAGTAGGAATTAAACTTTTTCTAAATCAGAAGTTTCAGTTCAACAGTATTTTACATGAATGCCCAGTCCCTAAGTGCTCACTGTACTGGTGTGTGGTGTAGAGGAAGGAACGGGGGCTTGGGGCTGGGTCTATGGTGCAGTGTCCTGGTTCCCACCTGTGAGATGAGGACCATGAGATGGCCTTAGAAGGTTTAGACTGTGGGATTGAATGGATCTGCCCACTCCTGGGAAGCCTCGAGTCTAACTCGACTTGGCCTGGTTTTAGGGAGATGCCGGCAGCGCTGTCCTCACAGGTCACTGGGAGGGGCTCTGGCACCGTCCCCTTCAGGTGTCTCATGATCAGCCCAGCTTGCCCATCTCAGAAGCTGCTGGTCGTGTTCTCGTTCCTGTTGTTTCTTGCCTATTACTTAGGTTCTGTTCATGTGGTGACCTAGGAGTTCCACAGTGAGAGGAGAGCGGCTGAGTCGCCTTCCTGCCTGGACGCCAGCCCCACGGAGGACCGTAACTGCTTGAGGTTGGCTTCTGCCCCCGGCCTCACCTGTGGACGCATTGATGCAGTGGTACTTTCTAAGCTCTGGGGCACACAGCGCGGTTGTGTGGATCCACAGGACACTGTAGCGTCCAAGCACGTGCTCCCAGAGGAGAGGACCCTGTGGGCGCTGATGCTGGGAGCTGGCCGAGAGTCCAGCGGGTGAGACTCCCTGGGACGTGCACAGCTGCCATCTGCGCAGCCCCTCCTGACGCCCAGATGGTCGTGCGATAAATGCACAAAGTGCATCTCCAGCAAGAAGCCGCCAAGTGTCCACATCCGGGATATCCACCACGGTGGCTTTTTTGGTGTTAATACGATGAATGTGAGCAGCAGGTGGTCTGCGTTCTGGGTGTGTGTGACTGTGCCACTGCAGTTTTGTTCTCATGTCTTAATGAGCATGAACGGCTCCTGACGAGGGTGGGTAAGGATGCTGTGATCAGAGACTCGGCAGTATTGTAGCTTGAGGAACCAAGGAGGTTTTCTCTCTTGCAAACCCTTCAAGGGGAGGAAGTTCCAGGCTGGTGACTACTCTATGAAGTATTCAGGGATCCAGGTTCCTTCCAGACCCCTGCTTTGCGTTCCCAAGGACACGGCTGTCCTTGCTGTGGTTGGGACTGGGTGATTACCACGCTGCTGGGGTGGGAGGTGGGGGAGGCTTGGCTTAGGGTGAGAGTGGCCATGATTTACCTAATCTACATAATGACAGGGAGCTGGGAGTAAAGTGTAGCCATGTCCTGGAGGATAGATGATGGATGTTGGTGAACGACTGGCTGCACTCACCGCAGCTGGCCCAGGGATGGGAAGGATGGCTGATTGTCGTTCAGAGGTACCTGGTTCTTTCAGATTTGATTTCCTTATGGATTTTCTGCTATAAAGAGGAGAGAGCCTGTGGTTCTAGGCCAAGCATCTCATCTCATAACATCTTGTATCCCTTAAGCCAACATTTATATCAAGTTTTAGAAGTTCTACAAACTGGCAAGCATTTCTCAATCTGGTTTAACCATTGGATTTTATATCTGTGTCTGCATCTCTATTTACATCTATGTGATTATTTGACACTCTGTAGTACATTTGTAATAGATTCTATTTGGTGGAAGTTACTTTCAACAAACCCTTGCTGCTACTAGAATGTTCAAGGTTGCAAGTTAGAAAGGAGAGAATAAAAATCACATCTTCTCTAATTTTAAAATTTGTTCCTCAAATCACACCAGAATTACAAATACTACAAATTACAAAAGCAGCCAGAATCAAGGTTAAGAGATTTCTGGGTGATTCTGGCTAATCAGCAGTATTTGCTGAGGTGTGTGCAGCAGAGCAACATGTCAAGAAGCCCGGGATGGAGGAGAGTTGGGAAGCCAGGCTGTGACTTCAGAGGTGCTGTTGCCTCAGGGAGAGGACCTAGATGCAGAGAAGATAAGTGGCCGCAGGTGCGACCACTGCCGTCCTTGCTGCGGTAAAGGGGGCCTTAGTGAACTGAGTTAATGAAGTAGGTGAAGTCCATGTAGGTGTCAGAGAATCCAGGCCAGACGCGACGAGTGGAGGCTTGGCGGAGGTGAGGAGCCAGAAAGCCTCGCTAAATGTGCAGTGGCTCACTGCAGACAGCATCCATCAGTCGCCAGACAGAGGGGCTTGATGTTCAGTTCTTATGACAGCTGCCCTTATCCTGTCTGCCTCCACCTTCTGAGGCCTATAGGCGTCGCAAATGTGTGTTTTTTAAACAGATTTGGATGACTTGCTTTCTGCACAACACACCTGGACAGACGGAGGCTGGTTCTCCACAATGGCACCAGGGACTTGGCAGGGACTGGTGGGACAGATCCTCAGGGCACAGCACCAGCTCCCTGGGAGAAGACGGTGCTTGCGGGATGAGGAAAAAGAGGCACACAGTGCTGAGGCGTGAACTCTAGGTTGCTCTTAGACACGACACACATGCCTTCTGGAAGTTTCCACGAAGCACCGTTAAAGCCACCAGTGTGGACGGGTCCTGAGATCAGGAGACCCAGAACATACTTGTATTTGAAATCCTTCAGGTGCTGCAATCTCTTCAAAGAGGATCACAAGTCATCTCTAATAATGTTGTAAAATTATTTTTTTATTAAGTGCCATGGCGTTTTTTTTGTTTTTTGTTTTTTTGGTTTTTTGTTTGTTTGTTTGTTTGTTTGTGGGGTAGGGCTGGTGTGTGACAGTAAAACAGATGCAGTGACACAGCTGGTGGGTGTTGGTTCTGGGCCCCAGTTGGGCAGTTGTATGAAAAGAAACTGAAAAGTCTCCACAGTGGTATGAACTGAAATACCTGGATTACGTGTTTTCCTGTATTGAACATAAATGCACACGTTTGTATGCGAAACATACATTTTTCTATATGTAATAAAATTCACACCTTCAAGTATTTAGCATAGAAACAGCTGTGCAGCATCTTCTCCCTGCCTACAGCCACCCGGACGTTCTGAGTGGAAACTGCGCTGCTGTGGTCTTTGTGAGTGGTGAGCCGTGCACAGATATGTGCTGCGTTTGCTGTGTCCGCTGACGTGAGCCCTGGTCATTCCTGTTTCAGGTGGATGCTTTCCCTTGTAGTTCCCTTCTCTTGTTCTGTTGCTAAGTTCAGTAAACTCGGGACCAATGGTGAGAGTAGATGTAGAGGAACACGGTGTCGGCAGTTAAGGAAAATCCATGCCAGACGTCACAGGAGGAGGAGGCATATGGGGTTCTGCTGCCTGTGTGAGCCATGACTGGTGAGGGCATCTGGGCAGTAACTCATCTGGGCTACTTGGAAATGCAGATTCCTGGGCACAGACCTGAGAGACCCTGGAGTGACCACCCTCCAGGGATTCCGCCCAAACTTGGCTATCTTGTCTCTTGGCAGGTCACCCATGCCCGGCTGTCTCATTGACATGCCCGGCCATCGCAGAGTTAGCTGAGTCATCTGCATAGCTGGTGTGGGTGTGCCGATGGGTGTACGGGGCTGGCCCGTCTTCCTTTCTCCCCCCTATGAAGTGTTTGAAGGTCTGTATCCTACCCTGTTCTCTCCCTGTCCTCAGTGTGCAAGCAGGAGGTTCATTTTCACTTGCAGATGAGGAAAATTCTGAAGTCTCGTAAAGAAGCCAGGATCTTCTTCAGAATCTTCTTTGTTCCAATCAGCTCTGATATTTTCACTTGGAAAGACTTTTCCTCAAACACTTTGCCTTCGTTCTGTATGAGAAGTGCTGTAGACTTTCCTGTTGTTTTAGTAATTAGTATCTGTTCTGTTGTCCATCACAAATGTATATATTTTCATTCTGAGACACGCTGAGTCAGCCTTTGTAGTCCAGAGGGATTCCATGTGCGTTCATAGAAGCTTCCATCAGAAACCACATTCCAAATAGCTGTGGACATACAACCTGCTTGTGACTTTGGGAATTGCCAAAGTCCAATTCTATCCTGATTTGAGGCTTTAGGACCTTTAGAAATTTTGAAATTACAAAAAGAAAATGTGACAAAATTAAGTGTATTTAAAACAAAAGAGATTTTATACTGTGGGTTTTAAGGGCTGTGATGCACTATTTGGTTATCTTTAAGGACGTCATGTTCCACTCAAATTACAAATACATTAAATAAAAGGTGATGCCTTCAGAACATCTTGGATTTCGTCTTGGTCTTCTGCCATTGAAAATGTGATTTCTTTTTTTTTTTGAAAATGTGATTGTCTTAAACTGTGTGTCTAGACCATCTCATCTGAATTGCTTTGGAAACATCTGCACGGGCATCTTTCTATTCTTGGGTATAGAGAGAGAGACATCATTATGCTTTAAAATAGCAAAAGTCCCATAGAGCAGTTTTTCTTGAACTAATGAGCTATGATTGGAAATCAATGTGTGTAGGAAGTTATAGAATCTCTCAGCGAAAGTGATAATTTAAAATAGAAATTGAAGGCCGGGCGCGGTGGCTCAAGCCTGTAATCCCAGCACTTTGGGAGGCCGAGATGGGCGGATCTCGAGGTCAGGAGATCGAGACCATCCTGGCTAACACGGTGAAACCCCGTCTCTATTAAGAAATACAAAAAAACTAGCCGGGCGTGGTGGCGGGCGCCTGTAGTCCCAGCTACTCGGGAGGCTGAGGCCGGAGAATGGCGTGAACCCGGGAGGCGGAGCTTGCAGTGAGCTGAGATCCGGCCACTGCACTCCAGCCTGGGCGACAGAGCGAGACTCCGTCTCAAAAAATAAAAAATAAAAAAATAAATAAATAAAATAGAAATTGAGAGAATGCAGTACATTCTTGGTTTTTAAAATAAAATGCCAATAGAGAACGTTTTGTTCGCAAGAATGTAAAATTTTACGTCCTTATTTAGAATTTAAGAATAGTAATTTGCTTGTGAGATCTTTGTGACTGAGGTTTGAAATCTTAACTATGGTTTATCATCAATGTTTTATACATATGCACGTATACATATGTATGTAAGGTACATAAAAGGAAAATAAGCATGTATATATTGACATTTATATACACTTCTATAATGTGTATACTTCTAGCCACACATAGGTCTAAGTGACTATGATTTGATGACCATGAGGGTAATTAAATAATTTTCCTGCACTTAGCCTTGCTTTTGCATCTGAGCAGGGACTCTGTGAAGTGCACCTCCTGCGTTCCAGGCCTCACACAGCCTGTGCCAGGTTTTGGAAGCAGGAGTTTGTCTGCAGCCACTTCGGAAAGCAGGTGGTTACCAGGATTGCCTAGAGCTCCAGGCTGTCTCCGGTCCCAGCCTCCCTGGGGTAGAAGCTGTCCCACCAGGGGCCTGGACATGGACGTTAGGGCCTGGAGCCAGGAACTGCTCTGGAAGGGAGGGCTCCTGTCACTGCTGAGCATGAGAACCGAGGACAGGAGCTGGAACCAGTCTCGGGCCACTGCACGGCCTCCCGGAAGTGCTTGCGGGAAGCCCCAGCTGCCCTGTCCTGACCCCACAGCCGGCACCAAAGTCTGTGAGATCCCCTTGGCCCACCCCTCAGGTTCTTAAAATGGTTAGGGTGTCCTGGGCTGTGAGTTTTTAAGTCTAGGCTAAAAAGTCCTGGGACAGACTCACAGGGTTCTTTATGTAGAAATGATGAGTGTGCTGGTGACTCAGAGCAGGCACTGCACCCTCACTCCAGGGTCCTTTGCGCCAGGTGGAAACGAGCGTGTGGGTCACGCAGAGTCCCTGCATCCTCACTCCAGTCATTGCTCTTTGATTTCTTAATTAAAAGCCTTGAGAACGAAAATGGGTTCTCCCCAGAGTAGAGTTTCCGGTTACGGAGGCTCACCTGTAAATGCCGTGCCAGGTCAAATATGCTGAGATCTAGGCCAGGTCCTGCTTCCTGCCCATGGCCAAGGCAGGTACTTCATTTGGGAAGTGACCTGGAGGGACATCTGAGAGGCCTGCGTGTCCCCGAGGGATGAAGCTGCTGGCCTTCTCATGCTGCTCCGGCCTCCATCAGCTCCTTCCTACCTGCAAACTGCCTGCTTTTATGTTGCCATCATTGGAGACATGTTAGGGACTTCGTATGGAGCAACCCCCACAGGACCAGCAGATCGTGGAAAGGTGGGAACCAGGGCTGGGAGGGTGGTGTCCATGGCCAAAATGAGAACCGTGATGGGCTTGGAGGTCCATCTTCTGTCTAAAGTGGTTTTTTTTTTAAATAAAACACTGTCTCAGGAGCAGGAGAGGGCAGGGAACAGATGGGGAGAATGTATCTGTAAAAGACTCATCTGATAAAGGCTGTTATCCAAACCGTGCAGGACACTCTCAAAACTAAACAAAAAAATGAACAACCTGATTAAAAATGGACCAAAGACCTGGACAGATACCCCAACAAAGAAGATGCACAGATGACAAACCTACAGGTGGAAAGATGGCCCGCATCTTATGTCGTAGGGCGAGGCGTCACTGTGCACCCAGCAGCCTGGTCAATACTGGAACTCCCACACCACCGCGTGCTGGCGGATGTGTGGGCATCAGGACCCTCACTCATCGCTGGGGGAAGTGGGGCAGCTGCTGTGGGAGGTAGCGTGGTGGTTTTCCGTGGAACTAAGCACTCCGACCACAGGAACAATCACAGTCCTGGACGTTTACTCAGAGGAGCTGAAAGTTTACTTCCATGCGGAAATGTCACACAGATGTTGACAGCAGCTTTATTTATAATTGCCAAAACTAGAAAGCAACAAAGATGCGCTTCAGTAGGTGAATGGATAAACTGTGGTATGTCAGAAACTGGGATATTAGTCAGCGCTAAAAAGAACTGGACCACTAAGCCATGAAAAGACACGGATCTTTTAAATGCATGTTGCCAAGTGAGTCTCCAATCTGGAAAGGCTGCCTGCTGTCTGAGTCCAACCACAGGACGGTCTAGAAAAGGCAAAGCTGTGGAGACAGTAAAACGGTCAGTGGCTGCCAGGGGCTGGGGAAGGGAGGGATGAATGGGAGGAGTGTAGGGTGGAGAAGCAACTCCGGGTAGGGTTTTCATGGGGGAATCCATGCCGTTCCACGTCTGTGAAACCCACAGAATGAGCAGTAGCAGGCTCTGAGCCCTCTTGTGTGCTGTGGACTCTGGGTGGTGGTGCTGTGTTGATGCGGATCTGTCAGTCGTAAAGATGTGCTGGCCTGGTGGGGGCAGGAGAACGAAGGAGGCTCTGCCTGTGCTGGGGAAGAAGATATGTGAGGACTCCGTACTTTCCTCCTGATTTTGCTATGAACTGTAAACTGCTTTTAAAAATATCTACTGAAAAGGCAAACAAAAAAGAGTGCTAGCCAGATAACATCTGTGTGAGGGTGTGGCCTGTGTTCTACGTTCAGGATTTTCCTGTTAGGATACACGTATCTAAATTATTCAGAAGTTAAATTTTGCATTAAGTAACTCACTACAAAATTAATTACAGTATCAGCTTGAGCACTGCCAGGATAGCCAGGATCCTGTATCCTGACCAGCTTCTCCCCTTACAGGTACAGTGACGCCCATGGTCTCACCCCAGTGAGCAGCAGGGCTGGGACCAAGAGTCAGGCTTTGAGGGCCAGAGAGGAAGTGAGATCGAGGAGCCCGTGGCAGGGAGCCAGCAGAGTTTTTTTTTAACCAGTTTTCCTTATCGCTGAGGCCTTCTTAGACTTGGGGAGTCGGGAATCCCCACTCTCAGGCACCTCAGAAAGCAAAGGCTGCTCCTAATCCTCATGTTCCAGATGCCTCAGGGGAGGTACCTGGGTTGTTGGGTGCAGTTCCGTTATTTGCTGTTCAGTGGAATTTGCCCACAGCATTTCTGGTTGTTTTTAAGAGCTGATGCTTGAGCTGCTTAAAATCACATATGGATATTCATTTACCTGTAAAAGTTAAGAATGGAATTTGAGTTCAAAGATTTGTTAAAATGCTCAAGTTTGTGTACTAATATATACATTACATTTGTGAAAATATCTAAAAGTCCAGGATTTTTATTGAACACTTCTCTTGATTTTTGTAATGTCTACTTGTCATATTTCCATTTGATTAATAGATGTCAAAGGGCTTAAATTTTGAGTGCCTGAATTCACTGAATTTCAAACTCCTTACATCAAATGTAATTAAACTGACTATAGCCAACAGCGCATGCTTTTATAAGTATTGATTAAAATATATATAAAAACACATATCCATGAACATGCAGATGGGGGCAACATATTAAATCATGAAAGTAGAATTAGTGTTCTTTGTTTTCTGAAAAGACAAATTTTTAAAAAACAAGGGAGTCTTATAACTTTTTAGTTTCCAACTTATTTGCCCTAAAGCGAAAGTTTAGCAGCAGAAGATTGGCAGCAGCAGAAGAGGAGATCCTGGGCCAGTGCAGGCTTGGGGAGCAGCCAGGTGAGTGCCGGAAGGAGCTGGCTGGAGGCAGAGCAGGGAAATGCTCAGGCAGGTCAGGATGGCCTCAGGGCTCAGCGAGTGAGAAAGGGTTCACATTTCCTGGAGAGCCCTCGTCTCTACCCACGGAAAACCCAGACTCCTTCCAACTGGGATGTGCATCTCATGTAAAAGTAGTTACGCCCAGAAAGAAAGCCAGTGGATATAGATTTTTTTTGTATGCAGAAATTACTTTAAATTTGTGTCTAACCTTATCCTTTTCTTCCCCCATCTTAGCGTCTAGTAACTTTCTGCAGGTAACGCACACATCTTAGGAGAGCGCTGCATTTCAGTTGCTGTTGGCTCTGATGTGACTTTGTGGTGTCTGAGGTTCTGCCCAGAGCGTGGCACTCTGCTGAGCATTGCTTGTTGAAGGCCCGTGTGGAAACTTTCCCTGTAAGGTTGTCGACCCCAGCAGTCTTGGTTCAGAAACGTTTGGACTTGCTGAGACTTCACACGGTCTTCTAAGCTTTCTTCCGTGACCTTTTCATTTTAGTGTTCCCCATAATTCAGATGTTTTCCAGAATGTAAGTAAGCTGCTGAATTCAGGGCAGTGGGTGCCCTCCATTGGCCCTGGGGAGAAGCATCACTGTTTCTCCGGGTGGAGCTTCCTGCCCGCCATGGTGTGCTCCAAGATGGAGCAGAGTTCTTTGGCAGAGGTAACCGTCAAAGGCCCGTGTCTCAGCGGCAGTGTGGCTGTGGGTGTGCGGCCTCGCGGCCATACCTGCCTCTTCCCGTCAACGGCACCAAGGAGAGGAGCAGGGGGGAGGCCTGGGATCTGTGCTTCCAAGACTGCGTCGTCTGTTTGTAACTAGACATGCCCAGAAAGTGTTGGAGATAAGCAGGAGACTGTGTCTGTCCCTAATGAGCTCAGGCGTGCCTTTGAGAGGGTCAGGTTTCTGTGCGGTTGATCTGAATTCAGCCTGGCTGTGGCAGTGCAGATGACTGCTGGGCTTTGGCAAGGCTGCACCCACTGTCCGTCTGAAACGACCCCCTTCCCAGGCTCGTGGTGCCAGCTGGGCGCCCAGGCCTGCCTTCCCGCCAGGACGGAGGCCCCATGTATGTTGGGGGGGGGGGGAGGTGGGTGGCCTGCTTTATTGCCATATCCAATGCCACGCAGGGTCAGCACTCAGGAAACATGTGCTGTGTGGGTCAGCGATTGAGTTCAGAAACCTGGAAAACTCAGCAGTGCAGGCTTTGGGCATGACCCGTCCAGCCCTGGGGCTCTTTCTCTGAATTTCCTTCCATGGCATCCTCCTCATCTCAGGGACCCCTGTCCCCGCACAGCTGTTGGCAGCTTCACAGCTTCCTCTGCCTCCCCTCCCAGGCCCTGGTGTGGCTGGGGCAGCTAGTGGCTGTGCAGACCCCACAGCCAGTAGATCGTTGGTGCCAATGGCTTGGGCCTGGGTTATCTGAGCCAAGGACTCCAGTGCACGGCTGAGCTCACCCTGAATGGCTGGATCGGAAGGCCTTGGGTTGCAGAGAGGGTGGTTGGATATTGAAGGACAATCTGCAAAGGAGAAGGGGAAATGGGTGTGCTGGATGGACAGCTGGAGAAGTCTGTCCAGAGCCTGGGACCCAGTGCAGACGCAGAGCTGGCATGGGGAATCCGGTGACACGGCCACCGTGGAAGTGGGCAAAGTCAAAGGCTTCAGACCGGCATGGAGGGGCTGGTCTAAAACGATCCTCCTTTTCCTTTAATCCTAGCAACTGCTGGCTTACGGGGTGGGGGAATGAGATCTGTGGTGGCGGCGAGGAGAGACAGGGATTTTAATTAAGCCCTCTTTCTGGGAGAGGGGAGTAGCCGTCTCTGTAGGATGGTGAGCATTGTCATCTCAGGCAGCTCAGGCTGCTGTAACGAAACACCATTGACTGAGTGGCTTATGAACAACAGGAATTTGTTTCTCCCAGTTCTAGAGGCTGGAAGGCGGGATCAGGGTGCCGCATGGGGGGATTCTGGTGTGGGCCCCTTCTTGGTTCGCGCACGCCTTCTCTCTGGCCCTGACACAGTGGGAGGGCAACGGATTTGCTGGGCTCCTTTCTGAGGCACAAACCCCATTCACGGGGCTCCAGCCTCGGGACATCATCACCTCCCAAAGACCTCCTGACAGCATCACATTGAGGGTGAGGATTTCAACCTGTGTTTTGAGGGACAGGCGGGCAGTTCGTAACCGTCACCCTCTTTGTGTATTTCTGACTCAACATTGAGTCTGCATTCGGCTCTCCAGGGGACAGAACCTGTGTGGACACTGAGCGAGGTCAGAGCTGCAAGCATGTACACATCGCGGGCAGGGGAGCTGCCAGGGGTGCGAGAACGGGGTTTCAACGTCAATCGGAGCTGCTTTCCTGGCAGATGCACTCATAAGCTATCCTGGCAACATTTGCTTTTCACAAAGAGTCGATCAGGCAGTGGGGGCAGCAGATGGTATTGCCAGAAGCTTGGAACTGATGGGCAGCAGAGAAGGGGCAGAGGCCACGACCTTGGGGTGGGCAGCAGTGCCACGTGTCTGCCCTCCAGGCCTCACGCCTGTGACTGTAGAGACCAAGCCGACCGGGGCTTGCCGGCCAGTGTGGCTCTCATGCAGGTGATTATTGGGGCTTTCTATGTAATGTTCCCTCAGCCCCATTCCCACCCCACCAGTTTCTGTGCCTAGCAGAAATCATGCTGTGTCTCCTTGATGAAGCATTGAGTTTCCTATGAAGGTGTAGAAATAGCACGATTTGGCTCATGTCAAAATACTTTGCAGTGAAGCTGCACAGAAGAGGATTCTAGGCTTCCATTTGACGTTTTAGACAATGCCTGAGTATTACAGGACCCTTTTGCTTGTTAAAAAGCACCAGATGAGAAAGGCTACTGGTTAATAAAGGAGACTTTTTACATTAGCGCAGAGAGGGTGGCTTGAGATAAATTCAGCGTAACGTAGGTGTGTTTGTAAGCCGTCTAAAGGACCATCTCTCTGCTGGAGACACATTTCCGGTATTGGTTTTGTTCTGAAAAAGGATGACTGGCATTCGGTAGAATCATTCCAAAATTCACCTGCAAGGCATCTACATGGTGCCTTGTTTTCTTCTGACATTCTGGACAGCACAAGGAATTATTCTTGTCTTCAACACTAGCAGGAGACTTCTCCTGAACTCCTGCTCCTCTTTGGCGTTGTGGGTGTGAAGGGGTCAGAGTGACCCTGTCTTCATGGAGCTTTCAGATACCATGGGGACAGTGTGGCATGAGTGTCAGGCTCGGGTGGGACGGAGGCTTTCCCCAGAAAACAGCTGCCGATTCCAGGACAGTCCTCGACCACTCCTCCCTCTGTTCCTCCATGTCATGTCTGAATTAAGGCTCTTCTATCATAGCTGGGGTGTCATGTTAACTGGAAGTGTGCTTTTGTTCTGGGAAGTAAATAAACTAATGGTACATTTGCCAAGGACTGAGATTTGATTTGATGAATCCAGTGGGGAAAAGGAGAAGGGGCTTGGCTGGGTGGGGACGTGTGTGTTGGGAGTAGAAAGGAGGAGCCATGCAGGCTGGTGGGATGTAGGGGCCACGCCCGCATTTCCATGGGATCCGTCCATGTTTGTGCCATTAGACCTGAACCTCTGTGTCCACTTCTAAAACCTGCATAATGAGGAAACCCCTGATGGGCCTGAGTTGTTACTTCCCACAGCCATTGCTGGGAAGTGCCCCAGACGCCTCTCCTGGCTGGTGACGGCCCCGGACCTGGACACCGGGTTCGTCCTGAGCTCTGAGAGGGGCTTGGGCTCCACGCGCAGCAGGCACCTGTGCATCCCTTTGGACGTGAGATGTTGGCACTCGGCTTGGAGGCCACCGCGATCTGGGTGTGGTCAGGACTGGCTCATCCTTTGGGGAGACAACACCTGCCCGGGGGCCCCTCTGAGGTGCGTAGCCCTGCACTGACCTCACAGGATGCCCTGTCCTGCGGGGACTTCCTGCCATTCCCCTGGACTCTCAGGCGTGGGAGCCAAGTGTGGTGTGTGTGTCCCGGTCAGGGGTGCTGAGGACACCACGTGCCTGCTCGTGTGAAGACCCGAGGCACCACGTGGGTTCGTTTCCAGGGGGCCGTTGGCATCTGGGGGCCTGTGGGTGTCTTTCCACTGGCAGGAAATAATGGGTGGCCCATGTTACCTTTTTTGTCTATTTTTGCCAAAAAGCCCTAATGCCAATGTCGCTGTCCCACTGTGGGAACCGCCCGTCTCAGGCTCACTGGCCCTCCTGTTTCTGGGCTGTTGCAGGGTTGTGTTGGGATAACTGTGTTAACTTCGTTTGAATTTTCTTCCTGTTCCTTTGGAATAAGTGTTGATAGCTTGTGCTGCTTGTTCACCCCAGAGGTGACGGTGTCCTTTAGGCCTGGCAAAGCACAGTGGTGCAGGGAGGTGCTGGGCCTCGGCCTCTCGTGTCGTCCGCAGCCCTCACCGCACGTCTGCTCTTCGCTCCTCGTGCACACGGCCGGGATCACGGGCTGCTCGCTCTGCTGTTTGAGATCCTCAGAAAAGGTGGTGTTTACACTGAAGGGAGAATTGGCAGTGTGCGGCTGATTTTAAATAGGAGGAAAAGACGGTGACAGAATGAGCAATGCTTAGCACTTAGTCTTAGGCTTGAGAAATTGTGTTTTAGAAGCAAGGTATCCTCAACTCCGGTTTTCTTCAAATTAAATCTTTTAAAGGGTTCACAAATATAGCTAAAGCCTAAAACTATGCAACAGAGGGCCTAGAGCCCAAGCCACTGCCACCTCTGACTCCAAGACACCTCAGAAACTTGGTCCTCCTCCTCAGAGAATCCCCCATCTGCTCCTCCCTCCACACTCCTCTTCCTCCCCCTCCCTTTCCCTGGACAGCCCTCCCCTCCCCCCCCCCCATTCCCTGGACAGTTTTCTTCTTCTTCCCCCCTCCCCCTCCCTGTCCTTGGGCAACCTCCTTGGACCTCTGCTTGAAAGTCACTGGTCTGTGGGGCCGCCCATTTGACAGACGAGCATGCTGAGGCCCAGGCACAAGTGACTGACTCAGACCCACGCAGAGGCTGACCCAGCGCGGATGCCGTCTCCGGCCTCCCGTGCCACCGGGTTGTCCCTAATGGAAGAGAATCAATGATGCTGCTTCACTGATCTCCAGGGAAAGCTGGTCGATAACAGGTTATGAACATGGGAATGTTTTGGAAAAGCCGTCGTCCACTTGTCAGCTCCATCTCTCCTGCCCAGAAGATGTAGGGAGAACCTGCCTTCAGCCCACCCTCATCCCGTAACAGAACAGAGGACAAAGGGGCAGTAGTCCCAAGTCCTGTCAGTGTCCTCTGGAAACCCCCGTTTCCCTCCTCATGGTGGAAGTGGAAACCATCCCGCTGGATGATCTTCCCGGGGAGACCCTCCACCCTGAAAGCGAGGAATCTGGTTTGAGCACACACACATTCTTGGTGCCATCACTTTCTGCAGCTGAACCCTGCATACGTGGCCCATTAATCTTGCTCGTCCGGTGTTACTGGGTCCTGGGAGTTTCTGTGGGCTGATGGCAAGTGTTTACCATTGTGTTTAGAGAGGAGAATAGAACTTTATTGTGTCAAAATCAGATGATAACCATTGCCATGTGATTCCTTGGGTTGGTTGGGGCAGGGGATGCTCAAGCTTCTTCTGAGGGCTAAGTGCTTGTTTGAGAGAGTCTCACTTTGTCGCCCAGGCTGGAGTACAGTGGTGTGATCTTGGCTCACTGCAACCTCCGCCTCCTGGGTTCAAGCAGTTCTCCCTGCCTCAGCTTCCCGAGTAGCTGGGATTATAGGTGTGTGCCACCACGCTTGGCTAATTACAAAAATTTTTAATATAGGCAGGGTTTTGCCATATTGGCCAGGCTGGTCTTGAACTCCTTACCTCAAGTGATCGGCCCACCTTGGCCTCCTAAAATGCTGGGATTACAGGCTTGAGCCACCGTGCCCGGCCTGATCCTGACATCTTTTAAAGCTGCCTTCACCTACCAAAAACCAGTCTAAGCTTGAAAATCAGGCTTGAAGAGCCTAGGAAGGAGGAGAGGGATATAGTTCAGCTAGGTAAATAACTATGCGTATGTTAAAAATAGGGGCCAAAATCTACCCCAAATGTTAACTCTTCCGCTTTGCCTTTGCGTTTTATATCCATTTATGGTTATCCATTCAGTATCAAGATTTCTGAAGATTCTTTTGATAATTATGGACAAATTACTCTTAAAACTCAGCTGCATTTGTAACACTCTAAAGAACTAATTGGATGACATTATTTTTCTTGGAGGCATTTTGGATAGTTACATAATTAATGTTTATCTCTTTGCCAGATTTTTTTTTTCCCAGAACAGAAACCTGAAAAGAAACATTCCCTTGCATTAAGAGCTATTTCACTGTGTGACAACCAATTTTTGAATGTGAGAACAAGATCATCGTGTATTTTTGGGATAATTCTTGCTTAATACTGATAATGCCAAGTGTTAAAATTATGGAACAATTTGATTCTTTGAAAATTACTATTTGCCTGCTCACCAGGTGGGAGCTGATGAGAACGTGGATGTAAAAATTAAACTGTTTTTAGCTTGTATAAAAAAAGTTAAAAAAAAAAAAAAAAAAAGCTTTTTTGTTTTGTGCTACTACTGAAGTTGCTTAGCTGTGGAAATGAGGTTATTGCAGGCACCTAGAATTTTATCTCCTTCACTTCCACAATGGGAAGAAATTCTCCAACAAGTACAGGAATCTAACTTTCTGATATTGAGACTCCTAGGCGTCAAGCCCCATGGAAGGGGTGGTGATTACGTAAGCGTTGATGTTGATGTGGGCATCCTCTAAGCCGGACGCAGGGAGCAGGGAAGGGCAGAAAGAATAGGCCCCTCAGGAGCCATGAGAAAATAAAGTGTGGGCAGCAGTGGTGGTGAGGGTTGGTGTCAGGGGCCAGGAAGAGGTGGTGAAGGGAGCATGTGCCTCAAGGCAGCCCTGGAACCCGCGGTCCCTGCAGTGAAGTCTTGTCTGCAGGGGACGTGGACTGCCATGCAGCGAGGCCCACAGACAGCCTAGACTTGGCTGCCTCAGAACTCTGGTGGACGTTGCAAATGGCCCCACAGCGTTGCAGTGAACATTCTTCGGACAGAAAGAAGACGCTTGGAACTGTTCCCGGCACAAAGCCAGCACCCTGTGAACAGTGGCCACTGCTGTCGTGACTGAGTGCCGTCCAACTGGGGGCATTTGCTCTGCTCAGTTCACTTAATTGGGCCAGGAATGGGGTTGCCCTGCCTTCAACAAGTTTGACGGATTGAACGAGGACTCAGTCGATAATGTACTCTGTAAATATGCTCTCCCGGCTAGAGTGAGCAAAGCCCAGGGAGCGGGTGGTTTTTCAGTATTAGCCAGGTGTTTGTGGTGGGGCCAGCTGTGCGACTGCCAGAGCAAATGTGACCAGGAAGCCTCTGTCCCCCCAAGGTGGCCAGCGTTCCTGTTATACGTGCTGTAAGCAGAAGGTGGGCACTGCTGGGGAACTTGCTCATGTTCCTGTTTTCTGATTGGAAATTCAAGGTTTCTGAGCATCTTACATTGAATTTGTACATTGCTGAGACTGTACACATTTCAACACTTGTTTTTTTCTGCTTTTCGGATCTATACAACCTGGCATTTGGCCGTGGCTTCCAGGACAGGCTGGATGCAGAGTGAAGCCCTCTCCTCACTGTCAATGCCTGCCGATGTCTTTTTGTATAAACTTTGTATTTCTTGAGACTTTCAATTAGGTTTTTACATAACTAGACTTTTAAAATTGCCATGCACATAACTCTACCAGTTACAATCGTGAGCTAACATGGCTTTTTGGTTTTACTTTGATGAATGTTTAACATTTGCATCGTGGATGTGGGGGTGGAGGTCATTTATCTGCTTTTCATTTCCTTCTTGGTTCTACTTACCTGAAAGTCACTAAGGTGTGGAAGGCGTGGTACAGGGTAAACTGCAGGCCGCACTGTGGCACGGTGGACAAGAGGCACAGGCTGCAGTGGTGTGCACAGTAGATGAGAGAAAAGAGGAGACTTCCATCCTCGAGGGAAACACACAACAATTTAAAAAACTGATCATCTAGCTTACATGAGGTCCAACAAATTCAGTTTGGAAAGTTTAACTTCCAAGTTAATTTAGTAATTTTTCCCCTAAGTCATTAATTTAGTAGCTTACGTTTAAATATATTTCTTTTGTCTAAAGCAAGTCATAAATTCTAAAATGAATGACTAAACATATAACAATTTAGGCATACAGCACCTGAAGGCAAAACCGCCAGTATGCTAAAACATTGGACATAGATGCTTTAAAAATATAATGTAGCATTCTTGCAGTGCATGTGCTGTTAGCATGTAACTTGGTGAGTAGTTTTGAGCTATGTTTGTAGGAATGTGAATTTTGAATACTTCAGGGCACCACTGCAGATGTGTGCGTGAGATGTATAAATACTGAATGTTCTTCTCCCTTCCCTTAAATGAAAAGCATTAGCTCCCTTTTATTTTTATTTTTAATTTTATTTTTTTTGAAGTGGACTCTTGCTCTTGTTGCCCAGACTGGAGTGCAGTGGCACAATCTCAGCCCACTGCAACTTCTGCTTCCCGGGTTGAAGTGATTCTCCTGTCTCAGCCGCCTGAGTAGCTGGGATTACAGGGACCTGCCACCATGCCCGGCTAATTCTTGTATTTTTATTAGAGATGGGGTTTTGCCATATTGGCCAGGCTGGTCTCAAACTCCTGACCTCAGGTGATCTGTCCACCCCGACCTCCCAAAGTGCTGGGATTACAGGCGTGAGCCACTGTGCCCGGCCAGCTCCCTTCAGTAATGATTTATACAGTTGTTTTTGCTTTTTGTTTTTTTGAGACGGGGTCTCACTCTGTCGCCCAAGCTGGAATGCAGTGACACAAATCTTGGCTGACTGCAGCCTTCACCTCCTGGGCTCAGGTGATCCTCCCACCTCAGCTTCCTGAGTAGCTGGGAATAGACACATGTCACCATGACCAGCTAATTTTTTTTTTTTTTTTTTTTTTTTTTTTTTTTTTGTATTTTTAGTAGAGACTGGGTTTTGCCATGTTTTCCAGTCTGGTCTTGAGCTCCTGGGCTCAAGCGATCTGCCCGCCTCGGCCTCCCAAACTGCTAGGATTATAGGCGTGAGCACCACATCTGGCCCATTTTTTTTTTTTTTTCCTTACAGGATTAGAAGTCGACTTTCAGAAAACTCTTCAACCTTGTAAACTTGATTTTCTACAATAATATACCTCTAGGATTAAAACAAGATGGAAACAAAGAATTATGTGTGGACTGCAGTTAAAAGTTTTCAACACAACATAGTTTAGGAGAGTTGACATTTACAAAGTGCAGGAGGCCCGTTCAGTGCCTTCTAGGCATTGGGAACGGCGGTCTGTGGGCGACCCTAACGTGTGCGGTGTCCTGAGACGTGATCGTGGTGCTCACGCTTTTACCGAGGGCCTCCCGGGAGTACCAGAGGCTCTTCTCCTGCAGTCGGCCAGCCGGGCAGCAGCTGCTGGAGAAGGAACAAACAGTAAAAGACAGATGTACACGGTGTTATTATGGCAGAGAGGTTAAAACCAGGCTCACTTTGTTCTCTCACTTTGTTCTTACAGTTTTAAAAAAACTAATAACGAAGTCCTTGAATATGTATTGCGTTTCAGGATTTTCAAGTAGTTGTGGCTGTGTCTGTCTCTCTCTCGCTCCCGTTCGGGTGCTCCCTGCGAAGAGAGCTCAGAGAGGCCACCTTTCCTTGTTGAGGTGACAGGGCCTGGAGAGGTGTGAACCCTGAGGTGGGGGGTTGACTGACTGGGGGGAGGCTGGGTCAGCGTGGGGATCCACCCCCACTCCACGTTCCTGTAGGGAATCCACAGTTCTAAGTCTTTGTGATATGGGTAAAATGAACCTGGAAGAGGTGTTATTTTTTCAGAAGTAAGTGCCATGCTATTTTTTCCTCATACTTCTCCGTGTTTAAGCAGCATTGAAAGATAAGGCACTAGTAGCATGTTGGTTTGGAAACAATCTTGTTGATTATTTTAAGTTGAATCTGATATTAAGGTTGTCTGGTAACAGAAGTTTTCCTTTAACAACATGGAACTCTGTTGAATCTGTTGCCCCATTGGCTGAGCCGTCTGAAGTCAGTGCGGTGGCACCTGAAGAGTCGGCTTCCCCTTGGAGGAAGCTGCTGGATTGGCAAGAGGCACCCTCCTTGATTGAGGGAGTGAGGCGCCTTTGCAGAGACCCCACTGCGGTTCTCTCCTGCCCCTGCAGCTCTCTCCTGCCCCCTGCTGGCTGGCCAAGCAGATACGCGACAGTGTGCTCAGCGTGAATGTTCACGGGGTAGGCCGAGGCTTTTGTTCCAGAAACATTGACTTCAGAAATGGCCGGCAGTGTGTGTTGAGTATGGCAAGAAAGACTTACGTGTGTCTTAAACCTCTTGAACAAAGCAAGTTGATGTTTCAAATGTATCTCGAAGGCTAATGACTTTGCTATGGTCAATATTCAGGAGAAAATAGGGTTTGATGAAATAGATAGGAGTGGCAAGTGAGGTGCTTGTGCCCCGTATGACTAAGCGATGTCCTGGCCATTCCACACCACGGCCTCTGAGCAGCCAGCGTGCAGATACTGGATCAATTTAGATGGGACTCCTGGAGCTGTCAGCCGCCCGGGAGAAGCACGAGGAGTTCTGTGTGCCCATGATCATGGTTCCCGCTACTGTGTCCAACAACGTGCCGGGTTCCGATTTCAGCATCGGGGCAGACACAGCCCTGAACACTATCACCGACGTAAGTCCGTGTGCGCCCCGCCAGGTGGCGCTGGCTGACTCTAACCTGTGGGCCCCCGCCCTTTTTATCTACCGAGCGCTAGAAACAGCCTTTTACAAATATCCTAAATGAGAGCTTCTGGTTATTTCGCCGCCCTCCCCCCCCCCCCCCACGAAAAGTAGGATTTTAGACTCTGAACATTTTTGATCTCACTCCCAAAAAGTTTTATCGCCTCTTCTTCTGTGTGGCCACTGGCGGGGACGTAGCGTGGCCAAGACCCCGGGAGTGCCGGTGAGTACCTACAGCGCTGAGGAGGGCTGGGCTGCAGTCTCCTGTGATTGCACCAGCATTAAAATCTGCTTTTTAAAAATTACTATTAATGCTGAGCCTAAATTTTCTTTGAGCCTCCAATACCCATTATGATGAACCCCTGCCTTGACGCTGAGGGTAGAAATTGAACTGAATATTTTGTAATTGTAGTCATTGTCCTGAACGCACCATTGCATTTGTTTTCTCTTTGGTCTTGGCTGTTGACCTCATTTTCCCCTTTGTAAAGTGGGGATGTTAAATTACATCTAAGGCAATATTGGGGCTAAATTTTTTGCCAAAAGACAATAATAAAACATAGAAATATATTCTTCTGTTTTTTGTTTTGTTTTGCTTTGTTTTCTTTGTTTTACTTTTCTTTGTGAGACAAGGTCTTACTCTGTCACCCAGGCTTGAGTGCAGTGGTGTGATCTCGGCTCACTGCAGCCTCGACCTCCTGGGCTCAGGTGATCCTCCCACCTCAGCCTCTCGAGTACCTGGGACCGCAGGCACGTGCCGCCATTTCCGGCTACAAGAAATACACGCCTACCCCACGTTTGTGTGTCACACTTGGTGATTCACGTGGGAGTCTGAAGATCCGTACCTAATGCAGGAAGTATTTCATTTTTTAAAAATTTGATGTCTAAAATTTTTCACTAATTCTCAAGTTTTAATTTTTCTTGTGCGACTTAGTTCTCACGAATATTTTTCAAAGTTTTCTATTTTGTTTTTGTTTTTTGTAAACCCTTGGCATGAAACTTATTTCTAGCGCTGGTAAATAAAAAAACAAGCTTTTAACATACAGCTCATATGGTAAGTAATGCTTAGCAGTCGTTTCTTGCTTTTCTGAGCGTCTTAAACTTTCTTCACTTCCTTTGTGAAGGAAACCTGTCCAGGTTTTCCCGTGTTCACTGGCTTTGCGGGCAACGTTCACCTTATTTTTGGCAGTCACTAATCTCTGACCTAGATGTTGCTTCTGCTCTGCTCTGCTGGTGATGGGCGTCACGGCTTTGCTGCTGCAGGGCTGGCCTGGCTCTGGGCTTACCTTCGTGCTGGGAATGTGAACATGAGTGTGTTTCACAGAGAGGATTCCAGCATGGCTTTCACTGCTCTTTCACCTGCTTCAGCTGGATTTTTGGGTCTGTGAAAGTTGGGTGTGCAATGGGAGGGATTGAAGCTTCTTTTTTCCCTAATTGTTACCTAATTGGAACTTACCCAGAGGGAATGGGTGGAGAATTTGAGAGCAGTCACTGCAGTTAGATGAGCATCTGAAGATGTGGGACAAAGCTGGTGTTGATCACCCTGTGACTTTTTTATTTTCAAGTTTCCACACAAAGCATAGATCCTTGTGGTGTGTGATGTACACTTTCAGGCAGGAAGAAAATCTCTCTTTAATTCCAGGGTCCTCCGCTATAAATAACTTTTTTTTTTCAGATTGTAAATATGTAACAAACGTGTAGGGTCAAAATTTGAAAACCAAAATACGTGAGCCAAACGCCCCGCAAATAATCAGTTCCACCCGCTTTGACTTCCCTTGGAGGGACTGTGTGATTTATTATGCGATTGTTTTAAATTCAATTTTTCATTCATTCCAGTTTCTCAAAGCTAGGTTAAACAATTTCATTTTCTTTTTTCTTTTTTTTTTTTTCTTGACAGGGCCTCTGTTTCCCGGGCTGGAGTGCAGTGGTGCAATCACGATTGACTGCAGCCTCGACCTCCCAGGCTTAGGCGATCCTCCCACCTCAGCTTCCTGAGTAGCTGGGACTACACGTTCTTGCCACCGTGCGTGGCTAATTTTTTGTATTTCTACAGAGATGAGGTCTCCCTGTGTTGCCCAGGCTGGTCTCAAACTTCTGGGCTCAAGCAGTCCCCCCGTCTTGGCCTCTCAAAGCCACAGGGGTTATAGGGATGAGCCACCGTGCTGGGCCTTAAGTTAACGGATTACAATAGAGAAAGAACTGGAGTGTGTAGTTAGTTGAGCCTCCCGTTGGCCAGGCACAGCCACCTTGGTAAGTGTTTGTGTGTGTCCTCATTGCCCTTCTGATCCCGAGCTCCGAGGAATGAGGCTGTCTTGGGAGTGCCGTGGTTCTAGCCTCGTGATGGGTGAGTGACGCTGGCTGATCGAGGTCACCCTGGCGAATGCTGCAGCTGCTCGGGAGCCGGGGCAGGGACGAGAAAGCCGCTGAGGGTCCCTCTCTGCACCCCTGAATGGAGAGGGGTCGAGATGTGAACATGGCAGCTGTTTTCTCCAGAGCCCTGTTTACTGATGGCCAAACAGGGTGAATCCTGAGAAGGTTTGGATTTGGGTCTGAACTGGGCTCGCCTGGCTGTAGAACACAGGAGCTGGTGGCGAACTCAGGAAATGAGGGCGTGAGGCGACTTGACATGGATGGCTCCGGGTCCCTCCAGCCACTGTCCTGAAGCCGTCGGAGCCTGAGGATGTGTGGGAGTGAGCGTCTCTTTCCTGTCTGGCCAACACCCTCTGTGACCCGTGACTCATGGCCCGGCCCTGGGCAGCATTTATGTTTGAGGTCTGTGGATGGCTCCAGTTGTTCAGTAAATTTGGTGATTCTCATTGGGGTGATTGTGCCCCAGGGAATGTTTGCGCCATCCAGGGAGGTTTCTGGTTAGAACTGGGAGAAGGGATGCTCCCAGCACCTGGGACTGGGGACAAGGGACGCTGCGAAAAGTCCCTCCAAGCACAGGGCGGGCTCCATAGCAGGAGTCTGGCTCAGGACGTGGCCCTGTTGTGCTTCAGAAGCCCTGGGCGGATCTGATGTGGTGAAGTCGTCATCGTCACTTGTGATTTCCTTCTTGCCAGCATTGATGCTTAGCGGACGCCACAGCCCCTCAGAATCTATGCGGCGCTGGTGAGTGGGTCTTTCTGACAAAACAGAATGAATGAAATACCTCAGAGCAGGTGTTACACATTCTCAGGATATGGCTGCAGGGAGTTTCGGTTTGACTCCTTTCACTCAGTGCTGGCTGGTACATTACTCTGTCCTGTAAGCTTGATCAGGTCACATCAGAAACAGTAGGTGCGTGCCACGCTGCTGTCAGGTTTCGCGAAGGTGGCGGTGACTACAGCCTTGTGAGTAATTCCTTGTCATAGTGGCCCCACTAAGGACCCAGGGGCCCGGCTGTGTTTGGTCTTGAGAGCTTTATGCTTTTCTGGGCAGGGTCTCTCCCCATCTTGAAGTCTTCCCTCCCCTTTTTTGGAGACTGAAGGAAGGAAAAGAGGAGCGACAGGGAAGAGGGGAGAGAGGATTTGCAGCAATGTGGCCATTCCCACAGATTTCAAGGCGGAGTTACGGAGCCGAGACACCCCCACCTGCCCTCTTGTGTGCCTCAGGCCCCTCCTGGCCCCAGGTCACCCACACCCTCTGGCTTCCAGCGAGAGCTTCTTGGAGAAGCAGCCAGCTCCCCGCGGCCAGTCTTGGTTAGTCCTGGGCTAGAGTATTCCACAGTAAAGGAGTGACATCACCTGTCTGAAGAGCATAAGGAGCCCCCCACGTGGTGGTGCTGACAGGGCCACATCCTGGGCACCAGGCCAGCCAATATCCCCAGATGAGTGTTTCTGGCTTGGAAGCAGGCTGGCATTTGGATTGAAGTCCTGCAAAAACTGCCATGGCCAGAGCCTGCAAGGCAGAGCCTGTACAGAGCAGCCCAAGAGCTGGGCATGTGCTGGGTCTGGGTGGACGTGGAGGACGTGCCATGGGGCACGGGGGCCCCTGCTCACAGCTCACCTCGTGGTTACCCAGCACTGACCCACCCATCTTACCCTGCTACCCACCATGCTGTGAACTCACCTGCCACGCATCTGCACCCACTGTCCGAAGCCCTCGGCCCACACGGGCTCCTGGCCTTGGGATGCTTTGGGTTGCACCAGGGCTGCAGAGCCTGGCTCTCTCACTGTCCAACTCTCCTGGGGAGATGTGGGCCCCGCCTTGCATCCCAACAGTAGCATTTCTGCAGCAGATGTGGGGATATTCACAGTAAGAGGGACACGTCCAAGTCCATAAATAGTTGATTTTGCCACCAAGTGGATGACAAAAACACCTTGCTGTGTGGGGCCGCTTGGAGCTGGGAACAGTGGGCGTGTGGACCTGTCCTGCTGTTACCTTGGTTAACACCCTGAGGTGGAGCCTGAAAAAGCCCGGTGTACACGGGCTCAAGAACCGCTCCCCTTTCTGACACCAGAGCCCATTTCCCAGTGGAACCTCAGAGCAGCAACTCAGGTTCCTGCTCGCCTGTGTGGCCTTGCGTGTGACTTCCCGCCGGAGAGCAGAGATGTGGCGTGGGGCTGAGTGTGGCCCACCGGTAATCCAGCTGCCCGCCTCCTTCCCTGCCTGCGCGTGGAGGCTGCCTCTGCACGATGAAGGTGGTCACTTAGTGTGGTCCTTACAGCTGTGTGCCCCATCCCACTGATCATGGACTGCCTACAGAAAGCTACAGGACTGGCTTTGCCTTCAAACGTCCTGACCGCCCTGGCCTCCCTTACCCACGATGAGATGCCGAGAGCTGAGCTGTCCTGCTCGTGACTAACTTGCCGCTGCCTGCAAGCTACTCTGTTGCCGGCCTCACACCCACCCTGCTGTGCTGCCTGCACGCCTCCCCTTTCATGAGGACCTGGGCTGTGCCCAGGCAGTCCCCTGTGTTGCTAAGGCCTGTCCTGCTCCCACATGGCCTCCAGAGCTCCCCTTGGTCCCCTGACCCACATAAGCCGGCTTCCCCTGATGACTCAGGTCCCTGCTGTCCCTTCCTGGACCTCAGTGGAGGCCCTGGGGCTGGCATGTGAGCACCCAGCACCCCCGCTAACCAATTGGCCCTGCTGCTTCAGGCTTACAAGAGCACGTGCGACATGGCTGAGGCACAAGGCCGCCACCGGAAGCTTTGCATCCCCCTGTGTGTGGTGCTGGCCACGATTAACAACAATGTCCCAGGCACAGAAATAAGCCTGGGCACCGACACTGGCCTGACTGCTGTTGTCCAGGTAAGAGAACCCCGTTTCCTCCCATTGCTTTATTTTATTTTAGCAATTTGTTTCTTCTGTGCTAAGAATGAGCCAGATTTATTATTTCTCTTCCCCCCCCCCCCCACCCTTTGTTAGCTTGGCTTTATGTCGGTCACACTGGCCAGAACAGGGTAAATTTTTTAGCTTCTCTGCCTTAGGGAGAACCTGTCTTTATTGATTAAAAGTGAGATGATATATCCAGTCCTTGGGGTCGTGTTTCTATCCCACCTAGACTAGGGGAGTTTTGAGCACCATTTCTCTGGAGCCGGCCTCTCCCGCCTGCGTTGAGTAGCGAGGCTGCAGGGCCAGCTGTGGGAACCTGCAGGAAGGGGTTTGAGTGCCTGGTACGTACGAGCTCTGGGACAGAGCTGTGCCCACTGGGGGCCGCTGCCTGGAACCACAGCCTTCCTGGTGAGATGAGAGGATCTTTAAAGAGCCGAGATCATGCCCTCCTGGGCAGGCAGTTTCACCAACATGTGCTTTGGGAGGAGTGGATTCTGCTGGTCATGGGCGTGGTGCTGACACCCACATGGTGGCCCCTCCGGTCCCTGATAAGCTGACCCACCTCTATGGTCATGAGCTGGACATGAGGACCTGTGGGAGTTCCACAGGCCTTTGCTGCAGAGAGGGTCCTCACTCGGCTGCAGACAGGACAGTGGCCACCTTGGCATGTGGGGTCATGTCAGTGGATTGGCCGCCGGGTGTCTCCTGGAGAGCAGCCGCTGGCCTTTAGCTTAGATGTTCATGTGAAAACCAGCTCCGGAGTTTGCGGTGAAAACTCCCAGCCCTGTTGGAGACTCCTTAGTTCAGCTTGGCACAGAATCTTGGAAAACAGTAGTTCTGTTCCGGGTTCTTCCTTCAGAACTGAGTTCCAGTGCAGGGAAGGGAGCGGAGGGGTCGTGAGGTCGGCTGCAGCCTCCTGTGCCTCCCACTCGAGTTGAGGGCCAGCTCTCTCCTGGGCTTCTCCCTGTCGCCTTCCCTGGTGCTGTGCTGGCCTGGCAGAGGCTGGCCCTGGCTCGTTCCCTGGACTTTCGTGGGCCCCCGCGCTTGACCCCTGTTCACTGAATGCCATTAGGGTCCAGCCATCGCTGGCTTCGCTCTCCTTTAGCACCTTGTAGATGTCCACACATGCTTCCACCCTCGCACCCGGCACGCAGCGCAGCACTACCCCAGCCAGCGGCTGTGCTTTGCTGCAGGTCCCTTGCTGTAGCAGGGATGGGAGCCCCAACCCCTGCCCCGTCTGGCCACCGACTTCAGCAGAGGCTCGGCTGCCGTGAAGGATACCAGTCATGGGAAAACTGGCCTCCCTGCAGATTCACAGAGCAAGGTGGTTCTCACAGAGAAGTCAGTGGCTTTTTTCTACCTTAACACTGTAGCAAACGCCACCTTATCTTTCACCACCAATTGATATTTCTTAACACCCATGGAGCAAAGTGCTGGTGATGTTTGAACTGTAGTCTGGGGCTCTCGCTCCCATGGGACTCCTTGGGGAATTTCCTAGCAGGATCGTGTTTGCGCCCTTGCAGGGGGTTGTGTCTGCTGGGCACATCCCATTGTGTGGCAAGAATGGCTGAGGTCACAGGCTCTGCCTGACGAGTGCCACTCACAACTGCTGTCCACGCAGGGCCACGCTTGGGATTGGCCGCCTTCTTGTCAGTGCTACTTTGACTAATTGCCTGAGGCACGGCCGGAGTGACTTGCTATTTTTAGAAGCTAATTCAGGCTTCAGATGCCATCTAGGTAATGAGGAGAGAGTTCAGGAAAGCTGTATCTAAGCTCCAGCAACGGCAGACTCTTCCGTCCCAGCTGTCACTGCATTTACACTCAGAGGAGCACACGGTTGGGGGCATGGCTCAGCTGTCAGGGCTCCACTGTTCCACACACCCACGGCTGCAGCCTGGCGGGACCAGAACTCAGACACGTTTGGGCACAAATCAGCCTCTTGGGAGAGCTGCTTTGCCTGCAGAATTCTTTTGCCATTAAGCAGCTGTCATTCTTTGAATGAGTGACAGTAATTCCCCACCTCAGGGTGGGCTGTGGGGGAGATTCAGTTGGAAAAATAACCCATGAGGCTTTGTGCCTCTGGGGGTCCTGATGCCCCACACACATTTTCCTTCCCATGCCCGGGATACTCTAAGACAAAGGGCAAATCTGAAAGCCTTACTGCATCTTAAGTCTTAGATCACAATGAGAGAGAGACCCAGTACAGGTGGAAGAGTGAAACCCTCAGAATTCTGCACTGGCCCTTCAAGAAGGTAGTTACAGGTTCTTTGGACCCTTGACGGGTTTCTGTCCTCTGTCCTTCCTAAGCACAAAGACGGGAATTCTTCCCATTGCCTGTTTCTCTCCCCATCTCGGCTTCTACACAATGCAAAGTGGCCCTCTAACTAGAGCCCGTGTTCAGTTTTGAATACATCAACCAATTATTTTGGGAGGAAAAGAATCTTCCAGAGAAACGAAGTATAGGTTGGAATGGTTTAATCAAGCCTGTGTTTATTCAACAAAGTGTGCTTTGAAATTTCATTCGAAGTACTCAAGTGAAAATTTCCCGTGGGTGTTAAACTTTAGTGAACAGACTCTCATGTGGCTCCTAGTCTCAAGCCCACACCCCCGCTTCATCCTTTTACTCTTGGCTGAGTCCCACGGAGGCCGGTTAGGGAATCCTGCAAGATCAGCCCTTGACCCAGATGGACGGACGGACGGACGGCTGGATAGACGGACAGATGGCTGGCTGGCTGGGGAATACTGTGCTTGTGTCATTCAGAGACAAGCATTTCTTGAGCGCCTTCTGTGGGGGGCTCGGCCGGGTCCTGCTGATGGTGCAGTGGTGTAAGCCCAGCCCACAGTTCCTGCCCTCATGGAATGTGCAGCCTAGTGAGGACTGCAAGTCACATAACCACGAGGTAACTGCAGGGAGAGACGCTGGGGTGATTTCTATGAAGAGAGGACATGGGGTGCCCCGAGAGCCCCTGACAGAGGGAACTTTGTGGTCCTAGAAACCAGGTGACGTTTTCCTAAGGAAATGGCATTTCCCTCTGGGTCAGAGCTGAGGAAGGTGCCTGTGTGTGTCCCGTGGCCGCTGTGACCCTGACCACACATCTGGGGCTGGAAAATAATCGTCACTCTCCCACAGCTCTGGAGGGCGGGAGCCATGGGCTGAGGCCAGAGTGTGTGCTCCAGGAGAGTCCCTCGTGGCCCATTCAGGTGTCCAGAGCCCCGGGCCTTGCACGCCTTGTTCCCTGGCACTGCCTCCTCCCATGTGGGTGCGCAGCATCCTACTCCAGGGCCTCTGCACCCCTCATCTGCCGATGCAGGTGGTGGCACTTAGGGCCCACCTGGGTAGTCCTCAGGATTCACCTTTATCACCGCATGAGGGAACATTCCCAGGTTCCAGACATTAGGACCGGGATTCCTTTGGGGGCTGCTCTCCCGCCCACCACTGTGCCTGAATGTGATGCACATAGCGGCCAGCATATGCAGAGGCCCCAGGAGGACCTGGGGTGGCTGGAGCTAGAGCCGGACCTGGTGTCAGAAGTGGACGGGGCCAGGGATTCCAGAGAAAGGCTTAACTTGAAGTGAGCAAAGGGTTTTGAATGAACCAAGAACTGGATCAGATTTATGCTTTTTATATAGATGGGTCTCCAGTCTGTGTGAACAGATTGGAGGGGGCCAGGGTGGGAGCTGAGGCCCAGGCAGAGGCTTTGCAGAGTGCCAGGAGAGGGCGCTGTAGCCCGGACTGAAGTGTGGGTGGGAAGGCGGCAGATGCATTTCTCTGCTGTTTTTCTCCCTGCTGAGCTTGGGTCCTCGTGGAGGGCGGATGGCAGACATTTCACTCTGGGACCTCATGCCTATGCATCCGAAAGACCCCCAGGCGCCTGGGTGTAAGAACCATCATCTGCCTTGGAGTAGAGTTTCTATAAATGTAACATTCACCGATGGATGGAAGACGGCCACAACTCTAAAATCACAGGGAGCTTTTCAGAAGAAAATAGAATAGCACAGCTGTTCCCATGGACAAAGCTGGCAGGTGACAGCCCCCTAACTTCTCAGCTCACACCTAACGGTGTCCGTGTCTGGTGAAAGCTGCTTCAGCAGGGACAGTCGAAGAGCAGCATGGAGTGAGCTGGCTTGTGGGGTCGTCTTTTCAGTCTCCTCCTATGGGGCCTGGGAGAAGGGAGCGGCAGATGGCCAGGTCCCCACCACAGGTCATCGAGGTCACCTCCAGGTGGCTGGCGGGGGGGGGGGCATGTTCACATCCACTCCGAGGCACATCCCGGCTGCTGCACACCCTTCACCCCTGTGCGATGCTGGGACCGCATGCTGAGGCGCGGTGTGGGGCCTTGCTGCACTCACTGGTAGGGGAGCTCTGGGATGGTGGGTGCACCCTGGCCCTGGGCTGGAGTGACTGATCTCTTCTCTGACCAGACCTGCGATCGCATCAAGCAGTCCGCCAGCGGAACCAAGCGGCGCGTGTTCATCAAGACCATGGGCGGCTACTGTGGCTACCTGGCCAACATGGGGGGGATCGCGGCCGGAACCGATGCCGCATACATTTTCGAAGAGCCCTTCGACATTGAGGATCTGCAGGTATGTGACGGGGCTGGCCTCAGGGGACCGTCCCCTTGGGATCCTCTCGGTGCTGCGGAGCAAATCATCGTGTCTAGGGTGGTTTGCTTTTCGAGGGGGCATGCAGACGGAGGTACTACCGAACACGCCACGCTTGATGCCCTTTGCATCGACCAGGTGCCTCTCCCGAGTGTCAGGTGATGGCGGACGTGCCTGGTTGAGGACACCTTCTAGTCTCTTGTGTGAAACACAAGCTTGTTTTTTTGATGTAGTCTGTTGTGTAATGTTTTCTCCCTTCTGTCACAAACGATTTGAGTGCCTCCACTGACAGTCACCACCCACGTCTGCGACTGGCTCTGGAGCTGGCTGCAGCTTCTTTTAAGTCTTGAGGCCTCTGATGCTGCATCTGCCTCTAAACTGACACAGACACGGCCATGGTTTCTTGGCATCTGTGGCTCTTTTAGGGAAGGGTGTCGCCGACCCCGGGCTCTGCCCCTGCTTCAACGGCACAGCAGAATCCAGGCCTGGACCCTGCAGTGTTCAAAGTTGCTAAACTCCATGCAGGAGGACAGGCCTTGGCAGATAAAATGCAACTGAACAATTTTCTTTAGTTAGTTATATAAATATATGTTATATATTGCTCTGTCACCTAGGCTGGAGTGCAGTGGCGCGATCTTGGCTCACTGCAACCTCCGACTCCCAGGTTCAAGCCATTCTCCTGCCTCAGCCTCCCGAGTAGTTGGGATTACAGGCGCATGCCACCATGCCCACCTAATTTTTGTATTTTTAATAGAGATGGGGTTTCACCATGTTGGTCAGGCTGGTCTTGAACTCCTGACCTCATGATCTGCCCACCTTGGCCTTCCAAAGTGCTGGGATTATAGGCGTGAGCCATCGTGCCCGGCACCGTTGTCTTTTAAAAAGTTAGGATGTTACTTGTTTCTGAGCCAAATAGATCAAGTAAAAAGGGCCTTGGTGTTGTCACTAATTATGTGACATGTGAATCATGAATTTCTTCACTGTGTCAAAGTGACTACTTGTGGAGTCGTTCACTGCATTGTGATGTTTCTGTCAGCAGTGGGTCCCATAAGATGATAATGGAGCTGCCCCAAACAGGTGTACTGTTTTTTTAATCTTTTATAAAATTTATATATATATATATATATATATATATATATATATATATTTTTTTTTTTTTTTTTTTTTTTTTTTTTTTGAGACGAAGTCTTGCTCTGTCGCCCAGGCTGGAGTGCAGTGGCCGGATCTCAGTTCACTGCAAGCTCTGCCTCCCGGGTTCACGCCATTCTTCTGCCTCAGCCTCCCGAGTAGCTGGGACTATAGGCGCCGGCCATCTCGCCCGGCTAGTTTTTTGTATTTTTTAGTAGAGATGGGGTTTTGCTCTTTTCCGCTGAGAGCGCCGAGTAGAACATTGTCATGAAAATAAATAAGGGGCAATAGAGCCGTGAATGAGCGCTAGGCCAATCACGGAATTACCGTCTTCAGAGGGACCCTGTTGATTCTGGAAGGCGTTTCTAGTGGCCGCCATGAGGGCTGCTCACCGTGCCCTGCGTTCAGCATTCATCGCTGCAGACGTGCTCTCCCCGCCTGGGGGAGGCTCCCCGAGACCTGAGCCGTGAGAGCTTGCAACCTCCTTGGCCACACTCACCGCCACACTTGGTTGGCACTTCCCGCCCTGCAGGGCCTGGCACACAGTGGGTGCTTAGCATAAGTTTATTGTCTGATTAACAAAATACTCTTTTCCAGTCCAATGTGGAGCACCTGACGGAGAAAATAAAGACCACCATCCATAGGGGCCTTGTGCTCAGGTGAGTGAGAGACCAGGGCTGATCTTACGGTCACTGTCACACCGCGGTTCTTAGGTTCTGGTGACTTTGGGCTGGATGAGTGGTCATTTCTTTGCCGCTGGAGTGCACTACACACTGGGCATATGCAGAAGAGAGTTGTGGTGCGTTGCTCTAAAGACTTTCTTGCATTTAGACAACTAAAACTTTTGCTTTATAGTCTTACTCTATTAGATATCTCGCAATCATTTCTCTAACACCTGATGTTTATGAAGGAAGAAGGAAATACAGTCATCCCTCTTAGCCTCAGGGAATGTGTCCCAAGACTCCAGTGGGTACCTGGACCTGGGGATAGTACCCGCCCCCTGTATACATGAGGGGGTGGGTGCTGATAACCATCTGATAACCAAGGCGGCTACTGAGTGACTCAGGGGCAGGAGGCACAGACAGCATGGAGACTTTAGGGCACAGGGATGATTCACGTTCTGGGTGGGACAGCAAGACAGCACAAGATTTCATGACTCCCTGTTAGCCGGGCTTAGGTGAAATCGACATCCTGGGTCGGTTTGTTGTGTCGCATATGTTGTCACTATACAACAAAATAATCTGGAGTATACGCATACTCCCAGTTAGCTGGGAGACTTTTTTTTTGAGACAGTCTTGCTCTGTTGCCCAGGCTGGAGTGCAGTGGTGCAATCCTGGCTCACTGCAACCTCCACCTTCCAGGTTCAAGAGATTCTCCTGCCTCAGCCTTCCGAGTAGATGGGTGTACAGGCGCCCACTACAACGCCCAACCAATTTTTGTATGTTCAGTAGAGATGGAGTTTCACCACGTTGGCCAGGCTGGTCTCAAACTCCTGACCTCAGGTGATTCGCCCACCTTAGCCTCCCAGCATGCCAGGATTACAGGCGTGATCCCCACCGTGCCCAGCCAAAACATCTAAACTTTTAAGTCATGCCAAACAGCAGCAGCTTTAGGCTTCTTTTGTTGGTGAGGTTTGAGTAATGGGGATTTTAAGGGAACTGTCAGCTTTCATGAAAACAGTGACATCCCCATCACTTGGAAATGCTTATTCAAACTAAACACGGCATCAGGTTAAAAACTGGAGCGTCCTAAGATTTAAAAAGGATTATCAGACATGTAAGATACTTGACACTCACCCTCAAATCAGAATGACCTGGAATAAGCTGCATGCGGGCACACGCATGTTATGAGTTGAGCCTGGGACACAGCGGTCCAGGATTCCTAACTCCCACACACTCCTCCTTCACCACCTCCTATTCTTTATACTTTTAAACCAGAGCCCGTGAACTTATTTCAGAGAGCTCATGAATCCCCTGAAATGATGAAATAGTAGGCGTCTGTGTGACTTTGTCAAAGAATCCACAACGGTTATCAGATTCTTAAAGCTGTGACCCATCCCCACCCCAGATGAGTTTACGAAATCTTGATTTAAGATTTTAAAATATTGGAGATGGTTAGTTGACTCGTTCCATTTATTAAAACCCTTCTCTTACTGGGCAGGGGGGAACACTTGATACTTTTGCTTAACAGGCTGAGTTCAGGCTACAGGAATCACAGATTTTGTTTTGTTCTGTTCCAGCTATCCCTAAAGACTTAGAAACAAAAACATGAATTCTGTGAAATAGAAATCATCATTTCTATTTCACAGCAAAGTGTTACTGTATAACTGATATTTCATATGACTCTAACCACCAACAGGGTGGGGCACCTTCTCCATTTGATAGAAACTTTGGAACCAAAATCTCTGCCAGAGCTATGGAGTGGATCACTGCAAAACTCAAGGAGGCCCAGGGCAGAGGTAAGGGGTCCGGGGAGGGAGGCCATCTGCCTTGGTGAAAATGCTGTCCTATCGGGGAGAAGTAGGCTGCTGGTTCCTTCTTCAGTTCAGTACCGAGCTGCGTGTGATGTTCTAACTCCTGCTGGTCTCTGAACATTGCTATTTAACCAATCTTGGATTCCTGGGTGTACATGACATGTTCTCTTTTATCACTGCTAGATTCAACCTGAAGTTCTTTTGTGCAGGCTTTTTGCTCTGGAAATCCTGAGCATCAGCCCACAGTTTCCCTCACAGTTGAAGTGGGGCCTTCTATTTTTTGGATGTTTGGTAGGACAACCTCCTTGTGACCCCATCCATCAGAACTTCCAGTTTTGAGGAAGATTTGGCTGCTGAATGAATTGTTCGTCTTTGTAGAACTATGCATGTTTTTCCTTAAATCAGTTTTGTAACTTACATATTCTAACAATCTTTAGATAAGCTGAAAAGTTTTAGAAAACATGACACATTACTCTTGTTAATGGTTCCAACGTGGCTGGTCCCTACTCATTCCTGAGTGGTTACTTGTGCCAGCATCTTTCTCACCCCCACTCCCCTCAGCTTTCTTCAGTCATACCAGACGTGTGCTTTTATTAGGGCAAACCATTATCACTGCCAATGTCCGAGTTAGAAGAATGACAGTCTACAAAAAACAGTGATGTGAATAGTTTCAATCGGTTTGTCTTTTTGAAGAACCGACTGATTCTTTCTACATCCATTTTCTCTTGCTAATTTAGCTACGGATGCTTCTCGTGCCTCAGTGTGTGTATATGTGAGCATCAATTTCTTATTAGTGTTTTGCCATAATTTAAGGTAATTTCCTCATTCCACTATTTAGTGAAAAATTCTCTCCACTGAGAGAAAAAACAAAAGCTGCTTTCCAGGAAGCCATCAGGGTGATCCCACAAGAGCAGAGCTGTGCAAGCCCAGGCCGGGCGCTGGCCACACTGCACAGCTGTTCTCAGCCTCCCCCAGGCTTCCAGGCCAGGTTCAGCACAGTGCCCAGGAATCTCACCCCGTGATTCTGCTCCCCCAGCTGCCCATGGGACAGGGCAGTGTTAATCTGTTTTTAAACCTTTTATAGGGAAAAGCATTGACCACCGATGATCCCGTTTGTGTGCTAGGAATCAGCAAAAGAAATGTTATTTTTCAACCTGTGGCAGAGCTGAAGAACCAAATGGATTTTGAGTAAGTCGGGGTCTTATTGCCTTAGCAAACCCAGCCAATGTGAGTACAGGACAGGGGAATGGCCATTGCTGTTGCGTTCGGCAACTCATTCAGGGGTTTGAGGAACTAGCTTTTCTGAAGCTCAGTTAAAAAATACTAGGTCTTGGCCAGGCACGGTGGCTCATGCCTAAGATCCCAGCACTTTGGGAGGCCTAGGTGGGTGGATCACTAGGTCAAGAGATTGAGACCAGCCTGGCCCACATGCTGAAACCCCGTCTCTACTAAAAATACAAAAAGTAGCCTGGCGTGGTGGCGCACACCTGGAGTCCCAGCTACTCAGGAAGCTGAGGCAGGAGAAACCGCTTGAACCTGGGAGGCAGAGGTTGCAGTGAGCTGAGATTGCACCACTGCTCTACAGCCTGGTGACAGAGCAACAAACTACCACTAGGTCTTTGGGAAGAATTTTTAGAAATATAAAAACAATGGTTTTGTTTGATCTTGAAATTGGCTTTATCATCTAGTTGATTCAGCCGACCCTACAACCCCCGTGTTTCTGGCAAGACCACTTGCTGTGCTGGCCGTGGCATCTCCCAGCCTCACTGCTGTCCCCCCTTCCCTCCACAGGCACAGGATTCCCAAAGAACGGTGGTGGCTCAAGCTGCGGCCCCTCATGAAGATCCTGGCCAAGTACAAGGCCAGCTACAACGTGTGAGACTCAGGCCAGCTACAGCACGTACAGCCCTGGAGCCTCTAATCCAGTCCCACCTGCACGTGCCTGCAACCTGGACTCACCGTGGACCATCTGTTTTTGTAATACTTAAGTTATTGATCAGCACTTTATGCAGGTATTGACATTAAAACCTAATCAGTGAGCACCTGTCACCGCCCATGTGCCCCACCAGCTCCAGTGTGTGCTGTCTGTGGACTGTCTCATGCTTTCAGATGTGCGTATTAAACATTTGCCTACAACTCCAAGTAGGGTGGCTACTAAGGGTTTTCTCAGCAGTTTTGTGGGCAAAGATTATCAAAATATTTTTATAGGGATCACTGAACTATGCGCAAGTCATAAAAGGAGAACAAAGCTAGTAGTTTACACAGGCCAAGGGGAATGCCATGTGTACTTACTGTTACATATTTGTCACGTGTCAGTTTCCATCCAGAGCAGCAGGCCAGGACCCTGGGCCTGGACCCCAGGCTCCTGCTCTCCTTAGAAAGTAAAAGAGAACACATGAATCTTATCTACTCAGCCTCTTGATTGCAATCCTAGCTGCATGTTAAAACCACCACGGTGGGGGTTTGAAAAATCTGATAGCCAGCTTCTCGTCCAGTCCAAGCCACGGTCCTCACTGGGCCCTAATTTGGAACTCTCCAATGACTCTTGCCAGAGTAGACATGGGTGCTGGGGTGACAGCCCTGCCACCCTCGTGGGCCCCCCTCCTGTAGGGACAGTGTTTCTGCCTCAGTTCTAGACTGCAAGAGACCACAGCTGTACCTCAGAAACGTGGGCGGAGAGCTGTATGGAGGGAGAGGAGACACCAAAAACCAGCTGTTTGGGAAATCGGAGTCCAACGGCCAAGAGCTGGCGTGGAGGCTTTCCTTTCTGGCTCTGTAAAGACGAAGCGAGCACTTACTCACCCCAGCCCCTCTGCTTCTCAGGGACTGCTTCCATTCGGCCGCCCTGTTGAACTTCCGTCTGTTAAGAGGATGCTCCCACAGGGCCTCGGTGTGATCAGTTTCATGAATCAGCACAGGCGGAGGTAGGACACCTTTGTGTGCCTTTTCATTCTACTTCTGCTTTTTAATAAAGGCCCTAAATGCTACTTAAAGTAATGACTCAAGCAGAGGTTAAGTCAGAGTTGCCCTTTTAGATTCTTAAATATTCTAGAACTAATGAGGTAAAACTAGCCTTTGTCAGTAGAAAGTAAATTCTATGTGGTGCATCTTTGGCACTTTGTGCATAACTATTTCAATGAATGTCTTCCTTGTTGCTCTTAAGACTGACTTGCCAGTCAGTGGCAAAACCTTAAGAATGACATAATGTTCTTGGAAAAAGCAGTAGCATTTCTGACTTTTCATATTCAGCTCTAGAGGCCGATTTTCTCAGGGGCTCCTGCACAGTCCGGCGTGCCAGGGCCACTCATCTGATGATCCAGGATGGGTCCTTGGCGATTTTGGGGTTCTCGGGTCCGAGTATGGCCAGGCCGTGCATGCTCTTCCCAGTGCCGAGAACCCGAGGGGAAGGCAGGCGAGGTCAGCGAGGACTGGCTTCTGCGTCAGTGCCGTTAAGGCCTCCATTCCCAGACACCGTCTCCCCCGCTCCCCACTCACCTATAGCTGACAGTGAAGAGCTGCTCCCTGTGGGCCTGCTTCATCTCATCTGAGAGGCCGTACAAGAAGAGGTCCATTCCTAGAAGACAAACTACAGGCACAGTGGGCAGTGCATTTGTGTCCCGGAGTGAGGCACCCCCTGCGAGGTGGGGAGTAATAGCCACCCTCCTCCCCCCGCCTTGGCTATTAGGAGCCATGGTGGACTCACAGCCTGTTTAGGATATTGTGAGTAGTATCATCTGCCCCTCTGGAAATAATGAACTGAATGGGAAACATCCAGGCCCCGAGACCCACTCAGGAGCAGAAAACGGGGAAGGAGCCTTGAACAGACCCTCGGGAGGGCAGTCAGCAGGAGCCATGGAGGCCACCAGGAGGGAGGAAGGAAGGCAGGCAGGGAGGCCAGAGGTGACGTGGTGGGGAGAGGAGACATGGCCAGAGGCAACATGGCCAGGGAAGGAGATACGGCTGGAAGGAAGTGACAAGAGGGGTCTCCAGGCCTCAGACTGTGCCTGATGTATGGATGACATTTTAACTAAGATGTTATATCTAAAGTAGCAATTTAGAACCATTGTGTACATTTAAAGCACGGTACAAATATAGCACATTTCCCAAACCAAAGAACAGTGCGTTGAAGGAAGAAATAGCAGCTCACCAATAAAATAAAAGTGAGTCAAGAAAAAATTCATTTAAGATCAGAAATAGATCCTACAGCTCTTCTAGTCCAATCCCCACCCTAACATGAATGGGGGGAAAAGGGAAGTAGATTCTAGTCAGTCAGAATTAAAGGCAAAACTGATCCACTTTACTTTCTACTTGACAGAAAACAAGCAGCTCATCAAGGAAATCCCTACGAACAGTAGCTTTAGGAGTCCCCAAAATGCAAAATTCACCTTCAAATTAAATCAACTGCTAAGTGTGTATAAAGTTATTGTTTTCATTATTGCCTTCCTCATTCCCAGGGGCTTTTTTAGAGCTTGTTTCCCCCTAATTGCCTCCAACACACCCAGGAAATTTAAACCTCACAAGTAAACCGTGTCTCGATTAACACACAGCGTCCTTTAGGAGCAGACAGTCCATTGCTCTAAGACGTTCTTGTCACCTAAGCACTGAGTACAGCCTGAGAATGCACAACATGCACACACACGAACTCGGACAAACAGGTGAGATGTGGCACATGAGGAAGACGAGAAAAATGAACTTCACTGACACCCCAGATCCATGAAGAAGTGACACACGCAGCCTGCTCGGGTGCCAGTGACTCCTCGAAAACAGCCAAGGGCAGCATTTGGAGAAGCAGCACCGCAGGCCAGGAGGGTCTGGGGGCTTCAGAGGGGAGGGGTGCCCCCGACCAGGTGCTGGGGGCTTCAGGAGGGAAGGGCGCCCCAATCAGGTGCCGGGGCTTCAGACGGGAAGGCGCCCTGACCAGGTCCTGGGGGTGGCAGGACAAGCCCTGGGTCCCCTCGTCACTTTTCACTCCCTACTCCCGAATCTCGCCCTGAAGTTGCAGCAAGTCCAGGTATTCATTTACCCATAAAATTAAGTATCTGTGAGTAACACAAGTCACTAATCCACAGATATCTGAGTCCACAGATATCTCCCAGAGATGCCACCATCCATTCTGGTAGAAGAGCAGCCCAGGGGCCCACGCTGCTAGGAAGGGAGACTGTCTTCAGCCTGACGCTGCAGAATTCTCAACACAAAGTCTACCTTCTGGAACCATGCATCTCCTACAGAAGCAACTAGCGGCATACAGGGTTTTTTAAAATCTGTTTTTTCTTAAGACAGTCTCACTCTGTCACCCAGGCTGGAGTGCAGTGGCACAATCTCAGCTCGTTGCAACCTCTGCCTCTGGAGTTCAAGTGATTCTCCTGCCTCGGCCTCCCGAGTAGCTGGGATTACAGGCGCCTGTCACCAGGCCCGGCTCACTTTTTGTATTTTCAGTAGAGACAGGATTTCACCCTGTTGGCCAGGCTGGTCTCGAATGCCTGACCTCATGTGATCCACATGCCTCGACCTCCCAAACTGCTGGGAATACAGGCAAGAGCCACGGTGCTTGGCCCATATAGCTGTTTAAATTTGACTAAAACTAAATGCAATTAGAAGTTCAGTTTCTCATTTGCACTTCAAGCATTCAGTTACCCACAGGCGGCCACGGACCAGAGGCTGGTAGAGATGTCACACTCCACACTGCAGAAGGATCTACGGACGAAGTGGCTCTAAGATCATCTCGACATCTTTATATCGAAGCTACTGAAGTTTTACTCTGCTTATTATAGACATCAGCATTCTCTCATTTAAAAATGTCAGTGCTATTGCAATGATCAGATCAGTGACTTCCCAGCACCTCTTCTCTTCCTGTACAGATAACTGCAGAGCATCTGCACTCTGCCTCCACACTAAGGGACAGCAGAAGCCTCCGTGTAAAATCGGGGAGAAAAAAAAAATGAATCCCTAGTCCCTCTCTCCCTACAATTTTGTGAAGCGTCTCTTAATATTCAGAATAACTGCCGGAGTTACAATAAACAAACATCCCTTGACCAGGAAGCAACAGGGAAGCAAGAAAAGGAAGATGCGAGGACCCTCCATTCCCTCTGGGACCCCAGGCCCAGCCAGGACTGAGAAGGGCAGCACAGCCCGGCAGACCTGCACACCTGATGCAAACCGTGCACATGGCTTCCCTGGGACTCGGTCCCCCACTCTGCCCTCACTGGCCGCTGTGGCTCTGGTAGAGGGAGCTCCCTGAACCCCAACACCCACAGTCAGTTTCCTCCTTGCAGGTCTCAGCTCTGCTGTGACTGCCTCAAGTGCCTCCCTGATGCTTCTCATCATCCGGGTACGGTGCCCCCTCTATCCCATAGCCCTTGCTACCACCCACCCCACCACGAAGCCTGGCACACAGCAGGTGCCTGAGATGCCCCAATGGGCGGGCATGCCAGGGTAGGGCTTGGAGTTCCAAGGGCCATGTCCCGCATACCACCACAAGCACCGCGGAGGCTGTGGAAGGGGTCCAGGCTTCAGGCCTGCACTCAGCTTCTCCCGCCTCCGAGGCCAAGAACCTAGCAAGGGAATGCAGCCGGAAGCAGGATTCCAAACCCCCTTCTTGTTCCTCAAGAGGAAAGGGGCCTCAGGGCAAAACCCCACAAGTGCCTTCCTCCTGCCATGCTGCCTGTCATAGCACCGACACTGTCACAGCAGGGAAACCACTCCTGTGAGGAGAAAACCAAGTACCACAGGAGCCACGTCCACTGGCAGCGTCTGCTGAGCCCAATTAGTGACAACAGCAGCCGGGCCCCCACGCAGCATGCACCGACTCTGACCCGCCTCGCACACCACAAGGTCCTGAAGCTCAGCTTCGACTCATCAGGGGCCTCTTCCAGGAGAGCTCGGCATGTCTACCTTCCCTGGGCTCACAGAAAGCTGAGGGACTCAGCCCCGAGTGTGAACAGAGTCAAGCTCCCACTAGCTGTGCAGACCTCCTTCCCAGCCCTGGCCTGGGAAGGGGCCAAGCAGAAACAGCCATCTTTTGCCCGCACAGGTACAGAATTCAGCCAGCTCTCTCAATGGAGTCATGACAGGTCAACTCCAGGCTCCTCAGGGCTCTGGGGTTCACCTCGGGCCACTGCACTTTGAAATGTGGCTGCAGACTCCTCTAGGCTGCTCGGTGTCACAGCCCATTTCATTCAGACACTGCAGGCCCCAACCCGTGGTGTCACTACCCAGGACACCCCTGCCGGCATCCTCCGAGATGCTGCTGCAGCTGCAGCTGCTGTGATCTGAGAACAGCCACGTGCAGGCATCAAAGGGAGGGCTTCTCAAGTCTCCGAGAGCAGTGGCTACAGCTTCGGAAGACGTTGCACTGAATCCTCGGTGAGCCTGGCTCGGTCTGCAATCTAAGCCGGGTTGCTGGGGAGATGCACTCTGTTGTAACTGATGGAGGCTGTTGGTGGCAGCTCTACCAAGACCAAGGATGGCAACTAATCTGAGATTTACAATCCATACTTTCTATCTGATGTTTACAAGGAAAGCATCGTGCAAGTTCCAGTAGCAAGAAATTTTCTATAATCTATCACATCAGGATACAGCAGAAATGTAAGTTAATAGGGTCTATGCAGAAGAAGAGATGGGTCTATTTCAGGAAAAGTGCTTGCTGGCTTTTTTAGAAACAGAGTGAAGTCCCTGCCAAGTACAAGGTTGTTTATACTTTTGCTTTGGAAACAGAGGGAAAGTTCTTCCTTATTATTCAAATACATTAACTACATTTAAGTGTTCTGGTAGACTAAGTATTCAATATTCAAAAATAAGTAATTGTTTGGTCTATTTCATTCCTTAAATGTAGCTTTCAAAAACTGAAACACCTGGCCGGGTACGGTGGCTCGCGCCTGTAATCCCAGCACTTTGGGAGGCCGAGGAGGGCAGAACACGAGGTCAGGAGATTGAGACCATCCTGGCCAACATGGTGAAACCCCGTCTCTACTAAAAGCACAAAAAATTAGCTCGGCATAGTGGCGGGCACCTGTAGTCCCAGCTACTCAGGAGGCTGAGGCAGGAGAGTGGAATGAACCCTGGAGGCGGAGGTTACATTGAGCGGAGACAGCACGACTGCATTCCAGCCTGGGTGACAGAGTAACACTCCCGTCTCAAAAAAAAAAAAAAAAAAAAAAGTGACAAACACCCCATGTCTGCCCTGGCTCCCACCATCTTCATGGAGTGGACAGAGCTTGGGAAAAGCTCACTGTGGAGGCCCAGAAGGCCGGGCCAGGCCTTTGCTCAGCAGATGAGAGGGTCAGCCACCCTAGGGAAGAAGCCCATATTTGCTATGTTACTGACAATATCCACATAAGTTTCTATTTTGCCTCCCACACAGACCTGGGATCCATATTTGAGCAAGCGGCTCATGCCAATACACCCTCCATGCCATCGTTTTCCTGACCTCCCCAAGAAGAGCTAGGCCAGGCAGCGTCCCCACACAGGCGCTGGGGCCCAGGAAGAGTCGGGTCCTGCCCCCTTCTCCCTCGTCCCTGCACTTGGCTTGCTGTGGAAGCCCAGCAGTGCTGGCTGAACCCACGTTCACCTGGGGCGTTCAGGAGAAGCCTCTGCAGAAATCAGCTGGGAAGCAGGGCTGTGTGTGCTGGCAGGTCACTTGAATGGATTTGTGCAAGTGAGTTTTCAACACAGGTGCTGCCAACCAAGTCCCTCAAGCCCTTCGTGAGCCTAGAGGCACAGAGCCATTTGCTGCACTCTATCTCTAACCACCCTGCACAGAAGCCCAGTTTATCCAAAGGACCATAAAATTGTGCGTGGAAACACTTGAAGTTTGGCATAATGAATTAAAAGTGAAGTCACCCCATCTATTTTCCATTAATCCATGCATTCAAACAAGTGTCTCTTGAGTATGTGCATTGAATACTGTGGAATTAGGATTTAGTCCATGCCCTCAAGAAATATACATCACAGAAGGAAAGGTATAGCTTGTAACTGTAACGGTGGTGAACAGGCAAGAAATAAACATCATAGAAGAAAAGGTACAGCTTGTAACTGTAACAGTGGTGAAAGGGACAGAATTTCACAGGCTCATCAGGAACCACCAAGGAGGAAGTGATGATTCATTTCCATCTGCAGTAGATAAATGTTTCCTGGACAAAGTAACTTTTCTACAGTGATATCTGCTCCTTATTGTTTAGATCTTGCTTGATAGGGTATTAAAATTACCACTTTCTATGTGCTGCTTATATAAAATACATCATTGTCAAGGGAGGTTATAAGTTATAAAATAACTTAAATACTTCACACATAAGCCTGGGCTGTAAATGGTGGAAGGGAGTGGGATGATGTGTTCCCGTATTCTTGAGACACAGAAGGGGCAAGACCCTGGTTCCCTTCTCCTCCCCACTGCCCTGTTCCCAGATAAGGGGCAGAGGCAAGGCCGCCGTGCAGCCCTAGAGCTGGCTCCAGGGCCAGGACACCACGCCCAGCCTCTCTGCGCCCCATGCGAGAAATACAGTCTGGGGGGCAATCACCGAGTTACCTGGCGGTGGGGAGAGTCCTTCATCAAAACCTGTGCTTCCAGGAGCCAGGACAAAGCAGGAGCCCCCAGGAAAAGTGTTCCAGGTGCTCCTGAAACCTGGGCACAGAGTCACAGCCTGGCAGGAAGCACTAGCGATGCAGGTGTGCCCAAGACTGGGAGGATGGCCAGACGCTTGAAGGCCAGACTGTCCTGAAGGAGATGACCACTTCTCTCTCCTGTTCGTTAGAGTCCGAGTCTGGGCTTCAATTTTGTATCTGGAGTCTCACAGTACAGAAATATCACAAAGGGATTAGACTTCGTATACTTACCCCAATGTTTTTCAGTTAAAAAAAATCGTGTTTCTTGTGACTAATTCTAAATCCAACAAAGAAAAATAATTAAGTGTAAAAACACATGCCAACAAAATGTCAACCACAATCTCTTTACCCATAGAGATCCAAAATTTAGTTTACGTTTTCTTCAGTATTGTCTGATTTCTTTTTTTTTTTTTTAAGCCATTACTGAGGTGTCTCCTCACTGCCCCATGAGGAGGTTCATGGGCTCTTCAGGGCTCTTTGCTGTTTTATCGTTTCTTAGGTTTAAGGACAGGATCATTTTCCTACACTTCTTTGCTTCCTTGATCACCAATTTTTCACAAGGACGCCATTGTGCATCGGAAAACCTAGCAAGTGAACTTCATTAAAAGTGAAAACAATAAGGACATGTTGGCTGCTATGACAGCATCCTCAGTCACCGAATCTCCCTGGGGGACCACGCCCCAATCTCCTTGTAACCCCAGCATGCAGGTATCACTGTGGCTGACAGGACTGGCCCACCCTGGGGGAGGCATGAAAGCAAAGAGAAGGCAGGCGACTCATATTTAGGAAACTCGGGTGATCCTCTTGAGTCATGTTTCTCAGGGTGTCAGGGGACCAGCCACATACGGAGAACCTCCTGGCCTGGCAGGTGGCAGATTCCTGGAACCCACTTCAGACAGGTTAATCAGAGAATCTAAAGGCGGGCGAACTCTGAAAAGTATCTGTAAAGGAAGGACTCAAGCTCTGCTGTGAGCCCACTACACGTGGGGTCACACAGGACGCAGTTCCCAAAAAGCCACCCAGCGTCCAGTCTCCATTCCACCCTCATGGGAGGAATACCCGTCAAGTCATAGAACACGGGCTTCAGTGAACGCCTTCCCGCGCCACCTCCACTGTCGCCCAGCCCTGCAGGAGTAGCCGCTGAGTAGGGGACACAAGCCTTTGCTCCTGACTTTGCTCCTGACCCTGCCCCCGACACGCCTCACATTCTCACGGAAATCCCAGTAGAGTTCAGTCGCAGCCGCCTTTCCCTCACAGCACCCACCTCTTCCACAATCGAATCCCAGGCTTGTCCTAGGCCCTGCTGCGCATGACACCATCTCTGGCACCCGGACCTCAGACTGTCCTCACGCAGCCACCCGCACCTTCCCGACAGGGGGATCCGCACGCCCCGGCAGCTGCTACCCGTCTCTACCAGGACATTTCAGAGATTACTCAGCAAACTCGATGCCCTTAGACTGAACACGGCTCTTCCCTCACAGACCCTGTCACTCCAACACGTCACCATCTACCGGCCACATGCAACAAGCCTCTCTCCCTCCACACTGTTGCCCGTTGGGCCTGGCCCTCCGCCCTGTCCACACTTCCATTCCAGGACATTCCTCTGGGATCAGCAGCCCCAGACTCATCCCCAACACCTACCGCACTGAAAACAAACTTCTTCTTGACGCATCAAACAAAACACAGAAAACCACCCTCAACAAGCACGTACCTTGAGTCACAGAGGAACACTGTGAGCCCTGACCCTGGACGGGATCTGTGAATGTGAGTACTTCTAGCCCTGTCCCGACCTTCAGGGCCTGGCAAACCCACACGAATGCTCTCCTCTCTCTCCAGCTCCCAGCCAGATTCTGCCATTTTCCTCAGCTTTAAGGCAACACCCAAGGCTTCTCACATGGCCCAGAAGCCAGCCCTCGATGGCCCCATGACCTCCCTCCTGGGGCTCATACGGCTAGATGCTTCCTCCCGCAGAGCTCAGGGCTGGTCAGTATGGCCCAGGGGACCGGCCACCTTGACACTGGGTGTAAGACCAGCACTCCCACGTCTCTGGGGAAAGGAGCGGCCCTGGGCAGGGATGCACCTGGCAGCCCCAGGGAGGGGCCGGGTGTGGAGGACCAGGCCTCCGCCCGCAGACATGTCAGCACAGCATCCTGGAGCAGAACCTCCAGCCCAGCTGAGCCTACAGATGGCCACAGCCCTGGACAGGGACAACATCTTCACGGTGACCCAAGGGGACTGGGCCAGAACCGTTCAGCAGGGCTGCCCTGAATTTGCAACCCGTAGAAGCTGTACAGTCATACGTGTATGTTGCCTTAAGCCACTAGGCTTTGGGGTCACTTGTCACACAGCGACGCACAGTGGATGCGCACGGGCTCCCAGGACACGACGGCCTCTGCCGGCCTCACCCGGCCTGTCTCATCTGTTCCCGCGACATCACGTTTCTCAGAGCCAAAGGCTGCCCGGGCCCCCTCCTTTCTTCATAAAGTCATTATAAGCTCACAATACAAAGTGAAAAGCAATCTGTAAAATACAATGTATGACGTAATACAGGGTGGTGAATGCACAGGTGTACACGTGCGAAACAGGCACATGCGTGAAACAGGTGGATGTACACACGAACAGGTGTACACACATGAAACAGGTGCATGCATGAAGCAGGTGTACACATGTCAAACAGGTGTGCATACATACGTGAAAGTACCAGACATGAAGGGCTGTCTTTGGGAGCCTGGTTTTTAGGCATCTCCCTCACCCTTTTAGCATCTGGCACAATCACAAACACAGCACACCACAGTACTGAGGGGAAGCCCCAGCTTCTCAGGGGGGCACATGAGGCTTTTTATGTATGCCACAGGTTGCATCACTACTTTCTAGAACTTCAAGGACCCCCACTAAGAGGACTGGGTCACCAGCCCACACGGACCTGCCCCTCGGATGGTGTGGCTGCTTGTAAAACAGAGGCTGAGCCCCACCCAAAGACCTGCAATACCTGTTATTCAATCAAGACTTGGCCATGGATGAATGTGAAGATTTTTATTAAATGTGACTCTGGAACATTCAAAGGACCGTAGCTGAATGCTTTCTGCAGCCCACGGCATGTCCAGATGCTCATGGAGAAGGCCAGGGCGTGGGAACCCACGGAGCCCCGACAAGGCAGACTCGGAGCTGTGTGGCGCAGTTAGCACCGATTTTGTTTTGACACTTGCCTTTTATATTCAGATTAAAATAAAAAACAAGACACACAAGTAGCTCACATTCTATTTCAATTCTCTGGATTTCTATAGTAACTGGGCCCCTTTCCCTCTGGTTTCCCAGGCAAGAGTTAAATAGGCCCAGCTGGGATTTGTCAAAGTCTGGGCCTCTGTTGTAGAGTAAGTGAGGGGGGCAGGGAGGGGAGCGGGGGATAGGGAGGGACAGAGGGAAGCAGAGAGAGAGAGAGAGAGAAACCCCCGAGGGCTGGAGGCAGGAGGGATGCTCCCTGGCAGCCTCAGGCTCCCCCTTCCTAGGTATCTGAGGGCTGGCATCATGCGTGCAGTGCCGTCATATGATTCGGCTGACAGATGCCACAATTACAATAAAATGCTTAAGGAGAAGAGTAAGCACTAGCATCTTCAGATTAGGATAGTGTCCAAGTTTCATGCTTGCCTTGTGTGACATTCTATAAATTGTAAAGATAATGCATTTTCTTACCAGCCACGCTGTTCAGCAAATACTAACTATAATAAAGGCCAGACAGCATCTGAGTACTGAGCGTGTGTCAAGCCCGGTGAGGTAGGATTCATTTACTTTGATAGAGAAAGAAACAGGCTCTGAGAGAAACTTCCTGAGGCCAGGCAGCCATCTCCAAACCCACCTCATGCCTCCTGACCCTGAATATAGAGAACCCAAGTCATTCACGTGAATAATTTACCCACATGCATGTCAGATTGAGATTCAGCCCCCAGATCTAATCATCTCTATACAGAAATGTGTCAAGGAAGGTACAATTCTATGACCTCGAGCTGGGGGAACAAAGGCAGGCACCCTCGACACAGATGTGCCGTGGAGGCGGGCGCCCAGCGCAGGGGCGGGCAGGAGCACGTCCAGCCCTGCCCAGTCACACAGCCACCCTGCCATGCCAGTGCAGGGGCCGCCACCGCGTCTTGGGGAAAAACAGCTTCTCCTGCACAGGAATCTACCCCTGAAAGTGTGTTCCTGAGAAGGTGTGGACCAACATCTCAGAAATCAGACACTGTAACACACTTATCTATACAGGCTGCCTGTGTCCGGGAATCACCAATAATTCCCATCTCACCATCAATTATTTCTGGTAAATATTGATTCAGTTAACTGAGTCAACACAGGAACAAAATAATGGAAATGTCAGTGAATCTGCTCCACCTGCTGAAGAGCTGGGACTAATGATGAAACGGAAGGAATCCTGGAGAACGCAGCAGGACCCCAGACCCCGCGGACCACCCGGTCCTCCCCCACGGACCACTCCAGCCTCCTTCCACAGCAGAGTTAGTCGTGGGGCCAAGGAGTAGTTTCCAAGGAATCTCAGAGGTTCTCAAGGTCTTCAAAGTTTAACGGGAATTGAATATTTGCATCTGAGTCCCAGGAGCACATTAAAAGTAAAATTTCTCCTTTACACTAGGATATTGAGCTTGGTTCGGTGGCACTGGCTATATCTCATGCTCACGAGATGTTTAGAGGCAGTCATGCATCTCAGGTGAATCATTTTAATAATGAAAGAAGTGCTTGGGCCCTCGATCCAGGATCACAGACCCCATCAACGAGGGTCTAACCAGGACAAGCCTCAGCCTGGAACGGCTGGTATCTGTGGGGGCAGGGAGGAGCACCAAGGAAACGCAGGGACAAGCCCCACACAAGTTCGGCATGTCCTACCCCATGCAGTGGACATCAGCCACAGGGATCTTTTGTTTTTTGTTCAGGAAGGAACATATAAAAAAGCCCGGGGCCCAGGGCCTGGACTCCTCAAAGCTCCCCACAGAGCCGGGTTAAATGCCATCTTCCCTCATAGTTAAAATCAACTATATATGGCCGCTGAGGGCATCTCAGAGCAGGTGCTTTCTTGCTGTCTGGGGAAAGCAGGAATTCCAGGCCTCTGCCTTCCTACCTCCCCGGAGGCTCTGGCCCAGGTGAGCTCAGCTTCTCCCAGGTAAGGAGCACAGACCAGCTTCCCACATGTCCCTCAGGTCACACAGGAGCTGTGCAGACCCTTGTACCTTGGCATGAGCCCTTGCAACCCACCCCAGAGGCAGAAGCCCAGCCCTGTGGCCCCGGCCTGGCAGGAGGCAGCTGCTGGGGCCCCTGCTCAGGGTTCAGCACAGCAAGGTCCAGGCACAACGGGTGAGACATCTGTCACCCGGCCATTCATCTTTAACCTAAAACAGACACAGGGATTCGGCAAGGGGTTCCTTCCCCTGACAAACCCGTCCTCCCTGTTCTCATCTCTCCCTCCTGCCCTGTCATGGCCACCCAACACTGCACACAAGGCCTGACTCCCAGTTTCACAGGGAATCCAAGATAATTATGATTTTGAGAAACTGGGAGCTACATAGAAAGTGAGTTGGGAAAGCCAGTGTCCACTGATCCTCCACTCCACACAACCGAAACCCCACAACCGGCCACTGCCTCAGCCCCACCCTCTGGAAACCCCGCATCCACACCAGCCACACAGGATCAGGACAGGGAAGGAGCAGGACTGTGTCTTGGGAACTTAAACTCTGGAAGCTGAGTTAAATCAGTGCCGCTCAAATCTTGTCACCAACGATATTGTTAAATTGGGAGATTCCGTCTCTGGGGATCTGGAGGGAACCTGAGGCTCTGCACTGAGTGAGGTGAGCGCTCGTGCTGGAAGGAGACATCAGGGAAAGCAACCGAATCTGGAGTCGCAGCTGTCTGAGGCTTGGGTCCCACAGGGAAAGTGGCACCAGGGCCCTCAGGCAGTGGCGGAGCTCCCAGGAGGCAAGTCCAGGCGCAGAGACTCGTGGATCCAAAGCTTGCTCCAGTGACAGGAGGGGCTGCTGCTCTGACAGCCACGAGGCAGGCAGCCTTCGAGCTCCTCCAGCTGCCATCCTGCAGGCAGGGAGGACAGTGCCCAGACCACCCCGTGGGCTCCCCCAGCCTGGCAGGCTGGTACTCTTACTCTAGCCACTGACAAGAGTCCCCATGTTCCAAGCTAGGTTGAAACAGTGCCCCAGGCTTTGGGACACATGCACCCCTGCAGGGCCATTCCTACCCAACACTGATGGCTATTCCCACACATCCGCAACTCACAGCAAAACTTAAAAATGAAAGTCGGAAGATACAGCCCGGAAACCAATGCTCAAGAAGCAACTCCAGGGTGACTATTCCTAGAGCTATCGCTACTGAACATCTTTACATTTCCAGGGACTTCCTAGAGCTATTGCTGTTGAAAATCTTTAAAATTCTTCATTTCAAAATTAGCTTTCATTACACTGTCTCCCTATTCTACCAAGACTCCAGAAAACAAAACCATTACAAATTCCAATTCTATCTTATAGCAAGTTAGAAATGCACACGTTTCCTCAAAGGATTCTATGTGTTTCTGTGGCAATATCCTTTCCATGCCCCACGCTACTGCCCGCAACAGGGAAGGCTTTTCCAACCCAACACAACCCAGGGGCCCTGAGACATGCCCCTAATGAATCGTCTGTCTTCCATAAAAACAGTATTGAAAATGAGCTTACTCCAACCCAATCCGGGTAGCCTGAGACAGGCTTGCCCTAACGAATCGTCTGCAAACTCCATCTTCCATTAAAAACAGTACTGAAAATGAGCATATTACCACCTTTTAAAAATTACTGTAAAGTGGACAGTGTTCAGTTCTGTGAATTTCGGCACAAATATTCCCATCATCATCATCATCACACAAGCAGAACAGTCCCACAGCCCCAGACCCACTCACAAGGCCTCATAAGCACACTCGCCCATTCCCAGCAACCACCGTCTCCATGTTCTCCATTCCCACGGGTCTGTCTTTTGCGAGTATTGTCGGAGGGGCAGGTCACAGCACAGCAGGCTCAGCCTGTCTCTTTCCTGGGCATCGTGCCTGGAGGTGCACCCAGGGTGTCCTGTGATCAGCAGCCCGGCCTCGGGGCTGCTGGGTGTTTCTTATTCCACGTATGGCTGCAGCACAGTGTAACCTGTTTTGGGCAACTATAGACAGTGCTATTAACATCTGGGCACAGTTTTTCTTCAACAACAGCTTCTGTTTCTCTAGGGTAAATACCCAAGAGTGGGGTCACCAGGCCCCACGTTTATGTGAGTTCAGTTTTGTAAGAAACCACCGAGCTGTCTGCACCATGCTGAACCCCAGCATCGCACAGGAGTCCCGACTGCCTGTCCTCACCAGCACCTGGGGCTGTCGGAAGACCTTACGTCAGGCGCTCCAGCAGGGGTGTGAACAAATTCACTGCGGCTTCGGTGCACATCTCGGTGCAACCAGTCACGCTGAAGGTCATTTCAGATGCTTTCGGGCCATCTTCCCGTCCTTCTCAGCGAAACATCTGTTCAGGTCTCTGACCGCTTTTAAGTCAGGTGATTTGTTCTCTGTCATGAGCCACGGGAGTCCTGTGCATTCTGGATACGAGTCCTTTGCCGGCTGCATGGTTCACAGACATCTTTTCCCCCTGTATAGAAAATGTGTCTCTTCAATTCCCTAGGGGTGTCTTTTACATTAAAAGTTTAATTTTGATGGGTCTTACCCTACTTGTTTTCTTCCTTGATTATGGATCATGGTATCATGGCTAAGAGCTCTCACCCTAGGTCTCGACAATTTCCGTTTCTTCTACAGGTTTTGTAGTTTGGCATTTTACATTCAGGGCTATGGTCCACCTTCATTTTCATACAGGAATTTCTCCTTGTTTTCACACTTTTGCATATGGCTGTCCCATAATTCCAGCAAAATTTGTTGAAAAGACTCAAATTCCACTGAATTGCTTTTGCTTCTTTGGGTCTGTTTTGGACTCCACTCTGTCAGCTGACCCGTGTGTCTTCCTGAGCATAATTTACAACTTTAGTGGCCGTCTCTGGAAAAAAGTAATTCTGTCTGGAAGCAAAAACCACATTAGAAATGCTCTAATAAGATTCTTCCTCTTGTCAGGAGAGCAAAGCCACCGCCCTAAGCAGGGTGAGGCCTCAACAGCTCCCAGACAAAACCTTAACACACAATGGGGAACGCAATTCATTTCAAGATAGTTACCAATGGCCACAACCTGAGACCAGCGCAGCCATGAAAACTGCAATCATTTCACAACAGAATGAAATTCATAAAACACCGCTGAGAAGCGTGTGATAAGTTACATAAATCACTGTACCTTAAATTCTGATGGTTGACTAGAACAGAAATAGCTTCACGGTACAGTTCAAACAGGAGAAATGCAGGTAGGGGTGGTTTCCACACCACACAGGGCCTGCAGGAAAGGGACCCTCTTCCTCTAAACGGGAAATCCCGGGAGTGATGAGATAAACCACGGTGACAGGCACGGAACTGTGCAAGCCGGAGTCGCGGCCTGGGACCCACCACGGAGCCTCTGTCCATGAACGATGAGGCTCGACTGTCAGGCCGGAGGCAACTGAGGCAGTTATCAGAGGACAAGAAAACGAGCGCACGGTGCAAGGCAAAGGTCTGAAACTGGGCAGCAACTTCGAGTCAAGTTGGACAAATGGACTCAAAGTACAGGTTCTAAAAACACCACAGCGAACTGTTCCTCGGCCTTGGAAAGGCTAAGTGACTAATGCCCAACACTGAGCATCTGCTACCAGAGACGACTCTGGTGACACAAGGCCCAGCTCCTCCGAACCCGCGCAGAACCTCAGCGAGGAACTTTGCTGGTATCTTACGGCATATCGACATGTTCCTTTAAAATCTGGTATTTCATCAACAATGCAGGTGCCAGCTTTGACTCATTCACATTTCGATTAAACAAAATAATTTACACCCTGACCACGCCAGGTAAGAGTTTACTACAATCTTTAAACAGAGCCAGAGGCTACAGTTTGCTCCTACACAACACCACGTCTCTACAAGTTCGATGGGTTTATTACTTTCCATGTCTTCACTTGCCTAGTGCTAGAAAGCAGATTAAAAAGAGAAGGAACCCAGAAACACTACTGAATGAGACTCAAATATCTTGCAATCATCCTGATGAGATGTTTATTAAACAGAAGTGTTCTCACCTGTAGAAAGCAGCACACATCAACACGCACCGAGAACTGTCGCCAGCATTCCAGATCACTTTCCCTTCCATGGCCACAGTGCAGGGAGATGGACCACGCACACCTGCAGACCCACGGAAAGCGGGGTGGCACGGCGGATTCTTGTAGCGAGCAGGCCAGGGTGCACTCAAAGTGCATCTCTTTCCAGAGGGCCGCCATGGAAAGTTACACATTTATTCCAAGGTTTAGTGGCGCTGCACCAAACATTTCTGTAAGATTCTCTAAGCAAGCTTTTCCTTCTGCCTAAAATGGCCCAACAAACTGAAAAAGCTCTTGGAGCTGGCAAAGACTTCAGTATCTCCTTAACTACTGTCATGCGCGTCCGTGTGAAGAGACCACCAAACAGGCTTTGTGAGCACAACATGGCTGTTTATTTCACCTAGGTGCAGGCGGGCTGAGTCTGAAAAGAGTCAGCGAAAGGAGGTAAGTGTGGGAGCGTTTTATAGGATTTGGGTAGGTAAAGGAAAATTACACTCAAAGGGGGGTTGTTCTCTGGTGGGCAGGAGTGGGGGTCACAAGGTGCTCAGTGGGGGAGCTTTTTGAGCCAGGATGAGCCAGGAAAAGGAATTTCACAAAATATCATCGCTTAAGGCAAGGACCCGCCATTTTCACTTCCTTTGTGGTGGAATGTCATCAGTTAAGTCGAGGCTGGGCATTTGCACTTCTTTTGTGATTCTTCAGTTACTTCAGGCCATCTGGGCATATATACGTGCAAGTCACAGGGGATGCGATGGCTTGGCTTGGGCTCAGAGGCCTGACAACTATAGTCTTCACTTTTAAGGTGTGGGGTAAGATTATATAATCCCCAACTAGGCTCCTGATGCTGTGTGTGGCATCCAGCAACAGCACGTTCCATTCCTGGATTAAATTTGAGTCAAGAGTCCACAGTGAGAATGATTTCTGGTGAATGAAACACCAGGCAGGACGGCGATTCCGCTGGGCAGCTCTTCAGACACAGCCCAGGAGCTGGGGGGAGACGAAGAGGCCGACTCGCGTCCACCGTGCTCACGTCCCCGTCGAATGCCCCCCACTCCTAGAGGCCAGGACCCAAGGGAAATCTGACCTGAAAATGGGCAAACCCTCACTTTGGCAGAGGGACAGGGACTCGGGGCCACACCTTGACCTCAGAGCAACACAAGTGCAGACACAGCACCCCAGGACACCCTCCCCACCCAAATTCAAGGAGGAAAACCAACGCCCCGCCCCCTTGCGGAAACCCAGGGCTGCTTGAGCAGACGCCTGCCGCGCACCGTGTGCAGCCTCTCCCGTCCACGTTCCGGTCTCAGCACCTGTGCCTCAGCCCTGGCACTGCTCGCCACACCCACAGGTGTGCCAGGAGAGGCAGGTCCTAAGGTCTCCACTGCACCAAAGCCTGTAAAGCCAGGGGACCGCTCCCTCCAGCAGGAGTCCAGAAGCAGTGACTGCAATAGCATCACGGCATGAGAATTTGCCCCTCAGTCTCTGAGTCTCCAGTCTGTTGCCCACCAGGGTCTTCTGCCAACGGCGAGGCCCAAGCTGGGCGTCACATTTGGTTCTGACCATTTCCCTTGTCAAGATCAATACTGCAAATATATCCAATTCATCCTGTCACTAAAAACAAAATAATCCGCCATCTCCATCACAGATGACACAGTCAGGTTTCCATCACCGGGGTGGTTTTTTTGGATTTTGTTTGTTGTTTTTTTTGACATAGAGTTTCTGCTCTGTCACCCAGGGTGGAGTGCAGTGGCGCGATCTCAGCTCACTGCAACCTCTGCCTCCTGGGTACAAGTGATTCTCCTGCCTCAGCCTCCCAAGTAGCTGGGATTATAGGTGCCTGTCACCATGCCCGGCTAATTTTCATATTTTCAGTATAGACGGGGTTTCACCATGTTGTCCAGGCTGGTCTCGAACTCCTGACCTCATCTTCTCCACCTGCCTCGTCCTCTCAAAGTGCTGGAATTACAGGCGTAAGCCACCATGGCCTGCCATTACTGGTGTAATTTCTAAGCCACTCTCTCACACCCACTCCCCCCCTTTTTTTTTTTTTAACCAGCTCTATGGCTATATTTTTTCCAAGAGAACCCGTTACCCATTTGAAGTACAAATAAGACACCATGTTTAAAAACCAAAAATGCCAATTTACATAGAAGTCTCCAAATACCCAGTCGATTTCAGCCTTGAGAATAAGATCAAGCTGTTGGCTGAATACAACTTCCCTTTCCATCTGTCTGCCTGTTAGACACAAGGACAAAGCCACGAGCTAGGGACATAAAGGCAGCAAACACCAAGGCAGCCGAGACTCCAAATAATAGCTCGAAGGACCAACACAAAGGTACCACACCCTGCACGCCCTCCTCTCCTTCCTTTTTAGAACTTCCAGAGGATGAAACAGGGACCTCCTCAGACATCCCACGGTGCAGGCGGCCAGAGGGGAAGGCGGCGGCAGCAGCCTGAATGAGGCCACCAGGAAATCACATTCCACAAACAGAAATTCTCCATGTGCTTTACATCCTCTGTCTCTGAAGAACTATGCCAGTCTAACAGTCTCTAGAAAACCTTATTCAAGTGTCATTTCGCATTACAAGCAAAGAAAACAGTGGTGGGGCATGAGGGAAAAACATAGCCATGTGTTCTGGGGTATTAAAAATAAGTTTTCTTCTGTTATAAATGTATAATTATACATTCTCAGATTTCTGTATAATTGATATGCTTCCTAATTAGTAGACAGAGTAATAAAAAGTGAATTCCAAGTGTAAGATCGGAGGACCCATTCACATGGCTTCAGGTTCTGCTACTGTGTTTCAACTTAAGAAAATGGTTCTGTGTATTGGTAACAAGGCGTGAGTGTCTGTGAGGCTGTAATCAGGGTTCGTGTTGGCTCCCTAGCAGAGGATGTTACACTGTTACATTATCTTCTACAAAAAATCCTGAAAAAATGAAGGCTGAATAGACATACACACCCTCCCAAAATAATCCAAATGCCCATCGATACGAAAAACAGATGAATTACAGTTTCCATCATGGAATATTCCTCAGCAGTGAAAACAAACTATAGCCACAGGTTCCAACTAGGATAAAGAAAACCTTTTAAACACGCTTAAAGTGAACTGACGAGGCAGAATTCCTCCATTACAGACATTGGCTCCAAAAGGGTACAGTTCTGAATCCTGTGATGTAGAATTAGTTATCAACCCTGTTTAGGGACACATCTAGAAAAAAGCAAAATAATGACTACACAACTTTACATTCTTTGTAAATTATAACTACTATGAAAATTCTAAAAATGTGAAAATCTTCCCAACTCTTCCTTTGACAAGCTTCAAAATAAATACCCTGGCATTGCTTGCGACACTCACAGGTGTGCCAAATTAATTGAAAATATACCCAAGTTAATAGAATCAAAACTTGAAGATGTTCGAGTGGTCCCTGCCTCACTATCTCTACATCGTGTAGAAATTTAAGAGCAGGTAGTGGCACTGCAATGCAAGGCTCAAACCAACTGGGTATTTGGAAACTTCTGTGCAAATTGACATTTTTGGTTTTTAAACATCGTGTTATTTGTACTTCAAACAGGTAACTGTTTGGTTCCATTGCAAAAAATACAGCCATAAACCTAGTTAAAAAAAAAAAACAATACGGGAGTGGGTATGAGAGACAGTAGCTTAGAAATTTTACAGTAACGGTAGGGAGCAGTGGTTCATGCCTGTAATCCCAGCACTTTGAGAGGCAGGACCCACAGGGTCTTTGAGAGCACCAGTCTCCTCTGTCACCTTCCTGCTAGACTGACCCCAGGACATTCACTGGGTTTCCATCCCTGTCTCATTCAACAGCCCCCCCAAGGGTAGCCTTCATCCTCATCTGGGGCTCAACTCTGCCCAATTTCCTAAATCTCTGCCTTCAGAGCCTGAAAACACCCACGCCCAGGGTAACCCTAGGTCCACGTTTACCCCAGAGAGTCCCGATTTTATCTGTTTCCCCAGCATCACCTTAGTGATAATTTATCCTGTAAATTCCAACTGCCTTCACACCTCACTCCCGCTGTCTCCCAGCAGACCCCACTCAGATGTACCTGCCCCAGACCCCACACCCAGGTCTGTGCATGCTGCCCTGCTTTGCCTCTGTGGGAACCACCTCTCTTTCTTGAGGATTCAGCTGGCGATCATCTCCCGTGTGGAGGACTGCCCTGACTTCCAACCCTCTCCAGCAAAGGTAGAAGCCATCCTCGGTACTTCCCCCAAAACTCAGGTCAAGTATGAAGATGGTGCAGATGCTAGCTGTGCCTGGGATGCCATGGGCAGGGTCCCCAGATGCTCTGCACATGGCCCGGGGCACAGCCTGAACACAGCAAGTGCTACAGAAATAAAACCGACATGCGCTGACCTCTGATAGGGCCTCCTTCACCATCTACATCTGTCTCCCCTCTGGACAGTAAAATCCACAAGACAGGGAGGGCTTGTCTCACTCACCTTCAAACTCCCAGGGTCACCCTGGCAGGTAAAGGGGACTCAAATGTCTTCTGAAGGAAGCCGCTGGTTAGCTGCCAAGTTAAAGGGCCTCTGAAAATCAGAGCTCTGCATAGGAGTCCAGCACACGTTATAATGAATGACTCCAACCACGGGAGAACTGGCCGTGGAACCAGTGCTGACCAATTCAGGGTTTGTTCACTGTTTCTCAGTTCATTATCATAAGTCACTCTAACACAGCAGCCACGCACAGATCCTCAGACGTCTACACAGAGTGGGATGATGGCGCCGAGTCACGTGAACGTCCCGTTGCAGACTGGGAGACACCGGTCAGACACGGACCCAGGGAGAGCGCAGATCTCGCGTTAAATCGGCTCCGTGTAAACAGCACTCCCTGCCAGGCCCTTTCCTATCTGCACAGCTTCTACAAATTCAACTCTCGCACCTGACACCTAAGAATACTGCATACCCGCATGTGAATGCCCCACTTACCTCCCAAAATGACCCGGCACGGCCGAGTACAAACCATTTCAACATAGGGGAACTGGAGGGCATGTGGGGCTTTCCCGAGTCCCTGCTGCCTCCTGACTGGAGGGTCCACTGCTTCACACAGACCCCTAGTGAAGGGCGTGTCTCTTCGGCCCCCTCAGAGTCAAGAAAACCCATGTTCCCTTTCTCAAGACCACACATAACCGACTCACAAAGCAGGACGGAACCTCGACTATCCGGATTCAGGTCATGTCGAGTTTACGAGCTGCTGCTGTGAACACTGCAGGAAATGATGAGCCTGATTCCGGCTTTGACCTCGAGCTGATCAGCATTAACTAATTTCACTTTCCAGGACCAACTTCAAAGGCCCGCAAAGCCAGAGAAGGCAGAGGAGATGGAACACCCCCTCACCCCAGACCTGCTGCAAGGACGCACTTCTCAGATGTGTCCCAAGGTGCACAGCGTGTCCGATGCCTGTTCACCTCCACTGACCTGCAGGTCTTCTATGTGGTATCAGCCTCCTGGGCACTGGGGGCAAGAGGTATAATGGCAAGTCCCCTCTGCAGCAAAAGTGAGGTGCAGGGACCCAACGCAATAGAACTGACCTTTTTCTGACAGTCTTAAAACAGAAGGAAAATACTGTACAGCCAACGTCCCCTCACGCAGGTTTATTTACCTGTGACTCACAGGCCATGACAGACAACTTCAGGTTCTTACCGATTCCTATTCTCCCCTTCCAGGAAGCCTTCTTTTTAAGCTGAGGCTTGTGGCTACGGACACTAATGACACCAAAATCAGAGTACGCAGGTACAGTCAAGTCATATGACTTCTCCACTAGAATATGCACAAATGTTCATCAGCAAATCTGATCTTTGCTTTACCTCCCTCCCATGATCTAAAAAGGAGTTCACCACACACACCCCACTTAGAAAACATAATTCATACTTGCATTCAATTCTGGGCATTCGGAATAGACCTAATGGGGAATTAAACCTCTCCTCCAACCCATTACTTAGTCTTCTTAGAGGATGAAGGATTTTGCATAACACAAGGCAGCATATAAAAGATCTTGTATAGAAACATACTTTCAAGTGGTCCTCATTATAATAATTCAACTAATATACAAAGGACCCAACACACAGCACAATGTCTATTAGAAGAATGATTAATTTGTTTCCCTAAAAATCCTAATATCTACACAGAGAAAATGCCCTATACACATTTTATCATTCTTTACAAATATAGTCATACAAACAAAGGAGTATCACAAAAGCAAAAGAACACATTTGGTTTGACTCGCAGTTCTAAATTTAATATAAAATTGCTAAAACCACCAAGACAAACATGACTATGAAATATTTAACGACCTTCACCTAAATTCAAGTCATCATTCAACCACCAATACCTCTGCTCTCCTTACAGGAACTTTCCAAAAGTAAATTCTGGAATTAACAGGACAAATTTTTCTGGTGATAGAAATTAGGAATAAATTGGTTGAAGGCTGTTTCCTTGGCTATCAAACTTTTCCTCAATCATATTTTGTAAAATAAAAGCATCAAACCGATCTTTACATTAACTTACAATCTATCAAGCAATACTGGAGCAAGCTTTAAATATTAGCCACATTCTGTCAGGGCTGACTAATATTAAATCAGCATCAGTCTCATGTCTTGCAGCATCCACAGCTCGTCTTCTCAAAACCACTTAAGATTTCATAATTAACTCAATTAAACAATGGAAGTCATCCCCTTGATCTTTGACATGAAGGGACAATTTTCCCCCAAAATAGTACCTCTTTCCTTGACATGATTTAATCTGTGCTTAGAGTATTTAACAGGATTTCTTTCCTTCTTAGAAAATAAAATATACACCTTTCCAATAGGAAAAACACTAACTGATAATGCTATAGCTTAACCAGGTCCATAGCGTTTTTTTGTTTGTTTGTTTGTTTGTTTGTTTTAAAGTTAAAGAAAGAACCTAACTGCATCTTTGGACCTTATGTGAGGTAGTGTCCAGGGTCACTGGGACCCCTGCTTGGTCAGTGCAGCTGGGTACCAATTAAAGACAGAAACCCAAGCGTTCAAATCCACTTCCCAACGGTTCATCCTAGTGGAAGCCATGGGCACAAAGGAATGCGGCATTCCACAGAGGGCTTTGGGGATAGGCTGCTTGAGAACATGAAAGTGGCTCACGTCCCCGAATATGAAGCCAGTGACTGCTCCCAGCTTCAGTGCAGCACCATCCACAGAAGCCAAGGTCCAGAATCACCTGAGTGCCCGTCAACAGGGGATGAAGGGAACGTGGCCCGAACATACACAGGAACAATACTCCACCACACAGCGGAGAGCCCTGTCATCCGCGACAGCATGGATGGAGCTGGAGGACATTACGTTAAGCAAACGAGCCAAGCAAAGAAACGGCGCATGTTCTCACTCATAAGCAGGAGCTGAGAGCAGATCTCATGGAGGCCAAGAGTAGGTGGTCAACAGGGCCCAGCAGAGCCCACTCATAAGCAGGATGGGCAGAGGCTGGCAACGGGCACAAACACACAGCCTAATGGGAACACAAGACCTACTATTGGTAAATCAGCAGGGGGATGGCAGTGGGTCATCTACTGTGTATTATCAAAACAGCTAGGAGAGAATAACGTGAGCATTACCAGCACAAGGAAAAGAAAATATTTCAAGTGAAAGACATCCCAAGTACCCAGATTTGATTAATATAGGGATGAATCAAGATATCACATGCACTCAGAAAATACGTACATATATTATGTATCAACAAAAACCAATGACAGAACCATTTGTGAAGCACGTGCAGGAGAAGAATGGGAAGCCTGATGTAGTGTGGCTGTGTGTCCCCACTCAAATCTCATGCTGAACTGTAACCCTGTGTTGGAGGTGGGCCCTGGCAGGAGGTGATTGACTTATGGGGGTGGTTTCTAATGGTTGAGCACAATCCCCCAAGTGGTGTCCTCATGATAATTCTCCTGAGATCTGGTTGTTTGGAGGTACATGGCACTTTCCCCTTCACTCTCTCTCCCCTTCCAGCCATGTGAAGGCATGCCTGCCTCCCCTTCACCTTCCACCATGATTGTAAGTTTCCCCAGATGTAGAAGCCTATACAGCCCACAGAACTGTATGCCGATTAAACCTTTTTTCCTTATTACCTAGCCTCAGGTAGTTCTTTATAGCAGTGGAAGAACAGTACAGTCCTCAGGACCAGCAATGTTTTCCTTCTACCCAGCGGCCAACAAGGGTCCCACACCCTAGCTGGTTTTCCAATGTCTTTGAAAGAATGCTGAGGCTGTTTTGGGGGTGCTAACTTTCCCCATCTCTGGCAAACCAGATGGGGCATCCTATTTGCCTCTTACCTTTCTCAGAGAAACCCCACCTCTGAAACAGCCTCCGCCAGGGGCCTCCTTCAGCAACAGCAAAGCTGAGTATTCCTTGCACTTCCCTTCTTCTGAACAAGTAAACATCTTAAGCTTGTTTTTCCGTCTTTCCAGCTCATTGAAAAAAAATATCTTGTGCTTTCTATTTTCCTCACACACACACATAGAAGAGAAGAGGCATGAGGGCAGGGGCTCTTGTTTTCCCGGATCTGAGCCTGGCCCTCAAACACTAGTCGAATTCATACTAACACGATATCCAGAGGCAGAAATGCAAATATCCCCACCACTTCAAATACCCTAAGGATCTAACAGGCTGAGTGGCCCATGTAACTATGGTTTGTGCTGGGCCATTCAACTGGTGTCCAAATCCCTGTCCAAGCAGGCTCTTTAATTTCGGGACTTTTCAGACAGCTGTTTTGTTGTTGTTGTTGTTCTGTTTTGTTTTCATTAAAGGGATCTATTACAGTTACAATCAAGAATATCCCAGGCCGAGTGTGGTGGCTCATGCCTGTAATCCCAGCACATTGGGAGGCCAAGGTGAGCAAAATCACCTGAGGTGAGGATTTCAAGACCAGCCTGGTCAACATGTTGAAACCCCGTCTCTACTAACACAAAAATGAACAAGCCATGGTGGCAGGCACTTATAATCCCAGCTACTCAGGAGGCTGAGGCAGGAGAATGGTGTGAACCAGGAGGTGAGGCTGCAGTGAGCCAAGATCGTGCCACTGCATTCCAGCCTGGGCAACACAGCAAGACTGTCTCAAAAAAATAAAAGTAAACCAACACGCCCACTTAGTTCTTCACCAATGTCAGATACATCAGTTAAAAGAAAAATAATATGAAAGCATGATTTTAAATTTCAGTGTTCAATTTAACCATATCTTTTAAGAAGATATGAAGACAGAATTTCCCCAAGGATCAGTGGAGAAAAAAGCAGTTAAGAAAATTTTAAAACCTCAGGAGAAAAACAAGTATGGGGTAAGACCTCGAGGCAAAACTTTTTCTTTGCATTTTGATTTCCAAAGAACAGAGATGCCCAAAATATGAACTCTCTCATCTGCATTTTATATTCCTCTATGTCCTTTGAAAGGCTGGAGATGGGATCCCAGGTTTCAAAGTGCCTGGCCATGGCTCACATCAGGCGGCATCTTTCACAGCCTTTTACCCCCCTGACTGTGTCTAGAGAGCTCTGTGGCCCAATTTACACAAAAAGGTCCTAATTTACACACGTTCATCACTTTGAACAAAGTCTCAAGAAATGAGACAAATATTGACACTCCACAGAAGCAAGTATTCTCTTCCGAAAAGTCAAGTGTCAGATTCCCATGAGCCAGAAAACTTGGTTACAGAAAGCACTGGCTGATTACTGGTTTAGTGTTAAATGCGTTTAAAATGTTAAGTGATCCAGCGCCCATCCCAGTGGGTGGGCGCGTTGAGCTGGCTGCAGTAGTGATGCACACTGACCACGTTCTTTCCTTTGGTTTTGCTTCAAGCAGCGCACCCCACACTCAGGAAGAAACCATAGGATGGCATCGAGGTCTAGGACAGTTCTAAGGAGAGCTGCAGGCCAACTGTCTGGTCCGCAAATAGTCTCTCATTTCAGAGGAAATCACTGAACAGAGTTCATAACACGTGAATTTCAAAAATTTGTATTGCTAATTTCATCCTATTAGAACTTTTGAAGAATAGATGTGCACCTGCTCCAAGTCAATGAGAAGACAGTCCCTCACAGGTCCTCGGCCTCCGCCTCCCACCTAGAAAACGTCAGCTCAAGCTGATCACAGCACAGTGCGATTTTCTGTAAATAATGTGCACGCCTGCATCTGAGCTGAGGTGTGAATGTCTGGAATGTGCCTGCCAGGCCCAGGAGAAACTGCAGCAGCTGTGGGAACACAAGCCTCTAAGGATCCGATTTGGAGGGAACTCAAGGCAACTAAAACTAGTTCCACTGATTTTTCTTGGCAAGGCTTGACCAGGCAAACTGTTGTCACTGTTGCTAATTCATGGTAATTTGGATGGGGACTTAACAGTAAGTAATTAGAGCAATTACTGAATTTGCTACTCAATTACAATGGCACAGATTCCTGAGAATGGAAGAACTGTTGCCCAGCAATAGAGCTCAACAGGTCCTCCCCACGCCCCAGAAAACATGGCATTTCCACCCACCCCTGCTTTGGTCCCCTGGTCAACACCCTCCTGATCTCGGACATCTGATGGCATCACTCCCCACAGCTGGAAACACCTGACCTTTTGTCACCCTCCCATCTGCCCTGCCTACCTCCAGCCCAGCACACTCAGGGATGCCCACATACAGGACCAGGAAACCAGGGTTACCCTAAACCAGTGCTTGCATTCGAAGTCCTCCACAGCAGGACAATCACCAATGGCCAATACTCCCAGAACCTTCCACCTCAAAACGGGAGCACATTTGGATTCAAGTTGACAACACTGCATTCTCTTTGCCATGTACACACGGAGGCATGTCAGGTTCCACCTAAAGCTATCATCAGGCTCCACGCTGGCCAGGAGCCCAAGCCTAGTCACTCTGCATGATCTCAATTCACCACTCACAGAGAAGCCTGCAGTTTTCTTCTGGTGCACGGTGTGGATGGTGGATGCATTTCCCCTGAAGACTCAGAGATGGGAGTCTGGCCAAGGAGGCCAGTGAGCAAGGCCCGGACGTGCCCCTCTGCTGTCTACACACTGTACCCAAGTCTAGCAGTGCTGACTCTGTGGTGGGATCCATCTGGGCCTTCAGAGGACCCGGGGCACAGGAACCGTGCAGCCTGGCTGCCGCCAGAGGCCTAAGGCATCCCCACGAAGCTCTCCAGCCAAGGTGTCCTCACCACAGGCAGAACCATGCAAGAGAACTGCCTGCTGAACTGAAAACGTCCCAATCTGCTCAGTCAACACTGAAAGACAACAGCCACCTACAGCTGCTGAGCCCCAAAACGTGGTCACTGGGCCTGAAGAGCTGAATCTGGAATTTAATATGTGAAGTTCTTTTCAAATGTGTTTGGATATGTAATCAAATCTTTATTCTAATTAAATTTAAAGGAGCCTCTGGCTATGGGCTCCCTTGTCGGGCATCACAGCTCCAGGGAGTAAGAATGGGAAGGAGAGGCCCAGAGCCTCTCCACATTCTCCACGCTAATTCAACACGTCATCATAAGGAAAGGCACTCCAGCAGGAGAGGTGTGCATGGGAAGAACTGGGTTGGCCCCGACACAAGTATGATCCCCATGGCATCACAGCTGCCTCAGCCAACAGGCAAAAGACAATGATGCCCACCTGGACAGGCCACGGGATGTGATGACGCACCCCAATCCCTAGTCCCACAGCAGCCAGAGACCACCTGCTGCTCATCCCAGGTAAAACAGGCAGAGCTGCCCGAGCCCTCAAAAAGTGGAAGAATTAAGGCAATTCCCATGATTCCTACGACACACATGACACTCCTCACAGACAGACATAGACTTCGCTGTGAAAGTGCAGAGGACGGTGCAGTCCCTAGGTGGGCTGCTTCTTCCAATGATCGGGGAAGAAACCAGATCCGTTTCCTTGTAGGAGAATCATTTGTACCATGATTAGACAGAAGACAGAAGGTGGCTGATGTTATCAAATCACCAAGCACCACACGGCTGCTTCTTCAAGGAGGACCTGGAAACTCGCATCCACCCGTGTAGAGGCCGCAGTGTTTACAATGGAGACACGGGTGACTGAGGTCTGGCTTCCTCAGGGAAGCTAAATTTGAACTTTCATCACTGAGGAATCGGTCATTTACAGTCACTCACCCTCAATGCAGAAGAGGGCTCAAGACACTGCACCAGACTTCAACACTCAGGGTTAGGGTCTGGGTCAAATGCACAAGTTTTACAAAATGTATTTACTTGGGATGCCAGAAGAGATGTAGCTTCACAAACCCCCCACAACCAAGGGATTGCTTAGCCCCTTCACCAGTGGATCTCACCAACGGATGACACATCCACACCTCGTCCACGGCAGCACAGAAAACCACTTGGATGACGGCCACTCCCACCAAGCTTCCTGGCTTTGGTGTTTAAAATCTGTATCTCATACATGAGATTACACTCCTCCAAACAACAGACATTGCAACTGTCATTTCACCCAAAAGGGCTTTAGGAAATGACACGTGGCCCAGGCGCCAGAGGTCGCCGGCCGCCTTACTCTAGCCTAATTCCTTTGTGCCTGTATGGAGGCTTCACAGATACAGCCCAGTCACATTAATGACCGTATGAGAAGCTCAGGGCATAGACGAACTCAGTGCTGAATTTTTCCACGTTTATCACTCTTTTGTTTTATCCAGAAGACAGCTGAGAAAAGCTGGGGCAGATCATCTCCTCGAGTGTAATGACTCCAGCCACTTCTCTTCACCCCAGGTCACCCCTGTCACACACTTTTAAGAAACCAAAGCAATTCTGTTTTCTTCACTCTGGGTTCCAAGTACCAAATCCCTCCGTTTTACCAATTAGATTATCAAACAGCCATTTGTAATCTGGCATGCAATCTGATACAAAATTTAAAATTCATTTAGGTTGCCGTAATAGCTCCTATTTACGTTATAGACAAGGCATGAATGAAAACTAATCTGTTTGTTCATAGGACCAATTTTGTAAACAAACCAATTACTCAAGCAATGATTGTCTTCAGTCAGATGCAAATTTGCTCATAAAGGATTTTCCAGTAGGAATTTTTAAATCCATGGTCTGTATTTCCTGAGCGTGTCTCTGTACCTCCCTGAGTGCACAGCAGGACTTTCCAGGGCATCCCATCAGCAGGCCCACTGAACAGAGTAAGCCCGCAGCCCCCAGCCCAGGAATCAAGTCCGAGCCCCAGCAGCCCCTCATCCAGCCAGGGCTTCCTCACCCAGCACAGCACCCAGAGGTTTTCCAGGTTTAATGCCACATGTGCATGGAAAATAGAGTGCTGGAAGGAGCACAGTGGACATTCCACAAATGCAAATTCCCTCCTGGAACAGCCCAGCAACCCTCTGTACCTTCCTCAAAGTACCCACGCCAGGCAGGCGTAGAGAGTCTAATGGGGTGCCTAGGAATCAGCATTTAACATGATTCTGATGAATACAAAAGTTTGAGAGGCCGGTCAGCGAGAGGCTGCCGTGGCCTCCACTCATTTGCAGGCTCTGAAGAGACACAGATTCAGGTAACAGGCCAGACAGGACAAGGATGGGAGTGGAGGGCAAATTCCATGGACCACCAACCACCCCACCATCCCCACTGAGACTCTGATTTAAGGAGAGGCAAAGCCAGGGAGAAAAGATGCCCGCACCACGTGAGGGACTGAGATTTCACCTAAAGCGCGCAGTATGTGGCTGAGGGTGAAGGTTGGACAAGCCACGAGCACAGAACGGGGTTCACAGGCCCAGAGGCGCCCCCCACACCCAGACCCCGCGCAGATCTCCCAAGCACTGCCTGTGTCTCCTGCCTGGTTTATTTCCTGCCCCCCTTCTACTGTGTTGGTTTCTCAGCCGTCCCCTGAAATGCACAACTTCCACCCCCCACCACCACACACCCCTCTCTACAAACTTGGTGGACTGAAAACAGCAGGGGTGGGTTAAGAGCTGGGCTCTGGGGCCAATGTCCTGCCTGAGACATTAGTTCCACCCCACCCAGTTGTGATGTGAGCCCCGGAGATTTCTCAAATGGGAGATGGGAAGGTAACTGAACCCACTTCCCAGGGCGGCTGTGGAGACTGAGATCACATATAGCCACACCTCAGCGTCCAGCACACGTGCGACCCTAGCCGTGTTGCTCCTGATGGGATTCCCTCTATGCCCCCTCTGCTACCAGAGCCAACTCCCAGCAGTAGCTGTGGAGGGTGCGTCCTCTATTCCCACTCCACTCACCTCCCATCGCTCCACGCAGTGACCTGTCACACAGCGGCCACCAGCAAACCTGGCCCCACTGGAAAACCGACCCCCACCCCCCCACACTTTGGGGCGTCTTCCACTTGCAGTTCCGAAGCAGGCCGAGAAACCGCCCTCAAGGGCGCTCACCTGTTCCTTATTGCACGTAATGACCTGCCACGCAGGACCACCAGCAAACCTAGCTCCACCATCCAGGCTCCAGTGGATAACCGAACCCCTACCCCCCACCTTGGGGTGTCTTCCACTTGAGGTTCTGAAGGAAGCCGAGAATCCTCCCTCAAGGGCAGTCACCTATTCCTTATTGCACGTAATGACCTGCCACCCAGGGCCACCAGCAATCCTGGCTCCACCATCCAGGTTCTGTTGGGTAACTGCCCCCTTCCCCCACTTCTTCCTGCGGTGTCTGGGAGTCTCAGAAACTGCCCTTCAAGGGCACTCATCTGTTCCTTATTGCACTAATACCTCGTTTACAGAAATCCACTTTGACTTCCAGCACTGCAGGTGTGACAATTTAGGAATCCTGCTTGCTTGCAAGCTCCAAGAGCTTGAGGTCACGTCCACCCCACCAGCATCCCAGAGACCCAGCACTGTCCCACTGTGTTTAAAATTCCAAAATACTCCTTCAAAATGCTGTTGGCATTTGGTTTGTGCATAAAATGCTAAAAACCTTCAAGTGAAATATCTTCAACGGTTTGATTCAATCCTAATATGTGAGTTACACATCTGTCAAGTTGTAAAGCCTCGTGCATTTATAACATTTTACATATGGTCAAATGGTTCATTAATATAAATTATGAGAATCTCTAAGAAACAGGTTTTTTTCCTGGCATTAGATGACCAAAGGAAAACTGGGTTCTGGCTGGCTTGAGGGCCTGTAGGGGCAGATATATCTGTTGACACAACCAAGCTCCTTCCCAATGATGTGGCCTCATCCCAGGCCCCTCACCCGCATCCCTGCAGGCCCCTGGAGGAGCAAGCTGACCTGCCCACATTTCTCAAATGCACAGCTGTTGCTCACGCTGCCGATGGAGCTCAAGGCACGAGCAGGCCACCACCCTAAAAATACCACGCAGCGTCCACGCCAGGTGACGGTGGTTTTCACTCCATCCCAAAGCCCTATGTATGAGTTTACAGCCATGACTACTAAATGGATTTTTAAAACCTCAACATACTTTGTTTGCTTTCATGCAACAAAGTTAAAAGACTATCACTCAGATATAGGCTCTGAAACTGTGGAATAATTATTTGGGAACAGAGCCTCTGCCACATCAGGATAAGTACTTGGACAACACCCCGTGACCTCGGTCCACACAAACCCATTCAGACCAGAGGCCTCCCGCACTGCTCTGGAATTTCTGTAAAGGAGGTATTAGCGCAGAAGGGAACAGATGGGTGCCCTTGGAGGGCAGTTTCTGAGCCTCCCAGCCACACGGCCACATTCAGGCTGAAGCCGCCCCACCTCCAGAAACACTGTCCCTCGCCGAGGTGTGCCTGGCTTCTCCCTTTTTCCAGAACTCAACAAAATCTGAAAGGACAGGTCTGTATAGAAAAACACAAACTACTTGCGATTCCTCTTCCCAGTTCAGGCTGCAGGAAGCTCATTTCAGCCCTCACCGTGTTCTGACTGTGGCTTGGTTGCCATAATAAAGTCAGAATTCTAGTCCCTGTCTCCTGGGCGGTGTGGCAGGCATACGTACCTTCAGTCACATGAGGAAAGGCGTGGTGAGCCCCCTTCCTTCAGTAAAACTGCACAGTTCCCCGAACCCTGATGTCATCCCCGTCACGCCACTGTGAACACCTGGACAGAGCACATTTCAATGCGTGCACCTTTGTGGGCTAGTTTTCTATTTCTCCACTAAATCACCCCAAATTTAGCGCCCTAAACACTGACTTATTTTCTCACATTTCTGGAAGCTGGAGTCCAAAACAGGTCCCACCAGCTAACGTCGAGGTGTCAACAGGGCTGGCTCTGGGGGAGCGACTGTCTCTTTGCCTCCCACAGCCTCTAGAGTCTTCCTCATCCCCTTGTCCATAGGGCATCCACTGTCTTCAGGACCCATGGGGACCCTGGTGGCCCCTCAACAGGAAGACGCAGAAATGTCAGGAACCCGGGCTCCAGTGCTAGGGCCAAGCCTCCCCCACCCTCCCAGCTCCTCACGCACTCCCATGCGAGCTAATATAGATTCACTTTAGTGTCACCAGTGTAAGTGCCCAGCTGTGAACTGGTTAACCTTGCCCACACAGACCCCAGGAATAAACTCACAGGCCATGGACCACTCCACAAGCAATGAGTGACCACCTGCTTGGGGACCGCCATGGCCCAGCAGAGCCCTCTGGTGCCTCCCCATGGGCTCAGGGACCGGCGGCCAGTGTCTGCAGCACCAGAGGGCCCTGGATAAAATAGACAGCTCCCATGTCAGGAGGCATCCGCCAGCAGTTGGGTTCCCAGTACTTTAAGTAGCCCAGGTGGACAAGCCGTGCCGCGTGCAACTCCATCACCAGAATAACGACTGCACATGGTGAGTGCACGGGTGGCCACCCCTCAGTCCAGCTGGCCATGCTAAGCACATCACCGCCGTGATGCCCAATCAGACTCAGCTGCTGGCACAGTCCAGGCATCGGCCCCCCAAGAACATTCTGGATCACAATTCACAGTAGTGATTGCGATCAGGGCCACACGTGGCTGAATGTATTTACAAGAGGACGCCATACCAATCTGGCTGGACTCAGAGCATTTCCCACTGTATATTCTTACAACACCATTTTATTTGCACTTTATTAAATTTTTGTGGTTTTTTCTGCCTATCTACTTTATGGGAGAGTTTCTTGTTCTTATGACTGCAGTGATACTTCAAGCTACAACTCTGAATGTGTAAAATTAGTTTGGAAGGCGCCTTATCGTTAAACATTTCACAAGCAAGCAGTCAGGGGCACCTAACCCAGGGGCCTTTTTTCTTCTCTGAGCCAAACCTACATTGGACTCACAGAAAATGGCAAACGGAGAGCTGCTGGATCTCCAGTGCCCATTCCTAGGGGGCCTCCTGGGGAGCAGATATGGAAGGAGAAGCCCTGGGCAATGACATCGTCATACTAAAGAAAAGTGCATTTGGGTAAACGTAAGCACCAGACTTAAGAGATTAAGCAAACCATGAAAAGAAACCACTAACCACAGCTTCTCCAAAACAGAACTAAACTCCCTTTAGTTTCAATTGGAAAAGCACAAGTGATGATCAGGATACAAAAAAAATGACAAAGTATGTGAACACAGGAGAATGAACAAGGGCCACTGTCTCTTCCTGTGTCAGTGGGAGCCTCGCATCTAAGCTGGATTTAGAAGGTTGTTACTTTGGGCTGAAAGTTATCTCCAACCCTAGTTAGTAAGCACCCACCCTCAGGTGTGCACACACGCTCACCTCTGTCCGTACCAACACCAGCACACACCCCCAGGTGTGCACACAGGCTCTGTACATGCCCACGTCTGTCCGTGCCAACACCAGCACACACCCCCAGGTGTACACACATGCTCTGTACACGCTCACGTCTGTCCGTGCCAACACCAGCACACACCCCCAGGTGTACACACATGCTCTGTACACACTCACGTCTGTCCGTGCCAATACCAACACACAACCCCGAGGTGTACACACACACTCTGTACACATCTGTCCCAGCCAACACCAGCACACACCCCCAGGGGTACACACAGGCTCTGTATACGCTTACGTCTGTTCATGCCAACAACAGCACACACCCCCGAGGTGTGCACACATGCTCTGTACACATCTGTCCCTGCCAATGCCAGCACACACTCTGTATGCGCTCACATCTGTCCCTGCCAATGCCAGCATACACCACCAAGGTGTGCACACACGCTCTGTACACGCTCACATCCCTCCCTGCCCATATGAGCACACACCCCCAGGGGAGCACACACGCTCTGCACATACTCATGTCTGTCCCTGCAGCCTGAGTCAAATAGTCACAGAGAGGCAGAGGAGGAGGAAGAAGGATGCGATGGGCACTGAGGGCCTGGGCCGGTTCCCCTCCCTACCTCGGGAGAGACCCCTCACGTGATCCTGCCGTCACTCACCCTTCCGCCTCCATCCTCCCACATGGATCAGGAGGACGCCCACTGCACAGAGCTGTGATGATCATGAACAGAAGATGGCAGGAGCTCATGCCAAGGTGCTGAGCACGGGGCCTACGGAGTGCTTCTTTCTGCTGTGGCTGACATCAAACAAGAGGCTAATACGGCTTCCAGAGAGAAAGTCACTCGCTGAGACACTGAAACGTGTGACCTAGGAGCCTGTGAAGGTCGAAGAACAAACCAACAAACCAAACGGTTTTGTTTGTTTTTCAAACACCACAGCCTGTTTTTTCTTTTTTTTCTTTTTCTTTTTTTTTTTTTTAGACGGAGTCTTGCTCTGTGGCCCGGGCTGGAGTGCAGTGGTGGGATCTCAGCTCACTGCAAGCTCTGCCTCCTGGGTTTACGCCATTCTCCTGCCTCAGCCTCCAGAGTAGCTGGGACTACAGGCACCTGCCACTTGCCCGGCTAGTTTTTTTGTATTTTTTAGTAAAGGCGTGGTTTCACCGTGTTAGCCAGGATGGTCTCGATCTCCTGACCTCATGATCCGCCTGTCACAGCCTCCCAAAGTGCTGGGATTACAGGATGGAGCCACCGTGCCCGGCCCTTTTTTCTTCCAAGAGAAGGGGCTGCGCTGCCGGGAGGCAGTGCTTCGAGCTCTAATGGATGGAACCTGCTAACCAGCGAAGGTGGAGAGAGGGCGCCCGTCTGAGAGGATGAAGAGGCAGCAAAGCACAGCTGGCCTCGGGGAACCGGAAGCCACAGAGATATCAGGCTGGGTGCTGCTGTCTGCCGGCCACTGGCTGGGGGACTGTACTGGGCCTGGAGGGACATCCCTGACACTCTCCACCGGATGCCAGGGGCACCCCCAGCCCCAGGTGAGAACCAGGGATCTCATGGTCAATGAGGCCAGCCTGTGGGCTGTGGGCCTGGGACAGCTCTGCACAGCTGAATAGAAAAGTTGGGTTCTATTTTGTGGGGCTTTGGTGACACCAATGGCTGGTCAGTGCTGTCCGTCAGGAAGTGATTTGATGACAGATTAGAGAAGGGGCTGCCAAGGCCAGCGGGGCACTCGCTGCCTGGGTCCAAGGAAAAGGAAATAAAGGCTGGCGATGTGACAGTGTCGGGGAGCACAAAGGGAAGGAACTGGTGGAGACACAGGGCTGGCCCTGCATAGGGCTACGAGCAGGTACCCGGGGGTCGTCCTATTAATTCTTCTCACGGCACCAAGAGGCAGCTGTGAGGATCCCTCTCCTGAGGACAGAACTGCTCCAGAACCACACAGCGAGGATCCACAGAACCAAGATCCAGGCCAGCTCCACAGCGGGCGATCTCGACACCTCACCCGTGGTCCTGAGGCAGGGATCAGAGCCCCCTGGACATACAGACCCTCCCAGGAACTGCAGGAAGGGGAAGCAGAAGCCCCGGACCAGCGGCAGGACCCAGGGTTTCTGCCCTCCAGGTCACATGGGGACCAGCCACTGCACAGGTGGACACGCGGTGCTTTAACCTGCGCTGGGGAAAGGAGCCCTCGCTCTCAGGGTGGAGACCGCAGCTCGATCGGGCCGGCCTCCCTGCTGGGCACAGCCTGAGCCACAGGACCAAGGCCACAGAGGATTACCAAGGTTCACCTGGCCCAGCTTCCGGCAGCCCCCGAGGAGGCCACTACCCTCAGCTGAACAGCCCGGTCCATCAACAAGCCCCAGCCTCTTCTGCCAGCCCTGCCCCCACAAGGCCCCGCCTCTCGTATGCAAGCCCCGCCCCCAAGACCCAGTTGCCTGCAGCACCACCCCACTGGTTCCACCCCATTTCCTGCAAGCCCCGTCCCCAAGGCCTAGCTCACCTGCATCCCCACCTACTAGGCTCCACTCCTCACCTGCAAAGAGCCACCCCTCACTAAGCTCCTCCCATCACATGCACAGCCCCGCCCAACATAGCACGCCCTTCTAGAAACCCTAGACACACTAGGGTTTCTGCCGCCAAACCTGATGATTCGCTGAGTATGAGCACGAAGACTCAGTGCCCTGATCTGTTCAGTCAGGTTTTGCCATCAAATAGTTTGCTCTAAACTTCTGCAGAATTTTTCAGTTTTCTGAGCCATTTGGGTTTCAAAATTATAAAGAAGAAATTGTGGACCTATACTTACTTAGGTTTATATTAAAATGGATTCATTTGTTTTTTGTTTTGTTATTTGCTTAAACTTTTTCCTTTTTTTTTTTTTTTTTTAGTATAGTAACTAAAAATGACAACACTTCACATATTTGGCCAGCTGTTGGCTCTGTGCTATGCTTGATGTTGTAGCAAATGTAAAAGACAAACAGCTTACTGTCTAGAAAGACTGACGTGGCTGTGACTGGAGGCACATGGTGGATGCCATGCAGAGGGCCAAGGACAAGGGTGGGAGGAGGAGTGGGAGCTGCTGCTGCTGGGGGGAGAGGGAAGAGCTGGAGAGGGTAGTGTGAGAAAGCAGCTGCCTCTGGGCAGGGCTCCAGAAAGGGAGCCAGGGAAGTGACTAGGGGGTTCCAGGCAAGGTCCAGGCATGGGAGTCCTGACAACAGACTTAGTGCATTTGTGAAATCCTGCAAAGGTCGGACAGACAGACCCCTGAGTTTATAGTACTGGCTACTATTAATAAGGGGCTCACCCAGAGTGGTAGATTATTCTCCTTTATTTCTCAAATTCTATAGAAATGTACTTATTTTTGAGACTGGGACTCACCCTGTCGCCCAGGCTGGAGTGCGGTGGTGTGATCTTGGCTCACTGCAACCTCGAACTCCTGGGCTCAAGAGATCCTCTCACCTCAGTCTCCCAAGCAACTGGGACAAGGTGCCACCACGCCTGGCTCATTTTATGTGTGTGTGTGTGTGTGTGTGTGTGTGTGTGTGTAGGTGTAGGTGTAGGTGGAAACTTTGTTGTCTAGGCTGGTCTCAAACTCCTGAGTTCAAGCAATCCTCTTGTCTTGTGTATTAGTCTAACCTCACACTGCTATGAAGAAATACCTAAGACTGGGTAATTTATAATGAATGAGCCAAAAAGTAAGGAAGTTTAATTGACTCACAGTTCTGCATGGCTGGGGAAGCCCAGGAAACTTACAATCATGGTGGAAGGCACCTCTTCGCAGGGTGGTATGGAAGAGAATGACAAGTGAAGGGGGAAGCCCCTTATACAACCATCAGATCTCGTGAGAACATACTCACTGTCATGAGAATAACATGGGGGAACCGCCCTCATGATTCAATTACCTCCTACCAGGTCCCTCCCACAACATGTGGGGATTATGGGAACTACAATTCAAGATGAGATTTGGGTGGGGACGAGGCCAAACCATATCACCTTGGCCTTCCAAAGTGCTGGGATTAAAGGTGTGAGCCACTGTGTCCAGCCATAGAAACTTACGATAAGTCATGTTTCTTGTTTGAGAAATAGCTATCATGAACGCTATTATTATTAAAGCTCTATATTAATAGAAAGCAGACATTTCACTGTATCTGCTGATTTTAAATGCATTGATCATCTGATATAAAGTACGGTAAGCTTGGAAACAAGTAATTTAACAGCGGTAGATGATGCAGGTCGTAGTGGGCCGCTTTATGCATGACTGTTGGATGGCAGGCTCCCTAGATTGGACTGAGGAGACCCGAGGTCTCACCTCTGCCAGTGACTTGCTGTGTGCGCTTGGCCAGGTGACTCATGGCACCTGGACGGAGGGAGTGGCAAGTGGCGTGGTGATCACAGGGAGGTGGTATGTGATTGTGGGAGAGGGCTGGGCCGGCTGGCCTGACTGGAAGAGAAGACAGTTTCTTTCATACCAAAGAGTATGGACACTTACCAGGAGGCTTGCCTAAGGTAGGAGAAGATCTTCCACCCTGCCCCAGGAGTGGGGAGTCTCATCTTTTTGGGGGGCATTTCTATCCTCCCAGCCCCTCCAGCTGTTCTGGAAGCCCCAGCTTAGTGCTTACAGCTACCACCGAGAATCCATCCCAAACTAGGAGAAGCAAAGACTGATCCTGGACTCTCCCCGCTGTCGCCGGCTAGCCCACTCCAGCATTGCCCGTCCTGCAGGCCCGTGCTTCGCACTACAGGAGATTATATGCACAGAAACAGGAGGCACACAGCCGATGTTGGAAGGGGTGCTGTGTTACTGAGGTGCAGTACACAAAAGCAGGAGGCACTCACCAGGTGTTGGAAAGGGTGCTGTGTTACTTAGGTGCAGCACAGTACCGTGGGAAGGGCAGACACCAGGGCGAATCCTGGCTCTGATTCGGGCAGCTTGTTTCATCACCCTGAGCCTCAGTTGTTTCATCTGTAAATGAGGATGAGAATACCTCCGTCACAGGATTCTATGTGACATGATTAGAAAATGCCTAGCCAAAAAAGAATAAAAAATTTAAAAAATAAAAAAATGGAAAATGCCTAGCCAATAATAAGCACTCAAAAATATACATATACACACACACATTCTCATCGGCCTTCTTTAGGTCTTCCTTTCCTTGTTTGTAGGATAAGGGACTTGGACAGGATGGTTCTGTTCTCTCCAGCTCTGAAATACTGGCTTCCCGGCATCATCTAATTTCAGGCAGAAAAGCCAGTTTTCTCAGTGTGTCGAAGATCACCATTTCACAGGCTATTTTGTCTACGTTTAACTGCTCGTGTTTTTCTGGTTAACTCAGGTGACATCTCTTCCCGAGCTGTTCCTGACGGCCATGAAGCTCAGCCACAATGACACAAGAGCCAGGTATTTACACCTGGCCAGAGAAGACAGGAATAATCTGTTCAGGTACGTCGTGCATTGTAAGAACATGGTCTTGAATGTTTTCTTTAAATCAAGGATGTCCAATCTTTTGGCTTCCCTGTGCCACAACTGTCTTAGGCCACACACTAAATACACTAACACTAAGGACAGTTGATGAGCTAAAAAAAAAAAAAAAAAAAAAAAAAGAGGACCTCAATGTTTTAAGAAAGTGTAGGGATTGTGTTGGGATGCATTCCAAGCCATCCTGAGCATGCGGACTGCAGGCTGTGGGTTAGACAAGCTTGGTTTAAAGCACTGACTGTATGTTACGTGGTTTAAATATCATCTCACTAGTATTTTTATTGACAGAGCATCTTGAAAAATAAGGAAAAGCTTACAGGGACTTACAATCTCATCAAAATACAATGTTATAGTCTGAATCAATGATTTACATTAGAGTTGGGAGACCCTGTGTTGGAGGATTGTGGTGTCAGAATGATAATTTCTAGTAGCCTGAGGTGATGATGCATCTGGGAACTGTGTCCGCAGCACTAAGATGAACGTTTTGTATTCTAGTCATTCTCCTTCCCTAGCGTTCTGTTCCTCCCCGTCCCTGGCCTTCTGTTCCTTATTCCTCCCCCTTCCCTGGCGTGCCGTTCCTTCTTCCCTAGCGTGCAGTTCCGCATCACTCCCATGGACAGCACCGGTGTTCCTCACATTCTTGAGCACACCGTCCTTTGTGGGTCTCGGAAATATCCGTGCAGAGACCCTTTCTTCAAAATGTTGAGCCAGCCCCTCTCCACGTTCATGAACGCCTTCACAGGTAAGACCAGCATCCTGAACGGAAACCGCGTTTGCCTTCACAGGTAAGACCAGCATCCTGAACGGAAACCGTGTTTGCGTTTGCCAGGCGCACCCACTGGAATTCAGTTAGTTTCTGAGAAGGGATGACAGGAGTGGGCAATTCATGTTCTAGAAAAAGTTTTACCTCTCTCTACTTGAAGGACGTCAGAAATTTCATTCTTCAGGAAAGCCACATGGTAGCGAGATTATAAAAACTAGCATTTGAAAAAAACGTACGTGAACTTTTCCCAGAAAGGTTCAGAACAATTTTCTCTTGGGGATATCACTACAATGCCAGGCCTCCAGAGTTACCACTAACATTGATGTTTGACTTTTAGTAAGACTGACGCTAGTGGATAGGGTGACGATGAACAGTGCACTCTGTGAAGGAGTGACATCGAAGAGCAAGTTAAATCCATGCTCTTACAGAATGAGGTCATCTTTGTAGACGTGTGAAAGTCTCTGGAGACACTTGAGAGAGTTTAGATGTTCGCTGAAGAAAGACCTGGTGCCCGTCCAGTGCAGATCCTGAGACGGGATGGGAAAGCTGGCACTCAAGGTGATGAGCTGGGACAGCTGCTGAGGTTGGGGGCCAGAGCATGGAGCCACTGCCCCATCTCAAGAATAGCTACAACTTACTGTCCTAGGACAAAGGGGAAATGAGGCTTGAGATTCAATAATTTTAGTAGAAATCTGTTAAATTTTACAATTTCACTTTTCCTTTGTACCCAGCTAGTGATTATACTCTGGATCCATTTTCCACACAAAATCCCAAGGACTATCAGAATCTCCTCTCAGTGTATTTGGATGCCACCTTTTCCCCAGGTTTACATGAGCTGGATTTCTGGTATGTCATGAGTGATTAACTAGTTGATACAGACTTTAGTATTTGAGTCACTGTCAGCTTATAATTATTTGTCCTCAGGCAGGAAGGATGGCGGCTGGAACATGAGAACTCCAGTGACCCCCAGATGCCCTTGGTCTTTAAAGGAGTCATCTTAGATGAAGGGAGGGTTTGTAAGTTTTCTTTTTTATGTTGTGTTCAGCTTACCTTACCCATGTACCGTACCATGATATAGACACATCTGAAAGATGGTTGATTTTTCTTCAATATTCTCATTATAGGTGACATGTTCTTGGATTAGCTGGGGTCAGTGCTGTGAGCAGAAGCCAGGGGGTAGCAGGGCCAGGCTGCTGTTCTTCCCAGAGTCTCAGACCATGTCTGACGACCCCCGCGTATGATCTGCAGTGAGACAAAAGCTATTTTCATACCACTATCAACACATTGTCTTTTTCACTCATTCTTGCCCAAGTACATTGTATACTTTCTAGAGGCTGCGTGGTGAGGTGTGTGACACACAGCAAGCTGGATACAGAGCAGATGAGGGAGTCCAGCTTCACCTCTGAGCCAGACACTACAGAGATTTGCAAAAAAAGGCAACACAGCATCATTCTAAGTAGTTGGTTTTTTACTTTGTTATTAGAAGTATTTTTCAAACATATTTATATTAACATGTAATGATGGCTTACCTTAATGCATAAGTATTTTTAATACTTTAATTTTTTAATCAACTTTAATTTAGAATATAGAAAAATTATATAAACACACACAGGTACCTACACAGGCAAAAAAAGCCTACATAATCAAAAGTTGTTTGGGTCTTCGTTAAAACCCATTTGTGCCTAGTGTTCCATTATTGGAATCCTAAGCTTGTGGGAGTTATTTATATCCTACAGCTCAAGGTCATTGCCAAGGTCTGATTTTTAAAAAAAAAAAAATTGCAACCTCAGGCATAAATGGGTTAATTTTTCAGGGTGTAAAGGAGTCTTGAGACCATTTTGGATTAAGAGCTGCTGTCCTGGGCCCATGTCTTCATGTCCCCTTGTGACTTTGACAACCTGCCTGTGCTGGTGTCCCTGAGGCACACAGGTGGCCTGCTCTCTGATTTCTGTAGCCCCCCTCAGCTGGTGAACTATTTCTTACCTTTTCATTCTCAATTTGGTGGTCTTTTCTTCCAAGGAGTCTTCTTGAAACTCAAGTTGGGGTGACAGCTTCTCCCCACTTGCCTGTGGCTGGTAGGCAGACCTGGTGATCCCTCCAATTTACAGCCCTCCGCTATGAGTTTGTTGCAACACACATCAAAAAGTCCATTGTTCTCAATCCTTGGATCCTGTGCATGGGTGATGAGTGATTGAATACAGTGTTAAACAATGCCTGCAGGGGTGGTTTTTTTTTGTTTTTTGTTTTTTGTTTTTTTACCATTAGAACAGTTTTATTTGCAGAGTATTACAGGCATATGCACCAGAATGTGATCGATTGGCTATATTGTAAGTAATGTAGTGTGTGTGTATTAGTTTATATGTACACATTCTTATTTATTTACTTCACATTTCAAGACAGACAATGAGAGGATATTCTCCCAGCACCTTCAAAACAGACTTCTTCCCCACCACACGTACTCAGTGGTCTCTGGGGGTGACCCACTGTGCATCCCGGAGCTTACGTGGGAGCAGCTTAAGCAATTTCATGCCACTCACGATCACCCAAGCAATGCTAGGTAATATTTTGTTGGAAAAGTTTGATGGTGGATTGTGAAAAATTGACTTGTGTCCTTACATTTTCATGACATGGCTTCTCTCACATTTAGCGATGCTTAAGAAATATCTAACTATAGGTAAGATTCTTGGCCTAAGTTTGCCTATCTTACTTGGACATTGATTTTGGACATTTACAATGATAGCCTTCAGTGGGCTCAGCATGGTGGTTACAAACACGGTGTTTAGAGACCCCCAGAGGAGGGTCCTGGCCCCCAGCTTCTTGCTTCACTTCCAGCTTTGTTGCATGGAGAGTGGGGGTGCATGGATGGTGCCCACTCCGACCCAGGGTGTGTGAAGCTTCGAGCCTGTCCTTGGCACAGAGAAGTGCTCTTCCGATAGTGGACGCAGTCACAGAACCTTAATTACATCCTCACTTTCTGATACATCGCTTGTTTCTTATGTCACTAATATGAGTGCATTATCATAATAATATAGTTATATGTATTATATAAAACACTAATAATTTACATAGAAATGCTAATGTAAAAACATATTTGCAACATTATTTTATGTAAAAAGAATTATGAAAACTTTCAAGCACACAGAAAAGTAGACTAGGATAATGAGCCCCTAAACACTTATCACATAATAGATATCCTTTTCCTTGTGAAGTTTTTGGAAGTAAATTATGAATGTCATCATTTACCCCTAAATATTTGAATTTGTGACCCTAAAACATGAGGATTCTTCCTTACATGAGCTAATGCCATTTTCAGTTTTAATAGAATAAAGCATACTTTCTTAAAACTGCCTATTTCTTATTCCATATTCAAATTTTCTAGTTGGCCTCAAAGTGTTTGTGGCACAGGGTCCCACAGATCACAGCTGCTCAGCCCGGGTCTCTCCCGGGCACCCTCTCGGATGGCAGAGGAGTGTGCAGGCCGGGTTTCCTCCAGGCGCTCTCACTTTCCAGGTGTCCTGGCTGCTCCTGTGTGGTGTTGGGTGCCATGTTCCTGTGTTTCCTGAGAACTGGAACTTAGATCCAAAGACTTAGTTTGAGTCAGGCTGTGCCTTTTCAGGCAGAGTCCCTCGTGGGGAGTTCTGCATAGATGGCCACATCCTACCTTCGTGTGAGGCCTGCTTGCCTCCACTGGGGGTCTCACGCCAGCGGGGTGCATGCTGAGAGTCGGCCACTGTCTTGTGAAGATCTGCTTTTTCCCTTCAGCCACGGAGCAGCTGGTGCACTTGAGTTTCTGGTGTCCTGTGATAATGAGTTCCTCATCAACCTATTAATGGTTTTCATATTCATTGAGGATTATTGCCTGAATCATTTATTACAGTTTGTGAAGTTTTCAAATTCTGTAATTCTTCATTCGTTTGCTGGACTTCTTCAAAGAAGAGCTCCACATCAGCTGGGGCTGTCGGGTTATCTTGAAATATGGTTCTGTGGAAAAGGCAGGGGCGGCTGGCTGCTCTCCCTGGGAAGTCCAGTTTGAGGAGGAGTTAGGGTGGTGCGGGAGCTACCTCTAATGATGACAGAAGAGGCTGTCTTTTTTTTTTTTTTTTTTTTTTTTAAAGACAGGGTCTGGTTCTGTCCCCCAGGCTGGAGTACAGTTGCATGGTCTTAGCTTACTGCAGCCTCAGCCTCCTGGGCCACCTCAGCCTCCTGAGTAGCTGGGACTACAGGTGTGCACCACCATGCCCAGCTAGTGCTTATATTTTTTTGTAGAGACAGAGTCTCGCCGTGGTGCCCAGGCTGGTCTCGATCTCCTGAGTTCAATCTGCCCACCTTGACCTCCCAAAGTGCTGGGATTACAGGTGTGAGCCACTGCGCCCAACATGGGGAAGAGAGTTCTTTCTTTTCTTCTTTTTTCCCCCCGTCTTCTTTGGTTTGTTTTTTAGTACCCCTGTGACGTCACAGAAATATTTCTGTACATGTACATATTTGAGACTATGTGATCCGATGGAATTTATTTTTATGCCCACATTTGCCCCAGCTGTTGGCCCATTTTGGTCTCACTTCTTTGGTTTCTAGGCCCCCACCCTCATCTCCCTAAAGCATGCACAGCCAGGCCCTCCCTGCTCCAGAGGCTCAACTGTCTGTTTCCCAGGGAGCTCTGATTTCTGTGGCTAGTGGGGAAGGGCCTTTGGAGAGTAGCATGTGGACACTAGGGGTGGTGATTGTTCCTGGATTCTCTCAACCCCGAGAGTGTAAAGTTTGTTTCTAAATTCTAGAATGAGACATTTCTGAAGGTTCTTTAAGATACTAGTTCCCCAAACCTTAACCATAGCTCAGGCAACATAATAAAGAAAAAGATAAATTCTGTCATTGTAACCTTTTTCCTCTGATTGAATAAATGTATTATCTTTATTAACATGTATAACCTTGAACTTGTTGCCAAAAGTTGAGTTTTGTGAAATTGTCAGTTGGATTACTCTATTACTGTACTAGGGTTATAAAGTATTTTAACAAATACCTCATTTGGTTTTTGTCACATCTCTAAATGAAGTTTAAAATGAAAGATCAATGTTTGGCTAGGTGTGGTGGCTCATGCTTGCAAATCCAAGCACTTTGGGAGGCCAAGATGGGAGGATTGCTTGAGGCCAGGAGTTTGAGACCAGAATGGGTAACAGTGAGAACCCATCTGTAAAACTTAAAAATTAGCCCACCGGGCATGGTAGCTCATGCCTGTAATTCCAGCACTTTGGGAGGCCAAGGTGGGGAGATCACCTGAGGTCAGGAGTTCAAGACCAGCCTAATCAACATGGTGAAACTCTATCTCTACTAAAAATACAAAAATTAGCCAGGCATGGTGGCAGGCGCCTGCAGTCCCAGCTACTCAGGAGGCTGAGGCAGGAGAATGGCGTGAACCCGGGAGGAGGGGCTTGCAGTGAGTGGAGATTGTGCCACCAGCACTCCAGCCTGGGTGACAGAGCAAGACACTGTCTCAAAAAAAAAAAAAAAAAAAAAAAAAGCTGGACATGATACACAAGGTGACCCCAGGAGACTCCTGTGCAGAGTAAAAATGAACCCCAGCACTAAACTCAGTCCCTGAAATCCCTGCGGGATTCTCCCCACCCCCCACCCCTGGGTCCACCTGCACCCTCCCAGAAAGAACAGTGACATCACCCCACAGCAGGAGATCACCAGCGGTGGCCGCCGCACCCCGGGTGGCTGGGCCACTCCCAAGGTTTCACAGGTGGAGAGGGAACCTGGGAACGTGCATTTCTATCAATTTCCAGGAGACAGGGCACCACACTTAAAAATACACAACACTAGGTCCTGAAAGGACTTCTATTCACTTGCACATTGGTGGGATGGAGCCCTACATTGCGAAGGGCTTTTCTTCACGTGTCATCCTTGAGCTCAGGGGCTGGCAGCACTTGGTGGGACCTAGTAGGGCGTCCCTTGCTGACTGCACACCCACAGCCAGAGCCCTCACCGGGATGATTCTCACAGGAAGCCCGCAGAGCTCCTGACACCTCGCTGGAGGGATGAGAAAGCTGAGGCTCTGAGGGGGATAAACTGATTACTGGAAGGTAACGACCTTAGTGAAGTGGTGAAGCTGCAGTGTAAACCCTAGTCTTATTTCATTTTAACTTTCAAGACTTCCTGATTTCCTCTATTACAATGCCTGTGCCTTAGAGTCACCAATGGGAACTTGAAGGAAAATAATGCCTGCTGAGGCCAGATGATCACTTAATTGCCTGGGGGTGGAGCCTGTGTGGTTCTAAGCCCTCCCTCTGAACTTCTGAATGGTGAGGACTGCAAATCAGCTGCCTCCTGCTGGGCCCTGCAGGGTGAAACCTGAGGAAGCCCCAGGAACATTCAGTGAGGGGTTAGGAGGGAGGAGAACATGGGTGGATGAAGAGCAAGAAGGAAATGCACCAGCATTTACTGGCAGGCTCTGTCACCCACAGGACAGGGACAAAGACCTGTAGTGTGGGCTTTCACAGCCTGGCAATGAGTGCTTTCAGCCTCACAGGTAAACGTCACCTGTTTCACCATCTCCTTAGGGCTCTCTAGGGCCCCAGCACACAGCTAATTGGGACAAAAGGCAGTTTCAGTGTCTTTCACTCCACACTCAAGCTACAGATTGTCCTTATATCTCAGGTATCCTGGGGATAATCCATCTCATTTCATTTGGTTTTGGGAGCCCAACCCAAGAACCAAATAACTTTCCTAAGGATTTCCAGGAGAAAACATCTTGCCACCAAAGAAGAACATTACCATTTGGAAAAACACCTCTTCGTCATTTGCAAAAACCCCAATTTTCAGGGAAGTGATAATCTTGTCATGAGAACCAAAGATAAAGTTGGAGATAACGAGGGAGTGGTTACATAGGAAATACGTGGTCATTACTCTGACCAGTTATTAAATCACTTTCTTCATATGACACACTTTTTAACACCTTCTTACTAAACCACAGTGCGGGTAAGACAGTCACAAGACCGCTTCTTCCTTGAGTCAGAGTCATCCCCGGCCCACACCAGCGCCAGCAAGAATGACTGAGGTCACCCTTATTTCCTGGCTACTTGGAGGAGCTGGATTTCCCAGTTTACAAATCTCAGTTTCCTGGGATTCTGCTCTGATAAAATCTAAACTGTATTTAAAAAAAAAAAAAAAAAAAAGGAAGGAATAGGCTGGCCGTGATGGCTCATGCCTGTAATCCCAGGGCTTTGGGAGGCCAAGGCAGGCAGATCACGAGGTCAGGAGATTGAGACCATCCTAGCTAACAGGGTGAAACCCGTCTCTACTAAAAATACAAAGAAAATTGAGCCGGGCGTGGTGGCGTGTGCCTGTAGTCCCAGCTACTTGGGAGGCTTAGGCAAGAGAATCGCTTGAACCCGGGAGGCGGAGGTTACAGTGAGCCGAGATTCTGCCACAGCAATCCAGCCTGGGTAACAGAGCGAGATTCCGTCTCAAAAAAAAAAAAAAAAAAGTAAGAATAAATGAAATCTAATGAAATAATCTCGGTCTATCCTTTTACCTCCTCCGTTGTCTGGAGAAATAAAGCTCACTGCCTCGCCCTCTCTCATGGCACTGAACTGCTTTTCCTGAATTTTCCCACACTGCTGATTGCTCACTTGTTAATTTCGATGCATAAATTCTTTTTGAGAAATAAAGTCAGTTTGCCGACTGCTGCCACTGGTTTGTCAGAAAATGAGCTTACACTGCGCTGATCTCACTCCTGCTGCCAAAGCTCCTTCTAGGGGTCTCTCCTTTGACAATGTAGGGATTATGTAGGCATGGGGAGGTGGGATACCAAGGGGCGATTCTGTCAACGTGCTGTTCCCCCCTCCCCACCCCCGCCGGGTCAAAGTCATCCAGCCGGGGGCCTCTCTGACTATCTGGACTGTGCAGACCACCGTGTCTTCCGGTAGGGTCAGGGGAGCACTTGAGATAAATCTGTAGGGCCCTTCACTCAACCACCGGCCCACTGTCCACCTCAGGTGCCCCAAGTGCCATCGCTGCCGGGTGCTATGTGGATGCATCCGTGACAAAATTGTTCTGGCGGAGCTTGTTCTGATCAGGAGAGACCCGAAAGCAAGAAACACAGTGAACAAATGCATGATGCCCATGGGTGGATGGCCGTAAGCACTGAGGAGAAAAATAACAAGTGGGGTGGGAGGTGTTAAGAGGGTGGGGAGGAGGAAGGGCTGCCATTGACAATCGGAGAGCCCTCTGAGTGGCTGGTAGGGTGTCGGCCCTCCCTTGCACATCCCTCAGGGCCTTCGCAGAAACACCCACACGGGGACCTTCTACATACAGGCAGGACACGCCACCCATCGCCGTGACCACACTGTCCCTCAGAGGAGTAGCTGGCCAAGTGCATCCTGTCCACATGGAGATGTACTTTAAGATTCTTTACACAATGGATTTCAAAGACTTAGTATGGAAAACAGTGTAAAATATTAATAATCAACACAATAACTGATTATTATCAAAATAGTTGGCTGAATATAAAAGTGTTTTTTTTTTAACTTTTTTTTTTTTTTTTTTAGATAGGGTCTCTCTCTGTTACCCAGGCTGGAGTGAACCTGTGCAGTCACAGCTCACTGCAGCCTCCAACTCCTGGGCTCAGGCAATCCTCCGACCTCAATCTCCCACGGGGCTGGGACTGTAGGTGTGTACCGCCACATCCGACTCATTGTTTTGTATTTTCTGTAGAGATTGAGTCTCTCCATGTTGCCCAGGCTGGCCTCAAACTCCTGGGCTCAAGTGATCCACCTGCCTTGGGCTCCCGAAGTGCTGGGATTACAGGCATGAGTCATGGCACCCAGTGTCCCCCTCTCCCGGCCCGCCTTTCTTTAATGTGGCAACTAGATCATTTAAAATTGCATATATAACACAAGCCACCCACGCAGGCCCCAATCCTGGGAGATGATCCCGTTGGAGAAACCTCCAAGAAGCGGATCTGCTTGGATTTGCAAACAGCCCCTCTGGCCCCAGGGGGATCTGCTGTGCAGAGCTGCTCTGGAATCGGCTCTTCAATACCGCCCTTGAGTGTACTGTGCACCTGCTGACTTTCGACCAGTACAAAGCTCCTTATTAAACGCTGACAAAAATTCCTTCCATTCCAGGTGCCATAATGGATTCATTAATCTCCTATTGATAGGTTTTTGCTGGTTTTCCCAGTTCCTGCTATTCTAAGCACTGCTGTGAAGACTCTCCTTTTACCCCACCGGCCCGTGTCTGCCGCAGCTCACACGCTCTGCCTTCCAGCGGTAATAGCTGAGTGCCCATTTACCCGCCGCCCCAACACACTCAAGTCCCTGCGTCTCCTCGGCAGGGTGTGTCTGTGGGCACAGGGCTGCCCTGCCACATGCCCCACCCCATAAGCTTCCATCTGTGGCCGCTTCTTGTGAGACCCTAAACTCATGACCTCCCGTCCTGTCCTCTCCTCTCCACAGAGCCACCCTTATCGGAGACAGTCAGTCTGCTTCCTAGTCAGTCTGCTTCACTCCACCTGCTTCCCAGTTCCCCTAAGGCAAATCCAAGGTCCTCCTCTGGGCCACCCTCCTCTACTGACTCCTCCCTCACCGTGGGGTCAGGTCAAAGGGCCCCAACTAGAGGCTCCCTGGGCCCTTTCATAAGACAGGAACTTTTCTTCTCAGGTCCAGCTACAGGCACATTGTACCCGCCTCACCGCAGGAGTGAGAGCTCCAGGGGCGGAAAGGGCTTGGTTCTTTTGCCTAAAGCCTGCCCTGACTCACCGAAGGCAGTCCGTTAATCTTCGAAATGATTACAGAAACACAGAAATAAGCCTGGGTGTGGTGGCTCAAGCCTGTAATCCCAGCATTTTGGGAGGCCAAGGCAGGTGGATCACTTGAGGTCAGGAGTTCGAGACCAGCCTGACCAACAAGGTGAAACCCCATCTCTACTAAAGATACACACACACACACACAGAAAAAACCCAGGTGGGCATGGTGGTGCAAGTCGGTAATCCCAGCTACTTGGGAGGCTGGGACAGGAAAATCACTTGAACCCGGGAGGTAGAGGTTGCAGTGAGCCCAGATCAAGACACTGCGCTCCAGCTGGGCAACAGAGGGAGACTCCATCTCAAAAAACCCCCCACACACAGAAACAAAATCTTAATTGTAGTAAGACACAGCTGAAAAGATATGAAGGAATGACTCCCCGAGTCTACTGCATGCCAACCTTTCAATCATTTTCCATTCAGAAAACTTCAGATCAGATCATTTACATAGTTAAGACAAGGGATCCTATATTAACGAATCTTCTCCATCAAAATCCTGGTCAAAGTCAGAAAACAATCCCAAAGGACTCTTGGGAGCATCTCACGTTGGAGAAACCTGGAGAAGTGGAGAAGCTGATCTGCACGATTTGCAAACCACCCCACTGGCCCCAGGGGGACCCACAGCACCGGTGCCCTCCCCCTCCCCATGAGAGTCGGAGCCTCACTCAGACCCATACAGTCAGGATCTGCACCTCTGAAGGCTCCCCCAGGTGACTCTGGGCACATGGAAGCTGGGAAGACAGCAAATGGGCCCTGGGGTCGGTGGGGGGGGCCCAGCACAGTCCAGCCTTTTCTCTTTTGCCTCCTGAAGACTTTCACTGTAGACGTGTGTTAGGGAAGAGGGGAGTGAAGAAAGAGACAGGGAGAGAAGACAGAGACCGAGTGATGCCTCCATTCTGCAGAGGAAAACACGGAGACCCTATCTCAGCACTCGAGACAGCAGGGCCAGGGCGGGACTTAAGAGTAAGTCTCTGCCTCTCAGTGCTCTGGTCTGCCATGTGTCTGGCTGCCTCTTCCATCCTGACAAGCACAATGACTGCAATTCCAAACAAAGCACTGGGAGTTGGAGGTGAAGATGGAGAGAACCGAGGAGTGGGGAGGGAAACGACAGCCTCTGGGCAGCTACTCTCTAATAAACACAAACACAACACCAGAAAGGGCTTGTAGAAAAGAAACACAAAACGCAACCCAGCTACTGACACATGGCCCTCTGTTCCATATTCACCCGCAGGTTCTTAGCAGAAAGGCAACTGTGAACTTGCAATCTGGTATCCTGACGTTTGCCCTGACCACATTGTTACCGTATCTTCATCTTTCTAATTTTAATTGTTTCTGACGGTCCATCAGATTGGTAGAGCTTGACAAAGATGACAAAATGTCTAGCTTCGAAGGGTCCTCCGAGTACGGCACACAAAGCGGTCTGCATTCATAGAAAATGATGCCATCACACAAATCTCCCACTGTGCCACGGGGTGACACTATCACTCATCATCTGCCTCCCAGACCCAGTAATTTCTGCAAAATAAATTACTGCACTTTACACTGAAAAGATCCCATCAAAGAATGTGTGTGCACAGGATGGTGAGTGGCGCCGGAGCTGTGTGAGGCGAAATGGCACTGTTCTCAGTTTCCCCTTCCATCCTACTGGGCTCCGAAGCATTGCTTCAGAGATTTTCCATTTTATCTTAAAATTAAATACTATGAACTCTACTGGGGGAAGAAAAGCAGCCCATCATATTGGTACTAAGCCTTCATATCATTTTTGCCATCTTGACTCCTATCGCTATAAAAAGTCATTTTCTGTTGCCCTCACAAAACCACCCAAGGAATATTGCTTCAGACACCAAAGGTGCCCACGTGGGGCTCAAGCCTGGTGTCCAATAAATATGTGTGTCATTGACCTAATGCATGTCCAGTCAATTGAAACCACACTTCTGACTTCGGTTCTAAGGTACTAATCTTGAAGTCTTAACAGTTTATACATATTGACCTGAGGATGTTGGGTATTTTGATTAGAGAGGGTTGAATTCCTCTAAAGGACTTCACGAATGAAGAAGACAGCTAGAACCCCTGGTTTCCTGCTCCTCAGTGGAGATTCCAGGCGGGAGGCAGGCAGCAAACACTTGCGTTCCTGTCAAGCGCCAGGCGTGGTGCTGGGCACGGGAAAGTCACCAGTGAAGACACAGCTACACGAAGCCCTGAACATCCCTGCTGCAGCCACAGGGCCCGGCCACACCACAGAGCTCTGTGAACTCAGGGAAGCTGGAACACCTCGGACATCCCTTGCTCATGCGTAAAGTGGGGATAAGTCAGTGACCAGCATCACTGAGGGCCTGCCACATAACAGAGAGTCACTAAACGCTAGCTATTCTCACTAGGATTGGAAAGGTTGATACTTACTCCATTTACATGAACTTTCTATAAATACTGTATTGATGTTCACGTCACCACAGGCAAAAAAGACGCCGCTTTCGCATCCAGCCCACCCTAAGGATGCACCTGGACTTCCCACTACACTCAGCTCCACCAGGCATCAGGCCCTGCAGAAGCCACAACCTGTGACGAAGACAATGAGTCACTCTTGGTGTGTGGCACAGCGTGACGTGGCGGTGGGCACTTAGTCATGGTCAGTCCGTGATCCAGAGCTGCGGAGCTTATTTTAGGGTGAGCGAAAATCAATTTAAGTTTCCAGACATGTCTTGGGACAACAGAAGATACCCAAAGAAGCAGGGGAAAAAAAAAAAAAAAACCCACAGCCTGAGACAGAAGATACCCAAAGAAGTAGGGGGAAAAAAAAAAAAAACTAGCCTGAGAAATACTTTCTTCATTCAAGGCCTGGGTAGTCAGGAATATAGGAAAGAGATTTTCAATTTTATCTTATAATTAAATAATATGAACTCTACTGGGGGAAGAAAAGCAGCCCATGGCGTTGGTATTAACCCTTAATGTGATTTTTGCCACCTTGACTCCCATCGCTATAAAAAGTTACTTTCCGTTCCCCTCACAAAACCACCCAAAGAATATCTGTGTAATTTTGAGCTAGTTGGGTTTTGCTCACTTTTGAGCATTAACTAGATTAAGGAGCTTCACCAAGAAACACCCCTGAAGAGCATGGTGGAGGCATGACATGATGGCTCATGTCTGTAATCCCAGCTCTTTGGGAGGCCAAAGCAGGAGGCTCACTAGAGGAGGCCAGGAGTTCAAGGCCAGTCTCAGCAGCATAGTGAGATCCTGTCTCTACAGAAATAATAATAATAATATTAATAATAACAATTAGCTGGTCATGATGATGCATTCCTTTCTTCCCTGCTACTCAGAAGGCTGAGGCAGGAGGATCACTTGAGCCCAGGAGTTTGAGGCTGCAGTGAGATATGATGGCACCACTACACTCCAGCCTGGGTGACACAGCCAGACATAAGTACTCTTCATGGTCTAACCGACAGTACAATATTTGGAATTAGGATCTGTTTTGCTCCTACCACAATCACGTACGCACCTCATGCCCTTACCTAAGTTATTTTTCTTTGTGAGTCTTTCTCCCCACTTCCAAAATGAGGGCATGCCTCTCTTGGGATCATGTATCTAGGCTTGGAGATAAGAATTGTAAAGCTCCTAGTATACAAAATATTTTCAACAGATGGTAGCTACGGTCATTTTAATATATGGAATTTTACCATAATTTCACATCTGACAGATAATTCCCCTGAAGTTAATACTTGAATGGGAATGTGTTCTCTGATCTCTAGCTACAGGCAATAGTCTTCTACGTCAGGGAAAATCAAGTACTAATATAGAATCAGAATAAAATGGCAAAAAGAATGGGGGCACAACAGAGAAATTCTCGAGGAATAACCTACTTACTGTAAGAATTTGTAAATCTGTGGCAGCTAAGACCAGGCCCTCTGAGCACATCTGGAGGTGAACTTCCTTAAAAGAAATGCGTCCAAATGCTCCAACAGGTTCAAGATCATATCTTGGAAGGGTAAAGCTCTTTAGAGTTTACAAAAAATTGTGACTTCGGCTCTGCCAAGGAAAGAATGCCCAGGCGACCTACCGTAGCGGGCTTCCCCAGGGACAGCCCAGGTGTGACCCATGTGGGCTCGAGGCCACCGTATTTGATGCCACCTGCAGAGCTGAGGGCAGCTGTCTCCCATTAAGCCGAGGCTGTACCAATCAAGCCACGTTCCCGCATAATATTGGTTTCCAAAATACCTTTTTCCCCAGAAGAGAAGAGGCGTTGACTTACAAACCTTCAATATGTGTAACTCCTCCCAGGTGGCAAAACCAGGGTAACAGAGAACACCGCGATTCTGCCACTGTATCCTAATCTCATGTGCCTGTACGCGAACTCCCAAGCATTTTAGCAAGCTTTTGGACATGGAGCTCAAAAGAATGACCCATAAATATTTTCCAATACATACAGCATCTTAATGTGTTTTTCTTTCTTTCTTTTTTTTTTTTATTTTTTGTAGACACAGAGTCTATGTTGTCCAGGCTGCTCTGGAACTCCTGGGCTAAAGCGATCCTCCTGCCTCGGCCTCCAAATGCACTGGAATGACAAGCATGAGCCACCGTGCAGGAAGCACAGCACCTAAATTCCAAAATAACCTTGAACCCCTGACCTTCCACCCGCCCTGGTGACTTCCAGAGATCGTTTCCTCTTCCCGTGCCAAAGGTTTCTCGTCTTTCGCGGCCCCGGTAAAGTCACTCAAGATGTTCCCTCTGCTTCTGAAGGCCTTTGACTGAGAAGCCACTCTGGGTCCTATCCCGACCCCAGGCGGTTCCATTCGTACTCGCACATCTCCGGGCTGGTTTAAGTCACGCTGGCCAGGCTATTTCCACTTCACTCTGGTAATTTCTCCAATCCCAGCGTCTGCTGCATCACCTTTTTTTTTCTCTGAGAATCCAACCCTACAGGAGGAATGCTGATGCTGGGGGGGGCGGGGGGTCCTTTTACTAAAACGCTAACGCCAGAGCACTTCCCAGGGGCGCTGGGGGTCGGGCTGCGGGGCGGGGTCTGGCGCTGCCACCGGGGTCTCCCGCGGGGGGCGCTGGGCCTGGGGAGGTTGCGCTGCGGGCTCGCGGAGCGCGCGGCATACGGATGTCCGGGCCTGGGCACAAGGAGACGACGGACCTGGCATCACGTAGGCGCTCGCGGCGGGCGGGGCAGCGCCCACAGCGCCCCAACCTACAGCACCCGCGCCCGCCCCGCGCACTCAAGGGCGAAGGGAAGGTCACCGGGGCCGTGGGCGGGAGGCTCATCCCCGCTCCATCCTTGTGCAGTGCGCGGTCCCGAAACGGCAGGAAATCCGCCATCCGGGCCTTTCCACGCATCTGCGGCAGGAGGAACCGGGAAAATAAAAATCAAAACCCAGCTCGGGGCGCGTCGCGTCTCCAGCCCTCGCGATCGCTAAGGCTCCCAGGTAGCGTTCGCCTGGGAAGCGCAGATCTACCCGCCAGGGGCTGCAAGGATCGGGGCGCTCCACCGTCCAGGCACAGGCGCCCCCACGTGCACCCGGGGCCTGGGGCGCGCAGTCTCCACCACCTCCGGCCGGTCAATGGTAAATGTCCTCCCGGCGCGCCCGCGTCGTGGGCCCAGACTCTGGCCCCTCCTGGAGAGCCGCCTCTACATTGCAGGGCAGGGGAAGCCCAGAGCCCGCGCCGTGGCGCCGCTGACGTCCCGGAGTCCCCGCTTCCTGGTCCTTCCCGTCCGCGGAGGCTGGCGGGGAGGGCCTGGGACCCATTTTAGTTTTCGGTTTTGTCACGAGCCGAAAAGCGACAGCACATGCGAGCGCAGGAAACCCTTTTTTAAACTCTTCCAGCGGAAAAGCGACGGGCTGCCGGACCGCCTCGGAGACGCCAGGCGGGTACCCAGAGCACCCCCGCCGCCAGCCGGGAACCCACCCACGTCACGCAGGGCATGAGGCGACAGAAGGCGCGCGGGGACCTGGCCGTTTCTTCCTCGACATGCTGGGAGGTGACGTGGGGAGGAGTTAGGGGGCGGGGGCTACTTAGGAAGTGATCGCGCTGTACCCACGCTTCGGAAGGGAAGCCCGGCCCCTTCCTACAGCTCTGAGGGAGAACGACCCCCGAGGGCGCTCCAGGCGACCCCCTCTGCCAGGCTCAATTTAAAACATAAACTGGAGGGGGTGGAAAGCTCACTCTCTTCCGGATGGAGGTTCCTACTGCCGTGTCCCGTCCTCCTCCGCCCCACTCGGCAAGGACCCCGGGGCTGCCTCGCCGGCTCAGGCCGCCCCGCAGGGACCCCTGCCGCTCCGGGTCACGGGCTTCACCCCAGTTCTCCCCATCGCTTCCCCGCTCGTCTCCCCGGTTCTTCCCATCGCTTCCCCACCTTTCCTCGGGTCCTCCCATCGCTTCCTCCCTTCTGCCCCGTTGCCACATCCACTTCGCCCTGTTCTCCCCTTCTCCGTCCGTCCCTCCCTCGCCGCCGGTAGGGGCGCGCGCACCTTGAACATCCCCGACGCTGGTCAGCATGCCAATGGCCTTGCGGGCCCCGGAGAGGTGCTTCAGAAACTTCCGCAAGGAGCCCTTCGGGGCCCGGGAGTCGTCCGCGTCCATGGCGAGAAGGCCGAGGGCAGCCGCTAGTCCGGCTGCGCAGCAGGCAGTGGGGACCCTGCCCGCGCGCGCCCGACTCGGAACGCCGCCAGGCCCGCGCCCCTGCTCGGCCCCAGCGCCAATGGGCGGGGCCCGAGCGCACTGGAGGGGCTGCGGGGGCGGGGGAGCGGCTAGGGGCAGGGGCACGGCTAGGGGCAGGGGTAGGGGCAGGGGCTGGCGGGGGGACACGTGTGGGCAGGAGGACCTACGCGGGGGTCGTCGTAGGTGGGGGCCGCGCTAGCGGTGGGGAAGGCCGCAGAGGCGGGCGTAGAGCCACAGGTGGGCGAGGTCCCTGCGGGTGGGGCCGCGTTGCTGGTGCGCGAGCCTCGCGGGTGGGTTGGAGGACTCTGGTTGGGGGCTTTAGAGATGCCCCGAGCACCACAAGTGGGGACAGGGGCAGCGTCCTGGGGAGGGGAGACTGCAGAGGGGCGGGGTCACATCGTTTACCGGGCGCGCCAGGGCGGGGCGGGATAGAACGGGGGGAGCATCTCCCGGGGGCGGGGGGGGGGGGGGCGAGGGAAACCCTGAGTGGGCGCGAACGCCAGGACGGGTGGAAACCCCGCACTTGCGGGGAGCGCCGATGGCGGGGTGGGGTGGAATTGGGGCGCGGAGACCCCACCTGGACGCGGAGGCTCGCGCCCGGCCGGGCGCACAGCTTCTTGTTGCCGGCAGGATTCCTCCTGGGGCTGCGCTGGGAGCCTCGGGGCGCGGCTTCCTCGATCCCCGCCCCCAAGTTTTCTGTGCAGCCTGAGGTCGGGAAGGACGGAAGGAGAGTGGATCCTCCAGGTGGTGAGAAAAGCTGAGCACGGAGGGCTTAGCTTTGACGAAGCTGCGATTTCCCGTGCCTACGGAGGCTGTGGCGCTCCTGGGCCCCCAACCTGGCCCTTGGGGAGAAGAAGCCTTGGGGTGGAGGAGGGTATCGGGGCGCGACCCTCAGAGACGCCTGGGTGCGCGAAAGTCAGAGTGAGGCAGGAGGAGGCGCAACAGGACTAGCCTGGAGGGGAGGCGGGACGACCCTTCCTCCCCACGGACAGGCCCGCTGCTGTACGCTGTGCCGACCTCGGCCGGCTTCACTGGCCAACTCCACGTGCTGAAATACGCACACCCAATGGGATGTGCGGTTGCCCATCCGCAGCTTAACAGCCTGGTGCCAGTTACCCTGCGATGGGAGAGGGGGAAACCCCCACAAAAGCACGGGCTTATGGGGCCCGGTTCCTTCAGGGCTCACCCCACGAAGAAGGGCTCCCAAACGGCCCCACTCGACGGCTTACCGGAGGATGGTCCTGTGCAGTGGGTGTTTGTTGAACAGATAAGAGACAACAAAAGAGACTAAGAAGAGGTTTGTTCTATGAACCAGGGAAAGTGAAGCAGTCGCAAAGGAGAGTCTCGCCAAAGGGCAATCCTGGGGAAAAGATGGAGAGGCATGGATTTTTCTTGGATGTGTGCCTCATCCTGGGGCTCATCCCGCTGAGAATCAACTATTCCTTGCAAAAGAGGGAAAAGAAATATGCTGCGGACTATGCTGGATGGTCTGATCTCTCCCTTGGCCAGAATTAACGGGGCAATTCCTAACCCCTTGTGGTCCTCAGAATCACCTGACCTATGCACACCCCCACTAAACCACTGAAGTCCAGTTTCTGCAAGCGCAGCCAGGGAATGTGTATTTTTAAAACAGGCCACCTAGGTTACTCTGATGAATGCAAAGTCGGAGAGCTCTACTCCCATGCACTGAGCCTGAGCTTTATTCTATTAATAAAAAAGAAGAGGAGAATCCTGGGTGTCTTAAGGTGGCAGTTGAGTGGCCTTTGCCTTGTGATGGGTAGGAGAGGAGACCGGTGCTCTAAGCACCCGCACCCACCGCTGGGCTCAGGATCTGTGCTGGAGAATAGGGCTAATTTAATTACTCATGCCTTTTTAGAGCATAGTACATGTGGAGAAGGTGGGGCACGCTGAATTTTATTTTAGCCAAATACCCCTTATCTCCTTATATAATTGATATTTTATATTGAACATTAGGGGATGGGTCATTTGTCATCAAATTGCCTGTATTACAAAAAACGATAGATACAACCTAACAGTTCAAACATGATGAGTTAAATAAATGATGGTAAAAATAGACGCTGTAATAATATCTAATTGCTGTTACTGCTACGAGGATAAATGTCTACTGACGTGGAAATATGTTCAGGACATAGAAATAAGTGAAAAGGCAGTCCTAGACACAGTGTGAGCCTGTGCGTGTGTGTGTGAGTGTGTGTGTGAGTCTGCATACATATGTCAATGTTTCTGAGCATTTTATTTCCTTTCTTTTGCTTAGTATAGGTAATGCTATTTTTCTCTCCGATGAACAGGTATTGTTTAGGGAATAGAAATAGTTAATTAAAGACAACAAAGTTTAGAGTGTCAAGACCCCCAAGGTTACGGCTTATGTTGAACAGTTTGTGTGTATGTAAGGGCTGGGGTCAGGGCGGTCACTGACGGTCCTCACACATCTGTTCTCATGAGTTTGGCCCATTGCTCAGTCAAGGAATTAACATATATTAATATATTCCTGTAGCTAAGATGGAAGAGAATAGCTATGGCTCTTTTATAGTTTTTGCTTTGTTTTGTTTTGTTTTTTGCAAGTCAAGTATTTTAATGGTGCTACAACTAGAGGTATTTTTTTTTTAATCGTTGGCCTTAGCAATGAATCTTCTAATTCAAGAGGAAGATATTACATGCCGTGCTGACCGTACAGCTTCCACCCAGTAGGACCTGAGGTGTGTGTTTGTTCTTTATTGTCCCTTGACAGATTACTCCAAACTGTGGCCCAGCCACACCAGCACACAGTTATACCACAGGAATGATTACTCCTGGGGCCAGGAGTGCAGGCTTCACTGAGCCCTCTGCCCCAGGGGCTCTCCGCGGCTGCAGCAGGTGTCTGCCCAGGGCTGCCGTGTCTTCTGAAGGCTCAGGCTCATCAGGGGAGGAGCTGCTTCCACGCTCGCTTCTGTGTTGCTGGCAGGATTCTGTTGCTTACAAGCTGTTGGACTGAAGGCCCCAGTCTCTCCGTGGCATCAGCTTCAGGCCGCCCTCTGCCCTGGGCAGGTGACTGGCTTTGCCAGAACTAGCACCTATCAAGAGCCAGGGGGAGAGTTCCAGTGGACAGAACTTGCAGCGCCCCCCCAATTCAATCTCAGGAGAGACCGCCATCTCTTTTGCCTGGTTCTATTCATTAGAAGTGAGCCGCTGATTCCAGCCCTCTTCGAGAGTCTGTCTGTGAACACTAGGGGCAGGGGCCAAGGGGAGCCACTTGGGAGGGGAGGTGCTGCCTGGGACCTGCCTAGGACAAGGTGAAGGAGAACATGCATAGGCACAGATGCCTTTCCCACTTCCCCTCTGTGGTGGGCACAGGAGCTGCAGATGTGCCCTAAAGGACTTTTGGCATCCCAGGAGGGAAGCAGCTCCCAGCCATGAGGCACCAGGACCCAGTGCCCCAGCATGTCGGGCTGCGCATTCCAGGGCTACCTGAGCTGCAGCCTCTTCCCCTCCCCTGCCGTCTCTGCCTGTGCATGGAGTGGGCGTCTCAAGTCTGCAGGGGCCAAACTGAGCTCAGGCCTCTGCACCCCCGCACAACCCCCCACCGCTCAGTCTTCCTCACCTCAGCTCCTGGTAACTCCATCCTCCCGGGGACTCAGGCTGAAACCTTGCAGTGCTCCTCCACCCCGGCATCTAAGTCCCTCAGGAAAGTCCCTCTTGGCTCTTCATTGCATCTGGAGCCACTGGGGCCAAGCCACCACCTCTGACCTGGACCGGCACAGGATCCCTCCCCATCCCCTGCTCTGCCCCCACCTCCACCCCACCTCCATGCCTTAGGTGTCCTCAGCTTCAGAGTCAGGGTGCACCTATCAGGATGTAATTCAGGCATATTCTCTGCTGACTCAGAGTCACAGGCCCCACACGGCCCACTGGCCTGTCGTTTGGTCCCATCAGATCCTGGTGCTGCCCAGAGGCCCATGTGGGCACCCGACAACCTCAGGCCCCCGACAACCTCAGGCCCAGCCTGCTCTTTCCTCAGGCCAGGCCCTCCTCTCTCTACCCACTCTGCCCACTTTCCTCAGGTCTGTCCTGAAAGGTCTCCGGCATGGCGAGGCTGAAGCCTGTCCCCTAGTGGCTGACATACAGTGGTGACACTCTCTGTGTGGGGGAAAGAAAGGGAGATCAGACTGTTATTTTGTCTATGGAGAAAGACGAAGACATAAACAAGTCCATTTGGATCTGTACTAGGAAAAATTCTTCTGCCTTGAGATGCTGTTAATCTGTAACCCCAGCCCCAACCCTGTGCTCACAGAAGCATGTGCTGTATTGCCTCAAGTTTTAATGGATTTAGGGCTGTGCAGGACGTGCCTCAGTAAAAATGTGTTTGCACCTCCTGGGCTCCAGGCTGCCGGCTGCCTGCCCAGGGTCTGAATGTCCTACTGTGACCTGTTTCCTCACCTGGCCCAGAGGACAGATAGGGAAGGCTTGTTTTGAGGATTAGGCAGGGTAATCCCAGTCAGCCCTCATTGGCTTGCCTATCCTCCAGGTCTTTTTGATTTCTTTTTTCTCTTCTTTGTTATGAAACTCAGAGAATTGTCCTCCAGCATGTCTTCAGCTGGGGAGGTGGAAAGACTGGACCATGCCCTTGACTTCAGGGCCCTTTGTGTTCCCCTCCTCCTAGGGTTTTTAAAAGCATTTACTTAGCAACATACCCTGTACCTGAGGGAGCTGCAGAGAACGTCCTGTGTGTCCAAACCAGAACACTTTGTTCCCTGACCCCAGACCCTCATCACACCCCAAAGCCCAAATCCTTTCATGTGGCCACCTCCAGACAAGAGTCTGAACTCAATGCTTGTTTTCTGGGGTCTACACAGGACCATATGATGGGGCTACCTCCATTCTACCCTTGTGCCTCCCCCAATCCATTAGGGGCCTCAACTCCAGTGATTCCTAACTGGGAGCAAGGTTCCCCAGGCAAGGAATGCAGCCCTCCCCAGGATGCTGGCCTGGCCGTGTCCCAATGGACATCAGTCCTGGAGCAAGAGGTCCAAGGCAGGGAGTTTCACCGCCCATTTCACCAGGTGTGGTGACGTTTCTGGGTTCCTAGCCTTTAAGATGGGATTTTTACACTGTGCCACAGTGGGGGAAACCGAGGCACAGGGCCGGTGAGCAGTAAAGAAAGAAAACCTCTGTGACTAGGAAAGGTGTCACTTGCCCAGCACAACCGCTCCAGGATAGCACCCTTTGGGATGTACCGCTGAGCTGTTCCTGGCACGTGACATGGCACTGTGGTGGAAGTCAGCAGCCAGTGGAGTTGGGGGTCGGGGTGCTGGCAGGAGCGGGTAACTTTGCACCCACCATGGGGAGGAAGGGGACGTTGCCCCTATCCTCACACCTTGAGCACAGCAGTAATTTTCTTCTCTGATGTGTGTGGGCACCAATGCCTATATAGGTGTGGGTGCATCCTCCCCTTTTGTTGATGAGGAACCTTCCTGCAGCCGTTGGGGTGGGTATGGGCACCACACGTGCCTGGCAGCAGGGTGGTGCCTGCCGACGCTTGGCTACTCTATGTCTCACTGCCACCTCTCCAGGGGAAGCAGACCCTGTGCCCTAGTGCCCCTCATACCCAGTCCCTCACATTCTTCACTTGGCATCTCCCTACCTGATTCTCCCAACTCAGCCCCTGCCAGGTTTCTCCAGGCCCTGTGGGCCCTGGGATGGGATCAAAGGAGGCAGCAACTGTGCTGTCTGGCTCTGCCTGAAGTCAGGGATCCCTGGCCGCTACTGGCATCTGGTGGGCAGGGTAGGTGGGGAGGTCAGGGCTCAGCTTTTCCACTCCCCAGCCTGCACTGGCGAAGTCACCAGGTGTAACTGGCCTGGAGGCTGATCTGTGTCCTCCACAGTCCCTTGATGCGTTATATTGAAGCCAATCCTTGTGTGAATGACTTGACCTGTTGTTACCGCCCAGATCAAACCAGAAGCGAAAGACTCTTGCACTTGGGCCCAGAGCCTGGGGCTGAGGCCGCCATGACCACCCTGTTCTCTTCCTTCTGGGGTCCCTAGGAAGCTCCCAGGACTGAATGATCCCCACAAAACACAGTGGCCAGGAAGGGAGGGCTGGAGGTCAACTCCCCCCACCTCTACCACCACAACCAAGAGTCCCCATGGAGGTTGGCCCTGAGCTGTGGGTCCCTGTGGGATGCAGGTTCCACGGATACTTCGGGGGGTGAGCATGGGTCCTCCTGGCTGATGGGAGACTGGGGGGCACTGGGTGTGTGGGGCCTGTGTAGGTGGGTTGGACAGCACTGGGCCTAGCCAGGGAGCCAGGGACTGGTGTGGCCAAAGTGGGTAACAATATGTTGCCAGAACAAAACTACAGTGCAACCAGCCCAGATGGCAGGGAGAAGGAGGCCTGCCTAGCAGGACCGTCCACCCCTGTCCTGGCCCCAAGCCCAGACTGCCTGCCTGTATTGGACATTGCCTGGTCCAGGAGGCCTGGGCATGAGGGTCAGGTGGTGTGTCCCTGGTTTCGAGACTTTGCTGGTCCCTTGGGAGCTGAGTATCCTCTGGGCAGGAGGAGGGCCAGCGGTCCACTGTTTGCATCGGCCCCTGGGGCTGTGCCCCTACCCCAGCTTCTGAGCCTGCACAGGGACGTGGCCAGGGCTCCTCCCCTGCTCTATGGCTCCAGCTCTGAACAGTTCACTGATGACTCTGACAGCTTCCTCCCCAAAGCTTGGGTCCTCGTCTGTGGGAATGGGGTGTCCCAGGCCCCCTGCAGGCAGGAACCCACCCCCAGCCCCTCTGGTGGGCCCTCCTGGGTTTTCTTACCTACTGGCTTGTGAGACCCAGTTGGCCAAACTTGGTGTCCTATTTTTATTTTGGCCTTTTTCTTAGTGTGTGTTTTCTGTAACTACTGCTGTGTAGATCTTCTATTTGAGTTTTAGGTAGAGAATCTTGCCCACCAAGAGAGCCCCCACCCCACAGAGCCTCCACTTCAGCCCCCCCTGGGCTGGTCCTGCCTGTGCTCCGCTTGGTGTGAATGTTGAGTGTGATGGATCCACACGGCTGCTTGACCCTGCATCTCCTTCCTTCTTGTTGCTGAGGCCTGTTCTGTTCCCTCTTTCTCCACCTGAGCTGCACTTGAAGCCAAGATGAAGGATGAGAAGTGGTTGCTACGAAGGACCCTCCTGCAGCGAATCTGCTGTGAGGAGGCTGCACTGGCCCAGCCTGTCATTTCCTTCTCTAAGCTCATTCCAGAGGTCGGCCAGGGGCAGCCCGTACCTGCCTGCTCTTGTGGCCCGTGAATCAAGAATGGATTTTACATTTCCAAATGGCTGAACAAATGAAAAAAATAACAATTCATGACACTGAGAAGTGTCCATGTCCATAAGTAAAGTTTGATGTGGGTGCAGTCATGCCCATCTCTTCACAGGCCACCTGCAGAAGGCTGCTGTGGTGTAGCCATGGCAGAGTTGCATTCTTGAGGCAAAGATCAGTTGGCAAAGCTGAAAATACTGACTCCTGGCTCTTTAGGGAAACAGTTTCCAGTCCCTGGTTTAAAGGCTGTGTGGCAGGACCCCAGGATCTTGGTCAGCTTGTTCCTCCCTCAGGGCCTGCTGTGGCCTTCGCTGGTATGTCTGCAAAGTCTGAGTGCTATGGTGCCTCTCATGGGGGCATTGAGCTCTGTCGTGCTAGATTTCACGATGTCTGCCTCATGGTCACCTGTCTCACCAAGAGAGACCCTGTGGCCAGATTCAAATTAGCAGGAGCAGTTGGTTTTTGGAAGCAGGGATACCTTCAAGCTGAGCTGCCACCCGCCCTGAGGTGGTCCCATGACACTCACTGTCTCGGTCAAGGTTGGGGCAGGGGTGGTGTCCTGGACTGCCCTGCGATGTGGATCGTAGTAGCCAGGGGGGAGAGGGGGTTGCTATTACTCCCCATATCATGGGGAGTGCCTCACCCCCTGCGATGTGGATCGTAATAGCCAATTACTCCCCCCTGCAATGTGTGTCCATTATTAGCAGTCTCTTTTATTCAGGATATTAGGAACAATTTCACAGGTTGTGTATACACAGCCTGCGACAGGAGAACGAACACCATCCTCTGCACCTCCGGATATTAGGAACCATATCACACAATGAGTGTACACTTTTTGGGAGATTTGAGGTAATGTCGCCCTGTGTTTCCCTGAATATTCGGAGACATATCACAGGGCGGTTGTACACCCACTACTCTCTTGGCAGGAACATCATACTTTACCTACTGGAAATTAGGAGCAATATCACAGACTGGGTATCAAGCCACTGTCATACTGGAAGTAATGTCATGCTCTCCCCCACAAGTTATGAGGAATAATATCACAGGGGGTGTGTACCTTCTCCGGTAGTGGGAGTAGTATTATCATGTCTTCCTTTAGATGACAGGAACAATATCACAGGGTGAGCGTACACCCTGTGTGTTTTTGGAAGCAATGTCATTCTCTCTTCTTCTAGGTTTTAGGATTCATATCACAGGCAGGATGTACACCCCTTGTTATATTGGATGGAATCTCATCCTCTTTCAACCTGTATCTTTAGAAAACTATCCCATGGGAGTTGTCCATCCCTTCAATATTGGTACTAATACCATCTTCTCCTTTCCTGGACATAAGAAATAATATCACAGGAGGGGTGTACACCCCTTGCAACGTTGGTAGTAATATCACCTCTCCCCTGTGGTTATTAAGGACAAAAATCCCAGGGTGGCTGTACGGTTCCTACTTTATTGGGAGTAATATCATCCATTCACCCCCTGGATAAGAGGAACCATACCACTGAAGAGGTGTCCACCCCCTTCGATATTGTCAGCCATGTCATCTTCTTCCTGCCTGGATATTAGGAACGATATCCCAGGGTTGGTGGTCCTGTATACCCCCTGTGATATCGAAAGTAAAATCATCCTCTTTCCCGCTGGATATTAGGAACTATATCACAGGTGTATGTGCACCTTCTGGGATATTGGGAGTACTCTCAGCCTCCACCCCGCTGCATATTAGGAGCAATATACAGGGGGCAGGGTGGTTACACCCCCTGCGATATTGAGAGCAATATTCTTCTCTTTCTCCTGTACATTAGGAACTACATCACAGGGGCCTGTACACCTTCAGCGGTATTGGGATTCATGTTATCCTCTCCCCCACTGAAAGTGAAAAACTATATCACAGAAGGGTGCACACCCCCTGCGATATTGCCACTGGTATCACCGTCTCCTTCCCAGGATATAGGGAACAATATCCCAAGGGGGTGTACATCCCCTGCAATATTGGGAGTAATGTCTTCCTCTCCCCCGCTGGCTATTACGAACAATGTTACAGGAGTGTACACCCCCTGCTCTATTGGGGGTGATATCCTCTCCCTCCCTGGATATTAGGAACAATATCACTAGGCAGTGTACATCTCCTGCAATACTGAGACTAATCCTCTCGCCCCCTGGATATTAGGAATCATATCACAGGGGTGGTGTACATCCATCGCGAAATTGGAAGAAATATCATCATCTCCACCTTTGGATGTTAGGGACAATATCACGGGGGAGGTCTACAACCCCTGCGATATTGGGAGTCATATCATCCTCTCCAACCCAGGATATAAGAAACAAGATGACCGAGGAGATATACACCCACTGTGATAGTTTCAATAATGTTCTCCTCTACCCGATGGCTATTAGGAATAACATCATAGAGGGGTGTACACTGTCTTCGATGTTGGGACTAATATCATCCTCTCCCCGCCGGATATCAGGAACAAATCTATTAATTATTAATATTAATAAATATAATAAATATTAATAATAATCATCGATATTAATAATCATAAAAAAGATAGTAAAAATTAATACTGGTTAAAATGTTGACACTTAGTATTAATAATTAATAATAATATCACTATTAATAATTAATGATATCAGCAATTAATATTGCTTAAGTCAATAGTAAGAGATGTTGGTAATAAAATAATGATTAATATTAAGAACTAATAATATTGTTAAATGACATTAATATTAATAATTTTAAGTGTGCATAATCATGTATGTAAAATAATTATCCATAAATAATAATGGTATCCTATTAATTAATAGTGTCATTGATAATTATTAAAATCAATCATTGATGTTTAATAATTAATCATATTATTACTCCTAATACCGCAAGGGGTGTACACTTACCTATGATGTCGTTCCTAATACTCAGGGACGGACAGCATGATATTAGTTTTAATATCGTAGTATGTGTACACTCACGCTGTGACACCGATCCTAATATCTAGGGTGATACAGTATGACATGACTCCCAACATAGCAACTAATGGACAGCCACCTGGTGATATTGCTCCTAATATTCACGGAAGAAGCATATGATATCACTCGCAATATGGCAGGGAGAGTACAACTCTTCTCGGATATTGTTGCTGGTATCCGGAGGGGGAGAGGATGATAATAATTCCAGTATCGCAGGCTGTGTTCATCCGCCCTGTGATATTGTTATTAACATCCTGGAAGGGAGAGGATGATATGACTCCCCATAGAGCAGGAGGCGTACACCCAGCCTGGGATATTGTTCTTAATATCCATGGAGTGGAGAGGCTGATATTACTCCCAATATGGCAGGGGTGAACATTCACCCTGTGATATTCTTCTTAACATCTCAAGGCCGAGAGGTTCATATTACTCCCAGTATCGCAGACACTGTACATCCCCGTGTGATACTCTTCCTGATATCCGGAAGGGGAGAAGATGGTATTAAAACCCATATCGCAGGAGGTGAACACCCACTCTGTGATATCTTTCCTAATTTGCAGGGGGAGAGAGGATAATTTCATTCCCAATATTGCAAAAGATGTACACGCTCACCCCGTGATATTGTCCTTAATATTACAAGGCACAGAACATGATGTTATTCCCAATATCGCAGAAAGTGTACACCCCACAGTGATGTTGTTCCCATGACCCGGGAGGGAAGAGGATGATATTATTTTCAATATCGCCGGGGGTGTACACGCCACCGGTGATACTGTTCGTAATTTCCACCTGGGAGAGGATGATATTACTCAGAATATCGCAGGGGCTATAAGCACTACTTTGATTTTGCTCCTAATAGCCAGGCAGAGAGAGGATGATATTCCTCTCTGTATTGGAGAGGGTGTACACCCGTGTTTGACACTGTTCGTGATGTCTAGACGGGGACATGACATTACTCATAAAATCATAAAAACGCTGTGCGTCCATGGGGGATTCTAATATCCAGGCAGAGATATTACACCTCAAGTCGCGGGGAGTGTCTACTGCGGCTGTCATATTATTTCCAATACCCAGTGAGGAGAGGATGACGTCGCGACGAATATCGAGGAAGTCAAAACACCCCCTGTGATATGGTTCCAAATACCCACCTTGGAAGAGGATGATACTACCTTCAATAAAAGGGTTGTCCAACTCGCCGGACATATTTTTTCAACTATCCAGAAGAAAAGAAAATGATACTACTCCGAATATTGCTGGGGGTGTCCTCCGTCATGTGATATTGTTCTCAGGGCTAAAGGGAGAGAAGATAATGTCATTCATTGAACTACAGGTGGTGCACACGCAACCGTGATATTGTCAGGGGGGTGAGCCACCCCCCGCGAGGTGGGGACCAATAGCCACCCCCTCTCCCCCCCTTGGCTATTGGGAGCCACCTCGCAGGGGGGTGAGCCACCCCCCGCGAGGTGGGGACCAATAGCCACCCCCTCTCCCCCCCTTGGCTATTGGGAGCCACCTCGCAGGGGGGTGAGCCACCCCCCGCGAGGTGGGGACCAATAGCCACCCCCTCTCCCCCCCTTGGCTATTGGGAGCCACCTCGCAGGGGGGTGAGCCACCCCCCGCGAGGTGGGGACCAATAGCCACCCCCTCTCCCCCCCTTGGCTATTGGGAGCCACCTCGCAGGGGGGTGAGCCACCCCCCGCGAGGTGGGGACCAATAGCCACCCCCTCTCCCCCCCTTGGCTATTGGGAGCCACCTCGCAGGGGGGTGAGCCACCCCCCGCGAGGTGGGGACCAATAGCCACCCCCTCTCCCCCCCTTGGCTATTGGGAGCCACCTCGCAGGGGGGTGAGCCACCCCCCGCGAGGTGGGGACCAATAGCCACCCCCTCTCCCCCCCTTGGCTATTGGGAGCCACCTCGCAGGGGGGTGAGCCACCCCCCGCGAGGTGGGGACCAATAGCCACCCCCTCTCCCCCCCTTGGCTATTGGGAGCCACCTCGCAGGGGGGTGAGCCACCCCCCGCGAGGTGGGGACCAATAGCCACCCCCTCTCCCCCCCTTGGCTATTGGGAGCCACCTCGCAGGGGGGTGAGCCACCCCCCGCGAGGTGGGGACCAATAGCCACCCCCTCTCCCCCCCTTGGCTATTGGGAGCCACCTCGCAGGGGGGTGAGCCACCCCCCGCGAGGTGGGGACCAATAGCCACCCCCTCTCCCCCCCTTGGCTATTGGGAGCCACCTCGCAGGGGGGTGAGCCACCCCCCGCGAGGTGGGGACCAATAGCCACCCCCTCTCCCCCCCTTGGCTATTGGGAGCCACCTCGCAGGGGGGTGAGCCACCCCCCGCGAGGTGGGGACCAATAGCCACCCCCTCTCCCCCCCTTGGCTATTGGGAGCCACCTCGCAGGGGGGTGAGCCACCCCCCGCGAGGTGGGGACCAATAGCCACCCCCTCTCCCCCCCTTGGCTATTGGGAGCCACCTCGCAGGGGGGTGAGCCACCCCCCGCGAGGTGGGGACCAATAGCCACCCCCTCTCCCCCCCTTGGCTATTGGGAGCCACCTCGCAGGGGGGTGAGCCACCCCCCGCGAGGTGGGGACCAATAGCCACCCCCTCTCCCCCCCTTGGCTATTGGGAGCCACCTCGCAGGGGGGTGAGCCACCCCCCGCGAGGTGGGGACCAATAGCCACCCCCTCTCCCCCCCTTGGCTATTGGGAGCCACCTCGCAGGGGGGTGAGCCACCCCCCGCGAGGTGGGGACCAATAGCCACCCCCTCTCCCCCCCTTGGCTATTGGGAGCCACCTCGCAGGGGGGTGAGCCACCCCCCGCGAGGTGGGGACCAATAGCCACCCCCTCTCCCCCCCTTGGCTATTGGGAGCCACCTCGCAGGGGGGTGAGCCACCCCCCGCGAGGTGGGGACCAATAGCCACCCCCTCTCCCCCCCTTGGCTATTGGGAGCCACCTCGCAGGGGGGTGAGCCACCCCCCGCGAGGTGGGGACCAATAGCCACCCCCTCTCCCCCCCTTGGCTATTGGGAGCCACCTCGCAGGGGGGTGAGCCACCCCCCGCGAGGTGGGGACCAATAGCCACCCCCTCTCCCCCCCTTGGCTATTGGGAGCCACCTCGCAGGGGGGTGAGCCACCCCCCGCGAGGTGGGGACCAATAGCCACCCCCTCTCCCCCCCTTGGCTATTGGGAGCCACCTCGCAGGGGGGTGAGCCACCCCCCGCGAGGTGGGGACCAATAGCCACCCCCTCTCCCCCCCTTGGCTATTGGGAGCCACCTCGCAGGGGGGTGAGCCACCCCCCGCGAGGTGGGGACCAATAGCCACCCCCTCTCCCCCCCTTGGCTATTGGGAGCCACCTCGCAGGGGGGTGAGCCACCCCCCGCGAGGTGGGGACCAATAGCCACCCCCTCTCCCCCCCTTGGCTATTGGGAGCCACCTCGCAGGGGGGTGAGCCACCCCCCGCGAGGTGGGGACCAATAGCCACCCCCTCTCCCCCCCTTGGCTATTGGGAGCCACCTCGCAGGGGGGTGAGCCACCCCCCGCGAGGTGGGGACCAATAGCCACCCCCTCTCCCCCCCTTGGCTATTGGGAGCCACCTCGCAGGGGGGTGAGCCACCCCCCGCGAGGTGGGGACCAATAGCCACCCCCTCTCCCCCCCTTGGCTATTGGGAGCCACCTCGCAGGGGGGTGAGCCACCCCCCGCGAGGTGGGGACCAATAGCCACCCCCTCTCCCCCCCTTGGCTATTGGGAGCCACCTCGCAGGGGGGTGAGCCACCCCCCGCGAGGTGGGGACCAATAGCCACCCCCTCTCCCCCCCTTGGCTATTGGGAGCCACCTCGCAGGGGGGTGAGCCACCCCCCGCGAGGTGGGGACCAATAGCCACCCCCTCTCCCCCCCTTGGCTATTGGGAGCCACCTCGCAGGGGGGTGAGCCACCCCCCGCGAGGTGGGGACCAATAGCCACCCCCTCTCCCCCCCTTGGCTATTGGGAGCCACCTCGCAGGGGGGTGAGCCACCCCCCGCGAGGTGGGGACCAATAGCCACCCCCTCTCCCCCCCTTGGCTATTGGGAGCCACCTCGCAGGGGGGTGAGCCACCCCCCGCGAGGTGGGGACCAATAGCCACCCCCTCTCCCCCCCTTGGCTATTGGGAGCCACCTCGCAGGGGGGTGAGCCACCCCCCGCGAGGTGGGGACCAATAGCCACCCCCTCTCCCCCCCTTGGCTATTGGGAGCCACCTCGCAGGGGGGTGAGCCACCCCCCGCGAGGTGGGGACCAATAGCCACCCCCTCTCCCCCCCTTGGCTATTGGGAGCCACCTCGCAGGGGGGTGAGCCACCCCCCGCGAGGTGGGGACCAATAGCCACCCCCTCTCCCCCCCTTGGCTATTGGGAGCCACCTCGCAGGGGGGTGAGCCACCCCCCGCGAGGTGGGGACCAATAGCCACCCCCTCTCCCCCCCTTGGCTATTGGGAGCCACCTCGCAGGGGGGTGAGCCACCCCCCGCGAGGTGGGGACCAATAGCCACCCCCTCTCCCCCCCTTGGCTATTGGGAGCCACCTCGCAGGGGGGTGAGCCACCCCCCGCGAGGTGGGGACCAATAGCCACCCCCTCTCCCCCCCTTGGCTATTGGGAGCCACCTCGCAGGGGGGTGAGCCACCCCCCGCGAGGTGGGGACCAATAGCCACCCCCTCTCCCCCCCTTGGCTATTGGGAGCCACCTCGCAGGGGGGTGAGCCACCCCCCGCGAGGTGGGGACCAATAGCCACCCCCTCTCCCCCCCTTGGCTATTGGGAGCCACCTCGCAGGGGGGTGAGCCACCCCCCGCGAGGTGGGGACCAATAGCCACCCCCTCTCCCCCCCTTGGCTATTGGGAGCCACCTCGCAGGGGGGTGAGCCACCCCCCGCGAGGTGGGGACCAATAGCCACCCCCTCTCCCCCCCTTGGCTATTGGGAGCCACCTCGCAGGGGGGTGAGCCACCCCCCGCGAGGTGGGGACCAATAGCCACCCCCTCTCCCCCCTTGGCTATTGGGAGCCACCTCGCAGGGGGGTGAGCCACCCCCCGCGAGGTGGGGACCAATAGCCACCCCCTCTCCCCCCCTTGGCTATTGGGAGCCACCTCGCAGGGGGGTGAGCCACCCCCCGCGAGGTGGGGACCAATAGCCACCCCCTCTCCCCCCCTTGGCTATTGGGAGCCACCTCGCAGGGGGGTGAGCCACCCCCCGCGAGGTGGGGACCAATAGCCACCCCCTCTCCCCCCCTTGGCTATTGGGAGCCACCTCGCAGGGGGGTGAGCCACCCCCCGCGAGGTGGGGACCAATAGCCACCCCCTCTCCCCCCCTTGGCTATTGGGAGCCACCTCGCAGGGGGGTGAGCCACCCCCCGCGAGGTGGGGACCAATAGCCACCCCCTCTCCCCCCCTTGGCTATTGGGAGCCACCTCGCAGGGGGGTGAGCCACCCCCCGCGAGGTGGGGACCAATAGCCACCCCCTCTCCCCCCCTTGGCTATTGGGAGCCACCTCGCAGGGGGGTGAGCCACCCCCCGCGAGGTGGGGACCAATAGCCACCCCCTCTCCCCCCTTGGCTATTGGGAGCCACCTCGCAGGGGGGTGAGCCACCCCCCGCGAGGTGGGGACCAATAGCCACCCCCTCTCCCCCCTTGGCTATTGGGAGCCACCTCGCAGGGGGGTGAGCCACCCCCCGCGAGGTGGGGACCAATAGCCACCCCCTCTCCCCCCCTTGGCTATTGGGAGCCACCTCGCAGGGGGGTGAGCCACCCCCCGCGAGGTGGGGACCAATAGCCACCCCCTCTCCCCCCTTGGCTATTGGGAGCCACCTCGCAGGGGGGTGAGCCACCCCCCGCGAGGTGGGGACCAATAGCCACCCCCTCTCCCCCCTTGGCTATTGGGAGCCACCTCGCAGGGGGGTGAGCCACCCCCCGCGAGGTGGGGACCAATAGCCACCCCCTCTCCCCCCCTTGGCTATTGGGAGCCACCTCGCAGGGGGGTGAGCCACCCCCCGCGAGGTGGGGACCAATAGCCACCCCCTCTCCCCCCCTTGGCTATTGGGAGCCACCTCGCAGGGGGGTGAGCCACCCCCCGCGAGGTGGGGACCAATAGCCACCCCCTCTCCCCCCCTTGGCTATTGGGAGCCACCTCGCAGGGGGGTGAGCCACCCCCCGCGAGGTGGGGACCAATAGCCACCCCCTCTCCCCCCTTGGCTATTGGGAGCCACCTCGCAGGGGGGTGAGCCACCCCCCGCGAGGTGGGGACCAATAGCCACCCCCTCTCCCCCCCTTGGCTATTGGGAGCCACCTCGCAGGGGGGTGAGCCACCCCCCGCGAGGTGGGGACCAATAGCCACCCCCTCTCCCCCCTTGGCTATTGGGAGCCACCTCGCAGGGGGGTGAGCCACCCCCCGCGAGGTGGGGACCAATAGCCACCCCCTCTCCCCCCCTTGGCTATTGGGAGCCACCTCGCAGGGGGGTGAGCCACCCCCCGCGAGGTGGGGACCAATAGCCACCCCCTCTCCCCCCTTGGCTATTGGGAGCCACCTCGCAGGGGGGTGAGCCACCCCCCGCGAGGTGGGGACCAATAGCCACCCCCTCTCCCCCCCTTGGCTATTGGGAGCCACCTCGCAGGGGGGTGAGCCACCCCCCGCGAGGTGGGGACCAATAGCCACCCCCTCTCCCCCCCTTGGCTATTGGGAGCCACCTCGCAGGGGGGTGAGCCACCCCCCGCGAGGTGGGGACCAATAGCCACCCCCTCTCCCCCCCTTGGCTATTGGGAGCCACCTCGCAGGGGGGTGAGCCACCCCCCGCGAGGTGGGGACCAATAGCCACCCCCTCTCCCCCCCTTGGCTATTGGGAGCCACCTCGCAGGGGGGTGAGCCACCCCCCGCGAGGTGGGGACCAATAGCCACCCCCTCTCCCCCCCTTGGCTATTGGGAGGCATGTTGGACTCTCAGCCTGTTGACGATATTGTGAGTAGTATCGTCTCCCTCTCTGGAAATAATGAACTGTTTCACAGACGGGTGTACACGTTCAGTGTATTGCTCAGGGAGCAGTAATATAATTAATTATTAAACATCAAGGATCCGTTTTATTAATTATCAATAATACTATCAATTAATAGTTTACCATTAATTCTTAATTATTGTTTTAATTAGATTATGTTCTACTCCAAGAATTAATTTTTAATATTAATATCATTTATCAATATTAATATTTCTTAATAATTATTATTTTTTTGCCAATATCACTTAGTATTGATTTATGTAACAGTAATTGTTGATATCATTATTTTATTATTAAATGTGTTAATATTATTAATTATTAATACTCATCATTAACATTTTTAACCAGTATTAATTTTAGTGTCTTAATTGTGATTTTTACTGTCTATGATTAATATACATTTTTATGTTTATTAATATTAATAATTAATAGTCTTGTTCCTGATATCTGGCCGGGAGAGTATGATATTACTCTCAGTATCGAAGAAAGTGTACAGTCCTCTATGATGTTAATTCTAGTAGCCAGGGGGTAGAGGATGACATTGAAAGTAGCGCAGTGGCCGGGCGCGGTGGCTCACGCCTGTAATCCCAGCACTTTGGGAGGCCGAGACGGGCGGATCACGAGGTCAGGAGATCGAGACCATCCTGGCTAACACGGTGAAACCCCGTCTCTACTAAGAAATACAAAAAACTAGCCGGGCGAGGTGGCGGACGCCTACAGTCCCAGCTACTCGGGAGGCTGAGGCAGGAGAATGGCGTGAACCCGGGAGGCGGAGCTTGCAGTGAGCTGAGATCCGGCCACCGCACTCCAGCCTGGGTGACAGAGCGAGACTCCGTCTCAAAAAAAAAAAAAAAAAAAAAAAAAAAAAGAAAGTAGCGCAGTGTGTGTACATGCAGTCGGTCATCTTCTTCCTTCTATCTAGGATGGGAAAGGATGATATGACTCCCAATATCACCGTGGGCGTGGACCTCCACCGTGGTATTTTCCCTAACATCCAAAGGCGGAGAGGGTAACCTTTCTTCCGATTTCGCAGGGGTTGTACACCACCCCTGTGATATGTTTCTTAATATCCAGATGGCGAGAGGGTGATATCAGTCCCAGTATTGTAGGAGGCGTACACTCCCTGGGGATGTTTTTCCTAATATCCAGGGACGGACAGGATGATATCACTCCCAATATAGCAGGGGATGTACATCCCTTCTGTGACATTGTTCCTAATAGCCAGCCGGTAATTATTATAATTGTTTGAATAGGTTATGATTTACTCCAAGGATTAATTTTTAATATCAATGTCATTTATCAATAATAATATTTCTTAATAATTATTATTATTTTATTGCCAATATCACTTAGTATTGATTTAAGTAACGTTAATTGTTGATATTATTTTATTATTAATTGTCTTATTATTATTAATTATTAATTATTAATACTCATGATTAACTTTTTAAGCAGTGTTAATTTTAGTATCTTAATTGTGATTTTAATATCTATAATTAATATTTATCATTTATATTTATTAATATTAGTAATTAATAGCCTTTTTTCTGATATCCGGCCAGGATAGGATGATATTACTCCCCTTGTCGCAGAAAGTGTACGCTGCTCTATGATGTTATTCCTAGTAGCCAGGGGGTAGAGGATAGTATTAAAACTACCGTTGTGTGGGTATATCCCGTCGGACATCTTGTTCCTTCTTTCCAAGGTGGGAGAGGATGATATGACTCCCAATATCACAGTGGGCGTGGACCTCCACCGTGATATTTTCCCTAACATCCAAAGGTAGAGAGGGTGATATTTCTTCCGATTTCGCAGGGGTTGTACACCACCCCTGTTCTATGTTTCCTAATATCCAGATGGCGAGAGGATGACATCAGTCTGAATATTGCAGGAGGTGTACACTCCCTGGTGATATTGTTTCTAATATCCAGGGATGGAGAGGATGATATCACTCCCAATAAAGCAGGGGGTGTACACCCCTTCTGTGACATTGTTCCTAATAGCCAGCCGGGGGGAGGAAGATATTACCGCCAATATCGCCGCAGGGGTGTACACCCCCTTGGGATATTCATCCTTATATCCTGGGAGGGAGGCGATGTTACTAGTGGCAATATCGCAGGGGATGTACACACCCACTGTGCTATTGTTCCGACTAACACGATATGACTCCCAATATCACGGGGGGGGTACATCCTCCTATGATATTGTTTCTTATATTCAGGGGGAGAGGATGATATGACTCCCAATATCGCAAGGGTGGTACACACCTCCTGCGTTATTGTTTCTAATATCCCGAAGGGTAGAGCATAATATTACTCTCAATATCTCAGGGGGTGTACACCCCCTTTGTAATATTTTTCTTAATATCCATGATGGGAGAGAATGATAAGACTCCCAATATGGCAAGAAGTGTACAGCCGGCTGTGATATAGTTCCTTACATCCAGGTAGGGAGAGGATGATGTTACTGCCCATATCGTACAAAGTGTAAAACCCCTTCGATATTTTGCCTACAATCCTGAGGGGAGAGGATGATATTACTCCCAATATGGAAGAAGGCGTACACCCCCCTGGGACACTACGCCCAATATTCACGTTGGGAGACGATGACAATACGTCCAATATCACAAGGAATGTACACCCACCCTAGCATATTGTTCCTTATATCGAGAGTGGGAAAAGAAGCTATTATTCCCAATAACGCAGGGGCTGTGGCTGTACACTCCTCCTGTGATATTGTTCTTTATATCCTGGGGAAGAGAGGATGATATTACACCCAATACCGCAGGGGGTGGACACCCACTCAGTGATGTTGTTCTGAATGTACTCCACCTCCCACCACCAGGGATATCGTTCCTAATATCCAGGGGAAGAGAGGATAACATTATGCCCAATATTGCTGAGGAGTATACACACCCTCTGTGATGTTGTTCCTAGTATCCAAAGGTAGAGACGATGATATTACTGGCCATATCGCAGGGGGTGTACACCCTTCTGTGATATCGTTTTTGACGTTCAGTTGGGGGAGACAATAACATTAATCCCAATATCGAAGAAGGTGTACATACCCGTGTGATGTGGTTCCTAATGTACAGGGGAAAGAGAAGAATATTGCTCTCAATATCGCAGGGGATGTAACCACCCTCTCCCCTGTATATTATCCCTAATATTCAGTGGGTTGGAGGCTGACAGTACTCCCAATATCCCAGAAGGTGCACACACACCTGTGATATAGTTCCTAATATCCAGCGGGAAAGAGGCTGAGTTTACTTTCGATATCACAGTGGGTGTACACCGCCCCCAACCCCGGGGTATTGTTCCTAATATCCAGGCGAGAGGAAGATGATATGGTTGACAGTATCGAAGGGGGTGGACACCTCTTTTGTGATATGGTTGCTGATATCCAGGGGGTGAGTGGATGATGTGTACACCCCACCTGTGACATGAATCATAAAACCTAGAACAAGAGAGAATGACATTGCTTCCAAAAACACATGGGGTGTACACCCACCCTGTGATATTGTTCCTGTCATCTAAAGGAAGAGATGATGATACTACTCCCACTACCGGAGAAGGTACACACCCCCCTGTGATATTGTTCCTCATAACTTGTAGGGGAGAGCATGATATTACTTCCAATATGACAGTGGCTTGACACTCAGTCTGTGATATTGGTTCTGCACACCAACTCTGTGCCCCTCGTTTCCCATGTGTTCTCTCCTCACTGTTGGAACCTCGGGGGAGGCTTTGTCTTTGGTTACAGATGAAGAGACGACGGGTCTGAGAGGTTAAGCAAGTTTGTTACTGGAAAGGAGTCCCAATCCAGACCGCAAGAGAGGTTTCTTGGATCTCACGGAAGAAAGAATTCAGGGTGAGTCCTTAAAGTGAAAGCAACTTTATTAGGAAAGAAAAGGAATAAAAGAACGGCTTCTATGGCCGGGAGCAGCGGCTCACTCCTGTAATCCTAGAACTTTGGCATGCCGAGGCAGGTGGATCACCTGAGGTGAGAAGTTCGAGACCAGCCTGGTCCAACATGGCAAAACCCTGTCTCCACTAAAATACAAAACATTAACGGTGTGGTGGCAGGTGCCTGTAATCCCAGCTACTAGGAAGGCTAAGGCAGGAGAATTGCTTGAACCCACGAGGCGGAGGTTGTAGTGAGCCAAGATCAAGCCACTGCATTCTAGTTTGGCCAACAGAGCAAGACCGCATCTCAAAAAAAAAAAAAAAAAAAAAAAAAAGAATGGCTGCTCCATAGGCAGAGTGGCCCCAAAGGCTGCTGGTTGCCCATTTTCATGGTTATTTCTTGATCATACGCTAAACAAGGGTTGGACTATTCATGAGTGTTCCAGGAAAGGGGTGGGCAATTCCCAGAACTGAGAGTTTCTGCCCTCCCTTCCGAGACCATGTAGGGTAACCTCCAGATGTTGCCATGGCATCTGTAAACTGTCGTGGCGCTGGTGGGAGTGCCTTGTAGCAGTTAACGCATTATAATTAGCACATAATGAGCTGTGAGGGCAATCAGAGGTCACTCTCGTGGCCATCTTGGGTTTGCGGCTTTGGCCAACTTCTTTACTGCAACCTGCTTTATCAGCAAGGTCTTTATGACCTGTATCTTGTGGGGACCTCCTATCTCATCCTGTGACGAAGAATGCCTAGCCTCCTGGAAATGTGGCCCAGCAGGTCTCAGCCTCCCTTTACCCAGGCCCCATTCAAGATGGAGTCGCTCTGGTTCTCGTGCCTCTGACAAGTTGGCCTGGGTTGAGTGTTTCCTAGTGTGTGCTTGTTGGAGCTGTTTTTAGGAGTAAGAGGTATTGTCAGTAGGAAACAGGCCTCTGTTGGTCCTGGGGCTGGCACTCTGCCCCAGTATGTCGGCCTCATTTTAGTGGTGACAAAACTGGGGCTCAGAGACATCAACTCCCTCATCTCGAACCCCCAGACTGTCAGTGGTGGGCTGGGGTTTGAATGTGGGGCTTGAAGACCCATCATCTCCTCTGGTCCCCCAGTCTCTGCTGCCCAAGAGGAACAGGATCCCAGGATCCAGGCCCCTCATGGCACCAGCCAGGGTGGGTGGAGATGGGAAGGCACAGTTCCAAAGCCCCCCGGACTCTGAGGCAGGTCGGGGGCCGACAGCAAGCCGGACCTGCGGACCCCACCCTGAGAAGAATGGCTGCAGGCCCGGCCCAGCGGGCAGGAGGTCTGTGTCCTCAGTCAACGTGACGGCGCTTCCCACTCCTCCAGCCAGGCCGTGCCGTCTTCACGTTTCCAATCATGCGGCCTCCTCTCCAATTCCCAAGCCCAACCCACAGAGACAGCGATCTGGGGTCCACGTGAGGTTTGTCAGCAGCTCTGACCCGCTGCTTCCCGCCAGCCCCGCGGCCGGTTCTGGAAAGCTCTCTGCTGCCCCCTGGTGGGGAGGCTCGGGGCAGGGCTCTGGCTGCAAGCATGGGGTCCCAGAACCTCCTGGCTCTGTCACCTCTGCTGGGTGGAAAACCAACCCAGGACTGAACCAGTGACACCTGTGGCGCTCCCAGAACCTCCTGGCTCTGTCACCTCTGCTGGGTGGAAAACCAACCCAGGACTGAAGCAGCAGATGGGTGCCTGATTCCTTATGATCAGAGCTCCGCCCACTGGCAAGTCTCTCTCCGGGCCTCAGTTTCCCCTTCCATTAAACGAGGGGCTTGGGGGATACCAAGGAGGGGTAACAGCTTAGTGAGGATGGCAGATTTCTTCAGGGGAGATGAAAACATTTTGAAAGTAGATGGCGTGAGTGGTTGCACAGGACTGTGAATCCACAAATGCCACCACATTATTCGCGTTGAAATAGTTCATTGCATGCGATGTGAATGTCACCTCATTTAAAGTGTTTAAAAGGGGGGCCTGGGAGAGTGCAGTGTATGTGAGAATCACGTGGGACACCCACAGTCTCTGAACCTCGGTTTCCTTGCCGTAAACTGGCAAAGAGACCGTGTGAGCTGTGTTCCCTAAGGCCAAGAGATTCCAACAAGGAAAACCTGGGATTCCAGGGACTGGGATGAGGGCCGGGGACCGGAAGGGGAGGGGTATGTGGGGATGGCTTGGGGGCAGCCCAGATAAGGCTTTCAATACTGGGCAGCAGCATCTACACAGGCAGAGATCCCTGCATCTAACTTCCCGCAGGGCTGACCAGTGGCCAGAGGTGGGACTGGCCAGGCTCAGCCCAACCAAGTCTGGGAGCAGAGGACACTGAGTGAGGGATCCCCGGGGCCACCGTCACTGGCCTGTGGCTCTCCTGACACCACAAGAGAGGTCCAGGAGCTGACCTTGGGTCCTAATGGGGGACACCTTCCTGGCTGCAGGCTGGCAGGGTGGTGTGGTGGTCAGTGTACTGGGCTCTGCGTCTCCGCCCCTACCTGCTGTGTGACGATGGGCCAGACACCTAACCTCTCTGTGCCTCTATTTCTTCAATGGCAAACAGGGACACTAGCAGCCCCCACATCCGGGCACAGTGGCCTGAAGGTTAAAGGCAAGGCCAGCACGAGACCTACAGCAAAAGCTCTGAGCAGGGAGGGCAGGGAGCTGCCCAGAGAGTTCCACCACCATCTCCCCTCTGGCCACCGAGGAAACCGAGGCTCATGGTGTCCTGGCCCAGGTCTGTTGGACTCACGGTCCTTCTCATCCCCAAGATCAGAGGGCTGCCACCAGGGAAGGAGCTGGCCCCTAGACACAGCCCAGGAAGCACACAGGGAAGGATGCCCTGGGGACTTCGGTAGGTTATTGCAAAGAAAAATTTATTGCTATTTGAACCCTGCTTTCATGCCCCATTTCCCAGAAAATGAGCCACGGGAGACACCAGGAGAGGGAGGAGACCGTCCTCCTTGCACAAAACCCACACCCTCGGATGCTGTCCTCAGCGAGGGTGGCTGGGGGCCAACCAGGGGGCCCACCCGCGGAGTGGCAGAGGAGGCAGGTTGACCCTGCGGACGTTGAGCTCTGTGGCGAAGGTCCTGGCCTTCTGGTAGAAGAGGAGCGACTTCTCACGGTCCAGGAGGAAGTTGTGGGAGACGGTGGCCGGCCGCGTGTAGATCTTCAGCTGTGCCTTCTTGTTGCCCAGGTCCACGGCGGCTGCCAGTGCCAGCTGGTAGTACTCAAACGGGTCCTGAAGGGGACAGGTCATGCTCAGCAAAAAGGGGACTCGGAGCCCGTCTTCCCAGAGGCCCTTGCTGTCTCCAGGTCATTCCACGTGTCCAGCCAATGCTGGCTCACCCCATGAGCCCCGAAACCTGTTACACTGCTGTGGTCTCAGCTGCAGGAAGTGGGGACGACCCTGACACCCCTGGAAGCCTTCCTGACTGCCCCTACGCCCCACTCACCCCAACCGTCCTGCCCCAGTGCCACCCTCTCCGCAGGCAGTGGCTGCTTTCCCCATGGGCTGAGGTCAGGGCAGATCCTGCCTGCTCTGAGAGTTCCATGCAGGACCCGTGGCTCCGAGCCACAGCAGGGGCACAGCGTTGAGTGACCCAGGCTCCCCTCTGGCCCCTGTCCATGCTGACCATTTCCAGGTCCTCCACGGGACAGGCCAGGTACAAAACCATCTCACAGGTGTCCTCTCTGGCAATGTTCCCTGAAATATTGACGGAGTGTGACTCCCCAGACATCCACTCCCATTTACAATGCATCTTTGGCCCAAACTCACCATCCCTGGGTTGGGATGCCGCCTCCCAGACCTCCTCCTTCACCCTCCCATCCCCCACCCGGCTTCTCCCCAGGCGCCTCCTCCACATGGGGGTCACCCAAGGAACCTCTCTGAGACCCATGCCTGGCCTGTCCCTCTTTACCATCTCAAGATGGCTCCCAGGGTCAAGGACAAAGTCCAAGATGCAGCAAGTCCATTCCCCCACTGCCCCGCCCCACACACGGAGCAGGGGCATGAGAAGGCCCCGAGTCACCGCCACTGCTCATCCAATGCCCCCGGCCCAGCCGAACACTGGACTCTGTGCTGGGTGCGTGGCTGAGCCTAACGTCCTTGCTCCCAGTCTGAGGGACCTGGGAGTAAACACTGACCACACAGGGTGGCTCAGGCTGTGGCAGAGGGAAGCCCAGGAGCCTGTGGGGGGCCCAGGAGGCCCCAGACTCAGCCGGGGGTGGAAGGCAAAGGCTTCCTGAAGGGGTGGGGACATCCCAACTAAACAGGAAGGAGCCAGCCAATGCATGTCTCTGCATGTGCCTGTGTGCATGCCTGTGTGTGCGTGTGCCTGTGCCCGTGTGCATTTGCGTGGGCATTTCCATGTGCCTGTAGTGTGTGCAACAGCTAGTGAGTGGCAGGCTGAGCCAGGACACACCTAATCTTCCCTATTCCAGGGCTCACTCTCATGTGTACACTAAAGGGGACCCCATTTTAGAGGCAATCGGCAAAGATGCCCATTTACCCCGCCTCTCTGCCAGCCTTCCAGGCCCCATGCAGCCCGGCGTTTTATCCTACTCCTCTGGGCCCTGGGTCCAGAGCCTCCTATACAAGGAGGAGGGTGTAGCCTTGGAAAGACAGCCGCCCTTAGGGAATTCCAAGGGGGCCTCCCTGTGGGAAGCTGGCCTGCTCTGACAGCATAGTCACGATGAGGCCCAGAGGGCTGTGCATGGGAAGGAGGTGAAGGAGGCCTCTGCCCCTCAACCCCAACCGTGGACTTTGGCGTCTCAGGTACTACTTGGCCCTTTCCTTCCTCCTGGGCAGGCGGAGTGGGCGGCAGCCTTGACCAAGAGAGATAAAGGCCTCTTCTGGGAGGCCCGTCCCCCTGGGTCCCAGGCGAGCCCCTGAGTGGTGAGCAGCGTCCCTCTGGGTCTGACACTTGGCACCTCCCTGTCTGGCTGGGACTTGGGAGGCCACAGGGACCACTTCTGACCACCAGGTGTCACCAGCACTGGGCGGGGGCCACCCCGGCAGCCCCAGGCCTGCGGGTGGGGGATACGGGGCGAGGTCGTAGGGCTGCCCCAGCTCCTCATGTTGTTCTAAGGACCCCAAGATCTCGGCCCCTGGACTGGAGTGCCCTGGCCCCTCAGCCCATAAGGAGCACTGATGCGGTGCCCGTGCGATGCTGAGGAGGGACGGTGCCTGTTGGGCAGAGGGGTGGAGACACGCCAGGTCTGAACCTGACAGTCCCAGCTCTCCACCCCTGCAGGGCTGGGGGCAGAGGGAGCACAGCACCTCCGCTCCAGACAGACCCGACCCAGCAAGGCCTCAGCCTGGCTGGCTGGGGCCCCGCCCCACTGCACCTGCACTGAGCTGGGGTTTCCCTGTCTGTGAACCCGATGGTAAGACACTGGTCCCACCCCACCCTTCCTGGGTGATGTGAAGGTTCAAGGTGTCTCGGGACTCCAGGAAGGAGTTGCTCAATACAGGCTGGCACCCTAGGCAGGCTTCCTAGAGGAGGCGCCAGGATTTGGGTTGGATCTTGCAACGTGGATTCAACGTCAAGATGATGTGGTCCTCCGAAATGTCCTTCTCCTGACCCTGTTTTCTTTGTTAAATGCAACTTGACACTTGACTGTCAAGACTCAGTTTTGGTGTCACCTCCTCCAGGAGGGTCCCCCTGACTACAATCCGCCTTCTTTACCCAGAGGCCACCATTGCCCACTCATGTGTCAGCCTCCCTGGCTGAGACTGAGTTCTTGAGGGTGGGGCCTGGCCAGCTTGGGAGCTGGGTTGTATCTGCTAACATTGCCGGTTCCTCCAGCCGCATGCAGAGCTCCAGGGAGGCCACTGGGCCATTCCTAAGGTAGGCTGGAACCCAGGCCTCTGGGTTCTGGGTGGAGATCCCACTCCAAGGGGGCCGGGAACACCCCGAGCCCTGCCCCTCCCCACCCACCTTCAGGTCATAGAAGATGATGTCACCGACCACCAGGTACACCTTCACGTAGTAGAGGGTCTCCTCGTCGAACTCCAGTGGCGAGTTGCAGAGCTACAGGGCCTTGAGGTAGAAGTGCTCCGCCAGCTTGCCCTGGCCCAGCTGATGGTGCAGGGCGGCCAGGCGGTGGTAGGCCACGTGCTCGTTCAGCCCATCCCCTGGGGTGCAGGCCAAAGGGGCAGGTGTGAGGAAGTGGCTCCCTGGGGCAGGGAGGGCACAGGCCCCTCAGGAGCAGGTATGCACACCCCGGGCAGCACCTGGCTTGCCTCCAGGCACCTGCGGTCACCTGGGCAGCTCTGGCCAGTCCCTTCCAGGTTCCCAGACTCACTTTCCCATCTGCAAAGCAGAACTAATAAGGCCTGCCCCTGTCTACTGTGAGGCTTTGGCAAAGTCGGACTTGGATGGCCCAGCTCTGTGCCTACACATAGCCACCTGCCTTTGCTCACTGGTTTTAACCAGGGGAGCCCAAAAGCCATGCAGTCCAGGTGCTCCCGGGCACCCCGGCTCCAGGCAACCCACAGACGTGACATCCGACTCCTCCTGCGTGTGTCACAATCAGAGCCCCCTACTTTGGGGAGTCAGCTGCACACCTACTGTGTACTGGGCCACGGGGCACAAGGTGCTGGGGCATGCGGCCTGCCTAGGGTTCCCTGTCTCTGGAGGGGGACAGACGACCCTGGCACAGCACCAGGGGATGCCCGGCCTTAAGGTGCCGACTGCTGGAAGGAGAACTGGGATTTTATCAGCCAGAGAGCCGTGTGGTTGATGAGGTTGGGTAGGGCACAAGAGAAAGGGAATGTGCCACTCAGCCTGGCACATACAGGGACCAACGAGATGCCTGGCATGTCTGGAAGGCAGAGGGCACACTGGGCGGCCCTTGTGGTCAGCAGCGGGAACAGGCAGAGGAAACAGAGCTCAGTCAGGCAGGGAGCTCTGCACTGCGTGAGACACCTCGGGCCGTGCCCCACAGCTAGACGGGGAAGCCAGTTGGGCAGATCTGCCTGCCTGGACAGGAGACCAGGAAAATCCAGCAGCTGTTTCAGCTCCTGCCCTGCAGACCTGGAGGCTGGGCTCTGGCAAAGTGTGGGTCCTGGCAGGGGGGGCGCTCAGGGGACTTACCCAGAGTGATGCTGGGTGCTAGGGCCATGTAGGCAAACTCCAAGCCGTCCTGGGGCTTCTCCAGTGTGGCCAGGAGTGCCACCAGCTTGTTGCACAGCTGTAGCTGCAGCTCCGCCTTGCAGTTGCCCGTAGTCACTGCCAGGGCCAGGACCCGGTCCTACCACACAGGCAGGTGGCTCAGGTTTCCCACAGCACCCACCTTGCCCAGTGCCCTCCTCAGAGCTCAAACATGTGCTTGGAGCTTCCCACACCCCAGCTACCCCTGCACCTCCACACAGCTCTGTGCTTTGGGATAACACACAGTTCAGACACCCAAGTTGGGGGCTGAAGAGTCACCTGAGGCCCATCCAGCTACACCCAGCAGCCTCAGACCAGCCTTTCCCACCTGGGCACCAGGCGGTCTGGCTGGGGGAGCCAGCACTCCTCTCTGCTCTAAAAACACCGCATTTATCTGTGCCCAGGGCTGAGCCACACCGTGAGCTCAGAGGAAGGGAGAAGCCGTCCCACTTCGGGGTGCAAGCAGACCTGGGCCTCCCACTGACATGCTGTGTGTCCTTTGACATGTCCCTGTGCCTCTCTGAGCCTCAGTTTCCTCATCTGGAAGATGGGGACAGAACTTCCAGCTCATGGTTGCTTGAGATCATCAGGTACAAGGGTAGAGCCATTGTCACATCCAGGCCCCAAACGTTTGTCCCGGGCAGGGGCATGGTCAATATCATTCCCGGTGAGACCACTTGGAAACTAAGCATGTGCATGGGTGGCCCTGCCTCCAGGTGGGAGGCCTCTGCCCTGCCACACCTGTGCCTCAGCCCTCCAGGTGCTCCCCTGAGGCCCACCCACATCAGCCCACAGGCCAGCTCACCCGGTAGAAGCACACGGCTTTCTCCCGCTCCCAGGCCCCATTGAAGAAGATGTCTCCAGCTGCCTCAAACAGCTCCAGCCTCAGGCTGGGGTCGCCTGTGTACAGGACCACATTCTGTGCCACCTGAAAGGAGACAGAAGTTCCCTCAAGACCCACACCTGGCGAGGTGGCCACGCCCACCTTTGCCAGCCTCCTTCCTCTCACACACTGCAGGTACACCTGAGCATTTTTCAGGCTCTGTACATTAGGGATGACCCCACCACTGGCGTGAGGACAATGAACTGATGCACCTGAGTGCCAGGAGGTGACTGAGCAGCTGCAGCCCAGAAGCCCGACACCCGTGAATCCTACCACCAGGGCTAGGCCTAGCCCACTCCGCCTGTACTCAAACCAGTCTCCGTGGCCCCCAGATAGCTGGGAGCCCATCCCCTGGCTCCTTTCTGGGTTGCCACATCCCTGCCACATCAACAGTGTTTGTGGGTGGGCCTGGTCCCCTCTTGGCCATGAGCTCTTGATCCCTCTCCTCAGCTCAAGGAGGTATACAGCAGGTGCTCAATCACGAAAGCTTCACCAGGCTGGTGAGCTTCACAATTTGTTCCAGATCACACTGTGTTTGGGAAATCCTCTGAAAACAGCCACTATGATAGATTCATTTTGTAAGGAGATGTGCCACGTGTCGCTTGGAGCAAGTTCTTCTGTGTGTTAACTGAGTGATCACATTATTTCAGCATGTGCTGTATACCAGCAGGTGCTGGGCACTGTGAGGGGCCGCGCCTCTGCCCTCAGGGAGAAGATGCTGGCCACTGGGGGAGGATGTGCAGGAACCAGTTGGAGGGAGGGAAAAGGCACACAACAGGTGCTCAGCAGTGGCTTAGGAATGAGTGGATGGATGGATGAATGGATGAGGAGATGTAGACACATGGATGGATGGATGGGTGTGTGGATAGATTAATTTTGGGATGGACTGATGGATGGATGGATGGATGGATGGATGGATGGATGGATGAATGGATGGACGGACGGATGGGTGGATGGACGGACGGATGGGTGGATGGATGGATGGATGGATGGGTGGGTGGGTGGAATGATGTATGTATGTCTGCATGTATGTATGGGTGGGTAGATAATGTATGGATGGGTGGAGGGTAGATGATGTATGTGCATATTGATGGCTAAATGGTGGATAGACAAATGTATGGATAAACCAATGGACAGATAGATGAATGGAGGGATGGATTAATAGGTAGAGTAGTGGGTGGATGGATGAATGATGGATGGATGGATGAACAGTGAATGGATGGATGGGAGAAAGGATGGATGATGGAAGGATGGATGGATGATGGATGGATGGATGAATGAATGGGTGGATGGATGATGCATGGATGGAAGGATGAACAGGTGGATGGATGGATGATGGAAGCATGGATGGATAATGGAAGCATGGTTGGATTGATGGATGGATGGATGAATGGATAAATGGATATGTGGATGGATGATGGATGGATGGAAGGATAAACAGGTGAATGGATGGATGATGGAAGGATGAATGGACGGATGGATGGATGAACAGGTGAATGGATGGATAGACGGGTGAATGGATGGATAAAAGGATGGAAGAATGATGGATGGATGAATGGACAGATGGATGAATGGACAGATGGATGAATGGACAGATAGACGGATGATGGATGGATGGATGATGGATGGATGGATGGATGGATGGATGATGGATGGATGGAAGGATGAACAGATGAATGGATGGATGATGGAAGGATGGATGGATGAATGGACGAACAGGTGGATGGATGGTGGCTGAATGAATGGATGATAAAAGAATGGATGAATGATGGATGGATGGATGGATGGATGGATGGATGGATGGATGGATGATGGATGGATGAATGGAAGAAAGAACAGGTGAATGGAAGGATGAACAGGTGAATGGAAGGATGAAAAGGTGAATGGATGGATGCTAGAAGGAAGGACGGATGGATGGATGGAAGGATGAGCAGGCGAGTGGATGAATGACGGAAGGATGTATGGATGATAGATGGATGGATGGATGATGGATGAATGGATGGATGGAAGAATGAACAGGTGAATGGATGATGGAAGGATGGAAGAATGGATGGAGGGATGGATGGATAGGTGAATGGACGGATCATGGATATATGGAAGATGGTTGGATGGATACTGGAAAGATGGATGGAAGGATGGATAGAAGGATGGTCGAATAGGTGAATGGATGGACGAAGAGGTGAACAGAAGAATGATGGATGGATGGATGGATAGAAGGATGAACAGTTGGATGGATGATGGAAAGATAGATGGAAGGATGGATGGATGGACGAACAGGTGAATGGATGGACGAATAGGTGAATGGGTGGATGGACAAGTGAATGGATGGATGATAAAAGGATGGATGGATGATAGATGGATGGAGGGATGGATGATGGATGGATGGATGGATGGATGCTTGGAAAGACGAACAGGTGAATGGATGGATGATGGAAGGATGGAAGGATGGATGGATGGATGGATGGAAGGACCCACAGGTGTATGGGAAGACGACGGAAGAATGGATGGATGGATGGATGGATGATGGATGTATAGATGGAAGGATGAGCAGGTAAATAGATGATGGAAGGATGAATGGATGGGTGGATGGAGAGTCAACAACACAGGGGTCCTCCTGCATCCCTTGCCACTCACCTGGATGTACAGGTCCACCAGCTCGCTCTGCCGCAGGATGTAATAGATCTTCCCTGCTTGCAGCCAGGCATGCGCCTCATTCTCTTCCTTCTGAAGGTCAATGAAAATCCCCACACTTCCTTGGTGTAGTCCAGAGTGGATTTGCAGGCCCTGGAATCAGACACAGTTGTCAGAACAAGGGTTCTCATCCTCCTGGAACCAGTCTGCCTCCTCCCGTGGGTCTGGTAACAGATGAATCTAGAATGTGCGGACTGGGAACGGCCCTCTTGTGTGTGCAGTGTTCTGCTCTTCCCAGGCTGCTGGGAGGGCCAGGGTGAACACACATGGCATGGAAAAGATGAAGGACATCCTTCAGAGGGAATCGAGCATCATGCTGCCCTGTGGCAGGAGGATTGTGCTAGTCCATCTCCCCTGCCTCCCAGACATGACCTGTGTCTTCTCCAGACGCACCAGGAGCCGTTAGTGTTCAGAGGCTATCTGGGCCGATGGTTCTCAAGGTGTGCAGGCATCACAGTCACCCGGAGGCCAGTCCTTATAGCTTGCTGGCCCTGCCCACAGAGCTTCCGGCTCCACAGGCCTGGGGCAGGCCCTAGAACTCCCACTTGCCACAAGCTCCTAGGTGACATGGATGCTGTTCTACTGGTCCAGGGACTACACTTTGAGAAGCATGGCTCTAGCACACTGGCCCATTTTCCTTCTGTGAACCTGAGACCAAGACTGGAGGCAGTCTCCCGGGTCCCCATGGAATCTGGCTCCTTCCCTGCCCTCTCAGTAAGTCCGACACTCGAGGGGGTGTGACTGCAGCAATGTCACTGGGCCCTGTGGGTGGGGTGGCCAGGGCCATGGTTACCCCACCAGGTCAGGATGCTTGGGGGAAGCCGAGTAGGCCACATATGGGACGTGAGACCTTGAAACCCTGTCCCAGGGAAGCAGGTGACACAACTGGCTCTGTCTTCTGTGGGAGAGAAGCCACAGGTGGCTGCTGTGGTCACATTTAAGGGGACAGATGAAGGCCAGGAGTGAAGATTCGGGGCAGGCAGAGGTAGAGGACAAAAGCCATCATAGTAGGAAGAACAGCCCAGAGTGCACGTACTGCCTCTGCTGGGGTTGAGATGACCTTTGACCCAACAAGGGACGCTCAAGCTGGGACTCACAGGCCAGCAGCAGCCCTGGGACGACCCCAGGCCCACCAGCTCAAAACATCTGATGCCAAGGAACCAAATGATCAAAAGGAGAGGGGTTGCTGGTGTCCTGGGCCAGCTTCCCTTTGCCCCCCTCCCTGCCCTGCCCACCCCCACCTCCACCACTGCAAAGCCAGCCCTTACCGCTTGGTGCCCAGGGACAGGTAGAGTTGACTGATGGTCTCCAGGAGCTGCCCCTCCAGCACCTTGCTGGCCACCTTGCGGGCCAGGGAGAGCTGGAGCTCATGGTAGATGACACACTGGGCCTCGCTGGGCATGACGGTGCTGTAGAAGTAGCACAGCCGGTGGACGGCCCGCAACTGGCCTGGGCAGAAGACAAAATGGAAGACGTTAGTCTCCCAGCATTGAAGCGAGGCTGGCTGGGCTCGGAGGCCCCTGCGCCGTGCTTGCCTCTTTCACACCTCTGTGAGCCTGGGCCCCATAGGCGGGGAGACTGAGCGCAGACAGGCCATGCACCCGTGCCAGGGCAGACGCCGAGCACACAGTCACATGGGCACACCTTGGTGCAGAGGCTCATGGTAGAGGCCAGCCTTCTTTACAACTCCCAGGGCCGAGGTCCTGGCCAGGCTCGGCCCCTGCACCAGGCCATCTATTTCTGCTTCACAAAGCCCCTCAGGCCAGGACCAGGGCTGCCTTCAGCCTGAGCTGATGAGGCCAGGGGCACAAGTAGCCCCTGTCGCCGATGGAACGCTGAGAGAGCAAAGCCAAGCGTCATGTCTGCCACACACGGCATCATGTTGGGGGAATGGGGTTCAAAGCCGGCCCCTGGTGTTCCCACACATGCTTCTCTCATGCAACCAGACTCCCAAGCCACATGCTCACTGGCCTCTCCCAAAGCCAGGGCGCTGGGAACAGTGGAAAGCTTCTGATTTTCTAGTGCCAGAAACATTCCGGAGATTAACACAGGAAACCAGGTCCGCTGAATGGACATCTGTTACACACGCCACCCAACAACAGCTGAATACACAGTCCTCTCCAGCACCCAGGGGACATTCCCCACGACAGACCATGTGCCAGGCCACAAAATGAGCCGCAGTGAATGGAGAAGGACTGAGACCGAAGCAGAGGTGTTCTTCAGCTGTACTGGCACGAAGCTGGAAATCAATAGTGAAGGAAATGTGAGAAATTCAAAAATATGTGGAAATTACACACTCCTAAACAACCAGTGAGTCAAAGAGACCATCAGGGAAACTGAAAACTAATTTGAGAAGAATGCAAACAAATGCACAGCCCGGGCCAGCGCGGTGGCTCACGCCTGTCATCCCAGCACTGTGGGAGGCCGAGGTGGGAGGATCGCTTGAGTCCAGGAGTTTGAGATCAGCCTGGGAAACATGGTGAAATCCCGTCTCTATAAAAAAATAAAATATAAAAATTAGCCGGGTGCGGTGGTGCACGTCTGTAATCCTAGCTACTTGGGAGGCTGAAGCATGAGAATGGCTTGTACCTGGGTAGAAGTTGCAGTGAGCCAAGATTGCACCACTGCATCCCACCCTGGGCATTAGAGCAATATTCTGCCTTTAAAAAAAAAAATAGCACAGTGTATCAAAAATTCCAAGATGCAGCTAAGGCAGTGCTGAAAGGGAAATTTATAACTGTAAATGTCTACATTCAAAGAAAGAAGAAAAATCTCAAATCAAAAACCTAACCTTCCACCTTGAGAAACTAGAAAAAGAATGAACTAAACCCAAAGCAAATAAAAGGAAGAAAATAATAAACATGAGAGTGGAAATGGGAAGTAAAAATACAGAGAATGGAAAAACAAAAGAGATAATCAACAGAACCAAAAGTGAGTTTACTGAAAATAATAACAAAATTAACAAATCTTTCACCAGACTGACCAAGAAAAGAAAGATGGGACACAAATGACTAAAATCAGAGACTGAGCTCCATGGCTGACGCCTGTCATCCCAGCGCTTTGTGAGGCCGAGGTGGAAGGATCGCTGAGGCCAGCATTCAAGACCAGCCTGGGGGAACATGATGAGACCCCATCTCTAATAAAAAGAAATAAAAAATTAAAAACCCAAGTTTCTCAAATCAGAAATGAAAGAGGAAACATTATTGCCGACCTGACAGAAATAAAAGGATTCCATGAAAACACTACGAACAACTGTAGACCAACAAATCAGACCATCTAGACACAACAGCCAAGCTCCTAGAAGGACACAAACTACCAAAAGTGACTCAAAAATGACCCCGAGTAAGCATGTGGGGTAGCAGCCCCGCCCTCGGTCTCCTCGACCGTTCAGCGCGGGGTGGGGAGACAGGAAAGCATGATCCCCGTTCCCTGGCCTGCATTTCCAAGTCTGAATCCCCTAGCACCCCGGGGAGGGCCTCCTAGGAGGAGGTGCCACAGGCTATTATGCCACGAGCAACCGGAGGCTGCAGTGGGGGCTGGGGCGCTGGATTCCTGGAGGGTCTCCTTCCAGTCAGAGAATGCCCCTGGGGAAGAAGCCTGGGTCTGAACCGGGGCCCCTTCACACGGTCCTTTCCAAAATCTCATCCCTCCTAGGGCCAGGAGTGGGTGCCAGGCCTGTGCTGGGAAATGGGCAGATTTGGCCACAGCCCCTGGGACTCTGGTCCAGGCCACAGGAGGCATCTCTGAGTGGTCTCACTATGCCATGACACACCGCTGCAAGGCAGAGGGGACCCACAACAGTATCCCTTGTCTCGGCCATTTCCCTGGACTCAACTTCCTCATCTATCCTCTGCGGCCTAGATTTCAGACAGCCCTGCCCACCTACTGTCTGTCTGTTCACTGCTCAGTCTGCAGTGACTGTTCGATAGCACTCCATGGCTCCCCAGTGCTCTTGGGGAAAAGGCCAAGCCACAGCCTGAGGCCCCAGGCCCTGCTTAGCTCTCCAGAAGAGCTTCTCACCATCCAGCACCCAAACCACCCACTCCTAACTCTGCACCTCCCTGCATAAGCCCTGCTCACTCACCCCCGCTCACACCCCACTTATCCCCGCGCACACTTCCGCTCACTCACCCCAATCACACCTCCGCTCACTCACCCCCACTCAGTCATCCCCGCTCACGCTCCCACTCACTCACCCCATCACACCTCCGCTCACTCACCCCCACTCACTCATCTCCATTCACACTCCCGCTTACTCACCCCCACTCACACCACCACACCCCACTCATCCCCGCTCACACTCCTGCTCACTCACCCCCATCACACCTCTGCTCACTCACCCCCACTCACTCATCCCTGCTCACTCACCCCCATCACACTTCCGCTCACTCACTACCACTCACTCATCCCCGCTCTCTCTCCCGTTCACTCACCCCCACTCACCCACCCCCACTCAATCACCCCCGCTCACACCCCCTTCATCCCCGCTCACTCATCCCCACTCGCTCACCCCTGCTCACACCCCACTCATACCCGCTCACACTCCCACTCACTCACCCCCATCACACCTCCGCTCCCTCACCCCCACTCACTCACCACCACTCACCCACACTCGCTCATCCCTGGTCCTTCACACAGGCTACACCACCAGCCCCTCCCCCACCACCTATTACTTGACTAAATCCTCTCAACCCTCTGGTCCCAGACTAAAGAGGCTTCCCTAACCCGGGGCCAAGTGCTGGCCCGCCATCACACCACTTACCCTTTTGTGGCTTCTCTGGCCTAAAGCTCACATTCCCACGCTCAGTCCCTGCCACCCGAGGACCCCACAAGCCCCATTTGTGGGTGGGGCCTGGCACACACTGCACAACGAGCTGCTTTTGCATGAACTGCTCTGCGGCTTTAGGCAATCACCCGCCCCGTGTCCTCTGTGAAGTGGGATGACAGGTGCGCAGGCTGCCAACATACCAAGCAGATAACACGGGCACAAGAACCGGCGTTCACAGCCTGGCTCATGGAGGGGCCCCAAGTCCCAGCTCAGCAGAGCCTGCCTTGATCCCAGGGTTATGGCTAGGGATTCCCAGCACGCAGGACTTTCCGTGCTCAAGGCAGCATGGTCCCTGGGCAAACTGGGAAGAGCTGGCTGCCCCAGTAGGGCAGACAGCCTAGCCCTGTGTGGGAACCGCCTGTCTCCAGGGCGCTTGCCAACATCTGCTGCTGGCCATGACTCAGCACTTTCAATGGTGGAAAAACCACCACTTGTTTCTGAATCACAAACCCCAGGTGTGCCCTGACCTGAGTGGCCCCGGAGGGCGCACAGGAGGAACCGGGGCACTCACTCTCCACATGGCCCATCCCCACAGTGACCAGAAGGGCCCACTCATAGTAGCCCTTGCCCTGCTGGGCCGGACCCTGGTGGGTGCAGAGGTGGCCCAGCTGCAGGAGCACGTGGTGAAGTCCCGGCCACACTCCCTGCAGGGCAGCCTCGATAACAGCCGCACGGCCTCCAGGAGGTAGTGCTGGGCCATGCTGCTGGCACCCGCGTGCAGGCACAGGGTCCCGAAGTTGGCCAGCACCACTGCCTGGTTCCTCCGCTGGCCCAGGTCCTGAGCTGCCCGCAGGGTGTGGTAGTAGCCCTAGGCTGCCTGTCTCATCCGGCCCAGCAGGGCAAGGGCTACTATGCCTTCAGAGCCACGTCTCTCTCTTGTCATCTAACCCATTTAAACTCTCCTTTCAAACTCTATGCCAGACCTAACCACTTCTCACCTTTCTCATCATTTCCAACCAGGTCCAGCCCTCATCATAGCGCTCTGGGTTACTGCAAAAGCCTCCAAAATCGCCAGGCACAGTGGCTCATGCTTGTAATCCCAGTACTTTGGTAGGCCAAGGTGGGTGGATCATCAGAGGTCAGGAGTTCAAGACCAGCCTGGCCAACATGGTGAAACCCCTTTACTAAAAATACAAAAAATTAGCCAAGCATGGTGGTGGGTGCCTGTAATCTCAGCTATTCAGGAGGCTGAAACAGGAGAATCACTTGAACTCAGAAGGCAGAGGTTACAGTGAGCCGATATCGTGCCATTGCACTCCAGGCTGGGTGACAAGAGCGAAACTCCATCTCAGAAGGTTAAAAAAAAAAAAAAGCCTCCCAACCCACGTCTCTCCTTCCACCTTTCACCCTGCCCTGCATTCTACCTTCCACTCTTAAACATTTCAGAAAAAAAAAAACTTATATCCACAGAGAGAGAAAGAGAAAGTACAAATGGGGTGAAATGTTTGGGGAATCTGAGGGAAGAGTATATGGGAATTCTCTGTACTATTTTTGCAACTTTTCCATAAGTCTGGAGTATTTTGAATTCAAGAGTTAAACAAAGAAAAAACAAAAAAACAAAAATAAAACACTGTCTCCCTTTGTGAACCCATCCTGTCTTTCCCCTGGCAACTGAAGGACGCTCTCAACTAACACATCTATTTTTTCATGAACACTAAAAGAACCCTTGCCTAGTTTTGACTTTCTGTGCTTGGCAGTAGAAGTGTGTGTGTGTGTGTATTTCATATATATGTGTGTGTGTGTATATATGTGTGTGGTGTGTGTGTGTATATATAGAGAGGGAGAAATACATATGTGTTTATATATATAGTATATTTACATTGGTAATGTATATAAATATAAATATATGTGTGTGTGTAGATATATATAATACATACCCCATAGCCTGTCCTTAACCTGTTTTAAACTTAGTCGGAAAAACACATACGTAAGCAGAGAATTTCAAAACAATATGATGAATATTTTGATCGAGGGATGTGTTGCTATGGAACACGCTGCTAAGACACAAAACCTCCTAGATGGGGCAATGAATGAACGAAGTTTTGCACCTATAGACACCCCCTCTCATATCACCTCAAACGTTTATAGTTATATGCTTTTGCTTCCCCCAGGACCTCTGTTTCATAAGGGTTAGTCCTAGAGCCCAGCGAGTTCCTACTACAGCTGGCACACATATGCCATTCAAGAAACAGTGGCTGAGTGAATGACGAGTTAAGAACCATTTGTCAGCCAGTGCCCAGTAACATAACATGCACTGGTATGCAAATTATATTTTTGTTGAAAACAAGGGCAGGATCACAAATTATCTTTCCAGAGAAAGCAAACATCAAAAGCTTCTTTACCCTACTAAAGCACGTTCTAAGAAGCTCCCCTTATATAAAAGAAAACCTCCTCATTCGTTATCAATGGCATGTAAAACTAATAAGCCTTCACCTCTGATAACATCTCTTCCATCCCCAGGGCTAGATGAACGAGGTTCTGGAAACCCTGGTAGTTGTGAAGGTGGCTCCCAGCTCTGACAGTCTTGAACCCTGTGGGCACGGGGGTCACACAGCAGAACAGAGGGAAGCATCATCAGGCTTCGAATATGTTTGAACCAGAGATGGCAAATAGGCTGCAGCCAAGTGAAAACACCAGAGATTCATGGTGGCCACCTGAGGGGTTGTGCTCTTAAAAAACAAAAATTAAAATTAAAAACTAAAAAATTAAAAAAGGAAGGGGTCAAGAATCCATCAGGTCTGACTGAGATGTGTATCAGTGACTAACACCCCGTATGGTAAAAGTACTCCCGTGCGCTTTGGGTACTCACAGCTGCAGCAGTATTCAAAGGCGTGTGCTTCCCTAAGACTAAGCCACGGGAATACCCCCCCAGCAACACTGCCAGGAGAAACGTCTCACATGGATTTGGCTAGAAATACAGTTGTCTTCAACAAATTAACACTGAATACATCCTGACTTATTAGAGCCTGTGAGAATGACATTCTCAATGATAACAGTTATCACTACAATCTCCAAACATCTGTGATCCTGCAAGGAGGAACTGTGACAGCGCAGGCCATGTGTCCAGACTGCTTCCCAGACTGCCTGTTACAGAATAAAAGAAATGAAATCCCCCCTAAGAATGTCTTCACTCACATTTAGCCAGTTGTTCCTTTGTGTGCATCTCTGTGCTAAAATGGCCATTCTTCCCCACAGCCTGAAGTCATATGCTAAAATAAATGAGACTCACATGAAGCCAGAAATGTGCAGATGCCAAGGAAACCAACACAAACGAAATGGGCTGGAGAGTGTGGCCAGGAGGATGGTACTTCCCAGGAAGCAATTACTTCATCTCTGCCCATGAAGCAGGCAGCTGTCACTGTCCCCCAGGCCCACGCCAGCCACTCGAAGTAGGTTCTAACCAAACTACCTCCAACAATCAACATAAATACACCACACAATTGGCTTCTGAAAGGACACCTTGCAACCAACAAGAAACTGTAAGCACAACTTTGACAAACTGTGCAACTAAAATCCTTGGAAAGGGATCAACACTGCCACATTTTGACTCAAATACTGTTTCGTGGTAGCACTGCAATAATTCACTGAAACAAAAGAATGAATGAGGAATATGTTTATATAGGAATCAGAGGAAGCTTGACTAATCATTTAAAGAAATAGGTCAAGAAACTGCTAGGTTCAGATGCTACCGTGAGACACTGTCAGGGCCTTAGGCAAATTCACTTCTCTTAGTCCTGTTTCTAGGTTCATCAAAAATCAGCTTTGGACTAGGGAACCTGTTGCTTTCCAATGCCTTCCTTCTGCGATTCCAGCCCAGATTTTAGGACTGCTCTCCCACTTGGTATATGAAAGCATTTTCTATGTATAATAGCAAGAGTACATTTCTGTGTTGAATGCGGTTTGGGACCTACTCTATGAGGCAGAATATCATCATGTAATATTAAGCATTATGACAAGGCATACTCTAGATAAGGATAACACATAAGACGTGGCCATACCCCTGTGCGTGCCTGGCAGGGAGATGGGGAAGTCTCATTTAATGAAGCCGGGGTGCCTGTTGCACCTTAACATCCTCAGTCCACATCAAGTTCACAACGTTCTTCTGACATCAAACCACAGGTATCACATACTTTTCCATACTTTCCACCCAAGATTAAAATATGCAGAGCACCATGATAAAGACGCCTCCATCCCCAGCATGTGGGCTCTCATTCTGTAGAATTACATACTATCGGGGCAAAATGGTGACCAGGTTGCAGCGGCAAGCAAGACTGGGCTCCGTGGGGACAGCAGACCCTGCAGCAGCCACCACTCCTGTCGCCACAGTCTGATGCAGCTGCAGAGAAGCTGTGGCTGAGGCCATTCACTTTGTGAGAGAACCGCACAGGAGGGAAAAGCTAGGGAAGGTCGGGAAGAGGGCAATGTCAGGCTTCTGAGCCCAAGCCAAGCCATCGCATCCCCTGTGACTTGCACGTATATGCCCAGATGGCCTGAAGTAACTGATGAATCACACAAGAAGTGCAAATGCCCTGTCCCACCTTAACTGATGACATTCCACCACCAAAGAAGCGAAAATGGCCGGTTCTAGCCTTAAGTGATGATATTATCTTGTGAAATTCCTTTTCCTGGCTCATCCTGGCTCAAAAAGCTCCCACACTGAGCACCTTGTGACCCCCACTCCTGCCCAGAGAACAACCACCTTTGACTGTAATTTTTTTTACCTACCCAAATCCTATAAAACGGCCCCACCCTTATCTCCCTTTGATGACTCTTTTTCGGACTCAGCCCGCCTGCACCCAGGTGATTAAAATGCTTTATTGCTCACACAAAGCCTGTTTGGTGGTCTCCACAGGGACGCGCATGACACGCAGGTGCAGAGCCAGGGAAGGATCTGTGATGAGAACAGAAAGGAATGTGCCTCCCTGTACACACGCTCGGATTTTATGACAATGTGCGCAGGAGGCTGAACTGGATGCCTGAGAACATTCCTCCAAGTTCTTTTGCTGATTTTCTAAATATTGGTGTAAAATCTGAACTCAGACAAAAATTTTTTAAATCACTTAACATCTTTGTCTGGTGCTCAGCATCATGTCTACATGATCATCTAGAAAACCAACTTCTGTTCTAAGGCTCACATCCTCCTATAAAGTCCTAGGGATTTCACAAGGGAATGCACTTCTCATTCACTTCAAGAACACACACAACTACCATTAAAGAAACGCTTAATTTGCTTACACAATTTTTTAAACACCCAGATTTGAAATACAATAGAGAAGACAACTTTTTGATAGCTCTGCTTTCCAAATGCGAACTGCCCATGGAGAAAATAACCTGCCGTGATTTCTAACCAGTCAACCACCTGTCTTCCCTGGCTGCAGTAGGAGCAATCTTTCTGAGCTCAGGATGAAAAAGAACCCAGCTGGTTAGGGGACAGAAAATCATCACTTCTCAGGGGGCTTCCCGGGTCCCAAATCCCCATGTGATACATGGAAGTAAAAAACTATCAATGACCAAGCATCTGAACGCTTATCCCACCTCGCCATCTGCTTCTCCTGCCATGCAAATTTAAAATTAATAAGCCTGCTATTAGAGAACAGAGTTCGTGCTGCATCTTTCTAAAATTATGGATAATTACCAGCCCACAATGGCTTCTAATCAGATTTGAGTGGTCCTTTAGACAGAAAGCTAAAGTGCCTCAGCCCTAAACTGAGAAGAAAACAGAAACTGAAATGCTCTAGATTTGATTTTTTCCCCCTTGTTCTAAAGTTGCTGTTCCCGAATCTCCTTCTACTGTCTTGTTCATAAAATGTATGAGAAACAGGGAAATTTAAAGACATGATAGAAATGGCCACTTTTTCTAGGTACAAACTTTGTGAACATGATTTTCAGCTGCTGGGCTTTTTCTCCACAAACTGTGAGCCTGGAGTACATTTTCTCCCTCGTGGTTACACATTCAGAGTCAGGGAAAGTGGCTTTAGCAATAAAGAGGGGAGTGCAGTGAGAAGTGACCGGGCACTGAGAAGGGCAGACAGGGACTCTACCTCGGTGGCCTGCAGCACTCCTGGGCCTCGACCTTTACTTTTCTATCTGTACAAGGGATCTAAAGGCCCGTGATTCTAGAACACGACAGCTCTTCATACATACATACGCAAACATCACACGCCTATGTGAAAGCTGTGACACTTGGCTGATTTCCTGAAGAAGTTGTCTTGTATCATTTCTACTGAAGTACTCAGCCTCCTTCCAGACAAGTATCTGAGGATGATGGCCTATCCCACAGCAATGTGTGTAACCTCTCCTGCTTAGGATCCCTGTTCACATAGCATTTTCCAAAAGAATTTGCTGTGAAGTGACAGAAGAAAGAAGAAGAAGGTCCTTTCAGCCCATTCACTCATTCATTCATTCATTCATTCAAAAAATATTGACTAACTATCTATGTGCCAGGAACTGGTGATATAACAGGGAACATATATTTTTGTAGGTAGAGACAGACATCCAAAAAGTATGTTAAAGAGTGATCAATGCTGTAGAGGAAAATACACCAGGAAACAGGAAAGAAGAATACCCGTAGCCACCCTACACTGGGGTGACGCTAGCGTTACAAAATGGAAACAGTGGCCGGGCGCGGTGGCTCACTCCTGTAATCTCAGCTCTTTGGGAGACTGAGGCAGGCAGATCACCCGAGTTCAGGAGTTCAAGATCGGCCTGACCAATACGGCGAAACTCTGTCTCTACTGAAAACATAAAAATTAGCTGGACGTGGTGGCACACACCTGTAATCCCAGTTACGCAGGAAGCTGAGGCACAAGAATCACTTGAACCTGGGAGGCAGAGGTTGGAGTGAGCCGAGATCGCGCCACTGCACTCCAGCCTGGGTGACAGAGCAAGACTCTGTCTCAAAAAAAAAGTAATAATAAAAATAAAATGTAAACAGAGAATAAGATACCAAAAGAAAGTACATGAACGATTAATTGTAACAAAAGCCTTTGTAAGTTGATACTTTCCTTCCTGGATCCTTGTCCCTTACAAATGGAAAAAAAAGGGCGGGTAGGGGGTAACATCAAAATGATGGTGATGTTTTAAGATGACTTCAGGTTTCAGATGTCTGACAGCCATATTCATGTACTTCAAGGAAAAATCTCTAGCTCTATCAGCCATCTGGGCAATGGTTTAATGTCTTTTTTTTTTTTTTTTCCAGAGGGTTCTTAAAATACAGGAAAATGTGTGTGTTTATTTGGCTGCTCTGTCCCTGCACACGTGCAAACTGTGCTAACAGGTTTTTCCATGTTTTGCTGAATTTGCCAGCTTGCCATAAACAGGCTTCCGTGTCTTAATTGTCTATAAATAGCACAAACACCCAAAAATGCAAATTAAGACAAGCTGACCCTTCAACTGCTGCTGCCATGACAGCAAGCGACAATTGGCCAAATCAATACGTGGAGACTGAAGCTGTCTGGCAGACAGCACAGGGTCGACTGCCTTTCCCATAGCATTTAAAGAAACAAGCAGAAACGGCTCTCCACACAGGACAGACACGTCCTTTGTTCTTTGAATAAATGCTGCCAATGCCCAAAATACTTTCTCCATCACACTATCTATATGGAATTCAAGTTCCTTCCAATACCATGAGTAACGCCAGTTATAGACTGTGTTTAGCCATAGTGACCCATTAGCATTCTTGTTCCTGTAAAATGTTGAAATAACATTGAGTGTGCACTCACGAGGTGCCAGGGTCTGGGTTTGATCTCGTTTAGTTGTCATTGAAATCCTGTAAGATCAGTACCATATTCTCTTATTTTTCATAGATGAGGAAACTGAGGCACAGAAAGGTTAAGTAAGTTGTCCATGGTCACAGGTTATTTAGGAACTTTTCTCCAAACTTTCAAAAGTTAACTACTGCCACTATTACAAATGAGTTTCTGTTTGTTTGTTTGTTTGTTTGTTTTTGAGACAGGGTCTTGCTCTGACCAGGCTGGAGTGCAGTGGCGTGATGATGTTTCACTGCAGCCTCAACTTCCCGGGCTCAAGTGATTCTCACACCTCAGCCTCTCCAGTAGCTGGGATTACAGGCATGAGCCACCACACCTGGCTAATTTTTAAATTTTCATTTTTTGTAGAGATGGGGTTTCACCATGTTGCCCAGACTGGTTCCGAACTCTGGGCTCAAGAGATCCTCCCAGGTCGTCCTCCCAAAGTGCTGGGATTACAGGTGTAAGCCACTGTGCACAGCCCTACAAATGTGACTTGTACAAAGTCAGAGCAGTGAGCAGGAAGAGAACAGAGACTTCAGTGAGTCTCCTGGCTGTTGCAACACCATATCCCTCCTCCATACCGTAATGTGTCTACACCCACCAAGCTCCTAGATGTTGAAGGCAGGCCAGCTCAGAGACGAAACAGAGTCAAGAAAGAGAAGATGCAGACATGCGTCCTGATTTCAGCTCGAGCGTACATCTCTCCCCTGCAGCTGCACAGGCAGAAACCAGGGGCCGTGAGTCTGAGGCAGTGTGTTTGGTTCCTGGCAGGTAATCTTTTGGGAGACCATCCCATACAATTAGTGTTACACTTCTCAAAAAGGAAGTGTGACTTGTATAGAAAAATCGATTCCATTTGGGAGAAAGGTCTAATAAAAACACAAAAGGATAATACATTCATACAAAAAGAAATTCAATTCATCTGTCACAAACCGAAATCCCAAAGCCCTCTGGGCACACAGCTGCTTTTCTGAGCTGAAATTCAACTCCAGTTGAGAAACAGGTCAACTTTTCTAAAAAGATTTCTTTTTCACATGCCTTCAATAAAAATTCCTTACCCTCACTTGTCATTTTCCAGATTTAACGGCTCTGTTGGCCTTCCTCTCATTTAGGCCATGAACACTGACTGCAAGTCTGCTAGGGCCCAGACTCCAAGGGAGGCACCCTAGGGAACACAGATGACCGCAGCACAGCGACACCCTCAAGGAGCACACATGGGGAAGGCAAGATGATACCATCGCAGCCTTCACACACAAAAGAACTTGGCATCCATATCCCGTCCCATTTCTAGAAAACAACGATGCTGAGTCAGTAAAATGTACTGAACAGCCTGCAGTATGGAGGCAGGCACGATGGGGCTTCATGCGGGGAAGAGCACCTTCAGAAGGGGGCATGCAAGCAACGTGGAGGCAGGAGACGCCCCCATGCACAAGGGCCAGCCTGGGGGCCTGCAGAAATGCCCATGCATCTGGGAGGACGGAGAGAGGACAAGATACTTAAATGCTCCAAAATGAATAGAAGCCTCCCAAGAACCTCTCCCGAGATGGGGCAGGGATTTACAAAAGACCAAACCGAGCATGCGCAGTTACCTGAGCAGAGCGCCACCAGAGCGAGCTATCCAGGAAGAAACAGGGTCATTAGAAGCCTGAGCCTCTACTCCCAGCTCTGCAACTCATTCACCCTATGACCTTGGTGAAGGCTCTTAGCTTCTGTGAGCCACAAGAGAATCACGGGAAAACAGAAGATATGAAAACTGCTCTGCCTTTTTCACAGAACTGCTGAGGGAATAAAATCAGATAATGGATTTTAAAATTCTCTGTGAATTACGAAGCAAAATACAAACGCATGAAATCATTCTTACCATTAACAACAGCACTGTCAAATTAAGAGCAGAGTTAAGACCACAGCATTTTCCACCCCCCGGCTCCCGAGAGAAATAGTGAGTCCAGCCGATGTATTTGGGCAACCCCAGTATCTAGGCTTTGAGAGCCTCAAACAGCTCATGAACTCTGACAGTATCGCTCCAGCCCAGTGCTCACTAAGTTCTCCAAGACAGCCAACTGACAGAAAATACTATAGATTTTTCAGCTGGGCTTGAAGCCCTCCAAGCTCACAGCACAGCTCAACAATGAAGAAGAGTTTTCTGCCACTAGGCTCAAAAGCTGGCTTTTGTAGATTCCCATAGAAAGAACATTCAAGGCCAGGCGTGGTGGCTTATGCCTGCAATTCCAGCAATTTGGGAAGCCGAGGCAGGAGGATCACCTGAGGTCAGAAGTTCAAGAACAGCCTGGCCAATATGGCGAAGCCCCGTCTGTACTAAAAATACTAAAATTAGCCGGGCATGCTGGCGGGAACCTGTAATCCCAGCTACTCGGGAGGCTGAGGCAGGAAAATCGTTGAACTCAGGAGGCTGAAGTTGCAGTGAGCTAAGATCACGCCACTGCACTCCAGCCTGGGTGACAAGAGCAAAACTCCATCTCAAAGAAAAATAAAAAAAAGAAAGAGCATTCTTTTTTGCTGATGTTAAGTTTCCTGTGCTTAATACAGAGAAATCATATAATACTGAAATCCTGAAAAACATATCATAAAAAGCATTTAGTGACTGAAAAGACATTCAATATAACCTGTAACAGTGAGTTCCCCTCCTCTCTCCAGCCAGCTCCACTAACGCTGTGACCCTTAACAATGCTTTCACTACCACAGAGGAAAATTAATAGGACCTCTTACCCCTCTCAGCTGACAGCTAAACCAGTGCTTCTCCCTGGGCTCACTAAAGATGACCTTTACCCAAAACCAGGCTGCAATGACCCTGTAGATGTTGACTAACAATTTCAAAATTCCCATATTCTTTGTCCACTCTTAAGGAAGATGAACTGAAGCCAGGGGTCTCCAAGTCAGAACTAACAGAGGCCTTAAACATCAGATGGCCCATCCCCTTCTTTGAAAACCGGGAGATCTAAAGCTGAGCTTATGGAAGAAAACAGCCTGTTTAGTAACAAAGCAAAAACCAAAGCCTAGTCACTTAACCTCTGGTCTAGAACTCCTGCAACAACCCAACTCCCATACAGGATGAGTCTCCCTAACCAGAAACTCCGAAATCCACAACTTTTTTTCAGTGCTGACGTGACGCTCAAGGAAATGTTCATTGGAGCAGCTCAGATTCTGGATTTTTGAATTCAGGATGCTCAACCAGCATGTATAATACAAATATTCAAAAATCCAAAAATGTAAAAAAATCTGAGACACTTCTGGTTCCAAGCAGTTTGGATGAGGGATATTCAACCCGCATTTTTTTTTTTTCCTCTAATGAAGGAAATTAAAAATGAGGACTGAGCAAAGTCATTCAATCCATACTAAAGTCATTCAATAGTTTAATTAGTACCCATTTAAAGTTAAGTGCTACCCACAGATATCTAAAAGGATGAACAAATACATGCCTATAATCCCAGAACTTTAGAAGGCCGAGGCGGGAGGATCATCTGATGTCAGGAGTTCAAGACCAGCCCAGCCAGCATGGTAAAACTCCATCTCTACTAAAAATGCAAAAATTAGCCAGGCGTGGTGGCGCATACCTGTTATCCCAGCTACTCGGGAGGCTGAGGCATGAGAATCACTTCAACCTGGGGGGAGCACGTTGCAGTGAGTCGAGATCACACCACTGTACTCCAGCCTGGACCACAGAGCAAGACTCTGTCTCAAAAAAAAAAAAAAAAAGGAAAAAAGAAAACTAATTTAAATTGTGTTTTCACATGGAGCCCATGTTCCCAGAACACAAGCCCTGCTCTATGCTCCAAAGGGTGCCCCTTTATCTTAATACTCACCATATTCCATGGCAGCCATTGGCGCGTGTCTGTCCATCGCACTAGACTTCCTGCACATGAGGCAGGGATCATATATTATTACCTTTCTGCCCCAATGTATGGCCTAGAAGACACTCAGTAAATGATTACTGAACTAAGTCAGTTACTAAGACATTTAAACTTGTATTAACAAAATTGATTTAATAATTTTGCCAATGCAGTGTTCATACCACACAGCTTAAATCTCAACCTGCGGATTCATCTTGTGTTCTGCTAGATTATCACCTATTAACATTCAGGAGGCACCTAGTATGTGCTAGGCATTACTAATTGCTGGGGACCTAGCAGTGGCAAAACAACATTCCTTGTTCAAAGAGAAGTTCTAGTATAAAGAGGAATAGAAGGAACAGGCTAGATTAATGAGAGAGCTAAGAAAAGGACAGGCTGCTGTGGGAAGCACCTGGTCTTGTCTGGATGGTACACAGTTAACGAAGTCTGAGTGCTTCATATAGCGTAAGATCATCTCCTCCAAAGAAGCTAATGAAGCTTTGATTCCCCAGTAGCAGAAGTCACCACAAAGGTGCCCACAGCCACGTGCTTAGTGTAGGAAGTGAAACCAACCAAACTAACAAAGCTCCAACTTCCAGAGGCAACGGTCCAATTATGAAATCCTCTGGCTATGTTCAATTGAAATTCAAGGTATTCAAGAGGCCAATATTTAAGTGATAAATTAACCCAACCACTTAAAACTAAAGTAGTCTTTGGTTCAAGGGGTAAGGGTATACTACCTTTTACAAATTTATTAGCTCTTAATATTTACATTTAAGTATGATGAAGATGGTGTAATAATAACTTTACTGAGTAGTTACTATGTGTTAGGCACCAAACTAAGCACTTTACACACACATTTGCACGATCCTGTGAGATGATAATGACCCCTTGTCATCCCATTTCATAGATGAAAGTCAGGTTTATATAAGCTTAAAAACTTGCCCCAAATGACACAGCTAGTTAGCAAAACCCAGGCAGCCTGACTCCATAGGCCTTGTTTAAAGAAGTAATATTTATAAACTGTCCAGCACAGCGGTGGTGCAAACAAGAGTTCAATAAATGCCTAAAGGGTACTTCATACCCAAAATCGTTTCCCGCCAATCAAACTAGACTTACTCTGGTTCTGCACAACCAACTGTCAAATTATTGTTCCATGAAGAAAAGGTGGAATGGATAGAGATCAGAATAGAGTGAATAACTACTGGTAAATATACTTGATGACAGGTAGTAACAGGATGTGGCATTTAGGCTATTTCCACATTTGTTTGCATAACACTTTTTTCACAGTTCTAAAGCACAAGAACCATTCTAAGCTGGTGAAAGCATAAGGCATGTCTATGATCCAGGACTCCAATTCACTGTGGATCAGTGGATCTCAACCTTTACGGTATATCAGAATCACCTGGGGGTTTTTAACAGCACTATAGCTGCCCAGGCTCCATTCCTGCAGATTCTATTTCAACTAGTCTGGAGTAAGCACGCACGCATTTTTCACAGCCCCCCAGATGCAGCTAGGTTTGCAAACCACTGTCCAAGATGCTCTCACACTTCTGCTCAGTTCAACACACACTCACTGAGATTCTAAGCACTAGGAATCAGGGTAAGTTAACAAGTCAGGCTCCACTCCCTAATAATATTGGCAAAGAAACCAATATCAGAGATTTATTTCAGTCCAAACCAAATAAATTGCCGGGTGAAAAAAATGCTCTGGCATAGTTTGCCACACAAAACAACTTCCTGTATCTTCCCAGTCAGTAGCCTAGAGACTGACTCTGAGCCATGAGAATTCAGAATCAGGGGAAAATGCCAGTCTGAGGCATCTGTCACACCCCCAAAAGCGCCCAGCTACATTTCACATCCACTGTCCTAACAGGGGTCGAAATAGGGAAGAGCAGTGCAATACAGAAAACAGAGCCCGCTGGGTGGCAAAAGGCTGGGAAATTCCAGTCCTAGTCCTGCTACCAATCGCTCTGGTCACTTCTCTCTGGTCCTGGTGTGGCCAACAGTTACATGAGAGGGTGAGGCATAAAAACACAGATGTCAGGCAAGCTCCAGCATCGAAAATACATAGAAATTAAAAAGCATTAAGGTGATATCAAGGAATGTATGCCATCAACCAGAAAAGTAACTGAAATATTCCTTTTCCCATTCTTAAGAAATCAAAAGTGGAAGCAGAAAATTGAGCAATCAGCCTATCAAGTTGACTGGGGCAACAGAATACACTCATGGATTCTGCTCACAACATCGGGGGTGACAGACCAAAAGAACCGCAGAGCGTCCCTCTCTCCTCTGTCCACCCATGCCACCAGCACGTGAGTGCGTCCACATGCAGCGCCCAGTCTCCTGTTCCACCGACGCCAGCGTCCACTCTCCGCAAGCCTACTAAGTGCCACATGTGCTATGATGCTCCCTCATCTCATCACCATAGACATCCGTGCAGGAGGTGAGTATGTGACAGATGAAAATCACGGAGGCCTAGGTAGGTTGAGACCCGCATTCCCACTGCGGTGAGGGCGTGCTTGAGAGGGACCCCACGGCTGGGCGTCCATGCTGCTCTCCTCAGTAATCACTCCCGGACCAGAGCAGCGAGGGGGAATTTTCTTCCTCTCACTATTTTCAGCCCCTTGGTTGACACAGCATTCCCCAGAAAGCTATCGAGTTCTGGCAGCTCTGAGGCCACAAAGCCATAAACGCAGGGGACACACAGCCCATCTGTCTCTAACGGGTCTTTTCCTTGTCATGCTGGTCATTTCTAAGAGCAGATGGGTTAAGGAACACTTGGCAAGTTACCACGAAATGAACCCTCCACTCCTCCCTGGGGGAAGGCTGACTAGCGAGCAGTCAGGCCGGCTTTCTTCCCCTCTTCCTGCATTCCTGTCCCTAAGGAGCCACAGACAATCCCATCAAATATAGGCAGGGGACAGCCGCCTCCTTCCTACAGCTGGAGGGGGGAAGGGTCCTCTCGGGCCTTTCTAACTGCATGAAAACCAAACTGGGAGTTGTACTGACTCGGGCCTCACCCATGTTGCAGGCATGTACAACAAGGTGCCCAGTGGTATCATCAGGCAGAACTACGAATGTGCTTTCCATCGTTTTCATACAATGATTCCAGAACCGCTATCCACACAGCTCCACGTCTCACACATACGACGTGCTTCATGGATTACACAGCATGTTCACCAAGCCCCTCATCCGCTCCTCCCAGCAGCCTTGTGTAATACCTTGAGTGTGCTTCTTCATCGCCATTTCTTAAGAAATGGAGTTTCTGAGGTTATGAAACCAAAACTTTCCCAAGAACATCCAGCTAGTGTTAGAACCAGGATATGAGGGCTTCTGATTCTACAACCAGTATTTGTGCCACTGTTCCACATGGGCCCCTCCAGGGATTTCTGCCTGATCTTGAAATGCAGACAGGAAATCCATCTCTCTACAGTCCTGGGGTTCCCTATAGACAAGAAGTCAAACTTCTAACAGAAAGCTTATACTTTTTTGGAAGACTACCTGGGATATTTCTTTTAAGTTAGTTTGTTCATGTTTTGGAAAGATTGTTCCAATGACAATGCGGGGCATGAAGTGTAGAAAGGATTCCATGATGAGGCAGAGAAACAATTCGGGGGCTCTTACAACAGTTCAAATGAGGCATGAGGCGCAACCAGAAAGGACAGAGGGAAAATGCATTGGAAAGAAATGCAAAATGAAATCCACTCAGACCCAGGATGGAAAAAGGGGGATTAAGCATGATGGTGGTTTCTAGTTTGAAAGACTGATGACCAACGATGTCATTAACTACTGCAGAGTGGTATCTGGGGCCTGGGTGCACCAGTTTGTTTAACCATTCACCTGCTGAGCAGTCTCCGGGCTGTTTCCAGTTTCTAGCCTTCATGATGAAGCAGGAGAATCACTTGAACCCAGGAATTCCAGACCAGCCTGAGCAACAGAGGGAGGCCCTGTCTCTTCAAAAAATTTTAAACATTAGCTGGGCATGGTGTTGTACACCTGTGGTCCCAGCTACTTGGGAGGCTGAGGTGGGAGGATCTCTCCAACCTATGAGGCTGAAGTTGCAGTGAGCCATGATCGCACCACTACATTCCAGCCTGGGAGAAAGTGAGACTTTGTCTCCAAAAAAAAAAAAAAAAAAAAAAAAAAAAAAAAAAAAAATGCTAGAGCATCACCCATATTAAAGACAGGTATTGTCTTTTTGAAAATTTAATTACAGTTATGTAATGGACATGTAAAATGTCCACTTTGAAAGCTTGAAAAATATATAACTCTAAGTATTCTTACCTTAAAATTCTGATTCCTACCTAAGATATCGCATACTGTTTACATAAGTATCACAATGTCTGGACAACAACTAAAAATGTGTACGAGAGAGAAAAATGAGCATGTATGCCTATTAATTGAGGTATATTTCCCCCTTATTACATAAAAAAGTCATCACGGCAAACCCCTGTGGCTGTATCTAAAGCAAGCCTGCAGTTTTACTTCTCTGTATTACAAAATGCAAGGCTAAAATTCAAATACTAAACATTTTCTAAAGCCAAGGGTAGTTTACTTAAAATAAATGCCTAGGGTCTATATCAAAAATATGAAAAAGCTAGCTACTTCATAGCCATTCCAATCTAAGTTCAGCTTTTTTTTAATTGACACATAATTGTGTACTGTACATACGTATGGAGTACACATAGTGATGTCCTAATACATGTAATGTATGTGATCAGTGTAATTAGCATATTCACCATCTCAAACATTTATCATTTCTTTGTGTTGGTAACGTTCAATACCCTTCCTCCAATTATTTGGAACTATATATTCTTTCTTTCTTTTTTTTTTTTTTTTGAGAAAGTCTTGCTCTCTGTATCCCAGGCTGGAGTACAGTGGTGTGATCTCAGCTCACTGTAACATCTGCTTCCCAGGTTCAAGCTATTCTCCTGCCTCGGCCTCCCTGGTAGCTGGGGTTACAGGCACCCACCACTATGCCCGGCTAATTTTTGTATTTTTAGTAGAGATGGGGTTTCACCACGTTGGCCAGGCTGGTCTCAAACTTCTGACCTCAGGTGATCCACTCACCTCAGCCTCCCAAAATGCTAGGATGACAGGCATGAGCCACCGCGCCCAGCCTGAAACTATATATTGTTGTTAACTACAGACATCCTATGTTATAGAACACTAGAACTTATTCCTATCCAGCTATAATTTTGTATCCTTTAACAAATTTCTCCCTGTCTCCCTCTTCCCCCACCCTTCTCACCCTCTAGGATCCTCTGTCTACTTTCAACTTTCATGAGATCCACTCTCTTTTGCCTTCCACATAAGAGAACATGGGCTGTGTAACTTTGTGTCTCTGGCTTATTTCATAATATCTTCCAGTTCCATCCACATTGTTGAGAATAACAGGACTTCATCCTGTGTTATGGCTGAATAGTACTCCACTGTGTATAAAGACCACATTTTCTCTATCCATCATCTGCTGTTGGACACCAAGGCTGATTCCATATCTTGGCTACGGTGAATAGTGCTGAAGGAAACACACAGGTGCAGAAGCCCCTCCGACACTGATTTCCTTTTCTTTGGGTATCTACACTGTAGTGAGACTGCTGGATCACACTGTAATTTTATTTGTAGTTTTCTGAGGACCCTCCATACTGTTTGCCATACTGGGTGCCCTAGCTTACTCACTCTTATTCTTTTTTCTCTTTGAGACAGAGTCTCACTGTTGCCCAGGCTGGAGTACAGTGGTGCAAATTGGCTTGCTTACTGTAGCATCCGCCTCCCGGGTTCCAGTGGTTCTCATGCCTCAGCCTCCCGAGTAGCTGGGATTACGGGCGCCCGCCACTGCACCCGGCAAATTTCTGTATTTTTTAGTAGAGATGGGGTTTTACCACGTTACCAGGCTGGTCTTGAACTCCTGGCCTCAAGTGAACCACCCACCTCAGCTGCCCAACAGTGTTGGGATTACAGGTGTGATCCACCACTCCCAGCTAATTTTTGTGTTTTTACTAGAGACGGGGTTTCACCATGTTGGCTAGGCTGGTTTCAAACTCCTATCATCAGGTGATCTGCCTGACTCGGCCTCCCAAAGTGCTGGGATGTCAGCGTGCGCCCCGCGCCCAGCCTGCTGCCCTAGTTTACACCCCCCTACAGTGTGTAAGAGCTCCCTTTTCTCCATATCTTCACCAGCACTTGTTATTTTTTGTCTTTTTGGTAATACCCATCCTAAAAGGTGAGATGATACCTCACTGCGGTTTCTGATTTGCATTTCTCTGATTATAAGTGATACTGAGCATTTTTTCACATATTTTTTGGCCATTTGTATGTCTTTCTTCAGGAAATGTCTGTTCTGTTGGGTGTGGTGACACAAACCTGTAAGCCCAGCACTCACAACGCTAAGGCAGGAGGACAACTTGAGCCTAGACCAGCCTAGGCAGCATAACAAAACCCTCGCTCAAAAAAAAAAAAAAAAAAGAAAAGAAAAAAATATCTGTGTCTGTTCAGCTTTTTGATCTCCAAAAATTAAGAGCCCATTTTGGAATCAGACGACCTGCCTGATTGAGAAACAATCTGTGTTTGGTTCTACTCTGCTACTTCCTATGTGACTTTGGGAAGTTCCCTTAGCCACTTTGAGCTCAACTTCCTCAACATTAACCAGGAATAAGTAGCACCTGCCTCTGCTGGTTAACGCTGAGGACTGAAAGGAGAACCTCCACAACGCCACTTGACGATGCCACCTGGCAGAAGCCCCTCAATGCGGGGCTGGTAGGATCATCTGAAGCCAAATACAACTTTCCTTTCCACTGTCCCAGGCTCACTCTGCATGCGATTAGCAAGGAATAGTGAATAAAGGAAACCAAAATAGTTGCTTAATTTTTAATAAATTTTATAAAGAGGGGGTGGTGGCAAAATAGGAGGGAGAGGAGGGGAAGGAAAAGCAGCCGGTCACAAGTTCTAGTCCAGGGCTCATCCCCGGCCTCCTCACTCAGGCCTCCTCACTCAGGCAATCACCAGTCCCCACCTCCTGGGGAGGGGTACTTTCTCCGCTGGCTTCACCTACAGGAAAGGCACTGCCACAGGTGTTCAGAAACCAGGAGCACCTTGAAATGGGCAATGTGCTTTGGGTAGGAGACCTACAATTTCCCCAAAAAAACCACGGCACAAAAGTGACCCACAGAGGAGGGACCAATGGCTGTAAATACTTGGTGGCAAAAACGGATGTCATACCTTCTGTACAGGAGACACACACCCAAATAAAACTTGCCAAAATAGCAGAGAAAAAAATACAGCAGACATCCAGTGCCATTCTGTTACAGAAATATTTATATCCCAAAGCCAGGGACCTCTCTGGAACACTGTCTTTATTTCCACGTTTCATGGAAGATGTTTGAGTGCACTCACATGTGTCTCAACAAACTTCCAGTCCCTGCTCTAAACCCTGTGGCTCCTCAGCAAAACCCAAAAACAAGTATCAGTTTTCCTTCCAAATGGGAAATTTCCTGACCTAGCGAAACCAGCATCAAATCCACTTATTATGAGACAGCTGATTACAGGCGAAGTCCTCTAGTCCAGGATGACTCCTCTCCTGCAGGAGCCGGAAGGATTGGCAGAGCACTGGCCTGCCAGACCACATCTCCAGGCAGTTTGAAACCATGGCTGCTCAGGTGAGCCATGATAAAAATCAAAACCAAGTATCTCTGAAAAGTGTACATGTCAAGAACCAGACCTTGGAACAGACTCAGCAGAAATGAATGTTGCAAGGTTTGTTCAGAGACCTCCTCTCCATGCCCCCTCTCCCCGGGACCTCCCTCCTTGCACTAGGGGCCCACGGCCAATGGACAGCTCCCTTACCTCTAGCCCAGTGCATTTTCAGGACCAGCTCCCAGACTGTACCAGACCCTGAAATGTATTCGCTGAATGCACTCTTTCTTGAAATGATCATAAATCACCTGATTATAACAACAATTGTTTTAAAAGTGTTCTCTCTCTCCCGCGGGAATCGTGCCATGAGTTTGAGCACGCAGCTTTGCTTCTCTCTACTGCAATTCTATCATTTGCCAAATGTTAACAATTACTGTGTTCACCCATAGCATTGTTGTAAAAAGCCTTAAGACCCACTTCATGTAGCCTGCCTGGAGCACAGACCCTGTCACATGGTAAATGCCCACTGAAGGTGAGTTATCTGTAGCTATTATTACCTGCCACTCCAGCGAACAAAAGGAGTCCATCAGGTCTCATCGTATCACCGTGAAAGGATGTCCATGTAGACTGCGGATTGGGAGTAGGGGAACTCAATGTGTATCAGGTACTATTTTGTTTTTTACAATGTGTACATGTATCTTTGTAGGTACACTGGAAAAGATCTGGAAGGAAATACACCCAGTGTTAATAGTGACTACCCCAAAGACACATTCATCCAAACACACAACAGAAAAACACTCACCATCTTTCTGTCTTCCAAATCATTTGAACTATTTTCAATAAGCATCTATGGCTTTTGTAAAGTTTTTGAAAGGAATTTATTGCAATTTTTTTCTGGAGAAACAAGCAGGAGCATGAAAAAGGTAGAAACAGAAGGTAAAATGGAATGGGACTCAATGGAATTGAGTCCCAGCCAGGCTCAGCAAGCACACGAACCACACACCTCTCACTACAACTCAACACCAGCTCTCTCTTCTCTTGGTCCAATGGCCCAAGACTTAGAGATAAAATATTTATTGTGATCACATCAATCACACCAAGGAGCTTGGAACCACCCTTTCAAACTCCTCTGGTTCTGTGTACCTGCCCGGGGCTGTTAGCTTTCCTCCTGTGTCTTTGGCTGGCCTGTAATCCCCTAGTGGTGGAAATGCACCCTGACACTTAGCCATCATCCCCACAACACTCAGCACTGCATAGAGACCAGGGCAGTGATGCCCACTCGGACTGTGATTCTACTTATAAAGCAAAGGACCAGGGGCCAGATGCGACTTGTCTTTGGTAACTTACCAGCTGTTGCTTGAACCAGAACAAAGCCAGGTCTCCTGATGCCCAGAAAAGAGCTAGTGCCTGTCCCGCTAGAAACGTGGTGAAAATGTTTTGCTTGCTGTAAAAAGATGCACTACTGGAGAATATGGGTGCAACTTCTCATGGAGCCACTCAGCCCAGATCACTAGGATACAGGGCTGCCGGATGAGACACTCGGCCCAGATCACCAGGAAACAGGGCTGCCGGATGAGACACTCGGCCCAGATCACCAGGAAACAGGGTTGCCGGATGAGACACTCGGCCCAGGTCACCAGGAAACAGGGCTGCCGGATGAGACACTCGGCCCAGATCACCAGGAAACAGGGCAGCCGGATGAGACACTAAGCCCGTCCACTGGAAAGGAAATCTGGTTGGGCAGTAGAGGGAAATTCACACAGGTTACTCCAGCCCAACGGCAGCAACAACATGAACCAAACAAAAAATACCTGACTGGAAAGCCGTAGCCTGGCTAGCAAATTCGAAACAGAGCCACAATCCTAGCAGCACATATCACTGCAACACAGAACTTCAGTCAGTGTGCACACACTTTAAGTAGAAATGTAAAACGCCCATGTTTTTGGAACAAGCGGTCTATTTGTGTGTGTGTGTGATGTCAAACAAAATAGCTCAGAAGAAACTGTTGGCAAGGAAATAGAAATAGGCGCCCTTACACATTGACAGTGAGATAACGGTATGGCCCTAACGGAAGGGAATCGAGCAACACCCATCAACATTTAAAATGTGCAGAACCCTGGATCCCACAATTCCATTTCTAGCAATGCATCCTATGAACATATTCACGCAAATATGCAAGAATTACGTACAACTCAGCACTGATTAATCCAAACGGTTGGGAACAACCTAAATATTTACCAGTGAGGAACTGGTGGAGAACAGTATTTATCTTATGCCGACATCTGTGTTTTTAAAAAGAAGATACATAGGCTGGGCGCAGTCGCTCACACGTGTAATCCCAGCACTTTGAGAGGCTGAGGCAGGTGGATCACGAGGCTAAGATATCCAGACCATCGTGGCCAACATGGTGAAACCCTGTCTCTACTAAAAATACAAAAGTAATCTGGGCATGGTGGCACACGCCTGTAGTCCCAGCTACTCAGGAGGTTGAGGCAGGAGAATCGCTTGAACTCAGGAGGTGGAACTGGTAGAGAACAGTATTTATCTTATGCCAACATCTGTGTTTTTAAAAAGACCTGAGGTCACGCCAGCCTGGTGACAGAGCAAGACTCCATCTTGGAAAAACATACAAGCAAACAAACAAACAAAACTGACAACAGTGGTCACAGAGCAGTGATGAGAGTAGGACTGCCTTTCACTCTCCAGGACCTTTTGAATGTCGCTCATATTACATATTAAAAATATATGACTACAGTAAATATTTTCAAAGTAACTATGAAAAACTGGGGAAATAATAATAATATCTAACACACAGGACTGCTGCATAATTAAAGGATGAAAAATTTTAATCACTATCAGAGTTCAAAGGAAGAAAGATTAATTCTACCTTGGATGTCAGAGCAGGGATCATGTAAAAGAAGTGAGTATTTCAAGTCTTGAAGGATGGAGAAGATATAAAGAGGCAGAAGTGTGGAGATGATGTCCCAGATGGAGATAAGAACATAGGCGAAGAAGATGAAGAGATGAGAAGGTCTAAATTCTAAGTGCAGCTCTCAGGCTGGGCTTCAGAACAGGGCTTAGGCAACAAGCTGGGGTGCAAGGCTGATGGCGGGAATGAAAACACTGAAACCCAAACTTCCGTATCACTCCCGGATCATGAGCCTTGAATGCCAAGCCAGGGAACCCGTCCTTGATCTTAACAATGAAAAATCACTGGGCTGGCTGTGGCGGTTCATGCCTGTAATCCAGTGCCTTGAGAGGCTGAGGTGAGAGGACTGCTTGAGGCCAGGAGTTTGAAACCACTCTGGACAACACAGCAAGACTTCGTCCTTACAAAAAATTTAAAAATTAGCTAGGCAGGATAGTACACCTGTAGTCCCAGCTACTCAAGAGGCTGAGGTGGGAGGATCACTTGAGCCCAGGAATTTAGGGTTACCGTGAGCTGTGATGGCATGCCTGCATTCCAGCCTGAGCAACAGAGCAAGGGCATGTCTCAAAAATAAAATAAAATGAAATAAAATCACTAAACGTTTGTAGAGACATAAAGTATAAAATCATACCGTATATGATTTAATCCAGATATATAATATAAGTTCAAAGAGGAAAAGAGAAATTAGGAAGCTGTTATAAGAAGACAAGACTCAACTAAGACATGAGCAAACACCCTGGGCTCACAGCGCTGTCTTTATATAAAGGAATGAACTGCCACATTTATTTTCATGGCATCACCAAGTTAAATACAGGCTACGGTATTCTGGAACCATCTCTGTATCAGTCAAATCACATGGCCATAATACCATAGGCAAATACCATAAAAAACACCATAGGCTGTGTGGTTTAAACATTAGTTTATTTCTCACAGCTCTGGAGGCTGGAAGTCCAAGATCAAGGTGTCGGCCAACTCAGTTCCGAGACAGGGACCTCTTCCTGGCTTGCAGACAGTCACCTTTCTTCTTGTTTCCTCACACCAGGGCAGTGGGAGCTCTCTGCTTTCTCTTTTTTTTTGAGACAGAGTCTCCACTCTGTCACCAGGCTGGAGTGCAGTGGCACATTCTCAGCTCACTGCAACCTCTGACTCCCTGGTTCAAGCAACTCTCCTGCCTCAGCCTCCCGAGTAGCTGGGATTACAGGTACATGCCACCACACCCAACTAATTTTCATATTTTTAGTAGAAACAGGGTTTCAGGATGGTCTCAATTTCCTGACCTCGTGATCTGCCCACCTCAGCCTCCCAAAGTGCTAGGATTACAGGTGTGAGCCACCACACCCAGCCTGGTTTCTTTTCTTCTAAGGGCACTAATCCTGTCAGACCAGGGCCCACGCTCATGACCTCATCTAAACCTAATCATCTCCCAAAGGTCCTATCCCCTAATGCCATCACACTGGCAGTTAGGGCTCCAGTACAAGAATCTGGGGGAGACATAAACATTCAGTTTATAACAATGTCTTTTCAATCCTGTTGAAAAAAGCAACCAAATGAGTAGGCGAAGAAGTACCTTATATGTAAACAAGTCAGGACTTTTCATATTTCTGCTAATACATTAAGGTCAATTTAAAATGTCTGATAACAAGAGTCAGAAGCAGAAATAAATGAAAGTTAGCTACTCTGCATTTTAGGCCCACATTGAGTTGTCTTCCAATGACATTGCGGCACAAAGAACACTGCTTTCTATTCCTGGTTTTGCCACCAAAGAAGCTGGAACATTTCCCTGTATTTCCGTTTATCTTGAAAATCACTGGGCTGATCTAGCAGACCTCCAAGGTCCCTTCCATTCACAAATTCCACAAATAACTTCCTACCAACAGAGGCTACACAAATAAACTACACTGATGAAGGGGAAAGCTAACACCAGCAAACAATGAGATGCACATAAGACAAGACGTATAGAGAAGTGGATCAACCACAAACCGGTGGACGATGAGCCAGCGGGGGATAAAAACACATTCCCTAACGATGGACAGACAGGCAATGGCGCCGAGGTAGTATTGTTGAAGATTTCCTATTTTATATCTTCAAGATAAATGGCCCAATTGTTTATATTCATTCTGATTAAATGTGAACGTGAAAACTTCCTCCAGGGGACGCAGACATCTAAAACGTTCCCAATGTATCCAATTTGTCATTTGATATTTTTACTGACAAGAAAAATGAGGGACTGAATATACAAACAGACCATGCCTGATCATATGTATAAAGACAGAACTCAGACCACAACCGGTAGCTGCCCACCCGGGAAACCAATCCCCTATCTACAGTCAACAGCCAGGAGGCCAGCCAGGCTAGCACATCAGACAGGAAGCCAGACTGCTCTCTCAACAACCCAGAAACTAAACCACGACTCTGTCCCACGTGGCCAGGATTTGACTCAAAACTGACAGCCACCCTAATTTTGGCCCCTATTTCCAGTTAGGATAATTCAGAGAAAGCCATATATGCCCCTAACCAATCACATAAGACACCCCACTTCTGCACAGCCGCCTCCAGCCCCCACAACAGCCTCCACTGGGAGCCGTTCTTTTCCATCCTGAAGCTTCCCCACTCCTCATCCGCCACTCACTGCCATGTCAGTCTCTGCCACACGCAAGTGACAGTGTCGACTCCATTGCCACAGCAGCTCTGAGAAAGTTGCCTCTGCCTGTCTCATGTGGGCAGTCTTCCTTTATTTCCCCCAAAGAGTAAGTCTTAAATGAGGGGCTTCTCTCCATATGGCCAAGCTATACAATTCAGAAGCCCAACATGGCAGATTCCAAGCCTGGAAAGACCGTACACCCCTCAGGTCCTCTTTCCACAAAACACAGCTTCCTTGAGTTCCTCAGTCACTCCCCACCAACCAGGGAAGGAACCACGTGTTATGGAAAGATCAAGGGCCTTGAAGTCAAACTTCTGAGTTCATCAAGTACTTCATTTTTCCACTTAAATTACATGGCCTTGGCCAGGTGTGGTGGCTCACACCTGTAATCCCAGCACTTTGGGAGGCTGAGTTGGGCGGATCACCCAAGGTTGGGAGTTCAAGACCAGCCTAACCAACATGGAAAAACCCCATCCCTACTAAAAATACGAAATCAGCCTGGCGTGGTGGCACATGCCTGTCTTCCCAGCTACTCCGGAGGCTGAGGCAGGAGGATCACTTGAACCTGGGAAGCAGAGGTTGTGGTGAGCCGAGATCGCGCCATTGCACTCCAGCCTGGACAAGAAGAGCAAAACTCTGTTTCAAAAAAAAAAAAAAAACAAAAAACGGGACCTTGAACAATTTTCTTAACTTGTCTAAGCCTCTATCTTCATCTTCAGTAAAATAATTTTACCTCTAAGATTGCATTCAATGGAATCCCACATGTAAAACAGCTGACAAATATTAGGGGCCCAACAGCTGTGCGCTCCTACTGCCGCCCCACTTTACCCCAAGGGAGAAGCACAAGATGTCCAGAAAAAGCCTGTTGATCCCTATACCTCAGCAACCGGTGTTCACACAAGGCACAGTGGGATCCAGACTTACCAGGGTCACCCAAATACAAGACATGTTTTCATTTTTCAACTTAGGTACACATGGCTTCTAACGTTCACCATGTATGATCCATAATTTAGAAGAGATTTTCCTACACTACCCCGTGGTTCTATTTTAGCAGACTTAGATGTGCCATAATAGCTCACTCTCTTAAGCCCTCTTCAGTATCAAAAACAAAACTTTAACCTGTAACACAGTTATCAGCAGCGAAAGTGGAAAAGGTACCTGTGAGTCAAAATGACCTTCTGCCCCACCCCGCCCTACAAAAAGCTGTTCAGGAGGATTTGGGCTGCTTATGAGAATGCTGTCTGTATTCCCAGGGACAGACAAACGCCTACCCTCATTAGAAGCTGCGCTGCTCAGCCTCCAGGGTAGAAAGCTCCCCACACCCGCTACCCAAGGAGAAGAGAAGCAAACGGGGTGGCCAGGCTCCAGGACGTGGACTGTTTAGTGTGGTTTCTGCAGTCCAGGTCATCGCCATGGGTGAAGTTTTTCCTTCCTTCTTTTCCACCCAAGTGGCCAAGGTTCTACGGCTGCTGCAGGGTCTCTTCCCTAGAATGAGCCAGCCCAGCCATTCCCTTTCCCTCTTTTCATTTTTGTTTTTTTTGAGATGGAGTCTCACTCTGTCACCAAAGCTGGAGTGGAGTGGTGCAATCTTAGCTCACTGCCACCTCTGCCTCCCAGGTTCAAACAATTCTCCTGCCTCAGCCTCCCTGGTAGCTGGGGTTACAGGCGCCCACCACCACGCCCAGCTAATTTTTATATTTTTAGTAGAGACGGAGTTTCTACTTGTTGGCCAGGCTGCTCTCGAACTCCCGACCTCAGGTGATCCACCTGTCTCGGCCTCCCAAAGTGCTGGGATTACAGACATGAGCCACCGCATCTGGCCGAGTCAGCCCAGCCATCCTGACTTTTTGTTCTGGCAAAATTACTCTCTTCCACGTCTACCTTCCAAGTAGCTAAATCAGAGATCCGGCCTTGGGGCAGGCTGGAAGAATCCCTGATTTTGGTCCTCAAGGGGTCCTACCAGGGTCTGGGACAATTCCAAGACTTGTGTTCTTAAAGAGGAAAGAAGCCTCACATACACGGCTCTCGCAGAGCTCAAGCAGAGCTCACGCAAGGCTTGGGAGGCGGCCCTAAGGTTTGGGTGTGCCATCTATGATAACAGCTAAGAGATCTGAAGCCAGCTGTCTGGGTTCCATCCTCAATTCCAACAGCGCTGGCTGTGTGATGTTAGACAACGTCCCCAGCCTCTCTGTGGTTCCATTTCCTCACTGTAAAAGGGCCACAATAATAGAGCTGCTCTCAAAGTTAAGTGAATTCGTGCATATAAGGTATTCAGAACAATGCTTGGCACATGGGGGACTTCAATAGACACGTATTGAACAGAGTAACTTAGCAATTAGTAAATATATTCATGCAGGCCATGCACGGTGGCTCATGCCTGTAATTCCAAAACTTTGGGAGGCTGAGGCGAGAGGATCACTTGAGCCCAGGAGTTTGAGACTAGCATGGGCAACACAGCAATATTCCATCTCTAAAAATGTGTTTCTGTAACATATATGTATATATACACTCATATATTCACAGCGTATTTATAATACACAAAATAGCTGGAATACAGACTTAACTATTCACAAGGGTTACTTCTAGAGAAGGGGGAATGCAAATTTCAGCTTTTTATGCTACACGTATATTCTTGTATCATCTGAAATATTTAAGCAAATTGTATGTATAAATTTGCCCCAACACACATAGCAGAACAATGTAGTTTTGACTCAAAAATCTTCAAATCATGATGGAATTGTCCTGTGAAAGTTATAGAGATGAAAAGTCTCCCTCCAGCCTAAATGCTCTTTCATATGACCTATATTACACACACCAATGCAGACGCCCCAATCCTTTCCCCACTGTCATAAGAATTTTTCAGTGAACTGCAATCCCCTTTACAAACTAGATGATAGTTAGAGTCACCAGGCAAGAACGTGGATCCAGTTCTGCTTTTTCAAAGCCCAATGTTCCTCACATAATAGCAATGCATTCTTCAACCGGTCCACTGCCCCCAACACCTGACCTCTCTGTTGTACACAACTCAGCAAAGCCTTGGAGAAAGCAGGTGCAAATTTCACTTACTCAGTAACAACACATCCCGCCTGATTCCTCTGCTGGGCTAGTTCTCAAGTCATCTTTTTCTAAGCTTTCATTCGGCTCTACCACATGTACCTAGGCTGGGTAAAATACTTTACCAGGTTTTTTTTTTTTTGAGACAGAGTTTCACTCTCTACCCAGGCTGGAGTGCAGTGACACCATCTCGGCTCACTGCAACCTCCACCTCCAGGGTTCAAACGATTCTCCTGCTTCAGCCTCTCAAGTAGCTGGGACTACAGGCGCACCCAGGACTACCACCACACCCAGCTAATTTTTGTATTTTTAGTAAAGATGGGGTTTGACCGTACTGGCCAGGCTGGTCTCAAACTCCTGACCTCATGATCCGCCCGCCTTGGCCTCCCAAAGTGCTGGGATTACACGCGTGAGTCACCGCACCTGGCCTACTTTACCAGTTTTATTCCTGAATTAAACCTGTTATTACTATCAATAATGTCAATCAGTGCCATTTCATTCACCGTATGACACACACACACAAAGCACTTCATACTCGCTCCACCTATCTGCTTTTCTGCAATGGCCACAGTGTTCCCCATCTTACATGAGAGGCACAGACAAAGACAATGACTTCTCCAAGGTTTTGTAATTCACAATCAGTGGCAGAACCAACATGACCAACCACGTCTGGCCAAGGCCTGTGTTTCAGCCACACCACCTGGTTGCTGCCCCTAACGCTCAATGGGCAAGTAACAGATCACTCCGATTGCAGAGGCTTCAGAAATGCCCTCCGCCATGGTACAATGGACGGTTCACTCTCAGCAGGGGAGGCAGGGGTGGGAATCAGCACACAGTTCTGCTAGGTTTCTCATGCAGGGCACAGACTATGTATTTTGTGCCTTGCTTTACAGGTGAAATGTCTCCTGCCCCCTGTACAACAGCTTTCTTTGTCCTCTCCACATAAAAGTACAACTGAGTTCCTCAGGGGCAGGCAGTGATCACTGCCCTGTGCCACACCTGACTGATGTCCAAACAAGTGGACACACAGGCTCTTCTCTTATGGCCCAGGTTGCTCCCATCTGCTAAGCATCGAAAACTACACACAGGATTCGCAGAACATGAATGACATGGAGGTGACCGCTTTATCTCTGTGGAAAACTTACTGCACTGTCTTAAAAAAGGGAATTCAGGAAAAGCTGAACATTTGAGGCTGGCTGGCTGTAATCTTCAGCTGCTGAGAAAGCCTCAGCTGCTCGGTTCCACTGTGGAAATCCAACTCCTCCCTCAAAGTCCAACTCAAGTACACCTCCTCTGCGGTGCCTGCCCCTTCCTCCCTTTCACAAGCATGTGTTCCCTCTGCAGTCCCAGAGCTTTCTATCGCCACCTCTGGAGCCACACTGTCCCAGCCTACAGCCAGCTCAGTGCACAGCTGCATCTCCCTGTGTGTACCTGCAGGCCCCACCTGGGCTGGAAGGCTGCCTTCTTCTCCTCCGCACAGAGGCCGCACTCAGGAACTACTGAATGAGGGATGGAATGGATGAGCAAGATCAGCCAAGGGCTACAGGGAGTGACCTGCAGCTCCCAGCAGGAACAGCCCCTGCCCTGCCAATCCGGAGGTGCTGGCTCTGTTCTCAGCAGGGCCGCTAAAAGCTCCGTTATAACAGCTCTAGGCCACAACGGTCAACTTGGTGTCAGGCCCTAGAGACACCGAAACTCCTAACAAATAAAGAGGCCGCGTATGCAGCATGCCAGTTAAAAGCACAGGCTTCGGAGTCAGAGCTTGAATTCCACTTATTATGTAATCTTGAGCAAGTTACTCAATGCATCAGTCTCATTTTGTCACCGGCAAAATGAGGACATTATCTGCCACACAGTGTTGCTGAAAAAGTAAGTGAGGTGACAGACGCAAAGTGCTTGGCAGTTACTTACTCTTATTGGTTTATTACAAAGAAGAGAACACGGCAACAGCCAAATGCAAGAGAGGCACAGGGCACACCACGGGGCAGAGAGGTCGGGGCTCCCATGCCGTCCCTGGAAGTGCCACCTTCCCAGCACCAAATGACTTCACCAAACCAGAAGCTCCCCAAACCCAGTGTTTAGAGGGTTTTATGGAGTTTTCATAACATCAACATGATTAAGTCATTGGCTACCCGTGACTAGCTCAATCTCCAGCCTGTCTCATCTCCCCTCCCAGAGGTAGGGGTGGGGCTGACATGTCCAACTCTATAATCATGACTCATCTTTCTGGCAACCAGCCCTGATCCTGAACCTGTCTAGGGGCCGAAGCCACCTGTCATCTCATTATCATACAAAAGACACTCCTATCACCCCAGAGATGCCAAAAGTCTTAGAAGCTCTTGTATCAGGTATTGAAACCTAAGACCAAATATTATAACCAATGATGTTCCTATCACTCAGGAAATTACAAGGGTTTTAGAAGCTGTGGGCCAAAAACCAGGAAGAATACTAAATATATACACTATTGTACTATGTATCCCACTATCACAATAATTTTTTTTGAGACAGAGTCTACCTCTGTTGCCCAGGTTGGAGTGCAGTGGTGCGATCTCAGCTTATGGTGCGATCTCAGCTCACTGCAACCTCCACCTCTCAGGTTCAAGCAATTCTTGTGCCTCATCCTCCTGAGTAGCTGGAACTACAGGTGTGCAACACTACAACTGACTAATTTTTGTATTTTTTAGTAGAGATGGGGTTTCACTGTGTTGGCCAGGCTGGCCTTCAACTCCTGGCCTCAAGTGATCTCCCCGCCTCGGCCTCCCAAAAATCTGGGATAAGTGACGAGCCACTGTGGATGGCCTCACTATCACAATAATTATACTGAGAGGATGGGGGAGAAAAACATGGGGAACTGGAGGAGCGGGGAAGGTAAGCAGCCTGAATCTTTGTCTTCCACAGTAAGACATCTCCCTGTCTTTCACACAATCTGGAAGAACGAGCTAAAACATAAACACAGTAACCTCCAGGGACCAGGGATCAGAGTGGAGAAGGGTAAGGTAGGGGATTGCTGGGTTTTGTCCTAAGCCTTGTTAATTTCTGACTCTTAGAGCTGTAGGTCTGTACAACTTTGCTAAAAATGAGCATTTACCTGTAATCCCAGCACTTTGGGAAGCCAAGGTGGGCGGATCACGAGGTCAGGAGATCAAGACCATCCTGGCTAACACGGTGAAACCCCGTCTCTACTAGAAATACAAAATATTAGCCGGGCGTGGTGGCAGGTGCCTGTAGTCCCAGCTACTCAGGAGGTTGAGGCAGGAGAATGGTGTGAACCTGGAAGGCGGAGCTTGCAGTGAGCTGAGACCATGCCACTGCACTCCAGCCTGGGCAACAGAGCGAGACTCCATCTCAAAAAAAAAAAAAAAAAAAAAAAAAGTTTTTAGTTTTTAAACAAAATCTGATACTTGACCAACAACAATAGTATATTAAGTGATATGGTTTTGTGTTTTTGTTTGAGAGAGGGTCTTGCTCTGTTGCCTGGGCTAGAGTGCGGTGGTGTAATTCTAACTTACTACAGCCTCAAATTATTGGGATCAGGTGATCAACCTCTCGAGCAGCTAGAACCACAGGTGTGCACCACCACGCCCAGCATTCTTTCTTTTTTTTCTTTTTTTCTTTTTTTTTTTTTTTTTGGTAGAGGTGGAGGTCTCACTATGTTGTTGGTCTTAAACTGCTGACCTCAGTGGATCCTACTGCCTCAGCCTCCCTAAGTGCTAGGATTACAGGTGTGAGCCACCACACCAGGCCAAAGTGGTGTATTCTAAAATTTTTTGTAATCCAACCACTTTGAAAAACTATGGAGAGCTATAAATCGTCTCCCCATAAACACACATGGATGCATATACACAAAATTGTTGCACAGGATTTTGGGGACTTCATAAAGTTCTGAAAGCCAGGTTAAAAACCTTAGGATTATAGATTCTGGGTTTTTTTTTTTTCTTTTTCCTTTTTTTGAGACAGAGTCTCACTTTGTCGCCCAGGCTGGAGTGCAGTGGCGTGATCTCCGCTCACTGCAAGCTCTGCCTCCCAGGTTCACGCCATTTTCCTGCCTCAGCCTTCCGAGTACCTGGGACTACAGGAGCCCGCCACCATGCCCGGCTAATTTTTTGTATTTTTAGTAGAGGTAGAGTTTCCCCAAAGCCAGGATGGTCTCAATCTCCTGACCTCGTGATCCACCCTCCTCGGTCTCCCAAAGTCTGGGATTACAGGCGTGAGCCACCGCGCCCGGCCCTAGATTCTGGTTTATTAAAGGAAATTTATTTCAAGTCAGAGCTTGTCATTTATTGTACAGGAAAATAAAAATTTTGTTAAGAAAATCAAAAACACCTACATGATAAAATGAGGTCCTGCTTGGTCTTAAACTACTTGGTGACCACCATCAGTTGTTTTCTTGACCACAGGATGCACCTAATTCCTAACTATGAATAAAGGTACAAACATTGTTTATTGGGCTTCTGGCTTCAGCCTTGAAACAATCGGATTCTCTCAAACTCAGGAATGTGAATCGCTGTTGGGTGGATGCAGCTGTTTCCATTCTAGAAATGGACCTGGAATCATGTACTTTGCGACTATGAAGAGTCCTTTGTGTAAAACTTGAAAAGGCAAGGTCCCAAATTCCCCATATGGGTGTTTCTTCCAGTAGAGGAATTACTCTAATGACTTCTTAGCAAAACTTACATGATCAGGGCAGGCCATCAAAATACTCCAGAACACAAAGTTTAGCTCCATTTCTGATGGACCTGTCTCCACTGCTATCAGTCTCACCAACAGCCTCACATCAAGTCAGAGGAACGGTTTTTTCATTTAAGAAGGATCTTCATGGCTGGGTGTGGTCGCTCACGCCTGTAATCCCAGCACTTTGGGAGGCCAAGGTGGGCGGATCACGAGGTCAGGAGTTTGTGACCAGCCTGGTCAACATACTGAAACCCTGTCTGTACTAAAAATAAAAAAATTAGCCAGGCTTGGTGGCACGTGCCTGTGGTCCCAGCTACTTAGGAGGCTGAGGCAGGAGAACTGCCTGAACCCGGGAGGTGGAAGTTGTGGTGAGCCAAGACTGCACCACTACACTTCAGCCCGGGCAAGAGAATGAGACTCCGTCTCAAAAAAAAAAAGAAGGATCTTCATGTTCCTGCCAATTTGAAAAAAAAAAAAAAAAAAAAAATTGGTATCTGTTAACCAGAGGTAATGAAAAGCACCTCCCAGGCTGCTGTAGTAAGTGGATCGGTAACTGTGGTGGGAGATTCCAACCCGCGAGACCTGTGACTATATCACGCAGCAAAAGGGCTTTGCCAAAGTCCTTAGGAGGAGTATCTTGGGCTATCCAGGGAGGTCCAATCTAATCCTATGAGCCTCTAAGAGCATAGAACTGGCCAGGCGAGGTGGCTCACACCTGTAATTTCCGGACTTTGGGAGGCTAAGGCAGGCAGATCATGAGATTAAGAGATGGAGACCATCCTGGCTAAAATGGTGAAACCCCATCTCTACTAAAAATACAAAAATTAGTTGGACATCGTGGCGGGCACCTGTAGTCCCAGCTACTCAGGAGGCTGAAGCAGGAGAATCACTTGAACCCGAGAGGTAGAGGTTGCAGTGAGCTGAGATCATGCTACTGCACTCCAGCCTGGGCAACAGTGCGAGACTCCATCTCAAAAAAATATTTTAAAATAGGGCATAGAACTTTCTCCAAGTGCAAGAAGAGAAATGCACACAGGGGAACTGAAGAGCCTGACCAGGTCCCTGGGTTAGCTAGTCCTGAGCTGATGGGACCACGTGCAAAGACCAGATAGAGGCCTCAGGAGCTGAGGGCAGCCCTCAACAGATGGCCAGCAAGGGAACAGACACCTCAGTCCTGCAACCACAAGGAACTATATTTGGCCAAAAGCGCTTGGAAACAATTCTCCAGTGAGGAATGCAGCTCAGCCCACATTATGATTTTTGCCCGGTGACACCCACGTCAGAACAGTGGGTGCCCCAAAAAACTGTGAGATGATACAATTTCAACTATTTTAAGCCACAAAATTTGTGGAAATGTGGTAAAGCAGCAACAGAAATGAATAGTGATTTACGTGGAAACCCCTAGAAGATTGTCTGGCACGGTGTTGACACTTGACAAGTGTTTACTGATTTCCTTACATCGCAAGGCAGGGCTGGCCACACTCCATCCAAAACAATAGGTGATAGACTTGTTCTGACAAAACAGATTCAGTGAATTATAAATGGCCCAGAACACCTACAAATTTTAAGTTTCAGGTAAGTGATTGCCTTTCCTTTCACTTAGAAACCTCCCAATGCTCATCTTACTGACAAACTCTAAGTACCAGGCAGGAGACTAAACACCAGACAAACCCAGCCCCAGATGCCCCGAGGGAGCCCGTCCCAGCACTCACTCCGCTGCACTGAAATGATGTCCAAGTCAGTTTATCCCACTAGACCAAGAACTCCAGCTCTCCATGTGTGACTCACCAGTGCTGCCTCTGCATCTCTGCTTCTAGGATGGTGCTTCTGCACTTCACAGGAAATCTGTATCAATGTTTGTCAACACTATGTATGACAGTGTCACTTAATATCTGCACAGAAAACATCAATTCTTTGAGGACCAGGGCCGGGTTTATTAGCCTTCGTACTCCCACTGCCACTGTCTGGGACATCAGAGGCACTCGGTAGAAGTTGGTGAAGAGAAAGAAAAGGCAGAGGAGAGAGAGGAAAGCAGGACCAACACCGCAGACACAGATTCTGAGGTGGCTGGAGGAGAGGCAGGACAGAGAAACTTCCTGGATGCTGGGATGGGGTTCACTGTGATACCTGCTGCTGGATTTCAAATGTCAAAGGTGACGCTTTGCTGACCTTGACGTCTGACTGCCCTTTAGCTTTCCCAACCTCAAGACAGGGCACTTAGAAACTGCAATGTCAAGAAATTATGCTTCATTAAGGCATGGGAATGTTATTTACATGAACCTTCATTACTGCATTTTTTTTACATGGGAATGTAAATAATTGAAGAGATTGTTAAAGACTAATCATGCACATTCAATAACTTTGTAAAATATTAATGATAACTGAAACACAAATTTTGATGTTCCCCCAAAATGCTAACATATAAAACAATACTGGCCAATTAAAGATAGAAAACAATCCTAATGAAGCTCCCCAACAGACACATTAAAACTTCTCTGTACATTAAACATTTGAGATTTCAAAGGAAAACCCAGATTCATTCCATTCTTAATATGGCGTTTAAAAAAAAAAATCTTAGGTAATACAATATTTCATTTAAAATTTACAAAATTCCATTACATTCATAATTTCGTATGATCCTCAAAACAATCTCCTGAGTTAGGCAGAACAGGTATTACTAACAACTAACTCCATTTTATAGGTAAGGGAACTGAAGTTCAGCAAGTACTTGGGCTTAACAAAAGCTTTAATAGGGCCACATATCGAAACCAAATCCTCTGCTCAAAAGAACTAGAATAAGTTATCTTTTACATATTATTCATACTGATATCCTGTCAATATCCAAAAATGTTTTGAGGTAGCCTGCAATAATAGACACCTATCCAATAAAAACATTAAAATGAAAAACGGGGAAAAAAACAGCAGGTGATATGGGAGACAGACGAAGGTAGATAGCAAAGGCTGAGACTTATAATCTAAGAAAACTTCATCTCTGACCTTCCAGTTCCAGGGAGATAACGCTAAAGGAAACAAGATGGTTTATAGACTCAAAATCTGACAAAAGAGAGGTTGCATCAGTTCTTAACTCTGAAACACTCCTAGCAGCCACAGCAAATCTCTAGGACAACATACCAATGGCATCAAAGCAAGAGTATACTTCAGTGATAGAGTGAATTAAGTTCCCTGTTTGGGACCCAGGCCAGGGCTAGAGAAAAGAACTCTGAAATGTAGAGCTCAGAAATACATCCTCTGTCGGCCACAGGCAGTGGCTCACACCTGTAATCCCCAGCACTCTGGAAGGCTGAGGCGGGCAGATCACGAAGTCAGGAGATGGAGACCATCCTGGCTAGCACAGTGAAATCCTGTTTCTACTGAAAATACAAAAAATTAGCCAGGCGTGGTGGCAGGCCCCTATAGTCCCAGCTGTTTGGGAGGCTGAGGTAGGAGAATGGAGTGAACCCAGGAGGCGGAGCTTGCAGTGATCCGAGATCCTGCCACTGTACTCCAGCCTGGGCAACAGAGCAAAACTCTGTCTCCAGAAAAAAAAAAAAAAAAAAAAAAAAAAAAATATATATATATATATATATATATATATATATATATACACCCTCTGTCTTCTCCATACCCATATGTCCCCTTCCGTGAGAGACTTCCTTTCATTTAATCCATATAAAAATCAAGCCTACTCTAAATGAAAAATACTTCGACATAGAAGCAGCATTAACTAGTTAAGTTTTATTAAGACATTAATAAAATCTAGAAAACCATAAAGAAAATCTGGTCGCGTTTTGAAGCCCTCTCCTAAGATCAGATTCCCCAAAAGAACAAAGTGTATGGGGCATATAACAAAGATATTTTCCTAAACTAAGAATGCAAATCAAAATAAAGGCAAAATCCTACTGAGTGAAGCAAAAATTGTAATTCAGTAGCTCAAGACTTGACCAAATGTCTATTTTTAATCCCTATAATCATCCAAATAACTAGGAATAGCAGAGAAAATTGTGTCTCCTTTCTACAGAGACACGTGGCTGGCTTTAAGAAACTCAAACACATCAAATTCCCACCTTACCAAACAGATAAATTGGAAAGGAGCTTAGTATTTTATTTTTAAATTATTTATTTACCTTTTTATTTTTTAGAGAAAGGGTTTCACTCCGTCACACAGACTGGAGTGCAGTGGCATGATTATAGCTCACTGCAGCTTCTAATCTTGGGCTCAAGTGATCCTCGCTCCTCAGCCTCCCAAAGCGCTGGCATTACAGGTGTAAACCACAGCAACCGGCCTATTTTAAAGAATTAATTACCATATACCTTAGAATTGTAGCTCCTTTATAGGTCATTCAACATGTGATGCAATTTTTTACAAGTGCTATTTTTTTTTTTTTTTTTTTTTTGAGATGGAGTCTCACTCTGTCGCCCAGGCTGGAGTGCAGTGGTGCAATCTCCGCTCACTGCAACCTCCACCTCCCAGGTTCAAGTGATTCCCCTGCCTCAGCCTCCCGAGTAGCTGGGACTACAGGCGTGTGCCACCACACTCAGCTAAGTTTTTGTATTTTTAGTGGAGACGGGGTATTTTTAGTGAAGACGGGGTTTCACTGTATGAGCCAGATTAGCCATCTTCTAACCTCGTGATCTGCCTGTCTTGCCCTCCCCAAGTGTTGGGATTACAGGTGTGAGCCACCACACCTGGCAACAAGTGGTAATTTTCAACTATGCTTCAAACCATTACACAAGCCAAGTACATCTACTCAAGGCACTCTCAAGTTTCCATTTACTCCCATTTTAGTCAACAAAATAAAATGTTAAATTGGAACATATTTCACATGACCCTTAAAAGATCAACAAAATGCTCCTGAAAAGTTCTGAGCTCAACAACTCCATTAATGAGAAAAAAACAAATCAACTGGATATAGGGAAGATGCTGCACATAAAACACAATTGTGAAGAATATGCAAGATATTGCCAAAAAGTTACTTAAGTTTTCATCATAGATACTTGTCCTTAAGTCTGAGATAAAGTATATACTCATGTAACTAAACTCGTTTAAAAGGAAACAAAGGGGAAGAAGAAAAAGAACTTCCACTTTAGAATCCACATTTTCAAAGGCCTCCATTATTTACACCATTGCGGGGAAGAGAATTTTTCTCTGCTGTATTTGCTTGAAAGAATTAAAGGTGTAGGGCAAAAATTCTTGGAAATTATGTAGTTTACGATCCTCAAAAGTGAGAAAAATGAAGCCCAGAAGAGAAGGCCTTCCAGGAAAATTCCAGAGCCGGAGGTAGACCCAGTACATTGTTTTTGTTTTTGTTTTGAGAGGAAGTCTCACTCTATGGCCCAGGCTGGGGTGCAGTGCAGTCATTTCACTCACTGCAACCTCCACGCAGTCCCCTCAGTGAGTTGGCGAAGCAGTCTCGCTGCGAGGGAAGGCGGGGAAGGCGGGGAGGGCGGGGAGGGCGGCGGAGTCTCCCACTCGCGGTGACCCGTACCCCGCCCCACGAGTGGGTCCTCGCAGGGCCCCCTCTGCCGCACGCGGGGACCAGCCACGCTGCGGGGTACGGGGCAGAAGCCCGCGCCCGGGTCCATGCAGTCCCCTCCGCGGCAGACGCGGGGAGCCGGGGAGCAGTGGGGACCGGCCCCCACCCGCAGGGCAACCGGGACTCCCCGCGCGGGCCCACGCGGTATCGCAGCAGGCGCGAAGCCCCCGGTGCCACACGGGGCCGAGACAAAGCCCAGGCGCAAGGACCCCGGATCCCGACCTCGGACCCTGCGGAGCGGAGCTCGGACCCTGCGGAGCCGAGCTCGGACCCTGCGGAGCCGAGCTCGGAGCCGCCACACCCGGGGCAGAGACCCCCACCCGGTCTGGAGACCCCGTCGCCCATGGCGCAGTCTCACCTCAGGCCGCCGCCTCTCAGCCCTAGCTCCTCGCCGCGGCGCCTGGGCCGACTGGAGCGCAGCTGAGCAGCCGACAGAGCCACGGCAGCCTCAACAATGGAGCCCCAGGGCGGGGCCGCCGCCGCGTCGCTTCAGCGCGTGTTGCCCGCTCAGGATCCGGCTCGGATCAAGGAGCTGCAGCTGGCGCGGGGCTGCGGCCCGGAAACACACCCTGCAGGTGCACACGGCCCCGCCCGCCGCCCGCCGCCCCGCCCCCAGCGGAGCCGGGCGCCCAGGGCCCGCCCCCCGGCCAAGGGGGAGCCAGCTGCGCGGAGAAGGTGGGGCCTGGGGGAACAAAGGGAGGTTGGGCGGGGCGGCGCTGGGACTGGGCGTGCGGGGTACCGCGGGAGGACCGGACCCAAGAGCTGGCCGGATCCTGGCCTCCTGGAAGACCCAGCTCAACGTCCACCTGGAGTCTACTGTACAGGACGCGCTCATCTCAAGCCCAGAACTCAGGCTTTTAGGACAGAGAGCGAGAGACAGGCTTGCTTTACAAAAAGGGAAACTGAGGTCCAAGGAATAGGATTGCCTGCTGCCCGAAGTCACGTAGTCCCATTCACTCGTTCACCTTGTCATTCAGCAAACATTTGGAAGCACGGATGGTGGGCGTTAGGAGTGAAGTAGGGCCGGGCGCGGTGGCTGGCGCCTGTAATCCCAGCACTTTGTGGGGCCGAGGCAGGTGGATTACTTGAGGCCAGGAGTTCGAAACCAGACTGGCCAACAAGATGAAACCCCATCTCTGCTAAAAATACAGAAACTTAGCCGATCGTGATGGCGCGTACCTGTGGTTGCAGCTACTGGGAAGGCTGAGGCAGGAGAAATCGTTTGAACCAGGGAGGTAGAGGTTGCAGTGAGCTGAGATGGTGCCACTGCATGTGCTCCAGCCTGGGCGACAGAATGAGACTCCGTCTCGAAAAAAAAAAAAAAAATTAATAGATGGGAAGTAGAGGCGAACCTAGGCCTTCCCTGAAGGAGCTCGGCCAAGGAGTACCTGAAATGTCTCTGCATCACTTTAAGGTCTGATAAACGAACCAGGAGCGAGCACTAATCACTTCCCTTTCCTGCCTCAGAGCTTTCATGTGTTTGCTGTTCCCCGCCTGAAATGCCAAGTACCAATGGTATTTATTTATTTATAGAAATGGGGTCTCCCTATGTTGCCCAGGCTGGTCTCAAACTCCTGGCCTCAAGCTATCCTCTCCTCAGCCTCCCAAAGTGTTGGGATTGCAGGCATGAACCACTGTCCCCAGACCTGATCGTCTTTAAAACCTCTTTCCTCATCTTATTTGAGCTTCCTGCTTCATGTGACCCCACACCCTTGGTTTCCCTGTACTCCCATAGCTGCTCCTCGGTGGGTCCCAGGGACCCACCCCCTTCTCTGCCCAACTTGTATATGTCTGGACTCAGGCCAAATGCCCTTCCATTTGCACTGGGCACTGCCACAAGAAATCTCTTGCTCTTCCGGGCTTCACAAACCATCCACATGCTCTGCTGCCTGCCAGAGACATCCATCCCATCAGATGCCCAGCCCTGACCTTTCCCAAAGCTCCAGCTGGACGCAGGGAAGCATCTTAAATTTTCCACAGGCCAAAACAGAGTGCTTTATTAGTGCCCTAACCTGCTCATTCACATTCTTGTGATTCTCTGTGAACAGCCCCTCCATCCACCCAGCTGCTCAGGTGAAAATCTCAAATCCTCCTCCAGTCCTTCCTCCCAGAACCTCTCATGCAGCCCTCTGCCTTCCTAGGACACTGAGCACCCCTCACTCCCAGCGCCGGCTGGGGTGCTGTCTGAGTGGCTGCCACCCACGTGGCATGAATTGTGACCTTTTGCCCGGTGTGGTGGCTCACGCCTGTAGTCACAGCACTTTGAGAGGCTGAGGCAGGCAGATCGCTTGAGGCCAGGAGACTGGGACTAGCCTGGCCAATATGGTGAAACTAAAATACAACAATTAGCCAGCCATGGTAATGCGTGCCTATCATCCCAGCTACCCTACCGAGGAGGCTGAGGCAGGAAAATTGCTCGAACCTGGGAGGCAGAGGTTGCAGTGAGCCAAGGTCACACCACTGCACTCCAGCCTGGGCAACAGAGTGAGAATCTGTTGCAAATTAAAAAAAAAAAAAAAAAAAGCAGAAGAAGAAGAAGGAGAAGAAGTGTGACCTCTCTAAGGCAAGGCAGTGTCCCACTCTGATTCACTTCCATGTGTAAAACAGGACCTGCACCCTGAAGGCACTCACCCAGGGAGGCTGCTGGGATGGGTGGATGCACAGTTAACGTCTTCTTGGTGGCTGGGGCTGACCCCATCCCCATCGCTCTTCCCACACACACCTGCACACTCATCACTCCCAAGCTTGCACCCACCACTGAAAGCCTGTTCCTTAATCTGATTTGCCTAACAAGGTCCCCGGATGAACAACACATGCTTCCCTACCTCTCCCCTGCTAGGGCCCCACCGTGTTCTGGGATGTACTCAGGGATCAGGAGAACAAAACCTCAGGGAGTGAAAGGACATTCCAGGGTGCAGGCCTCTGCATCCCCCTCCATGCCCTCACCCCTGCCTGACACACCCTCACCCCTGTACTTGACCAACTCCTACCAACCCTTAAAGTCTCACCAAATTCAGTGGTGGCAGCCACACCCTAAAGTGGCTGACCACCCCCCAGTGACCTATGCCCTTGCATAATCTTCCTGACCTTGGGTACGAGCAAAACCGGTGACTGGCTTCTAACCCATAGAGCCTGGCGAAAGCAATGGGATGTCAATGTCACAGTGCATCACCTTCGCACACTAGAGAGAACGGTTCTGCCTGCAGGCGCTGCAGGAGGGAGATGCTGTGCTGAGAAAGGACCTTTGGAGGGGCCCGTAGGCAAGGAAGCAAAAAGCTGGGCCCTTGCCAAGCGGGTCCGAGGAAATGAATTCGGCCAATAACCTCGGCGGACCTGGAAATGGATTCTGCCCTGATGTAGCCTCAGATGAGGATGCAGCCCAGCTGCTTAGCGTGAGATCCCAAGCACACGACCCGCTAAAATGTGCTCAACTCCTAGCTTGCCAAAATTGGCCTAAAGGTGTGTGTTGTTTTAAGCTTCTAAGTTTTTAGTTATTGCCTATGAAAGTGTTAAAATATGAGACAATAACTTAAGTCCCCTCCCCATCACACACATTCTGCTTTCTGGCATTCATCACAATTATACTTATTGATTTAAAATCTCCCTCTTGACTGGGTGCAGTGGCTCAGGAGTTCCAGACCAGCCTGGCCAACATGGTGAAACCCCATCTCTACTAAAAATACAAAAATTTGCTAGATGTGGTGGTGCAATCCTGTAATCCCAGCTACTCGGAAGGCTGAGGCAGGAGAATTGCTTGAATCCAGGAGGCAGAGGTTGCAGTGAGCTGAGATTACACCATTGCACTCCAGCCTGAGTGACAAGAACAAAACTCTGTCTCAAAAAAAAAAAAAAAAAATTTGTCTCTTGCCACTAGCATGAAGGTTCCATGAGAAGAAAAATGGAAACTCTTGCTCATAACAGTGCCCCAAATGCCCAGCATGGTGTAGCTCTAGGGCAGTTAGTCGATGGTGCATGCTGCTGGTTGGAGGGCCCAGCTGGTCCTCCCAGCTGCCTTCTCTTTGGTCACATTCCATTATAGAGAACAGAATAGTTTCTTGCCTTTCCAGAGTCCCTCTTAGTGGGGATTGGCCTAGTGACATTGTCCTGCCCCGGGAGACATAAGTGGAAGTTGGCTGAAAGGTTTCTAGCCTTGGTGTGCTGGGACAATTTGAACCAGGACATGACAGCTGACCGTCCATTGTGTGGGAATTCTGCAACTTGGTTGTTCAACACATTCAGTACTTAAAAATATTAAATAATATAAACTCGCAAATTAAAAAATGCATTAGACCGGATGCAGTGGCCCACGTCTAACACATTGGAAACCTGAGGCAGGAAGATCACTTGAGCGCAGGAGTTCAAGACCAGCTTAGGCAAAAAAGGAAGACCCTGTCTCTACAAAAAAAATTTAAAATTAGCTACGCATGGTGGTGTGTGCATGCAATCCTAGCCACTCAGGAGGCTGAGATGGGAGGATCGCTTGAGCCATCTGTTCAAGGCTCCAATGAGCTCTGATAGTGTCACTGCACTCCAGCCTGGGTGACAGAGCCAGACCCTGTCTCAGAAATAAATATATTTCATATATTAATAAATTTATAATAAATGTATATATACACATTTATGTATTATAATTATATATTTAGACATAAATATCTATTTCTTGTTTTATTTATTTATTTATTTATTTATTTTGAGATAGAGTTTAACCCTTGTCACCCAGGCTGGAGTGCAATGACACAATCTGGGCTCACCGCAACCTCCGCCTCCTGGGTTCAAGTGATTTTCCTGCCTCAGTCTCCTGAGTAGCTGGGATTACAGACAAGCACCACCACGCCTGGCTAATTTTTGTATCTTTAGTAGAGATGGGGTTTCTCCATGTTGGTCAGGCTAGTCTTGAACTCCTGACCTCAGCTGATCTGCCCACCTCAGCCTCCCAAATTGCTGGGATTACAGGTGTAAGCCACTGTGCACAGCCTATATTATATATTTATATATTATAATTATGTATATTAATTTTATGTAATATATATAAATATAAATATAAAAACTTTCCTTGCCTTCTCTTGTTTCTACCTACAGTCAGTCCCATGACTTCAAATACTATCTACATGTAGTAATTTTAAATTTATAGTTTTTTAATATATATATATTTTTTTATGTTGTTGCTGTTGTTGTTGTTGTTGTTGTTGAGACAGAGTCTCGCCCTGTCACCAAGCTGGAGTGCAATGGCGCAGTCTCAGCTCACTGCAACCTCTGCCTCCCGGGTTCAAGCGATTCTCCTGCCTCAGCCTCCCAAGTAGCTGGGCTTATAAGCGCCCACCACCACGTCCAGCTAATTTTTGTATTTTTAGTACAGACAGAGTTTTGCCATGTTGGTTAGGTTGGTTTTGAACTTCTGACCTTAACTGATCACCCACCTCGGCCTCCTAAAGCGCTGGGAATACAGGCGTGAGCCACCTTGGCCAAAATATTTTTCTGTTTCCAAACATTTTACATGAGAGGAAAGTGGAGAATAAATTATCTGACACTCTACTGTAAAAAAAAATCTTTGTGCCTCTCTTCTTTTCATCTTTCCTAAGTGCACATATTACCAAAATGTCTTTAGGTTGAGGTCTCCCCGTGAAAACTTTACAGGGTGTTGTGTCCTCAGCCACCCTCCTGTCTTTTCCTAGTCCTGGCATTTTAGAACTGTCTGGGGATGACCCAGGATACCCACTGTGGCCATGTCTATTGGAGGGTCTAGTGAGTATCAGCCCCAGGGTCATCTCATCCCCAAGGACAGCCCGAGGTAGGGGGTAGAGTCTCTCATGGGAGCAGCTGGATGCTCTTGGCCTTAGAGGAATCTCCTGGTATAGTTTCATCTAAAATGGTGACCCCTTAGGGTTATTAAAATTTTAGGACATTAAAATGAATGGACAATACAACGTAATGTCATTAAAGCTAGGTTATTGAAACTGTTCCTCCAGCCGGAGCTTTTATTCCTCGGAGACACATTGACGATCCGCAAATGGGATGCTGATATTGAGAGGAAAAGGCAGAAATGATTTCTGCTTTCTAGATTGTCTCAGACTTGCGAAGAGAGAAAAATTGTCCCAAAGGACAAGGTAACCCACCCCAGAGAGGATGTGCAAGAACCTGAATATGAAAATGCACTTAAGGCACACAGGAGGGCAAAGAGCAGTGCGAGTGCCTCCTAGGTGGTCACTGAGTGCTTTACTGAACAGGATGGGTGTCCCGAGGAATAGAATGGCCTGCCGTGACATTTAGAAAGGTCTGTGTTGGAGTCAGCAATGCCTCTCCCTGAGTTTGTTACCTTGATAAGGCTTGTCCGCTTATTTGAGTTTCAGTTTTTCATTGACTATAAGATACATGTTGTCAGTACAGCTTGAAAGATAAAGGTACTATTTCCAAAGTAGCAAGGTAAAATGACGTATATATTTTGCTAAAAATTCATATTTATTCCTTCCCCAGAGTGAGTGTAGTAGGTTTTAAAGGTCTGTTCTTTTTAAGGGTAATTTCAAATGGAATTGTAGGACTTAGCTTTGTCAATGCTACTGGTGAAATAAAAGTATGATAGATAAATTGATGATTTACAAAGATTCACCAAAATGTCAGTTCCCCTCTTGTAGCATGGTGAAGAATTTATGACAGTGGATACATCTGTATCCTCTTATCTGGATATCTGAGGGGTTTTTTGGTGTTGTTTTTTTGTTTTTTTGGAGACACTGTGTTGCTCTGTAGCCCGGCTGGACTGCTGTGGCACCATCTCTGATTACTGCAACCTCTGCCTCCCGGGTTCAAGTGATTCTCCTGTGTCAGCCTCCCGAGTTACTGGGATTATAGGCACCCACCACCACACCCAGCTAATTTTTGGTTTTTTTAGTAAACACGGGGTTTTAGGCCTGGCACGGTGGCTCATGCCTGTAATCCCAGCACTTTGGGAGACCAAGGTGGGCAGATCATGAGGTCAGGAGTTCCTGAGTTCCAGAGCAGCCTGGCTAACATGGTGAAAAACTGTCTCTACCACAAATACAAAAATTAGCTGAGCCTGGTGGCAGGCACCTGCAATCCCAGCTACTAGGGAGGCTGAGGCAAGAGAATTGCTTGAACCCGGGAGGTGGAGGTTGCAGTGTGCCAAGATCTTGCCACTGCACCCAAGCCCAAGCGACAATGCAAGACACCATCCTCACACTTGACATAAACCCTGGCTGCAGAGTAAAATCAATCACTTGTGGAGATTTTTTAATATAATGATGTGTCAATTTCAACCATGGATAAGGCCATTTAGCCTTAGTAAGACCTATCGTGTTAAGATTGTGCCTGTTTTGCAAAATTTCATGTCATCATCCCACTTGTTATTCAGGAAACGTTTTCTCTTGAGTTTTAGGTTCAGTACTGAGGCTCCTTGATGGACAATACATTTTCCAATTCTGAGGACAAGGCAGAGGAAGCCCCCTCTGTGAGAACTTTCATTTTGCTTCTGGAAAAGTACATTGAATCAAATATAGGAAAGGCTTGCATGGTGGCTGACAGGTTCGCCTGCTTTATCATGCTGGTGTTTTATCTTCTGGACAGAAGTAAAAGGAACACAGCTATATCTGCCTCTGTGTAATAACTCAGGACTTACCTGAGTAAACTCTGGGGTGTCATGAGATGAACTGCTACCTCCACTTAGAGAGGCTTCAGGGACAAAATTTCAAGAGATTTCTGAGGGATAGAAGAGCAGGGCTGCCTTATTCTCGGATCCCAGGTAACTACTCAGAGACCGAGGCAAGGGCTGGGGACACCCAAATGCATATACTAGGTGTCTTTGATACAGCCTCCATTTCCTTGCTAAATCTATGCAATGACACACTGAGAAATCTGGCGAGTGGGGCTGAAGATCCCTGATGTGTCAGTTCCAGGGTTGGATGGAAACAAGTGGTTTCAGTGGACATTGAAGTAAAGGGAGGTGAGCTGTGAGGAAAGAGCCGTCGAAGACTGGGGAGACTCGGAAGTTGGGGTAGAATGTCGACCCATAAGCCAAGGAGTGCAGATGCACATCGATTTGTTAGGGCTGCATAAATGGAAGAAGGACTTCACCAACACACTAAGTTTTTTCAACAACCGATTGTATTCTTTCAATATTTGTAAGTATTGATCTTTTGGAAATGTTTAATGAGATTTCTTATATAATTCTGCATTCAATTTATGCCCAGGTCACTTTGCTATTATACATTTATGTGCTGCATTTTTATGAATAGACGTTTTCTCAAATTTCTTAATTATTTTGCTAAACTATGTGTTAAGAGTTTTTTCTAGAGGTCCACCTTCTTGACTCACTTTTCTGATGAGAAATCTATCAGGTTTCTCCACAGTGATTTTCAAATTTGATAGCTCCTCAAGGTGAGAAGCTTAATGTCAACTAAGAAATGAATTACCACTAAAGAATCTTCTCCTTTCAAGATGCTAACCGTGTTTTGTCCAGTGTGAAATCTCACATGTACCACAAGCGTTACTCTGTGAAGAAAGGATTTCTCATGATTTTTCAAGGCATAACTTCTCCAGTAAGAAGTGTTTGGTATTCCAAGAGAATTCATTGCCCTTGGAAAGACTTTCCCTTCTTATTTAGCTTATAAAGGATTTCCTTTCTTATTTTCCATTTTAGCAGCATTTTATCACTGTGTTTTCTTGTGAACATCAAGCCTAGTGCTTGGCTGAATGTTTATTCACAGAAAATACAAATAAAAGGTTCATCCAAGTAAAGTTTTCTTAGGTTATTTGACAACAAATTGCACATAAAAACATTTTCACACTGAACACAGGGCTAGAGATTCTCTACCTGAAAGTCCCACACGTTTTAAATTATTAAAACTGTTGCTGAAGACTTTTAGTTTATCATGTTGACAGTTTCAGCTCTCTCGTGTCATTTATGATCAGATCACTAACAAGTCTTTGGTACACACATGTCGTACAATTTCTCTTCCATATGAATTTGTTGATGTGGACTGAAGAATAAAGGCAACTGAAGTAACGTCCATGTTGGGTATAGTAATTCTTCAAAATGTGGGTCCTTTGGCATGTTTAGATGTTACACTACAGCTGAAGTCTCTTCCATATTCCTTACGTCCATCATTCCTAACACCATGTCATCTAAAGTCAGAATATGTTCTGAAGACATTTATAAGTTTCTCTCCAGGGTGAATTTTCTGATGTTATTTAAGATTAGTACGTTGACTGAAGGCTTTCCCACATAAATGGCATTCATATGGCTTTTCTCCAGTGCATGTTCTCTCATATCATCTAAGGTCAGAAGATAGACTAAAGGCTTTCCACACATAGAAGACAAGCATGTGGTTTCTCTTCAGTGTGAATTCTTGTGTGTCCTCTAAAGCCAGAGCTTTGACTAAAGACTTTCCCACTTTTATCACATTCATAACACTTTTATCCAAGGTGAGTTCTCTCATGTCTTCGAAGGTTAAAGGATTGAATAAAGCCTTTCCCACACTGATGACACTTCTACGGTCTCTCTCCCGTGTGAGTTTTCTCATGTCTTCTAAGGTGAGGACGCTGAGTGAAGGATTTTCCACATAGATGACATGCATATGGCCTGTCTCCAGTGTGAGTCATCTTGTGCCGTCTAAGGTGAAAGCAATTAGTATAGGCCTTTTCACATATATTACATTGATATGATTTACCTTTAGTATGAATTTGTTTATGTGGTTTAGGGGACAACTGATTACTAAGGGATTTTCCACACTGTTTGCTGACGTAGGGTTTCTTTCCACTCTGAGTTAACAAACACTGAGTCATTGTGGAACTGTGAGTGCAATCTTCTCCCAAATCATTACATTCAAAGGGATCCTCCAGAATGAGGGAGTTCTCCTTTAGAGACAAAGATTAAAAGCTCTTAATGATTTACCGACATACATCTATACATTCATTTCACCACCTTTGAATCCTAGACCAACCATTCAGTGGTAGAGCCCAGTTGAAATGTTTCCAATGTTACTTGTGTGAAAGGAAATTAAATTTTGGCACCCCAAACTCATTTAACCAAAGGGAAAAATCAAGCTGGGAACAGGGTCACACAAACCTGCCTCCCCCTTCTGGTTCCTAAATAATATGGCTACAAGATGAAAAGCTACATGCCTCCCCCATATTTTGCCCACAAGGAGATTCCTGATGAGCTGTTAAAATTACACCATGACAATGCAAACTGATAGCTTGTCTTTACAGGCGCAGTCATCCCCAGTTCACCAGACACAAATGCATATCCAATTGTTTCCCTGCCCCATTTTGCCTATGTTGTCTTATATAAAATGCAGCTTTCCTGCATTATTCCTCTGCCTCATTTGTTTATGTCATCTTATGAAAAAAAATCCAGATTCACTAAGCCAGAAAAATTCATGAATGACTATTTTTTTCTACCCAACTTTTACATGAAAATTGTGTACTTCTCAATATCCCACCCTTTCCCCCTTTAAATTTGGAGAAAATTATCTTTGGAGAAAGGTATACACCTGTTCCCCAGGTGCATGTCCTTAACTCTGGCAAATACATCTCCTAAAATGATTGAGACTTGTCTCGTCATTTTTCTCGATTGACACTTGCGTACACATTGTCTCCTGCAGACACAGATATTTTCTCTTTTGTAAGATCCCAACTGCAGAGTTGTTCCATTGATTGTGATGATATCAATATCTTTCAAAGTCTGAGCATGAGTAATGTGTATGCACTTGTTCTATTTTAAAGATCTCATGTTATGGTTTACAACACAGGTCACTTTATTCACTGAATTCAAAGTATCAAATTTTTTTTTTTTTTGCTTAGAAAGCACTTAGTGCCAGCCTAATTACACTCAGGTGACTGTGCGTCATTACTAACTTAACCCATTACCAGATCTTTAACTTAGATGACTGGTGTACAGAGCTATAAAACTCACCATTGTCATACCGGTGGATGCATCTTTTCTGATAGGATGCATGGTTATCGTGTGTTTTTTCTTAAGGGCACTTTCCTTGTCTGAAATAATTGAAAAATAAATTGTTACCTTGGTATTATGGTAATAAAATTGTTTGAAAAACCACAAGGCCTGTTTACTTTTTTTCAAAAATTGACACTTAGATGTGGCAAATGTGTCAAATGAAGAAAATACTTCAATAGAACAGAAGGTACAGCGTCAGCAATTAGAAAAGAGTCTTAAAATTAAAAAGTGAAAAGATTTAAAATGGACATGAGATATCAGGCAGGTAAATAGAGGGATAGTCTTCACAGGGGTATCGGTAAAAGAGTCAGCATGTGACAGTTTAACCCCAACGAGTACATGAATTATCCTTTTCCTGAAAGTAAAAGAAAAGGCAAGAGGACACAAGAGTAGCATCTGACATATGAACAAAAATGATGATACCATCTAAGGAATTCTGCTCCAGTAGCTTAACCTACATTTTAGAAATTACCACTCATTTAATAAAACCTCTCATTAATATTTGACTGATATTATTCATTGACAAAGCACCTCCTCCTATTAGAGCACAGGACCCTGTTGCTTACCCAGATTCTGGCCTTGGAGAAATTCTCTTCCTTCCCGCCAGAGCTCTTTTCCTTCCTCCAGCTGCAAAGTTATATAGGATTTGCTTATCTGGTACCCTGTTAGTGGAAACAGTACATGTGTTTTGAGTTCACTGTCAATAAATGTGCATTATCACCAACTGTAAGGCAGGCTATCAAGGAAGAATAAAACAGTGAAGGTCAGCTCAGGCCACAAGACCTAGAACACAGAAAACTCCCCAGGATTTTTTTGACCCAACATGAGACTAGAAAATAAATCCAAATGAAAGGTCCATCAGGAAAAGGAAATTCAAAACAGTCAGGACCTATGAATGCTGAGTCCATGCCTAAGTTCCAAGACACAATGCAGAATACACAGTCTTTTCAGAAAGAGATTAATTAAACCTCTGCACAGTATGTTTATTATTATTCTCATGCAGAACAAAAAAAAATTGATTTACAAAAATAATTGATGTTCTATACAGAAAAGATATTGCTATTGTTTTCACTAATTGGTCTCAGCCTAAGCATAGCGACTAAAGCAGAAGAGTTATTTAGAAAATATTAAATTTAATACATTGAAAATATTCATTAGGCCGGGCGCGGTGGCTCAAGCCTGTAATCCCAGCACTTTGGGAGGCCGAGACGGGCGGATCACGAGGTCAGGAGATCGAGACCATCCTGGCTGACACGGTGAAACCCCGTCTCTACTAAAAAATACAAAAAAACTAGCTGGGCGAGGTGGCGGGCGCCTGTAGTCCCAGCTACTCTGGAGGCTGAGGCAGGAGAATGGCGTGAACCCGGGAGGCGGAGCTTGCAGTGAGCCAAGATCACGCCACTGCACTCCAGCCTGGGCGGCAGAGCGAGACTCTGTCTCAAAAAAAAAAAAAAGAAAAGAAAATATTCATTAAGTTCTCAGGTCTGTTCTGAGTATTAGACACTGAGTACCAAGGAAATCATGAAATCCTTGTCAAGATTACATTCTAATTGAGTGACAAACTAAATAAAACAAAACAAAATAAAATAAAATAAAGATATTTCTTTCAGACAGATTTAGAGAGCTCAAACTTTTTCAGATAAGATCTGTGAGAGAATCAGAGAAGAGATTAGAGTTAGATATGGGGAAGCTGTTCCAACACTTATTGAATGAATGAGTCAATGTGTGTCTACATACATATGTGAATGTTGAGGGACTCACCGAGGGACACCAGGTGACTGTTGTTTTCCAGTCACCAACAACTGGATGTGTCCATCCAGTTCTCTTGGATGTGTCCATCATGGCCCACTCTTCCTGCGTGAAGTCAATAGCTACATCTTCAAAAGTCACTTTCTTCTAAAACATCACAGACACTTTAGTTTAGACAGAGAATCCCTTTTAACGTCCAGAGGAGGAAGGCTGAGATGACATAGGTAGGAGCTGGGTATGCAGAATTCCCAGTGTTTTAGGTTCCAGCCAGTTCATTCTCAATACTAAGCTGGTATCTGCCTTTCCGATTCATTCACAGAGACGTACCCACTCTTAATCCATTAAACTTTACTATGAAGAAATATCACATGAGGTGTGGCATAATATAGCCCAGATATTTTTCAGTAATGTGTTAATCACCTGTACATAACTGATTATAAAATTTTCGCTTGAACCTTCATAAATAAAACAAATTTACCATGAATTTCAAGAAAATTACAGAGTAGTCACAAGACAAATAACCACGATTTACTACTTTTTAAACATGACCGTGATTAAATAAATTATTTCTCTAGATAAACCACAGGTTTCTCACCAATCAAATGGTTAAAAGACCTATTATGTGCTTTGAATAATCTAACGAAGTAATAGAAAACATGTTTCCTATCTAGCAAATATTTATTAAATACATGTCATTGGTCCCTTATTCATTAAAAAGTTAGAAAGTAATGAACCAGACTCCAGCATTCTTCAGAACTGAACAAGTTTTACGCAGAATATAGGATTCAATTTATACATAGAGTCACTCTAATGTTATGTCATTCAGGTGTTCATGACAAAGCTTGAAGACAGTCGAGCAGCACAAGACAAGACCGCTGAGGCTGGTACACTGAGGAAGTCTTAGTCTGGTGATTCCTGTGATATGAAGCTTCCTGTTCTCAACTTTCTCTGGGCAATCCAAACATCAGTTATCACTGCCTCTCTTTTAACTTTACCTTGTCACTTGGCTTGTTCAAGGATAAAAAGACCTCTTTACTGTTTTGCTTTTTTCTAACCAGCCCTTATGAAGCATTTCCACAGAACCCTAAATTGTACTCTATCTACTATATTCCTTCTCCTGAGTGTGCAACCATAATTAATTGTATTTCTTATATGTTACTTTCAGTTACCAGAAGGTGAAAAGGTTAATTATCAAAAGGTAAAATGAATGGGTATAAGAATAATAATGACTTCTTTAGTTGTCCTTTTGCAAAGTTTTTAAAAGCACAAATATATTTTATCAAACTCTCCTTTTTCCTCAGCACTGTGCAGCTCTTGCCCAAGGCCTATCACACGGGATTTATTGAACTCAGCTGCTAGAACATCAGCCTCATTATTGGGCTGTGATCTTCTGCTCTTCACGCATCTCTATTGCCTGCATTCATCAAAATCCTAAGTCTATTTCAGCCAACGGTACAGTTAATGGGTCAATTATTTCCCTATGAGGTTATAGGATGGATAGAAGAAAAAGAAATACATAAATGAGACCTCTCATGTCTTTTTTTGTAAATAGCCTGAATAGGGGCTGGAATAAAGTAGTGTAATATTAGAAATTATATTGATAATTTAGGAATCTTTGACACATGATACCCAACCTAGAGTCCTGAGAAAACTTAATTGGAGGCCAGATACCTGAAAGTCTCCTGATTGCATTTGGAACACCCAGGCTGGATGGATTTTACATCATGAAAACAAACAAACAAAAAGAATAAAAATGAAACACCCATGCGAACTGCAGAAAACTGCCCATTTGCCAGCAATATGGGTGTCATTTCAGCAGAAAGAGGCATCCCCCACTCACTAGTGAACGCATTGTCAAGAACTCAGTCTCTCTCTGTCTTCTTCTGGATTTCCACTTGCAGACACTTCAGGCACTAAAAAAAGCTGAGGTTGGAGAAAGAACACGTGAGACACCAGCCTTGTACACAATTTTCAGACCAACCTGTGATGAAAAGCCAGACCTTCACTGAAGTGTGACACCACCTGCACCACAGCCTGACCAATAGACACAAACACACAGAGGCCTCTCCTCTTTCCCCAAGGTCAAAATTAGGAAGCCTATGACTATGGTTTCTGACAAAGAAGGAACACAGATATCTTGTGAACGAGAACATTAAAAGCACTGAGTTTTGTATGTTAATTGACACAAGTCCAGATATTCAATTCCCTCACTGATTTTAAAATACAGGGATCCCTGACTCTGCCCACATGTGGAATATGATTTCCACCTGTAGATAAACACTGTGGGATTTCTCAGATTTTATTATCCCAGCTTTATCCCCTAGCAATGTTTCTCCAACACCCATCACAGCCTTCTGAAGCCTTACTCCACTTTTACTTTCTCTCAATTTCGACTTTTGTATTTCCCCTTGGAACTTGGAAATCAATCAAGTAAGAATCTGTTTTAGGGTCAAGTGCGGTTGCTCTTGCCTGTAATCCCAGCACTTTGGGAGGCCAAGGCAGGTGGATCACCTGAGGTCAGGAGTTCGAGACCAGCCTGGCCAAAATGGTGAAACCCCATTTCTACTAAAAATACACAAATTAGCTGGGCATGGTGGTGCTTGCCTGTAATCCCAGCTACTCAGGAGGCTGAAGCAGGAGAATCGCTTGAACCCAGGAGGCAATTACAGTGAGCCGAGATCCTAACACTGCACTCCAGCCAGGGCGACAGAGCAAGACTCTGTATCAAAAAAAAAAAAAAAAAAAAAAAAATCTGTTTTAGGATGGGGATAATCAATTCAGGAATTTATTTCACTTGGAGGGTCAACACTCCCATCCTGCTGATCTAGCCCTTAAAATCCCCTGCATCAGAAATTCGCAGCAGTACCCTGGGTCATGGTGTTTCTGTCCTGTGTATACAGTCACAATCCTCTAAGATGCTCAGAAAATACAAAATGACTTAGGGCTGAGAGAAATGTAGCAGCTCAATCTGATATTTTACTAAGGTGGTATCTAAAATTCTTGCAATCATGGTTTATGTTAGTCTTTGTTAGTTGCAATATCTCTGATTATCATGATACATATTTGCTGAGAAATACTGATGTCCATGTGTATATTCATACATAGATATGTAGGTATATAGATGGATATGTTTATATGAATGCATGTGTTTGAGATGGGGGAAAACATGCATGTATTATTTCCCTGCTAAAAATAAAAAAATTAAATATATTTTATGTACAAATGATAATTATGTTTCATAAACAAAAAATTGACCCATTTGTACATGAAGTCCAGGAAAAATAAAAAGGGTAACTTTGTATTAATTGTGATGTGCTTACAGATATACATAAATTTCCTTATTTAACCCTTATAATAACCCTGCTGATGATAGTTTATTTACCAGTTCAATAAATGATCAACAGAGTTTGAAAAATATGACAAAATTACAAAACTAGAAAATGACACAGCAATATTTTTAATTATATTCTGCCTTGTCACTGCCTCTTCTTGCTTTTTTACAAAATTACTCCCCTAACCAAGGTTCTCTATGATTCTGGGGACTGCAGGATTTAGACCCCAGTTCCCAAACTTCACTGTGTCTATTTTTACTGCCACATTTTAATGCACATTTACAGACTTCAACAAGCACTTTTCAATATCAACTTTTTTCTTATTCCTTGGTCTATTTCCTACATCTGTTTATCAAGGCTTCAGTAACATATGACTCCATCTGCCTGTCCCTTCCATGAATGTACCTGACAGTACATGTATTATGTAGTCTATAATTCAAGCAGAACAGATATTCCTTCAAAAAAATAAGATATTAGAGAATGCCTACAAAGCTTCAGTGAAACCAGCTGTAACCCTTAATATTATTACCATGTAAACTCTTCCTCGAATATCAAAATAAGATTTGGACTTTAGAGAATATTTGTGTGTGACTATAACCCAAACATGAACTAAAAGTAATTTAAATGGTCATATACAGACTGTGCCAGGGACAAACAAGGACAAATATTATAAGAAAATCAAAGCACACTTATTTCCTAAAGGACTCTTGTGTGGAATCTATAAAAACTATTTCAAGATATAGAGATTAAATATATTTCAAAACAGACACATACACAAGCCATCTTTAGGATAAATTTTTTAAAACTTATGTTATGGGTCTAAAATTTTCATTAATTCATGGAAAAAATGTATTGACAAACTTCTCACCAGAGCAGGAATAACAACTTACGTATTTGGTGACTTCAAGATGAGAGCCTGCACAGCTTAGTATCTCCCTCCAGATCTCTCTCTCTCTCTCTCTCTCTCTCTCTCTCTCTCTCTCTCTCTTTTTGTTTTTTGACAGAGTTTCACTCTTGTTGCCCAGGCTGGAGTGCAATGGTGAAATCTCAGCTCACTGCAACATCCACCTCCCAGGTTCAAGCTATTCTCTTGCCTCAGCCTTCCAAGTAGCTGGGATGACAGGCATGCGCCACCACGCTTGGCTAATTTTGTATTTTCAGTCGAGACGGGGTTTCTCCAATTTGGTCAGGCTGGTCTGGAACTCCTGATCTCAGGTGATCCACCCGCCTCAGCCTCTCAAATTGCTGGGATTACAGGCATGAGCCACAGCGCCGGCCCAGATCTCTTAAAAAGTCATGAGGAAGGAGCCATTCTGCATCCTCAATATTACCTTAATATTTTTAGGACACCCATAACAATTAAGAGGCTGACTTGTGACTTCCTAGCCCTTTCAGGGCTATTTAGGCCCACCTTAGTGAAGTATTAGGAATGCAGCATTAGGTCTCAAGTTCCTGGACACCAAAACCATGTTCTCCAACAGATCTTCAGTAAAAATAGCTGATGTCTATATTCTTTTGCCTGTCCTTTCCCTTCCTTTTAATTCAGAACTGCGGTCTCAAAAAGTGCTATTATTTAGTAGATTCTCTCAATTCTCAACACCAGCACTATACAGTGTTGAGTAACATCTCAGGTGCTAGGGAAACAGCAGCTGACATTCTAGTAAAGCACAAATAGAAAAGCAAAGATCACCACAGAGTAAAAGAGAATAGATTTTTTAAAAGTATGAAACCAAAACGAATATATATCAGATTACACTATAAATGGAAAATCCTATTATCTTGACTGGATTGCAAGTCAAAACCTCTCATGGCTTCCAACATCCAATATATTCAAAGCAGTTCAGGAATGGCGAAAGTGGAATGGAATTTAAAATTATTCTAAGGTTGCATGTGTGAAAGCACCATGCCCTGAAACAAAATATTTATTTTTAAAGCGCATAATGAACACTTCATACAAAGTTTGTGTAACCAGAGAAAAAATCTCATATTTTTTAAAAAAGGAATATGCAACATATTTACATATAATAAAATAAAATTAAACTAAAATAACAGCAATGGAAGACACAATCTGACCTCTGAAAATCAAGGGAGAAATCTCTTTTGAATAAACTTGGCACAATTTTTAAAGTAAGTTATGAAAAATAATAATACCTGAATATAGTATGTAAAAGTACCAACACAATAAAGCTAAAACAATATCCGTGGAAAAATTACTTGCTGTACATTATTTTTAAAAAATGATCTAAGTACTTTCCTCAAGAAGGTAAATGAATGAAATTTAAAAATTGCCTGAGAAAATCTGTGAAAGGAAATGAATATAGAGAAGCAGAATATAATTTAACTATAAACCACACAAATAGAATTTAAAAATAAGGCCGGGCGCAGTGGCTCATACCTGTAATCCCAGCACTTTTGGAGGCGGAGGCAGGCGGATCACCTGAGGTCAGGAGTTTGAGACCAGCCTGACCAACATGGAGAAACCCTGTCTCTACTAAAAATAGGAAACAAAACAAAACAAAACAAAACAGGCGGGCGTGGTGGCACAAGCCTGTAATCCCAGCTACTAGGGAGGCTTAGGCAGGAGAATCGCTTGAACCTGGGAGGCGGAGGTTGCGGTGAGCTGAGATCATGCCATTGCACTCCAGCCTGGGCAACAAGAGCAAAACTCTGTCTCAAAGAAATAAAAAATAAAAATAAATTAAAAATAAGTGGCAGCCAACATGCCCCACATGATTTTCTGTGATGAAAGAAATGCTCTATATCTACATTGTCCAATGCAGTAACTACCACACATATGTAGTTACAGAATTTCTAGTTTGGCCACGAATTTGGCAATTACTACTAAGGATATGCCATTTAGTTATTTAATTATAATTAATTTACAGTTTATAGCCACATGTGACTAGTAGTTACTCTATTGGTCAATGCAGATCTAGAATCTTGGAGAAAGCAGTTAAAATAATGAGATACGGTCAAAACAAAAATGGAAAAGGCACACAAATAGTGAACACAGAATATGAGAATGTGAAGTAACAATTCACACAGTAAAATTTACTAATGAGATGCTGCCTTGATGGGACACATGTCTAATGATATTCAAGGCTTGTCTTGTTACAGGTAGAAGAGCAGGAGCAGGGCAGGAGAAGGCTCTTCCCCTACCCACTAGAAATGTCAGGTGATGGCCTGTTAGTGATCACTTTGCCTCTCTAACAATGATAATTAGGCAGCACCAGAGACAGGCCATTTCCTGGTGGTCTACACCTGTTAACATCAAAAATGTTAATTAAATGCAGACCCCAGGAAGAAGCAACTTCTTGGGCATGCATGTTAAGAGACAAAAATGGCAAAGTATAATCTTCCGGGGACACACTCCACTGGAAAAGGAAAGAAAGCCTCAGATGGACATGCATATAACTCCCTAAACACACCGTGCATGCCAATTCCAAAGGGTAAGGAAAGCACTGTGCATGCCGGAAACTCTCCCTAAAGGAAGAATCCTGGGAAAGAGGCAAGCCCATCCCAGGATCAAGGTTAAAGGCCCTTCTCTTTTCTCTCTTGGACCTTCAGGCATCCACTTGGGTGTCTTCCAGGAGAATTTTCCTTTCCTTTCTGTTCTAAAGCCTTTTTAAATAAACTTCCACTCCTGCTCTGAAACTTAGTCTCTTTTTCCGCTGTATGCCCCTCAGTCGAATTCTTTCTTCTGAGGAGGTAAGGACTGAAGTTGCTTATGGACCCATGCAGATATGCTGCCAGTAACTCGAATCTCTTCTACTGGTAACAGTATCATTGTAAGGGAATGAGGCCGGTTCACATCTCAGTGCTCGGAGAACTCACCAAAAATAAAAAGTTGGAGGATGCTGTGAACTTATCTACCTTCCAAGGCAAGTCCCACAAGCAAGCAGCAAGACTCCCTTTCCCCAAGGTCTTAAACTCTTCTGATGCTCCTTCTCTGGGAAAACGCATCCTCTGGCTTCCCCTTATATAGGAAAAAACAATTAATAAACCTAATCAGCACTACATTCCAAGAGACATGCCCTGATTGCACAGATACTGAACCTAATCAAAACTGCATTCTGGAGACACACCCGGTTCAATTTGATTGGATTTTTGAGACAGCTACTGAAAACCCCACATAAAGTTGGAAACCAAAAAGTTAAGGCTATGTTGAAGGAAAAATAGGAAGATTCATTCCTTTTTTCATTCATAAGTACTTTTTTTTTTTTTTTTTTTTTGAGATGGAGTCTTGCGCTGTTGCCCAGGCTAGAGCGCAGTGGTGAGATCTCGGCTCTCTGCAAGCTCCGCTTCCCAGGTTCACGCCATTCTCCCGCCTCAGCCTCCCGAGTAGCTGGGACTACAGGCGCCCGACACCACGTCCGGCTATTTTTTTGTATTTTTTTTTAGTAGAGACGGGGTTTCACCCGTGTTAGCCAGGGTGGTCTCAATCTCCTGACCTCATGATCCGCCTACCTCGGCCTCCCAAAGTGCTGGGATTACAGGCTTGGGCCACCGCATCCGGCCTCATAAGTACTTTTGAGTGTATTATATGTACTAGAAAGCATTCGCAGTCATGGGGTACAGCAAGAAACCAGACAAACTAGAGTCTTATGGAGACTCTATATTCTAAAATTATTTGGAAGTAAACTGGACTTGAAAACAAATGGAAAGTGAATAGATATAAAAAGTTTCAATGCTCATGATGACGTAAAAAAATAAAATATATTGCAGAAATGAAGTCAAGAAGTGTTAGGGGTCATATGGTACTTCTAAGGCCGTTGGTATCCTCTGAAACTCAAGCAGGCTGAAGACATTTGCATAACTAAAAGGAAAGCAGATGCTAATAGAAGACAATGAAGAAAGGGCCTGAAAGGCATTTCAGAGACCTTGGCTGGTGGCAGCCCCTCCCTTCAAAGGCCTGGAGGCCTATAAGGGAAGACTGGTTTTGTGGGCTGGGCCTAGGGCTGCACCACCCCGGGCAAGTGCAGGACAGTGCTCACAGCATTCTACCTCCCAACCACTCCAGCTCCAGCCATGGTTAAAAAAGGCCCCAGACACAGTTTGGGTCACTGCTTTGAGGGTGCAAGCCTTAAGCCTTGGCAATTTCCATGGGATATTAAACCTGCAGTTGCACAAAGTACAGGAGTGCGCTGCTGATAAACACATACCCAAGACTGGGCAATTTACAAAAGAAAGAAGTTTATTTGGACTTACAGTTCCACATGGCTGGGGGGAGGCAGAAGGCGAAAGGCATGTCTTACATCACAGCAGGCAAGTGAGAGAATGACAGCCAAGCAAAACTGGTTTCGCCTTATCAAACCATCGGAACTCGTAAGACTTATTCACTACCACAAGAACGATGTGGGAGAAACTGCCCCCATGATTCAATTATTTCCCACTGGGTCCCCCACAACATGTGGGAATTGTGGGAGTACAATTTGAGGTGAGATTTGGGCGGGGACACAGAGCCAAACCATATCAGAAGCCTTCACCTGGATTTCAAAAGATGTATGGAAAAGCCTGTATGTCCAGTAGAAGCCTGCTGGGGTGGAGACCTCATGCAAATGTCTACTACAGCAGTGCAGAGGGAGAATATGGGGTAGGAGCTCCCACAGAGTCCTCACTGGGGCACTGCCTAGTGGAGCTCTGAGAAGACGGCCACCATCCTCCAGACCCCAGAATGATAGATCCACTGACAGCTTTCACCCTGAGCCTGGAAAAGCTTCAGGCACTCAATGCTAGTCCTCGACAGCAGCCACGGGGACTGACCCTTGTATCCAAAAGAAAATACCATAAAGACACGTGCACTCATATATTTATTATAGCATTATTTGCAATAGCAAAGACATGAATATTTTCTCTATCATCGGATAGAGAAAATGTAGTATATATACACCATGGAATACTATGCAACCATTTAAAAAATTATGTCCTTTGCACCAACATGGATGCAGCTAGAGGCCATTATTCTAAAATAATGCAGGAAGAAAAAACCAAATATCATATGTTCTTAGTTATAAGTACGAACAAAGCGCTGATTATACATGGATGTAAAGATGGGAACAACGGATACTGAGGACTACAAGAAGGGGAAGGGAAGGTGGGGACCAAAACCTGAAAAACATATACACCATGAAATACTATGTTTTCTACCTGGGTTACAAGATCATTCATACTCCAAGCCTCAGCATCACACAATGTGCCAATGTAAAACCCTGCACGTGCATTCACTGAATCTAAAATAAAAGTTGAAAATTTTTTTTTAAAGAGGTGAAGATGTGGGCCGGGCGCGGTGGCTCAAGCCTGTAATCCTAGCACTTTGGGAGGCTGAGGCGGGCGGATCACAAGGTAAGGAGATCGAGACCATCCTGCCTAACACGGTGAAACCCCGTCTCTACTAAAAATACAAAAAACTGGCCGGGCGAGGTGGCGGGCGCCTGTAGTCCCAGCTACTCAGGAGGCTGAGGCAGGAGAATGACGTAAACCCGGGAGGCGGAGCTTGCAGTGAGCCGAGATCATGCCACTGCATTCCAGCCTGGGTGACAGAGCAAGACTCCGTCTCAAAAAATAAAAATAAATAAATAAATAAATAGGTGAAGATCTGAATAGACATTTCCCAGAAGAAGAGATACAAATGGCCGACAAATACATGACAAAATTCTTACCATCTCTAATTGTCAGGGGGATGCAAATAAAAACCACCATGAAATGTCACCTGACACCTCTTAGAATAGCTGTTATCGAAAAGATGAATAGTAAGTATTAGTGAGGATGTGGATAAAAGATAACCCTTGTATATTCGTGGTGGAAATACAAACTACTATGGCCATTTTGGATAATAGTATGAAGGTTTCTCCAAAAATTTTTAAATAAAACTACCTGCTGATGAGGCTGTTGAGATATAGGAACACTTTTACACTGTTGGTGGAATGTAAATTAGTTCAACCATTGTGGAAGACAGTATGGTGATTCGTCAAAGACCTAGAACCAGAACTATCACTTGACCCAGCAATCTCATTACTGTGTATATACCCAAACGAATATAAATCATTCTGTTATAAAGATACATGCACACACATGTTCATTGCAGCACTAGTTACAATAGCAAAGACATGAAATCAACCCAAATGTCCATCAATGATAGACTGGATAAAGAAAATGTGGCACATATACACCATGAAATACTATGTATGCAGCCATAAAAGGGAATGAGATCATGTCCTTTGCAGGGACATAGATGGAGCTGGAAGCCATTATCCTCAGCAAACTAACCCGGGAATAGAAAATCAAACAGTGCATGTTCTCACAAGTGGAAGCAGAACAATGAGAACACATGGATACTGAGAGGGGAAAAACACACACTGGGGAGGCAGGTGGAGGGAGAGTATCAGGATAAATGGTTAATACATATATGCATTGGAATATTATTCAGTGTTACATAATAATGAAACCCTGTCATTTGTGATAACATGGGTGGACTTTGAGGGCATTACGTTATATGAAATAGGCCAGCCACAGAATGACAATTACTATATGATTTCACTTGCATTTGAAATCTAAAATAGACAAACTCACAAAAGCAGAGAGTAGAATGGTGGGTGCCAGGGGCCGTGGTGCAGGGGAAATGGGTAGATGTGGTCAGAGCACAAAGTTTCAGATATACCATATAAGTAAGTTCTGGAGGTCCCCAGGCTCACTGAGATGCGTACCTTAAACATGGACAGCTTTTTAAATGTAATCATAGCTCAACAAATTGGGTTAAAAAAAAAAAGAGGGGGTTGGTTAAAAAATTTAAAAGGAGGGGTAGACGTTCCCTTGTTTTTCTCTCTTTGTTATTTTCTTTCCTGCTGCCTGGAATTAAAAAATGATAGGTGGGCATTTAGCAGCCAAACTGGAGCCTCTTCTAAAATGCAGCAGAGCAGACAGCTGGAAGGGGCCTGCATCCCTAATGAATTTGGCAAACATCTGTACCAGCCATGATACGTGTAACTATAGATTTAAGTGAGAAAGAAATAAACTTCTGCCTTGTTTAAGCCACTTTGTTCAGACATTAATTTCATATGCGTATAGAGAATGTATGCTCCTTACGAGTAGGAAAAATGTTTATGCCTTATGGTTCATAATGGGTGTTCAGCAATGTAGGGTGATGCTGATTATGATGACAATAGTGACAAACAGCATGAAATAATAAGTAATGAAAAAAATGGTTTAATAGTTGTATATGGTTACTTTCTTTAAAGATTCTGCTGCTAATATCATTCAATGTATTTGTATGCCGGTGGGAGTTTTATTAGATGTAGACTAAGAAAGTTGACATTATTTAATGAAAAATACTAGATCAATTTTAAAAAACAGTAAAAATATCATGAGATGGAACTAAGCATCTGTATTGCAAAGCAACTCTCCCAGTTGATTTTATGCATAGTAGTGATTGAGAATCCCCTGATCTAGATCCAACAGATCTCAACCTTTATAGGTGCTATCAAGGAAGCATCTAAGGAAGAAAATTTTCCTGACTCTATCCATACCTCCAGTTAGTAATAGATCTAGAGAACTAGAACCCAAATCCAGACCTCCTGCTTCCATGTGCAGTGGTCTTTCGTTGTTCTGTTTTGTTCCACTTGGTGAAGAGGATTTGAGAATAAATGGCCGCATGATTCAACTCCCTCCTCTGCTCTGAAGAATATAGCCTTGTCCTAGCAAGCAAGAAGCTCATACAGTGGTGGAAGAGGCAAATGTACATTCACTAATCTAACATACAAGGCAGTAAGCACTGTAACATCAACAAAGCACTTTGGGGCTTCAGACCAGGAGCAAGTGGGGTGATTAATTCTTAGCAGGGCTAGTAAAGTCTGGGAAGTGTTCACTAACAAAATGTCTGATCATTAACGAAAGCAACTGGTTTCTCAACATAGTCTAATTTATTGTAACAATATAAATGGTTGTTTGTTCATAAACTTTCATCTTTTGCCAAAATGTTTGTAGCTTATGTTCCCATTGAACAAGGTTTTCTGGCCAAAACTGTGCACCCACATCAGTCCTCCCATAAAAGCAATTTTGCATGCATAGAACACCTCTATCTATGAATATTCCTAATGAGGTACAGAAAGGCTTTCATTATCCAAACAGAGACATTCCACTGGTGCTAGAGAGCCACAGACGGAAGTTTTCTCTGCCTCCTGGAAATGAAGCCAAACTTTCTTCTTTCTTCAGCCATGAGGATTCCTGTCCTCCTCTTCACCGTTTTCTTCTTTATGAGCCAGGTCCTACCAGGTAACAAAATAAACTTGGTAAGAATGGAGTGCCTAACACCTTACAGGGATTCAGTACTCAAAGAGAAATCACCATCATCTATGACCAGATAGGGGATCTCATAGGAAATCGGGAAGACACATCAGTCTCTGGCTCCCTGGTCAGGCCCAGTTCTGTCCAACCCATCTATATAGACCCCACACACCCAGTGCCCACCAGGCTCCTGTCAGCCAGGAGGACCCGTGCTCATCCCCTGAAGCATCCCACAGGGACCTGCATCCCACAGGGACCCACATCTCGGGGCCAACCTCCATGGGGGCCTCTTGGTTGTGGTGGCAGGGGCGGGGGGGTAGTTGACCTCCAGCCCTCCCATCCTGGCCACTGTATTTTGTGGTGATCGTTCAGTCCTGGGAGCTTCCTGGGGACCCCGGAAGGAAGAGAACAGGGTGGTCATGGCAGCCTCAGCCCCAGGCTCTGGGCCAGAAGTTGATAACGACCAATTGAGAGAAACCACTGAATTCGATCCTCTTACAGATACACGAGAAGTTGGCAAAGAACTCAATGTCGACCATTCTATGGTCATCCAGCATTTGAAGCCAATTGGAAAGCTGAAAAATCTTGATAAGTGGGTGCCTCATGAGCTGGCCAAATAGTTTAAAAAGCATCCTTTTGAAGTGTCATCTTCTCTTATTCTATGAAACAACAATGAACCATTTCTTGATCAGATTGTGACATGCCACGAAAAGTGGATTTCATACAACAGCCAGCTCAGTGGCTGGACTGAGAAGAAGCTCTAAACCACTTCCCAAAGTCAAACTTGTGCCAAAAAAAGGTCATGGTCACTGTTTGGTGGTCAGCTGCCGGTCTTTTCATCCACTACAGTTTTTGAATCCTGGTGAAATCATTACATCTGAGAAGTATGCCGAGTTAATCGATGAGATGCATGGAAAACTGTAGCACCTGGAGCTGGCACTGGTCAACATGAAGGGCCCAGTTCTCCACAACGTGTGACCACATGCCATATAACCAGGGCTTCAAAAGTTGAAGAAACTGGGCTATGAAGTTTTGTCTCATCTGCCGTATTCACCTGACCTCTCGCCAACCAACTACCACTTCTTTAAGCATCTTGACAACTTTTTGCAGGGAAAACACTTACACAACCAGCAGGATGCAGAAAATGCTTTCCAAGAGTTCATCGAACCCTGAAAGCATGGAATAAACAAGTTTATTTCTCATTGGCAAAAATGTGCTCAATGTAATGGTTTCTTTTCTTTTAAAGACCGAGTCTCACTCTATCACACAGGCCAGAGTGCAAAGGTGCAGTCTCAGCTCACTGTAACCTCTGCCTCCTGGGTTCAAGAGATTCTCCTGCCTCAACCTCTTGAGTAGCTGGGATTACAGGCACATGCCACCACACCCGGCTACTTTTTGTATTTTTAGTAAAGACGGGATTTCACCATGTTGGTCAGGCTGGTCTCAAACTCCTGACCTCCTGATTCACCCGCCTCAGCCTCCTAAAGTGCTGGGATTACAGGCGTGAGCGACTGTGCCCAGTCCATTGTAATGGGTTCTATTTTGATTAATAAAGATGTGTTGAAGCCTAGTTATAAAAATTTAAAATTCATGGTCCAAAACCACAATTACTTTGGCACCAACCTAATAATAGAAGAATTAAAAGAGGCCTTTATATTAGAGAGCCCATGGATGATAAAATAATAAACAATATTACAATCTCTATAATGCACAAACTTGGTAACTTAGACCAACTGGATGAATTAAAAGACACAATCTATTAATACTAAAACATAGGAGAAATAGGTAATCTAAATATATTGATATCTATTTTAAAAATGGAATCAATACTTAATAACCTCACAGAAAACCTATATATTCCAAAAATCTGACATTCTGTCATGTTATTCTAACTGGTGGGATTCGGGGATTTCCATTTTGATAAGAACATAGGTGAGTCGCACACACTTACTTTCAGTGCTCATTGGTCAAGAAACCTATGTCCTCTATCGGATACTGCAGAGTGATGCGTTTTGGAGAATTTAGGCAAGATAATATTATTTTCAGAATTAAAGGAAGACAACCTGTTTTATGTACAGCAATTCCTCATAATATCACAGGGGATACCATATTTAAACTTTGGGGTATCCCCAGGTATAATTCTTATTTGAGCCACATGTGAATTTCAGACACGGAGGCTGCCGAACTTTGGTGGCTTTCAACAGATGTGGAAGTTAATTCACAATCCACTTTGTGGAGGCATAAAATTCAATGAGCACTCATTTAGCATTTTATTTTAATATTATTTTTGTAAATTTTGCATTTCCAATTAGGTGAAATTTTAAACCTGTTTCAGTTCTTATACACTTTTTTTTTTTCCCCCTGAGACAGAGTCTTGCCCTGTCACCCAGGCTGGAGTGCAGTGGCATGGTCTTGACTCACTTCAACCTCCGCCTCCCAGGTTCAAGCAATTCTCCTGCATCAGCCTCCCAAGTGGCTGGGATTACAGGTGCCCACCACCATGCCCAGCTAATTTTTGTAGTTTTAGTAGAGATGTGGCTTCCCCATGTTGGTCAGGCTGGTCTTGAACCCCTGATCTTGTGATCTGCCTACCTCGGCCTCCCAGAGTGCTTGGATTAAAGGCCTGAGCCACCGTGCCTGGCCTCTTCACTCTTTTTAGGCAGAGGGGAGTAAGGGTTGCTTTACGTTAGGAGGGACTCCCGTGTACCCAACCCATTTGTGTAAATTTCGTCCTTCAGAGTTCTTCAAATCAGCATCACCATTGTTAAAGGCCTTCCACATGGTAATAATTGTGCTACAGGGTTTTACACACATGAAGTTTATGTTTGGCTGAATGAACCTCCTTGCTGTGGCACAAGGCGGGCATAGGTGTTTTCACCAATTATGAAGCGGGTTCACTGTGCAATGGCTACCAACTTTTCTGAGTACAATGAGACCAAACATATTCATACATAAATTCCATGAAGTGAATTTATTACTTACAAATAGCAAACAAAAGACAACAGAAGTCTAGGATTCAATATGAACCGCTACCACAAGACCAGGAAGGCTACCCAGAGCAGATGGATGGAGTTTTGATGTAAACACTTCACTTGCACTACAACTGAGGGACCCCAGAAAGCAGCCCACCTTGGGTTTTCTCCAATGATGTGGTTTGCTGGACACAAGCGTTAAAGGCCATTCTGTTTTGAGCAGGGACTCTAACAGAGCCTGGGCTGTTCTGACCAATGTCACCTGATTCTCAGGATATTGCCTTCCCAGCACATCATACAGTTATCTTGAGAACTACCAGTAAGAAAGGGAGGAAAATGGCCCTGCACCCTTAAAACTGAAGGATCAGGATATTTGTTGTGACAGAGGCACAGACAGTAGCGACAGAGTGTTCTTGTGAGCCATCCACTAGTTCTCTTGACCGGAGCATGGCACCTAACTGCCTTTCTCTTTCCTTTCAATGGAAACTGTTTCAGAATATTTTGAATATTTTGAGTTTCTACATCTACAGAGTTGAGGCACATGATTGCTGGCAGTGTAGACTCTCTGCATGGTTACAGGAAAGAGTTCAGGAGCCCATCAAGCCACATTGGAGGAGACCACCTAATCCTCCAGAGACTGTCATTCCATCTTCCTGGGGTTAGCTCCACATGCAGTAAGGCCATTATGTCTAAGGCCGGCAAGACTTGCAGTCCGAAGATTCGACTTTTGGCATGCTGATAAGCAGCAGTGATAAGAAAAACCCACACACTCGCTAGGAATTTTTCAATGAAAGCAGCTGAGACTCTTCTTCATATGCTTTCATAGGGGCTAATATCAAACTCTTTCTTCCCATTTTCTTTACTCATCCGTGACTGAACCATGAGGCACCATAGATGTACACCTCATCAGGAGGGTGTAGGGGACAGCGGCAAGGGGAGCAGCAGCACAAGAAACAAACAAGGCCACTACTTCTGCCTACATAATAACTATTGTCTTGGAGTATACAATAATTAATAATGTTCACATGGCTGCCCTAAGCATACAGAGATGGTGACCAGAGTAGATGCAGGGACTACAGAGATACAGCCTGATCCTTGCTAATTAGGACTTAAGTGTCGGCTTATGTGCTGCGCTTTTGTGCATTAATAAGCCAGGGCCTCAAAACTGCCTGCTAAGCACAGGCCAAATGTCATGCTGAGTGCAAGTAAACATTCAACTCTAGGAGATGAGAGCAGTTTAGTGTGGGAGAAGATGACAACACCTGAAGACCACAAAACGCTGTGCAGACCAAAAGGAAGACCCATCATCAGCTCACGGTTCTGACCCAGGTGACTGCTGATGTGTTACGGAACCATCAGCCGACAGCAGGTAGGTCAAGTTGAGCAGGTGTCCTTCATGAGGGCTGGTCCATTCCATTTGTGTTGCCAATTGTTTCAACAGCGTCTCACGTACCCCACTGGTGAGGAAGGAATGAGCACCCTACGTTTACTGGCACCGTTAAACACATAACATCTATTACTAAACAGATAAGCCAGACATCAGTTATTAATTACATATAGGAGGATGGTGTAAGCTCCCACAGGCCCAAACAGGGATTAACTTGGGAGTAGAGAGTAGTATAGCAGTGGTATATCATTAAAAAGTGAGGATGTTCTTTTTTTTCTTTTTTTTTTTTTTTTGGGGGGGGGGGACAGAATCTCTCTCTGTCACCCTTGCTGGAGTGCAGTGGTGTGATCTTGGCTCACTGCAATCTCCGTCTTCCGGGTTCACACCATTCTCCTGCCTCAGCCTCTCTAGAAGCTGGGACTACAGGCATCCACCACCACACACGGCTAAATTTTTGTATTTTTAGTAGAGACGGGGTTTCACCGTGTTAGCCAGGATGGTCTCGATCTCCCGACCTCATGATTCAGCGGCCTCGGCCTCCCTAAGTGTTGGGATTACAGGCGTGATCCACCCACGCGGCCGAGGATGTTCCTTTGTTCCTACAGGAGTATGTGATTGGTTTGTCTATTGGCTGGTAGGGAACTGAATCATGTGACACTGGCTGGTAAGACTGTAATACTCTAAAATACAGTATATAAACTATCATATCATAATGGTGCAATACTATCTACTACAATAAGAAAGGCATTGATGAAAAGCCCAACGCTATCATATGTGACTGAGAGATTGAATGCTTCCTCCCTCAGATTTGTTACAACATATTGTCCTATCACAGTCCTCTCTCCTTCATTCAAAGTGAATGACCCAAATAATAGACAGAAATAATAAAGAATAAAGGGCAACAAATGCAAAGAACTCACGAGATGATACTCTATAGTAAAATCTATGTACTTAGGAATTAATACCAACTCATTATTAGCAAAAAATAAACATCTTTACATCAAGAGTAGTTTTTCCTTTAATAAAGAAAGGTGGAATGTGTATAATGAACAAGGGATAATCAAAATTTGCCAAATGAGGCTAGTAAGACAATCCCAACAATTCACAGTCATTATTCACTGGTCCGTTAATCACAGGACAATACATAAAAGCGAAACTTACCTGACCGGGTGCAGTGGCTCATGTCTGTAATCCCAGCACATTGGGAGGCTGAGGTGGGCAAATCATGAGGCCACGAGTTCAAGACCAGCCTAGCCAACATGGTGAAACCCTGTCTCTACTAAAAATACAAAGAATTAGCTGGATGTAGTGCAGGCACCTGTAGTCCCAGCTACTACAGAGGCTGAGGCAGGAGAATCACTTAAACCCAGGAGGCCGAGGTTGCAGAGAGCCGAGATTGCACCACTACACTCCACCTCGGCAACACAGTGAGACTCCATCTCAAAAAAAGGTAATAATGAAATAAAAAAAATTAAACTTACCTACACATTAGAAAAACATTAAAATTCAACCATGAATCCAGCACATTATCAAATGAATAGACAAAAATCCTACCAATAAACTTAATATCATTATTTATGAAACTCAAGTACTACTGCCTAAAGAGCAATTACAGAACTCTCACCTCAAGGTTTCCCTGCAAAACACGGTGAATTTTATACTCATGACTCCTTAAGAATGAGCCACTGATAAAAACAATATACTTGTAACTTGTGTAACATTTCATACATTTTTTCAAGCACTGCACCGTAATTAATTTGCATCAGGCTTTCCAAATTAGAAAAGCTTCACTTATAGAACTTCTTTCCTGTGGGAGTTTTCACATGACTTTTCAAGTAAATGAGAAAACTGAAAATATTCTTGCAGTTTCTAAACTATTAGAGTGTTAATCCTGTGTACGTTCTTGTATTAACAAGGTCCAGGGAGCTACAGTGTGCATTTTCATATGTCCTTGAGTGGGTATGAGAGAAATGAAACATTCCCACTTTCTAAAAAAAAATAAATTTTTTTTCTAAAAAAAAATAAATTTCAACTGACTCTTATTTGTTTTGATTGCTTGTTTTTAAGTTCATGAGTTGATAAGATTCCTTCAGAGGACTTTATTTCCTCTTCTCAGTACAAATTATCTTATATCTTTCCCAGGTTTTTCAAAGTGATCTTCAATATTCTGGTCTTTCCATTTGTTTCCTAAAATGCAGACCCACAAAATTATCATGAATTATTACAAACTACAGAAACATTACTAGATTTAATGTTCTTTGTGGACAGTGCCCATGCCTGATTTAGTCACCAAATCATTCCCTTGCCACATTCCAAATCACAAATAGCACTGATGATAGGGAAATACTTCTGTAATTAGGTGAAATGTGTTGTCATTCTCACCTACAGAAGCCAGGTTCCTGCAGGTTTCCTGCATCACTTCTCTGTAGAGATTCTTCTGAGAAGAATCTAGCAAAACCCATTCCTCCTGGGTAAAGTTCACAGCCACATCCTCAAAAGCCATGGAGTCCTAGAACATTCCACACATGTGGATAGAAGGATGGGTGAGACTGACTACACTGGGAATCTATACTCAATCCATAAGCTGTTTACATGATTCTAAAATTTCCAAGCATTTTTTCTATGACTTGATTGTCACAACTCTTACTCTGTTCACACATACTCCCTCCCACACAGCAGTACTAATGCTGGAATTGAACTATTCAGAAAGGCAACAGCAAAGTAGAAACACCCATCTCATTAGAGAATCCAGGGAGTAAGATGTGCTGCTAGGAGTTACCTTTTAACTTCACTTTGTGCATTTTTAGTATCTGTCATAATAAAGTCCTACCTGATGTGCATAAGGGAGTTAATATTATCAGTCCTGAGACTACTTATTCTTAAAAATGCCTGCTCACAAATTCCACCTTTGTTTGTAATAGTAACTTACATTTTGAAAGGGATTCCACCAACCCAAGTAATAAGAATGACTCACTGCATCTAAATGGCTTATGCAATATATTTGCCAAAAGTTTTTCTGCCGAAGGTCTATTATTTTCACTGCAGTGGTGCTTAGGGAACCAGACACCAAAACACAGTCTGAACACTAAGTGTTCAATGAGTTTCCCTGGTAGACAATATTTTACATGTGCTGTCACTTGTTAACTGGGGAGTTGAGCCCATTCAATGTGATTATACCAAGAGAAAGTAGGCTTACTAAATTTAATTGAGTAGTAAATAAAACCAATAATTGATATTTAACAATACTAATACAACAATTTTTAAAATTTCTATTGCACAATGTCAAGGCAGAAAGGAATAAGAGGAAATACGACACATGTTTTTTAAAATGACATTAATGTCACCACTTCCAGAAGCTATTCCTATGAAATCACATAAATTCCCAAATCAGGTTTTTTTTAGGAAGGAAAAACTACTTTTTCATGCGTAGTAAAAATGACAAATGTCTAATGCTTTTTAGTCATCTAAAAAAAGAGTGATGACTTGTCTAACATACTTCTAAGATTTTCAAACGACAATACTCAGGACAGCACAGTATTAGCAGAGAGACGAGCAAGCAGACCAAGGGGAAGAAAAGTCTTAATGACCCAGCATTTATATGGAAAGTTGATGAATGATAGAGTAGGCACTGTAGAATAGAAAAAGAAATCACATGCACTTTAAAATATGAGGCAAACCAGGCTGGCATCTACTTGGGAAAATGCATTGCATTCTTCTTCATTCCATGATCCATAATCAACTTATTATATATTCAAATATGAAAGATAAAACCAGAACACTTTCAGAAGTCACAGGAAGTTTTTTTTTTATGAAGGATTAGGCAGAATTTCTTTTATGTAAGAAAACAGTGATAAAGGAACAGACAAACTCAAACATATTAAAATTTAGGGAATAAAAAGAAAATAGAGTGGGCTGGGCATGGTGGCTCACGCCTGTAATCCCAGCACCTTGGGAGTATGAGACGGGTGATCACCTGAGGTCAGGAGGTTGAGACCAGCCTGACCAACATATCAAAACCCCGTCTTTTTGCTGTTTGTTTGTTTGTTTTTTGAGACGGAGTCTTGCATTGTCGCTTGGGCTGGGGTGCAGTGGCAAGATCTTGGCTCTCTGCAACCTCCACCTCCCGAGTTCAAGCAACTCTCTTGCCTCAGCCTCCCGAGTAGCTGGGATTACAGGTGCCTGCCACCAGGCTCAGCAAGATCTTGGCTCTCTGCAACCTCCACCTCCCGAGTTCAAGCAATTCTCTTGCCTCAGCCTCCCGAGTAGCTGGGATTACAGGTGCCTGCCACCAGGCTCAGCTAATTTTTTTGTATTTGTGGTAGAGACAGTTTTTCACCACGTTGACCAGGCTGCTCTGGAACTCCTGACCTCGTGATCCGCCCACCTTGGCCTCCCAAAGTGCTGGGATTACAGGCATGAGCCACCGTGCCAGGCCTAAAACCCCGTGTTTACTGAAAATACAAAAATTAGCTGGGTGTGGTGGTGGGTGCCTATAATCACAGTTACTCGGGAGGCTGACACAGGAGAATCACTTCAATCCGGGAAGCAGAGGTTGCAGTAAGCAGAGATGGCGCCAGTGCACTCCAGTTGGGTTACAGAGCAAGACAGTGTCTCCAAAAAAAAAACAAAAAACAACACGAAAAACCCCCTCAGATATCCAGATAAGAGGATACAGATATGTCCACTGTCATAAATTCTTCACCATGCTACAAGAGGGGAACTGACATTTTGGTGAATCTTTGTAAATCATCAATTTATCTATCACACTTTTATTTCACCAGTAGCATTGACAAAGCTAAGTCCTACAATTCCATTTGAAATTACCCTTAAAAAGAACAGACCTTTAAAACTTACTACACTCACTCTGGGGAAGAAATAAATACGAATTTTTAGCAAATAAAATGCATCATTTTATCTTGCCTCTTTGGAAATAGTATATTTATCTTTCAAGCTGTACTGACAAAGTGTATCTTACAGTCAATGAAAAACTGAAACTCAAATAAGAGGACAAGCCTTTTCAAGGTAACAAACTCAGCGAGAGGCAGTGCTGACTCCAACACAGACCTTTCTAAGTGTCACGGCAGGCCATTCTATCCCTCGGGACACCCATCCTGTTCAGTAAAGCACTCAGTGACCACCTAGGAGGCACTGGCACTGCTCTTTGTCCTCCTGTGTGCCTTCAGAGCATTTTCATATTTAGGTTCTTGCACATCCTCTCTGGGGTGGGTTTTCCTCATCCTTTGGGACAGTTTTTCTCTCTTCACAAGTCTGAGACAATCTAGAGAGCAGAAATCACTTCTGCCTTTTCCTCTCAATATCAGCATCCCATTGGCAGACCGTCAATGTGTCTCCGAGGAATAAAACCTCCAGCTAGAGGAACAGCTTTAATGACCTAGCTTTAACGACGTTACGTTGTATGGTCCATTCATTTTAATGTCCTAAAATTTTAATAACCGTAAGGGGTCACCATTTTAGATGAAACTATACCAGGAGATTACTCTAAGGCCAAGAGCATCCAGCTGCTCCCCTGAGAGACTCTGTCCTTGGGGATGAGATGACCCCGGGGCTGATACTCACTAGAACCTCCAATAGACATGGCCACTGTGGGTATCCTGGGTCATCCCCAGACAGTTCTAAAATGCCAGGACTAGGAAAAGACAGGAGGGTGGCTGAGGACACAACACCCTGTAACGTTTTCACGGGGGGACCTCAACCTAAAGACATTTTGGTCATATGTACACTTAGGAAGGATGAAAAGAAGAGAGGCACAAAGATTTTTTTTTTAGAGTAGAGTGTCAGGTGATTTATTCTCCACTTTCCTCTCATGTAAAATGTTTGGAAACAAAAAAATATTTTGGCCAAGGTGGCTCACGCCTGTATTCCCAGCGCTTTAGGAGGCTGAGGCGGGTGATCAATTAAGGTCAAGAGTTTGAAACCAACCTAGCCACAATGGCAAAACCCTGTCTCTACTAAAAATACAAAAATTAGCTGGACATGGTGGTGGGCGCTTATAAGCCCAGCTACTTGGGAGGCTGAGGCAGGATAATCGCTTAAAGCTGGGAGTCAGAGGTTGCAATGAGCTAAGACTGCGTCATTGCACTTCAGCCTGGTGACAGGGCGAGACTCCGTCTCAAAAAAAAAAAATATATATATATATATATAAAATATACATTTAAAATTATTACATGTAGATAGTATTTGAAGTCATGGGTATATACTGACTGTAGGTAGAAACAAGAGAAGGCAAGGAAAGTTTTTATATTTTATATTTATATATAATTATATAAAATTAATATACATAATTATAATATGTAAATATATCATATAGGCTGCGCACAGTGGCTTACACCTGTAATCCCAGCAATTTGGGAGGCTGAGGTGGGCAGATCACCTGAGGTCAGGAGTTCGAGACTAGCCTGACCAACATGGAGAAACCCCATCTCTACTAAAGATACAAAAATTAGCCAGGCGTGGTAGTGCGTGCCTGTAATCCCAGCTACTCAGGAGACTGAGGCAGGAAAATCACTTGAACCTGGGAGGTGGAGGTTGCAGTGAGCCCAGATTGTGTCATTGCACTCCAGCCTGGGCAACAAGGGTTAAACTCCATCTCAAAATAAATAAGTAAATAAATAAAACAAGAAATACATCTTTATGTCTAAATATATAATTATAATACATAAATGTGTATATATACATTTATTATAAATTTATTAATATATGAAATATATTTATTTCTGAGACAGGGTCTGGCTCTGTCACCCAGGCTGGAGTGCAGTGGCACTATCATAGCTCACTGGAGCCTTGAACAGATGGCTCAAGCGATCCTCCCATCTCAGCCTCCTGAGTGGCTAGGATTGCATGCACACACCACCATGCGTAGCTAATTTTAAAATTTTTTGTAGAGACAGGGTCTTCCTTTTTTGCTTAAGCTGGTCTTGAACTCCTGGGCTCAAGTGATCTTCCTGCCTCAGGTTTCCAATGTGTTAGACGTGGGCCACTGCATCTGGTCTAACGCATTTTTTAATTTGCGAGTATATATTATTTAAAATTTGAAGTACTGAATGTATTGAACAACTAACTTGCAGAATTCCTGAACAATGGACGGTCAGCTGTCATGTCCTGGTTCAAATCATCCCAGCAAACCAAGGCTAGAAACCTTTCAGCCAACTTCCACTTATGTCTCCCGGGGCAGGACAATGTCACTTGGCCAATCCCCACTAAGAGGGACTCTGGAAGGGCAAGAAACTATTCTGTTCTCTATAATGGAACGTGACCAGGGAGAAGGCAGTTGGGAGGGCCAGCTGGGCCCTTCAACCAGCAGCGTCCACCATCGACCAACTGCCCTACAGCTACAATGTGCTGGGCATTTGGGGCACTGTTATGAGCAAGAGTTTCCATTTTTCTTCTCATGGGACCTTCATGCTAGTGGCAAGAGACAATTTTTTTTTTTTTTTTTTTTTTTGAGACAGAGTTTTGTTCTTGTCACTCAGGCTGGAGTGCAATGGTGTAATCTCAGCTCACTGCAACCTCTGCCTCCTGGATTCAAGCAATTCTCCTGCCTCAGCCTTCCGAGTAGCTGGGATTACAGGATTGCACCACCATCTCTGCTAAAATACAAAAATTAGTCTAGCTAATTTTTGTATTTTTAGCAGAGATGGGGTTTCATCTTGTTGGCCAGGCTGGTTTCGAACTCCTGGCCTCAAGTAATCCACCTGCCTCGGCCCCACAAACTGCTGGGATTACAGGCGCGAGCCACCACGCCCGGCTCTACTTCACTCCTAACGCCCACCATCCGTGCTTCCAAATGTTTGCTGAATGACAAGGTGAACGAGTGAATGGGACTACGTGAGTTCAGTCAGCAGGCAATCCTATTCCTTGGACCTCAGTTTCCCTTTTTGTAAAGCAAGCCTGTCTCTCGCTCTCTGCCCTAAAAGCCTGAGTTCTGGGCTTGAGATGAGCGCGTCCTGTAGAGCAGACTCCAGGTGGACGTTGAGCTGGGTCTTCTAGGAGGCCAGGATCCGGCCAGCTCTTGGGTCCGGTCCTCCCGCGGGACCCCGCACGCCCAGTCCCAGCGCCGCCCCGCCCAACCTCCCTTTGTTCCTCCAGGCCCCGCCCTCTCCGCGCAGCTGGCTCCCCATTGGCCGGGGGGCGGGTCCTGGGCGTCCGGCTCCGCTGGGGGCGGGGCGGCGGGCGGCGGGCGGCGGGCGGGGCCGTGTGCACCTGCAGGGTGTGTTTCCCGGCCGCAGCCTTGCGCCAGCTGCAGCTCCTTGATCCGAGCCGGATCCTGAGCGGGGAACACGGGCTGAAGCGGCGGCGGCGGCCCCGCCCCGGGGCTCCGTTGTTGAGGCTGCAGTGGCTCTGTCGGCTGCTCAGCTGCGCTTCAGTCGGCCCAGGCGCCGCGGCGAGGAGCGAGCGCTGCGAGGCGGCAGCCTGAGGTGAGACGGCACGACGGGCGACGGGGTCTCCGGACCGGGCGGGAGTCTCTGCCCCGGGCGTGGCGGCTCCGAGCTGGGCTCCGCAGGGTCCGAGGTCGGGATCCGGGGTCCTTGCGCCAGGGCTTTGTCTCGGCCTTGGGCGGCACTGGGGGCTTCGCGCCTGCTGCGGTACCGCGTGGGCCCGCGGGGGAGTCCCGGTCGCCCTGCGGGTGGGGCCGGTCCCTACTGCTCCCCGGCTCCCCGCGTCTGCCGCGGAGGGGACTGCATGGACCCGGGCGCTGGCTTCTGCCCGGTCCCCCGCAGCGTGGCTGGTCCCCGCGTGCGGCAGAGGGGGCCCTGCGTGGGCCCACTCGTGAGGCGGGGTCCGGGTCACCGCGAGTGGGAGACTCCGCCGCCCTCCCCGCCCTCCCTAGCAGCGAGGATGCTTCGCTAGACTCACCGAGGGGACTGCGCGGACCCTCGGACGAGGGAGTCCGTGACTCTGGGTGGGGGCTCTTTCCCGGCCCCGCATGACGGCTTCCTGTTTTGTCACCTATATAGGTGGCTGCGTGGACCCGCGCGCGTGGGTCATGGCCGCCCTGATAGTGGTGCTGTGCGCCGCCCCGTGGCTCGTCTGGGTCGACTCCGCCTGGGACGCGCGTGTAGTGGGGGTTCGTGCGCCGGGGGCGCGGTCGGTGGGGGCGCACTGCCCCCGCCCCATGGTTTATCCTCTCACTTGCCTGGCGGGAGGAAGCGAGAGGCGCGGGCCCGGAGCTGTCGCGCAGTGGCCGCACCGACCTCTGCCCTGGCTGGCGGGTCCCCGGGGGCGAGGGGCCGTCACCGCGCGTCCCACCGCGGGTCCCACCGCCGCACTTCCTGCTCTGGCCCCGGGCTGGGCTCTGATTGGAGGGAGCAGGGCCCTTCTGCCCGGCACTTCTTGATTTCTTCCGTTAGTAATGGGAAGAAAAAAAAATCTGGAAAGCCAGATTGAACTTTGTAGCTCTTAGCGCTTGGAGAGTGGAAGAAACTATCCCAAGAATTTGGCGGGCTGGAAAATGCGTTTCAAGCAGGAGCATCCACACCCACGGAATGAGGCCAAGGCAGTTACAGTTAGAGGTCAGACTTATGAGGGGAGAGCGAGGGTGAGGTCCGTGGTTCGGGAGACTCCGACCTCAGCTTGATGGGAAGACCTGATGCTGCCCCTCAGACGCTGTATTTCTCAGCCACCGAAGAAAGTGGAATCACTCCTTAGTGAATGCTTTCATCAAACTTTTGAAAAACCTGTAATGTCCCAGGAAGCGAAATCGAACTGGACAGTTTTCCCCTTTTAAGAGTGTTAAACGTCCCGGAGACAAACAGCAGAAGGCTCAAGGAGTCCAAATACTCAACCTGAAGTTCTTTCTGAACAAGAGATGGTGTATAAGTAACAGGCATAGGAGACAAAACTGAACTAATCACGACAGCTGTGGCTCCTAGCCCTGTAGCGTGTCATGCAGGCCCTTTTGCCTTCTCTGCCCTCCGCTGTCCCAGACCCCAAGGCTACTGCGCACCTGCAGTCATCAGCTCCTGCCGACCCATTGCTATGAACTCTGTTTCGGTGGCTCTCTTCTCTCTGAAGTTTTGCTTGTTCTCCTGAAGCGTTATCTCCCTGGAACTGGAAGGTCAGAGATGAAGTTTTCTTAGATTATAAGTCTGAGCCTTTGCTATCTACCTTCGTCTGTCTCCCATATCACCGGCTGTTTTTTTCCCCCTGTTTTTCATTTTAATGTTTTTATTGGATAGGTGTCTATTATTGCAGGCTACCTCAAAACATTTTTGGATATTGACAGGATATCAGTATGAATAATATGTAAAAGATAACTTATTCTAGTTCTTTTGAGCAGAGGATTTGGTTTCGATATGTGGCCCTATTAAAGCTTTTGTTAAGTCCAAGTACTTTCTGAACTTCAGTTCCCTTACCTATAAAATGGAGTTAGTTGTTAGTAATACCTGTTCTGCCTAACTCAGGAGATTGTTTTGAGGATCAAACGAAATTATGAATGGAATGGAATTTTGTAAATTTTAAATGAAATATTGTATTACCTAAGATTTTTTTTTTTTAAACGCCATATTAAGAATGGAATGAATCTGGGTTTTCCTTTGAAATCCCAAATGTTTAATGTATTGAGAAGTTTTAATGTGTCTGTTGGGGAGCTTCATTAGGATTGTTTTCTATCTTTAATTGGCCAGTATTGTTTTATATGTTAGCATTTTGGGGGAACATCAAAATTTGTGTTTCAGTTATCATTAATATTTTACAAAGTTATTGAATGTGCATGATTTAGTCTTTAACAATCTCTTCAATTATTTACATTCCCATATAAAAAATGCAGTAATGAACATCCATGTAAATAACATTCCCATGGTTCAATGAAGCATCATTTCTTGACATCTCAGTTTCTAAGTGCCCTGTGTTGAGGTTGGGAAAGCTAAAGGGCAGTCAGAGGTCAAGATCAGCAAAGCGTCACCTTTGACATTTGAAATCCAGCAGCAGGTATCACAGTGAACCCCATTCCAGCATCCAGGAAGTTTCTCTGTCCTGCCTCTCCTCCAGCCACCTCAGAATCTGTGTCTGCGGTGTTGGTCCTGCTTTCCTCTCTCTCCTCTGCCTTTTCTTTCCCTTCACCAACTTCTACCGAGTGCCTCTGATGTCTCAGACAGTGGCAGTGGGATTACAAAGGCTAATAAACTCAGCCCTGGTCCTCAAAGAATTGATGTTTTCTGTGCAGATATTAAGTGACACTGTCATACATAGTGTTGACAAACATTGATACAGATTTCCTGTGAAGTGCAGAAGCACCATCCTAGAAGCAGAGATGCAGAGGCAGCACTGGTGAGTCACACATGGAGAGCTGGAGTTCTTGGTCTAGTGGGATAAACTGACTTGGACATCATTTCAGTGCAGCGGAGTGAGTGCTGGGTCGGGCTCCCTCGGGGCATCTGGGGCTGGGTTTGTCTGGTGTTTAGTCTCCTGCCTGGTACTTAGAGTTTATCAGTAAGATGAGCATTGGGAGGCTTCTAAGTGAAAAGAAAGGCAATCACTTACCTGAAACCTAAAATTTGTAGGTGTTCTGGGCCATTTACAATTCACTGAATCTGTTTTGTCAGAACAAGTCTATCATCTATTGTTTTGGATGGAGTGTGGCCAGCCCTGCTTTGCAATGTAAGGAAATCAGGAAACGCTTGTAAGGTGTCAACACCGTGCCAGACACTCTTCTAGGGGTTTCCACGTAAATCACTGTATTCATTTCTGTTGCTGCTTTACCACATTTCCACAAATTTCATGGCTTAAAACAATTGAAATTGTATCATCTCACAGTTCTGTGGGGCAGAAGTCTGACGTGGGTGTCATTGGGCAAAAATCAGCATGTGGGCTGGGCTGCATTCCTCACTGGAGAATTGTTTCCAAGCGCTTTTGGCCAAATATAGTTCCTTGTGGTTGCAGGACTGAGGTGTCTGTTCCCTTGCTGGCCATCTGTTGGGGGCTGCCCTCAGCTCCCTCTATCTGGTCTTTGCACGTGGTCCCATCAGCTCAGAACTAGCTAACCCAGGGACCTGGTCAGGCTCTCCAGTTCCCCTGTGTGCATTTCTCTTCTTCCACTTGGAGAAAGTTCTATGCCCTGTTTTAAAATATTTTTTTGAGATGGAGTCTCGCACTGTTGCCCAGGCTGGAGTGCAGTGGCGTGTTCTCAGCTCACTGCAATCTCTACCTCCCAGGTTCAGGTGATTCTCTTGCTTCGGCCTCCTGAGTAGCTGGGACTACAGTTGCCCGCGATGACACCCGACTAATTTTTGTATTTTTAGTAGAGATGGGATTCACCATTTTAGCCAGGATGGTCTCCATCTCTTGATCTCGTGATCCGCCTGCCTTAGCCTTCCAAAGTGTGGAGATTACAGGTGTGAGCCACCACACCTGGCCAGATCTAGGCTCTTAGAGGCTCATGGGATTAGATTGGACCTCCCTGGATAGCCCAGGATACTCTTCCTAAGGCCTGTGGCAAAGCCCTTTTGCTGCATAACATAGTCACAGGTCTTGGGGGTTGGACTCTCCCACCACAGTTACCGATCCACTTACTACAGCAGCCTGGGAGGTGCTTTTCATTGCCTCTCATTAACAGATACCAATTTTTTTTTTTTTTTTTTTTTTTTTTTTGCAAATTGGCAGGAACATGAAGATCCTTCTTTTTTTTGTTTGTTTGTTTTGGTTTTTTTTTGAGACGGAGTCTCATTCTCTTGACTGGGCTGGAGTGCAGTGGTGCAATCTTGGCTCACCACAACTTCCACCCCCCGGGTTCAAGCAGTTCTCCCACCTCAGCCTCCTGAGTAGCTGGGACTACAGGCACATGCCACCAAGCCTGGCTAATTTTTGTATTTTTAGTAGAGATGAGGTTTTACTCTGTTGGCCAGGCTGGTCACAAACTCCTTACATTGTGATCCGCCTGCCTTGGCCTCCAAAAGTGCTGGGATTACAGACATGAGCCACCGCGCCCAGCCATGAAGATCCTTCTTAAATGAAAAAACCGTTCCTCTGACTTGATGTGAGGCTGTTGGTGAGAGTGATAGCAGTGGAGACAGGTCCATCAGAAACGGAGCTAAACTTTGTGTTCTGGAGTATTTTGATGGCCTGCCCTGATTATATAAGTTTTGCTAAGAAGTCATTAGAGTAATTCCTCTACTGGAAGAAACACCATATGGGGAATTTGGGACCTTGCCTTTTCAAGTTTTACCCAAAGGACTCTTCATGGGTGAAAAGTACATGATTCCAGGTCCATTTCTAGAATGGAAACAGCTGCATCAACCCAACAGCGATTCACATTCCTGAGTTTGAGAGAATCCGATTGTCTCAGGCTGAAGCCAAAAGCCCAATAAACAATGTTTGCACTTTATTCATAGTTAGGAATTAGGTGCATCTTGTGGTCAAGAAAACAACTGATGGTGGTCACCAAGTAGTTTAAAGCCAAGCAGGACCTCGTTTTATCATGTGGGTGTTTTGATTTTCTTAACGAAGTTTTTATTTTCCTGTGCAATAAATGACAAACTCTGACTTGAAATACATTTCCTTTAATAAACCAGAATGTAGGGTTGGGCGCAGTGGCTCATGCCTGTAATCCCAGAGTTTGGGAGGCCGAAGAGGGCAGATCATGAGGTCACTAGATTGAGACCATCCTGGCTATGGAGTGGTGGCTCGCACCTGTAATCCCAGCACTTAGGAATGCTGAGGCAGTAGGATCCACTGAGGTCAGGAGTTTAAGACCACCAACATAGTGAGACCTCCACCTCTACCAAAAAAAAAAAAAAAAAAAAAAAAATTGCTGGGCATGGTGGTGCACAGCTGTGGTTCTAGCTGCTGGGGTGGGGGGGGTGTTGATCACCTGATCCCACTAATTTGAGGCTGTAGTCAGTTAGAATTACACCACAGCATTCCAGCCCGGGCAACAGAGCAAGACCCTCTCTCAAAAACAAAAACAAAAACAAAAAACCATATTACTTTATATAGTATTGTTGTTGGTCAAGTATCAGATTTTGTTTAAAAACTAAATACTCTTTTTTTTTTTTTTTTTTTTTTTTTTTGAGACGGAGTCTCGGTCTGTCACCCAGGCTGGAGTGCAGTGGCATGGTCTTAGCTCACTGCAAGCTCCGCCTCCCGGGTTCACACCATTCTCCTGCCTCAACCTCCTGAGTAGCTGGGACTACAGGCACCCGCCACCACGCCCGGCTAATATTTTGTATTTTTAGTAGAGATGGGGTTTCACCCTGTTAGCCAGGATGGGGGTTTCACCCTGTTAGCCAGGATGGTCTTGATCTCCTGACCTCGTGATCTGCCCACCTTGGCTTCCCAAAGTGCTGGGATTATAGGTAAATACTCATTTTTAGCAAAGTTGTACAGGCATATAGCTCTAAGAGTCAGTAATTAAGAAGGCTTACAATAAAACCCAGCAATCCCCTACCTTACCCTTCTCTACTCTGATCCCTGCTCCTTGGAGGTTACTGTGTTTATGTTTTAGCTCGTTCTAGATTGTGTGAAAGACAGGGAGATGTCCTACTGTGGAAGACAAGGATTCAGGCTGCTTACCTTCCCCGCTTCTCCTGCTGCCCATGTTTTTCTCCCCCATCCTCTCAGTATAATTATTGTGATAGTGAGGCCAGGCACGGTGGCTCTGGACTTATCCCAGAATTTTGGGAGGCCGAGGCGGGCAGATCACTTGAGGCCAGGAGTTGAAGGCCAGCCTGGCCAACACAGAGAAACCCCGTCTCTACTAAAAAATACAAAAATTAGTCAGTTGTAGTGTCCCACACCTGTAGTCCCAGCTACTCAGGAGGGTGAGGCACAATAATTGCTTGAACCTGAGAGGTGGAGGTTGCAGTGTGCTGAGATCGCACGATAAGGTGAGATCGCACCACTGCACTCCAACCTGGGCAACAGAGGTAGACTGTCTCAAAAAAAAAGTATCGTGATAGTGGGATACATAGTACAATATTGTGTATATTTAGTATTCTTCCTGGTTTTTGGCCCAGAGCTTCTAAAACTCTTGTAATTTCCTGAGTGATAGGAACATCATTGGTTATAATATTTGGTCTTAGGTTTCAATACCTGATACAAGAGCTTCTAAGGCTTTTGGAATCTCTGGGGTGATAGGAGTGTCTTTTGTATGATAATGAGATGACAGATGGCTTCGGGCACCTGGAAAGATTCAGGATTAGGGTTGGTTGCCAGAAAGATGAGTCATGATTAAAGAGTTGGACATATCAGCCCCACCCCTACCTCTGGGAGGGGAGATGAGACAGGCTGGAAATTGAGCTACTCACGGTGGCCAATGACTTAATCATGTCTATGTTATGAAAACTCCATAAAACCCTATAAATACTGGGTTTGGAAAGCTTCTGGGTTGGTGAACTCATTTGGTGCTGGGGAGGTGGCACTTCCAGCAATGGCATGGGAGCCCCGACCTCTCTGCCCCGTGGTGTGCCCTGTGCATCTCTTGCATTTGGCTGTTCCTGTGTTCTCTTTGTAATAAACCAGTAAGAGTAAGTGCCAAGCACTTTGCGTCTGTCACCTCACTTACTTTTTCAGCAACACTGTGTGGCAGATAATGTCGTCATTTTGCCGGTGACAAAATGAGACTGATGCATTGAATAACTTGCTCAAGGTCACATAATAAGTGGAATTCAAGCTCTGACTCCGAAGCCTGTGCTTTTAACTGGCATGCTGCATACGCGGCCTCTTTATTTTTTAGGAATTTTGGTGTCTCTAGGGCCTGACACCAAGTTGACCGTTGTGGCCTAGAGCTGTTATAACGGAGCTTTTAGCGGCCCTGCTGAGAACAGAGCCAGCACCTCCGGATTGGCAGGGCAGGGGCTGTTCCTGCTGGGAGCTGCAGGTCACTCCCTGTAGCCCTTGGCTGATCTTGCTCATCCACTCCCTCCCTCATTCAGTAGTTCCTGAGTGCGGCCTCTGTGCGGAGGAGAAGGAGGCAGCCTTCCAGCCCAGGTGGGACCTGCAGGTACACACAGGGAGAGGCAGCTGTGCACTGAGCTGGCTGTAGGCTGGGACAGTGTGGCTCCAGAGATGGCGATAGAATGCTCTGGGACTGCAGAGGGAACACATGCTTGTGAAAGGGAGGAAGGGACAGGCACCGCAGAGGAGGTGTACTTGAGTTGGACTTTGAGGGAGGAGAGTTGGATTTCCACAGTGGAACCGAGCAGCTGAGGCTTTCTCAGCAGCTGAAGATTACAGCCAGCCAGCTTCAAACGTTCAGCTTTTCCTGAATTCCCTTTTTTAAGACAGTGCAGTAAGTTTTCCACAGAGATAAAGCGGTCACCTCCATGTCATTCATGTTCTGCGAATCCTGTGTGTAGTTTTCGATGCTTAGCAGATGGGAGCAACCTGGGCCATAAGAGAAGAGCCTGTGTGTCCACTTGTTTGGACATCAGTCAGGTGTGGCACAGGGCAGTGATCACTGCCTTCCCCTGCGGAACTCAGTTGTACTTTTATGTGGAGAGGACAAAGAAAGCTGTTGTACAGGGGGCAGGAGACATTTCACCTGTAAAGCAAGGCACAAAATACCTAGTCTGTGCCCTGCATGAGAAACCTAGCAGAACTGTGTGCTGATTCCCACCCCTGCCTCCCCTCCTGAGAGCGAACCGTCCATTGTACCATGGCGGAGGGCATTTCTGAAGCCTCTGCAATCGGAGTGATCTGTTACTTGCCCATTGAGCGTTAGGGGCAGCAACCAGGTGGTGTGGCTGAAACACAGGCCTTGGCCAGACCTGGTTGGGCATGTTGGTTCTGCCACTGATTGTGAATTACAAAACCTTGGAGAAGTCGTTGTCTTTGTCTGTGCCTCTCATGTAAGATGGGGAACACTGTGGCCATTGCAGAAAAGCAGATAGGTGGAGTGAATATGAAGTGCTTTGTGTGTGTGTCATACGGTGAATGAAATGGCACTGATTGACATTATTGATAGTAATAGTAGGTTTAATTCAGGAATAAAACTGGTAAAGTAGGCCAGGTGCGGTGACTCACGGGTGTAATCCCAGCACTTTGGGAGGCCAAGGCGGGCGGATCATGAGGTCAGGAGTTTGAGACCAGCCTGGCCAATATGGTGAAACCCCATCTTTACTAAAAATACAAAAATTAGCTGGGTGTGGTGGTAGTCCTGGGTGCGCCTGTAGTCCCAGCTACTTGGGAGGCTGAAGCAGGAGAATCGTTTGAACCTGGGAGGTGGAGGTTGCAGTGAGCTAAGATGGCATCACTGCACTCCAGTGTGGTCTACAGAGTGAAACTCTGTCTCAAAAAAAAAAAAAAAAAAAAAAAAAAAAACCTGGTAAAGTGTTTTACCCAGCCTAGTTACGTGTGGTAGAGCGGAATGAAAGCTTAGAAAAAGATGACTTGAGAACTAGCCCAGCAGACGAATCAGGCGGGATGTGTTGTTACTGAGTAAGTGAAATTTGCACCTGCTTTCTCCCAGGCCTCGCTGAGATGTGTACAACAGAGAGCTCAGGTGTTGGGGGCAGTGGACCGGTTGAAGAATACATTGCTATTATGTGAGGAACACTGGGCTTTGAAAAAGCAGAACTGGATCCATGTTCTTGCCTGGTAACTCTAACTATCATCTAGTTTGTAAAAGGGAACGCAGTTCACTGAAAAATTCTTATGACAGTGGGGAAAGGATTGGGGCGTCTGCATTGGTGTGTGTAATATAGGTCATATGAAAGAGGATTTAGGCTGGAGGGAGACTTTTCATCTCTATAACTTTCACAGGACAATTCCATCATGATGTGAAGATTTTTGAGTCAAAACTACATTGTTCTGCTATGCGTTTTGGGGCAAATTTATACATACAATTTGCTTAAATATTTCAGATGATACAAGTATATACGTGTGGGGTAAAAAGCTGAAATTTGTATTCCCCGTTCTCTAGAAGTAACCATTGTGAATAGTTAAGTCTGTATTCCAGCTATTTTGTGTATTATAAATACGCTGTGAATATATGAGTGTATATATACATATATGTTACAGAAACACATTTTTAGAGATGGAATATTGCTGTGTTGCCCATGCTAGTCTCAAACTCCTGGGCTCAAGTGACCCTCTTGCCTCAGCCTCCCAAAGTTTTGGAATTACAGGTGTGAGCCACTGCGCCTGGCCTGCATGAGTATATTTACTAATTGCTAAGTTACTCTGTTCATTACGTGTTTATTGAAGTCCCCCATGTGCCAAGCATTGTTCTGAATACCTTATATGCACGAATTCAGTTAATTTTTAGAGCAGCTCTATTATTGTGGCCCTTTTACAGTGAGGAAACAGAACCACAGAGAGGCTGGGGACGTTGTCTAACATCACACAGCCAGTGCTGTTGGAATTGAGGTTTGAACCCAGACAGCTGGCTTCAGATCTCTTAGCTGTTATCATAGATGGCACACCCAAACCTTAGGGCCGCCTCCCAAGCCTTGCGTGAGCTCTGCCTGAGCTCTGCGAGAGCCATGTATGTGAGGCTTCTTTCCTCTTTAAGAACACAAGTCTTGGAATTGTCCCAGACCCTGGTAGGACCCCTTGAGGACCAAAAAACAGGGATTCTTCAAGCCTGCCCCAAGGCCGGATCTCTGATTTAGCTACTTGGAAGGTAGACGTGGAAGAGAGTAATTTTGCCAGAACAAAAAGTCAGGATGGCTGGGCTGACTCGGCCAGATGCGGTGGCTCATGCCTGTAATCCTAGTACTTTGGGAGGCCGAGGCAGGTGGATCACCTGAGGTCGGGAGTTTGAGAGCAGCCTGGCCAACAAGTAGAAACTCCGTCTCTATTAAAAATATAAAAATTAGCTGGGCGTGGTGGTGGGCGCCTGTAATCTCAGGTACTTGGGAGGCTGAGGCAGGAGAATTGTTTGAACGTGGGAGGCAGAGGTGGCAGTGAGCTAAGATTGCATTATTGCACTCCAGCTTGGGTGACAGAGTGAGACTCCATCTCAAAAAAAAAAAAAAAAAAAAAAAAAAAAAAAAAAAAAAAGGGAAGGGAAATGGCTGGGCTGGCTCATCCTAGGGAAGAGACCCTACAGCAGCCGTAGGACCTTGGCCGCTTCGGTGGAAAAGAAGGAAGGAAAAGCTTCACCCAGGGCGGTGACCTGGACTGCAGAAACCACACTACACAGTCCACGTCCTGGAGCCTGGCCACCCCGTTTGCTTCTCTTCTCCTTGGGTAGAGGGTGTGGGGAGCTTTCTACCCTGGAGGCTGAGCATCGCAGCTTCTAACCAGAGTAGGCATTTGTCTGTCCCTGGGAATACAGACAGCATTCTCATAAGCAGCCCAAATCCTCCTGAACAGCTTTTTGTAGGGTGGGGCAGGGCAGGGCAGAGGGTCATTTTGACTCATAGGTACCTTTTCCACTTTCGCTGCTGATAACTGTGTTACAGATTAAAGTTTTGTTTTTGATACTGAAGAGGATTTAAGAGAGTGAGGTATTACGGCACATCTGAGTCTGCTAAAATAGAATCAAGGGGTAGTGTAGGAAAATCTCTTCTAAATTATGGATCATATATGGTGAACGTTAGAAGTCATGTGTAACTAAGTTGAAAAATCAAAATGTGGCTTGTATTTGGGCGACCCGGGTAAGTCTGGATGCCACTGCGCCTTGTGTGAACACAGGATGCTGAGGTGTAGGGATCCACAGGCTTTTTCTGGACATCTTGCGCTTCTCCCTTGGGGTAAAGTGGGGTGGCAGTAGGAGCACACAGCTGTTGGGCCCCTAATATTTGTCAGCTGTTTTACATGTGGGATTCCATTTAATGCAATCTTGGAGGTAAAATTATTTTATTGAAGATGAAGATAGAGGCTTAGACAAGTTAAGGAAATTGTTCAAGGTCACGTCATTTGTTTTTTTGTTGTTGTTGTTGTTGTTGTTCGTTTTTTGTTTTTTTGGTTTTTTGGTTTTTTTTGAGACAGAGTTTTGCTCTTCTTGTCCAGGCTGGAGTGCAATGGTGTGATCTCAGCTCACCATAACCTCTGCTTCCCAGGTTCAAGTGATTCTCCTGCCTCAGCCTCCCGAGTAGCTGGGATGACAGGCATGCGCCACCACACCAGGCTGATTTCATATTTTTAGTAGGGATGGGGTTTTTCCATGTTGGTTAGGCTGGTCTTGAACTCGCAACCTTGGGTGATCTGCCCAACTTGGCTTCCCAAGGTGCTGGGATTACAGGTGTGAGCCACTACGCCTGGCCAAGGCCATGTAATTTAAGTGGAAAAATGAAGTACTTGATGAACTCAGAAGTTTGACTTCAAGGCCCTTGATCTTTCCATAACACGTGGTTCCTTCCCTGGTTGGTGGGGAGTGACTGAGGAACTCAAGGAAGCTGTGTTTTGTGGAAAGAGGACCTGAGGGGTGTATGGTCTTTCCAGGCTTGGAATTGCCATGCTGGGCTTCTGAATTGTATAGCTTGGCCATATGGAGAGAAGCCCCTCATTTAAGACTTATTCTTTGGGGGAAATAAAGGAAGGCCACCCACATGAGACAGGCAGAGGTAACTTTCTCAGAGCTGCTGTGGCAAGGGAGTCGGCACTGTCACTTGCGTGTGGCAGAGACTGACATGGCAGTGAGTGGCGGATGAGGAGTGGGTTAGCTTCAGGATGGAAAAGAACGGCTCCCAGTGGAGGCTGTTTTGGGGGCTGGAGGCGGCTGTGCAGAAGTGGGGTGTCCTATGTGATTGGTTAGGGTCGTATTTGGCTTTCTCTGAATTATCCTAACCGGAAATAGGGGCCAAAATTAGGGTGGCTGTCAGTTTTGAGTCAAGTCCTGCCCACGTGGGACAGAGTCGTGGTTTAGTTTCTGGGTTGTTGAGAGAGCAGTCTGGCTTCCTGTCTGATGTGCTAGCCTGGCTGGCCTCCTGGCTGTTGACTGTAGATAGGAGATTGTTTTCCTGGGTGGGTAGCTACAGGTTGTGGTCTGAGTTCTGTCTTTATACATATGATCAGGCATGGTCTGTTTGTATATTCAGTCCCTCATTTTTCTGGTCAGTAAAAATATCAAATGACAAATTGGATACATTGAGAACTTTTTAGATGTCTCCGTCCCCTGGAGGAAGTTTTCACGTTCACATTTAATCAGAATGAATATAAACAATTGGGCCATTTATGTTGAAGATGTAAAATAGGAAATCTTCAACAATACTACCTCGGCGCCATTGCCTGTCTGTCCATCGTTAGGGAATGTGTTTTTATCCCCCGCCGGCTCATCGTCCACCAGTTTGTGGTTGATCCACTTCTCTATATGTCTTGTCTTGTGTGCATCTCATTGTTTGCTAGTGTTAGCTTTCCCCTTCATCAGTGTAGTTGATTTGTGTAGCCTCTGTTGGTAGGAAGTTATTTGTGGAATTTGTGAATGGAAGGTACCTTGGAGGTCTGCTAGGTCAGCCCAGTGATTTTCAAGATAAAGGGAAATACAGGGAAATGTTCCAGCTTCTTTGGTGGCAAAACCAGGAATAGAAAGCAGTGTTCTTTGTGCCGCAATGTCACTGGAAGACAACTGAATGTGGGCCTAAATTGCAGATTAACTAACTTTCATGTATCTCTGCTTCTGACTCTTGTTATCAGACATTTTAAATTGACCTTAATGTATTAGCAGAAATATGAAAAGTCCTAACTTGTTTACATATAAGGTACTTCTTCGCCTACTCATTTGGTTGCTTTTTTCAACAGGATTGAAAAGACATTGTTATAAACTGAATGTTTATGTCTCCCCCAGATTCTTGTAGTGGAGCCCTAACTGCCAGTGTGATGGTATTAGGGGATAGGACCTTTGAGAGGTGATTAGGATTAGATGAGGTCATGAGCGTGGGCCCTGGTCTGACAGGATTAGTGCTCTTAGAAGAAGAGAAACAAGGCTGGGTGTGGTGGCTCACACCTGTAATCCCAGCACTTTGGGAGGCCGAGGTGGGCAGATTAGGACATCAGGAGATTGAGACCATCGTGAAACCATTTCTACTAAAAATACAAAAATTAGTTGGGTGTGGTGGCACGTGCCTGTAATCCCAGCTACTCGGGAGGCTGAGTCAGGAGAGTTGCTTGAACCAGGGAGTCAGAGGTTGCAGTGAGCTGAGATTGTGTCACTGCACTCCAGCCTGGTGACAGAGTGAGACTCTGTCTCAAAAAAAAAAAAAAAAAAAAAAGAGAAAGCAGAGAGCTCCCACTGCCCTGGTGTGAGGAAACAAGAAGAAAGGTGGCTATCTGCAAGCCAGGAAGAGGTCCCTGTCCCAGAACTGAGTTGGCCGACACCTTGATCTTGGAATTCCAGCCTCCAGAGCTGTGAGAAATAAACTAATGTTTAAACCACACAGTTTTTACATTTTTTTTATGGTATTTGCCTATAGTATTTTTATGGTGTTGCCTATAGTATTATGGCCATCTGATTTGACTGATACAGAGATGGTTCCAGAATACTGTAGCCTGTATCTAAGTTGGTGATGCCATGAAAATAAATGTGGTAGTTTATTCCTTTATATAAAGATAGCACTGTGAGCCCAGGGCCTTTGCTCATGTCTTAGTTGAGTCTTGTCTTCTTATAATAGCTTCCTAATTTCTCTTTTCCCCCTCTAATTTATATTATATATCTGGATTAAATCATATATGGTATGATTTTATACTTTATGTCTATACAAACTTTTAGTGATTTTATTTCGTTTTTTTTTTTTTTTTTTTTTTTTTGAGACACGTCCTTGCTCTGTTGCTCAGGCTGGAATGTAGCAACAGAATCACAGCTCACGGTAACCCTAAATTCCTGGGCTCAAGTGATCCTCCCGCTTCAGCCTCCTGAGTAGCTGGGATTACAGGTGTGCTATCCTGCCTAGCTAATTTTTAAATTTTTTGTAAGGACAGAGTCTTGCTATGTTGTCCAGAGTGGTTTCAAACTCCTGGCCTCAAGCAGTCCTCTCACCTCAGCCTCTCAAAGCACTGGATTACAGGCATGAGCCTCCATACCCACCCCAGTGATTTTTCATTGTTAAGATCAAGGACGGGTTCCCTGGCTTGGCATTCAAGGCTCATGATCTGGGCGTGATATGCAAGTTGGGTTTCAGTGTTTCCGTTCCCGCCATCAGCCTTGCATTCCAACTTGTTGCCTAAGCCCTGTTCTGAAGCCCAGCCTGAGAGCTGCATTTAGAATTTATACCTTCTCATTTCTTCATTTTCTTTGCCTATGTTCTTATCTCCATCTGGGACATCGTCTTCACCTGTGTTCTTATTTCTGTCTGGGACATCGTCTTTGCCTATGTTCTTATCTCCACCTGGGACATCGTCTTCGCCTATGTTCTTATCTCCATCTGGGACATCATCTCCACACTTCTGCCTCTTTAAATCTTCTCCATCCTTCAAGACTTGAAATACTCACTTCCTTTACATGATCCCCGCTCTGACATCCAAGCTAGAATTAATCTTTCTTCCTTTGAACTCTGATAGTGATTAATGTTTTTCATCCTTTAATTATGCAGCAGTCCTGTGTGTTAGATATTATTATTTCCCCAGTTTTTCATAGTTACTTTGAAAATATTTACTGTAGTCATATATTTTGAATATGTAATATGAGCGACATTCAAAAGGTCCTGGAGAGTGAAAGGCAGTCCTACTCCCATCACCGCCCTGTGACCACTGTTGCCAGTTTTGTTTGTTTGTTTGCTTGTTTGTTTTTCCAAGATGGAGTCTTGCTCTGTCACCAGGCTGGCGGGATGTCAGCTCCCTGCAACCTCCACCTCCTGGGTTCAAGCGATTCTCCTGCCTCAACCTCCTGAGTAGCTGGGACTACAGGCGTGCGCCACCGTGCCCAGATTATTTTTGTATTTTTAGTAGAGACGGGGTTTCACCGTGTTGGCCAGGATGGTCTGGATATCTTGGCCTCTTGATCCACCTGCCTCAGCCTATCAAAGTGCTGGGATTACATGTGTGAGTGACTGCACCCAGCCTATGTATCTTCTTTTTAAAACACAGATGTTGGCATAAGATAAACAGTGTTCTCCACCACTTCCCCACTGGTAAATATTTAGGTTATTCCCAACCGTTTGGATTAATCAATGCTGAGTTGTACATAATTCTTGCATATTTGCGTCAATATATTTATAGGGTGCATTGCTAGAAATGGAATTGTGGGGTCTAGGGTTCTGCGCATTTTAAGTGTTGATGGGTGTTGCTCGATTCCCTTCTGTTAGGGCCATACCGTTATCTCACTGTGAATGTGTAAGGGCGCCTATTTCTATGTCCTTGCCAACAGTTTCTTCTGACATCACACACACACATAAAAATAGCCCTTTGTTCCAAAAACATGGACATTTTACCTTTCTACTTAGAGTGTGCGCACACTGACTGAAGCTCTGTGTTGCAGTGATATGTGCTGCTAGGATTGTGGCTCTGTTTTGAATTTGCTAGCCAGGCTATGGCTTTCCAGTCAGGTATTTTTTGTTTTGTTCATGTTGTTGCTGCCGTTGGGCTGGGCTAACCTGTGTGAAATTCCTTCTACTGCCCAGCTAGATTTCCTTTCCAGTGGACGGGCTTAGTGTCTCATCCAGCTGCCCTGTTTCCTGGTGATCTGGGCTGAGGGTCTAATCCGGCTACCTTGTTTCCTGGTGATCTGGGCTGAGTGGCTCCATGAGAAGTTGCACCCATCTTCTCCAGTAGTGCGTCTTTTCACAGCAAGCAAAACATTTTCACCACGTTTCTAGCGGGACAGGCACTAGCTCTTTTCTGGGCATCAGGAGACCTGGCTTTGTTCTGGTTCAAGCAACAGCTGGTGAGTTACCAAAGACAAGTTGCATCTGGCCTCTGGTCCTTTGCTTTATAAGTAGAATCACAGTCCGAGTGGGCATCACTGCCCTGGTCTCTATGCGGTGCTGAGTGTTGTGGGGATGATGGCTAAGTGTCAGGGTGCATTTCCACCACTAGGGGATTACAGGCCAGCCAAAGACACAGGAGGAAAGCTAACAGCCCCGGGCAGGTACACAGAACCAGAGGAGTTTGAAAGGGTGGTTCCAAGCTCCTTGGTGTGATTGATGTGATCACAATAAACATTTTATCTCTAAGTCTTGGGCCATTGGACCAAGAGAAGAGAGAGCTGGTGTTGAGTTGTAGTGAGAGGTGCGTGGTTCATGAGCCTGCTGAGCCTGGCTGGGACTCAATTCCATTGAGTCCCATTCCATTTTACCTTCTGTTTCCACCTTTTTCGTGCTCCTGCTTGTTTCTCTAGAAAAAAATGCAATAAATTCCTTTCAAAAACTTTACAAAAGCCATAGATGCTTATTGAAAATAGTTCAAATGATTTGGAAGACAGAAAGATAGTGAGTGTTTTTCTCCTGTGTGTTTGGATGAATGTGTCTTTGGGGAGTCACTATTAACACTGGGTGTATTTCCTTCCAGATCTTTTCCAGTGTACCTACAAAGATACATGTACACATTGTAAAAAACAAAATAGTACCTGATAAACATTGAGTTCCCCTACTCCCACTCCGCAGTCTACATGGACATCCTTTCATGGTGATACGATGAGACCTGATGGACTCCTTTTATTCGCTGTAGTACTAGGTAATAATAGCTACAGATAACTCACCTTCAGTGGGCATTTACCATGTGACAGGGTCTGTGCTCCAGGCAGGCTACATGAAGTGGGTCTTAAGGCTTTTTACAACAATGCTATGGGTGAACACAGTAATTGTTAATATTTTGCAAGTGATAGAATTGCAGTAGAGAGAAGCAAAGCTGCTTGCTCAAACTCATGGCATGATTCCTGAGAGACAGAGAGAGAACACTTTTAAAACAATTGTTGTTATAGTCAGGTGATTTATGATCATTTCAAGAAAGAGTGCATTCAGCGAATACATTTCAGGGTCTGGTACAGTCTGGGAGCTGGTCCTGAAAATGCACTGGGCTAGAGGTAAGGGAGTGGTCCATTGGCCCTGGAACCCTAGTTCAAGGAGGGAGGTCCCGGGGAGAGGGGGCATGGAGAGGAGGTCTCTGAACAAACCTTGCAACATCCATTTCGGCTGAGTCTGGTCCGAGGTCTGGGTCTTGACATGTATACTTTTCAGAGATACTTGGTTTTGATTTTTATCATGGCTCACCTGAGCAGCCATGGTTTCAAACTGCCTGGAGATGTGGTCTGGCAGGCCAGTGCTCTGCCCATCCTTCCTGCTCCTGCAGGAGGGGAGTCATCCTGGGACTAGAGGGCTTCGCCTGTAATCAGCTATCTCATAATAAGTGGATTTGATGCTGGTTTCGCTAGGTCGGGAAATTTCCCATTTGGAAGGAAAACTGATACTTGTTTTTGGGTTTTGCTGAGAAGCCACAGGCTTTAGAGCAGGGACTGAAAGTTTGTTGAGACACACGTGAGTGCACTCAAACATCTTCCATGAAACGTGGAAATAAAGACAGTGTTCCAGAGAGGTCCCTGGCTTTGGGATATAAATATTTCTGTAACAGAATGGCACTGGATGTCTGCTGTATTTTTTTCTCTGCTATTTTGGCAAGTTTTACCTGGGTGTGTGTCTCCTGTACAGAAGGTATGACATCCGTTTTTGCCACCAAGGGTTTACAGCGGTTGGTCCCTCCTATGTGGGTCACTTTTGTGCCGTGGTTTCTTTGGGGAAATTGTAGGTCTCCTACCCAAAGCACATTGCCCATTTCAAGGTGCTCCTGGTTTCTGAACACCTGTGGCAGTGCCTTTCCTGTAGGTGAAACCAGCGGAGAAAGTACCCCTCCCCAGGAGGTGGGGACTGGTGATTGCCTGAGTGAGGAGGCCGGGGATGAGCCCTGGACTAGAACTTGTGACCGGCTGCTTTTCCTTCCCCTCCTCTCCCTCCTATTTTGCCACCACCCCCACTTTTTACAAATTAAGCAATTATTTTGGTTTCCTTTATTCGCTATTCCTTGCTAATCGCATGCAGAGTGAGCCTGGGACAGTGGAAAGGAAAGTTGTATTTGGCTTCAGATGATCCTACCAGCCCCGCATTGAGGGGCTTCCGCAAGGTGGCATTGTCAAGTGGCGTTGTGGAGGTTCTCCTTTCAGTCCTCAGCGTTAACCAGCAGAGGCAGGTGCTACTTATTCCTGGTTAATGTTGAGGAAGTTGAGCTCAAAGTGGCTAAGGGAACTTCCCAAAGTCACATAGGAAGTAGCAGAGTAGAACCAAACACAGATTGTCTCTGAATCAGGCAGGTCTTCTGATTCCAAAATGGACTCTTAATTTTTGGAGGTCAAAAAGCTGAACAGACACAGATATTTCTCTTTCTTTCTTTCTTTCTTTCTTTCTTTCTTTTTTTTTTTTTTTTTTTTTTTTTTGAGCTAGGGTTTTGCTATGCTGCCTAGGCCGGTCTAGGCTCAAGCTGTCCTCCTGCCTTAGCATTCTGAGTGCTGGGCTTACAGGTTTGTGTCACCACACCCAACAGAACAGACATTTCTTGAAGGAAGGCATACAAATGGCCAAAAAATATGTGAAAAAATGCTCAGTATCGCTTATAATCAGAGAAATGCAAATCAAAACCGCAGTGAGGCATCATCTCATCTGTTAGGATGGGTATTATCGAAAAGACAGAAAATAACAAGTGCTGGCGAGGATATGGAGAAAAGGGAACTCTTACACACTGTAGGGGAATGTAAACTAGAGCAGCTGGCTAGGCGTGGGGCTCACGCTGACATCCCAGCACTTTGGGAGGCCGAGGCGGGCAGATCACCTGATGTCAGGAGTTTGAAACCAGCCTGGCCAACATAGTGAACCCCGTCTCTACTAAAAACACAAAACTTAGCTGGGAGCGGTGGATCACACCTGTAATCCCAGCACTGTTGGGCAGCTGAGGTGGGCGGGTCACTTGAGGCCAGGAGTTCAAGACCAGCCTGGCCAACGTGGTGAAACCCCATCTCTACTAAAAAATACAAAAATTTGCCAGGTGCAGTGGCGGGCGCCCATAATCCCAGCTACTCGGGAGGCCAAGGCATGAGAACCACTGCAACCCGGGAGGCGGATGCTACAGTAAGCAAGCCAAGATTGCACCACTGTACATTATAGCTGGATAGGAATAAGTTCTAGTGTTCTATAACATAGGATGACTATAGTTAACAAGAATATATAGTTTCAGGCTGGGCGCCGGGGCTCATGCCTGTAATCCTAGCACTTTGGGAGGCTGAGGTGAGTGGATCACCTGAGGTCAGGAGTTTAAGACCAGCCTGGCCAACGTGGTAAAACCCCATGTCTACTAAAAGTACAAAAATTAGCCGGGCATAGTGGTGGGTGCCTGTAACCCCAGCTCAGGAGGCCGAGGCAGGAGAATAGCTTGAACCTACGAAGCAGATGTTGCAGTGAGCTGAGATCACACCACTGCACTCCAGCTTGGGCAACAGAGCAAGACTTTGTCTCAAAAGAAAAAAATATATATATCTATATATATAGATATATATATATAGTTCCAGATAATTGGAGGAAGGGTATTGAACGTTACCAACACAAAGAAATGATAAATGTTTGAGATGGTGAATATGCTAATTACACTGATCACATACATTACATGTATTATGACATCACTATGTGTACTCTATACGTATGTACGGCACACAATTGTGTGTCAATTAAAAAAGAAAAAGCTGAACTTAGATTGGAATGGCTGTGAAGTAGCTAGCTTTTTCATATTTTTGATATAGACCCTAGGCATTTATTTTAAGTAAACTACCCTTGGCTTCAGGAAATATTTAGTATTTGAATTTTAGCCTTGCATTTTATAATACAGAGAAGTAAAACTGTAGGCTTGCTTTAGATACAGTCACAGGGGTTTGCTGTGATGACTTTTTCATGTAATAAGGGGGAAATATACCTCAATTAATAGGCATACCTGCTCATTTTTCTCCCTCATACACATTTTTAGTTGTTGTCCAGGCATTGTGATACTTATGTAAACAGTATGCGATATCTTAGGTAGGAATCAGAATTTTAAGGTAAGAATACTTCGTTATATATTTTTCAAGCTTTCAAACTGGACATTTTACATGTCCATTATATAACTGTAATTAAATTTTCAAAAAAACAAACCTGTCTTTAATATGGGTGATGCTCTAGCTTTTTTTTTTTTTTTTTTTTTTTTGGAGACAGCATCTCACTTTCTCCCAGGTTGGAGTGTAGTGTTGCGATCATGGCTCACTGCAGCCTCAGCCTCATAGGCTGCAGAGATCCTCCCACCTCAGCCTCCCAAGTAGCTGGGACTGCAGGTGTACAATACCATGCCCAGCTAATGTTTAAAATTTTTTGCAGAGACAGGGCCTCCCTCTGTTGCTCAGGCTGGTCTGGATTTCCTGGGTTCAAGTGATTCTCCTGCTTCATCCTCCCAACGTGTTGTGATTACAGTCATGTGCCACTGCCTGGCCCCATATAAGTGGGATGTTGACTTTAGCCTAGGAGTTCCACACCAGCCTGGGTAACATGGCTCAAGACCCCGTCTCTACAAAAACTAAAAATATTAACTGGTCACGGTGGCACCTGCCTGTGGTCCCAGCTACTCCAGGAGGCTGAGGCAGGAGAATAACTTGAGCCCAGGAGTCGAAGCTGCAGTGAGCTCTGATCTTGTCATTGCATTCCAGCCTGGGTGACAGAGTGAGACCTTGTCTCTTAAAAAAGTTACTGGCTACCTGATTATTCATAGGAAAAAAACCTGAACTCTGATCTAAACCTCATACCTCGCACAAAAATTAACTCACAATGGATTATGGACTAAAATGTAAAATGCAAAATAATGATGAAAAGGGGAGCTAGAGACTGGGAGAAACTACTTGCAAACCAGATGTCTGATAAAGGACTCATATCTATAATATATAAAAAACTATCAAAATTCAACAGTGAAACCAAATCATCTACTTTGAAAATGAATAAAAGACCTGAAGAGACATTTCAGATAACATATAAGCACATGAAAATTTGTTCAACATCATGAGCCATCAGAAAATGGCACACTAAAGCCACGTCACTATACACCTATCAGAAAGCCTAAAATAAAAAGTAGTAACAAGGCCAATGCTGGTGAGGATGCGGGGAAACGGGATCACTCACACTTGGCTGGTGGGAATGGAAGATGGCACAGCCATTGTGGAAAACAGCTTGACAGTTTCTTAAAAAACTAAATGTGCAATTGCCATAGGATGCAGCACTCACATTCATGGGCAGTTATCCCAGAGAAATGAAGACTTATGTTCACACAAAAGCCTTTATGTATCTGTTCATAGCAGCATTGTTTATGGAGGCTAGAAACTGGAAACAGCCCGGAGACTGCTCAGCAGGTGAATGGTTAAACAAACTGGTGCACCCAGGCCCCAGATACCACTCTGCAGTAGTTAATGACATCCGTGTTCATCAGTCTTTCAAACTAGAAACCACCATCATGCTTAATCCCCTTTTTTCCATCCTGGGTCTGAGTGGATTTCATTTTGCATTTCTTTCCAATGCATTTTCCCTCTGTCCTTTCTAGTTGCACCTCATGCCTCATTTGAACTGTTGTAAGAGCCCCCGAATTGTTTCTCTGCCTCATCATGGAATCCTTTCCACATTTTATGCCCCGCATTGCCATTGGAACAATCTTTCCAAAACATGAACAAACTAACTTAAAAGAAATATCCCAGGTAGCCTTCCAAATAAGTATAAGCTTTCTGTTAGAAGTGTGACTTCTTGTCTATAGGGAACCCCAGGACTGTAGAGAGACAGATTTGCTGTCTGCATTTTAAGATCAGGCAGAAATCCCTGGAGGGGCCCATGTGGAACAGTGGCACAAATACTGGTTCTAGAATCAGAAGCCCTCATATCCTGGTTCTAACACTAGCTGGATGTTCTTGGGAAAGTTTTGGTTTCATAACCTCAGAAACTCCATTTCTTAAGAAATGGAGATGAGGAAGCATACTGAAGGGATCACATAAGGCTGCTGGGAGGAGTGGATGAGGGGCTTGGTGAATATGCTGTGTAATCCGTGAAGCACGTCGTATGTGTGAGACGTGGAGCTGTGTGAATAGCGGTTCTGGAATCATTGTATGAAAACGATGGAAAGCACATTCGTAGTTCTGCCTGATGATACCACTGGGCACCTGTGTTGTACATGCCTGCAACATGGGTGAGGCCCGAGTCAGTACAACTCCCAGTTTGGTTTTCATGCAGTTAGAAAGGCCGGAGAGGACCCTTCCCCCCTCCAGCTGTAGGAAGGAGGCGGCTGTCCCCTGCCTATATTTGGTGGGATTGTCTGTGGCTCCTTAGGGACAGGAATGCAGGGAGTGGGGGAAGAAAGCCGGCCTGACTGCTCGCTAGTCAGCCTTCCCCCAGGGAGGAGCGGAGGGTTCATTTCGTGGTAACTTGCCAAGTCTTTCTTAACCCATCTTCTCTTAGAAATGACCAGCATGACAAGTAAAAGACCCGTTCGAGACAGATGGGCTGTGTGTCCCCTGCGTTTATGGCTTTGTGGCCTCAGAGCTGCCAGAACTCAATAGATTTCTGGGGAATGCTGTGTCAGCCAAGGGGCTGAAAATAGTGAGAGGAAGAAAATTCCCCCTCGCTGCTCTGGTCTGGGAGTGATTACTGAGGAGAGCGGCATGGACGCCCAGCCGTGGGGTTCCTCTCAAGCACACCCTCACCGCAGTGGGAATGCGGGTCTCAACCTCCCTAGGCCTCCATGATTTTCATCTGTCACATACTCACCTCCAGCAGGGATGTCTATGGTGATGAGATGAGGGAGCATCATAGCACATGTGGCACTTATTACGCTTGCGGTGAGTGGACGCTGGCGTCAGTGGAACAGGAGACTGGGCACTGCATGTGGACGCACTCACGTGCTGCTGGCATGGGTGGACAGAGGCGAGAGGGACGCTCTGCCGTTCTCCTTTTGGTCTGTCACCCCCGCTGTTGTGAACAGAATCCGTGAGTGTATTCTGTTGCCCCAGTCAACTTGGTAGGCTGATTGCTCAATTTTCTGCTTCCACTTTTGATTTCTTAAGAATGGGAAAAGGAATATTTCAGTTACTTTTCTGGTTGATGGCATACATTCCTTGATATCACCTTAATGCTTTTTAATTTCTATGTATTTTGGATGCTGGAGCTTGCCTGACATCTGTGTTTTTATGCCTCACCCTCTTGTGTAACTGTTGGCCACACCAGGACCAGAGAGAAGTGACCAGAGCGATTGGTAGCAGGGCTAGGACTGGTATTTCCCAGCCTTTTGCCACCCAGCAGGCTCTGTTTTCTGTATTGCACTGCTCTTCCCTATTTCGACCCCTGTTAGGACAGTGGATGTGAAATGTAGCTGGGCGCTTTGGGGGGTGTGCTAGGAGTGTGGCAGATGCCTCAGACTGGCATTTTCCCCTGATTCTGAATTCTCATGGCTCAAAGTCAGTCTCTAGGCTACTGAACTGGGAAGATACAGGAAGTTGTTTTGTGTGGCAAACTATGCCAGGGCATTTTTTTCACCCGGCAATTTATTTGGTTTGGACTGGAATAAATCTTTAATATTGATTTCTTTGCCAATATTATTAGGGAGTGGAGCCTGACTTGTTAACTTAGCCCAATTCATCGTGCTTACAATCTCAGTGAGTGTGTGTTGAACTGAGCAGAAGTGTGAGAACAACTTGGACAGTGGTTTGCAAACCTAGCTGCATCTGGGGGGCTGTGAAAAAAACATGCGTGCTTACTCCAGACCAGTTGAAATAGAATCTGCAGGAATGGAGTCTGCGCAGCTATAGTGCTGTTAAAAATCCCCAGGTGGTTCTGATATACCATAAAGGTTGAGATCCACTGATCCACAGTGAATTGGACTCCTGGATCATAGACATGCCTTATGCTTTCACCAGCTTAGAATGGTTCTTGTGCTTTAGAACTGTGAAAAAGTGTTATGCAAACAAATGTGGAAATAGCCTAAATGCCACATCCTGTTACTACTTGTCATCAAGTATATTTACCAGTTATTCACTCTATTCTGATCTCTAGCCATTCCACCTTTTCTTCGTGGAACAATAATTTGACAGTTGGTTGTGCAGAACCAGAGTAAGTCTAGTTTGATTGGCGGGAAACGATTTTGGGTATGAAGTACCCTTTAGGCATTTATTGAACTCTCGTTTGTACCACAGCTGTGCTGGACAGTTTATAAATATTACTTCTTTAAACAAGGCCTATGGAGTCAGGCTGCCTGGGTTTTGCTAACTAGCTGTGTCATTTGGGGCAAGTTTTTAAGCTTATATAAACCTGACTTTCATCTATGAAATGGGATGACAAGGGGTCATTATCATCTCACAGGATCGTGCAAATGTGTGTGTAAAGTGCTTAGTTTGGTGCCTAACACATAGTAACTACTCAGTAAAGTTATTATTACACCATCTTCATCATATTTAAATGTAAATATTAAGAGCTAATAAATTTGTAAAAGGTAGTATACCCTTACCCCTTGAACCAAAGACTACTTTAGTTTTAAGTGGTTGGGTTAATTTATCACTTAAATATTGGCCTCTTGAATACCTTGAATTTCAATTGAACGTAGCCAGAGGATTTCATAATTGGACCGTTGCCTCTGGAAGTTGGAGCTTTGTTTGTTTGTTTGGTTTCACTTCGTACACTAAGCATGTGGCTGTGGGCACCTTTCTGGTGACTTCTGGTACTGGGGAATCAAAGCTTCATTAGCTTCTTTGGAGGAGATGATCTTATGCTATATGAAGCACTCAGACTTCGTTAACTGTGTACCATCCAGACAAGACCAGGTGCTTCCCATGGCACCCTGTCCTTTTCTTAGCTCTCTCATCAATCTAGCCTGTTCCTCCTATTCCTCTTTATACTAGAACTTCTCTTTGAACAAGGAATGTTGTTTTGTCAGTGCTAGGTCCCCAGCAATTAGTAATGTCCAGCACATACTAGGTGCCTCCTGAATGTTAATAGGTGATAATCTAGCAGAACACAAGATAAATCCGCAGGTTGAGATTTCAGCTGTGTGGTATGAACGCTGCATTGGCAGACTTATTGAATCAATTTTGTTAATACAAGTTTAAAATGTCTTAGTATCTGACTTAGTTCAGGAATCATTTACTGAGTGTCTTCTAGGCCAGACATTGGGGACAGAAAGGTAATAATATATGATCCCTGCCTCATGCACAGGAAGTCTAGTGTGATGGACAGACACATGCCAATGCCTGCCATGGAATATGGTGAGTATTAAGATAAAGGGGCACCCTGTGTGCCCTTGGAGCATAGAGCAGGGCTTGTGTTCTGGGAACATGGGCTCCATGTGAAAACACAATTTACATTAATTTTCTTTCTTTTTTTTTTTTTTTTTTTTGAGACAGAGTCTTGCTCTGTGGTCCAGGCTGGAGTACAGTGGTGTGATCTCAGCTCACTGCAACGTGCTCCCCCCAGGTTCAAGTGATTCTCGTGCCTCAGCCTTCCGAGTAGCTGCGATAACAGGTGTGTGCCACCACGCCTGGCTAATTTTTGCATTTGCATTTTTAGTAGAGATGGAGTTTCACCATGCTGGCCGGGCTGGTCTTGAACTCCTGACATCAGTTGATCCTCCCGCCTCGGCCTTCCAAAGTTCTGGGATTATAGGCATGTATGTTTTCATCCTTTTAAATATCTGCGGGTAGCACTTAACTTTAAATGGGTACTAATTAAACTATTGAATGACTTTAGTATGGATTGAATGACTTTGCTCGGGCCTCGTTTTTAATTTCCTTCATTAGAGGAAAAAAAAAAAATGCGGGTTGAATATCCCTCATCCAAACTGCTTGGAACCAGAAGTGTCTCAGATTTTTTTACATTTTTGGATTTTTGAATATTTGTATTATACTTGCTGGTTGAGCATCCTGAATTCAAAAATCCAGAATCTGAGCTGCTCCAATGAACATTTCGTTGAGCATCACGTCGGCACTGAAAAAGTTGTGGATTTCAGAGTTTCTGGTTAGGGAGACTCATCCTTTATGTGTGCTGGATTGTCACAGGACTTCTGGACCAGAGGTTAGGTGACTAGGCTTTGGTTTTCGCTTTGTTACTAAACAGGCTGTTTTCTTCCATAAGCTCAGCTTTAGATCCCCCGGTTGTCAAAGAAGGGGATGGGCCATCTGATGTTTAAGGCCTCTGTTAGTTCTTACTTGGAGACACCTGGCTTTAGTTCATCTTCCTTAGGAGTGGACAAAGAATATGGGAATTTTGAAATTGTTAGTCAACATCTACAGGGTCGTTGCTGCCTGGTTTTGGGTAAAGGTCATCTTTAGTGAGCCCAGGGAGAAGCAGTGGTTTAGCTGTCAGCTGAGAGGGGTAAGAGGTCCTATTAATTTTCCTCTGTGTTAGGGAAAGCATTGTTAAGGGTCACAGCGTTAGTGGATCTGGCTGGAAAGAGGAGGGGAACTCACTGTTACAGGTTATACTGAATACCTTTTCAGTCACTAAATGCTTTTTATGATATGTTTTTCAGGATTTCAGCGTTGCATGATTTCTCTGTGTTTAGCACAGGAAATTTAACATCAGCAAAAAAGAATGCTCTTTCTTTTTTTTTTTTTCTTTGAGATGGAGTTTTGCTCTTGTCACCCAGGCTGGAGTGCAGTGGCATGATCTCAGCTCACTGCAACCTCAGCCTCCTGAGTTCAAGCTATTTTCCTGCCTCAGCCTCCCAAGTAGCTGGGATTACAGGTGCCTGCCAGCATGCCCGGCTAATTTTTGTATTTTTAGTACAGATGGGGCTTCGCCATATTGGCCAGGCTGTTCTTGAACTTCTGAGCTCAGGTGATCCTCCTGCCTCGGTTTCCCAAATTGCTGGAATTACAGGCATAAGCCGCCACGCCTGGCCTTGAATGTTCTTTCTATGGGAATCTACAAAAGCCAGCTTTTGAGCCTAGTGGCAGAAAACTCTTCATTGTTGAGCTGTGCTGTGAGCTTGGAGGGCTTCAAGCCCAGCTGAAAAATCTATAGTATTTTCTGTCAGTTGGCTGTCTTGGAGAACTTAGTGAGCACTGGGCTGGAGCGATACTGTCAGAGTTCATGAGCTGTTTGAGGCTCTCAAAGCCTAGATACTGGGGTTGCCCAAATACATCGGCTGGACTCACTATTTCTCTCGGGAGTCGGGGGGGTGGAAAATGCTGTGGTCTTAACTCTGCTCTTAATTTGACAGTGCTGTTGTTAATGGTAAGAATGATGTCATGCGTTTGTATTTTGCTTCGTAATTCACAGAGAATTTTAAAATCCATTATCTGATTTTATTCCCTCAGCAGTTCTGTGAAAAAGGCAGAGCAGTTTTCATATCTTCTGTTTTCCCGTGATTCTCTTGTGGCTCACAGAAGCTAAGAGCCTTCACCAAGGTCATAGGGTGAATGAGTTGCAGAGCTGGGAGTAGAGGCTCAGGCTTCTAGTGACCCTGTTTCTTCCTGGATAGCTCGCTCTGGTGGCGCGCTGCTCAGGTAACTGCGCATGCTCGGTTTGGTCTTTTGTAAATTCCTGCCCCATTTTGGGGGAGGTTCTTTGGAGGCTTCTATTCATTTTGGAGCATTTAAGTATCTTGTCCTCTCTCCGTCCTCCCAGATGCATGGGCATTTATGCAGGTCCCCGGGCTGGCCCTTGTGCGTGGGGGTGTCTCCTGCCTCCACGTTGCTTGCATGCCCCCTTCTGAAGGTGCTCTTCCCCGCATGAAGCCCCATCGTGCCACACTGCAGGCTGTTCGGTAAATGTTACTGACTCAGCATCGTTGTTTTCTAGAAATGGGACGGGGTATGGATGCCAAGTTCGTTTGTGTGTGAAGGCTGCGATGGTATCATCTTGCCTTCCCCATGTGTGCTTCTTGAGGGTGTCGCTGTGCTGCGGTCATCTGTGTTCCCTAGGGTGCCTCCCTTAGAGTCCCAGCCATAGCAGACATGAAGTCAGTGCTCATGGTCTAAATAAGAGGAAGGCCAACAGAGCCATTAAATGTGGAAAATGACAAGTGAGGGAAAGGAATTTTTATTGAAGGTATGTGAAAAAGAAATCTTTTTAGGAAAGTTGACCTGTTTCTCAGCTGGAGCTGAATTTTAGCTCAGAAAAGCAGCCGTGTGCCCAGAGGGCTTTGGAATTTCAGTTTGGACAGATGAATTTAATTTGTTGTTGTATTACCCTTTGGGGTTGTATTAGACCTTTCTCCCAAATGGAATCGATTTTTCTATACAAGTCACACTTCCTTTTTGAGAAGTGTAACACTAATTGTATGGGATGGTCTCCCAAAAGATTACCTGCCAGGAACCAAACACACTGCCTCAGACTCACGGCCCCTGGTTTCTGCCTGTGCAGCTGCAGGGGAGAGATGCACGCTCGAGCTGAAATCAAGACGCATGTCTGCATCTTCTCTTTCTTGACTGCTGTTTCGTCTCTGAGCTGGCCTGCCTTCAACGTCTAGGAGCTTGGTGGGTGTAGACACATTACGGTATGGAGGAGGGATATGGTGTTGCAACAGCCAGGAGACTCACTGAAGTTTCTGTTCTCTTCCTGCTCACTGCTTTGACTTTGTACAAGTCGCATTTGTAGGGCTGTGCACAGTGGCTTACACCTGTAATCCCAGCACTTTGGGAGGCCGACCTGGGAGGATCTCTTGAGCCCAGAGTTCGGAACCAGTCTGGGCAACATGGTGAAACCCCATCCCTACAAAAAATAAAAATTAAAAAATTAGCCAGATGTGGTGGCTCATGCCTGTAATCCCAGCTACTGGAGAGGCTGAGGTGCGAGAATCACTTGAGCCCGGGAAGTTGAGGCTGCAGTGAAACATCATCACGCCACTGCACTCCAGCCTGGTCAGAGCAAGACCCTGTCTCAAAAAAAAGAAACCAAAACAAACAAACAAACAGAAACTCATTTGTATTAGTGGCAGTAGTTAACTTTTGAAAGTTTGGAGAAAAGTTCCTAAATAACCTGTGACCATGGACAACTTACTTAGCCTTTCTATGCCTCAGTTTCCTCATCTATGAAAAATGAGAGAATATGGTACTGATCTTACTGGATTTCAATGAGAACTCAGTGAGTTCAAACTCAGAGCCTGGCACCTCGTGAGTGCACACTCAATGTTATTATTTCAACATTTTAGAGGAAAAAGAATGCTAATGGGTCATTATGGCTAAACATAGTCTATCACTGGCGTTACTTATGGTATTGGAAGGAACTTGAATTCTATATAGATAGTGTGATGGAGAAAGTATTTTGGGCATTGGCAGCATTTATTCAAAGGACAAAGGACGTGTCTGTCCTGTGTGGAGAGCCGTTTCTGCTTGTTTCTTTAAATGCTATGGGAAAAGCAGTGGACCCTGTGCTGTCTGCCGGACAGCTTCAGTCTCCATGTATTGATTTGGCCAGTTGTCGCTCGCTGTCATCATGGCAGCAGCAGTTGAAGGGACAGCTTGTCTTGATTTGCATTTTTGGGTGTTTGTGCTACTTATAGACAATTAAGACATGGAAGCCTGTTTATGGTAAGCTGGCAAATTCAGGAAAACATGGAAAAACCTGTTAGGACAGTTTGCACGTGTGCGGGCACAGAGCAGCCAAATAAACACACACGTTTTCCTGTATTTTAAAAACCCTCTGGAAAAAAAAAAAAAAAAAAAGACATTAAACCATTGCCCAGATGACTTGTAGAGCTAGAGCTTTCTCCTTGAAGTACATGAGTATGGCTGTCAGACATCTGAAACCCAAAGCCATCTTAAAACATCACCATCATTTTGATGCTACCCCTACCCGCCGTGTTTTTCCATTTGTAAGGTACAAGGATCCAGGAAGGAAAGTATCAGCTTACAAAGGCTTTTGTTACAATTAATCGTTCATGTTCTTTCTTTTGGTATCTTATTCTCTGTTTACATTTTATTTTTATTTTTACTTTTCTTGAGACAGAGTCTTGCTCTGTCACCCAGGCTGGAGTGCAGTGGCGCGACCTCGGCTCGCTCCAACCTCTGCCTCCCAGGTTCAAGTGATTCTTGTGCCTCAGCTTCCTGAGTAACTGGGATTACAGGTGTGTGCCACCACGTCCAGCTAATTTTTATGTTTTTAGTAGAGACAGTTTCGCCGTATTGGTCAGGCTGATCTTGAACTCCTGAACTCAGGTGATCCACCTGCCTCAGTCTCCCAAAGAGTTGAGATTACAGGTGTGAGCCACCGCGCCCGGCTGCTGTTTCCATTTTGTAACGCTAGCATCACCCCAGTGTAGGGTGGTTGGGGTATTGTTCTTCCTGCTTCCTGGTGTATTTCCTCTACTGCATTGATCACTCTTGAACATGCTTTTTGGTTGTCTGTCTCTACCTACAAAACTATATGTTCCCTGGTAAATCACCAGTGCCTGGCACGTAGATAGTCAATATTTGTTGAATGAATGAATGAATGAATGAATGAGCTGAAAGAACCTTCTTCTTCTTTCTTCTGTCACTTCACACCAAATGCTTTTGGAAAATGCTATGTGAACGGGGATCGTAAGCAGGAGAGGTTACACACATTGCTGTGGGATCGCCCATCATCCTCAGATACTTGTCTGGAAGGAGGTGGAGTACTTGAGTAGAAATGATACAAGACAACTTCTTCAGGAAATCAGCCAAGTGTCACAGCTTTCACATAGGCGTGTGATGTTTGCTTATGTATGTATGAAGAGCTGTCGTGTTCTAGAATCACGGGCCTTTAGATCCCTTGTACAGATAGAAAAGTGAAGGCCGAGGCCCAGGAGTGCTGCAGGCCACTGAGGTGGAGTCCCTGTCTGCCCTTCTCAGTGCCCGGTCATTTCTCACTGCACTCCCCTCTTTATTGCTAAAGCCACTTTCCCTGACTCTGAATGTGTAACCACGAGGGAGAAAATGTACTCCAGCCTCACAGTTTGTGGAGAAAAAGCCCAGCAGCTGAAAATCATGTTCACAAAGCTTGTACCTAGAAAAAGTGGCCATTTCTATTATGTCTTTAAATTTCCTTGTTTCTCATACATTTTATAAACAAGACAGTAGAAGGAGATTTGGGAACAGCAACTTTAGAACAAGGGGGAAAAAATCAAACCTAGAACATTCCAGTTTCAGTTTTCTTCTCAGTTTAGGGCTGAGGCACTTTAGCTTCCTGTCTAAGGGATCACTCAAATCTGATTAGAAGCCATTGTGGGCTGGTAATTATCCGTAATTTTAGGAAGACAGATGCAGCACCAACTCTGTTCTCTAATACCAGGCTTATTAATTTTATATTTGCATGGCAGGAGAAGCAGATGGGGAGGTGGGATAAGCGTTCAGATGCTTGGTCATTGATAGCTTTTTACTTCCACGTATCACATGGGGATTTGGGACCCGGGAGGCCTGCTGAGAACTGATGATTATCTGTCCCTTAACCAGCTGGGTTCTTTTTCATCCTGAGCTCAGAAAGATTGCTCCTACTGCAGCCAGGGAAGACAGGTGGTTGACTGGTTAGAAATCATGGCAGGTTATTTTCTCTACCTGCAGTTCCCTGTTGCAAAGCAGAGCTATCAAAAAGTTGTCTTCTCTATTGTATTTCAAATCTGGGTGTTTAAAAAATTGTGTAAGCAAATTAAGCATTTCTTTAATGGTAGTTATGTGTGTTCTTGATGCGAATGAGAGGTGCATTCCCTTGTAAAATCCCTGGGACTTTGTAGGAGGACGTGAGCCTTAGAACTGAAGTTGGTTTTCTAGATGATCATGTAGACATGATGCTGAGCACCAGACAAAGATGTTGATTGAAGCGATTTAAAAAAACTTTCTGAGTTCAGATTTTACACCAATATTTAGAAAATCAGCAAAGGAACTTGGAGGAATGTTCTCAGGCATCCAGTTCAGCCTCCTGCGAACATTGTCATAAAATCCGAGCGTGTGTACAGGGAGGTGCATTCCTTTCTGTTCTCATCACAGATCCTTCCCTGGCTCTGCACCTGCGTGTCATGTGCGTCCGTGTGAAGAGACCACCAAACAGGCTTTGTGTGAGCAATAAAGCATTTTAATCACCTGGGTGCAGGCGGGCTGAGTCCTAAAAGAGAGTCAGTGAAGGGAGATAAGGGTGGGGCCATTTTATAGGATTTGGGTAGGTAAAGGAAAATTACAGTCAAAGGGGGGTTATTTTCTGGTGGGCAGGAGTGGGGGTCACAAGGTGCTCAGTGGGGGAGCTTTTTGAGCCAGGATGAGCCAGGAAAAGGAATTTCACAAGATAATATCATCACTTAAGGCAAGAACCGGCCATTTTCACTTCTTTTGTGGTGGAATGTCATCATTTAAGGTGGGACAGGGCATTTGCACTTCTTGTGTGATTCATCAGTTACTTCAGGCCATCTGGGCATATAAGTGCAAGTCACAGGGGATGCGATGGCTTGGCTTGGGCTCAGAAGCCTGACATTGCCCTCTTCCCTACCTTCCCTAGCTTTTCCCTCCTGTGCGGTTCTCTCACAAAGTGAATGGCCTCAGCCACAGCTTCTCTGCAGCTGCATCAGACTGTGGCGACAGGAGTGGTGGCTGCTGCAGGGCCTGCTGTCCCCACGGAGCCCAGTCTTGCTTGCCGCTACAACATGGTCACCATTTTGCCCCGAAAGTATGTAATTCTACAGAATGAGAGCCCACATGCTGGGGATGGAGGCGTCTTTATCACGGTGCTCTGCATATTTTAATCTTGGGTGGAAAGTGTGGAAAAGTATGTGATACCTGTGGTTGGATGTCAGAAGGACGTTGTGAACTTGATGTGGACTGAGGATGTTAAGGTGCAACAGGCACCCCGGCTTCATTAAATGAGACTTCCCCATCTCCCTGCCAGGCACACGCAGGTGTATGGCCACGTCTTATGTGTTATTCTTATCTAGAGTGCGCCTTGTCGTCATGCTTAAAATTACATGATATTCTGCCTCATAGAGTAGGTCCCAAACCGCATTCAACACAGAAATGTACTCTTGCTATTATACATAGAAAATGCTTTCATATACCAAGTGGGAGAGCAGTCCTAAAATCTGGGCTGGAATCGCAGAAGGAAGGCATTGGAAAGCAACAGATTCCCTAGTCCAAAGCTGATTTTTGATGAACCTAGAAACAGGACCAAGAGAAGTGAATTTGCCTAAGGCCCTGACAGTGTCTCACGGTAGCATCTGAACCTAGCAGTTTCTTGACCTATTTCTTTAAATGATTAGTCAAGCTTCCTCTGATTCCTATATAAACATTCATTTATATAATGTTCATTCTTCATTCATTCTTTTATATTCATTTATATAATGTTCCTCATTCATTCTTTTGTTTCAGTGAATTATTGCAGTGCTACCACGAAACAGTATTTGAGTCAAAATGTGGCAGTGTTGATCCCTTCCCAAGGATTTTATTTGCACAGTTTTTCAAAGTTGTGCTTACAGTTTCTTGTTGGTTACAAGGTGTCCTTTCAGAAGCCAATCGTGTGGTGTATTTACATTGATTGTTGGAGGTAGTTTGGTTAGAACCTACTTCGAGTGGCTGGCATGGGCCTGGAGGACAGTGACAGCTGCCTGCTTCATGGGCAGAGATGAAGTAATTGCTTCCTGGGAAGTACCATCCTCCTGGCCACACTCTCCAGCCCATTTCGTTTGTGTTGGTTTCCTTGGCATCTGCACGTTTCTGGCTTCATGTGAGTCTCATTTATTTTAGCGTATGACTTCAGGCTGTGGGGAAGAATGGCCATTTTAGCACAGAGATGCACACAAAGGAACAACTGGCTAAATGTGAGTGAAGACATTCTTAGGGGGGTTTCATTTCTTTTATTCTCTAACAGGCAGTCTGGGAAGCAGTCTGGACACGTGGCCTGCGCTGTCACAGTTCCTCCTTGCAGGATTGCAGATGTTTGGAGATTATAGTGATAACTGTTATCATTGAGAATGTCATTCTCGCAGGCTCTAATAAGTCAGGATGTATTCAGTGTTAATTTGTTAAAGACAACTGTATTTCTAGCCAAATCCATGTGAGACGTTTCTCCTGGCAGTGTTGCTGGGGGGGGAGGGGGGTATTCCCGTGGCTTAGTCTTAGGGAAGCACACGCCTTTGAATACTGCTGAAGCTGAGAGTACCCAAAGCGCACCGGAGTACTTTTGCCATATGGGGTGTTAGTCACTGATACACATCTCAGTCAGACCTGATGGATTCTTGACCCCTTCCTTTTTTAATTTTTTAATTTTTAATTTTAATTTTTGTTTTTTAAGAGCACAATCCCTCAGGTGGCCACCATGAATCTCTGGTGTTTTCAGTTGGCTGCAGCCTATTTGCCATCTCTGGTTCAAACATATTCAAAGCCTGATGATGCTTCCCTCTGTTGTTCTGCTGTGTGACCTCCGCACCCGTGGGTGCTTGAGAGGACTGTGTATTCAGCTGTTGTTGGGTGGCGTGTGTAACAGATGTCCATTCGGCGTACCTGGTTTCCTGTGTTAATCTCCGGAATGTTTCTGGCACTAGAAAATCAGAAACTTTCCACCGTTCCCAGCACCCTGGCTTTGGGAGAGGCCAGTGAGCGTGTGGTTTGGGAGTCTGGTTGCATGAGAGAAACGTGTGTGGGAATGCCATGGCCCGGCTTTGAACCCCATTCCCCCAACATGATGCCGTGTGTGGCAGACATGACGCTTGGCTTTGCTCTCTCAGGGTTCCATCTGCGACAGGGTCTACTTGTGCCCCTGGCCTCATCAGCTTAGGCTGAAGGTGGCCCTGGTCCTGGCCAGAGGGGCTTTGTGAAGCAGAAATAGATGGCCTGGTGCAGGGGCCGAGCCTGGCCAGGACCTCGGCCCTGGGAGTTGTAAAGAAGGCCGGCCTCTACCGTGAGCCTCTGCACCAAGGTGTGCCCATGTGACTGTGTGCTCGGCGTCTGCCCTGGCATGGGTGCATGTCCTGTCTGCGCTCAGTCTCCCCGCCTATGGGGCCCAGGCTCACAGAGGTGTGAAAGAGGCAAGCACGGCACAGGGGCCTCAGAGCCGAGCCAGCCTCGCTTCGATGCTGGGAGACTAACGTCTTCCATTTTGTCTTCTGCCCAGGCCAGTTGCGGGCCGTTCACCAGCTGTTCTACTTCTACAGCACTGTCATGCCCAGCGAGGCCCAGTGTGTCATCTACCATGAGCTCCAGCTCTCCCTGGCCCGCAAGGTGGCCGACAAGGTGCTGGAGGGGCAGCTCCTGGAGACCATCAGTCAACTCTACCTGTCCTTGGGCACCAAGCGGTAAGGGCTGGTTTTGCAGTGGTGGAGGTGGGGGCGGGCAGGGCAGGGAGGGGGGCACAGGGAAGCTGGCCCAGGACCCCAGCAGCCCCTCTCCTTTTGATCATTTGGTTCCTTGGCATCAGATGTTTTGAGCTGGTGGGCCTGGGGTCGTCCCAGGGCTGCTGCTGGCCCGTGAGTCCCAGCTTGAGCGTCCCTTGTTGGGTCAAAGGTCATCTCAACCCCAGCAGAGGCAGTACGTGCACTCTGGGCTGTTCTTTCTACTATGGTGGCTTTTGTCCTCTGACCTCTGCCTGCCCCGAATCTTCACTCCTGGCCTTCATCTGTCCCCTTAAATATGACCACAGCAGCCACCTGTGGCTTCTCTCCCACAGAAGACAGAGCCAGTTGTGTCACCTGCTTCCCTGTGGCAGGGTTTCAAGGTCTCACGTCCCATATGTGGCCTACTCGGCTTCCCCCAAGCATCCTGACCTGGTGGGGTAACCATGGCCCTGGCCACCCCACCCACAGGGCCCAGTGACATTGCTGCAGTCACACCCCCTCGAGTGTCAGACTTACTGAGAGGGCAGGGAAGGAGCCAGATTCCATGGGGACCCGGGAGACTGCCTCCAGTCTTGGTCTCAGGTTCACAGAAGGAAAATGGGCCAGTGTGCTAGAGCCATGCTTCTCAAAGTGTAGTCCCTGGACCAGTAGAACAGCATCCATGTCACCTAGGAGCTTGTGGCAAGTGGGAGTTCTAGGCCTGTGGAGCCGGAAGCTCTGGGGGCAGGGCCAGCAAGCTATAAGGACTGGCCTCCGGGTGACTGTGATACCTGCACACCTTGAGAACCATCGGCCCAGATAGCCCCTGAACACTAACGGCTCCTGGTGCGTCTGGAGAAGACACAGGCCATGTCTGGGAGGCAGGGGAGATGGACTAGCACACTCCTCCTGCCACAGGGCAGCATGATGCTCGATTCCCTCTGAAGGATGTCCCTCATCTTTTCCATGCCATGTGTGTTCACCCTGGCCCTCCCAGCAGCCTGGGAAGAGCAGAACACTGCACACACAAGAGGGCCGTTCCCAGTCCGCACATTCCAGATTCATCTGTCACCAGACCCACGGGAGGAGGCAGACTGGTTCCAGGAGGATGAGAGCCCTTGTTCTGACACCTGTGTGTGATTCCAGGGCCTGCAGGTCCGCTCTGGACTACACCAAAGGAAGTCTGGGGATATTCATTGACCTTCAGAAGGAAGAGAATGAGGCGCATGCCTGGCTGCAAGCAGGGAAGATCTATTACATCCTGCGGCAGAGCGAGCTGGTGGACCTGTACATCCAGGTGAGTGGCAAGGGATGCAGGAGGACCCCTGTGCTGTTCACTCTCCATCCACCCATCCATTCATCCTTCCATCATCTATTTACCTGCTCATCCTTCCATCCATCTATCCATCATCCATCCATCCATCCATCCATCCATCCATCCATCCATCCTTCCATCATCCATCCATCCTTCCATCATCCATCCATTCACCTGTTCGTCTTTCCAAACATCCATCCATCTATCCATCCATCATCCATCCCTCCATCCATCCATCCATCTATCATCCATCCATCCTTTTATCATCCATCCATTCACCTGTCCATCCACCCATTCACCTATTTGTGCATCCATTCACCTGTTTGTCCATCCATCCATCCTTCCATCTATCTTTCCATCATCCATCCAACTGTTCATCCTTCTATCCATCCATCCATCCATCATTCTTCTGTTCACCTCTTCGTCCATCCATTCACCTGTTCGTCCATCCTTCCATCCATCTTTCCATTATCCATCCAACCATCTTCCATCCATCCATGATCCGTCCATTCACCTATCCATCCATCCCTCCATCCATTCTTCCATCCTTCCATCATCCATTCACCTGTTCATTCTTCCATCCATCCGTTCATCCATCATCCATCCATCCATCTATCATCCATCCATCATCCATTCACCTGTTCATTCTTCCATCCATCCATTCATCCATCATCCATCCATCCGTTATCCATCCATCCTTCCATCATTCATCGACTCGCCTGCTCATCCTTCCATCCATCCATCTATCCTTCCTTTAGCATCCATCCATTCACCTGTTCATCCTTCCATTCACCTGTTCATCCTTCCATTCATCCATCCATCCATCCATCCATCCATCCATCCATCCATCCGTCCATCCATCATTCATCCATTTTTTATCATCCCTTCATTCAGCCACCATCCATCCACCTGTTCGTCCATTCATCCATCCATCCTTCCATCATCCATCATTCATCCCTCCATCCATTTATCCATTCATTGATATATCCATCCATCCATCTATCATCCATCTATCCTTCTATCATCCATCACACTCACCTCCTGTTCATCCTTCCATCCATCCGTTTATCCATTCATTCATCCATCCATCCTCCTATCATCCATCCATCTTTCCATCATCCATCCTTCCATCATCCATCCATTCATCTGTTCATTCTTCCATCCATCCTCCTATCATCCATCCATCCATCCATTTATCCATTCATCCATCCATCATCCATCCAGCCATCATCCATCCATCTGTCCATTCATCCATCCATCCTTTTATCATCCATCCTTTTATCATCCATCCTTTTATCATCCATCCATTCATCATCCATCCATTCACCCGTCTATCCATCCATTCACCTGTTGATCCATCCATCCGTCCATTCATCCTTCCACCAACCATCCATTCACCTGTTCATCCTTCCATCCTTCCATCCATCGACCTGTTCATCTTTTCATCCATCCACCTGTTCATCCTTCCATCCGTCCAACAGTTCATCCTTCCATCCATCCACCTGTTCATCCTTCCATCCATCCACCATTCATCCATCCGTCATTCATCCATCCATCACACTCACCTCCTGTTCATCCTTCCATCCATCCATCATTCATCCATCTATCCATTTATCCATTCATCCATCCATCCTTCCATCATCCATCCATTCATCTGTTCATCCTTCCATCCATCCATCATCCATCTATCCATCATCCATCCATCCATCATCTGTCTATCTGTCCATTCATCCATGTGTCCATCATCTGTCCATTCATCCATCCATCATTCTTCCATCCTTTTATCCATCCATTCACCCGTCTATCCATCCATTCACCTGTTCATCCATCCATCCGTCCAGTCATCCTTCATTCATCCATCCATTCACCTGTTTATCCTTCCATCCATCCATCATCCATCCACATATCCATTTATCCATTCATCCATCCATCCATCATCCAACCATGCTTCCATTATCCATCCATGCTTCCATCATCCATCATCCATCCATCCACCTGTTCGTCCTTCCATCCATCCATCATCCATCCACCCATTCATCCATCCATCCATCCATCATTCATCCATCCACCCACTAATCTACCTATTAATCCATCCCTCCATTCATCTATCTGTCCATTGGTTTATCCATACATTCGTCTATCCACCATCTAGCCATCAATATGCACATACATCATCTACTCTCCACCCATCCATGCATTATCTACCCACCCATACATACATGCAGACATACACACATCATTCCACCCAGCCACCCATCCATCCATCCATCCATCCATCCACCCACCCGTCCGTCCATCCATCCATTCATCCGTCCGTCCATCCATCCATCCATCCATCCATCCATCCCAAAATTAATCTATCCACACACCCATCCATCCATCCATGTGTCTACATCTCCTCATCCATTCATCCATCCATCCACTCATTCCTAAGCCACTGCTGAGCACCTGTTGTGTGCCTTTTCCCTCCCTCCAACTGGTTCCTGCACATCCTCCCCCAGTGGCCAGCATCTTCTCCCTGAGGGCAGAGGCGCGGCCCCTCACAGTGCCCACCACCTGCTGGTGTACAGCACATGCTCAAATAATGTGACCACTCAGTTAACACACAGAAGAACTTGCTCCAAGCGACACGTGGCACATCTCCTGACAAAATGAATCTATCATAGTGGCTGTTTTCAGAGGCTTTCCCAAACACAGTGTGATCTGGAACAAATTGTGAAGCCCACGAGCCTGGTGAAGCTTTCATGATTGAGCACCTGCTATATACCTCCTTGAGCTGAGGAGAGGGATCAAGAGCTCATGGCCAAGAGGGGACCAGGCCCACCCACAAACACTGTTGATGTGGCAGGGATGTGGCAACCCAGAAAGGAGCCAGGGGATGGGCTCCCAGCAGTCTGGGGCCACGGAGACTGGTTTGAGTGCAGGGGAAGTGGGCTAGGCCTAGCCCTGGTGGTAGGATTCACAGGTGTCGGGCTCCTGGGCTGCAGCTGTTCAGTCACCTCCTGGCACTCAGGTGCATCAGTTCATTGTCCTCATGCCAGTGGTGGGGGCAGCCCTAATGCACAGGGTCTGCAAAATGCTCAGGTGTACCTGTAGTGTGTGAGAGGAAGGAGGCTTGCAAAGGTGGGCATGGCCACCTCGCCAGATTTGGGTCTTGAGGGAACTTCTGTCTCCTTTCAGGTGGCACAGAATGTGGTCCTGTACACAGGCGACCCCAACCTGGGGCTGGAGCTGTTTGAGGCAGCTGGAAACATCTTCTTCAATGGGGCCTGGGAGCGGGAGAAAGCCGTGTCCTTCTACCGGGTGAGCTGGCCTGTGGGCTGATGTGGGTGGGCCTCAGGGGGGCACCTGGAGGGCTGAGGCACAGGTGTGGCAGGGCAGAGGCCTCCCACCTGGAGGCAGGGCCACCCATGCACATGCTTAGTTTCCAAGTGGTCTCACCGGGAATGATATTGACCATGCCCCTGCCCGGGACAAACGTTTGGGGCCTGGATGTGACAATGGCTCTACCCTTGTACCTGATGATCTCAAGCAACCATGAGCTGGAAGTTCTGTCCCCATCTTCCAGATGAGGAAACTGAGGCTCAGAGAGGCACAGGGACATGTCAAAGGACACACAGCATGTCAGTGGGAGGCCCAGGTCTGCTTGCACCCCGAAGTGGGACGGCTTCTCCCTTCCTCTGAGCTCACGGTGTGGCTCAGCCCTGGGCACAGATAAATGCGGTGTTTTTAGAGCAGAGAGGAGTGCTGGCTCCCCCCAGTCAGACCCCTGGTGTCCAGGTGGGAAAGGCTGGTCTGAGGCTGCTGGGTGTAGCTGGATGGGCCTCAGGTGACTCTTCAGCCCCCAACTTGGGTGTCTGAACTGTGTGTTATCCCAGAGCACAGAGCTGTGTGGAGGTGCAGGGGTAGCTGGGGCGTGGGAAGCTCCAAGCACATGTTTGAGCTCTGAGGAGGGCGCTGGGCAAGGTGGGTGCTGCAGGAAACCTGACCCCACCTGCTTGTGTGGTAGGACCGGGTCCTGGCCCTGGCAGTGACTACGGGCAACTGCAAGGCGGAGCTGCAGCTACAGCTGTGCAAAAAGCTGGTGGCACTCCTGGCCACACTGGAGAAGCCCCAGGATGGCTTGGAGTTTGCCTACATGGCCCTAGCACTCAGCATCACTCTGGGTAAGTCCCCTGAGCCCCCACCCTGCCAGGACCCACACTTTGCCAGAGCCCAGCCTCCAGGTCTGCAGGGCAGGAGCTGAAACAGCTGCTGGATTTTCCTGGTCTCCTGTCCAGGCAGGCAGATCTGCCCAACTGGCTTCCCTGTCTGGCTGTGGGGCACGGCCCGAGGTCTCTCACGCAGTGCAGAGCTCCCTGCCTGACTGAGCTCTGTTTCCTCTGCCTGTTCCCGCTGCTGACCACAAGGGCCGCCCAGTGTGTCCTCTGCCTTCCAGACATGCCAGGCATCTCATTGGTCCCTGTATGTGCCAGGCTGAGTGGCACATTCCCTTTCTCTTGTGCCCTTCCCAACCTCATCAATCACACGGCTCTCTGGCTGATAAAATCCCAGTTCCCCTTCCAGCAGTCTGCCCCTTAAGGCTGGGCATCCCCTGGTGCTGTGCCAGGGTCATCTGTCCCCCTCCAGAGACAGGGAACCCTAGGCAGGCCGCATGCCCCAGCACCTTGTGCCCCGTGGCCCAGTACACAGTAGGTGTGCAGCTGACTCCCCAAAGTAGGGGGCTGTGATTGTGACACACGCAGGAGGAGTCGGATGTCACATCTGTGGGTTGCCTGGAGCCGGCGTGCCCAGGAGCACCTGGACTGCATGGCTTTTGGGCTCCCCTGGTTAAAACCAGTGAGCAAAGGCAGGTGGCTATGTGTAGGCACAGAGCTGGGCCATCCAAGTCCGACTTTGCCAAAGCCTCACAGTAGACAGGGGCAGGCCTTATTAGTTCTGCTTTGCAGATGGGAAAGTGAGTCTGGGAACCTGGAAGGGACTGGCCAGAGCTGCCCAGGCGACCGCAGGTGCCTGGAGGCAAGCCGGGTGTGCTGCCTGGGGTCTGCATACCTGCTCCTGAGGGGCCTGTGCCCTCCCTGCCCCAGGGAGCCGCGTCCTCACACGTGCCCCTTTGGCCTGCACCCCAGGAGACCGGCTGAACGAGCACGTGGCCTACCACCGCCTGGCCAGCCTGCACCATCAGCTGGGCCAGGGCAAGCTGGCGGAGCACTTCTACCTCAAGGCCCTGTAGCTCTGCAACTCGCCACTGGAGTTCGACGAGCAGACCCTCTATTACGTGAAGGTGTATCTGGTGCTCAGTGACATCATCTTCTATGATCTAAAGGTGGGTGGGGATGGGCAGGGCTCGGGGTGTTCCCGGCCCCCTTGGAGTGGGATCTCTACCCAGACCCAGAGGCCTGGGTTCCAGCCTTCCTTAGGAATGGCCCAGTGGCCTCCCTGGAGGTCTGCACGTGGCTGGAGCAACCAGCAATGTTAGCAGATACAACCCAGCTCCCAAGCTGGCCAGGCCCCACCCTCAAGAACTCAGTGTCAGCCAGGGAGGCTGACACATGAGTGGGCAATGGTGGCCTCTGGGTGAAGAAGGGGGATTGTAGTCAGGGGGACCCTCCTGGAGGAGGTGACACCAAAGCTGAGTCTTGACAGTCAAGTGTCAAGTTGCATTTAACAAAGAAAACAGGGTCGGGAGAAGGACATTTTGGAAGATGGCATCATCCTCACATTGAATCCACGTTGCAAGATCCAACCCAAATCCTGGCGCCTCCTCTAGGAAGCCTGCCCAGGGTGCCAGCCTGCACTGAGCAACTCCTTCCTGGAGTCCCGAGACACCTTGAACCTTCACATCACCCAGGAAGGGTGGGGTGGGACCAGTGTCTTACCATCGGGTTCACAGACAGGGAAACCCGAGCTCAGGGCAGGTGCAGTGGGGCGGGGCCCCAGCCAGCCAGGCTGAGGCCTTGCTGGGTTGGGTCTGTCTGGAGCGGAGGTGCTGTGCTCCCTCTGCCCCCAGCCCTGCAGGGGTGGAGAGCTGGGACTGTCAGACTCAGACCTGGCGTGTCTCCACCCAGCAGGCACCGCCCCTCCTCAGCATCGCACCGGCACCGCATCAGTGCTCCTTATGGGCTGAGGGGCCAGGGCACTCCAGTCCAGGGACCGAGATCTTGGGGTCCTTAGAACAACATGAGGAGCTGGGGCAGCCCTAAGACCCCGCCCCGTATCCCCCACCGCAGGCCTGGGGCTGCCCAGGAGGCCCCCGCCCAGTGCTGGCGACACCTGGTGGTCAGAAGTGGTCCCTGTGGCCTCCCAAGTCCCAGCCAGACAGGGAGGTTCCAAGTGTCAGACCCAGAGGGACGCTACTCACCGCTCAGGGGCTCGCCTGGGACCCAGGGAGACGGGCCTCCCAGAAGAGGCCTTTATCTCTCTTGGTCAAGCCTGCCGCCCACTCCGCCTGCCCAGGAGGAAGGAAAGGGCCAAGTAGTACCTGAGAGGCCAAAGTCCACGGTTGGGGTTGAGGGGCAGAGGCCTCCTTCACCTCCTTCCCATGCACAGCCCTCTGGGCCTCATCGTGACTATGCTGTCAGCGCAGGCCAGCTTCCCACAGGGAGGCCCCCTTGGAATTCCCCAAGGGCGGCTGTCTTTCCAAGGCTACACCCTCCTCCTTGTATAGGAGGCTCTGGACCCAGGGCCCAGAGGAGTAGGAGAAAACGCCAGGCTGCATGGGGCCTGGAAGGCTGGCAGAGAGGCAGGGGTAAATGGGCATCTTTGCCGATTGCCTCTAAAATGGGGTCCCCTTTAGTGTACACGTGAGAGTGAGCCCTGGAATAGGGAAGATTAGGTGTGTCCTGGCTCAGCCTGCCACTCACTAGCTGTTGCACACACTACAGGTACATGGAAATGCCCACGCAAATGCACACGGGCACAGGCACACTCACACACAGCACGCGCACACACAGGCACGCGCACACACAGGCACGCGCACACACGCACACACAGGCATGCACACAGGCACACAAACGCACAGGCACACGCAGAGACATATGCATTGGCTGGCTCCTTCCTGTTTAGTTGGGATGCCCCCACCCCTTCAGGAAGCCTTTGCCTTCCACCCCCGGCTGAGTCTGGGGCCTCCTGGGCCCCCCACAGGCTCCTGGGCTTCCCTCTGCCACAGCCTGGGCCACCCTGTGTGGTCAGTGTTTACTCCCAGGTCCCTCAGACTGGGAGCAAGGACGTTAGGCTCAGCCACGCACCCAGCACCGAGTCCAGTGTTCGGCTGGGCCGGGGGCATTGGATGAGCAGTGGCGGTGACTCGGGGCCTTCTCACGCCCCTGCTCCGTGTGTGGGGCGGGGCAGTGGGGGAATGGACTTGCTGCATCTTGGACTTTGTCCTTGACCCTGGGAGCCATCTTGAGATGGTAAAGAGGGACAGGCCAGGCATGGGTCTCAGAGAGGTTCCTTGGGTGACCCCCATGTGGAGGAGGCGCCTGGGGAGAAGCCGGGTGGGGGATGGGAGGGTGAAGGAGGAGGTCTGGGAGGCGGCATCCCAACCCAGGGATGGTGAGTTTGGGCCAAAGACGCATTGAAAATCGGAGTGGATGTCTGGGGAGTCACACTCCGTCAATATTTCAGGGAACATTGCCAGAGAGGACACCTGTGAGATGGTTTTGTACCTGGCCTGTCCCGTGGAGGGCCTGGAAATGGTCAGCATGGACAGGGGCCAGAGGGGAGCCTGGGTCACTCAACGCTGTGCCCCTGCTGTGGCTCGGAGCCACGGGTCCTGCATGGAACTCTCAGAGCAGGCAGGATCTGCCCTGACCTCAGCCCATGGGGAAAGCAGCCACTGCCTGCGGAGAGGGTGGCACTGGGGCAGGACGGTTGGGGTGAGTGGGGCGTAGGGGCAGTCAGGAAGGCTTCCAGGGGTGTCAGGGTCGTCCCCACTTCCTGCAGCTGAGACCACAGCAGTGTAACAGGTTTCGGGGCTCATGGGGTGAGCCAGCATTGGCTGGACATGTGGAATGACCTGGAGACAGGAACGGCCTCTGGGAAGATGGGCTCCGAGTCCCCCTTTTGCTGAGCATGACCTGTCCCCTTCAGGACCCGTTTGAGTACTACCAGCTGGCACTGGCAGCCGCCGTGGACCTGGGCAACAAGAAGGCACAGCTGAAGATCTACACGCGGCCGGCCACCGTCTCCCACAAAATTCCTCCCGGACCGTGAGAAGTCGCTCCTCTTCTACCAGAAGGCCAGGACCTTCGCCACAGAGCTCAACGTCCGCAGGGTCAACATGCCTCCTCTGCCACTCTGCGGGTGGGCCCCCTGGTTGGCCCCCAGCCACCCTCGCTGAGGACAGCATCCGAGGGAGTGGGTTTTGTGCAAGAAGGATGGTCTCCTCCCTCTCCTGGTGTCTCCCGTGGCTCATTTTCTGGGAAATGGGGCATGAAAGCAGGGTTCAAATAGCAATAAATTTTTCTTTGCAATAACCTACCGAAGTCCCCAGGGCATCCTTCCCTGTGTGCTTCCTGGGCTGTGTCTAGGGGCCAGCTCCTTCCCTGGTGGCAGCCCTCTGATCTTGGGGATGAGAAGGACCGTGAGTCCAACAGACCAGGGCCAGGTCACCATGAGCCTCGGTTTCCTCGGTGGCCAGAGGGGAGATGGTGGTGGAACTCTCTGGGCAGCTCCCTGCTCTCCCTGCTCAGAGCTTTTGCTGTAGGTCTCGTGCCGCCCTTGCCTTTAACCTTCAGGCCACTGTGCCCGGATGTGGGGGCTGCTAGTGTCCCTGTTCGCCATTGCAGAAATAGAGGCACAGAGAGGTTAGGTGTCTGGCCCACCGTCACACAGCAGCAGGTAGGGGCGGAGACGCAGAGCCCAGTACACTGACCACCACACCACCCTGCCAGCCTGCAGCCAGGAAGGTGTCCCCCATTAGGACCCAAGGTCAGCTCCTGGACCTCTCTTGTGGTGTCAGGAGAGCCACAGGCCAGTGACGGTGGCCCCGGGGATCCCTCACTCAGTGTCCTCTGCTCCCAGACTTGGTTGGGCTGAGCCTGGCCAGTCCCACCTCTGGCCACTGGTCAGCCCTGTGGGAAGTGAGATGCAGGGATCTCTGCCTGTGTAGATGCTGCTGCCCGGTATTGAAAGCTTTATCTGGGCTGTCCCCAAGCCATCCCCACATGCCCCTCCCCTTCCGGCCCCGGGCCTCATCCCAGTCCCTGGAATCCCAGGTTTTCCTTGTTGGAATCTCTTGGCCTTAGGGAACACAGCTCCCACGGTCTCTTTGCCAGTTTACGGCAAGGAAACCGAGGTTCAGAGACTGTGGGTGTCCCACGTGATTCTCACATACACTGCACTCTCCCAGGCCCCTCTTTTAAACACTTTAAATGAGGTGACATTCACATCGCATGCAATGAACTATTTCAACGCGAATAATGTGGTGGCATTTGTGCATTCACAGTCCTGTGCAACCACTCACGCCATCTACTTTCAAAATGTTTTCATCTCCCCAGAAGAAACCTGCCATCCTCACTAAGCTGTTACCCCTCCTTGGTATCCCCCAAGCCCCTCGTTTAATGGAAGTGGAAACTGAGGCCCGGAGAGAGACTTGCCAGTGGGCGGAGCTCTGATCATAAGGAATCAGGCAGCCATCTGCTGCTTCAGTCCTGGGTTGGTTTTCCACCCAGCAGAGGTGACAGAGCCAGGAGGTTCTCGGATCCCATGCTTGCAGCCAGAGCCCTGCCCCGAGCCTCCCCACAAGGGGGCAGCAGAGAGCTTTCCAGAACCGGTCGCGGGGCTGGCGGGAAGCAGCGAGTCAGAGCTGCTGACAAACCTCACGTGGACCCCAGATCGCTGTCTCTGTGGGTTGGGCTTGGGAATTGGAGAGGAGGCCGCATGATTGGAAACGTGAAGACAGCACGGCCTGGCTGGAGGAGTGGGAAGCGCCGTCACGTTGACTGGGGACACAGTCCTCCTGCCCGCTGGGCCGGGCCTGCAGCCATTCTTCTCAGGGTGGGGTCCGCAGGTCCGGCTTGCTCTCGGCCCCCGACCTGCCTCAGAGTCCGGGGGGCTTTGGAACTGTGCCTTCCCATCTCCACCCACCCTGGCTGGTGTCATGAGGGGCCTGGATCCTGGGATCCTGTTCCTCATGGGCAGCAGAGACTGGGGGACCAGAGGAGATGATGGGTCTTCAAGACCCACATTCAAACCCCAGCCCACCACTGACAATCTGGGGGTTCGAAATGAGGGAGTTGATGTCTCTGAGCCCCAGTTTTGTCACCACTAAAATGAGGCCGACGTACTGGGGCAGAGTGCCAGCCCCAGGACTAACAGAGGCCTGTTTCCTACTGACAACCCCTCTTACTCCTAAAAACAGCTCCAACAACCACACATTAGGGAACGCTCAACCCAGGCCAACTTGTCAGAGGCACGTGAACCAGAGCGACTCCATCTTGAATGGGACCTGGGTAAAGGGAGGCTGAGACCTGCTGGGCCACATTCCCAGGAGGCTAGGCATTCTTCGTCACAGGATGAGATAGGAGGTCCCCACAAGATACAGGTCATAAAGACCTTGCTGATAAAGCAGGTTGCAGTAAAGAAGTTGGCCAAAGCCGCAAACCCAAGATGGCCACGAGAGTGACCTCTGATTGCCCTCACGGCTCATTATGTGCTAATTATAATGCGTTAACTGCTACAAGGCACTCCCACCAGCGCCAGGACAGTTTACAGATGCCATGGTAACATCTGGAGGTTACCCTACATGGTCTCGGAAGGGAGGGCAGAAACTCTCAGTTCTGGGAATTGCCCACCCCTTTCCTGGAACACTCATGAATAGTCCAACCCTTGTTTAGCGTATGATCAAGAAATAACCATGAAAATGGGCAACCAGCAGCCTTTGGGGCCACTCTGCCTATGGAGCAGCCATTCTTTTTTTTTTTTTTTTTTTTTTTTTTGAGATGGAGTCTTGCTCTGTTGTCCAAACTAGAATGCAGTGGCATGATCTTGGCTCACTACAACCTCCGCCTCGTGGGTTCAAGCAATTCTCCTGCCTTAGCCTTCCTAGTAGCTGGGATTACAGGCACCTGCCACCACACCGTTAATGTTTTGTATTTTAGTGGAGACAGGGTTTTGCCATGTTGGACCAGGCTGGTCTCGAACTTCTCACCTCAGGTGATCCACCTGCCTCGGCATGCCAAATTTCTAGGATTACAGGAGTGAGCCGCTGCGCCGGGCCAGAGTAGCCATTCTTTGATTCCTTTTCTTTCCTAATAAAGTTGCTTTCACTTTATGGACTCACCCCGAATTCTTTCTTCCGTGAGATCCAAGAAACCTCTCTTGCGGTCTGGATTGGGACCCCTTTCCAGTAACAAACTTTCTTAACCTCTCAGACCCCTCGTCTCTTCATCTGTAACCAAAGACAAAGCCTCCCCCTAGGTTCCAACAGTGAGGAGAGAACACATGGGAAACGAGGGGCACAGAGTTGGTGTGCAGAACCAATATCACAGACTGGGTGTCAAGCCACTGTCATATTGGAAGTAATATCATGCTCTCCCCTACAAGTTATGAGGAACAATATCACAGGGGGGTGTGTACCTTCTCCGGTAGTGGGAGTAGTATCATCATCTCTTCCTTTAGATGACAGGAACAATATCACAGGGTGGGTGTACACCCCGTGTGTTTTTGGAAGCAATGTCATTCTCTCTTGTTCTAGGTTTTATGATTCATATCACAGGTGGGGTGTACACATCATCCACTCAGCCCCTGGATATCAGCAACCATATCACAGAAGAGGTGTCCACCCCCTTCGATACTGTCAGCCATATCATCTTCCTCCCGCCTGGATATTAGGAACAATACCCCGGGGTTGGGGGCGGTGTACACCCACTGTAATATCGAAAGTAAACTCAGCCTCTTTCCCGCTGGATATTAGGAACTATATCACAGGTGTGTGTGCACCTTCTGGGATATTGGGAGTACTGTCAGCCGCCAACCCACTGAATATTAGGGATAATATACAGGGGACAGGGTGGTTACATCCCCTGCGATATTGAGAGCAATATTCTTCTCTTTCGCCTGTACGTTAGGAACCACATCACAGGGGTATGTACACCTTCTTCGATATTGGGATTAATGTTATTGTCTCCCCCAACTGAACGTCAAAAACGATATCACAGAAGGGTGTACACCCCCTGCGATATGGCCAGTAATATCATCGTCTCTACCTTTGGATACTAGGAACAACATCACAGAGGGTGTGTATACTCCTCAGCAATATTGGGCATAATGTTATCCTCTCTTCCCCTGGATATTAGGAACGATATCCCTGGTGGTGGGAGGTGGAGTACATTCAGAACAACATCACTGAGTGGGTGTCCACCCCCTGCGGTATTGGGTGTAATATCATCCTCTCTTCCCCAGGATATAAAGAACAATATCACAGGAGGAGTGTACAGCCACAGCCCCTGCGTTATTGGGAATAATAGCTTCTTTTCCCACTCTCGATATAAGGAACAATATGCTAGGGTGGGTGTACATCCCCTGTGATATTGGACGTATTGTCATCGTCTCCCAACGTGAATATTGGGCGTAGTGTCCCAGGGGGGTGTACACCTTCTTCCATATTGGGAGTAATATCATCCTCTCCCCTCATGATTGTAGGCAAAATATCGAAGGGGTTTTACACTTTGTACGATATGGGCAGTAACATCATCCTCTCCCTACCTGGATGTAAGGAACTATATCACAGCCGGCTGTACACTTCTTGCCATATTGGGAGTCTTATCATTCTCTCCCATCATGGATATTAAGAAAAATATTACAAAGGGGGTGTACACCCCCTGAGATATTGAGAGTGATATTATGCTCTCCCCTTCGGGATATTAGAAACAATAACGCAGGAGGTGTGTACAACCCTTGCGATATTGGGAGTCATATCATCCTCTCCCCCTGAATATAAGAAACAATATCATAGGAGGATGTACCCCCCCCGTGATATTGGGAGTCATATCGTGTTAGTCGGAACAATAGCACAGTGGGTGTGTACATCCCCTGCGATATTGCCACTAGTAACATCGCCTCCCTCCCAGGATATAAGGATGACTATCCCAAGGGGGTGTACACCCCTGCGGCGATATTGGCGGTAATATCTTCCTCCCCCCGGCTGGCTATTAGGAACAATGTCACAGAAGGGGTGTACACCCCCTGCTTTATTGGGAGTGATATCATCCTCTCCATCCCTGGATATTAGAAACAATACCACCAGGGAGTGTACACCTCCTGCAATATTCAGACTGATGTCATCCTCTCGCCATCTGGATATTAGGAAACATAGAACAGGGGTGGTGTACAACCCCTGCGAAATCGGAAGAAATACCACCCTCTCTACCTTTGGATGTTAGGGAAAATATCACGGTGGAGGTCCACGCCCACTGTGATATTGGGAGTCATATCATCCTCTCCCACCTTGGAAAGAAGGAACAAGATGTCTGACGGGATATACCCACACTACGGTAGTTTTAATACTATCCTCTACCCCCTGGCTACTAGGAATAACATCATAGAGCAGCGTACACTTTCTGCGACAAGGGGAGTAATATCATCCTATCCTGGCCGGATATCAGAAAAAAGGCTATTAATTACTAATATTAATAAATATAAATGATAAATATTAATTATAGATATTAAAATCACAATTAAGATACTAAAATTAACACTGCTTAAAAAAGTTAATCATGAGTATTAATAATTAATATTTAATAATAATAAGACAATTAATAATAAAATAATATCAACAATTAACGTTACTTAAATCAATACTAAGTGATATTGGCTATAAAATAATAATAATTATTAAGAAATATTATTATTGATAAATGACATTGATATTAAAAATTAATCCTTGGAGTAGATCATAACCTATTCAAACAATTATAATAATTACCGGCTGGCTATTAGGAACAATGTCACAGAAGGGGTGTATATCCCCTGCTTTATTGGGAGTGATATCATCCTGTCCGTCCCTGGATATTAGGAAAAACATCCCCAGGGAGTGTACGCCTCCTACAATACTGGGACTGATATCATCCTCTCGCCATCTGGATATTAGGAAACATATCACAGGGGTGGTGTACAACCCCTGCGAAATCGGAAGAAAGGTCACCCTCTCCGCCCTTGGATGTTAGGGAAAATACCACGGTGGAGGTCCACGCCCACGGTGATATTGGGAGTCATATCATCCTTTCCCACCCTAGATAGAAGGAAGAAGATGACCGACGGCATGTACACACACTGCGCTACTTTCTTTTTTTTTTTTTTTTTTTTTTTGAGACGGAGTCTCGCTCTGTCACCCAGGCTGGAGTGCGGTGGCCGGATCTCAGCTCACTGCAAGCTCCGCCTCCCGGGTTCACGCCATTCTCCTGCCTCAGCCTCCCGAGTAGCTGGGACTATAGGCGCCCGCCACCTCGCCCGGCTAGTTTTCTGTATTTCTTAGTAGAGACGGGGTTTCACCGTGTTAGCTAGGATGGTCTCGATCTCCTGACCTCGTGATCCGCCCGTCTCGGCCTCCCAAAGTGCTGGGATTACAGGCGTGAGCCACCGCGCCCGGCCACTGCGCTACTTTCAATGTCATCCTCTACCCCCTGGCTACTAGAATTAACATCATAGAGGACTGTACACTTTCTTCGATACTGGGAGTAATATCATACTCTCCCGGCCAGATATCAGGAACAAGACTATTAATTATTAATATTAATAAACATAAAAATGTATATTAATCATAGACATTAAAAATCACAATTAAGATACTAAAATTAATACTGGTTAAAAATGTTAATGATGAGAATTAATAATTAATAATATTAACATATTTAATAATAAAATAATGATATCAACAATTACTGTTACATAAATCAATATTAAGTGATATTGGCAAAAAAATAATAATTATTAAGAAATATTAATATTGATAAATGATATTAATATTAAAAATTAATTCTTGGAGTAGAACATAATCTATTTAAAACAATAATTAAGAATTAATGGTAAACTATTAATTGATAGTATTATTGATAATTAATAAAATGGATCCTTGATGTTTACTAATCAATTATATTACTGCTCCCTGAGCAATACACTGAACGTGTACACCCGTCTGTGAAACAGTTCACTATTTCCAGAGAGAGAGACGAAACTACTCACAATATGGTCAACAGGCTGAGAGTCCAACATGCCTCCCAATAGCCAAGGGGGGGAGAGGGGGTGGCTATTGGTCCCCACCTCGCGGGGGGTGGCTCACCCCCCTGCGAGGTGGCTCCCAATAGCCAAGGGGGGGAGAGGGGGTGGCTATTGGTCCCCACCTCGCGGGGGGTGGCTCACCCCCCTGCGAGGTGGCTCCCAATAGCCAAGGGGGGGAGAGGGGGTGGCTATTGGTCCCCACCTCGCGGGGGGTGGCTCACCCCCCTGCGAGGTGGCTCCCAATAGCCAAGGGGGGGAGAGGGGGTGGCTATTGGTCCCCACCTCGCGGGGGGTGGCTCACCCCCCTGCGAGGTGGCTCCCAATAGCCAAGGGGGGGAGAGGGGGTGGCTATTGGTCCCCACCTCGCGGGGGGTGGCTCACCCCCCTGCGAGGTGGCTCCCAATAGCCAAGGGGGGGAGAGGGGGTGGCTATTGGTCCCCACCTCGCGGGGGGTGGCTCACCCCCCTGCGAGGTGGCTCCCAATAGCCAAGGGGGGGAGAGGGGGTGGCTATTGGTCCCCACCTCGCGGGGGGTGGCTCACCCCCCTGCGAGGTGGCTCCCAATAGCCAAGGGGGGGAGAGGGGGTGGCTATTGGTCCCCACCTCGCGGGGGGTGGCTCACCCCCCTGCGAGGTGGCTCCCAATAGCCAAGGGGGGGAGAGGGGGTGGCTATTGGTCCCCACCTCGCGGGGGGTGGCTCACCCCCCTGCGAGGTGGCTCCCAATAGCCAAGGGGGGGAGAGGGGGTGGCTATTGGTCCCCACCTCGCGGGGGGTGGCTCACCCCCCTGCGAGGTGGCTCCCAATAGCCAAGGGGGGGAGAGGGGGTGGCTATTGGTCCCCACCTCGCGGGGGGTGGCTCACCCCCCTGCGAGGTGGCTCCCAATAGCCAAGGGGGGGAGAGGGGGTGGCTATTGGTCCCCACCTCGCGGGGGGTGGCTCACCCCCCTGCGAGGTGGCTCCCAATAGCCAAGGGGGGGAGAGGGGGTGGCTATTGGTCCCCACCTCGCGGGGGGTGGCTCACCCCCCTGCGAGGTGGCTCCCAATAGCCAAGGGGGGGAGAGGGGGTGGCTATTGGTCCCCACCTCGCGGGGGGTGGCTCACCCCCCTGCGAGGTGGCTCCCAATAGCCAAGGGGGGGAGAGGGGGTGGCTATTGGTCCCCACCTCGCGGGGGGTGGCTCACCCCCCTGCGAGGTGGCTCCCAATAGCCAAGGGGGGGAGAGGGGGTGGCTATTGGTCCCCACCTCGCGGGGGGTGGCTCACCCCCCTGCGAGGTGGCTCCCAATAGCCAAGGGGGGGAGAGGGGGTGGCTATTGGTCCCCACCTCGCGGGGGGTGGCTCACCCCCCTGCGAGGTGGCTCCCAATAGCCAAGGGGGGGAGAGGGGGTGGCTATTGGTCCCCACCTCGCGGGGGGTGGCTCACCCCCCTGCGAGGTGGCTCCCAATAGCCAAGGGGGGGAGAGGGGGTGGCTATTGGTCCCCACCTCGCGGGGGGTGGCTCACCCCCCTGCGAGGTGGCTCCCAATAGCCAAGGGGGGGAGAGGGGGTGGCTATTGGTCCCCACCTCGCGGGGGGTGGCTCACCCCCCTGCGAGGTGGCTCCCAATAGCCAAGGGGGGAGAGGGGGTGGCTATTGGTCCCCACCTCGCGGGGGGTGGCTCACCCCCCTGCGAGGTGGCTCCCAATAGCCAAGGGGGGGAGAGGGGGTGGCTATTGGTCCCCACCTCGCGGGGGGTGGCTCACCCCCCTGCGAGGTGGCTCCCAATAGCCAAGGGGGGGAGAGGGGGTGGCTATTGGTCCCCACCTCGCGGGGGGTGGCTCACCCCCCTGCGAGGTGGCTCCCAATAGCCAAGGGGGGGAGAGGGGGTGGCTATTGGTCCCCACCTCGCGGGGGGTGGCTCACCCCCCTGCGAGGTGGCTCCCAATAGCCAAGGGGGGGAGAGGGGGTGGCTATTGGTCCCCACCTCGCGGGGGGTGGCTCACCCCCCTGCGAGGTGGCTCCCAATAGCCAAGGGGGGGAGAGGGGGTGGCTATTGGTCCCCACCTCGCGGGGGGTGGCTCACCCCCCTGCGAGGTGGCTCCCAATAGCCAAGGGGGGGAGAGGGGGTGGCTATTGGTCCCCACCTCGCGGGGGGTGGCTCACCCCCCTGCGAGGTGGCTCCCAATAGCCAAGGGGGGGAGAGGGGGTGGCTATTGGTCCCCACCTCGCGGGGGGTGGCTCACCCCCCTGCGAGGTGGCTCCCAATAGCCAAGGGGGGGAGAGGGGGTGGCTATTGGTCCCCACCTCGCGGGGGGTGGCTCACCCCCCTGCGAGGTGGCTCCCAATAGCCAAGGGGGGGAGAGGGGGTGGCTATTGGTCCCCACCTCGCGGGGGGTGGCTCACCCCCCTGCGAGGTGGCTCCCAATAGCCAAGGGGGGGAGAGGGGGTGGCTATTGGTCCCCACCTCGCGGGGGGTGGCTCACCCCCCTGCGAGGTGGCTCCCAATAGCCAAGGGGGGGAGAGGGGGTGGCTATTGGTCCCCACCTCGCGGGGGGTGGCTCACCCCCCTGCGAGGTGGCTCCCAATAGCCAAGGGGGGGAGAGGGGGTGGCTATTGGTCCCCACCTCGCGGGGGGTGGCTCACCCCCCTGCGAGGTGGCTCCCAATAGCCAAGGGGGGGAGAGGGGGTGGCTATTGGTCCCCACCTCGCGGGGGGTGGCTCACCCCCCTGCGAGGTGGCTCCCAATAGCCAAGGGGGGGAGAGGGGGTGGCTATTGGTCCCCACCTCGCGGGGGGTGGCTCACCCCCCTGCGAGGTGGCTCCCAATAGCCAAGGGGGGGAGAGGGGGTGGCTATTGGTCCCCACCTCGCGGGGGGTGGCTCACCCCCCTGCGAGGTGGCTCCCAATAGCCAAGGGGGGGAGAGGGGGTGGCTATTGGTCCCCACCTCGCGGGGGGTGGCTCACCCCCCTGCGAGGTGGCTCCCAATAGCCAAGGGGGGGAGAGGGGGTGGCTATTGGTCCCCACCTCGCGGGGGGTGGCTCACCCCCCTGCGAGGTGGCTCCCAATAGCCAAGGGGGGGAGAGGGGGTGGCTATTGGTCCCCACCTCGCGGGGGGTGGCTCACCCCCCTGCGAGGTGGCTCCCAATAGCCAAGGGGGGGAGAGGGGGTGGCTATTGGTCCCCACCTCGCGGGGGGTGGCTCACCCCCCTGCGAGGTGGCTCCCAATAGCCAAGGGGGGGAGAGGGGGTGGCTATTGGTCCCCACCTCGCGGGGGGTGGCTCACCCCCCTGCGAGGTGGCTCCCAATAGCCAAGGGGGGGAGAGGGGGTGGCTATTGGTCCCCACCTCGCGGGGGGTGGCTCACCCCCCTGCGAGGTGGCTCCCAATAGCCAAGGGGGGGAGAGGGGGTGGCTATTGGTCCCCACCTCGCGGGGGGTGGCTCACCCCCCTGCGAGGTGGCTCCCAATAGCCAAGGGGGGGAGAGGGGGTGGCTATTGGTCCCCACCTCGCGGGGGGTGGCTCACCCCCCTGCGAGGTGGCTCCCAATAGCCAAGGGGGGGAGAGGGGGTGGCTATTGGTCCCCACCTCGCGGGGGGTGGCTCACCCCCCTGCGAGGTGGCTCCCAATAGCCAAGGGGGGGAGAGGGGGTGGCTATTGGTCCCCACCTCGCGGGGGGTGGCTCACCCCCCTGCGAGGTGGCTCCCAATAGCCAAGGGGGGGAGAGGGGGTGGCTATTGGTCCCCACCTCGCGGGGGGTGGCTCACCCCCCTGCGAGGTGGCTCCCAATAGCCAAGGGGGGGAGAGGGGGTGGCTATTGGTCCCCACCTCGCGGGGGGTGGCTCACCCCCCTGCGAGGTGGCTCCCAATAGCCAAGGGGGGGAGAGGGGGTGGCTATTGGTCCCCACCTCGCGGGGGGTGGCTCACCCCCCTGCGAGGTGGCTCCCAATAGCCAAGGGGGGGAGAGGGGGTGGCTATTGGTCCCCACCTCGCGGGGGGTGGCTCACCCCCCTGCGAGGTGGCTCCCAATAGCCAAGGGGGGGAGAGGGGGTGGCTATTGGTCCCCACCTCGCGGGGGGTGGCTCACCCCCCTGCGAGGTGGCTCCCAATAGCCAAGGGGGGGAGAGGGGGTGGCTATTGGTCCCCACCTCGCGGGGGGTGGCTCACCCCCCTGCGAGGTGGCTCCCAATAGCCAAGGGGGGGAGAGGGGGTGGCTATTGGTCCCCACCTCGCGGGGGGTGGCTCACCCCCCTGCGAGGTGGCTCCCAATAGCCAAGGGGGGGAGAGGGGGTGGCTATTGGTCCCCACCTCGCGGGGGGTGGCTCACCCCCCTGCGAGGTGGCTCCCAATAGCCAAGGGGGGGAGAGGGGGTGGCTATTGGTCCCCACCTCGCGGGGGGTGGCTCACCCCCCTGCGAGGTGGCTCCCAATAGCCAAGGGGGGGAGAGGGGGTGGCTATTGGTCCCCACCTCGCGGGGGGTGGCTCACCCCCCTGCGAGGTGGCTCCCAATAGCCAAGGGGGGGAGAGGGGGTGGCTATTGGTCCCCACCTCGCGGGGGGTGGCTCACCCCCCTGCGAGGTGGCTCCCAATAGCCAAGGGGGGGAGAGGGGGTGGCTATTGGTCCCCACCTCGCGGGGGGTGGCTCACCCCCCTGCGAGGTGGCTCCCAATAGCCAAGGGGGGGAGAGGGGGTGGCTATTGGTCCCCACCTCGCGGGGGGTGGCTCACCCCCCTGCGAGGTGGCTCCCAATAGCCAAGGGGGGGAGAGGGGGTGGCTATTGGTCCCCACCTCGCGGGGGGTGGCTCACCCCCCTGCGAGGTGGCTCCCAATAGCCAAGGGGGGGAGAGGGGGTGGCTATTGGTCCCCACCTCGCGGGGGGTGGCTCACCCCCCTGCGAGGTGGCTCCCAATAGCCAAGGGGGGAGAGGGGGTGGCTATTGGTCCCCACCTCGCGGGGGGTGGCTCACCCCCCTGCGAGGTGGCTCCCAATAGCCAAGGGGGGGAGAGGGGGTGGCTATTGGTCCCCACCTCGCGGGGGGTGGCTCACCCCCCTGCGAGGTGGCTCCCAATAGCCAAGGGGGGGAGAGGGGGTGGCTATTGGTCCCCACCTCGCGGGGGGTGGCTCACCCCCCTGCGAGGTGGCTCCCAATAGCCAAGGGGGGGAGAGGGGGTGGCTATTGGTCCCCACCTCGCGGGGGGTGGCTCACCCCCCTGCGAGGTGGCTCCCAATAGCCAAGGGGGGGAGAGGGGGTGGCTATTGGTCCCCACCTCGCGGGGGGTGGCTCACCCCCCTGCGAGGTGGCTCCCAATAGCCAAGGGGGGGAGAGGGGGTGGCTATTGGTCCCCACCTCGCGGGGGGTGGCTCACCCCCCTGCGAGGTGGCTCCCAATAGCCAAGGGGGGGAGAGGGGGTGGCTATTGGTCCCCACCTCGCGGGGGGTGGCTCACCCCCCTGCGAGGTGGCTCCCAATAGCCAAGGGGGGGAGAGGGGGTGGCTATTGGTCCCCACCTCGCGGGGGGTGGCTCACCCCCCTGCGAGGTGGCTCCCAATAGCCAAGGGGGGAGAGGGGGTGGCTATTGGTCCCCACCTCGCGGGGGGTGGCTCACCCCCCTGCGAGGTGGCTCCCAATAGCCAAGGGGGGGAGAGGGGGTGGCTATTGGTCCCCACCTCGCGGGGGGTGGCTCACCCCCCTGCGAGGTGGCTCCCAATAGCCAAGGGGGGGAGAGGGGGTGGCTATTGGTCCCCACCTCGCGGGGGGTGGCTCACCCCCCTGCGAGGTGGCTCCCAATAGCCAAGGGGGGGAGAGGGGGTGGCTATTGGTCCCCACCTCGCGGGGGGTGGCTCACCCCCCTGCGAGGTGGCTCCCAATAGCCAAGGGGGGGAGAGGGGGTGGCTATTGGTCCCCACCTCGCGGGGGGTGGCTCACCCCCCTGCGAGGTGGCTCCCAATAGCCAAGGGGGGGAGAGGGGGTGGCTATTGGTCCCCACCTCGCGGGGGGTGGCTCACCCCCCTGCGAGGTGGCTCCCAATAGCCAAGGGGGGGAGAGGGGGTGGCTATTGGTCCCCACCTCGCGGGGGGTGGCTCACCCCCCTGCGAGGTGGCTCCCAATAGCCAAGGGGGGGAGAGGGGGTGGCTATTGGTCCCCACCTCGCGGGGGGTGGCTCACCCCCCTGCGAGGTGGCTCCCAATAGCCAAGGGGGGGAGAGGGGGTGGCTATTGGTCCCCACCTCGCGGGGGGTGGCTCACCGCCCTGCGAGGTGGCTCCCAATAGCCAAGGGGGGGAGAGGGGGTGGCTATTGGTCCCCACCTCGCGGGGGGTGGCTCACCCCCCTGCGAGGTGGCTCCCAATAGCCAAGGGGGGGAGAGGGGGTGGCTATTGGTCCCCACCTCGCGGGGGGTGGCTCACCCCCCTGCGAGGTGGCTCCCAATAGCCAAGGGGGGGAGAGGGGGTGGCTATTGGTCCCCACCTCGCGGGGGGTGGCTCACCCCCCTGCGAGGTGGCTCCCAATAGCCAAGGGGGGGAGAGGGGGTGGCTATTGGTCCCCACCTCGCGGGGGGTGGCTCACCCCCCTGCGAGGTGGCTCCCAATAGCCAAGGGGGGGAGAGGGGGTGGCTATTGGTCCCCACCTCGCGGGGGGTGGCTCACCCCCCTGCGAGGTGGCTCCCAATAGCCAAGGGGGGGAGAGGGGGTGGCTATTGGTCCCCACCTCGCGGGGGGTGGCTCACCCCCCTGCGAGGTGGCTCCCAATAGCCAAGGGGGGGAGAGGGGGTGGCTATTGGTCCCCACCTCGCGGGGGGTGGCTCACCCCCCTGCGAGGTGGCTCCCAATAGCCAAGGGGGGGAGAGGGGGTGGCTATTGGTCCCCACCTCGCGGGGGGTGGCTCACCCCCCTGCGAGGTGGCTCCCAATAGCCAAGGGGGGGAGAGGGGGTGGCTATTGGTCCCCACCTCGCGGGGGGTGGCTCACCCCCCTGCGAGGTGGCTCCCAATAGCCAAGGGGGGGAGAGGGGGTGGCTATTGGTCCCCACCTCGCGGGGGGTGGCTCACCCCCCTGCGAGGTGGCTCCCAATAGCCAAGGGGGGGAGAGGGGGTGGCTATTGGTCCCCACCTCGCGGGGGGTGGCTCACCCCCCTGCGAGGTGGCTCCCAATAGCCAAGGGGGGGAGAGGGGGTGGCTATTGGTCCCCACCTCGCGGGGGGTGGCTCACCCCCCTGCGAGGTGGCTCCCAATAGCCAAGGGGGGGAGAGGGGGTGGCTATTGGTCCCCACCTCGCGGGGGGTGGCTCACCCCCCTGCGAGGTGGCTCCCAATAGCCAAGGGGGGGAGAGGGGGTGGCTATTGGTCCCCACCTCGCGGGGGGTGGCTCACCCCCCTGCGAGGTGGCTCCCAATAGCCAAGGGGGGGAGAGGGGGTGGCTATTGGTCCCCACCTCGCGGGGGGTGGCTCACCCCCCTGCGAGGTGGCTCCCAATAGCCAAGGGGGGGAGAGGGGGTGGCTATTGGTCCCCACCTCGCGGGGGGTGGCTCACCCCCCTGCGAGGTGGCTCCCAATAGCCAAGGGGGGGAGAGGGGGTGGCTATTGGTCCCCACCTCGCGGGGGGTGGCTCACCCCCCTGCGAGGTGGCTCCCAATAGCCAAGGGGGGGAGAGGGGGTGGCTATTGGTCCCCACCTCGCGGGGGGTGGCTCACCCCCCTGCGAGGTGGCTCCCAATAGCCAAGGGGGGGAGAGGGGGTGGCTATTGGTCCCCACCTCGCGGGGGGTGGCTCACCCCCCTGCGAGGTGGCTCCCAATAGCCAAGGGGGGGAGAGGGGGTGGCTATTGGTCCCCACCTCGCGGGGGGTGGCTCACCCCCCTGCGAGGTGGCTCCCAATAGCCAAGGGGGGGAGAGGGGGTGGCTATTGGTCCCCACCTCGCGGGGGGTGGCTCACCCCCCTGCGAGGTGGCTCCCAATAGCCAAGGGGGGGAGAGGGGGTGGCTATTGGTCCCCACCTCGCGGGGGGTGGCTCACCCCCCTGCGAGGTGGCTCCCAATAGCCAAGGGGGGGAGAGGGGGTGGCTATTGGTCCCCACCTCGCGGGGGGTGGCTCACCCCCCTGCGAGGTGGCTCCCAATAGCCAAGGGGGGGAGAGGGGGTGGCTATTGGTCCCCACCTCGCGGGGGGTGGCTCACCCCCCTGCGAGGTGGCTCCCAATAGCCAAGGGGGGGAGAGGGGGTGGCTATTGGTCCCCACCTCGCGGGGGGTGGCTCACCCCCCTGCGAGGTGGCTCCCAATAGCCAAGGGGGGGAGAGGGGGTGGCTATTGGTCCCCACCTCGCGGGGGGTGGCTCACCCCCCTGCGAGGTGGCTCCCAATAGCCAAGGGGGGGAGAGGGGGTGGCTATTGGTCCCCACCTCGCGGGGGGTGGCTCACCCCCCTGCGAGGTGGCTCCCAATAGCCAAGGGGGGGAGAGGGGGTGGCTATTGGTCCCCACCTCGCGGGGGGTGGCTCACCCCCCTGCGAGGTGGCTCCCAATAGCCAAGGGGGGGAGAGGGGGTGGCTATTGGTCCCCACCTCGCGGGGGGTGGCTCACCCCCCTGCGAGGTGGCTCCCAATAGCCAAGGGGGGAGAGGGGGTGGCTATTGGTCCCCACCTCGCGGGGGGTGGCTCACCCCCCTGCGAGGTGGCTCCCAATAGCCAAGGGGGGGAGAGGGGGTGGCTATTGGTCCCCACCTCGCGGGGGGTGGCTCACCCCCCTGCGAGGTGGCTCCCAATAGCCAAGGGGGGGAGAGGGGGTGGCTATTGGTCCCCACCTCGCGGGGGGTGGCTCACCCCCCTGCGAGGTGGCTCCCAATAGCCAAGGGGGGGAGAGGGGGTGGCTATTGGTCCCCACCTCGCGGGGGGTGGCTCACCCCCCTGCGAGGTGGCTCCCAATAGCCAAGGGGGGGAGAGGGGGTGGCTATTGGTCCCCACCTCGCGGGGGGTGGCTCACCCCCCTGCGAGGTGGCTCCCAATAGCCAAGGGGGGGAGAGGGGGTGGCTATTGGTCCCCACCTCGCGGGGGGTGGCTCACCCCCCTGCGAGGTGGCTCCCAATAGCCAAGGGGGGGGAGAGGGGGTGGCTATTGGTCCCCACCTCGCGGGGGGTGGCTCACCCCCCTGCGAGGTGGCTCCCAATAGCCAAGGGGGGGAGAGGGGGTGGCTATTGGTCCCCACCTCGCGGGGGGTGGCTCACCCCCCTGCGAGGTGGCTCCCAATAGCCAAGGGGGGAGAGGGGGTGGCTATTGGTCCCCACCTCGCGGGGGGTGGCTCACCCCCCTGCGAGGTGGCTCCCAATAGCCAAGGGGGGAGAGGGGGTGGCTATTGGTCCCCACCTCGCGGGGGGTGGCTCACCCCCCTGCGAGGTGGCTCCCAATAGCCAAGGGGGGGAGAGGGGGTGGCTATTGGTCCCCACCTCGCGGGGGGTGGCTCACCCCCCTGCGAGGTGGCTCCCAATAGCCAAGGGGGGGAGAGGGGGTGGCTATTGGTCCCCACCTCGCGGGGGGTGGCTCACCCCCCTGCGAGGTGGCTCCCAATAGCCAAGGGGGGAGAGGGGGTGGCTATTGGTCCCCACCTCGCGGGGGGTGGCTCACCCCCCTGCGAGGTGGCTCCCAATAGCCAAGGGGGGGAGAGGGGGTGGCTATTGGTCCCCACCTCGCGGGGGGTGGCTCACCCCCCTGCGAGGTGGCTCCCAATAGCCAAGGGGGGAGAGGGGGTGGCTATTGGTCCCCACCTCGCGGGGGGTGGCTCACCCCCCTGCGAGGTGGCTCCCAATAGCCAAGGGGGGAGAGGGGGTGGCTATTGGTCCCCACCTCGCGGGGGGTGGCTCACCCCCCTGCGAGGTGGCTCCCAATAGCCAAGGGGGGGAGAGGGGGTGGCTATTGGTCCCCACCTCGCGGGGGGTGGCTCACCCCCCTGCGAGGTGGCTCCCAATAGCCAAGGGGGGGAGAGGGGGTGGCTATTGGTCCCCACCTCGCGGGGGGTGGCTCACCCCCCTGCGAGGTGGCTCCCAATAGCCAAGGGGGGGAGAGGGGGTGGCTATTGGTCCCCACCTCGCGGGGGGTGGCTCACCCCCCTGCGAGGTGGCTCCCAATAGCCAAGGGGGGGAGAGGGGGTGGCTATTGGTCCCCACCTCGCGGGGGGTGGCTCACCCCCCTGCGAGGTGGCTCCCAATAGCCAAGGGGGGAGAGGGGGTGGCTATTGGTCCCCACCTCGCGGGGGGTGGCTCACCCCCCTGCGAGGTGGCTCCCAATAGCCAAGGGGGGGAGAGGGGGTGGCTATTGGTCCCCACCTCGCGGGGGGTGGCTCACCCCCCTGCGAGGTGGCTCCCAATAGCCAAGGGGGGGAGAGGGGGTGGCTATTGGTCCCCACCTCGCGGGGGGTGGCTCACCCCCCTGCGAGGTGGCTCCCAATAGCCAAGGGGGGGAGAGGGGGTGGCTATTGGTCCCCACCTCGCGGGGGGTGGCTCACCCCCCTGCGAGGTGGCTCCCAATAGCCAAGGGGGGGAGAGGGGGTGGCTATTGGTCCCCACCTCGCGGGGGGTGGCTCACCCCCCTGCGAGGTGGCTCCCAATAGCCAAGGGGGGGAGAGGGGGTGGCTATTGGTCCCCACCTCGCGGGGGGTGGCTCACCCCCCTGCGAGGTGGCTCCCAATAGCCAAGGGGGGAGAGGGGGTGGCTATTGGTCCCCACCTCGCGGGGGGTGGCTCACCCCCCTGCGAGGTGGCTCCCAATAGCCAAGGGGGGGAGAGGGGGTGGCTATTGGTCCCCACCTCGCGGGGGGTGGCTCACCCCCCTGCGAGGTGGCTCCCAATAGCCAAGGGGGGGAGAGGGGGTGGCTATTGGTCCCCACCTCGCGGGGGGTGGCTCACCCCCCTGCGAGGTGGCTCCCAATAGCCAAGGGGGGGAGAGGGGGTGGCTATTGGTCCCCACCTCGCGGGGGGTGGCTCACCCCCCTGCGAGGTGGCTCCCAATAGCCAAGGGGGGGAGAGGGGGTGGCTATTGGTCCCCACCTCGCGGGGGGTGGCTCACCCCCCTGCGAGGTGGCTCCCAATAGCCAAGGGGGGGAGAGGGGGTGGCTATTGGTCCCCACCTCGCGGGGGGTGGCTCACCCCCCTGCGAGGTGGCTCCCAATAGCCAAGGGGGGGAGAGGGGGTGGCTATTGGTCCCCACCTCGCGGGGGGTGGCTCACCCCCCTGCGAGGTGGCTCCCAATAGCCAAGGGGGGGAGAGGGGGTGGCTATTGGTCCCCACCTCGCGGGGGGTGGCTCACCCCCCTGCGAGGTGGCTCCCAATAGCCAAGGGGGGGAGAGGGGGTGGCTATTGGTCCCCACCTCGCGGGGGGTGGCTCACCCCCCTGCGAGGTGGCTCCCAATAGCCAAGGGGGGGAGAGGGGGTGGCTATTGGTCCCCACCTCGCGGGGGGTGGCTCACCCCCCTGCGAGGTGGCTCCCAATAGCCAAGGGGGGGAGAGGGGGTGGCTATTGGTCCCCACCTCGCGGGGGGTGGCTCACCCCCCTGCGAGGTGGCTCCCAATAGCCAAGGGGGGGAGAGGGGGTGGCTATTGGTCCCCACCTCGCGGGGGGTGGCTCACCCCCCTGCGAGGTGGCTCCCAATAGCCAAGGGGGGGAGAGGGGGTGGCTATTGGTCCCCACCTCGCGGGGGGTGGCTCACCCCCCTGCGAGGTGGCTCCCAATAGCCAAGGGGGGGAGAGGGGGTGGCTATTGGTCCCCACCTCGCGGGGGGTGGCTCACCCCCCTGCGAGGTGGCTCCCAATAGCCAAGGGGGGGAGAGGGGGTGGCTATTGGTCCCCACCTCGCGGGGGGTGGCTCACCCCCCTGCGAGGTGGCTCCCAATAGCCAAGGGGGGGAGAGGGGGTGGCTATTGGTCCCCACCTCGCGGGGGGTGGCTCACCCCCCTGCGAGGTGGCTCCCAATAGCCAAGGGGGGGAGAGGGGGTGGCTATTGGTCCCCACCTCGCGGGGGGTGGCTCACCCCCCTGCGAGGTGGCTCCCAATAGCCAAGGGGGGGAGAGGGGGTGGCTATTGGTCCCCACCTCGCGGGGGGTGGCTCACCGCCCTGCGAGGTGGCTCCCAATAGCCAAGGGGGGGAGAGGGGGTGGCTATTGGTCCCCACCTCGCGGGGGGTGGCTCACCGCCCTGCGAGGTGGCTCCCAATAGCCAAGGGGGGGAGAGGGGGTGGCTATTGGTCCCCACCTCGCGGGGGGTGGCTCACCGCCCTGCGAGGTGGCTCCCAATAGCCAAGGGGGGGAGAGGGGGTGGCTATTGGTCCCCACCTCGCGGGGGGTGGCTCACCGCCCTGCGAGGTGGCTCCCAATAGCCAAGGGGGGAGAGGGGGTGGCTATTGGTCCCCACCTCGCGGGGGGTGGCTCACCGCCCTGCGAGGTGGCTCCCAATAGCCAAGGGGGGGAGAGGGGGTGGCTATTGGTCCCCACCTCGCGGGGGGTGGCTCACCGCCCTGCGAGGTGGCTCCCAATAGCCAAGGGGGGGAGAGGGGGTGGCTATTGGTCCCCACCTCGCGGGGGGTGGCTCACCGCCCTGCGAGGTGGCTCCCAATAGCCAAGGGGGGGAGAGGGGGTGGCTATTGGTCCCCACCTCGCGGGGGGTGGCTCACCGCCCTGCGAGGTGGCTCCCAATAGCCAAGGGGGGAGAGGGGGTGGCTATTGGTCCCCACCTCGCGGGGGGTGGCTCACCGCCCTGCGAGGTGGCTCCCAATAGCCAAGGGGGGGAGAGGGGGTGGCTATTGGTCCCCACCTCGCGGGGGGTGGCTCACCGCCCTGCGAGGTGGCTCCCAATAGCCAAGGGGGGGAGAGGGGGTGGCTATTGGTCCCCACCTCGCGGGGGGTGGCTCACCGCCCTGCGAGGTGGCTCCCAATAGCCAAGGGGGGGAGAGGGGGTGGCTATTGGTCCCCACCTCGCGGGGGGTGGCTCACCGCCCTGCGAGGTGGCTCCCAATAGCCAAGGGGGGGAGAGGGGGTGGCTATTGGTCCCCACCTCGCGGGGGGTGGCTCACCGCCCTGCGAGGTGGCTCCCAATAGCCAAGGGGGGAGAGGGGGTGGCTATTGGTCCCCACCTCGCGGGGGGTGGCTCACCGCCCTGCGAGGTGGCTCCCAATAGCCAAGGGGGGAGAGGGGGTGGCTATTGGTCCCCACCTCGCGGGGGGTGGCTCACCGCCCTGCGAGGTGGCTCCCAATAGCCAAGGGGGGGAGAGGGGGTGGCTATTGGTCCCCACCTCGCGGGGGGTGGCTCACCGCCCTGCGAGGTGGCTCCCAATAGCCAAGGGGGGAGAGGGGGTGGCTATTGGTCCCCACCTCGCGGGGGGTGGCTCACCGCCCTGCGAGGTGGCTCCCAATAGCCAAGGGGGGGAGAGGGGGTGGCTATTGGTCCCCACCTCGCGGGGGGTGGCTCACCGCCCTGCGAGGTGGCTCCCAATAGCCAAGGGGGGGAGAGGGGGTGGCTATTGGTCCCCACCTCGCGGGGGGTGGCTCACCGCCCTGCGAGGTGGCTCCCAATAGCCAAGGGGGGGAGAGGGGGTGGCTATTGGTCCCCACCTCGCGGGGGGTGGCTCACCGCCCTGCGAGGTGGCTCCCAATAGCCAAGGGGGGGAGAGGGGGTGGCTATTGGTCCCCACCTCGCGGGGGGTGGCTCACCGCCCTGCGAGGTGGCTCCCAATAGCCAAGGGGGGGAGAGGGGGTGGCTATTGGTCCCCACCTCGCGGGGGGTGGCTCACCGCCCTGCGAGGTGGCTCCCAATAGCCAAGGGGGGGAGAGGGGGTGGCTATTGGTCCCCACCTCGCGGGGGGTGGCTCACCGCCCTGCGAGGTGGCTCCCAATAGCCAAGGGGGGGAGAGGGGGTGGCTATTGGTCCCCACCTCGCGGGGGGTGGCTCACCGCCCTGCGAGGTGGCTCCCAATAGCCAAGGGGGGGAGAGGGGGTGGCTATTGGTCCCCACCTCGCGGGGGGTGGCTCACCGCCCTGCGAGGTGGCTCCCAATAGCCAAGGGGGGGAGAGGGGGTGGCTATTGGTCCCCACCTCGCGGGGGGTGGCTCACCGCCCTGCGAGGTGGCTCCCAATAGCCAAGGGGGGGAGAGGGGGTGGCTATTGGTCCCCACCTCGCGGGGGGTGGCTCACCGCCCTGCGAGGTGGCTCCCAATAGCCAAGGGGGGGAGAGGGGGTGGCTATTGGTCCCCACCTCGCGGGGGGTGGCTCACCGCCCTGCGAGGTGGCTCCCAATAGCCAAGGGGGGAGAGGGGGTGGCTATTGGTCCCCACCTCGCGGGGGGTGGCTCACCGCCCTGCGAGGTGGCTCCCAATAGCCAAGGGGGGGAGAGGGGGTGGCTATTGGTCCCCACCTCGCGGGGGGTGGCTCACCGCCCTGCGAGGTGGCTCCCAATAGCCAAGGGGGGGAGAGGGGGTGGCTATTGGTCCCCACCTCGCGGGGGGTGGCTCACCGCCCTGCGAGGTGGCTCCCAATAGCCAAGGGGGGGAGAGGGGGTGGCTATTGGTCCCCACCTCGCGGGGGGTGGCTCACCGCCCTGCGAGGTGGCTCCCAATAGCCAAGGGGGGGAGAGGGGGTGGCTATTGGTCCCCACCTCGCGGGGGGTGGCTCACCGCCCTGCGAGGTGGCTCCCAATAGCCAAGGGGGGAGAGGGGGTGGCTATTGGTCCCCACCTCGCGGGGGGTGGCTCACCGCCCTGCGAGGTGGCTCCCAATAGCCAAGGGGGGGAGAGGGGGTGGCTATTGGTCCCCACCTCGCGGGGGGTGGCTCACCGCCCTGCGAGGTGGCTCCCAATAGCCAAGGGGGGGAGAGGGGGTGGCTATTGGTCCCCACCTCGCGGGGGGTGGCTCACCGCCCTGCGAGGTGGCTCCCAATAGCCAAGGGGGGGAGAGGGGGTGGCTATTGGTCCCCACCTCGCGGGGGGTGGCTCACCGCCCTGCGAGGTGGCTCCCAATAGCCAAGGGGGGGAGAGGGGGTGGCTATTGGTCCCCACCTCGCGGGGGGTGGCTCACCGCCCTGCGAGGTGGCTCCCAATAGCCAAGGGGGGGAGAGGGGGTGGCTATTGGTCCCCACCTCGCGGGGGGTGGCTCACCGCCCTGCGAGGTGGCTCCCAATAGCCAAGGGGGGGAGAGGGGGTGGCTATTGGTCCCCACCTCGCGGGGGGTGGCTCACCGCCCTGCGAGGTGGCTCCCAATAGCCAAGGGGGGGAGAGGGGGTGGCTATTGGTCCCCACCTCGCGGGGGGTGGCTCACCGCCCTGCGAGGTGGCTCCCAATAGCCAAGGGGGGGAGAGGGGGTGGCTATTGGTCCCCACCTCGCGGGGGGTGGCTCACCGCCCTGCGAGGTGGCTCCCAATAGCCAAGGGGGGAGAGGGGGTGGCTATTGGTCCCCACCTCGCGGGGGGTGGCTCACCCCCCTGCGAGGTGGCTCCCAATAGCCAAGGGGGGGAGAGGGGGTGGCTATTGGTCCCCACCTCGCGGGGGGTGGCTCACCCCCCTGACAATATCACGGTTGCGTGTGCACCACCTGTAGTTCAATGAATGACATTATCTTCTCTCCCTTTAGCCCTGAGAACAATATCACATGACGGAGGACACCCCCAGCAATATTCGGAGTAGTATCATTTTCTCTTCTTCCGGATAGTTGTAAAAATATGTCCGGCGAGTTGGACAACCCTTTTATTGAAGGTAGTATCATCCTCTTCCAAGGTGGGTATTTGGAACCATATCACAGCGGGTGTTTTGACTTCCTCGATATTCGTCGCGACGTCATCCTCTCCTCACTGGGTATTGGAAATAATATGACAGCCGCAGTAGACACTCCCCGCGACTTGAGGTGTAATATCTCTGCCTGGATATTAGAATCCCCCATGGACCCACAGCGTTTTTATGATTTTGTGAGTAATGTCATGTCCCCCTCTAGGCATCACGAACAGTGTCAAACACGGGTGTACACCCTCTCCAATACAGAGAGGAATATCATCCTCTCTCTGCCTGGCTATTAGGAGCAAAATCAAAGTAGTGTTTATAGCCCCTGCGATATTCTGAGTAATATCATCCTCTCCCAGGTGGAAATTACGAACAGTATCACCGGTGGCGTGTACACCCCCGGCGATATTGAAAATAATATCATCCTCTTCCCTCCCGGGTCATGGGAACAACATCACTGGGGGGTGTACACTTTCTGCGATATTGGGAGTAACATCATGTTCTGTGCCTTGTAATATTAAGGACAACATCACGGGGTGAGCGTGTACATCTTTTGCAATATTGGGAATGAAATTATCCTCTCTCCCCCTGCAAATTAGGAAAGATATCACAGAGTGGGTGTTCACCTCCTGCGATATGGGTTTTAATACCATCTTCTCCCCTTCCGGATATCAGGAAGAGTATCACACGGGGATGTACAGTGTCTGCGATACTGGGAGTAATATGAACCTCTCGGCCTTGAGATGTTAAGAAGAATATCACAGGGTGAATGTTCACCCCTGCCATATTGGGAGTAATATCAGCCTCTCCACTCCATGGATATTAAGAACAATATCCCGGGCTGGGTGTACGCCTCCTGCTCTATGGGGAGTCATATCATCCTCTCCCTTCCAGGATGTTAATAACAATATCACAGGGCGGTTGAACACAGCCTGCGATACTGGAATTATTATCATCCTCTCCCCCTCCGGATACCAGCAACAATATCCGAGAAGAGTTGTACACTCCCTGCGATATTGGGAGTGATATCATATGCTTCTTCCGTGAATATTAGGAGCAATATCACCAGGTGGCTGTCCATTCGTTGCTATGTTGGGAGTCATGTCATACTGTATCACCCTAGATATTAGGATCGGTGTCACAGCGTGAGTGTACACATACTACGATATTAAAACTAATATCATGCTGTCCGTCCCTGAATATTAGGAACGACATCATAGGTAAGTGTACACCCCTTGCGGTATTAGGAGTAATAATATGATTAATTATTAAACATCAATGATTGATTTTAATAATTATCAATGACACTATTAATTAATAGGATACCATTATTATCTATGGATAATTATTTTACATACATGATTATGCACACTTAAAATTAATTATTAATATTAATGTCATTTAACAATATTATTAGTTCTTAATATTAATCATTATTTTATTACCAACATCTCTTACTATTGACTTAAGTAATATTAATTGCTGATATCATTAATTATTAATAGTGATATTATTAATTATTAATACTAATTATCAACATTTTAACCAGTATTAATTTTTACTATCTTTATTATGATTATTAATATCGATGATTATTATTAATTTTTATTATATTTATTAATATTAATAATTAATAGATTTGTTCCTGATATCCAGCGGGGAGAGGATATTAGTCCCAACATCGAAGAAAGTGTACACCCCTCTATGATGTTATTCCTAATAGCCATCGGGTAGAGGAGAACATTATTGAAACTATCACAGTGGGTGTATATCTCCTCGGTCATCTTGTTTCTTATATCCTGGGTTGGAGAGGATGATATGACTCCCAATATCGCAGGGGTTGTAGACCTCCCCCGTGATATTGTCCCTAACATCCAAAGGTGGAGATGATGATATTTCTTCCAATTTCGCGATGGATGTACACCACCCCTGTGATATGATTCCTAATATCCAGGGGGCGAGAGGATTAGTCTCAGTATTGCAGGAGATGTACACTGCCTAGTGATATTGTTCCTAATATCCAGGGAGGGAGAGGATATCACCCCCAATAGAGCAGGGGGTGTACACTCCTGTAACATTGTTCGTAATAGCCAGCGGGGGAGAGGAAGACATTACTCCCAATATTGCAGGGGATGTACACCCCCTTGGGATATTGTTCCCTATATCCTGGGAAGGAGATGATGATACCAGTGGCAATATCGCAAGGGGTGTGCACCCTTCTGTGATATAGTTTTTCACTTTCAGTGAGGGAGAGGATAACATGAATCCCAATACCGCTGAAGGTGTACAGGCCCCTGTGATGTAGTTCCTAATGTACAGGAGAAAGAGAAGAATATTGCTCTCAATATCGCAGGGGGTGTAACCACCCTGCCCCCTGTATATTGCTCCTAATATGCAGCGGTGTGGAGGCTGAGAGTACTCCCAATATCCCAGAAGGTGCACACACACCTGTGATATAGTTCCTAATATCCAGCGGGAAAGAGGATGATTTTACTTTCGATATCACAGGGGGTATACAGGGCCACCAACCCTGGGATATCGTTCCTAATATCCAGGCAGGAAGAAGATGACATGGCTGACAATATCGAAGGGGGTGGACACCTCTTCAGTGATATGGTTCCTCTTATCCAGGGGGTGAATGGATGATATTACTCCCAATAAAGTAGGAACCGTACGGCCACCCTGGGATTTTTGTCCTTAATAACCACAGGGGAGACGTGATATTACTACCAACGTTGCAAGGGGTGAACACCCCTCCTGTGATATTATTTCTTATGTCCAGGAAAGGAGAAGATGGTATTAGTACCAATATTGAAGGGATGGACAACCCCCATGGGATAGTTTTCTAAAGATACAGGTTGAAAGAGGATGAGATTCCATCCAATATAACAAGGGGTGTACATCCTGCCTGTGATATGAATCCTAAAACCTGGAAGAAGAGAGAATGACATTGCTTCCAAAAACACACAGGGTGTACACCCACCCTGTGATATTGTTCCTGTCATCTAAAGGAAGACATGATAATACTACTCCCACTACCGGAGAAGGTACACAACCCCCTGTGATATTATTCCTCATAACTTGTGGGGGAGAGCATGATATTACTTCCAGTATGACAGTGGCTTGATACCCAGTCTGTGATATTGCTCCTAATTTCCAGTAGGTAAAGTATGACGTTCCTGCCAAGAGAGTAGTGGGTGTACAACTGCCCTGTGATATGTCTCCGAATATTCAGGGAAACACAGGGCGACATTACCTCAAATCTCCCAAAAAGTGTACACCCATTGTGTGATATGGTTCCTAATATCCGGAGGTGCAGAGGATGGTGTTCGTTTTCCTGTCGCAGGCTGTGTATACACAACCTGTGAAATTGTTCCTAATATCCTGAATAAAAGAGACTGCTAATAATGGACACACATTGCAGGGGGGAGTAATTGGCTATTACGATCCACATCGCAGGGGGTGAGGCACTCCCCATGATATGGGGAGTAATAGCAACCCCCTCTCCCTCCTGGCTACTACGATCCACATCACAGGGCAGTCCAGGACACCACCCCTGCCCCAACCTTGACCGAGACAGTGAGTGTCATGGGACAACCTCAGGGCGGGTGGCAGCTCAGCTTGAAGGTATCCCTGCTTCCAAAAACCAACTGCTCCTGCTAGTTTGAATCTGGCCACAGGGTCTCTGTTGGTGAGACAGGTGACCATGAGGCAGACATCGTGAAATCTAGCACGACAGAGCTCAATGCCCCCATGAGAGGCACCATAGCACTCAGACTTTGCAGATATACCAGCGAAGGCCACAGCAGGCCCTGAGGGAGGAACAAGCTGACCAAGATCCTGGGGTCCTGCCACACAGCCTTTAAACCAGGGACTGGAAAGTGTTTCCCTAAAGAGCCAGGAGTCAGTATTTTCAGCTTTGCCAACTGATCTTTGCCTCAAGAATGCAACTCTGCCATGGCTACACCACAGCAGCCTTCTGCAGGTGGCCTGTGAAGAGATGGGCATGACTGCACCCACATCAAACTTTACTTATGGACATGGACACTTCTCAGTGTCATGAATTGTTATTTTTTTTATTTGTTCAGCCATTTGGAAATGTAAAATCCATTCTTGATTCACGGGCCACAAGAGCAGGCAGGTACGGGCTGCCCCTGGCCGACCTCTGGAATGAGCTTAGAGAAGGAAATGACAGGCTGGGCCAGTGCAGCCTCCTCACAGCAGATTCGCTGCAGGAGGGTCCTTCGTAGCAACCACTTCTCATCCTTCATCTTGGCTTCAAGTGCAGCTCAGGTGGAGAAAGAGGGAACAGAACAGGCCTCAGCAACAAGAAGGAAGGAGATGCAGGGTCAAGCAGCCGTGTGGATCCATCACACTCAACATTCACACCAAGCGGAGCACAGGCAGGACCAGCCCAGGGGGGGCTGAAGTGGAGGCTCTGTGGGGTGGGGGCTCTCTTGGTGGGCAAGATTCTCTACCTAAAACTCATATAGAAGATCTACACAGCAGTAGTTACAGAAAATACACACTAAGAAAAAGGCCAAAATAAAAATAGGACACCAAGTTTGGCCAACTGGGTCTCACAAGCCAGTAGGTAAGAAAACCCAGGAGGGCCCACCAGAGGGGCTGGGGGTGGGTTCCTGCCTGCAGGGGGCCTGGGACACCCCATTCCCACAGACGAGGACCCAAGCTTTGGGGAGGAAGCTGTCAGAGTCATCAGTGAACTGTTCAGAGCTGGAGCCATAGAGCAGGGGAGGAGCCCTGGCCACGTCCCTGTGCAGGCTCAGAAGCTGGGGTAGGGGCACAGCCCCAGGGGCCGATGCAAACAGTGGACCGCTGGCCCTCCTCCTGCCCAGAGGATACTCAGCTCCCAAGGGACCACCAAAGTCTCAAAACCAGGGACACACCACCTGACCCTCATGCCCAGGCCTCCTGGACCAGGCAATGTCCAATACAGGCAGGCAGTCTGGGCTTGGGGCCAGGACAGGGGTGGACGGTCCTGCTAGGCAGGCCTCCTTCTCCCTGCCATCTGGGCTGGTTGCACTGTAGTTTTGTTCTGGCAACATATTGCTACCCACTTTGGCCACACCAGTCCCCGGCTCCCTGGCTAGGCCCAGTGCTGTCCAACCCACCTACACAGGCCCCACACACCCAGTGCCCTCCAGTCTCCCATCAGCCAGGAGGACCCATGCTCACCCCCCGAAGTATCCATGGGAACCTGCATCCCACAGGGACCCACAGCTCAGGGCCAACCTCCATGGGGACTCTTGGTTGTGGTGGTAGAGGTGGGGGGAGTTGGCCTTCAGCCCTCCCTTCCTGGCCACTGTGTTTTGTGGGGATCATTCAGTCCTGGGAGCTTCCTAGGGACCCCAGAAGGAAGAGAACAGGGTGGTCATGGCGGCCTCAGCCCCAGGCTCTGGGCCCAAGTGCAAGAGTCTTTCGCTTCTGGTTTGATGTGGGCGGTAACAACAGGTCAAGTCATTCACACAAGGATTGGCTTCAATATAACGCATCAAGGGACTGTGGAGGACACAGATCAGCCTCCAGGCCAGTTACATCTGGTGACTTCGCCAGTGCAGGCTGGGGAGTGGAAAAGCTGAGCCCTGACCTCCCCACCTACCCTGCCCACCAGATGCCAGTAGCGGCCAGGGATCCCTGACTTCAGGCAGAGCCAGACAGCACAGTTGCTGCCTCCTTTGATCCCATCCCAGGGCCCACAGGGCCTGGAGAAACCTGGCAGGGGCTGAGTTGGGAGAATCAGGTAGGGAGATGCCAAGTGAAGAATGTGAGGGACTGGGTATGAGGGGCACTAGGGCACAGGGTCTGCTTCCCCTGGAGAGGTGGCAGTGAGACATAGAGTAGCCAAGCGTCGGCAGGCACCACCCTGCTGCCAGGCACGTGTGGTGCCCATACCCACCCCAACGGCTGCAGGAAGGTTCTTCATCAACAAAAGGGGAGGATGCACCCACACCTATATAGGCATTGGTGCCCACACACATCAGAGAAGAAAATTACTGCTGTGCTCAAGGTGTGGGGAAAGGGGCAACGTCCCCTTCCTCCCCATGGTGGGTGCAAAGTTACCCGCTCCTGCCAGCACCCCCACTCCCAACTCCACTGGCTGCTGACTTCCACCACAGTGCCATGTCACGTGCCAGGAACAGCTCAGCGGTACATCCCAAAGGGTGCTATCCTGGAGCGGTTGTGCTGGGCAAGTGACACCTTTCCTAGTCACAGAGGTTTTCTTTCTTTACTGCTCACCGGCCCTGTGCCTCGGTTTCCCCCACTGTGGCACAGTGTAAAAATCCCATCTTAAAGGCTAGGAACCCAGAAACGTCACCACACCTGGTGAAATGGGGGGTGAAACTCCCTGCCTTGGACCTCTTGCTCCAGGACTGATGTCCATTGGGACACGGCCAGGCCAGCATCCTGGGGAGGGCTGCATTCCTTGCCTGGGGAACCTTGCTCCCAGTTAGGAATCACTGGAGTTGAGGCCCCTAATGGATTGGGGGAGGCACAAGGGTAGAATGGAGGTTGCCCCATCATACGGGCCTGTGTAGACCCCAGAAAGCAAGCATTGAGTTCAGACTCTTGTCTGGAGGTGGCCACATGAAAGGATTTGGGCTTTGGGGTGTGATGAGGGCCTGGGGTCAGGGAACAAAGTGTTCTGGTTTGGACACACAGGACGTTCTCTGCAGCTCCCTCAGGTACAGGGTATGTTGCTAAGTAAATGCTTTTAAAAACCCTAGGAGGAGGGGAACACAAAGGGCCCTGAAGTCAAGGGCATGGTCCAGTCTTTCCACCTCCCCAGCTGAAGACATGCTGGAGGACAATTCTCTGAGTTTCATAACATAGAAGAGAAAAAAGAAATCAAAAAGACCTGGAGGATAGGCAAGCCAATGAGGGCTGACTGGGATTACCCTGCCTAATCCTCAAAACAAGCCTTCCCTATCTGTCCTCTGGGCCAGGTGAGGAAACAGGTCACAGTAGGACATTCAGACCCTGGGCAGGCAGCCGGCAGCCTGGAGCCCAGGAGGTGCAAACACATTTTTACTGAGGCACATCCTGCACAGCCCTAAATCCATTAAAACTTGAGGCAATACAGCACGTGCTTCTGTGAGCACAGGGTTGGGGCTGGGGTTACAGATTAACAGCATCTCAAGGCAGAAGAATTTTTCCTAGTACAGATCCAAATGGACTTTTTTATGTCTTCATCTTTTTCCATAGACACAATAACAGTCTGATCTCTCTTTCTTTCCCCCACACAGAGAGTGTCACCACTGTATGTCAGCCACTAGGGGACAGGCTTCAGCCTCGCCATGCCGGAGACCTTTCAGGACAGACCTGAGGAAGGTGGGCAGAGTGGGTAGGGAGAGGAGGGCCTGGCCTGAGGAAAGAGCAGGCTGGGCCTGAGGTTGTCGGGGGCCTGAGGTTGTCGGGTGCCCGCATGGGCCTCTGGGCAGCACCAGGATCTGATGGGACCAAACGACAGGCCAGTGGGCCGTGTGGGGCCTGTGACTTTGAGTCAGCAGAGAATATGCCTGAATTACATCCTGATAGGTGCACCCTGACTCTGAAGCTGAGGACACCTAAGGCATGGAGGTGGGGTGGAGGTGGGGGCAGAGCAGGGGATGGGGAGGGAGCCTGTGCCGGTCCAGGTCAGAGGTGGTGGCTTGACCCCAGTGGCTCCAGATGCAATGAAGAGCCAAGAGGGACTTTCCTGAGGGACTTAGATGCCGGGGTGGAGGAGCACTGCAAGGTTTCAGCCTGAGTCCCCGGGAGGATGGAGTCACCAGGAGCTGAAGTGAGGAAGACTGAGCGGTGGGGGGTTGTGCGGGGGTGCAGAGGCCTGAGCTCAGTTTGGCCCCTGCAGACTTGAGACGCCCACTCCATGCACAGGCAGAGACGGCAGGGGAGGGGAAGAGGCTGCAGCTCAGGTAGCCCTGGAATGGGCAGCCCGACATGCTGGGGCACTGGGTCCTGGTGCCCTCATGGCTGGGAGCTGCTTCCCTCCTGGGATGCCACAACTCCTTTAGGGCACATCTGCAGCTCCTGTGCCCACCACAGAGGGGAAGTGGGAAAGGCATCTGTGCCTATGCATGTTCTCCTTCACCTTGTCCTAGGCAGGTCCCAGGCAGCACCTCTCCTCCCAAGTGGCTCCCCTTGGCCCCTGCCCCTAGTGTTCACAGACAGACTCTCGAAGAGGGCTGGACTCAGCGGCTCACTTCTAATGAATAGAACCAGGCAAAAGAGATGGCGGTCTCTCCTGAGATTGAATTGGGGGGGCGCTGCAAGTTCTGTCCACTGGAACTCTCCCCCTGGCTCTTGATAGGTGCTAGTTCTGGCAAAGCCAGTCACCTGCCCAGGGCAGAGGGCGGCCTGAAGCTGATGCCACGGAGAGACTGGGGCCTTCAGTCCAACAGCTTGTAAGCAACAGAATCCTGCCAGCAACACAGAAGCGAAGCGTGGAAGCAGCTCCTCCCCTGATGAGCCTGAGCCTTCAGAAGACACGGCAGCCCTGGGCAGACACCTGCTGCAGCTGCGGAGAGCCCCTGGGGCAGAGGGCTCAGTGAAGCCTGCACTCCTGGCCCCAGGAGTAATCATTCCTGTGGTATAACTGTGTGCTGGTGTGGCTGGGCCACAGTTTGGAGTAATCTGTCAAGGGACAATAAAGAACAAACACACACCTCAGGTCCTACTGGGTGGAAGCTGTACGGTCAGCACGGCATGTAATATCTTCCTCTTGAATTAGAAAATTCATTGCTAAGGCCAACGATTAAAAAAAAAATACCTCTAGTTGTAGCACCATTAAAATACATGACTTGCAAAAAACAAAACAAAACAAAAAAACTATAAAAGAGCCATAGCTATTCTCTTCCATCTTAGCTACAGGAATATATTAATATATGTTAATTCCTTGACTGAGCAATGGGCCAAACTCATGAGAACAGATGTGTGAGGACCGTCAGTGACCACAATGACCCCAGCCCTTACATACAGACAAACAGTTCAACATAAGCCGTAACCTTGGGGGTCTTGACACTCTAAACTTTATTGTTTTTAATTAACTGTTTCTATTCCCTAAACAATACCTGTTCATCGGAGAGAAAAATAGCATTACCTATACTAAGCAAAAGAAAGGAAATAAAATGCTCAGAAACATTTACATATGTATGCAGACTCTCACACACACACTCACACACACACGCACAGGCTCACACTGTGTCTAGGACTGCCTTTTCACTTATTTCTATGTCCTGAACATATTTCCACGTCAGTAGACATTTATCCTCGTAGCAGTAACAGCAATTAAATATTATTACAGCGTCTATTTTTACCATCATTTATTTAACTCATCATGTTTGAACTGTTAGGTTGTATCTATCGTTTTTTGTAATACAGGCAATTTGATGACAAATGACCCATCCCCTAATGTTCAATATAAAATATCAATTATATAAGGAGATAAGGGGTATTCGGCTAAAATAAAATTCAGCGTGCCCCACCTTCTCCACATGTACTATGCTCTAAAAAGGCATGAGTAATTAAATTAGCCCTTCTATTCTCCAGCACAGATCCTGAGCCCAGCGGTGGGTGCGGGTGCTTAGAGCACCGGTCTCCTCTCCTACCCGCCAGAAGGCAAAGGCCACTCAACTGCCACCTTAAGACACCCAGGATTCTCCTCTTCTTTTTTATTAATAGAATAAAGCTCAGGCTCAGTGCATGGGAGCAGAGCTCTCCGACTTTGCATTCATCAGAGTAACCTAGGTGGCCTGTTTAAAAATACACATTCCCTGGCTGCGCTCGCAGAAACTGGACTTCAGTGGTTTAGTGGGGGTGTGCATAGGCCAGGTGATTCTGAGGACCACAAGGGGTTAGGAATTGCCCCGTTAATTCTGGCCAAGGGAGAGATCAGACCATCCAGCATAGTCCGCAGCATATTTCTTTTCCCTCTTTTGCAATGAATATTTGATTCTCAGCGGGATGAGCCCCAGGATGAGGCACACATCCAAGAAAAATCCATGCCTCTCCATCTTTTCCCCAGGATTGCCCTTTGGCGAGACTCTCCTTTGCGACTGCTTCACTTTCCCTGGTTCATAGAACAGACCTCTTCTTAGTCTCTTTTGTTGTCTCTTATCTGTTCAACAAACACCCACTGCACAGGACCATCCTCCGGTAAGCCGTCGAGTGGGGCCGTTTGGGAGCCCTTCTTCGTGGGGTGAGCCCTGAAGGAACCGGGGCCCCATAAGCCCGTGCTTTTGTGGGGGTTGCCCCCTCTCCCATCGCAGGGTAACTGGCACCAGGCTGTTAAGCTGCGGATGGGCAACCGCACATCCCATTGGGTGTGCGTATTTCAGCACGTGGAGTTGGCCAGTGAAGCCGGCCGAGGTCGGCACAGCGTACAGCAGCGGGCCTGTCCGTGGGGAGGAAGGGTCGTCCCGCCTCCCCTCCAGGCTAGTCCTGTTGCGCCTCCTCCTGCCTCACGCTGACTTTCGCGCACCCAGGCGTCTCTGAGGGTCGCGCCCCGATACCCTCCTCCACCCCAAGGCTTCTTCTCCCCAAGGGCCAGGTTGGGGGCCCAGGAGCGCCACAGCCTCGTAGGCACGGGAAATCGCAGCTTCGTCAAAGCTAAGCCCGCCGTGCTCAGCTTTTCTCACCACCTGGAGGATCCACTCTCCTTCCGTCCTTCCCGACCTCAGGCTGCACAGAAAACTTGGGGGCGGGGATCGAGGAAGCCGCGCCCCGAGGCTCCCAGCGCAGCCCCAGGAGGAATCCTGCCGGCAACAAGAAGCTGTGCGCGCGGCCGGGCGCGAGCCTCCGCGTCCAGGTGGTGTCTCCGCGCCCCAATTCCACCCCACCCCGCCAACGGCGCTCCCCGCAAGTGCGGGGTTTCCACCCGTCCTGGCGTTCGCGCCCACTCAGGGTTTCCCTCGCCCCCCCCCCCCCGGAGATGCTCCCCGCGTTCTATCCCGCCCCGCCCTGGCGCGCCCGGTAAACGATGTGACCCCGCCCCTCTGCAGTCTCCGCTCCCCAGGACGCTGCCCCTGTCCCCACTTGTGGTGCTCGGGGCATGTCTAAAGCCCCCAACCAGAGTCCTCCAACCCACCCGCGAGGCTCGCGCACCAGCAACGCGGCCCCACCCGCAGGGACCTCGCCCACCTGTGGCTCTACCCCCGCCTCTGCGGCCTTCCCCACCGCTAGCGCGGCCCCCACCTACGACGACCCCCGCGTAGGTCCTCCTGCCCACACGTGTCCCCCCGCCAGCCCCTGCCCCTACCCCTGCCCCTAGCCGTGCCCCTGCCCCTAGCCGCTCCCCCGCCCCCGCAGCCCCTCCAGTGCGCTCGGGCCCCGCCCATTGGCGCTGGGGCCGAGCAGGGGCGCGGGCCTGGCGGCGTTCCGAGTCGGGCGCGCGCGGGCAGGGTCCCCACTGCCTGCTGCGCAGCCGGACTAGCGGCTGCCCTCGGCCTTCTCGCCATAGACGCGGACGACTCCCGGGCCCCGAAGGGCTCCTTGCGGAAGTTTCTGAAGCACCTCTCCGGGGCCCGCAAGGCCATCGGCATGCTGACCAGCGTCGGGGATGTTCAAGGTGCGCGCGCCCCTACCGGCGGCGAGGGAGGGACGGACGGAGAAGGGGAGAACAGGGCGAAGTGGATGTGGCAACGGGGCAGAAGGGGGGAAGCGATGGAAGGACCCGAGGAAAGGTGGGGAAGCGATGGGAAGAACCGGGGAGACGAGCGGGGAAGCGATGGGGAGAACTGGGGTGAAGCCCGTGACCCGGAGCGGCAGGGGTCCCTGCGGGGCGGCCTGAGCCGGCAAGGCAGCCCCGGGGTCCTTGCCGAGTGGGGCGGAGGAGGAAGGGACACGGCAGTAGGAACCTCCATCCGGAAGAGAGTGAGCTTTCCACCCCCTCCAGTTTATGTTTTAAATTGAGCCTGGCAGAGGGGGTCGCCTGGAGCGCCCTCGGGGGTCGTTCTCCCTCAGAGCTGTAGGAAGGGGCCGGGCTTCCCTTCCGAAGCGTGGGTACAGCGCGATCACTTCCTAAGTAGCCCCCGCCCCCTAACTCCTCCCCACGTCACCTCCCAGCATGTCGAGGAAGAAACGGCCAGGTCCCCGCGCGCCTTCTGTCGCCTCATACCCTGCGCGACGTGGGTGGGGTCCCGGCTGGCGGCGGGGGTGCTCTGCGTTCCCGCCTGGCGACTCCGAGGCGGTCCGGCAGCCCGTCGCTTTTCCGCTGGAAGAGTTTAAAAAAGGGTTTCCTGCGCTCGCATGTGCTGTCGCTTTTTGGCTCGTGACAAAACCGAAAACTAAAATGGGTCCCAGGCCCTCCCCGCCAGGCTCCGCGGACGGGAAGGACCAGGAAGCGGGGACTCCGGGACGTCAGCGGCGCCACGGCGCGGGCTCTGGGCTTCCCCTGCCCTGCAATGTAGAGGCGGCTCTCCAGGAGGGGCCAGAGTCTGGGCCCACGACGCGGGCGCGCCGGGAGGACATTTACCATTGACGGGCCGGAGGTGGTGGAGACTGCGCGCCCCAGGCCCCGGGTGCACGTGGGGGCGCCTGTGCCTGGACGGTGGAGCGCCCCGATCCTTGCAGCCCCTGGCGGGTAGATCTGCGCTTCCCAGGCGAACGCTACCTGGGAGCCTTAGCGATCGCGAGGGCTGGAGACGCGACGCGCCCCGAGCTGGGTTTTGATTTTTATTTTCCCGGTTCCTCCTGCCGCAGATGCGTGGAAAGGCCCGGATGGCGGATTTCCTGCCGTTTCGGGACCGCGCACTGCACAAGGATGGAGCGGGGATGAGCCCCCCGCCCACGGCCCCGGTGACCTTCCCTTCGCCCTTGAGTGCGCGGGGCGGGCGCGGGTGCTGTAGGTTGGGGCGCTGTGGGCGCCGCCCCGCCCGCCGCGAGCGCCTACGTGATGCCAGGTCCGTCGTCTCCTTGTGCCCAGGCCCGGACATCCGTATGCCGCGCGCTCCGCGAGCCCGCAGAGCAACCTCCCCAGGCCCAGCGCCCCCCGCGGGAGACCCCGGTGGCAGCGCCAGACCCCGCGCCGCAGCCCGACCCCCAGCGCCCCTGGGAAGTGCTCTGGCGTTAGCGTTTTAGTAAAAGGACCCCCCCCCTCCAGCATCAGCATTCCTCCTGTAGGGTTGGATTCTCAGAGAAAAAAAAGGTGATGCAGCAGACGCTGGGATTGGAGAAATTACCAGAGTGAAGTGGAAATAGCCTGGCCAGCGTGACTTAAACCAGCCCGGAGATGTGCGAGTACGAATGGAACCGCCTGGGGTCGGGATAGGACCCAGAGTGGCTTCTCAGTCAAAGGCCTTCAGAAGCAGAGGGAACATCTTGAGTGACTTTACCGGGGCCGCGAAAGACGAGAAACCTTTGGCACGGGAAGAGGAAACGATCTCTGGAAGTCACCAGGGCGGGTGGAAGGTCAGGGGTTCAAGGTTATTTTGGAATTTAGGTGCTGTGCTTCCTGCACGGTGGCTCATGCTTGTCATTCCAGTGCATTTGGAGGCCGAGGCAGGAGGATCGCTTGAGCCCAGGAGTTCCAGAGCAGCCTGGACAACATAGTGAGACTCTGTGTCTACAAAAAATAAAAAAAAAAAAAGAAAGAAAGAAAAACACATTAAGATGCTGTATGTATTGGAAAATATTTATGGGTCATTCTTTTGAGCTCCATGTCCAAAAGCTTGCTAAAATGCTTGGGAGTTCGCGTACAGGCACGTGAGATTAGGATACAGTGGCAGAATCGCGGTGTTCTCTGTTACCCTGGTTTTGCCACCTGGGAGGAGTTACACATATTGAAGGTTTGTAAGTCAACGCCTCTTCTCTTCTGGGGAAAAAGGTATTTTGGAAACCAATATTATGTGGGAACGTGGCTTGATTGGTACAGCCTCGGCTTAATGGGAGACAGCTGCCCTCAGCTCTGCAGGTGGCATCAAATACGGTGGCCTCGAGCCCACATGGGTCACACCTGGGCTGTCCCTGGGGAAGCCCGCTATGGCAGGTCGCCTGGGCATTCTTTCCTTGGCAGAGCCGAAGTCACAATTTTTTGTAAACTCTAAAGAGCTTTACCCTTCCAAGATATGATCTTGAACCTGTTGGAGCATTTGGACGCATTTCTTTTAAGGAAGTTCACCTCCAGATGTGCTCAGAGGGCCTGGTCTTAGCTGCCACAGATTTACAAATTCTTACAGTAAGTAGGTTATTCCTCGAGAATTTCTCTGTTGTGCCCCCATTCTTTTTGCCATTTTATTCTGATTCTATATTAGTACTTGATTTTCCCTGACGTAGAAGACTATTGCCTGTAGCTAGAGATCAGAGAACACATTCCCATTCAAGTATTAACTTCAGGGGAATTATCTGTCAGATGTGAAATTATGGTAAAATTCCATATATTAATATGACCGTAGCTACCATTTGTTGAAAATATTTTGTATACTAGGAGCTTTACAATTCTTATCTCCAAGCCTAGATACATGATCCCAAGAGAGGCATGCCCTCATTTTGGAAGTGGGGAGAAAGACTCACAAAGAAAAATAACTTAGGTAAGGGCATGAGGTGCGTGCGTGATTGTGGTAGGAGCAAAACAGATCCTAATTCCAAATATTGTACTGTCGGTTAGACCATGAAGAGTACTTATGTCTGGCTGTGTCACCCAGGCTGGAGTGTAGTGGTGCCATCATATCTCACTGCAGCCTCAAACTCCTGGGCTCAAGTGATCCTCCTGCCTCAGCCTTCTGAGTAGCAGGGAAGACAGGAATGCATCATCATGACCAGCTAATTGTTATTATTAATATTATTATTATTATTTCTGTAGAGACAGGATCTCACTATGCTGCTGAGACTGGCCTTGAACTCCTGGCCTCCTCTAGTGAGCCTCCTGCTTTGGCCTCCCAAAGAGCTGGGATTACAGACATGAGCCATCATGTCATGCCTCCACCATGCTTTTCAGGGGTGTTTCTTGGTGAAGCTCCTTAATCTAGTTAATGCTCAAAAGTGAGCAAAACCCAACTAGCTCAAAATTACACAGATATTCTTTGGGTGGTTTTGTGAGGGGAATGGAAAGTAACTTTTTACAGCGATGGGAGTCAAGGTGGCAAAAATCACATTAAGGGTTAATACCAACGCCATGGGCTGCTTTTCTTCCCCCAGTAGAGTTCATATTATTTAATTATAAGATAAAATTGAAAATCTCTTTCCTATATTCCTGACTACCCAGGCCTTGAATGAAGAAAGTATTTCTCAGGCTAGTTTTTTTTTTTTCCCCCCTACTTCTTTGGGTATCTTGTGTCTCAGGCTGTGGGTTTTTTTTTTTTTTTTTCCCCTGCTTCTTTGGGTATCTTCTGTTGTCCCAAGACATGTCTGGAAACTTAAATTGATTTTCGCTCACCCTAAAATAAGCTCCGCAGCTCTGGATCACGGACTGACCATGACTAAGTGCCCACCGCCACGTCACGCTGTGCCACACAACAAGAGTGACTCATTGTCTTCGTCACAGGTTGTGGCTTCTGCAGGGCCTGGTGCCTGGTGGAGCTGAGTGTAGTGGGAAGTCCAGGTTCATCCTTAGGGTGGGCTGGATGCGAAAGCGGCGTCCTTTTTGCCTGTGGTGACATGAACATCAATACAGTATTTATAGAAAGTTCATGTAAATGGAGTAAGTATCAACCTTTCCAATCCTAGTGAGAATAGCTAGCGTTTAGTGACTCTCTGTTATGTGGCAGGCCCTCAGTGATGCTGGTCACTGACTTATCCACACTTTACGCATGAGCAAGGGATGTCCGAGGTGTTCCAGCTTCCCTGAGTTCACAGAGCTCTGTGGTGTGGCCAGGCCCTGTGGCTGCAGCAGGGATGTTCAGGGCTGCGTGTAGCTGTGTCTTCACTGGTGACTTTCCCGTGCCCAGCACCACGCCTGGCGCTTGACAGGAACGCAAGTGTTTGCTGCCTGCCTCCCGCCTGGAATCTGCACTGAGGAGCAGGAAACCAGGGGTTCTAGCTGTCTTCTTCATTCGTGAAGTCCTTTAGAGGAATTCAACCCTCTCTAATCAAAATACCCAACATCCTCAGGTCAATATGTATAAACTGTTAAGACTTCAAGATTAGTACCTTAGAACCGAAGTCAGAAGTGTGGTTTCAATTGACTGGACATGCATTAGGTCAATGACACACATATTTATTGGACACCAGGCTTGAGCCCCACGTGGGCACCTTTAGTGTCTGAAGCAATATTCCTTGGGTGGTTTTGTGAGGGCAACAGAAAATGACTTTTTATAGCGATAGGAGTCAAGATGGCAAAAATGATATGAAGGCTTAGTACCAATATGATGGGCTGCTTTTCTTCCCCCAGTAGAGTTCATATTATTTAATTTTAAGATAAAATTGAAAATCTCTGAAGCAATGCTTCGGAGCCCAGTAGGATGGAAGGGGAAACTGAGAACAGTGCCATTTCGCCTCACACAGCTCCGGCGCCCCTCACCATCCTGTGCACACACATTCTTTGATGGGATCTTTTCAGTGTAAAGTGCAGTAATTGATTTTGCAGAAATTACTGGGTCTGGGAGGCAGATGATGAGTGATAATGTCACCCCGTGGCACAGTGGGAGATTTGTGTGATGGCATCATTTTCTATGAATGCAGACCGCTTTGTGTGCCATACTCGGAGGACCCTTCGAAGCTAGACATTTTGTCATCTTTGTCAAGCTCTACCAATCTGATGGACCGTCAGAAACAATTAAAATTAGAAAGATGAAGATACGGTAACAACGTGGTCAGGGCAAACGTCAGGATACCAGATTGCAAGTTCACAGTTGCCTTTCTGCTAAGAACCTGCGGGTGAATATGGAACAGAGGGCCATGTGTCAGTAGTTGGGTTGCGTTTTGTGTTTCTTTTCTACAAGCCCTTTCTGGTGTTGTGTTTGTGTTTATTAGAGAGTAGCTGCCCAGAGGCTGCCGTTTCCCTCCCCACTCCTCGGTTCTCTCCATCTTCACCCCCAACTCCCAGTCCTTTGTTTGGAATTGCAGTCATTGTGCTTGTCAGGATGGAAGAGGCAGCCAGACACATGGCAGACCAGAGCACTGAGAGGCAGAGACTTACTCTTAAGTCCCGCCCTGGCCCGGCTGTCTCGAGTGCTGAGATAGGGTCTCCCTGTTTTCCTCTGCAGAATGGAGGCATCACTCGGTCTCTGTCTTCTCTCCCTGTCTCTTTCTTCACTCCCCTCTTCCCTAACACACGTCTACAGTGAAAGTCTTCAGGAGGCAAAAGAGAAAAGGCTGGACTGTGCTGGGCCCCCCCGACCCCAGGGCCCATTTGCTGTCTTCCCAGCTTCCATGTGCCCAGAGTCACCTGGGGGAGCCTTCGGAGGTGCAGATCCTGACTGTATGGGTCTGAGTGAGGCTCCGACTCTCATGGGGAGGGGGAGGGCACCGGTGCTGCGGGTCCCCCTGGGGCCAGTGTGGCGGTTTGCAAATCGTGCAGATCAGCTTCTCCACTTCTCCAGGTTTCTCCAACGTCAGATGCTCCCAAGAGTCCTTTGGGATTGTTTTCTGACTTTGACCAGGATTTTGATGGAGAAGATTCGTTAATATAGGACCCCTTGTCTCAACTATGTAAATGATCTGATCTGAAGTTGTCTGAATGGAAAATGATTGAAAGGTTGGCATGCAGTAGCCTCGGGGAGTCATTCCTTCATATCTTTTCAGCTGTGTCTTACTACAATTAAGATTTTGTTTCTGTGTGTGTGGTTTTTTTGAGATGGAGTCTCCCTCTGTTGCCCAGCTGGAGTGCAGTGTCTTGATCTGGGCTCACTGCAACCTCTACCTCCCGGGTTCAAGCGATTTTCCTGTCCCAGCCTCCCAAGTAGCTGGGATTACAGACTTGCACCACCATGCCCACCTGGGTTTTTTCTGTGTGTGTGTGTGTGTGTATCTTTAGTAGAGATGGGGTTTCACCTTGTTGGTCAGGCTGGTCTCGAACTCCTGACCTCAAGTGATCCACCTGCCTTGGCCTCCCAAAATGCTGGGATTACAGGCTTGAGCCACCACACCCAGGCTTATTTCTGTGTTTCTGTAATCATTTCGAAGATTAACGGACTGCCTTCGGTGAGTCAGGGCAGGCTTTAGGCAAAAGAACCAAGCCCTTTATGCCCCTGGAGCTCTCACTCCTGCGGTGAGGCGGGTACAATGTGCCTGTAGCTGGACCTGAGAAGAAAAGTTCCTGTCTTATGAAAGGGCCCAGGGAGTCTCTAGTTGGGGCAATTTGACCTGACCCCACGGTGAGGGAGGAGTCGGTAGAGGAAGGTGGCCCAGAGGAGGACCTTGGATTTGCCTTAGGGGAACTGGGAAGCAGGTGGAGGGAAGCCGACTGACTAGGAAGCAGACTGACTGTCTCCGATAAGGGTGGTTCTGTGGAGAGGAGAGGACAGGACCGGAGGTCATGAGTTTAGGGTCTCACAAGAAGCGGCCACAGATGGAAGCTTATGGTGTGGGGCATGTGGCAGGGCAGCCCTATGCCCAGAGACACACCCTGCCGAGGAGACGCAGGGACTTGAGTGTGTTGGGGCGGCGGGTAAATGGGCACTCAGCTATTACCGCTGGAAGGCAGAGCGTGTGAGCTGCGGCAGACACGGGCCGGTGGGGTAAAAGGAGAGTCTTCACAGCAGTGCTTAGAATAGTAGAAAGTGGGAAAACCAGCAAAAACCTATCAATAGGAGATTAATGAATCCATTATGGCACCCGGAATGGAAGGAATTTTTGTCAGCGTTTAATAAGGAGCTTTGTGCTGGTTGAAAGTCAGGAGGTGCACAGTACACTCAAGGGCGGTATTGAAGAGCCGATTCCAGAGCAGCTCTGCACAGCAGATCCCCCTGGGGCCAGAGAGGCTGTTTGCAAATCCAAGCAGATCCGCTTCTTGGAGGTTTCTCCAACGGGATCATCTCCCAGGATTGGGGCCTGCGTGGGTGGCTTGTGTTATTTATGCAATTTTAAATGATCTACTTGCCACATTAAAGAAAGGCGGGCCGGGACAGGGGGACACTGGGTGCCATGACTCATGCCTGTAATCCCAGCACTTCGGGAGCCCAAGGCAGGTGGATCACTTGAGCCCAGGAGTTTGAGGCCAGCCTGGGCAACATGGAGAGACTCAATCTCTACAGAAAATACAAAACAATTATTCGGATGTGGCGGTGCACACCTACAGTCCCAGCCCCGTGGGAGATTGAGGTGGGAGGATTGCCTGAGCCCAGGAGTTCGAGGCTGCAGTGAGCTGTGACTGCACAGGTTCACTCCAGCCTGGGTAACAGAGAGAGACCCTATCTAAAAAAAAAAAAAAGTTAAAAAAAAAACACTTTTATATTCAGCCAACTATTTTGATAATAATCAGTTATTGTGTTGATTATTAATATTTTACACTGTTTTCCATACTAAGTCTTTGAAATCCATTGTGTAAAGAATCTTAAAGTACATCTCCATGTGGACAGGATGCACTTGGCCAGCTACTCCTCTGAGGGACAGTGTGGTCACGGCGATGGGTGGCGTGTCCTGCCTGTATGTAGAAGGTCCCCGTGTGGGTGTTTCTGCGAAGGCCCTGAGGGATGTGCAAGGGAGGGCCGACACCGTACCAGCCACGCAGAGGGCTCTCCGATTGTCAATGGCAGCCCTTCCTCCTCCCCACCCTCTTAACACCTCCCACCCCACTTGTTATTTTTCTCCTCAGTGCTTATGGCCATCCACCCATGGGCATCATGCATTTGTTCACTGTGTTTCTTGCTTTCGGGTCTCTCCTGATCAGAACAAGCTCCGGCAGAACCATTTTGTCACGGATGCATCCACATAGCACCCGGCAGCGATGGCACTTGGGGCACCTGAGGTTGACAGTGAGCCGGTGGTTGAGTGAAGGGCCCTACAGATTTATCTCAAGCGCTCCCCTGACCCTACCGGAAGACACGGTGGTCTGCACAGTCCAGATAGTCAGAGAGGCCCCCGGCTCGATGACTTTGACCCGGCGGGGGTGGGGAGAGGGGAACAGCACGTTGACAGAATCGCCCCTTGGTATCCCACCTCCCCATGCCTACATAATCCCTACATTGTCAAAGGAGAGACCCCTAGAAGGAGCTTTGGCAGCAGGAGTGAGATCAGCGCAGTGTAAGCTCATTTTCTGACAAACCAGTGGCAGCAGTCGGCAAACTGACTTTATTTCTCAAAAAGAATTTATGCATCGAAATTAACAAGTGAGCAATCAGCAGTGTGGGAAAATTCAGGAAAAGCAGTTCAGTGCCGTGAGAGAGGGCGAGACAGTGAGCTTTATTTCTCCAGACAACGGAGGAGGTAAAAGGATAGACCGAGATTATTTCATTAGATTTCATTTATTCTTACTTTTTTTTTTTTTTTTTGAGACGGAATCTCGCTCTGTTACCCAGGCTGGATTGCTGTGGCAGAATCTCGGCTCACTGTAACCTCCGCCTCCCGGGTTCAAGCGATTCTCTTGCCTAAGCCTCCCAAGTAGCTTTGACTACAGGCACACGCCACCACGCCCGGCTCAATTTTCTTTGTATTTTTAGTAGAGACGGGTTTCACCCTGTTAGCTAGGATGGTCTCAATCTCCTGACCTCGTGATCTGCCTGCCTTGGCCTCCCAAAGCCCTGGGATTACAGGCATGAGCCATCACGGCCAGCCTATTCCTTCCTTTTTTTTTTTTTTTTTTAAATACAGTTTAGATTTTATCAGAGCAGAATCCCAGGAAACTGAGATTTGTAAACTGGGAAATCCAGCTCCTCCAAGTAGCCAGGAAATAAGGGTGACCTCAGTCATTCTTGCTGGCGCTGGTGTGGGCCAGGGATGACTCTGACTCAAGGAAGAAGCGGTCTTGTGACTGTCTTACCCGCACTGTGGTTTAGTAAGAAGGTGTTAAAAAGTGTGTCATATGAAGAAAGTGATTTAATAACTGGTCAGAGTAATGACCACGTATTTCCTATGTAACCACTCCCTCGTTATCTCCAACTTTATCTTTGGTTCTCATGACAAGATTATCACTTCCCTGAAAATTGGGGTTTTTGCAATTGACGAAGAGGTGTTTTTCCAAATGGTAATGTTCTTCTTTGGTGGGAAGATGTTTTCTCCTGGAAATCCTTAGGAAAGTTATTTGGTTCTTGGGTTGGGCTCCCAAAACCAAATGAAATGAGATGGATTATCCCCAGGATACCTGAGATATAAGGACAATCTGTAGCTTGAGTGTGGAGTGAAAGACACTGAAACTGCCTTTTGTCCCAATTAGCTGTGTGCTGGGGCCCTAGAGAGCCCTAAGGAGATGGTGAAACAGGTGACGTTTACCTGTGAGGCTGAAAGCACTCATTGCCAGGCTGTGAAAGCCCACACTACAGGTCTTTGTCCCTGTCCTGTGGGTGACAGAGCCTGCCAGTAAATGCTGGTGCATTTCCTTCTTGCTCTTCATCCACCCATGTTCTCCTCCCTCCTAACCCCTCACTGAATGTTCCTGGGGCTTCCTCAGGTTTCACCCTGCAGGGCCCAGCAGGAGGCAGCTGCTTTGCAGTCCTCACCATTCAGAAGTTCAGAGGGAGGGCTTAGAACCACACAGGCTCCACCCCCAGGCAATGAAGTGAGCATCTGGCCTCAGCAGGCATTATTTTCCTTCAAGTTCCCATTGGTGACTCTAAGGCACAGGCATTGTAATAGAGGAAATCAGGAAGTCTTGAAAGTTAAAATGAAATAAGACTAGGGTTTACACTGCAGCTTCACCACTTCACTAAGGTCGTTACCTTCCAGTAATCAGTTTATCCCCCTCAGAGCCTCAACTTTCTCATCCCTCCAGCGAGGTGTCAGGAGCTCTGCGGGCTTCCTGTGAGAATCATCCCGGTGAGGGCTCTGGCTGTGGGTGTGCAGTCAGCAAGGGACGCCCTACTAGGTCCCACCAAGTGCTGCCAGCCCCTGAGCTCAAGGATGACACGTGAAGAAAAGCCCTTCGCAATGTAGGGCTCCATCCCACCAATGTGCAAGTGAATAGAAGTCCTTTCAGGACCTAGTGTTGTGTATTTTTAAGTGTGGTGCCCTGTCTCCTGGAAATTGATAGAAATGCACGTTCCCAGGTTCCCTCTCCACCTGTGAAACCTTGGGAGTGGCCCAGCCACCCGGGGTGCGGCGGCCACCGCTGGTGATCTCCTGCTGTGGGGTGATGTCACTGTTCTTTCTGGGAGGGTGCAGGTGGACCCAGGGGTGGGGGGTGGGGAGAATCCCGCAGGGATTTCAGGGACTGAGTTTAGTGCTGGGGTTCATTTTTACTCTGCACAGGAGTCTCCTGGGGTCACCTTGTGTATCATGTCCAGCTTTTTTTTTTTTTTTTTTTTTTTTGAGACAGTGTCTTGCTCTGTCACCCAGGCTGGAGTGCTGGTGGCACAATCTCCACTCACTGCAAGCCCCTCCTCCCGGGTTCACGCCATTCTCCTGCCTCAGCCTCCTGAGTAGCTGGGACTGCAGGCGCCTGCCACCATGCCTGGCTAATTTTTGTATTTTTAGTAGAGATAGAGTTTCACCATGTTGATTAGGCTGGTCTTGAACTCCTGACCTCAGGTGATCTCCCCACCTCGGCCTCCCAAAGTGCTGGAATTACAGGCATGAGCTACCATGCCCGGTGGGCTAATTTTTAAGTTTTACAGATGGGTTCTCACTGTTACCCATGCTGGTCTCAAACTCCTGGCCTCAAGCAATCCTCCCATCTTGGCCTCCCAAAGTGCTTGGATTTGCAAGCATGAGCCACCACACCTAGCCAAACATTGATCTTTCATTTTAAACTTCATCTAGAGATGTGACAAAAACCAAATGAGGTATTTGTTAAAATACTTTATAACCCTAGTACAGTAATAGAGTAATCCAACTGACAATTTCACAAAACTCAACTTTTGGCAACAAGTTCAAGGTTATACATGTTAATAAAGATAATACATTTATTCAATCAGAGGAAAAAGGTTACAATGACAGAATTTATCTTTTTCTTTATTATGTTGCCTGAGCTATGGTTAAGGTTTGGGGAACTGGTATCTTAAAGAACCTTCAGAAATGTCTCATTCTAGAATTTAGAAACAAACTTTACACTCTCGGGGTTGAGAGAATCCAGGAACAATCACCACCCCTAGTGTCCACATGCTACTCTCCAAAGGCCCTTCCCCACTAGCCACAGAAATCAGAGCTCCCTGGGAAACAGACAGTTGAGCCTCTGGAGCAGGGAGGGCCTGGCTGTGCATGCTTTAGGGAGGTGAGGGTGGGGGCCTAGAAACCAAAGAAGTGAGACCAAAATGGGCCAACAGCTGGGGCAAATGTGGGCATAAAAATAAATTCCATCGGATCACATAGTCTCAAATATGTACATGTACAGAAATATTTCTGTGACGTCACAGGGGTACTAAAAAACAAACCAAAGAAGACGGGGGGAAAAAAGAAGAAAAGAAAGAACTCTCTTCCCCATGTTGGGCGCAGTGGCTCACACCTGTAATCCCAGCACTTTGGGAGGTCAAGGTGGGCAGATTGAACTCAGGAGACGAGACCAGCCTGGGCACCACGGCGAGACTCTGTCTCTACAAAAAAATATAAGCACTAGCTGGGCATGGTGGTGCACACCTGTAGTCCCAGCTACTCAGGAGGCTGAGGTGGCCCAGGAGGCTGAGGCTGCAGTAAGCTAAGACCATGCCACTGTACTCCAGCCTGGGGGACAGAACCAGACCCTGTCTTTAAAAAAAAAAAAAAAAAAAAAAAAGACAGCCTCTTCTGTCATCATTAGAGGTAGCTCCCGCACCACCCTAACTCCTCCTCAAACTGGACTTCCCAGGGAGAGCAGCCAGCCGCCCCTGCCTTTTCCACAGAACCATATTTCAAGATAACCCGACAGCCCCAGCTGATGTGGAGCTCTTCTTTGAAGAAGTCCAGCAAACGAATGAAGAATTACAGAATTTGAAAACTTCACAAACTGTAATAAATGATTCAGGCAATAATCCTCAATGAATATGAAAACCATTAATAGGTTGATGAGGAACTCATCATCACAGGACACCAGAAACTCAAGTGCACCAGCTGCTCCGTGGCTGAAGGGAAAAAGCAGATCTTCACAAGACAGTGGCCGACTCTCAGCATGCACCCCGCTGGTGTGAGACCCCCAGTGGAGGCAAGCAGGCCTCACACGAAGGTAGGATGTGGCCATCTATGCAGAACTCCCCACGAGGGACTCTGCCTGAAAAGGCACAGCCTGACTCAAATTAAGTCTTTGGATCTAAGTTCCAGTTCTCAGGAAACACAGGAACATGGCACCCAACACCACACAGGAGCAGCCAGGACACCTGGAAAGTGAGAGCGCCCGGAGGAAACCCGGCCTGCACACTCCTCTGCCGTCCGAGAGGGGGCCCGGGAGAGACCCGGGCTGAGCAGCTGTGATCTGTGGGACCCTGTGCCACAAACACTTTGAGGCCAACTAGAAAATTTGAATATGGAATAAGAAATAGGCAGTTTTAAGAAAGTATGCTTTATTCTATTAAAACTGAAAATGGCATTAGCTCATGTAAGAAAGAATCCTCATGTTTTAGGGTCACAAATTCAAATATTTAGGGGTAAATGATGACATTCATAATTTACTTCCAAAAACTTCACAAGGAAAAGGATATCTATTATGTGATAAGTGTTTAGGGGCTCATTATCCTAGTCTACTTTTCTGTGTGCTTGAAAGTTTTCATAATTCTTTTTACATAAAATAATGTTGCAAATATGTTTTTACATTAGCATTTCTATGTAAATTATTAGTGTTTTATATAATACATATAACTATATTATTATGATAATGCACTCATATTAGTGACATAAGAAACAAGCGATGTATCAGAAAGTGAGGATATAATTAAGGTTCTGTGACTGCGTCCACTATCGGAAGAGCACTTCTCTGTGCCAAGGACAGGCTCGAAGCTTCACACACCCTGGGTCGGATTGGGCACCATCCATGCACCCCCACTCTCCATGCAACAAAGCTGGAAGTGAAGCAAGAAGCTGGGGGCCAGGACCCTCCTCTGGGGGTCTCTAAACACCGTGTTTGTAACCACCATGCTGAGCCCACTGAAGGCTATCATTGTAAATGTCCAAAATCAATGTCCAAGTAAGATAGGCAAACTTAGGCCAAGAATCTTACCTATAGTTAGATATTTCTTAAGCATTGCTAAATGTGAGAGAAGCCATGTCATGAAAATGTAAGGACACAAGTCAATTTTTCACAATCCACCATCAAACTTTTCCAACAAAATATTACCTAGCATTGCTTGGGTGATCGTGAGTGGCATGAAATTGCTTAAGCTGCTCCCACGTAAGCTCCGGGATGCACAGTGGGTCACCCCCAGAGACCACTGAGTACGTGTGGTGGGGAAGAAATCTGTTTTGAAGGTGCTGGGAGAATATCCTCTCATTGTCTGTCTTGAAATGTGAAGTAAATAAATAAGAATATGTACATATAAACTAATACACACACACTACATTACTTACAATATAGCCAATCGATCACATTCTGGTGCATATGCCTGTAATACTCTGCAAATAAAACTGTTCTAATGGTAAAAAAACAAAAAACAAAAAACAAAAAAAAACCACCCCTGCAGGCATTGTTTAACACTGTATTCAATCACTCATCACCCATGCACAGGATCCAAGGATTGAGAACAATGGACTTTTTGATGTGTGTTGCAACAAACTCATAGCGGAGGGCTGTAAATCGGAGGGATCACCAGGTCTGCCTACCAGCCACCAGGCAAGTGGGGAGAAGCTGTCACCCCAACTTGAGTTTCAAGAAGACTCCTTGGAAGAAAAGACCACCAAATTGAGAATGAAAAGGTAAGAAATAGTTCACCAGCTGAGGGGGGCTACAGAAATCAGAGAGCAGGCCACCTGTGTGCCTCAGGGACACCAGCACAGGCAGGTTGTCAAAGTCACAAGGGGACATGAAGACATGGGCCCAGGACAGCAGCTCTTAATCCAAAATGGTCTCAAGACTCCTTTACACCCTGAAAAATTAACCCATTTATGCCTGAGGTTGCAATTTTTCTTTTTAAAAATCAGACCTTGGCAATGACCTTGAGCTGTAGGATATAAATAACTCCCACAAGCTTAGGATTCCAATAATGGAACACTAGGCACAAATGGGTTTTAACGAAGACCCAAACAACTTTTGATTATGTAGGCTTTTTTTGCCTGTGTAGGTACCTGTGTGTGTTTATATAATTTTTCTATATTCTAAATTAAAGTTGATTAAAAAATTAAAGTATTAAAAAATACTTATGCATTAAGGTAAGCCATCATTACATGTTAATATAAGTATGTTTGAAAAATACTTCTCATAACAAAGTGAAAAACCAACTACTTAGAATGATGCTGTGTTGCCTTTTTTTGCAAATCTCTGTAGTGTCTGGCTCAGAGGTGAAGCTGGACTCCCTCATCTGCTCTGTATCCAGCTTGCTGTGTGTCACACACCTCACCACGCAGCCTCTAGAAAGTATACAATGTACTTGGGCAAGAATGAGTGAAAAAGACAATGTGTTGATAGTGGTATGAAAATAGCTTTTGTCTCACTGCAGATCATATGCGGGGGTCGTCAGACATGGTCTGAGACTCTGGGAAGAACAGCAGCCTGGCCCTGCTACCCCCTGGCTTCTGCTCACAGCACTGACCCCAGCTAATCCAAGAACATGTCACCTATAATGAGAATATTGAAGAAAAATCAACCATCTTTCAGATGTGTCTATATCATGATACGGTACATGGGTAAGGTAAGCTGAACACAACATAAAAAAGAAAACTTACAAACCCTCCCTTCATCTAAGATGACTCCTTTAAAGACCAAGGGCATCTGGGGGTCACTGGAGTTCTCATGTTCCAGCCGCCATCCTTCCTGCCTGAGGACAAATAATTATAAGCGGACAGTGACTCAAATACTAAAGTCTGTATCAACTAGTTAATCACTCATGACGTACCAGAAATCCAGCTCATGTAAACCTGGGGAAAAGGTGGCATCCAAATACACTGAGAGGAGATTCTGATAGTCCTTGGGATTTTGTGTGGAAAATGGATCCAGAGTATAATCACTAGCTGGGTACAAAGGAAAAGTGAAATTGTAAAATTTAACAGATTTCTACTAAAATTATTGAATCTCAAGCCTCATTTCTCCTTTGTCCTAGGACAGTAAGTTGTAGCTATTCTTGAGATGGGGCAGTGGCTCCATGCTCTGGCCCCCAACCTCAGCAGCTGTCCCAGCTCATCACCTTGAGTGCCGGCTTTCCCATCCCGTCTCAGGATCTGCACTGGACGGGCACCAGGTCTTTCTTCAGCGAACATCTAAACTCTCTCAAGTGTCTCCAGAGACTTTCACACGTCTACAAAGATGACCTCATTCTGTAAGAGCATGGATTTAACTTGCTCTTCGATGTCACTCCTTCACAGAGTGCACTGTTCATCGTCACCTTATCCACCAGCGTCAGTCTTACTAAAAGTCATACATCAATGTTAGTGGTAACTCTGGAGGCCTGGCATTGTAGTGATATCCCCAAGAGAAAATTGTTCTGAACCTTTCTGGGAAAAGTTCACGTACGTTTTTTTCAAATGCTAGTTTTTATAATCTCGCTACCATGTGGCTTTCCTGAAGAATGAAATTTCTGACGTCCTTCAAGTAGAGAGAGGTAAAACTTTTTCTAGAACATGAATTGCCCACTCCTGTCATCCCTTCTCAGAAACTAACTGAATTCCAGTGGGTGCGCCTGGCAAACGCAAACACGGTTTCCGTTCAGGATGCTGGTCTTACCTGTGAAGGCAAACGCGGTTTCCGTTCAGGATGCTGGTCTTACCTGTGAAGGCGTTCATGAACGTGGAGAGGGGCCGGCTCAACATTTTGAAGAAAGGGTCTCTGCACGGATATTTCCGAGACCCACAAAGGACGGTGTGCTCAAGAATGTGAGGAACACCGGTGCTGTCCATGGGAGTGGTGCCGAACTGCACGCTAGGGAAGAAGGAACGGCACGCCAGGGAAGGGGGAGGAATAAGGAACAGAAGGCCAGGGACGGGGAGGAACAGAACGCTAGGGAAGGAGAATGACTAGAATACAAAACGTTCATCTACGTGCTGCGGACACAGTTCCCAGATGCATCATCACCTCAGGCTACTAGAAATTATCATTCTGACACCACAATCCTCCAACACAGGGTCTCCCAACTCTAATGTAAATCATTGATTCAGACTATAACATTGTATTTTGATGAGATTGTAAGTCCCTGTAAGCTTTTCCTTATTTTTCAAGATGCTCTGTCAATAAAAATACTAGTGAGATGATATTTAAACCACGTAACATACAGTCAGTGCTTTAAACCAAGCTTGTCTAACCCACAGCCTGCAGTCCGCATGCTCAGGATGGCTTGGAATGCATCCCAACACAATACCTACACTTTCTTAAAACATTGAGGTCCTCTATTTTTTTTTTTTTTTTAGCTCATCAACTGTCCTTAGTGTTAGTGTATTTAGTGTGTGGCCTAAGACAGTTGTGGCACAGGGAAGCCAAAAGATTGGACATCCTTGATTTAAAGAAAACATTCAAGACCATGTTCTTACAATGCACGACGTACCTGAACAGATTATTCCTGTCTTCTCTGGCCAGGTGTAAATACCTGGCTCTTGTGTCATTGTGGCTGAGCTTCATGGCCGTCAGGAACAGCTCGGGAAGAGATGTCACCTGAGTTAACCAGAAAAACACGAGCAGTTAAACGTAGACAAAATAGCCTGTGAAATGGTGATCTTCGACACACTGAGAAAACTGGCTTTTCTGCCTGAAATTAGATGATGCCGGGAAGCCAGTATTTCAGAGCTGGAGAGAACAGAACCATCCTGTCCAAGTCCCTTATCCTACAAACAAGGAAAGGAAGACCTAAAGAAGGCCGATGAGAATGTGTGTGTGTATATGTATATTTTTGAGTGCTTATTATTGGCTAGGTATTTTCCATTTTTTTATTTTTTAAATTTTTTATTCTTTTTTGGCTAGGCATTTTCTAATCATGTCACATAGAATCCTGTGACGGAGGTATTCTCATCCTCATTTACAGATGAAACAACTGAGGCTCAGGGTGATGAAACAAGCTGCCCGAATCAGAGCCAGGATTCGCCCTGGTGTCTGCCCTTCCCACGGTACTGTGCTGCACCTAAGTAACACAGCACCCTTTCCAACACCTGGTGAGTGCCTCCTGCTTTTGTGTACTGCACCTCAGTAACACAGCACCCCTTCCAACATCGGCTGTGTGCCTCCTGTTTCTGTGCATATAATCTCCTGTAGTGCGAAGCACGGGCCTGCAGGACGGGCAATGCTGGAGTGGGCTAGCCGGCGACAGCGGGGAGAGTCCAGGATCAGTCTTTGCTTCTCCTAGTTTGAGATGGATTCTCGGTGGTAGCTGTAAGCACTAAGCTGGGGCTTCCAGAACAGCTGGAGGGGCTGGGAGGATAGAAATGCCCCCCAAAAAGATGAGACTCCCCACTCCTGGGGCAGGGTGGAAGATCTTCTCCTACCTTAGGCAAGCCTCCTGGTAAGTGTCCATACTCTTTGGTATGAAAGAAACTGTCTTCTCTTCCAGTCAGGCCAGCCGGCCCAGCCCTCTCCCACAATCACATACCACGTCCCTGTGATCACCACGCCACTTGCCACTCCCTCCGTCCAGGTGCCATGAGTCACCTGGCCAAGCGCACACAGCAAGTCACTGGCAGAGGTGAGACCTCGGGTCTCCTCAGTCCAATCTAGGGAGCCTGCCATCCAACAGTCATGCATAAAGCGGCCTGCATCATCTACCGCTGTTAAATTACTTGTTTCCAAGCTTACCGTACTTTATATCAGATGATCAATGCATTTAAAATCAGCAAATACAGTGAAATGTCTGCTTTCTAATAATATAGAGCTTAATAATAATAGCATTCATGATAGCTATTTCTCAAACAAGAAACATGACTTATCGTAAGTTTCTATGGCTGGACACAGTGGCTCACACCTTTAATCCCAGCACTTTGGAAGGCCAAGGTGATATGGTTTGGCCTCGTCCCCACCCAAATCTCATCTTGAATTGTAGTTCCCATAATCCCCACATGTTGTGGGAGGGACCTGGTAGGAGGTAATTGAATCATGAGGGCGGTTCCCCCATATTATTCTCATGACAGTGAGTATGTTCTCACGAGATCTGATGGTTGTATAAGGGGCTTCCCCCTTCACTTGTCATTCTCTTCCATACCACCCTGCGAAGAGGTGCCTTCCACCATGATTGTAAGTTTCCTGGGCTTCCCCAGCCATGCAGAACTGTGAGTCAATTAAACTTCCTTACTTTTTGGCTCATTCATTATAAATTACCCAGTCTTAGGTATTTCTTCATAGCAGTGTGAGGTTAGACTAATACACAAGACAAGAGGATTGCTTGAACTCAGGAGTTTGAGACCAGCCTAGACAACAAAGTTTCCACCTACACCTACACCTACACACACACACACACACACACACACACACACACAAAATGAGCCAGGCGTGGTGGCACCTTGTCCCAGTTGCTTGGGAGACTGAGGTGAGAGGATCTCTTGAGCCCAGGAGTTCGAGGTTGCAGTGAGCCAAGATCACACCACCGCACTCCAGCCTGGGCGACAGGGTGAGTCCCAGTCTCAAAAATAAGTACATTTCTATAGAATTTGAGAAATAAAGGAGAATAATCTACCACTCTGGGTGAGCCCCTTATTAATAGTAGCCAGTACTATAAACTCAGGTGTCTGTCTGTCCGACCTTTGCAGGATTTCACAAATGCACTAAGTCTGTTGTCAGGACTCCCATGCCTGGACCTTGCCTGGAACCCCCTAGTCACTTCCCTGGCTCCCTTTCTGGAGCCCTGCCCAGAGGCAGCTGCTTTCTCACACTACCCTCTCCAGCTCTTCCCTCTCCCCCCAGCAGCAGCAGCTCCCACTCCTCCTCCCGCCCTTGTCCTTGGCCCTCTGCATGGCATCCACCATGTGCCTCCAGTCACAGCCACGTCAGTCTTTCTAGACAGTAAGCTGTTTGTCTTTTACGTTTGCTACAACATCAAGCATAGCACAGAGCCAACAGCTGGCCAAATATGTGAAGTGTTGTCATTTTTAGTTACTATACTAAAAAAAAAAAAAAAAAAAAAAGGAAAAAGTTTAAGCAAATAACAAAACAAAAAACAAATGAATCCATTTTAATATAAACCTAAGTAAGTATAGGTCCACAATTTCTTCTTTATAATTTTGAAACCCAAATGGCTCAGAAAACTGAAAGATTCTGCAGAAGTTTAGAGCAAACTATTTGATGGCAAAACCTGACTGAACAGATCAGGGCACTGAGTCTTCGTGCTAGAGCAAACTATTTGATGGCAAAACCTGACTGAACAGATCAGGGCACTGAGTCTTCGTGCTCATACTCAGCGAATCATCAGGTTTGGCGGCAGAAACCCTAGTGTGTCTAGGGTTTCTAGAAGGGCGTGCTATGTTGGGCGGGGCTGTGCATGTGATGGGAGGAGCTTAGTGAGGGGTGGCTCTTTGCAGGTGAGGAGTGGAGCCTAGTAGGTGGGGATGCAGGTGAGCTGGGCCTTGGGGACGGGGCTTGCAGGAAATGAGGTGGAACCAGTGGGGTGGTGCTGCAGGCAACTGGGTCTTGGGGGCGGGGCTTGCATACGAGAGGCGGGGCCTTGTGGGGGCAGGGCTGGCAGAAGAGGCTGGGGCTTGTTGATGGACCGGGCTGTTCAGCTGAGGGTAGTGGCCTCCTCGGGGGCTGCTGGAAGCTGGGCCAGGTGAACCTTGGTAATCCTCTGTGGCCTTGGTCCTGTGGCTCAGGCTGTGCCCAGCAGGGAGGCCGGCCCGATCGAGCTGCGGTCTCCACCCTGAGAGCGAGGGCTCCTTTCCCCAGCGCAGGTTAAAGCACCGCGTGTCCACCTGTGCAGTGGCTGGTCCCCATGTGACCTGGAGGGCAGAAACCCTGGGTCCTGCCGCTGGTCCGGGGCTTCTGCTTCCCCTTCCTGCAGTTCCTGGGAGGGTCTGTATGTCCAGGGGGCTCTGATCCCTGCCTCAGGACCACGGGTGAGGTGTCGAGATCGCCCGCTGTGGAGCTGGCCTGGATCTTGGTTCTGTGGATCCTCGCTGTGTGGTTCTGGAGCAGTTCTGTCCTCAGGAGAGGGATCCTCACAGCTGCCTCTTGGTGCCGTGAGAAGAATTAATAGGACGACCCCCGGGTACCTGCTGGTAGCCCTATGCAGGGCCAGCCCTGTGTCTCCACCAGTTCCTTCCCTTTGTGCTCCCCGACACTGTCACATCGCCAGCCTTTATTTCCTTTTCCTTGGACCCAGGCAGCGAGTGCCCCGCTGGCCTTGGCAGCCCCTTCTCTAATCTGTCATCAAATCACTTCCTGACGGACAGCACTGACCAGCCATTGGTGTCACCAAAGTCCCACAAAATAGAACCCAACTTTTCTATTCAGCTGTGCAGAGCTGTCCCAGGCCTACAGCCCACAGGCTGGCCTCATTGACCATGAGATCCCTGGTTCTCACCTGGGGCTGGGGGTGCCCCTGGCATCCGGTGGAGAGTGTCAGGGATGTCCCTCCAGGCCCAGTACAGTCTCCCAGCCAGTGGCCGGCAGACAGCAGCACCCAGCCTGATATCTCTGTGGCTTCCGGTTCCCCGAGGCCAGCTGTGCTTTGCTGCCTCTTCATCCTCTCAGACGGGCGCCCTCTCTCCACCTTCGCTGGTTAGCAGGTTCCATCCATTAGAGCTCGAAGCACTGCCTCCCGGCAGCGCAGCCCCTTCTCTTGGAAGAAAAAAGGGCCGGGCAAGGTGGCTCCATCCTGTAATCCCAGCACTTTGGGAGGCCGTGACAGGCGGATCATGAGGTCAGGAGATCGAGACCATCCTGGCTAACACGGTGAAACCACGCCTTTACTAAAAAATACAAAAAAACTAGCCGGGCAAGTGGCAGGTGCCTGTAGTCCCAGCTACTCTGGAGGCTGAGGCAGGAGAATGGCGTAAACCCAGGAGGCAGAGCTTGCAGTGAGCTGAGATCCGACCACTGCACTCCAGCCCGGGCCACAGAGCAAGACTCCGTCTAAAAAAAAAGAAAAAGAAAAAAAAGAAAAAACAGGCTGTGGTGTTTGAAAAACAAACAAAACCGTTTGGTTTGTTGGTTTGTTCTTCGACCTTCACAGGCTCCTAGGTCACACGTTTCAGTGTCTCAGCGAGTGACTTTCTCTCTGGAAGCCGTATCAGCCTCTTGTTTGATGTCAGCCACAGCAGAAAGAAGCACTCCGTAGGCCCCGTGCTCAGCACCTTGGCATGAGCTCCTGCCATCTTCTGTTCATGATCATCACAGCTCTGTGCAGTGGGCGTCCTCCTGATCCATGTGGGAGGATGGAGGCGGAAGGGTGAGTGACGGCAGGATCACGTGAGGGGTCTCTCCCGAGGTAGGGAGGGGAACCGGCCCAGGACCTCAGTGCCCATCGCATCCTTCTTCCTCCTCCTCTGCCTCTCTGTGACTATTTGACTCAGGCTGCAGGGACAGACATGAGTATGTGCAGAGCGTGTGTGCTCCCCTGGGGGTGTGTGCTCATATGGGCAGGGAGGGATGTGAGCGTGTACAGAGCGTGTGTGCACACCTTGGTGGTGTATGCTGGCATTGGCAGGGACAGATGTGAGCGCATACAGAGTGTGTGCTGGCATTGGCAGGGACAGATGTGTACAGAGCATGTGTGCACACCTCGGGGGTGTGTGCTGTTGTTGGCATGAACAGATGTAAGCGTATACAGAGCCTGTGTGTACCCCTGGGGGTGTGTGCTAGTGTTGGCTGGGACAGATGTGTACAGAGCGTGTGTGTACACCTCGGTGTTGTGTGTTGGTATTGGCACGGACAGACGTGAGTGTGTACAGAGCATGTGTGTACACCTGGGGGTGTGTGCTGGTGTTGGCACGGACAGACGTGAGCGTGTACAGAGCATGTGTGTACACCTGGGGGTGTGTGCTGGTGTTGGCACGGACAGACGTGGGCATGTACAGAGCCTGTGTGCACACCTGGGGGTGTGTGCTGGTGTTGGTACGGACAGAGGTGAGCGTGTGTGCACACCTGAGGGTGGGTGCTTACTAACTAGGGTTGGAGATAACTTTCAGCCCAAAGTAACAACCTTCTAAATCCAGCTTAGATGCGAGGCTCCCACTGACACGGGAAGAGACAGTGGCCCTTGTTCATTCTCCGGTGTTCACATACTTTGTCATTTTTTTTGTATCCTGATCATCACTTGTGCTTTTCCAATTGAAACTAAAGGGAGTTTAGTTCTGTTTTGGAGAAGCTGTGGTTAGTGGTTTCTTTTCATGGTTTGCTTAATCTCTTAAGTCTGGTGCTTACGTTTACCCAAATGCACTTTACTTTAGTATGACGATGTCATTGCCCAGGGCTTCTCCTTCCATATCTGCTCCCCAGGAGGCCCCCTAGGAATGGGCACTGGAGATCCAGCCGCTCTCCGTTTGCCATTTTCTGTGAGTCCAATGTAGGTTTGGCTCAGAGAAGAAAACAGGCCTCTGGGTTAGGTGCCCCTGACTGCTTGCTTGTGAAATGTTTAACGATAAGGCGCCTTCCAAACTAATTTTACACATTCAGAGTTGTAGCTTGAAGTATCACTGCAGTCATAAGAACAAGAAACTCTCCCATAAAGTAGATAGGCAGAAAAAACCACAAAAATTTAATAAAGTGCAAATAAAATGGTGTTGTAAGAATATACAGTGGGAAATGCTCTGAGTCCAGCCAGATTGGTATGGCGTCCTCTTGTAAATACATTCAGCCACGTGTGGCCCTGATCGCAATCACTACTGTGAATTGTGATCCAGAATGTTCTTGGGGGGCCGATGCCTGGACTGTGCCAGCAGCTGAGTCTGATTGGGCATCACGGCGGTGATGTGCTTAGCATGGCCAGCTGGACTGAGGGGTGGCCACCCGTGCACTCACCACGTGCAGTCGTTATTCTGGTGATGGAGTTGCACGCGGCACGGCTTGTCCACCTGGGCTACTTAAAGTACTGGGAACCCAACTGCTGGCGGGTGCCTCCCGACATGGGAGCTGTCTATTTTATCCAGGGCCCTCTGGTGCTGCAGACACTGGCCGCCGGTCCCTGAGCCCATGGGGAGGCACCAGAGGGCTCTGCTGGGCCATGGCGGTCCCCAAGCAGGTGGTCACTCATTGCTTGTGGAGTGGTCCATGGCCTGTGAGTTTATTCCTGGGGTCTGTGTGGGCAAGGTTAACCAGTTCACAGCTGGGCACTTACACTGGTGACACTAAAGTGGAATCTATATTAGCTCGCATGGGAGTGCGTGAGGAGCTGGGAGGGTGGGGGAGGCTTGGCCCTAGCACTGGAGCCCGGGTTCCTGACATTTCTGCGTCTTCCTGTTGAGGGGCCACCAGGGCCCCCATGGGTCCTGAAGACAGTGGGTGCCCTATGGACAAGGGGATGAGGAAGACTCTAGAGGCTGTGGGAGGCAAAGAGACAGTCGCTCCCCCAGAGCCAGCCCTGTCGACACCTCGACATTAGCTGGTGGGACCTGTTTTGGACTCCAGCTTCCAGAAATGTGAGAAAATAAGTCAGTGTTTAGGGCGCTAAATTTGGGGTGATTTAGTGGAGAAATAGAAAACTAGCCCACAAAGGTGCACGCATTGAAATGTGCTCTGTCCAGGTGTTCACAGTGGCGTGACGGGGATGACATCAGGGTTCGGGGAACTGTGCAGTTTTACTGAAGGAAGGGGGCTCACCACGCCTTTCCTCATGTGACTGAAGGTACGTATGCCTGCCACACCGCCCAGGAGACAGGGACTAGAATTCTGACTTTATTATGGCAACCAAGCCGCAGTCAGAACACGGTGAGGGCTGAAATGAGCTTCCTGCAGCCTGAACTGGGAAGAGGAATCGCAAGTAGTTTGTGTTTTTCTACACAGATCTGTCCTTTCAGATTTTGTTGAGTTCTGGAAAAAGGGAGAAGCCAGGCACACCTCGGCGAGGGACAGTGTTTCTGCAGGTGGGGCGGCTTCAGCCTGAATGTGGCCGTGTGGCTGGGAGGCTCAGAAACTGCCCTCCAAGGGCACCCATCTGTTCCCTTCTGCACTAATACCTCCTTTACAGAAATTCCAGAGCAGTGCGGGAGGCCTCTGGTCTGAATGGGTTTGTGTGGACCGAGGTCACGGGGTGTTGTCCAAGTACTTATCCTGATGTGGCAGAGGCTCTGTTCCCAAATAATTATTCCACAGTTTCAGAGCCTATATCTGAGTGATAGTCTTTTAACTTTGTTGCATGAAAGCAAACAAAGTATGTTGAGGTTTTAAAAATCCATTTAGTAGTCATGGCTGTAAACTCATACATGGGGCTTTGGGATGGAGTGAAAACCACCGTCACCTGGCGTGGACGCTGCGTGGTATTTTTAGGGTGGTGGCCTGCTCGTGCCTTGAGCTCCATCTGCAGCGTGAGCAACAGCTGTGCATTTGAGAAATGTGGGCAGGTCAGCTTGCTCCTCCAGGGGCCTGCAGGGATGCGGGTGAGGGGCCTGGGATGAGGCCACATCATTGGGAAGGAGCTTGGTTGTGTCAACAGATATATCTGCCCCTACAGGCCCTCAAGCCAGCCAGAACCCAGTTTTCCTTTGGTCATCTAATGCCAGAAAAAAAACCTGTTTCTTAGAGATTCTCATAATTTATATTAATGAACCATTTGACCATATGTAAAATGTTATAAATGCACGAGGCTTTACAACTTGACAGATGTGTAACTCACATATTAGGATTGAATCAAACCGTTGAAGATATTTCACTTGAAGGTTTTTAGCATTTTATGCACAAACCAAATGCCAACAGCATTTTGAAGGAGTATTTTGGAATTTTAAACACAGTGGGACAGTGCTGGGTCTCTGGGATGCTGGTGGGGTGGACGTGACCTCAAGCTCTTGGAGCTTGCAAGCAAGCAGGATTCCTAAATTGTCACACCTGCAGTGCTGGAAGTCAAAGTGGATTTCTGTAAATGAGGTATTAGTGCAATAAGGAACAGATGAGTGCCCTTGAAGGGCAGTTTCTGAGACTCCCAGACACCGCAGGAAGAAGTGGGGGAAGGGGGCAGTTACCCAACAGAACCTGGATGGTGGAGCCGGGATTGCTGGTGGCCCTGGGTGGCAGGTCATTACGTGCAATAAGGAATAGGTGACTGCCCTTGAGGGAGGATTCTCGGCTTCAGAACCGCAAGTGGAAGACACCCCAAGGTGGGGGGTAGGGGTTTGGTTATCCACTGGAGCCTGGATGGTGGAGCTAGGTTTGCTGGTGGTCCTGCGTAGCAGGTCATTACGTGCAATAAGGAACAGGTGAGCGCCCTTGAGGGCAGTTTCTCGGCCTGCTTCGGAACTGCAAGTGGAAGACGCCCCAAAGTGTGGGGGGTGGGGGTCGGTTTTCCAGTGGGGCCAGGTTTGCTGGTGGCCGCTGCGTGACAGGTCACTGCGTGGAGCGATGGGAGGTGAGTGGAGTGGGAATAGAGGACGCACCCTCCACAGCTACTGCTGGGAGTTGGCTCTGGTAGCAGAGGGGGCATAGAGGGAATCCCATCAGGAGCAACACGGCTAGGGTCGCACGTGTGCTGGACGCTGAGGTGTGGCTATATGTGATCTCAGTCTCCACAGCCGCCCTGGGAAGTGGGTTCAGTTACCTTCCCATCTCCCATTTGAGAAATCTCCGGGGCTCACATCACAACTGGGTGGGGTGGAACTAATGTCTCAGGCAGGACATTGGCCCCAGAGCCCAGCTCTTAACCCACCCCTGCTGTTTTCAGTCCACCAAGTTTGTAGAGAGGGGTGTGTGGTGGTGGGGGGTGGAAGTCGTGCATTTCAGGGGACGGCTGAGAAACCAACACAGTAGAAGGGGGGCAGGAAATAAACCAGGCAGGAGACACAGGCAGTGCTTGGGAGATCTGCGCGGGGTCTGGGTGTGGGGGGCGCCTCTGGGCCTGTGAACCCCGTTCTGTGCTCGTGGCTTGTCCAACCTTCACCCTCAGCCACATACTGCGCGCTTTAGGTGAAATCTCAGTCCCTCACGTGGTGCGGGCATCTTTTCTCCCTGGCTTTGCCTCTCCTTAAATCAGAGTCTCAGTGGGGATGGTGGGGTGGTTGGTGGTCCATGGAATTTGCCCTCCACTCCCATCCTTGTTCTGTCTGGCCTGTTACCTGAATCTGTGTCTCTTCAGAGCCTGCAAATGAGTGGAGGCCACGGCAGCCTCTCGCTGACCGGCCTCTCAAACTTTTGTATTCATCAGAATCATGTTAAATGCTGATTCCTAGGCACCCCATTAGACTCTCTACACCTGCCTGGTGTGGGTACTTTGAGGAAGGTACAGAGGGTTGCTGGGCTGTTCCAGGAGGGAATTTGCATTTGTAGAATGTCCACTGTGCTCCTTCCAGCACTCTATTTTCCACGCACATGTGGCATTAAACCTGGAAAACCTCTGGGTGCTGTGCTGGGTGAGGAAGCCCTGGCTGGATGAGGGGCTGCTGGGGCTCGGACTTGATTCCTGGGCTGGGGGCTGCGGGCTTACTCTGTTCAGTGGGCCTGCTGATGGGATGCCCTGGAAAGTCCTGCTGTGCACTCAGGGAGGTACAGAGACACGCTCAGGAAATACAGACCATGGATTTAAAAATTCCTACTGGAAAATCCTTTATGAGCAAATTTGCATCTGACTGAAGACAATCATTGCTTGAGTAATTGGTTTGTTTACAAAATTGGTCCTATGAACAAACAGATTAGTTTTCATTCATGCCTTGTCTATAACGTAAATAGGAGCTATTACGGCAACCTAAATGAATTTTAAATTTTGTATCAGATTGCATGCCAGATTACAAATGGCTGCTTGATAATCTAATTGGTAAAACGGAGGGATTTGGTACTTGGAACCCAGAGTGAAGAGAACAGAATTGCTTTGGTTTCTTAAAAGTGTGTGACAGGGGTGACCTGGGGTGAAGAGAAGTGGCTGGAGTCATTACACTCGAGGAGATGATCTGCCCCAGCTTTTCTCAGCTGTCTTCTGGATAAAACAAAAGAGTGATAAACGTGGAAAAATTCAGCACTGAGTTCGTCTATGCCCTGAGCTTCTCATATGGTCATTAATGTGACTGGGCTGTATCTGTGAAGCCTCCATACAGGCACAAAGGAATTAGGCTAGAGTAAGGCGGCCGGCGACCTCTGGCGCCTGGGCCACGTGTCATTTCCTAAAGCCCTTTTGGGTGAAATGACAGTTGCAATGTCTGTTGTTTGGAGGAGTGTAATCTCATGTATGAGATGCAGATTTTAAACACCAAAGCCAGGAAGCTTGGTGGGAGTGGCCGTCATCCAAGTGGTTTTCTGTGCTGCCGTGGACGAGGTGTGGATGTGTCATCCGTTGGTGAGATCCACTGGTGAAGGGGCTAAGCAATCCCTTGGTTGTGGGGGGTTTGTGAAGCTACATCTCTTCTGGCATCCCAAGTAAATACATTTTGTAAAACTTGTGCATTTGACCCAGACCCTAACCCTGAGTGTTGAAGTCTGGTGCAGTGTCTTGAGCCCTCTTCTGCATTGAGGGTGAGTGACTGTAAATGACCAATTCCTCAGTGATGAAAGTTCAAATTTAGCTTCCCTGAGGAAGCCAGACCTCAGTCACCCGTGTCTCCATTGTAAACACTGCGGCCTCTACACGGGTGGATGCGAGTTTCCAGGTCCTCCTTGAAGAAGCAGCCGTGTGGTGCTTGGTGATTTGATAACATCAGCCACCTTCTGTCTTCTGTCTAATCATGGTACAAATGATTCTCCTACAAGGAAACGGATCTGGTTTCTTCCCCGATCATTGGAAGAAGCAGCCCACCTAGGGACTGCACCGTCCTCTGCACTTTCACAACGAAGTCTGTGTCTGTCTGTGAGGAGTGTCATGTGTGTCGTAGGAATCACGGGAATTGCCTTAATTCTTCCACTTTTTGAGGGCTCGGGCAGCTCTGCCTGTTTTACCTGGGATGAGCAGCAGGTGGTCTCTGGCTGCTGTGGGACTAGGGCTTGGGGTGCGTCATCACATCCCGTGGCCTGTCCAGGTGGGCATCATTGTCTTTTGCCTGTTGGCTGAGGCAGCTGTGATGCCATGGGGATCATACTTGTGTCGGGGCCAACCCAGTTCTTCCCATGCACACCTCTCCTGCTGGAGTGCCTTTCCTTATGATGACGTGTTGAATTAGCGTGGAGAATGTGGAGAGGCTCTGGGCCTCTCCTTCCCATTCTTACTCCCTGGAGCTGTGATGCCCGACAAGGGAGCCCATAGCCAGAGGCTCCTTTAAATTTAATTAGAATAAAGATTTGATTACATATCCAAACACATTTGAAAAGAACTTCACAGATTAAATTCCAGATTCAGCCCTTCAGGCCCAGTGACCACGTTTTGGGGCTCAGCAGCTGTAGGTGGCTGTTGTCTTTCAGTGTTGACTGAGCAGATTGGGACGTTTCCAGTTCAGCAGGCAGTTCTCTTGCATGGTTCTGCCTGTGGTGAGGACACCTTGGCTGGAGAGCTTCGTGGGGATGCCTTAGGCCTCTGGCGGCAGCCAGGCTGCACGGTTCCTGTGCCCCGGGTCCTCTGAAGGCCCAGATGGATCCCACCACAGAGTCAGCACTGCTAGACTTGGGTACAGTGTGTAAACAGCAGAGGGGCACGTCCGGGCCTTGCTCACTGGCCTCCTTGGCCAGACTCCCATCTCTGAGTCTTCAGGGGAAATGCATCCACCATCCACACCGTGCACCAGAAGAAAACTGCAGGCTTCTCTGTGGGTGGTGAATTGAGATCATGCAGAGTGACTAGGCTTGGGCTCCTGGCCAGCGTGGAGCCTGATGATAGCTTTAGGTGGAACCTGACATGCCTCCGTGTGTACATGGCAAAGAGAATGCAGTGTTGTCAACTTGAATCCAAATGTGCTCCCGTTTTGAGGTGGAAGGTTCTGGGAGTATTGGCCATTGGTGATTGTCCTGCTGTGGAGGACTTCGAATGCAAGCACTGGTTTAGGGTAACCCTGGTTTCCTGGTCCTGTATGTGGGCATCCCTGAGTGTGCTGGGCTGGAGGTAGGCAGGGCAGATGGGAGGGTGACAAAAGGTCAGGTGTTTCCAGCTGTGGGGAGTGATGCCATCAGATGTCCGAGATCAGGAGGGTGTTGACCAGGGGACCAAAGCAGGGGTGGGTGGAAATGCCATGTTTTCTGGGGCGTGGGGAGGACCTGTTGAGCTCTATTGCTGGGCAACAGTTCTTCCATTCTCAGGAATCTGTGCCATTGTAATTGAGTAGCAAATTCAGTAATTGCTCTAATTACTTACTGTTAAGTCCCCATCCAAATTACCATGAATTAGCAACAGTGACAACAGTTTGCCTGGTCAAGCCTTGCCAAGAAAAATCAGTGGAACTAGTTTTAGTTGCCTTGAGTTCCCTCCAAATCGGATCCTTAGAGGCTTGTGTTCCCACAGCTGCTGCAGTTTCTCCTGGGTCTGGCAGGCACATTCCAGACATTCACACCTCAGCTCAGATGCAGGCGTGCACATTATTTACAGAAAATCACACTGTGCTGTGATTGGCTTGAGCTGACGTTTTCTAGGTGGGAGGCGGAGGCCGAGGACCTGTGAGGGACTGTCTTCTCATTGACTTGGAGCAGGTGCACATCTATTCTTCAAAAGTTTTAATAGGATGAAATTAGCAATACAAATTTTTGAAATTCATGTGTTATGAACTCTGTTCAGTGATTTCCTCTGAAATGAGAGACTATTTGCGGACCAGACAGTTGGCCTGCAGCTCTCCTTAGAACTGTCCTAGACCTCGATGCCATCCTATGGTTTCTTCCTGAGTGTGGGGTGCGCTGCTTGAAGCAAAACCAAAGGAAAGAACGTGGTCAGTGTGCATCACTACTGCAGCCAGCTCAACGCGCCCACCCACTGGGATGGGCACTGGATCACTTAACATTTTAAACGCATTTAACACTAAACCAGTAATCAGCCAGTGCTTTCTGTAACCAAGTTTTCTGGCTCATGGGAATCTGACACTTGACTTTTCGGAAGAGAATACTTGCTTCTGTGGAGTGTCAATATTTGTCTCATTTCTTGAGACTTTGTTCAAAGTGATGAACGTGTGTAAATTAGGACCTTTTTGTGTAAATTGGGCCACAGAGCTCTCTAGACACAGTCAGGGGGGTAAAAGGCTGTGAAAGATGCCGCCTGATGTGAGCCATGGCCAGGCACTTTGGAACCTGGGATCCCATCTCCAGCCTTTCAAAGGACATAGAGGAATATAAAATGCAGATGAGAGAGTTCATATTTTGGGCATCTCTGTTCTTTGGAAATCAAAGTGCAAAGAAAAAGTTTTGCCTCGAGGTCTTACCCCATACTTGTTTTTCTCCTGAGGTTTTAAAATTTTCTTAACTGCTTTTTTCTCCACTGATCCTTGGGGAAATTCTGTCTTCATATCTTCTTAAAAGATATGGTTAAATTGAACACTGAAATTTAAAATCATGCTTTCATATTATTTTTCTTTTAACTGATGTATCTGACATTGGTGAAGAACTAAGTGGGCGTGTTGGTTTACTTTTATTTTTTTGAGACAGTCTTGCTGTGTTGCCCAGGCTGGAATGCAGTGGCACGATCTTGACTCACTGCAGCCTCACCTCCTGGTTCACACCATTCTCCTGCCTCAGCCTCCTGAGTAGCTGGGATTATAAGTGCCTGCCACCATGGCTTGTTCATTTTTGTGTTAGTAGAGACGGGGTTTCAACATGTTGACCAGGCTGGTCTTGAAATCCTCACCTCAGGTGATTTTGCTCACCTTGGCCTCCCAATGTGCTGGGATTACAGGCATGAGCCACCACACTCGGCCTGGGATATTCTTGATTGTAACTGTAATAGATCCCTTTAATGAAAACAAAACAGAACAACAACAACAACAAAACAGCTGTCTGAAAAGTCCCGAAATTAAAGAGCCTGCTTGGACAGGGATTTGGACACCAGTTGAATGGCCCAGCACAAACCATAGTTACATGGGCCACTCAGCCTGTTAGATCCTTAGGGTATTTGAAGTGGTGGGGATATTTGCATTTCTGCCTCTGGATATCGTGTTAGTATGAATTCGACTAGTGTTTGAGGGCCAGGCTCAGATCCGGGAAAACAAGAGCCCCTGCCCTCATGCCTCTTCTCTTCTATGTGTGTGTGTGAGGAAAATAGAAAGCACAAGATATTTTTTTTCAATGAGCTGGAAAGACGGAAAAACAAGCTTAAGATGTTTACTTGTTCAGAAGAAGGGAAGTGCAAGGAATACTCAGCTTTGCTGTTGCTGAAGGAGGCCCCTGGCGGAGGCTGTTTCAGAGGTGGGGTTTCTCTGAGAAAGGTAAGAGGCAAATAGGATGCCCCATCTGGTTTGCCAGAGATGGGGAAAGTTAGCACCCCCAAAACAGCCTCAGCATTCTTTCAAAGACATCGGAAAACCAGCTAGGGTGTGGGACCCTTGTTGGCCGCTGGGTAGAAGGAAAACATTGCTGGTCCTGAGGACTGTACTGTTCTTCCACTGCTATAAAGAACTACCTGAGGCTGGGTAATAAGGAAAAAAGGTTTAATCGGCATACAGTTCTGTGGGCTGTATAGGCTTCTACATCTGGGGAAACTTACAATCATGGTGGAAGGTGAAGGGGAGGCAGGCATGCCTTCACATGGCTGGAAGGGGAGAGAGAGTGAAGGGGAAAGTGCCATGTACCTCCAAACAACCAGATCTCAGGAGAATTATCATGAGGACAACACTTGGGGGATTGTGCTCAACCATTAGAAACCACCCCCATAAGTCAATCACCTCCCGCCAGGGCCCACCTCCAACACAGGGTTACAGTTCAGCATGAGATTTGGGTGGGGACACACAGCCACACCACGTCAGGCTTCCCATTCTTCTCCTGCACGTGCTTCACAAATGGTTCTGTCATTGGTTTTTGTTGATACATAATATATGTACGTATTTTCTGAGTGCATGTGATATCTTGATTCATCCCTATATTAATCAAATCTGGGTACTTGGGATGTCTTTCACTTGAAATATTTTCTTTTCCTTGTGCTGGTAATGCTCACGTTATTCTCTCCTAGCTGTTTTGATAATACACAGTAGATGACCCACTGCCATCCCCCTGCTGATTTACCAATAGTAGGTCTTGTGCTCCCATTAGGCTGTGTGTTTGTGCCCGTTGCCAGCCTCTGCCCATCCTGCTTATGAGTGGGCTCTGCTGGGCCCTGTTGACCACCTACTCTTGGCCTCCATGAGATCTGCTCTCAGCTCCTGCTTATGAGTGAGAACATGCACCGTTTCTTTGCTTGGCTCGTTTGCTTAACGTAATGTCCTCCAGCTCCATCCATGCTGTCGCGGATGACAGGGCTCTCCGCTGTGTGGTGGAGTATTGTTCCTGTGTATGTTCGGGCCACGTTCCCTTCATCCCCTGTTGACGGGCACTCAGGTGATTCTGGACCTTGGCTTCTGTGGATGGTGCTGCACTGAAGCTGGGACCAGTCACTGGCTTCATATTCGGGGACGTGAGCCACTTTCATGTTCTCAAGCAGCCTATCCCCAAAGCCCTCTGTGGAATGCCGCATTCCTTTGTGCCCATGGCTTCCACTAGGATGAACCGTTGGGAAGTGGATTTGAACGCTTGGGTTTCTGTCTTTAATTGGTACCCAGCTGCACTGACCAAGCAGGGGTCCCAGTGACCCTGGACACTACCTCACATAAGGTCCAAAGATGCACTTAGGTTCTTTCTTTAACTTTATAACAAACAAACAAACAAAAAAAAAAAAACGCTATGGACCTGGTTAAGCTATAGCATTATCAGTTAGTGTTTTTCCTGTTGGAAAGGTGTATATTTTATTTTCTAAGAAGGAAAGAAATCCTGTTAAATACTCTAAGCACAGATTAAATCATGTCAAGGAAAGAGGTACTATTTTGGGGGAAAATTGTCCCTTCATGTCAAAGATCAAGGGGATGACTTCCATTGTTTAATTGAGTTAATTATGAAATCTTAAGTGGTTTTGAGAAGACGAGCTGTGGATGCTGTAAGACATGAGACTGATGCTGATTTAATATTAGTCAGCCCTGACAGAATGTGGCTAATATTTAAAGCTTGCTCCAGTATTGCTTGATAGATTGTAAGTTAATGTAAAGATCGGTTTGATGCTTTTATTTTACAAAATATGATTGAGGAAAAGTTTGATAGCCAAGGAAACAGCCTTCAACCAATTTATTCCTAATTTCTATCACCAGAAAAATGTGTCCTGTTAATTCCAGAATTTACTTTTGGAAAGTTCCTGTAAGGAGAGCAGAGGTATTGGTGGTTGAATGATGACTTGAATTTAGGTGAAGGTCGTTAAATATTTCATAGTCATGTTTGTCTTGGTGGTTTTAGCAATTTTATATTAAATTTAGAACTGCGAGTCAAACCAAATGTGTTCTTTTGCTTTTGTGATACTCCTTTGTTTGTATGACTATATTTGTAAAGAATGATAAAATGTGTATAGGGCATTTTCTCTGTGTAGATATTAGGATTTTTAGGGAAACAAATTAATCATTCTTCTAATAGACATTGTGCTGTGTGTTGGGTCCTTTGTATATTAGTTGAATTATTATAATGAGGACCACTTGAAAGTATGTTTCTATACAAGATCTTTTATATGCTGCCTTGTGTTATGCAAAATCCTTCATCCTCTAAGAAGACTAAGTAATGGGTTGGAGGAGAGGTTTAATTCCCCATTAGGTCTATTCCGAATGCCCAGAATTGAATGCAAGTATGAATTATGTTTTCAAAGTGGGGTGTGTGTGGTGAACTCCTTTTTAGATCATGGGAGGGAGGTAAAGCAAAGATCAGATTTGCTGATGAACATTTGTGCATATTCTAGTGGAGAAGTCATATGACTTGACTGTACCTGCCTACTCTGATTTTGGTGTCATTAGTGTCCGTAGCCACAAGCCTCAGCTTAAAAAGAAGGCTTCCTGGAAGGGGAAAATAGGAATCGGTAAGAACCTGAAGTTGTCTGTCATGGCCTGTGAGTCACAGGTAAATAAACCTGCATGAGGGGACGTTGGCTGTACAGTATTTTCCTTCTGTTTTAAGACTGTCAGAAAAAGGTCAGTTCTATTGCGTTGGGTCCCTGCACCTCACTTTTGCTGCAGAGGGGACTTGCCATTATACCTCTTGCCCCCAGTGCCCAGGAGGCTGATACCACATAGAAGACCTGCAGGTCAGTGGAGGTGAACAGGCACCGGACACGCTGTGCACCTTGGGACACATCTGAGAAGTGCGTCCTTGCAGCAGGTCTGGGGTGAGGGGGTGTTCCATCTCCTCTGCCTTCTCTGGCTTTGCGGGCCTTTGAAGTTGGTCCTGGAAAGTGAAATTAGTTAATGCTGATCAGCTCGAGGTCAAAGCCGGAATCAGGCTCATCATTTCCTGCAGTGTTCACAGCAGCAGCTCGTAAACTCGACATGACCTGAATCCGGATAGTCGAGGTTCCGTCCTGCTTTGTGAGTCGGTTATGTGTGGTCTTGAGAAAGGGAACATGGGTTTTCTTGACTCTGAGGGGGCCGAAGAGACCCGCCCTTCACTAGGGGTCTGTGTGAAGCAGTGGACCCTCCAGTCAGGAGGCAGCAGGGACTCAGGAAAGCCCCACATGCCCTCCAGTTCCCCTATGTTGAAATGGTTTGTACTCGGCCGTGCCGGGTCATTTTGGGAGGTAAGTGGGGCATTCACATGGGGGTATGCAGTATTCTTAGGTGTCAGGTGCGAGAGTTGAATTTGTAGAAGCTGTGCAGATAGGAAAGGGCCTGGCAGGGAGTGCTGTTTACACGGAGCCGATTTAACGCGAGATCTGCGCTCTCCCTGGGTCCGTGTCTGACCGGTGTCTCCCAGTCTGCAACGGGACGTTCACGTGACTCGGCGCCATCATCCCACTCTGTGTAGACGTCTGAGGATCTGTGCGTGGTTGCTGTGTTAGAGTGACTTATGATAATGAACTGAGAAACAGTGAACAAACCCTGAATTGGTCAGCACTGGTTCCACGGCCAGTTCTGCCGTGGTTGGAGTCATTCATTATAACGTGTGCTGGACTCCTATGCAGAGCTCTGATTTTCAGAGACCCTTTAACTTGGCAGCTAACCAGCGGCTTCCTTCAGAAGACATTTGAGTCCCCTTTACCTGCCAGGGTGACCCTGGGAGTTTGAAGGTGAGTGAGACAAGCCCTCCCTGTCTTGTGGATTTTACTGTCCAGAGGGGAGACAGATGTAGATGGTGAAGGAGGCCCTATCAGAGGTCAGCGCATGTCGGTTTTATTTCTGTAGCACTTGCTGTGTTCAGGCTGTGCCCCGGGCCATGTGCAGAGCATCTGGGGACCCTGCCCATGGCATCCCAGGCACAGCTAGCATCTGCACCATCTTCATACTTGACCTGAGTTTTGGGGGAAGTACCGAGGATGGCTTCTACCTTTGCTGGAGAGGGTTGGAAGTCAGGGCAGTCCTCCACACGGAAGATGATCGCCAGCTGAATCCTCAACAAAGAGAGGTGGTTCCCACAGAGGCAAAGCAGGGCAGCATGCACAGACCTGGGTGTGGGGTCTGGGGCAGGTACATCTGAGTGGGGTCTGCTGGGAGACAGCGGGAGTGAGGTGTGAAGGCAGTTGGAATTTACAGGATAAATTATCACTAAGGTGATGCTGGGGAAACAGATAAAATCGGGACTCTCTGGGGTAAACGTGGACCTAGGGTTACCCTGGGCGTGGGTGTTTTCAGGCTCTGAAGGCAGAGATTTAGGAAATTGGGCAGAGTTGAGCCCCAGATGAGGATGAAGGCTACCCTTGGGGGGGCTGTTGAATGAGACAGGGATGGAAACCCAGTGAATGTCCTGGGGTCAGTCTAGCAGGAAGGTGACAGAGGAGACTGGTGCTCTCAAAGACCCTGTGGGTCCTGCCTCTCAAAGTGCTGGGATTACAGGCATGAACCACTGCTCCCTACCGTTACTGTAAAATTTCTAAGCTACTGTCTCTCATACCCACTCCCGTATTGTTTTTTTTTTTTTAACTAGGTTTATGGCTGTATTTTTTTGCAATGGAACCAAACAGTTACCTGTTTGAAGTACAAATAACACGATGTTTAAAAACCAAAAATGTCAATTTGCACAGAAGTTTCCAAATACCCAGTTGGTTTGAGCCTTGCATTGCAGTGCCACTACCTGCTCTTAAATTTCTACACGATGTAGAGATAGTGAGGCAGGGACCACTCGAACATCTTCAAGTTTTGATTCTATTAACTTGGGTATATTTTCAATTAATTTGGCACACCTGTGAGTGTCGCAAGCAATGCCAGGGTATTTATTTTGAAGCTTGTCAAAGGAAGAGTTGGGAAGATTTTCACATTTTTAGAATTTTCATAGTAGTTATAATTTACAAAGAATGTAAAGTTGTGTAGTCATTATTTTGCTTTTTTCTAGATGTGTCCCTAAACAGGGTTGATAACTAATTCTACATCACAGGATTCAGAACTGTACCCTTTTGGAGCCGATGTCTGTAATGGAGGAATTCTGCCTCGTCAGTTCACTTTAAGCGTGTTTAAAAGGTTTTCTTTATCCTAGTTGGAACCTGTGGCTATAGTTTGTTTTCACTGCTGAGGAATATTCCATGATGGAAACGGTAATTCATCTGTTTTTCGTATCGATGGGCATTTGGATTATTTTGGGAGGGTGTGTATGTCTATTCAGCCTTCATTTTTTCAGGATTTTTTGTAGAAGATAATGTAACAGTGTAACATCCTCTGCTAGGGAGCCAACACGAACCCTGATTACAGCCTCACAGACACTCACGCCTTGTTACCAATACACAGAACCATTTTCTTAAGTTGAAACACAGTAGCAGAACCTGAAGCCATGTGAATGGGTCCTCCGATCTTACACTTGGAATTCACTTTTTATTACTCTGTCTACTAATTAGGAAGCATATCAATTATACAGAAATCTGAGAATGTATAATTATACATTTATAACAGAAGAAAACTTATTTTTAATACCCCAGAACACATGGCTATGTTTTTCCCTCATGCCCCACCACTGTTTTCTTTGCTTGTAATGCGAAATGACACTTGAATAAGGTTTTCTAGAGACTGTTAGACTGGCATAGTTCTTCAGAGACAGAGGATGTAAAGCACATGGAGAATTTCTGTTTGTGGAATGTGATTTCCTGGTGGCCTCATTCAGGCTGCCGCCGCCTTCCCCTCTGGCCGCCTGCACCGTGGGACGTCTGAGGAGGTCCCTGTTTCATCCTCTGGAAGTTCTGAAAAGGAAGGAGAGGAGGGCGTGCAGGGTGTGGTACCTTTGTGTTGGTCCTTCGAGCTATTATTTGGAGTCTCGGCTGCCTTGGTGTTTGCTGCCTTTATGTCCCTAGCTCGTGGCTTTGTCCTTGTGTCTAACAGGCAGACAGATGGAAAGGGAAGTTGTATTCAGCCAACAGCTTGATCTTATTCTCAAGGCTGAAATCGACTGGGTATTTGGAGACTTCTATGTAAATTGGCATTTTTGGTTTTTAAACATGGTGTCTTATTTGTACTTCAAATGGGTAACGGGTTCTCTTGGAAAAAATATAGCCATAGAGCTGGTTAAAAAAAAAAAAAAAAGGGGGAGTGGGTGTGAGAGAGTGGCTTAGAAATTACACCAGTAATGGCAGGCCATGGTGGCTTACGCCTGTAATTCCAGCACTTTGAGAGGACGAGGCAGGTGGAGAAGATGAGGTCAGGAGTTCGAGACCAGCCTGGACAACATGGTGAAACCCCGTCTATACTGAAAATATGAAAATTAGCCGGGCATGGTGACAGGCACCTATAATCCCAGCTACTTGGGAGGCTGAGGCAGGAGAATCACTTGTACCCGGGAGGCAGAGGTTGCAGTGAGCTGAGATCGCGCCACTGCACTCCACCCTGGGTGACAGAGCAGAAACTCTATGTCAAAAAAAACAAAAAACAAAAACCAAAAAAACCACCCCGGTGATGGAGACCTGACTGTGTCATCTGTGATGGAGATGGCGGATTATTTTGTTTTTAGTGACAGGATGAATTGGATATATTTGCAGTATTGATCTTGACAAGGGAAATGGTCAGAACCAAATGTGACGCCCAGCTTGGGCCTCGCCGTTGGCAGAAGACCCTGGTGGGCAACAGACTGGAGACTCAGAGACTGAGGGGCAAATTCTCATGCCGTGATGCTATTGCAGTCACTGCTTCTGGACTCCTGCTGGAGGGAGCGGTCCCCTGGCTTTACAGGCTTTGGTGCATTGGAGACCTTAGGACCTGCCTCTCCTGGCACACCTGTGGGTGTGGCGAGCAGTGCCAGGGCTGAGGCACAGGTGCTGAGACCGGAACGTGGACGGGAGAGGCTGCACACGGTGCGCGGCAGGCGTCTGCTCAAGCAGCCCTGGGTTTCCGCAAGGGGGCGGGGCGTTGGTTTTCCTCCTTGAATTTGGGTGGGGAGGGTGTCCTGGGGTGCTGTGTCTGCACTTGTGTTGCTCTGAGGTCAAGGTGTGGCCCCGAGTCCCTGTCCCTCTGCCAAAGTGAGGGTTTGCCCATTTTCAGGTCAGATTTCCCTTGGGTCCTGGCCTCTAGGAGTGGGGGGCATTCGACGGGGACGTGAGCACGGTGGACGCGAGTCGGCCTCTTCGTCTCCCCCCAGCTCCTGGGCTGTGTCTGAAGAGCTGCCCAGCGGAATCGCCGTCCTGCCTGGTGTTTCATTCACCAGAAATCGTTCTCACTGTGGACTCTTGACTCAAATTTAATCCGGGAATGGAACGTGCTGTTGCTGGATGCCACACACAGCATCAGGAGCCTAGTTGGGGATTATATAATCTTACCCTACACCTTAAAAGTGAAGACTATAGTTGTCAGGCCTCTGAGCCCAAGCCAAGCCATCGCATCCCCTGTGACTTGCACGTATATATGCCCAGATGGCCTGAAGTAACTGAAGAATCACAAAAGAAGTGCAAATGCCCAGCCTCGACTTAACTGATGACATTCCACCACAAAGGAAGTGAAAATGGCGGGTCCTTGCCTTAAGCGATGATATTTTGTGAAATTCCTTTTCCTGGCTCATCCTGGCTCAAAAAGCTCCCCCACTGAGCACCTTGTGACCCCCACTCCTGCCCACCAGAGAACAACCCCCCTTTGACTGTAATTTTCCTTTACCTACCCAAATCCTATAAAACGCTCCCACACTTACCTCCCTTCGCTGACTCTTTTCAGACTCAGCCCGCCTGCACCTAGGTGAAATAAACAGCCATGTTGTGCTCACAAAGCCTGTTTGGTGGTCTTTTCACACGGACGCGCATGACAGTAGTTAAGGAGATACTGAAGTCTTTGCCAGCTCCAAGAGCTTTTTCAGTTTGTTGGGCCATTTTAGGCAGAAGGAAAAGCTTGCTTAGAGAATCTTACAGAAATGTTTGGTGCAGCGCCGCTAAACCTTGGAATAAATGTGTAACTTTCCATGGCGGCCCTCTGGAAAGAGATGCACTTTGAGTGCACCCTGGCCTGCTCGCTACAAGAATCCGCCGTGCCACCCCGCTTTCCGTGGGTCTGCAGGTGTGCGTGGTCCATCTCCCTGCACTGTGGCCATGGAAGGGAAAGTGATCTGGAATGCTGGCAACAGTTCTCGGTGCGTGTTGATGTGTGCTGCTTTCTACAGGTGAGAACACTTCTGTTTAATAAACATCTCATCAGGATGATTGCAAGATATTTGAGTCTCATTCAGTAGTGTTTCTGGGTTCCTTCTCTTTTTAATCTGCTTTCTAGCACTAGGCAAGTGAAGACATGGAAAGTAATAAACCCATCGAACTTGTAGAGACGTGGTGTTGTGTAGGAGCAAACTGTAGCCTCTGGCTCTGTTTAAAGATCGTAGTAAACTCTTACCTGGCGTGGTCAGGGTGTAAATTATTTTGTTTAATCGAAATGTGAATGAGTCAAAGCTGGCACCTGCATTGTTGATGAAATACCAGATTTTAAAGGAACATGTCGATATGCCGTAAGATACCAGCAAAGTTCCTCGCTGAGGTTCTGCGCGGGTTCGGAGGAGCTGGGCCTTGTGTCACCAAAGTCGTCTCTGGTAGCAGACGCTCAGTGTTGGGCATTAGTCACTTAGCCTTTCCAAGGCCGAGGAACAGTTCGCTGTGGTGTTTTTAGAACCTGTACTTTGAGTCCATTTGTCCAACTTGACTCGAAGTTGCTGCCCAGTTTCAGACCTTTGTCTTGCACCATGCGCTCGTTTTCTTGTCCTCTGATAACTGCCTCAGTTGCCTCCAGCCTGACAGTCGAGCCTCATCGTTCATGGACAGAGGCTCCGTGGTGGGTCCCAGGCCGCGACTCCGGCTTGCACAGTTCCATGCCTGTCACCGTGGTTTATCTCATCACTCCCGGGATTTCCCGTTTAGAGGAAGAGGGTCCCTTTCCTGCAGGCCCTGTGTGGTGTGGAAACCACCCCTACCTGCATTTCTCCTGTTTGAACTGTACCGTGAAGCTATTTCTGTTCTAGTCAACCATCAGAATTTAAGGTACGGTGATTTATGTAACTTATCACACGCTTCTCAGCGGTTCTTTATGAATTTCATTCTGTTGTGAAATGATTGCAGTTTTCATGGCTGCGCTGGTCTCAGGTTGTGGCCATTGGTAACTATCTTGAAATGAATTGCGTTCCCCATTGTGTGTTAAGGTTTTGTCTGGGAGCTGTTGAGGCCTCACCCTGCTTAGGGCGGTGGCTTTGCTCTCCTGACAAGAGGAAGAATCTTATTAGAGCATTTCTAATGTGGTTTTTGCTTCCAGACAAAATTACTTTTTTCCAGAGATGGCCACTAAAGTTGTAAATTATGCTCAGGAAGACACACGGGTCAGCTGACAGAGTGGATTCCAGAAGAGACCCAAAGAAGCAAAAGCAATTCAGTGGAATTTGAGTCTTTTCAACGAATTTTGCTGGAATTATGGGACAGCCATATGCAAAAGTGTGAAAACAAGGAGAAATTCCTGTATGAAAATGAAGGTGGACCATAGCCCTGAATGTAAAATGCCAAACTACAAAACCTGTAGAAGAAACGGAAATTGTCGAGACCTAGGGTGAGAGCTCTTAGCCATGATACCATGATCCATAATCAAGGAAGAAAACAAGTAGGGTAAGACCCATCAAAATTAAACTTTTAATGTAAAAGACACCCCTAGGGAATTGAAGAGACACATTTTCTATAGAGGGGGAGAAGATGTCTGTGAACCATGCAGCCGGCAAAGGACTCGTATCCAGAATGCACAGGACTCCCATGGCTCATGACAGAGAACAAATCACCTGACTTAAAAGCAGTCAGAGACCTGAACAGATGTTTCACTGAGAAGGACGGGAGGATGGCCCGAAAGCATCTGAAATGACCTTCAGCGTGACTGGTTGCACCGAGATGTGCACCGAAGCCGCAGTGAATTTGTTCACACCCCTGCTGGAGCGCCTGACCTAAGGTCTTCCGACAGCCCCAGGTGCTGGTGAGGACAGGTAGTCGGGTCTCCTGTGCGATACTGGGGTTCAGCATGGTGCAGACAGCTCGGTGGTTTCTTACAAAACTGAACTCACATAAACGTGGGGCCCGGTGACCCCACTCTTGGGTATTTACCCTAGAGAAACAGAAGCTGATGTTGAAGAAAAACTGTGCCCAGATGTTAATAGCACTGTCTATAGTTGCCCAAAACAGGTTACAATGTGCTGCAGCCATACGTGGAATAAGAAACACCCAGCAGCCCCGAGGCCGGGCTGTTGATCACAGGACACCCTGGGTGCACCTCCAGGCACGATGCCCAGGAAAGAGACAGGCTGAGCCTGCTGTGCTGTGACCTGCCCCTCCGACAATACTCACAAAAGACAGACCCGTGGGAATGGAGAACATGGAGACGGTGGTTGCTGGGAATGGGCGAGTGTGCTTATGAGGCCTTGTGAGTGGGTCTGGGGCTGTGGGACTGTTCTGCTTGTGTGATGATGATGATGATGGGAATATTTGTGCCGAAATTCACAGAACTGAACACTGTCCACTTTACAGTAATTTTTAAAAGGTGGTAATATGCTCATTTTCAGTACTGTTTTTAATGGAAGATGGAGTTTGCAGACGATTCGTTAAGGCAAGCCTGTCTCAGGCTACCCGGATTGGGTTGGAGTAAGCTCATTTTCAATACTGTTTTTATGGAAGATGGAGTTTGCAGACGATTCATTAGGGGCATGTCTCAGGGCCCCTGGGTTGTGTTGGGTTGGAAAAGCCTTCCCTGTTGCGGGCAGTAGCGTGGGGCATGGAAAGGATATTGCCACAGAAACACATAGAATCCTTTGAGGAAACGTGTGCATTTCTAACTTGCTATAAGATAGAATTGGAATTTGTAATGGTTTTGTTTTCTGGAGTCTTGGTAGAATAGGGAGACAGTGTAATGAAAGCTAATTTTGAAATGAAGAATTTTAAAGATTTTCAACAGCAATAGCTCTAGGAAGTCCCTGGAAATGTAAAGATGTTCAATAGCGATAGCTCTAGGAATAGTCACCCTGGAGTTGCTTCTTGAGCATTGGTTTCCGGGCTGTATCTTCCGACTTTCATTTTTAAGTTTTGCTGTGAGTTGGGGATGTGTGGGAATAGCCATCAGTGTTGGGTAGGAGTGGCCCTGCAGGGGTGCATGTGTCCCGAAGCCTGGGGCACTGTTTCAACCTAGCTTGGAACATGGGGACTCTTGTCAGTGGCTGGAGTAAGAGTACCAGCCTGCCAGGCTGGGGGAGCCCACGGGGTGGTCTGGGCACTGTCCTCCCTGCCTGCAGGATGGCAGCTGGAGGAGCTCGAAGGCTGCCTGCCTCGTGGCTGTCAGAGCAGCAGCCCCTCCTGTCACTGGAGCAAGCTTTGGATTCACGAGTCTCTGCGCCTGGACTTGCCCCTGGGAGCTCCGCCACTGTCCTGAGGGCCCTGGTGCCACTTTCCCGGTGGGACCCAAGCCTCAGACAGCTGCGACTCCAGATTCGGTTGCTTTCCCTGACGTCTCCTTCCAGCACGAGCGCTCACCTCACTCAGTGCAGAGCCTCAGGTTCCCTCCAGATCCCCAGAGACGGAATCTCCCAATTTAACAATATCGTTGGTGACAAGATTTGAGCGGCACTGATTTAACTCAGCTTCCAGAGTTTAAGTTCCCAAGACACAGTCCTGCTCCTTCCCTGTCCTGATCCTGTGTGGCTGGTGTGGATGCGGGGTTTCCAGAGGGTGGGGCTGAGGCAGTGGCTGGTTGTGGGGTTTCGGTTGTGTGGAGTGGAGGATCAGTGGACACTGGCTTTCCCAACTCACTTTCTATGTAGCTCCCAGTTTCTCAAAATCATAATTATCTTGGATTCCCTGTGAAACTGGGAGTCAGGCCTTGTGTGCAGTGTTGGGTGGCCATGACAGGGCAGGAGGGAGAGATGAGAACAGGGAGGACGGGTTTGTCAGGGGAAGGAACCCCTTGCTGAATCCCTGTGTCTGTTTTAGGTTAAAGACGAATGGCCGGGTGACAGATGTCTCACCCGTTGTGCCTGGACCTTGCTGTGCTGTACCCTGAGCAGGGGCCCCAGCAGCTGCCTCCTGCCAGGCCGGGGCCACAGGGCTGGGCTTCTGCCTCTGGGGTGGGTTGCAAGGGCTCATGCCAAGGTACAAGGGTCTGCACAGCTCCTGTGTGACCTGAGGGACATGTGGGAAGCTGGTCTGTGCTCCTTACCTGGGAGAAGCTGAGCTCACCTGGGCCAGAGCCTCCGGGGAGGTAGGAAGGCAGAGGCCTGGAATTCCTGCTTTCCCCAGACAGCAAGAAAGCACCTGCTCCGAGATGCCCTCAGCGGCCATATATAGTTGATTTTAACATGAGGGAAGATGGCATTTAACCCGGCTCTGTGGGGAGCTTTGAGGAGTCCAGGCCCTGGGCCCCGGGCTTTTTTATATGTTCCTTCCTGAACAAAAAACAAAAGATTCCTGTGGCTGATGTCCACTGCATGGGGTAGGACATGCCGAACTTGTGTGGGGCTTGTCCCTGCGTTTCCTTGGTGCTCCTCCCTGCCCCCACAGATACCAGCCGTTCCAGGCTGAGGCTTGTCCTGGTTAGACCCTCGTTGATGGGGTCTGTGATCCTGGATCGAGGGCCCAAGCACTTCTTTCATTATTAAAATGATTCACCTGAGATGCATGACTGCCTCTAAACATCTCGTGAGCATGAGATATAGCCAGTGCCACCGAACCAAGCTCAATATCCTAGTGTAAAGGAGAAATTTTACTTTTAATGTGCTCCTGGGACTCAGATGCAAATATTCAATTCCCGTTAAACTTTGAAGACCTTGAGAACCTCTGAGATTCCTTGGAAACTACTCCTTGGCCCCACGACTAACTCTGCTGTGGAAGGAGGCTGGAGTGGTCCGTGGGGGAGGACCGGGTGGTCCGCGGGGTCTGGGGTCCTGCTGCGTTCTCCAGGATTCCTTCCGTTTCATCATTAGTCCCAGCTCTTCAGCAGGTGGAGCAGATTCACTGACATTTCCATTATTTTGTTCCTGTGTTGACTCAGTTAACTGAATCAATATTTACCAGAAATAATTGATGGTGAGATGGGAATTATTGGTGATTCCCGGACACAGGCAGCCTGTATAGATAAGTGTGTTACAGTGTCTGATTTCTGAGATGTTGGTCCACACCTTCTCAGGAACACACTTTCAGGGGTAGATTCCTGTGCAGGAGAAGCTGTTTTTCCCCAAGACGCGGTGGCGGCCCCTGCACTGGCATGGCAGGGTGGCTGTGTGACTGGGCAGGGCTGGACGTGCTCCTGCCCGCCCCTGCGCTGGGCGCCCGCCTCCACGGCACATCTGTGTCGAGGGTGCCTGCCTTTGTTCCCCCAGCTCGAGGTCATAGAATTGTACCTTCCTTGACACATTTCTGTATAGAGATGATTAGATCTGGGGGCTGAATCTCAATCTGACATGCATGTGGGTAAATTATTCACGTGAATGACTTGGGTTCTCTATATTCAGGGTCAGGAGGCATGAGGTGGGTTTGGAGATGGCTGCCTGGCCTCAGGAAGTTTCTCTCAGAGCCTGTTTCTTTCTCTATCAAAGTAAATGAATCCTACCTCACCGGGCTTGACACACGCTCAGTACTCAGATGCTGTCTGGCCTTTATTATAGTTAGTATTTGCTGAACAGCGTGGCTGGTAAGAAAATGCATTATCTTTACAATTTATAGAATGTCACACAAGGCAAGCATGAAACTTGGACACTATCCTAATCTGAAGATGCTAGTGCTTACTCTTCTCCTTAAGCATTTTATTGTAATTGTGGCATCTGTCAGCCGAATCATATGACGGCACTGCACGCATGATGCCAGCCCTCAGATACCTAGGAAGGGGGAGCCTGAGGCTGCCAGGGAGCATCCCTCCTGCCTCCAGCCCTCGGGGGTTTCTCTCTCTCTCTCCCTCTGCTTCCCTCTGTCCCTCCCTATCCCCCGCTCCCCTCCCTGCCCCCCTCACTTACTCTACAACAGAGGCCCAGACTTTGACAAATCCCAGCTGGGCCTATTTAACTCTTGCCTGGGAAACCAGAGGGAAAGGGGCCCAGTTACTACAGAAATCCAGAGAATTGAAATAGAATGTGAGCTACTTGTGTGTCTTGTTTTTTATTTTAATCTGAATATAAAAGGCAAGTGTCAAAACAAAATCGGTGCTAACTGCGCCACACAGCTCCGAGTCTGCCTTGTCGGGGCTCCGTGGGTTCCCACGCCCTGGCCTTCTCCATGAGCATCTGGACATGCCGTGGGCTGCAGAAAGCATTCAGCTACGGTCCTTTGAATGTTCCAGAGTCACATTTAATAAAAATCTTCACATTCATCCATGGCCAAGTCTTGATTGAATAACAGGTATTGCAGGTCTTTGGGTGGGGCTCAGCCTCTGTTTTACAAGCAGCCACACCATCCGAGGGGCAGGTCCGTGTGGGCTGGTGACCCAGTCCTCTTAGTGGGGGTCCTTGAAGTTCTAGAAAGTAGTGATGCAACCTGTGGCATACATAAAAAGCCTCATGTGCCCCCCTGAGAAGCTGGGGCTTCCCCTCAGTACTGTGGTGTGCTGTGTTTGTGATTGTGCCAGATGCTAAAAGGGTGAGGGAGATGCCTAAAAACCAGGCTCCCAAAGACAGCCCTTCATGTCTGGTACTTTCACGTATGTATGCACACCTGTTTGACATGTGTACACCTGCTTCATGCATGCACCTGTTTCATGTGTGTACACCTGTTCGTGTGTACATCCACCTGTTTCACGCATGTGCCTGTTTCGCACGTGTACACCTGTGCATTCACCACCCTGTATTACGTCATACATTGTATTTTACAGATTGCTTTTCACTTTGTATTGTGAGCTTATAATGACTTTATGAAGAAAGGAGGGGGCCCGGGCAGCCTTTGGCTCTGAGAAACGTGATGTCGCGGGAACAGATGAGACAGGCCGGGTGAGGCCGGCAGAGGCCGTCGTGTCCTGGGAGCCCGTGCGCATCCACTGTGCGTCGCTGTGTGACAAGTGACCCCAAAGCCTAGTGGCTTAAGGCAACATACACGTATGACTGTACAGCTTCTACGGGTTGCAAATTCAGGGCAGCCCTGCTGAGCGGTTCTGGCCCAGTCCCCTTGGGTCACCGTGAAGATGTTGTCCCTGTCCAGGGCTGTGGCCATCTGTAGGCTCAGCTGGGCTGGAGGTTCTGCTCCAGGATGCTGTGCTGACATGTCTGCGGGCGGAGGCCTGGTCCTCCACACCCGGCCCCTCCCTGGGGCTGCCAGGTGCATCCCTGCCCAGGGCCGCTCCTTTCCCCAGAGACGTGGGAGTGCTGGTCTTACACCCAGTGTCAAGGTGGCCGGTCCCCTGGGCCATACTGACCAGCCCTGAGCTCTGCGGGAGGGAGCATCCAGCCGTATGAGCCCCAGGAGGGAGGTCATGGGGCCATCGAAGGCTGGCTTCTGGGCCATGTGAGAAGCCTTGGGTGTTGCCTTAAAGCTGAGGAAAATGGCAGAATCTGGCTGGGAGCTGGAGAGAGAGGAGAGCATGCGTGTGGGTTTGCCAGGCCCTGAAGGTCGGGACAGGGCTAGAAGTACTCACATTCACAGATCCCTTCCAGGGTCAGGGCTCACAGTGTTCCTCTGTGACTCAAGGTACGTGCTTCTTGAGGGTGGTTTTCTGTGTTTTGTTTGATGCGTCAAGAAGAAGTTTGTTTTCAGTGCGGTAGGTGTTGGGGATGAGTCTGGGGCTGCTGATCCCAGAGGAATGTCCTGGAATGGAAGTGTGGACAGGGCGGAGGGCCAGGCCCAACGGGCAACAGTGTGGAGGGAGAGAAGCTTGTTGCATGTGGCCGGTAGATGGTGACGTGTTCGAGTGACAGGGTCTGTGAGGGAAAAGCCGTGTTCAGTCTAAGGGCATCGAGTTTGCTGAGTAATCTCTGAAATGTCCTGGTAGAGACGGGTAGCAGCTGCCGGGGCGTGTGGATCCCCCTGTCGGGAAGGTGCGGGTGGCTGCGTGAGGACAGTCTGAGGTCCGGGTGCCAGAGATGGTGTCATGCACAGCAGGGCCTAGGACAAGCCTGGGATTCGATTGTGGAAGAGGTGGGTGCTGTGAGGGAAAGGCGGCTGCGACTGAACTCTACTGGGATTTCCGTGAGAATGTGAGGCGTGTCGGGGGCAGGGTCAGGAGCAAAGTCAGGAGCAAAGGCTTGTGTCCCCTACTCAGCGGCTACTCCTGCAGGGCTGGGCGACAGTGGAGGTGGCGCGGGAAGGCGTTCACTGAAGCCCGTGTTCTATGACTTGACGGGTATTCCTCCCATGAGGGTGGAATGGAGACTGGACGCTGGGTGGCTTTTTGGGAACTGCGTCCTGTGTGACCCCACGTGTAGTGGGCTCACAGCAGAGCTTGAGTCCTTCCTTTACAGATACTTTTCAGAGTTCGCCCGCCTTTAGATTCTCTGATTAACCTGTCTGAAGCGGGTTCCAGGAATCTGCCACCTGCCAGGCCAGGAGGTTCTCCGTATGTGGCTGGTCCCCTGACACCCTGAGAAACATGACTCAAGAGGATCACCCGAGTTTCCTAAATATGAGTCGCCTGCCTTCTCTTTGCTTTCATGCCTCCCCCAGGGTGGGCCAGTCCTGTCAGCCACAGTGATACCTGCATGCTGGGGTTACAAGGAGATTGGGGCGTGGTCCCCCAGGGAGATTCGGTGACTGAGGATGCTGTCATAGCAGCCAACATGTCCTTATTGTTTTCACTTTTAATGAAGTTCACTTGCTAGGTTTTCCGATGCACAATGGCGTCCTTGTGAAAAATTGGTGATCAAGGAAGCAAAGAAGTGTAGGAAAATGATCCTGTCCTTAAACCTAAGAAACGATAAAACAGCAAAGAGCCCTGAAGAGCCCATGAACCTCCTCATGGGGCAGTGAGGAGACACCTCAGTAATGGCTTAAAAAAAAAAAAAAGAAATCAGACAATACTGAAGAAAACGTAAACTAAATTTTGGATCTCTATGGGTAAAGAGATTGTGGTTGACATTTTGTAGGCATGTGTTTTTACACTTAATTATTTTTCTTTGTTAGATTTAGAATTAGTCACAAGAAACACGATTTTTTCTAACTGAAAAAACATTGGGGTAAGTATACGAAGTCTAATCCCTTTGTGATATTTCTGTACTGTGAGACTCCAGATACAAAATTGAAGCCCAGACTCTGACTCTAACGAACTGGAGAGAGAAGTGGTCATCTCCTGCAGGACAGTCTGGCCTTCAAGCGTCTGGCCATCCTCCCAGTCTTGGGCAGACCTGCATCGCTAGTGCTTCCTGCCAGGCTGTGACCCTGTGCCCAGGTTTCAGGAGCACCTGGAACACTTTTCCTGGGGGCTCCTGCTTTGTCCTGGCTCCTGGAAGCACAGGTTTTGATGAAGGACTCTCCCCACCGCCAGGTAACTCGGTGATTGCCCCCCAGACTGTATTTCTCGCATGGGGCGCAGAGAGGCTGGGCGTGGTGTCCTGGCCCTGGAGCCAGCTCTAGGGCTGCACGGTGGCCTTGCCTCTGCCCCTTATCTGGGAACAGGGCAGTGGGGAGGAGAAGGGAACCAGGGTCTTGCCCCTTCTGTGTCTCAAGAATACGGGAACACATCATCCCACTCCCTTCCACCATTTACAGCCCAGGCTTATGTGTGAAGTATTTAAGTTATTTTATAACTTATAACCTCCCTTGACAATGATGTATTTTATATAAGCAGCACATAGAAAGTGGTAATTTTAATACCCTATCAAGCAAGATCTAAACAATAAGGAGCAGATATCACTGTAGAAAAGTTACTTTGTCCAGGAAACATTTATCTACTGCAGATGGAAATGAATCATCGCTTCCTCCTTGGTGGTTCCTGATGAGCCTGTGAAATTCTGTCCTGTTCACCACTGTTACAGTTACAAGCTGTACCTTTTCTTCTATGATGTTTATTTCTTGCCTGTTCACCACCGTTACAGTTACAAGCTATACCTTTCCTTCTGTGATGTATATTTCTTGAGGGCATGGACTAAATCCTAATTCCACAGTATTCAATGCACATACTCAAGAGACACTTGTTTGAATGCATGGATTAATGGAAAATAGATGTGGTGACTTCACTTTTAATTCATTATGCCAAACTTCAAGTGTTTCCACGCACAATTTTATGGTCCTTTGGATAAACTGGGCTTCTGTGCAGGGTGGTTAGAGATAGAGTGCAGCAAATGGCTCTGTGCCTCTAGGCTCACGAAGGGCTTGAGGGACTTGGTTGGCAGCACCTGTGTTGAAAACTCAGTTGCACAAATCCATTCAAGTGACCTGCCAGCACACACAGCCCTGCTTCCCAGCTGATTTCTGCAGAGGCTTCTCCTGAACGCCCCAGGTGAACGTGGGTTCAGCCAGCACTGCTGGGCTTCCACAGCAAGCCAAGTGCAGGGACGAGGGAGAAGGGGGCAGGACCCGACTCTTCCTGGGCCCCAGCGCCTGTGTGGGGACGCTGCCTGGCCTAGCTCTTCTTGGGGAGGTCAGGAAAACGATGGCATGGAGGGTGTATTGGCATGAGCCGCTTGCTCAAATATGGATCCCAGGTCTGTGTGGGAGGCAAAATAGAAACTTATGTGGATATTGTCAGTAACATAGCAAATATGGGCTTCTTCCCTAGGGTGGCTGACCCTCTCATCTGCTGAGCAAAGGCCTGGCCCGGCCTTCTGGGCCTCCACAGTGAGCTTTTCCCAAGCTCTGTCCACTCCATGAAGATGGTGGGAGCCAGGGCAGACATGGGGTGTTTGTCACTTTTTTTTTTTTTTTTTTTTTTTTTGAGACGGGAGTGTTACTCTGTCACCCAGGCTGGAATGCAGTCGTGCTGTCTCCGCTCAATGTAACCTCCGCCTCCAGGGTTCATTCCACTCTCCTGCCTCAGCCTCCTGAGTAGCTGGGACTACAGGTGCCCGCCACTATGCCGAGCTAATTTTTTGTGCTTTTAGTAGAGACGGGGTTTCACCATGTTGGCCAGGATGGTCTCAATCTCCTGACCTTGTGTTCTGCCCTCCTCGGCCTCCCAAAGTGCTGGGATTACAGGCGCGAGCCACCGTACCCGGCCAGGTGTTTCAGTTTTTGAAAGCTACATTTAAGGAATGAAATAGACCAAACAATTACTTATTTTTGAATATTGAATACTTAGTCTACCAGAACACTTAAATGTAGTTAATGTATTTGAATAATAAGGAAGAACTTTCCCTCTGTTTCCAAAGCAAAAGTATAAACAACCTTGTACTTGGCAGGGACTTCACTCTGTTTCTAAAAAAGCCAGCAAGCACTTTTCCTGAAATAGACCCATCTGTTCTTCTGCATAGACCCTATTAACTTACATTTCTGCTGTATCCTGATGTGTGATAGATTATAGAAAATTTCTTGCTACTGGAACTTGCACGATGCTTTCCTTGTAAACATCAGATAGAAAGTATGGATTGTAAATCTCAGATTAGTTGCCATCCTTGGTCTTGGTAGAGCTGCCACCAACAGCCTCCATCAGTTACAACAGAGTGCATCTCCCCAGCAACCCGGCTTAGATTGCAGACCGAGCCAGGCTCACCGAGGATTCAGTGCAACGTCTTCCGAAGCTGTAGCCACTGCTCTCGGAGACTTGAGAAGCCCTCCCTTTGATGCCTGCACGTGGCTGTTCTCAGATCACAGCAGCTGCAGCTGCAGCAGCATCTCGGAGGATGCCGGCAGGGGTGTCCTGGGTAGTGACACCACGGGTTGGGGCCTGCAGTGTCTGAATGAAATGGGCTGTGACACCGAGCAGCCTAGAGGAGTCTGCAGCCACATTTCAAAGGTGCAGTGGCCCGAGGTGAACCCCAGAGCCCTGAGGAGCCTGGAGTTGACCTGTCATGACTCCATTGAGAGAGCTGGCTGAATTCTGTACCTGTGCGGGCAAAAGATGGCTGTTTCTGCTTGGCCCCTTCCCAGGCCAGGGCTGGGAAGGAGGTCTGCACAGCTAGTGGGAGCTTGACTCTGTTCACACTCGGGGCTGAGTCCCTCAGCTTTCTGTGAGCCCAGGGAAGGTAGACATGCCGAGCTCTCCTGGAAGAGGCCCCTGATGAGTCGAAGCTGAGCTTCAGGACCTTGTGGTGTGCGAGGCGGGTCAGAGTCGGTGCATGCTGCGTGGGGGCCCGGCTGCTGTTGTCACCAATTGGGCTCAGCAGACGCTGCCAGTGGACGTGGCTCCTGTGGTACTTGGTTTTCTCCTCACAGGAGTGGTTTCCCTGCTGTGACAGTGTCGGTGCTATGACAGGCAGCATGGCAGGAGGAAGGCACTTGTGGGGTTTTGCCCTGAGGCCCCTTTCCTCTTGAGGAACAAGAAGGGGGTTTGGAATCCTGCTTCCGGCTGCATTCCCTTGCTAGGTTCTTGGCCTCGGAGGCGGGAGAAGCTGAGTGCAGGCCTGAAGCCTGGACCCCTTCCACAGCCTCCGCGGTGCTTGTGGTGGTATGCGGGACATGGCCCTTGGAACTCCAAGCCCTACCCTGGCATGCCCGCCCATTGGGGCATCTCAGGCACCTGCTGTGTGCCAGGCTTCGTGGTGGGGTGGGTGGTAGCAAGGGCTATGGGATAGAGGGGGCACCGTACCCGGATGATGAGAAGCATCAGGGAGGCACTTGAGGCAGTCACAGCAGAGCTGAGACCTGCAAGGAGGAAACTGACTGTGGGTGTTGGGGTTCAGGGAGCTCCCTCTACCAGAGCCACAGCGGCCAGTGAGGGCAGAGTGGGGGACCGAGTCCCAGGGAAGCCATGTGCACGGTTTGCATCAGGTGTGCAGGTCTGCCGGGCTGTGCTGCCCTTCTCAGTCCTGGCTGGGCCTGGGGTCCCAGAGGGAATGGAGGGTCCTCGCATCTTCCTTTTCTTGCTTCCCTGTTGCTTCCTGGTCAAGGGATGTTTGTTTATTGTAACTCCGGCAGTTATTCTGAATATTAAGAGACGCTTCACAAAATTGTAGGGAGAGAGGGACTAGGGATTCATTTTTTTTTTCTCCCCGATTTTACACGGAGGCTTCTGCTGTCCCTTAGTGTGGAGGCAGAGTGCAGATGCTCTGCAGTTATCTGTACAGGAAGAGAAGAGGTGCTGGGAAGTCACTGATCTGATCATTGCAATAGCACTGACATTTTTAAATGAGAGAATGCTGATGTCTATAATAAGCAGAGTAAAACTTCAGTAGCTTCGATATAAAGATGTCGAGATGATCTTAGAGCCACTTCGTCCGTAGATCCTTCTGCAGTGTGGAGTGTGACATCTCTACCAGCCTCTGGTCCGTGGCCGCCTGTGGGTAACTGAATGCTTGAAGTGCAAATGAGAAACTGAACTTCTAATCGCATTTAGTTTTAGTCAAATTTAAACAGCTATATGGGCCAAGCACCGTGGCTCTTGCCTGTATTCCCAGCAGTTTGGGAGGTCGAGGCATGTGGATCACATGAGGTCAGGCATTCGAGACCAGCCTGGCCAACAGGGTGAAATCCTGTCTCTACTGAAAATACAAAAAGTGAGCCGGGCCTGGTGACAGGCGCCTGTAATCCCAGCTACTCAGGAGGCCGAGGCAGGAGAATCACTTGAACTCCAGAGGCAGAGGTTGCAACGAGCTGAGATTGTGCCACTGCACTCCAGCCTGGGTGACAGAGTGAGACTGTCTTAAGAAAAAACAGATTTTAAAAAACCCTGTATGCCGCTAGTTGCTTCTGTAGGAGATGCATGGTTCCAGAAGGTAGACTTTGTGTTGAGAATTCTGCAGCGTCAGGCTGAAGACAGTCTCCCTTCCTAGCAGTGTGGGCCCCTGGGCTGCTCTTCTACCAGAATGGATGGTGGCATCTCTGGGAGATATCTGTGGACTCAGATATCTGTGGATTAGTGACTTGTGTTACTCACAGATACTTAATTTTATGGGTAAATGAATACCTGGACTTGCTGCAACTTCAGGGCGAGATTCGGGAGTAGGGAGTGAAAAGTGACGAGGGGACCCAGGGCTTGTCCTGCCACCCCCAGGACCTGGTCAGGGCACCTTCCCGTCTGAAGCCCCGGCACCTGATTGGGGCGCCCTTCCCTCCTGAAGCCCCCAGCACCTGGTCGGGGGCACCCCTCCCCTCTGAAGCCCCCAGACCCTCCTGGCCTGCGGTGCTGCTTCTCCAAATGCTGCCCTTGGCTGTTTTCGAGGAGTCACTGGCACCCGAGCAGGCTGCGTGTGTCACTTCTTCATGGATCTGGGGTGTCAGTGAAGTTCATTTTTCTCGTCTTCCTCATGTGCCACATCTCACCTGTTTGTCCGAGTTCGTGTGTGTGCATGTTGTGCGTTCTCAGGCTGTACTCAGTGCTTAGGTGACAAGAACGTCTTAGAGCAACGGACTGTCTGCTCCTAAAGGACGCTGTGTGTTAATCGAGACACGGTTTACTTGTGGGGTTTAAATTTCCTGGGTGTGTTGGAGGCAATTAGGGGGAAACAAGCTCTAAAAAAGCCCCTGGGAATGAGGACAATAATGAAAACAATAACTTTATACACACTTAGCAGTTGATTTAATTTGAAGGTGAATTTTGCATTTTGGGGACTCCTAAAGCTACTGTTCGTAGGGATTTCCTTGATGAGCTGCTTGTTTTCTGTCAAGTAGAAAGTAAAGTGGATCAGTTTTGCCTTTAATTCTGACTGACTAGAATCTACTTCCCTTTTCCCCCCATTCATGTTAGGGTGGGGATTGGACTAGAAGAGCTGTAGGATCTATTTCTGATCTTAAATGAATTTTTTCTTGACTCACTTTTATTTTATTGGTGAGCTGCTATTTCTTCCTTCAACGCACTGTTCTTTGGTTTGGGAAATGTGCTATATTTGTACCGTGCTTTAAATGTACACAATGGTTCTAAATTCCTACTTTAGATATAACATCTTAGTTAAAATGTCATCCATACATCAGGCACAGTCTGAGGCCTGGAGACCCCTCTTGTCATTTCCTTCCAGCCGTATCTCCTTCCCTGGCCACGTTGCCTCTGGCCACGTCTCCTCTCCCCACCACGTCACCTCTGGCCTCCCTGCCTGCCTTCCTTCCTCCCTCCTGGTGGCCTCCATGGCTCCTGCTGACTGCCCTCCCGAGGGTCTGTTCAAGGCTCCTTCCCCGTTTTCTGCTCCTGAGTGGGTCTCGGGGCCTGGATGTTTCCCATTCAGTTCATTATTTCCAGAGGGGCAGATGATACTACTCACAATATCCTAAACAGGCTGTGAGTCCACCATGGCTCCTAATAGCCAAGGCGGGGGGAGGAGGGTGGCTATTACTCCCCACCTCGCAGGGGGTGCCTCACTCCGGGACACAAATGCACTGCCCACTGTGCCTGTAGTTTGTCTTCTAGGAATGGACCTCTTCTTGTACGGCCTCTCAGATGAGATGAAGCAGGCCCACAGGGAGCAGCTCTTCACTGTCAGCTATAGGTGAGTGGGGAGCGGGGGAGACGGTGTCTGGGAATGGAGGCCTTAACGGCACTGACGCAGAAGCCAGTCCTCGCTGACCTCGCCTGCCTTCCCCTCGGGTTCTCGGCACTGGGAAGAGCATGCACGGCCTGGCCATACTCGGACCCGAGAACCCCAAAATCGCCAAGGACCCATCCTGGATCATCAGATGAGTGGCCCTGGCACGCCCGACTGTGCAGGAGCCCCTGAGAAAATCGGCCTCTAGAGCTGAATATGAAAAGTCAGAAATGCTACTGCTTTTTCCAAGAACATTATGTCATTCTTAAGGTTTTGCCACTGACTGGCAAGTCAGTCTTAAGAGCAACAAGGAAGACATTCATTGAAATAGTTATGCACAAAGTGCCAAAGATGCACCACATAGAATTTACTTCTACTGACAAAGGCTAGTTTTACCTCATTAGTTCTAGAATATTTAAGAATCTAAAAGGGCAACTCTGACTTAACCTCTGCTTGAGTCATTACTTTAAGTAGCATTTAGGGCCTTTATTAAAAAGCAGAAGTAGAATGAAAAGGCACACAAAGGTGTCCTACCTCCGCCTGTGCTGATTCATGAAACTGATCACACCGAGGCCCTGTGGGAGCATCCTCCTAACAGACGGAAGTTCAACAGGGCGGCCGAATGGAAGCAGTCCCTGAGAAGCAGATGGGCTGGGGTGAGTAAGTGCTCGCTTCGTCTTTACAGAGCCAGAAAGGAAAGCCTCCACGCCAGCTCTTGGCCGTTGGACTCCGATTTCCCAAACAGCTGGTTTTTGGTGTCTCCTCTCCCTCCATACAGCTCTCCGCCCACGTTTCTGAGGTACAGCTGTGGTCTCTTGCAGTCTAGAACTGAGGCAGAAACACTGTCCCTACAGGAGGGGGGCCCACGAGGGTGGCAGGGCTGTCACCCCAGCACCCATGTCTACTCTGGCAAGAGTCATTGGAGAGTTCCAAATTAGGGCCCAGTGAGGACCGTGGCTTGGACTGGACGAGAAGCTGGCTATCAGATTTTTCAAACCCCCACCGTGGTGGTTTTAACATGCAGCTAGGATTGCAATCAAGAGGCTGAGTAGATAAGATTCATGTGTTCTCTTTTACTTTCTAAGGAGAGCAGGAGCCTGGGGTCCAGGCCCAGGGTCCTGGCCTGCTGCTCTGGATGGAAACTGACACGTGACAAATATGTAACAGTAAGTAAACATGGCATTCCCCTTGGCCTGTGTAAACTACTAGCTTTGTTCTCCTTTTATGACTTGCGCATAGTTCAGTGATCCCTATAAAAATATTTTGATAATCTTTGCCCACAAAACTGCTGAGAAAACCCTTAGTAGCCACCCTACTTGGAGTTGTAGGCAAATGTTTAATACGCACATCTGAAAGCATGAGACAGTCCACAGACAGCACACACTGGAGCTGGTGGGGCACATGGGCGGTGACAGGTGCTCACTGATTAGGTTTTAATGTCAATACCTGCATAAAGTGCTGATCAATAACTTAAGTATTACAAAAACAGATGGTCCACGGTGAGTCCAGGTTGCAGGCACGTGCAGGTGGGACTGGATTAGAGGCTCCAGGGCTGCACGTGCTGTAGCTGGCCTGAGTCTCACATGTTGTAGCTGGCCTTGTACTTGGCCAGGATCTTCATGAGGGGCCGCAGCTTGAGCCACCACCGTTCTTTGGGAATCCTGTGCCTGTGGAGGGAAGGGGGGACAGCAGTGAGGCTGGGAGATGCCACGGCCAGCACAGCAAGTGGTCTTGCCAGAAACACGGGGGTTGTAGGGTCGGCTGAATCAACTAGATGATAAAGCCAATTTCAAGATCAAACAAAACCATTGTTTTTATATTTCTAAAAATTCTTCCCAAAGACCTAGTGGTAGTTTGTTGCTCTGTCACCAGGCTGTAGAGCAGTGGTGCAATCTCAGCTCACTGCAACCTCTGCCTCCCAGGTTCAAGCGGTTTCTCCTGCCTCAGCTTCCTGAGTAGCTGGGACTCCAGGTGTGCGCCACCACGCCAGGCTACTTTTTGTATTTTTAGTAGAGACGGGGTTTCACCATGTGGGCCAGGCTGGTCTCAATCTCTTGACCTAGTGATCCACCCACCTAGGCCTCCCAAAGTGCTGGGATCTTAGGCATGAGCCACCGTGCCTGGCCAAGACCTAGTATTTTTTAACTGAGCTTCAGAAAAGCTAGTTTCTCAAACCCCTGAATGAGTTGCCGAACGCAACAGCAATGGCCATTCCCCTGTCCTGTACTCACATTGGCTGGGTTTGCTAAGGCAATAAGACCCCGACTTACTCAAAATCCATTTGGTTCTTCAGCTCTGCCACAGGTTGAAAAATAACATTTCTTTTGCTGATTCCCAGCACACAAACGGGATCATCGGTGGTCAATGTTTTTCCTATAAAAGATTTAAAAACAGATTAACACTGCCCTGTCCCATGGGCAGCTGGGGGAGCAGAATCACGGGGTGAGATTCCTGGGCACTGTGCTGAACCTGGCCTGGAAGCCTGGGGGAGGCTGAGAACAGCTGTGCAGTGTGGCCAGCGCCCGGCCTGGGCTTGCACAGCTCTGCTCTTGTGGGATCACCCTGATGTCTTCCTGGAAAGCAGCTTTTGTTTTTTCTCTCAGTGGAATTTTTCACTAAATAGTGGAATAAGGAAATTACCTTAAATTATGGCAAAACACTAATAAGAAATTGATGCTCACATATACACACACTGAGGCACGAGAAGCATCCGTAGCTAAATTAGCAAGAGAAAATGGATGTAGAAAGAATCAGTCAGTTCTTTAAAAAGACAAACCGATTGAAACTATTCACATCACTGTTTTTTGTAGACTGTCATTCTTGTAACTCGGACGTTGGCAGTGATAATGGTTTGCCCTAATAAAAGCACACGTCTGGTATGACTGAAGAAAGCTGAGGGGGGTGGGGGTGAGAAAGATGCTGGCACAAATAACCACTCAGGAATGAGTAGGGACCAGCCACGTTGGAACCATTAACAAGAGTAATGTGTCATGTTTTCTAAAACTTTTCAGCTTATCTAAAGATTGTTAGAATATGTAAGTTACAAAACTGATTTAAGGAAAAACATGCATAGTTCTACAAAGACGAACAATTCATTCAGCAGCCAAATCTTCCTCAAAACTGGAAGTTCTGATGGATGGGGTCACAAGGAGGTTGTCCTACCAAACATCCAAAAAATAGAAGGCCCCACTTCAACTGTGAGGGAAACTGTGGGCTGATGCTCAGGATTTCCAGAGCAAAAAGCCTGCACAAAAGAACTTCAGGTTGAATCTAGCAGTGATAAAAGAGAACATGTCATGTACACCCAGGAATCCAAGATTGGTTAAATAGCAATGCTCAGAGACCAGCAGGAGTTAGAACATCACACGCAGCTCGGTACTGAACTGAAGAAGGAACCAGCAGCCTACTTCTCCCCGATAGGACAGCATTTTCACCAAGGCAGATGGCCTCCCTCCCCGGACCCCTTACCTCTGCCCTGGGCCTCCTTGAGTTTTGCAGTGATCCACTCCATAGCTCTGGCAGAGATTTTGGTTCCAAAGTTTCTATCAAATGGAGAAGGTGCCCCACCCTGTTGGTGGTTAGAGTCATATGAAATATCAGTTATACAGTAACACTTTGCTGTGAAATAGAAATGATGATTTCTGTTTCACAGAATTCATGTTTTTGTTTCTAAGTCTTTAGGGATAGCTGGAACAGAACAAAACAAAATCTGTGATTCCTGTAGCCTGAACTCAGCCTGTTAAGCAAAAGTATCAAGTGTTCCCCCCTGCCCAGTAAGAGAAGGGTTTTAATAAATGGAACGAGTCAACTAACCATCTCCAATATTTTAAAATGTTAAATCAAGATTTCGTAAACTCATCTGGGGTGGGGATGGGTCACAGCTTTAAGAATCTGATAACCGTTGTGGATTCTTTGACAAAGTCACACAGACGCCTACTATTTCATCATTTCAGGGGATTCATGAGCTCTCTGAAATAAGTTCACGGGCTCTGGTTTAAAAGTATAAAGAATAGGAGGTGGTGAAGGAGGAGTGTGTGGGAGTTAGGAATCCTGGACCGCTGTGTCCCAGACTCAACTCATAACATGCGTGTGCCCGCATGCAGCTTATTCCAGGTCATTCTGATTTGAGGGTGAGTGTCAAGTATCTTACATGTCTGATAATCCTTTTTAAATCTTAGGACGCTCCAGTTTTTAACCTGATGCCGTGTTTAGTTTGAATAAGCATTTCCAAGTGATGGGGATGTCACTGTTTTCATGAAAGCTGACAGTTCCCTTAAAATCCCCATTACTCAAACCTCACCAACAAAAGAAGCCTAAAGCTGCTGCTGTTTGGCATGACTTAAAAGTTTAGATGTTTTGGCTGGGCACGGTGGGGATCACGCCTGTAATCCTGGCATGCTGGGAGGCTAAGGTGGGCGAATCACCTGAGGTCAGGAGTTTGAGACCAGCCTGGCCAACGTGGTGAAACTCCATCTCTACTGAACATACAAAAATTGGTTGGGCGTTGTAGTGGGCGCCTGTACACCCATCTACTCGGAAGGCTGAGGCAGGAGAATCTCTTGAACCTGGAAGGTGGAGGTTGCAGTGAGCCAGGATTGCACCACTGCACTCCAGCCTGGGCAACAGAGCAAGACTGTCTCAAAAAAAAAGTCTCCCAGCTAACTGGGAGTATGCGTATACTCCAGATTATTTTGTTGTATAGTGACAACATATGCGACACAACAAACCGACCCAGGATGTCGATTTCACGTAAGCCCGGCTAACAGGGAGTCATGAAATCTTGTGCTGTCTTGCTGTCCCACCCAGAACGTGAATCATCCCTGTGCCCTAAAGTCTCCATGCTGTCTGTGCCTCCTGCCCCTGAGTCACTCAGTAGCCGCCTTGGTTATCAGATGGTTATCAGCACCCACCCCCTCATGTATACAGGGGGCGGGTACTATCCCCAGGTCCAGGTACCCACTGGAGTCTTGGGACACATTCCCTGAGGCTAAGAGGGATAACTGTATTTCCTTCTTCCTTCATAAACATCAGGTGTTAGAGAAATGATTGCGAGATATCTAATAGAGTAAGACTATAAAGCAAAAGTTTTAGTTGTCTAAATGCAAGAAAGTCTTTAGAGCAACGCACCACAACTCTCTTCTGCATATGCCCAGTGTGTAGTGCACTCCAGCGGCAAAGAAATGACCACTCATCCAGCCCAAAGTCACCAGAACCTAAGAACCGCGGTGTGACAGTGACTGTAAGATCAGCCCTGGTCTCTCACTCACCTGAGCACAAGGCCCCTATGGATGGTGGTCTTTATTTTCTCCGTCAGGTGCTCCACATTGGACTGGAAAAGAGTATTTTGTTAATCAGACAATAAACTTATGCTAAGCACCCACTGTGTGCCAGGCCCTGCAGGGCGGGAAATGCCAACCAAGTGTGGCGGTGAGTGTGGCCAAGGAGGTTGCAAGCTCTCACGGCTCAGGTCTCGGGGAGCCTCCCCCAGGCGGGGAGAGCACGTCTGCAGCGATGAATGCTGAGCGCAGGGCACGGTGAGCAGCCCTCATGGCGGCCACTAGAAACGCCTTCCAGAATCAACAGGGTCCCTCTGAAGACGATAATTCCGTGATTGGCCTAGCGCTCATTCACGGCTCTATTGCTCCTTATTTATTTTCATGACAATGTTCTACTCGGCGCTCTCAGCGGAAAAGAGCAAAACCCCATCTCTACTAAAAAATACAAAAAACTAGCCGGGCGAGATGGCGGGCGCCTATAGTCCCAGCTACTCGGGAGGCTGAGGCAGAAGAATGGCGTGAACCCGGGAGGCAGAGCTTGCAGTGAGCTGAGATCCGGCCACTGCACTCCAGCCTGGGCTACAGAGCAAGACTTCGTCTCAAAAAAAAAAAAAAAAAAATATATATATAAATTTTATAAAAGATTAAAAAAACAGTACACCTGTTTGGGGCAGCTCCATTATCATCTTATGGGACCCACTGCTGACAGAAACATCACAATGCAGTGAACGACTCCACAAGTAGTCACTTTGACACAGTGAAGAAATTCATGATTCACATGTCACATAATTAGTGACAACACCAAGGCCCTTTTTACTTGATCTATTTGGCTCAGAAACAAGTAATATCCTAACTTTTTAAAAGACAACGGTGCCGGGCACGATGGCTCACGCCTATAATCCCAGCACTTTGGAAGGCCAAGGTGGGCAGATCACGAGGTCAGGAGTTCAAGACCAGCCTGACCAACATGGTGAAACCCCATCTCTATTAAAAATACAAAAATTAGGTGGGCATGGTGGCATGCACCTGTAATCCCAACTACTCGGGAGGCTGAGGCAGGAGAATGGCTTGAACCTGAGAGTCGGAGGTTGCAGTGAGCCAAGATCGTGCCACTGCACTCCAGCCTGGGTGACAGAGCAATATGTAACATATATTTATTTATATAACTAACTAAAGACAATTGTTCAGTTGCATTTTATCTGCCAAGGCCTGTCCTCCTGCATGGAGTTTAGCAACTTTGAACACTGCAGGGTCCAGGCCTGGATTCTGCTGTGCCGTCGAAGCAAGGGCAGACCCCGGGGTCGGCGACACCCTTCCCTAAAAGAGCCACAGATGCCAAGAAACCACGGCCGTGTCTGTGTCAGTTTAGAGGCAGATGCAGCACCAAAGGCCTCAAGACCTAAAAGAAGCTGCAGCCAGCTCCAGAGCCAGTCGCAGACGTGGGTGGTGACTGTCAGTGGAGGCACTCAAATCGTTTGTGACAGAAGGGAGAAAACATTACACAACAGACTACATCAAAAAAACAAGCTTGTGTTTCACACAAGAGACTAGAAGGTGTCCTCAACCAGGCATGTCCGCCATCACCTGACACTCGGGAGAGGCACCTGGTCGATGCAAAGGGCATCAAGCGTGGCGTGTTCGGTAACACCTCCGTCTGCATGCCCCCTCGAAAAGCAAACCACCCTAGACACGATGATTTGCTCCGCAGCACCGAGAGGATCCCAAGGGGACGGTCCCCTGAGGCCAGCCCCGTCACATACCTGCAGATCCTCAATGTCGAAGGGCTCTTCGAAAATGTATGCGGCATCGGCTCTGGCCGCGATCCCCCCCATGTTGGCCAGGTAGCCACAGTAGCCGCCCATGGTCTTGATGAACATGCGCCGCTTGGTTCCGCTGGCGGACTGCTTGATGCGGTCGCAGGTCTGGTCAGAGAAGAGATCAGTCACTCCAGCCCAGGGCCAGGGTGCACCCACCATCCCAGAGCTCCCCTACCAGTGAGTGCAGCAAGGCCCCACACCGCACCTGAGCATGCGGTCCCAGCATCGCACAGGGGTGAAGGGTGTGCAGCAGCCGGGATGTGCCTCGGAGTGGATGTGAACATGCCCCCCCCCACCAGCCACCTGGAGGTGACCTCGATGACCTGTGGTGGGGACCTGGCCATCTGCCGCTCCCTTCTCCCAGGCCCCATAGGAGGAGACTGAAAAGACGACCCCACAAGCCAGCTCACTCCATGCTGCTCTTCGACTGTCCCTGCTGAAGCAGCTTTCACCAGACACGGACACGGTTAGGTGTGAGCTGAGAAGTTACGGGGCTGTCACCTGCCAGCTTTGTCCATGGGAACAGCTGTGCTCTTCTATTTTCTTCTGAAAAGCTCCCTGTGATTTTAGAGTTGTGGCCGTCTTCCATCCATCGGTGAATGTTACATTTATAGAAACTCTACTCCAAGGCAGATGATGGTTCTTACACCCAGGCGCCTGGGGGTCTTTCGGATGCATAGGCATGAGGTCCCAGAGTGAAATGTCTGCCATCCGCCCTCCACGAGGACCCAAGCTCAGCAGGGAGAAAAACAGCAGAGAAATGCATCTGCCGCCTTCCCACCCACACTTCAGTCCGGGCTACAGCGCCCTCTCCTGGCACTCTGCAAAGCCTCTGCCTGGGCCTCAGCTCCCACCCTGGCCCCCTCCAATCTGTTCACACAGACTGGAGACCCATCTATATAAAAAGCATAAATCTGATCCAGTTCTTGGTTCATTCAAAACCCTTTGCTCACTTCAAGTACACGTTAAGCCTTTCTCTGGAATCCCTGGCCCCGCCCACTTCTGACACCAGGTCCGGCTCTAGCTCCAGCCACCCCAGGTCCTCCTGGGGCCTCTGCATATGCTGGCCGCTATGTGCATCACATTCAGGCACAGTGGTGGGCGGGAGAGCAGCCCCCAAAGGAATCCCGGTCCTAATGCCTGGAACCTGGGAATGTTCCCTCATGCGGTGATAAAGGTGAATCCTGAGGACTACCCAGGTGGGCCCTAAGTGCCACCACCTGCATCGGCAGATGAGGGGTGCAGAGGCCCTGGAGTAGGATGCTGCACACCCACATGGGAAGAGGCGGTGCCAGGGAACAAGGCATGCAAGGCCCGGGGCTCTGGGCACCTGAATGGGCCACGAGGGACTCTCCTGGAGCACACACTCTGGTCTCAGCCCATGGCTCCCGCCCTCCAGAACTGTGGGAGAGTGATGATTATTTTCCAGCCCCAGGTGTGTGGTCAGGGTCACAGCGGCCACGGGACACACACAGGCACCTTCCTCAGCTCTGACCCAGAGGGAAATGCCATTTCCTTAGGAAAACGTCACCTGGTTTCTAGGACCACAAAGTTCCCTCTGTCAGGGGCTCTCGGGGCACCCCATGTCCTCTCTTCATAGAAATCACCCCAGCGTCTCTCCCTGCAGTTACCTCGTGGTTATGTGACTTGCAGTCCTCACTAGGCTGCACATTCCATGAGGGCAGGAACTGTGGGCTGGGCTTACACCACTGCACCATCAGCAGGACCCGGCCGAGCCCCCCACAGAAGGCGCTCAAGAAATGCTTGTCTCTGAATGACACAAGCACAGTATTCCCCAGCCAGCCAGCCAGCTGTCCGTCTATCCAGCCGTCCGTCCGTCCATCTGGGTCAAGGGCTGATCCTGCAGGATTCCCTAACCGGCCTCCGTGGGACTCAGCCAAGAGTAAAAGGATGAAGTGGGGGTGTGGGCTTGAGACTAGGAGCCACATGAGAGTCTGTTCACTAAAGTTTAACACCCACAGGAAATTTTCACTTGAGTACTTCGAATGAAATTTCAAAGCACACTTTGTTGAATAAACACAGGCTTGATTAAACCATTCCAACCTATACTTCGTTTCTCTGGAAGATTCTTTTCCTCCCAAAATAATTGGTTGATGTATTCAAAACTGAACACGGGCTCTAGTTAGAGGGCCACTTTGCATTGTGTTGAAGCCGAGATGGGGGGAGAAACAGGCAATGGGAAGAATTCCCGTCTTTGTGCTTAGGAAGGACAGAGGACAGAAACCCGTCAAGGGTCCAAAGAACCTGTAACTGCCTTCTTGAAGGGCCAGTGCAGAATTCTGAGGGTTTCACTTTTCCACCTGTACTGGGTCTCTCTCTCATTGTGATCTAAGACTTAAGATGCAGTAAGGCTTTCAGATTTGCCCTTTGTCTTAGAGCATCCCGGGCATGGGAAGGAAAATGTGGGTGGGGCATCAGGACCTCCAGAGGCACAAAGCCTCATGGGTTATTTTTCCAACTGAATCTCCCCCACAGCCCACCCTGAGGTGGGGAATTACTGTCACTCATTCAAAGAATGACAGCTGCTTAATGGCAAAAGAATTCTGCAGGCAAAGCAGCTCTCCCAAGAGGCTGATTTGTGCCCAAACGTGTCTGAGTTCTGGTCCTGCCAGGCTGCAGCCGTGGGTGTGTGGAACAGTGGAGCCCTGACAGCTGAGCCATGCCCCCAACCGTGTGCTCCTCTGAGTGTAAATGCAGTGACAGCTGGGACGGAAGAGTCTGCCGTTGCTGGAGCTTAGATTCAGCTTTCCTGAACTCTCTCCTCATTACCTAGATGGCATCTGAAGCCTGAATTAGCTTCTAAAAATAGCAAGTCACTCCGGCCGTGCCTCAGGCAATTAGTCAAAGTAGCACTGACAAGAAGGCGGCCAATCCCAAGCGTGGCCCTGCGTGGACAGCAGTTGTGAGTGGCACTCGTCAGGCAGAGCCTGTGACCTCAGCCATTCTTGCCACACAATGGGATGTGCCCAGCAGACACAACCCCCTGCAAGGGCACACACACGATCCTGCTAGGAAATTCCCCAAGGAGTCCCATGGGAGCGAGAGCCCCAGGCTACAGTTCAAACATCACCAGCACTTTGCTCCATGGGTGTTAAGAAATATAAATTGGTGGTGAAAGATAAGGTGGCGTTTGCTACAGTGTTAAGGTAGAAAAAAGCCACTGACTTCTCTGTGAGAACCACCTTGCTCTGTGAATCTGCAGGGAGGCCAGTTTTCCCATGACTGGTATCCTTCACGGCAGCCGAGCCTCTGCTGAAGTCGCTGGCCAGACGGGGCAGGGGTTGGGGCTCCCATCCCTACTACAGCAAGGGACCTGCAGCAAAGCACAGCCGCTGGCCGGGGTAGTGCTGCGCTGCGTGCCGGGTGCGAGGGTGGAAGCATATGTGGACATCTACAAGGTGCTAAAGGAGAGCGAAGCCAGCGATAGCTGGACCCTAATGGCATTCAGTGAACAGGGGTCAAGCGCGGGGGCCCAAGAAAGTCCAGGGAACGAGCCAAGGCCAGCCTCTGCGAGGCCAGCACAGCACCAGGGAAGGTGACAGGGAGAAGCCCAGGAGAGAGATGGCCCTCAACTCGAGTGGGAGGCACAGGAGGTTGCAGCCGACCTCACGACCCCTCCGGCTCCCTTCCCTGCACTGGAACTCAGTTCTGAAGGAAGAACCCGGAACAGAACTGCTGTTTTCCGAGGTTCTGTGCCAAGCTGAACTAAGGAGTCTCCAACAGGGCTGGGAGTTTTCACCGCAAACTCCGGAGCTGCTTCAGACGTGAACATCGAAGCTAAAGGCCAGCGGCTGCTCTCCAGGAGACACCCGGCGGCCAATCCACTGACATGACCCCACATGCCAAGGTGGCCACTCCTGTCTGCAGCCGAGTGAGGACCCTCTCTGCAGCAAAGGCCTGTGGAACTCCCACAGGTCCTCATGTCCAGCTCATGATCATAGAGGTGGGTCAGTTTATCAGGGACCGGAGGGGCCACCATGCGGGTGTCAGCACCACGCCCATGACCGGCAGAATCCACTCCTCCCAAAGCACATGTTGGTGAAACTGCCTGCCCAGGAGGGCATGATCTCGGCTCTTTAAAGATCCTCTCATCTCACCAGGAAGGCTGTGGTTCCAGGCAGCGGCCCCCAGTGGGCACAGCTCTGTCCCAGAGCTCGTACGTACCAGGCACTCAAACCCCTTCCTGCAGGTTCCCACAGCTGGCCCTGCAGCCTCGCTACTCAACGCAGGCGGGAGAGGCCGGCTCCAGAGAAATGGTGCTCAAAACTCCCCTAGTCTAGGTGGGATAGAAACACGACCCCAAGGACTGGATATATCATCTCACTTTTAATCAATAAAGACAGGTTCTCCCTAAGGCAGAGAAGCTAAAAAATTTACCCTGTTCTGGCCAGTGTGACTGACATAAAGCCAAGCTAACAAAGGGTGGGGTGGGGGGAAGAGTAATAATAAATCTGGCTCATTCTTAGCACAGAAGAAACAAATTGCTAAAATAAAATAAAGAAAGCAATGGGAGGAAACGGGGTTCTCTTACCTGGAAAACAGCAGTCAGGCCAGTGTCGGTGCCCAGGCTTATTTCTGTGCCTGGGACATTGTTGTTAATCATGGCCAGCACCACACACAGGGGGATGCAAAGCTCCCGGTGGTGGCCTTGCGCCTCAGCCATGTCGCACGTGCTCTTGTAAGCCTGAAGCAGCAGGGCCAAGCAGTTAGCGGGGGTGCTGGGTGCTCACATGCCAGCCCCAGGGCCTCCACTGAGGTCCAGGAAGGGACAGCAGGGACCTGAGTCATCAGGGGAAGCCGGTTCATGTGGGTCAGGGGACCAAGGGGAGCTCTGGAGGCCATGTGGGAGCAGGAGAGGCCTTAGCAACACAGGGGACTGCCTGGGCACAGCCCAGGTCCTCATGAAAGGGGAGGCGTGCAGGCAGCACAGCAGGGTGGGTGTGAGGCCGGCAACAGAGCAGCTTGCAGGCAGCGGCAAGTTAGTCACGAGCGGGACAGCTCAGCTCTCGGCATCTCATCGTGGGTAAGCGAGGCCAGGGCAGTCAGGACATTTGAAGGCAAAGCCAGTCCCTGTAGCTTTCTGTAGGCAGTCCATGATCAGTGGGATGGGGCACACAGCTGTAAGGACCACACTAAGTGACTGCCTTCATCGTGCAGAGGCAGCCTCCACGCGCAGGCAGGGAAGGAGGCCGGCAGCTGGATTACCGGTGGGCCACACTCAGCCCCATGCCACATCTCTGCTCTCCGGCTGGAAGTCACACGCAAAGCCACACAGGCGAGCAAGAACCTGAGTTGCTGCTCTGAGGTTCCACTGGGAAATGGGCTCTGGTGTCAGAAAGGGGAGCGGTTCTTGAGCCCGTGTACACCGGGCTTTTTCAGGCTCCACCTCAGGGTGTTAACCAAGGTAACAGCAGGACAGGTCCACACGCCCACTCTTCCCAGCTCCAAGCGGCCCCACACAGCAAGGTGTTTTTGTCATCCACTTGGTGGCAAAATCAACTATTTATGGACTTGGACGTGTCCCTCTTACTGTGAATATCCCCACGTCTGCTGCAGAAATGCTACTGTTGGGATGCAAGGCGGGGCCCACATCTCCCCAGGAGAGTTGGACAGTGAGAGAGCCAGGCTCTGCAGCCCTGGTGCAACCCAAAGCATCCCAAGGCCAGGAGCCCGTGTGGGCCGAGGGCTTCGGACAGTGGGTGCAGATCCGTGGCAGGTGAGTTCACAGCATGGTGGGTAGCAGGGTAAGATGGGTGGGTCAGTGCTGGGTGACCACGAGGTGAGCTGTGAGCAGGGGCCCCCGTGCCCCATGGCATGTACTCCACGTCCACCCAGACCCAGCACATGCCCAGCTCTTGGGCTGCTCTGTACAGGCTCTGCCTTGCAGGCTCTGGCCATGGCAGTTTTTGCAGGACTTCAATCCAAATGCCAGCCTGCTTCCAAGCCAGAAACACTCATCTGGGGATATTGGCTGGCCTGGTGCCCAGGATGTGGCCCTGTCAGCACCACCACGTGGGGGGCTCCTTATGCTCTTCAGACAGGTGATGTCACTCCTTTACTGTGGAATACTCTAGCCCAGGACTAACCAAGACTGGCCGCGGGGAGCTGGCTGCTTCTCCAAGAAGCTCTCGCTGGAAGCCAGAGGGTGTGGGTGACCTGGGGCCAGGAGGGCCCTGAGGCACACAAGAGGGCAGGTGGGGGTGTCTCGGCTCCTTAACTCTGCCTTGAAATCTGTGGGAATGGCCACATTGCTGCAAATCCTCTCTCCCCTCTTCCCTGTCGCTCCTCTTTTCCTTCCTTTAGTCTCCAAAAAAGGGGAGGGAAGACTTCAAGATGGGGAGAGACCCTGCCCAGAAAAGCATAAAGCTCTCAAGACCAAACACAGCCGGGCCCCTGGGTCCTTAGTGGGGCCACTATGACAAGGAATTACTCACAAGGCTGTAGTCACCGCCACCTTCGCGAAACCTGACAGCAGCGTGGCACGCACCTACTGTTTCTGATGTGACCTGATCAAGCTTACAGGACAGAGTAATGCACCAGCCAGCACTAAGGAGTGAAAGGAGTCCAACCGAAACTCCCTGCAGCCATATCCTGAGAATGTGTAACACCTGCTCTGAGGTATTTCATTCATTCTGTTTTGCCAGAAAGACCCACTCACCAGCGCCGCATAGATTCTGAGGGGCTGTGGCGTCAGCTAAGCATCAATGCTGGCAAGAAGGAAATCACGAGTGACGATGACGACTTCACCACATCAGATCCGCCCAGGGCTTCTGAAGCACAACATGGCCACGTCCTGAGCCAGACTCCTGCTATGGAGCCCGCCCTGTGCTTGGAGGGACTTTTCGCAGCGTCCCTTGTCCCCAGTCCCAGGTGCTGGGAGCATCCCTTCTCCCAGTTCTAACCAGAAACCTCCCTGGATGGCGCAAACATTCCCTGGGGCACAATCACCCCAATGAGAATCACCAAATTTACTGAACAACTGGAGCCATCCACAGACCTCAAACATAAATGCTGCCCAGGGCCGGGCCATGAGTCACGGGTCACAGAGGGTGTTGGCCAGACAGGAAAGAGACGCTCACTCCCACACATCCTCAGGCTCCGACGGCTTCAGGACAGTGGCTGGAGGGACCCGGAGCCATCCACGTCAAGTCGCCTCACGCCCTCATTTCCTGAGTTCGCCACCAGCTCCTGTGTTCTACAGCCAGGCGAGCCCAGTTCAGACCCAAATCCAAACCTTCTCAGGATTCACTCTGTTTGGCCATCAGTAAACAGGGCTCTGGAGAAAACAGCTGCCATGTTCACATCTCGACCCCTCTCCCTTCAGGGGTCCACAGAGGGATCCTCAGCGGCTTTCTCGTCCCTGCCCCGGCTCCCGAGCAGCTGCAGCATTCGCCAGGGTGACCTCAATCAGCCGGCGTCACTCACCCATCACGAGGCTAGAACCACGGCACTCCCAAGACAGCCTCATTCCTCGGAGCTCGGGATCAGAAGGGCAATGAGGACACACACATACACTTACCAAGGTGGCTGTGCCTGGCCAACGGGAGGCTCAACTAACTACACACTCCAGTTCTTTCTCTATTGTAATCCGTTAACTTAAGGCCCAGCACGGTGGCTCATCCCTATAACCCCCGTGGCTTTGAGAGGCCAAGACGGGGACACTGCTTGAGCCCAGAAGTTTGAGACCAGCCTGGGCAACACAGGGAGACCTCGTCTCTGTAGAAATACAAAAAATTAGCCACGCACGGTGGCAAGCACGTGTAGTCCCAGCTACTCAGGAAGCTGAGGTGGGAGGATCGCCTAAGCCTGGGAGGTCGAGGCTGCAGTCAATCGTGATTGCACCACTGCGCTCCAGCCCGGGAAACAGAGGCCCTGTCAAAAAAAAAAAAAAAAAAAAAAAAAGAAAATGAAATTGTTTAACCTAGCTTTGAGAAACTGGAATGAATGAAAAACTGAATTTAAAACAATCGCATAATAAATCACACAGTCCCTCCAAGGGAAGTCAAAGCGGGTGGAACTGATCATTTGCGGGGTGTTTGCCTCACGTATTTTGGTTTTCAAATTTTGACCCTACACGTTTGTTACATATTTACAATCTGAAAAAAAAGTTATTTATAGCGGAGGACCCTGGAATTAAAGAGAGATTTTCTTCCTGCCTGAAAGTGTACATCACACACCACAAGGATCTATGCTTTGTGTGGAAACTTGAAAATAAAAAAGTCACAGGGTGATCAACACCAGCTTTGTCCCACATCTTCAGATGCTCATCTAACTGCAGTGACTGCTCTCAAATTCTCCACCCATTCCCTCTGGGTAAGTTCCAATTAGGTAACAATTAGGGAAAAAAGAAGCTTCAATCCCTCCCATTGCACACCCAACTTTCACAGACCCAAAAATCCAGCTAAAGCAGGTGAAAGAGCAGTGAAAGCCATGCTGGAATCCTCTCTGTGAAACACACTCATGTTCACATTCCCAGCACGAAGGTAAGCCCAGAGCCAGGCCAGCCCTGCAGCAGCAAAGCCGTGACGCCCATCACCAGCAGAGCAGAGCAGAAGCAACATCTAGGTCAGAGATTAGTGACTGCCAAAAATAAGGTGAACGTTGCCCCCAAAGCCAGTGAACACGGGAAAACCTGGACAGGTTTCCTTCACAAAGGAAGTGAAGAAAGTTTAAGACGCTCAGAAAAGCAAGAAACGACTGCTAAGCATTACTTACCATATGAGCTGTATGTTAAAAGCTTGTTTTTTTTATTTACCAGCGCTAGAAATAAGTTTCATGCCAAGGGTTTACAAAAAACAAAAACAAAATAGAAAACTTTGAAAAATATTCGTGAGAACTAAGTCGCACAAGAAAAATTAAAACTTGAGAATTAGTGAAAAATTTTAGACATCAAATTTTTAAAAAATGAAATACTTCCTGCATTAGGTACGGATCTTCAGACTCTCACGTGAATCACCAAGTGTGACACACAAACGTGGGGTAGGCGTGTATTTCTTGTAGCCGGAAATGGCGGCACATGCCTGCGGTCCCAGGTACTCGAGAGGCTGAAGTGGGAGGATCACCTGAGCCCAGGAGGTCGAGGCTGCAGTGAGCCGAGATCACACCACTGCACTCAAGCCTGGGTGACAGAGTAAGACCTTGTCTCACAAAGAAAAGTAAAACAAAGAAAACAAAGCAAAACAAAACAAAAAACAGAAGAATATATTTCTATGTTTTATTATTGTCTTTTGGCAAAAAAATTAGCCCCAATATTGCCTTAGATGTAATTTAACATCCCCACTTTACAAAGGGGAAAATGAGGTCAACAGCCAAGACCAAAGAGAAAACAAATGCAATGGTGCGTTCAGGACAATGACTACAATTACAAAATATTCAGTTCAATTTCTACCCTCAGCATCAAGGCAGGGGTTCATCATAATGGGTATTGGAGGCTCAAAGAAAATTTAGGCTCAGCATTAATAATAATTTTTAAAAAGCAGATTTTAATGCTGGTGCAATCACAGGAGACTGCAGCCCAGCCCTCCTCAGCGCTGTAGGTACTCACGGGCACTCCCGGGGTCTTGGCCACGCTACGTCCCCGCCGGTGGCCACACAGAAGAAGAGGCGATAAAACTTTTTGGGAGTGAGATCAAAAATGTTCAGAGTCTAAAATCCTACTTTTCGTGGGGGGGGGAGGGCGGCGAAATAACGAGAAGCTCTCATTCAGGATATTTGTAAAAGGCTGTTTCTAGCGCTCGGTAGATAAAAAGGGCGGGGGCCCACAGGTTAGAGTCAGCCAGCGCCACCTGGCGGGGCGCACACGGACTTACGTCGGTGATAGTGTTCAGGGCTGTGTCTGCCCCGATGCTGAAATCGGAACCCGGCACGTTGTTGGACACAGTAGCGGGAACCATGATCATGGGCACACAGAACTCCTCGTGCTTCTCCCGGGCGGCTGACAGCTCCAGGAGTCCCATCTAAATTGATCCAGTATCTGCACGCTGGCTGCTCAGAGGCCGTGGTGTGGAACGGCCAGGACATCGCTTAGTCATACGGGGCACAAGCACCTCACTTGCCACTCCTATCTATTTCATCAAACCCTATTTTCTCCTGAATATTGACCATAGCAAAGTCATTAGCCTTCGAGATACATTTGAAACATCAACTTGCTTTGTTCAAGAGGTTTAAGACACACGTAAGTCTTTCTTGCCATGCTCAACACACACTGCCGGCCATTTCTGAAGTCAATGTTTCTGGAACAAAAGCCTCGGCCTACCCCGTGAACATTCACGCTGAGCACACTGTCGCGTATCTGCTTGGCCAGCCAGCAGGGGGCACAAGAGAGCTGCAGGGGCAGGAGAGAACCGCAGTGGGGTCCCTGCAAAGGCGCCTCACTCCCTCAATCAAGGACGGTGCCTCTTGCCAATCCAGCGGCTTCCTCCAAGGGGAAGCCGACTCTTCAGGTGCCACCGCACTGACTTCAGACGGCTCAGCCAATGGGGCAACAGATTCAACAGAGTTCCATATTGTTAAAGGAAAACTTCTGTTACCAGACAACCTTAATATCAGATTCAACTTAAAATAATCAACAAGATTGTTTCCAAACCAATATGCTACTAGTGCCTTATCTTTCAATGCTGCTTAAACACGGAGAAGTATGAGGAAAAAATAGCATGGCACTTACTTCTGAAAAAATAACACCTCTTCCAGGTTCATTTTACCCATATCACAAAGACTTAGAACTGTGGATTCCCTACAGGAACGTGGAGTGGGGGTGGATCCCCACGCTGACCCAGCCTCCCCCCAGTCAGTCAACCCCCCACCTCAGGGTTCACACCTCTCCAGGCCCTGTCACCTCAACAAGGAAAGGTGGCCTCTCTGAGCTCTCTTCGCAGGGAGCACCCGAACGGGAGCGAGAGAGAGACAGACACAGCCACAACTACTTGAAAATCCTGAAACGCAATACATATTTAAGGACTTCGTTATTAGTTTTTTTAAAACTGTAAGAACAAAGTGAGAGAACAAAGTGAGCCTGGTTTTAACCTCTCTGCCATAATAACACCGTGTACACCTGTCTTTTACTGTTTGTTCCTTCTCCAGCAGCTGCTGCCCGGCTGGCCGACTGCAGGAGAAGAGCCTCTGGTACTCCCGGGAGGCCCTCGGTAAAAGCGTGAGCACCACGATCACGTCTCAGGACACCGCACACGTTAGGGTCGCCCACAGACCGCCGTTCCCAATGCCTAGAAGGCACTGAACGGGCCTCCTGCTCTTTGTAAATGTCAACTCTCCTAAACTATGTTGTGTTGAAAACTTTTAACTGCAGTCCACACATACTTCTTTGTTTCCATCTTGTTTTAATCCTAGAGGCATATTATTGTAGAAAATCAAGTTTACAAGGTTGAAGAGTTTTCCGAAAGTCGACTTCTAATCCTGTAAGGGAAAAAAAAAAAAAAAATGGGCCAGATGTGGTGCTCACGCCTGTAATCCTAGCAGTTTGGGAGGCCGAGGCGGGCAGATCGCTTGAGCCCAGGAGCTCAAGACCAGACTGGAAAACATGGCAAAACCCAGTCTCTACTAAAAATACAAAAAAAAAAAAAAAAAAAATTAGCTGGTCATGGTGACATGTGTCTATTCCCAGCTACTCAGGAAGCTGAGGTGGGAGGATCACCTGAGCCCAGGAGGTGAAGGCTGCAGTCAGCCAAGATTTGCGTCACTGCACTCCAGCTTGGGCGACAGAGTGAGACCCCGTCTCAAAAAAACAAAAAGCAAAAACAACTGTATAAATCATTACTGAAGGGAGCTGGCCGGGCACAGTGGCTCACGCCTGTAATCCCAGCACTTTGGGGGGTCGGGGTGGACAGATCACCTGAGGTCAGGAGTTTGAGACCAGCCTGGCCAATATGGCAAAACCCCATTTCTAATAAAAATACAAGAATTAGCCAGGCATGGTGGCAGGTCCCTGTAATCCCAGCTACTCAGGCGGCTGAGACAGGAGAATCACTTCAACCCGGGAAGCAGAAGTTGCAGTGGGCTGAGATTGTGCCACTGCACTCCAGTCTGGGCAACAAGAGCAAGAGTCCACTGCAAAAAAAATAAAATTAAAAATAAAAATAAAAGGGAGCTAATGCTTTTCATTTAAGGGAAGGGAGAAGAACATTCAGTATTTATACATCTCACGCACACATCTGCAGTGATGCCCTGAAGTATTCAAGATACACATTCCTACAAACATAGCTCAAAACTACTCACCAAGTTACATGCTAACAGCACATGCACTGCAAGAATGCTACATTATATTTTTAAAGCATCTATGTCCAATGTTTTAGCATACTGGCGGTTTTGCCTTCAGGTGCTGTATGCCTAAATTGTTACATGTTTAGTCATTCATTTTAGAATTTATGACTTGCTTTAGACAAAAGAAATATATTTAAACGTAAGCTACTAAATTAATGACTTAGGGGAAAAATTACTAAATTAACTTGGAAGTTAAACTTTGCAAACTGAATTTGTTGGACCTCATGTAAGCTAGATGATCAGTTTTTTAAATTGTTGTGTGTTTCCCTCGAGGATGGAAGTCTCCTCTTTTCTCTCATCCACTGTGCACACCACTGCAGCCTGTGCCTCTTGTCCACCGCGCCACAGTGCGGCCTGCAGTTTACCCTGTACCACGCCTTCCACACCTTAGTGACTTTCAGGTAAGTAGAACCAAGAAAGAAATGAAAAGCAGATAAATGACCTCCACCCCCACATCCAGGATGCAAATGTTAAACATTCATCAAAGTAAAACCAAAAAGCCATGTTAGCTCACGATTGTAACTGGTAGAGTTATGTGCATGGCAATTTTAAAAGTCTAGTTATGTAAAAACCTAATTGAAAGTCTCAAGAAATACAAAGTTTATACAAAAAGACATCGGCAGGCATTGACAGTGAGGAGAGGGCTTCACTCTGCATCCAACCTGTCCTGGAAGCCACGGCCAAATGCCAGGTTGTATGGATCCAAAAAGCAGAAAAAAACAAGTGTTGAAATGTGTACAGTCTCAGCAATGTACAAATTCAATGTAAGATGCTCAGAAACCTTGAATTTCCAATCAGAAAACAGGAACATGAGCAAGTTCCCCAGCAGTGCCCACCTTCTGCTTACGGCACGTATAACAGGAACGCTGGCCACCTTGGGGGGACAGAGGCTTCCTGGTCACATTTGCTCTGGCAGTCGCACAGCTGGCCCCGCCACAAACACCTGGCTAATACTGAAAAACCACCCGCTCCCTGGGCTTTGCTCACTCTAGCCCGGAGAGCATATTTACAGAGTACATTATCGACTGAGTCCTCGTTCAATCGTCAAACTTGTTGAAGGCAGGGCAACCCCATTCTTGGCCCAATTAAGTGAACTGAGCAGAGCAAATGCCCCCAGTTGGACGGCACTCAGTCACGACAGCAGTGGCCACTGTTCACAGGGTGCTGGCTTTGTGCCGGGAACAGTTCCAAGCGTCTTCTTTCTGTCCGAAGAATGTTCACTGCAACGCTGTGGGGCCATTTGCAACGTCCACCAGAGTTCTGAGGCAGCCAAGTCTAGGCTGTCTGTGGGCCTCGCTGCATGGCAGTCCACGTCCCCTGCAGACAAGACTTCACTGCAGGGACCGCGGGTTCCAGGGCTGCCTTGAGGCACATGCTCCCTTCACCACCTCTTCCTGGCCCCTGACACCAACCCTCACCACCACTGCTGCCCACACTTTATTTTCTCATGGCTCCTGAGGGGCCTATTCTTTCTGCCCTTCCCTGCTCCCTGCGTCCGGCTTAGAGGATGCCAACATCAACATCAACGCTCACGTAATCACCACCCCTTCCATGGGGCTTGACGCCTAGGAGTCTCAATATCAGAAAGTCAGATTCCTGTGCTTGTTGGAGAATTTCTTCCCATTGTGGAAGTGAAGGAGATAAAATTCTAGGTGCCTGCAATAACCTCATTTCCACAGCTAAGCAACTTCAGTAGTAGCACAAAACAAAAAAGCTTTTTTTTTTTTTTTTTAACTTTTTTTATACAAGCTAAAAACAGTTTAATTTTTACATCCACGTTCTCATCAGCTCCCACCTGGTGAGCAGGCAAATAGTAATTTTCAAAGAATCAAATTGTTCCATAATTTTAACACTTGGCATTATCAGTGTTAAGCAAGAATTATCCCAAAAATACACGATGATCTAGTTCTCACATTCAAAAATTGGTTGTCACACAGTGAAATAGCTCTTAATGCAAGGGAATGTTTCTTTTCAGGTTTCTGTTCTGGGAAAAAAAAATCTGGCAAAGAGATAAACATTAATTATGTAACTATCCAAAATGCCTCCAAGAAAAATAATGTCATCCAATTAGTTCTTTAGAGTGTTACAAATGCAGCTGAGTTTTAAGAGTAATTTGTCCATAATTATCAAAAGAATCTTCAGAAATCTTGATACTGAATGGATAACCATAAATGGATATAAAACGCAAAGGCAAAGCGGAAGAGTTAACATTTGGGGTAGATTTTGGCCCCTATTTTTAACATACGCATAGTTATTTACCTAGCTGAACTATATCCCTCTCCTCCTTCCTAGGCTCTTCAAGCCTGATTTTCAAGCATAGACTGGTTTTTGGTAGGTGAAGGCAGCTTTAAAAGATGTCAGGATCAGGCCGGGCACGGTGGCTCAAGCCTGTAATCCCAGCATTTTAGGAGGCCAAGGTGGGCCGATCACTTGAGGTAAGGAGTTCAAGACCAGCCTGGCCAATATGGCAAAACCCTGCCTATATTAAAAATTTTTGTAATTAGCCAAGCGTGGTGGCACACACCTATAATCCCAGCTACTCGGGAAGCTGAGGCAGGGAGAACTGCTTGAACCCAGGAGGCGGAGGTTGCAGTGAGCCAAGATCACACCACTGTACTCCAGCCTGGGCGACAAAGTGAGACTCTCTCAAACAAGCACTTAGCCCTCAGAAGAAGCTTGAGCATCCCCTGCCCCAACCAACCCAAGGAATCACATGGCAATGGTTATCATCTGATTTTGACACAATAAAGTTCTATTCTCCTCTCTAAACACAATGGTAAACACTTGCCATCAGCCCACAGAAACTCCCAGGACCCAGTAACACCGGACGAGCAAGATTAATGGGCCACGTATATAGGGTTCAGCTGCAGAAAGTGATGGCACCAAGAATGTGTGTGTGCTCAAACCAGATTCCTTGCTTTCAGGGTGGAGGGTCTCCCCGGGAAGATCATCCAGCGGGATGGTTTCCACTTCCACCATGAGGAGGGAAACGGGGGTTTCCAGAGGACACTGACAGGACTTGGGACTACTGCCCCTTTGTCCTCTGTTCTGTTACGGGATGAGGGTGGGCTGAAGGTAGGTTCTCCCTACATCTTCTGGGCAGGAGAGATGGAGCTGACAAGTGGACGACGGCTTTTCCAAAACATTCCCATGTTCATAACCTGTTATCGACCAGCTTTCCCTGGAGATCAGTGAAGCAGCATCATTGATTCTCTTCCATTAGGGACAACCCGGTGGCACGGGAGGCCGGAGACGGCATCCGCGCTGGGTCAGCCTCTGCGTGGGTCTGAGTCAGTCACTTGTGCCTGGGCCTCAGCATGCTCGTCTGTCAAATGGGCAGCCCCACAGACCAGTGACTTTCAAGCAGAGGTCCAAGGAGGTTGCCCAAGGACAGGGAGGGGGAGGGGGGAAGAAGAAGAAAACTGTCTAGGGAATGGGGGGGGGAGGGGAGGACTGTCCAGGGAAAGGGAGGGGGAGGAAGAGGAGTGTGGAGGGAGGAGCAGATGGGGGATTCTCTGAGGAGGAGGACCAAGTTTCTGAGGTGTCTTGGAGTCAGAGGTGGCAGTGGCTTGGGCTCTAGGCCCTCTGTTGCATAGTTTTAGGCTTTAGCTATATTTGTGAACCCTTTAAAAGATTTAATTTGAAGAAAACCGGAGTTGAGGATACCTTGCTTCTAAAACACAATTTCTCAAGCCTAAGACTAAGTGCTAAGCATTGCTCATTCTGTCACCGTCTTTTCCTCCTATTTAAAATCAGCCGCACACTGCCAATTCTCCCTTCAGTGTAAACACCACCTTTTCTGAGGATCTCAGACAGCAGAGTGAGCAGCCCGTGATCCCGGCCGTGTGCACGAGGAGCGAAGAGCAGACGTGCGGTGAGGGCTGCGGACGACACGAGAGGCCGAGGCCCAGCACCTCCCTGCACCGCTGTGCTTTGCCAGGCCTAAAGGACACCGTCACCTCTGGGGTGAACAAGCAGCACAAGCTATCAACACTTATTCCAAAGGAACAGGAAGAAAATTCAAACGAAGTTAACACAGTTATCCCAACACAACCCTGCAACAGCCCAGAAACAGGAGGGCCAGTGAGCCTGAGACGGGCGGTTCCCACAGTGGGACAGCGACATTGGCATTAGGGCTTTTTGGCAAAAATAGACAAAAAAGGTAACATGGGCCACCCATTATTTCCTGCCAGTGGAAAGACACCCACAGGCCCCCAGATGCCAACGGCCCCCTGGAAACGAACCCACGCGGTGCCTCGGGTCTTCACACGAGCAGGCACGTGGTGTCCTCAGCACCCCTGACCGGGACACACACACCACACTTGGCTCCCACGCCTGAGAGTCCAGGGGAATGGCAGGAAGTCCCCGCAGGACAGGGCATCCTGTGAGGTCAGTGCAGGGCTACGCACCTCAGAGGGGCCCCCGGGCAGGTGCTGTCTCCCCAAAGGATGAGCCAGTCCTGACCACACCCAGATCGCGGTGGCCTCCAAGCCAAGTGCCAACATCTCACGTCCAAAGGGATGCACAGGTGCCTGCTGCGCGTGGAGCCCAAGCCCCTCTCAGAGCTCAGGACGAACCCAGTGTCCAGGTCCGGGGCCGTCACCAGCCAGGAGAGGCGTCTGGGGCACTTCCCAGCAATGGCTGTGGGAAGTAACAACTCAGGCCCATCAGGGGTTTCCTCATTATGCAGGTTTTAGAAGTGGACACAGAGGTTCAGGTCTAATGGCACAAACATCGACGGATCCCATGGAAATGCGGGCGTGGCCCCTACATCCCACCAGCCTGCATGGCTCCTCCTTTCTACTCCCATCACACACGTCCCCACCCAGCCAAGCCCCTTCTCCTTTTCCCCACTGGATTCATCAAATCAAATCTCAGTCCTTGGCAAATGTACCATTAGTTTATTTACTTCCCAGAACAAAAGCACACTTCCAGTTAACATGACACCCCAGCTATGATAGAAGAGCCTTAATTCAGACATGACATGGAGGAACAGAGGGAGGAGTGGTCGAGGACTGTCCTGGAACCGGCAGCTGTTTTCTGGGGAAAGCCTCCGTCCCACCCGAGCCTGACACTCATGCCACACTGTCCCCATGGTATCTGAAAGCTCCATGAAGACAGGGTCACTCTGACCCCTTCACACCCACAACGCCAAAGAGGAGCAGGAGTTCAGGAGAAGTCTCCTGCTAGTGCTGAAGACAAGAATAATTCCTTGTGCTGTCCAGAATGTCAGAAGAAAACAAGGCACCATGTAGATGCCTTGCAGGTGAATTTTGGAATGATTCTACCGAATGCCAGTCATCCTTTTTCAGAACAAAACCAATACCGGAAAACATGTGTCTCCAGCAGAGAGATGGTCCTTTAGACGGCTTACAAACACACCTACGTTACGCTGAATTTATCTCAAGCCACCCTCTCTGCGCTAATGTAAAAAGTCTCCTTTATTAACCAGTAGCCTTTCTCATCTGGTGCTTTTTAACAAGCAAAAGGGTCCTGTAATACTCAGGCATTGTCTAAAATGTCAAATGGAAGCCTAGAATCCTCTTCTGTGCAGCTTCACTGCAAAGTATTTTGACATGAGCCAAATCGTGCTATTTCTACACCTTCATAGGAAACTCAATGCTTCATCAAGGAGACTCAGCATGATTTCTGCTAGGCACAGAAACTGGTGGGGTGGGAATGGGGCTGAGGGAACATTACATAGAAAGCCCCAATAATCACCTGCATGAGAGCCACACTGGCCGGCAAGCCCCGGTCGGCTTGGTCTCTACAGTCACAGGCGTGAGGCCTGGAGGGCAGACACCTGGCACTGCTGCCCACCCCAAGGTCGTGGCCTCTGCCCCTTCTCTGCTGCCCATCAGTTCCAAGCTTCTGGCAATACCATCTGCTGCCCCCACTGCCTGATCGACTCTTTGTGAAAAGCAAATGTTGCCAGGATAGCTTATGAGTGCATCTGCCAGGAAAGCAGCTCCGATTGACGTTGAAACCCCGTTCTCGCACCCCTGGCAGCTCCCCTGCCCGCGATGTGTACATGCTTGCAGCTCTGACCTCGCTCAGTGTCCACACAGGTTCTGTCCCCTGGAGAGCCGAATGCAGACTCAATGTTGAGTCAGAAATACACAAAGAGGGTGACGGTTACGAACTGCCCGCCTGTCCCTCAAAACACAGGTTGAAATCCTCACCCTCAATGTGATGCTGTCAGGAGGTCTTTGGGAGGTGATGATGTCCCGAGGCTGGAGCCCCGTGAATGGGGTTTGTGCCTCAGAAAGGAGCCCAGCAAATCCGTTGCCCTCCCACTGTGTCAGGGCCAGAGAGAAGGCGTGCGCGAACCAAGAAGGGGCCCACACCAGAATCCCCCCATGCGGCACCCTGATCCCGCCTTCCAGCCTCTAGAACTGGGAGAAACAAATTCCTGTTGTTCATAAGCCACTCAGTCAATGGTGTTTCGTTACAGCAGCCTGAGCTGCCTGAGATGACAATGCTCACCGTCCTACAGAGACGGCTACTCCCCTCTCCCAGAAAGAGGGCTTAATTAAAATCCCTGTCTCTCCTCGCCGCCACCACAGATCTCATTCCCCCACCCCGTAAGCCAGCAGTTGCTAGGATTAAAGGAAAAGGAGGATCGTTTTAGACCAGCCCCTCCATGCCGGTCTGAAGCCTTTGACTTTGCCCACTTCCACGGTGGCCGTGTCACTGGATTCCCCATGCCAGCTCTGCGTCTGCACTGGGTCCCAGGCTCTGGACAGACTTCTCCAGCTGTCCATCCAGCACACCCATTTCCCCTTCTCCTTTGCAGATTGTCCTTCAATATCCAACCACCCTCTCTGCAACCCAAGGCCTTCCGATCCAGCCATTCAGGGTGAGCTCAGCCGTGCACTGGAGTCCTTGGCTCAGGTAACCCAGGCCCAAGCCATTGGCACCAACGATCTACTGACTGTGGGGTCTGCACAGCCACTAGCTGCCCCAGCCACACCAGGGCCTGGGAGGGGAGGCAGAGGAAGCTGTGAAGCTGCCAACAGCTGTGCGGGGACAGGGGTCCCTGAGATGAGGAGGATGCCATGGAAGGAAATTCAGAGAAAGAGCCCCAGGGCTGGACGGGTCATGCCCAAAGCCTGCACTGCTGAGTTTTCCAGGTTTCTGAACTCAATCGCTGACCCACACAGCACATGTTTCCTGAGTGCTGACCCTGCGTGGCATTGGATATGGCAATAAAGCAGGCCACCCACCTCCCCCCCCCCCCACATACACGGGGCCTCCGTCCTGGCGGGAAGGCAGGCCTGGGCGCCCAGCTGGCACCACGAGTCTGGGAAGGGGGTCGTTTCAGACGGACAGTGGGTGCAGCCTTGCCAAAGCCCAGCAGTCATCTGCACTGCCACAGCCAGGCTGAATTCAGATCAACCGCACAGAAACCTGACCCTCTCAAGGGCACGCCTGAGCTCATTAGGGACAGACACAGTCTCCTGCTTATCTCCAACACTTTCTGGGCATGTCTAGTTACAAACGGACGACGCAGTCTTGGAAGCACAGATCCCAGGCCTCCCCCCATGCTCCTCTCCTTGGTGCCGTTGACGGGAAGAGGCAGGTATGGCCGCGAGGCCGCACACCCACAGCCACACTGCGGCTGAGACACGGGCCTTTGACGGTTACTTCTGCCAAAGAACTCTGCTCCATCTTGGAGCACACCATGGCGGGCAGGAAGCTCCACCCGGAGAAACAGCGATGCTTCTCCCCAGGGCCAATGGAGGGCACCCACTGCCCTGAATTCAGCAGCTTACTTACATTCTGGAAAACATCTGAATTATGGGGAACACTAAAATGAAAAGGTCACGGAAGAAAGCTTAGAAGGCCGTGTGAAGTCTCAGCAAGTCCAAACGTTTCTGAACCAAGACTGCTGGGGTCGACAACCTTACAGGGAAAGTTTCCACACGGGCCTTCAACAAGCAATGCTCAGCAGAGAGTGCCACGCTCTGGGCAGAACCTCAGACACCACAAAGTCACATCAGAGCCAACAGCAACTGAAATACAGCGCTCTCCTAAGATGTGTGCGTTACCTGCAGAAAGTTACTAGACGCTAAGATGGGGGAAGAAAAGGATAAGGTTAGAAACAAATTTAAAGTAATTTCTGCATACAAAAAAATTCTATATCTACTGGCTTTCTTTCTGGGCGTAACTACTTTTACATGAGATGCACATCCCGGTTGGAAGGAGTCTGGGTTTTCCGTGGGTAGAGACGAGGGCTCTCCAGGAAATGTGAACCCTTTCTCACTCGCTGAGCCCTGAGGCCATCCTGACCTGCCTGAGCATTTCCCTGCTCTGCCTCCAGCCAGCTCCTTCTAGCACTCACCTGGCTGCTCCCCAAGCCTGCACTGGCCCAGGATCTCCTCTTCTGCTGCTGCCAATCTTCTGCTGCTAAACTTTCGCTTTAGGGCAAATAAGTTGGAAACTAAAAAGTTATAAGACTCCCTTGTTTTTTAAAAGTTTGTCTTTTCAGAAAACAAAGAACACTAATTCTACTTTCATGATTTAATATGTTGCCCCCATCTGCATGTTCATGGATATGTGTTTTTATATATATTTTAATCAATACTTATAAAAGCATGCGCTGTTGGCTATAGTCAGTTTAATTACATTTGATGTAAGGAGTTTTAAATTCAGTGAATTCAGGCACTCAAAATTTAAGCCCTTTGACATCTATTAATCAAATGGAAATATGACAAGTAGACATTACAAAAATCAAGAGAAGTGTTCAATAAAAATCCTGGACTTTTAGATATTTTCACAAATGTAATGTATATATTAGTACACAAACTTGAGCATTTTCACAAATCTTTGAACTCAAATTCCATTCTTAACTTTTACAGGTAAATGAATATCCATATGTGATTTTAAGCAGCTCAAGCATCAGCTCTTAAAAACAACCAGAAATGCTGCGGGCAAATTCCACTGAACAGCAAATAACGGAACTGCACCCAACAACCCAGGTACCTCCCCTGAGGCATCTGGAACATGAGGATTAGGAGCAGCCTTTGCTTTCTGAGGTGCCTGAGAGTGGGGATTCCCGACTCCCCAAGTCTAAGAAGGCCTCAGCGATAAGGAAAACTGGTTAAAAAAAAACTCTGCTGGCTCCCTGCCACGGGCTCCTCGATCTCACTTCCTCTCTGGCCCTCAAAGCCTGACTCTTGGTCCCAGCCCTGCTGCTCACTGGGGTGAGGCCATGGGCGTCACTGTACCTGTAAGGGGAGAAGCTGGTCAGGATACAGGATCCTGGCTATCCTGGCAGTGCTCAAGCTGATACTGTAATTAATTTTGTAGTGAGTTACTTAATGCAAAATTTAACTTCTGAATAATTTAGATACGTGTATCCTAACAGGAAAATCCTGAACGTAGAACACAGGCCACACCCTCACACAGATGTTATCTGGCTAGCACTCTTTTTTGTTTGCCTTTTCAGTAGATATTTTTAAAAGCAGTTTACAGTTCATAGCAAAATCAGGAGGAAAGTACGGAGTCCTCACATATCTTCTTCCCCAGCACAGGCAGAGCCTCCTTCGTTCTCCTGCCCCCACCAGGCCAGCACGTCTTTACGACTGACAGATCCGCATCAACACAGCACCACCACCTAGAGTCCACAGCACACAAGAGGGCTCAGAGCCTGCTACTGCTCATTCTGTGGGTTTCACAGACGTGGAACGGCATGGATTCCCCCATGAAAACCCTACCCGGAGTTGCTTCTCCACCCTACACTCCTCCCATTCATCCCTCCCTTTCCCAGCCCCTGGCAGCCACTGACCGTTTTACTGTCTCCACAGCTTTGCCTTTTCTAGACCGTCCTGTGGTTGGACTCAGACAGCAGGCAGCCTTTCCAGATTGGAGACTCACTTGTCAACATGCATTTAAAAGATCCGTGTCTTTTCATGGCTTAGTGGTCCAGTTCTTTTTAGCGCTGACTAATATCCCAGTTTCTGACATACCACAGTTTATCCATTCACCTACTGAAGCGCATCTTTGTTGCTTTCTAGTTTTGGCAATTATAAATAAAGCTGCTGTCAACATCTGTGTGACATTTCCGCATGGAAGTAAACTTTCAGCTCCTCTGAGTAAACGTCCAGGACTGTGATTGTTCCTGTGGTCGGAGTGCTTAGTTCCACGGAAAACCACCACGCTACCTCCCACAGCAGCTGCCCCACTTCCCCCAGCAATCAGTGAGGGTCCTGATGCCCACACATCCGCCAGCACGCGGTGGTGTGGGAGTTCCAGTACTGACCAGGCTGCTGGGTGCACAGTGACGCCTCGCCCTACGACATAAGATGCGGGCCATCTTTCCACGTGTAGGTTTGTCATCTGTGCATCTTCTTTGTTGGGGTATCTGTCCAGGTCTTTGGTCCATTTTTAATCAGGTTGTTCATTTTTTTGTTGAGTTTTGAGAGTGTCCTGCATGGTTTGGATAACAGCCTTTATCAGATGAGTCTTTTACAGATACATTCTCCCCATCTGTTCCCTGCCCTCTCCTGCTCCTGAGACAGTGTTTTATTTAAAAAAAACCACTTTAGACAGAAGATGGACCTCCAAGCCCATCACGGTTCTCATTTTGGCCATGGTCACCACCCTCCCAGCCCTGGTTCCCACCTTTCCACGATCTGCTGGTCCTGTGGGGGTTGCTCCATACGAAGTCCCTAACATGTCTCCAATGATGGCAACATAAAAGCAGGCAGTTTGCAGGTAGGAAGGAGCTGATGGAGGTCGGAGCAGCATGAGAAGGCCAGCAGCTTCATCCCTCGGGGACACGCAGGCCTCTCAGATGTCTCTCCAGGTCACTTCCCAAATGAAGTACCTGCCTTGGCCATGGGCAGGAAGCAGGACCTGGCCTAGATCTCAGCATATTTGACCTGGCACGGCATTTACAGGTGAGCCTCCGTAACCGGAAACTCTACTCTGGGGAGAACCCATTTTCGTTCTCAAGGCTTTTAATTAAGAAATCAAAGAGCAATGCCTGGAGTGAGGATGCAGGGACTCTGCGTGACCCACACACTCGTTTCCACCTGGCGCAAAGGACCCTGGAGTGAGGGTGCAGTGCCTGCTCTGAGTCACCAGCACACTCATCGTTTCTACATAAAGAACCCTGTGAGTCTGTCCCAGGACTTTTTAGCCTAGACTTAAAAACTCACAGCCCAGGACACCCTAACCATTTTAAGAACCTGAGGGGTGGGCCAAGGGGATCTCACAGACTTTGGTGCCGGCTGTGGGGTCAGGACAGGGCGGCTGGGGCTTCCCGCAAGCACTTCCGGGAGGCCGTGCAGTGGCCCGAGACTGGTTCCAGCTCCTGTCCTCGGTTCTCATGCTCAGCAGTGACAGGAGCCCTCCCTTCCAGAGCAGTTCCTGGCTCCAGGTCCTAACGTCCATGTCCAGGCCCCTGGTGGGGCAGCTTCTACCCCAGGGAGGCTGGGACCGGAGACAGCCTGGAGCTCTAGGCAATCCTGGTAACCACCTGCTTTCCGAAGTGGCTGCAGACAAACTTCTGCTTCCAAAACCTGGCACAGGCTGTGTGAGGCCTGGAACGCAGGAGGTGCACTTCACAGAGTCCCTGCTCAGATGCAAAAGCAAGGCTAAGTGCAGGAAAATTATTTAATTACCCTCATGGTCATCAAATCATAGTCACTTAGACCTATGTGTGGCTAGAAGTATACACATTATAGAAGTGTATATAAATGTCAATATATACATGCTTATTTTCCTTTTATGTACCTTACATACATATGTATACGTGCATATGTATAAAACATTGATGATAAACCATAGCTAAGATTTCAAACCTCAGTCACAAAGATCTCACAAGCAAATTACTATTCTTAAATTCTAAATAAGGACGTAACATTTTACATTCTTGCGAACAAAACGTTCTCTATTGGCATTTTATTTTAAAAACCAAGAATGTACTCCATTCTCTCAATTTCTATTTTATTTATTTATTTATTTATTTATTTATTTATTTTGAGACGGAGTCTAGCTCTGTCGCCCAGGCTGGAGTGCGGTGGCCGGATCTCAGCTCACTGCAAGCTCCGCCTCCCGGGTTCACGCCATTCTCCGGCCTCAGCCTCCCGAGTAGCTGGGACTACAGGCGCCCGCCACCTCGCCCGGCTAGTTTTTTTGTATTTCTTAATAGAGACGGGGTTTCACCGTGTTAGCCAGGATGGTCTCGATCTCCTGACCTCGTGATCCGCCCGTCTCGGCCTCCCAAAGTGCTGGGATTACAGGCTTGAGCCACCACGCCCGGCCTTCAATTTCTATTTTAAATAATCACTTTCGCTGAGAGATTCTATAACTTCCTACACACATTGATTTCCAATCATAGCTCATTAGTTCAAGAAAAACTGCTCTATGGGACTTTTGCTATTTTAAAGCATAATGATGTCTCTCTCTCTATACCCAAGAATAGAAAGATGCCCGTGCAGATGTTTCCAAAGCAATTCAGATGAGATGGTCTAGACACACAGTTTAAGACAATCACATTTTCAAAAAAAAAAAAAAAGAAATCACATTTTCAATGGCAGAAGACCAAGACGAAATCCAAGATGTTCTGAAGGCATCGCCTTTTATTTAATGTATTTGTAATTTGAGTGGAACATGACGTCCTAAAAGATAACCAAATAGTGCATCACAGCCCTTAAAACCCACAGTATAAAATCTCTTTTGTTTTAAATACACTTAATTTTGTCACATTTTCTTTTTGTAATTTCAAAATTTCTAAAGGTCCTAAAGCCTCAAATCAGGATAGAATTGGACTTTGGCAATTCCCAAAGTCACAAGCAGGTTGTATGTCCACAGCTATTTGGAATGTGGTTTCTGATGGAAGCTTCTGTGAATGCACATGGAATCCCTCTGGACTACAAAGGCTGACTCAGCGTGTCTCAGAATGAAAATATATACATTTGTGATGGACACCAGAACAGATACCAATTACTAAAACAACAGGAAAGTCTACAGCACTTCTCATACAGAACGAAGGCAAAGTGTTTGAGGAAAAGTCTTTCCAAGTGAAAATATCAGAGCTGATTGGAACAAAGAAGATTCTGAAGAAGATCCTGGCTTCTTTACGAGACTTCAGAATTTTCCTCATCTGCAAGTGAAAATGAACCTCCTGCTTGTCCACTGAGGACAGGGAGAGAACAGGGTAGGATACAGACCTTCAAACACTTCATAGGGGGAGAAAGGAAGACGGGCCAGCCCCGTACACCCATCGGCACACCCACACCAGCTATGCAGATGACTCAGCTAACTGCGATGGCCGGGCATGTCAATGAGACAGCCGGACACGGGTGACCTGCCAAGAGACAAGATAGCCAAGTTAGGGCGGAATCCCTGGAGGGTGGTCACTCCAGGGCCTCTCAGGTCTGTGCCCAGGAATCTGCATTTCCAAGTAGCCCAGATGAGTTACTGCCCAGATGCCCTCACCAGTCATGGCTCACACAGGCAGCAGAACCCCATATGCCTCCTCCTCCTGTGACGTCTGGCATGGATTTTCCTTAATTGCCGACACCGTGTTCCTCTACATCTACTCTCACCATTGGTCCCGAGTTTACTGAACTTACCAACAGAACAAGAGAAGGGAACTACAAGGGAAAGCATCCACCTGAAATAGGAATGACCAGGGCTCACGTCAGCGGACACAGCAAACGCAGCACATATTTGTGCATGGCTCACCACTCACAAAGCCCACAGCAGCGCAGTTTCCACTCAGAACGTCCGGGTGGCTGTAGGCAGGGAGAAGATGCTGCACAGCTGTTTCTATGCTAAATACTTGAAGGTGTGAATTTTATTACGTATAGAAAAATGTATGTTTCGCATACAAACGTGTGCATTTATGTTCAATACAGGAAAACACGTAATCCAGGTATTTCAGTTCATACCACTGTGGAGACTTTTCAGTTTCTTTTCATACAACTGCCCAACTGGGGCCCAGAACCAACACCCACCAGCTGTGTCACTGCATCTGTTTTACTGTCACACACCAGCCCTACCCCACAAACAAACAAACAAAAAAAACAAACAAAAAACCAAAAAACCAAAAAAACAAAAAACAAAAAAAACGCCATGGCACTTAATAAAAAAATAATTTTACAACATTATTAGAGATGACTTGTGATCCTCTTTGAAGAGATTGCAGTACCTGAAGGATTTCAAATACAAGTATGTTCTGGGTCTCCTGATCTCAGGACCCGTCCACACTGGTGGCTTTAACGGTGCTTCGTGGAAACTTCCAGAAGGCATGTGTGTCATGTCTAAGAGCAACCTAGAGTTCACGCCTCAGCACTGTGTGCCTCTTTTTCCTCATCCCGCAAGCACCGTCTTCTCCCAGGGAGCTGGTGCTGTGCCCTGAGCATCTGTCCCACCAGTCCCTGCCAAGTCCCTGGTGCCATTGTGGAGAGCCAGCCTCCGTCTGTCCAGGTGTGTTGTGCAGAAAGCAAGTCATCCAAATCTGTTTAAAAAACACACATTTGCGACGCCTATAGGCCTCAGAAGGTGGAGGCAGACAGGATAAGGGCAGCTGTCATAAGAACTGAACATCAAGCCCGTCTGTCTGGCGACTGATGGATGCTGTCTGCAGTGAGCCACTGCACATTTAGCGAGGCTGTCTGGCTCCTCACCTCCGCCAAGCCTCCACCCGTCGCGTCTGGCCTGGATTCTCTGACACCTGCATGGACTTCACCTACTTCATTAACTCAGTTCACTAAGGCCCCCTGTACCGCAGCAAGGACGGCAGTGGTCGCACCTGCGGCCACTTATCCTCTCTGCATCTAGCTCCTCTCCCTGAGGCAACAGCACCTCTGAAGTCACAGCCTGGCCTCCCAACTCTCCTCCATCCCGGGCTTCTTGGCATGTTGTTCTGCTGCACACACCTCAGCAAATACTGCTGATTAGCCAGAATCACCCAGAAATCTCTTAACCTTGAATCTGGCTGCTTTTGTAATTTGTAGTATTTGTAATTCTGGTGTGATTTGAGGAGCAAATTTTAAAATTAGAGAAGATGTGGTTTTTATTCTCTCCTTTCTAACTTGTAACCTTGAAAATTCTAGTAGCAGCAAGGGTTTGTTGAAAGTAACTTCCACCAAATAGAACCTATTACAAATGTACTACAGAGTGTCAAATAATCACATAGATGTAAATAGAGATGCAGACACAGATATAAAATCCAATGGTTAAACCAGATTGAGAAATGCTTGCCAGTTTGTAGAACTTCTAAAACTTGATATAAATGTTGGCTTAAGGGATACAAGATGTTATGAGATGAGATGAGATGCTTGGCCTAGAACCACAGGCTCTCTCCTCTTTATAGCAGAAAATCCATAAGGAAGTCAAATCTGAAAGAACCAGGTACCGCTGAACGACAATCAGCCATCCTTCCCATCCCTGGGCCAGCTGCGGTGAGTGCAGCCAGTCGTTCACCAACATCCATCATCTATCCTCCAGGACATGGCTACACTTTACTCCCAGCTCCCTGTCATTATGTAGATTAGGTAAATCATGGCCACTCTCACCCTAAGCCAAGCCTCCCCCACCTCCCACCCCGGCAGCGTGGTAATCACCCAGTCCCAACCACAGCAAGGACAGCCGTGTCCTTGGGAACGCAAAGCAGGGGTCTGGAAGGAACCTGGATCCCTGAATACTACATAGAGTAGTCACCAGCCTGGAACTTCCTCCCCTTGAAGGGTTTGCAAGAGAGAAAACCTCCTTGGTTCCTCAAGCTACAATACTGCAGAGTCTCTGATCACAGCAACCTTACCCACCCTCGTCAGGAGCCGTTCATGCTCATTAAGACATGAGAACAAAACTGCAGTGGCACAGTCACACACACCCAGAACGCAGACCACCTGCTGCTCACATTCATCGTATTAACACCAAAAAGCCACCGTGGTGGATATCCCGGATGTGGACACTTGGCGGCTTCTTGCTGGAGATGCACTTTGTGCATTTATCGCACGACCATTTGGGCGTCAGGAGGGGCTGCGCAGATGGCAGCTGTGCACGTCCCAGGGAGTCTCACACGCTGGACTCTCGGCCAGCTCCCAGCATCAGCGCCCACAGGGTCCTCTCCTCTGGGAGCACGTGCTTGGACGCTACAGTGTCCTGTGGATCCACACAACCGCGCTGTGTGCCCCAGAGCTTAGAAAGTACCACTGCATCAATGCGTCCACAGGTGAGGCCGGGGGCAGAAGCCAACCTCAAGCAGTTACGGTCCTCCGTGGGGCTGGCGTCCAGGCAGGAAGGCGACTCAGCTGCTCTCCTCTCACTGTGGAACTCCTAGGTCCCCACATGAACAGAACCTAAGTAATAGGCAAGAAACAACAGGAACGAGAACACGACCAGCAGCTTCTGAGATGGGCAAGCTGGGCTGATCATGAGACACCTGAAGGGGACGGTGCCAGAGCCCCTCCCAGTGACCTGTGAGGACAGCGCTGCCGGCATCTCCCTAAAACCAGGCCAAGTCGAGTTAGACTCGAGGCTTCCCAGGAGTGGGCAGATCCATTCAATCCCACAAGTCTGAACCTTCTAAGGCCATCTCATGGTCCTCATCTCACAGGTGGGAACCAGGACACTGCACCATAGACCCAGCCCCAAGCCCCCGTTCCTTCCTCTACACCACACACCAGTACAGTGAGCACTTAGGGACTGGGCATTCATGTAAAATACTGTTGAACTGAAACTTCTGATTTAGAAAAAGTTTAATTCCTACTCACAGAACTGAAAGTGTTCTGTCCTAGGAGGCGGCAGTTGTAGTTAAGCATGAGAGAGGAAAAAGGGATCCGAGGGGTACCAAGTATTAAATATTCATCTAATTCCATTCACCACGTTGCCAAGCTCCTGTCACCTGCTTCATTTTCTGTCCTTAAAAGACACAATAGTTAGGTCTTAAAATAGGCAACCCGTTTTACCGATGCTTAGCTATAAAGGAGCGAGCTACGTATCCAAAAGAGAGATATGGGAAAACAGAAAATGTACACGAGCGATCGGGTGGGAGGACAGCTGCAGCAGCACCGTTGTCTGCTGCATTGTGAGCCAGCCACGTGGGCTGGACAGCTCACTTAGCCACTGAAATTACATCATCATCTAAGATTTTTGTTGCAGTTACTTTGATAAATTCTCCCTCCTGCTAGGGAGAGTAAGGTTTAGCTTGCTTTCTTTTATTTTTTGAGTCGGAGTCTCGCTTTGTCACCCAGGCCGGAGTGCAGTATTACAATCATGGCTCATCGTGGCCTTGACCTTCTGGCTCAAGCAATCCTCCCGCCTCAGCCTTCCAAGTAGCTGGGACCCACAGGCGAATTTCATTTCTTTGCTAACAAATTCCTAATTCACCACCGCGTGGCGAGCCCGTCAGGGCCATCTGCCTGGATGTCCACCTTGCTGACTGGCTGTGTGGTCTCTAAGGAGGATGCACCCCGGTTGCCCGGGCTCTGCACGCGATGCTGAGTCTCCATGTCTGCCGCCGTCTACGGGATTGACAGCCCGGAGCATCCCGATGTGCCACCGTGAGCCGGGCTTTATTCCACAGGGCGACTCTGCTTTCCGTGACGAGATGCAGCATGTGAGCACAGATCAAAGGGTGTCAGCAATAACACATTCCCCAGATACTAAACAGAGGACCGAGGCTTTAGTTCCTTACTTATTTGCTATGGGCTTGATTCAAAAACAGCTTTCTGGGATCCTGGGGACAAACATCTCTAACTAGTGAGAATTCTGGCTTTAGTAACAGGAAAAATCACCTAATGCCCATTTTGTAACTGCTGTTCTCATCAGAACTTGAGGCCAAAGAAAGGGAAAAATAAGAGGAGGACCAAGGTCCTGACACCCCAGTTTGTACAAGGCCAACCAGCCTGCTGGAGGGGGTGAAAGGAGTGGTGTTTTTAAACTGCTGAGTTTTAAAAACATGGCTGTAGGCTGGGCACAGTGGCTCACGACCATAAGCCCAGCACTTTGGGAGGCCGAGATGGGAGGATTGCTTGAGACCAGGAGTTCAAGACTAGCCTGGGCAACACAGCAAGACCCTATCTCTTTAAAAAGGAAAAAAAAAAAACGGCTTTTATTAAAATAGTACTAAAAAGGTTAATACAATAAATTACTATGTCAACATGGCACCCCCCTGCTGTCAGACGAGGTGGGTTCTCTGTGGCTACAATGAGGCCCGGAGAGAAATGTAACCGGCATCACAGGGAGGAAGGTCGACCCTGAAGCCCCACGACAGTAACTCCTGTACAGTTTGTTAATCAGCCTGAAGTCTCCTCCGCCATCAGACAGAAGCCTGGTTTCGAGGAACGCTGCCCACGGGACCCGGGTGCACTTCCGACCCTGGCCGACCAGACAACCCCACCCTGGGACCCTGCCGGCAGCCCCGACTGGACAGAATGGCCTCGTGAGTGTCCTTTCCCGCCAGAAGCCGCAGACCCTGAGCCACTCCTGGCTGTGACTGAGGCTGCGCATAAACGTCTGCGCCCAAAAGCTCACCTTTGTACATGACACGCTGAGTCCACCTCATTTCTAACGTTACGCTAGCCCCAAGGCAAACATGGATGTTACAGGTTAACTCATTACGCGTGTGCTAGACTTTCCCCATAAGTATTCAGACATTCCATGAACCCGATGAACACACACAGCGAACAAAAACCGGAACGTTTAACGCCGCGACCTCCCCCGCTCCTGAGGGGCGCGTGCTTACAGCTCCCCTGAGACCACATTTCCCAAAGCACAGACTTACTCTGAAAATAAAACCTCCTTTTTTCCTTTCTCTGTACAACTCGTGGTCGTGTTAACAACTATTGCTACAAATATAAAAGGGGTATCATCCGTGCTGGTCACCCAATTCCTACCACCAAAGCTTCAGGGCCCCCCAGTCTGATGGAAGCTTCTATCGCCCTAAAGCCAACTCTGGAGGCGAAGGCCGAGCTGGGGAAGGGCTGTGTCACTTGCAAATCCACACCACGGGGCCCTCTGCATTTGTGTGTAAGGAATTCTTGGCCTGTCCTGGGGTTTGGGGAAATCAGGATGCAAGTAGATACCGTACGCTCTGCCACGGGACCGTGAAGTCTGCGGAACCTCAGAGGAACACGGACAAATGGCTGCACGAGTCCCACAGGCCGAGCCTCAATGGGCTCCTGTGTCAAGAACACAGACACGGCAGGAGGAGCAGCCGATGCAGACAAAGCTTGCAACCCCAGCACGTGGTAGTGTCCGAGTGTTGGGGCCTCTGGACAAGCTCTACCACAACTGCCATATTCTGTGGCAAAATTTTAAAAATAGTTACAACTCTAACTTGTTTTACAGATAAACAGAACACAGAGTACCAACAGCCTCCAAAATACTTCGCCTAGAACCAAGTCTAGAATGCAGATGGCTGCTGCTCCAAGTGTGACAAGTCCCCTGTAGTGCCATAAATCCTAGATCTAGGTGACTAAGTGCTCTTGCTAAACCAGAAGGCACCCTCTGGCCCCAGGCCAGTCCATCAGCCCAGGCAGAAGCTTCTAGAGTAAGAGCCTGTGGATCTGTGTTGGATGGATGTAAACCAGGCAAAGTCACAGGGGCTCATCCTGGAAGCCCATCCGTTTACCCACTCATGCCCTGGAGAGCCCTGCCCCCAGCTCCACACCCGCAGTCACGCTGAACCACAAGAACTGGCTTCTAAGGCCCTTAAGCCACTCCCACTCTCCCCTGGACAGATCCTTCTCAAACCATGAGGCCCAGAGTAGCCTTAACAGATGGTCCCAGCAGAACTGGTCACTGCATTTTCTTACTGGCAAGTGAGTCAACAGTTACCTAAGTAGAGCAACCAAACAGGATGTTTTTCCACTTAAAAGGTCTCATTTTTGTCCATTTAGAATTGATTGTGTGTGTGTGTGTGTGTGGTGGCAGGGGTTCTTGTTCTGTCACTCAGGCACAGTGTACCATGAGTAGAGTGGTGCTGTCACGATTCACTGCAGCCTCAACTTCCCAGGCTTGGGTGATCCTCCAGCCGCAGCCTCCTGACTATCTGGGACCACAGGTGCACACCACCACTATCTACTTTTTTGTAGAGTCAGGGTCTTGCTATGTTGCCCAGGCTGGTCTCAAACTCCTGGGCTCAAAACTGAATCTACTCACCTCAGCCTCCCAAGGTGCTGGGATTACAGGTGTGAGCCACTATGCCCAGCCTAGAATTGATATTTCTTAAACTCTTACTGAGTTTGACACATGAATTCCACTTACATAGATATCGGCACACTCTCACAGCTCAAGGATTTTTCTGAATCTCGATTCTGTCCATTCAAGGTCAATATCTAAAGAAAGGGCCAGAACTGACCCTCCCTCAATGAACTCTAAGGGCAAATGTCAGGGTATGAGGAGACAAAGAAAGAAGGGTGGAAAGTACACGTTGAAATTCCGCTGTTAGAATCATAATCATCAACACTTTAAGAGACAATCTGCTTTCCAAAACATGTAGCTGCTGGATTAACTTCAAAGTCACCAGATTCCACAGGCAGGCGCTCAGAGAGGCACAGCTTTCTAAGGCCGCCCACCCTGGAACAGCGTAACAGCCTCGGGGTAAATAAACAAAGGCTTGTTTCTCTCAAGGACAAAGGTGCTCAAGTCCTTCCAAATAGTTTCTTCTTCTAAATCAGTTAGACGGCCTCGTACAACACTGTTTAGAGTGCCAGTGTGCTCAGAAGTGTGAAGTGAAAGTACATCTCAGGACCCCGAAATCACTAAGCTAAAGGGAAGACAAGGTGGGGAACGGCTTAGGGCAAACTTGCCTCCCAGGCTCCTAACAGAGACTGGAAGAAAAAAGAAAGAAAAAAAAGGCATGTACCTCCCTCACAACCGTTGGTCCACAAGGAAATTCCTCAGGGACAGAGGGCAGAACTCAAAGTCACCATCTGCACACGGAGATAAATGCGGGTCTTACTGCTTTCTCCGGAAAGGCTCACCGGAAACGCATCTGTCTCTGATCTACCTGTGACCTGGAAACCTGGACCAAACCAACGTACATCTCACATATATTGATGTCTCACATCTCCCTAAAATGTGTTAGACCAAGTTGTGCCCCAAACACCTTGGGCACATGTCCAGGACCTGAGACTATCACGGTGCGTTCTCAACCCCTCCTGAGGCTGTGTCCCGGCTGTATCCTCAACCCCTCCTGAGACTGTCACAGTGCGTCCTCAACCCCTCCTGAGACTGTCACAGTGCGTCCTCAACCCCTCCTGAGGCTGTGTCCCGGGTGTATCCTCAACCCCTCCTGAGACTGTCACGGTGCGTCCTCAACCCCTCCTGAGGCTGTTTTTAACCTTGGGAAAATGAACTCACTGAATGGGCCAAGAATTACCTCAGAGAGGCTTCTGGTTTACAGGAAGCATTCTCTCCTGCAGGTATAATGCAATCATGTGGAATTACAAAATGCAACTTTAGTAAAGGCTGAAGGAATTAGGGTTTGATGTGATTTACAAAAAAAAAAAAAAAAAAAGGAACGTTCTATTTATCAATGGACCATGAAAGCCCACACCCCCCTCTGCAGTGATGATGTCAACTGGAATGAGGGGCCCCCTCCTGTGGGTGCAGCAAAGGCTACCCTCTGACCCCACTTCCCAGAGTCCAGGCTTCCTGCTGCTCAGGGAACAGCAACCCCAGCTTCACAGGGCTCAGGCCGCCAAAGCCAACTTCCATCCATGCTGGAGAATCACCCCAGGGACCAGCGAAATGGCAGGCGCAACTCTCACCTCATCCCCTTAAAGGGGAAAAGGCATCTTCCTGCTCTTCTTCCTGCTGGTGGGAACAGGGGCAGGAGTTGCAGGGTCAGGAGTCGGGCAGCAGCCTGGGTCCCTGCTAGTCACAGATGGCAAATGTCAACCAGCCCCGACCTTCACTTTGCAGAGAAGAAATCCTTCTCTTTTGTCAGGTCCCTGTTAGAAGTTTGCACCCATTCCTTTAAAAAAAAAAAAAAAAAAACTTAGATACAACATGGGTGTTTTGATGACAATATTTCAATTATCTGGGGGCCTTGGGTCGAGTGACGCCAAAACAGAAAACTGAACCCTGTTGCTCAGGAAACCACCCTCCAGCCCCATCTACCCTCCCAGGCTGTCACCTTATGGTGTTTGTCTGCTAGATGATTATTTTTAACAATAACTGCTCTTAAGAGCTAGGTGTACAGAACAGACAAGAAGTCAGCTCAGGTTGAGGGGAAGCAGGAACAGACCCCTCTCCCTGCAGGACGGTGGAGGAGGAACCTTCAGCACCTGGGTTTGTAGGATGCTGGATCTCTGAGAGCATCTCTCACAGCTCAAGTACGGCCAGACCTTCCTCTGTCACAGCCTGTTCAGGAGAAGGCAGCACCCGCCCTAGAGACCGACAAGCCCTGTGTGGGGTTCAGCTGGAGCTGAACTTTCCTCCCTTGGTGAGAGTCAGGGCCAGCGGTGAGGAGGAGAGAAGCAGCAGGCATGAGGGGCACTGTGGCAACTCCATGCCACGCTAACTCTCGTCTGATGTGCTCCGGCCAAAACCAGGCTTCTCGGAGGGCATTTCCCTTCACACATCCGGAAATCATCAACGTCTAGTCTCCTCACAGGACAGATCCTTCCCCAGGAGGCAGACACTTGGCTGTAACACGTGGTAATGAGGGGCGCGCCTTCGTGCCCATTCTGTAGTGTTTCCTGTTACCTATTTTACCCTAAGCTAAAAATGGTTTCCATTTAGACTCCGTAGTGACACAGCAAAACACACTAGATTCAGTGTGATCCCACACCCGTCACTGCTGACCTCAAGTTCTTTATTTGTTCATTTTGCTTCTAGAGTTTGTACTCTATCCCAGGGTTCCAGGCCTGTGGATTCAACCAACCATAGTTTAAGAATACTTTTTTAAGGTGTTTGTACTAAGCATTCAGACTTTATTATTCATTAAACAATATCGTTTAACAACTACTCGCATGGCATATCCATGGTATAGGTGTTATGAGCAACCCTGACATGACAAAGTCTGCAGGAGGATGTGCGTATGTCATATGCAAACACGATGCCGTTTTATACCAGGGACCTGAACACCCACAGACCTTGGTATCCATAGGCAGTCCTGCAACCCAACCCCGTGGGCACTGTGGAATGGCTATAATAGAAAATACAGAGGTTTTAAACAGTTATGTACTAAATCTAATCTTTTGTTAAGAAATTACTGTGTATCACGTGTATTATTTGGAAGTCCTTCCTGGCCCAGAGACCTGACATGTTCTTATCATCTTTTCGTCCACTGATCTAACTAGTCATTCCAGTAAGTTTATTGAACACAAATCAATTTTACAATTACATTCTTACAGGAATCACACTCATAATGTAAGCTGCTTTGGTTTTTAAAGTGAAATAACCAATAGTTTTGAAAACTAGCTATATCATAGAATAACAGGATAAAGCAGCCCCACGACATGCAAAAACATGGGGTTTCAAAGCCAACCACTATCAAACACATTACAAACCCCTAAATATGGAAATGTTTTACACCACGACAGATATTCCAGAAAAAAATAAGATGTTCAAAAAAGCCTTATGCAGAAAACCACTTTCCCCCTTCATTTTTCACACAGTTTCCAGAAGCTTGTGTTTGGCAATAACCATGAACTAGAAGTAGCGTCCGCTGCAACTATTGCTACTGAAACACAGAATATTAAAGCAAAAAAAAAAAAAAAAAAAAGACACAGCATATTTCCTATTGATGAGAATAGGTAGAGTGTTATAAGAATGAGTGTGTTCTAAAGTCAACAACATTCAAATTCTAGGTCTCCCGCAGACACTAGATGGTAACCGCCAAAGCTTATGCACTTGGCAACTTTCAAGGAGACCAAGTTCAGAGCCATCACAAGGCAGCACCATCCTCAAGTGATTATCTCAGGCGGGTTTGAGGGCAAGTGCCCCCATCACAGTGGGAAAGCTGCCCAGCCCAGCACTTCCTGAGATCACAGACCTTACCTTCGCCATCCCACGTCTTCAATAGTTTCTTTACACTGGGAACCAGTGAGCAAAACCTAAAACACTTCCTCAAATCTCAAGATAGTCTTGAGAGCTCTTCTCCTTGCCCCTTCTCTTACTGAGAAAGCCTATTTTCCAAGCAATCTGTAGTGCTTACCAGAGCTGGGGCAGGAGGAGACCTAGTGTTTGGTAGACCGAGTTTCAAGCGTGGGGAGACCGGGAAGTTCTGGAGATAGATGGCGATGATCGTGGCATGATAGTGTGAACACTCTTAATGCCACCAAACCATACACTTAAAAATGGTTCGAGTGCTATGTAATTTTACCACAATCAAAAGACTGAGAAAAGTCATCTATAATTACTGTCTCCAATATCTTGCATCCTGTAAGGTATATTTGCTTTTTGAAATCCTCAGAGCAATCATGAAAGACTAATACCCTGTCGTCTCTGAAACACAAGCAAAGTCAAGGGTTTTGATTATAGGAAAGTAGCTGGAGAGCAAAGCGTCCGTTAGACATGGCAGCCGTGGTAGGACAAACACATGGTAGGAAGGTGGTGGTCATGCTACACGCAGATGGGAAAGGCGTGGGGAGCCACAACACCTGAGGTTTGGGAGGCACCTGGGCAGGAGCTGAGAATGTACCAAACACGTTCGATCACGCAACATTCACGGACCCCGGGTCCAGGCACGGCCACTGACATCCACTGTGCCCAGGGTGTCCTCTGCCACAGAGATACACACCCTGCCGAGGATAGTGCACAGATTAAATGTCAAAGCACAGACATGCTCAGGTCCAGCTTCTCAGATGGAAGCAAAAACACATTTCGCAGACCCCAGCAGCATGACTCTCCACCTGACTCTACCCCCGTCCCATTTATTCTCGAACCCGTCTCTCCCGGACCCCACAGCATGACTCTCCACCTGACTGCACCCCGTCCCGTGCATCTCCGCACCTGTGTCTCGGCCCTCCCTCACTCCCTCGTTGGGTCAGGCACCAACAGTCCACTGTGTGCCTGGTGCACTGAACCTTGTCAGGGGCCTCTGGGCCGCGTGCCAGGACACGCACCTGGAAACTCCCAGTGCACATGTTGGTCTCCTGCAGGACGCTTGGCTCTTCTATCTGCGGGAGCCGGCACCCACCCGTACAACCGACTCCACTCTCAGAAAAGTCACAGAAGGCTCCTCACCAACCCAGCAGCACCCTGCGGCCACATCCCACTCACCTGCTGGTTCCTGAGCCTCCCGCCCTGTGACGGCTCGCTCCTTCCTGAGCTCCTTCGGCTCCCTGCCTCGATTCCACTGGTTCTTTCCTGTCATCTGGCAGGGTTCTACCAGGACCCTCTGGCTCTCACGACACCCCAGCTCCACAGACCCACCCACTGGGTGGAGCACATACGTCCAAGCCCAACCTTGCTGATATGCTCCAGCTGGCCCTGGACTCGAACCACGCTGCCGTAGCTTTCCATCAGTGTGGCATCTGCGAGTTACCTCCTGGGTAATGCCAGGTGATGGTAACATCAACCAGGAGGCACCGCTGAGAAGCAGAACGCATGGTGCGGTGACCCAAACGTCACATCCCTCAACAGACGCTCCGTGTCTTCTCTCTTGGCAGAGCTTCGCTGTAGGAAGGAGGCCGTTCCTCCAGTGCTGCTACTTCCAACACCAGGGAAAAGCAAGCTTCAGAAATGAACGGCGTCAGAAGCAGGACCCACCAGCAGGGCTGCCAGCGGCCATACGACCACAGCCCCAGCATTCCCCAGCCAGCACAGCTGACAGCCCAGGCTCTAGAAATGCACGGCTTCAACCTTAGGAGTAAAAACCCTCCTAAGCTAACTATTATTTTCAACAATGGGATTGGGGAGTGGGGAGGGAGGTTCTAACCCTGCCCCCCTTGATAGAAAAGAACTGGGATCTGATGATCTGTGCTAAGTCAGCACTTTGCTTCCACCACATGCAATCATCCTCAGCAACAGGAAAAGTCAGAAGCGTTGAGTGATGACACCGATATCAACACATGCGCTTCTGACAGCTCCAGTAACTGGCTGCAGATACAACCCGACAGCGGTGAGATCCACGGACATCACCAGTCTTCCCAAGGATCGTGTTCCTGTATCTTCCACATTCGGAATAACCGTCTCCTTTGCCAGGGCTGAGCCATGCTTCCCTCTCCCCTGTCCTCTGCTTTCACCAGCTTCGTGCGCGTTTCCGAGCAAGTGTCTGTGCAGGTGCTATCACTTATTTCCACAGCAAGAATGTACACAGACACCACACAGAAATGGGCAACCCTGTTAGGAGCTGTGCAGGGACATCTAACTCATCAATGTGCCAAATTCCTGTTGCCATAGAAATTAAACTAATGTTGCTATGACCGCATCTCTTACTGCACCACTAAAGACCATCCTGGTAAGAGGAATGTGCCTCTGCATAGCATTCAGCTCACGTTTACGTGTCCGTTTTCCCTGAATATGCTTGTTATGTGAGATAGAAATCAGTGAGATGAGCTATAACGTATAGTATAGGATCGTTGTGTCTCCTAGGCTCAAACACACCCTTTAATGAAGTTTAACTCTCTGGGGACGTGAGTTACATAGTAACATGTTTTGGATACTAAATATCAACACCAAAGAAGTTCTGGAGTTCCTTTTTAAATTGAAATGCCATTTACAAAGCATAAAAGCCCCAATATTAAAGGATACAATTCAGTCTTTTTAGTGTATTCTCAAAGCTGCACAACAATCAACCACTAGTATGTAGTTCCGGGACTTTTTCACCACCGGCCAAAGAAACCTTGAACCCATTAAGAGTCAGCACATGCTCGTTCCTTCCTCCAGCCCCTGGCAATCGCCAGCTGTCTTCCGTTTCTCTGGATTTGCCCATTCTGGACACCTGTTGTGAGGAGAATCATACACAGTGCGTGACCTTTGGCATGATCTTTGGTGCTGGCATCTTTCACGTCCAAGGCGAGTGGAATCTCACAGTGCACGACTTTTGGCACCGGCATCTTTCACATCCAAGGCTCGTTCGGGTTGGAGCACATGTTCTTTTGTTCCTTTTTATGGCTGAGTGATATTCCATTGTGTACATATTTTCTTCATCCATTCATCTGTTGACACCTGGGTTGTTTCTACTATTACCAATAGTGCTGCTATGAAGATTCTTGCATAAGATTTTTTTTGTAAAAATGTTTTCAATTTTCTTGGGCATAAGCCTAGGAGTGAAATTGCTGGGTCGTATGGTGATTTTATGCTTAACTTTTCTGAGGAACTGCCAGACTTTTCCAAAGCAACTGTACCATTTTACTTCCCCTCCCACTAAAGATTTCAGTTTTCTCAAATTCACCAACATGTCACTGTCCAATACTGGGGTTTTATCCATCTTGGTGGTTGTGAAGCGGTATCTCACGGTGGTTTTGATTTCCATTTCTAAGATGAATTCTGTTAAACATCTCATGTGCTTTTTAAGGCATTTATTTCTTTGGAGAATGTATTCAAATCCTTTGTCCATTTTTAAATTGGTTTTTATTAAGAGTTTTAAAATATATTCTTGATATCAGGCCCTTACTGGGATAATGTATCCTGTTCTGTGGGTTGTCTTTTTACTTTAATAGTATCCTCTGAAATGAACATTTTTAATTTTGATACCGTCTTTTTCCCATCAGTTGCTTGTTATGCTTTAGACGTCTCATCTAAGGAAGCATTGCCTAATCCAATGTAACAGTTTCACCAGGATTCGCCCCCTAAAGTTGTCATAGGCTGAACTGCCCCTCATGCCTCAGATTCCCATGTTAAATTCACAACCCCAGAAACTCAAAATGTCACTATATTTAGATACAGGGCCTTTATCTTGGCAATTTAGGTCCCACAAGATCTTAAGAGTAGGCCCTGATCCCTCACAATCGGCTCCTTACGTTGGATCCATTTTGAGCTTTGTGTGTAGGGTGAGGAAGGGTCCAGGCCATCCTTTTCCATGTGGATACCCTAGTTGTCCCAGCACCATTGAGTTGCGAAAGGAAAAAAGTAAAGCAACCCTTACGTCCTTTCTCCATCAACAGAAGACACACTGAAGAATCGTGGACAATTTTGTTGGTTTAAGCCAGTGGTTTTCAAACTTTTGGGTCTCAGGAACCCTTTGCACTTTATTGAAGATCACAAAAAGCCTTCTCATGAGGCCAGGAGTGGTGGCTCATGCCTGTAATTCCAGCACTTTGGGAGGCAGAGGCAGGTGGATCACTTGAGGTCAGGAGTTCGAGACCGGCCTGGCCATGATGAAACCTACTAAATACAAAAAGTAGCCGGGCATGGTGGCGGATACGTGTAGTCCCAGCTACCTAGGGAGGCTGAGGCAGGAGAATCGCTTGAACTCAAGAGGCAGAGGTTGAAGTGAGCTGAGGTCACACACCACTGCACTCCAGCCTGGGTGGCAGAGCAAGACTCGGTCACAAAAAGAAATAATTTAGTTCATTTTACAATGATAAAGTCATTACATCTTAACAGTTTTAAAGAAGAAACCATTTTCCAAAACAAGCAGCACTGTGGCAATAGTTTGTGCTGCTGTGAAAACGCCTAACATCTCTGCACCTCAGGCAGCAGGGTTCTCATGCCTGCATCTGCATTCAGTGCGCAGCAGAGCCGTGGTTGAAGTTTATGAAGAAAGTCTGACCCCATGCTGATATACAATTAGAAGTATTTTCATTGTGTTTTCAGAACATTTTAGGTATTCTCTGCTGCCAAATGTAACAAGCGGCACTTCCGTACAGGCTGTCTGCAATGCGGAGTCTGTGCTCTGGTCAATGGGCTTTTCTGCCCCAATTCCTTCTAAGTCGACTGGCCCGTCCTGCACTTGGCTGGCTTTTACCAGCACACTATTTGTAATCACATTGGTTAGAAAACACTGGTTCAGAGTTATGAGCAGCTTCCACATTTCATTATGTGTCAAAAAAAAAAAAAAAACAAAAACAAAAAACCAACCAACCCACATCAATATCACCATTGATCACATGAGAAAGTGGTGGACACAAGATTTTTATACTTTAATATTCACTGGAAAGCTCAAATGTCTATCACTGGGAATAAGGTGCTTTCCTGGAGATGAAAGTCATTTTGTTCATTTTTCAGGCCACACCTGGAAATACCTCCATCTGAAGTGGCATTGTTTGTACGTCTTTCTTTACATAAAGAAAGCTGTTAGTGGAAGAAGTGGTTCTGCAGGTTCATAGCTCAGAGGCACCAGTGCTCTCCCTAGATAACCATAAAATCCTCAGAAGATGAACCTGTGCACCATTCCTGTTTCTCACTCAGAACATTCCAGAAGGAACCCTGAATCCCGGTGCTGCAGCGGGACTGAAGTTTGCTCTCACCCACACAATGAACCCAGGGAGATCCCCCAGTCGCCACCCCAAGGCCATAGCCTTGGTCCTCTGTCTGGTCTGGGAGGGCTCCTGCAGCTCCAGCCTAGCAGGGAAAAGCAGGCACCCACGTCAGAAAGCACTCCCAAGGCCCGGCGAGCACTTCTGCTTATGTGCCAGCCAAGTGCGTTTGACAAGGCTACACCCAGCTGTACAGCAGGCAGCAAGGTACCCAGCAAATACTCAGGGCTCATGTTACTGAGGAAGGAAGGTGGACAGCGAGGTACCCAGCAAGTGCTCAGGGCTCACGTTACAGAGGGGAAGTCAGGCAGATAGTGAGGTACCCAGCAGGGTTCACGTTACCAAGGAGGAAAGGAGCGTGGAGACAAGGGGGCTGGAACAGTCTGTCATAACCTTTTGCATTTACAAGGCTCGCTAAAGATTATCCGATTTGTTCTTGGCAACAGCTCACAAGATAGGCAGAGGCATGACTGTTTTCACTACTTCATAAAAAGAGATCCAGAGAACTAATGATGACCACGTGCTCTTCCCACAGGCTCCCAGAAATCCTCAAATCATCTGTCTTGTATACATGTGATAGTATCTCAGTCAAGTCCCCTCTCTGCAGGGGGATTTTAATGCCGCCCTGCTGTTCCTTCACACCCCTGCCCTCTCCTGCATTTCAGCCATGCCCACCATCCATGATGCCCACCATCCATGGGGAGTCCACACCACCCCAGCCCCGCTGCTGCTGATGGCTTGGGTCACCCTTGTCTTTCATTTCCACCGGCAGGGACCTGTTCTTCCTTCAAACGCAGCTCAAACTCACTCATTGTGTGAAGCCTTTTCCAGCCACCACAACTGTCATGTGTAAAATCAGTGTGTGGAATGCTTCATATAGGAGGTGCTTATGTTGCCTTATTGGCTGTGAGCAGGACCAAATTCTTAGCAAACCAAGTGATCCCCTCTCCCCATCTCTGCTCCAGTGCACTTAAAACAAGCATTCCTGGAAGCACCTTTTCAGTCCAATTCATGCATGAGTCTGCCCCACACCCTGCAGAAAAGCCCTGGCGGTCAGGGCTCAGGGCCCCCAGGTACCCACCTAGGAGAGCTTAGTGCCCTCTCTGGAATTGTTGCCCAGAGACCCACGGCTGGAAGGGAAAAAACTTTGCATCCTGTGAAATATCCAGGCCCCAAGACCCACTAAGGAGCAGAAAACGAGGAAAGAGCCTTGAACAGACCCTCGGGAGGGCAGTCAGCAGGAGCCACGGAGGCCACCAGGAGGGAGGGAGGGAGGCAGGCAGGGAGGCCAGAGGTGATGTGGCTAGAGGTGACATGGTGGGGGGATGACACGGCATGGTGGGGGGAGGAGACGTGGCCAGCGGCAACGTGGCCAGGGAAGGAGATACGGCTGGAAGTGACAAGAGGGGTCTCCAGGCCTCAGACTGTGCCTGATTTATGGATGACATTTTGTTATATCTAACTTTAAAGTAGCAATTTAGAACCATTGTGTACATTTCAAGCACGGTACAAATATAGCACATTTCCCAAACCAAAGAACAGTGCATTGAAGGAAAAAATAGCAGCTCACCAATAAAAAGAGTAAAGAAAAAAATTCATTTTAACATCAGAAATAAAGAGATCCTACAGCTCTTCTAGTCCAATCCCCACCCTAATGTGAATGGTGGGAAAGGGAAGTAGATTCTAGTCAGTCAGAATTAAAGGCAAAACCGATCCACTTTACTTTCTACTTGACAGAAAACAAGAAGCTCATCAAGGAATCCCTACGAACAGTAGCTTTAGGAGTCCCCAAAATGCAAAATTCACCTTCAAATTAAATCAACTGCTAAGTGTGTATAAAGTTATTGTTTTCATTATTGCCTTCCTCATTCCCAGGGGCTTTATTTAGACCTTGTTTCGCCCTAATTGCCTCCAACACACCCAGGAAATTTAAACCCCACAAGTAAACCGTGTCTCGATTAACACACAGCATTCTTTAGGAGCAGACAGTCCGTTGCTCTAAGACGTTCTTGTCACCTAAGCACTGAGTACAGCCTGAGAATGCACAACACACACACACACGAACTTGGACAGACAACAGATGAGATGTGGCACATGAGGAGGAAGACGAGACAAATGAGCTTCACCGACTTCACCCCGGATCCATGAAGAAGTGACACATACAGACTGCTGGGGTGCCAGTGACTCCTCAAAAACAGCCAAGGGCAGCATTTGAAGAAGCAGCACCACAGGCCAGGAGGGTCTTTGGGCTTCAGAGGGGAGGGGCGCCTCTGACCAGGTGTTGGGGGCTTCAGAGGGGAGGGGCGCCACTGACCAGGTGTTGGGGGCTTCAGAAGGGGAGGGGGGCCCCAACCAGGTGCTGGGGACTTCAGAAGGGAGGGGTGCCCCGACCAGGTGCTGGGGCTTCAGACGGGAAGGCAAATATATCCAATTCATCCTGTCACTAAAAACGACATAATCTGCCATCTCCATCACAGATGATGCAGTCAGGTTTCCATCACCGGGGTGGTTTTTTTTTTTGTTTGTTTTTTTTTTTTACATGGAGTCTCTGCTCTGTCGCCCAGGGTGGAGTGCAGTGGCGCGATCTCGGCTCACTGCAACCTCTGCCTCCCGGGTACAAGCGATTATCCTGCCTCAGCCTCCCAAGTAGCTGGGATTACAGGTGCCTGTGTCACCATGCCCGGCTAATTTTCATATTTTCAGTACAGACGGGGTTTCACCATGTTGTCCAGGTTGGTCTTGAACTCCTGACCTCAGGTGATCCACCTGCCTCATCTTCTCAAAGTGCTCGAATTACAGGCATAAGCCACCACGGCCTGTGATTACTAGTGTAATTTCTAAGCCGCTCTCTCACACCCACTCCCCCGCCCTTTTTTTTTAAACCAGCTTTATGGCTATATTTTTTCCAAGAGAACCCATTACCCATTTGAAGTACAAATAAGACACCATGTTTAAAAACCAAAAATGCCAATTTACATAGAAATCTCCAAATACCCAGTCGATTTCAGCCTTGAGAATAAGATCAAGCTGTTGGCTGAATACAACTTCCCTTTCCATCTGTCTGCCTGTTAGACACAAGGACAAAGCCACGAGCTAGGGACATAAAGGCAGCAACCAGGAAGGCAGCCGAGACTCCAAATAAAAGCTCGAAGGACCAACACAAAGGTACCACACCCCGCACGCCCTCCTCTCCTTCCTTTTCAGAACTTCCAGAGGATGAAACAGGGACCTCCTCAGACGTCCCACGGTGCAGGCGGCCAGAGGGGAAGGCGGCGGCAGCAGCCTGAATGAGGCCACCAGGAAATCACATTCCACAAACAGAAATTCTCCATGTGCTTTACATCCTCTGTCTCTGAAGAACTATGCCAGTCTAACAGTCGCTAGAAAACTGCATTCAAGTGTCATTTCGCATTTCAAGCAAAGAAAACAGTGGTGGGGCATGAGGGAAAAACATAGCCATGTGTTCTGGGGTATTAAAAATAAGTTTTCTTCTGTTATAAATGTATAATTATACATTCTCAGATTTCTGTATAATTGATATGCTTCCCAATTAGCAGACAGAGTAATAAAAAGTGAATTCCAAGTGTAAGATCGGAGGACCCATTCACATGGCTTCAGGTTCTGCTACTGTGTTTCAACTTAAGAAAATGGTTCTGTGTATTGGTAACAAGGCGTGAGTGTCTGTGAGGCTGTAATCAGGGTTCGTGTTGGCTCCCTAGCAGAGGATGTTACACTGTTACATTATCTTCTACAAAAAATCCTGAAAAAATGAAGGCTGAATAGACATACACACCCTCCCAAAATAATCCAAATGCCCATCGATATGAAAAACAGATGAATTACGGTTTCCATCATGGAATATTCCTCAGCAGTGAAAACAAACTATAGCCACAGGTTCCAACTAGGATAAAGAAAAACTTTTAAACACGCTTAAAGTGAACTGACAAGGCAGAATTCCTCCATTACAGGCATCGGCTCCAACAGGGTACAGTTCTGAATCCTGTGATGTAGAATTAGTTATCAACCCTGTTTAGGGACACATCTAGAAAAAAGCAAAATAATGACTACACAATTTTACATTCTTTGTAAATTATAACTACTATGAAAATTCTAAAAATGTGAAAATCTTCCCAACTCTTCCTTTGATAAGCTTCAAAATAAATACCCTGGCATTGCTTGCGACACTCACAGGTGTGCCAAAATAATTGAAAATATACCCAAGTTAGTAGAATCAAAACTTGAAGATGTACGAGTCGTCCCTGCCTCGCTATCTCTACATCGTGTAGAAATTTAAGAGCAGGTAGTGGCACTGCAATGCAAGGCTCAAACCAACTGGGTATTTGGAAACTTCTGTGCAAATTGACATTTTTGGTTTTTAAACATCGTGTTATTTGTACTTCAAACAGGTAACTGTTTGGTTCCCTTGGAAAAAATACAGCCATAAACCTGGTTTAAAAAAAAAAATACGGGAGTGGGTATGAGACAGTAGCTTAGAAATTTTACCAGTAACGGCAGGGAGCAGTGGCTCATGCCTGTAATCCCAGCACTTTGAGAGGCAGGACCCATAGGGCCTTTGAGGGCACCGGTCTCCTCTGTTGCCTTCCTGCCAGACTGACCCCAGGACTTTCACTGGGTTTCCACCCCTGTCTCATTCAACATCCCCCCCAAGGGTAGCCTTCGTCCTCATCTGGGGCTCAACTCTGCCCAATTTCCTAAATCTCTGCCTTCAGAGCCTGAAAACACCCACGCCCAGGGTAACCCTAGGTCCACGTTTACCCTAGAGTCCCGATTTTATCTGTTTCCCCAGCATCGCCTTAGTGATAATATATCCTGTAAATTCGAACTGCCTTCACACCTCACCCGCACCGTCTCCCAGCAGACCCCACTCAGATGTACCTGCCCCAGACCCCACACCCAGGTCTGTGCATGCTGCCCTGCTCTGCCTCTGTGGGAACCACCTCTCTTTCTTGAGGAATCAGCTGGCGATCATCTCCTTGTGGAGGGCTGCCCTGACTTCCAACCCTCTCCAGCAAAGGTAGAAGCCATCCTCGGTACTTCCCCCAAAACTCAGGTCAAGTATGAAGATGGTGCAGATGCTAGCTGTGCCTGGGATGCCATGGGCAGGGTCCTCAGATGCTCTGCACATGGCCCGGGGCACAGCCTGAACACAGCAAGTGCTGCAGAAATAAAACCGACATGCGCTGACCTCTGATAGGGCCTCCTTCACCATCCACATCTGTCTCCCCTCTGGACAGTAAAATCCACAAGACAGGGAGGGCTTGTCTCACTCACCTTCAAACTCCCAGGGTCACCCTGGCAGGTAAAGGGGACTCAAATGTCTTCTGAAGGAACCCGCTGGTTAGCTGCCAAGTTAAAGGGCCTCTGAAAATCAGAGCTCAGCATAGGAGTCCAGCACACGTTATGATGAATGACTCCAACCACGGCAGAACTGGCCGTGGAACCAGTGCTGACCAATTCAGGGTTTGTTCACTGTTTCTCAGTTCATTAGCATAACTCACTCTAACACAGCAGCCACGCACAGATCCTCAGACATCTACACAGAGTGGGACGATGGCGCCGAGTCATGTAAACGTCCCATTGCAGACTGGGAGACACCAGTCAGACGCGGACCTAGGGAGAGCGCAGACCTCGCATTAAATCGGCTCCGTGTAAACAGCACTCCCTGCCAGGCCCTTTCCTATCTGCACAGCTTCTACAAATTCAACTCTCGCACCTGACACCTAAGAATACTGCGTACCCCCATGTGAACCGCCCACTTACCTCCCAAAATGACCCGGCATGGCCGAGTACAAACCATTTCAACATAAGGGAACTGGAGGGCATGTGGGGCTTTCCTGAGTCCCTGCTGCCTCCTGACTGGAGGGTCCACTGCTTCACACAGACCCCTAGTGAAGGGCGGGTCTCTTCGACCCCCTCAGAGTCAAGAAAATCCTTGTTCACTTTCTCAAGACCGCACACAACCGAGTCACAAAGCAGGGCGGAACCTCGACTCTCCGGGTTCAGGTCATGTTGAGTTTAGGACCTGCTGCTGTGAACACTGCAGGAAATGATGCGCCTGATTCCGGCTTTGACCTCGAGCTGATCAGCATTAGGTAATTTCACTTTCCAGGACCAATTTCAAAGGCCTGCAAAGCCAGAGAAGGGAGAGGAGAGGGAACATGCCCTCACCCCAGACCTGCTGCAGGCATGCACTTCTCAGATGCATCCCAAGGTGCACAGCGTGTCCGGTGCCTGTTCATGTCCACTGACTTGCAGGTCTTCTATGTGGCATCAGCCTCCTGGGCCCTGGGGGCAAGAGGTATAATGGCAAGTCCCCTCTGCAGCAAAGGTGAGGTGCAGGGACCCAATGCAATAGAACTGACCTTTTTCTGACAGTCTTAAAACAGAAGGAAAATACTGTACAGCCAACGTCCCCTCACGCAGGTTTATTTACCTGTGACTCAGAGGCCATGACAGACAACTTCAGGTTCTTACTGATTCCTATTTTCCCCATCCAGAAAACCTTTCTTTTTAATATCGTACGAACTTGCCATTCTGTAGGCCAAAAACAGCAAATATTAGCAGTTTCCTACAATTCAACCGAATAAAACATGATCACGACCTTTTGTGAAACCATGAAGAAAAGGTGGATATCTCAATATGTGTTTCCAGACTGGCTTTGTTCCTGAAGCACTAACTCTGTTCACTCAGGATTTTAGACCCTGAAGAATAAACATCAGTATCACACCAAGAAAACCAAAAGAATGAAATAATTTTGCATCTACCTTGGAGCCTTTTTAGGACAAGGCAGGACACAAACTTTTAAAAAGCTGCAGTTGTCCCTCTGTATACACAGGGACATGGATTCCAGAACACCCCCCGAGTTTACCCAAATCTATGTATCCACAGGACCCGCGGCCACCCTATGGAACCGCATGTAGGAAACTTCGGCCCTCCACAAAGCCAGGTTTTTTCAATAAGGGTTAGGTTAGAAAAAAAATTAACGTAAGTGATCCTTCGAAGCTCAAAACCCATGTCGTTCAGGGTCAGCTGCATTTACTATTTGTGTCATACCTGAGGCCTGAAAGCCATCATTCTCAATACCTTAACGTGATGGTTAACAAACTAACTGTTCTGATTAGAAAGAGGAAAAAGCTTATTTTTAAGCTGACAATCAGAGTGGGCACTGCTACGGTGAACGTAGAACAGACCTAAGCAAGCACCAAGGCTGGGGTGACTGCCTGTGCTCAGACCCACCAGGGCCCGTTCCTCCATCTCCCTCTGCTGAAAGGGATAACCCCTTCTCCCCCATGACTAAAGGGCCTTTATTGAAATATTCACACGAGAAGTGCTATGAAAAGCTGAAAGGTCACAGATGACATTTTTAAAAATAAACATTAACTTAAGCATTTAACAAGCCCATTATGATTTAAAAAAAAAAAAAGGAATTAAGTTGCTGGGTGTGGTGGCTCATGGCTGTAATCCCAGCACTTTGGGTGGCCGAAGTGGATACATCACCTGAGGTCAAGAGTTTGAGACCAGCCTGGCCAACATGGTGAAACCCCGTCTCTAACAAAAATACAAAAATTAGCCAGGCATGGTGGCAGACGCCTGTAACCCCAGCTACTTGGGAGGCTGAGGGAGGAGAATCACTTGAACCTGGGAGGGGAGGTTGCAATGAGCCGAGATCGTGCCATTGCACTTCAGCCTAGGCATTCAAGTGTGGAACTCCATCTCAAAAAGAAAAAAAAGTATAAAGTTTTCCTTCCAATGAACCTATCATTCAGCCACTGAGGTAACCTATAGGTACTTATTCAGCCATGAGATACACCACAAGAGACATAGGCGAACAGGACACAGTTCCTCCCTGAAAGAAGGCTGCACCCCAACAGAAGGCAGGCACACACTCCGAATGGAATCAGCGTAGGGAACAGATGCTGCTGCAGGTGGAACTGGCTGCACAGAGCACCCGCTCAAGTGTCTGAGAAATAAGGAGCTGTTGGTGGCATCACCTACCGCACCTGAGCTGGGACGCTGGGGAGCCTGTCATCACCACCACCACCCGGGGCAAAGACCCCCAGAACCACACAACGACCTTACAAACTCACCGAGGAGATGACTGAGAAATGTGCGTGGAATGATGTGAACACGCAGACATCAGGGCCACGCGCGGTGTTGGTTTTGTGCATTGACTTGAGCATGCCCCAGGTGCCCAGATGGCTGATTCTGCATTATTTCTGTGTGAGATGCATGTTTGCCTCTGGACTGAGTGGAGACCCATCCTCACCAGTATGGAGGGTACTACCCTATCCACCCAGGGCTCGAGTAAAACAGCAAGGCGGGGAAGACTGAGCTGACTCCACCTGTCTGGCTGATGGGCCAGTGACATCTGTCTTCTGCCGCCCGTGCTCCTGGGTCTCAGCTCCTCAGACCCGGGTGGGATGTGCACCCTCCGCTTTTCAAGTCTTCAAGCCACGCCCTCCCAGGACTCTAGCTTGCAGGCTGTGGGTCCTGGGGCTTCTTGGACTCCGTAGCCCCTGCAGCAAGCCTCCCTCTGGAGACACACACACACCCAGCTGGCTGTCTCTCTGGAGAGCCCTGACTAAAAGCCGCCCCTAAAAGTGGTCTTCACAGTTTCTTTCTAGCCCTAAGATCCCAGCGCCCCTCCTACAATTCTAGGCGGAAAGGTGGACGGAAACCAATGGACAGAGGTGTGTGCCGAGGACACGTCAGGCAGCGGCGCTTGGCAGGAGGGCACTAACGCCCTAAGCAAAGAATCAACGTTGCTTGCCACAAAAATGAGAACGGTCAAGATTTCTTCAAACAGAAATGAATTTGTTTCCTGATTTGCCCTTAATACATAAGAAATCATAAAAGTAGGCCTATTAACAATTACATAAGTCTTTAGAGGCCCCTGAACTACTTCTGTTCCTTTGTGTTTTTATACAAAATAAGCCTGAGGTTAAAGAGAATAACGTCACTGGCTGCAGCTGGGGCCACGCAAGGACACAGCTTATACCCATGAGCTCCCTGGGTGCCCCGAGTCCTTCCCTTGCTATTTATGGAAATATGGGAGAAGCCAGGAGGTCTGAGCATGGACCTGGCCATGCTCCCAAGGGCCGAGGAAAGCACCCATCTGTCCAGTCTTCCTTCCACTCCGCGGTTCCCTCCTACCCGGAGGACTCTTGGGCTGAGGCGGCTCATGCACTCAGCAGCACCACCATTAAACGTATAGCTTCGCATCACTAGGGCCTCCTCTGGCCTCCTCTGACCACCCCTGGACCTGCAGTCAGCACTAGTCTGCAGGACATGCGTGGACAAGGCTGATGGATCACGGCCTTCAACCAGGAAGGTGCCAGGCAAGGAGTCGGAGACACTGGGGATGGAGCAGCACTCACCCGGGGAGGCGAAGGCCGGCAGCGGCCACCACCGAGGACCTCCCTTCCCACCCTGAGGGCAGCTCACCCAGGGAGGCGAAGGCCGGCACCGGCCACCACTGAGGGTCTCGAGGGCCCTTCCCACCCCGAAGGCGGCTGCGATCACATTTCCCATCGCACCAAGTGACCCCTGTGTATTGAGCACAAAGCTTTTCAACATTCGAATCAATAAGGAATCACAAGACGGACATTCCCTCAATCCAAATGGCCAGCCCATGAAACAGACACGCAATCCTCATACACATTTCCTGTGGGAAAGTCAATCCATCCCTGGGGCCTCGCGCCAGGGGTGGGGGAGCATCATGGGGAGAAGCCCCAGCCTGGCTCCTCCCCCTACAGCTCCTTTTCCCTCTGCCTCCCTGCCCCCCCACCCCCTCCCTAGCTTCAGAGGCTCCTTCCTCAAATTCTTTCCCCTTGATGAAGTCATTCATTCCCAAAATACAAAGCAAAGGCATGGGGGCTCAAGAGAAAATCCACACCGTGGCTCCTGTTTTAGATTCTCATAAGTTTGAGAATAACCAAGCAAGAATCTTTGGCATCTGAATGTGGTTTGAAGGCATCTGAGCACAATGTCCGGCACTGGCCCGGAGTGGATCATGGGTGTCTGGGACATCTTCATAACTCGACACCAATTAGTTTGAAACATCACTAGCAGAATAGAACTATGTGAATAGCTACTTCTCTGTTAAAAGTAGGAAAAGACTCCAAGCTGCCCTCAAGGAACATCCTTCCCATGAGGAGTTTCTGCATCGAGCCTTTCAGGCACAGGCGTGGCCCCCGGGCCCGACTCCCTCATCCCTGTGTCATAAAGCAGCAAAGACGGTGGGGAATAAGGCAAGTGAAGGAGTCAGTTCCGCAGAAGCCACAGCCCCTCTCGCAGTGTGGGAGCCAAGTCCAGAGACCTGGAAACCCCAGGGTTCCCAGGGAGGAGGGCAGAACAATGCCATTTCCCCCTAGTGTAGGGAGACAGCACCCCACGTCCTCTGGCCTTAATGGAAGAGAGACTTCACATAAATGATTCGAATGAATCCACCACACACAGAAAATGGGCTAAGGGCTAAGACACCCATTTAAATGCCTGCCAAAACACATTAAAGGAACACACAGATAAGCGAGGTTCTTCTCTTATCCAAGAAATATTCAGAAACAAATCCAGGAAGCAATCTCTTTGCAATCAAAAGACCAATTCAGAAGTGCAGATTAAAAATCAAGACACAACTGAACCCTTAATACACCAAGAACCAAGTTCCATGGAAATGTAATCACGTCACCAACTCCCAGCTGAAGGAAGCAGCACTGGCCACTGACCAGCTGTTCAGTCGTGGGTCAGTGAATGAAAGGCAATGCTGCCCAGGACAACGACGAGATGTTAACCTGAAAAGGGCAAAATCGCAGAGGCTGGAGGGACCTTCCAGGTAACCTGGCCCCCTCAGTGGACAGAGGACCCCCGTGGGGCCACAGAGCCTAGAGCTCCAGTGTGCTCGGGGCAAGCACTCAACTGCAACCCTGATGTCCGAACGCCTTCTGCCCTTCTCCGTCTCTGCCCCATTAACAGGGAATCCGTGAATGCTAAGGAAATGTGATGCATTTCACAATACATTTAGATTTCTAGCAAATTAAAGATAAACAGTGAGAAACTTTGGGAATTAACCAAAATACAGTTCACTGAATGCCCAAACTCAAAGCTAGTCTCCAAGAGGTGATAAGCTGTGTGTGGTGATGAATGCCTGTAAATCCCAGCAGTTGGGGAGGCTGAGGCAGGAGAATCACTTGAGCCTAGAAGGTTAGGGTTGCAGTGAGCTGTCATTGTACTGCTGCACCCAGCCTGGGAAACAGAGTGAGACTGTCAAAAAAAAAAATTAAAAGAGTTCAAATGAATTCGCCCATACCCTTTAAATTTTCATTTGGGTGCATGAGGTGATCTAGTTCCTTTTTCCCTTGCAATACATGAATAATCTAACAAATAATTAAATATAATCTAACAATTACTTTGGAAAATTTAATTATTTTCCCATTTCATTATTCACTATTTCAGGGAAAAAGTTAAAATTATTCCCTCTTTCAGGGAAAAAGCTAAAAATCATTTTAAACCTTCCTTCCACAAAACAATGTTCAGTCATCTCTATCTGCTTTATAATGTGGAATTCAGCTTCACAAGTCTACAATACAGTTTTTGTTAAACACTGTTTACGTAGACAGGCAAGAGAAACACGGTCTATGTAGAAGCAGCAGAAGACACGTTTTAACAGAAAAGGGAGAAGATACCACCGTGTGGAGCTTCTGAAAATTCTGTCCTCATCTTGCCCACACAACACACAGAAAACAGCCAAGCACGTGCCTAGTGTCCAACAGGAGCACAGAAAGGACAGGGATCCCTCCAGTTGTTTAGTGACCAGCCCCACTTGTCACCGCCACATAACAAAATCCGCACGGCAACTTCAGCACGTTTCATTCATGATTCCACAGAAATCAGGTTGAAGAACTGGGAGATGTTTTACCCACCTTTAAAATCCAAGTGTGGGACTAATAAACACATTATGGGTTCACTTAACTTTTCCAAATTTTTACTTGGAGAAACCTATAAAGTTCTTGTCAGTTACATCCTTAAGTTTTTCAATAATTTTTAAATGCAAAGGTCGGGCAAGACTTGTAAGGAGGTACACACATACAGCCCAGTGCGGTAGCTCACACCTGTAATCCCAGCACTTTGGGAGGCTGAGGTGGGCGGATCACGAGGTCAGGAGATCGAGACCATCCTGGCTAATACGGTAAAACCCTATCTCTACTAAAAATACAAAAAATTAGCCAGGTGTGGTGGTAGGCGCCTGTAGTCTCAGCTACTCGGGAGGCTGAGGCAGGAGAATGGCCTGAACCCAGGAGGCGGAGCTTGCAATGAGCTGAGATTGCACCACTGCACTCCAGCCTGGGTGACAGAGGGAGACCGTCTCAAAAAAAAAAAAAAAAAAAAAAAAAAAAAAAAAGGAGGTACACACATACATGCCACATTCTTCTTCTCTCAAAGAGAAGGGCCCTTTTTTAAGATTCCAGATGGAAATGTGGTTGTCCCCCTGCTTTCGAGAGGATGGGCTGTTTTAAGCATGAACAGACTTTTCCTCCATGCACCGAGGATACACCATGGGGGACATTGCTGCCGCCGCCTCCCCAGTCTCTGCTCAGGGTGGGGCAAGGGGAGCTCATCTGTCTCCCGTGTACACTGTCAACAGGCCAGGTGCTCAGGAGGGGACTTCCAGGACTCGCTGAAGGCATTAGTTAGCAGGGCAGGCAGTGCCTCGTGCTGGTGGGCATCCAGCAGTAAGGGGGTCTTGCACTTTACTCCCCAGGCCCAGCCCCAGAGGGGAAAGAGGCACCTGTATCGTAACTAATGTGTATTTATAGACACACAGAGACTCTGCAGTGCAAGGCGCAGAACTAGAAGGAATCATGGAAATAAGAGGGAAGACATTTGGTTACGACTGGCAGAGCCACCCCAAGCCTCGCACTTCCTGCCGGAGCCCTCACTGACCAGACTCCTCCGGGGTCACTGCCGCTGCCTTGCCCAGCTCACGACAGGGCAGATGGTGACAGAGCCTCAGAACAACCTCCCACTCCTTCCTCACTAGCCCAGGGGACAAGCTGCTCATGAGTGTCCCAAAGCCTGAATGCAGGAACACAGAGGTGACTGAGCAGAAAGAGGGACAGCCACAATGGCCACGGGTGTACGGATATTGCTGGGCAACCCAGCAGCGCTTTCCACCTTAAAGAGGACGTCCACGGGTGTGCGGATGCTCTCGCGTGACCCAGCAGTCCTTTCCACCTTAAAGGGGAATGGCCACGGGTGTGCGGATATTTCCGGGTGCCCCAGAGCCCTTTTCACCTTAAGGAGATTTTCACAGTCTCAGTTCAGTCTCCAAACTATTCAGTGAGATTGGAGGAGTACCACTGTGGACCAACACTGATTGGCACCAAGTAAGGGCAATTTTATAACCAAGTCTCGATCATAAGAGAATCAGGTCTTTGGCCATCTGGTCAAAGCTCTTTCTGTAACAAAGTTGGATAATTAAGTTGCACTTTGGTTTTCCAAATCTTGCTACAGAAACCACATCTTCCTAGGTGTGGCTCCGTGGTGTCACGTGCACACATCAGTAGCCAGGCTTGCCAAGACTCAAGGCACGTTACACGTTCACCTGAGAATGCCGCTCTATCGTTGAGGGCTCTGGCGTGCTCTGAAATGAATTTGCCACTTCAGCCTACACTCTACTTCCTTGTTTGGTTAAAGAAAACCAAAAGGAAGAATTTGTTTTGGCCAATCGCCTGCTGCACCCAACTGCAGAGGTTTTAATTATAGTACTTTCATTGCATCCTAGAAAGCAAAGTCATATAGATCAACTCATTATTACCACTCCAAAGGTTTAGTAAATCTCCAGATAATCAGGTCAACATTCTAACAAGCTACATTAAGGGTTATAATACTCAAAATTTAAAACTACATCAATGCTTCAAAAAAACCACCATTCCCATTTCAGATGGCCAAATGCATATGAGAAAGAAATGTGCTGAGTGCATTTTTTTGCTAATCTTATGGAGAAACTGCCACTTTAAAAACGGCTCTAGTTCCTGGCTCCAGATGGGTGTGGTGGGTTGCCTCACTCATTTTCAACTCCACCTGAAGCTGGGAAACTAGAAATTCATTCCCAGACTTCAGGGCATGAGAATTCCCACTTCTGGAAACAGCCTGGAATGCAGATTTGTAGCAGAGAATTCTTTCCTGCCCACCCTAACCATCCTCTGTGGAAGGCAACAAAGACAAGTCCACCTACCTAGGTGCAACTGCACCACGAAGAACCATTTCAAGGTGGGAGGTGCCCACTGCTCCAACGGCAGGCCTCCCAGCATCTCAGAGCAGCCAGAACTTCTCCCTCCTTCACAGGGAAGGGGAAACAAGGCCAGGAGGAAGTGGTTGGGGAAGCAAGCGATGGGGTGGCTGATTGGGGATCAGAGGTTTCCTCAGAGGGGACTCAGGTTCGGGTAAGGAGAGAAGAGGAGGAACCAAGATTTGGCTAACAAGCGTTTTGTCCTGATTGATCAGTGGGAACAGGCAGTTTAATTAATCACTTATAAGGCAGAGATGGGGGGGTTTGAAGGCCTGTGCCTGGGCTTGTCCTCAGTAAATGGTCATTCGCAAGTCAGCCTAAGCCACATGGGAAGGGGCTTCTTGCAGTAAACAACGTAGGGGCATAGTTGTGGGGAAGGAGAATGTCTTAACAATCAGTGTTTTACAGGATCACAGGGCTCAGGCAATGTTCAGTATTGTCACACACCAAGGTTTTTACAGTCTGAAGAAAACTACAGTCCTAAGGTGTCAGTTCTCAAAGCCCTTAAGTTCCTCCTGCTAAGATTCCCAGAGGGTCTCCACTTCTTGCACCGAACCCCAACTTGCACAGGCACTTGCGTCTTCCTCCTGCAGCAAATGCAGATGAGAAGGCTGCAGCTCTGTTGCAGTAATGATGCCATGGCAGCCCTAACACAGCAGCAGAACAATGGCTCTGGCCTGAATGTACCCAAAACCTCATGCTGAAACCATCTCCGATGGGATACATTAAGAGGTGGGGCCTTTGGGAGGTCCCGCTCTCAGGACTGGGTTTGGTGTCCTTGTTGGGAGACCTGAAGGAGCCCTCTTGTCCTCCACCATGTGAGGCCTGATGAGATGCCCGCTGCCATGCAAGACCTGGCCAGATGCTGCCGTCTGTGAGCCACAGGCCCTGGGGCACCAGATCTGCAGAGGTGCCTTGACCTTGGACTTCCCAGCCTCCAGAGCTGTGAGCAATAAATGTCTATTTACAAATAACCCAATCAACAGCAGCCAGACAGAGACAGTAATGTTACATTAGCCACTTTCTCAGTGGGCCAGAGGCCTCCCCATGAGCCACCACTGTAAAGCAAGAACTTCCTGAAGGATGGAAAAGGGTTCACAAGGAATTCTACCCAGCACCAAGGTGTCTGTCCTTTCTCACAGGAAGACAGCTGAGCCACGGCAGGAAACTACAGGGTGGGTGGGGCTGGATAGTAACCTGTCACCTGCTCATCTAAGCCTCAGTCTCCCGCCTCTCGACAGCAAGGGTAACACCCCTCACCTGAGCTGCTGGGGGAGGTAAGAGTGCTGGGTGATTAACAATTGTTAGCTCCACAGAAATTAGGCAAAGAATCCTCCCCTACATCTTATAAAACCAAACCAGCCCAGGAATTCCACATTACTACTAATTTGCATGGGAAAATGCTGGATTCTCATAAGCTCTGGCATGTCATTTGTATTAATAAAGTTTGCAGAGTTTTCATATACTAAGTATATAAAACAGGAAAATAAATCATGCAATTTGGAGGCTGAGGCTTGGAGGCTGAGGCAGGAGCATCACTTGAACACAGGCGGCGGGGGTTGCAGTGAGCCGAGACCGTGCCACTGTACTCCAGTCTGGGTGACAGAAGGAGACTCCATCTCAAAAAAAAAAAAAAAAAGATATTGCTGCTTGATACTAGTAAAGTGGGCAGATTCTACATGCCCACTCTTATTCAAAGTTCACCTAACACTGACTCAGGAACTCTGTCCCTGATGTGCTTGAAGTTTTAATGCTAACAGTGTTAAAGACCACTTCCCCAGGAGCTCTGAACAAGTATTTCCGGTATACGCTGAACGAGACCACACACTCTGTGACCGAAATCTAACTTCCCAGACCCAAACTACAGAACCACAGAAGACACCGCTTCTGTCCAACTTTGTGTTCTGCCATCGTTTGTGTCCATTATTTCCTACAAACCATCTCATTAGAATTTAGAGCACACAAAAGGCCGATACAACAGGGTTACTTTTCAAAGGTTTGGAAGTGAAGAACAGATACAATGCATTAACTTCCTATTGCTGCTGCAACAAATTACCACAAATGCAAACCTCCTCTCAACCCTGGAAGTCAGGAGTGCCAGGGCTGAAGTCAAGGGGTCAAGTAGGTTGTGTTCCTGCCTGGAGTCTCCCAATTCCTAGAGGCCACAATGCAGCTTGGCTCACAGCCCCACACCCCTCCGACCGCTGCCCCAGCCTCAGCCCTGCACCCCTCTGGCCCCTGCCCCACCCTTGGACCCATGCCCCTCCGGCCCCTGCATCACCCCCCCCACCCCCGCCGCCCTCAGCCCCACAGCCCTCTGGCCTCTATCTCCTTCTCAGGTCTCCTCCTCTGGGGCAGACCCTCATACTCCCTCTCAACCAGGCACATGTGAGGACACTGGACCCCACCTGGACAACCCAGGGTCCTCCCCCATCTCACTGTCCTTTACAGTCACATCTGCAAAGCCTCTTTTGCCATGGAAACTTCATTATACTAACATAATCATTTAACAAGTCCATTCTAATGATGTAAAAATTGGCATTGTTTTCCTAATGAACAGATCAGTCACCCATGTAACCTATAAATATTTGACTATTAAATATACAATACTGTAGGAGACAAAGATGAGGAAGACGGTTCCTCCCTGAAAGACGACTGGACCCTAGACAGAGGGATGAACATTCTGAACAGAATCAACATAACTCAACATTTGAGTCGGAGAGGCCAAGCAATAAGACTTTCAAAAAAGCAACCAGAAAGTATGTACCAGTGCCTGTAGTTCACAGTTGAGCCTGGTGTCATGAGCACGAGCGTGTGGACATGCACACCAGGCCCAAGTTTAAGATCAAATATAAGGAGCTTTCCAACTATAGTATTTAACTAGCTCTTTCTACAAAAATAGCCTCTTGATTACAGTTTTTATCCAAAAAGTTCTTTGTAATTAAAGAAATTAATTTTCCCCTAAAAGACATTTCTCTATCTATTGCCCCATATAAATGAAATGGGTATACTAAAGAAAGAAGACAAATGTTTGACTTAGCGGGTTTGCCTATGACTTGGATAAGCATGATTTTCTTCTGACCAAGCAGGGAGCAGCTGGACCAGACTGCAGGGAAGGAAAAACAAATTTCCACTCTGACCTCAGTTGGGCACCAGAGTCTTCCCTGTCAGAATGTGGGTGTGGTGCTTCCCACACACCAGCCTCTGACAAAACTCAGCCCAAGGGTGTGGGAAAAGGCCATCTACTCCTGAAAAAGCTATAAAGTGCAGACACATCAAAAGCTTCAGAAGACTGTAAAGCGCCAAGGAGACCAATGCACCCTTGGAGTTTACAGCAAATGGTCAGCATCACAGGTGCCTGAGGTCCAGGGTCAGCTCCCAGCTGCCGCGACGACGTAAGCGCAACCCTGGCTTCCCCTCTGACACAGAGAGCTGGTCACTCCACCGGCAGCACTCAGAGATCAGAACATTCTAGATGAAATCAACGTGTTCCTTTTAAAATGGGGAACTGGGAAGCACAACTGAAGCTCTACGACTATCTCAACTGCTGGGCTTCGGGGTAGCATTAGGAAATCATGAGAATCCAAATCTCAGTTTCATACAGATTCACTGCAGGTTCCAGAATTTCCTGAAACGTTCTTCAGATTTACTCAGGATTTCCTTGCCAAAGCTAATAAAGTCTACATTCCTATGGAAAAGCCACCATAAGCACCACCACAAATAAGATCAACTGGGGCCCGCCCTTCGCACCAAACATATAAACTGTTACTCACACAAGACTGTGCTGGAGGGAGCTCTCAGCTGAAGCCGAATCCGTGAGATTTCATTATCCCCATTTTGGATCGAGTGTGAAGACTGTCAGCAAACCAGGGCCCCAGTGTGAAGCAGAGAACAGATCCTCTGACGCCTGCCTGAACATCTCATTCCCACCTCTGTCTTGGATATTGAACACCCTCAGAGCTACTGAGTCACCCACATTTGCAGATCATTTATCCTGCTACCAGGATAACATAATTATGCGATAAAAATGCCTTCTCAGGGCTTTGTCATACTCAATAAGGAAGCTCAGAAGGCTAGGTAAGCCCAAGAAAGGGGGAAGCAGCCTCCAGACAGACAAAAACCAAGGAAAACCATGCAGAGACTCTCTCCAGAGAGCAGAAACAGAGCCCGCTGTAGCCTTTCAGGCCCTGCTGCCCGCAGCCCTGCATTAGGTGGCACCATTTCCACAGATGCATCCTGCTGGGCCCATTTGAAAGGTCCCGCTTGTGAGACATTCACCCCCCGCCCCACTTCCAGCTCCTGCAAGACCCGCTGCAGCCCCATCCACCCCGGGGGCCGACTGTGCAAGTCTTCCTGGGAGATCCCTCAGAGCCTGCAAAGCGACTGAGACTAGGAAGCACCAAGTATCCAGAAACGCACAAACCCATTCTCGTGCTGCTTCCTGGGTTTCAAGTTGTCTTCAGAACGAGTCCTGCATAAACCCCAGGCTGGGGAGCCAGCCACGGCCCAGCAGCACCCAGTTCATGCGCTCCACACACCCCACAGGGGACCACCGAGGCCCCAGCAAGTTCTGTCCGCGGGGCAACACTCCAACCATAGCCACAGTTCAGGATTGGCCACTCGCCCCGCTGCCGTAATTACCTGCTGTGATCTGAATTCTCATTGGTTGGGAAGGGGATCTCACTGCTCAAGCACTCCCTGCTGCCTCCTTGCAAACAAAAAAATATCCAAAACCCCTCTTAAAGAACATTTACTATAACCTCAAAACAAGACCCATCCTGAGACCAGGGAAGATATACACGCATTTCTGACATCTGGAGGGCGTCAGTGACCGACACCACGGCTTCCGTGTGGTGTGTGAAGCGGGAGGCCTGTCACGGTGACTCAGGCTGGGGTCTGAATAGGAGTCTTCTTAGCAACTAGGCAACCAGGACGCACACCCCAAAACCCACGTCCCTGCACTCATGTACCTGCCACAAATGCTGCGTGGCCATCGACACCAGTTGTGAACCAAGACCGATCTGTGTCCTGTGGCCCTCACAACGTCCCTACATGCCTGGGCCCAGCACAGGCCTGCACGGCACCCTGCTCGCCTCCAGTGGGGCTCTCTCCTGCCAAGGGGGATGGCCCTGAAGTCCGTTGAGATTTCCAAAGCTCTACAAAGTCATCCTTCCTCCTGCTTGTTCAGAAGGCCTAAAGCCTTGAAGACACCAGTGAGAATTGAGCTAGCCTCAAGGCAGCTCAAACACCTAAACACAGGAACGCTGGACCTCTCTGCCCTCGAGAGCAGCTGATAACCCACTGGGCTGAGCAGAAGGCACAGACGTCACATCCAGATGCCAGTAGCGCTCACGTTTGCATTCCAGGAGCCACAATGTGAGTCCCTCCAAGGCTTCCAAGTCCCACTTGATTGTTTTCATCGTATCTCTGTAACATCAGAGATTTTATACCTAATGGTATCTATGAGATCGTCTCTACTTTTATGAGCACACATGCTCCCTGACTTACCATGGGATGAAACTGTTCCAATAAACCCAACGTAAGCTGAAAATATCCTAAATAGAAAGTGCATTTGACATAATAGTTTCAACTTACAACGGGTTGATCCACAGGCAGCCCATCTCGGGCCAAATAATGCACTGAGTGTGACTAGTTCACACCATCACAAGGTTGAAAAAAAATCACAAATGTAACCATTGTGAGCCAGGGACCTCCTGTATTGTGGCTCCTGTCTTCAAAGACAACAGAAACCTCTTCTTAGACAAGAATCAATTTATAATCCTCAGAATGTTAAACTAAAATTAGTTTAACAATCTACAGGTTCAAAGAAAGCCAAAGTAGGCCCACAAGGCCATTTGTGCCATTCGCTAACACACATGACTCTGTAATAACCCTCACCACAGTCCCTCAGGGTGGATCCCAGAGGCGGCTGAGGCTTGTGGCTACGGACACTAATGACACCAAAATCAGAGTACGCAGGTGCAGTCAAGTCATATGACTTCTGCACTAGAATATGCACAAATGTTCATCAGCAAATCTGATCTTTGCTTTATCTCCCTCCCATGACCTAAAAAGGAGTCCACCACACACTCCCCACTTCAAAAACATAATTCATACTTGCATTCAATTCTGGGCATTCGGAATAGACCTAATGGGGAATTAAACCTCTCCTCCAACCCATTACCTTAGTCTTCTTAGAGGATGAAGGATTTTGCATAACACAAGGCAGCATATAAAAGATCTTGTATAGAAACATACTTTCAAGTGGTCCTCATTATAGTAATTCAACTAATACACAAAGGACCCAACACACAGCACAATGTCTATTAGAAGAATGATTAATTTGTTCCCCTAAAAATCCTAACATCTACACAGAGAAAATACCCTATACACATTTTATTATTCTTTACCACTATAGTCATACAAAGGAGTATCACAAAAGCAAAAGAACACATTTGGTTTGACTCGCAGTTCTAAATTTAATATAAAATTGCTAAAACCACCAAGACAAACATGACTATGAAATATTTAACGATCTTCACCTAAATTCAAGTCACCATTCAACCACCAATACCTCTGCTCTCCTTACAAGAACTTTTCAAAAGTAAATCCTGGAATTAAGAGGACAAGTTTTTCTGTGATAGAAATTAGGAAGAAATTGGTTGAAGGCGGTTCCTTGGCTGTCAAACTTTTTCTCAATAGTATTTTGTATAATAAAAGCATCAAACCGATCTTTACATTAACTTACAATCTATCAAGCAATACTGGAGCAAGCTTTAAATATTTGCTACGTTCTGTCAGGGCTGACTGACATTAAATCAGCATCAGTCTCATGTCTTGCAGCATCCACAGCTCGTCTTCTCAAAACCACTTAAGATTTCATAATTAACTCAATGAAATAATGAAAGTCACCTCCTTGATCTTTGACATGAAGGGACAATTTTCCCCCAAAATAGTACCTTTCCTTGACATGATTTAATCTGTGGTTAGAGTATTTAACAGGATTTCTTTCCTTCTTAGAAAATAAAATATACACCTTTATAATAGGAAAAACACTAACTGATAATGCTATAGCTTAACCAGGTCAAAAGCGTTTTCTTTAAGTTAAAAAAAGAACCTAACTACATCTTTGGACCTTATGTGAGGTGGTGTCCAGGGTCACTGGGACCCCTGCTTGGTCAGTGCAGCGGGCTACCAAAGACAGAAACCCAAGCGTTCAAAGCCCCTTCCCAACGGTTCATCCCAGTGGAAGCCATGGGCACAAAGGAATGCGGCATTCCACGGAGGGCTTTGGGGATAGGCTGCTTGAGAACATCAAAGTGGCTCACGCCCCCCGAATATGAAGCCAGTGACTGCTCCCAGCTTCAATGCAGCACCATCCACAGCAGCCAAGGTCCAGAATCACCTGAGTGCCCATCAACAGGGGATGAAGGAAATGTGGCCCGAACATACACAGGAGCAATACTCCACCACACAGCGGAGAGCCCTGTCATCCGCGACAGCATGGATGGAGCTGGAGGACATTACATTAAGCGAACGAACCAAGCAAAGAAATGGCGCATGTTCTCACTCATAAGCAGGAGCTGAGAGCAGATCTCATGGAGGCCAAGAGTGGGTCAACAGGGCCCAGCAGAGCCCACTCATAAGCAGGATGCGCAGAGGCTGGTAACAAGCACAAACACACAGCCTAATGGGAGCACAAGACCTACTATTGACAAATCAACAGGGGCATGGCAATGGGTCATCTACTGTGTATTATCAAAACAGCTAGGAGAGAATAATTTGAACATTACCAGCACAAGGAAAAGAAAATATTTCAAGTGAAAGACATCCCAAGTACCCAGATTTGATCAACATAGGGATGAATCAAGATATCACATGCACTCAGAAAATATGTACATATATTATGTATCAACAAAAACAAAAACCAATGACAGAACCATTTGCGAAGCACATGCAGGAGAAGAATGGGAAGCCTGACGTGGTGTGGCTGTGTGTCCCCACCCAAATCTCATGCTGAACTGTAACCGTGTTGGAGGTGGGACCTGGTGGGAGGTGATTGACTTATGGGGGTGGTTTCTAATGGTTTATCACAATCCCTCAAGTGTTGTCCTCATGATAGTTCTCCCGAGATCTGGTTGTTTGGAGGTGCATGGCACCTTCCCCTTCACTCTCTCTCCCCTTCCAGCCATGTGAAGGCATGCCTGCCTCCCCTTCACCTTCCACCATGATTGTAAGCGTCCCCAGATGTAGAAGCCTGTACAGCCCCTAGAACTGTATGCCGATTAAACCTTTCTTCCTTATTACCCAGCCTCAGGTAGTTCTTTATAGTAGTGGAAGAACAGTACAGTCCTCAGGCCCAGTAATGTTTTCCTTCTACCAAGCGGCCAAAAAGGGTCCCACACCCTAGCTGGTTTTCCGAAGCCTTTGCCAGAATGCTGAGGCTGGAGATATTAACTTTCCCCATCTCTGGCAAACCAGATGGGGCATCCTATTTGCCTCTTACCGCCTTTCTCAGAGAAACCCCACCTCTGAAACAGCCTCCGCCAGGGGCCTCCTTCAGCAGCAGCAAAGCTGAGTATTCCTTGCACTTTCCTTCTTCTGAACAAGTAAACATCTTAAGCTTGTTTTTCCATCTTCCCAGCTCATTGAAAAAAAATCTTATGCTTTCTATTTTCCTCACACACACACATAGAAGAGAAGTGCCGTGAGAGCAGGGGCTCTTGTTTTCCCGGATCTGAACCTGGCCCTCAAACACTAGTCGAATTCATACTAACACGATATCCAGAGGCAGAAATGCAAATATCCCCACCACTTCAAATACCCCTAAGGATCTAACAGGCCCAGTGGACCATGTAACTATGGTTTGTGCTGGGCCATTCAACTGGTGTCCAAATCCCTGTCCAAGCGAGCTCTTTAATTTTGAGACTTTTCAGACAGCTTTTTTGTTGTTGTTCTGTTTTTATTAAACGGATCTATTACAATTACAATCAAGAATATCCCAGGCCGAGTGTGGTGGCTCATGCCTGTAATCCCAGCACATTGGGAGGCCAAAGTGAGCGAATCACCTGAGGTCAGGATTTCAAGACCAGCCTGGTCAACATGTTGAAACCCTATCTCCACTAATACAAAAATGAACAAGCCATGGTGGCAGGCACTTATAATCCCAGCTACTCAGGAGGTTGAGGCAGGAGAATGGCGTGAACCAGGAGGTGAGGCTGCAGTGAGCCAAGATCGTGCCACTGCATTCCAGCCTGGGCAGCACAGCAAGACTGTCTCAAAAAAAAAAAAAAAAAAAGTAAACCAACACACCCACTTAGTTCTTCACCAATGTCAGATACATCGTTAAAAGAAAAATAATATGAAAGCATGTTTTTAAATTTCAGTGTTCAATTTAACCATATCTTTTAAGAAGATATGAAGATAGAAGTTCCCCAAGATTCGGGGGAGAAAAAAGCAGTTAAGAAAATTTTAAAACCTCTGGAGAAAAACGAGTGTGGGGTAAGACCTCAAGGCGAAACTTTTTCTTTGCACTTCGATTTCAAAAGAACAGAGATGCCCAAAATATGAACTCTCCCATCTGCATTTTATATTCCTCTATGTCCTTTGAGAGGCTGGAGATGGGATCCCAGGTTCCAAAGTGCCTGGCCATGGCTCACATCAGGTGGCATCTTTCACAGCCTTTTACTCCCCTGACTGTGCCTAGAGAGCTCTGTGGCCCAATTTACACAAAAAGGTCCAAATTTACACATGTTCATCACTTTGAGCAAAGTCTCAAGAAATGAGACAAATATTGACACTCCACAGAAGCAAGTATTCTCTTCCGAAAAGTCAAGTGTCAGGTTCCCATGAGCCAGGCAGTTTGGTTACAGAAAGTACTGGCTGACTTGCTGGTTTAGTGTTAAATGCATTTACAATGTTAAGTGATCCGGCCCCCCTCCCAGTGGGTGTGCACGTTGAGCTGGCTGCAGTAGTGATGCTCATTGACCACGTTCTTTCCTTTGGTTTTGCTTCAAGCAGCGCACCCCACATCCAAGAAGAGACCATAGGATGGCATCGAGGTCTAGGACTGTTCTAAGGAGACCTGCAGGCCAACTGCCTTGTCTGCAAATAGTCTCTCATTTCAGAGGAAATCACTGAACAGAGTTCGTAACACGTGAATTTTAAAAATTCATATTTCTAATTTCATACCATTAGAACTTTTGAAGAACAGATGTACACCTGCTCCAAGTCAATGAGAGGACACTCGGACAGTCCCTCACAGGTCCTCGGCCTCCACCTCCCACCTAGAAAATGTCAGCTCAAGCCGATCACAGCACAGTGCGATTTTCTGTAAATAATGTGCACGCCTGCATCTGAGCTGAGGTGTGAATGTCTGGAATGTGCCTGCCAGGCCCAGGAGGAACTGCAGCAGCTGTGGGGACACACCGCTAAGGAATCCGATTTGGAAGGAAATCAAGGCAACTAAAACCAGTTCCACGGTTTTTTCTTGGCAAGGCTTGACCAGGCAAACTGTTGTCACTGTTGCTAATTCATGGTAAGTGGGATGGGGACTTAACAGTAAGTGATTAGAGCAATTACTGAATTTGCTGCTCAATTACAATAGCAGAGATTCCTGAGAATGGAAGAACTGTTGCCCAGGAAGAGAGTTCAACAGGTCCTCCCCAAGCCCCAGGAAACATGGCATTTCCTCGCACCTCCGCTTTGGTCCCCCGGCCACCACCCTCCTGATCTCGGCCATCTGATGGCATCACTCCCCACAGCTGGAAACACCTGACCTCTTGTCACCCTCCCATCTACCCTGCCTTCCTCCAGCCCAGCAGTGTCAGGGATGCCCACATACAGGACCAGGAAACCAGGGTTATCCTAAACCAGTGCCTGCATTCAAAGTCCTCCACAGCAGGACAATCACCAATTTCCAATAATCCCAGAACCTTCCACCTCAAAACGGGAGCACATTTAGATTCAAGCCGACAACACTGCATTCTCTTGCCATGTACACATGGAGGCATGTCAGGTTCCACCTAAAGCTATCATCAGGTTCCACGCTGCCCAGGACCCCAAGCCTAGTCACTCTGCATGATCTCAATTCACCACCCACAGAGAAGCCTGCAGTTTTCTTCTGGTGCATGGTGTGGATGGTGGATGCATTTCCCCTGAAGACTTGGATACGGGACCCTGGCCAAGGAGGCCAGTCAGCAAGGCCTGGACATGCCCCTCTGCTGTCTACACACAGTACCCAAGTCTAGCAGTGCTGACTCTGTGGTGGGATCCATCTGGGCCTTCAGAGGACCCGGGGCACAGGAACCGTGCAGCCTGGCTGCAGCCAGAGGCCTAAGGGATCCCCATGAGGCTCTCCAGCCAAGGTGTCCTCACCACAGGCAGAACCATGCAAGAGAGCTGCCTGCTGAACTGGAAACATCCCAATCTGCTCAGTCAACACTGAAAGACAACAGCCACCTACAGCTGCTGAGCCCCAAAACGTGGCCACTGGGCCTGAAGGGCTGAATCTGGAATTTAATCTGTGAAGTTCTTTTCAAATGTGTTTAGCTATATAATCAAATCTTTATTCTAATTAAATTTAAAGGAGCCTCTGGCTATGGGCTCCCTTGTTGGGCATCACAGCTCCAGGGAGTAAGAATGGGAAGGAGAGGCCCAGAGCCTCTCCACATTCTCCACGCTAATTCAACACGTCATCATAAGAAAAGGCACTCCAGCAGGAGAGGTGTGCATGGGAAGAACTGGGTTGGCCCCGACACAAGCATGACCCCCATGGCATCACAACTGCCTCAGCCAACAGGCAAAAGACATTGATGCCCACCTCGACAGGCCACCAGATGTGATGACGCACCCCAAGCCCTAGTCTCACAGCAGCCAGAGACCACCCGCTGCTCATCCCAGGTAAAACAGGCAGAGCTGCCCGAGCCCTCAAAAAGAAGAATTAAGGCAATTCCCGTGATTCCCACGACATACATGACACTCCTCACAGACAGACAGACTTCACTGTGAATGTACAGAGGACGGTGCAGTTCCTAGGTGGGCTGCTTCTTCCATGGATCGGGGAAGAAACCAGATGTTTCCTTGTAGGAGAATCATTTGTACCATGATTAGACAGAAGACAGCAGGTGGCTGATGTTATCAAATCACCAAGCACCGCACGGCTGCTTCTCCGAGGAGGACCTGGAAACTTGCAGCCACCCGTATAGAGGCCGCAGTGTTTACAATGGAGACATGGGTGACTGAGGTCTGGCTTCCTCAGGGAAGCTAAATTTGAACTTTCACCACTGAGGAATTGGTCATTTACAGTCACTCACCCTCAATGCAGAAGAGGGCTCAAGACACTGCACCAGACTTCAACACTCAGGGTTAGCGTCAGGGTTAAATTCACAAGTTTTACAAAATGTATTTACTTGGGATGCCAGAAGAGATGTAGCTTCACAAACACCACCCCCCTCCCCCATAAGGGTTTGCTTAGCCCTTTCACTAGTGGATCTCACCAACGGATGACACATCCACACCTCGTCCATGGCAGCACAGAAAACCACTTGGAAGACGGCCACTCCCACCAAGCTTCCTGGCTTTGGTGCTTAAAATCTGCATCTCATACATGAGATTACACTCCTCCAAACAACAGACATTGCGACTGTCATTTCACCCAAAAAGGCTTTAGGAAATGACACGTGGCCCAGACGCCAGAGGATGCCGGCTGTCTTACTCTAGCCTAATTCCTTTGTGCCTGTATGGAGGCTTCACAGATACAGCCCGGTCACATTAATGACCGTATGAGAAGCTCAGGGCATAGACGAACTCAGTACTGAAATTTTCCACATTTATCGCCCTTTTGTTTTATCCAGAAGACAGCTGAGAAATGCTGGGGCAGATCATCTCCTCGAGTGTAATGACTCCAGCCACTTCTCTTCACCCCAGGTCACCCCTGTCACATGCTTTTGAGAAACCAAAGCAATTCTGTTCTCTTCACTCTGGGTTCCAAGTACCAAATCCCTCCGTTTTATCAATTAGATTATCAAGCAGCCATTTGTAATCTGGAACGCAATCTGATACAAAATTGAAAGTTAATTTAGGTTGCTGTAATAGTTCCTATTTACGTTATAGACAAGGCATGAATGAAAACTAATCTGTTTGTTCATAGGACCAATTTTGTAAACAATCCAATTATTCAAGCAATGCTTATCTTCAGTCAGATGCAAACTTGCTCATAAAAGATTTTCCAGTAGGGGAATTTTTAAATCCATGGTCTGTATTTCCTGAGCCTGTCTCTGCACCTCCCTGAGTGCACAGCAGGACTTCCCAGGGCATCCCATCAGCAGGCCCACTGAACAGAGTAAGCCCGCAGCCCCCAGCCCAGGAATCAAGTCCGAGCCCCAGCAGCCGCTCGTCCAGCCGGGGTTTCCTCACCAGCACAGCACCCAGAGGTCTTCCAGGTTTAATGCCACGTGTGTGGAAAGTAGTGCTGGAAGGAGCACAGTGGACATTCCACAAATGCAAATTCCCTCCTGGAACAGCCCAGCAACCCTCTGTACCTTCCTCAAAGTACCCACACCAGGCAGGCGTAGAGAGTCTAATGGGGTGCCTAGGAATCAGCATTTAACATGATTCTGATGAATACAAAAGTTTGAGAGGCCGGTCAGCGAGAGGCTGCCGTGGCCTCCACACATCTGCAGGCTCTGAAGAGACACAGATTCAGGTAACAGGCCAGACAGGACAAGGATGGGGAGGTGGAGGGCAAATTCCATGGACCACCAACCACCCCACCATCCCCACTGAGACTCTGATTTAAGGAGAGACAAAGCCAGGGAGAAAAGATGCCCGCACCACGCGAGGGACTGAGATTTCACCTGAAGTGTGCAGCATGTGTCTGAGGGCCAACGTTGGGCAAGCCGAGAGCACAGAACGGGGTTCACAGGCCCAGAGGTGGCCCCCAGACCCCGCGCAGATCTCCCAAGCACTGCCTGTGTCTCCTGCCTGGTTTATTTCCTGCCCCCCTTCTACTGTGTTGGTTTCTCAGCTGCCCCTGAAACGCACGACCTCCGCCCCCCCACCACACCCCCCTCTCTACAAGTTTGGTGGACTGAAAACAGCAGGGGGTGTAAGAGCTGGGCTCTGGGGCCAACGTCCTGCCTGAGACATTAGTTCCACCCCACCCAGCTGTGATGTGAGCCCCTGAAAGTTCTCAGATGTGAGATGGGAAGGTAACTGAATCCACGTCCCAGAGCTGCTGTGGAGACTGAGATCACATGCGGTCACACCTCGGCATCCAGCACACGTGGGACCCCAGCTGTGTTGCCCCTGATGGGAATCCCTCTATGCCCCCTCTGCCACCAGAGCGAACTCCCAGCAGTAGCTGTGGAGGGTACGTCCTCTATTCCCACTCCACTCACCTCCCATCGCTCCACTCAGTGACCTGCCACGCAGCGGCCACCAGCAAATCTGGCCCCATTGGATAACCGGCCACCACCCCTCCCCCACACTTTGGGGCGTCTTCCACTTGCGGTTGCGAAGGGGGCCCAGAAACCGCCCTCAAGGGCGCTCACCTGTTCCTTATTGCACGTAATTACCTGCCACGCAGGACCACCAGCAAACCCGGCTCCACCATCCAGGCTCTGGTGGATAACCGAACCCCACCCCATCCCCCACCTTGGGGCGTCTACCACTTGCGGTTGCGAAGGGGGCCCAGAAACCACCCTCAAGGGCGCTCGCCTGTTCCTTATTGCACGTAATGACCTGCCACGCAGGACCCCAGCAAACCTGTCTCCACCATCCAGGTTCTGTTGGGTAACTGCCCCCCCTCCCCCGCTTCTTCCTGGGGTGTCTGGGAGGCTCAGAAACTGCCCTCCAAGGGCACTCATCTGTTCCTTATTGCACTAATACCTCGTTTACAGAAATCCACTTTGACTTCCAGCACTGCAGGTGTGACAATTTAGGAATCCTGCTTGCTTGCAAGCTCCAAGAACTTGAGGTCACGTCCACCCCACCAGCATCCCAGAGACCCAGCACTGTCCCATTCTGTGTTTAAAATTCCAAAATACACTTTCAAAATGCTATTGGCATTTGGTTTGCGCATAAAATGCTAAAAACCTTCAAGTGAAACAAGTATCTTCAATAGTTTGATTCAATCCTAACATGTGAGTTACACATCTGCCAAGTTGTAAAACCTCATGCATTTATAACACTATGTATGGTCAAATAGTTCATTAATGTAAATTACAAGAATCTCTAAGAAACAGGTTTTTTTCTGGCATTAGATGACCAAAGGAAAACTGGGTTCTGGCTGGCTTGCGGGCCTGTAGAGGCAGCCATATCTGCTGACACAACCAAGCTCCTTCCCACTGATGTGGCCTCATCCCAGGCCCCTCACCCGCATCCCTGCAGGCCCCTGGAGGAGCAAGCTGACCTACCTACATTTCTCAAATGCACAGCTGTTGCTCATGCTGCAGATGGAACTCAAGGCACGAGCAGGCCACCACGCTAAAAATACCACGCAGCGTCCACGCCAGGTGACGGTGGTTTTCACTCCATCCCAAAGCCCCATGTATGAGTTTACAGCCGTGACTACTAAATGGAATTTTAGACCCTCAAGACATACTTTGTTTGCTTTCATGCAACAAAGTTAAAAGACTATCACTCAGATATAGGCTCTGAAACTGTGGAATAATTATTTGGGAACAGAGCCTCTGCCACATCAGGATAAGTACTTGCGACAACACCCCATGACCTTGATCCACACAAACCCATTCAGACCAGAGGCCTCCCGCACTTCTCTGGAATTTCTGTGGATTTCTGTAAACGAGGTATTAGTGCAATAGGAACAGATGAGTGCCCTTGGAGGGCAGTTTGAGCCTCCCAGCCACACGGCCACATTCAGGCTGAAGCCGCTCCACCTGCAGAAACACTGTCCCTTGCCGAGGTGTGCCTGGCTTCTCCCTTTTTCCAGAGCTCAACAAAACCTGAAAGGACAGGTCTGTGTAGAAAAACAAACTACTTGCGATTCCTCTTCCCGGTTCAGGCTGCAGGAAGCTCATTTCAGCCCTCACCGTGTTCTGACTGTGGCTTGGTTCCCGTAAGAAATAGTCAGAATTCTAGTCCCTGTCTCCTGGGCGGTGTGGCAGGCATACATACCTTCAGTTATATGAGGAAAGGCGTGGCGAGCCCCCTTCCTTCAGTAAAACTGCACAGTTCCCCGAAACCTGATGTCATCCCCCTCACACCACTGTGAACACCGGGACAGAGCACATTTCAATGCGTGCACCTTTGTGGGCTAGTTTTCTATTTCTCCACTAAATCACCCCTAATTTAGCGCCCTAAACGCTGACTTATTTTCTCACATTTCTGGAAGCTGGAGTCCAAAACAGGTCCCACCAACTAACGTTGAGGTGTCGGCAGGGCTGGCTCTGGGAAAGCGACCGTCTCCTTTCCTCCCACAGCCTCTAGAGTCTTCCTCATCCCCTGGTCCATAGGGCACCCACTGTCTTCAGGACCCACAGGGGCCCTGGCAGAAATATCAGGAACCCGGTCTCCAGTGCTAAGGCCAAGCCTCCCCCACCCTCCCAGCTCCTCACGCACGCCCGAGCAAGCTAATATAGATTCCACTTTAACTAGTGTCACCTGTGTAAGTGCCCAGCCGTGAAATGGTTAGTCTTGCCCACACAGACCCCGGGAATAAACTCACAGGCCATGGACCACTCCACAAGCAATGAGTGACCACCTGCTCGGGGACCTCCATGGCCCAACAGAGCCCTCCGGTGCCTCCCTATGGGCTCAGGGACCAGCAGCCGGGGTCTGCAGCGCCAGAGGGCCCTGGATAAAAAAGACAGCTCCCATATCAGGAGGCACCCGCCCACGGTTGGGTTCCCGGTACTTTAAATAGCCCAGGTGGACAAGCCGCGCCGCGTGCAACTCCATCACCAGAGTAACGACTGCACGTGGCGAGTGCATGGGTGGCCACCCCTCAGCCCAGCTGGCCGCACTAAGCACATCACTGCCGTGACACCCAATCAGACTCAGCTGCTGGCACAGTCCAGGCATCGGCCCCCCAAGAACATTCTGGATCACAATTCACAGTAGTGATTGCAATCAGGGCCACACGTGGCTGAATGTATTTACAAGAGGACGCCGCAGCCGATCTGGCTGGACTGAGAGCATTTCCCACTGTACATTCTTACAACATCATTTTATTTGCACTTTATTAAATTTTTATGGCTTTTTTCTGCCTATCTACTTTATGGGAGTGTTTCTTGTTCTTATGACTGCAGTGATACTGCGAGCTACAACTATCAATGTGTAAAATTAAACATTTCACAAGCAAGCAGCCAGAGGTACCTAACCTGGAGGCCTCTTTTCTTCTCTGAGCCAAACCTACATTGGACTCAAAGAAAACGGCACACGGAGAGCGGCTGGATCTCCAGTGCCCATTCCTAGGGGGCCTCCTGGGGAGCAGATATGTAGGAAGAAGCCCTGGGCTACTGCACTGTCCTACTAAAGAAAAGTGCATTTGGGTAAATGTAAGCACCAGACTTAAGAGATTAAGCAAACCATGAAAAGAAACCACTAACCACAGCTTCTCCAAAACAGAACTAAACTCCCTTTAGTTTGAATTGGAAAAGCAGAAGTGATGAACAGGATACAAAAAAAATGACAAAGTATCTGAACACAGGAGAATAAACAAGGGCCACTGTCTCTTCCTGTGTCAGTGGGAGCCTCGCATCGAAGCTGGATTTAGAAGGTTGTTACTTTGGACTGAAAGTTATCCCCAACCCTAGTTAGTAAGCAAGTGGAGCAGAACGCTTCAATTATTTCAAGGTTTAGTGGTAAAGCTCTGCAACCCTCAAAACCATTTTAATCGGTGTGAATTTTAAAGTGACTCAATCTGTTGGCTGGAGTATCTAATGGCTTAACCACGGGATCATGTTGGAAAATTATTCCAATTGCTTTTGTTTTTCCTACTGAAGATGGATTTGAACATTCTCGCAGTTTGCAGTTGGCTGGTTCTGATGTTTGGTCCTGAGGAGGCCCAAGTACCCAGAGAGGAAGAATCTGAAACCTCAAGACACTCGAGTGCTGTCTGGGGAGATGGAGACCCCAACCCCAGGGCCACTGATGGACTCAGCACGGGTGCAGGGCCGCCTGACGCAAGGGCCACATATTTGCCGCTTACAAAACAACATAAGCACACACCCTCAGGTGTGCACACACGCTCACATCTGTCCATGCCAATACCAGCACACACCCCCAGGTGTGCACACATGTTCTGTACATGCTCACGTCTGTCCGTGCCAACAACAGCACACACAACCCCCGGGTGTGCACAGACGCTCTGTACACATCTGTCCCCGCCAACACCAGCACACACCCCCAGGGGTGCACACACGCTCTGTACATGCTCACATCTGTCCATGCCAACAACAGCACACACCCCCGAGGGGTGCACACACGCTCTGTACACATCTGTCCCCACCAACACCAGCACACACCCCCAGGGGTGCACACACGCTCTGCACATACTCATGTCTGTCCCTGCAGCCTGAGTCAAACAGTCACAGAGAGGCAGAGGAGGAGGAGGAAGGACGCGATGGGCACTGAGGTCCTGGGCCGGTTCCCCTCCCTACCTCAGGAGAGACGCCTCATGTGATCCTGCCGTCACCCACCCTTCCGCCTCCATCCTCTGTCCTCCCACATGGATCGGGAGGACGCCCACTGCACAGAGCTGTGATGAGCATGAACAGAAGATGGCAGGAGCTCATGCCAAGGTGCTGAGCACAGGGTCTATAGAGTGCTTCTTTCTGCTGTGGCTGACATCCTCAAACAAGAGGCTGACATGGCTTCCAGAGAGAAAGTCACTCGCTGAGAAACTGAAACGTGTGACCTAGGAGCCTGTGAAGGTCTAAGAACAAACTAACAAACCAAACAGTTTTGTTTGTTTTTCAAACACCATAGCCTGTTGTTTTCTTTCTTTTTTTTTTTTTTAATGCTCTACCTTGGGTATCATTTAGTTTAATTTCAAAGTAAGTCCAATAAATACACAAAATCACAGGACTGAGCATGGAGCATTGTTTCACTTCATGTCCTCCAGCCTTTAGGACACATTAAGGAAAGACATGATTCCAGGATTCCCATTAGAAAGACTGCCCTGAGGCACCTGCTGGGACAGCCAAATTGCAGCTGTTGATGCTGCCCCCAAGCTGCTTGGATGAAGAAGAAGATTCCGGAGGTCTCTTCTCTTCTGTCCCTCACCCAGAAGAGAAGGTAAGGGGAGAAAGGTGAGAGAAGACAGGAAGAAGGAGGAGGGAGGGAGGGAGAGAGGAGGGGAGAGGTAGGGAGACGGCGGGGGGGCGCAGGGGGAGAGAGGAGGGGGAGGGAGGGAGAGGGGAGGGGGGAGGGAGGAAGAGAGGAAGGGAGAGGGAGGGAGGAGGGGCATGTTCCATCCACCAAGACAGCTGCACTGCAGAGAGAATGGAGGGTGTGTTGCCTCTCAGGACAGCAAGTTCATGCTGTTTATAACTGTTAGCATAAACAGTGACCAGCTGAGGACAGACTTGGCTTCCATGGAATTCACAGATTCCAGTCATTAAAAAATCCCTTCTGAGTTTTCATCTGGAAAACTTTGCAAATGTATTTAGGGACAAGAGGCAGAAGATGAAGCCAACACAATTGGGCTCAAACCGCCGTCCTTTTCCTTCTCTCTGCATCCAGGACCCGCCCTGAGCCCCTGAGTGTGAGGACCCGGAGCTGCCCAGCCCAAGGGCGCGGCCCCTGACCAGAGGAGGGAGCTGCACAGGGGGGACCCCAGCACGTGGATGGCAGGATCTGTGCTATCTCAGTCCCAGGGTCCCAAGCAGAGAAGGTCTGGGGTTCCCAGCTGAAGCTTTGCTGTCGCCTCTGTCACCAAAGTCCAGAAGGACTGAGTGGGACCAACGCCGGACCTGCCGGTTCCTCGGTGGCTGCCAATGTGGCCCTCAGGTTGCGGGTGAGACCCTCTAGGGGAGCCCAGACAGCAGCGAGAATCACAGGCAGGAGTGCTCCAGGGGCCCCAAAACACAAGTGCAGCCTGAGGAAGGCAGTGCCCGCTCACATCCCCGTCCAGGCTTGTGTGCCACACTTGAGAGGCACACGGCACCAGAATATGGTGCTTTAAGTGGCTTTGTGGGGTGTAGGAACACAAAGTGGGGCCTCGAGTGGCTCAGAAGTCACTCCCACCAGCCCGCGGGGACCCGGGCGGCCCCTCTGGACGTGGCTGGTCTCTCCAGGGCAGGCTCCAAAGTCCAGCGGAGGAGGTGAGCGTAGGTCTTGCTCTGACCTGAGGAAGGCCCCTGACAAGTATCCTGAACATGCAGCCACACAGCTGACTGACTCATCTGAAGGGACCTGCTGAGCTATGAGCCAGGGATGGCTGGAGAGAACTCGACTAACACACGATCCCTGCCCAGGCGCCCACGTGGGGCTCCCACGAGAAAACTACGGAAGCTGTGAAGACGGAGGTGTGCATGGGGCTGGGAGAACCCAGGGAGGAGCCGCAATGGGGACAGGGAGGGACAGAGGGCTGGGCCCCACAAGCAAACGAGGGAGGCCCTCAGTGCCATGAAGACCCCCTGCACCCACCGCTGCAGGCCTGGCTGGCAGCACGACCTTGGCTGCGGGGGCCCAGGAGCACGTGTGTTTGGCAGGAGTTGCCCTCCTGGAGCCGCACTATGGGTACCATCATTTTACAGGCAGGTACCTGATATCAATGATGACAATCAACCATGCCACCCTGAATTACAGCCATGTCCTCAGCGGGTCACTATTTACGCTGACAATTACAAAGAGCTTGAACTCGCTGTTCCAAGAGGCAACAAGCCCTTCATTATCAGGGCAGCAAGCCTCTGTGCGGCTCTCCGCCTCCGCCGCTTCCCGTCGGGGCAACCTGAAGTCCCATGACGGTGACTCAGAGCCAGCCCAGTAGCTTCAGTGCAGGAAAAATCACAAAATCTCAAACACATCCTAAACATGGGCAGCTGGTAGGAGCTGATTCCTAAATTAAACCTGTTCGGAGGCTTTCTGGGCTAGCACAGCTCTGATCACATGCTTGCGCTTTCTGCTCCCTGTGAAGGGCTGGGCTCTGCCATTCTGCAGGCTCCGCTAGGTGGAGTCCGCCCTGTGGCCTCGGTGGCCTGTGCCAGACAGTGTGACCGTCGCCCGCAGTGAACACTCGGCACAGCAGAGCAGGCTTGGGGAAGAACAGAAAGTGACCTCTAAGCCTGCAGAAGACGCTAAGCCACGCATGGCCTCACGCGCACTGTGTGTCAACCACGGCCTAAGCAGGAAACAGTTCTTAATAGTTCCAGTAAATGCAAAGGCCGCCCTGGAAAACTGCGTGAACCTTTCTGACTCACAGGTGGAGAGCCACTGCCTGACACACAAAGGTAAAGAATTAACCTGAAACTGCATATTATAAAACTTATTTTGAAATGATGGTACTTAATTTAAAAGACTCCCAAAGAATACTGCATTAGAAAGTGACAGAGTGAAACTGTGAGGCTGACCACAGGAGTCCCTGGAAATTTCACCAAATGTTGTGTCAAAACTGGGAAACAGAAGAACCGCACCTGACGAAACATTCGATTAATCACTCGAGTCCTCCCCACATGCGAAGCTATGTTAAAAAGTGTTCCCAGAAGGTAAAGTGAGCAGGAGGGCTGTGAACACACAAAGAAAGAGCCACTTCATCCATGGACCATGACAAAAGAAACGCTAACGAGTGCCGACGACACGCTGGAGTCCAGGACTCCGGGCGCAGCTGTGAAGGTGACACTCAGGGTCCCACTGTCCAGATGAAAAGCCAGGGTGGAAACACCAGGGAGCCTGTCCCAGGGTGCAGAGCCAGTGAACGGTGGTTCATACTGGGCCAATCCCAGCTGCCAGGCTTTGGGACTCCTGGGGACAGAATCCTGTTGACTTCACTCTGGGGTGCAAGAGGTGGCAGCATCCCCCAAAGGCACCTGGAGAAGTGGTGTTACCCTCCATCCCCTGTCCCCCGCGCTACCCTCCGTCCCCTGTCCCCAGGTTGCTCACCATCCTCCTCACCTCCAGGCACCTCTTCCTGTCCTCCCTCATTTTCCTGTTCACCCAGAGCACGTCACATGACTCTTCCCTTTTCAAGAGGCTCAGCTGCACCCAGAGGCATTCCAGAATATTCGGGACGGGACACACGCCCTGGGGAAATGCCAGGACAGGGCCAGAAGGGCCTGAGACCCTCTCACTGTTGCCCAGGAAGGATGGAACAGCCCACCATCATGCTGCTTGTCAGGCAGGATGAAAACTTCTGTGTCCAAAATGTTCTTTTCACTAGAACTGTTCAGACCATTCGTGAACGAATCAGTTAAATACCAACAAGGGCTATTCCCACTTATTCTCTGGCTACAGTTTTCCACCCATCAGCAACCACACTCCTAGGACTTATCCCTAACGAAGTATCAGCGCCTTGTACCTTTTAGGAAAACCTCTTTCTCTCCAGCTTTGTCTTCCTTCCACAAAAGGTGCCTCTGACTGCCTCACTCGCCGTACCAGCATTTCACTTGGCTACAGAGGAAAATCTGCATGGGGCTCAGAGGTGGGTGGTCCCCGCATGGGCAGCAGCTCTGTGACATCCTCTGAGGAGCCTGGCCCAGGTCTGCCCCACAGGCCAAGACTCTGGCTTCTGGCACTTGGGCCCCCAAAGCTGCTTTCCCTCCAGGCATCATGCCCCAGGCAAGACGGCCAGACAAGGGCTCAGGGCTGCTGTGGGTCAAGAAAGCCTCCCGACACCTCCCACTCCAGGACCCCCCATCAGCATCCCAGCATCTGGACCTGTGTCACCAGCCGCTCCGCCGTACAAGAGAATTGGATTTTCAGCTGGGTGTGCTGCTTCCCTAAACAAAGTAGGGTGTTGTTACTGAGGAAAAAGGAAAAAGCTGGCATCTTCTTGGCAACCCCGTGACATCCAGCCACCGGTTTTCACCACCCCAGAGATGTCCACCCAGGGCAGATAGTGTCTTCAACCAAGCGTCACTGACCCAGAAGTGCAGTAATTAGTACACTTTCACCAGAGTCACCCACTCCTTCACCTTTACACCCAAGAAAAACATGTTTGCCAGGCAAATTAGATGTCTGGGAGGTGTAAGGAAACCCCAAGCCTGCTTTAAGCCTCAGACTTTTGAGACAGTTGAGGGCCGTGCACACAAGAGCAAGGCTGCACCCGAAAGCTCTGCTCCTGCCGGACGTCATGGAAAGACTGCACGGCTCAGCCACATGGACCCTTCCAGGACTTCACCAGAGGGACCTCTGTGGCACACACAACGACATGCACTTTGTTCAGCCTCGAACAGACCACGCCCTCGTTCCAGGGTCGGTGATCCACCTCCTGCCATCACCTCACCGAGGGTCTGCGTCTGCCTCTGTCATAACTTTGCTGTTTTACCCGGGTACTAAAATGCAACATCGGAATGTTTAAAGGTCTTTAAGTACCAACATTCTGGGTGCAGTTCTTGGCACTTTAATGTGGTCACTCGATGCAGGCCTCACAATTCTGAGGTAGCTCATACCTTTCCTACCTAACCAGGGAAGAAACAGAGGCATGGAAGGTCTAGCTCCAAAGGAGCAGGATAGTATTCAAACCAGTGATCTTCGTCACATGCTGACCTACCTCTCAGGCTGAGATAAGGTTCAAAATTAACTAGGTAGAACAGTGTTCCATAAATCAGCTAGAAATGGTCCTTGTGGATGGGCCTGTGGTTATTCCCTGAAGAACAAGACCATTCGCCCTAAAATCCACCTGTGTCACACTCAAATGTTTACATATCCAATTATTTTTAAAATACTCCAATCAAGCATGTTTACAGCCATTTAGAGCCATATAGATTGTCTGCTTTGCTGACAATCAACCCAAGACCTCTGTCAGCAAAGGACATGGTGCCAGGTCCAGAGAAGGTGGGACAGAGACACAAACAGGAACCGCTCCGTCCCTGGGAGCCTCGCTCTGATGGGCCCGCGAGGACATGTCACAGACCACGGGGCACAGGCAGACGGCAGGCCAGGAGAAGGGGCTGCGCTGCCGGGAGGCAGTGCTTTGAGCTCTAATGGATGGAACCTGCTAACCAGCGAAGGTGGAGAGAGGGCGCCCGTCTGAGAGGATGAAGAGGCAGCAAAGCACAGCTGGCCTCGGGGAACCGGAAGCCACAGAGATATCAGGCTGGGTGCTGCTGTCTGCCGGCCACTGGCTGGGGGACTGTACTGGGCCTGGAGGGACATCCCTGACACTCTCCACTGGATGCCAGGGGCACCCCCAGCCCTAGGTGAGAACCACGGATCCCATGGTGAATGAGGCCAGCCTGTGGGAAGTGGGGCTGGGACAGCTCTGCACAGCTTAATACGAAAGTTGGGTTCTATTTTGTAGGGCTTTGGTGATGCCAATGGCTGGTCAGTGCTGTCCGTCAGGAAGTGATTTGATGACAGACTAGAGAAGGGGCTGCCAAGGCCAGCGGGGCACTCGCTGCCTGGGTCCAAGGAAAAGGAAATGAAGGCTGGCGATGTGACAGTGTCGGGGAGCACAGAGGGAAGGAACTGGTGGAGACACAGGGCTGGCCCTGCCCAGGGCTACGAGCAGGTACCCGGGGGTCGTCCTATTAATTCTTCTCAGGGCACCAAGAGGCAGCTGTGAGGATCCCTCTCCTGAGGACAGAACTGCTCCAGAACCACACAGCGAGGATCCACAGAAGCAAGATCCGGGCCAGCTCCACAGCGGGCGATCTTGACCCCTCACCCGTGGTCCTTAGACAGGGATCAGAGCCCCCTGGACACACAGACGCTCCCAGGAACTGCAGGAAGGGGAAGCAGAAGCCCCGGACCAGAGGCAGGACCCAGGGATTCTGCCCTCCAGGTCACATGGGGACCAGCCACTGCACAGGTGGACACACGGTGCTTTAACTCGCGCTGGGGGAAGGAGCCCTCGCTCTCAGGGAGGAGACCGCAGCTCGATCGGGCCGGCCTCCCTGCTGGGCACAGCCTGAGCCACAGGACCAAGGCCAGAGAGGATTACCAAGGTTCACCTGGCCCAGCTTCCGGCAGCCCCCAACTAGGCCACTACCCTCACCTGAACAGCCCGGTCCATCACCAAGCCCCACCCTCTTCTGCCAGCCCTGCCCCCACAAGGCCCCGCCTCTCGCATGCAAGCCCCGCCCCCAAGGCCTAGCTTGCCTGCAGCCCCGCCCCACTGGCTCCACCCCATCTCCTGCAAGCCCCATCCTCAAGGCCCAGCTCACCTGCATCCCCACCTACTAGGCTTCACTCCTCACCTGCAAAGAGCCACCCCTCACTAAGCTCCTCCCATCACTTGCACAGCCCCGCCCAACATAGCACGCCCTTCTAGAAACCCTAGACACACTAGGGTTTCTGCCGCCAAACCTGATGATTCTCTGAGTGTGAGCACGAAGACTCAGTGTCCTGATCTGTTCAGTCAGGTTTTGCCATCAAATAGTTTGCTCTAAACTTCTGCAGAATCTTTCAGTTTTCTGAGCCATTTGGGTTTCAAAATTATAACGAAGAAATTGTGGACCTATACTTACTTGGGTTTATATTAAAATGGATTCATTTGTTTTTTTGTTTTGTTATTTGCTTAAACCTTTTCCTTTTTTTTTTTTTTTTTTTTTAGTATAGTAACTAAAAATGACAACACTTCACATATTTGGCCAGCTGTTGGCTCTGTGCTATGCTTGATGTTGTAGCAAATGTAAAAGATAAACAGCTTACTGTCTAGAAAGACTGATGCGGCTGTGACTGGAGGCACATGGTGGATGCCATGCAGAGGGCCAAGGACAAGGGCGGGAGGAGGAGTGGGAGCTGCTGCTGCTGGGGGGAGAGAGAAGAGCTGGAGAGGGTGGTGTGAGAAAGCAGCTGCCTCTGGGCAGGGCTCCAGCAAGGGAGCCAGGGAAGTGACTAGGGGGTTCCAGGCAATGTCCAGGCATGGGTGTCCTGACAACAGACTTAGTGCCTTTGTGAATCTTGCAAAGGCCGGGCAGACACCTGGGTTTATAGTACTGGCTACTATTAATAAGGGCCTCACCCAGAGTGGTAGATTCTTCTCCTTTATTTTTCAAATTGTATAGAAATGTACTTATTTTTGAGACTGGGACTCACCCTGTCACCCAGGCTGGAGTGCGGTGGCATGATCTTGGCTCACTGCACCCTCAAACTCCTGGGCTCAAGCGATCCTCTCACCTCAGTCTCCCAAGTAACTGGGACAAGGTGCCACCACGCCTGGCTCATTTTGTGTGTGTGTGTGTGTGTAGGTGTAGGTGTAGGTGTAGGTGGAAACTTTGTTGTCTAGGCTGGTCTCATCTCCTGAGTTCAAGTAATCCTATTGTCTTGTGTATTAGTCTAATCTCACACTGCTATGAAGAAATAGCCAAGACTGGGTAATTTATAATGAATGAGCTAAAAAGTAAGGAAGTTTAATTGACTCACAGTTCTGCATGGCTGGGGAGGCCTCAGGAAACTTACAATCATGGTGGAAGGCACCTCTTCACAGGGTGGTGTGGAAGAGAATGACAAGTGAAGGGAGAAGCCCCTTATAAAACCATCAGATCTCATGAGAACATACTCACTGTCATGAGAATAACATGGGGGAACAGCCCTCATGATTCAGTTACCTCCTACCAGGTCCCTCCTACAACATGTGGAGATTATGGGAACTACAATTCAAGATGAGATTTGGGTGGGGATGTGGCCAAACCATATCACCTTGGCCTTCCAAAGTGCTGCGATTAAAGGTGTGAGCCACTGTGTCCAGCCATAGAAACTTATGATAAGTCACGTTTCTTGTTTGAGAAATAGCTACCATGAATGCTATTATTAAAGCTATATATTATTAGAAAGCAGACATCTCACTGTATCTGCTGATTTTAAATGCATTGATCATCTGATACAAAGTACGGTAAGCTTGGAAACAAGTAATTTAACAGCGGTAGATAATGCAGGTCGTAGTAGGCCGCTTTATGCATGACTGTTGGATGGCAGGCTCCCTAGATTGGGCTGAGGAGACCCGAGGTCTCACCTCTGCCAGTGACTTGCTGTGTGTGCTTGGCCAGGTGACTCATGGCACCTGGACGGAGGGAGTGGCAAGTGGTGTGGTGATCACAGGGACGTGGTATGTGATTGCGGGAGAGGGCTGGGCCGGCTGGCCTGACTGGAAGAGAAGACAGTTTCTTTCATACCAAAGAGTATGGACACTTACCAGGAGGCTTGCCTAAGGTAGGAGAAGATCTTCCACCCTGCCCCAGGAGTGGGGAGTCTCATCTTTTTGGGGGGCATTTCTATCCTCCCAGCCCCTCCAGCTGTTCTGGAAGCCCCAGCTTAGTGCTTACAGCTACCACCGAGAATCCATCCCAAACTAGGAGAAGCAAAGACTGATCCTGGACCCTCTCCCCGCTGTCGCCGGCTAGCCCACTCCAGCATTGCCCGTCCTGCAGGCCCGTGCTTCGCACTACAGGAGAATATATGCACAGAAACAGGAGGCACACAGCCGATGTTGGAAGGGGTGCTGTGTTACTGAGGTGCAGTACACAAAAGCAGGAGGCACTCAGCAGGTGTTGGAAAGGGTGCTGTGTTACTTAGGTGCAGCACAGTACCGTGGGAAGGGCAGACACCAGGGCGAATCCTGGCTCTGATTCGGGCAGCTTGTTTCATCACCCTGAGCCTCAGTTGTTTCATCTGTAAATGAGGATGAGAATACCTCCGTCACAGGATTCTATGTGACATGATTAGAAAATGCCTAGCCAAAAAAGAATAAAAAATTAAAAAATAAAAAAATGGAAAATACCTAGCCAGTAATAAGCACTCAAAAATATACATATATATACACACATTCTCATTTGCCTTCTTTAGGTCTTTCTTTCCTTGTTTGTAGGATAAGGGACTTGGACAGGATGGTTCTGTTCTCTCCAGCTCTGAAATACTGGCTTCCCGGCATCATCTAATTTCAGGCAGAAAATCCAGTTTTCTCAGTGTGTCGAAGATCACCATTTCACAGGCTATTTCGTCTACGTTTAACTGCTCGTGTTTTTCTGGTTAACTCAGGTGACATCTGTTCCCGAGCCGTTCCTGATGGCCATGAAGCTCAGCCACGATGACACAAGAGCCAGGTATTTACACCTGGCCAGAGAAGACAGGAATAATCTGTTCAGGTATGTCGTGCATTTTAAGAACATGGTTTTGAAAGTTTTATTTAAATCAAGGATGTCCAATCTTTTGGCTTCCCTGTGCCACATTAGGAGAACAACTGTCTTAGGCCACACACTAAATACACTAACACTAAGGACAGTTGATGAGCTAAAAAAAAAATAAATAAATAGAGGACCTCAATGTTTTAAGAAAGTGTAGGGATTGTGTTGGGATGCATTCCAAGCCATCCTGAGTATGCGGACTGCAGGCTGTGGGTTAGACTAGCTTGGTTTAAAGCACTGACTGTATGTTACGTGGTTTAAATATCATCTCACTAGTATTTTTATTGACAGAGCATCTTGAAAAATAAGGAAAAGCTTACACGGACTTACAATCTCATCAAAATACAATGTTATAGTCTGAATCAATGATTTACATGAGAGTTGGGAAACCCTGTGTTGGAGGATTGTGGTGTCAGAATGATAACTTCTAGTAGCCTGAGGTGATGATGCATCTGGGAACTGTGTCCGCAGCACTAAGATGAACGTTTTGTATTCTAGTCATTCTCCTTCCCTAGCATTCTGTTCCTCCCCATTCCTGGCCTTCTGTTCCTTATTCGTCCCCCTTCCCTGGCGTGCCGTTCCTTCTTCCCTAGCGTGCAGTTCAGCACCACTCCCATGGACAGCACCGGTGTTCCTCACATTCTTGAGCATACCGTCCTTTGTGGGTCTCGGAAATATCCGTGCAGAGACCCTTTCTTCAAAATGTTGAACCGGCCCCTCTCCACGTTCATGAACGCCTTCACAGGTAAGACCAGCATCCTGAACGGAAAACCGTGTTTGCGTTTGCCAGGCGCACCCACTGGAATTCAGTTAGTTTCTGAGAAGGGATGACAGGAGTGGGCAATTCATGTTCTAGAAAAAGTTTTACCTCTCTCTACTTGAAGGACGTTAGAAATTTCATTCTTCAGGAAAGCCACATGGTAGCGAGATTATAAAAACTGGCATTTGAATAAAACGTACGTGAACTTTTCCTAGAAAGGTTCAAAACAATTTTCTCTTGGGGATATCATTACAATGCCAGGCCTCCAGAGTTACCACTAACATTGATGTTTGACTTTTAGTAAGACTGACGCTAGTGGATAGGGTGACGATGAACAGTGCACTCTGTGAAGGAGTGACATCGAAGAGCAAGTTAAATCCACGCTCTTACAGAATGAGGTCATCTTTGTAGACGTGTGAAAGTCTCTGGAGACACTTGAGAGAGTTTAGATGTTCGCTGAAGAAAGCCCTGGTGCCCGTCCAGTGCAGATCCTGAGACGGGATGGGAAAGCCGGCACTCAGGGTGATGAGCTGGGACAGCTGCTGAGGTCGGAGGCCAGAGCATGGAGCCACTGCCCCATCTCAAGAATAGCTACAACTTACTGTCCTAGGACAAAGGGGAAATGAGGCTTGAGATTCAATAATTTTAGTAGAAATCTGTTAAATTTTACAATTTCACTTTTCCTTTGTACCCAGCTAGTGATTATACTCTGGATCCATTTTCCACACAAAATTCCAAGGACTATCAGAATCTCCTCTCAGTGTATTTGGATGCCACCTTTTTCCCAGGTTTACGTGAGCTGGATTTCTGGTATGTCATGAGTGATAAACTAGTTGATACAGACTTTAGTATTTGAGTCACTGTCCGCTTATAATTATTTGTCCTCAGGCAGGAAGGATGGCGGCTGGAACATGAGAACTCCAGCGACCCCCAGATGCCCTTGGTCTTTAAAGGAGTCATCTTTAATGAGATGAAGGGAGGGTTTGTAAGTTTTCTTTTTTATGTTGTGTTCAGCTTACCTTACCCATGTACCGTATCATGATATGGACACATCTGAAAGATGGTTGCTTTTTCTTCAATATTCTCATTATAGGTGACATGTTCTTGGATTAGCTGGGGTCAGTGCTGTGAGCAGAAGCCAGGGGGTAGCAGGGCCAGGCTGCTGTTCTTCCCAGCAGGTCTCAGACCATGTCTGACGACCCCCGTGTATGATCTGCAGTAAGAGAAATGCTATTTTCATACCACTATCAACACATTGTCTTTTTCACTCATTCTTGCCCAAGTACATGGTGTACTTTCTAGAGGCTGCGTGGTGAGGTGTGTGACACACAGCAAGCTGGATACAGAGCAGATGGGGGAGTCCAGCTTCACCTCTGAGCCAGACACTACAGAGATTTGCAAAAAAGGCAACACAGCATCACTCTAAGTAGTCGGTTTTTTACTTTGTTATGAGAAGTATTTTCCAAACATATTTATATTAACATGTAATGATGGCTTACCTTAATGCATAAGTATTTTTAATACTTTAATTTTTTAATCAACTTTAATTTAGAATATAGAAAAATTATATAAACACACACAGGTACCTACACAGGCAAAAAAAAGCCCACATAATCAAAAGCTGTTTGGGTCCTCATTAAAACCCATTTGTGCCTAGTGTTCCATTATTGGAATCCTAAGCTTCTGGGAGTTATTTATATCCTACAGCTCAAGGTCATTGCCAAAGTCTGATTTTTACAAAAAAACTTGCAACCTCAGGAATAAATGGGTTAATTTTTCAGAGTGTAAAGGAATCTTGAGACCATTTTGGATTAAGAGCTGCTGTCCTGGGCCAGTGTCTTCATGTCCCCTTGTGACTTTGACAACCTGCCTGTGCTGGTGTCCCTGAGGCTCATGGGTGGCCTGCTCTCTGATTTCCGTAGCCCCCCTCAGCTGGTGAACTATTTCTTACCTTTTCATTCTCAATTTGGTGGTCTTTTCTTCCAAGGAGTCTTCTTGAAACTCAAATTGGGGTGACTGCTTCTCCCCACTTCCCTCGTGGCTGGAAGGCAGACCTGATGATCCCTCCGATTTACAGCCCTCGGCTATGCGTTGTTGCAACACACATCAAAATGTCCATTGTTCTCAATCCTTGGGTCCTGTGCGTGGGTGATGAGTGATTGAATACAGTGTTAAACAATGCCTGCAGGGGTGTCTTTTGTTTGTTTGTTTGTTTACCATTAGAAGAGTTTTATTTGCAAAGTATTACAGGCATATGCACCAGAATATGATCAATTGGCCATATTGTAAGTAATGTAGCATGTGTGTATTATTTTATATGTACATATTCTTATTTATTTACTTCACATTTCAAGACAGACAATGAGAGGATATTCTCCCAGCACCTTCAAAACAGACTTCTTCCCCACCACATGTACTCAGTGGTCTCTGGGGGTGACCCAATGTGCATCCCGGAGCTTACGTGGGAGCAGCTGAAGCAATTTCATGCCACTCACGATCACCCAAGCAATGCTAGGTAATATTTTGTTGGAAAAGTTTGATGGTGGATTGTGAAAAGTTGACTTGTTTGTATTCTTACATTTTCATGACATGGCTTCTCTCACAGTTAGCGATGCTTAAGAAATATCTAAGTGTAGGTAAGATTCTTGGCCTAAGTTTGCCTATCTTACTTGGACATTGATTTTGGACATTTACAATGATAGCCTTCAGTGGGCTCAGCATGGTGGTTACAAACACGGTGTTTAGAGAAGCCCAGAGAAGGGTCCTGGCCCCCAGCTTCTTGCCTCACTTCCAGCTTTGTTGCATGGAGAGTGGGGGTGCATGGATGGTGCCCACCCCGACCCAGGGTGTGTGAAGCTTCGAGCCTGTCCTTGGCATGGAGAAGTGCTCTTCCGATAGTGGATGCAGTCACAGAACCTTAATTACATCCTCACTTTCTGATACATCGCTTGTTTCTTATGTCACTAATATAAGGTCATTATCATAATAATATAGTTATATGTTTTATATAAAATACTAATAATTTCCATATAAATGCTAATGTAAAAACGTATTTCCAAGATTATTTTACATAAAAAGAATTATGAAAACTTTCAAGCATACAGAAAAGTAGACTAGGATAATGAGCCCCTAAACACTTATCACATAATAGATATCCTTTTCCTTGTGAAGTTTTTGGAAGTAAATTATAAACGTCATCATTTACTCCTAAATATTTGAATTTATGACCCTAAAACATGAAGATTATTTCTTACATGAGCTAATGCCATTTTCAGTTTTAATAGAATAAAACATACTTTCTTAAAACTGCCTATTTCTTATTCCATATTCAAATTTTCTAGTTGGCCTCAAAGTGTTTGTGGCACAGGGTCCCACAGATCACAGCTGCTCAGCCCGGGTCTCTCCCGGGCCCCCTCTCAGACGCCAGAGGAGTGTGCAGGCCGGGTTTCCTCCGGGCGCTCTCACTTTCCAGGTGTCCTGGCTGCTCCTGTGTGGTGTTGGGTGCCATGTTCCTGTGTTTCCTGAGAACTGGAAGTTAGATCCAAAGACTTAGTTTGAGTCAGGCTGTGCCTTTTCAAGCAGAGTCCCTCGTGGGGAGTTCTGCATAGATGGCCACATTCTACCTTCGTGTGAGGCCTGCTTGCCTCCACTGGGGGTCTCACGCCAGCGGGGTGCATGCTGAGAGTCGGCCACTGTCTTGTGAAGATCTGCCTTCTCCCTTCAACCACGGAGCAGCTGGTGCACTTGAGTTTCTGGTGTCCTGTGATAATGAGTTCCTCATCAACCTATTAATGGTTTTCATATTCATTGAGGATTATTGCCTGAATCATTTATTAAAGTTTGTGAAGTTTTCAAATTCTGTAATTCTTCATTCGTTTGCTGGACTTCTTCAAAGAAGAGCTCCACATCAGCTGGGGCTGTCGGGTTATCTTGAAATATGGTTCTGTGGAAAAGGCAGGGGCGGCTGCTCTCCCTGGGAAGTCCAGTTTGAGGAGGAGTTAGGGTGGTGCGGGAGCTACCTCTAATGATGACAGAAGAGGCTGTCTTTTTTTTTTTTTTTTTTTTTTTAAAGACAGGGTCTGGTTCTGTCCCCAAGGCTGGAGTACAGTGGCATGGTCTTAGCTTATTGCAGCCTCAGCCTCCTGAGCCACCTCAGCCTCCTGAGTAGCTGGGACTACAGGTGTGCACTACCATGCCCAGCTAGTGCTTATATTTTTTTGTAGAGACAGAGTCTCACCATGGTGCCCAGGCTGGTCTCGATCTCCTGAGTTCAAACAATCTGCCCACCTTGACCTCCCAAAGTGCTGGGATTACAGGTGTAAGCCACTGCGCCCACCATGGGGAAGAGAGTTCTTTCTTTTCTTCTTCCCCCCCCGCCCAGTCTTTTGTTTTGTTTTTTAGTACCCCGTGACCTCACAGAAATATTTCTGTATATGTACATATTTGAGACTATGTGATCAGATGGAATTTAGTTTTATGTCCACATTTGCCCCAGCTGTTGGCCCGTTTTGGTCTCACTTCTTTGGTTTCTACACCCCGACTCCCACCTCCCTAAAGCATGCACAGCAGGCCCTCCCTGCTCCAGAGGCTCAACTGTCTGTTTCCCAGGGAGCTCTGATTTCTGTGGCTAGTGGGGAAGGGCCTTTGGAGAGTAGCATCTGGACACTAGGGGTGGTGATTGCTTCTGGATTCTCTCAACCCCGAGAGTGTAAACTTTGTTTCTAAATTCTAGAATGAGAAATTTCTGAAGGTTCTTTAAGATACCAGTTCCTCAAACCTTAACCATAGCTCAGGCAACACAGTAAAGAAAAAGATAAATTCTGTCATTGTAACCTTTTTCCTCTGGTTGAATAAATGTTATCTTTATTAACATGTATAACCTTGAACTTGTTGCCAAAAATGGAGTTTTGTGAAACTGTCAGTTGGATTACTCTATTACTGTACTAGGGTTATAAAGTATTTTAACAAATACCTCATTTGGTTTTTGTCACATCTCTAGATGAAGTTTAAAATGAAAGATCAATGTTTGGCTAGGTGTGGTGGCTCATGCTTGCAAATCCAAGCACTTTGGGAGACCAAGATGGGAGGATTGCTTGAGGCCAGGAGTTTGAGACCAGTATGGGTAACAGTGAGAACCCATCTGTAAAACTTAAAAATTAGCGCACTGGGCATGGTAGCTCATGCCTGTAATTTCAACACTTTGAGAGGCCGAGGTGGGGAGATCACCTGAGATTAGGAGTTCAAGACCAGCTTAACCAACATGGTGAAACTCTATCTCTACTAAAAATACAAAAATTAGCCGGGCGTGGTGGCAGACGCCTGCAGTCCCAGCTTCTCAGGAGGCTGAGGCAGGAGAATGGCATGAACCCGGGAGGAGGAGCTGGCAGTGAGCGGAGATTGCACCACCCGCACTCCAGCCTGGGTGACACAGCGAGACACTCTCTCAAAAGAAAAAAAAAAAAAAAAGGCTGGACATGATACACAAGGTGACCCCAGGAGACTCCTGTGCAGAGTAAAAATGAACCGCAGCACTAAACTCAGTCCCTGAAGTCCCTGCGGGATTCTCCCCACCTCCCACCCCTGGGTCCACCTGCACCCTCCCAGAAAGAACAGTGACATCACCCCACAGCAGGAGATCACCAGCGGTGGCCACCGCACCCCAGGTAGCTGGGCCACCCCCAGGGTTTCACAGGTGGAGAGGGAGCCTGGGAACTTGCATTTCTAGCAATTTCCAGGTGACAGGGCACCACACTTAAAAATACACAATACTAGGTCCTGAAAGGACGTCTATTCACTTGCACATTGGTGGGATGGAGCCCTACATTGCGAAGGGCTTTTCTTCACGTGTCGTCCTTGAGCTCAAGGGGTGGCAGCACTTGGTGGGACCTAGTAGGGCGTCCCTTGCTGACTGCACACCCACAGCCAGAGCCCTCACCGGGATAATTCTCACAGGAAGCCTGCAGAGCTCCTGACACCTCGCTGGAGGGATGAGAAAGCTGAGGCTCTGAGGGGGATAAACTGATTACTGGAAGGTAACGACCTTAGTGAAGTGTTGAAGCTGCAGTGTAAACCCTAGTCTTATTTCATTTTAACTTTCAAGACTTCCTGATTTCCTCTATTACAATGCCTGTGCCTTAGAGTCATCAATGGGAACTTGAAGGAAAATAATGCCTGCTGAGGCCAGATGCTGACTTCATTGCCTGGGGGTGGAGCCTGTGTGGTTCTAAGCCCTCCTTCTGTACTTCTGAATGGTGAGGACGGCAAATCAGCTGCCTCCTGCTGGGCCCTGCAGGGTGAAACCTGAGGAAGCCCCAGGAACATTCAGTGAGGGGTTAGGTTGGAGGAGAACATGGTTGGATGAAAAGTAAGAAGAAAATGCACCAGCATTTACTGGAAGGCTCTTCACCCACAGGACAGGGAGGAAGACATGCACACCTGCAGTACGGGCTTTCAAACATCACCTGTTTCACCATCTCCTTAGGGCTCTCTAGGGCCCCAGCACACAGCTATTTGGGACAAAGGGCAGTTTCAGTGTCTTTCACTCCACACTCAAGCTACAGATTGTCCTTATATCTCAGGTATCCTGGGGATAATCCATCTCGTTTCGTTTTGGTTTTGGGAGCCCAACCCAAGAACCAAATAACTTTCCTAAGGTTTTCCAGGAGAAAACATCTTCCCACCAAAGAACAACCTTACCATTTGGAAAAGCACCTCTTCGTCATTTGCAAAAACCCCAGTTTTCAGGGAAGTGATAATCTTGTCATGAGAACCAAAGATAAAGTTGGAGATAACGAGGGAGTGGTTACATAGGAAATACGTGGTCATTACTCTGACCAATTATTAAATCACTTTCTTCACATGACACACTTTTTAACACCTTCTTACTAAACCACAGTGCGGGTAAGACAGTCACAAGACCGCTTCTTCCTTGAGTCAGAGTCATCCCCGGCCCACACCAGGGCCAGCAAGAATGACTGAGGTTGAAACTAGGCCTCATAAAATTTAGAAACTAGGCCCCATATAGAAAAAATTAACACCAGGTGGCTCTGGATAGGGTCCCACCCTGCCTCGATAGGGTCCCACCCTGATAGGGTCCCACCCTGCCGATTCCGGGAAACAACCTCATGGGGTCCCACCCTGCCAATTCCGGGGGTCCCACCCTGCCTCGAAGTTCCCGGAATCAGCAACTCCAAGAAAAAACCTCATAAGGTCCTGCTCTAACCAATTAGAACAAGACACCTTGCTCAGGCCATAGCTAGACCCAATTACCACGCGCCTAAAGCTTTTTTGAATTTCGCGCCTTAAGCTGTGTTTGAACTTGTGTTTGCCTATATAAACAACCTGTAACAAGCACTCGGGGTCCCAGGGCCAACTTAGAGCTTGGGACCCTAGCGCGCTAGTAATAAATAACTCTCTGCTGTGAATCTCGTGTCGGTGATCCTTCGCGGCGACCCCTGCCCAGGAGGGAATCGACAGTTCGGTTCCAACATTTGGTGCGTTGGCCAGGAAGTGGGGTCGTCCGAGGACCCCCGACCCATCCGGCGGAGACCTATCTGGCCCGGGCCACGGACTGCTGACTGAACGGACCCACCAGGTACTTTCATTTTGTTCTGTCTGTCTTGCCGGCTAACTCTGAACTCTGGGGAGTACTCCTTCTGAATTAAGTGGGGAAGGGGGACAGACGTGTCCCGCACCTTCCCACTTGCGCCCTGGGGGACGCCCTGGCGGTAGTCTGGGAGAAAGCTGACGACACAGTCAGCCTCTTCAAATCTGTAGGCAGGCCGCCCCTGCCGTCTGAATATTTTGTGATCTTGTGGCGCCACTCTCTGGCCGCGCGGCTTCTCCTTACTTGTCTGGTCTTTGTTTTTGTTTCTTTTGTTTTGTCCTTGTTATACGTGGACGAAATGGGACAGACGTTGACGACTCCTTTGTCTCTAACCCTGACTCACTTCCCTGACGTCCGGGCTCGAGCCCACCACCTCTCTGTAGAAGTCCGTAAGGGACGATGGAAAACATTTTGCTCGTCCGCATGGCCAACCCTCCATGGGGAATGGCCCCGGGACGGAACATTTAACCTCTCAATTATCTTGCAGGTTAAAGCAAAAGTGATGGATCCTGGGCCACTCGGACACCCGGACCAGGTGGCCTACATAATTATTTGGGAGGATCTGGTCCGAAATCCTCCCTCTTGGGTGAAACCCTTCCTCCATCCCCCTTCCCCATCCCAATCTACCCTCCTTGCCTTAGAAGCCCCAAAGAATCGGAATCCGGACCCGCCTAAGCCAGTCCTCCCAGATGAACCCCAGAGGGATCTCCTCCTTCTTGACCCCCTGCCTCCTCCACCTCAGAACCCCCTTCTGGGACCTCCACCTTACGCTTCACCCTTGCGCCCCCTGTCTTGTCCCCAGCACTTTTCTCTACCGCCTCGGCCCCTACCCTTTCTCCAACTTCTCCCTCGGCCCCTCCCTCCACCCCGTCTCCTTCTCCAACCCCGCCCAAGCTCACCCCTCGGACGCCGCCGCCGACACCTCCTCATCTCCGCTTGCGGTGGACTGAGGACCCAGAGGGCCCTTCTACTTGGCAATCCTCCCTTTTTCCCCTCCGTACTGTCAATCGCACGGTCCAGTACTGGCCCTTCTCTGCCTCTGACCTCTACAACTGGAAAACCCATAACCCTTCCTTTTCCCAAGACCCCCAGGCCCTAACCTCGTTAATAGAATCCATTCTCCTCACTCACCAGCCCACTTGGGATGATTGCCAGCAACTTTTGCAGGTCCTCCTAACCACTGAAGAAAGGCAGCGAGTCCTCCTGGAGGCCCGGAAAAATGTGCCAGGACCAGGAGGCCTCCCAACCCAACTTCCCAATGAAATAGACGAGGGATTTCCCCTCACCCGCCCAGACTGGGACTATGAAACGGCACCAGGTAGGCAGAGTCTCCGAATCTATCGCCAGGCTCTGTTGGCGGGTCTCAAAGGGGCAGGAAAGCGCCCCACAAATTTGGCCAAGGTAAGGACCATAACTCAGGAAAGGGATGAAAGCCCAGCAGCCTTCATGGAAAGGCTTCTGGAAGGATTCCGAATGTATACCCCATTCGATCCAGAGGCCCTAGAACATAAGGCTACCGTAGCTATGGCATTCATAGACCAAGCTGCATTAGATATAAAAGGAAAACTCCAAAGGCTAGATGGAATCCAAACCTATGGATTACAGGAATTGGTTAGGGAGGCAGAAAAAGTGTATAATAAGAGAGAAACCCCTGAGGAAAGGGAAGCCAGGTTAGCGAAGGAACAGATGGAGCGAGAGGATCGTAGGGACCGAGTGAGGGATAAGCATTTAACAAAAATCCTGGCGGCAGTTGCGAGAGAGAAAGGACCAGGGAGAGAGGGAGAGAAGCGGAGGCGGCCAAAAGTGGAAAAAGACCAGTGTGCCTACTGCAAAGAACGGGGACATTGGATTAAAGATTGCCCCAAGCGTCCTAAAGACCAAAAGAAACCTGCCGCTGTCCTCACCCTAGGTGAAGATAGCGAATAGGGGTGTCAAGGCTCTGGAGCCCCCCCCCGAGCCCCGGCTAACTCTCTCTGTAGGGGGGCAACCCACCACCTTCTTGGTGGACACAGGCGCCCAACATTCAGTTTTGACAAAGGCAGACGGGCCCCTGTCTTCCCGCACATCCTGGGTCCAGGGGGCAACAGGGGGAAAATTGCACAAGTGGACTAACCACCGGACAGTTAACCTTGGACAAGGAATGGTGACACATTCCTTCTTGTGGTACCTGAATGCCCCTACCCCCTCCTAGGGCGAGATCTTCTGACCAAGCTCGGAGCCCAAATCCATTTCTCCGAGACAGGGGCCCAGGTATTAAATCGGGACGGTCAGCCCATCCAAATCTTAACTGTGTCTCTGCAAGATGAGCATCGGCTTTTCGACGCTCCGGTTATCACTAGCCTCCCTGATATTTGGTTGCAAGATTTTCCCCAAGCTTGGGCGGAAACGGGAGGACTCGGGCTAGCTAAGTATCAAGCCCCAATCACAATTGATCTAAAGCCCACGGCGGTGCCCGTGTCTATCAAGCAATATCCCATGAGCCGAGAGGCTCATATAGGAATTCGGCAGCACATTAACAAATTTCTAGAACTCGGAGTGTTGCGACCTTGTCGCTCGCCCTGGAACACTCCTCTTCTGCCAGTAAAAAAGCCTGGTACTCAGGATTACAGGCCTGTCCAAGACTTGAGAGAAATCAACAAAAGAACCATGGACATCCATCCCACGGTCCCCAATCCTTACAACTTACTCAGCACCTTAAAACCAGGCTATGACTGGTTTACAGTATTAGATTTAAAAGATGCTTTCTTCTGTTTACCTCTGGCCCCCCAAAGCCAAGAACTCTTTGCCTTTGAGTGGAAGGATCCTGAGAAAGGAATTTCGGGCCAATTGACCTGGACCCGGCTTCCCCAAGGATTCAAGAACTCTCCCACTCTCTTCGATGAGGCTCTTCATCGAGACCTGACCGACTTCCGGACCCAAAATCCAGAAGTAACTCTACTCCAGTATGTGGATGACCTCCTCTTGGCTGCTCCTACAAAGGAAATCTGTATACAAGGTACCAGGCATCTACTCCAGGCACTGGGTGAAAAAGGATACCGGGCATCCGCCAAGAAGGCACAGCTCTGTCAGACCAAGGTAACATATCTGGGATATATCCTGAGTGAAGGGAAAAGGTGGCTCACCCCTGGGCGCATAGAGACAGTGGCTCGCCTTCCACCACCACGAAATCCCAGGGAGGTACGTGAATTCTTGGGAACTGCTGGGTTCTGTCGCTTGTGGATACCCGGTTTTGCTGAACTGGCCGCCCCCCTTTATGCACTCACCAAGGAGAGCACCCCTTTCACCTGGCAGACAGAGCATCAATTGGCTTTTGAGGCACTAAAACAAGCACTCTTGTCTGCCCCGGCCCTTGGGTTACCGGACACCTCAAAGCCCTTTACCCTCTTCCTGGACGAAAGGCAAGGAATTGCCAAAGGGGTCTTGACCCAAAAATTAGGGCCTTGGAAAAGACCGGTAGCATACCTGTCTAAGAAGCTAGACCCTGTGGCGGCCGGCTGGCCCCCGTGTCTCCGTATCATGGCAGCCACCGCTATGCTGGTCAAGGACTCTGCTAAGTTAACCCTTGGGCAGCGACTGACTATTATTACCCCACATGCTCTAGAGGCCATAGTGCGGCAGCCCCCAGACCGGTGGATAACCAACGCACGCCTAACCCACTACCAGGCCCTCCTACTGGACACGGACCGCGTCCAGTTTGGCCCTCCGGTCACCCTAAACCCTGCTACGCTGCTGCCGGTACTGGAAGACCAACCAAGCCCACACGATTGTCGGCAAGTACTGGCTGAGACCCATGGAACACAGGAAGACCTTAAAGACCAGGAACTCCCAGACGCGGATCACACCTGGTACACAGACGGCAGCAGTTACCTTGACTCAGGTACCCGGAGGGCGGGAGCGGCGGTAGTAGATGGCCACAACACCATTTGGGCACAATCACTACCTCCTGGCACGTCTGCACAGAAGGCTGAGTTAATAGCACTAACCAAGGCCCTAGAGCTGTCGAAGGGGAAAAAAGCTAACATTTATACTGATAGCCGGTATGCCTTTGCAACGGCTCATACTCATGGAAGTATCTATGAAAGAAGAGGTCTCCTAACCTCAGAAGGAAAAGAAATCAAGAACAAAGCTGAAATAATTGCCTTATTGAAAGCCCTTTTTCTTCCTCAAGAAGTGGCTATAATTCACTGTCCCGGGCATCAGAAAGGACAGGATCCAGTCGCAGTAGGAAACAGACAGGCTGACCAAGTAGCCAGGCAAGCCGCCATGGCGGAAGTACTGACCCTAGCCACAGAACCTGACGAAACCAGCCACATAACTATTGAACATACTTATACCCCAGAAGACCAGGAAGAAGCAAAGGCCATAGGGGCTATAGAAAACAAAGACACTAAAAACTGGGAAAAAGGAGGAAAAATAGTCCTTCCCCAAAAGGAGGCCCTGGCAATGATCCAGCAGATGCATGCCTGGACACACTTGAGTAATCGAAAGCTAAAATTACTGATTGAAAAAACTGACTTTCTAATCCCAAAGGCAAGTACCCTCGTAGAACAAGTGACATCTGCCTGTAAGGTCTGTCAGCAGGTAAACGCTGGGGCTACCCGAGTGCCAGAAGGGAAACGAACTCGTGGTAACCACCCAGGAGTCTATTGGGAAATAGACTTCACTGAAGTAAAACCTCACTATGCTGGATATAAGTACTTACTGGTGTTTGTAGATACCTTTTCAGGATGGGTAGAAGCCTACCCCACCCGGCAAGAAACGGCACGCATAGTAGCCAAGAAAATTTTGGAAGAAATCTTTCCTAGATTCGGACTTCCCAAGGTAATTGGGTCAGATAACGGGCCGGCCTTCGTTTCTCAGGTAAGTCAGGGGCTCGCCAGGATATTGGGGATTAATTGGAAATTACATTGTGCCTATAGACCCCAGAGCTCAGGACAGGTAGAAAGAATGAATAGAACAATAAAAGAGACCCTTACTAAATTGACCTTAGAGACTGGTTTAAAAGATTGGAGATGCCTCCTATCCTTAGCTCTGTTAAGGGCCCGGAACACACCTAACCGTTTTGGGCTCACTCCATATGAAATCCTCTACGGAGGACCTCCCCCTTTATCAACCTTGCTTAATTCCTTCTGCCCCTCCGATCCTAAGACTGACCTACAGGCCCGGCTAAAAGGACTCCAAGCAGTACAGGCCCAAATCTGGGCCCCTTGGCAGAACTGTACCAACCAGGACATCCACAGACCAGTCACCCCTTCCAGGTGGGAGACTCTGTCTACGTTAGACGGCATCGCACTCAAGGACTAGAGCCTCGGTGGAAAGGACCCTACATTGTTCTCCTGACCACACCCACAGCCATAAAGGTTGACGGAATCTCCACTTGGATCCACGCATCCCACGCCAAGGCTGCTCCAGGGACGCCCGGACCAACACCACCTGAGACATGGAGACTCCGACGCTCCGAGGACCCGCTCAAGATAAGACTCTCTCGTATCTAGCCCCTTGCTTGTTACTAGCCCTCCTTCCCTCCGTCGCTGGCAGTAATAACCCCCACCGGCCATATAACCTGACCTGGCAGGTAATTGATTTTAGTACTCATGAGGTCTTAGATAAAACCTCAAAAATTGCTCCTATGGGGACTTGGTTCCCTGACCTCTATTTCAACCTAGACAAAATAGCAAAAATAGATGACATGGAAGGGGGAGAATGGAGAAAACAGGCTAGAAGGGTGTCCGTAAGCCAGAACGGGTTCTATGCCTGTCCCGGATTCAGGACAGGAGAAATGAAAAAAACTTGTGGAGAAATAGATGCCCTGTTTTGCGCTAGTTGGTCCTGTATAACTACCAATGATGGAGAATGGAAATGGGCCACGAAACCCTGGTGCATAACCATGTCCTTTGTCCAGCGCTGCACCAGAACCCGATATTCAAAAACTTGCAATCTGGTCCGCATCAAGTTTGAAGATGCAGCAAAATCTGATAACCGTTGGATATCCGGGTTAATATGGGGCCTATATTTATACCAAAAGCCACTGTATGGAATCCCTATCCAAATCAAATTAATAGTCAACCCTATCACAGCCCCTGTCGCAGTAGGACCAAACCAAGTTTTATCAGAAACAAGGAAGCCCCTGGTTCCTGCACCAAGAGAGCCCCAACCAAGAGCTCCTAAAAGCACTTCCCCGCCTCTAATCTCCACCTCCTCTAAATACACACCTTCAGCCCAAAACGTCACCCGCGGGCCCCTTGACCTGGGAATAGGTGACAGGCTCCTAAATCTCATAAAGGGCTCCTACTTCGCTTTAAACCAGACAAAGCCAGAATTTACATCCTCTTGCTGGCTATGTCTGGCAACAGGCCCCCCTTACTATGAAGGCATTGCCTCCACTAATAATTTCACTAACTCCGCCAATCCTACTGGATGCGCATGGGAACAACAAAGAAAACTAACCCTGGCTGAAGTTTCTGGGTCAGGAACCTGCATAGGCCAGGTGCCCCCTAGTCATCAGCATCTTTGTAATGTAACCTTGACAGTACCCAGCTCCAATCACTATTTGGTCCCCTCCGAGACGGACTGGTGGGCTTGCAACACTGGGCTCACCCCCTGTATATCCACAGCCGTTTTTAGCAGTGGCACCCACTATTGCGTGTTAGTACAAGTTGTTCCCCGAGTATACTATCACTCTGGAGACTCCTTTGATCTCCGGTATGAGCAAAAAACTCATACTAGACCAAAGAGAGAACCTATCTCCCTCACCCTCGCCGTAATGTTAGGAATTGGGGTAGCGGCTGGAGTTGGGACCGGGACAGCAGCCCTGGTGCATGGTAACCATCATCTGCAACAACTTAGAGTAGCCATAGATGAAGACCTTAGAGCCATAGAACAATCCATCACAAAACTTGAAGAGTCCTTGACTTCTCTGTCTGAAGTTGTATTACAAAACCGACGAGGACTAGAAATTGTCTTTCTGGAGGAGGGCGGGCTCTGTGCAGCCCTGAAAGAGCAATGTTGTTTTTATGCAGATCATTCAGGAGTAGTTAAAGATTCTATGGCAAAACTGAGAGAAAGATTAGACAAAAGAAAAAGAGAGAGAATCTCAGCAAAATTGGTTTGAAAATTGGTACAACCAATCCCCTTGGCTTAGCACCCTAATCTCCACCATCTTAGGACCCCTCATCCTGCTCACGCTCATCCTGACTTTCGGGCCATGCATACTCAACCGCTTACTCACCCTTATTAAAAATAGATTAAACATAGTACATGCTATGGTTCTGACCCAACAATACCAGACCCTCAGGACTGAAGAAGAGGCTCAAGATTGAGCCTCTGACACAAAAAGAGGAGGGAATGAAACTAGGCCTCATAAAATTTAGAAACTAGGCCCCATATAGAAAAAATTAACACCAGGTGGCTCTGGATAGGGTCCCACCCTGCCTCGATAGGGTCCCACCCTGATAGGGTCCCACCCTGCCGATTCCGGGAAACAACCTCATGGGGTCCCACCCTGCCAATTCCGGGGGTCCCACCCTGCCTCGAAGTTCCCGGAATCAGCAACTCCAAGAAAAAACCTCATAAGGTCCTGCTCTAACCAATTAGAACAAGACACCTTGCTCAGGCCATAGCTAGACCCAATTACCACGCGCCTAAAGCTTTGTTTGAATTTCGCGCCTTAAGCTGTGTTTGAACTTGTGTTTGCCTATATAAACAACCTGTAACAAGCACTCGGGGTCCCAGGGCCAACTTAGAGCTTGGGACCCTAGCGCGCTAGTAATAAATAACTCTCTGCTGTGAATCTCGTGTCGGTGATCCTTCGCGGCGACCCCTGCCCAGGAGGGAATCGACAGTTCGGTTCCAACAAGGTCACCCTTATTTCCTGGATACTTGGAGGAGCTGGATTTCCCAGTTTACAAATCTCAGTTTCCTGGGATTCTGCTCTGATAAAATCCAAACTGTACTTAAAAAAAAAAAAAAAAAAAAAGGAAGGAATAGGCTGGCCGCGATGGCTCATGCCTGTAATCCCAGGGCTTTGGGAGGCCAAGGCAGGAAGATCACGAGGTCAGGAGATTGAGACCATCCTGGCTAACAGGGTGAAATTCTTCTCTACTAAAAATACAAAGAAAACTGAGCCGGGCGTGGTGGCATGCGCCTGTAGTCCCAGCTACTTGGGAGGCTTAGGCAAGAGAATCGCTTGAACCCGGGAGGCGGAGGTTACAGTGAGCCGAGATTCCGCCACTGCACTCCAGCCTGGGTAACAGAGCGAGATTCCGTCTCAAAAAAAAAAAAAAAAAAAAAAAAGTAAGAATAGATGAAATCTAATGAAATAATCTAGTTCTATCCTTTTACCTCCTCCGTTGTCTGGAGTACTAAAGCTCCCTACCTCGCCCTCTCTCACAGCACTGAACTGCTTTTCCTGAATTTTCCCACACTGCTGATCACTCACTTGTTAATTTCGATGCAAACATTCTTTTTGAGAAATAAAGTCAGTTTGCCGACTGCTGCCACTGGTTTGTCAGAAAATGAACTTGCACTGCGCTGATCTCACTCCTGCTGCCAAAGCTCTTTCTAGGGGTCTCTCCTTTGACAATGTAGGGATTATGTAGGCATGGGGAGGTGGGATACCAAGGGGCGATTCTGTCAACGTGCTGTTCCCCCATCCCCACCCCCGCCGGGTCAAAGTCATCGAGCCGGGGGCCTCTCTGACTATCTGGACTGTGCAGACCACCGTGTCTTCCGGTAGGGTCAGGGGAGGGCTTGAGATAAATCTGTAGTGCCCTTCACTCAACCACCGGCTCACTGTCCACCTCAAGTGCCCCAAGCGCCATCGCTGCCGGGCGCTATGTGGATGTGCCGGTGAGAAAATAGAAAGTCTCTGGTCCCGGCGGAGCTTCTTCCGATCAGGAGAGACCCGAAAGCAAGAAACACAGTGAACAAATGCATGATGCCCAGGGGTGGATGGCCATAAGCACTACGGAGAAAAATAACAAGTGGGGTGGTGGTGTTAAGAGGGTGGGGAGGAGGAAGGGCTGCCATTGACAATCGGAGAGCCTGCAGACTTGCCTGAGAGTGACGTTTGGGGAAAGAAGGAAAGGGAAGAAGGGAAGGGAGGTTAGCTAAGTGGACATCTGGGAAAGAGCTCAGGCAGCAGAGGGGCTGGGGCGGGGGGGCACTGGCAGCGTGCTGCATTCCAGGGTCCTCTGCGTGGCAGGGTGTCAGCCCTCCCCTGCACATCCCTCAGGGCCTTCGCAGAAGCACCCACACGGGGACCTTCTACATACAGGCAGGACACGCCACCCATCGCCGTGACCACACTGTCCCTCAGAGGAGTCGCTGGCCACGTGCACCCCGTCCACATGGAGATGAACTTTAAGATTCTTTACACAATGGATTTCAAAGACTTAGTACGGAAAACGGTGTAAAATATTAATCAACACAATAACTGATTGTTATCAAAATAGTGGGCTGAATGCTGAATATAAAACAGGTTTTTTTTTTGCTTTTTTTTTTTTTTTTTTTTTTACTTTTTTTTCTTTAGATAGGGTCTCACTCTGTTGCCCAGGCTGGAGTGAAGCTGTGCAGTCACAGCTCACTGCAGCCTCCAACTCCTGGGCTCAGGCAATCCTCCCACCTCAATCTCCCACGGGGCTGGGACTGTAGGTGTGCACCGCCACATCCGACTCATTGTTTTGTATTTTTGGTAGCGACTGAGTCTCTCCATGCTCTCCAGGCTGGCCTCAAACTCCTGGGCTCAAGTGATCCACCTGCCTTGGGCTCCCAAAGTGCTGGGATTACAGGCGTGAGTCATGGCACCCAGTGTCCCCCTGTCCCGGCCCGCCTTTCTTTAATGTGGCAACTAGATCATTTAAAATTGCATAAATAACACAAGCCACCCACGCAGGTCCCAATCCTGGGAGATGCTCCCGTTGGAGAAACATCCAAGAAGCAGATCTGCTTGGATTTGCAAACGGCCCCTCTGGCCCCAGTGGGATCTGCTGTGCAGAGCTGCTCTGGAATCGGCTCTTCAATACCGCCCTTGAGTGTACTGTGCACCTCCTGACTTTCGACCAGCACAAAGCTCCTTATTAAACGCTGACAAAAATTCCTTCCATTCCAGGTGCCATAATGGATTCATTAATCTCCTATTGATAGGTTTTTGCTGGTTTTCCCAGTTCCTGCTATTCTAAGCACTGCTGTGAAGACTCTCCTTTTACCCCACCGGCCCGTGTCTGCCGCAGCTCACACGCTCTGCCTTCCAGCGGTAATAGCTGAGTGCCCATTTACCCGCCGCCCCAACACACTCAAGTCCCTGGGTCTCCTCGGCAGGGTGTGTCTCTGGGCATAGGGCTGCCCTGCCACATGCCCCACCCCATAAGCTTCCATCTGTGGCCGCTCCTTGTGAGACCCTAAACTCATGACCTCCCCTCCTGTCCTCTCCTCTCCACAGAGCCACCCTTATCAGAGACAGTCAGTCTGCTTCCCAGTCAGTCGGCTTCCCTCCACCTGCTTCCCAGTTCCCCTAAGGCAAATCCAAGGTCCTCCTCTGGGCCACCCTCCTCTACCGACTCCTCCCTCACCGTGGGGTCAGGTCAAAGGGCCCCAACTAGAGACTCCCCTGGGCCCTTTCATAAGACAGGAACTTTTCTTCTCAGGTCCAGCTACAGGCACATTGTACCCGCGTCTCACCGCAGGAGTGAGAGCTCCAGGGGCATAAAGGGCTTGGTTCCTTTGCCTAAAGCCTGCCCTGACTCACCGAAGGTGGTCCATTAATGTGTGAAATGATTACAGAAACACTGAAATAAGGCTAGGTGTGGTGCCTCAAGCCTGTAATCCCAGCATTTTGGGAGGCCAAGGTGGGTAGATCACTTGAGGTCAGGAGTTCGAGATCAGCCTGACCAACACGGTGAAACCCCATCTCTACTAAAGATACACACACACACACACACACAACCCAGGTGGGCGTGGTGGTGAAAGTCTGTAATCCCAACTACTTGGGAGGCTGGGACAGAAAAATCGCTTGAACCCAGGAGGCAGAGGTTGCAGTGAGCCCAGATCAAGCCACTGCACTCCAGGCTGGGCAACAGAGGGAGACTCCATCTCAAAAAAACCACACACTCACAGAAACAAAATCTTAATTGTGGTAAGACACAGCTGAAAAGATATGAAGGAATGACTCCCCAAGTCTACTGCATGCCAACCTTTCAATCATTTTCCATTCAGAAAACTTCAGATCAGATCATTTACATATGTACGTTAAGACAAGGGGTCCTATATTAATGAATCTTCTCTGCCAAAATCCTGGTCAAAGTCAGAAAACAATCCCAAAGGACTCCTGGGAGCATCTGACGTTGGAGAAACCTGGAGAAGTGGAGAAGCTGATCTGCACGATTTGCAAACCGCCACACTGGCCCCAGGGGGACCCACAGCACCGGCGCCCTCCCCCTACCGGTGAGAGTCGGAGCCTCACTCAGACCCACACAGTCAGGATCTGCACCTCCGAAGGCTCCCCCAGGCGACTCTGGGCACATGGAAGCTGGGAAGACAGCAAATGGGCCCTGGGGTCGGAGGGGGGCCCAGCACAGTCCAGCCTTTTCTCTTTTGGCTCCTCAAGACTTTCACTGTAGACGTGTGTTAGGGAAGAGGGGAGTGAAGAAAGAGACAGGGAGAGAAGACAGAGACCGAGTGATGCCTCCATTCTGCAGAGGAAAACACTGAGACCCTAATCAGCACTCCAGACTGCAGGGCCAGGGCGGGACTTATAAGTAAGTCTCTGCCTCTCCGTGCTCTGGTCTGCCATGTGTCTGGCTGCCTCTTCCATCCTGACAAGCACAATGACTGCAATTCCAAACAAAGGACTGGGAGTTGGGGGTGAAGATGGAGAGAACCGAGGAGTGGGGAGGGAAACGACAGCCTCTGGGCAGCTACTCTCTAATATACACAAACACACCAGAAAGGGCTTGTAGAAAAGAAACGCAAAACACAACCCAACTACTGACACATGGCCCTCTTTTCCATATTCACCCGCACGTTCTTAGCAGAAAGGCAACTGTGAACGTGCAATCTGGTATCCTGACGTTTGCCCTGACCACGTTGTTACCGTATCTTCGTCTTTCTAATTTTAATTGTTTCTGACGGCCCATCCGATTGGTAGAGCTTATTTAAAGAGTCCTGATTCTCCCTGATAAAAAGTTGGAGTCCTGTATCAAAAGCTTTTAGTTTTCTGTAACCAAGAAGGAAAACATGCTTCTTTTGAAAGATGAGAAACTGTCTAGCTTCGAAGGGTCCTCCGAGTATGGCACACAAAGCGATCTGCATTCATAGAAAATGATGCCATCACACAAATCTCCCACTGTGCCACGGGGTGACACTATCACTCATCATCTGCCTCCCAGACCCAGTAATTTCCGCAAAATCAATTACTGCACTTTACACTGAAAAGATCCCATCAAAGAATGTGTGTGCACAGGATGGTGAGGGGCGCCGGAGCTGTGTGAGCCGAAATGGCACTGTTCTCAGTTTCCCCTTCCATCCTACTGGGCTCCGAAGCATTGCTTCAGAGATTTTCCATTTTATCTTATAATTAAATAATATGAACTTTACCGGGGGAAGAAAAGCAGCCCATCACATTAATACTAAGCCTTAATATCATTTTTGCCATCTTGACTCCTATCGCTCTAAAAAGTCATTTTCCTTTGCCCTCACAAAACCACCCAAGGAATATTGCTTCAGACACCAAAGGTGCCCATGTGGGGCTCAAGCCTGGTGTCCAATAAATATGTGTGTCATTGACCTAATGCATGTTCAGTCAATTGAAACTTCACACTTCTGACTTCGGTTTTAAGGTGCTAATCTTGAAGTCTTAACAGTTTATACATATAGACCTGAGGATGTTGGGTACTTTTGATTAGAGAGGGTTGAATTCCTGTAAAGGACTTCATAAACGAAGAAGACAGCTAGAACCCCTGGTTTCCTGCTCCTCAGTGGAGATTCCAAGCTGGAGGCAGGCAGCAAACACTTGCGTTCCTGTCAAGTGCCAGGCGTGGTACTGGGCGAGGGAAGGTCACCAGCGAAGACACAGCTACACGAAGCCCTGAACATCCCTAGTGCAGCCACAGGGCCCGGCCACACCACGGAGCTCTGTGAACTCAGGGAAGCTGGAACACCTCGGGCATCCCTTGCTCATGTGTAAAGTGGGGATAAGTCAGTGACCAGCATCACTGAGGGCCTGCCACATAACAGAGTCACTAAACGCTAGCTATTCTCACTAGGATTGGAAAGGTTGATACTTACTCCATTTACATGAACTTTCTATAAATACTGTATTGATGTTCATGTCACCACAGGCAAAAAGGACGCCGCTTTCGCATCCAGCCCACCCTAAGGATGCACCTGGACTTCCCACTACATTCAGCTCCATCAGGCATCAGGCCCTGCAGAAGCCACAACCTGTGACGAAGACAATGAGTCACTCTTGGTGTGTGGCACAGCGTGACGTGGCGGTGGGCACTTAGTCATGGTCAGTCCGTGATCCAGAGCTGCGGAGCTTATTTTAGGGTGAGCGAAAATCAATTTAAGTTTCCAGACATGTCTTGGGACAACAGAAGATACCCAAAGAAGTAGGAAAAAAAATAAAAATAAAAAACTGGCCTGAGAAATACTTTCTTCATTCAAGGCCTGGGTAGTCAGGAATATGGGAAAGTCATTTTCAATTTTATCTTATAATTAAATAATACGAACTTTACTGGGGGAAGAAAAGCAGCCCATGGCGTTGGTATTAAGCCTTAATATGACTTTTGCCACCTTGACTCCTATCGCTATAAAAAGTTACTTTCCGTTCCCCTCACAAAACCACCCAAAGAATATCTGTGTAATTTTGAGCAAGTTGGGTTTTGCTCACTTTTGAGCATTAACTAGATTAAGGAGCTTCACCAAGAAACACCCCTGAAGAGCATGGTGGAGGCATGACATGATGGCTCATGTCTGTAATCCCAGCTCTTTGGGAGGCCAAAGCAGGAGGCTCACTAGAGGAGGCCAGGAGTTCAAGGCCAGTCTCAGCAGCATAGTGAGATCCTGTCTCTACAGAAATAATAATAATAATATTAATAATAACAATTAGCTGGTCATGATGGTGCATTCCTGTCTTCCCTGCTACTCAGAAGGCTGAGGCAGGAGGATCACTTGAGCCCAGGAGTTTAAGGCTGCAGTGAGCTATGATGGCACCACTACACTCCAGCCTGGGCGACAGAGCCAGACATAAGTACTCTTGGTGGTCTAAGGGACAGTACAATATTTGGAATTAGGATCTGTTTTGCTCCTACCACAATCATGTACGCACCTCATGCCCTTACCTAAGTTATTTTTCTTTGTGAGTCTTTCTCCCCACTTCCAAAATGAGGGCATGCCTCTCTTGGGATCATGTATCTAGGCTTGGAGATAAGAATTGTAAAGCTCCTAGTATACAAAATATTTTCAACAAATGGTAGCTATGGTCATTTTAATATATGGAATTTTACCATAATTTCACATCTGATAGATAATTCCCCTGAAGTTAATACTTGAATGGGAATGTGTGCTCTGATCTCTAGCTACAGGCAATAGTCTTCTACGTCAGGGAAAATCAAGTACTAATATAGAATCAGAATAAAATGGCAAAAAGAATGGGGGCACAACAGAGAAATTCTCGAGGAATAACCTACTTACTGTAAGAATTTGTAAATCTGTGGCAGCTAAGACCAGGCCCTCTGAGCACATCTGGAGGTGAACTTCCTTAAAAGAAATGCGTCCAAATGCTCCAACAGGTTCAAGATCACATCTCGGAAGGGTAAAACTCTTTACAGAGTCTACAAAAAAATTGTGACTTCAGCTCTGCCAGGGAAAGAATGCCCAGGCGACCCGCTGTGGCGGGCTTCCCCAGGGACAGCCCAGGTGTGACCCATGTGGGCTCGAGGCCACCGTATTTGAGGCCACCTGCAGGGCTGAGGGCAGCTGTCTCCTGTTAAGCCGAGGCTGTACCAACCAAGCCACGTTCCCACATAATATTGGTTTCCAAAGTACCTTTTTCCCCAGAAGAGAAGAGACGTGGACTTACTAACCTTCAATATGTGTAACTCCTCCCAGGTGGCAAAACCAGGGTAACAGAGAACACCGCGATTCTGCCACTGTATCCTAATCTCACGTGCCTGTACACAAACTCCCAAGCATTTTAGCAAGCTTCTGGACATGGAGCTCAAAAGAATGACCTATAAATATTTTCCAATACATACAGCATCTTAATGTGTTTTTCTTTCTTTTTTTATTTTTTGTAGACACAGAGTCTCACTATGTTGTCCAGGCTGCTCTGGAACTCCTGGGCTCAAGCGATCCTCCTGCCTCGGCCTCCAAATGCACTGGAATGACAAGCATGAGCCACCGTGCAGGAAGCACAGCACCTAAATTCCAAAATAACCTTGAACCCCTGACCTTCCACCCGCCCTGGTGACTTCCAGAGATCGGTTCTTCTTCCCTTGCCAAAGGTTTCTTGTCTTTCGCGGCCCTTGCCACATCCACTTCGCCCTGTTCTCCCCTTCTCCGTCCGTCCCCCCCTCGCCGCCGGTAGGGGCGCGCGCACCTTGAACATCCCCGCCGCTGGTCAGCATGCCGATGGCCTTGCGGGCCCCGGAGAGGTGCTCCAGAAACTTCCGCAAGGAGCCCTTGGGGGCCCGGGAGTCGTCCGCGTCCATGGCGAGAAGGCCGAGGGCAACCGCTAGTCCGGCTGCGCAGCAGGCAGTGGGGAACCTGCCCCCGCGCGCCCGACTTGGAACCGCCGCCAGGCCCGCGCCCCTGCTAGGCCCCAGCGCCAATGGGCGGGGCCCGAGCGCACTGGAGGGGCTACGGGGGCGGGGGAGCGGCTAGGGGCAGGGGCACGGCTAGGGGCAGGGGTAGGGGCAGGGGCTGGCGGGGGGACACGTGTGGGCAGGAGGACCTACGCGGGGGTCGTCGTAGGTGGGGGCCGCGCTAGCGGTGGGGAAGGCCGCAGAGGCGGGGGTAGAGCCACAGGTGGGCGAGGTCCCTGCGGGTGGGGCCGCGTTGCTGGTGCGCGAGCCTCGCGGGTGGGTTGGAGGACTCTGGTTGGGGGCTTTAGAGATGCCCCGAGCACCACAAGTGGGGGCAGGGGCAGCGTCCTGGGGAGGGGAGACTGCAGGGGGGCGGGGTCACATCGTTTACCGGGCGCGCCAGGGCGGGGCCGGATAGAACGCGGGGAGCATCTCCCGGGGGGGCGAGGGAGACCCTGAGTGGGCGCGAACGCCAGGACGGGTGGAAACCCCGCACTTGCGGGGAGCGCCGATGGCGGGGTGGGGTGGAATTGGGGCGCGGAGACCCCACCTGGACGCGGAGGCTCGCGCCCGGCCGCGCGCACAGCTTCTTGTTGCCGGCAGGATTCCTCCTGGGGCTGCTCTGGGAGCCTCGGGGCGCGGCTTCCTCGATCTCCGCCCCCAAGTTTTCTGTGCAGCCTGAGGTCGGGAAGGACAGAATGAGAGTGGATCCTCCAGGTGGTGGGAAAAGCTGAGCACGGCGGGCTTAGCTTTGACGAAGCTGCGATTTCCCGTGCCTAAGGAGGCTGTGGCGCTCCTGGGCCCCCAACCTGGCCCTTGGGGAGAAGAAGCCTTGGGGTGGAGGAGGGTATCGGGGCGCGACCCTCAGAGACGCCTGGGTGTGCGAAAGTCAGAGTGAGGCAGGAGGAGGCGCAACAGGACTAGCCTGGAGGGGAGGCGAGACGACTCTTCCTCCCCACGGACAGGCCCGCTGCTGTACCCTGTGCGGACCTCGGCCGGCTTCACTGGCCAACTCCACGTGCTGAAATACGCACACCCAATGGGATGTGCGGTTGCCCATCCACAGCTTAACAGCCTGGTGCCAGTTACCCTGCGATGGGAGAGGGGGCAACCCCCACAAAAGCACGGGCTTATGGGGCCCCGGTTCCTTCAGGGCTCACCCCACGAAGAAGGGCTCCCAAACGGCCCCACTCGACGGTTTACCGGAGGATGGTCCTGCGCAGTGGGTGTTTGTTGAACAGATAAGAGACAACAAAAGAGACTAAGAAGAGTTTTGTTCTATGAACCAGGGAAAGTGAAGCAGTCGCAAAGGAGAGTCTCGCCAAAGGGCAATCCTGGGGAAAAGAAGGAGAGGCATGGATTTTTCTTGGATGTGTGCCTCACCCTGGGGCTCATCCCGCTGAGAATCAAATATTCATTGCAAAAGAGGGAAAAGAAATATGCTGCGCACTATGCTGGATGGTCTGATCTCTCCCTTGGCCAGAATTAACGGGGCAATTCCTAACCCCTTGTGGTCCTCAGAATCACCTGGCCTATGCACACCCCCACTAAACCACTGAAGTCCAGTTTCTGCGAGCGCAGCCAGGGAATGTGTATTTTTAAACAGGCCACCTAGGTTACTCTGATGAATGCAAAGTCGGAGAGCGCTGCTCCCATGCACTGACCCTGAGCTTTATTCTATTAATAAAAAAGAAGAGGAGAATCCTGGGTGTCTTAAGGTGGCAGTTGAGTGGCCTTTGCCTTCTGGCGGGTAGGAGAGGAGACCGGTGCTCTAAGCACCCGCACCCACCGCTGGGCTCAGGATCTGTGCTGGAGAATAGAAGGGCTAATTTAATTACTCATGCCTTTTTAGAGCATAGTACATGTGGAGAAGGTGGGGCACGCTGAATTTTATTTTAGCCAAATACCCCTTATCTCCTTATATAATTGATATTTTATATTGAACATTAGGGGATGGGTCATTTGTCATCAAATTGCCTGTATTACAAAAAACGATAGATACAACCTAACAGTTCAAACATGATGAGTTAAATAAATGATGGTAAAAATAGACGCTGTAATAATATTTAATTGCTGTTACTGCTACGAGGATAAATGTCTACTGACGTGGAAATATGTTCAGGACATAGAAATAAGTGAAAAGGCAGTCCTAGACACAGTGTGAGCCTGTGCGTGTGTGTGTGAGTGTGTGTGTGAGAGTCTGCATACATATGTCAATGTTTCTGAGAATTTTATTTCCTTTCTTTTGCTTAGTATAGGTAATGCTATTTTTCTCTCCGATGAACAGGTATTGTTTAGGGAATAGAAACAGTTAATTAAAAACAATAAAATTTAGAGTGTCAAGACCCCCAAGGTTACGGCTTATGTTGAACCGTTTGTCTGTATGTAAGGGCTGGGGTCAGGGCGGTCACTGACGGTCCTCACACATCTGTTCTCATGAGTTTGGCCCATTGCTCAGTCAAGGAATTAACATATATTAATATATTCCTGTAGCTAAGATGGAAGAGAATAGCTATGGCTCTTTTATAGTTTTTTTGTTTTGTTTTGTTTTGTTTTTTGCAAGTCATGTATTTTAATGGTGCTACAACTAGAGGTATTTTTTTTTTAATCGTTGGCCTTAGCAATGAATCTTCTAATTCAAGAGGAAGATATTACATGCCGTGCTGACCGTACAGCTTCCACCCAGTAGGACCTGAGGTGTGTGTTTGTTCTTTATTGTCCCTTGACAGATTACTCCAAACTGTGGCCCAGCCACACCAGCACACAGTTATACCACAGGAATGATTACTCCTGGGGCCAGGAGTGCAGGCTTCACTGAGCCCTCTGCCCCAGGGGCTCTCCGCGGCTGCAGCAGGTGTCTGCCCAGGGCTGCCGTGTCTTCTGAAGGCTCAGGCTCATCAGGGGAGGAGCTGCTTCCACACTCGCTTCTGTGTTGCTGGCAGGATTCTGTTGCTTACAAGCTGTTGGACTGAAGGCCCCAGTCTCTCCGTGGCATCAGCTTCAGGCCGCCCTCTGCCCTGGGCAGGTGACTGGCTTTGCCAGAACTAGCACCTATCAAGAGCCAGGGGGAGAGTTCCAGTGGACAGAACTTGCAGCGCCCCCCCAATTCAATCTCAGGAGAGACCCCCATCTCTTTTGCCTGGTTCTATTCATTAGAAGTGAGCCGCTGAGTCCAGCCCTCTTCGAGAGTCTGTCTGTGAACACTAGGGGCAGGGGCCAAGGAGAGCCACTTGGGAGGGGAGGTGCTGCCTGGGACCTGCCTAGGACAAGGTGAAGGAGAACATGCATAGGCACAGATGCCTTTCCCACTTCCCCTCTGTGGTGGGCACAGGAGATTCAGATGTGCCCTAAAGGACTTTTGGCATCCCAGGAGGGAAGCAGCTCCCAGCCATGAGGGCACCAGGACCCAGTGCCCCAGCATGTCGGGCTGCCCATTCCAGGGCTACCTGAGCTGCAGCCTCTTCCCCTCCCCCGCCGTCTCTGCCTGTGCATGGAGTGGGCGTCTCAAATCTGCAGGGGCCAAACTGAGCTCAGGCCTCTGCACCCCCGCACAACCCCCCACCGCTCAGTCTTCCTCACCTCAGCTCCTGGTGACTCCATCCTCCCGGGGACTCAGGCTGAAACCTTGCAGTGCTCCTCCACCCCGGCATCTAAGTCCCTCAGGAAAGTCCCTCTTGGCTCTTCATTGCATCTGGAGCCACTGGGGCCAAGCCACCACCTCTGACCTGGACCGGCACAGGCTCCCTCCCCATCCCCTGCTCTGCCCCCACCTCCACCCCACCTCCATGCCTTAGGTGTCCTCAGCTTCAAAGCCAGGGTGCATCTATCAGGATGTAATTCAGGCATATTCTCTGCTGACTCAGAGTCACAGGCCCCACACGGCCCACTGGCCTGTCGTGTGGTCCCATCAGATCCTGGTGCTGCCCAGAGGCCCATGCGGGCACCCGACAACCTCAGGCCCCCGACAACCTCAGGCCCAGCCTGCTCTTTCCTCAGGCCAGGCCCTCCTCTCCCTACCCACTCTGCCCACCTTCCTCAGGTCTGTCCTGAAAGGTCTCCGGCATGGCGAGGCCGAAGCCTGTCCCCTAGTGGCTGACATACAGTGGTGACACTCTCTGTGTGGGGGAAAGAAAGAGATCAGACTGTTATTGTGTCTATGGAGAAAGATGAAGACATAAGAAAGTCCATTTGGATCTGTACTAGGAAAAATTCTTCTGCCTTGAGATGCTGTTAATCTGTAACCCCAGCCCCAACCCTGTGCTCACAGAAGCACGTGCTGTATTGCCTCAAGTTTTAATGGATTTAGGGCTGTGCAGGATGTGCCTCAGTAAAAATGTGTTTGCACCTCCTGGGCTCCAGGCTGCCGGCTGCCTGCCCAGGGTCTGAATGTCCTACTGTGATCTGTTTCCTCACCTGGCCCAGAGGACAGATAGGGAAGGCTTGTTTTGAGGATTAGGCAGGGTAATCCCAGTCAGCCCTCATTGGCTTGCCTATCCTCCAGGTCTTTTTGATTTCTTTTTTCTCTTCTTTGTTATGAAACTCAGAGAATTGTCCTCCAGCATGTCTTCAGCTGGGGAGGTGGAAAGACTGGACCATGCCCTTGACTTCAGGGCCCTTTGTGTTCCCCTCCTCCTAGGGTTTTTAAAAGCATATACTTAGCAACACACTCTGTACCTGAGGGAGCTGCAGAGAACATCCTGCGTGTCCAAACCAGAACACTTTGTTCCCTGACCCCAGACCCTCATCACACCCCAAAGCCCAAATACTTTCATGTGGCCAGCTTCAGACAAGAGTCTGAACTCAATGCTTGTTTTCTGGGGTCTACACAGGACCGTATGATGGGGCTACCTCCATTCTACCCCTGTGCCTCCCCCAATCCATTAGGGGCCTCAACTCCAGTGATTCCTAACTGGGAGCAAGGTTCCCCAGGCAAGGAATGCAGTCCTCCCCAGGATGCTGGCCTGGCCGTGTCCCAATGGACATCAGTCCTGGAGCAAGAGGTCCAAGGCAGGGAGTTTCACCCCCCATTTCACCAGGTGTAGTGACCTTTCTGGGTTCCTAGCCTTTAAGATGGGATTTTTACACTGTGCCACAGTGGGGGAAACCGAGGCCCAGGGCCAGGAGCGGTAAAGAAAGAAAACCTCTGTGACTAGGAAATGTGTCACTTGCCCAGCACTGCCGCTCCAGGATAGCACCCTTTGGGATGTACCGCTGAGCTGTTCCTGGCACGTGGCATGGCACTGTGGTGGAGGTCAGCAGCCGGTGGACTTGGGGGTGGGGGTGCTGGCAGGAGCGGGTAACTTTGGACCCACCATGGGGAGGAAGGGGACATTGCCCCTTTTCCCACACCTTGAGCACAGCAGTAATTTTCTTCTCTGATGTGTGTGGGCACCAATGCCTATATAGGTGTGGGTGCATCCTCCCCTTTTGTTGATGAAGAACCTTCCTGCAGCCGTTGGGGTGGGTATGGGCACCACACGTGCCTGGCAGCAGGGTGGTGCCTGCCGAGGCTTGGCTACTCTATGTCTCACTGCCACCTCTCCAGGGGAAGCAGACCCTGTGCCCTAGTGCCCCTCATACCCAGTCCCTCACATTCTTCACTTGGCATCTCCCTGCCTGATTCTCCCAACTCAGCCCCTGCCAGGTGTCTCCAGGCCCTGTGGGCCCTGGGATGGGATCAAAGGAGGCAGCAACTGTGCTGTCTGCCTCTGCCTGAAGTCAGGGATCCCTGGCCGCTACTGGCATCTGGTGGGCAGGGTAGGTGGGGAGGTCAGGGCTCAGCTTTTCCACTCCCCAGCCTGCACTGGCGAAGTCACCAGGTGTAACTGGCCTGGAGGCTGATCTGTGTCCTCCACAGTCCCTTGATGCGTTATATTGAAGCCAATCCTTGTGTGAATGACTTGACCTGTTGTTACCGCCCAGATCAAACCAGAAGCGAAAGACTCTTGCACTTGGGCCCAGAGCCTGGGGCTGAGGCCGCCATGACCACCCTGTTCTCTTCCTTCTGGGGTCCCTAGGAAGCTCCCAGGACTGAATGATCCCCACAAAACACAGTGGCCAGGAAGGGAGGGCTGGAGGTCAACTCCCCCCACCTCTACCACCACAACCAAGAGTCCCCATGGAGGTTGGCCCTGAGCTGTGGGTCCCTGTGGGATGCAGGTTCCCACGGATACTTCGGGGGGTGAGCATGGGTCCTCCTGGCTGATGGGAGACTGGGGGGCACTGGGTGTGTGGGGTCTGTGTAGGTGGGTTGGACAGCACTGGGCCTAGCCAGGGAGCCGAGGACTGGTGTGGCCAAAGTGGGTAGCAATATGTTGCCAGAACAAAACTACAGTGCACCCAGCCCAGCTGGTAGGGAGAAGGTGGCCTGCCTAGCAGGACCGTCCACCCCTGTCCTGGCCCCAAGCCCAGACTGCCTGCCTGTGTTGGACATTGCCTGGTCCAGGAGGCCTGGGCATGAGGGTCAGGTGGTGTGTCCCTGGTTTCGAGACTTTGGTGGTCCCTTGGGAGCTGAGTATCCTCTGGGCAGGAGGAGGGCCAGCGGTCCACTGTTTGCATCGGCCCCTGGGGCTGTGCCCCTACCCCAGCTTCTGAGCCTGCACAGGGACATGGCCAGGGCTCCTCCCCTGCTCTATGGCTCCAGCTCTGAACAGCTCACTGATGACTCTGACAGCTTCCTCCCCAAAGCTTGGGTCCTCGTCTGTGGGAATGGGGTGTCCCAGGCCCCCTGCAGGCAGGAACCCACCCCCAGCCCCTCTGGTGGGCCCTCCTGGGTTTTCTTACCTACTGGCTTGTGAGACCCGGTTGGCCAAACTTGGTGTCCTATTTTTATTTTGGCCTTTTTCTTAGTGTGTGTTTTCTGTAACTACTGCTGTGTAGATCTTCTATTTGAGTTTTAGGTAGAGAATCTTGCCCACCCAGAGAGCCCCCACCCCACAGAGCCTCCACTTCAGCCCCCCCTGGGCTGGTCCTGCCTGTGCTCTGCTTGGTGTGAATGTTGAGTGTGATGGATCCACACGGCTGCTTGACCCTGCATCTCCTTCCTTCTTGTTGCTGAGGCCTGTTCTGTTCTCTCTTTCTCCACCTGAGCTGCACTTGAAGCCAAGATGAAGGATGAGAAGTGGTTGCTACGCAGGACCCTCCTGCAGCGAATCTGCTGTGAGGAGGCTGCACTGGCCCAGCCTGTCATTTCCTTCTCTAAGCTCATTCCAGAGGTCGGCCAGGGGCAGCCCGTACCTGCCTGCTCTTGTGGCCCGTGAATCAAGAATGGATTTTACATTTCCAAATGGCTGAACAAATAAAAAACATAACAATTCATGACACTGAGAAGGTTCCATGTCCATAAGTAAAGTTTGATGTGGGTGCAGTCATGCCCATCTCTTCACAGGCCACCTGCAGAAGGCTGCTGTGGTGTAGCCATGGCAGAGTTGCATTCTTGAGGCAAAGATCAGTTGGCAAAGCTGAAAATACTGACTCGTGGCTCTTTAGGGAAACAGTTTCCAGTCCCTGGTTTAAAGGCTGTGTGGCAGGACCCCAGGATCTTGGTCAGCTTGTTCCTCCCTCAGGGCCTGCTGTGGCCTTCACTAGTATGTCTGCAAAGTCTGAGTGCTATGGTGCCTCTCATGGGGGCATTGAGCTCTGTCGTGCTAGATTTCAGGGTGTCTGCCTCATGGTCACCTGTCTCACCAACAGAGACCCTGTGGCCAGATTCAAAGTAGCAGGAGCAGTTGGTCTTTGGCAGCAGGGATACCTTCAAGCTGAGCTGCCACCCGCCCTGAGGTGGTCCCATGACACTCACTGTCTCGGTCAAGGTTGGGGCAGTGCTGGTGTCCTGGACTGCCCTGCGATGTGGATCGTAATAGCCAGGGGGGGAGAGGGGGTTGCTATTACTCCCCATATCATGGGGAGTGCCTCACCCCCTGCGATGTGGATCGTAATAGCCAATTACTCCCCCCTGCAATGTGTGTCCATTATTAGCAGTCTCTTTTATTCAGGATATTAGGAACAATTTCACAGGTTGTGTATACACAGCCTGCGACAGGAGAACGAACACCATCCTCTGCACCTCCGGATATTAGGACCATATCACACAATGGGTGTACACTTTTTGGGAGATTTGGGGTAATGTCGCCCTTTGTTTCCCTGAATATTCGGAGACATATCACAGGGCGGTTGTGCACCCACTACTCTCTTGGCAGGAACATCATACTTTACCTACTGGAAATTAGGAGAAATATCACAGACTGGGTATCAAGCCACTGTCATACTGGAAGTAATATGATGCTCTCCCCCACAAGTTATGAGGAATAATATCACAGGGGGGTGTGTACTTTCTCCGGTAGTGAAAGTAGTATTATCATGTCTTCCTTTAGATGACAGGAACAATATCACAGGGTGGGCGTACACCCTGTGTGTTTTTGGAAGCAATGTCATTCTCTCTTCTTCTAGGTTTTAGGATTCATATCACAGGCAGGATGTACACCCCTTGTTATATTGGATGGAATCTCATCCTCTTTCAACCTGTATCTTTAGAAAACTATCGCATGGGGGTTGTCCATCCCTTCAATATTGGTACTAATACCATCTTCTCCTTTCCTGGACATAAGAAATAATATCACAGGAGGGGTGTACACCCCTTGCAACGTTGGTAGTAATATCACCTCTCCCCTGTGGTTATTAAGGATAAAAATCCCAGGGTGGCTGTACGGTTCCTACTTTATTGCGAGTAATATCATCCGTTCACCCCCTGGATAAGAGGAACCATATCACTGAAGAGGTGTCCACCCCCTTCGATATTGTCAGCCATGTCATCTTCTTCCTGCCTGGATATTAGGAACGATATCCCAGGGTTGGTGGCCCTGTATACCCCCTGCGATATCGAAAGTAAAATCATCCTCTTTCCCGCTGGATATTAGGAACGATATCACAGGTGTATGTGCACCTTCTGGGATATTGGGAGTACTCTCAGCCTCCACCCCGCTGCATATTAGGAGCAATATACAGGGGGCAGGGTGGTTACACCCCCTGCGATATTGAGAGCAATATTCTTCTCTTTCTCCTGTACATTAGGAACTACATCACAGGGGCCTGTACACCTTCAGCGGTATTGGGATTCATGTTATCCTCTCCCCCACTGAAAGTGAAAAACTATATCACAGAAGGGTGCACACCCCCTGCGATGTTGCCACTGGTATCATCGTCTCCTTCCCAGGATATAGGGAACAATATACCAAGGGGGTGTACATCCCCTGCAATATTGGGAGTAATGTCTTCCTCTCCCCCGCTGGCTATTACGAACAATGTTACAGGAGTGTACACCCCCTGCTCTATTGGGGGTGATATCCTCTCCCTCCCTGGATATTAGGAACAATATCACTAGGCAGTGTACATCCCCTGCAATACTGAGACTAATCCTCTCGCCCCCTGGATATTAGGAATCATATCACAGGGGTGGTGTACATCCATCACGAAATTGGAAGAAATATCATCATCTCCACCTTTGGATGTTAGGGACAATATCACGGGGGAGGTCTACAACCCCTGCGATATTGGGAGTCATATCATCCTCTCCAACCCAGGATATAAGAAACAAGATGACCGAGGAGATATACACCCACTGTGATAGTTTCAATAATGTTCTCCTCTACCCGATGGCTATTAGGAATAACATCATAGAGGGGTGTACACTCTCTTCGATGTTGGGACTAATATCATCCTCTCCCCGCCGGATATCAGGAACAAATCTATTAATTATTAATATTAATAAATATAATAAAAATTAATAATAATCATCGATATTAATAATCATAATAAAGATAGTAAAAATTAATACTGGTTAAAATGTTGATAATTAGTATTAATAATTAATAATAATATCACTATTAATAATTAATGATATCAGCAATTAATATTGTTTAAGTCAATAGTAAGAGATGTTGGTAATAAAATAATGATTAATATTAAGAACTAATAATATTGTTAAATGACATTAATATTAATAATTAATTTTAAGTGTGCATAATCATGTATGTAAAATAATTATCCATAAATGATAATGGTATCCTATTAATTAATAGTGTCATTGATAATTATTAAAATCAATCATTGATGTTTAATAATTAATCATATTATTACTCCTAATACCGCAAGGGGTGTACACTTACCTATGATGTCGTTCCTAATATTCAGGGACGGACAGCATGATATTAGTTTTAATATCGTAGTATGTGTACACTCACGCTGTGACACCGATCCTAATATCTAGGGTGATACAGTATGACATGACTCCCAACATAGCAACGAATGGACAGCCACCTGGTGATATTGCTCCTAATATTCACGGAAGAAGCATATGATATCACTCCCAATATCGCAGGGAGTGTACAACTCTTCTCGGATATTGTTGCTGGTATCCGGAGGGGGAGAGGATGATAATAATTCCAGTATCGCAGGCTGTGTTCAATGGCCCTGTGATATTATTATTAACATCCTGGAAGGGAGAGGATGATATGACTCCCCATAGAGCAGGTGGCGTACACCCAGCCCGGGATATTGTTCTTAATATCCATGGAGTGGAGAGGCTGATATTACTCCCAATATGGCAGGGGTGAACATTCACCCTGTGATATTCTTCTTAACATCTCAAGGCCGAGAGGTTCATATTACTCCCAGTATCGCAGACACTGTACATCCCCGTGTGATACTCTTCCTGATATCCGGAAGGGGAGAAGATGGTATTAATCCCCATATCGCAGGAGGTGAAAACACACTCTGTGATATCTTTCCTAATTTGCAGGGTGAGAGAGGATAATTTCATTCCCAATATTGCAAAAGATGTACACACTTACCCCGTGATATTGCCCTTGATATTCCAAGGCACAGAACATGATGTTACACCCAATATCACAGAAAGTGTACACCCCCCAGTGACGTTGTTCCCATGACCCGGGAGGGAAGAGGATGATACTATTTTCAATATCGCCGGGGGTGTACACGCCACCGGTGATACTGTTCATAATTTCCACCTGGGAGAGGATGATATTACTCAGAATATCGCAGGGGTTATAAACACTACTTTGATTTTGCTACTAATAGCCAGGCAGAGAGAGGATGATATTCCTCCCTATATTGGAGAGGGTGTACACCCGTCTTTGATACTGTTCGTGATGTCTAGAGGAGGACATGACATTACACAAAAAATCGTAAAAACGCTGTGGGTCCATCGTGGATTCTAATATACAGGCAGAGATATTACACATCAGGTCGCGGGGAGTGTCTACTGCGGCTGTCATATTGTTTCCTATACCCAGTGAGAAGAGGATGACTTCACACGAATATCGAGGAAGACAAAACACCCCCTGTGATATGGTTCCAAATACCCACCTTGGAAGAGGATGATACTACCTTCAACAAAAGGGTTGTCCAACTCGCCGGACATATTTTTTCAACTATCCAGAAGAAAAGAAAATGATACTACTCCGATTATTGCTGGGGGTGTCCTCCGTCATGTGATATTGTTCTCAGGGCTAAAGGGAGAGAAGATAATGTCATTCATTGAACTACAGGTGGTGCACACGCAGCCACCCCCCGCGAGGTGGGGACCAATAGCCACCCCCTCTCCCCCCTTGGCTATTGGGAGCCACCTCGCAGGCGGGTGAGCCACCCCCCGCGAGGTGGGGACCAATAGCCACCCCCTCTCCCCCCCTTGGCTATTGGGAGCCACCTCGCAGGCGGGTGAGCCACCCCCCGCGAGGTGGGGACCAATAGCCACCCCCTCTCCCCCCCTTGGCTATTGGGAGCCACCTCGCAGGCGGGTGAGCCACCCCCCGCCAGGTGGGGACCAATAGCCACCCCCTCTCCCCCCTTGGCTATTGGGAGCCACCTCGCAGGCGGGTGAGCCACCCCCCGCCAGGTGGGGACCAATAGCCACCCCCTCTCCCCCCTTGGCTATTGGGAGCCACCTCGCAGGCGGGTGAGCCACCCCCCTGCGAGGTGGGGACCAATAGCCACCCCCTCTCCCCCCCGTGGCTATTGGGAGCCACCTCGCAGGGGGGTGAGCCACCCCCCGCCAGGTGGGGACCAATAGCCACCCCCTCTCCCCCCCTTGGCTATTGGGAGCCACCTCGCAGGGGGGTGAGCCACCCCCCTGCGAGGTGGGGACCAATAGCCACCCCCTCTCCCCCCTTGGCTATTGGGAGCCACCTCGCAGGGGGGTGAGCCACCCCCCTGCGAGGTGGGGACCAATAGCCACCCCCTCTCCCCCCTTGGCTATTGGGAGCCACCTCGCAGGGGGGTGAGCCACCCCCCTGCGAGGTGGGGACCAATAGCCACCCCCTCTCCCCCCTTGGCTATTGGGAGCCACCTCGCAGGGGGGTGAGCCACCCCCCTGCGAGGTGGGGACCAATAGCCACCCCCTCTCCCCCCCTTGGCTATTGGGAGCCACCTCGCAGGGGGGTGAGCCACCCCCCTGCGAGGTGGGGACCAATAGCCACCCCCTCTCCCCCCCTTGGCTATTGGGAGCCACCTCGCAGGGGGGTGAGCCACCCCCCTGCGAGGTGGGGACCAATAGCCACCCCCTCTCCCCCCCTTGGCTATTGGGAGCCACCTCGCAGGGGGGTGAGCCACCCCCCTGCGAGGTGGGGACCAATAGCCACCCCCTCTCCCCCCCTTGGCTATTGGGAGCCACCTCGCAGGGGGGTGAGCCACCCCCCTGCGAGGTGGGGACCAATAGCCACCCCCTCTCCCCCCCTTGGCTATTGGGAGCCACCTCGCAGGGGGGTGAGCCACCCCCCTGCGAGGTGGGGACCAATAGCCACCCCCTCTCCCCCCCTTGGCTATTGGGAGCCACCTCGCAGGGGGGTGAGCCACCCCCCTGCGAGGTGGGGACCAATAGCCACCCCCTCTCCCCCCCTTGGCTATTGGGAGCCACCTCGCAGGGGGGTGAGCCACCCCCCTGCGAGGTGGGGACCAATAGCCACCCCCTCTCCCCCCCTTGGCTATTGGGAGCCACCTCGCAGGGGGGTGAGCCACCCCCCTGCGAGGTGGGGACCAATAGCCACCCCCTCTCCCCCCTTGGCTATTGGGAGCCACCTCGCAGGGGGGTGAGCCACCCCCCTGCGAGGTGGGGACCAATAGCCACCCCCTCTCCCCCCCTTGGCTATTGGGAGCCACCTCGCAGGGGGGTGAGCCACCCCCCTGCGAGGTGGGGACCAATAGCCACCCCCTCTCCCCCCCTTGGCTATTGGGAGCCACCTCGCAGGGGGGTGAGCCACCCCCCTGCGAGGTGGGGACCAATAGCCACCCCCTCTCCCCCCCTTGGCTATTGGGAGCCACCTCGCAGGGGGGTGAGCCACCCCCCTGCGAGGTGGGGACCAATAGCCACCCCCTCTCCCCCCCTTGGCTATTGGGAGCCACCTCGCAGGGGGGTGAGCCACCCCCCTGCGAGGTGGGGACCAATAGCCACCCCCTCTCCCCCCCTTGGCTATTGGGAGCCACCTCGCAGGGGGGTGAGCCACCCCCCTGCGAGGTGGGGACCAATAGCCACCCCCTCTCCCCCCCTTGGCTATTGGGAGCCACCTCGCAGGGGGGTGAGCCACCCCCCTGCGAGGTGGGGACCAATAGCCACCCCCTCTCCCCCCCTTGGCTATTGGGAGCCACCTCGCAGGGGGGTGAGCCACCCCCCTGCGAGGTGGGGACCAATAGCCACCCCCTCTCCCCCCCTTGGCTATTGGGAGCCACCTCGCAGGGGGGTGAGCCACCCCCCTGCGAGGTGGGGACCAATAGCCACCCCCTCTCCCCCCCTTGGCTATTGGGAGCCACCTCGCAGGGGGGTGAGCCACCCCCCTGCGAGGTGGGGACCAATAGCCACCCCCTCTCCCCCCCTTGGCTATTGGGAGCCACCTCGCAGGGGGGTGAGCCACCCCCCTGCGAGGTGGGGACCAATAGCCACCCCCTCTCCCCCCCTTGGCTATTGGGAGCCACCTCGCAGGGGGGTGAGCCACCCCCCTGCGAGGTGGGGACCAATAGCCACCCCCTCTCCCCCCCTTGGCTATTGGGAGCCACCTCGCAGGGGGGTGAGCCACCCCCCTGCGAGGTGGGGACCAATAGCCACCCCCTCTCCCCCCCTTGGCTATTGGGAGCCACCTCGCAGGGGGGTGAGCCACCCCCCTGCGAGGTGGGGACCAATAGCCACCCCCTCTCCCCCCCTTGGCTATTGGGAGCCACCTCGCAGGGGGGTGAGCCACCCCCCTGCGAGGTGGGGACCAATAGCCACCCCCTCTCCCCCCCTTGGCTATTGGGAGCCACCTCGCAGGGGGGTGAGCCACCCCCCTGCGAGGTGGGGACCAATAGCCACCCCCTCTCCCCCCCTTGGCTATTGGGAGCCACCTCGCAGGGGGGTGAGCCACCCCCCTGCGAGGTGGGGACCAATAGCCACCCCCTCTCCCCCCCTTGGCTATTGGGAGCCACCTCGCAGGGGGGTGAGCCACCCCCCTGCGAGGTGGGGACCAATAGCCACCCCCTCTCCCCCCCTTGGCTATTGGGAGCCACCTCGCAGGGGGGTGAGCCACCCCCCTGCGAGGTGGGGACCAATAGCCACCCCCTCTCCCCCCCTTGGCTATTGGGAGCCACCTCGCAGGGGGGTGAGCCACCCCCCTGCGAGGTGGGGACCAATAGCCACCCCCTCTCCCCCCCTTGGCTATTGGGAGCCACCTCGCAGGGGGGTGAGCCACCCCCCTGCGAGGTGGGGACCAATAGCCACCCCCTCTCCCCCCCTTGGCTATTGGGAGCCACCTCGCAGGGGGGTGAGCCACCCCCCTGCGAGGTGGGGACCAATAGCCACCCCCTCTCCCCCCCTTGGCTATTGGGAGCCACCTCGCAGGGGGGTGAGCCACCCCCCTGCGAGGTGGGGACCAATAGCCACCCCCTCTCCCCCCCTTGGCTATTGGGAGCCACCTCGCAGGGGGGTGAGCCACCCCCCTGCGAGGTGGGGACCAATAGCCACCCCCTCTCCCCCCCTTGGCTATTGGGAGCCACCTCGCAGGGGGGTGAGCCACCCCCCTGCGAGGTGGGGACCAATAGCCACCCCCTCTCCCCCCCTTGGCTATTGGGAGCCACCTCGCAGGGGGGTGAGCCACCCCCCTGCGAGGTGGGGACCAATAGCCACCCCCTCTCCCCCCCTTGGCTATTGGGAGCCACCTCGCAGGGGGGTGAGCCACCCCCCTGCGAGGTGGGGACCAATAGCCACCCCCTCTCCCCCCCTTGGCTATTGGGAGCCACCTCGCAGGGGGGTGAGCCACCCCCCTGCGAGGTGGGGACCAATAGCCACCCCCTCTCCCCCCTTGGCTATTGGGAGCCACCTCGCAGGGGGGTGAGCCACCCCCCTGCGAGGTGGGGACCAATAGCCACCCCCTCTCCCCCCCTTGGCTATTGGGAGCCACCTCGCAGGGGGGTGAGCCACCCCCCTGCGAGGTGGGGACCAATAGCCACCCCCTCTCCCCCCCTTGGCTATTGGGAGCCACCTCGCAGGGGGGTGAGCCACCCCCCTGCGAGGTGGGGACCAATAGCCACCCCCTCTCCCCCCCTTGGCTATTGGGAGCCACCTCGCAGGGGGGTGAGCCACCCCCCTGCGAGGTGGGGACCAATAGCCACCCCCTCTCCCCCCCTTGGCTATTGGGAGCCACCTCGCAGGGGGGTGAGCCACCCCCCTGCGAGGTGGGGACCAATAGCCACCCCCTCTCCCCCCCTTGGCTATTGGGAGCCACCTCGCAGGGGGGTGAGCCACCCCCCTGCGAGGTGGGGACCAATAGCCACCCCCTCTCCCCCCCTTGGCTATTGGGAGCCACCTCGCAGGGGGGTGAGCCACCCCCCTGCGAGGTGGGGACCAATAGCCACCCCCTCTCCCCCCCTTGGCTATTGGGAGCCACCTCGCAGGGGGGTGAGCCACCCCCCTGCGAGGTGGGGACCAATAGCCACCCCCTCTCCCCCCCTTGGCTATTGGGAGCCACCTCGCAGGGGGGTGAGCCACCCCCCTGCGAGGTGGGGACCAATAGCCACCCCCTCTCCCCCCCTTGGCTATTGGGAGCCACCTCGCAGGGGGGTGAGCCACCCCCCTGCGAGGTGGGGACCAATAGCCACCCCCTCTCCCCCCCTTGGCTATTGGGAGCCACCTCGCAGGGGGGTGAGCCACCCCCCTGCGAGGTGGGGACCAATAGCCACCCCCTCTCCCCCCCTTGGCTATTGGGAGCCACCTCGCAGGGGGGTGAGCCACCCCCCTGCGAGGTGGGGACCAATAGCCACCCCCTCTCCCCCCCTTGGCTATTGGGAGCCACCTCGCAGGGGGGTGAGCCACCCCCCTGCGAGGTGGGGACCAATAGCCACCCCCTCTCCCCCCCTTGGCTATTGGGAGCCACCTCGCAGGGGGGTGAGCCACCCCCCTGCGAGGTGGGGACCAATAGCCACCCCCTCTCCCCCCCTTGGCTATTGGGAGCCACCTCGCAGGGGGGTGAGCCACCCCCCTGCGAGGTGGGGACCAATAGCCACCCCCTCTCCCCCCCTTGGCTATTGGGAGCCACCTCGCAGGGGGGTGAGCCACCCCCCTGCGAGGTGGGGACCAATAGCCACCCCCTCTCCCCCCCTTGGCTATTGGGAGCCACCTCGCAGGGGGGTGAGCCACCCCCCTGCGAGGTGGGGACCAATAGCCACCCCCTCTCCCCCCCTTGGCTATTGGGAGCCACCTCGCAGGGGGGTGAGCCACCCCCCTGCGAGGTGGGGACCAATAGCCACCCCCTCTCCCCCCCTTGGCTATTGGGAGCCACCTCGCAGGGGGGTGAGCCACCCCCCTGCGAGGTGGGGACCAATAGCCACCCCCTCTCCCCCCCTTGGCTATTGGGAGCCACCTCGCAGGGGGGTGAGCCACCCCCCTGCGAGGTGGGGACCAATAGCCACCCCCTCTCCCCCCCTTGGCTATTGGGAGCCACCTCGCAGGGGGGTGAGCCACCCCCCTGCGAGGTGGGGACCAATAGCCACCCCCTCTCCCCCCCTTGGCTATTGGGAGCCACCTCGCAGGGGGGTGAGCCACCCCCCTGCGAGGTGGGGACCAATAGCCACCCCCTCTCCCCCCCTTGGCTATTGGGAGCCACCTCGCAGGGGGGTGAGCCACCCCCCTGCGAGGTGGGGACCAATAGCCACCCCCTCTCCCCCCCTTGGCTATTGGGAGCCACCTCGCAGGGGGGTGAGCCACCCCCCTGCGAGGTGGGGACCAATAGCCACCCCCTCTCCCCCCCTTGGCTATTGGGAGCCACCTCGCAGGGGGGTGAGCCACCCCCCTGCGAGGTGGGGACCAATAGCCACCCCCTCTCCCCCCCTTGGCTATTGGGAGCCACCTCGCAGGGGGGTGAGCCACCCCCCGCGAGGTGGGGACCAATAGCCACCCCCTCTCCCCCCCTTGGCTATTGGGAGCCACCTCGCAGGGGGGTGAGCCACCCCCCTGCGAGGTGGGGACCAATAGCCACCCCCTCTCCCCCCCTTGGCTATTGGGAGCCACCTCGCAGGGGGGTGAGCCACCCCCCTGCGAGGTGGGGACCAATAGCCACCCCCTCTCCCCCCCTTGGCTATTGGGAGCCACCTCGCAGGGGGGTGAGCCACCCCCCGCGAGGTGGGGACCAATAGCCACCCCCTCTCCCCCCCTTGGCTATTGGGAGCCACCTCGCAGGGGGGTGAGCCACCCCCCTGCGAGGTGGGGACCAATAGCCACCCCCTCTCCCCCCCTTGGCTATTGGGAGCCACCTCGCAGGGGGGTGAGCCACCCCCCTGCGAGGTGGGGACCAATAGCCACCCCCTCTCCCCCCCTTGGCTATTGGGAGCCACCTCGCAGGGGGGTGAGCCACCCCCCTGCGAGGTGGGGACCAATAGCCACCCCCTCTCCCCCCCTTGGCTATTGGGAGCCACCTCGCAGGGGGGTGAGCCACCCCCCTGCGAGGTGGGGACCAATAGCCACCCCCTCTCCCCCCCTTGGCTATTGGGAGCCACCTCGCAGGGGGGTGAGCCACCCCCCTGCGAGGTGGGGACCAATAGCCACCCCCTCTCCCCCCCTTGGCTATTGGGAGCCACCTCGCAGGGGGGTGAGCCACCCCCCTGCGAGGTGGGGACCAATAGCCACCCCCTCTCCCCCCCTTGGCTATTGGGAGCCACCTCGCAGGGGGGTGAGCCACCCCCCTGCGAGGTGGGGACCAATAGCCACCCCCTCTCCCCCCCTTGGCTATTGGGAGCCACCTCGCAGGGGGGTGAGCCACCCCCCTGCGAGGTGGGGACCAATAGCCACCCCCTCTCCCCCCCTTGGCTATTGGGAGCCACCTCGCAGGGGGGTGAGCCACCCCCCTGCGAGGTGGGGACCAATAGCCACCCCCTCTCCCCCCCTTGGCTATTGGGAGCCACCTCGCAGGGGGGTGAGCCACCCCCCTGCGAGGTGGGGACCAATAGCCACCCCCTCTCCCCCCCTTGGCTATTGGGAGCCACCTCGCAGGGGGGTGAGCCACCCCCCTGCGAGGTGGGGACCAATAGCCACCCCCTCTCCCCCCCTTGGCTATTGGGAGCCACCTCGCAGGGGGGTGAGCCACCCCCCTGCGAGGTGGGGACCAATAGCCACCCCCTCTCCCCCCCTTGGCTATTGGGAGCCACCTCGCAGGGGGGTGAGCCACCCCCCTGCGAGGTGGGGACCAATAGCCACCCCCTCTCCCCCCCTTGGCTATTGGGAGCCACCTCGCAGGGGGGTGAGCCACCCCCCTGCGAGGTGGGGACCAATAGCCACCCCCTCTCCCCCCCTTGGCTATTGGGAGCCACCTCGCAGGGGGGTGAGCCACCCCCCTGCGAGGTGGGGACCAATAGCCACCCCCTCTCCCCCCCTTGGCTATTGGGAGCCACCTCGCAGGGGGGTGAGCCACCCCCCTGCGAGGTGGGGACCAATAGCCACCCCCTCTCCCCCCCTTGGCTATTGGGAGCCACCTCGCAGGGGGGTGAGCCACCCCCCTGCGAGGTGGGGACCAATAGCCACCCCCTCTCCCCCCCTTGGCTATTGGGAGCCACCTCGCAGGGGGGTGAGCCACCCCCCTGCGAGGTGGGGACCAATAGCCACCCCCTCTCCCCCCCTTGGCTATTGGGAGCCACCTCGCAGGGGGGTGAGCCACCCCCCTGCGAGGTGGGGACCAATAGCCACCCCCTCTCCCCCCCTTGGCTATTGGGAGCCACCTCGCAGGGGGGTGAGCCACCCCCCTGCGAGGTGGGGACCAATAGCCACCCCCTCTCCCCCCCTTGGCTATTGGGAGCCACCTCGCAGGGGGGTGAGCCACCCCCCTGCGAGGTGGGGACCAATAGCCACCCCCTCTCCCCCCTTGGCTATTGGGAGCCACCTCGCAGGGGGGTGAGCCACCCCCCTGCGAGGTGGGGACCAATAGCCACCCCCTCTCCCCCCCTTGGCTATTGGGAGCCACCTCGCAGGGGGGTGAGCCACCCCCCTGCGAGGTGGGGACCAATAGCCACCCCCTCTCCCCCCCTTGGCTATTGGGAGCCACCTCGCAGGGGGGTGAGCCACCCCCCTGCGAGGTGGGGACCAATAGCCACCCCCTCTCCCCCCTTGGCTATTGGGAGCCACCTCGCAGGGGGGTGAGCCACCCCCCTGCGAGGTGGGGACCAATAGCCACCCCCTCTCCCCCCTTGGCTATTGGGAGCCACCTCGCAGGGGGGTGAGCCACCCCCCTGCGAGGTGGGGACCAATAGCCACCCCCTCTCCCCCCCTTGGCTATTGGGAGCCACCTCGCAGGGGGGTGAGCCACCCCCCTGCGAGGTGGGGACCAATAGCCACCCCCTCTCCCCCCCTTGGCTATTGGGAGCCACCTCGCAGGGGGGTGAGCCACCCCCCTGCGAGGTGGGGACCAATAGCCACCCCCTCTCCCCCCTTGGCTATTGGGAGCCACCTCGCAGGGGGGTGAGCCACCCCCCTGCGAGGTGGGGACCAATAGCCACCCCCTCTCCCCCCTTGGCTATTGGGAGCCACCTCGCAGGGGGGTGAGCCACCCCCCTGCGAGGTGGGGACCAATAGCCACCCCCTCTCCCCCCTTGGCTATTGGGAGCCACCTCGCAGGGGGGTGAGCCACCCCCCTGCGAGGTGGGGACCAATAGCCACCCCCTCTCCCCCCTTGGCTATTGGGAGCCACCTCGCAGGGGGGTGAGCCACCCCCCTGCGAGGTGGGGACCAATAGCCACCCCCTCTCCCCCCCTTGGCTATTGGGAGCCACCTCGCAGGGGGGTGAGCCACCCCCCTGCGAGGTGGGGACCAATAGCCACCCCCTCTCCCCCCCTTGGCTATTGGGAGCCACCTCGCAGGGGGGTGAGCCACCCCCCTGCGAGGTGGGGACCAATAGCCACCCCCTCTCCCCCCCTTGGCTATTGGGAGCCACCTCGCAGGGGGGTGAGCCACCCCCCTGCGAGGTGGGGACCAATAGCCACCCCCTCTCCCCCCCTTGGCTATTGGGAGCCACCTCGCAGGGGGGTGAGCCACCCCCCTGCGAGGTGGGGACCAATAGCCACCCCCTCTCCCCCCCTTGGCTATTGGGAGCCACCTCGCAGGGGGGTGAGCCACCCCCCTGCGAGGTGGGGACCAATAGCCACCCCCTCTCCCCCCTTGGCTATTGGGAGCCACCTCGCAGGGGGGTGAGCCACCCCCCTGCGAGGTGGGGACCAATAGCCACCCCCTCTCCCCCCCTTGGCTATTGGGAGCCACCTCGCAGGGGGGTGAGCCACCCCCCTGCGAGGTGGGGACCAATAGCCACCCCCTCTCCCCCCCTTGGCTATTGGGAGCCACCTCGCAGGGGGGTGAGCCACCCCCCTGCGAGGTGGGGACCAATAGCCACCCCCTCTCCCCCCTTGGCTATTGGGAGCCACCTCGCAGGGGGGTGAGCCACCCCCCTGCGAGGTGGGGACCAATAGCCACCCCCTCTCCCCCCTTGGCTATTGGGAGCCACCTCGCAGGGGGGTGAGCCACCCCCCTGCGAGGTGGGGACCAATAGCCACCCCCTCTCCCCCCCTTGGCTATTGGGAGCCACCTCGCAGGGGGGTGAGCCACCCCCCTGCGAGGTGGGGACCAATAGCCACCCCCTCTCCCCCCCTTGGCTATTGGGAGCCACCTCGCAGGGGGGTGAGCCACCCCCCTGCGAGGTGGGGACCAATAGCCACCCCCTCTCCCCCCTTGGCTATTGGGAGCCACCTCGCAGGGGGGTGAGCCACCCCCCTGCGAGGTGGGGACCAATAGCCACCCCCTCTCCCCCCCTTGGCTATTGGGAGCCACCTCGCAGGGGGGTGAGCCACCCCCCTGCGAGGTGGGGACCAATAGCCACCCCCTCTCCCCCCCTTGGCTATTGGGAGCCACCTCGCAGGGGGGTGAGCCACCCCCCTGCGAGGTGGGGACCAATAGCCACCCCCTCTCCCCCCCTTGGCTATTGGGAGCCACCTCGCAGGGGGGTGAGCCACCCCCCTGCGAGGTGGGGACCAATAGCCACCCCCTCTCCCCCCCTTGGCTATTGGGAGCCACCTCGCAGGGGGGTGAGCCACCCCCCTGCGAGGTGGGGACCAATAGCCACCCCCTCTCCCCCCCTTGGCTATTGGGAGCCACCTCGCAGGGGGGTGAGCCACCCCCCTGCGAGGTGGGGACCAATAGCCACCCCCTCTCCCCCCTTGGCTATTGGGAGCCACCTCGCAGGGGGGTGAGCCACCCCCCTGCGAGGTGGGGACCAATAGCCACCCCCTCTCCCCCCCTTGGCTATTGGGAGCCACCTCGCAGGGGGGTGAGCCACCCCCCTGCGAGGTGGGGACCAATAGCCACCCCCTCTCCCCCCTTGGCTATTGGGAGCCACCTCGCAGGGGGGTGAGCCACCCCCCTGCGAGGTGGGGACCAATAGCCACCCCCTCTCCCCCCTTGGCTATTGGGAGCCACCTCGCAGGGGGGTGAGCCACCCCCCTGCGAGGTGGGGACCAATAGCCACCCCCTCTCCCCCCTTGGCTATTGGGAGCCACCTCGCAGGGGGGTGAGCCACCCCCCTGCGAGGTGGGGACCAATAGCCACCCCCTCTCCCCCCTTGGCTATTGGGAGCCACCTCGCAGGGGGGTGAGCCACCCCCCTGCGAGGTGGGGACCAATAGCCACCCCCTCTCCCCCCCTTGGCTATTGGGAGCCACCTCGCAGGGGGGTGAGCCACCCCCCTGCGAGGTGGGGACCAATAGCCACCCCCTCTCCCCCTTGGCTATTGGGAGCCACCTCGCAGGGGGGTGAGCCACCCCCCTGCGAGGTGGGGACCAATAGCCACCCCCTCTCCCCCCCTTGGCTATTGGGAGCCACCTCGCAGGGGGGTGAGCCACCCCCCTGCGAGGTGGGGACCAATAGCCACCCCCTCTCCCCCCCTTGGCTATTGGGAGCCACCTCGCAGGGGGGTGAGCCACCCCCCTGCGAGGTGGGGACCAATAGCCACCCCCTCTCCCCCCCTTGGCTATTGGGAGCCACCTCGCAGGGGGGTGAGCCACCCCCCTGCGAGGTGGGGACCAATAGCCACCCCCTCTCCCCCCCCTTGGCTATTGGGAGCCACCTCGCAGGGGGGTGAGCCACCCCCCTGCGAGGTGGGGACCAATAGCCACCCCCTCTCCCCCCCTTGGCTATTGGGAGCCACCTCGCAGGGGGGTGAGCCACCCCCCTGCGAGGTGGGGACCAATAGCCACCCCCTCTCCCCCCCTTGGCTATTGGGAGCCACCTCGCAGGGGGGTGAGCCACCCCCCTGCGAGGTGGGGACCAATAGCCACCCCCTCTCCCCCCCTTGGCTATTGGGAGCCACCTCGCAGGGGGGTGAGCCACCCCCCTGCGAGGTGGGGACCAATAGCCACCCCCTCTCCCCCCTTGGCTATTGGGAGCCACCTCGCAGGGGGGTGAGCCACCCCCCTGCGAGGTGGGGACCAATAGCCACCCCCTCTCCCCCCCTTGGCTATTGGGAGCCACCTCGCAGGGGGGTGAGCCACCCCCCTGCGAGGTGGGGACCAATAGCCACCCCCTCTCCCCCCCTTGGCTATTGGGAGCCACCTCGCAGGGGGGTGAGCCACCCCCCTGCGAGGTGGGGACCAATAGCCACCCCCTCTCCCCCCCTTGGCTATTGGGAGCCACCTCGCAGGGGGGTGAGCCACCCCCCTGCGAGGTGGGGACCAATAGCCACCCCCTCTCCCCCCTTGGCTATTGGGAGCCACCTCGCAGGGGGGTGAGCCACCCCCCTGCGAGGTGGGGACCAATAGCCACCCCCTCTCCCCCCTTGGCTATTGGGAGCCACCTCGCAGGGGGGTGAGCCACCCCCCTGCGAGGTGGGGACCAATAGCCACCCCCTCTCCCCCCCTTGGCTATTGGGAGCCACCTCGCAGGGGGGTGAGCCACCCCCCTGCGAGGTGGGGACCAATAGCCACCCCCTCTCCCCCCTTGGCTATTGGGAGCCACCTCGCAGGGGGGTGAGCCACCCCCCTGCGAGGTGGGGACCAATAGCCACCCCCTCTCCCCCCCTTGGCTATTGGGAGCCACCTCGCAGGGGGGTGAGCCACCCCCCTGCGAGGTGGGGACCAATAGCCACCCCCTCTCCCCCCTTGGCTATTGGGAGCCACCTCGCAGGGGGGTGAGCCACCCCCCTGCGAGGTGGGGACCAATAGCCACCCCCTCTCCCCCCCTTGGCTATTGGGAGCCACCTCGCAGGGGGGTGAGCCACCCCCCTGCGAGGTGGGGACCAATAGCCACCCCCTCTCCCCCCTTGGCTATTGGGAGCCACCTCGCAGGGGGGTGAGCCACCCCCCTGCGAGGTGGGGACCAATAGCCACCCCCTCTCCCCCCTTGGCTATTGGGAGCCACCTCGCAGGGGGGTGAGCCACCCCCCTGCGAGGTGGGGACCAATAGCCACCCCCTCTCCCCCCCTTGGCTATTGGGAGCCACCTCGCAGGGGGGTGAGCCACCCCCCTGCGAGGTGGGGACCAATAGCCACCCCCTCTCCCCCCCTTGGCTATTGGGAGCCACCTCGCAGGGGGGTGAGCCACCCCCCTGCGAGGTGGGGACCAATAGCCACCCCCTCTCCCCCCCTTGGCTATTGGGAGCCACCTCGCAGGGGGGTGAGCCACCCCCCTGCGAGGTGGGGACCAATAGCCACCCCCTCTCCCCCCCTTGGCTATTGGGAGCCACCTCGCAGGGGGGTGAGCCACCCCCCTGCGAGGTGGGGACCAATAGCCACCCCCTCTCCCCCCCTTGGCTATTGGGAGCCACCTCGCAGGGGGGTGAGCCACCCCCCTGCGAGGTGGGGACCAATAGCCACCCCCTCTCCCCCCCTTGGCTATTGGGAGCCACCTCGCAGGGGGGTGAGCCACCCCCCTGCGAGGTGGGGACCAATAGCCACCCCCTCTCCCCCCTTGGCTATTGGGAGCCACCTCGCAGGGGGGTGAGCCACCCCCCTGCGAGGTGGGGACCAATAGCCACCCCCTCTCCCCCCCTTGGCTATTGGGAGCCACCTCGCAGGGGGGTGAGCCACCCCCCTGCGAGGTGGGGACCAATAGCCACCCCCTCTCCCCCCCTTGGCTATTGGGAGCCACCTCGCAGGGGGGTGAGCCACCCCCCTGCGAGGTGGGGACCAATAGCCACCCCCTCTCCCCCCCTTGGCTATTGGGAGCCACCTCGCAGGGGGGTGAGCCACCCCCCTGCGAGGTGGGGACCAATAGCCACCCCCTCTCCCCCCCTTGGCTATTGGGAGCCACCTCGCAGGGGGGTGAGCCACCCCCCTGCGAGGTGGGGACCAATAGCCACCCCCTCTCCCCCCCTTGGCTATTGGGAGCCACCTCGCAGGGGGGTGAGCCACCCCCCTGCGAGGTGGGGACCAATAGCCACCCCCTCTCCCCCCTTGGCTATTGGGAGCCACCTCGCAGGGGGGTGAGCCACCCCCCTGCGAGGTGGGGACCAATAGCCACCCCCTCTCCCCCCCTTGGCTATTGGGAGCCACCTCGCAGGGGGGTGAGCCACCCCCCTGCGAGGTGGGGACCAATAGCCACCCCCTCTCCCCCCCTTGGCTATTGGGAGCCACCTCGCAGGGGGGTGAGCCACCCCCCTGCGAGGTGGGGACCAATAGCCACCCCCTCTCCCCCCCTTGGCTATTGGGAGCCACCTCGCAGGGGGGTGAGCCACCCCCCTGCGAGGTGGGGACCAATAGCCACCCCCTCTCCCCCCCTTGGCTATTGGGAGCCACCTCGCAGGGGGGTGAGCCACCCCCCTGCGAGGTGGGGACCAATAGCCACCCCCTCTCCCCCCCTTGGCTATTGGGAGCCACCTCGCAGGGGGGTGAGCCACCCCCCTGCGAGGTGGGGACCAATAGCCACCCCCTCTCCCCCCCTTGGCTATTGGGAGCCACCTCGCAGGGGGGTGAGCCACCCCCCTGCGAGGTGGGGACCAATAGCCACCCCCTCTCCCCCCCTTGGCTATTGGGAGCCACCTCGCAGGGGGGTGAGCCACCCCCCTGCGAGGTGGGGACCAATAGCCACCCCCTCTCCCCCCCTTGGCTATTGGGAGCCACCTCGCAGGGGGGTGAGCCACCCCCCTGCGAGGTGGGGACCAATAGCCACCCCCTCTCCCCCCCTTGGCTATTGGGAGCCACCTCGCAGGGGGGTGAGCCACCCCCCTGCGAGGTGGGGACCAATAGCCACCCCCTCTCCCCCCTTGGCTATTGGGAGCCACCTCGCAGGGGGGTGAGCCACCCCCCTGCGAGGTGGGGACCAATAGCCACCCCCTCTCCCCCCTTGGCTATTGGGAGCCACCTCGCAGGGGGGTGAGCCACCCCCCTGCGAGGTGGGGACCAATAGCCACCCCCTCTCCCCCCCTTGGCTATTGGGAGCCACCTCGCAGGGGGGTGAGCCACCCCCCTGCGAGGTGGGGACCAATAGCCACCCCCTCTCCCCCCTTGGCTATTGGGAGCCACCTCGCAGGGGGGTGAGCCACCCCCCTGCGAGGTGGGGACCAATAGCCACCCCCTCTCCCCCCTTGGCTATTGGGAGCCACCTCGCAGGGGGGTGAGCCACCCCCCTGCGAGGTGGGGACCAATAGCCACCCCCTCTCCCCCCCTTGGCTATTGGGAGCCACCTCGCAGGGGGGTGAGCCACCCCCCTGCGAGGTGGGGACCAATAGCCACCCCCTCTCCCCCCCTTGGCTATTGGGAGCCACCTCGCAGGGGGGTGAGCCACCCCCCTGCGAGGTGGGGACCAATAGCCACCCCCTCTCCCCCCCTTGGCTATTGGGAGCCACCTCGCAGGGGGGTGAGCCACCCCCCTGCGAGGTGGGGACCAATAGCCACCCCCTCTCCCCCCCTTGGCTATTGGGAGCCACCTCGCAGGGGGGTGAGCCACCCCCCTGCGAGGTGGGGACCAATAGCCACCCCCTCTCCCCCCCTTGGCTATTGGGAGCCACCTCGCAGGGGGGTGAGCCACCCCCCTGCGAGGTGGGGACCAATAGCCACCCCCTCTCCCCCCCTTGGCTATTGGGAGCCACCTCGCAGGGGGGTGAGCCACCCCCCTGCGAGGTGGGGACCAATAGCCACCCCCTCTCCCCCCTTGGCTATTGGGAGCCACCTCGCAGGGGGGTGAGCCACCCCCCTGCGAGGTGGGGACCAATAGCCACCCCCTCTCCCCCCCTTGGCTATTGGGAGCCACCTCGCAGGGGGGTGAGCCACCCCCCTGCGAGGTGGGGACCAATAGCCACCCCCTCTCCCCCCCTTGGCTATTGGGAGCCACCTCGCAGGGGGGTGAGCCACCCCCCTGCGAGGTGGGGACCAATAGCCACCCCCTCTCCCCCCCTTGGCTATTGGGAGCCACCTCGCAGGGGGGTGAGCCACCCCCCTGCGAGGTGGGGACCAATAGCCACCCCCTCTCCCCCCTTGGCTATTGGGAGCCACCTCGCAGGGGGGTGAGCCACCCCCCTGCGAGGTGGGGACCAATAGCCACCCCCTCTCCCCCCTTGGCTATTGGGAGCCACCTCGCAGGGGGGTGAGCCACCCCCCTGCGAGGTGGGGACCAATAGCCACCCCCTCCCCCCTTGGCTATTGGGAGCCACCTCGCAGGGGGGTGAGCCACCCCCCTGCGAGGTGGGGACCAATAGCCACCCCCTCTCCCCCCCTTGGCTATTGGGAGCCACCTCGCAGGGGGGTGAGCCACCCCCCTGCGAGGTGGGGACCAATAGCCACCCCCTCTCCCCCCCTTGGCTATTGGGAGCCACCTCGCAGGGGGGTGAGCCACCCCCCTGCGAGGTGGGGACCAATAGCCACCCCCTCTCCCCCCCTTGGCTATTGGGAGCCACCTCGCAGGGGGGTGAGCCACCCCCCTGCGAGGTGGGGACCAATAGCCACCCCCTCTCCCCCCCTTGGCTATTGGGAGCCACCTCGCAGGGGGGTGAGCCACCCCCCTGCGAGGTGGGGACCAATAGCCACCCCCTCTCCCCCCCTTGGCTATTGGGAGCCACCTCGCAGGGGGGTGAGCCACCCCCCTGCGAGGTGGGGACCAATAGCCACCCCCTCTCCCCCCTTGGCTATTGGGAGCCACCTCGCAGGGGGGTGAGCCACCCCCCTGCGAGGTGGGGACCAATAGCCACCCCCTCTCCCCCCCTTGGCTATTGGGAGCCACCTCGCAGGGGGGTGAGCCACCCCCCTGCGAGGTGGGGACCAATAGCCACCCCCTCTCCCCCCCTTGGCTATTGGGAGCCACCTCGCAGGGGGGTGAGCCACCCCCCTGCGAGGTGGGGACCAATAGCCACCCCCTCTCCCCCCCTTGGCTATTGGGAGCCACCTCGCAGGGGGGTGAGCCACCCCCCTGCGAGGTGGGGACCAATAGCCACCCCCTCTCCCCCCTTGGCTATTGGGAGCCACCTCGCAGGGGGGTGAGCCACCCCCCTGCGAGGTGGGGACCAATAGCCACCCCCTCTCCCCCCTTGGCTATTGGGAGCCACCTCGCAGGGGGGTGAGCCACCCCCCTGCGAGGTGGGGACCAATAGCCACCCCCTCTCCCCCCCTTGGCTATTGGGAGCCACCTCGCAGGGGGGTGAGCCACCCCCCTGCGAGGTGGGGACCAATAGCCACCCCCTCTCCCCCCCTTGGCTATTGGGAGCCACCTCGCAGGGGGGTGAGCCACCCCCCTGCGAGGTGGGGACCAATAGCCACCCCCTCTCCCCCCCTTGGCTATTGGGAGCCACCTCGCAGGGGGGTGAGCCACCCCCCTGCGAGGTGGGGACCAATAGCCACCCCCTCTCCCCCCCTTGGCTATTGGGAGCCACCTCGCAGGGGGGTGAGCCACCCCCCTGCGAGGTGGGGACCAATAGCCACCCCCTCTCCCCCCCTTGGCTATTGGGAGCCACCTCGCAGGGGGGTGAGCCACCCCCCTGCGAGGTGGGGACCAATAGCCACCCCCTCTCCCCCCCTTGGCTATTGGGAGCCACCTCGCAGGGGGGTGAGCCACCCCCCTGCGAGGTGGGGACCAATAGCCACCCCCTCTCCCCCCCTTGGCTATTGGGAGCCACCTCGCAGGGGGGTGAGCCACCCCCCTGCGAGGTGGGGACCAATAGCCACCCCCTCTCCCCCCCTTGGCTATTGGGAGCCACCTCGCAGGGGGGTGAGCCACCCCCCTGCGAGGTGGGGACCAATAGCCACCCCCTCTCCCCCCCTTGGCTATTGGGAGCCACCTCGCAGGGGGGTGAGCCACCCCCCTGCGAGGTGGGGACCAATAGCCACCCCCTCTCCCCCCCTTGGCTATTGGGAGCCACCTCGCAGGGGGGTGAGCCACCCCCCTGCGAGGTGGGGACCAATAGCCACCCCCTCTCCCCCCCTTGGCTATTGGGAGCCACCTCGCAGGGGGGTGAGCCACCCCCCTGCGAGGTGGGGACCAATAGCCACCCCCTCTCCCCCCCTTGGCTATTGGGAGCCACCTCGCAGGGGGGTGAGCCACCCCCCTGCGAGGTGGGGACCAATAGCCACCCCCTCTCCCCCCCTTGGCTATTGGGAGCCACCTCGCAGGGGGGTGAGCCACCCCCCTGCGAGGTGGGGACCAATAGCCACCCCCTCTCCCCCCCTTGGCTATTGGGAGCCACCTCGCAGGGGGGTGAGCCACCCCCCTGCGAGGTGGGGACCAATAGCCACCCCCTCTCCCCCCCTTGGCTATTGGGAGCCACCTCGCAGGGGGGTGAGCCACCCCCCTGCGAGGTGGGGACCAATAGCCACCCCCTCTCCCCCCTTGGCTATTGGGAGCCACCTCGCAGGGGGGTGAGCCACCCCCCTGCGAGGTGGGGACCAATAGCCACCCCCTCTCCCCCCCTTGGCTATTGGGAGCCACCTCGCAGGGGGGTGAGCCACCCCCCTGCGAGGTGGGGACCAATAGCCACCCCCTCTCCCCCCCTTGGCTATTGGGAGCCACCTCGCAGGGGGGTGAGCCACCCCCCTGCGAGGTGGGGACCAATAGCCACCCCCTCTCCCCCCCCCTGGCTATTGGGAGCCACCTCGCAGGGGGGTGAGCCACCCCCCTGCGAGGTGGGGACCAATAGCCACCCCCTCTCCCCCCCTTGGCTATTGGGAGCCACCTCGCAGGGGGGTGAGCCACCCCCCTGCGAGGTGGGGACCAATAGCCACCCCCTCTCCCCCCCTTGGCTATTGGGAGCCACCTCGCAGGGGGGTGAGCCACCCCCCTGCGAGGTGGGGACCAATAGCCACCCCCTCTCCCCCCCTTGGCTATTGGGAGCCACCTCGCAGGGGGGTGAGCCACCCCCCTGCGAGGTGGGGACCAATAGCCACCCCCTCTCCCCCCCTTGGCTATTGGGAGCCACCTCGCAGGGGGGTGAGCCACCCCCCTGCGAGGTGGGGACCAATAGCCACCCCCTCTCCCCCCCTTGGCTATTGGGAGCCACCTCGCAGGGGGGTGAGCCACCCCCCTGCGAGGTGGGGACCAATAGCCACCCCCTCTCCCCCCCTTGGCTATTGGGAGCCACCTCGCAGGGGGGTGAGCCACCCCCCTGCGAGGTGGGGACCAATAGCCACCCCCTCTCCCCCCCTTGGCTATTGGGAGCCACCTCGCAGGGGGGTGAGCCACCCCCCTGCGAGGTGGGGACCAATAGCCACCCCCTCTCCCCCCCTTGGCTATTGGGAGCCACCTCGCAGGGGGGTGAGCCACCCCCCTGCGAGGTGGGGACCAATAGCCACCCCCTCTCCCCCCCTTGGCTATTGGGAGCCACCTCGCAGGGGGGTGAGCCACCCCCCTGCGAGGTGGGGACCAATAGCCACCCCCTCTCCCCCCTTGGCTATTGGGAGCCACCTCGCAGGGGGGTGAGCCACCCCCCTGCGAGGTGGGGACCAATAGCCACCCCCTCTCCCCCCCTTGGCTATTGGGAGCCACCTCGCAGGGGGGTGAGCCACCCCCCTGCGAGGTGGGGACCAATAGCCACCCCCTCTCCCCCCCTTGGCTATTGGGAGCCACCTCGCAGGGGGGTGAGCCACCCCCCTGCGAGGTGGGGACCAATAGCCACCCCCTCTCCCCCCCTTGGCTATTGGGAGCCACCTCGCAGGGGGGTGAGCCACCCCCCTGCGAGGTGGGGACCAATAGCCACCCCCTCTCCCCCCCTTGGCTATTGGGAGCCACCTCGCAGGGGGGTGAGCCACCCCCCTGCGAGGTGGGGACCAATAGCCACCCCCTCTCCCCCCCTTGGCTATTGGGAGCCACCTCGCAGGGGGGTGAGCCACCCCCCTGCGAGGTGGGGACCAATAGCCACCCCCTCTCCCCCCCTTGGCTATTGGGAGCCACCTCGCAGGGGGGTGAGCCACCCCCCTGCGAGGTGGGGACCAATAGCCACCCCCTCTCCCCCCTTGGCTATTGGGAGCCACCTCGCAGGGGGGTGAGCCACCCCCCTGCGAGGTGGGGACCAATAGCCACCCCCTCTCCCCCCCTTGGCTATTGGGAGCCACCTCGCAGGGGGGTGAGCCACCCCCCTGCGAGGTGGGGACCAATAGCCACCCCCTCTCCCCCCCTTGGCTATTGGGAGCCACCTCGCAGGGGGGTGAGCCACCCCCCTGCGAGGTGGGGACCAATAGCCACCCCCTCTCCCCCCTTGGCTATTGGGAGCCACCTCGCAGGGGGGTGAGCCACCCCCCTGCGAGGTGGGGACCAATAGCCACCCCCTCTCCCCCCCTTGGCTATTGGGAGCCACCTCGCAGGGGGGTGAGCCACCCCCCTGCGAGGTGGGGACCAATAGCCACCCCCTCTCCCCCCCTTGGCTATTGGGAGCCACCTCGCAGGGGGGTGAGCCACCCCCCTGCGAGGTGGGGACCAATAGCCACCCCCTCTCCCCCCCTTGGCTATTGGGAGCCACCTCGCAGGGGGGTGAGCCACCCCCCTGCGAGGTGGGGACCAATAGCCACCCCCTCTCCCCCCCTTGGCTATTGGGAGCCACCTCGCAGGGGGGTGAGCCACCCCCCTGCGAGGTGGGGACCAATAGCCACCCCCTCTCCCCCCCTTGGCTATTGGGAGCCACCTCGCAGGGGGGTGAGCCACCCCCCTGCGAGGTGGGGACCAATAGCCACCCCCTCTCCCCCCCTTGGCTATTGGGAGCCACCTCGCAGGGGGGTGAGCCACCCCCCTGCGAGGTGGGGACCAATAGCCACCCCCTCTCCCCCCTTGGCTATTGGGAGCCACCTCGCAGGGGGGTGAGCCACCCCCCTGCGAGGTGGGGACCAATAGCCACCCCCTCTCCCCCCTTGGCTATTGGGAGCCACCTCGCAGGGGGGTGAGCCACCCCCCTGCGAGGTGGGGACCAATAGCCACCCCCTCTCCCCCCCTTGGCTATTGGGAGCCACCTCGCAGGGGGGTGAGCCACCCCCCTGCGAGGTGGGGACCAATAGCCACCCCCTCTCCCCCCCTTGGCTATTGGGAGCCACCTCGCAGGGGGGTGAGCCACCCCCCTGCGAGGTGGGGACCAATAGCCACCCCCTCTCCCCCCCTTGGCTATTGGGAGCCACCTCGCAGGGGGGTGAGCCACCCCCCTGCGAGGTGGGGACCAATAGCCACCCCCTCTCCCCCCTTGGCTATTGGGAGCCACCTCGCAGGGGGGTGAGCCACCCCCCTGCGAGGTGGGGACCAATAGCCACCCCCTCTCCCCCCCTTGGCTATTGGGAGCCACCTCGCAGGGGGGTGAGCCACCCCCCTGCGAGGTGGGGACCAATAGCCACCCCCTCTCCCCCCTTGGCTATTGGGAGCCACCTCGCAGGGGGGTGAGCCACCCCCCTGCGAGGTGGGGACCAATAGCCACCCCCTCTCCCCCCCTTGGCTATTGGGAGCCACCTCGCAGGGGGGTGAGCCACCCCCCTGCGAGGTGGGGACCAATAGCCACCCCCTCTCCCCCCCTTGGCTATTGGGAGCCACCTCGCAGGGGGGTGAGCCACCCCCCTGCGAGGTGGGGACCAATAGCCACCCCCTCTCCCCCCCTTGGCTATTGGGAGCCACCTCGCAGGGGGGTGAGCCACCCCCCTGCGAGGTGGGGACCAATAGCCACCCCCTCTCCCCCCCTTGGCTATTGGGAGCCACCTCGCAGGGGGGTGAGCCACCCCCCTGCGAGGTGGGGACCAATAGCCACCCCCTCTCCCCCCCTTGGCTATTGGGAGCCACCTCGCAGGGGGGTGAGCCACCCCCCTGCGAGGTGGGGACCAATAGCCACCCCCTCTCCCCCCCTTGGCTATTGGGAGCCACCTCGCAGGGGGGTGAGCCACCCCCCTGCGAGGTGGGGACCAATAGCCACCCCCTCTCCCCCCCTTGGCTATTGGGAGCCACCTCGCAGGGGGGTGAGCCACCCCCCTGCGAGGTGGGGACCAATAGCCACCCCCTCTCCCCCCCTTGGCTATTGGGAGCCACCTCGCAGGGGGGTGAGCCACCCCCCTGCGAGGTGGGGACCAATAGCCACCCCCTCTCCCCCCCTTGGCTATTGGGAGCCACCTCGCAGGGGGGTGAGCCACCCCCCTGCGAGGTGGGGACCAATAGCCACCCCCTCTCCCCCCCTTGGCTATTGGGAGCCACCTCGCAGGGGGGTGAGCCACCCCCCTGCGAGGTGGGGACCAATAGCCACCCCCTCTCCCCCCTTGGCTATTGGGAGCCACCTCGCAGGGGGGTGAGCCACCCCCCTGCGAGGTGGGGACCAATAGCCACCCCCTCTCCCCCCCTTGGCTATTGGGAGCCACCTCGCAGGGGGGTGAGCCACCCCCCTGCGAGGTGGGGACCAATAGCCACCCCCTCTCCCCCCTTGGCTATTGGGAGCCACCTCGCAGGGGGGTGAGCCACCCCCCTGCGAGGTGGGGACCAATAGCCACCCCCTCTCCCCCCCTTGGCTATTGGGAGCCACCTCGCAGGGGGGTGAGCCACCCCCCTGCGAGGTGGGGACCAATAGCCACCCCCTCTCCCCCCCTTGGCTATTGGGAGCCACCTCGCAGGGGGGTGAGCCACCCCCCTGCGAGGTGGGGACCAATAGCCACCCCCTCTCCCCCCCTTGGCTATTGGGAGCCACCTCGCAGGGGGGTGAGCCACCCCCCTGCGAGGTGGGGACCAATAGCCACCCCCTCTCCCCCCCTTGGCTATTGGGAGCCACCTCGCAGGGGGGTGAGCCACCCCCCTGCGAGGTGGGGACCAATAGCCACCCCCTCTCCCCCCCTTGGCTATTGGGAGCCACCTCGCAGGGGGGTGAGCCACCCCCCTGCGAGGTGGGGACCAATAGCCACCCCCTCTCCCCCCCTTGGCTATTGGGAGCCACCTCGCAGGGGGGTGAGCCACCCCCCTGCGAGGTGGGGACCAATAGCCACCCCCTCTCCCCCCTTGGCTATTGGGAGCCACCTCGCAGGGGGGTGAGCCACCCCCCTGCGAGGTGGGGACCAATAGCCACCCCCTCTCCCCCCCTTGGCTATTGGGAGCCACCTCGCAGGGGGGTGAGCCACCCCCCTGCGAGGTGGGGACCAATAGCCACCCCCTCTCCCCCCTTGGCTATTGGGAGCCACCTCGCAGGGGGGTGAGCCACCCCCCTGCGAGGTGGGGACCAATAGCCACCCCCTCTCCCCCCCTTGGCTATTGGGAGCCACCTCGCAGGGGGGTGAGCCACCCCCCTGCGAGGTGGGGACCAATAGCCACCCCCTCTCCCCCCCTTGGCTATTGGGAGCCACCTCGCAGGGGGGTGAGCCACCCCCCTGCGAGGTGGGGACCAATAGCCACCCCCTCTCCCCCCCTTGGCTATTGGGAGCCACCTCGCAGGGGGGTGAGCCACCCCCCTGCGAGGTGGGGACCAATAGCCACCCCCTCTCCCCCCCTTGGCTATTGGGAGCCACCTCGCAGGGGGGTGAGCCACCCCCCTGCGAGGTGGGGACCAATAGCCACCCCCTCTCCCCCCCTTGGCTATTGGGAGCCACCTCGCAGGGGGGTGAGCCACCCCCCTGCGAGGTGGGGACCAATAGCCACCCCCTCTCCCCCCCTTGGCTATTGGGAGCCACCTCGCAGGGGGGTGAGCCACCCCCCTGCGAGGTGGGGACCAATAGCCACCCCCTCTCCCCCCCTTGGCTATTGGGAGCCACCTCGCAGGGGGGTGAGCCACCCCCCTGCGAGGTGGGGACCAATAGCCACCCCCTCTCCCCCCCTTGGCTATTGGGAGCCACCTCGCAGGGGGGTGAGCCACCCCCCTGCGAGGTGGGGACCAATAGCCACCCCCTCTCCCCCCCTTGGCTATTGGGAGCCACCTCGCAGGGGGGTGAGCCACCCCCCTGCGAGGTGGGGACCAATAGCCACCCCCTCTCCCCCCCTTGGCTATTGGGAGCCACCTCGCAGGGGGGTGAGCCACCCCCCTGCGAGGTGGGGACCAATAGCCACCCCCTCTCCCCCCCTTGGCTATTGGGAGCCACCTCGCAGGGGGGTGAGCCACCCCCCTGCGAGGTGGGGACCAATAGCCACCCCCTCTCCCCCCCTTGGCTATTGGGAGCCACCTCGCAGGGGGGTGAGCCACCCCCCTGCGAGGTGGGGACCAATAGCCACCCCCTCTCCCCCCCTTGGCTATTGGGAGCCACCTCGCAGGGGGGTGAGCCACCCCCCTGCGAGGTGGGGACCAATAGCCACCCCCTCTCCCCCCCTTGGCTATTGGGAGCCACCTCGCAGGGGGGTGAGCCACCCCCCTGCGAGGTGGGGACCAATAGCCACCCCCTCTCCCCCCCTTGGCTATTGGGAGCCACCTCGCAGGGGGGTGAGCCACCCCCCTGCGAGGTGGGGACCAATAGCCACCCCCTCTCCCCCCCTTGGCTATTGGGAGCCACCTCGCAGGGGGGTGAGCCACCCCCCTGCGAGGTGGGGACCAATAGCCACCCCCTCTCCCCCCCTTGGCTATTGGGAGCCACCTCGCAGGGGGGTGAGCCACCCCCCTGCGAGGTGGGGACCAATAGCCACCCCCTCTCCCCCCCTTGGCTATTGGGAGCCACCTCGCAGGGGGGTGAGCCACCCCCCTGCGAGGTGGGGACCAATAGCCACCCCCTCTCCCCCCTTGGCTATTGGGAGCCACCTCGCAGGGGGGTGAGCCACCCCCCTGCGAGGTGGGGACCAATAGCCACCCCCTCTCCCCCCCTTGGCTATTGGGAGCCACCTCGCAGGGGGGTGAGCCACCCCCCTGCGAGGTGGGGACCAATAGCCACCCCCTCTCCCCCCCTTGGCTATTGGGAGCCACCTCGCAGGGGGGTGAGCCACCCCCCTGCGAGGTGGGGACCAATAGCCACCCCCTCTCCCCCCTTGGCTATTGGGAGCCACCTCGCAGGGGGGTGAGCCACCCCCCTGCGAGGTGGGGACCAATAGCCACCCCCTCTCCCCCCCTTGGCTATTGGGAGCCACCTCGCAGGGGGGTGAGCCACCCCCCTGCGAGGTGGGGACCAATAGCCACCCCCTCTCCCCCCCTTGGCTATTGGGAGCCACCTCGCAGGGGGGTGAGCCACCCCCCTGCGAGGTGGGGACCAATAGCCACCCCCTCTCCCCCCCTTGGCTATTGGGAGCCACCTCGCAGGGGGGTGAGCCACCCCCCTGCGAGGTGGGGACCAATAGCCACCCCCTCTCCCCCCCTTGGCTATTGGGAGCCACCTCGCAGGGGGGTGAGCCACCCCCCTGCGAGGTGGGGACCAATAGCCACCCCCTCTCCCCCCCTTGGCTATTGGGAGCCACCTCGCAGGGGGGTGAGCCACCCCCCTGCGAGGTGGGGACCAATAGCCACCCCCTCTCCCCCCCTTGGCTATTGGGAGCCACCTCGCAGGGGGGTGAGCCACCCCCCTGCGAGGTGGGGACCAATAGCCACCCCCTCTCCCCCCCTTGGCTATTGGGAGCCACCTCGCAGGGGGGTGAGCCACCCCCCTGCGAGGTGGGGACCAATAGCCACCCCCTCTCCCCCCCTTGGCTATTGGGAGCCACCTCGCAGGGGGGTGAGCCACCCCCCTGCGAGGTGGGGACCAATAGCCACCCCCTCTCCCCCCCTTGGCTATTGGGAGCCACCTCGCAGGGGGGTGAGCCACCCCCCTGCGAGGTGGGGACCAATAGCCACCCCCTCTCCCCCCCTTGGCTATTGGGAGCCACCTCGCAGGGGGGTGAGCCACCCCCCTGCGAGGTGGGGACCAATAGCCACCCCCTCTCCCCCCTTGGCTATTGGGAGCCACCTCGCAGGGGGGTGAGCCACCCCCCTGCGAGGTGGGGACCAATAGCCACCCCCTCTCCCCCCTTGGCTATTGGGAGCCACCTCGCAGGGGGGTGAGCCACCCCCCTGCGAGGTGGGGACCAATAGCCACCCCCTCTCCCCCCCTTGGCTATTGGGAGCCACCTCGCAGGGGGGTGAGCCACCCCCCTGCGAGGTGGGGACCAATAGCCACCCCCTCTCCCCCCCTTGGCTATTGGGAGCCACCTCGCAGGGGGGTGAGCCACCCCCCTGCGAGGTGGGGACCAATAGCCACCCCCTCTCCCCCCCTTGGCTATTGGGAGCCACCTCGCAGGGGGGTGAGCCACCCCCCTGCGAGGTGGGGACCAATAGCCACCCCCTCTCCCCCCCTTGGCTATTGGGAGCCACCTCGCAGGGGGGTGAGCCACCCCCCTGCGAGGTGGGGACCAATAGCCACCCCCTCTCCCCCCCTTGGCTATTGGGAGCCACCTCGCAGGGGGGTGAGCCACCCCCCTGCGAGGTGGGGACCAATAGCCACCCCCTCTCCCCCCCTTGGCTATTGGGAGGCATGTTGGACTCTCAGCCTGTTGACCATATTGTGAGTAGTTTCGTCTCTCTCTCTGGAAATAATGAACTGTTTCACAGACGGGTGTACACGTTCAGTGTATTGCTCAGGGAGCAGTAATATAATTAATTAGTAAACATCAAGGATCCATTTTATTAATTATCAATAATACTATCAATTAATAGTTTACCATTAATTCTTAATTATTGTTTTAAATAGATTATGTTCTACTCCAAGAATTAATTTTTAATATTAATATCATTTATCAATATTAATATTTCTTAATAATTATTATTTTTTTGCCAATATCACTTAGTATTGATTTATGTAACAGTAATTGTTGATATCATTATTTTATTATTAAATGTGTTAATATTATTAATTATTAATACTCATCATTAACATTTTTAACCAGTATTAATTTTAGTATCTTAATTGTGATTTTTAATGTCTATGATTAATATACATTTTTATGTTTATTAATATTAATAATTAATAGTCTTGTTCCTGATATCTGGCCGGGAGAGTATGATATTACTCCCACTATCGAAGAAAGTGTACAGTCCTCTATGATGTTAATTCTAGTAGCCAGGGGGTAGAGGATGACATTGAAAGTAGCGCAGTGGCCGGGCGCGGTGGCTCACGCCTGTAATCCCAGCACTTTGGGAGGCCGAGACGGGCGTATCACGAGGTCAGGAGATCGAGACCATCCTGGCTAACACGGTGAAACCCCGTCTCTCCTAAGAAATACAAAAAACTAGCCGGGCGAGGTGGCGGGCGCCTATAGTCCCAGCTACTCGGGATGCTGAGGCAGGAGAATGGCGTGAACCCGGGAGGCGGAGCTTGCAGTGAGCTGAGATCCGGCCACCGCACTCCAGCCTGGGTGACAGAGCGAGACTCCGTCTCAAAAAAAAAAAAAAAAAAAAAAAAAAAGAAAGTAGCGCAGTGTGTGTACATGCCGTCGGTCATCTTCTTCCTTCTATCTAGGGTGGGAAAGGATGATATGACTCCCAATATCACCGTGGGCGTGGACCTCCACCGTGGTATTTTCCCTAACATCCAAAGGCGGAGAGGGTGACCTTTCTTCCGATTTCGCAGGGGTTGTACACCACCCCTGTGATATGTTTCCTAATATCCAGATGGCGAGAGGATGATATCAGTCCCAGTATTGTAGGAGGCGTACACTCCCTGGGGATGTTTTTCCTAATATCCAGGGACGGACAGGATGATATCACTCCCAATAAAGCAGGGGATGTACACCCCTTCTGTGACATTGTTCCTAATAGCCAGCCGGTAATTATTATAATTGTTTGAATAGGTTATGATCTACTCCAAGGATTAATTTTTAATATCAATGTCATTTATCAATAATAATATTTCTTAATAATTATTATTATTTTATAGCCAATATCACTTAGTATTGATTTAAGTAACGTTAATTGTTGATATTATTTTATTATTAATTGTCTTATTATTATTAAATATTAATTATTAATACTCATGATTAACTTTTTTAAGCAGTGTTAATTTTAGTATCTTAATTGTGATTTTAATATCTATAATTAATATTTACCATTTATATTTATTAATATTAGTAATTAATAGCCTTTTTTCTGATATCCGGCCAGGATAGGATGATATTACTCCCCTTGTCGCAGAAAGTGTACGCTGCTCTATGATGTTATTCCTAGTAGCCAGGGGGTAGAGGATAGTATTAAAACTACCGTAGTGTGGGTATATCCCGTCGGACATCTTGTTCCTTCTTTCCAAGGTGGGAGAGGATGATATGACTCCCAATATCACAGTGGGCGTGGACCTCCACCGTGATATTTTCCCTAACATCCAAAGGTAGAGAGGGTGATATTTCTTCCGATTTCGCAGGGGTTGTACACCACCCCTGTTCTATGTTTCCTAATATCTAGATGGCGAGAGGATGACATCAGTCTGAATATTGCAGGAGGTGTACACTCCCTGGTGATATTGTTTCTAATATCCAGGGATGGAGAGGATGATATCACTCCCAATAAAGCAGGGGGTGTACACCCCTTCTGTGACATTGTTCCTAATAGCCAGCCGGGGGGAGGAAGATATTACCGCCAATATCGCCGCAGGGGTGTACACCCCCTTGGGATATTCATCCTTATATCCTGGGAGGGAGGCGATGTTACTAGTGGCAATATCGCAGGGGATGTACACACTCACTGTGCTATTGTTCCGACTAACACGATATGACTCCCAATATCACGGGGGGGGTACATCCTCCTGTGATATTGTTTCTTATATTCAGGGGGAGAGGATGATATGACTCCCAATATCGCAAGGGTTGTACACACCTCCTGCGATATTGTTCCTAATATCCCGAAGGGGAGAGCATAATATCACTCTCAATATCTCAGGGGGTGTACACCCCCTTTGTAATATTTTTCTTAATATCCATGATGGGAGAGAATGATAAGACTCCCAATATGGCAAGAAGTGTACAGCCGGCTGTGATATAGTTCCTTACATCCAGGTAGGGAGAGGATGATGTTACTGCCCATATCGTACAAAGTGTAAAACCCCTTCGATATTTTGCCTACAATCCTGAGGGGAGAGGATGATATTACTCCCAATATGGAAGAAGGCGTACACCCCCCCTGGGACACTACGCCCAATATTCACGTTGGGAGACGATGACAATACGCCCAATATCACAGGGGATGTACACCCACCCTAGCATATTGTTCCTTATATCGAGAGTGGGAAAAGAAGCTATTACTCCCAATAACGCAGTGGCTGTGGCTGTACACTCCTCCTGTGATATTGTTCTTTATATCCTGGGGAAGAGAGGATGATATTACACCCAATACCGCAGGGGGTGGACACCCACTCAGTGATGTTGTTCTGAATGTACTCCACCTCCCACCACCAGGGATATCGTTCCTAATATCCAGGGGAAGAGAGGATAACATTATGCCCAATATTGCTGGGGAGTATACACACCCTCTGTGATGTTGTTCCTAGTATCCAAAGGTAGAGACGATGATATTACTGGCCATATCGCATGGGGTGTACACCCTTCTGTGATATCGTTTTTGACGGTCAGTTGGGGGAGACAAAAACATTAATCCCAATATCGAAGAAGGTGTACATACCCCTGTGATGTGGTTCCTAATGTACAGGGGAAAGAGAAGAATATTGCTCTCAATATCGCAGGGGATGTAATCACCCTGTCCCCTGTATATTATCCCTAATATTCAGTGGGTTGGAGGCTGACAGTACTCCCAATATCCCAGAAGGTGCACACACACCTGTGATATAGTTCCTAATATCCAGCGGGAAAGAGGCTGAGTTTACTTTCGATATCACAGTGGGTGTACACCGCCCCCAACCTCGGGGTATTGTTCCTAATATCCAGGCGAGAGGAAGATGATATGGCTGACAGTATCGAAGGGGGTGGACACCTCTTCTGTGATATGGTTGCTGATATCCAGGGGGTGAGTGGATGATGTGTACACCCCACCTGTGACATGAATCATAAAACCTAGAACAAGAGAGAATGACATTGCTTCCAAAAACACACGGGGTGTACACCCACCCTGTGATATTGTTCCTGTCATCTAAAGGAAGAGATGATGATACTACTCCCACTACCGGAGAAGGTACACACCCCCCTGTGATATTGTTCCTCATAACTTGTAGGGGAGAGCATGATATTACTTCCAATATGACAGTGGCTTGACACTCAGTCTGTGATATTGGTTCTGCACACCAACTCTGTGCCCCTCGTTTCCCATGTGTTCTCTCCTCACTGTTGGAACCTCGGGGGAGGCTTTGTCTTTGGTTACAGATGAAGAGACGAGGGGTCTGAGAGGTTAAGAAAGTTTGTTACTGGAAAGGGGTCCCAATCCAGACTGCAAGAGAGGTTTCTTGGATCTCACGGAAGAAAGAATTCAGGGTGAGTCCTTAAAGTGAAAGCAACTTTATTAGGAAAGAAAAGGAATAAAAGAACGGCTTCTATGGCCGGGAGCAGCGGCTCACTCCTGTAATCCTAGAACTTTGGCATGCCGAGGCAGGTGGATCACCTGAGGTGAGAAGTTCGAGACCAGCCTGGTCCAACATGGCAAAACCCTGTCTCCACTAAAATACAAAACATTAACGGTGTGGTGGCAGGTGCCTGTAATCCCAGCTACTAGGAAGGCTAAGGCAGGAGAATTGCTTGAACCCACGAGGCGGAGGTTGTAGTGAGCCAAGATCATGCCACTGCATTCTAGTTTGGCCAACAGAGCAAGACCGCATCTCAAAAAAAAAAAAAAAAAAATGGCTGCTCCATAGGCAGAGTGGCCCCAAAGGCTGCTGGTTGCCCATTTTCATGGTTATTTCCTGATCATACGCTAAACAAGGGTTGGACTATTCATGAGTGTTCCAGGAAAGGGGTGGGCAATTCGCAGAACTGAGAGTTTCTGCCCTCCCTTCCGAGACCATGTAGGGTAACCTCCAGATGTTGCCATGGCATCTGTAAACTGTCGTGGCGCTGGTGGGAGTGCCTTGTAGCAGTTAACGCATTATAATTAGCACATAATGAGCTGTGAGGGCAATCAGAGGTCACTCTCGTGGCCATCTTGGGTTTGCGGCTTTGGCCAACTTCTTTACTGCAACCTGCTTTATCAGCAAGGTCTTTATGACCTGTATTTTGTGGGGACCTCCTATCTCATCCTGTGACGAAGAATGCCTAGCCTCCTGGGAATGTGGCCCAGCAGGTCTCAGCCTCCCTTTACCCAGGTCCCATTCAAGATGGAGTCGCTCTGGTTCACGTGCCTCTGACAAGTTGGCCTGGGTTGAGTGTTTCCTAGTGTGTGGTTGTTGGAGCTGTTTTTAGGAGTAAGAGGTATTGTCAGTAGGAAACAGGCCTCTGTTAGTCCTGGGGCTGGCACTCTGCCCCAGTATGTCGGCCTCATTTTAGTGGTGACAAAACTGGGGCTCAGAGACATCAACTCCCTCATCTCGAACCCCCAGACTGTCAGTGGTGGGCTGGGGTTTGAATGTGGGGCTTGAAGACCCATCATCTCCTCTGGTCCCCCAGTCTCTGCTGCCCAAGAGGAACAGGATCCCAGGATCCAGGCCCCTCATGGCACCAGCCAGGGTGGGTGGAGATGGGAAGGCACAGTTCCAAAGCCCCCCGGACTCTGAGGCAGGTCGGGGGCCGAGAGCAAGCCGGACCTGCGGACCCCACCCTGAGAAGAATGGCTGCAGGCCCGGCCCAGCGGGCAAGAGGACTGTGTCCCCAGTCAACGTGACGGCGCTTCCCACTCCTCCAGCCAGGCCGTGCCGTCTTCACGTTTCCAATCATACGGCCTCCTCTCCAATTCCCAAGCCCAACCCACAGAGACAGCGATCTGGGGTCCACGTGAGGTTTGTCAGCAGCTCTGACCCACTGCTTCCCGCCAGTCCCGCGGCCAGTTCTGGAAAGCTCTCTGCTGCCCCCTGGTGGGGAGGCTCGGGAAAAGGCTCTGGCTGCAAGCATGGGGTCCGAGAACCTCCTGGCTCTGTCACCTCTGCTGGGTGGCAAACCAACCCAGGACTGAACCAGTGACACCTGTGGCGCTCCCAGAACCTCCAGGCTCTGTCACCTCTGCTAGGTGGAAAACCAACCCAGGACTGAAGCAGCAGATGGCTGCCTGATTCCTTATGATCAGAGCTCCGCCCACTGGCAAGTCTCTCTCCGGGCCTCAGTTTCCCCTTCCATTAAACGAGGGGCTTGGGGGATACCAAGGAGGGGTAACAGCTTAGTGAGGATGGCAGGTTTCTTCTGGGGAGATGAAAACATTTTGAAAGTAGATGGCGTGAGTGGTTGCACAGGACTGTGAATGCACAAATGCCACCACATTATTCGCGTTGAAATAGTTCATTGCATGCGATGTGAATGTCACCTCATTTAAAGTGTTTAAAAGGTGGGCCTGGGAGAGTGCAGTGTATGTGAGAATCACGTGGGACACCCACAGTCTCTGAACCTCGGTTTTCTTGCCGTAAACTGGCAAAGAGACCGTGGGAGCTGTGTTCCCTAAGGCCAAGAGATTCCAACAAGGAAAACCTGGGATTCCAGGGACTGGGATGAGGGCCGGGGACCGGAAGGGGAGGGGTATGTGGGGATGGCTTGGGGGCAGCCCAGATAAGGCTTTCAATACTGGGTAGCAGCGTCTACACAGGCAGAGATCCCTGCATCTCACTTCCCACAGGGCTGACCAGTGGCCAGAGGTGGGACTGGCCAGGCTCAGCCCAACCAAGTCTGGGAGCAGAGGACACTGAGTGAGGGATCCCCGGTGCCACCCTCACTGGCCTGTGGCTCTCCCGACACCACAAGAGAGGTCCAGGAGCTGACCTTGGGTCCTAATGGGGGACACCTTCCTGGCTGCAGGCTGGCAGGGTGGTGTGGTGGTCAGTGTACTGGGCTCTGCGTCTCCGCCCCTACCTGCTGTGTGACGGTGGGCCAGACACCTAACCTCTCTGTGCCTCTATTTCTTCAAAGGCGAACAGGGACACTAGCAGCCCCCACATCCGGGCACAGTGGCCTGAAGGTTAAAGTCAAGGCCGGCACGAGACCTACAGCAAAAGCTCTGAGCAGGGAGAGCAGGGAGCTGCCCAGAGAGTTCCACCACCATCTCCCCTCTGGCCACCGAGGAAACCGAGGCTCATGGTGACCTGGCCCAGGTCTGTTGAACTCACGGTCCTTCTCATCCCCAAGATCAGAGGGCTGCCACCAGGGAAGGAGCTGGCCCCTAGACACAGCCCAGGAAGCACACAGGGAAGGATGCCCTGGGGACTTCGGTAGGTTATTGCAAAGAAAAATTTATTGCTATTTGAACCCTGCTTTCATGCCCCATTTCCCAGAAAATGAGCCACGGGAGACACCAGGAGAGGGAGGAGACCATCCTCCTTGCACAAAACCCACTCCCTCAGATGCCGTCCTCAGCGAGGGTGGCTGGGGGCCAACCAGGGGGCCCACCCGCAGAGTGGCAGAGGAGGCAGTTTGACCCTGCAGACGTTGAGCTCTGTGGCGAAGGTCCTGGCCTTCTGGTAGAAGAGGAGCGACTTCTCACGGTCCGGGAGGAAGTTGTGGGAGACGGTGGCCAGCCACGTGTAGATCTTCAGCTGTGCCTTCTTGTTGCCCAGGTCCACGGCGGCTGCCAGTGCCAGCTGGTAGTACTCAAACGGGTCCTGAAGGGGACAGGTCATGCTCAGCAAAAGGGGGACTCGGAGCCCGTCTTCCCAGAGGCCGTTCCTGTCTCCAGGTCATTCCACGTGTCCAGCCAATGCTGGCTCACCCCATGAGCCCCGAAACCTGTTACACTGCTGTGGTCTCAGCTGCAGGAAGTGGGGAAGACCCTGACACCCCTGGAAGCCTTCCTGACTGCCCCTACGCCCCACTCACCCCAACCGTCCTGCCCCAGTGCCACCCTCTCCGCAGGCAGTGGCTGCTTTCCCCATGTGCTGAGGTCAGGGCAGATCCTGCCTGCTCTAAGAGTTCCATGCAGGACCCGTGGCTCCGAGCTACAGCAGGGGCACAGTGTTGAGTGACCCAGGCTCCCCTCTGGCCCCTGTCCATGCTGACCATTTCCAGGCCCTCCACGGGACAGGCCAGGTACAAAACCATCTCACAGGTGTCCTCTCCGGCAATGTTCCCTGAAATATTGACGGAGTGTGACTCCCCAGACATCCACTCCCATTTTCAATGCATCTTTGGCCCAAACTCACCATCCCTGGGTTGGGATGCCGCCTCCCAGACCTCCTCCTTGACCCTCCCATCCCCCACCCGGCTTCTCCCCAGGCGCCTCCTCCACATGGGGGTCACCCAAGGAACCTCTCTGAGACCCATGCCTGGCCTGTCCCTCTTTACCATCTCAAGATGGCTCCCAGGGTCAAGGACAAAGTCCAAGATGTAGCAAGTCCATTCCCCCACTGCCCCGCCCCACACACGGAGCAGGGGCGTGAGAAGGCCCCGAGTCACCGCCACTGCTCATCCAATGCCCCCGGCCCAGCCGAACACTGGACTCTGTGCTGGGTGCGTGGCTGAGCCTAACGTCCTTGCTCCCAGTCTGAGGGACCTGGGAGTAAACACTGACCACACGGGGTGGCCCAGGAAGCCCAGGAGCCTGTGGGGGGCCCAGGAGGCCCCAGACTCAGCCGGGGGTGGAAGGCAAAGGTTTCCTGAAGGGGTGGGGGCATCCCAACTAAACAGGAAGGAGCCAGCCAATGCATATGTCTCTGCGTGTGCCTGTGCGTGTGCCTGTGCGTGTTTGTGTGCCTGAGTGTGCGTGTCCCTGTGTGTGTGCCTGTGTGCATGTCTGTGTGTGCGTGTGCACCTGTGTGTGCGTGTGCCTGTGTGTGCGTGTGCCTGTGCCCATGTGCATTTCCATGTGCCTGTAGTGTGTGCAACAGCTAGTGAGTGGCAGGCTGAGCCAGGACACACCTAATCTTCCCTATTCCAGGGCTCACTCTCACGTGTACACTAAAGGGGACCCCATTTTAGAGGCAATCGGCAAAGATGCCCATTTACCCCGCCTCTCTGCCAGCCTTCCAGGCCCCATGCAGCCCGGCGTTTTCTCCTACTCCTCTGGGCCCTGGGTCCAGAGCCTCCTATACAAGGAGGAGGTGTAGCCTTGGAAAGACAGCCGCCCTTGGGGAATTCCAAGGGGGCCTCCCTGTCGGAAGCTGGCCTGCGCTGACAGCATAGTCACGACGAGGCCCAGAGGGCTGTGCGTGGGAAGGAGGTGAAGGAGGCCTCTGCCCCTCAACCCCAACCGTGGACTTTGGCGTCTCAGGTACTACTTGGCCCTTTCCTTCCTCCTGGGCAGGCGGAGTGGGCGGCAGGCTTGACCAAGAGAGATAAAGGCCTCTTCTGGGAGGCCCGTCTCCCTGGGTCCCAGGCGAGCCCCTGAGCGGTGAGTGGCGTCCCTCTGGGTCTGACACTTGGCACCTCCCTGTCTGGCTGGGACTTGGGAGGCCACAGGGACCACTTCTGACCACCAGGTGTCGCCAGCACTGGGCGGGGGCCTTCCAGGCAGCCCCAGGCCTGCGGTGGGGGATACGATACGGGGCGAGGTCGTAGGGCTGCCCCAGCTCCTCATGTTGTTCTAAGGACCCCAAGATCTTGACCCTGGACTGGAGTGCCCTGGCCCCTCAGCCCATAAGGAGCACTGATGCGGTGCCGGTGCGATGCTGAGGAGGGGCGGTGTCTGCTGCGCAGAGGGGTGGAGACACGCCAGGTCTGAATCTGACACTCCCAGCTCTCCACCCCTGCAGGGCTGGGGGCAGAGGGAGCACAGCACCTCCGCTCCAGACAGATGCGACCCAGTAAGGCCTCAGCCTGGCTGGCTGGAGCCCCGCCCCACTGCACCTGCCCTGAGCTGGGGTTTTCCTGTCTGTGAACCCGATGGTAAGACACTGGTCCCACCCCACCCTTCCTGGGTGATGTGAAGGTTCAAGGTGTCTAGGGACTCCAGGAAGGAGTTGCTCAGTGCAGGCTGGCACCCTGGGCAGGCTTCCTAGAGGAGGCGCCAGGATTTGGGTTGGATCTTGCAACGTGGATTCAATGTGAGGATGATGCCGTCCTCCGAAATGTCCTTCTCCCGACCCTGTTTTCTTTGTTAAATGCAACTTGACACTTGACTGTCAAGACTCAGTTTTGGTGTCACCTCCTCCAGGAGGGTCCCCCTGACTACAATCCCCCTTCTTTACCCAGAGGCCACCATTGCCCACTCATGTGTCAGCCTCCCTGGCTGAGACTGAGTTCTTGAGGGTGGGGCCTGGCCAGCTTGGGAGCTGGGTTGTATCTGCTAACATTGCCGGTTCCTCCAGCCACGTGCAGAGCTCCAGGGAGGCCACTGGGCCATTCCTAAGGAAGGCTGGAACCCAGGCCTCTGCGTCTGGGTAGAGATCCCACTCCAAGGGGGCCGGGAACACCCCGAGCCCTGCCCCTCCCCACCCACCTTCAGGTCATAGAAGATGATGTCACCGAGCACCAGGTACACCTTCACGTAGTAGAGGGTCTCCTCGTCGAACTCCAGTGGTGAGTTGCAGAGCTACAGGGCCTTGAGGTAGAAGTGCTCCGCCAGCTTGCCCTGGCCCAGCTGATGGTGCAGGGCGGCCAGGCGGTGGTAGGCCACGTGCTCGTTCAGCCGGTCTCCTGGGGTGCAGGCCAAAGGGGCAGGTGTAAGGACGCGGCTCCCTGGGGCAGGGAGGGCACAGGCCCCTCAGGAGCAGGTATGCAGACCCCGGGCAGCACCTAGCTTGCCTCCAAGCACCTGCGGTCGCCTGGGCAGCTCTGGCCAGTCCCTTCCAGGTTCCCAGACTCACTTTCCCATCTGCAAAGCAGAACTAATAAGGCCTGCCCCTGTCTACTGTGAGGCTTTGGCAAAGTCGGACTTGGATGGCCCAGCTCTGTGCCTACACATAGCCACCTGCCTTGGCTCACTGGTTTTAACCAGGGGAGCCCAAAAGCCATGCAGTCCAGGTGCTCCCGGGCACCCCGGCTCCAGGCAACCCACAGACGTGACATCCGACTCCTCCTGCGTGTGTCACAATCAGAGCCCCCTACTTTGGGGAGTCAGCTGCACACCTACTGTGTACTGGGCCACGGGGCACAAGGTGCTGGGGCATGCGGCCTGCCTAGGGTTCCCTGTCTCTGGAGGGAGACAGATGACCCTGGCACAGTACCAGGGGATGCCCGGCCTTAAGGGGCAGACTGCTGGAAGGGGAACTGGGATTTTATCAGCCAGAGAGCCATGTGGTTGATGAGGTTGGGAAGGGCACAAGATAAAGGGAATGTGCCACTCAGCCTGGCACATACAGGGACCAACGAGATGCCTGGCATGTCTGGAAGGCAGAGGGCACACTGGGCGGCCCTTGTGGTCAGCAGCGGGAACAGGCAGAGGAAGCAGAGCTCAGTCAGGCAGGGAGCTCTACACTGCCTGAGAGACCTCAGGCTGTGCCCCACAGCCAGACAGGGAAGCCAGTTGGGCAGATCTGCCTTCCTGGACAGGAGACCAGGAAAATCCAGCAGCTGTTTCAGCTCCTGCCCTGCAGACCTGGAGGCTGGGCTCTGGCAAAGTGTGGGTCCTGGCAGGGTGGGGGCTCAGGGGACTTACCCAGAGTGATGCTGAGTGCTAGGGCCATGTAGGCAAACTCCAAGCCGTCCTGGGGCTTCTCCAGTGTGGCCAGGAGTGCCACCAGCTTGTTGCACAGCTGTAGCTGCAGCTCCGCCTTGCAGTTGCCCGTAGTCACTGCCAGGGCCAGGGCCAGGACCCGGTCCTACCACACAGGCAGGTGGGGTCAGGTTTCCCGCAGCACCCACCTTGCCCAGCGCCCTCCTCAGAGCTCAAACATGTGCTTGGAGCTTCCCACGCCCCAGCTACCCCTGCACCTCCACACAGCTCTGTGCTCTGGGATAACACACAGTTCAGACACCCAAGTTGGGGGCTGAAGAGTCACCTGAGGCCCATCCAGCTACACCCAGCAGCCTCAGACCAGCCTCTCCCACCTGGGCACCAGGGGTCTGACTGGGGGGAGCCAGCACTCCTCTCTGCTCTAAAAACACCACATTTATCTGTGCCCAGGGCTGAGCCACACCGTGAGCTCAGAGGAAGGGAGAAGCTGTCCCACTTCGGGGTGCAAGCAGACCTGGGCCTCCCACTGACATGCTGTGTGTCCTTTGACATGTCCCTGTGCCTCTCTGAGCCTCAGTTCCCTCATCTGGAAGATGGGGACAGGACTTCCCACTCATGGTTGCTTGAGATCATCAGGTACAAGGGTAGAGCCATTGTCACATCCAGGCCCCAAACATTTGTCCCGGGCAGGGGCATGGTCAATATCATTCCCGGTGAGACCACTTGGAAACTAAGCATGTGCATGGGTGGCCCTGCCTCCAGGTGGGAGGCCTCTGCCCTGCCACACCTGTGCCTCAGCCCTCCAGGTGCCCCCCTGAGGCCCACCCACATCAGCCCACAGGCCAGCTCACCCCGTAGAAGGACACGGCTTTCTCCCGCTCCCAGGCCCCATTGAAGAAGATGTCTCCAGCTGCCTCAAACAGCTCCAGCCCCAGGCTGGGGTCGCCTGTGTACAGGACCACATTCTGTGCCACCTGAAAGGAGACAGAAGTTCCCTCAAGACCCACACCTGGTGAGGTGGCCACGCCCACCTTTGCCAGCCTCCTTCCTCTCACACACTACAGGTACACCTGAGCGTTTTTCAGGCTCTGTGCATTAGGGATGCCCCCACCACTGGCATGAGGACAATGAACTGATGCACCTGAGTGCCAGGAGGTGACTGAGCAGCTGCAGCCCAGGAGCCCGACACCTGTGAATCCTACCACCAGGGCTAGCCCTAGCCCACTTCCCCTGCACTCAAACCAGTCTCCGTGGCCCCCAGACTGCTGGGAGCCCATCCCCTGGCTCCTTTCTGGGTTGCCACATCCCTGCCACATCAACAGTGTTTGTGGGTGGGCCTGGTCCCCTCTTGGCCATGAGCTCTTGATCCCTCTCCTCAGCTCACGGAGGTATATAGCAGGTGCTCAATAATGAAAGCTTCACCAGGCTCGTGGGCTTCACAATTTGTTCCAGATCACACTGTGTTTGGGAAAGCCTCTGAAAACAGCCACTATGATAGATTCATTTTGTCAGGAGATGTGCCACGTGTCGCTTGGAGCAAGTTCTTCTGTGTGTTAACTGAGTGGTCACATTATTTGAGCATGTGCTGTACACCAGCAGGTGCTGGGCACTGTGAGGGGCCGCGCCTCTGCCCTCAGGGAGAAGATGCTGGCCACTGGGGGAGGATGTGCAGGAACCAGTTGGAGGGAGGGAAAAGGCACACAACAGGTGCTCAGCAGTGGCTTAGGAATGAGTGGATGGATGGATGAATGGATGAGGAGATGTAGACACATGGATGGATGGATGGGTGTGTGGATAGATTAATGCTGGGATGGATGGATGGATGGATGGATGGATGGATGGATGGATGGATGGACGGATGAATGGATGGATGGACGGACGGGTGGGTGGATGGATGGATGGATGGATGGATGGATGGATGGATGGATGGATGGATGGATGGATGGATGGGTGGGTGGAATGATGTGTGTATGTCTGCATGTATGTATGGGTGGGTAGATAATGCATGGATGGGTGGAGGGTAGATGATGTATGTGCATATTGATGGCTAGATGGTGGATAGACGAATGTATGGATAAACCAATGGACAGATAGATGAATGGAGGGATGGATTAATGGGTAGATTAGTGGGTGGATGGATGAATGATGGATGGATCGATGAATGAATGGGTGGATGGATGATGGATGGATGGAAGGACGAACAGGTGGATGGATGGATGATGGAAGCATGGATGGATAATGGAAGCATGGTTGGATGATGGATGGATGGATGAATGGATAAATGGATATGTGGATGGATGATGGATGGATGGAAGGATAAACAGGTGAATGGATGGATGATGGAAGGATGAATGGACAGATGATGGATGAACAGGTGAATGGATGGATAGACGGGTGAATGGATGGATAAAAGGATGGAAGAATGATGGATGGATGAATGGACAGATGGATGGACAGATGGATGAATGGACAGATAGACGGATGATGGATGGATGATGGATGGATGGATGGATGATGGATGGATGGACGGATGAACAGATGAATGGATGGATGATGGAAGGATGGATGGATGAATGGATAAATGGATAGATGGATGAATGATGGATGGATGGAAGGATGAACAGGAGGTGAGTGTGATGGATGGATGAATGACGGATGGATGAATGGTGGATGGATGGATGAACAGGTGGATGGATGGAAGGATGAACAGTTGGACGGATGGAAGGATGAACAGGTGGATGGATGAAAAGATGAACAGGTCGATGGATGGAAGGATGAACAGGTGAATGGATGGTTGATGGAAGGATGAATGGACAGATGGATGGATCAACAGGTGAATGGATGGATAGACGGGTGAATGGATGGATGATGAATGGATGGATGATAAATGGATGGATGATGAAAGGATGGATGATAAAAGGATGGATGGATGAATGGACAGATGGATGGATGATGGCTGGATGGATGATGGATGGATGAATGGATAAATGGATGGATGGATGGAAGAATGAACAGATGAATGGATGGATGATGGAAGGATGGATGATGGAAAGATGGATGGATGATGGAAGGATGGATGGATGAATGAATGGATAAACGGATGGATGGAAGGATGAACAGGAGGTGAGTGGATGGATGACAGAAGGATAGATGGATGATAGATGGATGGATGGATATATCAATGAATGGATAAATGGATGGATGGATGAATGATGGATGATGGAAGGATGGATGGATGAATGGACGAACAGGTGGATGGATGGTGGCTGAATGAAGGGATGATAAAAGAATGGATGAATGATGGATGGATGGATGGATGATGGATGGATGAATGGAAGGATGAACAGGTGAATGGAAGGATGAACAGGTGAATGGAAGGATGAACAGGTGAATGGATGGATGCTAGAAGGAAGGATGGATGGATGGATGATAGGTGGATGGATGGATGATGGATGGATGGATGGAAGAATGAACAGGTGAATGGATGATGGAAGAATGGAACAATGGATGGAGGGATGGATGGATAGGTGAATGGACGGATCATGGATGGATGGAAGATGGTTGGATGGATAATGGAAAGATGGATGGAAGGATGGATGGAAGGATGAAAGAACAGGTGAATGGATGGACGAAGAGGTGAACAGAAGAATGATGGATGGATGGATGGATAGAAGGATGAACAGTTGGATGGATGATGAAAAGATAGATGGAAGGATGGATGGATGGACGAACAGGTGAATGGATGGACGAATAGGTGAATGGGTGGATGGACAGGTGAATGGATGGATGATAAAAGGATGGATGGATGATAGATGGATGGATGGAGGGATGGATGATGGATGGATGATGGATGGATGGATGGATGGATGGATGATGGATGGATGGAAGGATGAACAGATGAATGGATGGATGATGGAAGGATGGATGGATGAATGGATAAATGGATAGATGGATGAATGATGGATGGATGGAAGGATGAACAGGAGGTGAGTGTGATGGATGGATGAATGATGGATGGATGAATGGTGGATGGATGGAAGGATGAACAGTTGGACGGATGGAAGGATGAACAGGTGGATGGATGAAAAGATGAACAGGTCGATGGATGGAAGGATGGAAGGATGAACAGGCGAATGTATGGTTGATGGAAGGATGAATGGACAGATGGATGGATCAACAGGTGAATGGATAGATAGACGGGTGAATGGATGGATGATAAATGGATGGATGATAAAAGGATGGATGATAAAAGGATGGATGGATGAATGGACAGATGGATGGATGATGGCTGGATGGATGATGGATGGATGAACGGATAAATGGATGGAAGGATGGATGATGGATGGATGGATGGAAGAATGAACAGATGAATGGATGGATGATGGAAGGATGGATGATGGAAAGATGGATGGATGATGGAAGGATGGATGGATGAATGAATGAATGGATAAACGGATGGATGGAAGGATGAACAGGAGGTGAGTGGATGGATGATAGAAGGATAGATGGATGATAGATGGATGGATGGATATATCAATGAATGGATAAATGGATGGATGGATGAATGATGGATGATGGAAGGATGGATGGATGAATGGACGAACAGGTGGATGGATGATGGCTGAATGAAGGGATGATAAAAGAATGGATGAATGATGGATGGACGGATGGATGGATGGATGGATGGATGGATGGATGGATGGATGGATGATGGATGGATGAATGGAAGGATGAACAGGTGAATGGAAGGATGAACAGGTGAATGGAAGGATGAACAGGTGAATGGATGGATGCTAGAAGGATGGATGGATGGATGGATGGAAGGATGAGCAGGCGAGTGGATGAATGATGGAAGGATGGATGGATGATAGATGGATGGATGATGGATGAATGGATGGATGGAAGAATGAACAGGTGAATGGATGATGGAAGGATGGAAGAATGGATGGAGGGATGGATGGATAGGTGAATGGACGGATCATGGATGGATGGAAGATGGTTGGATGGATAATGGAAAGATGGATGGAAGGATGGATGGAAGGATGGACGAACAGGTGAATGGATGGACGAAGAGGTGAACAGAAGAATGATGGATGGATGGATGGATAGAAGGATGAACAGTTGGATGGATGATGGAAAGATAGATGGAAGGATGGATGGATGGACAAACAGGTGAATGGATGGACCAATAGGTGAATGGGTGGACAGGTGAATGGATGGATGATAAAAGGATGGATGGATGATAGATGGATGGATGGATGGAGGGATGGATGATGGATGGATAGATGGATGGATGCTTGGAAAGACGAACAGGTGAATGGATGGATGATGGAAGGATGGAAGGATGGATGGATGGATGATGGATGGATGGATGGAAGGATGAGCAGGTAAATAGATGATGGAAGGATGAATGGATGGGTGGATGGAGAGTGAACAGCACAGGGGTCCTCCTGCATCCCTTGCCACTCACCTGGATGTACAGGTCCACCAGCTCGCTCTGCCGCAGGATGTAATAGATCTTCCCTGCTTGCAGCCAGGCATGCGCCTCCTTCTCTTCCTTCTGAAGGTCAATGAAAATCCCCAGACTTCCTTTGGTGTAGTCCAGAGCGGATCTGCAGGCCCTGGAATCAGACACAGGTATCAGAACAAGGGCTCTCATCCTCCTGGAACCAGTCTGCCTCCTCCCGTGGGTCTGGTGACAGATGAATCTGGCATGTGGGGACTGGGAACGGCCCTCTTGTGTGTGCAGTGTTCTGCTCTTCCCAGGCTGCTAGGAGGGCCAGGGTGAACACACATGGCATGGAAAAGATGAAGGACATCCTTCAGAGGGAATCGAGCATCATGCTGCCCTGTGGCAGGAGGAGTGTGCTAGTCCATCTCCCCTGCCTCCCAGACATGGCCTGTGTCTTCTCCAGACGCACCAGGAGCCGTTAGTGTTCAGGGGCTATCTGGGCCGATGGTTCTCAAGGTGTGCAGGCATCACAGTCACCTGGAGGCCAGTCCTTATAGCTTGCTGGCCCTGCCCCCAGAGCTTCCGGCTCCACAGGCCTGGGGCAGGCCCTAGAACTCCCACTTGCCACAAGCTCCTAGGTGACATGGATGCTGTTCTACTGGTCCAGGGACTACACTTTGAGAAGCATGGCTCTAGCACACTGGCCCATTTTCCTTCTGTGAACCTGAGACCAAGACTGGAGGCAGTCTCCCGGGTCGCCATGGAATCTGGCTCCTTCCCTGCTCTCTCAGTAAGTCTGACACTCGAGGGGGTGTGACTGCAGCAATGTCACTGGGCCCTGTGGGTGGGGTGGCCAGGGCCATGGTTACCCCACCAGGTCAGGATGCTTGGGGGAAGCCGAGTACGACACATATGGGACGTGAGACCTTGAAACCCTGCCACAGGGAAGCAGGTGACACAACTGGCTCTGTCTTCTGTGGGAGAGAAGCCACAGGTGGGTGCTGTGGTCATATTTAAGGGGACAGATGAAGGCCAGGAGTGAAGATTCGGGTCAGGCAGAGGTCAGAGGACAAAAGCCACCATAGTAGGAAGAACAGCCCAGAGTGCACGTACTGCCTCTGCTGGGGTTGAGATGACCTTTGACCCAACAAGGGACGCTCAAGCTGGGACTCACGGGCCAGCAGCAGCCCTGGGATGACCCCAGGCCCACCAGCTCAAAACATCTGATGCCAAGGAACCAAATGATCAAAAGGAGAGGGGCTGCTGGGGTCCTGGGCCAGCTTCCCTGTGCCCCCCTCCCTGCCCTGCCCGCCCCCACCTCCACCACTGCAAAGCCAGCCATTACTGCTTGTTGCCCAGGGACAGGTAGAGTTGACTGATGGTCTCCAGGAGCTGCCCCTCCAGCACCTTGCCGGCCACCTTGCGGGCCAGGGAGAGCTGGAGCTCATGGTAGATGACACACTGGGCCTCGGTGGGCATGAGGGTGCTATAGAAGTAGCACAGCCGGTGAACGGCCCGCAACTGGCCTGGGCAGAAGACAAAATGGAAGACGTTAGTCTCCCAGCATCGAAGCGAGGCTGGCTGGGCTCGGAGGCCCCTGTGCCGTGCTTGCCTCTTTCACACCTCTGTGAGCCTGGGCCCCATAGGTGGGGAGACTGAGCGCAGATAGGCCATGCACCCGTGCCAGGGCAGACGCCGAGCACACAGTCACATGGGCACACCTTGGTGCAGATGCTCACGGTAGAGGCCGGCCTTCTTTACAACTCCCAGGGCCGAGGTCCTGGCCAGGCTCGGTCCCTGCACCAGGCCATCTATTTCTGCTTCACAAAGCCCCTCTGGCCAGGACCAGGGCCGCCTTCAGCCTAAGCTGATGAGGCCAGGGGCACAAGACCCTGTCGCAGATGGAACCCTGAGAGAGCAAAGCCAAGCGTCATGTCTGCCACACACGGCATCATGTTGGGGGAATGGGGTTCAAAGCCGGGCCATGGCGTTCCCACACATGCTTCTCTCATGCAACCAGGCTCCCAAGCCACAGGCTCACTGGCCTCTCCCAAAGCCAGGGCGCTGGGAACGGTGGAAAGTTTCTGATTTTCTAGTGCCAGAAACATTCTGGAGATTAACACAGGAAACCAGGTACGCCGAATGGACATCTGTTACACACGCCACCCAACAACAGCTGAATACACAGTCCTCTCGAGCACCCAGGGGACATTCCCCATGACAGACCATGTGCCAGGCCACAAAATGAGCCGCAGTGAATGGAGAAGGACTGAGACCGAAGCAGAGGTGTTCTTCAGCTGTACTGGCACGAAACTGGAAATCAACAGTGAAGGAAATGTGAGAAATTCAAAAATATGTGGAAATTACACACTCCTAAACAACCAGTGAGTCAAAGAGACCATCAGGGAAACTCAAAACTAATTTGAGAAGAATGCAAACAAATGAACAGCCCGGGCCAGCGCGGTGGCTCACGCCTGTCATCCCAGCACTGTGGGAGGCCGAGGCGGGAGGATCGCTTGAGTCCAGGGGTTTGAGAACAGCCTGGGAAACATGGTGAAATCCCGTCTCTATAAAAAATAAAATATAAAAATTAGCTGGGTGGGGTGGTGCATGACTGTAATCCCAGCTACTCGGGAGGCTGAGGCATGAGAATGGCTTGAACCTGGGTAGAAGTTGCAGTGAGCCAAGATTGCACCACTGCACCCCACCCTGGGCAATAGAGCAAAACTCTGTCTTTATAAAAAAAAAAAAAAAAATAGCACAGTGTATCAAAAATTCCAAGATGCAGCTAAGGCAGTGCTGAAAGGGAAATTTATAACTGTAAATGTCTACATTCAAAGAAAGAAGAAAAATCTCAAATCAAAAACCTAACCTTCCACCTTGAGAAACTAGAAAAAGAATGAACTAAACCCAAAGCAAATAAAAGGAAGAAAATAATAAACATGAGAGTGGAAATGGGAAGTAAAAATACAGAGAATGGAAAAACAAAAGAGATAATCAACAGAACCAAAAGTGAGTTTACTGAAAATAATAACAAAATTGACAAATCTTTCACCAGACTGACCAAGAAAAGAAAGATGGACACAAATGACTAAAATCAGAGACTGAGCACCGTGGCTCACGCCTGTCATCCCAGCGCTTTGTGAGGCCGAGGTGGAAGGATCGCTGAGGCCAGCATTCAAGACCAGCCTGGGGGAACATGATGAGACCCCATCTCTAATAAAAAGAAGTAAATAAAAAATTAAAAACCCAAGTTTCTAAAATCAGAAATGAAAGAGGAAACATTATTGCCGACCTGACAGAAATAAAAGGATTCCATGAAAACACTATGAACAACTGTAGACCAACAAATCAGACCATCTAGACACAACAGCCAAGCTCCTAGAAAGACACAAACTACCAAAAGTGACTCAAAAATGACCCCAAGTAAGCATGTGGGGTAGCAGCCCCGCCCTCGGTCTCCTTGACCGTTCAGCGCAGGGTGGGGAGACAGGGAAGCATGATCCCCGTTCCCTGGCCTGCATTTTCAAGTCTGAATCCCCCAGCACCCTGGGGAGGGCCTCGTAGGAGGAGGTGCCACAGGCTATTGTGCCAGGAGCCACGGGAGGCTGCAGTGGGGGTTGGGGCGCTGGATTCCTGGAGGGTCTCCTTCCAGTCAGAGAATGCCCCTGGGGAAGAAGCCTGGGTCTGAACCCCCCACCCCTCCTTGGGCAGATGTGTGGGACCGGGGCCCCTTCACACGGTCCTTCCCAAAATCTCATCTCTCCTAGGGCCAGGAGTGGGTGCCAGGCCGGTGCTGGGAAATGGGCAGATTTGGCCACAGTCCCTGGGGCTCTGGTCCAGGCCACAGGAGGCACCTCTGAGTGGTCTCACTATGCCATGACAAACCGCTGCAAGGCAGAGGGGACCCACAACAGTATCCCTTGTCTCGGCCATTTCCCTGGACTCAACTTCCTCATCTATCCTCTGTGGCCTAGATTTCAGACAGCCCTGCCCACCTACTGTCCGTTCACTGCTCAGTCTGCAGTGACTGTTCGATAGCACTCCATGGCTCCCCAGTGCTCTTGGGGAAAAGGCCAAGCCACAGCCTGAGGCCCCAGGCCCTGCTTAGCTCTCCAGAAGAGCTTCTCACCATCCAGCACCCAATCCACCCACTCCTAACTCTGCACCTCCCTGCATAAGCCCTGCTCACTCACCCCCACTCACACCCCACTTATCCCCGCTCACACTTCCGCTCACTCACCCCAATCACACCTCCGCTCACTCACCCCCACTCAGTCATCCCCGCTCACACTCCCACTCACTCACCGCCACTCATTCACCCCCACTCACTCACCCCCACTCACTCATCTCCACTCACTCACCCCCACTCACTCATCTCCACTCACACTCCCGCTCACTCACCCCCACTCACACCACCACAACCCACTCATCCCCGCTCACACTCCTGCTCACTCACCCCCATCACACCTCTGCTCATTCACCCCCTCACTCATCCCCGCTCACTCTCCCGTTCACTCACCCCCACTCACCCCCACTCACTCACCCCCAATCACCCCCACTCACTCACCCCCACTCATACCCCCCCTTCATCCCCGCTCATTCACCCCCACTCGCTCACCCCTGCTCACACCGCACTCATTCCCGCTCACACTCCCACTCACTCACCCCCATCACACCTCCGCTCACTCAGCCCACTCACTCATCCCCGCTCACTCACCCCCACTCACTCACCACCACTCACCCCCACTAGCTTATCCCTGGTCCTTCACACAGGCTACACCACCAGCCCCTCCCCCACCACCTATTACTTGACTAAATCCTCTCAACCCTCTGGTCCCAGACTAAAGAGGCTTCCCTAACCCGGGGCCAAGTGCTGCCCCGCCATCATGCCACTCACCCTTTTGTGGCTTCTCTGGCCTAAAGCCCACATTCCCACGCTCAGTCCCTGCCACCCGAGGACCCCACAAGCCCCATTTGTGGGTGGGGCCTGACACACACTGCACAACGAGCTGCTTTTGCATGAACTGCTCTGCGGCTTTAGGCAATCACCCGCCCCGTGTCCTCTGTGAAGTGGGATGACAGGTGCGCAGGCTGCCAACATACCAAGCAGATAACACGGGCACAAGAACCGGCGTTCACGGCCTGGCTCATGGAGGGGCCCCAAGTCCCAGCTCAGCAGAGCCTGCCTTGATCCCAGGGTTATGGCTAGGGATTCCCAGCACGCAGGACTTTCCGTGCTCAAGGCAGCATGGTCCCTGGGCAAACTGGGAAGAGCTGGCTGCCCCAGTAGGGCAGATGGCCTGGCCCTGTGTGGGAACCGCCTGTCTCCAGGGCACTTGCCAACATCTGCTGCTGGCCATGACTCAGCACTTTCAATGGTGGAAAAACCACCACTTGTTTCTGAATCACAAACCCCAGGTGTGCCCTTACCCGAGTGGCCCCGGAAGGCGCACAGGAGGAAACGGGGCACTCACTCTCCACATGGCCCATCTCCACAGTGACCAGAAGGGCCCACTCATAGTAGCCCTTGCCCTGCTGGGCCGGACCCTGGTGGGTGCAGAGGTGGCCCAGCTGCAGGAGCACGTGGTGAAGTCCCGACCACACTCCCTGCAGGGCAGCCTCGATAACAGCCGCACGGCCTCCAGGAGGTAGTGCTGGGCCATGCTGCTGGCACCCGCGTGCAGGCACAGGGTCCCGAAGTTGGCCAGCACCACTGCCTGGTTCCTCCGCTGGCCCAGGTCCTGAGCTGCCCGCAGGGTGTGATAGTAGCCCTAGGCTGCCTGTCTCGTCCGGCCCAGCAGGGCAAGGGCTACTATGCCTTCAGAGCCACGTCTCTCTCTTGTCATCTAACCCATTTAAACTCTCCTTTCAAACTATATGCCAGACCTAACCACTTCTCACCTTTATCATCATTTCCAACCAGGTCCAGCCCTCATCACAGCGCTCTGGGTTACTGCAAAAGCCTCCCAATCGCCAGGCACAGTGGCTCATGCTTGTAATCCCAGTACTTTGGTAGGCCAAGGCGGGTGGATCATCAGAGGTCAGGAGTTCAAGACCAGCCTGGCCAACATGGTGAAACCCCTCTACTAAAAATACAAAAAATTAGCCAAGCATGGTGGTGGGCGCCTGTAATCCCAGCTATTTGGGAGGCTGAAGCAGGAGAATCACTTGAACTCAGAAGGCAGAAGTTACAGTGAGCCGAGATCGTGCCATTGCACTCCAGCCTGGGTGACAAGAGCGAAACTCCATCTCAGAAGGTTTAAAAAAAAAAAAAAAAAGCCTCCCAACCCACGTCTCTCCTTCCACCTTTCACCCTGCCCTGCATTCTACCTTCCACTCTTAAACATTTCAGAAAAAAAAAAATTTATATCCACAGAGAGAGAAAGAGAAAGTACAAATGGGGTGAAATGTTTGGGGAATCTGAGGGAAGAGTATATGGGAATTCTCTGTACTATTTTTGCAACTTTTCCATAAGTCTGGATTATTTTGAATTCAAGAGTTAAACAAAGAAAAAACAAAAACAAAAACAAAACACTGTCTCCCTTTGTGAACCCATCCTGTCTTTCCCCTGGTAACCGAAGGACGCTCTCAACTAACACATCTATTTTTTCATGAACACTAAAAGAACCCTTGCCTAGTTTTGACTTTCTGTGCTTGGCAGTAGAATTTCATATATATGTGTGTGTGTACATATATGTGTGTGGTGTGTGTGTATATACAGAGAGGGCGAAATATATATGTGTATATATATATAAATATATATTGTAAATTTACAATGGTAATGTGTATATGTATAAATGTATGTGTGTGTATAAATATATATAATACATACCCCATAGCCTGTCCTTAACCAGTTCTAAACTTAGTCGGAAAAACACATACCTAAGCAGAGAATTTCAAAATAATATGATGAATATTTTGATCGAGGGATGTGTTGCTATGGAACATGCTGCTAAGACACAAAACCTCCTAGATGGGGCCATGAATGAACGAAGTTTTGCACCTATAGGCACCCCCTCTGATAGCCCCTCAAACATTTATACTTATATGCATTTGCTTCCCCTAGGACCCCATTTCATAAGGGTTAGTCCTAGAGCCCAGCGAGTTCCTACTACAGCTGGCACACATATGCCATTCAAGAGACAGTGGCTGAGTCAATGACGAGTTAAGAACCATTTGTCAGCCAGTGCTCAGTAATACAACATGCACTGGTATGCAAATTATATTTTTGTTGAAAGCAAGGGCAGGATCACAAATTATCTTTCCAGAGAAAGCAAACCTCAAAAGCTTCTTTACCCTACTAAAGCACGTTCTAAGAAGCTCCCCTTATATAAAAGAAAACCTCCTCATTCGTTATCAATGGCATGTAAACCTAATAAGCCTTCACCTCTGATGACATCTCTTCCATCCCCAGGGCTAGATGAAGGAGGTTCTGGAAACCCTGGTAGTTGTGAAGGTGGCTCCCAGCTCTGACAGTCTTGAACCCTGTGGGCGCGGGGGTCACACAGCAGAAGAACAACAGAGGGAAGCATCATCAGGCTTCGAATATGTTTGAACCAGAGATGGCAAATAGGCTGCAGCCAACTGAAAACACCAGAGATTCATGGTGGCCACCTGAGGGGTTGTGCTCTTAAAAAACAAAAATTAAAATTAAAAATTAAAAAATTAAAAAAGGAAGGGGTCAAGAATCCATCAGGTCTGACTGAGATGTGTATCAGTGACTAACACCCCGTATGGTAAAAGTACTCCGGTGCGCTTTGGGTACTCACAGCTTCAGCAGTATTCAAAGGCGTGTGCTTCCCTAAGACTAAGCCACGGGAATACCCCCCCAGCAACACTGCCAGGAGAAACGTCTCACATGGATTTGGCTAGAAATACAGTTGTCTTTAACAAATTAACACTGAATACATCCTGACTTATTAGAGCCTGCGAGAATGACATTCTCAATGATAACAGTTATCACTACAATCTCCAAACATCTGCGATTCTGCAAGGAGGAACTGTGACAGCGCAGGCCACGTGTCCAGACTGCTTCCCAGACTGCCTGTTACAGAATAAAAGAAATGAAATCCCCCCTAAGAATGTCTTCACTCACATTTAGCCCGTTGTTCCTTTGTGTGCATCTCTGTGCTAAAATGGCCATTCTTCCCCACAGCCTGAAGTCATACGCTAAAATAAATGAGACTCACATGAAGCCAGAAACGTGCAGATGCCAAGGAAACCAACACAAACAAAATGGGCTGGAGAGTGTGGCCAGGAAGATGGTACTTCCCAGGAAGCAATTACTTCATCTCTGCCCATGAAGCAGGCAGCTGTCACTGTCCCCCAGGCCCACGCCAGCCACTCGAAGTAGGTTCTAACCAAACTACCTCCAACAATCAACGTAAATACACCACACAATTGGCTTCTGAAAGGACACCTTGCAACCAACAAGAAACTGTAAGCACAACTTTGACAAACTGTGCAACTAAAATCCTTGGAAAGGGATCAACACTGCCACATTTTGACTCAAATACTGTTTCGTGGTAGCACTGCAATAATTCACTGAAACAAAAGAATGAATGAGGAATATGTTTATACGGGAATCAGAGGAAGCATGACTAATCATTTAAAGAAATAGGTCAAGAAACTGCTAGGTTCAGATGCTACCGTGAGACACTGTCAGGGCCTTAGGCAAATTCACTTCTCTTGGTCCTGTTTCTAGGTTCATCAAAAACCAGCTTTGGACTAGGGAATCTGTTGCTTTCCAATGCCTTCCTTCTGCGATTCCAGCCCAGATTTTAGGACTGCTCTCCCACTTGGTATATGAAAGCATTTTCTATGTATAATAGCAAGAGTACATTTCTGTGTTGAATGCGGTTTGGGACCTACTCTATGAGGCAGAATATCATCATGTAATTTTAAGCATGACGACAAGGCACACTCTAGATAAGAATAACACATAAGACGTGGCCATACACCTGCGCGTGCCTGGCAGGGAGATGGGGAAGTCTCATTTAATGAAGCCGGGGTGCCTGTTGCACCTTAACATCCTCAGTCCACATCAAGTTCACAACGTCCTTCTGACATCCAACCACAGGTATCACATACTTTTCCATACTTTCCACCCAAGATTAAAATATGCAGAGCACCGTGATAAAGACGCCTCCATCCCCAGCATGTGGGCTCTCCTTCTGTAGAATTACATACTTTCGGGGCAAAATGGTGACCAGGTTGTAGCGGCAAGCAAGACTGGGCTCCGTAGGGACAGCAGGCCCTGCAGCAGCCACCACTCCTGTCACCACAGTCTGATGCAGCTGCAGAGAAGCTGTGGCTGAGGCCATTCACTTTGTGAGAGAACCGCACAGGAGGGAAAAGCTAGGGAAGGTAGGGAAGAGGGCAATGTCAGGCTTCTGAGCCCAAGCCAAGCCATCGCATCCCCTGTGACTTGCACGTATATGCCCAGATGGCCTGAAGTAACTGAAGAATCACAAAAGAAGTGCAAATGCCCTGTCCCACCTTAACTGATGACATTCCACCACAAAAGAAGTGAAAATGGCCGGTTCTTGCCTTAAGTGATGATATTATCTTGTGAAATTCCTTTTCCTGGCTCATCCTGGCTCAAAAAGCTCCCACACTGAGCACCTTGTGACCCCCACTCCTGCCCACCAGAGAACAACCCACCTTTGACTGTAATTTTCCTTTACCTACCCAAATCCTATAAAACGGCCCCACCCTTATCTCCCTTCACTGACTCTCTTTTAGCACTCAGCCCGCCTGCACCCAGGTGATGAAAATGCTTTATTGCTCACACAAAGCCTGTTTGGGGGTCTCTTCACAGGGACGCACATGACACGCAGGTGCAGAGCCAGGGAAGGCTCTGTGATGAGAACAGAAAGGAATGTGCCTCCCTGTACACACACTCGGATTTTATGACAATGTGCGCAGGAGGCTGAACTGGATGCCTGAGAACATTCCTCCAAGTTCCTTTGCTGATTTTCTAAATATTGGTGTGAAATCTGAACTCAGAAAGTTTTTTTAAATCGCTTCAATCAACATCTTTGTCTGGTGCTCAGCATCATGTCTACATGATCATCTAGAAAACCAACTTCAGTTCTAAGGCTCACGTCCTCCTACAAAGTCCCAGGGATTTTACAAGGGAATGCACTTCTCATTCGCATCAAGAACACAATAACTACCATTAAAGAAATGCTTAATTTGCTTACACAATTTTTTAAACACCCAGATTTGAAATACAATAGAGAGGACAACTTTTTGATAGCTCTGCTTTGCAACAGGGAACTGCAGGTAGAGAAAATAACCTGCCATGATTTCTAACCAGCCAACCACCTGTCTTCCCTGGCTGCAGTAGGAGCAATCTTCCTGAGCTCAGGATGAAAAAGAACCCAGCTGGTTAAGGGACAGATAATCATCAGTTCTCAGCAGGCCTCCCGGGTCCCAAATCCCCATGTGATACGTGGAAGTAAAAAGCTATCAATGACCAAGCATCTGAACGCTTATCCCACCTCCCCATCTGATTCTCCTGCCATGCAAATATAAAATTAATAAGCCTGGTATTAGAGAACAGAGTTGGTGCTGCATCTGTCTTCCTAAAATTACGGATAATTACCAGCCCACAATGGCTTCTAATCAGATTTGAGTGATCCCTTAGACAGGAAGCTAAAGTGCTTCAGCCCTAAACTGAGAAGAAAACTGAAACTGGAATGTTCTAGGTTTGATTTTTTTCCCCCTTGTTCTAAAGTTGCTGTTCCCAAATCTCCTTCTACTGTCTTGTTTATAAAATGTATGAGAAACAAGGAAATTTAAAGACACTATAGAAATGGCCACTTTTTCTAGGTACAAACTTTGTGAACATGATTTTCAGCTGCTGGGCTTTTTCTCCACAAACTGTGAGCCTGGAGTACATTTTCTCCCTCGTGGTTACACATTCAGAGTCAGGGAAAGTGGCTTTAGCAATAAAGAGGGGAGTGCAGTGAGAAGTGACCGGGCACTGAGAAGGGCAGACAGGGACTCCACCTCAGTGGCCTGCAGCATTCCTGGGCCTCGGCCTTTACTTTTCTATCTGTACAAGGGATCTAAAGGCCCGTGATTCTAGGCCACGACAGCTCTTCATACACACATACGCAAACATCACACGCCTATGTGAAAGCTGTGACACTTGGCTGATTTCCTGAAGAAGTTGTCTTGTATCATTTCTACTCAAGTACTCCGCCTCCTTCCAGACAAGTATCAGAGGATGATGGGCTATCCCACAGCAATGTGTGTAACCTCTCCTGCTTACGATCCCCGTTCACATAGCATTTTCCAAAAGCATTTGGTGTGAAGTGACAGAAGAAAGAAGAAGAAGGTTCTTTCAGCCCATTCACTCATTCATTCATTCATTCAACAAATATTGACTGACTACGTGTCAGGCACTGGTGATATACCAGGGAACATATAGTTTTGTAGGTAGAGACAGACAACCAAAAAGTATGTTAAAGAGTGATCAATGCTGCAGAGGAAAATACACCAGGAAGCAGGAAGAACAATACCCCAACCACCCTACACTGGGGTGATGCTAGCGTTACAAAATGGAAACAGCGGCCGGGCGCGGTGGCTCACACCTGTAATCTCAGCTCTTTGGGAGACTGAGGCAGGTGGATCACCTGAGTTCAGGAGTTCAAGATCAGCCTGACCAATACGGTGAAACTCTGTCTCTACTAAAAACATAAAAACTAGCTGGACGTGGTGGCACACACCTGTAATCCCAGTTACTCAGGAAGCTGAGGCACAAGAATCACTTGAACCTGGGAGGCAGAGGTTGGAGCGAGCCGAGGTCACGCCACTGCACTCCAGCCTGGGTGACAGAGCAAGACTCTGTCTCAAAAAAAGTAAAAATAAAAATAAAATGTAAACAGAGAATAAGATACCAAAAGAAAGAACATGAACGATTAATTGTAACAAAAGCCTTTGTAAGCTGATACTTTCCTTCCTGGATCCTTGTCCCTTACAAATGGAAAAACACGGCGGGTAGGGGTAGCATCAAAATGATGGTGATGTTTTAAGATGGCTTTGGGTTTCAGATGTCTGACAGCCATACTCATGTACTTCAAGGAGAAAGCTCTAGCTCTATAAGCCATCTGGGCAATGGTTTAATGTCTTTTTTTTTTTTTTTTTTCCAGAGGGTTTTTAAAATACAGGAAAACATGTGTGTTTATTTGGCTGCTCTGTGCCCGCACACGTGCAAACTGTGCTAACAGGTTTTTCCGTGTTTTGCTGAATTTGCCAGCTTGCCATAAACAGGCTTCCATGTCTTAATTGTCTATAAATAGCACAAACACCCAAAAATGCAAATCAAGACAAGGTGTCCCTTCAACTGCTGCTGCCATGATGACAGCGAGAGACAATTGGCCAAATCAATACATGGAGACTGAAGCTGTCCGGCAGAGAGCACAGGGCCAACTGCTTTTCCCATAGCATTTAGAGAAACAAGCGGAAACAGCTCTCCACACAGGACAGACATGTCCTTTGTTCTTTGAATAAATGCTGCCAATGCCCAAAATACTTTCTCCATCACACTATCTATATAGAATTCAAGTTCCTTCCAATACCGTAATTAACGCCAGTGATAGACTATGTTTGGCCATAATGACCCATTAGCATTCTTTTTCCTCTAAAATGTTGAAATAATAACATTGAGTGAGCACTCACGAGGTGCCAGGCTCTGAGTTTGATCTCGTTGAGTTCTCATTGAAATCCGGTAAGATCAGTACCATATTCTCTCATTTTTCATAGATGAGGAAACTCAGGCATAGAAAGGCTAAGTAAGTTGTCCATGGTCACAGGTTATTTAGGAACTTTTCTCCAAACTTTCAAAAGTTAACTACTGCCACTAATACAAATGAGTTTCTGTTTGTTTGCTTTTGTTTTTGTTTTTGTTTTTTTTTTTTACAGGGTCTTGCTCTGACCAGGCTGGAGGGCAGTGGAGTGATGATGTTTCACTGCAGCCTCGACTTCCCGGGCTCAAGTGATTCTCGCACCTCAGCCTCTCCAGTAGCTGGGATTACAGGCATGAGCCACCACACCTGGCTAATTTTTTAATTTTTATTTTTTGTAGGGATGGGGTTTCACCATGTTGCCCAGACTGGTTCCTAACTCTGGGCTCAAGAGATCCTCCCAGGTCGGCCTCCCAAAGTGCTGGGATTACAGGTGTAAGCCACTGTGCACAGCCCTACAAATGCAACTTGTACAAAGTGAGAGCAGTGAGCAGGAAGAGAACAGAGACTTCAGTGAGTCTCTTGGCTGTTGCAACACCATATCCCTCCTCCATACCGTAATGTGTCTACACCCACCAAGCTCCTAGACGTTGAAGGCAGGCCAGCTCAGAGACGAAACAGAGTCAAGAAAGAGAAGATGCAGACATGCGTCTTGATTTCAGCTCGAGCGTGCATCTCTCCCCTGCAGCTGCACAGGCAGAAACCAGGGGCCGTGAGTCTGAGGCAGTGTGTTTGGTTCCTGGCAGGTAATCTTTTGGGAGACCATCCCATACAATTAGTGTTACACTTCTCAAAAAGGAAGTGTGACTTTTATAGAAAAATCGATTCCATTTGGGAGAAAGGTCTAATAAAACCCCAAAGGGTAATACAACAACAAATTAAATTCATCTGTCCAAACTGAAATCCCAAAGCCCTCTGGGCACACAGCTGCTTTTCTGAGCTGAAATTCAGCTCCAGCTGAGAAACAGGTCAACTTTCCTAAAAAGGTTTCTTTTTCACATACCTTCAATAAAAATTCCTTTCCCTCACTTGTCATTTTCCAGATTTAATGGCTCTGTTGGCCTTCCTCTTATTTAGACCATGAGCACTGACTTCATGTCTGCTACGGCCGGGACTCCAAGGGAGGCACCCTAGGGAACACAGATGACCGCAGCACAGCGACACCCTCAAGGAGCACACACGGGGAAGGCAAGATGATACCATCGCAGCCTTCACACACAAACGAACTTGGCATCCATACCCCGTCCCATTTCTAGAAAACAACGATGCTGAGTCAGTAACATTTACCGAACAGCCTGCAGTGTGGAGGCAGGCACGAGGGGGCTTCATGCGGGGAAGAGCACCTTCAGAAGGGGGCATGCAAGCAACGTGGAGGCAGGAGACACCCCCACGCACAAGGGCCAGCCCGGAGGCCTGCAGAAATGCCCATGCATCTGGGAGGGAGAGAGGACAAGATACTTAAATGCTCCAAAATGAATAGAAGCCTCCCAAGAACCTCCCCCAAAATGGGGCAGGAATTTGCAAAAGACCAAACCAAGCATGCGCAGTTACCCGAGCATGCGCAGTTACCTGAGCATAGCGCCACCAGAGCGAGCTATCCAGGAAGAAACAGGGTCACTAGAAGCCTGAGCCTCTACTCCCAGCTCTGCAACTCATTCACCCTATGACCTTGGTGAAGGCTCTTAGCTTCTGTGAGCCACAAGAGAATCACGGGAAAACAGAAGATATGAAAACTGCTCTGCCTTTTTCACAGAACTGCTGAGGGAATAAAATCAGATAATGGATTTTTAAATTCTCTGTGAATTACGAAACAAAATACAAACGCATGACATCATTCTTACCATTAACAACAGCACTGTCAAATTAAGAGCAGAGTTAAGACCACAGCATTTTCCAACCCGACTCCCGAGAGAAATAGTGAGTCCAGCCGATGTATTTGGGCAACCCCAGTATCTAGGCTTTGAGAGCCTCAAACAGCTCATGAACTCTGACAGTATCGCTCCAGCCCAGTGCTCACTAAGTTCTCCAAGAGAGCCAACTGACAGAAAATACTACAGCTTTTTCAGCTGGGCTTGAAGCCCTCCAAGCTCACAGCACAGCTAAACAACGAAGAGGTTTTCTGCCACTAGGCTCAAAAGCTGGCTTTTGTAGATTCCCATAGAAAGAACATTTAAGGCCAGGCGTGGCGGCTTATGCCTGTAATCCCAGCAATTTGGGAAGCCGAGGCAGGAGGATCACCTGAGCTCAGAAGTTCAAGAACAGCCTGGCCAATATGGCGAAGCCCCATCTATACTAAAAATACAAAAATTAGCCGGGCATGCTGGCGGGCACCTGTAATCCCAGCTACTTGGGAGGCTGAGGCAGGAAAATAGCTTGAACTCAGGAGGCTGAGGTTGCAGTGAGCTGAGATCATGCCACTGCACTCCAGCCTGGGTGACAAGAGCAAAACTCCATCTCAAAGAAAAAAAAAAAAGAAAGAGCATTCTTTTTTGCTGATGTTAAATTTCCTGTGCTAAACACAGAGAAATCATGCAACACTGAAATCCTGAAAAACATATCATAAAAAGCATTTAGTGACTGAAAAGACATTCAGTATAACCTGTAACAGTGAGTTCCCCTCCTCTTTCCAGCCAGCTCCACTAACGCTGTGACCCTTAACAATGCTTTCACTACCACAGAGGAAAATTAATAGGACCGCTTACCCCTCTCAGCTGACAGCTAAACCAGTGCTTCTCCCTGGGCTCACTAAAGATGACCTTTACCCAAAACCAGGCTGCAACGACCCTGTAGATGTTGACTAACAATTTCAAAATTCCCATATTCTTTGTCCACTCCTAAGGAAGATGAACTGAAACCAGGTGTCTCCAAGTCAGAACTAACAGAGGCCTTAAACATCAGATGGCCCATCCCCTTCTTTGACAACCGGGGGATCTAAAACTGAGCTTATGGAAGAAAACAGCCTGTTTAGTAACAAAGCGAAAACCAAAGCCTAGTCACCTAACCTCTGGTCCAGAAGTCCTGTGACAATCCAGCACCCATATAGGATGAGTCTCCCTAACCAGAAACTCTGAAATCCACAACTTTTTCAGTGCCGACGTGATGCTCAATGAAATGTTCATTGGAGCAGGTCAGATTCTGGATTTTTGAATTTAGGATGCTCAACCAGCAAGTATAATACAAATATTCAAAAATCCAAAAATGTAAAAAAATCTGAGACACTTCTGGTTCCAAGCAGTTTGGATGAGGAATATTCAACCCGCATTTTTTTTTTTTTTTCCTCTAATGAAGGAAATTAAAAACGAGGCCCGAGCAAAGTCATTCAATCCATACTAAAGTCATTCAATAGTTTAATTAGTACCCATTTAAAGTTAAGTGCTACCCACAGATATTTAAAAGGATGAAAACATACATACCTATAATCCCAGAATTTTGGAAGGCCGAGGCGGGAGGATCACCTGATGTCAGGAGTTCAAAACCAGCCCGGCCAGCATGGTGAAACTCCATCTCTACTAAAAATGCAAAAATTAGCCAGGCGTGGTGGCACACACCTGTAATCCCAGCTACTCAGAAGGCTGAGGCATGAGAATCACTTGAACCTGGGGGGAGCACGTTGCAGTGAGCTGAGATCATAGCACTGTACTCCAGCCTGGACCACAGAGCAAGACTCTGTCTCAAAAAAAAAAAAAAAAAAAGAAAAGAAAAAAGAAAATTAATTTAAATTGTGTTTTCACATGGAGCCCATGTTCCCAGAACACAAGCCCTGCTCTATGCTCCAAGGGCACACAGGGTGCCCCTTTATCTTAATACTCACCATATTCCATGGCAGCCATTGGCATGTGTCTGTCCATCGCACTAGACTTCCTGTGCATGAGGCAGGGATCATATATTATTACCTTTCTGTCCCCAATGTCTGGCCTAGAAGACACTCAGTAAATGATTCCTGAACTAAGTCAGATACTAAGACATTTTAAACTTGTATTAACAAAATTGATTCAATAAGTCTGCCAATGCAGCGTTCATACCACACAGCTTAAATCTCAACCTGCGGATTCATCTTGTGTTCTGCTAGATTATCACCTATTAACATTCAGGAGGCACCTAGTATGTGCTGGGCATTACTAACTGCTGGGGACCTAGCACTGACAAAACAACATTCCTTGTTCAAAGAGAAGTTCTAGTATAAAGAGGAATAGAAGGAACAGGCTAGATTGATGAGAGAGCTAAGAAAAGGACAGGCTGCCATGGGAAGCACCTGGTCTTGTCTGGATGGTACATAGTTAACAAAGTCTGAGTGCTTCGTATAGCGTAAGATCATCTCCTCCAAAGAAGCGAATGCTTTGATTCCCCAGTACCAGAAGTCACCAGAAAGGTGCGCACAGCCACATGCTTAGTGTACGAAGTGAAACCAAAAAACAAACAAAGCTCCAACTTCCAGAGGCAACGGTCCAATTATGAAATCCTCTGGCTATGTTCAATTTAAATTCAAGGTATTCAAGAGGCCAATATTTAAGTGATAAATTAACCCAACCACTTAAAACTAAAGTAGTCTTTGGTTCAAGGGGTAAGGGTATACTACCTTTTACAAATTTATTAGCTCTTAATATTTACATTTGAATATGATGATGATGTAATAATAAGTTTACTGAGTAGTTACTATGTGTTAGGCACCAAACTAAGGACTTTACACACACATTTGCACGATCCTGTGAGATGATAATGACCCCTTGTCATCCCATTTCATAGATGAAAGTCAGGTTTATATAAGCTTAAAAACTTGCCCAAATGACACAGCTAGTTAGCAAAACCCAGGCAGCCTGACTCCATAGGCCTTGTTTAAAGAAGTAATATTTATAAACTGTCCACCACAGCGGTGGTACAAACGAGAGTTCAATAAATGCCTAAAGAGCACTTCATACCCAAAATCGTTTCCCACGAATCAAACTAGACTTACTCTGGTTCTGCCTAACCAACTGTCAAATTATTGTTCCATGAAGAAAAGGTGGAATGGGTAGAGATCAGAATAGAGTGAATAACTGGTAAATATACTTCATGGCAGGTAGTAACAGGATGTGGCATTTAGGCTATTTCCACATTTGTTTGCATAACACTTTTTTTCACAGTTCTAAAGCACAAGAACCATTATAAGCTGGTGAAAGCATAAGGCATGTTTATGATCCAGGACTCCAATTCACTGTGGATCAGTGGATCTCAACCTTTACGGTATATCAGAACCACCTGGGGGTTTTTAACAGCACTATAGCTGCGCAGGCTCCATTCCTGCAGATTCTATTTCAACTGGTCTGGAGTAAGCACGCATGCTTTTTTAACAACCCTCCAGATGCAGCTAGGTTTGCAAACCACTGTCCAAGTGGCTCTCACACTTCTGCTCAGTTCAACACGCACTCACTGAGATTCTAAGCACTATGAACTGGGCTAAGTTAACAAGTCAGGCTCCACTCCCTAATAATATTGGCAAAGAAATCAATATCAAAGATTTATTCCAGTCCAAACCAAATAAATTGCCGGGTGAAAAAAATGCCCTGGCATAGTTTGCCACACAAAACAACTTCCTGTATCTTCCTGGTCAGTAGCCTAGAGACTGACTTTGAGCCATGAGAATTCAGAATCAGGGGAAAATGCCAGTCTGAGGCATCTGCCACACTCCTAGCACACCCCCAAAAGCGCCCAGCTACATTTCACATCCACTGTCCTAACAGGGGTCGAAATAGGGAAGAGCAGTGCAATACAGAAAACAGAGCCTGCTGGGTGGCAAAAGGCTGGGAAATACCAGTCCTAGTCCTGCTACCAATCGCTCTGGTCACTTCTCTCTGGTCCTTGTGTGGCCAACAGTTACACGAGAGGGTGAGGCATAAAAACACAGATGTCAGGGAAGCTCCAGCATCCAAAATACATACAAATTAAAAAGCATTAAGGTGATATCAAGGAATGTATGCCATCAACCTGAAAAGTAACTGAAATATTCCTTTTCCTATTCTTAAGAAATCAAAGGTGGAAGCAGAAAGTTGAGCAATCAGCCTACCAAGTTGACTGGGGCAACAGAATACACTCACGGATTCTGTTCACAACAGCGGGGGTGACAGACCAAAAGGAGAACTGCAGAGCGTCCCTCTCTCCTCTGTCCACCCATGCCAGCAGCACGTGAGTGCGTCCACACGCAGCGCCCAGTCTCCTGTTCCACTGACGCCAGCGTCCACTCACCGCAAGCGTACTAAGTGCCACATGTGCTATGATGCTCCCTCATCTCATCACCATAGACATCCCTGCTGGAGGTGACTATGTGACAGATGAAAATCACGGAGGCCTAGGGAGGTTGAGAACCGCATTCCCACTGCGGTGAGGGCGTGCTTGAGAGGAACCCCACGGCTGGGCCCTCCATGCTGCTCTCCTTAGTAATCACTCCCGGACCAGAGCAGCGAGGTGGAATTTTCTTCCTCTCACTATTTTCAGCCCCTTGGCTGACCCACCATTCCCCAGAAATCTATTGAGTTCTGGCAGCTCTGAGGCCACAAAGCCATAAACGCAAGGGACACACAGCCCATCTGTCTCTAACGGGTCTTTTACTTGTCATGCTGGTCATTTCTAAAAGATGGGTTAAGAAAGACTTGGCAAGTTACCACGAAATGAACCCTCCACGCCTCCCTAGGGAAGGCTGACTAGCGAGCAGTCAGGCCGGCTTTCTTCCCCCACTCCCTGCATTCCTGTCCCTAAGGAGCCACAGGCAATCTCACCAAATATAGGCAGGAGACAGCCACCTCCTTCCTACAGCTGGAGGGGGGAAGAGTCCTCTCAGGCCTTTCTAACTGCATGAAAACAAAACTGTGAGTTGTACTGACTCGGGCCTCACCCATGTTGCAGGCATGTACAACACAGGTGCCCAGTGGTATCATCAGGCAGAACTACGAATGTGCTTTCCATCGTTTTCATACAATGATTCCAGAACCGCTATTCACACAGCTCCACTTCTCACACATACGACGTGCTTCATGGATTACACAGCATGTTCACCAAGCCCCTCATCCGCTCCTCCCAGCAGCCTTATGTGATCCCTTCAGTATGCTTCCTCATCTCCATTTCTTAAGAAATGGAGTTTCTGAGGTTATGAAACCAAAACTTTCCCAAGAACATCCAGCTAGTGTTAGAACCAGGATATGAGGGCTTCTGATTCTACAACCAGTATTTGTGCCACTGTTCCACATGGGCCCCTCCAGGGATTTCTGCCTGATCTTAAAATGCAGACAGCAAATCTGTCTCTCTACAGTCCTGGGGTTCCCTATAGACAAGAAGTCAAACTTCTAACAGAAAGCTTATACTTTTTTGGAAGGCTACCTGGGATATTTCTTTTAAGTTAGTTTGTTCATGTTTTGGAAAGATTGTTCCGATGGCAATGCGGGGCATGAAGTGTGGAAAGGATTCCATGATGAGGCAGAGAAACAATTCGGTGGCTCTTACAACAGTTCAAATGAGGCATGAGGTGCAACTAGAAAGGACAGAAGGAAAATGCATTGGAAATAAATGCAAAATGAAATCCACTCAGACCCAGGATGGAATAAAGGGGATTAAGCATGATGGTGGTTTCTAGTTTGAAAGACTGATGAACACGGATGTCATTAACTACTGCAGAGTGGTATCTGGGGCCTGGGTGCACCAGTTTGTTTAACCATTCACCTGCCGAGCAGTCTCCGGGCTGTTTCCAGTTTCTAGCCTCCATAAACAATGCTGCTATGAACAGATACATAAAGGCTTTTATGTGAACATAAGTCTTCATTTCTCTGGGATAACTGCCCATGAATGTGAGTGCTGCATCCTATGGCAATTGCACATTTAGTTTTTTAAGTAACTGTCAAGCTGTTTTCCAGAATGGCTGTACCATCTTCCATTCCCACCAGCCAAGTGTGAGTGATCCCGTTTCCCCGCATCCTCACCAGCATTGGCCTTGTTACTACTTTTTATTTTAGGCTTTCTGATAGGTGTATAGTGACGTGGCTTTAGTGTGCCTTTTTCTGATGGCTCATGATGTTGAACAAATTTTCACGTGCTTATGTTATCTGAAATGTCTCTTCAGGTCTTTTATTCATTTTCAAAGTAGATGATTTGGTTTCACTGCTGAATTTTGATAGTTTTAAATATATTATAGATATGAGTCCTTTATCAGACATGTGGTTTGCAAATAGTTTCTCCCAGTCTCTCGCTCCTCTTTTCATCTTTATTTTGCATTTTACATTTTAGTCCATAATCCATTGTGAGTTAATTTTTGTGCGAGGTATGAGGTTTAGATCAGAGTTCAGGTTTTTTTCCTATGCATAATCAGGTAGCCAGTAACTTTTTTAAGACACAAGGTCTCACTCTGTCACCCATGCTGGAATGCAATGACAAGATCAGAGCTCACTGCAGCCTTGACTCCTGGGCTCAAGTTATCCTCCTGCCTCAGCCTCCTGGAGTAGCTGGGACCACAGGCAGGTGCCACCATGACCAGTTAATTTTTTTAGTTTTTGTAGAGACGGGGTCTTGAGCCATGTTACCCAGGCTGGTGTGGAACTCCTAGACTAAAGTCATCATCCCACTTATATGGGGCCAGGCAGTGGCACATGACTGTAATCACAACACATTGGGAGGATGAAGCAGGAGAATCACTTGAACCCAGGAATTCCAGACCAGCCTGAGCAACAGAGGGAGGCCATGTCTCTGCAAAAAATTTTAAACATTAGCTGGGCATGGTATTGTACACCTGCAGTCCCAGCTACTTGGGAGGCTGAGGTGGGAGGATCTCTCCAGCCTATGAGGCTGAGGCTGCAGTGAGCCATGATCGCACCACTACACTCCAGCCTGGGAGAAAGTGAGATGCTGTCTCCAAAAAAAAAAAAAGAAACAAAAAACAAAAGCTAGAGCATCACCCATATTAAAGACAGGTATTGTTTTTTTGAAAATTTAATTACAGTTATATAATGGACATGTAAAATGTCCAGTTTGAAAGCTTGAAAAATATATAAGTATTCTTAACTTAAAATTCTGATTCCTACCTAAGATATCGCATACTGTTTACATAAGTATCACAATGCCTGGACAACAACTAAAAATGTGTATGAGGGAGAAAAATGAGCATGTATGCCTATTAATTGAGGTATATTTCCCCCTTATTACATAAAAAAGTCATCACAGCAAACCCCTGTGACTGTATCTAAAGCAAGCCTACAGTTTTACTTCTCTGTATTATAAAATGCAAGGCTAAAATTCAAATACTAAACATTTTCTGAAGCCAAGGGTAGTTTACTTAAAATAAATGCCTAGGGTCTATATCAAAAATATGAAAAAGCTAGCTACTTCATAGCCATTCCAATCTAAGTTCAGCTTTTTCTTTTTTAATTGACACATAATTGTGTGCCGTACATACGTATAGAGTACACATAGTGATGTTATAATACATGTAATGTATGTGATCAGTGTAATTAGCATATCCACCATCTCAAACATTTATCATTTCTTTGTGTTGGTAACGTTCAATACCCTTCCTCCAATTATCTGGAACTATATATATCTCTCTCTATATATAGAGATATATATATTTTTTCTTTTGAGAGAAAGTCTTGCTCTGTTGCCCAGGCTGGAGTGCAGTGGTGTGATCTCAGCTCACTGCAACATCTGCTTCCTAGGTTCAAGCTATTCTCCTGCCTCGGCCTCCCTGAGCTGGGGTTACAGGCACCCACCACTATGCCCGGCTAATTTTTGTATTTTTAGTAGACATGGGGTTTTACCACGTTGGCCAGGCTGGTCTCAAACTCCTGACCTCAGGTGATCCACCCACCTCAGCCTCCCAAAGTGCTAGGATTACAGGCATGAGCCACTGCGCCCAGCCTGAAACTATATATTCTTGTTAACTATAGTCATCCTATGTTATAGAACACTAGAACTTATTCCTATCCAGCTATAATTTTGTATCCTTTAACAAATTTCTCCCTATCTCCCTCTTCCCCCACCCTTCTCACCCTCTAGGATCCTCTGTCTACTTTCAACTTTCATGAGATCCACTCTCTTTTGCCTTCCACATAAGAGAACATGCGCTGTGTAACTTTCTGTCCCTGGCTTATTTCATAATATCTTCCAGTTCCATCCACGTTGCTGAGAATAACAGGACTTCATCCTGTGTTATGGCTGAATAGTACTCCACTGTGTATAAAGACCACATTTTCTCTATCCATCATCTGCTGTTGGACACCGAGGCTGATTCCATATCTTGGCTATGGTGAACAGTGCTGCAGGAAACACAGAGGTGCAGATGCCCCTTCGACAATGATTTCCTTTTCTTTGGGTATCTGCACTGTTGTGGGACTGCTGGATCACACTGTAATTTCATTTGCAGTTTTCTGAGAAACCTCCATACTCTTTGCCATAGTGGGTGCCCTAGCTTACTCACTCTTACTCTTTTTTCTCTTTGAGACAGAGTCTCACTGTTGCACAGGCTGGAGTACAGTGGTGCAATCTTGGCTTGCTTACTGTAGCGTCCGCTTCCCGGGTTCCAGTGGTTCTCATGCCTTGGCCTCCCGAGTAGCTGGGATTACGGGCAACCGCCACTGCACCTGGCAAATTTTTGTATTTTTTAGTAGAGATGGGGTTTCACCACGTTGGCCAGGCTGGTCTTGAACTCCTGGCCTCAAGTGACCCGCCCACCTCAGTTGCCCAACAGTGCTGGGATTACAGGTGTGATCCACCGCTCCCAGCTAAGTTTTGTGTTTTTAGTAGAGACGGGGTTCACCATGTTGGCCAGGCTGGTTTCAAACTCCTGACATCAGGTGATCTGCCCGCCTCGGCCTCCCAAAGTGCTGGGATGTCAGCGTGCGCCCCTCGCCCAGCTGCTCTAGTTTACACCCCCCTACAATGTGTAAGAGCTCCCTTTTCTCCATATCCTCGCCAGCACTTGTTATTTTTTGTCTTTTCGATAATACCCATCCTAACAGATGAGATGATGCCTCACTGCGGTTTTGATTTGCATTTCTCTGATTATAAGCGATACTGAGCATTTTTTTCACATATTTTTTGGCCATTTGTATGTCTTCCTTCAAGAAATGTCTGTTCTGTTGGGTGTGGTGACACAAACCTGTAAGCCCAGCACTCAGAATGCTAAGGCAGGAGGACAGCTTGAGCCTAGACTGGCCTAGGCAGCATAGCAAAACCCAAGAAAAGAAAAGAAAAGAAAAGAAAAGAAAAGAAAAGAAAAGAAGAAAGAAAGAAGAGAAAGAAGAGAAAGAAGAGAAAGAAAGAAAGAAAGAAAGGAAGGAAGGAAGGAAGGAAGGAAGGAAGGAAGGAAGGAAGGAAGGAGAAAGAAAGAAAGAAAGAGAGAGAAATATCTGTGTCTGTTCAGCTTTTTTTTTTTTTTTTTTTTTTTTTTTTTTTTTTTTTTTTGAGGCGGAGTTTCGCTCTGTCTCCCAGGCTGGAGTGCAGTGGTGGGATCTCAGCTCACTGCAAGCTCCGCCTCCCGGGTTTACGCCATTCTCCTGCCTCAGCCTCCTGAGTAGCTGGGACTGCAGGCGCCCGCCCCCTCGCCCGGCTAGTTTTTTTTTTTTTTTTTATTTTTTAGTAGAGACGGGGTTTCACCATGTTAGCCAGGATGGTCTCGATCTCCTGACCCTGTTCAGCTTTTTGACCTCCAAAAATTAAGAGTCCATTTTGGAATCGGACGACCTGCCTGATTCAGAGACAATCTGTGTTTGGTTCTACTCTGCTACTTCCTATGTGACTTTGGGAAGTTCCCTTAGCCACTTTGAGCTCAACTTCCTCAACATTAACCAGGAATAAGTACCACCTGCCTCTGCTGGTTAACGCTGAGGACTGAAAGGAGAACCTCCACAACGCCACTTGACAATGCCGCCTGGCGGAAGCCCCTCAATGCGGGGCTGGAAGGATCATCTGAAGCCAAATACAACTTTCCTTTCCACTGTCCCAGGCTCACTCTGCATGCGATTAGCAAGGAATAGTGAATAAAGGAAACCAAAATAATTGCTTAATTTATAAAAAGTGGGGGTGGTGGCAAAATAGGAGGGAGAGGAGGGGAAGGAAAAGCAGCCGGTCACAAGTTCTAGTCCAGGGCTCATCCCCAGCCTCCTCACTCAGGCAATCACCAGTCCCCACCTCCTGGGGAGGGGTACTTTCTCCGCTGGCTTCACCTACAGGGAAGGCACTGCCACAGATGTTCAGAAACCAGGAGCACCTTGAAATGGGCAATGTGCTTTGGGTAGGAGACCTACAATTTCCCCAAAGAAACCACGGCACAAAAGTGACCCACATAGGAGGGACCAACCGCTGTAAACACTTGGTGGCAAAAACGGATGTCATACCTTCTGTACAGGAGACACACACCCAGGTAAAACTTGCCAAAATAGCAGAGAAAAAAATACAGCAGACATCCAGTGCCATTCTGTTACAGAAATATTTATATCCCAAAGCCAGGGACCTCTCTGGAACACTGTCTTCATTTCCACGTTTCATGGAAGATGTTTGAGTGCACTCACATGTGTCTCAACAAACTTCCAGTCCCTGCTCTAAAACCCTGTGGCTCCTCAGCAAAACCCAAAAACAACTATCAGTTTTCCTTCCAAATGGGAAATTTCCTGACCTAGCGAAACCAGCATCAAATCCACTTATTATGAGATAGCTGATTACAGGCGAAGTCCTCTAGTCCAGGATGACTCCCCTCCTGCAGGAGCGGGAAGGATGGGCAGAGCACTGGCCTGCCAGACCACATCTCCAGGCAGTTTGAAACCATGGCTGCTCAGGTGAGCCATGATAAAAATCAAAACCAAGTATCTCTGAAAAGTGTACACGTCAAGACCCAGACCTCGGACCAGACTCAGCCGAAATGGATGTTGCAAGGTTTGTTCAGAGACCTCCGCTCCATGCCCCCTCTCCCCGGGACCTCCCTCCTTGCACTAGGGTTCCAGGGCCAATGGACCGCTCCCTTACCTCTAGCCCAGTGCATTTCCAGGACCAGCTCCCAGACTGTACCAGACCCTGAAATGTATTCGCTGAATGCACTATTTCTTGAATGATCATAAATCACCTGACTATAACAACAATTGTTTTAAAAGTGTTCTCTCTCTGTCTCTCAGGAATCGTGCCATGAGTTTGAGCAAGCAGCTTTGCTTCTCTCTACTGCAATTCTATCATTTGCAAAATGTTAACAATTACTGTGTTCACCCATAGCATTGTAGTAAAAAGCCTTAAGACCCACTTCATGTAGCCTGCCTGGAGCACAGACCCTGTCACATGGTAAATGCCCACTGAAGGTGAGTTATCTATAGCTATTATTACCTGCCACTCCAGCGAACAAAAGGAGTCCATCAGGTCTCATCGTATCACCATGAAAGGATGTCCATGTAGACTGCGGAGTGGAAGTAGGGGAACTCAATGTTTATCAGGTACTATTTTGTTTTTTACAATGTGTACATGTATCTTTGTAGGTACACTGGAAAAGATCTGGAAGGAAATACACCCAGTGTTAATAGTGACTCCCCAAAGACACATTCATCCAAACACACAGGAGAAAAACACTCACTATCTTTCTGTCTTCCAAATCATTTGAACTATTTTCAATAAGCATCTATGGCTTTTGTAAAGTTTTTGAAAGGAATTTATTGCATTTTTTTCTAGAGAAACAAGCAGGAGCACGAAAAAGGTGGAAACAGAAGGTAAAATGGAATGGGACTCAATGGAATTGAGTCCCAGCCAGGCTCAGCAGGCTCATGAACCACGCACCTCTCACTACAACTCAACACCAGCTCTCTCTTCTCTTGGTCCAATGGCCCAAGACTTAGAGATAAAATATTTATTGTGATCACATCAATCACACCAAGGAGCTTGGAACCACCCTTTCAAACTCCTCTGGTTCTGTGTACCTGCCCGGGGCTGTTAGCTTTCCTCCTGTGTCTTTGGCTGGCCTGTAATCCCCTAGTGGTGGAAATGCACCCGGACACTTAGCCATCATCCCCACAACACTCAGCACCGCATAGAGACCAGGGCAGTGATGCCCACTCGGACTGTGATTCTACTTATAAAGCAAAGGACCAGGGGCCAGATGCGACTTGTCTTTGGTAACTCACCAGCTGTTGCTTGAACCAGAACAAAGCCAGGTCTCCTGATGCCCAGAAAAGAGCTAGTGCCTGTCCCGCTAGAAACGTGGTGAAAATGTTTTGCTTGCTGTGAAAAGACGCACTACTGGAGAAGATGGGTGCAACTTCTCATGGAGCCACTCAGCCCAGATCACCAGGAAACAAGGTAGCCGGATTAGACCCTCAGCCCAGATCACCAGGAAACAGGGCAGCCGGATGAGACACTAGGCCCGTCCACTGGAAAGGAAATCTAGCTGGGCAGTAGAAGGAAATTCACACAGGTTAGCCCGGCCCAACGGCAGCAACAACATGAACAAAACAAAAAATACCTGACTGGAAAGCCATAGCCTGGCTAGCAAATTCAAAACAGAGCCACAATCCTAGCAGCACATATCACTGCAACACAGAGCTTCAGTCAGTGTGCACACACTTTAAGTAGAAAGGTAAAATGTCCATGTTTTTGGAACAAAGGGCTATTTTTATGTGTGTGTGTGATGTCAGAAGAAACTGTTGGCAAGGAAATAGAAATAGGCGCCCTTACACATTGACAGTGAGATAACGGTATGGCCCTAACGGAAGGGAATCGAGCAACACCCATCAACATTTAAAATGCGCAGAACCCTAGACCCCACAATTCCATTTCTAGCAATGCACCCTATAAATATATTGACGCAAATATGCAAGAATTATGTACAACTCAGCATTGATTAATCCAAACGGTTGGGAATAACCTAAATATTTACCAGTGGGGAAGTGGTGGAGAACACTGTTTATCTTATGCCAACATCTGTGTTTTAAAAAGAAGATACATAGGCTGGGTGCAGTCACTCACACATGTAATCCCAGCACCTTGAGAGGCTGAGGCAGGTGGATCAAGAGGCCAAGATATCCAGACCATCCTGGCCAACACGGTGAAACCCCGTCTCTACTAAAAATACAAAAATAATCTGGGCACGGTGGCGCACGCCTGTAGTCCCAGCTACTCAGGAGGTTGAGGCAGGAGAATCGCTTGAACCCAGGAGGTGGAGGTTGCAGGGAGCTGACATCCCGCCAGCCTGGTGACAGAGCAAGACTCCATCTTGGAAAAACAAACAAGCAAACAAACAAACAAAACTGGCAACAGTGGTCACAGGGCAGTGATGGGAGTAGGACTGCCTTTCACTCTCCAGGACCTTTTGAATGTCGCTCATATTACATATTCAAAATATATGACTACAGTAAATATTTTCAGAGTAACTATGAAAAACTGGGGAAATAATAATATCTAACACACAGGACTGCTGCATAATTAAAGGATGAAAAACATTAATCACTATCAGAGTTCAAAGGAAGAAAGATTAATTCTAGCTTGGATATCAGAGCGGGGATCATGTAAAGGAAGTGAGTATTTCAAGTCTTGAAGGATGGAGAAGATTTAAAGAGGCAGAAGTGTGGAGATGATGTCCCAGATGGAGATAAGAACATAGGCGAAGATGATGTCTCAGGTGGAGATAAGAACATAGGCAAAGACGATGTCCCAGACGGAAATAAGAACACAGGTGAAGACGATGTCCCAGATGGAGATAAGAACATAGGCAAAGAAAATGAAGAAATGAGAAGGTATAAATTCTAAATGCAGCTCTCAGGCTGGGCTTCAGAACAGGGCTTAGGCAACAAGTTGGAATGCAAGGCTGATGGCGGGAACGGAAACACTGAAACCCAACTTGCATATCACGCCCAGATCATGAGCCTTGAATGCGAAGCCAGGGAACCCGTCCTTGATCTTAACAACAAAAAATCACTGGGGTGGGTATGGAGACTCATGCCTGTAATCCAGTGCTTTGAGAGGCTGAGGTGAGAGGACTGCTTGAGGCCAGGAGTTTGAAACCACTCTGGACAACATAGCAAGACTCTGTCCTTACAAAAAATTTAAAAATTAGCTAGGCAGGATAGCACACCTGTAATCCCAGCTACTCAGGAGGCTGAAGCGGGAGGATCACTTGAGCCCAGGAATTTAGGGTTACCGTGAGCTGTGATTCTGTTGCTACATTCCAGCCTGAGCAACAGAGCAAGGACGTGTCTCAAAAATAAAAAAAAAAAAAAAACGAAATAAAATCACTAAAAGTTTGTATATACATAAAGTATAAAATCATACCATATATGATTTAATCCAGATATATAATATAAATTAGAGGGGGAAAAGAGAAATTAGGAAGCTATTATAAGAAGACAAGACTCAACTAAGACATGAGCAAAGGCCCTGGGCTCACAGTGCTATCTTTATATAAAGGAATAAACTACCACATTTATTTTCATGGCATCACCAACTTAGATACAGGCTACAGTATTCTGGAACTATCTCTGTATCAGTCAAATCAGATGGCCATAATACTATAGGCAACACCATAAAAATACTATAGGCAAATACCATAAAAAAAAAAATGTAAAAACTGTGTGGTTTAAACATTAGTTTATTTCTCACAGCTCTGGAGGCTGGAATTCCAAGATCAAGGTGTCAGCCAACTCAGTTCTGGGACAGGGACCTCTTCCTGGATTGCAGATAGCCACCTTTCTTCTTGTTTCCTCACACCAGGGCAGTGGGAGCTCTCTGCTTTCTCTTTTTTTTTTTTTTTTTTTTTTTTGAGACAGAGTCTCACTCTGTCACCAGGCTGGAGTGCAGTGGCACAATCTCAGCTCACTGCAACCTCTGACTCCCTGGTTCAAGCAACTCTCCTGACTCAGCCTCCCGAGTAGCTGGGATTACAGGCACGTGCCACCACACCCAACTAATTTTTGTATTTTTAGTAGAAATGGTTTCAGGATGGTCTCAATCTCCTGATGTCCTGATCTGCCCACCTCGGCCTCCCAAAGTGCTGGGATTACAGGTGTGAGCCACCACACCCAGCCAGGTTTCTCTTCTTCTAAGAGCACTAATCCTGTCAGACCAGGGCCCACGCTCATGACCTCATCTAATCCTAATCACCTCTCAAAGGTCCTATCCCCTAATACCATCACACTGGCAGTTAGGGCTCCAGTACAAGAATCTGGGGGAGACATAAACATTCAGTTTATAACAATGTCTTTTCAATCCTGTTGAAAAAAGCAACCAAATGAGTAGGCGAAGAAGTACCTTATATGTAAATAAGTCAGGACTTTTCATATTTCTGCTAATACATTAAGGTCAATTTAAAATGTCTGATAACAAGAGTCAGAAGCAGAGATACATGAAAGTTAGTTAATCTGCAATTTAGGCCCACATTCAGTTGTCTTCCAGTGACATTGCGGCACAAAGAACACTGCTTTCTATTCCTGGTTTTGCCACCAAAGAAGCTGGAACATTTCCCTGTATTTCCGTTTATCTTGAAAATCACTGGGCTGACCTAGCAGACCTCCAAGGTTCCTTCCATTCACAAATTCCACAAATAACTTCCTACCAACAGAGGCTACACAAATAAACTACACTGATGAAGGGGAAAGCTAACACTAGCAAACAATGAGATGCACACAAGACAAGACGTATAGAGAAGTGGATCAACCACAAACTGGTGGACAATGAGCCGGCGGGGGATAAAAACACATTCCCTAACGATGGACAGACAGGCAATGGCGCCGAGGTAGTATTGTTGAAGATTTCCTATTTTACATCTTCAAGATAAACGGCCCAATTGTTTATATTCATTCTGATTAAATGTGAACGTGAAAACTTCCTCCAGGGGACGCAGACATCTAAAAAGTTCTCAATGTATCCAATTTGTCATTTGATATTTTTACTGACCAGAAAAATGAGGGACTGAATATACAAACAGACCATGCCTGATCATATGTATAAAGACAGAACTCAGACCACAACCTGTAGCTACCCACCCAGGAAAACAATCCCCTATCTACAGTAAACAGCCAGGAGGCCAGCCAGGCTAGCACATCAGACCGGAAGCCAGACTGCTCTCTCTCCACAACCCAGAAACTAAACCACGACTCTGTCCCACGTGGGCAGGACTTGACTCAAAACTGACAGCCACCCTAATTTTGGCCCCTATTTCCGGTTAGGATAATTCAGAGAAAGCCAAATACACCCCTAACCAATCACATAGGACACCCCACTTCTGCACAGCCGCCTCCAGCCCCCACAACAGCCTCCACTGGGAGTCATTCTTTTCCATCCTGAAGCTTCCCCACTCCTCATCCGCCACTCACTGCCATGTCAGTCTCTGCCACACGCAAGTGACGGTGCCAACTCCCTTGCCACAGCAGCTCTGAGAAAGTTGCCTCTGCCTGTCTCATGTGGGTGGCCTTCCTTTATTTCCCCCAAAGAATAAGTCTTGGCCGGGCGCGGTGGCTCAAGCCTGTAATCCCAGCACTTTGGGAGGCCGAGACGGGCGGATCACGAGGTCAGGAGATCGAGAGACGAACCCGGCTAACACGGTGAAACCCCGTCTCTACTAAAAAATACAAAAAAATAGCCGGGCGAGGTGGCGGGCGCCTGTAGTCCCAGCTACTCGGGAGGCTGAGGCAGGAGAATGGCGTAAACCCGGGAGGCGGAGCTTGCAGTGAGCTGAGATCCGGCCACTGCACTCCAGCCTGGGTGACAGAGCAAGACTCCGTCTCAAAAAAAAAAAAAAAAAAAAAAAAAAAAAAAAAAGAATAAGTCTTAAATGAGGGGCTTCTCTCCATATGGCCAAGCTATACAATTCAGAAGCCCAGCATGGCAATTCCAAGCCTGGAAAGACCGTACACCCCTCAGGTCCTCTTTCCACAAAACACAGCTTCCTTGAGTTCCTCAGTCACTCCCCACCAACCAGGGAAGGAACCACGTGTTATGGAAAGATCAAGGGCCTTGAAGTCAAACTTCTGAGTTCATCAAGTACTTCATTTTTCCACTTAAATTACATGGCCTTGGCCAGGTGTGGTGGCTCACACCTGTAATCCCAGCACCTTGGGAGGCCAAGTTGGGCAGATCACCCAAGGTTGGGAGTTCAAGACCAGCCTAACCAACATGGAAAAACCCCATCCCTACTAAAAATATGAAATCAGCCTGGTGTGGTGGCGCATGCCTGTCATCCCAGCTACTCGGGAGGCTGAGGCGGGAGAATCACTTGAACCTGGGAAGCAGAGGTTATGGTGAGCCGAGATCACACCATTGCACTCCAGCCTGGACAAGAAGAGCAAAACTCTGTCTCAAAAAAAAAAAAAAAACAAAAAACAAAAAACAAAAAAAAAAAACGAACAACAACAACAAAAAAAAAAAACAAATGACGTGACCTTGAACAATTTCCTTAACTTGTCTAAGCCTCTATCTTCATCTTCAATAAAATAATTTTACCTCCAAGATTGCATTAAATGGAATCCCACATGTAAAACAGCTGACAAATATTAGGGGCCCAACAGCTGTGTGCTCCTACTGCCGCCCCACTTTACCCCAAGGGAGAAGCACAAGATGTCCAGAAAAAGCCTGTTGATCCCTACACCTCAGCATCCTGTGTTCACACAAGGCGCAGTGGCATCCAGACTTACCCGGGTCGCCCAAATACAAGCCACGTTTTGATTTTTCAACTTAGTTACACATGACTTCTAACGTTCACCATATATGATCCATAATTTAGAAGACATTTTCCTACACTACCCCTTGATTCTATTTTAGCAGACTCAGATGTGCCGTAATACCTCACTCTCTTAAATCCTCTTCAGTATCAAAAACAAAACTTTAATCTGTAACACAGTTATCAGCAGCGAAAGTGGAAAAGGTACCTATGAGTCAAAATGACCCTCTGCCCTGCCCTGCCCCACCCTACAAAAAGCTGTTCAGGAGGATTTGGGCTGCTTATGAGAATGCTGTCTGTATTCCCAGGGACAGACAAATGCCTACGCTGGTTAGAAGCTGCGATGCTCAGCCTCCAGGGTAGAAAGCTCCCCACACCCTCTACCCAAGGAGAAGAGAAGCAAACGGGGTGGCCAGGCTCCAGGATGTGGACTGTGTAGTGTGGTTTCTGCAGTCCAGGTCACCACCCTGGGTGAAGCTTTTCCTTCCTTCTTTTCCACCGAAGCGGCCAAGGTCCTACGGCTGCTGTAGGGTCTCTTCCCTAGGATGAGTCAGCCCAGCCATTCCCCTTCCCTTTTTTTTTTTTTTTTTTTTTTTTGAGATGGAGTCTCACTCTGTCACCCAAGCTGGAGTGCAATAGTGCAATCTTAGCTCACTGCCACCTCTGCCTCCCAGGTTCAAACAATTCTCCTGCCTCAGCCTCCCAAGTACCTGAGATTACAGGTGCCCACCACCACGCCCAGCTAATTTTTATATTTTTAATAGAGACGGAGTTTCTACTTGTTGACCAGGCTGCTCTCGAACTCCCGACCTCAGGTGATCCACCTGCCTCGGCCTCCCAAAGTACTAGGATTACAGGCATGAGCCACCGCATCTGGCCGAGTCAGCCCAGCCATCCTGACTTTTTGTTCTGGCAAAATTACTCTCTTCCATGTCTACCTTCCAAGTAGCTAAATCAGAGATCCGGCCTTGGGGCAGGCTTGAAGAATCCCTGTTTTTTGGTCCTCAAGAGGACCTACCAGGGTCTGGGACAATTCCAAGACTTGTGTTCTTAAAGAGGAAAGAAGCCTCACATACACGGCTCTCGCAGAGCTCAGGTAGAGCTCAGGCAAGGCTTGGGAGGCGGCCCTGAGGTTTGGGTGTGCCATCTATGATAACAGCTAAGAGATCTGAAGCCAGCTGTCTGGGTTCAAACCTCAATTCCAACAGCGCTGGCTGTGTAATGTTAGGCAACGTCCCCAGCCTCTCTGTGGTTCAGTTTCCTCACCGTAAAAGGGCCACAATAATAGAGCTGCTCTAAAAATTAAGTGAATTCGTGCATATAAGGTATTCAGAACAATGCTTGGCACATGGGGGACTTCAATAGACAAGTATTGAACAGAGTAACTTAGCAATTAGTAAAATACATTCATGCAGGCCAGGCACGGTGGCTCACGCCTGTAATTCCAAAACTTTGGGAGGCTGAGGCGAGAGGATCACTTGAGCCCAGGAGTTTGAGACTAGCATGGGCAACACAGCAATATTCCATCTCTAAAAATGTGTTTCTGTAACGTATATGTATATATACAATCATATATTCACAGTGTATTTATAATACACAAAATAGTGGAATACAGACTTAACTATACACAATGGTTACTTCTAGAGAAGGGGAAATGCAAATTTCAGCTTTTTATGCTACACATATATTCTTGTATCATCTGAAATATTTAAGCAAATTGTATGTATAAATTTGCCCCAAAACGCATAGCAGAACAATGTAGTTTTGACTCAAAAATCTTCAAATCATGATGGAATTGTTCTGTGAAAGTTATAGAGATGAAAATCTCCCTCCAGCCTAAATGCTCTTTCATATGACCTATATTACACACACCAATGCAGACGCCCCAATCTTTTCCCCACTGTCATAAGAAGTTTTCAGTGAACTGCATTCCCCTTTACAAACTAGATGATAGTTAGAGTTACCAGGCAAGAACGTGGATCCAGCTCTGCTTTTTCAAAGCCCAGTGTTCCTCACATAATAGCAATGCATTCTTCAACCGGTCCACTGCCCCCAACACCTGACCTCTCTGTTGTACACAACTCAGCGAGGCCTGGGAGAAAGCAGGTGCAAATTTCACTTACTCAGTAACAACACATCCCGCCTGATTCCTCTGCTGGGCTAGTTCTCAAGTCATCTTTTTCTAAGCTTTCATTCGGCTCTACCACATGTACCTAGGCTGGGTAAAATACTTTACCAGGTGTTTTTTTTTTTTTTTTTGAGACAGAGTTTCACTCTCTAGCCCAGGCTGGAGTGCAGTGACACCATCTCGGCTCACTGTAACCTCCACCTCCCGGGTTCAAACGATTCTCCTGCTTCAGCCTCTCAAGTAACTGGGACGACAGGCGCACCCAGGACTACCACCACACCCAGCTAATTTTTGTATTTTTAGTAAAGATGGGTTTCACCATATTGGCCAGGCTGGTCTCAAACTCCTGACCTCATGATCCTCCTGCCTTGGCCTCCCAAAGTGCTGGAATTACAGGTGTGAGTCACCACACCTGGCCTACTTTACCAGTTTTATTCCTGAATTAAACCTGTTATTACTATCAATAATGTCAATCAGTGCCATTTCATTCACCCTATGACACACACACACAAAGCACTCCATACTCGCTCCACCTATCTGCTTTTCTGCAATGGCCACAGTGTTCCCCATCTTACATGAGAGGCACAGACAAAGACAACGACTTCTCCAAGGTTTTGTAATTCACAATCAGTGGCAGAACCAACATGACCAACCACGTCTGGCCAAGGCCTGTGTTTCAGCCACACCATCTGGTTGCTGCCCCTAAGGCTTAATGGTCAAGTAACAGATCACTCCAATTGCAGAGGCTTCAGAAATGCCTTCCACCATGGTACAATGGACGGTTCGCTCTCAGGAGGGGAGGCAGGGGTGGGAATCAGCACACAGTTCTGCTAGGTTTCTCATGCAGGGCACAGACTATGTATTTTGTGCCTTGCTTTGCAGGTGAAATGTCTCCTGCCCCCTGTACAACAGCTTTCTTTGTCCTCTCCACATAAAAGTACAACTGAGTTCCTCAGGGGAAGGCAGTGATCACTGCCCTGTGCCACACCTGACTGATGTCCAAACAAGTGGACACACAGGCTCTTCTCTTATGGCCCAGGCTGCCCCCATCTGCTAAGCATCAAAAACTACACATAGGATTTGCAGAACATTAATGACATGGAGGTGACTGCTTTATCTCTGTTGAAAACTTACTGCACTCTCTTAAAAAAGGGAATTCAGGAAAAGCTGAACATTTGAAGCTGGCTGGCTGTAATCTTCAGCTGCTGAGAAAGCCTCAGCTCCTCGGTTCCACTGTGGAAATCCAACTCCTCCCTCAAAGTCCAACTCAAGTGCACCTCCTCTGCGGTGCCTGCCCCTTCCTCCCTTTCACAAGCATGTGTTCCCTCTGCAGTCCCAGAGCATTCTATCGCCACCTCTGGAGCCACACTGTCCCAGCCTACAGCCAGCTCAGTGCGCAGCTGCGTCTCCCTGTGTGTACCTGCAGGCCCCACCTGGGCTGGAAGGCTGCCTCCTTCTCCTCCGCACAGAGGTGGCACTCAGGAACTACTGAATGAGGGAGGGAGTGGAGGAGCAAGATCAGCCAAGGGCTACAGGGAGTGACCTGCAGCTCCCAGCAGGAACAGCCCCTGCCCTGCCAATCCGGAAGTGCTGGCTCTGTTCTCAGCAGGGCCGCTAAAAGCTCCGTTATAACAGCTCTAGGCCACAACGGTCAACTTGGTGTCAGGCCCTAGAGACACCAAAACTCCTAACAAATAAAGAGGCCGTGTATGCAGCATGCTGGTTAAAAGCACAGGCTTCGGAGTCAGAGCTTGAATTCCGCTTATTATGTGACCTTGAGCAAGATATTCAATGCGTCAGTCTCATTTTATCACCGGCAAAATGACGACATTATCTGCCACACAGTGTTGCTGAAAAAGTAAGAGAGGTGACAGACGCAAAGTGCTTGGCACTTACCTACTCTTACTGGTTTATTACAAAGAAGAGAATACGGGAACAGCCAAGTGCAAGAGATGCACAGGGCACACCACGGAGCAGAGATGTCGGGGCTCCCATGCCATCCCTGGAAGTGCCACCTCCCCAGCACCAAATGAGTTCACCAAACCAGAAGCTCCCCAAACCCAGTATTTAGAGGGTTTTATGGAGTTTTCATAACATCAACATGATTAAGTCATTGGTTACCCGTGACTAGCTCAATCTCCAGCCTGTCTCATCTCCCCTCCCAGAGGTAGGGGTGGGGCTGACATGTCCAACTCTATACTCATGACTCATCTTTCTGGCAACCAGCCCTGATCCTGAACCTGTCTAGGGGCCGAAGCCACCTGTCATCTCATTATCATACAAAAGACACTCCTATCACCCCAGAGATTCCAAAAGTCTTAGAAGCTCTTGTATCAGGTATTGAAACCTAAGACCAAATATTATAACCAATGATGTTCCTATCACTCAGGAAATTACAAGGGTTTTAGAAGCTCTGGGCCAAAAACCACGAAGAATACTAAATATATACACTATTGTACTATGTATCCCACTATCACAATAATTTTTTTTGAGACAGAGTCTACCTCTGTTGTCCAGGTTGCAGTGCAGTGGTGTGATCTCAGCTTATGGTGCGATCTCAGATCACTGCAACCTCCACCTCTCAGGTTCAAGCAATTCTTGTGCCTCATCCTCCTGAGTAGCTGGAACTACAGGTGTGCAACACTACAACTGACTAATTTTTGTATTTTTTAGTAGAGACGGGGTTTCACTGTGTTGGCCAGGCTGGCCTTCAACTCCTGGCCTCAAGTGATCTGCCCGCCTCAGCCTCCCAAAAATCTGGGATAAGTCATGAGCCACCGTGCCTGGCCTCACTATCACAATGATTATACTGAGAGGATGGGGGAGAAAAACGTGGGCAACAGGAGGAGCGGGGAAGGTAAGCAGCCTGAATTCTTGTCTTCCACAGTAGGACATCTCCCTGTCTTTCACACAATCTAGAACGAGCTAAAACATAAACACAGTAACCTCCAAGGAGCAGGTATCAGAGTGGAGAAGGGTAAGGTAGGGGATTGCTGGGTTTTGTCCTAAGCCTTGTTAATTTCTGACTCTTAGAGCTGTAGGCCTGTACAACTTTGCTAAAAATGAGTATTTACCTGTAATCCCAGCACTTTGGGAAGTCAAGGTGGGCGGATCACGAGGTCAGGAGATAAGACCATCCTGGCTAACACGGTGAAACCCCATCTCTACTAAAAATACAAAATATTAGCCGGGCGTGGTGGCAGGCGCCTGTAGTCCCAGCTACTCAGGAGGCTGAGGCAGGAGAATGGTGTGAACCCAGGAGGCAGAGCTTGCAGTGAGCTGAGACTATGCCACTGCACTCCAGCCTGGGCGACAGAGCGAGACTCCATCTCAAAAAAAAAAAAAAAAAGAATATTTAGTTTTTAAACAAAATCTGATACTTGACCAACAACAATAGTATATTAAGTGATATGGTTTTTTGGTTTTTTTGTTTGAGAGAGGGTCTTGCTCTGTTGCCTGGGCTGGAGTAGGTGGTATAATTCTAACTTACTACAGCCTCAAATTATTGGGATCAGGTGATCAACCTCTCGAGCAGCTAGAACCACAGGTGTGCACCACCATGCCCAGCATTCTTTATTTCTTTTTTTTTTTTTTTTTTTTTGGTAGAGGTGGAGGTCTCACTATGTTGCTGGTCTTAAACTGCTGACCTCAGTGGATCCTACTGCCTCAGCCTCCCTAAATTCTGGGATTACAGGTGTGAGCCACCACACCAGGCCAAAGTGGTGTATTCTAAAATTTTTTGGAATCCAACGAACTTTGAAAAAGTATGGAGAGCTATAAATCATCTCCCCATAAACACACATGGATGCATATACACAAAATTGTTGTACAGGATTTTGGGGACTTCATAAAGTTCTGAAAGCCAGGTTAAAAACCTTAGGATTATAGATTCTGGTTTTTTTTTTTTTTTTTCTTTTTCTTTTTTTTTTTTTTTTGAGACAGAATCTTGCTTTGTCGTTCAGGCTGGAGTGCAGTGGCGTGATCTCCGCTCACTGCAAGCTCTGCCTCCCAGGTTCACGCCATTCTCCTGCCTCAGCCTCCCGAGTACCTGGGACTACAGGCGCCCGCCACCATGCCCGGCTAATTTTTTGTATTTTTAGTAGAGGCAGGGTTTCACCATAGCCAGGATGGTCTCAATCTCCTGACCTCGTGATCCACCCTCCTCGGTCTCCCAAAGTCTGGGATTACAGGCATGAGCCACCGCGCCCGGCCCTAGATTCTGGTTTATTAAAGGAAATGCATTTCAAGTCAGAGTTTGTCATTTATTGCACAGGAAAATAAAAACTTCGTTAAGAAAATCAAAAACACCCACATGATAAAATGAGGTCCTGCTTGGTTTTAAACTACTTGGTGACCACCATCGGTTGTTTTCTTGACCACAGGATGCACCTAATTCCTAACTATTAATAAAGGTACAAACATTGTTTATTGGGCTTTTGGCTTCAGCCTTGAAACAATCAGATTCTCTCAAACTCAGGAATGTGAATGACTGTTGGGTTGATGCAGCTGTTTCCATTCTAGAAATGGACCTGTAATCATGTACTTTTCACCCAAGAAGAGTCCTTTGTGTAAAACTTGAAAAGGGAAGGTCCCAAATTCCCCATATGGTGTTTCTTCCAGTAGAGGAATTACTCTAATGACTTCTTAGCAAAACTTACATGATCAGGGCAGGTCATCAAAATACTCCAGAAAACAAAGTTTAGCTCTGTTTCTAATGGACCTGTCTCCACAGCTATCAGTCTCACCAACAGCCTCACATCAAGTCAGAGGAACGGTTTTTTCATTTAAGAAGGATCTTCATGGCTGGGTGTGGTCGCTCATGCCTGTAATCCCAGCACTTTGGGAGGCCAAGGTGGGCGGATCACGAGGTCAGGAGTTTGTGACCAGCCTGGCCAACATACTGAAACCCCGTCTGTACTAAAAATACAAAAATTAGCCAGGCTTGGTGGCACGTGCCTGTGGTCCCAGCTACTCAGGAGGCTGAGGCAGGAGAACTGCTTGAACCCGGGAGGTGGAAGTTGTGGTAAGCCAAGACTGCACCACTACACTTCAGCCCAGGCAAGAGAATGAGACTCCGTCTCAAAAAAAAAAAAAAAAAAAAGAGGGATCTTCATGTTCCTGCCAATTTGCAAAAAAAAAAAAAAAAAAAAAAAAAAAAAAAGATTGATATCTGCTAACCAGAGGCAATGAAAAGCACCTCCCAGGCTGCTGTAGAAAGTGGATCGGTAACTGTGGTGGGAGATTCCAACCCCTGAGACCTGTGACTATGTCATGCAGCAAAAGGGCTTTGCCACAGGCCTTAGGAAGAGTATCTTGGGCTATCCAGGGAGGTCCAATCTAATCCCATGCCTGTAATCTCCGCACTTTGGGAGGCTAAGGCAGGCGGATCACGAGATCAAGAGATGGAGACCATCCTGGCTAAAATGGTGAAACCCCATCTCTACTAAAAATACAAAAATTAGTCGGGCATCATGGCGGGCACCTGTAGTCTCAGCTACTCAGGAGGCTGAAGCCAGAGAATCACTTGAACCCGGGAGGTAGAGGTTGCAGTGAGCTGAGATCATGCTACTGCACTCCAGCCTGCGCAACAGTGCGAGACTCCATCTCAAAAAAATATTTTAAAATAGGGAATAGAACTTTCTCCGAGTGCAAGAAGAGAAATGCACACAGGGGAACTGGAGAGCCTGACCAGGTCCCTGGCCTACCTAGTCCTGAGCTGATGGGACCACGTGCAAAGACCAGATAGAGGCCTCAGGAGCTGAGGGCAGCTCCCAACAGATGGACAGCAAGGGAACAGACACCTCAGTCCTGCAACCACAAGGAACTATATTTGGCCAAAAGCACTTGGAAACAATTCTCCAGTGAGGAATGCAGCCCAGCCCACATGCTGATTTTTGCCCAGTGACATCCACGTCAGCCTTCTGCCCCATAGAACTGTGACATGATACAATTTCAATTGTTTTAAGTCACTAAATTTGTGGAAATATGGTAAAGCAGCAACAGAAATGAATACAGTGATTCACGTGGAAACCCCTAGAAGAGTGTCTGGCACAGTGTTGACACCTGACAAGCGTTTCCTGATTTCCTTACATCGCAAGGTAGGGCTGGCCACACTCCATCCAAAACCATAGATGATAGACTTGTTCTAACAAAACAGATTCAGTGAATTATAAATGGCCCAGAACACCTACAAATTTTAGGTTTCAGGTAAGTGATTGCCTTTCTTTTCACTTAGAAACCTCCCAATGCTCATCTTACTGATAAACTCTAAGTACCAGGCAGGAGACTAAACACCAGACAAACCCAGCCCCAGATGCCCTGAGGGAGCCCGTCCCAGCACTCACTCCGCTGCACTGAAATGATGTCCAGGTCAGTTGATCCCACTAGACCAAGAACTCCAGCTCTCCATGTGTGAGTCACCAGTGCTGCCTCTGCATCTCTGCTTCTAGGATGGTGCTTCTGCACTTCACAGGAAATCTGTATCAATGTTTGTCAACACTATATATGACAGTGTCACTTAATATCTGCACAGAAAACATCAATTCTTTGAGGACCAGGGCTGAGTTTATTAGCCTTTGTACTCCCACTGCCACTGTCTGAGACATCAGAGGCACTCGGTAGAAGTTGGTGAAGAGAAAGAAAAGGCAGAGGAGAGAGAGGAAAGCAGGGCCAACACCGCAGACACAGATTCCGAGGGGGCTGGAGGAGAGGCAGGACAGAGAAACTTCCTGGATGCTGGAATGGGGTTCACTGTGATACCTGCTGCTGGATTTCAAATGTCAAAGGTGACGCTTTGCTGACCTCGACGTCTGACTGCCCTTTAGCTTTCCCAACCTCAAGACAGGGCACTTAGAAACTGCAATGTAAAGAAATTATGCTTCATCAAAGCATTGGAATGTTATTTACATGGACGTTCATTATTGCCTTTTTTACATGGGAATGTAAATAATTGAAGAGATTGTTAAAGACTAAATCATGCACATTCAATAACTTTGTAAAATATTAATGATAACTGAAACACAAATTTTGATGTTCCCCAAAAATGCTAACATATAAAACAATACTGGCCAATTAAAGATAGAAAACGATCCTAATGAAGCTCCCTGACAGACACATTAAAACTTCTCTGTACATTAAACATTTGGGATTTCAAAGGAAAACCCAGATTCATTCCATTCTTAATATGGCGTTTAAAAAAAAAACTTAGGTAATACAATATTTCATTTAAAATTTACAAAATTCCATTACATTCATAATTTCGTTTGATCCTCAAAACAATCTCCTGAGTTAGGCAGAACAGGTATTACTAACAACTGACTCCATTTTACAGGTAAGGGAACTGAAGTTCAGCAAGTACTTGGGCTTAACAAAAGCTTTAATAGGGCCACATATCGAAATCAAATCCTCTGCTCAAAAGAACTAGAATAAGTTATCTTTTACATATTATTCATACTTATATCCTGTCAATATCCAAAAATGTTTTGAGGTAGCCTGCAATAATAGACACCTATCCAATAAAAACATTAAAATGAAAAACGGGGAAAAAAACAGCAGGTGATATGGGAGACAGACGAAGGTAGATAGCAAAGACTGAGACTTATAATCTAACAAAACTTCATCTCTGACCTTCCAGTTCCAGGGAGATAACGCTAAAGGAAACAAGATGCTTTATAGACTCATAAACTGACAAAAGAGAGGTTGCATCAGTTCTTAACTCTGAAACACTCCTAGCAGCCATAGCAAATCTCTAGGACAACATACCAATGGCATCAAAGCAAGAGTATACTTCAGTGATAGAGTGAGTTAAGTTCCCTGTTTGGGACCCAGGCCAGGGCTAGAGAAAAGAACTCTGAAATGTAGAGCTCAGAAATACATCCTCTATTGGCCACAGGCAGTGGCTCACACCTGTAATCCCCAGCACTCTGGAAGGCTGAGGCGGGCAGATCACGAAGTCAGGAGATGGAGACCATCCTGGCTAGCACAGTGAAATCCTGTTTCTACTGAAAATACAAAAAATTAGCCAGGCGTTGTGGCAGGCGCCTATAGTCCCAGCTGCTTGGGAGGCTGAGGTAGGAGAATGGAGTGAACCCAGGAGGCGGAGCTTGCAGTGAGCCGAGATCCTGCCACTGCACTCCAGCCTGGGCAACAGAGCAAAATTCCGTCTCCAAAAAAAAAAAAACAAAAAAACAAAAAAAAAACATATATATATACCTTCTGTCTTCTCCATACCCATGTGTCCCCTTCCGTGAGAGACTTCCTTTCATTTAATCCATATAAAAATCAAACCTACTCTAAATGAAAAATACCTCGACACAGAAGCAGCATTAACTAGTTAAGTTTTATTAAGACATTAATAAAATCTAGAAAACCATAAAGAAAATCTCGTCGCGTTTTGAAGCCCTCTCCTAAGATCAGATTCCCCAAAAGAACGAAGTGCATGGGGCATATAACAAAGATCTTTTCCTAAACTAAGAATGCAAATCAAAATAAAGGCAAAATCCTACTGAGCGAAGCAAAAATTGTAATTCAGTAGCTCAAGACTTGACCAAATGGCTATTTTTAATCCCTATAATCATCCAAATAACTAGGAATAGCAGAGAAAATTGTGTCTCCTTTCTACAGAGACACATGGCTTTAAGAAACTCAAGCACATCAAATTCCCACCTTACCAAACAGATAAATTGGAAAGGAGCTTAGTATTTTATTTTTAAATTATTTATTTACCTTTTTATTTTTTAGAGAAAGGGTTTCACTCCGTCACACAGACTGGAGTGCAGTGGCATGATTATAGCTCACTGCAGCTTCTAATCGGGCTCAAGTGATCCTCGCTCCTCAGCCTCCCAAAGCGCTGGCATTACAGGTGTAAACCACAGCACCCGGCCTGGCTCTTTTAAAGAATTAATTAGCATATTCCTTAGAATTGTAACTCCTTTATAGGTCATTCAACATGTGATGCAATTTTTTACAAGTGGTTTTTTTTTTTTTTTTTTTTTTTTTTTTTTGAGATGGAGTCTCACTCTGTCGCCCAGGGTGGAGTGCAGTGGTGCAATCTCGGCTCACTGCAACCTCCACCTCCTGGGTTCAAGTGATTCTCCTGCCTCAGCCTCCCGAGTAGCTGAGACTACAGGTGTGTGCCACCATATTCAGCTAATTTTTTGTATTTTTAGTGGAGACAGTGTTTCACCATATTAGCCAGGATGGTCTCCATCTTCTAACCTCGTAATCTGCCTGCCTTGCCCTCCCAAAGTGTTGGGATTACAGGTGTGAGCCACCACACCCGGCCACAAGTGGTAATTTTCAACTATGCTTCAAACCATTACACAAGCCAAGTACATCTACTCAAGGCACTCTCAAGTTTCCATTTACTCCCATTTTACTCGACAAAATAAAATGTTAAATTGGAACATATTTCACACGACACTTAAAAGATCAACAAAATGCTCCTGAAAAGTTCTGAGCTCAACAACTCCATTAATGAGAAAAAAAAAAACCAACTGGATATAGAGAAGATGCTGCACATAAAACACAATTGTGAAGAATATGCAAGATATTGCCAAAAAGCTGCTTAAGTTTTCATCATAGATACTTGTCCTTAACTCTGAGATAAAGTATATACTCATGTAACTAAACTCATTTAAAAGCAAACAAAGGGGAAGAAGAAAAAGAACTTCCACTTTAGAATCCGCATTTTCAAAGGCCTCCATTATTTACACCATTGCGGGGAAGAGAATTTTTCTCTGCTATATTTGCTTGAAAGAATTAAAGGTGTAGGGCAAAAATTCTTGGGAATTATTCAGTTTACGATCCTCAAATGTGAGAAAAATGAAGCCCAGAAGAGAAGGCCTTCCAGGAGAATTCCAGAGCCGGAGGTAGACCCAGTACATTGTTTTTGTTTTTGTTTTGAGCGGAAGTCTCACTCTATGGCCCAGGCTGGGGTGCAGTGCAGTCATTTCACTCACTGCAACCTCCGCCTCCTGGGTTCAAGCTGTTCTCCTGCCTCAGCCTCCTGAGGAGCTGCGATTACAGGCGCCCACCACCACGCCCAACTAATTTTTGTATTTTTAGTAGAGACAGGGTTTCACCATGTTGGCCAGGTTGGTCTCCAACTCCTGACCTCAAGTGATCCGCCTGCCTAGACCTCCCAAAGTCCTCGGATTACAGGCGTGAGCCACCGCACCCGGCCGACCTGGTAAGTTTTAATCAAGTACTCTGAACTATGCAACACTAGGAAGTAATAGAAAAAAAATTAATCTAAAATCCCTCTGGAGAGTCAAAGAATTGCAGATTTAAAATAGCATGACTACTTGGATTCATGGTATTGAAAAAGGACCTCGCATTTACCCGCATGTACAAACTGCCTGCGCACTTCTATCAGAGCATTTTTCAAGCTGTGCTACAGTTAACTATGTACTGCCCAAAGCCAATCTCTCTCTGCAGATCATAAGCTCTTAAACACCAGGACCTCAGGAGAACAAACAAAACTTCAGAAAGAAGGGAGCCACCAAACAGAGTTCATAGCAATGGGTCAGCAGGAGCTGATGACTGGAGGTGCGCGGTAGCGTTGGGGTCTGGGACAGCGGAGGGCAGAGAAGGCAAAAGGGCCTGCATGACACGCTACAGGGCTAGGAGCCACAGCTGTGGTGATTAGTTCAGTTTTGTCTCCTATGCCTGTTACTTATACACCATCTCTTGTTCAGAAAGAACTTCAGGTTGAGTATTTGGACTCCTTGAGCCTTCTGCTGTTTGTCTCCGGGACGTTTAACACTCTTAAAAGGGGAAAACTGTCCAGTTCGATTTTGCTTCCCGGTACATTACAGGTTTTTCAAAAGTTTGATGAAAGCATTCACTAAGGAGTGATTCCACTTTCTTCGGTGGCTGAGAAATACGCGTCTGAGGGGCAGCATCAGGTCTTCCCATCAAGCTGAGGTCGGAGTCTCCCCACCCACGGACCTCACCCTCGCTCTCCCCTCATAAATCTGACCTCTAACTGTAACTGCCTTGGTCTCATTCCGTGGGTGTGGATGCTCCTGCTTGAAACGCATTTTCCAGCCCGCCAAATTCTTGGGAGAGTTTCTTCCACTCTCCAAGCGCTGAGAGCTACAAAGTTCAATCTGGCTTTCCAGATTTTTTTTTCTTCCCATTACTAACGGAAAAAAATCAAGAAGCGCCGGGCAGAAGGGCCCTGCTCCCGCCAATAAGAGCCCAGCCCGGGGCCAGAGCAGGAAGTGCGGCGGTGGGACGCGCGGCTACAGCCCCTCGACCCCGGGGACCCGCCGGCCAGGGCAGAGGTCAGTGGGGTATGTGTGGCCGCTGCGCGACAGCTCCGGGCCCGCGCCTCTCGCTTCCTCCCGCCAGGCAAGTGAGAGGATAAACCATGGGGCGGGGGCAGTGCGCCCCCACCAACCGCGCCCCCCGCGCACGGACCTCCACTACACGCGCGTCCCAGGCGGGGTCGACCCAGACGAGCCACGGGGCGCCGCACAGCCCCACTAGCAGGGCGGCCAGGACACACGCGCGCGGGTCCACGCAGCCACCTATATAGGTGACAAAACACTCAGGAAGCCGTCATGCGGGGCCGGGAAAGAGCCCCCACGCAGAGTCACGGACTCCCTCGTCCGAGGGTCCGCGCAGTCCCCTCGGTGAGTCTGGCGAAGCAGTCTTGCGCGAGGGAGGGCGGAGAGGGCGGCGGAGTCTCCCACTCGCCATGACCTGGACCCCGCCCCACGAGTGGGTCCTCGCAGGGCCCCCTCTGCCGCACGCGGGGACCAGCCACGCCGCGGGGGACTGGGCAGAAGCCAGCGCCCGGGTCCATGCAGTCCCCTCCGCGGCAGACGCGGGGAGCCGGGGAGCAGTGGGGACCGGCCCCCACCCGCAGGGCGACCATGACCCCCGCGCGGGCCCACGCGGTACCGCAGCAGGCTCTAAGCCCCCGGTGCCGCCCAAGGCCGAGACAAAGCCCAGGCGCAAGGACCCTGGATCCCGACTTCGGACCCTGCGGAGCCCAGCTCGGAGCCGCCACGCCCGGGGCAGAGACCCCCGCCCGGTCCGGAGACCCCGTCGCCCGTGGCACCGTCTCACCTCAAGCCGCCGCCTCGCAGCGCTTGCTCCTCACCGCGGCGCCTGGGCCGACCGGAGCGCAGCTGAGCAGCCAACAGAGCCGCCGCAGCCTCAACAATGGAGCCCCGGGGCGGGGCCGCCGCCGCCGCTTCAGCTCGTGTTCCCAGCTCAGGATCCGGCTCGGATCAAGGAGCTGCAGCTGGCGCGGGGCTGCGGCCGGGAAACACACCGTGCAGGTGCACACGGCCCCGCCCGCCTCCCGCCGCCCCGCCCCCAGCGGAGCCGGGCGCCCAGGGTCCGCCCCCCGGCCAATGGGGAGCGAGCTGCGCGGAGAGGGCGGGGCCTGGGGGAACAAGGGGAGGTTGGGCGGGGCGGCGCTGGGACTGGGCGTGCGGCGTCCAGCGGGAGGACGGGACCCAAGAGCCCGCCAGATCCTGGCCTCCTAGAAGACCTAGCTCAACGTGCACCTGGAGTCTGGTCTACAGGACGCGCTTATCTCAAGCCCAGAACTCAGGCTTTTAGGGCAGAGAGCGAGAGACAGGCTTGCTTTACAAAAAGGGAAACTGAGGTCCAAGGAATAGGATTGCCTGCTGCCCGAAGTCACGTAGTCCCATTCACTCGTTCACCTTGTCATTCAGCAAACATTTGGAAGCACGTATGTTGGGCGTTAGGAGTGAAGTAGGGCAAGGCGCGGTGGCTCGCGCCTGTAATCCCAACACTTTGTGGAGCCGAGGCAGGTGGATCACTTGAGGCCAGGAGTTCGAAACCAGACTGGCCAACAAGATGAAACCCCATCTCTGCTAAAAATACAAAAACTTAGCCGATCGTGGTGGCGCGTACCTGTGATTCCAGCTACTGGGAAGGCTGAGGCAGGAGAATCGTTTGAACCTGGGAGGTGGAGGTTGCAGTGAGCTGAGATGGTGCCACTGCATGTGCTCCAGCCTGGGCGACAGAGTGAGACTCTGTCTCCAAAAAAAAAATTAATAGATGGGAAGTAGAAGCGAACTTAGGCCTTCCCTGAAGGAGCTCAGCCAAGGAGTACCTGAAATGTCTCTGCATCTCTTTAAGGTCTGATAAAGGAACCAGGAGCGAGCACTAATCACTTCCCTTTCCTGCCTCAGAGCTTTCACGTGTTTGCTGTTCCCCACCTGAAATGGCAAGTACCAATGGTATTTATTTATTTATAGAAATGAGGTCTCCCTATGTTGCCCAGGCTGGTCTCAAACTCCTGGCCTCAAGCTATCCTCTCCTCTCAGCCTCCCAAAGTGTTGGGATTACAGGCATGAACCACTGTCCCAGCCCTGATCCTCTATAAAACGTCTTTGCTCATCTTATTTGAGCTCCCTGCTTCATGTGACCCCACACCCTTGGTTTCCCTGTACCTCCATAGCTGCTCCTTGGTGGGTCCCAGGGACCCACCCCCTTCTCTGACCAACTTGTATATGTCTGAACTCAGGCCAAATGCCCTTCCATTTGCAGTGGGCACTGCCACAGGAAATCTCATGCCCTTCCGGGCTTCACAAACCATCCACATGCTCTGCTGCCAGCCAGAGACATCCATCCTAGTCAGATGCCCAGCCCTGACCTTTCCCAAAGCCCCAGTTGGACACAAGGAAGCATCTCAAATTTTCCGCGGGCCAAAACAGAGTGCTTTATTAGTGCCCTAACCTGCTCATCCACATTCTTGTGATTCTCTGTAAACAGCCCCTCCATCCACCCAGCTGCTCAGGTGAAAATCTCAAATCCTCCTCCAGTCCTTCCTCCCCGAACCTCTCATGCAGCCCTCTGCCTTCCTAGGACACTGAGCACCCCTCACTCCCAGTGCCGGCTGGGGTGCTGTCTGAGTGGCTGCCACCCACGTGGCATGAAGTGTGACCTCTTGCCCGGTGTGGTGGCTTACGCCTGTAGTCACAGCACTTTGGGAGGCTGAGGCGGGCAGATTGCTTGAGGCCAGGAGACTGGGACCAGCCTGGCCAATATGGTGAAACTAAAATACAACAATTAGTCAGGCATGGTAATGCGTGCCTATCATCCCGGCTACCCCACCCAGGAGGCTGAGGCAGGAAAATTGCTCGAACCTGGGAGGCAGAGGTTGCAGTGAGCCAATCACACCACTGCACTTCAGCCTGGGCAACAGAGTGAGAATCTGTCGCAAATTAAAAAAAAAAAAAAAGAAGAAGAAGAAGAAGAAGGAGAAGAAGTGTGACCTCTCTAAGGCAAGGCAGTGTCCCACTCTGATTCACTTCCATGTGCAAAACAGGACCTGCACCCTGAAGGCACTCACTCAGGGAGGCTGCTGGGATGGGTGGATGCACAGTTAGGGTTTTCATGGTGGCTGGGGCTGACCCCATCCCCATCGCTCTTCCCACACACACCTGCACACTCATCACTCCCACGCTCCCACCCACCACTGAAAGCCTGGCCCCTAATCTGATTTGCCTAACGAGGTCCCCGGATGAACAACACATGCTTCCCTACCTCTCCCCTGTTAGGGCCCCACCGTGTTCTGGGATGTACTCAGGGATCAGGAGAACAAAACCTCAGGGAGTGAAAGGACATTCCAGGGTGCAGGACTCGGCATCCCCCTCCATGCCCTCACCCCTGCCTGACCCCTGTACCTGGACAGCTCCTACCAACCCTTAAAGTCTCACCAAGTTCAGTGGTGGCAGCCACACCCTAAAGTGACTGTCCCCCCCAATGACCTATGACCTTGCATAGTCTTACTGACCTTGGGTACGAGCAAAACCGGTGACTGGCTTCTAACCCATAGAGCCTGGCAAACGCAATGGGATGTCAATGTCACATGCGTCACCTTCCCACACTAGAGAGAAAGGTTCCGCCTGCAGGCGCTACAGGAGGGAGATGCTGTGCTGAGAAAGGACCTTTGAAGGGGCCCCGTAGGCAAGGAAGCAAAAAGCTGGGCCCTTGCCAAGCGGGTCCGAGGAAATGAATTCGGCCAGTAACCTCGGCGGACCTGGAAATGGATTCTGCTCTGGTGGAGCCTCAGATGAGGATGCAGCCCAGCTGCTTAGCGTGAGATCCCAAGCACAGGACCCGCTAAAATGTGCTCAACTCCTAGCTTGCCAAAATTGGCTTAAAGGTGTGTGTTGTTTTAAGCTTCTAAGTTTTTAGTTATTGCCTATGAAAGTGTTAAAATATGAGACAATAACTTAATTCCCCTCCCCATCACACACATTCTTCTTTCTGGCATTCATCACAATTATACTTACTGATTTAAAATCTCCCTCTTGACTGGGTGCAGTGGCTCAGGAGTTCCAGACCAGCCTGGCCAACATGATGAAACCCCATCTCTACTAAAAATACAAAAATTTGCTAGATGTGGTGGTGCAATACTGTAATCCCAGCTACTCCGAAGGCTGAGGCAGGAGAATTGCTTGAATCCAGGAGGCAGAAGTTGCAGTGAGCCAAGATTACACTATTGCACTCCAGCCTGAGTGACAAGAACAAAACTGTCTCAAAAAAAAAAAAAAAAAAATTGTCTCTTGCCACCAGCATGAAAGTCCCATGAGAATAAAAATGGAAACTCTTGCTCATAACAGTGCCCCAAATGCCCAGCACAGTGTAGCTCTAGGGCAGTTGGTCGATGCTGGACGCTGCTGGTTGCAGGGCCCAGCTGGCCCTCCCAGCTGCCTTCTCCCTGGTCACCTTCCATTGTAGAGAACAGAATAGTTTCTTGCCTTTCCAGAGTTCCTCTTAGTGGGGATTGGCCAAGTGACATTGTCCTGCCCCGGGAGACATAAGCGGAAGTTGGCTGAAAGGTTTCTAGCCGTGGTGTGCTGGGGCAATTTGAACCAGGACATGACAGCTGACTGTCCATTGTTCAGGAATTCTGTAAGTTGGTTGTTCAACACATTCAGTACTTAAAAATATTAAATAATATAAACTCGCAAATTAAAAAATGCATTAGACCAGATGCAGTGACCCACGTCTAACACATTGGAAGCCTGAAGCAGGAAGATCACTTGAGCCCAGGAGTTCAAGACCGGCTTAGGCAAAAAAGGAAGACCCTGTCTCTACAAAAAATTTTAAAATTAGCTACGCATGGTGGTGTGTGCATGCAATCCTAGCCACTCAGGAGGCTGAGATGGGAGGATCGCTTGAGCCATCTGTTCAAGGCTCCAATGAGCTATGATAATGCACTGCACTCCAGCCTGGGTGACAGAGCCAGACCCTGTCTCAGAAATAAACATATTTCATATATTAATAAATTTATAATAAATGTGTATATATACACATTTATGTATTATAATTATATATTTAGACATAAATGTCTATTTCTTGTTTTATTTATTTATTTATTTTGAGACGGAGTTTAACCCTTGCCGCCCAGGCTGGAGTGCAATGACGCAATCTGTGCTCACCACAACCTCCACCTCCTGGGTTCAAGTGATTTTCCTGCTTCGGTCTCCTGAGTAGCTGGGATTACAGGCACGCACCACCACGCCTAGCTAATTTTTGTATCTTTAGTAGAGATGGGGGTTTCTCCATGTTGGTCAGGCTAGTCTCGAACTCCTGACCTCAGGTGATCTGCCCACCTCGGCCTCCCAAATTGCTGGGATTACAGATGTAAGCCACTGTGCTCAGCCTATATGATATATTTACATATTATAATTATGTATATTAATTTTATATAATTATATATAAATATAAATATAAAAACTTTCCTTGCCTTCTCTTGTTTCTACTGACAGTCAGTCCCATGACTTCAAATGCTCTCTACATGTAATAATTTTAAATGTATATTTTATATATATATATATATTTTTTTTTTTTTTTCTTTTTGAAACGGAGTCTCGCCCTGTTGCCAGGCTGGAGTACAATGGTGCAGTCTCAGCTCACTGCAACCTCTGACTCCCGGGTTCAAGCAATTCTCCTGCCTCAGCCTCCCAAGTAGCTGGGCTTATAGGCGCCCACCAGCTAATTTTTGTATTTTTAGTAGAGACAGGGTTTTGCCATGTTGGCTAGGTTGGTTTCGAACTCCTGACCTTAATTGATTGCCCACCTCGGCCTCCTAAAGTGCTGGGAATACAGGCGTAAGCCACCTTGGCAAAAAATATTTTTCTATTTCCAAACATTTTACATGAGAGGAAAGTGGAGAATAAATCATCTGACACTCTACTGTAAAAAAAATCTTTGTGCCTCTCTTCTTTTCATCTTTCCTAATTGTACATATTACCAAAATGTCTTTAGGTTGAGGTCCCCCCATGAAAACTTTACAGGGTGTTGTGTCCTCAGCCACCCTCCTGTCTTTTCCTAGTCCTGGCATTTTAGAACTGTCTGGGGATGACCCAGGATACCCACAGTGGCCATGTCTATTGGAGGGTCTAGTGAGTATCAGCCCCGGGGTCACCTCATCCCCAAGGACAGCCTGAGGTGGGGGTAGAGTCTCTCAGGGGAGCAGCTGGATGCTCTTGGCCTTAGAGGAATCTCCTGGTATAGTTTCATCTAAAATGGTGACCCCTTAGGGTTATTAAAATTTTAGGACATTAAAATTAATAGACAATTCAATGTAGGATCCACGGTGGACACACAGCATGTTTACAATTTTGTGAGTAATATCATCTCCCCCTCTAGACATTACGAACAGTATCAAAGATAAGTGTTCTCTGCAATATAGGGAGGAATATCATCCTCTCGCCAACTGGATATTAGGAACAATATCAAAGGAGTGTTTTTGACCCCTGTGATATTGGGAGTAGTATCATCCTCTCCCAGGTGGAAATTAGGAACAGTATCACCGGGGGCATGTACACCCCCTGCCATATTGAAAGTAATATCATCCTCTTCCCTCCTGGATCATGGGAACAACATCACTGGAGGTTGTATACTTTCTGCGATATTGGGAGTAACATCATCTTCTGTGCCTTGGAATATTGAGGACAATATCACGGGGGGGGGCGTGTACATCTTCTGCAATATTGGGAATAATATTATCCTCTCTCCCCCTGCATATTAGGAAAGATACCACAGAGTGGGTGTTCACCTCCTGCGATATGGGGATTAATACCATCTTCTCCCCTTCCGGATATCAGGAAGAGTATCACACGGGGGTGTACAGTGTCTGCGATACTGGGAGTAATATCAACCTCTTGGCCTTGTAACATTAAGAAGAATATCACACGGTGGATGTTCACTCCCTGGCATATTGGGAGTAATATCAGCCTCTTCCCTCCATGGATATTAGGAATAATATCCCAGGCTGGGTGTACGCCTCCTGCTCTACGGGGAGTAATATCATCCTCTCCCTTCTAGGATACTCATAACAATATCACAGGGTGGGTGAACACAGCCTGCGATACTGGAATTATCATCATCCTCTCCCCCTCCGAATACTACGAACAATATCACAGAAGAGCTGTACCCTCCCTGCGATATTGGGAGTCATATCATATGCTTCTTCTGTGGATATTAGGAGCAATATCACCAGGTGGCTGTCCATTCATTGCTATGTTGGGAGTCATGTTTTGAGAAATTCAGAAATGCTTTCTCAAAAATGAATAAAGTGAGATTGTCACCTCAAGTAAAATAACAAAGAGTATCTGTTGCCAAAGATAAAATCTGAACTCAAGAGAAAATAAAAACTATAGAAAACTTATGTCTATCACAGTGAGCTTGACGGTTTCCTTATAGAGACTATCCTGATAAGATTGGTGGTAATATTGTTAAAAAATGACTTTTGATGTTGTATAATAAAATTTGTTGAAATTGAAAGATCTATATAACTCAGTGAACCAGTATCTTCCAAATGTTACAAAATCATGCATGGATAAAATGTATTCAAAGTGCAGAATAAATCAATGGAATCCCTGTAACAGAGGAAAAACTCCATTGTTAAAGTTGCACAAAACTCCATTGTTAAGGCTGCAGATTCCACACTGAAATTAACTTCTGAGAAACTAGTACTTACTGAACTTAGGTATAGTGTCACACCATAAGCACCAATACCTGAAAAAGCTATTAAAATATTTCTCCCCTACACAGAGGCTGATTTTTCTTCACGAACTTCCACTAAAACACGTTATTACAACAGGCTGAGTGTAGAAGTGGAGTGGCTATGAGAATCCAGCTGTTTTCTATTAAGCTAGACATTAAAGAGATCTGTAAACTGTAAATAACATCACTATCCTCACTACATTTTTGTTTTGTTTTGGAAAATGCATTTTTCATAAACTGTGTTATTTATATTAACATATAATATATTACTTTTACTTTTATATGAATAAATAATTTAAGACTTCCCCAGTAATATTATTTAATTTATTTTATTTTGAGATTGAGTCTCACTCTGTCACCCAGGATAACGTGCGGTGGCACGATCTCAGCTCACTGCAACCTCACCTCCCATGTTCAAGTGATTCTCCTGCCTCAGCCTCCCAACTAGGTGGGATTACAAGCATGCACCACTATGCCCAGCTAATTTTTTTATTTTTAGTAGAGATGGAGTTTCTCCATGTTGGCCAGGCTAGTCTCGAACTCCTGACATCAAGTGATCTGCCCACCTTGGCTTCCCATAGTGCTGGGGTTACAGGTATGAGCTACCACTCCCAACCCTGAGTATTATTTGTGAATATAGTAAACATCAATAACCCACACTTAAAAAGCCATTTGGAATCCTCAATTTTTCAGAAAGTAGGTGGGTTCTGAGACCAAAATATTTGAGAACTTCAGATGCAGATTAGGCCTAAGAGAACTCGCCAGTGGCTCCACTGTACACGAAGCATTTTCTTCTCACTTTTCTCTTTGAGGCCCAAGTCCACACAAATTAAAACAAAATAGAAAAATTAAATGGGGCCAGGCACGGTGGCTCATGCCTGTAATCCCGACAATTTGGGAGACCAAGACAGGTGGATCATTTGACTCCAGGAGTTCAAGATCAGCCTGGGCAACATGGTGAAACCTCATCTTTACAAAAAATACAAAAATTAGCTGTGTGTGGTGGCACGCCTGTCGTCCCAGCTACTTCGGAGGCTGAGGTGGGAGGATCACCTGAGCCCAGGGAGGTTGAGGCTCCTGTGAGCCATGATTCTGCCACTGCATTCCAGCCAGGGTGACAGAAGGAGACCCTGTCTCAGGAAAAAAAATATATATATATATATGTAAAACTTAAATATATATGTAATATTTACTATATATAATTTTTATATAATTATATATAATACTGTATAAAATTTAATATCTATAAATATATATTAAATATCTAATATTTACTAAATATTGTATATATGTCTGAAAGAAACGGCTAATATTTCCTGGTGTGTCTTCATGCCATAGAACATTGACTCTCATTTCTCATTTTCACCTCAGAACTATTCTGGAAGGCAATAGTTGATCAATCTCATTTTGATAGAGGAAGGAAGAGGCTCAGAACAGTTAAGTAAGTTGCCCAAGGTTACAAAGCTAGTAAGTGGATAATAGCTCCATAGGTTTTCTCAGCATTTCCCATGAGACCAGGATGCATCTGATGATTATTGGAAATATTTAGGTCCAAAATACTTTTGCCTAAAGTATAAGCACAATTGAGGTGAAATATGGCTTTGATTTGTTTGAATTATCCCCATAACTGCCTTGGTATGGCTGCTTTCCTGGGCCAGGGAAGACAATGGCATCACAGCGGTCCCCAAATTTCCTGCAAAATTCTATAAACCAGCTGGGACTCTCTTTAAACTTCTTGGTATAAATCCTCTTCCAAAGGAAAAGGATGGTTGGAGTTATTTTTTTTTTCTTTTCCTTCTGTTTTTGTTCTGGCATTCTTTTGTGAGTATGGAACTGATTACTAAATAGGGTCAAACAGCTTGAGTCGGGCTTCCTGTGTGAATGTGAACAGTGCTGATTTCTAGCCTTGCATTTGATATGTTATCTGTGGCGGCTGTGCCCGACGTTGAGGTTTCAGATGGCTTCCTTCAATTTCCTGTATTGTTATAATTGTGGCTGTGTGTGCACATGTGCACGTGTGGGCAGAGAAAGCAGTGAAGACAGAAGAGAGGATGTTTCTCTGTGTTTACTTGGATTTTGTGATTTTTAGTTAGATATTGAGAGGGCCACATGTTTCAATGGAAAGAGCCCTGGTTAGCAGAAAGGAAGGTCCTGTCTTGTCTGCCACTAATTGCCTGTGTGGTTTTTGGCAAATATTTAGTCCTCGGGCCCAGTTCTGCTTCCTTATAAGGCCCCTTCCAGCTCTGAAATTTTGTAACTCTGGTTTCTACTCAGAGCTTCACTTTCCAACTCCCCACACTTGGCTGTTCTAAAACGTTTGTTTTGCCTCCTGATTTTACTTTCCATGCCTTTTTTGTTCTCCTCCACTTCTCATTACTATCCCATAGCCTTTTGGATTTAAGTTCTTCTAGAAAAGTTCCTCCTTTCTCAGCAGTTATATTTCAGCTTCTGTTGTCTCTGAAAAAAAATATTACAAATGGTCAACTTTATCTTGGAAAGAAGATCCAGAAAGTGTTGGCTTCCTGTTTTGTTGGTGAGATGTGTAGAGCTTGGAGATTGGACTGTGGGTCAGGATTCCCCGCTAAACCTTATATGAGATAGCTCAGAGCTGCTAGGCAGGCAGCTATTTCTCTCTCTCTGCTGTTTTTATTAAACTCAATTAACTTTAAATATGCAGGATAGGCCAGGCGTGGTGGCTCACGCCTGTAATCCCAGCACTTTGGGAGGCCAAGGCGGGTGGATCACGAGCTTAGGAGATTAAGACTAGCCTGACCAACATGGTAAAACCCCATCTCTACTAAAAATACAAAATTTAGCCGGATGTGGTGGTGCGCACCTGTAATCCCAGCCACTCAGGAGGCTGAGGCAAGAGAATCGATTGAACCTGGAGGCGGAGGTTGCAGTGAGTTGAGATCCCGCCAGTGCTCTCCAGCCTGGGTGACAGAGCGAGACTCCGTCTCTCTCTCTCTCTCTCTCTCTCTCTCTCTCTCTCTCTCTCTCTCTCTCCCCCCCTCTGTATATATATATATAATAAAATATAAATATATATATATAAAATTATATATATATATATATATATATGCAGGATAATGGCATATCTAATTCATCTGCTTTTATGGCCCAGGATGAATGTTTAAATGGAACCCGGAAATGAAACTTCTCGTTTTTCATCAGCTTCTAGTTCCAAGCTGATGGCGCCCCTAGAGCCTCCGCAAGTGGGTCTGGCGCCATCTGGTGGTGGGATGCGCTGATGCTTCGCTGCCTGATGGACAGAAAACACAGTGCGTAATGAAGAAAACCTGTTGACTGAAATACACGCAGAGACTTAAACAAAGGACCGGTGACATTTGCAGCACATGACTCAGTAGCCCAAAAGTTCAAATTTGTTATTAAACATGCAAATTTGTGAAAGTTACAGAATCTTTGGGACCATGCAAAGTGAAGATTGATAGGTGTGTGCACTTTAGGCATGAGGCATGTTCAGTTTGTAACTTTGTAGTGAGATGCTTGTTCTTAGTATGGAATCCAGATGTTGTCTGCTAGTAATTTATGCTCCTGTGCAAAACGTAGGCAAATTGGTTAATTTTTATCAATCTCATTTCATCTTGTTCTCATCTGTAAAAGATCATGTCTAAGGACCCTTACACGCTTTAAAAAATTTCAAGGAACCCCAAACATTGCAGTATTCTGATTTCCTCTGGTGATTTTATGTGCCTCACAGCCATGCTTTCTTCCATCCTCCAAGAGTTTAATGTTAACAGGAGGCGTGGAAGTAATACTAAGAATTGTCATTTATTGGATGCTGCTATGTTTTTTGTATTCTCTTAGGTAGTTTAGCATTCTAAAAATTCTGGCTTACAAAAGTCTGTAACGTAAGTATCACTGTGCTCATTTTACAGATAAGGCGTGTAAAGCTTACCGCACTCTGCTTTCCATGTTTACAAACTAAAAGATAAATGAGAAACAAGGAAGAAATATGCTAATTGTCTTTATAATTCAGCACAACACCGTTTACAGTGCATTTACAGCTCAGTGTAATTTGCCACTTTGCAACAATACAAAATGTCAAGTATCCAAGCCACATCATCGCTCTATCTTCACATACTGATAAAGCTGCTGCCATACCGCAAGTGTAGGAAGAGTTTTAAAAATGCATTTTCCAGGGTGCCAGGGGGAAACAAATATTTGCCAAGACCAGAGCTGGTATTTCACAAATCTCTTTTCTGTGAGCTGAGGAGTGAGGAGAGGTGGAGTGACAAGCCGTCAAGTGGAATTACCATGTCCCAGATACTGATGCAAGGATGGCGAGTGGCAGAGGACTATTGGCAGGTGTCTCGGGCATGGCACCAGAGCAGCACTCCGTTTCTGTTGACCGGTTTGTTTGGGTCTTCCTTTTAAAAGTCGGTCATCCTTTCCCAAAGAGTGCTCTGTAAGGTGTTCGTACATTTTGTATGGAAAATAAAGCTTTTGAATGAAATATTATGAGAAACAAGTGGCTGAATACAGTTAAATGGGTTTCTTTGCTCTAGTATAGGATTTCTTGAAACCTTTCATGTGTCAATGTGTACTTTTAACATAATTTATAAATTAAATGTATTTTATTATATAAATTAAATGCAGGTGATAGGGTTTGGCTGTATCCCCACCCAAATCTCATCTTGAATTGTAGTTCTCATAATCCCCATGTGAGTCGGGAGGGACCTGGTGGGAGGTAATTGAATCACAGGGGTGGTTAACCCCGTGCTATTCTCATGATAGTGAGTTCTCACAAGATCTGATGGTTTTATAAGGGGCTTTCCCCTTCTCTCAGCTTACATTCTTCTCCTTGCTGCTGCCATGTGAAGAAGGACATGTTTGCTTCCCCGTCCACCATAATTGTAAGTTTCCTGAGGCCTCCCCAGCCATACAGAGCTGTGAGTCAATGAAACCTCTTTCCTTTATAAATTACCCAGTCTCAGGTATGTCTTTATTAGTAGTGTGAGAACGGACTAATCCAACAGGTCAAGGTTAAATAATTCAAATAACCCCAATAGCTGGGGAGCTGGGGATAAGGCAGAAAATGTAACCTTTCTCCCAGAGCTAGGACTCCTTCAGCCTAACTACTTTAGCAGACTTGTGTGTGTGTAAATTTCCAAAAACTACCCTAGTAGCATCACATCGCTTATGTGGCATAGTGCATTAAATCTGATGAATGTTGAAATAATGCTCTGTAGATGTCAAACAGCAACCCTGGTCCACACTTACATAGGGCAACAATGAACCCAGTAACAGCTTCTCTTTTGAGGAGGGCTTGTGCTCTCTAGGTGGTACACCCTCCTGCCGTTGCACCCTTAGGTCACCCACCTGGCTCCTTGAGACATTGGGGTTTGTTTCCAATGGTTGAAATGAATGATCAAACCCACACTGACTTGATATCCAGACATACTTCCCTATATCATAGATATTAGTCATCAACATTTTAGGGCATAAATTATGTTTCAGAGGTCTATTGAGAATTCCTGCGCTGCTAAACACTTGGGAAAATCCCAGACCCTGATGCATTGCATCTTACCATTTGCTTTGTTTTGTTTTTTTGTTTTTTGAGATGGAGTCTCACTCTGTCGCCCAGGCTGGAGTGTAGTGGTGCGATCTTGGCACACTGCAACCTCTGCCTCCTGGGTTCAAGCAATCCTCCTGTCCCAGCCTCCCGAGCAGTGCCCACCATCACGCCCGGCTAATTTTTAGTAGAGATGGGTTTCACCATGTTGGCCAGGCTTATCTTGAACTCCTGACCTCGTGATCCACCCGCCTCGGCCTCCCAAAATTCTGGGATTGCAGGCATGAGCCACTGTGCCCAGCCACATCTTACCATTTTAATAGCAACATCTTTACTTTGTGCCTGGAACTTTACATGCAGGAACTTGATGAATCCTCCCGGCAGCCCTATAAAGGTAGGGGCATGTAACATCTTTGGTGTATAGAAGATGAACTGAGTCAGAGAGTAGTTAAGCAACTTTCATCCCTACACAACTTCCAGAATCTCTTAGTGACTCCTACTGTTTCCCCTAGTTAGCCTTTGATATTCTCCATGAGATCTGCTGTCAGAACTTCATCTGATCCTGATGCAGCCTTGCTGACCTATGGAATTTCCCCTCCTTTTCCAGTGCTTACCTCTCATTAGGACCCATGGGTCATTCCTCTGAGCATGACACACTGGGGCAAGTGTCTGTGTCAAACTCTGTTAGAAGTTTCTATATTAAGATATAAAGAGAAAGAAGCAAAAAGCAAACTTTTATGTACACTCTGACTTCAGTTATGGGAAATGTGTGGAAAAGAAGTCTGTAAGGAAACACAGTGATGACATTGCATTAGAGTTGTAGGACAATGGATGTTTTTCTTCTATTTTCTTAATTTTATGAAATACGGTATGTCAGTTATTAAATGAGAAAGGTTTACCTTCTGACTAATTTAAATATTTCTTTCCAAAAACTGAAATATGTCTATCAACTCAGATGGTTACCAGGCAATATCACAAAATATGCATTTTTTTTTTTTTGAGATGGAGTCTTGATCTGTTGCCCAGGCTGGAGTGCAGTGGTACAATCTCGACTCATTGCAAGCTCCACCTCCTGGGTTCACGTCATTCTCCTGCCTCGGCCTCCCGAGTAGCTGGGACTACAGGTGCGTGCCACAACACCTGGCTAATTTTTTGTATTTTTAGTAGAGATGGGGTTTCACTGTCTTAGCCAGGATGGTCTCGATCTCCTGACCTTGTGGTCCGCCCATCTCAGCCTCCCAAAGTGCTGGGATTACAGGCGTGAGCCACTGTGCCTGGCCAATATGCAATATTCTTTAAAATAGTTACCATTTATCAATTGCTTAATAATTGTATCTTACATATGTAACCTTGAACCCCTGTAAGAACTGACCAAAGCAGCTATTATTATTATTATTACTATTATTATTTTTGAGATTGAGTCTCACTCTGTCGCCCAGGCTAGAGTGCAATGGCATGATCTTGGCTCATGGCAACTTCTGCCTCCTGGGTTCAAGTGATTCTTTTACCTCAGCCTCCTGAGTAGCTGGGACTACAGGTGCAAGCCATCACACCTGGCTAATTTCTGTATTATCAGTAGAGACAGGTTTCACCATATTAGCCAGGCTGGTCTGGAACTCCTGACCTTGTGCTCTGCCCTCCTTGGACTCCCAAAGTGCTGGGATTACAGGCATGAGCCACTGCGCCTGGCCCAAAGCAGCTATTATTATACACTTTTTGAAGCTGAGGAAACCAAGACCTAGAGAAGGGCAGTGATTTTTTTTCCAAGAACACATTGCTGGATTTACATGGCCAGGCTCATGTTACTTCAAAGTGATCATCATCACCTAATCATTCACCTGGTAGAAACATATTATTTCCATTTTCAGGGTACTCAGAAATTTTGTTACTGTATCAAGATCACAGGAAGAGTGTTTGAGACATCACCAGAATCTACAGCCTCTGATGGTGCTCCTGGGTTCAACTTCTAGCATTACAGGCATGCTAGCTTGTCTCCAAGATGGCACCCATGAGCCCTAAATTCCTGGATTGATGCTCTTGCCTAGTCCTCTATTGTGTCATATCAAGGCTGTTCTGAGTAACCAATAGAACACAGCAGAGGTGATGGCATGTCACAAAGTTAGGTCATAAAGGACATCATGGCTTCCATGTTGCTGGCTTCCTCTTGGGTCACTTCCTCTGGAGGAAACCAACTGTGTGTTGTGAGATTTAAGCAATCCAGGGCAAGATCTACATGGTAATGAACGGAGGCCACCAGCCGACAACCATGCTCGTGAGGGATTTTTAGAGGCAGACCCTCCAGCCCCAATCAGGCCTTCAGATTACTGCATCCCACATTGACTACAACATTGTGAAATGACACTGAGTCAGACTCATCCAGCAAAACCACCGAACTCCTGACCCACAGACACTGAGATAAATGTTGTTTTAAACCACAGAGTTTTGGGGGTAATTAGTTACACAGTGATAGATAATTGATAGACATTGCAGATAACTTGTCTCTTTAGTCCGCAAGACTTTAGACAGACAGGAACTCTACTTGAAGATCTATTCTTAAAGAACTACACCTGGTCAGGCAGAGTGGCTTATGCCTATAATCCCAACATTTTGATAGGCCGAGGCAGGATGATTGCTTGAGCCCAAAAGTTTGAGAACAGCCTGGGAACATGGTGAAACCCCATCACCACAAGAAACTTTTAAACAATTAGCCAGTCATTGTGGTGTGTGCCTGTCGTCCCAGCTACTTGGGAGGCTGAAGCAGGAGGATTACTTGAGTCCAGGGGTCAAGACTAAAAGTGAGCTGAGATTGCACCACTGCACTGCAGACTGGGCAACAGAGTGAGACTCTGTCTCAATTTAAAAAAAAAAAAAAAAGAACTACACCTGAGAATACTTCTCTGTATTGGGATCTGATTTAAATAATTACAACCTGGACTTCAAACCTGGACATCCTGCACAAGTTTGAGACTTTTGGGAGGAGTTGAGAGGAATGAGAGTATTTTACATGTGGGAGAAATAGAAATAATTTGTGGCCAGATGGTGGACTGTGATGATTTAAAATACATCCACAGATTATTTAATATTCCTTTCAAAAGATAGAACATAATTCCCCTCCACCTGAATGTGGGCCGGTCTTAGTGACTTGTTTGTAGTGAATAGAATGTAGAAGTGATTGTGTGTGATGTCAGAGACTAGGTCATAAAAGTGATGGTGTTTTCCGGCTTGCTCTTACTCTTGGATGATCTGCTCTGGGGAGAGTTGTGAGTAGACCTCCAGCCCACAGCCATGTGAGTGAGCCTCTTGAAGAATGGATCTTCCAAGTCCAGTCAAACCTTCAGGTGACTGCAGCCCCAGCCAACATCTTGGGAGACCCTGAGTCAGAACCCATGCTAAGTCACTTCCAGATTCCTAAGCCTCAGAAACTGTGAAGAAAAAAAAAAGTATGTAGTTTTAAGCCCTAAGTTTGGGGCGTAATTTATTATGTAGCAATAGATAATATGTCTGATATGCTTTAGCTGTGTCCCCACCCAAATCTCACCTTGAATCGTAGCTCCCATAATTCCTTCATGTTGTGGGAGGGACCCGGTGGGAGATAATTGAATCATAGGGTGGTTTCCCCCGAACTGTTCTCATGGTAGTGAATCAGTCTCACAAGGTCTGATGGTTTTATCAGGGGAAACCCTTTTTGCTTGATTCTCATTCTCTTCTCTTGTTTGCTGCCATGTGAGACGTGCCTTTCACCTTCCACCATGATTGTGAGGCCTCCCCAGCCATGTAGAACTGTGAATCCATTAAGCCTCTTTTTTTTTTTTTTTTTTTTTCTTTTTGGTAAATGGTCATGTCTTGGATATGCTTTTATCATCAGCATGAAAATGGACTAATACAATGTTATTGCTGAAAATTTAACTTTATAATATTTTCATATTTGGATGAGAAAAAAGATTTTAGATAAATCCAATCAAACTCTTTTCATCCTAAGGTAACAGAAACAGAGTAAATTGCCTCTATTCTTGCTCCTATTTTGTCCAGTATAAGCCCAGCAATGCCATTTGTCTTTATTGTCTATTTTTTTTTTATTGTAGAAATGTATTCAATCACTATATTTAGTTTAGAGAACTTTGCTGTAAACAGAACATTCAAAAAATTTTTAAATATATATTTTCTGAATAGCTACTTTATGATGTACACTGGGCATCCAGAGGCTATAAAGATGAATGAGGTACAGTTCTTATCTTCATGGAATTTCATCTATTCATGGACTATTAAATAATTAAAAAATAATAATAATATATATTAAAGTACCAAATGATATATATCCATATATTCTAAATTGTCTATTACCCTTTTACTCCTGTCTTTTCAACTTAGCCCTTGCAACTGAGATCTTTCCTAAATTTTAAGTACATTTTATTTTAAAAAATCTTTTAGAGACGGAGTCTCACCCTGTCACCCAGACTGGTCTTGAACTCTTTGCCTCAAGCAATCCTCCAGCCTCAGCCTTTCAAAGTCCTGGGATTACAGGTGTGAGCCACCGCACCCAGCCAATTCATTTATTTAAAGCTGAAAATACCACCAGGTGTGGTGGTGTATGCCTATAGTCCCAGCTACTCCAGCTACTCAGAAGGCTGTGGCAGGAGAAGCCCTTGAGCCTAGGAGTTCTGGACTGCATTACAGCCTGGGAGACAGAGCAAGACCCTGTCCGTTAAATATATATATATTTATATATTTTTATATATATGTATATATTTTTTATATATTTATATATTTAGAGATTTTTATATATTATATATATTTATATATTTACATATTTTTATATATATATATATAAAATACAAAGTTAAAAACTCACATATCAAAGTGTATACTCCTGAATTCACACAGTGACACACCCATGTATCCACACAGTGACCCACCCCTGTATCCACAATTAGATTTGGGAGCAGAACATTACCCAGCCCATATCCTGAGGAGCTGTTATTTTGCCTTCCATCGCCATACAAAATGTTGCCAGTTTTTGAAATTTGTGAATGGAATGATATATGTGATTTTTGGTTTGGATTCCTTCACTTAAGTTACGCTTGTGAGATTTACTTTTGCTGTTCAGGGTAGCAGTAAATTCCCATAGCTCTATTACATTAAATTATATGAATACACTTGTATAAATACACTTGTCCATTCTACTGTTGATGGATAACTTGATGATTTCCAGGTTTGGGCTATAATGAAAAGTACTGCTAAGAACATACACGTACATATCTTTTGGTAACATAGAACTCTTTTTATCTGGTCTACACTGTCAGTGGGAATCGCTGGGTCATAGTGTACTGTCTTAGATTGCACTTTTAGCTCAGCTCTGTCTCCCTCTCTATGTCCTTGCTGTCTGGCTTTTCAGTATCTCCTATTAGTGGAGTTTCAAGTTTTTCCACATCTTGTTCCACATCTGCAACATCATTTGATATTATAACTCTTTTTTTCATTTGAGATGTTCTTGAGTGTTTTTTTATTTTTTACCTAGGTTTTCTCCTGTGCTTGATAAGTCTGAAGGAATTAGAGAGAGAGACCGTGTAAAATATAAACTGCTCCTGAGTCTGAAATAGGATGCATTAGAAGATGTAACAACTTGTTTGACAGACCCTTGTTCTCCCTGAACAACCAGATTTGTCTGAATTCCTACCTGGTTACCAAGTCGTTAGTTACCAGTTGTTTGTTGGTTGACTAGTTAGTATCAACTCAGCATTGGTCGGTTCTGTATGGATGTATATGTATATATATAAGATATGTATTTAAATATATATAAGGATGTATATTTAAACGTGCTGATGGCTTGGTGTGATGGCTCACACCTGTAATCCCAGCACATTGGGAGGCCAAGTTGGGAGGATCGCTTGAAGCCAGGAGTTTGAAACCACCCAGGGCGACATAATGAGACCTCCTCTCTACAAACAAACAAAATAGCTGGGTGTAGTGGCACACACAAGTAGTCCCAGCTACTCAGGAGGCTGAGACAGGAGGATCGCTTGAGCCCAGGAGATCGAGGTTACAGTGAGCTATGACTGCATCATTGCACTCCAGCCTGGGCAGCAAGACCCTGTCTCCGAAAATAAAATAATAACAATAATAATAATAATAAATTGTCCTGGGCATATGAGGATTTTGATTCAGCATCCGGCTTTCATTCTCCAGAAGAGGGCAGCCTCATTCCATGTTTTGTCTGTAGCCTCCCTGCAGCCACCTCCTCCCTCCTCTATTTGCTAAAGGGCAGGCTTTATTTGTTAAGCGCATGACAGCCTCCTGGGCAGCCAGGTGGGAACTTGGGAGGTGTTTTTTCTCTTTGTTCTTCCTGGCTCTCTAACCAGATTCTAGTTAATTCCACCTGAGGTCTGGATGTGTCCTAGTTTCATTTCTAGACCTGCTGTCCCAGCTCTCTACTGTGTCTCCCAACCTCCTGCTAAAGATCCCTCAAATCTCAGAGCCTCCCCTCCCCTCCCTCACCTTCTCTCTTTTCCAGAGGAATGTTTCCAAAGCACGTGCTCAAAAACGTTCCAAGGCTGTCTAGCATTTGAAGAAATAAATACGTGTGATTAGGTTAAAGTCTAAATCCCCTGGTGGCATTCTTGACCACTAAGAATCAAACTGCAATCCACTTCTCCACTTTCCTCTACTTGTACTCCCCTCAAAAAACCCACATTTCCGTGGAGTGAGCAGAACTAGCGTTTGAACAACTTTAGATCCGAGTCTAAATGCAGAGCTCAATGTCTTTACTTTCCATCCATATGACCGTGGCCAGGAACTTAACCTCTAGGAACCCTGGTTTTCATATCACTAGATGGGGCTCAGTGGTACCTGCCCCTCATGGTTGGTGTAACAAATAAACTTTGCTACGAATGTAAGAGTTCCTGGCATAAAGTGACCACATGATAAATGATACTGTCATTGTCATCATCATCAATTTACTTAATTTACTCTGGGCTTCGCTTCTCCTCTGCCATTGTCCAAATTCCCTGCTCTCCTGCCCTACTGAGATTTCATCTTGTGAGGTCCAGCCTTGTGTCACCTTCTTTAGATAACCCTCTTCCTCCCCCAGCATCCCAGCGTTCACTGCTACTTCTGAGCACCCTCATTCAGAGTCAGGTAAAAATTCGTTCACCCAGGTTTACTGGGCACCCCCAACAGCGCCAGCACTATGCAGGTACTACAGTGAAAGAGGCAGACAAGTCCCTCCCATGGTGACAGGTATACTCTCACAGAGAAATATGCTTAAATAAATACATAAATAAATATGCGTGATGAGTTTCAAAAGGAAATTCACGTAACTCCGGGACCACAGAGCAGGAAAATAGCTTAGAGTCTCTTCTGTATCAGGGGCAGGTGCCCCAAAGGCTTCCCTCGGAAAGGCACGTCGAAGCTGAGATGGAAGCCTGATTAAGTCAGGCCAACTGAGGAGTGGAATCACTTTCTAGAAAGAGAGAACTGTGCCCCTCTTATCTGTCCTGCCAATTTTAAATTCTCCAAGATCAGACACTGAACTTTTTTCCCATAAAATCTCCAGCAGAGCCTGGAAAGGCCCTTGCCTATAGGAATTCGTCAGAAATTGATGAACAAAAAAATGCAAAGAAATGGCAGCTTTTAAAATTGAAGTCTTTAAAACGATAGGGAAATAAGCTCTTTCCATTCCTGTGTTTTCTGTCCCTTTCTCGGGGTGGTTACCTATTTTGAGTCCCAAGATGATATGGTAATGAAAAACTCTAGTTCTTCACAGACCACCTCTTCTGAGGGCCGAGAGCTCACAAGATGGCTTGGGTGAGGGTTGCTTCAGGACAGCTTCTTACCCCCGAAGCAGGAGAATTCTACCCATGTGGGGTGTGCAGGTCACTTTATCCATCACACCGAAGTTCCTTCCTTAGCCAAAGAAAGGAGTATAGGGTTGAGTCAGACACCCTAACAATCAACTTCTCCTGGACTCATCTTATTTCCTGGAACTTTGGGGCTCCACTACATTTGTTTTAATGAGAAGTTTTTAGTTGCCTCTGGGGTGGGGACAGTGCTCCCCCACGCAGCAAGAACCAGGCCTGTGGAAGTGGCCCCCCTATGCAGTTTGAAGGTGGCAGCTCCACTCACTCTATGCCAAGCATGGACACAGGAATCGTCGCGAAGCTTCCCGGGCAGGCAGGCCAGGGCTCAGGCTCAGCGCGACATCCGGGGCTATTCCAAGTCAGGTTTCTTCCACTCCTGGGCAGCATCTTGGGGGCTCAAGTTCACGGCTGCGAACAGCTGCTGGCGAGTGGGGCTGTTCCCACCCTCCCCTCAATGCAGAGTCTCCGTGGGTAAACCCTTTGAGGGCCCTGGCCTCTCAAAGATGGGTGGGGTTCACTTCAAAGTGGCTGTGAGTTCTCTTCTGCAGCAAGAGAGCTCTAACAGAGGCCTGCCTACCCTGATTTTTCAGGGGTGGGGTGTTGGGAAGGAAGGGGTATCTCTATCTCAACTTACCACGCCCTTCATTTTCAGTTATTGTGAGCTGTTTCATTGCAAGAGAAAGAACAACTTGTAACTGATGGTCAAATATCATTCACTGGTGGTTTTCGTTTTTACACTTGGACGATTAACCCCGAGGACCAAGTCCACATGATTAGTGTTCATCAGTATTCAAACAATCATCTAGCAAATAAATAAAAGCGTATTCTTCACACCTGAGGTCTCAGAGAAGGTGGAGAGAGGGCACTTGGTCCTAAGGGCCTGAGAGGAGAGGTTATCTCCTAAGAGGAGACCTACGATGCAGGAAGTCAATGAAGCTGGGACATGACCCTCTATTGCCAGCTGATCCCAGGAGCTGAGTTCCATCAGCCGGGGCCGGGGCTCTTCCTCCCCACAAGGCTGAAGGCAGGCGGGCAGTCGGTGGTGGGCGGGAGAGCTCCTCTGTTGCTCATTTAGAGAAGTTCCTTTAAAACGGCAAATGATTGTTTGTTTCTGGAGGTCAGGGCAGGGGGTGACATGGAGGATAAAAATACTGTGGTCCCTCGATATCTGTGGGGAGTTGGTTCCAGGACGCCCTCAGATACCAAATCCATGGATGCTCAAGTCCCTGATATAGAAATGATGCATAGCATTTGCATATTACTGACACACATCCTGCCTTAGACATTAAATCATCTTCAGGTTCCTTATAATACATTACACAGTGTAAGTAGTTGGTATACTCTATTGTTTAAGGAATAATAACAAGAGAAAATATCTGTACGTGTTAGCACAGACACAATCTCCTTTCTTCAAATATTGCTTGAATCTACAGAGGTGGAACCCAGGGATCTGGAGGGATGACTGTGCTAGGTAGAAAAGTGACTGGAGCTGGAATGGCCTTGGTCAACTATCCCCCTTAACAAAAAATTGGTGGAGACATAAGGGAAAACTTGTGGCTGATGCAGAATGGTTTTTTAACTGCTAAATTGTAAAGGTGTAAAACGAGTAGTGTTGTAAAATACCCTAAATGCAAAGGGCTGTAGATGGTGAAAGGGGAGAAGATCAACATGGAGCTGTGGGATCAGAGGCATTTCTTTGCAGATGGGACCTGAGTGGGCTGCAGTGTGACAAAGATCTGGATGGATGCATAGGACAACTGTCTGGAGGAATGCAAACGCAGGTGTGTGTGGAGGAATGCAGAAAGAAGCATATGGATCTGGTTCTTGGCTTTGGAAGTCACTCCTTCTTGGAGTCAGTGGCTCCCAAGGTTTCTGGTATCCCAAGCATCTGCTGCTTTTCCTTGCACACACGTGCACTTGCATGGGGATTATCTTCTATGCCCTGCATCCGGGATGGGGTGGGGAGTGAAGTGTACTGACGTTGACAGTTTCCTTCTGATTTCACCCATTGAGAAAACTGTAAAACCCACTATACATCTGTTAAATATATAATTTTAAAACTGAATTTATGCTTAGATATTTCAAAAATAGAAAAGAAGCACAAAGATGGAAGAAGGGATGGCTTCTAAAGACAATAACTAGCAATGTTTTTAAACTGGGAGGTTTCTGGCAGAGTACAAAGCACAGGACTGAGGTCTCACTGATTCTTGCCAAAGGTCAGCACAGAGTGAATTTTATTTGTCATGATTTTTGTCTTTCAAGCAGCCACCTGAGGGCCAAACTGATGCTCAGGGAGATGGAGTAGCTTCGTCCATCACAGGTGAGGAGCCGTCAAGCTGCGCCATGTCAGGGCACCATCTGCTGCAAGATTGCATCCCTCTGAGTGGCATGAGAGCCACAGCAGGGCCGGCACAAATCCTCCCTCGTTTCACACCCCCATGCTGGTAATGAGCTGACAAGCTGCAGATGGAGCAGGTCAGGAAAGAGAACAAACTTGCCTACCTCCCAAGCAACATACAAAAATGACATCCTTTCTAGATTAGGACCACATTTGCATGTATACACTTTTGGATAGTCTAATACATCTTTATTAATCTCCAAATATGTATTTTTGGTCAATAACATTATTTTAATAACCATTAAAGATAATCTAGTATTAAATGGTTAATTTTGCTTCACTTAGATAAAGATAACAGAATTCAAATACGAACTTGCCCCGTCTGGTTGAAGTGTAGTGAGAGCTGACTGTGTGAACTAAATAATGCTTGTCCTGTACAGAATGGAGAAGAAAAGCAAAGTTTTGTTCACCTGGGAGCCCATTTTTTAAAAAATGCATTGATACCTAACTTAAATAATTGAATACATATCATAAACATACAAATTACACCATTTAAAATATACTTACTACAAAAAGATCCTGAATATTTTTGTTAATGCAAATAAAATTTCTTCACATTATTTTAAGAGTCAAAATATTTTACATCAATTTGTGCTTTTAAAACTATTGCTAGCTTCCCCTGGGAAAAGCCAAAATAACTGTATATTGTAGAAAAAAGTTTTTGCACTTTTGACCCAAATACACATATCAACACAAGAAGAGGCACAATAACATCTAATAATTGTTTTACATTTACCTGAAACAGACAAACAAACAAAACCTAGTTATTCAATGAAATACATTTCTATGGTAATTGCTAATTTGATGTTTTCACACGTGCACAAAAGAACTACTTTTTCTTGGTCACTAACGACAGCAAACCCTAGATGTCTAGGAATATATATATGTGTCATATATATATTTACATACATACATATTTAAGAGAGCATATGAAGAAAATAGGACAGTTTGCACATACATATTCAAAGCCTCTCAGAAATTCCACTTAGGTCCACATTAGTGAGCCTTAATGTATTGCCAGCGTTCTGTGTAAATAACCAGAGAAGTAAAACAAACTTTAGTAGTGGAGTCCCTCCTTATACATTAATAGAAAATCTAGTTATAAGTGGTATGATTCGCTCATAAGAGGTCAGGAGTTCAAGACCAGTCTGGCCAATATGTTGAAAGCTCGTCTTTACTTAACAAAAAATACAAAAATTAGCCAAGAGTGGTGGCACGTTCCTGTAATCCCAGCTATTTGGGAGGCTGAGGCACGATAATTGCTTGAACCTGGGAGGCAGAGGTTGCAGTGAGCTGAGATTGCACTACTGTACTCCAGCCTGGGTGACAAAGACATGGTCTCAAAAAAAAAAAGAAGAAAGAAAGAAAAGAGAAAAATGCTTATCACTTAACCAAATTTTTGCTAAGGAAATGTAAATATAACTGTACCTTCTTCAGGGAATTCAACGTCAGAGTACACTGGCTTAACTGCAGTGACTCACTCGTTTTTCAATGCGGAGGTAATATTCATAGAAAAATCAATATTCCATGTGGAGAAAATGTATTTTTCCTGTGGATGAATTACTGATTAATTGGGTTGGAGTAAACTTTACTTTCTGCAGCTCTAGTATTTATTTGTCAAATGAAGATCCAATCTGGCAATCATCTCTTACAAATGGTCCATCAGATTGGTCAGATAGATTATTCTATAGCTCCAATCCCTCCCAGATAAAGTCATTGATTATCTGTATATACTCAATTGGGGAAGACCCGCATCACGAGAGGACAGAGTATGTGATGTAACAGAAACAATTCACACCGCTGTTAATGTGTCACAGACAGTGGGATCCCTGGGGAATTAAAAATAGGACAATTCAGCTAGAATTTTCTCTTTGATCAACTCCAGTTTCTGATTGTGCTCTCAAGCTGAGCCCTTTCTATTTGCATTACAATTTCAATCCTTAGTTGGTGAGAGTTCTTTTTCAATGTTTGTACTTCAGTTTTGTAGATAACTGAGGTTGCAGATATGGAGTTTATACTGTCAAAACAATCATCAAATCATCAAAATAATCATAATTTTGAGTCAAGATTGGAACAAGAGGAGTTAAGCATTATGGTTGTTTGAGGGTCTGTTAATGCTTCTCTGATTCCCTTCCACTTTCGTGGTTTTCCCATATGCTGGACGCGTGTATAATAACACTTACCTCATGTGCCTCTTGATGGAATGAAGCCTGTATCGTGCATTTTTCTTTGGAGAAAGATTACAATTATGGCATTTGAAATCCAAGTATATATCTAGGGAATGTGGGAATTACTTGTCATTATGTAATTTCTTATGAAAGCCTTGTCTAAAATAGCAGATTGCAGAACAGAAAAAATCGGGTGCAATTGCAGGAAATGAGACTGAAAAATAATTCAGAGTTAGTTTATGAAGGGCCTGAATGCCATCCAAAGGAGTCTGCATTTATTCTGTATTTTTCTGAAATATATCTCACAGAACACTTGTGCTACCGGATGTTAATATGTCTAGGGCAGGCTAGATTAAGTCTAAGTTTTAGTAGTCCTTAAATATGCTAATATGCATCGTGATTCTCTAAGGGAGGGTTTTTTGTTTTTTGTTTTTTTTCTCAAACTAAACAATATAACTTGGTAATAGGCACACAGAGAATATGAAGAATGTTCCAGCTTGGCACCTTCAGGTCAGTTAAGTCCAATATTCTGGGTACCTTCAAGATGCCAGATAGTCATTCCTTTGTATCATATGTATCCAGCACACAGCAGATTGTGTATCCAGCACACGGCAGGGCTTAGCAAACAAATGGAGTGAATGAAATATCCGAATAGTCCTCAGTTGCCTTACTTATAAAATGGGAAAACAATCATATAATTGTTGAAAGGTTGAAGAGTTGGAGAAAAGTGGTCCCAGAATATTTCACAATCAAGTACTATTTTTTAGTTCAAATCAAATTAAAACAGATTTACAAATGAAAACATAAAAGGAAAAATAGGTAAGAGACTACTATTGAATTACTGTCTAGCTGCGTAACCTTTGCTTAACTTTTCCAAAGCTCATTTGTAAAGCGGATAATCACACTTACCTTGAAAGGCTCTAATACTCTGCCAAGCACATGAGCTGGGCCCAGGGGTGGGAGTATATGGTGTTGTGGTTAAGAGCAGAGGCTAGGAGCCAGACCTGAGTTTGAATTCCAGCTCTGCCTCTGACTAAATGTGTGATACCTACTATGTGTGTAACCTTAAGCAATTTAATTTCTTTCTGCCTCAGCTTTCCTCATCTGCAAAATGGGAACAATAAGTATACTTATCTCGGAGGGCTGTGGTGAGGACTGCATATAAACTAATGAATGTTGTATATTAAGAAAAGTTCACAGCTATTCGTATTTCAGATTTTCTATGTAATCGGAAAGAGATGCTGAGGCCTGCCCTAATTTGTTCTTAGACTGCAACTGCTTGACTGGCAGTTGGTTCCCATTTCCTCCTTCCTCCCAAACTGGGTGTTCACAGCTCACATTTAACCTGTGCCCGCCCCCACCAAGTCCAACTCCCGAGTTAGACCTTCTGTTCTCCTCCAAACCCCTATATATGTACATATATATGTAGTAATTTAATTTAAAAATTCACCAGTGCTTTTTTTTTTTTTTTTGGTCATTAATATTCAGGGGCATTCATGTTCCTAGCTGGTTTATATTTGGATTGTTTTTTTCTCTGGATTATTCCAAATTTTTGCCTATTGAGTTGACGGCCACTTAAAAGACAGAGAAATTCTTGGCATGTAGAATTTGGAAGGAAATAGAAAGGCAAACAAGAAATAAGGATGAGCACTATTCTGCACGGAGATCTGTGATGAGAAAAGAGAACCAAACCAAACTCCAAGATGTTTGTGTAGCTAGTTTGTTAGTTACTTTGATATGCTGGTGTCATATCATCACTATGCTGGCAATTGGAAACAATTTAAATAGGCGCTTGAATTATTCCCACTGTAACATTATTTTGATTCCATCCTTTGTCCACGTTAATGCACTTCCCCCAAATCTTTTGAAGATTCCATGGAATTCCTCAAATAGACAGTGAGGCATCAGGAAGCCAACAAAGTTTTGTTTTGTTTTGTTTTGTCTGAGATGGAGTTTCACTCTTGTTGCCCAGGCTGGAGTGCAATGGCACAATCTTGGCTCACTGCAATCGCCACCTCCCAGGTTCAAGGGACTCTCCTGCCTCAGCCTCCAAAGTAGCTGAGATTACAGGCGTGCACCACCAACCCGGCTAATTTTTTGTATTTAATAAAGATGGGGTTTCACCATGTTGGTCAGGCTGGTCTCAAACTCCTGACCTCAGTTGATCCACCCACCTCGGCCTCCTGAAGTGCTGAGATTACAGGCATGAGCCATCGTGCCCAGCTGCCAACCAAGTTTTTAAGAATCCTCCAATAATCCCCCAAACTCTCCCTTCTCTTTCAGATAGTGGGACTCTGTGCTCATGCCAGTAAGTAAAGAAGAAGGAATAAGACAGACACTGTGTGATCTAGTATTAATAAGGAAGTAAGTGATCAAATTACTCCAGCTAGATCGGTAGAATCTATTATCAAGCACGTTGAGGCCGATAGCATTCACAAATCAAGTGTCTACGTTTATACTCACTGATGACTCGTGTATCCTTTCGAGGACAAGTAAGCTTTTTAAATCATCAAGACGTTTACATTAGTTTTGCTCTTCAATGGCCTTTTTAAAAAAAAAAAATCCAAAGGCAGAAGTTAAATTTAAAAGAGCTTTCCATGTGACTACCCCAAAGAGAGATTATCAATCACCAAATTAAATATTTGTATACAAAATAATATCTGGATGCATAGATTCTTACGTTCATCAGATGAAGAGTGAAAGAGTTATTAGTCACCATGCTTTATTTACACCCCTGTCAAAATTACATGAAAATATTTCTCTCCAAAGAACCATTCTAGAGAACCCTTTCATACAAAGTGGTGTGTGTACATCTAAGAGGTTGCTCAGTTTAGCTCAAAGGCTAAAGAGTCTAGTAAACTGAGTTCCACCACGTCGTGACTTTTAAGTGGTAGGTTACCACCAGAAAGAGACGACTTCAAGCACAGATTTCTAGCAGCAAGGCCAGGATTAAAAACCCATGTGACAACAGGCTTCAGAGAGAGGAACAATCCATTCCTAATTCAAAGGCCATCAAGCCCCAGTTGTAAGAACATTTTTGACTCTGAGAATCTTCTCTTTTTACCAAGAAAATCCCTTACAGTCATGGTTTAACATCCTAAATTAAGGAATAGAAGAAACCAAATTAATTTTTAATTTATACTCCGCATATACATGTTTTCAATCGTTCACTACTGCAGGATGTACACTGAACGGATCATTTTCATCAGACAACCTCATCTACCAAAATGGTGATAACACAATCTTATTTTGAAGCCAAAAGAGAGTTATAAACATCAATCGTTTTCAGATATGCTTTAAACATGTTCAAAAGTAACATCATTATTTTAAGTTATAGCACAATCATTAAAGGAAAAAAGAACCCAAGAACAAATGAAATTCGTTATTATTTTAGTTACTTTTAGTGGAAAAAATAAAACAAGATTTGGATTTTCAGCCAGGATAAAGTAAAAAGACTCTTGCCAGATGTCCACTTTCTCATTCATGAACTACTTGAGACTGTACTCCTGGGTCAGCTTATTTCTGCTTCTCCTGTCTCTAGACCTGTCTTAATTATATTTGTGTCTCAGGATCCATGATATAGATTTAAACAGACCCATGGGCAAATCTAAACACTGACCACACAGTGTCCAGTCTATTCATTTCTCTACAAAGTGTCAGAAATTCAACCTTTAGTAAGTAGAAGTTGATTCTACCTGAATTCCTAACATAACTAATAAAATATAGTTGCCTTCAATAAAATAAATGCCCAGATACTATTTTAAAGGATACAGCAAATCCCAGTCATACCTCTACCAAGGCTAACTATGCTGTACCTTAATCTGTTTGTTCTCAGAGCCAAAATCAGTGCTTCACCTAGATTCTCCTTTCCTAAAGAGTCTGTCAACTCAAAAGAAATGCCTAGTTCTTGATGCAGACTCATCATTAGTCAATCCTGGTCTTGGATATTCATGCTTCTAATAAGCATGATTGATAACAATCTTGCTAATAAGCAATAGTAATATCAATCTTGAATATTCATGCTTCTAATAAGATTGGAAGAATACCACTTGGGTACTTGCATATAACTACTAGTGCCTACATCCTCCACTACTTACAAGCTAACAGTGCGTTTATCAATATTATTATTATTATTATTTTGAGACAGAGTCTTGTTATACTGCCCAGCCTGCAGTGCAGTGGTGCAATCATAGCTCACTGCAGCCTTGAACTCTTGGACTCACGTGATCCTCCTGCCTCAGTTTCTTGAGTAGCGTGGATGAGAGGCTTGCACCACCACACCTGGCTAATTTTTTATAGAGATGGGGTCTTGCTATGTTGCCCAGGCTACTCTTGAACTCCTGGGTTCAAGTGATCCTTCTGCCTTGGCCTCCCAAAGTGCTGGGATTACAGGCATTAGCCACCATGCTCAGCCTAACAGTGCCTTTAAAAACCTCCTGGGTTACATTGAAAACCTTACTATTACATGTCAACTTATTTTGAAGCAAGTTAGCTAACAATTTAGAAAAGTCCTTGTAACACTTCTTGGTTCTCTCTACTGTTACTCAGTTTTCTGAAAACTTTAAGTAGAAGCAAGACCTTGGCAGCAAGATAAGTCATCACATGGTTCAATGTATATTTGTGCAATGGATCGTTTACCTATTATCTTGCACACTGCTCTCAATTATAACCTGAGAACCAGAAATTATCCCCTCACTTTATAAAAATACTGTTTTAAAAGATTATTTAACAGCATCATCTTTTTAAATCCATGTGTAACACTGAAAAACACTATAAATGTATTTTATCTCTCAGGGGTTAAAAAAAATCTGAGCTGTACTGAAGGGCATTTTCTGTTGCTTCTTCAGATCTTTTATATTAACATTTAAGCACAAATACCCTTTGTCAAGTGCTTTCAGTGCCAGGATCTGTGCTTATTCAAAGATAAAAACAAAAACAACCATACAATTCACAGCCTCTGCAGACCAAATCATAAATGTATTAACCAATAACACTGAATGCAAATTCAGGTAACCATATGAAACCTAGTGAAAAAAATGTGGTTCGTCTTTTGGAGGAGTTGTCTAAAAGGATCCAATCAATCACAACTTCCCTTTTTCTCTGCAATGATACACCAGTTACCATGATCATTTCCAGAACTCAGGATACGGAGCTCTGATACATTCTCCTTGAGCAGACTGCAGAGCTCCCCTTCTCGAAACACGTGGTAGTAGCGCATAAAGGCTCTGGAGTCCAAAAGATCAGGCTGTGGATCTTCGATAGACATTGTATCATCTGCGTTGGAATCTGTGGAACCGACTGCAGAAATCCTTCTCAATATTTTACTAGCAGAAGGATTATCATCTTCTAAGTTACCTGCATCCACACAATTTGCACTGGTATTAGTGCTATCCAGAAAACTCCCCCCTCCATTTCTCCTCATTTCTCCTTGATGGTCTCCATTTAAATGCTTCAGAGTGCCTGGTGCTCTCAGCCACTCTAAGTGTTTTCGAGAAGAAGATTCCACAAACACTTCCTCATCTAAGTTTTGCTCTTTTGTTGAAAATGGCTCTTGGTGATCAAAGTCTAAACTAGAGTGTCTGGAAGGCTGGACTGTTACAGTGCTATTGGCCCAAACTTCTGTGTTTTTCAAGGGTCTTACTCTTTCAATTTGCTTCCTCAGAGTTGACTCATCCAAAGACCTGGAGAAAAACCAGGAGCGAAATGATTTTCCTAATGTGTTGTAGAATCCATATTCTTCCTCTCCTTCCTTAGAAATATTTGCAAAACAAGTTCTTGCCATAGCAGGTTCATAGTCCACGCTGTGGGACCGTTTTGAACCACACTGCTCTTTAAAACAAACAGAACAGCTACACTCAGAGCAAGGAGGATGGTAGGGATGGCTTCTTTCTGAGTGTCCACACTGCCTCTTCCTCCCAGACTGGCTGGACTCTGAGAAGAGCTGGGAACACAGGGCCCTGTTCCATGGAACGAGCACGTCTTGCTTCTCAAAGCGACGGTTCTTTTGCTCCATTGCCCAAACGTAAATCATCAGCTGGCCTCCAGGAACCAAGACCCTGGCCATTTCTTTTATTGCTCTGATTCTTCTTTGTTTCGTAGAAAAATGATGTATGACTGAAAAAGACAAAACTAGATCTTACTGTGTATGCACACACATAAACCCACACACGTATATACTGGTGTTTACCACATAACAATGATGACATTTTGACATCTAGTAAAACCTTCTTATTTCCTCCATGGCAACGATGATGACAGAAATAGCACAGGCCTGATTTTAGGAGAGATATAAATTTTAGCTTTGGCTGCTGTACTTTAATATTAGATAGCTGATCTTGGGCAAGATATTTAAGTTCTATAGATTTTAACATGCTTCCTCTAAAATAAGAAGTCTAGAGTCCATAAATCCATAAAGTCTCTTCCAGTTCCAAAATACTATGGATTTTCTTAACCAGAAGGATGGCCAATGTGAATTACTAAAATTTGAAAGGGATATTAAGTGTTCCCTGGTTGAATTCTATGATGTAATTGAATGTTTTAATGAATACTTTGTACTTCTAAAGTAATAGCTGAGAAGTAGAGAAATATATTAAAGATTGTTTCTCTGTCTGGATAATGCAAAGATCAGCCAGCTCACCACAAGTCCAATTGATTGCTTATAACAAGATATAAAATAGTTGTGTCTATTAAAAAAATCAATGTCTATAGGTCATCATTTTACTTTCAATTTCTGCAAAGTCAAAATGAGCTTCAAGTAAGACTGCCTTTATTAAGTCATAAGTGTGTTATTAGGCATAATTTTATCCACCAATAGACAGAAAGTGCTAGTCTGTTAGTTCTTGAGGGAGTGTAATCACAGTACTGTGTCAAGAGAAAACTTCAAATTATTTTTTCCTACACAGACCTACCAATATATCAGGGAGGAAATTAATCTCAAGCAAAGTTTCTTGTTTTGATATGAGTTGTGAGGGCAGAGATAGAGGCTGAAAGGGTTGCTCTAAGGGTCAAAATAATCCAACTGTTAGTGGTGATTTTAGGCAAACTAATCTTTGTAGTTTACCTGCCACAGAGATATATTAAATATCAAAAATGGGGTTTGTGTACAGATCAAACTAGTAAAGAAATATCACTCAACAGATACATTTTGTATTGTTAGCAATCAAGTTTTCATTCCTATCCACAGCACACGAACTTTGGTATCTCCACCATGCAGTAATGTAAGAAAGCCAGAGGTGTGAGGGTAAAATGGGTTTGAAGAACAAGACACCAGTGTATTTTATTCTGCTAGATTTTTTTTGGTAACTAGTTTTGTGATCTTTGACCAATCACTCCATCCACCTGGCCTCAGACTGCCGCCACCCACCCCCCAAAAGAAGAGTCCTTTAAAATGGCTCATTTGAAAGCAAACCTTTCTAGAAGTAGAGTCCTGATTACTAAGCTAAGGAGGTATAGGAGTCGGGACTGAGAAAGACTCAATCCACTGCTAATGCTCACAGTTATCCGTGGTTACTAAGGGCCATTAATATCTCCCATGCCACGTGCAGTGGCTCATGCCAGTAATCCCAGCACTTTGGGAGACTGAGGTAGGTGGATCACTTGAGGCCGGGAGTTTGAGACCAGCCTGGGCAACATGGCAAAACCCTATCTCTACAAAAAAATACAAAAAAATTAACTGGGCGCAGTGGTGTGTGCCTGTAGTTCCAGCTACGCAGGAGGCTGAAGTGGGAGGATCATTTGAGCCAGGGAGGTCGAGGTTGCAGTGGGCCATGATCATGCCACTGCAGTTCAGTCTGGCCAACAGAGTGAGACACTGTCTCAAGTATCCCCCATATGTATATATGTATCTCCCATAACTTGCACCTAATTCACTTTAGAGCTTCTTCTATGGGTATATTTTCTAAATACAATCCATCTTCATTATTCATGGATTTTGTGTTTGCAAATTTGCCCACTTGATAATCAATCGCCCCCAAATCAATACTCCCCAAATTGTAATCCCCCAAATCAATACTCCCAGACGTTCATGGTCATTCACTGACGAATGCAGAGGGTCAACGCGAGCCTCTCAATGCACGTATTCCCAGCTGAGATGAAACAAAGCAATGTTCTTCCTTCTGATTTCAACTCTAATACTGTAAACAAGGGTTATTTTTGTGATCTATTTTGTGCCACATTTTCTGCATGTTTGTGCTTCTTGTTGGTGATTTTGCTCTTTGAAATCGCCTCCAAACATAGTGGTGAGGTATTACCTAGTGCTCCTAAGCCCTGGAAGACTGTGATGTGCCTTACGAAGAAAATATATGAGTTAGATAACTTCATTCAGGCCTGAGTTGCAGTGCTGTTGGCATGAGCCTAAGATCAAATAAACTGTCTTTAAACCGAAACACACATAAAACAAGGCAATATATTGTTCAGCTGACAAAAATGTTGTGACCAGAGGCTCACAGAAACTCAATCCTGTATGCCTCTTGGGATTCTATATTCCACTGAATTTATTAATTCAGTGTTCACAGAGACTTTATAGAACATTACTACTGTAGATAATGATAATTGACTGTATTTTTTGGGGGGTGGTATAAGACCAAAAAAAAAAAACATTAAAATGGGACTATTTTAATAAAATGGTCTCTTCAGTAGACTCGTACATCAACATTCAGAATTTTATTGGGCTTCAAAGTAGGTTTTTTTCTTTGTTTTCATTTTTGTTTTGAGACAGGGTCTTGCTCTGTCACCCAGGATGTAGTGGCTCCATCTCAGCTGGCTGCAGCCTCTGCCTGCTGAGTTCAGTTGATTTTCCTCTCTCAGCGTCCTGAGTAGCTGGGACCACAGGTGTATACCACCACACCCAGCTAATTTTTGTAATTTTTGTAGAGATGGGGTTTCGCTGTGTTGCCCAGGCTGGTATCGAACTCCTGAGCTCAAGCCATCCTCCCACCTCAGCCTCCCAAAGTGCTGGGATTACAGGCATGAGCCACCATGCCTGGCCAAGTTGTTTTTTTAAACAGAAAGTCCTTATTTATTCGTTTATTAATGCCTGAGTGACAATTCCTTTCCAATCAGATGTAATACTGTAATTTCACCCAGGAATATCAGTCTTTTATATTATGTTTTATATTTAAAGTGTAATAAGTAACAGCCTTTAAACCAAATGTTCTTAAGAAAAAAATAGCTGGCTGGGATGGTGGCTCACACCTGTAATTCCAGCACTTTGAGGGGCTGAGGTGGGAGGATCACTTGAGCTCAGGAGTTCAAGACCATCCTGGGCAACATAGTGAAACCCCATCTCTACCAAAAAAAAAGATTAGCTGGGTGTGGTGGTGTGTGTCTGTGGTCCAAGCTCCTCAGGAAGCTGATGTGAGAGGATCACTAGAACCCAGGAGGCAGATGTTGAAGTGAGCCAAGATCACGCCACTGTACTCCAACCTGGGTGACAGAATACGACCCTGTCTCAAAAAAAAAGAAAAAAACAAAAATCCTACAAATGATTACTTCTTTACATGTTAAATGCATTAGACATGCATACACATGCATGTTCTATTAAGAAACATTGTAAATGTATCAAAAATGGGAAGTGAGAATATATTTACCTGAAATATCAATGTCTGGAAACTATGTTGAATTTTTTAAAGTCCTTTTGTTTAAAAAAATCATAATTACAACTTAAAGGCAAAAGTAGTACTCAATATATGTATCCTAAAGCAGTATTTTCCTGCTGAGAGCCCAGACAGTAGGTAGGTTGAATTCAATTACTGGATTTCAGATTCAGATGAGAAGTTACACACGATCTCCTTTAATGTCTTGTTCCATCTTGATATTTTATCATTTGTTTACATTTAACTTTTCAAGTGTACATGCCTCGCTTCTCTAACCTTCAGCATTCAGAATCTGCAGGTTTAGCGTAAAGCAGGCTTTTTTTAAACATCAGTACTATTGACATTTTGGGCTAGATGATTCATTTTTTTGTTTTTGTTTTTGTTTTTGTTTTTTGAGACAGAGTCTTGCTCTGCCACCCAGGCCGGAGTGCAGTGGTATGACTTGGCTCAATGCAACCTCCACCTCCCGGGTTCAAACAATTCTCCTGCCTCAACCTCTCAAGTAGCTGAGACTACAGGCATGCGCCACCATGCTCGGCTAATTTTGTACTTTTAGTAGAGATGGGTTTCACCATATTGGCCAGGCTGGTCTTGAACTCCTGACCTCGTGATCCACCCTCCTCAGCCTCCCAAAGTGGATAATTCTTTATTGTGGGAGCCCATGTACTAGATGACATTACACATACACACATCCAGTTGTGACAATTAAAAATGTCTCCAGACATTGCCCATGTCTCCTGGGGAAAGGGGGAAGGCGCAACATAACCCCCAGTTGAGAAGCACTAGCCTGAAGGGCATCGTTGATTGCTGCTATGTTAATACGCCACCACATTTCCCTAGGATGTTTATCAGACTATTCCAAAGGTAAGTAAAATGATGCTTCTTTTTCTAATCCACCAGTAAATGAAGGCATAACTAGGTATGATGCTTAGCTCACATTATCATTATTAAAAGATATGGAAAAGCAAACATATATATACATATATATTTCCTGTTAAACAGGAAGTGCCAACATATAGAATTTTAAATAGAGAAGTAAATATATAGGGACATACGAGAGACAGTCTATTGAAATTTCTCATACTATACTTTCTTGTATATATTATTCATATTTATATATTTATTTATATATATTTCTTATAATATAGGTCCCTATATATGTAATAGGAGAATTTCAGTAGACTCTCTCTCTTATGTCTCATACAGTCATATATGCACACTCACACATATATATTTTACCTTTTATATTTATATATGTTGTGTGTGTGTGTGTGTGTGTGTGTGTGTGTGTGTGTATGTTTTTTAGGGACAGGGTCTCACTACGTTGCCCAGGCTGGACATAAACTCCTGGGCTCAAACGATCCTCTCACCCCAGCCTCTCAAAGTAGCTGGGACTACAGGTGCCTGTCACCATGCCTGGCTGCTGTAATATAGTTCTAAATGTGAAATCTAACTGAAAATAACCACATCACATTAATTCATAGTTACAGATCATACAAACGTGTGCTGTTTTTCCACTCAAGGAAGCATTTTAAATTCGAAGATGGTAACTAGGTGTACTCCATTTTCTCTGAGGGCAAGGCATGAGATGTAAACTGAAAATAGAGAAGGATGGAGCCAGATATGCATGGAGCATTTCCTAAGCATAAGAAAGCTGGTCTATATCCCCTTCCTTCACCAGTGGCTCCATGGCATGGTCTGGATGTAGGTGGCTTTGCAGACTAAAATGAATTTAGCCTGAGCATGGTGGCTCATGCCTGTAATCACAATGCTTTGGGAGGCCAAGGCAGGTGGATTGGTTGAGCCCGGGAGTTCAAGACCAGCCTGGACAATATGGCAACCCCATCTCTACAAAAATATTCAAAACAATTAGCCAGGCATGGTGGTGTGTGCCTGTAGTCCCAGCTACTTGGGAGGCTGAGGCAGGAGGATAACCTGAGCCCAGGAGGTCAAGGCTGCCACAGCACTCCAGCCTGGGTGATAAAGTAAGACCTTGTTTCAAAAAAATAAAAAACTCTTGAATCATTAAAAAATCCAATAACAATTTGAAGGTTTAAATAGTTAAAAGGAAAAAAAGTAAAATGAGTGTAGACAAAAGAAAAGCAGAGTCCACACATTTATCTGACTTTCTAATTTAATTTAATTTAATTTTTATTTTATTTTATTTTATTTTATTTTATTTTATTTTATTTTATTTTATTTTATTTTTGGAGATGGAGTCTCACTCTGTTGCTTAGGCTGGAGTGCAGTGGCGAGATTTCGGCTCACTGCAACCTCTGCGTTCCGGGTTCAAGCAATTCCCTGCCTCAGCCTCACAAGTTGTTGGATTACAAGCACCTGCCACCATGTCCAGCTAATTTTTGTATTTTTAGTAAAGACGGGGTTTCACCATCTTGACCAGGCTGGTCTTGAACTCCTGACCTCGTGATCCACCCGCCTCGACCTCCCAAAGTGCTGGGATTACAGGTGTGAGTCACCGCGCCTGGCCCATTTCTTTGACCTTTCTCCAATTTCTAGTTAAGTGGAATGATCAAACCAAAACCTTTTTCCACTAAAGATTCAAAGCATTGTATAGTGTTGCTTAATTCAACAAGGTTTTCTCCTGGTTATAGACTGAATGCTTGTGGCCCCCAAGACTCATATGTCGAAGTCCTAACCCTGAGAGTGAACGTATTAGGAGATCAGAACTTTAGGAATTTTAGACAAAGTCATGAGAGTGGGCCCCCATGATGGGATTAATGGTCTTATAAGAGAGACCAGAGAGCTTGCGCGCGCTCTCTCTCTCTCTTTCTCTTCTTCTCCTTCCAGTCTCCCGCTACATTCCACGTGATGATACAGCAATAATTAAGCCATCTGCAAGCTGGTAGGAGGGTCCCTACCAGAACCTTACCCTGCTGGCACCCTGATCTCAGATGTGCAGCCTCCAGAACTGTGAGAAATAAATGTCTGTTGTTTAAGTCAAGTCTATGGTATTTTGTTATAGCAGTCTGCAAAGGCTAAGACAATCTTCTTTATGCTTACAACCAAAATGGATCTAACAGTTTCAACTGCAAACGAGGCTATCAGAGAGCAAGTTTCCATGGCAACCATCTCTTGCCAGTCCTTACTAGTTCCAAGGTTATGGCTTCTAGGCAGCCTCCCCTCACCATACGAAGAAACAGTCCCCACCTAATGTTGGATTAATCAATCTTTCATGTATTTTAGGAAAAAGAGCAAATCATCTTATTCTGCATTTTTGTCCTGAATAACTCCATTTTACAAAAGATCATCTTTCTTGGATAAAACTTGTTACTCAAATAGGTTGATTTTTTTTTTTTTTTTTTTTTTTTGAGATGGAGTTTCACTCTGTCACCCAGGCTGGAGTACAGTGGCACGATCTCAGCTCACTGCAACCTCTGCCTTCCCAGTTCAAGCGATTCTCCTGCCTCAGCCTCCTGAGTAGCCCTGCCTCAGCCTCCTGAGTAGCTGGGACTACAGGCGCTGGCACTATGCCCAGCTAATTTTTGTATTTTTAGTAGAGATGGGATTTCACCATGTTGGCCAGGCTGGTCTCAATCTCCTGACCTCTTGATCCACCCACCTTGGCCTCCCAAAGGGCTGGGATTACAGGCGTGAGCCACCGCACCCAGCCAAATAGGTTAATTTTTAAGAGTGTATTGGGACAAGTAATTTGCTTTGCAAAAGATTTTTCCATTGCAAAACAAACAAAAAAACCTTGTCATAGGATTCCTTTAAATATCAAGTTTCCCTGTATATTTAAACATGGCAGGTGTCATGTATTCTTTACCTGCGTGTATTTCAGGCATGGATTTTTTTTTCCCCATTTTTTGGCATGTGTGTTTTCTGGTCACACCCTTTGGGAAGATATGCAAAACACATTCCCTAGACTCATGAACAATCTCCGGCAGTATATGAGCAGAGTGGCATTATAAAAACAATGCCATCCAAGACCAGATGGGACACACCTTCTCCCTGAACCTGACTGCCCGTGAGTGGCAGATTGGTCCAGGTGACATTTGGTGTGTGAGCCCTAGAATTCTCTGCTATCAAAGGCCACTATTTTGGCCTAAAAAATGGTAACATAACTTCTAAAAATCTACTTTGCTTTGCATGAATCTGGCTTCATTTAAATATAATGAAGTGCTGTTTTCAATGAGTAAGATTCCTTTTATCCTTTCTTACTCATAAATAAAAGAAATTGAAATGAATCATAAAAAAACTGCAATGACAATTTGAGGGTTTAAATAGTTAAAACAATCATATGTGCCATAAATACATTTTGGAGTTGAGTCAAATCACTCAAGTAGTTGAAACAATTATTTTAAATAATTGTTTAAAAGAAATTACATTGACATTTCTACACAGAACAGATGGTGAGTCATGAGAACAGACTAAACCATGTCAATTATTCTCATGGCAAAGGGTGAATGTGTGATCCGGCTGCCTTACCTCCTATGGAGATGACGGCATCGAAGCCCTCATCCCTAAAGGGGAGATTAAGGTTGTCACATACCATGGCTTCACATCCTCTATCCCGGGCAATCTCTACCAGTGGCCCACAGTAGTCACAGCCCACGGTATGTACCTGGCTGTTCACTTTAAGATACTTTCCAGTCCCACAACCTATAAGAGAAAAACCTGCATTACATGCTGTCCTCAATGGAAAGTGTGAAATAGTTCATTTGTCTCATAACAAGAAATATAATTAACTTTTTTTTTTTAATTTTTTGAGACAAAGTCTCGCTCAGTCACCCAGGTTGGAGTACAGTGGCGCGATCTTGGCTCACTGCAACCTTTGCCTCCTGGGTTCAAGCAATTCTCTTGCCTCAGCCTCCCGAGTAGGTGGGATCATAGGCGTGTGCCACTGTGCCTTGCTAATTTTGTATTTTTCATGGAGACGGGTTTCTCCATGTTGGTTAGGTTGGTCTTGAACTCCTGACATCAGGAGATCCACCTGCCTCGGCCTCCCAAAGTGCTGGGATTACAGGCTTGAGCCACTGCGCCCGGCCAACTTTTTTTTTTTTTTTTTTTTTTTAACTAACCAAGACAGAATACAACATGGTGTGAAGATATTCACAAAAATAAAAGTCTTCAGCGAATACTTACATATTCTCATATAGAAGAGAGAAAGGCCATAGGAAAAAAATAACATTTATTGAATATTTAATGAGGTAATGTCCACAGGGCTCAGTACACTAGTGCAACCAAGGCACGTTAGCTGATCCATGGCAAGAAAGGTAGTTCTAGTATCCCAGAGACCGTGTGCAGCCTCTAAGCTCACATCCATATTTCATTGTATATACACGCATGTTACGGCCTTTATTCTCCTGTTGTCCCTCCAAAGATTCTTACCACTTGCTGACTGCAAAACAAACTGTCAACAACTTTTCAATTATTTATACACTAAAACATGCCTTTCAACTTTTAAAAATTTGAACTTGAATTAGAAAAGCATTTTTAACATTGTTTTTATCCAATCTCTATTCATTGCTACATTTAAAATGATCTCTATGGGCCCAGTATACAACTTAGATTATAAAAACTACTTTTTTTTTCTTAAATAGACAATTTTTGATATTCACTTTCCAGTGGAAAAGACCTAAATAATTCAGGATTTACAAAGCCCAAAGGTTTAGATCATTGAGGTCTTACTGATGTTATGGTTGAAGAAGGTAATAACATGAATGAATAACTACCTTGAAACAAAGCCTTCTACAATCGAATACTTTATATTATATTCTATCACAGATATATAATCTAATTCCTTTCCAGAAATATTAAAAGAAACCATTAGAGCCTATATTTGTACCTATTGACATTACCTATACAATTTTTCTACCTGAAAAAATATCTATCACTATTCAAAGATGATTAGCTTGCTGCTTCTGAAATACATCAGGACACTGCAACCTCTGCCTCCCAGACTCAAGCGGTCCTCCTACCTCAGCCTCCCAAGTAGCTGAGACTACAGGCATGTGCCACCATGCCCAGCCAATCTTTTTTTTTACTGTTGTTGTATTTTTTGTAGAGATGGAGTTTCACTATGTTGTCCAGGTTGGTCTCGAAGTCCTGAGCTGAGTGATCTGCCCGCCTCGCCTCCCAAAGTGCTAGGATTACAGGTGTGAGATACCGCTCCCGGCCTATTTGTAGTGTAATTTGTAGTGGCAAAATACAGCAAACGACATATATTAAATGTTAATATGGCATTATTAGCACAGAGTGCTAGGCAGCTTTTAATACTGGGTAGCTCTATAAAAAATAAATATGGAATGATTTCCTCAATATATTAAAAGTATAACAAAAGCTAGGAGTATAATTAATAGTATACTACCATTAGTGTAACCAAAAAAAGGGAAACTACCCATCACACACTCACAGGCACAAATACGCTTATATTTACATAAAACGTCTCAAAAAGATCATGCAAGAAGCTAATAGCATCAGAGGCCTCTGGTGTGGGTTGCTTGGTGCCAGTGACCGGGATGGGAGAAGATTTTACACTACGCATTCTTTTGTGCTTTGTTGCTGAACCATATCGGTGGGTTACCTATTAAAATACTTTTACACATTTTGAACCACTTGTTCTCATCCTTTAACTATTTTTCTTGTGACTTGATGGTATTTTTCCTTTTTTTTCTTTTGAACTTATTCCTTCTGTTTGATACTCTGAACATTTTAACCAACATCTTGCCATTTCCTACACCTACCACACCTGCTTTGACACCCCAGCCCCAGGTAACCACCATTTTAATCTCTCCTTCTATGAGTCCCACTGTTTTAGATCCCACATATAAGTGAGATTACGGGGTATTTGTCTTTCTGTGCCTGGCTTATTTCACATAGCATAATATCTTCCAGGTTCCTCCGTGTTGTCGCAAATGACAGGATGCTGATCTTTTTTTTTACAGTGACATTGAAGAATGCTTTTTTATCAGCCGGGCGCAGTGGCTCACGCCTGTAATCCCAGCACTTTGGGAGGCCGAGGCGGGCAGATCACGAGGTCAGGAGATTTGAGACCATCCAGGCTAACAGGATGAAACCCCGTCTCTACTAAAAATACAAAAAATTAGCCGGGCGAGGTGGCGGACGCCTGTAGTCCCAGCTACTCGGGAGGCTGAGGCAGGAGAATGGCGTAAACCCGGGAGGCGGAGCTTGCAGTGAGCAGAGATCGCGCCACTCACTCCAGCCTGGGCGACAGAGCGAGACTCCGTCTCAAATAAAAAAAAAAAAAAAAATTATCTAGATTTCTATGACATATGTTGCAGATCTTTTTACTTAGTTTGATTTTGGTCTTTTGACTTGAATTGTATGTCTGTCTACATTTTTGTCTTGTGGAACTTTTCCATTTTTATAGGGTCAAAGTTATCCGTCAATACAGTTAATCCTCATCAATTACAGCTTCCATATTTGCAGTTAATCTACCTGCTGAAATTTATTTGTAACCCCAATGTCAATACTACAGCACTGCATGGACATTATCAGACTTATATACTCACAGTGCAGCAAAATATTTGAGTCACCTGAGACCCACATACCCAACCTCCTTTTTTCAGCTCCCATACTGTAATCGTGTGTCCTTTCCATAATCTATTTAGGGCCACGATTTCTCCATTTGTACAGTTTTTACTGGTGATTTTGCTGTTTCAAAGAGCCTAAGCCTGGGGCTGAAATGCCGTCTAGTGTTCCTGAACATAAGAAGGCTGGGATGTCTCTGATGGACAAAATATATGTGTTAGATAAGCTTTGTTCAGGAAATAGTTATAGTGTGTTGGCCATGAGCCTAATGTTTATGAAATAATGATACATAGTAATCAAGGTGTCTTTAAACAGAAGCACAAATGCAACAAGCTTACACATTGGTAAATTGATAAAAATGTTGTGACCCAAAGCTTACAGGAGCCTAATCCAATATTTCCCCTATGAGTAATGATTCAGTATTTGCCATTTCAATGCTTATGATACATATATGAAATGTAAGTACTGTGAATAATGGCAATGAACTGTATATTCTTTTATGATTTCTTTTTGTATGTGTATCATACATAGGCATTTTGCCTCTGAGAATATTTTAAATAACAATCTAGTTGTCATCTAGTCCTTTAATGAGCGCATTTCCTTCTACTTAAATCTTTGCTTCATCTGGAATTTATTTTGATGTAAGGTGTGAGAAAGTAACTCTCTGATTGTATATGTCGTTATCCCAAAGCCATTTACCTAATAGTTCCTTTTCCCCACTGATTTTAAGATCCCGGTACGTGGCTTACTTACATTAACAGGTGGTAATAGATCCAAACTCACTGCACATTCTGAAACTAGATTTATTATTTTTTAAATTACATGGTAGAGATATTTTTCAAAGACTCCCAATTTCCATGTGACCTGCACCCCTTCCCCAGATTCCACATTACTCATACCATCTTCAGCAAGTCACAAGTTCCAGTATGTCTGTTTCTCTTACCAGTATTTAGAGTGAATATCAAACTAGACAGACTTTGCAACTACAGACTTAACGACTCATGGGTGCAGTCAGCATGCAATTGTTAGAATGCAGTTTTAGGTGGGCAGGCCTTGCATGAGATTCCAACCACAACTTAAGTCTTAGTCCTAGATCTACTAAGCTGTGGTTTACCAGTTCTTGATTTAGGAGGATGCTGAACCAATGTCCTCCAGACAAATAAGCTATTATGAAAATACTGTCTAATTAAAGATATGCTCCTATAATGAAACACCTACAGAATAATTAAGGGAAAGGACCCATGAGATTCATAAGGCATTACTGGACCTCTTGCATAATCTCACAATTCTATAGAAGGCATGTGAACCACTCAAAGTGAGCCACCAGCAGTGAACACATTTGGCAAATGTGAAGGTCTTTAAATTTACAATGGTCAGTTTCACAAGCCATCATTTCCATCCTAATTTATTCAATCAATGTTAGGTCCGTTTTGGTGGAGGATGTACACAAAGGCCCTGAAAAGTCACTGTCTAAATGTAAAGTTTGAGGCCAGACATGGTGGCTCATGCCTGTAATCCCAGCACTTTGGGAGGCCAAGACAGATAGATCACCTGAGGTCAGGAGTTCAAGACCAGCCTGCCCAACATGGCAAAACCCCGTTTCTACTAAAAATACAAAAAACAGCTGGGCATGGTGGTGGGCACCTGTAATCACAGCTATTGGGAGGCTGAGGCAGGAGAATCAGTTGAACCCAGGAGATGGAGTTTGCAGCAAGCTGAGATTGCACCACTGCACTCCAATCTGGCTGACAAGAGTGAAACTCCATCTCAAAAAAAAAAAAAGAGTTTGAGAAAGTTTTTTACTTGCTGCTGACTTGACTGTCTGAGTTTCTGCTGTAAAATGAATATTCTAGGTACTGGCATGCCAAGGGTACAATTTCAGGATTCTTATTAGAACAAAAATAAAAAATGAATCTGAAAAGCAAAGGCTCAATGGAAGATATTTCATGCTGCATGGCCCAACAGTGGGTTACCTATGTCTGCGATGATGCTGCCTGGCTTCTGTTCTTGGAGGAACTGGCGGACACGAGGCCACGCTTTGCTCTGCAGGTCACTGAAGTAAGGGGCTGTGCTCTCGTACACGTTGTGCACATGCTGCTTCTCCAGCTGGGCGGCTTCATGATCCATCCTGGGGAAAACAGGACCAACCCAAGGCATGCAGGTCAGCCTATGCACCATAGGTGACTGAAGGAGGATGCATATTTCCCAAACTTTGGAACCTACAACTGCAAAAGTCTTGCTGTTCACACACTTTCTTATAAGCTGCAAAGTACAATACCTTCACTGTAACCATCGTTGCCAAAAGACTAGCAAATGCACGGTTTTTACCTGCTATGTTAAGGAAAACAATGGTTTGAAAATGAGTTAATTATTATATAATAAGTTCCTGGACAAGATGAATTTTTTTTTTTTTTTTGAAGTGGAGTCTTGTTCTGTCGCCCAGGTTGGAGTGCAGTGGCACGATCTCTGCTCACTGAAAGTTCCGCCTCCCAGGTTCAAGCCATTCTCCTGCCTCAGCCTCCAGAGTAGCTGGGGCTACAGGTGCCCGCCAACACACCCGGCTAATTTTTTGTATTTTTAGTAGAGACGGGGTTTCACCGTGTTAGCCAGGATAGTCTTGATCTTGACCTCGTGATCTGCCCGCCTCGGCCTCCCAAAGTGCTGGGATTACAGGCGTGAGCCACCGCGCCCGGCCAAGATGAATTCTTAATTTTAGAAGCATAACCAAAATTCTTACTAAACGGTTTACTTTGGATAACACCATTGTATCTGATGCTAAATAGATTTCAAAATTTCATAACAGGTAGCTCACCATTTCAACCCAATAACGAAGCCCTATTAATTCTACCTTTTTAGCGTTTGGGTTCCAGTCATGTCTCTATATCACTACTGCTTTTATTTTAGTATAGGTGCCCATTTCTTTACTGAATTACTTCAACAGCTGGCAAACAGTTCTATTGCCCCTCAATTGCTTTTCCCAAGTTCAATTACGTCATAATTATTTTTGTAAAATATAGGACTGATTTTGTTGCTTCTCATTTATTTATTTTTAAGTTTTGTGGGTACACAGTAGGTGTATATATTTATGGAGTACATGAGACGTTTTGATACAGGGATGCAAGGCTCAATAATCACATCAGGGAGAATGGGGTGTCCATCATCTCGAGTATTTATCCTTTGTGTTACAAACAATCCAATATACTTTTTTAGGCATTTAAAAATGTACAAATAAATTATTTTTTTACTATAGTCACCTTGTTGTGCTAGCAAATACTAGGTCTTACTCTATTTTTTGTACCCATTAACCGTCTCCACTTCTCTCCCACTCCCCACTACCCTTCGCAGCCTCTCGTAACCATCCTTCTACTCTCTATATCCATGAGTTCAATTATTTTAATTTCTAGCTCTCATAAATAAGTGGGAACTTACGAAGTCTGTCTTTCTGTGCCTGACTGATTTCAGCTAACATAATGACCTCCAGTTCCATCCATATTATTGCAAATGACAGGATTTTTTTTTTTTTTTTTGTGGAGTCTCGCTCTGTCACCCAGGCTGGAGTGTAGTGGCATGATCTCAGCTCACTGCAACCTCCACCTCCCGGGTTCACACCATTCTCCTGCCTCAGCCTCCCAAGTAGCTGGTACTACAGGCGCATGTCACCATGCATGGCTAATTTTGTGTATTTTTAGTAGAGAAGGGATTTCACCGTGTTAGCCAGGTTGGTCTCCATCTCCTGACGTCGTGATCCGCCTGCCTCGGCCTCCCAAAGTGCTGGGATTACAGGCGTGAGCCACCACGCCTCGCCCGGATTTCTTTTTTTTTTTTTTTTTTTAAAGCTGAGAACTCCATTGTGTATAAGCACCACATTTTCTTTATCCATTCATCTGTTGATGGACAGTTAGGTTGCTTCCAAATCTTGGCTGTTGTGAATAGTGCTGTAATAAAACATGGGAGCATGGGTATCTCTTGGATATATTGATTTCCTTTCTTTTGGTTATATACCTAGGAGTGGGATTGCTGGATCGGAAGGTGGCTCTATTTTCGTTTTTTTGTAGAATCTCAAAACTGTTCTCCATAGTGGTTGTACTAATTTACATTCCCACTAATAGTGAATAAGGGTTCCCTTTTCTCCACATCCTCACCAGCATTTTTTATTGCCTGACTTTCAGAGAAAGCCCATTTTAATTGGGGTGAGATGATGTTTCATTGTAGTTTTGACTGGCATTTCTCTGATGATCAATGATGTTCAGCACTTTTTCATATACCTGTTTGCCATTTTTTATGTCTTCTTTTGTGAAATTGTCTATTCAGATATTTTGTCCTTTTTGTTTTTTATTTTATTTTATTTTATTGAGATGGAGTCTCACTCTATCACCCAGGCTGGAGTGCAGTGGCGCAATCTCAGCTCACTGTAACCTCTGTGGCCAGTTCCCCAGGCCATGAGCAGGTCTAGAGGTGCTGTCTGGGAGCCAGGGACTGGAGTCAAAAACCTTAGAAGTCTACTTGGTGTTCTATTGTACTGTGGCTGAGCTGGCGCTCCAGCCACGAGATGCAGCCCTTCCCACTCTTCCCTCCCCTTTCCAAAGACCCCTTCCCCACTGTGGCCAAGCTGGTACCTAAGGTGCAAGGCAAAGTCCCCTTTCCTTGTCCCTCCACTTCTCTTAAGCAGGAGTCTTGCCCCACAGCCACCACAGCTGGGAATGTGCTGAGTCTCATCTAGAGCCAGCAAGGCTCAGAGTCTCACCCAGGTCCACAGAGTACTACTTGGCTATCATTGCTGGTTATGCAGGGCCCAAGGGCTCTTTAGTCAGAAGGTGATGGGTCCTGCCAGGACTAGCTCCTTCCCTTCAAGGCAGCAGGTTGCCTTCTGGCCCAGGGAGTGTCTAGAAATGTCATCTGGGAGGGAGAGCCTGGAAAGAGGGCCTCAGGACTCTGGTGGGCCCTATCTTACTGTAGCTGAGCTGGTATCCAAGATACCAGACAAACTCCTCTTTACTCTTCCCTCTCCTCTCCTCAAGCAGAAGGAAGGGCTCTCTTTTGGAGCCAGGAGCTGTGCAGCCTGGGTAGCGGGAGGGGTTGGTGCAAGCACTCTCTTAGCAGCCCTTGCTGGTGTCTCCATAGGTGGCCTTCCCTCCTCCCCACCTAGTCCACTGGCTCTGAGGCCAGTTCAGCAGGAGGACTCACCTAGGAGCCGTGGCCTAGACTGCCTTTCGAGTTTATTTAGTATCCCAGAGCCCTTTAGCCTACAGTGGTGAGGCCTGCAGGAACTCAAGTTCAGACTGCTGGGATCTGCAATTCCCCTCTGGCTAGGGCTGGTTTAAATGCTCCCTCTGTGGGCAGGTGTCAGCTGAGTTCAGCCCCATGGTTTTGCCTTCTACTGTGACAGGGCAGCACTGAGTTCGATACAGTGTTTCACAAACGCAGTGCTCTCCCTCCCCTAAGCGCAGATTCTCTCTCCATGCCACATGGCTGCTGCCAGGGGGTTGGAGGAGGGATGGCATGACCAATTCAAGACCATCTTTCTCACCCTCTTCAGTGCTTCCTTTAGTGATATGAAGTCAAAACCAGGCACTGTGAGTGCTCTCCTGATTTTTGGTTCTCATGTAGGTGCTTTTTTGTGTGTAGATAGGTGTTAACTTTGGTCCTTGTCGGGAGGGTGGCGGAGGGAGGACACACCATCAGTGGAGCCTTCCATTTGGCCATCTTACTCCACGCCACTCCCCTCAATTCTTACCTTCAACTTCTTCAGAGGCATTTTATAGCTTGTCCCATTGGATTCAGCTGGCTTAGGCGGGCACATAAGGCTCTTTCTGATCTAGCCTCACCAGACCTCTTAAGGGTCATTTCTCACCATCTTTCCTCAGCATTAGCCTTAATACCCAATGACCCATTGTTTCTCAGCGGTGACACGTTCCTTCTCATCCAGGGGCCTGAACAGATGCTATACTTTACCTGGCTAAATTCTAGTCACTCTTGGAAAAGGCATCGCCTCCTCTAGGAAGGCTTTCCTGACCTTCCAGGCAGGATAAGGGCAACAGGGAAGGAGTAAGAAAAGCATGAGAGCAGGTCCCATTTTGGGCTTAACTGTGTAATTACTCTATTCTATTTTGGCATGTGAGTGAGTGCTAGCCCAGGGAAGTGGCCAGGGGCCCAGGTTGTGGCTTTTACCAATCAGTAGGAAAGTATTTTCAATCATTTAATAACCCATTTGGCCCTACTGATGGCTATCAGCTATTGCATCCCATGCATACCTCTATAGGGATCACAGAGTCCTGTAATCGTTGAATTCAGATAAGATATTTTTCTCTGGCAGAATCCGCTGGAAGACTCTGGAGAACAAAGACTTGTCCTATTTAATACTGAGTTCCCAGCACTTAGGACGCAGCAGACCCTCAGCAAATGATCAAATAAACACACATCACGGGAATGGAATCTGGCTCTGAGTACAGAGGGTAGTACTGGCTTTGGTTAGCAGAGGGACTGATCACTCTGAGGAGCTGGGGAAGGGAGGGGACCCGACACCTGCAAAGTAGGCAGATGGGAGTGTAACTAGAGAGAAGGTACCGTCCCTGGACAGCGTCTGTCCCCACACCTCTACCCCTGTCCTGGGAAGTGGGAAGTACTTGGGTAAGATGGTGTCTGCCAAGTTACTTCCCTGTATGGAGAGAGACTTTCAGACTATGCGAATACTGTTTCTTATTTGCTCACCCGCCAGTTTCAGCATCTACCAATGATTCTTGCCCTAATTATTACTACAAGTATCACCAAATGATGATAATATAATTCCATCATTCCTTCCGTTTCAAGGAAGAGCTATTCAGGATTTACTCTTAAAATGTAATAGGTTGTCTTTAATCAGTATGAACCAACCCACAGCCCCTGCAAAAAATTCTAGCAAACTCCTGAATATAAATCTAATTTGTGAGGTCTGACAAAACTTCCACCCAAATTGAAACAGCTTATGTTGCACCTTCAACTGAAATTTACAAAGTAAACATATGGCTGGCTAGAACTGCCCACACAAGAGAAAAACAGAAACACTATGTGCTTTTCATTTAAATCAAAATCTCAGTAGATTTTAGTCTATTTACATTTCCCCTTCCTCAAGGAATCAATCAAGCAATACAATTTAGAGAACACTAGAACAAGTAAGTTTTTCTTTACTGCACTTGCAAATGTTAAGTGGTAACCAACATAAACTGGATTCCTTGCACTATGCAGTTTACAAAATGACTCCAATTTCAAGCTCAGAATTTGTAGTATCTGAACAGCACCCCCTGAGATCTTGCCCTGAGTTTTCTATGGCCTCTGCTATCATCAGGTAACCTAAGAGTTATTTTTAAGTGTATAAGCAATATGAATCTATTTTGTTTTTCTGATGCTTTCCAGTTAACTTTATAAACACTGCAGATTTAAATTTTAAACGCTGTGGATTTAAATTTCCTACACTATTTTCCACATGAATTTTATGTATATAAACAAATTCCTTGAGTTTGAAAGTGTGACTAAGCTAGTACTAAAACAGGAGCACAGGATTCCAGATGAAGCGAGGGATAAAGGGTTTGGATTAGCCAGGATTCCTAATCTGTGTGCTGTCAAATTGCAGACTCATAAAATAATCCACATAAAAAGTCAGTATTTAAAGCCTCACATTGTGTCCCTCCTTTGAGATTCAAAATGCACCCCAGCATACTACAAGTTTTGAAAAATCTTTTCTCAGAATTACTGGGTCTAACATACTCTTTCTGTCTTTAAACACCTTCTGTGTTTTTAGGAAATAATATGCGAAAGACACTTTGGAAATGCTAATTTAATGTTTTGCAATTTAAGAATGTCCCCCAAACAAAGGAAGCATTTTTCCTGAGCATTCTTTTTCATTCATGTAGTTTTAGTGAAGTATGTTATCTACAAATCGTAACTTCTAAGATGGTTTATAAAATGACTGAAAGTATGAGACGGTAAACATTTTAACTAGAAAGTCAGAAGGATGCACATCAGAGTTGCTCATTGCTGTCGATCCAAGAGAAACTGCTTCTGAGCCTGTGCCTCCTCTTTCCAGGGATCCCCGCCTCACTGAGTGGACCCAGGTTGAAAACCAGACCTACAGGGAACCAGTCCATGGGTGAGACTGACCCAGTCTTGAGAATTTGAACTAAAAGGCCTGAACAGTCAAATGACCGCAAGTGGTTGGTTGTGATCACTTGGAGTCTGTGTTAGGGAGTCCGTTTTTAGCCATGCACATATGGATGAACCAAAAGAATATTTTTCTGCAAAATAAATGTAGCTGTAGGAAACAAAAAAACACGATGAGAATTTGGGATGCTTCATAACATGGCGGGGGGAAAGGCAGAAGGACTGGGGAAGTCTAGTAGACGATATTCTAGTTCTAGTCCCTATGTAGGCTCTGGACAGGGTCTCAGGGTCATTCAACTCGCAAGAAACCTGTTCATTTTAGAGTACCACCCTTGCGTCCTGAGGTACCACATTTCCTAACTTTGAATCTCAAATGGATACCCTGTTCTAGCCCTAAAATATTCTTCACTTGAACTCATTTCTGTTTCTACAACCACACCTTTCCAAAGGCAGGCAAACTGCTTTTTTTATTAACATTTTGAAATGATTATTTTACACTTTAAATAACTAGTGTGCAGTGATGCTGACACACAGTGTTGTAATATCTTACCTTTATTGCTACTTTTCAAGCAACCTGTAAAGCTTACAATGTAACCTTAAATCAAACCCCCAAAATTGAATGCTAATGATCAAAAGAAATCATAAATATGATGACAAAAACACAAATGAAACTGAGTAGACAAAGATACATCTAACTTTGCCAGGGGGAAGCTGATGTAGGCACAGAAGAGCAGACCCCTCAAACATTGAATCATCTTTGTTCCTTCCCTTGCCCCACAAACTCTGCCTATTTCTAGCATTTATTCCTTGGAGGATGGAAGAGAGGAGAGAAAGTGACAGAAAGCTAACAGGAGAGTGAGTGGCCTGGCATGTTTCCCAAGGCTAGAAAAACAAAGAGAAGGACATTGGCAATTCCTGCTTCTAGCAACAGGGTTCTATTGAGAAGTCATAAATGTTTAGTTTTCCTGCCCTGGGCATGTGATTAGGCTAACATTTTTCTACCTACTTGAATTCAGGTAAACCCTATGTGACTTGCTATAGCATAAATGTGATCCCAGTGTGTTGCTTGCCAAGTTCCCCATCCCTTGTCTCTGCAAGGAAAGGTTCCTTGTCCCGGAGGCATCAGCCTAGGTCCCTCAGAACTCTTGAGGGAGAGACATCATGGGTATTCTAACCCCACCTACCAAAAGGAATAAACAGCTCAGTTCATCATATGAACTGCAAAATATCTAGATCATGAAAAAGTAAAAAGTATACATCAATTTTTATTAGATGACAACTTGTTACCATATAAGTTCTCCCTTTTTTCTTCATAAAGATTAAAAGTTTTCTTTCTCATAGATATATATTATTAAAAAATTGAGAGAAAACTGGATACAGTTTTAAATCCTACTTTTTTGAACTTAATATTGTGAACCAAGTGGCAACTTCTACCTACAGTCTTCTCTGCCTTCTCAAAGAAACATAATCTCCACAATCATAATTCCACAGCACTTGAAATATATCGCGTGCTGTAAAGTATTATAATGGCTTAAGTATTTCTACTAGATTCTGAACTTCTAAAGAAGAAACAAGATTTCATACACATCTTTGGTTAGCCCGTAGTATCTAGCACTGGGCCTAAATGTAATAGGTCTAAATACGTTTAGTGAATACATGAATGATGGAACTCTAGCCAATTAAACAATTATTTCTTTTACATTTTTAAATCATATTAACAGTTTTATTTAGGTATAACTGACATATAACAAACTGCATATATTTAAAGAATATAATTTGATGTTTTTACAAAAAAACACACATGTGTGTGTATGTGTGTATGTATCTGTGAAACCATCAAGATACTCAAGATAATGAACATATCCTTCCCACAATAAATCAACCCTCCCATCTTCCCCTACCCTGAACAATCTTTCTTTTTCTTTCCCTATTTTTTTTTTTCTTTGAGACAGAGTCTTGCTCTGTCACCCAGGCTGGAGTGTAGTGGAGCAATCTCGGCTCACTGCAACCTCCACCTCCCAGGTTCAAGAGATTCTCCTGCCTCAGCCTCCTGAGTAGCTGGGATTACAGGCACATGCCACCACGTCCAGCTAATTTTTGTATTTTTGTATAGACGGGGTTTTACCATGTTGGTCAGGCTGGTCTTGAACACCTGAACTTGTGATCCACCCACCTTAGCCTCCCAAAGTGCCAGGATTACAGGCGTGAGCCACTGCACTCAGCCTCTGAACAATCTTTCTTAATGTCATGTTTCTAGGCAAAGAAATAGGGATAGAGAGGTGGACACTGACATATATATCCAACGACAACAATTTCAAAGGCAACTTTGAGCATTTGATGTGTCGACAAATAAAAATAAAAAGGTTTCCCAAGTTTTTCCAGTTCCTTAATGATCACTGGAAAGCTACAAATATATTCGCACCCAGATGCAAATAGTAAAAATATTCCGAGGAACTGAAAAGGCTTCCAGGGAAAAGGTTTTTCGATTGTCTCATCAAGGAGATGAGACTCTGTACTTGAGCCACAGAAATCTAGTGAACTCTGAGAAGGCTGTGTCCCCAAGAGTGGCTCCTTGTCCCCAGGGAGGAGGTGCTATGACTGAATGTCCTCAAGATGGTGCTTATTACACCCGCTCCTCCTAAGACGTTAGCACAGAGACCGAGGTGATAGGCTATAAGCACTTAGCCCTGTCATCAGAAAGGATTTCTCATTCGTTTGTGACAGGAACTTCCATTACCTCTATCTTGAGTTTCTTTCTGTACCACACTCTTCCCTGCAGTGAGTCCTCTATGTTTGAGCTCAATGGAAAACACACGTGGCTTTAAAACAGTTCTGTCTCCAAATACTGACATACGGTTATGAATTAAAACCTCTTGCTATCATATAGAACAATAAAGCTTTTAGAGGAAAATGCGGAACGTCTTCATGACCTTGGAGTAAGTTAAAATTTCTTACAAAGGGTCATATAAAGTGCTAACCATAAAAGGAAAAATAAAGTAGACGATATTAAAATGAACACACCATGAAGAGAGGGAAAATTCAACCCCCAGAGTGTGAAGAGGTATTCATAGTACATACAGCTGACAGTAGAGTAGTATCCAGAATATAAACAATTCCTTACAAATAAAAAAGCGATAGACAGACAACACAACCGACAAATGGGCAAGAGACTTTAACAGACACTTCACAATGGGCAGGAGATGCGCAGGAAACACACACAAAGGGGCTTAACTTCACTAGTATCAGGGAACTGCAAATTTAACCCACGATGGGATCCCACCACCTATACAAAAGAATGGCTGAAATGAAAAACACAAGGAATATCAAGCGTTGGTGAAATATGGAATTGGTGAATTCTAATACACTGCTGGAAGAAATGTGAGTTGTTTCAATCTGTTTGGAAAACTGCCTGGCAGTAACAACTAAAGCTAAACATATGCATATCCTATGGCCCAGCAACCCCACTCTTAAAGGTATATACATATATCCAAAAGATATGGACACCTATATTCACCTAAAGACATATGCTAGAATATCCAAAGAAGCACTCTTCAAAGTAGCCCAAATCTGGAAACTGCATATGTGCCCATCATCAGTGAAATGATCAAATAAATTGTGGTATATTCATAGAATGAAATGCTACCAGAGTTAAAATAATGAAAGTTTTCAACCATATGCAACAATATGGATCAATCTCTATATCTGTCCATTTTGTACTGCCGTAAAGGAATACCTGAGGCTCGGTAATTTATAAGGACAAGCGGTTTATTTGGTTCACGGTTCTGCGGGCTGTACAAGCATGGCACCAGCACGTGTTTGGATCCTGGTGAGGCCTCAGGAAGCTGTTACTGATGGTGGAAGGTGACTGAGGAGCACGTGTGTCACAAGGTCAGAGAGGGAGCAAGAGAGAGGGGAGGAGATGCCAGGCTCCTTTAAACAACCAGCTCTCATGTGAACCGATAGAGCATTAACTCACTCATTACCACAAGGAGGACACCAAGCCATTCGTGAGGGATCCATCCCCATAACCCAAACACCTCCCAACGGTCCCCACCTCCAACATTGGGGGTCACATTTTAACATGAGATTTGGAGGGGACAAATATCCAAACGATAAAAATTCCATAAATATCATATTAAAAGGGAAGTCCACAAAAGAATACACACTGTAGGATTCCATTTATGGAAAGTACAAAAACATGAGCCAATAGATAGATCAGAGAAAATAAAATAAAATAAAGTACAAAAACATGTAATCCCAGCACTTTGGGAGGTCGAGGCGGGCAGATCATGAGGTTAGGAGATTGAGACGATCCTGGCTAACACAGTGAAACCCCGTGTCTACTAAAAATACAAAAAATTAGCCGGGCGTGGTGGAAGGCACCTGTAATCCCAGCTACTCAGGAGGCTGAGGCAGGAGAACGGTGTGAACCCGGGAGGCGTAGCTTGCAGCGAGCCGAGATCACGCCACTGCACTCCAGCCTGGGCAGACTGGAGACTCCATCTCAAAAAGACAAAAAAAAAAAAAAGTGCAAAAACAGATAAAACAAATGTGGGCCATTAGAAGTGGGATAGAGGCTGCCTGGGGTAGCACCTGGCGGGGAGCACTGGGGGTCGGAAGGTGGTTCTGGGGTGCTGGTAATGTTTCTTGATGTGGGCTCTGGTTACATGAGGATGCTTAGGTTATGAAAGATTCATTCATTTATTTGTACGTTTATGATACATGTACTTTGGTCCATGTATATTTCTATTAAAACTGCCTTTTGCTTTCAGGCAATTGCCTTTATTTTAAACCATGTTAGAACTTGAAACTGAGCAGAGTATCCTCTCTCATCCATGTTCTGCCATTCCCCTGAGAGATGAATGCCATCCAGTCAGTGCCTTCCGGGCAGCTAGAAACTGGAGATCACTGGGTTCAGAGATGAGGTGAAATGTCAAAGCAGTATCCCCATTCAATAAGATTATGTCATAGTATATACAGAAACTGCTAAGAGAGTTTTAGCTCAGAAGAAATCTAACTGAAGAAATAAGTGACTTAAATGAGGTAATGTCCAATGCCAGATTATCCAGTAACCAGCGAAGAATAGAGTCCATTTGCTCTCAATAAAGAAGTTGTTTCAGTTAGGGCAGCAGGTAAGTGACTCATCAGGATGATGAGAGGAAGGAAATTCATTCTACCTACCTTATATTTGTGATCTTATTACACATTGAAGAGCTTTACTCAATAACTCAAAGTGAAATTAAGGATGAATTGTGCCAGCCACAGCTTCCAAGTAGCACAACTATAATAATATATGAGGATTACTGATCTCAATAAATAGATGGGAACATAAAACTGTGTAGAGGTCCAGCAAGGAGGCTACATGATCCTCCGCTTGTAGCAGCAGGTGGTTGCTATTGCTACTTACCTTCATTCTCTAATTACCTTGCTGTTTCATTGTTACTGTTACTCGTTAAGACAATTCTCAGTTACTTCAGTACCTTATGAAGAATGTATGGACAAACTAGAGTGTCCTCATTTATTACTCCCATGTGGATCATCTGTAATATTCAGTCTACTGTTTATGTGGCTCTTTATATGTGCAGTTATTGGAAAAATCTGCTGAGCTTTTTATTCTGCAGAGAATAAAATCTTTCTGAAGGATGTTATAGTGTTTATAAGCCTTAAAACCTAAGACAACAATGACTTGGGGCCTAATTGATATCTGGATGGTGAATCTCCCGAAACACACACAACTAACAGAAGAATCAGTGTTCCCTCCAAAAAAACCAAACCTAGAACAAAAACAACACAAAGAAGACAAAAATATGTATCAATGAAGTTTTTTTTAATAAAAATCAAGAAAAGAATCAAGATAGAATGACAAGGAAAAGAAGAAAGAAACCAGGGGAAGTAAAAGGAGAAGAAACGGGGGAATGAATATATGTACTGAATGATTATCATGTGGTTCATATATGTTAGCACAAAGAAAGCCAGAAACGGGGAGTAAGAAAAGCAGACGAAGAGCTAAGAGCTATGACTTAATATGTATAAAGAATAAAGAGTAGAAAAGGTAAAAATATATAATTTTGTATATATTTGTTTATATCTACTCCAATTAGCATTCAAACTAGATTTATATAATCAAATATCAATTGCTCGTATAACTTTTTACGCATGTATCACTAATGGAAATTAGATTTTGACGACTTCTAACTGCAACTGAAACTTGCTTGAACCTTTGTGTTAAGAAACTAAAATCCAAAATAATGCCAAAGGTTAAAAATTCTTGCTCTAGAAAGTCTAGAGTTGTATTGCTTTGAAGTTTAATATATTATGTTCATTTCCAGAATAATAGGAAATTATTAAAAAGGGAAATTTTCAGTGAGCCCTATGTGTGTGTAAGCTGACACATCTTCAAATGAATGCTTGAGAGGTCGGGAACTGCGCCTTGGAACTCAGCCTAGAAGCATGGGCAAGATTTGAAAATTTTTGTTTCAGCCAGGCGCGGTGGCTCATGCCTGTAATCCCAGCATTTTGGGAGGCCAAGGCGGGCAGATCACCTGAGGTTGGGAGTTCGGGACCAGCCTGACCAACATGGAGAAATCCTGTCTCTACTAAAAATACAAAAATTAGCCAGGCATGGTGGTGCATGCCTGTAATCCTAGCTATTCAGGAGGCTGAGGCAGGAGAATTGCTTGAACCTGAAAGGTGGAGGTTGCAGTGAGCTGAGATTGCTCTATTGCACTCCAACCTGGGCAACAAGAGCGAAACTCCATCTCAAATTAAAAAAAAGGAAAATGTTCGTTTCTTGTCATTTAAATTGCACTTGCAAGAAGAATCAATTCCAGGGTTCCCCAAAGGTGGACAAGTCACTGTGCTTTTCAGGTCCTCTTAGCCTGCTTTTCAGGGAAAGTAGCAAACTTGAGAATTCTAACATAAGTAAGGCATATAAATCAAGTCACTTCAGGGCACTTGATGTGTTTGAAGAGCTGACCGCTACAGAAGGAAGGAAAGGAAAGGGAGAAAGAGTAAAGATGCTTAATCCACGGAGCTAGAGGCATGCAGGCATGAAGGTAATGCATAGTCAATACCTTCTAGTCAATATCAGTGTCTTCTTAAAAAATGAAAAAGCTTCTAGTCAATATCAGTATCTTTTTAAAAACCAAAAAAGACATTAGTTTGAAAGAGCAGAGGGTCCATCAGAGGTAGTAGTGAAAAATAATTTTGGAGATCTAAGATTCTGGGGAATATCTGATCCCTTCCCAAGCCTGAGGCCACGCACATATGACCACTATTTGCAATCGCAGACATTTTAGAGATTAAAATACTTTTAAAAGCCTCTGTTTATCCTCTGTTCCTCTGGGGAACTGCACCTCTCTCAGACTCGAAGTATCACTGGGGCCTGCCAGGCACACTGACAGTGGCAGTGCGGTGGGTACATGATGCAATCTCAGACAGTTATTCTCCCTGGCCTGGGAAATTGACAAGAGGTTGGAGCAGAACTGATAATGGCTCAGCCCTGAAGCAAAGATCCTCATGTCTCATCCCAAGTTGTAACTTTCCTAAGGTTTGGTTTGCAGCGGTTCCTTTTATTGTGCCAGCTACTTAGGCATTCCCAACACATCCTCCTCCTTGCTTTAGTTCATTTTGACGTGTATAGCAAAAGGACTAAAGTATTACAAACTTGAATGCTCCTTCACAACAACAGCGTCTACCCCAGTGGGGGCCACAGTGAAAGAGAGGTACCATGGCCACTAGGGTTGCCAACGGGACTCATCACAAATGGTTGAAGGGACTCTTGTTGGAGCAAAAGAATCTACTGAGATGGCAATGTGCTATTGGAATGCCAGCCTAGAAGATCAAAGTTGTTGCAGTGCTGGCACCTTTGCCCCCTTTCTGCCTTTCTGTTTGTACTGCCATCCCCTAGTATCTCAGCTAGTCTAGCTGGTCTGTCTGTTCCTCTCGCTGTCTCTGCGCCGCCTACATCTATCCCTTCTAATATACTCATAATGATGGGAGTTGGCAACACAACCTTCTCTGTTAATGTCCACTTGGCTGGAGACACAACACATTCCTATAGTAAAAGGTAACTGCGTAGACCACGTATCACAGGTGCCATTTCTGGTTTGCTGGCTACAATTCATGATTTTTCTTCTATGAATTCAAGAAAAGTTGGTTAGAATCTGTATTTCATGCCGGTGCAGGGTTAATTTTTCTATACAACCCATTGGATAATATTCACTCCTTCTTGAAAGCCCTTCAGGGGACCTCTACTGCCTACGGGATAGCACCTGCACTCCTCAGTCTGTCATGAAAAGCCTCCCTGACCTGGCCCAGTCCACTTTTCCAGTCTTATATCCTGCAACTACAGTACCTCAAGCTCTCAGCTCTACCCACACAAATCTACTCACTTTTTCCCAAGTGGGACTTGCTCAGGACCTTATTCAGGTCTTTGCTGAAGCCAGCAGTCTATTCTCTCTCACCTGCAATGCTCTCCTATCACTTCCTCCTGCCAAAAGCTTCTGGTCTGCAAAGTCTAGCACAGTTTCTTCCTCCTACATAAAGGATTCATGGATAACTACAGATAAAAATCATCCGTCTCAGTACTTTTTTTTTTGGGGGGGGGCGAGATGGAGTCTTGCTCTGTCACCAGGCTGGAGTGCAGTGGCACGATCTCTGCTTGCTGCAACCTCTGCCTCCCGGGTTCAAGCAATTCTCCTGCCTCTCAGTCTCCTGAGTAGCTGGGATCACAGGTGCACGCTGCACACATGGCTTGTGTGTGTGTGTGTGTGTGTGTGTATTTTAGTAGCGATGGGGTTTCACCATGTTACCCAGGCTGGTCTCGAACTCCTAAGCTCAGGCAATCTGCCTGCCTCGGCCTCTCAAAGTGCTAGAATTACAGGTGTGAGCCACTGTGCCTGGCCCCAGGACTTCTATAAGCTGCAAACTTATTATCTCTATCACTCTTAGGGCATTTTTCCAGATACTGTCATGAACTCTCAACTATATATATGTTCCCAACTAGATTATAAGGTTTTGGAGGGCAGAGATGGAAATGTGACGTTTTTATATATCTATATCTATATCTCATCTGTACATCATAGAGCCTAGGATAGTGCAGAACACAGAGCATCACTCAATAATTAATTGTAGAGCCAATGAATCAAGGAGCTGTTTCTTAGCTCCCTCTGCAAAACAGCAGTACTTTACTCTGTACAAGCTGGTCCTTGACTCTTTGGTCATAAATCCTAAAGAGCCGGCTGTGAGTCAGTGGGCACTTGGAGGAAAGCAGAACTAAGACTGAGCTTTTCCAGTTTTATTTTGTGTTTTCTGATTTGCTGCCCCAGAGGTCTGTTGTTGTTGTTGCTGTTGTTGTTTTGAGACAGAGTCTTGCTCTTGTCGCCTAGCCTGGAGTGCAGTGGTGCGATCTTGGCTCACTGCAACCTCCGCCTCCTGGATCCAAGCAGTTCTCCTGCCCCAGCCTCCTGAGTAGTTGGGATTACAGGGGCCCACCACCACGCCCGGCTAAGTTGTGCATTTTTAGTACAGATGGGGTCACCATGTTGGCCAGGCTGGTCTTGAACTCCAGACCTCAGGTGATCCACCTGCCTTGGCCTCCCAAAGTGCTGGGATTACAGGCATGAGCCAACGCAACCAGCCAGGTCTGTATTATAGGTACAATCTAGGCATACAATGGTCACTTTTTCATAACTAAAAAGCAATATAAATACTGGAAATGGTTCTCCTGTTATAAATGCCACAGAGGACACAGAATTAAAAAAGAGAGAGCATAAAATTCTGCTTTAAAATTCAAAGACATACTTAAACTACAATTCTAAACTGAAAATGCAAATTGGCCCGCACAATTAAAAGACAGATCTTTTATGTTATAAAAAAGACCTAATTACAAGATGCATAGCTTTTTAATTTTACTTTTTAATACATGCGACTTCACACTTAACATCTATCATTTCCAAGTACAAATGATACTGTAAACTTTTGTGTGATAAAAATCTCATTTAAAAATATGTTTAAGTCCTACCAAAGCATTTTGCTTTCTAAAAATGCTAAATATGTTCTCATAATTTTTACTTACCCTGTACAACTACTTTCAGATACTGTTTCCACCTTGTGCAAAAACAAATTCCAACATACTTTATATCACATTGTCATAAATTTAAAATTATAGGGATTGGGAAGAATTAGATTCGCTAAAGATGCACATTGCTAAAAACGCCTCATGGTATGTGAGTTGCTGAAGGGCTGAAAGCTACTAACCTGAGTCATCCTGTGATTACAGGAAAATTACCTCTTGTCTTTGTGAATCACGGCAGTCTCCACCTCCAGAGAGTGAGAGTTACTTCTCATAACTTTCTCAATGTGTAACGTCAATGAAAAGTTGTAGGAGTGAAATCAAATAGTGCAGTCCTTCTCATGATAAACCACTGGTGTGAGTCTCTGAAGGGAGCACAGGCCCTATCAGGAAGAAAACAAATCGTAAATGTCATTTCACATGATAAGTATATGAAACCAGCTACAGCCCAGGTTGACTTCCTGACCTATGCATAAATTACCCAGCCAAGTAGGGATTAGAAAGAATTGTTAATATGTGGAGTGTGCCAGAATTATAAAAGTAGTTCAAATCAATGGGCCAATAAATCAATTCCTAAGCTTTCTATAAAACATACAATACTTTCTCCTAAAGTTAAATTGAATGATTTCATCTTGTTCCTGGGAAAATTGCTAACATTGAGAGTCATCTCTGATTCCAGGGGCTCAATTAAATGTATACTATCTAAGACAATATTACTAAATTGTACTAAATCATTCCAGTACAATCGGACTGCTCAATATTTTCCATATTACCAGCTACTTTCACCAAAAACCACTTTGTAATATAGAGGTCTTGTGGTATACAATGAGATCCCGAGAGATGCCTGATGTGATAGGAAAAGCCCATTCTGTAACACCTTGGACCCTAATTGCTTGTCTGCAAGTGGGGTGAATGGACTATAATCTAAGTCCCAGCCTGCAACCATTTTGCCTAGTTTCCTTTTCACTTGTGTGTTCACCACACTGCCACAAACTGTACTTCTCATTACTCTCAGTGATTCCCACGATGGCAGAGTGCATGTAGCATTCCTACTCAGAGATGCATGTGGCTTCCCCCAACATTCCCCTACACCAGCCCCACCCCAGTCCTGGCCCCTATTTAAAATATCATTGATCTGGATGTGCTTTGGAAAGCTTCTCTCTAGTCTTCAGAACTTGCCTATAGATTTTAACCCCAGCTACGTCTCACTCACATGTAGGCACATGATCTGTGCCGTTGAGAGCCACAGAAGCTAACTTGTTAGAAGTGCATTTAAGAAGCATTTTGAAAGAGCTACCAAAGCACCTCATCTTTGCCCATGCAATTTTAGAGCCTTCCTTAATTATAAGAGAGATGATGTTTGCTGACTGAGTCCCTATGACAGGGTGAAGCTAAAAGCTCTCTGTTCAGACTTACCCTGCCAGGCTCTGACCTGGGCAGTCAACTGTCATCAGACAATGTGGTTGTCTACGCGCCTTTCCTTCAGGCATTTGTGCCTTTCCTTCAGGCATTTGTGCCTAAATGTGTTAGACCCCTCAGATAAGCCACCGAAGGCAAAGTCTTGAATGTCCCCGTCAGTAAGAGTACCAACGAGAAGAGAAATTGTAGCTAGTGTAGAAGTAGGAGGCATATGTAAGCTACCTGGGCAGGAGGTTTGTCTATATGCCAAATCAGGCACCCAAAACACCTACAGATATGACTGATTTCGCTTCATTTTCCTAAATTCGGATCCAAATTTGCCTCTGTCTAAAGTACATGAATCATATCACCTTCTCCAAGAAGTTGTTGGGCAAAGATAGAATGTGGTCATATCTATCTCAAAGGAGTTGAATTCCAATTGAGTCTTTTCATTAAATCAGTCCTATTTAGTATTGAAAAAAACACATTTCTTCCCTTCTTCTCTTTGACTAAGCAGGAGGCCATCTTCTAGGGCAAGGTCTGTACCTTAAACCTTCTGAAATGAGCCATGCATGTATTTTCCTGGGAAGAGGGTCAGCACCTCAAACCACGGCTCAGGGGCAAAGCCAGATTTTTGGGAAAAAAAAAAAAAGAATTTTCTGTATTAAATTAAAAATACACATTCATCTTTTCAACAAATATTAACTGAATCTCTGGTGAATGTAAAGCACTAAGGATAGAGATAAAACAGCTCTCACCGCATTTGGGACCCCAGAATTTAATATTGGAAGCATACAAATAAATAGAAAATTAAAGTGTAGGAGAACCTTTACTTCTGGGATGGATACATCCTGAGCTAATGTGATTCCCCAAACTCATGCCTTGCCTTATTTAATACCAAGAATCAAGATTATTTGATATAATCATCTACAAAATAATAGAATTGATATGGTTTGGCTGTGTCCCCACCCAAATCTCATCTTGAATTGTAGTTCCCATAATCCCCATGTATTGTGGGAGGGACCTGGTGGGAGGTAATTGAATCATAGGGGTGGTTACCCTCATGCTGTTCTCATGATAGTGAGTGAGTTCTCACGAGATCTGATGGTTTTATAAGGGGCTTTTCTCCCTTTTGCTTGGCACTTCTCCTTGCTGCTGCCATGTGAAGAAGGATATGTTTGCTTCCCTTTCCACTCATGATTGTAAGTTTCCTGAGGCCTCCCCAGCCATGGGGAACTGTGAGTCAATTAAACTTTCCTTAATAAATTACACTGTCTCAGGTATGTGTTTATTAGTAGCCTGAGAATGGACTAATACAATAATCATATATTTATACAATCATTATAAAATAATTATTTTGTGTCGTTGCAAATTATTAAACATCACGGACCTTTAGGTCACTTATGGTGCTCAAAATCACAGTGTCAATACCCCTTATCTGGTGTGATGAATGTTATGATGTGGGTGTGCACCCATGCTACAGGAGCACATAGGCGATGCAACTAATCCAGCCTGGAGTGGGAAGGGGGAGTGAAGGCTCCTTCAAGGGGCTGACACCTAAACTGAAGTTCAAAAGATGAGTGGGGTCAGCCAGGTGACAAGGAGAAGTGGGTGATTCCAGGCATATGAAACAGCATATGCAAAAAGAAAGACACAAAGCCAATAAATGAATGACAACAACAAAACAGCAACACACGCACACAAATATATACAGATGGTCCCAGACTTATGAAGGTTTGACTTTATGATGGTGTGAAAGTGATATACATTCAGCAATGATTGTGCTTTGAATTTGGAATTCTGATCTTTTTTCCAGGCCAATGACATGCGGTGGGATCCTCTCTCACAATGCCGGGAAGCCACAGAGAGCCACATCTCCCAGTCAGCCACATCATCATGAAAGTAGACAACTGAGATTCGACAGTGTTCCTTGTTGCCAGGTGATTTTGCCCAGCTGTCAGCTAATGTAAGTGTTCTGAGCACGTTTAAGGTAGGCTAGGGAGGTAGGCTATGATGTTCTGTAAGTTAGGTGTATTAAATGCATTTTTTTTTCTTTTTTTGAGACAGGGTCTGCATTCTGTTGACCAGGCTGGAGTGCAGTGGCACCATCACAGCTCACTGCAGCCTTGACCTCCCAGGCTCAAGCGATCCTCCTGCTTCAGCCCCCCAGGTATCGGGGACTATAGGCGTGGGCCACCACATCCGGCTAATTTGGTTACTTTTGTAGAAATGGGGTCTCCCTACGTTCCCCAGGCTGCTCTCAAACTCTGGGCTCAAACAATCCTCCTGCCTTTGCCTCCTGAAATGGGATTACAGGAGTAAGCCACTGCACCAGGCCTAAATGCATTTTTGACTTACAATATTTTCAACTTGTAATGGGTTTATTGGGCTGTAACCCCATCATAAGTTGAGAAGTGTCTGTATTAGTTATTTGCTATGGGCCAGGCCCTGTTGTAAGCATTTAACACGTATTAACTCATTGAATCTTCCCAATAACTATATAAAATAGGAACTACTACTTCCCCCATTTTACAGATAAGAAAACTGAGGCACAGAAGACCTAAGTGATTTTCCCAAAGTTACATAGCTAGTAAGTGGCAGAGCCAGGATTTTAACCGAGGCAATTTGACCCTAGAGTTCACACTCTTAACTATACAGATGGTGAGGAGAAATGGAAGCAGGGAAGCAGATGGTGAAATAAGAGGGTGGAAGAATGGGTAGGAGTCAGATCACATAGGTCCTAGTCCAGCTTCTGAACATCATGGGGGAACCACTGAATTATTTCAAAAAGAAGAATGACAAAATTTGATCTGGGTTTAAGAAATTGCCTCTGGTAGTAGTGTAGACTGGCATTGCGTGGATGGGTCCACAATGAAGACAGAGAAAGAACTTGGTTAAATATGTTAGCAAAGAATGATATTGATAATGCTTAGAAAGGATTCAATACAAGCGATATTAAGGAGAAAGAACCAAATTAATAGGACCTGATGACTCATGAAAAGTTAAGGCAGGGAACATGCTGAAGATGAAGCTCTGATAATAAGCCTGATACAGTACAATGTACCCCTACTGTCCTAAAATAAAGAAGAAGAAAGAATACAAGGTAAAGCAAAGGAAACTTTTAGTAATGGCCATATATAAACTCTAATAAACCCTTCCTTTGTAATGTATGTGTATACATCCAAATTAGTTTACTTAAGATGTATGCACTTGCAGGAAATAGGATACAAGAAGGACTAGATACTGGTAACTGATTTTGAAATGCTATGATGGTCAGTAATGCATTATACTTTATATTACGGTATGAGCTGTTTGAACATAAGTTCTATAATTGACGGTAGCACTTTCTAGACAGGAACAATATGTCTTATGATCTCTGCATCTTTTTCAGTATTTTTACAATGTTCAATAAATGTCTACTGTATAAATACATGAAGAACAGAAAAGAAGGAAGAAGAACAGTGCAGGGGTTCACTATCAGAGGAAATGCGATAAGACGTCGAGGTTTTAGACTTGGGCATGTTGTCTCTGTGGTATCTGAAGGACCACAAAGTTAGATGGACATGAAGCTCAGGAGAACTTCATTTAAACATCAGCACTGGCTGGGCATGGTGGCTCACACCTGTAATCCCAGCTTTGGGAGGCTGGGATAGGCGAATCACCTGAGGTCAGGAGTTCAAGACCAGCCTGGCCAACATGGTGAAACCCCATCTCTACTGAAAATACAAATACAGTAATTTTTTTTGAAATTACAAATAGCCAGGTGCAGTGACACATACCTATAATCCCAGCTATTCAGGGGCTGAGGCAGGAGAATTCACTTGAACCTGGGAGGCAGAGGTTGCAATGAGCCAAGACCATGTCACTGCACTCCAGCCTGAGCAACAGAGTGAGACTCCATCTCAAAAAAAACTAAATAAATCAGTAAATAATAAAATAAAATAAAACAATCATTATCCTAGTACACAGCCCATTAGAGACATTAAGTATATTAAATCAAAAGAGAATACATATAGTAAGAAAAGAAATGGAGCTAGAAGAGGAAGAATCACAAACTCTTAAGTCTCATAGATGTTAGCATCAGAGGAGAGACTACCATGTACGCTAGAGCTCTATTATAATTAAATTTAATTTGAGAAATGTTGACTAAGCACCTACTAGGCAACAGATGCTTTGGTAACTGTAAGACAAACAAAGATGGGTGGTCCTTACTCTCTCGAAGCTACAGACTAATTCAGGAGTAACACAGAATAACAGCTGAATAACCATAGCCAGGGGTAAGCATATGACGGGTGGATACAAAAGTATAGACAGCAAGCAATATTAGCTTTTCTAGATTGGGGTGACACTTGGACTCTGGTTCTGACTCCCTCTAAAAATGAAGCAAGTAAAACAACCTCATAAACATTTTCTCGTCTACACAAAACTCCTCAATGATACACCAGAGAGATTACAACGGAAATGCTAAAGAAAGGAACAGCTGGCATCTCTCCTTGAAATCCTATGAGCAGAACAAACTCAGAGCTTCAAAACAACAAAATACGTTGCATCTGGAGAATATGATCCTCTCTGGAATCCCATCAGGGACTAGAAAGTTACTCCCCATAACCACGTTGAAAGAAAGTGAACAACGTGAGGGGAGTTTACCTTAGGGGAAGAAATCAAATACCCCGAGAGCACTTTGTTTTCCTCGAAAAATGTCAAGGAGCACGTGTCTAAATGGCCTTCATTAAGAGTAGGATATTAGCCCCAAAAACGAAATAGGGGAAATGAACATGACAACATCTGGGTGGGGAGTGTGAGTGTGTGTGTGTGTTTCAGGGAGTGGGTGTAAGAGGATAATGTAAAAATTAGGAAAAGAGAGTTCACGGCTTAATATTGATCATGAGATCAGTTACCAAAGGCCATTCCTCCTCAGGCAATGATAAGGCCATGTTCATTGCAACTATATTACAATTCATTTTGATTTTGTAGATGAAAGAATGTCAGAAATGAACAAGAAAATCAAACACGAGAGTGAAGAAAAATGAAAATATAGCGGCCGGCTTCCCCTAGGCGTTGGCTGCTGGTGTCAGTTTGACAAAAACAGCTCTCGGTTTGTGTTGAGATAAAAGCAATAGGTCCCCCAAAATAGTACCTTGGAAGAAGACTGCTCTGCTATTACATATGAAAGGCACTTCCAGAGAAGAAGTGGAACATGTATTACTCATCCTCTTTTCTCCCAGGAAAGAAGGTTTAGGCAGGATAGAGGACAAAGAATCCCAAAGTCATTTTACTGAAAAAAGGTTGCTCAAGAAAGAGCTTTTAGATGAAGATCATGGTTTTCAACCATAAAGCTATAAGTTATCTAATGATTTTTCTAAGGATGGAATTAAGGGGAAATGTGACAATAAATTATATATTAGTGTATTTCATAAAATACATTTATAACACAGTTGATCCCAAAGAGGCACTCATGGGATTATTAGAGTTTGAGTATCCCTTAACCGAAGTGCTTGGGACCAGAAGTGTTTCGGATTTTGGATATTGGAAGACTTGCATAGACAGAATGACATTTCTTAGGGATGAGACCCAAGTCTAAACACAAAATTCATGGATGTTTCATAATACCTTATATGCATTGCCTGAAGGTAATTTTATGCCACATTTTTAATAATTTTGTGCATGAAACAAAGTTTGTGTACACTGAACCATCAGAAGGAAAAGGTGTCACTATCTCAGCCACCCATATGGACAATCTGTGGTTGTGTGACAGCACCATTGTTCCTGACTCTAAATTTATATGCTTCTGATAAGCAATCGTGTTCATATACTTATTCACGCTTAAATACTTAACAGTAAAAATAGGACACATCATTAATACAGTTTTTTAAAAAAAGTGTTCAGGGTAGCCGAGCAGCACAACATCAGATACCTGTGTCAGCTGTTAACAGCAACAAGTAAGGGCAGGCTTTCAGTCTCCATCTGCAATGCTGTGTTTTCATTAAAAGGCTACTGTACACTGTATTTTATTTTTCAAGGCAAGAAGAAACATCAGAAGCAGTTGAGGGACCAAGAAGAGGGGCCTCTAGGGATGAGGAGACATTCTGCTAGAAAGGTTTTATTGTTATTGGTTTTTTTTTTTTTTTTTTTGAGACAAAGTCTTGCTCTGTTGCCCAGGCTGGAGTGCAGTGGCACCATATCGGCTCACTGCTGCCTCCGCCTCCTGGATTCAAGCGATTCTCCTGCCTCAGCCTCCTGAGTAGCTGAGACTACAGGCACCCGCCACAACACCCAGCTAATTTCTGTAATTTTAGTAGAGACGGGATTTCACTGTGTTGGCCAGGCTGGTCTTGAACTCCTGACCTCAGGTAATCCGCCCTCCTCAGTCTCCCAAAGTGCTGGGATTACAGGCGTGAGCCACTGCACCTAGCCGGCTAGATGGCTTTTAGAAAATGTTTCCTCCAGAGTCACCTGCCTCATTAAGATTTTTTTTTTTTGGTCTTGGAACTCTCAGATTTTATAAACTGACGTGATTTCTTGTGTTATGGCTGCACACTGCTCTAGTCCTTCAATAAGCCCATCGTACCTTTTCACCATGCCATTGACAGGCGCTTTTTCTGCAGTGTTGACAATGTCATCTTCATCGTCACTACTACGTAAATGCTTCCTTTTTCTCATCACCGTTACTCATAGGGGTATCTGCAGGTCTTTTTGACATTTTCAACAATATCTTCACACCACAGAGCAGGAAATAAGCAAAAGACCACATTGAGTAATGCACGCAGGTCTTGGCCTCATGTGGGGCATCATGGGGAACCCGTCGTTGGTGCCCGAACACAGGTCATTTTATTACACTTTGTGAGCATGCTCGTGTGGGGAAATTTGGGCATGTGAGGAGAACATAGATCATATCTAAAGAGGGATGGAAGGGCCTTTTGTCCCTTGGAGATGCTGAAGAAACCATGTGTCCCGTGCCTGCATTTTGACTGCAACCAGTCACATGAAGTCAGGCGTGACTTTCACTTGTGGCATCACGTGGGCACTCAAAAGTTTCAAATTTTTGAGCATTTCGGATTTGGAATTTCAGACTAGAAATATCCAACCTGTACTAAAAAGATAAACTAAATAAACTCTGATTATGATTTTTTTTTTTTTTTTTTTTGTAGATGGAGTCTCGCTCTGTCACCCAGGCTGGAGTACAGCAGTATGATGTTGGCTTACTGCAACCTACGCCTCTTGGGTTCCAGTGATGTTCCCACCTCAGCCTCCCGGGAAGCTAGGATTACAGGTACCTGCCACCACACCCAGCTAATTTTTGTATTTTTAGTAGAGATGTGGTATCAACATGTTGTCCAGGCTTGTCTTGAACTCCTGACCTCAAGTGATTTGCCCACCATGGCCTCCCAAAGTGCTGGGATTACAGGCATGAGCCACCGTGTCCGACCCTGATTATGTATTTGAATTTCAGACAGAGTCTATGTGTATGCAAAACATAGTAGAATCTGGACTGTCATGGATCTCATGGTGTGGATTCCAGCTCTGTCATATCCCCCTTGTGAGTACCCCTGCCCCTTCCCTATCACCTCCACCTGGGATTAAGTCCTCACCTGGGCCAGGAGTTCTCACTCTTGCAGATTGCACAGTACAGAAAAATCTCAAAGGGACAATTAGAGAACTAGAGGGACCAGCTGATTTTTTACTTGAAGGCAAACACATGGATAGGTATGTAGATAGATAGATATAATAGATAGATACAGAGATTGTAAAGCCTATTATTTACTATTACCACAATTTCATAGACAAATGGACAATTTTACCCTCATAAAATTTAGGAAGTCATGATCTCAAACCAAAGGAGAGTCCTTTGAAATTGAACAGAATTTATGAAGAACTGACTATATCAGGTTTAGTTTTCTCATTTCACTACAGATTGATGAAAACGTTGTCACCTCCCAACACTGGCTTTGGGAGGCTGAGGAAGGAGGATCACTTGAGGCCACATGTTTGAGATAAGCCTGGGCAACTTAATGAGATTCCTATCTCTACAAAAGATTGAAAAATAGCCGGGTGTGGTGGTGCATGCCTATAGTCCTAGCTACTCAGGAGACTGAGGCTGGATGATCACTTGAGCCCAGGAGGTTGAGGCTGCAGTGAGGTATGAACACACCACTGCACTCCAGCCTGGGCAATAGAGCGAGACCCTGTTTCTATCAAAAAAAAGAAAAACAAAAGGAAAGGAAAAAGAAACCAACACTGGAATAAAGAACTGAGTTTGGGAAGCAGATAACATAATGGTCTCCAATCTCACACGCTCCGTGCCGTCACACTCAAGTCCTGAAAGTCATCCTCTATGTCACCACTGTATCACTCTCTAGCTCTAAAGTCCAAATACCTGAGCATGTCACCTAAAGCCCCCAGGATCTGATCTGCATCTTCGCTCATGATGTCCCACCCGCAATTCGCGCACCCTGTGCTCTGCCAGCGCCATTTGAAGTAGCCAGCCAGTGACTTCTCTGTGACAACGAGAGGAGGACTTTGCACCAGAATGTAAATCAGTGCATTACTTCTATCATAGAGAAACTCTTGCAGTGATCAAAGAAACAAACAAAAAAGGAATCCGCATAGTGACTTCGTGGATTTATATTCCAGCACAAGCTCCTTATCTAGTGCCACTGCTCTTCCCTCTGGACTTGAAATTCCCTGAAAGCTTTGGACATTTGATACCTTCGTGCTTTTTACTCATCTGTTCCCTCTCTGCCTGGAATTTCCTTTCTCCTCTACACCACCTAACAGACCAAGTATCTCTGATGGTTCAGCTTGTGTCACGAAGCCTTTCTTGCCCCCCATGTAGGATTCGTCTTCTGTGCTCTCTTGTACCTCTCCTGTATTATATGGTAGGCTTTGGCACTAGTGCTGTGGTTGCAATCTGGTTTATTTTGGCTTTAATATCTCAGGGCATTTTCTACTCAACTCCGTAGTGTGCAGTGCTGGTGGGATGCAGAGCCTTGCCTTTCACCATAGACACGGAAGCAGGGAGCTTTCCCCACTCCCTGTCCCCTGTTGAGATGGTGTCGTCCCGCCATGATATGCCCACATCCTAACCTCTGGAATCTGGGAATGCGACCTTATTTTAGATGTAATTAAGGATCTCAAGGGGAGATCATCCTGGGTTATCTGGGTGGGCCCTACACGCCAATGACAAATGTCCTTGAAATAGACAGGAGAGAAGGCGGAAGGCAGATACTGGAGTTACACTGGCACAAGCCAAAGAGTCCCTGCGCCCACTGGGAACTGGAGGAGGCAAGGAGGAATTTTCCTGTGGAGCCTTCAAAGGGAGCAGGGCCCTGCTGACAACTTGATTTAGGACGTCTGGCCTCCAGAGCTGCAAGAGAATACATTTCTGTTGTTTTCAGCCCCCAGTTTGTGGTCATTTATTACAGTAGCCCCAGGAAACAAATATAGATGCCTGGTCCTGTGACCTAGATTCAATCAACCGTGAACTCTTATCCTGGACTCTGAATGCAAAGGGAGTCATTCAAAGGCACAGGCGGGGTGACAGTGTCCTGGCCACATCATTCCCACTAATAGGGGCCCTTGTCCTTCTCAGACAATCAGGATTCAAACCCATTCTCCAACCCAGGTTCTCCTGATTCTGTACAGTCCCTGCTGTATTCCAGACAATGTTCTTCTCTGTTTAAGAAATCCAGAATTCCTTTCTGTTGCCTGCAATTCACAATTTTAACTAAATTTTTAAAAACGTGTTGGTCGTTGTTCCGGCCATTCCAAGAGAAATATGAAGATTCTGAGAAACATCATTAAGTCCAGAATGGGACTCTGGCAACCAGTGGGGTACAGTAGCAGAAAGCTCATTTAACTAATCACCTGTAGTTGTAGGATTTAGGTCTCCAAGTAGGGCAAGGCTTTGGGAATTAACACCGTTCTCACTGGAGAATGCTACCAAGGGCATGAGGAATTCAAGAAGGCAGGAAGGCATTTGAATGAGCTTAAGAAAAAAAAATACTCAAATCATTTTTTATTTTATTTTTATTTTTTATTCTTATTTTTGAAATGGAGTCTTACTCTGTCACCCAGGCTGGAGTGCAGTGGCATGATCTTGGTTCACTGCAACCTCCCATTTAATTCTTAACTCGACACAGGCTTGATTCTCTTATCTCTTGAAGCGGTAGTGCTAAGGCAGCTGAAATACAAGCTCTAGGTTAGTGAGAATCTATAGGCTGCCAAATTACTTGAATTCATAGCCTCCCCAAATATTTTATGTGAAAGTCAGGGCATTGCCTGCAGGGGGCAAAACTGGGCCCCGAGAAGAGGAATGAGAATTTTTGGATGCAGCCCTCCCTCACTCCCCTGAAAAGGACAAGCCTTACTTCCTCATAGGCCCGCCATGCCCCCACCAGACGGAGTTTCCTGTAAGAGGGAGAGAGCTCAGCCCATTCCACACCACCATGTTCCCTCCCCTTCTCACTGTCCCCAAGTCTGTAACTGGCCACTTTCCTGCAGGTGCCAGAGAAAAAATATTACAAAGTCAGACGCAGAAGGTTTACACACCAGATTTACAGCCCATTGAATTCAGAAGGAAAAGATCTGGGGTAAGTATCCACACATACGGATTCTGAAGGTGACTGCCAAAGAGAGAGGAATGTAATTATAGACTGTACTAAGTTTATCAACATGGGTGAGCTTACCAGAGAGTCTGGGCTTCATGTGCCAACCTGGGCGACTGAATGCAGTTCTAGGAGCTTGCTCATCTGTTAAATCAAAACCTGGACTCAGTGGTGGCCTAACCAGAGTTGAGATGCTGTACATTTCTTGATCAAAGATCAACTAAGGCATGGCAAGTGGGCCTGTTTCATGCCCTGCAGTGGCTACTGTATTGGCTGGTTAGTGACACAGAAACAGTCTGGGAAGAGTCATATAAATGAACTTCTCAGAATTGCTCATAGTGCAAGAATCTATCTATCTATCTATCTATCTATCTATCTATCTATCTATCTATCTATCAATCATCTATCTCTCTGTTGCGGGTGAGCAGCAACTGTCTGGGCCAGTGGTGCAGGGGTAAACAAATTTACCAAGACAGTTGTAGGTAAAGAGAGGCAGATTTATTAGAGAAAGTAGGAAAACATGCCGCCAGAGTGCAATGGGCAGAATCAGTGGAAGAGGAGCTGACTGCCAGGAAACAAAGGCTTGCTGGAGATTTTATAGAACGATTCCTGGGTTGATCGATAACGCCAAGGTAGCAGGGAGCTCACCTGCATTATTCTGTCAGCCAAGGAGCTTGATGATAAATTGCAGTGTTTGATGATGAGCAGGAAGTTTGTGAGTTATGCACGTTATTTGCTCAGAAGGGCTATATGTCCTGGGCCATGAAGAAAGGCAGACCTATAGCTTATTTGCTTTCTCTCTTTGCTCTCCCCTGGTCCTGCCAGCCTGACTCCTTTTCCCTAATTAAGACTCCACACTATCCCACTATCCTTTTTTTTTTTTTTTTCTTGGACACAGGGTCTCGCTCTGTCACACAGGCCAGAGAGCAGTGGTGCAATCACAGCTCACTGAGGCCTTGACTTCCTGGGCTCAAGCAGTCCTCCCACCTCAGCCTCCCCAGTAGCTGGGACTACAGGCACATGCCATGGCACCTGGTTAATGTTTTTGTATTATTTTTTTCCTTTTTTTGTAGAGAGAGGGACTAGTTATATTGCCCAGGCTGGTCTTGAACTCCTAGCCTCAAGCCATCCTCCCACCCTGGCCTCCCAAAGTGCTGAGATTACAGGCATGCGCCACTGCGCCCAGCTGCAAGTATATATTTTGTTTGTTTGTTTTTGAGACGGAGTCTTGCTCTGTCGCCAGGCTGGAGTGCAGTTGTGCTATCTCAGCTCACTGCAGCCTCTGCCTCCTGGGTTCAAGCTATTCTCCTGCCTCAGCCTTCCAAGTAGCTGAGACTGCAGGCACGTGTCACCATGCCCAGCTAATTTTTGTATTTTTAGTAGAGATGGGGTTTACATCATGTTGGCCAGGATGGTCTCAATCTCTTGACCTCGTGATCCACCCTCTCAGCCTCCCAAAGTGCTGGGATTACAGGTGTGAGCCACCATGCCCAGCCAAGAATATTTTTAAGTCCAGAAAATAAGATGGTCATGGTGACCTCCTTGCTTGACACTCTAGGGCTTGCTCCATCGAGGTCGTGAATAGGTTGACGGCTATCTGTGTGCACAGTAACATATGCCTCTCCTCTCCAGGCTGATCTTGCCATTGGCACTGCTGAGTGCTCCATCGACCAGCAGAAGTAATAAACCCTGAGCCCATGGTATTATACAAAGCTTCAAGCGAATCAGCCATCTGTCTGACAGCAGGCTGATTGTCTGGGGTCACCTTCCATCCCGGAGGGGGCAGCAACTGGAGAGGAATTCAATAGAATAGACATTTAATCTGCATTTGAATTTTCTCTTTGCCCACCATGCTTCTATTTGCAACACCATCTGCTAGCAACACCTCCGGGAGGCTCTCCAAGGAAGCTTCTTTCCTCTCAGACCTCCATCTGGGGCATAAGCAGGCACAGGCAGGATTTGGGAGGAGGCAGCAGAAGCAGAGGTCAAGTTAGGTTGAACAATGGCTTTGTCTCTTGCCTGCAGGTCACAGCTCCTGCTGGGCAGCTCTTTCCTAGGGTTAAAGTTATGCCAAGTTCTGGAATCCAGTCTTTCTCTGTTCCCTTTCAGGCTAAGGATGGTAGTCCCGTCACTGCTAATCCCAGGATGCTTCGCGGTCCCTAGTTAGTTTTCTTAACCTCGCTGATGCTTTGTGAATAGACCCTTTACTAAATTCTCTTCAGTAACATCTTTTGAATATGCCACTTTATACAGAAATCTGTACTGATATGTCATCTTTTTTTTTTTTTTTTTTTTTTTTTTTTTGGAGACGGAGTCTCGCTCTGTCGCCCAGGCTGGAGTGCAGTGGCGCAATCTCGGCTCACTGCAAGCTCCGCCTCCCGGATTCACACCATTCTCCTGCCTCAGCCTCCTGAGTAGCTGGGACTATAGGTGCCCGCCACCATGCCCGGCTAATTTTTTTGTATTTTTAGTAGAGATGAAGTTTCACCATGTTAGCCAGGATGGTCTCAATCTCCTGACCTTGTGATCCGCCCGCCTCAGCCTCCCAAAGTGCTGAGATTACAGGCGTGAGCCACTGCGCCCAGCCTTTTGTATTTTTAGTAGAGACGGGGTTTTACCATATTACCCAGGCTGGTCTCAAACTCCTGACCTCAAGTGATCCACCCGCTTCTGCCTCACAAAGTGCTGAGATTACAGGCATGAGCCACTGCACCCAGCCCATATGCTATCTTAATGAAACTAATATATAGTATCTCACACAACCTTGCTGCTGACCAAGAAATTCACTTTATAGTTAAAAAAAAAAAAAAAGTAAAGCATAAACAATGCCCTATTACTGATCCTACCACGTACTCATCACCTAAAAATCCCTGGCCTTTTACGATGGTAAAAAGGCTCAGTTAAGCTGCAAGTGGGAAAATCTTCAGAGCTGGGAAAGTGGCATTGTATATATTGTCCTCCCAAGGGAGAACTAGTGCAGGTGCCGAGTGTGGCAGCAGAACCTCACCAGTGGCACTGGGTCCTGGTCCGACTGACTGTTGTACCTAAGACTCCTGGCATGATGGAGCTTCTCTGGGGCACGTTTATTTTCCAAGTCTAGTTCTCTGGCTTTCTATGTCCTCCATATTTCAATAAATTCCTGATTAGTTCAAAGATCACGAGTCAGTGTCTGTTGCTTATAATCAACAACCATGGCTCACATAGAACTGAGAAAACATTATCGTATTCATTTGTTGGTGCTTATTTATTGCCCCCAACTTTTACTCTTTCTGGACAATGACCATACCTGTCTCATTTCTTTATCTGCAATGTCTGTCATCATATCTGGCAAATATGGTGGTGGTGGATTATCATCAATTGAAGGAATGAATGCCCCCAAATAGCTAGAAGCATCAATTTATTTATTTTTATTTTTATTTTTGAGACGGAGTCTTGCTCTGTCACCCATGCTGGAGTGCAGTGGTGCCATCTCGGCTCACTGCTACCTCCACCTCCCGGGTTCAAAGGATTCTCAGACCTTAGCCTCTGAAGTAGCTGGGATTACAGACACGTGCCACCATACCCAGCTAATTTTTTGTATTTTTAATAGAGATTGGGTTTCCCCATGTTGGCCAGGCTGGTCTGGAACTCCTGACCTCAAGTGATCTGCTCATCTCACCCTCCCAAATTGCTCGGATCACAGGCATGAGCCACTGTGCCTCCCCTAGAAGCATCAATTTAAGAGCATTTTTTTTTCTTTCCTGCTACTTTTAGAAGAAAGGACCAAATAAGAAGTTCTAAATTTTATTCTGGGGTCAGTCTATATATGTTCAACAATTATATGATCAACAAAATATTTGATATCTATATCAAGTATAGTATCAAGCATCAAGTTCAGGGGAGTGGCCCACTTTGATTTCCATGGGCCTATACCAGCAAATCTACTAATCTATTTGTATCTCTTCTCATAGATTCCTGGAAGAGAGATGAGGATGAACTATCTGTACTTCTAGAATGCAAACCCCACTAGCCGTACACGGAATCCTATGTTCTGGACAATTAACAGCTTCTCTCCTGTAATTTTCTTCTCTCTCTTCTCAATCATTAATTTTCCCCATTAGTGTAAAAATACACTTCAATAGCTCAACTAAAAAAAACAATTGCTTATGTATGACCATAGACCATCATCCAGTCTCAACCCTAACTTCCCTGCTTCCTTTTATGGTAAAGTTTTTCACAAATAATGCTGCCTCTATTTGTTGGTTTTCCTTTGATCTGAAAACTTTAGCTTTATGATCTTTTAGGGGATCATAAAACACCTGTCAACCTCAGCAGTGAAGGGCTGCACCCAGCAAGCTGTGTAACCAGGGGAGCTACTTTAAAAAAACAAAACAAAACAAAACAAAACCCTGCCTGCTGCTGTCCCACCTCATGTCCCTTTTCATGCAAGAGAAGTGAAATGCTTTTATTTTACACCTAATGCAGTGGTTTACTTTTCATCAACCCCACAACATTACTTTCACTGCAGCGCAGGCAGCACTCCAGACTGCCACGTTTTGCTCCCAGCTTTCATCGCCACTTGAAACATCTGTCAGCCAACCTCTTATCTGGAACAAGCAGGACCTATAGGTGACTTCATATCCCTGGAAACCTATTCTGTAGGGGCTCATTCTTCCATTGCCCTTGAATGAAACTCGGGCAGGGCCACAGATTTTTCATAAATTTCAATAATAAGTAAATGCTCTCCAAATCACAAAACGTTCTCACTTCTGACATTAAGATTCCCCGTCCAGTGTAAAATCCAGGCTCCACGTTTCATCACCGTTTGAAACTTCTCATCTCCAGCTTGGACCTGCTGCTATCAGCAAGCTTGCAGTGGGAAAGGTGGCTTCTTCTCTTGGTGCATCCTTCACTCCCAGTTCAGTAGTTAATGGGACAGGGTCGCGGTGGTGGTGAAGGGAGCCAGCAAGTAGAGGTTAGGGAGCCAGAAAAGTCCTTTTCTTTTCTTTTCTTAAGAGACAGGGTCTTGCTCTGTCATCCAGGCTGGAGTGCACTGGTGCGATCATGGCTCGCTGCAGCCTTGAATTCCTGGGTTCAGGCCACCCTCCTGCCTCAGCCTTCTGAGTAGCTGGGATTACAAGTGCTTGTCACTATGCCTGGCTTAAAAAAAAAATTAAATATATTTTTAGAGAGCTCAGGCTGGTCTCAAACTCCTGGCCTCAAGCGATCCTCCCATCTCAGCCTCCCAAAGTACTAGGATTGCAGGTATGAGCCACTGCATCTGGCCAAAATGTTCTTTTTGACTGGTACTGGTGTGAACTGAGTTCAGTGATCTCTGGGCACGGTGGGAACTAAAGGCTGTTCTCGTTCATGAAGCATTTTGTGGACCTCATGGAATCTTTCATTGGCTCTGTGCAGATGCTCATGGATGAAGTCCTTTAGCCAGCAGTTTTCTGAAACAGATAATCCACTGTCCTGCTGGCTGCCTATGACAGTTCCATGTCATCCACCCCTACACTTCCAACATGTTTCACCCGCAATCTCTTCACCTCTCCAGATGAGATACTAGCCAATGCCATCTGTCTTTCGTGGCCCACATCTAGTCCAAGGAAAACAAGCGCCTTTTTTCTCTCTTCAGTGAGAGTAGCAGTTACTTCTCAAGCAATACCCACTATGCTGCCATAGATTGCTTCTACCAGTCTTTAGATTTTTCAGGCATAGCTCAGTCCAGACCACTGTGTCTGAGATCTCATCTGCAGTGGCACATATCCAGCTTTCTGTGTGGTCCTCCTGAAGCCCCTGTCACTTGACTTGAGAATGGGGAGAAATACGTTCTTCTTTCCTCCCACGATGCTGTGCGTGTGTTGACAAGGGAAGGGGCACCCACAGCATGCCAAAAAAAAAAAAAAAAAATCTTCCTAGATACATATTCTCCCCAGTGTCCAACTGGGTGTTGGACTAAGGGTCACAAAACCAGATGTCATATTATTCAGCCTTACAAAGCAATGCAATTCTGACACATGCCACAAACACGGATAAACCTGGAAGACATTATGCTCAGTGAAATAAACCAGACACGAAAGGACAAACGCTGCATGATTCCACTCATGTGAGGTTCCTGGAACAGTTAGACACACAGAGACAGAAAGTCGAATGGTGGCTGCCAGGGCCTGGGGAGTCAGAGTAAAAGGGGCTTAGTGTTTAAGCGCCCTGGAGGTTAACTTTGGGGAGATGACAAAGTTCTGGCGATGGATAATAGTGATGGTTGTACAACACTGTTAATGTATTTAACGCCCCTGAGTTGTACAGTTAAAAATGGTTAAATGGTCGTTTTTATATTATGCATATTTTACCACAATAAAAAACATTTCAGTCATTTCTTCTGCAAGTCCTGCTTGGGCAGTCTAGCAACTAGCTTCAGAACACGAGAGTCATTGTCACCTAGCGTATTTGGGACTGTGCCTGTTATCAAGCCATTGTCGCTCCCCTCCAAACACTCCCTCCTACACACCGCTTTGTGTGGAGAGGGCGGGGACTCTGTAAACAGCACTGCTTCTTTACTGTCTCTGCTGACAGGGGACACCACAGGGAGCCTGGAAGGACAGGGAGGGAGAGGGGACCGGCTCCTCTGTTTGCTTCCTGTTTCTGCCAGAGTTGGCCAGCAACAGCCCTTCGCCCTGGCAGCGGCATTTGTTTCCGTTAGCAGTCGGTTAGTTTCCAGTTTCTCTCACTTTCCCAGGACTAGCTCTTTTGCACACCCCCAAAAGACACCTCATCCACAAGCAAGGCTCCTTCCAAGAGACCTGCCTCCCAACTCCTTAGGGACTCTCCTCTGAGCTCTCGAAGTCTCCGCACCAGCTGGCCAGCCCCGCCTCCTCAGGAGTCTGGGTCCCTGTTCTGCAGACCCCTTGTCCAAGCTTCTAGGTTCTGAGAAGCTCATTTTCTTATCTGTCCCCTCAGCACAGGGGCGGCTGCTTCCTGCTGTTGTTCTTGCTATCCTGCCTCATTTGTTCCTTCTTTGCATTGCTCGTCTTCTAATACCTGTCTAACCAATTCCTTATGTTAAATTTTCTCTGTTAACATAACTGATGGGATTTTCCCTCCCAGACTCTACGTAACACTGCTGCATTTTTGCGCTATTGTGCAAAACATGAAAACAATAAAGAGTTCCTTTTCAATATTTGGCTAGAGTTATTTATGGCTTGTCTCTCCCAATGAGTTTATAAATTCCATAAAATCAGGGTTTTGGTTTTTTTTTTAATTTGGTTCACTGATGCTATGTTCTGCATTCTAAACACGGCCTGGCCCAAAGTAGGCACCCAATTATATCTGTTGGACAAATAAATAGGAAATATTTAAACATAAAAAAAGTAATTTTGGTCATGAAAACATGCTTGTGTAAAAGCGATAACCACATCTAAATATATTTGGAGGAAAGTAAGTAGCTGAACTCTCTTTTTCTGAAATTTTTAGTAATATCCATTTTCTGCTTCCCCCCACACCCATTTTCTTGTTTGCTAATTTTTGTCAGTGGTGTTTCTCCTTTTTTTTTCTCTTGTAGATTAGGGCATGTTATCCATGGATAGTCATTCAGCCAGTAAAATACTTTTTAATGTCAACTGTATACTGGATATCACACTCGATGCGGTAATGACAAATTCATTTTAAATCCAGCTGATACACAATTTGAAATTGGCACACCAATACCATATGTTAAACCTCACAAAGAAAACTTCCGAAGTAGAACTCAGAGGATTTCATTATTATGAAAAAATGCTGTAGTGGGAGAACCCTGATGTCATAGGCCCAGCTCTGTCATTCCCTGGCAAAGTGACCTTCAGCAAAGTATTTAGCTTCTCTGCGTACCTGCTAATCCCCTTAGAAATAAAGAAATACCAAAATGAAAAACAAAACAAAAAAGAAAAAAAATTGGACAAAGGGGAAACAAAGAGAAAGAAAGAAAAATAAATACCAGTATTTGATACTACAGTAGGGAAATGATAGTTAACAAAACTTTATTACCTATTTCAAAATAGCTACAAGAGAAGAACTGTACTGTTCCCAAGGCAAAGAAAAGATACATGTTTGAGGTGATGGTATGCAAATTACTCAGATTAATCATCATATATTGTATACATATGTCAAAATATCACTTGTACCCCCAAAATATGTACAACTATGACACATCATTAAAAATGCAAAAAATGAAGAAATACAGATACTTTCTGAAGTGCCTCTCCTCTTTCAAGACTGAGCTTTCATATAGAAATGTGCTTTACACATACGTTTATTACAGCACTATTCACAATAGCAAAGACTTGGAATCAACCCAAATGTCCATCAGTGACAGACTGGATTAAGAAAATGTGGCACATATACACCATGGAATACTATGCAGCCATAAAAAAGGATGAGTTCGTGTTCTCTGTAGGGACATGGATGCAGCATGGAAACCATCATTCTCAGCAAACTATCGCAAGAACAGAAAACCAAACACTGCACGTTCTCACTCATAGGTGGGAATTGAACAATGAGATCACTTGGACACAGGAAGGGGATCATCACACACTGGGGCCTATTGTGGGGAGGGGGGAGTGGTGAGGGATAGCATTAGGAGATATACCTAATGTAAATGATGAGTTAATGGGTGCAGCACACCAACATGGCACATGTATACATATGTAACAAACCTGCATGCTATGCACATGTACCCTAGAACTTAAAGTATAATAATAATAAAAAGAAAAAAGAAAAAAAAGAAATGTGCTTTAACATCCCCCAAATCACAACAGAACTTTCGAGCATCGGTAGCCAATATACAGACTTGAATTTCTTCTTATCACAGTTCCCAAACGCATCACCCTGTACAGACTAAGAGGCTAGAAAGACATGAAGTGACTGACAGGAAGCCAAAAGTGTCATAAAAAGCCTCGGTGCCAATTCTATTTCCAGTTCCAAATAACACTGTGATTTTCTGTAGTAATACTTTTTAAACTTGGCTGGATATTTTTAAGACCATTTTTAATCCATGGAATAGTATTAATACTGACAGCAGCATTAACCATCTCACACATTTGAATACATTGCAAGTCTCAAAAGAGGTCAGCATAGCCGGCTTATCTCTTTCACGCATGTAGATCTGTAGGACCGCCTAGAAGGCGTCTGCTCTAGATCTGAACAACAGAGTCCATGTTTAGCAAGAAGCCCTGCACCAAGCCATGAAAGTGGACTGGAATCAGGGAGCAATGAGAAGAGGAAGGCACCTGCCATAATGTGCTGTCCTCACTGTTAGGTTGGGATGGAGAATAGTGAATACATGACAACCTAAAAGTTGGGCAAATACTACTTTGGAAATAAAAGTGAATAAATGAGGAGAAATAGGCTTACATAAAAAACAGGACCAAAAATTCAAGGACAGTGAAGGAAGACACTGGCCTGTTTAATAATAACAGATGTCTACAAGCTAACAAAGTCAATTTGTTTTGTTTTGTTTCATATATTTTTGTTCACAGAAGTAAAATAGTTTGCACATACCTGGAAGAAAACCAAGTGGAACTGGAGTTATCACCAGAAGAGGGCTAAAGGGAAGGGAGGTGAGCAACAGTGAGGTCACCAAGGATCTGCAATAGTTCTGCCTCGTTAGGCATGGTTGGCCCTCTGTACCTGAGTTCCACGTGGGCCAATTTGATCAACTGTGTATCAAAAACATTTAAAATCAGAATCATGCCTGTAATTCCAGCATTTTGGGAAGCTGAGGTGGGAGGATGGCTTGAGGTCATGAGTTTGAGACCAGCCTGGGCCACATAGCAAGACCATGTCTCTACAAAAAAAAAAAAAAAAAGTAAAACATTAGCTGAGTGTGGTGGTGCAGGCCTGTAGCCCTAGTTACTTGGGAGGCTTAGGTGGGAGGACTCCTGGAGCCCAGGCGCTCGAGGCTGCAGTAAGCCGTGATTGTGCCAGTGCACTCCACACTCCAGCCTGGGGTATAGAGTGAGACTCAGCCTCTAGAAAAAGGAACAAGAAATAATAAGAAGAGAATTTTTAAAAAAGAAAAAGTATTAGGAAAAATAAAAAATAATACAAATAAATGATACATTATTACAACTACTTAGCACTTAAATTGTATTAGGTTATTGCAAGTAATCTAGAGATGATTTAAAATAATGGGAGAATGTATACAGGTTACATGCAAATACTATGCCCTTTTATATCTCAGAGTTGAGCATCCATGAATTTTAGTACAGGGGTATTGGGGTAGAGTGGGCCCTGGAACCAATCCCCTTTGGATGCAAAGGAGCGTGTGTGTGTGTGTGTGTGTGTGTGTGTGTGTGTGTATCTATTTATATATAAACAACACAAAAACATAGGAAGATAGATTTTCAGGCCTCTGTGAGCCCAAAGGTAGCTGGCCTGTCCCAGAGCCTAGGATGGATGGAAACCTGTGTAATCAAGAGAGGACGGGCCTTTCAGTTCTTTTTGTTGTTGCTTTTTGTTTTGGTTTGTTTTGTTTTTTTAAGACACAATTTCACTCTCTTTCTCACCTAGGCTGGAGTGCAGTGGCACAATCTCAGCTCACTGCAACCTCCACCTTCCAAGTGATTCTCTTGCCTCAGCCTCCCGAGTAGCCAGAATTACAGGTGCATGCTACCACGCCGGGCCAATATTTTGTATTATTAGTAGAGATAGGGTTTCACCATGTTGATCAGACTGGCCTCGAACTCCTGACCTCAGATGATCCGCCCGCCTTGGCCTCCCAAAGTGCTGGGATTACAAGTGTGAGCCACCACACTCAGCCCACTTTTTGGTTTTATATATGTAAGAGCAGGCTTACATGACCACTGCTGAAGGCCTGCAAATGTGTTGCTTCTCCATGGGGTGAGTCAGGCCAGGCCTGTGTAGATAATGAACAGCATGGCTCTCTACCCACCATACTTCACCTCTTCTAGTAACTGACCTTGTCAAACAGGACCACACCTCCTGCGAGAGGTAGGGGTGCACTCTTGTGACTCAGGGAGGGGTCTTCTGGGCTGCCAGCTGCTCAGGCTGCCCCTCCCACCCTGAGGACTGATTCCTCCCAGAGTGGGTAGCTGAACCTGGAGTCCATGTGGCCATCGGCTCACAGCTCATGCCTCCAAATGTCACTGTCTTAAGATTCCAATGAACCTGATTGCATTCCATTAAAATGCAGACCGCCAGTTAGAAAGCATTAAGGGATTTTGGTAATTTATTTAAAACTATTTAGCTCTTTACAACAAATATACCAGAAATTGCTAAAATGTCTGTCACTGGATAATGTCTGTTTATGAAAGGAAAAGTCTCCTTTTGTAGCAATTCCCGCCAAACAGCAAGGCTGAGGTTTTCTAAATTAAAGAGATGAAAACGAGGAAGATCCGCCCACTTCCTCACTCTTCTTGCCCTCATCCCCATCACACAGGTCACATGCCCGGAAAGTCACATACTCCTGTAGAACTTTATAGTCTCTTGGGATGTATGTCTTCTGTGACTTGAACATTTCATTTAAAATAGCACTTTTGGCCAGGTGGTGGCTCATGTCTCTAATCCCAGCACTTATGGAGATCGAGGGGTGGATTGCTTGAGCCCAGGAGTTTGAGACCAGCCTGGGCAACATGGTGAAATCCCATCTCTACTAAAAATGCAAGAATTAGCTGGGTGTGGTGATGTGTGCCTGTAGTCCCAGCTGCTCAGGAGGCTGAGGTGAGAGGATTGTTTGAGCCCAGTAGGCAGAGGTTGCAGTGAGCCAAGATCGTGCCACTTCACTCCAGTTCGGACAACAGAGCAAGACCGTGTCTCAAAAAGTAAATAAGTAAATAAATTAGAAGAATGTTGTCTTTTTTAGCAGCTGTATAATAAGGACCTTCAGCCTGTCCAATGACATGGAAAAATTAAACTAATAATAATGCTTCAAAATTGACTTGTTAAGCTTTGTCCTGCTGACCACTTTCATGCTGACCATCACTCTATGCATAAAGATGTATTTAATACTCTTCTGACATTCTAAGTGGTGAGTAATTGTAATTCTACTATGGAAGTGACTACTCACTTAAAAAGAAAAATTGAAAACTCAGGAGGCTGTGCCATTGTTAAGGAGCTGCTTTAATTAGAAAGGACGCATTTAATTATTAGTTCATTGGTGGGGAAAAGCAAAAAACAATCTAAATGAAGAGGGTCTGAGTTGGTCAAATGTTAACTGGAGAATGTCATCCTTTTTTAATGTCAACTTCAACCCAAGAAAAATCTCCAGGGTAAACAAATCATCCTTGTCATTATTGCTGCCATTTGGTTATGGTCTGATGAGGTTCAGTCTTTGTAGGGGAGCTATAGGGTGCAGTAGTAGTTCAGAAAAGGATTTTTCTAGACTTATAGTCCTAAGGTCAAGTCTCAGCTGTGCCACTGGCTAGTCCTATGAAATACATTTGTTCCTAAAACCTTTGATGACTTTTACCACTGGTATTTAACTTAAGTGATCAAAGATTTCTGGACATTGTGCATATCTTTGGATGATCATTTCAGAAAGAGAACAAATTCAGGAGATGACTTACCCAGGATCCTAGAGATATATCTTGCTTGGACATGAAACTTGTAAAACATTTCTGCTTCTCAATTCAAATTTTGTGTACTGTTAAAAAATACCTAGAATGTCATGATCTATCCTTCCCACACCTTGGGAGTATTCACCATCGGTGTCTGTAAGGAAGGTGAGTACTAGAGTACTACCTAACCCTAAAATGCTGTTGGATTATAATCTCATAATATAAACATGGAAAGGAACACTGTAAAATGAAAGCAAGGTAGTAAGAATGTGGTAAAGTCTATTTTTTTGCTCCTCTAGGAAAACAAGGCCTGCAGACTTCCCCACTGTACCCAGCTCCTCAACAAACCCTATGAGGCCCAGGCCCCATCTCGAACAGGATGGTTCCCCTAACCCTATGCGTTAGAAATGAGGGTTCTCTGAGAGTTCCCACAGCATCTAGTTCTTACTCTCATACTTTGGATGGTATTCATGCGTGCCATCTCCTGTATTAATCAAATAAGTCCCAGGCTAAATAAATGGACACTGAACTAAAAATGTAGACCAATTTAAATAAATGCTGTGCCACATGGCTTGACAATAGAAATAGCTGTATTATCATAGAAATCTTTCCAACACATGCTTTTATGTCTATCTCAATAGTCTATAAATAACACATTTTTTATTGGTAACATATGAGCTAATTATGACAAAGTATTACAGAACAGCAATGTCTAGCTTGTAAATAACACATCTTTATTGATAACATAGGGGTTATCGATAAAGATGACAAAGTATTATACAGTAGCAATGCTTTCCGGAGTTCACAAAGTGTCTGCATCCACACTAAATGGCACATGGCTGTATTTGTTTGGAGGGTTTCTTCCCCCCGCCCCCACCCTGAGCACAGAGACAGGGCCTCACTCTGTCACCCAGGCTGCAGTGCAGTAGCACAATCATAGCCACTGCAGCCTCCTATTCCTGGGCTCTAGTGAACCTCTTACCTCAACCTCCTGAGTAGCTGGGACCACAGGAATGAGCCACCATGCCAGGCTCCTGTTTTTTTGTTTGTTTGTTTGTTTGTTTGTTTTTACTTTTTGTAGAGATGGAGGGTCTTATTATGTTGCCCAGGCTGGTCTTGAACTCCTGGGCTCAAGCGATCCTTCTGCCTTGGTCTCCCAAAGTGCTGGGATTACAGGCATGCATCACATGCCTAGTCGTGGAGTGCTTCTTTTTTTCTTCTTCTTTTTCTTTTTTGAGACAAAGTCTTGCTCTGTCACCCAGGCTGGGGTGCAGTGGCACTACCTTGGCTCACTACAACTTCTGCCTCCTGGGTTCAAGCAGTTCTCCTGCCTCAGCCTCCCGAGTAGCTGGGACTACAGGTGCCCTCCAACATACACGGCTGATTTTTCTATTTTTAGTAGAGATGGAGTTTTGTCATGTTGCCCAGGCTGGTCTTGAACTCCTGAGCTCAAGCAATCTGCCTGCCTCAGTCTCCCAACATGCTGGGATTACAGGCATGAGTCGTCGTGCCCCAGCCTGCCCCATTTTGCGGTCGGCTGTCATTTCTCACTCTCATTGTGCCTGTCTCCATAAGCTCCTCTACTTTCTAATTTCCTGCTTGTAGTATACCTTGGGCTTAAAAAAAAAAAAATCAGACAACTAAGCCTTTTGGGATCCTATCAAAAATATGAAGAAAAAGACTTTCAGGTCATCAGAGGGGTCAGCTTCGGATAAACGAGTTTGGTGACATCCTGTACTGACAGCTCACAGGCCACCTTGGTTCTGGACAGGCATCTGGATGCTGGGGAAAGCTGGCCACACCATGTCTTCCTGCTAAGCCCTTGGGTAGTCGGCCTTCTGATTGCCAGCCTTTGGCTTTTTAGTCACATCTCCCTGCCACCATCTCTATGCTCTGTGTTCACTGTGGTGCTAGCTCTGTTTCTTTCCAACTGAGCTCCTCAATAGCCTGGATTCTGTAGTTCCCTCCAGAGTCTCCGAGTCCACACCTGCTTAGTATCTACAAAAACTAATGCAGCCATATGGCTTGAATGCTTACATCACACACAGAGGCTTTTGGTTCTGGGTAAGTGCCACAATTATGAAAACTGCACTGAAGTAGGAAATAACGCCAGTTGAAAGAATGGCCTCATTTGCAGGCAGCTTGCACTGTATTTCATAAGAATGTGTTTGACATTTTAAGCTTTCCTGTGGCAGCAAATTGTACTTCTCCTAGTGGGAGGAGTTACGAAGTCTGCGACCAGAATAAACCAGACTGTTTTGGAAAGTTTGATTTTTTCAGTTTTCATATTCCATTTTATGACTGTGTTTGTTTTTTCAGAGATAAGCCGGTGTATAAGAAAACAGTCTTATCTCTGAACCAAGCATATGGCTCACACCTGTAATCCCAGCACTTTGGGAGGCCGAGGTGTGAGGGTCATTTGAGGCCAGGAGTTTGAGACCAGCCTAGGCATCATAGTGAGACCCCATCTTTACAAAAAATTTAAAAAAAATAAAAAAAATTAAAAAAAACATTAGCCTCGTGTGGTGCATGCTTATACTCCCAGTTACTCAGGAGGATAAGGAAGAAAGATCACTTGAGCCCAGGAGTTTGAGGCTACAGTGAGCTGTGATTGTGCCACTGCACTCCAGCCTGGGTGGCAGAGACCCCGTCTCAAAAACAAACAAACAAACAAATAAGCAAAAACAAACAAAAAACCACAGTCTATTATTTAGAGTTAAAAACTACAAATACTATTTTTTAACCTCAAGGAGTTCTATCATAAACTACCTTAAAAATAAAAAAACAAATTAAACAGGAATACAGAACTCTGGCCCGAAATTTAAAATTACAAAATAAATAAGACAAAGCATTCGACCTGAAGTTCCTGTGGCAGGATGGAAATGTTCGGGTAAATGGCTATAAAACATTTCACAGAAGCTAGGAGGCCACCTATTTTGTAAAATGCACAACTATTTTAGTTATTGCCAAGAAAGATGAGGATGTGTCATCAACTGTAAGATGTACCCCATGTCAATGATGTTGAAATGTAATGTTTTTCAAAAAGATGAAATATGATATTTTTGAAAAATAGCTTTAAAAGAACAAAAGTAATATCACAATAATGACATGAGTCTTTTTGAGTTTCCTTAGAAAAGCCAATATTCTACCTTGATCATCAAATCTTTGTTTTAGGGCATCCTAAATTGTTAGAAAATGAGAAGTTACATAGTTCTTGTACGAAAAGACCAGAGTCAAAAACAGGTGAATGGATTACAAAACGAAAGCTGATGCGATTGGTGTCATTTATAAATATCCGGGAATCAACCAGTATGGAAACAATATTATTGGTTTCTTGAGGAGCAAGGACTAGAATCCACACGGGCTGAATCCACGTGTCTACAGATCTATCATGCCACGCTGCAGTCTAGTTTAAATAAACAGAAAACAGGAGCTACTCAGGTACAGCTTTAATGAAGGCAGCCATTGCACAAGGTTTTAAAAAACTTATATACATTTTTGTTTTGTTTGAGACAGGGTCTTCTTCCGTTGCCCAGGCTGGAGTGCAGTGGTGCGATCATGGCTCACTGCAGCCTTGACCTCCCAGGTTCAAGCAATCCTTCCTGCTCAGCCTCCCGAGTAGCTAGAACTACAGGCACACTCCACCACTCCCAGGTTAATTTTTGTTTTTGTAGAGATGGGGTTTTGCCATGTTGCCTAAGCTGGTCTTGAATTCCTGGACTCAAGAGATCTGCCTGGCTCTGTCTCACAAAACACGAGGATTACATGCGTGAGCCACTGTGTCCTGCCAGTATACATGTGCTTTGTTTGTTTGTTTGTTTTGTTTTGTTTTGCTTTTGTGACAAAGTCTCACTCTGTCACCCAGGCTGGAGTGCACTGGCACAATCTCGGCTCACTGCAACCTCCACCTCCCAGGTTCAAGCGATTCTCCTGCCTCAGCCTCCCAAGTAGCTGGGACTACAGACACATGCCACCACACCAGGCTAATTTTTAAGTAGAGACGGTGTTTCACTATATTGGCTGGCTGGTCTCAAACTCCTGACCTCATGATCCGCCCACCTCGGCCTCCCAAAGTGCTGGGATTACAGGCGTGAGCCACTGCGCCCAGCCGCCAGTATACATGGTTTAGTGATTACTATTTACTTGTAATAAAAAGTTCTATGTAAAAATATAACATAATTTTTCCTCCATTTTTTAGCTATTCAATTATTCTTGAATTTCCTGCTTTAATGGATAAATCATAATATTCAGCAGACTGGGAAGAATCCAAACCCCCAAACCATGTGGCTACAAGTTTTTAATTTGGCAATTGAGTTGACAAGGCCTACCTCATCTATAGCAGAAACACACAGCCACAGCATGAAGTCAGTCAGCTGTTAGCTGCACAAGTGGTAGGATTTATAGTAGGTTCTGCCTTTCAAAGATTCGCTCTCATTCTAAAGTGGTATGCTACACATAAAACCATCCATCTGGCCAGGTGCAGTGGCTCATGCCTGTAATCCCAGTACTTTGGGAGGCCAAGGTGGGCAGATCCCTTGAGCTCAGGAGTTCCAGACCAGCCTGGACAACACAGCCAGCCTCGTCTCTACAAAAAGTATAAAAATTAGCTGGGTGCAGTGGCACACACCTGTGGTCCTAGCTACTTAGGGGGCTGAGGTAGGAGGATCGCTTGAACCCAGGGGGCAGAGGTTGCAGTGAGCCAAGATCACACCACTGCACTCCAGTCTGGGTAATAGAGGGGGACTCTACTGAAAAAAAAAAAAAAGCTATTAATTTTATGTCAGAACACATCATCTTAAGGAGAACAAAAATCTTCTGTATGCACATACTGCCAACACATTTTAAAAGGCCCACATTTTAACAAGTAGAATAGACAAACTATCAGGCAAGAAATCATAAACTATTTTGGCTGAAAAAAATCGTTACAATTATCTAACTCAACATTCTACATGCAGGTTTCTACACATAATGTATACGTATGGGTGTGTCTACATAGCTTTTTGAAGGGAATGACATATGATCAAGCCCATTTTTCCATAGTTATGATGGTTTGCTAGCAAAGCAAGAATATCAAGGTCTGCATTTCTGCCAACTCAATGCATAGCCCCAAGAGCTTCTTACAGAGGAAAGCTAGCATGGAGAATCCAGTCCATGTCTGTAGGATGAAACATTAATGGTAGAAGGTTGGAGAAACTTGTAGATGGTTGGCATTGCAGCTTCAGGGCTGGCATTCTCTCTGGTTTCAGGTGTGTCTGTTAATGGATTCTGTGGTCTCTCACCCAAGTCTTTAACTAATATGAAACTGGAAGGCAAGGAAGTGGTCTGCTGAGAAGTCTGATTGAATATATTCTCCTCGCCTGTTGAAAACTTGGTTGAAATGTCTGCACTGAAGGTGCAGTGTAGCTGATTAGATGTTTCCTCTGGGATTAGGGCAACAGAGCTGCTCTGTTTTGTTAATTCTCTTGACTTGGAGCTATGTAGCCTACCATTTGACCTGTCATCACTTGGAGCCCTGAAGTTAACGTTTTCTACAACTCCTGTGCTAGCATCAAGTGATGTATTTGTTAACTTAAAAAAAAAAATTATGAATTTTTTTAAATTAAAATCTTGCATTGGTGTGGTACTTGGGTTACAACTGATGAACCACTATTGATATTTATTATTAACTAACATTCATAGGCTATATTAGGATTCACTCTGTATTAGACAGTTCTTTGGGTTTTGCCAAATGCATAATGTCACATATCCACCATTACCGTATCACACAGAATAGTTTTTTGTTTGTTTGTTTGTTTTGAGACAGAGTCTCACTCTTTCACCAGGCTGGAGTGCAGTGGCACAATCTCGGCTCACTGCAACCTCTGCTTCCTGGGTTCAAGCGATTCTCCTCCCTCAGCCTCCCGAGTAGCTGGGACTACAGGCACACACCACCACGCCCAGCTAATGTTTGTATTTTTAGTAGAGACATGGTTTCAATACATTGGCCAGGATGGTCTCGATCTCTTGACCTCATGATCCACCCGCTTCAGCCTCCCAAAGTACTAGGATTACAGGCGTGAGCCACCGCGCCTGGCCTAGTGTTATTGCCCTACAAATCCCTTGTGTTTAACCTATTCTTCTCTTCCCCTCCCACTAGACCCAGGGCAACCACTGATCTTTTCACAGTCTCTAGAGTTTTGCCTTTCCATATGGCAATTAGCTAGAATCACACAGCATTTAGCCTTGTTCAGACTGGCTTCTTTTACTTAGTAATATGTATTTAGGGTTCCACCATGTCCTTTTGTGGCTTGAAAAATCATTACTTTTTAATCACTAAATAATATTTCATTGTAAGGATATATCATAATTTGCTTATCCATTCACCTACTGAAGGACATCTTGGTTGCTTCCAGTTTTTGGCAATTAGGAACAAAGTGGTTACAGACATTTGTGTGCAGGTTTCTGTATGGACTTGCCTGTTCATTTTTCAGTCTTCACCGATACAGGTACTGTCCAAGGAGAGCAGGCCTGGGAACACTGTCCATTCTGGGCTGCCGTAAGATACTCCGTGGGCTCCATTTTTCTGAAAGCTCCTTAATACCTGTTTGGCTCTCAGCTACCATTTCTGATCGTCAGGTAACTTCTGCAGATGTATTTTCTTAAGCTTGGTTACTACTAATGACTGAAATGTATCTGTTTTCCTCAAGGCTGCCATTTTAAATGAGCAGATTTCCTCTGTTGACTCCTCAGAGCGTCAAAACTGGCTCAGAGAATTAAACAGGGGGAGCAATTCCCATATAGTAAATGCAGCAACTCCGTATTTGTCCCAGACACATGGACATTACTTTCCAGGACTATAAAGCTCCAGTGGAAATTGTGTTACTTAAAACTTCCAATGAAGGGTTGCATTTTGATGTCTCCACTTCCATAAAGGGATTGTCTAAATTGAGATCAGCTGCACGAATGTTCTTGACACTGGCATTCAGGTATCTAGTTCCACAGCCAAAGGAAGAATACTTTTCTCTGTACCTGGAAGCTCCCTATTCTGTTGTAGCCTGTCTCCTTTCATCTCAGCTTCCAAATCAACAGATACAGATTAACTATCCCTTTTCTGAAATCTTTGGGACCAGGCCAGGCGCGGTGGCTCACATTTGTAATCCCAGCACTTGGGGAAGCTGAGGTGGGAGGATCACTTGAGCCTAGGAGTTCAAGACCAGCCTGGGCAAAGTAGGCTTTTTGTGACACCTAGTATATACAAAAAGTAAACAAAATTAGCTAGGTGTAGTGGCATGAACCTGTGGTCCCGGCTACTTAGGAGGCTGAGGCAGGAGGATCATTTGAGCCCAGGAGGTTGAGTTCCAGTGAGCTACGATGATGCCACTGCACTCCAGCCTGGGCTACAGAGCAAGACTCTGTCAAACAAACAAACAAACAACAACAACAAAAACAAAGGAAAAGAGAAAAAGGGGCAGGAGAGGAGAGGAGAGGACAAAATCCTTGGGATCAGAAATGTTTCCAATTGTGGCATATTTGCATAGATATAAACCAGCAAAATTCATTTGTGATTTATATACACATAGCTGAAGGTAATTTTATATAATGTTTTAAAATAATTGTATTCATGAAACAAAGTTTGGACTGCGTTTTGACAGCAATCTGTCAAGGAAAGTCAGGTGTGGGATTTTTCCACTTGTGGCATATCATGTCAGTGCTCAAAAATTTTTGGATATTGGAGCATTTCAGATTTTGGATTTTCAGGTTAGGGATGCTCAACCTGTAGTTGTTAGTCTGTACCCTTTCACTCGGGAAGTTCATGGTCCCCTGTGTTACAAAGATGGTCTTGGTCACATGGAGAATTCTTCTTCTTCTTCTTCTTATTATTATACTTTAAGTTCTAGGGTACATGTGCCCAACGTGCAGGTTTGTTACGCAGGTATACATGTGCCATGTTGGTTTGCTGCACCCATCAACTCATCATTTACATTAGATATTTCTCCTAATGCTATCCCTCCCCCAGCCTCCCACCCCTGACAAGCCCTAGTGTGTGATGTTCCCCACCCTATGTCCAAGTGTTCTCATTGTTCAATTCCCACCTATGAGTGAGAACATGTGGTGTTGGGTTTTCTGTCCTTGTGACAGTTTGCTGAGAATGATAGTTTCCAGCTTCATCCATGTCCCTGCAAAGGATAGGAACTCATCCTTTTTATGGCTGCATAGTATTCCATGGTGTATAGGTAACATGGAGAATTCTTTTGTTCAATCTCATGCTGGTTCTTTGTGCTACTGAAGGTCATCATTCACTTTGTTCAGATTCTGACATTGTAGATGCCAGCCCTGTTCATTTAGAGACACACACCTGTGGTTAATGCATCATGGTAGTTGTTACAGAAAAACTAGCTTCCTTTCTTGTATGGAGATGAAATTTAAGATCTTGGGTGCTTTTTTCAGCGGTAGTTTCTTTGAATTACCTGATTTTTCTGATGAATCCTACAGAGGCATAGCTGGGCACCAATGTGATGCAGTACTATGCTGGAGGAACAGAATCAGAAATATCTTACAGAGGAAAAGAATGCCTTCTTTTCCTTCCATTTTTAATTTCTTCATTTAAAAACCAATACTTGGGTATATACCTAAAAGAACTGAAAGCAGGGACTCTAGGAGATATCTGTACACTCATGTTCACAGCAGCATTATGTACAATAGGCAAAAGGTGGAAGCAAGCCATGTATCCGAACTGCAGCTGAATGGATAAGCATAATGTGGCATAAACAGACAATGGGATACTATTCAGCCTTACAAAGGAAGGAGATTCTGATATACACTCTAACATGGATGAACGTTGAAAATATTGTACTACGTGGAATAAATTAATCACAAAAGGACAAATACTATATGATTCCACTTATATAGTATATTAGTCTGTTTTCACGCTGCTGATAAAGACATACCCGAGACTGGGTGATTTATAAAGAAAAAGAGGTTTAATGGACTCACAGTTCCACGTGGCTGGGGAGGCCTCACTATCGTGGCGGAAAGTAAAAGTCATGTCTTACATTGGCAGCAGGCAAGAGAGCTGCAAGCTGGTACAGGGAAACTCCCCCTTATAAAACCATCAGATCTCGTGAGACTGACTTACTATCACAACAGCAGGGAAAACACCCACCCCCATGATTCAGTTACCTCCCACCAGGACCCTCCCATGACATGTTGAGAATTGTGGGAGCTACAATTCAAGATGAGATTTGGGTGGGTGCCCAGCCAAGCCATGTCATATAGGTTCCTAGAATAATCAAACGTATATAGACAGAGTGATTGCCAGGTACTGTGGGGAGGAGGGATGGGGAGTTATGGGTGAATGGGTATGGAGTTTCACTTTGAGAAGATAAAAACATTCTGGAGATGGATGGTGGCGATGGTTGCACAACAATGTAAAAATAAAGGTCACTGAACTGTACACTCAAAAAACAGTTAAAATAGTATATTTCATTCTATGTATATTTTATTACAATTTTTAAAAATCAGTATTGCAGTTAATGCAATCAAGCTATAATACTAGCACCTTAATCTTGGGTGACCATTAAGTCCTGGTCACCCCAAGGTTTGCTGAGGCAGTCTCTATTTATGCTTCTGTATTCAGGGCAATCACTAATCATTCCCTCTTCACTCTCAAAAGTGTCCTGGCTTGAACAATAAGTCATCTGATCACCCTAGATCTATTTCATAATTGTATAAATCATTGAATTGCCATCTTTGTATGCAAATGCCTTAACATTCAGAACATACCTGTGTTTTCTTGGATTACTCTAATCATAAATTTGATGTCCCATGGAAAGTTATAGGCTCTGATAAAATTTTAAAGGCTTCTGATTACTTTCTGAACACTGATTAGAGCAACAAAAGTAGTCCTCATTTCTTATAGACACATGATTTCTCTAAACACTAAAACCCTCTAACATTTGTCAAGCTCTCCTACTTCACTAGCTCTGTGTTAAAGGGAACAGAGAAGAGAAATACATGGTTCCAGACAGTTGCTATTTCTTGTCTCTCTTGGCTACCTCTTTGCTGTTGTTAAAAATATCAACAAATATTCCCTGAAGTCAGAAATATGTTCATGTTTCAATTATTTCCATCTTCCACCTCACCATGAGAGAACACACCACTTTCTCTTCGAGTAACCTACTGTTCTGCACTTATAATAAAAGGACCATACTATCATAACCTTATTGTTATCCACCCCCTGGATGAATATCTTCTCTCATTTTCCAACTCCAAATATCAGAGGTAAATATAACACAATTTTGTTCAATAATCAAGACCATCCCTTGATGTGCTAATGTAATTTGTAAGTGCAAATGAACTGGTAATTTATTGCTTAAAAATAGAAGAGATCCAATCATATCTACTTCAATAGTTTGGAAAAAAAGGAATCTGACAGGCACTAGGGTATGAAATAAGTAATTAAAGTGAACTCAAGCATACTCTTATGTTATTCTCCAATAAACGAGTCATGTCTATTCCTGTAATCCTTAAAATGAGCATGCTGAAAGTTACAGGGGAGAGAAGGATTTGGGAAAAACACAGATAATTCATCTGACGAAAGAACTAGCAAGCCAGGTGCTATTATTTCTCTCTTAGGACATTATTGTCTTCCTTTGTATTGTGGTTCATTAAATGAGTAGACTATCTGTGGCTTTGAGAAGGAAAAATAATTTTTTAAAAATCATTTTCCTAATATTTTACCTTGATGATGAAACCAAACCTAAGGAACATTATTTCCATTCAATTAGTACCACATGCAGAGACAGGCGCTTGGTAATTTTTAGTTACTCATTTGCTTGATGCTTTTTCCAGCAATTTCAGTTGCAAAAGGATAACATCCATCTGTTTGAAAAGGTAACTGGTTAGCAACTAACTCCTTTAAAAATTTTTTACAACATATCCTCTTACCTTTCCAAAGTCAATCTCTACCAGCTTTAAAAATAAATATTCTAGCCAAATCTTGGATGAAATATATTTTAGATATGTGTTAGGTATGATGGATTGTCACACAACATTCACTCCTATCTCCTTCAGGTGTGCATCCCTCTATCTTTGAGGCTAGAAACCTATAAGCTGCATTTCCCAGAGTCCCTTGCAGCTAGGGTTCTGGGCACAGTGTTCTTCCAGGGAGATGAGCAGGGTAAGAAGGAAGGTGGAGAGCATCTAAGGAAAACATTTGCTTCCTTGTTTTTGTTGTTGGTAGCAATGTTCAGTCACTAGCTTCCTAGGGTGGAGAGGCATTTTGCAGCAGTCTCTCTGATCAATGGAACATAGCCCGAAAGGTGCACCCTTGATGTTAGCAGTTCTAGTGGTGGTTCTGATTCCCATCCCCCAGGCTGTGGCAATGACAGCAGCAACCCTGGGGGCCAATCAAGCTTGCTGCCTGGGAGCCAAGACATGAGGCTCAGGCCAGGTCCCCTCCTCTACTTTCAGTTGCAACCTTCATTCCAACCTTCTTGTGAGCACCTAATTCTCATATTCAACCCCTTCATGCTTGAAATAGTTAGGATAGTTTCCATTATCTGCAACTTGACGGAGAAGAAAGAGAAGGTAGAAATGAGCACATTCAATATAGCAAGATGGGACGTCACATCCCAGAAGAACCATGGAAGTGGCAAAGGTTGTGCCTATTTGACATTCGCAGTTACACCTTTAAGAACAAAAAGCTCAAAGGCTGCACCTTCCAGGACTACCCAAATCAGGACTAACAACCCTTTAGGGCCTAGGGTTGATGCCGAGACATATTAACAAAGGCTGGGAAATAATCGTCCGGACCCCTAGAGAGAAAAGAAGGGAGGATAGAAGGGAACAGGGAAAAGCAAAGAGAAGAAAACCACGCATATGTGTGAAGAGGACCATACACCAAACCCCTCAAGTGCCCATCTCCCCCCACCACCTCATCATCATCTCTAAAAACAACCACAGGTTACTTCTTTAACCTAGCTGAGTCAAAGGCCTGTCTAGGGTGGAGGAGATGCAAGTGTGACAGCCTCTGGCTCCCAAAGGACACTGGTTACTAAGAGTACAACATACTCTATACTCTATGCTATAGGAGTATTCAGTATACCCAGATGGGGAACTGAACCAGTGACCCATATATTCAGTTCTAGAGTCAATTAGGCAGCAACCTCTCTGCAGCCTCCAGGAGATGATATTTAGTCAACATATTCCTACTTCTTGTTATAAACCCCTCTTTATGACTGCTCACAATGTGCCAACTGTGTACTCAGCATTTTACACCTAGTCATTTGCTCCATAGCCACCTGGGGAGGTGTCATTATCTCCATTTCACAGACAAGGAAATGGCTCGGAGCTGGGCTTCAATCCAGGTGATCCAGTTCAAACTCTTAAAATGCTTTCTTTGAGTGGTTAGAAGTTTCTCTGGATGAGAAGTGAGTATCCAAAGTCAATGATGTTAACTCCTTTTGAAGACGTCTCCGCTAGGAGGTCTATGCAATGTACTTTCTCTATGGCATCAAGAGAAGTGAATCACAAAAGCTGAAGGACATTTAACTGGCCATTTGGCATCACTCTTCAGTCTGTCCTTAAATGAATTCTCCAGTTATCTTAATGCTTTCATGCCATTCTTTTCAGAAGAATTCCTAATTTATCTACAAGTGAAAACATAAGATTGCACAGACAAGTGCTGACAGCCTAATTTCAATAATGTATTATACCAGGGGCTTAATTGCAGTGAGAGCTTTCACTCAATTCCTGTTTAAAAATACAAATGAGAACTTTGACATGTAGTAAACACAGGCATTTAATTGCATTTTGCTCTCAACATTATGAGCCTGTATAGTGCCAAGTATGTCTTGCTTGTGTCTTCTTTAAAGCAATGATAGAGTCTTCTTCATAAATCTGTTTCAAATTGTGGAGACTAGTTCTCTAAAGGAGCATATAAATTCTTTACAAGTGAAATGCATTTAAGCATCCACATATCCACCTATCAGAAATACTATAAGGTCTGGTCTCTTCTTTACAACCCTTGCAATCTCCAGTAAGATATGGCTGTCAAAGATACACATACACAGAGATTTAAGATATACTGGGAAGATCCCTGCTCCCATTGACCTTCCAATTTAAGGCAGAGTTAACTATCCACACAGGGTATTCCCAATTTCACATCCCTCTGGTAAGTAAAATTTTATTAAAACCTTTGAACTACCTTGGAACTTTTTCCATATTAAGATATACACGCAAAATGGCACATTTCCAAAGGACATGATTACGGCAATTGAATCTTTCTAGAAAAAAAAATTTCTTTGGAGTTAGAAAAAGAGTGTATACAAAGCTCCCTTCTCAAATCTGATCAAATGCGTTAATAAAGCAGCAGTTCTTTGGCATAATTTCCTCAGTAACAAGATATGTCCCAACTTCTCAAGGTCTCCTTCAAATAAGTTATAGGTAACCAATGACCATCTGACAGCCACTTCCATTCTCCTAAGTGATCTTGCTATGAGCAACTCTAAGGCACCACTCTTAATACTGGACAGTTCTTTACCCTGTATTTACCTTCAGCCAGTCATCAAGGACAGAGAAAGCTCCAACTCTCCCTTCCCCAAACTTCAAACAAGTTAACCATTCATTAGCTAAAAGATAAAGGCTTCCGAGGTGGGTGGATCATTTGAGGTCAGGAGTTTGAGACCAGCCTGGCCCACAAGGTGAAACCCCCTCTCTGCTAAAAATACAAAAACAAAAAAAAAAAAAATTAGCTGGGCATGGTGGTTTGCACCTGTAATCCCAGCTACTGGGGAGGCTGAGGCGGGAGAATCGGTTGAACTCAGGAGACAGAGGTTGTAGTGAGCCAAGATCGCATCACTGCACCCCAGCCTGGGCGACAGAGTGAGGCTCCATCTCAAACACAAACAAAGAAACAAACAAATAAATAATAAAAAATAGAAAGATAAAGGCTTCCATTTGCTGATGTCACATGAATAATAGCACTTTTAGTTGCTGAAACAGGGTTAAATGCCAATGGTTAGCTGTAATATTACCAAAATCTTAACCTAAAACAGTGTAGATATATTTTAGCTCTTTCTACACACTAAATTTTCAATGTACATTTAAATTCATGCCCACCACCTAACATAAAGCTCTGCAAGTAGACGTTTACAGCCTTATCTTCTTTCTACATAGAGCACTGTGGGCTCACATCATTTATCACAAAGAACCCAGGTAATATAAAAAGACCCAGCCGGGCCCCATCCCAGCACTTTGGGAGGCCGATGTGAGCGGATCACGAGGTAAGGAGTTGGAGACCAGCCTGACCAACATGTTGAAACCCCGTCTCTATTAAAAACACAAAAATTAGCCAGGCGTGGTGGCGGGTGCCTGTAATCCCAGCTACTTAGGAGGCTGAGGCAGGGGAATTGCTCGAACCCGGGAGGCGGAGATTGCAGTGAGCCGAGATCGTGCCATTGCACTACAGCCTGGGTGACAGAGAGAGACTCCGTCAAACAAACAAACAAACAAATCCCACACATAGCAAATAATATCATACAAATCCTTACCTTCCTATTTTGGCATTCCTTCTTAAACTGTATTTTCATCGTGAGTTTTGAAAACTTTCTGGCTTCAAGTTATCTTAGTTCTTTGCCTCTTACTAATTAAAAATCAGTTCCCCAGGGAAAGATACACGTGCACTCCATGAAAAAATACGAATCCATTTTAACCTTTAAGGCACTAGACATGTTCTTTATCTCTGAATTCTGATTTATCTGATCTCACACCCAAAGCACATCCCTCAATCCCTTACGGCATGGCAGTCTCGCCTCTTTTGATCGTATCTAAGTTTGCAAGGTAAACAGGCCACCCTGGGCTACCAAAAGGCAGGGGAGGACCAGGAACTCACCCAGGCGGCCGGACCCGGGCGCGGGCTCCGGAGCACGCGCTAGATGACTTGTCGCGCCCCCTCCTCCCCGCGGGCGGGCGCCGAGGCGGCGGATCTAGGGTGGAACAGAGGCTTCTCTCCGCTCCCCTCTGCAGACCATTGTCAGCGCCCGAGTCGCCGGCGCTTTCTGCACGGTGTGGGGACGGACAGCAGCTCTCCCGATGCGAGTAGTCACATTGCTGTCCCGCAGCCAGGGGCAAAAGCTGCTTTTGCATCAGAGCCGAGGGCTGCACCAGGTGTAACTTCCACCCCTTGACCTATTTTAGAGTGTGAGGACGAAAGGAAGAGGAAAAAATAGACGGAGGGCGCGCGGAGGAGCGGGCGGCAGGGTGCGCGCGTGGCCGTGGGGGAGCGCGCGCGCGGGCCCGGGCTAGTGTAGGGGCTTCCAAAGAGAAGTTGCAGCGAGCCCCTGCCTCCCGCGCCTGGGCCCGCTCGGGGGTGCTTTGCTAGCCGCTCCTCCCGCCTCAGCCGCAGGCCAGCTTGGTCCGCCCTACTCCGGCGCCCCGCGCGGGAAGCGCAGCTCCCGGGGATCCCGGGCTTTGGGCTGGCCCCGCGACAGCCGCGGGGAGACCGCCAGCGGCCCCCGCCCCAGTCGCCGTCCCCGCCTCCCCGGGCTGCCTTCACCTTTCGGGAGGCGGCGCTCCGGTTCAGCTGTCCGGGAACCCAGGCCTGCGGCGCCTCCGGGCAGGGAAGGCGGGCTGGCGGGCGGCGGAGCCGGGGACTGTCGCCTCCCCGCTTCGTTCCCTGCAATCGCCCCGCCCGAACGTGCCCGGGAAGTGAGGCTGGGCCGCGCCCGCCCGGCCGGGGACAGGGGTGACCTTCCGGCCTCCCGCCTTGCCCTTGTTGGCGATGTCTCTCGGCGTGGCCCGTCCTGCGTAGAAGACGCCCCGGCAGGCGCACCTGGTCGGCCCGAAGCGCATCAGCGTAGTACCTGGGGTGACGGCGACGTGTGACTTTAGCGAGGCTTTTCTCACTTAATTTTTACAGCCCCGGACTTCAGCGGAAATGCCCCCTTGGGGTCGGTCCATTGGGATAACTGGAGATGGGGGATTAAGTAGGGTGCCACGGCTTAGACGCTCCAAATCATTCCAGTACACAGCATGACTTATCTGTTGAGTTTTGCAAAACAAGCCCCATCAAAAAAGCATCCATCAAAAGGCGGGTGGAACTTACAAGTTTTTGCCCAAAACTGGACACAAACCTTCCCTCCCCCCATTGCTTCTGTTACAATAGCGTTAATTACTTTCTTCCAAGTCCCTAACGTGATAATATCTCCAACCGCCTATTATTAAACAACTCCCTTATCATCAGGGACCTATGCACTTTAACAATGCACGTTCCCAGTGACGAAAAACGAGCACGTTTAGTAACCGCTCTGCCGCCCTTGGTATAGAGGTTCGTGCTCCTGATCCCCTGCCTAGGGGGCAGAGTTCATGTCGAGCTGTTTTTTCCAGTCCAGGTTATTTATGGGTACCCAACTACAGGTCTCACATAGACACTGGTCTATAACAGGTTATTTGTGGGGACCCAACTACAGGTCTCACATAGACGCTGGACTATTTCAGGTGCTACTAAGAGGGTTGGTGGAGATCAGCATATAGTTTCTGATTCTGGAATGGTTTTCTAGTGCCACAGTATATTGAGTGGGGTAGAGTGGGGGAACATTTGTTTGGGCTTCTCTTTATCGTCATGCCCTGGATAATCAGATTGACATTTTCTTTTTCTGTAAAGGCCTCACATTCAAAAAGAAAGAAAGAAAAAAATAAAATAAAATAAAAAACACCACGAGTCTGGTATTCTTGAGCTGAACGCCAGCTACAGAAATGCAACTGCTCATCCTTTTGCTTCCATTCACTGGAGCTACAACTGCAATATGTCCTTGGACACAGAAGATGTGTTGGATACTGTGATGTTCCTTGTCCTCTTCTAACAGTGCATCAGGCGACAAAGTATACCTAAAGTATAGGATAGTGCCTGGCAAATAGTAGGACCTGATAAATACTTGTCCAGTGATTGAGCAACTGTGATAAACAGGAAAGTAACCTAGCTTAACTTTTGCAAGAAACCATGCGAGAAATCAGTTGTAGGTGACATTGTCTGGGAAGGCATCCTGGAAGTGGTGGCCGGTACCTGATTTAAATATTAAAAAATGGCTAAGGACTAGGTGAGGTGGCTCATGCCTGTTATTCCAGCACTTTGGGAGGCCGAGATGGGAGGATCGCTTGAGGCCAGGAGTTTGAGACCAGCCTGGGCAACATAGTGAAATTTCATTTCTGAAAGATATACAAAACATTAACTGGGCATGGTGGTGCATGCCTACAATCCCAGCCATTCAGGAGGCTGAGGCAGGAGGATCGCTTGAGCCCAGAAGTTTGAAGTTGCAGTGAGCTATGCTTGCACCACTGCATTCCAGCCTGGGTGATAGAGACCCAATCTCAAAATAAATAAATAAATAAATAAATACAATTAGGGAGTGGAAGTGAGATAGTATATTTGATATGCTTTCAAGATATAATAGAGGCAGAGATTCTTAACCTTTTGTAGGTAATAGGCCCCTATGAAAATGTTTATAGAAGCTTTGAAACCCCCTTATATAATAAACAAATGTGAAATATTTGCATATATTTTCTGAAAGTTCACAGACTGGATGAAGCAGATGTGTAGAATTCCTAGAGACTCGTGAACTATGACATGAGTTACCAATGTCTTTCTTATTTGGAGGCAGGTAGAAAAACAAAGAGATTTTTCTAGTTGAGACCATCATAAGAGGCATTTCAATGACCACCAGTAGAATTTGGGTAATAGTTGTGGAAATGGAAAGAAAAATGTACTGTAAAGAAAATTTGTACACTAGAGAAACATAGCTAGACTTTTAAACCATTTATGTTCTTTTTGTACCTGAGAATTTCACTTTCATATCTCAGCAAAAAGGGGAAAGGAATAGATAAAAAAATGACTGTCAAAATATTGACAGTTGCTGATGCTGGGTGCACACGTGGGGCTTTATTGTATTATTCTCTCATTATTTGTGAGGTTTAGCATTTTTCATTTAAAAAAAATTTCAGTGGATTTTTACTCTTGGTAGTCATACCCAATCCTATAGCATTTCCTAACTTGGGTTCTTGGAATGGAGATTTTTGTATATAAAAAAAGAAAAAGAAAACAATACAAATAGGCCAGGGATGCCACATATAAGATTGTTATTAATAAGCAGAGTCTTTGTAGAACCATATGTTTTCTCTGAGGAAGAATTGTAAAGTGTGTTGGCCATAGTCTCAACATAAATTAGACAACTATGAAACACTGAACACGTGGTTTTCTGGTTTTTTTGTTTGTTTTTTGTTTTGTTTTGTTTAGTTTTTTGAAATGGAGTCTTGCTTTGTTGCCCAGGCTGGAGTGCAGTGGTGCCATCTCGGCACACTGCAAGCTCTGCCTCCCGGGTTTACGCCATTCTCCTGCCTCAGCCTCCCAAGTAGCTGGGACTACAGGGACCTGCCACCTCACCTGGCTAATTTTTTGTATTTTTAGTAGAGACGGGGTTTCAACCATGTTAGCCAGGATGGTCTTGATCTCCTGACCTTGTGATCCGCCTGCCTCGGCCTCCCAAAGTGCTGGGATTACAGGAGTGAGCCACCGCGCCCGGCCTTCTGTTTTTTTCTAACATTACACTCAACTTCATTGTATGTTGCTTAACTTTCTTTATCATTACATTTTATTATTATATCATGCATATAGTTTATATACTCATATATTATATATTCATATGCAATATAAATATATATATGCAATATGAATATATATTCATATGTAATATATATTTTATGTTTATATAATATAAATTATTGTATTATATGTCATATACATACATATATTTATATATAGCAATATATTTTATATATATTATATATACAGATGTTCCTTGCATTATATGGTTCGTTTACAATATTTCTACTTTATGATAATTTGAAAGCAATGCGTATTCACAAGAAGTCATACTTCTAGTACTCATACAACCATTGTCTTTCAATTTTTGTACAGAATTCAATAAATTACATGAGATATTCAACACTTTATTATAAAATAGGCTTTGTCTTAGATGGTTTTGCCCAAGTGCAGGCTAATGTAAGTGTTCTGAGCACATTTTAAGGGTAAGCTAAACCAAGCTATCATGTTCAGTAGGGTAGGTGTGTTAAATGCATTTTACAACACTTTCCATTTACAATGGGTTTATTAGGATGTAACCCCCCATCATAAGTCAAGGAGCATCAGTACTATATAATAGTATTATGACCTTTCTCAGTTAACTCAGTTTCTTTATTAGTCAACTGCCTGGGTCTGGCACACACCCCTTGAGGCTGCAGATGGCTGGCCATGATTCTCTGAGTGCCTGCCTTTCTCACTGCGTCCTTCTGAGCGAGGCAGCCCCAGTGCTTCCTTACACATAGGTACACAGAGGCTGCACACTTTCCAAATGTGACCAGTTCAGTCTAGCATGTCCTGTGGACTACAAGGCCGTTGCCCAGCAAAGCATGAAATTTCTCCAGCTTATGTAATAACTACTCCACACCTGAAGTCTCTTAAGGTGTGGCATTTAAGTCAGGAATTCACGTAAGTTCTTTTCCTAGAGCTTTTGACCATTATTTTACTTACCCTCATTGGCTATCACAGTCCTTCGCACTTAGAACTCAATGCACATATATGCATTAATATGCATGTATTGCCATAAGCCTCAAAATGTGCTGCATGATGCTCATGTTACCATTTCATTCATTTCAGCCTTAAAGGGCCTGGTCTAAGGTACAGGCTCTTAGCCATTGGGGGTGCTTACCTATTATTAGCATAATGGAGACTTACCAAAAAATTACTGTATTTTTACCCTCTTTTCTCCACCTTTCCAAGTCATCCCATTTTTTTTTTAGTGATGTTAGCTAGTTTAGCAGAATAACATCTTGATGCATAAGGAAGTGGAACCCTCACCAGGCTGAATGGTAGAGCGGGCAAGCTTAGCTTCAGATTACAGGAAGAAATTGTGAGGTGTGCTCCAGTCTCCAGTCTCCCAAACTGATCTTTAGGACACTGGAGACAAAATATTCCAACAACAGGGGCAGACAAAGCTCAAGCTTTATGGCTTCATTAGTTTTAAAGGATTCCCCGCAGTGACCCAGTCAGACTGGACTGAGAATCAAAGAGTTCACAGCTACTTATTAGTCAGCACAATTTAGAGACAGGAGTGCTAACCAAGAGCTTTCCTTGTCATTTTGGGATGTTCATGGGCTGGAGTCCCAGTTGCCATCTCCTAAAACCTAAACCCTTCAGTTCTCCAGTGATTTTGCTGCCAGAGAGTGTGTAGCTGCTGCCTTTATCCAAGATATCCTTTATCTGATATTCTTCACATCTGTGAAACCCAGAAGACCTTCCCAAGGTACATAGGGAACTTCCCAGCATTGGGAACAGGATGGTTTCTTCTCTCATAGGGTTTTATGCACCAAAAAAGAGAAATGCTACTTCTCTGTCTTCCTGAACTTTTTAAAAACTAGTCCTGCCAAGTCTCATCATTTCTCAAGTACCTGTCCTTGGTCCTCTGTTTTTCTGTCTATATAATCTCCCTGGACAACCTCATCCACCTTTCTAACTGCAAGGAAAACTCTGTGTAGATTTCTCAAAAATCTATATCTCTGAATTGGTCTTCTCATAAACCTGCAGATCCCCATGCTCATCTTGCCTGACATCTCCATCAGGGTGACCTCAACACATATGAAACTGAGGTCCTTTGCCCCCCGTGCACCTAAAGCAGCTGCCCTTTGCTTTCTTCTATAATCCCCATCCTCCCAGTCACCTGGCACATTCTTAGACTCTGCCTCTTCTTGTCCTTCATAGCCCACTGGTGACCACCGTCTGACAATTTTATATCTGTACTGCTTTTATTTATCAACTCTGCTCCCTTCTTATTGTTTCTATTCTAGTTGTTTATGTCCCATTACTTCCCACCTAGATGATTACAATAATTGCTTAATCTGCTCTTCTGATTTTCGAGGCCGTCTCTTCCATAAAAGATAATTCCAGACAAAAAGCTTTTGTCTAGACTAATCTTTCTGTCCTAGGAATTTATCAGTTCCTGATCTATATCCCTCTTGTAACATTTATCTCTAACCTTCGTATAAAGTATTATTTTATTCAACAAAGATTCACTGGACATTTATTTTATACTGAGCAGTCTGTGAGAAAAGCAAGGGGGAGCAAAACAGATAAGATATCTACCCTCATGGCACTTATAGTCTCGTGGGATGACAAACATTAATCAAATAATCACAAATATCACAACTAAAATGTGCAACCCCAAATTGCAACACACACCTTGAAGGAAGACTGCAGAGTTGCTAGGAGAGCTCGCAGGTCTCATCACTCTCTCAGAGGGAGGACTGTGTAGGATTCAGCCTTAGATCCTCAAAGTCTAGTCCAGAGCACTGCACGTGGAAGTGCTGAATAAGTTTCTGTTGAAGGAACATATGCATCAAGAAAAAAAATCAAAACAAACAAAAATCCCCACAAAAAATGAAAAAAGAATAAAACAAAGAAAAAAAAAGCCTCATATGCATCTACTTCTGACATATAAGTGTGTGACCTTTTCTGTACTACACAATACTGAATAAAACACACGCCGGATGTTCCCTCAAATACCAACCTCAACACGTAGCCATGTTAGCTCTTTGCTTTTGTTTCCATGACCACAAGTCCATGGGGCATCTAATCTCTAAACACACCCTATTTTCTTTGCCAGCATTACAACATGTAGAAACTTGTTATCCCGGTAGCATTACCAAGAATAATTGTTGCTTTATGGTGAAAGATTTTATGCATGCTTTAATACTTTGCTGTTATCACCAACACAAACCCATCATCCCTCTTCCTTACAGTTTGGAATGTTTGCTGAAGATGTCAAACAACATTGTTTCTTTTGCCTCATGGGAAACTGGGTCATCCTCCAGCTATCCTTTGTGTCATTTGCCAGCTTCCTCTCCATCTCCAAAGCTGTTTGAGTATTACCTCTTCATCCTCCCGCTCTTACCTTTTGTCTGTCACTCTTTCATCTTTCTGCTATTGTGATCATGTAATTTTTGGAGTCAGCTTTTCGCTGGGACACTGAGTGACACATATCACTTGGCTTATTTTATCTCTATTTTTTTTTCTTTTTTACAATACTATTACATAATTCGTTTCAAGAAGTACTTTTGTGCATAGAATCTCAGGTCTGATTTGGGTGTGTGTGTTGTTTCCAGCTTTGAACAAACAAGGACTGGAAAAGATGAGCTTATTTGTCATGGTAGGAAAAGAAAAACTGCAAAAAAATACAATAAATCTCACCAACAGAGAATGTGTTATATAAATAAGGGAGCAACTACATGTCAAGAAATGCAGAGCCATGATACTGAAGACAATTTAATGACCTAGAGATACAATGCAGTGTTAAATAAAAAGCATTTTCACCCTAATATTTTAAGATTATATAGTATATTTACATATATGTAGGGGAAAATACTGGACAACTATACAAAAACATGACTAATGATTTTCTCTGGGTGATGGAATTTTATTTTCATATATATATATGAAAATATATATTTATTTTCATATATATATCATATATATATATTTCATATATATATATATCATATATATATATATTTCATATATATATATATATATACTTTTTTTTTTGAGAGGGAGTCTCGCTGTGTCCCCCAGGCTGGAGTGTAGTGGTGTAATCTCGGCTCACTGTAATCTCTACCTCCCAGGTTCAAGCAATTCTCCTGCCTCAGCCTCCCAAGTAGCTGGAATTACAGGCAAGTGCCACCAGGCCCGGTTAATGTTTTTATATTTTTAGTAGAGACAGGGCTTCACCATGTTGGTCAGGCTGTCTCAAACTCCTGACCTCAGGTCATCCACCCGCCTCGGCCCCCCCAAAGTGCTGGGATTACAGGCGTGAGCCACTGCACCTGGCCTCGTCTATATATTTTTTATTTTTATTTTTTGAGACGGAGTCTTGCTCTGTCGCCCAAGCTGGAGTGCAATGGCACAATCTCTGCTCACTGCAAGCTCCGCCCCCTGGGTTCAGGCCATTCTCCTGCCTCAACCTCTCGAGTAACTGGGACTACAGGCGCCTGCCACCACGCCCGGCTAATTTTTTGTATTTTTAGTAGAGACGGGGTGTCACCGTGTTAGCCAGGATGGTCTCGATCTCCTGACCTCGTGATTCGCCTGCCTCGGCCTCCCAAAGTACATATTTTTTAAAGGGAAAGGGACCCTATGCAATTTGGGAGCAAAGCAGATCCCTATTTATAGCCACAACTCTTGTCTCATAAATTTTATCGCTATTTCATCACTGCTCTTACCAATCAAGTGTGTGAGGAGCAGTACCAACATAGTGCTCTCTTGTTCTTTCTCTTTATTATTATTTTACAATCTCTAGCGCAACAGTACAAGAAAGTCCAATTGTTTCAAGTGAAGGAGTCACAATGACCTCATCATTCTCATTGTAAAAAGCTATTTCATGTCTATGTCAAAAATAATTTGCCTATTGTATTTACATCCTGTTTGTTAGGTGAAGGCAAATGTTGGCTCCCTGGCTAAGTGTCTTGATTAGATCTACTTATTAGTAATGGTAATCTTGGGTTTGTATGAAAGTCAGCTCTAGAAAAAATGGAGAAATAGGGTCTCTGTGTGTGTGTGTGTGTGTGTGTGTGTGTGCGCTCGTGCATTTTGTGTACTTGTGCACTCATATGTGCTCATGTCATCCCTAGAGATTTGATTCTGGGGAAAAGAAAGGGTGAATTTTGAGATGGTTGGTTTTTATTTTTCTCTGAAGATATTTTTTTAACTTTTTGGGGATACAAGTTTTGAGATATTTTCAAATAAATTATCACTTAAGATTAGATTCTAATGTATGTCACTAGAAATTAACACATTGTAATATAGTTTCAGAAAGCTGTGCCATAAGAAAATTTTGTTCACAAAGTATTTGCAATTGGCAAAGCACAACTCTTATCTTCTGAGAGCAAGCAACACAATGAACAGAACAATGAACAACACAAAGTTCAGAACAATGCTGAACTCCACTTTAGCATTGCGCTCAGGGTTCAAATAACCAGAGTTCGGTGACTCTGATCTTAATCAAGACCTCTGGGCCTTAAGTCACTTATCTAAAAAGTGAGAGGGTTGAGTTAGATAATCACTGAGATCTCCCACAGTTCTTAAAAGAAAAAGCATTTTTGTTTCGATCTGGAGTGAAAATGTAGAGTTGTAAAATAAAGAAGAGATTTGGTGCTTTCTTTTTTGCATTCATTTATGATCTAAACGTTCAGTAGGAAAAATTCCCATTTTCCAAGCTGCGTTTCAAAAGACTGGATGTGGAGTTAATAGTTGATAGAAGCTTCTATTTAATTCATCCGAAAAATTTAGGAAGAACTTGTGAGATGGAAGGGGAAGGAGACTTATTCTGAGATGCTCCAGAGGGCAGACTTGGACCAGTGAATGCAAGTTATGAGGAGGAACATTTAGACTAAATTAGAGGAAAAGATTTCTAAAGTTCCAACTGCATAAAAGTAGAGCTTTTTCAAGAGGCACAGCTCTTTGCCTCCGAATGGGCAGAGGAATCGGCCAGTTCATTTACTGGTGATGTTTGCAGAGGGTGCCCATACGTCAGACAGAAAGTTGTGCCAGACACCTCAATGTCCTATCCTGGGCTGGGGTTCTTTGATGCGATGTGACAATGTACTTTGGGAAATGACAGAATACACAGTCTTTTCCGGTGTTTGGAGAAAGAATGAGCCTAGTATTTTCACAACACAGCCTTTGTAGCTCTAATTTCTCTTTCCTGCTCTGATGGTGTCACCTTTTGTACTGGTGATGAAGCTCATTATGTTTGGAATAGTAGTCAAGGTATAAGTAACGTGAGAAAGAGATGCAAAGATTGGTTTCATCCAATTTATCTGAGGGATCCAGCTGAGACTAGAACAGGGAATCTGCCTTGGAGACCATGAAGAATGTTTGCATGGGTAATCAAGGAAAACGGGGTCCTAGTTTCGGCATAAGACTGCACGTACCTGTTGAACTGGAATTTGTACTTTCTTCTTCCCATTTAATGTGAAAGATGAAAAGGAAAGAGAATAAGCAAATGAGAAAGAAAAGAAACTTTATGAGGAATGCAAGCCTCCTGTAAATGATCAGGCCCAGAGAGGCAAAGGAATGAGGCAGCAGTCATGCTCCACTTCTCCCCTGGAGCTGAGCTCATCATCTCTAGAATCTGCTTGCTCTAGACTGACTGTCGCCACAAGTAGCTGTAAATTAACCTAACAATGCCATGCACTGGACACCATAACTAACATCCTATAGTTTAAAAATATATAGCCAATTACTAATCATTGTCATTTCCATAAACCAACGGGAATTTCTGACAACTTGTCTGCCTTGTTGCCTTTTAAAACCTGCTTGTAAGAAAGGTTGAATGAAGCTCATATCCAAAGTTACTTGGGTCTGAGTCTTCCAGGCAGCTGTCCTCATCTTGGCTCAAGTAAACACTTTAAAATTATATTTTGTGCCTTAGCCTCTTCCATGAGGTTGCCACAAATAACGATTATCAGTAGGAAGATGACCAGAAGCATTTTAAAAATCCAACTGAGCAGTCAAAACAGCCACTAAAGGTCAGAGAAGGTATTTTTTTCTTGTAGTTTGTCTAAAAGAAAAATAAATTACCATCATGAAACAAAAACAACAAAACAGGAGAAAATGCCGTTCGCAGGAGAAGACTGCAGGTGAAATAGCCCAGAGGTTGAAGTCACTGCTCAGGGTCAGGCAGGTGGGAAGTTGTCTTGGCTTCTCCATCTTTTATTTATTTATTTATTATTTTATTATACTTTAAGTTCTAGGGTACATGTGCACAACATGCAGGTTTGTTACATATGTATACATGTGCCATGTTGGTGTGCTGCACCCATTAACTCATCATTTACATTAGGTATATCTCCTAATGCTATCCCTCCCCACTCCCCGCCATCCCACGACAGGCCCCGGTGTGTGATGTTCCCCACTCTGTGTCCAAGCATTCTCAGTGTTCAATTCCCACCTATGAGTGAGAACATGTGGTGTTTGCTTTTTTGTCCTCGCGATAGTTTGCTCAGAATGATGGTTTCCAGCTTCATCCATGTCCCTACAAAGGACACGAACTCATCCTTTTGTGGCTGCATAATATTCCATGGTGTATATGTGCCACATTTTCTTAATCCAGTCTATCATTGATGGACTTTTGGGTTGGTTCCAAGTCTTTGCTATTGTGAATAGTGCCGCAATAAACATACATGTGCATGTGTCTTTATAGCAGCATGATTTATAATCCTTTGGGTATATACCCAGTAATGGGATGGCTGGGTCAAATGGTATTTCTAGTTCTAGATCCTTGAGGAATCGCCACACTGTCTTCCACAATGGTTGAACTAGTTTACAGTCCCATCAAGAGTGTTAAAGTCTTCCTATTTCTCCACATCCTCTCCAGCACCTGCTGTTTCCTGACTTTTTAATGATTGCCATTCTAACTGGTGTGAGATGGTATCTCATTGTGGTTTGGATTTGCATTTCTCTGATGGCGCATCTTTTTTTTTAATTGCAGGAGAGAGTTCTTCCATGATTTTGGACAGTGGCTCTTTTCTTTCCCCACAGCAAAGCTTTTCTACATTTACTATTCAGGCCACATACGGCAACTGTAAAGTAACATAGTTCACTTCTCTCAATTCTATCTGGTTATAAATTGGATCAGCATAACCTGGAGCACACAATTTAAGAAAAATGTCAAGCACAATTTTCCTATATTCAAACTTAATACATGTTAAAAGAAAATTTTGTTTACACAAAGATTAACTTGTAATTTCATAATCAAGATTCAAGAAATATTCATGCACACTGTTGAGTCAAAAAAAGAAAAAAAAAAAGGAGGCAGGTAGGCACAGTGGCTTACACTTGTAATCCCAGCACTTTGGGAAGCCAAGGTGCAGATCGCTTGAGCCCAGGAGTTCGAGACCAGCCTAGGCAACATAGCAAAACCCTCTCTCTACAAAAAAAAAAAAAAAAAAAAAAATAGGCTGGCATGGTGGTGTGTTTCTGTAGTTCCAGCTGCTTGGGAGGCTGAGGCAGGAGAATTGCTTGAGCCTAGGAGGTCGAAGCTGCAGCGAGCTGTGATCATACCACTGCACTCCAGCCTGGGAAACAGATGGAGACCTTGTCTCAAAAAAAGAAGATAAAAATCCTGCCATTTGTGACAACATGGATGAATCTGGAGGGTATTGTGTTAAGTGAAATAAACCAGGTATAGAAAGACAAATAACATATGATCTCACTTATATGGGAAATCTAAAAGTCTATCTCAGAATTAGAGGGTAGTGTGGTAGTTACAAGGGTATGGTGTGGTGGTGGGGATGTAAGTCAAAGGATACAAAGTTTCAGTTAGATAGGAAGAATGCCTTCAAGAGATCTATTGTAAATATGATGACCATAGTTAATAAGAAAATCTTGTATTCTTGAAAAATGCTAAGAGAGTGAATGTTGAGTGCTCTCACCACAAAAATGATAACTATGTGAGATAACACATATGTTAATTAGCTAGATTTGGTCATTCTACAATGTATATATACTTCAAAACATCATGTTGTACATGATAAATACAGACAATTTTATCTGTCAATTAAAAAGTTTTTAAAGAAATATTCATGCAAAAGAGAAAGTTATCTTACATGGAAACAAAAATGAACACTTTTTCTCAAGATTGCAATTTATACCTAAATATATAAAGCCAAATAAATGTATGCATTCTCTATACCTTAGCTTCAGCTTTAAAGAAACTCTGCAATGGTTTGGGGTTCTAGAGTCTGGTATCTCCAATAGTCATGTTCAAATGTCAGTAAAGTTTTATGCTAGAAATTATTTGGAATTATTCCAATATGTATTCATTCAGGATCCAGGAAATGTTAGAGAAAAAAGGGGAAAAAATGAGAATTTGAAAAGGTATGTTAAGTGTTTACTATTGACTAAGAAAGAAAAAAAAATTAGAAACAAACAAACACATAAAAAACCTGTTTGCTTCTCAGCAGATGAATTTTTAATGTTGCTGGCCAATTATTCTAAGGCAAGAGCAAAGTCAAGAGTTTCCTTGGGGAGGTCTTATCTTTAGGAGAAAATAACAGATGAAATCACATCATGTTAATAAAGCAATTATGTATGCATACACAGTTTAAGAGATGTAAAGGATTTTAGGAATAATACAATGCAAATAAAAGAAACAAATGTTTACCCCTAAACTTCTGCATGACCAGGAATATAAAAACATCCACAATTGTACCACTTAAAAATATCATTGTTAATATTTTGGTGCATTTCCTTTCTGTCTGTGTCAATCAATCAAAGTTGGGATTACATTGTATTCATTTTTACTTTAAATTGGATTTTTTGTGCAACATATCGTGTTGTTAAATAATCTACAAAAACATTGATTTTTAACATCCTCATAATCTTTCATTAAGAAAGTATTTATCATATGCCCCGTGGCGGACAAAGTACAATGGTGCTTTAACTCATGTAATCCTTAGGAGATCCTCAGGAAGCGTTAGTATTATTCCTGTTATTATCCCTATTTTTTCACAAATGGGGGAAACCGAGGTTAAGGGAGGTTGAGGAACTTTCCCCAAGCCGACACAGCTGGGCTGTGACTTGCAATGATTTGCATCTAACTCTAACGCCAGTATTATTAATGATTGTGGTAAATTTTCTCTATGTGAGAAATGTAAATGATTCAAATGAAATGTCAAAATCTTTTTTTTTAACTTGTCAGAAGATCAAGTAACTTTTTTCAGGTGTACTGACTAAATCGCCACGACAGCTGTGTGAATTGCATCTTTCCTTAGAGAGTAAATAATACTGTCTGTTTATCAAGGTCTTCAGTTTTCATTTACACTTGTCTGATTTTTTAAAGGCCAATACATTTGGTCTATGCTTGGAGAATACTATAAGCCTACCTGAAAACTATGTAAGGAAATCCAAATAACAATATATTTTGCTGCTTTTTCAGAATAGCGTTATATGAATAATAATTTAAAACCATATAAAGTGTTGTTTTGGATATTGTCATTTACCATGTGCCACATTGTACTGTAATTCTCTCATTCTGTGTGTCCTCATCCCTGTTTAAATTGTAAGCACCTTCAGTAATTGTATTATTTACTGCATTTTCAGAGTTGAGTGCATCCTGTAAAACAGTTATTCAATATTTGCTTCCATCCAGCTACTTGGGCGGCTGAGGTGGGAAGATGTCTTGAAGTCTGGAGTTTGAGGCTATACTGTGCTATGATTGTGCCTGTGAATAGCCACTGCACTCCAGCCTGGGCAACATATCAAGATCCTGTCTCTTAAAAAAAAGAAAATTAAAAAAAATTTCTTTGCAATGTACATAATGGTGTTCATGTTTCATGTATCAGTAACTAAATACAAAGTACTTAAACACTAAACAATAGTCCTCTTAAATAAATTGGTCTTTATAGATAATATTGTCTCTGTGGCAAAGATAATGTTAAGTGATCAACAAACTAGGATCAGTTATCTCTTGGGCACTCAGGAGACTACATAGCCCAGTCTCCTTTGTGTTTAAATGGGACCATGTCCATGTGACTTAGTTCTGGCCAACAGGATGCGGGCAAATGATGCATGGCAAGTTCTAGTCCTTACTCTGTACAGCCTCCTCTATGTTATGATCTCTCTTTCTTGCTCTTTCATTCTCTGTCTCTCTTTGTCTGCTGAATACAGGGAGAATTAGTAAGGAAGACAAATCCAAGAGATTCATGAATCTCCATGTGGAAGACCACAGTCTGAATTCTAAATTTGACTGTGATGTGAGCTATTGAGATTTGGGGGTTGTTTGTGATAGTCTCTAGCATCCTATTGTGTTTATCAGGTATTGAGTTTCAGTTGTGCCTCAGATACATATCAACATACCCTCTACTATCACATCTCTCTTCCTTTCCCTCATACTGTTCTCTCAGCCTGACATTTCCTCTTTCCATATTTTTATCTATTAAAACTCTACATATGACAGAGCTCAAATGCCCCTTACATAAAGCTTTGTTTCATATCACAGGCAAAATAATCTTGCACCACTGTAACCCATCACAGAATTTTCTTCCCATATTCCACATCCATAGATGAGTGCTGGCCACCATTGTATCCCTAATGCCCAATGGTTAGCACTTACAATAATTATCCAACAAATGAATGAATTAGTGCATTTCATTTCTCTCACAGGTTTGAAACATTCCCTGTGTATAGGATCATGTCTCATTCATCTTTCTACTTCTCAGAGACAAGCGCAGAACTTGGAACACTGTAGATACTCAAAAAATGTTTGTGGAATGGCTAAGGTATTATTACTGATGATTGAGAGAGGTGCATTTTTTAAATATAAGTGTTCATCAGAGTTTTATAATTCTTCAAGTATTTAATAACTTTCACAGAGGGGCAATTTGTCATTAAATTTAATCTAAATTCCTTTTGTTGCAATTTCAAGTCTTTAATGATTCTTGGTTCCCCTACAGTCACAGCACTTTTGAGCACGAAGAGGCTCAGTTCTCAGAAGCTATTTCTGTCTTCACTGATATATTTACAGAAGAGGTGGTAATGATTCAACTGCTCTAAATCAATACTGCTGAATTATTTCAGGAAAGACAGGGTTTTTAGACACTTCTCCCTCCATATATTCTTTTTCCCTTATGGTTTCTATAATTAGTCACAAATTTATGCTTGTATGAAGGTGAAAAATTGAATATCATTATTTGGGGAGAAGTGAGGGAGATGGCAATTGGTGACGCCTACTCTGTTGCTGAAGGCTCAGTAAGTAGTACTATAAATAGAAAAGAAACTAGGCCAGGCACGGTGGCTCATGCCTGTAATCCAAGCACTGCAGGAGCCAAGGAAAGAGGATCACTTGAGCCAAGAGTTCGAATCCAGCCTGGGCAACATAGTGAGACCCTGCTTCTACAAAAAAATTTAAAAATTAGCTGGGGTGGTGGCCTGCACTTGTAGTCCCACTACTCAGGGGGCTGAGGTGGGAAGATCACTTTAGCTCAGGAGTTTGAGGTTGTTGTGAGGTATAACTGCACCACTGCATTCCAGCCTGGTGACAGAGTAAAACCTGGTCTCAAAAATGAAATAAATAAAATATTTATTTCCCAATTATAAAATCAAGAAATGTGTATCATATGAGTAAAATGGTAAAAGTTGCATGGAATTAATTATCAAGAATTTGTAATTATCCAAAGCATAAACATAATCTTCTGATTTCAGAAAATATATCTAAGCATTGAAAAAGCCCACCGTGGTTGTTATTGCACTGAAATGGCCTCCAATCATATCCTGAAATGCAAAAATATATGTTTATTGCTAACTATTATAAAGACAGCAAAATAAGATTTTATAGTTTAACTGTACAGCTAATATCCAAATATATTTTGGTAAAAATTCAAACAATAAGGAAGATGTACAAAAGAAAGGGCCCTTTTGACAACCTCCTTCTCCCCTCACTTGCCCTTTCCTTCCCAGAAGTAGCCTCTGTTAAGGGTGTTTTATTCCTCTAGACTTCTGTGCAATTACAAAACAAGTATATTCTTATACAAATAGGATAAAAAGTAGCTTTTATATAAATATTGCTGAAATATGTTGGATATTTGTTCCCCGCCAAATCTCATGTTGACATGTAATCCCCAGTGTTGGAGGTAGGGACTAGTGGGAGATGTCTGCATCATGGGGATGGGCTCCTCATGAATGGCTTATCACCTTAGTGATGACTGAGTTCATGCAAGATCTGGTTTAAAGTGTTCAGCATCTCCCACTCTCTCTCTCTCACTTCTGCTCTGGCCATATGACATGCGTGCTCCTGCTTCTCCTTCCACCATGAGTAAAAGCTTCCTGAGGCCTCCCCAGAAGCCAAGCAGATGTCAGCACCATGCTTCCTGTAAAGCCTGCAGAACTGTGAGCCAATTAAAGACTTTTCTTTGTTAATTACCCAGTCTCAGGTATTTCTAGCAATGCAAGAACAGCCTAATATCATTGCCTGCTCATTTCACTTCCCCTGATTTCGTAGAGTTGGATATCTTTTTCTTACTGATTTGTAAGAGTCTTTTTATTAATTCTAAGCCCTCCTTTTTTTGCTATAAATGTTGCTAAAATTTTCTTCCAGCTATGAGACTTTTAAATTTTGTTTACGTATCTTTTGTCATATAAAAGTTTTCAGTTTTTAGGGAGTCAAGCCTATTAATCTTTTTTATACAGTGGCTTCTGGGGTTCATATTTTGTTTTGGAAATCTTCTTCCTATGATTATAAAAACACTTGCCTATATTTTTGTGTAATGGCTTTGTTCTTTATTTATTTTTGCTATGGTGAGAGATAAGGATCATGTCATCAAAGCAGTATGTCTCAATGACCATTCTGACCTTCCAGACTTCCATAGAACCAGGGTTTGGGGATGCGAATCTCATTCTACCAATCAGAGGTTCTCACAAGAGACTTTGATTTGAACTGAATTATTTTGAGAGAAAGAAAGGGCACGCGGCATTCACTTTGCAGGCTTGGGTCGTGGCAGAAGTAGCAAGGCCTGAAATCAGCAACTATGGTGGCCGCTTCTCGTCAGGCAGATGGATTCCTGTTTTGGCAGCTTCCTGAGAAGTGGTGTGGTTCTGAAGTCACTGCTGTGGTAGAAACTTCGGATTTCTGCAGCTTCCCCTTTTGTAGTACATGCATCAGTTCTCGGGCTGTTTAGTTCTGTGGTTTGGTTTTGCTGGTTATTCCTTAAAATAAAGACTGGAATCTTTTTCTTCATGAATTTGCTGCAAGGTTTGTGTACTCCACGTACCCTCTAATATGTTCCTTTTACCTTAAGCTAGTTTGAAAGAATTTTATTGTTTGAAACTAAGAACCTTGACCAAAACAAATATGACATTCTGTTTTTGCCCCGAATCTATTTAAACGCCATTTATTGCACAACCTTTTTCCTACCTGAAATGCCTCTTTTCATAAGTCTTAATAATTATATTTGAAGGATCAATTTCTTCATTTTTATCTATTGTATTGATCCGTTTACCTACTTTTGTACTGATTCCACACAGTTTGTTTTTTTTTTTTCTTTTTGAGACGGAGTTGCGCTCTTGTTGCTGAGACTGGATGGCAATGGCACGATCTCTGCTCACTGCAACCACCACCTCCCGGGTCCGAGCGATTCTCCTCCCTCAGTCTCCTGAGTAGCTGGGATTACAGGCGTGCACCACCACGCCCAGATAATTTTTTTTTTTTTTTTGTATTTTTAGTAGAGATGGGGTTTCTCTATGTTGTCAGGTTGGTCTCAAACTCCCAACCTCAGGTGATCCTCCCGCCTCGGCCTCCCAAAGTGCTGGGATTACAAGCGTGAGCAGCCAATTCCACACAGTTTTAGTTGCTATAGTTTTATATGATGGCTTACTATGAGTAGGGATGTTTCTTTCCATTGATTTACTTTTTCAGAATGTCTTCAGCTGGTCATGAACATACTCCTTCCCAAATAAACTTCAGAATTATTTGGCTGAGTTGCATAAAATGTACCATCAACATTATGATTTCATTTACATTAATGTAGAGTTTAATTTGGTAACATGCTTTAAAACAGTGGTTTCCAAACCTTTTGGTGTCAAGACCCCTTTATATTCTTGAAAATTAATAAAGATGTTACAGAGCTCTTGTTTATGTGGGATATATTAGTTAATATTTGTCATGTTAGAAATTAAAACTGATAAAATTTAGAAATATTTATTAACTAATTAAATGTAACGATAAAATGTATTGTATGTTTATTAGGAAAATAACTATATTTCCCAAAACAAAAGTATTAGTGAGAAGAATGGCATTATTTTACATTTTTGCAAATGTCTTCAATGTTCAGCTTGATAGAAGGGACGTGGATTCCCATATTGGTACAGCAATCAATCTGCTGTGATATGTTGTTTTGAATGAAGTATATGAAAAAAATCTGCCTTACACAGATATGGAATTGGAAAAGGAAAGACTGTTTTAATAGCCATTTCAGATAAGTGTGGATATTTTCCTTTGCTACTGCACTGCAACTTGATAAGTAGTATTTTCATAGAGGTTAGCTAAAATGTTGAATCTGAAAATTTGTCAATGAAATTTTTTACTCAGATTCTTTAAAAGCCATTGATCTGTCTTGTACTTTTAATTAGATCTTTTATTCATGTATTTTGCAACATGATTCACTGATCATCTGGCAAACACTGGTTCACTGAGTTATGGTGATCTTCCAAATATTAACACGTCTTATACGAAATCAAGATAGCACACTCATTAATATCACCACTGATCTGATTAGAAAAGACTTCAATCATTGAAAAGCTGACATGCTCATGATGATAAATCCAAATTACCCAAAATTTTAAGTTTCATCTAAAAGCTTAAATTTTTGTTTTTTTGTTATTATTTTTTATTATTAGAGATGGGATCTTACTACATTACTCAGGGTGGTCTTGAACTCCTCACCTCAAGTGATGCTCCTGCCTCAGCTTCCAGAGTAGCTGGGATTACAGATGTGAGCTACCCCACCTGCTAAAAGCTTGAATTTTCTCCTTAGCAATAAACACAGTCAGTTGTTTTCTTTGAAGCAACAGGCTCACCTCATTCCCTTTGTTATTATTTACTTATTTATTTATTTTTTTGAGAGGAGTCTCACTCTGTCGCCCAGGCTGGAGTGCAGTGGCCTGATCTCCGCTCACTGCAAGCTCCACCTCCCAGGTTCACACCATTCTCCTGCCTCAGCCTCCCGAGAAACTGGGACTACAGGCTCCTGCCACCACTCCCAGCTAATTTTTTTTTTTTTTTTTTTTTTTTTACATTTTTAGTAGAGATGGGGTTTCACCGTGTTAGCGAGGATTTCGATCTCCTGACCTCATGATCCACCTGCCTCAGCCTCTCAAAGTGCTGGGATTACATGCGTGAGCCATCGCACCCAGCCGCTTCATTCCCTTTTAAGGAAAATATCAGCCCAATACCCCAGAGTTATCTGTTATTTGTTCTTTCAAGTAAAAACAGGATTCCATGAAAAAAAAGAGAGTAAATTATCAGAAAAAAAATTTTGTTTAAACTTTATAGAGCTTTTTGGAGATCAGAATTGAGGATAAGGAAGAGTGGGCCTGAATTACATTTATTTCATTACTGATTTCTCCATTTCATAGTTCATACCCGGGCGCTCATTATGATGGACTTCCGTCAGGAATTGGTGGGTTCTTGGTCTCGCTGACTTCAAGAATGAAGCCGTGGACCGTCGCAGTGAGTGTTTCAGCTCTTAAAGATGGTGTATCCGGAGTTTGCTCCTTCAGATGTTCAGATGTGTCTGGAGTTTCTTCCTTCTGGTGGGTTCGTGGTCTCGCTGACAGGAGTGAAGCTGCAGACCTTCACGGTTAGTGTTATAGCTCTTAAAGGTAGCACATCTGGAGTTGTTCACTCTTCCGGGTGGGTTTGTGGTCTCGCTGGCTTCAGGAAGGAAGCTGCAGACCTTCACCCTGTTATAGCTCACAAAGGTGGGGTGGAGCCAAAGTGCAAAACAACAAAGCTTCCATAGCATCCATTGGGACAGGAATAGGTTGCCTCTGGCAGACTTGGGCAGCCTGCTTTTATTCATTTATCTGGCCCCACCCACATCCTGCTGATTGGTCTGTTTTGACAGGGTGCTGATTGGTGCATTTACAATCCCTGAGCTAGACACAGAATGCTGCTAGACAGAAAAGTTCTCCAAGTTCCCACTAGATTAGCTGGATACAAAGAGCACCAATTGGTGCATTTACAAACCCTGAGCTAGACACAGAGTGCTGATTGGTGCATCTACAATCCTCCAGCTAGACATAAAAGTTCTCCAAGTCCCCACTAGACCCAGGAGCCTACCTGGCTTCACCTAGTGGATACCACACGGGGGCTGCAGGCGGAGCTGCCTGCCAGTCCCGCACCGTGCGCCCGCACTCCTCAGTCCTTGGGTGGTCGATGGAATCGGGGACCGCGGAGCAGGGGACGGCGCTCCTCAGGGAGGCTTGGGCCGCGCAGAAGCCCACGTTGGGGGCGGGAGGTTCGGGCATGGCAGGCTGCAGGTCCCTAGCCCCTGTCCCTTGGGGAGGCAGCTGAGGCCCCGCGAGAATTCGAGCGCAGCACCGGCCAGCCGGCACTGCTCGGGGGACCCGGGGCATCCTCTGCAGCTGCCGACCTGGGTGCTAAGGCCCTCACTGCCCAGGGCCGGCGGCGCCTGCCGGGCGCTCCGAGGGCGGGGCCTGCCGAGCCCACGCCCATCCGGAACTCGCGCTGGCCCGCGAGCGCCACGCGCAGCCCTGGTTCCCGCCCGCGCCTCTCTTTCCACATCTCCCCGCAAGCAGAGGGAGCAGGCTCCGGCCTCGGGTAGCCCAGACGGAGGCTCCCACAGTGCCGTGGCGGGCTGAAGGGCTCCTCAGGCGCCGCCAGAGTGGACGCCGAGGCCGAGGAGGCACCCAGAGTGAGGGGTGCTAGCGTGTTGTCACCTCTCAGACTGAATAATCCATTTATTCAGAAAAGGTCTTCAAGCAGTGGAAAGTGGACAAGCTCGCTAAGGTAAATTCAAGTTATCCAAAATTTTAAGTTTCACTGAAAAGCTTGAATTTTTATTTTACTATTTTACTTTCTTTGATTTTTTTTTTTTTCCTGCAAAATACATATCGAGCCCCTGCCATGGACTGAGCCCTGTTCTTGGTCCTGGGTATAACTAAACAAAATTGCAACCCTTACATTTTAATGAGGTGGCAGGGGTTGTAACTGTGATCCCAGGTAGTACAAGAGCTACAAGGAAAAATAAAGCAGAATGCGGACCTAGAAAATGTCAGAGGTGAGGGAGGTGGTGGGATGAGTAAGGAGAGGTGTGGGCGGAGGAGGGCAGGCAGTGCTACTTAGGGTGTTCAGTGAAGGCTGCGGAGGCCTTTTGGCCAGACCTACCTGCGACGTAGGACACCAAGCAGCATGATGAGCACTGGGGCAGAAACCTTTCTGGGCGGAGTGAACAGCAAGTGATCTAGAAGCAGGCGTGTTCTAGCAGGTTTCAGGAAATGAAAGAAGGCCAGGGTGGCCACTGAAAAAAGAGCAAAGAGAGTAGAAGCGAATCCTGCTGTCAAGTCTGCTAAGTACTTGGGATCTTTTTCTTAGCAAGATGGCAAGCTGTTTGAGGAGGGCCGTGAGCAGGGCGGTGACCAGCGAGGACTGTGTGTAACAGGGTGACTGGCTGTTGTGTGGTTAAGTAGGGGAGTGCAATGAATGAGTCCTGAGGTCTGGCGCTCAGGATCCATTCCAGTCTCTTTCTCTAGTGCTCCGCAGTGCTGCAGACCAGAAAGCAAAAACCACATACCCTGGATTCCTGTGTAGCTGGGCTTCTGGGTGGGACGGATGTAGGTTCCACCAATCGGAAGCACTCACATGAGATTTAGTAAGGGCAATTCTCCCACCTCAGCTTTCTGAGTAGCTGGGACTACAGGTGCACGCCACCAGGCCCGGCTAATTTTTGCATTTTTCAGTAGAGACGGGGTTTCGCCATGTTGGCCAGGCTGGGCTCGAACACCTGACCTCAAGTGATCTGCCCACCTTGGCCTCCCAAAGTCCTGGGATTACAGGCATGGACAACCATGCCCGGTATTATTTTTTAAACTCCATAAATATTTACTTCCCCTGCTAATGTCTCTTCTCCTTTGCCACCCTGTTGTCCTCCTTCCTTCCTCCCTGGATGATTCTTCACACAGCCTCTTTTTCCCCTGAAGATTTTCCTCTAGTCTTCCAATCCTTTCTATTTCCCTCAGCCTTTCTTAAGCAGGGCAGTTCAGCTTTAGCATCTCTAATATATAATATGCTTCTGCCCCATCTCAAGATCTGCAAACCTCAGACCCGCAGGTGACCAGAATGTATGCTCTCTAGGTAACATTTGAGGGGTTTTAAAAGACAAAGACATTTTTCTTTTATCATTCAACAAGCTAGTAAGACTATTTACCTTTATGGATATTTGGAGGATTCAGTGAGATATCAAATGTGATCTGCCTGGCTTACTGCCTAATACCTAGCATGTGATTAATAAAAATCAGGCCTTTAAAAAAATATATAGACAGGGTCTTACCCTGTCACTGAAGCTGGAGTGCAGTGGTGTGATCCTAGCTCACTGCAACTTTGAACTCCCACCTTAACCTCCCCAGTAGCTGGGACTACGGGCAAGTGCCACTACACCTGGCTAATTTTTTTATTTTTTATTTTTCTGTAGAGATGGGATCTCGCTATGTTATCCGGGCTGTGCTCGAACTCCTGGCCTCAAGTGATCCTCGATCCTCCTCGGCCTCCCAAAGTGCTCGGATTACAGGTGTGATCCACTGCACCTAGCCAGAAATCAGTTCTTGCTCTTCCTGACTTTCAGTTCTCATTTATTACGATTTATGATTTTATCTTTTTTATGTTTTAAGATCATGGAGAACAGCTAATTCACAATTGGAAATCATTCCCAAGAAAGCAAAGTTTGACACTTGCTAGTGTTCCCTGCCCTCTCAGCACATGGACAGGCATGTATTAGGGTTCAGTACCTGCTGGTTGACAAGGACTCACAAGTGGGTTGTGATTTATTTCAATTGGTTGCCTTGGGAGCCAAACATAGGGGACTGTGCTGATGTATCAAAGCACAATCAAAAAGATCTAAAAGTCTCCTTTGTTATATTTTCATATCTATCTCACTGTCCTTATCAGTCAGTTCCCACAGAATAGCTAAGAGATTAAAAAGCTTAAACTTAATTTTCTTGCTTAAACTCAATGTTCCAAGAGCCTTCCAACCTGACAGCAGTAAAATATTTAAGTCTATTAGTCTGTGGTTCCAGGAATTTCAGAGAGATGCTTGTGTCAAATGATTTCCAGCAAGGACATATTAAATTGCCTTTACCTCATCTGTCTGTGAGGATCTTGAAATGGAAGCTGTTTATTGGAGGGGTGCAGCCAGACGGTCAGAGCCTTTTTTGAAGGCCTCATCATCCAGCTCTTAGTTTATGACATTTGAAACACTTACTTGATGACAGAGATAGAAGTTAACTATTGATTCAAATGATTGGCAGTACTTAGCAGGACTAGGTACATGTAACTCAGACACTGGAATGGATTTTTAAATTAACCTCACTACTGGATCTGCTATTCAGCACCCAGATCTGGGAAAACACTCCCTTAAGAATCGAATGCTAAGTTTTCATTTTAAAGCCACACCTACCTATTACATTTCCAATCTGGAAATTTTGCGTTGGTAAATCATATTCAGCCATCACTCTGCATATCTCTGCCAGCCACCAAATTACCCCAAATATTGCTCCCTTCCTTGTAGTTCAGATCTGTCTCCACACTCGCTTGCTTGCTTTTGTTTTTTTTTTTTGACAGTCTTGCTCCGTCACCCAGGCTGGAGTGCAGTGGCGTGATCTCAGCTCACTGCAACCTCTGCCTCCCAGGTTAAGCAATTCCCCCACCTCAGCCTCCCGAGTAGCTGGGATTACAGGCACATGCCACCATACCCAGCTAATTTTTGTATTTTTAGTAGAGATAGGGTTTCACTATGTTGGCTAGGCTGGTCTTGAACTTCTGACCTCAGGTGATGCACCCGCCTCAGCCTCCCAAAGTACTGTGATTACAGGCATGAGCCACCGTGCCAGGCCTTCTGCACTCCCTTTCGAGATAGACCTTCTGCCTTATTCAATTTCCTAGCCACCATAATGCATGTGCCTTACCTGTGGCAGAGAGAATTCAACAAATATTTAAGCATAAAGGAGAAATTAAAAATGAGATCCAAAATTTGGAGTCCACTGAAGTTGTTTGTAACTTTGGAATACAATTCTTGCATTTAGGTTTTAACATCCCAGGAAGCAGATTGAAGTTGTTTGTGTAAGAATACCCCAATTACTCCTCCCCCAAAATTTTCTGTCTTCTCATAGGAAAGCAAAGTGGCCTCACTAAATGATAAGTATGGCCCTGTGTTTAGGGCTATCTGTCCCACCTCCTAAACATCCCTGTACCAAGTGTAACATGCTCCTCTGAGTCCAGGGTCCAGAGGTTTGGACCAAGGGCCATGGTCTGATTGTATTTTCTCAGTAAGGAAATTCTCAACCCAGTCAACATGTTCTACAACCCGTACACCAAACTCCGCATTCATAAACAGGTACCCCAGGATATAGCCATGTAGGAGCCATAGAATCAGAATACTGAAGAGACATAAACATCTAGGATATTACATTGCAATCCACTATCATTAAAAAGTCGGATTAGGCCAGGCGTAACTTTAATTATATGGATCGATAGTAATGATAGCTAAGAAGTCCTCTTAATTGAGCTGGGTTTCTTTTCCCCTTCCTTCCCTTCTTTCCTTTCCTTCCCTTCCTTCCCTTCCCTCCCTCCCTCCCTCCCTCCCTCCCTTCCTTCCTTCCTTTTTAAATCTGTAAAAAGAAACAAATAAAACTGTATTACTATGCCGTGCTTGGGAGTTGTATGCATTCATCGGGTCATAGCCTTCTTGTTATTGTGATGCAATTTTTTAATGAGCAAATGACATAGTATTCCTGGTGGATTCCTCTGACCAAGATTTCTATTAAGTTAATAGAAGAGATTAAATCAAGGTAATTTAAAAGATTTGTACTCTCTCTAATGCAGTCACTCATTTGTAAATCTAATTACAGTGACGAGTGCTGGGCTTGAGTCACGCTTCTCTAATAGGGAGTAATAGGGAGGTTTTAGAACTAGGCAGGGCCCACCCCTGAGGAAGGCAGAAATATCAGTGGTGTTTTCGGGGTTTGATTTCAGTAAAATAGATGCAGTGGAAGCAGGTTAGCACCTTCAGGTGTTCATCGGTGGTAACTACTAAAGAGATCACGGAGGAGGGAAAATCTTTCGTGCCCTCTCCTCATACGTTCTGTAAATGGATAGGCTAACATAAAGAGAGTTCCCAGCTGAAAAATTAAAAATATTGCATAACCATACCATCCAGGCTAGCGGGAACATCTCAGAAAGGATGGCCTTGTGTTTGAGGTGGACGATGGGGTTTGGAGGAAGTAGGGAAGGGCTGCCCTCTGATGGGGGTAGGAGGTGGCCTGGAGTGGGAGGCCTGGAGTGGGAGAGCCTCTCCATTGCACATCCACCTGTTTAAAAATTCGACTTGACTTTTCTCCTCTTTCTCTTTCTATCGGTTGGAAATTAGTTTGCACGGAAACATTTGAAATGCAGATAGCTCTGGGAGTCTGTAATCACTGCTATATCCATGGAACTTACTCTAATCCCTAATTTCTCAATGTGATGAGGCAGGGAGAGGTAGTGGAAGGTAGTCTAACTGTATATTTCTCACCTTTCATGTAGATACTAAATTTAGTATTTTTTCACTCAAAAAAATCAATTAATGGATATATTAAGTTGTACAATTTACTACCACAAACACTGTCAAATAGAAACTGGAGAAAGTGGTGCCTTCGGGGGAATGGAACAAGATGAGGAGATTCTAAACTTTCCTTTTTAGAAGCTTCTAAATGGCTTGATTTCCTTTTCCTTCTGTTACATGCAGGTGCCACTTTAATGAAAACAAAAGAACTAGTTTAAAATAATTTTAAAAGTTCACTATTGTCAAGAAGTGAAATTGACATGTTAAAGGTGTATGTACCTTTAAACATTTTCAAAATCCTGCTCAATGACCTGCAAAAAATGTCTATAATAACATTACTGCTACCAATATTGTAAGAAAGTTCTTATTCCACATCATCAATGTAAGATATTTTTAATTTTTAAATTGCCACTTTTCAGATCAAAAAAATGTTCTGTATATATTTCATTGTATAAATTTTCCCTAAATATTTGATGATGATTGATTATTTTTTTAGCCCAGTTAGTGAGTTTAGTATTTTTTTTTAACCCTAGCTTTAACCCTTGCAGAGTTTGCTAAGAAAGTATGGGATGTGCTGCTGGGTCTCAAAAGCCAGTAGTTGGACTCCTGGACATGAGGACTGATGATTCTGTGGTCTATTGGTTGGTGCAATTGGGGAGACAGGAAGTGGCCAACTGGCCTAGATGCTCTTTTGCTGTACCCCAACTGTTATGTTTATATTTGCCCCCCTCTCTCTCCTGCTCTCCAATCACCACCTCTAAGGTCAAGGTGAATTGCAACCCAACTCCCACTCCCATCCTCTGTTACTTATGTTTTGGGCTATGATCCGCCAGTCAAACATTTCATTGCTTTTCTTTTAGGGATTTCCCACAACTTTTGTTCAATTGAGACCATACTGTCTTATTTACTGGCATATTGAAAATATATACTTCATGTTATTTCTAGGGAATTAGATGCAGAGGGTGTATGAGTCCATTTTACGTTGCTATAAAGAGGTACTTGAGACTGGGTAATTGATAAAGAAAAGATGCTCACAGTTCTGTAGGCTGCACAAGCATGGCACCAGCATCTGCTCAGCTTCTTGTGAGGCCTCAGGAAGCTGTTATTCATGGTTGAAGGTGAATGCAGAGCAGGTGTATCACATGGTGAGAAAGGGAAAGAGAGAGAGAGAGAGAGGGAGGAGGAGTTACCAAGCCCTTTTAAACAATCAGATCTTGCAGTAACTGATAGAGCAAGAACTCATTCATTACCACCGTGGGGAGCACACCAAGCCATTCCTGAGCAATCTGCTCCCATGACCCAAACACTTCCCAGTAGGTCTACCTCCAGCATTGGTGGTCACATTTCAACATGGGATTTGGAGGGGACGAAACATCCAAACTCTATTAGAGGGATAGTTTGCTCAGTCAGCCATCTTTCTCTAGTCTCCTGGTGGTACAATGCCATCCCGTCAGGGATGCATTTGAGATAGACAGATAGATGGGTAAATGCATATTGATTTCAAACCATTCCAGTCACAATCTCTACTCAATGATTGTCTACTCAAGGGTGAGGACAAAGTGGGAATTGAAAACCAAGTGGCCCACAGAATGAGCTTCTGGCTGTGCTCAGTGTGAGTCTAGGGTTTTAAAATGCATATTTTTGGGGGGTACAATGTGACCTCTGAATGCAAGCCAACCACTTCATCTGGTGCTTAGCTGAAGAAAAAATGACCTGTTCCAACATGGAGGAACAGTTATGCTGGAATTACACAATTACCATAGGTCGCTCTTCAATGTGGTGGCTTCCTACAGAGTTCTCAATGGTAGTTTTGACTATAGGATATTTCACCTTTACACATTGACTTTAGAACCCATCCTCCACCCACAACATGAAAGGCATAACTCTATTGTATGAGCATGATCATTTTGAAAATTTGAAAAGTAATGAAGTATTTGAGAAAAACATCTAGTCAAGATCATAGTAGAAGAAAATTTTGCTCTGAGAGCAAGATACATGGAGAAATGAGATAGGAAGTGATTTGGGAGCATGAAAACAGTAAGTCAGACAGCAGCAGCAGGTAGAAACTGACAACTCAGGAAAGGAGTTGAGGTTCCCGCCTGCAACCTAATGGGAGCCCCACCAGACACCAGCTAGGGTAACCCACAACTCTGAAATTGACCAAATGGGACTTTGGGGCTTGGTCTGAAAACCATATTTACAATCTTTTAAATTTAATTTTGCTTTTATTTTTTGTAGATAGGAGGTTTGGTTGTGTTGCCCAGGCTGCTCTCGACCTCCTGGCCTTATGAAATTCAGCTTCCGTGATCTCCCAAAGCACTGGGATTACAGGCATGAGCCACCACACCCAGCCCATGTTATAATCTTTCATGTTATATGTACTGAAAAATATATTCTAAGTTCTAGCAACCGTCTTTACTTAGTCAAAATATTGGCTGTTTGTGTTTTTGTTTCCAGATTCCTGTCAGCAATTTAATATTGATTTTTGCCATCTGTCACTTAACTGTGTCTCTCAGATTTGTTTCAACTATGAAATTGCTACAAATGTACTTATCTAAATCATAGATAAATATGTTAAACAGGGCAGAACAAAGATGAGAATTGTGTGATGCTTTGCAAGAGGACACACCACCCCCCTGTCGTTTATAACCTGTAGAATTTTTTGGAATGAAAGGATTTTTCAGAACACTGAATGCAACATACATATTGCTGAGACCCAAAGACCTAGAAAGTGGGTTGACTGGTTCAATATCATACAACTAGTTATCCATTTGTTAAGAAATTCATGTGTGTGTATTTTGTTTAATCTCTTAAATGAACTGACTTTTGGTGGAAAAGCCTAGATACTCCCCAACACCAAGGCCAGGACTGTTTTCCACTGATTCCTTTGATAATGCATAATTAATCATCACCGTTGAATAGAGTTGTTTATATGGTTCTCAAAGCCCCTGATATGGTTTGGCTCTCTATCCCCACCCAAATCTCATCTTGTAGCTCCCATAATTCCCATGAGTTGTGGGAGGGACCCCGTGGAAGATAATTGAATCATGGGGGAAAGTCTTTCCCATCCTGTTTTTGTAATAGTGAATAAGTCTCATGAGATCTGATCATTTTATAAAGAGGAGTTCCCCTGCATGAGCTGTCTCTCTCTTTGCCTGCTGCCATCCATGTAAGATGTGACTTGCTTCTCCTTGCCTTCCACCATGATTGTGAGGCCTCCCCAGCCTTGTGAAACTTTAAGTCCAACAAACCTCTATTTTTTGTAAAATGCCCAGTCTTGGGTATGTCTTTATCAGCAGTGTGAAAATGGACTCATATAGCCCCTATGTCACTTTTATCTATATGTAAGGATATCATGGAATATTCTGTGAAATACTTTTGTTAATATTAAGATAAATTTGACTGTACCCTTCTCCTGCCCTAATAAGTCAATGATTATGTGGACTTAACTTGACATTGCTTGGATATTAATATATTTTACACTCCATCTTCAGTCCTGTTCCATTCTGTTATTCATTAAATTGAGGAAATCTTATCCATTGTGATAATTCCCAGAAACATATCATCAGCCCCTGTGTTTCCTCAGAGGTTCAAACTTTTCTCTTCCTATCTGTACTACAGACTTGGCAGAGTTTGGATGTGTGTCTACTCTGGATCTCACATTGAATTGTAATCCCCAGTGTTGGTAGTGGGGCCTGGTGGGAGGTGATTGGATCATGGGAGTAGACTTCTCCTGAACGGCTTAGCACCATCCTCTTGGTGCTGCCCTTGTGAGAGTGAGTTCATGAGATCTTTTTCTGTTTTTTGTTTTTGTTTTTGTTTTGAGACAGGGTCTTGCTCTGTCACCCAGGCTGGAGTTCAGTGGAGTGCATGGCTCACTGTGGCCTCAAACTCCCAGGCTCAAGTGATACTCCCACTTCAGCCTCTACAATAGCTGGGACTACAGATGTGCACTACCAGGCCTGGCTAATTTTTATATTTTTTGTAGAGATGGGGTTTTACCATGTTGCCCAGGCTGGTCTCAAACTCTTGGCCTCAAGTGATCTGTCTGCCTTGGCCTCCCAAAGTGCTGGGATTACAGAGGCAAGCCACTGCACCTGGCCAGATATAGTCTTTTCTGCTTTCTCTGTGGGAAGTGCCTGTTCATACTTCACCTTCCACCATGAATAAAAACTTCCTGAGGCTTCCCCAGAAGCAGATGCCAGCATTATGCTTCCTGTACAACCTGCAGAACCATGAGCAAATTAAACTTCTTTTCTTATAAATTACCTAGCCTCAGGTATTTCTTTATAGCAATGTAAGAATGGCCTAACACAAGACATCAGGCTCAACGCATCAAAAACTAATTATCTTCTCTTTGCCAATCCCACTTCTAGATCTCATTTCTGCTATGATACCATCGAAGCTGACCCAATTTTTTAGGCTGAAAACCTGTTTCAATTGCCTGCTTTACCTATTTGCTCATCAAGTTGTATCAATTCTATCTCCAAGAAATTATAATTTAGATGCTCATTTTATCTTATTTTGATAACCACAGTAGCCTTTAAATTGATTTCCATGTTCCTATGCCTCCAGCCTCCATTGCCCTCTCCAGAATGTTCTTTCTAAAACATCAACTCAGTTTTTGCTAAACTGGGCACCTCTAAAACCTCTAAAAATTTTGAAATATGCTAAAAGATTTTCCATTTTAAAAAAAAAAAAGATAGGCAGAATTTTAAGATGGATCTCCAAGATTCCTGACCCCTGGTTTCTCAATCAAATACTAATCTACTTACTGCTGTAAAGGGATTTTGCAGATGTGATTAAAGTCTCAAATCCACTGGCTTTAAGATCGAATGATTATCCTGGTAGACCTGACCAAATCACATGAATGCTTTACCTGCAGAGTTTTCCCCATCGGTCAGAGAAGGAAGGACAGAGACATGTGCTCTGGTCAGCCCAGAAAGTAAACCTCCATGCTATGAAAGGGACCTCTTAGAGCTGAGATCAACCCCCAGGTGACAGCCAGCAAGTAGATTGGGATTTCAGTTCTACAACATTGAAGAACTGATTTCTGGCACTATTCACAGTTGTGAAGATTTGGGATCAGCCTAAGCATCCATCAAGGTGTGAATGGATAAAGAAAATGCGATACAGCCAGGCTCTGTGGCTCACGCCTGTAATCCCAGCACTTTGGGAGGCTGAGGCAGGCAGATCACCTGAGGCTGGCGGTTGGAGACCAGCCTGACCAACATGGAGAAACTCCATCTCTACTAAAAATACAAAATTAGCCAGGAGTGGTGGTGCATGCCTGTAATGCCAGCTATTTGGGAGGCTGAGACAGGAGAATCGCTTGAATCCAGGAGGCAGAGGTTGCGGTGAGCTGAGGTTGCACCATTGCACTCCAGTCTGGGCAACAAGAGTGAAACTGCGATAGAGAGAGAGAGAGAGAGAGAGAGAGAGAGAGAGAAAAGGGAGGGAGGGAGGGAGGAAGGAAGGAAGGAAGGAAGGAAGGAAGGAAGGAAGGAAGGAAGGAAGGAAGGAAATGTGATATATATGTGTCTTTACTTATAAGTGGGAACTAAACATTGAGCACACATGGACATAAACATTGGAATAATAGACATTGTGGACTACTAGAGGGAGGAGAGAGGGAGTAGTGGGTTGAAAAACTACCTATTGGGTATACTATGCTCACTACCTGAGTGCAATGTACCCGTGTAACAAGCCTGTACCTGCACCCGCTGTATCTAAAATAAAAGTTGAAGTTTTAAAAATAAGAAAATAAAATAATAAGGTGGTGTCATCTAAAATAAAAGAAACAAAACATATATATATAGAGTGTGGTATATGTATACACACATATACCTATATATTCTGTGTGTGTGTGTATATATATATATATAAACATTAAGTGAAACAACTCAAAAACAGAAGGTCAAATACTAAATGTTCTCACTTAGAAGCTAAACAATGTATACACAAGGATATCAGGTGTGGAATAGACACTGGAGTCTTGGAAGGTTGGGATGGGGTGAGGGATGAGAAATTACCTAGTGGATACAATGTACATTATTTAGGTGATGGCTACACTAAAATCCCAGACTTCACCACTATGCAACATATCCATGTAACAAAGCTGCACTTGTGCCCCTTAAATTTATACAATTAAAACAAGAGAATGAGCTTGGTGGTGGATTTTCTCCCAGAGCCTCCAAACAGGAACTCCCCTTGGCCCACACCTTGATTTTAACTTTGTGAGAATCTGAGCAGAGAAACCCATGATGCTGTGGCAGACTTCTGACCTGCAGAATTGTGAGCTACTAAGGGATTTTTTTTTTTTTTTTTTTTTTTTTTTTTTTTTTTTAAACAGAGTCTGGTTCTGTCACCCAGGCTGGAGTGCATGGTATAATCACAGCTCACTGCAGCCTCGACCTCCTGGACTCTATTGATCCTCCAGCCTCAGCCTCCTGAGTAGCTGGGACTACAGGCATGCACCACCACACCTGGCTAAATTTTTTTTGTATTTTTTGTAGAGATAGGGTTTCACCATGTTGCCCAGGCTAGTCTTAACATCCAGGGGTCAAGTGATCCTCCAGCCTCAACCTCCCAAAGTGCTGGGATTACAGGCATGAGCCACCGTGCCCAGCCACAGGCTTTATTTTAAGCCACTAAACACATGGTCATTTGTTACGCACAAGTAAAAGACTAATAACTACATTTTGTACATACTGAGTTAAGCTTAACACATTTCTTTATTTCAAAAATTCTCCAGTGTATATCGATGCTCATTGATGTTCTTATGAGTTTCCAAGAAGGAAATCCAGTACGACGTGTTTCCTCAACCATACTGACCACAGCATTGGGAAGGCACGCTGTCCTACGAACACCATTTTGGGAAACTTCCTGTAGAATCATTCTCCTTCCCCTAATTGAATACCTGTGATGGCTTTCTATCATTTGCCCAGTAATATTCAAATATCTTAATTTGGCTTTTGGGGACATGCACACTCTGGTCTAGTCCCAGCCTACATTTCTAGCTTTGGCCCCTCTCATTTTCCCACATCCAACTGGGCTCACCCTTCTAGACTAAGTTGTTATCAGTTCAAACTTCTCTGACTCTACCCATCTCATTTTTTGAGACACATTCAAATATCACTTTTGTGACACATCCCCCACACTCCCAGGCAGATAATGTTTGCCGTGCTTTTAAAGCTTCCCTTGTGCTTTGCATGTAGGGCCCTTATGTTCATGTCGTGTTGTGTAAGAGTTACAGTTCACCTCCTACCCAACTGTGAGCTCCTTCGGGGAAGAGGCTCTGTTGCACCCATCTCAGCATCCTTCATGATGGACACGGACATGAGGCTTAATTATCTGTCCCTGGATATATTCCTTTTTCCTTTATAAAAATTGAGGTAACATTAACTTGTCTGTGATCATCTACCTCTTTTTTCCCCTTGAATTAAATTTTCAAGGTTTTTCTTTTTCTTTTTCTTTTTTTTTTCTTTTCCGGTGGTGACCAACTAGGAGAAGTGGGTAGAGAAATGGAGAGTGAGGAATATTGAGGCAATCTTAGGGAATAAGAATGAGGGAAAGATCAATGTGTGAAAAAGAGTTTCTTTTTTTTCTTTTTTCTTTTTTTTTTTTTTTTTTTTTTTTTGAGACAGAGTCTTGCTCTGTTGCCCAGGCTGGGGTGCCATGGCACCATCTCGGCTCACTGCAACCTCCACCTTCTGAGTTCAAGTGATCCTCTTGCCTCAGCCTCCTGAGTAGCTGGGATTACAGGCACCTGTCACTGCACCCAGCTCATTTTTGCATTTTTAGTAAGATGGGGTTTCTCCATGTCAGCCAGGCCGGTCTTGAACTCCTGACCTCAGGTGAGCCACCTGCCTAGGCCTCCCAAACTGCTGGGATTATAGGCATGAGCCACCACACCTGGCCTGAAAAAGAGTTTTGGAAACTGAAAATCTAACTACTCTTGTCTCTTCCAGAAAGACATCCCCTTTGAGCATTGTTTTCTCTTTCACACCCTACCTTTGCTGCCTGATTTCTTTTTGTCTCTGACTTCACAGGGGCCATGCATAACTGTGACTTTATTTCAGACTCAGCCCACCCCCACTGCCTGTTCCACATGTAGCCATCTAAGAGTGTTTCACATGTTCTATGTAAGAATCAGTGCCCTTTTGATATTCAGTGTCAAAGCCATGTCAAGCAAACAGAAACGGTGCACTATTAAAATGATTCTCTTCCTCCCTTGTTTTTTCTATTTTGAGGACTTATTTTAAATGCTTCTATCTAACATAGGAGCTGATGATGCTGACCACACCTCCATTGACTTTTCTACATGCCTGGCTTCCTTTGCAGTTAAGCTGGCTGTAAGTCTGCCCATTAGAATCTAGGGAGAAGTAACCAAAGTTACTTTAAGTCTTGGTCCATAAGAGATCCCATACAGTCCTTGTATTCTCTCTTCCCCTGCCACAGTGGCCTTGGAGGCCCTGTGTTCTAGAGAGCATGGTGGCTCACGCCTGTAATCCCAGTACTTTGGGAGGCCAGGGTGGGTGTATTCCTGAGGTCAGGAGTTCGAGACCAGCCTGGCCAACATAGTGAAACCCCATCTCTACCAAAACTACAAAAATTAGCTGGGCGTGGTGGCACATGCCTGTAATCCCAGCTACTTGGGAGGCTGAGGCAGAAGAATCGCTTGAGCCCAGGAGGTGGAGGTTGCAGTGAGCCAAGATCACGCCACTGCACTCCAGCCTGGGTGACAGAGTGAGACTGACTCAAAAATAAATAAATAAATAAACAAAATAAAAATAAAATAAAATAAATGAGAGCCAACTGATCTAAGTGACTTTGTGCGAAGCTGTTACTGATTTAACGCCACTAAAATTTGGCCAGGGGTGGTGGCTCACACCTATCATCCCAGTGCTTTGGGAGGCTAAGATGGGAGGATTCACTTGAGGCCAGTAGTTTGAGATCAGCCTGGCAACACAGGGAGATCCCTTCTCTACAAAAAAAAAAAAAAAAATTAAAAATTAGCCTGGCATGGTGGCGCGTGTCTGTAGTCTCAGCTACTTGGGAGGCTGAGACAGGAGGATCACTAGAGTCCAGGAGTTCTAGGCTGCGGTGAGCTATGGTTGCACCACTGCACTCCAGCCTGGGTGACAGGGTGAGACCCTGTCTCTTAAAGAAGTAAAGCCACTGAAATTTCAGGGTTTTGTCATTCTTATAGCAGAGCCAAGCCAGTTTGAGTTTAGCCTGACTTATACATTTAAGTAAATGTATACTTATACTTCAAAATTGTCCACAAGAATTCACTGGTTGCAAATAAAAAAAGTAAAAATAGAAGATTACTTGGAAAGAAGTCATTCAAGAATCTCTGCAATTTTTTTTTCAAGTGAAGCTTTGTTGTTAAAATTTAAATGCTAAACAAATGCTATAGACGCTCCAGATTACAATTAAAGCAATTGGAAGGAAATAGATTTCCCACGCACAGATATAAATTTATCCAAGAACTAGGTTGTACCCCTTCCAGTATTCTTTCAAAACTCTTAATTATAGAGATTACTAGCTCAAGGAACAGGAGGTTAAACATCTGCTTCCTCAAATGAAGCCAAAAGCTTGAAACAAATTGGCTGAATCATACTTAAAGGAAAGAATGAGAGGCTAAAATTAAATATCTCCTCCAGCATCTCATGCTTCTTCTGATGAAATAGTCTTATATATCAAGTACTTAATGGAGAGGGGCACAGTTAGGCGGTGGGGGCACCTTTGAGAGAAGCCTTCATGAATCGCTTTATTCTGTTTCTCTCTTCACATACACAATCTGATCATTTCACCATCTTTTGTGAACAGCTTACAGTAGTTTCAAACCTGAACCCTTGTCTGGCTCTCGTGCTTTGAAAGCCTTACACCAGAGACAGTTTTTTCTACAATGCGATTGAAGAGATGGGAAATGCACCTTGTTCTTGGTTCCTTCTCTCCCCGGCCTTCTTTGATCTGGTACCTGAAATGTCGGCATTTATTACTTTGGTAATAAAAGTTAAAGGTTTTTTATTTTCTCTCTTTCTTCCTTTCTCCCTTTCTCTCTTTCTCTCTTTATTTCTTTCTTCTTTTCTTCGATGGAGTCTTGCTTTGTCAACCAGGCTAGAGTGCAGTGGCGTGGTCTTGGCTCACTGCAACCTCCACCTCCTGGGTTGAAGTGATTCTCATGCCTCAGCCTCCCAAGTAGCTGGGATTACAGGTACTGGCCACCACGCCCGACAAATTTTTGTATTTTTGTAGAGACAGGGTTTCACCATGTTGGCCAGGCTGGTCTCGAACTTCTGATCTCAAGTGATCCACCTGCCTCAGCCTCCCAAAGTGCTGGGATTGCAGAGTGAGTCACTGAGCCAGGCTTATGATTTTTGAAAGCTATTATGAGAATGCATGTATCACTGCCTATGAGTTACACATCACAGGAGATTTCCACCCATCTGGACTGGTACCTGAAACAGAAGACTAAACAGGAATGCTGGAAACGAGGGAGGGAAGGCAGGGGGAGGATGGAAAGAACAGGAAGGAGGAAGAATGAAGGATGAGGATGATAAAGTCAAATTCTTGCCTTTCACAGTCCTACCCTGGGATTTGGTGATGTGCTGCCTGTCCCAGAGAAGGGCCACAGAGCTGTCTCTCAGTGTTGAGTCGTGCTTTCCTTTGGCACACCTATAGGTTTGATTTTCATCATGGAATCTCAGAAATACCCCAAACATAAAAAGGTTTGCCTGTGCTTTGTCAAGAACGTTTGTCTCCCTTTGTGGCCTTTCTCAGTCTGTGCAGAAGCATACACATTGATTAATAAAGCTTTGATTTTAGCTCTAGTATTCATTTTTTTCTATTCATTATTTTTTTCATTCTCTACATTCAGTATAACATATAAAGAAGGTAACTTTAAAATTTTTCATCCAGAAATACTACCAAAATTTATTTGACTTTTATTGATAGATCTTTCTCTTTTTGAGGGTGAGTGAGGAGAGATGGGGTTTCGTCATGTTAGCCAGGCTGGTCTTGAACTGCTGAGCTCAAGAGATCCTCCTGTCTTAGCCTCTCAAAGTGCTGGGACTACAGGTGTGCACCACCTTGCCCAGCCAGATCTTTCTTTAGGAAAAAATATAGTGGTCATTAAAAAAGTGTTTTTTTAAATGGACATATATTCTATAATTGCACTTTGCAAGGCATTTAAAACTTATCTATATTAAAACATTGTATTTTTATTACTTTTAATTATTACTAAGAAATCAGCAAGAGACTCTATTCTTATATTAAATGAATGTTAGAAATCTAGTATAAATAATGATAAAACAGTATGTTCATTAATGAAGAGATAATTGAGCAAACCAATGAGTCTGATTTTAAGCATCCACCATTCCTCTGCAGCATTATGAGGACAATATGTTAACAAAGCAGCGAAAAGCCACATTTAATTTCCACTCGTATGAATCACTCCAGGGAAGAATGATAGACTTCAGTGTTGTCCTTTTGCTTAGAACCAAAAGAATCAAAGCCTTCCTTTCCCTACCTCCTATCACCCCAAGCTCTTCATGTCTCGCTATTCCAATGCGAAAGAATTTCATTCACCAACAAGAGGGAACATAACAGCAAAGGCAGGTAGGTGTTGCAAGGGGATGAAAGTTTGTGTCTCCCCCAAATTCAAACGCAGAAACCCTAACCCCCAAGGCAATGGAATTAGGAGGTGGAGCTTTGGGGAGATAATTAGGTCGTTAGGCTGGAGCCTTCCTGCGTGGGATTTGTGCCCTTCTAAGGAGAGGCCGGAGAGCTGGCTCGTTTTCTTTCTGCCATGTCATGGCACAAGAAGTCCACAAGCTACAATAAAGAGAATCTTTTCCAGTGCCTGACCATGCTGGGACCCTGATCTCAGCCTTTCAGCCTCCAGAACTGTGAGAAACAAATGTCTGTTGTTAAAGCCTCCCGGTATATGGCATTTTGTTATAGCAGCTCAAGCTAAGACAGGTGTTTGCCTCGAGTTTTTCTCAAACGGGACAGCAGCTTCTGTGCCAGGTGCTGGGGTGAGGGCACGGTGGACAGATGGAGAGAGTCGTGCCCATCACGGCAGCCCTGGGGCAGGGCGAGTCTGAAATTCTGCCTCCACATTAAAGTGGCCCTTTCAGCCTCCAGTGAAAGTTTCTCCACTGGCACAATAACATGTACTTAGACACGACCAAGCTTAACTGTTCCTCCTCTGCTTAGGGAGTGGAGGTGAGAGGGCTTCTTATATGTATAGGCATTCGGCAACTTTTCTCTTATTTCTGAGATGGGAAATTCTGTGTGAACACACGCACCTCAGGGAAAAAATAAATAAAAAGATTATTAGATGGTTTACTGAGGGGCAATACAAGGATTAGTGTCATTCAGGGCCTATTTCGTGGACTGGGCATTGAAGGAGGAATATCCAAATCAGAGGAAATACTGGTAATCCCATGAGTCTTTGGAGAGAACCTAGAGAGGTGGTAAAGCAGTAGTCTGAGCTGGGAAGAAGATGTGGTTTCACTGGATCAGAAATCGTTAGCCAGGGTCGGGTGCGGTGGCTCATACCTGCAATCCCAGCACTTTGGGAGGCCAAGGCGGGTGTATCACTTGAGGGCAGGAGTTCAAGACCAGCCTGGCCAAAATAATGAAACCCCGTCTCTACTAAAAAATACAAAAATTAGTTGGGCATGGTGGCATGTGCCTGTAATCCCAGCTACTCAGGAGGCTGAGGCAGGAAAGTCTCTTGAACCTGGGAGACGGAGGTTTTAGTGAACCAAGATCATGCCACTGCAGTCCAGCCTAGGTGACAGAGCGAGACTCCATCTCAAAGAAAAAAAAAAAAGAAATCTCCAGCCTAAAGGTCGAATAGACATCACAGAAGCCTGCTTTAGGAACATAGTCTGTCAGGGCGTGTCAGCTTAGAAAGAATGAGAAGTAAGTTTCCTGGAAACTGTGAAATTCAACCATGATGGTGCTTTCATCGTAGTCCCATGATCACTGGTAAAACTACCCTAGAATTAAGGGTGGAAGTGCTGAACTTTGCTGCTGAATATTTGTCAGGTAAACCAGAGGGGAACAGAGGGGACTTGGATAGGAATTCCAGGATTAGAGACACAGAAATCCCCAGGCAGGGTGAGTGAGGGACAGACCTGGAGTATTAGAGCTTCGAAGACAGAGACCACCTCATTCAGCACACTTTTCACATTTGAGAAGTGTTCTTTTATGAGGTGGTCAGTTGCAGCTGCAAGGGAGGATAGAGGAGAGGTTCAGGGAGACAAAGTGTATTTTTATTTTCTTTTATTATTATTATTTTGAGATGGAGTCTCACTGTGTCATCCAGGCTGGAGTGCAGTGGCACGATCTTGGCTCACTGCAAGCTCCATCTCCCAAGTTCACACCATTCTCCTGCCTCAGTCTCCCGAGTAGCTGGGGCTACGGGCGCCCGCCACCACACCCGGCTAATTTTTTGTATTTTTAGTAGAGACAGGGTTTCACCACGTTAGCCAGGATGGTCTCGATCTCCTGACCTCGTGATCTGCCCGCCTCGGCCTCCCAAAGTGCTGGGATTACAGGCGTGAGCCACCGTGTCCGGCCTATTTTCTTGTATTATTTTATATTTTGTTTTGAGACAGAGTCTTGCTCTGTTACCCAGAAGTGGAGTGGCGTGATCACTGCAGCCTCAAACTCCTGGGCTCGAGAGCTCCTCCGACCTCAACTTCCTGAGTGACTACAGGTGCACACCATCAAGCCCTGCTCATTTTATGGGTTTTTTTATTTTTTGCAGAGACAAGGTCTCGCTATGTTGCCTAGGCTGGTCTCAAACTCCTGATTTCAAGTGATCCTCTTACCTCAGCCTCCCAAAGGGCTGAGATTACAGGAGTGAGCCACTGTGTCTGGCAAAACACGACTTCTTATACAGGCTCAAGAGATAGGAGGTATGGCAGGTCATGCAGGATCACGTGGGGAAGCCTCAGGGTGCTCAGGAGGTAGAACTCAGCAGCAGGGGTAATGTGGAGGCTACAGCCTTGTTGGACTTCTGGGGGAAAGTCAAGGCAGGGAGAGGGAAACAATTTACGACTGGCTAATTGGAAAAATTTCAGCAGCTCTAGGCTATAGGTTATGGGGTGGTCCTAATTGCCTGGTACTTCTCCTGGGACAGTTAAGGCAGAAGAGTGCCGCCTCCTGGGTTGGAGGGATTGGATGGAGGAGGGTGGCTGTGGATTGGTTAGTTTGAATAATAAGGGCATGCTTTTCCTGGCTGACCTTTGCTGTCTCTAAGAACTGACTAGCTCTGGGACGGGCAGTCTCTTCCCAGCCAGAAAGATTTTTAAGATGTCAACACATCCTACTATACTGAAAATACAAAAGTATAGAAACAACACAAAATCAAACAATACAGAAGCCTAAAAATGAAACATGAACCATCTTATCCACACCCTCTCCAACCCCCGTGTGCAATTCCATCTCATCTGAAGTTAGGTTGGCACTTGAATGTGTATTCTTCCACATCTGCTCCGTGCAAACACAGGTGCACAAACATGTTATACCCAAATGTAGGTTTTTAAAATAAACATGAATTCTCACCCTATACATCTCTTTTCACTTGAGTTTGTTTCGCGAACAACCCTCAACATAACTACAAGTAGATATATCTTTACTTTTAATCAATGCTTCTGGTTTATAGGGTGGATATCCTAATTTATCCAACCACTGTCTCTTTGCAGACATAAAGGTTATTTTCAGGTTTGTTTCTTTTACAAAATAACTGCACATAAGCTTCCATAAATATGTGTGTTTATAAATACTCATGTTTTCATGCCTCCATTTTCCAGTGGAATTGTTGCATCAGTGGGTGCATCGTAAATGTTAATTGATAGAAGAGATAGTGACAGATTTCTCCTTCAGAATGTTTTAGCAATTGAACCTGAGATCAGCAATTCGTGGAAGTGCCAATTTTTAAATTTTTTATATTTTTTAGGAGGGGATCTAGCTCTGTCACCCAAACTGTAGTGCGGTGGTACAATCGTGGCTCACTGCAGCCTCCAACTTATGGGCTCAAAGGATCCTCCTGCTTCAGCCTCTGCAGTAGCTGGGACTACAGGCACATGCCACCACGTCCAGCTAATTAAGTAAAATTTTTTTAGAGACAAGGTCTCCCTTGTTCAGGCTGGTATTGAACTCCTGGCTTCAAGTGATCCACCCACCGTGGCCTCCCAAAGTGCTGTGATTACAGGCAGGAGCCACCATGCCTGGCTCTGAAAGTGTCAGTTTTATTAGTTTTACCATATCCTGGTCATCACTGGATGTTATAATGTTTTAATGTTTACAAATCTGATGCACGATCATTTATAATTTTTCTAATTTACGTTTTTCCAACTAATAACATGGAGCATCTCAGGCAAAAAAAAAAATACAACAAAACAAACAAAACAAAAAACAAACAAAACCCTCTCCTTAATTATAGCTTATAAGACCTATGAGAGCCATATTTTTCTTTTCTTTTTTATTTTTTTGAGAAGGAGTCTCACTCTGTTGCCCAAGCTGGAGTGCAGTAGTATGATCTCAGCTCACTGCAACCTCCACCTCCTAGGTTCAAGTGATTCTCCTGCCTCAGCCCTCCGAGTAGCTGGGACTACAGGTGTGTGCCATCACACCCACCTAATTTTTGTATTTTTAGTAGAGATGGGGTTTCACATGTCAGCCAGGCTGGTATTGAACTCCTGGCCTCTGGTGATCCATCTGCCTCGGCCTCCCAAAGTGTTGGGATTACAAGTGTGAGCCACTGTGTCTGGCCAAGAACCACATTTTTTCTCTTTATTTATTATTTGTAAGAGGCCAAGAGAAAAATAAGGTTTATTTGCATTGAGGAAGCTGCATGTGTTACTACACAGTAATACATAAGTGCAGATGCTTGCTTTTTGCCTGACATGCCTGTGTTATCCAGCTTCTGTCTTCCTGGAATAAGATGAAATAAAACTGGCTATTTCCAAATTCATTTGATCTAGGCTGTGTACAGGATATTTCAAAAATTCTGTTTGTTATTTACTCATCTTGGGAGATAATGAGAAAAGAAGAGCTGTCAGTTTCTTCCTTCTGACTGTTGTAATTTATTTTCTTTGAGGAATTAACATTACATTGAATCTGTTTGACTATTGATTATAGTTTGGTTTACAGCATGCTATAATTTTGTGCTGTCTTTGAGACCTGATGACACCAGTGGTCCGTGATTCTCAGAATTGTTAAACCTTGTCTCACTACACAGTATGAATCGGAACAATAAAATTAAGCCCTGGTTTATCTGAGTGAGTCTAAGGGCAAATAAACCCGTGAGGGCTAATCCCTCAGTTTCTGATATAGTGGCCTTAGGGGGGATATTAATGAGGTGGCAGCAGCCCTCTTTTAAGAGCCAGGAATAGTGCCCGAGATCAGTGTAAGGTGGTGGGATGCAGGTGGAGGATGCTCAAGTGGTTGTGAGACAGGAGACCGGCCGGACTTGTTTTCCAGCCGTGACCCTGCTGACCAGAACAGGCTCTGGTTGAAACGGTGCAATGAAAAAGGCAGATGGCTGTGAAAGTGACCTCCAGTTATCCTCCCTGCTCATTAGCATAATGAGCTGAACTCCCACCAGCAACATGACAGTATACAAATGCCATGGCAATGACTCAGAAGTTATCACCCCTTTTCTAGAGATTTCTGAATATCCTCCCTTAATTTGCATGTAATTAAAAGTAGGTGTAAATACAGCAAACTACAGCCCACAGGTACTGACTCTGGGCGCACTGCCTATGGGTTAACTTTGCTCTATGATGAGCAGCATTGGTTCAATAACAGATGCTTTCTCTCACCACCAGCTTGCCCTTGAATTCTTCCTTGGGAGAAGTCAACAACCTTCCTAAGGCTAAGCTCTAATTTGGGTGCTCCCTTGCCTTGCATCAGTTGTATCAGGCAGGGCTCTCCAGAGAAACAGAATCCAATAGGATATCTATCTATCTACTCTATCTATCTATCTATCTATCTATCTATCTATCTATCTATCTATCTATCTATCTATCTATTTATCTATCATCTATTGTGAGTTTTGTTTTAAGCAAACTGCTCATACGATTGAGGGGTAAGTCTAAACTCTGTAGGTCAGCCTAGCAGCCTAGAATTTCAGGCAAGAGTCAATATTGTAGTCTTGAATCCAAAGGCTGGAAATTCGAGCAGAATTTCTGTGTTGCAGACTTGAGGCAGAATTCCCTATATCTTTCTTAGAAACCTGTCTTTGTTCTTAAGGCTTTCAGCTAATTGGATGAGACCTACTCACATTATATAGGGTAATCTGCTTTACTTACAGTTAACTGATGATAATTGTTAATCACGTCTAAAAAATACTTTGACAGTGACATCTAGGCTAATGTTTGACCAAACAACTAGGTACCATATTCTAACCAAATAGACACATAAAATTATCCACAATAGCAGAATATAGTTTGTTTGCTTCATGTGAGTTCAAATGATCCAACTGCTATGCATTTCTCTGTTGAGCAAGCGACTTAAAATGGAGTCTTGTTATAGTCATGCTATAATCCAAGAAGGATCCCTGATGTCTCAATCATTTTCAGCACATCTACCCCCATGAAGAACAGTCGCTGAGAACAAGGGCCTAACATGTTTCAGGAAGGGAGCAGGAAAATATGTTGAGAATGCATAAGTCTCTTATTTTCCAACCTTCCTTCTTTTTCTCCTTTGGCCACTTAACCCAATACGTTGACCTCTTTTTTTTTTTTTTTTTTTTTTAAGTGTCTGGTGTTAAGAGAGCTCAGTTGAAATGAAATAATTCATTTCCTCTTGGCACAATTCTTCTGGCTGATGGAAAAAGGCATTTTGGAACATCTGAACAAATTTTAAGTAGAATTTACATCTGATTGTTGTTCTTTGCGTTGATATTGATCAAACACATTGAAGAATTTTTAAATGTCCATTTCTCTTTCACATGTGTGATTTAAAAATAATTTAAGGTAAAATTCACATGACAAAATTAATCATTTTTAGTGAACAATTCATTGACAGTACATTCACAATGTTGTGAAGCGCCACCTATGTATAGTGTCACTCCAAAGTCAAACTCTTGCCTATTAAACGGTTCCTCCCCCTTTCCCCTGGCAACCACCCGTCTGTGTTCTCTCTGTATGGATTTATCTATTCTGGACCTTACATATAAATGGAATCACACAATATGTGGTATTTTGTGTCTCGCTTCTTTCACCTAGTATAATGTTTTGGATGTTCATTCACATTGTGGCATATATCAGTACTACATTTTTTCCATAGCTGAATAATATAGCACTTTCTGTATATACCACAATTTGTTTTATCTCTTGTCTACCGATGAACATTTCAGCTGTTTCTGCATTTTGGCCATTGTGAATAGTGCTGCTATGAACAGGACCTGCTAGATTCTTTTGGTTCTTAATACAAGGCTCTTTTACCTACCCAGGACACATCTATGCTTAGAGAAAATAGAAAACCTCCTCTTCCAAATCTAGCCATTTTATATGAGTTAGATTAAAATGAACATCAAAGCTAATCTATGGTCAATGCAATCTAGAACATAAAGATGAGTAAAGAAAACAGCTGGAATTGTCCCAAACACACAATAAGCACTCTGACTGGTAAGCTGGTACAGATTGCATTTCATATCCAGACAGCAACCATTACTAGCAGTCTTTCTGTCTCAACTTGGCATGAACCCCTTGAAATTCAAAGCGCAGATAAATGGAAGTTTCCTAATTCTGGAATCATTTCCCCTTGGATCAGTGTAAGCCCAGTAAATATGTCTTTTTTTTTTTTTTTTTTTTTTTTTTTTTTTTGGAAAAGAGTCAGTAACAATCACAACCAGGAAGGAAAACCCAGTGGATAAAATAAATTGAAGATAAATATTTTCTAATTATCTACACATTTCTCACTATTGTGAGACCTCAGTTTGAGAAATCTTTACAGGTAGTTAAAAACGATAACCAATCTGCTTTGGACCTTACTCTTTTTCTTAGCACTGATTGCAAAACACAAAAACTTCCTGCAAAAGTGGAATATGTTGTCATGCTGTACTGAATACAACTTCCTTGCGTTTCCAAATAATGCTGTTTTGAAGAAGAAATTAAATTACATGGCTTTTGTTTCTTGGCTAAGTAACACTATGCGTGAACGTGACATAAAACTTAGCTTCTGGAGAATAAATGCAAATGAACACCAAATATTTTTGTGAAACCAATGCTAGAATATTATTCATACTTTAGTAACCTTTAGTCCTAAAATCCATCAAATTTCACGAGAACCAATTACTAGAGGGAAACCTGGGAAACAAAGGTTAATAAAACAAAACAAAAATATTAACAAGAACATTATTTATAGCATAGTTCTGTAACATTCTGATAGTATTTATTTTCAAAATGGCTATTTTACCAAGATGGCAGAAACAACTTTGCAAGTCTTAAGGAACATTTTATTATAAACACTTAGTAGCCATCATAGAGTGAAGAAATTGAAGATAGATGGCTGGGTGTGGTGGCTCACGCCTGTAATACCAGCACTTTGGGAGGCTAAGGCAGGCGGATCACAACGTCAGGAGATCGAGGCCATCTGGCTAACAAGGGGAGACCCTGTCTCTACTAAAAATACAAAAAATAAAAAATTAGCCGGGCGTGGTGGCAGGCGCCTGTAGTCCCAGCTACTCAGGAGACTGAGGCAGGAGAATGGTGTGAACCCGGGAGGCGGAGCTTGCAGTGAGCCGGGATTGCGCCACTGCACTCCAGCCTGGGTGACAGAGGGAGACTCTGTCTCAAAAAAAAAAAAAAGAAAAGAAAAGAAATTGAAGATAGAGTGAAATCAAATCAAAGGTGAAATTATCAATGTGACTTACATAAAATTCACATATTTGCATTAACCCAAGTATATGGAAAATCAGTATCTGCTGACCTTGAGTTTGGAAATGACCAATAATGTATCTTTAAAAACTGAGGCCATCGAGAAAACTTTGCAATAATAAACATATTCCTATTACAAAAAAGGAAAGAAAAAGAAAAAAAAAGCAGTGTCTTCTATGGAAAAGGTGCTTTTTCCATAGAAAAGCATTTATTGTATAAATCATTATTTTAATTTTAAAAGTGAAATTGCTTAGTAATTATTGATCTCTTCATCAAACAATTTTGGAAATCTCCAATGGGCTAGGCAATATTTTTTTTTTTTTTTTTTTGAGACAGGATCTCGCTCTATCACCCAGGTTGAAGTGCAATGGTGTGATTACAGCTCAGTACTGCATTTCTTCCACAGCTGAATAAAATTGCATTTTCATGTACAAATTGCATTTCATATCCAGACAGCAACCATTACTAGCAGCCTGTCTCAGCTTTGCACGAAACCCCTCAAAATTCAAAGCCCAGGGAAACAGAAGCTTCCTAATTCTGAAATCACTTCCTGAATTTTCTTTTTAGTTCATATTTTTAATGGACTGAAATTACAAAGATCCCCCAGGAGACCCTGCAGGAGGGGAACAGCCTTGAAGAGGCAGAGATTCACTGCCAGTAGCCCACCCCTACCTGCTACCCACTTCCCCACAAGGGTCCCAAACTCTTTCAATAATCCTAAAAAACCGGATGAGAGCGCAGGCAGATAAGGGCTCCTTCATCTTCACACAGGTGACAAGCCATCCTGTCCTGTCCTGCCCAAGCCCTGGCCCTCTCTAACCAAGTCAGGCTCCCAGCCCAGACCCTGACCCGGGCAAGGACGGGGACAGCAATCTGCTCCTACAGGAGGTGGCGCTGCCATCCCCTCAATCCCCTGGGTTCAATTGATTGTTCCACTTCAGCCTTTTGAGTACCTGGGACTACAGGCATGTGCCACCAGGTCCAGCTAATTTTTATGTGTTTTTTTAGAGACAGGGTTTCACCATGTTGTCCAGGCTGATCTCAAACTCCTGGGCTCAAGCCATCTGCTGCCCTTGGCCTCCCAAAGTGCTGGAATTACAGGCGTGAGTCACTGTACCCGATCGTGCCAGGCAATTTTAGAAACTTGGAGAACATTAGTGAACAAAACAAACAATCACGGCTCTCATGGCCTGTATGTTCTAGAGGGTTGTGGGTGGCAGACTCAATAAACAATAATAAATAAGTTATATAGGATGTCTGAAAGTGATAGATGCTTTGGAAGAAGAGAAAGAGCAGATTGGAAGAGATTGGAAGGTGGAAGAGGTGGGAAGTGAGGGCAAATTGCATTTTATTTATTTATTTATTTGTTTATTTATTTATTTATTTATTAGAGATGGGGTCTTGCTATGTTGCGCAAGCTGGACTTGAACTCCTGGGCTCAAGCTATCCTCCCTTCTCAGCCTCTCAAATAGCTGGGACTCCAGGCATGCACCACCACACCTGGCTTAGGCTGCATTTAAATGCAGTAGCCAGCAGAAGCAGCCAAGGTGACACTGGAGCTAAGATTTGAAGGCAAATGCCAGCCTCGCGGGTACCTGGGGGAGGAATCCCAGTGAAAGGAATAGCAAGTATTGAAGGCAGAAGAGAAAAGATCTGAGTGGCAGAGAAGTGCAGTCCATATCCCGGAGTGTCTTCGGGCCATTCTAAGAACTTTGGCTTTCTCCAAGGGAAATGGGGAGCCCTTCAAGGGGTTTGAGCAGAGGAATGATGTGATCTGACTTAAAAAACATTATGTATACTTAAGATGCACAACAGGTTTTGATACACATATACATATTGAAATGATTACTGTAGTCAAGCAAATTAACATAACCATCTCCTCACATAGCTATCATTTGTGTGTATGTAGTGAGAGCGTTTGAAATCCATTCTCTTTGCAAATTTCCAGGATACAGTACAATATTATTAACTGTGGCCATCACACTGTTCATCAACTGTCTAGATGTATTCAACTTATGTAACTGCAATTTGTACCCTCTGACCAACACCTCCCCATTTCCCCCATTTCCCAGACCCTGGAAACCACCGTTCTACTCTCCTCTTCCATGTATTCATCTTTTTAAAATTCCACATATAAGTGAGCTCATGCAGTATTTTTCTTTCTGTGTCTGGCTTGTCTTAGCATAATGTCTTCCAGGTTCATTCATGTTGTTGCAAATGGCAAGCTCTCCTTTTCAAGGCTGAATAATATTCCATTGTACAGAATATATATACTGTATAATATAGTATATACACGTATGGTATACACACATGTATGGTATATACACATGTATGGTACATACATAGGTCTTTTACATTTTCTTTCTTCATTCATCCATCAACAGACCCTTAGGTTGTTCCCATTATCTTGACCACTGTGAATAATGCTGTAGTAAACATGGGAGCACAGATCTCTTTGAGGCGTTGATTTTATTTCCTTTGGATATATATATACCCAGAAGCAGGATTACTAGGTCATATGTTAGTCTATTTCTTTCTTTCTTTCTTTTTTTTTTTTTTTTTTTTGAGACAGGATCTTGTTATGTTGCTCAGGATGGAGTGTGGTGACAAAATCACAGCTCACTGCAGCCTCAAACTCCTGGGCCTAAGTAATCCTCCTGCCTCACTCTCCTGGGATTATAGGCACATGCTGCCATGCCTGGTTAATTCTTCTTTTAGAGATGGGGTCTTGCTATGTTGTCCAGCCTGGTCTTGAACTCCTGGCCTCAAGCGATCCTCCTGCCTTGGCCTCCTAAAGTTCTGGGATTCTAAGCATGAGCCATTGGACTTGACCAGTAGTTCTGTTTTTAAGTTTTTGACTTTCATTTCAGAAAGGATCACTTTGGAGACTGCAGTATGTAGAAGGCAAGGACAGAATCCAGGTGACCAACTGAGGAGTGGCTGAGATTCTGCAGGGGAGAGATGAGGTGGCTTAGAACAAGACAAAACCGCAGGCTGGTGCAGGAGTGCCCAGATTCTGTAAAGATCACTAAGGCCCTTGGTTGCCCTCCTGCTTCCAACACTAAAAAATTGAGACCAGACAGACTAAATCACTTCTGCATAACTGTTAAAGAAACTCATCTTAAAAGGTAAGTGTAACCAAAAAAAAAAAAAAATTACTTACAACTTGTTTTTAGTAAGAATTTGCTTTTCTGAATTTTTTTATTTTTTATTTTTTATTGAGACAGAATCTCACTTTGTTGCCCAGGCTGGAGTGCAGTGGTTTGATCTTAGCTCACTGCAACCTCCACCTCCTGGGTTAAAGTGATTCTCCTGCCTCAGTCTCCTGAGTAGCTGAGATTACAGGCGTGTGCCAACACACTCAGCTAATTTTTGTATTTTTAGTAGAGATGGGGTTTCGCCATGTTGTCCAGGCTGGTCTCAAACTCCTGACCTCAAGTGATCCTCCTGCCTTGGCCTCCGCCTGCTCTTCTGAAAAATTGATACTATTCTGATAATGCAGTCATCCTAAGGAAGACCACTTTTTATTTCAGAAATTATTTTTTTGTACTCATGCATCTGAATTAGTTATGTATCTATTAATGTGAAGACATAGTCTGTATCTAAACAAAGCTATTTAGAACAACCTAGGCTTCATAATTGATTTTTTGGATAGTTTGACTATTCATATTGATCATGTTCACCACATATTTGTCAACTTTTTTCTTCATTTCATACTATTTATTTGCTTATGTATTTATTTAGAGATAGGATCTTGCTCTGTCACTCAGGCTGGGGTGAAGTAGTGTGATCATAGCTCACTGCAGAAGAATCCAGTGATCCTCCTGCCTCAGCCACTCCAATAGCTAGTACTACAAACACATGCTAGCACACTGAGCACTTTGAGAGGCCAAGGGGGAGTGAATCACTTGAGCCCAGGAGTTAGAGACCAGACTGGGCAACATGGCAAGACTTTATCTCTATAAAAATTACAAAAATTAGCCAGGTGTGGTGGCATATAACTGTAGTCCCAGCTACTGGGGAGGTTGAGGTGGGAGGATTGCCTGAGCCCAGGAGGTCAAGGTGATAGTGAGCCATGATCACACCACTGCACTCCAGCCTGGCTGACAGAGTGAGACCATGTCTCAAAAAAAGTAATTTTTTTTTTAGAGACAGGGTGTTGCTGTGCCACCCAGACTGGTCTCAAACTCCTTGCCTCAAGCAATCCTCTTACTTTGGCCATCTCATACTATTTAGAAACCACCATGGTTAGAGAGGCGAAGATCCTTTTTTATTATTTATTTGAAGAACAAAAGGACTGTGATAGGAATGTTTTACTTTAAAATATTAACTTGTCAACAACTCCAGAGCCACAAAATCATTAAATTTACAATGAAAAATTATGGTTTTTCATCTCTGTAGTTCTTTTATCACTTTATTTTCTAACATATTTGCCTCTGGCCTACCCAATCTATTAGGTTGGTGCAAAAGTGATTGTGGTTTTTGCCATTAAAGGTAATTTAAACTAATGGCAAAAACCACAATTACTTTTGCACCAACCTAATAGTTTACAAGTATTAAAAAATGGTTATAATCAATGACAAAACCACATGATTGTCCCAATAGATACAGAAAAGGCCTTTGATAAAATTCAACATCCCTTCATGCTAAAAACTCTCAATAAACTGGTATTGATGGAACATATCTCAAAATAATAAGAGCTATTTACGACAAACTCATAGCCAATATCATACTGAATGGGCAAAAGCTGGAAGCATTCCCTTTGAAAACTGGCACAAGACAAGAATGCCCTCTCTCACCACCCCTATTCAACATAGTATTGGAAGTTCTGGCCAGGGCAATCAGGCAAGAGAAAGAAATAAAGCGTATTCAGATAAGAAGAGAGGAAGTCAAATTGTCTCTGTTTGCAGATGACATGATTGTATATTTAGAAAACCCCATGATCTCAGCGCAAAAACACCTTAAACTGATAAGCAACTTCAGCAAAGTCTCAGGATACAAAATCAACATGCAGAATTCACAAGCATTCCTATACACCAACAACAGACAAGCAGAGAGCCAAATCATGAGTGAACTCCCATTCACAATTACTACAAAGAGAATAAAATACCTAGGAATACAACTTACAAGGAACATGAAGGACCTCTTCAAAGTGAACTTCAAACCACTGCTCAAGGAAATAAGAGAGGACACAAACAAATGGAAGAACATTCCATGCTTATGGATAAGAAGAATCAATATCGTAAAAGGGCCAAATTGCCCAAAGTAATTTATAGATTAAACGCTATTCCTATTAAGCTAGCAATGACTTCCTTTACAGAATTAGAAAAATGTAAATTTCATATGGAACTAAAAAACAGCCTATATAGCCAAGACAATCCTAAGCACAAAAAACAAAGCTGGAGGTATCATGCTACCTGACCTCAAACTATACTACAAGGCTACAGTAAACAAAACAGCATGGTACTCGTACCAAAACAGATATATAGACCAATGGAACAGAACAGAGACCTCAGTAATAACACCACATATTTACAACCATCTGATGTTTGACAAACCTGATGAAAACAAGCAATGGGGAAAGGATTTCCTAAATAAATGGTGCTGGGAAAACTGGCTAGCCATATCCAGAAAACAGAAACTGGACCCCTTCCTTACACCTTATATCAAAATTAACTCAAGATAGATTAAATACTTAAATGTAAAACCCAAAACCATAAAAACCCTAGAAGAAAACAGAAACTGGACCCCTTCCTTACACCTTATACAAAAATTAACTCAAGATAGATTAAATATTTAAATGTAAAACCCAAAACCATAAAAACCCTAGAAGAAAACCTAGGCAATACCATTCAGTACATAGGCATGGGCAAATACTTCATGACTAAAATACCAAAAGCAATTGCAAGAAAAGCCAAAATTGACAAATGGGATCTAATCAAACTAAAGAGCTTCTACACAGCAAAAGAAACTATCATCAGAGTGAACAGGCAACCTAAAGAATGGGAGAAAATTTTTGCAAGCTGCCCATCTGACAAAGGTCTAATATCCAGAATGTACAAGGAACTTAAACAAATTTACAAGAAAAAAACAACCCCATCAAAAAGTGGGTGAAGGATATGAACAGACACTTCTCAAAAGAAGGCATTTATGCAGTCAGCAAATATATGGGAAAAAAAAGCTTATCATCACTGGTCATTACAGAAATGCAAATCAAAACCACAATGAGCTACTGTCTTATGCCAGTTAGAATGGCAATTATTAAAAAGTCAGGAAACAATAGATGCTGGTGAGGCTGTGGAGAAATAGGGACACTTTTACACTGTTGGTGGGAGTGTAAATTAGTTCAACCATTGTGGAAGACAGTGTGGCAATTCCTCGAAGATCTAGAACCAGAAATAACATTTGACCCAGTAATCCCATTACTGGGTATATACTCAAAGGATTATAAATCATTCTACTATAAAGACACACGCACACGTATGTTTATTGCAGCACTATTTACAATAGCAAAGACTTGGAACCAACCCAAATGCTCATCAATGATAGACTGGAAAAAGAAAATGTGGCACATATACACCATGGAATACTATGCAGACATAAAAAAGAATGAATTCATGTCCTTTGCAGGAACATGGATGAAGCTGGAAGCCATCATTCTCAGCAAACTAACATGGGAATCAGAAAACCAAACACTGCATGTTCTCACTCATAAGTGAGAGTTGAACAATGAGAACACATGGATACAGGGAGGGGAACCTCACACACTGGGGCCTGTCAGGGGATTGGGGGCAAGGGGAGGGAGAGCATTAGGACAAAGACCTAATGCATGCGGGGCTTAAAACCTGGATGACGGATTGATAGGTGCATGGCAAACCACATGGCACATTCTGCACATGTACCCCAGAACTTAAAGTATAATAGTAATAAAAAAAAAAAAAAAAAAAAAAAACTTGGGATGCCTAAGGGAACAAGGTGTTTCACATGATTTTTGTGATTAAATAAGTTCTAGCTTAGAAAAGAAAAAACAGAGGAGGGCACATTTTAGAAAATCTAGCTTTCAGATTTGCTTACATTTATTATCACATTTTCAATAATTCTTTATCCATCAACTGCTGTTTTTAAAGCACCTACTCTATGCCTATAATCCTAGCACTTTGGGAGGCCGAAGTGGGCAGATCACGAGGTCAGGAGATCAAGACCATCCTGATTAACACAGTGAAACCCCGTCTCTACTAAAAATACAAAAAATTAGCCCAGCGTGGTGGCGGGCACCTATAGTCCCAGCTACTCAGGTGGCTGAGGCAGGAGAATGGCATGAACCCGGGAGGCAGAGCTTGCAGTGAGCTAAGATCGCGCCACTGCACTCCAGCCTGGGCGACAAAGCGAGACTCCGTCTCAAAAACTAAAAATAAAACACCTATTCCGTGTCAGGGACTGGATGGAATGAACTGGGAATAGCTGTGAATAGATGAAAGAACTTGTCCTATCATCTGTTTTTAATCATTAAAATTCTACTTTCAAATACAAGTATGCTATACTCCATTAAAAAATAATTTGTGCTTAAAAAACATGGTTATAAGCAGATTCTGATTTTTGTCAACCGAAATGTCTTTTCTTTCTTTTTCTAAACTAAAACAGAATATGCTAAATTGATAAGCAGCCAAACTTTTTTAGTCATTGATGAGAAAGTAAGCAGGTTTAGCAATTGAGAGAACAGAAGATTTTGGATATTAAAACCAGGGATCAAAACAATTCCAGTACTAACTACTGAGTGTTACTAATACAAAGACTCACAACAGCAAGAACACTACTAAAAGTCAAATGATTGTATTCAGCTAAGATACAATTCTTATAGAGCTTACCTATGAATCGCTCAAACATACCTCTAGACACACAACTCCTGGTAGAGAAGCATGGGTGCTCCATAGATTAAATATGATGATAAATGTGTACCAGTTAAGGGCCCATTAACTACTGGTAGAAGAAAACTTGAGAATCTTCGTAGCCTAGCAAAAGAAAAGTTTATTTTTTCTAATGCGGAAGTTGTAAGATTCAAAATGGAGCTACAGAAGGCCATCAAGAGAGGACTCTCATGCATGATTTGCCTGATAACAGAAAATATCACAGGAAGTTGTTGTTGTTGTTCTTCTTCTTCTTCTTCTTCTTCTTCTTCTTCTTCTTCTTCTTCTTCTTCTTCTTCTTCTTCTTCTTCTTCTTCTTCTTCCTCCTCCTCCTCCTCCTCCTCTTCTTCCTCTTCTTCCTCTTCTTCCTTTCTTCTTTTCTTCCTTCTTCTTTCTTCTTTCTTCTCCTCTTTTTCTAAAGACAGAGTCTTGCTCTGTTATCCAGGCTGGAATGCAGTGGCACAATCTCAGCTTACTGCAACCTCTGCCTCCTGGTTCAAGCGATTCTTGTGCCTCAGCCTCCTGAGTAGCTGGGATTACAGGCGTGCACCATCACACCCTGCTGATTTTTGTATTTTTAGTAGAGGCGCGTTTTCACCATGTTGACCAAGCTAGTCTCAAACTCCTGACCTAAGGTGATCCACCCGCCTTGGCCTCCCAAAATGCTGGGATTACAGGTGTGAGTCACCGGGCCTGACCACAGGAAATTTTTCTAAACCACAGCTTACTACATGAGTCACACGAGCACAGCTAGCCACATATACAAGAACACTTGCCTGGCACACTGTCTCACAAACCCAATCCAAAACTTCAAGGGCTTATTCCTAATTTATTTGGCTATCTGGCCATAACTAAATAAGATAACAGGTCCTACCAGCAACTATCGATATTTGCCAATCAAAACTTGCCAGCTCTTGTATGACTCCACCAATGCCAATAAGCTTTCTTTCCAAACAATTTACATACCTCCTATTTCCCCAATAAAACCTTAACCTTCTCCTTTGTTCTCTGGACACACTTGAAGCCACTGTCATCCCTATTTATGTCCTAGATTTCCATCCTTTTTCTTATATATTATGTCCAAATAACAACCTTTTTACTTGGAAATTCCCCTCTCTCTATTTTTTATGTTAATACTAATATAAAGTCGGGTTGAGTCTTGGAATTACTGAGCCTTTGTTGTTCAAAATCTTTCTTTCGAGTTTTACTTGTTACTATTTGAGGTCTAGAAATAATCAACTTTTCTAACTCTGCAAGTCCCTGCCTTTCTAGACTATAGTCATCCATCTTTGAGGGGATTAGTTCCAGGACCCCCGAGGATACTAAAATCCTCAGTTGCTCAAGTCCCTGATATAAAATGGTATAGTATTTTCATATAACCTGTGCATATTCTCCTATATACTTTAAATAATCTCTGTATCATCCCTGTATTACCTGTAATACCTAATACAATGTCATTGCCATGTAAGTAGTTGTTATACTGTATCACTTTTTAATTTGTATCACTTTTTATTGTTACATTGTTATTTTTTATTTTGGGGAGTTTTAAAGAATATTTCTGATCTGTGGTTCGTTGAATCCTCTGATGTGGAACCCACGATTGTATTCCCTCTTATTTCTGCTTGAAAATTGGCCAATTTACCTCTTTCCTCTACTGTTATGCTAATCACAGCCTGTAATAACCAACACTCACCACTAGCATTCTTATTTTCCAACCTCTTTGCTTCAGTGGGCTAGCAGGTTCCCTTCTGGGTTATCACAGACAATGATGAAATGTTCTGCCCTGCACAGCACGGATCTCCCATTTGCCAGCCTCCGTCCTCGTATGGCCGTGTCCACACCTCCCACTGCCTAAACTCTAAGACAAGCTTTTAAGTTTTTGTTAAAGCAACACTCCACTTAAAGGCATGAATTTCTGTATTAATTATGGAGGAATAACTGCTGTAACACATAAGCCCCAAATCCTGGTTACCTAACAGAAATCTATTTCTTATTCACATGAAATCCACGAAAGGATAAGTGAGAGTTATGGCTTGCTTCAAAAAGAAGTAAGGAAGATTTTTGAATCCTACTCGCTGTGTTGGATTTCTGAAAAGCACCTGCTTTATCCCAAGTTCATGATTTCTTTCTTGTGATTCATATTTAATCCAATAGCTTCAGGAATCTTAGAAGCTGAATAAAATGCCAGATCTCATATAAATTACTTCTAAATACAAGCTTTTGCTATACTAGCTTCCTCTCATTCTTTTTAATCGTTAGGATAATGAGATTACCCATGAATATTGGGAGGAATCACTGATTGTGAAGCAAGTAATGAACACAGCGTAGCAACATTAATTCATCCATGCTGATTTGAAGCAAGACAGAAGCTGCTCTCATGAGAGGTCATCGTGGCCTAGTGTGGAAGAGGCTGAGCTTTGGAGTCAGATAGAGCTGCATTCAAACATCCGCTGTTTATGAGCTCATTATCCCTGTTGCATTTCTTAGCCTCTGTTGATTGCCTACGTGCAGAGCAAAGGGGAAATAGAATCATACATTTCAGGTCTTTATCCTGATGTTTGAGAAAAAAAGGGCAGACAGTGCTTTTAAGAAATCACCTTCTGAGCCAGATGTGGTAGCTCATGCCTGTAATCCCAGCACTTTGGGAGGCCGAGGCGGGCGGATCACCTGAGGTCGGGAGTTCGAGACCAGCCTGACTGACATGGAGAAATCCCATCTCTACTAAAAACACAAAATTAGCTGGGCATGGTGGCACATGCGTGTAATCCCAGCTACTTGGGAGGCTGAGGCAGAAGAATTGCTTGAACCCGGGAGGCGGAGGTTGCGGTGAGCTGAGATTGCGCCATTACACTCCAGCCTGGGCAACAAGAGCAAAACTCCATCTCAAAAAAAATAAAAATAAAAATAAGAAATCACCTCTGGGTGCTAGGTGTAAGCTCATTGCTACTGAGATCTCATTGATTCTAGGCTTTCTCAGCAGACCAAGCCAGGAGATGGATGTATGTATATATAGTCGCACAGATACATGTTTGTGCATGTGTGTGTGTACCTGCTTCATTTTGATAGGCTTTTTTTTGCATATAACACATATTCAGATAGCAAGAGTTCAATTAGCAAGGAGTTCAATTATTAGGAGGTGTCTGGTACATAATATCAGATAAACATTTTTCCTTCTAATTTATCATAAACACGGGTGGTATAGATTAGCTCCTTGTCCTTTGCTCTTAGGCATCATGTGTGTAAATAATTGGAAGGATGTGATTAACTAACAGTTACAAAGTCTGTCACAGAATGGAATCTGTGATACCCTTCTATTATATCCTGCAACAGAAGTTATTACATACACGAAGATAAAGAAATATAAATATATATTAAATATGCCTAAACCTCAGATATTATCCTTTTGTCTAAAAATAAGTTGAGATTTTTGTCTGGAGGGTGACGTGACATCCAACTTGCTAAAATGCCTGTCATTTCTGGACAGAACATGAACCTACCAATGGGCATATTTCCTCTGGGATTATTCCTAGATAGGGTATTAGAATACCTTTGTTTTGATTTTTTTGAGACAGGGTCACTCTGTCACCCAGGCTGGAGTGCAGTGGCACGATCTTGGCTTACTGCAGCCTCGACCTTCTGGGCTCAAGCAATCCTCCCATGTAGGCGTGTGCCACCACACCTGGCTAATTTTTGTTTATTTTTTGTAGAGACAGAGTTTTGCCAAGTTGCCCAGGCTGGTCTTGAACTCCTGGGCTCAAGCAGTCTGCCCACCTCGACCTCCCAAAGTGCTTGGATTACAGGTGAGAGCCACCATGCCTGACCTATCATACCTTTGCTAAATTTCTCTCGATAGAAGTTAGCCACTGTCAAGTAAAATATAATTATATTATATTATTTATAAAAGTAATATTTATTATTACATTTAAAAAATTAGCGTAAAGAGAGAATTACTTTCATACTATCACAAGTAATTTCTCAAACCTATGTTATTGATGAGCCTGACAAGTAACCAGCTGGCAGAATATTAGTTTACTTTATTATCTATTTGTAAACTAATTTGATGGATTTTTACTTTATAATGAGTAGACATTGAGCATACAATGAACAGCAAAATTAATCTTAACCTAGGAGTCATAAAAAATTAATTTGGAATGAACTGACAGCTATCATGTAGGCCATTGTTACTTTATTAGACAGAAAACTTGCTGATATTTCTATAATGCTACTGTTTTTTGTTTGTTTGTTTGTTTGTTTGTTTTGAGACAAGGTCTCGCTCTGTGGCCCAGGCTGGAGTGTAGTGGCATGATCTCGGCTCACTGCAACCTCCACCTACCAGATTCAAGCAATTCTCATGCCTCAGCCTCCCAGGTAGCTGGGACTACAGGCAAGTGCCACCATGCTTGGCTAATTTTTGCGTTTTTGGTAGAGATGGGGTTTTGCCATGTTGCCCAAGCTAGTCTTGAACTCCTGACCTCAAGTGATCTGCCCGCCTTGGCTCCCAAAGTGCTGGGATTACAGGCATGAGCTACTGTGCTGGGCCCTGATTTACATTTTTAATGTTAATGAAGAGGACCACAAGCTTTATAGCTAGGGTTATTATTATTACTTTTCACAAATAAGTTATGTTTCTATATTTCAACAAAATAATTTCTATCATTGAGTGTTGATATTAGAATCTCACATGCACAATTAACTGTATTTGGTAGTTGCAGTTTACAACAAGGTTGTCTTGTGGCCGGGAAGAGTTAATGGAGTTTCTGTAGTCCCCAGTCTATTATAAAGAATCATTGAATTACCTCTGTGTGGCATGGAATCAAGTAATCTGAGAATATATGTTACCTAAAGATGCTCTGACATCATTCTATAACTTAAAAAATGAAGGAATTTACATTCAGAAAGGTGACGTGACTACCTCAGAATCAAAACTAGTAGAAGTTGATCCAGAATTAAGGCATGAGACTCTGGTTCCGAGGGCTTCATGCCTAGTGAGCCCTCTTTAAAACTATAAGAAATGAGCAAATCAACTGTGCAGAATGAGATTCATCTATCAGTTACTTTGAGGCCTGTCCAGGAAATTATCAACTAAGCAAGACTTCAGCACTGGTAACCCTAAGAAGCCTCAGAAAGTAATTTCCAGGAGAGTAACAAAAGCATATCGACTTGCATTTGGCAACTCTAATGTTACTTTCTCTAAGATTAAATTTGTAGCCATGGCAGCCCTAACTGTAATATTAAAACCATTTTTACAGGCAGAGATTTTATTTTTCAAATAGCTTCATTTGGTAACCATGCTATTAAGCCACAGTACATTTGCTCTAAATATAATCTGCTGAAGTTTTGTTTTGATCCTTTCTTGTTTTCTGTTTTGTTGATTGGTTGGTTGGTTGGTAGGTTGCTTTGCTTGTGATTTATTTATTCTCTTGTTTGCGGTTTGTGGTCTAGTATCAGTGCTACGTAGGATATGGTGAGCTTTCTGTTAATGCTAATTAAATGTACATATTTCAGGGATCCTTTAATCACTGATCCTTCACCTTGATGTTGAGCTGCTCATTATACCCTGGAGCACAGAAAAATGCTCCTTTTTAGACATCAAGTACATCCACTTAGTACTGAGAATTAGCGTGGGTTCAGTGCCCTTTAGGCATTTTGTGGTCAACTGTATAAAAGCACAATGAAAATCATCAGAATTCTGGAGGACATTTTATAGAGCAGAAATAATGAGCCTGGTTCTCTGACTCACAGGTCATGATGAATCCCACTGTCAGGTCAGCTTGAGAGGAGGAAAGCACAAAAAAACTTCCTCTTGCCCAGTGGTTGGTATTGGATGTCTTGTTTCTTAAATCCAGAACCTACTGCGTACCTGAAGCTGAGCTGCTCATCAAGCCCCTTTGCTGTGGCACAACAGACTGATCACTGTTCAGAGTAGCTTTTGCGATCCGCACAGAGAGCTCCAGGGTTCACCGGAACCCATGCCCTACAAGAGCCACCAGGCAAAGCCAGGCTTCATTCCTTCTTCTTTTCCTGTACATAGGAGGGGCTTCCCTGAGCTCGTGACACTGCCAAAGTCTTTGTGATGCTCCTTTCGGATAAAGGAGCAAATGAGTTTTTCTTTGTTAACATTTACTGATGATTATTTTTAATCTTATTTAGGACAGAATTGATTTTTGGTTTTTTGTTTTGTTTTATTGAGATAGGGTCTCTCTCTGTTGCTCAGGCTGGGGTGAAGTGGCACGATCATGGCTTACTACAGCCTCAAACTCCTGGGCTCACGTGATCTGCCTGCCTCAGCCTCCCAAAGTGCTGGCACTATAAGCATGAACCACCGTGCTTGGCCTGAGTTTTTAAATTATAATTCAATGACTATGAGGAAGCTAAGGACCAAAGACAGGGCCTTTCGCAAGGTCTATAACCAGCAAGTGAATGGCAGGATTTGCGTTCATCCCTTTTTCTACCACTTCATCTTTTATTCCTTTTTCTCCACAGTATGTAGTACATACTGGTTGCTCAATGCATTGTTACTGGATTAGTTTTGTTTTGTTTTGTTTTTTTGAGACAGTCTCATTCTGTCGCCCTGGCTGGAATACAGTTGTGTGATCTTGGCTCACTGCAACCTCTAACTCCTTGTTTCAAACAATTCTCCTGCCTCGGCCTCCCGAGTAGCTGGGACTACGGGTGTGCACACATGGCTAAGTTTTGTATTTTTAGTACAGACGAGGTTTCACCATGCTGGCCAGGCTGGTCTTGAACTCCTGACCTCAAGTGATCTGCCTGCCTCGGCCTAGCAAAGTGCTGGGATTACAGACGTGAGTCACCGTACCCAGCCTGTTATTGGATAAATTTGATTCAATTAAATTAATCGTCATATTAGTTGACTTAGTCTTTTGAGTAGACGGGTATATTCGCTTCTCCTTCTGTCAGTTCTTTGCAAGAAAGTCTTTTGCATAGGAAGCAATGACATGTTCTGCAACATTTTTTTCCTGGTAATTTCTCAGCACTCAGAAGGTTTTTAGTTACAAACTTCAAAACACATTTGTTTATAGGAAAGAATAGAATGTCAGAGATCTCAAGCATAGACGTTGCTTACAGTTTTCTGGTAGGCTACAGGAAGCGTTTTTGCCCAGCTCGATGAAGTAAGGGCAGATAGCACTGCATGGCAAATTCAGAAGTGTTATGACACAGCAAAACCAATTTCCAACCTTAGAATATTGGAATGAGTAGAGAATGTCAAGTGAGGTCAGTTGCTGAATTTTGGAAAACATATTATTAAGGAAAAACAAGTATTGAAAGGGTATAAAAGCTCTTATGACCTCATTCATCCCACCGCAAATGATCTTACATAAATAACAAATTTGAAATATAATATGAAGCTTGAAAAAGAGGTGTGATTGGGAACCAGAGATCTGGCTTCTAGCACTGGCCCCCACTAACCTGATGTGTGAACTTAGGAGAAGAGAAGCACTCTGCCTCTTCCAGTGTAGGAAGTGAGAAAAAATTGAAACAAGGTATTTGCTGGCTTTCTTCTTTTACACCCTAGGATTTTCTACCCTAAGAGCACACACACTCAAAAAAGTGGAGATTATTAATCCTATCAAAAGCCAAGATTTTAAAAAGTTATGTCCCCCCTTTTTCTTTCTGTTTTGTTTTAAGGAACAGAGAGTATAATAGGCAAGAAGGAAGGGAGAAGACAGAAGGAAAAAGCTCCCCCATACAGGGATAGAGTGAGGGGAGCTCCAAAGCCAAAAGAGGTGGTCCCCATATGTCCCCTTTTTTCCCTGGTATATGGCCATTATGGTTGTGTTTTTCTAAAAATTGAGTATTAGGTTTTAAAATTATAAAGAATATAAATTATCAATTTTGGCAATGAGATGGAGGTGCAGAACAATGAAGACTCCAAGGTTTCCTGCTTGTGCCACTAAGTGGACAGAGTATTTGTTATAGAACAGTTTCTCAAATTTAATTGATGCTCTTCTTTTCTTTTCTATCTTTTCTTTAAAAAGCAATTTTATTTAGTTTTAATGTATACACCTGCACAAATATTAAGTGCACTACTTGATTGATTTTTACAAATCTATATGTTGATGTAACTACCGTTCAGATAAAAATATAATACACTTGTAAAACCTTAGAAGTTCCCCCCATACCCTCTCCCAATTCATACTCAACCCTGCAGCATTTACTGCTGTTCTGATTTCTATTGCTGTCAGTTCGTTTTGCCTATTTTTGAACTTTATGTAAGTGGAATGATATAAGTTATACTCTTTTGCGCCTGGCTGTCTTCCCTCAATATCATGTCTGAGATGGAACCATGTTACATATGGCTTGTTCTTTTTCATAGATGTGTTATTAGATGCTATTTATGAATACACCAAAGCTTATTTATTTCTAGGGATGGACAGATTTCCAGTGTTAGACTATTATGAAAAAGTCTTATATATTAATTGGGTAGACATATGCACTTATTTCTCTAGAATAAATAGGAGTGGAACTGCTGGGGCATAGGATAGGCCTATATGGAACCTTAATAGATATTTTGCTAAATAGCTTTCTGAACTGTAACCATTTAAATTCATGCCAGCAAGGTATGAGAGAATGGGTATTGTCAGCCTTTCAAACATTTTAGCCATTCTGGAGAGTGTATAATATATTGTGGTTAAATTTGCATTTCCCTGATGATTAGTTATGTTGAGATGCTTTCATATGCTTCTTGGTCATTTGCATATCTTCTAGTGAAGTGCCTAGGGCTTGTTTAAATCGTTTGCTCATTTTTGAAAGTTGCATTGTCCCCTCCCTCCCTCCCTCTCTTTTCTTTTTTCTTTCTTTCTTTCCTTCCTTCCTTCCTTCCTTCCTTCCTTCCTTTTCTTTGCTTTTCTTTCTTTCTTCTTTTTGACAGTCTCACTCTGTCACCCAGCCTGCAGTATAGTGGCATGATCTCGGCTCACTGCAACCTCCCCCTCCTGGGTTCAAGCAATTCTTGTGCCTCACCCTCCCAAGTCGCTGGAATTATAGGCACATGCTACCATGCCTGGTTAATTTTTTTGTATATTTAGTAGAGATGAGGTTTCATCACGTTGGTCAGTCTGGCCTCAAAACTCCTGACCTCAAGTGATCCACCCGCCTCAGCCTCCCAAAATGCTGGGATTACAGGCGTGAGCCACCATGCCCAGCCTGGAATGTCCTTTTCTTATTAAACTGTAGGATTTCTATCCAAAACGTGAGTTTTTTTGACAGATATATATGCTGTGAATATCTTCTCTTAGTCTTCAGTGTCTCTTTTTACTCTTTGAATTGTGTCTTTTTGTTGTTGAAAATAGGTTCTTAAACTTCATGAAGTTTAGATTTATCAATCGTTTCTTATATAGTTAGTACATTCCATGTCCTGTTAAATAATCTTTTGCTTCCCCAAACAAAAAACCATCATGAAATGGAAATGAAAGTTTTAACATTTCTCATATAACCCTCAACCTTCCACAAATCCATATTTAAATTCCCATTTTGACTATAATCCTGGCACACTGGGAGGCTGAGGAAGGCGATCAGTTGAGGTCAGGAGTTTGAGACCAACCTGGTCAACATGATGAAACCCCATCTCTACTATTTTTAGTAGCATTAACCGGGCATGGTGGCACACACCTGTAGTCCCAGCTACTCAGGAGGCTGAGGCAGTAGAACCTGGGAGGCAGAGGGTTGCAGTGAGCCGAGATTGCACCACTGCACTCCAGCCTGGGTGACAGAGTGAGAATATGTCTCAAAAAACTAAGTGAATAAATAAAAATTCCCACTTTGAGAGCCATTGCTGTACTACATTGTTATAGAATATCTGTAAATAAATAGCTTTCCTCCCCACAAAACACCAAAATACCTACATGGGAGTATTGAATTTTAAACTCCATTGACAAGGAGTTTTAACTTTAGAGGAATAGTTACTCAGAAATCGTTCATTAAATAAATATAATGTATATATTATTACATATATATTAAATAAATGTTTATACTTTACTGTGTTTCAAAGATTCAGTAATATTAAAAAATTCTCAACAAAGGAGTGTAAGATGAGGAATCAATTCACTTAAAAGCTTTGGAGCAAATCCCTGCTCCTCCCTCTGCCTTGATGCCCAGTTGGGACCACTGATCTCTCCCCTTGACCCACTTTTTAATCACCACGCAACACACACACTCTCACATATACATGGACACACACACACACACACACACACACACACACACACAGAGGAAGACTTTAGTCCCAAAGGAAGAACACACACAACTGAAATATTTCAGTTAGAGCATTCAAAACTTGCTCTAATTGGACAGACCACAAGCACAACAGATGGCTTATAATGACTGAGCTATTGTTCAATTTGTTTTTAATGATTAATTACATGCCCATTTTTTAAAATAAAAAAAACATGGAGAATCATTATTCCAAACAAAGGAATATGCTTGCGTTTTCACATTCTCATTAATCAGATTGTCATACAATTACATATCTGTACACATATATATGAGATTTCAATTGATAGGCATATTAAAACATAATTACTACACCAAGTGCAGTGGCTTACACCTGTAATCCTAGCACTTTGGGACGCTGAGGCAGGCAGATCACTTGAGGTCAGGAGGTCGAGACCAGCCTGGTCAACATGGCAAAACTCAACATGGCAAAACCCTGTCTCTACTAAAAATATAAACATTAGCTGGGCATGGTGGCACGTGTCTGTAATCCCAGCTACTTGGGAGACTGAGGTGGGAGAATCGCATAAACCTGGGAGGCAGAAGTTGCAGTGAACCAAGATCATACCATTGCACTCCAGCCTGGGCAACAGAGTGAGACTCCATCTCAAAAACAAACAAACAAACAAAAAACCCACAAACAAAAAACATAATTACTGAACCTAACTTTTCTAATTTTTAAGTCTCTCAAAAGTTTATAAACATTGGGGTCTTACGTAGTAGCATGTGCTTATTGAGTAACACCCCAAAATTCAAATTAGTCTTTCTACATGGCTTCTCTGTATAAATGGGAATTTACTCTTTAATTACATACAAAAAACTTGTCTCTCCAATGAAGTTCTAACTACAAATAGAAACACACAAAGGGTTAATAGGCCTCACTAGAGTCAGAGAAACGTCAGTGAAATAGTTGACATTGATGTAGCACACCAACATGGCACAAGTATACATATGTAACAAACCTGCACATTATGCACATGTACCCTAGAACTTAAAGTATAATAATAATAATGATAATAAAAGACATTAAAAAAAAGACTTAAAAAAAAATCTTAGCTGAGGATCTTCCTTCAATGTCCAGGTGAAGAGAATTCACAATACCAAGAATATGTATTTTCTGAGTGTGGTCCTTTTCCAATTTCCCATGATTATTATGGAAAAACCCTCAGGGCAAGAATATTAAGTACATTTTTCTTCTTGTTCATGCATTTTCTAATGCCTTATTTATGAAAATTTTTGTTCACATGTGAACAATAAATGCAGCAAAGGATTACAGGTGCTTTGCTAGAAGGGGCTACAGAAAGCAGTGAGCTGCAGATTGAGAAGGTCAGTTCCACTTAGGGTGGAGAGTGACTCCAGAAGCTTTCCCTAGCCGTACAGCCACTTCCGAAAGAGGAGCAGCCTCAGCGCTTCTCCTCCACGTCTGCTCCTCCTCTATGTTCTTTTCCTGTTCTCATCACTGTTGTTCTGTTTTCCAAAAATGTTTTCTTAGCTATCTTATCACTAGCACAACCCAGCCAGTCAGCAGAGAGTAACTCTACAGGAATACTCTCACAACTGTGAGAATATGGAGGTGGAAGGCAGTAATCTGGAAGACTCTGTGTTAGTCCATTTTCATACCGCCATGAAGAAATACCTGAGACTGGGTAATTTATAAAGAAAAAGAGGTTTAATGGACTCACAGTTCCACATGGCTGGGGAGGCCTCACAATCATAGTGGAAGACAAAGGAGGAGCAAAGGCATGTCTGACATGGCAGCAGGCAAGAGAGCGTGTGCAGGGGAACTCCCCTTTATAAAACCATCAGATCTCATGAGACTTATTGACTATCTTGAGAACAGCACAAGAAAAATCCACCCTCAATATTCAGTTACCTCCCACCAGGTCCCACCCATGACAGGTGGGGATAATGGGAGCTACAATTCAAGATGAGACTTGGGTGGGGACACAGCCAAACCATATCAGATTCCTTTAGTCTCTGCCTTGCAAAATCCATGTCTGCCCTGGGCTCAATGTCAACAGACCACTGCTGAATAATAAAGTATCTAAGAGACTGCTGAGGTGTGTGCTTACAAGAAGACCTCAGACCAGAAAGATACCTTATAGCTGTGGGAAAGCTCTACAAGCCTGACTTAGGTGGCAAAGGTACAGAAAATTTAATCATCCGTGCTTTAGCTTTAGAATCCTAATAAAGGTTGAATTTGCAGTGATCCATTCTGTGTTGGAATGTTCTCTCCTGTTCTTCAGTACATTTCATTCTGTTCTATTTGGAGCAGAACCGAAGTTCAAACAGCAAGAAGCATTCTAATGCTTTATTTTTAACAATTAGATCTCCTTAGGAGATTTTGTGCAATAATTAGGATGGATATGAAATGGAGTGCCGGTGAGCTGCTCTCCCTCAGCTCACAAAGAGTGTGTGTGTGTGCTGGGCTGGATTCCAAGGAGGTCTAGGTTTCCACTAGGTTTTTTGTTTGTTTGTTTGTTTGTTTTTCTGCTTTTCTTGAAACTTTACAACTAATACTTACACAACATCCTCACCAGTGCAATTCTGAAAAATAATTTATATGTGTTTACGTAAGAAAAATGAAGAAATCTAGACAGAACAATCTGAGCCAAAGAAATTGTGCCTTATGCATTTGACAAAAACCTCCTAATTCTTTCTAGCATAATGTGCTAGACTTGTCAATCCTGCCAGCTTATTTTTGTTTAATTCTTTCCCAAAAGGTTATACTTATTTCTTTGTCACTGGAGCGAAAAATATTTCAAGATTATTTCTCAGTAATTTTAAATTTGGAAGACGTTTTTATTAAATGGGAAGGAATTTGGGACTTTTTGAAGGTTTGAATCTCTCAGTCAGTAGGAAGGAAAAAAGTAGGGAGTGAGAGAGGGAGAGAATATGTGTGTGTGTGTGTGTGTGTGTGTGTGTGTGTGTGTGTGTGTGTGTGTGTGTTGTCTTAAGAGATATAGGGGTATGGTACAGGGAGAAGAGACATTTGCAAGGAAATTACAATCCTTTCTCCAGTGTGAATTGAAACAGCGCAAATCTTATGGTCTAATACTGCCTAGATCTGGGGTAGTAAGCTATTATAAATACTGGTGCCTGAAATCCCTGATTATTTCTCCGTATGAGACATACAGGCTCAAGTAGAAACTGTATAATTTTGTTATAATTACTTTTTTCAAAACGTCTTTACAAGCTATAAGTCTATTGCCCTAACTTCTGATGTTGTCCTTTAAGGCCCCCAAATTAAAATCCCAGTTCTGTAGACATTGTTACCAGCAGATATCTTTTTCTTTTCTTTTCTTTTCTTTTCTTTTCTTTTCTTTTCTTTTCTTTTCTTTTCTTTTCTTCTCTTCTCTTCTCTTCTCTTCTCTTCTCTTTTCTTTTCAGAGACAGGGTCTTGTGCTGTCACACAGGCTGGAGTGTGGTGGCACAATCATAGCTCACTGTAACCTCAAACTCCTGGGCTCAAGCAGTCCTCCTATCTCAGCCTCCCAAGTAGCTAGGAACACAAGCATGTACCACAACACCTAGCTAATTTTTAAAAAAATTTCTGTAGAAACAGGGTTGCCCAGGCTGGCCTCAAATTTCTGGCCTCAAGCAATCCTCCCTCCTTAGCCTCCCAAGTTGCTGGGATTACAGGTGTGAGCCACTGTGCCCAGCTCACCAGCAGATATTGTGATGTTTCAACAGATAAATAGTCAAGATTCAGGTGCCCAGTGTGGGTGGAAAAGGTGAGACTCATACTTAACTGAGTTTATACTTACTAATATTTTAGTGTACAACTCCTGACATTTGTTTTGATTCATTAGGTCTCTAAAACTGTTATAGAACACATGAGATAAGACATCTTTACCCACTTATAGGTGAAGTAGAAAACCATCTAATTCATGAATTTAAAGCTCAAACATTTCCCTACTTTTAAACATTTTCTGTATTGGTTTGAATTGTTTTCCTTGTTGGGGCTGATGTTGTTGTCTTGTGGTAATAATAGTTTCTTGAAAGGCTGAGTTTGTTAATTGTTCTGTTTCCTGTATGAGCTTTGTTTCCACAGTTGTCAGCTCTTCTGAGTTTGGTGCCATTCTTTCATGATACTGATTTTTCCAAAATGTTTGATGATTTTAGTTGTTTTTTCTCACATTTATATTTGCTTCTATATTACAAGGGTGAGTGTTGGGGGGGCTGAAAAGACTTGTCCTTTGGTCAACGGTTGTTGGTACTGATCAATATATGTGGGATTCATCAAACGCTTATCTGTACTTAAAAAATTGATATATTTGTTCCAATATTTTCACTGTTTTTTATAACCATCTGTCTTGGTGTAGGTGTTCTTTATGATGTCTGTTTTGGTTTAAGTGGAACTTGCCATTCTCAATAAGAGAAAAATATTCTACTACTGAAGAGAAGGGTTTGTTGAGATGCATTTGAGTGAATGTGGGAAGGGCAGAGAGAATAAATGAGTAAAGTCTAATTGTTGGCATGAAACAAGACTCCCCCTCCTAAATAAAAATACTGTCTTCACTTCTTTTTCACCACTTCTTTCTAGTGAGATGTTTCCCTGCCTCACCCTTTTCCAGTGTCCACTATGTATCCCTTTAAAAACTTCCAAGCCTGTTATTAAAAAGTCAAAAACTAACAAACGTTGTCGAGGGTGCTAAGAAAAAGGAATGCTTATACAGTGTTGGTGGGAATGTAAATTAGTTCAGCCATTGTGAAAAGCGGTTTGGAGATTTCTCAAAAGAACTGAAAATAGAACTACCACTCGACCCAGAAATCCCATTACTGGGTACCCAAAGGAAAATAAATAGTCCTACCAAAATGACACATGCACTTGTATGTTCACGACAGTGCTATTCACAATAGCAAAGACATGGAGTCAACCCAGGTGCCCATCAATGGTGTACTGGATAAAGAAAATGTAGTACATACACACCATGGAATACTATGCAGCCATAAAGAAGAATGAAGTGATGTTCCTTGCAGCAACACAGATGCAACTGCAGGCCATTATCCTAAGTGAATTAACACAGAAACAGAAAACCAAATACAGCATGTTCTCACTTATAAGTGGGAGCTAAATCTTAAGTACACATACACATAAAGATGAGAACAATGAACACAGGGGACTCCAAAAGGAGGGAAGGAGGCAAGGGCCGAAAATCTTCCTGTTGGGTACTATGTTTACTATCCAGGTAATGGGATCAGTAGAAGCTCAAACCTCAGTATTATGCAATATACTCAGGTAAAAAACCTGCACATGTGCCCTCTGAATCTAAAATAGAAGCAGAAATAAGAAAACCAAAAAACTGACTTTTTGCAATGGCTCACTCCTGTAATCCCTGCACTTTGGGAGGATCGCTTGAGTCCAAGAGTTTGAGACCAGCCCAAGTGACATAGCAAGACCTTGTCTCTACAAAAAATACAAACAATAGCCAGGTGTGGTGGCGGGCACCTGTGGCCCTAGTTACTCAGGAGGCTGAGGTGGGAGCATTACTTGAGCCTGGGAGATTGAGGATGCAATGAGCCATGATCATGCCACTGCACTCCAGCCTGGGCAACAGAGTGAGACTCTGTCTCAAAAAAATCCCTCCCAGGCTGGGAGTGGTGTCTCACGCCTGTAATCCCAGCACTTTGGGAGGCCGAGGCAGGTGGATCACGAGGTCAGGAGATTGAGGCCATCCTGACCAACATGATGAAACTCTGTCTCCACTAAAAATACAAAAATTAGCTGGGCGTGGTGGCACGCACCTGTAATCCCAGCTACTCGGGAGGCTGAGGCAAGAGAATCACTTGAACCTGGGAGGCAGAGGTTGCAGTGAACCAAGATCAAGCCACTGCACTCCAGCCTGGCGATAGAGTGAGACTCCGTCTCAAAAAAAAAAAAAAAAAAAAAAAAATTCCCCCCGAAACGAACCAAAAAACCCTATAAACCTCATTGCTGAGAGACTGATGCTGTAGTATAATACTCTGAGTAACAGTGAGGACCTTGTTTTTCTGTTAGGATTCTTTCCTACACAAACTTCTTGAAATATATTGGGCATCACCTGGGACACTTCAAAAAATGACACCCAGAGGCCACCCAGATTAGTTATATCTGAATCTGGGACTGAAGTTGGTAAGGGTCTTACGGCCCACGTCTACTATTTCATCTTTCCATTTATAATTAATATAAACCAAGTTCTACCGTTAAGTGATTTTGAAATCACTGAATCTTGTATCTGGACTTAGAGTAGTGATCATAAACTTTATCTCTCTGCATCAGATTTTCATGGGGTGCTCCTTGTTAAAATGCAGATTCATGAGGCCACACCCACAGCCGCTTGGATTCAGCATAACTGGAGACCGGTGCTGGGTCTGGGATCTCTTTTGATGAAGGAGTACTCCAAAGAGTCTTTTGTAAATGGCATTTGGGGGAACCATTGATCTAGTGATTTCCTCCCTATCTCTGTCAGTGAAACATCAATTTGTATGACACTTCCAATGGGGGAACATACAGTCTTTCATTTAATATGGAGGCTCCAAAGAGACTTTTACAAGAGGCCAAATCATGTAGAATTTTCAAAGCCAAGGGAGAGGGTTTGGATTTTAAAGTGTGAAAGGAATATTTTTCAAGGTTTATAAACCAAAGAGTGGTCTGATTCAGGGCTTGTCTAAGACCCTGCACCTAATTTTCTTTTTGTAGTTTTATATTCTTTCTCTTAAGGAAGATCCCCAAATTGTGTATGTTTTTGATTCCCCAAATCCTGGATCTACTATGGCATGTAAAGGGCCTAGCAGGGTACCTGGCACACATGAGACCCTCAGTAAATGGAGGTTTTCTGTCTTTGTCTCTTCTTCTTAAAAGTCATACCTCACCTTATTCATTTATATCTCCAGCTCAGTGACTGACACCAAGGGACATTCTTTTTATTTTCTTTTTTATTTTTGAGGGCAAAGTCTTGCTCTGTTGCTCGGGCTGGAGTGCAGTGGTGCAATCATAGCTCGCTGCCCCCTGGAAATCCTGTGCTCAAGTGATCCTCCCACCTCAGCCTCCCTAGTAGCTGGGATTATACACATATGCCACCATGCCCAGCTAATATATTTTAAAACATTTTTTGTAGAGATGGGATCTCACTATGTTGTCCAGGCTGGTCTTTAATTCCTGGCCTCAAGTGATCATCCCACCTTGACCTCCCAAGGTGCTGGGGTTACAGGCATGAACCACTGCTCCCAGCCCAGCATCCTTAAACAGTTACTGAGCAACTGATAGCAGGTAGGGCAGGAAGAAAAGAGAACTGACTTTTTGCTGTTTTCCTTCTCATACCACGGAGTGTTATGTTAAAAACTCCTTGTTTATTTTAACTTCAGTAAATGCAAAAAAACTTCAATTGATAGACAGTAGAGCCTTCCTGACATGCACAACTATAGTTGTTTTTGGTTTTTGTTTTTGTTTGTTTTGTTTGTTTTGTTTTTTGTTTTTTGAGACGGAGTTTCGCTGTTGTCCCCCAGGCTGGAGTACAGTGGCACAATCTCGGCTTACTGCAACCTCCGCCTCCCAGGTTCAAGCGATTCTCTTGCCTCAGCCTCCCGAGTAACTGGGACTACAGGTGCCCACCACCACACCTGGCTAATTTTTTGTGTCTTTAGTAGAGACAGGGTTTCATCATGTTGGCCAGGCTGGTCTCAAATTGGATGGAATAAGAAGTAATAGATATTCAGTTTTACGGGGAATACATTGTTCCTGATTTTGCCAAAGTGCTGGAAGGAAACAAGAATCTTGGAATAAATGCTCTCTGTTATGCTGATTGTGAGACTCATGGGCTGCTGATATTTTAAGAAAACCTTCACAGATTTTCACAGATACTAACTGGAGGAAATGTGAAAATGTCTATTGCTTTTTTACTCTGCATAGCAGACATTATATACACAAATGCACAAGTTTTGGATATTTTGCAAACATCAATCAGTATTGCTGGATCTTAATTATTACCCTGAATAAAAACTTTAAAAATTGCCCTCTCTTCGTAATATATTTACAGAAATGCCATAATCATCTCAGCAGAAATATACATTCAATTTCAATTTTTTTTAAAAAAGAGGCTTCCTTTTATCTTGACTTCTGGGATTCCGACTTCCTCTTACCTTTCTATTTCATCTCAGTCTTCTTTATGGATTCCTGTTATCCTTTTTTCCTCTTAAACCCTGACATTTTTCAGGTTTATGTCCAAGGTCTCTTTCTTTCTTTTTATGTTCTCTCTGGAAAGCTTCACCATCTTTCTGGCTTCATCTGCCTCCAGTGTTTCCAGAGTTTTACCTTGAGCCCCAGGCCCTTTCTTGATCTCATGAGACTTACGACTGAGTGTCCCTGGAAGGCTAGGATAAAGATTGGAGAGGTTCATTCACCATGCTCAGAAGTCATCTGGTTCAAGACCTTGGAGAAGGAATACTGTGTTCTAGTGTTACGGCCCCTGATGGAGGTAATGCACGGAAATGAAAGCTTGCAAAGCTAAAAAGGTCTACAAACAAATTGTCTCATGGAGACACAATAAAAGGTGGATAATACTTCTTAATTAGTTTCTGTAATTGAAAATGATAAATTAAGATGAATTGATTATTTCTATTTTCACTAATTTGGTGGATTAATCTGAAAGAGTGATTTTTACTTCTCAGAGACTCTCCAATCCTGGGACATGAAGAGGTGTTGTTTTAAAAGCTCCCCTGTATCTGATGTGTGGCATGGTTAGGACCAAGGGTTCCCTCTGCTCCAGACTCTGTGCTCAGCATTTTATAGATACTAACTTTACCAGTTCTCACACTTCCCGTGAGGAATGTGGCTATGAAGAAACAGATTCAGAGAGCCTAAGCAACGTGCTCAGGATTACGCAGCCAGCCCAGAGCTGGCTGACTCCCAAAGCCTGGGATCTCTATACAACATCTCACTGCTTCTCAAAGAAAGACAGTCATTCTTTTTTTTTTTTTTTTTTTTTTTTTTTTTGGTTTTTCAACTTTTAAGTTCAGGGGTACGTGTGCAGGAGGATATGCAGGTTTGTTACAAAGATAAATGTGTGCCATGGTGGTTTACTGCACAGATCATCCCATCACCTAGATATTAAGCCCAGCATCCATTAGTGATTCTTCCTGATGCTCTCCCTCCCCCAGCGCTCTGCACAGATGTCCAGTGTGTGTTGTTCACCTCCATGTGTCCATGTGTTCTTATCAATCAGCTCCCACTTATACGTGAGAACATACAGTGTTTGGTTTTCTATTCCTGTGTTAGCTTGCTAAGGATAATGGCTTCCAACTCCATCCATGTTCCTGCAAAGAACATGACCTTGTTCCTTGTTATTTATTTATTATTATTATTTTTTGAGACAGTCTCACTCTTGTCACCCAGGCTGGAATGCAGTGGCACGATCTTGGCTCACTGCAACCCCCGCCTCCCAGGTTCAAGCGATTCTTCTGCCTCAGCCTCCCAAGTAGCTGGGATTACAGGCGCCCAACACCATGCCTGGCTAATTTGTATATTTTTGGTAGAGACGGGGTTTCACCATGTTAGCCAGGATGGTCTCAAACTCCTGACCTCAAGTGATCCGCCCGCCTTGAACTCCCAAAGTGCTGGGATTACAGGTGTGAGCCACTGCTCCCAGCCAATCTTGTTCCTTTTTATGCCTGCATAGTAACCCGTGGTGTATATGTACCACATTTTCTTTATCCAGTCTATCATTGATGGGCGTTTAGGTTGATTCCATGATTTTGCTATTGTAAACAGTACTGCACTGAACATATGTGTGCCCGTATCTTTATAATATAATGACTTCTATTCCTTTGGGTGTATACCCAGCCATGGGATTGCTGGGTCAAATGGCATTTCTGCCTCTAGATCTTTGAGAAATCACCACACTGTCTTCCACAATGGTTGAACTAATTTATACTCTCACCAACAGTGTAAAAGCATTCCTTTTTCTCCACAACCTCACCATCATCTGTTGGTTTTTGTTTTGTTTTGTTTTGTTTACTTTGTAGTAATAGCCAATCTAATTGGTGTGAGATGGTATCTCATTGTGATTTTGATTTGCATTTCTCTAATGAACAGTGATATTGAGCTTTTCTTCTATGTGTGTTGGCTGCATGAATGTCTTGAGAAGCATCTGTGCATATCCTTTGCCCATTTTTTAATGAGGTTGTTTGGTTTTTCTTGTAAATTTGTTTAAATTCTTTGTAGATTCTGGATATTAGCCCTTTGTCAGATGGCTAGATTGCAAAAATTTTCTCCCATCCTGTAGGCTGTCGAAAAACAGTCTTACTATCCATAAATGGGGAGGTAACTTCACAGCCCAGTACTCCCATGCTTGAGAGAAAAATGGGGTACAATTTGAATGGCATTGCCTTTTAAGTTCTCATGCATCCCGCCAGAAAGAAACACATTCTTAAATTCCATTCATGTATATTAACATATGCTATCGAAATGGCTAAAATTTCCATATTTTAACAGACATAGTAAAAAACTCAATTGTGGTCCATAAATTTAAAAAGAATTGAATTTCAAAATTGTTTTAAATGGACACAAAAGACGCTATCTCCAAATTGAGTTAATTTCACCAATGGTTCTGAAAGGTAATGGATACACACAACTCTCTGAGACATGTTCCTCTATTACAGAACTGTCTTTCCAGGATTAGTAAAGCAACCACGGAATTTGCTCACCCTTTCTAACCAAACATACCTATGAGGGATGGAGCAAATTGTCTCTTGGTGCATCTCACTCCTGTATGCTTGAGAGGCATTTAAGTGAGTCTCAGAATCTGAACACCTGATGGCTATGCTCTAATAGAAATTCAGTTTTTTCTTCAAGGCACAATCATTTTACATAGTTTCAGTAAAATTGAATTGCATAGGTTGTATCATGTGAAGAAGATAATTCAGGAAAGGCAGGTAACTGAAAAATCTAAAAGACAAGCAGCTACGGTTGCATTACAGAACAAAAGCAAAATAGGAATCAAATCTTGCTTGGAATCACATATTGAAGAATAATTCTGAGTGAAGAAGAAAACGTGGTGTTGCAGAGAGTGAGTTATTAGCCCTCGGCATCCAGAGACTGCTCTCCAGGGCTACTTTCCTCACTTCTTCCCACTGGGTAATTAAATGGGAGGAGGGTGCCCATGCAAGGAGAGCTTGCAAAATACTTTATAACCCGGACTGTTCGCCAACATCAAATAGCATTAGGGAATGGCTGAAAGCCACACATGGGAACCTTTCAGTCCACCCAAAGCAGGAAAGGGCTTCCGAACATCAACTATTGAGTGGAAGGGAAAATCTCAGAAGTTGCAAAGATGTGCAGGTTTATTTTTATTTCACAGAGCCTTCCCTGAAAAGCCAGTGCACTGACCACATCAAAGACTCCCATCTGAAAGAGATTGCCAATAAGAGTTTTCAAACAATAATGTCTACCAATGGAATGTATTTAAGAACAGAAATAGGAAGTTAAGTTAAAATTAAATAAGTAAGTAGAGAATAAGGATACATACTTAGAAATAAAGTGACCTTATGCATAACATGTTCAGGAAGCAAAATATAATCAACAGCAGATACAAAGCAAATTTTTGGCTCTCAGGAAAAAATACAATATCTAAAAAGTAAATGAAAATTCACTAATAGCTTAGTAACCTTTATTATTCTAGGGTCATGTCATAAAACTAGTTAAAATTATATTTGTTTGGCTGTTCTAATCCAAATGCTCCATTAAGAAAATTTCTCTCCCAAGCTAAAGATGTGAAGGAATTTCCTAAGTGGCTATTAACAATTATTGAAAAGTAGTTTGTAAATGTGAAGGAACTTACAAAGTGGCTAGTAACAATTATTGAAAAGTAATTTATTTTTTTTAAAGCCATTGATTAAAAGAGACATCAAGATGCAGTAGGAATGATTAAGAGACTTGTTCTCAGATGGATGGGGAAATTCAGCAGAGAGGCAAGAATGAGCCACCTGGAGGGCTTTCAGATCAGAAGAGTCTGTGGATTTAAAGGATCACTGTATTTTTCCTTCCACGGAGATTTATTTGAAACAACAAAATGAACTGAGCAAATGGGACAGAATAGGAAGTCTGGAAGACATCAGTGAAACGGGGACTAATGAAAAAAAAAAGAATAGGGAACAAAGGTGCTGCCCTGGACCTGGGTGATCAGCCGAGCCTCCCCTGGCTAACATCACCTGGAAGAGGCCATGCTGCTTGGTAACAGGGATGCAGTGATTGGGATGTCTAGTTGTGAGAACTCAGCAGAGAGATGACCTTTCTAAAAAGTCCTCAACAATGTTTTAAAGGGGGAAGAAGAAATATGAACATTTAGGACTAAATAGGAATAAGCTGGCCTATGTATTGTTTATAGGTAAAGAAAGGAGATCCAGGGATTTGTTAGAGCTACAAGCTAGCTGTGCTGTTCAAGGACATCCCACCTACCCCAGCCACGTGTTCTTTCTACTACAGAACAGGTAGTGCTAAAGAAGCCTTTATAATTGGTAGCTTGAAAGGCTAAAAGTGATCTGTTTTCGTGTCATATGCCTTGGGAAAGTACGTTAATTATCTAACTTTTGTCCAATAGAATATATTACAATCAAAGCTCCCATACCTTTGCACAAGATAAGGACATCTCTGCTTTGAACATCTCCTCCTTCTTTGTCTGCCTTGAAAACTTAACTTCTCTTTATTCAAAATTCTGCTCAAGAGCCCCTCTCTCTGATGCCTTCTCCAATCCCCCCAGTCGGAATTCATTCATATCCTTCTATTCTAGGTATCTTAAACATAGTTCTATTTTGTATGTATCACTCCTTTCTGTTGTGTTTATTTGCATCTAAGTTTGTCTCCTATACTAGACATTGAATGTCTTGAGAACAGACATGGTATTTTACATACATTAATATGTCCACTACATTCCTTGGCTCCTGGTAACACAGGAACTGTTCAGTTAACGTTTGTTAAATTGAGCTAACTAGGACTAACCATCTATTGTTTCTACTCCAGGCTCCCCAGCTCTAGGCACAAAGACTTTGATCCAACAGGTTTAGTCCTGCCATGATATCCTCAGGGCTCCATTAAATGTGGGATCCCACTTTAAACTTCCATATGTCTCCAAATGACCCTCCAGGGGAAGAAGAGTCCTGTTTCACATCTCAAGCAGTGTGTTAGTGGCCTGTCACCTGCTAAGATCTTGCATCCCCCATTCCTTCGGGAGTTTTATTCTGTCTCGGTTCCTACCAATGCCTTTTCAGAGCTGTGCTGCTAATGCCCACATGACCATTAGTGTCGCTGCTGTTTGAGACACTTCTTGACCCTCCCTCAACAGCCGGGATTCCCTGGAGTATCCAGCAGCTTGGAACACATACGTTATTGGCCAAATTGTGCTGAATACTTCAGTTTACACTGGGGCTCTTTGTCTCCCCACCCTCATCTCTTCTCCCCCTCCCTATCCCTTCTCCCCACTCCTAATAAGACCAACTCTACATAGATTCCATTCTGAAAGTATCAAAATCTAAACATTCTCAGCATCATCCATTCACACAATATCCAGTGAGTGCTTCTGTGCTAGGTACTGACCCGCCAGTGGGGAAGTAACAGTGAATAAGGCAGTCAGGGTTCCCATCTTCTGTGATCTTTAGGACTACTCCCTGCTATTAAAGATGCTCAGTGAGCCCATGTGGGTTAGGAAATGAAGTCTTTTTTCTTTTCTCCCATTCAGAACTCAGATTTTTGAAATTCTGGGCCACATTCACTTTCCCCTTTTTCTTTACCTTCCAGTCACTTCTTAACCTATTATAATCCAGCCCTTCCATTGAAATTTTGTTTTCCAACGTCATCAGTGTTGGTTTTTAAATTGCTATATCTGGTAGGTATCTTTCAGCTCTTTTTTGACTTGACTGCTCTGCAGCATGTATTACAGTTGAGCACTTCTTTAAATACTGTCACAGGCCTTTAAGCAAGACCCTTTCCTGGTTGCCTTTCCTACCTCTCCAGCAACCCTTCAACTTTCTTCAAAGATCTTTCTTACTGTCTTAAAGGTATCTGTTCCCTGGGGTCAGTAGCTCTATGTTCTTCTTGCATTGTGCATTCTCCTGTGATAGTTCTCATTTCCCTGATTTCAGGGCTGCTGGAGAACAACTCCAGGAAATACCATCCCTGCAGTGTTCCAATGCTTGACTTGAACTTCCTCTAACACTTGTGGCCTCCCTATTTCACTTTAGGAGTTTTGCACTTCGCCCACCTGGAATGTTCTGTATGTGCAATGCCCCACATTTCTGGGAGGTGATGCATTTGTCACTGCTGACCTCTCCATCTGGGAAGCACTCCATTTTGACCACTACGACCACACCTCCTCTTGATTTTCTTCCCACTTCCCCAGAAGCAGCTTTCGAATCCCCTTCATCCAGCCTTCTATCTTGACACAATATGAAAGTACTTCCCCTTTTATTCACCACTCTTATGAAACTGTCTGGAAAACAAATACCCTTCTCTTGGGTCCATCCTGTAAAGTCTAGTTTTAAAAAGTCAAATTCATGAATGTTTTTAGGTTCTGCAATTTTCCTTTGTGGCAGCAGTGGCCATAAGGTTTTAAACTATGCAGTACCTAAAAATATTCTTAATGAGGAAAAAGTGATGGAGCTATGATTTTGACCTTAAGAGGCTTTCAACCTTTAATCCCAATGAATGAGTCATCCAAAATGGCTATAATGATCATTCTTTTGTATGTCCTTTTAGGGGAGAATTTAATTGCTTACTTTCTAAATGAATAGTGTGTAGAAGTGATTGTCGGGTGTGACAGACCTCACCATGGCAACCCTCCCTAGGGAAAATTGATGGCTTTGTAAATAGAGGGTTTCTGTTAGGAGCATAGCCATCCCCAGGCTGTTCTTTTGGATGCTGTAAGTTACTTAGGGTTTCAGAGGAGGGATATTAAATCAAATATTTTATCAGTTCAGAAAGGCTCACCCACAAAATACGTATTTATCACTTCAATTTGTTCTTCGCCTGCCATGCCAGTTTAGCACTACCAAATTTTTTCCCGTCTGCGGCATTAGGGTTGAGATCTCTGATCAGACACTTACTTCCTCAGTCAGTGCTAAGTGCTGCCAACTCACACCTGCCAAACACTGACAAGGCCATGCCCTTTCTTCAAAGTTTTCCCCCTCTTCTAGGACTGGCTACATAATTTGAGGAGCCCAGTGCAAAATAAAAATATGGAACCATTTGTTGAAAACTTATTTAGAATTTCAAGGCTGGGCACAGTGGCTCATACCTATAATCCCGGCACTTTGGGAGGCTAAGGCAGTTGGATCACCTGAGGTCAGGAGTCTTTGAGACCAGCCTGGCCAACATGGTGAAATCCCATCTCTACTAAAAAAAAAAAAAAATTAGTTGGGTGTGGTGGCACGCGCCTGTAGTCCCAGCTACTCGGGAGGCTGAGGCAGGAGAATCACTTGAACCTGGGAGGAGGTTGCAGTTAGCTAAGATGGCACCACTGCACGCCAGCCTCGGCAAAAGAGCAAGACTATCAAAAACAACAAAACAAAACAAAAAACCAGAATTTCAGTAAGTGACGGCAAAACCATAAATCAAGCCCAAGGTCCTTTGGAGCAATTGCCCAAGTCCCAGCCCTTGAAGGCGGACCCCCTACTCTCCCATTTCCCTTCCCTCTCTTCTCCTCATCCAGGCCAAAGTTTTCTTCTTTCCTGCTCATTTGAAAGAGTGTGAAAGTGGTGAACGCCTTACCTGTGTAGTAGATTCTTCCCTGAGTTCTCAAGTCTTCAAGGTCGGGGAAAAAGGAAAGCCCTGCAGATTTGGTGGTGAAAGTAAACCACTTTGCTGAGTACTAATTACACAGATTATTAGCCTAAAAGAGCCAGAAAACATTTTAATGAAAGTAGCTCTGCCCTGCTAAGGGTTAGGCAAAATGTCCTTTTAGTATTATTCCATTTTTAACCTTTTTAGAAACTCTGAAAATGTGTCAGTACATCACATACTTATGTACCAAATCTAGACTCTGTTTTAATAACGGAAGAAACATATCTATTGTTTATAACAAACCATTGTCTTTTTCCTTCAAATATGTTAACGTTTCTTTTAAAAATCATTTAAAATTCTTTAAAACATATGAGCACCAGTCCCATCACAAAACTGTGGGGTATAGATACAAGAAAAGCCACAGTTGAAGGATTTATTGCTCTGATGGAGTGTAACCCAGTATTTAAATGTGCCCTGAAGATTGCTACTTTTACTTGAAGAAAGGACTCCATATTCAAATAATACTGGGTAATGGTGCTTTAGAAATCCACATAAAAGTTTCCTAGATGCCCTGCAGTTAAAAAAGGAAAAGGAAAATGTAACTGCTCCAAGCCGATCTTGTTCAAGTTTTATGTAACAAAGTTGAAAGTTGGTTTTCAGTTGTCAAGGACTCTCAGGCCACGTAAGCTGAGCGTGCCCAGAAGAGCCAAGTTTGCACCAACCGGGGGAACCTAAGTGCTCTGAATTAAGGGGACTGAATTAGAAGTGGATGAACACGGTATGGCAAGATGCAGGATCCAATCAGATTGAGGTCTGGCATCACTCCATGGCAGGATTCAGTCAGATCATGCCTCCCGAAATCACCTTGTTGCAAAATCCAATCAGATCTTGCCTCATTACCCTAAGCTTATAAAACCCGACCCAGCCCCCAGCTCTGGAAGACTCTCCTTTGGAAACTACCCCAAGGTGTTCTCCATGCTTGTTACAAGTAATACAATCCCTTTGCAAAAGCCTCTTTGGTTGTGGCCATTGGGTTGGTATCCACTAAGTGACTGAGCCCACCCATTGTGTAGGTAACAAAAATGCAAGGGAAGTCTATGTTCTATTTATCTTTGTATAAGCCAGTTTTACCCAAATATATTTAATCGCAGAGACATTTCTTTGCCATAACTATTAAAATTCACCAAAACAGGTAGCGAGCACGCTTTGGGGAGTGCTTATTTAACTACTCCTTGGAGATCATAGGAAGAGAATTAGTACTGTTGAGCACCTTCCAGATTCTATGTGCTGTGTAATTGGCATGACCAAACCCAATTAATAGAACAATCAGCCCTTATATCAGGATCCCTATTTTATATAAGAGGTTGATATGTTAAGGAGCTCTAATGGACATGCAGTTTTAAGTGGTGCTGGGACTTTAGGCCAGTGTTTGACTCCAGAGCCCAGTGCAGCCTTCAAAATGTACTGACAGCAAAAACAAAATAACATAAAGTATTTATAACACCTTCCAAATGCGTGCTCTCAGTTCTGAAGGCTGAGCCTTTCATAAGATAAAAGGAATTTTCTTGGCAGATTTTTTCACCAATGAAATAATGAATCTGCCTTCTCATGTGGCCTGCCATCTGCTATGAGACCCAAGAGACACATTTTTCTCTTCCCTACAAAGCTAAGCTGAACAATTGTACCAAATAACTAAGATGCAGGAGGCAGAATCCCTTTGTGGAGAATCAGAGCTCATGATGAGCTCTTCCAAATACTGTTAAATTGAAACAAATATTCAGAATATTATAAATCTCACTAGATTCATCTAGAGAGAAATGTGTTAGAAACATAACTTTAAGAGAAATTTACAGACTTTTATTAAGCAGCTAACAGAGGTAGCCAGACCGAAATCAAAGCAGACTTTCAGGTTTGCATTAGGTTCCGATCAGATTCTGAATTACAATTTATTCCTAAAATGAATGCTGAAATTTGCTGTTGAGCTTCTTTTTCACTCCGTATGAAATAACTCAGTATTTTACACCTGCTAGTTTTTCCATATTTTCAGGAAACACTGAATCTTTAATGAGTGAATTGTTACATCTATTAATATTAAAGGAAGCATTCCATAAATAGTCAATCTGGAGTTGAGGCTGTGTTACAATAGAGACTGTTGAAAGCAAACAAGAAGAAAGAGAAACACGTGGTAAAATGAGGTAGACTAAGAAGACCGCTTTGTTAACAAAGGACCAGGAGATCTATGGAGAAAGGAAAGAAGAAAACTTTGAGAGACCAGATCTGCAGATCAAAGAACGTAGCCTCTGTCTACGGCCATACCACCCTGAACGTGCCCGATCTCATCAAAGAACATAGCCTCCAGGGAAACTGATAAACACAGGTTCCAAAAAGCAGAAAGGGAAGGCTGGTATTTGTGTTCTTCGGGTTCTGCCTTAGGTGCATACTTAGGAGATTTGGAGAAAATCTATAAATATTTATGAGGGAAACCCCAAATGCAGGTGCAGTGGGCATGCATGTATGTAACATACATCGTCTGTTCATTTTAGGGTGGAATTTTAACATTAAAATGAGGTAGAATTGGGCTCTTTACCCATCAAAAGGTGAACTATAGAGCATAGAGGTGTTTTGTGGGCAAGGGCTAGTGTCTGCTCAATTCTAGGACACAAGACCTTATGACAGGAATACAGGGGTTTGTGGCCAATGCCTCTCTGCTACGGCACTTGATTTCATCTCTGGTGTGCCTCGTTTTAGCCACAGGGAGTTCATTTCATCTGTCAGCCAGGGATATATTTTAACAGCTCACACAGATTGAAACAGAGACTATAGTGGGCAAAGACCCATTCGGAGAAAGCTTGATTCATGATGGCAGCACTGGAGGGACCAGTAGGGATTAACTAAAGACATCTGGTGGGTTGACCATGACACGGTCTGACACAGACACACCAGCTAGCAAGCAGTAGACCTGAGACTAGAAGAGTAACTACTTCTCCTAGCAGTGGGAGGGCCTGGTCGGTATCAAAGAGCAATGTCTCTTTCCAAGGGCTGCGGGAGGGTAAAGGTGGTCACCTGTGAGGACTGCTGTCGGAGCTACATATAGTGTGGTACCCTCATAGGTATAAGGTGAGGGTACCGCACAAGAGGCAATAGCACCGGGGTCAAGATTAGGAGGCTGGGGAGTGAGAATCAGAGAAACTCATTCTGGAACACACAGGAGAAGAGCTTCTGAAAACTCTCAGAAAGAGCTGGGAGAATCTTTGAGGGTGGCTGATTTCTAGCAATCAGTCAATTTGAGACAACTTAAGATGCTTAACTCTGTGTTACAGTGGCAGGCTGAGAAGTCCATTACAAAATGCAACACTACGTAACAACGTAGGGTTGGATGTGTCGGTCATGTTGCCAATCCAGCACTCCATTTCTCCTGTAACAAAAATTTGCTCCATCTGATGATAATGGGAGTGGGCATATGACCCAAGTGTAGCCAGTCACAGGATCTGGTGCCCATGGGTTGCTGTGATTTGTACAAGCACGAGCACATAACTAAGAGCAAGGCAAAGAGACTATATCCTTGAACTTAATTGAGTCTGCTTCAAATAAATAATAACAAAACATTTATAATGTAATTGGGGAAACTGAAATGCTGACTGGATGTTTAATGATATTAGGCAATTGCAATGAATGTTTTAGGTACACTGATGATATTGTCCTTATCCTTTATATGTACATACTGGAATATTTATGAATGAAATGATTTGAAATCTCATATTTGAATCAAAATAACAAAAATAATTCAAGAGAGTGTGGGTCGATGAAACAAGATTGTCCATGTTGAAACAGGATGGTGGATACATAGGAGTGGGTTAATTATACAAATGAAGCTGACCACATATAATCCCTCTGCATAAAATGTGTGTTCGTTTTGTAAATAAATGTATATTTATAGAACAAAACGATGAAGATGACACATACACATGCACATATAAATATATTGCACTTAATATATTTCACATATGTAAATATCAATATTGCATTTAAATCTTCAGCCCATCTGGACTTTATTTTAGAGCATGGTGAGAAGTATAAAGCTTTCTCTCCCCAGGTAGTTTTCCCAGCGCCATTTACTAACTAATTTACAATTATTTCACCAATTTCATATGTCATGTTAATCAAATTCTAAATACTCACAGATCTGTACAATCTATTCAATTTATTTGATCTTATATTTTAGCACATGTCATATTGTGTTTATTATGGTATGTAATGTGATGCAAAATCTGAATGTTCAAGTTTCCTCTTGTAGAAATTATTCTCATTTTTCAGTGTTTTAAATACCTTCCTGCTCCTTTACTCTTTCAGATAAAATTTAGAGCAATCTCATCAAGCTTTTAAAAATTCCCATTGAGTTTTAGATTACAGTTGCATTTCATTTATATATTATTTGGGGGAATTTTAAGAATCTTGAATGTTGAATCAGCTTTCTGAAAATTGCGTAGCTTATATATTTGAAAAGGCTTCAGTGTGAGAATAAAAAATGCATAGTACTTCTGATTTGCTTTTTAGAAACAGTGGTCTGATCTTTCAAAGTTCTGAGTTCTTCGTTTTATGTTTCTACTAGATTTTTTTTTTTCTTCTGGCCCCAGTGGAACACATCCTGATTTATGTATTTAGGTTTTTTTCTTAATTTTTATTTTTATTTCACTTGAATAGGTTTTTGGGGAACAGGGGATGTTTGGTTACATGAATAAGTTCTTTAGTGGTGATTTCTGAGATTTTGGTTTACTAGAATTTTTTTAAAAACAGGGTGTTTCCTTATTTCCAGTACCATGGTCAATACAGAATCATGTAAGAGTTGCTCTGCCAATATAACTTTATTGAAGTATTGTATTCATTTCTATTTATTTCTAATGTGTGGGTTTCTGACAAATGTTATCCTATATTTTTCATTTTGATCTCTGCTGTATTCCAAAAAAAGAAAGCAAAATGCCTATGTTTGGAAATTGGGCTCCCCCTGCTGGTAGATTTAGCACCTTTATTGCCTCCAATTCTCAGAGCCTTTTAAAACCCAATTCTGTTTTATGGTGTCTTGGACCTAAGAGATTAAAGTATTTGCTAACTCCTATGCTATATTATCTGAGTGGATAAGATCTACTGATATAAACTTTAGAACATCATATAATTAATTCTAATATGCACAAACCAAGAACTAAGAGAGGTGAGAGATCAGTATGGTTTAAAGGCAGCGAGTGGTATGCTGGTAAATGTTTAACAACCAGCTCTCTGAAAAGCACTGATTTGTAGCATTTGCCAACTTTTCTGGTGTAAATACTTCTACAATGGCTCATTACAAGTTACCAACGTTAAGTCACTGAATGTGGAGTTGGGAAAGATGTTCATAATTTGCTGCCACAAGCTGACTCCAGCACACCGCTGGTTGAAGGAGATGAGAAGGTTTGAGCTGGATTTTATATTCTGCAGATAACATGTAAAAGGTAATAGCTCATAGTAGAAAAGCTACATGCTTAAACGTTCGATAGATCCAAATTTAAATTCGGCTTCACTGGTTTCTACCTTTGACCATGTGTTGTTTGAATCTAAATGTTAATGTCTTTAAAATGAGCTGATAATACCTACCTTGCAAGGTTATTGAGAAATTAGAAAGGATAATGTATATAAATCACCTCAGTAGAATGTGTATTTCTAATAAGTGGTGAGCTGACACACAAAGCTGCCAGAGGACAAAATAATCAGACACGAAGATGCTGAAACTGGGGCTAGGACACTGAGCAAACTCTTGTCCTGTAACCTCAGAGAGTTTATATCTAGGAAGAGCAGTCTGCTTAACTGGCTATGAGGAAGTCATCCTGGTCATAATGAGAGACACGTATTGGAGGAATGTGGAGCATTGATATCAGATAAATATTGTATCTCGATTTTGGTTTTCTGCATAGGAAGCAAGAGAAGGAAATTAATTGTCAAATAATAGAGAACACATTGCTTTGGGAACCCTGGTTCTGGCCTAATGGCAGAAGGCACAATGTCTCCTTGTTGTCTCTTTCTGTTGGAGTGGATTTGTTTCTTGTCTTTACTCTTAATAGAGAGCAGTGCTTTGAAAGTCCTGACTTTATGTAGGCCCCTTGGTTCCAACTTCCCGTCTGAGAAAGACTCAAGGCTTCATTCATCTCCCCTCTTCTTTTGGTATTAACAGAGATGCCCCACGTAACTGACAATCAGCAGATTCCTAGATTGCTGAGACTAACAGCATCGCTGCTCAAAGCTTCTCACTGTGTTTTTAGTTCCAAGTTCATTTTTGAGCTGGGTCTACATTAGATAATAAAAATACATTATATCTTAGCCAGTATTTCTAGGTGCTTTTAGTGAAAAGATTTTCAGATTCTCTCCTCCACAAGCAGTATGGACTCCTGATAGCTGTCAAATAAGTTTATCCCTCCAGTCCTGTAGGCCAAACAATCCACAATTCTATCAGTTAAACCTCCCATTTCAAACCAATCCAAACTCCTGCGCTCCTACTCAACTCCCAACCTGCCCCACATTTTCAACCTCAGTTTCCCCAGAGCTATCCAATCCCCCTACCCTCTGATCAAACTAGAAAACGCTCACCGTGACCACAGTGCAAATACTGCATGGTTTGAAGTCCATGACAGTAGGTGTTTTTTTGATTTGAAGAAGAAGAATAAAAGCGTCAAGAATTCTCACAGAAAAGTTTTTAAATGATTTTTAAATGATTCATTTATAAATGATTTTGTTAAGACCCCCCGATAGTAATTTCTAATGTTTATAAAACCCAAACTTATACCTGAAAGTTTCAGTAATTGGGAACAAAAGTAACATCTCAAAACCCCATTGCAAACAAACAAACTTTTTTTTTCTTTAGTATAAAGTCTTACACTAGTATAAAGTTCTTAGTCTTTAGTGTTGAGTCCTTGATGTAAAGTCTTAACTGGTTTTTCTTTTTTCTTTCTTTTTTTTTTTTTTCTTTTTTTAGAGATGGGGTCTGATTATGTTGCCCAGGCTGGCCTTGATCACCTGGACTCAAGTAATTCTCCACTTTGGCCTCTCAAAGTGCTGGGATAACAGATGTGAGCCACTGTGCTCAGCTTCTTTACATTTTTAGCATAAACTTAGGGTAAAAGCTCCTATTGTAGATGCTTCTATCAAGGTCAATGTAATATGTCAAATTGACTAGGTTATGGTGCCCAGATGTTTGATCAAACACTAAAGTGGATGTAGCTGTGAAGGTATTTTTAGAAGAAAATTAACATTTAAATCAGTAGACTTTCAGTAAAGGAGAGTACCTTTCATAATGTGGGTAGGCCTCATTCAATCAGGTCTTAGGAGAAAAGATTGAAGCATCCCAAAGAGGAAGAAACTCTGCCTCAAGATTTCAATATAGAAACACTGCCTGGGTGTCCAGCCTGCAGATTTTGGATTCAGGTCTTCAACTTCAACTCTTGCTGAATTTCTAGCCTGATGGTTTGCTGTACAGATTTTGGACTTGCCAGCCTCTATAATCATCTGAGATAATTCCTTAAAATCAATCAATCAATCTCTTTCTTGACTTCTGTTTCACACAAACACACACAGGTGCATATATATATGTTCTACTTCTCTAGACGATTTTGACTACTAATACAATCTTTATTTTTAATATTAAAACTTTAAACTTTAAAACGGTAAGTATCAGCCTACCTTTGAAATGAAATTTTGAGCATGTTGAGTGTGGTGTACATTTTCCAGAAGAGCCAGGACCTAACCTTGCAGGGCTTTTCTAAAGGAGCGCTCCCTGCACATAGCTCTGAGACTGAACTTCATGTGAGACTTTCCAGCAGATTCTTCCTCTCACCCTTTATGGCTTTATTCCAGAACCTCTGTCAAAATATATTTTATGGGTTGCTTCTCTGGTTTAACGAAGAGATAGAGATGGCAAAATTCTCATCAAGGCATGTTTGTTTGGCTCTCCAAAAAAATGTATGAAGCTATTAATATATTTTCAGCACTGGAGCCACCTCAAAATGGGTTAAAAGATGGGTTCTTCTGGCCAGGCATGGTGGTACATGCCTGCAATCCCAGCACTTTGGGAAGCTGAGGGGGGTGGATCACCTGAGGTCAGGAGTTTGAGACTAGCCTGACTAACATGGTGAAACGCTGTCTCTCCTAAATACAAAAAAAATTAGCCAGGCATGGTGGCACGTGCCTGTAATTCCAGCTACTCAGGAGGCTGAGACAGGAGAATTGCTTGAACCTGGGAGGTGGAGGTTGCAGTGAGCCAAGATCGCGCCATTGTACTCCAGCCTGGATGGCAACAGTGAAACTCTGTCTCAAAATAAATAAATAAAATACCTTCTCTCACATTCAATAGGAAGGCTAGTATTGAAAATGGAAAATAACTGTTGGTGAGAATGTGGAGACCTTGGAAACTTTGTGCACTGCTACACATGCTACAAGAGAGATGAGTATTGAAGATATTGTGCTATATTATGTGAAATAAGCAGGACACAAAAGGATAAACAATGTATGATTCCACCTATATGAGGTACCTAGAATAGATACATTCACAGGGATGGAAAATAGGAGTTACCAGGGTCTGGGGGGAGAGATCAATCAGGAGTTATTATTTAATGAGTACAGTTTCTGTTTGGGATGATGAAAAAGTTCTAGAGATGGGTGGTAATAATGATTGCGTAACAACGTGAATGTACTTAATGCCAATGAATTGTACACTTCAAAATGATTTAAATGGTAAATTTCATGTTAGTGTATATTTTACCACAATGAAAATGTACCTTCTTTGAATCATGCACATGGGTCTAGATAAGCTTACATTGTTGGTAGAGATGATAAAAGAGAAAATAGTTAGAGTCAATAATTCTATTCTGAGGAGGAGACTAGTCAAATTTTCCTCCAGTTTGTCTAAAAATTTGAAAACAATCAAATTTGTTTTGGCATTTATTAAGCTGATGAAAATGATGGGACAGTACAGTCAAAAAGGTAGAAACTAATTTTTTTTAATACTTTGTAAGTTCTGGGATACATATGCAGAACATGCAGGTTTGTTACATAGATATACACGTGCCATGGTGGTTTGCTGCACCTATCAACATGTCATCTACATTAGGTATTTCTCCTAATGTTACTTCTCCCTTCTTGAAGTGTTGGACAGTTTTGTATTTTCTTTGGCTCTGAATGCATGCAGTCTTGAAGAGGCAGACCCATCTACTTCTGAAGGTCAGGGTGCTTGTGGCAGCTCAGTTGTTCAAGTGTGCGGTGTGAAGAAGTAAGGAGACTGGATACAATAATTGCTTCAGCACTTACTAGTTTCCTTTCCAGAGTTAAACTGCTTAATCTTCTGTGCTATGGTTTCCTAGCCTGTATGTCTTCTTGCTTCAGTTTGTAAACTAAGATTGGCCCTAAATCACAGACACCCACAGTATTAAAAAGTATTACTCATTCTTTTACATTGTGGGTTTTTTGCTGTTTCTGCATCAGAGTATGACTGTTTGTATGACTGACTCTGAAAGCTCTAGACAGTTGCTCAACGTGAGTACTCCTGTCTGCTCTGTTATAACCTCATCCCCCTCTCTTTGAGAAGCAGATGCCAACTTTGGGAGAGAAGGGGCCACCGCCCTCTCCAAAATTCATCCCTTTGTGACCATAAAGCCATGTCTTTACAGCAGAAATGGCTACTTTCCCTAGTTAACTCTGTGTTTCCTATAAAACATTTTACTGTTCAAGATCAAGCAGAGCAATATTGTTCTGTAAGTTTGTGATTTGCCTTGGAAACCACAGGGGTTGTGTGAGAATTTGTGTTCAGAACATTTATAACCTTATAAAACATGAGGTAAAATCTTTCCCTCACAAAAGAGGTGAGAATCCTGACCTATGCTGAGAGATGAATAGGAATGGAGGATTTCTGCATGTGTAAAATGGCACTTTCAACTAACATTTTAATTTCATACCTTGTATCAGACAAATTCAAGACAACCAAAATGCAATATATCACAGATGAGGAGAAATCTTTATCAAGCTATAAAAGTAGCCCTCTGCACACTTACAATAGCCCATCATGGGACACCCAAGATGGATTTAAACCAAGAGTAAAGATTATTTGCACATTACAACTCACCTAGCTGGTACTAACCCAAATTGGGACAAGTATTCTCTTTAACGATATTAAAGTGTGAATGAAGTCTATTTCCACATAGATGTGACATCAAACAACTTGAGTTTCATAGACACTTCTGAGAGTGGTCAAAACCACTAGCAAATTCAAGAAATCATAGTTACTGAAGATTTAGTGAACACTATCTATGCCCTGTTGGTTAATTCAGAAATTGAGATTGGTCTTATGAGAGAATATGGCGACTAATAGAGACAGCAACTGATGGGAGAAACATTCAATAATCAATTATCAAATACACTACTGATACAGTTTGGCTGCGTCCCCACCCAAATCTCATCTCGAATTGTAGCTTCCATATTTCCCATGTGTTGTGGGAGGAACCTGATGGGAGCTAATTAAATCATGGGGGTGGTTTCCCTGTACTGTTTTCATGGTAGTGAGTAAGTCTCACAAGATCTGATGGTTTTATAAGAGATGTCCCTTTTCTCTCGGCTCTCATTTCTCTCTCTTGCCTGCCATGTAAGATGTGCCTTTCACCTTCCACCATGATTGTGAGGCCTCCCCAGCCACGTGGAACTGTGAGTCCATTAAACCTCTTTTTCTTTATAAATTGCCCAGTCTTGGGTATGTCTTTATCAGCAGTGTGAAAACAGACTAATACAACTACTACTTTTTTTGTTGATGCTAAAAGTAAGTGCTGCTTAAATTTAGCATTTTCATCCTTAAAAGAGAAAGCTAAATCAAATGTTCACCAAACAGAAGAAATTGCAGCTGTTAAGGCCTGGCAAATTATATCCAGAAGAGAATGGTTTAAAATAAATCTAGCAAACATCTTGTAGCTTGATTCAAAACAGCTAAATGGTTCTGAATATGTGAATGAACAGCTAATTCAAGGAATATCAGCTCCATTCTTCTGAGCCAGTGGTGATTTCTCTCAGATCCTCCATGGTAACCAATGGTTCATCTGTCCAACAAGATGGAAATCATCAAGACCCACTGGGCTTTTGAAACCCCAGTATTTCCCAAAACTCACCAGCTAGGACCTTTGAAAATGGGAATATGCTAAAAATATAGACAAGCTGTTATAGGTGTTTCTGTCCATGAATTGGGAACTTCTCAGTATGCTAAAGAGCTGGGAAGGACTTAGGCCATTGACAGGGCTACAGACTCTGTTGGTGATACTGAATTCCAGCTTACAAATCGACAGAATGAATTCCTTTCTCCACATCCTGGGAACCAGAGTGTAGCCATTCAACATTTCATGGGTGAAATTCAAGTAAAATAGGTCCTGATCTTGTACAACGATGGTTAGGGGTAGGAATATATGCATCAGAAGTTTTCAAACTGTTAAAAATAGCAGTTTGTTATTGGTGAACATAATGAAGATTAGTCCCTACCTCTCCTCTCAGAAGAGTTACAGTGACTCTTTTAGTCTACTAAAGTTAAGAGAAACAATGAGAAAAAAATTGGAGAGTGAGTTATATGTGTTTACAATCTACCTTATTCCTAGGTGATGCCGCCTGAACTTCACTTTGAGGAAATAAATCTATGTTTTAATACAACATTATTATATCCTCAAGCTCAGCTTCAATATGAGTTCTTAAGATTTTATGCATAGATTTAACTAAGAGATGTTGTGTTTTTAGAGAACTGATGGGGATGACTATAAAGTCAGATCATAGGCTGGGCACGGTGGTTCAAACCTGTAATCCCAGCACTTTGGGAGGCCGAGACAGGTGGATCACAAGGTCAGGAGATTGAGACCATCCTGGCTAACACGGTGAAACCCAGTCTGTACTAAAAAATACAAAAAACTAGCCGGGCGAGGTGGCGGGTGCCTATAGTCCCAGCTACTTGGGAGACTGAGGCAGGAGAATGGCGTAAACCTGGGAGGCGGAGCTTGCAATGAGCTGAGATCCGGCCACTGCACTCCAGCCTGGGCAACAGAGCAAGACTCCATCTCAAAAAAAAAAAAAAAAAATCAGATCATGAAGGGAACAGGAAGTTTTACTACTAGTGGGTGAATGTGACTCCCAAATTGTTTTCATGTTCAGAAATGCAAGGAGTTTAGCAGTATAAATTACATGTATGAAAACTATCATGCTATTTAAGGGTACAATAGAATGTGGCTGTGTATATTTTTTCTTTAACTGAAAATTACCAGTTTGCAAATGCCCCTGTTGTAAATCTATTTGTGAGTCAAAGAAACTATTGCTCATGACAAGGCCTAGGCAGTTAAGGGCAAGTTAGAAATCATGAAAGGAAACAGAATTATACTGTTAAATATTTCTCCTCTCAAAGACCCAAATGTGGTGGTTTGTGCTGTGCATGTTGAGAATGAATCCCCAAAGATGGTGGGCATTTCTGGACCCCATAGATTGTGACCCATAGAGAAATAAATAGTTTAGGACTTTAAATGTATGCAAGAAAAGGTTCTATACCACAAATTTCATTGATGCTGTATCATTAATCAAAATGGTCTTGAGGTAGAATTAGATAATGCAGAATGTGTTTCAGTGATCTGGATTCTCACAGCCACTGCATTGTGAACTTCTTGTGCATTGCCTATAATTTAAAACGTTGTGACAGCTATTTCATTGTGAGACTACCATTTCTTGTCACATTGATTATTTATATAGGTACGCAAATTTTAAATACTACTGTATGCACTCTTTAAATTTCCTTTAAATGAAAGTGATCAGTAGTAGAATGCAACAGGATTTTCTGAGAGTAAGCTTCATGTATTAGTTTACCAAGGCTGCCATAGCAAAATGCCTCAGACTGGGTGGCTTCAACAACAGAAACTGATTTTCCCCTGGTTCTGGAGGCTAGAAGTCCAAGATCAGGGTACTGGCAGGGTTGAGTTCTTCTGAGGCCTCTCTCCTTTGCTTGCAAATGACTGTTCTCTTGCTGCCTCTTCACCTGGTGGTCCCAATATGCACATGTGCCCCAGTGTCTCTCTGAATATCCCCATCTCCTCTTTTTAGAAAGACATCAGTCAGATTGGATTGGATTAGGACCCATCCATAGGACCTCATTTAACCTTAATTACCTCTTCAAAGCTCCTCTCTCCACATACGGTCACGTTCTAAGGACTTCAACATGAATTTTTTGTGGAGAGGACAGAATTCAGTCAACAACAGCACACTTCTTATATTTAAGCAAACCGTACAGGATAAGAATTCTGTGAGGCCCATGCTGTATCTGAATACAAGGGCTCTGATCACCTGATGCATGTCAACAGGAGTAACTTAGCCAAAAGGTACAAGGAGGAGACACGGAATGACTCTGATCTCCAGGGAGAGTCGCAGCCTTACTCTAAGCAGGTCAAGCATGTCTGGAAGTGCGGTTGTACTTGTACCGCTCAGAGGTTTTGACAGTGATCTCAAAGGTTGTTTTTAAAGAAGAAGAGGGTGACCATATCATGTTCGTGAGTCAAACATTGAACCATACCTGCACAGTACACAGTACACTGGTTTCCATCTACTGACTATACTTAGGTTTGAATCTTCTTTCTCTTTCTTTCTTCTTCTTCTTTTTTTTTTTTTTTTTTTTTTGACAAGGCTTTTCTCTTTTGCCCAGGCTGGAATATAATAGTGTGGTCATAGATCACTGCAAACTTGAACTCCGGGGTTCAAGCAATACTCCCACCTTAGCTTCCTGAGTAGCTGGGTCTACAAGTGCGTGCCACCATGCCTGGCTATTTTTTTTTTTTTTTAGTTTTTGTAGCGATGAGGTCTCACTATGTTGCCCAGGCTGGTCTTGAACCCCTGGGCTCAAATGATCCTCCTACCTCAGCCTCCCAAAATGCTGGGATTACAGGCATGAGCCACTACATCTGGGCTAGGTTCAACTCTTTATCAAATAGTCTGCCAGTTCATTTTTCATCATTGCCAGTGGCCTCATGCCATTCCTCTCTTCCAATGGTTGAGCAATATAGCTGGCCAAGAAGGGTTGTCTGAACAATACCCTGCCAATTGAGGAGAGGCTATGGGCCCCTATTTGGGGACTAAGCTTGCTATGATTGACAGTATGAAGGTCACCTTTGAGTTTATTTTGGTTTTTCCTCAGTTGCCCCATGAGCTACTATGAGAAGGAGCCAAAATCTGAGTCAGGGACTTGTGAGCAGCTTTGCAATAAAACCAAGATCCAATGACACCATCTCCAGAGGTACAAGTTATCTGGGAAGAGGAATGGAAAAGGCAGCTCATGCTACTCTCAGCTCTAGCCTTTTTGGGAATAAAGGACCTGCCAACTCTTGTGACCCCCAGAGATGTCCTTTTTGGCAGTTGTTCAAATGCTATATCTGCAGAAGGTGTCTCAGCCTGGGAAAAAATAGCACCTCTATGACTAGACAAGCTTGTACCTGTTAACAAGAATAGCTCTGTCTCATTGGCTATTGGAAGATTGTTTATAATGGATGTGGTTATATTTTTAACCTGTTTCTGGATGGAATAAAGAAAGCTGTATAAAACAAGGGGGATGTTTTTTTCCATCCTGTCATTCAGGTTTGACAGTAAGTTGAGGTCTTTTCTCTGGTGGGTCCTATTCAGAAAGCATCAGTAGAACTCTCCCTATGGTAGATGCAACAATATGAATCCAGCCTTAACAGGGACCCCAGATGGGAAGCAAAGGATTGCCAAGACATGATAAATAACAGTTTATAAAGTTTTGCATCACACTGTAACTACAACACAGACAGAAGCCTAAGACTCCCAGCTTGGGGTAAGACACCAAATCAGGAAGCCCAATGTATTGAGTTCCATCAACAGAATATACTCCTGTGCAATTGCCTGTATCCTGCCAGGAAGCAGATGGTCAAGTCTGTTTTGAGTTCACTACACAGTAAATTTGCATAACTTTGCAATGTTACCAGCACTACACTGATTAGGAATAGGCAGAGCTGTTTGTGTCTTTCACCTTCCTGAGAAGTTTGTACTGTGACTTCGTGGACAGCGATATAGAAGTCGTATGCTAAAGGTACACTCTCAAATGCTAAGAAAGACACATAGCACCTTCATACCAGCTTTGTCACTGCAGTGACCCCTTGAAACTTTAAAGATACTGTAAAGAGATCATCAACCTGATATTGACTCTAGTTTGCAGCAACAAAGAGAGGAACCTTGTTTCTTCTTTTGGAAAATACCAAAGAGAATTCACAAACAAACCGCCACCTGGGGGGCCCTTTCCAAAGACTGTATTTACTTGTCCCAAATCACACACCGGTAAAACCACAGATGACAAGATGGTGCAGGAAAGAGGCCAAAGCTCAGTTTTAAGAGTATAAACACACTTGTTTTACTACTGCTCAGAGAGGAAGTTAAACCATCTAAGATGGTGTACAGGTGGGGACGTCATTCCTAATACCTATGAGTAGATGTGAATTCCGCCATACCTGACAAACCCGCCTAAAAACTGCTCATTTCATACCAGAGAGGTCTTTTCTGTTCTTAGAAAACTTTGGAAGGTTCTAATAAAGCTAACATTGTGGCTGACTCCATTGGCCAAACACCTGTAACACTCCAGGCATGTGTGAACTTATGCAGAACAAACTAAATGCTTTGCAATCATCTCCAACAAAGGCAAACTGCCCTGTGTGGTGCTTCTGATGATTTTGTTTAGCAATAGCTAAGATCACTCTCAACACACTGAAGATGACACCCTGCTGTCTCCATAATGATGGATCTCCACATTGAAGAGAAGGCACAGGGAGATGGGAGTCACGGTGCCAAAAAGGTCATGCTTAAGATATTCAAGAGAGTGTTGACCAGGCGTGGTGGCTCACGCCTATAATCCCAGCACTTTGGGAGGCTGAGGCGGGTGGATCATGAGGTCAGGAGTTCCAGATCAGCCTGGCCAAGATGGTGAAACCCCATCTCTACTAAAAATACAAACAATTAGCTGGGCATGGTGGTGGGCGCCTGTAATCCCAGCTACTTGGGAGGCTGAGGCAGAAAATTGCTTGAACCTGGGAGGCGGAGGTTGCAGTGAGCTGAGATGAAGCCACTGTACTCCAGCCTGGGCGACAGAGTGAAAGTCTGCTTTTTTTTAAAAAAAAAAAGGAATGTCTGGAGTCTTTTTGAAAAAAAAAAAAACAGTTTCTCCAGTCATTCGACTTTTGGTCAGTTGTTAATGAAGTAAACAGAGAGGCTCTTGCAAGTCCTATGAAGAACATCCCTAATTTGCTGAATAGAACGTCACAGCCATGACTCAGCAATCAGATGCAAGCATGACAGTTGCCTTACACCATTTGGACTTCAAAGATGTTGAGATGATAACGAATTATGTGATTTTGCTTCAGGGATCTCACATATACATGGAAAGGACAGCATAAGGAGGAAGAAACCTCTTCTTCTTGAGGAGGATTGAGCCTGAGCTACTTCACTGGGACCCTAGGAATTATCCATGTGGGATCCTGTCAGCCAAGAAGTCTTGTTCCGTGGGAACCGACACTGTGGAAAGCTAACGAGCCCCCAAATTTGTCCCTAAGTTGAAACAGCTTAAAAATGTGACATCATGACCAGAGGATGGGTCACTTGTGGATAAGACTCTAACCTATCAAACCCAGGGTTTTGCCACCATACTGTTAAGCCCCAGTCTAAAAGACAGAGATCAATATTCCACGTTCTGTCCTCAGGAGACTAGCCCTTGAGTCCTGCTAAGTCAGATGATATTTGGGCTCCCTCAGGGTAAATAAAAGGGATTTTCCAGTCACTGTTTCCCCAGCTAATCCATTAATAAAAAGTGAAATATGGTATTATCTAAACTTACCATTTCAGCCGGGCATGGGGGCTCACGCCTGTAATCCCAGCACTCTGACAGGCCAAGGGGGTGTGGATCGCATGAGGTCAGGAGTTCAAGACCAGCCTGGCCAACATGGTAAAACCCTGTCTTTACTAAAAATACAAAAATTAGCTGGGTGTGGTGGCACATGCCTGTAGTCATAGCTACTTGAGAGGCTGAGGCAGGAGAATCACTTGAATCCAGGAGGCAGAGGTTACAGTGAGCCGAGATCCTACCACTGCATTCCAGCCTGGGCAACAGAGCAAGACTTCATCTCAAATAAACAAACAAACAAACAAACATTTCAGAAAAATGTAAGCTCTAATTGTAAACAAAGGCTAACTGTTCTATTTATTTATTTGCACTTTGGGTGTGGAGGGTTGAGTTAATCATGCCATACATTTTGCATTTCTATCACAATCTTTCAGCTGCTTAACTGGTTCTGAAACCTGTCACCACATCTGTATTGATAAATATTTCCTTGTTACTATTTGCTCATTCTCTTTTACAACTCTCTTCTCTCATTTAGATATTCTTACATGTCACCTAATTTCAATATACAAATTCTAAACCCCTAAAAAATGTGGAACAATTTCATCTATAGGACTTTTGGAGATTGCACAATGGTAGAAAAATTGAGGCTTTTGATTTAAAAAAATTATCAAAATATTCTATTTGTTGATTGTGGTGGTGGTTATATAATTGTACATAAAATGGTTTGTTTATTGTATGTAAATTATACCTCAATAAACCTGAATTTTAAAATAAAGTGAAAATAATTCCTAAATAGGATTATTTCTTGAAAAAATTTGTTATGGTCTAAATAGTCATAAAATTGAATACAGCCCTTAGAGGTGACTATATTTAATATTACCAACCAGTTCTACAAAGGTTAAAATTATCACGTAATCTAAACCTTATTATTATGTTTTGTATTAACATTTACATTTTTATAAATAATTTTTGGTTCAAAAAGGACATAATGTTCTTTGTAAATGTACCTAGCTAATGCACTGTCCCTGCCTATTTATACTAGCTATCCATCTATAGCCTTATTTAACAATTTAACATTTTAAATATTCTTTCGTAAATAAATTTAGTGAATAAAAATAATGGTTTTCACATTCCTCATTAACTTTCACCACATCTTACTCTTGTCATGATAAATACACCTTTATACATCAACTGTCTGATGCATATCAAACTCCGAGTTAGATCTAGAATATCTGCCTGTGTTTGAAGAGAAGAATGACTTGCCTGAATTACCAATGTTACACTATTTGGATATGGTGGTGACCTACATGATTGGCAGACCATGGGTCAGTGATCAGTACTGAAGTTCAGGGATATCAGATGTGATGTTGAAGCAGACATTCTGCTATTTGGTTTTCCAAAAGCCAGATCCAAGTCAAAGCCAAAAAGGCAGGTTTCTGATGCATATCATGGCCAAAGCTGAATTTGGGGCGCAATCCTATTTTATGTTCTTCGTATGTAACTACTGTCAGTACGCAGAGTAATCTTGGGAAGATTCGATGGATTTTTAAAATTCTCATGATGACCATCACCAATGCTAAGCAGGAGTAGGATGGGCCGCCATTTAATCAGCCATTGCACTGGTGATTTTTGGTCCACTAAGAAATCAAAACTAGAACAGCTCCCTGTAGCCATCCCCAAATAACCCTGAAGTGATGTGATGAATTTAGGCTTTCATGAAGCACTGAAACCATTCACTGTATGGCATTGGTCTTCAGGCACTTCAACCTATTCCAGACAGAAAAAAGCAACATGTTAAGGCCCATTTCTTTAAATACGTTTTGGAAAAGTTTGCATGTACATGTATGTGCACATTCATATACAAACTTTAAATTCATATTAAGGTGAAATTCACATAACAAAATGAACTATTTTAAAGTGTACTATTCATTGACATCTAGTACATTGACACTGTGCAAGCACCAGCTCCATCTAGTTCCAAAACATTCTAATCACCCTCAAAATCAGCTACTCGGGAGGCTAAGACACAAGAGACCTCATAACCCGTGAACCAGTCACTCACCATTCCCCTTCTCGGCCATGGCAACCACGAATCTGCTTTTTGTCTCGATGGATTTACCTATTCTGAATTTTTCATGGAAGTGGAGTCATACAATATGTAAACTTTTATCTGATCTTTCACTAAGCATAATGTTTTCAAGGTTCCATATAGGTGCTTTAAAAAAACTAAAGTGAAAACGGAGGACACTTCACTTTGCTGAAACGCACATGGGCTCTGAAGAGTTTTTAATTTTTTTTTTTTGTTTCTGTTTTTTTTTAATTGGCCCTTCAGCCAGACTTCAGGTGTGTTTTCAGACATAACCACATATTTTTGGCAAAAAAAAAATTCAGAAAGATCTCCATGGGTGTCCATTAGCCGTTCCATCACCCGGCTTCTCTGAAATGTCATCAGAAAATTGCAGGGAATGCTTTCAGGAAATGGAGAAAGCCTCACCAAACAGGCATAGGCCTGGTCTTCCGTAAGTTTACTTTTCTCACAACCTGAAACTCACAGAGTTGGTCGAAATATCTCTTTCTCCTCTAGTAACTGTGTGAGCCAGGAGTGGGTTTCCCAGATTCTTTTTCCTGGGAGGATTTCTTGCTGGAGAAGCCTATAGAACACTAAAATGGACTTACTTGTACACCCCAGCCAAGTTAGAAAACTTTTTTTTTTTTTTTTTGAGACAGAGTCTCACTCTCACGCAGACTGGAGTGCAATGGTGTGATCTCGGCTCACTGCAGCCTCCACCTCCCAGGTTCAAGTGACTCTCCTGCCTCAGCCTCCCAAGTAGCTGGGATTACAGGCACCTGCCATCACACCTGGCTAATTTTTGTATTTGTGTAAAGATGGGGTTTCATCATGTTGGCCAACCTATCTCAAACGCCTAACCTCAGGTGATCTGCCCGCCTCGGCCTCCCAAACTGCTAGGATTACAGGCATGAGCTTCATAGGATTTTGTTTTGCTTTTTTGTTTTTAAGAGATGGTATCTTGCTATGTTGTTCAGGCTGGTCTCGAACTCCTGACCTTAAGTGATTTTCCCACCTTGGCCTCCTAAAGTGCTGGAATTTCAGGCATGAACCACCAAGCCCAGGCTGGCCTGCTATTTTTGTGACTTATTTTATTTGAAAACATTGTTTAAAAACGGAGACTAGAGGACTTTAAACAAACGACATTTCTAAAAAGGCCCTCCTTTGTTTTACTCCCTGCTTCAAGCTCAGAAACTTGGTGGAAGGTTTTTGTAAAGAAAAATGTGTTGCTTTTGGACTTTAGTTGGTTAGTTTGTTTCTAACTGGAAACTGAGACTGAGGCTTTAAACATGATATTTTTTTTTAAGTCATGTCTAAATTTTACAGCAGAATCTTTTGCTTCTGATTTTATTCTTTCTTTGTAACAGAGGATTTTAGTTTTCTTAGCTTTTGCCTGTTACTTTGTTTTATATTGGAAACTGCACAAGGAACCTTGAAGCAGTAGCACATATTGGAAAACTTTTTTTTAAAAGCGACTTTAAAATTATATAGACAGGCTTCAGACTGCATATTTCTGCTAATTTTGTTTTACTTTAAAGCCGAAGCTTTTAATTGCTTCTTGTGTATTTATACCATACGGTATTTCAGTGTAGATAGTGGCTACATTCATTCATCCTTTATTTTATTCAAGACATATTTACTGAAATAAATTCTGTCCCAGACACTCCTCTAGGCTTTGGGAAAGAGCAGTGAGAAAACAAAGTTCCTGGCCTGCTGATATTTGGATTCAAGTGGAGTCTCGGTAGAATATTCTATTCGAAAGTAGAGGGCAGGGCCTGTGGCTGGACAGTAGATTTGGAGAATTAAGGGTATGAGAGTCCAGTTACGGGTCCAGCAGGAGCTGGGGGAGGGCACTATGGCTAGGAAGAATGGGCTAGAAACGGGACACTCAGACTGGGGGGAAAAATGGAGGCTGGATTTGGATCAGTGGATTGGAGGCTAATAGGATTAGAACGTTACTGTATGCCATCCAGGGGATGAGGGTGTTAAAAACTTCAGACAAATTAAATTTAACAGACTTTAATTGAACAAAGAACAATGCATGAATCTGGCAGTCCCCTGAACCAGAATAGGCTCAGGGACAGTTTGCTGCTGCTGTGTGGTCAGAGAGGACTTACGGACAGAAAGGGAAAAGTGATGAACAGAAACCGGAAATGAGGTACAGAAGCAGCCGGATGGGTTATGTCCCTGCCTTTGCCTTATTTGAGCATGAACAGTTGGCAGCCTTTGATTGGACAAAACTCTGTGATTGGCACAAGAGTAGGTTGCAGTCTGTTTACACATCCAGTTAGGTTGCAGTTCACTATGTATGGAGAAATCTTTAGGCCAAACTTAAATTATATAAGGAGGCAGCTTTAGGTTAAACTTCATTTAACAAAGGGATAGAATGCACCACCATTTTTCAGATAGTATGCCTGTAATGCTGACTAGACAATCTGAAAAGAGTAGCACTGTAAATATGTAGAAATGCCTTTCCTCCAATACACATATACACACACGCATATGTCAGGGGGTGGATTCTTTCACACATTTTTGTTTCATCTGGCAAATATTTACCCTGTCCCAGGCACTTATCTGGGCTTTGGGATATGGCAGTGAACAAATAACATCCTTGGCCTCATGATGTATTGGTTCAAGTGGGTGTATATCAAACTAAATACTTTAAAAAAATTCATAGGCTGGGCAACATAGAAAGACCCGGTCTCTACAAGAAAATGTTTAAAAATTAGCTGGGTATCGTGGTGTACACCTGTGGTCCCAGCTACTCGGGTGGCTGAGGTGGCAGGATCACTTGAGTGCAGGAGTTCAAGGTTGCAGAGAGCTGTGCTTTCACCACTGCAATCCAGCCTGGGCAATAGAGTGAGACTCCGTCTCTTAAAAAAAGTGCACAGCTGAGCTAGAATCGGGTCTAGACATTCGGACAGAATATTAAGCTAATACCATTGCTTTGCTGGGATGTCGGGCTCAATAGTATGGGGAGTTGATTTTAATGCTTGGGTCAGGGTAGAAGAGAAAACCCTGAGCCCGTGCAAGGAGAGAATTGTAACTGAGACTCCTCTGTAGAGTCATGCCACTTAAATTAGCCCAGAAAAAAATTCACACACTTGCCCAGAAAGACAACAAGGAAGTTTATCTGTCTCAGTGTACACAAAAAACTTTAGCTCTGTGGATTCAAAGCCACAGACCAGAACCTCACCTGAATTTGTGAATTGAAATTGCTACAGCCAAGTCTTCTGGAAAAACATTCAGAACCTTTAGTAGTAGCAAATGTAACTGCTCTAAAATTATGTTCCTACAACCCACACCACAGAAAATTCTCACAAAAAACCAATCCTGACAAAGATGAGCTCATTATATCTATATAATGTAACTTACATGACATGACAAAATGAGGGTGAGTAAACAGAAACAAAGAGTAAATGTACAACTCCCGTAACTAAGTTTAATGGAATATCAATCTGAGAACTGCTCCTTTAAAAAATTAAAGACATGAGAAGCAAACAAAACCCTTAGAAAGAAAAGACCCTGAGATACAAGACAGGCAGATTTGTAAAATCAACCAATCAGAAGTCCCAGAAATAAAGACAGACATTTAAGGTTAATTAAAAAAAAAAAAACAAAAAACAAAAAACGCGGAAAATGAGATTAGGCATAAGCAATGAAAGAACTAGAGAACTGGAAGATTAGTGTGAGGAAATTATCTATAATGCAGCAGAAAGAGAAAAATACATGGAAATATGAGAGGTTAAGAGATATGGCTGTTAAGAGAATGAAAATTAGAGACACAAATAAGTTTTAAGAAGAAATAATAGAATTAGGAGATAATGAGAGAGAATTAGGAGATAATATGCAAGAAGATAATGATTGGGTTCTTTCCAGAATTTAAGAAACATGTGACTCTTCAGATCAAAGAAATAAATGAATTTCTGCTTAGACAACAGTGTTGAAACAAAGACTAAGGGTTCTCATCATAGACAAAGAGTATTATTTCCTTTTTTTTTTTTTACTTTTAAGTTCACGGGTACATGTCCAGATTTATTATATAAACTGTAAACAGGTAAACTTGCGTCATGGGAGTTTGTTGAATACATTATTTTGTCACCCACGTACTAAGCCTAGTATCCACTAGTTATTTTTCCTGATCCTCTTTCTCCTCCCACCCTCCATCCTCAAGTAGACCCCAGTTTTTCCCCTCTATGTGTCCATGTGTTCTCATTATTTAGCTCCCACTTCTAAGTGAGAACATGTGGTATTTGGTTTTCTGTTTCTGCACTAGTTTGCTAAGGATAAAGGTTTCTAGCTCCATCCATATTCCTGTAAGGGACATGGTCTTGTTATTTTCTATGGGTGCATAGTATTCCTATGCAGGAAGTGAATATCATCTACAAAGGAGTGAAAATCAGAATGACAGACCTCTCAGTAACAACCATGGAAGCCAGAAGACAAGGCTTCCATGGTTGCTATATGTTCATCCTAATTCTCACTCAAGATTGAGGTCACAATTTTTTGTTTGTTTGTTTGTTTGTTTGAGACGGAGTCTCACTCTGTCATCCAGGCTGGAGTGCGGTGGTGTGATCTCGGTTCACTGCAAGCTCCGCCTCCCAGGTTCAAGCAAGATTCTCCTCTCTCAGCCATCTCGGTAGCTGGGATTACAGGTGCCCGCCACCATGCCCGGCTAATTTTTTGTATTTTTAGTAGAAATGGGGTTTCACCATGTTGGCCAGGATGGTCTTGATCTCCTGACCTTGTGATCTGCCCGTCACAATTTTTAAAAAATAAATAAACACAGAGATAATTACCAGCCACATCTTCCCAGTTGAAATCACTAAAGGAAACACTTCAGAAAGAACATTAAACACACACAAAAAAGAAAATGAGACACAGAAAAAGAATATTCCAAATGAAAAAGGAAGCATAACTATAAATACTGTAGCAAGTTTTTATCTTTAAAAGACATAAGAAAACACTATGAACAACTTTAGGGAAAATAAATTTTAAAAAGTAGACAAAATGGATTATTTCCCAGAAAGATATGACTTACAAAAATAACTCTAGAAAAAAAATAGCCTCAGTCCAGCTTTGCAGGTATGTTTTATTTAAATGTCTTAAGGAATATTATAATTCTTTAATGAAATGTTTAAGGAATATTATAATTCCAGTATTTTACAAACTGTTACACATCACATAGAAAATCAGATCTCATTTTCTACTCCTTTTATGAGGCAAAATAACCTTAGTGCCAAACTAGGCAAGCACATTAAGAAAGAAAAGTTATTAAGCCATCTCCCTCTTATACGTAGATACAAATAAAATATGTCACAAATCTAAGAATAAAACCATTATATATATTTTTTAAAACCCATCAGAACTAAGTAGATGTCTTCTAAGGAAAGCAACATAATATATCTTTATTTTTAAAAGACATAAGAAAACACTTTAGGGAAATAAAATTCATCATATTAATGAATATGGAGAAAAAAATAGATTCAAAATAATTATTCTGCCGAACTTCAACACCCATTTTGATACAATCTTTAGCACACCAAGAATAGAGGAATATGCCTTAACTTGTTAAAGCATATCTATTAAAAAAAAAAAAAAACCTACAACAAACATCCAAATTAATGCTGAAATTTTTTAAATATTTGCTTTAATGGAAACAAGATGCTCCATCTCTGCTTTTAGTTAACATTTTATTTTAGTTTGTTAGCATGATAAGACAAGGAAAAAAATAAAAGGATAAAGACAAAGAAAAAAACGAAATTATTTTCAAATGCGTATGTTTGGCTACTTAGAAATTCCAAGTGACTATGTTGAAATGAGTTGGAATTTATGAGTTCACCAATGATGACAGAAACAAGATAAATGCACAAATAATTAATAGCATTTTAAAAATACCAACAGCTTGCAGTTATAAAATATAACTCAAAACAGAGTTACAATTTATAATAGGAACAAAAAGTAAAGTATAGAATAAATCTAGCAATATATGTTTTTTAAAAAAGAAAATTGTAAAGATTTTTAAATGCCATAAACACACTAAAAATAAATGAAATTGAAGATTTATTATATAGATCACAGTTGTCCTTACATGAACCCCAGTGACACTCAATAAATTCAGTGAAATTTCCATCATAATCCAACCAGTATTGCTTTTACTTGTTTATTTTGTAGAATTTGATGAGCTGATCCAAAAATTCACATAAAAAATAAAGAAGCAAGACATTAAAGAAAAATAAGAATAGAAAATTCACACTGCCAGACATCTGGATTAACAAATAAGGTTTTTATTTATTACAGCCATGTGATATTGTCATGGGAATAAACATGTAGACCATTGAAAGACAGCGGAGAAACAGAACTCTAATGCTCCTTTGCAAGTGTCTGTAATGACATAGGATATACTATATGAATCAATTGGGAAAGGATGCAACGTTGAATAAATGATGCTAGCCAAATGGAGAAAGCTAAATTAGATACTTACTATAACCCAATCACCAAAACAAAGACAGAGTGAAAAATCATGAAAAACAAAACTGTGAAACTTTCAGAAAAAAAAACATAGAACATCTTCATGACATCAGAGTGTAGAAAGATTCCTTAATACCTCAAAATCACCAGAGTTTCTGTGCAGAGGACCCAGGCTCCAACTGTGGCTACAACATAAGAGTTTCCACACCAAAAATGTAAGGTGAATTAAACCTGCTTAAAAAAAAAAAAAAGAAAAAGGACCTCAAAAGCCCAAGCATAAAAGAAAAGATTTAAAGTTAAACTTCTGATGACAAAAGGTGTTCAAAAGTGAAAAGTCAAAGCATGAACTTGGAGAAGCTATGTGCAATCTAATGACTAACAATAGATTATAGAGGTTGCAAATCACCTTACGTAGCTTTGTCAAAATGTCATCTTCTCAACGCAGTCTTAACTGACCACCCTGTTTAAAATTGTAACCTTCTCACTTTGCTATTTCCTAGTTCCCTTCCTTGCATTATTATTATTATTCGGTTTTTGTTTTTTTTGTTTTTTTTTTTTTGAGACGAAATCTTGTTCTGTCACCAGGCTGAAGTGCAGTGGTGTGATCTCAGCTCACTGCAACCTGGGACTCCCAGAGTTCAAACGAATCTCCTGCCTCAGCCTCCTGAGTAGCTGGGACTACAGACATGTGTCACCACGCCCAGCTAATTTTTGTATTTTTAGTAGAGAGGGGGTTTCACCATGTTGGCCTGGATGGTCTCGATGATCTCAACCTTGTGATCTGCCCAGCTCGACCTCCCAAAGTGTTGGGATTACAGGCGTGAGCCACTGCACCCAGCTTCTTGCACTATTTTTTTCTGTGCTATACAGTTTACTTGTTTATTTATTGTTTCTTTCTCCCTACCAGAACATAAACTCCATGAGGGTAGAGATATTTGTCTGTTTGGTTTACTGCTGTATTCCTGGCCCCCTATGATGGTTTCAGGACCATATACATTCTTAACACATATGTTTTTAAATAAAAAGATGTATTTGTATTTGTATTCAGCAAATTTTTTAAAGTCCTACTAATAAGTAAGAAAAAGTCAAGCAACAACATAAACACACACAAAATACATGAGTAGAAATTCAGAGAAGGAAACCCAAATAGTCAGTAAACATGAAATATTCAGCTTCACTAGAAATTAGAAATTAAACTAGTAAGTAAGAAAATTAGATTCACCAAAAGTAACGCATAAGTTCACATGTTATGCCAATGATGTTAAGGAATAGGAACCCTTAGTACTCGATAGAAGTTTGAACCGATACCACTTTAGGAGATAGCTTGGCAATATCTGATAAACTGAAGATTACACACTAGGCGTTCCAGTAATTTCACTCCTGAGTGTATACTCTAGAGCAGTGATTCTCAGATGGGTAAATTTTACCCCCTAGAAAACATTTGGCAATGTTTGGTGACGTTTTTAACTATCACTCTGCAGGAGTTGGGGATGTTACTCGCATCTAGTGGGCAGAGGCCAAGGATGTTGCCAAACACCCTACTATGCACAAGACAGACCCACAAGAGAGAATTACCTAGTCCAGGCCAGGCTCAATGGCTCATACCTGTAATCCGAGTGCTTTGGGAGGCCGAGGCAGAAGGATCACTTGAGGCCAGGAGTTCAAGACCAGCCTGGAAAACATGGTGAAACCCCAACTCTACCAAAAATTAGCCAGGCATCATGGCACATACCTGTAGTCCCAGCTACCTGGGAGGCCAAGGTGGGAGGATGACCCGAGCCCAGGAGATTGAGGCTGCAGTGAGTTGTGATCACGCCACTGCATTCCAGCCTGGGCAATGGAGTGAGATCCTTTCTGAAAGGAAAAAAAAAAAAGAAAAGTCCAAAATGTCAATAGTGCTGAGGGTGAGAAATCTTCCCCCAGAAGCACGATCAAAAATGTTCATCACAGCACTATTTGTCATAATAATAATAAAACAGAAACAGACATAATTCTTAAGATGGAGTATCATGCAAGATTCAGTTGAACAAATTACAAATTAAGTATCAACATAATACACCTCAAAATAAGATAGGATGGAGAAAAGACAAATTGCTAATGGATATGTACAAACACAATTTTTATAAATTTATAAGCCAATCAATGCCATAGGCAACTCTCACAACAACTTGGCCCATGATCGAATACAATCGGCCATAGACACCTGTCCTTCTCAACAGGCCCTCTTGGTTTCACTAACGTTATGGCAATAAGGCCTCATGTTTTATCCAGATTCATTTTGTTTTTGAGAAATAAAACATGACAAATAAAGTCAGAGAACAATCCATGTTTTTCCATTCCATCCCTCCCAGAAATAACCATACTACTGATGTTGAAGCATATCATTTCCATGTATTTTTCTTTTTTACTCTTATCATATATGTATGTAACAAAAACCAAACCTTGTTTTTTCTTATATTTTTTCATATATTTCTCTGTACTTTAAATTTTTCTCCCACAGTCTTATTTATAGCATTACTCTTTATAATGATAATTTTTTTTCAATTATAAGAAAATGAACGTAGCTTGAAAGATTTTGTTGAATAGTGACTTTTGGGTATTCCGGAGGTGAGAGATAAGATGCCCTGACCTTCTCACTCCATCCCTTCCCTAGCTTCTGGCCCCTGAGTGATCATTCTTTGGCAGCAAAAGCTTTGACAGATAAATAAGCAGTGTCACACACGATGATTCCATCTGTAAATCAAAGAACCATTTTTCTTTTTTTTTTTTTTTTTTTTTTTTGAGACGGAGTCTCACGCTGCTGCCCAGGCTGGAGTGCAGTGGCGCGATCTCGGCTCACTGCAAGCTCCGCCTCCCGGGTTCCCGCCATTCTCCTGCCTCAGCCTCCTGAGTAGCTGGGACTACAGGCACCCGCCACCGCGCCCGGCTAATTTTTGTATTTTTAGTAGAGACGGGGTTTCACTGTGGTCTCGATCTCCTGACCTTGTGATCCGCCCGTCTCGGCCTCCCAAAGTGCTGGGATTACAGGCTTGAGCCACCGCGCCCAGCCCAAAGAACCATTTTTCAATCCTAACTACTAGGGAGGCTGAGGCAGGAGACTGTCTTGAGTCCAGGAACTGGAAATCAGTCTGGGCAACACAGTGAAAACTCCATCTCAAAAAACATTTCTTTAAAAAATTCTTATTAGTTTTTAAAAGAATCATCTTCCCACTGAACACAAATTTCAAAAAAGAAGTAGTTAAATAGAGGCCATGTCAGCCACATCCACAGAAATAAGTACAAAAGGCCTAACACTAGCAGGACAGCCTGGAGCCCAGGTTACAGGATGGCTGTCCTGCCTTGAGCCACTTACTGTAGGATGAGGTCCTTTTGCTCATGGTCTTCCTTGGATGGGCTCCAACCTAGAGCCCTGTTGGACTAAAGTTTTCACTTTGGGCCTAGTGTGTCTTCAGAGAGGCAGTCATGAGAGAGATCATTTAAAATCCCAGGCACAAGTCTGCATTTTAAAGAATGACAAGGAATTTAATCTAAAATCATCTCTTTCTCTTTAAAGAGGGAAACACCCCTTTAAAAGTTTGGTGGGAGGAGGGGGTTGAGAACTGGAGAATGTCTAAAGGCTAAATCATCCAGTTACCCCTGTTCATCGACAAAAAGAATAAATGAAGAGTCAGCACCACGTAGCAGCACAGCTCAATCAAAAACTGTTTTAAGAGTTTACGACGTATAAGATATCATACTAGGAGCTTTGAGACATATACAGAAGAACTAGCTGTGGCACCTGATCTCACAGAGTTTACTCTGTTAGAGAGAAAGACATGTGAAGGTAAAATACCAGTAGCATGCACTAGAGAGAATCAGAAATCGATTTCAACACTTTAAGAGACATCATAGAACAGCTACATACATGATCCATTCTTGACTAACTGGCAGTGATAATAGCTCGATAGTGACCTACTTATTATTTTGATCACTCTTCAATGCTTACTTTGTCCTAGGCATCATATGAAGTGTTTTTCTTCTTCTTTTTTTTTTTTTTTTTTTTCCTTCTTGAGATAGAGTCTCACTCTGTTGCCCAGGCTGGAGTGCAATGGCGTAGTCTCAGCCCACTGTAACCTCCACCTCCTGGATTCAAGCAATTCTCCTGCCTCAGCCTCCCGAGTAGCTGGGATTACAGGTACACATCACCACACCCGACTAACTTTTGTATTTTTAGTAGAGACAGGGTTTCACCATGTTGGCCAGGCTGGTCTCGAACTCCTGACCTCAGGTGATCCACCTGCCTCGGCCTCCCAAAGTGCTGGGATTACAAGCATGAGCCACTACACCTGGCTTGAAGCACTTTTCTAATGTAACCCAGGGGTGTCCAAGTCCTTCAGCTTGCTGTAGGTCTGTTTCCTTTAATATTGACATAAAATATCATGAGCCTCTATTCCTCATGACGTGCAAAGGCCAACATGTCCTACAGTATTTGGGGAGTTTTCTGTGTATGTGCATGAAGGGTTAAACATGGGAGGTGGGTGTTACACTCTCCCCATCTCCTCTCTCCTCTTAAAAAAATTAGTGTACCAAATTCATCTAGTTGGTAAATGACAAAGCTGGAATCCAGACCTATATATACTGACTCTAAAGTCTTATCCACTTGACCACCCTAATTATCTCTGGTACAGAAAGCAAGGGCTATAGGCATTCAAGAAAGGGAAGATGCTGGAAGGGTGGAGAGAAAAGATTTCAGTTGGAAGGAAATACACTTAAATGAAAACTAGTCCAGACAGGAAGAGATAAAGATTCATAATGAGGAGGTAGAGAACTGTGGCTATTTGGTGAGGTGTAAAGAGAATATTAAAAATGACTTCAAGGCTTCTTGTTTGGGTAGCAAGCCTTGTTCATTCAACCAACTGATAGTTATTGATATGTCAGGGACTGTATATGTCAGGTGTTGTGCCAAGTGCTTGCAATAGTAGCAGGAATAGAAAAGTCGGGGATGAGAAGATGGGGAGTCTACAGTCAGACTTAAAGGAGTTGCAGTTCGGAGATGCTTTCCAATGCAATGTCCAACAGGCAGCAGGAAATACCAAACTCATTTACCTGAAAGAGGGAGGCACTCAGAGAACACCAGGGGGCAGCACGTGCCCAGCAACAAAAGTGAAGCAGGCCTAGCTAGTATCAATTAATATTTTGCATCTGAAACATATTAAAACAAAACATCATTTTCTTAGGCCAGTACTTTTAAAAACTGAGAAGTAATGTTAACTCACTAAATGCTTTTTTAAGCACAAACTTTCCCTTTTCTTGGTTTGTTTTGGTAGAAGGTTAAATGTATTAATATTGCTTAGCTTTTACATAACATAATTTATTAAAATAGTGCAAAAATACGCATATGAGTTGGGCAACAGTCTTCCAACTGGACACATATTTCTAACATTATTAAATTGTACCAGCTGGGTGCGATGGCTCACGCCTGTAATCCCAACATTTTGGGAGGCCAAGTCCGGTGTATCACCTGAGGTCAGGAGTTCGAGACCAGCCTGGCCAACATAAAGAAACCCCATCTCTACTAAAAATACAAAAGTTAGCTGGGCGTGGTGGTGTATGCCTGTAGTCCCAGCTACTTGGGAGGCTGAAGCAAGAGAATACTTGAATTTGGGAGGCAGAGGCTGCAGTGAGCCAAGATCATGCCACTGAACTCCAGTCTGGGTGACAGATCAAGACTCCGTCTCAAAAAAAAAAAAAAAAAAAAAAAAGGAAGGAGGAAGGAAGGAAGGGAAAAAAGAAGAAAGAGAAAGAAAGAAGAAAGAGAACGAGAGAGAGAAAGAAAGAGAAAGAAAGAAGAAAGAAAAAGAAAGAAAGAGAAAGAAAGAAAGAAAGAAAGAAAGAAAGAAAGAAAGAAAGAAAGAAAGAAAGAAAGAAAGAAAGAAAGAAGAAAAGAAAAGAAAGAAAAATTGTACATTACCATGTTCACTTTATAAGCTAACAGTTACCCATATGGGCAGGGACAAAAATAATGTAACTGAAAATCTTCAGGTTAGATTATTGTTCCATGAGGTGAATGTTTTGTTACATAATTAGCACTTTATGTTCCTATGTGTTTCATTTAGATTTATTTCTATATTTAGCATAGCCCATATTTCTCTGCCATCTCACCCCACCTTCCCTGACACTAAGTGCTCTTAATAATCCCTTGCTTTCAGGTTGTTACATCTTTCTCTCACAATTAGTTCTCTACCTTCTCACTTCATGTACTCACAAGTCTCATTATAACACCACAGTGCTCTATTATTAGGGAAGGAATCAGTGAGAAAGGTCAACTTTGAACCAACACAATGAAAGAAGACCCACTTAGAACAGAAACAACACCCCCACGCCTCCAAGCTAAGAGTTTTATAGATGCTTTAGGAAGATGCAATTGGTAATTATTGTGAGACTCATACTATGTATATGAGTTTATATGTCTGTGATTTGTGTTTTGATGTATAGATTTGTCAGTGATAGTTAATTTCAAACTGTGAATTAGTTCTTCTCAATAAGTTGATTTATCTTTATATAATTCCAAATTATTGAAATTCTTCAGCTATTGATCCATAGGACATCCATCAAAGTTAATAAAAACAAAAATATTTAGAAGAAACTTATAAACAATCCATCCATCAAAACAGGTGTCTCTTTCTGGAATTTGGTTGAACTCAAGAAGGTAGAAAAAGAAGAGGTTTCTATAATATAAAGGAAAATTGGCAAATAAAAGGGGAAGAGATGAAAGAAAATAATTAGGGAAAACATGATCCTCGAGTGGAAGGACATTTTGTAAAACAACTGTCAATATCAGGAAAGACAAAGAAAGTCTGAGGAACAGTTTCTGTACCAGATTAAGGAGATATGACAAGGAAATGTGAGGTATGGTCCTGGATTGGATCCTGAAGTGGGAAAAAATTGCCATAAAAATTATTGTGATAATTGTGAAAATTTAAATATGGACTGTATATCAGATAAAGTATTATATCAATGTTACATTTCCCAGATTTGATACTTGTACTGTGGTTGTAGAAAAGAATATTCTTATTCTTTGGAGACAGAGATAGAAGTATTTAAATGGAAAGGGGCATGATATCTGCAATTTATTATCAAATAGTGTCAGAAAAAATATATACAGAAAGGGATAGGGTGAAAAATCAAACATAAAATGTTAATGAATGTTGAATCTAGGTGAAGTTTCGAGGTATATGGAAGTTCTTTGGACTATTCGTATAACTTTTCCATGTATTTATTGTTTTTCCATATATTTATATAGAATAAATATATATAGCATATATATTTATATGACTTATAAACCATCATATACATAGTGTGAGTCTCACAGTAATTACCAATTGCATCTTTTGAAAGCATCTGTAAAACTCTTAGCTTGGAGGCATTTATAGGTACTTTAAATTTAAAAGTAATAATGATAATAATAGCAGTAATAATTCAGAGCCACTTGACCAAGAGCTTCACACTAGCTACATTTTTCTGCTTCAAATTAGTCTCCTATGGTTGGACACCCTTGTCTCATCATCTATGATGCCTGTAGACATAAGCATGCCAGTGTCTGTGTACAGAGTTTACGTTAAATATCTTTCATTTTAATTGATTTACATATTTATGTATGTAATATATTATTAAATATTGTTTGCACAGAAAAGTTATCAGTACAGTATGAAGAACTTCTTTTTTGGAATCGTGGAATGTAAGTTTCCAACCTTGATATCCCAGAACTAATGCAAGGCAGGTGAGCCCCACAGTGAGGCTCAGCCCACAAGGGTTCTTGACTTTGCCCAGGAAAGAATTCACGGGCAAACCGGAAGTAGAAGGAAACAGCTTAGTTGAAGTGGCAGTGTCCCAGCTCTGGTGGTGTTACAGCTCCGTGACTGCTCCTGCAGAGCAGGGCAACCCCCTAGGAGAGAACAGCAGCTCAGGGCAGTTTTGCAGTCATATTTATACTCACTTGTAATTGCACGCCAATTAAGGGATTATGCAGAGATTATGGTTTATGCAGAAATTTTTAGGGAAAGAGTAATAACTTTTGGGTCATTGGGCCATTGCCTTGGAAAGGAGTGGTAACGCTGGAGTATTGCCATGGCAATGGTAAATTGACATGGCACACTGGTGGGTGTGTCTGATTGGAAAGCTTCTCCCCGCCCACATCCTGTTTTAGCGAGTCCTCAATCTGGTCTGGCTTCTGAGCCCCACCTTTGAAGTTGAGTCATGTGTCCTACCTCAGAACCTCAGAATACTTTAGTGTGCATTTCCTACAAAACCACAATTCAACCACCAAAAATCAGAGAATTAACGTGGATAAATAATTGCCATCTAATCCTCAGATCCTGTCTCATGAGTTGTCCCAGTAATGCCCTTTACAGCAAATGGATCCACTTTGGAACCATAAGATGGATTTAATTGTAGGTCTGCTCATTCTACTTCGCTCTAGAACTGTCTCTTTGACTTTCTTGATTTTTATGACGTTGGCACTTGCGAAGATTACAAGAGGGTTATTTGGTAGAGTGTGTGCCTCAATTTGAGATTGTCTGTGGTTTCCTCATGATTGGATTTAGGCTGGTGTCTTTGGCAGGAGCGTTACAGATGTGAAACTGTGGTCTTCTTATCACCCACTATTGGTAGGACACTATTTTAACATGTCCTTTTACTGGGAATATTCGCCCTGGTCATTTGACTAAATCTAGTGTCTGCCAGACTTCTCCAAGATAAAGTTATTCTTTTATAATAAGTTTTTTGTGGAGGGGTACTTTGAAAAGAAATATCCCCTTCCTTATCACACTTACAATTTATTAATAACAGTATGGATTCATAGTTATTCAGTAGGTTATAATTCACTAATATTATTATTTATTTTGAAATGCAAATCTTTCCAGATCTGGCCAGTAGGAGCCCCCCTCAAGCTGGTCCTGAGTTCCTTTGACACGTCTTCATCATTCCGAGTACTTTACTTTTTTCGTTTTGTCTTGTTTTGTTTTCTGAGACAGAGTCTCACTGTTGCCCAGGCTGGAGTACAGTGGTGCAATCTCAGCTCACTGCAACCTCTGCCTCCCGAATTGGAGTGATTCTCCTGCCTCAGCCTCCTGAGTAGCTGGGATTACAGGGACCTCCCCCACCACGCTTGGCTAATTTTTGTATTTTTAGTAGAGATGGTTTCGCCATGTTGGCCAGGCTGGTCTCGAACTCCTGACCTCCGGTGACCCACCCACCTCAGCCTCCCAAATAGCTGGGATTATAGGCATAAGCCACCATGCCTGGCATCCCTGAGCACTTTCTTAGTTTCTGACACACACAAGAAGTTTCTCTCTCATCTTATACTTTCTCCACCCAAGCCCTGAAATAAACCAGTTTTATCAGGAAACTGGTTCTTTTTTGGTGGACAATGGTATTGAGATGACCAGATCTGGGTGCTAGTGATATAGGAGGCGGAAGGAAGCTATTTAGGCAGATAGTGAGGGAAAAGAGTCTTTGGCAGAACTTCCATTTTAACAAAAAGCAGCCCAAGAAATCACTTATTTTCTAACAAAGAGCAGCCTAGAAGATCAGGCTGCAAACATAAATAAGGAAGCTGGAAGCTTGCACTGGGAGGACGCCAGCAGCTGTACAGATAGAAAGGGCTACCTGGGGCCAGGCACGTCCACCATGGGGGCTCCTCCTCCTCTTTTTTAGCACATGCACAGTAAGAAAGAAACAAGCAACATGGAGTAGCTCAACCTGGGTACCCACCTGCATAATAAAAGGTTGGGGTGGGGGCTGTCAGAGATTCATGCCCTAGGCAGATGGCACACCTGGTCCTAACAGGTTTCTGTGCCCTGTTTAGATCAGATACCACCTCCCCACTAACTCATCTATAAACACCCCTGCATTTCACTTCAGGCCAGCAGCCCTGCTTCCGGGACCACTCTCTGTAGCAGAAGGCTGCTCTCTTTATTTCTCCTGTTAAATTTCTGCTCTAAGCCTCACCCTTGGCCTGTCCCTGTCCTTGGTTTCCTTGGCTGTAAGAGCAAGAACTCGGGTGTCACCCCAGACAATGAGGCCGCTTCACTAGCAGTCTTGTCCACTGTCTTTGGAGCATCACTTCACCCAGACCCTGTCAGTGGACAGAGCCAGGAATATATGTAGATCTATTTATATGTCTTTATCTACCTCTATGTATATTAAAAATTCATGTGTGGCACACGCCTGTAATCCCAGCACTTTGGGAGACTGAGGTGGGCAGATCACAAGGTCAGGAGTTTGAGACCAGCCTGACCAACATGGTGAAACCCCATCTCTACTAAAAATACAAAAATTAACCAGGCGTGGTGGCGGACTCCTGTAATCCCAGCTACTCGGGAGGCTGAGGCAGGAGAATCACTTGAAACTGGAAGATGGAGGTTGCATAAGCCAAGATCACACCACTGCTCTCCAGCCTGGGTGAAAGAGCGAAATTCCATCTAAAAAATTTTAAAAAAAAATTAAAAATTAAAAAAAAATTTCCATGTGTTCACACTTATACTGCCCATTCCAATCCAAGAGCACTGGGTTCATTTAGTTTTCTCCCCCTCCCTAACAGTAAGAAATCTGTCTCCTGTTACCCTCAGTCTATTTACTTATTTGATCAATTCCCTAGTATGTCAACGCTCTGACTGCTGCCACCACCCACTCCCCCGTAAGAATGTGTCGTTCCTCGCCATACTCGGGCTCCCATGCTCCAGGATTTGGCTGCCATCTCTGCCTCCCTCCATAGACTCCCCTGGATTTTCTTAGGGCTCTGACTCCCCAGGTGGCTAACCTCCTGCACAGATGCCTTCTCACCCAGCCTGGGTTCCAACACTCCCACATCAGGCCACCTGTCTCTGGAGAATTCTTCCCACACTCCTGAAGTTCTAACACCAGTCGGGACATGATCCATGAATGCACTTCCTCCTCCCACTGCCCAAGGGTGAGAGTTCATTCATCTTCCAGCAGGCTTGTTTATTTGTCACCGTTATAAAATCAGGTTAAAATAACAGGGAAACTGATATGTACATGGAGGGAATTCTGCAACTGAAAACACATCAAGGTATTTACTTCAATGCAGCAGTCTTGACTTACTGAGTTATCAATATGATAACCCATGAAGCTTTCAATTCTCTGAGCTCTAATCCTATGACATGTGTTCAAGTAGCGGAGGTTTGGTAGACAGCATGGGATTCTGACGCCAAAAAGACAGAAGCTGCTCTTCCTCCCTTCCCAAGATTGTGGAATGATTTATCAGCGTCCCAGATGATATCAAGAATTCAGAATGTACCTCAAAGCCTCCTCCATGTTAGCAAAGTCATTTGCTGATTCTGTTTTTATTCTTAAACAAGTCTTCAGATGTGCCAGATCTTCTCTTATCACTGAGTGGCTCATGTATTGAGCAGTTCTTTGCCCAGTATTTACTTGAACGATTCGGATCACCCTGGCACAGCGATGATGGCACACTGCATTTGTCTCTGCTGTTTTCTCTGACTTTCAAGAATCTGTAGGCAATTTAAATGGTGTGGAGGATGCCATTGACATGGTGCCTTTCTGGCTTCCACTCTCAGCTCTTGATCCCCGTGTCAACTTTCAGCTTTTCACCAGAGGCAGGATTGTATGCAGGGAAGAACGTGGGTTTTGGAGGCAGTCAGATATAGTTTGAAATCTGTTGAGGTGCAGCTTCATTAACTTATCTGTAGAATAGTGTCAAAAGTTATACGCATTTTGCTAAATTTCTGTAAGGATTTGGGACAACATCAATATAATGGGGAACATAATTTCACCATTTTGTATGTGCTTTTTTTTTTTTTTTTACTTCCCGCTTTCCAAGTACATGGCCTTGATTCTAGTACATTCAAGGCACACATCAGCCTGAGAAAGGGGGATGATTTCTATAAAAGGAACACAAAACAAAATTAACAAAAAACAGTGCAACAGTTAATATTGAATTTCTGTCATTAAAACTATGATTTATGTTCTATCAAAAAGATACAGGCACTACCATGTTCATCACAGCACTATTCACAATAGCAAAGACATGGAATCAACCCAGGTGCCCATCAACGGTGGACTGGACAAAGAAAATGTGGTACATATACACCATGGAATACTATGCAGCCTTTAAAAAGAATGAAATCACGTCCTCTGCAGCAGCATGGATGCAGGTGGAAGCCATTATCCTAAGGGAATGAATCAACCCGGAAACAGAAAACCAAATACTGCATGTTCTCACTTATAAGTGGGAGCTCACGCCTGTAATCCCAGCACTTTGGGGGGCTGAGGCGCACAGATCACCTGAGGTCAGGAGTTCGAGACAAGCCTGGCCAACATGGTGAAACCCCGTCTCTTCTAAAAGTACAAAAAACAAATTAGCCAAGTGTGGTGGCACTTGCCTGTAGTCCCAGCTACTCAGGAGGCTGAGACATGAGAATCACTTGAACCCAGGAGGTGGAGGTTGCAGTGAGCAGAGATCACGACACTGTACTTCCTCCTGGACAAGAGGCAACAGAGTGATACTCGGCCTCAAAAACTAAATAAATAAAGTAAGTGCAAGCTAAACATTGGGTCCTCATGGACATAAAGATGGCAACAATAGACATTGGGGATGATTAAAGGAGGCAGGGTTAAAAAAACTACCAGTTGGGTACTATACTCAGTACCTCACACCACAAAGCTCAGCATCATACAATATACTCAGGTAACAAACCTGCACATGTACCCCATGAATCTTAAATAGCAATTGAAAAATTAAAAAAAAAAACACCTTAGTTGAAAAAGACAAAACATTTAGAAGTTTAAAAACAGAAGAAGTGTACTTTTAAATGGAGCAAAACAAAGGCCTATTGGGTGAGGATTTTGCCCTCAAAAAAGATTAGCTGAATTCATTTTTTTTTTTTTCGTTAGCATTGTGTGTTAAACTGTAGAGTTTTATGTAAGGCACAAACAGCAGAAAGAAGAGGAAAGCAACTTGCCCTTTTCCAGCCCTGAAACAGAAACGTAAAGGAATAGGGAGTAAGAAGGGAGAATTAGATGGAAGGAGAACCACGCCCGATTCTTCCCTGCAAAGTGTGTTGTGCATGCTGAGTTCATGGACTCTTGTCTTGTGGCTTATTGAGTCCCAGGAGGGAGGATACCTCCCAAGCAGCCTCATACCAAACAGAACATCGTCCACCACAGTCAGGCAGAGAAATGCCTGGGAGTTGAGCTCCTCAGCTCCTCTTCCTTTCTACTAGGTAAGGACACTGAGTCCAGGGCCAGTGGGGCTGCTGCAGGGCTGCTCGGATAAGGCAAAGTGATCCACAGCAGAGGCTGAGGATACATCATCTGGCCAGGTGACCACATGGAAGAGAAGGCAGGTTCAGGAGTCAGCAGGCAGTGAGACAGGAGGAGACCCCTGGTCAGCTTGTGGAGGTGACTGGTGCAGCCCAGAAGCATTGCCCAGAAAAATGGCCCACGTGTTCATGAGCCCAAAACAGCAGGGTTGGAAGCAGTTGATCAAGGGACATCACCCTGGTGGCCAGCAGATGTTGCCAGATCACACCTCAAATCCAGCACGAGATCAGGGTCCTCCTTTACCCCAAATCCAAGAGGCTATGTGGTCTCTCCTCAGCGCCTTCTCTGCCAACTGCACCATCTTAGAGAGGAGAGAGGAAGAGAGGGGGTATTTGGAGAGATCCCTTTGCTCTCAGCTTATTTCTTCATTCTCTTACAATTTTTATCTAAATTAGATTTTTTTAGTCCAAAAAGTATTGTGTAATTTTCTTAGGTTGGGTTGTTTAAACCATGATAAAGATTTAACTTTTGCTTCATCCCCCAGAGAGTAGAGGAAAGGTACATCTGTGAAAGGTCTTCCAGTCTATGAAGACTAAAGTTGTTCATACCTGACTTGTTCCCATGACGCTTTTAGGTACAACTCAGTCCCAGTGACTTCCACCAAAATAAACAGCCAAGAAACTGAAAACAGGGCCTGAACACAGCCAAGTCATATTCCAAGAATGGTTATTAACATCCCATCTGTCCCTGCATCTTTCAGCCAACCATGAGTATGCTACTAGTGGCCAAGAATAGGAGTCCGGGGAGGGCCAGTGAGTTCCATTTCCTTCTTTGTTGATCATACCCAGTGAATACACCTGTTTTCCATTTTTAAGGACGTGATGTTAACAGCCTTGAATTTCATTAAAACAAGAGAAAGTATTAGGGAAGTTTTGCATGTGCTAATCTAAGACTTTCTGCTACTCTGGTCATGGTAGGACAGCAATACCAGCCATTTCTCATTCCCATGTGTCCCAGGAGATGACAACAGGGAAAAGCCTATTATATACCATATCTGAGTAGACACTTAGCTTTTGATTTTTTTTATTTATGCATTTATTTTTATTTTATTTATTTTTTTTTTTGTGGTGGGGGGAGCGGTATTACCCTGTTGCCCAGGCTGGAGTGAAGTGGTAGGTCTGGCTCATTGCAACCTCTGCCTCCCGGGCTCAAACCATCCTCCCACCTTAGCCTCCTGAGTATCTGGGACTGCCAGCACATGCTACCACACCCAGCTTATTTTAAAATTTTTTATAAAGATGGGTTTCACCACGTGGCCAGGCTGGTCTCAAACTCCTGGGCTCAAGCAATCCACCTGCCTCGGGCTCCCGAAGTATGGGGATTACAGGCATGATGAGGCACTGCACCCAGTCTACACTTACTTTTTTAAAAGAGCCTTGAGCTCAAGTTTGGATTAAAGGAAGAAAACAAATCATAAGGCAAAACAGGAGAGGAAAGTGCACCACCTGGAACTGTATGATAAAACATCAGTGATTCAGCCTGGGAAGGTGCCCTGCCAAAATTGCGTTTCCAATGTGCTTGGAACATAATTTGTGTTTAATTTTAAATGAAACTGATTAGAAGTGTATCTATATTTTATTTACCAACAAGGCCAAATGACTCACTAGTGTGAGCTGTGTGTCTGCCCAAGCTTTGCAGGTGCCAAAGTCTATATAAAAAGATTCCTAATTCGGAAGAGACAATGGGAATTTTCCGACTGGCAGCTCTCATCTTGGTTAATTAGATGGCATTAAGAAGAAAAAGGTTGGCCACGTTATCTTGAAGAAAGTATTATTAGAGATGGCAGTAGATCCTAAAACATTTAATACCCTGTGTTCTGGTCTCCAACGTGCCATCTGGAGTAGTTACTTAGGGAAAATTACAACAAATTGATAGAAATATTTTAAAAAACTGCCTCAACTAACAAAAATAAAAGCTCTCTTGATGAAAAATAGCATTTTAAGTGTAATTTGTGAATCATGATTTGACAGATGACGAATATAGGTTTTAAAGTGTCACAAGACTTGTGTCTCTCTTTAGAATCACCACCACATATGTACTATTAAAACACAAGGACAGGAAGTGTTGGCTCACGTCTGTAATCCCAACACTTGGGGAGGCTGAGACAGGTGGATCATCTGAGGTCAGGAGTTCGAGACCAGCCTGGCCAACATGGTGAAACCTCATCTCTACTAAAAGTGCAAAAATTAACTGGATATGGTGGCGCATACCTGTAATCCCAGCTACTTGGGAGGCTGAGTCAGGAGAATTGCTTGAACCCAGGAGGCGGAGGTTGTGGTGAGCCAAGATTGCTCCATTGCACTCCAGCCTGGGAGACAAGAGCAAGACTTTGTCTACCAAAAAAAAAAAAAAAAAGTCAAGTAACTTCTCCAAGACCCATTTAAAACACACACAACGTATTCGAATGGCCCACATCAAGAACATTGACAACACCAAGTGCTGGTGACGAAGTGGAGCACCAAGAACTCTCTTTGCTGGTGGGAATGCAACATCGTACAGACCCTCTGGAAGACAGTTTGGAGATTTCTTACAAAACTAACCATACTCATCATATGATCCAGCAATCATGTGCCTTGGTATTTACCCTAAGGAGTTGAAGAGTTGTGTTCACACAAAACCTGCACACAGATATTTATAGCAGCTTTATTCCTAATTACCAAAATGAGGCAGCAAGCAAGATGTCCTTCAGTGGGTGAATGGATACATAAACTGGGTTACATCCAGACAATCGAATATTATTCAGTGCTAAAAAGAAATGAGCGATCAAGCCATGAAAAGAGATGGAGGAAACTTGCATGCCTATTACTAAATGAAAGCAATCAATCTGTAAAGGCTATATACTGTATAATTCCAACTATATGACATTCTGGACAAGGCAAAACTAGAGACAGGAAAAAGATCGGCAGTGTGGTTGCCAGGGTAAGGCAGGAAGGGAGGAATGAACAGGCTGAGCACATTTTTAGGACAGTGAAACTATTCTGTAGGATACTATAATGACAGATACATGTCACAGTCCACAGAATGAACAATACCAAGGGTGAACCATAATGTGAACTACGGACTTTGAGTGATAATGTTGGGTCAATGTGGATTCATCAGTTACAAGAATTGTACTACTCTTGTGGGGGATGCAGATGCTAGGAGAGGTTATGTGGGTCCTAGGGCTGGGAGTCTACAGTTTATCTCTGTACATTTCCCTCTGTTTTACTGTAAGCCTAAAACTGCCCCAAAAAAGTTGTCTTTAAAAAAAAAAAAAAAACCAGCTATCAACTCACAAATCTCGTACATATTTTTCTTTATTTTCTGGCTTAAACAAGGAAGGAATATTCTGATGATTACTTACTTTGGTTTTAAAGTCCCAGATAAAGAAAATTATATTATGACAACCTTGTTTCAGAAAGCTTCTCATGCTCTCTACCAATTAGATTAGGATAAGCAGAAAGACTGAAAGGCGTAAGACATGTTTCTCAGAAATAATAAACAACAGTGAACACACCTGCTATTTACTTACTTCTTGCCGGGTGCTACAAAACACCTGATGGAAAATGAGGGAAAAGTGCTGGTCTCACAAAGGTCATTTCAGCTTCATCTGGGCCCACTGGCAAGTAAATACCAGCAGAATCCTTTTGGACCAAGGACAGAAATATGGTAACTTTATAGTGAAAGCTTTCCATTTTTCCCTTCAGAAATGTCTCTTTTTTTTTTTTTAATAAGTGGGGCAAAATAGAGGTTAGGAGATAAAACTTTCTTGTAACATGATTCATTTCTGGTTTTGCTAACAGAATTGCTCATCATTTTCTGTTTCAGAAAAAGCATTTTATCATTCTGAAGTCTAGAGCGTGCTTGGAAAAGAGGAATAGTTCTAACCTCAGACTCATAATTTTAAGCATAGATTCTTAGTCGTATCTAGTTATGTTTTGAAATTCAGTTCTCTTAGGAGTAAATAAATAGGGTTTGGAATGTTTTGTTGACAAAAAGAAATGGTAATACAGGATCACAGTGTCTTTTAAAGTTAATGATCATGTGACAGCACACTGCAAAGGAAAAAACCCAGATAAAACACAAGAAATAAAGACAATGGAATATATTTTGGCATAGCCAAATTATCTGCTACAAAGAAGAGTTGCTATGCTTTAGGTGGAAAATAAATGAGGAACATTCTGTCCAAAACAAAACTTTTTGAAGAGAATATATTTCATTGAAAAGTTTTTCAAGTGTGGTTGAAGGTATTACCTAACTTTATGGATCCATTTAAAAATGCCTACGAGAGAACCCTGTGGACTCCCTTGCCTTTTCTGTACCATATTTAGGATCATAGATCATTCATTCTGAAGGGGGGAAAAAACCCATACCTAGCTGGTACAGGATAATCCCTTGATCAGGAAGGTAATTAAGCAGCTTCGAGCTGGATTCCATAGTGACGTAGCCCCTAGTGTTTACCCTAACACACCTCCTGGCTCCATTACAGTAGTCATATGCAGAGTCCCCAGGCCTCCGTACTCCCACCTTTGGGCAACTCAGGCACTGTGACACAAATGTTACTCCATAGCCAAAAGCACTCCATAGTTAGTGAGGGTTCTTTTTAGGGCATGGGATGCCATTTAATGCAAAATGTACTTTGATATCTTCAAAGATTAAATGCTCTTTTATCACTGATGTCAAAGTTTGAAGACATTTAAGAGCGCTTATGATCTGGTCTTATCATCTCTTTCCAGCTTTTCTACAACTCCCTCTCCCATTATCCCACACTGTTACACAGCTGGAATACTAGGGTGTGTTTTTGTTTTTTGTTTTTTCTTGTTTGTGTGTTTGCTTAATGCTTCCACATAATTTGTTTCATTTGCAAAAATCTGCTTCTCCTCTAATTCTGACTATTTATGTCTCATCCACCCTTCCTCCAAACAGCATTTAAATGGCATTTCCTCTGTGAAGTCTTCCCTGGATCTCTGTCAGCTCCTGGCTACACATCATCTCTTCTTTCCTTTTGCATTCTTATAGCAGTTAGCTAGTACTTCTCTTATAGACAGATGATCATATTCTAGTTCACATTTGTTATCTGAATGCAACTCTTATTTTCTCTAATAATAATAACAACAATAATAGCATCTACCATTGTTTTGAGGGCTCACTATTGGGCCAGCACTACCTAACTGGTGCTTTATTCCTCACAGTAACTCTATCAAGCAAGTATTACAATATCTGTTTTACAGATGCACAAACTGAGGCTTAGAGAGCTTAAAGCAGTGTCCAAGGCCACAGAGCCACCATGTGCTGGGATTCAATAAGTCCCCAGTCTAACTCTAGAGCCTATTATCTCAGCCACTGCTATATTGCTAGATCCTGAAGTTCTTTCAAGGAAAAGGGAGGAAACTCACATTTACTGAACACCTAATTTCTGCCTGGCACTGCAGCAGGAACTTTCATGCATATTATCTGATTTATCTGTGAGTGAGATGGTATAATCCACATTTCGCAACTGAGAAAACCAAGCTTCACCATAAATACATATGTTTTAAAGGGAGATGACTGGATTAAGATATTTGTGGTGCATATAACTGGTGAAAGATTGATAATCAGAATATATAAACATGTCCTACAAGTTAATGAGGAAAATAATAGCTACCCTGTAGGGAAGTGAGCAAAAGAGATGAACGGGCAATTCATCAAAGAAGGAGGCAGAATGAGCCAAAATCTATGAAATGGTGCTTAGCTTTACTAGAATTAAGGAGAATACAAATTTAAACAATGAGATATAATTTCTTTTTTTTTTTTTTTTTTTTGAGACAGAGTCTTGCTCTGTCGCCCAGGCTGGAGGCAGTGGCGCGATCTCGGCTCACTGCAAGCTCCCCCTCCCGGGTTCACACCATTCTCCTGCCTCAGCCTCCCAAGTAGCTGGGACTACAGGCGCCCACCAACACACTCGGCTAATATTTTGTATTTTTAGTAGAGATGGGGTTTCACTGTGTTAGCCAAGATGGTCTCGATCTCCTGACCTCGTGTTCCTCCCGCCTTGGCCTCCCAAAGTGCTGGGATCACAGGCGTAAGCCACTGCGCCTGGCCAAAATACAATTTTATACTCATCAAAATGACAAAAATTTAAGTATCTAATGGTCCCCAAATGTTAAGGTAATGAGAATTTTCACACACTGGAAGTGGGAATACAAATTGATAAAGCCATTTTTGAGACCAATTTCACTTCCACATACGGAAGAAGTGAAACTGGAGGTTTGAATTGTCCCAGGATAAGTACAAGTGTGTTCGCTCCAGTATTGTTTAGAAAATGGAAAACTATGATATTATAGTATAATGGAATGTTACTAAGACAAAAGAATAACCCATATGCATCAAAAATAGAGAAATCTTGATAGCATAATGTGATGACCCAACTAGAAGGCACTTTCTGTGAACCAGAAAGTGGACTGTCACCAGAAATCAAATCTGCTGGTGGTGTGACCCTGGACTTTCCAGGCTCCAGAACTATGAGAAATAAATTTCTGTTGTTGTTTTTTTTTTAAGTTGCGAAAGTGTTAACCAACCTGGCCAACATGGCAAAACCCTGCGAAAAATACAAAAGAATAGCCAGACATGGTGGCGCATGCCTGTAATCTCAGCCACTCCGGAGGCTGAGGCATGAGAATTGCTTGAACCCAAGAGTCAGAGGTTGCAGTGAACCAAGATGGCGCCACTGCACTCCAGCCTGGGCAACAGAGGGCCACTTTGTCTCAAAAAAAAAAAAAAGAAAGAAAAAATCCACCACAACCCACAACAAAAACCCACTTATGGAAGCAGAAGAGGAGAAAGCAGGGAGAAGCCAGTCCTGAAGACATCATCGCTCTGTATTTACACCTGGTTCTCAGAGTCCCAGAGAAACATCCTGATTATTTGGGGGCCTATTTTTAAAACAAATGAACTCATGGATTCAATGTCTGTTCTTCATGCCCACTTAACAAAATGCATCTGTGTTATGTTTTCATTTGATGAAACAGGAGATGAGTTCCCTTGGCTCCCAACTGTTGATGTTTGTAACTGGATGGCATCTGGCTTAGTCTCACCATTGCCATCTAAGAGCTACTGCAAATCCAAGAACCTGGTGCCCAGAATTGTGAAGCAAATTTTCAGTCCACATTCCTTCAAAAAGAAAATTTGCCCCACCTCCCATCACTTGACTAAGTGACAGAAATTGATGGTATCAGGCAAACATCTAGTGAAATGCAGTTTAAGTCTATGGCCTAAACTACAAAACTGCACTGACTTTGTATTAGGAGTTAGCAAAGCACAACAAGTTTTAACAAGATCTGAACAGAGTGGAGGTTTGAATTGTATAAACATATTTTGGTGCCAAAAGAAAACACTGTCAAGTGGTTTGAGCACCTCAAAGAATAGACGGTTTGAGTATATATTTAAGCGGGAAAGGAGAACCTAGTACCTCTCCTGAGGGGTAGGGTTGGGGAAGGTAGTAACACCTGGTTTAACATTTTCAAACTCTTTTAAATTCGTTTGCCATTTTATTTGTATTTGATTTAAATTTATGTTTGTTTGTTCTACCTCTTTCAGTAAAATTCAGTACAAATAAACATAGAGAAAAATTGGAAGGTCCTTCTGGAAAGTACTTATTTCAACCCTCTCTCAGCCCATCCCTGTGAAGGTTCAGGGGATTAAAGTCTTCCATCTCTAGCCAAGAAGAGGACCCATCAAAAATTATACTATGTAAGCCTCTCTACTGATTTCTGTATGATATAGACTTAATTTGAACAAGGACTGGATTAATTGAAAAAAAAAGTTGCATTCTGGTGGCAGGGAAAAGACTATATATGGAAGCTGCAATCTGATCTGATCTGCTCAAAGTTAGTAAGAGTTAAATGGATTTTACATTAACTGTGTATCTATGAGCCTCAGTGCTTTACCCAAAATGGCAGAGATACTTTCTCTTCTCATATTCCTATCTTTGCTGAATTATTACCCTAATACCACTGTATGTTGTCTATTACTCTGTTAAAAAAAAAAAAAAAAAAAAACCTCAAAATTTAGCAGTATAAAACCACAGACCTTTATTACACATAGTTTCAAAGGGTCAGGAATCCATGAGTAGCTTAATTGAGTGGCTCTGGCTCAAAGACTCTCATGAGGCTGTCATCAAGGTATAGTCCATGGCTGCAGTCTCATCTGAAGACTTGACTGGGGATGTAGGTTCTGCTTTCAAGATGGCACAGTCACATGGCTATTGGAAGAAAGCTTTAGCTCCTTGCTGACAGGTGGCAGAAAGCCTCAGTTCCTTGCTCCATTAGGCACTCTATGGGCTGCTTGAGTGTCTTCATGATATGATAGCTGGCTTCCCATAGAGGGAGTGAACTGAGGGAGAAAGCAAGGCTGAATCACAATGTCTTTTACAATCTAGCCTAAGGAGTCACATGGCATCACTTCTGCAGTGTTCCACTGATCATTCAGACCAATCCTGATATCGTCTGGGAGGGGATTACACGGAGTGTGACAGACAGGAGGCAGAGATCATTGCAAGCCATCTTAAAGGCAGGCTACCACAACTACACCTCCAGGTAATGAACTATTAATATTTGCTTTAAAACTCTGAATCCCTGTTTCAAGTAACCTCTTTTCCCTAATGCATTCAAGTTTATATTACCCTTGGGAATTAAAAAAATTAAAAATGTATAAATATTAGTGCTGGACTTTGTGTTGCCCCTCCAGAAGTATGTTCAAAAGGATAGTTTCTTTTGGAGGGCAGGGGAGATACTCTGGAATCAGACTGTGATGATACTTGCATAACATTGTGAATATATAATACTAAAACCATTGAACTGTGTGCCTTAAAATACTTAAAATATGTTATGTGAATTTTATATAAAAAAAAATGACTTAAAAGAGAGGACATGAATAGTATTATTAATAAATTGGCTGGTTTAGAAAGACTTAGGGTTGCTTTTAGCTCTTTCTGTTCTGTTTGTTCTGTTAGCTTAAAATTTTAAGTATGATTAACCGACACTATTAGGTCCTGGGAAAATGGATTCATGGAAATAAAGCTCATGGTAGGTTGGAATGTGCTGGTGCAGCATAATGACAAGGGTTTTCAGAGCACATTGGCCTACATTCTTGTGATCTGACTCCCATGATCCTTCCACTAAAACAATAATTATAGCATATTTTATTCTGACCTAACGAGTGTTGAAAATGTTATTAACGGACTTATGTATTGTTTGAGCAGTTCTCCCAAATGCCTTTTGTCAGGGCATTTTTCACGATTTGTGATTTCAGTTGGCAATTGTTTTGCATTGTGTTGTAGTGTGTTGTCAATTATTCAGAGAGACACCACAATTTTTTGTCTTACATTTAATACTACTTATGGCTATGAGACCTGGGTCTGCCAAAGCTCCTTGAGCAGTTTTAGCTGCAATATAAGCATCATCCTTATCAGCAATCAGGAAACAAAGTCAATATCAACTGGCACTGATTGGCTCCATATGCCAGGAATCATGTATATTGCATCATTTAATATTAAGCAACTGTCCTGAATAGTTGTTAGTCTTGCCATTGAGCTTCAGATTCATTGCATGACTTTCCCAGAGGTCATATAACCATTTAAAAATATATCACCAAAACTACAATGCTCAAACACAAGGTATCTATCCACTTTGAAGCAATTCAATGTATCATAATCAAATTGAACTGAAACTAATAACATTGAATTAATTCAACTAGAAATGTACAAAGATTGTGTGTTAGCTGGACCTCTCCAAGAAGCCATTGTAGGATAAGCTGAAATGGCACAACTACTTAGAAAACGGAGAGAAATAAACAAACAATTTTAGGTGCCCTAAATCACATTTCAAAATCATTTAGCTTAGTAAGAGGAGCTCTTTGAAACAGCAACTATAGATATATTACTTTGGAATATTGCTAACCGGAAAACATCAATTATGGAGAATCACCTCACAGGAATACTGAAGTTTCATAGTAGTTAAAAAAGATTTAATCTTGAAAAGTAACCAGGGGAATTGTAAATATAAGCTTATTTTATCTTTTTTCTTTTTTCTTTTTTTTTTTTTGAGATGGAGTCTCGCTCTGTCGCCCAGGCTGGAGTGCAGTGGCTTGATCTCCGCTCACTGCAAGCTCCGCCTCTTGGGTTCACGCCATTCTCCTGCCTCAGCCTCCCGAGTAGCTGGGACTACAGGCAGCCGCCACCATGCCCAGCTAATTTTTTGTATTTTTAGTAGAGACAGGGTTTCATGGTGTTAGCCGGGATGGTCTTGATCTCCTGACCTCGTGATCTGCCTGCCTCGGCCTCCCAAAGTGCTGGGATTACAGGCGTGAGCCACCGTGCCCAGCCTATTTTATCTTATATTTAATAAAATGTTGGTTTTTGTTGCATCTATATGTTAATACTTTAAAATGAACAAAGAATAAATGAAATGTTTATGTACAGAGTTTTGGAGGACATTGTCTTTCTAAAAATGTAGGCTGGCCCTTTTACACACCTTTCCTTTATGTGCCTCACTGATGCAGTGTAATTGTACAGAGGATTATTTTACTTAAAAATTCTAGGATTTGACCCGTTTCCCAGGGGCCAGTCTTAATTCTCTGATACTGAAATCACACCGTGCAATCATTGGCTGTCTCTTCCTCGGTTGTAAACTGCTGTTACTTTGTCAGGTCCTCATTATCAACAGATTTGTGTATGATTCGAGCAGTTTCCCAAAAATCTCTTTTTTCAAGGCAACTTTTGCATGACTGCTGATTTCACTTGTCAATGGTTTTCCATTATGCAGCATTGTGATAACAATTTTATTTCCAAAATCAAAAAAGAAAATCAGCGACAATCCACCTAAGTGGATAGACAGTTCATTCGTGAGTGCTTTTGTTCAGTTGACATTTGCTTCCCTCTACAACCTTGTAACTCAAATAATAAATACTGTGATATTGAGGCCATCCTCTTGGTAAAAGATGATGTGGCTTCCTGGCTTCTCACAACCCCGGTGGTATCCACCTCAACCATGGTACTCACCTCTTTTTAAGGGAATTATTCCTTACCACCCCCATTCCATTGCTGATGTGGTTTATAAAACAGCTGCCTTACCTGTCTGGCCTCAATGATTTGTTTACCTGCAGACACCTTTCTCAGCATGGCCCATCATAATATCGTATCTTCCCAGCCGTTTTGATTTTGCAGGGAAGTGGTCTTATATCCAAGGTCATGACAATCAAAATTTCCCTTAGAGATTGTTTTTAGAGAAGAGCATGAAAGAGAATCCCTTTCCTCTCAGAGTTGATGAGCTGTCACCCATGGTGTCTGCTGCAGCTTGGAGAAAGGAGAGGTGAAGTAAGAGACAAGCTACCATGCCCAGCAAAGCAGAGGCAGTAAATGAAGAGGAAAGTGGATGACATTTGAGTCCCCTGTCATAATCATTACCAACGCCATCTCCACTCTGATACGGAAGTGCTGAGAAGGGAAGGGCGTGGTCCCTTTGAATAATATGGAAAGGGGGAAGGGAAGTGCTGGGCAGAGGAGGGCATGGTCCCTGGCTAGCGCTCCACCCCCATGGACCTAGGTGAGGACAGGCACCTCTGCCTTCCCACCCAAATGTTGCATTTCCCAAGACCACCCTGGCCCACCATGTCCCCATCCTGGGCCTGTAAAAACCCCAGACCCTAGCAAGGCGGAGACACAGGCGGCCAGACACGGAGAGAAGCACATCAGAAGACAGGCAAGCAGCAGGCAGGCAGAAGAGCACACCAACAGACGGCGGCATGCCGCAGGCCATCGACTGGTGGGACAAGGTAGAGTTTGGCCAGGGCGGTCAGAGGAGAGCTGGGGCACCCAGTGGCCCAACTCCAAGGGAAAACCATCTCCCTTATGGCTCTCCCATTGGCAGAGAGCTATTTCCACTCAAAATTTTGCACTCATTCTCCAAGCCCACTAGTTCTCCAAGCCCACTAATAATTCTTCCAGTACACCAAGGCAAGAACCGGGAATACAAAAAGCCCTCTGTCCTTGCAACCAGGTAGACGGTCTAATTGAGCTGGTTAACAAAAGCCGCCTATACACGCAAACTCAGAGCACCTGTAACACACGCCCACTGGGGCTTCAGAAGCTGTAAACATTCACCCCTAGAGAGTGTGTGGAGGCGTCGGAGCCCCACAGCTTGCCTGTCTGCATGCTTCCCGAGAGGTGTGAGCCGCGGGGCACTGAAGAAGCTAGCCACTCCCCCTGTCTCATGCCCTGCAAAGGGGACAAGGGAACTTTTCCCGTTTCAACTCCATCCAATAAATTTCACTCCTTGTCTCCCGCTACTCAATCTAGTGTGAGTTGAATTCTCTGCCTCTTATAATCTAAAATTAATTATGGGTCCAAGTGTTAAGGCCCGTTAGTTGCATTGCAGTCAACAGAATAAACAGAATAAGGGAAACTCCCAACTTCACTGTGGTGTCTTCTGGTATCTAGTATCACTAGTATCACTACTAATAATAAAATAGCCACCAGGAGTGATAGAGTAAAGAGGACTTGCCTGGGAGTTAAGAATTTGTTTCTGGATCCAGGTAACTCTTCTACTAACTCACTTGGGCTCTTAAGAAGGTCACTTTTGCCGGGCGCGGTGGCTCAAGCCTGTAATCCCAGCACTTTGGGAGGCCGAGATGGGCGGATCACGAGGTCAGGAGATCGAGACCATCCTGGCTAACACGGTGAAACCCCATCTCTACTAAAAAATACAAAAAACTAGCTGGGCGAGGTGGCGGGCACCTGTAGTCCCAGCTACACGGGAGGCTGAGGCAGGAGAATGGCGTAAACCTGGGAGGCGGAGCTTGCAGTGAGCTGAGATCCGGCCACTGCACTCCAGCCTGGGCGACAGAGCAAGACTCCGTACCAAAAAAAAAAAAAAGAAAAAGAAAAAAGAAGGTCACTTTTTCCCTCTAAGGTTCATGTTCTTGATGTGTAAAATTAAGCCAATGCCTTCTTACTTTATTAAAGATCAATGCACCTCAAAGTGTCATGAACACTATTCTAATATGTGCCGCAGTGATTAAATGCCGACTCAATAATTTGAACAGATTGTAACCTAAGAGATTATTTTTTCAAGCCACGTCATTATACTGATCAGGTCATTAGAGACACAACAACCACCCTTCCCTTTTACCAAATTCTCCCTTATCATTCTGTGATCCACTGCTCACTTTGGCAGCACATGTATCATTCTATGGTCCAGACAAAGAAGGAAGTGAGGAAAGATTCACAGTAAATGGGAGTGAGGAAGCATGCAACTTTCAGACAGGTCCTGATCATCTCATCTCGTCTGTGCCTCTGCCCACTGTTTTTTCTTTTCCTCGCTCTTACCAAGTGCTATGGTCGAACATGTCCCCTAAAATTCATGTGTTGGAAATTTAATCCCCAATGCAACAGTTCTGGGAGGTGGGGGCTTTTGGGAGGTGTTTAGATCATAAGAGCTCCATCCTCATGAACAGATTAATGCCATTTAAAAAAAAAAAAAAAAAGCTTGATGGAGGGAAAAACTTGACCCCCTTTTGCCCTCCTGTTCTTCCTGCCATGTGAAGACCCAGCATTCCTCCCTTGGGAGGATGCAGCATCAAGCTGCCATCTTTGAAGCAGAGACCACACCCTCATCAGACATGGAATCTACTGGCACCTTGATTTTGGACTTCCCAGATTCCAGAACTGTAATAGAATAAATCTCTACTGTTTATAAATTACCCAACCTCACGTGTTTTGCTATAGCAGCCCAAACAGACTAAGACATTACATCCCGAGCAGAATTGTTGGTATGAGATCAAAGCATGACTCCACTTGTACATATTGCTCAAAACTGGAGTGTCAGCACAGCAGATCTCCTCAATCCTCCTGAAGCCTGGTTAGTAATTTCAGTCTCTTGAAGACCTCTCAGATGCCTCTTACAGGCTCTGTTTTTCAGGTTTTCTGTGGTGACTGGTTAAAATAAGGAAGGCATTGACTGTTGAGATTGGACATCTCTACCATAAATTAGATTAAATGCTTTTGTTGTTTTTGTTCTGTATTAATATCTTCTATTTGTCAGAATCCTGAAGTATCAGGCTGCGTGTGGTGGCTCATGCCTGTAATCCCAACATGCTAGGGTATCGAGGTGGGCAGATTGCTTGAGTCCAGGAGTTCAAGACCAGCCTGGGCAACATGGCGAAGCCCCATCTCTACTAAAAATACAAAAAATTAGCTGGGTATGGTAGCACATGCCTGTAGTCCCAGTTGTTTGGGAGGCTGAGGTGGGAGAGTCACCTGAGCCCGGGGGGTCAAGGCTGCAGTAAGCCAAGACAGAGCCACTGCACTTCAGCCTGGGCAACCAGAATGAGACTGTCTCAAAAAAATAAAAGTAAATAAAAATAAAATATCTTAGGTAGAATCATAAATTAAGCAGCAATAATAAAATGTTCATTAATCAAACAGATGTTAGTCAAATGTAGTAAAATAGGAAACAACTAGTTTTGAGTATTATTGTTTAAAAATTATTTTACTTAATGGTAAGTTTACATGACTTAATTTTCAGTTGTGGCTATATTTAACAATTGGATTGCAAAAACTGGGCTGTCATGAGCCAGTACAAGCCTGCATAGGCACACGACTATTTGTGACCCAGATATTACACGTCTAGGTATATATCCACAGAAATAGGTACATGTGCTCTCAGAAGACGTGCATAACAATTCTTATTGCAGCATTTTTCATTATGGGCAAATATTAGAATCTGAAGGCCCATCAGTAGTAGAATGGAAAAATAAATTGTTACATTTTCATAGCACAGAATATGAGTCAGCAATAAAATTGAAGAAATGACTGCTTCAGCAGACTCGAGGAACAGGCTATTGAGCCAGGTACCAAAGAGTGTGTACTGTCCGATTCCATTTACGGAAGTTCAGAATAGCGGCAAATTAATCTACAGTGATAGAAGTCAGAAAATGAACTTGTTATGTTCTGGGGTGGGGTAGGGGAGGGGAGTGACTGCAAGGTGGCTTATAGGAGCTTCTGGGGTGCTGGCAAAATCCTATTTCCTGTTCTAGTTGTGGTTCCATGAGTGAGTGTCTGCATAAAATTACATGGAGTTGCACCCTTTATGTTGGCACGTGTGTATGTTATGCTTCCTAACAAAGTTTACATTAAAAAAATCGCTTCGGGAGTTACCATTCTTTGTTCTCACTTCATATCCCACCCCCCACCCCTGACTAGAGAATGTAATGTGATATCCGGTCCTGCAAAAAAATACACTGATTTTAAGAAAATTGTTGGGAAAAGTGAAGATGAGAGGCTGCTTATGGTGGAATCACTGGATGGAAGGGAAAACACGGCCTGGCCCTTATGTGGAAACCTCTTTCCCAGAGGGTGAAAAACGCTTCGTTACAATGACCTACTGTCTAAGAGAAATGCCTAAGTAAGATCATATTAAATTAAAGCTTAGGGAAGACAACACCACATAAACCACCACTTCCCTAAAGTTTAGGGAAGAAACCACCAACAAAAGTCGGGGGATGCAGTTTTTATTGACATTCCGGGAAGGCCGGAGAGCTTGGTAAAACCATGTGGGATTACGAGACTACAAGGGAGAGGAGGCTGCTTTAGCAAATGTCCTCAAACGCTGTTGTCTTCTGTAGTACACTCTGATTTCCAGCTTGAGATTTTTCAGGGTCGCTGATTCTGTCCTTCGAGGCTTCGTCTGATTTTAATGTACTGCATTATGAAAGCATTCTGCCCTGTCTGAGGTTTTCTTGAATGCATAAACGTATTCTCCAGTGTTTTGGCTTCGTTACTCATTGTGCTGAGAACAAAGTCACACACCACAGTCATTAAAATGATACAGGACATTCTGAAATGGTAAAGAAATCAATCAGGCAACTTCATTTTAAACAGTGGAAGATTGTACAGGAAATTCTAGAAGGTCAGAGTTAAAAGGCATTTAAGTCAAGTAATGAGTTGAAGTACAAATAGAACAGAGTGTTTGGAAGCCTGCCTTGTTTTTCCAATGTTCATTAAAGCGGAATCATGTGATCAGTATTCACCCTCAACTTCACTCTTTTCTCAATATTTTAACCATCAAGAATCCCTGTTTAACATCTCAACTCCCTTTATCCCCATGCTTTATAAGATTTTGCACATCAAAAAATTGCTCATTATAAGTAACTTTTTTTTTATTTATTCGGATTGATATATGATTGCCAAAGAGAACATTTACCCAACATGAGATAACCAGTATTACTACTGATAAACGATGTAATAAATTCTATCCAAAGAAAAAGGATGAACATTTGAGTTACCCTGCACTAAGTAAATGAAAATATGATCTGGGAAACTTCTGCAAAACTCAACTAGCCTGCAAATTCCCATTACTATCACCAGTGCTTCTAGAGACGAAGACACTAGTTTATGAACCATGGCCCTACTGTTCCCTTATTATCATGTTAAAGGCACATACAACTGAAGCTGAGTAATTTTAGATTAATTAATAGGTAGTTGCTTTTTTTGTTTAGAAAAAGACTTCTGCTGGCATTTTTCAGTCTCTTACCCCAAGTTGAAACTCCATTAAAGAATTATTATTAAAGCAATGTGGACATTTTCCCATTACTGGATGCTTCAGATTCAATTTGAGAATTGGCTGCACCAACAAGGACTTTCCTCATCATCTAACATCCTTTAGTAGAGAGTGCAAGGGCAGCAATATAAACAAAATTATGTCCTTGTCTAGTACAGAGATGAATGAGGTAAGGTCGAAATGATTGTCTAAAGTAAGGTGTGAGATCATATGCCAAATTTCAATTACCCACATTAGCCATGTTTCTCTTTGAAGACAATAACACTTCTATCATCATTGAAAGGCTACAGAGCACTTTTCTATATCTTTGTTACAACCCTTACAGCAAAGTCAAGGAGTGTATTGTTATCCTTGTTTATGTATATAGATATGTAGCCTAGAGATTTGCTAAGGGCCCACTCAGGCCTTCGGACTCCTAATTCAGAGCTCTGTCCATCATGACATTATGCTGCCCTACAGAAAATTAAGGAGTCTTTCGTATTACTATGGATTGAATTGTGCCCCCTCCAAAAAGTATGTTGCATTCCTAACACCTGTAAAGAGGAAAATGCCATGTGAGGAAAGAGGCAGAGACTGAAGTGGTGCAGTTGCAAGCCAAGAAATGCCAAGAATCAATGGCCACCTCCGGAAGGTAGGAGGAGGCAAGGACTGCTGACACCTTGGCTTTGAACTTCCAGTCGCCAGCGCTGTGAAAAAATAGATTTCTGCCAGAATTAGTCACACGGCCTTCCTTAGCTGCTGGGGAACTTGAGAAAGGTAGGGTACATGCAGCCATGCAGTTTATGATACTTTCTTACAGAAACCCTGGAAGATGAATACAGGTGTAAATGCTTAAATTTCAGTTAAAGACAAGAAGCCTGGTGTCAATTATTTTCCTGTAATGAAAATGTGGCTCACATAAATGAGCCTGGAGGTTTCTCCAAGCACTGATATCAGCACAGAAATGGGTCCTTTCTGCAGAACTATGTCTGCATTGTGGTTGTAGCTTTCTGTAGCCCACCATCAAAGATCTTCCTCATGGGAGATGAAACCTCAGTGTGACTCCAACTCCCTTGAACTCACACCCTTCCCCCCACGGGTGATCTAACATGTTGTACATGTCACTCTTAGCTTTTGTTGGAGACCTGAGAGATGCACCAGTGTCAATGCAGAAATGACAATATTGCTGGAATCAATGCTTACTGAACAGCAAACTCCAGACAGGGAGCAATTTTAAACAATTAAATCAGGAAGAAAAATCACCTTCTTCCACTAATGCTACAAAAACAAAAAACGTAGTTTCCCCCAAGAGATAGTCAATAAATATTTACTGCTGATATCATGAAAGTGCTTTCAAATCATGCTTCACAAAAGTATAACCCACAAACTACTTAAAAAGGGGGTTTGGTGGTCTAATACTTTTAGGAAATACAGCTTTCTCTTGTGATGGGATATTCACTAGGCACATTCTCACATTGCTTTCTCTGAGAAATACTGTAGTTAAAAACATAGACAAAAATATATTAGCTAATATTATATTTTTCTGTTACTCTTTCTTCTTATAACAATTATTAATATCTAGGAATGTACTTTGAGAAACAATGGGCTGTGCTATTCCTAAATGTCACCAAGTAGATGATCTGAAGCAGGAGAAACTGTGAACTATTGACTGTGCTCCATGCCCCACGCAAGAGGCACACGTGAAAAGACTTACTGGCTTATCGTGGATGAGGTGTGAGGTTTATGCAATTGAGGAACTCTTTAAAGAGAAGAGTATAAGATGACCATGTGACCCCAATGTCAGGGTTCCTCCTCAGGCTTTGGAGTCATCCTGGAAAGCGAGGGTTTCTTTTTTTGGTTTTTGTTGTTTTTTTAAGATGGAGTTTTGCTCTTGTTGCCCAGGCTGGAGTGCAATGGTGCGGTCTTGTCTCACTACAACCTCTGCCTCCCATGTTCAAGCAGTTCTCCTGCCTCAGCCTCCCCAGTACCTGGGATTACAGGCACACACCAACACACCCACGCCCACCCAATTTTTGTATTTTTGTAGAGATGGGGTTTCACCCTGTTGGCCAGGCTGATCTCGAACTCCTGACCTCAGGTGATCCATCCGCCTCAGCCGCCCAGAGTGCTAGGATCACAGGCATGAGCCACCACACCTGACACAACTGAGGGTTTCTAAAGTTCTGCTCCATTAGCTTTGTGGAAAATCCACCTTGGCTTAAAGTATGACTGGGTTCATGAAATAAAATTGAAACTCAAATTAACAGTGGTATAAACAAGATAGAAATGTATTGCTCTTTTACCCCAGAGTCCAGAGATAGGGTCTCCAGGGCTGATATTGTCACTGTGTTGCATGAGGTTTCTTCTGAGACATTGCCTTTGACACCAAGTCCCTGGTCCAGACAGCAGGGTTGAGGAAAGGCTGGAAGAATGGGTGTGTTCCTAACTTGCTCTGTGAAATGCACTTTGAATTTCTTACATCCCATTCGCCAGAATTAGTCACATGGCCTTCCTTAGCTGCTGGGGAACTTGAGAAGGGTAGGGTACATTAGTTAAATACCAAGGGCTTGTAGAAGAGGAAAATCAGTATTCAGGCAGCTAGCGTTTTTCTGCTGTCTCTCTCCCCTCACTCCTCACTCTTTGGACTTTTAAATGTACGAACTCAGGGCTTTATTATCTAGCATTAATATCTTTGCATTGAGGAATAGATGTTCCTAAAGTCATCAGAATGGGCTTATGTTGTATGTGCTTTTAGAAAATAAAAGGCTTTTGAGAAGAAAGTAAAATAGAAATAAAAATTCATGGACTGCAGGGATTCCCACATTCTTCGTAAGCGAACAGTATTCTTCATTTCCCTGTATGGTCCTGGAAGACCTGATTGAGCGTGAGGCCAGGGAGATACCAAGTGAGAGGAGATCGGGAGGGGGTGGCTGCCAACTGCTGGCCCTCCCTGCCCACCCCTTGGAATCAGCAGAACTTGAGGGCTGAAGGGAGGGGAAGTGACTCCATTTGCCTTAAAGCACCTTAAGCCTTTTATTTTGTCACCCCCAAGGGGAAGCAGGAACGCAGACATTTTCTGGGAGGAAGGTTTTTAAAAGAAAATCTGTACTTGGATAGTTAAAAAGAGAGAAACGAAGGAGAGAATGGTCTGAGAAATTTGAGTAGGTTGATTTCTGACTATCTGAGCTATATATTCCTATCAACAGCCTGAGCTCTCAGCTCAAGAGCCTGTCAACACTTCAGCGGCAGCAGAAGATTCCCGGGAAGCATCTCTGGGTATTTGGCAGGCTCCCCCGGGGCCAACTGCCTGGCCCTTCACACTGATGGGCTTGGAACTGCTCTTTAAGGAGTGCACTCCTGGAACAAAGGGGCCTTGTTTGTCTCCTCTGTTCTGGAGTAATCGCTGCCTTTAAAGACGTTGTAGAGTGAATGTGATGCAAACTTCCTATACTCACAGGAATTTTTTTTTAAATTTTATTTTTTTAAAGGGAGCTTAAGAGGCATGTGGTTGAAACAAATACACACTTACAAAAGGGGTCTGTCTGCTCCACGGGGGTGTTAGATGCCATTCCTAACCCTCCTGGGGCATAAACTTGCCCCAGTAAAACAGAAGGCATGAGATATGGCCTATAAAGAACTGTTGTTACCTTTTGTTATGAATGATACTTCGACAACCTCTTACTGGTTTGTTGAGTCTATTCAACTACGTTGATTAGATGTGATCTACAATAGAAAAACCCAGATTAAATCCAAAGAAAACCGTTCTTAACCAGGTGGAGGAAAAAAATGTGGAGAGAACTGAACTTCCAGGAAAGGCTAAGCACAAGTTAAGATGAATGATTAATAGTTTATAATACTTTACTAAAGTGAAGCATTAATTTTAAAAATACATGTGACATATACATCAAGTTAGGTTATCTGGTATTTTGACTAAATACATGTAGTGTCCTACAATGCTAATTATATGGTTCTCGTTTTTTAGATAAGTAGGAATTAATAATTTAGCATTAGGGTTGGTGCAAAAGTTATTGCGGTTTTTGCCATCTATGAGCTGAAGCAGCATCGTTGGTCTGTAATACCCGAGGTTTGTGGCCTCACACCAAGGAAATTAAGGACGCAGACACACAAACAGTGAGGTTAAGAGTGGAGGTTTGGCCGGGCGCGGTGGCTCAAGCCTGTAATCCCAGCACTTTGGGAGGCCGAGACGGGCGGATCACGAGGTCACGAGATGGAAACCATCCTGGCTAACACGGTGAAACCCCGTCTCTATTAAGAAATACAAAAAACTAGCCGGGCGAGGTGGCGGGCGCCTGTAGTCCCAGCTACTCGGGAGGCTGAGGCCGGAGAATGGCGTGAACCCGGGAGGCGGAGCTTGCAGTGAGCTGAGATCCGGCCACTGCACTCCAGCCTGGGCGACAGAGCGAGACTCCGTCTCAAAAAAAAAAAAAAAAAAAAAAAAAAAAAAAAAAAAAAAAAGAGTGGAGGTTTAATTGGCAAAAGAAAAGGAAGAGTTCTCTCTCCTGCAAAGTGAGAGGGCCTCCCCAGCATGTTTTCTGGTCCACAGCCAAGTGTATAAGATTTTATAGATGAGATAGAGGAGGTGGTATCTGATTTACATAGGGCATGAGAGATTGGTGAGACCAGGTGAGCCATTTGCATAGCTGGCCACCCCACCCTAATCTTTTATTATGCAGATGACTCTCTACCTGGCCAGTTCCATGTTGCCTGTTCCTTTACTGCACACATGGTGACAAAGAAAAGAGAAGATGGAGCCTCCATGTTGAACATGCCTGGCCGCCAGGTAGGCTTCTCCTATTGCAATGCACAGCCGCTGTCATTCATCCATGCAAGCTTCCAGCTTGCTTATCTGTGTTTACAGCTAGATTTTACAGGCTGCTCTTTGTTAGAAAAGAAATCATTTGGGGCTGCTTTTTGTTAGAAGGGAAGCCTTGCCAAGGACTCCCTAACTCTCACTCTCTGCCTAAATAATTTCTTTTTAGCTCCTGTATCATTGATAGAGAGTCAAGTCTGTTTTGGCACATTAAGTCCACTCCGTTGATCAGACATGTATTGACTGTATATATTGTGCAAGACAGCTGGGTGGGGATGGAAGAGATAAAAAATGGGCAGCTATTGTTGCAGCATCAGCAAGTGAATAATCAATGGGAATGGATAACTTAGGTCTACAAATAGATATAATTTACCATATTTTGTCATCAGTGCTAAAATATAGCTAAAGGCAGTAATAGTAGGCTCACTTTTTGGTGACCAATGGATACTTGCCATTATCCTATTTAATTTATATTATGTCCATTAATACAACATGACAACTCCCTGTATGATATTTTAGGAAACTGAGTGACAACAACAAAAAAATAAGTAATTTGCTCAAGGTCAGAGCTAAGAAGCCAAGGAGCCAGGTTTCAAATGCAGATTGCCAGATCCTTGCTCTGGGGCACATTTTGGACACACAAATGAAAGCTTAACTGTTTCTGGCACAGAAACAGAGTGTCTCATAGAAATGGCATCTGAGCTGGGTCTTGAGGGGTACATATGTTAATGATGGAGTGAGGAAAGGGAATAAAGTCATCAAAGACACAGAGATGGAAAAGTACAGAGATTGTTTAAGGACCTGAAAAGAAGTCTGATTTGGTAGCAGCAGAGTGAGAGTAGAGGGAGATCAAACAGAGAGGCTGAAGCCGGCTGGGAGTCAGGTGACCGTGCAATGATGACAAGTCATGGGTTTCTAGAATTGTGGGAAGGCCCAGGGCAAATCACAACTCTGTGGACTGGTTTCCTCTGTAAAATAGAAATAGAATAAGATCATAAACTCACATTCCAATTCTGGATCTATGCTTTCCTGTCCAGGAACATTTAGTCTCCCCTTCCCACTTCCTCCCTCTGTCCATCAGGGAAGCAAAATGTGTCCATTTTTCTGCCCACGCCCAGTCCTCCACTAACTCCTCCCCAAAGCAGAGCAAGTGGTTTCCTGGTTGGTGAGAACATGAGAGTGTCACCGCACTGGGTTTTACCCATGGTCGGAATTCCTGAAATTCCTGAGTGGTTAAGGACAAACCCACACTAGTCACTCTACTGCTGTTTCCTGTGTCCACATGGTAAACTCTCTGCTTCTGGCCAAAGACCTTGGTGGACCCTGCTGACTTGCTGTAAGATCTTTTTTTTTTTTTTTTTTGAGGCGGAGTTTCACTGTCTTGTCCAGGCCAGTGTGCAGTGGCACGATCTCGGCTCACTGCAACCTCCGCCTTCTGGGGTCAAGCAATTCTCATGCCTTAGTCTCCTGAGTAGCTGGGATTACAGGCGTGCACCACCACATCCGGCTACTTTTTGTATTTTTAGTAGAGACGGGATTTCACCGTGTTGGCCAGGCTGGTCTCAAACTCCTGACCTCAAGTGATCTGCGCACCTCAACCTCCCAAAGTACTGGGATTACAGGCATGAGCCACCATGCCCGGCCTTCTTATATCCTTTTTGATGTGTTTTGGAGCATAGGTGGACTCCCTGATAATCTTAGAGTCAGGCACAGGGACTTAGGCTTCCTTACTTCAACTTTATTCTCCAAATTCCTCTTGCTAGAGAATGTTACATTGGGATGATTGAGTCCTTGCCTAGCTCTTAATAAAGTGATACCTTGTTTTCCCATTGGCAGTTGTTCTTTGTGTGTATAGATTTCTTGGTTAGAAACTTCTAGGTTAGGGAAGAGGAGAAAGGGAAGGAACAGGAGCGGATAGGGGAGAAAGAGGAGGGAGGAGCAGGAAGAGCAAAGGAAGAAGAAGGATGGGGAGGGAAGACAGGATACTCACTCCCCAGCCCAGTAAAGGCAGATGCTTGAGAGGCTGATGTCTGTGGGTGTTTGTGGGGAAGACTGGTAAAACTTCCTGGCTTCATATTTTTTTAGCTTCATTTTCAAAAGAAGGAAAAAAATTCCCAAATTCGATTTAATTCTACAATTGTGGGGCACTCACTACATACAAGAAACTGTTCTAGAAGTTGGGAGTAGGTTGGACATAGATAGGAAAGAGATAAAATAGGTTCCCTCAATTTAGTTTCTCAAGAAACTAAAGTACAAAATAGTTTGTCATTGAAGTTAAGTAGAGGAATTCACGTCTTCCAATTTACTGCAAACTCTACAAAATATCAAATGACAAACTGACTCATGAGAGCTCTTAGAAGTGAGAACTGGGTGTCTTCCAGGGGGTTATATAAGACAATAGCATTTATAAAAATGAGCTTCTTTTGTAGTTTTTCTTGATTCTGGAAACTTCAGTTACCCTTCTCACTTCTGCTAACTTTTAAAAATCATGCAGAGGTGTTACCCAACAAATGCCTGTTTAAGCCAAGGGAGGTCACCCCTGAAGCCACCGTCCAACAGACCTGCTCTTTTCAAATCTCTTCACAGATAACAGAAAGCAAATGTTCAAAATAATTATAAACAAAGGAACAAGTATGAGATTTCCAGAAGTGAACACTTTTTAAATTAGATCTGAGAAAACACTATTTCAATAGTTAAGATTTATCTCCATCTAGGAACATTAATCCTTAAAACAGCCTGCCTCTGATAAAGCTTTTCTTTCCCACTGAAAAAGAGAACATGCAATGTTCTTTCTCACGGTTCAACAGCATTTTGGCCTCCTTCTGGGTATACTATGCTGTAGGATATAAACGTCATTCTTTTTATTACAGAAAATTTTTCTAAACTTCTACAGGCATATTCTTAATATTTTTTTTTCTGGTTTTAATGTTTTCTATGGTAATTAAGAGATTAATTTGTTGTTTTCCAAGTAGCTCTGGTGTTCTGTTGACTCTAGCCCAAATTAATTATCCCAAGAAGAAACTAAAACCGAAGCATTTTGATAAGATAACTTTGAGAGAGAGTCACACATATGCAAGACTGCGGACAATAAAGTTTGGAGAAGGCAAAGGCAGATTTGCAGATTTCACTGCTGAGTTTAGTTTTTGGTTTTTGTTTTGTTTTGAGACAGGGTCTCACTCCTGTCACCAAGGCTGGAGCGCAATGGCATAGTCATGGCTCCCTGCAGCCTCAACCTCCTGGGCTTAAGCAGTCCTCCCACCTCAGCCTCCTGAGTAGCTGGGTCCACAGGAGTGCACCATCATGCCCGGCTCATTTTTTATGGTTTTAGTAGAGGTGGGTTTTTGCCATGTTACCTGGGATGGTCTCAAACTCCTGAGCTCAAGCAAACCTCCTGCCTTGGCCTACCAAAGTCCTGGGATTACAGGCATGAGCCACCACAGCTGGCATACTGCTAAGTTTTTGAGGGTGGACTTCAAGATACACCCATCCACACTTTTTTTCTCCATTTTTTAACTCCTCTCAGAAGCCAAATCTCCTAGCAAATAAGAAAAAACAAGGTAAACACTTAAGTGCAACTGCCACAACTTCTGTACCCTGTGTGCGGAAACACAGTAGACACAGAAAGGGAGCAAATGGATTCTAGTGGAAGAGCATCGAGATATGTGAGTTTTTCCAAATCATGCCTTTACTGGTTTGCATGGTGGAGATAATCAGTGACATTGTACCCTGTGCTGCCGGAAGAAAATGGCCTTTTGTACTCACAACCCCCTCCCTCATCAGAGGAGCAGATACAGAGGGACTCTTGCAGTTTTCCTGGGTGCAAATGATGGCACCAATGACGTAGTAGGATCTGGTTCTTACAGGGGTGAAAGAAAACGCTGAAGTGGAAAAGAGGGCCTGGCGTGGTGGCTCACACTTGTTCTCACAGCACTTTGGAAGGCTGAGACAGGAGGACCACTTGAGGCCAGGAGTTTGACACCAGCCTGGGCAACATAGTGAGACCCCATTGTCATGCACGTCCGTGTGAAGAGACCACCAAACAGGCTTTGTGTGACCAATAAAGTTTTTAATCACCTGGGTGCAGGTGGGCTGAGTCCGAAAAGAGAGTCAGCAAAGGGAGATAAGGGTGGGGCCATTTTATAGGATTTGGGTAGGTAAAGGAAAATTACAAAGGGGGGTTGTTCTCTGGCGGGCAGGGGTGGGGGTCACGAGGTGCTCAGTGGGGGAGCTTTTTGAGCCAGGATGAGCCAGGAAAAGGAATTTCACAAGATAATGTCATCTGCTTAAGGCAAGGACCGGCCATTTTCACTTCTTTTGTGGTGGAATGTCATCAGTTAAGGCAGGGCAGGGCATTTGCACTTCTTTTGTGATTCTTCAGTTACTTCAGGCCATCTGGGCTTATATGTGCAAGTCACAGGGTGTGCGATGGCTTGGCTTGGGCTCAGAGGCCTGACATTCCTGCCTTCTTACATTAATAAGAAAAATAAAACAAAATAGTGTTGAAGTGTTGGGGCAGCGAGAATTTTTTTGGGGGGTGGTATGGAGAGAGAATGGGCGATGTTTCTCAGGGCTGCTTCAAGCGGGATTAGGGGCGGTGTGGGAACCTAAAAGTGGAAGAGATTAAGCTGAAGGAAGATTTTGTGGTAAGGGGTGATATCGTGGGGTCATTAGAAGGAACATTTGTTGTACAGAACGATTGGTGATGGCCTGGATATGGTTTTGTATGAATTGAAAAACTAAATGGAAGACACAAGGTCTGAATAAGAAAAGGAGAGAAAACAGGTATTAAAGGACTAAGAATTGGGAGGACCTAGGACATCTAATTAGGGAGTGCTTAAGGAGGCTCAGCACAGCCTTGCTAGCAAAGATTATTTATTTACTTTAAGAGGGAATTTAGAGTGGCGGTTTGGGATAGCACTAGGAGATACCAGCTGTGATGGCTTGGAGAAACAATGTAAACTAGCAGTGTAAACACGAGCAGGGCATTTACGAGTAGTTGAGAAAGCTGAATAGGAGTATGACTAGACAGAAGACAGTAGGGATGAAAGTTTTTTGGGGTGCAGTCTAAGTTGATCTGGTGTCTGGAATGAGACTGGGACCTGATAAAAAGGAGTGTCCGCACAGGATCTCAAATGGACTGGAACCTGTAGCATTCCGAGGACAGGCCTGAATTCTGAGAAGGGAAAGTGGTAAAAGTATTGTCTAGTCCTTTTTAAGTTGGTGACTGAGCTTGGTGAGGTGTGTTTTTAAAAGACCATTAGTCCGTTCTACCTTTCCTGAAGATTGAGGACGGTAAAGGATATAAAGGTTTAACTGAATACCAAGAGCCTGAGAAACTGCTCGGGTCATTTGACTATTAAAGGCTGGTTCGTTATCAGACTGTATAGAGGTGGGAAGGCCAAACCGAGGAATTATGTCTGACAGAAGGGAAGAAATGACTGCGGTGGCCTTCTCAGACCCTGTGGGAAAGGCCTCTACTTATCTAGTGAAAGTGTCTACCTAGACCAAGAGGTATTTTAGTTTTCTGACATGTGAGTAAAGTCAATTTGCTAGTCCTGGGCAGGGGCAAATCCCCGAGCTTGATGTGTAGGGAAGGGAGGGGGCCTGAACAATCCCTGAGGGGTAGTAGAATAGCAGATGGAACACTGAGAAGTGATCTCCTTGAGGACAGATTTCCATGATGGACAGGAAATGAGAGGTTCTAAGAGACGGGCTAGCGGCTTGTAACCTACATGGAAGAGGTTATGAAATGACGACAGAATAGAATGGGCCTGTGAGACTGGAAGAAGATATTTTCCTTGGTCTAGAACTGTTTACCTTGTGTGGGAAGAGATTGATAGGTGGAAGTTTCAGCTGGGGAGTAGGTGGGAGTGGCCGAAGTGAAGGAGGAAAACTGCCGTGAGGGATGGAAATTGGAATGCTAGCTGCTTTTTTAGCTAACTTATCAGCATAAGCATTGTCCTGAGAGACGGGATCTGATGCCTTTTGATGGCTGCTTTTTTAGATAAGTTAACAGCGTAAGCATTGTCCTGAGCGATGGTTGGGGGGAGAAAATAGATTTTGGAAGTTATGAGAACTGTAGAGAGTTGAGCATAGTTTGTGATTTTTAGGGCCCCTAACAGTATTAAAGCAGTGGCAGCCACTGCGTGCAGATGTGAGGGCTAGGCTGAAACAGTAAGGTTAAGTTGTTCAGACAGAAAGGCTACAGGACACGGTCCTGCCCTTGTATAAGAATTCTGACCGTACTAACCATGCCTAGGAAGGAAAGGAGTTGTTGTTTTGTACAAGGGATTGGGGTTTGGGAGATTAGCTGGACACGATCAGCAGGGAGAGCACGTGTGTTTTTATACGAGAATTATGCCGAGATATAGGTAACAGATGAGGAAGAAATTTGGGCTTGACTGAAGTAATGGGGGCTGTCTGTGAAGCCTTGTGGCTGTACAGCCCAGATAATTTGCTGAGCGTGATGGGTGTCAGGGTCAGTCTAAGTGAAAGCGAGGAGAGGCTGGGATGAAGGGTGCAAAGGAATAGTAAAGAAAGCATGTTTGAGATCCAGAACAGAATAATGGGTTGTGGAGGGAGGTATTGAGGATAGGAGAGTATATGGGTGTGGCACCACGGGGTGGATAGGCAAGACAATTTGGTTGATAAGGTGCAGATCCTGAACTAACCTGTAAGACTTGTCCAGTTTTGGGACAGGTGAAATGGAGGAATTGTAAGGGGAGTTTATAGGTTTTAAAAGCCCATGCTGTAGCCGGCAAGTGGTAACAGGCTTTAATCATTTTAAAGCGTGCTGCAGGATGGATATTGGCGTTGAGTGGGGTAAGGGTGATTAGGTTTTAATGAGATGGTAAGGGGTGCATGATCAGTCGCCAAGGAGGGAGTAGAGGTGTCCCATACTTGTGGGTTAAGGTGGGGGGATACGAGGGGAGGATGTGAAGGAGGCTTTGAACTGGGGGAAAAGGCGGCAATGAGGTGTGGTTGTAGCCTAGGAATAGTCAGGGAAGCAGATAATTTAGTTAAAATGTCTTGGCCTAATAAGGGAACTGGACAGGTGGGGATAACCAAAAAGGAGTGCATAAAAGAATGTTTCCCAAGTTGGCACCAGAGTTGGGGAGTTTTAAGAGGTTTAGAAGCCTGGCTGTCAATACCCACAACAGTTATGGAGGCAAGGGAAATGGGCCCTTGAACAGCAGGTAATGTGGAGTGGGTAGCCTCCGTATTGATTAAGAAGGGACGGACTTACCCTGCCTGTAAGAGTTACCCAAAGCATCTGTGATGGTCCACGAGGCTTCCGAGGAGGTGTGGCAGCATCAATCTTCAGCCGCTAAGCTGAGGAGGTCTGGAAAGGAGTCAGTCAGAGAGCCTCGGGCCAGAGCTCCAGCCAGGGGCTCTGGGAGTGGCTGCCGGGCGAGTTGGACAGTCCGATTTCTAGTGGGGTCCCGCACAGATGGGACACGGCTTAGGAGCCGGGCTGCGGGCATTCTTTGGCCCAGTGGCCAGATTTCCGGCACTTGTAGCAAGCTCCTGGGGGAGGAGGTTCTGGAGGAACATCTGGCAGCTGCGGTTCAGGCGTTTGGAGTTCTTGTGTGCTGGAGATGTGGCTGGGGTTTGTCTCACGGTGGAGGCAAGGAATTTGCAACTCAGAAATAAGTTACTACTTGGCTGCCTCTACTCTATTATTGCACACCTTGAAGGCGAGGTTCATTAAGTCCTGTTGTGGGGTTTGAGGGCTGGAATTTAATTTTTGGAGCTTTATTTAATGTCAGGAGCAGACTGGGTAATAAAATGTATATTGAGAATAAGATGGCCTTATGACCTTTTAGGGTCTAGGGCTGAAAAGCATCTCAGGGTTGCTGCCAAACGGGCCATGAACTGAGCTAAGTTTTTTATATTTGATGAAAAAGAGCTTAAACGCTAACTGATTTGGGAGAGGTCAGATAAAGAAAAAGGAACATTAATCTTGACTATGCCTTTAGCTCTAGCCACTTTTTTAAGAGGAAATTTCTGGACAGGTGGGGGAGGGCTAGTCGGCGAACGAAACTATAAGCCAGACTGGGTGTGATGAGGGGAGGTGATAAAAGGATTATAGGGTGGGGGAGCAGAGACTGAGAAAAAATTGGGACCTAGCTCAGCCTGGCGAGGAGGGGAGAGGTCAGATGGGTCTGTAGAAAAGGAAGAGTGGAAAGACTCAGCGACGCTTGGGGTTGGGACTGAGGGAACAGGTGGGAGGGAAAGAAGGAAGATTTGGGACAAGTTGTGTTGGGAACAGAGACTAGGGAGGGACCGATGTGTAAAAGAATGCCTGGACGTCAGGCACCTCAGACCAGTTGCCCATTTTACGACAAGAATTATTTAGATCTTGTAGGATGGAAAAATCGAAAGTGCCGTTTTCTGGCTATTTGGAACTACGGTCGAGTTTGTATTGGGGTTAAGCGGCATTGTAGAAGAAAATAAGGCATTTAGATTTTAGGTCAGGTGTAAGTTGAAGAGGTTTTAAGTTCTTGAGAACACAGGCTAAGGGAGAAGGAGGAGGAATGGAGGGTGGAATGTTGCCCATAGTGAAGGAGGCAAGCCCAGATAAAAGAGAGAGTAGAGCCACAGAGAGAAGGATTTCGGGGGTTCTTGCCCTCCAGAAAAGCGGGAAAGGGATCAGGGCGTGGAAGTAAGGAATTGGGGCGCAAAAATAAGAGCTTGGGGCACAAAAATAAGAGGTCAGGGTTCTTGCCCTTCCCCCAGAAAAGCAGAGAAGGGGCAGAGACAGGGAGAGAAGGGGTCGGGGTGCTTGCCCCTCCCCCAGAAATGCGGAACTTACCGCTTAGGGTGAAGGACCAAGGCAGACGTCCCCGCAGCGTGGTCAGACACCCCTGAAACGTGGGTGAGTAATCAGAGGCGTCCCTGCCATGATTAAACACCACAGGAAGGCTGCCTTCCCCAGTCCGTGACCGGCGCCAGCGTTTTGGGTCCACAGATAAAACGTGTCTCCTTTGTCTCTACCAGAAAATGAAAGGAATTGAAATTAAGAGAAGGGAGATTGAAGGGTGGTGCCAAGATTGAAAGGAGAAAGAGGTTGAGGGATAGTGAGAGAGGTTGGAGAAGAGAGTAAAAAAGGGGCCGCTTACCCGATTTAACATTGGTGAGATGTTCCTTGCACTGGTGGGTCTGAGGACTAGAGGTCATAGGTGGATCTTTCTTACGGAGCAAAGAGCAGGAGGACAGGGGATTGATCTCCCAAGGCAGGTCCCCCGATCCGAGTCACGGCACCAAAATGTCATGCGTGTCCGTGTGAAGAGACCACCAAACAGGCTTTGTGTGACCAATAAAGCTTTTTAATCACCTGGGTGCAGGCGGGGAGTCCGAAAAGAGAGTCAGCGAAGGGAGATAAGGGTGGGGCCATTTTATAGGATTTGGGTAGGTAAAGGAAAATTACAGTCAGAGGGGGGTTGTTCTCTGGTGGGCAGGAGTGGGGGTCACAAGGTGCTCAGTGGGGGAGCTTTCTGAGCCAGGATGAGCCAGGAAAAGGAATTTCACAAGATAATGTCATCGCTTAAGGCAAGGACCAGCCATTTTCACTACTTTTGTGGTAGAATGTCATCAGTTAAGGCAGGCCATCTGAGTGTACACGTGCAAGTCACAGGGGATGCGATGGCTTGGCTTGGGCTCAGAGGCCTGATACCCATCTCTACAAAAAAAAGTTCTCAAAAAAACTAGCTGGGAGTGCACACAGTGGCTCAAGCCTGTAATCCCAGCACTTTGAGAGGCCAAGGTGGGCATATCACTTGAGGTCAGGAGTTTGAGACCAGCCTGAGCAACATGTTGAAACCCCGTCTCTACTAAAAATAAAAAAATTAGCCAGGTGTGGTGGCACACACCTGTAGTCCCAGCTACTCAGGAGGCTGAGTCAGGAGAATTGCTTGAACCTGAGAAGTGGAGGTTGCAGTGAGCTGAGACAGCACCACCGCACTCCAGCCTGGGTGACATACTGAGACACCATCTCAAAAAAAAAAAGAAAAAGCCGGACATGGTGGTATATGCCTGTAGTCCTAATTATGGGAGGATTGCTTGAGCCCAGGAGTTCGAGATTACAGTGAGCTATGATTGCATCAGTGTACTTTAGCCTGGGTGACAGAGCGAGACTCTGTCTCTAAAAAATACATAAATAAAAATGAATAAAATGAGAATAATAAAAAATATTAAATGGAAAAGAGAATCATCTTCCACTGCTATCAGAGAACACCTGTGGTTCAGAGTGTGTCTGTGCCAATTGGGGTGATGAAAATCTCTGGTTAACTCTGATTATGCCTTTAGGTAGAGAAAGAGAAGCTTGAGAGAATAAGGTTACTATCCTTGCTACCTTCCAAGGTACCACGGCCCTAGTCCATGTCTATCCATGGCAAGTAAGGGCTCTGGCACCCTGATCTTTTTCAGCAGCCCCCAGGGAGAGATATGATTCATGTTGATTCCCGCAGGGCCACTCTTTCTACTAAGATTGCACACCAAGTGGCCTCACCCTCTTTAAAGACTGAACTGAGCTTTTTCTTGCTCCGAGTCCTCACGCCTACCAGCTGGCACCTCATTGTTCCTTAAGGGAACTCTAAGGACTCTGAGGGAGCTGCTCTCTTGCTCAGCAATGAGTCGGTCATGCACTGAGCTCACGTGCCGCTGCATACTGAGCCCATCCTTGACTTTCTTCTTGACGCCCTAGCTCTTCAGTGGCCTGGCTCCTATATTGTCCTCCCAGAGACTTTCTTGTTCTGCGCTGCAGTCTCCTTCGTGGCTGGATGGTTCTGTTGATGACCTCTTTCCTTGCAGTGACCCCTATCCTGTTAGTGCCCAACTGCCCACCTATAAGGGCTCTTTATGAATGTCTGGCCCACTTTTAGTTTGCCAAATACTGTGAACTTTTACTTTGTATATTGCCTGGTTTTCTTCTGAGGGCTAACTCTTCATTTCTAAGCACTCCCTTTAAACTGATATCTCTGGGTACCAATTGTTCCTAAAATAGCTGGCCCTTGACCCTACTTGCTTGTTCAGAAGCATAGCCTTCTATAGTGCTGTGGGTCTAATTGGATACTTAGTCTTTTCTTGTTTCACTTTGGCTCATTTTACAGCCTCTAAAGTCTGGTTCGAGAAGACTAAATCCAATAACTGAAACGAGCACTTAAAACTGATTAATTGGGGATCTGTCTACAACTGTGTTGTCACGTGTATCATACTCTTCTGCTTTCTCTAAAATTAACATTGCTTCTCATGAATCTATTCAAATACATAAACATTTGTTTATGTTTGATTTTAGTAAGTCTTACATTTTCAAGCAGTTGGTATTTTTTTAATAATGACACCGTCAGATAAAGCTTGAGACCATCCTTGAACTAATAAGTTAGTTATTAGCTTACAACTGAGCTCTCCGTAGGATTCTTATTCTTTAATTTCCTAATGGCCTATCATAAGAACATAGGATTTGAACTGAGTCATACCGGGATTAATCCATATCAGTGTTCAGCTATGAATAGTTACCTCAAATAACATGCAGTGAGAAGATGCAACTGTTCTTCCTAATATACTTTAAAAATAATTATATCTCAGAATGCTAGTAGCAATTGATGTCTCTATTAGTCATAAGTTAGTCCTTACCTTTTATTATTCTATTTGTGTTTCCTAAGAGAACTACTTCTGCTGTAGACAATAGTCACTCTCTTCTGTTGTATCAAATAAAGAGAAATAGGTACAGAGAATGACGCAGAAAAAATTGTATTCTTTATGCTAATAAAATGTAATAAATGTATGGCTTAATCTAGAAAAGCAGACATAGATAAAATTTTTAAGCATTTTTATCTGTTTGGTAGTTTTGGTGTGATGTAGTGGAAAAAATATAGACTTCAAAGTCAGACTGGTCTAGGTTTAAATTCCAGCTCTATCCTGTACTATCTTCATGACCTCTCTGAACTTCAACTTCATTGTGTAAAAAAAATTCATATTTATCTTGAAGGTCTGTTGTTAGAATTAAAAGTAATAATAAGACCAGGCGCAGTGACTCATACCTGTAATCCCAGCACTTTAGGAGGCCAAAGCAGTGGATTACTTGAGCCCTGAGCCCAGGAGTTCAAGACCAGCCTGGACAACACAGGGAGACTCTTGTCTCTTAAAAAAAAAAAAAAAAAAATAGAGTTTTGTTTGGTTTTGGCAATATGTAGACAAAACTATCATAGGGAACGTGGTCCCGACCTGTACTCTCTGGTGGCCACTAGCCACCTGGGGTTATTTATATTTACACATTTACATTAAAAAACTCAGCTCCTCACTTGTACTAGCCACAGTTTATACGCTCAATAGCCACATGTGGCCAGTGGTTACCATGTTGGGTAGAGTGGATGGAAGTCATTTCCATCATTGCAGACCATTCTGCTGGGCAGTGCAGTTCTAGACCTGGAGATTCTTTATAGGCTTTACTGGTAATGTCACAAAGGTCATAAAATGTCTAGGATCAGGCAGCCCTTCCGGGTGCTGGGAATGAGACAGTGTCTATTTCTGGGTCCCTTTCCCCACCAAGTCAATTGTCTTCCCAGTCCCTGCCCCTTTACCTCATTTTACAAAACACCAAGGTAAATTTTCCATTCCTAAGCCATCTGGCAGTAACCTGTCTTGTTTCAAGGTATCTGTTCATTAAGCCCATTTGAGATAGCCTTTGGGGGCATAATATAAAACTCTTTATGGGAATAACCGAGTTTCAAATTCAAAGTAATGACTGGGATGCCTCTCCTTATGGAATTTCAGGGGGAAAACTGGGGGTGAGGATTGCTATGTGCTGAATGTTTGTGTCCTTCTAAAATTCGTATGTTGAAACCTGAACTCCAAGGAGATAGTATTAAGAAGTAGAGCCTTTGGGGGTGATTCAGTCATGAGGGCTCTGCCCTCATGAACGGGATTAGTGTCCTTATAAAAGAGGCCCGAGGGAGCTTTTCTGCCCCCTCTGCCATGTGAGGACACACAGAAGGCACCGTCCATGTGGAATGGGCCCTCACTGAACAGTGAATCTACTGGTGCCTTGACCGTGGACTTCCCAGTCTCCAGACCTGTGAGCAATAAAATTCTGTTGTTTATAAATGACCCAGTCTAAGGTGTTTTGTGGGTTTTTTTTTGTTTTGTTTTGTTTTGTTTTTGAGATGGAGTCTCACTCTGTCACCCAGGCTGGAGTGCAATGGCATGATCTCAGCTCACTGCAACCTCCGCCTCCTGGGTTTAAGCGATTCTCCTGCCTCAGCCTCCAGAGTAACTGAGATTACAGGCATCTCCTACCATGCCCGGCTAATTTTGTATTTTTAGTAGAGACAGGGTTTCACTGTGTTGGTCAGGCTGGTCTTGAACCCTTGACCTCAGGTGATCCACCCACCTCGGCCTCCCAAAGTGCTGGGATTGCAGGCGTGAGCTACCATGCCTGGCCAAGTGTTTTGTTATAGCAGCCTTAACAAACTAAGACAGGGATCTGCCTAGTATTGGGGTGGCTATCCAGTTCCCTTAATGTCTGTGGCTAGTTCTGTTCTGGCTGACTGATTGGCTAGGTTAAAACAAAATATTTCTTAGAAGGATCATATTTTTGGGGATAGAAAAACATGGCAGTTATATTAAAGTAGTATATTGTTTGGGGAGTTTTTGTTTATTTTTTCAGCTTGTACAATACTAGTTCAGTCCTCATACTAGTAGTGAATGATTAAACAATGAAACCTTGAGGTTCTGCTGCTTGGTAAAGCATTTAATGATGTTTGACTTGAGTGTCGGTCAAACATCAAGTGTTAATTGACTTACAGAAGTTAAAGGGTCATAATCTGCTCAGATCCCATCAGGAAATTACTCTTTCTGACTGAAGTTGCTAAGTTTAAATGCTTCTATTGCCATAATAGGGCAGAAGTTTGAGTCAGAGAGAGAAATCCAAGGTCACCTAATAGAAGAGACTTTCCCATTGTGTGGCATGCATTTCAGAGGGATCCTTTGAGGAAATCAACCCCTATAAATACCCCTGGCAAAGACTGTATCTAAACCCAGCACCTTGAACATTTATAACACAACAGACGGTTTTCTGCACTTAATACATAAGAGTGACAATCTTGGTATAAAACAGCCTGAGACCAGAATTGCACAGAAGACACATAAAAAAGATCAATAGAACTTGGATATGAGAGTTCTGATCAGACTAGAACAGAAACAATTCTATTTGTCACACCGAAGGGAGAAAGTTAACAAGTCAACATTTATTAGAAAGGAAGGATTATAAATTGGTGATGATGCCAGTGATACTGCATTGGGATGGACCCTTCAACCAAGGAGATCAAGAGAGCCAGAGCTCTAGATCAGCAATCTTGGTTCTTGTGACAGTGAGCAAAGAATTGCAAAATAACACCAAAATGCAAGCTCAAAGCAAAGTTCATTGAAGCACAATAATGCACTCTCAGAGGGAGAGTGGGCTGATCCCTGCAAAGTGAAATCAGCCCCATATTTTTTTTATTTTTTTAATTTACTTTTATTTTTACTTATTTTTTATTTTTTATTATTTTGTGTGTGTGTGTGTGAGACAGAGTCTCGCTCTGTTGCCCAGGCTGGAGTGCAGTGGCGCGATCTTGGCTCGCTGCAAGCTCCGCCTCCTGGGTTCACGCCATTCTCCTGCCTCAGCCTCCCGAGTAGCTGGTACTACAGGCGCCCCCCACCACGCCCGGCTAATTTTTTTATTCTTTTAGTAGAGACGGGGTTTCACTGTGTTAGCCAGGATGGTCTCCATCTCCTGACTTCGTGATCCGCCCGCATCAGCCTCCCAAAGTGCTGGGATTACAGGCCTGAGCCACCGTGAATCAGCCCCTTTTACAGAGCTCAGCTGCTTTTTCGGGTTTATGGGGAGGAGTCGAGGCTTGGGCTGTGTTTGGCTGACAGGATGGTGTCATTTAATTGGCAGTTTGTGGTTATATCACTGAAGTTAACCTGTGCATTTTTTTTTTACCCATAATTCATTTAGGAACTCTCACTCGGGGGCAAACACACATGTAAATTTTATTGTAATGACTGTATAGTCAGGATGAAGTTACCTGGGTTACAGCCTAGATGGACTGGGCATTCATGACTTTAAGGGATCTTTATCTGTGCCCAGCTCTTCTTCCTCCAGGATGTGCTGGCCACAGACTTTACCACAGACTCCATCCATTCGGGTAGAGTTAGGGTGGTCTTGGGAGCTGAACATAGGTGGATCAGGGCCTGTCTTAGTGACAGCCCTTCTGCTGTCCTCTCTCACCCCTTCCCAGCTGCACCTAACAATATCTAACCACCTAACAATATTAGAATTCTTCCTGCATATTAAAGATTGCTCAATTAAATTATTTAATTGAATTTTATGATTAAAGGTACATAGCTCATGATCTATAGTGTGAATTAGTCTTTTTTCAATTAATTATTTGTTTATTTATTTATTTTTTTGAGACGGAGTCTCACTCTGTCACTCAGGCTGGAGTGCAGTGGCCTGATCTGGGCTCACTGCAACCTCCATCTCCCAGGTTCACGCCATTCTCCTGCCTCAGCCTCCCGTGTAGCTGGGACTACAGGCGCCTGCCACTGCGCCTGGCTAATTTTTTGTATTTTTAGTAGAGACGGGGTTTTACCGTGTTAGCCAGGATGGTCTCGATCTCCTGACCTCATGATCTGCCCGCCTCAGCCTCCCAAAGTGTTGGGATTACAGGCATGAGCCACCGCGCCCGGCCTTATTTGTTTCTTTAAATCCTAGTTAACAGTTACATCATATTCAAAGATAAATACAACTCCTATTCATCATTTCTATTTATAGACAGATATTTGGATTGGCTAGACTGAAGTGATACTTGGATTTGAGATTGTGTGCCCTAAATTGCAATGGAAATGGGCACTGTCCCAAATGTATCTTAGTGGGGCTCATTGCTGTTTCACCAGCAAATACAACGAATAAGCTGTTGGAGAGAATACAGAGATGTGATACACTTCCAGAAGTTAGCAGTCTAGAGAAGGGGACTTACATAGAAAGACTTGCCTACAATAAAATTATTCCAATTTTCTATAAGGACAGTAGCTGCTATTCTAAAGCAAATCTATTTTGTTAAGCAGCGAATTCACAAAAAGCCATTTCAGCAAAAGTCAATTCACTGTGATCCACTGTTACATTACTGAGGGTTTTTCCTTTTATTTTAGTTTCTCAGCATCACAGAGTCATCTCATCATGAATTTCTAAGCTCAGCTCAGTTGGATGTGAATTTCAAGTGGTTCAGTTGGTTTTAAATTTCAGACCCTAGAAAACGTCTCTTAAGGTACAATGGTGATGGGAGCAGCAGCCCATCTAGAGTGGCCACTGCCATGACACCGACTGTAGTGGGGAGGCACTGCCAGGGCAGGGCTGCACACTCCAGGGAGCCAGCGGGAGCCTCCTGGGCACAGCTGCGGCTGCCCAAGCTCTGGCTGTAAACCTGGGCATCTCTGCACTCTTGGGGGCCTGGGAAGGCCCACCAAGCCCTGTGGTCAGGGGTGTCTGCTCCCGCAGCCTGGCCTTTCCCTGCTCCTGGCACCCACTCCAATTTTGAAGCAAGGTTGGGGCCAAGCTTGGGTGCTGTTGCAGCCTGGCCAGGTGTGTGCATACTTAGGGCAGCGCTGACATGCCAGCCCCCTGCCACCTCGGCCCCCTCTGGACTTTGGGCACCAACAAGCACAGGAGGGAGGCCAAGGGAGGCTGAGGGCAGTTTGGGGCTGGCCTGCAGATGCCCCTTGACATGAGCAGCCTGGGCATCATGAATGGTAGCAGGAGGCAGAGAAGCTTCTGGGCAGAAGGAGGTGGGTCGCCAGTGAAGCCCCACCTTCAAGCTGGGGAGGACCTGAAGCCTGGGGGCCAGGCTGCCGGTCCCATGGACCGGAGTGGGAACTTGTGGTGCTTTTTCCGGACCCTCCCGTGGCTGCCCATAGACCAATCAACATGCACTTCCTGCCCTCTAAAGACCATAAAAACCCCAGACTCAGCCAGACTTGGGAAGATGATAGGACAACCAGCTGCAGAAAGGAGCTACCCAATGTTGGTCTCCTTGAGTTGTTCTGTCACTCAATAAAGCTCTTCTCCACCTTTCTCACCCTCCACTTGTTCACGTACCTCATTTTTCCTGGATGCAAGACAAGAACTTGGAACCCTCCAAATGGCAAGGCTAAAAGAGCGGTAACACAAACAGGGCTAAAACACGCCCCTTGCTCATTGCGGGCGACAGAGAAGAGAGAAGGAGAGAAGAGCTGTGGCCCTTCAGGGAGTCCGGACCTAAGAGCTCCCCACACCAGGACTGTGACACCTCTTTTGGGGCTCTGGAGTTCCTGCTGTCTCCAAGCTTCTGGGTGCCACCATGTTCCCCAGTGTCAGCTGTGGAAGCTGCTTGTGGTACACCTGGTCCAGCTATAGCCTTGCAGGGAGCCAGTGCCCATGCTAGCACCTGGAGCTGCCTGCCCCACTGCAGCTGGTGTGCCTGGCTGTGCGCAGTGGCCAGACCCCTTGCTTGCTCACACACCCCTTGCCGCTGCATGCCTGACTCGCCCTTGCTAGGCCTGGGGGATCCAGGCTGGTACCATGAGCTGAATGCAGCCTGTCAGGCCAAGTGGTGGAATGAGCCCAGAGGGCCCCAAGCAAAACTCAGACACAGGCACCACTGGCCACAGAGGTTTCCAGCTGGCAAAGCGACACCTCAAGGATCCTGTAATGGTGGGACAAGATGAGCCCAACTTCACTGCAACTTACTCTCTTCTTTATTTTTGAGAATTTATGTCCTTTCCTGTGCATTTTCTTCCACTTCTCAAAGCAAAACACTAAAAGATCTGTTTTAAGATATCTGTCTGTCAGTATTCTTTGGGTCGATTGGTTAGTCAGTTATTCAGTGAACTGGCTTTTAGCAAATGGGTGATCCAGTGAGATGGCCATTGGTAAAATGATGACTTAGCGAATCGAATAGAGTCAGTTTCACTTGTTTCTCGTCTTGAAAGTGATGTATGGGCCATCACCAAGAATAATATAGATCAACCATGACTTGTTCACGCCAGCACATTGATTTCCCCATGTCCTGTTTCCTAAGTGTCAATCTCATGCCAACTTCATGATTTTTGCAGTATCCTCATAGTACCTATACTATTACGTATTTAATATTTTTCTTGAATCTGACACACCTGTAAGTTTTCATTCATTATTTTAAAGGGAACTTTCATACTGAAAACTGCCAGACTACGCCACTCCAAAATGTGCCAGTGTGACATGAGGATTATTTTGAGCTGTAGACACTTGAAAAAATAGTAGGTATGAGAAGGACCATCTGATCTTTGCTTTTTCTTCCTAAAGGAAGGCATAAATCCCCATATGGAAGATGTCCTTCGTATACCACAAAGAAAGTAACACTCTTATCACTAGAAATGGGGAGTCAAAATTCAGACCAATCTGCAGAAACTTTGTTAAACTAATCCTTATCTTCCTAGTTACTTTTCCACCATAACTGACCCAGCCCAAGCCCCTTCCATTTGTCACACTTTAATAATTTACTCCTCTTTGTCCAATTCAATATATGTGTTCTACCCCAACTGCCTGTTTGGGTCTTATGAGGGCTTCTGTGTCATGGAAAACTTATATTAAATAAATGTGTATGCATTTCTCCTGTTAATCTGTCTTTGGTCAATTAAATCCTCAAGCCTAGCCAAAAACCCTGAAGGCAGAGATACAATTTCGCCTCTCCTTCAGTATTGAGCAAAATATTTGTGCATTCATAAGTTTGACATGCCAGTTATATATAATGTGTATATATAATATATAATTTTTATTTATTTATTTATTTATTTATTTGAGACGGAGTCTCGCTCTGTTGCCCAGGCTGGAATGCAGTGGCACCATCTCGGCTCGCTGCAAGCTCCGCCTCCTAGGTTCATGCCATTCTCCTGCCTCGGCCTCCCGAGTAGCTGGGGGGCGCCTGCCACCACACCCAGCTAATTTTTTGTATTTTTAGTAGAGACAGGGTTTCACCGTGTTAGCCAGGATGGTCTCGATCTCTTGACCTTGTGATCTGCCTGCCTCAGCCTCCCAAAGTGCTGGGATTACAGGCGTGACCCACCACGCCCGGCTGCCAGTTACATATTTTTAAGTGCACATAAAAAATATTCAACTATTTGGATAAAAAATGTTCATCTTTGAACTACATGAACTCATCTCCCATGTGAATATACGCTGGGAAAATAGCTGGCATAAAGAAATAAAGAATATGATCACATAACACCTTGCATAGCAGCTGTCTGCCCCACAGTAATATTTCTCGGACCAGTAGTTCTTGACCACAGCTGCACCCTGCCTCCTCCCCAGGCCAAGTGAATAAGGATCCCTGGGAGAGTGGGACCCAGACATGAGATTTATAAAAGCTTCCAGTTGATTCTAATTGCGGCCAGAGTTGAGAATCACTGTGCTAAACCATATCATTCTGGTAAGTTCCATCAAGGCATGAACCCAGACAGCTTAATACTCTATCCCCTGCCTTTAGAACAATAGCTGCCCAAGTCAGTGTTAAGCTAGTTTATATTATAGACAGGCAAAAAGGAGCCAATATCTCCATCTGGAGAGCAAAATGATCACTTATAGTTCTGCATTAAGGTGGGGATACACTGCTAAGACAAAGAATAAGAGGGCTCTCCGAGAAGGCTGTGCTCTGAATGAAGGGGTTAGGAGTTTCCTTCAATTGTATCTTTTGATTTTTTTTTATGTTTCCTCTTTGCTACTCTTCACTTTTGTGGTCCAAACAGGATCTTTGAGACCTAACCTCTGTTTCGAACTTTCTCTTTGTCCTGAAGCATAGTGGCTTAACTTTTCGCTGCCTCAATTCCCTCATTAAAAAAAAGAAAAATCAAATCACTGAGCCAGTTAGTAGATGTGTTAGCTATGCTGGAGTTATGGTCTACAGAAGGCCTGGTGAATAATAGCTTACTTTAAAAGCGTATCCAGGGCCGGGCGCAGTGGCTCACGCCTGTAATCCCAGCACTTTGGGAGGCCGAAGCGGGTGGATCACGAGGTCAGGAGATCCAGACCATCCTGGCTAACACGGTGAAATCCTGTCTCACAAAAAATTTAGCTGGGCGCGGTGGCGGGCGCCTGTACTCCCAGCTACTCGGGAGGCTAAGGCAGGAGAATGGCGTGAACTCAGGAGTCGGAGCTTGCAGTGAGCCGAGATCGTGCCACTGCACTCCAGCCTGGGCAACAGAGCGAGACTCCGTCTCAAAAAAAGTGCATGTATATGTTTTCAGGAAAGATTCAGAAAATAGTGTTCATGATAGAGAAACTCTCCCTCCCTTTCCCCTACACAACCCAGGCTAAGCATACTTGCAGGAACACAATGTGAGCTTTCACTGTGTTGGCAAGGATGTTTATAAATGTAAATGTGTGTGTGTTTACCCAAGTAATTTAAAAATAACCGAAGTGAACTAAGTAAGTACATGCCATGCTTACCAAGAATATTAGGAAGCAAAGGTCCTTAAATATCTGAATTAGCTCTGACACTGATTCAGGAAAGAACTGGCTCACAAGTCTTGCATAAGACTTATGTAAGAGCTTAGATGTGGTGCCCGAACTATTCCAGTTATCTACAGCATGAGGAAAAAGCAAAGTATGCTACATTGTTGATACTTGCTCAGTTCTTTCCATTTCAACAGCTTCCTTGCTTAGAGAAGTAAAGCATCTCTGTTTCTTTTTTAAAAAAATGCTTAAGTATTCTAGTGTTTGCTACACACAGGTAGAAGTAAACTAAAAGAACAAAGCTATGGTATAGGTAGTAAGTAATTTCGAAATTAGGTAGAGATTTAAATTTGTTCATATATAGGCAGTAACAAGAGTTGTCATTGTGATAAAACTTGAAATTCCAAGGCCACATTCTGCACGTAGGTATTACAGATTTTCCCACATCTTAGAAAATAGCTTCTCAACATTTAGATCACAATTCATCATCTTAATCATTATATTCTGAAAGTGATTTTTGTCAAATCTGATTTCCAGATATTTTGACCAGAATAGTAATGATGATCATACATGACTCAGATAGCCTGGTCTCTACCATAAGCTTCTGCTTGGTTCTCATTTAAAATACACACACACGCGCACACGCACACACACACACAGATGTAGAGATATATAGATATTCCTCATGGGGCTATTTGATATAGAGAAAAGAAGAATTTTAGAGTCAAACCATTCAATATAAGTACAAATACCAGTACCATCACTTACTTGCTGTAAGACCGAAGAAAATTAATTACTCTGAGCTTATTTTCTCTATTATAAGATGGGAATACTAATATGTACCTCTTAGGGCGGTTGTGAGGATTTAGATTTAAATAATCAGCGTGTGTTAAGTGCTTACTATGTAACAAGCATGTTCTCAGCACTTTAAAAAATTATTGAATCCTTATATCAAGAAGTAGGTATTATTGTTACCGGGGATTCTGAGTTGGGATGGGCCCTTCAACCAAGGAGATCAACAGAGCCAGAGCTCTAGGTCAGCAGTCTCGGTTCTTGTGATAGTGAGCAAAGAAATGCAAACTAACACCAAAATGCAAGCTGGAAACAAAGCTTACTGAAACACAGTTACACACTCTCAAAGGGAGGGCGGGCTGATCTCTGTGAAGTGAAATCGGCTCCTCTTTACAGAGCTCAGGGCTTTTCTGGGGTTTGTGGGGAGGAGTTGAGCCTGGGCTGTGTTTGAGTGACAGGATGATGTTATTCGATTGGCATTTATAGTTATATCATTGAAATTAAACTATGCATGTTTTTACCCATAATTCGTAATTCATTAAGGAAAGCCCACTCCGGGGGGCAAAATCACATGTAAATTTTATTATAATGACTGCATAATGAGGCTGGGGTTACCCGGGTTTATGGCCTAGATGGACTGGGCATGCTCCTCGTTAGGGGATTTTTATCTGTGCCCAGTTCTTTCTCCAGGGTGTGCTGGCCACAGACTTTACCACAAGCTCCGTTCATCAGGGTGGAGTTACGGTGGTCTCGGGGGCTGAACGTGGGTGAGTCAAGGACCCATCTTAGTGACAGCACTTCTGCTGTCTTTTCTCACCCCCTGACGGAGCCTGGGAGTCACACTGTCAGCTGCCCTGGTTCTCAGGGCTTTGTCTTCAGACTGAATTACACCACCAGATTTCCTGTTCTCCAGCTTGCAGACAGCAGATCATGAGACTTCTCAGCCTCTGTAATTATGTGAACCGATTCTCATAATACATCTCCTCTTATAGATCTCTATATATCTTATTGTTTATGTCTCTCTGGAGAACTCTGACTAAAACAGATGACACCAGTGTCAACCTGTCCGTTAAGTATATGTAAAGCTTTCTTCCCATCTTGTTTTTAGATGAAAAATAAACATAAATCAATGTTCTCCAGTGAATCTTCTCATGTACACCCAGAGGAGCATGTACTCCACTTTGGACACAACCACCCTAAGGCAAAATTAAAGTTAGAGAACGTTAAAACTAAAGCTCCTCCAAACCCATTATTTTAAGAATTAGCATGGATAAAGTCAGCATCCTTGAATGTTTTTTACAGAATTGTTTATTCTTCCTCCTCAACAAACTATTTCTGGAAATTAGAATTTAATACAATATTTGTTCAGCTATTGTTCTCTTCCGATGCTGTCAGATAGTTTTGTAGCACCGATTACAGAGCTATTACGTGTGTGCAAAACTAATTGCAGTTTTTGCCATTACATTTGCACCCACCTAATAGCTTATCCCATCCTGGAGTTTGTGGCAGGCTCATGATGGATGGACCTCTTCTAGCATAAAATAGCAATACATTTCAGTTTGTTAAGCAGCATCACTGAGGCAGACCTGTGGTCCCCAGGGAGATTAGGATGTGCATCCACAAAGGTGGTACAGTTAGGCTGGGCGCGGTGGCTCACGCCTGTAATCCTAGCTCTTTGAGAGGCGGAGGGGGAGGGCAGATCACGAGGTCAAGAGATCAAGACCATCCTGGTCAACATGGTGAAACCCCGTCTCTACTAAAAAGACAAAAATTAGCTGGGCGTAGTGGCGCATGCCTATAGTCCCAGCTATTTGGGAGGCTGAGGCAGGAGAATCACTTGAACCCGGGAGGCGGAGGTTGCAGTGAGCCAAGATTGTGCCATTGCACTCCAGCTTGGTGACAGGGCGAGACTCATCTCCAGAACAAAACAAAAAAAAGGAGGTACAGTTATAGGTCAGATCTGGTTTCATAGACAAAGACCAGTTAGCTCATTTCATATTTAGAAATCATGTGATTAAGATACTTAGATATGATTAAGATTAGTTTAAATATAGTTTGCAATAAGAATAGAAACATTGAAAATCACTGTCATGCTTATGCAAAAGTTACTAACTGTACGAGCATTTTATTTTATGGCTTTAGAAACGGTGGATTTAAAAAAAATGAGATAAGAGAGGATGTCAATTTGAGGACTGCACTAAAGTTATGCTAGAAATAATGAGCCCCTTCTTTTCCCCTTGCCACCATGGATACAGTTCATAGCTGAAGAGAATATCAGAGCAGCTATCTATGAATACAAGACACAATCTAATGTTAGCCATTTACTCTGATTTTTCTTGAGACATGTGTGTATTAATAAAAATAGAGAATAGAGAGGGATTCAATGATCCTTTAATATATGAATGATGGCAATTCTAAGACTTTAAGTTGTAACTGTAGCTGGATATTTAATTTTTGATTTTAGAATATCAGTCAACCTGGTTCCTTACTTTGTGCCAAGTAGTGCCTGTCACCTGGGGAACGTGAGTGTGGAAACACCAATGCCACTTTTCATTAGTTCTTTAAAACTTTTCTGGCCGGGCGCGGTGGCTCAAGCCTGTAATCCCAGCACTTTGGGAGGCCGAGACGGGCGGATCACGAGGCCAGGAGATCGAGAGACGATCCCGGCTAACACGGTGAAACCCCGTCTCTACTAAAAAATACAAAAAAAACTAGCCGGGCGAGATGGCGGGCGTCTGTAGTCCCAGCTACTCGGGAGGCTGAGGCAGGAGAATGGCGTAAACCCGGGAGGCGGAGCTTGCAGTGAGCTGAGATCCGGCCACTGCACTCCAGCCTGGGTGACAGAGCAAGACTCCGTCTCAAAAAAAAAAAAAAAAAAAAAAAAAAAAAAAAAAAAACTTTTCTGCACACATGCAAAGCAAATCATCTTGCAGCTCTTGGGAATTAAGCCCTTTGTTAAATTCATCAGCTAGCAACATATTCCCTCCATTATGTAAATTTTGTGGTTGAGAAGGGTAGGAAAATAATAAACATGCTAAGTCCTCTTAGTAACTGAAGGGATGGATTATCTCCTGGTTAGGGCTGGGTTTCTATTCTCCAGTCAAACATGGAATGGCACTGGTATTGAAAACATACAAAGAAGTTGAAGGAATGATACAGAGAATACCTGTATATCCATGTTACAGATTAAATGCCATCTTTGCTTTATCTTTCTATGTATAATGCTACACACACACACACACACGCACACACACACACTTTTTTCAGTATACATTGATGCTCCTTGCAAAACTGATTATTTCACTGATGGTAGCTAAACCCTGATTTAAAAAATTCTGTCATTTTTCAATACATATTAACTGTCATTCTTCTGAAAAGAAAATATTTATTTTGCTCAGTGATATGGTTTGGCTCTATGTCCCCACCCAAATCTCACACTGAAATGTAATCCCCAATGTTGGAGGTGGGGCCTGGTGGAAGATGATTAGATAAGGGGCTTAGCAGTATTCCTTCAGTGCTGTTCTTGTGATAGTGAGTGAGAGAGTTATTAATATCATGAGGATGCAGTGGCTCACACCTGTAATCCCAGCACTTTGGGAGGCCAAGGTGGGCAGATCATCTGAAGTCAGGAGTTCAAGACCAGCCTGGCCAACATGGTGAAACCCCAACTCTACTAAAAATACAAAAATTAGCTGGGTGTGGTAGTGTATGTCTGTAGTCCCAGCTACTCAGGAGGCTGAGACAGGAGAATTGCTTGAACCCGGGAAACAGAGGTTTCAGTGAGCTGAGATTCCGCCACTGCCTTCCAGCCTGAGTGACAAAGCGAGACTCCATCTTAAAAAAAAAAGAAAAGAAAAGAAAAAGCACTAAAATTTATATTCGGCCAGGTGCCATGGCCCATACCTATAATCCCAGCACTTTGGGAGACCAAGGCAGCAGATCACATGAGGTCAGGAGTTCAAGACCAGCCTGATCAACATGGTGAAACACTGCCTCTACTAAAAATACAAAAATTAGCCAGGTGTAGTGGTGGCCACCTGTAGTCCCAGCTACTCAGGAGTCTGAGGCATGAGAATCACTTGAACCTGGGAGGTGGAGGTTACAGTGAGCTGAGATTATACCACTGCATTCCAGCCTGGGCGACATAGCAGGACTCTGACTCCAAACAAACAAACAAACAAACAAACCTGATATCTAGTTGTTTAATAGCCCGTCCCACCTCTCTCTCTTCCTTCTGCTCCAGCAGCATAAGATGAGCCAGCTTCTTTTTCACCTTCTGCCATGATTGTAAGTTTTCTGAGGTCTCCCCAGAAACTGATGTCACCATGATTCCTGTACAGCCTGCAGAACCATGAGTCAATTAAGCCTCTTTTCTTTACAAATTACCCAGTCTCAGGTATTTCTTTATAGCAGTGTGAGAACAAACTAATACAGAAAATTGGTACTTAGAAGTGGGGCATTGGTATAAAGATACCTGAAAATGTGGAAGCAGCTTTGGAACTGGGTAATGGGCAGAGGTTGGAAGAATGTGGAGGGCTCAGAAGAAGACAAAAAGATGAGGGAAAGTTCGAAACTTCCTAGAGACTTGTTAAATTGTTGTGACCCAAATGCTGATGGTGATATGGACAGAGATGGACAGACTGATGAGGTCTCAGATGGAGATGAGGAACTTATTGGGAACTGGAGCAAAGGTCACTTTTGTTATGTCTAAACAAAGGACTTGGAGGCATTGTGCTCCTGCTCTAGGGATCTGTGGAACATTGAACTTGAGAGTTATGATTTAGGGTATGTGGCAGAAGAAATAAAACTGGAAACTGGAACTTATATTTAAAAGGGAAGCAGAGTGTAAAAGTTTGGAAAATTTGCAGCCTGGTCATGTGGTAGAAAAGAAAAGCCTATTTTCTGGGGAGGAATTCAAGCAGGCTGCAGAAATTTGCATAACTTGCGTGGGCATGGTGGCTCATGCCTGAAACCCAGCACTTTGGGAGGCTGAGGTGAGCAGATCACTTGAGGTCAGGAGTTCAAGATCAGCCTGGCCAAACACAGTGAAACCATGTCTCTACAAAAATGCAAAAATTGGCCAAGTGTGGTGGTGTGTGCCTGTAATCCCAGCTACTCGGGTGGCTGAGACACAAGAATTGCTTGAACCTGGGAGACAGAGGTTGCAGTGATCCGAGATCCTGCCCCTGCACTCTAGCCTTAGCAAGAGAGTGAGACTCTGTCTCAAAAAAACAAAAAAGAAATTTGCATAAATAAAATGTATGCCTATAGCCAAGACAACAGGGAAAAGGCCTCAAAGGTGTTTCGGTGACCTTCATGGTAGCCCCTTCCATTACATTCCTGGAGACCCAGGAAGGAATAAATGGTTTCATGTGCCAGGCCCAGAGCCTCATGCTGTGGAGTCTTGGAACACTGCTATCTGCATTCCACCTACTTCAGCTCCAGCCGTGGCTACAAGGGGCCCAGGTACAGCTTGGACAGCTGCTTCAGAGGCTGCAAGCTGGAAGCCTTGGCAGCTTCCATGTGGTGTTATGCCTGCAGGTTCACAGAATGCAGGAGTTGAGGCATAGGAGCCTCTGCCTAGATTTTGGAAGATGTATGGAAAAGCTTGGATGTCCAGGCAGAAGCCTGCTACAGGGGTGGAGCCTTCAGCCTAGAGAACCTCTGCTAGGGCAGTGCAGATGGAAAATGTGGGGCTGGAGCCCCTACACAGAGTCCACATTGGGGCACTGCCTAGTGGAGCTGTGAGAAGAGGGCCACTGTCCTCCAGACCCCAGAATGGTGGACCCCCAGCAGCTTGCACCCTCAGCCTGAAAAATGTGCAGGGACTCAACACCAGTCTGTGAGAGCAGCTGCTGGGGATGATTTCAGGAAAGCCATAGCGGTGAAGCTGCCCAAGGTTTTGGGAGCCCACCCCTTGCACCAGTGTGCCGCAGATGTGGGACATGGAGTCAAAGGAGATTATTTTGGAACTTTAAGATTTAATGAATACTCTGCTGGGTTTCCAACTTGCATGGGGCTTATAACCACTTTATTTTGGCCCATTTCTCCCTTTTGGAATGAGAATGTTCACCCAATGCCAATACCCCCATTGTGTCTTGGAAGTAACTTGTTTTTTTTTATTTTGTAGGCTCATAGGGAGAAGGGATGTGCCTTGTCTCAGATGAGACTTTGAAGTGGATTTTTGAGTGAATGCTGGCATGAGTTAAGACTTTAGAGAACTGTTTGAAGGGCATAATTGTATTTTGAAATGTGAGAAGGACATGAGATTTGGGAGGGGCCAGAGGCAGAATAATATGGTTTGAATCTGTATTCCCACCCAAATCTCATGCTGAAATGTAATCCACAATGTTGGAGGGGGGGCCTTGTGGGAGGCGACTGGATCATGGGGTTGGATCCTTCCTGAATGGATTAGCACCATTCCCTCGGTGCTCTTCTCATGATAGTGAGTTAATGTGAGATCTGGTTGCTTAAAAGTGTGTAGCCCTTTCCTTATCTCTCTCTTCCTCCTGCTCTGGCCATGTGAAGTGCCTACTTCTTCTTCCACCTTCACCATGACTGTAAGTTTCCTGAGGTCACCCCAGAAGCTGATGCCACTGTGCTTTCTATACAGCCTGCAGAACCATGAGCCAATTAAACCTCCTTTCTTTATAAATTACCTAGTCTCAGGTATTTCTTTATAGCAGTGTGAGAACAGACTAATATACAACTGGAAATGAGTATCATTATTCTCAAAAAGACAGGATAAGTGCTTACTTTTTTCACTAAAACATTTCAGAGTAAGTTGTTGGCATAATAGTGGCCTCTGGCTACTATTCTTTTTCTTTCTTGTTTTTGTAGTATCATGTGGACTCATGAATTCTTACTTATTCATTGGATTACAATCAATTACAGTCATTATTGTTTTGAATAGTCGCAAATTTGGCCAGTTGGAGGCCCTTCAAACTCACTGTGTCCTTTTTAATTTGTTCTACTTTTATTTTGAAAAAATTTCAAACTCACAGCAATGTTGTGAAAATAATACAAGACTCCTCATTTCCTCACCCAGTGGTTAACATTTTATGACATTGATTTATCATTCTCTCTCTTTCTTTGTTGCTTTTTTTCCTTGAACCATTTGAGTAAATTGTAGTTATGATACTTTATTAACTCTAAATACTTCAGCCTTTCCCAAAACCACAGTATTCTTTTATATAACCATAAAACAGTCACCAAATCTGATAATCAATAATATAATATTATCATCACCTCCTATCTGCTTCATTGGATTCTTCACTCAGAAAAAAACTTAGTGCTCAGATCTTGATGGACAGAAGGCAGCCTGAAATGTTACGATATACATGCTAAAACTGAAAAATCTGTTTCCTATGACATGTTTGTATTTCTAGCAACTTTCTCTAGAACTGGGACATTATTTCACCAAATATTCATAAATTAAGGTCTTATTGAGGAAGATAGTTGAGAGAAATCAGTCATAAATCTAGACCATTATTTTTGTTTTTCTCCAGCAAAATGCATTCTTTTTCCATGTAAGGATATGGAGAACCACAAATAGTTATCAAGATTTACTTAAGAGCAAGAGTTAAAAAAGAAGACGTCTAAGCAAATGCAGGGCCTTGCTGACTTTAAAACAGCTTTTAGTGTACTTTTTTATTTTTAGAGCTGAAAGTTTAATAATACTTACATTAAGTTTTCAGCTATCATAAATGGTGCCACATCTTGGACTGTGCACAGAGTAGCTGACTTGCAAACACTGGAAGTCTGGATGTTGCGAGTCTTCAAAAAAGTCTTTAGCTCTCTGAGGTCTAAAAAAAATCTGAATATTGGGCTTGTTTTTATCCTTTGACCTTAATGACAGTTTTATTTTGTTTTATACCGACAAATGCTGTTTCAGAAAAGGTTATTTTATTTAGTTTTTAAACCTATATTTTAAAATTTGAACTATGAGGTGGCTTGATTACTTATTAACATATTCTTTCGAAATTCTTAAATTACAACTCATGCATATGTTACATTATTGTGAAATATTATGGTGATTGCTTCCTAATTCAAATACTTCATTTGTAAATACAACAGTTACATGCCACAGATTCTACGGCTATTCCATGTAAAACCTGTCACATGATTTTAAGTACTAGACACGCAGTTAGAACTTACGATTTAGGGATTTGTTCTTTTTGTTGCTAGAAAGCATTTTGCCTTCTGTTTTGAGTTGCCATAATAGGAGTAATATGGTTTGGCTCTGTGTCCCAACCCAAATCTCATCTTGTAGCTCCCATAATTTCCACGTGTTGTGGAAGGGACCCAGTGGGAGATGATTGAATTGTGGGGTTGGGTATTTCCCGTGCTATTCTCATGATTGTGAATGGGTCTCGAGATCTGATGGTTTTAAAAACAGGAGTTTCACTGCACGTGCTCTCTCTCTTTGCCTGCTGCTATCCACCTAAGAAGTGACTTGCTTCTCCTTGTCTTCTTCCATGATTGTGAGGCCTCCCCAGTCATGTGGAACTGTAAGCCCACTAAAATCCTTCCTTTTGTAAATTTCCCAGTTTGGGGTATGTCTTGATCAGCAGCATGAAAACAGACTGATATAAAGAGCATACCAAAATATTGACCTATCCCATCTTCCCTTGCACCTCTCTTTGCTCCATGTCCTTACCCAAATATCATAAACATAATCGCATCCACCACAATTCTTGACACGCAAGAAGAAACTGCCCTGCTGGCTTCTTTTCAGGAGCCTTTCTCTTGAGCAGCATGAGCTCAAGTGAGTTTACCCTTCCATGCATAATTAGTCCCCTAAATCTCCAGTCCCCTACACTCATGGCGAGAGGGGAGAGACACGGCTGTCTTCTGATGATGTGCTGGCTGCAGTACTTTTAATGTAAGTTTGCTCTTAGATTTTTTTTTCTTCTGGCTTATAGGTCATTAAACATTGTATGATCATGCCCAGTCTCAGGACTGCCAGCTAATTTTTCTGTCTGAGGTGGAAGATGAGCCAAATTATTTTTCCTTTATCAATATTTTAAAATATATTTGAATTCACACAAAGACATAGCAAACAGTATCTTTAATATAGAGTACAAATATTTCTTCAACATATATTACATACATATGACTTAGCGATATAATTTATTTGGACTTCAGGAATGAGGAAACCAGTTAAAGTCTCTGTTTAAAAAGACTTGTTGGGCCGGTGTGGTGGTTCATGCCTATAATCCTAGCACTTTGAGTGGCAGAGCAGGGAGGATCACTTGAGTTCAGGAGTTTGAGACCAGCCTGGGCAACAAGGGGAGAACATAGGGCAATGCAGCTCAGGAGGCTGGGATTGCTCAGGGGGCTGAGGTAGGAGGATCACTTGAGCTCAGGAGGTTGAGGCTGCAGTCAGCTGTGATCATGCCACTGCATTCCAGCCTAGGCAACAGACATCCTATCTCAAATAAATAAATAAATAAAAAGTCTTATTATGTGTTTCTCTGTGAGTCCTGTTTTTTTTGCAAAAGACGCTGGCCCATTAAGAAAACATTTCAGCCAGGCGCGGTGGCTCATGCCTGTAATCCCAACATTTTGGGAGGCCAAGGTAGGCAGATCACGAGGTCAGGAGATCGAGACCATCCTGGCTAACATGGGGAAACCCCGTCTCTACTAAAAATACAAAAAATTAGCCGGGCATGGTGGCGGGCGCCTGTAGTCCCAGCTACTCGGGAGGCTGAGGCAGGATAATCACTTGAACCCGGGAGGCGGAGCTTGCAGTGAGCTGAGATCGCACCACTGCACTCCAGCTGGGGCAACAGAGCGAGACTCCATCTCAAAAAAACGAAAACATTCCATATAAACCCTAAGTAATAATCTCAAGTCATTGCTCAAGTTAAATGATGCTTCACATCTCTTTAAATGTGTTTGTTTTGATAGCAGACCCATGGATCACATGCTGTTTATAACGCTTGGTAGACTGCAGAAGAGGGTGATATACAGGCAATATGACCCATGTAACGGCAGAGAAGAATTGGTCTTTTCCCATCTGCACACATATAACCCAACCATGCTGTCTTGCATGTATTCTAGTGTGCACTTCTTTACTTCCTGGATGAAACAATGATTACTTTTACTTATTTATGACATCCTATCTCTAAAAAGAATCTAAAGCAGCTTGCAAAGTTGATTAATAGCCATTGGAAAAATAGAGCCCAGGGCCAAAATTGGGTTTTATCGGGAAGAAAGTTACACCACACTAAGCATAACAGTCGATCAATGCCAGGAGTGAGCTAAAAATTGCATAGGAAGACTTATTGATGCTCATTATGTAATGTTTGAGCTGTGCAAATACAAACACACTGTAAAATCTGCAAAATAGAGCAGGTTACATCAACCTAGACCCTCATTTGCAATTATGAAAATGTCGTTGACAGCTTCAAAAATAAAGGACATTTGTGTAACAAAATACACAAAGCTTGTCTTTGAATAAGAGTCACTCCTTACCCGAATAGAAATTAGGTCCAGCTACAAACAAAATTTTCCCATAAAGGAAAATGTGAGATTTGCTGATTTGTTTTTTTCTGCCGGCCTAAAGAATGATGATGCTGGGAAGAATTTTTTTGGAACATGTATACAAACAGGCAAAGATCCCCCTGAAATAAGGCCTAGAACTTTGGCATCATACTGTATTTCCCAAGGTAGAATCTTTTATTATGAGGGCATTGCACTGTTTTGAATTTTTTTTTTCAGAAGGCATATTTTAAAATATATCCCAAATCTGAACATCCTCGTCCAGTCTCCACCATTTCTTACTTGGACTATTGCAGTAGTTTTTCAATTGTTCTTTTTTCTTCCATGCTTATGGCATTACTGGCAAGCAAAGTGTTCACTGATGAATGAACAATTACATTTACCTGCAAGCTGAAATATGATGTTTATTTTGTTTTGACTGAAATTCCAACTCAGTGTGAGAATACTGGTAAGCTCATATAAATCAAAAGTTCTAATTGGAAGTCATTCATATGATTGTATCATTACCTTTTTCCCCTAAGAACTCTTTTAGACTTTTTTTAATGACTCCCTTGAAATTTTAGTACAATAGATGCACTGTGCTTTATATATAAAAGAGTAAGATGGGCCTGGCACAGTGGCTCACGTGTGTAATCCCAGCACTTTGGAAGGCCGAGGCGGGTGGATCGCCTGAGGTCAGGAGTTCGGAGTTCGAGACCAGCCTGGCCAACATAATGAAACCCCATCTCTACTAAAAATCCAAAAACTCAGCTGGGCATGGTGGTGGGCACCTGTAATTCCAGCTACTAGGGAGGCCGAGGTGGGAGAATGGCTTGAACCTGGGAGGCGGAGGTTGCAGTGAGCCGAGATCGTGCCTTTGTACTCTAGCCTGGGCAATAAGAGCAAAACTCAGTCTCGGGAAAAAAAAAAAAAAAGAGTAAGATGTGTTCATTCGTACCCCAAGAACCAATTTTTGCTTCCATTGAGAATGTATGATCTATTGAGTAAAATGGGGAAAACTAATGTATTACTTAGTATACTATAGTTAGTCTCATGGAGAAGATCTTCCTAAATGTGGGGTCCACAGGAGAAAAATAGTGGTCCTAACTGAATTTTTATTAAAGTTAAGAACCAGATAAATAGCTGTTAACTCTGTCATCTTGCTGGGCTATGTCTTCTTAATGCCAGTTGTATTCCTTCTTCCATGCAGTTGAGAAACTATGGAAAATACAGGAAATATACTGCTCACAGAACCCCTGCCTGTAGTTCCTGTCCAGCTTGCTGGCTATATTGGTTGATTATATGCCTGCTGTCTGTGCCTCTTTACAATTCATAAGACATTCAATGCTTTATGGCTGTTTCTCCTGTCTCCTACATGAAGGGGCTCAGACCACAAGCATGCAAAAAGTAAGCAATCAAAGGCAATAATAAAACAACACAGATGAAACTACAAGAAGATATAAGGCCAAGGCAGTATATAATCCAGGGTCAGGTGACTAGTCCAAGAGTTAATGATTTTCAAAGTGTATCTTGCGGAACCTCCAGAGAGGCATCCCAGAGGCTGTCACAGACAAAGAAGCGTCCGAATTTAGGTCCCGGAGTAGGGTTTGCCAAGATGTAAGACTTACGGTCTCCCACCATCACTCAACCGGAACTCTTCACTTTCATACATTTCTTGTGTTGGCATTTTGCATGTTTTCTTTAAAGAACAGTGTAATGATTTAGTCTGTTCTGTGAAGTTTTTTCAATGTTTGAACTGATTGAATTTAGAAAATTGTTTCACAGAGGTATGATTTTTTAAAATATTGGCACACTTAATATTAAAACTATTTGATCAGAAGATACTTACATGTCAGAATCAACCACTGTTGTGACAATCCAAACATAATCCCAGTGCTCTGAGGATACTCATTGTGCTAGTCTTTATGGCAGTGGTTTTCAAATGTTAGTATTTATCGGAATCACCTGGAGGGCTTGTTGAAAAAAGCGTTCTGATTCAGTAGGCCTGGGTGGGGCACTTTGCTTTTTACTAGGTAGTAAGACTTGGCACCAACGTAAATAAAAATGGTTTAAAATCACTACAAAAGAAGCCCCAAAGAATTTTTTTCTAAATATTCAAGATTTATCTTCTACACCTGAGGATCCCTCCTGCTCACTTTCATTTTAGTTATTGTATTAAAATTAAAATACAGGTGTCATATAACCATCAATAACTATATTGAGTTTGTAGGTTCTGTCATATGGTCAATTCCTATTAAGAATCAAAAGACTATGAATGCCTGATAGAGCTGCAAATGTTCTGTTTCCTATACCACTTTTTTTTGAGACAGTCTTGCTGTGTTGCCCAGGCTGGAGTGCCGTGTCACAATTTCAGCTCACTGCAACCTCTACCTCCTGGGCTCAAGCTGTCCTCCCACCTTACCCTCCCAAGTAGCTGGGCTGCAGGGGCATGCCACCTCTACCTGGCTAATTTTTGTATTTTTTGTAGAGACAGGGTTTCCCTATGTTTCCCAGGCAGGACTTGAACTCCTGTGCTCAAGCAATTCTCCCACCTTGGCCCTGCAAATTGCTAGGATTACAAGTGTGAGCCACTCAGCCCAGCATCATATACCACTTTCTGCAAGAATATAAAAGGCAGAACAATACCACGCTATGTGATTAAGACAGTTGACTGGAGGTGTCCAGCACTAATCTCCTCTTCAAAGAAGAACCAAAATGGTGAGTAGAGTATGTTGAATAGTATGTAAGGGAGAACACTAGAATTTAGCAGGGAAGTGACAGGGACCCTCTGAGGAGGGAAACTCAAGATGATAGCGTAGAGAGGGCAGCAAAGCAGCCGGCCAGAGCCAGGAGGGGTTCCCCATTGTGAGGATCCCCATTGCAAGAGATCTCCAACATTCCACATTCCCATAGCACACACCTGCAATCGTAGTGACAGGAAAGCCACTCAGGCCTCAAAAGCACTGTGCTTAGTAAAGGGAACTGCTCTGAGTCCCTGTGATTACATTGTCCTGAAGAGGGAATTCATATTGGCTTCCACTCACCCTCCAGAGCCCAGGCTGCTGCTGCATGACACTGTTTTAATAATGTAATAAACACGAGGCTACATCCTGCCGGGGGGCCCAAGAATCCCTGCATTTCCACGTCCCTGAGGCCCAGCCAACATTCCCCTCATATCCACTTAGAGGGCTGCAGCATCATGACACCAGCTGGACCCAGCAGTGTGGCTCCATGCCAGAGACCCAAGCCCACACAATGCCCTACACTCTGGGAAACAGGTGGTCCTGTATATTAGGAAGGCTGCCCCTAGGATTTATGGAGCTGAAGCTTGTACTCCCCAAAGCCTGAGAATCACCCGCCAGGAGCTGCCACCACCACCAATTACCTTGCCCCTCCAGCAGCAGGGCTGCCACAGACCCAAGTGTGCCCCTAAGAGACTCAAAAGCCAGTCCACCACTGGCACTTGCACGTGCTGCCAGTGGACCCTGGAACTGATCCTTACCAGGGCTCACTGCTGCCATAGTCTGTGCTCATATGCACAATCCAGGGGCCTGAGAACCAGCCCATCTAGCACCCCAGGCTCCAGAAAAGCCTCACCACAGCCTTCATAAACAACTGTAACCTAAGCTACTAAGAAATTCACAGACACCACTGACATTGATACAGTCAAAGAAATCATATAGGAACTACACTGTGACACCCACCACAACCAAACTTAATGTACTCAACCCAACTGACAGTATAGATATATCTGCAGGAAAAAGTCTTTCACTATGAAAACTACTCCATAAAGTTGGAAGAAGTGACTATGACACCAGATGTGTAGATATCAATGTATGTACACAAAAAACATGAACAAGTCAGGAACATGACACCACCAAAGGAACAAAATAATTATCCACTGACAGATCCTAAAGAAAAAAAAAATCATAAAATTCTTAAAAAGGATTTTGAAATATTATTAACATAAGTTGATATTAATTGTATTAATAATAAAATAGTATTGCTATTAATGAAAATATAATTATTAATGAATTAATAATAATATTAATGATTAAAATATTAGTTATTAAGGAAACAGTGAGTTATAAGAGAATACAAACAATACAAAGAAGTTTTAAAAAACAATTCATGATGGGAATGGAAAAATTCAAAGAGATAGTGTATTAGTCCATTCTTGCACTGCTATAAAGAAATACCTGAGACTAGGTAATTAATAAATAAAAGAAATTTAATTGGCTCACAGTTTCACAGCTTGTGTAGGAAACAATGGTGGCATCTGCTTGGCTTTTGGGGAGGCCTCAGGAAACTTACAAATATGGCAAAAGGCAAAGGAGGAGCAAGCACTTCGCATGTCTGGAGCAGGAGGAAGAAAGAGGGGGAGATACTACACACTTTTAAACAACCAGATCTTGTGATAACTAACTCTCATCATGACAATACCAAAGGGGATCGTGTTAAACCATGAGAAACTGTCCCCATGATCCAATCACCTCCCACCAGGCCTACCTCCAGCATGGGGAATTACAATTTGACATGAGATGTGGGTAAGGACACAGATCCAAACCATATAAGATAGATATTATTTAAAAGAACCAAACAGAAATCCTACTACTGAAGAATTAGATGATAAAATAAAAATACAATTGAATGCTTCAACATTAAAGTAGATCAAGCAGAAGAAAGAATTTCTGTACTTGAAGACAAGTCTTTTAAAATAACCCAGTCAAACAAATAAACAAAAAGAATAAAAAGGAATAAAGAAAGCCTATGTGACATATAGGACAACATCAAGGGAACAAATATTCAAATTATGAATGCTTCAGAAGGAGAAAAGATGAGAAAAGGCATAAAAAGCCTATTTAATTAAAAAATAGCAGAAAACTTCCCAAATCTTGGAAGAGTTACAGAAATGCAGAGAGAGGAGGCTTAAACATTCCCAAATAGATTTAACCCAAAAATGTCATCTCCAAGGCACATTATTGTCAAACATCAAAAATTAAAGAGAGAATTCTAAAAATAGCAAGAGAAAAGCATCAAGTCACACATAAGGGAATCCCCATCAGACTAATATCAGATTTCTCAGCAGAAACCTTACAGGCCAGAGAAAATGGAATGATAGACTCAAACTGCTGAAAAAAGAAAACTGCTAGTCAAGAACACTAAACTGAGGAAAGCTATAAATCAGGAATAAAGCTAAAAATGAAGTCTTTCCCAGAGAAGCAAAATGTGAGGGAATTTATCACCACTAGACTAGCCCTATAACAAATGCTTAAGGAAGTCCTATAACCAGAAGCTAAAAGATGATATCTACCGTCAAAAAAACACATGAAAATGCAAAACTTACTGGTAGAACAGATACACAAGTGAGAAGGAGAAAGAATAAAAGGTTATCACTGCAGAAAACCACCAAATTGCAAAGATAAACAAGAAAGGAAAAAGGTCACAAAGGATATATGAGACAATCAGAAATCAACTAACAAAATGACAGGAGTAAGTCCTCCTCACCTATCAATAACAATCATGAATGTAAACCATTTAAATCCCTTATTTAAGAGATATAGCCTTGCTGAATGGATTTAAAAACTGAAGACCCACCTATATACAAAAAATGCACTTCATCTGTAAAGACACACACAGACTGAAAGTAAAGGGTTATAAAAAGGTATTCCTCGCAAACGGAAAGCGAAAGTGTGTGGGAGCAGCTATACTTATATCAGAATAAATACACTGTAAGTCAAAAAAACAAATACAGACAAAGAAGATCATTACATTATGATAAAGGAATCAATTCAGCAAGAGAATATAACAATTGTAAATGTATATGCACCCAACACCTACATATTAAAAGCAAACATTATTAGAGATAAAGAGAAATAGTTCCCAATACAATAATAGTTGGGGACTTTAACATCCCACTTTCATCATTGGACAGGTCACGTAAACAGAAAATCAATAAAGAAATATAGAATTAAACTGCACTATAGGCTAAATGACCAAACAGACATCTACAGAACATTTTATCCAACAGTTACAGAATATGCATTCTTTCCATCAGCACATGAAACATACTCTAGGATAGATCATATTTTATGCCACAAAACAAATCTCAACAAATATAAAAAATAGAAATCATATCAAATTTCAGAAATTTCAGAAAAAAAATTGATAAATTCTTGGACACACATAACCTACCAAGATTGAACTAGGAAGAAACAGAAAACCTGAACGCACCAATAACAGACCAGAGTAACAAGACTGAATCAGTAGTAAAATGCCTCCTAACAAAGAAAAGCTCAGGACCAAATGGCTTTACTGCTAAATTCTACCAAACATTTAAAGAAGAATTAGTGACAATTCTTTTCAAACTATTTCAAAAAATTGAAAAACAGGGAATTCTTCCTAACTCATTTTATGAGGCCACCATTACCCTGATAACAAAACCAGACCAGGACACAACAAATAAAGAAAACGTACATGCAAAAATCCTCAACAAAATACTGACAATCTGAACCTAACAAGACAATGAGATTATACGTCATGATCCAGTAGGATTTATCCCAGTGATGCAAAGATGGTTCAACAAATGCAAATCAGTACTTGTAATTGTACACATCAACAGAATAAAGGACAAAAAAAAATGATAATCTCAATAGACGCAGGAAAATAATTTGATAAAATTCAACATCCTTCATGATAAAAAAACTCTACAAACATTTGTATAGAAGGAACATACCTCAATAAAATAAAGGCCGTATATGACAAACTCACAGCTACTATACTGAATACAGAAAGGCTGAAAGCCTTTCCTCTAAGAACTGGGGCAAGACAAAATTGCCTCTTTCGCTACTCTTATTCAACATGGTACTCTAAGTCCTACCCACAGCAATTAGGCAAAAAAAAAAAAAAAAAAAAAAAAAGTAAATAAAGGGCATCCACATTGAAAAAGAGGAAGTAAAATTGTCCTTCTTTGCAGACAACATGATCTTATATACAGGAAAACCTAAGATGCCAACAAAAAACTCTTAGAACTGATAGAAAAATCTAGTAAAGATGCAGGCCGCAAAGTCAGCATGCAAAGATTAGCAACAATTCTACACACTAATAATGAACTGGTTGAAAAGTAAATTAAGAAAGCAATCTCACTTGTGATAAGAAAAGTAAAATACCTAGGAATAAATGTGAAATATATCTACAATGAAAACTATAAAACACTGATAAAGAAATTGAAGAGGAGATACACACAAAAATGGAAAGACATCCCATAATCATGGATTGGAAGAGTTAGTACTGTTAAAATGACCATACTATCCAAAGCAATCTACAGATTCAATGGAATCCCAATCAAAACACAAATGACATTTTTTACCAAAATAGAAAGAAATCCTAAACTTTGTATGGAATCACACACACACACACATGCACACATAAAAACCCTAAATAGCCAAAGCAATCCTTTGCAAAAAGAACAAAGCTGAAGGTATCACACTGTCTGACTTCAAAATACATACAAAGCTATAGTAACCAAAACAGCATGGCATTGGTATAAAAAAACAGACACATAGACCAATGGAATAGAATAGAGAACATAAGAATAAATCTATGCAGTTACAGCCAACACATTTTCATCAAAGGTGGCAAGAACATACATTGGATAAAGGACACCCTGTTCAATACATGGTGCTGGAAAAAATGAATATCTATATGCAGAAGAATAAAACTAGATCCCTATATCTCCCCATATACCAAAATCAACTCAAAATGGATTAAAGGCTAATGCAGCAGACCCAAACCTGTAAGACTACTAGAGGAAAACATAGGGGAAATGCTTCAGGACATTACAAGATTTTACGAGTAAGACTTAAAACACAGGCATCAAATACAAACAAAAAAAGACAAATGAGACTATATGAAACCCAAAAGCTTCTGCACAGAAGAGGAAACAATCAGCAGAGCGAAGAGACAACCTACAGAATGGGAGAAAATGTTCATCCAACAAGGGACTAATATCCAGAACATACAAGAAACTTTTTTTAAAAAGGCAAAAAAAAAAAAAAAAACCCACAGAAAGCAATCATATATATATGTGTGTGTGTGTGTGTGTGTATGTGTGTATATATATATATTTTTTTTGAGATGGAGTCTTGCTCTGTCACCCAGGTTGGAGTGCAATGGCACAATCTCCACTCACCACAACCTCCACCTTCTGGGTGCAAGCGATTCTCCTGCCTCAGCCTCTGGAGTAGCTGGGACTACAGTCACGAGATATTTTTCAAAAGAAGACATAGAAACAGCCAACAATTATGTGAAAAAAAAAATGCTCAACACCATTAATCATCAGGGAAATGCAAATCAAAATCATAATGATATATCAACTTACCCCAGTTAGAATGGCTATAATCAAGAAGACAAAAAATAACAAATGCTGGCAAGTATGCCGAGAAAAGGGAATTCATACATTGTTGGTAGGAATGTAAATTAGTACAGCCATTATGGAAAACAGTATGGAGGTTTTTCAAAAAACTGAAAATAGGACGACCATAGAATCCGGCGTTCTCACTGCTGGAAATTTATCTAAAGGAAAGGAAACCTCTATATCAAAGGGAAACCTTTATTCCCATGATTTTTTGCAGCACTATTCACAATAGCCAAGATACGGAATCAACCTAAATGTCCATCAATAGATGAATGGATAAAGAAGATGTGGTATATATACACAATGAAATACCATTCAGCCATAAAAAAACAATGAAATTTTGTTATTTGCAGTAACATGGATGAGCCTGGAGGATATCATGTTAAGTGAAATAAGTCAGGCACAGAAAAATAAATACCACATGTTCTCACTCATGCATGCGAGCTAAGAAATACTGAGCTTATAAAAAAGTAGAAAGAAGAATTGTAGTCATTAGAAGCTGGGAATGATAGGAGGAGATAGAGGATAGGGAAAGCGGTTAATGAATACAAAGTTACATTGTACTGCTAGATAGGTGAAGTAAGTTCTAGTATTCTGTAGCACTGTTGGGCAAATATGGTTAACAATAATTTAGTGCATATTTTCAAAAAGTTAGAAGAGAGGATTTTGAATGTCCATAACACAAACAAATGATAAACGTTGGAGGTGTTTGTTATTTTTATCTTTATACGTTTCATCATTACACATGTATACATGTATCAAAATATCACTGTGTATCCCATAAATATGTACAATTGTGTGTCAACTGATAATCAAAGGAAAAAATAGGCCAGGCACAGTGGCTCACTCCTGTAATCCCAGCACTTTGAGAGGTCAAGGCAGATGGATCACCTGAGGTCAGAAGTTCGAGACCAGCCTGGCCAACATGATGAAACCCTGTCTCTACTAAAAATACAAAAATTAGCCAGGCATGGTGGCGGGCACCTGTAATCCCAGCTACTCAAGAGGCTGAGGCAGGGGGAGAATTGTTTGAACCTGGGAGGTGGAGGTTGCAGTGACAAGAGATGGTGCCACTGCACTCCAGCCTGGGCAACGGAGCAGGACTCCATCTCAAAAACAAACAAACAAAAAAAGGAAAAAAGCCAATACTATACTATAAAATAACACATCTGTCTTTATCACTCCTTATTCTTTGTGCTGCTATAATTTCCTTCATGACATTATTACCAAATGTTATTACTTGTATTTATCTTCTCTCTCTCCCTCTCTATATAGTGAAAGGAGGGCAGGGACTTGGTTTTGTTCACTGTTGTATCTCCAGTGTATAAACGGTGCCTACCAGTTAGTACACACCCTATAAATATATGCTAAGTAAAAGAAAGACTAATTGTGGTATTACTTTACCTGACTTTCTCATCTTATAAAATATTACAGGAGTCATTAATATTTCAAAAAATATAATATTTATGATTTGTTTTTCTGAATATAAAATAAATTCGTGTTAGAAATGGAAAGATTGAGAGAAATACAAAGAAAAAAAGATCACTAGCAATCCCACTGTAATTTTTTTAAGATTTTTTTAAATTTTGTTTTACTTTAAGTTCTGGGATACATGTGTAGAAAATGCAGGTTTGTTACATACGTATATGTGTGCCACAGTGGTTTGCTGCACCTATTGACCCGTCTTCTAAGTTCCCTCCCCTCCCCACTGTAATTTTTATCTACAGTATCTAGTGTTCCCTTTCTCTCTCTGCTCTGTGCGTGTATGTATTTAAACAAATGAGATTGCAGTACATTTTGCAAGTTGCTTTTTGGAATCTTAACATATTGGGAGCATTTCAATGTTGTCTGATATTTTTCTGTAGTACCATTTTATTGATTGCACAGTGTTAGCCCATATTGATAGAATAATTAAATTAAAATCCACCTTTTATGAAATGTAGGTGTTTTCCAATTTTTCACAGTGAAAAAAAAATCATGAGAAGTATCCTCATAGGTGAGTCTTTTCACACATCTGCAATAGTGAATATCTGAATTTTAAAAGCCACTCTAGACCGACATAGGTGATGGTAAGTCATTTTGACAAGAAAAGGTCATAATCCGTCATTGTTAGCGAATATTGACACATTACAAGTGAACATAACATTGGTTTATATGGCTTTAGGTAAATATTGTTTCCCTGAGATAACTCGTATCTAAGAACCTCTTGCGTTACATCTATAAGGTTTATGAGAATGTTTAAGATGTAATGTATTAGTGTTATCGAATTTCTGCTTTTACCTTTATGAGTTCCATACTTTTGTTTTTCATAGTTTTGTTTTCTGTTTCTTTTAAACTTCTTTATTTGCATAAATGATAAATGTATCATCTACATAAACCCATCATAAGTTGAAAATCTCTTAAGTCGAAAACGCATTTAATACACCTAACCTACCAGACATCATATCTTATCCCATCCTACCTTAAAGGTGCTCAGAACACTGACATTAACTTACAGTTGGGAAAAAAATTAAAATTCAAAGTACAGCTTCTACTAAATGCGTATTGCTTTTGCACCATGATAAAGTCAAAAACATCGTAAGTCCAGCTATCATAAGTTGGGAACCATCTATTGAGGTTAATTTGGGAATTTTGATCCATTTGATGTTGCTTTTGTTACTTTTATTTTTGTACATTTCCATCTATTGTTATAACTAATAAGGTTAGTCTAACTTCTGACATCTTTTCTGACATCTTTCCTTATGCCTTATCATGTGGTCTCACTTATGTCATCTTGTTTTGTGCTTTTTTTTTTTTTTAAACAATGACTCCATTTTGTTTCTCACTGCTAAAAATGCAGACAAGGTTTTATTTTTATCTTTTCTACTGATTTGGGAGATACAGCTCTATATTAAACTATTCATGGTTTGCTTTAAGATTCAAAAGCCTTCTTTGATTTTTATTTCCCTAATTATCTGAACCAAAATAAATCCTTTGGGTCATCTTCTAGCTAAGCTAAGGAAATAAATACAATCACAGTCCCTTTGATTTTTCAGTTTTTATTAGTATAACTTGAGAATATAGGTTAATATTACTGTTTTTAAATTATCTTACATTATATATTTTCTCTTTCAAGAAATAGTTTAGATCATTTAGTTTTGCACATGGATTAGATTTAAATCTACATACAAATGATTTTGGTGCTCACTCTAAGTACTCTTGCGCCATTATTTTCCTGTTCCTGAGCTAATAATTTTGCTTCATTTGTAATAAACGTGATTATATCATCAAATAATAGTTTTTCAAAAATTTACATGGATGATACTTATCTCTAAGCTATGGCATTTATGTACACATCTTTATTTCACCTGAAGGACAATTTGGCTGCCTATAAAGAGCTGGATCTGAAATAATTTTGTCTTAATATTAGATAGAACTGTCCCAGCTGGTCTCAAAACTTTCAGAGCCAGGTAAATCTTGTCCATTTGTCCTTTTTTTTTTCTAAGTACCTTGTCTTTTAGCCTGGATACAATTTAAATTTTTTATCCTTGTAATTGCAAATGAGTGCCACCAGGATGTAGCTCTTTGTATCTCTTTGTACTTGATTTTTGCCGGGAATTAAATGATTCTTAAACTCTTCTCTCTCTCTCCCTCTCTCTCTCTATATATGCACATATATATGTGTATGTATATATGATCACTTTTGCAAAGTATTTCTCTGACCTTTTGTCTAGAACCTAACTTAGCCATACGATGCTCTGAGTTCTCTGATCATAGCTACCTTCCTTTCTTTCATCCTCGTGTGATGCTCTGAGTTCTCTGATCATAGCTACCTTCCCTTCTTTCATCTTTTTACATCCATCCACTCTATTTTCATTCTGTGAGAACTCAACTTTGTTTCCGTATCCCTAACTCATTTTCATCTACTCCAATTGTGCCTACACATCTTCAACAGTGAATTATTCCATTGTATTTTTAGAGTCCTTTTGATCCTGCCCAATGTCATACATAACCCTCTCCTTTCCTTTTCTCTACACGACCATTCTTTCATTCTTGATTTTTCATTCCTTGTACTTACACCTTTTATTTTCTGGAAGCTTTGCAGTCTTACAGTCTACTGAGGGTGATTTTCTTCTGATTTCTGTAATAAGTCACATTCAGGAGTGCTTTTTAAATTTGTCTTCATATGCTATTTCATTTCATTTCATCTGAGCAAATTTTTATAGGATCCATTTATTTCTTATCTTTACTTGTAGTAAGTAGAGACTAATTTAATGTTTGCCAACATATATTATATATGAATCACTATTGAGCCCCTTCCTGAATGTAGGTTGTAACCAAGTTCCTTGTCCAGATCTTTAGTTGAGGGAAGTTGATAACTATTCCAAATTTCTAATACATATTCTTCTATTATAAAACAATAAATTATTGTTTTTCGACTCCTAATTTCTGATCCCTGTAGCTATAAGCAAATGAGTAAATAAAATACAATTTCCAACCATCTGTCCTCCATTCCTACTTTTATAACTCTTTGTATATGAGAACCACAGCATCTTTGATGAGACCGAGATGGCTAAGTGATCATCAAACTCATTTCCTCTTCTTCCTGGACGCACAGCCAGGGTACATCTCTAAGTTCCCTTGCAGGTGGAATTCTATGTAGAGGAATGTGAGTGAAAATGATGGACACTTTGTCCAGGTCTGAGCAAGCAAAAGTTCCCACATGTAATCTATTCCTTTCCAACAACTGCTTGCTGGATGTTGATGGTTAGGACAATTTTGGAAGCCAACTACTTAAGAAGGCAGAGCCTCTGGCAACCTGGATTCTTGAATGAGTCCAAGGAGCAGGCGGCACCACATTCTCATTTGGATGACTGTGAGGCAGGAAAAACGTGTACTGAGTTAACTGCAGTGATAGGGTTCATTTGTTTCAGAAGTTAATATGCTTTTACCAGTATACACTTTCCTTCATCTACACTTTACTTCTCAGTGATTTTCTAAGAGTTGCTGAATCTGGGCAGGCATGTAGAGACATTGGAGAAAGGGCTGGAAATTTTTAGGTAAGATGACAATGCTTAGGCTATCTCTCACATCACCACCCTGAGAGGGGTGGGTTCTTGGCTTCCAGGAAAGAATTCGAGGGTGAGCTGGCGGTGTTAGACAGCAACTTTTGTTGAAGCAGCATTGTACAGCAGCAGCAGAGGACTGCTCCTTGCAGAGCAGGGCTAACCCCTAGGCAGTGTGCCCAGAGTAGCAATGTATGGGCTGTTGGCAGCTGTGTTTATACCTACTTTCAATGATATGCTAATTAAGAGGCAAGATTATTCAGAACTTTCTGGAAATGAGGCAGGGATGTTCTGAAACTATATGAGGTAACTTATGGGCCATTGCTGTGGTTCATTGCCATGGCATTTATACATTGTCATGGCACTAGTGGGACTAGTGGGAGTGTCTTTATGCTAATGAACAATGAGGGCAACTAGAGGTTGCTTTCATCACCATCTACTGGTTTTGGCCAGCTTCTTCACTGCACCCTGTTTTGACTAGATCCTGCTCCAATCAGCGGGGTCGTCATTGGGGTCATGACCAGTGTTCCGAAAACAAGTCCTGCTGATCTCCTGCCTTGATAGCACTAGGCCACATTTGCTGGATTACGTGGTCAGTGGACTAGATGTTTGTCCCACTAGACAGCAGGCTCCATGTGGGTAGTGATGACCTCGTGTCACTCAGTGCCCTGGCCCCAGCACGCAGCACGGTGCAGGCCCACAGAGATGCCTCAGTTATTTATACACACACACACACACACATATATGCACACACACGTATATATACACATATACATATATATAATTGTGATAATTATATATATATTATTGTGATAATTATATATATATAATTGTGATAAAATGCACATAATATAAAATTTGCCATCTTTACCATTTTTATGTGTACCATTCGGGGCATTAAATACTTTCACATTGTTGTGCTATCATCACCACCATCCAACCACAGAACTCTTCATTTACAAATATAATCAATGATATTTATAGAAAAAAGGGATGACGGGTCCTTTTTATAAAGTGAAAAATTATTTGTAATGTAAAATAATATCTCTCCCAATTTAACCCCTGGGGAAGTTTGGACATATATATATATATATGATTTTATTAAATAAGGAACTCCTATAAGATAACTGATGGATCTAGAAATACTTGCATACATGGGCTGGGAAAATAAAATATTACTGATGGGATCTGAATAAAAAAGCTGGGAAAAAGGTGAGTAGATAAATCAGCATAACCTAGAAATAGGATATACATTTAAACTATCTTTAACCTTTAGATACAGTAAGATGTTTTGCAAATGAATACTTAGATGTTGAATTTCCTTTTAACGTTTGCTCTCAGAGGAGCAAAGCATAAGGCCATTTGATTATATAAACTACAAACAAGTAATTTGAAAGTGTTTTACTCTAAGAAAAAAACTACCCAAGAGAGGGCTTGTATTTGGGAAAAGTCATGTAGGTTTGATTCCTGTGAGATACTTCCAAAGCTTCAATATTGTTAATTGACTTGAAATTGATTTGAAACTCTTATTGTCCAACAACATCCTGTTGTGTGTGTATGTGTGCGTGTGTTTACAATATTCAGAGAATTCTGCTCAGAGTTTTGAAGGCTGTGGAGGCAGAAGATATATATCCATCATAACATAAAACTTGCAATGTATTAAAGAAGAGTCAGGGTGTGGTGGTATGTGCCTATAGTCCTAGCTACTTGGGAGGCTAAAAAGGAATTATCGCTTGAGCCCAGGAGGTCACGGCTACAGTTAATTGCAATTGCACCACTGTGCTTCAGTGCACTCCAGGCCCGGGCAACAGAGAGAGACCCTGTCTCAACGACAACAACAACAACAAAAAAAAAGGAGTCAAAGCAAATTAGAGGTTATAGAGCATATGTGTGCAGATAATTATATATTTAAATAGTGTACATAAATACTAATTATAATAAGTACTGAAGGATACTAAAGTAGTCTGGTTTTACCATGAGCAGGTTTAATGAAAGACAGTGTCTCCAAAACATAGTGATTTCATGTCAATTTAAACATTTTTTCTGAACCAACACAATTAGCATGAATGTACTGAAGTTATGTAATTTACAAGTGAATCTTTCAGACCTAACATTAAGCTCCATAAATGCCATTATAAATCATTATGTCCAAAATACCTCATAACAATAGATTCATACAAGACCCATTGATAAAAGTCACCAGGTATGAGCCAGGTCAGTTTTTTCTGTTCTTCTTCTTCTTCTTTTTTTTTTTTTTGGTACTTCAAAGGAGATTATGATCAATGTCAAAGAAGCAGTAAAACTAAATGAACTAATTACAGATCTACAGGGGGTGTGTTCTCAAGGTGAGTAGCTTCTAATTACCAGATACCATCAGAAGGAAGGGCTGTTGTGAGATGCTGAGCTCTGCAGTACTTTTCTGTTCCCATCAGTTAGCATAAGATCATTTGGCTACTGCTCTGGGTATTGATGTTATATAACATAAACACGCTTACGTAAGGAAAAGAGAGAAACGCATAACCAATGCAAAACAGTGCTGGCTGCGGATCGATGCCCTTCAGAGCACCCATGTTTTGGATTGTGCTTTCTGTACAACACAAAATACTGCCTCGATAAATTTGTACAATAAGTTGCAAGCTATTTGGAAGTGACAGGAAAACACACAGTGTAAATATGCGTTTATTTCATGTTATTTAGTCATAACATCACTTTCTATTAAAGGATTCAGCTCTATTATGACTAGTCTATTGAAATCTAGTCTACAATGAATAGGTCCTAATGGTATATGCTTGTGGGACACCTGGTTGAGTTTTTTTTTCCCTCTGTCAAAAACAAACTTGCCTATACTTGTATTAAAGACATGGCCTATTTTCTTAGTAGTATTGTACTTGGAGTTGATTGTCCTAGGTAACCTTCTTTCTCTAGTCCCTTCTCCCCAGAAATGCTCAGACACACCCTGGGTGCTATTAAGAATGAATCCTGCAGGTTCATTCATGCTGTGACAAATGGCAGAATCTCCTTCTAATTTGAGGCTGAATAATATTTCATTATATATATTACGTATAATATATACATACATATATATGTGTATACACACACCATTTTCATTATATTAAGTGAAATAAGCGAGACATATAAAGAAAAATATTGCATGATCTCACTTTTATGTGGAATCTAAACAACAACAACATAAAGGTCAAGAGGCAGGGGGGTGGGATGGGGAGATGTAGGTCAAAGTGGCAGATACATAGGATGAACAAGTCTGAAGATCTAATGTACAGCATGAGAACTATAGCTAATAAAATTGTACTGTATTAATAATTTTTGTTAAATAAGTAGATTTTTACTGCTCTTGTCACAAAGCAGTAACTGTGAGATGATTTGTTCATGTGTTTCACTAGAGTAACCATTTTACTATCTATATGTATCCTATGACATCATGTTGTAAACCTCAAATATATAAAATAAAATTGATTTAAAAAAAAAAGATTGAACCCTGGCTCTGGCTTTGAGTCCAGGCTCTACTCCTTATTAGCTATGCAACTTTGAATAAGTTGCTTAATGCCGTTTCCTCATTTGCAAGGTGTAGGTAGATAAGAGTACCTATCTCAAAAAATGAAGTAGATTAAAGAAGATAATGAACCAGTGTGTGATTAGCAACCATGTAGTTGCTAATAAATGGTAGCGACTTTGCTACTAGAAAAGCCAGCTGCATTTGATGTTGTGCAGATAAGTTGTATGATTCACTTCAGCGTTGCACTCTGAAGGCAGTCACAAACACAAGCGAAGGCAACCGCCATACCAAGTGCTGCCTTCAGTGGGTCAAAGCCCTCTTCCCTGTTGCTGGCTTCACCTCCTAGGTTATCCTTTACAAAATGTAATCGTTACTGAGCCTACGTGAGCCTTGATGGCCTTGCTGCCTGGCGCTAGGGCATGACAATCATGCCTGGGTAGAAATCAAGAAGGTCTGCTGTGCCCCTGCTTGGCATGTACAGTAGAGTCAGAGAAGTGATTGGATGGTAATAAATACCTCTTGGGACTCTCTTCCCTTCTTTCCCACCAAACCTTTCTTCTACACCCATGATGCCTGCTGTCCTATATGAGCCTTGTGACCCAAGCTCTTATTTTTATTGAGTCAACCCATAGGTGTTATCATACTCCTAATCCATATATAAATAAACTTGTGGGAGGCCTTGTTTCTTGTATTTGCCTAGTTAGCTTCCTGAGAAGTTCCTCCTTCATCCAGTATTGACTAATTTCTGGGCTCACTAGTGACTGTGATATCCTATGGTCCTTTAAGACACTGTGCAATTGGCCTACCATTCATATTTTTGCTTCCAGACTACTAGAAAGACAAATATTACTTTTTATTACAGTAAAAAGAGAATATCCAAGTAGCCCTTTTGCTGGTTATCTTAGTACTGGTGAAAAAAAATACTTAATTTTTAATGCTTTCTAAAATTACACATATATATTTTATTTTAATCAAGATCCTATTTCAGTGGATAAAACATGTTTTAATCACCTCCTGTTCATTCAGTTGGTAAGGGAGGGACTCCTGCCCTAGGGTTATAAGGATGGCTGAAGATGCTACTACCAACACTGGAAAGATAAGATCAACAGCAATTTGTTAGTCAGATATACTCACTGCCCGGGGAGTTAGGGGCACACCGTAGACCAAGTAGGGTTGTATTCAGGAGCAGAGTGGACAACCAGGGGCTGCGGGAGGCAGGCTTTGTAATATCAAGAGGGTGAGGTGTCTGTTAGTTCATAGGAAGAAGTGATTGGCTTGTTTGAACAATTTGGAAAACTAGCAGGAAGTTGAAACCCCAGGATACGCCAGGATAAGCACGAACTGCCTCTCGTACTCTTGAAAGGAAGGTTGTTCAGCCAAGGGACCTTATCCACAAGAGCAGAGCAAGGAGGGGAAATTGCAGTGAGAACATTCAAGGCCTCCCAATTTCAACAGATGTCAAGGCAGCGCATAACACTGGGCCTTAATTTTAGACCTTAGACCACACATGTCAAGATGGTAGACCTCTCATTCTCTTGATGTATAAAACCAGAGCAAAACAATATTCTAAAGGTGACTATTGTTTGATGAAGGACTCTTTTTTTTTTTTTTTTTTTTTTTACTTCTACAAGGCTGAGACGAGATAATACTGAGAAAGAAGCAATTATTTGGTATCTTGAGGCAATAAAGCATTCTATTTCTTTTCCTGAAATATGTATGCTGTTCTACTCATTAACCTATTTTCCAGTCTTGCAAGTTACTGCAAGTGCAATCCAGTGTTATTGGAGATAAGATTACTGATTAAAAGGAGGGATAGATAGATCTATCTGTTTCTCAATGTAGACATTGTCTCAAAATAGAAAGACTTATAATTTCTTATGTATTATGTGACGGTTGCTTCACAACCTCCCCCATCACATATTTCACAGTGTATTTATATTTCTAAATAAATAACACATTATAAAGCCTTGGAAAGTCAGTGAATGTTCTATACTTTGCAAAGGTTATTGTCAGAAGGAAAAGGATAAAGAGGGCCATTGTCCCTTTCCTCTTTCCCATGCCCTCTCCCTTAGGAGGAACGGTCGGTTGTACAATATTCACTCATACAATGGCATGCCAGCCAGCATCTAAAGAGCACCAGGCAAATCTACATGTAGCATTCTAAAAACCAGATCTTCAAGAAATGTAAGGTTCAACTAGTAAAGCAGCCAAAACAGTGTCTGGCACATAGTAAACTCTTATTCTAATATTGGCTAATTAATGAATAAATGTTGACAGTAGCTGTGATTGAAATGAACCAATGCATAGTCCAAAAGGATGGGCACATTTACATGAAAACCTACTTAACTCTCAAGACCACTTCTTACATTGGACCATGTACCAATGTTAGCCTTGAGTCCACACCTTGGATCATCTCATGAGGATCACCTAAGATAGTCCCACTCTATGAGATCCTGGTTCAGTTTGTCTAGGGCCATGAATCTGCATTTCAGAAAAGCACCCCAGATGATTCTCAGACCCACTACAATTTAAGAATCACAAAGCTCAATAGTGAAATGTATGCCTTTTGGAGAAAAAGAAGGAAGGTAAGAAACTCCTGCAGACCAGCACAGGCCATGGTCACCCTTTCACTCAGGTGTGTGACTCTTCCTTCCCTATCTCAAACAAAGCTTCTTCTCAATGCATATATGTGAATTTCGTGATGAAATGAAATGACACGTGCCTTTAGATGATACTTAACAGTTTTTTTCATTCTGAGAAGGTATTTTATTTGTTTATATTTATTTACTTAAATCAAGGCAACCTAAACTAGAAACCCCTTGGTCTCCATGCTCTGATTCCTTTTTTGATGGGCTTTAAAGTTACTGTCCCCCTCATCTCAGCTATGGTCCCAGTGATCCCCAGCCCCTGCCACACTCTGCTGACTGCGGTGTTCCATGCTGCTCTTTTCTGCTGTCTCAGACTTGATCCCACCTCTCTACCCTCTTCCAGGTGAGTGAAGCAGGCTCTGAACTTCACGAAGAGTCATTTTCGCTTGAAGACCCTAAACTTGTTGTAGTTTGACTCCCCTTCTTTTTTTTTAATTAATTTTTTTTTTTTTTTTTTTGAGACAAGTCTTGTCATGTTGCCCAGGCTTGTCTTGGATTCCTGGGCTCAAGGGATCCTCCTGCCTCAGTCTCCTGAGTAACTGCGAGTATAGGTGTGTGCTCCCCCGCAGTTTTTGAGATAACCTAGACTCCTTTGTGGTGCGAATGGGACTGGTGTTTTCATAGAGAGGAGAAGCTGTGTCCTCAGCCTCCTGGACTGCTCTAGCTTTTTCCTTTTTTCATCCCTATTGGTCCCTTGCAGGGACCATCTTCAGCTAAGGACCAGAAGATGAATGCTCATAGGGTTGACTTGTATGCCCCAGTCCTTTGGTGATGGCAGTGGCGTCTTGTGGGAGTTCTGTCCTTTATCTTTCTCTCTCTCTCTGGGCTTCAGTCTTGGGATGAGAGACTTTTCTGGCTTCTGTCTCATTCATTCACTCGTGTAGCCTTCATCTGCAAGGCCCAGACGAGGGGTCTTGCCATTAGGCCTTTAACAATTTCTGCAGCAGGCTTGCCAGTCATTTCTGCTCCTTCAGCCACCACACTCGGGCTGCTCTCTGGGGAACCAGAAGTTCCTCCTGGCATGCTGGACGTACCCTCTGAGCACAGGGACATGCTTGTAAGCAATTGCTCCAACTACCTAAAGATCCTCTGAGCACACCTGCCATGATGTGCTGGTTCCACGTCCTACTGGATCCACAAAGGCAGCTCTTGCTGGTGCTGTGCTAATGTGCTCTGAGTCTGCAGACTTGGTGGCCTGTGTGGCCATAGCACCTGCTTTCGTGCCTGTTGCTACCACTGCTGTTTTGCCCCTTCATTGAGCACTGATTGCATTGAATGAACGAATGAATGAATGAATGAATGAAGAGTGCACTTCCATGAACACACGTGCCAGAGACGTGTTGAATTTCTTCCCCCTAAGCATAATCAGAGGAGGTGACCCCAAGCACCTCAGGGACCGTGGGAAGTTCCTAATGCTGGCCTGATGCAGATTCCCTTCTCCATGGGACACCATGGCCACTGGGCTCTGCCTCCCACACAGGTATGCCCATTGTGTCCTCAGCTGGGATGGCCTGGGTACAGATGTAAGCCTCCGTTGGTGATCTTAGGGAATAAACAAGGTTTTTCCAGATCTTTTGCATCTGCAGGGGCACAGCTGCAGGTGAAATGAGTGGCCAGTGGCGAGCTTCAGGTGGAACTGTTGTCATGACTGTGGACGGCCATCTTTAAAAACCTCAAGGAGGCAGCCCTGTTGCCTCGAAGGTCTTTAGAGGCCTACAGCCTCTACCTTGGATGTCTCAGTCACTTTTTTTTTTTTTTTGAGACAGTATCATTCTGTCACCCAGGTTGGAGTGCAGTGGTGTAATCTCGGCTCACTGCAACCTCCTGGATTAAAGTGATTCGCCTGCCTCAGCCTCCTGAGTAGCTGGGATTACAGGTGTCCGCCGCCATGCCCGGCTAATTTGTGTGTGTGTGTGTGTGTATTTTTAGTAGAGACAGGATTTCACCATGTTGGCCAGGCTGGTCTCGGACTCCTGACTTCAGGTGATCCACCTGCCTCAGCCTCGCAAAGTGCCTAGATTACAGGTGTGAGCCACGATGCCCAGTCTCTCAGCCACTTCTGGTCATGCCAGCAGCATGGCGTCAGATATTTCCCGGCTGGGGCTGGTGGATACAAGGTCCACAGCCACCATTCCCGTGGTGTGTAGATGGATCATCGCTCTTCTTTTGCTATGTGGAAAAAGTCTCTTTCAAAAATCTGTTAAATTAACTTAATTTTGGCCTGAGGCTGCCTCCATACCTTGAGTTTCTGTGTCAGGAGCCACAACCTAACTTAGTAGGTAAACAAACTGAAACCCTAATTTAGGAGCATATTTTTGTAACAAATAGCTGTGTCACAGCCAGTCATAGCAACCGAACTTCCGCTAATCACAGGCTACCCACTGATCAGACCATGTCCAAAAAAGGCAACTGCCGGAGTTGTAACCAATCAAGCTATTTCTGTAGGGTACTTCCAGTTTTCTGTCTATAAATAATCCCTGCCCAGGGAGCTCTCTGAACTTCCACTTGTTCTGGGTGTTGCCTGATTCATGAATCATTCTTTGCACAATTAAACTCTGTTCAATTTAATTTGTCCAAAGTTTTTTCTTTCAACAGAACGATGTGTACTTGAAAACAGTGCACTGTCTTGCACAGCTGTCCCTGGAGCTTCCCCGTGGAGCTGTGAAACTTGCCCTCTGCTGGCAGTTTTCCACAGGGTAATATGGTTACATAGATTCGCAGCTCATGGCAATGTTTCATTAAGACAGCTCTTGGTGGCTGCTTCACACCTTTCTCACCACATCTCAAAGGCTGCCCTGCTGTGCCAGGTCTCCCTGGAACCCGGGGCTCCTGCGCAGGCCCCCATTTTGCTCCAGAACACCCGGGAAGGGGGGGCTTGGCCTGGAATGCGGACAACGATTACCCTCTACTCAGGCCTTTGGTGCCAGCTGAGGTCGATGTTTGTGCCAGGATCGAGACTGTGCCCATCCCATCGAGGGCGGGCAGATGTGGTGGTGCACAGATGTGGGGGTGCACAGATGTGGAGGTGCACAGATGTGGGGTGCACAGATGTGGGGGCACACAGATGTGGTGGTGCACAGATGTGGGGGCACACAGATGTGGGGGTGCACTGGACAGGGCCTCCCAGGCAGACACTCATTCACAGCAGCCCGAGCCCAGTCCGCCACTGCTCGCCTTCCTCCGACATCTCCACCTAAACCATCCTTCTACCCATTGTGACCTATCACCTATCACCGTCACTCTGCCCTTTGTCCTCACATCTCCCTCCCCACACCCACAACGTGGTGGTCCTGCCCTGCAACGCACCAGAAACCCTGCCCAGTGCCCGGTGGAAGCTGCAAGGCCTGTGTAGACACTGCCTCCACAGGGCTGGCCCACTCTGCCGAGGGCCGACTCAGGGATGGTTTTGTTTTAAGTTGCAAAATAAAAGGTATCACCTGTGGGCCCTGAAGGCTTCATTTCCACTGGATGACAGGAATGTGTTTGTTCGGAGATTGTAGTCTCCCTGAACTGGAAGGGACCTTAGAAACGATCTATTACAACACTCTCCTCCTACATAGAGTTGGAGAAATTTCTCCCTTGGCTGGACAGAATCAAGGAGACTTACCCTTTGGTAATACAGTTTTTGGCATTACCGCAGGAACATAGCGTCCCACTCATAATGTTAGGTGGTTAGATAGACATTAGCAACTGGGAGGGGGCGAGAGAGGAGGGCAGAAGGGCTGTCACTAAGACAGGCCCTGGCCCACCTAAGTTCAGCCCCCAAGACCACCCTAACTCCACCCTGATAGATGGAGCTTGTGGTAAAGTCTGTGGCCAGCACATCCTGGAGAAAGAAGAACTGGGCACAGATAAAAATCCGCTAACGTGGCGCATGCCCAGTCCATCTAGGCCATCAACCCGGGTAACCTCATCCTCATTATACAGTCATTATAATAAAATGTACATGTGGTTTTGCCCCCCTGAGTGGACTTTCCTTAACAAAGTATAAGTAAAGACGTGCAGTCTAAGTTCAGTGATACAAGCATAAACTGCGAATCAAATGACACAATCCTGTCACTCAAACACAGCCCAAGCCTCAACTCCTCCCCACAAACTGCACAAAAGCACCCTGAGCTCTATAAAGAGGGGCTGATTTCACTTCGCAGAGGTCAGCCCAGCCTCCCTCTGAGAGTGCATTACTGTGCTTCAGAAAGCCTTGTTTTGAGCTTGCATTTCGGGGTTAGTTCGCAATTCTTTGCTCACTATCACGAGAACCGAGACTGCTGGCCCAGAGTTCGGACTTTGTTGATCTCCTTGGCTAAAGGATCCATCCCAAGGCGGGATTCCAGGTGACAATACCATCTTGGCAGTTGCCAATTTTCCTGTGCACATACAGGGATCTATTTTGTTTACATATAGACACAAAACAAGCTTGATTTATCATATAAGCAATTCCAAAGCATTCTTTTAAGCAAGCTGTTTATGTAAGTAGATACTAATGAAAGTTGAGTACACTCAGTAACTGCTGGCTGTATTGGAGCTGTCTACTCATATTTAGAATCATCAAATTTAGGGAAAACAAAAAAGTAGGTGTTTCAGAATGCCCCCGTGCTGCTCAGAAACGTTTGATCTAAATCTAGGAAAGCCACTTTATATGGGAGATACCTTAATTTTTTAGGCCTGAGTTGATGTCATTGGGGACAATGATATAGTGGCAACTGGATTCGTAAATCCTCTAAAGCCAAAAGCACTTGTAGCAAGGTTACTCTGGGAATAACATGTCCACGGGGAACTTTGGTTCCCCCCACACTGGATTAGAAGAGTTGTCTGGAATTTTCACAAAGACCAGGGTGAGCATCGGATTAACCTGGTGATCAGAATTCTGAAGGCTCATATGAACAGGAGCTGGGTGTGGAAAAGGTCACCATAAACTTACATGTGCTGGAACATCTTTCTATGCTCCACATTTTACTTAGACTTGTCTGGTCAAGATATTTCCAATTGCAAGGCATTTTATTCCAAGTTGTTACATGTTCGTGATTTGGTTTCATAACCAAATTGATGGCATTAACTAGGTAGAGACAGAAGAATATTGGGGGTTGAGAGATTAAAAACTAAATATTGGCTGCAATGTACATTACTCCAGCGACAGGTGCACTAAAATCTCAAACTTTACCACTATAGTTTATCCATGTAACCCAAATTTACTTGTACCCCCAAAGCTAATGAAAGTTTTAAATACTTATTTAAAAATAAGAATGTGGGAACCATCCTACTATGTTAGCCCTCCGGACCATCCAGCCTGGCATTTTTTTAATGACAGAAATATCAACGAATAGATCATGAAAAAACATCATTGCTTTTCTTGACTAACCTGAAGTTTTGTAGAGCCTGACTTCCCTTAGTAGTAGTTTTTTGTTTTTTTGAGACAAGGTCTTGCTCTGTTGCCCAGGATGGAGTGAAGTGGTGTGATCATAGCTCACTGTAGCCTCAACTCCCCAGGCTCAATTAATCCTCCTGGCTCAGCCTTGCAAGCAGCTGGGATTATGGGCATGAGCCACCATACTCAGCTAACTGTTTAGTTTTGTGTTGAAACGGGGTCTCACTGTGCTGCCCAGGCTGGCCTCAAATTCCTGGACTCAAGTGATCCTCCCACCTCCCATTCCCAAAGTTCTGTGATTAGAGGTGTGGCCATCGCACCCATCCCCTTAGTAGTATTTTAATGTATCCATTATTCCTTGGAACCTTTTTATATCTTGTTAACTTTTGTGATATTTATTTGCTGTGGTCTGAATGTTGGCGTCCCCCCATATGTTGGCACCTACATATGTGATAGTATTAAGAGATAGTGATGTGGGGGGTGATTAGGTCATGAGGGTGGAGCCCTGTTGAATGGGATTAGTGCCTCTTTTATAGAGATGTGAAGGAGCCTCCCATGTGGGGACACAGCAACTAGGCACAATCTATGAACAGGAAATAGGCCCTCACCGAACAAAGAATCTACTGTTGCCTTGATCTTGGACTTCCCAGCCTCCAGAACTATGAGTCATAAATTTTGGTTGCTTATGTATTACCCAGTCTAGGGTATTTTTGTCATAGCCATCCACATAGAGACATTAGTGTTCCATGCTACAGAAAAGAGTCCTTGATGTTTTCTACTTAATTAATTTCACTTAAGTTTGAAAATAATGTCCTCTCCTCTAGCTACTTCAGAATTGGAAAAAGAGATGTGTGTCCTCCTCTTTCATCCAAGGTCCTTCTCTTTAGTCCAAGACCTGTGCCTGTCCTAAAACATGTACTAGACACTGACTAAAACTCATCTGTAATGCACATTGACTTGATGTATTTTACATCTTGCTTCTCCTCTTGTTTCTCTTGACTTTCTAAGCTGCTGACCTGGTTGGTGGTTCTGCCATTTCTTCCTGGTCTTGACTCTGATCTATACAATTTCATCCCCTGATCATGAACTCTTCCATCATCTGAAGTCATCATGTCTCCTTGTTAGGCCATATTGGAATACAGATCATCTGGTCTAACCTAGTTACAGGTGTTTTTCTACTTAACATGCTTGACTTCCTTTGCCAAACATCCTCCCCACCCAACTAACTTACTCCAGTCTTTTAAACAAAACTATAGATGTATTTATCTTATCCATGTCACTCATTATTTTATGAACTGCCACACTGAATCCTTTATAATTTACCTAATAACTCAGATTATTATTATTATTTTTTTTTCAGACAGAGTCTCACTCTGTCGCCCAGGCTGAAGTGCAGTGGTGCAATTTCACCTCCCTGCAACCTCTGCCTCCCGGGTTCAAGCAGTTCTTCTGCCTCAGCCTCCTGAGTAGCTGGGATTACAGGCACATGCCACCATGCCCGGCTATGTTTTGTATTTTTAGTAGATGGGGGTTTCACCGTGTTGGTCAGGCTGATCTCGGACTCCTGACCCTGTGATCCACCCGCCACAGCCTCCCAAAGTGCTGGGATTACAGGTGTGAGCCACCATGCCTGGCATAACTCAGATTTTAAAAAATAACACAGGAGCTGAAAATGTGCCAAGTAAAGTTGCACTGCATGCCTTCGTCCTCTAAACTAGGTGAGAGCCCAACCATGCTGTATAATCCTGGGACTAAAACAAAACCACATGGGAGGAGAACAGTGGCAGGGGCTCCTCTATATTTGATGGGCGTGGGGAATTTACGTGTTTGCCACTATCTTCAGGAACCTTCCAAAGGAGAAAAATCACTTAGTGTTGGTCACTAGAGCTAGTGATTTTTTTTTCCAAGAAGCTGGATATTACAACTTGATTTTTACTTCTCTCTCTTACAAATAATTAATATTTTGTTAGATCCTGTCCTAGGAAACCATGTTAGAGCTTCCAGTCCACATCCTTAATTCCACGGGCTTCACTTCCCCTTCTAGTTGTGGCACAAGTGACCACAACCATCACAGTCAGGTGCTGAGCATCGAAGCAAACACGTTTCTGTGTGTAGCACCACAGCCCTCTTCTCATTTGTTCATACAACCGTTTTATAAATTGAGGATCAATTATGTGTCCCAAGCATCAAATATTCAGCAGTGAACAAAGAAGTTAAAATCCCTTGTGGAATTGATATTATTTGGAGAAGACAATAAATAATATCAAACATACAGTGTAAATCAAATATACAAAATGTACAAAACCAAATATATAGTATAAATTAAATAGACAGTATATTAGGGATAGATGCTAGAGATAAAAATACAGGAAAAGGAGATAGGGAGACCAGGCAAGTCACCACAGAGCAGGTGGCATTGCATAAAAGTCTAAAGGAAGGAAGGAAGGAGGCTTGGGACTATGTATCAGAAGAGCGTTTCAGGCAAGGAGAACAGAAAAAACAAAGGCCCAGGAGAGGCCAGCGTGCCTGGACAGTAGTGAAGATTGGGGATTCCAGCCGGAGATGAGGTTGCAGGGTGAGGGCACATTAAGTGCCGACTTCCAGGTCACAGTTGGGACTTTGGATTTTCTTCTGAGTGCAATGGGAAGCAGACACTGTTTCGAAGAGCACCTACTTGCAGTTTTGAGATGATGCCTCTGGTTGCTGTGTTGTAGAGGAAAGAAGGAGTGAAATGATCAAAGCAGAGGCTGCTTGGAAGGCTGATGCATGGATCTAGGAGAAAGATGCTGGTGTCTTCGGGGAGGGTGGTGGCCGGGGAGAGATGAGAAGGGGTCAGATTTTGGATATTCTCTGAAGGCAGACCCAAAAGGATTTTCTGGCAGATCAGATTGCCAAGTGAGAGAAAGAGAGGAGTCGAGAAAAACTCTGAGATCTTTTGACCTGTATAGGCATCCCACCAAATCTAAAATCTTCAGACCTTGCTGATATTCCCAGGAGTTTAGGAAGCACATTAAAACACTAATGCCAATGATGCTGGAGTCTATATTCAAATTATTAATGCTTTATTTCTTTGCTTTCTTGATTGACACATATATGGTATATATAGTTTACCGAATATAACTTTCTTTATATCTGTTTCCACGTGCAAAATTATTTCTCTTACATAAAGAATACCCAACTTGTCTTAATTTTAAAACGAGAGATGTAGGCTGGGCACGGTTGCTCACACCTGTAATCCCAGCACATGGGAGGCCAAGGCAGGCAGATCACTTGAGGTCAAGAGTTCAAGACCAGCCTGGCCAACGTGGCAAAATCCCGTCTCTACTAAAAATACGAAAATTAGCCGGGTGCGGTGGCAGGCACCTATAATTCCAGCTACTCGGGAGGCTGAGGCAAGAGAGTCGCATGGACCCGGGAAGCAGAGGTTGCAGTGAGCCGAGATCGTGCCACTATACTCCAGCCTGGGTGACAGAGCAAGACTCTGTCTCAAAAAAAATAATAATAAAAATTAAATAAATAAATAAATAAAACAAGAGATGCTACTGTCTTGGGCCAGGGTGGTGTTGGGGGAGAAGGGGTAAGAGTGGTCAAGCAGACTGTCTGACACACTGAATGGGAGGTATCAGAGAAAGACAAGATGTCTTAGTCAGCTTGGGCTGCTGTAACAAAGTATTAGGTGATGCAATTGCGATTAAAAGAAATGGCAAAAACCGCAATTACTTTTGCACCAACCTAACACCATAGACTGGGTGGCTTATAAACAACAGGAATTTATTTCTCAAAGTTCTGAAGGGTAGAAATCTGAGATCAGGGTGTCAGCATGGTAAGATTCTGGCGAGGGCTCCCTTCTGGGTTGCAGACTGCTTACTTCTTGTTGTATCCTCACTTGATGGAAAGAGACTGAGCTAGCTCTCTGGCCTCTTCTTATAAGGCACTAATCACATTCACGAGGGCTCCACCCTAATGACCTAATTACTTCCAACCAGGCTCCACCTCCTAATACCATCACTCGGGGGATCAGATTTCAACGTATGAATTTTTGTGGGGACAAAAACCTTCAATCCATAACAGAGGAGAAATAAAGAAAATAAATTGCCCCAATGTATTAATGGTAAGTGGATTTTTGTTGTTGTTTTGAGACAGAGTCTCTGTCACCCAGGCTGGAGTGTAGTGGCATATTTTTGGCTCACTGCAACCTCTGCCTCCCAGGTTCAAGTGATTCTCATGCCTCAGTCTCCAGAGTAGCTAGGACTACAGGAATGTGCCATCACACCCAACTCATTTTTTTGTAGTTTTAGTAGAGACGGGGTTTCACCATATTGGCCAGGCTGGTCTCCAACTCCTGGCCTCAGGTGATCCACCCGCCTTGGCCTCTTAAAGTGCTGGGATTATAGACATGAGCCATCGCACCCCACCAGGTTTTTATCACTAACAAGAATGAAGAATAGTACATGATATCTTTGTGGGTGGGCTCATTTAACAATGATTTTCTAGTGTCTTCTTGGTGCCTAGGTGCTAGAGACATGTCAGTGAACAAGATGTACAGAAATCCCAAATCTCAGGGAGCTTACATTCTGGAGGGTGGAGACGAGTAATGTGTATGTAATATGCCAGATGATAAGTACTGAAGGCAGGAGCGTGGTGCGGGCGGCGGGGGGCGGGGGGCATGTATAGGCCTGGAAGGAAGGAGGATGGAAAGTACCAGGGGGATCCATATGTAGTAAATTCTTAGAATTTGTTAAATAATATATGGGGTTTATTCCTATGTCTACTTTTTAAACAGCTTGATATAGGGAAATGTATTCATGTAATCAATTTGACTACCAGTAAAATAGGCCACGGGTCACACACTTAGTATTTCTAGATTCTTCAGAGTATTAGAAATGAAGAATGAAGCATAGCACCCTTTGTAAGGGTAGTGGCCCTTGCGCACTTTGTGTACCCTGTAGGGATAACAAAGAATGCGCAGTAAACGGTACTTGGTTAGATGGTAGTCATTGCAGGCAATTGGCTTTAGACTTACACTTCATATAAGCTGTATTTAACCTACTCGGGTTGTCCTCATTAGGGCTTTTCACTTGGAACGCTATTATAGCAATAATATATTGTATTTTTAGCATCTTATATAAAGTTTCCCACAAATGCCCAAGTTATATAATCAGCTCCCCCTCGGCCCCCCCACCCCCGGCTTTCTTTCAGCTTCCCACAGTTTTACAGTAGGGGCAAGGAGGTGTGAGTGCAATAGGGGATCCCTGTACAGTGACTGCAGGTGTTCAGGTCTCAGAGACTGGTTCCCCCTCTCTAAACAGGGATGGGTACGCACCAACAAAATGTGTTTCTTGATACCCTTCTCTTCTATTCTCAGCCCTCACCTGCTGTTACATTTTCAGCAGGTATCACATTGCTGTGTTCCTCAGTCTGGGAGACGCTCTGTCTCCTCTTATTGTGTTCAAACCAAGCCCTGGGGCTTGGCTCCAGAGGCAGAAGGCACCTTAGGGGTAGTTCCAGTTCCCTCTTTCTACAGATAGCAAATGAGGCCCAGGGAACCCAGGTGACTTCTTCCCTGGCATAGAGGCATAAATACAGTCAGCACCAGGTGTCCAGATTCCCTCGCTGGTATGACTTCTATGAAACTAGCAGCTTCTCAGATCTCAATTTTCTCATATATATATAATGAGAGGTATGACAAGGTGGTCTCTAGAGCCCCCTCCATCTGTGTATTGTGTTGAAAAATGCTATTGGGGACCAGGCATGGTGGTTTATGCCTCTAATCCCAGCACACTGGGAGGTTGAGGCAGGGAAATTGCTTGAGGCCAGGAGTTTGAGACCAGCCTGGCAACATAACGGGGCCCGCTTCTACAACGAGTTTAAAAAAAAAAAAAAAAAAGCAATTTGCTGGACAGAGAGGCATGCGTCTATAGTCCCAGCTTCTCGGAGAGGCTGAGGTGGGAGATCACTTGAGCCAGGAGGTCAAGGCTGCAGTGAGCTATATACTCACTATGCACTGTAGCCTGGGTGACAAAGCTAGATTGTGTCAAAAAGAAAAAGCTATTGGGTAGGTACTGTTTATATGAAATGTTATAGTTTACTCTCTTTGAATAGAACATTATCAACTGAAATGAATCAGGAATGGGACGTATTTTGCTTGGACTGACAAATTCAGTTTCTTTTTTAATAAGAATGTAAAGAAACAAATGGTAAATTCACCCACAGCAAAAAAAAAAAAGAAAAAGAAAAAAAAAAGAAAAAAAAAAGAGGTTCAAATACACATCTTCAGCGGAGTTGTATACAAGAAAAGTGCTGTGTTATGTTACTCTTAAATAGGAGTTTACCAAACTATATCAGGAAAAGTCTTATGGTGTGGCAGTAGGAGGCAGGGATAAGCAGGCAATGATGGTGATAAGCATTTTCCAAATTAGGAAACAGATACGCTTTTCTTCTTACTCTCTTACATAACTGATCTATTTTAGAAGACAACACTCAAAAACCGAAACAGAATACAAATCTCATGATTTTACTACTTTGTTAGCAAAGAATGACACAAGCAAGTAATGCGAAGGAAAAGGAGAGCTCTTCACTCCATTGTACTTCTCCCAGCCAGGGGCAGTTTAGCAGGATTCCCTCTTCTCCATCACAGCCTGCTGGGTGACTCAGAGACCTAAATTTTAGGAAATGAAAGTAGAAGGACACTAATTTTTCTCACTTTTGAATTTAAACAAGCAGTCACATTATCGTGCAACTTTGGGTGGCAGAGAATGATGGAAGGGTGACCTGTGACAGTGCCAGTGACTGCTTTGCCTAGACTTCCTGATTCAGAGGGAAGTTATGCAGCACACAAAGGCCACAGCGGCAGTACAGCCTCTTACATAAATAAGTTACATAAATGAGAACAAGTTATGTAAATGTATAAACCAGCAAACATGAATTATAACCATTCACAAATGCCAAGGAGAACACGGTAAGATTCCTCCTACGGTCCCATTTTTTTCTCCTGCACATTATCATAATTGTGCCATTTTATTTCACATCAGAATCAGATGTGGTTATCTGTCATATTTATTAGGGAAAGGAACGCCAAAGGACAAATAATACTTCACATTACTTTTCTGAACCACATATTGTACTTTTGGCAGAAATCCCGTAATAGAACCCGACTTTATATTTGAAAAGAAGTTTATGAGTGTTTATTAATTTATTATGCTCCTTGTAATAAACATGAACACATTATTTACTATTGTACATTTTGCAAGTTGCCATTAAGAACAAGAATGCATTACAAAAATGAATGTGCGTGTACACATGGATATTTGTTATATTATTTGTGATTTCAAGTCTCAAGGGAGTATGTGGACATCAGATGAAAGTCACTGTTCTGCTTGTTGAGGGAAGGTAGTAATTTCGGGGGTTAGGATTGGATTTAAGGTTATCTCATGACTTAATCCCAGTGCTTCCCACGCCAAATGCTGAGGAGGTGCTCCTTGGATCTAGCTGCAATTTGCTTCAGGTGCAATGTGAATGATAAATGAACTTGTTTCTGTCTGCATCCTGTTGGAACAGGAGGCTTGGCTTTTTCTCAAGCACCTCTTTTTTATTCATTCCCTTTAGGGTAATATATCTCTATCTTTTCTGACGTTACACGACTTGCTCATTGTGTAGTGAAAACACATTAACTCAAAACATTTTTTAGCCTTAATTGCCGTTCCTTATAAAGAGAAATATTAAACTTATACCATTTTCAGACATACTATGCTCAGGTGAACTTTCCAATTAGCAACTTCCTTTACTTTGACAATCTATTTCTATGAAATATTACTATTATTTTATTAAATATTATATATGATCAGTCTAACGTAGTAACATAATAGTGGAATAGACGTGATCTTAAAATCTATATTAGCTGTGTGATTTTTGACAAATAACTTTCCCTCTGTTTCCCATCATTTGAAAAAGGACTAAAAGTTCTAAGTGACTCCTAACATTAACAATCTAATACCCTATAATCAAATCTATAAATATTTTCAGCGGAGAGCTTTAAACTTGCCGCTGTGAAGTTTAAGGGAAATAGCACCTATTATATATCAACCCCATCATTTTCTTCTGTTGGCAAAACTGCAGACCCTGCTTGGGTTGTAGTAATACGGTGACCGCCACGTGAACAACATTTTTCTCGGTGTTTTCTTTTAAATATGCCAACTATAGACTTTAACCAGCTGTAAGGCAGTGCCTGAGGTGTGGAGACACCTGAGGAACTGTGTGGGCTTTCTCCCTCGAGGTGGGCCTACGATGAGTTTTAAGCAAAGGGCAGCAGTCACCTGGCACCAGGAAAAACTCCTTGCCCTCTGGAGGGAGTCGCCCCAGGAACGTGGGTTTTGTGTTCCTGTTTCAAGTTGAGTCCTCTAGAACCGAAGAGTCCCAGTCATCTGCCGAAGGTGCCCTCCCAGGCCCCCTGCTTGGGAGCGCCCACCTGGAACCTGGGCATAGAGGAATGAAAATGCAGACCCGCACAAGCGTGAGGACACGCCGGGAGACCCCCGCCCGCCAGGAGTTGGGGCAGGTCCGGCTTGGGCGGGGGCGTCGGGGGAGGGGTGGTGACCCTGAGTCCCGCGCGGCAAGGGCGCGGGCCACCGCAGGTGGGGGCGTCGGCGAGCAGGCAAGCGGGGACGGAGACTCTGGGCTCCATCGGGCTTTGTTCCGTCACGAGCCGAGCCCTCCTTTCCGGAGAAGCCAATTAGATCTCCGACGGAGGAATCATCCGACCTGCGCCCCCGCCGGGAGGGGGCTCGGGAGGGGCGGGGCCCAGCGCTTGGCTCCTCGCGAGCGCGGCCGCGGGCTGCGTGGGGGAGTCCCGGCGCCGTCGCCGAGCCCGGCCCCGCCCTCGCCAGGCCCCGCCCTCGGGGCTTCCCGGGCGCGCGCCGCCCCGCCGTGTCCGCGCGCCACGCCCCCCTGCTCGCGGGCCGCGTGCGGAGCCGCGCGCCCGGGAGGCTCCCGGACCGTGGCGGCGGGCGGCGGCAGCGCAGCCCTCCGCGGGCCATGTCCTCTCCGGCGGTGGCGAGGAGTTCCCCGGGAGGGAGTCGGGAGATGGCCCCGGCGCCGCAGGGCCGAGGCCGGTTCTGGGAAGTGGGCGGCGGCAGCGGCCTTCGGCTGGAGCGCGCGGCCGCGGAGTCGGAGCGCTGGGAACTGCTGCTCCGCCGCGGGGAGCTGCTGGCGCTGGGCGGCCACCTGAAGGGCGCGCTGGAGGCGTTCGCGGCGGCGCTGCGCCGCGGGGCCCCGGCCAGGCCCGAGTGCCTGGGCGCCCTGGTGGACTGCCTGGTGTTCAACTACCGGCTCCGCCACGGGCTGAGCTGGAGCGCGGCCCCGGCTGCGGGCGCGGACGGCGGCGCCTGCGGGCTCCTCAGATGCCTGGGCTGCCGGGGCTTCCTGAGCGAGCCGGTGACCGTGCCCTGTGGCCACAGCTACTGCCGCCGCTGCCTGCGGAGGGAACTCCGCGCCCGCTGCCGCCTCTGCCGGGACCGGCTGCCGCCCGCCACCGCCAGTGCCACTGATGCTGAAGGGACCGCCCCGCGGCCGCCGCCTCTGGCAGCCGCCATCGCCGCCTCAGACTTCAGAACCAGCGTCGTCCTCAACCACCTGGCCGAGAAGTGGTTCCCGGGCCAGCGCGAGCGGGCCCGGGCGGCTGGCAGACTCGGGGAGCTGCTACACCAGGGGCGCTACCGGGAGGCCCTGGCCGCCGCCTGCGAGGCGCTGCGAGCAGGTGACCGCGCGGGGATGCGGCGGGGCCGGGCCGACCGCACCCTCCTGGCCCCGAGGGCCGGGGACCCGGAGCTTGTCTGCGTCCCGGGAGTCTCCTCTGCTTCCCCGGGGCCGCTGGGCCACTGGCGTGTTGGGTCTCGGGGTGCTGGGGGGTGTGGGAGGGGGCGGCGCCCCGGGGTGCTTCGGTCACAATGGGGATCGCCCTGGGAGCCGACTGTGACGCAGCGCGGGGAGGGGCGCTCGGCGCGGGGTTCCCTCGGCCGCGGCCTGGCCGTCGGGCGCGCGCTCCGGGCGCGGAGTGGGTGACCGGAGCCGTGGGTGCCCCGGCGCGGGATGGGTGGGAGCTGGGCTATCCCGAGCGGCCGCTCGCTTCCTGCCGCGCGCTTTCCGGGAATTGACTCTCTCGCGCCAGGCCCGCCGCGGGGAAACGACTGCCGGGGTGGGGAGAGAATCCCCCACGAGGACAACTAGGCCGGGAAGGCGGCGTCTCCCTTCCTCACCCACAAAAGTCACCGGGACAATTGGGAGCCGCGGGAGGGCAGAATTGCATAAGCTGGGGGCGGGGGTCGTTGTGTAACGGGTGACGTCCGGTGGGCGTGGCGGGAGCTCCGGGCGGGCACCCGGCCCCGGGAGGCCCCGCAGGCCGCCGGGCTTGGGGCGCGGGGCGGAGCTGCCCCGGGTGGTCCCTTGCTACCTGGAAATGCCTGAACTGGTTTCTCTCGAAAGTTTCAGCCGGCCTGTTTCAGATCATGCTTATTTCCTATGTACTTTGCAGTGCACCTAGCTTATGGTAAAGATGAGAGGGGCTTCCTGATCCAGAGTTCTTTGCCACGCTTCTCTTGGCCGTTCCACTTAGGATCAAGCTGTGGGGAAAGGCCTTGTAGGTCTTGAGTGCATTTCTTAGTCTCCAAGAAGCAGCCTCGGCCTCCTAACCTAGGTTAGCTAGCACTTTCTTCTTAAGGTGGTTTTAGGCGCTGAAAGGGGGCAGTGTCAAGCTTCTCTTATGTAAAAGGAAGAGTTGTTCTTTAAATCAGTAGTTCTTTACCAGCAGGATTTACCTCCCCTCTCTCAGGGGACATTATCTAGAGCAATATCTGGAGACATTTTTGGTTGCCACCTCTTGTGGGGGTGGTGCTGGTACCGACATCTAGTGGGAGAGGCCCGGGGTGCTGCTCAGACATCCTATGAGGCACAGCAGGATTCCCACAACAAAGAATTATCAGGCCCCAAGTGCCACTGTTGATAAACCTTGTGTTACGCGTATTTCAAGATTTTAGTGTCTATCCATTGGCATGATAGTTGGGGGAATGGCATGATAGTTGGGGGATAGTTGGGGGAATAATCCCCAAGAAAATAGACATCTAGAATAGCAGCTGACTTTAGGTATTACAGGTAAATTTATAGACTGTGTAACTGAAAGGATCATCTTTCGGGTCATCTTTTGTCCCAAGTGCTTAGTCATATTGAACTTACGTCAAGATCTTGCATTGTTTAATATCTTCAGAGTTCGAAGCACAAACACCGGAGATTTTTGTATTCTTTCAGTGCCTTTATGAGGAGTAGGCAGTTATAAAATAGAAAGATAGGCTCAGAACAAAAGAAAAGTGTTTGGAACACAGAATTCTGATACGGATGACTCTGTCCCTCTGGGTGAATAAAGAGAAGAGAAACTGGACTCAGCTGTACAGACCATCTAGTAACTGACCATGGTATGATTTTTAAAGCAAAGAAGCAGATGCCAGGCAGTGAAGACTTGCGCACAGTCACAGTGTTAACTGGTTGAGAGGCAGCGCTGTATCTTCCACTTCCCCTAAACGTTGGTCTAGGGTTCATCCTGCCTTATAGCTTATCTGATGAAAATGTTTATTATACATATCCAAAGAAGTTTTTTTGGTCACTGAGGCTGAAACTTATGGACAGTACTACTGATACAGTGATTCGACCTTAAATTAGGTGTTTCACAAGAATCCAGGTCCTGGGCCATGGAAGAACAGTGAACATATTTGCTAATTGAGGTCTAGCTTAACATTTTGTGACCAATAATAATTAACAGAGATTTTGGTTCTTGTATCGAGGATGTTATGTTTAACAGGAAAAGGCTCTGAAAGATGTAATCTCTGCTTTTTACAAGCTGCATAGATTGCACGTGGGGATTTTGTGCACTTAGCAACTTAATTCTACTCTTGCAGGAATAGAACCCACGTCTTCTGACTTTCACTTCATTAGCTAATTTTTTCCTCATTTTTAGTTCTTTCAAGAATCATTAATTCCATACTTGAAAATGTCCGAATGGCACGAATGAGGATAAGTTTTTTAAATCTTTTGAATTATTAATGTGAAGTAAAATGGGAAAAAAATCTCAGAGCTATTAGAGTTGGTAAAGGGCCGATTTATAAGTGTTTCACAATTTATGGGTGTAAATCAAAATGTTAACGAGTGCAGTCATAATCCATTTGTATGATCGTTAGGCTTTAACTTCTTTGGAATTGGCAAGTTAGGCATTTGACATGTATTTATATAACTGTACAGTTGTAGTTATTAATGACCCTGTCATTATTGATAATGAAAAAAAGATCTTCACTATAATTTTTTTCATGTAATTCTTATAATGAAACAAATAAATACTATTAACTAGAAAAAATCTAGTCTGCAGTTAGCCCACACACATCCAAACTTATCTCTGCCAGCAGCAAAAGAAAGCTTGAAAACCTTTGCCAAAATCAGAAGTTTCCCATTTAGATTACATAAGTTTCTGTTGAATTGAAATATATTTAGATAACATTTAAACCATTGATCTTTTGGTATTAACTCTCAGATGTTTCATAACTTTCTGTCTTTTTAGTATTCAAGGATATTATGTAAAGTTTTTTCTGCACTGAATCTCTGTACTTGAGCCTATTGAAATGATCCCACTAAGCCATGCTGTCTGCCTTTTGTGTTTAACGTTTTTTTACACTGACTTGTCTCCTTCGTGTGTTCACCTCTCCCCTAAAAGAAGACAACAGAACAGTATAATTTACAATTTGTACAGGTTAAAAGAAAAATAAAGGTTATAAGGGGGAGAACATTTTGTTTTAAAATATTTGGGTAAGGAAAATTTTGTCTTTAATATTAATTCTGTAATCCTTGACCAGGCATGGTGGCTCACACCTGTAATCCCAGCACTTTGGGAGACCGAGGTGGACGCATCAGTTGAGGCCAGGAGTTCGAGACTAGCCTGGCCAACATGGTGAAACCCTGTATCTACCAAAAATAGAAAAAATTAGCCAGGCGTGGTGGTGCGTGCCTGTAGTTCCAGCTACCGCAGAGGCTGGGGCAGGAGAATTGCTTGAACCCTGGAGGTGGAGCTTGCAGTGAGCAGAGACCACACCACTGCACACCAGCCTGGGCAACAGAGCAAGACTCAGTCTCAAAAAATAAAAATAAAAAATAAATAAAAATAAAAATATGATCCTTGACTGTTACCCAGTACTTTTACATTATTCATATTAATATCATTTGATCTTCACAGAGAATTCTATGGAGTACCATAATATTATCCTCAGAGGGAAACTGAGGCACCTATGGATAGACATGCAATGTGGCTTAGTGATTAAAGCTCTGCATGCTGGAAGCTGACACCTGGCTTCGATTCCCAACACAGCCCTCGGCTCTCTCCGACCTTGTGCATGTTGCCTAACCTCTCTGTGTTTTGGTTTCCTTATCTGAAAAATGAGAATAGTCTCTACCTCATAGGGTGTTGTGAGAATCAAATGAGTAAAAACATGCTAAGTGCTTTAAATAGTGCCTGACACAGAGTAATGCCCAGTAAATATTGATTAAATATTTTTAAAATGTAGAAGTGTGTTTTGGCCAGAAGGTGATTTTGCTGAAACTGGAATCTAAACCTTGAGATTTTACGTCCTGTTCTGTTCTGTCACTTGGTAGAGAGTAAAGATTACATCCCGATTTTAGTTTACACATGTTAACTAGCAGTTTAGCATTCATCAATAAACTATAGATACTGAAAAGCTTTAGCTATCAGAAGATCAGTCAAATTATAGGTAAATACTGAATACATTTAAAGAAAATGTGGAGGGTTTTTATTTCATAACTAGGTTAAAATGAAGAAATTTGAATTTAAACAATACAGTAGTTTCCCTTTATTTGTGGTTTCAGTTACCCACATAGTACACTATGATAAAATATTTTGAGAGACCACATTCATGTACCGTTTATCACAGCATATTATTATTCTATTTTATCATCAGTTATTGTTACTAACTTCTTACTATACCTAATTTATAAATTAAAGTTTATCATAGGCATCATAGTATATATAGGGCTTGGTACTATCTGAAGTTTCAGGTATCCGTGGGGGTCTTGGAACGTATCCCCCCCGGATAAAGGGAGGCTCCTGTAACGTATTTATGTCCTTCCTTATTGTGCAGAGGACTTGAAACAGTAAACATTGATGTCTGTATGGTGATTATAGTTCACAAGTATTTTCATTTCTGTTATCGTAATTGATCCATACACAAACTCATGTGAGATAGGAGGGCAAGTATTAGTACACCTAATTCACAGATTTAAGAAAAGTCCCAAGAATTTTAGGTGACTTTCTTAAGGCAAGTAAGTGACCAAGTTAAAACTGAAAGCAGAACCCAAATATGTGCATATTGATTCTAAACGCAAAGTTTATTTTAAAATTAGCATGTAAAACATAAACCTATTCTTACCATCCAACAGTTTTTTATTGAGTAGCTACTATATACCAGGCATTGTTTTAGGTGCTAGAAATATAAAAAGGAGTAAAATAAAGTCCCTGTCCTTGTAGAGTTTGTATTTTTTGTTTCTTTTATAATTGTAGCAAATTGAAAATCCCTAGAAAATGGGGTTTACTGCCTAATTGACTTCTTCTTAACCAAGACTGTATCTCTAATTATTTTCTTTGATTCATAATATACTTTAAGGATTTTTTTTTTTTTAGTGCCTCAGGGTTACTAAAAACATCAACTATAATGGCTATTGATATAAATGATAAAAAAACTGATTGAAGTGTCCCATTTCAAATGAATAATTTGTTTTTTAATCTGTTTCTCATTCATCAAATGCAGAATTTACCAAAACTGAATTATCTTAGATTTCGAGTTATTTATATATAAACTTTTTGTTTATTCAGAATCATTTGTGTATTTGTTGGAATATTTCTAAGAGGCTTGGAAAATCTCAAGTAAAATTTTAAATGATTTTGTATAGTGTTCTGCCTCTTTCCAAAGATATTTCTGAAAATTGGAATTGTTTTATTATTGAAGTTGAATGACTTCAGGGAGCTCTATAATGCAAGATGGAAGCTTCTGTTTGGTTTTTTCTTTCCCTTTGGTAAGCTCTTTTGCTTCCCCTCCCCTCGACCCACCTTTGTGCTGTCTGTTGTCCAGTCTGCTCTGCTGATCCCTAAAGATGTTTCTTATCTAGGCTACCATTTATGTGGGTAAAAGACAAGGTAGAAAATGCTCTTCTGTACCTTGTATCAAGGGCTAATCTAATATCTTCATCACCTTGTTTTGAGATGTTTTGGAATGTTATCAGCAACTCTTATAGATGGAGCGTGTATGTCCCAGGTGTGGTGTTAACTGTTTAACATGCATTATCTTATTCAATCCTCACAGCAGTTATAAAATGTAGGTGTTTTAGAGGTAAGCATATTATAGGTGAGGAGATTTCAAACAGTTAAACTACCAAAAGGGGATGTGAACCCAATTTCTGTATCCAGTGTTTATGATCTTACTATCCCAAACTCCTACTCCTGAACATTCTTCATCAATCATCAACAACTTATCAGTTGGTAGCTTTGAGCTCAGCCCTGGTAACCAAGTCCTACTATACTGAACTTAACGAAGCAATATAAGCAAAAAAAAAAAAAAATTGATATTCTGGTTAGCCTTTGAAAATTTTGATAGCTTGATATATAAATCTAAGAAAAAGACACTCACAAAAATGAGAAAAAGGATATGAATAGAGAACTTTATACACAGCCCAAATACTGAATAAACACAAAGTTTTAAAGGTCAAACTTAATGAAGAAATGTTAAAATTTCTTCATTAAGAAATTTATGAAATTGTTGTTAAAATTATGATGCTATTTTTAATTTATATATTTCTAGCAAAGAGAAAAAACACAGCTTGTGGGAGTGTAAAATAAAGTTTTTATAAAAGAAGGGTTGGCAGAATGTGTTGGAAATGTTGTATATGTATATAACTTTGTAGGCCCAGCATGGTGGCTCATGCATATAATGCCAAAACTTTGGGAGACCAAGGAGGGAGGACCACTTGAGCCCAAGAGTTTGAGACCAGCCTGGGCAACATAGTGGTACCCTATCTGTACAAAATATTAAAAAATTAGACAGGTGTGGGGACATGCACCTGGAGTCCCAGCTACTGAGGCAGGAGGATCTATTGAGCACAAGAGGTCGAGGCTGCAGTGAGCCATGATAATGCCACTGCACTCCAGCCTGGGCTACAGAGTGAGATCTTTTCTCAAATAAATAAAAAAAAAAGTACAGTAAATAAATAACTTTCTACATACTGTATGGCAAATAACTAAAAAGGTAAGCAGATACATAAAGATAGATAAATAGACATTTGTTATACTTTTTATACTGCCAAAAGTTGGAAGTAACTTAATTGCAGAGTAGGAAATTTTTAAATAGGTTGTGTATATAGTAGGATATTTTGCAACTATTAAAAATCATGTGGACTAGTATTACATGGAAGAAAAAAGCAGATTATAAACAGCATATGTGATATATTTTATAAAACTACATGTTAAAAATGTACTTCACACATAAAGAACAAAAATATATGGGAGGCCGTTGTTTTAGACTGACCTCCTGCATTAGGCACCAGCAGACCAGACAGAATTAGAATGGAGGCCCTTGTGCTAAGTGCCACATAATCAAACTGAACTTTGAATTTGAATTGAAATGAGCCAGTTTTCTTAAAAAAAAAAAAAAAAAAAAACGAGATTTCAGTCAACGTGAGTTAGTGAAATAAGAAAGTCCTCTGTGTTTTAACCCTGTAAAGAAAGTTTTCAACTTTGAAACAACCAATCTACTTTTTGTCCCTTATTTCTGCTTTCTTCAGCCCTTTTCTGCCTAGAAGGCTAACCTCCTCTGCTTAGCTCATCAGAACACTCATTTTGTAGAATGAGGTGTTGCCCATTTCTAGAATCACAAATAAAAGCCAATCCGAACTTTAAATTTGTGGTAATTTTTTTCTTTTGTTAATACCAACACTGGCTGTTTCTTTGTGATGGGAAAAAGATAGTTTTTAACTCTTATTTCTATATTTTTCAAATTTTATGACTAAACCTTTTTTAAGCTTTTGTGATTTGAAAAAAAACTTTCTTGAAGGTGAACTAAAGAAACAACTTTAAGACTCCTGTTACTAATCACAGATCCCTAAGGATTGGAACAAAGATAGGAAACCATGACCAACTCTCTCTTCATCCCGTGAAATAAATGCTTTGGACAGCTGAAGATTAGATTCCTCTGGGAGCAGAGTCTTATTTAAATCTTTTTACTTGCCGAATGACTTACAGATAATACTGGTGGATGTAAAAGAAGAGAAAATGGCAACATGAATTGAGCTTAAGGAATCGAATTTTAATGAATTTTCCGTAGTTCAGGAAACATTTATCAAAGCCAGGATCTGAGGATAAAAGGCAGTAAATAATGGAGTTCACAAATCTTTAAATTACTTTAATAATTGCCATATATATACAATGAAGGTACAGAATCGTAATAGCAAACATGCCATGGTTTCAGTGTGCCAAGCCCTGTTCTAAGTACTTTGCACCCATTAACTTACTCTCATGAGTAACCCTTGAGGTAGAGACTGTTACCAACATATTAATAGTGTGGAGGTAAACAGCTAGAACTCTGGAGCTGGCTTCCTGAGTTAGAATCTCGAATCCACCAATTACTAGCTGTATGATCATGGGCAAGCTCTCCGCTGTTTTCTATAAAAATGCGGACAATGCTAGATCCGTGTAGAATTGTGCTGAAGATTGTAAATCATTTAGAACAGCACATAGTGGTGTTAATGTTTTAAAAGCCCCTGAATTTTAAAGCTAAGGAAATTAAAGTACAGATACTACTTGAAATTTGCCCCAAGTCACAGTGAGTAGGTGGAGGAGCCAGATCATGCTCTTGGTGGTTATCATAAATTGTGGAGGAAGACGCAAAGCAAAGCATCTTGGGAGGAGATTGGTGAGCTGAGTCTTGCTGGATGATAAAAAGTTATCAATATAAAGAATGGTATGATAAGGGAGGAGCTCAGCACAGGAAGGAGGCATGAAATAGAATGGTATGCATGGGGCAGTGTGGGTAGTGAGGTATAGTTGGGACTTTGAGTGAGTGGGAGGTTCATAATGATAATTAAGGCTGGAGAGATGGGCAGGAGCCAGGCGTGGAGGAACTTGTACTAAATAATACCTGTTTTATCTTGTGGATGGTAAGGATGTAGGTAGAGTAGAACTGAAGGCCGGGAGACCAGTTAGCAAGCTATTGCAATAGTACTAGAGAGAGATTTGGGGAGCCTAACCCAGGGTTACTAGCAATAGGATTGGAAAAGGTCAGATTTGAGGCATATCATAGGAGGTGACATTTACAAAGTTGATTCTGATTTGGGAAGTTAGTGGTGTCAGTGATAGAGAATACAGTGAAAAATGCTTTTTTGGTGAAGAACATGCTGAGTTTGAGAAAAAGTATGGCAGGCAGTTGGAAATTTGATGAATCTGAAGTTAGTGTGAAAAATCAGGACTAAAGATAAAGATCAGGCAGTTAATTAAATAATGACCACTAGTACATCTGTCCCTGCTTCTGGTAGATATGGAAACAAGACCAGAGACACCAAGTGATTTAGAATAAGATCACAAAGTTAAGTACCACAGTCATATTCAATACAATTAGCCCAAACCATGTTGTCTCTGGATTTTTGTCAAAGTTGTCAATTTTGACAACTTTATCAAATTTTAACAACTTTTTTTGAAAATTTTGAAAATATGAAATTTTGTCAATTTCAAAAATGGAAAGTATATAATATGCCAGGCACTTGCTGGGTACTACAGATACCTGCAGTAATGGAGTGAGCACCAGGATCTTCCCTGATGGCGTGTGCAGCGAGGTGACTAGTTCTCTCTAGTGTCCTCAAGGTCACATAGCATACAGTAAATACTTATTGACTCTTTCAAACTTAAGTTAATGATACAGTCAGGACTGATTGCCATTTTGTTGCCTTTCTTGAAAGTTTACATGGAAGGCAGACCTTGTGTATGCTTTTCAAAGGGGCTCTTTTAGTGCACTTGGCTCTTTTTTAGAATTAAAAAGAATTTGAGATCAGTAAGTGTGATGGTCCTAATCTTTTTAAAAAAGTATTGGAAGTTTGAACTCACCTGATGAGGGTTTTGTTGTCTTTTTTCTTTTTTTTTTTTTTAAATCATTCAAAATAATCCATTAACACTGGAAATTCTCAATAAGAACATTACATACAAGGAGTTAGGGAGCAAGTGTTTTAAAATCTGGCTCTTTTTATCTCTAGGGTGTGCATCTTCTCTTCTTACCCCAACATATACTGTTTAGGACCTCCTTTAGGGAGATCTCAATATCCTGAAGTTTTCTGTGTGGAGAGGGGAAGGAATATGTCTTTTTTTGCTTTGGTCAGAGTGGATACATTTTATAGTTTGACTGTTTTTTCAAAGACAGGTCTTCTGAGTCACTCACTGCTGCCATAAAGAAACTATAAAGGTGATTGAGCAGTGAAGGCATGGATAAAAGGGGAAATATTCAACAGTTCTGAATGTGCATGGCATCAAATATAAAGGAGTGAGAACTTGATATATAAGAGAAAAATTGAAATTAAAAAAAAATAAAAATCCAAGAATGGGCTGCTTGGTGCTATAGTGAACTCCTTCTCGCTGGAGGTACTAGAGCGGAGTCTGTCTCAAGGATGCTTTTGGAAGCACCCCAGCTGTGGGTGGAAAACTGCACTTTCTGAGCCCAGTCCTTTATAGCCTGGAGTTTTTGATGCTGATGCTTTTACTACTCGTTGTTAGACTATTTTGCCATATATCGCTCTGTTTTTTCAACTCCAGTTGTACTTGACAAGTCAGTATTGCATGATGCTGTTTCACAGTAGAATTTTCTAGCTAGATTATAAGCTCCTCAAAGACAGGAATAATGTAAAACATTTTTGAATACCTACAGGGTCTAGGTTTGTGCTAGGAACTCTTAATTCTTGATTGATTAATCATATTGAACTTTTAATTCATATGCATTTTGTTCAGAGATAATTTTTCATTGCTTTAAGAAGCACCAGACAAAATACTCTAGACATGTCTTTTTTAAGAAGTAAAAAGTTTTATAAAATATTAATTTTACTCTTTAAATGTTTTCATTGATATAAAATTGTGGGAACATTGTAATTCCAGTTCTCAGGCACCAGCAACTGAAAGAGGCCTTCCAAAATTAATTGCTCAAGTGAGAGTTATCAATAGAAAAGCAGTCATCTAAAAACTAGAGTAAACCCGGCAGCTATTGATGAATTTTATTAAATTTTATTTAGAGGCATTAAGGTCTTTATGCCCATCTTACAATGAGTACCTTATGCTTTTAAAGATCTCAAAGATAGCTTTAAAATAAGAGTCAAGTTGATGTCATTTGTTGCTATATTAAAAATTAATTTCTTGCTTGGACATCAGTTTTAGAATCTGCGTACCTGTAGTAATTGATTGCAGTAGTATCAGTGAACCAGCTAAGTGTCTGAAATTCTGAATGCCATAAGATAATAATTTGGCTTCTTAAGTACAGATGTAGATGATAGTGAAACGAATAACAAAGCCTTTTTTCTCAGGAGTATTTTAAATTAAATATATTTTGAAGTGGGCCAATACCGTTTTTGCTAGTGGCAGGAATTAAAATTCGCTCTCTTAAAAGCTGACTCTTATTAACTCATTTCCTCCAGAATCAAGACTACTGTATACCCTCATAAGATTGAGCCTTTGTCAGTCCCTTGTCACTGTGGGAATTCCACATGCAATAGTTACACATATGGCTATTTTTATCAATGAGGACTTAGAAAGTAGGGTAAAAATATAAGATTTACTATAAAAAGGCAAATCTAAACATCTAAGAAAGATGTCTTCAAAATCTTTATAGACTACCCTTTGTTAAAAAAAAAGTTTTCTTAAGAGTGATTATTCATATTATAAAAGTATTTACAATATTCTGGAAAACAGTTTCCTCCACTAAAATGATCTACTTACAATGATTTGATACAACTTCTAGATAAGATTCAACATGTAAAATGGGTTGTGCCTGTACTGCCCGTGGCTTATAGACTTTAGTTTGGTGATTATTAACCCTGGAATCACTAAGTCATTTCTTAATCTGGTATGATCATATTTTGTGGATTATGTAATAATCTTTTAAAAATAATCATATCCTTATAAAATATTTATTTCAGAGCCCAGTGACTTGATTGTAAAAATTTACAGAGCGGAATCATATGCTGGTCTCCAAGAGTTTAAAGCAGCCATTGAAGATTTAAATGCAGTTCTTTTTCAACTTCCAGATTGGCCTGAGGTAAATTACTGTTTTATGTTTGCATAAATTGTAAAATTTCAACTATAGGGGACATGCATTCATTCACAGTTACGAATTTTAACAAAGTAGATGGTTGACTCCAAATAAAATACCTAGTGCTCCAGAAATGTAGGTTCAGCTAGGTGCAATGGCTCATTCCTGTAATCCCAGCACTTTGGGAGGCTGAGTTGGACGGATTGCTTGAGCCTAAGAGTTTGAGACCAGCCTGGGCAACATGGTGAAACTCTGTCTCTACAAAAAATACAAAAATGAGCCTGGCATGGTTGTTTGTGCCTGTAGTCCCAACTATTCGAGAGGCTGAAGTGGGAAGGTCACTGGAGCCCTGGAGATTGAGGTTGTGCCCCTGAATTACCACTGCATTCCAGCCTTGGTGACAGACCCCATCTCAAAAACCAATCTGGGTTCAGTATTTTGAGAGGATGAGTATCATCTCACAATTTTTTTTTAATAATAAGAGACTTTTCTTTCATAAATTAGGAACAAACAATTCATGGTACAGGAAAAAAAAGACTTTATTATACAAAATATCTGCAAAGAAATACAACTTGCCATATTGTGAAGATGGATGCAAACTGGACTTCATTGAATGAGATTTATTAATGGAAAGAGAATAGGTTCTTAAAGTTGGAAACTTTGTGAGGTATTATATGGTAACTAGGTGATTAGACAGTGATTTAATTCAGAAGATAGGGACAAAGGCAGTTGCCTTGCTCATGTGGCTTTTAAAAAGACTTAGGAATGTGTATGACATACAATCAGTTTACAGATTCTCCTTTTTATCAAATTGTCAAGGCAAATTAGTCCAAATGTGTTCTTTAAGATACAAGTTACTCTTTTATGTGACTTTTCCCCTCTATTCAAACTGTGCCTTTGAGGACAGTGTAGTAAGGCTGCTCTAAAAATTATAAATTAATTAGAGAAATGATACGAAGTTTCACGACGGCATGACTGGTTAGTACAAGGCAAATATATTCAGAATAAGAGGGCAGTGGTTGGTGTGCATGGCTTTAAAACTATTGAAAAGGAATCTTCTGGACTTACCACAGAAGTGATGTAATCAGAAAGGTTTTCTTCAGCCATTAAAGTGGTAGCTAAAAAACTGTTTGACTAGAACGTTCTTTAGGCTCCTCTGATATTAATACTAAGAATCTCTTTCATTCTAATCACATAAGCAAGGAATATTTAAAGCTTACCAGTTGATACTTTGTTGGTGGACCAACCCACAAACTGAATTTTGGGTTTATCAGTGATAATTAGTGGGATTCTAATTTTTGTCATAGAGTTTGCTGAACTCACATTACAAAGGAGAAAAGTGAAAGACAAAATAAGGGATTTATGAAAAGTGTTATGTCTATAAGTACTTTCTTAAAAAATAGCATGGGCAATTATAGATTCCTAATAACTTGGAAGAAATTTACCATATTGCCCTAAATCTAGGACAAAGTTTTTTTCACATTTAATATTTCTTTAATTTTGATGCATTCTTAAAGTCAGTATAATTTTACATGTAATTTCCTTTTCCCTCAAACAGTTCTTATTAAATCAATAATATTTAAATCAGTAATTTCCTTAAAGTGTGAGGACATAGTATTTCTGATCCTGCCAAGCTCTGACTTGGTGTGGAACTTTGGTCAAAAAGTCATTGTCTGGGCCTCAGTTCCCCTATTGGTGTTTCTCCAGGATGGTGTGTAGGTATGCCTTTAAAATGCTTTGGCCTCAATTATTCAGAATTTTAAAATCTGCATTTCCATTTTTTGTTTGTTTGAGACAGTCTTGCTCCGTCACCCAGGCTAGAGTGCACTGGTGTGATCTCAGCTCACTGCAACCTCCGCCTCCCATGTTCACGTGATTTTCGTGCCTTAGCCTCTCGAGTAGCTGGGATTACAGGTGCATGCTACCACGCCTGGCTAGTGTTTGTATTTTCAGTAGAGGCGGGGTTTCACCAGGTTGACCAGGCTGGTCTCAAACTCCTGAACTCAAGTGATCCACCTTTGTCAGCCTCCCAAAGTGCTGGGATTACAGGTGTGAGCTAAAATCAGCATTGCTTGGCCCAAAATCAGCATTGCTGAGCAAACTGTTGTTTTTCTTTACTTGATAATGACTTTTTAAAAAGCAATTCTTACCACAAAGGTTTTATATATGTGCTTTTATTGAAGGTCTACTTCAGGAAAGGAAAAGTGCTCTACGATGCTGGTTTTTTAGGTGATGCCTTACAACTCTTTCTTCAGTGCTTAGCCCTTGATGAAGATTTTGCACCTGCAAAGCTGCAAGTACAAAAGGTAATCACTTTACAAACAGTTACAGTTCAAGGTAGGGCTAAGAGACAGGCAGGGTTTTAAAAAAAAATGCTAATAAAAGTTGGAATAAGAACATAAGTAGTAAATAAATCTAACTTAGGAAGAAATGTGACAATTTGAGTGGTTTTCAGGTTCGTATACTTACTATATTGAGTTCGTAGTGAAATCGAAACATTTCATTCACAGATATTTCAGTGCATTTTTTGGGTCAGTTTTCTAATAGTTTGTTCAATCTGAGCCAGATCGATGGTCCTTAATTAAGCATTGCTATCACGATGTTCCTGCTCAGAAGCCTGATCGACCTGCCTTTTGCCTTTTACTTCAAGTCTGTCCTTGCTTACTCCCCAGGATTGCCAATAGTATTGCCCAGTCCACTTGTTTTGCCTTATATTTTTCAATACTCCATATGTCACTTTCCATACTTTGTTCTATTTGTGGTGTGTTAGTAGTTATTAATTTTTTAAAATAGGAGATGGAGGAAGGAAGGGAGCTGTCTGATGAAGTGACTTTGGGAAGCATTGGGTTAAGCCATGTTAATTAGGTTTCTCCAGAACATCTCATAGCTTTTGATATGCCAGCATGAAATAAAATAGCACTCAGCTCTTGCAAGACTTATTCACAGAATATCTGGAAAGAGTAGGGTCTTCAAAAAATTCTTTAAGAAAATCTATGCTAATACAAATTCAGGGTCCCAGTCATGATGCTCTCCTCCATATACTCAAAACATGCCACATTATTTATCACAGTTGCAGTGTTTCTTAGAGTGTGGCTTTTTGTCGGAATCATGTGGGGATCATGTTAAACCTGAAGAGCCCTGGGCCCAACTACAAGTCTTTGATTCAGAATCTCTGAAATCGGAGCAGCCATTTAAGAAGCAGCCCAAGAGATGTTTATGTACCCTGAAGCATGAGAACTTTGAGATTATTCTCAGATCTCAACCCCCTTAAGAATCCAGCTGGCATTGGTATAGCCTCTATGAGGTTTGTTTGCTTATACATTCTAGCCCACTGATTTAAGAAGAAAATGTTTACTGTTGTCTGTTTTCTGACTGTTCCATGTTCATTAGTGTTATCTTCTTGGTAAGACTGCAAAGTTTAATTTTAAGAGCATATGTTTCTGTATTTTGCATGCTGCCAGACATCCTTCTATTTCTGTAACTATTTGTTTGCTGGTTAATAGGATCAGGTGGATGCAAAACAAATAATGCTTTAGAATATTTTGTTTTTCTCCAATGTACTTTTTCTAAGTTGTGGTATAATTTACATATAATAAAATGCGTGGGTTTTACACTTCAGTGAATTTTGAAAAATGTATATATCTGTGTAACATTGTAACAGCATCCCAGTCAAAACAGAGAATATTTCCATCACCCTAGAAAGTACCTTCATCTCCTTTCCAGTAAATCCTCCATCCCCTGCTCCTAGAGACAACTACTGTTCAGATTTGTCACTGTAGAGTAGTGTTGCTTATTCTAGAACTTCATTGGAATGGAGAATCATACAGTATTTACTCTTTTGTGTCTGGGTTTTTTTTTTTTTTTTTTTTGCTGAACTATTTTTTAGATACATCAAGTCATTTTTTTGTTGTTGTCTAAGTATTCCATTATATGAACATAATGGAATTTGTGGTTTTCAGTTAGTAGTGATTTTCATTTGGATTGTTTCCAGTATTTTTTCCTGATATAAATTAAGCTGCTATGAGTATTCTTGTACAAGTCATTTTGTGGACATATGTTTTTACATCTCTTTGGCAAAAACTTAGGAGTGGAATTGCTGGGTTCTAGGGTGGATGTGTGTTTAATACATTTTTTAAAACAGAGGAAATATAAATGTGTATATACAGATTTTTAAATGTTTGCTTATTAAATGGAGTATTTGAGCACCTACCAAAGATACATGCTTTTATCTACATTGTTTATATTTCCATGAATGATTTGTGATTTATTCTGATTTTTGTATATTTGAAAGATAACAGCTGAAAAACCGAACCTCCACTTCAGACTTTAATATGTGCTGTATTTATAAATACAGATTGTTTGACAACCAAAAATATCACAATCCCTTTCATTTTATTCTAGCCACGTTATTCCCCTATCTTAGCCTGTTTCTGTTGGAGTTTTAGGCGTATTCCTGAGATAAGCACCCAGAAATCTGATTCTCCAGCTGTCTCCCAGTTTACTTCCTAGCTATTATAGGGAAGCTGCCATGGGGTGCTCCTAACCAACTATTGGGCAGCAGTAACTGCCCACACAGGTTAGTTGTTCAGTGAGAGATTAAATTGAGTGTATACAAGGAATTTTGTAGTTTTATAGTTAGAAGTCCAAGTTTAGTTTGCATAAGTGCCCCAAGGCCAACCTCATAAATATACATTGAGGTAAACGAACTATTTTGATAGGATAGGGCTCACTAAGATTCAGAGATAAATATTTAATATTTCTTTTAAAATCTTTTTATATTCCTTGTGTTAAAAGATCAGCCTTTATCCTGAGTCTTAACTACTCCCATGCCTTCCTTTCAAAGTTTTGAATAGTTTCTTTGCGGGTGATTTGACCCCGTGAGGCACACCTAGTTTTGCAAGACTTTTGAACTTACAGTGTTGCTTACCTTGTTCCTCTCCTGCTCATTAAACATAATGTCTGCTATAAACTTTCTAAATATTCTTAATTAGGTAAATTTATGTGAAATTATCCTTAACCAAATATTTTATATTTACCTTTAATATTTCTCTTACAGATTTTATGTGATTTATTATTACCTGAAAACTTAAAAGAAGGCCTGAAGGGATCTTCCTGGAGTTCATTACCATGTACTAAAAACAGACCTTTTGATTTTCCTTCAGTGATGGAAGAGTCTCAGTCTCCCAGTGAACCTAGCCCAAAGCAGGTATGGGGTGAGACGAGGTCATCATGAATTTAGCGTATCTATTTCTTTACAAGCTACGATCTTCACTTTCCTAGTTTCAAGTACTAGCACCTACTTAAGTACTTTTAACCTGATTAGTTATCTTAGTAGAATTTTTTCTATAGCCTTTATTTTACACTAAAATCTTTTATGTAAAATATTTGCTAATGAATCACAATTTTAGGTCACGTGAATGTCAGGAAACTTTTAGGTATTTAAAAATATGTATAGAACATTGCCTTTATGTTTCCTCAGGGTAGGAACAGCTGTGTTATAGCATAACTACTTTTAAACCTCATTATAATGTAAGTCAGCTTGATTTCTAGGGCTGTGTAAGTACAGTCATACCCTGTATCTGTGGGAGATTGGTTCCAGGACCTCTCACAGATATGAAAATCCAAGGATGCTGAAGTCCCTGATATATTAATAAAATGGCACAGTATTTGCATATAACTTATGCACATCCTCCTGTATATTTAAATCATTTCTAGGTTACTTATGATACCTAATACAATGTAAATGCTACGTAAATAGTTATTATACTGTATTGTCTAGGGAATAATGACAAGAAAAAGTCTATATATGTTCAGGCTTTTTTTTAGAATATTTTCTATCCCCAGTTGGATGAACCCACGGATGCAGAGCCTATGGATACGGAGGGCCAACTGTGCTGGCAAAAATCATTTACTTGTCACAGTGTTGGAATCAAGTTAGTGCTATTAAATGAACATTAAAATGAGCATTATAAGGCATTGAAATTTCATTTCAGTTTGATTCTTGGTGAGAGGAATAAAGGATAGTAAAGAAATATGGTTACCTTTGTTTATTGTATTTTTGTAGAGTGAAGAAATACCAGAGGTCACTTCAGAGCCCGTCAAAGGAAGCTTAAACCGTGCTCAGTCAGCACAGTCTATAAATTCAACAGAAACGCCTGCCAGAGAGGACTGTTTAAAAAGAGTGTCCTCAGAACCTGTTCTGTCTGTTCAAGAAAAAGGTGTTCTGCTGAAAAGAAAGTTGTCTCTTTTAGAACAGGATGTGATTGTAAATGAAGATGGAAGAAATAAGCTTAAAAAACAAGGAGGTAAACATTTTGCTCTACACTTATATAAAATAAATTTATTTAGTCAGAATAGTATTTAAAGTTTTTCCTAAAGAAGAAAACCCCATGTCTTTGTTTTAATAGAAACTCCCAATGAAGTCTGTATGTTTTCCTTAGCTTATGGTGATATTCCAGAGGAATTAATCGATGTCTCAGATTTCGAGTGTTCTCTCTGCATGAGGTAAGCATATAAAACTTTATAGAAGATGAATATTTCATGTTAGTATAAATAAAATACAGTGTAGATAAAGGTAATAATAGACAATGTAAAGTAACAGAATGCTGGAATAAAAATCAAAAGACATGAATTTTAGTCCTGGGTTTACCTTTCATGCCTTGGGCAAATAACTGAATCTCTGAACCTCAGGTTTCCTAATTTAGAAAGTGGGGTCAAGCTTTGCATAGCCTACATCTCATTGTTGTGAGAATCACATGGCTTCAGTATAAAAGGAATCTGGGAAATCGTAAAGTACTAAGTTAGTTATAGATATTATTATCGAAACTTACCTCTCTCCATGGTTTTAAATTTGGGTATGAATTCTAATTATGTATTTTATCTATATGATCCTATCTTATTAATGTATATTAACCATAAAATCTTTTTAAAGTAACATAAGGATAAGGATTTCCATTATTCAGAATGCTATAATTCTAGAAGACTAAATGTTTTGAAATAACATTTCTCATTTACATGAATTGTGTAGGATCAAAAGATTCATACGGGGTCAGGAGGCCTAGTGCTGGTCACATTAGGCTGGTAGCAGTTATATTCCTGAGCAAGTCTTAATTCTGAGCCTTGGTTTCTTCATTTGTGAAGTGAGGGGATTATACTAAACAGTTCCTAAAGTACCTCTAAATCTATTTCTAGCAAATTCAAAACTATCGTGTTTCAAAAAATAAGTAAAACTAGTTTTTCTGCAATGTTTGAATAATACATTTAGTATTAAGCCTAACATTTCTTTAGGATTCACCTGCATTATTTATTATATCATCTTTTTATGAGTTTTAAATCATAAGGCTCTTATAAACCTATTAAGGAATCATTTTTAAGTTGATATTAAAATGGGAATCTAAAGGCTATACAAAAGCTAACATAATTTTTAATGATGTATTTTACATTATTTATTTTGCAGAGAGTCTTTGAAATCTGGTATGTATTTTACATTCACTGCACATATCAGCTTGTACTAGCCACATTTCAAGTGCTTAGTAGCCATAGTGTCCAGGGGCTGTTGCGTTAGTCAGGACAGCTCTAGGCCCTTGGCAGGAGCCTCTGTTGATGGAGAACTTTTACAACATTCTGGAGGGTATGGTTACACTTATCATTGCCCCTTCCCTCCTCTCCTGCCTGCCGGGCCCTCCTTCTTCCTCCTTTAAATAGAGATTAGTGTTATGGTTCTATAGTAGTACAAGCTTTTCCAGTGGATAGTTTAATGTGAAAACTAACATGTATTTTGGTTGATTTCAGGTTGTTTTTTGAGCCAGTAACAACCCCTTGCGGACATTCATTCTGTAAGAATTGTCTTGAGCGTTGTTTAGATCATGCACCATATTGTCCTCTTTGCAAAGAAAGCTTAAAGGAGGTAAATATTTGTATATGTATCTGTTTGTTAGTCTTAAGTTTGGCAGCATGGTTTAATTTCTGTTCAGCCATAGAAATAGTGATGATCATGTTCAAAATTACATTCTGTATGCTGAGTGACTAACAAGGATAATGTCTTATTATCCATATGCTAATGTTGGAGAAAAATGAGGTTGAAGAGGATGGGGGGAAAGAAGACAGATGCTGAAGACCAAACCCCTTGTACTTAATTTTTTTTTTTTTTAAACAAAAGTGGGTATGGTTAGTTATCTGGTCAGGGATAAGTTCAATTTTGGTGATGACTATATTGGGGAAACCCTATTGCCATGCCTCCAACCCTCAATAATAAACCAGATTTGAGGACCGTTTCAGCTTCCTTAACATCTAGAACAACTTCGCTTAATAGAATTTTCTGCATTGATGGAAATGTTCCATATCTTTGCTGTCTGATATATTAGCCATTAGCCACGTTTGCCTTTTAAGCTTTTAAATGTGGTTCGTGCGACTGAGGAACTATATTTACATTTTATTAACTTAAATTTAAGTAGGCACATGTGACTAATGGCTACGACATTGGACAGTGCAGCTCTAGAAAAGTGGTAGACTGGAAAGAAGAGAGGGAGGTACAGCTTCCTATACCCCTTCTTGTAGAGTCAGTGATTAGTGCTAATAACCTGTGATAGGAAAGTAGCTAGATCTCAGCGGGTGTCTTCTCTAACTGATGAGAAGAGAGCACCCTCTTAATCATGCTCGAGTGACTGCAGATCACCTACGGTCAGGCTACAGCCCGTGATTCTGAAAGGCAGTTGCAGTTTGTAGCATTGATTGGGGAAAGTGATTCTGATGATTGACAGGATTGCTTAAAGAAAAGTATCTTCCAAATATGAATTGAAAAATTCATAAAACCATTATGAATATACATACAGTGTTTCCTATATAGAAAACAACTCAGTACGGATGTCATAATAGCATGTCTGTTACTACATTTGAGATGTGTCTTACATATATATGTAACAAGCTGATATGTAAAACAAAAGCATATTTACAATGTTCTCAAAGTCAGGAAACATCAGAGAAATTTATTCTTAAAAGAGTTTGTTAGTTCCATTTTCAGCTAATATGTCAATGTTTTTAGATGAAGTACTCTAAACATGTTATTTTTCCAGACTTTATTTAAATACTCCCCAGGATAACTATGATGCTTGTTTTTCCAGATTAACTGTTAGGTTGGTGCAAAAGTAATTGCGGTTTTTGGCATAATATTAGATCCATTGCTTTGATTAGGGATATTCCTTCTTTAAAAAATGCCTGGAGATTGAAAAATATATATTAAGCATATTTTTTGAAAGTATAACTAACATACTATTTAGCAATATCCTGTTTCCAACTTTGAAGATACCCTGCATAATATAATTTGTAAATTCAAAATACATATACTTTAAAAAAATATTGGTATGCTGTTCAGTTTTACATTTTTCCTACTTGTCATTTTATTTTGCTCATTTTTCCATTTCCATCTACTTTAGATACATGATTTTTATAGCAGCATAATAGTCCAGTGATTTAACATTTCCTTGTTGTTGGATATATAAGGTTTCTTGTTCTCTTTCTCATATAGCATGCTTTTGCCAACATCATTTAAAATCAATGATTTTATGCATCTTTGACTATTTTCTTAGGTTAAATTTTTGGGAGGTGCATTATGGGATCAAAAGCCATATATTTATAAAGCCCTTGAAACCAATTGTTGGATTGCCTCATCCCCAGAAATGTTAACATTGATTCAGATTTTTATCAGTAACGTAAGAGAGGTTGTATTTCCCTAGATTTTGAAACATCTTCATTAACTTAATAGAAAATGATAATGGAATTGCTTTTGTAATGTCTAATTTGATTAATTTTAAGATAAACACTTATTATCTGTGTATGTATTAGCTGCTCAAGGCCACCTCTCCCCATGATCCCCTGACCAGCAGCATCTATCACCTGAGAACTTGTTAGAAACATAGATTCTCGGATGCTACCCCAGATGCTCAGAGACTCTGGTGTGGGACTCAGTAGTCTGTATTTTAACAAGCCCTGATTCATGCTCAACTTTGAAAACCACCACCAATTTCCCAACCTCTCACATTTCCCCATCTGTTCTTCATTGGATAATGACAAAACCCTTGCTTTTACTGACTGCAGATTCAAGGATGGCTTCATGTTGTGATTGTTTCCCAGGAGGTTTTCCTCACTAATTTTATGAAATAAATATGTATTGGGCATTTTCTTTGTACAAAGTTATGTGCACACACCCTGACCATGTCCCTGGCCCTACCCTAAGCAATTTTTAGTTTTAACTACAGAGATGTAATGTATCTGTGTACATCTACTACATGCTACAATGCCTACTATGTGGTGAAAACAGTAAAATATGGGTTCTTGGGAGAGAAAAAAATAACTAAGGAAGAGTTTGTGAAAAAGGTAAAATTGGAGTCAGACCTTGAAGGATAGACATGTTTTTCATAGGCAGGAGTGAAAGAGATGACTTATAAGTTGGAATAGAGAATGACACAAAAATGCACGAGGATAGTACTTTTTCAGAATATTTAGGGGGCAGCGCAAATGTACGATTTTATATAGAGCTGGGGTGGATGGATCGTATAGGAAAAGCAATATCTTGATAAGGTCTGAGTGATAGTGTCCCAAGAAACGCACCGTCCTTGGGTCACTCAAGGACAGAGTCGAGGTCCACTCCTCTACTCAGTAGTGGGTGACAATGGAAGAAAAATCTGAAAGAAAAATTATCTAGAGACTGTGTCTGAAACTGGGAACAGAACAGATGTTTTGCTTTTCTTATATAAGGCAAATGTGTTATTTTATTTATTCCTTATCTCCTTTTTGTATCTCAGTTAAAATGACAGTTTAGTGCCCATGAGCTGTCAGATGGAAAAGGGCCTCTGTTATGGAAGACAGCGGGGCAGGGCCCTCTGCAGCTCATAGAGGAGCTGTGGTCACAGCAGGAAGCAGTTCTTCTGTACAGGACTTGGTTCAGGTTGCAGCCAACTATCTTTAATGCTCTTGAGCAAAGCCTTAGACAGGTTTTTTTGCTTAGCATCATCCATTGTAATGTTCCCCTCACTAATTAATCCAGAATTGATGGTATAAATATGTAATAAAGGCTTTAATATATCAGTTAACTGTGTTGCCTGTTTTATACTGTAGGAAAACCACTGCTGGAATGTAAAATAATATTGTCTTTTAGTATCTAGCAGATAGGAGGTACTGTGTCACACAGCTGTTGGAAGAATTAATAGTGAAGTATCTGCCTGATGAACTGTCTGAGAGAAAAAAAATATATGATGAAGAAACTGCTGAACTCTCACAGTAAGTTTCTTCTCATAAAAAAAAAATTATGAACTACTACCCTTTAATAGTAAGGGAAAACCTCACCGCAAGCTGGATCCTGTCTGTAGTTCATCTCAGTCTAGTCAAGAAGTACTGGTCAGTTTCTGTGGTCCTCAACAGACAGAATTTTATAAAAGTTCACTTGGTAACATCCGGATGTTTTACAGGGAGTGGTTGACTCAGCTCTGTGGGCTGAAGCAGTATTTTAGGCGGAGGAGGAATTTCCTACAGTGCCATCAGGCAGTGGAATGGGAAATAGAGAGGGGGCGCCAGTGACAGTGACATTGGTGGTGATGGCAGCTCTCATGTGTCATAGTAGGGCGAGAGGAAGGTCTAGGGTCAGTAACCTAGATTGGCAGGGGATTTTCTGTCACATGGAGGCCCGGAAGGGGCTTTCCAAACTTTGAGATCTGAGATTGAAATTGGAAGAGAGGTGTTCAGGGCCAAATCCTCCCTTAATGAAGATACTGACTGGGAGCACAACTGAGTTGGTGTCGGGAGGGTGAAAATCTCAGAGGTAACTTTGGGATTTGGTAATTCAGACCACTCCGCAGAGAACACAGCAGCTGATGGAGCTGGGTAGGCAGGGCAAGGCATTGCTCGTTGTCTCTTTTCTGTTTTTCTTTCCCATTTTTCTCCCTTTCTTTTCCCTAAATGTCTTTCCCTCTGACCAGTCACTTGGGTCTCTTTAAATTTTATTCATGGGTTTTAAATTTCTTTATTTCTTTTACTCTCTTTTAATTGAACACACTAAAAAGCAAAATTATAATTTTTGTATGCTGTTTTATTTATTTAACAACTTTTTGTTTCCATTACTTTTCAAAATATAAATTGAACATTTTATATGTCACTTTCTAACAAAAGCTGTGCTTGTAGACTCTCCTTTTTCAACCTGTGTCCATCAGATGTCTTCAGTGAGCCAGGGGCCCTCGTAGAAGAAAGATTGCCACTCTTTTCTTTATAGAAATAGATATTGATTTGTCTTCTTACAGAATTGGTATTTTATTGTGTGATTTACAAAATACTCTGATGTGACAATCATGAACCTTTCTGATCAATGCTGAAGCATCTAGATTTAAGAAAGCTGCAGTTTGACTTTTGCAAATTTAAACACAGTGACACAACCAGCCCGCCCACAGAGGAGTGGTAGACTCAAAGGACAGAGGAGGGAGTCGCACACAGAGAGCTGCGTGTTGGAGAGAAGAGAAGCGTCAGGGTGTCCAGCTGCTTACTAACGAGGCTGTTTTTTAAAATACATATTTTAAACATGTTTCATCTTATGTGTATATAAGTAATTGATGGTCATTTTGAAAAAAACTCAAAAATACAAATGAGCATTTTAAAAAAAGCCATAATCTGCAACCCAAAGGGAATCAACTATTGGCATTTTGACATACGTATTTCCAAACTTGAATGCAGTATGTATAAACAGGCTTTAAACAAAGGTGGGATCATGTTATTCATGATCTATATCTAAAACCTGTTCCTCTCATTGATATAAGCATTTCTTCTAATTCAGTTCATACACATCATCTTTTAATGGAAACATAGTATTCTGTTTTACCGATGTACCATAATTGATCTTACTAGTCTCCTCTTTATGCTTCTACATTTTGGTTACTACCTATATTGCTACAGTGAACATTCATGTAGCACTTGTCCACTCATGTCTGAAAATAAGCTGGTTGGTTCCAAGAACATGAACATTTCCTGCCAACAACATAAGGTTTCTGCTCTCTGTAGCCATGTTCTTTAGTGTGCCTGTGCTGTTTCAGACTGCCCCCATGCTGCCAGTTTTCCCATATCTAAGACAGGACTGGGCATTGCCTTTATCCTTCTCTTTCTTTCTACCACTCTGGCAATGAAAAATGTTATATCATTTTAATTACTTGGAAAAAATGTTATCTCATCAGAATATGTTTTCTGATCTTGCGTTTGAAAATACTTTAATGCCTAAGAATTTTTAATTATTTGCTTTTTGTCTGTTGTGGGAGTTCACTTTTTCTTACTGTTATCTAAGAGTAACTATAAGTGTTTGGATAAAAGATATTTATTGTCATATGTTATAAATATTTAAACAGATTTTAATATAAAATATTATAATAAATTGATTCATAAAGATACTTAGCTCTGTAAGATAATCTGGTGTCTTAAAATTCAATTTATAAGTAAGAGGATCACAGCAGATTTTTAGTATTAATATTTCATCAGTGTGAGCTTAATGAACGGGGTGCTGATTCTTGTTCTTGCCAAGAATAAAAACCACCTTATTTAGAACTTATTCTTTTTTTGTTTTACATTAGTTCATTACTGTTATAAACCTCACTCATTTTTTGTGTGTGTTTGGTAATATTTTTCTTGTATGAACTCAATAATTAAACTGTTTTTCCCTCAGCTTGACCAAGAATGTTCCAATATTTGTTTGCACTATGGCCTACCCCACTGTGCCTTGCCCTCTCCATGTATTTGAGCCAAGATATAGATTGATGATTCGAAGAAGTATACAGACTGGAACCAAACAGTTTGGCATGTGTGTCAGTGATACACAAAATAGGTATGCTTTTTGTGAACTAAAATATTTGTATTTATGTTAGACCTGTCAATATGGATGAGAACTTGCATGTTTATGTTTCCACTTTGTTACTAATCAAGGTTTTCTTTTAGTTTTGCAGATTATGGTTGTATGTTACAAATTAGAAATGTGCATTTCTTACCTGATGGAAGGTCTGTGGTTGATACAGTTGGAGGAAAGCGGTTTAGGGTTTTAAAAAGAGGAATGAAAGATGGATATTGCACTGCCGACATTGAATATCTGGAAGATGTTAAGGTATTTTAAAATATGCTTTGCCAGCATACTTTAGTGTATCCTGTTCCAGGGATTGGTACAGGCATGCAGGCTATTTTCTAGGCGCATGAACCAGTTCTTCTTATCAGAGAGCCTTACCACTGTTGAGAATGCGCTCCAAGTTACCTTTTTCGTATCTTGCTCTGCAGTTGTTGCACATTCTGAGAGAACTTGGAAGACTAGAACATAGATTCTCTTTATTTCTACAGGCTTAACAACCAGCCCAGTGCCCTAGAATGTATGTGTATATGTACACATGTGCATGTGTGTATACACATGATAGGTACTTAATAGTGGTTAAGTTGAACTTCCAGCCCATCTAAGTTTTGAAAGGTTTACATTTCTGCCCTGTTTTATTGAATGTATTAGTAGTTGAAGCTGATGGAATTAGTAGATTGAAACTTCATGTAAATGTAAACACATCAAGTCTTGTAAGAATTGTTTTATATACTCAGATTGTTCTTGTGCCTAAGATAACCTTAATGATAAAATAGAGTTGAATGCTGTGTGAAGACCCTGGGGCAGACATAGAAAGCACTGTCAGTGTACATGTTGGTGATATCTTAGCAGGGTAGCGGTTTTGTGATGTCTTTCTAGAATAGGGTTAATGTGGCCCTTTTGATGTTTGCAATACCCAGTTTACCTACTGCAGTTAGTTTAGGAACCAGAAAAATGACTTGTGATGCTATAAATACCAAATTGAAGGCAATTTCTTTTGGAAAGGCATTATAAAAACAGATCTTATCCCGTCACTTGTTCATTGATCTGTTTAGGCCCTTCATTTCAGTCAACATTTATTGGATATTGGCATTAGGTATTTTCACAAACATTAACTCATAGAATTTTCACAACTCTATGAGGAAAGTATAATTCAGAGGTGTTAATTAATTTGCCTAAGATCCTATAATGTAACAAAAATGATTAAAGCAAACTCTCTGACTCAGGCTCTGAGCTTTAGCATTATGCCATTTGGCTCTCTGCTGATAAACCTGATTAGTCTGACATTGGCTGTCCTATCTTATTATAAAAATGCATTGGGGTACTTTGCCCTGTGCAGTTGGCCAAAAGTATTGTGTAAGTTGAAATTTTGAGTTGATTGGTATAATCTGTGCCAACCTTAAGCATACTTAATTAATGGAATCACTTGCTAAAGGTTCTCCTTTGTAAAGTTAATAACCCTATTTCAGTTTCATGTAAAGTTATATCTTCACATATTGGATTTGATGACAAAATCACTTGAGTATATGGCTAAATTACATGACTATATGTATTAATACTTATAAACATGTAGGCAATGGAATCACATTCTAAAAGTATCACAGATTTGATATTTATAAACTTGTATAAATTTTTTTTATAAATTTTTTTATAATTATAAATTATTTATAAACTTGAGTCCTCTTTGTGGTCCTCGGAATGTCCAGTAATTTTTCCTCATCATAATGTCTTCATCTATATAGTGATTTTCTTGTCCATTCTGGAAAACCTTCTCAGATTTGTTTTTTATAGCAAATTTTCCTCTTCTTATAATAATTCTGTTTTCTGTGACTTCTAATGAAATTTTAAAATCTGTTAAAATTATCACAGTAAAGTACTTTGACTTTAAAAGCTTGCTTTTAAAAGGGAGCTGGCCAAAAAGCAGGCAGAGACGCTTTTAAAGTCTCTGCCTGCTTTTTGGCCAGCTCCGTTTGTCATCACAGACTCTTATAATTGTTATCATTGCTTGTTTACTAGAGCCTGTCATTTGTTTTCTTGAATTTTGTGAGGGTGCAGAGTAGATGCTTAAAAAAAAAAAAAAAAAGATTAAACAAGTCGTAAGTTTTGTTTCTTGCTCCTGTCAGTGTATGTTAGCAACGGCCCAAATCTTGTGTAGTCATTTCAGGGCCACAATTCTTCAATTGTGTGGCTCCTCTACCTTTTTTAAAAGTTTATTTTTATTGTGGTAAAATATACATAAAATATACCATTTTAACCATCTTTAAGTGCACACTTCAGTGGCATTAAGTATAGTCACATTGTTATGCAAAAAGCAGATGCTCTTTAAACTTTAGTTTTAGTTTTCACTTCACATCTTTCCGAAGTAAAAAGTATGCCTTTTAGTCTCTGGTGTGCTGTAGTCTCATTTTTATGTTTCAAAATGTTTTCGGAGTCCCTTTGTTGTTTTTATATGAGTCATCCTTGAAGTATGAAAGGCTGAGTCAGGCCTGGTATTTTTTCAGATGAGTTTGTGCATATGAGACAGAGCAGGACCTGGCACGTAGCAAGTGGGATGTAAGTGTGCATTAAAGAAATCAATATAAGATGGATGAGTTAAACTTAGATATTCCCACCTGTGTTCTCTGAGACTACCCTTCTATCTCAGGCTGGAAGCCTGATGCAATTAATTTTACATTTGCAGTTTGGTGACCCAGTAGTCTAAAGAATACACTGAGGGGTTCCAGAGGTAGCCATAGCCTTGGGCCTTTCCAGCAGAAGTTCATCATTGTGTAACTGACTCTCTGACATACTGGCTTTATATGCTAACTTATTTGTTATAGCTTTTTGTTTGTGTTTGTGTTTTGACCCAGTTCCCTAGCAAAAGATGTAACTGTGCGTGGACTCCTCCTGTTACTACTTTCTGTCATGTCATCTACACCCTAACCACTCATCTTTTCTTTTTTGTAGCAACTATCATCCACTTTTTTGTGCCACTGCTTTCAAAAGCCATTGATCCATAAAGACAAAAGGAATTCCAAATTAGTGTAGACCTTTGAACCAAAACGCACTCTCCATCTTACTCCTCCCACTTGGGGGCTCTTGGTAGGGTTCTGCAATGTTGCACTGCTAAGTCAGCAAGGTTAGGCATAGGTCAGGCCTTGCTGTCTGTCTTTAGTCTGGTCAGCCCCATATGAGACAGAAATATGTAGTACAGCATAGGAATAATACTCTCTGGGAGGTCAGCACTGAAACAGATATTGCCCTGTTCTTCTGATGCCTTTTTCCATTTGTGTCAGTTGGCATATGGATGGGGGATTAGACACAGAAGTCTTACTGACTATTGTATTTCTAGGTTGAGGATGAAGATGAGATTAAGAATCTCAGAGAGCTTCATGATTTGGTTTACTCTCAAGCCTGCAGCTGGTTTCAGAATTTAAGAGACAGATTTCGAAGCCAAATTCTTCAGCACTTTGGATCAATGCCCGAGAGGGAGGAAAACCTTCAGGTATGGTGGCTTTTCTCTTCTAACAAAAGTCACTTTTTTGTAAACCCAAATTTGCAAACTTCTACATTTGTTTTTTCACTGTCCTTTCTGCACTACATTTTCTTTGACTACCCCCTCCCCCGCACCGGCCCCACCTGGTTTAGAATCATGAGTGTTCTAGAGCAGTGGTATCCACTACATTCTGTACAGGTAGAGGCTGGAAATAGGTGTCAGCTGAGATGCCTGTAGCAGGGAGTGCCAGAGAGGGAGCAAGGCCTTAGGATTTTTAGGAGGGGTAGGAAATTAAAAATCGGATGTTACTATCTAGAAACTGTGACTGTGAGACAACTAACTATGCCTTCAAGCCCATTGCCTGTTGTTATTCTTTGACAGCAGCGAGACTTCCCATTTTCTATACATTTAAAGCATCTTTTCTCACCTTTCTTTGTATCTCCCAACATTTGACCCTACCACTTCATTTTTGTCTCTTCGTGTTTAATACCTCACTCCTCATGAAACTTACTCTCTTAATCTTGCTGGTACTTAGGGTTTACACTTAAGCTTAGTCTAATGAATGTGTATCTGGCACTTTCTGTGCAAGCAAAACTGCAGGAGGCATAAAAGAAGGGTCTGGTTCCTGGAAAATCTGATCATAGACTCACTAAAGCACTTCGTTTTAGGCATAAGCATTTTGAATTGAATTAAACGTTTTTGATCAGAAGGTGATAGACTTTACAAAGGAATGGCTGTCAGTAAATATGTGAAGATGGAGAGATAATAGATCTCATTGTAATGCACATTGCCTCATTCCCGTTTTCAAGGGTTGGTCTATGTCTGTCTGAATCCCAAGTGAATCCTTCACCTCAACTTGAAACACCAACATTAGGCCATCTCCAAATTTAGTATTCATTCTGTTTAGCATATTATCAGTTGCCATCTATTTGTTTTAACTGATTACTTGAATCTGATTAAACATTATAGAAATAGGCTTTGATAAGAACAACATTGAATAAGAAATTTTAAATAACAAAACAGCTTATAGAAAAATTCAACGTAACTTTCCCATCACCTTCACCACCCTTGCCTTTGATTACCCTGTCCTCTATCACTGCTTTCTGATAGCGATGTTGTGTGAGTTAGGATTCGGGCAGGAAAGCAAAAGCAACCACTCTTCATCTTTCCGGAATGAAGGGTTTAATGCAGTATGTAGACTTGATATAGTGGTTGGGAGAGCTGTGGAGTGAAGGTCAGGGTGTCACCTACAGAAGTCAGGGAATCTGCCAGCAGAGATCCTGCATCAGAAACAGCCAACAGGGTGCTTCTGAAGAACTAGCGGGGAAGTGGCTATAATTCTTAGTAATCCCAGCGAGTCCCCACCACTATCTCAGTCTACAGCAGTGGAGGAAGGGGTTTCCAGGAGCTCTCTGGAAAGTTCCTGCCCACACTTTGCAACAATCTTCAGAGGATAATGACTTCTCTTCCAGCTTCCACGCCCCACAAGAGTGCCTTTCATTGGCCAACTCTAACCTGGAACCCTATGGCAGAGGGGATTCTGGGAGACAGGTTCTGACGTCTCTGGAATGCAGCTGAGGAGGTAGCGATGCCTAGCTGACAGCAGACAATACACAGATAGAGAAACCGAATCTGAATCTAGAGGGGCCTACTGAGATCAGCACTGATACCAAAGCTCCTTTTGTCATTCTGAAGCTTTATATTTTAAGTCCGATAAAATAGCAGTTCAAGGTTCACTGAACATGACTTACAAATCGTTTTATGGAAATTTCTAGTTTTTTCAATAGCTAGTAGCCCTTATAACATCACTGGGACCTTTTTACTGGAGATATGTTTCTTTTTTGAACAAAAATGGAAGGTGGGGCCTTTTCCTTCTATCTTTCCAAGGGTTCCCTCATACTTTGAGGAAATTTTAAATCTCAATTAACATTTCTTAATGCTTTAAATATATAGCTCAAGAAAGTGGCTGTCATCTAGGGGCATGTTGCCCCCACAAGATATTTGGCATTATCTGGAGACATTTTGGGCTGTCACAGCTGGGTGGGAAGGTGCTACTGGCATCTGGTGGATAGAGATCAGAGATGCTGCTGAATGTACTCTAGTGCATAGGACAGCCACACACAACAAAGAATTATCTGGCTCAAAGTGTCGGTAGCCTGGGGTGGAGAAGCCTTGCTTTCAGGCAGTGCAATAGGAGGAAAGAGCGCTTGTTGACTATGGCGAGTCAGGTCTAGATTTGAATCTCGGCTCTGCCACATGTTAGTCAAGAGATCTTGGACAATTTACATTACATTGCTGAGCTTCAATTTCCCCCATTTTATACTGTGCATAATTGTTAAGGACATTGGAGATAGCACCTGGTGCACAGTAAAAGTGTTCAATAAATAGTAGTTTTTCGGTAGTTTGCTACTGTTGTTGTTACATAAATCCTTGTTTTATTAACGCTATGAACTGTCCATTGTTTTTAGGCAACCCCTAATGGACCCGCATGGTGTTGGTGGCTTCTTGCAGTTCTCCCTGTAGATCCACGATACCAGCTGTCGGTTTTGTCAATGAAGTCTTTGAAAGAACGGTTGACAAAGATACAGCATATACTGACCTATTTTTCTAGAGACCAATCTAAGTAACTGCTTGGATCTCCCTTTAAAGTTACCCTAATCTGGCTGCATCAATGGCCAGATTGTCCGCTGCCTTTGCACATCTAGTGCTGGTTTCAGAAATGTAATGAAACTTTTCTTTTTCCTTCAACCTCCTGAATCTTGTGGTTCTGCAAATGAATACCTTCGACTAGGATTTAGACCACTAAGAACTTGCACAGAAAAACACGCAGTGAATGTGTGTTAAACCTCTACATTGTGAAGTTGCACTATGTACCATACTCTAAAATGAAATAAGAACTCTGTGAGAGTGTGCGTGTGTGTGTGTGCGTGTGTGTGTGCGTGCGTGTGTGCGTGCGTGCTTGTGGGGGTTGGGTAGTGTGTGTGCATTTTCTCTGGCTTTAAAATTTTAAAACAAACAAAAAAGCCATAGAGAGCAGAATTTGCTGAGGGTCATTTGTTGCCCAAGTTTACAAGAGTAGCGATACAAGTTTTTGGAAATTGAATTTGCCTCAGATATATCTGTCCTAATGCTTATATTTGCACAAATATGTAAAATATCGTGTTGAGGATCATTCTTTGTTGGAAATACTGCTCTTGCTGAACTGTCTTGACCATTGACTATGACACAGTTTCTTATTTATGTAAATACTTGCATCACAGTGGCCGACAGGCATTGGATGCAGAACCTAGAGCCAGTTTTCAGGAACAACTGTAAACCTGACATGGTACTGTGCATCTATTCATAAAACACTCAAAACTGTGAAAATATGGTTTACATTTCATTGTACATAAAGGTAAATGGAGAACTCAATTCAGTACCAGTTAGTTTGTACATTTTAGGGGGCTTTTCACATTAACTGCCCATTTATGTAATTTATAGTTTGACATGATGTGTTTTAAAAAAAAAATGCATAGTATAAACCCATTAAGGATCTGGGAGAAGAGAAGAAGTTTAATATAGAACTAAGCTTTTAAAGTTTGTTTTTGTTTTTAATTCTGGTCTCGGTGCAAATGTTAGTTATGCCTTATTCATATCACAGTTAGATGACCATGCTGCGACATGGTTTATATTCATGCTGCCCTAGAAACTTTTGTAATTATCTGTTGCAAATTTGTGACTGTCCTTATTAACTTTCTTTTATGTAAGTAATTTGTAAAAATTTCTTAAAATTTTTGCTTTTGCTTATTTAATTTTGAATAAAAGCTAAATTCCTAATACTTTTTCTTAAATTGTAGGTCAGTGTTATTAAAAGTCAGTAGAAGAACCAAACTGCATATGTTAAAGAACAGATGAGTTGGCCGGGCGCGGTGGCTCAAGCCTGTAATCCCAGCACTTTGGGAGGCTGAGACGGGCGGATCACGAGGTCAGGAGATCCAGACCATCCTGGCTAAAGCGGTGAAACCCCGTCTCTACTAAAAAAATACAAAAAAAACTAGCCGGGCGAGGTGGCGGGCGCCTGTAGTCCCAGCTACTCGGGAGGCTGAGGCAGGAGAATGGCGTAAACCCGGGAGGCGGAGCTTGCAGTGAGCCGAGATCCCGCCACTGCACTCCAGCCTGGGCAACAGAGCGAGACTCCGTCTCAAAAAAAAAAAAAAGAACAGATGAGTTTTGCTTATGGTTTGGTGGCATTAGATATATGCTGTGGTTTCCAAAAACTTTGGTCATTTTTAATTTTTGAGAAAAAAAGCAATTTATTGAGGATTTAGGCCCTAGAACCATCCCTAAAGCACTATTTTTCAACCTTTTAAAAATCCATGTCCCTTTAGGGTAAGGCTAAAATTCTTACTTTTATGCCTCACCATTTGAGACTTCTCTTGGTGACATAGACTTGACCGTTTCTGCCCCCAGTTCCTCAGCTAGGATTTTGCAAATGTCAGTCAATCTTTTTTTTTTTTTGAGACAAGATCTTGCTCTATTGCCAAGGCTGGAATGCAGTAGCACAGTCATAACTTGCTGCAGCCTCAAACTCCTGGGATCAAGTGATCTTCCTGTCACAGGATCCTTGGGGTGTCACTTTGCCAGCCAGAAACATCTGTGGCCGGTGGTGCCTTCTGCCTGAGTATTGCTCATGCCCACTGGGCTTGTTCTGGCCACTCAGCCTGGCAGGCTGTGCTTGGCTTTTGCTTCCAGTCTAGATCCCACACCTGCCAAGAGCGAGCCAGGCACGGAGCAGCGAGGGGTGTGTGGGCAAGTGCATGCAGGGTCCAGACACTGCACACAGCCAGGCACACCAGGTGCTGTGTTGGTGCAGGCAGCTTCATGCGAGGCTGCAGCTGGACCAGATGTACCACATGTGGCTTCCACTGCAGGCACCCACATCCGGATAAGGGGAACACTCTGGCACCCGGAAACTTGGAGATGCCAGCAACCACAGAGCTCCAAAGAGGGTGTCACAGCCCTGGCTTAGGGACCCCTTAGGTCTGGACTCCCCAAATAGCTGCAGCTCTTCTCGTCACCCACAATGTGGTGAGTGGTGGGGCGAGGGGGGTGCGTGTTTCAGCCCTGTTTGTGTTACAGTTCTTTCAGTTTCACCATTTAGCAGGTCCTGAGTTCTTGCCCTGCATCCAGGAAGAATGAGGTGCACAGACAACTGGAGGGTGAGCAAGGCAGAGAGGAGCTTCATTGAGTGATAGAACAGCTCTCAGGAGACCCAAAGTGGGTAGCTCCCTTCTGCAGGCAGGTCATCCTGGAGTGTCCAGCTTTCAGTGGAGAGAAGACCCTCATTAGGTAGCTCTTTTCCATAGGCAGGTCATCCCAAAGAGTGTCCAGTTCTCAGCAAGGAAGAGACCCGAAGTAGGTAGCTCCTTTCCACAGGCAGGTCTTCCAGAAGAGTCAAGGAGGCCCGCAGTGGGTAACTTCTTCCTGCAGCTGGTAGTCCTGAGGGTCTGTTTTGAGTCTGAGTGAGTCTAGGGTTTTTATGGGCTCAGAAGCGGAAGTGTGTGCTGATTGGTCCATGGGCAGCCATGGGTGGGTTGGGGGGAAAAAGCACCTTACGTTCTCACTCCAGACAGTGGACTCCACCTGGAACTTGGAGCTCAGGCCCCAGGCTTCAGGCCATCCCTGGCTTGAAGGTCAGGTTTTACCAGGACCCACCCTTTTCCATCCTGCCACCATCAACATGCCATCCACAGCAACCAGGCTGTTCCTACCAAGGGGCACCTGCAGGCTTGTGCCAACCTGCTCTCAGTGCCCCCTCGGCCTCCCTCCCCTGCTTGTTGGTGCCCAGAATTCAAAGGGGGCCAAGGTGGTGGGACTAGTGTGTCAGCACCACCTTGCACACAGACACCCAGCCAGGTTGAGATAGCACCTGGGTTCAGCCTCAACTTTGCTCCAGAATTGGAGCAGGTGCCAGGAGTGGGGAGAAGCAGGAGCAGGCACTTCTGAGCCTGTGGTGGCAGAGGGGCTTCCAGGAGTGCAGGGATGCCCATGTCTGGAGCCATAGCTGGGTGGCTGCAACTGCGCCCAAGAGTGTGGGTCTCCTGCCCTGCCAACTCAGTAGGGGGTGGGGCTCCCACCTGTTCCCACCCCTACTGGCTCCACGGAGCATGATGCTTCAGACAGGCCACTGCTGCCATCACTCCTGCCTCAGCCTCCAGAGTATCTGGGACTACAGGTGTATGGCTAATTAAATTTTTTTGTTGTACAGATGAGGTCTTGCTATATTGCTTAGGCTGGTCTCGAACTCCTGGGCTCAAGCAATCCTCCTGCCTCAGCCTCCCAAAGCACTGGGATTACGGACATGCACCACCATGCCCAGCCATAAATCATCTTTTAATATTGAATTTTTAAAATAAAATTATATATTCAGAAATGACTCCCTAGAGGATCAACCCTGTCACAATTATGCCAATTGAGATTGAGAATCTATTCAATGGTTCTGCAGAAAACATCTAAAGAGTGGGCCATTCCATTGAAAGCACCTTATCAATAGTTTCTAAGGTATTAGATTAAATTTTCTTGTAATAAAAACAGATGCTTGCTTAAAAAAATGACAGTAATATAAATGAAGAATTTACATATATACACACCCACACTACGTATATATATGTATATAGGCCAACATATTTCCATTAGTGTGTGTGTGTGTATATACATGTATATATACACATGTATATGTTTGTATATGTTTATGCACACACTAATGGAAATATATTAGCCTTATCACTTGATTACTTTTGTGAAATGATCTGATTATTGTTTATAACTTTTTAAGTTTTTGAAATTTTTTTCTATTGCATCTTTCACACAGCTTTTTTCAAAAAATTGGCAAATATTTTTTCCTTATTGCTTTAAGTATCTAAAAGTTCTGTCATCAATTAGTCTGTCATCAAACCACACTAGTTGCTATCTTTTTTTTGGTTTTTTTTTTTTTTTTTTTTGAGACGGAGTCTTGCTCTGTCACCCAGGCTGGAATGCAGTGTCATGATCTCGGCTCACTGCAACCTCCGCCTCCTGGGTTCAAGCAATTCTCCTGCCTCAGCCTCCCAAGTAGCTGGGATTACAGGCACCTGCCACCACGCCTGGCTAATTTTTGTATTTTTAGTAGAGACAGGGTTTCACCATGTTGGCCAGGCTGGTCTCGAACTCCTGACCTCAGGTGATCCACCCACCTCGGCCTCCCAAAGTGCTGGGATTACAGGCGTGAGCCACTGTGCCCGGCCTAGTTGCTATCTTCTTATGTGCCTGTCCTACATGTCAAATTCTTCCTTTTTTTCCAGGTGTAACTCAGATGCCTTCACTCAACTAGGAGAACTCAGAACTTGAGAGCACTTTCCTTGTACTTCACTTATGACACTTAAGGGAGATAAATACATGAAATAAGGTAGAATTAAATACATGAACAGTCTTCTGACTATTATTACTGGTATCTGGCAGTTTAGACAGATTTAAGCTCCAAGACCTAGGCTGACCACTGAACAGAAATGAAGTAAATGCCATTTAAGAAGGGAGATGGGATAAAGATGGTTAGACTGAGCAAATGTCATTGTCTTCTCTTCCTCCCCAAACATCCCTCACCAAAAAGGAAAAAAAAAAAAAGACAAAAAAATGAAATAATGGCATTGTGCAACCAAAATCTCATCAATTGACCAATGCTTTTGAGGGGTTTCTGAAAGATAGAAACAGGATCTGATAAATAAGACCTGAGGAAAGCATGGCTTTGCAGAAATGAGGAGTGTAGGTCAAATGGGAGTAACCACAGGGAAGCCGCAAACCAGGAGCAGGTCTTGGAAAATGCCCTTGTGGAGGCTGCGCTTGAAACAGCTGGATCATGTGACCATCTCTCCCACTTCGGCTGAGCAGGAGGTGGCAGCAGCAGTGGTTCTCAGGCCAGAGAATACCCACAAAACCTTCAGTAGCTACAGCTCCCCAATGAGACGAGGGGCCCTTTTGCACAGAGAACGGGCTCCTGGCCTCCCTCATGTGGCAGCACGAGCCAGCGTTCCACAGGATCAACATGGGCTACTTTTGACTGAACCGATCCCACATGGATGATCCTAGAGGACAGAGGCATTCTCAAATGACAAAGTAGTGAATCGAATCCGAGAAATTTGAGGAACATCAGCACCCTAAATAAGACAACAAAATAAGCTTAGATTTGAGGATGTTACAATCCCCCAGAAGATCTGGGAATCTAAAAAAATGTTCCTCAGACAACCCCTGCCACCACGGAAGCATTTGATAAAGTTTGCTGAGTCAATGAATGAATCATGAAAATAAACGTGATAGATGAGCTCAATAGGAGAATGAATGCAGATACAAAATGAATTAATGAGGTGGAGGGTTAAGTTTAGTTCCTTTATAGGACACAATGCAGACAGAGCAAAAAACTCAAAGTATGAGAGAAAAACTGAGACATGGAGGATAGATACAAAGTTTTAGCATCTAATAGAAGTTTCTTAAGGAGAGTAGAAGACAAGTAAATAATACAAGCTAATTTTCTCAGCGCTCAAGACTAATAAAATATTCTCCTTACTTACTTTGGGATCAAGCTCATCCATCCATTTAAAGGGGAAACAATAAGGCAAACTTACACAGACTGGGGACAAATAAAATAGCAGTAACTCAGTTTGGCATTGATCAGCAATGAAACGACGGCTCGAGAATATGAATCCAAAGATGTAAATTTTCTTCCCAAGCTAATGCTTAAATGCCAGCATTTTAAAAAGGTTAAACATATTTGATAGATGAGATATTTATGACCCAGCTTCGTAAATGAACTCTGTTGTAGACCTGCCTCCAAACAGCTTTGTGCTGTTGACCAAAATTAAATCTATCCTGAAAGTTGTTGCTGTTGTTCATAATTCAGGATATTGAAAAAAGATACAGGCTTCATTTCAAAAGAAAATATGCTTAATTTCAAAATGTGGTAGGTATCGCATTTAACCCTCAGAAAAACCCTGTGAAGTAGGTACTCTGCTTATACCGATGAGGAAACTGAAATGCAAAGCCATTCAATAATTTGTCAAAGGATCACACAGCTGACAGATGGCAGAACTGACTTTGAACCTATGCAGTCTGGCTTCACCTTATTTTGACATCAAGTTTAAAACCATCTAAGAAAGTCAATGAGTGAAGGGTCTGGAAGATTGATGATTCCCTGACAGCAGGCTTTACATATGAGGGGTGCCTTTCACGGCTGTGGGATTAGAACATGTTTTTAAGCACGTCACCAACATTGTAAGTTGCTCAAGTCAGGGTTAGCCCTATATTTTTAGTAACAGTATAAATTGATTATCTTTTTAGAAGGAATACTTCCAAATATAAATCAAGGATCATTAAACTATTCATACTCTAACTCAATTCGCTATTGGAGGAATTACCTTAGGGAAATATTTTTTTAAAGATCCACATGCATGATGATATTCTTTACAATGTCTCTAGAAAGCAAAAACTTGGAAAAATCTAAGGCCCACCATAGGTAACAAATAGAAGAAACTCAAATGAGTATTGTGCAGTCATTAAAAATAAGAGAGACTAATGTATGAAAACATATAATTCAAAATCATGGTTATACTGTGATTGTATGTATACAGTTAAAGATTGGAAGATAATATGCAAAAATGAAATCAGTAAGATTAACAAGTATTGTGTTTTTCTGTAGAAATCATCTGTTTTCCTGTAGGGAAAGCTAGCCATCTAGGGCTAATCTGCTCAGTCTATAACCACACTACACTTGGGTCTTAGCATCTGAGATTGTGACTGCATAATTGTGCCTTTATGAACAGTAAGGTTACATGGATAAATTCTGTTATATTTGAGGTTCATGAAAACTTGAAGTTCTAAAACTGGAAACAGTAAAACAGTAAAGAATGGTTAAGTCGGTATATGCCTTTAAAAATACCCTCAGTTTTTGCTATTGTCCTTTCCCTGTCTAATAATGGAACCACAAAGAAAAGTCAATACGAAAACCTATTAAAACAATAAGAATATTAAACCATAGGAATCAGAATATTCTTAAAGTTAACATTGTTTTATATAATTGGTATGATGTAAAAAATTAAAAAACTGACTTCATAAGGCTGGCAGTTTTACAAACTACCGTCATAGACTTCAGTGTGTTCTTTCTCCAAGTACCTATACTATATTTTCAGTGACTTTAAGCATCAGTAGGGATAGTAAAAGAATAAAGTTTAAATCCTGGCTCCCTTCCTAACTAGCTGTTAGGGCTTGGGTAAGTTTTCATACATATGAACCTCAGTTTCGTCTTCTTAAAAATGAAGATTAGAGACAATGTATATAAAATATGCAACAGATTAGTAGATACACAAATGAGAAATGGCTATTACTATGACTAAATCTGTAACAATGAACCTCTTAAAGTGGACTCCTATGGAATCATTAAGCAAGTGTACTCAGGAAGGGCAAGGATACAGAGGTGCTTAAAAGTAAAGAAAGTTCTATGCTATACAATCTGGAATTTTTAAAAACCTCTACATTAAAAAAGAAAAGAAAAGAAAATTCAACCTGACATTGCCGAGTGACACTCTATTCTCTTTAGCCATTTGATTTGGCATTCATCGGGTAAATCTTTGATTTGTCCTGAAAGAAGAAAGCTAGGGAAAACGCAATCGTTATTACATAGTGTAGTCAAAATTCTTATTTGTAAGACAAATGTAGGAATTGTCATTGCTTTCAGGGATTTGCTGCAATTCTTTAAATTATTAATGTGGCAATGATTAAAGCTTTGTCCATGAGTTGAACTAAGAGAAGTGGAGAAATTTGAGGCTTGAATTCAGGCTTACTTTCCATTTATGTAACTTCTGCTGTCTTAGAAATCTCTACTCTGGATGTAAAGTAACAACTACCGCCTTCCTCAATCAGAGTTAGAATACAAAGCTGAATGTATTACTATACTTTCCCTTGGTTCCAGAAGCCATCGCTGCTATCAGCTATCAAGAATTTCATCTGGCCAGGCGCGATGGCTCATGCCTGTAATCCCAGCACTTTGGGAGGCTGAGGCGGGCGGATCACCTGAGGTCAGGAGTTCCAGACCAACCTGGCCAACATGGTGAAACCCCGTCTCTACTAAAAATACAGAATTAGCCGGGCATGGTGGTAGGCGCCTGTAATTCCAGCTATTTGGGAGGCTGAGGCAGGAGAATTGCTGAACCCGGGAGGCGGAGGCTGCAGTGAGCCGAGATCGTGCCATCGCACTCCAGCCTGGGCAAAAAGCGCCAAACTCCGTCCCCCCCAAAAAAGAATTTCATCCAGGTCTGCATGGAGCCTAAGGAAGGAATCTGTGGATTCCAGATGCTTGCATAAGGCTTAGCTGTAGTCACCCACTCTGCTTTCCTAGTTATGCAAGAGATATTTACTCATTCACATTGCCCAAACCCTGTACTGGAGTCCCTCGAAAAATTAAAGGTATAAGTTAGAACCAGATTCTCAAAGTGTTTACTTTCTAGGGGTAGGGAAAATGTTTGCAAAACTCTTCCAACTTTGAATGTTCTCATTAAGAAGATAAGTACATCTGTGCCTTCCATAATAACCTAAACAATGAGGATTTCCAAATCTATAATTCCAACTCAGATCTTTCTCCTGAAGACCAGAGCCACATATGTATATTACCTCTGAATAGATCCAGTTGAATGTTTCACACATCCCTTAAACTTAACGTAGCTAAAAACACATGGGCTCAAAACATGTTCACTTTCCTGGATCAATGATATCCCCATCCATCTAGAACCTCTGTCGTTACATTTCACCATTTTCTCTCATTTCCTCACCATCAGGTCAATTTTCTTCCTAAATCTCTTGACCCTGCCATTTGCTCTCCATTATCTATTTCCTAGTCTTAAGGTAGATGGATGATCTACCAATGGGACAGGTGTGCCCTGGAAACATTCCAAGCTTTCTGAGGGATAGGTGGACGTGTATAGTTTTAAGGAAATCCATTTTCACATTTAATTTCTATATGTAATGTCTCCTAAAATTGGTCTGCTTGAGAAATAACCTGTGATGGGAGGAGAGGTACCCAAGCTCACTTTCCCTCTTAAAATAGGTCTTCTTTCAAAGGAACTATATATATCCCATCTATTTGCAATCCTATGAAACTTTCAAGCCATCACATAAAGGAACGATTTGAAATATTGATGTTGGTGTTGAGAAAGTGAATTACTCTAATAACTGGATTTTAAAAATTATTTGCAAATCAGGTGACTTCTAATTCTGTGCTTTCCCCAGAATTGAAAGAGGCCTGACTTGTCAATCTATGGGTCATTAAAAATTATACTTAGTGATGTAACTCTGTGATTTTTGGCATGTAACTCAGAAGGAGTACAAAGAGTTTATTGTCATTATTATATCAAAACTTCTTCCATTTCCATATACTTATGCTTGAACTACTCATAAGTATTCTTAATGCTTAAATCTTTAAAAATGAGCCAGGCAGGGTGGCTCACACGTGTAATCCCAGCACTTTGGGAGGCCAAGGTGGGCGGATCCCCTGAGATCAGGAGTTTGAGACCAGCCTGGCCAACATGGCAAAATCCCATCTCTACTAAAAATACAAAAATTAGCCAGGAGTGGTGGCAGGCACCTATAATCCCAGCTACTCCAAAGGCTGAGGCAGGAGAATTGCTTGAACTGGGAGGTGGAGGTTGCAGTGAGCTGAGATCATGCCACTGTACTCCAGCCTGGGCAACGGGGCTAGACTCCGTCTCAAAAAATAATAAATAAATAAATAAGAAATATAATTACGAAGTTGCTAATGAATCTTGTATCATCCAGTCAATACATAAACAATATTTATCCCGGGATACATGAACTAATTGGAAAAAAGTCCTCTATCACTTTCATTAGCAAATGCTCTACTAATAACTGTTTACTTTTTATGTCTCAGTTATCAAAATTTGGCTGGGCACGGTGGCTCACACTTGTAATGGGAGGCCGAGGTGGGCAGATCACTTGAGGTCAGGAGTTCAAGACAAGCCTGGCCAACATGGTGAAACCCCGTCTCTCCCAAAAACACAAAAATCAGTCGGGTGCAGTGATGGATACCTGTAATCCCAGCTACTCGGGAGACTGAGGCAGGAGAACTGCTTGAACTCGAGAGGCAGAGGTTGCAGTGAGCCAAGGTTTTGCCACTGCACTCCAGCCTGGGTGACGGAGTGAGACTCTGTCTCAAATAATTAATAATAATAAATATTTATCAAACTTTGTAGTGTGTTTATAGAACTTTATGTGTTATCACTAGTTAGCATGAAAACTCAACCCAGAGGAAAATTTAACACTCTTAGAGCTTTATTGTCTAAGAAATAAAATTTCATATTTTGTGTGTATATATAGACTTTTGTTGAAAAGAAACATATGATGAACAATAAAAGACTTTCAAGTAAAATATATGACCATAACATTTTTGGAAGAGAAGTGGAATAGAAATAGAAGCTAAAGGATAGAAAGGAATAAAGGATATAAAGATTAAATAAGATATTGTATATTTTTTCGTGGGTAAGAATAAAATTGCTATCATATTTACTCTATTGGATACATTTAAAATAGTTTTATACTGTTTCATCTTAAAATATCAATTGTTACGATAAACTGAAAATAACGTTTTGCCATTATTTAAACTTATGATAAAAATGTATGCTTCAACTTAAAAATATGCAAGAAGGAACATAGTTTTTAAAAAATGTTTAAGGGATTTACGAGCAAAATGTTTGAAGACAACGTATTTAGACTATCTTGTCTTACGTGAATTATTCTGGCAGTTTCTCCAGCCACATCATCTACCCTCTTTGCCACCTCAGGAATAATCTCTCTAAAACACTGATCTAATCCTGTCCTCCTGCTTAACACCCTGTGATGGTCCCTGTTAAAGGAAGGATGAGGTCTAACTTTGGGCTGTGTCCTCAGCCTACAGTGCTTCCCAGCCTTTTACTCCATTTTTGTCTCAACTACCCTAAAACATAATCTTAAAGAACTTCTCACTGTTCCTCTTTGCACTGGTTCCTTGCCTGAGAAGCCACATTCCTTTTCTCTAAATAGTGAAATTCTATTTATCCTCCAAGAAAGAACTAAAAAAATCACGTCCCTGTCAAATAAATACCTAACCTCTCAAGCAGCACAAAATCGGTCTCCACTCTGCCTCCCAGCACTTGCTTCCTGTCCTGATTATAGTATTCATCAGATGTTGTAATTATTCTTACATGTTTTGCGTTATTCACCCAGATTTCTTATACGGTGTTCTTATCCCTCCATGTAGTATTAACGAGCAGCAGTCAAAATTTAAGAAACAAAAACAGAATGATATATAACATTCAAATCAGGAAAATCTCCCGTGCTTATGTACCTGACAATGGTATCTTCTGTGTTCTTCAAAATGCCTTTATTGCCGAGTCCTCAGTGAATACTTCCCAAACCTTAATCTACTTCATTTAATGATAAACGAATGCCACTGGAATTAGTCAGGATATTGCAAGGAAGCAAGATAGGTCAGGCCCTCTATATTAGTTAGGGTTCTCTAGAGGGACAGAACTAATAGGATAGATGTATGTATGAAGGGGAGTTTATTAAGGAGTATCGACTCACACAATCACAAGGTAAAGTCCTACAATAGGCCATCTGCAGGCTGAGAAGCAAGGAAGCCAGTCTGAGTCCTAAAACCTCAAAAGTAGGGAAGTCGACAGTGCAGTCTTCAGTCTGTGGCCAAAGGTGTAAGAGTCCAAAAGCTGAAGAACTTGATGTCTGATGTTTGAGGGCAGGAAGCATCTGGCATGGGAAAAAGATGTAGGCCAGAAGATTCAGCCAGTCTAGTCCTTCCACGTTCTTCTGCCTGCTTTATTCCAGCTGTGCTGGCAGCTGGTTAGTTGGTGCCCACCCAGATTGAGGGTGGGTCTGCCTCTCCCATTCCACTGACTCAAATATTAATCTCCTTTGGCAACACCTCACAGGCACACCCAGAAACAATACTTTGCATCCTTCAATTCAATCAAGTTGACAATATTAACCATCACACCCTCCCAAAGGCAAGGGATGTGAAGGAAGAAGAGAGGGAGAGGGTTGGAGAGAGGGAAGGAAGAATAAAGGAAGAAAGGGAGGGAGTGTCTATGTATGTTGGTTTGGGTTCCTGGGGTGAATTTTACTGTCAGCAACAAATTGAGTATGGAGATGAATGATGTAGCAACATTCAGAGCAAATCACTGTTGAACAACTTAACATGCTGAAATACATTTAAGCAAGGACAATAAAAGAAAACAAAATCCTCTGCAAGCCAGAGAGTGAAAGCAAAATATTTCTTTAGTTCCAAGAATATTTCCACATCAGCAGAGTTAGAATAGACCCATGAATTACCTCTTGTATTCAAATAGTGAACCCCCAAACCGGGTAGTCAATGCAAATGAAAACAGGCATGCAACTGGTACCATGAGTTGAGACTACTTCCTAAGTACTAAGAGTACAGGCACCATACACACATACATGTCTGTAGACATAGAGATATACATACCTGTTGCTCCTGAAGGTCTAAAGCCAAGTTGATTTTCGTTCTGTTAAACAATCTAGATGTTTATTGAGAGGTCCTATTTTAGAAAATCTTTCAAGTTGAATAATTTGTTAGGACCCAAGGTTGAACATTACAGTGCAATTTTCCTAGGTATATGGTGGACCCTTTCAATTATTCTCAGTTGTTATCTTCTATTCAATTTCTTTCTCTATCTTAAATACCTCTCACTTTACACCTTTTCATTTTGTTTCATTCTCTAGGCTGTTTTCATTCCTTTCCTCAAAGTCTTTTATTATGCTTTCATTTAAATCTATTCTTCTTCGAGCATTATGGAATTAAGGCCTTATTTCTAAGATAATTTTCTTTTCCTTTACATCCTAATTCAGGTCAACTTGGATTTCACATATTCCTGGGTTTGCCCTTTTCTCTCATGAATTTTTAATGTTTGATTAAAAATGTTCTTTAAATTTTTTCAAATACTACATATTAAATTCATGTCAGAGTATTATAGTATTGTTTTCCTCTGCTTCATAGGTTTCTTAAAAATTAATTTTGGCCAGGTGCGGTGGCTCACGCCTGTAATCCCAGCACTTTGGGAGGCCGAAGTGGGCGGATCACGAGGTCAGGAGATTGAGACCATCCTGGCGAACACAGTGAAACCCCGCCTCTACTAAAAATACAAAAAAAAAAAAAAAAAAATTAGCTGGGCGTGGAGGAGGGCGCCTGTAGTCCCAGCTACTCAGGAGGCTGAGGCAGGAGAATGGCGTGAACCTGGGAGATGGAGCTTGCAGTGAGCCAAGATCATGCCACTGTACTCCAGCCTGGGCGACAGTGCAAAACTCTGTCTCAAAAAAAAAAAAAAAATTAATTTTATTCCATGACATTAAAATGAGATGAAGATATCACAAAAAAAGAAAAACTACAGAACGATGTCCCTTATAAATAATACTCAACAAAATACTAGTGAACTGAGTTCAGCATCATGTAAAAAAGGCTTATTCACTATGGCCAACTGGGATTTATCCCGGTAAAGTAAGCTTGTATTTACATATGAAAATTGGTCAATGTAGTACATCATATTAATATAATAAAGGTTAAAAACTACACAATTCTATTAATAAAGATATAAAAAGCATTTGACAAAATCCAACACCCCTTCAGGATAAAAACACTTATAAAACTAGAAATAGAAGAGAACTTCCTTAACTTGATAAAGTTCATCTATAAATCCCACAGGTAACATTTTATTAAATGATGAAAGACTGAAGGCTTTCCCCTAAGTTCAGGAACAAGGAAAGGATGTCCACTCTTGGCATATCTATTCAACATTGTACTGGAGTTTCTAGCTAGGGCAATTAATGAGAAAAAGAAATAAAAGGCATTCTGATTGCAAAGAAAGACGTAGAACTAGCTGTGTTTATGATGACATGATCTTATATATAGAAAACCCTTAAAAAATCAGAAAGAAAACTGTTAGAGCTAATAAACAGGTTCAACAAGGTTTCAAGATACACAAGATCAAAATACTAAAATCAGTTGTATTGCTATACGCTAGTAATAAGCAATCAAAAAATTAACTTAATAAAAGCTTCTGTGTACAATAGTATCAAAAAGAATGTAATAGCCAAAAGGAATAAATTCAACCAAAGAAATGTAAGGCTTTTAAACTAAAAACTACAAAACACTGAAGTAAATTAAGACTAAATAAATGGAAAGATGCCTGGTTGCCTTGAGTTGGAAGACTTAATATTGTTAATAACGCAATATTCCCTTATTAATTTGCTGATTTAATGCCATCCCTATCAAAGTTCTATTTTTTCTGCAGAAACAAACTGATCCTAAAATTAATGGACATACAAAAATAATCATAAAAAAAGAACAATATTAAAAGACTCACACTTCTTGATTTAAAAAAAAAAAAGATATATAAGTCAACGGAACACAACTAAGAGTTCAGAATTAAGCCCTCCTATTAAGATCAACTGATTTTCAATGAAGGTCCAAGTCCATACAATGGAGGAAAGAATCATTTTTTCAACTAATGGTCCTAGAACAACTGGACATCTACAAACAAGAACATGAATTTGTACCTCTACCTCACACTATACACAAAAATTAACTCACAATGTCTCAAAGTCCTAAATGTAAGAGCTAAAACTGTACAACTTTTAGAGTAAGACACAGATGCAAGTGTTCATGGCCTTGGATTAGGTCATGGTTTCTTAGACATGAAACCAAATGCACAAGCAACCAAAGGAAAAATAAATAAGTTGGAATTCATCAATATGAAAAAGACTGTGCACCAAAAGATACTGTCAAGAAAGGGAAAAGACAACTCTCAGAATGTTAGAAAATATTTGTAAATCATATAATCTTATATGTGTCTTAGTTCTGGAATAAAGAACTCATATAACTCAACAATAAAGAAATAATAATCTGGCAAAGGGCCAGACACAGTGGCTCACGCCTGTAATCCTAGCACTTTGGGAGGCTGAGGAGGGTGGATCATCTGAGGTCAGGAGTTTGAGACTAGCCTGGCCAAAATGGTGAAACCCTGTCTCTATGAAAAATACAAAAATTAGCCAGCTGTGGTGGCGCACGCCTGTAGTCCCAGCTACTCAGGAGACTCAGGCAGGAGAATTGCTTGAACCCGGGAGGTGGAGGTTGCAGTGAGCCAAGATTGCGCCACTCCACTCCAGCCTGGGTGACAGAGTGAGATTCCGTGTCAATAACAAAACAAACAAAATAAAACAAAACAAAAAACTGGGCAAAGGATTTGAGTAGTTATTTTCCCAAAAAGATGCATTAACGGCCAATAAGCACATGAAAAGATGTTTGGCATTATTAGTCATCAGGGAAATACAAATCAAAACCATAATGAAATACCACTTTACACCCACTAGGATTGCTATAAAAATAAAACAAAACAACAATAACAAAAAACCCATGGAAAATAACAAGTTTTGTTGCGAATGTGGGAAAATTGCAATCCACATAGCCTGGGAGTGCAAAATGGTGCAGCTATTTTGGAAAACAGTCTAGAAGTTACTCACAAGGCTAGACATAGTTATCGCATGACCCAGGAATTTATTCCTACGTAAATACCCAGATGAGGTATATACGTCTTTATGCAGACAACTTTTCATTTCTCTTGGGTAATTTTCTAAAAATGAGTTGTACACTAAGTATACGTTTAAATTCATAAAGACCTTCCAAATATGTCTTCAAAGTGGTTGTACCATTTACACTCCCTTCAGCAATGCATGACAGTTCCAGCGACTTCACGTCTGCCAACACTTGTTTCGTCAGTGTTTCAAATTTTAACTATTCTAATGAGAACATAATGTTAATCCATTGGGTTTTAATTTGCAACTGCCTAATATCCACTGACCTTAAGCATCTTTTTATGTGCTCATTATCCATTTTTTAAAATGTCGATTAAGATCTTTTGCCCATTTTTATTTGGGTCATTTGTTATCTTACTATTGAGGTGTTAGATTTCTTTAAATATCTTGTATGTAAGTCCTTTGTAAGATACATGCGCTAAGAATATTTTTTCCTAGCCTGTGGTTTGCCTTTTATTTCTTAACAGTGTCTTTCAAAGAGCAAACATTTAACATTTTGATGAAGTCCAATTTCTCCTTTTATTCCCTTTTACAGATTGTGCTTTTTGTGTCATATCTAAGAAAACTTTACCTCTCTCTGGGATGTAAAGATTTCTCCTATGTTTTCTTCTAGAAGTTTTGCTAATTTCAGATTTTCTTTAGATCAGTCATCAATTTTGAGTTAATTTTTGTGTATATACCATTTTAGGGGAGTCAAGCTTTTTAAGACATAATTTACACACATTAAATTCATCCTTTTGCAGTACGGCTTTATGGGTTTTCACAAACACACACAGTCATGTTACCAGCATCGAACTCGAGATTTTGAGCAGATTCATCAATCCCCAAAAGTCCCTCCTGCCTCTTTGTGGTCAGACTCTCCCCCGTCTCTGGAAACCACTGATCTGTTTTCTATCTTTATAGCTTTGCCTTTTCCAGAATGTTGTAAATGAAGGTTTTGAACCTTTTGATAATGTGGCCTTTTCAGTCTGATTTCACTTATCATAACACATTTGAGATTCATCCATGCTTATATGTGTCAGTAACTCATTCCTTTATATTTCTGAGTAACATTCCATTGTCTGCAAATACAGCATTTTATTTGTCCATTCACCAGCTGATGGACATTTGGGTTGTTTCTGTTATGAGTTGAATTGTATACTTCCAAAATTCATATGTTGAAGTTCTAAACCCCAGCATCTCAGAATGTGAACTGATTTGGAAATAAGATCATTGCAGGTATAATTAGCTACGATGACACCACAATGGAGTAAGGTGAGTCTTTAATTCAGTATGACTGGTGTCATATAAGAAGAGACGAGGGACGCACGCGGAATAAGAAGCATGTGAAGCCAGAGAGACGCATAAGGAGAAGATGGCCGGGTGAGGACAGGAGTAGAGATTGCAGTGCTGCATCAACCAGCTAAGGAGTGGCCGGGGCTACTGGAAGCTGGAACAGATAGGTATGGTCTTCCCCTAGAAGCTTCAGAGGGAGTATGGCATGGTATTACCACTTCCTTGATTTTGAGCTTCTAGCATCCGGAACTGTGAGACAATTACTTTTTGTTGTTTAAGACACTCACACTTCGTGGTTCTTTGTTACGGAGCAAACTCCTACAGCATTCATTTCAGGCCGACAACAAGGATGATGATGCAATGCCTGTGTGGACGTGACGCTGAAATTGGTTAAGAACAACCTTTTCCAGGTTGCAATTGATTCTAGAAACTGGAGTTGGTAGAGAATTTGCAGGTAGAGATAAAGTTGCCAAAAATGGGGGAAGTAGAGACTCAGGGACAAACCAGCAGATCAAACTCAAAATAACTATGTTTTTGGTTCAGAGACATTTATTCATAAATCTATTTAGTCTGGCTGATAGTCGTAAGACACATAGATAAGGAAATCCACACTCCTAACCCAAGTCAAAATATCTGAAAAGTTCAAGCAGCTTATACGTAGTTATTTAATAAATACCTAATAAATAATACCTATAGAATGACTGGGTATATGGATATAAATATGAATAAATGATTTTATGTTACCACCAACTTAAGATTTTTACAAATTAAAATATCAAGGGGTTGATCTTTTTATTAGTAAGGGAGTCTACAGGGGAATAGACATTTCATGAACTCAGAAGGCATCCATGTGTTTACTAGGATAATTCAATCTGTCCTTAATTTATTTCTATTTGTAATTTTACAGATTCTTATGCTACCTTTGCAACATATTGTTGACAATCTATGAAGGTTAGAAATGACAAATGGGAAAGATTTAGATCCCTTTAAATAAGATAGCACTATTTTTAGAGCTAAATCTTTGGTTCCAAAAATTTCTACTAGCATTTACCATTTGCTAGCACTGGGACAGCTATTTGGGATACTGGTATCAGCCCTCTAGAAACTTACATTTTAGTAGGAAAAACAGATGTGGGCACAAATGTGATCAATGTGCCGTAATAGACTGTGCTGGCTGAGGAGTAGGTGGGAACTGTGAAGCAGATAAAGAAATGAGGCTGAACAAATACTAACCAAATAATACATTACATAAACACATAAATTTGGGCAGGTAAGAAAAAAGGAGTGGGGAGTGTAGGGAATGGTCCACGCAAAGGGATCAGCATGGGACTAGGCAGCCACATGGAGTTTTGTATTGCTTATGATGTGGCCAAAAAGAAAGTGGGTGATGAAGGAAGTAGCTCTAGATGAGACTTTGAAGTAGCGGGCAGGTGCCAGTTATCAAGGAATTACAAGGAATTTTCTTTTTTATTCTTTCCTTTTTTGTTGTTTTTAAAACAGAATCTCACTCTGTTGCTCAGGCTGGAGTGCAGTGGCATGCTCTCGGCTCACTTGCAACCTCCATCTCCCGGGTTCAGGCACTTCTCGTGCCTCAGCTTCCCGAGTAGCTAGGATTGCAGTCACACACCACCATGCCTGGCTATTTTTTGTATTTTTAGTGGAGACTGGGTTTCACCATGTTGGCCAGGCTGGTCTCGAACTCCTGGCATCAAGTGATCCACCTGCCTCAGCCTTGCAAAGTGCTGGGATTGCAGGCATGAGCTACTGTGCCCAACCTACAAGGAATTTCTTTATCCTACAGAAAGCAGCCCTGCTCCAATATTCATTTCACCCAGATTTTTTTTTACATATATGACAAACACAAAAAGCTACATTGCATTTGACTTAATCAATAGTATTCCCATATTTAAAAGTTTATAACAAAATATTCTTAGCCAGAACAAAAAAATTCAGGGCTAGTTTGATATCAAAATAGCTTTAATTAGTAGATGAAATCAGTCAACCAATCTACTATTTATTGAGCTTTTACTATGTATATAACTATGATGGTTAATTTTACATCAATTTGACTGGGCCACAAGGGGTCTAGATATTTGGCTAAACATGATGCCGAGTGTCTGTGAGGGGGTTTGTGGATAAGATTAACATTTGAGTTAGCAGACTGTGTAAAGTCAGTTGCCTTCCCCAGTGAAAGTGGACCGCATCCAATCCAACAGAGACCTGAATAAAACAAAAAAGGCTCAATTAAGGAGAATTTGCTCTCTCAGCCAGATGTCCCCCAATATAACATAAATTTCACCTCTTCTTTGAAAGTGGCTATTCCATTTACTTTTAATATCATTGATTACTTCTGCCTATTTTTGAATTTATATAGATGGAATCCCATGATGGGAATCCTTTTTGTGTCAGGCTTATTTCAATCAATATAATGTTGATGAGTGATCCATACTTTTTACATTATCTTTGCTGTATAGTATTCCATTTTATGAACTTATCATAATTTATATCTTTTACTGTTGATAGACATTTGGGTCGTTTCAGTTTGCTTTTTTGTTATGTTTTTGCCATGATGCATAATGCATTTGTGTACATGTTTTTATGAGAACACTATATACACATTGGGGAAGTCAAAAAAGACCCTGAGTCTTAGTGTGGTGGAACTGCTGTCAACTGTTGGAAAAAACAGGAGGAATTGGTTGGGGGCTGAGTTTTGTGCCGTTTTTGGCTAATGAATACAAGATTGCTATGTGATGTCACCCATGGTCAGGAAGGAAACAAAGGTTTTTTCATTTATGCTGTGGGTAGGTGGCAAGTCTGAGATATGTCTGTCTTTATTGCATGGGGTCAACCAAAAGCTTTGGAATGAGATGAATATGTGTACACCTTACACATTTTGATTAAGTCAGCTTAAAGTCCATAATCTTAAATATGAATTTAGAGTTTAGATGTTGGAGATGTTCAGGCAGAAATCAGAACATCACCGTTTCCTAATTGAGGAGAAAGTGGAATTACTTACCAATATAAAACTTTTCTGATCTGCTCATAAAAATGCATCAAGAAATACCTGGCCAGGTGCAGTGGTTCACACCTGTAATCCCAGCTCTTTGGGAGGCCAAGGTGGGAGGATTACTTGAGCCCAGGGGTTCAAGACTAGTCTAGGCAACATAATGAGACCTCATCTCTACAAAAAATAATAATAATATGATATAATATATATATTTTTAAAGAAACACCTATACTTCATTTCTCCATGGGTTAATCTGGTGATTTGTCAAATTTCCGAAATTTCTAAAAATTTATACTTAGATCTGGCTATCCAATCTTTTGGCTTCCCTGGGCCACATTAGAAGAAGAATTGTCTTAGGCCACACATAAAATACACTAACACTAACAATAGCTGATGAGCTAAAAAAAAAAAAAAAAAAAAAATTGTAAGAAATTCTCATAATGTTTTACGAAAGTTTAGATTAAGGCTGCTCACGTCCATCTTCTCATGCAGAGACTCACAAGCGTCCCCTGGTGGTTGAGAGGATCAACTGCAGGCTGAAATACCAAGATTTTGGAAGTCTCATTCTAGCCTTTTCTATTATCTTGCACAGTCCTGACCAAAAAAAAAAAGTAAAGAAAATAGGAAGACGTGCCTGTAAATATTCAGACTCAGATTTCCCTTCTTGCCTTCCACTGGAAGCCAGAAATATGTGAAAACGTAGTGAAGAATACTTACCAAACCTTAAAAAGGTCTGGTCCCATAGCGCCTGCCGAGCGTTAGGCTGACCTCTTGCCTCGCTCCTCGCCAGGCCCCTATGCACACCGATTTAGATGGTTGGTTTTTTTTTTTTTTTTTTGCTTTGTTTTAATATGATCACAAGTCTAATACACACTTTTAAAAGAAAAATAATACAGACATATAAGAAACGAAGAATGAAATGTCCTCACTGTTCCCCCCCACACTATTCCTATTATCCAGTCCCGTAAACTGTAAACGTCTGTTCACTGTTTGGACGCGTCTTCAGACAGAAAAGGCCTGTTGGAGGCTTCTTCTTACTAAACTGGCAGAAAATTGGAAAAAATAATGCAGCAGGAAGCACCATCTACTACATTTCCTGATTTGTAGAAATGCCTCAATTAATGAATTTAAAAATACCCCTCACAAGCTTTCAAAGATCCGAAATGTGTAACAATGGACACTAATGTATGAATAAATACTAAATCTCAGACTTCCTTTTGGGTATTAAAACAGCACCATTTAAGGAATATATGTGAAAACTTTTCATCCCCACTACAATTTTCTACTAGTTTATCCCACATTTGGTGAAAACTTCCTTGCCACTGGTATTGAACTATATAAAGTCAAAATGAGATAACTGTCAAACTTTTTAAAATTTATTTTTGTTTTTTTGAGACAGGATCTTGCTCTGTTGCCCAGACTGGAGTGCAGTAGCTCACAGCAACCTCCGCCTCTCAGGTTTAAGCAATTCTCATGCCTCAGCCTCCCAAGCAGCTGGGACTACAGGGGTGTGCCACAGTGCCTAGCTAATTTTTGTACTTTTGGTAGAAACGGGGTTTCACCAACTTGGCCAGGCTGGTCTCAAACTCCTGGCCTCGAGTGATCTGCCCACCTCAGCCTCCCAAAGTGCTGGGATTATGGGCACGAGCTACCATACCTGACCCCAGTTGTCAAACTTTAAAAAATTCCTTATTTTTTTGAGACAAGGTCTCGCTCTGTCATCCAGGCTGGAGTGCAGTGGTGTGATCATAGCCACTGCTGCCTCAACCTCCTGGGCCAAGTGGTCCTCCCTCTCAGCCTCCTGAGTGACTGGGACTACAGGCATGTGCCATCACACCTGGAATTTTTTTTTTTTTTTTTTGTAAAGATGAGGTCATTCTATACTGCCCAGGCCGGCCTTGGACTCCTGAGCTCAAGTGATTCTCCCGCTTTGGCTTCTTAGAGCCCTGGGATTATAGGCATGAGCCACTGTCCCTGGTGAAATCAAACTTTTCTAACAGTTCTCTGGTCCTAAATACATATGCATCTCTGTCAGCTAGTCAAATCTTACAATCCTCTCTTTTCACTACATCAGTACTACTGACTAGATACCAGTTTAAGGAAGATAACCAGAGGATTCTCCCTCAGTGACCTGTTACCATGTTATTGTCCACTTATGTCTCTTAACACTTGTGAATTTATGTCACTGTCATTCCTGTGTTTTACTAACGATGTCTGTTATGTCTTAAATTCAAGCCATTCCTTTCCCACCCCCCTTGTCTCTGCCCTTGGATCTGCAAACGGCAGTCTGAGTGCTCTGGCTACAGAGCTACCTGTGCATGTCTGCTATGAAGCCCGTTATTTCTCTTTATTCATACGTACGATAGACAGCTACTCTGTGTCCCACCAGATGCTTGGCCACAAATGTAAGTGTACTGGGCCATTCTCACATTGTTATGAAGAAATGCTCAAGACTGGGTAATTTATAAAGAAAACAGATTTAATTCTGCTTCTGAGGAGGCCTCAGGAAGCTTACAATCATGGCAGAAGGCAAACAGGGAGCACGCATGTTATGTGGTGAAAGCAGGAGCAAGTGACAGAGGCAGCAGGTGCCACACACTTTTAAGTGACCAGATCTCGTGAGAACTCATTCACTTCCACGAGGACAGCACCATGGGGATGGTAGTAAACCACTCATGCAAAATCTGCCTCCATGATCGAATCACCTCCCTCTAGGCCCCACCTCCAACATGGGGGATCACTTCAGCACGAGATTTGGGCAGCGACACACATCAACACTATAAGTAACACCAGGTTTCTGCCTGCAGGGAACTTTCATTGTAGTGAAAAAGATAAATGGAGAAGCAGGTCATAAAAAACCAGCGCCAAGGATGGCATACACCTGAGTTATTAAGTAAGCTCCAAAGGCAGTCACTTAATCTGTATGAACATTGGGTGGTGATGGAGCCATAGAGATAAATACTATTTAACCAGGTGAAGAGGAGAGGGAGTGAATGCTAGACAGAGGGAGATGCGTGAACAAAGGCCTAGGGTTCTTCTTTGTAAAGAACAGTAACTACCAAGGAAGACAGCTATGCCTCGGCCTTTTGGGCACAAAACTCTTACCTGTGATGGTTCTGCCCCTCTCCTAGATGACAAGAAATTCAAATGCTATCTGGAATTTCATCAACTTCCTTGCAACTGTAAGTACACATAATGTTAGATTTACCTTACAAATGCAAAGAAATGCATAAATTCACCTCTGCTTCAAACTTCACTATTAGAGAATAAATATCAGATTGCTTAATGATAAAAAGAATGTTAGGTGTGAAACATGATGAGAAGAAAAAAAAAAACCCTTAGTAATTAATTTGTCTTCTTTGTACAATGTTTTGTGTTAATAGCTTTAATTTTAGGGCAAACCAAGGTGGTCATGCCATGGAGATTTTATCTTTAGTAGCTGAAGAGAAGAGCCTGCTTACCAATTTATACGGAATGATTGAGTGAAATTGACAAAATCATATGTTTGAGTGGCAAATGGAATTTACCAAGAGAGGAATTTGTAGGATGATAATACTTAAATTGGTAACTCATTGAGAGGCATTTTCAGATAATGTAAAGATCCTTTCTAATGGGCCAGTTCAGGAATGAGTTCAAAGCACCATTAGCACAGAAAGGCCATGATTATAATTTTCCAAGGAAAACGGTAATGCCATGTTAACAGGTAGATTGGGCTGTGTGGGTATTTGAAAGAAGTATATAAAGTAAATAGGGCCTGAGATTCACTAAATGTAAAAGAGCCACACAGTCTTGGAAAAGCCCATCTGAGCTCCTAATAAGGAATATAAACTTCCTTCTTTTGTGGTAATGTGTTGAATTATAGTTCAATATATTACCAATGTATTTTATGTATTTTGTGTGTGTGTGCTGGGGCTTTTCCTCCACTGGGCAGCAGCCCTACTGGAAACAATGGTTTAGCAAGATATGGGAAGAAAAAGTCAAACTTTGGGCTTTATAGGAAGCAGGTAGCGTGCACTGCAGGGGATATACTAGAGTGATATACGGGCAGGGCCCTGAGATGGTGCCCTCTGCCCAACCACACCCTCCTGTCTACAGCAATCCTAGAGAAAATGGCAGGAGAGACTGTTCAAACCAACTGAAATTGTTTCCAACACTCAAAGGAAAAAGGGATAAAAGTACAAATTAGTTCCATTTATAAAACCTTTAAAGAAAGAAAACAGAGGGAGAATGTTCCCAATCTGACATCAAAATATACCATAAAACTATAATGAATTTTAAAAAGTGTGATATTGGCCTAGAACAGATAATTAGTTCAGTGGAAAGAACCACACTACACACACACCCCGTTTATTATATATAGTCAATTTAACCTCAGTGAGAAAAGGTTCAGTTATTCAGTCTTGTGGGTAAGGAAGCTTATTCAAACAAGACACAAATCCCAGATAATTCTGATTACTTAATAAACAAGTCTGTATGATCAAAGCTACCTTAAACAAAGTTAAAAGACAAAACTGATTAGAATAAAATACTGGTACCATGTAAGATGAAAAAGTCCCTATCCATACTATAAAATAGTTCCTATAAGGGCTGGGAGCAATGGCTTATACCTGTACTCCCAGCACTTTGGGAGACCGAGGCAGGTGGATCACCTGAGGTCAGGAGTTCGAGACCAGCCTGGGCAACATAGTGAAACCCCATCTCTACCAAAAAATATTTAAAAATTAGCTGGATGTGGTAGTATGCGCCTATAATCCCAGCTACTTGGGAGGCTGAGGCATGAGAATCGCTTGAACCAGGGAGGCGGAGGTTGCCGTGAGCCAAGATAGTGCCACTGCACTCCGGCCTGGGCAACAGAGCAAGATTCTATTTCAGGAAAAAAAAAAATAGCTCCTATAACCAATAAGAAAAAAGACAAATAATCTAATAAAAATGTTGAAAGAACAAGAATGGCCAAATTCACAGAACAAAAAAATACAAATGATGAAAAAATAACTCCAACCCCAATACTAGTGAGGCAAATGCAGATTAAGATAAAAATGAGAGGTTATTTTTTAACTTAGTAGATTGAAAAACAATTTAAAAGACTGTTAACATCTAGTATTGGCTAAGGTTTGGAGAAACGGACCCCTACAGCTCTGCTAGTGGAAGTGCAAATTTGTGTGTCATGAGGAAAGGTCAAACTTTGAATTTTAAATTTAAAATGCTTATATGCCATAACCCAGAAATCTTGTTTTGAGGTATATTTCTTAGAAATACTCAAACATCTTCAAGGAGAAGTATTCTAGGGTATCTACTGCAACGTTGTTTGTAATGTCAAAAAATATTTTAAAATATTAAATAGAAACACCTAGATGTTCTGAACTGAGGAATGGATAGTGAAGTAGGCTATTCAGTTCTAGACAATAGAGTATTATGAAGCATTTAAAAAGAATGGGCTCTGTTTCTGCTTACAAGGAAAGCTCTCCAAGAACAATTCCCAGAATGAAATGTCCCAAGTCTCTTTACTGAAGGCCTACCAAGTACCGGTCATAATAAGAGGGAAAGGCCCTGCATGGCGGGTCATTTTGAAATCACACAGCACCTCTGTTTTCTCCTCTCATTTGTCTGTCTGAAAATCATAATAGACCGAAGATTTTCCTCACTTAGATATGTTCTCAGCTTCCAATTTTCTCATCTCCTATTTCCCATCTACTTCAGTTTTAATTTAACATAATTTAATTTTACTTTGTATTTTTTTAGAGCTGGAGTCTCCCTCTGTTGCCTGGCCTGGAGTGCAGTGGTACAACCCCGGTTCACTACAACCTCTGCCTCCCAGGTTCAAGCGATTCTCCTGCCTCAGCCTCCCATGTAACTGGGATTACAGGCGCCCGCCACCATGCCTGGTTAATTTTTGTATTTTTAGTAGAGGTGGGGTTTTGCTATGTTGCCCAGGCTGGTCTTGAACTCCTAACCTCAAGTGATCTGCCTGCCTCAGCCTCCTAAAGTGCTAGGATTATAGGCATGAGCCACCGCACTCGGCCTAATTTAACAGAATTTGAGCAAAGAATGATTCACAAATCAGGCTCAAAAATTAGACACAGAAACAAAATAGGTTCAGAGCAGCTCTGCGCTGCTGTGTAGTCAGAGAAAATTGATGAACAGAAAAAGGAAAATGATGTACAAAAAAGAGAGTGAGGTACAGAAGCAGCCGGATTGGTTACAGCTCAGCATTCACCTTATTTGAATGTGGTTTGAACAGCTGGCTGCCTGTGATCGGCCAAAACTCTGTGATTGGTATATGAATATGAATAATTCACTACCCATTTTTCTGAGCACCTAGGTGTTTTCTATTCACACTTTCAATTAGGTGCCAGTTCTGTAAAACAAAAATAAAATTCTAAGGCCCCCCATCCATCTGAATAGACTTCTTCCTCAGCCAAGACTGCTTCAAAATTTAACCTGAGACACTGTTTCAGGCCTTGCCAGGAAGTGGGGGTCACATATGCCTCAGGATACCTGCCAGGCGTTAATATCAACACAGACTTTAAGTCTGTTAAGAAACATTTTACAACGTATTCTCTGTGAAGCCTACTACCTGAAAGCTTCCTCTGCAAATAAGAACTTGGGTCTGCACCATCCTTTATCTTAACCCAGTCATTCCTTTTCATTGATCCCAGGTCTTTAGATATACTCAACCGATTATCAATGAGTAAATTTTAAAATCTACCTGAAAGCTGGAAGCTCCCAAAACCCAACTTGGAGTTGTCCTGCCTTTCTGGAACAAACCAATGTATTTCTGAAATGTATTTAAATTACTTTGAATGACAAAAACAACAATTACTTTTGCACGAACCTAATATTTGATCAAAGTCTCATGTCTCCCTAAAATGTATAAAACCAAGCTGCACCCCGACCACCTCGGGCACATGTTCTCAGGACCTCCTGAGGGTTGTGTCACAGGCCATGGTCACTCATATTTGGCTCAGAATAAATCTCTTCAAATATCTTACAGAGTTTGACTCTATTCATCAAAAGTTCACTATGGACGCAGATACTTTTAGGCTGTACCTAAAACATGTTAGTAGGCGGCTTTAGACCAAACTTAATTTAACAGTTCATCTCTTTTGGTAAACCTCTCAATTTTGGTCAAATTCTCAATTTTGAGAGATTGAGCAAAACTGTGTAAGTATTGACATCACCCCGACAGCATCATCAAGGGACGTATTTGGTCTCAGATTCCACAGGGAAAGAGCAGAACAGTGGGTTTTATAAAGCGAGAAGAAAGAAACAGAACAAAACAAAACAAAAATGGTTACTTCAGGGTTATAGCAAAAAGAATTTTCCTATTCTGCTGAAATTTCCTGTATCGGGGAAAAAAACTGGGAATTTAAAAATTGGTCTATTTTGCGATCTGCTTCCTTAAAGTTTCAGTTTGATTACATAGCATTTAGCATGATCAGACTCATGCTGTGATCAAAATCACAGAATTAAGACCTCAGGCCTAAATATTATACCATCATATGCTCAACTCAATAAAGAAGGGTACAGGCAAAAGCCCAGTTAAGATGGCCAGGAAAGACACCTTAAACAAAAGTAAGATTTGCCATGTACATTTCAACCCATGGACAGAGTTTCTAGTGACTGAGTCCTCTTTCTTTTCCCAGTGCACACAGGCAGACATCCTTGCAAATGGAGATTTCTTCTATGCATGTAAATTTCTTTTACAAAAGAGTTTCAAAATAGCCAGCGAAATGCTAGAAAGGTGTACTTTGAGACCCATTTAGTTCAATAGGTGGTCTTTTTAACTTGGCTTCTATGTCTTAGCTAAAAGGGACAGAAAATAAAATAGGCAGAGCCAATTAAGGAGTAGGGCAAAGAAATACTCTCTGCCTGGACTCAGCATGCATAGCTCTGAAAAACAAGCAAGCCAACTGCCTACCTTTATAAAAGGGCCTGCCTTTTATAAACATTTAATCCAGCTTTCTTTCGGCCTTTGGGGTGAGAGTATTTATGCCAATTTTTAAAAATCAGCTAGTCCTTTAAGCTTTTTATATGCCTTTTGTAAAGAGTCTTTTAAAAGAGGCAACAAAAGTATTGAAACCTTTTTAGAAGCACAACAACAGACATCCCTGGATTAGACCAATTCGGGAGACCTCATTTCTAAGTGCACTTCCTAAAGTGCGATATTGTTCATTTGGAATATTCCACTGTGATTTTAAATCATCTTTAGGAAGATTCTGACAGTTTTGTAAGCGTTTGCTGCTTCCAGGGACTCATATTTGTCCATGTAGGCATGGCTGGAAGGTGGAGTATATTCAGCTCTTCAGAAATTAAAGGTTTCATTTTTACATTGAATCTTGCCTTTGGCTCTCAGATCCACTTGATCAACTTTGTCAATGATTTTCCCTACTAAGCATGTAAGAAAAAGAAACAAAGGTGATAGAATACAAAAATCCCTGTGAGTTTCCAAAAGCCAAAGTTCACACCCCCCACAATTTTGCCATTTACTGCCAGTTGCCGTCTGACCCAGTCAGACAAATGAGGTCTCTAACTGGATCCAGGCTGAAACTAGGCCTCATAAAACTTAGAAACTAGGCCTCATATAGAAAAAATTAACACCAGGTGGCTCTGGATAGGGTCCCACCCTGCCTCGATAAGGACCCACCCTGATAGGGTCCCACCCTGCCAATTCTGGGAAACAACCTCATGGGGTCCCACCCTGCCAATTCTGGGGGTCCCACCCTGCCTCGAAGTTCTCGGAATCAACAACTCCAGGAAAAAAACCTCATAAGGTCCTGCTCTAACCAATTAGCATAAGACACCTTGCTCAGGCCATAGCTAGACCCAGTCATTTTGCGCCTTAAGCTTTGTTTGAATTTCGCGCCATAAGCTGTGTTTAAACTTGTGTTTGCCTATATAAACAGCCTGTAACAAGCAGTCGGGGTCCCAGGGCCAACTTAGAGCTTGGGACCCTAGCGCGCTAGTAATAAATAACTCTCTGCTGTGAATCTCGTGTCGGTGGTCCTTCGCGGCGGCCCCTGCCCAGGAGGGAATCGACAGTTCGGTTCCAACACAGGCTACTTAATTCTTGGATCCAATCTGATCCTGGACCCAGTCCAGTTTCTGTCACAACTTCTGAATGCAGTTTGGATAAAAAAATTTGCTCAAACAAACTCAGATAGCTCAAAACACAAATCCGCGGGGCTTCAGAATCTGAGAGAGAATCTAGCAGTAATCCCCAGTTGTGAGACAGCAATGGACACAGTGGGCTGGCGGGTACTGAAACTCCCTCTGCAAAACTTCTAACAGTGAGAAAATTATGGCAGTGAAAGAAATCTGATTTAACCACCCCACATCTTGCCTGCACCTTTTAAACTGCCCTTCATTGTTTCCTGGGCATGGGCCAATCTAACTTTGGGAGACATTTAGTTTATAGTTTAAATGATAATAGCTCTTTTCTAAAGCTCAACTACCTTTGTAAAGCTGATGAGGGACCACCAGGCTAAGAGGATGGGAGGAGCCTGATTTCTGCTAAGGTGTAGACATAAATGATTACCTGCCATTATTCTGGAGGTCACAAGACATGCAACTTCCCCAATTACTCCTGCAAATCACATCACTATTGTAGAACCCATTATCGGCCTTTTCAGATGTCTTTTCAGGTTTTTGCTTGTCTGATGACCCAGGGCTCCACCCGGACCTGCCAACCACTCCCGCGGCCCCATCAAGAAGAGGCTCAGCGTGCACGAGGACCATCTCCAACATCCTCATGATTGTACCCCCAACCAACCAGCAGCAAGAACCTATTGCCTAGTCACCTCCCCTCTCTTTCCCCAACTATCACTGAAAGAGTCTGCATTCCAAATTTTCGGGAAGGCTGATTTGGGTAATAAAAAAAACTCCACTCTTCTGTTCAGCCAGCTCTGCATGAATTAAGCTCTTTCTCTATTGCAATTTTCCTGTCTTGATAAATTGTCTCTATCTGGGCAGCGGGCAAAATGAACCCATAGGGTGGTCACCATACCTTGTCGGGTCACTCGGTATTCCTGGAGGGTCACTGGAAGCGCTATGTGAATCCCACTTCTGATATTGTAAGTTTCTCTCCAGGACCCAAAGCTTAAGAGGATGAGTAACTCCTCACTTCTCACGCCCAGCCCCAAGGCTTGCGCAGGGCCGCTTGCCGTCAGCAGGGTGCGTTAGCAGGTGCGCCAGCAAGATAGCGGAAGCAGGAAGAGAGCGGCAGGAAAACAACCACCGCTGAAAATGGAGAAAGAAGTACCCCTGAAGATGGAGAAAGAGGCCATCCGGGTACAACGTTGCAGGTATGTCAGACCAGGACACTTCCTGTTTACAGGAGACTATGAAACCTTTGCCCGCCCTCACTTGAGGCTGACGCCATTTTAGGCCTCAGCTCGCCTGCGCTCATTAAAACCGCATGTTAGGCCTGGCGCGGTGGCTCACGGCTATAATCCCAGCACTTTGGGAGGTCGAGGCGGGCGGATCACAAGATCAGGAGATCGAGCCCTGGCTAACATGGTGAAACCCCGTCTCTACTAAAAATACAAAAAATTAGCCGGGCGCGGTGGCGGCGCCTGTAGTCCCAGCTACTCGGGAGGCTGAGGCAGGAGAATGGCGGGAACCCGGGAGGCGGAGCTTGCAGTGAGCTGAGATCCCGCCACTGTACTCCAGCCTGGGCAACAGAGCTAGGCTCCGTCTCAAAAAAAACAAAAAGAAAAACAAAAAAAACAAAAGCCAGCATGTTGCTCTCCACACTGGCTCATGTTGTCTGTTGGCATGCTGTCCAGATTAAAACTGATACAAGAACCTTACAATACCATCTGATAAAAGAAAAACTTTAAACAAATTAAATTTGACAGTTTAAGTGAGCAAAAAACAACTGGAGAATCAGGTACCCCTAGAACCAGAGTAGGTTCAGAGCAACTCCTAGTTTTTTAAAAAATGTTTAGCGTTTTTGAAAATTCTGCAACTTCAGCCTTCAGAATTTATAATTGTTACTTTAGTTACCATCTTTATAAACTTTGAAGAAGTCTTTACTTTTTAAAATTTATCTATTTTTACATAACATGCTCTTCTGATTTAAATGTAGCTTTTTACCCTCTCCTGCATCTTTTGTTTCCACTAAGTTGGTTTTGGTTTGCATTTTTCATGGTGATGACTTTCCTGAAATGTGTGATGACCTCTTGATACGGAAGGTAGAAATTGTTTAGGCAGATATTGACGGTAAAAGAGTCCTTGACAATGCTTCACTTCTGACAAAAAGTAGCCCCAAAAATTGTTCTTTTCTAACAAAGAGCAGCCTGAAAAAATCGAGCTGCAAACACAGTTAAGCAAGCTGGAAGCTGGAAGCTTGCACGGGTGAATGACGACAGCTGTGCCACGAGGAAAAGGCTACCCGGGGGCCAGGCATGTTCAACATGGAGGCCCCATCTTCTCTTTTATCACCACGTGTAAAGAAACAGGCAACATGGCGCTGGCCAGGTAGCGAACCACGTGCATAATAAAAGATTCGGGTGGGCAGCCACCTTTTCACACCCAATAAAATGGCACACTAAGCAATCTTTCATGCCCTATGTAAAACAGATACCGCCTTCTCAAGCTCTGTAAAACCCCCTGCATTTCACCATGGAAGCGGAAACCCATTCAGGACCCCTAGAGGGAGCTCTTCGCTTTCTTTCGCCTGTTAAATTTCCACCTTAAGCTCACTCTTGGTGTGTCTGTGTCCTAGTTTTCCGTGGCCGTGAGACAAGGAATCTCAGGTATTTACCCCAGAAAATGATGCCGCTTCACTTTGACCATCTATTCATATTTTAGAGAAAAACCTAAACAAGCAGGGCTGAGTTTGTTGAAGGCTAGCTTCACAGAAGACTCACCAGTTAGCCAGCCTTCTTCCTGAGGGACTTCCAATGGCTGTACTCTTTGGCTTCTCCAGAAAGGAGCATGGGAGCAGTGCGTAAAGGAGGTTGAAGACCCGCCATTCAGTGTGTGGATCTTCCCTCATTTCCCTCCCTGTGTCCTCCTGGTCTGTACTGGGACTGCTATCCCTGAGCTCAGAGCAGTGGGACTGAAACTGTCCTGAATGTGAACCTCCTGACTCCAATGTGAGTAGCTGGGTGAACAGAATTTGAATCCACTCAGTTTGCAGCCCCTTGCCTCATCTCTCTGCTCACAGAATATAGTGACTTCAAGCTTTGAACCCCGTAGGTGATCTTCAGAGCGAGACAGAACCAGTTTCATCAGCTGTCCCTCATACAGGCCACTAACCTTAACTTCCTCTGTTCTGTTAGGTCAGTCACTCCCATCTGTCCTCTTTCTGTCTTCTAAGGATTTTATTGAAGTCTTTTGTCACCTATGGCTGGGGTCCCCAGCCCCTGGGCCATGGACTGGTACCAGTCAGTGGCCTGTTAGGATCCAGGTGGTACAGTAGGAGGTGTGCGTGGGTGAGCAAGTGAAACTTCATCTGTAGTTACAGCCACTCCTCATTGCTCACATCACTGCCTCCCGTCAGATCAGCAGCAGCATTAGATTCGTATAGGAGCGTAAACCCTATTGTAAATTATACATGAGGGATCTAGGCTGCATACTTCTTATGAGAATCTAATGCCTGTGATCTGAGGTGGAGCTGAGGCCGTGATGCTAGCGCTGGGGAGTGGCTGCAAATACAGACTAACATTAGCAGAGAGTTTTTATGGCACAGAGACCAAATAAATCAACTGCTTGCAGACTCATATCAAAACCCTATCAGTGAGTGGCAGGTGACAAGCTGCATCTGGTGGCAGGCTTTATAGTGGAAAGTGAGTTGATGTACTTCAGTTGCACAGCTGCATTTGGTGCCCTTAAAAGTATGTTTAACACGTTGGGAGGCCAAAGTGGGTGGATCACAAGGTCAGGAGTTTGAGACCAGCCTGGCCAACATAGTGAAACCCCTTCTCTATTAAAAATACAAAAAATTTGCTGGGCATGGTAGCTCATGCCTGTAATCCCAGCTACTCGGGAGGCTGAGGCAGGAGAATCACTTGAATCCAGGAGGCGGAGGTTGCAGTAAGCCGAGATTGCGCCATTGCACTCCAACCTGGGCAAAAAGAGCGAGACTCCATTTAAAAAAAAAAAAAAAAAAAGTATGTTTGAGACAACTTCGAATCTCCTTATGTTCTGGATTAAAGTCAAGGCTGAATATCCTAAAATTGCCACAAAAGCACTGAAAAGCCTGCTTCCACTTCCAACACCCTATCCTTGTGAAGCAGGGTTTTCTACAGTGACAGCGACCAAAATGAGATTATGGAGTAGACTGGACATAAACGACACACTTCAGGTGTCACTGTCTCCCATCAGCCCCAGATGGGTCTATCTAGTTGCAAGAAAACAAGTTTAGGGCTCCCACAGATTACAATGTAATAATAGAGATAAAGTTCACAATGAATGTAAGGTGCTTGAATCATCCTGAAACCATCTTCTCCTCCCGCACTCTGGTACGTGGAAAAATTGTCTTCCATGAAACTGGTCCCTGGTGCCAAAAAGTTGGGAACCACTGCCCTGTAGGATCGTCTCCAGTTCTCTTTGCCTCTGTGGATTAATAACATTTTAATCTTGTTATCTCCATTTTAGTGGAGTTTTTGAAATAGAGATGATAAACATGTCTGGTCATTTTATGTTTAATTAGAAGTCCCACATTAATCCCTGTTACCCTTAAAAATCTGTTACCCTTAAAAATGAAGGGCTCAGTTTTCAAATGAAAAATTCGCTCTCGAGGTCTATGTCTTCATTATACCACTAGAGGGTGCTGCGACATCTGCAAGATGAAACGCCTGGCTTCAGAAGGGAACTGGGCTGATAGATGTTTTAAAGCCTTTTCTCTCGTATGGACAAAAAATATGAGCTTAGACATGGTCATTGTGTTTTTTAGGAACTATTTTTTTTTATTAGAAGTAGAACACTTTTTAATAATATCTTTGGAGCCTAAACCATGAATGAATATTCTTACAAATATTTGCTAGATACGAAATCTTAGCTGAGTCACTTTACTTTTCTAAGCCTGAATTCTCTCATCTGTAATAAGATAATATATAATATATCTCATGTTTTGTAGGAGTGAAGTATTTATTACATTCCTCGTAGGGACAGAGTGCGTGTACAAAAAAATGCTAAAAATGACAACTTCATTAGAATAAAGAAGCTTTTAAAATGATCACTTCAAAGGTCAAGGTAATTTCTGGCACCATTTTGTTTAAAAATGAATTATTGGTCAGGCGCGGTGGCTTATGCCTGTAATCCCAGCACTTTGGGAGGCCGAGGCAGGCGGATTGCCTGAGGTCAGGAGTTTGAGACCAGCCTGGCCAATATGGTGAGACCCCATCTCTACTAAAAATACAAAAATTAGCTGGGCATGGTGGTGCGTGCCTGTAGTCCCAGCTACTCGCGGGGAGGCTGAGGCAGGAGAATCGCTTGAACCCGGGAGGCAGAGGTTGCAGTGAGCCGAGATCGCACCACTGCACTCCAGTCCGGGCGACAGGGTGAGACTTCGTATCCAAAAAAAAAAAAAAAAAAAAAAAAAACAAATTATTTCTTCTCACTCTCATGCATATTTCACTTGCATGGTAAAAGAGTTTTTAAAAAATAAGGTGAAACAATGACTACATTTTCTAAAAATTGAAAATGATTTTCTGTGAATGTGCTCTGGAGTCTGAAGTGTTCTGTTGCCAGTGAGTCACTCGAACTTGATCTCTAGAAATGGAATAAAATCTTGTACGCTCATTAGGTCACACCATAAACATTTCTGGGGGTATCTGGTCAGGTCTCACTAATTTCTCCTTCTGTAGGTTTTACCTGTGATCCTCAGAGACTATGCATCTAACATCTGCATTTTTACGATGAGACACTGTCTTAAGGTCTAGTTATTTAGTTCTTCCTTAAGTTCCCTTAAAACCATAGTATCCTTGAGGTAAAAAAAAGAAAGAAAGAAAAAGAAATGATGGTATCCTTACAGTAAATTCCTTAACCTGCTTACCTCAGCTTAATTTGGATTCTATTATTTAAAACCAAATGAACTTTAATGCAACGAACTGTTAATAATAAATTATTTTAACAGCACCAGAATTTCTTTTAGAGATGGAATTGGTATTGTCTGGGAAAAATACCTTAAAAAGTAGCTTAGAGTTTATGGTAAAATCCCTAAGGAATAACTTGGCAAGAGAGAGTGAACTCCTACAAAAGAAAAGAGTGGGAATTTGAAAGTGGGGAAGGGCAACACAATTTATGTGTTTGTATGTACTTGGGTTCCACATCTGGATCAGGGAATAGAACCAGACTAAGTTCCACATCTAGATCTGGAAGGATTGGACAGTATGAATATGTACATTCATTCCATATATGTGGAATTTTGATAGGAGAGTGTACATATAGATAGATATGAATATAGATATAGATCAATATCTACAAGCTATATCAATGCAAGAAAAATGAAAGGTGGACCCAGAGAAGGCCAAAGATCACTATAAACCAGCTTCCTCTCCTATATCTGGAGAGAATTGGAGGGATTTAGAGCTATGACTACACACATGTGGTTTTACTTTGATTTCAAAAGATAAGCTACTTATGACATTGGAATTACACTTCTAGGACAAATTTAAATAAATCAACTTTGTGGTTTAAAAACATCAGCTGCTGGCCAGGCATGGTGGCTCACGCCTGTAATCCCAGCACTTTGGGAGGCTGAGGCGGGCAGATTACCTGAGGTCAGGAGTTCGAGACCAACCTGGCTAACCTGGTGAAACCCCATTTTTACTAAAAATACAAAAAATTAGTGGGGTGTGGTGGCAGGCGCCTGTAATCCCAGCTACTTGGGAGGCTGAGGAAGGAGAATCGCTTGAACCCAGGAGACAGAGGTGGCAGTGAGCCGAGATTGCGCCATTGCACTCCAGCTTGGGCAACAAGAATGAAACTCTGTCTCAAAACAAAACAAAAACAAAAATATCGCTGCTGATGATTTATAGCCATACCATAATTTCATCTAGTTCAATTTATTTTTTCTAAATGCTTCAGTTAAATTTAACTCTTCAGCAATGATCTCACATCTCTGTGTGATTGACCAAACCAACTATCTTCTTTCAGCACATGTTTACTGAGCACCTTCCAGGCACTAAATTTAGGCTAAATGTTATTTCCATTCATAGATATTAACATCTAGCTGGAGAAATAGACTATCCACTGCAACGACAGCAAGTAATTTCAGGTTGTGATAAGTACCGTACAAGAAGCAAATAGGATATAACTTTTTTCTTTTCTTTTTTTCTTTTTTTGAGATGGAGTCTTGCTTTGTCACCCAGGCTGGAGTGCAGTGGCACCGTCTTGGCTCACTGCAACCTCCATCTCCTGGGTTCCAGCAGTTCTCCTGCCTCAGCCTCCCAGGTACCTGCCACCATGACCAGCTAATTTTTGTATTTTTAGCTATAGAGATGGGGTTTCAGCATGTTGGTCAGGCTAGTCTCGAACTCCTGGCTTCAGGTGATCCACCCACGACGGCGTCCCAAAGTACTGGGATTACAGGCATGAGCCACTGCGCCCATCCTAGGATGTAAATTTAAAGAACAGGGCTGGGTGACCTATTTTAAATGGAGTGGTCAAGGAAAACTTTTTGATGAGCGTGAGATGCGCCCGGGCATGGAAGGAGCATTGCAGATGGAAAGACAGGATGAGTGAAGGCTCTGAGGTGGGAAAGGTCTTGAGATATTTGAAAGTTGGAAGGTCACCTTTCAGAAATGCCCTTCCCCTTAGTCAGAGGGGAAGAGTAATCTGGTGACGAGTTGGGAGATGAAGCCCTTCCCAGAAATGTTTCCATCCTAATGAGCAATTAGATCACCCCTTTAGGCATGGTGGTAGACACCTGCTTTTGTTTGGTTTGTTTGTCTATCTTTAAAGCACTGTTTACGCCAGTCATACACACTTGCTGTAGACATTACTTCTTCCCTGTGTCTCCCAGAACACAGGCTCAGACTTGAAACAGTTGACTTTATGCAAAATTTGGTACCTATCTTTTGTACCAAATGGACTTTTATTTGGCTATGTCCTGAAATGCATAAGAAAACTGCTACCACAAAACCATATGCACTTACTCTGCTGAGGTTGCAAGATGAAACATGTTCCAACATGTCCTTATTCCTTTTCTGCTTCCAGAAGCCACATGTGAAAACTGACCTCGTTGTGTTTTAGACACACCTCATAGCTCCTGGAAACACTAAACATGAGAACGATCACACCATAACATTCTCTGTTTTCCATGAGACAGAGAGAAATTACTAGATGAAACTGAAGTCTTTGCTACAAAAGGGAAATTAAAGGGATCCTCTATGTACAACAATAACTCATTGATGGAAAGGATGTTATTTGGCTTTTAAAGCAATTTTATAACAGTTGGCTTGCAGAAAAGCAAAGACATTAAGAATCTCAAGTTACTAAAAGGAAACCTTATTCTTTGTGTGGGAATGTTATCACCACTTCCTCAATGCCTTACTGGAATTTTTACTATCTGATATATGGTAGTGGAAAAAGGGCTTTTAGATAGTAATCAAGAATTCTGGGTCTGCTCCAAGATATGTGATTTTAGGCAAGTCTTCATTATTTCTGAGCCTCATTTTTTCCATCCATATAATGAAAGGCGCAAATTAAATGTTTTCTGAGATTTCCTCTGGTTCTAAATTTGACGATACTATGGAAAAGCAGGGTGAAGCAGTAAATAGAGAGTTAAGATTGGATTCAGCAGAGCTCATTATGAGTTTCAGCTTTGATCACTTAGTAGTCATTTGAGAAAGATTTTTAACCTTTCTAACGTCAGTTTCCTCATCTCTAAAACAGAATGGCAAAATTAGTACACAATTTCATTACAGACAATTGAGGTCAAATGAGATGTCAGCTGTGAAACTTTGCAAACTGTAAAAAGTCAGTATAAATGTGAGTTTTATTACACAATTAATGATGATGATAAAAATTAAAATGAACAGTACTGATAAGGTTTGGATCTGTGTCCCCATCAAATCTCATGTTGAATGGTAATCCCCAGTGTTGGAGGTGGGACCTGGTGGGAGGTGATTGGATCATGGGGGAGGATTGCTCATGAATGGTTTAGCACCACTCCCCTTGGTACTGTTCTCATGGAAGTGAGCGAACTCTCATGAGATCTGGTTGTTTAAAAGTGTGTAGCACCTCCCTCCTCACCCTCTTCCTCCTGCTCTGGCCATGTAAGATGAACCTGCTGCTCCTTTGCCCTCCACCATGATTGTAAGTTTCCTGAGGCTTCCTGAGCCATGCTTCCTGTACAGCCTGCAGAACCACAAGCAAATTAAATCTCTTTTCTTTATAAATTACCCAGCCTCAGGTATTTCTTTGTAGCAATGCAAGAATGGATTAATACCAATACCAACCAACGTTTACTTGTTATTCTAAAGGCTTTGCATATGTGGTCTTTTAATCTTCACAACAATCCTATAGGATAGTATGATTACTATCACGATGTTCCAGAGGAGGAAACTGAGGAACTGAGGAACACTCAGTCACCCGCGAAAAGGCCACACCCTTAGTGGCCAGCAGAGCAAAGCAGTTGACTGCAAGTCCCAGCTTGGCTTCTTGATCAGCTCTAATCCTAAAAACCAGATGCAAAGGGACTTTATAGACTTGATGTGACCACAGATGCTGATTAGCTCCACTCCTATAATTTCTTCAGTTATATCCTAAATGGAAAAACATATACTTTTTTTTTTTGGTAAAGTTATCCCAAATGACTTATCTATTCACAACCCAGCAGCATGCAGCACAATATATACTTAAATTTTTCCTAAATGTTATATGCTGAAAGAAATCAGAATGACTGTCAAACAAAGCTCCTATTCAAAGAGATAATTCTGGAGGGAAATGCAGCAAGCTTAGACATACAGCTTCAAAATCTAAGAAAACCAAAAACCAAACTCAACAAACAAACAAACAAAACCCCAAGAAACTAAAACAAGTGCCCAAGTTGAAGTTTTTGTATGTACATCTTTAACCTCTGTGAAGCCATCCTACTCTCCTCTCTCCTCACCTCTGCCCCACTCCAGGGAAGCACTTAGCAAAAATGTCCGTGTCAATCCAATTCAAGCCTCCTGCACAAAGTCTGTGCTAATGACAGGCATGATTCTATGGCAGAATCTCAAAAACAGCAGACAACAATTTAATTAGCACTAAGTCAATAAATCTGCAGGTACCCAGCAGGTCAGTAAACCATAAGTCTCTAGCAATTATCAACCAAAAGATTATTCCCATACAACCACAATGCCCAACATTTGGCAATACCCAACATGGAACATTTATGATTTTCTAAGACTGACATTTGATGCACCAAAATTAATTCTGCTAGAACCCTTGATTTAGAAAGAAACAAATAGATATCACACAGAGGAAAACTCCAGTTGACCAATGGGCAAATAATAGGCAATTCACAAAATAATTTCAGAGCCATTTTGTTAAGTTTTTTTCTCAAAAAAGCAACTGCATGAATATTTTACACAGAAAAATATTAATCCTAGTGGGAGTGGGTTGAACTTGTGTTACTCATATATAAATTATATATAACTACTCATCATATAATTCCCCCACTTGAATAATTGCCTACCTTAAGCAGCCCTTGGAATCTGCCCCCAAATCTCATTTATGATTTGAAACGCTGCTTTGGGTTAAGAGGTGATGGAAGTGCTCTGATTTCAGAATTTGTGAGTTTTGATCAAAGAATCTAATGAGATAAGCCAGATAAATATGCGTCCCAGGCTCCCAGCTTCACTGCCCTCAAGACACACACATCACCCCCAGACATGCATTAGACTCACAGCAATTCAAATCCAACAAAGGTAGCCCAATGCTTGAGGACTTTACCCATCACAAGTCAACATTGGATTTCTCCCTGCAAGGTCAATAAAATAACCCCACATTTTCAAGAGTGGTAGGCTGGTGGAATGCTATTTTTCCTGTGTTCTCATTGGATTACTCTTGCTGACCAATCCTTTTAGGGCCTTCACTGTCGACTCCTGCTGACTTTGCTCATCAGTATGGATTAGGTTTGGCTTTGAGTGATGGAAAACTCAAAATTACATTTTCTCAAACAAGCTAGCAGCCAGAGCTTAAGTAGGTGTGGAGGGGCTGCTGCGATGTTCCAACATGACCCAGAGCCCTTCCGTCTTGTTCCTGGGCAGGGCCTGGAGGCAGCCTCATGGTCCAGCCTGGGAAAAGCCACATTCCAGGCAGCGGGCTGGAGGAAAAGATGAGGAAGTGGGAAAGGGCACACGCATGCACTATCTTTAGAAAAAAAGGTCTCTGTGAGGGTTTGAAAACGTGTCCATGAACCCCTGGACATTCCATCAAGAAATGGGGAACATGCACCTTCCACTCAAACCCGGGCAGCCCTTCAGAGCGTGGCAGAAGTGAAGCTGTGTGATTCATCAGGAAGGTAGGAAATGAAACCTTTGCCATCTCTCTTAGGATACTCATGCTAAGACCCTTCATCTATCCTGTAAGAAGTCTGACCACCATGAGATCTCTACAAGGAAAAGATACAGCAGAAGAGAGATGGGAAGGGAGGAAGCTCTCTGAAACACCTATGTGTCTCCACCCTAATATATGCAGCAGTGCAGCAGTTTTCACCGATGTTCAAGCTTTTGTATGTGTGATTTAGTAAAACACAAAGTTAAATTCCAGAAGACATACAACTGTCAAGCTTTACAGATACCTACATAGACACTGAGCACTAGCCCCAGTACCATTTGCTTTGGGCAGAAGTTACTCTTACAATGTTTCTTTTTTGCCCAAGTCTTTCCAGATCCCTTTTTTGGAGAATCATTTTTATAAAAGTAATATGTAAATCATGTAAAACCTTCAAAAAGTATAGAACTGTGCAAAATGAAAAACAAGATTATTTTCCTTCTAAACCCCCATAAAACCTCAGTTCCCTTTACCTACAGAGAACTGCTATTGACAGTTTCTTGTGAATCCTCTCAGAAATTTCATTCGATGTCCAGACTACATATGGATGTCTCTAAAAAAATGCCAAACAACTAATGTGGTATGCCATAAATACTGCTATAAGCCTTCTCTCTTTTTCTATATAAAACATATTTTGGAAATTTTTCCATATTAGCAGGTATAGATAAAACTCCTTTCATTCATATGCAAAAGTTATACATGTTTAAATTGCAAGATTTAATAAGTTTTGACTTCTGGATAACACTCATAAAACTATGACCACAGTCAAGACTGAACACATCCACCCCCACCAAATGTTTTCTCACGCCCTTCCTCCTGCCCCACTGCCTAAGCCAGGCAATTGCTGACTGATCTGCTTTCTGTCACTTGAGATTGGTTTGCAATTCCTAGCATTTTATGTAAATGTGATCATACACTAAGTATTCTTTGTTTTTTGCTTAACTTCTTTCACTCAGCCTAGTTATTTTGGGATTAATTCATGTTGTTGCATGCACCAGTAGTTTGTTTCATATTTTTTCTTACTAGTATTCCATTACATGAATACACCACAAGTTGCTTATTCATTTACTTGGTGATAAACATTTGGCTTGTTTCCAGTTTACTTATGATATATAAAACTGCAAGAAACATTTGTATATAAGTCTTTGTATGAACATATGCTTTCATTTTTTTTTTTTTTTTTTTTTTTGGTTGCTAAATAACAAGAAATTGAGTGATTGGGTCATATGGGAGAAAGATATTCAATTTTTGAAGAACCTGTTAAACTGTTTTCCAAATTGGTTGTACCATTTTACCTTCTCACTGGCAGTGGATGAGAGTCCCAGTTCCTCCCTATCCTTACTTTATGGATATAGCCTGTCCTTGGTAGGTTCAGACTTTTAAATTTTAAACATTCTAATAAGTATGTGGTCTGAAATCACCTTAATTTTCACTTCCCAAATGACTAATTATGCTGAGAATCAGCTCACTTGCTCATCTGCCATTTGTGTAGCATCTTTGGTAAAGTGTCCATTCAAATCTTGGGCCCATTTTTAAAGTGCATTATTTGTTTTCTAATAATGTGTTTTTGAGGTTCTTTATATAATCTGAATGCTATGTTTTTGAGCTTCTTTGTATAATTTTCATTATCTTAACACCATTCTTCAAAGACCAGAAGGTATTTCTGATGATGCACAATTTATCAGCTTTTCACCTGTGGGTTGTATATCTAAGAAATCTTTGCCTAACCCAGGGTCACAAAAATTTTCTTGCATGTTTCCTTCTAGGAATTTTATAGTTTTTGTTTTACATTTACATGACATTACAAATAGGCCTTATTCACTTTGAGTTAATATTTGTGTATATTGTGATGTATGAAATGAGGTTTTTTAAAAAATAAAAATATGTAATTTTTCCAACACCATTTATTAAAAAGACTATCCTTTCTCCACTAAATAGCCTTTGCAGCTTTGTGAAAAAACAAATGACTGTATGTGTGGGGGCCTATTTCTGGACTCTGTTCTTTTCCATTGATCTGTCTATTTTTATGCCAATACTGCACTGTTTTGACTACTCTAGCTTTAACATTCCCCTTGAAGTCAGGTAATGTAAGTCTTCCAACTATGTTATTTTTCAAAGGTGTTGGCTTTTTAAGATAACTTATATTTCCTTATAAAGTATGTAAATTATTACATACATTTACTAGTACATTTTAACAAAAATTTCTGCAGACTGCATTGACTCTTTAGATCAGTTTTGAGAGAATTGGCCAGGCACGGTAGCTCAGGCCTGTAATCCCAGCACTTTGGGAGGCTGAGGTGTGTGGATCACTTAAAGTAAGGAGTTCGATACCAGCCTGGCCAACACGGTGAAACTGTCTCTACTAAAAATACAAAAATTAGCTGGGCATGGCGGTGGGCACCTGTAATCCCAGCTACTCAGGAGGCTGAGGCAGGAGAATTTCTTGAACCTAGGAGATGGAGATTGCAGTGAACTGAGATCGCTCCAGCCTGGAGTGACAGAGAGAGACTCTGTCTCAAAAAAAAAAATTTTTTTTTGAGAGAATTGACATTATAATACTATTGAGTCTTTTGATCTACCAACAAAGTATATATCTCCATTTATTTAGACCTTTAATTTCTCTCAGGAATATTTTGACATTTTCAGTTTACTCGTCCAGTACATCTTCTGACAGATGAATCCCAAAGTATTTGACATTTTTGTCACTATTGTAAGTGGCTTTTTAGAATTTCAATCTCCAGTTGTTGCTAGTACATAGAATTGTAGCTGATTTTTGTATAGTGACCTTATATCTTGCAACCTTGCTAAATGCACATAGTAGTTCTAATAGTTTTTTTGTAGATTTTTACCGCATTTTTAACAAAATGTCATTAGTGAATTGAGAGTTTATTTTTTCCTTTCAAATCTGAATGTCTTTTATTACATTTATTTATTTTTCCTTATCATACTGATTAGAACCTTCAGGACAATGATGAAGAGAAGTAATAACATAAAGCTTTGTCTTGTTCCTATTCTCAGGGACAAAGCATTCAGTCTTTCGCCATTAAGTAGGGGTGAGTCTAGGTTTTTCTTGTCTGATAAAGGTAAATTCTTTATCTGGTGGATGAAGTGCCCTTCTATTCCAAGTTTGTTGAGAGTTTTTATCAGGAATAGGTGTTGGATTTGTGAAATGCTCTTATTGCATCAATTGAGATGATAGTATGATTCTTACTTTTTAAATTGTTGATATATCTACTTACATTGATCAGTTTTAAAATGTTAAACTAACTTTGCATTCCTGGGAGGGGAAACTCATTGGGTCATGATCTGTTATCCTTTTTATATATTATTGGATTCAGTTTAATAAAGTTTTGATAAGAATTTTTGCATCTATATTTATGAGGGCCATTGGTTGGTAGTTTCCTTTTCTAGTCATGTTGTTGTCTGGTAGGAGGGTAATGCTGGCCTCATTGGATGAGTTAAGGAAGAGTTCTATCTCTTTCCTTTTCTGGGAGAGTTTGTGTACAACTGGTGTCACTACTTCTTAAACATTTGGTAAAATTCACCAGTGAAGCCATGTAGACCTGAAGTTTTTTGTTTTTTGTTTTTTGAGGAAGGATTTTAATTGCAACTTCAATGTCTTTAATAGAGAGCTATTCATATTATGTATTTTGTGAGTGAACTTTGCTCATTTGTGTCTTTCAAGAAATGTGTACATTTAAGTTGTTGAATGTTTGTTAGCCTGAAAGCATGAAGTTTTTAGAACATTCTTTTTTTTTTCTTTTCTTTTTTTTTTGATACAGAATCTTGCTCTGTCTTCCAGGCTGGAGTGCAGTGGCATGATCTCGGCTCACTGCAACCTCTCTCTCCTGGGTTCAAGTGATTCTCCCACCTCAGTCTCCTGAGTAGCTGGGACCACAGACACACACCACCAGCTAATTTTTGTATTTTTAGTAGAGACAGGATTTCACCATATTGGCCAGGCTGGTCTTGAACTCCTGAGCTCAAGTGATCCGCCCACCTCAGACTCCCAAAGTCCTGGGATTACAGGCATGAGCCACCATGCCCAGCCAGAACATTCTTTTATTATCCCTTTAGGATGTATAGAATCCATAGTGATGTTACCTCTCTTATTCTTGATATTAGTAATTTGTGTCTTTTCTCTTATTTCCTGATAAGACTGGCCACAGATTCTCATTTTAATTTTTCTCCTTAACAAAACAGCTTTTGGTTTTATTGATTTTTCCTCATTGTTTTATTGTTTTCTATCTCATTGATTTCTATTCTTTATTATTTCCTTTCTTCTGCTTACTTTGGGTTTACTTTGCTCTTTTACTTCTTTCTTCAAATGGAGGCTGAAGATACTGAATAAGATGTTTCTTCTTTTCTAAGGTAGGTGTTTGGTGCTATAAAATTTCCGCTAAACACTGTTTTAATTGCATCTCATAAATTTTATTTTTCAAATATTTACCATATCTTTTTGGGATATTTTAATTGTATTACTTAGTTTCCAAATGCCTGGGGATTTTCTAAATATCTTTTTCTTATTTATATCTAATTTATTTCCATTGTGATCAGAGACCATTCTTTGTAGGATTTTAATCTTTTCATATTCATTGAAATATAATTGATGGCCCAGAATATGATCTATCTTGGTAAAATTTCCATGTACACCTTGAAGAAAATCAAAAGATTTCTCTCCAAAATGTTGAGGATTATTAAGTTAAAAAGATGGAAAGCTCAGGGCAGCAGTGTGCCACAGCGTCTGTGTGCCTGACAGCAGGACAGCAACCCTTCCTTACCGGAGATGGTACTTGTTTATCAGCCTAGAGAAGGTACCAGCAGGCACCAGAAGAATCAGGGAACAGATTTTACCATCTTCCCACATTTTCCCCCCTTTCCCACAAGACTGTAACTGCTCCCTGCTTTGTCTTTTAACTGTAGTGGACACAGGGCTCTTTATTAACATACTATTTAAGCAAGGCCTCTTATATCTACTAAGCTAGGGACAGGGGTTACAAACAAGTCCAGGGCAGAGTTCCTTCCCTCAAGGAGTTCACAATATGTGTGAGAGACATGTACATTCACAGTGGCCATGCAAAGTGATAAGTGGCTTTTGAAAAGGTAATGTGTACCCTGCTATGGACCCTGAGGGATGGCAGAATGACAGACAAAGCAGAAGATTCCAGAAAATCTCCAAAATAATGGAAACTTTGACTCAGCCCAGAAGGACCTCCTCTTAGCAAATCTCCTAGAGGTCATTCTGTTTAGAGTTGCTGTCTGTTACATTTTCTTCAGTCCCTTTACCTAATGTCTCCTTCAGCTCCCTTAGCCTTGGCAAAAGGCAGGGAAAGAGGAGAAAGGCATTTCCATCAATGGAGTCATTTTGCATCACAGGGCACTACATGTGCTGATGTGGATAGAATGGTCCTTGTAAAAATACCCTAAGAAGCTAATATCCAGTCAGATACAGGGAGTCCACAGCAATTTAGTGTCCATACTTGTTTCAGTAAAGTCTGAAACCAGGTACGACATATGAAGTCCACAGCCTCCATTTGTGTACACCAATGCCTTCCTTCCACAAAGCAGGTACTTAAAGTCTGAAACCAAGTACAACATATGAAGTCCGCAGCCTCCATTTGTGTACACCAATGCCTTCCTTCCACAAAGCAGGTACTTAAAGTCTGAAACCAAGTACGACATATGAAATCCACAGCCTCCATTTGTATACACCAATGCCTTCCTTCCACAAAGCAGGTACTTAAAGTCTGAAACCAAGTACGACGTATGAAATCCACAGCCTCCATTTGTGTACACCAATGCCTTCCTTCCGCAAAACAGGTACTCAGTGATCGTTTGCTGCTTGGAATTCCTATCATCAGCTGAGGTGAATCAAACAAAATCACTATTCAGAGACCACTAACCCATGAGGCTATAAAGTAAGTCCATTGATTTTTGTTCATCACCTAAGCTTCCACAATGGAAATTAATGAAACTGAATTTTAAATGAATGAATTTAAAATGAATGAAATGGACATTAGTGAAATTATCTCCTTTGGGAAGGTTCACCCAACATAAGCTGCAACTTTGGAAATAAAATGGCAAAGATAACAAAATAGCTGTACTGGTTGTGTGAAAGCAGGCAGAGGAATGAGAAAGAAACAGGCTAACTGCAGAAGGAGACAGTGCTGATCTTGTGCCTGTGCCAAAAAGGGCATCCTCCCTGGCAAAAAAGGAAGGAAAAGAGGCTGAGAGCTCCTTATGCCTTGAGTGGATAAAGGCGGCACAGATTATCTTAAGTGGCTCCAGAACTAAGCAGCAAGTGGAGGGGCTCAGATTGGGACCAGTTCCAGCCAAAGGGCTCTTCATCACCGCCAGCTGCCACACAAGTGGCCACTTTTGGAAACAGGCACCTGATCAGGAACTCCCTTCCTGCAACCTACTTCTCTTTTGCACATTGAGGAAGTATTCACTGGGCACCCATCATGTCTTGGGTGTTTTGCTTTGCCTGAGGGACATGCCCTTGAACTGGAGTTCCCCTCAGCCTACTTCTGGGTTAATGTGAATTTCCTCTATTCAGTACATCCAAAACAACATATGGACATGAAATGGATAGTGGGAATAAGAATATAGCTGCCATAGGCCGGGCATGGTGGCTCACGCCTGTAATCCCAGCACTTTGGGAGGCCGAGGTGGGCAGATCACTTGCGGTCAGGAGTTTAAAACCAGCCTGGCCGACATAGCAAAACCCTGTCTCTACTAAAAATACAAAAGATAGCAGAGCATGGTGGCATGCACCTGTAATCTCAGCTACTCGGGAGGCTGAAGCAGGAGAATCACTTGAACTCAGGAGGCGGGGGTTGCCAAGATCGTGCCACTGCACTCCAGCCTGGGCAACAGAGCTAGCACTGGTTTCAAAAAAAAAAAAAAAAAAGGAATATAGCTGCCATTAAACTTGGTTTGTTTGCATTGAAATGCATTTACTGATCTCATGGATGGTGGCTGTATCAGTCCATTTTCACACTGCTGACAAAGACACACCTGAGACTGGGAAGAAAAAGATGCTTAATTGGACTTACAGTTCTACGTGGCTGGGTGGGGGAGTGCCTCAGAATCATGGCAGGAGGAGAAAGGCACTTCTTACATGGTGGTGGCAAGAGAAAAATGAGGAAGAAGCAAAAGCAGAAACCCCTGATAAACCCATCAGATCTCATGAGACGTACTCACTATCTCGAGAACAGCACAGGAAAGACTGATCCCCATGATTCAGTTACCTGCCCCTGGGTCCCTCCCACACACATGGGAGTTCTGGGAGATACAACTCAAGTTGAGACTTGAGTGGGGACACAACCAAACCATATCAGTGGCTTTTATAAGAAGTAAAAGGAAGGCTTTAAACTTAAAAATAATTTACTAATAAAATATAATTTTATTAATTTTGCAATTGGAGTTCCATTGCTAAATAGTTTGAAAATCACTGATCTATGCAAACCTCCTGCCTCATGTAAGAATCTTCTTCCAGCAGGCTTTATCAGTCAGTGGTCATTGGTCTTGTTCCTGCAGTGACAATGTAGCCCTTCTGTTTTCAGAGGTTCTTATAGAAAATTTTCCTTTTTGCCTTTGTTTCTTCATGTGTGGATTATTGCCATCCTGCCACTCATTGTGGTTTCCATGGAATCTTGTGGAGGTATCTGTTTTTTGGCTCATACACCTGTTATTACAGAAGCTCCTCTACTTTTATGATCTAATTAGGCTCTGCAAAACAAAGAACCAAAAAACTTAGTGGCTTAAAAGTAAAGCAATGTATTATATCTCATGAATTTGTAAGTTGACTAGTTAGTTTTCCTGATGGTCTTGCCTGGGATCATTGGAACAACTGCATTCAGGTGGCTGATGAGCTGGGGGCATAGCTGGGGTACCTTGGTTCTCCTCTATGTGATCTTTCCTTTGGTAGTCTGAGCTTCTTTGTAGCATACTGATCTCAGATTAGTTGGACTTTTTACATGGCAGCTGACTTCCAAGAAGGAGAAAGCAGAAACTGCCAATCTTAACTCCTGGGCTCAGAAGTTCCAGAGCATCGTTTCTGTTACATTCTTTTAGGGGCAGAAATCAAAGTAAGTAAAGCAAGTTACAAGATCTGGCCAGGTTCAAGGGGAAAGGAAATAAACTTCATTTCTTAATGGAAGGAAATGGCGCATGCAACCAGTGGTAGAAGGAATTGTTGGTGAACATGTTTGCCTACCACCAACCACACCTTAAAAAGTTGTAAATAAACCAATTTGTCCCACATAAGTTCTTATGGCTACAAGAGGCTTGTGATTGTGGTTCCTCAGTGCATTATCATCCATTAGGACAGTGAATTGTTCTTCTAAGAGCTTTACAATCAGAGCCTTTTCCTCCTTGATAATGTAAGTTCCACTTGGCATCTGTTTCCAGACCGGATGAATTTTCACTATAATGAAAATATTCTGGGTAGGCATCCCCACTTCAGGGTGAGTGCCACTTGTGTTTTGAGGAGTTTTCTAGCAAGCAACTTGTAGATGCAACTTGGCCACCCAACTGAGGTCACAAATGGAAGCTGAATTGCAGCCTTGTTCTACTCACAAGTCTTGTTCCCCTATATGGGATGGAGTCTCCCAACAAAGAACAGCTGCCCCATCTGTGTTGGACATGTCACCACTGACTTTTGCTTGTGATGGACATGTCACCACTGACTTTTGCTTGTGATGGACATGTCACCACTGACTTTTGCTTGTGATGGACATGTCACCAATGACTTTTGCATTATGCAGATCTGAAAAGACCTGGGCACCTACAAGTGTGCCTGGCCACCCTAGTGCCTGGCTACTTTTATCATGCTGAAGCTTTGGATAATCTTCCAGGCTTCTTCTTCATTAAATTTTGCCACGCTCACTGTGGTTTTTTGTTCTGTTTTTTTTGTTTGTTTGTTTTTTGTTTTTTTTCATTTTGGTAGTTATTCTTTCTCATCTTTTGCTAAAGATGATTTGAGCAGCAGTTTTGACCCATTGCTTTGCCATACTGAATTATTCCCATAAGCCAAAGAGAAATGTCTTATGCACACATCATTTTCTTAAAATTTTTTCTAATGCCGTATTTCTGCTTTTGTTTCATTTGTGATTGTCTGCTTCTTCAATCTAGTATTTTTTTTTACCAGCTTTATTGTTTTTGCATTTATTGGAGACACTGGAGTAAATGTTGATAAAGTACCTAAAAACTAAGTGTAAACATAGCAAGTACACACTAGAATAATGGCTAATGCCTGAGGCAAAAGTATATTTGAACTAAAAGGATGGTGCATAATTGTTACTGCGTGTCTTGTTAGCAGACGGTGTTGATAGGTTTTTGCTCTGGAAAATAGCTTTGCGCCTGTGATGGCTTGTAAGTTACAAGTTTTTAAGTATGAGAATTTCCATCTATAACTAGAAAGCTTTGGAGAATAGTCAGGTTTTAGGAGACACCATAGCATTTGAGTCACTGTTATATAAGCAAGTAATTGCTTTTAGAGTGCTTAAGCAGGCATGCTTACAGTCAATTTTTAAAGTTATTGTGTTTTTGTAAAAATAACAGTTTAGGAGTCTTGAGAACCTTAGTGAACATAGTTAAGCCACCCCAGTCAGATGACAGTGTATCCTTTCTCTGAGAAGAAGATTCTACACCATTTATAGCAAATAATCTTTGGAGTAACTTTCATTGTAAAGCTATTTTTCCTCATTATTGCCCATCTCTTTTCATGCTACAACAAAAGCTCATCCTCTCTCCTAATTTCAAGTGTAACTAGGTCTGGCATTGCTCTAAAGGAGCCACATTTCTGGTTTACTAATTACTCTCATGAGATCACCACTCACGGGAACCTTTATCCTTTCTTCCTTGGTGCCCCCATTGGTCCCAGAACATAATTCTGTGACACAGAGCACAATTCTGTCTTCATTCTTTTGCATTAGTGAATGTATTTGTTACACATTTGCCTGCTTTTTCTAGATTGTATGTTCTGTTGAGATGGGGCTGTGCCTGTCATTTTTGGATCCCCAACACCTAATTCAGTGTCTTAATAAGTGCTTAATAAAAATCCACTAATAAACATAAGTGTCCTTAACTATTTCTCCTAGCTTTCTATTGTACCACTTACTCCTCAGTTCTCTGGCTGTCTTTTAGGTGCTCTCTTGGCTCCTGAGAAGTGGAATAGGTCCAGTTGTATATTTTAGTGTTGACAGCTATTTTTAATTTGACCAGTGTTACTTTATAAATGAGGATTACCAGTGGCTGCTCCTTTCAACAATACTTCCATTGCAATTGCATGCTGAAAGAATTGCTCACAAACAGAATCTCATTTGTTTTTCCCTATAAGTTTGTGACATAGCCAGGTTTGGAAGAAAGAGGGTCTCTCGCTACAACTTCCTGGTGTGTGACATTGGAAGTTCCTTCTCTGTGGGCTCAAATTTCTTGTCTTTAGTGAGAAGTTTGTATTAGATGATCTCTGTTTTCTCCCAAATTGAATAGGCTCCTATTCTGTTGAGGTTTCACGTACAGAAGAACTAGGACTTGAATTTATCTTCGTCTTCAGGCTCCTGGATCAGGGATGTTTTCATTGCACCAATCAGCTCCTTTTCCTTCCTCCCTACATTGTGTTTATGCAACCAGAAGCAAATCAGCTTTGGAAGTGTGATGCTGTGGCATTTTCCACTAAGACTCTGTATTAGTCTGTTCTCACACTGCTAATAAAGACTTACCCAAGATGGGGTAATTTATAAAGGAAAAAGTTCTAATTGACTAACAGTTCTGCAGGGCTGGAAAGGCCTCAAGAAACTTACAATCACAGTGGAAGTCAAGGCAAACATGTCCTTCTTCACATGGCAGCAGCAAGGAGAAGTGCAGAGCAAAGGTGGGGAAAAGCCCCTTATAAAACCATCAGATCTCATGAGAACTCACTCGCTATCACAAAAACAGCATGAAGGTAACCACCCCCATGATCAATTACCTCCTACCAGGTGCCTCCCATGACACATGGGAATTAGAGGAACTACAGTTCTGGATGAGATTTGGGTGGGGACACAGCCAAACCATATCACACCCCATTTTCCTTTTCTTAATCTTTGATAGCCACATTTGCTTAGAGCAAATGTTCTTTTTCCTTTCTTAAGTTTCTCCCCTTTTTGCAGTATTCTGCTTTTCCTCTCATTTCATTTATGTTTTTGTTATTTTTCCAATTCATGAATTGTCCTTCAATTAAAAGCTTATAAATATTTTCTGCAAACTTCCTGAATATGGCTCTCTATTTCATCATTCAAGTCATTGATGGAAATGTAATGCTTAAGATTCCAGAATAAGTGAAATAAAGCTGCCTGAAAGACTGTCCTTATGCTACTCTTCTACAAAATATCCTGCATTTCACCATTCCTGCAACTCCTCTCCGTGTGTTTCAATACAGCTGTGCAAAGCCTCACCGGTGACAGGGAGAAGTTGCATTCTAGAGTTGCCAGTTGTTCTGAAAGCCTGGGAAGAAAGTGAACAACGAAATTACTGGGATAACTAGATAAGAGTTTTACAAAGGGGCTTGTACCAAAAATGAAGTGTAGGTACTTGTGTGTGAGACCATGAGGGTGTCTGAGAGGCGGTTGTTCTGAGGGTGGGAAATTGTGGAGAGAAGTCTTGGCAGGAGATACACATTCTGCAGTCATAAACATCAGGAGGAGGCCGGGCGCAGTGGCTTATGCCCGTAATCCCAGCACTTTGGGAGGCCAAGGCAGGCAGATTGCTTGAGGTCAGGAGTTCAAGACTAGCCTGGCCAACACAGCAAAACCCCATCTCTACTAAACGTACAAAAGTTAGGTGGATATGGTGGTGGGCGCCTGTAATCCCAGCTACTCTGAGTCATGAGAATTGCTTGAACCTGGAAGGTGAAGGCTGCAGTGAGCCAAGTGAGCCACTGCCCTCCAGCCTGGGCAACAGAGCGAGACTCCATCTCAAAAATAAATAAATAAATATCAGGATGGTGAACAATGCCCTGGCATCTCACTGGAAGGCTAACTAAAGAGAAAAATAAGGACTCGGGGCAGAATCCCAAACAACTCTGACTTTTTTGAGAAAAGAAGCCCACGACAGAAGCTTGAGCATGAGCAGATAACTGCATTCAGCATCTGTTCTTTCGTTCATTCAACAAAAATGTACAAAGCAATTTTTAGGCCCTGCGAATTCAACAGAGATAAGAAAAGCATGCTTGCTCTCCTCAAGTTTGAATTCTAGAGGGGAGACAAACATTAAACATGTAATCTGCCTGTGTACTTAATCACTGTTTGGATGAAGAGGCACAGAACTTGCATAACAGGTCATGGCAGAGCAGCTGGAACCAGTCTAGGAGATTTAGGGAGGACTTCCTGCATAAGCGAGGTTCCATTTGACCTCGGAAGGGTGAGTAGGCATTACCTAGGTGAAAGGAGAGGGTGATCATGTCATGTACATAAAACTGTACTGTATGTGGAAAGGAGAATGAAGCATTCAAAGGACCCAGAGCCCAGTAGGTTTGAAAGGCAGAAAGTGGGCAGGAGAACAACTTGAGAAGGGGTTGGTGAGTTAGGATGAACATGCAAACTAAAGATTCTTCTCTTTATCCTATGGGCAATGGGGTATCTTTAAGCAGGAGAATAACATGATCATATTATGACTTTAAAAGGCCTGTGTGACTGCGGTGTATTATATCATGTATTATACCTCTTTATGTGCACTTCACAATTAAGTACTACCTAGAGGAGTACTATGAGTATTGTGCTGAATAGACACCTATTCGTGATGAAAGAAGGAACAGCAGGCCCTAAACTGGCCTTAGTTTCTTACAGCTTCCTCTTGCTTCTACCAACATTGAGGTTTCTTAGCTATTTTCTTTCTTCTTCTTCAGCCAATATTGGTTGAAGAGAATTCCATTTGCAACTATATCCTTAGCAACATATGCACTCTTTGTTAAAGTAAATGCATTTCTTTCTTTTTATTTTCTGCATAGACATAACACATAGTCAATACTCAATTTTCTTTCCTTTTAAAATAATTATTTATTGAGCATCTGCTGGTTCCAGGCATTACACTTGTCTTTGGAAGGAGCCGAAATCAACAAAATTCACTTCAACACAAAGCAATAATTGTATTTTATGAAGTCTGTAGGCAGCACATATTTTTAGGAACTCTCAAAGTGTTTTCCAATAAGAATTGAATTGCAAATGACAATTAAGTTTTTAAAGCAGTCCCCAAAATCTTCTTACTTTGATTGTTGTTACAAAAGAACTAGTTCAAGTTCCTTTCTGTGTGTGTGTGTGTGTGTGTGTCTGTGTGTGTGTGTGTGGTAAAGAGGTTGTGTAATGCTGCTCCTTTTCCACATATGGAATTTACAATCAAAGTTTTGACACAGACGGGGGTTATCTTTGATCTTCTTTGATTTCCTGTCTTTGCTCTGCCATGCTCTCATGTATACATGCTATATATGTCATGGTGGTATGCTCTCTTTAGACCCTAGGGATTCAGCCCTCTCCTGCAGCCTGACCTTGGAACCCCCACTTCCTTGCCTACGTGTAGCACTGCACTCAGGACTGGCCCATTGCCTGTAGATATATTGTCCATTTTGACAAATACACTCTTCTCACCTGGTGTGAAAACCACATAAGTGGCTGGGACCTAGGTGGGATTCTAGAAAAGAAGGAAAAAAGGAAGGAATTTATAGTCTATAGGGAAGGCAGATATGAACCAATCACCTAATTACAATTGAGATGCATATAATAAGTTTAGGGTGCTCCAAAGGCATGTGATGCCAGGATTGGCCAAGTCTTGGGTATAGAGGGAAGCCATCTCTGATGAAATGGCATTTAAGATGACTCAAGAAGGATGAATGGAAGTCTTTATATAACGTAGAGAGATTCCTATCAATCCATATGAACTCCTCTCATTCACATGTGACCCCCTGGTTCCAGCTGTCCTGGGCCTCCATCGTCACCATCCCCACCGGGCCAACTCCAGGACCAGCACACTGACAAGGAGTCAGCGACCCTGAGTTGGGAGCCCCCAGCATACTCAAAGCCCTTTGCATCCGTGTCTATAGCCTATGACCTTCTGATTCAGAATCAGATGAATCATATCACCCAGGTGTGATATCGTGTGGGTTCAGAATTGCATGTTAAGAAAACAGGCTTAGTAGTCCAGCCACCTTGGCTTCAAGTCTTGACCCCACCTAAGAAGCTGTATAACCTTGGAAACATTGCTTAACCTCTCTAAGCTGCAATTTCCTCATCTATAGAGTAGGGAGGGAAAAAAAGTGTGCCTCATATTGTTGTGTCAGTTAGGATGATTTGACTGCAGCAAGCAGAAACCTACATTTAAATTGGTTAAAAAATAAAGAGATGCATTATCTTATAGAAAATGTAATCTACCCCAGGGATGGAATAGCAGATCCCTGGCTGCATTTCTCTGTGGCTCTCTTGGTCCATCTTTCTACACAAAGTGTAGGTTTCAACCTCAGGCAAGTAGCAAGATGGCAGCTATAAAAATTAGATTTAGGCACAGTGTGCAACAGGGAAAAAAGAGAAGCTCCGCCTTCTCACAGCTCTCTCCTAGGAACGCATCCTAGATCTCTGGTACACGTCCCCTCAAGGTCCTGTTAGCCAAAAGTTCGTCATGTGCTTGTTCCTGAAAGAGAAATTGGCCAAAGGAATGGGAGGACCCTCAGACAAACCAGAGCCATTGTACAGCGGAGAAGGAGGCAACCTGCTTCTGGGGAACAAGGTCAGGGGAAGGTGGAGAACCAAACAGAATTGGGTACTATAGAGAGAAAAACAGGGTCGTGGATGCTGGGGAGGGTCTGCTGTAGAGTGTGGGAAGGATTCAGTGAGAATTGCTCATAAATTGCTTATTACTGTGCTTGACTTATATAAATAATTAATCATTAGCTTGGTAAAAGGGCAAACTCAAAGGAAGCTCCTGCAGCTCTACAGGGACCAAAATAACTAGTGCATCATCTCCACGTAGTGGCCTTTGCTGTCACAGTGTCCTGTGTACCTCCCCAAGAATGTCCCATTCTATAACAATAGGCCTGGCAGTTGATGGGTACCTGGAGATGGGGGGTTCCACTTCAAACGATCCCTAGTCAACCCTGTGGTGTGCTAAGGTCAGAATAAGTCATCATCTGGTAGCTGTCCGTCCCCCAGGGAACACATTTCAATGGAAGATACCTGGGTCTCCTTCAGGTTGTTGCAGAGCTGACATTCCAGAAACCAGAGGGCCTCTTGGGCCCTTCAAGGTATCTGAGGCCACCAACCTTGTGGCTTTCTGCTTCTAGCTTCCCTCTTTTGAAAACATCCACACCACACTACATAGCTCCCTGAGACACCAAGAGCACCCGCCAGGGACCCAACAGGAGCTCCAGTAACTGATCCACTGCGACAATGAGCCCGCCTTCCTTCTTTGAAATGCAAGCTCCAGAATTCTTTAGAACCTTCTCCCAGGCAAACCTAGGGAAATTCTAAAGGAGAAAGCCTGGTGTGGAAGGGGTGGGGGGTGGGTGTTAGTTCTGAACCATTTTAGTTCTCCTAAATGTGGTCTGCATGACTTCAAAGCCACGGCCCCCTCTTTGGGTCTTGCCCAATCCTCTCTCTCAGCAGTTCTCTTCTGCCTTGTTTTTCTAACCCATTTGGCGCCTTACCTTAGTTCCCATTCACTGTTTGGCTCCTGGGATTGCTGTCCCAGTTTGAAATGTTTATTTTGGCCCTGACTTTGCATTCTTTCAGGGACTTGATTTTCAGTATTTACCTATCTGTACATTGCACAATGACTCCCAGAGAGAAATACCTCCTTCCTCTGGCCCACCCTACCCACAGACTGAGTGTGAACTGTGGCCAGGCTCCCCTGAGGCACAGATGAGTCCATAACCAACAAGCATTCCTCCTTTCCTTCTCCTTTGTGAAAGTTGCTGTTCCTTAAGTGCCTTGCAGAGGCAGGAGAGAGGCCATTGGAGGGAACTGATTCTATCTCCTATGGGAATTACTGGTACCCGTTACCCACTTAACACTTCAAGTTATATCTTAAATATATGTTTGGTTTTTAGAAGTCAGGAAATGTAACAATACAGAATGAAATATTTAATATTTGGGGTGCAAGAAGCCCCAAGCTGATGTTAGTCACTCCTTCCTGGGAGATGGAAACTCCTCACATCCACTGGGAGCTGTGTCTTGTCCCCACCTCTTTCCTTATTCAACTTTTGGATACACAGATCCTATACATGTTTAATTTTTTTTTCAGTGGCTTTTGTGGTTGTCGTAGTGGGCATCAAAGGTATGGAAGAACATGGGTGTCCCATTTCTTGTGTGATTTGAGGGTTTGGGTAGTGAAATACACATTTGTTCTAACCAACGTTGCTTCTTCACTATTTCTTTTAAGTTGTTGCAAAAAGCTGGCATATGGAACTATTGGCTTTGAATTCTAGCTTAAACATCCCTGCAATTACTACTTTTGTTTTCTCAGCTTCACTCAGTAGAAAAACTCCACAGAATGAAAGACATGGAGGGAAATAAAATTAGATTTAAGCAGGGCACAGTGGCTCACGCCTGTAATCCCTGCACTTTGGGAGGCTGAGATGGGTGGATCACTTGAGGTCAGGAGTTCAAGACCAGCCTGGCCAACATGTGAAACCCTGTCTCTGCTAAAATACAAAAGTTAGCCAGGCACGGTGGTGAGTGCCTGTAGTCCCAGCTATGCGGCCGGCTGAGGCAGGAGAATCGCTTGAACCCAGGAGGCAGAGGTTGCAGAGAGCTGAGACTGCACCACTGCACCCCAGCCTGAGTGACAGAGTGAGACCCTACCTCAAAAAAACAACAACAGCAACAACAACAACAAAACCAAAAACAAACAAAAAATAAAATAAAATTAGACTTGAGAAAGCGATCAATTAGATTTTAAAGTAGAAAGTGACTGATGTCTTGAATTTTAGGTATCAATCTAGGTCCTGTTCCTTCCTTATACTTTGATGTGATGAACATTTATGAACCGCAGATAAGCAAAACCAGCTGCTTGGTATGGGGAATATTCACCTACTTTACCTCTGTGACAGACATTTTAAAATGTAATGAAACTATCAAGCTTAATAAACTATCAAGGCCATTAACAGGTGACGTCTGGTTATATACATGAACCACACGAACCTGAGTCAGAAATGCATATAAACTTTTGTTTGAGTTTAGAGGCTCTAATGATATGGAAACATATATAAATAACCATTTTTCTGTAGTTCCCACCAAGCCTTTACAGAAAAAGTTACCCCAACTCCTAAACCCCCAAACAAGAGCTTTTGAAATAATTTATGCAGACAGTTCTCTCAATAATTGTCAAGCCCAGATCATTAGTAGTGAGTACTCCAGTTGTTTTTATAAGGCTGATAAATAAAAGGTTTGAATCAACACACAAAACTTCCTAGAATGTATAAGATCTGTGTAACTCTTATAACATAAAGGGATATAATGATACTACAGAAAACCAGCAAAGGAAACAGACTCATTTTGGGATCTCATTTAATGTCCACATACAAACAGGGACACTGTCATGACTATTCTCAGGAAAATTCCCATGAGCCAATGAACGATTTTCCAGTATCTGCTCAGGGCTACGGTCCAGTGATAACGGGTGGTACATGAGGTGATAGGTTTATGTCAGTGTCAAGTTGATATTGACATTAGTTTGCAAGTTTATTTCAATGAGGTGGCCTTCAAGTTTGAGAGTAGGCACATGCTTTGGGTAGGATGTTCACTTTCCATCCCAGAATGATGATAATTTTGTTATCTCAAAAAATTGAATGATTTCTGGAACATTTATCTGTTTACCATGGCAAAACCAGGAAATGTGTCTATTAACATTCAAAATAAAAAGCATATTTGTAGCTAGAAAAAAAAAAAAAAAAAAAAAAAAACAGAAAAAAGCAGAGTTTCCTAAATTGAATACCTTTCAAACATTTATGGGTTCTTTATTTAATCTGAACCACTGACAATGGTTAGTCAAGTGGCATAGCCCTTTTTTAATTTTCTGTTTGAGAAGCACAGACTGAGAGGAGCCAAAAGTCTGAGAAATTTAAAATTACTATAAAACTGCCATCATTTTTCTTAATTAAAGAGTAGGCTAGTCTGATTCATAGAGACAGGCCTGAATTGGAGAACCCTGTATAAAAAATGCGATTTATGGCAGAACTTGATGGGATAGGAGAATCAAATTAAAAGCCTTAGAGAATTTTTAAAAAACTAATAAAAATGAATCATTTGTAACTCACTTATTATTTGTATATAAAGGCTACTACGAGGTTGGTTTCTCATGTTGTTTTGGAAAAAAGGCATTTGCCTTAGCATTTAAGTAGACTAAACATGTCGCTTCGTTAATCATCACTAGCAGTGTGGTCTGCCTGGAATGACTCCAAATTCCCAACTAATAGAGTCCAAATTAATAAACTATGTTGGCTTTGCCAATATTATGCTGGTTAGAGCTACCTCAGTTGCTGGCTTTGGGGAGGGATTTTTTTTTTTTTTTTAACATTCACAGAAAAAGAATGTACCAGTGTGTAACAAAATGGTTGTACATTCTTGCTATGGCCACCAGAGGGCTATGCACCATTACAAATACTCCAGGCCTCGCTACTGAAATGCAATTACAGGCAAGCAGTGTGGGTATCCTCACTGGTAAGAAAGAGAATCTCCAGCCTGACCCCAGACCTGCTGAATCAGAACCTGCAGCGATGTGATTCCAGGGAATTCATGTGCACATTAAAATTGGAGAACTTCCAGTCTGGGCGTGGTGGCTCACATCTGTAATCCCAGCACTTTGGGAGGCTGAGACCATCTGAGCCTGGGTGGATCATCTGAGGTCAAGAGTTCGAGACCAGCCTGGCCAAAATGGTGAAACCCCATCTCAGCTACTGGGGGAGGCTGAGGCAGGAAAATTGCTTGAACCCAAGAGACAGAGGTTGCAGTGAGCCGAGGTCGCGCCACTGCACTCCAGCCTAGGCGACAGAGTGAGACTCCGTCTCTTCTCTAGGTTTTGGGAAGAAAATATTTTATATTTTGTATCTGATCAGAATTTGAAGATATAAAAACTGGAAGCATTTGTCATCCAGTCTCAAGCTCAGTTTCTTGTCTCCCGATTTTTCCTATCAGCATTACAGCCCAAAAACTCTTCTTTTCGTAAAAAAGCCTGCCCTAAAATGTTCCTTTCGTGACATGTTCTAATCCCATCAATTACTGTAGCTGTGAATATTTATTTTGTCTAACGTATAGATTTTTTGGAGCTGAAAGAGTTCTTGAGTATTATCTAACACTAGTCTAAATTTTCTATTTTTACGGGAGAAACATCTGGGCAGGTAATTTTCAGAAAACGGTCCTTTGAGTGAAATTCTCTTCCCCTTCACACCCAAATCCATTTGCTATTCAAGAGTCAGGACCCACAGTGGATATAGACAGGACTCTGTGTCTCAGGAGCTGCCCTCCCTCACAGAAAGAGGTGGTGTTGAGCCGAATGAGCTGGAGGCGAGAGCAAGGCTTGCCAAGCCATGTGCACACTTCTTGGGGGAGAGTGTCCACCCGGTCCTACCTGAGTGTGCCAGGATTCCCCAAGGGACACAAAGATTTGGACAAGTTTTTCCTGTCCTTAGCACTGGGAGAGCCTAAGATAATCCTGGGAGCAAGGATGCTTCCTCTAAATGCCTCTGAGACACCTGAGCCATTGAGAGGATGTGTCCCCAGTTGTGTCATTTTCTACACCCAGGCTCACAGGAAGGAGATCCCTTTGCCTGAAAGTTTCCTGATTTTTAGGGTACTACAAAGAAAAATAAGCCTGAGCTCAAATAGGCCAACAGAGAAAAATAATAGTATATTTAACTTTGTTCAGAAGCCAAAGAGAGGACAAATCAATGCAACCATCAGATAACACAAGCAGTGGCACAGACCTGGTGGCGCAAATAGGTTCCTAAATAAAAAGTTAAAAAGAACCCTTAAGAACAAAACAACAGAACAACAGGTAAAAGAAAAAGACTTCCTAGAGCTTTTGAAAACCTTACCATTTCAGTGGAGGAATTAAGAAAATGGATGGTGATTGATGAGAATGGAATGAGTGGCCTGGAAGGTCAAGTACAATCAGCATCACAAATCACAGAGCAAAATACAGAGGTAGAAATCATAATGGAAAAGGTGAGAGATTTGGAAAATGGAAGCAGGATACCTATCATTTGAATAACAGACCTTGTAAAAGAGGAAGAATGAATGCATGGAGTAGAAGAAATAATTTTACACAATGTAGGAGAAAGTTTTCCTAAGCCTGCCTTCAAAGTAGAAAGGCTCAGAACTCTTAGCTGAATTCGTAAGAAAAACACACAGGTGGGCATATCTTGGTCAAATAAATTTCCAGGGGTTTTTCTTTTTTGGAAGAAAAAAAATAAAACTGTCATTGGACTTCTCAACTGCAACTCGGAAAACTAGAAGACTGTGAATTTGTAAATTCATGCAGCTGAGAGAAACCCCCAAGAATTTTATACTAGGCAGGCAGTTGTTCATCTGTTAAGGTGAGAGAAAGGACTATGATTTGTATATGGTTTGTGCCCTCCAAAATGCAAGTTGAAATTTGATTTTCAAAGCGGTAATGTTGGGAGGTGGGGGCTAGTGGGAGGCGTTTGAATCATGGAGGTAGATCCCTCATGAATGGCTTGGTGCCATTATCTAGGTAGTGAGTGAGTTCTTGCTCTAATGAGACTGGATTAGTTATAGGAATGGATTAATTCCTGAAGAGTAGATGGCTATAAGGACAGGGTGCCCCTCAGGTTTTGCCTCTTCTCGTGTATCTGCTTCCCCTTTTACCTTCTCCACCATATTGTGCACAGCACAAAAGCCCTCACCAGGAGCCAGGGTCATGCTCTTGAACTTCCAAGTCTATAGAATTGTGAGCTAAATAAACCTCTTTATAAATTACCCAGCCTCAGGTATTCTGTTATAGCAACACAAAACAGACAAAAACAAAGATATTTGAGAACATGCCTTAATTCAGAGAATAAATCATTGAGTACCCCACCTGAGGTAAATACTTGAGAAAAGGAGCTTTCCAAGGACCAAATGAACTGGATCAGAGGCATCGGATGGGGGAAGGTAAGCAGAAAAGAATGGGAGATGAACAACGTGTTGGCCCTATAAATATGTCATTAAATAAATGTTCATGGATAAACATACAATGTGTTATGTAAGTCCCAAATGTGGACCCTCAGAACAAAAAGATAGTAAGTGAAAATCTGATGTATTCAACTATTTTAGCAATACATCGGAATTAAGAATGCAAGAGGAAGTAAAATCATCTCAAAGTTTAATTAAGGGCTGGGGGATATGAGAGAAAACAGAAACGGGGAAAATGAAGAATTCTAAAGATTTCATTCCCTTAGGTGGTGAGCAAAATATGAAGGAATCAAGAAGAAATCAGTAGAAGAGACAGTGGAACTCAAAAGGAGACATAGCATCGAAATAATAGGACAATAGGGTCATTTGGTCTGATTTAGAGAACAGGAGAAAGCCAGGTCATTAACTGAATGGAATATTATTATAGAACTCCTCAATCAACAAGATAAGATATACAGCAACACAAGCAGACCAACAGAAACAAGAAGGGAAACAGAGGAATAACAATGTTAAATAGTAGCCATAAAGTAATAAGAGAGGTGTATTTATTTAATGTTTTCTTTCTTCTGTATTATTTGGGTTCATTTTAAGCTCAAAAATTTAAAATTTAAGGCTATGGGTGGTTTTTTTGTTTGTTTGTTGTTGTTGTTTTTGCTAAGTATGGCTTTTATTGCAATATACAAGTGTTCATGTACAGCATTTTCCTTACTTTGTAATTCCAAATATTTTCTAAAGAGTTAGAACTTCTAGGCTGGGCACAGTGGCTCATGCCTGTAATCCTAGCACTTTGGGAGGCTGAGGCAGGCAGATCACCGGAGGTCAGGAATTCGAGACCAGCCTGGCCAACACAATGAAACCCTGTCTCTACTAAAAATACAAAAATTAGCCAGGGATAGTGGCGCATGCCTGTAATCTCAGCTACTTGGAAGGCTGAGGCAGCCGAATCGCTTGAACCGAGGAGGCAGAGGTTGCAGTGGGCTGAGATCGCGCCACTGAACTATAGCCTGGGTGATAAGTGAGACTCTGTCTCAATAAAAAAAAAAAATGAAAAAAGAAGTTAGAACTTCTTTTGACCCATAGATAATTCAGCTTATTTTTAATTTTTAAAACTTTGATTTTTGAGTGTGTAGAATGACCATTTTGCTAGTGGTGTCTAATTTAATTGTGCTATGGCCAGAGATTGTTGTCTATATGAAATAGGTTTTTCAAATATTCATTGACATTTGCTTTGTGGCCCAAAATATAATTTTTATATGTAATGACCTTTAGATCCAGCTTATGTTTTCTTGCCTGCTTGATCTATCAATTGCTAAAGAGGTACATTGGAATCCCCCACTATCATGGTTGGTATGTAAAATTCTTCCTATATTCTCCCAAATTAACCTTTATATATTTTGAAGCTATTTTATTGAATTTGTATAAATTTAGAATTGATACATCTTTCTGGTGACTTGAAACTTTCATGAGCATGTAGTAATCTTCTTCATTGTCATTAATGTTTTTATTTCTGATGTCTATTTTGTCTATTATTAAAATAATTATCCTACTTTCATCTTCATAAATATATCTTTTCCTATTAAACCTTACTGTGTTCTGAAGTGTTAAGTTTACATCTTCTAAACAAAATATAACTAGATTTCTTTTAAAAAATCTAGTCTTTGAACTGCAGATATTAGTCCATTTATACTTAATGTGATTGTTATTATTTTGTATTTTCTAATTTTCTCCTTAGTTTATCTCCCTTTTACTCCTTTCTTGCTCTCCTTTGGATTAAGTTTTTGTTCCATTCCTTAGTATTTTCTTAACAATAAATTATTTCTGTTTTTAGTAATGACCCAGAAAATATAACATGCATGTTTATTTAACAAAATGTAAAGTTAATCAACATCTTTACCCTCCTCCCCAAAATTAAAGAGCCTCAGTTTTTTTCTCCCATTTTCTTCTCCTCCTGACACTTATGCTATTTTTCTTGTACAGAAATTTATGTATATATCTTAATTTTTGTGGTCTTATGAACATTTTTATCATAACCTTATCAGTCATATAAATTTTGTTTATTCACATTCATGGATCGTAGACTCTTTCTGAGATTCTTTTGTTCTCTTCTGAAGAAATTACTCTGGGGGGAGTCTGTTCATCATGACCTCTCAGTTTTTGCTTCTCTAAATTTGTTTTTCTTTGTCCCTTGTTACTAAAAGAGAGTTTGGTTACATGCAGTTCTAGCTGAATATATTTTCAGTACTTTGAAGATGTTATGCATTGTCTTCCTGACCTTCATTGTCCTTGCTGTCAATGGAATTGTTATTTTGTTATAGATTTTGACATATGCCCTAATTTGCCTGCCATAATTCCTATTTATTTCTGTGATACTCTCCCCCTGTTTGGTTAGCACCCCTTTCATTCTCAAGAGTATCCTGGTTTGGCTGGGTGCAGTGGCTCATGCCTGTAATCCTAGCACTTTGGGAGGCTGATGCAGGCAAATCATGTGAGGTCAGGAGTTCCAGACCAGCCTGACCAACATGGCAAAACCCTGTCTCCACTACAAATACAAAAAAATGAGCTGGGCATGGTGGTGCATGCCTGTAGTGCCAGCTACTAGGGAGGCTGAGGCAAGAGAATCACTTGGACCTGGGATGCGGAGGTTGCAGTGAGAAAAGATTGTGCCACTGCACTCCAGCCTGGGTGACAGACTCCGTAAAAAAAAAAAAAAAAAAAAAAAAAAAAAGTATCCTGGTATCCTGGTTTGGTCAATAAATTTGGCCAATAAATTATATAGTTAACCAATTGTTAAGCAGTTTATCCTTTCCCTCTGGATACCTTTAACGTTTTTTGTTTCGTTTTCTTTTGTTTTAAATAAACTTTGGTGTTCTGCAATTTTATTGTATGTCTTGGTGTTGAATTTCTTTTAATTTACTCTCTTTGGGATTGCTTGGGCTTCCAGAATCTAAGACATGATTTTTCTAGCAGTCCAAGAAAGTGCTCAATCATCATTATCTTTCAAATGCTTACCTTTTCTCCTTTTTCTCTGTTCTCCCCTTTAGGAAGCATTAGACGTGCTTTAATGTTGACTGATTTTACTCTACTCTCTATGTAGCTTAACTGCTCAGATTTTCCATTTCCACATTTGTCTGTGCTATGGTCTGAGTAATTTCACCAGCTCTGTTTTTCCGTAATCTATGATGTATCCAGTTATTGAGTTTCCAGTTTCCAGTTTTTCATCTTTAGATATTCACTCAGTTCTTTTTCAAGTTGATCTGGTCAATTTTCATTATCTATTATTAGTTGGTCGTTCTTTCAATTTGTCTTTTTCCTTTAAATATAGTACACATGCTTATTTTATATTTTTAGCAATTCCAACACCTATTGTTTTTGTCTATCTGAATCTACAATTTCTTGTTTCTGCTGAGTCTCACGCTTAACGCCGATGTGCTCCTTCCTCATTTGTGGGCAGGAGGTCTGGTTTAAATGGTGAGTTTTCTTCCACTGGTGTGGGAACACTATCACCTTATGGGCACTACCAGTTCAGGACTACTAGAAGTTTAAACATTGTCTTCCAGAACATACAGACAATAGAAGTTCTGGCCTTGCAGACTTGTTAGTATGATCTTGTGGTTAGAAATTTTCACGGGAGAGTTTTCTCCTGCCTTCTTCTAGTCTCACCACAACCAAAACTAACACAAGCATGTCTGATCATTGTTTTCCTCTTCAAGGCAAGTTCTTTCTTAGTTCAAACTGTGTGTGTCACCTACAGAGGTACAACTTTATGCAGTGAGTCTCATAGGTGGCCTCTCTGGATGTTCAGGCTTGAGGGCTTGAGGCTTCATCTCTTGGTCCCCATGTGTGGCCTGTTGTGACTAAGGCTCTAGGTTACCAGGCCACCCAGATATCTCCAGGCGAAATTCCAGTGCAAGTGTTGCTTCTTGGATTCAATATTTCTTGTCATTTCTGAACACGAAATCCCTTACTTTTCACCAGCTAAGTCATGTAATATCTATCTATCTATCTATCTATCTATCTATCTATTTATCTATCTATCTGTCTATCCATCTCTCTATCCATACACATATATTTATGTAAATATACATTTAGCATTTTAAAGTGAGATATACTTTTAAAAGTTTATTTGAATATCTTATCTGCCATATTACTAGAAATTGAACTGGTCGTGTATGTGTGTGTGTGTGCGTGCATATGTGCACAAAGCTTGTTGATTTGCTCAAGGAAATATTCATAGTCCTTCACAGTGCCTTATCTTAACATGTGAGTCATCTCACTGCCTCAGCTGGGCTGCCTCACCCTCCTCTATCTTATTCTGATACCCTGAAAGTGTTCTAAGATAGATTGATTTTTCTCATATCTTGTAGTAAGAATTCAGAGACTGCTCTCCAGTAGGCATGTAAAATTAGAATAACATGCTTCAGTGCATTTCTGGAGTACAGAATAATTTTATAATACTAACTAATGAATGGTGCAAAACACAGAAATAAAGGCATGAAAGAAAACGTAAGTACATGTCAGTAAACGAAAACATAGAAATCGCTAAGTCTTGTAGTGTACTTGGTTATTGATCATTGATGATTGATTGTGATATATATTAGATAACTAAAATTACACTCAATGTAAGATCATTTGATGAGCACTTTAAGTAATGAAAAGGATCTTCTGTCTAGGTGTGCTACATATATTCAAGAAATGTCTCTCAATTCCTATAGACCCACACTCAATGGCAATTAAAGCAAAATAGCAATAATTTCTTTAATAAAGTAATTAAGTTACACTTAAGGCTTTGTTCCTTACTCTGAATTTTCTTACTGTTTCTTCACAATGTTCTAATTTTCAGTCACTTTCTATCTAAAGCTACAACAGAGTCTTCTTATCAAGCTAATGGTGCCATCTGTTTTTAAAAATATAGTTCTATGTGTACTGCTCTGTCTTAATTTCAAGGAAATATTTGTTAATTTTTCTCCACTTTCTTGAATCACGTGTTCTAATGTGTTTGTCTTTGGATGACTTTATTCAGAAGAAATTTATAATTTTTCTTTGAGTTTTATTAAGTATTATTCTGCAGATTTATTTGCGTTCCATCATTTCATCACATGCCTTCTATAATTAATATTCCAATCTAGGAAATTAGGGAAAGACTGTTCAGGAATAAAATCAAATTATGTAATTATTCTGGGCAAGTTTTGATTTCTTAACTGATGTGTTGAATGTGTGCCAGGATAATTCACTGAAACATTAAAATGTGTTTCTTCTTTCTCCCCTAGCTTTCAACGATAATGCCAATCCCTTGCCTTTGGCACTTTTAGCAGTGCAGAAAGCATAAAATAATGGACAATATTGCTACCTCTCTTTTTCAAAAATTGGAGCTCACTGAGGACAATATGCTCTGTGCCCATAGGGAGAAGAAAAGGAAAAGAAAGAGAGAGAGAGAGAAAGGGAAGGAGGGAGGGAGGGAGGGAGGGAGGGAAGAAGGGAAGGAAAGAAGGAAGGAAGGAAGGAAGGAAGGAAGGAAGGAAGGAAGGAAGGAAGGAAGGAAGGAAGGAAGGAAGGAAGGAAGGAAAGATTTTTGTTGTTACTGCTTCTCTCTCTCTCTTTCTTTTTTTCTGTAGGGAGATCATGCAGTCCAAGTGCACTGGAGACCCATACCGTAATCTTTGATAGCACTTCTAAGGGGGACTTTGCCATGTATAACTAGACACCTGGGCTCCTTGGCAAAGGAGAAAGGTAACTCTGCTCGGGCTGAGAATAGCTCACTTCCAGGGACCACAGGCTCAGAGAACTATGTGATCATGGCAACTCTGCCGGGTTGAAGAACACATGTGGGTCCTCCCTTTTGAGTGCCCTATAGACTTCCTGGGCTCTCTGTATCTCAGAGAGGACAGGGGCCTTTGTAATGATAGAAGTGGAATTTTCTGCTGGTCCCTTTCAGAATAGGAATCCTAAATCACAATTACTTTAAGTTAAAATATAGGAATCATTGCATTACTTCTATATATGAATTTAGGTTTGCAAATGCATATTCTCTACAAATATCTGTTAGAGAATAGCAACACCCATTCCCAGGTTGGCCGCATACCATACTGGCCCCATTGTCATAGGAAGTTGTGAAGATCTTGAGACAAAGATACCTGCAAAGCACACAGATTTCTACCCATCTTTGAGGAAACATATGTGAAAATCTGTGTAAAGTGCTGGAAGTAATTATTATTTTTAAATAAAATATGTGTCACATATTATTTAAAGGACTTGCAGTAAGAATCTGCATGGAACAGTGCTGGGGTGTCATAGTTAAAAATTGCTTTAGAGTTTTACATAACTGAATTTCCAAAATAGAATTTTATATTACATTTTTAAAATAATTCCAGAGTCTCCTGGAAAATGTGCTCTGAATCTCAAATGTCACCAATTTCCCTGCACTCTATGAATTCTTTTTATTTGCCCGAATAGATGAAATTACCAGTTTGTTTGAAACATATTGTACACTAGATACAATTTCATATACAAGATAATTTCTGTATACATGAGAGGACTTCTGGTTTCTGGTCTGACATGTAAAGAGCTTGAAAGTTATTGCTCCTTAGCTGGGTGTGGTGGCACGTGCCTGTGGTCCCACCTACTTGGGAGACTGAGGCAGGGGGGATCATTTGAGCCTGGGATGCAGAGGTTGCAGCGAGCTGAGGTCATACTCCAGCTGCACTCCAGCTTAGGCAACAGAGTGAGACCTTGTCTCAAAAAAAAAAAAAAAAAAGAAAAGGAAAGGAAAGAAAGAAAGTATTAATCCTGTCTTTACAACAAGGGAAAAAACTGAATGAAGTGAAAATCAACTCTTCTTATTTCCATCAAAGAACTGAGGCTGCAGGGTCAACTGCAAGCCCTACAACTGGAGAGAAAGGCAGACAAAGAGAATCACAGCTTCCTGGAACAGAAGCCCAGGAGCAGAATAAGCCTGTGGCTGGAGCCAGTATCCGTCAGAATGCTGGCACTGGTAATCGATGAATTGCTGGAGGCTCAATGGACCAGCCTGAGAGATACATTTCTGGGGGCCCAGTCTTGGGAGGGGCACACTTTCAAGAGTTTTACCTCCAGGACACCTAACAGGTTGTCACTGTGAAGATTAAGAAAAAATCCCCTTGTGCTTCTTGCAGCTGGGACAAACATATAAACCATTTGAAATATACCCAGATCCTCTGCCTCCTGGGTTCAAGAGATTCTCCTGCCTCAGCCTCCCGAGTCACTGGGACTACAGGTGCCCGCCACCATGCCCAGCTAATTTTTGTATTTTTAGTAGAGACAGGGTTTCGCCATGTTGGCCAGGCTGGTCTCGAACTCCTGACTCAGGTGATCCATCCGCCTCAGCCTCCCAAAGTGCTGGGATTACAGGCCTGAACCACTGCGCCTGGCTCCTTCTGTTCTTTTTAAAAAGCCCTTCCCTCCTCAAGAGAAACATTTTACCAGAGTCTAACCAATCAAGGAGAAGGAAAATACCCAAGTGAGGCTCACTAGAGGACTGAGACCTAATCTTAGGAGTATAAACGCCTCTTCTCCCCCCAACACCTCACCACCACATCAACAGAGGTTTTATATAATAGCAGGGGAATATAGCTGAAAGAATTGCAAGCCTCAGACCCCATTTAAGGAGTCTCTAGACAAAGACCACTGGGGAGACAAAAACAAGGACACTAAGGGAATGTTAGCCACTGACACCACAGCTATAGCAAACAGTAAACACAGCCTAACTCCTGGCCAAATCAACAGAGAAGCTCAGGTTCAAGGCCTGTCTCAGCTGTTTGTACTCTATGCAGATGAGAGCAGCTTCCTAACTAAGCACTCAAGGACTATCTTGGAGATGAGAGTGGAGCCCCTAGGTTGATCATTTCTCCAATGTTTGGGTACAAGCTACACACAGGCTACAGCAGTAATGGCATGCAGAATTGCAAGAGTCACAGAGACACGAACCATCTTGAAGGACAGACACAGAGCTTCAGAATCACAGAATATCAGTGCTGACAGGAATCATTTAGTGCTGGTCCAACACTCACATTGCAGATGAGAAAATTGAGCTCCAGAAAAGATGATCTTTGGCTGGGCACGGTGGCTCACGCCTGTAATCTTAGCACTTTGGAAAGCCGAGGCAGGTGGATCACATGAGGTCAGGAGTTCAAAACCAACCTGGCCAACATGTTGAAACCCCGTCTTCACTAAAAATAAATAAATAAATAAATAAAAATTAGCCGGGCGTGGCGGCAAGCGCCTGTAATCCCAGCTACTTAAGAGGCGGAGGCAGGAGAATCGCTTGAACCTGGGGGCGGAGGTTGCAGTGAGCCGAGATTGTGCCACTTCACTCCAGCCTGAGAGGTAAGAGTGAAACTCCATCTCAAAAAACAAAAACAAAAACAAAAAACCAAAACCAGAAACAAGAACAGCAACAAAAAACCATGCAGGAGTCTTGGGATGTTATCTTAAAGCGAAGTTTATTTTTCATCTCCCACCATTCCTGTATATTTTCCTGGGGTGGAAGTTGTTTCCTGATCTCTGAATGAAGAATATATTTACTTTAAATCAGATGCTTCTCAATGTAGTAATTAGTGGCAAGGCCTATAGAATAAGCAAAGTTTCAAATTTGACTTAGAGTAAAATCTCACACTGTCCTTCCTCCCATTCATCCACCCAACACGGGGTTCTGCTGAGGTCTGGAATCTTCCAGTGGGTAAGGAAGGCCGGTCATTTCTCTCTTTGCTCCTCCTCCCACAGAAGTTTCTCACCGTATTTGGCTGATGAAGGGAAAGCAAGAAATAGGAGGAGATGGAAAGTTTCTACTTGAATGGTAATGTTTTAAGATGGTTTCATGCACTCCTAGTGTGAAAACTATTTTAAGTCCAAATCTGTCACAGCTGCCCCAGTACTTTTGTGGGGTTTTCTGAGAACCTATCCTGAGGGTCAGCAAATGTCTTCTGTAAAAGGTCAGAGAGTGAATATTTTAGGCTTTGCAGGTCACACAGCTTCCGTTGAAGCTACTCAACTCTGACCTTGTAACGCCAGTGAACGGGTGTGGCTGTGTTCCAATAAATCTGCAGTTACAGTAACAGCCAGCCAGCCCAGGGGCCACCGTTTGCCAACCCCTGATCCATCCAGTCTCGGGCGTTCAAGGTCCGTTGGCTTGGGCACATGGAATCTAGTTCGTGGTTGCTGAACTCCCCTTACCCCTGTAGGAAAGAACAGAGCAGCTCTAGCTTCTCCCCCACTGGAGCCTGGTGTTTTTCTAACGGCCACTTGAACAAGTTCTGGAATACATCCCCATTCCTTCTCTTCATCATGGGCTCACTACATCAGTCCTACAGGAAACTCTCATGAATTATTTGCCCCCCAACCAAAGACTCTGGGCATCTGGCTGATCCTTCTCCTGGGAATTCACTTTAGTTTGCCATCAAGTTAGCCGGCCAGTTTGGAATCTCAGATCCGCAGGCATGAGTCAAATCCAAGTCAGCTGCATCCATCTAGATTCAGGGATGTGAATTTTCCGTGGGTTCCTTTGAAGGCCCCTCTCTCTGCTCGAAGTAAGGAGCAGGCATGGTGGGTCTCATTATACTCCAGCAGCCTTTGCCAGATCATCTCCACAAACCTCTTCAGTCTCCAGCAACCCGATCCCTCTCACCCTTGCTGTTGGTGAATCTCTAACTTGCTTCAAATTTCTAGGTGGCCGGGTGTGGTGGCTCATGCCTGTAATCCTAGCACTTTGGGAGGCCAGGGCAAGAAGATCATTTGAGACCAGGAGTTTGAGACCAGCCTGGGCAACATAGGGAGGCCGCTATCTCTTCAAATAATAAAAAATAAAAAGAAAGAAAAATTAGGCATGTGGTGCATGCCTGTAGTCCCAGCTACCCAGGAGGCTAAGGCAGAACGATTGCTTGAGTCCAGGAATTCAAAGCTGCAGTGAGCTATGATTGTGCCTCTGCACTCCAACCTGGGTGAGAGAGTGAGACCTTGTCTCTGAAAAATAATAAAATCAAATAAAAATGTTTCCATGGGAGAGAAACATGGCATCTATTGTACTCGCACCTCAATCAAACCCAGACAGGAAGTGCCGTTTTCACATTGTGTGAGTAAAGCACCCATCACAGGACTGTGTTTCATAACTACCGGCTTTCTTGCTGCTTGTTCCTCCATCTGAATTTCAGCCCCCGCTGCCTGTGTCTCAAACTGGGATCACCAAGCTCTCTAAAATAACTTTTAATTTTTATTGTAACAAGAATCTAAAAAATGTGACAAACACACAGCACAAGTTAATGCATGCATATTCATTATCACAATGATATTCACAGTCTCCGTCTTTCCCCCATTGCACACGTTTACGTGGTGGGGAGAGGCTGGCAGAAGGGGAGAGGACAGATCTGAGGGGACAACAATGTGACAGACAACTGTGGGGAAAAAGGAAGGCTTTGGGGATGGGGAGGACAGGGCAGGCTGTTGCAGTGGAGACTTTGGGGAGCAGGAGCAGAAAAGAAGAACTTTGGGATGTTTGGCTGTATGTGTAATGCACTCATTTAAATCCCTTTCAAGAAAACCTCAAAAAAACATCTACATTACGCTTGGAGGTTTCTGGAATAGTCTGCATTTTTTTCTTCTTTCTTTGTTATTCTTGTTGGCTGGGAAGGCTGGCTGTAGCAGGCAGAGGTTGGCTTCAGGTCAGCCCGCCTTTATTCAGGCTGCATTCCACGTTGTTGGATAAATACAAGTATGGTCAGTTGATTTCAGTTGTACTAATCACCCATCATCTTCAGGTGGGGTAACTGGATGTTCTCATTTACCCAGAACAGTCCCTATTATTGCCTTTTGTCCCAGCATAATGAGTAATAACATCCCCTTTCACTCTCAGTGCACACTACAGGTGCACACCCCCACATCCAGCTAATTTTTGTATTTTTAGTAGAGATGGGATTTTGCCATGTTGGCCAGGCTGGTCTCGAACTCCTGACCTCGAGTGTAAGCAATGCTATATTCTCTGCTTGCATAATTATCTTGTCCTGTTTTGGATAATGGATGATACGGTCACTCTTCCTTTAAGTGACAGCTTTTGCCTTTACGGCAGTGCCTCTCTCTGCTTATCTGGCTTAAGACTAGAGAGTATCTTATGGAAAAAAATAGAAGTCACTATTTTTATTAACAAAAACAATTTGTGACTTGGAAGAAAAATTATTCGGGGAGGCCGGGCGCGGTGGCTCAAGCCTGTAATCCCAGCACTTTGGGAGGCCGAGGCGGGCGGATCACAAGGTCAGCAGATCGAGACCACGGTGAAACCCCGTCTCTACTAAAAATACAAAAAATTAGCCGGGCGCAGTTGTGGGCGCCTGTAGTCCCAGCTACTCGGGAGGCTGAGGCAGGAGAATGGCGTGAACCCGGGAGGCGGAGCTTGCAGTGAGCCGAGATCGCGCCACTGCACTCCAGCCTGGGCGACAGAGCGAGACTCCGTCTCAAAAAAAAAAAAAAAAAAAAAAAGAAAAATTATTCGGGGAGTTAGTAACACATTTGATCCCCATCATCTGGAGATGTGAGGAATAATTTAATCAGCCTCTGTTGCAAAGGAAGTAGCCCAAATGCTTCTCTTCTTCCCCAGCCTGGATATACTTTAACATCAGTGACTCAGGGAGCCTGTTCTGCTCACGTTGCTCCACACACGCAGTTCCCTGCATAAAGTGCTCCTGTCCCTCTCCTTCCCGACCAAAATATTTCTGGGAATTTCCAGACTTTCACTTTTCTACCAAACAAGCCTGACTACATCAGTACCCCCAAGACATCAGCTACATGCTTCACTTCCCACTCTCTCCTCTTCCCACGTCAGCTGCCTACTTGAAGGAGCCACATTCTTGCTGTAGCGGATGGAATCCCAAATCAAGCCCAATGTCTGCGCAAAGGTACTCTCACCCAGTTCTCCCAAAGCCGCCCTTCCTCAATGGAGTTGGGCAGAGCTGGCCTCCAGGGACAGCTGCAGGGAAAGACTCTCTCTTGGCCAGTTTGTTACTGAGTCTCACGGCAGCATGCCTGTGCCTGTGCTCAGAGTCCTTCATTTGCTGGCCCTTAATCCTTATTTCCACTGGGGTTCCAACCAGGCCAAAGGACTAGATAGGAAACCATATAGCCTCTGTTCTCTGTCTCCCATTTCTCTTCCTCCTTTTGATCAAAACAGACCTTCCAATTGTATCACTTCATTCACACAGATACCTGATGAAGGAGATGTAACCTTTTAGAAATACTCAAAATCAGCCTATCCTATCATAGAAGTCCTTTTTAATCATTAGAACTGTTTGAACATAGAATTACATGCTGGTTGGGTCATGGTTTGCCCACGATACTGGTGATATTCTGGGAGTAACTGGATCCGGGGCGTTAGAGAGGGTGTCCCTTCATTGGGTGAGAACTTAGATGTGAAGGCCACCAGGATACCTGCAATTCTGGGTTGGCCAGAATTCTAAAATTAAGTTATTTACTCTCCATTAACAAACTCGGAGATATGGAAAAGTAGACTTATTGTATATTGATTAGATCTTGATATTTATAAACTGGAAAATGAGAATGAACAAATGATGCGGTTTTTTTTTTCTTTTTTTTTTTTTTTTTGAGATGAAGTCTCACTCTGTCACCCAGGCTGGAGTGCAGTGGTGTGATCTCAGCTCACTGCGACCTCTGCCTCCTGGGTTCAAGTGATTCTCCTGCCTCAGCCTCCCAAGTAGCTAGTACTATAGGCACACACCACCATGTCCAGCTCATTTTTGTATTTTTAGTAGAGATGGGGTTTTGCCATGTTGGCCAGGCTGGTCTCAAACTCCTGACCTCGAGCGTAAGCAATGCTGTATTCTCTGCTTGCATAATTATCATCTTGCTCTCTTAACTAATATTTTGGCTTGCGACAAGACATTCCTTTTGGGCTCTTTATACTCTTGGCTCGTTGACTCAGACCTGAATATCAAACCCTCTTAGACCTGCACTTTATAACGGAGCAGAGGCTGTGTGCAGCGGGGTCTGTGATGAATGAACTCAGCCCCTCCTGTGTGGCATGCATGTGGCAAGGTGCCCGGTGTGCAATCACTCAACTGCCCTGCCTTCTCCACGGAGGTGGGGTTGTCCAGGTGTTTTATCACGTCCTTGTTTCCGGTCACACACTATTCATCAGGAGGGATCACTAACAGGATGTATACCAAGTCATGACTAATACTCATTCCCCCACATCACCTAATCTTTTATTTGGTTGCTGTTGCCATAGGATTAGCATTTCTTACCAGGGCCAGAGGCCTGCTGAGTGGAAGAGCTGATGCATTGGTGAGGAAATGAAGTTGCAACAAAGGCTACTACGTTAATTCCATTTGTAGAACACTTAGGGCTCTGGAGAAGCAAAGAAAGCCAAGAAAGTCTAAATAATTTTTGAATGCTTAGTAACTCCCTCACATTTAAAAATATAACTTTACTTAAGCTGTAGATATGCAAACCGTATGTGTTTTCCACATCCATTCCCTCCTCTGGAAATGAAGGATTGGTATACTGTTCCTGTGCTCTCCCTCCACCAGACAGTTCAATGTGCACCCAAGCACTATGCACATGGAAATAATGAATTCTAGAAAACGTAACTATCACACCAGCATGGTTTAAATGTGTTTCTGTATACACATAGTTGCATTTACCCAGCAAAAATAATAGCCAAATGTTTAAAAAATACATTTCCTCTCATATGCAAATAAACTAGGAGAGTGTGCTTGCTCTGATGGGGCACGGTGACAGTGACTTGAACTCTTCCAACTCAGCCAGATCTGGCCAAGTTGCACGCTGTTGCCTGCTCCTTCACTGCCTTCCTGAACCTTCCCTGTTGCATCCCTCCTTTCCCTTGTCTATTTCTAAGTCCGATCCTCCAGTTTTTATCTTCGTAGGGTAACATTTTGGAATTGTGGAACTCTGGAGAGAAGCTGCTCCACAGAAAGAGACAGAAAGAGAGAGGTTCCCTTTATCTCTGTTACCATCTGTCTTTCCTTTCCTGTTTTTCCTGTTTCTCCACCCTTGCTATCTCTTTAAGACCTTTAAAATGATTTTATTAAATCGAAATATACGAGGAAAATGCATATTGTGGTTCACTACACGTGCAAAAAGATTGAATCGTTAGCCACCTGGTAGGACTAAGAAATATTACCCTGCATTTTTTTCTTCTCTGCCCTAAAAGTTTCTATTGCCGTTTGGGTTACAGCACAGGGTAATGCAATGGGCACTGGAATTGGTCTTAGAAGATCAATGGTTGAATTCCTATTGAGGCTGTTACTAGGTTTGACAAGTCAGTTAGCCTCCTAAGGATTTCTTCCATGCTTACCCATTTCATCTGTGTCATGCAAATTTAAGGTACATGTAAATACACTCATAAATACACACATAAACACTTGTAGATAGACACACATATTTTAATGGAAGTATATAGTTCCTACAATCTTCAGTTCCTTTTTTTTGCTTTGTTCAGTGTAAATTAATAGACATTTACCTTGCCCCAAATTTTTAACTACCAGAGTAGATTTTTTTGAGGATATAAGGTTGTTTTACATTTTGCTTTCAAATAAATAATCAACTGTAGGAAAAGGAGATTTATTGTGTGTATAAACATGTGTTCTCCATGCAGGAGATATCAGATGTATGCTAACTCTTTTGTGTAAAGAGATCATGTCTAAATCCCTTGAGTGGCTGTTCAGCTAAAGTTTAGAGTCTCTTAATCTCGTATTTGATGCTAAACCAAATAGGCCCTTAGGGAAGAATTAAGAATAAGCCAGACAGTATAAAATTCTTATTTTGTTAAAGTTGAATAGTATTTGTTGCATTAGGTATAACCAGTGTAATTACTATGAGGGTTAGTTGAGTACACTCTCTGTACACATACACTCAAATGAAATGACCTAGGTACACAGAAGGACTAAAGGGATTAAATATTTCTATCTTATTATTTGACATTGAGAGCACCGCCCTTTTGTTGAAACAAAATGTCATTCAGATGAATAGATAAGGTCATGCCTCCGACATCACGATGAATCTAAATCAAGGGGAAAAATAAGTTGAGTAACAAATTTTTGCTTAAATGCCATCCAATTTTATTTTGTATTTTTGAGTCTTGGATTTTGCCCACAGAAACATTCTAATATTGTTTAAGTAACAGGGAATAGAAAAGGTTAATCAGTAATTAGCAAAGCTTTAAAAAAGTGAAAATGGACATGAGTCCTAAGACACACTATGATTTTTGCTTTTTGTTGCTGTTGTTGTTGTTGTTGTTGTTTTTGCTTTGTCTTCTAGGCTGGAGTTCAGTAGCATGATCATAGCTCATTGCAGCCTTGGGCTCCTGGGTTCAAGTGATCCTTCCACATCAGCTTCCTGAGGAGTAGTGGGGGCTACAGGCATGTGCCACTGCATTTGGCTAATAAAATTTTTTTTTTTTTTTTTTTTTTTTTTTTTTTGTAGAGCCAGGATCTTGCTGTGTTGCTTAGGCTGGTCATGAACTAACACTGTGATTTTTTAAACATGAGCTCTCCTTTGGGTTGGCATCATGATAAAATAAAATATGTTCTTTATTCTGAGGAATATAATTATTTATGAACACGTTTTTTTTTGTTAAAACACAGATTTAGCCTAAAGCCTAAGTCAAAAGAAAAACAACTTAAATATTCCTCCATAAGGCTAGTAGTTGGTAATTTTTTTTTGAAATGGGATCTCACTCTGTCACCCAGGCTGGAGTGCAGTAGTGAAATCTCAGCTCACTGCAAACTCTGCCGCCCGGATTCAGGCGATTCTCCTGTCTCAGCCTCCTGAGTAGCTGGGATTACAGATGTGCACCAGCACACCTGGCTAACTTTTGTATTTTTAGTAGAGATGGGGGTTTCACCATGTTGACCAGGCTGGTCTCGAACTCCTGACCTCAAATGATCTGCCCACCTCAGCCTCCCAAAGTCCTTGGATTACAGGCATGGGCCACCATGCTTGGCTAGTTGATAATCTTTTAAGGTGAGGTTGCATTTACAGTAATCAGTTGTGTTTACTGCCTTTGACCCACATTTTGTTTTCAGGGATTCGGTGGAATTTGTTCTTATATTTATTTGTGAATAAGATTACATATTTCACTGTTTCCCCTTTCTTCTCTTTGGCTGTTGCTGTGCTGCATGCTTTAGTAATTATTACCAAGCCCCACCCTCGCTTCCAGATACCCAGGTGACTTGTATTTGGTTCCGCAGCTCTGGTAGGGATGCGCTGTCTCTCCCAGATGCTACACAGGGTGCATTGGCTATGCGCGGGCTGAGCACCACCTGACTGCTGGTGCTGCAGCCCCTGCCACCCTCTCTGGCCCTGCTGGACATCACTGCCTCCAACTAGCTGCTTTCACTGCAGACATGCTAGAGCCCATATAGCAGATGCTGAGATACTGGAACCTCAGGGTTGGGGAGGAAACGCCGAGCTGCATAATATGCCTTGGAAAAGTGGGAGAGATTTCTTGCCTCCCTTTGAGGGCTGTGCTCCATTAAACTGGTCTAGAAGTTTGGGCATAAAGTTTATACTCAGGTGATCCGCCCGCCTCGGCCTCCCAAAGTGCTGGAATTACAGGTATGAGCCACTGTGCCCAGCTTTTTAAAATTATTTTTTGTATAGATAGGGTCCACCTGTGTTACCCAGGCTGGTCTCGAACTCCAGGGCTCAGGTGATCCTCTGGCCTTCACCTCCCAAAGTGCTGGGATTACAGGCATAAGCCACCACGTCCGGCCGGATTACTGATTCTAATCCATTGCATATAGCTATAGGTTCTCTCCTCTGTGCCTCAGTCTCCCCATCTGGAAAGCAGGGATAATAATAGTATTCAACTCATAGGACTTCTGTGAGGCTTAAATGAGTTAACAAATGTTTTATGCTTAGAAATATATTTATATAGCAACTACTATGTAATTATTAGCTATTATTATTTTCCCAGCTTTTTCTAATTCATGCTGTCATATCCTGGATTTCATTAGACAACTTAGTAGTTTCCACAGGTGACCTAAATTTGTTTTTATCTTTCTAATTTTTGCCTCCCTACTTCCTGTGTGAGGATTATTTTTTTTTTTTTTCATCCTTCCTGCTTTTGTTGAGCACTTTTGCAAGGATTCCTGACATGGTTGGTTTCTCCGTTCACATAGCTGCTGATCTCATTCAGTTTTTCCTCCCTGCTCTGGGCAAATGGGAGGGTAGGTGGTGCTTCAGGGGCAAATCAAGGACGAGCAGGAGTGAGTCAGGATCCAGGTGAGAGGATGTAGAAATAAATGATCCTGGAAGAGAAGAAGAGGCGGCGGCTGAAAAGAGAGTTCTCGATGCTCTCCACAGCCTCCTCCAGATTCACGGATGGAATGAGGCTTTCAGGACCCCTTGGAGAGCCCGGAAAGGGAAGTCCAGCACTGCGCCCAGCTCACGCAGATTCGGCTTCAGTGCGCTCTGGGCACCCTCAGCTGCCGTTGCTCTCCAAACGCCGCATGCTTCTCAAATTCTGGGCCTTTGTGCAGTTGTTTCTTCTTCCTGGATTGAGCCTCACTTGTCTCTTTGGGAAAACCATACTCCACCTTTCAAGACTCAGCTCAAAGCTTGGGCTTAATCATCCCCTAAGAAGTATCCCTTCCTTCCCGGTGTCCCCCTCTGGTCCCTGTTTCTTGGCCCTCTGTGCTCCCCTCTCATCAGGAGCACAGAACTTAGCTTGGGCTCTTGTGATGATGCGGGGATATTTCCCTAATGCCACTGGGAGCGCATGCAGGCTGGGACTTGGCACCCCTGTCCTAATAAAGGGTTTGGGACATGGTACTTGCTCAGCGGTAATTACATGCTGGATTCAATGAAAGAAGAAGAAAGATAAAGAGATACTTGACAAGAGGAGAGATTGCCAATGTGAAAAGAAAGGGCAATGGGACGCTGGTGAATTCCAGCGTAGTGAGTGGCTCGATGTTATAAGAGGTGAGAGTGGGAGGAGGCAATGGGAAGGTTGAATTCAATGGCTTTCCTCCTGTGAATGAGAGGAAAGGGCCTTTCACTGAGAACTGGGCCACTCGACTGGGCCTTACACTGAGAACCTATGTCTGCCTGGCTGGCGCCCTCCTCCACCTAACCCCCCACGGCTTGACCACGGTTGCGGCCAAGTCCACCACTCTCCATTCACCCCTCCTGATTGACCCTGCCTCTCCCAGTAGCATGAGGGGTGCTGAGAATGGTGTGGACCCAAGTATGTAAAAGCATGCCTGGCACAGTACATCATGCCTGTTACCCTAGCACTTTGGGAGGCCAAGGCAGGAGGATCGCTTAAACCCAGGAGTTTGAGACCAGCCTGGGCAACATAACGAGACCTTAACTCTACTAAAAATAAAAAATAAAAAAAACTTAACCACATGCGGTGGCACACAACTGTAGTTGCAGCCACTTGGGAGGCCGAGATGGAGGGATCTCTTGAGCTTAGGGGTTTGAGGCTGCAGTGAACTAAGATTGTGCCACTACACTCCAGCCTGGGCAACGGAGATATCCTGTCCCTAAAAAAATAAAAATAAAAATAAGATAACATTTGAACAAAAAGCAGTACTGTGAGAATCAAAGGCCGGCAAGCCCAGCTGATGTCCCTGCCTGCTGCAGGCCTGTTTCCCCACCCCTGGGCACCCTCCTGGATGATCTGCCCTGCTCATAGCAGTGGCTTTAGAACCCTGGGCACCGTGCCAGGGCTCCAGGTAGCCTCACTGTTCAGCCGCAGTGTGGGACCCCCACAGCCTCACCCTGGCCTGCGGCCTCAGGTCCATGGCCGTGGAGCCCACTTAGGAAGGGCTGTGCCACCTCTGTGGAAACTACTCTTTTTTGGGTCACAAACCGTATTCCACCATCAGGGTCACCATCATCTTCTCTCAGCTGCCAGAGTCTTCTTTTTGGAAGTGCCTCAAAGGAAAGATGAGGTCAAAGAAAAAAAAAAAAAAAACAGAATAAAATAAAATAAATGGAAGTGCTGAGCCATCGGTGCCATTTCTGAGCCAGCACTTTTTTTAAAAAAATTTTTTATTTCTAACCTATTCTGTTGAGAAAATGTGACTTTGCAAAGACTGGAGAGCGAGATCTCTGGAAAGTGCTTCCAGTGCAAAGCTCCCATTTTTCATGTCCCTGAATCATTATTTGTAGATTGACCCCATGTGCCAGGGGCAGGACGCTGCCTCCCATTGTCCACCTCTGATCGGATGCTCCCTTCCTTATGGAGGCTGCCGGGGCAGGCAAGGGTTTCCTTTCACTTGCTCCCAAGGAGCCCAGAAAGAGTGAACCCATCACAGAGCAGCAGAAAGTTTCCATTTGTTTGAAGAGGAGAATGTTGGACTCGCTGGATGAAGCCTTGCGCCAAGAGCCCTGCCCTGTGCCCTGGAGCGGAGCTGAGTGACTCACCGCCTGTTCTCTGCTGGGAGCGGAGGACCCATGAGGCTTTCCTCCCTTTCTTTCACCTGGTGTGCAGTTTTGCTCACGGCTTCTCTCCTATCCTCTGACTCATCGACCTTGACAGGGAGGGAGGGTTACCCGGAGGCATTCCATGAGGCTGACTTCAGCAGTCACCTCCGCCCTGGGCCACAGGGGCACTGGGGACACCAGTGCATGACCACTCCCGGCTTGCTGCTTTCCTTCTCACACCTACTTTCTAAGGGTAGGCTGTTTTCCCAGGAACTCAGCAAGTCATACCTTTCTCAGAGACTTCTGCAGAGCAGCAAGACAAAGCTTACTCAGTGGCACCCACAGACCAGGAAGGGTGGGTCCCTGGAGCAAGGCTATGGGGATCGTGCTGCACTGTTTGTGTCCTCTGTAGAGCAACAGGACATTTGCTCGCTCCCAGGCCCCTATGTGGTGAAAACAGGCTGCCGAGGGAGCCTCTGCCTTCAGCCAGGCTTGGAAGAACACCAGGAAAGCAAAAGGTGGTGGTGGGGACCTTCTCCATGTTCATGAGTCCACGCTGAAAATCCCAGTATAGATATGAAAAAAAGAGCCCTCTTACGGGCAACGGAAAGGTTAGATTGATTCAGAGAACACAGTGAAGCCTACTGATTTAAGATGATGCTTTGAATAGAACACTTAAAACTTAGGTCTTTCCTTAGCCTCTGAGTTGTGTAAACCAGATGATGTGGGGACTTTGATGTCCTCCAGTTTCTTTCTGATTTGAAATGGAGCTAATGGTGTCTCCTGCCACCTCCCAGAAGGAAACAGAGGAAATATAAACACTGAAGTGGTGGTGGCATCATAGTAAAAAAAAGTCACGAGGGTTCAGTTCACTAAAGCAAGACTTGGAGTGACCTGATAAATGGCCAGGAAAGACCAGCTGTGGGAAATAAATTCCTCTCCAGACTTTAGCTGTTGGAGTTAGGATTTCCGGTTTGAAGCTTTACTTAGGAAGGTGAGTAGGCTCAGAAAATGCACAGCCGCCTTTGAGAGCTGGCCACCCAGACAGGGCGGCGGGCTCAGCTAGATAAAATTCCTCTGGATTAGGGGAACTCTGGGGGAGGGATTTGAATAGTGGAAATGTCTCCCCACTCATGGAATAATGGGTTCAAACAAAGAGCAGGTGGAAATCAAGAGAAGGCCAAAGAGGGTGAGAGAGAAAGATAATGTGAGAAGAGGAAAGATGAAAGGACCACTATCTACAGCAGAGGGCTCATTGTCAGGGAAAACTCATGCTAAAATTCAAGAAAACCCCCTAAAGTAAGCTGTTTGGCCATCTTGAGAAAGGCTTAGCCTCTGGAAGCAAAGTATTAGCTAAATACAAAGACTTGGTATAGTCTGGATGTGTGTCCAAGCCTCAAGTTGAAATTTGAACTCTAATGTTGGGCATGGGGCCCAACGGGAGGTGCTGAGTCCCGGGGGCAGATCCCTCATGAAGAGATCGATAACCTCCCTGCAGGGGGTTGTGAGTGAGTTCTCTATTAGTTCCTGCAAGAACTGGTTGTTAAAAAGAGCCTGGCACTTCCTCTCTCTCTCTCTCTTCTTCCCTTTCCGCATGATTTCTGCGCCCGCTGGCTCCCCTCTAACTTCCACCAGGAGTGGAAGCAGCCTGAGACCCTGACCGATGCAGGTGCCCAGACTTGGACTTTTTCAGGCACCAGCATTGTGAGCCAAATAAACAATTTTTCTCTATAAATTACCCAGCCTTAGGCCTTCCTTCATAGCAACACTAAATAGACTAAGATAACCCTGTAGATATTTCAGAAGGATGGTGGTAAGGAGAACATGACAGAGACTCTTCAGGAATCTTGATTGCTAGTGGTGACTATTGAAGATCTTACTCATTCATCTATTTGGTCATAGGATCTCTTGAGGCCAGAAGTTCAAGACCAGTCCAGGCAACATAGTGAGACCCTATCCCTACAAAAAATTTTAAAAATTAGCCAGATGTAGCGGCAGGTGCCTGTAGTCCCAGCTACTCCGGAGGCTGAGGTGGGAGGATCACTTGAGCACAGGGGTCTGAGGCTGCAGTTAGCCATGATTGAACCACTGCATTCCAGCCTGGGCAATAGAAGGAGGCCAACATTTCTATAAATAAATAAATAAATAACTTTAATCGTAAGTTAAAAGAACAGTTGCATCCAGTCATTAATAGTTCATCCTGTATCTTCCCATATTTCCCCAAGTCAAGGCCCTCACATCTCCTACAAAGCACAGAAAAAGCCAACTCAGATGCCACCCTGTAACCATCAAAACAAGGGGGCATGTCAGACTCCACCTGCCTAGATCCCAGTGTGAGCTAGCCAGGCTGGGAAGGGATCAACCTTGGTGCAGGCCCTTGGCTGGGTCTGGCTGGGGTTTGAAAAGAGTCATCCCATCCAGTCCCTTAGAGGTTGGGCTGAGCCAGTTGTCCAAGCAGATAAACTTCCACATTCTGCCAAACTGCTCATATGAAGAATGCTAATGGGCTAAAACTTGACAGGAAAAATAAATCTGTGGATCCCCAAGCTCAGTGCTCAGGTAAGATGATGGGACTGCAGCCATGATAAAGTTCTCTAACATCTGTGCAAGGGCAGAAACCTTCACTGCTAAAGAGACAGATGCAGTAGTCATTGATTTTTTTTTAAGGGAAAATAGCCTTAGGAGAATCATAAAACTGGAAATGACATGAAAGATGACCTTCTAATGTAACCCCTGGGCTGAATTTTTCCAAAAAGATATTATAGTAGAGCAATTATTTTTAAAAATTGTATTCATAAGTGATTACAAATACTGAAGTGGTGCTCGAGAGACAAAAAAATAAAAGCTGCAGTTTTAATCAGGCTTTTAGGAACTCCAATTAAATCCTACTCTTGGGCAAAAGCCAGCTCATGGTCTGGAAATCAGCCTTGGATGCTCATAACAATACGTTCCCATTCCCACCACAGTCTGCGTTTCCTTGATCTCTACCACATCAACTCCATCCTACCTTATGCTTTGAAATCTTTACCCCTGAAAAGATTCGAGGAAGAGCTGGGGACCACAGTGGAGGCCAACCATAATATCAAAAAACCCCCAAAACCTTTCTTCTCCACACACGCTACCCCAACTGAAGGATGGTACATGGGGCCTTGCAGTATAGGAATTTAGAGGGAAATGAAGGGGATTTTAGATGCGAAGGCCAATAAGATGAAATATTTGGTGGGAAGGTAAACAGAAAGCAGAATTTTGTAAAAAAACAATGTATGACATGAAACAAAATATTTAAAATATTTCATATCACCTCAGTGACTCTCTCCCAAAGGAATCACAAGAAATCCTTCCCCCAAACCCACATACAAAATACACACAAATGTGTAAAATTAAAATGATAAAGACTGGTCATGCCAAGTCACATAGAAGAACTGGAACTCTCATAGGCAGCAAGCAAGTATATATAATGGCACAACCACTTCGGAAAACTATTTGGCAGGTTCTAAAAAGTTAAGCTAACACCTACTTTATGACCCAGTCATTCTACTCCCATGTGTTTACCCAAGAGAAAAGAAAGCATGTCTACACAGAGATAACACAGAAATATTGTGGGTTCAGTTCCAGACCACTTCAATAAAGCAAATACCTCAATAAAGCAAGTCAAAAGTTTTTTTGGTTTCCCAGTGCATATAAAAGTTATGTTCACACTATGCTGTACTCTCTTAAGGGTGTAATAGCATTATGTCTGAAAAAAATATGCACACCTTAATTTTAAAATATTTTATTGCTAAAAAGTGCTAACGATCATCTGAGTCTTCAGGGAGTTGTAATCTTTTTCTGGTGGGGGGTCTTGCTTTGATGTTGGTGGCTGCTGACTGATCAGGATGGTGGTTGCTGAAAGTGAGTGTGGCTATGGCAATTTCTTTAAATAAGACAACACCGCAGTTTGCACCATTGATTGACTCTTCTTTTTATGAAATATTTATCTGTAGCCTGTAAGAATGTTGTGTAGCATTTTGTCTACAGTAGCACTTTCAAAATTGTAGTCAACTCTCTCAAATCCTGCCCCTGCTTTATCAACCAAGTTTATGTAATATTTGAAATATTTTGTTGACATTTCAACAATGTTCACAGCGTCTTCACTAGCAGTAGATTCCACCTCAAGAAACCACTTTCTTTGGTCATCTATAAGAAGCAACTTTTCATCTGTTCAAGTTTTATTTTGAGATTGCAGCAATTCAGTCACATCTTCAGGCTCATTTCTAATTCTGGTTCTCTTATTGCTTCTACCACCTCTGCAGCTACTTCCCCACTGTAGACTTAAGCCCCTCAAAGTCATCTATGAGGGTTGGAATCAACTTCTTCAAAAACCCCTGTTAATGTTGATATTTTTGACCTGTTCCCATGAATAAGAATGTTCTTAATGGCATCTAGAATGGTAAATCCTTTTCATAAGGTTTTCAACTGACTTTGCCTAGGTCCATCAGAGGAATCACTATCCATGGCAGTTACAGTCTTATGAAATGTATTTCTTAAATAATAAAACTTTAAAGTCAAAATTACTTCTTGATCCATGGGCTGCAGATGGATGTTGGGTTAGAAGGCATGAAAACAACATTTATCTCCTTGGATATCTCCATCAGAGCTCTTGGGTAACCAGCTGCATTGTCAATGAACAGTAATATTTTGAAAGGAATCTTTTTCTGAGCAGTAGATATCAACAGTGAACTTAAAATACTCAATACACCATGCTGTTAGCAGATGTGTTGTTACCAGGCTTTGCTGTTCCATTTGTAGAGCACAGGCAGAGAAGATTTAGCATAATTTCTCAGGATCCTAGGATTTTTGCAATGGTAAATAAGCATTGGTTTCAACTTGAAGACTCCAGCTGCATTAGGCCCTAACAAGAGAGCCAGCCTGTCCTTTGAAGCTTTAAAGCCAGGCATCAGCTTTTTCTCTCTAGCTATAAAAGTCCTACATGGCATCTTCTTCCAAGAGAAGGTTGTTTCATCTACATTAAAAATCTGTTGTTAGTGAAGCCACCTTCATCAATGATCTTAGCTAGATTGTCTGGATAACTTGTTGTAGCTTCAATATCAGCCCTTGCTGCTTTCATTTTGGACTTAGATGTTATGGAGATGTTTTCGTTCCTTAAACCTTATGAACCAGCCTCTGCTTTCAACTTTTCTTCTGCAGATTGCTCATGTTTCAGCCTCCATAGAACTGAAGAGAGGGAGGGCCTTCCTTTGAATTAGGCTTTGGCTTAAGGAAATGTTGTGGCCAGTTAGATCTTCCACCCAGACCACTAAACTTTCTCCATCTCAGCAATAAGGTTGTTTCACTTCTTATCATTTGTGTGTTCACAGGAATAGCACTTTTAATTTTCTTCAGGAACATTTTCTTTGCATTCACAGCTTGGATGTTTGGTACAAGAGGCACAGTTTTGGCCTATCTTGGCTTTCAGCATACCTTCTTCTACCTATGGCAGTATAGCCTTATTAAATGTATTTCTTAAATAAAAAGGCTTGAAAGTTCTTATTATGAAACTAAGCTTCATCATTTCTAGCTTCTGATTTAAAGTGAGAGACATGTGACTGTTCCTTTCACTTGAACACTTAGAGGTCATTGTAGGATTATTAATTGGCTTAATTTTAATATTGTTGCATCTTTGAGAATAGGGAGGCCTGAGGATAGGGAGAGAGATGGGGGAACAGCTGGTCAGTGGCGCTCTCAGAACACACACAGCATTTATCCATTAATAATATAATATGAGCATGATTTCTTATGCTGCAAAACGATTACAACTGAAAGCATCAAAGATCACAGTGATTACAGATCAGTGTAACAGATGTGAAAGTTGATCGTAAGAATTGGGTCATTCTTGTCATACCCAACTAAAACAGAGCCCAGAAGCCAGGGAGGAAAAGGCACTCAGGGTACAAAAGATTGTTCCAAGAATGCAATTCTCTGCAAGCCTGACTGCTGTAACTGTTTGTGGTAACCTGAAACCAGTATTATCTATACCTCTGGCGATGACTTGCTGCAACTCTAGGACTAATTTCACCCACTGCCATTGCTCACAAATCAGAGTTTGCAATCTCCCCAAACACATACTAGCACCAATAAACTTTGTGAAAAAGCAATATGCAGCATTTCTTCTTTTTAATAAAACTTCTAACCTTCTCTTTGTTTTGTGGACATCCTGGAGACCACCTAGTCTGTGTGTATGCCCTAAACTGTAATATTTTTCTTCCCAATAAAACTTTAAATTTAGAGAGTTGTCTCTACATTTTTATTGTGACCTCAATGCAGACATAATAATAATGAAAAAGTTTGAAATATTGTGAGAACTACCAAAATGTGACACCAAGACGTGAGGGTAGCATGTGCTGTTGGAAGAATGGCATCAACAGGCTTGCTCAATGCAAGGTTGCCACAAATCTTAAATATGTGAAGAGCAATAAAGCAGAATGCAATAAAATAAGGCATGCCTATACAGAGACTTGTACGGAAGTGTCCCTAGTGGTTTTATTTATAGTAGCCCCAAACTGACAGCATTCAAATATACACCAAGAAATGATGAATACAGTAAACTATGGTATATTCATACAGTGGAATACCATTCAACAATAAAAAGGAATAAACTTCAGATATACATGACAACACAGGTGAGTTTCAAAATGTTTAATGCCAAATGAAAGAAGTCAGACAAAAAGGATATATATTATATGATTCTAATTATATCAAATTCTAGAGAAATACAAATTAATGTATAGGGAAAGTAAACATATCAGTGGATTTCTGAGGATGGGTTGGCAACAAGGCAAGAGGGAGGAATTATAGAGAACTACAGGAAACCTTTGTGGATGATGAAAATTAGCCAGGCATGGTGGCAGGCGCCTGTAATCCCAGCTACTTGGGAGGCTGAGGCAGGAGAATCGCTTGAATTGGGAGGTAGGGAGGTGGAGGTTGCAGTGAGCTGAGATCACGCCACAGCACTCCAGTCTGGGTGTCAAGAATGAGACTCCATCTCGAAGAAAGAAGAAGAAGAAGAAAAGAAAAGAAGAAGAAGAAGAAGAAGAAGAAGAAGAAGAAGAAGAAGAAGAAGAAGAAGAAGAAGAGGAAGAGGAAGAGGAAGAGGAAGAGGAAGAGGAAGAGGAAGAGGAAGAGGAAGAGGAGGAGGAGGAAGAAGAAGAAGAAGAAGAAAATGAAAATGTTCATCATCTTGATTATGGCAAAGATTTTATGGGTGTATATGTATGTCCAAACTTATCAACTTTTTATGTATCAAGTTTATTTACACTTACACATATGCTCTTTATTATGCAAAATAGCTGTTAAAAATAAAAAGTCCCTCCCAATCTTGTCCATCTTGTAGACTTCGAATTATCCTTCAAAATTCACCTTCAAGGCTGGGTGCGGTAGCTCATGGCTATAATCTCAGCACTCTGGGAGGCCAAGGTGGGTGGATTGCTTGAGCTCACGAGTTTGAGACCAGCTTGGGCAATATGACAAAACTCTGTCTCTACAAAAAAAGAAAAAAAAATTAGCCAGGCATGATGGTGAGTGCCTGCAGTCCCAGTTACTCATGAGGGAGGCTGAGGTGTGAGGATGGCTTGAGCTCAGGAGGTGGAGGTTACAGTGAGCAGAGATTGTGTCACTGCATTCCAGCCTGGGCGATAGAGCCAGACCTTGTCTCAAAAACACCACCAACAACAAACAACAAAATTCACCTTCAATACAACTCCCTCTGTGACCTTTCCAGTTCCTCTTCTTATCCACCTCATGAGCCAAAATTTGCTTTTTCTTCCTGTGTACTCTCCTTGCACCTTAGATCGCATTTCCATCATAGCACATATTTAAGTCACTAATACTTTTTGTGTTGCCTTTTCTTTTTAGTTACACTGGAACCATTCCTGTTGATGTTCCCATCAGCATTAAGATGCTTAGAAAAGTTTATGATAAAAATAACATCCTAAAGATTATATGACAAGCACCTTAAGCTTTTAGGCAGAAAGGTACAATAGAAATCTCATAAATAAGTCCTAAAGAAATGCTTAAAGCTAATGTTTCACTAAAGATAAGGCAACCGTCAAGACATCCTTGTAATGCCTGGCAGAAAGCAGAGGGAATCATGCAGTTTAATTAGCAAAACAGCAAAAGGAATAAAGAGACTTTGTCTTGTTCTTGTTTTTTTTTTTTTTTTTTTTGTGATTATCTTTAAAAGTGGCTCCCCTTCAGACTGTCTTGTACACTTCAAACATTGATTAGAAATTGAAAGCTATGAAATACTTCATTTTCTGACTTATGTTCAGTCTAAAAGCCAAAGAACTCTATGAGGCTTCCACTTATACTCTAGGACTGGGAGAAAGAATATTGTAAATCCGAGATCATTTTTTTCTTCATTAATCTAAATCTTTGAGGTGATCTTGGAAAGACCAACTAACTTATTCTATTTCAATTTTTCCATCTACCAGTCTAATGAATTAAAAGTCAAAAGACAGGACTAGACCATCACCCCTTATACAGGTAAATCAACCCCTTGAACTTCAGTTTCCTCATCTTTTAAATGTGGACAGCAGAACTTGCTGCCTGGATTACAAGGTGAAAATACTTTAAAAACCTAAGGCATGCCCCAGTAATTCCTCTCCTAGGTATATACCAAAAAGAGATGAAAATAGATGTTTTTTTTGTTGTGTTTTTGAGACAGAGTTTCACTCTGTCACCCAGGCTGGAGCACAGTGTTGTGATCTCAGCTCACTGCAAACTCCGCCTCCCGGGTTCAAGCGATTCTTGTGCCTCAGCCTCCTGAGTAGCTGGGACTATAGGCACCTACCACCATGCCCAGCTAATTTTTGTATTTTTTGTAGCGATGGGGTTTCACCATTTTGGGCAGGCGGGTCTCAAATTCCTAGCCTTAAGCAATCTGCCCATCTTGGCTTCCCAAAGTGCTGGAATTACAGGTATAGCCACCATGCCCGGCCGAAAATAGATGTTCATACAAACACTTGTATGTAAATGTTCAAAGCAATTTTATTCATGACAGCCAAAGAGTGGACAACCCAGATGTCCATCAACTGATGAATGGACTAACAGGCTACCCTGTTCCTTTTTAAGGAGACTGGACAGGTGGTACACAAACTGAGACTGAGAGTCTTACCTGGCTGTAAAAAGTGATTTGGGAAATCTTTCTGAGGTTATCATAGCTCTTAATAGCTGCACAAGGTTACAAATTTCTATCAACGAAAAAAGCAATGACTGAGGACGTTGTTTGTAGTTGGGGACATTAAACAGTGATCACATTATAGCTCAGTAATTGACAAAGAGAAAGCATGACTTCTCACTCCAGGATTCTGGCTTGTCGTGTTTCACTTACTTTTGAATGCAGACCAATTTCCTGAGGAGGATTATGGATATGAGAACAAGTCAAATAGTAAGACTTACATATTTCTACCTCTTATGTGCTACTTTTAAAAAATCGAATTTTAGCCGACCTCAAGATCCCAGATTTTACACGGAACTAGATATTACCAACTTAGCCAGAGGCCTAATAAGAGGTTCTATGGCCTTTTGCCATACCCAGTAGCCTCAGCCCATTCTCAGAGATTTTCAGTTCTTGTTGATGGCCCTTGGAGAGATGGTTGGATTTCTTGTCTTAACTCCCTCTGATCTTTCTGGATAATGGGAGCCAGGGAAAAGGCATGGCAACCACAAATCTGCCCCGTTGCTGCCAGAAAGAGTCCATTGCAGGCAGCCCCCAGCTCTGGACATAGAAAATATTGTCAGTCACAGCCAAAATAAACAGTTCTCCATCTGGGAGCCCCACTGAACGACAAGTAGCTTTTGATGTCGACATCACTCCCCCAGAGAGCTATTTGTTTGGAGGCTGAGGAGACAGGGAAAAGCTTCTCTGCCAAGATGCTGTGCTATCATGTTTTTACTTCCTGCAATGCAAGCTTCATGAGTCTGGGCAGAAGCGATTACCCTGGCACTTTAACAGGAAAGTTGCTTCAGAAACCAGATTCTTCCTGGCAGAACTCAGACATGCCTTTATTGGAGCTGATGAAATAATCAGCCCAGGGTTTAGTTCACTCTGATAGACCCTTCCGACCAGAATTAAGAAAGAAACTAGGTCAAGGTCTGGGCCCTGCCAACTGTAGCTGTCAGGAATACTGGAGTAGGTTCCATAAGTTCTCAGGAATTATTTTGGAAACCCGAATTCCTGCTATAAAAACATAACATTAGGAAACATCTCAAAAAGAAGGCATCCATGATCCGTGGCCAAGAAGTGTGTCTTTTAAAGCCGATCCAAATTTGGGGAAACCTAGAGAGCGTTTAACCCTACATACATGGAATATTTTGCTCATGGACTTGTGTCACTATTCCCTAAGAAACACTGACAAACTTTTAAGTTATCTGTGTGTGTCTAGCATGCCTGTGTTAGTTCATTTTCACACTGCTGTAAAGATACTTCTTGAAACTGGATAATTGATAATGGAAAGACGTTTAATTGACTCACAGTTCCACATGGCTGGGGAGGCCTCAGGAAACTTACAATCATGGCAGAAGGCGAAGGGGAAGTAAGGACTTTCTTCACATGGCGGCAGGAGAGAGAAGTGTAAGTAGGGGAAATGCCTGATGCTTATAAAACCATCAGATCTCATGAGCATTCACTCACTATCATGAGAACAGTATGGGGGGAACCGCCCCCATGATCCAATCTCCTCCCACCAGGTCTCTCCCTCAACACCTGGAGATTACAAGTCAAGATGAGATTTGTGGGGGGACACACAGCCTAACCATATCAATGCCTTTCAGCACCAAATCTTGCTAACCTGAGACCCCTGTAAGAGGTTCAGTTCCTAGTAGTGTAGGGACAGCCTCAGCATAAACCTGAGGTGGCTCACCAGGCTGGCGTTTCATTAACACTCAGCCTCAGTTTTTGTTTTTTTTGAGATGGAGTCTCAGTCTGTTGCCCAGGCTAGTGTGCAATGGTGCAATCTCAGCTCACTGCAACCTCTGCCTCCTGGGTTCAAGCAATTGCCCTGCCTCAGTCTCTTGAGTAGCTGGGGCTACAGGCACATGCCACCATGCCTGGCTAATTTTTGTATTTTTAGTAGAGATAGGTTTTCGCCATGTTGGCCAGGCTGGTCTCCAACTCCTGACTCAGGTGATCTGTCCACCTCGGCCTCCCAAAGTGCTGGGATTACAGGTGTGAGCCACTGCACTCGGCCCAGCCTCAGTTTTAAGGAGAAAAATCTTTTAATACAGATGGAAAAATAAGCAGCTTGGGAGGTGTGAGGACTCGCTCCCTTTCTGTCCTGGTAGTTTAGTGTAGAAAATGGAATGTGATGTTTTGTAGCAGTCTGGCAGCCGAATGGTACTATGCCTTTTGTCCACATGTCCTGCTAGAAATTGGACACCATACTGACAAACCTGAGGTGGGGGTCACTTGGGAAGGTGACTGTGGAGGCACAGCCACCTGCCTGCAGGTTTGCTGCCTGGGAGGATTGGGGGTGCAGCAGGTGGGCAGAAGCAGAGACTGCGGCAGGGCCTGGCAGGGGCTAAACTGGGTAAGCACCTCGGAATCCCCCACATGCCCACCTGACTAGCCCCACAAGACCTCTAAGCAGTGGGGCAGCTTGGCATAGTCCAGGCTTGGATGGAGCAGATCATCCATATTCTCCCTCCAGGATACCGGAAGGGCTTCATCAGCCTGGGACTGCCTTTAAGGTATTGCAACTGAAAATGGTTTTAACAAAGTTTGTGTGCATGTGCGACACACCTCATTGCTACATATTGCAGAGAGGTAGATAGTGTTTGGATGACATGCCCAAGAAAACAGAAAATGTCTCCGTGAACCTAAGTGTTAATGTCACCAGTAGAGCACTCACTACATAGTCACTCTTGCAGTGGAAGCCACTCAATATAGGAAAACTAAATACCAGCTTTAGTGCAAAAGACAGAGGCTGTGTGGATCCTGGGGTGATGACCAGGGCACCATTCATCAGAAACAGAGGTGAGGCTGTGCTGGGGTGGACAGAACATTGGGTTTGAATACAGAAGACCTTGGTTGCAATCTGAGTCCTGTCGCTAGCCAGTCATAAGGACGCTCTGGCAAGATGCTTTGTCTCTCAGAAGCTCCCTGTCATGCTGTACAGGTGAGGATGTTGTATGACTTTAGAGGGTTGTTGGGCGATAAGGAACATGAAAGCGTTTTGCCAACTGTAAAGCTCTGTATCATTTGTGGAACATCGTTCTTCTTAAGCGGTTGACACAGTCATTAACTAAAAACCAGGCATCATCATAAATGTCCTCAACACACTTATTAAGCACCTACTGCATACAATGCAGGGGACTAGGGAATGAGGAAGCAAGCGGTGTAGGACATTGTCACTGCTCTCGATTGTCCTACAGTCTACTCAGTGAGAAAGAATATACTTACGTTCAGATGTTTAAAAATCCGCCTGCCTCCCAGGTTCAGAGGGATGCAGTAGTGGACGATGGCAGAGGAGAAAGGGACACTAGCTTTCTTAAGCAGGGGAGGACTTTTTTATTTTTAGTAGTTTTTCTTTTTTATTATTTTTAATTTTGGGGACCACATAGTAAGCGTATATATTTATGGAGTACATGAGATAAATATTATGTGCAACGTGAAATAAGCATAAGCACATCATGAAAAATGAGGTGTCCATCCCCTCAAGCATTTATCCTTAAAGTTACAAACAATCCAGTGACACTCCCTATTTAAAAATGTACAATTAAGTTATTATTGACTATAGTCACCTGTTGTACTATCAAATAGTAGATTTTATTCTTTCTGACTTTTTTTTTGGTCCCCTTTAACCATCTTCACCTCCCCGCTGCATTAAGCCCCCTGTGACCCTTCTCAGCCTCTGGTAACCATCCTTCTACTCTCTATATTCTTGAGTTAGGTGTGGCTTGAGTCAAACATTGAAGGACTGGCTGGGTGTGATGAGTCATGCCTGTAATCTCAGCACTTTGGGAAGCCAAGGTGGGCGGATCACCTAAGGTCAGGAGTTCGAGACCAGCCTGGCCAACACGGCAAAACCCCATCTCTACTAAAAATACAAAATTAACCGGCCGTGGTGGTGGGCACCTATAATTCCAGCTACTTGGGAGGCTGAAGCAGGAGAATTGCTTGAAGCTGGGAGGTGGAGGTTGTAGCAAGTTGAGATCATGACACTGCACTCCAGCCTGGGTGGCAGAGTGAGACTCCATCTCAAAAAAAAATAAAAATAAAAATAAAAATTGGAGGGCAGGCAAGATGCTGATGGGTACCCGGTAAACACTGGGGTATACACATGGAGGTACAGTGTACTTAGTAGAGAATGGAAGGCATACAGCCTAGACTCTAGTCCTGAATTTACACTTCACTTATCAATTCACTTTTCCACACCTTAATTTCTCTTAAAATAGAGATTATCTGTTTAGATTTCCCCAATATATCAGAGGAATGTTTTAAGAAGGTAAAATAATATTTCAAACAACAAGAGTTTGAATCTTGGAGCAGAGAAGTCAGGTAAACAGAGACACTCTTATTCTGTCATTCATAGTTTTCCAACATTGTCATCAGACACCAAACTAAAATCTTCTGTTCAAGCAACCCAGGGAGTCTTTGAATGACAGGTCAGTGGCATTAATGAATTCCTTTCTCAGTGTTCAGACCACAAGGATCTGTGAATGAAAATGAGACAGAGGACCCGGATGTAATGCCAGTCTCTGTTTGCTAAACTGAGTAGTATCCATTTACAGAAACACAGATACCACGCAGAGCCAAGCTGTGGCCATTATCAGGGCTTGTATTATGCTCTTAACATCACTGCAGGAATATTCACTGTCTGTCTCCTGCATTATTTCTTTCCCTTCCAGATAACCTTAGAGTTACCACAAAGGAAACACTCCAGACCTCACTGGGCCTGTCCTACTGAAGGTCATGATTCCAACCCTCCATCAAACTGCTACCAGAAGCCTGTGCCCCAGTGAAAAGCCATTTTATGGGAGCACCTGTGACAGGTGTTATTTAGAAATGGTTATCTTGGGCTGGATGCTCACACCTCCAATCCCAGCACTTTGGGAGATGGAGGTGGGAGGATGACTTGAAACCAGGAGTTCGAGACCAGCCTGGGCAACATAGTGAGACCCCCAAGCTCTACAAAAAATTAGTCTGGTATGGGGGCATGAACCTGTAGCCCCAGCTACTTGGGAGGCTGAAGTCAGAGGATCACTTGAGCCCAGGAAGTCGAGGCTGCAGTGAGCTATGATCATATCATTGCACTCCATCTGGGCAGTGGAGCAAGGCTCTATCTCTGAAGAAAAAAAAAAGAAATGATTATCCTACCAAAAGAATAAATGGCTGTCATTGCCATTTCACGTTGCTCTTGGTTTTCTTCATTTTGACTTTTTCTCCAATGAACTGTTGACTTTTCAGAGATAAAACAAAGCGTTGCTGGGTAATAAGGCAGGGCCCAGCAGCTGGCTCCAGCGAGGCCTATCTGCAGGATGAAGGCTGCGATCAAATGTGTGACTCATGGTTGGGAGGCGGCTGCCAACCCCGGCTGCAGGGCACAGCTGGCACTGGCCGGGAAGGCACGCTGATCTGCACCCTTGTCTGCTTCCTGTGCTAGGATCGCAGCCCCCACCCCACCTCATTCCCCCAACCCTATCTCCACATGGGATTGTTCCACTGGCTGTCACCCAGGGAGCCCCTTCTTTCTACCCGTGTTCAGATGAGTACTCGAAACAGCACATGACTCATGTTGTACTCAGCCAAGACTAATAGCATCAGGCTTTTATTGTTCAAGAGCTGACTCCAAGTTCCATGAACAATTTCAATGAGTGGAGTCCTTGTTGCTTACATTGCCGCTCTCTAAAGTCATGGAAAGAAATGACCACACTGGAGCCACAGAAAAGCCAAGGCACAGAGTAGCACAACCTTGCTCTTCCTTAAACACCATCTCTGGAAGCTCATTCTGAAGCCTTTTCCTTGGAGAACCAGCCATAGCCACTAGGTTGGGTTTGCTGCAAGGGACCAATACAGAGCTTGTCAAAGAAGTGTTGAGTTGCAAATGCAAAGACCAGCAGAGTCACTCCAGGGACTAGTAAGGTCCTAAGGGTGAATTTTATCATTAACTCAGGGCTCTGCTGCGAATGCTAACTGCATTTTAGAGCAAGCCTCAGGATTTCCACCTGGGAAGAAAAACAGTCTGTATCTCTCAACGAAAATTAAATGAGTTGTCCTAAGACCAATAAACAAGGACCAAAAATAAGGGATCATTAAAATGTTGATGAATTAATGCTCTCCAAGCAGTGTAAATGATATTTTAACACCTGGGTAAAAGGTGATGAAACCTGTCAATTCTCTGACTCGGGGGAGAAATCAAGTCACTTCTTCTCTTTAAGAAAGTTCCAGCTAGGTGCCGTGGCTCACGCTTGTAATCCCAGCACTTTGGGAGGCTGAGGCAGATGGATTAGCTGAGGTTGGGAGTTCGAGACCAGCCTGATCAAAATGGAGAAACCCATTTCTGCTAAAAATACAAAATAAGCCGGGTGTGGTGGCACATGCCTGTAATCCCAGCTACTCGGGAGGCTGAGGCAGGACAATTGCTTGAACCCTGGAGATGGAGGTTGCGGTGAACCGAGATTGCACCATTGCACTCCAGCCTGGGCAACAAGAGTAAAACTCCATCTCAAAAAAAAGAAAGAAAGAAAGAAAGAAAATTCCTCTTGACATACTGCTAAGTGAGGAAAGCAAACTGCTCTCCCATCTCAGGCATGGTAACTTCTGTGTAAGAAAGAAGGATACACTTGCATCTGCTCATCTGTGCACAAACACAGGAAGGATCAAGCAGAAATTGGTGAGTCCGATGACCACGGTGGGTGGCTGCTCACAGGGGAAAGGAAGGGAGAATGGCATGGAGTAGAAAGCATGGAGGATTGATACCTGCTCTGAGTATCCTTTTTTTCTTTTTCTTTTTCTTTTTTTTTTTTTGAGACAGGCTCTCTCTGTCTCTCTGTTGCCCAAGCTGGAGTGCAGTAGCATCACTGCAGCTTTGATCATTCAGGATCCAGTGATCCTCTCACCTCAGCCTCCTGAGTAGCTAGGACTATAGGTTTGTGCCACCATGCCTGGCTAATTTTTTTGTAGAGACAGAGCCTCTCAATGTTGCCCCAGGCTGGTCTCCAACTCCTGGCCTCAAGCAATTCTTGGCCACCCAAAGTGTTGGGATTATAGCTTTGGCCTTCAAAAATGCTGTTACAGGCATGAGCCACTGTGCCCAGCCCAGAGTATACCTGTTGGAGAGTTTTATCTCTGAGTGCCATGTTAGGGTTTGCCTACTCAAATAAATAAAACCAACAAAGCTGAGGGGTAGGAAAAAGAAAATCTGTTTCTCTTTTAGGAAAACCAGAACTTGCTTATATCATCGTGGTGATGGGAATGGCCAGTAAATAAAGGATTTAAATAAAAGCCTCAATTGTTAAAGTCTTTCTGACTTTTTTAAGGAATCTGCTATAAGTTCTGAAATTGAACTCTACACAATCTAGAAAAGAGGAAATGGTTATAGCTTCCTCATTCCTGGAAATCTTTGAGAGTAGACATACAAATGTCTGTGTAATCCTAGTAAAGGAAGGAAGGCAAGATTATCCTTTAAGGATTGTGGGAAGTCATCAGGGCTGAATCCATGCATATGATATTAAATTGGTGCAAAAGCTATTGCTGTTTTTGCCATTAAAATTAATTAAAAAGTAATGGCAAAAGCCACAGTAACTTTTGCACGAACCTAATAGTGCAGGTAGTTTGTCTCCGAATCTTGTGTTCTCAATTCCTGCCTTGTCTTCTCTCCTTAGACCTCCACATTCAATTCTCTCAACCTGTCTCCAGGTCTGCTCTGCCCTGATAAGGTAGCAAAGCAGAAGTCTGCAGAGTAAGCTTGAAGTTCATTACAGTGCACGAACATCTTAACAATCTAAGCCCATCTGGTGTCTAGGGCAGTATTTTTTTAGGGAATAGCTGTAATCACCTCTGGTATAGGAGCTGGAAATATTCAAATTTAACATTTAGAATATGTGACCAATGTCTATGTTCAAACCCCACTGGGATAATCCAGTACAAAGTCAGCCTGTTGACACGCAGAAAAATCTCGAGTAAACGTGACTTTCCTTCCCCAGTTCCATAAGCTTGGCATGGATGTAGTCAAGTTCTGGGAGAAAAGATCCAGATCAGACAAGACTGAGTATCCTGGATCTGGTAAGGATCCAGATTGGTCACAGATGTTCTGGCCCAACCCCAGAGTCCCCTAAACCAACAATATCACTTTTGAGTGAATTTGGACTCTTTTTCTGAAACCCTAGAATCCATCGGGCTACCTCCTGACCACTTTCCTGGGGTGCAATTCCTCCCCCAAGGATGTCTTTTACAGGGAGGTTGCCCCATTGCCTGCATTAATCAGCATTGGAAAAAAAAAAGAAAGGGTAATTTGTCAAGACAATCATCCCACGGTACTTGTTCCAACCATTTTATTCTTGCCTTTAATTTTTTTTTTTTTTAAATTTTCAGCAATGACACCAGCTGGGTTAAACTTTGATTTCTAATAAATAAATTCCATTCACATCGCCCTCTCTTAAAAATGGCAAGTTGGTTTTATGTTACAAATCTACTACTTTTAGTGAGATTTGGTAAGCTAATCTTTAGATCTCCAAAGATTTTCAGATATTCAACAGAGCAGAAAAGGGCTGCCTCATTTATTGACTGTGTATTTTAAGAGCAAATTTAGAACTCACTAACATGTCTTCTCTTTAAAAAATCTTTATAATTATTTTGTGTACATGCGTACATCTCAAAAGAGTTTTTTCAGCCCTAAGCTCTTGGAAACCATGAAGTGTTATACAAAGTGGTAACTACAGCTCCCCAGAACCAGTCTTTTCAGATCTGAGCCATATGTTATGATAAATAAATAATCCCTAAAGCGCTTATCTGGCTTCTGGCAAGGATGTAACTATTTAGATATGAGGCTTTATAATGCCTACATTTAAAAAAATTAGAAGAAAAATGATTCCACATCTTGGCATGAAAATGAGAATGGCTTTCAAACAACAAAAATTACATATGTGGAAAACATAATGGGGGTGACTTCACTCAGAGTGGGAGAAAGAAAAACTGGAGATTTAAATACCAGTAGTTGGGTTCAGAGCCAAGAAAAATGGGAGATGAACTCACTGATAACAGGAGTATTAAATTGCCAGATGCCCTGCAACTGCCCTTGTACAAAAGTCCCTGATTATTTCTGAACCCCAGTCCTGCAGAACAAGCTATTGTTTCTGGGCATAATGGATTTCATGCTAGAGCCTTCTGTGAGATAAAGCCATGCAGCCTAGGTGTATTTTGAAGTAACAAAAAACCAGTTATATTGAACCTCTGAATTTAGTGTGACTGAAGTTGTTTGCTAAACCTAGTATTTATAGCCACATGACTAATCATTTATGGAAAAGGCCAATCCATGGAGAGGAATGGGTGGCAATCATTTCCAGAGAATTTGAGGAAACTAGGTTTTAACACTCCATATTTAAATTTCACCAATGGTAGAGATTTAAAAATGCCCTATTGTATAGAGTACCCTTGACATAACTAACTCCATCTTTGAATAAGTCTCCATTTTATGTTTCACAGGGCACTCTGCCAACAAGGATGTTTTGTTTAATAAAAAGATAAAGACTGCATCCAATCAGATAAAGACACAAACGAGCACACTCATCCATGATCAGTTCTCACCAGAGGACTCTGTGACTTTAAAATGTCAGACTTTCAGCAGCTCAAAACGCAGCTGTCTTAACTGACACTGTCTTGCAGTCACTCACGATACGAACTTAGCATCTGCTTCTGCCACCTCAAACACTCTTCCTTGCAAGACCGACCTGCTTCCGCTGGACTGGTTCCTTAACCCTTTCTCCTATCTCTTTCTCCTCTTGATGTTCAATGCTACTTTGTTTATTGTGGAATGTTTAATCTGTAACGTGTATATTGATTAAGCATACTATTATGTGTGATTTGCCATATTGACTGGCTTGTGGAGTGGCTCAAGCCTGTGTGCCTGCGGCTCTGACTACCAAGAGAACAGGAGGTACTAAAGAGAATTGCCTCCTTGGGAATTCCATGTAACTCCTGGCTTTTGTGACTGAATTAGCATCAACAAAAGCCTGACATTGTGGAAAGACACAAGCATGTGTGGACCTCGTTATTTTTAACCTGGCATCGCTCATGACACCTATCTTCAAAAAACGTTTTTTTTTCTTTTTAAAACTGCTATTGGGGCATTATTCAATGTCTTCAAACAAAGAATCCTTGACAAATTTCCTTCAGAACCAAGCACTGGGCAAAAATTTCTTCCTCCTGACGAACTCTTTCCTAAAATTGCACACAAAAAAGAATTCTGCAGCCAGTTTTCTTTTTCTAGGTTGGTGGGCAGCTCAGAAGTAAGTTTCATATTTAATTGCTCTTATTCCTCTCATTCAGAATTTATTGCTAATGTTTCTTCTTTATCCTTTACTTTTTGGTTCATGTTGGTTCTTAAAACTGTTTTTACAACCTCGTTTTTTTTTTCTCAAGTGGGTGGCATAAAAAAAGTTGCAATTAATTTAAGAATTAAAAATGTGGCTCCTAAGACTTTCTTTCTTTCTTTCCCTTCTTTCTTTCTTTCTTCTCCTTCTTTCTTTCTTCCTCTTTCTTTCTTTCCTTCTTCCTTCCTTCCTTCTTCCTTCTCTTTCTCTCTCTCTCTCCTTCCTTCCTTCCTTCCTTCCTTCCTTCCTTCCTCTTTCTTTTTTTTTTGATAGCATCTCACTCTGTCACCCAGACTGGAGTGCAGTGGTATGATCTTGGCTCACTGCAACCTCCACCTCCTGGGTTCAAGCGATTCTCCTGCCTCATCCTCCCGAGTAGCTGGGATTACAGGCATGTGCCATGACACCCGGCTAATTTTTGCATTTTTAGTAGAGACAGGGGTTTCTCCATGTTGGCCAGGCTGGTCTCGAGCTCCTGACCTTAGGTGATCCACCTGTCTTAGCCTCCCAAAGTACTGGGATTACAGGTGTGAGCCACCACACCGGGCCTTATTTTCTAGTGGCACTGCATTCCCCTGGCAGAATATTTGCTCCTCCCTCTCCATTGTTTATTTACTTGAAGTGAAAAAGGACAAAAAAGCGAAAGACAGCAAATTGAGGGCAGAAGGTTTGCCTGGAAATTTACCAGGAACAAAGAAAGACCTGGCAAATAATGCCCCCTGAAACAGGTCCTAGGGAGAAATATTATTTCCACGTTTGCAGACTCTCTTTCTCTTGTACAGATGGGTTGGGAGCTGGTTTTGGTTCAGTTCTTTCCTCAATACTCAGGAAACAATTGAAATTACAAATGTGCCCCAGGTGCTGTCTTCACCACCGATGCATGGAAATATGAATGTGTTTACATGTGGTTAGGGGCTGGAAGGTGGAACTCACAAAAGGATTGAAATTAATATGCAGAAGAGGACCTGGGAGAGTTCCCTATCCTTCCTGCTAAGTGCATCCCCAGGTTTCTAAAACATTCATTCAGATCTTTCTATTTGTTTTAATTTGTCCAGAGTTATTAACAAGATTTTAGAAATTAATTAGTTATCTAGTTGGAAGATTACCCATTAGGTAGAAATACAAGAGTCTTGGGGCTATTTCTCTTCAAATAGGTAACTTTTGACTTTTGTGCATGTATCTAGTTTTGAGGAGGAAAGATCTGATGTCTCCTAATTTTCTTTGTGTGTTTTTAAAGGCATAGTAACAAATATTAACTATAGTAAGTAGTAGGTGCCAATAGATGTGTTAAATGAGGTTTTAGAAAAGGAGACTTGAAGGAGGCCTGAACGGCAGAGGGAGTACTGGCCTGGGAGTTGAAACACCTGAATTCTATTCTTGCCCTGCCAATATCCAGTACAGTAGGAACAGTGGGCTGTTTGCCACCTGGCATCCCATGCATTCTCTACCTCCTCCCTGCCCCTGGAGGCTGATCCTTCAGACTGCATCACCCAAGGTCCCTTGCTGTCTGGCATCCTATTAGGTTGGAGATGACAGATGGGAAACAGCGACTCCATCTCTGGCTGTAGAGATCTCAGTGCAAATACCTCCTGTATGTTTCCCTGTCCCGCTGTTCTGGCTCTTGCTTTTGTCCTTGTCACTCTTTGTTCTCATAACCCTGATCACACCTAGCTAAGTGGTCCCTTTAAGGTCTTTTCATCTGAGCCACCTGGGGTGGACTCTGTTTTCAGGCACGTCTCTGAATGATACAAATGGCAACCAGCTTTAGCAAACTGGAAATGGGTTTGAATTCCAAACCACTGGGATCACAGCGACTGTGTCTGGATTCTTTCCAGGAGGCTTCCAGGTGGGAAGAGAAACAGGGAAGATTAATTGGTACCCACTTGCCTGGTCCTTTGTAGACTGCTGCTCTATCTCCTGAAAAGCGTAAGACCAAAGACAGGTCCGTTTTACCCACCAAGCATATTAATGCACTCAGGCACTTAAGGATAAAGGGCTTTGCTCATGACTCAACCAAAAAAATTTTTAATGGAGTTTTCTTCTTCTTTTTTTTTTCTTTAAATAACAATTTGACAAAAGGGTGAAGAAATCCTAAACAAGGTATGGAGGCCAGTGTCCAGGCTGCATTCTGTTCACAGAACTGTCCTCAGGACGTTGCATGGAGCTAGAAATGTACATAATTACGGAAGAAAACAAGGAGGACTTGGTGCAGAGAGACCAGTGTGGACGGGCAACAGCATCCTTAGGCTTTCATATTTATATATGGTATATGTATTTTCTATATATATATTTATATATTTTACATCCAGGTATACCAGTCATCTGTACCATTTCCCAGGGAGACATGGGCGCTTCCAAGGCAAGACAGGAAAGGGTTAGGCAGGGAAGGGGCAGCGACAGTGCAGGCTGGGGCTTGGCTCACAAAAGCTGCAGGAGCTTCAGCGACTGTAAAAGGGCCCCGGGCTCCGCGGACGCCAGGTACTGGCAGCAAAGCCAGTCCTCCAGCTCCACGCCCCGCCTGCGATCCACCGCCTTCTCCGCAAACTTCATCATCATCAGGGCCCGCTTCATGTCGATCCAGTTGTGCAGCGTGCCGCACAGCGCCTCCTCCGAGGTGCCCGGCTGCTGCACCAGCTCGCGCCGGGGCCCCCACAGCAGGCACTGCAACACACGCTTGGCCTCGCCGATGCGGATACGCTTGATGGGGTCGGCCTCCAGCAGCAGATGTGCCAGCTGCTGCAGACCGGGTGAGTAGAGGGACAGCGCAGGCAGCGGCGGCAGGTCCTCCTGCCGGTAGTCCCGCTCCCGCAGCTGGGCGCGCACCTCGAACGGGTTGGGCTGGTGCAGCAGCTCGTAGATGAGGATGCCTGTCTGGAACTCATCGAACTTGCGGTACTGGGAGGCAGACACGATCTCGGGGGCCAGCCGGGCCTGGCTCTTCTTCTGCTGCAGGTTTGGAGTGCCGCCTGGCTTCTGCTTGGCCTTCAAAAAGTTGCTGATGATGAGTCTGGGCAGCTGCTTCTCCCGGGGCCCTTCTGGGGAGGCGGGGCCGGCTGCGGGGCTGAGAGTGCCACCAGCGGGCAGGGCGGCAGAGGAGCAGGGAGGCGCGGCGGTGGCGGGGGTGGGCCCAGGGGCGGCCTGGGGGGTGCAGTGCACCAGCAGCAGGTTCTCCAGGCACAGGTCCCGGTGGATGATGCCGTGCTCCTTCAGGTGCTCCAGCCCGTTGCAGAGTTGCAGAAGCAGGAAGCACACGCGCCGCTCGTACGCCTCGGGTTCCGCCTGGTGGCTGGCCGCCGAATCCCGCACGAAGTCGGAGGCGGTCTGATGCGGCACCTCTCGGGTGATGACGACCACGCAATCCTGCTCCTGGGCAGGGGGGTGTGCGGGCAGGGTAGGCACGGGGTCCTTGGGCGCGTCGGGGGAGGTGAGCATGCTGGAGGGCACCGAGGCGACGAAGTGGCCGCAGTCCTGCTGGATGTTAAAGTGCACGGGCACGGACGGGCTGCAGTAGGAGACTGTTTTGGGCTCAGGGGTTTTGCAGATCTGTGGGGAGAAGGAGAAGTGAAATCAAGAGTGGGGCCCATGGTTCTGCCCAACAAAGAGTGTGGAACATTTGAGTATCTATGTGCAATAAACCTATCCACATATGCTTGAGGGTAAGAGCAATCCATACACATGCTAGAAGAAAACATGGGACAGAAATTTTGGGGCCTTGGGTTGGGCAAATATTTCTTAAATACCACACCAATAGCATCGTTCACAAAAGAAAAAAAATCACAAACTTAACCTCAAAGTTCTAAACTTTTGTGCTTCAAAAGGCACCATTAAGAAAGTGGAAAGACAAGTAACAGACTGGGAGAAAATATCTGCCAAAATGTATCTGATAAAGGACTTGTTTCCGGAATTTGTATATAAAAAAACCACTCTTTTACAACTCAATAATACAAACAAAAAAGGATACAGAATCATAGCATAGAGAAAAAAGAAAAAAAAATGGGCAAGAGATATGAATAGGCAATTCACCAAAAAAATTTGTAAATGGCCACAAGCATGTGAAAAGATATTGGACATCATTAGTCATCAGGGAACTGCAAATCAAAACCACAATGAGATATCAGTCCATGCCCACTAGAATGAGTTCTAATAAAAGACAGTTCCTAGCGTCTATGAGGATGAGCAGAAATGGGAATCCTCACACATTGCTGGTGGGAATGTAAAATGGGGCAGACCCTTTGGAGCAGTTTGTCAATTTCTTAAAAAGTTAAACATAAAATGACCATACGACCCAGTGAGTGGGGTCCCTGCTGAGCAACACACAGTGTGGTAGGGAGGTATTGGTAGGAAACATCCCTTTGTGCACAGTGTGGACAAATTCTCACAAAGCCGAATAGCATTTATAAGAAAGCAGCCTCACTTCCCACACACTTTTCCTCCAAGGTGAGTCACAGCAGCTGAAAGAAACCAGAAAGTTCTCCAGGGAAGAGGGGACCAGAAGGAACCCTCAGAGGAACCCCAGGGCACCCTCTGAGATGAAGGTAGGAAAAACAAGATGGAAGATCTCAAGCTCCTCTGTGGAAAGGGCAGCTGGGGATCCACACAACTGTGTCTTTCTCGCCTCCTCCATCTCTTCTTACACAAATGACAGTGCCAGCCGCCTGGGGACCTCTAGCAATCCTAGTCCACATCTGGCTGCCACTCAACTAGAGAGTCTTGAACCAGCCATAATGGCCCTCTGTCAGGCCTCAATCTCCCTGTCATTACCCTGAAAGGGATTGAAGTCTCCCTTCTCAAATGAATATTATGATGCAACCTCACCCAGGCTTTGTAGAAAAACAAAGATCAGATGTGAGAAGAAAGGCATCTCACATCTACCCAAAAAATATTATCCTGCAAACACTCCCAAAATAACCCTGCCTTCAGCCTGCAGTGTTGGAATGATGACGAAGCAGTGTTTTTGAAGTGCCTCAGTGCTTACAGGCGATACTTTTAGAAGTTCTATTGCAAGCACCTTTTCACGGAGATTTATTTATATTGCAGCTGTACAAACCTTCTCAGCATGAAACCTGGCATACAAGAGCTCAGCCTCCAAGAGATGTTTTTAAAGCTAATTGTGGGGAATGGTGGGTAACACATTAATTTAGTAATCTATTATAAAAGCAGAATGGTAATAAAAGGGAAAGACATTTACCCCAGACATTGCTTCCTATTACACTAACAAAAACGATTTTGAAATACATGTCTAAAAGGCATTGTTCAGGCTCTTTCTTATTCTGGCCTACTCAACAGTACTCGGTTTTTATTTATTTTTTACTTTTTGAGACAGGCGGGAGTTCAGTGGTGCAATCACAGCTCACTGCAGTTTTGACCTCTCAGTTTTAAGCAATTCTCCTGCCTCAGCCTCCTGAGTAGCTGGGATTAGAGGTGTGCACCACCATGTCCAACTAATTTTTGGAATTTTTGTACAGACAATGTTATCCCATGTTGCCCAGGCTTGTCTTGAACTCCTGGGCTCAAGTGATCTTCCCACCTTGGCCTCCCAAAGTGCTGGGATTACAAGCGTGAGCCACGGTGCCTGGCCTGCACTTGGTTTTTAAATGGCAGGCTTCTGGAGCACTATTAAACTAAAGGAAATTTGCGGCAATGGAGGGGGTCCTCAAAGAAAGCGTCTTGCATGTATGCAGCTGTGTTGTCAATGGAGATGTGGGAAGGACATCACTGTTACTGTCTCACCCCTAACACATACAGATCGGGCTCTTGCATGTGCAAGGACTGTGCCAATGGTGAGGGCTCCATGCAGCATCCCATTCAATCTCATTAAATCCAAGGAGGAAGATGCTATTACAGAGGAGGAAACTGGGGCTTCCAGCGGTTAAATTATTTGCTCCAGACTATACAACGTAGAAGTGTTCCAGAGGTCAAAAGCACGGGCTCTGCAGTGAAAAAAGGCCTAGGTTGAAGTATTAGCTCTGTAACTGTTGGCAAGTTACAGGGGATTTTCATTATTTACAGAAGTTATGTTCTATGAAGAAGCCATAAACACTGAATTAGTGAATAGAGAACCATTGCTTAGGGGAAATACAAGGTAAGTTTCCTGGGAACTTCTGGTCACAATATTTTCATTAACTCACCAGTGTTCAACCTTGTTTCACATGTGCTTCTGTTTAGAGATACCTTGTTTAATACACATTACATGTTTAAAATACATTAACACGTTACATGTACATTAACATACATTAACATGTTAATATTCATTAACATGAATTCACAGGCAACAGCACTAGAGCTCATCCCTGAACAAAGCTTATTTAACACACACGTTTTTATCCGTGAGGCACATCCCAGCCTTGTGGTGGCTGGGTACACTAGACAGCACTTCAGCCCTATGCTGGGACAATTTTATTTTATTTTATTTTATATATATATATTTTTTTTGAGATGGAGTCTCTCTGTCACCCAGGCTGGAATGCAGTGGCACGATCTCGGCTCACCGCAACCTCTGCCTCCCAGGTTCAAGCGATTCTCCTGCCTCAGCCTCCTGAGTAGCTGGGAGTACAGGTGCCTGCCACCACACTCGACTAATTTTTTGTATTTTTAGTTGAGACAGGGTTTCACCATGTTGGCCAGGCTGGTCTCGAACTCCTGACCTCAGATGATCCAGCTTCAGCCATTTTAAACAGCAAAATCAACAACATGTAAACCCAAAAATAAAATTCTAAGGCCTTCCAACGATCTGAAATGGACCCTTCCTCTCAGCCAAGGGCATTCCAAAGTTAATCTAAAAAAATGAGTTCAGGCCATGATGGGAAGGGGGAGCTGGGCATGCCTCATGCTACCCTCCTCCCTGTTAGAATTACTGATAGAGCAGACTCTTCAAGTCTGAAAAAAATATTTACAATTTGTTCTCACTGAAACCTGCTACCTGGAGGCTTCATCTGTATGATAAAGCCTTGACTCCATAACCCCTTCTCATAACCCAGACATTCCTTTCTAAGGATAATAACTCAACCAAGTGCCAATCAGAAAATCTTTGAATCCACCTATGACTTGAAAGCTTCCCCTGGCCCCCTCAACTTCCATGTACATCACACATGTATTGATTGATACCTATGTCTCCCTAAAATGTACAAAACCAAGTTGTGGCCCGACCACTTTGGGCACATAGTCTCAGGATCTCCTGAGGGCTGTGTCATGGGCCACAGGTGACTTATATTTGGCTCAGAATAAATCTCTTCAAATGTTTTACAGAGTTGGACTCTTTTCATTGACAAACAAAAAGCACATAAATGTGAAAAACAAGACACTAAATAGACTGCAAAAAAACGCCCTTGCTTCCAGGATGAGGGCTGAAACAAGATGGGAGACTGTCGCCTCATTCCCCTTCAGCTGGAAACATGCACGTTGGGTGATACAATTTGGCCATGTCCCCACACGAATCTCATCTTGAATTGTAGTTCTCATAATCCCCACGTGTGGTGGGAGGAACCTGGTGCTGTTCTCATGATAGTGAGTGAGTTCTCATGAGATCTAATGGCTTTATAAGGTGCTTTCTCCGCTACCCCCCACTTTTTTTTTTTTTTTTGAGACGGAGTCTTGCTCTCTTGCCCAGGCTGGAGTGCAGTGGCACATCTTGGCTCACTGCAACCTCCTCCTCCCGGTTTCATGTGATTCTCCTGCCTCAGCTTACCGAGTAGCTGGGATTACAGGTGCCTGCCACCACACCTGGCTAATTTTTGCATGTTAGTTTTTAGTAGAGATGGGGTTTCACCATGTTGGTCAAGCTGGTCTTGAACTCCTGACCTCATGATCCACTTGCCTCAGCCTCCCAAAGTGCTGGGATTACAGGGATGAGCCACCACACCTGGCTGCTTCTCCCTTTTTGCTTGGCTCTCCTTGCTGTCACCATGTGAAGAAGGACGTGTTTGCTTCCCCTTCCACCATGATTGTAAGTTTCCTGAGGCTTCCCCAGCCATGCTGAACTGTGAGTCAATTAAACTTCTTTCTTTTATTAAATTACCCAATCTTGGGTATGTCTTTATTAGCAGCGTGAGAACAAACTAAAACATCAGGTGACTTATATTTTTCTTTGCCTTACGCATATCCAGAAATCACTGGAAAGTGCTTCGAGTATTGATTTTGGAATTACAAATAAATTTGAGCGGGTAGATGATTTTGCAAACACAGAATCCATAGATAATGAAGATGGACGGTATTTATCTCAAAGCATGTTTTCTCCTCTGAATGACAGGGGCAGGGATAGTACTTCCTCGTGGGGCCATTGTGAGGATCAGATGAAATGATGCAGGCATGGCTCTCAGCGCCAGGCCCAGCCCAGGGCCAGGCCCAGCCCAGGGCGAGCACAATGGGAAGGGTTGCTATGGTGACTGCTCTTGCCATCTCGGCTGTAGCCCTCTGGTGGTGCGGAGGCATCCAGAGCTGGCTTGCAGGTATTGTGCAAACCCGAAGAGCACAGCTGCCCAGGGGCCTGGGAAGAGTTTCCATGGCCCCTTTTTCTCAGGGGTATGAAAGGCCCGGGCCCAGCAAACACTTGAGACCTGGAACTCCAGTCAGGCTGCTGACATTTTGCACAGAGATGTAAATGAAGGAGCAGAGTAAATGGCAACTGGGTTGGATGCATTTCAAAATCAGTGCAGTGGGCCTTTGGCAAGACCCGCAGCTTCCTCAAAGCCCAGCAACGGAGAGGGCTGCGTAGGGCGCATGCTAACCAGCCCTGTGAGTGAGCTCTGGGCCCTCGCCGGAGATCATTCTACAGTACTGGATGGGGGAAGAGGCGGTGGCGGGGGGAGTGGCTGCTTCTCCATCTCCATCTCCCTACTCCCCGCCCCCACCCTCATTTCATTTTCAGGGGGCCCTGCACTCGGATTTTTAGCTCTAGAACTCTACATAGACCCTTGGTTCAGCTCAAGTTTCAAACGTTTTGCTGAGCCAGGACTCATTTAAACTTTGGAGTCAGGGCCTCATTCACAGGCGAAAGTCTGGGCTAAATCATGTCTGTGAAATAAAAAAGGCCCAGCAGCTTAAAACGGGTCCCTAATCACCAAACTAGAATTACTGTCTAGATGGCTGAGAAATGAAACTGCTTCGAAAACGCACACACAGCTAATGGTTTTTTTGGTTTTTTTTTTCCCTGTCACCTATTCATGCGGTGGAGCTACAAGAACCAGTTTTATCTCCTCACTGCTGCAGGGCGCTGAGCCCAAGGTAGTAGGTTCCAGTATCAGCAAGGAGCAGGTGTGAGCCTTCTATTGTTAACTGGAACTCCGCAATCGCAAATGAGGCTCCGTCTGCCTTCAGTGCCGGCTCCCTGCTTAACATGCGCAGATGAAATGCGCTCAGTCTCAGACAGGCAGCAGCTCGCTGGCTGGGAAGGGAGACCCACTCCCCCTCTTGCGGATCCCCAGATGACTGTATTTCGTCTAGACTGGAGAGCTAATGAAGTGGAACAGCTGCCCGTGCGAGATGATGCTCCAGGGCCCCCACGGCCCACCCCCCAGTGACCAGGCCAGGCACATTTGCAAATTGATACTGTTCCTGGTAACCTCGTTCCAAGAATTACCATCCTCTGCATATTGGATGCTAGTCTCCAAATTTCCTTTTTCACGTGGCACAGAGATGGTCCTTGAGCTACCAGTCTCCAGCAAATTCAAATAGGAAACCCCTGCAGCTCTTGTTTAGAGGGCTAAGGCTTATCTTTTGGTTTCTGTGTGGCTTCTATTGCTAATGAAATAAGGAGCAACACTTGTTTTTAACATTCTTAAGGAAAATTAAATTTATTTTGTGTTGTTTATTAGAGAATGCAGCTAATTCTGCATGAATATATGGGGCCCTAGAATCCAAGCTGCACAGCACAATTATTTACGGATGTGAAAAACAAAACTGTGGCGGGGCACGGTGGCTCACACCTGTAATCCCAGCACTTTGGGAGGCCGAGGCAGGCAGATCACAAGGTCAGGAGTTCAAGACCAATCAGGCCAATATGGTGAAACCCCCATCTCTACTGAAAGTGCAAAAATTAGCCAGACGTGGTGGGGGGCGCCTGTAGTCCCAGTTACTCAGGAGTCTGAGGCAGGAAAATCGCTTGAACCCGAGTGGTGGAGGTTGCAGTGAGCCAAGATCACACCACACACTCCAGCCTGGGCACAGAGCGAGACTCTGTCTCTAAATAAATAAATAAATAATAAAAAAGTAAAAACAAAACCGTTTGTCCCAAGGGCTCCTTCTTGCAGAAGGATCACCTCATTTTCTATCCCATGAGCAAGAGAGATTCAATCCCTTCCACCAGGCTTTTTCCTCTTCCAAATAGAAAGGCCAGCTCTCTCTTGATACTGAATAATATTATTCAGTACATATTATTTATAATAATACTATTACTACTACTATTGGTAATATTCAGTACATATAAATAATAATTATAAATATATAATGAACATTAGTATTACTACTATTAATTATAATTACTATATATTATTTATATATACTGAATAATATTATTAATAGTAGCAATATTATTACTTAAATATTATTTAATGTTATTTTTTAAATGTTAGCAATATTATTTTAGAAAATTGTTGGTAAGCAAGCTGCCCCACCAAGGCCATTTCAAATTAGCTTATTCTTCGCACTTTTCTAACTGGAAGAAAAAGGATGTCTTAGGACAGGGGATGAGAGAAAACAGCTCAGGGTCTCCCTCCTGACTCCCAATAAAAGCCTACATTTATAGAAGGGCCAGGGTCTCAATAGGTAATCAAGGAACAGCAAAAGATGAGAAATAGGGCCACAGGAAGGACTGGAGTTCATGGTAGAGACCCCAGTGGCCCAAATGGGTGCAAATGACTCAACTAGTTCACACAGAGCTGCACTCTGACAGGGCAACGCAGTGCGGGTAGCAAGAGGCCTGAACCAGCATCAAAGGTTAAAGAGCTGTGCTGCCCTCAGCTAGTCACTTAATGTCTCTGAGCTTCATTTATCTTAACTGGTAGGGACATAACTTAGGCTTTGGAGACAAACACGCCAGAGCTCAAATCCTTTCAGTCACCAACTAGCTATGGGCAAATTACTTAACTACTTTGAGCCTCAGATCCCCCATCTGTAAAACCTACCTAACCTGTAGGATTACTGTTAGGATTAGAGGTAAGAGTCTAGTTGTAGAGTGAAGGCTCACACAAATGATATTATTACTATTATTGTTTAAGATGATTCCTAGGTCGAATGCTCCTTCTGGATCTAACATTAGAAGAACGACCTCATTATCCATCTCCCTCACTACATCATAGCTCTATAAGGAAGCTTATATTCACCCCTACATACTCAGATTATGGCAAAGTACCTGGCATATAGTAGACACTCAATAAAAACCTGGTCAATACATGAATAAACTCTCTGTTGCACTAAAAGGCAACTGTTTTCTTAATTCAGCTAAAGCACAGAATGTGTCTTATATTGATACTACAAATCTCATTGCACCATGTCCTGGGGCAGAGAGAGAGTGAAATTGTTGAGCACTAAGTGTTAAAAGAATGCTTAGGGGTCAGGGGTGGTGGCTCACACCTGGAATCCCAGCATTTTGGGAGGCCAAGATGGGTGGATCATCTGAGGTCAGGAGTTCAAGACCAGCCTGGCCAACATGACGAAACCCCATTTCTACTAAATATACAAAAATTAGCTGGGCATGGTGGTGCACACAGATAATCCCAGCTACTCGGGAGGCTGAGGCAGGAGAATCGCTTTAACGTGGGAGGCAGAGGCTGCAGTAAGCCAAGATTGTGCCACTGCACTCCAGCCTGGGCAACAAAGTGAGACTCCTTAAAAAAAAAAAAAAAGAAAAAAAATCTTAAAAAAAAAAAAAAAGAAAAAAGAATGCTTAGGAATCAACTCCCCTCCTAATGCCCAGACAGGAGAAATGACTTGCTCAAGCCACAGTTCTGCCCAAGCCAGCACCAGCCAGTGGCACAGCAGAATGGAAAGAGGGAGTGGTACCTACTTTCACAGCATAGGTGCTGCCGGGGTCCTCAGAGCAGGTGGCACAGTAATAAATGGCATCCCCCGAGTCACAGCAGGGTTTGTTACAAGTCAGCTTGAAGAGTGACCAGTTATTCTCATTGAAGTGGAGCTCCTTTTTCTGGCCGCCCATGAAGAGGTCCTCACATTTGGCTACAAGGCGGGCCAGGGACTGGGTGTAGAGTCCCCCCAGCTTGGCGTAGGTGCCCTCCTTGCTGCTGATGTTGCTTAGGAGACCGTGCAGCTGAAACTGGGTGCTCCCGGTGGAGGCTTGACTGGACACACTCAGCTGGGAGGACGAGGCGGATGGGGTCCCTTTGCACTGGAGGCCAGGGCTCCCACAGCCACCTCTGTTGCCCGCCAGCCCTGCTGCTGGAACCCAGTGGCCACTGCCTTTGAAAGCTTTCTCCAGAGGATCAGAAGAGGAGAAGACAGCATGGTGGCGGTTCCCGGGGCTCAACGAAGAGCTAAAGTGAGACTCGTCGTGGACGTTGGTTTCTGAGTGGCTTAGATTCAGTTTGGGGCTTGCTGTTTGGGGCTTGGGGGAGCCTTGGGTCCAGAAGAAGCCATCCGGCGAAGAGGCTGCCCGGCTCACTATCTTTTTCTGGGGGAGTGGAGGGGGTTGCCGGGGTCCACTGGGGGACACATCCTCAGTGGAGCCTGAAGGAAATGGAACAGGAGCAAAGAGCTTCTTCCCACTGTTGGTGGGCGAGTGAGCCAGCTCAGACGAGGGACCTGAAGAGGAGAGACAGAAACCATCAGGCCAAGCAATGCCACTCAATTCCAGGATCCTGCAGACTTTTTTTCCTTTATTTATTTATTTGGTCAAAGCAATTGATTTTATTTTACTTCTTTTCTATTTCTCGAATAGACAATATATGCACAGTGGAAAAAGTGAAAATGCAAAAAAGGTATAGATTGACCATTAAGTCTTCCTCCTAGCATGTCCCTCAGCACCCAGCCTCTCTTATCAGAGGAAACCACTGCCAGTAGTGTTTCATGCATCCCTCCAACAATCCAAACAAATGTGCACACGCACACACACACACACACACACAATTACATAGAAAAGAGCAAAGAGCGGCTACTGTTTGGAATAATGCTTTTCTTTCACATCTTGGAGAGACTTTTTAATCAAATATGCAGATCTATTTAATTATTTTAAACAGTCTTACCATAATATATCATCATATGTAAGTATCATAATTTATTTAACCATCCCTTTTTGATGGACACTTAAATTGTTTCCAATATTTTGCAAACAATGCTGCAACAGCAATAACAAACTTGAACATGTGTGGTTTCAGTGGAATTTTTTAACAGTCAGGTTTATAGAGGGTGTAATTGACCAATGGTAAAATTCTCCCTTTTGGCTGGGCATGGTGGCTCATGCTTGCAATCCCAGGAGGCCGAGGTGGGCAGATCACCTGAGGTCAGGAGTTCGAGACCAGCCTGGCCAACATGGCGAAACCCCCATCTCTATTAAAAATACAAAAACTAGCCAGGCGTGGTGGCAGATGCCTGTAATCCCAGCTACTCAGGAGGCTGAGGCAGGAGAATCACTTGAACCCGGGAGGAGGAAGTTGCTGTGAGCTGAGATCGCATCACTGCAATCTAGCCTGGGAAACAAGAGTGAGACTCCATCTCAAAAAAAAAAATAAAAATAAAAAGATAAAAAAAAAAATTCTCCCTTTTTAGTATGCAGTCACTGGAGATTTCACGCATACCCTGCTGGCTTAGTGAGTAAGGCAGGCCCACAGAGATTTTAGAAAGCAGGAAGGTCATGATTTTAGAAAAAGGAAATGGATCTTAAAGAAAAGTGAGTCTTTTCAAGGCCCCACAGTTTCCGGAGTGGTGCATACGGATAAAGAGTCTGCCTGGGCAAAGGCTCACTCAGGGCCACAGGTGTCTGCCGGGCATGGGGACAGTCAGAAAACCTTTCTAGGTAGCGCACAGAATGGTGAGATGAAGGTCCAGTCTCTACAAAGGTGAGGGCTGACCTCACTCTTGGCATCAAGATATAACATAGTGGCTTCACAATGAAAGAAGAGTTTAAGTTTATATATATATATATATATGAGATATACACTTTTATATATATGTGTGTGTGTGTATATATATATGAGATATACACTATTAGAGCCAAGGGCAAACTGAAATAATACTCATTTCCTATATTCTCAGGACAGCTCTAAGGTGTTATCTGCTATTTTAATAACAGCTTTTAGGGGGATAAAAGAAATAATAAATCATATTCATAGTCTGTAAAATGCATCCTATTATCTTGAGGGTTAAAATATGAAAGAAATATGGCTTGCAGACTGGGTGTGGTGGCTCACACCTGTAATCCCAGCACTTTGGGAGGGTGAGGTGGATGGATCACTTGAGGTCAGGAGTTTGAGACCAGCCTGGCCAACATGGTGAAATCCCATATCTACTAAAAATACAAAAATTAGCTGGGCGTGGTGGTGCGTGCCTGTAATCCCAGCTACTAAGAAGTCTGAGGCAGGAGAATCGCTTGAGCCTGGGAGACGGAGGTTGCAGTGAGCCAAGATTGCACCACTACACTTCAGCCTGGGTGACAGAGTGAAACTTCATCTAAAAATAATAATGATAATAATGGGTTGCAGCCCTAAGAAAATGCGTACTTAGGATGTGTACCCCTCATTGAGTTCTCCGTGCCACATCACCCTAATGGCAGAGCATGGAGTGTCTGTATGCCTTTCCACACCTTGGCAGTGGGGCCAGAAAACAAACAAACAAAAAGGCAGAACAAATGCATAGGAGCAGACAAGGGGTAGAAGGCCCCAAAGGAAGCAAATTATGAGTCTTGTGTCACCGCACTCAGGTGCACAGGACATTTCCAGGGCTTCTCCTGAACAGTTAATAACCTTCTAGCTCACACTGAGCCCTTCTCTGCTTTCTCCAACCCAAGAGGGAGCAGAATAGACCCCTGAGGCTCAAACACCAGTTGCAAGCCGCTCAGATGAAGACTGGGTCTCCCTATTTCTGCTGCTGCACAGGGAGGAGGGTCTCTCTAGGGAGCAAGATGGATGGCCATGGGCTGACATTCATGCCCCAGCCTCGGTGACCAAGGCTGCATTAGTGAGCGACGGCAGGGCAAAACCTTGAATGCAACGCTCACAGGAGGACAAACTCAGCACATGCAACCTGTTGAACACAGGAGCTGAGAACCAATGGGTTCAGGCAAAGAAAAGCGCTGGGCAGCTGAACAAGACTGTGGGGTCTCTGCACCAATATCCTCCTGGGCTCTATCATCTATCATAAACTCAAGAGGAACTGGGCACGGTGGCTTATGCCTGTAATCTCAGCACTTTGGGAGGCCAAGGCGGGAGGACCACTTAAGCTCAGGAGTTCGAGACCAGCCTGGGCAACATGGCGAACCCCCAACTCTACAAGAGATACAAAAATTAGCTGGGCGTGGTGGTGCACACCTATAATCCCAGCTACTCAGGAGGCTGAGGGGAGAGGATTGCTTGAACCCAGGAGGCAGAAATTGCAGTGAGCCGAGATTGTGCCACCACACTCCCACCTGGGCTACAGAGTGAGACTGTCGCAAGTGAAAAAGAAATTCAAGAGGGGAGCGCCGTGTTTCTTAAGCTCCCCTTGCCCACTTTCCCATCTGCAGTAAGCAATCTTTGTTTCCCTGTGGTTCATCAAGATCATAGGGAGTTGTCCTTCCCATTTGCTAATGACAGGCGGGGCCCCTGGCAGCAAGGCTGAGTGAATGATTTACACCTCTTCCAGGAGGGCTAAAGTTAATAATAAATCAAGCAGTGATGGTGCAGTCTGGACCAGTCACTTTTATATGCCCACGAATTTTCCCCTCAATAGTCCGAATGGAGGATGCACAAGAAATAGCAAGCCAGAGGAAGGAAGATCCAGATGGCAGTGATTTCAGCAGGTGCTGAAACCCTGCAGTCCACAGGTCTCCCCATCCCACGCTCCCCAGGAAAGCAACGGGGACAAACGGAGGCTAGGGCAGATGATTCACTTCCTCTCCCTCCTCCCTCTAGCAGAAGAGGCTGAGAGGAGGAGGAGGATCACTTGCCATCTCCTAGATAAAAAAGGGAGGGCAAGACCACCTACTTATGGGGCTCTCAAAGGACTGTAAGCCTCAACCACCAAACTCCCAGCCTGATGAGCAGGAGAAAAGGGAGTCGTGAGCACACATCCACTTCCTGACCTTTCTGCATTCTGGGCAGCAGAAACCGTCACCAGCGAGGCGTTTGATTCTCAATTTATCATCAACACGACAGAAGCTGAGGCTGGGGGATGGGAGGGGGGTGTGATCAGAGCCCTGGTCAATGCTTTCATCAGTACCCTCAGAGACAAGGACAACCTGCCTACGTTCAGGACTCCTTCCCATCCCCAGTCCAGTTGGTCAGGGAGGTTCATAACAGATTGGTTTCCTGGCTGGTCTCTTCTTTAGACCTTAGGCTTATCTCCCCATGTCTATTGGTTTTGTCTTCCTCGTCTTTACTACAAGGCTCTCCTGATGCCACCAGTATGCCCCTTTTTGCTTCTGCCCCAATTTGAGGATGAGCAGTGGAGTGAACACTTCCCCAGCTGTCAGCCTGCCCCGCCTGAGTTTCCTCCTTTAGAAAATGGCCAATGACATCATTGTGAAGGCCCCTTGCAGCGCTAATAGTCTATAATTTCAGCTACTCTCTCCATTTTCAACCTCTCTAAACATGCATTTTATCTCAAAGCTGCCCCTGAAATCAAATAGCTCTAGGCAGATCGTTATCTTGCTTCAATTGTTCTTCCTTCTATCTCTAGTTCCCACAAATTGCCACTGGTATATTTTTCCAATCTGTGAGGAGACCAGGGATCTTTTAGCAACATAATCAGTAACACTTCTAATTCCCTAGATGACCAAAGAGAATCAAGAGGTTCTGCTTTAGACTGTATGGTAGGTCTCAGCACAAAAAACACTTCGTGTGTTCAGGCAGCTGGAAGGAAGCGATTTTCTCCTTCCTTCTGTTTTCTCTTGCTTTCCTGTGGGAGCTGTTAGTCAGTGACTTTGATCAGATCTATACCCTTTCACTACTTACCTATCATTTACTGGGTAAATCTGACAAGGGATACTATGTATTAGGAGGGAAGCTTGACTTCAAGGATTAGCACACGCGCTGATTAATTTTTCTTTATTTCTTAGATGGCTATGAGTTTGGGGCACCAAACTCAGTACTTGCTGCATTATGCACATACTCATCAGGGGCTAGCACTGCATACCCAAACATTCCCTACCCACGCCCTTGCCCAGCAGAAGTAAAGGCATGTAGCTACACAAACCTCATCAGGTGAAATACAGCTCCCTGAAATGTGGACTTTACAGGGATAACTGGGCATTATCTACACATATTACGATTTTTTTTTTCTTTTGACGAAGTGTTGCTCTTGTTGCCCAGGCTGGAGAGCAATGGTGGGATCTTAGCTCACTGCAAACTCCGCCTCCCGGGTTCAAGTGATTCTCCTGCATCAGCCTCCCAAGTAGCTGGGATTACAAGCACCCACCATCATGCCCAGCTAATTTTTTATATTTTTAGTGGAAACAGCGTTTCAACATGTTGGCCAGGCTGGTCTTGAACTCCTGACCTTCAGGTGATCCACCCACCTTGGCCTCCTGAAGTGCCAGGATTCCAGGCGTGAGCCACTGTGCCCGGCCTATTATGATTTTTGTATTCAGAAAAGATGTGCCTGGTTCTATGACAAGCATACTACATTCCAACCTAATGCATCCTTCCTCTGAGCTTACAGATCCTTAAAGCTCTCCAGGTGTGGAATTACAGCTGATGAGAGGTCAGAATTCACTCTTGGAACCCCCACCCCTGCCTCACCACCTCCAGGCCACTCCAGGCCTCTGAGGATCCTATAGTTTCTCAGGTATTAATATTCTTGGGGATACTTTGAAATAGATGCCAACATGCAGCCCTTGTAGATGAAACTGATTTCTCCACTACATGGCAAATGGTAGCTGTCTTCTGTGGAATCTGAAGGCACTCCTAAAGACCTCCTCTGGCTGATTATCTTGACTCGTACCTGGGGAACTATCTCTCCATAAACACGGCCTTAGGCAACACAGCAGCTATGTTCTTACTGTCTGCAGCAGCTGCCACATTCTGGATTAGGAAAGCCGGGAAGAACACGGAACAAAAACACCCTGACACCTAAAGTAGTTCCAAATTCACAGGCAAACCACTGGTTCAGAAAAGTCTGCCTAAAAAAATCCATCCACAACTTTAGCCAACAGCCCATATTCTTGGATGTCCCATGGGACATGAGACTAATTCAAACACATCCTGGTTTGATGCTGGTGTTGGACTGCTGTTTCCAAATTCTGCCTTACAATTAAGGGTGTAAAATGGGTAAGAGGGGAGAACATTTTTCTGGGACCTTGGCCTATGTCTCAGTTGCCTCGTTTGTAGGTTTTTAATAATTTTGCATGCTAATTGGGCCAGAGGGCTCCGAACCCCAGGTCCTAAGTTTTCCTTCCAATTTCCAATTCTGCATATAAAGGAAGTTCCTGGCTATACAGTACAACATGCTCCATGCCTTTAGTGAATGTGCTTCAGGGAAGAGAAAGCGTTTCTAGTGGGAAACTACATATCACGTATGCTGCACTGGATGGGATCTTAAAAAGACCAAGGGAAGGTGCACTAGTTTGGTGTCATTATATTTAGAAAGCAGAGACGAGAAATCAGGATTTCAGTGGTTGGGAAGAACAGCTTAACCTCTCTGCAGAAATGCAGGCCAGAAGTTCAAACATGGTACTCTGAGGTTTTCCTTATTATAGAGTCCTCTCTTCTCGCTGGGTTTTAATAGGCACTTTCATTATTCTCTGCAGCCAAAATGAGAGCTGAGTTGACAGAGGAAGTGGTCAGTCCCGTTTTGGCTCTTTCTGCGCACAGCTCTGCTGTCTGATAGCAGCTGCGTCAGAACAAATGCGGAGGCAAAGAGCAGTGTCCCAACTAAGTTTCCCCAAACCTTTAGCTTTTGTGTTTGACCATTCTCCAACTTTAAGTAAGGTAAAGCAAGTGGAATATGGATGGAGAAAACTTCACCCATACCCTGTGCCCTGTGGCCCTAGTGCAATTCCCTCATGTGAGAGGTGCGAAAACTAAAGCCATCTGCATGGGCACCTTCCAGTATCACCCAGGAAGTGGCTGTCATGCAGGTTTCTGCCAACCCCAATTAACTATTCCTGCATCAGAGAGTATGAAGGGTGGGGCCGAGGGATGCTTTGGCTTTACATGGACTTGTTCCTCTGAAGGCAAGTGTTGCAACCTCTTATTTGGTTCCACAATCAGAGCAGGCTCAACATTAAATATAGAAAAAAAACAAAAACAAAAAGCAAAGCAGGCCGGGCTCGGTGACTCACGCCTGCAATCCCGGTATTTTGGGGAGCTGAGGCAGGCAGATCACCTGAGGTCAGGAGTTTGAGAACAGCCTGGCCAACATGGTGAAACCCCATCTCTACTAAAAATACAAAAATTAGCTGGGTATAGTGGTGTGTGCGCCTGTAATCCCAGCTACTCAGGAGGCTGAGGCAAAGAATCACTTGAGCTTGGAAGTGGAGGTTGCAGTGAGCTGAGATTGCACCACTGCACTCCAGCCTTGGTGACTGAGTGAGACTCTATCTCACACACACACACACACAAAAGCATTTCTTTAAAAGAAACCTTTGCTTTTTTTCAAGAAACTAAACGTGTTCTGAAACTGGAAGCAGGTTATTAGCATTTTACAACTGGATGGAAAATGTGGCATTTGTGAGGAGTCTCTCCAGACCACTTAATCATCCCAGGAAACAATAATCAAGATGTGAATGTGATTTACATGCGAAAGAAGAGAAAGCTCTGCCTCACTTTGGAAAACAGGCTCTCGGTACCTCGAACGCCCTGCCTACAGCTCACATGTGGTCCTGGAATTGTGATCTTTCAATCTCCTGTTATAACATAATCATTAAGGGTTTTCTTCCGAGTTAGTAAAATTAAAAGTTAATTCAAAGCACTTTCCATGCCGGGCGCAGTGGCTCATGCCTGTAATCCCAGCACTTTGGGAGGCCGAGGTGAGCAGATCACTTGAGGTCAGGAGTTTGAGACCAACCTGGCCAACATGATGAAATTCCGTCTCTACTAAAAATACAAAAATTAGCCAGGCATGCTGGCATGCCTGCAGTCCTAGCTGCTGAGGCAGGAGAATTGTTTGAACCCTGAAGGTGGGGCTTGCAGTGAGCAGAGATTGTGCCACTCCAGCCTGGGCAACACAGCAAGATTCTGTCAGAAAAAAAAAAAAAAAAAAAAAGCACTTTTCAGATGCTGTGATGGAAAGTACATTGACATTTTTAGAGGATACTTTGGTAATATCTATTTAAAATACACATACAGTTTGATATGTCAGTTCCATTTCTTCTAAGGATTTATCTTATAGATTTGCTCACCAAATCATGTGAATGTATGACACAGAGTCTTACTGTAAGTCTTGCAAAAATCAGCCTAGACATGCATCAGCAAGAGAGGGATTTATAGCCAATTCATACAATGAAAAAATAAGCAGCAATTTTGAAAAACGAGGCAGTTCTAGGGGTTCTGATTTGAAAGGCCTCAAGATATGTGAAGTGCAAACATGTGTAGAACTGAATTTTATATTTGACATATGGATACACATTTTTGGGATGATACAGAAAACAATCTTAAAAGTGATGGTAGGAGCTGGGACGGGGTGTCAGAAAACTGACTTTTCATTTTAACCTTTCTCCATTGTTTGAATTTTTATAAGAAATGTATTAACTTTATTGGAGCAATAATATATGATTTAAAATTCAGTTTAATGAGGAAGGTTTAAGTTAGGTTGAAGCTTCACTTCAGTGATATTATGGCTTAGGCCACAGAAAATTTTTTTAAAAATAAATGTTTTTTTCCTTTGGGGCACTCCTATCCCTCCCCACCCTGTTCCTGGCTTGATTTTTCTCCCAGCACTCACTGCCCCTCTGACCAGTAGCTACTTTACATCTTATCTTTCTTATTGTCTATCTCTCCCTACCAGAATGTAAGCCCCTTGAAGGGACTGGGAATTATTTCCATTACTGAAACTTCAGCATCTAAAATTGTACCCAGCACAGAGTTTACACTCAACAGTATCTGTCAAATGAATGACTGAATTAATATACATTTTTAAAAAATTTGCCAGTAGTAGTCAGCTTATTGAGAAAAACCAGCTGACTACCGTCAATATATTTAATTAGTCTTCTGTATCTCTGGTTTGCCAGCTATAAAAATAAGAATGATGTCACTGCCCTGGTTCATGTATTCATGCAAGTGAGAATATCTATATGAACTGTATTTTCAGACCTCTTATCTATTGCTGGTGCCAATGGTTTCAGTTCAACAGAGAACTCTCTAATCTCCTCTAATCTCCTGGCATTCAGAAATGTTTGCTGAACTGTTGAACTGAATTTTAATGTTATCCTACATCAAAGAGGGAAATTATCTCAATGAGACATTAGGTTTGCATATTTACAAGTAACCACTTAAAGCAGAAGGGTCTCCTGATGACCATTTCTGATCATCATTTCCCTCACACATCCAACCATCCATTCCCTACAAAAACCTTCCCCTTGGCAGCCTTCATGGATCTGTCCTGACACATGCAGTCTGTCCCTCCTAAACCAAGCATAAACCAAACAACTGCTTCGACAAATTTTCCTTGCACTGAGTTGACTGGCTGTTCAATTGACTTGGACAAATGGGATAACAGATGCACTGGAGGAATATGAAATCTGATACAAGTATAAAGAGGTGAAATTAACATTGATACAAAAGTGGCATTTTGCCACTGTAACATTTAGAACAAACACCTGTTTTAAAAATGTAACAAAGTTAGAGATTTTGATTAGGTTTTCCTTACACAACTAAAACCATCCCCCCCCCCCCATAAAACTTGAATCACTAACTTTAGCCATTAACCCTGATACAAGTATAAAGAGGCAAAATTAACATTGATACAAAAGTGGCATTCTGCCACTGAAACATTTAGAATAAACACCTGTTTTAAAAATGTAACAAAGATAGAGATGTCGATTAGGTTTTCCTTATACAACTAAAACCTTCCCCGCCCTGCCACCACCCCCACCCTCCACTCCTTTGCCCCTCCCGCCATAAAACCTGAATCACTAACTTTAGCCATTAACGCTATTACATTTCCAAGAAGTTTACACAAACTACTATCATGATATGCCCTGTAATGACTTTTTCCTCCACTCATTCAGGGCAGCCTATACTGTGGATGGAAAAAGTCAATGAAACACAAAGTTTTCACTAGTGGATTCTTACTGACAAAATAAATGTAGAGTCTAATGGTATCTTTTGGCTTAATGTATAATATTAGAAAGGCAGACACTACATGCAAGTTTCAAAGAACTTCAGTGTGAACTGCTTCTGCTTCTATTTGGATCTAATCTCTCAGCTTAGGTGCTACATGCCAAATAGTAACTAAAGTTGCAATGGATAAATATTTCAGTTACAAGATAAAAGTGAGTTAAGGACCCATGGGACTGGAAGATAATTGTGCAATAACAGATCTAAGCTGCCTTGGTAAGCGGTGAGAAGTGAATGAAGGATTTCTCATATTACATGACCAGTAGTTCTGTATATTCTCCAGATTAATGATTAATGTTTAAAAGACATCAAAAAGAAAAGAGAGAGAGAGAAAGAGAGAGAGAGAGAGAGAATGTCATGCCTTTGGTCTTTTGCCAGTTTCAAAACATGGTTCCGGGTACAGAGCCATGCCCAGGGGCAGAAGATAGAAAGGTTGGCTCTCAGGGGCCAGAGTTCAGTGACAAGGTACATATCTTCTTGTTGACCTGGGAGTCCAAGTTTTGAAGTGCATTTCCACTGAACAACTAGCTTGTGATAAAGGAATACCATGGCAATGCATTCATTTTAATTCATGTTATTCAGAAATGAACATGAGAAAATGTCTGAAGAGGTTTCCCCATTGAACTCACAAACCTCCAGCATTGAAGTCACAAACCTCCAGCAGCTCTCTGTCTCCCATCTGCACAGATTGCTGTGAGAGTCATGTACAATTCAGCCCCTGCTTCCCACCAAGCTCATGTCCCATTTCCCCTTGCCGGTGTCTATTGAAGCGCGTCAGACTGGTCTCATCCTTCTCCCACGTGCACTGCCATCCCTGCGGCTTTGTTTCTCTTTTATTGTTTTCTGAACCTCTAAAGCCCTCTCCTCCTCAGCCGCTATCTCCCCAGTTCTGGCCACATTTCAGATATGATCTCTAAGTCACATGTTCTCATAAAGTCTTCCCTAAACCCTCCATCAGCCTTCATCGATTTCTCTCTCTTCTGGAAGCCTTTACAAGAAGCACTCATGTTCTGGGCTGCCCAATTTCCTACCGTATCCCATTCACCCATGTGCCATGTGTTTTAACCCTATCTTTCCTAGTTAGTTCTTAGGAACCCTGCGAGCAGACATCATGATTTACTGGTTTTGAGAAACAAAGTGGTGAAGCCATGAAGTCCAGTTCGCCTGACACCCGCTGGCTGGTGGCTGATGGTTCATTGTAGATCACTCCCCAGAAGTGGTTACAATCCCCAAGAGAGTGGATCAGAGCTGACCAGCACACGGGCTCATGGTCGAGATGCCGTGCACTCTATGGAATAATCTGCCTGTTGAATTTGTTGGACAATGGGCTGGGAAAAGGAAGAAGATAAGAGCCTAGAAAAATCTACAGAAAAAGAAAATCTGTTGTTGCTACATTCCTCCCAAATCAAGACTAAGATATTTCCTGTTTTTAAGTAAGAACTGTCAGAGGTTTCTCCTCAGAACACACCACAGACTGCTTATAACACACACTTTTGTCTCAGGCAGTACCTATTGTTTAGGCGGAAAAATGTTGCTGACAGTAAATTTGCAATAGAACCTTCCACTGTGTCATTGCCTACTGAGAAGAAATACTTTCATAGAAGTGAAAAAGGAAGCCATGTGAGTACAAGTCTAAATTCAACATGCTAACGCATGCCTGAGAGAAACACAGGAGAGGACACATACACAAAGAATGCTGAAAGGGTGAGAGGGTTTAAATATGACCCATCCAGGCCACAACTATGGAAAAGCAAGAGTTCTTTTTTAGGGATATGCCCGATGGAGGACAGACCCACCCATAGGCTTTAGAGCTTAATCCAAAAAGCAGGCTAGATGGTAGCCTAATGAAGTCTTCATGCTTAATTCAGCAAACATTATGCAAACATCTGCGTGCATGCACATGTAGATGCAAAAGAGAGAGAGAGAGAGAGAGAGAGAGAGAAATGTGTGGTTTAGGACTAATCCTGAGGACAGAAGTAGAAAGCAGGCCTGTACATAGATGGCTCATTATGGCTCATTACCCAAGCGAACAGGAGCCTTTCAACCTCATCTTCCTCCCACCATGTTGCCACGTCCACACACTTATAATTTGGAGAGGGCAATATGGATGGGTTGGCTTGCCATATATTCAGTAGATAATTTACTTCAACAGCTCCCTGGAAGAGTCTGCTTCATTGAGAAAGCAGGACCAAGACAGTAGTCCTTGCTCAGCCCTTCCAAATCCTGCAAGTAACCCACGACTGGTCTGGAAGGTCCAGGAGAATCTAAGCCTCTCCGTCAAGGTCAAGTTTGTTACCTCCATCGCTGCAGGTCCTGGAGTCTGAGGCCAGGCTGTCCGTGGAGCCGGTGGTGAAGCTGACGTGGACACCCCTGAAGGATGGACTGAGGCTCTCTGCAGAGCCCTGGCTCACTTTTTCCAAATCAGAGCTGCTCTTGTTCATTTTTAAAAGGTGCCTGGAAAAGGTAGGAACAAACAATACAAATAACTCATTCAGTTTCCATTCAGAAACCAGGCTGATGGATCATGAATCTACCATGCTCTTGAAACTGGCCAATGTCAGCAAGTTTATTTTAAAAAAAAAAAAAAGGTTTTGGGGAGAAGGTAGAGGTTCTCTTCTGAGTCCTTATGTGCAAGAATGGCAGGAGACTTCCTGAGACTCCTGAGAGGTTAGGAGAAGCGAGTCTATTAAATTTAAACAAGCACCAAAATTCTTATATGGATGGAATTGCCTTCACATTCTGACCCCATCTGCCAAAACATTTCTGTCACCTATTATATCCTGTGTAAAATCTCTACAAAGAAAAATCAAGATATTATCATACACACCAATGTATAGAGATATATAGAGATGGGGTTGTTTTTGCAAGATGCCAGGACAAATGAATTGCAAACTAGGCCTTTACAAGTGGGATTTCTTTTTTTACCTGGTACTCTTTTGCTAAAGCTTCAAAGGGTCTAGGTTGTTTCTTGGAATTAAGGAAATCTTTAAATGTGAACCAGACTTCCAGTGACATGCTTAGATAGAACCAAGTTGACATAACCCTTATTCCAGAACAATGGAACCAACCTTTGCTTTTCTATGAAATCTTTTGTTGCATCTCTAAATAGCATCACCGACAGATCAAGGACAGAAATACCAACTTCAAGAGAAAAACACTCGCATTGGAGAAAACAGTTCTATTATTAGGTTGGACGTTTAGCTTATTGATTTCTCCTTCTCACTTTCCAAGGGCCACATGAATATTCATTTCTGGTCTGATACTTTCATCAAGAAGGGAGACAGATCACACCAGGTCCAGCTCTTTCCCTGTTGGTGGAAACCCACATTTGTCTGAACTGATATTTCCTGATGACATTCCTGTTCCTACTACAGCAGATCCATATCTCAATATCTGCTATGGGAAATATACAATACAGTATTGATTTGACATCAGAATGGCCTTATTTCATGCACATGACCTTACAGTCAAGAATTTATTGGCTGTTCTTTGTGTTCAATATTGCCAGGCCTTGTTTTAATTTTCATAGGCACAGGAATCCCTTGTTTACTAACAGGAGGGTTTAAAGTTTGTTTGTTACCACAAAAAGTGCTCCTTAGAAAACACGTCCTTCTCCCCACTCCCAATCCTTAGAATTGCATTTTAAAAATGTGTTAAAGCTGTCAAATAAAGTGTGACAGTGACGGCAACGTTACGATGGCAACGTTACAACTAATCTTCACCTTTGTATCTCAGTGTCACTGTGGGAATCTTGGAAATATCACTTCCTTAGGAAATGCTATGGCAGTAGCTGATCTTTATCTAACCTGCTGGCAAAATAAAATCAAAGACAGTTTCATACAATATTCTTATATCCACATCAGATCCACCACTAATAGTTTTCTCCAAGGGAAGCCAGGATATGAAGTCATGCATAACAACTCCTCAGTCTAGGAGAGAAGTCAGCTCTGTGGTTATCCCACTACGTTGCCCCCTCCAAAGTGGTCTCTAGAGTTTCTTGGTCTTCAGGCCCAGAAAATCACTAAGGGAGAAACTCCAGCACCATGGCTACGGAGCTGGCCCAGCTTCCCATTCCACAAACTTCATGAAATGGATGTAAATAGACAAAACGAAAAAATACATAGATATGTGTATGTATGAGCATATATATTCATATACATATGCGCGCACACACACACACACACACACACACACTCTTATTTAAAGTAACAGCCACGATTAAAAGAAAGAACACTTCTCAGGTGCCAGATACAGAGGGAATGCCACACACAGGCAGTACAAGGGATACTTCAATACTAAGTGTATGTTTACTATAGGTTTCAGTAGACGTTCTTTATCAGGCTAAGCATGTTTATGTCTATTTCAAGTTTTCTAAGGTTTTGTATTTCAAAATCACTTTTGGCTATTAGGGTTTATGAAATGTCTTTTCTACATCTATGGGGAAAAAATTGTATCATGTTTCTCCTTTACTCTGTGAATGTGATGAGTTATGTTAATAGCTTTTCTTAATTAAGCCATGCTTGCACATGTTGTATGAACTTATTTTACTACACATTGCTGGATTCAGTTTTATTAATATTTAGTTTAGGATTTTTACATTTACATTCAAATAGAGGCTAGCCCATAATTTTTCTTTCTTGTCCTGTCCTTGTCCAATTTGGACATAAAGGTTAAATTAGAATTATAAAATGACAGCTGGGTGCGGTGGCTTCCTCCTGTAATCCCAGCATTTTGGGAGGCAAAGGCGGGCAGATCATTTGGGCGGCAGGAGTTCAAGACCAGCCTGCTCAACAGGCCAACCCCATCTCTACTAATCATACAAAAACTTAGCCGGGCATAGTGGCGTGTGCCTGTAATCCCAGCTACTCAGGAGACTGAGGCAGTAGAATCGCTTGAACCTGGGAGGCGGAGGTTGCAGTGAGCCAAGATGGAGCCACTGCACTCCAGCCTGGGTGACAGAGTGAAACTGTGTCTAAAAAAAAAAAAAAAAAAAAAAAAGAATTATGAAATGAATTGAGTAACTTTCACTTTTTCAATTATCTCATGTAGGTTTTTCTTTTTTTTTTTTTTTTGAGATGGAGTCTCACTCTGTTGCCCAGGCTGGAGTGCAGTGGCCGGATCTCAGCTCACTGCAAGCTCCGTCTCCTGGGTTCACACCATTCTCCTACCTCAGTCTCCCGAATAGCTGGGACTACAGGCGCCCGCCACCGCGCCCAGCTAATTTTTTGTATTTTCAGTAGAGACAGAGTTTCACTATGTTAGCCAGGATGGTCTCGATCTCTTGACATCGTGATCCGCCAGCTTACGCCTCCCAAAGCGCTGGGATTACAGGCGTGAGCCACCGCACCGGGCCTTATCTCACGTAATTTTTATAAGATAAGCATTATGTGTTCTCTGGAAGATTGCAAAAACTTGCCTATAAAACCATCAAGGACCAGTTGCTGTATAAGTGAGATCAGTAAAGATCTGGTTCTGATAAACCTAGGACCAACATTTTCAAGACAGAGACCCAAGAAACAGACTGGAGGATTAACAAGTCAATTCATGGTACTCACACCAGCTATTTATGATGTGAAGAAAGAAAGAAAGTAGAGCCATATCTCATACCATAGAGAAACATGAATTTTCAACAGAAAAGAAACACCCATTAAATTTTAAATTCATCAGAAAAAATAACAGAGAAAACTTTATGAACTTGGGGTAGGAAATAACTTTTAAAATAAGGGCTAAAAACAGCAATATAAAGAAAAAGATAAATCTGACTACTTTAAAACTTAAAACTTCTGCCTGATAACATAAAAGGCACCGTTAAAAAGTGAAAAAAACCAAACCAAAACAAAAAAAAACAAACCTTGGAGTGGCCAACTCACATCTTTGCAACCCACATAACTAATAAAGTATTGGTATGCAGAATAGAAAAAAAGTGCCTATAAATCTAAGAAACAGACAAATGACCCCATATTTAAAGTGGAAATGAACAGGCAACTCACAAATGAAACATGAAAGGCCACTCAACACATGAAAAGATGATTAAATTTATGAATGATCAGATTATAAATAAAACAGGATTTCATTTCATACCCATCAGATCGGACTGGCAATATCAGATTTTGTTAAACATCTAAGGAACTAGGAACTCTCTCACACTGTTTGTGAGACTGTAGATTGGTAAGCTCCCACACAGGACGACAATGTGATGAATCTTGCGAAGTTAAATACACACATTCCCATAATCCAATCACTCTGTTTTTGGGTATATATATTCTCGAGCAATGTCACTTAAATAACTAGGAATGAATGAATGGCTAAGTCACTTGAGTGGGTCACTAGCAGTTTATTGACCAGCAGTTTATTTTAACAAAATAGAACAGAACAGAAAATATGAAAATATATAGAAAGGATTTGTGAAACTTCGTTTTGTAAAACTTTTGTTTCAGATGTGTGTGTTTGTTGGGTCATGATATTAAATATATTTCTTACTGTTGGTCACGGTTTTTAAAAAAGGTTAAAAATTACTGCTCTAGAATATGAGTCAACAACCTTTTCCTTAAAGGGCCAGATGGTAAATATTTTAGGCTCATGAACCATAAGGACTCTGTTGCAACTACAGAACTCTGCTGTTGTAGCTGGAAAGCCACCATAGAAATTAGTGGCATGAGGCCAGGCGCGGTGGCTCAAGCCTGTAATCCCAGCACTTTGGGAGGCTGAGACGGGCGAATCACAAGGTCAGGAGATTGAGACCATCCTGGCTAACACGGTGAAACCCCGTCTCTACTAAAAAATACAAAAAACTAGCCGGGTGAGGTGGCGGACGCCTGTAGTCCCAGCTACTTGGGAGGCTGAGGCAGGAGAATGGCGTAAACCTGGGAGGCGGAGCTTGCAGTGAGCTGAGATCCGGCCACTGCACCCCAGCCTGGGCGACAAAGCGAGACTCTGTCTCAAAAAAAAAAAAAAAAAAAGAAATTAGTGGCATGTTTTCTAATAAAGCTTTATTTACAAAAACAGATGGCTGGCATGTGGGCAATCAGTTACTGGTTGGTCTTGACCAGCCTTGTCCAGTAGAATTATAATGCAAGTCATACATATAATTTAAAATTTTCTAGTAGCCACATTTAAAAAATATAAAATAAATGGGAAAAAATAATTTTAGTAATATATTTTAACATCATGTATTCAAAATATTGTCATTTTAATCTGTAATCAGTATAACCTATATCAATTATTAATGAGATATTCCATATATTTTTTTCATTCTAAGTCTTTAAAATGTGGCATGCATTTTATATTTACACACATTGCAATTCTGACTAACCACATTTTAAACTAGTGGCTACCACACTGTGCAGTACAGAGCAAGAGAAACTCTTATAAGTGGAGAAAGGTGTTCACAATGTTACAAATAGCAAATAACCTTGTAAACTGTTAAACCGTGCTTCAACAAAAGAATGAACACATTGTGTATAGTCTTTTAGTGGGATGCTTTATAGCAGTCAAAAAAAATGAACTGGATTTTAGGGTAGCAATATGAAAGAATATCTTAAAATGCTGAGTATTAAAAGTAATTTACTTTTAAAAAGCTCAAGTAAAGTGTGATGCCATTTGTATACAGATTAAAAACATGTAAGGATACATACAGATTTTATGGAGCATGTAATAAAATGTAAATAGTACTCATCAACTTCAAGACAGTGATTGCTCTGGGTAGCAATGGGAGGTTGAAATGGGAATTGGATAGGGAGGGATCTTCCACAGTAGCAGTAATAGTTTATTTTTAAAAATTCTGAAGCAAATGGCAAAATGTTAATATTTGAAAAATCTCAGGGAACACCTGCAGGTCAGTTAAATTATTATCTGAACTTCATTGCATGCTTGGAATATTTGATACACTAAAAATGAAAATTTCTAGTGAGAAAGCAAATCACAGGGCCTGAATGAGGGCAGGGGGTGACTGCTCCTGTTGATCTGTTGTTGTGCCTCTGGGAGGCAAGGAACACACAAAATAACACAGTGGGATTTCCATCAGACCCCTGAGTGGGAACAGGTAGTCTCAACGAGGGTTGGTTTCACTACAGAGCACCGCTGTGGCTGGAAACAGTTGCATCATAGACCTAACTACTCTTTTAAGACTTGGGAGTTAACGCTTCTGTCTATAGTTATTATGAGGCAGAAGTCACCGCTGTCAAAACTCTCATCAAGTGAATGCAGACAAAATTAGTCTATCCCTGTAATTACAGGATAAATTATCCGCAGGGTGTGTGTGTGTGTGTGTGTGTGTGTGTGTGTGTGTGTGTGTGTGTATTAGGGAGGAAGGGAGCCTCCCAAAGTGGACTTTGGTAAATCTTAGTTTCTAAGCCACAAGTGGAATTTTCATGACTTTTGGGATCTAACCGCTGCTTCTTTACTGGAAAAGCTCGAGAAATCCAGGTATCCTGCCAGGTCACTAAAACCCAATAGGTGACCAGGCATGGTGGCCCAAGCCTGTAATCCCAGCACGTTAGGAGGCTGAGGTGGGAGGATCACTTGAGCCTGGAAGTTTGAGACCAGCCTAAGCAACATAGTGAGACCCTGTCTCTATAAAAAAAGAAAAAAAGAAAGAAAGAAAGAAAAAGAAAATCAGAAATCAGTAGGCATTTGGAATGCTCTGTTGTAAATGGGGATATAACATGTCTTCTAATACACATGTACGTGACCCTTTTGCTTAATAGCAAAATCTTAAGGCTGGACACAATGGCTCACACCTGTAATCCCAGCATTTTGGGAGGCAGAGGCAGGTGGATCACTTGAGGCCAGGAGTTCAAGACCACCCTGGCCAACATGGTAAAACCCCGTCTCCACTAAAAACAAACCAAAAACTTAGCTGGGCATGGTGGTGCATGTCTGTAGTCCCAGCTACTCAGGAGACTAAGGCAGGAGAATCACTTGAATCCAGGAGGTGGAGGTTGCAGTGAGCTGAGATGATGCCACTGCACTCCAGCCTGGGTGACAGAGTGAGACTCTGTCTCAAAAATAAAATAAAATAAAATAAAATAAAATAAAATAAAACCTTACAACGGATGACTCTTTCCTATGAACTACATTAAAAAGCATCTGCCCTGGAAACCTGTACAATCTGTACTTTTTGAGAACTGCCACTTTAATGAGGGCATGAGCAAAACCACATCAAATTTAAAAATGAAAAGGAAGCTTGCCATCAAAGCACAGACTTACAATCAAGTTGTTTTTGTGTCTTTACACTGCGTGTAAAACAGACTTCTTAAGAATCCCTGGAAAAGGCTTACTATTGCAAAGGTGACTTCTCCGAGCCCTAATGGATTGTTCTATCAGACGTGAAGCCAAATGACAATGAGTGTACTCAACACGGTATAGCAAGGCTACTTCGTTTTTTTAAAGGCACTTTTCCCTCATTAATAATACTTTGATCTGTCTTTCACAAAACTGGTGCAAACCATCTGCAAAATACTTCCACGGACAAAAACCTCATACTCCAGTCTTTTGTCTCTGGTTGGTGAATAACATTCTTATCAGCTACAGTGAGAGTACAGTCTCCACAGATGTCTTCGCTCACGTAGTGTGATAAAAGCCGTCTTGTGCTTAACCTCAAACTTCCTTTCTGCCTCCCACTGTTGATTACATACAGTCCAGGCGGGCAGGGTGAAATGTACAGGCCAGTGGCACAGCGTCCTCGGAGCCCCAGCCCTGCAGCTGCTGCCCAGTGTTTTGAGAATAGCTTTTCCCTCCATTGTCCTTAGAGAGAGAGGTCTTGCCAGAGTGGTCTCCATACTATGTTGGTAGAAAGCTGGAAAAAAAAGACTCCAGCCGGAAGAGCCATCTGCTAGACTTCCTCATTTGTAGGAACAAGCCTCATCTAAAAATACCCTTGAAGCTTTCAGAATGAGAGCTTTCAGAATGCCCACAATCCTTAACGGATGCCGGGCCCCAGTGTGCAGCAGAGAGTGAATCTCAGACTTTCCGTGGCTGCTAGAATCCTCATATGACAGCAATATTCAAAGTGTGATTGAGGCCAATTTTCATTCTCACTGCCCCTGACTTTTGTTCGGTGCACATACATTTGGCCGAGAGCTTTCTGCCACTGGAGCGGAACCTTTGAAAACCCACATAGTGCCAGCGTGCAGTTTCAGACGGGCTCTCTAAATCCCAGCATGCATTCACACCACTGGCTCTTGGGATTGGTCAAATGTACTAGTAAGTTTAGCCAAAGGATCTGGAGAAGATCTAAAGGAAAGTTTTAGAGAATCAAATGAATGCTCTGAAAGCACGAACAAGCTTTTAAAAAGTCTATACATGCTTTTTCAATTAAGAAGAAGAAAGGAAAAGACTGGTTTTAAACTCAAACAACCAATAATTGTCTTAATCAAAGACTTGAGAACCTCTTACCATTCTAGACTCGGGCCCGTGGTGCCGTCCTCATCAGTGAGGCCTCCCCGGCCTTGTGACCAGCTGGGACAGTGACTTCAGGGTCCCAAGGGGCAGCCCTTGGGTGTGAAGAGCGAGCTTCAGAGGCAGCTGGAATGCTTCTCCAGGCTGCTGTGAATTCACCAGCTCAGAGCTCTCTGTTTCCCTTCAGTTCCTCTCTGACTTTTCTATAAAATGCACTTCCTGCAAAAGCACAGGAAAACAGGGACGGCTCTGCCTCTCTGACCTGCAGCTTTCAATCTCCAATTGTCTTATTTGGCTCCATGATTCAAAGCAATTCAAATATGCTCTAGAATACAGTAAGTTTCTCTCCATTTATTCTCTACTATTTAGCCACTCACTAAAGTCAAAATCGTTAAGCAAATCAAGTTTTCTTGGTGGATAAGAACACCCTGTTTTTAACTTACCATATGCCTGTATTACCTGCGGTGGATCTTCCTCCTTGTCTATCCTCAATACCTTTCCCAGACTTTTCAGCATTAAGTCTACTTTGTGCCAAGTACTGTTAGGTGTTGGGGATACAATGGTTAACAGAACTGACAAGATCCCTGTGCTTGAACAAACCTACAGACCTAGAAGAGAAATATTTATCAAGCTCCTCTAGTGAGAGACCAATTAACATCTTCTTTTTAATTTTTTTTTTTTTTTTTTGAGGCAGTCTCACTCTGTCACCCAGGCTGGAGTGCAGTGGCATGATCTCAGCTCTCTACAACCTCTGTCACCCAGGCTGGAGTGCAGTGGCATGATCTTGGCTCACTACAACTTCTGCCTCCCAGGTTCAAGATATTCTCATGCTTCAGCCTCCCGTGTGTCTGGGACTACAGGTGCACGCCACCACACCCGGCTAAGTTTTGTATTTTTAATAGAGACAGGGTTTCTTCATGTTGGCTAGGCTGGTCTCGAACTCCTGAGCCGAAGTAATCTACCTGCCTCGGGTTTTCAAAGTGCTGGGATTACAGGCATGAGCCACTGAACCCAGCAAGCCACATCTTCAGAGGATATTTGCAACCTTGGTAAAAGCACCCTGACTCAAAATCTTTGTAAAATACTGTTCTCATAATGATGGACGATCCTGTAAGAGTCGTACCTGGCACTCCTATAAGGATTCTCTCTAGCTTGGCCACCATGTTGGATTGACTCAGGTCCTCTGCAGTGGCAGAAACACACATCTCAGATTTTCTTTGACAATCTCAATTTCAAATATTCCCCCTATAGTCTATTCCTTCAATTGTATGCATTCCAACACATTCCTAGATTTCTGGTTTAGAAAACAAAGTATCACCATTTTGGTTAACATACTGCTACTTCCCCTCCTAACTCCTCTGTTCCAAGCAGCCTCGTCTTTGTCTTCTGATTGTCTCCAAAGCACCAAAGTGCTCCTTCTTTTTTAGAGAATCCTAAGCATGGCTCCGAGGAAATGCTCCTGTCTGCCTTTCAAACCATCTCCATCCTCAAGACCCAGCATCAGTTTCACTTACCTACAAATTCCTCCCCAACTATTTCAGTCTTCTCTGACCCTTCTCATCCTTCTGGAACTCACACTGCACTGAGTCTGAATCACATCACTGAGCATTTGGTTATAACCCTGGTTAAATTATTCTAATTGTTTGATGTGAAATAGACTTGTAACCATCCCAAAATTATAAATGGTTTGAGGAGCTGTGTCACAGTCGAGACGTGCTGGAACACAGAGTCATTATTAAATAGTTCTTGATTAAGTTTATCTGCCTCTGTTTTGAGGCCACGGTGACATCTGGGAGAATAAATGTTTCTTTTAAGAAAGAATTACACTTGCCCAGCAAAACTTGCAAAAGGCAGGAACACAGAGCAACTGATAACCATCAAGAATACTGGATTCAACAGCTGAAACTTCCTCATATCTACTTGGTTGGTGCAAAAGTAATTGTGTTTTTTGCTATTACTACAAAAACACCCGTTCTAACATATTCTGAATTTTCACAAATCTTGTAGTTTTAAAATGCTTTTTTATCCAGAAGAGAGGATGAGAAAGGCAGATAACTAAGCTGGGGAGGTTGCTATTATTATTATTATATTTATTTTTTTTTTGAGACGGAGTCTTGCTCTGTCACCCAGGCTGGAGTGCAGTGGCGCGATCTCGGCTCCACCTCCCGGGTTCACGCCATTCTCATGCCTCAGCCTCATGAGTAGCTGGTACTACAGGCGCCTGTCACCACGCCCGGCTATATTTTTGTATTTTTAGTAAAGATGGGGTTTCACCGTGTTAGCCAGGATACTCTCGATCTCCTGACCTCGTGATCCACCTGCCTCAGCCTCCCAAAGTGCTGAGATTACAGATGTCAGCCACCGTGCCTGGCCAGTTTCTATTATTTTTATCATTGGAGATTTTTGATGAAGATGCTAAGGGAGCTATTTTGCAAATGCCTAAATGCCACCTGAAAAAACTGATAGGGCCAATCTGCTCTGGGGGGATGTTTTCTCCCCGCTGATTTATTAGCATGCATAAAAATAGGAAATCAGTTTCATCTTTGGTCAGATGACCTTTGTGGTCCCCAGGGTGCAGGCCTGTTCATTTGCATTTTCAGTTAATGCACTAGTGACTCTTCTGAAGCTCTGCAAGTTTAAAAGCCCTTTGTTTCAACTTCACACTCAGTAGAAACCATTTAACACAGGAATAAAGTCATAGTTACATTAAAAGATAGGAAAATACACACACACACAAACACACACCACACAAACACACATACATGCACACACACACATTTGGGTTACTGGTTGGTTTCAGTCAAGGATAAAAATTCTTAAATTGGTCAGATGGAAGTCTGCCCTGACTACATACAGATATACTTTAGGATGAGAGATACAAACAGTTTTTAAAGATGACCATTCAGATTTCAGAAAAGCAAGTCTTTTATTTGTGACCCCAGCCTACACAGTGGTGGAGTTTTCCAAAGAAGCGCTGGGCTGCCTGCTGCAGGAGTGAGGATGGCAGACGTTTAGGGGTATACAGGTGCGGAGGTTTCAGCTGAGGCTGCAGACAGGGAGAGGGAGCTGCTGTTGAGCAGGTAAGAGAGTGATGAAGAACTCATAGCTTGGCTCCATCACCCTTGTACAGTACACTTTCATCTCTAAAATGATCACCTAAGAACAACGTGTTCCAACTCATGGCCTGGAGAGTCAAGGAGGAAACTCACATCTGTTCACACAAGAGGAGCAGATGGGAAGAGAAGGAGATGAAAAGAGAAAAAGTGGGAACTAAAGACAGAGTAACTGCAATCCACAAAAGGGCCTCTCCTACCAGCTGCCTTGCCTATAGGCAAGCACAGTGTCCCAGGGCCCTCAGGAGCTACTGGGAAGAACAATGATGCTAGCGGTTGAATAACTTCCTAGACGGATTTCAAAGTCACCAAGGATGGCCAATGGTGTGCTGGTTAAGAGCATGAACACTGCTGCTTCACTGCCTGGGTTCGGGTCCTGACTCACTGCTTACTGGCTGTGTGTTTTGGAAAAGGCCCTTAATCTCTCTCTGTTTCAGTTTCCCATCTATAAAATCTGGATAATGACAATACATACCCCATGCAGTTATGAGAAAGATTCAATGAGTTAATATTTATAAACTGCTAAAAACAGCACCATGTATATAGAAAGTGCTGGTTAAATGGATGGATGGATGGATGGATGAATAGATCAATGGGTGGATAAACAGGCAGACAGAGGACTTCTGCAGTCTCCAGTAAACTGAGTGTATTAGTTTGTTCTCATATTGCTATAAAAAAATACCTGGGACCGGGTAATGTATAAAGAAAATAGGTTAATTGGCTCATGGTTCCACAGGCTGTACAGGAAGCATGATGTTGGCATATGGTGGGCTTCTGGGGAGGCCTCATGAAACTTACAAACATGGCAGAAGGCAAATGGGGAGTGAGCACTTCACATGGCAAGAGTAGGAGGAAGAGAGTAAGGGAGGTGTCACACACTCTTTTGAACAACTGGATCTCATGAGAACCCTACCATGAGAACAGCACTAAAGGGGGAAATCTGCTCACATGATCAAATCACCTCCCGCCAGACCCCACCTCCAATACTGGGGATGATAATTCAACATGAGATTTAGGTGGGGACACAGATACAAACCATATGACTGAATAATCTTTTTGCTTCGACAGAAGCAGAAATCTTCAGATAGTCTAGAGGTTCACCCTACCTTGATGTCTCTACTTTTACTACAACATTTAAAAGATCTGCAAGGAAAGATAAATAGAGTGATGCTTTGAGGACATGCATTATTCTAAAATCACAAGAAAGAGTTGATTTGTCCATTGACCAGACCTCATTTTGAATTTCAAGAACTAGATAATTTATACTATAGCTCTAGATCCAGGAGTTGACATATTCCTCAGCTAATCAGGTTGTTTAGCTCTATCACTTCCCTTTCAGTATATGAAAATCTAGAAAGAGAACAACCTATTTAATTACATCAGCTTGCCTTCCCCTTGCAAAAAAGAATCTCCCATGAGTATCCTTAGCCTCCTAGAATTTTCCTTTCTCCCTTCACACCATCTCCTCATCCCCCAGCACACACCTACTTTGTTTAGTTAAAACTACTTTGTTTAGTTAAACAAAAACACTAGTGAGTTGTTACCCACTTGTGAGTCACTGCAGTCCTGGGCCTGATCGATTCCTATTGAAATCCCACCAAGATCTACTGTGCTTGACCAGAATCTTTGTGTTTCTAGACTAATGGTTTTGGTGACCTTGCTTTCAGAATTCTCAGACCCCACTTTTCTTGATTTGGTGAATATTTCAAATTCACTTTGTTGACCCAGCTTCAGTGTATTTTATAATAGACTTCATTTCTACCCACCTAGCTTGGGAGGTTATTTGGACCAAAGCTCTTAGGATGAGCTACTTTGCCATTCTTCATGCTGGGGCAGACTTTTGCCCAATAAGGACCAGACACCATCACAGGTTCTCTCCACACTCCCTGATCAATTCTTCACTCTCTTATCTGTATCTCAACAGGTCCAGCTCCCAGACTCAGTTGACCTCCCCATTCTGGATATCCCCAAGCATTTTCCATCCTCATTCCTGTACCAGGCAGCCCAGTGCTTCTCCAGGAAAGTCCACAACTATGCAGATTGGGGCCACAATTAATTCATACTAGCTCTCAGGGCTCCCTGGTAATGCTTGTACTTGACCCAAATCAGCTGTTCCAAGCATTCGTCACTTTTATTCATCTTCTTAGTCACCATACTCACCTCTCAGGTAAGTCCTCTCTCTATCTCTCCATGACTCATAGTTTCTTTTCCTGTTAGTTCTTAAGTGCAGAGAAGTGAGATGATCATATGTCTAATTAATGATACATTTTTACATTGGTCTGCATTATTTTAGTTTTTCCCTTCATCTCTAGCCCTACTCTAATTACCCACTTTCCCAATATCTCACTTTTAGGTATACACACTATATTTGGTATATCTGTTTATTTGTTGTATATCTTGAGTTTTTCTTTGAATAAAGATTTTATACCTGCTTACAAAAAATCCATTTTAGCTTTAAGGGCATGCATAAGCTGAAGGTGAAGGAATGGAAGAAGATATTCCATGTAAATAATAACCAAAAGAGAGCAGAGGTGGCAATATTTATATGAGACAAAATAGACTCCAAGTCAAAAATGGTTACAAGAGACAAAGAAGGGGATCATTTAATAATAAAGGGGGTAATTTATCAAGAGGACATAACACTTGTAAATACATATTTACAAACATTATAGTATCTAAATATAAAAGGCAAATATTAATGAACATAAAAGAAGAAATAGATAGAAATATAATTATAGTAGGAGACTTCAACACCTCATTTTCAACAATGTGATTGATCAACCAGACAGAAAATTAATAAAGAAATACTGAACTGGAATTAAACTTTAGACCACATGGAACTAAAAGGCATATATTGAACTTTGCATATAACAGCAGCATTCTTCTCTAACACATAGGGAACATTTTCTAGGATAGACCATATGTTAGGCCATAAAACAAGTCTTATCAAATTCAGGAAAATTGAAATCATATCTAGTATTGTTTCCAACCACAACAGTGTGAAATTAGAACACAATAACATGAGGAATTTTGCAAAAATCACGGATATGTGAGAATAAAACAACATGCTCCCACAATAACCAGTAGTTAAAGAAAAAAAATCACAGAAATTAAAAAATTATCTTGAGAAAAATTACAATAGAAACACAATATATCAAAATGTATAAGATGCAAAAAAAGTAGTTCTAAGAGGAAATTTTATAACAATAAATGCCTTTGTTAAAAAAGAGAGAAAAAGCCGGGCGCTGTGGCTCACACCTGTAATCCCAGCACTTTGGGAGGCCAAGGCAGGCGGATCACGAGGTCAGAAGATCGAGACCATCCTGGCTAACATGGTCAAACCCCGTCTCTACTAAAAATACAACAAATTAGCCAGGCGTGGTGACAGGCGCCTGTAGTCCCAGCTACTCGGGAGGCTGAGGCAGGAGAATGGCATGAACCCGGGAGGTGGAGCTTACAGTGAGCCGAGATTGCACCACTGTACTCCAGCCTGGGCGACAGAGCAAGATTCTGTCTCAAAAAAAAAAAAAAAAAAAAAAAAAAGGAGAGAGAAAGATCCCAAATAAATAGTGTAACATTATATAACTCAAGGAAGTAGAAAAAGGACAAAACCAGTGTTGTGGCTTATGCCCGTAATTCCAGAACTTTGGGAGGCCAAAGCTGAAAGACTGTTTGAGCCTAGGAGTTTGAGTCTGCAGTAAGCTATGATTGATCCACTGCAGTCTAGCCTGAGTGACAGAGTGAGGCCCTGTTTCAAAAGAGAAGAAGGGGAAGAAGAGAAGGAGGAGGAGGAGGAGGAGGAAGAGAAGGAGAAGAAGAGGAAGAGGAAGAGGAGGAAGAAGAAGAAGAAGAAGAAGAAGAAGAAGAAGAAGAAGAAGAAGAAGAAGAAGAAGAAGAAGAAGAAGAAGAAGAAGAAGAACTAGTAGTGGAAGAGGAAGAAGACCATCATTAGAACAAAAATAAATAAAATAATAGAAAAGCCACATAAGGAAAAAAAGTCAATAGAACTGAGAATTGCTTCTTTGAAAAAAACAGGCAAAACCAACAAACCCCTAGATAGACTAAGAAAATAAGGAGTGAAGACTCAAATAAATAAAATCAGAAATGAAAGTGGGGACATTGTAACAGATGTCTCAGAAATAAAAAAGATCATAAGGGACTATTATGAACAATTATATGCCAACAAATTGGATGACAGAGAGAAAATGGATAAATTCCTAGATTCAATATTGAATCAGGAAGAAATAAAAAGGTTGAACAGACCAATAACAAATAAAGAGATTGAAGAAGTAATTAAAAACCTTCCAACGAAGAAAACCCCAGGACCAGATGGCTTCACAGTTGAATTCTGCCAAACATTCAAAGAACAATTATTACCAATACTTCTTAAATTCTTCCAAAAAAGTAAAATAAATAAAGCTAGAGGGAATACTTCTAAATACATTTTATGAGGCCAGCATCACCTTGATACTGAAGCTTGACAAAGATACCACAAGAAAAGAAAAAGTACAGGCCAATATTGCTGATGAATAGTAATTCAATTCTCAATAAAGTATTGCAGACTGAATTCAACAATACATTCAAAAGATTATGCAATGTGACCAAGTAGGATTTATCCCTGGCATCCAAGGCTGGTTTGGCATATACAAATAAATCATTGTGATATGTCACATTAACAGAATGAAGGATAAAAACCACATCTAAATTGACACAGAAAAAGCATTTGACAAAGTCCAGCATCTTTTCTTGAAAAAAACTCTTAACAGCTTGGGTATAAAAGAAAAGTTCCTCAACATAATAAAGGCCATTTATGAAAAACTCACAGCTAATATAATAAGCAATGGGGAACAACTAAACGTTTTTCCATTAAGATCCAGTAGTAGGCAAATACACCCACTTCTACCACTTCATATTCATCATTGTATTGGAGGTACTAGCAAGAGTAATCAGACAAGAAAAAGAAATAAAAGGCATCCAAATAAAAAAGGAAGAAGTAAAATTATCTCTATTTACAGATGACATAATCTTGTTTGTAGAAAATCCCAAGAATTCTGCCAAAAAAAAAGAACTAAAATGAATTCAGTAAAGTTGCAGGATAGAAGATCTACATACAAAAACCAGTAGCATTTCTACACACAAATAACAATCTAGGTGAAAATAAAAAATCAAGAAAACAATCCAACTTACAATGGCATAAAAAATTAGGAATAAACTTAACCAATGAGGTGAAAGATTTGTATACTGAAAACTATAAAACATTAAATGCAAGAAATTGAAGAGGACATAATTAAATGCAAAGATATACCATGTTCATGGATCAGAAGAATTAATATTGTTGAAATGTCCACACTACCAAAAGTGATATACAGATTTAATGCAATCTCTATCAAAATTCCAATGGCATTATTCACAGAAATAGAAAAAACAATCCTAAAATTCATATGGAACCACAAAAAAACCCTTCAAATAGTCAAAGCAGTATTGAAAAAGAAAAAAGAAAAGATGAATTTGGAGCCTTCATACTTCCTGATTTTAAATTATATTACAAGGCTATAGTAATCAAAAAGAGTATGGTAGTGGCATAAAACCAGAATCACAGAGCAATGAAACAGAATAGAGAGATCAGAAATTGATCCAGACATATATGGTCAACTAGTTTTTGACAAGAATATCAAAGGGGCACAATGGAAAAAGGATAGTCTCTTTAATAAATGGGTCTGAGAAAACTGTATTTCCACATGAAAAAGAATGAAACTGAACCCTTACCTTATATCATACACAAAAATGAACTCAAAATGGATAAAAGGCCTAAATTTAGGACTTGAAATCATAAAACTATGAGAAAAAAATAGGGGAAAATCTCTTTGACATTGGCCTTGACAATGATTTTTTGAATATCACACCAAAAGCTCAGACTACAAAAGCAAAAATAAATAAATGGGACTACATCAAACTGAAAACCTTCTGCACAGCAAAGGAAACAGTCAAAAAGTGAAAAGGCAACTTAGGAACTGGGAAAAAACGTTTGAAAACCACGTATCTGATAAGGGGTTAATGTCCAAAACTTATGAAGAATTCTTACAACTCAATAGCAGAGCAATAAGTAGTCACAAGTGGGAGAGCTTCCTCTGCTTTTCCAATTCAGGACATTCCCTCTTAAAATGACCTGGTCTCCCACATCTGTAACATCTGTCTTGCCACCCCTCTCTTCCAAGCCCAGGGCACTTTTTCTTCTCCTCTTTATTTTCACATCCACAGCCCCTATGGCACTTACCTTTACCTTCTCCTCTAAAATACTGACCTTGCCTTCTTTCTCTCTGCATTCCTGAATTACCAAACTTTCTCCTCTTGCCTCCTCTAGAAAATCTTACAGGCGCGGGTCTAGACTTAGCCCCCTACATCATCTGTCCTGGTGAATTCTGTCAAAAGATTTTCGCTTTCTGCCTTTGCCTTTCCTCATCTCTCCTCACATATACCTTCTGAGCTTCTCCTAACAGTTCCTCTATTGACTTATTCTTCCCATTCTCTAATTTTTGTAACTTCTTAGCAATGTCTGGCCAACTCTTAGTAACAAAGTGCAGTTTTAATATTCCTTGCCCAAAGGGGCTTTCTGGGTCTAAATCTGCATATTTTCTCATTTGTTCTCTTAGTCTATCTAAGAATCTCATAGGTCCTTCATCCTTTTCTTGTTGTATGTTAAATACCTTGGAAAGATTTTGGGTTCGGGGTGCTGATTCCCGAATCCCCCTAATTATTATTTCCCTTAAATCTTTCATATTATCTCAGTGGGCGGCATTATTGTTATCCCACTGCGCATCCTGAGCGGGGAATTTGTAATCTGCTGCCAGAATATTTTGGCCTGGAGGATGTTCACATTCCCAAATTGCCATAGCAGCTCTGTGGATTATATTTCTTTCTTGCCCTGAAAAGAGGATACCCAGAATGGACATTGAGCATTTACAAAGTCAATGTCCCCCTCACTGAGGAACTTCCCTCAAAGGAAAGAACGCTGAAGTTGACTCCTTAGTGGGGGAGGAAAGTGAGGATTCTGAATATCCTTTTTACATTGCTCTATCTCCCACTGAAGTCCTTTCTTTAAAGAAGGATATTTAGGGCCGGGCGCGGTGGCTCAAGCCTGTAATCCCAGCACTTTGGGAGGCCGAGACGGGTGGATCACGAGGTCAGGAGATCGAGACCATCCTGGATAACACGGTGAAACCCCGTCTCTACTAAGAAATACAAAAAAAAACTAGCCGGGCGAGGTGGCGGGCGCCTGTAGTCCCAGCTACTCGGGAGGCTGAGGCCGGAGAATGGCGTGAACCCGGGAGGCGGAGCTTGCAGTGAGCTGAGATCCGGCCACTGCACTCCAGCCTGGGCTACAGAGCGAGACTCCGTCTCAAAAAAAAAAAAAAAAAAAAAAAAAGAAGGATATTTAGAATGCCCAGATTCCTGGAATTCCCAAGAATCTGGGTTATATGGTAGGGGGGAAATAACATGGAAGGGCCTGGAGTGGCAGTCAGGTCTGGGATCAGGTCCGGAAGGGAGTCCAGGGCAGCAGCAGCTGCCTGGGGAGGTGGTGGTGGGTTACTAAGAAACGGGGGAAGGTAGTCTAGAGGGTCCCATTTCTTATCGGATGAAGCAATCTCTGACTCTTTCTTGCTCTCCCGTCCCCCTTCACCTGTTTTCAGAGGGTAAAGAACAGGTTCTTGCCACCAGCATAGAGCATAATCAATTTCTTCTTGTGATACAGGACTCTTGTCATTAACATACATTATTAAAAGTTGACAGACCCAATCTTCATCTGACCCAAATTTTGGCCAAAAAACTGCTGGCTTGGGGATTGGCTTTTTAGTCCAAATGAAGCAACACTACTTAACCAACTACTGCTTCTTTTTGAATTTAGTTATTTCATTATCTTTCCAATCTTTAACGTAAGCCCTCAAGAACAACCAGGGGGAATCTGATCACTTGCATCTTTCTTCACTCCCGATTTACTAGAAACATTTCCCATATTGAATGCTGGGTACACTCAACTTCTTAATTCTGGAGACTTCTTGTCTATCCTGTTTTTCCCTGGCTTGTTTAAATTCTTAACCTCACACACTAGAGGTTTCATTTTCCCTGGGAAGGATCTTAACTCCTCTTCCCCCACCCCCAGAGGTTTCTTACACTCGTCACTCACTTTGTCCTACGTGACTGCTTCCCTCATGGGAATTTAGGCTCCTCTTAGCATTGGCATGCCAATATAAACCCCACGGTGGGATCCACCCTAAACTTATGAGGCGGCCATGGAACCACAGGTAGGACCCACCCACTCCATCCAGCAGGACTTGCCACCATCCACACAAACACCACCACATGGCTTGCGACAATTCACACACACTTTCAACTTCCAGAATATCTGGACCACCAAGGAAGTACTTTATCATGCCCTTGTGACATTTCTTACCTTGTTCTGTGCACAGAGTTTACCTGGTTGCCACAGCAGTGCAAGCCTGTCCATCCTTTCCTGGGTTGCTGAGAGTCTAGGTGTATTCATTACAACAGGTGAGTTCTGATTCCCAACCCCTGAGGCCACCTCAGCAAGGCACTGGGGCACCTCCCCTGGGGGAAAGATCAGAGACCCTGCCCCAGAGGAGAATGGGTGACCCTGGATGAGCCCCCAAACTGTTGGAAATAAATGCTTACTCCTCAGTGCCACAAAGAAGAATCGGCATTCAGACAAAAAGTTTTCTCAGTACTTTCTGCAGAAAGGGTGCTGCCCATCAGCAATCCTGCCACGAGAGCACACTGAACAAAGAGACACAGGAATATTCACCTCTTACATGTAAAGTCCCTATTGCTGTGTCCTGTCTCCATTGGCTGGAGTTGGACCTCACAGTCTAAGCTTAGTCTGACTGACTAACAATCTAAAACTTTCCTAAATAGGTAAAGACAATGTGGAACAAAGGAAAAGAGGAAGTTGCTTATGTAAAGGCTTATAGAAGCAATAATATTTCCAAATAAGGAAGGGACATAAGCTGTGAGCTGGGACATGCCTGAGCAAGCCAAAACTAATATTGTAGTTAAAGTATAAAGATATATATGTGCTTATATATATATACACACACACATATATAATACGCTTATCCTTTTATACCTAATGACTATGTAAGGTTTAATGAAGAGTTATTGCAAAAAGCTAGTCTTTAAGAGAAACTATTAGTTCTAACACTTAGGATTTATTCCTTAATAAAAAGGAAACTTTGAAGAGGAACTTTTTACTTTTCACAACGTTGAAGATTCCAAAAATTTTAAGAGTTGTTTGCCAGGACAGTGGAAGAAGACAAAATATGTATTTCAGAATAATACAACGGTATATACATACAATGGAATATCACTCAACTTTTAAAAGCAAGGAAATTCTGACACATGCTACAAGATGGATGAACCTTGAGAACATTATGCTAAGTGAAACAAGCAAGGACAAAAAGACAAGTACTGCATGATTCCATTTATATGAGGTACCTAGAGTAGTCAAATTTAGAGACAGAAAGTAATGGTGGTTCCCAGAGGCAAAGGGAAGGAAGAAATAGGAAGTTGTTTAAAGGTGGAGAGTTTCAGTTTTGCAAAATGAAAAGATATATGGAGACTGATTTAATATACAACAAATGGAAAATACTACTAAACTTTATACTTTAAAATGGTTGTGATGGTGAATTTTATGTTATATGTAACATACATACATATTTTATGTGTATGTTTACTTTTAAAAACTACATAAAAGGTTAAGAATGCAGTTTTCCTTAAAAAGAGACATAGCGTTATTTTATGAATCTGTTTATATTTAATTTATATTAACTATATTGTGCTATAGATTTCATTCTCGCAGTTATTTCAGTCAATACCAGTATGAGGTTCACCCATGTTTCTGGACATATTTCTAGTTCATTGCTTCTGACTGCTATTAAATAGTTTATTTCATAATCATAACATTTTACTTACCTATTTCTCTAGAGATGAATACCTGGACTTGCTCTAACTCCCCGCTACTATAATGTTGTGACGAACTTCCTTGTTTGTGTCCCCTTACTGACCTGTGTGAATATATACTCAGGAATGAAGGTTGTGGGGACATGATGTAGTCTCATACTTAATGTAATAGCTGTTTAATAGCCTTTTTCCTGTATTTTTGCTGAAATTTGGTATTATCCCACTTTGTAATTTTCACCAACCTGATTAACATAATGTGCTATTTTACTGTTAACTTTATGCTTCTCTGATTATTAATGAAGTTAAGTAGCTCTTCAAATTCTTGCCCTGCATTTAGCTTTTCTCTCCTGTTAACCGCCTATCCATGTTTTTTGCCTGTTTTGCTACTGGTTTCCGCATATTGTTCTGCTTGAATTACGAGAGCACCTTACATGTTAATCCCGTCTCAGTATTTGATACACTGCTTTAATTTCTCACCCATCTATTAACTGCCGATGGCATCCTCCGTTTAACAGAAATCCTTAATTTGATGAAGTCAAAGCCATCATTTTATGGCTTACTCTTCTAAGGTCTTAAAAATGCTGTGAATGTTTTTAAATTTGCTGTTTGGTCTTATTTTTCTCATTTGGATCATTATTCCATCTGCAGTCCACTTTTACTACACTATATGACACTGTATGGTAGGATTTCAATTTTGTTTTTTTTTGTTTTGTTTCGTTTTCCCCATATGGTCAACCAGTGTGTCAAAATCATCTCATAAGCAATCTGTACTTTTCCTACCAATATATGGTCATGGCTCCACCTGCAACAAGTCTTCAATATTTAGCGATCAAATGAGTGTCAAGATGGAATCTCAGACTCTGAACTGTAAGGATCTTGTCTATTCTGCATGCAAAGTCTTCCTTATCTTTCTCAGGTTTCTGCTTTTTGTAGGAAACACAGACAAGCATCGAGAGTGTTTGAGATCTTCACGTCTTGAAGATGACATGAATGTAGAGAAGATATTTTGAAAGATTTGAAGAAAGGATACCAAGGAAATACGACAGATCAACAAATGTCTCTGTCCTGGTTTTCTTCTATTTTCTCCTAGGGAGACATGATCTGTTTTCAATCAAGCATCTCTATAAAAACGATGGTCTATCTTTTCACCAGTGGAGAAGATTCAGAAAAACTATAAGTAGCATATGTTATGAAAACAATAGTTTTGTTTTCATTTTCCCAATTTAAATTTATGTTACATCACTGAATTTTCATTGTTAAACTATCCCTCCCAAAGATTCTGACACAGCTCCCGCATCTGCCACCTCACTCCCCAATCCTGGACACTGAAAATCAATACAAATCAATGAAAATCAATACACTGGGCACGGTGGCTCACACCTGTAATTCCAACACTTTGGGAGGCCGAAGCAGATGGATTACCTGAGGTCAGGAGTTCCAGACCACCTGATCAACATGGAGAAACCCCACCTCTACTGAAAATACAAAAAATTAGCCCGGCATGGTGGCAGGTGCCTGTTATCCCAGCTATTCGGGAGGCTGAGGCAGGAGAATCACTTGAACCCAGGAGTTTGAGGTTGTGGTGAGCTGAGATCATGCCATTGCACTCCAGCCTGGGCAACAACGATGAAACTCCATCTCAAAAATAAATAAATAAATAAATAAACAAACAAACAAACAAATAAAGCAACAAGCCAAAGAGAATAAGGCTAAGCGGGCCGGGTGCAGTGGCTCACACCTGTAATCCCAGCACTTTGGGAGGCCAAGGAGGGCGGATCACCTGAGGTCAGGAGTTTGAGAGTTTGAGACCAGCCTGGTCAATGTGGTGAAACCCTATATATATATATATATACACACACACATATATATATATATATGCACACAAAAACTAGCTGGACATGGCATGCCCCTGTAATCCCAGTTACCTGGGAGGCTGAGGCAGGAGAATCTCTTGAACCCAAGAGGCAGAGGCTGCAGTGAGCTGAGATCACGCCACTGCACTCCAGCCTGGGCAACAGAGTGAGACCCTGTCTCAAAACAAACAAACAAACAAACAAACAAAATAAGGCTAAGTGAAAACACATTGCTTAATAAGATTTAAGGATAGAAACAGCAAATTGAAGGCCTATAAAGGAAAATAATCCTTTAAATAACGGGTAATAAACTTAATAGTAACTGTTACTTACTAAAATGCAGAGTTCCAAAAATGGTTAAAATTCATGGGACATTCATAATCACTCACTAAGAGGAAACAAGACATTTTGGCATTTCAGTCTAAAATCAGAGTCTGTATTCAAAGAGAATGGCCATCATCTGCCAAATAGGAATGGCACAGTGTCCCCCCACCACCCAAAGGTATAGAAATTCTTTTTTTTTTGAGACGGAGTTTCGCTCTTGTTGCCCAGGCTAGAGTGCAACTGGCATGATCTCTGCTCACTGCAACCTCCGACTCCCGGGTTCAAGCGATTCTCCTGCCTCAGCCTCCCGAGTAGCTGAGATTACAGGTGCCTGGCACAATGTCCAGCTAATTTTTGTATTTTTAGTAGAGACAGGGTTTCACCATGTTGGCCAGGCTGGTCTTGAACTCCTGACCTCAGATGATCCTCCTGCCTTGGTCTTCTAAAGTGCTGGGATTACAGATGAAAGCCACTGAGCCCAGCCGGGAATTCTTAAACTCTTGAATTACTAACAAAAATGGCTATGAACCACTGGAAATTTTGCATTTTATTTTTATCTTTTTTTTTTTTTTTTTTTTTTTTTTTATTGAGACAAGATCTGATCTTGTCACCCAGAATGGAGTGCAGTGATGTGATCATGGCTGACTGCAGCCTTGACCTCCTGACTCAAGCAATCCTCCCACCTCAGCCTTCCAAGTAGCTGTGACCACAGGTATGCGCCACCGTGCCCTACTCATTTTTGTATTTTGTTTTAGAGGTAGTGTCTCACTATGTTGCCCAGGCTGGTCTTGATCTCCTGGGTGCAAGTGATTCTCCTGCTTCCCTAAATGGCTAGGATTATAGGTATGAGCCACCGTGCCCAGCCACATTATGCATTTTAGAAGATAAATTTTAAGTTTTATGGCGGAATCAGCAAATATCCAGCATATGACATGTATCTGCACCCCCACCTCCCTACAACCTGGAGACACCACGAATAGATGATGGCCAGCTTTCCTGATGCATGGGCTCCAAATGATCAGAATTGGCATGGAGGATGCAATCAAGTGTCCTCATGGTTCAAGAATATGCAGTCATAAAATCTTACCATCCTTTTGATCTGTACGTATTATAAGAATTACAGGTGGATCACCTGAGGTCAGGAGTTCAAGACCAGTCTGGCCAACATGGTGAACCCCATCTCTACTAATAATACAAAAATCAGCCAGGCGTGGTGGCAGGCACCTGTAATCCCAGCTACTCGGGAGGCCGAGGCAGGGGAATTACTCGAACCTGGGAGGCGGAGGTTGCAGTGAGCTGAGGTCGCGCCACTGCGCTCCAGCCTGGGTGAAAGGAGCAAGACTCCATCTCAAAAAAAAAAAAAAAAAGAATTATATTAAGTGATGCCACCACTCTGACTGCTTTTAAAATTGGACTCTGCCTCCTTTTCTTCTTGACCTTCAAGGTCATAAGATCATATTACTTACTACTGTGTCAATTTATCTCAACTGTTCTTGTATGTATCTAGTGGGGTTTTTTTGTTTGTTTGTTTTGAGATGGAGTCTTGCTCTGTCACCCAGGCTGGAGCACAGTGGCGCCATCTCAGCTCACTGCAACCTCCGCCTCCTGAGTTCAACCGATTCTCCTGCCTCAGCCTCCCGAGTAGCTGGGACTACAAGTGCCCGCCACCATGCCCAGCTAATTTTTTGTATTTTTAGTAGAGATGGGGTCTCACCATGTTAGCCAGGATGGTCTCGATCTCCTGACTTCATGATCCACCTGCCTCAGCCTCCCAAAATGCTGGGATTACAGGCGTGTGCCATGGCGCCTGGCTATATCTAGTGTTTTTTAATATCATGAATTTTGACTGCCATGTGGAGCTCATAAAGAGCAGAAGCTATTCTGAAGAGCTTTCTACAACTCAGGAACATCAAGTAATATCACCAGCAGCTATGTGTTTAGGTTTTAGACTTTAGAAAACTTTTCACAGCACACGTATAAATTGCTATGAAATGGCTAAAAACCAAACTACTGGGAAGTCGGGGGGAACATTTAACCGTGATAGGTACTACTGGAGAGAAAATATCTGAGAATAAAAATGTTTAAAGTAGCCTTTGGCCTGGAAGCGCCCCTCGTCATCCAACAAAGAACAGCTGTTTATATAAGTCTGCCTGTCACAGAAGCGCAGACAAGAAGCCGTCCAGTGCATCGGACTGAAGCTAATTAAAGCAGGGAATTTTACAGAGTTGTATGGGAACAGTATAAACACTCCTAACGCCCAGCATTTTCAGGGCTCTGCCCAAAAGTCAATAGAAAGAAATAATGAGCAATGCAAGCACACAGGATGCAGACCCTGATCTTTAAGCTCTGAAACCTGTCACTGCAGAAAGGGACACAGGGTATCTTTGTAGTTGGTCTATCAACCCCGATAGAAGGAAATGTAAGATCTTTAATGAGGACGTTAACAATCCCGAAACAACAACAACAAACATTCTTTGTGCCACTAACAGAGAAAATTTCCTACCAATTGGTGAGTTTCACGACCAATTATGCAGATCAAAAGTAGGCTGGCCATTCTGGGAACAAAGTCCCTCTGACAACGTGAGGGACAGAGGGGGACTGACCACACTGCCTAAGCTTGTATTTTGCAATGCACCTGAGAAAGCACGGAAAATCTATTCTCAGAGAAGCAAAACCACACCTTGGAATTCCTTGTAACTCTCTGGTGGAAAAAAAGGTGTTTAGATGATTACTACCTGAGAACATTATTTTGGCAAGAGAATGCCGGCTCTACACACCTGCTCAGGTTGGAAAAAAAAAAAAAGCAGGGTAATAGAGACCAGCAGCAAGAGTGAAATGTATAATCATTGGAGAGTAATTAATCCATGAAAGGATGCATTGTGCCCACATGGTGTTTGCCCACCTTGAATCTTTAATAATGATTAACCTTGGCCTCTTAGCCTCTTTAACTCAAGGTGGTAATGTTCTATTGAGTGAGAATAGTTGCAGAATTACGATGGGTCCCCAGTGAAATATCAGGCCAGGAACTATCACATTTGTAGTTCACTCTGGCTTGCTTTTTTAAAAGAAAAATCAGTAATTCGCCATTGAATATCTACTACATATCCAACTCTGTGCTGAGGTATGCTATGGAGAAGTCAAGGAAGAATGTATGAGACACATCCCTGCACTCCCACGAGTTTATAATTTCTTGAGGAGATGCAAACGTGGACCCATTTTAATGTAATAAAAGATACACTGTGTTAACAGCCAAACCAGAGGCTTGAACAGAGTACACGGGCAACCTGGAAGTCTGGTTTTAGGATACACTGCATTCAAAGCAATTTGCTTTTTTTCTTCAACATTTCTTGAGCACCTGTTATGTGCAAAGCAAGGAGTCAGGTGCCTTTCTGGAAAATGAAATAAACATGGCATTGTCTCTGTCTACAACTGTCCATTTAACAAACATTTCTTGAGCATCTACTACATGCGATGCTTTGAGTTCCACCTTAGGAGTTGCAGATGGTTAAGCAAGCTCTTTACCTTCAAAGTGTATCTGGCCTATTTTGTAAAAAATAAAAGTTTTTTTTTTTTTGGTTTGTTTGTTTGTTTTTTACAAGCTTGTACTAATCCTGATCTTGGATCAAGTTGAAACAAACACAGTTAAGGGAGAGGACTATAAGGCACTCCTGGACACAGAGCTGAGCTTACCTTTGTGTTCCCTAAACAGAACAGAGGATGTGGTGAGAATCCAGGTCCTATAAGAACCTGTCTCGGCCGGGCGCGGTGGCTCACGCCTGTAATCCCAGCACTTTGGGAGGCCGAGGCGGGCGGATCACAAGGTCAGGAGATCGAGACCACGGTGAAACCCCGTCTCTACTAAAAATACAAAAAGTTAGCCGGGCGCGGTTGTGGGCGCCTGTAGTCCCAGCTACTCGGGAGGCTGAGGCAGGAGAATGGCGTGAACCCGGGAGGCGGAGCTTGCAGTGAGCCGAGATCGCGCCACTGCACTCCAGCCTGGGCGACAGAGCGAGACTCCGTCTCAAAAAAAAAAAAAAAAAAAAAAAAAAAAAAAAGAACCTGTCTCAACAAAGGGAATCAAAGCAGGGGTCGAGCTTTGACAGTCATACTGCACAGCTGCTGATTTAATTCTTACCAACTCAATCCTGAGGATCGTTAAGGAACAGAACCCCAGTAACTGGCTTTTTAGCGCCTTGCACAGAGCCTAATCAAAAGTAGACAATTAATAGATAGCTGATAAATTAAATAAAGAATCTCTCATTGCCAGCCTTAGTCAAGAATGTAAGCTCAAAATTAGAAAGTCTTGTATGTTGAATACATATCGCTGTCAAATCAGTAATTTTTAAAGAAATTGTAGAACAAGACCCTAGGAATCAATTTCAATGGTCCCTGCTTACAGTATCATTAGATGTCCTGTGTTTCAAAGTTCCATCCCCATACTTATGGGAACAGGCCAACTATGAATTTGCCCCTGGCATGGGACAAAATATAAACATGCATTATTGGTACATATGCTTTGTTCTGTTTGCCATACTCTGTGTATCTGTGGGGGCTACTAAAATACGGCCAGTATTTATTCTCCCCTGACCAACTTGACCTCCAGCCTACTTATTTAAGTTTTGTCAAAAAGGCTAAATACAGTCCATGACGATTCTCTAAATATAGTGCTTCCTAATACAAACTGTGATTTTCAAAATGCCACCCAGAAAAGGCAGTTATGCATCAAGAGTATGGGATTTCCTAGTAAAACATTGCCACCCAACTGTCATCCATTATAGTAGAAAGGGTCTGTAGAAGAAAACATTGGAAGCTCTAATCAGATTGGATGTGGAGACTGGAGACAAACACTCGTCTCACTCATGCTACGCCCATCCTCCTGGTTCATGCCCAGAGACCATGTTTCAAGAGAGACCACACAGTGAAGTCATGTCAGTTCCTCTGGTTAGTGATGTGGCCATCTCTGCGGATAGAAACGAACTCCACTCATGACACTGTCACTACCTGTCTACTGAGAAGCAGCTCAGGAGGAGAATTAAGAGTGAGCACAAGACCAGGCGCACAAGACCAGGCACGGTGGCTCACACCTGTAATCCCAGCACTTTGGGAGGCCAAGGCAGGTGGGTCACTTGAAGTCAGGAGTTCAAGATCAGCCTGGGCAACATGGCGAAACCCCATCTCTACTAAAATACAAAAATTAGCCATGCGTGGTGGCGTGCCTATAATCCTAGCTACTTGGGAGGCTGAGGCAGGCAAATAACTTGAACGCAGGAGGTGGAGGTTGCAGTAAGGCAAGGTACCACCACTGCCCTCTAGCCTGAGCAACAGAGACTCTGTCTAAAAAAAAAAAAAAATAAAAGAGTGAAGGGAGCAAAAGCCCAAGAATAGATTTAACCTCTGCTCCCCAGCAGCCCCACAGAAGAAGGGGTGAATTTAGCAAGTAGTGGGTTAAAATTCAAATTGGCATGAGTGATAACTTTAAAACAAAGACATCAGCTGGGCGTGGTCGCTCATGCCTGTAATCCTAACACTTTGGGAGGCTGAGGCAGGTGGATCATTTGAGCCCAGGAGTTTAAGACCAGCCTGGGAAACATGGTGAAAACCCATCTCTACAAAAATATAAAAATTAGCGGGACATGGTGGCATGCACCGGTAGTCCCAGCTACTCAGGAGGCTGGGGTGAGAGGATCACCTGAGTCTGGCAAGAGGAGTCTGTGGTGAGATGGCACCACTGCACTCCAGCCTGGGCAGCAGAGTGAGACTCTGTCTCAAAACAAAACAACACACAAAAAACAAAGACACGGCCCACTTTCTTGGGGAAATTTTCTTTTGATTAGTCTCACCTGGGGCCAGACCATTAGACACTGAAACCACATAAATCTGTCTTATTTCTTAGTCGCCTGTCACCCTCAATTCCACCTGGGCTCAGGCCTCTTCTTCTAATTTGAGGTTTCTTTGTGAAACGCTTGTCTGCACTAACCAGATGATTCTCTTTCAACTAACCTGGTCACCCAAAACTCGTTAAGTCATTTAAAACTGGGTTTGCATCTGTGAAAAAGCAAAAGGCAGAAAGCAATTTGGTTCTTTCTCATCTTAATTGTTTCCCCAGCTCTGCTGTTCTTGTTAATGTTGGCCAGGCTGGTCTCGAACTCCTTACCCCGAGTGATCCACCTGCCTCGGCCTCCCTAAGTGCTGGGATTATAGGCGTGAGCCACCATGCCTGACCAAATAGCCATTAAGTCTTAAGCATGACATTTAAACTAAGAGTCCACCTTTCTTTCCTGAAGTATTTTTGTTTCCTAACCAGCAGTACTTGTTGATCCTCATCTTATAATTCTGCCTTATACTGGGACAGGGGTGACCCAGAGACTCTGTGAGATCCATCATTCTCAGTAAGTGTGACTTTGCGGGTATAAAATCTTGCCTTGACAGCAACAGGAAGGAAGTATCCAGGCCTTGCCATACCTGCCTGGGGAGGAGGGTTGGGCATCCACTTAAACTCCTCCAAAGAAGAACTGTTCTGTGCATGAAATGAGCATGGAGAGCCTTTGTCCTGCAGGACATTCCAGCAAGAGGTTTTTCAGGAACACGAATGGGAGTTTACAAAGGTCAGTATCTCAAAAAGACAGATGAACTACTGCCAAACATTCAACACAGGACTCCAAGAAGCCAAGTCATTCTTAACATCTATTTTTTTTCCTCCAGGTCAGAATCAGTTTTGCAAAATAGGGCGATAAACAGAACAACAGGTAAAAGAGAAAATCATTCCCTGTTCTTCCATAATGGCCTAAGGAAGCCGACAATCTGTCTTTCTCACACCACGTAATTGGAAAGGAACAGAGTCCCATATGAAGCAACCCCTTTTTCTAGAGGTTTAAGCATAGGTAACGCACAGAATGAAGCTGATCATTAGAAATAGGATCTATTTCACAAAGGGACCCATGTGAAGAAATCAAGTTGACCTTGTATGTTGCCTGAAGACCTTCCACGTTTTTCTATGTTGGAAAACTGACATCAGCCTGCCATAATTACCAGTGTGTACTGGAATTGGTGCCGGATCAACTGCTGGCTGCATTCTCACTGACACTCTGATTTGCCAACACCCTGACCTACTAGGTTGGAAGACTCTGGGGTTCCTGGCACTATCCCCAGGGGAGGTACGGAGTTCCAGAAGTAAAAGTCAGCATATGTTCCCAAGCCTGCCCTCTTATCTTCTCACAGGGAGATTCCAAAGATAATGTCGGTAATGCTTGAGAAATGAAAATGCTTCCCCAAATGAAAATATATTCTAGCTTATTTTAAATAATATAAGATGCTGTTCTTTTTCTGTGTTCTCTTAAGATAATTTTATTTTCTAGATTTTTTTTTTTTTTTTGAGACAGGGCCTTCCTCTGCTGCTCAGGCTGGAGTATAGTAGCACAGTCACAGCTCACTGCAAGCTCCGCTTCCTGGGCTCAAGCCATCCTCCCACCTCAGCCCCCAGAGAAGCTGGGATGACAGGTGTGTGCCACCATGCCTGGCTAATTTTCGTATCTTTTTTGGTGGAGACTGGGTTTCACCATGTTGCCCAGGTTGGTCTCGAACTCCTGGGCTCAAGCGGTCCGCCCGCCTTGGCCTCCCAAAGTGCTATGATTACAGGCAAGAGCCACTAACTCCAGCCCTTCTTTTTAATTCTTGTTTCTCCTCTAACTTGTTTATTTTTTAAGAGCTGAAATCTTGAACCTCCGATTCCCACCGAGCTTGAGTTATATGTAATCTAAGGGTTTTATCATAACAAACTGGGCCGAAAAAACTCTGATCTCAACCCAGATGCTAATTAAAACCCTACCTGAGTCATGTTGCTACGGTTACTGGGATTTCTCCAAGCCCTGAGATTCTTAAAGGAGTAAACTTTAGTTACTTCTCCAAGGCTTAGGGTGGAGTTCCTGGGATTGAGCCATGCTAGTTCCTATAAGGTGTGGGTGTCATTGTGCAATCAACAGCCCGGGTGGCTTTTGCCTACATCATAACTAACCTTTGCATTGGATTCCATTGTTTGTCTCATTAGAGGCTTTCAATAGCAGGGTGTTATCGAAGTACTATTATCATCTCATTTTAGAGAAGAGACTCCAGACACTCAGTTTAGAGACTGACTGACTCTTCTAGAGTAGAGACTGGAGACTCAGTCACAGTGAGTGGCGTATGCAAGGTCACTCTATTTGTAAGTGAGAGAGAGGGAATAGGAACTTGGTCTAGTGCCAATATCTGTGCTTTCCACTAATTTACCCAGGACTGAGGCAGGCAGATACAATTTAGACGTTTTACTCTCATGCTCTGCTCAATTTCCATGCTCCTTGATGTCCTATAGGTTCAGGAGGAGCGTAGACTTAGGATTCTTGCGGGTATGGCAGGAACCTTAGGCTGGTTACTCTAGCTCTCCATCTCTGCTTTGTCATCTGTAAATTGGGGCTGGCAATTCCTACCTCTTAGGGCTGTTCTGAGGATGAAATGAGTTGTTATGTCTAACTCTTTTAAATCCATGCCTGGCCCATAGTGAGTGCTGTATAAACGGAAGCTCATCTTAGCTGCTGAATCCCTCATTCATTCGGGGAGTTCACGCGGCTGCCAAAGAGTCTGCAATCACCTCAGGATCTGGAAGACGTCTGTTCTGCATGGTGGGCGGCCAATGCAATTCCAGAACAAAGTAGTGGTCATGAGAAAAAAACCCACGTTAGATCCCATCAGTGCCTGAGACGCCTTGATGTTCAAAGTCAAGTGTCCTAACTGCTTCTCTCTGTGGTCAATTTCCTTGTTTCTGACATCAGCCCAGAGGCACATCAGCTGAAACAGAACCACTGGAAATGACATGACTCAAGCAAGTCTGTTCAGAAAGGCTGTAATTTTTTGAAAAACAGTAGGTTTCTCCTTTTCCTAACAGGAATCAGTTTTGTTCTAATCGAAAGAAATTTTTTTCCCCCAGCATTTAAGTCCCATCCACAGCTCAATAGCTTAAAAAAAAAAAGACCATTTATTTTTCTTGAGCCTTTAAAAGGCACTTTAAACTGGTAGGAGATAGCAGGGAAGCAGTAGAGAAAACTGAATTTCAGCATGCTAACACGAAACTACATTTTTTTTCTCTAAAAACCCATGTCTGAGGGTTCCTAACCATGTGTAAAGCTTCCTATTTTCTGCTTTTGGCCCCAAGACCTAATCACCATTGTGGTAACAGTTTATTGGACACACATTTATTTGGCATTAACTGTTTGCTTCCCCAAATCTTTTTTTTTTTTTTTTTTTTTTTTTTTTGAGAAGGAGTCTCGCTCTGTCTCCCAGGCTGGAGTGTAGTGGCGGGATCTCTGCTCACTGCAAGCTCTGCCTCCCAGGTTCACACCATTCTCCTGCCTCAGCCTCCTGAGTAGCTGGGACTATAGGCACCTGCCACCGCGCCCGGCTAATTTTCTTTGTATTTTAAGTAGAGACAGGGTTTCACCGTATTAGCCAGGATGGTCTCGATCTCCTGACCTTGTGATTCGCCCGCCTTGGCCTCCCAAAGTGCTGGGATTACAGGCGTGAGCCACTGTGCCCGGCCTTCCCTCCCCAAATCTTTAAAAAACATTTTTTAATATTTTTTAAATCTCCCTAAATCTTATAGCATAACCTCCTTTTGCCCTCTTTTGCATGTTTAAATTAAATGAAAATATTCAGGACTTCCTGGAAAAAAAGCCTACTGAAGACACTTCAGAGAACTGGGCAATAAAAAGAGGACCAGACTATAAAAATGCAGGCACCAAACAAATGGCAACAGCTTGGTGGCGCTTCTTGGAAAGATTGATTTCAAATCACCAATCCCAAGCAGGGCCCCACATGTAGGCTTTTTTGCTGGATACAAAGAGGCCACAACTCCTGCTCTCCTGCTCTCCCAGGGCTGCACTGGGACCCTGGGGGAAATTTACATAAAGGCACAAGGGCCTTTGGGCAGATTCTGGGGCCCGGGTCTGAAAGCTTTCATGAGGGCAAAGGTTTCTGGAAGAGCCCTTTGCCCTGCAGAGAGAGTCCCAGGCAGACAATGGTACTCACCTCGACTTTGGAGGTGGAGGAGGAGGTGAGAATGTCTCAATCCCACTTCTGTCCTTGGGGAACTCAAAGGCAAAAGAGGCCGATTTGCTCATCCCAGTCCCAACTTTGCTGTTCTGCCCAGAGGAGCCATCTGTGGGGTGGAGACGGTGCCAGGTCGTGGAGTTTGAATGGTCCGTGGGGCCATTTTTGGTCTCTCTTCCCCAGCTGTGACTCAGCAATTCCTGCTCCACCTCCTCTTCTTCCTCTATCCGGCACTGACGACTCCAGGTGCCTGCCTGGAACCTGGGCCGCCTCTGGTCCAAGGCTGAGGTCACAGGCTGGGGACACCTGGATGGGTCACTGAGAGTGACACCGTTGGTCCGGCAGGGAGGAATGGGGTCAGCAGGGCCTCGGGATGGAGGCTGGGGCCCAATGCCGCTGCTGCCAGAGCTCCCATCACTGAGGTCAGCCAGCGGTGACACCGGGGGCCCTCCGGCAGATGGTGACACCGGGGACCCTCCAGGGCTACTCTTGGACAACTTGGGGGGAATGGCGGGCCTCTCCTTGGGCTTGCTCTCCTTGGCACTGTGAGCATGGCTTTCCCTGGAGCTCAGCCCCTGCCTAGCCAAAGTCTCCTCTTCACCCACCTCGGAGTTCTGGCTCCCAGGCCCTGGCGGCCACTGCACCCCCACGGCAGAGTCAGGGCTGCTCAGGTAGATCGTCCGATGGTCCTCTTCCGGGTGGGCCGCCATGACGGTGATGGTGGCTGCCACCTGGGGAGTTGGGTCTGGGCTGTCCTGGCCCCAGCCAGATGCTGTTTTCTGGGCCCAGGCATTACCTGTCCATACCTGGCCCTGGCCTTGACCCTGGCCTTGGCCCTGCGCAGCTGCTGCGTGTTCTGTCTTGGCCTGTGGCTTGGAAGGCAACGGAGCTGCCTTCTTCCTCTTGGTACTCTCAGCATAGATGGGTTCAGGCTGTGTAGCCTCCCTGGGGTGGGCCGGGGGCTGGGGCTCCCCCGTCAGCCCAAGGCATCTGCTAGAGGCCACCCCTGGGCAGCCAAGGTCCTGCTGCTTCTCTGGGGTAGGTTCCTTCATGAGGGAGCAGTAATCACTCTCGAGATGGGGGACGAAGGGGTTGCTGGCGCCGCTGCCGCTGCCACAGGCGAGGCCGTCAGAAGAAGTGGCAGCCTCCGAGGTGAAGGACGCTTTCTTGGGGCCCAGGCAGGATGGGTGGGCAGTGGGGCCCTGGCTACAGCACTCCTTGGGGAAGCTCAGGCCCCGCTTCTCCTGCTCTGTGGGCCCTGCACACTTCCCCTGCTCCCAGCACGTGGGTGAGCCGTCCCTGCCACTATGCCTGCCCCGGGAGCCTGCAGCCTGGGAGGCAGCCTTGGCAACAGGGCTCCCAGGGCAGCAATCCAGAATGGAGCAGTACTCTCCGCCCTCGCTGTCCCCGGAGGGCGAGCACCTTTGATCACCGTCATCCTCCGAGGGCAGGGATTCCCGCAGGGGCCCAGGACCCTGGTGACAGCCAGATGTGGTCCCAGCAAAGGCAGCCAGTTTCTGGCGGAAGCTCCCCTGGGTGGAGGGCCGGTCTTGGTAAGGAAATGAGGGTTTTTCTTTGTGCCCAGCCTTGTCGTCAGGGAAGCTCACTGGGTGGAAAGCAATGTTCCTCTCGCCGCGGGGCTCAAGGTTGTGCAGGCCAACCATGGTGTAAGCTGGGGGACAGCGAGGGGAGTTGCCGTCAGGGGAGGTAGAGGGACCAGCAGGCTTCTGTACACCTCGGAAGCTGCCCAGGTAGACAACGGGGGCATCCTCCTGCTTCGGGAGGGGAAGCTTGCCGGGCGCTCGTCTCCAGATGACCTACACACAAGCCCAACGCAAAAAGACTTATATTAGAACTTGTCATAGAAAAAAGAGAGAGAGGAAAAGTGAGAGGGAAGGGCAATGATACTGTAGATTGTCTTCTGTAGTGCAGTGCAGGGGCGCTGGGGCCGGGGATTCAGTGCACGCCCACCTTCTGATCTCCCTACGGCCCTGTGATCATTGCTGGGGCACCCGCTGAGCCATTTGTCTTCCCAGACACTGAGCCGTGCTTCCCACCCATGGATTGTAATGCTTTTGGCTTAAGTCTGTGAAGTAGGAAAAGAAAAATATAACTCTGAAAAAGGACACTTTACCTTCTTCCTCCCTTGCAACTTCTCTCACCCAGTGGAAAATGGAGCTTGGGGTTTTGTTTAATTTTTGCTTTGAGTTTGTGAGTTTTTTGATAACCCAATCACAGCGCATGCCTGAAGAAATCGAAGTCGTTAAGTGTTTTGAAAACACACGGGACACACTGGAGCCAGGCGCCGTGGCTCACACCTGTAATCCCAGCACTATGGGAGGCTGAGGAGGGCAGATTGCTTGAGCCCAGGAGTTCAAGACGAGCCTGGGCAACATGGCAAAATCCCATCTCTACAAAAAAAATACAAAACCTTGCTGGGCGTGGTGCTGTGTGCCTGTAGTCGCAGCTACTTTGGAGGCTGAGGTGGAAGGATGGCTTGAGCCCAGGAGGCGGAGGTTGCAGTGACCCAAATCATGCCACCACATTCCAGCCTGGGCGACAGAGCCAGACTCTGTCTCAACAAAAAAAAAAAAAAAAAAGAAAGAAAGAAAAAAGAAAGAAAAAAGAAACACATTGGGTGGGTGGGTGTGGGCAGAACAGGAGAGTGAGGGGTGGTTTCTGAACTGGATCAGGGTGAGCGGTGGCTTCTGAACTGGATCTGGGCTTCCTCGCTTCTTTCTGTGCTTTGCTTCCAACTATGCCAGAGGTCCTCTTTCTCCCACCTACAGCAGTGACCTCAGCCTGAGCCTGTGCGAGTGGTTGGACTCGTTGGGCTATGAGACAAAGATGTGGACTGGTCAATACCACCCCTGAAGTCACCGTTTCCTCCTCCTTCTGGTCTAAAGTCCTCCCTTACCCCCACTTTTAGAAGCAGCCTCAAAGCAGGGCCTGCCTCTGGCTTCTTTCCCAGGTGGTTCTGAGCTTAAAGAGTCCCTGGCTCAGGTTGGTGAAGGCTGAAGGTATTGAGAATGGCCTGGAGAATGGGTGTAATCAGTTTAGGAAAAAACAGAGCAGCCCGGAAGGGGACATCAAGTTCATCGCAACCCAAGGAAATGCCTTTCCTTAAGGAAGCCTCCCCTGATTTAGAATTGACGTTAGCTTTCATATATACTCACAGCCTTCCTCACCTACTCGCCATATTGGTCAAGAAAACTAGAACAGGCAGAGAGGTCAAACAGGTAGCAAGCAGTTCCTAGAACATGTCTTAGCCACATAGCTTCCTAAATGTGTCTAAAGACAGCAGATGCCAGCAGCCCTGGGTTATGTGCCCTCTGACTTTGTAAAGGTTACCTGTAGAATGAGCAGAATGGTCTGGCCTCTAGGGTGTAACTGTTTTTAGTGACCCTAGAAAAAAAGCTGGTAAAATCCAAGCTTCAAAATTGGAAACAGGAGTACTGGCTGGGTATTAGATAATATTAAGGAATTACTGCTAATATTTCGAAGTGTGGAGCCAGGTATGGTGGCTTACGCCTATAATCCCAGCACTATGGGAGGCTGAGGCAGATGGATTACTTGAGCCTAGGAGTTCGAGACCAGGAATTTAAGACCAGCCTGGGCAACATAGTAAGATCCGATCTCCACCAAAAAAAAAAAAGTAACCAAGCATGGTGGCATGCACCTCTAGTCTCAGCTTCCTAGGAGGCTGAGGCAGGAGAATCACTTGAGCCTGGGAGGCGGAGGTTGCAGTGAGCCAAGATCTCAATGCTGCACTTCAGCCTGAGCAACAGTGAGACTGTCTCAACAAAATAATAATAATAAAATAAAAATTAAAAACTAAAAAAACAGGCCAGGTGTGGTGGCTCACACCTGTAATCTCAGCACTTTGGGAGTCCGAGGTGGGTGGATCACTTGAGGTCAGGAGTTAGACACCAGTCTAACCAACTAACCAACATGGTGAAACCTCGTCTCTACTAAAAATACAAAAATTAGTTGGGCATGGAGGTATGCGCCTATAGCCCCAGTTGCTTGGGAGGGTGAGGCAGGAGAATCGCTTGAACCCTAGAGGTGGAAGGTGCAGTGAGCTGAGATCACATCACTGCATTCCAACCTGGGTGACAGAAAAAAAAATTAGTGGTGCCTCACGTCTATAATCACAGCACTTTGGGAGGCCGAGGTGGGCAGATCACGAGGTCAAGAGATCGAGGCCAACATGGTGAAACCTATCTCTACTAAAAACACAAAAATTAGCAGGGCATGGTGGCAGGCGCCTGTAATCCCAGCTACTCAGGAGGCTGAGGCAGGAGAATCGCTTGAACTAGGGAGTCGGAAGTTGCAGTGAGCAGAGATCGTGCCACTACACTCCAGCCTGGGTGACAGAGCAAGACTCCATCTCAAAAAAAAAAAAAAAATTAAGCGTGATGATGGTATTGTGGTTATGTTTTTCATAAAGACTTTATCTTTGAAAGGTATGTATTGAAATGATGTGATATCTGGGGTTTGCTTTAAAATCATAAGGAAGAGGGATCAGTGCGGGGGGGAGGTGAAATGAGATTGGTCATGAGTTGATGGTTGCTGAAGTTCATATTGAAGGGTATTGGGTGCATGCGATTCACTTTGCAATTACTGCTACTTGTGTATATATTTAAAATGATCAATTAAGAAAATTTAAAACTTTTTTTAAAAAGCTTCATTTTTTGTCTGCCCTACACAGTCTGCAAATCACAGGAGGAAATTCTGGGGGACTAGATTAGCCTAAAGGGACAGAGAGAAAGGAGAGCAGCTACAGCGAATCCCAGGCAAAAGCCATCTCAGGGCCAGCTGACAGGAAGCCATCCTGCAGGTTTCTTGCTGGAACAGCCCTCCCTGGCTGCCAGCCAGTCACCAAGCGTTCAAACAGGAGCAGCCCCTGTAAAAATACCACGAGTATTAGTCAGCCTCACCTGCGAGACTTCGGCACTCAGGCCGGCCTCTGTCCACACATCAGAGGCCTCGGAGCTCATCATGGTGGGCTTCACGGCAATTGTGGGCTTGGAGTAAGGTGAGCTGTTCACACCTTCATCTTCCAGGCGGCAGTTCTCAGGCCTGGGAGGCAGGCGCGGTGGAGGGGGCAGGCTGCCCGCTCTGGGCTGGGGAGGGCCGGCCACCAGCTGGTGGTCGCTCCGCAGGCAGAAGCAGTTCTTGCAGGACCCGGGCTTCCAGATGTGCTCCACAAAGTCACTGCACGCAGACATTTTCAGGCTCTCGGGTTTCAGGCGGAGGGTCTGGTGCATCTTGAGCCGACAGGGTGCTGGTTCATCTCGCGCCCGGCTCTCTGGTGTGGTCTTGCGGGATTCAGAGGTGGGTCACAGAGTGGCTTCCTAGAAAGGCAGGACACTTTCCTGATTAGAGATTTGCCATGCCAGACAATGGGTGCACTATCGATTACAATCTCATTATTTGATCAGGGAGGAGAAGGAGGAGAAAAAGGTAAAGATTAGGATCCCGTTTATTTTGTGGCCCTTACCCATCTGTCACAAGGCTCTTAGACATTCTCTGGTGGTGTGGCCTTATCAGAAGCTGTAAAAACTAAACACAGCCTTGTTGCTTTAAAAGAGTACATAAAAGACATTTCAGTCCCCTAAAATCCTGGGTGAGGAGTCCCCTAAAATCCTGGGTGAGGAGTCCCCTAACATCCTTGGAGGTTTGGGGCAGTTATGGGAAGAAATCACATAGGGTTTAAGATGAGAAGCCGGTACCTCATCCATGTATTCCCTGCCACCGGGGGCCTAGAGTCTGGGACGCTGACCCAGAGAAACAAGAACTATCAAGTAGTACAGCAAATAAAAACAATGGCTTTTGGAAAATAACTCACAATTTTTGAACAAGAACTGTGTGAGAGGGGAGGCAGGTCTAGGCCCTGAAATGGTCATTGTATTCCAGACTTCCAACCAGGTGGAGATAGGAAAGGCTGGGAAAGGGGAGAAGTGGGGTGCTGCCCTGTCCTCCAGACCTTGTGGAGAGGTCTGGCATCTTGAGAAATATCCCTTGCTTAATATACATTACTTGACCGTGTGCTGCTGAGGTCCACAATGCTGGGTGCTATAGGCCAAAGGAGCAAACCAATAGCAAGACAAACTCATGGTCAAAGGTGACTGGATAGATGATAAGAGAGAGAAGAGATTAACGAAGAGCTATTTCCCAGTGATGGCTCTGGAGAGAAGGCAATTGGCTTGCTCAAAGAGTTCATTGCTTCTGAGAGTAAAACTGCAAGTGACAGTTTACACCATGGTCCCTTGTAAATCCACCATTGAGAAGGAGCTCAAAGGGTTGCAGTCATTAACCGATTACCTTGAAATCATTCCATCAGGTAGCTGTTGTCCCCATTTTACAGGTGGGGAAACTATGACAAAAATAAGAACTTGCACCAGCCCATAGACACAGAGAGTTTGCCTGTTCTGGAAACAGAAGCCAACTTTGCAGGCGACTCCTCACTGCAGTGGTGATCTGCGTGTTGCTCCTGGCTCTTCTTAGCCTATTTAAAATGAACTGACTTCCCATAAGGAGAATGTTCAAGAGAAAAATCTTCCTTAAGGACGTAAGTTAAACAGGTTCTCATTATATAGGGAGCATTTTGCCTTAGGGTTTGCTCTCCACTTTCCTCCCATAAGGATCTGCCTGAAGTTTGATAATCTCTAAACTGTCAACAGGACTAACCAAGTGGAATGAGCCTGGTAACCCCAAAATCATTCCAGAGTGTTTGCGGGAAGTGCTCTCTCTTATCTCCACGCTCACAGACAGGGGCGTTCATTCAACAAGTGCTGAAGCTATATGTGCCTCTTTTCCCTCCAAAGTGAAAAATGGGTTGGGGCCGGGCGTGGCGGCTCACGCCTGTAATCCCAGCACTTTGGGAGGCCAAGGTGGGTGGATCACCTGAGGTCAGGGGTTCGAGACCAGCCTGACCTACATGGAGAAACCCCATCTTCGCTAAAAATGCTGGGCGTGGTGGTGCATGCCTGTAATCTCAGCTACTTGGGAGGTTGAGGCAGGAGAATCGAGGCAGGAGAATCGAGGCAGGAGAATCGAGGCAGGAGAATCGCTTGAACTCAGGAGGCGGAGGTCGTGGTGAGCCAAGATTGCGCCACTGCACTCCAACCTGGACAACAAGAGTGAAATCTCTTTCTCAAAAAAAAAAATGGGTTGGAAGTGGTGGCTCACACCTATAATCCCACCACTTTGGGAGGCCGAGGCAGGAGGATCGCTTGAGCCCAGGAGTTTGAGAACAGCCTGGGCAACACAGAGATACCCTGTCTTTACAAAAATAATAATTATAAAAAAAATTATCCAGGTGTTGGAGTGCATGCCTATGGTCCCAGTTACTTGGGAGACTGAAGTAGGAGGATTGCCTGAGCCCTGATCACACCACTGTACTCTGGCCTGGGTGACAAGAGTGAGACCCTGTCTAAAAAACAAAACAAAACGAAAGTTAAGAAAAAAGCCCACTGCATCTTTACACTAAATAAATCATCTGAAATAAAAGAAAAGTATCTTTTAGCAATCATCGTTAGGGTCTCACAGGTCCTTTTCTTTAAGAAGACTGTTAGCTAGGTTCTTCTCCTCCTCCAAATACGCCCAAGTAGCAGGTTCCTTCTTTGCCAAGTTCTCCAGAAGAGGTCACACTGGGCTTCAACACGCTGAGGAAACAGCCAGGTTTTATAATCTCAGGCCACAGAGAACTATAGGCTTGTTGCTAAGTTTTGGGAGGCGGAAAAAGCAGAGGAAGTATTCTAGCCTTCAGGAACAGGCAGTAGGTTCCTTCCTGGGAAGCTGATGGGTGAACACTGCCTACACCTTCTAGGCCACAGAAAGGACACTGTCCAGCCCACCTCCACTGCAGGCAGAGGCTCCCATGCCTGCTCCATGGGATGGAGGAAGACAGCTTGGAAACCAGCCCTGTGTGGGCTCTGCAAGTTCCCACAGCTCCTCCTGACAAGGGGCTATCTGAGGAGGTGGGGGCCCAACCACTTCCTCAGGGGCTACCACAGATTCACAAAACAGCAGTTTTGCTTGGCGACATGTTGCCTTCTCAACAGGCAAGTAAGAACACAAACTTGTTATTGGGGAAGGGGCGACGTTGGTACCACAGGCCCTACTTTCTAAGATTCCCCAACCTTTGCACAGCCCTGGGAGTGTGGAAGGATCTGGATTGCTAGCATGGGGGAAGTTTCCTTGAGAATGTCTCACCAGTTTACGAGCACTCTCCGCTCTGAAATTTCAGAGCATCCTCAGCTCTGAAATTCTTGGATGTTTAGACATGCAACTTTCATCACACGACTGCCGGGGATGGACGCAAAGATTTTTAAAGGGAAGTCATTGAATAAGAAGAGAACAAACGAAGCCCTGGGCTTCCCACTGTCATTGACTCACTGCATCCTGTTAAAACTGGTTTCTCAGTCACAGCAAACAGAATTTACCACCGCATGCAGCCAAAAAAAAAAAAAAAAAAAAAAAAGGCTGTTTTCCCGTTGCACTTCTGTGCTTGCTTGGAATTATCTCCTATTTGTTTTAAGTAAAAGATGGTGAGAAACACAAGTGGCACGAAGCCTTGCCTCGCCTTGCCTGGTACAGCAGTGCCAGCTCTCCACAGCATGGGGAAGGCACTTCCCAGCCCACATTCCTTACCTCTGAGGGGAGGCGGCCCCCAGAATTATGCAAATCCCCCCATTTCAGTAGGAGGCTGCAGTGTCAGATTCAAAAAAAAGAGCTCAGCATTCTTTCTGATCCAAGTCATGAAAAAAATGTCTTTGCCTCTGCAAACTTCTGCACTAGATTTGTGGCTACAGTTTGCAAGACTGAAGCTGTCAGATACACTCCCACCCCATTTCAAAAAAGAATCTGAAGAATCAAGGTGGCCAGACCTACAAGATTAAATATTTTGGCCCAAAATACCCCCTCAGACTTACATCAGAAGTTGCTTATGCCTTATCCTGAAGTGACAGAATTCCAGAAAACATTCACCTAAATTTTTTTTTTCTACATTTACAGTGAAATGAATGCAACACCAGAAAAAGGAAAGAAATGTGTGTGGAAAGTGTCTGAACTTCAGCACACTCCACTGGCCAGGGTTGACCAGGCAGAAAGGGGTAAGTGACAACTTTACCACCCGCTAGCCCCCTGCCTCCCCACTCACACAGAGTGTAAATTATGATATTCACCCAACTTTTCCTTTTCTTTTTTCTTCCTCCAGTGCTGTGGAATCTAATCTCAGAGGGAGGAATGCGGTTTTGCACCCACTACAGTCGAAACCACCCAGACCTCAGGAGAGCAAAATAACTGCGGAATTCCCTAGGGCTTCCTGTCAAATTTCCTTCTCAGAAAGGGAAGGGGGAGAGAAGTTGTTCAGGATAGTTCAGGCCAGTGATCAGGAAAGCCTTCTGAACCTGACTCCGGACTGAATGCATGGCAAAACTCCTCGTCCCTAGACCATTGGGTTTTGCTGTCGGCTCTGCAAGACCATGTGCAGGGTGAGCTTACTTGAGAGAAACGCACACACCGTGAGCTGGCGCTCTCCGCTGCGAATGCCCGGCCGCCTCCATGCCCAGCAGAGGATTCTGCGTTCTAAGTGTGTGTGTCCCCGGATACCAGCAAAGGTTAAGAACGTGCTCACAGCATGCGTTTCAGAGGGCTCAGCCAGGGCTTGGGGGAAAGGGCATCATCTCGTTGCCTCTGGAGCCCCGCTGCTGCATACCTGGGAGCTACCCTGGACCCCCAAACCATCCCCCCGGGTCCTGGTCCCAGCAGCCAGGCGGCCTTCCGTCTCCGCCCCTTGACAATACTCTATCGGTGGAAAGCAGTCCTCAAAGCGCTTCAGTCTCCCGCCGCAAACAGAGCAGCGAGACCAGAGAAACCATCCTAACAGTCGGTCCTCCCTCCTGGAACTCGTAGGAAAGTTTCCCCGTTTTAAAGAGCGCGATTCTCGAATGGATCGACAACACCCTCCAGCTCCCCGGTCCTCCCGGCCGGGCGCCTCCCTGCACCTCGGGCACCACCCCGGGCTCACGCGGCCCCGGCGCTACCCACTCCCCGAGTGGCCGCCTGTCACCCCAGGGGTCGCCTGCTCGGCGATCGCAGCGCCCCTCCAAAGCTCCCCTCTGCGACCACGCTCGCCAGACAAAAAGAGGCCGAATTTGGAGAGCGCGTCGCGGGCTCACCTCGGGGCTGCGCTTCCTCTGCCCCTCCGTCGGTCTCCAAGCCGCCCGCCGCCCGGCCGGAGCATTGTTCGCTGAAGGTCTGCGCGCGGTGCGTGCCCGGCCGCTGGCGGGTGGCGTCTGCCTGGGCCCGGCGGCCGGGTGGCAGCTGCGAGCGCGGCTCCGCCCCCTCCGCCTCCGGTGACGCCGCCCGCCCCGGCTCTCGCCGCACCTCCGCAGTCCCTGCCGCCGCCCGGCCCCGCCTGGACAGCGCGCCCCGCCGCCCGGCTCGCGCCTGCCGCTTCCACCCGGCGGGCTCCTACCCCCAGGGCCCCGACTCCTTCAAAGTCTCCACGCCCCGGGCCTCCCTCTCTTGCCCACCCTCCCGCCCCCGACCGCCAGGCTCCGCCCCCAGCCCCAGACTTGGTGCTGGCTGACCCCGGAGCTCAGCACCCGTTTGCACCCGCTCCTCAGTGGGGACCCTGCACAGCCCTGCAGAGGCGAGCTCTAGCGTTCCAATCCTCCTTTGGCCACCATGCATGTATAGGTGCCCGGCATCGCTTCATTCAGCCGGCCCTGCGGGACCCTGGGAAGAGAGGGAGAAGGAAGGGGAAACGAGGAAGTGAGGGGTCGGGAGTGGAATACCAGGTCAGGGTCCGAGGCGGGCTCTGAAAGCCACGTGAGCACAGCGAGCCTCAGCTCCCCCTACCCCTGGGAAGAGGGTGGCGCTGGAGGGAGCAGGGCTGGGAGTCCTGGTGGCGGGTTCCAGGTTCCGCTTAGTCCCTGGACTGCAGGCCTCTGCCAAATTGTTTGACTTCTTTGAACTTTAGTTTTCTGGATGTAGAATGCAAGCGTTGCACTGCAGGGAGCTGGCCTTCTACCATGCTGGGACATCCAAGTCTTCCGCAGCCCAGTAATACACCTGTGTTTACACCGTTTCCAGTAAGTGAGTCATTCACTGAGATAGAACGAGTTCGAGATAGTCCTTGAGCTAAAAACTCTTTTAACTGGGAGTATAATAGCTTAAGACCCAGTCAGTCCTGTAGCTTGACCTGGGTGTTTACTCGGGGAGCCAGGGCTACGGTCACCTCCTAGGGCCATGCCAGGTGGGTAGAATTCAGTGAAATGGAACAGGAAGAGGACCCTACCTCCCCCAAAAAATGCAACACCAGCGGCTTCTCTCACCCTTTCCCCCCTCCCCAGAAAGGCAGTTTATTGTGACTCTAATGAAGGTCCTCTGCCAGTGAGCCTGCGAGCCCCCACCTGCTGAGAGGAGGAAGATGGGCCTCCACCCCCACCCCTAGATCCCTGGCTCTCCTCCTTGCTGCTGTGGGTGTGGACAGAGAGGGAAGATGTGTATTTGAGGTTTGGCTTCTGCGTGAGGAAAGGGAAAAAAGGATCGAGGGAATGCTTCCTCATGTTCCAGTGACACCCATTCCTCCTAAGAGGATAGAATCTGGGGGAAGCTGTAGAGGGATGGGAATGCAATAGACATTCCTTAACGACCTACCCAGCGCTAAGCAACCCTATGAGGAGAGCATCATTATCCCCATTCTACAGATAGGAAAACTGAGGCTCAGGAGGCCGCACAATTTGCCAGGGTTCCTCAGTTGAAAAGTAGTAGTACTAAGGTAGGAACCAAAGGCTGTCTGGCTTTGCTGGTAGGCAAGTCTACTCTGCCACTCCGCCCTCGCCAAGTGCAAGTAGTCCAGCCCTATTCTTCTCTCTTCCTAAGTGAAGAGAAATCATTTGAACAAATACTGGCCGGGCGCGGTGGCTCACACCTGTAATCCCAGCACTTTGGGAGGCCAAGGCGGGCAGATCACCTGAGGTCAGGAGTTCAAGACTAGCCTGGGCAACATGGTGAAACCCCATCTCTACTAAAAATACAAAAATTAGTCTAGTGTGGTGATGGGTGCCTGTAATCCTGGCTATTCGGGAGGCTGAGCCAGGAGACTCGCTTGAACCCAGGAGGTGGAGGTTGCAATGAGCTGAGATCATGCCACTACACTCCAGCTTGGGTGACAGAGCAAGATCCTATCTTTGGTTACACTTCATCAGCATCCGATAGAGCTGAAGGATCCAGACCCTACCAAGACTCAAGAGGGGAAGGTGTTGATAAACAGGTAGGTACAAAGTGGTCTGCACTGGAGAAATACAAAAGTGGCTTCAGAAAGTATGCAATTCATTTACACTGGGAGAGGGCAAACTAAGATGTTTGAGAAGTTCCTGGTTCTCGGGATTCAAGCTAAATGTTTCACTTCTTTCTCTGTAAGAGAGACACTGACCTCACAGAATAAAGGCCATGCTGAATACGTAAAAGAGGCACTTACTTTTGCACTTTATTTTCTTCTCTTTACCCAATTTATTCTTTTTTTTTTTTTTTTTGAGATGGAGTTTCACTCTTTCGATCATGCTGGAGTGAAGTGGCAAGATCTTGGCTCACTGCAGCCTCCACTCCCCGGGTTCAAGCCATTCTCCTGCCTCAACCTCCTGAGTAGCTGGGATTACAGGCGCCCACCACTATGCCTTGCTAATTTTTCTGTTTTTAGTAGACAGGGTTTCACCATGTTGGCGGTGCTGGTCTTGAACTCCGGACCTCAAGTGATCTGCCTGCCTCAGCCTCCCAAAGTGCTAGGATTACAAGTGTGAGCCACCGTGCCCGGCCTCGGATTTATTCTTATTCTTTTTTTTTTTTTTTTTTTTTTTTGAGACGGAGTCTCGCTCTGTCGCCCAGGCTGGAGCGCAGTGGCCGGATCTCAGCTCACTGCAAGCTCCGCCTCCCGGGTTCACGCCATTCTCCTGCCTCAGCCTCCTGAGTAGCTGGGACTACAGGCGCCCGCCACCTCGCCCGGCTAGTTTTTTTATATTTTTTAGTAGAGACGGGGTTTCACCATGTTAGCCAGAATGGTCTCGATCTCCTGACCTCGTGATCCGCCCGTCTCGGCCTCCCAAAGTGCTGGGATTACAGGCTTGAGCCACTGCGCCTGGCCTGGATTTATTCTTAATATATGAACAGGCTAGAGAGGATAATTATAAGAAGAGAAAGCCATACTGTGGCAAGACTTGTAGTTCTGTGGCATGGGGCAGTACTTGAAGGGTTAATTCACTGTGTCTACAAAATAAACTCTGTTCTCAAGTGGTTTGCTGTGCTCACACAAAACAAATGCATTATACTGTAGTTGCTGACATATAATGTGCATCTTCTTAAAAGCCAGCAACATGGCCATAGAGGTGGCTTCATCTTGCCTAATGAAAAGAATCAAAAAACACTTCAAAGGAGCCACTGAGATGCACATAAAATACCCATACTCTTACGCAGTGCTCTACCAGTGAGTGTTAAGTATATGATATCCTCAGTCAAGCTACGGTAAGCTCATGCATTTTCATAAACAATTCTTGCTTGAACTTCCAAACTGTAGCCTGCAATGCCGTGTAATTTGTGTAGACACAGCATTCTGCTTCTAGCTACTTATCAGCCCATTTTTATGACACTTTTAACTGCATGGCGTGGGCTCCTTGATATAGACCAGACCTTGAAGAAGAGCAATTCCCTGTCAGCGTTTTAGTCCAGCAGCACCATTCTGTACAAGAGCAGTTATATTTTAGGAAATTGGGACAAGAGGTTAAGGCTGGGAGTGCTTTGGGGCGAGTACAGTAAGGTAGTTTGGAATTTGGCAAAATGGCAGGATTAGGAAGGGCATGCCATTACATTATACTGCAAAAACACAAGCTGGGGTTTTCGAGAGGGGTCAGGGAGTATGAAGATCGAGCCGAAGAAATCCCACACATGTTATCTCCCCAGCCAGAGAATACGTCTCAAATAATAGAGACATGCCTCTTACCTAAAAGTGAGAAAGATGTTCGGTTTTCTAAATGAATATGTATTGAGTACCTTCTACTTATAAGCACTGCATGAGGTCCTATTGGGAAAAGAAAGACAAGTAAGAGCCAAAAAAAATAAGCTCTATGAGAGGAAGATAAGCCAGGGCAGTGGGGGTTCAAGGGAGAAACAGACAGAAGAAACACAGAAACTGACTTTACAGAGGAGGGGAGCTTTAGAAGATGAGAACGATTTCAATCTGTGGACGATGGGGACTTTCCAGACTGAGACAATAGTATCTGCAAAGGAATGGACGTGGGAGAGGCGGAAGACTTTTCAGAGGTTTTGCATTCTAGCCTGGCTGGATCATGGTTATTGGAGACAGGCCTGGAAACGGAGTGTGGCACTAGAAGAGAAGAACTTGGTTTCCAGGTGAGCCATCAAGAAAGTGTTGACATTTCCGAGCAGCAGAATGACATCACAGAGGCAGTTTTTCATTAGCTTTCTCTGGATCTTGTATCCCAGATGGATTAGGAAGTGGGAGAAGAGATTGGAGACAAGGAGTCTGGCTTAGCATTCCTATCCCTGGTCCAGATGGCAGTTGATGTGTTTTGATAAGGAACATGGCAAGGGAAACAGAAAGAATGGATCGTGTGTGTGCTTTTGAGAGACATGAAGAGGGAGAAATGGGGATTGGTTACTTCACGGATTCACTGTGGGCAATAATCTATTAATGAACAATGGCTTACATTATGGAGCACTTACTCAGCATCAGGCCCTGTGTGCTCAATGATGTACCTGGCTTTTCTCATGTAAGCCTCACAGAAACACTAGGGTAGGTGCTATTACTGAGGGAGAGGAAGGAATCAAAGGTGACCAGTAGAATTTTAACCCCTAGAGACCAGTGGCACAATGGTATCATTCTTACAAACAGGAAAGTCACAGAATTCAGTTTGTGGTCTCTTGGGTTGGAAGTGTGTAGCCACCATTTGGTGAATGAAGTCGTCCTGCCAGAGTGGTGTTTGGAGCCCCCAGAACAAATGAAGGAGTTGGAGGAGTGTTGTAAAGAAGGAGCAAAAGTGATAGGAAGAGGCGAAGAATTGGGGGACCCAGGAATGTAGAAGAATATAGAATATAGGAATATAAAAGAGGCCATGAGAAAAAAAAAAGAAGCACGGCCCCTTCGCTTCCAGACTTTTAAAATGCAGAGCAGTCTAAAGAGAGATCTCTTGGGGAGGACAAAAAGGAAAGAGATGCTATCGCAGGAATTCCACCTTCCAGTTAATTGCACGAGCCAGGGAGTGTCTGAGACAAGCTTAAGCTCTTAGTGACTTTGTTTATAGCAGCAGGAGGTTCCAAAGGACCCCACGGAAGAAAAGAATTAGATGGGAGGACAAATGGAATGGATAAGGTAAGCTTGATAGGGATGCCGATACAAAAAAGTATTTTGGCCAGGTGTCGTGGTTCATGTCTGGAATCCCAGCACTTTGGGAGGCCAAGGTGGGAGGGTTGCTTGAGCTCAGGAGTTCAAGACCAGCCTGGCCAACAAGGGGAGACCCTGTCTCTATTAAATTAAAAAATTAGCCAGGCATGGTGGCGTGTGCCTGTAGTCCCAGCTATTCAGGAGGCTGAGGCAGGAGAGTTGCTTGAGCCTGGGAGGTTGAGGCTGCAGTGAGCTATGATTGCGCCTCTGCACTGCAACCTGGGCAAGGGTGAGACCGTGACTCCAAAAAACAAAGCAAAACAAAAGGGAGTATTTCACAAGGGGAGGAGGGCAACTGCAGATGGGAGAGGTTGGTGCCCTGGAAGTCCTGGGCATCTGCTCCCTGAAAACCAGGCTTGAAGCTGAACCTGCCGTTGTGGCAATTTGGGTCCCAAAACCACCATGGAGAGGACTGGGTAGGAAGGGAAGGAAAAAGATCTTTCAAAAACTTGCTGTGATGAGTCCTTCTGGCTTCCTTCTGTCCTGCTAGAAGATAACGTTCTCAGTAAGCCAGTTAGAGCTTGGTCTAGCAAACTCGCACAGCCCCACTCCTCTCTTTCCTCTCAGAGTGATAATTGGCTCTTTCATTTGCCACCCCAAAGCTTCTCTGAGGTGTGGAAATTCACATATCTTATCAGTTAATCCCTGTCCTGTGTCCCACCTTTTCTAAGAAAAACATATCCAACATCCCATTCTTCTCAGACGTTAATTCTAGTCAGCACTACACAAGATAAAACATTCTAAATAATTTAGAGTATCATCTTCCAAGCACTGAATAGATTACTTTTTTGCCCAAACTGAAAGCTATTATTTAAATAATAACTGCAGATGTCAGAATCTCAAACCACACAGGACTGAGAGCCAAAGGTTCAAGGTTGTTATGATCTTTCTTTTGTACAGAGCACAGATGTCAGTGCTGAAGAAGGAAAACACTTCTTTCCCCTTTGATATATGTATTAGTCTGCTCTCACACTGCTAATAAAGACACGCCTGAGACTGGGTGATTTATAAAGGAGAGGTTTCATGGACTCGCAGTTCCGCATGGGGCTGGGGAGCCCTCACAATCATGGCAGAAGGCAAATGAGGAGCAAAGTCATATCTTACATGGCAGCAGACAAAGAGAGCTTATGTAGGAAGCTCCCCTTTATAAAACCATCAGGGCCAGGCCCGATGGTTCACGCCTGTAGTTCCAGCACTTTGGGAGGCCGAGGCGGTGGATCACCTGAGGCCGGGAGTTCGAGACCAGCCTGGCCAACATGATGAAACCTTGTCTCTACTAAAACACCAGGCGTTGTGGTGGGCGCCTATAATCCCAGCTACTCAGGAGGCTGAGGCAGGAGAATCGCTTGAACCTGGGAGGCAGAGGTTGCAGTGAGCTGAGATCGCGCCACTGCATTCCAGCCTGGGTGACAGAGCAAGACTCCTCCGTCTGAAAAAAAAAAAAAAGTCATCGGATCTCATAAGACTTATTCACTATCAGGAGAACAGCATGAGAAAGACCCACCCCCATGATTCGATTACCTCCCACTAGGTCCCTCCCACGACGTGTGGGAATTATGGGAAAAACAATTCAGGATGAGATTTGGATGGGAACACAGCCAAGTCATATCAATATATAGCTATAGGTAGGTGTGCATTCAGTGACAGATACATTGTTAAATTTTTGCAAACCTCATTTTGTCAAAAGGTTACTGTTATGGGCTAAATTGTGTGGCTCCCCCAGTGTAATCCCCCAGAAAATATATCTTGAAGTCCTAACCCCTAATGCTACAGAATGTGACCTCTTAGAAGTAGGGTCTTTACAGATGTAATCAAGTTGAAATGAGGTCATTAGGATGGGCCCTAACCCAATGACTGGTGTCTATCTGTAGAGAGAGATGAAGACAGACATGTGAGGGGAGTGATGCAGCTACAAGCCAAGGAGCACGAAGGACTGCCAACAAACACCAAAAGCTAGGAGAGGCAAGGAAGGCTTCTCCTCTAGGGTCGGCAAAGGGAGCCTGGCCCTGCTGACACGTTGATCTGGGACTTCTAATCCGCAGAACTCTAAGACAATTTATCTTGTTTTAAGCCACGCAGTTTTTGGTACATTGTTATGGTAGCCCTAAAAAACTAATAAAGAGGTCTGGGCATAGTGGCTCATGCCTATAATTTCAGTGCTTTGGGAGGCTGAAGCAGGTGGATTGCTTGAGTCCAGGAGTTTGAGACCAGCCTGGGCAACATGGTGAAACTCCATCTCTACCAAAAATCCAAAAAAAAGCCAGCCAGGAGTAGTGGCACTGCCTGTGGTCCCAGCTACTTGGTAGGCTGAGGTAGGAGGATCACTTGAGCCAGGGAGGTGGAGGTTGCAGGGAGTTGAGAAGGTGGAGGTTGCAGGGAGCTGAGATCACGCCACTACACTCCAGGACAATAGAGTGAGACCTTGTTTAAGAAAAAACAAAAAAAAAAATCTAGTAAAGCAGTAAAGGTACCAAAACTAAAGTATGCCAGCCAGGTGCGGTGGCTCACACCTGTAATCCCAGCACTTTGGGAGGCTGAGGCGGGCGGATCACGAGGTCAGGAGATCCTGCCCAACATGGCAAACTCTGTCCCTACCAAAAAATACAAAAAAATTAGCCAGGCATGGTGGCGGGTACCTGTAGTCCCAGCTACTCTGGAGGCTGAGGCAGGAGAATGGTGTGAACCTGGGAGGCAGAGTTTGCAGTGAGCCTAGATTGCACCACTGCACTCCACCCTAGGTGACAGAGCGAGACTCCGTCTAAAAAAAAAAAAAAATTAAAGTATGCCAATGATTGATATACACTAATGCTCTTAGTTAGAAAGTTAGTATTTTTCCAAAAATCAACTCATAAGAAAGTACATACAGGAGACATGTTAGTGACTGCTACGGATGCAATGCCAGGCAGTTCACTACAGTAGGAAGGTGGGATGTCCCTTCATTCTCTCTGTGGGGGCTTTGATCTGGCCTACAATGAGAAAGGTCATCCTTTTATCTACAACTCCCTCCTTCTCAAATTTTAGGGTCTATGGTCAGGAGAAAGGGCAGGTTCCTTAGTTGAATGGACATGTGCATGATTAGAAACTCTACCTCTACATTCAGAGAGTATGGAGTGAGACACAGCTCAAAGCCCATCAAGAGACTACTCTCGGTTCACAAACACTTCTAGAGACACTACTAGAGATGCATTAATGGATGGTGGGAACATTAGGGATCATCCAGGTCTGATCCTTCACTTTTTTATTTTTAAATTTAAATTTAAATGTGTTTTTGAGATGGAGTCTCCCTCTGTCACCCAGGCTGGAGTGCAGTGGCGTGATCTCGGCTCACTGCAACCTTTGCCTCCTAGGTTCAAGTGATTCTCCTGCCTCAGCCTCCTGAATAGCTGGGATTACAGGTTCCCACCACCACTCCCAGCTAATTTTTGTATTTTCTTTTTAGTGGAGACGGGGGTTTCGCCATGTTAGCCAGGCTGGTCTTGAACTCTTGACCTCAGGTGATCTCCCTGCCTTGGCCTCCCAAAGTGCTGGGATTACAGGCATAAGCCACGATGCCCGGCCCTGATCCTCCACCTTCACAACACTGTTCTTCAGACTTTTCAAGGTTGTTTGGTTTTAATATGAACTCAGCAATGAGTTAAGAACATGAAAATAAGAAATATTTGAGGAATTAATTCACGACTCCCACTGCTTGGCTTTCTGACTGAGCTGAGGTCAGAATCTAAAAGAAGCAAAGTATTTCACCTTAGGAAGGGTCCCAAAGGGAAAAACTAATCCATCTGAAGAATGTGTTCAGTTACCCCAGAGAAAACCTCTCCATGGTGCGGCCATTTTGGAAAGGCAGTTGGCCAGTTTCATAAAGGTTAAACAGAGATTTGTGGTCTGACCCAGCAACCACACTCCTGGGCATCCACCTAAGAGAAATGAAAACATGTCCACACTGAGACTTGCACACAAATATTCATGCCACATTATTTATAACAGCCAAAGAATGGAAGCAACCCAAATGTCCATCGATTGGTGTGAATGAATAAACAATTTGTGATGTACCCACACAATGGAATGCTATTCAGCAATAGCAAATAATGAAATACTGATCCGTGCTACAGCATAGATAAACCTCAAAAGCCTTATGCTAAGTGAAAGAAGCCAGACACAGCCGGGCACGGTGGCTCACGCCTGTAATCCCAGCACTTTGGGAGGCTGAGGCGGGCAGATCACCTGAGGTCAGGAGTTCGAGACCAGCCCGACCAACATGGAGAAACCCTGTCTCCACTAAAAATACAAAATTAGCCGGATGTGGTGGCACATGCCTGTAATTCTAGCTACTTGGGAGGCTGAGGTAGGAGAATTGCTTGAACCCGGGAGGCGGAGACCGCAGTGAGCCAAGATCGTGCCATTGCACTCCAGCCTGGGCAACAAGAGTGAAACTTCATCTCAAAATAAATAAATAAATAAATAAATAAATAAATAAATAAAAGAAACCAGACACAAAAGACTACTTATGGTATTATTCCATTATATGAAATATCCAGAAAAGACAAATCTAGAAAGTAGAGTAGTGGTTTCCTAGGGCTGGCAGTGGTAAAGGGATATGGGGCTGGAGATGAACACAAGGAATCCTACTGGAGAATAAAAATGTCCTAAAACTAGATTGTGACAATGATTACAGAACTTGGCAAACTTACTAAAAAGTATTGACTTGTACACTTAAAATGGTTGTACTTAGTTTATATGTAAATTATATTTCAATAACACTGTTTATAAAAAGAGAGAGAATGGGGCCAGGCACAGTGGCTCATGCCTGTAATCCCAGCACTTTGGGAATCCAAGGTGGGAGGATCGCTTGCACCCATCCTAGGCAACATGACGAAACGCCGTCTCTACAAAAAATGCAAAAGTTAGCCTAGAGTGATGGTGCTCACCTATAGTCTCAGCTACTTGGGAGGCTGAGGTGGGAGGATCGCTTGAGCCCAGCTGCAGTGAGCCCTGATCATAACACTATACTCCAGCCTGGAAACAGGGGCGAGGAGAGGAGAGGAGAGGAGAGGAGAGGAGAGGAGAGGAGAGGGGAGGGGAGGGTGAGGGGAGGGGAGGGAAGGGAAGGGAAGAGGGAGGGGAGGGGAGGGGAGAAGGGAGGAAGGAAAGAAGGAAGGAAGGAAGGAAGGAAGGAAGGAAGGAAGGAAGGAAGGAAGGAAGGAAGGAAAAGGAATATTATTCATGCTTAATATGCTACAACATGGATGAACCTTAAGAATATGCCAAGTGAAATAAGTCAGTCACAAAAGAACACATACTGTATAATTCCACCTAAAGGAAGGACCTAGAGTTGACAAATGTATAGAGATAGAATGTTGGTAGCCAGAGGCTGGAGGAGAGGTGAATAGTGAGAGGGGAGTTCATGTTTAGTGGGTACAGAACTGCAGTTTGGGAAAATGATAAGTGTTCTGGTGATGGTTGCATGTACTAATGAATGCACCAATGTACTGTGCACTTAAATGGTTAAAATGATGAATTTTATTATATTATATACACATGCATGCACACATAATTACAATTAGTTGTAATTGTAGTTAATACAATTAAACTATAATTGTAGAGAGAGAGGCCACATATGTTTCTGTCAGTGAACTTTTTAAAGTTCAGACCTATGGCTGCTTGATAAACTATGGATGAAAAATTGTCACATGTTTTCTTGTGGCTCAATAGTCCCATCCCTGAATGTTGCTTTTCCCTCTGTCCCTCCGGAGGCAGCTGTGTATTTTTGGTTTTACTAGGTCAGTAGGCTTCAGTCCGTCCTGACCTCTGGGTGGTTTTTGTTGACTTCTACCGGAAGGCTTCTGTGTGATGTTACCTCTGAGACCTACATGTGCCAAAATCCAGCTGTGAAAATGTCATGACATGGGCCATCTCTTAGGGCGTTTTACTTGCAAAGGTAAACCGATGCTCTAAATCAAGTTTTCCCGAGGCCTGTTCAGTGGCAGGAAAAGGAAAGTTTCTATTTATCTAAAAAGAATGTGTCATTTGCCATTTTTAATAGTTTTATAAACCTGTTGAAAAATGGTGTTTCTTTGCCCTATTCATCCTTGAAATGGAGTGGCCTTCTCTCTTTCCCTTTTTTTTCCCCTTATGGTTCTTATAAAAAATAGAGCCATAAAACAAGTTTGTTTTTTTTTTTTTGAGATAGAGTCTCACTCTGTAGCCCAAGCTGGAGTGCAGTGGTGCGATCTCAGCTCATTGCAACCTCCGCCTCCGGGACTCAAGCGATTCTTGTGCCTCAGCCTCCTGAGTAGCGGGAACTACAGGCACACGCCACCACACCCAGCTAATATTTTGTATTTTAGTAGAGACAGGGTTTCACTGTGTTGCCCAGGGTGGTCTCAAACTCCTGAGCTCAGATGATCCACCCACTTCACCTCCCAAAGTGCTGGGATTACAGGCCATGAAAGGATTTTAAGACAATCTTTTGGACTCTTGGAGCATTTTGCTAATAAAAAGCATTGAGGAAATCCCATTTTGATACAGCACAAGTAACTCTGGGAAAACTTATTTCTCTGCATAGTACACCACACGGTAAAACCCCCCAAAAGACATAATTTGCTTCCTCTTTTTGAGTTTCTGAGAGCACTAATTCGGTCATGAGATAGATGTCTGATCCACATGGGATGGAGTGGGACGAGGTGATAGAGGTGAACAAATAAACCTCCCCTTTAGGGCCTGTGGATATATTCAGTCTTCCTTCAATTTCAGATCCATAGTACCTAATTGACATAGATTAGTTATGACCTACCTATGCCAACGCCAGAGCCTTCTACAAACACTAGCTCTTGTTAGCAAATTACTTCTTCCCCAGTCACGGTGCATAGAACTAACATTGTCATTTTGCATCTCAGAAAATTGAGGCGGGAGGACTAATAGAGTCAAACCAGTCAGTGATCAAACATAGAAGACTGGAAGAAAGTGACTTATTTGTCTTCCAGATCTCCTATTGAAACTCTATAAAGGCACTGCAAAGTGTCACCACTGTTGGGCTTTGTTTAGTCAAAGGATGATCTTGTGGATTTACATTCCTAACTGGTTCTGCTGGGGAAGCCATACAATAATGGCCATGCATGATCGTATGGCCACACCATACAATAATGGTGGCTGAGAGGCTTCCGGAAGGAGACTTGGTAGCATGTCCAGTGGTCACAGAACGTAGCAGGGTCAACAAGTTTTGCAGCCACCAATGAATGGGAGTAGGGAGCACTGTGTCGAGGAAGGAGGAGGGGAGCAAAACTTGGACTAATTTACTGGAAAGCCACAGGCCTTGTTAAGGAGTCTTTAGGATAATAGCCCTTTTGACGGGCTGTTTGGTTTTTTTCTCTTTTAGAAGTAGTAGTCGTGGTTGGCTGGGAGAGAGAGACCGAGAAAGCTGGGTAGGAAGGCGGTCAAAAGACACGTGATGGGACTGATTGACAAACAGGCTTTGTAAGCTGGGCTGCGGGGACACCTGCAGCTTGAGGACAGGCTTGCCCAGCAGGGGTTGTTTGAATGAGAAAACAGCTTCCAAAAAGATGTAGCACAAGAGCATAAAAGGAAAAGAAAAATGCGCATTTGGTTTTATCTCCGGATTCTCCTTTAAATGACTCTTTCATTATCTAATATTCTCAACCCTAGGTCAGCATCACAAGATGCATGAAAGAGGGCTCATTGCCAGGGCATGGAGCTGGTGTTTTGATCAAAATGGAATTTGCTTTCAAACAGACATGTATTCACTAATCTCCTTTCTTTTTAAAATAAATAAATAAATAAATAAAACAAACACAAAATCTCTTCCAGCTCAGCTGATTAAGCCCTAGTGGGGATGACAGCAACATTCACTTGCCAGATCCCACAGAGCTAGTGTCCGAAAATGAAAATAAATGTGACTTTTCATATCAATGCATAGTGTTGCTTTGTTTGCAATTCAGTTAAAGAACAGGCATTACAATGCTATTGTACTACAAGAGATGCACATCTCTGGGGCTCTAACACGGTGAAATCTGTGCTCAACAGATTGGCATCAGTATCTTAAGAGAGCCAGAAGGGCACAGTTCTTGGTTCCAAGGAGCTATGTTTGGGTGGGGTGGAAGTGAGGGAGCAAAGAAAAAAAATCCCCATACCTCCCATGGTCAATCAGCTTAGACCAGATCCATTCCAGATGGCTATATCTCATATTCATTGATATTTCCCACAGTGAACAGAGCCTTGGTAAATAGCAATTGTGTGATCAATTTGTATATATTAAATTCCCACTGAGATAGCTCCGTTACCAGATAAGGTGAACACTTGAATTTTATTTCAGCAGGACTTGGAAGGAATTAGGCAAGGGTGTCATCACTGTCACCTCCTTTGAAACGCCTTCCTGACTCTGGAAACTGAGTTGGATGTTTTTCCTTTTCTTTTCTTTTTTCTTTTCTTTTCTTTCCTGTCCTTTTCTTTCCTGTCCTTTTCTTTTCTTTTCTTTCTTTCTTTCTTTCTCCTTCCTTCCTTCCTTCCTTTCTTTTCTTTCTTTCTTTCTTTCTTTCTTTCTTTCTTTCTTTCTTTCTTTCTTTCTTTCTTTCTTTCTTTTTCTTTCTTTCTTTCCTTCTTTCTTTCTTTCTTTCTTTCTTTCTTTCTTTCTTTCTTTCTTTCTTTCTTTCTTTCTTTCTTCTTTCCTTTCTCTCTCCCCTTCTCCCCTTCTCCCTTTCTCTCTCTCTCTCTCTCTCTCTCTCTCTCTCTCTCTCTCATCTTTCTCTGTTGCCCAGGTTGAAGTGCAGTGGTACAATCATGGATCACTGTAACCCCAACCTCCTGGGCTCCGTGAACCTCCCACCTCAGCCTCCCAAGGAGCTAGGACTACAGGCATGCAACGCCACATTTGGATAACTTAAAAAAAATTTTGGAAGAGACAAGATTTCATTATGTTGCAGAGGCTGGCCTTGAACTCCTGGGCTCAAGTGATCTGCTAGCCTTGGCCTCCCAAAGTGCTGGGATTACAGGTGCAAGTCATCGCACCTGGCCACCCATGCATATCTGATGACACACTGTGACAGGTGCTCTGAAAGGCCAGTGCACTATAAGGTCATAGACCAGGGGGCTTTGTATTCTAGGAAGTCAAGGCAGTTTTCCCTATCAATGGACATTGGAGCTGAGATTCCAAAAATCAGGGTTGACCCCTCGGAGGATGAGACATGGGAAAGAGGCAGAAAATGGGCAAAGGTGTCTGGTCTGTTAATTTCACACTCCTAGAGGATCAAAATATTGATACCTGTGAACTTGGAAGAACTGAATTCCAGTGCTTTTTCTAGTATGTGAGGAGTAGATATCCTCTGGCATCACAGGGATGGGTTTGGAGGGGACACAGACAGTGCCAGGGAGAACGTTAGGGGTCTGCGGGGAGGACACGTGGCTGGAGGACTATGGAGGTAAGTAGGAAGATGCCAGTGGAATACTGGAGCAAAGTGGCCAAGGAGCACTGGGCTGAGAGTCAGGAGAACAGAATTCTGTCCCTGGTTAGCATTCCTATTTTACCGATGAAACAAACAAACAAACAAAAATGGGTTCACAAAGGTTGTGTATTTACCCAAGATATACACCTAGTAGGCGGTGACACTTAGACTAAAATCTAGGCCTGTTTATTCTAGGTCTCTTGACTATACCACATGGCTGGTCTGTAAAACGGAAAGCTTTAAGAAAACAACTGCTGGCCGGGCACAGTGGCTCAGGCCTGTAATCCCAGCACTTTGGGAGGCCGAGGTGGGTGGATCACCTGAGGTCGGGAGTTCAAGACCAGCCTGACCAACATAGAGAAACCCCATCTCTAGCTAAAATACAAAATTCACCGGGTGTGGTGGCACATGCCTGTAATCCCACCTACTCAGGAGGCTGAGGCAGGAGAATCGCTTGAACCCAGGAGGCGGAGGTTGAGGTGAGCCGAGATCGGGCCACTGCACTCCAGCCTGGGTAACAAGAGTGAAACTCTGTCTCAGATCTAAATAAAGTATAATATTATGGAATAGTACCTCCTCAACAGAAGAAAAGTAAAAAGAAGAGAAAGAGAGAAAGAAAGGTAAGGTAAGAGAGGAAGAAAAGAAAGAAACATAAAGGATAAAATAAGAGAAAAAATCCTTAATTTTCTGCATACTCTTTTCCCTTTGGAATATGTCCAATTTAATCATTTCTAGAATATTAAAATCCATGTCAGAGTCACCACCAGTAGAGCATTCTGTCACCATCCTGCTGTAAGGGCAATCGCTAGGAGAGACATGGGACTTCTCCGCCCTATCATTATAATGCTTATTTCAGCCAATGTTTCATTATCTGTGCCAAGCGCAGGCCAAGCCATGGAGACAGGAACCCCTCCGAGAGTTCAGAACCGTTCTGAGTCATTAGCTCTAATATCCTTGCAGCTCCAAAAGCAGCCGCGATGGAGGTGCCCTGCTCAGCGCCATTCCCTTAAGCATTTCCATGTTACTGTTTTGAGCCTATAGGTAAGAGCTTGGAAAAAACACAAAGCAAATAAACCATTCGCTTTGCACCAAGGCCATACAGCAAGTTCAGTCACCTGGCTGAAATTAGGGTCTCCAGGATACCGGACAATGTCTTGCCCTTTTCTGACTTGTGCCAAATCTTCTTCTGGCTGCTCCAGACACAAAACAAATATACTTTTCCCGAAGGCCTTTTTGGCATTTCCTTAATCCCTAAGCCACAGCGACCAAAGACACCGTTCTTCATGCCAGCATGTGCTTTCCTGCCAGCCTCTGCCACCCGCACACAAGTTTTCTGTTAACGCTTTTGTAAAGAATTTAAGTGTGTTGCCAGTTAAATGAGGTATTAAGGGCCCCGGGGTTTTTAATCTCCGGTTTTCTATTAGAAGAAAGGAATCATGGTAAAAATTGTGCTTTGAAGTTCTATTGGAATTTAAATATTTTCTGCATAAAATGTTGGTACCCTCAACATCAAAAAGTCCAAACATCAACATCAACCTAAAACCCCTAATTTTATAAAACAAAAGTTTTAAAAAGTGGAATCCACTTTTTCAGTGGAATAGAGGCTCAGGAGTCACACTGAATCCTCTTATTAGTGATAAATAGTGACAGCCCTTGGGCTCTTGTTGTTGAAAGCGAAAGTTAGTGGAGAAGAAATGGAAAGCAAGTAACCAAAATTAAGATACTCTGATGTGCTACTACATAGAAGAATAAATCATCTAAAAGGACAGCATATTAATAGTACACTTATTTTTAGCCAAATCTACAGTAAAACAATCTTTTCAACACTTATCCCAAATTCTATTGTTTAAGACTTTTCTAGGCCTGGCACGGTGGCTCACACCTGTAATCCCAGCACTTTGGGAGGCCGAAGCTTCCCGATTACCTGAGGTCAGGAGTTCGAGACCAGCCTGGCTAACATTGTAAAACCCTGTCTCTACTAAAAATACAAAATTAGCCGAGTATGGTGATTCATACCTGTAATCCCAGCTACTCGGGAGGCTGAGGCAGGAGAATTGCTTGAACCTGAGAGGCAGAGGTTACAGCAAGCTAAGATCGTGCCACTGCACTCCAGCCTGGGCGACAGAGCGAGGCTCTGTCTCACTATTGTAGAAATGTACAGATTAGAAAGTGAGATTTACAAGGCAATCAAGAGAGACAACAAGGGGGCTTGGTGCGGTGGCTCATGCCTGTAATCCCAGCACTTTGGGATGCTGAAGCGGACAGATCACGAGGTCAGGAGATCCAGACCATCCTGGCTAACACAGTGAAACCCCATCTCTACTAAAAATACAAAAAATTAGCCAGGCGTGGTGGCGTGCGCCTGTAGTCCCAGCTACTCGGGAGGCTGAGGCAGGAGAATGGCATGAACTCAGGAGGCGGAGCTTGCAGTGGGCGACAGAGTGAGACGCCGTATCAAAAAAAAATATATATATAATATATATAATATATAATATATATATTATATATATATAATATATATAAAGAGAGATGATACGGTCAGTTTGCATTGGTACACAAATTACTTCAAAGAAAACTGGCCACTTCTGAAGGATCAAGTGACCCTTTTTGGGTACTAGGCCATTAGAAAACCTTTCTTTTCAGAAATGCAATCTATGTTCCTTGGAATCTCTAGTTTAAGACGTAACTCAAGAATGACTCCATGGGGTCTTCTCAATGGGGTTAGTAACCTCCAGGGGTAATTTAAGAAAAGGTGTTGCTAATCTTTGTGATGCTTACGTGAGTCAGGGTATAGACACATTCCTGGTTTCTCTTAATAACCTACCAGGTGTGTATGAACCATGAGTTTATATTTATGCTTTTTGGAAAAATAAATATATAGTCTGTATCTTTTAAGGTTAAGAAGGTTTTAGAATTTACAGCCTAATAAAAAAGACAAAAAGGCCATAAACGGTGGCTCACACCTGCAATCCCAGCACTTTGGAAGGCCGAGGCGGGTGGATCAGCTGAGGTCAGGAGTTTGAGACCAGTCTTACCAACATGGAGAAACCCCGTCTCTACTAAAAATACAAAAAATTGCTGGCCGTGGTGGTGCGTGCCTGTAGTCACAGCTACTCAGGAGGCTGAGACAGGAGAACTGCTTGAACCCAGGAGGTGGAGGTTGCAGTGAGCCAAAATTGTGCCACTGCACTCCAGCCTGGGCGATGGAGCAAAAAAACAAAAAACAAAAACAAAAAGAAAAGAAAAGAAAAAGAATCACAGTAATAAAAAGAAAATAAATAGGTTAAGAAGTACTATAAGGTTTCCACCTACTTTGCAAAGTATTACTGAATTTTATTGAATCCAAATGCTGTCTTTTTCAACCTTCAAAGGGTAATCCTGCTTCCCCTTTGGGGTCCAGGGAAGCAACTCATATTCTCTAATCGCTTCTGTAAGATTTCCTCAAATCTCTCTTGTTCTTCTCTAAGCTTCAGTACATTCTAGATAACATCCCCTTAAACCCGTCACCATTGACGGAATACATTTACCCTTACCAATGGGTATTTCTTCCACATTTTCTATTTTAGTCAGTTCTACCTTTAGAGTTATTTTCACACACACACACACACACACACACCCCATCCCACTTAATTTTATTCATCCTTCAAAGTTCATCTTAGGTCCTTTCTTCCCCTTCTTTCCCCCTTGGTCCAATGCATTCTGAACGTTTATACCATTTACATTAATTTTTTTTTTTTTTTTGAGATGGAGTGTCACGCTTGTTGCCCAGGCTGGAGTGCAGTGGCCTGATCTAGGCTCACTGCAACCTCCTCCTCCAGGGTTCAAACCATTCTTCTACCTCAGCCTCCTGAGTAACTGGGATTACAAGTGTATGCCACCACGCCTGGCTAATTTTCTATTTTTAGTAGAGACGGGGTTTCTCCATGTTGGCCAGGCTGGTCTCAAACTCCCGACCTCAGGTGATCCGCCCGCCCTGGCCTCCCAAAGTGCTGGGATTACAGGCATGAGCCACCGCACCCAGCCTACATTGATTCTTTAATGTTTACTTCTCTACCTTCTTTTATTGTTCATAACCATTTTACAGGTTTCTCTCTCGCTCTTGTCTCAACAATAAGAGCCCAGAGGTCAGAAATCCTGATTTACAACTCATTTTGTGTCCCTTTTAACCTGTAGAGGTGAGCTGCACGATGTGCCATGTATTAGTCTTTGACGTTTCCCTGTCAATCTTTGTCAAGACATTGAGTTCAAGTTGATCCTCTTGTCAAGTTCATTTCCTACTCGGATCACTTGTATTGCTGTCTGTGCACACGAGGACATTTGAGATAACTATGGAAGCTGGTTATTTCAGTATGAAGTTGCAGGAAAGGAGTTCAATGGATGATCATGTTGGTGGGTGAAAATGATGCGGTATATAGAACATTGACAGATTTCACGGAGGCATAGACTAAGAATTTCATTTTAACTTTGTGTGATAGAAGGGAAAATAAATATTTGTGTTGAACTGGAGCCATTTCTGGCTGAAGCAGCTGGTTATTACTCATTGCTAATTGATCCACTAGCTCTCTGGACTTTGTAGACTGTATGACTCTCGCAGGCTCATCCTCCCACCGACAGCATTACTGACCTTCAGGGTGCCAATACAGCCTGGGTCCTCTGCCTTAGTCAGACTCACCACACACACCAGGCTCTCATCACCACTTTTCTGAGTCACGGGACCTTTTTTTTTTGATGCAATTTCTATCATTACAGGCTCAGTGGTAAGCCAACAACAAGGTGATGGGTACCTAAAATAAGTGAATACAATCTTAGCCTCATTATAATGTTGGGTGTCGAGCTGATGGATGAGGTAATGGATATAGCCAGGAGACTGGACACTGTTGGTAGGAAGCAGTAAGGAACTGGAAGCTGTTTCACACAGAAAAGATGGCTGGAGATGGAGATGGACCTTGTATTTTCTTTTTGTGTGTGTGTGAGACGGAGTCTCGCTCTGTCGCCCAGGCTGGAGTGAGTGGCGCCATCTTGGCTCACTGCAAGCTCCGCCCCCCGGGTTCCCGCCATTCTCCTGCCTCAGCCTCCCGAGTAGCTGGGGCTACAGGCACCCGCCACCACGCCTGCCTACTTTCTTTGTATTTTTTAGTAGAGACGGGGTTTCACCGTGTTAGCCAGGATGGTGTCGATCTGCTGACCTCGTGATCCGCCCGCCTCGGCCTCCTAAAGTGCTGGGATTACAGGCGTGAGCCACCGCGCCCGGCCGGACCTTGTATTTTCATCCACACATGTGGAAGTGAGACTTAGTTTATATGAAAGCTAGAACTCGTAAGCGTAGGTTACAGAAAGGCTCAATGTGTTTAAAAATTGAAGGAGCTGTTCCTTATTACTGAAGGAACGCAGCGAGTGAGCTCCAGCTCTTCTAAGATTTAAAGATTTGAGTTCAGATAATTAATTGAGATATAATGGAAGAGATTCCTACATTGCATGTAACTAAAACTTAAACGCTCCCTAATGACACACGCAAATTAATCTGACTCCTAGGTTCTTTAAACCTGTGATGATTTCCAATTCATTTATGTCTTTCATGAGATATAGCAGCTGTAAACAAATAGAATTCCAGCTTCAGATGAATCAAGGTTTTATACAGGGGCAGGATTTGCGGGTCTGTGTATGGAAAAGGGAAAGTCTTGCACCCAATCAGTCTTGATGTCTTCATTCTAGGAATTCTTTCTGAAAAGATGGTAGCCATGCAGAAGACAATACAATACTAATTTTGTTCCTTCCTTCACATCCAGTGCACAACTCAATACATACACCAGGGTTTTAGGCATTCTGCAACCTTTAAAAGTTTGAAAAACATGCGTTGCTTTACACATGTCCAGGCATGTCTATGTACAATGACTGGGAGTAGAAAATAATTTGACTTTTAGGGAATGGTATTATTCTTGGGAGAAAAAGTACCATTTGTTGAGTTAATTTCACACACACTACCACAATCAAACTCTTAAATGATTCTATGAGATAAGCATTGTTATTCTAATTTTACAGTTGATACAGCTGGAAGAACAAGCAACTCACTTGTGTTTACACAACCATTAAGTTGTTGAGCCAGGATTTGAATCTAGGCCAAAGTGATGCTATATCCCTTTCTCGCAGGATCTTATAGCCCCTAATCATAAATCCTTCATATTTTGAAAGATAAAAGGCCATGTTTAGAGATGCCCATGACTTCAGAGAGAAAAAAAAACCAGCTTGACTTTACAAGGGTGGAGTAGTCTTTGCTGAATGGATGAGAACTCTAGTCTTGTCAATGCACAGGCTAAATATCAGCTCTGCCCTCTAAGTAGCTGAATGCCTTTCAATAAATACCTTCACTTCTCTAGGTCTCTGTGTTCTTATTGGGAAAACGGAAGTGCTAACAGCACCTTCCTTACAGGACTGTTTTTATTTTTTATTTTTTTATATTTTGAGACAGAGTCTCGCTCCATTGCCCAGGCTGGAGTGCAGTGGTGCAATTTTGGCTCACTGCAACCACCGCCTCCCAGGTTGAAGTGATTCTCCTGACTCAGCCTACGAAGTAGCCGGGACTATAGGCGTGTGCCACCATGCCCAGCTAATTTTTATGTCTTTAGGAGAGACAGGGTTTCTCCATGTTGGCCAGGCTGGTCTCAAACTCCTGACCTCAGGTGATCTGCCCACCTCGGCCTCCCAAAGTGCTAGGATTATAGGTGTGAACCACTGCGCCAGGCCAGGACTGTTTTTAATAGTAAATAAAATAATATGTGGAAAGCACCTAGCACCATATGAACACAGGAAGTAAGTTTTAGCTATTATGAAGAGTATATATTCTTTTTTATCTCTCTACACCGAAGGTTGCTGGTGGGCTCAAAAGATATTCCTGAAGAGTCAAGTTATGGGGAAGCATCCTAGGAAAGGAGAGGCAGGACAAGCAGACTATTCCTGGGAAGCTAGACTTACTGATAACAGTAGAACTCTCCATGGCTCCAACTGATGTCTTCGCCTGGGGTTATTCTCTATAGGTGACTCTGATAATCTCTCCATCTCTCCCGCAGCATTTAGCACAGGGCTCGAATGCTCGCTGTCTGATTAACACAGGTGTGCACAATGAGTGGTCTCAGGTGAGGGAAGAGAAAAAGCACAGAGCTTGCAAAAGGCAGAGATCTGCAGCTTATTCCCAATGCAAGACGGAGCTGATAAGCAAGCTGGCAGGAATGATGCGGTGCATTTTTCAGAGGATCTTGAGGTAAGGTACAGACAGCAATTTCAGGGCAAGTCAGCAGTATGTCTGGGCGGCACAAATGGCTTTCCAACATTCCCCTGTGGGGAGAATGCAGAGCATGCATTAATGACCGTATTTTGCAGAGAAGAAAACAGATTTAAGGCCCTAGGAAATCAGGGCATATGGCACTAGGAAAGGAGATGTTTAAATGATACAGTATACTTTGGAGATAGCTCAGTAGTTCAAGTCACTGGTGGATGCAATTTGAGATGCCTACTTCAATCTATTAAGACCTACATTCTCTTCTCTCTCTCTCTCTCTCTCTTTTTTTTTTTCTGATAGAGTCGGCTCTGTCACCCAGGCTGGAGTGCGGTGGCATGATCTCTGCTCACTGCAACCTCCGCCTCCCTGGCTCAAGCAATTCTCCTGCTTCAGCCTCCTGAGTAGCTGGGATTACAGGCGTGCACCACCACACCTGGTTAATTTTTGGATTTTTAGTAGAGACGGGGTCCTCACCATGTTAGCTAGGCTGTTCTCAAACTCCTGACCTCAGGTGATCTGCCTGCCTTGGCCTTCCAAAGTGCTGGAATTACAGGTGTGAGCCACCGTTCCTGGCCCTCTTTTTCTTTTAACTCTCTCTTCTCACCCATCAAGGCTTTTATTTCACTACTCCTCCCCTTCTGATGACAGTTAGGATTCAGTCATGAAGCCAGTGACAGGTAGCTGTTTCTGCTACCTGTCACTGGCTTTGAGTCCACATGAAACACGAGCTGGCACTTTTAGTGGCACAGCACTGCTCCGAAACTCCTGTGCTGACTTATTCTGGCACCCTCCCCCTATTTTTGGTTGGCTCTTCAAGGCAAATAAAAGACTCCTTTAAAATATATACATATATATATATATATTTTCTTTTCCTTTTTTCTTATATGCCACCAAAAGGCACAGTCCAGAAACAGAAAGAAGGAAACACAACTAACTCCACTTAATACACCCATGAAGAAAGTGCACCAACTGGAACAGAACACGGCTTCTCTTCTCGGGTGATCACCTCTCCATCACCTTCATGCACCAAGAAGCTTTAAATTGTTGTATATGTTTTCAACCTTCAAATAGGGCAAGTGAGGCCAGGCGTGGTGGCTCACGTCTGTAATCTCAACACTTTGGGAGGCTAAGACGGGTGAATCACTTGAGCTCAGGGGTTCAAGACAAGCCTGGCTAACATGGCAAAACCATGTCTCTACTAAAAATACAAAAATTAGCCAGGTGTACTGGCGCATGCCTGTAATCCCAGCTACTAGGGATGCTGAGGCCGGAGAATCGCTTGAACCCGGGAGGCAGAGGTTACAGTGAGCGGAGATCACACCATTGCACTCCAGCCTGGGTGACAGAGCAAAAAAAAAAAAAAAAAAAAAAAAAAGATAGAGTAAGTGTTTGATGAAGAAACAGCAGCACAAGCAAATCTTAGCAGAAGGGTCTAGAATTGCACAGAGAATAGGATTGTGCTCTGTTACTTCCAGTTGCTCAGTGCCCTTCCTTGTTGAATGGAGCTGCAGGAGAGCATGAGGGGTTGGTAATTCATAATTGCCATCTTTTCCCTGCTGAAACCATTTGCTAGAAATCATTGTCTCTCTTTGCAGACATTTGCATCATCCTACATCATGTTTTCAGAGGTCACCTTTATTGAGGTATAATTCATATTCAGTAAATTTACCCTTTTAGATGTTACTGTTTTATAAATTTTGACAAACAAGCAGTCATGTAACCACCACCACAATCAAAATACAGAATATTCTCATAACCCCTAAAAAATCCCTCACACCCCTTATAGGCAACCCCATCCTGCCATCACAAGTCCCTAGCAATTGCTGGCCTGATTTCTGTTCCTACAGTTTTGCTTTTTCCAAAAAGTTATATAAGTAGAGTCATGCAGTGCGTAGTATTTTAAGTCTGGCTTCTTTCGCCTAGCATAATGCTTTTGAAATTTATCCAGTTGTTACAAGTAGTCATGCTTTGTTTCTTTTTATTGTTTTAATTTTAATTTTAATTTTTTTGAGACAGAGTTTTGCTCTTGTCGCCCAGGCTGGAGTGCAATGGTGCGATCTCGGCTCACTGCAACCTCCGCCTCCCAAGTTCAAGTGATTCTCCTGCCTCAGCCTCCTCATTAGCTGGGATTACAGGCACGTGCCACCACACCTGGCTAATTTTTGTATTTTTAGTAAAGACAGGGTTCACCGAGTTGGCCACGCTGGTCTTGAACTCCTGACCTTGAGTGATCCACCTGCCTTGGCCTCCCAAAGTGCTGGGATTACAGGCATGAGCCACCGCACCTGGCTCCTTTTTATTGTTACATGGTATTTTCTTCACGTGGATGAACCAAATTTGTTTATCCATTTGCCAACTGGTGGACAGTTGAGTTGTTCATGGGGTTTGGCAATTTAAAACAAAAATTTACTTTGAAAGTTTTTTTTTGTTAAATTAAATCAACCTTGTTTTATCAAGCAACATATCAAAACTTACTCATGTAAGAGTTAGCAATTGTGCTTTTAGTTTGATTTGAAATTAAAGAATTTTATTCTGCCCTTTCAGCTAATGCATTCATTCTAAAATATAATCATTACGAGGGCAGCCTTGTCCTAGATGTTCTAAAAGGTATCCCTCTTTCTGCACTTGTCATTCCAGGCCTGTGACTTTCCATGTGGAGAAGAGAACCCTGGTTCTTGTCCACATCTGAACCAGCAAAGCTGCTCTTAGCTGAAGGGCTCAGAAGAAAGCAGGACGATTGCCTGAGATCCAGTAGTCCCTTTTGCAATAAAGCTATGATGTAAGTAATCATATGTAAAAGGTTTTTAAACTTTACCTATAGGAAATTGGGAGCCAAACTTTAATACCTCAAACTTGACTTCATTTTAAAAATTGCCTACCTGAGAAGGGAGAAATCTCTATAAAGACATCAAAGTTCTAAGATCCATAAGTGCTGATTTATTATATAGTTAACATGCATCTAAAAATAAAGCTTGTCTTTTAGATACACTTGCCTCAGGCATAATAGTGTTGCAACATGCTACCGTATCACTGCTGCAAAACTATTGCTGTTGAAACTTATCTTTCTTTCTCTAACCTCTTTCTCTGCCCAGCAAAAAGGGAGGTGGAGGGAAAAAAAGAAGAAAATGGGAGTGGGGAGAGTGGAGAAGAAGGAAGCAGAAAGCCTGGGTAATGATACAGCACCTTTTATCTCAGAATCTCAAAAGCTGTTTTCTGGATCAGACTCATTGAACATTACTGGGTGGATAGGACATGGAAAACTAAGTAGGAACTGGAATGAGTTATGGTGGAAAGCCACAGGGTGATGGTTAATTTTATATGTCAGTTTGGCTGGACTGTGGGGCACGCAGGTATTTGGTCAAACGTCATCCTGGATGTTTCTTCTGTGAAGGTGTTTTTTGGATAAGATCAACATTTTTTTTTTTCTTTTGAGACAGTCTCCTTCTGTTGCCCAGGCTGAAGTGAGTGGTGTGACCTCTGCTCACTGCAACCTCCACCTCCCGGGTTCAAGCAATTCTCCTACCTCAGCCTCCTAAGTAGCTGGGATTACAGGCGCTCGCCACCACGCCTGGCTGATTTTTGTATTTTTAGTAGAGATGGGGTTTCACCATATTGGCCAAGCTGGTCTCAAACTCCTGACCTCAAGGGCTCCACCCACCTTGGCCTCGCAAAGTGTCAGGATTACAGGCGTGAGCCACCGCGCCTGGCCTAGATCAACATTTAAATTGGCGGACTTTGAGTAGAGCAGATTACCCTCTGTAATGTGGGTAGGGCTCATCCAGTCAGTGAAAAGCCAGAATGGAATAAGAGACTGACCTCTCCCAAGGCAAGATGGGAGTTCTGCCTTTGAACTTCAGCAGCAATTCTTCCCTCTGTCTCCAGCCTGCTAGCCTTCTCTGAAGATTTTGAGTTTACTAAGCCTCCATGATTGCATGAGTCAATTCGTCTCTCTTTTTCTCTCAGTATACACACACACACCCTTCCTAAGAAATCGCAGAACTTCTATATTTGAGAAAGTATTAAAGATAATTTATTCCAACCCTTAGCCATAAATTTCTTCTCTAGCATCTGCCTAAGCAAGCACTGAACTGCAACTGAATATTTTCTGCCCAGTAAACCACTAGCTAAAGAGGCAGCTACTTTTATTTCTGGACAACTTTAATTGCTTCAAGTTCTTTTGCTTTGATTATTTGTTTGTTTGTTTGTTTGTTTTATCTGGCAAGCCCAATCTATTTCCCAATGTCTTCTATCCTTTGGCCCAAAATTGTGTCTGGGAGTCACATAGGCTGTTTGTACACAGGTGTACATTCCCCTTGTCCAGTTAATCTTAATTAACTAATTATGTTAATTTTTTTGAGATGGAGTTTCACTCTGTCACCCAGGCTGCTAGAATGTGGTGGCGTGATCTCAGTTTACTGCAATTTCTGCCTCCTGCATTCAAGCTATTCTCCTGCCTCAGCCTCATGAGTATTTGGGATTCCAGGCATGCACCACCACACCCAGCTGATTTTTGTATTTTTGGTAAAGAAGGGGTTTTGTCATTTTGCCCAGGCTTGTCTTGAACTCCTGACCTCAAGTGATCCACGTGCCTCAGCCTCCCAAAGTGCTGGGATTACAGGAGTGAGTCACAGCACCTGGCCAGTTAATCTGAATTTGAATAATCTATGTAGCAGAATAATTCTGGAATATTAACTAGTTTTGTTCACATGTTTAGGATGTCATAAAGCACCTAGGACAGTCATGCCTACTGCTCCACGGAAGGGAAGATGGCGGAACATAGAGAACGGAGTCGATTCTGGGTGCCTGGAGGGAGGAGGGACAGAGCAGAAACAGCACTGCATCAGAGGGAATTGCCCAGATGGCAATGGAGCACGGCACACATGGACTGTGCACCTGGTGACCAAGGCTAGGCAAGATGATGGGTCTCTCAGGGATGTGGCTTGGAAATGTGATATCCAAGGACTAGATGAACCCCAGCTCCCACAATGCTGTAGACAAAATGACGGAGCAAGAAAGAAAGAAGAAAACTGGAATTGACTGAGTTTAAATCTCTTCCACTGAATAGGGGGATGAGAGAAAATTTTAGTTGAGTTTATAGAAAAATCTAGCCAGTTACATGTCTTACATTTCTAGTGACATTTCTTCACTACTGAGAGTATAGAATGAGTTCCACAGTGGCTTTTATCCATCACTGAAAAGAAGCTAGAGAAAAACGACTCTTTGCTTTGAAAATAATCCTGTCCCTGGAAGGGTCTGGATATAGAATGAGAAACCACGGTCTTGGGAAACACGCTGGGAATCACAGACAGGTACTTTTATTTTAAATTGGTTCCTCGTCTCCATTCTATCCTGTTACAAGTATTCCTTCAAAAGACGTTTATTAAGTGCTTGCTGTATTGGGGTTGCTCTTCTCAAGGAGTATCTTTGTGGTGTTCTCTGTATTTCCTGAATTTGAATGTTGGCCTGTCTTGCTAGGTTGGGGAAGTTCTCCTGGATAATATCCTGAAGAGTGTTTTCCAACTTGGTTCCATTCTCTGTGTCACTTTCAGGTATACCAATCAAACGTAGGTTTGGTCTTTTCATATAGTTCCATATTTCTTGGAGACTTTGTTCATTCCTTTTCGTTCTTTTTTCTCTAATCTTGTATTCATGCTTTATTCCATTAAGTTGATCTTCAATCTTTGATATCCTTTCTTCTGCTTGATCGATTTGGCTATTGATACTTGTGTATTCCTCACCAGCTCTTGTGCTGTGTTTTTCAGCTCCATCAGGTCATTTATGTTCTTCTCTAAACTGGTTGTTCTAGTTAGCAATTCCTCTAACCTTTTGCCAAGGTTCTTAGCTTCCTTGCATTAGGTTAGAGTATGCTCCTTTAGTTCGAAGTAGTTTGTTATTACCCACCTTCTGAAGCCTACTTCTGTCAATTCGTTAAATTTGTTCTCTGTCCAGTTTTTCTCCTTTGCTGGCAAGGAGTTGTGATCCTTTGGAGGAGAAGAGGCATTCTGGTTTGGAACGCAAACATTCTTGTTTGATTGGAAAATCAAAGACAAAGGAGCCTTGTTCCCTGGAAGAGAACATGAAATTGTGAGCAAATGCAATTAAATGACAACATTACATTAATTATAAAAATGTAAAAAGGTCTCATGTCTTTTTGCTATGCAGGCCTGCTTAAAGGTATTTATGATAATTTTTTTTTTTTTTTGAGATGAAGTCTCACTCTGTTACCCAGGCTGGAGTGCAATGGCACGATCTTGGCTCACTGCTACCTCCACCTCCCGGGTTCAAGTGATTCTTCTGCCTCAGCCTTCCAAGTAACTGGGATTACAGCCAGCTAATTTTCGTATTTTTAGTGGAGAAGGGGTTTCACCATGTTGGCCAGGCTGGTCTCAAACTCCTGACCTCAAATCATCCACCCACCTTGGCCTCCCAAAGTACTGGAATTACAAGCGTGAGCCAACACACCTGGCCGGGTTACCTTAATTTTTATCCTTAAAGGTAATCATTAGGTGAGACCCCGAAGGAGCTAGTCATGGTATGGAACTTACAGGGAGCCAAAATTTGTAATGGTTGGGAATCACCCTGTAGAATTTAAAATCACTGAGTTCACAGGCAGGCTTGGCTTTCTTGGTGATGAATGTGGCATTTTTTGAGGACATTGTAAATGCATGTCACAGATAACATTTATTTATCTATCTGTCTATTTATTTGTTTATTTATTTATTTTTTAGATGGAGTCTTACTCTGTCACCTAGGCTGGAGTACAGTGGTGTGATCTTGGCTCAGTGCAACCTCTGCCTCCTGGGTTCAAGCAATTCTCATGCCTCAGCCTCTCGAGCAGCTGGAATTACAGGCACGTGCCACGACACCCAGCTAATTTTTGTGTTTTTAGTAGAGACGGGGTTTTACCATATTGCCCAGGTTGGTCTCAAACTCCTGGCCTCAAGTGATCTGCTCTCCTCAGACTCCCAAAGTACTGGGATTACAGGCATAAGCCACCATGTCTGGCTATTTAATTATTTTTATAGGGCTTTATTCTGTTACTCAGGCTAGAGTGCAGTGGTGCAATCATAGCTCACCACAGCCTCGAACTCCTGGGCTCAAGCAGTCCTCCCACCTGAGCCTACTAAGTAGCTGGGACCACAGTCGCGTGCAACCAAGCCTGGCTATGTATTTTTTACTTTTCGTAGATACGGTGTCTTGCCCAGGCTGATTTGGAACTCCTGGCCTCTCGCAATTCTCTCTCCTTAGCCTCCCACAATGCTGGGATTACAAGTGTCAGCGACCATGCCTGCCCACAGATGACATTATTAAGCAGTTATCCTGCTCTGTGCTTGACAGCTATTGTATTTAATCCCCACAACAACCCAATGACATAACTACAAGTGTTAATCTATATTATTGATAAGGAAGTCAAGGCATAGAAAGTTAAATGACATTGCCCAGTGTCACAAAACTAGTTAGGGACAGAGCAAGCATTCAAATCCTGATACTACCCAGATCAAAATTCTTTACCCACTATATGTTATTGCAGCCTGAAATGCAGAGAGGGTATTAAAAAAACACCAAAGAGCAAGAAACCCTTTCTTATACTACTACAATTTTATTGAAACACAGCCATACAAATTTGTTTGCATATTACCTATGGCTGCTTTCACACGACAATGGCACAGTTAAGTCATGGTGACAGAGACAGTGTGGTATGCAAAGATGAAAATATTTGCCATTTGGCCCTTTCTAGATTAAGTTTGCTGACTTCTGACCTATCATAGGGAAAATGGTGACAGTAATAACTCACAAGTAATTTGACTAGGTAATGTTATTTTTAATCAGGAGTCACATTCTTACATAGCTATCTTTATGTTGGTTTCCCTAATATTAGATTTAAAAGATTTTATTTTTTATTCTTTTTATTTTTTTAACAGAGGCAGAGTCTCACTACATTGTACAGGCTGGTCTTGAACTCCTGGGCTCAAGCACTCCTCCCACCTCAGACTCCCAAAGTGCTGGGATTACAGGCATGATCCACCACGCTCAGCCCCAGTTAGAGACACCAGGCAGTCTTGCTAGACCTCTGTGACCCAGTTTATTATATTTGAACAAAAATTAGTCATCCTTACGTCTTCTTGAGTAGGGTCCTTCTGAATCTATTAACAGTGCCAATACCATGAGTAACAGCCTTCTCATGGATCTCTTTTTTGATAAGGCTGGGAATTAGTAGTGTGGCCTAATCACCTCTGAGAGAAGGACAGAAATAATTACCTTAAAACTTGGAATGTTATCTGGGTTTTGGAGTGACGAGGTAAGTGATTCTGCTGGGATTATCTCATTTGAATTAACGCCAGCCATGGCATGCCCAGAAAATTCCTCTCAAAAGCAAAGGGAAACATGCCAAGAAAGGCTGGCACAAGTGTTTACACTTTCAGTGTAATGTATATGCTGTCTATATACACATGTATCCACACATATGTACACATGCACACATATTTCAGGCACTCCAGCCTTCTCCCTGTTGAGATTTATTTTGTCATAACTCCTTTTTTGCTTCCGAGAGAGAGAGTTAGTCCTGTCCTCACTCTGTTCCTCTTCTCTTCCAGTCTGGGAGTGACTACACTTGCCTTGGTCTTTTTCCTCTTGTGCTGAAATCCACACTGGTGATTTCAGAGTAGGCTGCATTCTGTCTTGCAAATCATTCTCCTCCCGACCAATTCCCCATCACCCTTCATTATCACATTCTCGCTTCTCTTTAAAGTTTTGTCTGGACAAATGTTCAAGTAGTGACTGGAATTGCCATGTACTGCTGGAGTAGTGACATCATAAAGAGAATTCAAGGGGCGCCCACACACCCTGCAGGTGGTAACTGCTACAAGGTATGGTGGGACCATGGGGGCAACTAAGTTATCCTGGCACACAATATGTCCCCTTCCCTTTCCCCTTCCCCCTCTTTCTTTCTTCTCTCTCTTTCTTTCTTTCTTTCTTTCTTTCTTTCTTTCTTTCTTTCTTTCTTTCTTTCTTTCTTTCTTTCTTTATCTCTCTCTCTCTCCTTCCTTCCTTCCTTCCTTCTTTCCTTCCTTCCTTCCTTCCTTCCTTCCTTCCTTCCTTCCTTCCTTCCTTCCTTCCTTCCTTCCTTCCTTCCTTCTCTCTCTCTCTCTCTCTCTCGACGGACTCTTGCTCTGTCACCCAGGTTGGAGTACAGTGGCGCAATCTCAGCTCCCTGCAGCCTCAACCTCCAGCGTTCAAGCGATTTTCGTGCCTCAGCCTTGCAAATAGCTGGGATTACAGGCATGTGTCATCACACTCAGCTTTTTTTTTTTTTTTTTTTTTTTTTAATTTTTTTTTTATGACTGAGTCTTGCTGTGTCACCCAGGCTGGAGTGCAATGGCACAATCTCAGCTCACTGCAACCTCTGCCTCCCGGTTTCAAGTGATTCTTCTGCCTCAGTCTCCCAAGTAGCTGGGATTACAGGTGCCTGGCAGCACACCCAGCTAATTTTTGTATTTTTAATAGAGACGAGGTTTCACCATGTTGGCCACGATGGTCTTGAACTCCTGACCTCAAGTGATCCGCCAGCTTCAGCCTCTCGAAGTGCTGAGATTACAGGCGTGAGCCACCACACCTGGCTATGTTTGTATTTTTTAGTAGAGACAGGGTTTCGCCATGTTGGCCAGGCTGGTCACAAGAAATATTTCCTGGCACAGGTGGTGTCTGGTTAGAATCATAAGGGATGAGTAATGGTTATTCCCAAGAAAGTGAAGGGGAGAAAAGAGAAAAGGAGGAAGGTTAAGGAAGAAGAATAGCAAATGCTCTGCAGACTTGGACAGCCACTTGGCCATGATGTCTGGATAGCCTTTCCTGGGAGTTAATTCCTGCCTCAGTCTACTACCCACCACAGTTCTGCAGGACAATGTCCTGAGAGATGAATGAAGCCCAGGCCTGTAACTGAGGAAGTGTCTTCTATTGAATCACGGACCTCAGTGAAGCCCCAACTCCTGTCTGTTTCTTCTTCTGGTCACAGAACCTTACTCAGTATGAAACACTGTCAGGTTTTTCCTCCGCATGCCGGGAAGGGTGCGCTCACCCTGGGTGGTGCCAGTTGCAGCTCCTCCGCAGGGTTCTCCTTACCTACATTTGATTTGAGGCATGATCTGCCAGTGTACTGTTGAATCAAAGAACTGCCGTCAGGACTGTCCTTATTTAGTGCAACTGTTGTTGACAAACCAAAACTGCACCCAGACTTTCACCCACAGTTTATTCAAGTCAGGTAATATACTAAGTGCTTTGTGTAAGCCGTAGTCTCTTTTCAGAAATGGTTGGCTCTCACAAAAGGAGAGTTCAGACGTCAGCCTGGCACTTGCATAAATATCTTCCACTGAGATTCAGCATTAGCAAACTCTCTGCCGGATACAATTTAAACACTCAATAAAGCATGGTGGGGGTATTTCTAATTTACACATAAATAACATTTTTTTATTCTAATGTTCATAAATTAAAACTGTATCTTTCCTGAATTAAGTAATAAATAAGAATTTTAATAAAACATTTTCTACATAAAATCCTTAGAAAGTCTACTGCAAGGTTTGATGGCTGGGAGACTGAGCTGAGAGAGTTTACAGCTCATATGTCAGCATTAGGATTTGTTGGTAGTGCTTATCTATTCTACATAATAAGGTTTTGTGTGTTGATGCAGGCACTGCCTTACACAGTAACATAACACGAGACCATGATATTCAGCACATTTTGAAGTAAGTGTGACACTAAGACCCTCTGAAATGTGTCCACTTTGCCCCTTACAACATTACAATGGGGACATTCTTTTTCTGAGACAGTCATTGAGAACAGCACTAACAGATTATGGCTTGATAACTATTTATCACTTTGGATTGCTGTGGAAACCAGGCATCCCTAATCACCAACAACTTTAAAAAGTCAAAATATTATCAGAGAAGACAGTTTTATAGAAATATTCAAAATCATTTCATTAGCTTTCTAAACCTTTAAAAAAAATCTGGCCCTCTATTCAAATATTTAGCTAAATAGTACATGATGCAGTCAAAACCGATCAGTTTTCTAAACCACTTTGCTTTGTGCATTTAATGTGGAAAGGACCTGGAGAACAGAAAGAATTTCATTACCCTCACAAAGATTTGTCAAAAACCTCTTAGTTTTTACTCATAGAAGATGTTGCAAAGAGAAGCTGGAACATAGTAAGAAAGAAGGTTGATTCCGTTACATATGATGCATTTGGAAACTGATTGAAGTGATCACGTTTCAGATACACCTCACGACAGAAGAGGCAATCTCTTGAAAGTGACAGCCAAATTTTGTGTGAGGGGAGGGGACTGGGCAGAAAGGATTCCTCCTCTGAGTAACAGCTTTCTGTCCTGTGTTTCATCATGCCTATCTTGGCACTTCTCTAGCCTAAACCTCATCATAATGTGAGGTATAATTATCTGCCCATTCATCTGCTTCTTGTGCTAGACTGTGAGCTCCCTGATACCAACCATATGTTATTTATATTGATTTTCCTAAATCCTAACCAAAGCAGATGCTCAATAAGCATTTTAATACGAAGGAAGAGAGGGAGTATGGGAGAAGGGAGCGGGGGAAGAAGGAAGGAGAGAAAAAAGTTCACTTATAATGTCTATAATGGTATTAAACAAAATAGAACATGTATTTAGTTTGATGAGACTCTTTTTCAAAACTAAGTATGATTTACTTAGGATTAAAACACAAGTTATAATAGCTATGATGGGCCTTATATAAAGAAAAGTAAGTATAACACGTTTTTAAAGGCTTTTAAGTATCTGTATTAAATATAAATTAAATGGACAAGATTTTTCATCCCCAAGAATTACCTGGGATATTAGCTTTGCAAAGAAAAGCAAAAAGAGGGAAATGAGGTTGAGTGAATTATTTGAATAAACATATGCAGTCACTATAAACTTCCAAAGGACTTTAAAATGAGCGAGGAAATACTGCTAGAAGAAAGCTTTACTTATCACTTTTATGAATTATAAAAACAAAATATTTTAGTAAGTCTTACTGTTAAGTGATTGATTTAATTATTTATACATGAAGTTCTTTCTAAACCTGGATAGTGTAAACATGTTGGTTAATCATTACAGAACTCCAAGTCTTTCTCTTTGTTCCACGCCTTAAACAACAAAAGGATCGTAAATCCTTCAAGTTTCCTTGGAGTTAACTCAGGCAAAGTCCAAAGTTTAAGAAGGTGTTCCATGAACCATAAACGTTGCCAGCATTGAAGAGTCAAAGCATATCCCAACATTCTGGGGCAGTTCTCACCCAGCTTGCCTTCATCCTATTATCTTTAAAGATTCATATATATTTAGCATTTACTCATGCCCTATCTAGAGATTTAAATACTTTTTTTTTTAAGAATAGAGATGGGGTTCTGCCACATTGCCCAGGCTGGTCTCAAATTCCTGGGCTCAAGCGATCCTCCTGCCTTGGCCTCCCATAGTGCTGGGATTACAAGTGTGAGGCACTGTGCCCAGCTTTAAACACTTTTTATTTTAGAATAGTTTTAGATTTAGAGAAAAATCACAAGGATAGTATAGAAAGTTGCCATATACCTTGTACTCAGGTCCCCCTATTATTAGCATCTTACATTAGTATAATATGCTTGTTATAATTAGTGTATCAATATTGATATAATATTATTAACTAAAGTTTATAGTTTATTCAGATTTCCTTTATTTTTACCTAATATTCCTCTTCTGGTTCAGGATACCACATCACACATACATATAGTGTATATATATAATATATGTATAGTAATACTAAATATAGCATATAATATACGTACACCATATACATATATAATTTTATATAATATATAAGTATATGAACATTATATACATATAATATATTGTTATATTTTTAAATAATATATTATATTATACGTGTGTGTGTGTGTGTGTGTGTGTGTGTATATATATATATATAGAGAGAGAGAGAGAGAGAGAGAGAGAGAGACGGGAGTCTCACTATGTTGCCCAGGCAGGTCTTGAACTCCTGGGCTCGAGTGACCCTCCTGCCTCAGCCTCCCAAAGTGCTAGGATTACAGGCATGAGCCACCGCACCTGGCCAGGATATCACATTATATTTAACGGTCAAGTTTTTATAGGCTCCTCCTTGTGGCTGTAACAGTTACTCAGACTTTCCTTATTTTGGATAACTTTGATGGATGGTTAGGTATTTTGTACAGTGTCTCTCAGTTGGGATTTGACTGCTGTTTTTCTCATGGTTAGACTGGGATTGTGGGCTTTTAGGAGGAAGAGGTCAGATAAATTACATCTCTCAGCACATCATATCAAGAGTATGCCAGCCTGAGAAATATGGTGAGACCTTGTCTCTACAAACAATTTTTAAATAAATTACCTGGGAGTGGTGGCACACCTGTGGTCCCAGCTACTGGGGAGGCTGAGGTGGGAGGATTGCTTGAGCCCAGGAGGTTGAGACCACAGTGAGCTATGACTATGCCACTGCACTCCAGCCTGGGCAATAGAGTGAGACCCTGTCTCTTACCAAAAACAAATAAGTAAATAAATGTATGTCCCATCAATATGACTTATCACTGTTGATGTTGAACTTGATCTCCTGGCTGAGGTAGCATTTGTCAGATTTTTCCAGGTAAAGTTACTTTTTCCTTCCCTTTCCACACTGTATAGTTTTGAAAGAAGTCACTAAGTACAACCAACACTTAAGAGGTGAGGTGTTATACGCCACCTTGAGAGAAGAGTACGTAAATTAGTTGGAATTTTTCTGCACAGGAAATTTGTCCCTTTTCCTCATTTATTTATTTATTCAATCATTTATATTGGTATAGACTTACGAATACTTATTTTATACTTCAGGTTATAATCCAATTCTGGTTTACTTTATTTCATTGCTCCAATTATTCCAGTTTTGGCCATTAAGAGCTCTTTCTGTAGGTTCCTTCGTGTTTTTGACGTACTCCTATTATTGTGGGATTCTGTGGTTCTTTTTTTAAAGCACTTTCTTACTTTCTAGCACTATAAGAAACTCCAGGCTGATCTTGGGGATTTCTGGCCCCAGTCCTAGAGTCAGTCAATTTCTCCAAGTAGTCCTGGTTTTTTTAATTGCTGAATGGTATTAGAAACCAATATCCACATGCTAGATATGTGTGATAATTGTTTCTTCTAGTCCTTCTTAGCTGATAGAGCAATGAAACACATCTAAAAATATTTCCATACATACATATCCATTTGTATCTATATTAAATTAACATTCATACAATGTTTCCAATTGAAATCCATTAAAACAGCTATCCCCAACCTTTTTGGCACCAGGGATCGGTTTCATGGAAGACAATTTTTCCACGAACAGGGTGGGGGGGATGCAGAGATGCTTTCAGGATGATTCAAGCACATTACATCTATTGAGCACTTTATTCTATTATTATTATATTATAATATATAATGAAATAATCATACAACTCACTGTAATGTAGAATCAGTGGAAGCCCTGAGCTTGTTTTCTTGCAACTAGATGGTCCCATCTAGGGGTGATGGGAAACAGTGACAGATCATCAGGCTTTTTTTTTTTTTTTCTTTTGAGACAGAGTCTTACTCTGTTGCCCAGGCTGGAGTACAGCGGTGTGTCCGTGGCTCACTGCAACCTCCACCTCCCAGGTTCAAGTGATTCTTCTGCCTTAGCCTCCCGAGTAGCCAAGATTACAGGTACCCGCCACCATGCCTGGCTAATTTTTGTATTTTTATTAAAGACAGGGTTTCACCATGTTGGCCAGGCTGGTCTCAAACTCCTGACCTCAGGACATCCACCCGCCCTGGCCTCTCACAGTGCTGGGATTACAGGTGTGAGCGGCCGCACCTGGCCCAGGCATTAGAGTCTCATAAGGAGTGTGCAACCTAGATCCCTTGCATGTACAGTTCACAATAGGCTTTGTGCTTCTATGAGAATCTAATGCTATCGCTGATCTGAAAGGAGGTGGAGCTCAGGCAGTAATGCGAGAGATGGGGTGTGGCTGTTAAGTACAGATCAAGCCTCGCTCGCTTACCTGCTGCTGGCCTCCTGATGTGCAGCCTGGTTCCTAATAAGCCACAGGACTTCGTGACCCAGGAGCTGGGAACCCCTGCATTAACACATGGATGCTTCTGGCCTTCTCTCTTTGCTAAACTCTCATTCAGCAATGATAAATCTAACTCCCACCATCTGTCATCCATTTACTTAAATTGTTCATTTCCAGAATACATGTACAGCAGTATCTGAATTATTAGCCCATACCCCACAGGAAACTACTTTATCAACCAGAGTGCAAGGCTTAGGTGCAGCTTCTTTTGCCTTTAGTCTCACAGACGCTACTCATTTCCAAAGTTACTAAGGTCAGCACCTTTTCCCCCAACCTCCTTCAGTGAGGTGGTTTTATACAGTACAGTTAGATCATAATATGGTTAAATCACAATGCAGTGAGATTGCAATACAGTGAGATTTGTTTTGTCACTTTCTGCATTCCATCTTGGAATTCCTCAACCTCCTGATTTTAAAAAATCTGTATACATTAAGGCTCGCTCTTTGTGCAGATTTGTTTTAATAGAAAAAATATTTTAAATTACTTAACATCCAGTAAAACTGATTAGCTAGGGGGATTCATTAATTCAACAAATATTTCCCAAGGGCCTACCTTGTGTTAGGTCCTGTACCAGTGTCACTCTGGGGAACCTTATCTTATAGTTTCTTGTCCCCAGTACATCTTTGCATAATCAGAGCATGGATACGCCAGTTTAAAAAGCACCAACTAAGGAAACTAGATTGTTATATTTATGGCCGCATCTCCGGAATTCTAGAATTCCTTAGATCTGTGACTATGCCTCCCTCAGTGGTTCCAGAATCTGGGAAAATAATCTATTTGTAGAAATGCATTTACATAAGGTTAGAATTGTTTTTCTCCTACTGCTCTTTTGCGCCTAGTAAAAAAGCAATTTAAACTGCAAGGGAGAATAATAACTACTAAAGTCAACACTAGGTTTTGTCTAATACAAAAGCCATCGGCCCAACTTAAATTATAACTCCCTTTGTTAATCTGCGATTGCTGAAAACAACAATTAAGCCACTCTACACTTCCAAGTGATCTACGATATTGTTTTTTTCATTGGCTTTATTTGTTATGCCAACCACATTATCTAAACAGCTAATACAATTGCTCATGTAAAATTATGCCAATAAAGGAAGGAAAGATAGTTGTTTGTTGCTGTTATCATGGGGAGGTGAGGGAGGAGGAATGGGCTTGCTGGCATTAGCAAATCAACCAATAGATTATCTTCCTTAAGAATATTAATGCTTTGTAAATCTTTCCTCCTTCCCCTTGCCTAACTCCCAGGATGGCCACGCACCCTATAGTGCTGTAAGATCATCTTTTTTTTTCTTCCCCTTCAGACGGAGTTTCACTCTTGTTGCCCAAGCTGGAGTGCAATGGTGCAATCTCAGCTCACTGCAGCCTCCGACTACTGAGTTCAAGCAATTTTCCTGCCTCAGCCTTCCAAGTAGCTGGGATTACAGGCATGCACAACCACACCCAGCTAATTTTGTATCTTTAGTAGAGATGGGGTTTCACCATGTTGTCCAGGATGGTTGAACTCCTGACCTCAGGTGATCCACCTGCCTCAGGCTCCCAAGGAGTTGGGATTACAGGCGTGAGCCACTGCGCCCAGCTGTAAGGCAGTCTTAAATGGGGGAATATCCGTTACTACAACTGCCACAGCAGGTGTATATGATCGAGACAAGGTAGGAGCTGTACTCTGGAATCGTATGTTTGAGTTGAAAAGTTGAACAAAGATTTACTTAAAATCTTAACATTTATGTAATATAATAGGGTGCTCGACTGACACTGGACTGTATCTTTTGATGTGTAAAACACTGCCACACTAGGGGATGTAAACAGTATTTTGGGGGTTGAGCCTCCCCCTGTGATAGGAGGGACTGTTTGGCAAGACATTTTGGAAGATAAATCACAAGGCAAACAACTGCCCCTTATTCTAGGGGAACTTGGAACACGGGAAAGGAAACCAAGGGCAGATGCTTCACTCTGAGTCTGCAGAGATAGAAAAGAGTTTTCCCCAAATCTTTGCAGATTATTATTTTTCTTCATGAGAGGTATGTGTGCTTTGTTATCCAAACAGTTGTTTTTAAAAAGTTGGGAGCAATCAGCAGCTTAGTTGGGAAGACGAGCTTCCCCGAACATCTGTTCCCTCCAGGCTGGAGGAAGGAATGTGAGAGCAAATGGCTGGACCAAGCTCACGCAGCTTGCAAGGCTGCCATTTCCCATATGAGTGGGTGTCAAAGGTGAAATATACCAGGCATTGGGCTGTTCTCATGAATGCTGTGATTGTCGTGCTTGAGCTCTGAGCGTCAGATTATACCTGGTTGGGAGAAGGGCATCAAAAGAGAATGAACAATGATCAATTAATCCAGGAAAAGAGAGGAGTCGATCCAGGGGTTTTGGAGCAGGAAGAGCAGGCTCTTTTTTCTTTTTTGGAGACTGAACAGGGCTTGGGCTCTGAAGTACTGGAGATGCACTGGGGAGGCCCTTGCGTTGGGGGACACTTATGGAAACTCGGCCAGAGTGCAGAGTTGGGTCTGAGCCTGAAAATCTAAGAGCATCCAATTCTAAATGCAGTTGGGAATTACATTAGTTTATGACTAAGTCTTTTGTAAAATCCTACTGCGAGCCTGAGCAAAGATGTACTATATAGTACATACCGATGTACTAAGGGAAGTTGAGGAGACTGTATCCCTCCTGGAGGCTGGGAAGAGATGCTTGTGATGACCCAGAAGCTTGGCCTCAAAGAGCAGCACTGTTATAAGGGGCAGCAAAGGCTGCAGGCCAAGAAGTAAAAAATAAGCAAACCCCAAAACTTGTCCTTGATAACGTATATTGTAGCAACTTGAGAAACCTCAGAATAGCCGGAAGGCAATGGATGGGGGTGCACTGTGGGTCACATGCTAGTAACTACACCAGGAAAGGCTCATGCATTAATGTCTTTGGAGTGCAAAGACGGTATGATTTCAGTTGTAAGCCACAGTTCAGAAATGCCAGGGACACAGAGGTTACACTTAGGTTTTATCTTCTCCGTAACACATTTTTATAAATTTTCTACTATAAAAGTTGTGATTACTCATCAGAAACAAATTCAGTACCTACTTTGAAAAAAATAGCATTTAAAAATAGAATACTAGGCTGACCATGGTGGCTCACGCCTGTAATCCCAGCACTTTGAGAGGCTAAGGCAGGTGGATCACTTGAGGTCAGGAATTCGAGACCAGGCTGGCCAACATGGTGAAATCCCATCTCTACTAAAAATACAAAAATGAGCCAGGCATGGTGGTGGGCACCTACAGTGCCAGCTACTCGGGAGGCTGAGGCATGAGAATCACTTAAAGCCGGGAGGTGGAGGTTGCAGTGAGAAAAAGTCACACCACTGCATTTCAGCATGGGCAACAGAATGAATCTCCATCTCAAACAAACAAACAACAACAACAACAACAACAAAAACTATGTCAAACATTTTAAGCTAATGGCAGCCCATAAGTGCCACATCTCCCTTTTGTCCTTTTCCCATAGGCCCTGGAGTCTGTGTACTCCCAGGCACACATACCCTGTTCTCTCTCAAGCATCCTCAGTGCAGGTGGAGGACTTATGTTCTGACAATCCTAAAACCTTTGATTATAACCCACACTAAAATAACAAAGGTAATCAAATGTGTGGGTGGAAGCTTGCCAGATATTTGTAGAGTTCCATACCATTCATAAAGTGCTTAAAAATGTTTAATTTCATTTGAATAACACTTGCCATTGTAGCTATATAGATTTTTCTCTTTTTTCTTTTTTAAAAAGCAAAGGTATATAAACAGCTTATTTAAAAAGACTGGACAGACCCTAGCTCCAACTAGTTCTCTAGATTGAGCACGTGGGAGAACTATGTTCCATTCCCTTTTTTGGTATCGCAGGCCTTGATCTCCAAACAAACACATGAAGTAAGTCTCTAAACTCTGGGTGGACGTAAGCTAATCATTGACATTCAAAACACTTTGCTACTTGACACACTTAAACAATAAATGCCCAGCTGCTCTGCAGACTAAAATTCTACTGCTACAAAGAATTATCTCTTTAAGGAGTCTACACAAATCTATGCAGGTGTTTGAAAGACTATAACCTGTCCGAGACTTTTTTCTGCATCTCTGGGAGTGTTCAGCTCAGAGATTGGCACAAAGGAATGATGACTGTGCCTTTGTGGGTGGAGGAAAGATAAGGTAATTGCCACCGAGGGACTTGCTCTGACCCAGGTGGCTGTCAACAAGCAATAGATTGAATCCCTTTAACTCATGGGGCAAATAGATTATTCTCATTTCACAGGTGAAGAAACAGAGGCTCAGAGAGGTTAACTTGTTTAATTTCATACAGCATGAGAGTGGGAGAGGTGAGATTTGAACCCAAGTTCCTCAGATTTAAATTGTATAATATCTTGCTGTTTACTCTTTCTTTTCTCTCTCTCTCTCTCTCTCTCTCTCTCTCTCTCTCTCTGTTGTTGTTGTTGTTGAGACAGGGTCTCGCTCCATCACTCAAGCTGGAATGCAGCAACACGATCATGGCTCACTGCAACCTCCACCTCCCGGGCTCAAGAGATCCTCCTACCTCAGTCTCCTGAGTAGCTGGGACTATAGGCACACACCATCGTACCTGGCTAACATTTGTATTTTTTGTAGAGATGGAGTTTTGCCATGTTGCCCAAGCTGGTCTCAAACTCCTGGACTGAAGCAATTCACCCACCTGTGCCTTCCAAAGTGCTGCAGTTACAGGCATGAGCCATCATGCTTGGCCTACTTTTTTTTTTTTTTTAAAACAATCAGTTTAACTTCTGAAATGTTCATATTAATCCTGATGCTGCTAAAAATTGTATTTCTAGAGAAACTCACATGGGCACTTCAGAATGGATATTTGTGTAACCTTTACCAAAATACAACAAAGCTTCAGAACACCACTCAATGTCACAGTGATTTGTTTGGCTGGAGAGCTGCCTGGGAATTAAGGCTCAGGTCCCAGGTTCACTATGGAATAAAAATACTATTTCTGATAAGATAGATGGTCTCTCACTTTGGTTCATTTTCTTCCACTCTTTTAAAACAAAAATGACTCTTTTTCTGTGTTTTTGTTTCTGAGATAATATGAAACTTCAGGAAGTCCTGTTTGCTTCAATGGAGCCAACTGGGACAAAGTTGCTACAGAAATCTAAAGAATCAGCCCCTGTAAGGAACAATTTCACAACCACAACCGCAGCCAGCAAAAACATCATTAACACCATCACCATCAATACTACCACAGCCATCACCGCCATGACCACTGTCATCAATATCACCAACACTATCATTGCTTTCGTCATCGTCATCATCATCATCGACTTTTCTAGGATAGGACAGAAGTGGTAGTTTTCTCTTCCTCATGCGAATTTATGATTTTCCAATCATAAATTATCCCCCCGCAAGTTATCCCCCCACAATTACCCACGCCTGTTCAAACTTCAAATATTTTAACCATGACTTTGACAGGATACAGACTTTGTGTAAGTGAAAACAAATATTCAAGCTGCAGGCATGGCAGAGGTCATTTACAAACTTCTCTCTTTGATCAGTCAAATTCTTTTCATTGTTTATATAATAGTGGTCAGCCTTCAAAAGTGTCTTTGAAGTAAGTTTGAATATATGCTTTGCCTTACTAACCCACAAACCCAAAACACACACACACGCACACACACACACGCACGCGTGCATGCGAGCACATACACACACACTTACTTGCATAACAACTTGCTTATATACTGACGTTCTGTAAGTACTAATGTCCTTCCATGGCCTGTCTCTCAAGGCCCAGATTTACACACTGTGTCACTACTAAACTTGGGATCAGATGTTGCTCTCAAAGTACAGGCGATTCTTTTTTACTTTTTCGAAACAGAGTGGAGTGCCACCCAGGCTGGAGTGCAGTGGCGAGATCTTGGCTCACTGAAACCTCCGCCCCCCCGGGTTCAAGCGATTCTCCTGCCTCAGCCTCCGGAGTAGCTGGGACTACAGGCACCCGCCACCATGCCCAGCTAATTTTTGTATTTTTAGTAGAGATGAGGTTTCACCATGTTGGTCAGGTTGGTCTCGAATGCCTGACCTCAGGTGATCTGCCCACCTCAGTCTCCCAAAGTGCTGGGATTACAGACATGAGCCACCATGCCTGGCCAAGTACATGTGATTCTAATCTACAATGACATATAACACAAGAACAATATTTATTTTATTATTATTATTATTATTTTGAGATGGAGTCTCACTCTGTCGCCTGCGCTGGAGTGCAGTGGCACAATCTTGGCTCACTGCGAGCTCTGCCTCCCGGGTTCACGCCATTCTCCTGCCTCAGCCTCCCAAGTGGCTGGGACTATAGGTGCCTGCCACCACTCCCGGCTAATTTTTTTGTATTTTTAGTAGAGACGGGGTTTCACTGTGTTAGCCAGGTTGGTTTCGATCTCCTGACCTCGTGATCTGCCCGCCTCAGCCTCCCAAAGTGCTGAGATTACAGGCGTGAGCCACTGCGCCCGGCCCGAACAATCTTTATGTTTAAAAACTGTACCTCATAGATATGAGTATTAAGATTAATTTTTTAAATTAATCTATTGGATTTTGAACACACAAACAGCTATTGTCCTTCTCAGAATATCAATATAAAAAGTCCTTAAGAATCTGTCTGAAATCACCCCTCAAAGTCTGTGACATCTCTTATTTCATGGTGGCAAATCCCTATTCAGATTTTTGAAAACAGCTTTATTCAGAGGCAGGGTATTGAGTAAAGTGAAAACTCAGGCTGAGAGTTAAACTTTTTTGGATCAAGAACATGCTTTGGCTAAAAGGTAATGCTGTGATTCCTAGTGGGTAAGTAAAAATCCTGGTGATAGTATACTGGTGGTGTATTTTAAAAATGTTTCTGCAATTGAAAAATAGAAAAAAGTCGTGCCTTTATTACATAAACAACAGATATGAATTTCAACTTTAAATCTAAGCCTTCGCACTTTGGAAGGCCGAGGTGCGAGGATTACGAGGTCAGGAGTTAGAGACCATTCTGGCCAATATGGTGAAACCCCGTCTCTACTAAAAGATATGAAAATTAGCTGGGCATGCTGGCATGCCCTGTAGTCCCAGCTACTCAGGAGGCTGAGGCAGGAGAATCCCCTGAACCGGGGAGGGGAAGGTTGCAGTGAGCCAAGATTGCACCGTTGAACTCCAGCCTGGGTGACAGAGTGATTCTCTCTCAAAAAAAACAAAAAACAAAAAACAAAAAAAGGAAACCCTAAGCCTTCTTAGATGATATAAGTCATATGAGGTTTGGGATAGGGAGTAGCTGAGGGTCCTTTTTTTTTTTTAACATTTCAAAAAATATATGAGCTTTAAAAAGGTTAAAGTATATTGTAATAAGACTACTTTTCTGGGGTGGCTCCTAACTCAATTTTAAATGCAATTCAAAAATAATTCTCTGAAATATCTTGAGAACTAGCAGTTGCATTGAGCTATAGGCATAACCTTCTAGGTTCTGAAAATTAATGCTCACTTTAATCTTAATATTCTACTATATTCATTTAAAAATTAGGTTAATACTTGATAATCATATCTTTCCCATCCAGCTATTTCCCACAAAGTTGGAGGGCTTTGCAAATTTCAGACGGAAATTTTCCACAATCCTTATGAAAAAATAGCAAGTTATATACGATGGTTAATACTGAGTGTCAACTTGATTGGATTGAAGGATACAAAGTATCGATCCTGGGTGTGTCTGTGAGGGTGTTACCAGAGGAGATTAACATTTAAATCAGTGGGCTGGCAAAGGCTGACCCACGCTTAATCTGGGTGGGCACAATCTAATCTAGCTACTAACTCGGCTAGAATATAAGCAGGCAGCAAAATGTGAAAAGAGAGACGTGCCTAGTCTCCCAGCCTACATCTTTCTCCCATGCTGGATGCTTCCCGCCCTGGAATATCAGACTCCAGGTTCTTCAGTTTTGGGACTGGACTGGCTCACCTTGCTCCTCAGCCTGCAGACGGCCTATTGTGGGACCTTGTGATCGTGTGATTAATACTTAATAAACTCATATATATATATATTCCCTTAGTTCTGTCCCTCTAGAGAACCCTGACTAATACATTACATAATGTTTTTTTAGTGGGTTCTCAGGTTCTCTGAAATTTCAGATTCTAGAGAAATACAATACCAATATTACAGTTTGGTTGTTGCTGTTTAAGCCAATGCATAGTTCTAGATGTTATATTCACAAAACCACCATACTGCGACTTCTGTCAACGTATCTAAGTATCCTCATGATGTCTTCTGAAGGAAAATGGATCTTGGAACCATCTCCCCAGGTTTTTCCTGCCCTAAGGGAATCACCTGGCTTTACCAACCACCATAAAAACAAAACAAAACAAAACACAGTGTGATAGAATCTAGACAAACAAAGCCATATACATTGGTTCCTGCTCTGTGGTATCTCCAGCATCTAATCGTAGAGACGGGGTGGCCGCTCGAGTGTGATGCGTTCCTACACCCAAGGCGCCAGCAAATGCATTTCCTCCCCTGCACAACTTCCCTATTCGAGACCTAGAGGTTTTGACAATGTTCAGCTTCTTGGACGAGAAAATAGCAAGTCAAATGTTGGGGCTCTCGTGACCAGCATCTCTGAAATGTGAGAGTCTTTGTTTCATCACTGTGGGGCAGTTTTGCATGACCCCGGGCAGCTGTGCATTCATGGAAATCCACTGAAGACAAATGTCTAGAAGGAATTCTCTGATTGGGCCTCAGACATGGTTCAGCTATTTTTAGGGTTTCAGCTGGTGCCCTGACCAGCGCCATATGACCTAGAAGGTGCCTCATTCCTTCGGTTGATATAATTTGGGAAATCAGTGTCAGATGGAATTTTAGTCTCTGCGCATATCACTAATGCTGCTTTAAAATAAACAAGTTCTTAGAATTCTTTATCCCAGCCTGATAAAATTGACTTGTCTCCTCTGATACAGGAGCATAGGAAATTACTGGAAAATCAAGTAACATGGGTTGAGACTGTTGGGCCTCCATCGCTTTATTGCTAACTCAAAGAGTAAGCCTAACTTTGGATGCCCTTGCATGGCAGTTTTCACTTTGGGCTCTACTGAGACCATCACAGAGATGGCAATACAGGCCTTGGGACTCACAGCCCTTTTAATTTTTTCTGAGATGGAGTCTTGCTCTGTCACCCAGGCTGGGTACAGTGGCATGATCTCGGCTCACTGCAACCTCTATCTCCCAGGTTCAAGCAATTCTCCTGTCTCAGCCTCCTAAGAAGCTGGCAGTACAGGTGCACTCCACCACACCCCGCTAATTTTTGTATTTTCAGTAGAGACAGGGTTTCACCATATTGGTCAGGCTGGTCTTGAACTCCTGACCTCAGCCGATCCACCTGCCTTGGCCTCCCAAAGTGCTGGGATTACAGGCACGAATGCCTGGCCAGCCTCACAGTCTCCACAACCCCTGGGGTACATGTTAAAATTTAGACTCTCAAGCTCCACTCAGACCTTCTAATCAGATTCTCCAGGGGTTAGACCCACTAACCTGCATTTATGGAATCCCAGCTGATTCTTGATATGCTAAAGTTTGGGAACCACTGCGGATTAAGAGCTCATAGAGCTAGAAATTGGAAATTGGGGTTCTCAGATGCCCCACCCCCATTCCACATTTATCTATTTTATATTTCAGATTCCTCCCTATGCTTTCATTTGCAGAAATGCTTTTGTGGCAAGAAAAACAAAAGTAAGAAACAATTATTCCAACATGCATATTTAGACGGGGACCGCTTCAAGCTTATCTTCAATGGCTATTTCTTTCTGTTTAGAATACAAATGAATGCATGAGAAAGTGATTTTGTCCAAATAACTTCAGTACATAGAAAGCTACTTACTTCATCTACCACTAAGATTCAGTTTAGCACCTCCAGCTGCAACTGATCTGTACAACTCAGGGGTCCCTGAAAACTCCATTAAGTGTTGGTTTGGGTATCTAGGATTACTGCTTTACCCCCAGTTCCACACCCAAGACCCTACACTCAGCTAATACTCAAATCTGGCCTTTAGCCCAACAGATCCCGATTTCAGATAAAATTTAAGAAGGTAACATCTACAAACATGATCATGCAGAACATTCCACATGCAGACTTTTAGGTCACACAAAATGAAGACATTAAGAACATGTCAATATGGTGGCTTATAATATAATTTTACATCGTTTTTTTGCTTTTCTAAATGCCTGAAGTAAGGCTTCCCTGTTGTGCCAAATTTAGCAAGCAATCTAGAAGATGCAAGAAACCTGTAAACTTTCAAATTTAAAGCCAAAAAAACTCATCTTGCATTCCATTGCATATCGTGTTATAAAAATCTCAATATGATTCAGATAAAATTAATAGCTTAAACAATTTCAAACCCATAAAATACGGCACATAGTAACTTCTATATGTTAATTATTTATTTAGCAACTACTATATGTTATACAAAGTTTTTTTTTGTATTGATACTAGAAATCCTTCCAATATTCAAAGCTTTATACTATATGTTTTATGAGCATGAGAAAGGAATTAATATAATTGAGTCAGGCTTTCAAGAAACGTACAATCAAACAGGGTGCAGAGGAGAGAAGGAGTAATGCTTATACTAGACATCCCAACAAATGCAAGAATTAGAGCTTGGTAATCATATGTGAGAGGAGGGAAAGCGAGAGTGCTTCTTTTAGCTGCTTTTCTCCCACAAAGGTACACTGTTTAAAGATGGAACGTTTTGTCACGGGTTCCTTTATGAATTTATATTTGTGTATGTGTATGTGTGCATGTGTATCTTTCTCTGAGTATTGGTTTCTGTGTGTTTATCTCCTGCATTTTGCTGTTGTTGTTTATTTGATTAGTTATTAAAAGAAATCTTTCTTTTGAATACATATGCATTAGGAAATTCAAAAGTCAACCCACAGACAATTAGTGTTGTCAGTTTCCTATGTATTTTTAAGGATATCTTATGAAAATACAGGCATCTAAGTATGTGCATACTTTTTTTGTCCCTTCTACTAATTTTTTTTCCACTAAAATTAGTTGCACCTGATATGCACCATTCTGAACTTTGCTTTTACTGTGGAGACTCTTTCAAAGAAATATATGTGTATCTATTGCATTTTTTTTTCATTTTTTTGAGACAGAGTCTCATTCTTGTTGCCCAGGCTGGAGTGCAGTGGCACAATCTTGGCTCACTGAAACCTCTGCCTCCCAGGTTCAAGCGATTCTTCTGCCTCAGCCTCCAAAGTAGCTGGGATTACAGGTTCCTGCCACCATGCCCAGCTAATTTTTTGTATTTTTAGTAGATACAGGGTTTTGCCATGTTGGGCAGGCTGATCTCAAACTCCTGACTTCAGGTAATCCGCCTGGCTCAGCCTCTCAGAGTACCAGGATTACAGGCATGAGCCACCGCACCTGGCCTCTACTGCAACTTTAATGGCTGTTTACCATTCTACTGTCATAACATAAATATGTTAACTAATTTTCTATTAATAGTCATTTATAATGTTTCAGGTTTGTTGCTATTCTTGTAAGTTCTTAGAAGTAGAATTGTTGAATATGTGCATTGTATTCCTTTACTGGTTACCCTGGAAATTTTTAATATGAATGCAAGTGATGTCTAAAACTAACCAATATATTTAGCATTCTCACAAACAACTCAATCTATAAACATTTAACTCCAATCACCTCTTTATTACTTCCATGCCATTGTGTAGTTTATATTTTTTGTTTATCCCTGAAAGAAGATACTATTATTGTCTTCCACATTAAAATGTGCTTATGTATACCCACAATTTTAAGAATTTCTTTACTCATCATTTTTTATTTCATCCCAGATCTTATATCTGGGATTTGTTTCTTTCTGTATAAAACACTTATTTAGAAATTCTTATACCAAAGGTCTGTTTGATGAAAACATTATAAACATTATTAGTTTTTATGTATCTTAAAATGTCTTTATTCTACCCTCAAATAATAGATTTGTTGTATAAAATTCTAGGTTTTGAGCATTTTTTCCCTCTCAGCTTAGTGAAAGTATTGTTCCACCGTCTTCTGACTTCCATTGTTGCTGTAAAGAAGTCAGTTGCCAGTCTAATTGTTACCCCTTTTGTAGCTGACACTTCTTTCTGGTTGCTTTTAGATAAATCTTCTCTTCTCATTATTTTCCTTCTGCAATTTGATTGTGATGTGTATAGCTGTAGATTCTTAAAGATTTAATCTTCTTTGAATGTGTTTTAAATATAAGAACTGGAATCTTTCAACAGTAACAAAAAATTCTTAGTCTTTTTTTTTTTTTTTTTTTTTTTTTTTTGAGACAGGGTCTCAACTCACTGCAACCTCCACTTCCCGGGGTGAAGGGATTCTCCCTCCTCAGCCTCCTGAGTAGCTGGGACTACAGGCGTGTACTACCTCACCTGGCTAATTTTTGTATTTTTTGTAGAGACAGGATTTTGCCATGTTGCCCAAGCTGGCCTCAAACTCCTGGGCTCAAAGTAATCCACCCACTTCAGCCTTCCAAAATGTTGGAATTAAAGATATGGGCCACCATGCCCAGCTGAAAATTCTTAGCCATTTTCAGTTTGAATATTTCTACTTCCCCATTCTTCCTATTATGTTCTGTAATTCCGATTGTGATTCCATGATTCTTTTTTTTTTTTTTTTTTTTTTTTTTTTTTGAGACGGAGTCTCACGCTGTTGCCCAGGCTGGAGTGCAGTGGCGCGATCTCGGCTCACTGCAAGCTCCGCCTCCCGGGTTCCTGCCATTCTCCTGCCTCAGCCTCCTGAGTAGCTGGGACTACAGGCGCCCGCCACCGCGCCTGGCTAATTTTTTGTATTTTTAGTAGAGACAGGGTTTCACTGTGGTCTCGATCTCCTGACCTTGTGATCCGCCCGCCTCGGCCTCCCAAAGTGCTGGGATTACAGGCTTGAGCCACCGTGCCCGGCCGATTCCATGACTCTTAAACTCACTCCATACTACAAAATTCTTAATATCTTCTTAAAATTTTTAATTTAGTTTTCTCTTTGTGCTGCATTCTGGTTAATTCCTGAAGAGCTATTTTTTTTTTTGAGACAGAGTCTTGCTCTGTCACCCAGGCTGGAATACAGTGGCAAAATCTTGGCTCACTGCTAGCTCTGCCTCCCAGGTTCATGCCATTCTCCTGCCTCAGCCTCTGGAGCAGCTGGGACGACAGGCACCCACTACAATGCCCAGCTAATTTTTTGTATTTTTAGTAGAGATGGGATTTCACCGTGTTAGCCAGGATGATCTTGATCTCCTGACCTCGTGATCCACCCACCTTGGCCTTCCAAAGTGCTGGGATTACAGGCATGAGCCATCTCGCCCGGCCCTGAAGAGCTATTTTCCATTTCACTAACCTAGTCTTAAACTGTATTTGTTATGTAATTTGAATATTGGGTTTTAAATTGAATTTACTGTATTTTTGTTTTCAAACATTCTTTTTAGATCTTTTATATTGATTTTATAATCTTTCACTCATGATGCCTTGCGTTTATATATTTGCTATAATTTTGACTGTAGATGCATGTTCCTTGGTGCTTTACCTTTAGTAATTTTTGAAGTCATGTTTGAAGATAAGTTCCTTCAGAGAGAATATGCATTTACTTCTACCTGGCACCAGGAGGGCACTCCCTTCAAAGGGAAACTTTAAAATCAATTCTAGGTTTGAAGTATTTGTGCTAAAAAATTCTCATGAAAATTGGATTATGGTTGTGAGTTCTCAGTAAAGGAAACTAGCTCCAAGATTGAAAAAAGATGTACTTCTTAACAGTTCCTTTGGTGAGTTCTTAGCTTTTCCACATGTTCCTAGATTGCTCATGGGTTTTTCCTTACAGACTCTCCTCTTTGGTTGGACTCAAGGATTTGTTTTATGTCTCTCACACTTTGCACAGTTGTCAAAACTGGAACTCAAATCAATGACATTTTAAAAGATTTTCCCAGTATAAAAGGTGGATTCAGTGCTCAGTTGCCTATAAGTATTTATTCTTTTAACTAACTCATACTCTGGCCAGGCACAGTGGCTCATGCCTGCAGTCCTAGCACTTTGGGAGGCAGATGTGGGCAGATTACTTGAGGTCAAGAGTTCAAGACCAGTTTGGCCAACATGGTGAAACTCCATCTCTACCAAAAATACAAAAATTAGCCAGGCATGGTGGCGTACACCTGGAGTCCCAGCTACTCAGGAGGCTGAGGTGGGAGAATGACTTCAACTCAGGAGGCAGAGGTTGCAGTGAGCTGAGATACCACCATTGCACTCCAGCCTGGGTGACAGAGCGAGACTCTGTCTCAAAACAAACAAACAAAACAAACAAACAAATCATACTCTCCAATGATTTTTCTTCTTTTGTATGTTCATAAATGCATTTAGAAAGAGGTTTATTTACTTAAAAATAAGTAAATGAGACTAGTATCTACTTTTGTTGTTTTCAGTGGAACAGCAGATGAGGCTCTCTCTTCAGAATTATGTCAAGAAAGAGCAGTGCAGAAAATTCTCAAGAGCTGACCTTCAGTTTCTAATTACTTCTCACAGCCACTTTAATTTTTGCCTCTCTGAGGCATATGCTGAAATCAATTAGGACATGGGAGTGGTTACAGCATGGCACAGTGAGGAATCTGGTACATTTCTGAAACTCCATAAACTCATCAGATTATTTTTACTTTAAATGCTATAAACCTGAAGTATTCCTTTACTCAACACACACACACACACACACACACACACACACACACACACACACACACTCGTATACATTTCATACTTTCGCATCAAAGTTGGTCATAAAGTTGGTACCAGAAAACAAACTTGGTAGAGTTCACAGAGTTTTGAGTAAAGGAATAATCTGTGTTTATAAAGTTGACACTAAAGATATAATAAGGTAAGTTTTTTTTTGAAGTCTTTTACAAATTCACCTATATACCTGTCAGGTGTTAAGGGACATGCCATGATTAAGGCAGTGACAGTCAGTTTTAAGTATTTTTGGAGGATTTTGCTGTGATGTTTATTTTCTTGATGAAGCACTAGCCCTATGTTCACAAGCAGGATTCTGAAACCCCAAGGTGGAGTGGACAGTCTATTAAGGGAGAGAACAAAATATTTGAGCTCTATTTGTAATGATTTCATCTTATCATTTTACAATTTATTTCAGTGGAATTTTATAACATACGAAATGTGCTTGTTCAATTTTATATGCATGTACTTTATGTAGTTATAAATATGCTCATAACAGGGAACATGTCCAAAATAGTTACTGATGGATGTGTAACCACAAAGGCTCAGAGATCAATGTAAGAAACCAAGTGGCCTTTTCCATGGGTGTAATATAGGAATTAATAAGCACAGTTAAGATACTAAAACTTGATAGCAAGAATAGACCACAAGAAAAAAAATCATCGAAGAAACTGAGGAAGAGAATGCTGACAGGAAGGAGCAAAAAAGATAATCCATGCCACTCAACACTAGAGGAAAGGAAAAAAAGAAACAAAAGAAGAAGATATTGCCTTTATCTGCTTTGTTTGGCCTGTGCATTCTTAATAATCAGCTTGGTGGCATGAATCCAACCAACCGCAAATGATAATCATGCAAGTGTTTGCACTTGCTGCTACAATGATTTCTTGCAAAGCACTCTGAATTGCTTACGGGGTTTATCCTGAACCATCTCTGTGCTTCCTTCAAAGGAGAATAATGGTTGGCCTTGGCCAAACGTCTCTCTGCTGCCTGATTAGAGAACTGAGAAGCTGAGTTAATTTCACTTCCATGATTCTCTTCAGTTGCAGGAAAACCCATTAATTGTTTTCTTTGAGAAGATATTTTAAAACTTGAGCTGTTAAATCATTTCCTCCTGAAAGGGGAAAACCCAGTTATGGGATTGTCTACCTTGCAGACATAAAAGGGCTTAGAAAAGGATAAGAGCATCTGTGCTTTCCTACCTGGCTCCTACGAGGCATGTAGAGTTATGGGGGCAATCCCCAAATCATCTAGAACCAGAGTGGCCACTTCTAATCAGTTTCTGCAAAAAGTCAGTGCTTGGCTCTCAGAGACAAGTACACAGACATGCAACACACAAAGAGCAGAGTCTTCTGTTAGTACCAGGCATGCACAGAGAGTCTGAGGTGGACAAAGAAGTGCGGGAAGATTTGCTGTCTCTTGTGGTACTATAGAAAGACATTATCCATGGGCTGGAGGCTGGAGTGGGAGGAGAATGGGTCTACCTCCTTGAGTTTATTCTCCGCTAGGTGTTGAAGGTTCAGGAACCAGTAAAGCAACTTTCTCTCTGAGAAGAATTCAAACACAGCAGAGAGCTCAGTAATTTGCCTAAAATTTTATGACAAATTGCATATGCATTTGGATCTATACATCTTTTTTTTTTTTTTTTTTTCTGGGAAGGTGCTTAGAGATTGCAAAAAGGCCTTTGACCTAGAAAATGTTAACAATGATTGCTTTAGAGGAATTAGAAGCACACAATTGTTTCTTGGGCATCTTTTCATTCAAAAAGGATGATGGTTCTTAGATAGAACCTTCAAGGGGCTGAGTATGGTGACTCAGGCCTGTAATCCCAGCACTTTTGGAGGCCGAGGTGGGTGGATCACTTGAGGTCAGGAGTTCGAGACCAACCTGGCCAATATGGTGAAACCCCCTCTCTACTAAAAATACAAAAATTAGCCAGGGCTGGTGGTGTATGCCTGTGATCCCCCCTAGTCGGGAGGCTGAGATAGGAGAATCACTTGAACCCAAGAGGCAGAGGTTGCAGTGCATGAGCCGAGATGGTGCCACTGCACTCCAGCCCAGGTGATAGAGCAAGACTCTGTCTCAAAACAAAACAAAACAAAGCAAAGCCCTCTAATTCTTACCCCACTGCTGAAGGGTCTAATAAATACTTCCAAGCAGATGAAGGCAATGGTGTTGCTCATGGTACGAGATTGTATTTAAAGACTTCTTGACTTTTCTTTCTTTAACAGGCACACAAATGACTGATAGTTTTCTCATAAAAAACAAAATTTGTTAAATCCCAGCAAAAGCACTTTGAATTGAATAAGAAGCCTCCATCATAATATTTTTAAACTTTTCTTTTCCCACACATCTTCAAAGAAGAAGAATCTACAATAGAATAACATGTGGTGGGGCATTGATGTATAAGAAGCTATCATTTTTGTGGGTAAGTGTGCAAATTCTGGAGCTAGAGTGCCTGGGTTCAAGTTCTAACTCCCCCACTTGGTTCCTACTCAGTTTTCTCATCTGTAAAATGGGAATAACAGTATCTGCCCCATTGCGTTGCTGTGATTTAATGACTTAATGTCTGCAAAGTCCTTAGAGCAGTGCCTGATTCCTTGTAAAACTAGAGAAATGCCTGCTTATCTTCTTAACTGTGTTTCCCTTGTGAATTTCCTTTGACACTTTGCTCCTTCTCTCCAGCCAAGGACTAGACTGTAGTCTATGATCATTGACACAGGGAAGGGATGTGACAGCAAAGATCAGAGAGAGAAAAAAGTCTTATTGTGGCTTTTAAGTTTCAAAGGTAAGCTCTGAGGAAATGGAGACAGGACAGAGATAAGAGATACATAGAATATCAAATGAATAATAGGAAGAGGTTCTGCCTTTCACACCTGCATATATATTGGCTAGAAAAGGCTGCCTTAGACTGGGAGGAGAATGAATTGGGTCCGGGAGTTCAGAGTGTAGATACTGGTAGGTCTCTGAGAAAGAGGTCCATGAACCTCCAGTCCCATGTCAAGTTTTAGGGATGCTGGAGCCAAAACCAACCAAACCAAGCAAACGACAAGCCAACCAATTAAAAACCTTCACATAGGGGCAGGCATGGTGGCTCACGCCTGTAATCCCAGCACTTTGGGAGGCCAAGGTGGGCGAATCACCTAAGGTCGGGAGTTTGAGACCAGCCTGACCAACATGGAGAAACCTTGTCTCTACTAAAAATACAAAATTAGCCTAGTGTGGTGGCGCATGCTTGTAATCCCAGCTACTTGGGAGGCTGAGGCAGGAGAATCGCTTGAACCTGGGAGGCAGAGGTTGCGGTGAGCCGAGATCTTGCCCCTGCACTCTAGCCTGGGCAAGAAGAGCGAAACTCCGTCTCAAAACAAACAAACAAACAAACAAACAAAAAACCAAAAAAACCTTCACATAAAAGTTTATGGGATCTGAGAATACGGGAAACTATCTCCTATCTCTTTAAGGTTCTGGAAAAGTGACAGTGACTGTATAGTGTGGCTTTGCAGATGTGGCCTTAATCAGCCTACGGTATTCTCTAGGCCCTATCATGGCCCTCACATGGTTTCTGGGCCCTGTAGATTGCCAGGCGGTGGATGGGAATGAGGCTCCTTCAGCAGCTACCTGGGTGGACAGTGATGTCCGACAAGATGGGGCCTCCCACCCAGAACCAGAGTGAACAAACGATGCTGAGGATGAGGACAAGATACATCTCACTCAGCACCACACAAACTCCCTGGTGCTCTGATGCCACACTAAGGAAAAGAGAGAGGATGAAAACTGACTCTGCCACCCCAGGAAAAGAAATGGGACGTTAAATAGAAGTTAAATTGAGTTACCAAAAAAAAAAAAAAAAATCAAGATACGTATTTTTGCACATTTGAATTTGCAGATAAAGATTCATACCTGCTCTACCTGTTTCTCTGTGACTCAGGCATTGCCCTTATTTAGCAAAAAATGAAGTAAGGTTTGGCTTGGAAACCTCAACTCACCATTGGCAATGCAGGAGTCATCAGGGCATGTCTCTACTGCCTGCCAAGGCCTAATAAAGATGAAAAGAGGCTGGAACTGGGAGCAACTGATACCATGAGATCACAGCTGTGGCACATTAGAATTGTGGGGTGGGTGTTGGGGAGCTCTCTATTGTGAAGGGGCAGGGAAGGGGACCATTGCTCAGATTGCTGGGACTATGGTCATATCCATGCCTATAAGAATGGAATTATCCTACACCCCTACTCCAGCCAGGATTCTCTAGACAAATAGAAACCCGTGTCTACTATATTCCAGGCATTGTATTGGATGCCAGGCACCTTACAAGGTGAAAAAGACATGGTGTCTGGCCTCAGAGTATCCATTCCAGGGTTCCAAAGAGATGCTTTCAATGTGCAGTGGGGAGTAGGCATGATGGGAACATGAGGGGAGGAGAGTTTGGTTAGTTTGAGGGACCGGGAGAACTTTCTGGAAAAGAGGACTCCTAACCTGAGTCTTGGAGGCTAAGTAGGAGCTCACTACATCAGACAAGATGACTGGGGAAGAAATTGCTGCCAAGGATATAGCCTGAGCAAAGGCATGAAAGAGAGGGAAGCAGAGCATGCAGAAAGGACGAGGCATTTGGCATCGCAGGATTGTCAGGTGAGGTTACGGAGTGGGGAGAGATGAGGTTGGAGATGGAAGTTTGGGCCAAGTCATGGTGGGTCTTGAATGCCATGATTAGGAATTTAGTCTCTGTTCTGTAGTTGATGGGGGCCTGCTGACAGGTTTTCAGCAAGACAGTGGGATAGCCAAGATTATATTTTACAAAGATGTGTCTGGATGCAGAGGTGCAGTAAGAATACCAAGCCAAGATTGTCCTGAAGTCCTCTTTTGCTATCCCGGTTCCAGTTAAGTCCCCAGATTAAACCAAGGACTTCACAGACCAATCACCAAGTCTTGCTTGTAGAAGGAGATCCAAAGGAGGGCTCAGACTAGATGAGAACAGTCTGGGATCAGAAATAATCTGAGGCTGGTTGCAGTGGCTCACGCCTGGAATCTTAGCACTTTGCACGGCCGAGGCAGGAGGATCGCTTGAGTCCAGGAGTTCGAGACCACCCTGGGCAACATAGTGAGGGCAACTGTCTCCAAAAAAATAAAAATGAAAAAGAAATGCTCTGAGCCCAGGGCCGATGCTTAGGTTGACTTCTAATGACCTGGGAAGAGCAATGGTGCCCTCCTTGGCTTCCAGAGCTCTGGCCTATTTCCCCTCTGGCAACCTCAAACTCTAGTCTTCCCTGTTTCCTCATCTGGCTGCTATGTGGAATTTCTAGTTCCAGACCCTCTAACCAGCCCAGTTCAGACCCCACCCCCGACCCCCAGGTGTGGCAGTGATAACTCTGGAATGAGCTAGCAGGCTGTCTAGCCCATCAGGGCAATGGGGTCAGGTAAGCTCCGAGTTTCAGCCCCAAAGCATGGGAGGAAGCTTCAGTCGGCCTCTGGAAGACTACAGTTTCTTACTTAGTCAGAACTCCGTTTTCGTAATTAACAGTGTGTCTGGGTCTTCCGGGGATTGCAGGATTGCCTCTCACTAAATGATGTGGCTGCATTTCTGAGATACTGTTCTCAGTTCCACTGGCTTCAGTCTGGCTCTCCTGATTCGTTATTCATGCCTGTGTTTCCGATTTTCACATCCTCACAGCCATTGGTGGCCCAGCAATACCGGCTGGGAAACGGAGGGGTAGGAAGAAGTGGGGCAGCACACAAAAGTGGGGGCGAGAATCAAAGATTACAAAGAGGGCCCTGCAGAAGGAGTTGGGGACACGCAGCAGTAGGGCAGGTCTGCGGATGATGTGACTTGGGGATGGATGGGCTGAAAAGAAGTCAGAGAAAAAATGAAAAGCTTTGAGAGATGAGAGGACTCAGAGAAGTGTGGTGCTGCCCTGGAAAAGGAAATTATGTGACATGATTACGAGATCAAAATGCAGCTCTTGCCGTTGATTAAATTAGTTTATCTCTGCAGCACAGCGCTGTGCTGCAAAAGAGGAATGGTAGCCGAGTGCAAACTGGCAAATGAGCTTGCGGTGCAGAGTTCCAAGGGAGAAAAGAGCTGGCTTCGCTGCTGCCGTTCCGCAGTTTTCTTAGGAACCATGAAGATTTCCTTTAACAATAGCTCCTTCTCTCCACTCTCTCAATCTCTTCACCCTTTAGGGTGGGCAGTCCAGCTAATTAGGTTGATCGTTCCAGCAGATTCTGTTGGGGCTGCGGTCCTAATGTCTTATGCACATGGAACCTTCCATTAAAGACAGAACGGGTGGGCAAGGCAGACAACTGAGGAGATGGAGCCGGCCCCATGGGCACCTGACTTGACAGGAGCATATCTAAGTAGGGTTTGCACTGTGGAGACCTCAGAGGGCACGGAGACGCACCCAGGAGCTTTAAACAACATACCCAGATCTGGATTTCAGCCCCAGAGGTTTAATTTAATTGGTCTGGAGTAAGGCTTTTGCATTACTATTTTAAAAAAAAGAAATGAAGTGAGTCTAATGTACAGCCAGAGTGCAGACCTCCTGACTTAGTCCAAACTTTTCATCTTCCAGATTAAAATAAAAAAGAACCTGCAGCCCCCAACAAGGGTCTCCTGACCCCAGGCCAATGCTCTGTCTACTAAGCTGAAGCCTCTCAGCATGAGTGCCTTCACGACACAACTTCTGACCCTTCCTGTAAAGAGGTGACTGAGCCGTCACTCTCTGACATGTCCGTTTGCGGTTTAGCAGTCTCCAGAGAGGTTAATTCCAGCCTACTGAATGTTTTGTAATAGCCTGAAGAAAGTAACACTATTGAAAGTTAGACATGTAAATAACACCTCTTACATGGAAACATACAGATCGATATTCTCCAACACAGACACACACACATGCCTGCATGCACACACACAAAGCCTTTTCCTTCACTTGTGTTGGATAGCAGGAGGCTTTGTTTCTGAAATGTAGTCACAGCTAATAGTAAAAAAAAAAATAACGTGGAGCGGAAAACATGAACAAAGGAAGCTGCACTGCTGATATGCCATTCTGAAAGCTTTCTCTTTGATCCTGACTAGGGCAGGGCGTTTCTTAGAACGTTTTGAGCTTCGTACACATCTGACTGGGCATGGTAAAAGTGAACACTGAGCTGGAGAAATCCAACAAATAGATGCCCTTCGCTCCTTATGGGAAGAATGCAGTCTCCCGACAGCTTGCAGAATTGCAAACGTAGAACACCCTGTATAGCTTTCTCTTTTTAATGTTTAATTCAAATGGCTTTCCCTATTTCTTTTCTTTATTATTCATAAATATTAATAGAATAGCTTTGCAGGCTAATAATACTCAGGACAAATATTCTCTGGTGAAATAAAAATAAGCAATTAATTTGATTTCATACAAGGCTGACTGCATTCCATTTTAGAAGATCTTTTGGCCACATTTAAGTGCAAGAGGACAAGAAAACAGATGAACTAGCTGAACGTGGAAATGGCATTCTTGAACATCGGTTTTTATTCACTCCCAAGCCCAGTGGGGCATGATGTAGAATAACAGTTCCCACAAGGACGACTGGGGCTAGCTCCTCCCCAAACACACAGAATGTTTCCAGTCACATCCTAAACCCTAAACCATGGAAGATGAAAACAGCGTCTCACAACACACCTGGCAGTTGGCAGCACTCAGTCCCGGGAGAACTATCTCCCCTAGATGCTGCAGTAGGAGGCTTAATTTATACATGCTGTGGAATTCACATTCATGTGCTCACCATTTAGGCCTCATTATGTTTACAAATTCTCTTCTGATGAATGAGAAGTCAATAAACACCCAGAGAAACTGTGAATGTAGAACCAGAAGAAAAACAGAGTATACCGTCCACGACAATAAGTGCCATCTGCATTCACAGTGTTCTGGAGTCTAAAACGATGCCGTCAATTCCACTTGTGCAGTTACCTAAGGGTACAATTTGCAATTATTTATCTTAGAAAGGGACCATGGAGGCCAGGCGTGGTGGCTCAAGCCTGTGGTCCCAACGCTTTGGGAGGCCAAGACGGGAGGCTCACTTGAGTCCGGGAGTTTGAAACCAGCCTGAGCAACATAGCAAGACCTCGTCTGTAGAAAAATACAAAAATTAACCGGGCACAGTGGCACATGCCTAAAGTCCCAGCTACTTGGGAGGCTGAGGTGGGAGGATCTCCACTGCACTCCAGTCTGGGCGACAGAGAGAGACCCCGTCTAAAAAAAAAAAAAAAAAAATGCTGGGCACAGTGACTCACGTCTGTAATCCCAGCACTTTGGGAGGCCGAGGTGAGGATCACCGAAAGTCAGGAGTTTGAGACTAGCCTGGCCAACATGGAGAAACCCTGTCTCTACTAAAAATACAAAGTTAGCTGGGTATGGCACATGCCTGTAATCCCAACCACTCAGGAGGCTGAGGCAGGAGAATAACTTGATCCCAGGATGCAGAGGTTTCAGCCAGCCGAGATCAAGTCATTGCACTCCAGCCTGGGCAACAAGAGTGAAACTCCATCGCAAAAAAAAAAAAAAAAAAAAGGAAAAATTGTGTAAAACAGATATCCTATGGGTACATTATTGAGATTTGCATGGCTGCAGTGGGCAATTTCAGAACCTCTTTGAATGTTTTCCAGGTACAAATCCTCCCAAAGCTCTGTGAAAGAAAAGCAAAATTTCACCCGTGATGGCAAGACTTCCATGGGACCTTGGAGTCAGTGCAAGAGGCCTGCAAGGAACGTATCAACCATTACCTGCAAGCTGGACAGGTGATATTACACGACAGTGTGCTCTCTTTTCTCAGCATCACACATTTTCTCATGACAGCCACTATCGTTTAGAAATTTGAGACATTAAAAAATATTTTTAAAGAAGATTCTGTACTTGAAGGGGCTAGGAATTATCGGCATAGAACTTTAGGCCTTGATGGGTGGGTGACGAAGTCATGGGCTGCCTGATGGAGGGCTAAGGCGCTGAATGGAAAATATTTGGAACTGTTGTGAGCAATTACGTTTATTATAACTTTGGAGAAGCCCTGAAGTTAGAAAGCATGAATTGGTAGTAGACCCAGTGGATTTTTTAATGGCCCAAGATAACAAATGGCAAAAATCACAGTCGTGTTTTTCCAGTCTGATGGGAAGTCAAGGAACAAAGCGATCTAGGGTACTGGTGAGTGTTACTGAGTTAACAGAGCACATTTGTCTCGTTTCTCAGCTTGACATCGGCGACCTGTCTGGTGCTCTGCAGATGCTGGGTGGCACAGTATCCGGCACAGACGGGTCAGGCAATAAAGATTTACTTCACTGGATAATAAAAGGCATTCTTTAATTTTTAAGATGGACTCTTGCATCCACATTAAGCTCTGACACATAGGAGTCACTTTTCTTTCTTTCCTACATTTGTTCTGTCCATCTGATTAAAAAATAACAAGATGTTTTCGGAATCACCCCTGTGGAGAGATCAGGTGGTGATGGCAATGGGAAAACACGAAGTAGAAATTAGAAAGAAATACATGAATATATTTGCAGTAGCATTTGAGGAAGGAACTGGGAATGTTTAGTGACTGTGTGTGTGTGTGTGTGTGTGTGTATTTTCTTCTAACCACAAGTGCTGATGTTCTGAGATGAGGTAGTGCATGAGTCATATACCCAAAGGATTTACGAACCAAAAAAAAAAAAAAAGAAAGAAAAGAAAGAACAAGATGGTGGGCGAGAAAATCTGGGGAGAATATAGGGTGGCCAACCATCTCAGTTTGCCTTGGACAGAAGGGTTTCCCAGGATGTGAGACTTTCCGTGCTAAAATGGAAAAGTTCCCAGAGATTCTGATTTAATTCGCCTGAGGTGTCGCCTTGACTTCTTAGGTGCAGCCAAGATTGACAACCCTTGAGCAGAGCTCAGGAGACACAGCCTAGGTCGGTGATTCTCAAACTGCAATGTGCCTAAGAATGGCCTGAAGGTCTTGGTAAACAGCTTCCAGGAGCCCATCAGAGTTTCTGATTCAGAATGATTTTTCACCCTAACACGTGGGAACAAACATGGACAATAATACTCAATATTCATTGCTGCATAAATAGAGTTGTTTCAGAACTCTTGGAGACTTCGTGGAAAATGGCACCCTGGGAAATACTCTGTGAATGAACATTTGTTTTAGATTGGCAGACTAAAAATTGTTAACTCCGCAAACTGTACATATTTCTAAATTGGGCTTCTTGGAAGAGTTCTAAACCTTCCAAGTAATTGATCTGAAGCTAACGGCATGAGCCTAGCCTTTATGACAACCTCGTGTACTGTCCTACTGCCCTAATTTTCAATATAGTACTTTCGTTAGGACCTGAAAGAGTTGATCCTAAGTCTACCGGCCAGCTTTCTTGCAGTGTAATCCACAGAAAACTTCAAGAATAACTGATTCTGTTTTCCTATCCTTGCCCCTTCATCCCCCAGCTGAGGAAGCACTGGTGAGAATCACCCCCTCTCACTGATAAGTACCAGGCGAAAACTTGACGTGTTTCAAAGGCCAAAGAAAACATGAAACAAAGGCGGCCTTATTAGCCTGCCTTGGTGCTGATCTGAATTAAAAGCTGAATAAAATGCATAAACATAACAAGAACACTAGACAAAATCCAACAGAAAAGAGACACATATGTCAGAAACATAATTATCTCTAATTTGCAAATTTGCATGGCATCCTAAGGGTCTGGAATGAATGGAGGCTCTTCTTCAGTCTTCCTTAGCATGAGCCAAAGAATTCAACTTCATTGAATCAACAGTGGGAGTGGTGAGTGAATAGGTAGGGGTAACAAGTGTATTCGAAACTTCTGTGGGATACAGAATTTGCACAGAACCGTTGAAGAAGTACTGGTAGAAATAAAACAGAAACACTAAACACAAGGAAAGGAGGTGGGTCCCAGCATTTGGAGTTGATGGCTACTGTTTTGCGTTGCAGGATTCTAACAAACATTGTGAATGACTTAGAGATTCATTCAAATTCTTGTTCTGAACCAGTGGGACTCAAGCTTGGCTGCACATTGAAATAGTGGTGGAGTTTTTTTAAAAAGCTGGTACCTGGTCCAATCCCAGAGACTCCGATTAAATTGGCCTCAGGTGTAGTAGCCTTGACTTTTCAGGTACAGCCAAGATTGACAGCCATGGAGCAGAGCTAAGAATTGCCTGGAGGGCTTGTAAACAGTTTCCTGGAGCCTATCCTCAGAGTGTCTGATTCTGAAGGTAAAGGTGGGGCAGGAGTTCCTTCATTTCTATCAAGCTCACTGGTGATGCTGATGCTGCTGGACTAAGAACCACGCTTTGAGGACCCCTGGCCAAGGTGTACCATGTTAATGTGTCCTGAGGCAAGGAAACCATCCAGCATTCCTTGTGGCCCTCTCAAAGCAGAGACAGAGCTCCCTGGATGCTCTTTTACGTATGCTTGAAGGGCAAGTTGTGCATTTTATTTGCCCAACTCTCTGAAGTCCGCTGAAGTGAGACAGCCTCTTCTTTTCCAGCCTCAAAGTATAGGGGCTTCAGTCTTTGCTGTTCTTGTTTTTTATTTATTTTTTAAAATTTTTCTAGAAGTCATCTAATTTCCCCTGTGGTGTCAGATAATCCCAAAGAACATGGTGTCCTGGGTGTACATGAGCCAGCTGCCTGGAGTCCCTCACACCTACCGGCATTCCAACCATCGAGGGCAGCCTTCTCTCTCTCCTCTGCCCCATTCTGATCTGTGGCCTCCCTCTGTGCTCTGAATCTGCCCTAATCCAATAAGCAAGACCCACAGGGCATTGGGAATCCTGCCCCAGATAAGGCCCGTCATGCGCAGAGAACTGCAGTGGCCAAGGTAATATTAACAGTCATAAGTCATAGCTACCACTTGTGGGACACTTGTTCTGCTAGCAACTGCACTGACACTTTACACACATCGTTTACTTGAATCCTATGTTAACCTTGAAAGATGAGAATTATTATGCTGGTTTTATAGATGAGGAGACTGAGGCTCAGAGACAGTGACTTGCCCAGAGCCTTGGAGCCATGAAGGAAGATGGGGTGCAGAGCTGGGTCTGGCTCAGAAGTCTGTTTTCCCACCATACCCTTCCACCTCTCTGGCCACGGGTGGGATGGCGTTGGGGGCGAGAACGCTGGACGCCGGCTGGTAAATGGTGTGGTATCCACTCCCAGAAGCAGCTGATGGATGGCGGCCCTGGGCAGGTGGCTGGCCTGACCCCACCCTGCGTGCCTGTCCTCAGATCCTTATCTACAAAAAGAGGGGGTTTGTCTAGATCACTGCAGCCCTTTCTTGCTCTGCCTTTCTAGAAGTCTCTCTGTGACTCATGCAGCTGTGCCTCCTTTCCTGGGACTCTGCCCTGCCTGGTGATGACACGGCACGTTCAGCACATCCGTTTCCAGGGAGAGCCCTCTCCAGAAGGAACCAGGGCCAGTTCCTTTGGCGCCACTTGGTCAAGGAAGCTGGAGGTTGTGTCAACCTCTCGGAGAGCTCCTTGATTACAGTTTATAACCCGGTTGTAAAGTGTCCATTCTCAGGCGAAACTTGGCTTTCAGCTCTCCGAGATGGCAGAGCACTGCAAACTGGTCACTTTGAAAGCTGAGGGAGAGGTGGATGGAAATCAGGTCCGCTCCAGGTGGCAACCCCGCCCTTGCTTGCCAGTCCCAGAGCAGCTGCTGTGGGGTGGGTCCTCCCAAGAGGAGATGGGGCAATGCTGCGAGCTTGCACCAAGCTGGGCACGGTTCTCTGTGGCTCTCTCTTCTCCTAGGGCCAGTGGGAGTGGGTGTGCTGATGGGGACTCTTACAGATTTTTTTATGATAGCTACTAATATCATGGGTTGTTGCTACTGACAATACATAGGATGATGTGTTACTTTCCTCTATGACGACTGCATTTGACCTTGAATTAGGAAACTTACATTGGAGTTGGCCCTGTCATTCAAACGGGCCTCATTCCTCATCTATTATGTGGGAAGAAGGAGTGAAATAAACCCGTGATCTTATCCTCTGTGAAAATTCTACACCAAACACAAGAGCAAGCACACAAATAGAGAAACAGGGGGGCACAGAGAGTTACCTGAACAATATAAAGATTTTCGTTGTTGTTGTGATTTATTTTTATATGTTTATTTTATTTATTTACTTTTTTAAAATTTTACTTTAAGTTCTGGGATACATGTGCAGAATGTGCAAGTTTGTTGCATAAGTATACATGTGCCATGGTGGTTTCCTGCACCCATCAACTCATCATCTAGGTTTTAAGCCCCATATGCATTAGATGTTTGTCCTAACACTCTCCCTCCCCTTGCCTCCCACCCCCCAACAGGTCCTGGTGTGTGTTGCTCCCCTCCCTGTGTCCATGTGTTCTCATTGTTCAACCCCCACTTATGAGTGAGAACATGTGGTGTTTGGTTTTCTGTTCCTGTGTTAGTTTGCTGAGAATGATGGCTTCCAGCTTCATCCATGTCCCTGCAAAGAACATGAACTTACCCTTTTTTAGGGCTGCATACATTTATTTTTAAAATTGCAGTAAAATACATATAAAGTAAAATTTACTCCTTTAACCATCTTTAAGTGTACAGTTCAGTGACATCAAGTGCATTCACACTGTTGTACCACCATTACCATCTGTCCACAGAACTCTTTTCATCAATACAAATATTTTAACAGCGTTGGCATAGCACTAAAAATAGCATCTCAAAAATCAATAGTGTTTTGAATTGATAAACCTCCTTTGCAGGAATTTAAGGCATTTCACAAACATTATCTTGTTTGTCTTCACAGTGGCCTTAGACAGAAGCAGAGAGAATAAGAGAGTGGGAAGATAAGACAGAGAGAAAGAAGGAAAAAGAGGAGAAAATGCAATTTTGCCCAATTTGTAAACGACCCAGAGAGGCTTAATGAAACATCATGGGTCTTACAGGGATCACACGGAGGATGATCTTAGAACCTGGATGTTTGGTTATTAGTTCAATTTTTATTTTCCAGGCTAGACTATGATGTCACTGGGTGACTGTAGCTTCAACCAGAGAGGGGAGGATATATTTTTCATGTTACCGAACAGCCATGCCTGTAACATTAAAAGGGGCTCTCCATGTCTTTCAAGAGGATTTTTCTTCGTGGACACATTGTTGGGATGGGTGTGTCAGTCTGGGGGTGGGGACTGGGGGGAAAAGGCAAGTTTTGGCAGAGGCCAGAGTGGGGTGGGTTATTCTCCCAGCTTCTGTCGGTTTCTGGGCAGCTGCTAATAGGAGGATTTGGGTTGTAAGACCTGACTCAGTTGTAAGGCCAAGAGGAAAGCTCTCACCTGTGCAAAAGCTTTCATGGACTGAGAATGAAAGGTTTGTGGCTCCAGCCTGTGTGCATGTGTGTGTGTGTATGTGTGTGTGTGCGCGTGTGTGTGTGCGTGTGTGTGCGTGTGTGTGTGTGTGTGTGCGTGTGTGTGTGTGTGAGAGAGAGAGAGACAGAAGAGAAAGAGAGAGAGACAGAGAGAGAGAGAAAGACAGAAAGAGAGAGATCAGATATAAAAGAAAAAATATAATTTTTCCTGGTTGCGAATGAGGGATCAGATGAAGAAATTAGAAACGAAGTTTGATAAATTGTATTTACTTATTCATTTTTTAACTTGGTGAGTCTTTAAGAAACCAATTTTCTTTGGTGGAGAAGACAACAACAACAAATTGTGTTCATTTAAAATTGTGTTTCAGGTTAGGCATGGTGGCTTGCACCTGTAATCCCTGCATTTTGAAAAGCCGAGGTGGGCGGATTGCTTGAGCCCAGGCGTTCAAGACCAGCTTGGGCAACATAAGGAGATCCCATCCCTACCAAAAATAAGAAAACTTAGCTGGGCTTGGTGGTACGCACCTGTGGTCCCAGCTACTTGGGAAGCTGAGGTGGGAGACGTGCTTAAGCCTGGGAGGTCCAGGCTGCAGTGAACTGTGAATGCACCACTGCACTCCAGCCTGGGTAACAGAGTGAGACTCTGTCTCAAAGAAAAAAAAATGTATTTCAATTAAACTTAGTCTTTTTGTTCCTGGAAAATTTTACAATACATTTCTGGGAGCAAGAACATGTTACTGCTCCTGGTGCAAGGTTTGAATTCCTAAGATCCAGGAACAAAGATGCATGTAAACTTTGATTAAAAGACAGAAATGAACCTGAGAAACACTCTGGCAATTAGTACTGTTATTTAGCCTGGAACATCCTTTCCAAGTAAGTGGGGAGAAGGGCACTGCTTCTTAGTGAACAGAGTATATAATTAATTGGTCCAGTGGTCTCCACTCAACCAGTTATATGTGTAATTGGTTTCTCACTGAGAACAAAGGGAAACACGCAATAAATGCTAGCTTTGTTGTTGTTGTTGTTACCTCTGCAGCTGGCTAAGCTCTGGTGAACCCACAAGAAGACCAAAAGTAGCTGATTTCAAATCTCCTTCCTTCCTTTATTCACTCACTTTATTAAGAACCTGCTTTGTACCAGGCACTGTGCTAGAAGGTGGTAGAAAGGGTTTCAGGCTTGGTCATGAATGAGTTTACAGACCAGCAGAAGGAGACAGACATGTCAGTGCATCAGTGCAACTAAACATCATCAATGCCATGAAAGACATATATGCAGAGAGTGTAATGAAGGGAGTGATTAGTTTGTTTGGATGGTGTATAAGGAAGCAGAGAAGGCTTCTGCAAGAAGTGACGTCTAAGCCATGTTTTTAAAAAAGTCAATGAAATTTTCCCAGGCAGGAGAAGTTTGGGAGGATAGGTGAGAAGCACTGCAGGGAATGGTGTATTTGTTGCTACTGATAAATACATATCCGAGACTGGGTAATTTATACGGAAAAAGAGGTTTAATGGACTCACAGTTCCATGTGACTGGGGAGGCCTCACAATCATGGCGGAAGGTGAAAGTCACATCTTACATGGCAGCAGACAAGAGACAATAAGAGCCAAAAGAAAGGGGAAAGTCTTTATAAAACCATCAGATCTTGTGAGACTTATTCACCACCATGAGAACAGTATGGGGGAAATTGCCCCCATAATTCAATTATCTCCCACCAGGTCCCTCCCACAACAGGTGAGAATTATGGGAGATACAATTCAAGATGAGATTTGGGTGGGGACACCGCCAAACCATATCAAATGGTGAGCAACTGAAGTGAAGGTTCATGCTCCCCAGAGGTTCTTTATGAAATGATTGCTGAATGGAATGGAGTCACTGGCAAAATGCACAGCCTGGGGGAAAGAGGCGCTCAGCTGGTCATGCATCCTCAGAAGAAAGGAGCAAGGTGGGATGAATAATGGCAAGAAGAAAAGTCATGAAACAATAAACGAGAGTAGTTGGATGATAAAAGAGTACAAAAAAGTGGAAAGGTTAAGAACAATCTTCTATTAACCCCCAGAAGAAGAATTACAAAGCACCCAGAGTTGAGTCGAATGATTAGCAGACAGGCCTTTCCAGTTCACGTTTTATTTTATTTTAATTTTTTTTTTCTGTGACATCAGAAATTCCTGCTAACCTTTCCACATTAAAGCTGGAGATAACATGGCCTGTATTAGGCAAAAATCCTCAACAGAACTAGGGTTAAGATGATGCCATCTAGGTGGCACAGTCTCTAAGACTAGAAGTCATCATTCTCTTTGTATCTGATCCAGCCTGGTCCCACTGTCTGCTGAAGCTGCACTCCCAGAAGAAAGGGACCCCCTGGAGATGGCTCCAAGGGGCAACAATCAGCCCATCCTCTGTCCTGTGCCTGTAAACTCCTTCACCTCCATCTCAAGGGCTGGTCATGATCCCAGGTGCCAGGAGGCTGAGAGGATCAAGAGTCCCAGATAGCAGAAAACCCACAGAATCTGGCTACCACCAGAAGACCAGTTGTCTTTTTGTGTGTGTGTGTGTTTTTTTGTTTTTTTTTTTTTTTTTTTTTTTGAGACAGAGTCTCGCTCTGTCACTCAGGCTGGAGTGCAGTGGTATAATCTCAGCTCATTGCAACCTCTGCCTCCAGGGTTCAAGCGATTCTCTTGCCTCAGCCTCCTGAGTAGCTGGGACTACAGGTGCTCACCACCATGCCCAGCCAATTTTTGTATTTTTAGTAGAGACAGGGTTTCACCATGTTGGCCAGGCTGGTCTTGAACGCCTGACCTCAAGTGATCCACCCACCTCAGCCTCCCAAAGTGCTGGGATTACAGGTGTGAAGAGGTATGCGCCACTGTGCCCAGCTGAGACCAGTTTTGCCTCAATTGTCAGTTTTCTCCTCTCGCCCCTTCTCAGGTCTATCACGGCAGAACTTGTCCCAGAATATAAAACTACAGAACCACAGCGTTTTAGTGTGAGAAAAGAGCCTAGGCATCTCCTAATTTAATGGGCTTCATATGATTTGGCTCAGTTGCCCTAAGCAATAAAAATAATTTGAGTATGTAACCTCAATGGATGTATATTTATTCATGTATAAACGACATACGTCTGTACTGATATACTTTAAGACATATACAAAAATTATATTTAAAAAGAAAAATAATTAAAAGTGATAATATTTTCTCCTGTGCCTTAATGGATTATCTTTGTTCCTTTTGGGATATGTGAATCTGTTTTAGAGACAGCTTATCTAATTCAGCCTGATCTGCTAATCTTCTCTGTAACTCTCCACCAAGAGGAAACTCAACCTTTTCATGAACACTTGGAGGGACACCCAGGCCATTTTTGGAAACATCTGGGTGTTTCTTGATTACCATGCTCTGGATGGCCAAACTGGGGGATTTTCATGCGGAATCACACCTGGACTTTGAGGCAGAAGTGAACACTTCTCTGGGTGCCTCAGTTCTGGCCCTCCCTGGATCTCACTGCAACCTGAGTGCCAGAGCTGTGAAGACTGCAGCAAAGTCCTCCAACTGCCACGGTAAATATTATCATTGCCTCTGGTATGCAGAAAAGCAAGCAGAGCCACATTTGCTGCTTCCAGGTGGCAGACACAGAAATGAGAGCAGGGCGAGAGGGGCTGGGAGGGGCTGAGAGGGAGTCTGGGAAGAAAGAGATCAATAAGGCCTCACTAGTGTGCAGTATTTACTGTAAACAGCCCAAGGTGTTTCGGGGTAGGGGGGAACTGTCAACACAGAGCAGTTCTTTCTCAGGGATTGTGGGAGCAGGTGTTCTAAAAGGAAAGATGAAGATAGCAGTCGCAGTGGGCTCCGGGAAGTCACTGAGTGTTAATGTGGCCTGGCAGCCAGCGCCACGGCACACGAGGCCCCGGCCACATTTTACACACACATTTCAAGGTCCTGTATCGCCACAGTGTGTCATTACTTTGAGACCACGGACTACTTTCTCAATTCTTCAGCAGAGAGGTTTTATCCAAAGCACGCAAATGCTAGTGGTGGAGCTGGTTTAAGGCCAAGAACCCCCAACTGACGAACAGCTCAGTAAGCCCTGGGTAGGATAAAAAATGCAGGTGTGTCTTGCCCTAAAACATCTCAGGATGAAAGAACTGGTTGGAAGTGCCTCTCCATCCAGCTTTTGGCTAAAGCATTTAAAGGAGGCTCTCTTTCAACAGTTAAGCTGGTGTGGGATGGAAGAACTTTCCTGCAGTTAGGGGAAAACCGCCCTCTTCCTCTTTCCCAGTTCCAGTTGCTTTTGAGTGACAGGCTAACCTGGGTCCTGAAGCCAGATTCAGAATTACTGTGGCTTTGAATTTGATCTCTTATTGTTCCATACTGAAAGAGCAATTTTCTTTTTGAGGTGAGTGAGCTCCCCGTATTGGAAGCTGCTCTGGGTGTGGAACCTGAATCTTCAGGGTCCGAGGGAAGAGGACTGAACTCAAAGGGAAACAACTTGGGTAGTAGTGGGTGGTGAGACTATGCTAACTTTGCTTTCTTTTATTTTTTATTTTTGCTTGCCAAGAAAACGTTTCCTAATTCACCACTTCCAGAAACCTGCCTGCTTCCCTGGCCACAGGGGTAGGTATGTATTCAGGTGTGACCAGTCATTCTGTCCTGACATTAGTGATTGAGCCAAGGGTCAAACTGGGTCTAGCCCAGGTCTGATAAATATAAAGTAAACACCCATGGTTGCTACATAGAAGGATGTGAATTTGGGGATCTTGGACACCGTGTTATTACCTGACATGGGAAGACTTGGAATGAAGCCGACAGACAGGTGGCAGGGATAAAAGAGAAATGCAGGCAGGCATGAAGATGCATGATGACAGGGAGAGTCCTGGGAGTGTGGAGTCGGCCACAACTCCTCGCTCTCCCCAACCCCATGTGAAACCCATCAGGGAGGCTTTCATCTCCACCTTTGAAAGAGAACCAAATTCTGATGATGTGATGACATCTCACCAGCCCCGCTTTGACAATCTTAACTCCAGAGGGCAGACAGTCTCTCCTGGAAAACAACAGTCATGTTTTATCTGGCCTCCCTGCTCTCTGCTTTGCTTCCGCATAAGATGCTTTCCATGCAGCAAAGAGGTCATTTGGTCGTTGTCTGCTTGGCCAGAGAGCTTTGAAACAGTCCTTACATTCTGTCATTTCTCTGCTCAAACTCTCCAAAGGATTCCCATCTCACTCAGAGTAAAAGCCAATGCCTTACGGTAGTTTACCACTCCCTGCAACCTGCTGTCCACCTCTGCTCATGGTCCTCCCCACTGTTCCTTGAACAGTACATGTACGTTCCCAGCTTCATGTCTTTGTATTGACTGTTCTATTTGCCGAAGATGGCAGAGCTCACTTCCTAACCCCTACAGGCCTTTATTCAATGTCACCTTAGTAGTAAGGCCTTCCCTGACCCCACCACATCCCTCTCCTCCATTCACACAATTCTCTGTCTTCTGACACAGTTATTTTTTTTTGTAAGTTTTGCACACTATATATTTATTTTTCTGTTTGTTGTTGATGTCATAATTTTCATCACTGTGTAGCTGAAACCTGAAACGTTCAGCTGAAACACTGAATGGCCCCTGAAACCGAGTGAGTACAATGAGTTGCAATCCTGCCATTCCAGGTGCTGGTCCCAGCTGTTCTTTCCTTTATTCTACTGGTTACAACGGCAGCCTTCCCAGCTACCAGAGCCTATTAATTCCCTCTTTTTGCATAAGCTAGTTTGACTTGTGTTGGAGTACTGCCATTTTTAAACCTGGAAATTTGGGGGCAGATGTGTAAAATGTCTAAAGACGAAATTGGTTTCCCCCCACCCCAAGCTTTTGATATTGCTTCAAACTATGGATTTTCAAGATGCCAATAGCTAAACCCAACACAAATGTAGAGCTTATTCGTAGTTTTCATATTATTGTCTCTTATTAAATTGTACACACTTAATTTTTTTTGCTACATTCTTAAGCCTGAATTTTGGTATCTCTTAGAATCAGCATTCTCCTGTGGGAATTTATCTCTGAAATCAAACCTAATTCAGAGAGTACATGGGGTTCAATTTCGATAACTGCTTACGGTCAACTTTTTCAGATGGGCATCTCATAAAATGAGGAGTACTGTGGTGTTAACACTCTAACTCCTTATCATTGGGATAGTGTAGGGCTGAAGTGGAATGACTGACAAGGAAACATCTGGAATCAGCTATTTTGCATCAGGAATCATGTCTCCTGACCCAGTTCTTCATGGAAGCTTCCTCTAGGCTGCAGGCCATTGCTATTCCACCTTTGCTGTACCTTAAAATCACCTGGGTGGAGTTGAAAACTCCTTATATCCAGACTGCACCTTGGACCATTTAAGTCAGATCTCTGGGGCTAGAAAAACATCAGTGAGAAAAATAGCAGGTAGTCCTGAGCATCTGCTGTCTACCAGGTTCCAAGCTATGTGCTTTACATGAATGATTTCATTTAATCCTAACAATTATTCTATAAGGTGGTACTCTTACTATCCCACCTAAACAGAAGAGGAACCAGATAGAGGTGCACAGAGTTTAAGTGGATTTTCCAGGGCTTTTTGAAGGGAGTCAGTAAAGAGAACCAGTTACTAATCTAGACAATCTGACTTCAGAGGCAAAACTCTTTCATAATTTATTGTTTATTTAAAACATGAAATATACATAATTAATTTTATTTTATATGTGTGTGTGTATATATCTATATCTATACATATATATATAGATTTTTGTTTTTGTTTTTGAGATGGAGTCTCACTCTGTCGCCCAGGATGGAGTGCAGTGGCGTGATCTCGGCTCACTGCAAGCTCCGCCTCCCGGGTTCACACCATTCTCCTGCCTCAGCCTCCCGAGTAGCTGGGACTTCAGGTGCCCACCACCATGACCAGCTAATTTTTTGTATTTTTTAGTAGAGACAGGGTTTCACTGTGTTAGCCAGGATGGTCTTGATCTCCTGACCTCGTGATCTGCCCGCCTTGGCCTCCCAGAGTGCTGGGATTACAGGCGTGAGCCATTGCACCTGGCCTGTATTTTTTTTGAGACAGAGTTTTGCTCTGTTGCCCAGACTGGAGTGCAGTGGCACAATCTCAGCTCACTGCAACCTCCACCTCCTAGGTTCAAGAAATTCTCCTGCCTCAGCCTCCCAAGTAGCTGGAATTACAGGTGTGCAACACCACACCTGGCTAATTTTTGTATTTTTGCTAGAGATGGGCTTTTACCATGTTGGCCAGGCTGGTCTCCAACTCCTGACCTCAAGCGATCCACCTGCCCCGGCCTCCCAAAGTGTTGGGATTATAGGGGTGAGCCACCTCACCCGGCTGAAATATACATAATTTAAAGAGCCAAATGTTTCTCCAGAACTCATTACCAAAAATATCAGTCTGTCAGTCCCCTCCTTATCCCCCAACTGATCTACTTCCTCATCCTCAAGGTGATCACTTTTAATCATTTTAGCTATTTCTTTTCATATTGATATCTATGTCTCTATCATTGTTTATAATGTGACTTTTGCTTTTTCCACTTTAAGTCTTGGCTCTTACCTTCCCAAATGGAAAATGAGGGTGTAGATTTCATTGTCCATTACTGCTCACTTCTCCTGATATACCTTTGATTGTATCAGAGGCGATTACGTTATTTGGACTGTGTAAGTCCTGTTAATTGTGTAAATAGCTGAGCTATGTACTCTTTCCTTACTTAAACAACTCTGTTCTTTTTACCATGTTGTAGAACCCGTTGTTATCTCTCTCAGGGTAATGATGGTTGTTGGTTTCTTGTTTGTTTCTTTGTTTGTTTTCATTGGTGGGGTGAGGTGTAATCTTGTGTTCTTGCATAGTTTCTGTTTACTTCAAGTTGCTTTTTTTGTGTGTCTCTTCTGGAATCTGCCTCAGATGTTCTGTGATCTTTGGCTGTTTGCTTGTGAGTGTCAGAGAGGAACAAAAAGCAGACTGGAAACTGAATAAATGGGGAGAAGGAGGGTTGTCTCCGCTGGCTTCACTGAACGTTTCCTCAGGAAATCCCAGCATCGGTATCTCTGAGTCTCCTCTCAGGCTGATAACATCTCCCAAGAGAATCATCTTCCGTCTCCTCGTTGGATTGAGTCACTGTGGATTCCAGCATTCTAGGAGAGTGGGAGAGGAAGAATGGGGTATTTCTGTTAATTCTCCTGTTTTCAACCAAGTACTCTTGCCCTTAGCTGGGTCTGGTGTTCCACGGTTTGTGAATCATCTGTTTTGTCCAGAGAACAAGTCTCCAATCTTCCGCAGGGCACAGAGGAGGGACACTAGCAGTCCCCTCTACCACTATCATGCAGAGTTAGGAAGGGGATCTGTGCATCTAAATGTTTTGAAAAACATTTTTCACCAACGTCTTCTTTTAAGCTCCTAGTTTACCCTCCCTTCCAAAGGTACCCATGCTATCCATTCCTGAGGCTTTTTGAGGACCTGGATGCAAACTAAGTTGCATCAGCTTTTCCCATTGGCTGACTTGGAATGCAACAGTCTAGAATGTACTCTGCCAGTGATCATTTGTGCTCCTGTTTTTAAAAAAATCATGCACATGGGCTGGGTGTGGTGGCTCACACCTGTAATCCCAGCACTTTGGGAGGGCAAGGTGGTTGGATCGTGAGGTCAGGCATTCAAGACCAGCCTGGCCAACATAGCAAAACCTTGTCTCTACTAACAATACAAAAATTAGCCAGGCATGGTGGCGTGCACCTGTAGTCCCAGCTACTTGGGAGGCTGAGGCAGGAGAATCACTTGAACCCAGGAGGCAGAGATTGCAGTGAGCTGAGATCGTGCCACTGCACTCAGCCTGGGTGATGGAGCAAGACTCTATCTCAAAAAAAAAAAAAAAAATTATGCACATATATGTGTATTACACAAGTATATCTGTTATATAACTTTGTGTCTCAATCTCTTTGTACTAATGACCTTATACATTGACTGAAACTTCTACCCTCATTTTACTGGGGACACAGATAGGAGTGGAGCTCAACGAGTGTGCTCAATCCATCATCCTTAATGGAGGAATCAGAGCACCCCATCACCACCTCTATTAAAATGATAGAAAATCGACTTTCTGCCTGCTAGTGCTTGTGTATAAGCACCTCCACAAGCCTGCCTCACTTGTTTCTCACAGCCATTTTAGATAGGTCAGGAGGCCTTCATATGCCCGTAGTGCACGGAAATAATAGGGCGCTTAGCCAAGACCACATCGCAGTTCTCTTGATATCTAACCCAGTGCCATTTCCACGTGTTCAGATTGTGTCCTGGGCTATTCCGAGGACAACACTTGCAACGGAAGAGAATGATGTGCCAGAGCCCACCAGAGATGATGGGAAACCTTGAATCTGTTTATCACCTTGATTCAAATTTCACGTTCACAGCCTGAGTCTATAAAGAAGAGAAACAGAAGAGGGAAGCCTGGTGTAAAACTCTTTTATTCTGTTCTTGTCTGTCTTTATCTGCTCCAACTGTGAGGGCTGCTTACCCTAGGAGCAGATCAATGCAGAGATGGACACATTTGTAGCACCTACAAAGGGTGAGAAAAGGCAGGGGATTCCCAGGCACCGGAAGAATGAGGAAAACAGTGACCTTTGTTCCCAGGCTGGAAAAAAATGCTGTATCTAAACTGACATCAGCTGGCTGGATGGCATTTAGAAGCCAAATGAACTGCAGCTCGTTAAGTGGTGAGGTCAGGGGTTCAGCTAATTGTGGAACCACAGGCACTCCTCACTGACCCAGAAATCCTTGTAATCTATGGCTTAGGGACATACATTGTGACGGTGATTTTTACAGTTCATCTTTGAAAATAGAAAGACGTGGGAAGCTCTGCCTGGTACACATACTGATAGTAGCTTTGCCTGGTGTCTTAGAAACATCTGCAAAATATAGCTTTCTGGCTTACATAATAAAACGAGATAGAATGATAAAAAGAAACCACAATAAATACAGTGAATGAACCAGGCTTGATAAGGTACATGCAGAAAACGACCTTATTTTCTCTCTCCCTGAGGCATTAGAATACATTTTGTAATTTTGTATATTCTGCAACGTTGGATGAAAAATCAGGAAAATCAAATAACTTTGTTGCTATTGGTAATAAAAAGTCTTCTAGGTTCTTTAAAACCCAAGCTGAGTCTCCTGGAAATTAAGCATTTCAATAAATAAAATGGCCAAGGCAAGGTAGGCATCAAAACGGAAAGCTTTATCTAAATCCAAACTTCTTTTCCTCTTCTGTTCTGTGCCTGCCTCAGGCTGAAGATCTGCGAATGGAGTTTCCTTCCTCCTCCTGCTGCCTCGTGATACTGATTCTGGCTTCTCTGGGGCTGGAGCTGAGGGGAAGGAGATACGGGAAAGGACCAGAAGGTCCTCGTTGGCGGGCACAGCTGTAATGAGACATGGTGTGTAGAGACGACCAGTTCTGCATCTCTCCCTTCTGGGACGTTTCTGACTGTGGATCTCTTGATGCAGGCAGTGCCGTGCTCTGGGCGAGCAGCTTTATAAAGATTCCTCCCTCCATCCTGGGGCTTCTGTGTATCGGTCCCTCTGCTAGGTCATGGTGCCTTCCAGGAAGCCATCTGTGCTGGCAGTGTCCTCTATGGCTTCCCATGTGGTTCATAAGTGACTCTTCTCCATTCATAGCAGTCCCACCCCTCTCTCACTGGGTTCTTCTAGGTCAGGCCAGTGGTCACAGTCTAAGTCTCTGCTGTTAGTTTTCCCCAGAAAGAAGTCAGGTGCCAACGTCTGCACTCTGCACAGTTTTAGGGGATGCAAATCAAGTTAAAAGTGGTTACCCTGCTTCCCTCTGTTCCCAGCAGCACTTTACATAGCCTGGTAGGAGGGGAAAAGGGGGAAAGGTCCCCTCTCCTCCTTTGTGGGGATGGGAGGAAACTCATCCTGCCAACTTTGCACAAGCTATACCCCTGTTCAGGCCTCCTCAGTGTCCCCTGCTGTACATGTAGGCAGGTGACGGCGTTTGACTCTTTTTTTAAATTTACCCCTTTGATGCGTTTTGAGTCTGGCATTAGCCTGGCTCCTGGTGGTTTGTTCCTGGCCTTTGGGAGCCATAGTAGAATGGAAAACATTCCCCAAATGTTACAGGTCCTAATCCCCACAACCCGTGACTATTACTTTATTTGGCAAAAAAATGTGGTTAAACTGAGCATCTGTCACTGGTAAACTGAGTTCTTTCTCTACTTGGTATTGGTCACAGGGAAAGAATACCCAACTGGAAAAAAGGGAAGCAGGATTTATTCTCTGGCCAGAGAAGGAGAAGGAGTGAGCTCTGACTCCCAAGACACCTCCTACTCCCTGAGCTGTGGGAAGCTGGGGGATTTTAAGGCGTTCGCTGGGGATTTGGGAGGTTTGTAAGTATGTGCAGGTGCAAATCATAAACATGCCTCTTCAAATGAAGCATGTTCAGAAAATGGTGGTGATTTTCTTCCATGGGTGGGGTTTTTAGTATTATGATGATATGTTAATGATCTAAAGGCAACAGGAGTTGCTGGTTCTGGTTTGTTCTGGGTTTGAGCCAGCTTTATCTTCCTCTGATAACTGGTGAAGGGTTCTGAAGCTGCTGGACCATCAGGAGTCCTTGTGAGCTAGCACACCAAGAAATGCAGAGAATAAAAGAAGCTGTTTAAGAAATAATATTTGTGGATCATCTGAGGTCAGGAGTTTGAGACCAGCCTGGCCAACATGGTGAAACTCTGTCTCTACTGAAAACACAAAAATTAGCCACACTGCCCTCTAGCCTGGGTGACAGAGCGAGACTCCGTCTCAAAAAACAAAACAACAAAAAAAGAAATAATATTGAGCTTTCTTAGCTATCTATTGCTAAATAAAATAATGAGCTCTTTCAGGTGTTTCTCCAGGGCTGCCCCAGTAACAGATCTTGAGATGAGATTATCCTGGATTATCCTGGGTGGGCTGTTCATGAAGTCATAAGTATCCCTAGAACAGGGAAGTAGAGGGAGAGCTGACACACAGATGCGGAGGCAGCGTGCACGAAGGTAGAGATGAAAGTACTGCAACCGCAAGTCAAGGAATGCTGATGGCACCTGAAGCTTGGAGAGGCGAGGAAACAGTTCTCCTCCGGGAACTCCCGAGGCAGCGCGGCCCTGCAGACACCTTGATTTCATCCTAGGGATACTGATTTGGGACTTCTGGACTCCAAAACTGGGAAATAATGATTTTTTATCGATTTGAGCCACCCAGTTTGGGGTAATTTGTTATAGCAGCCACAGAAAATTAATACAGGAATAGTAGCCAACAGTAAGGTGGAAAGAATCCCATTTTAAATCCTGTTTTTATTTTATTTTTTTAGAGACAGGGTCTCGTTTTGTTGCCCAGGCTGGTCTTGAACTCCTAGGCTTAAGCAATCCTCCTGCCTGAGCCTCCTGTAGTGCCGAAATTACACGGTGAGCCACTGCACCTGGCCTTAAATCCAGTTTATAAAAGAAACAATTTAAAAAATTATTTCAATGCCTCTGAAAAGGGCTGGTTATCTGCCTTGCCTGTTTTTTAAAAATTATTTTGTATGGATACATAGTAGGTGTATGTATTTATGTGTTACATGAGATATTTTGATACAGGCATGCAATGTGTAATAATCACATCAGGATAAATAGGATTTCCATCACCTCAAGCATTCATCATTTCTTTGTGTTATGAACATTCCAATTGTAATCTCTCAGTTAATCCAAAATGTACAACAAATTGTTGCTGACTGTAGTCACCCTGTTGTTCTGTCAAATCCTAGATCTTATTCATCGTATCTAACCATACTTTTGTATCCATTAACCATTACAATTTCCCTGCCTTCCATTACCTGCCCCAGCCTCTGGTGACCACCATTCTACTCTTTAAGTGTTGATATGTTTGAGGGGCATGATTTGATTGGTGGTATCTCTGCATTTGTTACTGTCTCTGCCTGAGTAACAGTGGGGCCTTATTGTAGGTGCTTTTGTAACTTCTTAGCCCAAGTCTTTCATTAACATTGTCTCTGTGGACACAACCTTCTTGAAAGTCCTATTCTCATGCAGCATTCTTGATCAGTTAAGCTTGAAATGACACTATCTATGTGTTTGTTTCTTTGTTTCTTTCCTGGAGAAATTTAATATTAATTTTTCCCCAGGGAAGCTCCCAGAGAGAGCAGGGAGCAACTTGCCTTGTGCACTCCTTGCAGAAAGAGGATTCCCCTGTTATCGATAGGAGATAAGAGATGTGATTGACACCTCCGATGCTGAGCTGGCTCCCAGTTCTGGCATCCTGACTGGTGACTCATAGAAACTTAGAGGTGTCCTAGAACTTGAGGTTTTGTAATCCGAACTCTAGAGTTTGCAAGCGAGGCCCCTGAAACCTATGGAGCTCGTTGGTTGAGGAGTGCAGTGAGCGCAGGGTCACTTCCAGAATCATGCTGGCCGCCTTCGGCCACTTGGTCACACTCTTCCTCTCTCTGTACTCATTTCTACATCTCTCTCTCTCTCTCTCTTTTTTTTTTTTTTTTTTTTTTTGAGACTGAATTTTGGTCTTATTGCCCAGGCTGGAGTGCAACGGTGCAATCTTGGCTCACTGCAACCTCTGCCTCCCGGGTTCAAGTGATTCTCCTTGCCTCAGCCTCCTGAGTAGCTAGGATTACAGGTGTCTGCCACCATGCCCAGCTAATTTTTATATTTTTAGTAGAGACGGGGTTTCACCATGTTGGCCAGGCTGGTCTCGAACTCCTGACCTCAGGTGATCTGCCACCTCAGCCTCCCAAAGTGCTGGGATTATAGGCATGAGCCACTATGCTCAGCCTCATTTCTTCATCTCTAAAAAGGAAAGGAAGGCAGGGGCAGGAAACTTCCCTGTTTGCTCATCCAACAAACAGTTGTTAGGCAGTGACCCTTTGCCAGGCCTCCAATTAGGTGCCAGAGTTAAGAACATGAATCCAACAGTTCCTGTCTGATGGAATTCAGTCTGATGAGCCACATAGTTCCCTCGGATCCCCCCTTTCAAGTTAAGACTTACATGGACGTCCACCGTCTATACCAGATAAAAGCAGAAGGGCTGTGGTTGCAGCAGATGCTGGGGAAGGCAGCTAGAGACCGGGTAACTTGGTGCCCCATAAACTTGGTACCTCCTACTCCCCTGACTGCTCCTAGGGCCTCAGGAACTCTAAGACTCAGTGGTATCTCAGCGGCAAAAATGCAATGTACAGTCCAGCCCAGCATGGCGACTACGAGCTCTGGTTCTGGGGATGTTCAATTTGGTTTCTGATTGCTGCTGCTGCTTCCAAGCTTTGAGCTCTTGTTCAAATTATTTAATTCCTCCATGTCTTAATATTGTCATCCATAAAATGAGGATTATACCTAATCCTAATGGTACCTAATTTCTTGATTGTTGAGAAGAGTAAATGAATTCATTCATATATAACACAACAGAGCCGGCACAGAGTAAGCACTCAAGAAATGTCAGGTAATACAGTCCACGTGTTCATGAATTGCCTTTCAACTCTCTCCAATCCAGCATAGCTGTCCTCATTCTTCAGTCAGGGTGGACGATGGCAATGGAACAGACTTGAAGGTTTAGGAAAATTCCACTTGACTTCAAAGCACTTTGATGATGGATCATATGATGCTTGCCTTCTAATGGTCAGGACCGAACTTCAACAAGCTCTGGACACTGATTGAGGCCAAACCCAGTCAAGGGGAACAGAAGGGAAGCCATCTGGGACTTCATCTCCCTCTGCCAGGAAACTGACATCTCTTTGCAAGTTAACAACCAGGGAGTCAGAGGGAAATTACTTTTATCAGAGGGGTTATGGCTTTGCCACTAGAAAGGGAGCCTTTCCTGTTTGCTGAGCCCTTAGCACAGGTCCAGCAATAACATGAACGGCAAAGGCTGGGAATAACCCAAAGCAAACCGGAGAGAAGCTTCAACTTTGGAGATGGAGTGGGAGTTGGAGGAGAGGCTGGAAAGCAACAGAAAGAGAGACAGCTTTGGACCAAGTGTCAGAGATGGAAGGGGAGGAAAGGAAGAACAGTCTTCTCATGAAGGACCGTTCATCATCCAATAGACTCATTGCTCAGGGACCTACGGCCTGCATTCTGAACAGTGGTGAACAGATGGAGCCTGGAAGGCCTGCGGATGACCCTGGGAAAGATGCAGCTTGTGGTGGAGGATGCCTGGGAGGCGGTGACCACCTGTGCTCTGGCACCCGTGCTCCCCACCTGGCCTGTCCGCATTTACTCAGCCCACCGATAGCATCTGCAAAAGCTCCAGGGCTCCAGATCAAGTTCCCAAGGAAGGCTGACATCAGACCCAAGGGAGGAATGCTTCCTTCCCGGTTTCCATTCTAACCAACAATGCAGCCTGTGGCAGGTGTCCCTGAGTCACAGAAACCACAAGGACAGTGAGACCAGGCTGAGTGCTCCCGGCCCTTGCCCGGGTGCCCTTGCATTTGTATGTTCTACACCAAACCTGTGAGCCCAGCCAGTGGGAGGAGGAGGAGAAGGAAGGTGAGCAGACTGGCTCTAACTTTCCACCCTGCTGGAAAAGAATCCAATCCCTTCTGGACGAATGCCACTTTCACAGATAAAAAAAGAATGTGGAAATGGCAGTTAGAGCTGAACCAACAAGAAGGAAGGCCAGCCCAACGTGTATTGGATGTCTATGGTATGCCAGACATTGGATCTGACAATTTACATTCATTCTAGTTTATTCTCAAAGATGAGGCCCAGGCCGGGCACAGTGGCTCATGCCTGTAATCCCAGCATTTTGGGAGGTCCGGGTAGGTGGAGCACTTGAGGTCAGGGGTTTGAGACCAGCCTGGCCAACATGGTGAAATCTCGCCTCTACTAAAAATACAAAACTGAGCCAGGCATGGTGGTACATACCTGTAATCCCAGCTACTCAGGAGGCTGAAGCAGGAAAATTGCTTGAAACTGGGAGGTGGAAGTTGCAGTGAGCCGAGATCATGCCGTTGCACTACAACCTGGGTGACAGAGTGAGAAGTCGTCTGAAAAAAAAAAGAAAAAAGAAAAGAAAAGGCGACCCCAAGGTTGGAGTTATCATCCTCATTTTACAGGGGAAGAAACTCAGGCTCACTGACTTTCAGTCACCTGCCCAGGGCCATGTAGCTGAATTTGAAACTAGGCTGGTCCTACTCCAAAGAAAGAGTTCTTTCCATGATGAGAGTGGATCCCAAATACTGCCTGACGATTGCTGTTGGAAGCTGCTTAAGGCTGCAGATGTCTGCTTCCAGCTCTAGAAAAATTGATTTAGAAGTTCTGAGGTGAGGCTGAGAAATATGCCTCAGGAAATATTTCTAAAGCCCTCCTGGTAATTTGGGTCCTTAGCTGGATCAGGAACCAGATTGTCACATGGCACCAGCCCGTCCCACCCGTACCTCTGACCCTGGTGAAAGCAGCATCAGTGCTTGTCAAAAGACCCAAGACCTGAGATTCCACCCACCAGATCTGCCTTGACCCACTGCAGTTCCCTTCATCCTGGATCCTGGACTCCTTCATCAGAAGGATATTGGAACTACCCAGTCTAGCTGCTTCCTACTGGGTTCCTTGTATAGCTCCCTGCAGGTGGGATCTGGCCTCTCTACAAACTCCATCAGATATTCATCATTTAACAAATACTTCTAGAACAGTCATTCTGTGCCTGGCAGCACTGCAGGTGTTTCACATACATAATTGATTCTCATTACTTGCTGTAGTTATGTTCTTTTTTTCTCTTTTTCTTTTCTTTTTCTTTTGAGATGGAGTTTCACTCTTGTCACCTAGCCTAGAGAGCAGTGGCATGATTTCAGCTCACTGCAACCTCTGCTTCTCAGGTTCAAGCAATTCTCCTGCCTCAGCCTCCCAAGTAGCTGGGATTACAGGTGCCCACCACCATGTCCAGCTAATTTTTGTATTTTTAGTAGAGATGGGGTTTCACCATGTCGGCTCCAACTCCTGGCCTAAAGTGATCCACCCGCCTGGGCCTCCCAAAGTGCTGGGATCACAGGCATGAGCCGCCACGCCTGGCCTGTAGTTATGTTCTATAGATTCCCAGCAAACACTGAATGAACAAATACTGAACCATTGCTCCTAGGGGAGAGCGAGGGTGAGGTTCCTATGAGCTTCTGGTCACAATGTTTTTGTTAACAGGTCAGTACATAACCTAGCTTTCTATGTGCTTCTGTCTAAAGACATCTTATTTCATATATGTTGTTGACTCATTAACATTGAAATCACAGCCAACAACAGTATAACTCATGCCTGAACTAAGCTTTCCCAAACACACATATTTTCTCTGTAAGGCTCATCACAACTGTCTGTGCTTAGGAACACAGGGTAGTACTTCAGCACCATGCCTGGGGGCCATTTCAGATTGAAGAATGACTAACAAAAAGTACAAACATGCAATAAACATGTACTAAATAAATTGCAAAAAAGACGTGTTTACAAGCTGAGAGCTGAAATAGTAGGGCAGAGGGTCACCTTATTCAGCCACAGCTGGGAACATGCATGTTGGTGACACACATGCTTTGCGGCTCTGCACATGTCCACAAATGACCACAAATACCTAGTGTCCTAGGTATTGATTTGCGAGTCACAAATAAATGTTAGCAAGTAGGCAAGATCACAAACGCAGAATTAAGAGGATCAGCTGTATTCACTCATTTAATTGTTAACAACAATTCACGAAGTAGCTGTTATCCTTGCCCCTCTTTGATCCTGATAAGGATCAAGAACTCTGAATGAGTTCCAGAATCCTGAGTAAGTTGTAAAAAAATTTATTAGCAGACTCCAAAAATGTCACTCTCATTTTAATAGATGAAAGAATGAAGGTTCAGAGAGGTCAGCAACTTGCCCAAGGTCACACAGCGAGTAAGTGGTAGAGATGGGATTTAAGCCTGGTGTATGTGGCTGAAAGTTAACCCTATAACCATGTTGCCCTTGGGTGATTGCAAACCATGGACTGCACAGCTGACCATGACCAGAGTCGGCCCATCAAAGTGACACTGATGCAATTAAAAAGGAAAGGAGCCAAGTACGGAGGCTCATGCCTGTAATCCCAACACTTTGGGAGGCCGAGGCGGGTGGATCACCTTAGATCAGGAGTTCGAGACCAGCCTGGCCAACATGGTGAAACCCTGTCTCTACTAAAAATACAAAAAAAAAAAAAAAGCCAAGCGTGGTGGCATGCACCAGTAGTCACAGCTACTGAGGAGGCTGAGGCATGAGAATCACTTGAACCTGGGAGGCACAGGTTGCAGTGAACTGAGATCACGCCATTTCACTCCATCCTGGGTGACAGAGTGAGACTGTCTCCAAAAAAAAAAAAAAAAAAAAAAGAAAGGAAGAAATATTTTTGTATAGTTTTAGGCACTTTGGATATTCATTAGACCTGTTGCCTATTTCCTCTTAACTCTGAGTTTCTCAAACTGTTCCAGGAGCCCTGATTTCAGAATCATCTGGTGTAATACAACTTCTCAGAGATTCTAACTTGACTGGCTTGAGGTAGGGCTACATTTTTAATAAGTGCCTCAAATAAGCCTAAGGTTTTCGGATTTAGAAAGCACTGCCTAAAATTCATGCCATCTTGAATCAAAATTACACATCAAAAATAATATTTATTTTTGAAATTAGTAGCATTCAGAGTTCTTCAGACTTTTCTTTTTAAGGTCACAGTTTTGTTTTCTTAATAGGTTGGAGGGAGGAAATGGGTCAAATAAAAATTATTGGAAATTCAATTAAAAAGTAGAAAGAGTACTTTTTTTTTTTTTTTTTTTTTTTAAAGACTTGCTTCAAGAGTTCTATAATACCAAAAGCTGGCCAAGAGCGGTGGCTCACGCCTGTAATCCCAGCATTTTGGGAGGCTGAGGTGGGTGGATCACCTCAGGTCAGGAGTTTGAGACCAGCCTGGTCAATATGGTGAAACCCCTTCTCTACTAAAAATACAAAAATTAGTTCGGCATGGTGGCAGGCGCCTGTAATCCCAGCTACTTAGTAGGCTGAGGCAGGAATCACTTGAACCAGGAAGGCGGAGCTTGCAGTGAGCTGAGATCGCGCACCATTGCACTGCTGCCTGGGCAGCAATAGCGAAACTCTGTCTCAAAAAAAAAAGATTTCTTTAATACCACAAGTTAAAGAAACTTTGGCTTACACTAAGATTTGATTTCTCTCTGAAGGGTGGGTTCTTACCTAACTCAAACTCAAAAAACTATTGGCCAATGAAGAAACAGGGAGTTGTTATCCCTTCTCTGTTTATCAACTTCTCCAAGATCTGACTTTTCAAGAAAAAAAACTACAGGTTCACTTGAGAACAATGAAGAAACTAGGTTAGCCCGTTAATGTTACTTTTAGAAATCTGAGCACTTAAAAATAATGACCAACTGGAAGATTGTTACAGTAGTGTGTGCATTTGTCAAAATCCACTTAGATACTTGTGATTTGTGTACAGTCATGTTAATAAATTATAGTTTGATATGAAATACACAGAAAAAGTTTTTAAAAATGTAAGTGCTTTTGCATAATTCTACTCCTTACATTATATTTTTTCTGAGTTATCACAGAAGACAAGGTCTGTGTGTGCACCAACTTTTTTTTTTTCTGATTTTGTTCTCACTTGTTTAGTCCTGTGCAGAAGTCAAAGGAGGCATGGCCAGAGGGCTGCTGAAATATTCACCAGCTTAATGTTACCTCTGGGAAGGAGGGATGGGCATGGACTTGCTATGCCCTCTGCTGTGTTTCTCTGAAACAAAATGGAATGCACTATGATGGTTTCAAAGAAACAGTTGTGTACCACATCAAAGGCCCTCACTGTAAAACCAGCTACCATCCAAGGTTCCAGGCATCTCAGTGGTAATGGAGCTTGAGCAAAGGGCAATATGGACCTACAAGATTTTCTGTCTGGGTAGCAGTCCACCAATCTCATCTTCCTCTATTATACTAGCTCATCATCTGGGAGTTTGGAAGATGAAGGGATGAAGGAATGCCTTGCAATCATTTACGATTGGAAACTGAGCCTGGACACTCTGAACTATGGTCCTGGCTGGAGCTCTCTCTTTCACAGACATCTTTCTTTAGCAATAGTTGCTTTGGGGATTACAATATGGAACAGGATGGGCATGGTGGTGTGCACTTGTAATCCCAGTTACTTGAGAGGCTGAGGCTGGAGGATTGCTTGAGGCCAGGAGTTCCAGGCTGTAGTACACTACGATCATGCATAAGAAGAAACACTGCATTCTATCCTGGGTGACATAGTGAGAGCTGATTTCTAAAATAATTTTCTGAAACTAGAAGAAGAAAAAAAGGGACAGGTTGCTTTTCATATACAAAAGGACCCCTGGCTAGCTTGCTCATGAGATAAGAAGTCGATGCTTATTTGTCTACCCTTCCTTAACCTGCTTCCCCAGGGAGGAAGCACACACAGTGGGAGGTACCAATCAGGACTCACCGAACTCTGTGCGTTTTGTAATGGGGAAACGCACACCCCAACCAGCTGCTCCTGATCTGAATGCTTTTCTTGGGCTAAGTGATTTGTTCTGTGACATTCTGGGCTACGTTGTGTAATAAGTATTGCCAGATGGCAATCACAAGCATCATTTCCATTTCAAATTTGTGCTCCCAGAGTAGGTGAAGAGGCTTGGCCCTCTGATAGTCATAGACATAGCCAGGCTTTCAGAATCTCATACCAATCATCATAAATAATTTTAAGGCTTCTTATCCTTTAAGATCTGATACATGGAAAGTGTGAGGTTTTTTCCACGAGGACTATTCACATGCTTGTTTTCTTGAGGACAGCGATCCCCTTTCAAACTCACCTGGATGATGCATTTCAGATTCTCAGAGAAGTTGCATGAGCCGATAGCTTTGAGGGAATTTAAAAAGACTCAAATGAAAGTCGATAATTAGCGGTTATGCCAGTGGATGTCAAAACACCTGAGAGGCTCTCAGTTGACTCGGAATGTCCAAGTAGAAATCAGCTTCAAACTGTGTCCTTAGCAAATTTGGAAAATGTGTACATGTGTTAATATGTGCTTTCTTCCCCGCTTGTCACTGGGCCGCAAATGGGTTGGACCCTAAGTCAATCTATTAAAATGTAGGCAGTTAGGAGAAAAATGCCTTTCTGCAGGCAGTGTGGGCCAGCCCTTAGCTTTAAGAACCCTGCTGGGGAGGAGATCAAATGGCCCCTGGATTAACTGGCTGGGAGAAAGCGAAGCTGCCGAGTACACAGGCCAGGGCTCATCCACTAGTCTTGTTTGGCAGTTCTTCCCAGAATTCTCTCTGTGTAGCTACTTCCTTCTGAGAAAATGCAAATGTCATGCAGGTCCTCATCAAGAAAAATCACCAGCACTCCCCTTAAGAAAGAAGGGACAAATGCTCATATTATCCATTCAAATGTCAGTGTATTCAATGACCACACGTGGGACTGAGCTAGATGGTATACGCAATGAATACCAACGCTGAATTTCGAGGCAGGTGCCTATAATCCCAGTGCCTGTAATCTTTGTAATCTGGAGGCTGAGGTGGGAGGATCCCTAAATTCAGGAGTTTGAATCCAGCCTGAGCAAAATAGCAAGACCCTAGCTCTAAAAAAACACCAAAAAAATACAAAAAGCAGAAATTTTACCCTCCAGGGACTTATCGTCTAATATTTCTCATAGAAGCAAATTATGAACAAACAGCATTTTATATATATATAATTTTTTTTTTTTTTTTTTGGAGACAAAGGCTTGCTGTGTCACCCAGGCTAGAGTGCAGTGGTGTGATCTCAGTCTCAGCTCACTGCAATCCCTACCTCCTGGGTTCAAGCGATTCTCATGCCTCAGCCTTCCTTGTAGCTGGGACTACAGGCATGTGCCACCATGCCCAGCTAACTTTTGTATTTAGTAAAGATGGGGTTTCACCATGTTGGCCAGGTTGGTCTTGAACTCCTGACCTCAGGTGATCCACCCGCCTCGGCCTCCCAAAGTGCTGGGATTACAGGCGTGAGCCACTGCGCCCAGAAGTATTATATTCTTTATTCTTCTGAGATTAGACATCAAATGCTGAGGGGAAATATGTAAATGAATAGAAACATTTGTTGAGAATGTGAAAACATACATCTGTCACTGTTCTGATACTAGAGAGCTCTAGACGCCAGTTTTCTGCCTAAAAAGTGAGACGGATGATTAGGTGGCCTTTAAGTCTCTCCTTCAGCTACGGACACTCTGCAATTCTACTGCCTCTAATTCCCTACACTGGTAACAGAATTCATTACCATTAAGTAAGTATAATGTTAGCTGCAGGCTTTTTACAGATAATCTTTATCAAGTTGAGGAAGTTTCTTTCTATTATTAAATTTTCTGAGAGTTTTTATCTGACAGAAGCTAAATTTCGTCAAATGCCTTTTTGGTGCATCGACTGATATAATTATATACTTTTTCTTCTTTAGCGTGTTAATGAGGTAGATTACATTAACAGGTTTTTCAAAATATTGAACCAGCCTTGTGCCACTTCCTTCTGGCTCTAAGATTTCCGATGAGAACTATGCTGCCATTCTAATTGTTTTTCTCCTGTAGGTGAGATCTTCTTTCTCTTCTGCTGATTTCAAGATTTATTTTTTAATTTCCTCTAATTTTCAGAAGTTTAATTATGATGTGTCTGTGCATGGAACTTTGAGGGGGTTTGTGTTTAAGTTACACTCAGGCTCTTAACTCTGCAGACCTCTGTTTGCTGCCATTACTTCTTTAAATACATTTTCAGCCCCATCCTCTATCTTCTTTTCTTGGAACACCAGTGACCTGAATGTTGCTGTTCTGTTAGAGAGAGACCACACGTCGCTGAAACTCTGTTAATTGAATTCTAGTTTGTTTTCTCTCTCTTGTTTAGATCGCATAACATCGATTGTTCCCTCAGCTCACTGTGTTATTCCTTCCTCCCCTCCATTCTGCCATTAAGCCCATCATGGATAATTTTACTTCAGTTATTGTATTTTTCAGTTCTAAAATTTCTATTTGTTTTTTCTTTATATTTTCTATTTCTTTGCTGGGCCTTCTATTTTTTAATTTGTTTCAAGTGTGTTCTTGAAATATTTTTACAATGGCTGCTTTAAAATTCTGGTCAGATAATTTCAACAATTCTGTCATCTCAATGTTGACATCTATTGATTCTATTTCTGTTTGTTTGTTTGTTTGTTTGTCATACAGATGAGGTCTTCCTATGTTGCCCAGGCTGGTCTTGAACTCCTAGGCTCAAGCCATCCTTCTGCGTTGGGCTCTCAAAGTGCTGGGATTGCAGGCATGAGCCATCATGCTTAGTTTGATTCTACTTGTTAATTCATTTACAATTATTCCTGGTTATTGGTATGATGAGTGTTTTTCTTTTGAAACCTGGACACTTTTTAACTGTGTTGTGAGCCTCTGGATCTTATTTAAACCTTCTGTTGGAGCTGTGTTTTGTTTTGTTTTTCGACACTACTTCAGTAGGAAAACAGGAGTGTCTTGCTGCCAGGTAGAGGAAGAAATCCAGGTTCTCCACCCATCCCTCACTGACACCCAAGTTTGGGGGTGGGGATGCTCCTCGTTACTATTGGACGGAAGAGGAATTTTCAGCTGTGTTTGTGGTCTCCACTGATACTAAAGTAGGGGTGACCTCATTGTTGATGGTAAATCTTGAAAGTCCTGAGTCTCCACTAGAACATCCCTCTGACGCCACCCAGATGGTGGGAGGATAGGCGCTTTGTTATTGTTGGTGGAGGAGAAAGACAGGACTCCCCCGACAGTCTCCACGGATACCACGAGGCGGCCTTATGACAGGCTCTAGTTTGACTGTCTCGGATGCTCCCTGCAGGGGAGGTGTTGGAGCGCCTTGAGACAGCCTCGTGCGGGTGGAAGTCTGGCTCTCCATTTGAATGTACTAGTGTGTGTCTTAGTCATTTCAGGCTGCTATAACAAATTACCATAGACTGGGTGGCTTATAAACAACAGAAATTATTTCTCATGTTTATGGAGGTTGGAAGCCTGAGATCATGGTGCCAGCATCACCAGGTTCCAGTGAGGACTCTTCCGGATTGCAGATGGCCCATTTCCTGCTGTATCCTCACGTGGTGGAGAGGAGCCAGCAAGCTCCTCCAAGGGCATTCACCCTATTGATAAAGACGCCACCCTCATGACCTTGTCTAATCCTAATTACTTTCCAAAAGCTCTACCAGCAAATGCCATCACAGTATTAGAATTTCAACATATTCCCTTTTCGGGGAAGCATAAATATTTAATCCTTAATACCATGGATGGGGTGAGGCAGTAGTTTTTCTGCATGTTTGGCTGGAGTACCATAGTTGTTGTCTACAAGTTTTCTGTCTTGCTAGGCTTCTCCTTTCTTGCTCCTTTGGCTAGAGAGAGCAGGTTTTGTTTTTTTGTTTGTTTGTTTGTTTGTTTTTTGTCTGCATCTGTTTGCATTTCTGGGTTGGTGACTTCTTCAGCTACTAGTCTCAGGTCTATGATGCTAAAAGAAACTCACCAGTCTTTTTTTACCCTTAGATCCTGATGTCCCTAACTTGTCTGTCTTCCTCTCTCCACCTTTCAGATAAGGCCCTGCCTCTGTGGTTACATTCTAGTGATAGAGACAGACAATAAATTAGTAATTACGCACATCATCCCACTGATGTGGTTTATAAGATAAATGTCAGCTTTCCCCCGTGAATTATCACTATTGCTCTCATGAAAAGGCATTCCTTAAGTGCCTCATTGCACATAAGGCTGTAAAAGAGAACCCTACCAAATATTGGATCCTATGAACTTATTTAAGAAACAATTTTAGTCTTGGCCATGTTCAAAAAAGCTGTTGAGAAGGTGACTGTTTTCTTGACATTTCTACATATCAGGCCAATGAAAGAAGCTGCTACCCAGAGTTTAGGACAACTGTGTTTAGCTACTTACTATTAACCACTTGGAGCATGCAAATGACTCTCACTTTCACTCCCTCTACCCATTCAAAGGCCAAAAAAGCCTGGTCTCCTTTCAGTCTTTCCTATTTCGGAAAACAACACCTCCATCCACCCAGTCACTCAAGTTCCAAATGCAAGTTATTTCTGTCCTTCTCTCGCCATCCCCCTACCTCCACCCCAGCTAGCAGCGAGACTTGTCAATGCCACTCCCCAAATAGCCTGGATGGGACCCCTTCTCATCACCTCCCTGCTGCAGCCCTGCTCTAAAACAATACCTTCTCTGGCCAAGACTGGCCATAAGAGCTGCCACATGCTCTGCCTGCGATAAGTCCTTCCCCACCTCATTCTCTCACAGCAGCAGAGTGCCCTTGTTGAATCTGAAGCCAGGTCATGTCACATCCCTGCTGTAAACCCTCCTGATCCTTTTCCAACACACTTAGAATAAAAGTCAAGAGTCTTACCCTGGATTTCAAAGTCTCAAGTGACCTCTGCCTCTCTCTTGTCCTGCTTTCATCTTGAGCCACAGTCCCTTTGCCCAGCATACACCCGGCATGGCCACCATCTTCCTGGTTTTCAAACATCACCATGTTTGCTCTGCCTTGAAGCTTTTGTACTGCCTGGCCTTTCTGGCTGGAATGTTCTTCCTGCCAACCTTTGATGGCTGGCTTCTTTTAAATTTTAGATCTCAGCTTAAGTGTTATCTCCTCTGGGAGCTCTTTCTTGATCATCTAATTTAAGATAACCCCTCAGTTTAAGGGGTCACCTTTATAAAAATTGTCACCTCTCTAAAAATTCTCATTATCTGTTATTTTTCTTGCTTATTTGTTTGTACTCTATTTTGCCTAGTAAAATATCAACTCCATGAGAGAGAAGTGAAGCATTCTTTATCTTATTCACTGTTCATAGTAGTTGCTCAATAAGTGTTTATAGTGGATGAATGAGGGGTGATATGGTTTGGCTCTGTGTTCCCAACCAAATCTCATCTTGAATTGTAATCCCCAGGTATTGAGGGAGAAACCTGGTGGAAGGTGATTGGATCACGGGGGCAGTTTTCCCCATGATGATCTGGTGACAGTAAGGAACTCTCAGGAGATATGATGGTTTGATGATTGACAGTTTCCTCTGGGCTTCTCTGTCTGTTCTGATGCCTTGTAAAGAAGGTGCCTGCTTCCCCTTCATCTTCCGCCATGATTGTAAGTTTCCTGAGGCCTTCCCACCCACGTGGAACTGTGAGTCAGTTGAAGTTCTTTCCTTTATAAATTACCCAGTCTCAGGTATTTCTTTATAGCAGTGTGAAAATGGACTAATACAAGGGGTCATGGGACCTTTTTTTCATTGCCTATGAGAAATGAACCCTAGATGAAGAATAAACTCATGTAAGAATAAGGAAAAGGAAACATTTAACTAAAAGCAAATGTTCAGAGACAATATAATACATTATCTTAGAAGACAATGAAATCTCTTTGTTTAGCCCTCTTAACAGGGTACATGCATTTAAAAAAAATTTTTTTTAATTATGGAAACTGCTAACTATGCACAAAAGTAGAGAGAATAAGAAAATGAAATCTCATGTGTCCATCGTCCAATCTCAAGTCATCAATCTATGGCCGATCTGGTTGAATAGCTTCATTCTCTCCTGTCCTCAACCTCATAACTATTTTGAAGCAATCAATCCCAGACACCATGTCATTTCATCAGTATATTAGAAATCTCCTTTTTAGATCTCCCCAGATTTTACCTCTCTTTCCCCTGAACATGAAGGGGCTCACAGTATAGAAACAGAGCATGGACAATGCCATGGATCAGACGAGAATGTTGACCAGAAAAACACTTTGCAAGGACCTGTCAGATATTCCCTACTGATCAGAAAGGGAGCCGGTTGCTTCCTCGGAATGGTCTGTCTGCCATCATGAAATCTAGTACCAGGTACCAAAAGTAACCAAAGTTTGCCCCAGATTTACCATATTGAGGAGCTTTGCTGAGTTAGATCATGGATTATATATTTAGCAATGATTTTGGCAAAATGCCTTTTTAAACAAATCAACAATTTTCAGGGGCTTCGAGGATTTCATAGTAATAATAACAATACCAACGTTAATAATAACATATAATGTTTAATGACATTTACTGGTGCTAGGTACTCTTTCTAAGGACTTTATTATTAATAACAATTTAAGTTAATGTTTATATTATACTAATAACCTAAGTTAATGTTAACAAATTAACATGTTAATATGTGCCTGGCAATGAGCTAAGTGTTTTATATGTATCAATTCATTTAATCCTCACAAGAACCTTAAATGATGGGTGCTAATGAGGATATAAGAATATGCCCATTTTACAGATAAGTAGACTGAGGCAGAGGGGTTAAGTAAGTTACTTGCTCCAGGTCACAGAGCTAGTAAGTGGCAGAGCCAGGTGTTGAACCCAGGTCCATTGACTGCAGAGCGGGCTTGTCTAATGACTAGAAGGTACAGCCTTCCAAATAGCACAAGGCCTGGGTGGCTGGCACCAGCTGCATCCACACTGATGCTGTTGTGTTCACAACATGGGTCTATGTGCCAGGAGGTGGGGCACTAAACAGGGTTAGGGAAGGATAAGACAGAATCCCTCCTCTGAAACATGAACAATGTCGTGGGATACCTGGGAGAACATTTAACTCACATTCCCAAATACTGCATGAGTAAATGTCAAAAAACAAGCATGGACCAACATTTTCCATCATTGGGGCCCAAGACTCCCAAAGAACACTCAAGTTTAGTAAGGAGGCTTTGAATCTCTAGCTGAACCACACGTTGTTTTTTGACTGAATAAATAATATCTCATACATATACATACTATTCTTTTCACGTGCATGCAGTGATGTGATTATGAAAATAATACTCATTTGAAATGGTTACTGAATTCAGGCAATCATGATGGTTGATTTTTTCAACTCCCAAGTGTTAAAGCTATAGCACAAAGTGATACATAAAGTTTTCGTTACTGGAACAAAAGTTGGGAACCATTGGCTTAGTCGGTGAGTTCTTCCCGGTGTGCAGGAAAGCAAGAAGTCAATATGGGTTGAAGTGGTTAAGAATAATTTGTAGTTGGGCACAGTGGCTCACACCTGTAATCGCAACACTTTGGGAGGCCAAGACAGGGTGGATCACTTGAGGTCAGGCATTTGAGACCAGCCTGGCCAACATGGTGAAACCCCGTCTCTACTAAAAATACAAAAATTAGCCGGGCATGGTGGCAAGCAACTGTAATCCCAGCTTCTCAGGAGGTTGAGGCACGAGGATTGCTTGAAACTGGGTGGAAATTGCAGTGAGCCAAGATCACGCCACTGTATTCCAGCCTGGGCGATTGAGTGAGACTCAGTCTCAAAAAAAAAAAAAAAAATAAAAAGAAGAAGAAAAAAAGAATAGTTCGTAGAAGAGGTGCAAATGGAGCAGGGATTTGTTATTGTATGTTAGCTATTACTGCTTCATAAACCACTGCTCACCTCAGATGTATAATGTAATAAACACGGATTTTTGCTCACTGCTCTGGGTGGGTTGATCTGAACTGGGCTTGGCAGGCCTCACTTATGCATCTGTGGTTGGTGGTGGCAGTCTAGGCAGTGGTTTTGGTGATCTTGGTTGAGCTCTCTTTCAAATCTGGGGACTTGGCTCTGCTCCACTGCACTGTCCTCCAACAGGCTAGCAGGGGCTGTAGACACAGTGTCAGGAGGAGGACAGAGGAGCCAGAGACACAGTGGAAGAGCACAAAGCCCTCTGAGGCCCAGGCAACCCTCACATTGTCACTTTCACTTTATTCTATTGGCCAAAGCAAGTCACTAGATCAGATCAAATGCAAGGTACAAAGCGGTCACACGTCTTGATGGGAGTAGCTGCAACATCACATTGCACAGAGTGTGGATATAGGGGGTGGTTGGAGCTACTTTGTGATCAGTCCACTACAGTTATGAAAACTGAGTAGTTCACCTGATCATTCAGGATTCACAGATACTTCTGGTCCAGCTAAAGTAGTGCATTTCCTTGGTTGCATTTCACAAACAGCAATATTCTGGGCTGCATTGTATGGGTGAAAAGAGACACTAAACACCTCTGGCCAGATCTTCTACAGTGAGACTTCTTCAGGTGTCTTAGAACAGAAAGGAATGTCATGTGAGGATTCTGAGAACTTGTTTGGGCTCAACCACAAAGAGGCGGCGATGATTTTACAGTGTTGACCATGGGAAAGGAAGAGGGAATAGGGACCAGCAGCTGTGCCATTCATGTCCCACATCTTCACCACCTCTGCCTTAGAACATTTCTCACTGCTTGAAATACTGTCTTCTACCCACTCCTAAGGATAAGGAAGGAGCAGCTATTTCCATGGGAAGCGAAATTCCACAGTGGGAAGAGCACAAGGTCTAATCTGGCTCTGAGATTCAAACAGCACTAACAGAACAAAGATTTTTGTGTGTATGTTCTGGTGATCATTTGAAACATGCACATACAGTGATCATATTGTTCAAAGCAAATTTCATTACCCACAGTCTCAGCCATGGGTTGCTTTTTTAGAACCTTCTTTGTTTCAGGCTTGCTGAGTTACTCAGACTGTTAAAAAGCTGAGTGCATTAAGAGCCCTAAATCAAGTCATCTGTCTAGAATATTTCCTTTGAGGAAAGTTCCTTTTTTCATTCTTTCTCTCCACCACTCTTCCCCCCACCCTTTGTTAATGAAAAGACTTCAAAGGGTAAATTGCTTTACTTTTCCTCTAATGGTTATTGGAAAGAAGAGGCAGCTTTTTGAAATACATGTCTCTCTGCGAATGCCAGGAAAAAAAATGTGCAGTTGTTATCGGCTCTTGCCATCAACATTCTTTAATTTAAATAAGTATTCAGCTGTATGAATTAGGTTGCAGGCTCCAGGGTTGTGTTTCTCGTGGGTGGTATTTCATAGTGATATAAAACAGCATTTAAGAAAGGACATGAGGCTTGGTGGGGTGGCTCACGCCTGTAATTCCAGCACTTTGGGAGCTGGAGGCGGGCGGATCACCTGAGGTCAGGAGTTTGAGACCAGCCTGACCAACATGGCGACACCCCATCTCTACTAAAAATACAAAAATTAGCTGGGTCTGGTGGTGGGTGCCTGCAATCCCAGCTACTTGGGAGACTGAGGCAGGGAGAATTGCTTGAACCCAGGAGGCGGAGGTCACAGTGAGTCGAGATGGTGCCATTGCACTCCAGCCTGGGTGACAAGAGCAAGATTCCATCCAAAAAAAGGGTTGGGGGGAGTACGGAAAATGAAGAGCAGCAGAGACACTGGGTTGGAAGAGAGGGGAAGGTGTGTGCGTGGATGGATTGTGGGCAGGTTGAAAGGTGGAAGGAATTGCCAACAGAAGAAACAATCCAGTAAGTTCCATTTCAGACAGGTCACAAGCCACTGCTGCCTCTTGCCATAGATTTTGCTAAATGTTTCTGGAACGAGATGTGCTAAATGTATCTGGAAGCAGAAGTTTTCACAACCAAGAGACCGACCTCTAGAAAAAAATTAACGATCTTGGCTCACTGCAAGCTCCACCTCCCAGGTTCAAGCGATTCTTCCGCCTCAGCCTCCCGAATAGCTGGGATCACAGGTGTAAGCCACTGCACCGGGCCAGAGCCTATCTCTGTGAGGAGACTGGAGAACTCTCCGTGTCCCTCTTGGTATAAAATAAGTGACCAGGAGTTGGTCACAGATGGGCAATTTCTAGGAAGAGATGCAATTATGTGGAGAAAGTTAGGGTAGTAGCTGGAGCCCAATGACTGCACTCATCCCACTCCGGGAGTCAACAGTAAGTAGGTTGCATTTATGTGCTGTTCTTATGTTGTGGGTCAGAATGTCACCATGTGAGACCAAATGGAAGATTCACCCAGGGTCGTTGCATGAGAATTAAGCTCTCTCCTTTACCTCCACATGAAAGAATGATCCTTCACCTAGTGGCCCAGTTGTATTTGGCCTGAATATCTACCCACCATGAGCATGGTAGCAGTTCATTGCCCCCTTTCTGCAAAAGATGCTGTCTCTCTACTGAAGCATCATTTCCCTACGACCTAGAAATAGTGTCCTATTTTACTCACACAATGCATAGAAATTCCTTAATACATAATTGATAGCTGGGAGTGGTGGCTCACACCTGTAACCTCAACACTTTGGGAGGCCAAGGTGGGCGGATCACTTGAGACCAGGAGTTCGAGACCAGCCTAGCTAACATGGTGAAACTCCATCTCTACCAAAAAATACAAAAAATTAGCCAGGCGTGGTGGTGGGTGCCTGTAGTCCCAGCTACTTGGGAGGCTGAGGCATGAGAATCACTTGAACTCAGGAGGCAGAGGTTGCAGTGAGCCGAGAACGTGCCACTGCACTCCAGCCTGGGCAATAGAGTGAGACTTTTTCTCAAAATAATAATAATAATAATAATAATAATAATAATGACTAAGCCTTTAAAAACTCACTGTAGATAAATTCAAATGACTGCAGAGCTTCCGGCATTTTATAGTTATTTCCAGTAGTATATTAATAATTAATGCTATAAAGCTGATGTCTAAAGAACATTAGAAATTGTAAATACTAATCACATATTTTCTTCAGGATATGTTTTGTAAATATGCACCGAGCAAATAAAACAGCCTCCGAAATTTATCTGTGTCCAGATCTAAAATCATCATATAAAATGTACATGTATTTGAGATAGATATGTCTACATTTATACCGTGAATCTATTGAAAACCCTGCGATGGTGACTTGTGTTTGAGCACTACACACTTGATTGCTTTAATCAATATGCTTTGACACGCTCTACTTATGATAATAAGAAGACAATACCGTGAATAACTATCTTTTTATACAAAACGAGACATTTTTGGAGAATCAAATAAATGTTCTTTTGGAAAAATAGACATTTTTAAAACTCACATATTGCATCTACTGACATCTCAAATAAACCTAGAGAAATAAAGAACTAGACTACTGGGAAATCCCTGTCATTTTGTTAGAAACCTCAGAAGAAAAGGCTCTGGTAAACCATAAATATGACAGGTAATTTCAACAGCTACTGTTAACAACTATGCGTGTTTCATTAACACTAGAAGCTGAACTGGGAATCCAAAAGACCATGACTGAATTAATCAGCCTGGCTTCCTTTTATGATGATCGTTCCTTTAGGGCAGACTAATAATGGGCCTCCTTGTTCTACATTCAGATAGGGAATGTCAGAACAACAGCTACAATAAGACCTGAGATGTGACATGACCTATGCCTTTCAAGTCTTCCAGCGCCTCTTTGGTCTACGCTTGAATCTGATTACTCCACTTAAGCATTTAATGAAATACATGGTCAGAGTGAAGCTGGCAGCTCTCTCCCTCAGCCCCCCTGGAGCAATTATCAGTTCGCTGTCCTAGCCCCTCACCCACCTCTCCACTCAAGGGACTGGGAAAGAAGCAATAAATTCACCCTCCAAAGTAAACCATGTTTTAAAAATGTTTATTTTGGAAAATAGATTTATAATGCAACAGCGATAAAGCTCACTTAGGTATTTGACTGGTATCTCATTGTCCGCACCGAGTCACAAGAGTTTCTGCAACTTAGGGTCGTTAAATGCATGGATGGTGAACCAATCAAAAGACAAGTGGGCCTCTTGCCCCACACTGTGAAATTAAAACAAAAACACCTGCAGTTATACACAAAAAAGAATAGTCTTGACTCAAGAGGTGACACAGAAAGAAGTAGGGACAAGAAATGGTCTCCCAGCAGAAGGACCCTTGAAAGGTTGTCTGAATGAAAGGATGAGTCTATTACAAGAAATTCCACTGAATCCTTTTAAGAGTAAATTTATTACATGAAAAATTGAGCTAACAAATCAAGCATTCATATTACAAAAGAATTCATTTTCTGCTTCTTTTAAGGTCCACATCCCCCTACGACATTTAAAATGCAGCTGATTAAGTATTGAAGGCTATAATCAAAGCAGTGCAGGAAATTTACTTTGTTCACTTATCTCTCTCTCTCTTTTTTCTGAAACAAATACATGTGACTTTTTAAAAAAGGGAAAGTAATAGAACATTTTTTTAATGCAGTTTAATTTACAAAAGTGGTATTTCTGTAAATCTTTTCTGAATTAAATTTTATTCACAGAGTCATAAAGCTGGTGCCAGCTCTACTACAGCTGCAGGCTGTGCATTTGCCAAGCCTGACTTTGTACCCTTCTGTAGGATGAGTAAGCCGAAGTTCAAGGAAGGTGAGCGATGGACTCACAGACACATCCGTGACTGGCACAGGTGGGCTTGGATCCCAGGACCCCCTTACACAGAAGGATGCACTGAAATGAAAGTGATGAGGAGGCTGAATGCAAAGGGACTTAGGGCAGAGTCTTCATCAGATTGGATGGCTATAATACAGTACCATAGACTAGGTAGCTTATACACAACAGAAATTTTATTTCTTTTATTTCTTTTTTTCTTTTCTTTTTTGAGACAGAGTCTCATTCTGTGACCCAGGCTGGAGGGCAATGGCATGATCTCAGTTCATTGCAACCTCCACCTTGTAGGCTCAAGCAATTCTCCCATCTCAGCCTCCCAAGCAGTGAGACTACAGGTGTGCACCACCACATCTGGATAATTTTTGTATTTTTTTGTAGACATGGGATTTCACCATATTGCCCAGGCTGATCTTGAACTCTTGGCCTCAAGCAATCTTCCCACTTCAGCCTCCCAAAGTGCTGGGATTACAGGTGTGAGCCACTGTGCCCAGCAGAAATTTATTTCTTACAGTTCTGGAGGCTGGAAGTCCACGACCAGGGTGCCAGCAAGGTCAGGTTCTGGTGAGAGCTCTCTTCTGGGTTACAGAGCACCCGCTTCTCCTCGAATCCTCATATGGTGTAAGAGTGTGAGAGAGCTCTCTGTGGTCCCTTACATCAGGTCACTATAAGGTAATGACCTAATTACCTCCCAAAGGCTCCATGTCCCAATGTTGTCACGTTGAGATTTAGGATTTCAACATATAAATTTGGGAGAGACACAAACATTCAGTCCATTGCAGACAGTTTATGCTAAACAAAGTTACTGGATTCCAGAACGTTTCTACTGTTATCAGATAAATTATAACGCTTTTTGGGTCTCTTTGGATGTCTGAACATAGACCTCACCACCTGACTCAAGGGTGGCACAAAATGGTAATAATAGTACTGTTGCCATCATAGCCATTCTCAGGTACTTGTCTTGAATATCTGCAACAGATATAATTAAGTTTTTCCATGGGAAAAATTTCAATATTGGGTTCAGTTTTCTGAATTGCGTATGCCAAAGCCGAGTTTGCAGCCATTCTTATGTAGCACAAATCAATTCACCAACACTTGCAGAATCAGTTTTCCTGGGGAAGAAAGCAATTAAGATTTAGAGCAGGTGCTGCTTTGACTATTAATTATAAACCCTCTGGAACATAGTGAAATGTGCAACATAATTCCAAGAAACATCTCTCTTTAAACTGGAAAATGTTTCTTTGTTTTTTAAAGGGACAGTCTGAAGTAAATTCCAAGTGTAAATATTTTAAAGTATGTAATACAAATGTGAGGCCTTCTGAAACTTAGGTTACGAAAGGAGTCAATTGTATTAAATGATCCTGCAATGTATCAGGAGGTTGTGAACTCTATTGATCCAGCACATTTAAAAATTGGATATTCATAAAATAAAATAGATGAAGGCGCAACAGAGGAGAAGTCCGCTGTCCATGGTGGGTATAGTTCCAGGAATACCCCTGGAAGCTAAGGGTGTTTTTAGCTTCCACATGGTACAAAGAACAACAGCATGAAAGGTTGGGATGTCACAAAACGGCAGGCGGGAATGCTTCCCTTCCGTTCCCTTCAGGAGTGGACATGGGCACTTCCGACCCAGAAGCAGCTTACAGCCAGGGGGACCTTGGGAGACCTAGACCAGGGATACCAGTTATTGATTAGCACACATCCTGACAGCACACCCTCCCTCTTCCTTACATCACTGGGACAAGTGAGGGGGGTGACAAGGTATACCATTTACAAACAGGCAGGAGAGAATCTCAAATGCAAATGTGAGCTACAACCAAAATTACGTAACATTTTAGGTAAATAAACAACATAAGAGAGACACTATAACTTATAAACAGGAGAACTGAAATAAAAGAAAACAGAGCTAATGGAGGAAAGAGATGAGAGGATGAAAAGAGATGTTATTATGAATAATATTTTCAGAGGGAATAGGAGTTCACACATTCCTGAAGCAAAATCAGGTTGTATGACTAATAGGGTACCTGAAGATACAAATCATAATTATTGAAATAACAATTTCAATAGATAGATCAATAGCAAACAGATAAATCTTGAAAGCAGTGTGCTGGAGAATGGAGCTAAAAAGTTCTCTGGGAAGATAGTTTCAAAGAACAGAAAGATGGAAAATGGGAAAGGAAGGTCTTCCAGAACATCTCCAATAATTGTAACATCTACCTTAAGTAAGAGAATAGAAAGAAGGGAGGGAAGAAAATCTTAAGAACAGAACTTCAGGGAAATAATTTTAGAAGAATATTTCCCTGCATGGAACTGTAGCACTAATTGGTTCACTTTTATTTCTACTTTCAGAAAGTAAATATATCAGCAATTACAATAAAATAAGTGGATTACATTCACCTGCTAAATATTCTCAGACTGGATACAAAACAAAAACAATAAGATAATGCAACTATATGCTACTTTCAAGAGATGCAATTATGATACAGAAAGGTTGAAAAAGGTTTGCAAAACAGATGCTAACAAAAAACCTCAAGTGTGACAATACAATATCAGATAAAATAGAATGCAAGGCAAAAGAGAAGGCAAGAAAGAAACAAAGAGAGTGTATTTCATATTCTGAAGAGTTGCAATTAACTAGGAAATTGTAACATGAACCTTAATATAACCAACAAATTGCCTGAGCTACGTAAAGCAAGAACTGACACAAATACAAAGAATAATAAATAAATTCACAATCTTAAAGAAAGATTTTAAAGTGTTTTCCATGAAAATGGATAGACAGATACATAAGATTTGAATGCTACAATTAATAACCTTAATCTATATGTATATATTACTGTTTACAAAATAATACTTATACAAAACCAAGATTATATATATGTAGACATAATAAACACATGCTCTTTTTTTGAGACAGGGTCTCACTCTGTCACCCAGGTTAGAGTGCAGTGATGCGTTCATGAGTCACTGCAGCCTTTACATCCCAGGCTCAAGCGATCCTCCCACCTCCGCCCCCAAGTAGCTGGGACACACCTGGCTAATTTTTTTTTTTTCACAATGTTGCCCAGACTGGTCTTGAACTCCTGGCCTCAAGTGATCCTCCTGCCTCAGCCTCCGAAAAGTGCTGGGATATTTGTTAAACCTACATAAAACATTCCTAAAGCTGTTCATGTATTAACAGGAAGAAAATCTCAACAAATTCTGAAATTCCCAATCAAGCAAAAATTAAGCCACATTCACTAACAATGCAATAAAATTAATATTATAGAGATAGAAACAAAAAATAAAAATGATCAAACTAAAATTTTAAAACTCTAAATCCTTTCAAGGTAAAGGGAAATTTAAAATAAGAATTATTAGCTACATATTTAGAAATGTAGTACAATAAGTACAACATATCAAAACCTGCAGCATATAGTCAATATGCTTAAAAAAATAGATAGACCTAAATGCCCTTATTCAAAGACAAGGCAGGATTCCTTAGTTACAAGAGTTTGAAACCCCACTCAAACTGGCTTAAGCAAATGGAAAAACTTGGCTTACATAATTAGAGTCCAGAGTAGAGTTCGAACATGGTTAGATCCAGGTGCTCAAAAAAATACCATCAATTCCTGTTGCCTCTGTGCTGCCTTTGGTCTTAGGCAGGTTCTTTCCGTAGTGGCAAAACAGTAATCACCTGCAGTGCGTGGCCTATTCACCACGCTAAAATAGAGTTCACCAACTCTAAGAGAAAATGAGCATCTTTGCTAAGAAGCAAGAGTCCCAGTACTAACTTCAATGTGACCATTTTGAATGAGGAGTGGGTCTGCTCCACCTAAAACATAAATACTAAGTAGAAGTGGGTAAGTAATAGAAGTCCAATTCAATAGGAACAATTGAAAATAAGTAAACTAAGCTGGTACTAAAAGAGTTAAGAAGATAACAAAGTCAAACCTAAGGAGTAAGAAAAAAATCAACTAATTAAGCAAAATGTTATTTAAAAAAATTAGTAGGATGGATGAACAAAACAAACGCTTGGTACTTTACAAAAGCTGAATAAAATAGACAAATCTTTGGCAAGTCATCAAGAACAAGATGAAAACACATACGTAGGAAAAATTAGAATTGAGAAAGAGCAGGACTCAAGATACAGATTTTTAAAACAATGAAGAATACTTTTTGTGACTTTGCCTTAAATAATATAGAAAATATAAATGAGAGAGATGATTTTCTGTGTAGATAAAAATTAATCAAAATTTGACTTAAGAAGATCAGACATATGAAACACCCCTTTTCGCCACACACATACACACACAAACACACAAACACCACAGGAAACCTGAAAGACAGTGATCAAAGATATTCCTAATAAATGCCATGCGGTTTGAAATTTGAACAAGTACATTTGACCAATCTCTTAAGAAGAGATACCTCCAATACTGTATAAACCATCCCAGAGCTAAAATAAGAGATTCCTTTCAATTCATTTAATGAGTTTGGCATAACCCTGATGGCAAAACTAGGCAGGGAGAGCATGAGAAAATGACATGCAAATCACACATATGAAAAAGGAACAAACATCCTAAATAAAATATTCACAAGTTGACTCCTGCAGCTAATAAGAAAGTTCAGCAAGATACATAGATTCAAGATTTTTATACAAAGGTAGATAACAGGATATTCACCGGAAATAACCAAGTGAGAATTTCAATAAAGGACTTCTATTCTCATTAGAAACAAAAAAGAAGGTGCTTAGGAATATCCTAATAAGAAATGTGCAAGATCCAAGTGGAAAAATCTGTCACATTTACAGAAAGGCATGTAATGACAATTGCATAAACAGAGATAGTCTGAGTTCCTGTACAATAAGTTCCATCATTCCCCCCACATTTGTTTTTAACCTCTGTGTTTCTTGTCTCACTGAAACCAGCTGCCTATGGATGAGGAAGCTGCCTCCCCACTAGAGAGGGATGGCCCTTCACCTAGGTGACTTGAAGCCCAGAGAACCATGTGCTTCAGGAAGGCTCTTGCTGAACATGGTATATCTCCTCCATATGAAGTTGCTTATTCTCCCCCAGAATGCAAAGACCCTTATTTCCTCTTTCTCAGAGCAGCTCTTATGTGATAGAATTGCCTTCTGCAGATTTTCTTTCCAATAATTACATGCCCATTTGGGAGAAAGAGGATCTTTCAGAAGCTGCTTTCAGTGAGTAAGTGAAAGGCTGGGAACCACATGTAGCTCCATTTGAAGCACTCATTGCAACTCCATGCCTCAAAGTCACTCTCTGTGAACAGCTGCTGGGCACACCAGTGGGAAAGACACATGAGGTGCAAAGGCCTTAAATCCCATTTGCTACCCTTCAGATCCTAAACTGGATTCTAGCCCCACAATGACCATCAGTAAGATGGATGTCACCTGAAGCCGCAGTCGGTGATCATTCCAATCAGAATTCCTCAGAAACTCCAAGACAGTCTGGGATTATATTTGCAGAGACTCTACTCCACCGGGGAAAAAGTTTGTTTCTAATAGTCACTATGAACCTGTCATTTCTTCTCTCTCTTTTCTTCCTACTAGCTGATCTTCTCCTCATTCCTTGCAGTTTTTGGTTACTTGTCTTTTTTCATCTGCTTCTCTATTTTCTTCCTGAGCCCCTTAAACCCCAGCCAGACTCATAACCACCCTGCCTTTCTCATTTTTGGTTTGTCTGTTTCAATTCTTATTTGTACTAAACCCCTCTCTTTTTTTCTTTTTTTTCTGCGTCATGGGCAATGCAATTCACAGTTTCTTGAATTGGGCCATTAAAGATATTGTCTTTGGATCCTTGTTTTTTTCTCCTTTTCTCCTAGCAAACCCCTCTCTCCAACCCCCAGCCTCTCCTCTCTATACAGAAAATGCTCAGCATTTTCTGGAGCCAAAGATTCAGCAGAGAGAGAGGGCTGGGGAGGAAGCACAGCGGTAGCAAACTCAAATACCCACAGGGTCCAGGCAAGAGATCTGAGTAGGTGAATGGACCAGATGGCAAACTGGCGAGCACATGCCCAACTAAAGGGAGCAGCTGCTACACAGCTCCCCTGATTGGTGCCAGGTGGGAGTGTAGCCCCAGAGCTGCCAGAGCTCTCAATTTTTAAGTAGAAGTCAGAAATATCTTTGTTATCAGAAACATCGCAGGCTGCTGAAGCAATCTACAATGCTTTAGCTAGACTTGGAATTCTTGCAGGAGGTAATTGCTGGCTGCAACTCAAACTTCTAGCTAGGAGAAGATCGCTGTCTCCCACCTGGGGAGCAGTACTTAAACAAAGCAGAGAGCAGATGGGAGCCCAAGGAGGGGCCCCCTCCCTCCCATTTCTCCCGAAGGTTGGACTCTGCTGAACAGCTGATGTCAATCATGCAGTGATGACGTGTCAAGCTTTGTGTTAAGCACTTTACATGTGTCACCCCGTGAAAGCCACATAATAACCATGAAGTCAGGACTGCCAGATTTAGCAAATAAAAACAGGAGGCTCAGTGACATTGGGAATTTTGCTCGGGGTATACTTATGAAAATGTGTTGTTTTTCTAAGATTCACATGTAACTGAGCCTTTTGTGTTTTATCTGGTGAACCTACATGAGAGTACAAGATGGTCGTAACTTTATTTATGAAAGAAGTTGGTCATTTGAGAGTTGCTCAAAGTCACCTAGCTAGTAAACAGCAGTCAGGATTCAAACCCAGATCTGATTTAATTCCTAAGCCCACACTTAACCTTCACACAAATGTTTCACAAACTTTGATCCACCGATTTTGTGGGCCTAGAGGTTAGGAAATAATCCCCCATTAAAAAAAAAATTGTGTTTTTATTCTGACGATAATATTAAACACTTGCTTATTTACTTGTTGTACAGATAAAAAGTTGAATCCTGATTTGAACAAATCAGTTGTAACAAAAACATTCGTGAAACATTCTGGGAAATTGTAACACAGACTAGATATTTAATTGCAGTGAAAAATTAAATGAGATAATGGAATTGTGATTTATCTTGTGAAAAAATAGTCTTTGTCTTTTAGAGATTCATGTTGAAATGTTTACAAACAAAATGATACTATATGTCTAGGATTTGCCTTACAGTAATACAGTCAAAGTACATGTAAAGGGTAAGAGCAAGATTGGCCACGAATGATCATTGTTGAAACAGGGTGATGGTATGCATATCGGCTGCTTAAATCACTCGTGTCTCTATACTTTTGTATATAGTTGAAATTTTTCCTAATATAAAGTAAAAATATTATATTCTTAGGGCAATGGCAATTTGCAACTAAGAGATGTTTTTGTGAAATAGACTAGTTTCTAAAGTCAGCACTTATTAAACCAAGATCCAATATTCTCCAGGACGCTTGAGAATTGTATTTTCTTTGAACTAAGTGAATACAATTTTCAAATTTGAGAAATGCCAAATGCTATTTTATTGTGAAATATAAACAAATGTAACAGAAATACTCCAGCATTTTAAGAATATTGGAAATCTATTTCTTTGAAGCAAAAAAGAGATAAGGGCCTTCTTTTAGAATTTTTGCTTCTGTAGGTGGGTGGCAGACTTTTCAGACTATGCAACCAGATAGTATGTACTTCTAACATGCAGTGGAGAAAATTCCAAGGTTGCTTTCAGTTTTATAAAATGTTTGTCCTGGGAGTATCCACTGACTGGGCATGATGGGACTGAGAAACCTCATTTCCAAAAAAATGTGAGATGAGTGATGACTGCAACAGGCTCTGACTTGTGTGTAACCTCAGAGGAGGTTATTCCTGCACGGCTTCCTATTAAGAACTTGTCCTTTTCCTGGACAGGAGCAACAAGCATTGCCGCAGTCCCCCTCCAAGCACGTGCCTCATTGTCGTCTGCATGTGTGATCCAGCCTTTAAAGGTAGGAACGACTTCGTTACTCTAACAGCTCCCATACCAGACATGAGTGGTGGTCATGGGGAGAGGAAGAAAGAAGAAGACAGGTAGAGGAATTGCATGATATAGGAAGGTGGCATTGAGAAAAAGCACTGGGTATGGTAAGTAGTGGTGATACAGACAGGAGACAGTGGGTAGAAGAGGGCAGTTCCCTGGCAAAGGTCCCACCCCCAAGCCTGAAGACCCGTGGCCCTAAGTGAAGACAGGCATTTCTGTTTTGGCCTACCACACCCCCCATCCTGTGCCTTTTTAAGTCCGAGACCTTAACAGGCACAGACACAAGCAGCTGAACATCAAGAGGAGCAGAGGAACAGAGCAGCAGAGAGCTGTGAGGCTGCATGGCAGAGAAAAAGAGAAGAGGAAGGACGTCTGGATGCTGAGGGGAGTTCAACTAGGGGCAGTCAGAGAAGAGTCTGGCTGCTGGGCGGCCAAATCCGGGGGAAGACCACCTTCCCACTCCATCCCCGCTTCTGGCTCCCCATCCATGTTGCTGAGAGCCACCTCCAATAAAACCTTGCACTCATCCTTCCAGCCCACATGTGATCCAATTCTTCCAGTACACAGGGCAAGAACTCACGTTGTCACACTGGCCCCGGCCCTTGTGATAAGGCAGAGGGTCCATCGAGCTGATTAACACAAACTGTCTGCGGACGGCAAAGCTGAAAGAATACACTATAACACATGTCCACTGGGGCCTCGTGAGTCGTAGATACCCACTCCTAGATGCTGCCATGCCCCAGAGCCCAACAGCACCGTTCCTCCACCCATGGCCTCTGCACCCGCCTGTCTGCATGCTCCCCCTAGGCGTTTGAGCAGCAGGGCAGGGGTGCAACCCACAGGGCGAGCCACACCCCTGTCACACGTCCTGCAAGGAGAATAAGATAACTCTCCCATTTAAGTGGCAGAATGTGAGAAATTGCCCTCAGGTGGCACTTGGTGGTGTTTGTTCTACGGAGGCAAACACTCCCCAACACTGTGCTCTGAGATGCTGACACCCCACTGCCACGTGACCAAGCTGGGGCTGGGTGGCCAGAGGCCCATGACTGATCATTTTCATTGACAGCAGGCTTGTTAGGGGATGCAAATCACCTCCAGGTGACCTCAGTGCACCGTACGAATGTTGCCATTTTTTTGTGAATAATATGATCTGAAAAATATGCTGTAGAATTTTTCATTTACACTTGCATAAAAACAGCTAACCAGACCCAACATGACCTTGCTGTTCTCTACTCACTAGTTTAGCCTTCATGGAGGAAGAGCGTCAGCTCCAATACTGCAAACCTGCATGGGCTGCACAGGTCAAGGACTGGTTACCATGCTAGTTTATACCAGCTAAATACATAGCCATGTTCAGATAACCATTGAATGTGTCATCTGGAAGACACATCGTGGAGATCTATACAGTAGATTCACCATAAATGTGATTAGTTCACTATTGCTGCTACATCCCACAACACATGAAGGATCCCATCAGATAGACTGATGAAATAACTTTGTATCTGTATAAGTACTTTAAAATATTTAGGGGCTGGGAGAGGTGGTTCATGCCTGTAATCCCAGCACTTTAGGAGGCCAAGACGGGTGGATCATTTGAGGCCAGGAGTTCAAGACCAGTCTTGCCAACATAGTGAAACCCTGTCTCTACTAAAAATACAAAAAATTAACTGGGTGTGGTAGCACACACCTGTAATCCTAGCTACTCAGAAGGCTGAGGCATGAGCATCACTTGTACCTGGGACGTGGAGGTTACAGTGAGCTGAGATTGCACCACTGGACTCCAGCCTGGGCAACACAGTGAGACTCTGTCTCAAAAAAAAATAAAAGGAAAAAATATATATATAGAGAGAGAAACAGAGAGATAGATAGATGGATAGATATATAGACAGATCATATAGATAGAAAGATAGATATAGATAAAGAGATAGAGAGAGAGATAGATAGATAGAGATATTTAGGAGGAAAAAAAGTATAGTCCTTTTAAACGTTTGAACAATTTTTAGAAGCCTAATAGGGTTATTAGGAACAAAAGCATTTCATTTATAAGCGGAGAATTAATCTGCAAATACAGTGATGCAAAATACCTGATAGGAGAAGAAAAAGTAGTCTCAGTTGACTAGGGAAAGGAAGTTGGGCATTTGCTAGACAATGTGTCACCCTATGTCTATAGTATGTCTTTTCTTAGTCTTTTTTTTTTTTTTTTTTTTTTCAGCACAAGAGACTATCAGTGCTGAGTCTAACAGTCTTGGGTGGAAGGAGTAGAAGCTTGGAGGAGGAAGCTGGCTGGGGGCGGTCTGGATAGGATTCAAGATCATAGATTAGCAAATTTCCGGAAGGGATCTGCCGCACAGTCGGGTCAGCCTGACCACTTTGTCACCTGCAGCTTCTCTACTGATTAGATTTGTAAATGGGCCAAGACCTAGACGTTCATCCTGCAGCAATTCAGCAAGGCAGACATGAAATGAAGTCTGAATGGACATGCTCAGGAGCTCCAAACCAAGCACGAGAGAGGCAAGGAATCAATGAACCTCTTGGAATTTATATCAAATGGACAAAAGAGCAGGCAGGATGTGGGCCTCTGTAACAATGGCTTTGTTCCACTGTTAACAGTAGTGCTACCATCATGAGCTGCGCGTGGCGGTGAGCCACATTCCATTGCACGCTTTGCTGGGTGTGATGAATCTAGAGTTAGCAGGTGTGTGTTGACACTCAGAGAGAAGCAGCCTTGGTGAGAAGACCTCTAAACCACTGAGGCAGCTACTATGTCAGAACAGAGAGATTGACTCTAAGAGAGTTCAGGTTTACCAAGGAATAGAGAGGAAGTTAGAAGGACCAATGTGGCCTTCCTTGCAAAATTTAGAGAGCGGTTTTTCTGTTAAAACAGGACCAGCTACTGTCTACTGTAGTGTTTCTCAAATTTTAATATGTGCATGAGTCACCCAGGGATCGTGTTAAAATGTCTAGTCTTGATTCAGTGGCTCTGAAGTGGCCTGAGATACTGCATTTCTAACAAGTTCCCCAAAGTTGCTGAGGCCACTGAAAACAAAGTGCTCTAACCACAACACTAAATTCTAGAATATTCCCTAGAAATATTTTTAAGTTGAAGAGAAGACAAAGACAATTAGCAAGCTAGTTTTTACCTTGGGCCTGAATGTGGCCAGGATTGCATTAAATAATGATTTTTATCTGGTTAGGGATTGGTGCTAAAGGTGACATATTGTGCCTGGATGTGTGTATCACTTTAGCGTTTGCTCTAATAGCGATTGGTTTGTAAATACAGTATTTTTATGTTTATGCGTAGCTCATTTAGAGAAAAGTATACTCTTTGAAAAATTATTTGGTGCATGAATAAATGGATAAACAAACAATAAGTGAAAATGCATTGTACATTCTGACTTAGCAAAGCAAATGAGAAATACTTCATTTCAGGTTAAAATGCCATAACCTAGATAACTATTTCTACATGATGGCATCTAAAAGAGAAACTTCCCAGACTGCAAATACAGCCTTGTTGATGACATTACTCAAATTTACTTTCCTGGAGTTAGTGAATTTCTGAAACACACACACATACACACACAAATATATATTAGGTTGATGCAAAAGTAATGGCAAAACCGCAATTACTTTTGTACTAAGCTAATATTTCGCACAAACGCAAACTTCACAGGGACACTAGCAAGAGGTAGTGACAGTGGCATTTTTTCAGAAGTGCTAAAACTCTAAATACTAATACAGTCAGGGTATTGTGGCTGGAAACAAGGTATAACTTGGTAACTGGTGGTTGCCAGGGAGATCTAAGCAGTTGCCCAGCTGAAATTCAACATCTCCCCAGCTGGAATTCATTCTCAGACAGCAGGTCACAGCGGTGCACAGGGCTAGGGGACTGCAAGGGTTAATTCTCTTGTAACAGTTACTCACATCCTCTTCCAGCAGACACCCACAAAGTACTATTCAGTTTGCACTGTAACAAATGTTATTTCTGGGCCTCAGTGAGATAATGGTAAGTGAATATAATTCACTCTCATTAATATATTAAAATAAGTATGAATTTTAAATCAGAAGGAACAAGTTCACGGTCGAAGAATTGAAATTGGGATTACGTGATTTGACTTCGTAGTCATTTATCTACAATATTCATTGATACTAATTGCACAGTTTCCTCTTCACATTCCCACTGGGCAGCACGTGTGTGTGTGTGTGTGTGTGTGTGTGTGTGTGTGTGTGTGCATGTGCTATGTGTTTGAATTAAAAGACACTGAGAAGTAGCACCTGAAAATGCTCCCCTTAGCAGCTTCCATTAAAGATGTTAAGATGGCCGGGCGTAGTAGCTCACACCTGTAATCCCAGCACTTTGGGAGGCCAAGGTGGGTGGATCACCTGAAATCAGGAATTTGAGAACAGCCTGGCCAACATGGTGAAATCCCATCTCTACTAAAAATACAAAATTAGCCCTGCATGGTGACAGGAACCTGTAATCCCAGCTACTTGGGAGGCTCAGACAGGAGAGTCACTTGAACCCAGGAGGTGGCGGCTGCAGTGAGTCAAGATCGCACCAATGCACACCAGCCTGAACATGACAGAATGAGACTCTGTCTCAAAAATAAATAAATAAATAAATAAATAAATAAATAAAGATGTTAAGACAAGATTCTTACCCTAAGTTACAGCTGCCCAGATTTATACCCCCATAAGAAGTAAAATTAACTGGATTCTGTAACTAAGGTTGCTTACGTGTTTCAAGGCACTGCTTGCAGTATGAGTGGAAGTTTAAACAAGGTTTCTTGTGTTCATAAGTGAACAGCAACAACACAGCAAGGAAGAGACTCTGAAATATGTGTACTTTTGATTCAGGGAAAGGAAGAACAGGTTGCTCCAGCAGTTGCAAAGAACCAGCCATAGGATCTTAGGCAAATGAACTTTACCTAAGTTTCAACTTTCTTCACTTAAAAGATAACATTTTGAGATGTGATATGGCAAAGCAGTTACAAGCTTAGGATGTGGAGTATGACAGTGATTCATTCGTTCAGTAAATATTTATGGAGTCCCTGCCAGGAGCTGGGCACTGTGCTGGACAGCAGTGGACTTGTATGGAGCAAGCAGGTTTCCAGTGCTCATCGCAATTCGAACTTAGTACAGCCGACACACGAGAGCAAATGGTCACAACTAGCTGTGTGACTCCAAGGAATGATCATAATAACAAGCATTAACTGAGAACCTGTGGCATACCAAACTCTTTTCTCAGTGCCTTACACGAAAAAGCTCATTTCATCCTCACAATAAGCCGATGAGGGTCATACCACAGTTATCCTTATTTTACAGATAAGGAGAAAGGAAAGGTTGTCCAGATTCCTAAAACTAGTAAGTTGCCAGAGTTAAACCCAAACTCCAAAGTCCATGCTCTTAAGCCCTAGAAAGTCTTTAAGCCTTAGTTTCCTTATCTGTAAAATGGACATAATAACAACCTAAATCAGAGCACTGTTGTGAGGTTTATAGGAAGTGGTGTATATTAAGGGTTTAGAGTTGAACTGTAGTAGTCTGTTTTTCACGCTGCTGATGAAGACATACCTGAGACTGGGTAATTTATAAAGAAAAAGAGGTTTAATGGACTCACATTTTTACATGGCTGGGGAGGCCTCAAAATCATGGTAGAAGGTGAAAGGCACGTCTTACATGGCAGCAGGCAAGACAGAATGAGAACCAAGTCAAAGGGGTTTCCCCTGATAAAGCCATCAGATCTTATGAGATTTATTCACCACCACAAGAACAGCATGGGGGAAACCGCCCCCGTGATTCAATCATCTCCCACAGGTCCCTCCCACAACACGTGGGAATTATGGGAGCTACGATTCAAGATGAGATTTAGGTGGGGACACAGGTTAGCTCTTTATTTGCCACAAGAAAAAAAATAGCTTTCATTTCTAATTGTTGATTTCCATCAATAACTTTGTTTTCTATCCACTACTGTTTCTCATTTAAAAAAGAGAAAAACCAAATAGAAATAAAATAAGCAATAAATAATCTGGGGAAAACATTTTTTAAAACTGATATTTCTCTGAGTATAAAAAAGTAGAAATACATGAGCATGGAGGAGACAAAAGGCCTGTAGTTTGCACTGAGAGAAATGTCTATTTCATTTTTAAGATGAATTACTATTTTAATGACTAGGTTTTAAAGCCTTCCCATAATTTGATGTCCTAGGCTTTATTTGCTGAGTTTCTGTGTAGCTTAATCTCCTCTCAATCTCAGTGGGTGACACCTTTAGGATTCCCACACCTCCTGTGAAAGCTAGGGACTGAGAGGTCAACCTGTGTCTTCCTAAGGTTCCCAGCGTGTCAATATCCAACAGGGAGACATTCTCGTGGGTCCCTGGGAAAATCTGTATCTATAAAAACCAGAACCTGACAAATGCTGAAATACAACACAACCGGAAAGAATGATTTTTAACAAATAATTATAATCCCTGAAACATTTTATTGTTCCTTTCCCTCCACTCCTCCACCACTGCCCTCCGTCCCAATGAATATTTGGATAAGGAAATTTGCCTTCACAGACGCCCTAGTGAAATTGACTTACAAATATACATCTGTTAGCACAGGGATTTGGTTGGGGAAAGAACATCTGTCTTGTTAGGGAAGGGTGCGGGAGAGAATCTCAAACCCTTTCCTAGAAGGAGCAAAAGGCATGATGAACGTTTCATCACCTGGACCTCCTGCCCTCTGTGAGTGCTTCAGGGGCTAATGTGAGTTGTGGTGTCTGAGCTTTTGGGGTAAGACCATAAGGAGATGGGTGGGAACAGGAAGAGGCCACTCGGACAAAAAGGAAGGAAAAGGTCATGTCCAGAGAGAGAGCGGCTCAGCCAGTGTGAGCAGCCTCCGATGTTCTTGATGGCTTCCGGCAGGCAATCGCCTCTGGGAGTTTCTGTCTAGGGAGCCCTCCAGCAGCAGTGTCTGTGTAGTACCATGGGGTTCTTTTATGCATATGCATCCCCCTTGGCATTGCTTAGACCCTTCAGAGTGATGGGCCACAGCACAGTGCTGGCACACACCGTGGCAAAAGCTCCTGTTACCACCAGTTCCATCATGAAACGCTTAAGTTAGATGAACACGCCTTCTTTCATCCAAAATCAAGGAGACTGTCAAGTCAAAATTAGTGACTAATTTCAGAAATTTAACTAGGCCAATGAGAAATTCTCCCATGGTCCTCCCTACCAAAATGATTTCGTGGGGGATGGAGAACAGGGTCTTGCTCTGTTGCCCAGTGCTGGTGGGGACACTTCTGTGGTGCAATAAATCGTCCAACTCCCAATCATGTTGTAGAGGCAGCCACCATTACTCATACTCCTAGGTGTATCCTACCTGTCTCTCTCCTCGGAAGACTTGCCTGGGACTCATGGACATGCCCAGGGTTGACTGAATAAGACCAGCCAGTGTGAACAAAACAAGCCAGCACGCATCGCGAGAAAGACCAGACTGGAGCTTGACTAGGGGCTGCTGAGCAACTTAGACCAGCCCTTCCTCTGTTGGAAACAACATAAAATTCTCAGAGGGAAAGCAGCTGCCAGAATGGTTGCTGTGACTTCGAGCAGATGCATGTGTCTGTCTGGGGACCACAGGATTCTTAGGAGTAGTCAAGGATGAGGGCACGCCGTGGCTTTGTTTATTTTGTGGAGGCACAAGAAGTTTAAGCTGCAGGCATGTGTGGATATGTCTTTAAAGTTACTGTCACACCCAAAAGTGAGTGCCAGGAAGGAAACTTCACATTTTCCATGGCTCGCAGCTTCTCCGTCTTAGCATCATCCCTGACTTACTGCCACGTACTAGCCAAGGAAAGCCAGCACCTAGGATAGTTGTTGCTACAGGGTAGAAGTCAACTTAAGACAAATGTTTAGGGAATGGATGGATGAATGAATGAATGAATGAATGAATGAATGAATGAATGAATGAGCAAATTAATGAATTCACTGCTCCTGGGCTTGGCCCGCCCCCACGTGGAAGTGGTTGAGGGGTGCACCCTGTCAGAGCAGTTAGATTGCTCTAGTGCAATACCATATTCACTATGAGGAAGCGCATTTTCTGCAAGTACTAACTCGATTGTTCACATTTCTACATAACAATAAACTTATGTAGTCTATTGTATAAGTGCATACATTTAAAAAGAGGGATGCTTTAATTAATGTATGTGTCTATTTTATTATTAATAATATAATGTGTCAAATGCCTTGGGATTCACTAAGATGAAAGCAAGCAATATGAACATGAGATGCTATTATGCTTCTTATAATTACAGCCTGTGTATATGACAGTTCGTTATAAACACCCATCACACAATGTACCCTGTCATGCTGCTCTAACAAAAGGCAATTGTTGGGAGGGTCAAGGAGTCCCACAGGATGCCATTTTCATAGGATTTGGGTTGGCTCACTGTTAACAGAAACACTTTGATGTGAGTAAAGTACCTCAAATTCCACTGGCCAAGTCTTGAACACAGACTAAATTCTAACAAGTTCAAAGAATAAAAATCATGTCTTCCTAAACTTCCAAGAAATGTATTTATTGGACCACCTGAGGCAGTGAGAACCCAGAGACTGAGAATGTTCTCTATCTTTCTTACAAGTAGCCTGAGTTATTTCAAAGCTGGGAACAAGGCTGGGCACAGTAGCTCATGCCTGTAATCCCAGCACTTTGTTAGCCCAAAGCAGAGGGATCACTTGAGCTCAGGAGTTTGAGACCAGCCTGGTCAACACAGCGAGACTCCATATCTACTTTTTTAAAAAAAATTTAAAACGAAGCTGGGAGTCGTGGCACAGGCCTGTGGTCCCAGCTACTCAGGAGGCTGAGGCAGGAGAACTGCTTGAGCCCAGGAGGTCAGTGCTGCAGTGAGATGTGTTTGGGCCATGGGACTCTAGCCTGGGCAACAGAACAGGAGGGAAAAAAGGCTGGGAACAGGGCTTGGGTGGGAGTGGGCAATAGGCCCTCTTCATTTCTTATGGTTCTGTGGACCCAGTCTTGCACTGACTCATAACATGCATTTTCAATGAGGCCAATATTTCCCCCAAGGGAACAAAAATAGGTTTTTTGGAGAGAAGGCAAAAAAAACAAACAAAAAAAAAAACAAAAAAAAAAAACCAAAAAAAAACACTACTTTTACCCTGTTTATAAAGCATAGATATGCATATAGTACATTAAGAGTAGCTCCTAAGAATGTTTCTGAGGTATTAAAATTTCATGGGAGAAGCCATTTAGGAAAGAAATGTCTAAAGAGGCTTGTTAGGGGAGTGAAAACGGAAACTAAAAGGTTGAGAAACACTACTCTTGCTCTCTAAGAAGCAGTTTTACTGATAATCATTGAACGTGAAGTTTCTCCATTCTGTGGGAGGCAAGCTTTAGGGTGACCGCGGGCCTGGGAAGAGGCAAATCCTCCTAGGAAACCACCGTCCCACCGTTTAATGGAAATACGGGATTTTGCTATTATGGATTTTCTCTTATGGCCTAAATTTCTAATACTCCCCAAAGTGCAAATATCTCTGGATAAGGTAATATTTTTCATTTTCATTTTTTGAGACAGAGTTTCACTCTTGTTGCCCAGGCTGGAGTGCAGTGGTGCGACCACTGCTCACTGCAACCTCCGCTTCCCAGGTTCAAGCGATTCTTCTGCCTCAGCCTCCACAGTAGTTGGGATTACGGGCGCCCGCCACCATGGCTGGCTAATTTTTTGTATTTTTTGTAGAGATGCAGTTTCACCATGTTGGCAGGGCTGGTCTCAAATTCTGGACCTCAGGTAGTCCAACTGCCTTGGCCTCCCAAAGTGTTGGGATTACAGGCATGTACCACTGCATCCGGCTGGATAAGGTAATAATTTTAATCATCTACTTATATCTTGGTATCAGGATCTATCAATTCCTTGTCTGATCATTTTATTTTTAATTTTTTAAATTTTTATTTATTTATTTGTTTATTTATTTTCTGAGACAGGGTCTCGCTCTGTTGCTTAGGCTGGAGTACAGTGGCATGATCAGGGCTCACTGCAGCCTCTAACTCCCAGGCTTAAACTATCCTCCTGCTTCAGCTTCCTTACTAGCCGAGATGACAGGTGTATGCCACCATGCCTGGCTACGTTTCAAAAATTTTTTATGGAGATGAGGTTTCTTTATGTGGCCCAGGCTGGTCTCGAACTGCTGGACCCACGTGATACTCCTACCTTGACCTCCCAGTGTGCTGGCATTACAGGGATGAGCTACTGTGCCTGGCTTTGACATCAAATTTTAATAGGGGCAGGAGAGAATACAAGGGTGTTGAATACCTGAAAGAGAGAAGGAGGCCTCATTGAGGGGAGGGAATGTGCAAAAAGCAAAGGTTGAAAATAGGAATGAGCTGGTTACAAAGCTCAATCTACAAACTCAATGTTAAGGAAATGTGCTTGTTTTCTAGATCTCTTTTTTGTGATTTAATTCTGCTAAGATGTCAGGAAGAGAAAAAAATCACAGTCAGTTCAGGATTCCTTCCACTTGCTGGAACTGGGTGTGTTTATGGTAATTGTGCTGTGCTAAAGCATGGGAGGTGATGCGTCACGCAACAGCAGGTCTTCAGTCCTAGGTACAGGCAGATCAATACTGAATCACCACCCCCAGGTCCTTCGGGTCCTACCTTTATCCTGGGAGCTGAGTAACACTCTCTGGCCCCATCTGTTTAGGGACACCACGTTCTCTTGGTCTTGCCAACTCTCCAGGCTTCTACCCAGGAAAGACACAGGTTTTCTCTGCTTCCCAGTGTCTCCACACCAAACCTATCTGGAGTTTTCATCTCTACCCCTTACCCCCTACCTGCTCAGTTTGACAGGGCCAGAGTACAAGGGGTACAGAAGTGCCAGTACCTAAATTTTCATCACGTCTGTGTGAGCATTCCGCTTCCTTGGAGCCCCGGGAGTTCCCCTCAAGTTTCCAGGCTGAGACCTCCTGCAATGCGTATTCATCCAAATTCATCGCCTTTTTGTCTTTCTGGAGGCTGTGGCTGTGTCACAGCTCCCTGAGGCAATGCATGCACAATGGTCAAGCTGGACAGAGACAGGCCAAGGGAAAGAGGAAATGCCGAGAAGACAAAAGTTGTTTATATTTCAAAATATACGTTGAAACATGAGAGGCACGATTTCACAATCGTTAAGTTGACCCACTGCCCCAGGACTGATTTCCTCGACTTTCATTCTAGATCAGGGGTGTCCAATCTTTTGGCTTCCCTGAGCCACACTGGAAGAAGAAGAGCCATCCTGGGCCATGCATAAAATATACTGACACTAAGGATAGCTGATAAGCTAAAAAAAAAAAAAAAAAAAGGCAAAAAAACTCACAGTGTTTTAAGAAAGTTTACCAATTTGTGTTGGAATGCGCTCAAAACTGTCCTGGGGCACAAGCAGCCCATGGTTGAACAAGCTTGTTCTAGACAATATTCAGAAGAATTGCCTCATATCTTAACCATCCAGGTATATCCTTCGTAACGCAAACTTTAGTAAAGTCTATCTCTCCTTTTTGCTCAAATGCAGTAGTACTGGAATGGTTGCATGAGACGTTGTCGTATATTTCAACAGGGATATTAATAAAATTGTGAGTTTAGCTCCCAAGGTGAGACTTTTAGCATCAAAAATTATACACAAGACTCATACAAAATTCTAAGTGTCTACTATTATATAGGTGCAGAATAAATGGTATTGAATTGAATTATTTCAGGTGTGCTAGAAACAAGCTTCCTTTAGATGCTGCTGATTGGCAAGGCCCAGTGCAAAATGAAAAAATTTTAGAGGTTGAAAAAATTACGAAGTCTTTCCAGTAGTCTAAACATGAGGCATGTTGCTCATTCTGCAACAAAGAAAGCTGCTGATGCTGTTGTGCGAAGTCACTAGGAAAGCGGAGTCTGTAAATGCCGTAGCCACTACACCAAAGTCTGCAACAGCATAAGTGCAACTCTTCTGACTTGGTGTTTCTGGACATTGCTAGTTATGTTGTAATCACGGAATAAATAGCACTTTATAAGGGCTCTCAATTCACCTGGTAAACTTTTTTCTCCCTCAGTGTCACACTGCAGCTATGAAAGAAAGCATTGGCCTTATTCTTGTGTTTTCACAATCTGATATCCAGTATTTACAATCCACATGTGTTCCTTAGGGGAGCTCAAGGCATTTTCTGACATGCCATCTCTTTCCTCCATTTAACGACAGTGATGGGACCTGGGGGAAGAAATTGATGGCAAAAGTGATGAATGTTGCATTTAAAGAGGAATCAACATTTAGATATAGCACGTTTACATTTCTCTTCCATGGTCACATTATGACTCAGAGCAAAATTTTTTGGGTAAGTCTTCCTTTTTGTTTTTTTGTTTTTTTTTTATGAGACAGGGTCTCGCTCTGTCACCCAGGCTGGAGTGAAGTGGCGTGATCTTGGCTCACTGCAACCTCTGCCTTTTGGGCTCAAGCGATTCTCCTGCCTAAGCCTCCCCAGTAGCTGGGACTACAGGCACGCCCCATTACGTCTGGCTAATTTTTGTATTTTTAGTAGAGATGGAGTTTCACCATGTTGGTTAGGCTGGTCTCGAACTTCTGGCCTCAAGTGATCCCCCCGCCTGCCTTGGCCTCCCAAAGTGTTGGGATTAATAGTGTGAGCCACTGCACCCGACCAGTAAGTCTTCCTTCTACTCTCACTCCTGAATCCCCAAATCCTTAAAAAAGGTAGAGGTTTTCTGATTCTGTGTTGTCATCTTAGAGTTTATCTGGTTACCAAATAGTAAAAAAAATTAATAAATAATGAAAGACAACAACAGAAAAGAACCCAACTATTTACCTGACAACCAAATGATTTTCAAAGTTTAGTTTTCAACATATTTTGCCAAGCTCACTGCTCTTCACTGCTAAGATGGAATCACAATGCAGTGCTTCAAGGCGCTGACAAAAACAAGCTATGTCATCCCAAGTTACAAAGAAAACAAAGACAGCAGCAGAGACTCCTCACCAAGTTTTAACATGTGGAAACAGCAACGCACCAAAGCAGATTCTTAGAGGCTAAACCGAGGGGAATAAAGCCATGAAACAGCTCATTTCCATTTGTCAAACCAGCCTTGGGAACTCAGATAAGGACTTAGTTTCATACATGCTACAAATCTGTTTTCCGTTTTCCTAAAAGTCCTGGCAATGATTCAAAGCCAACTTATGAAGCAGACAGAAGGCCTGTTTCTGGCCAAAGTCTGTCACAGCGGAGGCTCTTTCTCCAGGGGATATTAACAATAGGCATCTTCTTTCTGGGTGGTGATTGAGTTCTCCCACGCGATGCATTGTAAGTAAAATAATTTCTAGTAACTAGACACTCACTAGCTTCAAGACTATGCCATTCAGTGGGTGTGGTAATAATAACAGCCAACATGATTGAGTACTTGTTGTATGGTAAGCATTGTTCTAGGCATTTTACACGATGATCTCCCTATTACTTGCAATAACCATATTTGTAACCATCCTACTAGCGGCGCCATTTTATCAATGAGGTCAATGCAGCCCTGAGAGATTAAGCACTTTTAGTCCAAGGCTCTGTGGCTAATATACAGTATTGCTGGATCTGACTCCAAACTCATGGTGTCAATCACTACACCATATTGCAGTGAAAACAACGGCAAATATTGTTACCCTCCTATTTGTGTATTTATAATATAGCATAACTAGGTATGAAAAGTAAAGTTACTAGTAGACTACCGAGAAATTATTTCTCTCCCTAAGTGCTAGACTGAATGGGACGTACTAATATGTAAGAAACAAAAACTCAACTTGTGGCATATTTTTAGAACATCTTTAAATATCTTTAAACCATCATTGAAATATCATTATTAAAATTGGAGTAGGGGGAGGAAAAAGGCAAAACAGTTGCCAGACTCTTGTTCGGGGAACACAAAAATCTAATCGAAGTATAATTTTCAAAGGGTTAAGAACAATAGCACATGTATGACTATAAAACGAACACGTGCCAACAATTGCGTTCAACTCATTTACTAATGAGGAAACTGGAAAGATGTTGAAACCAGTCCAAAGGGCATCTTGAAGCCTACATATATATGAATAACTTAATAAATTCCTGGGTTAGATATAAAGCTGCTTAATGTCCAATTCTGTTTAAACTGTAACCTTTGGGATTATCTGTTTTACCAGGGAGAAATTATTTACATCTCTACTGAACAAAAATTTACAAGTTGATCTTTCTCTACATAGACGTAAACTAGGGCAATAAATAGAAAGTCAAGCCTAAAGTGCATTGTACAGCAACAACAACCAAAAAATGAAAAACCAAACATCTAGTCACTATTTTATTTTGTCTGTTTTCAAGTTGAGATGACTTTTCTGACAACGCTTACTAAAGTAAGGGAATAGAGCCTTGTGTCTAGTCAGTTCAAAATGAATATATATATATATATATATCCCCAAAGTAGGCAGGAAGAATGTTTGCAAAATCCTCAATAAAGTAGATTGTGTTTTCTAGTGATTTTTTAAAAAGTAATAAGTCATTGGACATGAAGAGGATCCTAGGAAAAATGAAGAGAAAAAAATCTGTTTTCCATTTTGCTTTAGCATAAACTGTACGGAATAGTGGAGCTCATTTTACAGGCAAAGCAATCGCATTTTAAAATGGGGCGGGGGTCATATCATAAGAAGTCAATATGCTTCTACTTCCTCTATGTTCTTCTCAGTGTCTCAGCTCTCCCTCAAATGTCATTCTATCCCCTGATCAAAATAAGTCTCTGTTTCTACTCCTTTAAAGAACATGAAGTTAAATAGGTTAATTTCCCCAGAGTGGTGTAAGCTGATAATATTCCAAATCTCTGTTTTCTTTGACCTAGTTCTCACTTTTGTTTGTATTACAGGTTGGGAAGAAATTTGAGGCTCTTCAGTAACTCATTAAATGTTTTCTGATTCTAAGAGCTTAACCAGACAGACTCCCGAGGTTGAAACTTTACTTGTGCTGAACTTTTCGAAACATTCCAGGAGACTTTGGAGGTTGGACTTTTAAGATGCCAACTACTCATTCCTATGCTTATAACTATAGTGTAATTATGTTGGCCTGGATTTTATTCAAGTTGACAGGCAATGTAGTAGGGTTCTCTTTTTTCTTCAAAGTGAGTAAAATGTCAACTCTTCCCTCCTGACAAAATAAACACATCCTATTGCGGAAAACTACAACTGGATCAAACTCGCATTTGAACAAGGTTAATTGTATACGTTTTAAGCCTATTCTGGAATAACTGGTCACTGAATCATCTTCATTGCATGTTACAAGCATCTTTCACTCTCTCACTTGTATGAGATCTGGAAGCCAAGCTTAGAAAAGAATGTACTTGTCACCTGAACTGCCTTTGTGCTTTTTCAGTAGGAAAATATGAGGTAGCACTGTCCATCTTTCTAATATTTCAGGACACTTTTACAATTTTCACACAAAAATATTTGAAAAAGTTTTACAATGAACATTTAGCATTCCTATAATAGGAAAGTAAGTCTTTATAGCTATTTTTGCTTACTTATTCCTCATTCACTTTTTAGTATGGAAAATTTAAAACATGCCAAATTAGGGTAACTGTTAAAATTTTTACTCCCATCACCCATATCCTCCCCACTCCCAAGTTTATTCTGAAGAAAATCTCAACATCATATCACTTTAGTCTTATTCAGGATGCATTGCTAATAGATAAGAATTATTTAAAAACAAGTAACCATATGCCAATATTATGACCTATTCCCAAAGTAACAATAATTCCTTAATATGATCCATTACTCAGGATGATAAAAAATTTGCCTGATTGCTTCATAATATCTGCTTCTTTTTTTAAACAACTTATTGAAATCAGGATTCTAATATGGACCATCTATTATAATTGATTGACACAATCACAATGTCAGTCCCTGTCAGTCTACAGGTTCCCAAGTTCCCCTTCCTTCTCTTTGTCCTCTTCCTCCTGCTCCTCCTCTTCCTTCTTCTTTTTTTTTTTTTTTTTTTTTTTTTTTGGTTCTCCTTGCAATTGACTGGATAAAGAACCTTTCCCTAGGTCTGGATTTGGTGACCAAGTCCCTGGGTCACTTTGCATGTTTCCTTTTCCTCACTTCCTTTGAATTTGTGCTCAGATCTGGAGGCCCTGTCTGCCTCCATGCCCTATGAGGCTTAAATCTTTTTTTTTTTTTTTTTTTTTTTGAGATGGAACCTCACTCTGTTACCCAGGCTGAAGTGCAGTGGCATGATCTTGGCTCACTGCAACCTCCACCTCTTGGGTTCAAGTGATTCTCCTGCCTCAGCCTGCCCAGTAGCTGGGATTACCAGCACGCGCCACCACATCCAGCTAATTTTCTTATATTTAGTAGAGATGGGGTTTCACCATGTTGGCCAGGCTGGTCTCGAACTCCTGACCTCAGGTGATGCATCCGCTTTGGCCTCCCAAAGTGCTGGGATTACAGGCGTGAGCCACTATACCCGGCCCTATTCTTTTATTCTTTTGATTCTTAAATTATTCCAGCTTTAACCATTGAGATCGTCTTCAAGTTGGCTTCTGTTTCTTTTTGGTCATCTTAGCTTTTGACCATTTACTTGCTTTCTGGTATGAAAAGATATTCCAGGCTCACCCAATATTCCAGACTTGGAGTCAGCCATTTCTCTAAGGAGTCTGGTTCATTTTAGTGGTGTGCAGTATTTAGAAAAAGACCACAGTCTGGGCCCCAGGGAGCCTATTTTCATTTTGAAAGAAAAATGTTTTCCATTTTCCATGATCAATTTCCTCCCACGGTTTCAGGGAGCAAATGAACGGATAGGCAGAGCCTCTGGTGTTGGACTCACACTAGAACTGTAAAGTTCATTGCAAGAGCAAATTGTAGCTGGTTCTGTGCTTTCTTTCCCAGGATTATCTCATAATCTGAGGTAGAGGAATTAGGAAAGCAGATGTAGAGAGGGAATGTAATTTTTCTGTGCATACGTCCATTATAAACTAATGGAGCAGATGAAATGGGCACCTGTCCATTCTAGGCAAGGCCAGAGCAGGTGACAAGGAAGCAAAAGCTGCCGCCATGCTATTCAAGACCATGGGTGGGCAGCTGATCTTAAAGATCATTATTGACTGTGCCTCTACTTCTCCCCAAACCCTACACCTCCCTAGGGAAGGCCCGACCTCTCTGGGGCTTCCATGGCTGGTCCCCACCCCACCTGTAACCCCAGAGGACTAAAAGATCAGAGAGATGATAAAAGTCTTGTTTTTCTTTTTGCTCTTCCGTGTGGAAGGAGAAGATGTCCCTTCGTTCTGGAAGCCGAAGAGGATGAGTGAAGTCCAGGGAACGAGAACTGAAGTGTGGGCTGGCTCTATACTGGACCATAGAGGAGAAGAGAAAAAAAAAAAAGGACCTTGAGGTTTCTTTGTATCCAGCTCAACTCAGCAATTTAGGAAAACTGGTAAAGTTTTGGGACACAAACCTTAGCCAGGAATAAAATGCAGATGTTCGATTGGCCATGGCCTGAACTGTATCTCTCAGGAATTTAATTCTGACTGTAGATGGGCACACTAATTACAAGCCCCACCATCTGGCATGCTTGAAAGCAACCGGAGCTGGATATGAGTGTGAGCTCTCTAGAGCCTGCAATGGTAAAGGCAAGAATAGTTGCATTTTTCTAGACTTTGTACTACATATAAAGAGAGTAAAGCTACAGCATTAGCAGAGGATCTTGATTTTGGTGTGGATTTATTCCCAACCTAGGGCAAGTTTGGGATTGTTACTGTCATACAATGATACAGTGTCTATTATTAGTTATTAATATTGATAATAGTATTGAAAATAACAAGCGTGATTTACTGAGTGCTTATTACATACTACTTTGATGAGGAAGATATCCCTAATCACACTGTACATGTGAAGAAACTGAGGCACAGAGAAGTTAAACAAGTTTCTCAAAGTCACACAGCTTAGTAACTATCAGAACAAGAATTTTAAATTCAGATTATTTGAAACCATCACCCTGGTTTTCTTTTTCTATTTTGATCCTTCTCAACTAGTAGGGAGGGATAAGGAGCTTACCCCCTTTCTCTCTCTTTTTTTTTTTTTTTTGAGACAGTCTCTGTCACCCAGGCTGAAGTGCAGTGACATGATCTCAGCTCACTGCAACCTCCGCCTCAAAGGTTCAAGCGGTTTTCCTGCCTCAGTCTCCCAAGTAGCTGGGATTACAGGCATACACCACCACGCCCAGCTTATTTTTCTATTTTTAGTAGACACAGGGTTTTACCATGTTGCCCAGGCTGGTCTCAAGTTTCTGACCTCAGGTGATCCACCTGTCTCGTCCTCCCAAAGTGCTGGGATTCCAGGTGTGAGCCACCGCACCCGGCTCTGCTTTCCCGTTTTTGAGGACAAGCTGACATGTTCGTAGCATCTGGAACCAACAAGGGAGAAGCAGCAAGAATGAGTTTTGAGGATTCCTGTGGCTTATCTACAGATTCTGTAAGGCACCTGACCACTAGCCTTACCTATTGGACGATGAAGACAAGCCTATTTCTTAAACGAAAAGTGTAGGAAAATGCTGGGTGCATATGGTATCCAAAAGATTGACTCTTTATTGTCTCTATTGTTAGCGTTGGATGTTCAAGGGCTTCTTTCACTTCCTCCCAAAAGGTTCCTCCTGGTCCAAGATTTTGAGCCCAATTTAAGTAAACCCTGATCAAAGAGCTAAATTTCAGAAAATTCAAAGTAGGTATTTACCATAGAAGCCTTGAGGTATTTAATCAGTGAACAGGTATTAAAATGAGGAGGTCTCTTTTTTTTTTTTCTTTCTTTAAAGACAAGATCTGGCTGGGCACGGTGTCTCATACCTGTAATCCCAGCACTTTGGGAGGCTGAGGCAGGTGGGCAGATCACTTGAGGTCAGGAGTTCGACACCAGCCTAGCCAACATGGTGAAACCCCGTCTCTACTAAAAATACAACAATTAGCCAGGTGTGGTGGTGCACGCCTGCAGTTGCAGCTACTCGGGAGGCTGAGGCAGGAGAATCGCTTGAATCTGGTAGGCAGAGGTTGCAGTGAGTAGAGATCGTGCCACTGCACTCCAGCCTGGATGATACCAAGACTCCGGCTCAAAAAAATAAAAATAAAACCAAATAAATAAATAAATAAATAAGACAAGGTCTCTGTTGACCAGGCTGGAGTGCAGTGGTACAATCACAGCTCACTGCAGCCTCAAACTCCTGGGCTCCAGCGATCCTCTCACCGCAGGCTCCCAACGTGCTGGGATTACAGGCATGAGCCACCCGTAATGGAGGGGTGGTGTCTTTCTTATATGAGAAATTAAGTGTTTTCTTCAGTAAAGTTTAAGAAACAATTGGCAAAACTCCAGGAGCTCATGAGAAATTTTAAATATCTTTTCTGTGGAGCTTCAGGTTTCTGAGAATGAGGTTTGTCTGAAAGCAGGAGAATCTGTCTTCTGTGGATAAGGCTGCACACAAACCCAAAACCAGTGCTCAGGAGATAGTTGGCTCCGGAAAGAAAAAACACACACAGAGAAAAATGTGACTGGATATAAAACTACATTTTTATTGTGCAGTCAGGACAGAGAGCTTGGAAACATGAAACAAAATAGGGAGGGAGACAGGTTTTGCAAAAGTCTTAAGGGAGACAGAGTTTAAGGAGTGTGTGTGTGTGTAGAGAGAGACAGACAGAGAGAGAGAGTGAGCAGGTCGTTTACAATGTTGTAGGCAGCATGCTAGGTGCTGGGAGTTTACAGTGCTTTAGGAATCTATGGGAGGCTGAGGCAGGAGAATGGCATGAACCCGGGAGGTGGAGCTTGCGGTGAGCCGAGATCGACCCACTGCCCTCCAGCCGGGGTGACAGAGCGAGACTCCGTCTAAAAAAAAAAAAAAAAAAAAAAATCTATGATGCCACTCCGATTTCCAACACAGCAAGGAGTCGGATTAAGATTCCCTCCATCTAGGGGGGCACTCTTGGGAGGTAATCAGCAGAGGAGCAATTCTTTATGATTTGGCGGCTACCAGCCAGTGCAGGAGACTGAGATGGAAGCTCAGCAGGCAGGAAGGGGTCTTGGCATGGTGTCTGGGTTCGCTAGGTTTCTTGTGCTGAGACTACAGAACAAAATTTTCTAAACCATCATGATGGACGCTCTCAATAGGAAAATGGCAACAGCTGAGGTTTTTTGTTTGTTTGTTTTTTTTTTTTTTTTTTTGACGAGTCTCGTTCTGTCACCCAGGCTAGAGTGCAGTGGCGGCAATCTTGGCTCACTGCAACCTCCGCCCCCTGGGTTCAAGCAATTCTCCTGCCTCAGCCTCCCTAGTAGCTGGGATTACAGGCATGCACTACCACGCCCAGCTAATTTTGTATTTTTAGTGGAGACAGAGTTTCGCCGTGTTAGCCAGGCTGGTCTCGAACTCCTGACCTCAAGTGATCCACCCACCTCGGCCTCCCAAAATGCTGGGATTACAGGCGTGAGTCACTGCGCCTGTCCAACAGCTGATTTCGGATGAGCATACTTACCAGCATTGACAGGAGAGGACAGGCTAAACGTGATTCCAGTTTCAAACATGAGATGACCAAGGCATACAAAGTCAAATGATCATAGAGGTGGATGGCAGGTAGGATGGCAGTAAGTGTTTGCGGCTAGAAAGTTTGCTTCTCATCTCACAGAAACACCCTTTCTGACAGCTTTGCACTGGGCAATTGTCCAACTTTGGCAGATGCCAAAAGACAGACTACCGAGGTCACGTATACTTCCATTAGCAAGAGCTGCCGGAAGATAGGAGATGGGCAAAAATTCACCAACAGAGTAAAATTTTAAAAATCAGATCTAATTATTGGCTGTATTTCTCACTCTTGATTAACGGACATCCCTTTGGCCCTTTCTCTCCTTCCCTTTTCAATAACTCATTCTTCTTCATCACTCGTTCCATCCCTATGCTCATGCTCTTTGCATTTTGCTGAACAAATGCTCATTGACTTCCATGGTGAATAGGCAGACACGCTAAAATATTCCCAGGGCAGCTATTTGCTTCCTCTGATCAGATGTAAAAATGTCTGGAATCCAGATGAGCACTGCAGCTATGGAAAAGAATTTCCAGGGAATCCTGACTCAGGTTTTAAAAGTGAATGCATCTGAGCATTCCTTTGGACTATGAAAATAGAAATGGTCCAGGTCCCCAGTGATCAAAGAGGATCCAGAATGTACTCAAAACTCCATCCAGCTTTCTGCAAGACATCTTCACAATTATGCACACGATGCCGTCCTGGAGAGGGCTTGGAGAGTTTCCTGAATGGAGGCAGAAGAACTCGACTCCTCCTATTCATCAGCTTTTCCGGGAAGCCTTTGCTTCTGCTCCTGTAAATGTGCGGCAGCAAATATACGACCCTTGTCTTACTTCCTAAGCACCGAAGAACAATGTTGAAACAAAGGCCAGGGAGAAGGTTGAGCCGTCACCCTGGGTGACTTTCAGGAGAGAGTCCTCTACGGAGTGGATTCAGCCTTGATTCTAGCAGGGATGAAATGTTCCATTCTACGTCACTGGTGAGTCGAGCATAATGTAGGACCCGTGGACAAAGCTATTGCAGATTGGAGCAATCAGATCAAAGGTCATGTCCCGAAGGCGAACTCAGGTAGGTGGAGGACCGGGTCAAGGAGGGACAGAATCTCAAAGACGGTAGATCATCCCAATCAAAAAACAGGCTGAGGCTGGAAGGACCAGGCAGGGAACAAGCTGCAAAGATGATCTCAGTGAACCGCCGGTGGGTGCTTGCGGAGCAGAAACTTCCATGGTGTGGGCTCCTCTGTGAATGTTTGCTTTTCTTGTTTTGTTTTGTTTTTTAGAGACGGGGTCTCACTCTGTCGTCCAGGATGAGGTGAGGTGGTACAATCATAGCTCACTGCAGCCTCAAACCCCTGGGCTCAAGGGATCCTCCTACCTTGGCCAGGAGGACCACAGGTGCGCTTTACCACGACTGGCTATTTTTAAATTTTTTTGTAGAAACAAGATTTCACTATGTTGCCCAGGCTGGTCTTGAACTCCTGGCCTTATTCAGTTCTCCTGTGTTGGCCTCCCAAAGTGCTGGAATTACATGAGTGAGCCACCTCACACCTGGCCTGTTTTTGTATTTTAATTTGGTTATCTTTGGTTCACTCTGAGTGGAGGCAACTACTCTTAAAGACCCAGATCTGCTGAGGTGTGCGGAAGGTCTCCCTGAGTGGCCTTGATCTGTGTAGTTAGGCCTAATGAAGAAAAAGAAGAAAGGAAATCTGCCTTTGCAAGTTGTCTACCACATTTCAAGTTTCTTAGAAATCGTTATCTCAAAAAAAAAAATAAATAAATAAAATGGAGAGGAAGCCTCCATTATCCCCACTTCAATGCATGATAAAACTGAGGCTCAGAGAGGTTCAATAACCAGCCAAAAGTCAACAGCTAGCAAATGGAAAATCCAGAATGGAAAAATAGCAATTTGTCCCAAAGATCATGTTCTTTCTTGCCCACCGTGTTCCACATACTCTAGAATCCCAAAATACTCTGGAATAGCAATTTGCAAACATTTCAGTCTCAGGACCCCTTTACACTCTTAAAAAGGACTGAGGACCCAGAAAGCTTTTGTTCATGTGGCTTGTATTTATCAATATTTGCCGTATTAGAAATCATGACAGAATTCTAGAAATATTTATTTATCCAGAGAAAATAAGAAATCCATTTCGTGATAACATAAATACGTTATAAAAATCACGGTTTTCTGAAGAAGGCAGGAGAGTGGCACCGCGCACTTTTGCAAGTCTTTTTAACGTTTGGTTTAAGGGAAGGCAGCTGGATTTTCATAGCGATTCCTGCTTTCCATCTGCTGTGATGTCGTTTAGGTTGAAACATACAGAGAAAATGTGGCTTCCCACAAATATGTAGTTAAGAAAAGGAAGGAGTATTTATTTGTTTGTTTGTTTATCTATTTATTTCGAGATGGAGTTTCGCTGTCACCCAGACGGGAGTACAGTGCCATGATCTCCACTCACTGCAACCTCTGCTTCCTCGATGCAAGCAATTCTTCTGCCTCAGCCTCCAGAGAAGCTGGGACTACAGGCCTGCACCACCATGCCTGGCTAATTTTAAAAATATTTTTAGTAGAGACGGGGTTTCACCGTGTTGGCCAGGTTGGTCTTGAACTCCTGACCTCAAGTGATCTACGCACCTCGACCTCCCAAAGTGTTGGAACTACAGGCGTGAGCCTCAGCACCCGGCCAGGAAAGAGTATTTAAATAGCCTTTACAGATAATTAGAGGTATTTGTTTTTGAAGAAATATTGGATGCAGAATCTGAAATCATATCAATGAAGAGTCCATGCTTTGTTACATTAAAATTGCTTTTAAAGGTCTTTAAAAATGTATTTTTAAAGGTCTCTCTTGTGCTTTGAGTGGGTCTTTTACCCATGCATGATTCTGTAACCTTACATACTGGTCATCTGAAAATATGAATGATAGCATTCCTAATGGCAGCACATTTTATTTTCTATTACCTGAAAGTCACAATGGGCTTTTTGTTTTGTTTTGTTTTGCTTTGTTTTTTGAGATGGGGTCTTGCTCTGTTGTCCAGGCTGGAGTGCAGTGGTATAATCACAGTTCACTGCAGCCTCGACCTCTTGGGTTCAAGCAATCCTCCCACCTCAGCTTCCTAAATAGCTGGAACTACAGGTACGTGCCATCATACCCACCTAATTTTTGTATGTTTTGTGGAGATGGGGTTTCACCGTGTTGCCCAGCTGGTCTCTAACTCCAGAGCTCAAGCAATCCACCCACCTTGGCCTCCCAATGTGCTGGGATTGCAGGGATGAGACCATGCCTGACAAAAAGTCACAATTGCTAATATTGCCTCTGATCACTGCAGAAAAGTCTTCAAATATTGGAAGTATGTAGACATGGTTAAGCTCAAGATGGCAGACACAAGTTTTCCAAAATTCAACTTTTCTCTTGAAAGGTCAAATGTTAGCACTGGCAACAAATACTGTCAGTTTTCCTTGGAGTGACAAGTTCACTTCTTTCATTTGTGAGAATGTGTCTGCCAGATACCCAAGTCTGAATAACTGTAGTTCGCCTGTCAGTCATTTTTTTTTTTTAGTGAAAAGTGGTGTTCCCAAAAAAGCAGGCTGTTCAGCACACAACTCAATTGTACAGGCTTTCCCTCAAGTTATACTGAGGTGTGCAGTGGACGTGCCTTATGTGTGCTTCTTATTATGCTTCCTACATATTAAAAAGACATACTCCATAGGGTCAAGATCTTTAAAGTTAATTATTTTTATGGTTTTATCAAAGACATTCTTAAGTAAAACTGTAAAACTGGGACTTTGGTTTATTTTATTTCATTTCATTTCGGGATTTTTTTTTTTTTTTTTTAGACAGGGTCTTGCTCTGTCACCCAGACTGGAGTGCAGTGGCTCGATCTTGGCTCACTGCAACCTCCGCATCCTGGGTTCAAGCGATTCTGCTGCCTCATTCTCCTGCGTAGCTGGGATTACAGGCACCTGCCACCATGCCTAGCTAATTTTTGTATTTTTAGTAGAGACGAGGTTTCACCATGTTGGCCAGGCTGGTCTTGAACTCCTGACCTTAAGTAAGTGATCTGTCCGCCTAGGCCTCCCAAAGTGCTGGGATTACAGGCATGAGCTACTGCCCCCGGCCCCATTTCATTTCATTTTCACTGTGCATGTATGATTGTAAAGAAAATAATTCTTAGTACGGTTAGCTCCCACTGTCATGATTCATGCCAAGGCTCCAAGAGTTCTACCCACCATTGCATTTGTCCCATCCATACAGATGTTAACACAGTGAAAAGGCAGATAAGACCTTCATGTTGTTAGAGAGATAGTTTTGACTTCGTGGAGCCACTGAAATGGTTGCAAAGATCCCTGGTGGTGGTAGGGGGGTGTATTAGTCTGTTCTCATGCTGCTAACAACGACATACCCCAGACTGGGTAATTTATAAAAGAAAGAGGTTTAATGGACTCACAGTTTCACAAGGCTGGGGAGGTTTCAACATCATGGTGGAAAGTGGAGGAGGAGCAAAGGCACATCTTACATGGTGGCAGATAAGAGCATGTGCAGGGGAGCTCACCTTTATAAAACTACCAGATCTCGTGAGACCTATTCCCTATCACAAGAACAGCATGGGAAAAGCACACCCCCATGACTGCATTCCCTCCCACCGGGTCCTTCCCACAACATGTGGGGGTTATTACAATTCAAGGTGACATTCGGGTGGGGACACAGAACCAGACCATATCGGGGGTATCTATGAACTACTCTTTGAGAACCACAATTCTGGAAGGACCGTGTGACCTCTGGAATCTGACATGACCCAGTCCTTCACATGCAGGGTAGAGACACCAGGACTCAGGATCTAGGCAGCAGAATTCCCATCAGGCTTGGTCCCAAAATACTTCCTTTTCTTAAATTAGGCCCGTTTCTGGCCTCATGGAACTTAACACATGAGCAGAGACAGACAGACAATGAACAAAATAAATAAATAAATTATATAGTATATCAGAAGGGGATAAGTGCAGTGTAGAAAAGTAAAATGGAAAAAGAGACTGGGGTGGGGACAAGCTTTCCTATTTTAAACAGAGTGATCCTGAAAGCCTGCCTTGGGCCTCCATTTAACCTCAACCACTTGATGAGACAAATATTCCCATTTTAGAGATTGAGGCAATTGAGGAACAGCTGGATTAAGTGATTTGTTGAGTGTCTCATAGCTAGTAAATGGCAGATCCGGGATTCAGACTCTGAAGCTTGATTCTCCCCACTGCACATCATTCTCCCAGGTCTATAACAGATCTCAAAGATTAACTTCTAACTTAAGAGTCAGCAGCAATTCATTTTTTTTCTTTTTTTTGAAACAGGGTCTCACTTTGTCACCTATACTGGAGTGCAGTGGCACGATCATAGCTCACTGCAGCCTCGAACTCCTGGGCTCAGGTGATCCTCCTGCCTCAGCCTCCTGAGCAGCTGGGATTACATGTATGCATCACCACGCCTAGATTATTTTATTTTATTATTTTATTTTATTTATTTTATTTTATATCTGTAGAGATAGCATCTTGCTTTGTTGCCCAGGCTACTCTGAAACTGCTGGCTTCAAGCAATCCTCCCACCTTGGCCTCCCAAAGCACTGGGACCACAGATGTGAGCCACTACGCCCCTGGCCCTGCAACATTTCTAACTTGTTGCCCCAACTTTGATGTCCTAAGTCTATTTAGGGAAACATGATGACAATTTTTCAAATGGAAAAGATGAGCAAGGAAAAAGGCACAATAACCTCAGAAAACATCAAAATGTACTTTTCAGGGAAAATCCTGTGTTTGACCATCAGATCTTTGAGTGGATCTCCTTCTAGATGCGGGATTTCCCCTCTTTGTTTATTCTCTGAGTGTTTAGGAGGCATTTTCTTTGTGTGGTGCATGGTGGTGGGTGCTGGGAGAGGAGCCTAGTTCCTGTCCTGTAGCAGCTCACAGTTTTAGAGGAAAGGGAGAGAGGAACCAGAGAACATTCAAAAGGCAAGGGGAACCTCACAAACCTTAACCAGCAGCATTAGAAGGTGGAGTTAATTTGGCTAAGGGTTAGACACAAATGCATGAACACGCACACACACACACACATACACACACACACAGCTGATTCCTATGTCTGTGACCTAAGACCTCCTGCCCTATATTACAAGAAACTTCTAAAAAGGACATAAATGGCTCCCACCTCTGCATAACCTATATTCTCTCACTCCATATGACTAGGATGATGGGAACTTTGTAAAATGGAAACACTGGAGATGATCACTCTATTGAATCCTAACAGCCATATGACAAAGATATATCTTACAGATGAGGAAATTGAAGCTTTAACAGTCTGCAGGCTGGGTGCAGTGGCTCATGCCTGTAATCTCAGCACTTTCAGAGGCTGAGGCAGGCGGATGACCTGAAGTCAGGAGTTCAAGACCAGCCTGGCCAACATGGTGAAACCCTGTCTCTAATAAAAATACAAAAATTAGCCAGGCATGATGATGCATGCTTGTAATCCCAACTACTTGAGAGGCTGAGGTAGGAGAATCACTTGAATCACGCAGGCGGAGTTTGTAGTGAGCCAAGATATTGCCATTGCACTCCAGCCTGGGCAATGAAGCAAGACTTCATCTCCCCAAAAAAAAGGCTTATTTGCTTTATTTCTGTTCCATTGCTTTGGCCTAAGCAACCACACAACTGATGCCATCTCTCATAAGGAGGTTGTGCCCAGTCTCAGTCCTGTTCCCAGAACATCCCTGGGCCATGCATCCCACACCCTCTGGTTTTACACTTTCTGCCTCTTCTTTCTGATTCAGCATCCATCCCCCTCCTTCTGGCTATGCCTTGCATTTCCCCAAATACTCACTGACTCATAAGTACAACAGATTTGGCTCCTCTGGTTGAACCCTTTACAGTCTCTCTCAGCCTTTAATTTTTTAGGGGTTCCATCTGCTCTGGTTGCCTAGGCAAATGACCCTTCACCCAGCCACAGCCCTGAGGTCTCCCAGAGTCAGCCTCCTTGCTCAGGGACCTGATGCTTAGTCGCTCCCGGGGTTGTGAAAGTGCTGGTCTGGCTCTGAGAGTGAGGCTTCCTTGAAGTCTGCACCTTCCACCGCACTGTCTTTCATCACCCTCATCCTGGCCCTAGAGAAATAGGATGCTTAACACCAGGAATTCCAAAGCTTTATTTCCCCTTTAAGAACGACATTTCTCTGCAGTTACTCACCCACTAGAGGACTCACGGATATAAAATTTCCGGAAAGAGTTCAAAATCAGCACAATCTTCGCTGAATCATAAACCAGTTTTCTCATGCATTCATAGTTCATCCTTGGATTTGTTTCCTCCTGGTCTATTTTCCTCTTTAATAACCAATTTTTTAATGAGTTTCAGTGAGTCAAAGAGAATTGATTCATTCGTTAAGTTACTCAGACATTTATTGGTACCTCCTTTGTGCCAGGGCTTTTGATGCTTCTGTTTTCTGTTCTTTTCTTCTTTCTCTCTTTTTTTTTTTTCAAATGGAGTCTTGCTCTTCCTTGTCACCCATGCTGGAGTGCAGCAGTGCGATTTTGGCTCACTGCAACCTCCACCTCCCAGGTCCAAGCCATTCTCATGCCTCAGCCTGCCGAGTAGCTGGGACTACAGGCGCATGCCACCACACCCAGCTAATTTGTGTATTTTTAGTAGAGACCAGGTTTCACCATGTTGGCCAGGCTGGTCTCGAACTCCTGACCTCAAGTGATCCACCTGCCTCAGCCTCCCAAAGTGCTGGGATTACAGGCGTGAGCCACCACACCTGGCCAATCTGATGTTTCCGATGGTCAATCAATAATTGAACATGTAGGATTCAAGAAGTGTGATTACAAAAACAGCTTTAGGATATTTTCTCTGAGTTCTTAACATGGACTCTTTACCGATAGCTGGGTCCTTTCCTGACCCTGAATATACACATGGGCTGTACCATGACTTTTCTAATTACTCCTAACTAAAAGAATATCCCATAATAAATTTGAGTGAGATTACAAAATTAGAGTGTCTAGTCCAATATGTTATTTAATATCTCGATTTTGTCATGACTTTTAAAAAATTTTTGTAGAGACAGGTTCTCCCTATGTTGCCCAGACTGATCTTGAACTCCTGGTCTGAGTGATCCTCCTACCTTGGCCTCCCCATGTGCTGGGATTACAGGTGTGAGCCACTGTGCCCTGCCTCTTCAATCTTTATTTCAGAGAGACAATGTCTTCCTCTCTTTCCTGGTTACAGATTAGCTAGCTACCATCTATGACTCTTCAGGACTGAAACAAAGGGAGGGAGATTAATGGGGAAAGGATAGTTCCCACTTGACCATCATAAATGTGAAGTTTCACACTCACTGGCCCTGGAAATTCTTGACTTGGGCTCTTTATTCCTTGATAGGTCCATTCTTCCGCAACTCTCTTGATCTGGGCAGAATCTCGTTTGGATGGCTGCTCCGGTCTCCATCACTCCTGCTCCAGGCAACTCCTCGATCAGCCCCTTTCTGTTGCAGTCTTTTTACCCTGAAAGTTTGACCTTGTGATATACTATTCATTCCCTTATAGTTGGGGGTTTGGGATGGATGTTTTCAAGGTGTTGACATTCTAAAGAATGATACGATGAACTGCCTATTAGGAAAACAATTTTGTGATATTATAAAAACAACTCTTCAGACTTCAAATCCTGTGTTCTTTTCTACAAAATGGCATGCATTCTCACTTTAAGCTATTTTCATATGAAGTTAAGTCTATGAATTTATTCCTCCAACTGATAACTGCATTTTAACAATCAATGGATTTGGTATCATTAAAGATATTTCAGGCATCATTGAGCACACTGGGATGGTTCTTCCTGGAGCCCTTAAAATTAGAGTCACAGGGACAGGGAAATCACCTGTTTCACAAATTACACTTTATAGGAGTGGCTGTTTACAAGTCAACTTTGCTCCATCTGGCAGGCTAATTCTGTTAAGATTAGACTTGGCTCAATCATTCTGTTAGACAAGAGAGAAAAACACAGTGTTGAAATGTGTTAAACCTCTGCCCTAAGGGAAAAGGTTGGTATATTAAGAAAAAAAACATTGGTTCAGAACTTCATGGGGGCTCACAAAAGAGGGATTGACTGAGTCTAGGGCTCAGGTCCTCAGTGAGTCCTGATGCCAATCAGTGCTCCCCTATCTTCAGGCCCTCAGCCCTGTGGTTATTTGTTCTCAGTTCCACAACTGTAAACGTCTTCTTCTTTTGCCTTGTTTACTTTTTGTTGGTGGTGGAGGTGGGGGGATTTAGTGTATATTCCTCCTACTGAACTTTCATTGAGCTGAGTATATTTACTGAAGATACGATAAGTACCTATGAATAAGAGGCTGCTTGCCACGAACTTCTCTGGTCTGCGTGAAGAGAAAGATAAATAAACCACCAATTCTAACACCAGGCAGACTTAAATACACAACAAACAAAGGCAAAAATGATGGCTCACAGAAGAGAGGGATGCATTTGACTGGAGGATCAAGAACGTTTCCTGGAGGAGTCAACAAGAGAACTTTTCTTTGAAGTAGGAGTGATATATCTACAGGTAACTAAGTGAAGGAAAGCATTCCAATTTGAGGAAAACAGCATGAGTAAAGGCCAAAAAATATTGCCAGGTATGGTGGCTCATACTTTTAATTCTAGCACTTTGGGAGGCCGAGGTGGGAAGATCACTTGAGCTCACGAGTTTGAGACCAGCCTGGGCAACATGGCGAAACCCAATCTCTACAAAAAATACAAAAATTAACCAGGCATGGTGGCCCACACCTGTAATTCCAGTGATATGTTTCGGCTGTGTCCCCATCCAAATCTCACCTTGAATTGTAATAATCAAGGTGAGATTTTGAGATAGTTGTCAATGACAGGGAGATAATTGAATGTGAAAGTGGAGATAATGGAATCATGGGGACAGTTATACTGTTCTTGTGGTAATAAGTCTCACGAGATCTGATGGTTTTATAAAGGGGAGTTTCCCTGCACAAGCTCTCTTGCCTGCTGCCATGTAAGATGTGCCTTTACTTCTCCTTTGCCTTCTGCCATGATTGTGTGGTCTCGCCAGCAATGTGGAACTGTGAGTCCGTTAAACCTCTTTCCTTTATACATTACTCTGTCTCAGGTATGCCTTTATTAGCAGCATGAGAACAGACAAATATACCCAGCTACTAGAAAGCTAAGGTGGGGGGATCACTTGAGCCCAGGAGGCAGAAGTTGCAGTGAGCAGAGATGATGCCACTGCACCCCAGTCTGAGTGACAGAGGGAGACTCCATCTCAAAAAAAGAAAAAAAAAAAAAAGAAAAAAAATACCTATAATGGTATATTTGAGGAAAAGCTGATTGTGAGTTAAACTAGGGACATAGTCTGCTGTTGAGCTGCATTGCCTAATGCAGTAGCCACCCCACGTGTGGTCACTGAGCAACTGAAATGTGCTGTAAGTATAAAATACACATTGCAATTTGAAAACTTAATGTAAAAATATGTGATATATTTCATGAATGATTTTTATATTATTAAATATTGAAATGATACTTTGGATATATCGGGTTAAATAAAATATACTACTAAAATTAATTTCACCTTTTTTTTTTTACTTTTTTAATGTGGCTACTAGAAAATTTCATATTACCTGTGGGGCTCACATTATATATCTATTAGGCAGGGCTTGTTTAGAAATTAGAATACCATGGGCCAGAGGCAGTGGCTTATGCCTGTAATCCCAGCACTTTGAGAGGCCAAGGTAGGTGGATCACCTGAGGTCAGGAGTTCAAGATCAGCCTGACCAACATGGTGAAAACCTCATGTCTACTAAAAATACAAAAATTAGCCAGTCATGGTGGCACGTGTCTGTAATCCCAGCAACTCGGGAGGCTGAGGCACGAGAGTCGCTTGAACTTGGGAGGTGGAGGTTGCAGTGAGCTGAGATTGCGCTACTGCACTCCAGCCTGGGCGACAGAGAGAGACTCTGTCTCAAAAAAAAAAAAAAAAAAAAAAGAAATTAGAATACTGTGAATTTTAAGACAATCTATAGGCAGTGGGATCCTTGAGTATTTTTGAGTAAGTAACATGTGTTGTATCTTCAGATCAGTAAGAGCATGATTTCCATTTCCTGTGTACTTGAATCCCCATAGGCATTTAATGCTTACTTAACAAATGTCTTTGCTGAATATTTACACTTTATCCAAGTGATTATTGATCAAAATTACCATGCAAAAGCTTTATTATAACTTTCACTTTAATGCATGTTCATTTCAGAAAACTCAGATATGCAAAATTAGGAAATAAAACTCACCCAGAATTCACCACCCCAGATAGCTACTAAAAATATTTTAATATGTACTCTTCTGGTGTAGGAAGTATTGAAACATTGCTGAAATATTGGAGTATTGAAATATTGCTGAAATATTGTTCTTAAATGGCTACACTGAATTTGTAGTATGGTATACAGTTTCTCATGAAAATAAATTTTGTCCTACACATGATTTTTGATGGCTGTGCATTGTATGGATGTAGCCATTTATTTAAGCAATTCTTTACTGTTGGACATTTGTTGCTAATTTTCACCATACTAAATTTACTCAGTTCTTTATTTCAGTTCGTTGAAGTCAAGGAGAGAAACAACAAAGGTTAAAATGTTTACATTTCTCTAAAGACAGCTCATAAAACAAGTGCATAGAAATATCAACTCCCTTAAGATCCAAGGCTAAATTTGGCAATTAAGTACTTTTTAAGTGTTCTCAGTGGGTACAGCAGTCAAAGTAATTCCTGTTAATGGAACACATTGGGGTGTTTGTGTGTGTGTGTGTGTGTGTGTGTGTGAGAGAGAGAGAGAGAGAGAGAGAGAGAGAGAGAGAGAGAGAGAGAGATTGTGGGCCATGCAAATAAACATAAGACAACTTTCCTTGGCTGAGTTAGTTCTCCACTCTCTCCTTCTTGTTGTTTGAAAGGCTCATACACCTTTATAGAAGTTAGAAGTATAGTACAAAGAAATTTTTTCCCAAATCATTTGCGAAAAAAATTGCTGCTTAGTGCTAAGTCATCACCAAATGGTTTAGCGTCTGTTTCTGCAAAGACATTCTCCTATGTAAATATAATCCAATAATCAAATTCAGGAAGTTAATCTTGATACGTAACTACCATCTAATCTTCTGACTCTACCCAAGTGTCTCCAGTTGTCCCAGTAATGGCCTTTATAGTAAAAGAATCCAGTTCAGAATCACACGATGCATTTAGTTGTGTGTTTCTTTAGTTTCCTTTGATCCACAATTCCTCAGTCTGACTTTTCTTCATTTTCAAGACCTTAACATTTTAAATATTACAGGGTAGGTACTTTGTAGAATCTCTTTCAATTTTGATTTAATTTTCTTCATGATTAAATTCAAGTTATGTATCTTTGGCAGGACTGTCATTAAAGTGATGCAGTATCCTTCTCATTTCATTCTACTGGGTGATGCATAATTACAATTAGTCCCACTGCCTTCACTCTGATCATTTGATTAATAATGTATCTGCCCAGTATTCTCTATTATACAGTTATTCTCTTCCCCTTTGTAATTAATTTTGTGTGTGAGGAAGTACTTTGAAACTATGTACATATTCTGTTCTTCCTCAAATTCTCAAAGCATTAATTGACTTACCAACATGAAATCATTGTTTCCTCTTTTATCCATTTGGTTATAAACTCCTACATTATTACTTATTTTGATGCTGAAATTGCCTGTATGTGGCCAATGGGACCTATTTAAGCTGGCTTCTGTGTTCTTTTAATGCCCACATCATTGAGCTTTTCCTTGCTTTATGGCACAATAAGATACTTCAGGCTCAATTTGTACTTTCTCTGCCCTAGCTCTAGATTCAGCTTGTTTTAGTGAAACATGGTATCTAGTAGCCAAGCTCTGGGTCTTAGGGGTGCTGATCGTTACTGGGGTGTCATGATCCCAGGTCCTCTCAGTGGACAGAGCTAGAGAACACACATACACACATACAATTGCCTCTGTGGTTATTTTATATACTGAAAACTATGAGTTTATCCTGATATATCTAATTCCAATCTAACACCACACGGGGTTTATTTTATTCCTCCTTTCTGTATTTGTAATTCCCTTTTTGGACACTTAAGAAACCTTGCTCCCTTTATTCTTAATATTGCGTGCATGGTTAATCTCTCTGTATAAACACAGTTTCCCATCACTGCTGCCCAATCCTATCCCGTGTAGACAGCTTCCTCTCCATGCTTGGGCTCGGAAACCTTACTCTAAATTCCCTTTGCCTTTGGAGACACCCATCTCGCCCTCATTATCCTCTGACTTCTGATACTGGGCCACTCATCTCCCCACCTGATTTATTCCTCTTGGTTTCTACCACCATACCAGGTTGCCCATCTATTTAAGCTTTGACTCCCCACTCTGGGCTACTGAGGCTCCCTTTCCTCTTCTTAAATAAATACCTGCATGATGGCTTTAGGACTGACTCATTCCAGAATAAAGAAAAAGGGAAGGGGAAGATGAAGAGCTCTAGTTATTGTTGACATAAAAAAAAATTCCCTGTTCCTTCTGATTCCAATGGAAATTTAGTACCCAACTCAACATGTGGAGAAAAAAAATCCCTTCTCAATTGACAGGCATAATAATCATCCTTAAAGGTGCCCTTTGAGACTCTGTACCTCTTATCTCTGTCACTTATGATACACAATATAATTTGTTAAATAAAAGGCAGGGGGAAGGCTTAAATTCACATGTGCTGATGACAGCAAAGGAGAGAAAATGTTCACACACAAAAGAAAGGATAACGAGGCAAATGCACTCCAGCCTTGAAGACAGCAGATCTAATATTTTCATTGATTATTGAGCAATCACAAAGGAACACTCATTGCTTGAAATCTTTGCAATTTGACTTAAAAAAAAAAAAAAAGAAAAACAAGAAGCCTCTTGGCAGGCTTTCAAGGGTTCCCAGAGCTATTCTAAAAGGCCCATTCCACTTTGGATTCTGCAGGTCATAGACTTCTGGCTGTGTTTTTTTGCTGTGGCTATGCCAGCTAGAATGTGCTTTCTCACTCTCTTTCATGATAGTTGATAGCTCTTTTATCTCACAGGCACTGGCTGGTCAGAGGAAGACATTCTTGCATATTTCAGAGGAATTAGAGATCACTCTAAGCACAACCAATGCCATTTGTCATTTGCACCAAGAGTTGCAGGCACAGTCTTTTGCCCCCAAGTTCCCATCCCAACCATTCCTTCTCAATGCCAAATTCAGAGGAGGTAGCCTGAAGCAGGCAGCCTTACAGCTCCCCCACTATAACCAGGTCAATGTCTACAATGCAGGTCCTTTTAAAATTGAGTGTGGTCAAGTTCAGGCATCAATGGATATCAGTATGGGAATCTAAAAATAAACCAAGCAGAGGAAGCTTCAAAGACTTCCTGGAAGTTCGAAGGAACTGAAGATTACAGAGGGCACTGGGATGACTTCTAATGACCTCATGGATGCCATTAGGAATTCTCAAATTGCCAGGAATGTCATTGAGTGCTGCATCCTGCTGTCTTAAATGGAGGCAGAACTGAACAGAATGAGTATAATAGGTCTTCAGTGTTCAGAACAGAAGTGGGTGGTGGGAGGCTGCCCTGGTGGTGTCTGCTTTCCCTTGAGGGTTTGATGTAGGCACATATCAGGCCCTGATCCTTCAGAGGCCAATGTTTAAAGAAATGGCATGCCCATTCATATCTGGTAAATGTAGGATGTCAGATGCAGCGTGCAATTCCACCTGCTTATTAGGGTTTTCCTTTCATCCCTTTACCTCTCTAAGCTGGAGCTCCCTCATCTAGAAAGCGGGGGATGATGATGAAAGTTACATTAAAGACTCTAATGTGTGGAAAGCACCCAGCAGAGCCTCAGACACCCAGTGAGAATTCATTGAGCAGTGGCTCTGGCGCTACCCATCTACTGAACTCAACAGAGGTGCCCTGGGCTTCTGCGAGCTCCCAGGCCAGGCCATACCTAGGCCCATAACTGCCCAAGGCCACTCTCCTGCCTACCTGGCTCTGGAGAGGTGGGAAGCAGGCAGGCCTCCCTTTAGGTGTGCCTCAGGGTGGGCCAATTTTAAATTCAGTATGTCTAATCCACACTCATAGATTTTCCTCATAAAAACTGCATGGGTTCTCGGTTTTTCTTTTGACGATGACAGTCATGCACCCTTAAAACTCTGAGGCTCATGTTCTACTCTTCCTTCTCCCTTACTTCTTCCCTGCCAAGGCCTCTCAGTTACCAAGTCCAGAAGATTCTTTTACAACATCTCTACCATCAACCCCTTAATTGTCTACTGCTTGCTTGGTAGTTCAGGCACTAATTGCCTCACCCTGGTCTGCTCTAATTTAGTGAAAAAAAATTTTTTTTTATTTCATGCATGAACAGCTTCAAATCTCTTTATTAGATAAATTATATATGTTGGTAATATAAGCCATGGGTCACTGGAGGTTAGTTCTTTAAAAATTAGAACGAGGCCAGGCGCAGTGGCTCACACCTGTAATCCCAGCACTTTGGGAGGCCGAGGAGGGTGGATGCCTTGAGTCTAGCAGTTCAAGATTTGCCTGGGCAACATGGCAAACCCTGTCTCTACAAAAAATACAAAAATTAGCGAGGCATGGTGGCGTGTGCCTGTGGTCCCATCTACTCAGGAGGCTGAGGTGAGAGTGTTGCTGGAGTCCAGGAGGCAGAGGTTGCAGTGAGCCAAGATCGCATCCCTGCACTCCAGCCTGGGTGACAGAATGAGACCTTTTCTCAAAAAAATAAATAAAAGTGAAAAATAAAAATCAGAACTAGTAATTAGCATTAAACTCTTCTCCCTATTGTTTTATGAAGTGTTGTGTGCAGTCATATTCTATTGCTGAAATGACAGTTCACACAAATTTTAAGAAAATCATAAGATGCATAGGAATGCCGAGTTCTCCCACTCAGTGGCTTTCTTCATCATCTCAGCCAGTCTGCATGGATGAACTGAACCATAAAAGGAGGTGGGAGGAGAGAGAGATTTCCAATGGTCACTGTTTCTTCATATGATCTTGACCCATATCTTTATATATGTGCCCACAGTTAAAGGATACTGCTGTAGGTTTTAGCCCAATGACCATGCCTTGCTTGGATCCTGGTAATGTTTATTATAAACTACATAAGGATCAAAAGTTCTGATTGTAGGCCACGCCTGGTGGCTTATGCCTGTAATCCCAGCACTTTGGGAACCCAAGGCAGGTGGATCACTTGAGGTCAGGGGTTCCAGACTAACCTGGCCAACATGATGAAATTTCACATTTACTAAAAATACAAAAATTAGCTGGGCGTGGTAGCGTGCACCTGTAGTCCCAGCTACTTGGGAGGCTGAGGCAGGAGAATTGCTTGAACCCAGGAGTCAGAGGTTGCAGTGAGCCGAGATCATGTCACTGCACTCAAGCCTAAGTGACAGAGCAAATTCTGTCTCAAAAAAAAAAAAAAAAAATCTGATTGTAAAATATTGCCTTTCCCTATAGAGTCTGTTTTAGTCTCACTAAGTAGCATATTTGGAAAAATAAGGAGAGAATGGATTTTTGAAGGCAAATGAGAATACCCTAAACACGCAAGGAAAAAAATATAAGCTTCCTCCTCACATAGTGCTGAGCATCTATTATTGTTAAGAAATATTTAGGTGGCAGAATCATAATGTGCGGTAGTGGAATTGACTGGATAACACAACACAGAAATTATTTTTTAAAAATATTTTAACCTAAAAAACAATAGTGAATCATCATAAAAACAGAAACAAATTTGTTTGGAAATCAACCAACCCATCCAGGCAATTAAACTGTGTAATGGAGTAAAAAATCTCATTCTTTCTAGCTCTGTCACTCTAAGTATCCTTGGAAACATGACTAATTTACCTTCCCATTTGAATATATAACATATTAATATTTGTCACCAGATATTTTTACAAATTTTTTGTGACCCTCTGTGAAAGTTCTAGTGAAGTACATGAAATTATAGAGCCTGCAGTATACAAACAGAATGTCTAGACTATTTTAAAAAGTAACCATTTGACACATTTTAAAAATAGTCATCAATGCATTTATTTCAAAAATTATAATAAGTTTTTTTAATCAAATGATATTTTGTCCCTAGGTATGTAATATTAAAGAAATGTACCCTTTTATCTTTATGTAAAGACAGTGTGTATCATGTAATGGAAATTTTACATAGCTACTTTTTTTAAAAAGCGCTGTTTTTACATGTTAGCTAAATGTTTTTGAAGTTTAACTGGAGTTATTGTGAGCCTTAAAAACAAAAATTGCTTAAACATTTTAGGATGTTCTATTGAAATTAGTTATCACAATGAACTTTAAGGGTATGATTTTGTTTCCTATTATCAAACATTTCTTTCTTCCAGCCTCATAAAAAAAGTTACAGTCCTTAGCTCCAATCAGAAATAGAATAAATATGACTATAATTTCAGAGAGAGAGAGAACATCAAGGTCAAATTGTAAAAGCCACACGGAGATTAGATTGGCACAAATGAACGTATGCATGTATTATAGTCAAGTGAATAAAGTAAAAGTACGTATATTGTATATTCATATCAATGGATACTGTAGGGAAGCTGTTCTCTTAGGCAGGAATTAGCTATAGTTGACTGAGTTTGCAAAGTACAGCAAGGTTATTAAATAAACAATATAGTAAGACATTCCACTTAATCCAGATCATAAATGAAATCAATCGGAGGCTGTTCATTTCTGTGCTATGGAAGGCATAAACTGCATTTTCTCTTGTTGTAAGTGCACTGATAAAGAGAAAGGATGCTCAATGGATAGTGCTAAGCCCGCACTTTAAAATCATTCTACAGAAAGAGAGAAAGAAACAGAGACCGAGACTGAAACTGACTAATGGTGTGCTGTTCATTGACTCAAGGCACGCAAATCACACGGGCTGCCTCAAAGGTTCCCCACAGGTGACAAAAGAGACGAATGACCTTCTGGGGCTCTACTTCCAGTAGACAGCAGAGTCCATGCAGAAAGAGAATCATTGCAGAGCAAGACCAGTCAGACAGCACTCCCTGCTCAGGTAGCCTCTCTGGGACTGTGGAAATGCTTTGACACACCCAGCATTGAATAAACGAATGAGTGAGACCCTGTGCAGTTCATTCACGGGACTTGCCCTGAGAAGCGGACGTGTGAAGGGGTTGGGGCCCTCTTCACAAGGAGGAATCTGAATATACCAAATGGCCTGTCTAAGGTATCCTGTAGTCCTTTGGTTACATGGTCTCTTGGGAGGAGTTTTGTTGAGATGAGCTTTGCTGCAGTCAGGTTCCCTTTCGTTTGTGGGAAGTAAAAGGCAAGAGCTTGTTGAAGACACCTCTGAGTCAACTTTCCTGAAGCCCACAGTGAGGGAGTGGGGTGGAGGAGGGGATCCCGATCATGGAAGCTCACATTCAATTGTCTGATTGTGTGCCTCTCCTCAGTGTGGGAGCAAATTAGCTTTCAGTTCGATAACAAATGCAGTGCAGACCTAGGTGTCAAAGAAAGGCAGGACCTGTCAAACCCTCATCACAGAGATACTGAACACAAAGACCCAGCATCTATGTCTAGTCACTTCCAGCTTTGCTCATGGCTGACTTCTGGTCCGGTCAGACTGTATCCGGGTGAAAGGTGGTTAGACTGCATCCAGATGAAAGGTCATTCTGATTGGTTGTAGGTCCCGTAACGACCATAGTTCTTTTCCACATGGCCTCTGTCTGAATTCTCAGCACTCCATGGCATTTAAGGAGCCTAGGAAGTTCACAAGAAACAGCTGTAATTACAAGAGAGAGAGGGAGGGAGGCAGGGAGGGATCCAAACATGCAAACAAGTTAGCCATCTTCTTTTCTGGATGGAAAATTACGTCTTTTCTTTAACCCAGAGCCAAAGGCAAGAGGGAAAAAATTTGGAAGAAGCATTGTTCATGGCATTCCTGAAGCTGCCCTAAAGAGGCATACTTTTACTTTTTCTTCTTCCCTCATCTGTAAAACACTTTCCTTAGTTTTAGTCCTTTACTCCATATCATATTCTGCTTTGCACTATTAGTCATAGCTTTTACAATATGTGTGATCCTTGAAGATAGAGAGGAAGCATAACACACTTTTTGTCACCTCTATTATACCTTGCATGTTGCATAGCTTTTCTTGGCCTGATGAATTAATGCAAATAAGTGTGGTCTTGCCCAGTGGATTCAGTGATGTCTACTTCAAACTAAGCAAGACTCTGGAATAATCTGAGACCTTTATCCAGAGAAAAAATGATCTCCCTCAACCCACTCTTATCTCCTACTTTTTCCGAGAGGTGAAGACTCTGCCAGTGGCCTCAATAGGCTCCAGTTGTATGTGAATGTGTGGGTGTGTAGTCCTGCATGGGTCAAACACAGCTCCCTCTTCAGGGAGGGTGTGGGGACAACAACATGGCTGCTGATTCATAGTTTCCCACAGGATGACTCTTCTTCCCAGGCAGAGAAGTGGGTGGATGAGTTATTCTTTGCTTAAACATCTCTGGGTGAAGAAAACGACTGACATTCTTCAGTGAGCTATTTCAGTTTTCTTTTATACAGAAAACTCTTTTCCATATTCAGTCAAAATTCTTCTGCCACAAATTAAGCCAAATTTTCCTGGTTCTCTTCTTTCCAGAGTTGGATCAGAGGTGGACACTCTCCTGCATTCTGTAACTGGTTGTAGTTAAAAATGTTTTTTAAAAAAATTTTTTTAAAAGGCATTTTTACTTATTTCAATGGGTAAAAAAATGTTTATTTAATGATATTTTATTAAAATGAATACATTACTAGGAATCCCATTTGAAGTCTACAGGGCTTGGAGAGGAAAGAGAGCTGACAGCTTGCTGTGAAAGTGTTTTGAATTCAAAATGGAGACAGGGTGGTGTCATGGGACAATCTTTTCTTTGTACAAGGTCCCGAGCATTCTGTTTTGTGGTGTTTGGGTGGGTTGTGTGGGAGATAGGATGGATTGTTCAGCTGGCTCAGGTGTTTCAGGTGGGAATGGAAGAGGAATTTGTTGAGATTTCTATGTGGTGAAGGACAAAGAATCTTAAAACTCTTGCTTCCTTACCTGCCTGTATTGAAAAAAGCACCCAGTCAAACTCTGTCATCAAGGCAGGAACGATAGGAACTATCTACATAAAATTGTCTGTTGTGTGGGATCTGTGGAAACCAGACCACCCTTCCTATGAATCGGCTGCCAAACTCCTAAAATAACTCTGAGGGTCAGGGCCTTCCCCTTATGGTATTTTGCTTTTCCCTGTTGCATAGAACTGTGGGGGTGGAGGGGCTGGGGCAACAGTTTCATTGTCATCGTGCTTCACTGTGGCCTCTCCCACTCCTAATTTATTACCATACTTTTACTTCCTCTCACACCCTCTCACCTACTTAAAAATAGGGAAAGAGGAAAAGGGTTACAGGACAGCCCTTTGACTGAGAAGGCAGCTGCCTCCGTTGTGTGCTATCATCAAGTCCAAGCCTTCCTGGCCTCTCCAAATACCTCTTCCAAATACTGATACAGAAAATTCCATCTCACTCTCTCCCAAGTTCAGATCTCTTCCGTGGATTTTTGTATTCATTTTTTCATCTTTATGCAATTAATTTATTTTCTCCACATATATTCCTCACACAGGCACAAAAAAATTCTCTTAAAATAGTTTAACAGTATTTTAGAATTGTAACAGAAATGCACAACACATCAGTGTATACTCCTTAGGAATGTAAACACTAGCTGGAAATTTAGAGATCATCTAATCCAACCCTCTTACTTTTAATGGAAAGATCAGAGGGTTCAAATGACTGACAAATCAGACAGGTAATTAGTAAGGAACAAAAATTAGAAATCAGTACAAATGCTTTGTGTAGGACTCTGCACAGGACATGCCACTTTCAGTCAGTCAATGCCCAATACAAATAACTGTGATGTGACTTTGAAATAAGGTATTAAAACTCTCTAATAATTAAGAATGATGAGGACTAAGATGAGGAAGAGAAGAGTTGCCAGAGGCTCAGGTATGCTCTGAAATGTTAAATCTGTTGAAATCCAAAGGAATATTAATTAAGGGAGTTTTATTCTGGGGCAAAAGCACATAGATAGCTGTTGTAATTGTCAAGACAAACTCCTGACCTTTCCGTCTGTCAAGTTTCAATGCCATGATTTAAACATTATGGCGCTTACATGAGCCATTATCTGCATTGCTCTTTGTCATAAATTATACTCAGAATGTTCTACAGCATTACAAGAAGAAATAAGAGACAGTGCCAGTAAAACAGAGAGTCTTGTTGGGGCCCATGGTGTTAGTTAACAATGGATAAAAATTCATCCTCCCCCAAATCACATGTATCCCTGCTAGTGTGCCTTATTGCCTTCTGCCCACTCTTGCGTTCAGCAGATTATCTACCAGTAACGACTAGTAGTCAAGTTCAAATATGGCATGTTAAGAATCAGGCAGACTATCTTAGAGTTTTCATAAAATTGCATGTGATTTTTCAGAAATGCCAGATGATAAAGGAAATACCTATTGGTAGGTGCTTATTTCTTTAGAATGCTAATGAGGATTTTGTGGCTAACAATATTTAAAATTAAAACATTCCACTAATTTTTTAAAAATGCATGAGCAACAATGAGAGTCAACGGATTCCTCTGGCACCACAGCTATATTAAGAAATACAATAAGGCAAAATTATACTGGGCTTTCTTCAACTTTTAAATGGTTCAGAAATCCTTGAACTTAAAAATCATTGTAGAAAAATGTTCCAGTAATTTAATCAGTGATCGTGCTGTCTAGTGGAATGCCTTTCATTTTGGAGACGGTTTCTGCTTACTCAGTGTCATGAATGTTAAAGAACAAATTTTGAGTTCAACCACCATACTCTACTCTTCATGGATAATTGAAATTCACATGTTTTTTCAACTGTCTTTTATGAAGTATGCAGGAAGTACTGTCAATGAATTAATTTATCTTCTGATCATCATATATTTCCCATTGCTTTAAATCAATAATTCTGACCGATGATAGTTTTTATATTGTTAAACCATCTTACACACCTTTTGTCAGGTTCATAATGGCATAAAGAGGTTATTATTTAAGGAGACAAGGCATGAGTTCAACCCTGAAATTGACTAGGGATCTCTGGCAAATCACTTCATCTCTGAGTCCTGATTCCTTCATCTGTAAGTGAAAGCAGAAATCTATTAGATTAGACAAACTATAAAGTTTCTTCACATTCTCAGGGTCATTGTATCTTAAATGGTAAAAAGAAGGCCAAGAGAAGGGAAGAAGAGGGTGGGACGGGCCGCGTTCTAGAGCTTAATGTCTGCAAAGTTAGCAGTCAGCAGCACCAGTTAATTCAAACCCTCCCTGCTAGAATCATTTAAAACTGGAGTGAGAGCACTCATTTCCTTGCTAGAATAAGATCTTACTTCATATCAAATGTTGCAGTTCCTTTAGAAGCCAAATTTGAATTAGTCATAATGCAAGAATCCCAAGGTATAATCAGGTTGGATCACAAATCAATTACAGAGTAAATCACTGTGTCTGACTTCTTCCAAGATCATTTTCTATACTTGCCCATGAATTCTTCTCTCTCTTATTGTTGTTCCCTTTTAGATCATCACTTAACTAGGTTTTAAAACAGAGATGAACAAACCCTCTGCAATTGCACATTGGAATATGAGAAACAATTAGCTAAGGGCATTTTTTTTCTAATCACTTTGCACTCCAGTAAATTGTGCTCATGCATATTTATATATAAATGCTCAGTCATTTTACACTAAGAAATCCATACCTACCTATTTCCTTGGGGAATTTCTATGAAATCAATTTTTCACATTAGCTGTATTTCTGGCAATGCAACCCGTAATAGAATGCTCCTTTGCGGGATATCAAGTCAGAGCTTAGGGCAGGTGGTAGCAAATAGGATCTCAAAATCAAAATTGTTTAGGGGAAGCCCAAGAGAGAACTTGCCTTTGGCATTCAAGAAGAGAGAACACAGCACATTTCTGCCAGTGGCCCTGGGGCCTTTTTATTATGGAGCCCAAGAGGCTTCTGTGGAGAGGCTGTGACAATTGAAACAAGAATCAGAATGTGGCCCACTCAATCCCGCTGACTAAACTCCCTTGGATGGGGTCTGAGTCAGGCCTGGCAAAGTTAATTTTGCTTGGCAGAAGGTCACAGGCAGTGAAGCTCTAGCGAATTTGCCATGAAAGTTCTCAGCAGACCATTCCTACACCACTGGCAATTAACATTTTTGAAGGCAGCACGATGTAGCGGTGCATATCTCGTTGCACCAAACCAGCAAACATTATTGAGTACCTGCTTTGTGTCAGGAAATGTGAAGGCCTTGAGGGTATTAAGTTAATCACACATAATTTTATATCCCTCAAGAGCACTGAGTTCAATCTGGGGTTCAAGGAAACCTTCCCGGAGCAACTGATGCCTGTAGTGAACTTTCAAGGAGAGAGAAGAGTTAGCCCTGTGGACAAGCAAGGAAACCAAGGAAACAGTAGAGCCTTAGGAAAGCTTGATATCTGCAGTGAAAGGCAATCAGGGTGGTATGAGTGAAGCACAGGTTGGCAGCCTTTTTCTGCAAGGACCAGATAGTAAATAGTCCATGCTTTGTGACCCTCCAAGAGTTAACTCTGCTACCATAAGATGAAAGCACCATAAATGATTGGGCATGGCAGTGTTTTAAGAAAACTTTATTTTTAGACAAGTCAGGTGGTGATATTTGGCCCATAAACCGTAGTCTGCAGGCCCCTGGCGAAGAGCACACAGAGCAAAGCAACATGGTGACTGGGAAGGTCAAGGGCCTGTGGTGCTGGGACTCCTTGGCCAGCCCAAGCAGCCTGCGCTTGTGAAACATGAGAGATTGCTAAGGCCTGGGCTGCCCATATAAAGCCAAAGGCCAGATGGTCTTCACGTCACTTGCTGAAACCTAGAAAGGAAAACCTACTCCAAGCAAAGACGTTGGCAGTTGTATCTCTTCTCACAGAATGCCCAGCGCTCCTCAGAGGCCTTACCTAAATATGTGCAAACCAGAGGTTCCCAGCTTGGCCCAGCTCCTCCCTGCACATGCCTATAAGCATCAGTATCTCTTTCCAGTTCTATCCAAGGGCCTCTGGATATGAGACCCCTTTTCCCGGGTTTGTTCAAGAGCAGAGGAAAGGGACAGGGTCCCTAAAAAGCACCAGTGATCATCTCAACAGAGTTCATGTGTTTTCTTCACCTACATGGAGATTTGGGAAATTACACACATTTATGCAAATGTATTTTCCATTTCATTACCATTTCCTGTCTCCTTTATTTCCAGACTCCCACTCCAACCAAATTTGTTATGAACCCAACTGAGAATAATTTGGCTTGTTCCTCTTACTGTATGACAACTGGACTGGCTCCCTGCCACACATTCAAAATGTGCCCTTAAGTGAAATGGTGTCTGTGCTCCTCTTGCAACTCCAGGTAAAAGGAGAACCCAAGGGTTGCCACCACTCAGAGGAGCACAGCAGGATTATCCCCACACAGGTGAGAAGAAAGTGAATGGTTCTTTCTGTGAGCAGATTTTCTTTCTAAAACAACGTCTCCTGCAGCTGAAAGAGGAAAAGAGGAAACCAACAATACCAACAACTAGGGGAAGAGGTAGGTGAGCTCTCTGCTCTCTGATAAGGAAGCTAAGCCTTGGAAGCCATGCCTCAAATCTAGTGGTAGCATAATGGTGTTTCCAGTGTACATTTTTGCTTTTGTAAATTAGAAGAGTTATTAAGTTTATGAGCCAGTATCATGAAGATCAAGATGATATCTAAAAGGTTATTGGCATGCAGTTTCCATAATATTGCTAGAAGACAAGACTGAATCATAGCCTCCCAGGAATGGAAGAAACTTCAAAAGTTATCTAGGCTGTTGTTTGGCAGCAACTGCAGCTATGTCCAAGCTGGTGGGTATGCAACGAGGAGCTGGGAACTCATCTTCTCTGGGAAATGGTAAGTGGTGATATGGAGGCAGTCCAACTGACTCTGGGCTTTGAAAAACAGAAACATGGCTGAGTAAAGCCACCAATCAAAACAGACCCTTGTGAGCACTGCAGCAGTTGGTCGTTTTCAGCACATGGTGCTTGTAAGTATCTGACAATTTCAGAGCTTGAAACAATTGGGCAGTCAAATAATCAACTTGAAATCTCTGTGCAGTTCGCAAGGTTATTGCCCACAAAATATTATGTTAGCTCTAAGATGGTAAAAGGCTATCACGGTGACCTGACTCCAAGGTGAATTCTATCTTCAGGAAAATCCCAAGTCTTCAACTGGATCCAAACTGCTGTGGATAAACGGAAGAGAAGCATGAGTATAATTGTGAAAGAAAACTCTAAAATACATGGGTGTCTATAAATAGTGAGGGCTCCTCAAAAGACTAGAAAATATTTCTTAGAATGAAGAACTGGCTACTTCCACAGAATATGCCCTTAGACCTTGGATTTATACTGTGGCCACTGCAAGTTGGACATTTACCCAAATACTCAGAGCAGATGCTTACAACTCATTACCCAAGGCAAAAGCTTCCTCAAATGTCGAGGAAACTCTGACCCTTGTAAATTATAAAACAGACTATGCATGAATATAATTAGATTCAACAATTACAAAATAAAGAAAAATGATGGCTGGGATAGATGCATAAGTTTAACGAAACCCACACATCAGCTATAGGTCAAAAGTTTCTGCTTTTATTAATCTTTAAAGTATGAGTCAGCTATTGAGTTCATTGTGACTGTTAGTTATGGAAATATTTAGTCATCAAACCAAAAATGCTTTATGGCAAACTCCAAATGTTAAGTCTTTATTTATTTATTTATTTATTTATTTATTTATTTATTTAGAGATAGGGTCTATTCTGTTGCCCAGGCTGGAGTGCAGTGGCATGATCATTGCTCACTGCAGCCTCTACCTCTCTGGGCACAGATGAATCCTCTCACCTCAGCTTCCTGAGTAGCCGGGGACTACAGGTGTGCCCCACCATGCCCAGCTAATTTTTTTGTACTTTTTGTAGAGATGGAGTTTCACCATGTTGCCCAGGCTGGTCTCGAACTGTGGGGCTCAAGAAATCTGCCCGCCTCAGCCTCTCAAAGTGCTGGGATTGCGGGTGTGAGCCACTGCACCCTGCCTAGTCACTGATGAATCTGCTTTTAAAAATCCGAATCAATTGGAGCAGATCAAAGAGGATAAATTGATGTTAAGAAATGTAAAAGATCAGCAGAAAAACTGGACCCTCTGCCAAACTACAGGTAGTGCTCTCTAGCCTTTCCTGAAGGGCCTTGGAATACAGATATGAGAAGCACATCAGCATGTCATTAGCAAGGTTCTTAGCAGGCTGTGCTTTGCCACTTCCTTGAGAGTCAGCTGTCCCAAGGCAGGGATCTTTACAATTCGACCTAGACACTGCAGGCCATACCAGAAACTCCAGCACAGAACTTCCTGGAAACTCAGATGTGAGCACTCTACTTTCACTTTGTCATACTCATTTCAGAAGGAAATAAAATATACTGTAAAATTTATATACCATATGTAAGCTATGGGCAAATGATGTTATTGAAAAAAAATCAAATTATGAATATGACGTTCTTCCAATTTCCCAAGATACTCAGCTTAGTTATTTCTCAATGGTGGGATTATGGATAACTTCTTTTTTTTTTCATGCTTTTCTATATTCAACAAATATTACTTTAATAGTTAGAAAAACATTTTAAAATACTCTATTCTCAATAAAGCATGTAAAAGAAAATAAAGATGATAAGCATAAAAAGTGTTTAAGCTGGCTAGTAATTAAAGTAAAAATTAAAATAATCATTTTATATTATTAGATGGGCTAACAGAAAGAAAACTTAATAAATCTAAATATTGGCAAGACTGCCTAGGAACTGACCCATCAGACATTGCTGTTAAGAGTTCAAATTGATAGCATACTTTTAGAGAAGAATCTGCAATAAGTGAAAATATTCTTCCCGTTTGACTAATTATAATGATAGTAATTTATCCTAAGAGAATACTTCAAAAATAGAAAAACCATAAGCTCAAGGCTTTTATTATTTTTAAAAGCAAAAAGAGTTTGTGAAAAAAACACAATATAAAATAATAAATTGGTTATGTAACGTGATATGTAAATTAATAGGATTTTAAGTACCTATTAATATATGAATACCATATGAATATAAGAAAATTGTTTATAGCAATGCTAAGTTTAAAAAGAAGGAAAAGTGTACATATAATATGATTAAAATGTGTAAAAACATGTAAAATGTAATCAAAGACTAGAAGGAAACCACGGAGAAATTAGAATAATTGTGCTTGAGTCATGAGATTTTGAATGAAATTTTCAAAAAAAGTATAAGATTTTATTTTTAATGGAAATTTCTTTTTAATAAAGTATTTTAACACAAAATATTCTCTTTGGCAACATAAAATTATTCTAAATAGAGCAGATTATGTGGTTCTTCAGATGCAAACAGGGTTTTCACCTCCTTATTTTTACCCTCAATCAGATAGGTAGCATTGTGTCTGTATTCTTAGCATCTGTATTCTTACAATTCTTGTAATTCAATATCCCTAGTGTAAAAAGTTCGTTTTTTAGTTTCTCTCCCAAATATGAAAACAATCAGGAAGCTCTAATAATCAAAACAATGTGGTATTGACATAAGGATAGACATACAGATCAATGGAACGGAATTGAGAGCCCAGAAATAAAACCATACATCTGTGGTCAGTTGATTTTTGACAAGAGTGCCACCAAGGCCATTCAATGGGGAAAGAATAGTCATTTCAACAAATGGTGCCGAGACAGTTAGATAACCACAAGCAATAGAATCAAGTTGGATCCCTAACTCACACCATCTACAAAAATGAACTCAAAATGAATCAAACACATAAATAGAAGAGCAAAGACTATAACTCTCCCAGAAGAAAACATAGGGTTAAGTCTTCATGGACTTGGACTAGGCAATGATTTATTAGATGGGACACCAAAAACCACAAATGCAAAAGAAACAATAGAAAAATGAGACCATTTATCAAAATTTAAAACTCTGCTTCAAGGACACCTGAGGTGGGCAGATCACCTGAGGTCAGGAGTTCGAGACCAGCCTGGCCAACATGGTGAAACCCAGTCTCAACTACAAATATAAAAATTAGCTGAGCATGGTGGCACGTGCCTGTAATCCCAGCTACTCAGGAGACTGAGGCAGGAGAATTGCTTGAATCCAGGAGGCAGAGGTTACAGTGAGTCAAGATTGTGCCACTGTACTCCAGCCTAGGTGACAGAGTGAGACTTTGTCCAAAAAAAAAAAGAATATATAAAGAGATAACCGAGAAAATGGAAGAAAATATTAGCAAAGCATGTATCTGCTAAGATACTTGTATCCAGAAGATTCAGTTGGAACATTCCTAATCTAAAATTTCAAAATCCGAAATGCTCCATATTTCAAAGCTTTGAGCACTGATATGAGATAGCAATACCTTCGCATTCTAATGGCTCAGTGAAGACAAACTTTGTTTCACGCACAAAATTATTTTAAAATATTGTATAGATTACCTTCAGGCTATGTATATAAGGTGTATATGAAACATAAATAAATTTTGTGTTTAGACTTGTGTTGTCCCATCCCCAAGGCATCTCATTATGTATATGAAAATATTCCAAAAATTTGATAAAAATTTGAAATCCGAAACACTTCTGGTGCCAAGCATTTCAGATAAGGGATACTCAGACTGCATAAAGAACTATTACAACTCAACAACAAAAAGATAATCAAATTTTAAAATGGGCAAAGAATTTGAATAGTAATTTCTCCAAGGAAGATACACAAATGGTCAATAAATACGTGAAAAAAATTCTCAGCACCACTAGTCATTAGGGAAATACAAATCAAAACCATAATGAGATACCACTTCATATCCACTAAGAGGACTATGAAAATAATAATAATGACAATAACAAGTATTAGGAGAAAGTGACTCCCTCATACATTGTTGATAGAAATGTCAAATGGAAGTTCCAGTAGTTCCTCAGAAAGTTAAACATGAAGTTACAGTTAAGACCAAGCAATTCTACTCCACCTAGGAATATACACAAGAAACTGATAACAGATATTCATACAGAAACTTGTATATAAATGTTTATAGCAGCATTACGCAAAACAGCCAAAAAGTTGAAACAACCCAAATGTTCAAAAGATAAATAAGGCCCTGGGCGCCGTGGCTCATGCCTGTAATCCCAGCACTTTGGGAGGCCGAAGCAGGCAGATTCCTTGAGATCAGGAGTTTAAGACCAACATTACGAAACTTCTTCTGTACTAAAAAACACAAAAATTAGCTGGGCATGGTAGTGTGTGCCTGTAGTCCCAGCTACTCGGGAGGCTGAGGCAGGAGAATCACTTGAATCCAGGATGCAGAGATTGCAATGAGCCAAGATTGTGCCACTGCACTCCAGCCTGGGTGACAGAGTGAGACCCTGTCTCAAAATAATAATAATAACCATCGTCATCATCATCATCATCATCAGAAAAGAGAAACAAAATGTGGTATAAACATACAATGGAATATTTTTAGCAATAAAAATGAAGTGCTGATATACACACTACAATATGAATGAACCTTGAAAATACTGTGTTAAGTGAAAGAAACCAGTCAGAAAAGACCTCAGAGTATCTGAGTCCATGTATATGAAATGTCCAGAACAGGAAAATCCACAATGAGAGAAAGCAGATTAGTGATTGCTGGGAGAAGGGAGGAGGAGGAATGGGGACTGACTGCTTAAGGGGTAAGATAATATCTTTTTGACGTGATGAAAATGTCCTGGAATTGGATATCAGTAACTGGCTGCACCACATTGTGAATAAAGATCACTGAATTGTACACTTTAAAATGGTTAAAATGGTAGATTTTATGTTATGTGAATTTTATCTCAATTTTTTAAAAGGCTTTGTAAGTACCTGAAGACTACAAGAGGTGCGTATTTTTTATTCACAAAGAATTAGTAAGTCTTTCAATGACAGAATTTCCATCTTTGAGTATTGTGTTCGAAGGTTATTTTGTCTCACTGTTTTTCCTCCAGATACTTCTAAAGCTGCTGTGTTCATAAATAGGGAAGCAGAAGAGGAGATCGTCCTCCTGCCCTGGCAACCAGGGGTGATGGCATGTGCCTAGGCTCAAACATGGCAATTCTCCCGTCCAGAACTGAATCTTCAGAGCATGTCACAAAGACCTGGGGTCAGTTCGCAATTTATTCCCAGAAGTTGTGGCAGCTTCAAGAGTCAGGCAGGGGCAGCAGCCCATGTTCAGCTGGAATTCTGTGGCTTAACCCAGGGGTTTTCCATGTGTCATGAGAGATAACACAACACTCTCACCAGTGATGTTGAATAAATTATATTTAGTACTCACAAGCTGGCGAGTCCTAGGAGGGAACAGCTTATGTTGGAAGGCGGTGTAGGGGTGGCTTTGGGCTTTTATTATGGTTAGGAGATGAAGTTGGGTTGGGGCTGGCACATGGGCTAGAGGGTGCACTATCTGAGGTTCCTGGACATTGACAGGGGCATAGAACACCCACAGTCTTCGTAACTTGGTTGCCCAGGTGTGGGGCAAGCAGGGAAGGGGAGTGGAAGCCCTCCAGCTGGCAATGGACAAACATCGCAAATGGAGTGAGCTCCTTTATAACATGCCTCGTGTGTTACTCCAGGTTCTCACTTCACAGAGCTGATACTGTGAGATCTCAAAGAATCTGCCATGAGAGTCCTTTTCATATTGAGTTAACCAGACTTGATTTCTGTTGCTTGCAATCATGAATCTTAACTGATGCCAAAAGAGGCAGGAATTTTGAAAAACACTGACATGCCATTTCAGATTAAACAAACAGACAGGCAAACAAGCACAGAAGAAATCTCAGCACAATTCTAAAGCACTGAGACAGATTTTCACAAATGTGTATTCTTTCTGCAGTGAGGACTATAGCAAATCTCAGAGGTCACAATGTTGGGAGAGCTCTTAAAAGGTCATGTATTTTAGGGCCGGTGTGTTGGCTCACTTTGGGAGGCCGAGGCAGGCTGATCATTTGAGTCCAGGTATTCAAGACCAGCCTGGGCAACATGGCGAAACCCCATCTCTACAAAATATACAAACATTAGCCGGGCATGGTGGCAGGTGCCTGTAATCCCAGCTACTCGGGAGGCTGAGGCACAAGAATTGCCTGAACCCAGGAGGCAGAGGTTGCAGCGAGATGAGATCCCACCACTACACTCCAGCCTGGGTGACAGAGCAAGACTGTCTCAAATAAAAAAAAGGTCATGTACTTCAGTCTTGGGTGCAAAGATTCTTCAGACATCTAGCATTTTAGAGTGTGAAAAGGACCAAGAAATTGTCAGGAAACAAACAAACAAAAAACCTTCGTTTGCTGATGAGAAAACCTCTGCCAAGAACAAAGTTCTTTTCCCGATCATTTCAGGAGTAATGAAGCATCAGAAAGCAGGCATTTAAACTCGTAGTCGAGGAACCCTTTTATTTATCATAGCTGGCAGCTTCTTGGAATTCAGTTCGAGAGGCTTTCTCATGCCTTGGTTGAGAAGACCACACTCTCCCTTCACAAGGTATAAAGGTTTTATCCTGTATCAATGCCACAGTGCTCTGAGGCTGCCTGGCTCATTTACTGAGACTAATGTATTGATGAAGCCAAGGTCATAGACCTGAGTCAGGAATGAGCTGTCCATTTGGCTCAGGATGCGTGGTAGAGTGTGGAGGTGTTGTCCAGCCATGCTGTAAAAATGGGACCCTGCTGGGGGTTGGGAGGGGCTGGGGAGGAGTATGTGAATATCTCCGTAAATCCATTACAGCTGCTCAGAACACAGGGCAGAAGCACGCTCCCAGTGGGGCTGAGATGAAGGCAATGGCGTCAGCTTTATGTAGAACAGCTGTAATAGTAGACTCTGTTTTAGAAAACAAAGTGTATTTGGCCCCAAACAGTGAAGAATTCAATTTGCTAAACAAAACAGCCTTGTTGTTTAGGAAACATCCCTTCTCTTAGGGTAAATGCCAGTGCTTCTTCACCTGAGAACTGTCCTATTCCCCCTCTGCTCTTCATTCCTGACCAGGCATGAGCTATGAAAGGGAGAAGGGGGCCAGCCTATGAATATTCCATTGCCATGGGCCACCAGTTATCAGTGCTCACTCACCAATTTCTTATTGGTGCAATACATTTAGAGAGAATCTGCAGCCATAAAAAAGAACAAGCTCATGTCCTTTGCAGGGACATGGATGGAGCTGGAGGCCACAATCTTTAGCAAACTAATGCAGGAACAGAAAAACAAATATCACGTGTTCTCGCTTACAAGTGGGAACTAAATAATGAGAACACATGGACACAGGGAGGGGAACAACACACATTGGGGCCGATTGGAGAGTGGAGGGTGGGAGGAGGGAGAGCATCAGAACAAACAACTATTGGGTATTAGGCTTAGTACCTGGGCAATAAAATAATCTGTACAAGAAACCCCCATGACATGAGTTTACCTCTGTAACAAACCTGCACGTGTACCCCTGAACTTAAAATGAAAGTACTTTTTAAAAAAGTTTGGAGAGAATCAGGAGCACTAAATGAATGCCTGAAACGGACAGTAAATTCAGAGCAGTGAAAGACGTCCCTCCGGGCTGAATGAATTAAGAATGAGTTGGAGAAAGAGCTGACACTTGAAGAATGGGGTGGATTTCACGGGGAGAGAGGGGTGGGGGTGTTGGAGGAACCATTCCTAAACAGAGACACCGGGGAAAAGGCGTTCTGGGCACACTGAGCAACCTGCAAAGAGAATTGAAGGGAAGAGGAAGGTTTATTTAGGAGGGAAGGAGGGGATGAGGGTGAAAAAGTACCCTGAGACCCTATTGTAGGGGCTCGGGGACAGGTTGAGTAAGCATGGTCTTCCTTCCTCTGTAGGTAGTGGGAAGTATTTGCAGCTTTTTGAGCAGGGGAGGAATGACGATCAAAGCTGTATTTAAGGAAGAAGAATCTGACAGTGCTGCGTGGGCTTCACTGGAGCTGGGCAATGAGAAGGCTAGAAATGGCATTTGTTCCGGTAAAAGTGATAAAAAAGAAATGACCGGAAGTGGAAAGGTGGGTCCAACGTTTCCACCTTTGAAGGGTCAGAGCCAGGGAGGAGAATTTACTCTTCTCTGTTAAAAAGCAGCTCTGCTGTCCTGACCAAATGCCAGAATATGTGACTTTGCTCAGACCAAGCTTCCAGAGACCACTGCCCTGCGTTCCATGAGCCTGGCTCTGTCTACACAGATGGGCAACTGAGGAGCCTGATCCAGGAGCCAAGAGCCAACAGGTAACTCTGGACCACACTGCGCTTGGCAACACTATGTGCGTAAGGAGTCTCTGTCGATGAGAGGTTCTATTGAAAATACGGTGTGTTTAGCAGAGAACAGTGGTGAGGAATTCCACGCATGGCTGATGTCATCTGCTTTGTTCAGTACCTGCCCAACCAGATGAGAACTGAAGGCCATGAAAGCTGAGTCACCTTTGCAGCAGAAGGTGAGATGAGAGCCCCCGGCCCCGGCTCCCCCAAGCCTGGCTTCAACCAATTCTATTTTCATACTGATAAGAAGCTGAGTGCACCTGTCACCAGGCTACCAGGCCTGTGGGTCCTGTCCTAGAGCTCACCCTCCAAGCCCTCAGCTCCATGTCACACACTCGCACACCTGGGAAAGGAAGAAAAAGACACGAGAGATATTCACATTTTGTTGTAAAATCTTTTAACTAGAGTACATATAGGTATTAAAAACCTGGGGCTGGGTGTGGAGGCTCATGCCTGTAATCCCAGCACTTTGGAAGGCTGAGGCAGGCAGATCATTTGAGGTCAGGAGTTCAAGACCAGCCTCATCAACATGGTGAAACCCCGTCTCTACTTAAAAAAAAAAAAAACAGCCAGATGTAGTGGCACGTGCCTGTAGTCCCAGCCACTCGGGAGGCTGAGGCACTAGAATCACTTGAACCCAGGAGGCAGAGATTGCAGTGAGCCGAGATCATGCCACTGCACTGCAGCCTGGGTGACAGAGTGAGAGTTCATCTCAAAAAAAAAGAAGAAGAAGAAGAAGAAGAAAACAACCTGGGCCATTGCCGGTCTGTGTTTATCCAGGGCTACTGGTCAGAATATTCTGCCTGAATTAAACAGTCTACCCAGTCAAGGAAGTCATCTAACATCTGTTTTACAGAACTGACCAAATGTTGGTCTATACTGGCTGTTCAGTTCATATTTTCAAAAGGTACAAACACTCTACCACCCTGAAAGTCCATCAGCAGACTTACTCAGACCCTGGCATCTTATCACTACATTTTGGGTAACAATATTTTTGTTTCTTTCCTGTTACCACCTACATCCAACACATTTGTGTGTAGCAAATAAATTATCCTTGTCACAGATATTTACAACTGCTGATTTGTTGGTCCATAAGCGCAAAAGGAGAAAACAGCGGTCAGCCTGACACAATTGGTAAATTAAAAAATGAGATAAAGGGGATGTAAACACGTCTGTGATGTGGGGACATAATTATGGCTGGTGCACGTGCTGCGCTCAGGATACAGATGAGGAAGTCCTGGGTTCTTGGATCCCGGAGCTCAGAGCAGAAGCCAAGAGACCAGGCAAGCCAGGAAGATGAAGTTGTGCTCTGGAATTCCTTGGCCCTTAAATGTACAAGTGCGGCAGGAGCAGTAGTGGCAGCCTCGTCTGTTTCTCTTCTGCAGTTCCTGCTAAGGAGGGTCCCAAGGAATCCTCCGTTCACTGGGGCAAGTTGATGAATGTGGCTCAATGGCTTAGGAACGAATGCGTTTCTGGCACATGCGTGCAGTCAGGGGAAATCACCATCTGCTGGAGCTTTGCTGGAACATTCAGAGGACGGTTTCAGTTCACGAAAAACTCCGTGGTGTCTGGGCGCGGTGACTCACGCCTGTAATCCCAGTGCTTTGGAAGGCCAAGGTGGGAGGATCACTTGAGACCAGGAGTTCAAGACTAGCCTGGGCAACATAGCAAGATCCCACCTCTACAAAAAAAAACTTTAAAAAAATTAAGCGTGCATGGTGGCACCTGCCTGGAGGCTGAGGTGGAAGGATCCCTTGAGCCCAGGAGTTTGAGGCTGCAGTGAACTGTGATTGCACCACTCACTCCATATCAGGCAACAAAGTGAGACTTTATCTCAAATAAATAAATAAATAATAAAATTTTAAAACTCTATCCTCCAAGAAAGGAGTCAGGCCAGGGGGAGCCTGATTCCTAGCAGAATCCCACAGGGAAGGAGAAAGACAAGCAAAGCATATGCTACCAAACATAGTGCTGCAATTGGCCACAGGGAACATTGTATTTTCCAGGCCCCAGTCCAGTCCTGGCTTCTGTGACTGTGCTCTGGGCACAACGCTGCAACCCTCCTGAAAGGCCACGTGAGAAGAGACTGGTGAAGCTAAATCCTGGTGACTGTTTCTCAGGGGCATTGTCAGGGAATGTGCTAGGCACAGATCCAAGGAGGAACTGTGCTTGCTACTCTGTTATGGGACACAGCTGTTATATGCCCCGTCCATGGTTGGCACTCTGTTCTGCAAAGTCAAGGTGGGAACCACGGCAAGGGCATTTCACAAGCCTCTCTATCTTTCTGGGCCCTCCCAGCCCTTTGAAGGCCAGGTAAAATTGCTAGGATTGGGGGTTTTCAAGCCCAGTCCTTCAGCACAGCAAAATCTTCTCCAAGATGCTTTCAGATCCCTGCAGGGCTTACATTGTCATGGTTCTCTCTGCTGAGACTCTGCCTCCTTAAAAAATGCACATCGCTTTGCTGAAGACAAGAAACTTCCCTGATTTCCATGAGAAAAAAGAATCTAAGCAGCTAGCATGAGAGGCACATTTAAGGATAGTAAATTTTAAGAAAGAGCTGGAAATCACGGTTTCATAGTATACCCAATATGGCAAGGAATCCTAAAAGTCTGGATTAGACATTCCTGTTCTCCAGCACCTTTTCAGTATCTGTTGCTGGGGGCTGCTTTTGTGGTCCTTCAGTGAGATGGGGGTAAATATTAAAAGTTATGGTAAAAACCGCAGTTACTTTTGCACCAACCTAATAGTTCCTTTCTACCTGTAGCTCCTCTCTCCTCCTTTTCTCTCCCTGTCTTTTCTTCTTTTCATCCTCTACTTCATCCCTGTAGGAACAAACACATTTCTGCCTAGGCCCATGGAGTTTCACCACCTAACTTAAGCTGCCACCCAGATATTTTTCCAAACAAAGGCACAGTTGATTCTTACTATTCATGTCAGTTATATTTTGTAAAATCATAGCAAACACTGAATCAGTGAGCACTGAACCATTGCTTCCAGGGGAAACAGAGGATTAGGTTCCTGCAAATCTCTGGTCATGACATTTTTATTAATTGATTAATGGATAACCTTGTTTTATGTGTTTCTCTTTTTAAAGACACCATATTTTTATTTCTTTCTTTATTTTGAGACGGAGTCTCACTCTGTCACCCAGAGTGGAGTGCAGTAGCACAATCTCAGCTCACTGCAACCTCCGCCTCCTGGGTTCAAGCGATTCTCCTGCTTCAGCCTCTTCAAGTAGCTGAGATTACAGGTGCCCACCACCACGCCCAGCTAATTTTTTTCTTATTTTTAATAGAGATGGGGTTTCACCATGTTGGCCAGGCTGGTTTCGAACTCCTGACCTCAAGTGATCCACCTGCCTCGGCCTCCCAAAGTGCTAGGATTACAGGTGTGAGCCACCACGCTGGGCCAAGACAACATGTTAAATATATACTGTTTACTCATTAACATTGAACTCCCGACCACTAGCACTCTAACTCATGCCCTAATGAAGCTTCTGGAACACACGTATTTCTCTATAAGGCACATCACAGACTTCTTGCACTTAGGACCACTAGACCGTACTTCAGCACTATTTGAGGCCATTTTAAACAGCAAAATCACTAACAAAAACCATAAAACTGTAAAACGATGGCACTAAATAGATTTCCAAAAGGACTCTTGTTTACCGTATAAGAGCTAAAACAAGAAGGCAGAGAGCCGCCTTGTTCAGCCTTAGCTGGGAACAGGAGCCTCAGGTGACATTTTTTTCACTGCTCTGTGGATGTCTGCTAGTGGTTACAAAAGCACCACAAGTATTGATTTGGAGGTTACAAATTAATTTTAGCAAGTAGGTGAAGTCACAAATCTGAAATTAGTAAATAATCAGGATCAACTGTATGTCCTATTTTAAGAAGCATAATAGCGCCAACTGCGAAGGTCACAGTTTTCCCTTTGTCATGTATATTTTGGCTTTTGTATGATTTTATTTGAAAAATTGGCTCTGCTGGTTGAAGGAGATTTGAAAATTGTAGCTTTAGGAAACCTGATTCATGGCTCATTAAAGTTGTGATTATTAGTCTTGTAACAAGGAACTGATGAAGCTTGTCAACTAAGTTGAATCTTATATCTAAAAAAGAGCAAGGTTTGTCCACATAAACAGAACAGAGGAGTCTGGAGATGGGAATGTGGTCTCTAAGTGGAACCTTAAGAGTGAAACTTTCCCCTCCCTTCAGCCTGAGACACATTCTTCAGACCTTTCAGAGTTTTCAGAAATATCCTGCAGATCATTGCAAACCTGGGGAATGTCCTGTTGTTTCAATTAAAATACAAGAACTACTCTAATAAATTCAGGTGTTCAGGTTGAAAATCAGTACCAGTCTCTTCTGAAAAGTTTACCCCGAGGCTCCAGGATCAGCGCTGGGTGAAATGTAGTAAACTCAGACCGATGATAGGTTTACTGCAAGAGATTTTATGTTTTTTGGAGATTCACCAAGATTCCCAGGTATGGCGCCACTAACTGTTTTCACAGCTCTCCTCTGCTTGCTTTCAGCCGTCAGGCATAATTGAAGGATAGATGGGTGGGTGTGCGCGTGTGCATGTTATTTTCATTTTCGTTACCTGAGCAGCATTGACAAGCCTCAGTCTTTTGTGGTCCACAGATCATGATTCTTGGCTATGCAAACCTGAGGCTGACGCGTCCTCCAGCAGCCGACCACGGACATGTGCAGCATCACAGTGACAGATGGCGTTTCAGTCACTTGGCTTACACCTTCCTCCACTGTCACCACCATTCCGACAGAAATGAGTTCCATTTGCTCCATTTTACGTAAGGGCAAAAGGCGGCACTGACTCACCAAGTTTACACAGTCAGGGAAAAGAGCAACCAGGTCAGGATCAAATACAACAAAGACGTGATTGCAGATGCTAATTGAAACATAGCTTTGGTCGTTTGATAAATATTCAGTAATTTCTTCAGTTTGTTAAGAAAAATTATCCAAAATTTAAAAATACAGAGGAAGCAAAATTTAACCTGTACTCTTTTTTTTTTTTCCTGGGGCTGAGAATTATATTAACATAAGACAGACATAAGACAGGATCAACAGCAGAAGAACAAATTTACTTAATACAAGTTTTACATGGCAGGGGAGACTACATAAGGAAATGCAGACCCAAAGGTACAGTTAGATTGAACACTTACATACAGAATTAGACAAAGAGTCATGAATTGTGAAAATGTCACAAGGCCAAGAAGCTTGGGCTGAGTAGTTAATTGGGTGAAAAAGTGGCTCGGAAGGTAAGTTTAGTCAAACAAGGTTTATTTGTACAAATTTCCCTTAGCCTCAACTTCCTATCCTTGAGGATAAGAATGATGCTTTCCTTCTGATATAGGAAAGGGATCTTTCACATGTGAATTTCATCTCCTACTTGTAAGAAACAGAAGGTCAGAGTGATCCTCTCACACTTGTTGTTTTCCAGGTACCCTAAACTCAAAATAGTCAATATGTCGGAGTGGCCTATTTTGGGGTGGCGTGCTAACTCCTGCATCATTTAAAGGTTATTTAACTATTTAGGGAATTGGTTTTCAAACTTCGCTTCCAATTGCAAACGCCTGGGATGTTTGAAAACTACGGCTACCTGACTCCCACCCCTAGACATCCTGATTTAATGGTGGGGGGTGATGTGATAGGCTAAACAATAACCTCCCAAAGATGCCCACCTCCTAATCCTCAGAACCTGTGAATATGTTCCCTTACATGTAAGAGATTTGGCAGATATGATTAAGTTAAGGCTCTGGAGATGGGGGAAATATCCTGGATTATCTGGATGGGCCCAAGGTCATCCCAACGGCTCTTACAAAAAGGAGGCTGGAGGGTCAGAGTCAGAGAGAGAAGGCTTAAAGATGGAGGCAGAGATCAGAGAAGACCCTGTGCTGTTGTCTCGGAAGGTGAGGAAGGAGTCACAAGCCAAGGAATGCAGGCAGCCTCTAGAAGGTAAAAAAGGCAAGGACTGGATTCTCCTCTAGAGCCTCTAGAAGGAAGCAGGTCTTTGGACCAGTTTTAGACTTCTGACCTCCTGAACTGTAAGAGAATAAAGCTGGATTGCATTAAGCCATGATGTTTCTGGTAGTTTGTAACAGCAGCAATAAGAAACTAATACCTGTGGGATCTCAGGTGTCAGGATTACAAAAAAAAAATCTCTCCAAGTCATTTTAACATGCAGAAAAGTTTGAGAGCCCACCGATCTAAGGAAAGGTACTTGTGTTCGACTCTGTCATTGACTCAGATCAGAGCTAGACACTCCTGTGAGGTTACATGTTACTTTGTAGATTTCTATTTGGTAGAAATGATAACCTCAATTTCACATTGTATTGCCTGTAGGACATTAACAGTTTTGTGTCTAATCCAGGAATCTTATTCTGGCATTTTCCCCCTAAAATGCCTCTGAATGTTCAGTTCCTCCAAATGCTTTTGGAACCAGCATTACCATCATACTGGTTCCCTCAATGAGTTGAATACATTTTGATGCATGTTCATTCCATATTTAGATGACAGTCATGTTTCTAACTCTTTGGAAATACACTTTCACATGTTCAATAAGTATTTGCAAGGAGGCAAAGACAAAATGACATGAGGTTACCAACATTTTCCCATTGAAAAAGATTAAAGTATGATGGAAGAACTTTTTCTGAAGTGACGGAGATAAGGCCGGATCAATCACTGTCACTGAGGTCACACAGATTGGTGCTGGGGTGAACCCATCTTCTGCTGCCACCTTCCTACTTGTCAGGCTCTGCTGTCAGGCACGACAGGGTTGAAATCCTTATCTTTCTGCTTCATAGCTGTATAATCTTGAGAATATCTTCTTACAGCTTCAATTTCTTCATCTGAAAAATTCTAATGGTACACATCAGAGCATCAGGAGAGGAACTGCAAGAAATTGCATAGAAAGCATACAGCTCAGTGCCTGGCGCCTAGGTAGTAGTCCTCAATTTAAACATTACACAGACAATTGAGCAGAATTGTTTACGAGTGACTGCCAGCAGCAATCCCCACTTTTGTCACCTCTGGCAGTGATGATGATACCACTGACAGCTGCAGGGGCAGGTAGATTCCATTAAACCGCTGGAAGAGTCAATTTGCTTCCAAGAAGATCTAACTTTTGGCTGGGTAGAAATTTCAACCCGAAGGAGAGCCTGACCCCATTTACTGTGCACTCAGGCAGCCTGCAGGGCTTTGGAGCTGATGGTCTGCATCTCACACTGGGGATAGGATGCCATTGCCGACCTGCTTTCCCTTTGACATTTAAGCCATTTAGGTACTTTCCTCTTACTGATAGGCTGCACCTGATTTCATGTTACATGTGTGGCATTTAAATGGGAATTCATGAGCTTGGCATGTCTTCCCATAGCTAGCTCTCAATAAGACTGAAAGGGTGGGAACTATTTGTAGATGAAAAGACTGTGGCCAGACAGGCAGTCAGCAGCAGAAACTACATTTGTTTACAAATCTCCTTTGCCTGGCTCCAAGGGACTACATGTCCACACACATAAATACACAGATGTCCTCTTCAGGGCCAAAGACGCATGTGCCTCTCAGCCTCCTCTAGGAAACTTCCCCTGGGCTGCTGAGTGTGAGATAACCTTACAAAGGCTCGTACATAGAACTAGAAGGAAGTCAGACCCAGCAAAGACAAATGATTGAGAATCCGGAGAGATTGATTTCAGGGATTAAATACTTACTCTGTCGATTGATCCAACCGTCAGTCAAGATAGATAGGAGTGATAACCATGCAAGGAGTTTTGACAAGATAAAGTGCCAGATAGGTAAGGCCTCATTTAGGGTCACCCAGAGGTTATGTGGAAAATAAGTAAAGCAAGAAAACTGCATCCGTCACTGGACTAGGAGAAAACAAAAGAGAATGCATAACATTGCTAAGCATGAAGGACGGCTACAGCCCTTCATTTGGGTAAATTATGTAGATGAATCAGATATTTTTATTTACAAGTATGCCAAGTTCATTAATTCCATTGATCAGTTATGTAACAAACGTTTACTGGTGTTCCACAAATACCAGGCAGTGCTACGTATAAATAAGAAGTACACCCAGGGCTGGGCACGGTGGCTCATGCCTGTAATCCCAACACTTTGGGAGGCTGAGGAGAGCGGATCACTGAGGTCAGGAGTTCCAGACCAGCTTGGTCAATATGGTGCAACCCTTTTTCTACTGAAAATACAAAAATCAGCCAGGAGTGGTGGTACACGCTTGCAATCCCAGCTACTCAGGAGGGTAAGGCGGGAGAACCACTTGAACCCGGGAGGCAGAGTTTGCAGTGAACCTAGAGTGCAGTGCACTGCACTCCAGCCTGGGCAACAGAGCTTGACTGCATCTCAAAAAAGAAAAAAAAAGAGTACACCCAGCTTCAAGGAATGCATATTATCTGCAATTAACATAACAAAAGCCACTGTGCAGATATATAGCTAGTAGAGTGGTGTCATAGGAATGAGCAGTTGATATAGTTTGGATTTTGTGTCCCTACCAAATCTCATGTCAAATTGTAATACCCAGTGTTGGAGGTGGGGCCTGGTGGGAGATAATTGGATCATGGAGCCAGATTACTCATGAATGGTTTAGCACCATTCTTCTTAATACTGTCCTGCTGCTAGTGAGTGAGCTCTCGTGAGATCTGGCTGTTTAAAAATGCATAGTACCTCCTCCCTTGAGCACTCTTGCTCCTGCTCTGGCCATGTAAGATGTGCCTGCTCCTCATTCACCTTCTGCCATGATTGTAAGTTTCCTGACACCTCCCCAGAGGCCCAGCAGATGCCAGCATCATGCTTCCTGCATAGCCTGCAGAACTGTGAGCCAATTAAACCTCTTTTCTGTATAAATTACCTCACCTCAGGTATTTCTTTATAGCAATGCAAGAATGGACTAATACAGTGAGATATGAGGGATATTTAAAATTAGGATTATTTTACGTAATTTAACATCTACCTCCATATGGTTAGGAAGTCCTGCTTCAGACATCTGGAAATAAGTTCTTTTCTCTATTCCAATTTTAGGAGACTCTGACAAATCTAGTGTAGTTCACTTCTTAACCAATTCATTGATGTGTGAGTATTTATTTGTCACAAGCAAAATACCACATAAGGAACATTTTCTCTTCTTTGACCGAAGGTATCTCCACCCTATGCAGGCCTTGATGGGGAGCAACTCAGGCCTTGAAGGCAAATGTCCTGTCCCACAGGTACCATGAGCTCCGGGAAGCAGAGGCGTGATCAGACTCCCCTGCTACAGACTCGTACTTGTCACCGGAGGGAGAAGCGCAGGTGCAAGCCCGACCCAGGGAGACCTCCATGGCTATGACAGCTTTTTTCTTAAAAGAAAAAATTGGTCTGTGGGTTCAGAAATTCGAATCCATTTGTTTATACTTGATTCATACCAAAGAGTACAAAATATATACTTGTTAATCTATATTTAATTTAGCTACTTAATACATTTAGTCCTCTCATTTTTAATACTTTTTATTATTCATTTAAATCTTTTTTCTTATTTACTTAACAACAAGCTCATCCTTAAGGTCATCTCATTTTCCAATTTTCATTCTATACTTCAGATAGAGTTTCAAATTATTCTTTTTAATTGAAAAATTGCAATTTGAGAACCACGGAAAGGTATCATTGAACCAGAAACTCCTGAACCTGAGTATAGCTGGGAATGCCTGAATGTAGCTGGGTGTACCTGTGTTTACCTTAGTTTACCTGAGTCAACCTGTGTTCCTGCACAGACCATATAAACTTTCTCCCAATAAGAAGGAAGATGCGGCTAACAGACGTAACCTGTGAGAGGCAGCAGTGTCAGCCCTGGCCTTTCCATTAGCTGCAGAGGAAGTCTGAAGCAGGCTAGACTGTTCCAGAATGAACCATTCCAGACACTGCTCAGGCCTGACTGTGAAATGGGCATCGGATGCAAACAGAACCATGACACAGACTCAGGAATGTTTACTAAATGGCATCTCACTCCTGTAATAGAGATGGAGGCAGACCAGAACCACAAACCTTCCAGGAGGTGGGAAGGTTAGGTAGGAAGGCAAAGGAAGATACGAAAGTCTTTAGCAAGATGACTTTTCCGCATTACAAATGCAGTTTCGGAATTCAGATTCCCACTGCAAGGGAAAGAGTAGGACGTGGATGGGGAGATTGTGTGTATTTCATCCTGGCTACCTTAGGAGTGGCTTCTGGAACATGTTTTATGCTCTAATGAGCCGTGTTAGGCTTCTCACATGGCACCAAATATAATTTGTCTCTTTGCTACTGATGTATTAGTAAATTCTGAATTTGCCCCCACCCCCTCACACCACTGTGTTTAGGACTTTTATTTTCAGCTGCTTTAGTAGAGATAAAAGAGGAAATATGTTTAATACTATGAAAAATCAGTTACATTAACAAACTCTCACATCTCTGTGTTTAGGAACAGAACTCAGCATGGGGCATAGTCTGTCAGTAAGACCCAGGTTAACCCTCTTTCTCCCTTCCCTTGTTAGCTGCACAATCATCTGTTGAAAGCCTCTTTCAGTCTCTGCCTCAGTTCTCCAGGTGCTAAATGGTTGTTCTTCTCAGAAGAACATAATAAAAATTAAGCAAAACAAAAATAGAACAGTTTGAATGCAAAATCATTTAGTCAGAAAAATATTCCTAATTTTTCTGCTTATATTTTCACAGGAATTCTGCAATAAATATTTTGAAAGGAATGAAGATGAGTCCAATAAATTTATATATTATTTTTATAATGGACTTTAGAATATAGAGGGACTCAGTTATGTCAGTAAATGTAATACCTTGCAAAACATTTTACAAATGTGAAGAACTTTAGTCCAACTATTTATACAGCATATCAGTTTTCTATTGCTGCATTAAAAAGCTCCAAACCTAGGAACTTGAAATAACACTTTGTTTCACGTAGTTACTAAGGTTCAAGAATCTAGGAATGGGGTGCTGCATGATTCCGGCTCAGGATGTTTCATTAAGTTGCAGTTGAACTGTCTTCAGGGGCTGTATTCTCTGAAAACCTAGCTGGACGCTCCACTTCCGAGATCAGTCATGTTGCTGCTAGCAGGAGGCTTCTGTTCCTTCCTGTGTGGGATGGTCCATGAAACTGATCACAACATGGCTTCCTCCATAGTGAAACTGATTACAACATGGCTTCCCCGCCCCCAAAGTGAAACTGATCACAACATGGCTTCCCCCCGGAGTGAACCTGATCACAACATGGCTTTCCCCGGGGCAAATATCTACACGAGACAAGGAGCAAGTGAGACGAAATCAAAATACTTTATAACCTAATCTTGGAAGTAACATCTCATTACTTCTTTGTATTATTCTACTGATCAAACAGACCAGCAACCCTGAGCCAGTGGGGATTTTGTCACATTACACAAAGATATGAATCCCAGGAGGCAGGGACCATCTTGGAGGCTTGGCTACAACAGACAACAATTTAAACAGGTGATTCTTTTTAAAGTCCTTGTCCTGTGGCTTTTAACATACTCATATTATAAGATTAATAAGACTATTTTACTAGTAGGGTCTCCATTTAGCCATAGAATCAGAGCCATTAACCTGGGACCAAAAGTAAGATTTTATCAACTAGTATAAAAATATGCTAAACTACTCAACTGAGGCACTAAGAAAGGTATCCAATATTGAAATTCGTTGTGAGACAAGCATCAATTTTTCAAAAGAAATATCTGAAAAGTGGTTAGACAAGTCTTAGGCTTTGCACCCAAGGGCTATTCCCACATATCAGAGGTATAAAAAGGTCAAGAGAGAGGGAAATCAGAAAGAATGTGTGAGGGGAGTTGGTTTGGAGGGGTAATTGATTGCTATGAGTTCTATCTAAAGGTGACGAGAGTAGTTTTAATTGGATTGTTTGGAAGGCTTGAAATGTGTTCTTCGTGGCTGAGGGTGCAGAATGGATGGACATCTGACTCTGTCCAGGAAATCTGGTCGTCAGGAGAGATGTGTTGGTGAGCTCGTTGACACTCTGTAAAGAAGAGTCACTGGCTTGGTAAAATCATGTCATTTGCAGCAACATGGATGAAACTGGCGGACATTATGTCAAGTGAAATTAGCCAAGCACAGAAAGACAAATGTTGCATGTTCTCACTCATATGTGGGAGCTAAAAAATGTTGATCTCATGGAGGTGGAGAATGGAATGATAGATACTAGAGGGTGCGAAGGGTGTGTGGTAGGGAGAAGGGGGTTGGATAAAAATAAGTTGGTTAATTGGTACAAGCATATAGTTAGATAGAAGGAATAGGTTTTAATGTTTGACAGCAGAGTAGGGTGACTATAGTTAACAAGAATATATTGTATATTTCAAAATAGTTGAAAGAGAGGACTTAAAATGTTCCCGACACAAAGAAATGATAAATATTCCAGGTGATGGATATTCTAAATATTTTGATTTGATCATTACATGTTCTATGCATGTAACAAAATATCACATGTACCCTGTAAATATATACAAATATGATTATCAATAAATACAAATTTAAAAATATATTTCTTAAATTAAATTTATCTGAAAGACATTCTACATACTGTACTCAGTCAATTGGATGTCATCATTTCATTCCAGGATCCTCTGCTAATTCTTGCATTTACTGATTGGTATTTCTGCGCTAATATGAAATGATTTCCTAATATTCTCCTGCCCAGGATGATTGGAAAGGTTAACTGCTATCTGGCTGTTAAGCACCCTATAAATAAAAACAGCATGAGTAATACTAGCTGTGTAGTAGAAGATTAGTAAATGTTACTTTTTTAGCATAAAAAAGATACTTTATATTTTAAATGCCTTTTACCCCAATGGGAAATACACAGAGGTGATGTTGTGGGTTTTTAAAGGGTTGTAATACATACAGAGTAAGAGCGTAGTTACTCATGATAAATAATAGCTGTCAACTGAAGCATTCGTGTAAAACTTATGATGTAGTCAAGTAAAAATGATCCACTTTTCATCTCTACCACATTCATCTGGAAACAATGAAGAATCAGTCTTTTGAGCTTTTGCATGTATTCTTTGATTTTTTAAAGAAAATATACCAAATAAACAACAGTATAATAAAATCTCTCTAATGTGCTTTCTGTTGATATGGGACTTGAACTCGACTTCAGTTTACGTTTGTACCACCTATACAAAAGTTACTTGCTCCGTTTAAAGAAAGAAAAGCTGGGAGTAAGAGTGTGTCTAAAAGGAAGTAATTATTTTCAAATCTTCAGTGTGTTGGTAACTGAACTCAGGTTACCGTACTAATTTGGAAATAAAATTATTTAAATATTTTTTAAAAGCCACGTATGATGGCGAATGCTTGTAGTCCCATCTACTTGGGAGACTGAAGCAGGAGGATCGCTCGAGCCCAGGAGTTGGAGTCTGTAGTAAGGTATGATCACACCACTGCACTCTACCCTGCACAACAGAGTGAGACTCCATCTCAAAAAAAAAAAAAAAAAAAAAATTTTTTTGAAGAGTCACTACTTGAGATTGCCTAGAATATGCAGAGTCAGCCTGGCAGAGAATGCATAAATGTTTCCTGTAGAACCAAAAAGGATCCTGGGTGAGAATGAGCCATCCTGGTTCCATTTAAAATCCAGGCAGAGCACAACATGAAGGAGGAGAGATCAAAGGAGACATTCTTCATGGCCTAAACCAACGAAAAAACAAGGTTGGAACCTGAAGCGGCCATTGATGAAAGGGAATTGACTGCATCTCAAGATCTGAGGTCTGAGGAGCATTGCTAGGAGTCTCCAAATATCCCATAAAATGGCAGATGAGAGAAAAAGTTGGTTTTAAAACTCTAGAGATCCCAAGAGAGTGAGTCTCCTCAGACCAGTAGCAGTTGAGCAAGAATTTTCCAACATCCCCTTACTCCCTGCCCTCTCCCCTGCCTGGGTCCCAGTTGGCAAACTATGAGGGTCAGAGGACCCCCCCCACCCTACCACACCCCAGCAACGAGGCAGCTCTCAGTGGGGTCCAGCTGTGGGAGGCAAGAGTTAACGTTAACTCAAGTTTAAAGTGTATTACCTGGGACTGGACTTTTTTTGTTGTGTTGTGTTCTGTTTTGTCTTGTTTTGTTTTGTTTTTGAGACCGAGTTTCACTCTGTCTCCCAGGCTGGAGTGCAGTGGCACCATCTCAGCTCATTGTCACCTCTGCCTCCCAGGTTCAAGCAATTTTCCTGCCTCAGCCTCCTGAGTAACTGAGATTACAGACGTGTGCCACCACGCCCGGTTAATTTTTTTGTATTTTTAGTGGAGATGGGGTTTCACCATATTGGTCAGGCTGGTCTCAAACTTCTGGCCTCAAGTGATCAGGCCACCTGGCCTCCAGAAGTGCTGGGATTACAGGTGTGAGTCGCCATACCCAGCCTGGATGTTTATGTCATTGGAATTACACCATGTGTCTCGAAATGTTTGAAGAACTTTTACCAAAGAGTTACCAAACCACAGTGTCAGAGAGTAATCAACCCCGGGGAAGAGTTATGATGACACACTGGGAGACAAAATAAGGCTACTTATCTGATTATATCACATGATTTCCTGTTCGATTTATAACGTTCACTAGCAATGGCCTCTGTGTTTGATATTAGGGCCATCTTCACCAGGAGGATTCTGATGGTTCTGGAGGTGAATTATAGCTAGAACAGCCCATGTTGTTACAGGGGAGAGATGAACAGAAAACAAGTAAACTGGATGATCAATGGAGCCAAAATGTCCATCTTGTTCCAGGCCTGTAGGGTTAAGGCTGTGAGGGCAGTTTTTTCTCAAGGCCTCTGATAGGTCCTTATCCACCCACGTCAGGATGAAAAACTTGAAGCCCTTCAACCTATCATGCTTCATTTATCTGTTCATTAAATCACTTATTCATTCAGTAATATTTTCCAAAGGTCCTACCACATGCCTGGAGTCCTTTAATTCTTAGAAAACCTGTCTCACCATCTTTTGTATGGAGCTGTTTTTTCTATCACCAAGACTTCTGAGTGTCATCAGCTGCATTTGGCCAGGTGACAGCTTTCCTGTAAGGAATATGTGGATAGGGTTTAGAGAACATGTGTATTATATGTAAACATGATATGAAACAGGGACGCTGGAAACATCTGATACTTTTTTTATATATATTATATATGTATATATTTTATATATGTATGGATATATGCACACTATCGTACGTTCATATTTACATATATATGTGGAGCTATTCTTGGTCGTCCAGTTAGAAAAGACTTGTAATCTGAAAAGTTTACAAGAACAATAGTACGTTCTATTTTTATAATACTTTGTGGCATGCTACCTGTTTTTGTCTCTTAAGAAAGTCATTCCTTTACAGCCCAACCCTCTCACATGCAAAAGATCCATTATCCATCTTGGTGAGTACCACAAAGGTAGGATCGTTTAATTCTTTAAAAAAATCTAAAGGCTCTGCTGTGTACATTTTTCTTTTCTTTTTTTTTTTTTTTTTTTTTGAGACGGAGTCTTGCTCTTTCACCAGGCTGTAGTACAGTCGCACGATCTTGGCTCACTGCAACCTCAGCCTCCCGGGTTCAAGTGATTCCCCTGCCTCAGCCTCCAGAGTAGCTGGGACTACAGGCACACGCCACCATGCCTGGCTACTTTTTTGTATTTTAGTAGAGACCGCATTTCACCGCATTGGCCAGGATGGTCTTGATCTCCTGACCTCATGATTCGCCCACCTCCACCTCCCAAAGTGCCGAGATTATGGGCGTGAGTCACTGTGCCTGGCCTGTGTACAACATTTTAAATAACATTTTTGGGGTCTTATGTCTTTTGGGGGAAGATTTTTATATATATTTATATATTATAAATTTTTATATATATTTGGGGATATATATTTATATATATTATTTTTAATTATATATTATTAATTTATATATAATATATTATATATTATATAATATTTATTATATATTAAATATTTATTATATTTAATATATAATAAATATAATTTTTTATATATTGAATATTTATTATATATTATATATTTATATTTATATATGATAACATTTAGATCCTTAATATATCTGAAATTAATTTGGGTGTATAGTGGTAGATAACAATGCATTGAATTGTCACTTCAAACAAACAGCCAAATTTCCAAATACCATATACTGAATAATTCATAGCTACCTACTTATTGGAAAGGAAATCTCTAACATATACTTAATTTCCATGTCTCTGTTTCTATATTCTATTCAATCTGTATTCATGCTGGTATAAAAATATTTTAATATTGCAGCGTTAAAGTAAAAATTTTTTTAGAGATCAAGGTCTCACTGTATTGCCCAGGCAGGTCTCAAACTCCTGGGATCAAGGCGTCCTCTGCTTCAGCCTCCCAAGTAGTTAGGACTACAGGGGTGCACCACTGTGCCTGACTGAAAGTAAATTTTGATGTCTGGCAGCTCCTCACTTCCCTGAACACCTTGACTGCTCCAACCTATCCCCAATCCAAACACCTTCACTTGATCTCCACATCTGCCCATCTCAACATTCTGCTCAAGCAGGGGACACCTGTCTCAGCAGCAAGTTTAAGGGGAAAACAGTGAAGAGTTGTTTTTGGTTGATCACAGGTTTGCCACTTACAGTGTGGTAGCTGAAACCCAAGGTAACGTTAGACTGTATGGATAGGAGAATCATGTTCAGAGAATGATAAATAATGGTTGTGGAATCATCGATCAGAACATATCTGGGGGCGGGGCACGGTGGATCGTGCCTGTAATCCCAGCACTTTGGGAGGCCGAGGCAGGTGGATCACTTGAGGTCAGGAGTTCAAGCCCAGCCTGGACAACATGGCGAAACCCCATCTCTACTGAAAATACAAAAATTAGCTGGGCAAGGTGGCACATGCCTGTAATCCCAAGTACTCAGGAGGCTAAGGCAGGAGAACCGCTTGAACCCAGGAGGCAGAGGTTGCAGTGAGCTGAGATCGTGCCACTGCACTCCAGCCTGGGCGACAGAGTGAGACTCTGTCTTAAAAAAAAAAAAAAAAAAAAATCACATCTGGAGTCCTAGGCTCAGGGCTGAGCAACCCCTGGGGACAGGAGCATTTCCAGACTAGAATGAGGCCAGAGGACAGCTAGATTCCCAACCATGTGAGGGAAACAGGGAGGGGTGCTTGGTCCTGAGAGAAGAGGACCCGGGAACTGCTGGAGATTGTCTTCAAGTTTAAAGAGGGGCTGTGCAAAACTATCTTGTCTAGAAGGAAAAAAGAAGGGAGTGGAAGAGTTAAAGAAAGCTAGCCCTCGGCTCTGTGTTGAGGAGAATTTTCTAGAAAAAAAAAGTAGTATTCTCAAAACAAAAGGGCTGGACTTGAGAGGTAATGGATGCCTGTTATCAAAAGTACTTCAAAGGAAGCTGTGTGCTGCAGAAACGATTCTGTTTGGATAGGAAGGTGGACTTGGTGCCTCTGTGAATCTTTTCTATTTCCTTAAATTCACTTTCCCTTCCTTGAAACGTTTCAGCTCACAGTGCTTGCACCCTCTGCTAAATGATTACGGAACTTCTAGCCTGTACCTGACATCCATCTTGCAACATTTCCTGAGCTGGTTTTTCTCTTACATTGTTATTTAAATTTCTACACTTGTCTCCCCTATTCCTTGAAAGTCTTCCCCGCAACCCCCTTTCGCAGCACCTAATCCAGTTCTTTGCATTTAAAAGTAGCTTGATATATATTATTTTTTTTGTTCAGCAACGTGCTGACTAATGTGCCTGTCATCCAAACTCCAGTCACCAAGAAATTCACAATGTGCTTTTTCAGGGTTCTGTTTCAAAAATGCCCACCTTCTTCTTTGGTGTCTCTGAAACTCTCATCCTCATTCATTTCCCCTTCTCCATTTTCATTTCCATTATTTTTTTCTATAGATTTTTTTTTTTCTTTTTAGAGACGGGATCTCACTATGTTGCCCAGGCTGGAGTGCAGTGGCTATTCACAGGTGTGATCCCATTACTGATCAGCGTGGGAGTTTCAACCTGCTCCATTCCTGGCCCTAGTGGTTTCACCCATCCTTAGGCAATCTGGTGTTCCCCCACTCCTGGAAGGTCATATGGATGCTGAACTTAGTGCGGACACCCAATTGGCATGGGGCATTACAGCCCAGAAGTCCTGGCTTCAAGCGATCCTCCCATCTCAGGCCTCACACTCCCCTAGTAGCTGGGACTACAGGCACGTGCCATGGTGCCTGGCTCCTTTTCCATTATTTTTAAAGGAAAGAATAGTCTTTTACTGAAATTAAGCCCCGTTTTTTGTGGTCAGAATATAGACAGGAGGGGAACAGATGGCTGAGTTTTGAGGAGACAATTCCAGGCTGCTGAGGTTTAACAAAGCAAATAAAGGGTAATTGACTAAAGACTTAGAAAGTCACAGGGCATTTGAGATTGTTTAAAGCCTCAGTCCCACTGCCCTTGCCAACTCCTCCCCGCTAGCTCTCCCCGAGCCCCTCCAGCCTTCAGAAGAACGTGAGGTTGCCAGGCTGCCACGAACGTAGCCACTTGGAGGCTGTGGCTCTCCCAAGCACATGTGCGAAGCTGCACTGGCTAAAGGCTGGGCGCCATTGTCTTTCAGCAAATAGCCTTGGTTTGTGCACCTGGCTGCAATCCCAGGACCCCTGCTGTGAGAGCTAAACAGACAGTGTAATGGAGCATGGGGTCTTTATTTCGCTGTAGGGGGAATGCCTTGTTCGGGTTCTCATTTCCTTTTTTCCCTCCCGAAAAACTCAGTTTGATGCTTCCTGCATCTGCTCTGTTGCATTAGCCTGTGCGTTCAAAACCCCTTTTTATTCTGTTCCTGATTTTCTTTAAATAGAAAGCTTGCAAAATGGCCCCATCTGCCTCTTTCAGACTTGGGCCACAAAGGCGACCTCCGTCAGCCACAAAGACATGTCCCTTGGTCACTCTCTTGTGCTGTCTGCACCGCCATACTAACCCTACACAGAAAAGCCACCAGGCCTGCCAAGAGAAAATGTTGTTTGTGCTTTTGTTTTCTTATATTCTGGAGAGAAATGTAAAATATACAAGATTTACTACAGAAATACCCAAGGGGCATGCAGGCCCCCGGGAGCCCAGGGTGGCTGAAGCGATGCAGAGAGAACCTCAAGTGGGATGGAGGGAAAGTCATTAGCCACATGAGGCACTGACTTCATCTCACCTCTGGGTTTTCAGGGATAAAAGGTAATGCTAGGCCGGGCACGTGGCTCAGGCCTGTAATCCCAGCAATTTGGGAGGCCAAGGTGGGTGGGTCACCTGAGGTCAGGAGTTCGAGAACAGCCTGGCCAATACGATGAAACCCTGTCTCTACTAAAAAATACAAAAATTAGCCAGGTGTGGTGCTGCACGCCTGTAATCCCAGCTACTCGGGAGGCTGAGGCAGGAGAATCGCTGGAACCTGGGAGATGGAGGTTGTAGTGAGCGGAGATCACACCACTGCACTCCAGCCTGGGTGACAGAGTGAGACTTCATCTAAAAAAAAAAATTAATGCTAAATCCTGAGTTGCAACCAGAAGCCCTTTGGACTGTAAAGGGATTTGGCTTAATTTAGATTCACGAAGACCCAGACTCTTCGCATTCAAACCAGTGCAGCAAACGTTAATGGAGTTCTTTCTACAGTTGAACCTTGAACAGTGTGGGAGTTGAGGACATACCCCGGTGCAGTCGGAAATTCTCGTAGACCTTTTGACTCCCCCAAAACTTAACTATGAACAGCCCGCTGTTGACTAGAAGCCTTACTGATAACAAAAACAATCGATTAACACATATTTTGTGTGTGATATATATTATGTACTGTATTCTTAGAAGAAAGTAAGCTAGAGAAAAGAATATGTTACTAAGTAAATCATTAAAAAAGAGAAAGTGTATTTTATTTATTTATTGAGATGGAGTCTTGCTCTGTCGTTTAGGTTAGAGTGCAGTGGTGTGATCTTGGCTCACTGCAGCCTCCGCCTCCTGGATTCAAACTATTCTGGTGCCTCAGCCTCCTGAGTAGCTGGGATTACAGGCACGCACCACCACACCTAGCTAATTTTTGTATTTTTAGTAGAGACAGGGTATCGTCATGTTGTCCAGGCTGGTCTCCAACTCCTGACTTCAGGTGATCCGCTTGCCTCGGCCTCCCAAAGTGCTCGGATTGTAGGCTTGAACCACTGCACCCAGCCAAGAAAATGTGTTTAGTATTCATTCAGTGAACATCAATTATCATAAAGGTCTTCATCTTTGTTGTCTTCAGGTTGAGTAGACTAAGGAGGAGGAGGAAGAGGAGGAGTTGGTCTTGCTATCTCAGGGCAGCAGAGGCTGAAGAAAATTTGGATGTAAGTGAATCTCTGAAGTTCCAATCTGTGTTGTCCAAGGGTCACTTTTACTTTTTGTGCCCAGTAATGTGCCAAGTATTTGCAGGTGAGGGGAGTGAGGCACTTATATTCAGTCCCAAAAGAAACAGACACATTTCAATGTGATGCAATGATTGTTATGGCAGGTGTGCACCAGGAACGCTGGGTACCCACGGGTGGTAGCCAGTCCAGCTTCTAAAGAATGCTCAGAGTCTGGGTCTAGGTGAATCTAAATTAAACCAAATCCCTTCCCAGTCCACAGGGCTTTAGGTTGCAACTCAGGATATAACATTACTTTTTTTTTTTTTTTTTTTTTTTGCGATGGAGTCCCACTCTGTTGCCCAGGCTGGAGTGCAGTGGTGCGATCTTGGCTCACTGCAACCTCCACCTCCCCAGTGAAATGTCTGATATTGTAGTAGAAATAGAATTCCCAACAATTGGGCAAATCAGCAGAAAGGAGAGTTTCAGGAACAAGGTATACACAAGCAAAGTAGGAAAGCATGAAACACCGTTGTCTAAGAGACAAAATCATAAGCCCACCTGGAGGTGCAGGCAGGCCCAGCAGGTGGTTTGGAGCACAAGGTGCAGACGTGGGAAACGAAGATGGAGAGGCAGGGCCACCTCACAGACGGCATCTTGTAGCACATGAAGGGGCTCTAGGGAAAGAGATGCTGCTGAACCTTTTAAGCAAGGAGAGACAGGTCCAGCTTCGCCCCGTAGAAGGATCACCCTGGAAGTAGGAGGGGGCCGAGTGTGTTGTTTCACGCCTGTAATTCCAACACCCTGGGAGGCTGAGGCGGGTGGATCACCTGAAGTCAGAGTTCAAGGCCAGCCTGGCCAACATGGTGAAACCCCACCTCTACTAAAAATACAAAAAAGAAATTAGGCTGGCATCGTGGCACGCACCTGTAATCCCAGCTACTTGGGAGACTGAGGCAGGAGAATCGCTTGAACCCAAGAAGCGGAGGTTGCAGTGACCCAAGATCGTGCCACTGCACTCCAGCCTAAATGACAGAGCAAGACATAGTCAAAGAAAAAAAAAAAAGAGAGAGATGAGTTTCACAGAAGAAGTACTACTGGACAGGGAGAACCCATGGGCAGGTAAACCCTTTGGGTCACTAAACTCCCTATCCTTGGTTCCTGTACTTCTCTAACACTGCAACCCAGTATTTCCAGAAACTCTGTTGTCTTTACGTTCAAACTATTTCCACAACCTGCCGTCTCTCACCACCTCCACTGCTAACACCCTGTCTCAGCCACCAATATCTCTCTCCCGCATTGTGGCTACAGCTTCCAGCCTTGTCTCCCAGTTTGTCTCTGGTTTCTTAAGTTTGTTCTCAAGGCAGCAGCCAGAGTGACCTTCTTAAAACAAACATCAGGTCCCATGATTCCTCTGCTCAAAACTCCACAATCACTCTTCATCCTATTCAGAAAAAGCTGAAGTTCATATAGTGAACCCTTATCGCACTTCCAGTCACTCTCTCCTGGCTCCTGCCCCTCCAGTTGTGTTCTTCCACTTGCACACTAGCAGCCACGTTCCCAACTGAAGGGCCCCTCCCCATGTCTGCCATGTTTTCCCCCAGGGAGCACATGGCTTATCTCTTTCAAGCCTTTCACAAAATGTTATCTTCTCAAAGAGTCTTACTCCAATTATCCTATCTAAAAAGGCAAACTACAGCTTTTCCACCCAAATTCCTCCTAGTACCCATGCCCTGTGGATAGTAGTTATTATTATCTTTTTTTTGAGACGGAGTTTCGCTGTTGTTGCCCAAGCTGGAGTGCAGTGGCATGATCTCGGCTCACTGCAACCTCTGCCTCCCAGGTTCAAGTGATTCTCCTGCCTCAGCCTCCCAAGTAGCTGGGATTACAGGCATGCATTGCCACACCTGGCTAATTTTTGTTATTTTTAGTAGAGATGGTGTTTCACCATGTTGGTCAGGCTGGTCTCCAACTCCTGACCTCAGGTGATCTGCCCACCTTGGCCTCACAAAGTGCTGGGATTACAGGCGTGAGCCACTGCACCCAGCCAGCAGTTACTTTTTAAATTTACTACATAATTTCTTAAAATTCATTATATTTTTAAAATTTGCCGTATAATTTACCCATTCATTATGTTTTTATTTTCTGCCCTCTTTTTTCCCCTAAATCTTCTAGGGCAGGGATCTTTGTACGTTTGGTTTGCTAATTGTATCCCACTTTCCTAGAATAGTGCCTGGCATGCAATATATCCCCAACAAATATTTGTTGAATCAATAAGTAGCAGTAGTTCAGATAAGCTATAAGGGACTGAATTAGAACTATGATACGGCAAAGAAAAGGAGAAAGACTTCAGATATAGTCATAAGATTTCCCAATTACTCAAAAGTGCTGGATGACACAAGGGGAATGGTGTGGAATGAATGTCAGGCTTGAATGACTAACTGGGACAGAGGACAACTTGGTATGGAGGACAGGGAAGATAATGACGAGCTCTGTTCGGGACATTTTTAGTTGGACTTGGCTTTGGATACTCAAGTGGAGACTCTGCAGGCAGTTAGAATTCAATTTTAAAGCTCACTAGAGAGATCAGAACAGATGCTGTACAAAGTCATCAGCAAATTGACTTGCAAATAAGCTACTGGCACCCTAACTCAAGGGACTAGATATCAGTAGCCAGCAAGAACTGTACATTATATTATATGCATACAGAGAAAAGAGAAGTTCCAGGCACATTCTAGAAGGGATGGCAATATTTGTCTATAATTTCAAATTTTATTCTCCAAGGCTGGTTTTTCCTATGAGAAATGAGCTATAACATCCCAAGATGAAAAAAAGACTTTCAAAGGTTAAGGGTAAACCGTTCGTGGGGTGAAACTTTTGTTCAGCTGAAAAGTACTAAACACACACACACGTACACAAACTTCATTACGTTGTTTGTCTCAGATAATCATCTACGCGTTGGTGAAAGGGCAAAATACGACTTTTCCCTCTAAACTAAAACACAACATTTCCCCCTCCCCCAGGAATCTCATAGATTTTTAAAAGGCATCGTATGAAGGCAGGTAATATTATCTTGCTTTACAGAGGAGTCAGTTCACAAAAAGGTTAAGGTGATTCCCAAGGATTGTATAAAGAGTCAGAGGGCGACTCCTGGAACAAATCTTCAAAATCTTGGATCTCAGGCTCAGGGTCCCCAAACTGAGGTCATCCTTCTGGTCACAAAGGCTTAGGCAGATTTCTGAGATAAGCAGAAGTCACAGCAGTAACGTTAGACTTTGTGGTTTGAATGCTAATAGTTCGCTCTTTCTCTGGTCTTTAAAAACTTGTCTCCTTTAATTTCTGCCTATTTTTTTAAGCCCGGATGCTTTAGAGCCTAAAGCATCTGTATCTTTTTTGTAACTCTTCTGTCTGTATCTTCTGGTCCTGAATCCTGCTGACCCAGAGATGGGGCTAGTGGTTGCAGGGGCTTCCTTCTTTCTCTGTGGTGGGGAAAGGGCTCCTGATTTTGTCTCATGATGCAAAGAAGTGGTATCAAAATCCAGAAACTTGAAATTCTGAGTAAGGCTCTGCCCTAAAGATCCCAATGAGGTTGGAAATATTGCCCTTGGTTTCTTGCTCTGCAAAATGAGGAAGCTGGACTTCATCCTTTGAGGTTGTTTTTTGCTCCATAGGTCCATAACTCTATGTTAAGAGAATATGTCCATTTGAATGGTAGCATCAAAAGGTAGCCAATTCTATTCCAATAAACCAAAATGAATACACAGTTATATGTCTGTGCTATTTTTGTTCACCAGAATTCTGAGGGTCCCACTGGACAGACTGTCCGACCACATGGAGTGGCTCTTCAGTGGAGGAACAGGGTGATCTGGGGGTCACGGTGTGGGGGTGATGGCAGAGCCGGCATGCAGTGGGGAAGGGGTTTATCTGGGAAATGAGAAAGGCTGTATAACACATGATGGGGTTTTTCCCTTTGACACTTCAGATCTTCAATTAAGCACAAAACACAGTGAGATTGCATTGATGTGAGAAACAGAGAAAGGCAGGCCCTGTGTTTGGCTTTATGTCCAAATCTGACTTAAGGTGGCACAGTGAAGAATCTATGGGATCAGAAGTAAAAACAAGGAAAAACGAAAGGAAAATGTAGAATTTGTTGGGGGGGACTCTGAAATCCTCCAACCTAGAATAAGAGCTAGAGGCTAATGTTACTTAAACTCATGAGTGAAAGCACGGCCCTGAATGATGTATCATAATATTTGGGTTACATAAAAATATTTTAGGCCAAATGTCAGAATTATTTGCCCAAATATTAATATGAATATTACACCAAAGGAACTCTGAATCCTCATTGCAAAACAAAATTAAGCAAAATAATTAATATTAATGACTGCAACTTCATTCAAATCCAATGCTGAAACAATGATACATACCACTTAACATAAAACATTTCTGAAATCATATTCATGAAGCCACTACAAATGTTTATATATATCTACACGTATTGACAGGGAAGTACTATACAAGGTAATATGTTTTTAAAAAAAGAAAAACAGGCCAGGCACAGTGGCCCATGCCGATAATCCCAGCACAAGGTCAAAGTGTGTGAACGACTTGAGCTCAGGAGTTCAAGATCAGCCTGGGCAACATGGTGAAACCCCATCCCTACAAAAAAAAATGCAAAAATTAGCTGGGCATGATAGTATGCACCTGCAGTCCCAACTACTGGAAAGGCTGAGGCAAGAGGATCGCTTGAGCCCAGGAGGTGGAGGCTGCAGTGATCTGAGATCATGCCACTGCACTCCTGCCTGGGTGACAGAGTGAAACTCTGTCTCAAACAAATAAATAAATAATAAAAAAAGAAAAACAAAACCCAGATGGCTGAGCAATTAGTATGAACATATTTTTAAAATATATGTGTGTGTATATTTGCTTGGGAAAAATATCTAGAAGGATCTACCTGATATGTACATAATAGTGTCTATTTTTGCATGGTAATATTTTAAATTTTATTTTTAAAATGTTTATCAATATATTGTAGCTTTTTTTTTTACTACATTTATTTTTAGTTTCAAAAAGTTAGTTACAACTCTAAATCAGAAAAGTAGAAACCCAGTTGATGGTAATTCCTCTGCATTGGCTTCTTCCCATGGTGGCAAGGAAAACCTTGTCTTAGAAACGAATTATTCCAGAATCACTGTCCTGATTAAAACCGAGACTTGGTTCCTGAAGCCCAAAGGCTACATCCTGAAGCATTGTCCAGAAACAGTGAGGAGAGGTGGCCTCTCTGGCTCAGATTCTTCTCTTCCTGCTCTGTTCCCTAGGACGGTCATTCCTTGCCAAGGACTAAAAGGAGTTCCGCATTCCTCACAGGCTCCAGTGAACATCTTGGCTTAAGTGGCCTCCTACCTAAGAATCTGCTCTTCACAATTGAAGAAGAGGAAACCAACAGAGTGGAAGATTATGAATAAAAAAAGCATGTGTCCTTCAAGGCCTGTGAAAACACGAAAAATAATCTGAAGAGCCTTTCTCATCAAATTTAGGATCCACTCATGTCCAAATGAAGTGTCTAATGTGCAGTCAAGGGGGCCAGGGCTAGGGTATCAAAGCTATTGGAAGCCCATAGATATGGTTTGGCTGTGTCCCCAACCAAATCTCATCTTGAATTGTAGTTCCCATAATTCCCACGTGTCGTGGGAGGGACCTGGTGGGAAGTAATTGAATCATGGAGGCAGTTTTCCCCATGCTATTCTCATGATTGTGGTAAGTTCTCATGAGATCTGATAGTTTTATAAGGCGCTTCCCCCTTCACTTGTTTCTCAGTCTCTCTCCGGCCGCCTTGTGAAGAAGGACATATTTGCTTCCCTTTCTGCCATGATTGTAAGTTTCCTGAGGCCTCCCGAGCCATGCAAAACTGTGAGTCAATTAAGCCTCTTTTATTTATAAATGACCCAGTCTCAGGTATGTCTTTAATGGCAGCATGAGAATGGACTAATACACTCATGGATTATCAAAACAAACAAACAAAAAACAAATGCAATTCCAGGTCATCTCTGAACTGCAGGAGGGCTAGTAGTCATTTTAGATGGAAGTTCCATATGGCTCTCACATCAAGCAGAGCTAATCCATTTGAAATAGTCAAGGATATTTATCAGCAATTCATCAGTGAATATTTATTGAGCATGTTGGACAGGGACTAGCTGTCTTGCTTAAAACAGTAATGAAATACATCACAGTTTTATCAGAGAAGAGTTCCAGGAGGAAATCTCTAGGTAATGAGAGAGAAATGTAAAAGCAACCTCAAATCCCCCAAATTCCTCTGACCCGTAGATGTTTACTTTTCCCTTAAGAATTTCAATTTCTCCTACTATCATAAAACCCAACCCTTCTTCCTTTAAAACCCCATTCAACCTTAGAAAAAAATGTTCTTTCCTTGGTTCCTCCAGTGATGCCTAGAAAGCCTGACATTTGCAAGAACAACTTTATCAAATATTAAGACACAGCAAAAATAATATTTTGTAGACAGCTCTCCAAAGAAAAATGGTTATGACTCCAAAGTTGTTGAGTTGTTGATAACTCTGCTGTAGTCACAGGCAGCAGGGCAGGTCGTTAACCACCGCTAAGCTTCCTGCTCATTCTGCTTCCCAGACAATTCCTAAGACCCACAGTTCTCTTACAACTTCCATATTTTATTTCCTAGGGGAGCACAGCACCTATTTAACTGAGGGCCATGACAAGTATATGATGCTTTGAAGTTGATGAGTATTAAGGAATTTCAGTGCTGCTCCTAGCACAGTGAATCATACCTGTAATTCCAGGACTTTGGGAGACAGAAGTGTGCGGATCGGTTGAGGCCAGGAGTTCAAGACCAGAGTGAGCAACCAGGCAAGACCCAATTTCTACAAAAAAACCCCACAAGAATTAGCCAGATGTGGTGGCATGCACACGTAGTCCCAGCTACTCAGGAGGCTGAGGCAGGACGATCACTTGTTCCCAGGAGTTTGAGGCTGCAGTGAGCAATGATTGTGCCACTGCATTCCAGCCTAAATAGCAGAGTGAGACCCTGTCTCAAATAAATACATTAATTCATTAAATAGCAGTCCTGTCTTTTGGCCTTTCCTTTCCTTTCTTTTTTTTTCTTTTGAGATGGAGTTTTGCTCCTCTTGCCCAGGTTGGAGTGCAATGGCAGTCTCGACTCACTGCAACCTCTGCCTCCCGGGTTCAAGCAATTCTCCCACCTCAGCCTCCCAAGTAGCTGGGATTAGGCACCCACCACCACACCCGGCTAATTTTTTTGTGTCTTTAATAGAGTCAGGGTTTCACCATGTTGGCCAGGCTGGTCTCAAACTCCGGATCTCAGGTGATCTGCCTGCCTCGGCCTCCCAAAATACTGGGATTACAGGCATGAGTCACCGCACCCAGCCCTTTCCCTTCATTTTTAATGTGTCATGCCAAATGAAGACTGTAATCAATTATTTGGAAAGTGAGAGCTAACACTCATCCTAACTATGTAGTATAAATACAAATTTTAAGTAGTAGGAATTGAATTGAAGTCAACTCATAGTTTTTAAAGCACTACTATGTGTTAAGTACTGTATAAAATATAGACGGGCTTACAAAGATAAGTCAAACATGGCTCTGGCCTTCAAGGAGCTTATAATCTAATAATGGAAATAAGACAAATGTAGACTTTACTGTAAGACAGAAAGTACATTCATGAGATTTTTTTCCAATATACTAAGACACTTAGAGGAGGAAGGTAACACATCCAATTGGAAGTTCAGGGAAGACTTCATAAAGGAATTAGCATTGGAATGAGCATTAAAGAATGAAATGGACAGAGATGAAGGACACTCCAAAAAAAGAGAAATATTATTAGCCAAGGCCCAGAGTTGAAAAAACATGGCGGGAATCAGGCCACTGAGGCTGTGGGGGAGAGTCAGAGAAGAGAAAACTGATTCAGAGAAGAGTCTGTGCCTAATTCCCTGAGTGATGGTAGCCCCTGAAGATGAGGGAGTGTGGGAATGTGGTGATCTGAGCCGGACATTGGGTCACATAAATGGACATACCTTTGCAGGATAGGTTGGACAGAGGCAGACACTAGAGGTTAGGAAGTCAGTTGAGGTCAACTGCAATGATCTAGGGAAGAAGAAAAAATGATCTAAACAGGGGAGGTGTTACTGGGCATGAGAGTGGATGGATGTGAGGGGCCTGAAAGAAGAAGCCTCTGCAGGAGTTGGAGACCATCATCATCTATGGAGGGCAAGGAAGAGTGAGGAATCAAACTGAGTCCAAGGCGTCCAGTCTGAGAGGTAGGGAGGGTGCAGTAGCCTCAATCTTGATGGAAAACCATGAGGGACAACCTATTTGGAATATTAAACTATAAGGAACAATCAAGTGAAGCCAATTGAGGAAGACCTTTTAAAAGGAACAGTTCTGGCCTGGTGTGATGGCTCACGCCTGTAATCCCAGCACTTTGGGAAGCCAAGGCGGGTCAATCACTTGAGGTCAGCAGTTCGAGATCAGCCTGGCCAACATGGTGAAACCACCTCTCTATTAAAAATACAAAAATTAGCTGGGCATGGTGGTGCATGCCTGTAGTCCCAGCTACTCTGGAGGCTGAGGCAGGAGAATCACTTTAACCCGGGAGGTGGACGTTGCAGTGAGCTGAGATTGCTCCACTGCACTCTAGCTTGGGTGACAGAGTGAGACTCCATCTAAAAAAAAAAAAAAAAAACAGCTACAAGACAGCAGATGCCTTTGCTTTTCTCTTTTTTGTTCTGTGCAGTGTTCAAACACCAGCAGCTTTCTGGTTTGGCCCCTTCTGCATAAGGAAGGATGCCAGAATGGGAGGTTGCAGTTGGTAGTTCCCAAAGATTCTTTCCGTCTATGAACCAATTTTGAGGCTCTCAAGAGATTTGATTTTCTCTGTTCAGCTCCAAGGATCCTTTAATTAAAGAAAAAACTGAAATGCAGCCTAGAGATTAGGTAATCAAAGCATGTTAAAGAAGCCATTGATTCGGAATCTCAGAAAACAACTCCGCTGAGCAGAAATCTCACTTTGCAAACAGAGTCCTTCAAGTACAAACCCAAGTGGAGAAAAAGGCGGCATACGGATGCCTCAGGATTATACACGAGCTCTCTTTCTAAAGCCCCTGATCCAGAAAATCAGCCCCAGGGCCAATAGGACAGAAAAAAACTGCCCTTCCAGCACTCTGGCTCCCGGTGGCAAGCAGGGACCAGATGATCAGGTGTTCAGGGACCTCTAGGTTTTGCAATTACAACGGAGAAAATAGTTTCCAGGGCAGACCTAGGTCGGAGCAGACCTGTGTCACCAGTGTCTTCTGCTTCAGTTAGCTCTTCAATCATTGTCTCCATTCTTTGTACTTGGGGATCTGGAAAGAAGGCTATTTTCTACTCAATGACCAGCTAGTTTTTTTGTTACTTCTTCTTAAGAAACAGGGACTCCTTTGTCACTTTGCCAACTTGCACCAGAAACCTCCAGACGTAAGTGACAATATATCTCGGTTTCCCTGGGACTGCCCGGGTTTATGTATTGATTCCATGCAGGGTTTTTTTTCTTTCTTTGTTTCTTTCTCTTCTTTTTTTCTTTTTTTGGCAGAGTTTCATTCTTGTTGCCCAGGCTGGAGTGCAATGGCACGATCTCGGCTCACTGCAACCTCTGCCTCCCAGGTTCAAGCAAGTCTCCTGCCTCAGCCTCTCAAGTAGCTGGGATTACAGGCATGCACTACCACAACCGGCTAACTTTGTATTTTTAATAGAGATATTAAAAATATCTCCATGTTGGCCAGGCTGGTCTCCAACTCCTGACCCCAGGTGATCTGCCCGCCTCAGCCTCCCAAAGTGCTGGGATTACAGGCATGAGCGACCGCGCCTACCCGGTTCCATGTAGTTTTTATTAAGTTAAAACTTACAAACAGGGAGCAGTGGAGGATGCCTGTGGTCCCAGCTACTTGGGAGGCTGAGGTGGGAGAATTGCTTGAGCCCAGGAGTTTGAGGCTGCAGTGAGCTGTGATCATGCCCCCATACTCCAGCCTGGGTGACATAGCAAGACCCCATCTCTCTTAAAATAGAAGTTACTTATAGTTAAAATTATAGCTGTTAAGTGTACAATTCTATAGGTTTTGACAAATAGATCCATCCGTATAAGCAACAACTCAAAATATACTCCAGTTCTATGACCCCAGAAGATTTCCTCATACTGTCACCCCTCAAACCGCTCTCACTTATACATACATAGGCAACTACTATTCTGATTTCTATCACCATAGATTACCTTTTCCAAATCTTGAACTTCATATAAATGAAGTCATACATTTGTACTCTTGTGTGTTTGGATTATTTCACCCAACATAATGCTGCTGAGATTCAGCCATACTGTTGTATGTTTATCCATTTTATTGCTGAGTATATTTCACTGTTGATGGACATGTGGGTTGTTTCCAGTTTGGAGAATTATGTATAGAGCTGTTGTAAACATTCTTATACAGCCTTTCTGTTGGCATAGCTTTCATTTCTCCTGGATATGTAACTAAGAGTGGACTCACTGGATTATAAGGTTGGTGTAGGTTTAACTCTAAAAAACAAAAAGCTGCCAAAAAGATTTCCAAAATGGGTGTTTTATTTTATACACTTACCAGCAATATATGAGAGTCATAGTTGCTCCACATCTTAGCTAATATTTGGTGTTATCAGTCTTTTAAATTTCAGCCATTCTAGTATGTGTGAAGTGGCATCTCAGCACAGTTTCAATTTGCATGTCCCTGGTCAAGGGTGATGGTCCATGCCCATAATCCCAGCATTTTGGGAGTCTGAGACAGGAGGACTATTTGAGCCCAGAAGTTTGAGACCAGCCTGGGGAACATGATGAGACCCAGTCTCTACCAAAAAACAAAACAAACAAACAAACAAAAACCTTAAAATTAGCTGGGAATCGTGGTGCATGCTTGTAGTCCCAGCTACTCAGGAGGCCGAGACAGGAGAATCACTTGAGCCTAGGAGGTTAAGGTTGCAGTGAGCCATGATCATACCACTACACTCCAGCCCAGATAACAGAGCAAAACTGTCTCAAAAGAAAAAAAAAAAATGCATATCCCCAATGATTAATGATGTTAAGTATGTCTTTGTGTGCTTATCGATCATTCACACATCTTCTTCTGTGAAATATCTATTCCATCTTTTGCCTGTTTTTTTATTGGATTGTTTGTCCTTATTTTGGATATATAGAAGTCCATTACATATCCTTGACTCTAGTCCCTTATGGTGATTAACATATTGAAAATACCTTCCTGACTGGGCGTGGTGGCTCACACCTGCAATCCCAGCACTTTGGGAGGCCGAGGCGGGTGGATTGCCTGAACTCAGGAGTTCATGACCAGCCTGGGCAACACAGTAAAACCCTGTCTCTACTAAAATACAAAAATATATATATATATTAGCCAGGTGTGGCTGCATGCGCCTGTAATCCCAGCTACTCAGGAGGCTGAGGCAGCAGAATTTCTTGAATCCAGGAGGCGGAGGTTGCAGTAAGCCAAGATCCCACCACTGCACTCCAGGCTGGGCAAAAGAGTGAGACTCCATCTCAAAAAAAAGAAAGGAAAAAGAAAGAAAGAAGAAAATATCTTCCCATAATGTGTGACTTGAGCTTTCATTTTCTTTATTTGCCTTTCCAGAGGCCGAAGGTTGTTTTTTTTGTTTTTTTTTTTTCTTTGATCAGCTTTGGAAGAATTGACATCTTGGCAATAGTGAGTCTTCCAAACATCATGTATTTCTTCATTTATTAGGCCTTATTTAGTTTTTCTCAGCAATGTTTTGGTTTTCAGCATAATGATATAGCTTTTGTTAAATTTATTCCTAAACTTTTTTGTCTTGGTGCTATTGTGAATGGAACTGTTATTTTCTAATTGTTTGCTACGATTTGTATTTAGAAATACAAATGACTTCTGTATATTCTCCTTGTATCCCGCAACTTTATTAAATACACTAACTAGTTGTTTTATTGATTTCTCGAGGTTTTATACACAAATAATATTGTCTGCCATTATAATTGTCTTATTTTTTCCTTTACAATTTTTGTGACTTTTCTTTCTTTTCTGGCTTTGTTGCACTAGCTAGGACCTCTAATAAAACCTTATATAGAAGAGGTGCTAGCAGACATCCTATCTTTTATCTTAAGGAGAAAGTATTCAATATGTCACCATTAAGTATGATGTTATCAGCATACTTCCTTTAATAATATTCTTTATGATATTGAAGAAATTTCCTCCTATTCCTGATTTGCTAAGAGTTTTGATCATAAATGGATGTTGAATTTTGTCAAATACTTTTTCTGCATTTATGGGGATGGCCATATGGTTTTTCTCTTTGATGGTGAATTACATCGGTTTTCAAAGGCTGTCACAAGCGTATTTACGAAGAGTTCTCTTTTCACTCTCAAAGGTGATCAATATTTTACAATAACTTATATAGTTACTCATTCTAGATTCCCCTCTCAGTTTCACATGACCACTGAGCCTCTTTCAACTTGCAGCTTTAAGAATCTGCTTCTCCTGGTGACTTGGACTCACCTGCCTCCATCAGAAAGCCTAAGATTAGGAGGCTCCCCTGGTATTAGCGAGTAGGCTAGAAACTCGGGAACCTAAAGAATTTCTTACCTGGTGAGTACGTTTTAAAAATAGAGTTCTAAATCCTTCCTAGCTCTCCAAGTGCCACCCCTTGGGTGGTGTTTGACCCGCAGGGAAAATCCAGAGTGTGGACCACTGACGGGAGTTAGTATTCATCCTTTGCTCACCATTGCTCCCCATCCTGTACATTAAAAAGCCAGATCTTCAACAATTGCAGCCTCCTGGAGATTTAAAGCTAAAGTGAAAATGTTAAGTGATAAAAGAATGGTCTTTTATATTTATATAATCAGTAAATATATGTACACTGTTTTATAGCTTTGGGGATACAAGCACAGTTTTGTGACATGGATATATTGTATAGTGGTGAAGTCAGGACTTTTAATATAATCATCACCCAAATAGTGTGCATTGTCCTTAATAGATAATTTCTCATCCCTCAGGTCCTGCCCACCCTCCTACCTTTCTGAGTTCCCAATGACTATTATTCCACTCTCTATGTCCACATGCCCATTTAGCTCCCACTTGTAAGTGAGAACATGGGGTATTTGGATTTCTGTTTCCGATTTGTTTCATGTAAGATAGTGACCTCCAGTTTCATCCATGCCAATGTATTTAAGGGAATACTCCAAACCTGGAGTGAGAAGTGTCTCCTGGAAATTTTCACTGTAGCCTGGAGATACTTCAGTGGAGAAGTCAAAGTCTTTGAGAATTCCTACTACATACTATCTAAAATAAATAGGAACAGAAACTGATTTCATTGAGTAAAGGTAGATGGCATTTTGGTACCTTTTTTTTTTTTTTTTTTTTTTGTGAGATGGAGAGTCTTGCTCTGTTGCCCAGGCTGGAGTGCAATGGCACAATCTCAACTCACCACAACCTCTGCCTCCCAGGTTCAAGCGATTCTCCTACCTCAGCCTCCCAAGTATCTGGGACTACAAGCACACGCCACCACGCCCGGCTAATTTTTGTATTTTCAGTAGAGACGGGGTTTCACTTTGTTGGCCAGGCTGGTCTTGGACTCCTGACTCCATGATCTGCCTGCCTCAGCCTCCCAAAGTGCTGGGATTACAGACATGAACCACCATGCCCGGCCTTGGTACCATCTTTAAATGAAATCTTCTTTAGGCTAGGATTTCAGAGGCCTGATTTTTAATTTTAGCTTTGTCATGAATTCTGCATGTCATCTGAGACAAGCTATGCCACATAAACTACTACCACTACTACCATTACTACTGCTAATGATAATAATAATGACTGCTAACATTCATATAGAACTATGCCAGATCATATATATTATTTCCCTCTTACAAAAGGGGAAAGATTGGCTGGGCATGGTGGCTCATGTCTGTAGTCTCAACACTTTTGGAGGCTAAGGTACGAGAACCATTCGAGCCCTGGAGTTTGACACCAGCCTGGGCAACATAGTGAGACCCCATGTCTACTATTTTTTTTAAATAACAAAAAAATGAAAAAAGAAATTCAAGAGTAGAGACAAGAAATTTTCAAAAATAATAACACCTGTCACTGTGAAAAAGGCTTGTCACCAAGCATCTCATTGAAACTTCACAACTTCCCTAGGAGGTGCATTCTATCACCTTAGGAAAGTGAGACTCAAACAGGTCACCTTGACCAAGGTCAGACAGCTGGCACGTGGCAGAGCTGAAATTCAAATTCAGGCAATTCAACCCTAAAATGCTTGTTTTAATCCTAATGGGGAACTACCCCTGTCCTAATGTGGAAACTAGATAGGCAGAAACAAATACGGCTTTTCAAAGGAGCATGATTACAAGGACAGAAGAACTGTCTAGAACTCTCTTACTGTACCCGTTAACCTCACAGCTACCATTTTTTGTGTACTTATCCACAAAAATTTTTCCTAAAGCACTTTTCACACATTTCATTTTTTAACCCATGGAACTGCCTTTTGCCATCGTCTGGCCTCAGATCTGCAGCTCTTGTGACAGTGCTTCAGTGCCATCTCTGCCACCTTGGCGTGGACGCCCCTTTTCAGGCTCAACCACTTCAGATTCTGCGTATTTGCAAGGTTTCCCTGCTTTGCTCACTACTGAGTTTCCTGGAACCCACTCCCTTCATGGAAAACAATCCAATGCAATCCTAGGCCCCAGGACACATTGGCCAACTCTCAGCCCTCACCAACTGTTGGTAGAGAATAGCATTAGACGGCTGGCCCTGCATCCACAGGAGTGCATGATGCAATGTGTTTAAACCTGGACTAGGCCATCTGAATGATTTGCAACTAGCTTGTTTTCCTCCTGTACCAGCTTTGGAATGGAACCAAGTGAAAGTCAGCCCTAGGTCTCTATCAGATAGGGCAGCAGCCAAAGCAAGGCAAAGAGAGCAGAGTACACAAAAATAATATCATGCATTGCAGGGCAGGACAAGATAGTCGGGAGCCACATGGAGGGAGGGTCAGAGTCTGAAGTTTAAACGAGAGCCAAAATCCAGGCCTTGTGTTCGAGTCTTGGCTGATTTAGTTTTGTGTTGGTTGAGGTTGTGTGAGCACCCAGCACCTGAAGCATGGCCAGGCAGGAACCCAGGGCAGCGCTTGTGACTGGGGAGCAACCTCATGTTTTTAAATTAACCGCTTCCCTCAGTGGCTGGCAGAATAAGAGAGAACATGAAATCACTCAATGTGCACCAAAATGGAGAACTCTTGGGCTTGGACTTTAGCACCATTTTGGCCCTGATATACAGTGTACAATCTTGCCAAAAGCGTATAATTCTGAATCCTTGGAGGTCCCTGAATTGTCTGTGAGTACTCCCTGTAAACTAAAGCTGTGAGTGGAATACTACTCTCAAAGCAGATAACATTATTATCTCTGCATATTCGTTCAGGATTCTTCAGTCCCTGGTTCTCCAAACAGACTGCCTGAGCCTTATTTCCAGAGGGAATTGTCTCTGCGGTGTTTGCAGATTCCTTGTGAGCTGATAGCACTGAAACAGCATGAGAAACTACTCCTGTGACGTAGTCATCTTCAGACCCAGAGCCCATGGAAATGTCTGTCTTCCCGGGGCTTGAAGGGGTCGAGGGGTGGGTCAAATACCAGACCCACCCCCATCCTCTGGGCAGAAGCTATTTCCCACAGTCTCCTGGCCCAGACACAACGTCTTTAGAACAGAGCCAGGAATGTTTCCTGGAGTTTAATGCCGCCCGGAGGTCATGGGAGCAACGTTGCACAATGATTAATGACAGGGAATGCTTAGTCAGGATTATATTTAATTTATACTTAGGTGTTGGCAATTTCTCATAGACAATTATTTCTCCAAGATGTCTCCTGATTCCCTCTGAGCTGTATGACTATCACTGTTAGATGTGTATTTGGGAATCCCAGAACTTCATGAATAGCTAATGGCAGACACAGGTTCCTATGTAGCACTTGTCTCCTATTGTTCCATATTTATCTCCATTATATTTCCTAAAATGATGATACTTCCTTCTATTTATAGAACTGTTCAGCTAGTTGCATACTGCCAGAAAAAAAAAAAAAAAAAAAAAAAGAGAGAGAGAGAGAAAACAGAACAAAGGGAAAAAAATGAGTGTCGTTGTATTCTGGCATATTTGCATTCCAAAGTCCATGAAATAAGATGTATTCTATAATTCTGTTACTTTATTTTAAATAGCCATACTTAACCACATTCTTTGAAAATTTTTGACTCAGCTCAAAATATAGATAGTAATCTCAATTCCTTATATTTACATTTTGATGTAAAATCTGAATCGCTGGGATTTTTTTTTTTTTTTAGAGGAAATGAGGTTTCGCGTAATTTCCTGAGGAAACTGAAAATGTAACTACTTCTGTAAATAAGAAGCAAACAAACAAAAATTGCATCATGATTGTGGGAAGGGGAGGGAGAATCACTTCGACATGATCATATTGCCTTGGTGGGCTGAGATCCGGAGATCTCAATGAAAATATCTGATGAACACTTCTTTCTATTGCTTCATCAGCCTTCATTTCTACGATGTTACTATTCTCAGGTGAGAAACCCAGGTAGCCTCACTTCTGTGACTTGGTCCTGACTGCGCAGGTTTTGGGGAGAACCTGACTTCCACATTCATGTGGGTCAGTCAGCTATGTGAGCTCCAGCTTCTTCAGGACGCTGTGGTCGAACAGTGTCCACAACAAGAATTTAGTCACAATACATTCTCTCTTTGATCTACACGAGTTCAAGTTATCACTTTATTCTTTTAATATAATGAGGGTAATTTGGTATCAAACTTAGTTGACCTCTTTCCTTCCCCTTTGTCAACTAACTTATCAGTTGAGGGGAAAAAAATCAGTTACTAGAAATGTAAATCAAATTCATCTTACCATCTTCTCAGATGTTAGGCTTGATCCAAAGCCCACCAACATATGTGCCATATCCTGGGAAAATAAAACGAACTATACACAAATCTGTCTTTTAAAAATGATTGTGAGCACCTGTGTATGGTGGCTCACACCTGTAATTCCAACACGTTGGGAGGCCAAGGTGGGCAAATAGCTTGAGCCCACAAGTTCGAGATCAGCCTGGGCAACATGGTGAGACCTCGACTCTATACAAAAAATATAAAAATTAGCTGGGACTATTGGCACATGCCTGTAGTCCCAGCTACTCAAGAAGCTGAGGTGAAAGGATCACCTGAGCCCAGAGAGGTAGAGGCTACAGTGACCGGTGATGGCACCACGGCACTCCAGCCTGGGGGACAGAGTGAGACCCTGTCTCAAAAAAAAAAAAAAAATATATATATATATATATGTATATATAGTTGTGGTTATTTTATACTTGAGAAGTGTTTGTTGTCAACATAGCATCTTAACTATGAAACATGACCCATCCTTATTATTGAAACTAGAACTTGTGGGTTCATTTTAATTATCATTATCTAGCGCTATGAAAAAGTAAACATTGCCTGGTTTAGCAAAGTGGAGCGAGTCTTGCTTGTCTTCAGAAACTGACAACAGCAGGCAAGGAATCTAGGGTATACAGGAACAGAACTGAGTTTGTCAAGACACTTGAAAAACAACTGCTTTTTGTTTATTTCTTTTTACTGTGGCTTTGTGGAAAATATTTGGGTGATTTAATTAACCTCACTGAGCCTCATTTATTCAGTTGTAAAATGAAAAAAATAACTGAACTTAACTCATTTGTTTATTGTGAGGATTAAATAAGAGAAGGCATGGGCTGGGCACTAGTAAACACTCAATAAATATTAGCTTTTTTTTTTTTAATAAGGACAGAACAATTATAGCCTCAAGTGTCACATTCAATGTGACTCAAGTCATAAGTTGAAGGTCACAGGCTTTTATTCCAGAACTTCTCTAAGGCCTCGTAATACTGAAGTCAAGAGTTAAAGAATTCCCAAAATATTTGGACCCTATTAAAATGATTCAGGGTGAGCTTTCTACTGAGTCGTGGCAGAGAAAACCAGACATAAGTTAAGAATCAACCCATCACAGTTAAATCTTACTTGCTGAATTCTAAGGCAGGCATATATATGTGTGTGTGTGCGCGCGCGTGTGCGTGTGTGTGTGTGCGCGCACGCGCGCTTTATAAATCAATTTGCCTTAATCAATTTTGCCTTTAATCAATATCTACATGTAATTTAGAGTTTTTCTCTCCTGCCCCACCCCTTTTTGAATTGATGGTTTGTCTCAGAATCAATGTTGATGTAAAATTAAGTACAGTGTGGGCATATGTTATTTTTAAAATCCTTTGTGAGTTTTATAATTTCTTTTAAACTACCATCTTATTTAGTAAGAATGTATGGATTATTCGCATTTATCAGGATGTCTGTTTTAATACGGAGTTGATTCTGATGGAAAAGCTTGATTGATTACGCCTTGGGCCCATCTTTGCTTTTAGCTCACCACAGAAAGCCTACATGAATGAGCCACTTTGTCACTTCTCTTAACCATAGAAGTAAAGTCTAGGAGAGGAGGAAATGACCTCTGGAATGAAGCCGTGCAATCCCTGGAAAGGAACTTAGCATCAACTCAGGCAGCGCCCCACGCTGACCCTGCTGGTTGGCCATACCAATACCTGCCAGGCAAAACCCCGTGCCTGAGGACTCCTCTGCGCTCTGCTTCTGCCAAACCTTTAATGCTGGGTCTAAGAGGAATGAAAATGGTTTTCTATGAAGACTTGTATATAAGGACAGAGCAAGACTCCTCAGCTTCAAATATTTCTTACTTCCTTCTTCTGGTATTAGCAAATTTTGGCTTTAGATGATACTAATGCATATAGATAAGAAATGTGTTATCAAAATAAGCATATTGGTGAAAAGTACATATAAGATTCTATAAAGTATATCAACTCTAATCTCTATATCTAATAGTAACATAATTTATATTAGTGATATTACAGTACAGTAAGCCCTCTGTGTTCATGGGTTCTCCCACCAGCCACAGATTCAATCTGGATTCCACCAGCCAGAGATTGAAAGTATTTGGAAAAAAAAAAAAATGGGTGATTGAATCTGTACTGAAAATGGGCAAACTTGTCATTATTCCCTAAATAATACATTATAACAACTATTTCGATAGCATTTACACTGTATTAAGTATTATAGGTAGTCTAGAGATGGTTTAACATATATGTAAGGATGTGCAGAGGTTCGATGCAAATACTATCCCGTTTTATATCATGGACTTGAACAAACAAGAATTTTGATATGAGAGTAGGGACTGGAGCCATCCCTGCCAAGGGACAACTGTAATCACATATATTTATTTTCTGTAATACCACTCTCAGCAAATTCTACATCAGAATCCAGACATTACATAGACATGCACATTCGAATGATAGAATGTTGGGCTGGATTGTATAGATTTATACAGATGTTCTATCATTTATCAATTAAGCAAGGTTCAGCTTAGAGTTTTGGCTAATTTGAATTCATTTGATTTTGAAAGTGGAAGAAGTTAAAATTATCATTCAGTGATAAAATAAGAAAGATTATGATACTTGAGAATACTGTTTTTATCTTGACTACAACCTCTATACCTGGTAGAATGAGTGGCTAGTTTTACGAGCAATGCAAAGCCCTGTTAGAACAGGAAGGAGGCCAGGCCCAGTGGCTTACACCTGTAATCCCAGCATTTTGAGAGGCTGAGGCAAGTGGATCACTTGAGCTCAGGAGTTCAAGACCAGCCTGGGCAACACAGTGAAAATCCATCCCTACAAAAAATATAAAAAATTAGCCAGGTGTGGTGCCATGTGCCTGTATCACAGCTACTAGGAAGACTGAGATGGGAGGATCCCTTCAGGCCAGGAGGCAGAAGGTGCAGTGAGCCAAAATCGTGCCGCTGTTTTTCAGCCTGGCGACAGACTGAGAACCTGTCTCAAAAAACAATTTTTAAAAAATCAGTTAAAAACAAAAAGGAACAGAAAGGAGACATCCATCTTACTCCACCTGGCTTAAAATTTTCAGCTTTGGGAGCAGTGCTGTGGGTGAGGATAATAAAATTACAGATGTATAGAAATACTCTGATAGAAAAATGAGATGAGGATGAAAACTAACAAAAGAAAAAGTGTATATGGTCAATTCACATATGAAAAACATAAACTTACTAATGAAGCAATGCAATACAAATTACAATTTTTAAGTATCATATTTGCCTTTCAAACACAGATGCAGAAAGATTATTTCCCCTGATGAGCGCACGGTAAAATAAACATCCTCATACACTTCAAGCCACGTTTCTTTGGAAACTTAACAGTATACATTAAAGGCCTTAAAAGTCTTTAAACCTGACCCAATAAATCCATTTCTAAAAGAATACACTAAGAGGCAGAAAGAGATGCATGTTAATATTTATGTTTAATGATAATTACTACAGTATTATTACTTATAAGAGTCAAAATTAGAGATCTAATGTGTGTTCCATAATAGAAGAACAAACAAATTTTAGAATATGAAATATTTTAGAGTAATTAAAAACGTTTTCAAATAATACTTAACAATATGGGAAAACGTTAATGATTAGTGGGAAACTGAAATGTTGTACAAAAAAAAAAGCAGGGGACTCAAATTACATATGTATTCTATTTCCAATTTATTAAACAGATATATATGGAAGTTTTCCTGGGACCAACATCGTGGTTATATTTTTTAGGGACATAAGAACTGTCATACTGGGGGGTCAGGTCCAGGTTCAAAAGTCAAAGGAGGCTCCAGGCCACATTTCAGGAAGACGTCATTGTCCTCCCTAAGGAATGCTTTCCAAAGAGTTTAATAATAAGAGCCACAACAATTTTTAATCATGTGAAGCACTTTACACTTCGCAAAAATTTTCAGATATATTTTCTCTCCGGATTCTCAAAACAGTCCTTTGAGGTTGGCTGCATAATATTATGTCTGGTTTACAGATGAGAAAATAAAAGCTCAAAGAGTTACCCAAGTGGCAAGTGGCAGAGTCTTCAGCTTTGACCATTACCCTTCCCTTTCTCATATTGGCAACTTCTGGAAATGTGATTCATAAATGCCTTCAGGCAATTTTGGAATACATTTCTAACTCCCGTGTATACTGTCCCTTGAGAAAATGCATTGTTTGCTTTTAGTCTATCCTACGTGCTCTAAAATTACCTAGTTTCAGTATCCATGGGCGTATTAATATAATAGTTATTTAACTGTATTATATATAATTAGACATAGGGGTAAGAGTGAGCTCAATCAGGCCAACTACCACCAGCAGCAAACAAACTTGCAACCATCTTTCCCAAGAAAGGTAAGATGGGGGACAGGAAAAGCACCATTTAAAGGAAATTCCCTTGGGTAACAGGGAAAATTTCTAAGAGAGCATTGAGAATCAAGAACCATTATGATGTATCAGCTAAATAACGTGTCAACAAAAACCATGCTTGGCCTTGTATGAAACCCAGAGCTGGCATTTCCCCACCCTTGGTCATTCTCTTCCACCCTGTGGCTATCTAGGTCAGGATTCTCAAAGCTCACCATGACAGATGCATCATTTGGAGACCTTGTGAAAATGCACTCTTATTCCCTAGGTCAACGGCTGAGATTCTGCATTTCCTTCAAAATCCCAGATGCTGCCGCTGCTGCTGCTGCTGCTGCTGCCGCCGCCGCCACTGCTGCTCTACACCACATTTTCAGAAGTGAGGGTTTAAGCAATCACCACCCAGGGAGCTGGGACAAATCTTCCACTTGATTCTTACTTGTAGGTTGGTTTTCTATAGCTCAGTCAGTGGGAACTCTCACCCATTTGTTTCTCCATTAGCAATTATTCTTTTTTGTTTGTTTTTATAATCCATTTAATTTTTAATTTTGGGGGTACATAGTAGGTGGATATATTTATGGGGTACATGAGATACTTTGATACAGGCATGCAATGTGTAATAAGCACATCAGGGTAAATGGGTCATCCATCATCTCAAGCATTTATCTTTACTTTGTGTTACAAGCAATGCAATTACACTCTCAGTTATTTTTAAATGTACAATAAGTTGTTCCTGACTGTAGCCACCCTGTTGTGCTATCAAACTAGATCTTATTCATTCTATCTAAATATATTTTTGTACCCACTAACCATCCCCACCTCCCTCCCTCCACTACCTCTGGTAACCATCCTCCTACTGTCTATCTCGATGAGTTTGTTTTAATTTTTAGCTCCCATAAATAAGTGAGAACATGTGAAGTTTGTCTTTCTGTGCCTGGCTTATTTAACTTAATATAATGACTTCCAGTTTCATCCATATTGTTGCAAATGACAGAATCTCATTCTTTTTTATTCTGAATAGTATTCCATTCTGTATAGGTGCCATAATTTCTTTATCCATTCATTTGTTGATGAGCACTCAGGTGGCTGCAATGAACATGAGAGTACAGATAACTTCTATGTACTGATTTCCTTTATTTTGAGTAAATACCTAGGAGTGGGATTGCTGGATCATATGGTAGCTCTATCTTTAGTTTTTGAGGACCCTCCCTACTGTTTTCCACAGTGACTGTACTAATTTACACTCCCACCAACAGTGTAGGAGGGTTTCCTTTTCTCCACATCCTCATCGGCATTTGTTATTGCCCGTCTTTTGGATGAAAGCTATTTTATTGGGGTGAGATGATATCTCATTGTGGTTTTTATTTGCATTTCTCTGATGATCAGTGATGTTGAGCATCTTTTCATACACCTGTTTGCCATTTGTATGTCTTCTTTTGAGAATGTCTATTCAGATCTTTTGCCCATTTTTAACTGGATTATTAGATTTTTTTTCCTATAGAGTTGTTTGAACTTCTAATATATTCTGATTATTAATCCCTTGTCAGATGAGTAGTTTGTAAATATTTTCTCCCACTCTTTAGGTTGTCTCTTCACTTTTTTATTGTTTCCTTTGCCGTGAAGAGGCTTTTTAACTTGATATAATCTCATTTGTCTATTTTTTTCTTTGGTTGCCTGTGCTTATGGGGTACTACATAAGAAATTTTGTCCAGACAATGTTCTGGAGAGTTTTCCCAATATTTCCTTTAAGTAGTTTTATAATTTGAGGTCTTTATTTAATTCTTTTCATCCAATTTGACTTGATTTTTATATATGGAAAGAGGTAGGGTTCTAGTTTTATTCTTTTGCATATAAATGTCAAGTTTTCCCAGCACCATTTATTAAAGACACTATTTTTTTCCCAATGTATGTTCTTGACACCTGTGTCAAAAATGAGTTCACTGTAGATGTATAGATTTGTTTCTGGTTCTCTATGCTGTTCCATTGGTCTGTGTGTCTTGGATTTTTCCAATCCATGAACATGGAGTATCTTTTCATTTTTTGGTGTGTCTTCTTCAACTTCTTTCATCAACATTTTATAGTTTTCATTGCAGAGATTTTTCACTTCTTTGGCTTAGTTAATTCCTAGGTATTTTGTTTTATTTGTAACCACTATAAAAGGGATTACTTTCTTGATTTCTTTTTCAGATGGTTTGCTGTTAGCATATAAACATGCTACTGATTTTTATGTTGATTTTGTATCCTGCCAATTTACTGAATTTATTTATTCGTTCTAATAATTTTTTGGTGGAGTCTTTAGACTTTTTCAATTATAAGGTCATATCATCTGCAAACAAGGATAATTTGACTTCTTTTCAAATTTGGATGTGCTTTGCTTCTTTTCTTGTCAGATTACTCTAGCTAGGACTTCCAGCAATTGTTCTATGTTATATGAAATTCCTTTATAATAACTCTCAATCTTGCTTCTACATTATAATCACCTGGGATGCTTTATAAAACTTTGATTCCCGGGTCATACACCAGTAAAAGTAAATCAGAATTCCAGATATCTAGGTGATTCTAATGTGCAGTCAAAGTTAAGAACCAGTCACTATAGGAGTGTAGAAGGCAGAGAACCCATAAGCCTGGCTCTGGTCCATGCTGCCAGCATTTTTTTTTTAAGTCTGGGTCCCTCTTTTGCCTTTAATATTAACCTGAAAGTCAACCAAAAATAATTGCCTCAGAAGCCTGCTTGCAAAGACAGGTCATCTGCTCTGAAGACAGGGAGAAAAGGTCACTTCAAAGAGACTTTACTGGAGAAAGGTCAATACAGGAGCTAGAGACTACATTTTTCCTTGATTTCTCTGACTTGGAATTACATCATAAATTCATTCACAATTTTACCTTCCACTGTTGTGTCTTATGAACTTATTCTGTGAATCATTTCTGAAGAAATTGATGATTTTTCCTCTTTGAGAATATGCAAAACTTTAGGACAAATATTCAGCTAATAATCAGGTAATTAAAGAGTCACAGGTACCCAGGGAGCTTATAGGTACCCAGGGAGCTGATAGCACTCAGAGACAGAAGTTCAAACTGATAAACCACTAAGAAGAGAGAAACCTTTTCCCTATGAAATTGAAAATGAGCTTTCAAGCAAACTAGAGCACCCAAAACCATGTTACTTCTGAAGCAAAATTGAGAAAAGACCCTAAGATATATATAAAACATCATATTCATCACAGTTTTCTAGTTTTCTGTCCATCTTTTCAAATATCTAATAATTCCCTGATTAGTAGGTGACTATTTGCCAAGAAAAGTCAAAACAGAAAACTTTTCAAGTCACTCTATGTATGATACATATTTTTAAGTGACTATAATTTATGTAAAACTTTTTATTCTTATGAGCTCCCCCAATTTTTTTTATAATAACCTCATGATTTAGTTGGCTATAGTGTTTGTCCTCATTCAACAGGAAGAACAAAACAAGACATCAGCAGGCAAACACAGCCACACCCAGACTGAAGAGAACAGCCGTATCCCTCAGGAAATTAGAGGAGAGTTCAAAGTTCTGAGCCAATGTATTGTTCAGCCTATTAAGCATCCTGAGCAAGGATATTCACTTGATACCTGAACACTGGGTTTTCAGAAAGGCTCCAGAGATAGCCATTCACTCATCCATTCATTAATCCAACAAGTATTTATTGAGGATCTATTATGTTCCAGGCACTATTCCTAGGGGCAAAATATAAAAGTCATGGCCCTTGTCCTCGAGAGTTTAGACACCAATGGGAGAAGCCAATTTACAAACAAAGAGGCAGCAGGTAGAGCAGAAAAGAAGAACTCAGGCTCAGGAGTCAGGCAGATGGATATTTGAATCCCAGCTGTACCATTTTCTTAGCTGTATGATCACAGTTTATTTACAGCCTCAGTTTCTGCATCCATAGAATCCAGATAATAGTAGTACCCATGTCTGAGGGTTGCTGCACAGGCTAAATGAAATCTTCCATGTAAAACCACTTAGCCCAGTACTGGGCATATACTAAACAAGCCAGGAATGTGAGGCACGTGTGCGGTTCAGTGGTCGCACATAGAGAGAGGAGTGATTAATGTGGCTGAGGGACAGAGGCACTACTGTTTCAGGACTTTATGAATATAAATAATACTGTGTTGAAACCAGCTAGCCAGCTATGAGGGCTGGGAGGGAATGTCTCAAGTAGCTCTGTAGCCACAGAGCATTCAACTTAGGAAAGACAGAGATACCTAATTATCAATGGGGCTGAAATCAGAGAGGATCTTGATTAGTCTCAGAGTGTACAATACATTTTGATTCATTCCAACTCTCCTTTTGAACCTTTATAGCTTGATAGTTTGTACTTCCTGTACACATACGTCTTCAGTTACAAGATGAATTTCATAATAAGGGTTCCATCACAGTGTTGTTGCTGTCAAATAAGATAACGTATGTGAAACGCTAAACACTAAAGCATTGTACAAAATACACGAATGCACTAATTATGCCAGACAAGACAAAGTACTGTCTCCAAGAAGCACACCAGGCAATCCCGATGACGACAACCACAAAAGTCTCTCTAGAGCTGTTCAGCTGCCCCCTGCTCTTCCCTGGCTCCAGCTACCCACCCCATTCCAGTCTGAATTTAGAAAATCATGGGCCACCCTCTTAGCGAACCTGAGCACAGCTGATGAAGGAAGGCACTGAGAATGAGAAAGCTGACTAAGAAAGGATGAGTCAAGAAAATTCCATGGATAGGTCAGAAGTTAGACTGGGCTTAGGAACCAAAGACCCATCCCCCCCAGAGAGAAAGGGAAAGCCTGAAAGGAATGAGTGGCATCTCCACTCCCTCCCAGAGGGCAGGTCAAAGATTAGAAGGTAAGAAATACGCTTGCCTGAAATTGAGAAGATGGCAGACACTGAGCCTGTATAACTGTGACTCAGTGGCAATCATGGCACATCCGAACCAGCCTACCTCTGTCTGGCTGACAGCTGTCCCCTGATCTGAGCCTGGTATTCTGACCAGTGCATAGACACATAGACTCTAAGAGCTACCCACTTCCTCCCATGTTTCCTAACGTTTTCACACCCCCCTATAACCACTAAAACACTTTTTAAGACTTTTTTTCCTCTGGTCATTCCCATTTCCCCATCCCCTCCAATGACATTTTAATATCACAGATATTCAGTACATCTGTTTATAGACGATGACCCTATGGAGGGTAATGGACTATTGCAATATCTAAGCTTTCATTTGCTCCTCAGAGACTAATTTTCACTCCTTCTCTGGGCAATGTAACCCCCATTGAGAATGAATGTATTAAATTCCCCTTCTGCTTATGCAAGACAGATTCCATCTCTCATATTTACAACCATGAACCTTGATAAGAACACTCCATTTCATGTTGTTAAAATTCAAATCCACAAAGTTGATATTATGTTCATGTACTCTACACCAAAGCTTCATAAGATTCTGTTAAAATTCAAAATTTTGTTAGAAATTCCTTAAAAAAAAAAATAGTAGGTACTGTCTAACAATCAAGCACTGGGCTGTGTATTGTATTTTACACGTCACCTCATTAAATCCTCACATCACTCTAAGTGTCACTGGTCTGCTTTACAGATCAGGACTCTAGAGGTCAGACAAGTCAATAGCCGACCCAAGGTTATCCTGTTGGTCAGTGGCAGAGCCTGGAATGAGCACAGCCTTGTCTGGTTCCAAGGGTATGGGCTGTAACCACAATGCAACATGCTGGCCTGCAGAAAGTAAGACTCACGCCTTCCTCACCTAGCTTCACTCGGGGTTTGCTTAGGAGTTTAGGAGCTCTGCTTATAAAGGATTAATAGTTTTTAAAATATTCACATGTGTTTTCATTTGCACTTCTGCATGTCTTGCCTTCCTCCCAGGCAGCCTGAGATAAGGAGTTAGGGTAGGCTTGAAATTTGAATTATTCAACAACCAGTGCTGCACATGCACCAGCCAACCAGAACAGGCCAATCACCAGCCAATGAGAATAGACCAGGCATCAGCCAATCATAACAGTCCAGGCACCAAAGCACTGGGAATCAGCCAATCAGAATAGACCAGGCACTAGCCAATCAGAACAGTCCAGGCCTTACCATGAGAGCAGAGTTCAGCTGCCTACCTATTACTCCAGGTGTCCTTGGGAAGGGGTTGCGCTGGTGGGACATTGAGGGGGCTTGGGGAAGCAGCTAGTCATCTACCAACGTGGATGCAGACTTGGTTCTACAAGACCTAGAGGCACTTTCTTTTTTCTTTTTCTTTCTTTCTTTCTTTTTTTTTTGTAATTTTATTTATTTATTTATTTATTTATTTATTTATTTATTTATTTATTGAGAGGGAGTCTCTCTCTGTCGCCCAGGCTGGAGTGCAGTGGCACGATCTCGGCTCACTGCAAGCTCCTCCTCCCGGGTTCATGCCATTCTCGCGCCTCAGCCTCCGGAGTAGCTGGGACTACAGACGCCCGCCACTAGGCCCGGCTAATTTTGTTTTTGTATTTTTAGTAGAGATGGGGTTTCACCGTGTTAGCCAGGATGGTCTTGATTTCCTGACCTCGTGATCCACCCACCTTGGCCTCCCAAAGTGCTGGGCCTTAAGGAGTTTCTCTCTTGTTGCCCAGGGTGGAGTGCAATAGCGGGATCTCCACGCACTGAGACCTCCGCCTCCCGTGTTCAAGTGAGTCTTCTGCCTCAGTTCTACCAAGTAGCTGGGATTACAGGTGCCTGCCACCACACTCGGCTAATTTTTGTATTTTTAGTAGAGACAGGGTTTCGCCACATTGTCCAGGCTAGTCTCGAACTCCTGACCTCAGGAGATCCACTCACCTCGGCCTCCCAAAGTGCTGGGATTACAGGCATGAGCCACCGCGCCCGACCTGTTTCTTTCATTGTGTAGAGGATGTTTCGTAGAGACGGATGTTGCCTTATGGGAGGTGGACAATAAGACCCAGAAGAAGGGAACAAAGCCCAAAGTCTGCCCGAGGATTTTGGGGAGGAGACAGGAGGAGACACAAGGGGGAAAGCAAGGAGAGCAGAAGCCGGAACGTTCATCCCCACTCCACCTTTTACACCTGACCTTGTCGGGAAGGGGGTTATTTAAAAACAACTGAGAATAGAAGCGACTTTCTCTGCTTCCCCGGCCTTACCCGCAGGCACCTCCAAAATGGCACAAAAGCCATAGTCAGAAGGAGGCAGTGGAAGGAAGGTAGATAAACAGCTTTAGGGCAGCGCTCCTGCCTCCCTCGCCTGGTATACAGTGGCCCAGAGGGGATCGAAACCTCCAGTGCCTGAGGACTGACAGAGGCCTGGCACCAGGACAAAGAAGCTGATGAAGCAGTAACTTTAAAATGTGCGGATGTTCAGAACCACGGGTGGGAGGTGAAGTGTCTTTTGGAAATAAATGAAGACCAACCACAGGAAAACAGAACGACCATTTATTTAGAGCTTACTATAACAAGAGAGTTAGCCAGCATCAGTTGCATTTTGGCAGAGACTCAAAGACAGGCAAAGGAGTGGGAGAGCTTCATAGTGGAAAGAAGTGAAGGCCTCAGGTGTGTCCTGATTGGAGGCTGCTGACGTGGGGAGGCCGCAGGTGGGCAGACTTAGAGCAGGGCATCCTATAGGATTGGTTAGGGAAGCATATTTGGCTTTCTCTGATGGGTTCTAACCTGGAAGCGGGGACAAAAATGAGGATAAGCTGTGAGTTATTAATCAGGTCCCGGCCATTTAGAGCCAACTGATACAGAAGTGATTTTTTTTGGCTTTCAGGACTGTTACTAGAGATAGCAATCTGGCCTCCTACAGTTTCGACTTGTTGCTGGGCTGGTTAGTGTAGAAAAGGGGGTTGGTTTCTGGAGCAGGCTGTAGATCAGTGTTCTGTTTTTATATGTGGTCTGGCCATTGTTCAGTTGTGTCTTTAGACTCTCCATTTTGGCCCAAACGGCCATACAGGATCAGTCACATGTTAGCGGTCACGACTTTGGACGGGAAGCAGCCCCATCTCTTCCCAGCAGAGTCAGTGAGTATGCAATGGACCTAGGTAGATCTGGAGTCACCACTCCTCAGTCAAGACACTGACTACAACGTGGGAGGATGACCTTTCGGAAAGGTAAGCATCATAGCATTGGCAAAGTTGTTCCAGAGGCTCTGCGGAGGACAGGCCATGTCCCTGTGCCTCCACCCACCACCCCTTTGTGCCATCTGGGCTCTGCTGTGTGCCATCTGGGCTCTGAGCTTGCCTCATTTAGCTCTAAGGAATGACTCTGATGTTGGTCACTGATACTTTAGTTCAAGTTGAGACATGTGTTGTTCTCAATGTTTTATTTACATACTATTTAATATGTATTATTATAAAATCGTTTTTTAGATTACAGAACAAGTGGATTTATCTAGTATTAAGGTTATGAGTCCTTTGCAGAGCTCCTGAAATCACAATGCACAAGATATCATCAGGCTTTTAGCTGGTTTATTTGGTTGATCCTTATGAAATTGCCAATATTCAGTTGCTTTTGTCCTACCAAGTAGTTTTATAGGGTTCAGCCAAGAAAATGAACGAGTATTCTGAGTTTTACTTCTAAGAACCAACTGGGTGACTAGAAAATGCTTTTTAAAAAATCGTGAGGCCAATTTTAAATTTTCATTTTTATTTAGAAAAACTGCAGATATCTTTGTGACAAATATGCAGACGCACACACACAAACGATGACTGATCCCTCTTTATAGTTTTTTAAAGTAAAGAGATAGAAACTTTTAAAACATGCCCCTGTCCAGCAGAGCGGCTTCACTATTGCATGGGAACAGTTTTTATGAACCATATTTTACTTCACTTTTTCATTGATCTACTGTTGATTAGGGACTTTTTTTTTAGACCTCAAAGTGATGCATTTGAGTTCTCCTTCATTGTGGAGTGATAATGAATAAGATTCAGTTTCCTCTTGTCTACGGGGAATTGGCAAAGGGAAGGCAGAGCAAGGTGAGAAACACTGTTGTTGGCCGATAAAGTAGCCTATAAACCAATGTTAGGTAAACTGCAAGTAGTTACACATTTCACCCCCGCTGTCAATTAAGCAGAGCCCATCACAGCTCCCTGATGTTGAAAAGCGTGTTTGTCATTGATTTTCTAAAGTGCTGGTTGAAATCTTGTCAGCCACTGTCAATTTAAAGTCCCCTGTAATTACACTTCTTGTAGGAGAGATTCTGATTGTATTTGCTGTGCCAAAACCTTGTCCTGAAACATGTTTCATGATAAGTCAGAAGGGAGGCTGTAGCAATTCTTATCTCAAGGAGTGTGTAAGGCTCCCTGAAGAATTTTTCTTTAATGAATGAATGAGACATCTTATCCCCCTGATGGAGGTCATTTTAGTCATCTTTCTTTCCTAATGGAGCAAAAACCTTTCACGTGCGAGACAAGTTCGAGGTCAGGGAGTGTTGTCAGTGGAGTTACTGGAGTCTGAACTCTGAGCTGCCCACCAGGTTACATCACATTTTTGAGGTTAAAGATATAAGGGTCCTCTATCTGGACCGTAGAGCTTTGATTCCTCTTGACACAGATTATCTTGAACACCACGGTCAGCATATATTACTATTTCTTTCACTCCCTTGGTATTTAATTGTAAACCAAAAATAAAATTCTAAGATGCACCCCCCCGCCCCCCACCAACCATCTGAGTGGACCCCTCGTCTCAGCCAAGGGTATTCCAAAAATTAACCTGAAAAAACTGGTTGAGGACATGATGGGAAGGGGGTACAAGATATGCTTCATTACAGCCTCCTTCCTTTTGGAATTACTTTAGAACAGACTCTTTAAGTCTGATAAGACACATTTATAAGACTGGGCATGGTGGCTCATGCCTGTAATCCCAGCACTTTGCAGGGGCCAAGGTGGGTGAATCACCTGAGGTCAGGAGTTCGAGACCAGCCATAGCTAACATGGTGAAACCCCGTTTCTACTAAAATTACAAAAAATTAGCTGGGCGTGGTGGTGCATGCTTGTAATCCCAGCTACTTGGGAGGCTGAGGCAGGAGAATCACTTGAACCCACGAGGTGGATGTTGCAGTGAGCTGAGGTCGTGCCATTGCACTCCAGCTTGGGTAACAAAAGCAAAACTCTGTCTCAAAAAAAAAGAAAGAAAGAAAGAAAAGAAACATTTACAATCTATTCTCTCTGCAGCCTGCTACCTGGAGGCTTCATCTGCATGATAAAACCTTGGTCTCCACTCTCCACAACCCCTTCTCTTAACCTTATCACAACCCAGACATTCCTTTCTATTGATAATAACTTTTTCAACCTATTGCTCAGCAGAAAATCTTTCAACCTGTCTATGATCTGGAAGCCCCCACTTCTAGATGTCCGATCTTTCTGGACCAAACCCATGTACCTCTTACAAGTATTGACTGATGCCTCGTCTCCCTAAAATGTATAAAAGCAAGCTGTGGCACATGTTCTCAGGACCTCCTGAGAGCTGTGTCATGGGCCATTGGTCACTCATATTTGGCTCGGAGTAAATGTCTTCAAATATTTTACAAAGTTTGACTTTTTGTTGACATAATCAAAAATAGACTTGAGATGTATCTTATATGGTTAATTTTTCTTCTTTCTCTTATATTGTAAATCTAGTGAGAGAAGAAACCATATGCTCTACCCCAAAACACCTATTTCATTGCCAACCGTAAATAATGTATCTGTTGAGTGGTAAGTGGACCTTCGTCTATACAACAAAGACTCCGTCCAACTCCAAGAACCCACTAGAGGCCATAATTAGCACTGTTGCGAATGTTATTGATATGAACCCTGGACTCAAAAGTTCAGGCATTAAGTGTAATATTTATGTCATAAAACTGGGGGATTTTGAGGAGCCAGTGGGGGAAAAAAGCCATCCTCTGTATGGACATTATATAGAAGCACACAGGGACCTTAACTAAGGTAATATGCTTTCAAATGCAAGAGCAAAATGCAAGCAGATAACTAATCCAAATAATCTCCTGTATTCTCCCTCAGAAAGGAGTTCTAAGGTTCTGGTCATTGGGCATCTCTCCCACCCAATGCCTGCTGTGTGCTGCAAAACAGACTGTGCTCCGGCCTCTTGCCAAGATAGCATCTGGTGAATTCTCCAATAATATCACTATAAGGTTTCTGTATACCAAAGAAATATAAAACCACAGATATCACAGGAAATGTCAAACAAACAAAAAACCCCTCACCCCCAGCTTCACCCATGAGGGCCAAACATTCAACTTGAGGGTTTGGCAGTAAGAAAAAAGGACATGCAAAGAACAACAAAACAAACCCAAAAAAGCCTACTGGTTCTTTTTCCCTTTCTATTTTGTTTGAAATGAAAACTTCACCTCAGAAACCAGAAACAACTAAAATCCCCAGAAAACATAAAACTCTCCTCATTTTGTGTCCAGCACTGAACCTCCTGCTACTGCCCATTGCTGCATTTGCCAGATAACCCATTATGGGAGTAAAAAAACGCCAAACCCTGACAAATAAATCATTCTGAAAGCTGGGGCTTCCCAAGGGTAACATCAGAGATTATCAGTCAGGCAGAAATGTTAACATCCATTTTCCCATCATTGTGAGACCCTTTGTTAATGCTTTTTTTTTTTTTTCTTTACAGAAAAGGCACAATGCCCTGCATTATGGGGACATTTTATGCAAATAGCACTTAGGCTGTGTGAAACTCTGTATCAGACACTGTAACCAGGCAAATACCTCTTACAGAAAGATTTGCATCCCAGTGCAGAGCCACCTCACATGGCCCTGAGGATTAAAAGACCAACCAACCCTTCATGTCTACTCCCAAATGAAAACGACCAGGTTTTGAACAGACTGCGCTCTGAGTGGTGGCCCAGGTAAAAGGGGGCTCTATTCAACAGCAGGAGAGGGAGTCTTCCTCACCGCAGTTCCTGAGGCTGAAAAGGGGATCAGCTTCTAGGTCAATCTAACACTAGGAATCATAGGAGTTCAGAGCTGGAAGCACTGTGTCATTTTATCCACTTACTTCAGTGTTGACACTGAAACCTGGAAAGGTGATGGGACCTGCCCAAGCGCAGAAAGCCCACGCATAGGGAATCAGGACCAGAATCTAAATTGACTGGGCCCAGCTTGCTAAATTCCTTTATTCATTTCCTTAATAAGTAGTAATATTAAGGCTGGGGCATTGTGCAGATTTCTGAAAGAATAACAATGAGTAAGTTGTAGTCTGTGCCCTCAGAAGCACTAACAGTCCAGAAGGGGAGGTACAACTAAAAAGACAGATACACTGGCAAAAGATTTGATGACCTCAATGCCTGTCATCATAAAAGTGGTTAAATAAATTGTGGTACATCCATATGGTGGAATAGCAGGCGGTCGTTAAAATAATCATAGGATGATCTACATGTACTGATTGATGTGGAAAGTTCTCCAAGTTATGTTGCCAGGGGAAAAAAATGAAGTCCCTGTGGTAGATATCAGTCCAACTATTCAATAATCATTTTGAATGTTAGTAGTCTAAACGCACCAATTAGAAGACAGAGATAATCAGAATGGATTGAAAAATTAATACCCAACTATCTATTGCCTACAAGAAACCCACTTCAAATATAAACATACACGTAGATCAAAAGTAAATGATGGCCAAGCACAGTGGCTCACACCTGTAATCCCAGCACTTTAGGAGGCTGAGGTGGGCAGATCACTTGAGGTCAGGAGTTCAGGACCAGCCTGGCCAACATGGTGAAATCCTATCTCTACCAAAATACAAAGATTAGCCAGGCATGGTAACATGTGCCTGTAGTCCCAGCTACTCAGGAGGCTGAGGCAGGAGAATCACTTGAACCTGGGAGGCAGAGGTTGCAGTGAGCCCAGATCACGCTACTGCACTCCAGCCTTCGTGACATAAGTGAGACTCAGTCTAAAAAAAAAAAAAAAAAAAAAAGTAAATCATGCAGAAAGAAAGACTGTGCTCATATTCACCCAAAGAAGGCAGAAGTAGCTATATTACTTTCAGACAAGCAGACTTCAAAGCAAAGAAAGTTACCATGAATAAAAAGAGGCATTACATAATGATAAAGGAAGCAATTCTCCAAGAAGATATAAACATTCTTAACATATATGTGCCGAACAACAAAGTTTTAAAATACATGGGGCAAAAATTGATAGAACTTCAAGGAGATACAGAGGAATCGTCATAGTTGGAGACTTCGGCACTCCTTTATCAGAAATGAAGATCCAGCAGGGAGAAAGTCAGTAAGGACACATTTGAACTCAACAATATAATCAATCAACTGAGCATAACTGACACCCATAGACTACTTCACTCAACAAGAGCAGAATACATGGTCTTCTCAAGCTCACCTGGAACATTCACCAAGGTAAACCACATTCTGGGCCATAAAACACACCTGAACAAATTAAAAAGAATAAAAATCATACAGGGCCTGCTCTGAGAGCACAAAGGAATTAAAGTAGAAATCAATAACAAAAAATAACTGGAAAAATAACAAAATATTTGGAGTTTAAATAACACATTTCTAATTAAAATGGTTTAAAGAAGAAAACTCAAAAGAAATGTTAAAACATTTTGAACTAAACGAAAATGAAAACACAACTTAGGCAAATTTGTGATATGCAGGAAAAGCAGTACTTAGAGAGAAATTTACAGCATTTAAAATAAGAAAAATCTAAAAATCATCTAAGCTTCCACCTTAGGAAACAAGAAAAAGAAGAGCAAATTAAATCCAGAGGAAACAGGCTGGTGCAGTGGCTCATGCCTGTAATCCCAGCACTTTGGGAGGCTGAGGAGGTGGATCACTTGAGGTCAGGAGTTTAAGACCAGTCTAGCCAACATGGTGAAACCCCATCTCTACTAATAATACAAAAATTAGCCGGGCGTGGTGGCACACATGTGTAATCCCAAGCTACTCAGGAGGCTGAGGCATGAGAATCACTTGAACCCAGGAGGGAGAGGTTGCAGTGAGCTGAGATAATGCCACTGCACTGCAATCTGGGCAACAGAACTAGACTCTGTCTCAAAAACGAACAAACAAAAAAATCCAGAGGGAACCGAAGAAAACAAATGAAAATTAGAGCAGGAACTAATCAAATTGAAAACAGGAAATAGAGAAAATAAGAATCCCACATCTGTTTTTTTGAACAAATCAATAAAATGATGAGCCTCTAATCAGGCTTAAAGAGTAAGAAGAAAGAAATTATTATCAGGAATGAAAGAGGGACATCATTACAGATTCCATGGACATTTAAAGAATAATAAACAACTCTGTGCCCACAAATTTGACAATGTAGATGAAATGGGCTTATTCCTTGAAAGACATAATCTGCCAAAAAACACACTAGAGGCAATAGACACTCTTATTAGGCCTATATCTGTTTTTTAAAATTGAAGCAATAATTATTAACCTTCCAAAACAGAAAGGTCCAGGCCCAAATGGATTCACTGATGAATTCTGCCAAACGTATAAGGAAAAAATTATACCAATTATCCGTAATGTCTTTCAGAAGGTAGAAGCAGAGGGAATACTTCCTAACTCATTCTACAAAGCCAACATCACTCTAATACAAAAGCCAACAAAGACATTATAAGAAAACTACAAAACAATATCTCTCATAAACATAGATACCAAAATCCTCAACAAAATTCTAGAAGATCATATCCAACTATATAAAAAAAGAATTATACACCATTATCAATTGAAATTTGTCCTAGGTATATAAGTCTAGTTCAATATTCCAAAATCAATTAATGTAATCCATCACATCAACAGGCTAAATTAGAAGGATCATATGATCTTACTAATAGATACAGAAAAAGCATTTGACAAAACACAATACCCATTCATCACAAAAACTCTCAAGTAATTAAGGATAGAGGGAAACTTTCTCAACTTGATAAAAAAGCACCTACAAAAAACCCACAGCTAACATTATACTTAATGATGAGAAACCAGAAGCTTTCCCACTAAGATCAGGAACAAGGGAAGGATATCCCCCTTGCCACTCATTTTCAAACTTGTACTGAAATTCCTAGTTAATGTAACAAGAAAAGAAAAAGAAAAAAAAGGTATACTGATTAGGAAGGACAAAATAAAACTGTCTTTGTTCACAGATAACGTGATCGTCTATGTAGAAAATTCAAAAGAATTGACAACAACAACAACAACAACAACAAACTTCCTGGAACTAATTAATAAGCAACCATAGGAAATTTTCAGGATGCAAGGTTAATATACAAAAGTCCATTTCTTTTCTGTATACCAATAATAAAGTGGAATTTAAATTAAAACTGAAATACTTTGGTATAAATCTAACAAAATATGTATAAGATCTATATGAAGAAAGCTATACAATTCTTTTGAAAATAAATGAAAGAAAAACTAAATAAATGAAGAGATATTCCATGCCCAGAGATAAGAAGAATCAATATTGTCAAAATGTCAGTTTTTCCTAACTTGATATAGATTTAATACAATCCCAATAAAAATCCCAGCAAATTATTTTGCATATATCCACAAACTAATTCTAATGTTTATATGGAAAGAGAAAGGACTCAGAATAACCAGTACAATATTTGAGGAAGAAAATAAAGTTGGAGGAGTGACACTACCCAAATACTGGCAAAAGTATAGACAAATATATCAATGGAGCAGGGTAAAGAGCTCAGAAACAGACATACGTAAATAGAGTCAACTGATTTTTGACAAGCAACAAAAGGTGTTCAAAGAACTACACAGCCACATGCATAAAAAAGAAAATAAAATTAATCTAGACACACTAGACACAGACCTTACGCCTTCAACAAAAACACTCCAAATGGATCACAGATATAAATGTAAAACACAGAACTATAAGATTCCTAAAAGATGACATGGAAGAAAATCTATATGACCTTAGGCTGATGATTTTAGATACAACACCAAAGGCATGATTCATAAAAGAAAGAATTGCTAAGTTGAACTTCATTAAAATTGAAAAATTCTACTCTGAGAAAGACACTGTCAAGAAAATGAAAAGACATTGCTTCTCACCCTTTTGGCTAAGATCAAGCGAAAATGAGAAGATAAGCCACACACTGGGAGAAAATATTTGCCAAAGACATACAGATAAAGGACTGTTATGCAAAATATGCAAAGAGCTCATAAAACTCAACAATAAAAAAAAACCCAATTTAAAAATAGGGCAAAGGCCTTAACAATACTTCACCAAAAGAGATATACAGATGGGAAATAAACGTGAAAGGATATCATATTTCATCGGGGAAATGCAAATTAAAACAACAATGTGATATACTTTACACCTATTAGAGTGACTAAAATCCAGAACACTGACAGCACAAAATACTAGCAAGGATACGGAGCAACAAGAACTCTCATTCTTTGATGGTGGAAATGCAAGATGGTTACAGCCACTTTGGAAGACTGTTTAGCGGTTTCTTACAAAACTAAACATACTCTTACCATACAATCCATCAAACACACTCCTTGGTATTTACTCAAAGAAGTTGCAAACTATGTCCACAAAAAAACTGCACATGGATGTTTATAGCAGCTTTATTCATTATTGCAAAACTTGGAAGCAATCAAGATATCCTTCAGAACGTAAACAGATAAACTGTGTTATGTCCAGGCAATTTAGCACCAAATAGAAACGAGCTATCAAGTCATCAAAAGACATGGAAGAAACTGAAATGTATGTTACTAAACGAGGGAAGCCAATCTGAAATGGCTACATGCTGTATGATTTCCACAATAGGACATTCTGGAAAAGGAAAAACTACGGAGACAGTGAAAATATCAGTGGCTGCCAGGTTTAGGGGAGATAGAGGTATGAATAAGCAGAACACAGAGGAAATACTCTGAATGATACTATAATTGTGGCTACATGTCATTACATATTTATCCAAACCCATAGAATGTTCACCACCAAAAGTAAACCTTAATATTAACCATGAACTTGAGTGATGATGTTTTGATGTAGGTTCATTGTAACAAATGTACCACTCTCAGGGGTTTCTTTTTTTAATGGCAAAGTCTGCATTTCTCAAATGTAAAATGAGGGATTTGGATTTGATCAGAGATTTCCCAACCTGTTTCATTCAATTGTAAGTAAAATATAAATTACATAAAATTTAGCATTTTAACCATTTTTAGGTGTTTAACTCAAGTACAGCACGCTTAAAAGTCCTTGGACATTATTTGGCATTAAGTATATTCATATGGCTGTACTGTCATCATCACTATCATCCATCTCTAGAACTTTTTTGTTATTTTCATTTTTTAAACTTTTTTTTAAGGATTTAGGGGTACAAGTGCAGTTGTGTTACATGGTTATATTGTGTAGTGGTAAAGTCTGGGCTTTCAGTGCAGCCATCACCCAAATAATGTCCATTGTACCCAATAGGTATTATTTCATCCCTCATACCCCTCTCACCCTCCCACCTTTTGGAGTCTTCATTCTCTATGTTCACATGTGCCCATTGTTTATCTTTCACTTATAAGTGAGAACATGTGATTTTTTCTTTTTATTTCCCAGTCATTCCACTAATGATAATGACCTCCAGAACTTTTTTCATCTTCCGAAACCGAAACTGTACTCCCTAAGCACTTACTCCCCATTCCCACTTCCTCTCTAGCTCCTGGCAACCACCATTCTACTTTGTCTCTATGAATTTCACGGTTTTAGGGACCTCACATAAGTATTTGTTCTTTTATGTCTGGCTTATTTCACTTAGCATAAGGTCTTTAAGCTTCATTTACCTTGTAGCATGTATCAGTATTTCCTTTTTTAAGGCTGAATAATATTCCATTCTATGGATATACATTTTGTTTGTCCATTCATCCATCATGGACATTTGGCTTGCTTCTACCACTTGACTATTGTGAATAATGCTGCTATGAACATAAGTGTATAAATATCTCGAGTCCTTACTTCCAGTTCTTTTTTTTTTTTTTTTTTTTTTTTGAGACGGGGACTTGCTCTGTCGCCCGGGCTGGAGTGCAGTGGCCGGATCTCAGCTCACTGCAAGCTCCGCCTCCCGGGTTCACGCCATTCTCCTGCCTCAACCTCCTGAGTAGCTGGGACTACAGGCGCCCACCTAGTTTTTTGTATTTTTTTAGTAGAGACAGGGTTTCACCGTGTTAGCCAGGATGGTCTCGATCTCCTGACCTCGTGATCTGCCTGTCTCGGCCTCCCAAAGTGCTGGGATTACAGGCTTGAGCCACCGCGCCCGGCCTACTGCCAGTTCTTTTTACATACCCAGAAGGAGAAGTGCTGGATAATGTGATAATTCTAGTTTTAATTTTTTTAAGAACGGCCATACTGTTTTCCTTAGCACCGTTTTACATTCCCACTAACAGTACACAGGGTTCCAATTTTTCCACACCCTTACCAATACTTGTTACTTTCTGGTTTTTTAGTAGTAGCCATCCTAGTTGGTATGAGGTGGTATCTCACTGTGCTTTTGATTAGTACTTTCCTAATGATTAATAATGTTGAACATCTTTTCACGTGTTTATTGGCCATTTGTATGTCTTCTTTGGAAAAATGTCTATTCAGGTACTTTGGCCGTATTTTAATTGGATTGTTTGTTTTTTATTGTGAGCTCCAACCTTTTAAAAAGCTGTGTAAACGCTAACTTTCAGTGAAATTGTATATCAAAGCCCAATAAGCAAAATAGGAAAAGGCAGCCCTAGCCTGGTTGAATTGGATTCATGTAGAGGACTCAGAGCTCTAACATACTTTCCCAAGAATTTCTCATCCCAGATCATTCTCCCTCTTCTCCTCCAACATCTCCCCCCAGCTAAGGGGGTCTCTGGGAGGCCTCCATGAAAACTTTAGTGCGCACAGAACTGAGCAGACTTGAAAAATCACTAGACTAGATAACCTCTAGGCTACTTCCCAGGTAACAGACAGTGTTTATGTGAAGAACAACCAGAGTTTAATTGTTCAAAGGAGAAACTACTTAAAGGGGTTTTCACCAATACTTATTTGCAGAAGGCATACCCACGATGTTCTCTTACTTTTGTGAAGACTCTGGTTTAACACGTAAGTCAGATTTATGCCATATTCTTCTGAAACACTGAAGATGTTTATTTTCCACATATTAGTTACCGGATTCTTGTAGTGAATCTGAATGCTCAGTCATATCTTTTGGGGCACAGTGCTTGGATAAGTCTGTTTGCAAAGTTTCCAAAAATGATTAAACTATTAGAGATATCCCTGTAGCATATCGATTGCAAAATTTTTCTTCATTTCTTCTCCTCTCCCTGTGTCCACTCCACCCTTTGCAATGTGACTTTGTGGCTCCTCCCATCAAGAAGTGGACTCTGATTTCCCATCCCCTGAGTCTGGGCTGGTCTTGTGGTTTGCTTTTTACAATGGAATAAAGTGGAAATAGTGTTGAGCTAGTTCTGAGCTGTCCAGCCTCACTTCTGCTCTCATTCTTGGAATCCTGTCCAGCCACAGTGAAAACAAGCCTGGGCTAGCCTATCTGATAATGAGGAACAAAGGGGTTCTATCATCTTGTTGCCCCAGCTGGCAGCCAGCCAACAGCCATATATATCATAGTAGCTTTCCTAACCAATCCAGCACACAGCCACCTTACTCACTGACCACAGACATGTGTGCCAGCTCAATGCAAATCAGAAGAACTGCAGGTTGGCCTACAGACTCATGAGTAGTAATGAATTATTACTTAAGGTTGCTGAGATTTGGGGTGGTTTGCTAGATGGTGATACTTAAGTAATATTGTCATCAACTACTTCTTACAGCAGAACCAAAAGGTAATAAATAACAGTTAGCAATTCTGAGGACCTATTGCATCCTGCGCAATTGAAATCCTTCCCTCACTATCCTATTCTTCAACACGTACTTGGACTCACTATCAAAAGGTAAACACTACACTTCGAATTTAAGGAAATTTTCACAGATCACAAAAGGTTCTGGAGATAATGTTTTATTTCAAAATACTCTGAGATGAATAGAAACATGTGTTTGGGTATACCAAGGGGTTTGGTTCTTTTGTTTTTCTATTCCTTCTGGGTCTTTCCTTTGGGGGTTTTGTCCTCCCTACCCCATGTGCTTGCATTTGGTAAGCCACACTTCTGTAGGGTAGCCACATACTTCACCAGCAGTGTTTCAAGAAAACATCTTAAGTTATTTCAGGGAGCAAATGCATCTGTTTCTATTTGGCTATAAAATATGGTTAAAAACACAAAGAAAAAGCAATCAGAAATAGCATTATATCTAGCGCCTTTTCCAAATCAGAGAGCAGAGGTCTTTAGTTGGTTAAGCCTTCAGCATCCCCAAATAGATGGCATCCCTGCAAAAGTAAGAGAAAATATGACTCCTCTGTGCAGCAAGCAAGGGTTTCGCCTTCCCTGTGTCAAGAGTGCAATACTCTCCCTGCAGTCATTACCATGGTTCATTGCAAGCCAGCACTCCACAACGTCAGATGGCCACCACAACTCAGCCTTCTGGCTTCAATATTCTCAAAGGCCGGGCAGTCTTCCTTTTAAGAAAGTTAAGCAGGAAGAAGAAACGTGAGACTAATTTATGGAAATGTATGCAACATCCATCAGATGGTCTCTGCCAGATATAACCAAACACTGGGTGATTTAGTGCTTTCCTACTATGCACAAAAAGAGTTCCAGACACCAGCTGTTTAGTATGGTGGCAGTGTACCTGAGCCACCAGCTAGGCTTTGCCATGGTAATTCGTTTCTTTATCTTTAAAAATAAACAGCACAATTCAATCTAACATCTCAGTTGAATAAGTAAAACCCAAAAGGCGAGCTTCAGCGTCTGGAATAAATTACCCAAGCCTACTGAAAGTTAGAATCAGGCCAACTTTAATCTAAGAGAAAGGAGAATAAGAAAAAAAATGTTAAAGGAAGAGTTTCAAGGAGAGTGAGAGCTCAATCGACACTGACAAATATCACAGAGAGATGGGAAAAGAGGGACTCTGAAAAGTTGATTGATTGATTGATTGAATTATTGATTGATTTTTTTTTTGCATGTGAACTTTAAGAGCTCAATTCCATTTGGATAGCGGTGACCAACACCAAATAATAGTGACTCTAGGAATGAAGAGGAATTGAATAGTTAAAGATATAAGTGTGTTCACAGGAAATTCAGGTGGGAGAGATAAGAAATGCAGTGGTAGTTTAAGGGGATCAAGGGGTCATGGAAAGGAATTTTTGGTGAGCATGATAATGAATCACAGGAGCATGACTAGTCCACAGCAGCCAGTGGACCAAAATTGAAGACACCAGGGAGAAAGGGGACAAAACAGGTGTCCTGAGACAGGATTAAGAATGCATTTAAGATGCAGCAGGTTTAAAACTTGCAACTCAGGTGTTTATACATGTAACTTGATCTTCTTGTCTATGATAGAACCTAATTTCCCTCCTAAATCCCCATTTCAACTCAATATCTCTGTTGGTTTTAGTTTTAAGTCAGGTCAGTTTGGATTTAAACACTGGCAATTGAATATTAAAGATTGTCCTCCTCTCTCTTCTCCATCTCTCGTCCCCAGAAGGGAGCTGAGTTTCCTGGGGGTTTGTTTGCTGTCCTGGCTCTTGGATCTCACGGCAAGGCATCTGGATCTTGGGCATCATGCTATGGTATATCCACCGATGTCCATGGTCCTGTTACAGTTTCTGATCCCTCATTCTATGTGCTCTGCATTCTCCTCAACTGAACCCCACTGGGACTTCCATGCTCAACCGTATCCTGAATGACAGGGCACCCTCATTTGCCTATGTCATCCTGAGGGACTGCTTTCAGGTCCGCCTGCCTACTCGCCACATCTCCAGCCATTGCCCAGCCATTGCCTACATGCATATGAAACTTCTTGGTGAGTTTTTTCGACTCCCCAGTTAAATCCTGGTAAGCCAAGCAATGGTATCTTCTGTCTGGAATCCCACAAACTTTTCTGGGGTTTCTGATGGTCCCTCATAAGCCAGCACATTATAGGAAACCCTTTCTCATGCAATCTCTACCTACCAAACTCTAGCCATTTTCCTTCTGCCCTCCCTCGTGAGTCGGTGGCAGGAATGTCCATGGCCATTCCCAGTGGGGGAGATGCTGTTTTCTGGATCTGAGGGATGGTTTACTCATAGGCTTAATGCCTTTATTATTTAAAAAATCTTGAAAGTAACTATGAATCCACTAAAAAATCTGAAACAGACACAACTAAAGAAACTAAAAGCAGCCTAGAATTAGGCATTAGTAAAAATAATGGTCAATATCTTCACTACTGATTTCCATGGACTTCTCTCAAATCCTATTCATTGGCTCACAGGATTCTTCCTTTTCCAGAAAGCCGGGTCTCTGTTGGCATCCCATCCGTGTCAGCAAAATTATCAAGAGTTATAAAGGGTCTAATTGCAAATTAGCAGGTTAACCTACCAGTTTCAAGGATGTTGACAGAAGACATGAGTCTCTTGGGTCAGACACGAAGAACTTTATCACAGCAATAGCAGTAGCTAGAGCATTTGCTTTATCTTATACTGATTCTCTGAGTCTCACATCTCACGGAGTGAGTGGAAGACACCCAGGTGTCTCCTTCACATGCAGTGGGTTGAGTTACAGGAGAGGAACCCTGAGCTTAGGGTATCTGAGTCTTTTATAATGCCTGCCATTTGTTATGTATGGAGGCACTATCTCTGTCTTCCAAGAATGTTAGCTATACAAACATCCTTGAAAAAATAGTCCAGAACAAGCGTGGCCATTGCCTCTGCTTGTGAGATGTACAGAAATATAAGAAACTCATAGAGACTTGCCTCCAAACAGAGTCAGTCCCTTCTCTAATCTTTAGTAATCTATAGAATTTTTTAATTACATTATTTTGTCATTTTTTTGAAACTGAGAGAGAAAAAGAGCCATGTGTGTATGTTTAGAATGTCATCCTTGTCCCTGAAATCCTGAAATTTGCCTGAACAGAACAAATTAATTTATTTTCAAAAATTACTTTTCCTTGTATCTATGATAGAGTTTAACATGTAACATAGGTTTTACCATTTATTTTAATCTGTGTACTTACGGTTGCTTCTTACCTAGGTGGCCCTAGTGAATATCGCCCATCATGTTATTACTGTTAATTGGGAGAGAGGTTGAAGAAAGCTGCTGAATTTAAGAATGTCTTATGGAAATATAATAGCCTTGTCTTGGCCATGCTACAGGGAACTAATGTCAGATGTTCACATTTCAACTGGAACTCAACAGGAGGAGAAAAGTATCTCTAATACGGCAGAAGAGAGACACTGATCTCTAGAAACAAAGTCCCCAGGGAAAGTCAAATCTCTGATCTGGTCAAGCTGCGCTTACAAAGGAGGAACTCTGCTTTTCATTTCTAGTATGCCAAAACCTTGGTTTGATTTGAAGAGAAAAAGTGGTTGCCTTTCTATCATTCCTTCTAAATTGTCTTCAATGGCTTCTCCTCCAATGTCCCGGAATGTTGGACTCTGTAAGTTCTCGTATCCAGTCCTCTTTCCTTTTCATTCTATCTGATTTTAGTTGGCCTTATCTGTTCCCAGGAAAGCAATTACCTGATAGAGATCGATAATATAAGCCTGGAGCAGTGGCTCACGCCTGTAATCCCAGCACTCTGGGAGGCCGAGGCGGGCAGATCACTTGAGGTCAGAAGTTTGAAACCAGCCTGCGCAACACCGTGAAACCCCTTCCCACCAAAAAATATAAAAATTTGCCAGGCATGGTGGTACGCATCTGTAGTCCCCAGCTACTTGGAAGGCTGAGGCAGGAGAATCACTTGAACCTGGGAGGCAGACGTTGGAGTGATCCGAGATCATGCCACTGCACTCAAGCCTGGGTGAGAGTGAGACTCCTTCTCAAAAAAAAAAAAAAAAAAAAAAAGAATCTGGAGTTCGAGATTGCTAATGCATCAATGTAGTTACTCCCAAGCAAGAGACCCAAGTCATTCCCAGTGCCAATGATCTACCAAGATTTTGGTTGGTTCTATGGTCTGCCCATATCCCCCAAAATTCACGTTGAAAGCTCATCTTCAAGGTCGTGGTATTAAGGTGTGCATCCTTTGGGGGTGAATGGGACTAGTGCTCTTATAAAAAAACTCCAGGGAAGCTTGTTTAGCCCTTCCACAAGGTGAAGACACAGTAAAAAGATGACATTCACCAGATATCAAATCTGCCGGTGCCTTAATCTTGGACTTCCCAGCCTCTAGGACTGTGAGAATAAATTTCTGTTGATTATATACCACCCAGTTTATGATATTTTGCTATAGAAGCCCATATGGACTAAGAAAATTGGTTTTGTTGTTTGCTAAAGATTGTGTCACATAACACTCTCTAGATAAAGGGAATTAACCTTTCCTGCATAAACTTTGGCACATGATAGGCCCTTCATAAATACTTATTGAATAAATGAGTGAATGCACTAGATAAGAAATACAGAGGTTAGACTGGGCACGGTGGCTCACACCTGTAATCCCAGCACTTTGTGAGGCCGAGGCAGGGAGATCACTTGAGGTCAGGAGTTAAAGACCAGTCTGGCCAACATGCTGAAACCCCGTCTACACTAAAAATACAAAAATTAGCCAGGTGTGGTGGTGCACACCTATAGTCCCAGCTACACGGGAGGCTGAGGCATGAGAATCGCTTGAGCCCGGGAAGCAGAGGTTGCAGTGAACCAAGACCTCGCCATTGTACCCCAGCCCAGGTGACAGAGCAGGAACCCATCTCAAAAAAAGAAAGAAATGCAGAGGTTAATGATAATATTATTTTATTTGTATGTATTATAATTTGAAATGAACTGTCCTTCATACACATAAACTCTCCTTCCACACTGGTGATGAATTTACAGTGAATAATTGATCATTCCTCTTTTACCTGGTCTTTCTTCTAAAAGTAATGGCATATACTAGGGGATCAATCGAAGGGGCTTCTATCCCCATGTTTCTTCCTTCCCAGGGCCTACCTCATGCTGTCTCTTTACAAACACCAATTCAGTGTAGGACAAGGTAGCCTGGCTATGAAATAAAGTACTATTAACTGTGTTATGTGGGAATTGAAATCATGACCTCACGTGCATAACACTTACAATCAGCCAGTGAAGGCCTGATAAATCTTTGCATTTATAAGAGTTAGCTAAACACTCAGCCTTTAGGAGCATGCCTTGGGAAGGGTTCCAAGAATTGGACAGGTAAATATTCTACCTCTTTACTCACTGCCAAATTTCTGAGCTTTATACTCAGTTGTCAGTTGTAAGGAAAATCTTGAAATCTCACCAAAGTCACCTAAATTTCTAAAATGTGTACTGTATGTCATTGATCAGTCAGAAGAGAGAGAGAATGTAATTTAACTGAAACATGCCTGCAATGTCTGTCTCTTCTACCTCAAAAGTCTGTGTTTCTTTCTTTTCTTTTTTTTAGGCAAAGTCTCCCTCTGTGCCCAGGCCAGAGTGCAGTGGCGTGATCTCAGCTCACTGCAAGCTCCGCCTCCCGGGTTCCCGCCATTCTCCTGGCTCAGCCTCCCAAGTAGCTGTGACTATAGGCGCCTGCCACCACGCCCGGCTAATTTTTTGTATTTTTAGTAGAGACGGGGTTTCACCGTGGTCTCGATCTCCTGACTTGGTGATCCACCCGCCCTGGCCTCCCAAAGTGCTGGGATTAGAGGCTTGAGCCACCGCACCTGGCCAAAAGTCTGTGTTTCTTTTGGACAAAATTACTTTCAGAAAATATTAGCTCCCTATAGTCAGCTTAAAGGATTCCTGGAATGACATGGCTAAACATGAATCAATTCCCTGGCTAATTTCCTTCAAGACAATACAAGATTGTATTACACTGCTTGCTTCAGCATGGAGTTTTTCCTATCTAAAAATAAGAATGTATATTTAACATGAAAGAAACCCTAAGCTTTGAAAGAAACCCTGGTTTCACTTGTTACATGAAACTCCTGTGTGTGTACGATCTACTATATTTGTCCTAACTGTGTCATGGTTTTAGGTGCCTCTAGGCATACCAGAAAGTCATCCTGCTTAAATTACCAAGGTTCTGTGCTTGTAGGAGACACTGGATTAGGAGCAAGGCGCCTCAAACAGACACTTCCTTCTCTCTCTGGGCACCGTCAGAACCTCCAGATAAGCTGGCAACTGCAAATGAATTTCAAGCATTTGGCAAAGTGAGATTGAACATCACCTCACTCTGGTTTGCCACTGAAGCCTTAATATTACGGTATACTTTTTTAAAATTGTATTTTTCTGTATTCTGTATATAGAAACATTTTCTATCTGTTTCTACATATGTTTCTTATATTTCTTTTTTTTCTAGATAAAGAATTTATTTCAACATTTCCAAAATACTATATTACGATTATTTACCTTACTTTGTTTTCTGTATTTCTATCTTTCCATTCAGTTAATCTGTACCCCATTTTGGAAAGCAAGTTGGTAAATCAAAAGTCTTAAAATGTTCATAGCTTTCCTTACAGTAAATCTATATCTGGGAATCTTTCCTAAACAAAGCATCCTAACCATCTAAAACAATGTTGCAGTATTATAATAGTGAAAAGCACCAAAATGATCAACCATAGGATTAGTTTTTAAAAAGCATGATTATATTTACAAAGAGTTTTAAATAACATTGGCAAATGTCTGTTATTATATTTGCTAAAAAATGGAATACCAAATTATATTATCTATGTAAACACAGTGTACACACTATAAGCACAGCCCTGACACATAAAAAACATAATGCAAATATTTGTTAAATTCACTCATTTGAATGAATCACACTATGTTGAAAAACAAGAATCCTGCCTAGAAAACAAAATTTACATATTCATACAGTTATCTCTGGATGACAAAACTAAGCATGATTTTGTTTATTTTAAGATTAGTATAATTACATTAACATTTTCATAACATGAAAATTAAAATCATCTTGAAAAAGAAATATGTTCATGAGCATATTCTAGGGATTTCAACATACAAGAGAAATTCTTCTATATAACGAGGCTTTCATTGTTTGATTAACTTTTTAAAAACATGGTCTAGAAGTCTAAACTTTTTTTCACCTACAGCTGCATTTCAAATACTAGTTGAGATATGGAAATAATATGCCTCACAACTTTGTTATGAAATTATGTATCCTCATAATCATAGCTACCCTTTATTGAGTACCTAATTTATATCAGGTGCCAAGATAAATGATATACCATTGAATTTAATTTTATCTTTATCTCATTCATTCATTTAATACATTTTAAAAGCACCTGCTAAGTACAAGACACTTAGTATAAAGGTAGCAAAAAGTTTTTGCCATGAAGGAAGTTATTAGATTGGTGCAAAAGTAATTGTGGCCTTTGCCATTAAAAGTAATTGCAAAAACTGCAATGACTTTTGTGCCAACCCAGTATAAGGACACCTGACCTTAATTAAATGAGGACACTAGTGTTTTGGATGTTGACCCACCCAAAACACTACTGTTACTGGAGCATAAGAGAGGGACGATTACATCCAGATGAGGGTCACAGGAAGGGCTAATGATTGAGCAGGAACTGTAGGATTAAAGCAAAGGCCCCTGACCCTGGCCCACCAGGCTGGAGGCAGAAAGTGCAAGACTGGGACCCAGGCCAAGGTCACACACAAGGCCTGGCTCCTCTTCCAGAGACCACGGGTCAGAAAATAATTTTCCCCAGGTTCCTGAAGTCTCCTAATGCAGACACTCTAGACATTTTCCATTTTCTGATTATATAAATACACACACACACACACACACACACACAAATATTTAAAATGGGCATATGAAAATATATGTTTGTGTATCTTCACATACCCATTTCATATATATATATACATATATGAAATATATATCATGTACACATATATGTCTATATGAATACATATCATATCATATGCCATATATAAGAAATGGGTATGTGAAGATACACAAACATATATTTTCACATGCCCATTTTACTAAAAATATGGGCTTTTTTTACAATGTTTGATTCTATTCTAGTAATCCTTAAATTTTGACGTGTATTCTTGAATGGTTAAAAACATGACTTTTTAAAAATAAAAATGATCTGTAGAAACCTGTTTCCATAATGATGGAAACCTTGACTTTCCATCTTGCTGACAGATCCCAGTTAGATATTTAAACCAAATTGTTTCCTTCAATTAGTAGGCTAGGAGAGAAAGTGTGGAGGCAGGAGTTTCTGCAAATTTATCAAAATTTTAGAGGAAAATGAACGGTTGTACCTTCCTGAGATGTGAGTTTATATTGACCACCAGATTTCTCTAGCACTGATCATAGATTCGAGCTTATTTATTTATTAACGATGATGATAAAACGACCTAACATTTTTGAGAACCATCTGTATGCCAGGCACTCCTCAAATTTCTTTGCACAGATTACCCCCATTAACCATGATGCCAACCTCATGGCTGGCAAGGCAGAAAACGCTCATCCTCACTTTACCAGTGGCTAATTGTGAAAACTCCATTCACGTCGGCCATTTTCACTAGTCATTTGATAATCCAGCAAACCAAATCAGACATTTTGTGGTGGATGAAGAAACTTTTTTTGTTTGTTTTGTTTTTTTGAGACAGAGTCTCACTCTGTCACCCAGACTGGACTGCAGTGGCACGATCTCGGCTCACTGCAACCTCCGGCTCCTGGATTCAGGTGATTTTCCTGCCTCAGCCTTCTGAGTAGCTGGGATTATAGGTGTCCACCACCATGCCCAGTTAATTTTTGTATTTTTAGTAGAAATGGGGTTTCACCATGTTGGCCAGGCTGGTCTCTGAACTCCTGACCTCAGGTGATCCGCCCACCTTGGCTTCCCAAAGTGCTGGGATTACAGGCATGAGCCACCATGCCCGGCCTGAAATAATTTTAAGAAGTGATTTAGTTGCAACTTGGCTCAGATCCTCTGTTTAAACATCATGAATTCTCCTCAAGTTATCAGAATTGACTAACTTTTAGTTAAGCCCCATTCCATGGCAAATAGAACATATCTTAGGCTAGGGACAAATTGATTGCATCTTTATATATTTGTGAAATTTAGCATTCTGCCTCTAAATTTCCTGTAATAAAAATACTCTTACAATGATCCTTCTTGAAAGGACTTGATTCTAAGGAAGTCACTGAACATAAATAACTAAGGAAAGAAGGTGGGGGTGCATTCCAGAGAAGTTTCTCACCACTGCTATTTGCATGGATTTTACCTGGGGGCAGCCAGTTACTAACTCTGAGCTGTTTTCAGAACTTTCAAGTACTCGGAGTTCAGGGATCTCCTTTTTCCTATTAACTTGGTTATAATGGTTTCCAGGATTAATAAACAAACTCAAAGTTTGGCCCAGGAAGTAGCTCTCATCTTATAAATTATAGTACCCATAACTTTACCATCTAAATAGATAACGATATCCAAGTCAAGTATTGTCCATGGGAGGGTTTTTCATTGTCCTAGCAGAATGAAAGCTTTAAGGAATTTTGTCTTTCGGGTATTATAAACTTTGGGGGCCTCTTCCAGTTTTTTCCTACAGGCAGACGAAAAAATGTTACAGTTCTAGGGATGCTTAAGTCTCACTCAATGACCTGCAAGTTCTTCAACAGACAGATGGGAAATTGAGAAGCACCCCTGTGGACTGAAAAACTGGCTAGTTTGACTCCTTCTGAATTCTTTTCACAAAACAGTAAATGACAAATAAAAATCAGAATCTGTTACTCTAAGAGGAGTGTCTCTCTGTGATGTCATATAATAAATGGTGAGAGACGGAGAAGATGGGAAGGAGTGTGGAGGCTTCTACCTTAGGCCTGAGAAAAGTTTCAAAACAATTACACCTCAGGAGCAGGAGTCATTGTTGATTGGCAAGTGGCAAAAAAAAAAAAAAAAAAAAAAAGATAGAAGATAGATAGATAGATAGATAGATAGATAGATAGATAGATAGACAGATTAGTTTTCATTGGCTCTTACAGGGTATGAGTTCTTGAATAAGGGGTGGAAATTAATAAAACCTATACGTATCCATGAGGGCTTTTCCTCCTTTACTTTTATAGGCTGGAGATTCTCTAGAAATGTGTCCACCATGGCTCTAATTAATGAGAACCAAAGATGTACAATGTAATCTGTTTGAGTAATCATAATAGAACTTTTAAAACATCTTTCCTTTTATGATTCCGTCAGCAGCCCTTGCCTGAATACCAGACTGATGCGTTTGCTAGTCAATAACTCATTAATAATGATAATGACCACAAAGACTTAAGCTGTCCCTTAAAGTAGGAGCTGGGTGCCTGTGCGGAATCCTGAGGGCTTTGTTGATTGGTTAGGTAGGTAGGGGAAGAATTAGTGAAGAAAATTGTGATCAAATCCTTCCTCACACTTTTTACCAAGACCATAAAATGGAAGAAAAGTACATTGGGATTAAAATAAGGCAGTTATTTTCTCATCTGCTCTCATTGAAAAGGAATGTTTGTCATCTGCATGCTCTTAATAACAAACATACATTGAGCACCTATGGGCAAGACACAGAGGGCCTTAGGATCGGTATGAGTCCACTGGCGGCTCCATGCAGGAGAGAGATGGCCATCCAAACCATGCTGAAAGAACAGAACGAGCACACCATCACGGAGGCAAATGGTAGAGACCAGTCTTGTACCACTGAACAATGGGCTACAGGGAGTCCAAAGATGAGGATGCTACACTTCTTACCCTCCGAGAGCTTATGGGACTATGTGACCTAAGATAATTTAGGTCAGCTTTTTAGCATCACAGGAACAGAAAACTAGATTAAACTCACCGTCCCTATGACAGCTGTAACTTTTGTGGCACCTACAGGAAGTCAACTTGAAAAAGGAAATTGCCTCATCAAGAAGGGAAAAGGGCTGCTTGCTGATACAGAAGGTAGAAAGAAATTATTTAAACAGATAGTAGGGGCAACAGAGTCCCCAGTGAAATGTCCCTTTTAACAAAAAGCAGCCCCCAAATCATTTCCTTTCTAACAAATAGCAGCCTGAAAAATTAAGCTGCAGACAAATAGGCAAGCTGAAACCTTGCACGGGTGAATGCCAGCAGCTGTGCGAATAGAAAAGGGCTACCTGGGAGCCAGGTATGTCCAACATGGAGGCTCCATCTTCCGTTTTCTTTGTCACCACGTGTACAGTAAAGGAACAGGCAATATGGCGCCAGCCAGGTAGAGAACCATCTGCAATGGCACACAGAGTCCTAACCAGTTTTTCGCACCTATCCAAATGGAACACCTGGTCTGACCAATCTTTCGTGCTCTATGTAAATCAGACACCACCTCCTAAAGTTCATCTATAAAAACCCTTGCATTCCACTGTGGAACCGGCAACCCACTTCTCCAGGATGCCTCTCTGCTGCAGAGATCTCCTCTCTTTCTTTTGCCTATTAAACTTCCACTCTGAACCTCACTCTTTGTGTGCCTGCGTCCTAGTTTTCCATGGCCGTGAGATAATGAATCCCGGGTATTTACCCCAGGTTATTACCCCAACAACACCACTTCATTGTTAGTATATATATATATAAATATAGAGAGAGAGCAATAAAATAGCTAGCACTGACTGAGTACTTACCTTAAGCTGTATATCATACTACACTCTTTATTACATATTACATTTTATTAATGAAATAACTCATTATTACATTTAACCCCTATAGTAATCCTATGAGGTAGATATTATTGTCATTTCCGGTATATAAATGACACAACTGAGCCTCAGATATAGTACTTTATGTACCGAACGTGGCACAACTTCCTTCAAAATCTGCTCTCTTGACCCTTCTGCTGTTCTGAATATTATTAAGAATCACAAATATGTTATACAACTAATATAAAACCGTCATAAAGCAGCTTATATAGCCAAAGGCTTCTCAGCCTCCACGTACTAGCTACTTTGTTTAAGCAATATAAATGAAAGAATGTTCTAATAAAATCAGAAATGTCGTATAATCTTCCGATGCTCCTAAAAATGGAATTTGAATTATGGTCAAACTATTAATAATATATTAAACTATCCAGAGAAAGAAGGCAAAGATAGAGGTGTGACTTGCTTTTTCTTTGAATAGATAAGATCGTCAGACCAAATGAAACCATACAAACCACACATCAAGATGTTTGACAAGCTCTTCCTGGCTCCTCCAAAATGTAATTTTGGCAGCAACTTTGGACAGAATATCAAATACATAAATAAAAGGACATGGTATTATCATAAAGAGGACAGCCCGGAACTCCAATATTTTCTATTGACATTGAAAATAACTTAAAAAGTGGTGATTACTCTGGGAATGTTTGCATTGTGGACCTTAATTTCTCTGTGTGATTCCCTCTGTGAGGAAGCAACTAGCAAGGGCCTAACTGGGTGGAGAAATCAGGAAGCTGTGCTGAGGAGGTGACATTCAAGTTTCTCATTCTGAAGGAGGATTAGGAGTTGGTGAGTGAGGGTCTGGGAGAAGGAACAGTGTACACAAAAAGCTGAAGGTAGGAGAGTGCCCACGAGATGAAACCTACGATTGTTTGGTGTAACTGGAGGTTAGTGTTTGAGAAAGGGTGAGCTGTGGAGGAATCTATCCCTAGGGTATTGAAGAGTTTTGGTAAATGTTAAGTGTATCTACTGTTTCCCAGGCTTTATTTAAGGATTCATGAAATCATGTTTGCAAAAATCCATTTGCAGCCCTTAAAAACGAGTACTAACGAAATACCAGGGTGTTTACATGTCTTCTTGCAGATGACAAATGCAAAACACCATCTATAAAGTTTTTAGGAAAAAAACTCAAGGATCTCATTCTAATTGTGAGGAGACTCCCAGACATGTCCTCATGGCTAATCCCATGAAGCCCAAGTCATAGATCGAAAAACTACTACTTTAAAGGGCAAATATGCACTTATTTATAAACAGCTTCGATAGAATCGCACTTCCAAACATGCATTTGCTCATCATTCCCCATAAAATGACAAAACTATCACCTGATTGTAAATTAATTCTTCTGGAACATTCCAAACCTACCCAGGTAATAACTACTAAGGATTCACAAGACATTTTCAGCTACTGATTTCCCAGGCACACCACAAGCAATGAACAACAGCCATGATCTATGAAGCCACTGCAATGAAGCAAAGCTATAGCAATTACTAAGTGCTTGAGTGAAGTATGGAAAAATTCACTGTTGGATAAAAAAATTAAATCCAGTTTCTGAACCCAGTGGGTCATGCTAAGTTACATGTTACATGACTAAGTAATCATGACTTTGCCAAAAAGGCACAAATGACTGTCATCCCTCCTTATCCTCTTCTAGTCTGAGGACTATAATGAATGGTCCTGACCACCTCTCTCTGGAACTTATCACTGTTATGCTTTGTGAAAGCAAACTCAATATGGCCCGAGAAGGACCCCATACTTCTGTGTTTGAATCCTTGTGAACGAACTGCAACCTACCTTAGTGGGCAGACAAGATTGAAACCCTAACTTAGGATTATGGTGTGTAATAATAGCTGAGTCCTGGCCAATCTCAGCAGCCAGACTTCAACCATTCATACACTGCTGAGTGTTCAAACTGTGTTCAAATAAGGCAAATGCCAAGCTGTAACCAATCCAGTTGTTTCTGCACCTCACATCTGATTTCTGTATGTCACTTCCCTTTTTTGTTCTGACCATGAGGTATCCCTGGAGCCTCTCTGAATCTGCTGTATTTCTGGGGGCTGCCTGATTTGTGAATCATTCATTGCTCAATTTAACTCCTTTAAATTTAATTTGGCTAAAGTTTTTCTTTTAATAGCCCATTTATCTATTCAACACATTTTATTGAGCTCTGTTCTGGTCACTATGCTGGGCAACAGAAGGGGGAAATTAATCTTAATTCCTGCCTTTGAATTGCTCACAGTGAGATAGGACAGGCATGTAGATTAAAAAAAAAAATTGCAGTATAGAGTTAGGACTAACAGAGTCATTGGAATATACAAGGCCTTATTTGTAACTTTGAGATATATGTTGTCCCCAGAACCAGGGTCATAATAAAAAATAAACAGGAATTCCCAGCTGCAAGGTCTCACTAAACAGTCTCTTACCCAGGACAACAGTTAATCTTTAATAGGAAAAACAGGAAGCATCCTATTCAAAATCCTGGTTGAAGGATGCAGGCTGAATATTCATTAGGGTGGGGTTGAAGGCTGAGGGGAGTAGGAGTGAGAAAATAGCAGGAAGCCAGGAACACCCATGGTATGAGAATGTCTTGAGTTGTTGAGATGTGTTTCCTAGACAGCTTCCACGGGTTAGGAGGGCCGTTGAAGATTTCCTCTTGTTAGACGCACTGTAACAATGACAACTAGTTTGGGTCATAAAATATTCTTTAGTTCCTGACAATTTCAGTTGACAAACTCTGTATACATTTTGCCATTAAGACATATGAGAGTAAAAGCATCACTGGCTTTCTGTACAGTCACCTAAAGTCAGATTTGTAAAAATACGGAGCCTGTATGAAACCATAATTATGACGCAGTGCAGCCAGGAGAGCTAACAAAGAAGAATATGCTTTCTTCTTGCTCTTTTTGTTGCTGTTGTTATTAATCCACTGCTTTTCTGCTACTGATAAATTCTATCATTGGGCCTGGCTAAATGGTTGGTGGACAGGTGAACCTAGAGGCAAGCTGTCAGAGAGGGGATCATATATATACAGTAGTGCTAAAACACAGGATAAGAAAATAGTTCTAGAAAATGAGGGTTTGTCTTTTCCTCTCTATTTTGCTAAAAGAGGAAGGAAGAGCCGGGTATGGTGGCTCACGCCTGTAATCCCAACACTTTGGGAGGCCGAGGCGGGTGGATCACGAGATCAGGAGATCAAGACCATCCTGGCTAACATGGTGAAACCCTGTCTCTACTAAAAACACAAAAAATTAACCGGGCATGGTGGCAGGTGCCTGTAGTCCCAGCTACTCGGGAGGCTGAGGGAGGAGAATGGCATGAACCCGGGAGGCGTAGCTTGCAGTGAGCCGAGATCACGCCACTGTACTCCAGCCTGGGCAACAGAGCAAGACTCCATCTCAAAAAAAAAAAAAAAAAAAAAAAAAAAGAAGGAAGAAATGCATACTAGCATTGTAATGAACAGTCAGATGTCTTGCTGAATTAAGACGTTATCCCTGAATGCAGCCCCTCTAAGGGACGGCCAGGAAATTTGAAAGGTGACCTAAAAAGAGAATTTTATTATAAGAACTGAAAAATACTTGCTGGCAAAATTTTAAGTAGAAGTTAAATGCATTTGGCTGAGCTGCATAAAGGAAATCAATGTTCTCTATTAGTAAAATTTGAGGACATTCACGTCTGCTTTCCCAGCCCTTGAGAATGGATGAGGTCCAACAACCCAATTCTTTCAAAGTGAGTCACCATTTCTCACTTTCCTTCTTCTCCTCCCTCCTCCTGCCCACTCCACCTCCAGCCTTCATCCTCCTAACTCCCAGACAAATGCACAACCATCTGTGTTCAGGTTCCTTCCCTCACATCTTCCTGGGAGAATGGGAGCAGCAATCTGACTGCCTCACAGTACCACTCTGACATCGGTCACTCCTTCAGAGTCTCTTATGGGTGTACGGAGGACATCCAACTCCCAGTAAGGGGGCCAGGGGGTACACACGAGGCCGATGACACTTCTTATTCTGGTATCACCTCCTCCTCCTCCCTAGACAACACAGGTGAAGACTTGAGGGTGAAAATTAGTCATAGAAAGTGGGCAGGAGAGACATTGTGGGTGCTGAGTCAGGTGGAAAAAGTGAGAAGAGGGGGCTGGGCACAGTGGCTCATGCCTGTAATCTCAGCACTTTGGGAGGCTGAGGCAGGCTGATGACTTGAGGTCAGGAGTTCAAAACCAGCCTGGCCATCACGGTGAAACCTCGTTGCTACTAAAAATACAAAAATTAGCCAGGCATGGTGGCGGGTGCGTATAATCCCAGCTATTTGGGAGGCTGAGGCAGGAGAATTGCTTGAACTCAGGAGGCAGAGGTTGTAGTGAGCCGAGATAGAGTCACTGCACTCTAGCCTGAGTGACAGAGTGAGACTCTATCTCAAAAAAAAAAAAAAAAAAAAATTAGCTGGATGTGGTGCCTGTAATCCCAGCTACTGGGGAGGCTGAGGCAGGAGAATCACATGAACCTGGGAGGCAGAGGTTACAGTGAGCTGAGATCACACCACTGCATTGCACTCCAGCCTGAGTAACACAGCGAGACTCGGTCTCAAAAATAATAATAATAATAATCCGGGCATGGTGGCATGCACCTGTAATTCCAGCTACTGAGGAGGCTGAGGCAGGAGAATCGCTTGAGCCTGGGAGGTGGAGGTTGCTGTGAGTCAAGATGGCACCACTGCACTCCAGACTGGGTGACAGAGTGAGACTCCATCTCAAAAAAAAGTGGGAAGAGGGGATTATTGATTAGATTTGATGAATGCAGAGCTCAAAGTGTGTCGTGTGCACCTCCTTCAAGGTATCCCAGCTCATTGCCCCCTTACCATTCTATGTGAGCCCCCTCTGCACCTTTTCTAAAGAAGGGGCACCCAACTCTTTGGAGGGAGAATGAATTGATCAGAGACCCCTATCGCCATTAAAATAAACATCCATGACACATTTTGCAAAAAAAAAAAAAAAAAAAATTCAGTGTTGGCCCCCATAAATGCCTTCCATTTTCATTATCCTCTCTGCCAAGTCAGAAATCCATCTCAGAGCTTCTGACCAAGCTACCATCCAGCCCCTCTTCCACTGGAACTCAAGAGTTGACACTGGGGTGCTCCCTGGTGCCGCACTGCCTTGAAATTCTGAGCTATCCTCGTTTCACCCTTTAACCCAAACACCTGTGCTGCTTAGTGACTTTGCCCTTTATACAGCACTTCCATAGACATTATTCCACTGGAACCCTCTGGAACTCGGTGTGATTGGTCATCCCATTTTGAGATAAGACCTAGAGACATTAATGCACCTTGCCCAGGGCCATGCCCTTAGGGAGAGCAGAGCTGGAACCCCAAAGGCATCTCTTGACTCCAAAGCCCTGCTCTGTCCTCTGTTTTTTGCAACTTGTTTTTTTGGAGTCTTGAAAGTTTAACCCCTCGTGACTGGGCTATAAAACTGTTATTCTGATCCAGGTATTTATATGTGAATTTAAGAGCCCAGAGAGTTCCTTCTTCAGGGTGAAAACTATGTAAGGAAAAAAAAAAATCAAAACATTCTTTGGCATTTCGTGACATAAAAATAAACACTTTAGGTGTACACACCCTTCCCTTTCAGCAGGTTTTACATAAAAGGATTCTTCATGGATTCCTCAGCATTCTAGTGAGTCCTGGCTTGGTGCACTGTTCAACACTCCATGATGGGCTGCTCATCTGTGGCCACTCCATCTCTAAAAGCAGGGATCCCAAAGGCCTAATCTTAAAGTGGTCAGGAGCATTGAATATGAGCTTAGCAGTTGGCACACAATTTGTATGTTGCCCTTGTTAACATTTATCTGTTTTTTTCTTTTAAAGAATTTTGTAAGAAAGTAATTTCAAATAAATCATTTCATTTATCTGGGATGCAGTTTCCCCATCTATAAAATGGGTATGACTCTGGCCTGCCTTTCTGTGTAAAACAGAGGTATTCAAAGATCTACCAAGTTTCTGAGCTATTGGTGTTATCAGGGTCCTAGGGCTGCCATCACAAGATATTGTATTCTCTCACAGTCCTGGAGGCTAGACATCTGAGATCAAGGTATTGGCAGAACCATGCTTCCTGTGAAGGCACTAGGGAAAGATCTGTTCCCCACCTCTCTCCTCACCTCTGGTCGTTCCTTGACTTGAGGCACCCTAACTCCAGTCTTCACGTAGAGTTGTCCCTGGGTACTATGCCCCTTCACCTGCCATTCCTTTTATAAGGACACCAGTCATAATGAATTAGGGGCCCACCCTACTTCAGTGTGAACTCATCTTAACTAATTGTATCTGTGGTGACCCTATTTCCAAATAAGGTCACATTCTGACATACTGGGGTTAAGACTTTTTTTTTTTTTTTTTTTTTTGAGACTGAGTCTCTTTGTCACCCAGGCTAGAGTGCAGTGGTGCAATCTCAGCTCACTGCAACCCCTTCCTCCAGGACTCAAGCGATTCTTGTGCCTCAGCCTCCCAAGTAACTGCGGCTACCAGCACGCACCACCACACCCAGCTAATTTTTGTATTTTAAGTAGAGACAGGGTTTTGCCATGTTGGCAAGTCTGGTCTCGAACTCCTGACCTTGGGTGATCCACGTGCCTCAGCCTCCCAAAGTGTTGGGGTTAGAGGTGTGAGCCGCTATAACTGGCTGAGACTTTAATATGTAAATTTTAAAGGGGATAGAATTCTACAGTTCAGTATTTACATATACAGATGCTCCTGGACTTACTCTGGGGTTATGTCCAGATAAACCCACTATAAATGGAAAATATTAAAAATTGAAAGCATGGACCGAGCATCTGACACCTGCAATCCCAGCACTTTGAAAGGAAGAGGCAAGAGGATAGCTTGAGGCCAAGAGTTCAAGACCTACCTGGGCAATATTGTAAGACCCCCCATCACCTCTACAAAATTAAAAATTAAAAAAAATACCCAGGTGTAGTGGCACACATCTGTAGTCCCAGCTACCTGAGAGGCTAAGGTGGCAGGATTGCTTGGGCCCAGGAGTTGAGGTTACAGTGAGCTATGATTGTGCCACTGCACTCCAGCCTGGGCAACAGAAAAAAAAAGAAAGAAACAGAAAATGTGGTTCGATTCACAGTATTTTCAACTTTTGATAGGTTTATCCAGACATAACCCAATCATAAGTTGAGGAGTGAACTAAATGCATGTCATTTTCACACCATTGTAAATCAAAAAATTTTAAGTCAAAACTATTATAAGCCAGGGACTGTTCATACCTATCTGAGGACAGAAGCAACTCTACAGCTGTCAGTAATTCAGGTTCATAGCAGGAGGAATAATGACAGCTTTCGTGTGCATATAGGTGATGCGTATATGTGGACCAGCCAGTGTTAGAGCTGGAGTCAGAGGACTGTGACGTCAGTTCCAAATCACCAAAAAGAGGCGAGGCAATGCCTGTGTGGCCTGAAAAACACAGGTCTCTGTGGGCTGGTAGCCAGCATGAGAGAAGCATAAGCTATAACACCAAGAGGTTTAGAGAGTCCCCATGAGAGGGTGGAAGAGGCTCCTCAGGGCTCTCACAGGGGCCCCAGTGCCTCTACCACAATCAAAGCTGCCCCTAGCCCTGCAGTGTCCTCGGTGGACACAGACGCAGGGAGGCTGACTCACTCACACTCCAGTATACAAATCCAAGTGCCAACGTATTCATTTCTACCAAGGAATGTTTCTTTCCAGCAATGAAAATGCCCCATTCCCTACCAAGGGCCAAAAGTCATTGTCTCCTGACATTAGTCAGAAGGATGCCTCATAAGCATGGAGTGAGGCCAGATGCAGCACGACGCAGTGGCCTGACCTACCCCACTGTGGTCAAGGCTTCTCACTGGGTCCCAACATGAGGGTGTTGCTCTCCCTTGGACATTGGTGAGGCACTGTCACCCTCTGCCTCCACCTTCTCTCACCCGGCACCCAAGCTGGACGCCCATTTATGCTCATAGAGCCTTTCCCACAATGGCCATCGTGAGATCTCATGAGGTCTCATTCAAATGTGCCAAGGGAGCCAGGGAAGAAAGGGGAATGGTGGTCTCTGATAGTCCCCAGGGAACTAAGGAGAGGCCTCCCATCTGCCTGAGAAAATTAAGAAACCCTGGGGCTCCCCCTCTTCCGTATCCCACAGTAATCCCAGGCCATAACCCAAATCCACCCCTTGGGTCACATCTCGGGCGTTCACACCACAGAGGTTCGCACCTCAGGGGATCACACTGCAGGGGTTAACACCTCAGGGAATCACACCACAGGGGTTCACACCTCAGGGATTAACACCTCAAGGAACCACACCACAGGGGATCACACCTAGGGGATCACAACACAGGGGTTCACACATCAGGGGATCACACCTCAGGGGATCACACTGCAGGGGTTCACACCTCAGGGGATCACACCTCAGGGGTTCAGATCCCAGGGGAATCACACCACAGGGGTTGGTACCTCAGGAGATCACACTTCAAGGTTCACACCTCAGCGGGGTCACACCTCAGAGGATCACACCTCAGGTGATAACACTGCAGGGATTCACAACTGAGGAATTCACACCTCAAGGGATCACACCTCGGGGGATCACACCACAGGGGTTCACACCTCAGAGGATCACACCTCAGAATTTCACACCACAGGGAATCACACCACAGGGGTTTGCACCTCAGAAGATCACACCTCAAGGGTTTGCCCCTCAGGGGATCACACCACAGGGGTTCACACCTAAGAGGTTCACACCTCAGGGGATCACACCTCAGAGGATTACACTGCAGGGTTTCACACCTCAGGGGGTCACACCTCAGAGGATGACACTGCAGGAGTTCACACCTCAAGCGATCACACCACAGGGGTTCACATTTCAGGGAGGGTCACATCTCAGGGGTGGGGGTCACACCTCAGGGGATCATCCACTCACTCTAAGGAGGAGCACAGCTGTGGAAGATTTGTTCCAGAATCCAGGCAAGTCAGAGGTCACAGAAATTCAAGGGACCACCTGATGCAAGGTTACAGCACTTTCTTCTCTCCTACCCAAACACACACAAGCACACACACAATAAACACACATATGCACCACATACACACACCAAACACACATATCACATGTACCACACACAGACCACACACACCACACAAACCACACACAAATACACATATACCACACACACCACATAGCAACACAAATGCACACATACCACACACACTACATACCACACACACCATATACACACCACACACACATATGCACCACACACAGTACGCATACCACATACCACACATACCATGTACACACATCACATACACACGTCACACACACACACATAAACACATATACCACATACACTACATACTACACACACTATATACACACACTACAAAAACACACCTTGCATACCACACAGACACACCAAATACACACACCTCACACACAAACCACACACATCACACAAACACACCATGCACACACATACACCACACATCACACACATCATATGCACATACCACAAACACACAGCACACACACAAAACACAGCACACACAAACAGCACACACACACACCTGCACTCAAGTGAGCCTGAGAAGCACGTGAGATGCCCTCTGTTCCAAAGCTGAGCTGTTACAGCCCCTCTGGGTAACGCTAAGGCTGTTCTCCAAAACACTTCTGCGTGCTAGGATTTGGAAGAGCATCAAGAATTAGCTTAATAATTCTTCTAAGAACACACTTTCAAACAATAATTATGTATTTGCACACACACAGTATGTGTACAAAGGTGTACATTGGGGCTTTTCTTGTATAACGGGAAATAAAGCAGCCTTAGTGCCCAGCAATCAGAAATGCTTAAATAACTTATATTTTATCCATCAGTGAAGTACTAATCCACTCTTTTTAAAAAACATGATTTTGCAATGTCCTTTGAAGATTCCCACAAAATACTTATTAGGAGAAAAAAAGCAGCATATAAAACTGTAATAAAATGATGAGATTCTCCAAAACGTTAAAAGTGTTTTTATTAGGCCATTATTGCATTGCTATAAAGAAATACCAGAGAATACTGGGTAATTTATAAAGCAAAGAGGTTCAATTAGCTCACGGTTCTGCAGACTGTACAAGCACGGTGCCAGCATCTCGTTGGCTTCTGGGGAGGCCTCAGGGAGGTTTTACTCATGGTGGAATGTGAAGTGGGAATGGGTACATCACATGGTTAGAGCAAGAGCAAGAGAGAGAGCAAGAGGAGGTGCCTCACACTCTTAAACAAACAGATCTCACGATAACTCACTATCTCAAAGACAACAACCAGATCTCATGAGAACTCACTCACAATCTCAAAGACAGCACCAAGCCATGAGAAATTCACCTTCACAACCCAAACACCTGCTACTAGGCCCTCCTTCCAGAATTGGGGATTTCAGTTCAACACAAGATTTGGGCAGGGACAAATATCCAAACTATATCAGTGTTTATCCTTTAATGTTGCTATTATGAGTGTCTTAAATTCCTTCCTTGGACTCTTCTATATTTTATAACTTCTCTATAATATTCTCTACATCTGTAATCAGAAAAAAATAACAATAATCGAAGCATAAGGAAGGACCCACTTCTTCCTCTTTTCTTTATACCTCCCCATCCCTACCCTAGTCCTCCAGTGGGAGAATTTTCCAACTTCTTTTTCCCATGCTTAAACAAAAAGTAAGCAATCCTGGATCTGAAACCAAGGCCAGGTCAAATGTATTTTTCTTCAGTAAAAGAAGATGCTCTGGCTAAATTTCTCTCCTCTTTTCTTGTCCCACAACACTACTCATTCTTAACTCCAACACGGAGAATCTTGAGAGAAGCTGCAAACAGCAACCTGGTCTTTGACTGCACAATAATCCTCTAAGGTTCAGATCGTCTCATCCAGAGTTAAATTCTAACAGAGACAGAGAGAGAGAGAGACCGAGAGAGAGAGAGAGAGAGAGAGAGAGAGAGAGAGAGAGAGAGAGAGACTGATCTGGATTCAGGCTTCCTAGATGGAGTCTGTCCAACTCAGGCAGCAATGAACGAGGAATACAGCCTCTTTCCCACATGTTTGGAACCCTGGCCCTGAGCCCTGAGCTGTGCATTCCATTATTCTCTTTGTGGGCTGAAGAGATGAAATTGCTTTAGCTGAAGGAAGTGGCACGAATTTACTTATTTATTAGATCTGCAGGATACATCCATCACACCGACCTCTGGATCAACTCAGATCATAAGACAAGCACACACCGGAGCAGACAAAACAGCACAGACGTGTTCGTGCACCCAGACCAACAGGATGGCAGGGTCACGCCCTGTAAGTGCACGTGGCAGCGGGGGAGTCTGGCCAGTGCCGGGCAGCTCCCCATTCCTAGAGATGTGATTGATTGTTTCACAACTTACAAGAGATCACACAACCAGAAAGAGGAAATGCTGGTTATTAGGACTTCAGTTTCCATCTTCCCAGTCCTTTCTTCCCACCACTCCAAGAATGTAACTGAGGCTACTGCTGAGAATTTAGCAGCCTCCTGGATCTAGCCAAGTACACAGTGTGAAATTCATCCAGTACATCCTTCCTAGGACAGTTCTCTTTATTCTTCTTTCCCTTGGCCTCTCCCTGAAACCCTGCGCTGCTCCCTGCCCCTCTTCTCACAGACAATAAACCATTTAACAAATAATGTGGCTTTGTTCCATCTCACCTTTTCTGATAAGTCTCAGGCTGCAATGCCAAGGGGCTCATCTCTGATGAATATTAACATTAAGCTTCTCTCTTTCCCAACATCAATCTCTTCTTTCAGATCTCAGAAGTCAGCCTCCCCTCCCTGCCTCGCTGCTCCCCTCTTCCCCTTTCTCACACCCCCACAATAGTCTCTTTCCTCCCTTGTTCGCCTCCTTTCCCAGACAGAGGCAATGTGCTAACATGTCCCCACCTGAGACAAAGAAAGGAGGCTTTGTTATACCGGCAAGAGCCTACATATTAGCATCATTTAATAACTGCCATTCTCCCAAGCCAACTTCTTGGCAGCAGCCTCCTCTTGTTAAATAGGCTTTTAAGTTTTCCCAGGGAGGCTGCATCAGAGAGAATTTGTGAATGGAGACTGGAGTGCAGCTGCTGGTAATAAAGAGGTGACTTCAAGGTAACTGGGTCTTCAAAGACAAACAGGGAGAAAAGGTATGCATTTCCGTCAGGCACAGATCATCTTTTGGAAATGGCCACTACTCTCAGATTCAACGTCTTGGGCACAAACCAGTGGACTGCATTGTTAACTGGCCCAGGTTCAATTTTTTTTTTCCCCCAAACACAAGGAGAGCCGTGTCACATTCATGATGCCAGGACTTGTTTTCTTGGTTGTGTGCTCAGGCGAAAGACAACTTGACTTTAGTCTACTGGAACGTGCCTCAGCCAGGAGTGCCCAGTTGACCCTAAAAAGCATCAGAACCTTTCAAGTCCTGAAAGATCACTTGATCTATAGAAAAGAGAAAAGTGATGGCCGGGTGCGGTGGCTCACACCTGTAATCCCAACACTTCGGGAGGCCAAGGCGGGTGGATCACCTGAGGTCAGAAGTTTGAGATCAGCCTGGCCAACATGGTGAAACCCCGTCTCTATTAAAAATACAAAAATTAGGCAGAGTGGTGGTGGGTATCTGTAATCCAGCTACTCAGGAGGCTGAGACAGGAGAATCGTTTGAACCCAGGAAACAGAGGTTGCAATGAGCAGAGATCACGCCACTGCACTCCAGCCTGGGTAACAGAGCGAGACTCTGTCTCAAAAAAAAAAAAAAGAGCACAATATTCCCCACCTGACGTGACAGCATTTCTGGCAAAAGTGGCTAGTTCTCAGTCGTTGCAGCAATTATGGATTGCTGCATTTGTTACTGCATCTCACACTGCATTTGAGGCATCTCGTGATAACTCTAACTTTACCGGGCCAGATCACAACCCTCTCATTTCCTTATGATGTTCTCATGAAAAGTGTCTGACTACGGATTTCTTTGTTTTTGTTTTTATTTCATTTATTTATTATACTATTCTTAATACAGTCAATTTATGACTGATAGCTGTATTATTTACACATGGTACAGAAATGCGTCAAGAATCTCAAATACAATAGCTGGTCCTGAAGCAAGAAATCCTGTCCTATATTAACAGTATATTTTCCCTGTCTTTAAAGTCGGCTTGCTGGCCGGACACAGTGGCTCACACCTGTAATCCCAGCACTTTGGGAGGCTGAGGTCGGTGGAGCACTTGAGGCCAGGAGTTCGAGACCAGCCTAGCCAACATGGTGAAACCCAATCCCTGCTGAAAATACAAAAATTAGCTTGGCATGGTGGTGTGTGCCTCTAATCCCAGCTACTTAGGAGGCTGAGGCAGGAGAATCACTTGAACTCAGGAGGCAGAGGTGCCAGTGAACTGAGATTGTGCCACTGCACTCCAGCCTGGCCAGAGAACGAGACTACATCTCAAAAACCAAACCAAAACAAAACGAAAAAATTACTAAGTTTATTTCACATTGTCAAAACTGTAAAGATCACACTATGAATATTAATTGCCTGCCTTGATTATGTAATTCTACAGTATTCCCAGCTCATTTTGAGTTCTTCTGTTGTGCTCAATTTTGGCCACTGGGATTGGGGGGAAAAAAATCAACTCATTCCATTTGCCATTCCCAATATTATAGGACAGGTAAGAGTTAACACCTGCATGTCTGCCTTCTCTATATATATTCTAATTTTTATATGAAGTTAAGGGTAGTTGTATCTTACAAGTTCCAGCATCAGAAATCACTTTTAGAGCATCAGCTGGTTCTAAACTCTACAATAGCTAATGAAATCACGGCAACAACCAAGAAAACATATGGCAGGATCAGAGATGTGTTCAAATTTGCATTTAAGGTGAACTCTACAGGAAGAAATTAATGATCATGTGGCCAAAAGAGAGAGAAAGAGACAGAGTACATTTCACCACAATGACAAAACATTATCTTTTAAAAACATAAAACAGCTATTTGTTATCCTCCTGGTTTTTGTTTTTGTTTTTTTCTGAGATGGAGTTTCGCTCTTGTTTCCCAGGCTGGAGTGCAGTGGCGCGATCTCGGCTCACTGCAACCTCCGCCTCCCTGGTTCAAGCGATTCTCCTGCCTCAGTCTCCTGAGTAGCTGGGATTACAGGCGTGAGCCCAGCCTAAACTGTAAACTAAGTTTCTCCCAAAGCTAGTTCAGCCTAAGCCCAGGAAGGAACAAGGACAGCTTGGAGGTTAGAAGCAAGATGGAGTCACTGAAGTTAAATCTCTTTCACTGTCTCAGTCATAATTTTGCAAAGGTGGTTTCAGTACCAAAGTTGAGTTTCTCCAGTCTTCTCCCAGTTGGCTCTCAAACTGTTGGGAGTCCAGATTGCACCTTGGCTTAAAAGGTTTTTGCCTGAGTAGTATAATTAGCTCAAGAGGGGAGAAAAAATTAAAGATACCAACACTAAGGATGTCTTCCAAGAAAATGATGTAGTCAGATCACCCTACAAATGAAGGCCACAGTTAGAAACCCGCTCAACGGCACAGAGCTCTAGCAATCAACTTTTTAGAGCCTCAAGTATAAATAAAAGCAGAAAGCCAAGGATTACCAGACATTTGAGGAAAGCACAGAGTAGAATAGAAAGACTTAAACCAGTTTTTAGAAGTAACTTAGGAAACAAAGACTACACAGGGGATAAGAAAAAAATTATTTATTATTTTTTTCTTTTTTTTGAGACAGGGTCTCACTCTGTCACCCAGGCTGGAAAGCAGTGGTGTTATCATAGCTCACCGTAGGCTCGAACCCCTTGGCTCAAGTGATCCTCCCGCCTCAGGCCCTCTGAGTAGCTGGGACCACATTTATGTCCCACTATGCCTGGCTAATTTATTTTCATTTTTGTAGAGATGGAGTCTTGCTTTGTTGCCCAGGCTAGTCTTGAACTCCTGGCTCCAAACTATCCTGCTGCCTCGGCCTCCCAAAGTGTTGGGATTATAGGCATGAGCTATCATGCCTGCCTCAGTTATATTAATATTCTCAGAGAGACAAGACAATATGTTGAATCCATAAAACAAAAATGTGATACACACAATGGACATTTGGAATGCAGACATTGTACTTTATTCTACAATTGCTTTTTTTTTTTTTTTGAGATGGAGTCTTGCTCTGTCTGTCGCCCAGGCTGGAGTACAATGGCATGATCTCGGTTCACTGCAAACTCCGCCTCCTGGGCTCAAGCAATTTTCCTGCCTCACCATCCTGAGTAGCTGGGATTACAGGCACCTGCCACCTTGCCTGGCTAATTTTTGTATTTGGTAAAGATGGGGTTTCACCATGTTAGCCAGGCTGGTCTCGAACTCCTGACCTTGTGGTCCACTCACCTCAGCCTCCCAAAGTGCTGGTATTACAGGCGTGAGCCACCATGCCCAGCCTACAATAGATCTTCATACCACAATGAGACTGAGTAGTCACTGCTGTGCATTGTGATGCATCTCACAGACAGGGTGATAAGTGAAGGAAGCCAGGCACAAAAGGGCACATACCCTGTGATTCCACCATAAAACATTCACCAAGGCCACAGAAACTGAGAGAGAAGGTCACATGCTGGTAGATGCCAGCCTCCAGTGTAATAAGTCCTGCTAGACACCCCAAGGTGAGTCCTGGGAAGCTCAGGTCAGCATCAGATCCTGGAGCCTAGAGTTGGTGATCAGAAAATTATCAACTCCTGGAAAAAGCAGAGGCCCTCAAGACTATCTCAGTTACAGTTCTCCTTTTACCAATGAGAAAAAATTACACTTTAGAATCTTGCCTATTTCTATATCCATTTAGCCTATCTGCTTTTGATGGACTCCCAGATAAATGCATGAAACGTGAATATAAAGAGACCATGTGTGTGTTTACCTTCCTGTCCTAATTGTCTTCCACTGCCTCCACAGGCTGCCAAGTCTCTTATTTTGCTGCCATTTGGGATGTGAGGTTTCTCCTCATCAATTCCTCTGCAGTTCCTGTGAGAGCTCTGAGCCAGAGCTGGGCAGTTTCTCCAGAAAACATTCCCTGAAATATTTTTAAAGAACTTCACAGAGCCCTTGTTATCTAACAGATAGGCCAAAACATTGACTCCAGGCATATTTTCCTTTCTGTTTCATCAAAGGAAAATAAAGATGAAAAGCCTTTTTATAAGTACTTATGCCCTATTAGGAAATTGTTTAAGTAAATCACTTTAGTCAAAAATGTTAGAGGCAGTCTGCCTAAAACAGTATATTTCAGTGGCTAACTTTAATAAATGCTAACTTACAAACTGAGTTCATTGGTCATAATTGCTTGCAATGGTAGGCACTAAACACAGAGATTAGCATAATTGTGATTATAACTCCCATTAGCATTTGTAATGTAATTATCACCAAGTAACGTGCCAGGATGGAAAGATTCTACTAAAACTTCTCTGGCAAAAACATGAAAAGTGCATGCCCTTCCTCCAGGAGGTAGCATCATGGGGAGAGGATGGACTGGCTCTGCGGTGAGGCCTTTAACCTCCTGGCATCTCACTTTTGCACCAGCAAAATACTTTGTGATTATTCAATATACGTGGCAAGGATACACTGGTGGAAGAATGCTGTTTCTGCTTACGATGGAGTCAGATTTTGACTGAAGGTGGATACATTTTGCCATCTGCCTGAAACCAATATGAACGTACACAAACAAAAACAGCAAACTGTATTAAATGACAGTTTGCAGGACGTTGGTTATCAGGCAATGAAGGGTAGTGATCTCCAAGAGATGGGAAACAAATTAGGGGAGCCCTATTCTTGCCCCAGTTCACTGTCTTGAGAGACTTTCCAGACTGTGGCACAGGAAGGGGGAACCCAGGTAGAAGCTGGTGGACTCCTTTAGGTAAGAAGATGGGAATGAGAGTCCAGGGATAGCAAGGCAGCTGGAGTTTACAGGACAGAGAACCAGTAGAGACAGCTGTGCAGAGAGAGAACCTGGGATCTGGATGGGGTTCTGTCAAATATTCAGCACAGTATTGATCATGACAGCATGCGAAGATACGACTCAATGCCAGAGGGGAGAAAACATCTGAAAGGATTAGAGAACAGCACCCAGTGTTCACCAACTGTCAAGACTTGTTCCCTCCCACCAGCCAGCCAGGGAGAAAACAAATTTTTGAACACTGGGCAGAATACTCATGAACATTGTGTCTTAGTGGTGGGAAATAATTAGCCCCAGACCAAACACTGCTCCAGATTCACCTCAAAAATTATGAAATCTAAACCTGAAGGGCTCCAACTATACCCAAGCAACTTAATTGCATCCCAGAGAAAAGCTTAAGAAAAGCTATAGGAAAGCAAAGTATCACGTATCCAAAAAGGGTAGTAACCACAATGGGTGGTATCTGATAAGGATTATGAAACATTGAAAGTATAAGGAAAATATAACCCACGATGGGGGAAATAATTCAAAACTGACTCGGAACTGACACAGATGTTATCATTAGTAGACAAGGACATTGAGCAGTTATTATAACCATATTCCAGATGTTCAAAAAGTTAAGTAGAGAAAAATAATTTAACAAAAACACTCAAATTGAACTTCCGTGAATGAAAAACTACAATATCTAAAATAAAAAAATTAATTGATGGGACTAATAGTAGATTAGACATAGCAAAAAAATAGATTTGTAAATTTGAAAACATGGCAATGGAAACTATCCAAAATAAAACACTGAGAGGAAAAACAATTTTCTTTCTTTTTTTTTTTTGAGATGAAATCTCACTCTATTGCCAAGGCTGGAGTACAGTGGTGCAGTCTTGGCTCACTGCAACCTCCGGCTCCCAGGTTCAAGCAATTATCCTGCCTCAGCCTCCTGAGTAGCTGGGATTATAGGTGTGTGCCATCACGCCTGGCTAACTTTTTTTTTTTTTTTGTATTTTTTTAGTAGAGACAGGGTTTCACCATGTTGACCAGGCTGGTCTTGAACTCCTGAGCTCATGTGATCCACCTGCCTCGGCCTCCCAAAGTCTGGGATTACACGTGTGAGCCACCACGCCCATCTGGAAAAAAATTTTTTTTAATTAAAAGAGTATCAGTGAATTGTGAGACAACGTCAAGTGGCCTAATATACGTGCAGTAGAGTTGCCAAAGGAGAGGAGAGGCAACAGAACAAATATTTGAAGAAATAACAGTTGAAAATATTGCAAACTTAATTGAAACTAAAAACCCACAGATCCAAGAAGTTCAACAAACCCCCAAGCAAAAGAAGCATGAAAAAAAAGACACCAAGACATATCATAATCAAATTGTTAAAGAAATCAATAAAAAACACATATTACAGCAGCCAGAGGAAAATAATAAGATGTTACATAAAGAGGAAACAAAAATAAAGATGAGAATAGATTTTTTATAGGAAACAATGTAAGCAAAAGTACATCTTTAAAACATTGAAAGATAAAAACTATCAAGCTAGAATTTTACACCAAGCAAGAATATCTCTCAGAAACAAAGATGAAATAAAGATGTTTCCAAACATAGAAAGACTGAAAGAATTCACTAGCAAATCCACACTGCAAGACATTTTAGAGTCTTTTAGGCAGAAGGAAGTAAGGGGTTTCACAAATAAGGAACACCAGAAATTGTAACTATATGTGATTTTTCTTATTAAATCTATTTACAAGATAACTGAATATTTAAACAAAAATAAGAACAATGTAGTTAAACTTTATATGTATAAGTAAAATATATTACAGTGTTAGCAGAGCAACCAGGGGCGGGGGGAAGAGAAATAGAAATATTCTATCGTATGATTCTTTTTTTTTTTTTTTTTTTTTTTTTTTGAGATGGAGTCTAGCTCTATCGCCCAGGCTGGAGTGCAGTGGCGCCATCTTGGCTCACGGCAAGCTCCGCCTCCCGGGTTCACGCCATTCTCCTGCCTCAGCCTCCTGAGTATCTGGGACTACAGGCACCCGACACCACGCGCGGCTGATTTTTTGTGGAGACGGGGTTTCACCGTGTTAGCCAGGATGGTCTCCATCTCCTGACCTCAGCTCTCTCACTCAGGATGGAGTACAGTGGCGCAATCTTGACTCTGCAACCTCCACCTCCTGGGTTCAAGTGATTCTCCTGCCTCAGCCTCCCAAGTAGCAGGGATTACAGTTGCCCACCACCATGCCCAGCTAATTTTTTTTTAGTATTTTTAGTAGAGATGGGGTTTCACTGTGTTGCCCAGGCTGGTCGCAAACTCCTGACCTCGTGATCCACCCACCTTGACCTCCTAAAGTGCTAGAATTACAAACGTGAGCCACCACACCCAGCCTCTGTTGTATGATTCTTACACATAAAGTGGTAGATCACATAAAAGAAGACAGTGAAAAATTAGAATTATATGCTCTACACTATAAACTGTATACACTATATTTTTCTACTAAAACGACAAAAAGATTTATAGCTAGTAAGCCAATAATAAAAAATAAAATTATTTTAAAAATCAGTTAATTCAAAAGATGGCAAAAATAGAAAAAAGTGAATAAAGAACAAATAGGACATCTAGAAAACAAACAGCAAGATGACAGATTTAAAACTAGTCATATCAATAATCACATTAAATGTAAATGAGCTAAACATTCTTGATTAACTGCAGAAATGGTCAGATTGGATTAAAAATCTAGACCCAAATAAATACTGTCTATAAGACATGCTCTTCTTGCTCTCCTGGCCCCCACCCACACTGGCACCAGGGAAAGGCCACGTAAGCACATAGTAAGAAGGTGGCTATTGGCAAGCCAAGAAGAGAGCCCTCACCAGAACCCAAACATGCTGGCACCCTGATCTCAGACTTCTAGCCTCCAGAACTGTGAAAAAATAAATTTCCGTTGTTAAGTCAAAAGAAGAATAAAAAGAAAAAGAAGAGGAAATGTTCTTTATATATTAAAACATGGGTAAAGTAAAATAATTTAAAATTTATTTTTAATGATACTCCATACTAATACTAATCAAAAGAAAATTGGAGTGGCAAATTAGTAACAGTGGCACATAATAACAGAGCTTCCAACTACATAAAGCAAAAATTGTTAGAACTACAAAGAGAACAAAATAAATCCAAAATTATACTTGGCGACTTCAATAATTAGCTCCCTGATTGACAGAAGTAAAAAGAAAGTCATCAAGCTTATCAAAGATTTGAAAGTCACTATTAAGCAACTTGACATAATTGACATTTATAAAACACTCCACCTAGCAACAGCAAAACACACATTATTTTCAAGGGCACACAGAGCATTTGCCAAGATAGACAATATTCTGGGCTATAAAACAAGTTACAATAAATTTGAAAGTGTTCATATCATACAAAGTATGTTCTCTGACCACAATGGAAGTAAATTCAAAATCGATTATGAAAAGATCTCTGGAAAATCCCAATTATTTGGATGATGGAAACTAAATAATACTAAATTATATACTTGTAAATACTAAATAGATTAAAGAAGAAATCAAAAGAGAAATTAGAAAGTATTTTCAGTTAAACGAAAATGAACATATTGACATTTTCAGAAGGCTGTTAAAGCAGTTCTTACAGTAAATATGTAACTCTATATGCCTACACTAGAAAGAAGAACGTCCTGAAATCAATTACCTCATCTTCAATCTTAAGAAACTAGAAAAAGGAAGACCAAATTAAATCCAAAGTTACAAGTGTTTGGACGTGCTCTTTAATAATAGCTTCTTTAACGTCCTTCTAGAATATTCTATTATCTGTGTCATCTAATCATTGGTGTCTGTTGATTTTCTTTTCCCATGCAAATGATATAGGAGCTAGAAATAAATTATTTAGGCAAATAGTGAGGGCAAAGAGTCTTCAGCAAGGCTTCCCTTCTAACAAAAAGTAGCCCAAGAAATTATTTTTTCTATCAAGGAGTAGCCTGAAAAATTAAGCTGCAAAGATAGATAAGCAAGCTGGAAGCTTGCATGCATGAATGCCAGCAGTGTACCAACAGAAAACGGCTACCCCGGGCCCAGGCACATCCAACATGCAGGCTCCATCTTCCCTTTTATTACCACGTGTACAGTAAAAAAACAGGCAACTTGGCTGCGGCCAGGTAGAGAACCCATCCATAATACAAGATTAGGGTGGGAGAAGCCAGCTTTTCACACCCTATGCAAATGGCACACCTAGCCCTAACCAGTTTTTTTGTGCCTTATGCAAATGGCACACCTGGTCCGACCAATCTTTCGTGCCCTGTGTAAATCAGACACCACCGCCTCAAGCTCTGCACTTCGCCGTGGACTGGCCACCCGTTCAGGACCCCTCCCTCTGCAGGGAGAGCTCTTTTCTTTCTCATTTGTTAAACTTCTGCTCTTAAGCTCACTCTTTATGCCTTCATGTCCTAGTTTTCTGTGGCTGTGAGACAACGAACCTCGGGTATTTACCCCAGACAACGATGCTGCTTCACAATTAGAGGTTTTTTATATCACAAGTAATTTTGGTTTTTATCCTGAATATTTTCAGTATTATGCTGGGTCTTGTTTCTATCTGCCGGTTCTATGGCTGTTAGAATTCTGGTGGTGTTCCCTGATTTCCTACTGCTGTTTATTTTGCAGAGTTTTCAAATAGCTGTCCTTGTACCCTGTCCAGGTTTCAGAGTTGGGCTTAGTGGGAGGTAAACGGAGGTGTGTTTTCATTTCACATGGCAGGCAGAATTCTAAGACGGGTCCCAAGAGTCCTACCCCTTGGTTACATGCTCAGTATGAGCCCCTTCCCTTGACTGTGAGAAGGATTTGTGGGACAGTGGAATGCCACTCCCATCATTATTTTGCTTTATATGCAGAAGAGATCTTGCAGATGTAATTAAGATCCCTAATCAGTTAACTTTGAATTAATTTTAAAAAAAGAGAGATTATTCTAGATGAACCTGATCTAATCGGATGAGCCCTTAAAAGAAGTCAGAGAAATTCAAAGCCAGATAGATTTTCCAGTCAGCCTTGACGATGCAGCCTCTGTGAGTTCTCTAGTTGCAAGGAAATGGATTCTGCCAATAGCCACATGAGCTTGGAAGAGAACCCTGAGCCTCAAATGTGACCCCAATTGACACCTGATTGCAGACTTGTAAGAACTGGGGCAGAAGATCAAGCCATGTGCAGTGGCTCACGCCTATAATCCCAGCACTTTGGAAGGCCGAGGCGGGTGGATCACTTGAGGTCAGGAGTTCTAGACCAGCCTGACCAGCATGGTGAAACCCCCATCTCTACTAAAAACAAAAATTAGCCAGGCATGGTGGTGCATGCCTGTAATCCCAGCTACTTGGGAGGCTGAGGCAGGAGAATTGCTCTAACCTGGAAGGTGGAGGTTGCAGTGAGCTGGAATCGTGCCACTGCACTCCAGCCTGGGTGACAGAGCAAGACTCTGTATCAGAAAAAAAAAAAAAAAAAAAAAAAGCAATAAAAGAGAACTCAGGCATAAAAGCCCCTGAAGCCTGCCGGGACTTCTGACTTAAAGAAACTGTGGCTCAAGCAATGATGTTGCATTAAACTTCTTTTTTTATTTTTTTATTTTTTTTAAAGACAAGGTCTCACTCTGTTTCACCCAGCCTGGAGTGCAGTGGTACAATCTCAGCTCACTGCAACCTTCCAGGTTCAAGCGATTCTCCTACCTTAGCCTCTGGAGTAGCTGGGACTACAGGTGCACCCCACCCCAACAAGCCATTTTTTGTATTTTTTGGTAGACACAGGGTTTCACTGTGTTGGCCAGGCTGGTCTCGAACTCCTGACCTCAAGTGATCTACCTGCCTTGGCCTCCCAAAGTGCTGGGATTACAGGTGTGAGCCACCCTGCCCAGCCAATCTTCTATTTTTATAGCAGTTTATTACACTGCAAAATTTAATAGACTTTATCCTACGTGAAACTGTCTTAAAAAAGAAATTCTATGTACTTTACGTCTGAGCAAACGTTATCCTCGAAGTGTTGATTAATACTCAATATGCTTTCTAACAAAGCTCTTTGTTTATTTTCCTTCCTCTGTATTCCCAATATAGAATTAGGGAAATAACTCAGATTCAGATCTCCTCAGCGTCAACTTTCCAGCAGTGTTGAATCTAGCCGCTCGTCTCTGTGCAATTATAAGCCGCTTCATTACTTCTTTTCCTTTGCCCTCTTGGTTCATCAAGCTCACTGAGTTTTATGAAAGAAAAGCTAATCTTGCTATATAATTGCATTAATTATTGCCACATGAGCCACTCAGCAGGGACAAATAGCAAGCCTGGTATAATTAGTAAATTACAAGAAGTAACCATTTATAGCCACTCATCAGATAGGCCAAGTCAAAGTCACCATGAACTGATAGGTTGTTTTCTCCGAAACACGACAGCTATCAAAAGAAAGTGTAACTTTCATTTAAGATATGCAAGGTGGCCAGGCGTAGTGGCTCATGCCTATAATCCCAGCACTTTGGGAGGCCAAGGCAGGAGGATCACTTGAGCCCATCAGTTCAAGGCCAACCTGGGCAACATAGTGAGACCTTTGTCTCTACAAAAAATACAAAAATTAGCCAGGCATGGTGGCAAATGCCTGTAGTCCCAGCTACTCGGGAGGCTGAGGTGGGAGAATCACCTGAGCCCAGGCAGTCAAGACTGTGGTGAGCTGTGATCACACGCCTGCACTCCAGCCTGGGCAACAGAGTGAGATTCTGTCTTAAAAGCAATAACAAAAAATATGCAAAGTGTCATATCCATTGAATCTGCATGTGGAGACATAGACAACATTGAAACAATGTAGTTTTTTTTTTTTTTTTTTTTTTTTTTTTAAAGATGGAGTCTTGCTTTGTCACCCAGGCTGGAATGCAGGGGTACGATCTCGGCTCGCTGCAACCCCCGCCTCCCAGGTTCAAGCGATTCCTCTGCCTCAGCCTTCCGAGTAGCAGGGATGACAGGCACTCGCCATCATGCCTGGCTAAGTTTTGTATTTTTGTAGCGATGGGGTTTCACCATATTGGCCAGACTGGTCTTGAACTCCTGACCTCAGGTGGTCCACCAGCCTTGGCCTCCCAAAGTGCTGGGATTACAGGCGTGAGCCACCGGGCCTGGCCACGAAGCAGCATCTCTCTTGTGATGCTTCTTGAGGGAAAAACAATCTGTAATGAAATTGTTTGAGAAATGTTAATTACAAATAAACCCCTTCTTAGAGATGCACACTTAGTAAAGATGGCCCAGGTGTGTGCAGGAAAGAAAACTGTTTCACTTGCATTTCAATTTCATTCCGGAATTTCCCAACCTTATTTGATCCATATTCTGTTCAGGTTTTAGAGTTGAGTTCATTGGAAGACAAGTGGAGATGTGTGCTGACTTCACACAGCAGGCAGAGTCATTTTGGAAGCACACCTATCGAAATCCCTGGAGACTCAAATGTTTCTTCCTGGAAGATAGTTCGGGAAATGTGGAGCTAGAGATTTAAATTCTTTCCATGTTTGTTTATCCTGTCCCCTCTTTCGGATGATATTCCACTCTAGGTCAAGGGTTGATAATATGGCAAGTGGTGAGAAAAATTCCAAGCATAACTAATGGCAATTGCCACCCCAACCTCACCCCCAGCTGATGTGAAGCGCTCATGTAGTCCGTGGTCTCTGCAGATAAAAATGCATCCTCAGGGACTCAAGAATTCCAGGCATTCTGATCAGTTGAGTCCTATCTCTCCAAAGCATTCAACAGACATTCTCTAAGCACCTATCTTGCGCTAGGCTCAGTGCATTACTAGCAAGCATCCCAGGCAGGGCACTCATTTTGCAAGCTCGCAGAAAGCGCGCTCATGTCAAGTAAGAGTCCAGGAGGGATTATCACTCAGGGGCTTCTGGGAAAGAGGATGTGCAGCCAGGCTGGAAGGTGACAGAGGGTCCCAGCACAAAAACCCTCCAACAAGGTCATGGGGTAAGAGCTACCATCTCCCAGGCAGGGCTCTGGATGGGCCCGGATGGATGGGGTAGCAAACTCACTCCCTAAAAACAAAGGAAATTTGTGACAGGCATCAGTCCCTGAAAAAAAATGCCTTCAAGTTGACAGCAGAGCAGGAAGTAGGAAAGGGAGAAATGGAAGAAACTGAAAGAATAAATTACTTTCCACTTTCCATTGATTCTAAGATGTAGATGTTTTTCACCTGTTAACAGCTCTGAATTCTCTGACATTGGAATAGATCGAAAGCATCTTACAATCACGGCCCTCCAGGTGCCCACGTGACCTCGTTGTCATTACCGCATGTGCAAACTTGTTCACAGCTGTGGCTGTTGTCATCACTTCAGCGGGATTATGTGCACTGTTGGCACTTCATGTGCCGGGTTTAATTGCCATGTAAAATGCCTTAGGAAAGATTACACTATGATTCAGCATTGAAAGGAAAACTTACGGTGTATTCAGAAAGGTGAGGAGACAGAGTAGGGGGGAGGCATAGATTGGTTATTTGTGAAGTGAAGATTCATGACGGGAGGAATGCTTGCAATTCCATATTCTCTTGAGGAACAAACCAAGTGCTTTACCACCTTGCTACTCAAAGTGTAGTCCACAGACCAGCAGCATCACCTGGGAGATTGATCGAAATGCTGAATTTCAGGCTCTGCCCCAAACCCACTGAATCAGGATCTGCATTTTAACAAAGTCCCGTTGATTTGTACGCGCGTTAAAGTCTGAGTGCACCGCTTTAGTGAACATAAAGTGAGGCTAAGTCACACCAAATTATCGAGCTATAAAAAGGGAATGCCCAGCAGAAGCCAAGCAGTGCAGCTGAAGGCAGGGAAAATTGTCAAGCCCTTTAGAATCCAGGAAAGAAATTCCAGTGCAGCAAGAGGTTGGTGTGGCCAATTCACTCATCAGGCAGGCCTGTCATTAAGACACCGTGTCGTAGTCTCATTGACAACGATGTTTCCTCTCTTTGTGGTACACCAGCTAATGGTGGAGCTTAAAATGAAGGACATTTTAGATTCAATTAAATATGGCAAGTGGTATTTCTCCAGGGCACTATAAGAGATTAAAATAAAGGCATCTCCATCAGTCAGGTGGAGCTGGGAGGCAGCAGAAGAGGGACAATGGCACTGCAGTCTTGGTAGGCGCTTCTACCAAGTGGGAGAAGCAAGGACACTAGGAAAGTTCGTGAGTCACCCAAGACCTGGCCAGGGCAAGGGAGGGACACATGGGGTCTGAAGTCCCTGTGACATTGCTGGTCATGAACCATCCTGCCTTCATACTGCAGGTTCTAGGGCTACCTAAGACCCTCAACTAAAAATAATAATGATAATACTCAATTCCTTATTCTTTTCAAATAATCGTTAAAATTATTATTATTATTTTGAGGCACAGTCTCGCTCTGTCGCCCGGGCTGGAGTGCAGTGGAACTATCTCGACTCACTGCAACCTCCACCTCCCGCTCAGTGATTCTCGATTCTCGTGCCTCAGCCTCCCGAGGAGCTGGAACTACAGGCCTGCACCACCACGCTCGACTCATTTTTGCATTGTTAGTAGAGATGGGGTTTTACCATGCTGGCCAGGCTGCTCTCCAACTCCTGACCTCAAGTGATCTGCCCGCCTCAGCCTCCCAAAGTGCTGGGATTACTAGCGTGAGCCACTGCACCCACCCTCAAATAATTTTTATAGCCATTATTTGGTACTTCTTCCTTCAATAACTCTTACTGTGTTTTAACCCCTCATCATCTCACTGAGCCCCACGACAAACCCTAGGGAGAAGCAGTGTGGACTGCAGTCTGAAGTGTGGGCGATGCTGTCGTTTTCCTTGTAGAGATGAGGAAATAAGTCTGGGATTATCCTGTTGGTAAATGGTGGAATTGGGATTAGAATCCCAGAATTCTGACACCACTTTCATTTTTTAATTAATTAATTAATTTTTTGAGGTGGAGTCTCCCTCGGTCACCCAGGCTGGCATGCAGTGGCGCGATCTCAGCTCCCTGCCTCCCGGTTTCAAGTGGTTCTCCTGCCTCCCCCTCCCGAGTAGCTGGGACCACAGGAGTGTGCCACCATGCCCAGCCAATTTTTATATTTTTAGTAGAGACGGGGTTTCGCCATGTTGGCCAGGCTGGTCTTGAACTCCTGATCTCAGGTGATCCGCCCGCCTTAGTCTCTCAAAGTCCTAGGACTCAGGCATGAGCCACCACGCCCAGGCTCTGACTATACTTTCGAAGTTCTAACTAGGAAGACGTGTGGGGCAACTTCATCACCACCAGGTAATGGCAGAAGCCCTGACTCTTCCCTGGACCTCCTCTGATACCATCCTAGCGGGGAAGTAGAGGGACATGTCATTTCTTCCCGTGGAGGCAGGAATCTGGGCTCCCCGGCCTCTGCTGGCACTGCGGGGATGGAGCTCATTACGGGAGGGAAGAGAATGTCCCTGTCCCCTACTGAAACTTCTGTGACCCCACCTTGGCTGGGAAGTCAGGATGCCTCATTCCAGTGTCATGAGGATGGAAGCCCAGCCTCCCCATTCAGCCATGCAAGGAGGGAGTTTTTGGTGGGGTTTGTGTGGAAAAGAGCAATGATTTTCTAAAAGTTTCCCATCTTACTAGCTTGTCTCTTTCCTTGTCCTTTAGCTAGACAGAGCAGGGTTTTGTCGATGCTTTCTTGCCTGTACAGCTTGGGACTTCTGGGTTACTGGCTTCATCAGCTCCAAATCTGAGATATATGAGGCAGAGAGAGAGAGAGAGAGAAAGAAAGAGAGAAACCAGGGCATCCTAATTAAGAGGGTGAAACCCCGTCTCTACTAAAAAATACAAAAAATTAGCCGGCGTGCTCGCGGGCGCCTGTAGTCCCAGCTACTCGGGAGGCTGAGGCAGGAGAATGGCGTGAATCCAGGAGGCGGAGCTTGCAGTGAACCGAAATCACGCCACAGCACTCCAGCCTGGAAGACAGTGAGACTCCGTCTCAAAAAAAAAAAAAAAAAAAAAAAAGAGAGAGAGAGAGAGAAACCAGGGCATTCACTACTGTGTTGTTCCTCGGATCCTGGGGTTTCAGGCTGGTCTGCCTTCTTCTCTTCACCTCTCAGAGTTTTACTATCTTTGACATGCAATGCCCATGATGCCCAGCTGTATTTAGTGGGAGGTATGGGAAACAGTGTGTCTACTCCATCTGCCCAGAAGCAGAAATCCTGTTTTCGCAACAGTTTAACTGGAGTGGAGCCTTGGCCCTTTCTTTACATGTTGTCTGCAGCCGTTTCCCTGCTACAACGCAGAGGTGAGCAACTGAAGGAAATCTGTGTTGAGTCCTCCTCCACAGCCTACTTCTTTGCAAACTGCAGGTTTTGGTTGCCTCCATGTAAAGCTATTCCATTACATCAATTCTCCATACTTCTAACACTTCTGCTAATTTCTCATCTGCTGGGCCAGAAAGTTTCTTGCAGCTCCTTGAGCATATCCTGTCTTGGAGCACAGGAGAGATTACAGCAGAATCTCTGCTTAAGTAACCTCATTTCCTGCCCCCTGGGTTCCATCCTTAGCAACAAATGACAGACTCTCTAATCCCCTCTGCAGTGGGTAGAAAACGGTTGCCCAAAGACGTCAGGTCTGTGAAACCTGTAAATGATGCCTTACAAAGAAAAGCCTTTGCAGACATGAGTGAGTGAAGGATCTTAAAATGTGGAGATTGTCTTGGATTATCTGAGTGTGTCCTAAATGCCATCATTGTGGTGGTGGTTGTTGTTTTTGAGACGGAGTCTCGCTCTGTCGCCCAGGCCGGAGTGCAGTGGTGCCATCTCGGCTCACAGCAACCTCCGCCTCCAGGATTTAAGCAATTCTACTTCAGCCTCGAGAGTCCCTGGGTTTACAGGTGCCTGCAACCACGCCCAGCTAATTTTTGTATTTTTTGGTAGAGATGGGGGTTTGCCACGTTGGCCAGGCTGGTCTCGAACTCCTGACCTCAGGTAATCTGCCCACCTCAGCTTCCCAAAGTACAGGATTACAGGCGTGAGCCACTGTGCCCTGCCAAGTTGTGTGGGGTTTTTTTTTTTTTTAAGAGGGAGATTCAACACACAGAAGAGGAAGAACAGCTCCACCAGATTTCAGACTTCCTCCCTCTAGAACTGTGAAACACGTTTCTGTTGTTTTTAAGCCTCTGAATTTGTGTAAAATTACGAAGAAATTCACCACCAACCCTCTGTTCATTTCGACACCAGTAGAGCAGACACCTTCATAGAATTCCCTCATCCCACACAAGACGCAAGTCAGAAAAAACAAATCTCTACTCAGTTGTCCTGCTTCTGTCGCCTGGAACAAGAGACTCTCTAAGGGATGAGCTCGGTCTCATGTAACTGCCACAAAGTGAATGTCCCCGGATTCTCTAAAAGACCCTTCTCAGAGGCCCCAGGAACCTTCCTGCAAACCAAGTCTTCCCTCTGGGCACCTTCTTTACCCCAATATGACCAATTCTATCTGTGCAGAAGCTGCCTATCCAGTTTTTAATATAAGCTGGGCTGATGTCAGCTCAAGAAGAAGCAATGAGGGGAGGCACTCAAAGGCGACTCTCACCAAAAAGGATTTCTTAGTATTCTGACTTCCAGAGTACAGTCACTACCTATAAAAAGTAAGTTCGCATGTTTTATCATGCTTCACTCTAGGAGGTGGGCGCAGTATTGTTCTCAGTTTTGCAGATGAGGACACTGTGGCTTGGAGAGCTTAGGGTATTTAAGTAGCAAAAATGGCAGAGGCCCTGAAAGATGTGCCCTGGTATTTAGATCACATCTTAAGGGATTTCTCAGAGATGACACTGCCTTTCTAAAGGAAGCCTAGGCAAACTCTGTTGGAGGCATTGCTTCTAAATCAATGTCAATTTTCTTTATTCCCCTCTCCTGCCCATCTCTGCCACAATGCAGTGACAAAAGACCGTGTCTTGGTACACTGCATTTCACTCCCTGAGATTTGCTGACACCTGCAGACAAATGAGAGGATTGCACTGAGTTTGCATTAAAAGGTATTAGAGGCCAAGCGCAGTGGCTCACGCCTGTAATCCTAACACTTTGGGAGGCCAAGGAGAATGGGGATCACTTGAGCTCAGGAATTTGAGACCAGCCTGGCCAACATGGTGAAACCCTGTCTCTACTAACAATACAAAAATTAGCCAGGCGTGGTGGTGCGTGCCTGTAGTCCCAGCTACTTGGGAGGCTGAGGCACGAGAATTGCTTGAACCTGGGAGGTGGAGGTTGCAGTGAACCACGATTGCACCACTGCACTCCAGCTTGGGCGAGACTCTGTCTGAGGAAAAAAAAAAGTATTAGAGTTGCTTGCAGGAACCCCCAGACCCAGGAAAGGCCACATCACCTCTGGAGAAGATGATGAAGACCAGGACAGAGAGCACTAGGAGTAGGTCTCCAGAGATCCGAGCAGCCCCTCCGGTCCAGGCCACGCGGTCAGGTGCACGGACTCCCACTACGCCTTATTGCCCTGAGGGTGGGCTGACGAGCGGCCTCAGGTGTTCTTTGTTCTGGGCAACGTGTAATCAGTGATTATTTCTAACAATGCAAATAGTAAAACTACCTTAGCCACTCACTGGGTAACCCTGAGCATCTCCTTCAGTTAGGAGTCAGTCTAACTAAATTCTTATTGATATAATGTATATTTGTATTAATTTTTTAAAAACCGTAAACCCATACACAAAACCAAAATCTCTTTGATAACAATTGGGCCTGAAGTCGACTATGAGGTCTGGGCTTTTAAGAGAATGAAGTACCAACTCTTTCCGGCAGGTGGAGCCAAAAGATCAGACCTGAAGCGTATTTCAGTTCAGCCTTCCCAGGCGAGGATACCAGCATTTTCTAGCTCTTAACAAGCTTTACGTTGTGGGGGGATCAGTGAAGAAGGTTATAAAGAGCTTGTATTCATCCACCCTATTCATATGTCCCCCACATTAGCAGTCCTTTTATTCATAATGTACTACCACCTGCAGCGCCTTGCCTTTCTTCCTGTAGCCATCGCCTCTCCAATCTTTCTCCAATCTCAGGCCTATAATCGTCAAATCGAGGTATCCAAATGCCAAAATGTTACCCCTCACAGATGCTACTTCTCTCTCAACATTGCTTATGAAAAAGGGAAGAAGCTAATGTCCATTGAGAATGACTGTATTTCAGGCATTTCCACATGTCACTTGATCCCAATCATAGTGGTAATCATCGTAAGAGTTGCTGTTTTGGGACATTTACTATGAACCAAGTGCCATGCTAAGTGCTTTCATATATTATCTCATTTAATTCTCTTAGGATGCCTGTAAAATGGCATTATCATACCCATTTCACAGTTCTAGAAACTGAAATTCAGAGAGCTTTGTAAGCACAGGATAGCATATGTTGGAAGGCACATCCAGATTAATTTATATTTTATGAGCATCACGCCTCTACTGCTGTTGTTTTATAGTCTCTCACTTACACCAGGGCTTTCTCTCTGGGAACATAGGGACAAGAGGGGGAGGGCAGTTGTTGGGGAAGAGGAGAAAGGGAAGAGGACTGGCACTCCTTCCACTATGAAGGGGAGATATGATCAGGGTACCTTGTTCTAGACCCTATCTAGATGAGACCGCTGATCTGCAACATCTTATCTCCCTCCTCCTTACCAAAATAACCTAAAACTTTTCCCATAGAAACAATAGTTTTGTTTTTTTGCTATAACCCTATTAATATCATTATTCAACTACTTTGTAGGTTAAATAGGATTTTTCAACTACACTGGGAATTGATCTTCACCAATAAAACTATTTTTACAGGAATGCCATTTAGGCTCCAAGTAAATGTCTTGCAATATTTTAGATTATTACATTGCATGTACTTTGAATATTTGCATCCCAGAGTCAATAGACTTTGCAATTATTTTCTGTTAGAACTTAAATGGATGGTTATGTGAATGGATAGGTGGATGGATGGATAGACGGGTGGATGAATGGATAGATGGGTGGATGAACGGATGCATGGATGGATGGATGAATGGATGGATGAACAGATGGGTGGATGGGTAGATAGATGGGTGGGTGGATGGATGGATAGATGGGTGGATAGATGGATGAATGATGGATAGATGGGTGGATGAATGGATGGGTGAGAATCTGGGCAATAAATAGAGTGAGTTAAGATGTGGTGCTTATGAGACTAAGGATTTGTTCCCATGTAGACCAATCAATTTCATTCATTCCTGGAGCAATTTACATGTATTCCTATTCTACTAACCCATCTCAGAAATGTATACTACCAGTTGCAAAGGGAATTATGTGAGAGTACACAGATAGAGTAAAACAACTCATCTCTACTACTATAAAAGTAGCTGAAAAAGTATACCTTATTATGATGGATCAGTAGCATCTCTTTACATTCTAGTTTTCAGAACTTCCATAGCATCCAGTTCACTCCTCTGTTAGTTCATCTACAGCACAAAATGAATTGTAAACATCTATTTATCCACTGTACACCAACTTGAATGGCTATCATTTTTTAAAATGGGAAACAAGTGCTGGTGAGGAAGTGGAAGAATTGGAACCTTTGAACAGGGCTGGTAGAAATATAAAATGGTGTTACTGCTCTGGAAAATAGTTTGGTTCCTCAAAAAGTTAAACATAGAATTGCCATATAACCTAGCAATTCCAATCCTTGATATATATCCGAAAGAATTAGAAGCGGGGTCTAAACAGATACCTGTATAACAATATTCACAGCAGCTTATTTACAGTAGCCAAAAGATAGAAGCAACTCAAGTGCCCATCGACACATAAATGGATAAACAAAATGTGATATACACGTACAATGAAATATTATACAGCCACAAAAATAGATGAAATTTCATATATGCCACAGGGATGACCCTTGAGAACATTAGACGTAGTGAAATAAGTCAGACACAGAAGGATAGAAGGAACTGTATGATTCCACTTATATGAGGTACCAATAAATAGTATACTTACAAATGGCTGAAATGATAAATTTTATAGTATGTACATTTCATAATACTACAATTTAAAAAAATCTATTTGTGTGCCTCACTTACTCATTGGACTGTAATTTCCCAAAGTATCGGATCTAATTCATTTTTGTATCCTCAACTTCAAACACAGAACCTAACATATAGGAACTAAAATAAATGACATTGGCCGGGCACGGTGGCTCATGCCTGTAATCCCAGCACTTTGGGAGGCAGACGTGGGAAGATCACTTGAGGTCAGGAGTTCAAGACCAGCCTGGCCAACACAGTGAAACCCCATCTCTACTAAAAATACAAAAATTAGCCAGGCGTGGTGGCAGTTGCCTGTAATCCCAGCTACTCAGGAGGCTGAGGCAGGAGAATCGCTTGAACCCAGGAGGCAGAGGTTGCAGTGAGCGAGATCGTGCCATTGCACTCCAGCCTGGGCAACAAGAGTGAAATTCCGTCTCAAATAAATAAATGACATCAAATTAAAAATACAAAAATACACAGAGAAATCGTCAATTTGAAATTCCTTATAAACACATGCATATGTAAACTCAAACAAGAACAGGAGAAACGCAATCTATTGGATGTCTTACTGTCTGCATTTTTAAAATTTCATTCACTCCACACATACATAATGAGCATGCCTGCTCTACCAGGCTCTGGGATATGTCATTGAAGAAGACAAAGCTTCTATCCTTACAGAGTACACACACATTGTACAGATGGGAAACATTCTAAATGACATAAATCATAAGTATAGGCCAGGCATGGTGGCTCATGTTTATAATCCCTGTGAAATCGCCTTTGCAAAAATTATAACTGAGGAAATTATGACAGTGAAAGCGATCAGACCTAACCAACTCCATCTTGCTTCTAACCTTTAAGCTGTGCTTGTTCATTCCTGTACATAGGCTGAACTAACTTTGGGAAGGAATTCAGTTCGTGGGTTGACTCTGAAACAACATTGATAACAGCCCTTTCCCGAAAAGACCCCCTTCTTGCCTGGGGACCAGTCTGCCTTTGCAGCACTAACAAATTAGCTACGAGATTGGAAATCATGGTTTATGGATCATGCAGTGTCTGGCTTCAAGAGTCTGAACCTCCCCACATTGCTCCTGGGGATAACATCACTATTGGGAAACCTAAGATCAGTGCTGGAGAGATTTGGCAGACCCCGCACTCCACCAAGACCAGTAATCTGGCTCCACCAGTCCTGCCGTCCCACCCAGGAACAGAAGACAGCAAGAAACACTCACTTCGACCCCCTATGATTCCATCTCCGACCTGACCAATCAGCACTCCCCACTTACCAAGCCCCTATCCACCAAATTATCTTTAAAAACTCTGATCTTTGAGTAATAATAAAACTGCTATCTCCTGCACAGCCTGCTCTGTGTGAATTACTCTTTCCCCATTGCAATTCCTATGTCTTTTTTTTTTTTTTTTCTTTGAGACGGAGTTTCACTCCTGTTGCCCAGGCTGGAGTGCAGTGGTGTGGTCTCAACTCACTGCAACCTCTATCTCCCGGGTTCAAGTGATTTTCCTGCCTCAATCTTCCAAGTAGCTGGGACTACAGGCACATGCCCCTGACCTGGCTAATTTTGTGTTTTTAGTAGAGACAGGGTTTCACTATGTTGGCCAGGATGGTCTCAAACTCCTGACCTCAGGTGAACCACCTGCCTCGGCCACCCAAAGTGCTGGGATTACAGGCATGAACCACCATGCCCAGCACTCCTGGCTTGACAAATTGGCTCTGTCTAGGCAGCAAGCAAGGTAAACCCATTGGGCTGCTACACCAGCACTTTGGAAGCCTGAGGCAGGAAGATGGCTTGAGCTCAGGCATTCAAGACCAGCCTGGACAACACGGCAAAACCCCGTCTCTATTTAAAATGCAACAAAAAAGTAGCCAGGCTTGGTAGTGTGTGCCTGCGGTCCCAGCTACCCAGGAGGCTGTGGTGGGAGGATCACTTGAACTTGGGAGGTGGAAGTTGCAGTGAACTGCACTCCAGCCTAGGTGACAGAGCAAGACCCTGTCTCAAATGAAAACAGAGAAAAAAAAAGTAAATATAACCCCAGGTTCTAGAGGGCCATAGGGAAGTGCTGGAATGGTGTGAGAGACTCCTTTTGCAAAGTACAATAGGGAAAGTCTCTGAGAAGAGAACATCTGAGCTCTAAATGATGAGACAGGACCTCAGTGTGACAACCTCAGGGAGCAAATTCTAGAAGAGGGATGAGCGTCTGCAAAGGCTCTAAGGGAAGAAGAAGAAGCACAGCATGTGAAAGAGACAGAAAAACCGTCACTGAGGCCAGACCATGGTGGGTGAGGAGGAAAATGAGAAAGATATATGTGCAGAACAAGTCGGGGGGCCAGGTCATGTTGGACCGCAGGCCGGGCCAAAGAGTTGGTATTCTATTCTAAGAGTAATAAGAGCTTTCAGGCTTTTCAAGCCTGATCTGACTTATGCTTTCAGGAGATAACTATAGCTTCTGTATGGCTACTGGGCCATCAAGGTACAAGACACTGGCAGGAACCCAGATGAACGGTGATGGTGGCTTGGATTACAGCTTTAGTCATGGAGATGATAAAGAGTGGCTGGGTTCAAGATAGATTTTGGAAGCTGCCCAGATAGAACCTGTTGATGCATTGGACTTGAAAAGAAAAAGAAAGAAGTCAACGGTGACTTCTAGGCCCGGTGTAGTGGCTCACGCCTGTAATCCCAGCACTTTGGGAGGCCAAGGAGGGTGGATTACCTGAGGTCAGGAGTTCAAGACCAGCCTGGTCAACATGACGAAACTCTATCTCTACTAAAAATACAAAAATCAGCCAGGTGTGGTGGTGGGCGCCTGTAATCCCAGCTACTTGGGAAACTGAGGCAGAAGAATCACTTGAACCCAAGAGATGAAGGTTACGGTGAGCCGAGATCATACCATTGTACTCCAGCCTGGGCAACAAGCATAAAACTCCATCTCAAAAAAAAAAAAAAAAAAAAAGGACGACTTCTAGTTTTTTGCCTGAGCAGCTAAATAAAAGAGAGGTTCATGGCGTAAGAAAAGGAAGACTAGGCAAGAAGTGGGTGGGATGAAGACAGGGAAGAAGTTCAGATGGATAGTTTGCTTTGGATCATGTTAAGCTTGAGATGCCTCTTAGAAATCCAAGTGGACAATTCCATATGTAATTCTGGAGCTCAGATGAGAGGCTAAGGGTCTTCAACATATACATAAGATGACTTAATGGTCTTAGCAGCAGGGAGAGACAGAGGAGAAGATGTCCCAGATCAAAATCCTGCAGCGCCCCCAGATTTAGAAATCCACCAAGGAGAAGTACGCTAAGGAGTAAGTAAAAGAGTTGCGTCAGTGGAGGAATTCCAGGCAACGGTGCAGTCCTGGAAGCCTGGAGAAAACTGCATTTCCAGAAAAGCAGGGTGTTCAGCTGTGTCAGATGCTGCTCTGAGGACAGGAAATTGACAGGAATTGACCAAGAGATTTAACAGATATGGAGGTCATTGTGAAACTTGATGGGCTAGAGCCAAAGAACTAATTGTAGCAGGATGATGACAAGAGTCTGTGAGAATGGAGGCCTAATATCAAGTCTTTTGAGAGGACATGCTTTGTTCAGAAGCAGAGCCCTAGAGCAGTAGCAGAAAGGGGATGTGAGATCCACAGAAGAACTTTTAAAGATGGCACCACATACAATACTGTATTATCTCAATTTTTACAATCTCACCATGCTACAGCTATTATTGTCCTCATTTTATGCATGAGAAACCTGAAACAGAAAAGTGAATTCCCCATGCATCAAAATTTTTAAAACCTAAAGAACAGCAAATGTTATTACTACACGAGACCTGAACTGTTTCCACCGGACCCTCATGACTCCCGATAAAATACAAAAGCAAAGGTTAAGTAGTTTTGTTTTCCTGTTTAACAGAATGATGCAGTCGTATGCCAAGCAGCATGAGTGGCCTTGTTTTTATCTTTCTGTTACTTGTTGACTTCGAATCTTTAATTAAACACAGGAAGCTCTCTGTCACTTTTGAGTCACTGGTCGGTGTCTGCGTTGATCGAGCCTGAATTTGGTTTCCAAGCTGGCAGTCTTTCTTCTAGCTCTATCTCTCAAATCTTTCCTATGAAATGACACAACAAGTTTTTAGGTCATCAAAAGTTATTTTGCTGTTATTGTTGCTTTAACTCTTAAAATTGGTAACTTGGTAACTCAAGATTTCAAGATTTATCAAAGTTGGCAGTCTCTAGAAAGTTCAATTTTGTCTTAAACCATGACAGATTACCCTTAAAAGGAATAAACTCAATCATTTATTTTACTGAGGTTAAAAGACATATATGTACTAAGTGTCTGCTCTATGCCAGGAATGGTGTTAGAGGGAGGCTGGTAGAAAACACAAAATAGGCTGGGCACAGTGGCTCATGCCTGTAATCCCAGCACTTTGGGAGGCTGAGGCAGGTGGATCACCTGAGGTCGGGAGTTTGAGACCAGCCTGGCCAACATGGCAAAACCCCGTCTCTACTAAAACTTCAAAAATTAGCCAGGCGTGGTGGTGCACACCTGTAGTCCCAGCTACTCGGGAGGCTAAAGCAGGAGAATCGCTCGAACCCGAGTGGCAGAGGTTGCAGTGACCTGAGATTGCGCCACTGCACTCCAGCCTGGATGACAGCCCAAGACTCTGTCAAAAAAAAAAGAAAAGAAAACACAAAGTTGCTAGTGCCCTTTCAGTGGTGTGACAGAGCAACCACTGGAGACCCTGGGAAAACAAGCCCAGAGAAATCTGCCAAGGGGCGAATAGTAACCTATTTGGTATGAGCTGAGAAAACTCTATTATTGAATTTATATGCAAAACAATCGATTCATTAAATACACTGAAGGTGATAGCATTTTTATTCATTTGCAATTGTCCTAGAATTACAGTTTTTAAAAAGCGTGTTGAAAGTTCCTATATTTGTAGCTATTTTATATTAAATAATATATAGCTATTTAGAATAAAATATACACATATGCTGTGAATAGAACTAGTTACAGTAAATCATTTTAATTTTAGATAAAATTATATTATTATGTAAATGATGTAACACAATAGCATACATAATCATACTACATGTAATATTCTATTTATATTAAAGTTTTAATTTTAGATAATAAACCTAATCTGTTACTCTTAGAAAAATACACTATGCCAAAAACTGTTCGTGCTAGAATTGCAGCTGACCACGACTGCCAAATTCAGGTCCCTCTCAGCTGGTCTCTGGCTGAGGAGGGCAGTTCTTTTTTTGGGATAGAGTCTCGCTCTGTTTGCCCAGGCTGGAGTGCAGTGGCACAATCTTGGCTCGCTTCAACCTCCACCTCCCAGGCTCAAGCAATTCTCCTGCCTCAGCCTCTTGAGTAGCTGGAATTACAGGTGTCCACCACCACGCCTGACTAATTTTTGCATTCTTTTTTTAATAGAGACAGGGCTTCACCATGTTGGCCAGGCTGGTCTCAAACTCCTGACCTCAAGTGATCCACCTGCCTCCGTCTCCCAAAGTGCTGGGATTACAGGTGCCCAGCTGAGAAGGGCAGTCTTTAATTGCTCTGCACAACTTGCTGGTGTGCACTCAGAAATAGTCAACAGAGGTAGAATATGACAGCCAGGAGGCGTTTTACACTCCTGGTGCTGCAGAGTGGTTGCTGGTTCTGTAAGAAGCAGTGTACAGAAAGCTGAAGTCATTGGCTCCATGTTCCTGATTTGTTCTTATGGCATATTCGTATCCAAGGAAGCTTCCTCAAGGTCAGCTTCTTTCTCCCTTTCTCTATCTCTGCTTTAACCAGAATTTTTTTTCCTTCAGCTCAAATTACCAGCATTTAAAAGGGAAAGATTCTAGGAGGGATAACCATAAAATAATTTAGGGCTAGCAATGTATGTATGTATTAGTCTGCTTTCACGCTGCTGATAAAGACATACCGAGACTGAGTAATTTACAAAGGAAAAGAGGTTTAATGGACTCACAGTTTCACGCAGCTGGGGAGGTCTCCCAATCATGGTGCAAACGGAAAGGCTCATCTTACAGGGAGGCAAACAAGAGAGAAAGAGGACCAAGTGAAAGGGTTTCCCCTCATAAAACCAAAAGATCCTGAGAGACTTACTCACTACCACGAGAACAGTATGGGAGAAACCGCCCCCGTGATTCAATTATCTCCCACTGGGTCCCCCGACAACACATGGGAATTACGGGAGCTACAATTCAAGATGAGATTTGAGTGGGGACACAGTCAAACCAATGTACCTTGGATGCATGAATGTATAAAAGTCCTCGTGTCCCAAACGGAGGGCTTTGAGAATGCTAAGATGCTGAGTTGACTGGCGGAAGTTTTCCTCTGCCCTTGGGAAAAGGAGGCAGGCTTCAAAGACAACCTTAGCTTTTTCACAAAAATGCCCTTTGTAGCTCCTGTTTCCGTGGGGATGGAAATATATAACTGAGAGATGTGACGGGTAGAATTGTGTCCCCCTAGAAAGGTATGCTGAAGTTCTAACTCCCAGTACTGCTGAATGTGACCTTACTTGGAAATAGTGTCCTTGCAGATGTAATTAGCTAAATGAAGATGAAGTCAGACTGGAGTGGAGTGGGTCCTTAGTCAAATATCACTGGTGTTCTTCTAAGAGCAGGGAAATTTGGACCCAGACACAGAAGGAAAAGGCCACGTAATGAAGGAAGCAGAGATTGGAGTTGTGCCACTGCAAGCCAAAAATTGCCTGAGGCCAAAAGAAGCTGGAAGACACAAGGAAGGATCCTCCCTTAGAGGCTCAGAGGAAGCGCAGCCCTGCTGACACCTTGATTTCAGACTTAGCCTCCAGAACTGCAGGAGCATTCATTTCTGTCGTTCTAAGCCACTCTGTGTTGCTCTGCGACAGCAGCCCTAGGAAACAAGCACAGTGTTAACCGAAAAATAAACAAACTTTGAATGCCAACATGACACAAAAGCAATGTGAGAAGTAAAAGGGAAACAAAAGTCCTAAGCTATTATACAATATCCTCGTGTTTCTTATTCTAGAGAGACGTTAAAAATGTTCTTATTTTCCACCACCTAAATGGACCCTACTTATCGGTTCAGATGGAAAAATGGACTTTGGAGATTGTGGGGTCAGTCTCCTGACTGTTTGTTCTAAACTCTGGGAACCAAAAAGGATTCACCTACAGTCCACATGGCCTCGGTTTTTATAAGAAATAAAATTTTAGCTAAACTCAGAACCATACGACAGATCGGTTGCAGTTGTTAAGCTGTTTTTTAGAGTATGGTTTTCTGTTGCTTGACTAGCAGTAAAACTGCTGAGTAAGAAACTGAAGCCATGCTCTCCTAACCCCATCCCGGGCTTTGTAAACACTCACTGGATTCTGGGAAATCACGAGACAGCAGTAAGCAGAATTCCATTTTACCATTTCTTAGTCATGCGAACTTGGGCAACTTATTTAACCTTTCTGAGTCTTAGTTTCAACATTTGTAAAAAGGACATGTGTAAACTCCTAATCCACAGATTAAGTGTCAACAGAGTTTGGACCAAGGACCCAAAACTGAAAACAAGAAGCGTCAAGCACCCCCACGTTTTCAGGCAGGCTTTTGGCCATTTCCACAAGACTTGCAGAGTTATCCCCAAACCCGTTTGCTAACGTTGCAGAATAAGCCAATTACTCCTCTCAAGATATAAAAGAGAATATTAAAGATGTGCTAGAGAGGCTGCCAGGGACAGTGTCCTTGTGGAGGATTGCTGGGGTGCCATGCAGTTCACCCTAATGGGAGGAGGGAGGTAGAAAAGGGGTGCCCTTCTGCAACCCACCTGCTTCAGATCAGAGAGAAACCAGAAAATATTAGAAAATGTTGGAAAACTTGAAGTGTGGAGAGTATGCATGGACTGGTGTCTCATTGGTGGTTTTTTGTTTTGCTTTGTTTTTTAGAGACAGGGTCTCACTCTGTCGCCCAGGCTGGAGTACAGTGGCATGATCATAGCTCACTGCAGCCTTGAACTTCTGGGCTCAAGCTATCTTCCTGCCTCAGTTTCCTGAGGAACTAGGACCACAGGTGTGCACCACCGTGCCTGGCTAATTGAAAAAAAAAAAAATTTAGAGAGGGGGTCTTGCCAGGTTGCCCAGGCTGGTCTCAAACTCCTGGCCTCAAGCGATCCTCCCACCTCAGCCTTCAAAAGTGCTGGGATTACAGGTAAGCCACCATGCCCAGCCTCGCTTGCATTTCATAAAAAGGCTGAAAGCCAGAGGCTGTGGCTGAGCTTCCCTGGAGGCAGGGGGAGGAGTGGGCTCTAGGAGGAGCTGGAAGCACCACACCAGGGGCATCACAGGGGTGATGACTTCCACGGGCCAGAGTCACCTTGATCTGGGCCAAAGAAAGAAAGAAGGAGACTCCATCTGAGAAGACCGTCTGGGGAGGAGGGGAGGTGGCAGCAGTAATCCCCACCTACAGGGAGTCAGAGTGGATAGAAGATGAAGGGGCCAACCCAGGAATGATCGTTGGTTGTGCCCAGTGGGACTGTCCAAGATCCCCACAAGAGGGAGCCAGGAGACACACAGTCCATATGTGGCCATGCGCCACACTTGCGTGGGCAGATTAGCCCTGCCCCAGTCAGAGACAGCCTTTTCAGCCCCTCAGCCCTTCTCCCCTCTTCCCTTGAATCCCAAAGGAGCACAGTAAGTTCGGGGAAAGGACTAGTGGAAGACAGATGAAGGGATAGGAAGGAAGTTAACTGTGGCCTGGCCACACTGTAGACCTCCTAGCTGGAGGCAGGATGCATCTAAGGAGAGGAAACACTATGGTGAATTGGATGTGGGTTGAGGCTGGGCGCAGTGGCACACGCCCATAATCCCAACAATTCGGGAGGCCAAAGCAAGAGGATCGCTCAGGGCTGAGAATTTGAGACCAGCCCGGCCAACGTAGCAAGATCCTGTCTTCATGTATTTACTTTTAAAATATTTTTTAAAAATAAAAATAAAAAATAAATGTGTGTTGGCATTTCAACTATGTATTAGATTTTTTAATATCTGAAAGTGATAGGTAAATCAGTGAACTCAGAAATTCATCCAAGGACAGAGAAGAACAATTCTTGGAAAAATACATGACATGGTGTTGAGGAAGAATCAGGTTGGTGTTTAGCATCTCTCTGCAGAGCCCACCTTGTACACAGGGCCCTGGGAGATAGTGGGAAAACGGGGAGGCCACACCACGGCAGAAGACTCTCTAGAGGCATGTCTCTGCCCTGCTCTTCCTAGGGAATTTTTGCACTTTTTCTTATGGAGCCTGGAGGTGGCTGATGAGTGATGGTGGCTGAACTGGTTCTGCAGAGATGGTCTGGCACCTGCGGTTGTTGAGCTTTGAAGCGTCTGCCAAATGCAAGGAGGGCACAGGAAAAGTCACATTTCATGCCCCATTGCAAAAGAATAGGATGAGTTGATGTGAGCTAAGTACTATGCACAATGCCTGGCACCCAGGAAACGGTATATGGAAGGTACAGCATCTTCATTTTACTACAGACAGAATGGATGCTAAAATTCATCCAAATCTTTCATTGTCTCTACAATCTGAAATTCCACTCTCTGGTTAATAAAGTTGTCTTTAAGAAAGTGGTTTTTCATTATGGAAATGAAAATCGTGAATAACACACTCAAGTCCAGCCTCAGTCCCGGGCGGATCCATTATGCAAAGGGACCCTGCCTTTTGCAACATACGACACACAAACCCACAGCGGGTTCCAGTCCCAATGGTGCACTTGTCTGACAGGATCTTCGCTCAGAAAGAAACAGTTGTCAGGTTCATGTTGTGGCCTAGCAGGAGTTTAGAAAGTTCCGTAAGGGAAAATAATGTAGACAAACTTTGAACCTGTCCCAGGTGTGTTGATTTGATGCCAAACCATGGATAGGTAACTTGATTCAGCTGAACCTCGTTAAAATAATGCTGGAAAACATTAACATTACCGCAACATTCTCTTTTATTTATTTATTTATTTTTTTTTTTTTTTGAGAAGGAGTCTTGCCCTGTTGCCCAGGCTACAGTGCAGTGGCGCAGTCTTAGTTCACTACAACTTCTGCCTCCTGGGTTCAAGTGATTCTCCCACTTCAGCCTCCTGAGTAGCTGAGATTACAGGTGTGCACCACTACGCCTGGCCAATTTTTGTATTTTTAGTAGAGATGGGGTTTCACCATGTTGGCTAGGCTGGTCTCAAACTCCTGACCTCGGGTGATCCACCAGCCACGGCCTCCCAAAGTGCTGGGATTACAGGCGTGAGCCACCATGCTCGGCCCATTACTGCAACACTCTAAGAAATCACTAATAACCATGTCATTATGGAGAAGCCCAAACCTTCCTATTCTATTTAACTTGTACTAATTAGAAAAAGGCACTTTGATTGCTGTAACATAAGCCTATCACCCACTGAATGTAGAGTCCATCATTACTGGAATCTATTTTGATGAGCACCTGCTTTGGGGGATGGAATCCTCTATGTGAGGCCTCTTTCTGTCTAATACAGGGCTCTTTACCTTTTTATATGGTGATTTGGTGGCAGATGACAGTCAACATGTCTCTGAATCATCATGAATTTTTAGCATTATACAGAACTGGTTTAGAGATCAAAACTAACATCATTTTGTTACGATACAGGTGCTGTGTAATAAAAAGGAGGAGTCATTTGTAGAGCTGAGAAACCTTTTTTTAATAAGTTAGATTTTAGTCCAGGCATGGTGGCTCACTCCTGTAATCCCAGCACTTTGGGAGGCCAAGGCGGGCGGATCACCTGAGGTCAGAAGTTCGAGACCAGCCTGACCAACGTGGTGAAACCCAGTCTCTACTAAAAATAAATAATTCGCTGGGCGTGGTCGCCTGCTCCTGTAGCCCCAGCTGCTTGAGAGGCTGAAGCAGGAGAATCGCTTGAACCCAGGAGGCGGAGGTTGCAGTGAGGTGGTATCACACCACCGCACTCCAATCTAGGAGGTTGCAATAAGCTGAGATTGTGCCACTGCACTCCAGCCTGGGCAACAGAGTGAGACTCCATCTCAAAAATAATAATAATAAAATAGTGAATAATTTAGATTTTAATTCGTTCAACAAATATTCATCAAGGGCTTACATGCCCATAGATAAGTGTTGCAATAAAAAGCAGAATTTTTACATTTCTATTTTTTAAGGAAGGCATTTTCTGACATTTACGGGTAAGGATATCCCAAGAATATTTTCATGTATCTTGTTGTTTCACAGCTCAAGCTATGGGAATGAAAATCTGAGTTTCTAAGGACTTCCCCGAGACAGCCTGAGACAGGGGAGGTAACTTCCACTATCTCCTAGGTAGGCAGTAGGTAACTAACCCTGCGGTGCAGAACCAGTGCTCTAAAAATGATCAGGAAAAATACCCCAATATCTACTGCTTCCTTCTAAGTGGGAAGATGGGGAAAGAATATTGGAAGAAAAAATCAAAGTGGATAATTATGAGAAAATTATAACGGTAAAAATAAAACATGAAAGATAGGAAAAGCAGCAGTTCTATATTATTAAGTCTTGTTATGGCAGTTGGTTCCTTTTATTTTCAAGTGGGTTGACCTGACATTCTATTCATTTTGACTTTAAATGCTAGAAGAGTACCTTTCAGCCAAAAAAAAAATTTTTAAAAATCAATGTGAAATTTTCATTGTTATAATTGAAAAGTTGGCCAGGCGTGGTGGCTTATGCCTGTAATTCCAGAACTTTGGGAGGCCTAGGCGGGAGAATCACCTGAGTTCAGGAGTTCGAGACCAGCCTGGCCAACATGGTGAAACTCTGTCTCTACTAAAAATACAAAAATTAGCTGGGTGTGGTGGCACGTGCCTATAATCCCAGCTACTCAGGAGGCTGAGGGAGGAGAATCATTTGAACCCGGGAGGTAGAGGTTGCAGTGAACTGAGATCATGCCACTGCACTCCAGCCTGGGCAACAAAGCACGACTCTGTCTCTCTCTCTCTCTATATATATATATATATATGAAATATGTATATGAAATTTACATATTTTATATACGTATATATTTCATATACATATATGTGTATATATTCATACATGTATGTATTTCATATACATCTATAAATATATATATTTCATGTACATATATGTGTGTGTGTATATATATATGAAAAGTAACCATAAACATCTAGCGAGCTGCAGGTGGAAAGATAGAACACCTAAACAGATAAACAAGTGTCTAAAAATGTTGGCAATTGAGCAACCAAACAAAAGGCATCAGACCTCACCCTGATCCATATCAGATCTCAGAGTCATCTGTGGAATCTTCCTCCCTGAACTTTTTAAACATCCAATGTCAAATTCCTCCCCTCCCACATCCCCGTCCCTGCCCTCCCCATTCACGTACACCCTCTTTTCCCTGTCTTGCTGTGAAACTTGGCTTTTGCCATGCACCCAGTCCCCAGGCTAACCGCCGCCCCCAACACCACATTACTTTTGCTCTTCTCTTCTGGAATACTGACATCCAAGCCTAACATCTGTCACGTGAAGCACTGCAATTAAATAGCCTCCTAACCAGCCCCCCTTTCTCTCTGTTCTGCTACAGAGTGATGGCTCAAAACCAAATCAGGGCATGGCATTACCTGGCTTTAAAACCACTCACAGTTCTCTCACCTGCAGAATAAAGACCACACCCTCCAGCATGACATTCAAGTTTTTTCTGAACCTGCCTCAGCAGCGTCACAGTGATGGCGATGGTGAGATCACACACACACATTTATACATTTATAGTGGGACACACTTCGTGATCCTCTGGAGTTCCTCTTTCATGTTTTAGCTCCCACCGTTGCCTCTGCCTGGATCGCTTTTCTCCTTTATCTGCCTGGTGAAGTCTCATCCTTCAAGTACCAGCTCCCCAGCTCCATTACTTCCTGGAAGAGAGCTCACGTCGAGCTAGAGTTGAGAGTGGTTCCTCCTGATGGCCCAACACAACAAGGCTGAGTAAGTGTGTGTGTCTACGGGCAGGGATGGCTTCTGCTACTCAAGAAAATCAAAGAAACAAGAGGATTATTTTTAAAATAACAGAAATGGAAACAAACTGAATGAATTTTTTAAAAGTCGCTGGAATGAAAAGAATGAAATGTGTCACAAAATAAAGAGACAAGATGATTTCAGGTCCTTTTTTATTTTCAAGTGGCTTCACATGCCATTCAATTTCACTTTAAGCACTGAAACAGCACAAGCCAACCTTTTATTAAAAAGAGAGAGAGAAAGCCATTTATTTCCATATTAACTAGAAACAAGTAATGCGTCAGGTGTTTAAAAAAGAACCTGATTGCCTTAATATCATCAATAGTGCAACCTCTGGATGAGGGTGCAGGCTAGTAAAAATAAAAACAATGATTGATACTTTTTTTCTATTTTCTTACATACAGGGATTAAAAGGATTAGCTAGCTGATGGATTGGAATGTTAAAACTCTCAGAAAACATATTTCCCTAGTTACAGATACAAACAATGAAGAACACTTGTCTTTGTGTCAAATTCTAGTAAATAAATATTCAGGTATATTACGAGGAAGTTAAAAGGTTTATTTCAATGCCAAAGGGGGAGCTGGTGAAGGAAACTGGTTGTAAACTATTAGAGTTCTCCTTTCCCATCGTCTGCAGGGAAGAAAACACATCAGTTCATTTTCCAAGCGCAGATCATCCCCAAACGTCATGTGCAAAATTATGCTTACCTGTCTATTAAGATAAAATGAATCGGCAGTGAAACTTACACTATGTTAAAGAGAGAACAGCAAAGATGAGACAAGGTATAAATTCTGAACCCGCCAGCTAAATATTACAGGAGGGTGTCCTTTTCACTTTGTAGGTCCTAGCTGAAACCTGTTGCAAAAAGGGTGGTGGAGAGTTAGCTGAAATCAAGATTCCCTGGAAGTCAATCCAAAATGGATTTGCAGAATGAGGTCTGCAAGGACAAAAGTCAAATTGAATCATGTCCTTTTATTACCTGGCTGGAAACTGGTCCATACCCCTCACCATTCCCTTGATTCTGTTTACACTAAGACATTTCTGGGCCTTTGCTACTCCTGACTCTGCCTGAAATGTCCTTCCCCAACCTTCTCTGACTCATAAAATCTTATAGATCCTTTATGACCCAGTCCAAATGTCACTTCAGTGACCCTCCCACTTTGGCCCCATGTCCCTGGAAACAGCCCTCTGCATATACTTTTATTACACTGTTTATCTCTTGATATCATGGCTGTTTCCTCCTATGCCTGTCTCTTCCTCTGAACTCAGCCTGTTCCATCTTTCTGAGCACCAAGCTCAGCGAGCACTCAAAGAATGCTTGATGAAAGAATGAGTAAATTAATGCATCAATGGAGATGAAGTTGCTGGCCTCAGACCTGCCCATGTCACCCCCTGTCTTAAACTCTCTAGTCCCAGTTTCCAGTATCCCTTTGTCATAAGGCAAGGCCATTAGATGATTTCTAAAATAACTACAACTTCAGGATTCTAAAGCAGTTTTCTTCTGTATCCGTTAATTATTGCTGCATGACAGTCCATCCCCGAAGTTAATGATTGACTATTTATTATTTTGCTATCATTTGATGTTCTTGTCTGGGCTCATTCATGAGACTACATTCAGCTGGCTGCAAATCAGGGACCAAGATGGACTTGTCAGGAGCCTTGGATCGAGCTGGCAGCTGGGTGCCTTGGTCCTCTTCCAAGCATCCTTTCCTCCTCCACACACTAGACTAGTTTTTTCACTTGGACAAGCTCCCATGCACAAGCAACTCTCAAGTCTCTGCTATGTCATACTTACGGGTGTCCCATTGACCAAGGCAAGTCACACGGCCAAGCCTAGTCATTGATTGGTGAATTAGATTCAACTTCTTTCTAAGCAAAGTGGCAAAGAATTTGTAGTCATTTTTAGTCTACCAGAACTTCATAGAAATCCTATTAATTTTCTTGTCACCACCATTGTAAATGGGATTTTTTTTTTTTTTTTTTTTTTTTTTTTTTTTTTTTTTGCCTCTTCCTGTCAATATTTTTACCCTTACATTTAGGCCCTTATCTAATTTTATTAGTTAGTCCTTCCAGCTCAATGCTTAAAAAATAGTTCTGAGGCCGGGCTCGGTGGCTCACGCCTGTAATCCCAGCACTTTGGGAGGCCGAGGCGGGCGGATCACGAGGTCAGGAGATCAAGACCATCCTGGCTAACAGTGAAACATCGTCTCTACCAAAAATACAAAAAATTAGCCGGGCGAGGTGGCGGCGCCTGTAGTCCCAGCTACTGGGAGGCTGAGGCAGGAGAATGGCGGGAACCCGGGAGGCGGAGCTTGCAGTGAGCCAAGATGGCGCCGCTCACTCCAGCCTGGGGGACAGAGCGAGACTCCGTCTCAAAAAAAAAAAAAAAAAAAAAAAAGTTCTGAACTTGCCGGGAATGCTTATGCTATTAAACTACTTATAATGTTGGCCATTGATTTAAGTAGATATTCTTTACCACTGAGGGAAATATCCCTCTATTTTATTTCACCATGGGTTTTTGTGGTGGTTGTTTAAATTAGTCATTCATGTTGAATGTTAACAAAATAGAATCTCAGAGGATCGAAAAACTGTCTGTTGGGTACTATGCTTACTACCTGGGTGATTAAATAACCTGTACATCAAACCCCCATGGCACGCGATTTACACATATAATAACCTCCACATGTATCCCTGAACCTAAATAAAAGTTTAAAAATTGATTTTGGCCGGGCGCGGTGGCTCACGCCTGTAATCCCAGCACTCTGGGAGGCCAAGGCGGGCGGATCGCGAGGTCAGGAGATCGAGACATCCTGGCTAACACGGTGAAACCTTGTCTCTTCTAAAAAATACAAAATATTAGCCAGGCATGGCAGTGGGCGCCTGCAGTCCCAGCTACTCGGGAGGCTGAGGCAGGAGAATGGCGAGAACCCCGGAGGTGGAGCTTGCAGTGAACCGAGATCATGCCATTGCACTCCAGCCTGGGCAACAGAGCGAGACTCCGTTTCAAAAAAAAAAAAGATTTTAAATTTTACAGAAAGAATCTGTTAGTATTTTTTAATTTATTAATATAACAGGTATTATGAATAGATTTCTTACTACCGAGCATTCATTCTGTTTTTTATACAGGTCCTTCCTCTCCTGCCTCCTACCCTTAGCTGTCAAGAAATGACTATTCTGCATACAGACTGTCAATGGATTTCAGCCTTCCAGTTCCACTTCTTCCTCTTCCCCAGCTGTTAGCATCTAGTTCTGTGCAGTCCAGTCCAATGACAACATACCACGTGACGCTACTGAACACTCCGAATATGGTGAGCCTGAATTGAGGTGTGACACAGTGTAAAAGACATAGAATTTGAAGGCTTAGCACCAAAAAAAGAATATAGATCTCTCAGTAATAATTTTAATATGAGTACATGTTGAAATGAAATCATTTTAGATATACTAGATTAAATAAAATATAGTATGAAAATTAATTTCACATTTTTTACCTTTTTTAATGTCACTACTAGAAAATTTTAAATTATATTACCTACATAACTATATATATCTCTATTGGACATCACTGATCTAGAGGAATTCTACTCTTTGGTTGTAGATATTTCTAAGATATTTTGATATTCCTATTTAAAGATAGTTGACCAGGGATGTTGGCTCAAACCTGTAATCCCAACACTTTGGGAGGCCAAGACGGGTAGATCGCTTGAGGCCAGGAGTTCAAGACCAGCCTGGCCAACACGGTGAGACCCCGTCTCTACTAAAAATGCAAAAAAATGAGCTGAGCATGGTGGCGTGGTGGCATATGCCTGTAGTTCCAGCTACACAGGAGGCTGAGGTACAGAATTGCTTGAACTTCAGAGGCAGAGGTTGCAGTGAGCTGTGCCCCTGTACCCAGTCTGGGCAACAGAGCAAGACTCTGTCTCAAAAAAATAAAATAAAATAGAGATAGTTGAACATACTTGTGATCCATAGTCAGAGTTTCATCCTGGCTTTGTTCTCACCTCTTTCTATACATGCCCCAGATAATCCCCTCTCCTCTGGGTTTGGCCACGTGACTTAGCAAATGCAAGCAGAGGGTTAAGAAGTGTTTGTGTATTAGAGTTGCCTTCTCTTGCTGTTGGAACCCTGAACCGCCAAGCGAAGAAGCCAGGCCAGCCTTTTAGAGGATGAGAGGCCATAAGGAAAGAGAGGCCGTGCTGTCTCACACATCTATTTCAGCCAAGCCCAGATCCCAGCCCATAGCTGACATCAGCCCCATGACTAAGCCCAGGCAAGACCAGCAGAAGTGTTACCCAGCCCAGCCAGAGAATCGAAAGAAAAAACAAACCGTTGTTGGTTTGTCACAAAATGTGGATGTAATTTTTATGCAGCACAGGCCAACAGACTCAACGCTCTATGTCTTTGAGATGGAAATCATGCTACATGTATGGTGAGCACTGGCCATCCTCAATTTAATTAGTGAAACTGATTGCCAACTTCTCTAGTCTCTTGCGATTTTATTTTAAACTAGTCAAACCTGTCACTGGTAAGTCATTTCTTTTTTTTTTTTTTTTTTTTTTTACTTTTAATGTACAGGTTTTATTTTATTTTATTTATTTTTTTATTTATTTATTTTTTTATTATTATTATACTTTAAGTTCTAGGGTACATGTGCATAACGTGCAGGTTTGTTACATATGTATACTTGTGCCATGTTGCTGTGCTGCACCCATCAACTCGTCAGCACCCAACTACTCGTCATTTACATCAGGTATAACTCCCAATGCAATCCCTCCCCCCTCCCCCCTTCCCATAATAGGCCCCAGTGTGTGATGTCCCCCTTCCCGAGTCCAAGTGATCTCATTGCTCAGTTCCCACCTATGAGTGAGAACATGCGGTGTTTGGTTTTCTGTTCTTGGGATAGTTTGCTAAGAATGATGGTTTCCAGCTGCATCCATGTCCCTACAAAGGACACAAACTCATCCTTTTTTATGGCTGCATAGTATTCCATGGTGTATATGTGCCACATTTTCTTAATCCAGTCTGTCACTGATGGACATTTGGGTTGATTCCAAGTCTTTGCTATTGTGAATAGTGCCGCAATAAACATACGTGTGCATGTGTCTTTATAGCAGCATGATTTATTTATAGATTCAATGCCATCCCCATCAAGCTACCAATGAGTTTCTTCACAGAATTGGAAAGAACTGCTTTAAAGTTCATATGGAACCAAAAAAGAGCCCGCATCTCCAAGACAATCCTAAGTCAAAAGAACAAAGCTGGAGGCATCACACTACCTGACTTCAAACTATACTACAAGGCTACAGTAACCAAAACAGCATGGTACTGGTACCAAAACAGAGATATAGACCAATGGAACAGAACAGAGTCCTCAGAAATAATACCACACATCTACAGCCATCTGATCTTTGACAAACCTGAGAGAAACAAGAAATGGGGAAAGGATTCCCTATTTAATAAATGGTGCTGGGAAAATTGGCTAGCCATAAGTAGAAAGCTGAAACTGGATCCTTTCCTTACTCCTTATACGAAAATTAATTCAAGATGGATTAGAGACTTAAATATTAGACCTAATACCATAAAAACCTGGAGGAAAACCTAGGTAGTACCATTCAGGACATAGGCATGGGCAAAGACTTCATGTCTAAAACACCAAAAGCAATGGCAGCAAAAACCAAAATTGACAAATGGGATCTAATTAAACTAAAAAGCTTCTGCACAGCAAAAGAAACTACCATCAGAGTGAACAGGCAACCTACAGAATGGGAGAAAATTTTTGCAATCTACTCATCTGACAAAGGGCTAATATCCAGAACCTACAAAGAACTCAAACAAATTTACAAGAAAAAAACAAACAACCCCATCAAAAAGTGGGCAAAGGATATGAACAGACATTTCTCAAAAGAAGACATTCATACAGCCAACAGACACATGAAAAAATGCTCATCATCACTGGCCATCAGAGAAATGCAAATCAAAACCACAATGAGATACCATCTCACACCAGTTAGAATGGCAATCATTAAAAAGTCAGGAAACAACAGGTGCTGGAGAGGATGTGGAGAAATAGGAACACTTTTACACTGTTGGTGGGATTGTAAACTAGTTCAACCATTATGGAAAACAGTATGGCGATTCCTCAAGGATCTAGAACTAGATGTACCATATAACCCAGCCATCCCATTACTGGGGATATACTGGTATGTCATTTCTTACCCATGTCCTCTCCCTTACTTTCTGTCTTCCTTATCATACGGTTCAAAATTCACATATTTGTAGGTTTCTTTCAAGCAACTTCCTTCTCTGCCAACCAGTGATAGATAGGCACTCTGGCCTCCATGAGGTAACTTTTATTGCCTGAACAATAAATAACTTTTCACAGGTAATGTGACTAACAGGTGACACAGGTCATTACCTCTCCCACGTATCTTTCAGCTGACGAATCCTCCAAATACAGTCCACCTCCTCCCAATGGGATCAGCAAGTATTCCCCAGGCAAGAGAGGGAGCACATATCTTCCAATTAATTAAATCTGATATTTAGAGCAGAGTCAGCAACCAAGCAACATCATCACTAGAATTTACTGTTCATGAATTACTCTCTAATAGAATCAATCGTCTAAGAGATTTAAAACCTATTTAAATCAAAACACAAATAACATGTGGCTGGGGGCGGATAACAGAATAGGGCGTTGACTGGCCACTCTAGGTTTCTTAAAGAAGGCTGCCAATTCCTAATGTGTTTGCTTTCTTATGATTTTCTATCTTCCCCATTCTATCCACTGTAATTTGTATCCTTTTCACAGCTTCATTTTATCATTCCAGTTTGAAATTTCACATTCAAATCGTGCAATTACATATAAATATTCTGCTGGGTGCAGTAGCATGCACCTGCAGTCCTAGCTACTCGGGAAGTGGAGGTGGAAAAATCCTTTGAGCCCAGGAGTTTGAGGCTAGCCAGGGCAACATAGCAAGATCTCATCTCTAAAATAAATAAGTAAAATTAAAATTTTAAAATTCTACTTTCAGAAATATTCAATTACAATTTCAATGACTGAGAAAAATATTTTTGGCCTGGCGCAGTGGCTTATGCCTGTAATCCCGGCACTTTGGGAGGCCTAGGTGGGCAGGTCACTTGAGGCCAGGAGTTCAAGACCAGCCTGGCCAACATGGTGAAACCCCATCTCTACTAAAAATGCAATAATTAGCCAGGTGTGGTGGTCTGCACCTGTCTTCCCAGCTACTCGGGAGGCTGAATGACGAGAATCACTTGAACTTGGGAGGAGAAGGTTGTAGTGAGCTGAGATGGTGCCACTGCATTGCAGCCTAGGCAATAGAGAGAGACTCTGCCTCAAATAAAAATGTTGCATTGTATGTTGACTCTTTAGCTTATATTCCATAGGTACAGAAAACTAGATATACCTAAATATTGCCTTCTCAAGTCACTATAAACGTCATCAATACAAACGTACTGCTCTCTGCTATACTCTCGTAGTATATATACTTTTGTTCTCATTTTTATTATAAATTTTGGAAACACTAGATGGTGAGTATAAGGAGGCTGAAACTCAATATTACTCAAATATAGATTAATCCAGCTTTGCTAATATTAATAAAAAATATGATTTTTGGCTGGGTGTCGTGGCTCACACCTGTAATCCCAGCATTTTGGGAGGCCAAGGCAAGTGGATCACAAGGTCAGGAGATCGAGACCATCCTGGCCAACATGGTGAAACCCCGCCTCTAGTAAAATACAAAAAATTAGCCAGGCACGGTGGCACGAAACCATAGTCCCAGCTACTCAGGAGGCTGAGGCAGGAGAATCGCTCGAACCCGGGAGGTGGAGGTTGCAGTGAGCCGAGATCATGCCACTGCACTCCAGCCTGAGTGACAGAGCAAGACTCCATCCAAAAAAAAAAAAAAAAATGATTTTTATGTGTTACGTATTTTATAAAGGTTTTCTCACTCATCCTTATAGAAATCCTACTGAGTAGAAACTAATCATTTCATTTTACTTTTTTTTTTTTTTTTTTTGAGACAGGGTCTTGCTCTGTCACCCAGGCTGGCACACAGTGGTGCCACCTCAGCTCACTGTAGCCTTGACCTTCTGGGCTGAAGCAATCCTCCTTTTTCAGCCTCACAAGTAGTTGAGACTACAGGCGCCCAACATTAGACCCAACTAGTTGTTTTTTTTTTTTTAATTTTTGGTAGAGACAGATTCTCACTTTGTTGCCCAGGCTGGTCTTGAACTCTTAGCCTGAAGGTATCCTCCCATCTTGGCTTCCCAAAGTGCTGGGATGATAGGTGTGAGCTACCACACCTGGCTTTCATTTTACTGTTGAAGATAAAAGGCTACCAGAGTTGGCGCTAATTACCTTCATGTCATCAGTTCGAAAGTCACTTCTGTCTGCACCGGGGTACTTACATTAGGAAAGTAAGATGTTAGAGTACATGCTCTCTAATGTCCTTCCGGCCTCAACGTTGGTTTATTTGCACATACCATAGTAGGTGTGCCCAGTTCCCTATTGCTGGGCATTTTTCCCAGGTCTTTCTGACACGTAACAGGGTCAGGAACGAAAGTAGAACTGTCCAGTTGTTAACATTATATGTTGTTATTGATCCAAATGAACTGAAAACCTGATAAAATGCCTAACCCATGGCATCAAGTTTCGCAAACAAATGACAAGTTTGGCAAGTTTAACAGGTTCCGTTTTGAATGGCATCTATAAGGTAGAGGTGGCAGAGAAGGCTAAGCTGATGACAAAATGGTCTTTCTCAAAAGCTTATGCTTAGAAATGTCTCTATTTTACGACATTCACTTTATATTTACTAGACTTTAAAGAACTCTTATGTCAACCATAAAGCAAGCAATATGCATATCTGCGTGTGTCTATGGGATGTACTTTTGAAATCAGTATGTATTAATCAATCTTAATAATGAGTAACTCCTCTATTTCTCATATTGTAGCTGTTTCAGTGGAATTTGTCCTTTTCTGTCCGGGTAAAACATAACTGAGAGCAGCAGTGAGACAGGATAAAGAACTTTCCAGTGCAGGTTTGCAGTGTGTTCCACTCTTAGCAATGACTGGTGAAAAATCAACTTGTCTGTCCTGCTACTCAGAGTATGACAATGTATTACTGTTCAGGGAAGGGGGGCTATTATGCCCTGAAAATATGGAAGGAGCCACTTGCTTTTATACTCCTATTTCTTTCCCAAGTCCAGAGGATTCCTCAGTCAAAACGGCTTGTTAAATTAATTAGTTTTTACTTCATCCAAAATAATAAGTCCTATGGGATGGGGCAATATTTCTCTTACAAACCACCACAGTTTTATTTGACATCTTTTGGTTAAAATTTTCCCTTTTATATAAATTAAACTATCTTTTATTTATTTATTTATTATCATTATTATTATTATTGTTATTATTATTGTTTTGGAGACAGAGTTTCGCTCTTGTCACCCAGCCTGGAATGCAGTGGTGCGATCTCAGCTCACTGCAACCTCTGCCTCCTGGGTTCAAGTGATTCTCGTGCCTCAGCCTCCCATGTAGCTGGGACTACAGGGATGCACCACCATGCAATTTAAGCATATTTTTTGAAACAGTGGCATAGTATCACAGGATGCCTTCTGATTTGTGTGAGAGAGTGGCAAGCTGATTCCAGTTTTAGTCGCCATCTAAAGTCGCCACACAGAAAACAAAATAAGACAATTTCAAAATGTTGTATACTCTCACGCCTGTAATCCCAGCACTTTGGGAGGCCGAGGTGGGTGGATCACTTGAGGTCAGGAGTTTGAGACCAGCCTGGCCAACGTGGCAAAACCCTGTCTCTACAAAAAAATACAAAAATTAGCCGTGCATGGTGGTGTGCGCCTGTTAATCCCAGCTACTCAGGAGGCTGAGGCAGGAGAATCACTTGAACCCGGGAGGTGGAAGTTGTAATGAGCCGAGATTGCTCCACCGCAGTTCATCCTGGACAACAGAGTGAGATTCCATCTCAAAAAAAAAAAAAAAAAAAAAAAGATATATACATCACAGCAGCATTTACAATAGCCAAAAAAGGGAGAAGCATCCCAAGGGTTCATTGGTGGATGACTGGATAAACAAAATCTGGAATATACTGACAATAGGGTATTATTTCTTGCCATAATAAGAAGGAAGGAAATTCTGACATATGCTACAACATGGATGAACCTTGAGCACATCACACTAAGTGAAGTAAGCCAGTCACAAGATAACAAATATTGTATGAGTTCACTTACATAAGATATCTAGAGTAGTCAAATTCACAGTGACAGAAAGTAGAGAGGTGAATTGCTAGGGGCTTGGGGGATAGCAAGGATGGACAGTTGATGAATGGGTGTAGAATTCCAGTTGTGCAAATTGGAAAGAGTTCTGCAGATTGGTTGCACAACAAGGTGAATGAACCTGACACTACTGACTAGGTAACCTGTACACGTAACATGGTTAAGATGGTAAGTTTTATGTGTATGTTACTATAATTTTTTAAAAAGCAATGTATGCTATATTCTTCTATTGTGTTACTATGTAGGAACTTCACAAAAATTCTTTCATTTATTTAATAGATATGTATCAAGTACCCACTAAGAGCTAGGCACTATTCCAGCAGCTGAGATACAGCCACAAGCAACATCTCTAGTCTTTGAAACTTATAATGCAGGGTAGGAAACAATATAGATAAGTCAGTACACAAATATTAGAAAACACCTGGCAGTGATAAATTCTATAGAGAGAACAAATTAGAGTGAAATGATACCCAGCTAACAGGAGGGCTACTTTAAACTGGATGTGAAGAGTTATTGATTTATTTTCTACAACATTAGGCACTCTACAACATTAGGCACTCTCCAAAACAGCCGTTGGACTACTGGCCAGCAAGAAAAACTAATACAATATTGAAGGGACTTGGTTCCATTCAGGCGGTTTTAATGCTATTTAAAAATAAAGATCATAGTTTAAGTTTTTTCATAGTTTAAATGTTATTCTATAACCCACTGTAGTGGATTTACCATAGGATGATTATCAGAGGTGTTCATTTCTCACTCATATTCAGAATTCTCATAGCATAACATTGTAAATAAAATTGTCTTATCGCTTAGCAAACACAGGAAAGGATGTTCAGAGTTCCAGGAAGAAAAGAGAAAATAGACTTTGGAGAAAGTAAGATAAAGACCTGGTAGAGGGACTCTGAGGACATCTTATCCTGGCACAGTGATCTAGTGCAGGGGTCCCCAACCCCTGGGCCACCAACCAGTACCAGTCTGTGGCCTGTTAGGAACTGGGCCGCACAGTGGGCGGTAAGCCGCGGGCGAGCAAGCATTACTGCCTCAGCTCCACCTCCTCTCAGATGAGCGTTGGCATTAGATTCCCATAGGAGTGTGAACCCCATTGTGACCTGCACATGCGAGGGATCTAGGCTGCCGGATGATCCGAGGTGGAACAGTTTCCTCCCGAAGCCATCTTTCACCCCCACAACCCCATGGAAAAATTACCTTCCATGAAAACTGTCCCTGGTGCCAAAGAGTTTGGGGACCGATGATCTAGTGGACCTCTGTCCTGGCCAAAGTTGGTGATGTGACTTTCCAAGATGAAGCTGTTGCAGAAGGTTGCACCTTTGTGCGAGGTGGTAGCAGAGGCCCAGCTTGTGCAGGCAAACAGGGGACTCAGCATTACTCCCTTCAGAATTAATTGCTGGGGGCTCACTATTCATTTCAAAACCTGCAGCATAGTCAACAGATTCTTGCATTACCACCGGGCCCTTCTTCAGAAAAGAAATCTATGGCAGAACCTGGGTATCCACTTACACAGCCCAGGTCTTAATCTCAGCAATCATTCATTCATTCCTGCCACACAGTGACTCATGCTTTATTTCTCCCTCAGATTTCAGATGAACTCAGAAGGCCAGGGAACAGAGGTCAGCTCTATCTCCAGATGCTATGCTTAGCACAATCACTTCTTTCCTTATTGCCACAGAAAGTGACTCCCCACAGGCCTATGCTTATTTGTCGTAAATATCTGGAGTTATCCCATACCCATTTTTTCTATGCTGAGGAAAAAGAAACATTCAAACAAATCCACCTGCTTACGGAGATGTATGTTACAATCTGTTTTGGCCAGATGGTCATTTGTTGGAAAATTCTGTTGGTACTGTGTGGAAGAACACAGGGCAGAAAGACATAAAATTGATTTGTTGAGTGGCTGTGGTGGCCCAGGCACAAAGATGTGTTTGGAGGACAGAACAGAACAAGATCTATGTGGTCCCTGCCCTCAGAGAACTCCCAGACCAGCTAGAAAACAAGATGATTCAAGGACTAAGGAATTGTGGTGAGTGCTGTGATAGAAGGGGGTCATGGAAGTACATGAAAGGGAAATTAACTTAATCTAGGGGATGAGGAAACCCTCCCAGAGAAAATGGCTCTTAAGCAAAGATCTAAGGATGCATTGGAGTGGGGAAGTGATAGGCAGGACACTAGGAAAAGAGGAGGGCATTTGCAAAGGTCTAGAAGCAAAAGGGCACACAATGCTTGGGGAAAATGTGGGGAAAAATCCAGTTTCTTTGGGTTATAATGTGAGGAGATGAGGGGGAAGGGAGGGAGAGACAGGGCTGGAATGCAGGGCTGGGTGGGACTGGGAATGGTCTTGTAAAGAATTAATGGAGACCAGCTGTGAGGGTGGTGTGGCTAATAAAAAGGGAGCCACAAAGCCCAGTGTAGGAGACCAGGTAGCAGCTTAAGGAGAAAGATGGGAGAATGGCCGGTACTGGGAAGAGGCAGTAGAGAAGAAAGATGTGGAAGGACAAAAGACAGATTTAGGAGGTAGAACACCCAGGATTCCCTTTCTCCCCACAGGTAAATAACACCTGGGCTTCACTCGTTCCACAGAGATCTAAGCAAAAAGGAAACTATTTTGGAAGAGGATTCAAATCACATGAAGTGTTTATGAAGTGGCAGTGTCGCACATGATACCTTCTGTATAAGAGGGTTGGCAAATTGATTCCTGCTTTAGATAGTTCACCACCAAACAGATAGTGAAACAAGACAAATTTTAAATGATGTATAGACCAGGCACGATGGCTCACACCTGTAATCCCAGCACTTTGGGAAGCCAAGGTTGGCAGATGACTTAAGGTCAGGAGTTCGAGACCAGCCTGGGCAACAAGGTGAAATCCCGTGTCTACTAAAAATACAAAAATTATCTGGGCGTGGTGGTGGGTGCCTATAATCCCAGCTTCTAGGGAGGCTGAGGCAGAGTTGCTTGCTTGAACCCGGGAACCGGAAGTTGCAGTGGGCCGAGATTTCGCCATTGCACTCTAGGCTGGGCAGCAGAGCAAGTCTCCATCTCGAAAAACACTTTTTTAATTAAAAAAATTAAAAATGATGTATATATCACTATTACATGAATGATGCAACAGCATTATTCACAATAGCCAAAAGGTAAAAGCAATGTAAGTGTCCATGGGTGGATGACTGGATAAACAAAATGTGGTATTTATGTACAAAGGAATATCATTCAACCTTCAAAAGGAAGGACATTCTGACACATGCTACAGTACGGATGAACCTGGAGGCCATCATGCTCAGTGAAATAAGCCAGTCACGGAAGGACAAATACTGTCCGATTCCAGTTATATGAGGTACCTAAAGTAGTTAAAGTTATAGAGACAAAAAGTAGAATGGTGATCACCAGGGCCTGTGGGGGAGGGAGGAAAGGGGAGTTAGTGTTTAATGGGTACAGTGTCAGTTTGGGAAGAGGAAAAAGCCCCAGGAGTGGATGGTGGTGAGGGTATCAGCAAAGTGAATGTACATTGAGCTGTACACTTAAAGATGGTTACAATGGTCAACAGTATGTTACATGTATGTTACCACAGGTTTTTTAAATTTAAAAATATTCTTTTTAAAAAGGCAGTCATTGCCATTCCTAGTGTTGTCCACTCTGAAATATTCAAAATTATTTCAAACCAACGCTAAATTAACTTCAATTTTTAAAATAGTTTTAATTTTAAACAATGATAAAGGTAATACATTTTCATTGTAAAAATATAGAAAATACAAAAAAGTGTCGTTAAAGGATAATTTTTAGAAAAAATGTAAACATCGTGACTTTCACACAAATATAAAATGAATATGTGTGGAAGATGTTATTTAACTCCTTATTGAATAAGGAAACCAGTATGATGTTAAAACCAAAGAAGCTGGCCACTTGCCTGCAGTCCTAGCTACTCCAGAGGCTGAGGCGGGATACTCACCTGAGCCCAGGAGTTTGCAACCTGCCTGGGCAACACAGGTGAAACTCCCCAACCCTGTTTAAAATAAATAAATAAACAAAAGAAAAAGAAAAAAAAATGCAAAGAACAAAAGGACACATATACACAGGCAAACAGGAATGCTAAAATGAATTTACAAATCAATGCCATACTGGTCAGTATCCACTGGGCAATAATCATTCCACTGGGACAAACTCATTAGCTTTGATGTTGACAAAAGTCATTTGCAATACTACCAGCTTTCCATAATGTATAGAGTTGTAAAAGAACCTACAGAGGAGGAAAGGCCACAGGACCCTGTAAAATTAAATAAACCTGCAAAAAGTGCTAAGCAGGACACCCAGGAATACCCGTCCCTCCTCTAGTCCCCTTGAAACTCTTTCACAAGGCGGAAAAAGGAAAGGAAAATCCTCATGTAACCCTTCTGCCCAGAAATACACTGGCACGGATTCTTTAGAGACGGATTTAATCCAGAATGTGGAGCCTTTATTAAGGAAATCAATCAGGTGCAACGTTCTGGGACACGCTCCTGGACTGGGTGGGCTGCGGCACACTGACCCAGCGCACCTCCAACCCCCGGGAGCGCTCGGCACCGCCCACTTCTCTGCGAGTGGCTGCAAGTTGCTGAGCAAACCTGGGGGCCATTGGGAACATTCTGGGAGTGGAGGGCGAAGCTATAAGCGCAGGGTCGAAGGGCAGGCACGGGAAAAAAAATTCTAGGAACCGAGATCCGCTGCGCGGCAGGGCTGCGCAGCCACCGCGTCCCGGCAGCGCCGCCTCTTTCCCTCCCCGCCCACCGCCCGCCTGGCCGCTCTGGGCGGTGCGAGGAGCCAGGGGCGGGGCGACCTTTGCTCCGGCCTGGAGCTGTCTAGGCCAGGCGTGGCCCAGCCACCCGGCTGCAAGTTGGGGCGTCCCCGCCGCTCGGATCCCCATCTCGCCTGACGCGCGCGAGGTGGCCCCGCTGCTTCCTGCGCACACCTCGGGTCCCTCCCTCCCGGGCCGGGTTTGGCCGCTGCGGCCGCCCCTGGGCGCCCGCGCCCGGACCCGCGGTTTCGGTCAGACCCGCCCGCGGGCTGGTTTCGATTGGGGCCAGTAGGAGGGCGGAGCGGCCGGGACGCAAGGAGGGAACTAGCCTGAGTGGGGACGGTCCCCGCGCAGGAGACAAAGAGCGTCCCTGGAGCGATCTGGGCGCAGGAACCCGACCCGGAGCCCGGGGCGTCCGCGCTGACTTCGGGTCCCCGGAGCCCGGGGCACAGCAGGGAGAAGACGGCGGAGAAGGCGACAGCAGAGAAGGAAGGCAGGCTGCAGGGGCGCCGTCGGCGCGGCGGGCCGGGATGCGGACGCCGGTGGTGATGACGCTGGGCATGGTGTTCGCGCCCTGCGGGCTGCTGTTCAACCTGACCAGCACGCTGGCGCCCGGCTGGCGGCTGGTGAAGGGCTTCCTGGACCAGCCAGTGGACGTGGAGTTGTACCAGGGCCTGTGGGACATGTGTCGCGAGCAGAGCAGCAGCGAGCGCGAGTGCGGCCAGCAGGACGAGTGGGGCTACTTCGAGGCCCAGCCCGTGTTGGTGGCGCGGGCACTCATGGTCACCTCGCTGGCCGTCACGGTCCTGGGGCTGCTGCTGGCGTCGTTGGGCGTGCGCTGCTGGCAGGACGAGCCCAACTTCGTGCTGGCCGGACTCTCGGGCCTTGTGCTCTTCGTCGCCGGCCTCCTCAGCCTCATACCCGTGTCCTGGTACAACCACTTCTTGAGGGACCGCGACGTCCTGCCCGCCCCGGCCAGCCCGGTCACGGTGCAGGTCAGCTACAGCCTGGTGCTGGGCTACCTGGGCAGCTGCCTGCTGCTGCTGGGCGGCTTCTCGCTGGCGCTCAGCTTCGCGCCCTGGTGCAAGGAGCGCCACAAGGCGCCCTCCGCCGGGCCTCGCCGCAGCAGCGTCAGCACCATCCGAGTGGAGTGGCCCGAGCCCGAGCTGACGCCCGCCATCAAGTACTACAGCGACGGCCAGCACCGACCGCCGCCTGCCCAGCACCGCAAGCCCAAGCCCAAGGTCGGCTTCCCCATGCCCCGGCCGCCGCCAAAGGCCTACACCAACTCGGTGGACGTCCTCGCCGGGGAGGGGTGGGAGGCGGCCCAGTCCCAGGACTCTCTCTCGTGCAGCAGCCACCCCTGCGGCAGCACGCTGCCCTGCGACTCCGACCTCTAGACGCCTGTAGAGCCTGGGGGGCGCCGGGTGGCAAAGGACTCACCCCCGCACAGGCGCGCCTGGCTCCGAATTGGAACCCGGACACTTGCCCCTCCCTGGTGTGGATGGAAATCTTCCTTTCGTGGGACCAAACAGGACTCCTTGGACGATTAGTTGAGGGCGGGTTTGGTTTTCTTCTTGAAGAGTTTAGTTTTCCTCTCCAGAGGGATCAGGGTCCTCTTAGGGAGTGACGGGCTTTTCATATTTTTTTTGCTGAAGTATATATGGAAAGGGTGGCATTTGGGTCACGTGGACCAGAGACAGTAACAAGTGTTGAAATCAGCAGTGCTCAGAAACAATTTAACACCTTGAAACGACAATATTCTAAAGTACTGATGAATCTTGCATCAATATAATTATTGGGTTTTTTTTTTTCTTTTTCCTGCTGTATAACTCGTTGCCATGCAAACTCTCAAGAGGCCAATATATTCCTGGCCATGTTTGAATGAGCCTCTTAAAATAAACTTAGAGCCATGCAAATGCCAGCAGTTTAATAGATTTCATGGAATGAAATAACGTGATTAACTCATAGCTACATACCATTGCATAAATGGGATTGATCTTTTTTCTCACTTATTTTTGCTGTGAAAGTTGAGGGCATGCAAGAGTTTCTCTTCCAGAAGCCGGGAGGAGAATGAAGGTCCTAACGCTGTACTATTCCACCTTTTGGACGCCTCGTCCAGGACACAGACGACTCTAGGTTTAACATTTTGTACAAAATGGAACCTGTTAATCACATTAAAGCACATATGTATGTATCTTTTATTTATAAATTAAATTTTAAAACAATAGTTTCAGTATATCCACAAAAGCTCTCTTGTCTTCAGTACAACCTTTGGGAGTTTAAACATTCATTACTGACAATTTCCTGGCTGCCTGGGCACTTGTGTCTGAAATCTAGCACTCAAATCTTTGCACCTCTTAGCATAAGGTTACTAAAAAAAAAAAAAAAAAAAAAAAAAAAAAAAGCCAACGGGCCCCACTTAAGTCCCTGATTACTTTGTTTTCAGGTTCATGCTATTTCTGTGCAAAGCCAAGTCTATTGTTGAGAGAACAAGAAGCACCAGTTTCCACTTGAGGTGAGACTGGAAATCTTTTCCTTTGTAGCAGTGGTGCTTAGAATCACAGGAAGGCAGCTATGTGTTCCATGACGGGGACTGGGTCTCCAGCAGGGCTGGCTTCAATTCCAAGTGGTTCATTTAAGGGTGCCTTTAACTGAACTGAATCTCATCTTTAAAACCTGCCGGTCAGAGGTGGGAACATTCAGTTCAGCAAGCCCTGATAATAGCTATGATGGGGCTAACTTAATAGCCCATGCTGCCTGTTAGAGTGGAAGGGATGATAGAGATTCACTTCCCTTGCCATTCGGTACTAGAATCTCTTGTTTCTCTCTTTCTGAAGCCAGGCTTTCATGTGTAGGCTGTATCACTTTGGAACATCTTTCAAATGCAGATTCTGCTTGGGTAGATCTGGAGTGAGGCCCTGAAATGATTTTCTAACTAGCTCCCAGGAGATGCCAATGCTGCCGGCTCATGGGCCACACTAGGAGCTGCAAGGCTTTCGCTGGGACTATGTCTCACTCGAATTTCAATCCCAACTGATGGCTGGTATTCAGACCTTTGAGTGCCTGCCACCGAGATGAGCTTGGGGACTTGCTCGAGGGTACAGAGCCAGAATGGAGAAAGTGCAACAGGGCCCTTTTCCACTAACACCTCCGAAGGCAGCAGTTAGGGTCCTGAGAAGTCAGCACCTAGCAGACACCATACAGGTACCGGACTCCTGGGAAATGCGGAGTCTAGGCTGCGTGGTAATTCTGTCTCCAGGGAAGTTTTAGTAAAAACAAACAAAACTCATGTTTTGTGTGTTTTGCTTTTCTCCCCATCCCAATGATTCTCCACTGCCTTATATGCAAAATATTTCCTGCCTGAGGATTAGGATTCGGTTGCTGAGAGTTAAAACTCTACTTTTCCCCTATCAAGACAAAAAAGCTAAAACTCCCCCTTTAAAAATACAAACTGCTTTTTGCTATAGAAATGTTCAAGACAGCCTGTAATCCCAGTGCTTTGGGAGGCCAAGTGGAAGGAATGCTTTGAGGCCAGGAGTTCAAGACCAGCCTGGGCAACATAGCTAGACCCCGTGTCTATAAAAAAAATTTTTTTTAATTAGGCATAGTGGCAACATGCCTAGAGTCCTAGATACTTAGGAGGCTGAGGCAGCAGGATCACTTAAGCCCAGGAGTTCAAGGCGGTAGTGAACTAAAGCACACTACTGCAGTCCAGCCTGGGCAACAGAGCAAGACTGTTTGTTAAAAAAAAAAAAAAAAATCAGGACAGCATGAAAAAACTCCTGCATCACTCCAGGATCCACGTTTGGCCTGAGGGTCATTCTCTGCCACAGCAAGTCTCAGGAGTTGCTGCTGTGGGTAAGAATTGATCCTAAACTTGTCCTAAACTTACCACTGACCAGCCCAGCAACTGCCCCGCAGAGAACACACTGAAAGCATTTCTGTCTTGCATCAAGCCCTTCTGACCTGCCAGACTCATGTTTAATCCTCCCCATCCCCATAGGAAGTGGGAGTCCCCATCGTAATGGATGAAGTCTTTTTCGAGATTACTCAAGCGATGCTGAGAGGACGGTGAGATCTGTGAAGGTAGGGCAGAAACTGCTTTAACGCACCCCTGCTCTACCCGTTCACCAGTCTGGCTCTCATCTAGACACACGCCCTCACCAAGGAGGGGTGTGGCTTTGAGCACACAGCTGGTTCTCTACTGTGGAGGCTGCAGGAGGAGCTGTCAGGGTGCTTTAGCAACCATCCTCCCCTTCATTGTGTAGATCGTTCACTCAGTATGTTTTTGGGCATCTGACATTTTGCCAGCACATTTGTGGGCACCGCAGAAAACAATACTATCCGGGCCCATTCTGTGTGGAACTTAAATACTCTCCAGTGATCGTGTACAAATAAAATGAAAACGATTAAGCCGGAAATCAAGGAATGGAGGAAGAAAGGTGTTTTTTTCGTTTTGTTTTGTTTTGTTTTTTGGAGACAGGCTCTCACTCTGTCGCCCAGGCTGAAGTGCAGTGACATGATGAGGGCTCGCTGCAGTCTCAACCTCCCAGCCTCAATGCATCCTCCAGCCTCAGCCTTCCAAGTAGCTGGGACCACAGATATGCATCACATCACCCAGCTAATGTTTTGTTTTGGTTTTGGTTTTGGTTTTGGTTTTGTATAGACAGAATCTCACTATGTCACCTAGGCTGGTCTCAAACTCCTGAGCTCAAGTGATCCTCTCACCTTGGCCTCCCAAAGTGCTGGAATTAGAGGTGAAAGCTCCCACACCTGGCCACAGGTGATATCGTAGGAAAAGTGGTCAGGAAGAAGGAGGTACTTGGGCAGAGAACTGAAAGAAGAGAGGAGCCTTTTAGGCAGAAGGCACAACTTCAAGTTTCCACTAGAGCAAATGTGAAAACAGGTGGGCGTCTCGGTCTCACTACAGCTAGTTTTGCCTCTCCTTCATTCTAGAATTGGGTGGGAAGGCCAAGAAGCAGCTGGTGGTACAATGAAGTAACCCTGAGTCAACCTTGTCATCTACTCTTTGTCAGGCTAACAGATTCTTTCACAGGGAATACCATCTGGAACAAATTCACCCTGTCTTCTAGAATATTTCTGTAAGCAGACAGGGAGGGTCTCTGGGGATTCTAGGAATTTAATCAACTTGAGCAATCAGCCTGTTTTGCAGCCTCGTGCCCTGCAGTCTGTTTCTTCCTAGACCCTGTGTGGTCACCCAGCTGGTTAAAAGCAGCTCCTGACAGGTCCCAGCAACTTAGAGATGAACTGGGTGAACTTTCCTCATGGCCATTCTATAGTCTCCACCCCAGGGAGCAGCAGCTTCACGAGCAACCACATGCAACCTATGTGCTGGCATGAGGACTCACTGCATTGGCGCCACTGGGACCCCTCCTCTGCATGCAATGCACCCCCTCCCCTCTCCATCACCCCTTAAAACCCTCCTGTCACTTTCCCTCTGGGAGACACTGCTTTGGAGAATAATCCCAGAGCCCTTCTTACTTGTGCCAAGGAATAAAACTCCTATTGATCACACACCTGCGTTCTCAAGGAGCATGGTTTGTTATTCATCAGACCTACCCCTTTTTGGGGGTAACATTTCCAGAATCAAAAATAAGCAATTTCTTTTTCTTTTCTTTTTTTTTTTTTTTTTTTTTTTTTTTTGAGACAGGGTCTCCCTCTGTCACCCAGGCTGGAGTGCAGTGGCATGATCTTGGCTCATTGCAGCTTTAATCTCCCAGGTTCAAGTGATTCTCCCACCTCAGCCTCCCAAGTAGTTGGGACCACAGGTACATATCACCATGCCTGGCTAATTTTTTGCATATTTTTGTAGAGATGGGGTTTCTCCATGTTGCCCAGACTGGTCTCAAACTCCTGAGCTCAGGAGATTCACCTGCCTCAGCCTCCCAAAATGCTGGGATTACAGGCGTGAGCCACCATGTAAGCAAAAAGTAAGCAACTTCATGTGTGAATAGTCCTCCACTAAGTAGGACTGAACACGTGAAAACAAGGTTTCATTTGTTCAAATCAAGGAAAATATAGACAGAGCTTAGCAGGGGGAACAGTGCTGACAAGGGGACTTGATTCTTCAGTGGCATGTGGAGAGAATGGCTTAAGACTTGATTGAACCCATTTAACTCTTGTCCTACTGGTGGCCCAAGTTATACCGAAGCTCTGACAAGGTGAGCCAGCAGCACCTCTTGTAAAGCAATGTGACCAGTGGGTTGAGAGCCTGGGAGGGCAGGAGATGCCTTTCACAGGTACCAAATGCCTCTCTATTGTTTTGCATAGAGAAAGTGACATGGAGCCTGAGGCCACTGACACTTTTCCCCTACCACCATGTTTGCTCTTCACAATGACTCCCAAAGAGCTGCCTCTCACCACGGGGCTAAGGGAGGCTAGACAAGATCACTGCAATTTTTCTAGAACTTTGATGATACCTGCCTCCAAAAAGGGTAAGCCTTGCCCTTGCTGGGCTTCTGTTTCCTCATCCGTAAAACTGGGGAGACTGAATTAGATATTTTCAAGGGCATCTCTAACTTTATTCTGAGGGTGACAGTTAAGAAAGGAGATTGAGAGGGGAGAAACAAAACTTGAACAGTGGAGCCTGAGGAAGCTGACTGATGTGTAAAATTTTTTTTATGATAATTTTTTTTTAAGTTCCAGGGTACATGTGCGGGATGTGTAGGTTTGTTACACAGGTAAGCGTGAGCCGTGGTGGTTTGCTCCACAGATCAACCCATCATCGAAGTATTAAGCCCAGGATGCATTAGCTCTTTTCCCTAATGCTCTCCTCCCACCATCCTCCCCCAACATACCCCAGGGAGTGTTGTTCCCTCCCTGTGTCCAGGTGTTCTCATTGTTCAGTTCCCACTTTGAGTGACAACATGTGGTGTTTGGTTTTCCTGTTCCTATGTTAGTTTGCTGAAAATAATGGTTTCCAGCTCTATCCATGTCCCTGCAAAGGACGTGATCTCATTCCTTTTTATGACTGCATAGTATTCCATGGTGTATATGTACCACATTTTCTTTATCCAGTCTATCATGGGCATTTGGGTTGATTCCATGTCTTTGCTATTGTGAATAGTGCTGCAATGAACATGCATGTGCATGTATCTTTAAAACAGAATGATTTATATTCCTTTGGGTATATACCCAGTAATGGAATTCCTGGGTCAAATGGTATTTCCGGTTCTAAATTTGTGAGGAATCACCATACTGTCTTCCACAATGGTTGAACTAATTTACACTCCCACCAACAGTGTAAAGGTGTTCCTATTTCTATGCAACTTCACCATTCACCAGCATCTGTTGTTTCTTGACTTTTTTTTTTTTTTTTTTTTTTGAGACAGAGTCTTACTCTGTCACCCAGGCTGTAGTGCAGTGGCCCCATCTCAGCTCACTGCAACCTCTGCCTCCCATGTTCAAGCAATTCTCCTGCCTCAGCCTCCTGAGTAGCTGGGATTATAGGCGCCCACCACCATACCTGGCTAATTTTTGTATTTTTAAGTAAAGACAGAGTTTTACCATGTTGGCCAGGCCAGTCTCAAACTCTTGACCTCAGATGACCCACCCACCTCGGCCTCCCAAAGTGCTGGGATTACAGGCATGAGCCACAGTGCCTAGCCTTGCTTCTTGACTTTTTAATAATCACCATTCTGACCGGCATGAGATGGTGTCTCATTGTGATTTTGATTTGCATTTCTCTAATGATCAGTGATGTTGAGCCATTTTTCATATGTTTGTTGACCACATATATGTCTTTTTTTTGAGAAGTGTCTGTTCATACCCTTTAAATTAGCTAGGTGTGGTGGCTCACACCTGTAGTCCCAACTACTCAGGAGGCTGAGGGGAGGATTGCCTGAGGCCAGGAGGTCAAAGCTGCACAGACAGCCATGATTGCACCACTGCACTCCAGCCTCAGCTGGACCAAGTGAAACCCTGTCTCAAAAACAAAACATAATAAAAACAAACAAAAGCTAATTATTAGTCTGAACCCAACAAACTCTATATTCTAGTTCCTGGTTTCTCTGAATTCCATCAGTATTCCTTGGGAGTTAACATAGTAGAAACTTAGTACTACCTTCTCACCGTCCATGACTGCCACCCATTTGCTTCCTAAAAAGAATGAATGTAAAGTGCTTAACCTAACTCTTAATTGCTAGAGATAGACACAGAAAGTCAAGCGTTGTGTAGAGCTCTTTAAGCTTAATGCACGAACCAATTAACTTTTCTAAAGCGTCTTGTTTTTCCAGAAGAAAACCCAGACCTGTTACTGTATTACAGAACTTGAGTTTCTAGAAGGAATTTCAGATTTTACATCTGCCACAGGCTCACTGCTCCAACTATTGGGTGTAGAGAAATTGAGTAAGAAACTAACACGTAATGTAGAGATGATCACAATAGAAGACTCTTAGAGTTGATAACAAAACATTTCTACAAATAGATACAGTTACAAAACTGATGTATGAAACTCTATTTAGGGGACACGGATGGCTAGGAATTGTTAATATAAAATATTGAGTATCTGTCTATAAGATCAAGTATTTCTGATAAAACAGACATTTGGATGTGTTTTGTAAATTCTTGAATGGAGAAGGCATAACAGGATATATTAGACTAGATTCTGGTAGGGTAATACCTAGGCATACACTCCTAGAAGACCAAAGATAGGAAAAAAAGGTATAGTATAAATAAGCCAGGGACGGAGCAAGGGGAACAGGGTACTTATCTGATATACAGGGATGTGGCTACATATCGTCAGCAACCTTCCCAGGAAAAGGAAATGGCAGGTGTTTCTTGGATCCAAGTAGGGAATGAGACCTGCAGAGTACAAGAGTGGGGCTGAGGGTGACATTTTCCACAGAGCCTGGGAAGTCAGCTGAGCTAGCTGGAACACAAGCCCTGAAAGGCTGGTGGAAGGCTTAAGGTCCAAAGGAGGCCAAGGCACTAACTTAAACCTGTCCACAGAAAGTGATCATCCTGTAGGACATCATTTGTACATGTTTTTGAGCCTGATTCTTTCATGACATTTTATGCATTTCGTGTATAGGGAGAGACTTGCCAAGAGCAAAATGATCAGTGAGCTTGGCTCTTGGGAGAAGATAGTAAGATTCATTCTGTGCATGACAGGTTGAGAGTTCTGTAAGGCTGACGTGGTTTCTCTGACATACAGGGGAGCCTCTGGGGCAACTTAATGATGCTTGCTCTGTCCACCGGCCACAGAGACAGAGCCCAGCCTCCTCAGGGAAGGTGGAGCCCCAGTCTTTGTTCTTAAGGCCAAATTGATCTTGATTTGGAATTTTTAATACTTGATCGCAAAGCACAATTTATTTTATATACGATATCCATAGCAATAAGCCTAGGACTTCTAATTGTGCTTAACAATTTACACAAATTCATTCTGCAAAAAAAAAAAAAAAAAAGAATAGTCTAGAAAAGATCTAGCAAGAAAAGTCTTCCAAGACCACTTAGATTTATTATAATTTGGACTCATGTTGTTGAACTCAGGTACTGTGCTAAGCAGTATACAAGCATTTTCATTCAATGCTCAATTGGCCTGATGTAGGTTCTGTTAATCCTACTTTCAACACTTGGGAAACAGGATTAAGTGACTTGCACAAGGTCGTTACTACTGGATTTTAGAGCGTACTCCAGCTTTGTTACCCTGTCTCCCATCAGAGATTGAAGGCCCTTGATTCCCTATGTGGGTGTGGATAAAGTAGTAATCTGGGAAGACAACCAGAGGTGTCACTAGTCCAAGCATCTGTATGTTCCCCCAGCGAGCAAGACCAGTTGAGAGAAATCCTGGTCCACACCTATACTTTATGTTGCAGACCACAGGATACACATAATTTATTTTAAATAAGCCTTTGGCACATTACTTCTTTGAGCTTCTACATTGGTAAAGTATATTTATCAGTTCTATGAATTTTGGAATCAAATGAGAGCACAAAAAATACTTTTTATAAATTTTAAGCAAAAGGACTAGCTTAGCAGTGAAGTATGCCTAAGAGAAATAATACCTAAGTAGGAAACTAACATTTGAACATTTTTCTATGCTGCAGAAATTTGACCTTTATCCCAAAAGGCATGGAGATCATGACCTTTTGTAAAATGGGGGAATAGGTTCAGAACAAAACTAGCTCAAAGTTAGTGTCAAAGCCAAGATTCAAATCCAGCACTTCTGACTGGTATGCAACCTGGGATTCTCAGGGTTAGCTTTGGGATTGGAAAGCTTCTATGGCTAAGCCATAACCTAAAATTTCTGGAGATTGAACTGAAATCTGACTGCACCTATGAATATTCAGCTTTTTTAAACCCTGTAAGAAAACCAAATGACTTCATTCAATTAAGAAAGTTGTTATTTTAATAAGCAATTTCACTTACCACAAACCAGAAAGGAAGCTAAAACAATACACCATGAAATGTCTAAACAATTTTTATTGAAATGTTTCAGCTCCTTTTTTTATAAGATCAGTTTGTAAAGAAGTTAACAATTCCTGTGGGAGAAGAGACTTGAAGTTACAGAATGCATCTACATTAAAACAAAGTAAAAATACAGAGATGGTTTGGATTTCACAAAAGTTAGCAGATTTCACAAAAGTTAGCAGAGCAGACATATGTTTTTGTTTTTTGTTTGTTTTTGTTTGTTTCATTTTGTTTTGTTTTTTGAGACAGAATCTCGCTCTGTTGCCCAGGCTGGAGTACAACGGCACCATCTCGGCTCACTGCAGTCTCTGCCTCCCTGGTTCAAGCGATTCTCCTGCCTCAGCCTCTCAAGTAGCTGGGACTACAGGTGCCCGCCACCACGCCCGGCTAATTTTTGTATTTTTAGTAGAGACGGGGTTTCACCATATTGACCAGGATGGTCTCGAACTCCTGATCTTGTGATCCAGCTGCCTCAGCCTCCCAAAGTGCTGGGATTATAGGCATGAGCCACTGCGCCTGGTCGGGGACATAAGTTTTAAGGGTAACTCCAACCAAAACCCTAACAACATCCAAGCCCACCCCACCATAGGATTGGACCCTTTGTGGAAGTCCACCAAAAGCAAAATTTGATCACTATTTCATGCATGTTTCACTTTGCTCAATGCTTAATTGCTCAAACTGGAGTCTAAAGACAGAGTGGTTAGTGTTTTCCAGACAGAATATCGCATCTCTTGTCAACCTACATATCCAGTCTTGGTGGATTTGGTAGCCTGGAGAGGCTGAAGTCAATCTTTTTCCAGGCTCTGGCTTTTTAGGTGTTAGTGTTAAATGAACAGGTACGCACAAACACAAGTAGTGAGGTATGCATATATATGCATACATATTTGTTAGTTAAGAACCATTTCAGGCCGAGTGCAGTGGCTCATGCCTATAATTCCAGCACTTTGGGTGACTGAGGCAGGCAGATCACTGGAGTCAGGAGTTTGAGACCAGCCTGGCCAACACAGTGAAACCCGATTTCTACTAAAAATACAAAAAATTAGCCAGATGTGGTGGTGTGTGCCTGTAATCCCAGCTACTCAGGAGGCTGAGGCAGGAGAATTGCCTGAACCCAAGAGGCAGAGGTTGCAGTGAGCTGAGATTGCCCCACTGCACTCCAGTCTGGGCAACAGAGCAAGATACTGTCTCAAAAAACAAAAAACAAAACAAAACAAAACAAAAAAGAACCATTTCAGAACAAGAATTCTGGTAAGCTTAACTAGATAAGTTTGAATTTATGAAATCATTATCACTACCATTACTTTTGGTAAAACAGAAAAACAATAAAAAGTTTATATATATTTTTAAAACTGTATAACTTAAGACACTTAAAATGTTTGGTTTCAGGACCACTGCAGTCTATTTATCATACCAATCTATTTTTAAATGACCATATGCATAGTTTTAACCAAAGTTATATTCTATAAGGATTCATGTTGTAGATCAAAGTGATGAGTAAATGGACTAGGAATACTTTCCCCATGTAAGTAGGTGTATCTGGAATTATTTTAATATTTTGAGTCCAAGTAAATTGTAGGTTCAGCAAATCTACAAATGGCAGATAGGGAACTGGATCTGGTGGAAGTGATAGAAGGTGCACACATAAGGCAGGAAGTAGCCAACAGGGTACTTCTAACAAAGAGAAATCCAAAAATTAAATTTGTGTTTAAGTTATTTCACCATATTCTTTATTATTGTTGGCACAAGAATTACTCCCCCTCGTGAATGCTAAAGGCAAAAGGACTGGGTAGGAAGACGGCAGTATTAGCAATAAAACTACATCTTGCCTCTGCCTTAAGCTGGTATTATAGGGCTATTTCCACTCCTGTGCAGCTGGGGGACCACTGCGGCAGGGTATATCCAGAGGAAGCCAGCCTAACTTTATACACCCACTACCCTTCCCCTCTACCCACTCAAAGCTTTATGTAAAACTCAGGGTGACCCAATTATTAAGGAGCAGATCCGACTCTTTGGCCTAGGCCATCAGGAATGAAAAAGCAAGTGGAAGTACATCAGATTTCTGGTTTAGTTTTAAAACCAAGTGGTGAAGGTCACAAATTCCCCACTCAATGACCCTCCTCGGGAGACAGCAACACACGGTCTTCAACAAAAGCACCTTCATTTGCTAGCGTCTAGATTCAACTCTGGGAGTCAAAATTCATTTTCTTTCTATTTAAGATGAAGTGACTAGGGGTCATAACTGCTTGGTCTTCCAGCTAGTGAAGTTTTAGGAATAAGAGAATTTAAACTGTGAAGTCAATGAGAACTATTGAGTGTAAGATTCCCATTCCAAATCTTTTTCTTTACAAGTTATGATCAGATTCAATAATGAGCTCACTGTCTCTTCTATTCTATAGCTTATAAATCTTAGACACCATTGGAGCTGGAGCTGTAGAATTAGAGGATGGTGGTTACAGAAGAATTGGATATTACAGTTGCTCAACTGACTGCCCATTACAACACCTTTCCATGAAGATGCTATTTGGCAGCGTATTTCTTTTATGTTTGTTTGTTTTTGAGACGGAGGCTCGCTCTGTTGCCAGGCAGGCTGGAGTGCAGTGGCGCAATCTCAACTCACTGAAACCTCCGACTCCCTGGTTCAGGCGATTCTCCTTGGCAGGGTATTTCTGTAACCATCTGCAACTAGTATTTGAGTACGAACATGACAGTATCAAGTTGTAACAGGACAGCTTTCTCCACATTCTTTGTGCTCCTTAACAACCCTACAAGGCAGAAAGTACTGTTTCCACTTTTAAAAGGGGGAACATCAAGGCAGGTCAGTTTGTCCAACCTCCGTCACCCCTGGCTGTTGTCACAATGTGATCTATTTAAATTGACTGAATCAAATCTAGATCAAAAGCATGTTCTCTGAGACAACATACAAATAGTCTAGCCCTTTGGAACTCAGTATCCTATTGCCTGTTCTAAAATAGAATCAAGGCCGGGCACAATGTCTCATGCCTGTAATCCCAGAACTTTGGGAAGGCAAGGCAGGCAGATCACTTTTGAGGTCAGGAGTTCAAGACCAGCCTGGCCAACATGGTGAAACCCCATCACTACTAAAAATACAAAAATTAGCTGGGTGTGGTGGCACGTGCCTGTAATTCCAGTTGCTCTGGAGGCTGAGGCAGGAGAATCACTTGAACCCAGGAGGCAGAGGTTGTGGTGAGCAGAGATTGCACCACTGCACTCCAACCTGAGTCAGAGTGAGACTCTGTCTCAAAAAATAAATTAATTAATTAATTTAATTTAATGGAATCAGAGAGCACATGAATTTTCTAGAGTCCTCATAGTCTATATCTGTTGCTGATCGTTAGATATTTCATATTGTTCAGTTTAAAGAACTCATGGTGATAATGAGGTAATAATTTATAGGATGAAAACTTGAGGAATATTGCAGAATTAGATATTAGTAAAAATAAGTCATGTGTGGTGATGAATAAATTACTCCAGCCCATGTTACCAGATGCCTCCAGACAGTCAGCGGCACTATCATAAACTTGTTCCATGGAAATGCATGTCTGAGCATCCTTACAGGATGTGATGGTGCCAAGCAGCCAACAGCTCCAGTGCGTGTGTTTGCCATAAGCCTTGTAGTACTCCCTGGGACATCTAAGAATCTGTCCTTCAGGGTTTGGGAAACAAATATGGCCACATCCTCCATGGTCTTTTGAGCAGCTGTTACTACCTACAGAATATCCCCACCACCCCCATGAAAAGCTTATTGAGTTAGATTAGGTTTCTTAAAGGTCTTCTGCAAACTTTTTTTACAAATACATTATCAGAGTTATGGGACCCAAATGTTTTCCCCAAATTAGATGGCTCTTCAATTTAATTCCTTTTACTCAACTAGATACTGAATGACTGGCAATTCTTCCTTCATGGAAAAGGATGGTTTTAGAAGCCTAGGAGTTCAGATGTTGGATGGCTTAAGAAAAACTGAGGGGAATTCTGACTCATTCAGGGCCACATTGTGAGTTCTCTTCGCCCCTCAAGTTACACCTGGTAAAACACTTAACTTAATTATGATAAAACAAACACTCACAGATTCAGTATTCTGACATGTGATGGCTTTCATCCACATTAATTAGTCTAGGGACAGTTGGTATGATCATAGTAAACACTCAGGAAATTCATGCCATGTACTCAGAGGTGAGTCAGTGTGCCTGGACAGAAGCCTGAGAAGAGAAGACGGTGGCAGACCTGTCTGTGGCAGGACTGGGAGGATCGCTCTTTATTTGAGCCATCCTGACAGGTGCATGTGCCGTCATGGAGGTGCTCCCAAGAAACATGTTCCTCCCCATTCCCACAGGGAACAGAAGATGGATGCAAAGCAGATGTGGTGGTGGAGGATAAGTGGGAGGAGCGGGAGGAGCGGGAAGGGTGGTTGGGGCTGCTCCTTCAACCCCGGGATCTAGAGCAAACAGCTATTTCAGCAAGTCAGTCCAGTAGGTTCCAGCAATGGGCATGTGCCCCTACTGTCCCCCTCCTTCAGAAAATCACATCATGGCTGTGTACGTACATTTTTCTATTTCACAGGAAGAAAGTGTGCAACTGACCCAAAGCCTGGATCCTTAGGTTAAGTGTGGTACATTAGCCTATCAGCAACCCACAGTAATTTGGGCAAGGTGTTTTTTCCTTTCCATCCCACTAACTTTAGTCTTTGGGAAATTTCCAGAACATGGACAACTTCAAGAGAATCTCTGAAGAACTGTGGGTTGGGACCACTGCCAGTGCAAACATAAAGATGCCCAGGATTTTATCCTAGAAAAACATACTGAAAAGAGTCAGGTAAAGTGGATCTCAAAGAATAACCCCACAGAGGAAGGCTAGCTGGCCACCTCCTGGTTCTCTGCCAAGATGATCGTTTTCTTTATACATGATACTGAGAAGGCTGCTGCCTCCTCTTGTTCCACAGTACAAGTGCGGCTTTGTCCATAGTCACCAGGTAGGACTCGTAGGCTGCTCTAATCCCATTGCTCCAGGATTTGTTTAAAGAGTATGTTCTATTTCTTAGAAGACCCAGACTACTCCAGCATAGTGGCTCACACCTGTAATCCCAGCACTTTGAGAGGCTGAGGTGGGTGGATCACCAGGTCAAAAGATCAAGACCATCCTGGCCAACATGGTGAAACCCCGTCTCTACTAAAAATACAAAAATTAACTGTATGTGGTGGTGGGCACCTGTAGTCCCAGCTACCTGGGAGGCTGAGACAGGAGAATCACTTGAACCCTGGAGGCGGAGGTTGCAGTGAGTCGATATCCTGCCACTGCACTCTAGTATGAGTGACAGAGTGAGACTCCATCTCCAAAAAAAAAAAAAAAAGAAGACGACGACTCAGACTTTTCAACCCTAAGGAAGAGTCAAGTTCTTGTGAACTGACACTGAACAAGTCACCAATGATAGGGGAAAGCATGGGTACCATTTAATTGTGTCTTTTGTGTCCATATGGTGGAAATACCATGTAAGGGTTTGCTACTGCACATCCCTTCCCAACTGTACGTTTAATGATGTTACATTGGTAGCTTGAAATCTGGCATTGTGGGATATTTGCACCCTGATAATTGGCAAACACTACAAATGGGGACTTCACTTGGTTTTTTCATTTTGTTTTCTAGACCAGGAACTGGCAAACAATGGCCCTTGAGCCAAACTCAGCCTGTTGCCTGTTTTTGTAAAATTTTAGCAGAATGAAGCTATGGCCATTCACTCACATGTTATCAATCGCTAATTCTGTGAAACAATGGCAGATTATCCACCAAGCCTAAAATATTTACTATCTGGCCTTTTGGAGAAAAAGTTTGCCAATCTCTAGTCTAGACTTAAAGAAAGTGATGAAGTATTAATGAGGCAGACAAAATCTGCATGTATCCTGTCTATAACCGTTAAAATTTAAATACCATAAAAATTGAGGAAATATCTCCATAGCATTTGAAATCTATTATCCAGTTCAGCAAAGAAGTCATTTATGTCACTGATGGACTAATCCCCACAAGTCTTCATTGCTTCACTTTCACCTCACTTGTTTATGGAAATAAAATCATCAAAAAACATTCACGTCAAGAATACTCATTCACTGACTTCTTTCCCTAATCAGATAGTAATCAAGCATTTATTCACAGTTTTTGTCAAATCTTGAATTGTAACCATAGATTGGCTTCTGATCTAAGAATTCCAAATCAAAAAGCAGCCTGTGAAAATCAGTTAGCTATATGAAATTTGTAAAAAAAATATCATGGCCAGGTGTAGTGGCTTGCACCTGTAAACCCAGTACTTTGGGAAGTTGAAGCCGGAGGATTGCTTGAACCTAGGATTTGGAGATCAGACTGGGAAATATAGTGAGGCTTCATCTCTACAAAAAATAAAAAACAGAAAAATTAGCCAGGCATGGTGGCATGTGCCTGTGGTCCCGGCTACTCAGAAGACTAAGGCGGGAAGATTGCCTGAGCCCAGGAGGTCAAGGCTGCAGTGAGCCATGATTGTGCCACTGCACTCTAGCCTGGGCAACAGAGTCAGACCCTGTCTCAAAAAGAAAATAAAACAGGTCGGGCGCAGTGGCTCACGCCTGTAATCCCAGCACTTTGGGAAGCCAAGGCAGGCAGATCAACTGGGGTCAGGAGTTCGAGACCAGCCTGGATAACATGATGAAACCCCATCTCTACAAAAATGCAAAAAATAGCTGGGCGTGGTGTCATGTGTCTGTAATCCCAGCTACTCGGGAGGCTGAGGCAGGAGAATTGCTTGAATTTGGGAGATGGAGGGTGCAGTGAGCTGAGATTGCACCATTGCATTCCAGTCTGGGTGACAGGAATGAAATGCCATCTCAAAAAAAAAAAAAAAAAAAAAGCAAAGAAAAGAATATCATGTATTTTATTATTTGTACATTGTGTTACATATCAGTAAGCTTAATTATAAACAGATGTAGGTATATATGTGCACACCTTTGTTTCCCAGATGGCTGATTGTTAAACATTTTCCAGCACATCACTAGGTATTATAGTAAGAACTCAAATATTAACTACCAGGGATGTTGACAAACAGCCAAAGCATGAAAGTGGGGCTGGAGTAGAAGAATGAGGAAGCTGGTACCCCCAGGGCTTGATGTGCTGTAAAATTCTTCCTACACACTGGGTGTTAGAGTGGGAGAATTTCTTTACCGTTTTCTCACACTTGCATATGGAGGAGCTTTCATAAAATGACATTTCTGCATTCTCCCACATCCATGAAGTTACTCCTACCCAGGAAAGGAGAAGTGACTTACAAATTATTGGAAATTGTTAAGATGAGGCTGGCCATATTTGGTTTGACCCCTTTGTTGGGCTCTGCCACCTGCAGAGAACATGCGCCTTCCTCTGGAATTGTAAATTTAACCTTGGCACTGCACAGATTCAAGGTTGAAAGCTCAGGGTCACAGAATGTTCCTTGAGCAATGCTACACTGGTTCTTAAAGGCATGCACTCTAATTCTAAAACAGAATTTTGGAAGCCTCCCATTTTTCACTAGAAATTTCATCTGCATTTTCTAGCCTCAATTTTCAATATGAAGACAAGATTAACATGCTCAGGAAAAAACAACACTGACACTGGCACACTCAATGTAAAGATGAGCTGAAAACTACATGCTGATGGCTTGTCAGAAACCCTGCCATCTACAAACAGGCCTGGATAGCAGAGAGCACAACTCTTCTACATTTTCTAATTTCACATACTACAGCGAGGGAAATAGGACACAAGGAATAATGGCCAGAGATGTGCTAAGGTGTTTCCAACATACAGAGGGCCATTAGGAAGGAGGAGGACCTTAGCAGAAACATAACCAAGGAATCCAAGAGAATCTGACCTCAGTTTTAGACAATATTTATTATAGAAGTCTCAAATCAAAATTATATATACATTTATGCTTCAGGACAGGTAAGTCACAGAAGAAGATTGTCCGGATAAATATATATGCTTCTTAGACTATGGTTATGGGGCTTGAAGAAGGTAAGGCTCTTCCTACCAAGAAATATACTTGGATAGAGGAGAATAGAGTTCAACTTCTCGAGGACAAACACATTTAAGCCTTCATCCAGGCCAGGCACTGTGGCTCACGCCTGTAATCCCAGCATTTTCGGAGGCCGAGGTAGGTGGATCATGAGGTCAACAGTTCGAGACCACCCTGGCCAACATGGTAAAACCCCGTCTCTACTAAAAACACAAAAATTAGCCAGGCGTGGTGGTGGGTGCCTGTAATTCCAGCTACTTGGGAGGAGTGTTGCTTGAACCCAGGAGGCAGAGGTTGCAGTGAGCCAAGACCGCACCATTGTGCTCGAGCCTAGGCGACAGAGCAAGACTCCGTCTCAAAAAGAAAAAAAAAAAAAAGTCATCCACCCAGAAGTACATACATGCTTCTATCAAGATCATATGCAATCAACCTTGGCCTTGAATTTAAAGATATGAGAATCTCACAGATGTCTGTTTGTTGATCCAAGACACTAAGCTTTCGATCTGCTGCTATAAGAATTTTAATATTATCAGCTGTACTAGAAGTAGAAGAAAAGTAGTGACACATTACTTTGAAGCTTTACTTCACACTTTTTCCTTTAACTAAAGGTGTTTTTCCATCTCCTATGTCAAAATCTACCTAGCCCTGAAGTCTGGACTGTGTGTGCAGAAGAAAGCTAGTTGATCACCTTAGTACCCCCTCCTTCTTCTGAACCCCAACACACTAAAACTCATCTTTGGAACTTTATTGCCTTACTTGGTTTCAGAGTCAGCTCCTCTCCAGCTTAACAGAAGTCCTCTCCATGCTTCATACACAGTACCTGAATGTAATTAAGTGCCTCAGTGGTAAAGAAACCCAGGCCAAGGTGAGATTACATTGATTGGGTCTCTGGAGCACCTAGTTCTATAATTTATAGATTACATCATTTTAAAGACATTGAACAGCAACTGACACTCAAACAGGGCAAGGAATGTTATAATAGCAGCTTCCTATGGAAAGAATAAAGTCATTTCTATACTAGACTTTCACATGAATCATCTATATCACTTGTATCTAGTACTGCTAAGAACAGAGCAGGAGCTAGGCTTTGCCTCAGGTATTGAAACTTACTTGTAACTTGACAGCTGGTGCCATTGTAGAGCTGGTGACCTTGAATACAGTCACAGGAGTGACAGCCTGGGGTATTATGACATAGTTGGTTACTAGGACCACATGCCAGAGAGCACTCGTTTACATCTGATGATAGAGAGCCCTAAGTTAGAGATGACCCAGGAACAACCTCTTCAGTATGTTTGTTCTCTGGAGCCACTTCCCAGATGCTCACTGAATATGTGCTATGTGGAAGTCACTGAGCCAGGGGCCGGAATAGACAGTCTCTTTCTCTATAGAGTTCCCACTCACGTGAATGTCATTTAACAGACACATCAGTAGAGGGACTCCAGATGTTTGACTGGTACAGAATATTGATTTATGTTACTTTAGCAACATTTCTTGGATGTGTCACATGTCAAGCTGGCCAGAGTCTAACTCAGAATGACAAATGTTATGGCCCGGACTTCACTACTGGTGCCATAGGACAACATGTCCAAGATGATGGAAACAACTTAAGCTTCCCAGGTATAACTGGTGAAATTTAGATCAAGTGTTGTCATGTCTGAAAGCTCAGTGGCAGGGACCCTTTAGAATATGAGTCACAGGACCAGGAATGATTTATTTTGGTGTTTGTTGTTTGTTTGTTGTTTGTTTGGCAGAAAGAAATGTGGTTCCTTGGGGCATTGCCAGGAAAAAAATCATTTCTCCAAAACCACGGGGTTCTAAAATAGAATGATGCTTTCCCATCCCAGGAGAATAATCAATGTATGGCTACAAGTCAAGTTCAGTGGTCAGTGAAGTCCTGCAGTGGGCCAGGAATGCTGCAGGATGCCTGCAGAAGGATGTCCCAGGAGCCCAGGCATATGCATAATACAAAACCCAGACCCCTCCAGGGTCAGGGCCAGAAACCGACTTCAGACTCCTAATGAAGAATGAATAAATACGTTGTTTTATCCAAAATAGGCTTCAATAATTATTCATAATGTGATGAAAACTTAGGAATTCTCAATATAAAAATCATCATTGAGTGTAACTCTCATGTTAATAAACCAGGGCCTTTTCTCTTGTATCCTTCTGATATGGGGTGTTGTTCCCACCCAAATCTCATCTCGAATTGTAGCTCCCATAATTCCCACATGTCATGAGAGGGACCCTGTGGGAGGTAATTGAATCATGGGGCGACTCTTTCCTGTGCTGTTCTGGAGATAGTGAATAAGTCATGAGATCTGATGGTTTTAAAAAGGGGATTTCCCCTGCACACGCTCCGTTGCCTGCCACCATGTAAAATGTGACTTTGCTCCTTGCCTTCTGCCATGATTGTGAGGCCTCCGCAGCCATGTGGAACTGTGAGTCCATTAAACCTCTTTTACTTTATAAATTACCCAGTCTTGAGTGTGTCTTTATTAGCAGTGTGAAAACAGACTAATACACCTTCCCACCTAAATGGGTAAGGCTGCAGGTAGAGCCCTTGTAGAGAGTGAACTACTGATTAAGGGTAACTGATATTAAGGCTCAGGGTGGCAAGACTGATCTACCCAACAGGCCAAAGCATCAAGACAACAAATCCTTTAACCTCCTAAACACATTTTAACCTAAAATACCATCCTGTATTTTTATGGACAAGTGCTACAATAGCAGCCATAACCTTTACACATCATTAATGAATGGTGAAGATATATGAGATTTATTTCAACCATTCTGGCACAAGAATCCCATTATACAAACATGAGAGATGAGACTCAAAGATTTGGAGAAGCTCAGCCAGCAGAAACAAGCAAGGATAAACATACAATGGGTTCTAATTTCAGAATCTGTTCTGATGCCCAGGCGTGGACCTCAGACATGGCCATGAAGTAACAAACATCTATTTTTTTCCATGACAGAAATCCTTCAATTCCATAAGAGAAATATGCTAAATTTAATGTTTTCTCATTAGGCTACAGTTGACCAGCAGTTCCCACAAAAGAGGATGACAACAGGCATTGGTGAGGATGTGGAGACACTGGAACCCTTAAGTATTGCTGGTGAGACTGTCAATGGTACAAGCACTACAGAAAACAGTTTGGTGGTTCCTCAAAAAGTTAAACACAGAATTATCATATGACTTAGCAATTCCACTTCTGGTTTATATCCAGAGAACTGAAAGCAGAAATTCAAACAGATTCTTGAACACCAGTGTTCAAGTATCTTGGTAAGGGATCATGTCTCAGTTGTACTTAGTTGTACTTGTACTAAATACTTAGTGGTACTTAGTGTAGTATCACTAAGCACTTAGTACTTAGTACTTACTAAGTTGTACTTAGTAGAGTTACTCATTTAATTTTAAAAGTCTGGCTTATAAAAACCAGTACTTAATTCTTACTAAGTTGTACTTAGTAGAGATACTCATTTGATTTTAAAAGTCTGGCTTATAAAAACCATTAAAAATAAAATACATAGGCAATATTAGTTTTTAATGGATGGCTAACAACCTCGCTATCTACTCACATTCCATCCCTATCTCCCTACATGACTTGAAGAAAACTATTAAATTGAGAGCAGTCGATGTCAGTAACTAACACGGGAGCTCAGGCTCAGTCAACAGGCTATTTGGGTCAAAGTTTCAGTTGGATCACTTACTAGAAGCACGACCTTGAGAGAGTTCTCTGGACTTCAGTTTTCTTGTTTATAAAATGAGGCTAGTAAATAAGCGATGCTAAGAGGATTCAGGAATTAAGTTAGCACAAAACCGCTTGGCACAATACCCACCACACAAATGCTCATAAACCAGTAACTCTTTTGCTCCCTCTTCCCACAGATTCTTCCAGAAGGATCACAAGGTTGCAGTCAGCCCTCAAAGACTCACATCAGGTGAGTGACAACTTGGACAATGATGATTCTCGGTCCAGGGACTAGCATGTGGGTTCTACACATTATCTGCAGACAAGTCTCAAACCTTACTTTCCAAATTTAGGTAAATGCTTGCTGTGAATACGTAAGCAATTTACTTATGAATGTATTTATTTTCATATTAAATTCCTGGTAGCTTTCTCATAGTCTGTCAACATACCAAGTACAGTGACTATGTGCTGTTCTAAAACAGACATCACAAAGGTGTCTTCACACTAGAAGGTGTTAGAAATCACTGCTTAGTAGAAGCAAGAAAGATAAGTAACTTTGACTCCTGTTTCAGAACTGGTGTGGGCAGATCAGCTTCAACAGAGAGGCTGGACCAGGTTAGGCAAAAAATCTGAAGCAAAACCGGAGGGTTCGAATCCTTCCTGAAAGAGATGCAACTCAGTTGCTAAGGGGCGCCCCCTCCAAACTGGTTCACAGTGTCTTGACCAAGAAAGAGTGTGCACAAGTTAAAATGGCTTAAAATCGGCTATCCAATCATAGGGGCTAACCAGGAGCACCTGCCTGGCCAGGTGGTTTAACAAGTGCTGGGCGCCTGGCTGTATCTCCAGGCACTGCCTTCACCCTTCGGGAACTGTGCGTGTCTGGGTCACCCTGGAACCGGGACTCAGCTCACCCCTGCTTTGGGGTCTGCCTACACCTGAGTGGTGTCAACAAATGCCTCCAGAAAGTGGCTTCCTAAATGCACCTCAAGCCCCAACACCCTTTCCTCTGGGCTGTTGGGCACCTATCTGCGAGGTCCGGTGTCTCCAAGAGGCTAAACCTGCTGCCTGTAAAACCCCGGGGGGCGGGGCCCGACCCGCCGGGATCAAGGCGAAAGCGAATCCCACTCAGCCTCGATGTTAGAAGGAAGAGCCCAGGTGAGAGGGTGCGCCCGGCTCTCAGGTTTAGAGAGGGCCTCTTCTCCCACCTGCTTGAGGATGCAAAAACGGAAAGACACTGAATTTGTCCGCTGAGCCCACCTCCCCTCTCAGCCACTGGGAGTTCTGCAAAGAGCCGAGAAGCAGGTGATCCGAGCCCGGGGCATGGATGGCGGCCCCTGCAGAAGGCCCAGCCACGCCCTCCTAGATCCTGGACAACCCGACGCTGCAGAATGGGACAGGACACACCCCGCTGGCGGTCCCTGCCGCGCCCCTCGGCGACACGCGACGCCTGTGTCCTGCAGAGCGCGGTACGGTCCTCTCCCTGGGCGCCCCTGGCAGCCCGACCCACTCACCTGCCCCGGACCCCGCGACGCTGGAGCGCAGCCAGCACAGGCGAAAGGAGGAGGACGGGTGTCCAGTGCCCCAGACCGGGGAGGGGTCGGGCGTCGGCGACCTGGCGCTCGATGCCGGCGCCTCCGGGCTGCAGCGGTGCTCGCAGGCAGGAGCAGAGAGGTTGGCGAGGTGCGGGCTCAGTTTCCCTAGGAGCTATGGATAATCTGAAAGTAGTTACGAAAAGAAATTCAAAATGTTTAAAAGATCAATTAAGATGTTCTAACTCGTAAGTGGCAGTTGAACAGTGAGAACACATGGACACAGGGAGGGGAACATCACACACCCAGGCCTGTTAGGGCATGAAGCGGAAGGGGAGAGAGAGCATTAGGGCAAATACCTAATTCTGGCAGGGTTTAAAACCTAGATGACGGGTTGACAGGTGCAGCAAACCACCATGGCACATGTATACCTATGTAACAAACCTGCAAGTGCTGCACACATATCCCAGAACTTTAAAAAAAAATGAAGAGCTGTTGTTATACAAGGCATAGGGTCACAGGTATAACAGAGGAACTGGCAGGGAACCAACCCCCTCCCTCTAAACAAACACCTAGAAAACTGGTCAACTTCCAAGAAAAAATTGTTTTCAGGGAGATTAATCCCCCAAAGAAAGAAAACAAGGTGAGACTTACAATCACCATGAGTTTCCAACTGGAGGCATTTACCAAACCTGGGAATAGAGGAGGAACACAGTGGTCTCATACATAAGGAGACAGAGATACACAGAGATCAGAATTTGGGCAGCCTGAAGCAGCTGGAACTTGAGAGGCAGAGGACTAAAGAGAAGAGAGCTGGCTGGGCTTGGTGACTCATGCCTGTAATCCCAGCACTTTGGGAGGCCAAGGCAGGCAGATCATCTGAGGGTGGGAGTTCGAGACCCCACCTACTAGAGACCCCGTCTCTACTAAAAATACAAAATTAACCAGGTGTGGTGGTGCATGCCTGTAATCCCAGCTACTTGGGAGGCTGAGGCAGGAGAATCGCTTGAACCCAGGAGGCAGAGGTTGCAGTGAGCTGAGATCACACCATTGCACTCCAGCCTGGGCCAAAAGAGCAAAACTCTGTCTTAAAAAAAAAAAAAAAAAAAAATCGACATAAAAGAGTTTCCAAAATCTTTACAGGAGTTTGTTTGTGTCTTTGGTTAAATCCCAAGCTGTGCACGTATAGGGTGAGATTTCATGAGACCAGGCAAAGAATGACTACTGAAGAGTTGTAAACAACTCATAGATTTTGACAGGTTTCAGACATTTGAGTTCTGAGCAGTTATTGAACACCTGAGATATTTCATAGGGGCCTGAAAGGCTACTGGCTCTAAAGTAAAGGCTTAAAAATTATTAAGGGCTAGGCTCATTGGTGTACACCTATAGTCACAGCTTCTTGAGAGACCAAGACAGGAAGACGGCTTAAGCCTTGTAGTTCTAGGCTGTAGTGAGCTATGATCGTGCTTGTGAATAGTCACTGCCCTCCAGCCTGAGCAACGTAGACTCTGTCTCTTAAAAAAAAGAAAAAAAAAGCCCCCTCCCGCACCAAGAAGTTTTGTTTATGAATATCTACCTATATGTATCAATATTTACTATATCCTAAATTAAAGCTAAGAATTTTAAAGGACATTTATTAATTAAACTAAAATAGCAATAATAAACTGATTACATGTTAACATATATAACACATTTTTATGAATAATCACATTTTCCAAAATAAACTAATGAAAATAGTAGTATTGTTTTACATTTTGAAAACCTCTTCAATGACATTAATAGAAGACAGCTGCACTCTCATATGCTTTTGCATTCCATCTATTAGTGTGTTGTTTTGATTCCAGTATACAAAGAAAATCTGGCCTTACACAGATATGCAGTTGGCCGTGGAAAAAGCATTTCAATAGCCCTTTCAGATAATGGCTGATACTCTTCTTTGGTGCTGTTATGGGTTGATTTATGTCCCCTAAAAAGCATATGTTGAAATCCTAACTCCCAGTACCTCAATACATGACCTTATTTGGAAATAGGGTCTTTGCATATTTAACCAAACTCAAAGAATGTGGCCTAAACCGAGAAGTCCAGTGTCCTTATGAAAAGGGGAAATTTGGGCTGGGTGCATTGGCTTACGCCTGTAATCCCAGCACTTTGGGAGGCCGAGGTGGGCAGATCATCTGAAGTCAGGATTTCGAGACCAGCCTGACCAACATGGAGAAACCCCGTCTCTACTAAAAATACAAAAATTAGTTGGGTGTGGTGGTGCATGCCCGTAATCCCAGCTACTTGGGAGACTCAGGCAGCAGAATCACTTGAACCTGGGAGGCAGAGGTTGTAGTAAGCCAAGATTGAGCCATTGCACTCCAGCCTGGGCAATAAGAATGAAACTCCATCTCAAAAAAAAAAAAAAGAAAGAAAGAAAAGGGGAAATTTGGACACAAACACATACATATCTGTGAAGGAAACCAATGTGAGGAGACATAGAGAGAAGGCCATGGAAAGATGGAGCGAGGTCAGGGGCAGAGTTATCTAGAAGCCAAAGAAGGTGTGGGGCTACTGGGAGCTGCAGTGGCAAAAGGAACATCCTTCCCTAGAGGCTTCCCAGAGAGTCCAGTCCCATTGACACCTGGATTTCAAACATCTATCCTCCAGAACTGTGAGCCAATACATTTCTGTTCTGCCAAGCCATCCCATTTGTGATAGCTTGCTATGTCAGCCCTAGGAAATTAACATAGATACTAACACCAAAATCCAAGAAGTGATAGTTTTCTAATGATTAGTTGCAATGCATGATCATAACTCACTATAGCCTAGAACTACAGGGCTCATACTGTCTTCTGGCCTTAGCCTCTCAAGCAGCTGAGACTACAGGCATATGCCAATGGGCCCAGCCCTTAATAATTCTTAAGCCTTTTATTCTAGAGCCAGTAGCCCTCCAGGAACCTACAAAATATCCCAGGTGTTCAATAACAGCTCAGAACTCAAATGTCTCTGAAACATGTCAAGATCCATGAGTTGTTTATCTTATAACTCTTCAGTAGTCATTCTTTGCCTGACCTCATGAAATCCCACCCTATACACGTACAGCTTGGAATTTAGCCCATTTCACAAATGTTGCATGTTCTCATTCATATGTGGGAGCTAAAAAAGTAGATCCCATGAAGATAAAGAGTAGATTGGTGGTTTCCAGAAGCCAGGAAGGGAAGGGGGCATGAAAGGAGACTGATTAATGGGTATAGTAATACAGTTAGATAGAAGTAATAAGAGCTGGTGTTTAACAGATCGGTAGGGTGACTATAGTTAACACTAATCTAGTGTATATTTCAAAACAGCTATAAGACAGTAATCAAATGTTCCTAGCATTAAAAAAAAGATAAACACTTAAGATGACGGATAACCCAATTACCTTGATTTGATCTTTCACATTGTATGAATGTATCAAAATACCACATGTACCCTGAAAATATGTACATCTATTATGTATCAATAAAATAAAAAGCAAATAGCAGGCCCGGGCACAGTGGCTCATATGCCTGTAATCCCAGCACTTTGGGAGGCCAAGGCAGGTGGATCACCTGAGGTTGGAGGTTCGAGACCAGCCTGAGCAACACAGAGAAACCCTGTCTCTACTAAAAATACAAAATTAGCTGGGTGTGGTGGTGCATTTTATAATCCTAGCTACTAGGGAGCCTGAGGCAAGAGAATCACTTGAACCCGGGAGGCAGAGGTTGTGATGAGCCGAGATCGCACCATTGCACTCCAGTCTGGGCAACAAGAATAAAACTTCGTCAAAAAAAAAAAAATAGCAAACAAAAATAAAATAATAAAATGGATGAGGCAAATTGCTATAAAGCTTTAAACAAATTATAGATATAAATTTTTTTATTTGGTGTTATATTTTGTTTTCTAACTGTGAAATTTGCTGATTTGTGTATGTTAAGTATATTAATCTCCATCTATGAGTCGATTCACCAATACCTTATATTCTTTCATTCTGTATAGCAGAGAGCTGTGTGGATGTCTATGTGCATCAAACAACTACAGAGAATAAATGTCGAATGATGATGTGCCAGGAGATATTAGCCTGAAAAGATTTCATGAACAAGATGAAATTTAAGCAGCAATTTGAAAGTAAAAAGATACATGCCACAGAGGATTGTTTATGAAGTAAGTCAAATCTGTGTGAATTTTCCCAGCTATTTGTTTGGCAATATGGCAAACTGAGTCACTTTGAAAGAATCCATCTTTTTTATATGTGTAAACCATGGAATACTATGCAGCCATTAAAAAGAACGAGATCATATCCTTGGCAGGAACGTGGATGGAGCTAGAGGCCATTATCCTTTGCAAATTAACAGAAACTGCCATTATCTTTTGTGGAAACAGAAAGCCAAATACTGCATGTTCTCACTTATAAGTGGGGACCAAATGATGAGAACACATGGACATGAATAGGGAACGACAGACACTGGAGCCTGGTTGAGGGTGGAGGGTGGGAGGAGGGAGAGGATCAGGAAAAATAACTAATGGGAGCTAGGCTTAATACCTGGGTGATGAAATAATCTGTACAACAAGCCCCCATGACACGAGTTCACCTATATAACCTGCACATCTATCCCTGAATTGAAAATAAAAGTTAAATTTAAAAAGTGTAACTCGCTACTTCATTTAACAGATTCTCTCTCTTCTTTCTCTCTTTTTTTTTTTTTTTTTTTTTTCGTGACTGTTGTTGTTTTTGTTTTTTCCAATTTGGTTCTTATTTAGGTTTGTCCTGCTAATATTTGAAGATTAATGTTCATTTGTTTATGGAACAACAGAAATTATTCCCCAATAAGATCTAGGCAATGAAATAGGAAAAGAAAGAAGCAGCAAAGAAATTGAGAGACTGGAATTCTATTTATTGCTCTGCTCCTTGTTAGCTGTATGATTTTTGTTAAGTTTCTTAGACCCTCTGGGATTCATATGTAAAATCAGATGGTAGAAATTGTCTCTCAGTTTGTTGTTGTTATTTGTTTTGTTCTGGGACAGAGTCTTGCTCTGTCACCCAGGCTGGAGTGCAGTGGCGCGATCCTGGCTCACTGCAACTTCCGCCTCCCAAATTCAAAGGATGCTTCTACCTCAGCCTCCTGAGTAGTTGGGATTATAGGCCCTGCCACCATACCCGGCTAATTTTTACATTTAGTAAAGATGGGGCTTTGCCATGTTGGCCAGGCTGGTCTCCTGACCTCAGCCTCCCAAAGTGCTGAGATTATAGGCGTGAGCCACCACACCCAGTCATCTCAGATATTTTCAAACATCAGTATTGTGTACATCCCAAACCATATTGTTACAAACATCTAAAAACATGCTTGAAAATCTATATGGAAGGGATTCAGAGAAAATGCCGGGTTAAGCATACAATTTCCTAACCTTTCATCCTCCCACCTTTTTGCAAGCACTACCCAACAGTTGAGATAAGGGTGACATGCCAGCAGGTGCCTGTGGCTGTGGGCGGTGGACCAGGGCATGCATTTGTTATTGTTTAAGGTGCACACAAATTATCTGGGGATCTTGTTATTATGTGCATTCCTTTGAATAGATCTGGGGTGAGGCATGAGTTTCTGCATTTCTAACAAACTCCCAGATAAGGCTAATGCCATTGACCCATGTCTCCTCTTTGAGCAGCACAGATCTCCAAAGGGATTCTTGAGCGCACCTGAGGACTGAATTCTCCAGAGGACGGGCAGGTGCAGAGACTCACTGCTTGCTGTGCTATGTGGAAAGCAGAAAGCCTAGGCTAATGAGATGGGTTTTGCCCCCCCAGCAGGAAGCCTCCAGGGTACAGGCTGCAAATGCCGAAGCCCAACTGAGAAACTCTCTTGGGTCTCTTTTTTGGTACTCTGCATGTCTGCTGAACGTGATCTTTCGGGAGACTGAAGAGCCTGGGCTGAGCTGCAGCTGAGAAATGAATTCCTCCAAGGCTCTGTGGTTGTAAGGGCCTTTTCTTCTCTCCCCTGAGCCTCTCTCCACAACTTGAACCTCTCTTCACCCTCAGAATAATAAGGCCTCCTCTCGCCCACCATAAAACCAATCTGCCATCTCATTCATCTTTTCCTGCCGGTCCACCATTTGCCATGGTTCTTCAAAATCCTGACTTTTGTGGTGGCCGAGGGAGCCCACCTTCATGAACAGGCAGACACTGAAGAAGTACCCACCTCACAGGTAGGAAGCCTGGTCAGGGTAGACGGGTGGCTCGCAGGTAGGAAGCCTGGTCAGGGTAGACGGGTGGTTCACAGGTAGGAAGCCTGGTCAGGGTAGACAGGTAGTTTCTACTGAAGCAGAGCTCACTGATAACACAGGAGAGAACATTGATTAAAAAAAACCATTAGAGGCCGGGCGCGGTGGCTCAAGCCTGTAATCCCAGCACTTTGGGAGGCCGAGACGGGCGGATCACGAGGTCAGGAGATCGAGACCATCCTGGCTAACACGGTGAAACCCCGTCTCTACTAAAAAATACAAAAAACTAGCCGGGCGAGGTGGCGGGCGCCTGTAGTCACAGCTACTCGGGAGGCTGAGGCAGGAGAATGGCGTAAACCCGGGAGGCGGAGCTTGCAGTGAGCCGAGATCACGCCACTGCACTCCAGCCTGGGTGACAGAGCCAGACTCCGTCTAAAAAAAAAAAAAAAAACCATTAGAGAAAGCTTAGGAGATGTAACGGGAGCAAAAACAAGATGTTCAAAAATTCAAAGTATGATTTACACATTTACACATTTAATGGAAAGGACACGAAAAATCCTGATAAATGAACTATGATTTGGGGAGGAGAAATGGAAGAAAGAGCTGAGAACACCAACTAAAATACTAGGAAATAGAAAATATGAAAGAAGAGATAAGAATGGAGAACCTAGCCTGGAGTTTAATTTTGTGAATAATAGGAGTTTCGAAGGGACAAAAAGCACTAGATGAAGAAATGGTAATGTTCACATATGTATACATATGAAAACTTCCCTGAGGCCGGGCACGGTGGCTCACGCCTGTAATCCCAGCAATTTGGGAGGCCGAGGTGGGCGGATCACCTGAGGTCAGGAGTTTGAAACTAGCCCGGCCGGTATAACAAAACCCCATTTCTACTAAAAATACAAAAATTAGATGGGTGTGGTGGCGGGCGCCTGTAATCCCAACTACTCAGGAAGCTGAGGCATGAGAATCGCTTGAACCCGGGAGGCAGAGTTTGCAGTGTGCCAAGATCGTGCCACTCCACTCCAGCTTGGGTGACAGAGAGAGATTCCATCTCAAAAAAAAAAAAAAAAAAAAAAAGCCAGTCTTGGTGGCTCATGCCTGTAATCCCAGCAGTTTGGGAGGCCGAGGTGGGTGGATCACTTGAGGTCAAGAGTTCAAGACCAGCCTGGGCAACATGGTGAAGACCCATCTCCACTAAAAATACAAAAATTAGCCGGGCATGCTGGCAGGCACCTGTAATCCCAGCTACTCAGGAGGCTGAGGCAGGAGAATTACTTGAACCAGGGAGGTGGAAGTTGTAGTGAGCTGAGATCCCACCATTGCACTCCAGCCTGGGTGACGAGCAAAACTCCATCTCAAAAAAAAAAAAAAAAAAAAAGAAAAAAAAAGAAAGAAAGAAAAAGAAAACTTCCCCGAGCTAAAGAGACTTGTTTCCTGTCAGAAAGTGTTCATTAATTCTCAGCAAAATGAATGAGATTGGATATCCTCGGCCATACATCACTGAAATTTCTGACCCCCGAGGATGGAGAAAATACAGGCTGAGTATGTCTAATCCAAAATGCTGGGACCAGAAATGTTTCAGATCTCTGATCTTTTCCAATTTTGGAATATTTGCATATGCATAATGAGATATCCTGGAGATGGTATACCAAGTCTAAACATGAAATTCACTTATGTTTCATATACACCTGATGCACATAGCCTGAAGGTAATTTTATACATTATTTTAACAACTTTGTGCATGAAACAAAGTTTCTGTGCATGAGGTCAGGTGTGGAATTTTTCGCTTGTGGAGTCATGTTGGTACTCAAAAAGTTTCAGATGTTGGAGCCTTTCAGATTTTGCATACTCAGATGAGGGACATTCAAGCTGTCCGACGTGTTAGAGAAAACAAGTTCTTGAGTAGGAAGAGAATCCAGGCTAGCACGAAACTTCTCATTTCAGACTTTCGATAGAAAGAAACATGGAAGTTTCTATTGATAGTCTTATTTCCCACGAGCTGGGAATCTTGTACAGATGCATCATGTTCAAATATAAGTGCAAAAGAAGAATATTTTTAGGCCAGGCGCAATGGCTCACACCTGTAATCCCAGCACTTCAGAAGGCCAAGGCAGGTGGATCACTTGAGGTCAGGTGTTCAAGACCAGCCTGGGCTACATGGTGAAAACCCATCTGTACTAAAAATACAAAAATTAGCCGGGGGTGGCGGCACACGCTTATAATCCCAACTCCTTCGAAGGCTGAGGTGGGAGGATCGCTTGACTCCGGGAGCTGAAGGTTGCAGTGAGCTGAGATCATGGCACTGCATTCTGTCAAAAAAAAAAAAAAAAGGATTTTTTAGACTTTCAAGAATTTAGAAGTTGATCATTCTTGTACCACTACAAAGAAAATCACAAAATGCTCAAAAAGAAAGTAAAGATTAATTCAATTCTAAGATTTAATGACAGGGAAGCAAAACAAGAATACAGAATACTGGGAACGGAATATATATTCTTGTAAAATGTACAATTTCAATAGATACCACAAAAGTGTGTGAAGGTCACCTTCTGTCTTCCCCACCCTGCCTGGGAGACTGACAGGCATGGACTCTTCAATGGGGCCCTGTGTCCTCTGGCTACCATTGGGTTCAGACATGAGGAGCCCCACCAGGAGTCTCAAGGAAGGGAAGAGTGAGGTCAGAGTCTTCATTCCCCATCTAGCAAAGTATCCCGTGCTGGCCACGTGCCTTTCAAGAAGGCCACTGATCCTCTTAAAGTAACCCACTCTCCACTATTGTCTCCTTCCCAATTTTGGCAGCTTCTCCACACTCTGTTCCATCACACTCTGGAGTGAGGTCTCTGCTGTGGCACACCTAGGCATCTGTACTCTCCCTGTGGGTCCTACCTCATCACACAAGTGAGGCGGGCAGATTACTTGTGGCCAGGAGTTTGAGATCAGCCTGGCCAACATGGTGAAACCCTGTCTCTACAAAAAATACAAAAATCAGCCGGTGTGGTGGCGTGCTCCTGTGGTTCCAGCTACTCAGGAGGCTGAGGCATGAGGCTGGAGCTTGGCAGGTGGAAGTTGCAGTGAGCCAGGGTTGTGCCACTGTACTTCAGCCTTGGCAATACAGCGAGACCATATCTCAAAAAAAAAAAAAAAAAAGAGAGAGAGAGAGAGAGAAAAGAAACACTTTTCCTGTCTGACACTTTCCTACCATTATATCCCAAATAATATAATTGTGAACTCTGAGTGGTAATAAATGCTTTTGAAACAGAAAAATACAAGGAAAAAAATTGAATGATCTGGAATTGGTGATATTATTACTGTAAGTGAAAAAAAATCGAAATGCAAACAATCATATATTTATGTTACCTTCGTGTAAGAAGAAAGAAAAATAAGAACACAAACATTTTTCTATTTTCAAAAAGAAATGCAGGAAAGATAAACCAGATATCAAAGAAGTGGATTGCCTACCAGGAGTGGAGGGGAGCAGTAAATGGATAGGAGGAACCTGGGAGGGAATAATACTTTCTTGGTGTGCACCTTTCACTATGGTTATGACATGAAAGCACGTCGGTGGTAAAGGGTGGGAAGAGGGAAAAGATCAGGAAAAATAACCATTGGGTACTATGCTTAGTACCTGGGTGACAAAATAATCTGTACCCCAAACCCCTGTGACATGAGTTTACCTATAAAACAAACCTGCACATATACCCCGGAATCTAAAATAAAAGTTAAAAGAAATGTAAAAAGATGCATCAGCTATTAACACCCATTCTTCGCTATGTGGTATTAGAAAGTAGAGAGACGATTAATATTTTTGTATACTCCAAGACACTTGAAAAAAGGATATGTTCTAATCTTGTAATATTTTTAAGCAATATGATAAAAATGTGAAAATAGGAAAAATAAATATGAGAAGAAAACCTGTTGCTCAAGTTGACCTCTGAGAGCGCTCCTGCACTCTTTTGACATACCTCCATTAATGTCATTGTTATTGCTGTTCTTTGAGCATTTCCTCATTTTCTGATGCTACAGGATACTCCACGCTCATCTCCTTTTTTTCTTTTTTTTTTAGACAGAGTCTCACTCTGTCACCCAGGCTGGAGTGCAGTGGCGTGATCTTGGCTCACTGCAACCTCCACCTCCCAGGTTCAAGCAATTCTCCTGCCTCAGCCTCCCAAGCAGCTGAGATTATAAGAGCCCACTTTTTTTTTTTTTTTTTTTTTTTTTGTATTTTTAGTAGAGATTGGGTTTCACCATGTTGTCCAGGCTAGTCTCGAACTCCTGACCTCATGTGATCCACACACCTCGGCCTCTCAAAGTGCTGGGGTTACAGGCATGAGCCACCACGCCCAGTGTCCAGGCTCATCTTATATATTTCCTGCTCAGGCCCTTAGAATCAGCCATTTCTCAAGAAGCCCTAGTTCCTTTTATTGGAGAATGGGATTAGAAATCAAGATCTGGATGCAACGTATGCCCATTGCCACTGGCAGGTTATTGCTTACAGGCCTTCTCAGCTGATAGAGCAAAGAAACATATGTGTGTATACTAACCCCTATATACACGTATCTATCAATGTTTCCATCTACAACCATCTGTATCTGTATTAAGCTAAATGAGTTCATACTGATGTCATGTCTGCAACTCTAATCCATTACCATATGGACCATCCTAGCATTTTCCCCTTGTTTATCTGTAACATCTCACTCCAACAGTGAGAAAACTAGCTCCCAGCATCTGCCATGCATTACTTAATTGCTCAACGTCTCTGCACATGTATCGTGGTTTATGTGTTTATTAACCTTCACCCCTGCCAGGATTTGTTTTTCTTTTTTTCAGATAAAGCAAACAGGAAACAAATAATAAAATTAATAAAATGGTAGACCTAAGTTTAGCCACATAAATAATTACAATAAATTATACTAATTTGCTATAGTCTGAATGTCTGCATCTCCCCAAAATTAATACGTTGAGCCCCAATCACCAAAGTGATGATATTAGGAGGTGGGGCCTTTGGAAGGTGATTGGGTCATGAAAACCAGAGCCCTCATGAATGGGATTAATACCCTTATAAAAGAGGTCCCAGACAGCTGCCCTGCCCCTCCCACCATGTGAGCCGGAAAATGGGCTCTCACCAGACTTTGGATCTGCCAGCACCTGGATCTTGGACTTCCCAGCCACTAGAACTCTTAAGAATAAATTTGTGTTGTTTATAAGTCACCTAGTTTATGGTATTTTGTTATAAAAACCCAGAAGACTAAGATGTGAGCTAAACAAACTAATTAAAAGTCAGAAATTGACAAACGTGCATTTTACAAAAAGTCCCAACTATACGCTGTCTGTAAGTAATCCACTTTAAATACAACGATATTGATAGGTTAAAACGTGACAAATGTAATAAAAGTATGGAAAGCATATATTTTGCAAATACTAATTAAAAGAAAGCTAGAATGGCTACATTCATTCAGATAAATATCAGAAACAATTAAAATGATCAGGGACACAACCTGCGTAGGTGATCAAAATTAACATGGTTCATGAAGGGCAGCGGATACTGCACGTCTCCAGATAGAATGTCCTGACGAAGACACAAAATCCCTTCATGAGAATGTGTAACCTGAATCCAGTCACAATAGAATCATCAGAAAAATGCAAAGAGACAACATTCTATTTTTAAAATGTCAGAGGGGAATGTACACCTAAAAACTATTGATGTCATAAAAGACTAAGAAAAACTGTGGGGAGTTCCAGGTCAAAGGAGGCTAAAGAGACATGACAACTAAATGTGATACTTAACCCTGGCCTGGATCCTCCCTGGAGAGGAGTGGGGAGTCCCGTGAAAGACGTTATTAGGTCAACCAACAAGACATGAATATGGACCTTAGATTAGATAAAAGTATGACATTAATAGAAACTTATGAAATTTGCAACTATACTATGGATATGTAAGAGAATGTCACTCTTCTTAGGAAGTACATACTAAGTGTTTAGGGATCATGGCCATGATATATGTACCTTACCCTCAAATGGTTTTGAAAATAATCATACATGTTTGCATGTGTGTGTGCATTGTGTGTATGTACACAGAGAGAAAGCAAATGAATAGAGAAAATGGTATAACATGTGAATAACAGGTAAATCTGAGTAAAGGGCATTACTGATATTCTTTGTACTATTTTATTCTACTAATTATAAAATGTTTTGAAAAATGTTATAAAAATTGACCAGGTGTGGCTCACACCAGTAATTCCAACACTTTGGGAGGCTGAGGCGGGTGGATCACTTGAGGCCAGGAGTTCAAGACCAGCCTGGCCAACATGGTGAAACCCCATCTCTACTAAAAATACAAAAGTTAGCCAGGTGTGGTGGCGTGCACCTGTAATCCCAGCTAGTCAGGAGGCTGAGGCAGGAGAATTATTTGAACCCGGGAGGTAGAAGCTGCAGTGAGCCAAGATCGTGCCACTGCACTCCAACCTGAGCGACAGAGTGAGACTCCATCTCAGAAAAGAAAAAAGTTATAAAAATTATCCATAACTCAATTCTTAACTTCATTAATAAAATGTGGAGATTAGGAATGGAAGACTCAATGGGAAACTGAATTCTCAATGTCTCAGTTGGTGGGGGAGTAGGAATGACGCTGAGTCTTTAGAGAGTCAGAGTGACTATTTTAGTATAGTCGCATATTCACAGAGACTTCTAACCCTATGAGTTAAAATATACAAGATATATAGTAAAATTTGTATTGCTTTATATTTTAGAAGGAGGACACCGAGAATCTTTTTAAATTAATGTCCTGATTAATCTGGAAGAAATTTGAAAAGGAGAAAAGCATGAACAACAATATATATAATAAATAGTAAAATACAAAGTAAGAAGAAGATGTGAACTCAAACCCATGAGATACTGCGAGAACTGTGAATGGACTGAACACCAGTACTAGATGATAAGGACTCTCAGAACGGATTAAGACATGATATCAAACTATATGCTTCCTACAAGACACACACTTGAAACTTCACAGAAAATTAGAGACTTAAGGCATACGAAGAGATAAATCAAGCACAGGCAAACCAAATAATTTAAATAAAATGAAATTCAAAAGCAGTGACTTTGATATCAGCTGTAGGGGAGTCACATGAGTTTGCAGGTGATGAGAAATCATTTGATACCTCCCCATTTTCTTTCTACCCCGAGGAGGGTGTGCCATGTTTCCTTAGCAACCCAGTCCACCTCTTTGTTCCAGTATAAAGGGTATTAACGATGATTTCATTGGTCATCATGTGGGGACGGTATCTCACTAACAGCCTAATAATTTCCCATTGCCGAGAAGACGGTTCTGATTTTTTTTTAACGTATAGAAACGTGCACACGTGATTTTTTGAAGTTTGTTCTAATGATCTGAGATATCTCTACTCACGCTGGAGAAAAGACTACAGCTGCGAATGGTGTGTTGAATTCACTAAAATTACAGCTGCTTCCAGCTTCCAGGTCTTTTCCATAAACCACTGAAAGCAGAGCCCTCCAGGCAACAGCTGGAGCTTTGTGGGCTGGCTTTCCAAGTCTGAGTTTTTACTGCCACCTACAGGCTCCACCTGGGCAGCACACTTTGCCCTTAATGCCACTTTTGACTCAAACCAAAAGGTGCCTTAAATAGTGTCTACATTGCATTTTGCACAAGGAACCAAAGTGAGTATCCAGCCTCCATGAATATGGCAAGTATCCCCAGACAGGAGCTACAGGGACACGTCTTCTACATATCAGGGACAGCGGTAAGGCAATTAATTCTCACCAGGAATACCTTCCCTTGCCAGACCCTGAGATGACCACAGAGCATGGAATCCCAGAATCATGCCATCTTTCCAGCCTGGAAATTCATCACTTCAACTCAGTCAATCCTGCTTTTCCTCCGGAAGCAAGGGCCTGAGATGCGCCCTCCCACCGCCTGAACTGGATGATATGATATGATTTCCACATGGAAATCGCAGTGACCATCACTGCAAACACCTACCTTGATTCCATGCATCCCATGTGCCCAGCATCTTCCCCATGCATTGTGTCATTTATTAGTCACAACAATACTATGAAATAATGACTCTCGTCATCGCTTTTTACAGACAAGGAAACAAACCGAGTTTCAGAGAAACCAAATAGCTTGTCCAAAAAAATACAACTAGTAAATGATAGATCCTGGGTTTAAACCCGTATCTTGCAGTTCAAACTCAACAGCTCTTTGGAGTGTGACATCCTTGATTTATTCATGGAAAAATCAACCCCATTGCCGAGCAACTTGGACAACCTCCCTTGAAGAAGGGTAAACTGTGTTACTTTCATGCTGTATTTTCCTGTTGCTATCAATGTCCAACTCCCAAAAAATCTACAGCAACTGAACACATGAAACTACTAAATTCTTTGGAAGAAAACTTAGTAAGGGCCCATACTAAATGGCCACAGTAGCTTCAATGAGCTCTTCTGCCTGGTAAAGATACTTTCATTCGTTCATTCATTCATTTATTCCAACATGCTCCTGCAACTATGCAAGCCGCCCAAACCATATCTCGATACAATGGAGTAGCTGTATCCACAGTGATGTAAGGGGAACCTGGGGTGTGCTATGGGTTTGATATCACCTAACAGCTAATCCTAACACTAATCCAAAGTCAGTTTCTGTTTTTTCTTCTTTGGAATCCTTTTTCACAAAAACTACAAAGAATATATCCACTGACGACGAAAGCCTTTCTTTTCATTGCTGTTTCTATTTCTTTCAAGTTTATGTTTTCAATTTCATTTAAATAATGTAACTTGAAATGCATTAATTTGATTGTATCATACATCACTGAGGGAAGGTTCAAGGCAGTTTTTTTTTTCTTTTCCTTTGCTTGTCTTCACCCCGTCTTTGTTTTTTCTTCACATCCCTCACAGTAACCCCACTTATCAAAGTAAAACATATTATAAATATTATATTTTGTACTACACATTTACACAGCCCTGTAGAGTCATATAAATACATACACATTTGGAGAGGAAAGCCCCTCCCCAAATCCACTTTATATGTGTACCCATACAATTTTCAAGGCTATTGTTTGATAACCCTTTGGCCACTCAGAATCCATAGACTGAAATCCAGGTGCAGTGGTTCATGCCTGTAGTCCCAGCTACTTGAGCGGCTGAGGCAGGAGGATTGCTTGAGTCCAGTGAGCCATGATCATGCCCGGGAACACCCGCTGCACTCAGCCTGAGCAGCGCAACATTGCTCGTTCACTGTGATGTTGTCTGTGAGTTTCTCGTAGATGGATGGCTTTTAACATTTTGAGGTATATTCCTTTGAGTGAACTCCCAGACTCCATAGACTCAGCCAAAAGAGATTAGAGCCCTCTTACTTCAGCCTCTGCCTCATGGCAAGTGATTGAATAAACCTCTAAGTCAGATTATTCTCCCTTAAATATCTTCCAGACCAAAGACGTAGTGATGACTCTAGGCAGGTAAAAAACATTTCTGTGTTTTGTCTTCTAGGGTAGGTAAAAAGATGTTTTCTTAAGTCCAAATAATCTCTCTCCAGCTTCTATATAAACTTTACAGAGTAAATAAATACTTACTGGATCATCTGTTCCTAAAATTGTTAAAAGTTAATTGAGGAAACAAAGCCTACCCTAAAAAAGAAAGTCAATGATGATTCCAAGGAGTGGATAAGAGTGTAATTTCTAAGGCCAGGTGCAGTAGCTCACGCCTGTAATCCCAGCACTTTGGGAGGCCAAGGTGGGCAGATCACTTGAGGTCAGGTGTTCGTGACCAGCCCGGCCCACATAGTTAAACCCTGTCTTTATTAAAAATACAAAAACTAGCCAGGCGTGGTGGCAGGTGCCTGTAATCTTAGCTACTCAGGAGGCTAAGGCAGGAGAATCGCTTGAACCTGGGAGGTGGAGGTTTCAGTGAGCCAAGATCATGCCACTGCATTCCAGCCTCAGTGACAGAGCAGACTCCATCTCAAAAAAAAAAAAAAGTATAATTTCTGAAGTGTGATCAAGTACATTCAAATTCCAGCTCCACACTTACAGGCTATGTGGCATTTAGCAAGCCAGTTAATCTTTCTGTGCCTTTGTTTCTGTATTATAGACTTCTAAGAATTGAGGTAATACAAACAAAGCACTTAGCAAAAGCCAAAGCTCTGGTATGAGTAATAGATTTTAGAAAAATGCTACTGACCGAGTTTTCAACTCCAGAAGAGATGATTCCCTTGGCTTAACAGATAGAAGCAGAGGGCATGATATTTAAAAAAAAAAAAAAAAAAAAAAAAAACCCTCCACAAACTGGGTATCAAAGGAATATACTTCAAAATAATAAGAGCCATCCATCTATGACAAACCCCGGAGGCATTCCTCTTAAGAACAGGTATAAGACAGGGTTGCCTACTCTCACTGCTCCTGTTCAATATAGTACTGGAAATTCTATCCAGAGCAATTAGGCAAGAGAAAGACATAAAAGGCATCCAAATAAGAAGTCAAATTATCTCTCTTCACAGATTTAATGATTCTATGCCTAGAAAACCCTGAAGACTCCACCAAAAGGCTCCTAGAACCAATAAACAACTTCAGTAGAGTCTCAGGATACAAAATTAATGTACAAAAATTTAGTAGCATTTCTATATACCAGTAACATTCAAGCTGAGAGCCAAATCAAGAATACAATCCCATTTATAGTAGCCACCAAAAAAACCCAAAATACCTAGGAATACATCTAACCAACGAGGTAAAAAATCTCTACAAGGAGAACTACAAAATACTGCTGAAAGAAATCATAGATGACATAAACAAATGGAAAAACATTCTATGATCATGGATTGAAAGAATCAATATCATTAAAATGGCCATACTGCCCAAAGCAATTTACAGATTCAATACTATTCCTATCAAATTACCAATGTCATTATTCATAAAATTAGAAAAACCTATTTTAAAATTCATAGAGCCTCCCCCTAAAAAAAAAATAAATAAATAAAATTTAAAAAAAAAGCCTGATTAGCCAAAGTAAGCGTAAGCAAAAAAAGTGGAGACATCGTATTACCCAACTTCATACTATATTATAGGCCACAATAACGAAAACAGTATGGTACTGGTATAAAAACAGACATACAGACCAATGAAACAGAATAGAGAATCCAGAAATAAAGCTGCACATCTACAACCATTTGATCTTTGACAAAGTCAACAAAAATAAGCAATGTGGAAGGGACTCCCTATTTAATAAATGGTGCCAGAATAACTGGCTAGCCATATAAAGAAGAATGAAACGGGTCCCCTTATCTTTCCCCACACAAAAAAATTAACTCAAGACAGATTGAAGATTTAAATGTAAGACCTCAAACTATAAAATTCCTAGGGGAAAACCTAGGAAACATCATTCTGGACATCAAGCTTGGAGAAGAATTTATTTCAGAAAACTTCTGGTTTTCTCAGTCCTCCATATGTCCTCAAAAGCAATTGCAACAAAAAAATTGACAAGAGGGACCTAATTAAACACAGGAGCTACACAGCAAAAGAAACTATCAACAGAGTACACAGACAACCTACAGAATGGGAGAAAATATTTGCAAACGATGCATCTGACAAAGATCTCACATTTAGAATCTACAAGGGACTTAAACAGTTCAACAAGCAAAAACCAACCTCATTAACAAAGGGCAAAGGACGTGAACAGACACTTCTCAAAAGAAGACAAACATGAAAAAATTCTCAACATCATTAATCATCAGAGAAAGGCAAATCAAAACCACAATGAGATACCATCTCATACCAGTTAGAATGGCAATTATTAAAAAGCGAAAAAAATAACAGATGTTGGCAAGGCTGCAGAAAAAAAGGGAATGTTTATACACTGTTGATGGGAATGTAAATTAGTTCAGCCACTATGGAAAGCAGTTTGGAGATTTCTCAAAAAACTTGAAATAGAACTACCATTCAACCCAGCAATCCCATTACCGGGTATATTTTCAAAGGAAAATAAATCATTCTTCCAAAAAGACACATGCACTCATATGTTCATTGAAGCATCATTCACAATAGCAATGACATAGAATCAATCTATTTGCCCATCAACAGTGGATTGGATAAAGAAAAGGTGATACATATACACATGAAATGCTACACAGCCATAAAAACAGAATGAAATTATGACCTTTGCAGCTATGTGGATGCAGCTGGAGGTCATTATTCCAAGCAAATTAACACAGAAACAGAAAACCAAATACCACATGTTCTCACTTATAAGTGGGAGCTAAGCATTGGGTACTCATGGACATAAATATGGGAACTGTGAACCACTAGAGGAGAGAGGGCAGGAGGGCCTCAGGGGTTTACCTTTTAGGTACTATACTCATTACCTGGGTGATGGAATCATTCATATCCCAAACCTCAGTGTCACACGACATACCTAGGTAACCAACCTGTACATGTACCTCTTGAATCTAAAATAAAAGTTGAAATTATTTAAGAACTAAAAATACATTTCTGTTGCTTATAAGCTTAAAAAAAATCCAGTCCACTGTTGATGGGCACCTAAGTTGATTTCATGTCTTTGCTATTGTAAATAGCACAGTGATGGACATACAAGTACATGTGTCTTTTTGATAGAATGATTTATATTTTTGGGGGGTATATACCCAGTAACGGGATTGCTGGGTCAAATGGTAGTTCTATTTTAAGTTCTCTGAGAAATCTCTAAACTGCTTTCTACAGTGGTTGATTTAATTTACATCCCCATCCATACCAACAGTGTGGAAGAGTTCCCTTTTCTCTGCAGCCTCACCAACATCTTTTTTTTTTTTTTAACTACTTATTTATTTATTTATTTAGAGAGGGAGTCTCGCTCTGTCACCCAGGCTGGAGCAATTCTCCTGCCTCAGCCTCCCGAGTAGCTGGGACTACAGGCGCACGCCACCATGCCCAGCTAATTTTTGTGTTTTTAGTAGAGATAGGGTTTCACCCTGTTGGCCAGGCTGGTCCCAAATGTTTGTCCTCAAATGATCTGCCCACCTTGGCCTCCCAAAGTGCTGGGATTACAGGCATGAGCCACCACGCCCAGCCCTTTTGACTTTGTAATAGCCACTGGTGTCAGAAGGGAAGCAAACACGAAAATGCTGCTGAGTGAACCAGAGACTGGGGTATTTGGGCAAAGCAAGGACACAGCACTCAGAGAAGGCTGAGAATCTGCACATAGAAGGAGCCTGGGCCCTATTTCCTGGGTGGCCCCCTGGGAAAGCAGCAGGACCCAGCATCTCTCACCCCTAAATGAAGGAGATGTCATGAGGGTCAAACATAAATGGCAGGCCGGGCGCGGTGGCTCACGCCTGTAATCCCAGCACTTTGGGAGGCCGAGACGGGCGGATCACGAGTTCAGGAGATCGAGACCATCCTGGCTAATCCGGTGAAACCCCGTCTCTACTAAAAAAATACAGAAAACTAGCCAGGCGAGGTGGCGGGCGCCTGTAGTCCCAGCTACTCGGGAGGCTGAGGCAGGAGAATGGCGTAAACCCGGGAGGCGGAGCTTGCAGTGAGCTGAGATCCGGCCACTGCACTCCAGCCTGGGCGGCAGAGCCAGACTCCGTCTCAAAAAAAAAAAACCTTAAATGGCAGTGTGGAGTCATTAAGGAGACAGCTCCAGATGCAGCCTGGCACAGGTGGGCTCAAGATGGGCACAGATGTGGTCAGAGGCCAGCAGCCCAGAGAGTCCTCAAGCTGGAGAAAGGAGGAGGCAGGATTATCTGAGGGCCTTTCACTAGGAAAGCAGATGAACTTTGAACATCTTCCAGGTGCCAACGGGCGCAGACTATCGGAGGCCAGTGAGAATGAGGATTCAGCAAAAGATGCCAGGGTGGGCACACAAGCCCCAGGAGCCAGGCCCTTCACCCACTCCTTGGCACTAAACCCCCTTGGAACTCAGATGCAACCAGAGGAGGAAGGAGGGAGGTGAGAACTCCTGGATTAACTGGAGAACACCTGAAGTGTCTAAGACTGCATTCCTATCACCAGTGCAAAGTGGGCCCAAAATGTAAAATCAGGGATAAAAAATAATTTCTAAAGCTTGAGTTTGAGGCCTGAGACATTTGTATCTCCTAAGCAAATAAGCACTTAGCACAGCACTGGGTATGTAGTAAATGCTCCATAAACGTTAATAATGATCATTACTACCCACACAAGCTTAAATAACAAGTCATCGAGGCAAGATGAGAAAGTAGCAAATGGCGAAAGGCTCAGAAGCACAGCAGCCATGGAAACGCACAGCCCCAGCCTCCTGCTGCAGGGAGCAAGTTGACTGACAGCCCCCAGCCACTGCTCCTGGCCCTGGGCTGCTCTCTGCCAAGTCCTCCATGACTGGAACTCCTCTATGGGCCCCTCGGCTCAGGAGCTTCCTTCTAGCCTGGCTGCAATGCCCGCAGAGCTGCACTGCTGCCTGGAACTCCTCATCCCCCGCCCTCCCTCCTTCCTCCTCTCCCCTGTAGAAGTCAGCCTGCATCTCTGTCTGACACTCCTTCACCTGGTCCTGCTTCCTCCCCTTCACCCTTCACAGGCATTCCCACAGGAAATCTCCTGCACATCTCATCCTGTCTTGGTATCTTCTCAGAGGACTCAACTTCTTCAAGGGGCCTCATCCTGCTGTCCTCGCTGTGGGTCAGAAGTTCACAGACAGCTTCCGTGAGGGAGTCAGATTGGAGAATCAAAGGGAATTAGATGTGCTTGGCGAAGAGCCAGGGTCTTAGGGACACTGCAAGCTCACATGAACTCTGGAGCAGGCGTGGGCACGGGTTCTAGACCGTTTGCCCAAGGTGGGGGCTAGATAGCAGACCCAGTCAAAGAAGCCAGCTCTACCTAGCCTGTTGAGGGGCTTTCGTTAGAGGAATGCCGGGGAACAAAGGAGATGATGAGAGCTCAGGAATTTGCTCTGGAAGCTTTATCTCCCAACATGGAATGCAAAACCCTGTCTTCTACCAAATGAAATCTAAGTTTTAGCAAGTATGTAAGGAGAGAGATTTCATTCCTAACATTACACCATACAATCTAAGCCTGATCTGAGAAACACAAAAGACCTACTGTAATTGCTGCAGAGATGTCCAACTTTTAAAAAGTACCTATGCTGGCCAGGCGCAGTGGCTCATTCCTGTAATCCCAGCACTTTGGGAGGCCGAGGCGGGCGGATCACTACGTCAGCAGTTTGAGACCAACCTGGCCAACATAGTGAAACCCTGTTTCTACTAAAACTACAAAAAAAAAAAAAAATTAGTTGGGCGTGGTGGTGGGCACCTGTAATTCTAGCTACTCGGGAGGCTGAGGCAGGAGAATTGCTTGAACCTGGGAGGCGGAGGTTGCAATGAGCCAAGATCGCACCATTGCACACCAGCCTGGGCGACTGGGCAAGACTCCGTCTAAAACAACAACAAAAAAAGAAAGAAAGAAAAACAGCATCTATGTTGTAAAAGGGTATGTAACATTTAATTATGAGGAACAGTCAATTTATATACCACTCTGAACCTCAGTCTCCTTCTCATAAAAAGAGGAAATGATACCAGATGGACCGTACGATGCACTGCGGCTCTCCTGGCCTATGGTTTTCAGAATCATTGAACCATGAGCAGTGGCGTCATTTCAAACTTTACTTTCAACAACTAGAAGATGCCAGACTACTTTTATTTGCTGTGCTTGACACTTTTTTTGTCACCAAAAAAAGATTTCTAAACAGATTTATCTTTCTCATGCCATGAGACTTTTAATATCATCTGTTATAAATAATTGCTGTTGACAGCTTATACTGACAGGTGTTTGAGCAGTTGTCAATAATATGCTCATTTTATTGATTCTTTTCTCCCTTATATATCATGACTGAAATTTCAGTAGCTCAGAGTATAAATATTAATTCAGCCATCACTCTTATCTGCCTGACACATGATCACAGAACCAACAGCTGTGCCTCTGATGTCCACATGGACTAAAAGCCACAAGATCGTGAGAGAAAAGAAAAGGGCAACAATGCAGACAGGCTAAATTAGTATTAGGTTGGTGCAAATGTAATTGCGGGCCGGGCGTGGTGGGTCATACCTGTAATCCCAATACTTTGGGAGGCCGAAGTGGGTGGATCACTTAAGGGTCAGGAATTCAAAACCGGCCTGGCCAACATGGCGAAACCCCACCTCTACTAAAAATACAAAAATTAGCCAGTCGTGGTGGTGGGCACCTGTAACCCTAGCTACTCGGAAGGCTGAGGCTCAAAAATCACTTGAACCCGGGCGGTGGAGGTTGCAGTGAGCTGAGATGGCGCCACTGCACTCCAGCCTGGATGACAGACCGAAACTCCATCTCAAAAAAAAAAAAAAAGTAATTGCGATTTTTGTCATTAAAATTGTGAAAACTGCAATTACTTTTGCACCAGCCTAATAACTCAGTGTCATCAAGAAACCCGCAAGAACAGCCACACGTTTCTTTAGAGATGATTCTCAAGATTTCTCCAAAAATAGAGTGAGATGCCAGATCTAAAAATACAAGGAGTACATGAGAGTCTACCTACCTTTCTCCACCCAGCCTCCTCCTCTGCCCGGGTCCATCACACCCGCACCCAAGCTTACACTCTCCCGACAGGAAACAGGGGCATGCTTCCTTCTCTGGGGATATTAACACTTAGGGTCACCCAATAAAGCAGCACAGTCACTTCCCAACCCTGTTATAGTAAAGACCACTAGACACACACCTCATGAGATATACAACCTACAATCAGCTCAAAAGTATGCCTCACTCATAAATGGCTGGGCCAAACTTGCCAGATTGGGGGAAACTTGGGGAAAATGAGAGCTAAAATAAAAGTAAAGTGAAAGAGGCTGGGCACGGTGCCTCACGCCCGTAATCCCAGCACTTTAGGAGGCCAGAGTGGGTGGATCACTTGAGGTCAAGAGTTCAAGACCAGCCTAGAAAACATGGGGAAACCCCATCTCCACTAAAAATAAAAAATTAGCCAGCTGCGGTCAAATGGTCCAGATAGTTTTTGATAAAGACAATAGGAGGGGCTGGGTGCAGTGGCTCACACCTGTAATCCCAGCACTTTGGGAGGCCAAGGTGGGTGGATCACCTGAGGTCAGGAGCTCAAGACCAGCCTGGCCAATATGGCAAAACAAAAATTAGCTGGGCATGGTGGTGCACACCTGTAATCCCAGCTACTTGGGAGGCTGAGGCAGGAGAATCGTCTGAACCCGGGTGGTGGAGGTTGCAGTGAGCCAAGATCATGCCATTGTACTCAGCCTGTGCAACAGAGTGAGACTCTGTCTCAAGAAGAAAAAAAAAAAGACAACAGGAGGTGAAAGGTAAGTAAATTAGAAGATCATTGCAGGTGTGTGAAAGGTGTCAGAATCAAAATTCAGTCACATGTTTAAAATTCTAAAATACAGAGCCAGAGAAGGTCATAAAAGGAGAATTCTCACTAAAAACATATCGTACTTTTTGGTATACTCTATATGCAGAATTATATATATTTGTTCGAATTTTTAACTCTTAATAACTTTAATTTCTAGTGAAAACCTAGGAAATAAGATGCTTTTTAGTGTCTGTCACATCTCAGTATTTTGTAGATGTGAACCATTTTATCATTTTAAAAACATTTCCCCAAAACATAATTTTTGTGTGTATTAATAAACCGAAATATATTTAGTCTTTATATAAAACTCAAAAATCCAAGAACAAACTTACATATTTATGTTCAGCAATTTATGTTTCAGTATTTTAACTTACTTATAAATGGCTCGGACATTTTATGAATATCTATTACCCAATTTAACATAACTTTAAGATTTCACAAGTTTATAAATGTTTATCCCATTACATTTTCCTAATGTATTTATTTTTAACAATTTACCTGGATTACCATAGCCAAGCTATCAGTCAAGTGTGAGGCTAGGCTGAAGACTGTCTGTGACCTCAGGCAAGGGTCATAACATGTCTGCACTTCCTGTTCCTCCACACAAAAGCAATGAAGATGGTAGCACCGCCTTGCCCGTCTCACAGGATCCTTACCAAGATGAGATAAAGCATAACTTCCATCCATAGAGTACTAATTCCCTTGTAAGTCATAAGCTCCTCTGGGGCAGCGTCTAATTGTGATTTATCTTTGGACTCTCTAAATTACCCAGACCAGTGACTTACACGTAGTAAATATCAATAAATACTCTTTGAATGAATAAGATTTGTACAGCAACTTACTAAATGTTGAAAGATAGAGCACTTTGTATATAACCATAAAAATTTAGAAACCTGATTATTTATATTATATATATTTATATATTCATATATATATTTATATTCATATATATTTATATATTCATATATATTTTAATATACTTATATATTCATATATATTTATATATATATATAAAAAATACTGCGTTCTAGAAGAATAAAGTATGACATGGCCATGTAGTAGAATCTTGTGTATTCATTAGACTGAGTTGTTGTTGTTGTTGTTGTGTTTTGACCAAGGAAATTGTTCATGATGTAATGCTGCAGTGTTTAAGATGGGTTGTAGATCAGTGAGAAATGACATTCCCCCTCAGAAACACACATTCCCATACACCTGCTATATTTCCCAATTAGGTGAAAAGAGGGAAATTAACAGAAACAAGGAGGCTCCCAGAGAGAGTGAGTGAGAGACCTGGAGAGGTTTGTCCTGGCCCCTGCCTTGCCTGTAGTATTCAAGGGGCTGGTGTCATTCTCTGTCCAGGTAAGGCCTCGTCAACGTTGAGAAAACAGCTAAACCCTTGTAGTGCAACAACCCTTTTAGACTCAGGCGGGCATTGCCAATCTGGAATAATATACACTGGTAATCCATGCGCTTCCATTCGAGGAAGTATTGGAAAGCATCGGCCTCTCCTTGTTCCTGAACCTGCCTCACAATCTACGAGGCCACCTCCATTTCCAGGTAGAAAGCAGAGGCTGTGCCTAGATGGCCCTGAATGACAGCTCCGCCTGCCACTCTCCGCTGTCCTAGAAAGCCTGCTTCCCCACTGTCTACCCCGCTCCGATTTCATCCTGTTTCCCAGATGAATCTCAAGCTGTGTTAGTTTGAGACCTAATGTTACAAATCCATGGAGTCTATGATCTCAAATATTCAAAAATGTGGAAGAATCATTGAGGCAGGAGCATCGCCTGAGCCCAGGAGCTTGAGGCTGAGAGTGGGAGGACAAAAGAGCAGGTGGGGAGAAGATCCTCCCTGGTGGCCCCGCAGCGCCTCTGTGGATGGATTTCACGAAATAGTACAAAGGGAAACTGAGGGTCAATAAACGAATGCCCTGAAAACCACCTGGCAAGAAACCCTTGGAAAGTTTCTTGGTAACCTCAGGGGGATGCAGGCCCCAGTTTAAAAACCACTCACTCAGAACTCCAGGACTGCAGGTGCTTGCTTAGCATCCAGGCTGCTGACAGAAGCGCTGTTTAGGCAAGACGCTAGGGGGATTTGGGAGCAACCCACCTCTCTAGGTCGATGCTTTTCAAAATGGCTTTCCTAGACCACCTGCATCAAATATTATCTGAGTGTTTATTTAATACGTTTAACATGAAGATTCCTAGGCTCTGTCTCGAATCAGCTGAAAAGGAATCTTTAGGAAGAGGGACATGTGAAACTGTTTGTTGAAGTAATTTATAGCAACGAATGTGCTTTGTTGTTGTTGTTTGTTTGTTTGTTTGTTTGGACAGGGTCTCACTCTGTCCCAGGCTGGAGTGCAGTAGCCCCTCATCATCACACCCACAGCATTCTGCTTTGTCTAAGGCTTCCAAATGTATTCCCTAGTTTCCACCACACCATGGCAGCCCCTCAAGCGCAGGGGCTGGATCTATGTCTAATTCATCGTTGTGGCCACATCCTAGCCACGTGACTAGCACATAGCTGTGCTCAATAGATACTTGTTATATGAATAAATTCATAGTAAGTAGAAGATACAGAAATGAAGAAGGTGGCCAGGTGCAGTGGCTCACGCCGTAATCCCAGCACTTTGGGAGGCCGAGGTAGGAGGATTGCTTGAGTTGAGGAGTTCAAGACCAGCCTGGGCAACATGGTGAAACCCTGTCTCTACAAAAAATAAAATAAAATAAAATAAAATAAAATAAAATAAAATAAAGAAGGGAAGAACGTTTGAGGACCTCCCAAATATAGGATTAGTGCTCAGTCACTAATACACTAAGGAGCAGATTGGCGGTATGGATCACCACAACCAAAAGGTAACCTCCAAACCATTTCGATCGGACCATCACCCATCTATCTACCATCTCTCTATATATGTAATCTATATATGTATATATAATCTATATAGGTAGATAATTTATATATCTATATATAATCTTTAAATTATGCAGTGATAGAAAGGGCAGGATTATGCGATGGCAGAGGGGATTATGCCTTGAGCTTCTGGAACTATGGAATATCAACGTGGAAGACTTGAAGACCTATTTGCTGGGGACCCTCTAAGCCTCCTAGAAAACGGTGACAAGAACTTTGGGACATCTGCGGGGACACCGGATGTTCTGGCGTTTATGAACCAAGCCTGGGGGTGCTGTGAAGTTGTGGTGGTGTTTTCAGCGAGGACAACAAGGCTGCTGATTTGTCACTCAAGTGCCCTTTGGCCCGTTGCCTGGGAATTCATCTTAAAGGTCTCAGTGAAGGAGACTGTCCATTAAAAAGCCCGATTACCCACCAGAAGCCTAATTAGTAACTGAACTTGCCCCTGGGCAAAGAAGAACCCTGAAGCCTGAATTCAAGACAGCGGCAGGGAAAACAGCAATGGTCAGTTACAGCCACCAGGTGGCGCAGGAGAATGCCAAACTCCCAGGAGCGCAAGGCAAACCCACATCCTGGTTCTCCCCTAAGAGACTTCCGTAACCTCAGAAACTTGTCTGGAGGACGGCTTGGAGCCAGACGCCGTTGAAACGGTAACCCAAGACCTTCATTTCACCCTTGCCTCGGTTTTATCCTTAAAATTACACCCAGAAAGTGAACTGTCTGATAGGGCTGGCTCTTGAGAGCCAATTGCTAAATTTTACCCTTGCCTCGGTTTTATCCTTAAAATTACACCCAGAAAGTGAACTGTCTGATAGGGCTGGCTCTTGAGAGCCAGTTGCTAAATTTTTAGTCCGTCTTTTCTCAACCTCATGGTCAGTGACACCAAGTCGGTAACTTGAAATTGGCCATGGAGGAATATTTACACCATGGAAATCGGCAAATGCTATAAATTAGTTCTTAGGAGGGTTGGTTGTTAAACATTTACCCAACACTCCTGGGTGAGGAGAGACCGCCCATAAATTGTGCTGGGAGGCAAAAGAGGAAAGTTTGGCGTTACAGTTTGCTTCTGATAATAACTCGGACAAAGTCAAATGTAGCAGCTAAAAACGTGGACTCTGTATTCAGGATTTAGGACTTAAATGTGTACTTTGCCATGTATTAGCTGTGTAGACTTGGGCAATCCATTCTTGGTGCCTGTCTCTTCATCTGTAAAAAAGATATAATTGTACCTACTTAGTAAGGCTACTGGAAGGGTTAAAGGAATCCCTACGTATAAGTCACCTTAAATAACTATACGTGTTAGATATTACTATTACGAAAAGGTGATGAAATTATTAATACCATTAATACAGAAATCATTACAATGTAAACAACCGAGACACACTTGAATTTTAAGACCTTAAAGCCATTCACCAATCTTGTTATATTTGTATATTTAATTTCACATCCTGAATTAAATTTATTTTCTGGAAAGTAACTAAACACATTGCCTGATTTTAATCCAGAACAAAAAGCTTTTCACTCTCATACGTTCTCTTTTGAATATTTGGGAAGTAAATTATATATTTCCAGGGTTTTGCTCTAAAGGCTTTTTATTCTCTTTCTTTAAATATTTTGTAAATATCAGAAAGTCAGGTGGGTTTCCCGAAGAGCATGCCATTTAACATGAGTATATCTTAAATTGTCTGAGTCCAACAGAGGTTGCTCAGAAATTGGGTTAATAGAGACTCCAAGTCTCATTCCTCTAATGAGAGGCGAAGGGTTTTTCTCCATGTTTTGGATGGTGGCAGCCTTTGAGAATAAATAGAGGAAATGATCTCTCATAGCAACAGAAGGAAAGTAGAACAATCTAGAACAACTAGACATGTGACTTTCTCTGAAACCACAAAGTAAATAAAAGACTCAGCTTTATGATTTAAAGAGCTTCATCAATTAGGTCTGGATTTTGATTGATAAAAAATTCAGGAGGTCTGCTTACATAAAATTGTGAAAGACTTTTCTAGAAGTTTTGAAGAAAGTTGGGTTGCAACCTATCCTCTGACATCCTGACATTAAGAGTCACCTGGCCTGAGGTCAGAGGAATGAATATTCAGTGACCCACCTATGTCACTTCTAACTGGCAGAAATTAGAAAGCTGTGAAATAAATTGGTCAAAGAAGCTGTCGAACTCATCGCATCATCTATACTTTAAGGCCCAGAACTGCAGTGCTTTCTGCTCCCTCCAGCCACTTACCTTTTTGACTCACTTATTATATTTTCATGAGCCAATCAGACTCGTATGTATTGATTTTCTGTTATTTCTACCCAATACTATAAGATGTGCTGTTGAAAAAATTATTTTAAAAACTACAACTACAGGGAAAATAACACTTTTTCAAGGCACAACAATTAACAGGGCATGTGCTATAAATCTGTAATAAATAATAATTTTCTACAAATCAGGCCAGGCATGGTGGCTCATGCCTGTAATCCCAGCACTTTGGGAGGCTGAGGCGGGTAGATCACCTGAGGTCAAGAGTTCGAGACCAGCCTCGCCAACATGGCGAAACCCTGTCTCTACTAAAAACACACAAAAAATTAGCTGGGCATGGTGGTGGGCACCTGTAATCCCAACTACTCAGGAGGCTGAGGCAGAAGAATTGTTTGAACCCAGGGGGCGGAGGTTGCAGTGAACCGAGATTCAGCCACTGTACTCCAGCCTAGGTGACAAGAGTGAAACTGTCTCAAAAAAAAAAAAAAAATCCAAGGACATTTTAACGATGCAGACACACTCCGAGTTTCTCACTCTGGAATGCTTGGGACACAAGAAAGTGACAGGGTGCTTCCGCAGCAAAAAGGATGCACACTGCTGTTTTTAGAATTCCTTCTGGTGTACGGTCTACTCAGCCCCTCAGGGGAAAAGCATGTGACACTCTCAGTCATATGAGACGACAGCTGTCTTGCTGTCATGGTCATACTCAGAACTATTCTGCCACCACCACAGCTGCTGGTGGAGCCCAGTTGGGTGTGTCCATGCATAGACAAGCAGCAACAAAGACAGACAACCGTCATCACAAAGGTGCCTTTCGTGACAGGCAGAGCAAGAGCCACAGGCCCTGCTGGAGCTTTTTAAAATTTAAATAAATGGATATTTTTAAAATAAATACACATGATTGAGCATGTGTAGTATGTAAAAACATAAAGATTAATTTCAAATGTAATGTTTTTATTACTATGTAATCTCACCATCCAGATATAAATCTTATAAACACTTTTGCTCAATTTCCTTCAGTCATGTTTTTGCATGTGTATGCCTCTGTGTGTGTTTGTGGAGAGACTTTTTAAAAAAATTCTCACTGTCTCTATCATTTACTTTGAAATAATTTCAGGCTTATAGAAAGATTGCAAGAATAGAACAAAGAATTCCAATACAGTCTTACCCAGATTCCCCAAATACAAACATTGTCATATTTGCTTCATATCTCTCTAGCTTTCTCTCTCTCTCCTACATACATTACTTTTTTTGAACTATCTGATGGCAAATTGCCAACCTCATGCCCGCTTCCCTTTAAATACTTCCATGTGGCTGGGCAGAGTGGCTCATGTCTACAATCCCAATACTCTGGGAAGCCAAGGAGGGAGGATTGCGTGGGGCCAGGAATTTGAGAACAGCCTGGGCAACATAGCAAAACCCCATCTCTACCAAAAAAAAAATTTTTTTAATTAGCTGAGGTGTGATGGTGCACACCTGTAGTCCCAGATACTCAGGAGGCTGAGGTGAGAGGATCCCTTGAGCCCAGGAGTTTGAGGCTGCAGTGAGCCATGATCACACATCGAGCTACGAGGTGCACTCCAGCCTGGAGACAGAGCAAGACCCTGAGTCAAAATAAAGAAATAAATACTTCTGTGTGTATTCTCTAAAAACAAGACCAGTCTTACATATACCCCCAGATTTGATTTATCAAAATCAGAAAGTTAACATTGAGATTATAGTAGAATTTAATCTACACAGAATTTGTTTAATTTCACTAATTGGCTCACCATTGCTCTTTTAGCAAAATAAAAGATTCTGGTCCAGGATCTAATCCAAGAAAACTTATGACATTTGTACCCTTGGTATCCTTTAATCCGAGTAGTTCTTCAGTCTTTCTTGTCTGGCTTTGACACTTTTGAAGAGTAAGGGTCAATTATGTTATAAAAGAGTTTTGAGTTTTTTGGTGTTTCCTCTTGATTAGGTTCATGTTATGCATCTTGGCTGGAATATTGCAGAAGTGATGCAGTGTTTTTCTTAGTGCAGGAGGCACGTGCTGTGGTTCTGACACACTACTGATATTGTTAACTCTCATCATTTGATTAAGGTCATTCCTACCAACATGTTCTACTGTAAAAGTTGCCATTTTACCCTTTGAAATTAAAAGCTATCTAACAGGGAGCAACTAGATACTATATAAATATCCTGTTAAATCCTTAAAATTGTACTTGTGGCTGGGCATGGTGGCTCACACCTGTAATCCCAGCACTTTGGGAGGCCAAGGCAGGCAGATCTCTTGAGCCCAGGAGTTCAAGACCAGCCTGGGCGCCATGGCAAAACCCTGTCTCTACAAAAAAAATAAAAAAATTAGCTGGTTGTGGTGGTGTGTGCCTGTAGTCTCAGCTACTCGGGAGGCTGAGGTAGGAGGATTGCTTGAGCCTAGGAGGTTGAGGCTGCAGTGAGCCAAGATTGCACCACTGCACTCCAGCTTGGGTGACAGAGCGAGACCTTGTCTCAAAACTAAAATAACATTTTACTTGCTGTTTTTACCATCCTTTGATGATTCTTGCTGCATCAGTTATTATTATGATGGTATCGAAAGGCAGTTCTCTCATTCCAACATTCCTTGTTTATTAGTTTGAATCCTGCTGTAAGGAAGCACTTTTTATTCTCTCCATCTATTTATTTATGTATTTATTCATTCATTTATATCAATGTAGATACTCATGGATTGTAATTTTATTCGATGAATGATAATCTGCTGCGCTTTTATTTTGATGCTCAAATTGTTCCAGAGTTGGTCAGTGGGAGCCTCTTGGACCTGGTTCCTATGTCTTTGTGACATGTCCCTATTATTCTTTGAGCATTTCTTTACTTACTTGCACAGCAAAATGTTTCATTTTTGGAATCAGCCAACTCTCCAAGGAGCTCTGGTTCCTTTCAGTGGAGGGTGGTGTTTAAAAACCATGCCTGGGCACTAAATGTGCTCACTGCTACCAAATGTCATTGCTTTTAGACACTCTCAGCAAACAGAGCCAGGTATTTGTCTGTGTCCTGAGATTCATATTGATTTCTATAACTACATATTTAAAGCTATGTATTTAGACTGATACCTCCAATTCCAATCCAACACTACAAGATGCTTTGTAGCTTTCTCCCTTCATGTATTTGTAATTCCATTCTTTGATAGTACAAAACCCTGGATTCCATTACTTTGTCAATCCTAGAATATACATAGTTTCAGAACTGCTAACACATAACACTGTAAAAACAAACCTACAAACCTACTAGCTACAATAATTACTTACAGTTTTTGTCTTTAACCTGAGGATATAAAGTCAAATTCTTCTGTTCAGAAATACTTGGTTACTTCCCCATGCTCCCTTTCGGGTGGTGATTGTTTAGTTTAATTTTTTTTATTATTATTATTATTTTTTTTTTTTTTTTTTTGAGGCGGAGTCTCGCTCTGTCGCCCAGGCTGGAGTGCAGTGGCGCGATCTCGGCTCACTGCAAGCTCCGCCTCCCGGGTTCACGCCATTCTCCCGCCTCAGCCTCCGAGTAGCTGGGACTACAGGCGCCCGCCACCTCGCCCGGCTAGTTTTTTGTATTTTTAGTGGAGACGGGGTTTCATTGTGTTAGCCAGGATGGTCTCAATCTCCTGACCTCGTGATCCGCCCGTCTCGGCCTCCCAAAGTGCTGGGATTACAGGCTTGAGCCACCGCGCCCGGCCTTATTATTTTTTAATTTGAGACAGAGTATAGCTCTTGTTGCCCAGGCTGGAGTGCAATGTCTCGACCTCGGCTCACTGCAACCTCCACCTCCCCGGTTCAAGCTATTCTCGTGCCTCAGCTTCCCAAGTAGCTGGGGCTACAGGCATGCACCATGACACCAGGCTAATTTTTGTATATTTAGTAGAGACAGGATTTCACCATGTTGGCCAGGCTGGTCTCTAACTCCTGACCTCAAATAATCCACCCACCTTGGCCTCCCAAAGTGCTGGGATTACAGGCGTGAACCACTGCATCTGGCCCTAATTTTTAAAATTTCTTTTTATAGTACACCATCTCTCTATTCATGTATGTTGCAAATATTTCTTTAAACTTATTTTCCACATTTATATTTTGTTTTCAGTACTGTTAAATGGAACTTTTAAAAGATGCATATTATCAAAAGAAGTAATTTTTTTCATGGCTTTTGTTAGAAAATTCTACTATATTTGAAATTAGGTAAATATTCATTCTATTCATCTAGTAGTTTTGTATTTTCGATGTTTACAGTTAATCTCCTTATTCTCTTCTGGAATTTACTTAGGTATGTGCTAAGAAGAAAAATCTAACTTTTTTCCCACATGTAGTCAAGCATATTTCCCAGGACATCTTTGCTATTTAAAAACTAAATGGCCATTTAAAAAAAAAAAAAAAAACAAATATTTCTATTTTTATCATCTGTGTTTTCCTATCTGTAAACTGGGTATAACAGTTTCCACCTCATCATTGCATTGCACACAGAAAACATGAACTCAGCTGGGTGCGGTGGCTCATGCCTGTAATCCTAACACTTTGGGAGGCCGAGGCAGGTGGATCACTTGAGGCCGGGAGTTCAAGACCAGCCTCGCCAATATGGTGAAACCCTGGCTCTACTAAAAATACAAAAATTAGCTGGGCGTGGTGGTGTGCATTTGTACTCCCAGCTGCTTGGGAGGTTGAGGCAGGAGAATTGCTTGAGCCCAGGCGGTAGAGGTTGCAGTGAGCCAAGATCATGCCACTGTATTCCAGCCTGGGCAACAAAGCGAGACCCTGTCTCAAAAAAGGAAAGAAAACATGAACTCAAGTCCTGCCAGACTAGTGTTTTTTTGTTTTGTTTCGTTTTTGTTTTTGTTTTTTAGACATGGAGTCTCTCTCTGTCGCCCAGGCTGGAGTGCAGTGGCACGATCTTGGCTCACTGCCAACCTCCGCCGCCCAGGTTCAAGCGATTCTCCTGCCTCAGTCTCCTGAGTAGCTGGGATTACAGGCACTCACCACCACACCCAGCTAATTTTTGTATTTTTAGTAGAGACAGGGTTTCACCATGTTGGCCAGGCTGTTCTCAAACTCCTGACCTCAGGTGATCTGCCCGTCTTGGCCTCTCAAATTGCTGGGATTACAGGCGTGAGCCACCGTGCCTGGCCCAGTGTATTCTTACATGCAAGGAAAGCACTTTGAAATATAGATTTTGACACCTGACACCCTGAATTAATGTACCAAAGAGAGCTTCAGTTGATTATAACTTACCTGGAGCCAAAATGAAGCACTTTGGGGGAACTGTTGACACTGGGATATTCTCGGTCTCATTCCTCTACATCTTGTTTTTCTCCTTTTGCCAGTCCCTGGATAGGCCATTCCTCAGATACAGAGGAAGAAAAATGAGATCAACTGCAAGACAAGAAAGGGAAGGAAGTAAGTGACGAGCAAAATGTACTAGATTAAAAGAGAAACCTGCGAAGAATTTTACCCCAAATTTCTTCTCTATATGCCTTTCTTTTTTTTTTTTTTTTAATGGAGTTTTGCTCTTGTTGCCCAGGCTGGAGTGCAATGGCACTATTTCGGCTCACTGCAACCTCTGCTTCCCAGGTTCAAGCGATTCTCCTGTCTCAGCCTCCTGAGTAGCTGGGATTACAGGTGCCCATCACCATGCCCAGCTAATTTTTTGTATTTTTGGTAGAGATGGGGTTTCACTATGTTGGCCAGGCTGGTCTTGAACTCCTGACCTCAGAGGGTGATCCACACGCCTCGGCCTCCCTAAGTGCTGGGATTATAGGTGTGAGCCACCGCACCTGGCCTCTCTATATGCTATTTTTATTCTCACATTTATTCCTTACACACACACATTTGTTCAAGAAAGAAATACAATATTGTGGTGTACTGACTCTCGCCTTTATAGACTTATTAAAAATTGCAGATATAACCCCTCGCATGCAATACATAAAACTCCAAGTTGATATTAAATACAAACTAGAGAATGAGTCTACTACTGCAAGATTATCTATTCTGTGGGTCACTTTAAAGGACTAGCTCTCCTGGTACATTTAAATCTACCCAGCTGACAAAATACAAGGTTCACAGTTGGAGAAATTAAAGCTCATGGCACTTCTGTTTGACAGCTGAAAGTCCACTCAGGGAACACTGTAATCATCTAGTTGACCTTCATCCAGAAGGTATTTTATATGTGGCCTTACTAAATAATATAGCAACGCTTTACAACATTTTATGATTACACAGACTTAGGAAAAACCACTGGTTACATTAGGTACTCACAGAGTCACTAAATGGGGGTCGCTGCAGCTACAGCAAAGGATCTATCCCACACAGTCAACTTTACAGGCATTTTCAGCCGCGGGGATGTGGGCCCTTTTCTTCCCTCCCATCTCCACCTACACAAGCATTTGGAAGAGTCTCTGCCAGGGCCAATGATGCTATTATTAGTGAAGCCTCCTTCTTGAAGGGCCTTGTGGTTTGGTGCCTGACTCAAGAGTGGTGAGGTTATGTTCCTTGTATGTCTAATGGCATCAGAACTGTTTTAATGATGTGGGGTCCTTTTGGTTTTGAGGCCAGTTCCTAGCCACCTACAGCCTGCAGTCTAACCTCTTCAGAGGATGTAGAACCCCTTCTGATTTCTTTGGAGTTTAAAGAGATTCTTGAGAGGACGCAGGAGAGAAATGGAGTTGGCGGAATTCTGTCCCAGAGAGTAGCAGGGAAGGAGGTAATAGCTGTTGCCAGGCCCTGAAAGAGAAGAGCTACCTAGTAACTAAGGCTTCCAGGATTCTAAGGGGCTGATTGCAAATTCTGCCTTGTGGGCCCATGCTCTCTGCCATCTCATTTCCACTTTCACAGCTTTCAACACTAATACACCATTGGAGGTGGTCGCACTGCACCCTATATACCTCTCTTTCAAGCACTAATATTGCAGTGGTTCTCCAAGTGTGAGCCCTAGGCCAGCCATAGCAGCATTTCCTGGGATTCCCAGACTGGCTGAAGACTGAGTCAGTAACTCTGGGGTATAGCCCCCCAATCTGTGATTTAAAAAGCCCTCCTGATGATTCTCATGCATACGTAAATACGTAATTTTTTTTTTTTAGACGGAGCCTCCCTCTGTCGCCCAGGCTGGAGTGCAGTGGCACAATCTTGGCTCACTGCAACCTCTGCCTCCCCAGTTCAAGCAATTCTCCTGCCTCAGCCTCCCAAGTAGCTGGGACTACAGGCGCATGTCACCATGTCCGGCTAACTTTTGTATTTTTAGTAGAAGCGGGGTTTCGCCATATTGGCCAGGCTGGTCTCGAACTCCTGACCTCAAGTGATCCACCCACCTCACTCTCTGAAAGTGCTGGGATTACAGACGTGAGCTGCTGTGCCTGGCCTGATGTATGCTTAAATTTAAGAACCACTGCTGAACTATAATTGTTGATTAATTAGTCTATATTCTCAGCAAGACAGAAAGTTCCTTCAGCATACAGACAAACGTATTTATCAATACACTTAAAGTAAAGACTATTATGACTGAGTGCAGTGGCCCATACCTATAATCCCAGCACTTTGGGAGGACGAAGTGGGAAGATACTTGAAGCCTGGAGGTTGAGACCAGCCTGGGCAACATAGTGAGGCCCCCTTCTCTTCAGAACATAAATAAATGAAATAAATAAAGTAAAATAAAAAATTAGCCAGGTGTGATGGAGCACACCTGTAGTCCCAGCTACTTGGGAGGCTGAGGCAGGAGCATGGCTTAAGCTCAGGAGTTTGAGGCTGTAGTCAGCTATGATCATGCCACTGTATTCCAGCCTGGGTAACAGAGCAAGACTCCATCTCAATTTTTTTTTAAGCATAGAATATACAAAATGTATGTTGCACGAATAAATGAGTGAAACAAATAGACTAGTGCAGTCCTAGGTAAAGTGCTCAGTAAATTCTTAAGACAGCATCCAGCTTGAGTTATGTGGATGTCTAATGATCTGGAGCCAATGAATTCCTCCTCCTACCCCAGAAATAAAAGAATATCCATCAGTGAAAATAAACATTTCTCTAGAGTTCATTTGGAACTTTAGGACTCAGTTACATTTAAATAAATGTGTATTTTTCTGATGGGAAATGGAATGTAGTTCCATTAAAAAGCAATTAGGAAATGCAAAGAAAGTATTATATATATAATTTATTATAAGTAAGTATATATATAAAATCTTACTTCACCACCTTCTGAGTCTTCTTTCCTATGCACCTTTTTTACATATTGCCCTCAATTATGATGTTAAAAATAAAAATTATTCTTTTCCTTATAAAAGCAACACAAACTCACTCAGATTAGAAAATACAGAAAAGCATCAAAAGGAAAGTAACACTGCCAATAACTTCATTACTGAGAGATGTAACTACCCTGGGAAATATCACTTCAAAGCACACTCGCTGTTACCCCTCAAGACAAACTTGTGGAAAAAGCTCATATTCTGGATGTGGCCCCAAAATCCAAAGCTTAAAGTCTGCTCTCTGATTTTCCTTGGCTCCACCTTGACTATTTTAGGATGGGTTAATTTAGGAGGGAAACATTGGAATCTTCCAAGAGTTTGGAGCTCCCACAGAAAAGCCTGTTTCAAAAAAGTGTGAAACCATCCTTGCCTTCCTGTAGGATCAAGTTGTGCTGGCACTGGTCTGCTCTCTCTGGTCCTTGACTTTGCTCAGGGATTCAGAGCCAGAGTTATCCATGAATGCCCATCTTGCAGTGTTTCTTTCTGTTATCTTTAAATAATCATTTGAAAATAAATAGGCTGTTGTCCTCACCATCTTGGGATTTTCCATTAAACCTGGCTTTATGGGCTGTGAGATTTGCAGTCATCACCAGCAGAAGTCAATTCTGTGGCTTTGATGTTCTGCAGGGAGAGAAGAAGCAGGTGATGAACTGAGAGACAAGGCAATCTCAAATAAGGAACAAGTAATTAAAGGATGAACAGCAGCTGTTTTTCTTAAATGACTTCTATAATTTTACAAATTTATTATTATAAAAACTTTAAGGTAAAGCTTATTGTGGGTATTTGTGAAACGGAGTGAAGTATTAAGGAGAAGGGAAAAATCACGCATCCTCCCAAATCTAAAGTAATCTCTGTTAGCTTTTTACCTTATTTTATTTTATTTTATTTTATTTTATTTTATTTTTATTGAGGTGAAGTCTTGCTTTGTCACCCAGGCTGGAGTGCAGTGGCATGATCTCTACTCACTGCAACCTCCACTTCCCAAATTCAAGTGATTCTCTTGCCTCAGCCCCCTGACTAGCTGGGACTATGGCACATGCCACCAAAGCCCATCTAATTTTTGTATTTTAAGTAGAAATGGGGTATCACCATGTTGGCCAGGCTGGTCTCAAACTCCTGACCTCAAGTGATCTGCCCACCTCAGCCTTCCAAAATGCTGGGATTACAAGCATGAGTCACTGCACCCAGCCTTATTTTTCTGAGACAGGGTCTCACTCCATCACCTAGTCTGGAGTGCAGTGGCCCGATCTCAGCACTCCACCTCCCGGGTTCAAGGGATCTTCCCACCACGGCCTCCAGAGTAGCTGGGACTACAGATGTGCACCAGCATACCTGGCTAACTTTTTTATTTTTTGTAGAGACAGGTTTTTGCCATGTTGCCCAAGGTGGTCTCGAACTCCTGGGCTCAAGCAATCCTCCCACCTTCACCTCCCAAAGTGCTGGGATTACAGGTGTCAGCCACTGTGCCTGGCCCCTCTGTTAACTTTTTGTCTTGCATTTATCTTCATGTGTGTTGAAAAATATTGTACATAAAACTCACAACCTCATTTCTTTACTAAGACTGCATACAAATTTCTGTATCTTATTAGAACAGTCTTCAGGAGCATCATTTTAGTGACATTTTCTATCACATACTGTACTGAATCATTTTCCTGTTGCTTTTAATTTTTGTTGGAAACATCTCTTATACATACATTTTTGACCATCTCTTTATAATGTTGGGATAGATTTCTGAGAGTAGAGTTACTTGATGAAGAGATTTGGATGCATTAATGACTTTCAATAGATATTGCTAATTGCTTTCCACAGCGCTCCACCTTCCACTGCTGCGACCTCAGTGTGCTGTGACCTGTGACTCCAAAAAAGCAACCTTTAAAGGGATAGCGTTTGAAAGCATCTATAGCACTAGATGTCAAAAATAAAGTAGGTTTACTGACACAATCCCTCTTAGCATCTGTATCTTATAATCCTTTTTTTTTTTTTTTTTATGAGACAAGATCTTGCTATGTTGCCCAGGCTGTTCTTGAACTCCTGGGCTCAAGCGATCCTCCTACCTCAGCCTCCCAAGTAGCTGAGGTTATAGGCATGCAGTGCCACTCCCAGCTACAGTCTTCCCAATGCATTGCAAATCTGTTTTGGATTCCATCTGGGCAGTTTGGTCTCAGGAATGCTGCACTTCATAGTCTCGTTGGTCCATGTTTCAAAGACATGGATTCCAAGAAGAGCATTTTAGAGATGCCCAAGGGGTAAACATTTCTGAAGGCAGATTTACCATTTTCCTATAATTGTGTCAAATCTCCTTATTTTTACAAGTGATCACCCCTGCACAGAAAATGTATCCCTCAACCAACCTCTCAGCTTAAATACTTGAACATTTAGTTCGTTTGAGTTTAAAAATAATACTGTGATAAAATCCTTGAAGGCCGATGATCACATGAATGAACTATGTATTCGAATATGCTGCTAGGGAGATAATAGCAATCCTGGAAGCTGTGCCCCTAATACCATGTATGGACACAGTGTCACAGTCCCAGCCAAATCGCATTACCCCAGGCCACCGTTTGAAAGATGCAGCATTAGTCACAAAAAGAGCCAGGTCAGAACATGTGTATGAATTGGTGTAATTAGAAGAATAACACTAATGTTGATGGGTCAGCTGCAGTAATTTTGTAGATGTGGGACAACAGTCAAACCAACTGACATAGATTCAGCTCAAAACTATGGAAGGGACCTTAACCATTATTGAGCATACAGATGAACAATCTAAGATTTAAAGAAGTCCAGCAAGATGCCCAAGATCCCCTGACTGCTCAGTGCCTGAGTCTTTAATTAGGTCTTCCAATTGCGAGTTCAGTGCTCTTTCTAGTACTGCATTAGCTCATCTCTGGCCCATGTCCAGGAGGTCTTGGCAAGGTCCGTGGGGCTCCACAGAAGAAGTGGTTGAAAAAAATCCTGGACACACATACAAAAGGCACAGAAGGTATCTTTTATTATTCTCCACATTGCTGCCACCTGCACATCAGTAGAGGAATTTTCTGGTGCATCCCAGAAGCTAAATCCATTTATCATATTCACCTCTCAGGAAGAAATAAAATTCACTTAAGAATTTATTTCCCCAGCCCCTTATTTGTAGCAAGCCCCGTGCATGAAGGGCTAACTCCAAAGTGAGATTCTTTTCTGATGAGATGCAAACCACTCTGCAGTAAAACATAGAACCAGGGAACTGTAATTTCCTGACCCCAACATCATTAAATGTCCGCAGTGCCATCACATTAGCTTGTTTTCATGTAATTGTATAAACACAGTTTTGCCAGTTCAAAGAACTTGGAAGTGTTTTATTATGCTTTCTTCCTAGCTGTGCAATTCTGACCACATGCCAAGGCTGAAAAACAACTAGCTTATCCATGAGCTGGTGATAATTTAGATTTGTAGGAGGGCAGCTAGACTGAAGCCTTTCATTATGCATCACCATTTCATTTTACTTTAGGAGACAGGGTGGGTCATATTCTTGGATATGGAAGCTGGGAATAAGGGACGAAGGTCAATGTCCTGCTCACTTTCTCCCTCACTGGCTCCTCATAGGTTGAACTTAATTTTAACCGATATTCATTGAATGGGTCATATGGGGAAGGTTCCATGAGAAGCCCTAGGAAGAGGGGGAATCAGGCTCATTTCTGGTTCTTTAGGAGTTTACATTGCTGAAGATGATTAGGCATGTAAATAACTTGAACTCTAAGGCCAAATGGCATAGAGCCACGATGGCCACAGAAGTGTTAAGTGACGTAGGAAAGAGGGAAATTAACCTTGTCTGAGACATTCTAGAAAGCTATAAGGAAGAAGTAGCATTTGAGCTGGACTAGGAAATCGGGTATGATTTTAGCTGGTGAAGGGAATTCTATGATGAGAAAATACTGTGAACAGTGTGAGTGAAAAGCTTGTGGCCAGGATGGGCCAGTGCGGGGTATGGAGCTGTGGTGAGTAATCCAATAGTGAGTATCGAACATTACCATCTACGACCACAAGCAAATCAGCTCTATGCAAGGGTCTTATCTAGTATTGAATCTTCATTGCCCCAAATAGCACCTAGCACATGAGTGCCTGTCACAGTCCATTCAGGCTGCCATGGCCAAATACCTTAGACTGAGTCGTTTAATAAACAACAGAAAGTTATTTCTTACAGTACTAGATTGTGCAAAGTCTAAGATCAGTACAAGCAGATACAGTGTCTGATGAGGGCTTGCTCTTTGCTTTATAGATGGCACTTTCCTGTTGTGATCTCGCATGATGCAAGGGGCAAACAATTTCCTCAGGCCTTTTTTATAAGGGCACTAATCCCGTTCATGAGGGCTCCACCCTCATGACCTAATCACCTCCTAAAGGTCTCTCCTCTTAATACTAGTGCACTGGGGATTAGGTCTCCACATATGAATTCTGGGGGGACACAAGCATTGAGACCATGGCAGTATCCAATAATGGAATGAAGGAATTCTTAGGAAAGGAGCATTGCTTCAACTGGGTATTGTCATTGCAAATAAAAGGATCCATTCAAATTCTTGCAGTCAGTGGGTTTCTGGGGAAGATGGTTCCTTTTAAGAATATATTTGGACTGGGGAGATGGATGTGACTCTGGAGACCCCTGATCGTCTTCAGATCCACTCACAGAATCTATAGTCTCTGGCATGCTTTTCTGCATTGTTCAGTTCTCTTTCAGCCAGCTTCTTCTGCCTTATCCAGGTCTGTTCCATCTTAGCTTTGACCTGGAAGTGGCCTAGTGGCCACTCTGACCCCTGTCTCCGAATCACATTCCCTCTGCTCCTACTTTTTGTTGTCTTGCCCATTTCTAGTCCTAAAAGTAGGAGTCTTGCTGGACTGGTCCATTTTTGCATGTCAGGCCAGCAGATGCCCGTGCCTACTTCAACCAGCAATGCTGGACTCAGGGAGAGAAGCAGGGGCTGTGGGCAAGGGTGTCCCCCTTGGAAACAGAGGTATGCTTGTACTCACCATCTTAAGTACACCTGTACAGGGAATAGAGTTAAGTTAGATTTAAGCCAATTGACTAAGAAATTTGAGCTGTATTCAGTAGGCACAATGTTGTGAAATGCTTTCATCAGACCATGGACTGCTGGCTCGACATTCCTTCATGACCTCAGACTCTACCAGGCCACCGGCCAGCAGCCTAACCACTTGTGACTCCAAATCTTTTCCTTTATTTCAGTCTTGTGTTTCACCTGAAAACATCATCACTCCATCCTCAATATGTCTCCATCACTCTCTGCCTATGTTCCCCAGGACTTTCTCATAGAAACCTGTGCTCTTACCTCTTCTAACAGCAGGGAAGGGGATGTATAATAATAACAGTACCTGCCTGTTGTGAGCTGAATTATTTCTCTCCTAAAAAAAAATTCTTATGTAGGTCGGGCATGGTGGTTCAGGCCTGTAATCCCAGCGCTCTGGGAGGCCAAGGTGGATCACCTGAGGTCAGGATTTCGAGACCAGCCTGGCTGACATGACGAAACTCCATCTCTACTAAAAATACAAAAAATTTAAGTGGGCGTGGTGGTGCACACCTGTAGTCCCAGCTACTTGGGAGGCTGAGGCAGGAGAATCGCTTGAACCTCGGAAGCAGAGGTTGCAGCGAGCTGAGACTCGGAAGCAGAGGTTGCAGTGAGCTGAGACCATGCCATTGCACACCCAGGCTGGGCGACAGAGGGAGACTCCATCTCAAAAATAAAAATAAAAATAAAAATCATATGTTGCACTTCTGACCCAAAGTACCTTAGAATGTGGCCTTATTTGAAGATAGGGTCTTTAAAGGAGTAATTAAGTTTAAATGAGATCATTAGGGTGGGCCCTAAACCTGGTATGACTGGTGTTCTTATAAGATCAGGATATCTGGATACAGATGTACAGAGAGAAGACTGTGTGAAGACACAGGAAGAAGACAGCCGTCTACAAGCCACGGAGAGAGTGACGCCTTCGCTCACAGTCCTCGGAAGGAATCAACCCTGCCAACACTTTGATCTCAGAGTTTGGGCCTCAAGAACTGTGAGAAAATACATTTCTGTTGGTTAGGTCACCCAGACTATGGTACTTTGCTATGGCATTCCCAGCAGAATAACACACTACCTCATGCAGTTACTGGGAAGATAAAATTGGTTAAGGCCCTTAAAACACTTGGATCAGTACAAGAAGAATTAGCAATTAATTTCCAAACCTCTTAATCCTCCATCTTTCTCTTATTATTATTGCAGAACTCCTATTTGTGCTGCTATATGTGACCTGACATCAAGCTGACTTTTCCAAACCTCCTCAATGTTCAAAACAAAGAAATGGAGAGCAGTGTTTACCTGCTACCCCTTTCCAGCAACATTCACACAGGAAAGAACTTCAGGAACTAAGTTCAAAGGAGTTGCCTAACAAAAGTTAAATATAAACTCTTAGAATAAATTCAAGGCAGTGTTAACAATTAAAAGTAAAATTTACTATTTCTTCCCATGACCATATAGGATGGAAATTCTTTTTTATTTTATTTTTTATTTTTATTTTTTGAGACAGAGTTTTACTCTTGTCGCCCAGGTTGGAGTTCAATGGCACAATCTCAGCTCACTGCAACCTCTGCCTCCTGGGTTGAAGCAATTCTCCTGCCTCAGCCTCCCGAGTAGCTGGGATTACAGGCATACGCCACCATGTCCGGCTAATTGTGTATTTTTAGTAGAGACGGGGTTTCGCCATGTTGGTCAGGCTGGTCTCAAACTCCCGATCTCAGATGATCCACCCTCCTCAGCCTCCCAAAGTGCTGGGATTATAGGCGTGAGCCATCGCACCCACCCAGGATAGAAATTCTTAAACAAAGTGTTTATAACACACAGAAGTTCCCCAGTGAGTTTTCAGATATGTCCAGTAATCTGTTGTAAGTAATAAACTAAAGACTATATGCAGTTTACCTTCTCATATAGTGGCAATCTTGCTCATCTATCATTTTTAAAAATAATTTTACTGCTTTTACCATATAATCTACCCTTTTAAAGTGTACAATTCAGGGATTTTTTTAGTATAATTACAGGATTGGCCACCTGTCATTACGTCATTACAATCTAATTTTAGAACATTTTTGTTCCCCCCAAAGAAATTCTGTACCCTTGCAGTCATTCTCTATTCCTTCTCGCTCTATCTGCAAGCAACCACTAATCTTTCTGTCTCTAGCTATTTGCCTATTCTAGATATGTATTTATTTATTTTTGAGACAGGGTCTTGCTCTGTCATTCAGGCTGTAGTGTAGTGGTGTGATCATAGCTCACAGCTCACTGCACTGCAGCCTCAACCTCCTGAGCTCAAGTGATCCTCCCACCTAAGCCTCCCAAGTAGCTGGGACTACCAACACGTGCCACCATGCCCTACTAATTTTTTAAAAAAATTTTTTGTGGAGATGGAGTCTCCCTACGTTGCCCGGGCTGGTCTCTAACTCCCGGGCTCAAGAGATCCTCCTGCCTCAGCCTCCCAAAGTGCTATGATTACAAGCGTGAGCCACCATGCCTGGCCTATTCTGGATATTTTCTAGAAATGAAATCATATCAGGCCGGGCGCGGTGGCTCAAGCCTGTAATCCCAGCACTTTGGGAGGCTGAGACGGGCGGATCACGAGGTCAGGAGATCGAGACCATCCTGGCTAACACAGTGAAACCCCGTCTCTACTAAAAACTACAAAAAACTAGCCGGGCGAGGTGGCGGGCGCCTGTAGTCCCAGCTACTCGGGAGGCTGAGGCAGGAGAATGGCGTGAACCCGGGAGGTGGAGCTTGCAGTGAGCTGAGATCCGGCCACTGCACTCCAGCCCGGGCGACAGAGCGAGACTCCGTCTCAAAAAAAAAAAAAAAAAAAAAAAAAAAAAAAAAGAAATCATATGGTGTGGTCTTCTATGACTGGCTTTTTTTTTTTTTTTTAACCTAGCATAATGTTTTCTGGATCATCCAAGGGATAGCATGTCATTCCTTTTTATTGCCAAATAATATTCCATTGTGAATACACCACATTTTATTTATCCATTCATCGGTATATGTATGAGGGTTTCTACCTTTTAGCTAGTATAAATAATGATGCCATGAATGTTAATTGACAAGTGTTTGGATGGATATGTATTTTCAGTTCTCTTGGAACTGGAGGAGTGGAATTGCCCAGTCGTCATAAGGTAACTCTATGTTTAACATTTTAAGGAACTGCCAAACTGTTTTGCAAGTGTCTGTGCCATTTTACCAGCGATGTATCAGGATTCCAATTTCTCTACATTCTCATAAACAGTTGTTATATTTTACATTATAGTCATTATTATACCATTATTATGGGTGCAAAGTAGTATCTCATTGTGGTTTTGATTTGCATTACCTGAATGGCTAATGATTTTTAATATCTCTCCATGTGCTCGTTAGCCATTTGATATCTTCTTTGGAGAAATGTATATTCAAATCCTTTGCCCATTTTTCCACTGAATTATTTGTCTTTTATTGAATGATAAATGCTCTTTATATATTCTGGATTCCAGTTTCTTATCAGATGTATGATTTGTAAATATTTTCTCCCATTCTGTGTGTTGTTTTCATTTTCTTGACAGCTTTGTTTGTAGCACAAGAGTTTTAACTTTTAGATACAGTTCAGTTCAATGTATCTATTTTTTCTTTTGTCACTTGTGCTTTTGGTTTTGAATCTTAAGAAAACATTGCCGGGCGCGGTGGCTCAAGCCTGTAATCCCAGCACTTTGGGAGGCCGAGATGGGCGGATCACGAGGTCAGGAGTTCGAGACCATCCTGGCTAACACGGTGAAACCCCGTCTCTACTAAAAAATACAAAAAACTAGCCGGGCGAGGTGGCGGGCGCCTGTAGTCCCGGCTACTCAGGAGGCTGAGGCAGGAGAATGGCGTAAAAACCCGGGAGGCAGAGCTTGCAGTGAGCTGAGATCCGGCCACTGCACTCCAGCCTGGGCGACACAGCGCGACTCCATCTCAAAAAAAAAAAAAAAAAAAAGAAAAAAAAAAAAAGAAAACATTATCTGACCTCAGGTCACAAAGATTGACTACTGTATGTTCTTCAAAGAGTTTGATCGTTTTTGGCTCTTACGTTTAGGTTTATAATCTATTTTGAGTTAAACGTGTGTGGTATGAGGCAGGGTTCCAAATTCATTCTTTTCCATGTTGATTCCAGTTGTCCCAACACTATTTGTTGAAACTATTCTTTCTCACTTTGAGTTGTCTTGTCACCTTTGTCAAAAATCAATAAACATAATTAAATGTAAGGGTTAATTTTGGGAATCTCAATTCTATTCTATTGGTCTATGTGTTTTTCTCCTTATACCAGTACTATAATACATTGTCTCGATTACTGTAGCTGTGTTACAATTTTTGAGTTTGGGAAGTGAGAATCCTCCAATTTTTTTTTTTTTTAAGATTTTTTGGATATTCTGGGTCTTTAGCATTTCCTAATGAATTTTAGGATCATCTTGTCAACTTCTACAAAAAAGACAACTGGAATTTTGACAGGCATTGTGTTGAATCTGGAGATAAATTTAAAGAGTATTGCCAGCCGGGCAGAGTGGCTCACGCCTGTAATCCCAGCACTTTGTGAGTCCGAGGTAGGTGGATCACTTGAGGTCAGAAGTTTGAGACTCGCCTGGCCAACATGGTGAAACCTCGTGTCTACTGAAAATACAAATATTAGCCGGGCATGGTGGCACGTGCCTGTAGTCCCAGCTAATTTGGAGGCTGAGGCAGGCGAAACAGTTGAGCCTGGGAGGTGGTGGTTGCAGTGAGCCAAGATTGCACCACTGCACTCTAACCTGGGCAAGAGAGCAAGACTCCGTCTCAAAAAAAAAGAGTATTGCCATCTTAGCATCTTGTGATCCATGAATATGAATTGTTTTTCCATTTATTTGACTTATTTCAACAATGTTTTGTAGTTTTCAGTATACAAGTCTTACACTCATTTTATTAACTTTGTTCCAAAGCATTTTATTCTTTTCGATGCTATTGAAAATTGAATTGTTTTCTTAATTTTTGGAATGTTCATTGCTAGTGTGTAGAAACACAACTGATTTTTGTATGGTCTTGTATCCTGTAACCTTACTGAACTCATAGTTAGTTCCAATGCCTCTTTTTTTGGTGGATTCTTTAAGATTTTTTATGTACAAGGTCATGGTATATGGAAATAGAGGTATTTTGTTTCTTTTTTCCAATCTGGGTGCCTTTATTTCTTTTTCTTGCCTGATTCTATGTGCCAGTCCATGAGAACAAACACGCTTATCTTATGCCTGAACTTAGAAGAAAAGCTTTTAGTCTTTCTGAAATATTATCATGTTATTAAATATTATATCAGCTGTGGGTTTTTAATAGATATTCTTTATCAGATTGATGAAGTTCCCTTCCCTTCCTACTTTGTTGGATGGTTAGTTTTGTTTTTTTTTTTTTTAATTATTACTGCATTTTTAAATCATGAATGGGTTTTAGCTTTTTTTTTTCCCTGAAATCTTTGGTTTTTGTCTTTTATTCCATTGATATAGTATATTACATAAATTTATTTTCTTTTTTTTTTTTTTTTTTTTTTTTTTTTTGAGACGGAGTCTCGCTGTGCCGCCCAGGCTGGAGTGCAGTGGCCGGATCTCAGCTCACTGCAAGCTCCACCTCCCGGGTTCACGCCATTCTCCTGCCTCAGCCTCCCGAGTAGTTGGGACTACAGGTGCCCGCCACCGCGCCCGGCTAGTTTTTTGTATTTTTTAGTAGAGATGGGGTTTCACCGTGTTAGCCAGGATGGTCTCGATCTCCTGACCTCGTGATCCGCCCGTCTCGGCCTCCCAAAGTGCTGGGATTACAGGCTTGAGCCACCGCGCCCGGCCACATAAATTAATTTTCAAACGTTAAGCCAACATTGAATTTCTGTGATAAATCCCATTTGGTTATGGTGTATACTTCTTTTCATGTGTGGCTGGATTCAGTTTTCTAGCTTCCCCCCCCCCCAGAAATTTCATCTCTATATTCGCCTCTATATTCTTTGGGGATATTAGTCTATAGATTTCTCGTAATGTCACTGTCTGGTTTTGATAATATTAGCCTCATATAACAAGTTAGGAAGTGCTCTCGTTTTTGGAAAAATTGAGAAGAACTGGTCTTAGTTCTTTTAATGTTTGGTAGATTTCACTAGTGAAGTGAAGTGAAGTGATCTGGTCCCAGTCTTTTTTTTTTTTTTTTTTTGCAAGAAGTTTTAAAATGACCAACTCAATCTCTTTGCTTCATACAGGTCTATTCAGATTTTCTATTTCTTTTTGAGCCAGTTTTGGTAACATTTGTCTTTATAGAAATTTGCCCAGTTTCATCTAGGTTATCTAACTTTTTGGCATACAATAGTGTTTCCATATAACCCTTTTTATTTCCTTGAGGTCATTAGAGATGTTCTCTCTTTTCTTCACATTTGAGTCTTCTCTCCTTTTTTCCTGATCAATCTTGTTAAAGGTTTTCCAAATTTTGTGGATCTTTTCAAAGAACCACCTTTTAATTTTGTTGCTGTTATCTGTTTTTCTATTCTCTGTTTCATTTATTTCTGTTCTTTATTCTTTCCTTCTACTTGTTTTGCATTTAGTTTGCTTTTCTTCTTCAAGCATCTTTTTTTTTTTTTTTTTTTTTTTTTTTTGAGACGGAGTCTCGCTGTGTCACCCAGGCTGGAGTGCAGTGGCGCGATCTCGGCTCACTGCAGGCTCCGCCTCCCAGGTTCACGCCATTCTCCTGCCTCAGCCTCCGAGTAGCTGGGACTACAGGCGCCCGCCACCACGCCCAGCTAGTTTTTTTTTTTTTTTGTATTTTTAGTAGAGACGGGGTTTCACCGTGTTAGCCAGGATGGTCTCGATCTCCTGACCTCGTGATCCACCCGCCTCGGCCTCCCAAAGTGCTGGGATTACAGGCTTGAGCCACCGCGCCCGGCCTTCCTTCAAGCATCTTAAGGTCAAGTTTAGATTATTGATTTGAGATCTTTCTTCTTTTTAATATAGGCATTCACAGCTCTAAATTTCCCCCTGTGCACTTTTTTAGCTAGATCCCATAGGTTTTGGTATGTTGTGGTTTTAATTTGTATCTATCTCAAAATATTTTCTAGTTTCCCTTGTGCTTTCTTCTTTGATTCAGTTATTTGGGAGTGTGTGGTTTAACTGATACCATCTTGTGTATTTCCTTACACCAATACAGCTTGGTTCCACCTGGCTCCTTTGTGCTCTTATTGTCAAATATATTACATTTCTGTATGTTATAGGACCAACACCGCAATTAGATACCTATTGTTTTGTGCAACTGCTTTTTTAAATCAGTCAAGAGAAGAAAAATGAAGACATGTAATTATGCAGCTTTTATCGTTACCTACATAATTTCCTTTATTGAAGCTCTTTGATGTCCCTGCTCATATATTTCCCCTTCTTGGCTCTGCATAGGTCACTGGTTAGTCAAAGGTTGTGCTTAAGCCCCTTAGTTAGATTTTCATCGTTTACTGTTGGATGTGTGTGTAGTTCAGAGGTTGCTATCACACATTGGGGAATTTACATTTTGTTTGGCTCTACATTCAGCCAGGGACTAGTAACTCGGAGTCCCTCTTTAATCACTCCTGAGATGTCTCCGCCTCAAACATGCACACAGTCTTCCAGACAGTCAGGAATGAGAGCAATTTTAGTTTTAAGCCTGGCTTCCTAGACCTCACCCCTGGGTTGGAGTAGCTTATTTTTCTGCCAGTGTTTGCTCAGAGGTTGTGTTCACACCTCTTGTGCCAGTGAGACTGTAAACGACTACCCCATTTTCCTAAAACTTATCTTTATCTTTTCTCTTCTCCCTGCGTGTTCACCTCTTACTTAGCTCTTTAGGAATGCAATTCTAACCTTTACCTTCTCTCCACCAGGCACTCCCTGCACTGAGAGGTTATCTAACTACATGTTTCCTTAGAAATTCTAAGGACCAAATATTGAACCAAACCAGGCACTCTCTGGGATTCTCCCCCACCAGGAAATTACCTCAAGATGACAGTCACTTTACAACCCAGCTCTGCCCTCGATGGTGGCAGCCAGCAAGTCGCGAGTCACGCAGACCCCGCGCCTCCTCCTCTCCATAGCACTCACTCCAAGTCCCCCTTAAAGGCTCTGCTTTCTGCCATGAAAGCTGAAGCGGTTCCCTTAAGGCAGAAGCCTGTACCTCTTCCCTTCAGCTGAGCTCTGGAATAAAAGTCGCCTTCTTTCTATCAGCCCTCACTCTTGGATGAACTGGACTGTGCAGGCAATGAGCAGCTGGACTTGCATTTGGTTACAAGCCTTCTGCCTTGTGTTGATTGGTCTGTGCACAGCCTGGGGAAAGCTTTCAGGTCTGCCCAACATCCTGCTCTGACTGGCCTTGAGTGGGTGAAACCTAGTGCACGTGCATAGCCTCCCCAACTCGCAGAATTGACTGGGATCCCGGAATTCATTGGGATCCCAGCAGCGCTGCTCTGGGCTCTTGCCCTGGTTCTATGAAGCTGCTCTGCCGTTCCACTCAGATTCTGGAGCTCCAGCCTCCTTCGCTGCTCTCCACGCAGTCTCCACCGTTTTGACAACACCCTTAGGCATGCAGTTCTCCAGGTGCTGTTTCAGATAAAGTCAGTTCCCTCAGGCAGAGCTGCAAAGCTCTTTACGCTGACCGCATGCCCTCCCCCAACACCACCACCACCCGGCCTTTTTCTTGGAATGACATCCCTGCTCTACAGCGGGGCACTGAGGGAGGATAATGTGGCAGCCCTGGTCTTCTTGGTTTGCCTTCCCTGGTATAGAATCTCTGCCCTGTGAGAGAGCTGGCAAGGGCAATCAGGCGTCTTACTCGCGGCCTGCTGCAGAGCTTCTGCCCTTTAAGTGCAAGGAGGCCCTAGTCGTGTTAGCTCCCCTTGCTTGGAATAGATCTTCCGCAATAAGGAGCTGCTGCGGATGAGAAATGCCAGCAGCCCCTCCCTCCTGGTAAAAGAAAAACTTCAGCTGAATTCAATGTAAAGGAGTTTAATTGAGCAGCGAACGATTCGCAAATCGGGCAGCCCCCAGAATCACAGCGGATTCACTGAGACTCCAGCACAGCCACGCGGTGGAAGATTTACAGACGAAACAAGGGAAATGATGTACAGAAACCGGCAGTGAGGTACAGAACAGCTGGATTGGTAGCAGGTTGGTGTTTGCCTTATTTCAACAGTTTCAACACGTAGCGGTTTATGAGTGGTTGAAGTATGGCCGCTGGGATTGGCTCAGCCTCCCAAAGTAATTTGTGTATTTTTAGTAGAGACGGGGGTTTCACCACGTTGGCTAGGCTAGTCTTGAACTCCTGAAGTCAGGTAATCCACCTCGGTCTCCCAAAGTGCTGGGATTACAGGCATGAAAACCTAAATTAGGTTTTCAATCTTGTCTATTAAGCTAAGTTGCAGTTCATCCACAAGGACTCATATATAGAAGTACGGAGGCCTTCTCAGGCCATATTGAGTTTGCTTTAACTCTCCCAAGGTGAAATTGCAGCCCCAGACAGGGTGTTAAGTGGAGCGGGAATCTCTGTCTTCTTGATCGCATCTCTTGGTCACATATGCCAGAGCATGGGGCCCAGAATAGAGCTTCTGGAGCTGTAGGGGAGGAGGGGTAGGCAAGGTCGTGGCTCAAAGGCCACAGACTTTGGCTATTCCTCTTACCAGTGTTTAGTACCTTTTTTTTTTCTTTTTTTCTTTCTTTTTTTTTTTTTTGAGACAGGGTCTCACTCTGTTGCCCAGGCTGGTGATCTCCGCTGACTGCAACCTCCGCCTCCTAGGTTCAAGAGATTCTCCTGCCTCAGCCTCCCAAATAGCTGTGATTACAAGTGCCTACCACCATGCCTGGCTAATTTTTGTATTTTTAGTGGAGACAGGGTTTCGTCATGTTGGCCAGGCTGGTCTCAAACTCCTGACCTCAGGTGATCTGCCCACCTCAAGCTCCCAAAGTTCTGGGATTACGGGAGTGAGCCATCATGCCTGGCTGTTTATACATTTTCTCAAAGACTGTTTCTCCATCTGCTGTGTGTTTTAGGACAATTTCTGGAGACTTTATGACTTGTTTGTATTTTGCTTTTTACAATACTTTTCAGCTGGGCGCAGTGGCTCACCCCTGTAATCCCAGCACTTTGGGAGGCCCAGGTGGGCGGATCACTTGAGGTCGGGAGCTTGCGGCCAGCCTGGCCAACTTGGCGAAACCACGTATCTACTAAAAATACAAAAATCAGCCGGGTGTGGTGGTGCACACCTGTAGTCTGAGCTAATCAGGAGACTGAGGCAGGAGAAACGCTTGAACCCGGGAGGCAGAGATTGCATGAGCTGATACCATGCCACTGCACTCCAGCCTGGATGACAGAATGAGACTCTGTCTCAAAAATAAAAATTAATTAATTAATTAATTTAATTAAATGTTTTTCCCCAGTGAAATGGCTGTTTTTGCTGGGTAGAATTTCAACGGAGCTGCGTTCTGTGTCCCTTCCATTCTGGAAGTCCTGCTCATTCGCCAGCGAGGGATGTTTTCCGGAGTAGGAAAGAGTGGCTGCATTTCTAGTTGGCAGGACATTACATAAACCCCTTGACACACACACTGGGTATGTGGCCTGTACCCAACTTCATTTCATGCTGTGATTTCTCAAGCACCAAGCATAAAATAAACCCAAGCAATTTGTTCTGTTCTATGCGTACCGAATCGGTTAGCAAGACTTGGCTTTTATTTCTAATGAAGGAAACATGCGGGTTCACTTTTTCAATTTGGTGTCAGTAAAACATTCCAAGAGAAAGTATTCTACCCATAAGGACCTCCTGAAAAACGTGAAAGTTTTCACAAATCCAATACATTTTCCCAAGTTTCAGAGTTACACTGATGTGAAAAGGCTGTGCTGAAACAAATGTTAAGAATGCACAACTTCCTTTACTTTTCAAATTTTAAAAATATTAGTTTTATAATATAATAATTGTTCTATAATCTCCCAATAAGTCTTTCTGGCAGAAATTTTAAAACTGGAGGAAGTATCCTTTTATTTCTTACTTCATTTGTTTATTTATTTTGAGACAGGGTCTAACCCTGTTTCCCAGGCTGGACTGCAGTGGCCCAATCACAGCTCACTGCAGCCTTGACCTCCCAAGCCTCAGGTGATCCTCTTGCCTCAGCCTCCCAAGTAGCTGGGACTATGCCACCGTGCCTGGCTAATTTTTGTATTTTTAGTAGATATGGGTTTTTGACATGTTGCCCAGACTGTTAATTTTTGTATTTTTACTATGGGTTTTTGCCATGTTGCCTAGACTGGTCTCCAACTCCTGGGCTGAAATGATCCACCCACATCAGCCTCCCAAAGTTCTCCCGCAGGCATTAGCCACTGCACCTGGCCATCTTTAAAAGCTTCTGTGTTCCTTCAGACTTACTCAGCAAATCACCTGGTTTCTCCCATGGGTTGCATTCATCAGTCGGATCACATTAGACCAGGAGTCCCGGACAGTCTAGTTTCATTATATTATGCAGACTTTCACATACCACTTTCATCATTTTTACCATATCTTCACATTTTTTTCTATACCTGTGTATCGCCTGCACTTACTAAAACTTTTTTGTAGGCCGGGCGCGGTGGCTCAAGCCTGTAATCCCAGCACTTTGGGAGGCCGAGGTGGGAGGATCACAAGGTCAGGAGATCGAGACCACAGTGAAACCCCGTCTCTACTAAAAATACAAAAAATTAGCCGGGCGCGGTGGCGGGCGCCTGTAGTCCCAGCTACTCGGGAGGCTGAGGCAGGAGAATGGCGTGAACCCAGGAGGCGGAGCTTGCAGTGAGCCGAGATCGCGCCACTGCACTCCAGCCTGGGCAACAGCGTGAGACTCCGTCTCAAAAAAAAAAAAAAAACTTTTTTGTAATACACTTTTAAGTATTTATTTCTTCTTTTTTTTTTTTTTTTTTTTGAGACAGAGTCTCGCTCTGTTGCCCAGGCTGGAGTGCAGTGGCACAATCTCGGCTCATTGCAAGCTCCGCCTCCCGGCTCCCGCCATTCTCCTGCCTCAGCCTCCCCAGTAGCTGGGACTATAGGCACCCGCCACCACGCCTGGCTAATTTTTTGTATTTTTTAGTAGAGACGGGGTTTCACCGTGTTAGCCAGGATGGTCTCAATCTCCTGACCTCATGATCTGCCCACCTTGGCCTCCCAAAGTGCTGGGATTACAGGCATGAACCACTGCGCCCGCCCAAGTATTTCTTTCTAAATGCGTTCATTTTTAAAGCAAATGTTTTATCACTCGTGCAAATAGCCAATTAATATAATGAAAACAAAAATTAAACATTCTAGCTAGATACTGTTAAAGGCTCTGAACTTGAGGCCTGCTTTCTCTGTATAAGGAGAGCTATGAAATAAAATAGCTGTATTTGATTAGTGCTTACTGTCAGAAGCACTTTATACATGGTACCTCATTTAATATTTATAACCATTGTATGAGGTAGATTGTTTCCCCATTTTACACAAGAGGAAGCTAAGTGATACTGGGTCTGTGTCCCCCCTGAAATCTCATGTCAAATTATAGTACCCAAGGTTGGAGGTGGGTTCTGGCGGGTGGTGACTGGATTATGGGGGTAGATTTCCCCTTTGGTGCTGTTCTTGCCATAGTGAGTGAGTTATTTCGAGATCTGGTTGTTTAAGTGTGTAGCCCCGCGCCCCCCCGCCCCGCTTCTTCCTACTCCAGTCCTATAAGACGTGTCTGGTTCCCTTTCATCTTCTGCCATGATTGAAAGTTTCATGAGGTCTCAGAAGCCATCATGCTTCCTGTACAGCCTGCAAAACGGTGAGCCAGTTAAACCTCCTTTCTTTATAAATTACCCAGTCTTAAGCATTTCTTTTTCTTTTTCTTTTTTTGAGATAGTCTCTCTCTGTCGCCCAGGCTGGAGTGCAGTAGCACGATCTTGGCTCACTGCAACCTCTGCCTCCTGGGTTCCAGCGGTTCGCCCACCTCAGCCTCCCGAGTAGCTGGGATCACAGTTACCCACCATCATGTCTGGCTAATTTTTGTATTTTTGTAGAGACAGGGTTTCACCATGTTGGCCAGGCTGGTCTTGAACTCCTGACCTCAGGCAATCCACCTGCCTTGACCTCCCAAAATGCTGGGATTACAGGCGTAAGCCACTGCGCCCAGCCAAGTATTCCTTTATAGCAGTGTGAGAATGGACTAATACTCTGAGGTATAAGATAGAATAAATGGCAGAGGCAGTGGATCAAGCAGCATTAACATAAGCAACTCCATCTTAGAAAAAGACTCCATCTTACATTTTAAAAGGCATCATGCCGACAGGGACCAGATGTTCACCTAATCAACAGACACTGCACCCAACCAGATAAGGACAAAACCAGACATACTTTTCCACTATCAGTCCTCACCAAAGTACTCTGGAGAGTAGGACCTCGCCAGCTCAAAACAGCCATCTTAACAGACACTGTCTTGCTGTCACTTGTGATAAGCACCTGGCATCCACCTCTGAAGTCTGTGCCCACATAAAAGACTCTTCCTTGCAAGATCTTGATGGACAGCCTGGACAAAGCCAGGACATTCTTTTTGTCTACATTGCTCTTCCTGAACTGGTTAACCCTTTCCCTCATCCCTTTTCTCTTGATTTTTTATTGTTGTTGTTGTTGCTGAGACGGAGTCTCACTCTGCCGCCCAGGCTGGAGTGCAGTGGCACCATCTCGGCTCACTGCAACCTCTGCCTCTCAGGTTCAAGCAATTCTCCAGCTTCAGCCTCCAAAGTAGCTGGGGTTACAGGTGTACACCACCACACCTGGCTAATTTTTGTATTTTTAGTAGAGACAGGGTTTCACTACATTGGCCAGGCTAGTCTCAAACTCCTGACCTCAAGCGATCTGCCCGCCTTGGCTTCCCAGTGTGCTCGGATTACAGACGTGAGCCCCTGCACCCGGCCTCTCTTGATGTAAAATTTACTTTATTTGATGTGGAATGTTTAATCTATAACATTTATATATCCATTAAGCATACCACACTATGTATGGTTTGCAATGTTGACTGACTTGTGGAATGGTTTGACCCTCACAGCTTGACTACTGAGTGAATGGGTTATAGTAAGGAGACTCGCCTCCTTGGTAATTCTATGTAGCTCGTGGCTTCTGTGATTGAAATAGCATCAATACCAGTCTGACACTGTGGAAAGACACAAACATGTGTGGACCTGGTTGTCTGACCTTGAGAGGCTCAGGATAGCCAGGATTCAAATAGAGGCAGGCAGGAGTCAGGGCACCTAGCTGCCTCCTACATAATGCAAAAGACAAGTGATTATGATTTGATGTCATCTGTGCCTCAATTACGAATGCCTGAGATTGCATTGGAGTACATGGCCCTACTTTGGAAACGCTGGTCTGGGGGATGTCCAGACGGCTCTAGGAAAGGTGTCTTCCTTCCACACTCAGATACACATGAAAATGCTGCACATTCTCTCAGCTTTTGGAGATTCACACTTTGCATTGGTATCTAAAAGGTTCTCAAAGTCCTGCAGCAAAGACTCTATTAAGCTTTCTTTTTCTTTTTTAGAGACAGGGTCTCATTCTGTTGTCCAGGCTGGAGTGCAGTGGTGTGATCATGGCTCACTGCAGCCTCGACCTACTGGACTCAAGTGATCCTCTTGCTTCAGCCTCCTGAGTAGCTGGGGCATGTGCCACCACACCTGGCTATTTTTTTTTTTTTTTTTGAGATGGAGTCTTGCTCTGTTGCCCAGGCTGGAGTACAGTGGCACGATCTCGGCTCACTGCAAGCTCCGCCTCCCAGGTTCATGCCATTCTCCTGCCTCAGCCTCCCGAGTAGCTGGGACTACAGGCGCCCGCCACCATGCCCGGCTAATTTTTTTGTATTTTTTTCAGTAGAGACGGGGTTTCACCGTGTTAGCCAGGATGGTCTTGATCTCCTGACCTCCTGATTCACCCACCTCGGCCTCCCAAAGTGCTGGGATTACAAGTGTGAGCCACCGCACCTGGCCCCCTTTTTTTTTTTTTTTTTTGTAGAAATGAGGTCTCACTGTGTTGCTCAGGCTGGCCTCAAACTCCTGAGGTCAAGCGATCCTCCCATCTCAGCTTCCTGAGTAGCTGGGGCTACAAGCATGCCACCATGCCCGGCTGATTAAAAGAAATTTTTTTTGGTAGAGATGGGGATCTCACCATGTTGCCCAGTTTGGTCTCAAACTCTTGACTTCAAGCAATCCTTCCTCCTCAGCCTTCCAAAGTGGTGGAGTTACAGGCATGAGCCACTGTACCGGCCTCTTTTAAGCTTTCTTTAATGCAGCATTTCCTATTGGATCTCAGAATCATTTTAAAGAGAGCATGTATTTGTACCTCAGGAGACACAAATGTTCCATGACGCAGTCTAAATTCCTCTCAGCATTTAGAATAACATTCATTTCATTCAAAAATATTCCTAGTTTATAAAGATGAAGAAGGTATTGCTTCCCTGAAAGAGGCTACAAATATTCAAATAGGGTTTCTGTTTCCAGGTGAATTTTCTCATGCCGTCGAACACAGATCACTTCAGGTCATCATTTTCTAACCGCCCGTCCAGTCCTTCCACACCCCCTTCCGACTTGGCAGCAGCAGCAGCAGCATTTCCACCAGGTGACGGCCTTTGTCACTGCCAGTTCCACTGGGGGACACCGGCAGCCATGGGCAAAGGAAGCCCTGGGCATTTGAATTTGGCACAGAAGCTGCCACCATGTGTCAGGCACCCTGTATTCAAAGAGTGAAAGGAAAATAGAATCTCGGAATCCCAAACTCAGGATGGCAAAGGGAAAGTTCAGCGTGGGAACTGAGTCACACAAAAACTGCTGTTCCTTCTGTTCCCAGACAGCTGTAATTTCACCATCTCATGTCACAGCCTTATTTCCTTTACTCCCTCTTTAAACGTTAACTTTATCTTGTGTAAAATGAAGATTTACTGAGCTGGAGACAATGCATAATTGCTTTTTTCCTCTACTCCCTCTTTTCACAGGTAAAATGTAAATTTACTGAAGCTAATCAGAGCCTCACAAGAAGGTAAGCATCTGCCTCATTGCCTACCCTCCCTATTTTTCCCTCTTGCTTGCTCTTTCCCTTTTAAATATCAAAGTTCCCAAAACCCCTTTGGAAAAAGCACAGGCCACAGATGCTTCTGTGATCTGTGTTTTTCCCAGGAGTGTCCTTGATCTTGGCTAAATAAACCTCAAATCGATTGAGACCTGCCTCAGTCACCTTTTGGTTTACAAAAGTTCAGTGAACCTGAAAGTTCTTTCAAAAAGCTCACAAAAGGGGGAAATTGCCTTAGAAGGGAACGACATATGTGATAAGTAATGCACTTCTAATTGTCACCACTGACACCTGCTTCCGTGTGGCCTGCTCAGAACTCAGTTTCTTGATGAAGAAAGAGAAGGCCCAAATTGATGTGTGCTAATTGCACGACCTTCACCAGGAAGAGGGAGGCAGTGGCATAGAGTGAGTGCTTGGGGTTGATGGATGCAGCCGTAGAGTCACACCTCTCCCACGTGGGATGCACCTCTTGTGACACTTCTCTTTTGGAAATTCTAACTGCCTCATGGTTTCCTCTGTACTCTCGGCAGAAGTGGCTTTGAATTCTGGGCACCCCACGGCTCTACCTGCCTTGTCAGGAGTCTTGCAGGGAGGCCCTCCCGGTCTGAGGCAATCCCTTCTTCCCTGTATTGCTCTGTCTTCAGGGCAGGGCTCCTCTTGTTACAGTAGGTAGCCAGACAGACATGAGCAGGGCAGAAGAAACCCCCCCAGCAACCATCAGGTGAGAAGGTCAGGTGGTTGTTACACTGTGTTTCTAAAATAATAATTGGTTACAGCCGGTGCCAGGGAAAGGCAGGCTCCCAATACATAGAAAACACCTAAAACTGGTGATCAGATGCTTTCAGATAAGTGGTCAGGAGCTGGGTGAGTGGGCTCAAGCATGCGCATTAAGAAGCAAAATGGCGGCGCTTAACTGGTATAGGACCTTCTAGGTCCTATACCTTCAACTAGTAAGGGAAGAAAACCTCAGGTGAGCATGCGCACAACTCCAGTAATTCACTGCGCATGCGCCCCCTCCCAAGCGCAGACAGGCCACTGCACATGTGGACAGCCCACCCCAGGGGAAGAATCAGGGGAGGCCTCGGGAAAAATGCCAACGTATAAAACCCCAGGTCAAAGGTCAAACTGTGCACCTGATCTCTCAGGCCGCCTGCTTGGCCCTCTTCCAAGTGTACTTCTTTTCGTTCCTGTTCTAAAGCTTTGTAATAAACTTTCCCTCCGGCCCTAAAACTTGCCTGGGTCTCTCCCGCTGTCTTGTGCCCCTTGGTTGAATTCTTTCTTCTGAGGAGGCAAGAATTGAGGTTGCTGCAGACCTGTTATGGATTCACTGCTGTTAACCCCCTGGCCTTGGTCCTTACTTCTCTTTGCCTTTTAAACAATATGGAGGACTAAATCCTCTGAGGGGTACCTGAGGGGCCTGCTCTTCCAGTTTGCAAATAGGGCACCCTGGGGCAACATGTAGCAGGTGGTGGTAGGACTTCTGCTAAGAGCCTTTGAAAGACAAATCAGGGGAACTTCCAAACCTACCAGAAATTTAACAGCTGTGACTTAGGAATATAGTGGATCATTGAAAAAAAAAAAAAAAAAAGAAACATTTAAGAGAGCGGATATTCAAGAGTTACATCCTCAGCCTTAAAACAGAGGCAGTTTTAAAACAGGGACTCTTTCGGGGACCAACTACCAAACAGATGAGAGCTACCACCACCCACCTCCCACAGCTCCAACAGTACCACTAAGAACTAAAACTATAAAACAGTCATTCCTTAACTGACAGAATTAAAAGTAAAAACAAAATGAACAAAATCAGAAATAATGAAGCTCTGGGAATACAACTGCTTAACCATTTCTTTGTATTTTTATTGATTTTTTTTTTTTTTAATTTCTGCCCAGTTACGACAACGAAATGGGAAACCACAATTACAATTCACAAATCATGGCATGAAAAACAACACACACCCCATCAGGAATTACACCAAACCCTTTCCTTTTTATTCATTCAAAAGAGAGTCCAATACACAAGTGTCAAATACGAGCACTGTCATTTTATTTTTTTTTCTTAGAAGGGGGAAAACATTTATTTTGGCAGTGCTTTACAATTCCTGGAAGTGGTTTTGATACCACAAGTTGCAGGAATAGAAACCCTAACAAACTTGGAGGGCATTTGTTTGAGAGGCAAGGGACGCCTTGCTTAGAAAACATTCCTCTTGTGCTTAGTGAATCGCCTGTCGCCTCGGTGGGCTGCTGTGTCTTTCCAGGTGTTGAAAGAGAAAACAGAATTTCTTGCATAGACAGCTGAAGAGTCCTGTAGAGCAGAGTGATTTTTCTATCTCCAACCCTCCTCCCACCCTGAAACAAATTCGCAAGCTTCTCTGGAGCATCTTTTGGTCACATGACCCTCTATCATGGTAACCCTTTTGCTAAGACACGTGTGACACCAAGGTTTCTTCTGACACTGCTTCTCTAGGGTTCAGATGACAGCACAAAACATCACTTGTCAAAAATATTAGATACTATGAATGTGGGCGTTTATGTTCATAACAGCAAATACTTTGCAGGGTGTGTCACCAAAAGGAGCATTTTCGTCATTTAATATGGTCCCTCGGGAGTTAGCCCAAAATCATACAAATAAGTCTTTTTCTAAAGACGGGTCAAAGTTGGTTAATTTGACAGTTGAGGAACTGTCTCATGCCAATTAAAAAACTCTTACTGCCCAACTATTCAATGGTCCAAAAAGCAATGACGTTACCATTCAGTTTTACACACATGCACACGCACACACAGACGCGCACACACACATGAGAACTGTGACAAAAGGATTCACCAGATTGATCGTGTGACTGTGTTCTAAAAGAAAACAAACTCTCAAACTTCAGGTGTCCTATTCAAGTACTAAAAAAATGCAAACATAGTCTGATCCCATTTGATTTTTATGATCACAATAAATCATTCTCTGAACTGCAGGTTCTGGAGCCAGTGAAATCAACGCCTGGGGCACAAAATATTCTACAAAAATCGGTGTGTGATTTCTAGCAGGGCAGCCGCTTGCTCGTTACTTCTTTTAAAAAACATGTTGAGACTGTGGCCTTCCAAGAGTCAATACTTGATGAAAGAAGTAAAAGAGTAGTGAGTACCAGCAACTCACTCTTTTTGTCTGACGCTGGCGAGCAGTCGTCAGTTTTATACATTTTCAATCAACCCACGGAGGAGGCAAATGTAAACAGAGTTTTTTACACTCTCCGAAAAACGTGTTACTACTGTAGCATATGCTGTTTGGCCCAATTAAAAGGAGAATGGAGAGCAATTTGTTTGGTTTGCTTTTTAAGTTTTACCTCGTGAAGATTTTAAAACGAGGGTTTTACTAGTTCTTGGCAGGAGACTGTCCAATCAGAGGTTCTGTATTTATAAATAACCCATGTGGGATTATGCTCTCCAGTGAGCATAACTGGAGTCTAAATTCACAACCTTAAGGTCTGACAGCCAGATGTGAAAGGTCTGCAAAGAGCTCTGCTAATAAGTAATATGTTTGCAAAGTGCTCTGCTAAGTAAGGTACTTATTAGGCAGAGCACTTTGTAAGATTCAGAACTGACTCCTGATTATCTTAAGCCATTAAAAGACTCAAGTTTTGCATGGACTTTTTGTCCTCTTTGGCCCCTGAGTGTGCCCCATCTCTGCCCGGCACTAATAACGTGTGGAAAGCAAGGATTTCCCACCAGCGTGCCCGATCATTTATATAGGCAGGACCTTTATTGAAAAGAAGGGAAGGGACACGGTCTTAAATGCACATTTAAGGTTCTTTCTGGTTATTGGCAATCTCTATGAACCAACACTTAATCCATGGGCTAACAGAGGTTTTTTTTTTTTTTTTTTTTTTTTTAAAGCTGAGGAGGATTAAAGAATAAAGAAAAAACAAAAAAGTCTTATACTAAAATAAGAAATCAGCCCCATCTTGGCACAGTTCTCATGCAGAATATTGCACCCAGTGTGAACTAACGCTAGAAGCTTCAAACTGTATAAATTTAAATGTATTTGCATATTATAAAAATAAAGATAAACATATACATATTTTACACTAGTTATGGAACAGCAATGAACGTCAGTCGATCCCTCTTTCACATTTAACAGAACTGAAATCTGAGTGCTCTAAATACTGCCACCTGTACTGTAACTATGGCTTATATGTGCACGGAAAACAAAATCCCTGAGAAGCCATTCGACTTTTTTTTTTTTTTCTTTTCTTCAAGTAGCGCGCTCCTTGGAGGATCACAGTTCTGAGGTTCAGGTTGTAAAACATTTGCTCCATCTTCTCGCCCATGCTTCCCCCCCACCCCCTCCCCACCTCTTCCCCAATCTTCCAAAAAGCATCCTGCAAGCACGCGTTGTCACTCAAGTTCACAGAACACGCTGGGGGGAGTGCAGAGGGTCTGCCAGGTGCAAAAAATGGTCCAGGTGTTCAGATGCTCTCTTTTCTCCATGGAAATTCCACAGCCACAAACATCACTGGTTTCTGTGCTTTTCACCAACGTTCTTCCTGTATGGGTGGACAAGAAGAAAGCAGAGAGATGACAAAAAGGTACTGGACAATGCTACCCTCAATAAGAAAAGGAAGTGATGATAGAAATCTATTTTCTCACATATTTTCATTTCTACTTCTAGGACTCATTATAAATATGTAAATGTCAGGCAACTAATGTCCCCACAAAGGACAGAGTCATTTTAGCAGTCTATTTGCCAAACATTTCTGTTGGTGTGTTAAGCTCAGTTCAGCTATAAAGAGGGAACTGTACTAATTGGCTGTCACCACTTATTCCACTGTAATTTTATAGCTTAACTAGACCTCTAATTAACAACCCAAAACTCTAACCACGGAACTGTTTCCTTTCAATAAACACGCACAGTCACACATAGACACACACCAAATAATCCTCTAGGAGAAGGGATATATACTAAAAAGTGAGATGTCTGTCCACCTAAAATGCATGATTTTAGTTAAAATGTTATACGTTAAGTTGTCCACGAAAATCTGGAGTCTGATCAATATAGAATGAAGAGACTACTGCAGCCTCAGCAAATAAACAAAGCGGCATTCAGTTCCAGTAAAATGGTTAGAGGAAAAATATCAAGTGTTTTTCTCATTTTTGCTTCCCTACAATGACACGTGATGGAATGTTTTGTAAAGTGTGTGTGTGTTTTTTTAAGCAACTTTCAATAAAATACACAAAGACATTGAAAGGAAAGGAAAAAGGAGTTACGATTCGTTTTCCCCAATCCCCCATCTCTCGTTAGGAGAGACAGTGATTTCATGGACACTGATAATTCAGCATCTGCCTAAACACTTCTCCAGTCCCTACAAGATTCAGCCATGGGCTCGTTCAAGCATGATAATAATGACATCACCAAAACAAACAAACCAAGAAAAACAAAAATCTCTCATTTACTAACTACATGCCAGGAGTTAGGTTGTTCACTCTAGCGCATTATTTATCTTCAACTCCTGACAATCCCACCATGTAAGCTCCGTCTTATCAGCATCTTACTAAGAAGGGAACTAAGGTTCCAAAAGGTGAAATAACTTCCCCAAGGGTGCATACTAGCGAGTGGCAGAGCCAGGCCTTTCACTAGGGTGATCTGACTCCAAAGCTAAAAGAGAAGTTGGATATTTGGAGCCCTAGGAAGAATTTCACATTTCTACGGCACTCTGCCACAAGAATATTTTTAATGCCTATTCATATAGTAAACTCCCGGAAGACAGCGTTTTGAAAACTGCCTCAAATTCAACTAATAATATAATCAACCTAACTGTAAGGACGGCAGTGTAAAAACACACGTTTCAACCCAGCAGCTAACTTTGGTGGTGTGAGTTTTGGGTTCACGAAGAGATGTGCTACATAAACATTTTCCCACTGAATCTAACAGACCTTCGGAAATGCAGACGGTCTGCTCCCGGCCTACACGTAAGACTGAGAAACACAAGAATACCTAATCAAGGGCACCTAGAGGGAATATCCCATTGTTCAACCAGCTTGAAAATTGTTTCACATCTATGCCTTTTTCCACATTTGGGACCTAAAGAAAACCACCATCAAAATCACCGGCCTTCTCTGTTTCTCCCCGCCTCTCTATCTCCATAAACTTGTCCTCCTCCTTCAAGACCCACCTCAAATACGACTTCCTAGAACTTTTTCTCATTCTTCCTGGTAGAGTTCCTTCTTCCCTGTGCTTACGGGACTCTGTTCATACACCTATCATGGCAGGTACCATGTTTCAATTATAATTAGACTCTGACAAGTTTGTCTGATTATGGCTTTGATTCTCATCTTCTCCAAAGAGGCTATTAGGTTCTGGAGGGCAGGATCTGATTTTAGTGCTTTATGTATCCTCAACACCCGGCCCAATGCCTACTAGAGGATAATTACTCAACAAAGATCTATTGAATGGATGGGTCAGATGTGATGAAACAGCCACAGGTAAAAAGTAGCCAAGATACTATGAGATTATTACCAAAAGAGGTATATAAAAAGTATTGAGGAGAGCCAGGTGCAGCAGCTCATGCCTGTAATCCCAGTGTTTGGAAGACTGAGGCAGACGGATCAACTGAGATCAAGAGTTTGAGATCAGCCTGGCCAATATGGCAAAACCCTGTCTCTACTAAAAATGCAAAAATGAGCCGGGCGTGGTGGTGCATGCCTGTAGTCCCAGCTACTCGGGGAGCTGAGGCAGGATAATCGCTTGAACCCAGGAGGCGGAGGTTGCAGTGAACCAAGATTGTGCTACTACACCACAGCCTGGGTGACAGACCGAGACTCTGTCTGAAACAAACAGAAAAGTACTGAGGAAACGTGAAGAACAGAGTGACTGGTTACAGTGAGGATGATTAGCGGTGGCTTCCCAGAGGAGGTGACCTATGATCTTGGCCTCAGCAACCAATGGGCCTTCACTGGTAGGAGAGAAGGGCAGCAGCCAGCCAGTGGACTGAGAGGTAGCCAGGGCCCACCATGGTTGACCTCCCACAGAAAGAGAGTGTCCTGTGTGTTGGCAGAGTGCCTGGGGTCGGATTGTGCAGGGCCTTGTGAGCCATGGCCAGGAGGTTTGAACTTGAGCCTGTTATCACCAGGAAGCCATCCAAGGCTTTTGAAGAGGGAGAGACATGATGGGGTCTGATGTTAAAAGATAATTAATGTTGGTTTGAAGGACAAAAAGATAAGAGAGCAGGCAGCCAGCTGAGACTCAGTCACAGGAACCTTGGCAGAGATGGGGGAAGTGGTGGCTGGGGTGGGGGGTCAGGCCCTAGAAAGAAGCCCGAGGCTGGAGCTGAAGATATGGGTCAAATTCATTCATGTCAGGACACTGATGGGATGGGATAAAAGGTGTTGGAGAATTACTACACACAGGGAAGAAAGCAGAGGAAAGCACTGAGGCTCACGGACTCCTAGCTTGGGGCCGATGGTGCAAAGCTACCCCGTTGCCAAAGACAGGTCACAGATTGAGGAAGAACTTAGAGGGAGGAAGGCAATAAATTCAGCTGCATGCCTGTGAGGCCTACAGGACATCCAGGGATGATGATGCCAGGTGAGACACTGGAAACAGAGGTCTGGAGTTGAAGGGAGGGGCCAGCCTAGGGGGCGCCCAGCCCCCGAGTCCTCCCAGGTTAGGGAATCGAAATCTGCCCTTTCGGGATGCAACAAAGAAATTATAACTCAAGGTACTGAGATGCTTAGGCTGAAACTGAAGCCATGGCGTGCTGTATTAACTATGTCTTTTATTTTCTGTATTCTGGTGCTTTCCTATCCTGGGCCTTGCAGACTCTGGAGGGACTGTCTCTCCCAGGATTAGCCAATTCCTAGAGATGGTAAAACAACTTGCCCGGAGTACACTCTTCAAATACAAACCAACTAATCCTGAACCCACCCCCGGAACACCTCCTTTACTGGCTCTCACACTGTAGGCCACCATCCACCTGCCCCCGAGCCAGGTGCCAGACAACTAAGGCAACCCCTCTGCCCCAGGGCCACTGAGATTATTCAGATGAGCCTGTCCTAGACCTGCCTACCCGGTCTTGCCCATTCTTCCCCTCATGCCCGCAGTCCCTTCCTCTCCCTCCGTGTGACCATCCCGGTACTTCCCTGTGTAGTTCCTGAAGGTGTGGACCCACCTGATGTTTGATTTCTGCATAATAGTAAAATTTTTAAAAAATGACTTCCTTTTTTGAACAAGGATCTAAGATCACTGTCTATGCAATATCATAGTAAATTAAGCAAAAGAATCAAGCAATTCCCTTCTTCCTAATTCCCACAAGCAACTTGATTCTAGAGAAGTATAAGGTTTGTCTAGGATTCCTGCTCTCCAAAATCTCTTCATCCCAACACCCCCATATCCCAGAGGGCCTTACCTATTTAAGAAATTCTCTCTGCTTCACAGAGACTTACCCTTAAAAATTGGTGCTCCTAAAGTCACAGTTTGGGTACAGTAAAAATGATGGCATAAGGAAAAGAAGCACTATCTTTTCCACTTAATTTTCCAAGAAAGTATGAAGATACCCAAGCAGAGAGGGAAAAATTCCAGTATCAATGTGGCTGATGGGAGACTAAATAATTAAAGAAACACAATTCCTCCCAGCTTGTTAAAACAGCAAGGCAAAGAGCTGTCTCACTCCTTGCATAGAACAAAACAAATCAATGCAAATCGATGTGAAATGCCCCACAGGCAACGTCCACAAGCGGCCTTTTCTTATCAAACACCATCCCTTCCTCACCCTCTGTATTTTAAAATTCTGCGGTCAGTGAAAAATTCTCCATTGTGACGAAGCCTAATTCATCTCACGCCATTGCTTTTTAAAAATCTTTTATCAAGTTCATACTAATTTGTGTGCTAGTAGACATACATGGCCTGTTTATTTGGTGATATAAAGGCTACAAACTTCATCCTGCTTTTTATGAAAGGCAACTGCAATTGGTCTTAAATGTCTTTATGTCAAAACGATGCTACTGCCGAAATTCCTGTGCAAAGTCATCACGGTACTTTTGAGAATAGTTACAAACAGCAAGTAACTGGAATTTAGTGGGGATCTTGCTTGAATGGGAACTCTACGGTATATAGGCAATAATCCAACATTTTAAAAGGGAATTTTGAAATGCAATAACTCAGCCTTCCCCTCTATTATTAGTAGTACTTCCTAAAAAAGGAGAAAGCTTAGCTCAACAATTTTCAAACCACCCCCACCTTTTTTTTTTTTTTTTTTTTTTGGTAATTCTATAATACGTGATCAGCCAAAATCAGAATGAACTTCCTTCTTCAGTCTCAGAACTCCCACCACTCCCCACATATCGGAGCACAGACAGATACGGTATTGCTGCAGGAGAAACGTCAACCACCAGGAAACAAGAGTAACACATGCCCACTTCCTGTACATTCAAGGGTCAGTCCATTAAGAAACCACATGTCAGAATGTGGGTCGCATTCCAGTAATGCCTTAAGGTAAAACATTGTCATACGATGACCTGTTGAATTTTCTTGGTCTTTTACACAAAAATCAGTAGATAAACTGGGTTATCTGGCAGGTTATCGAAGAGTCTTCAGTTTGGTGGAGGAGGGAGTTGCTCTAAAGCTCTTTGGAAGGAGAAAGAAGCATTCTGCAGGATCCCTGAGAATGAAACGCAACCAGCAAGCTGTCATTTGTCCAGAGAAGCTCACGCTCCCTGGGAACTGGAATATTCGGTCTCACCCTGAAGAGTAGCTGGACAGAGACAGGAATTCACGAATAAAAGCTTTAAAAGATTATGCGTTCTACTTGCTTCCTACCTTGCCCACCAGAAGTATATGTTTGCCCTCTGTTTTGACTCCTAATGTCAAGGCTCAGTACCCCTGAAATATCTAGGGTCTAATTAGGCTGCCATGAAGAAGTTCTAAAGGAGGAGCTCTCCAAGCAGCTCCAGCTCCTCTCCACCATCCAGGAAATAGGGGGCTGGCAGTGGGAGGAGCAAGACAAGCCACTGTCTTTAGACTGAACTGTGCCAAGGATAACGTGTTTATGAGAACCTCTTTAAAACTCAGAAATCGGCTGGGTGCAGTGGCTCATGCCTGTAATCCCAGCACTTTGGGAGGCTGCGGCGGGCGGACCACGAGGTCAGGAGATCGAGACCATCCTGGCTAACACGGTGAAACCCCGTCTCTACTAAAAATACAAAAATTAGCCGGGCATGGTGGCATGCGCCTGTAGTCCCAGCTACTCGGGGACTAACAGGAGAATCACTTGAACCCAGGGGGCAGAGGTTGCAGTGAGCCGAGATCACGCCACTGTACTCCAGCCTGGGTGAAGGAGTGAGACTCTTGTCTCAAAACAAAACAAAACAAAACAAAAACAAAACAAAGCAAAAAGCAAACAAAAAACTGGGAAATCTGCTTCATACTAACATACCAGCCAGCAAAACCATTCCTGAAAGTGACACTAAAAATATTTATTGGCCGGGCGTGTGGCTCACGCCTGTGATCCTAGCACTTTGGGAGGCCAAGGCGGGTGTATTACCTGAGGTCGGGAGTTCAAGACCAGCCTGGCCAACATGGTGAAACCCCGTCTCTACTAAGAATACAAAAAATAAAAAATTAGCCAGGTGCAGTGGTGCGTGCCTGTAATCCCAGCTACTCTGGAGGCTAAGGCAAGAGAATTGCTCGAACCCAGGAGGTGGAGGTTGTGGTAAGCCGAGATCATGCCACCGCACTCCAGCCTGGGCTACAGAGTAAGACTTCATCTCAAAAAACAAAACAAAACAGAAAAACAACAACAAAAAACTTACTGACTGCATGAACTAGGTGTTGGATAAGACACAAGTTAACTGAAAATAGGCAGCAGATTTCTTTTTGGGGTGAAGAAAACGTTCTAAAATTAGATTGTGGTGATGGTTGTATAAATACAACTCTGTAAATACATCAGTAATCATTGCACGGGCGAGTTGTCTGGTATGGAAATTATACATCAATAAAGCTTTTAAAAATGTATCTGTCACAATCGGTATAGTGGAAGAGGTCAGAATTTTTCAGAGCAACCCAGGCAAATCTGCTACTAGGTGAATGTTCACCTCATCTTAAATGCAGGTATCCTTGAAAATCAACTCGAGATATGGAAATTACTCACATTTCTATCTGATAATCAGCAAAGGGGACAAGAAGCCACTCAGCTCCTGTTTCTCCCTGGAGGGGGAGGTGCAGAAGGCGAGGCATTTCATCCTGTTCCTGAAACCTCTTCCCAATGAAACGCTGGTGGAAACCTCAACCACCAATCCACTGAGACAAGTTATAAGAGTAAATCATGTTCTTAAAAAAAAAAAAAAAAATCACTACCTACTCCTTATTCTCTGTCTCTCCCCATGGGGGAATAAAACATCTAGAAATTTTTAAAAATTAGAAATAGAAAAGCTTGGAATTCATTTAAAAAGGCCAATCAGGTAACAGTTATCTATGGTTTCTTCTTTATAAGGAAAGCATTGCAGCACCTTTAGTCAAAGGCAGTTAAATGACAAGTCTCTGATTTGACCAATAAAGGAGAGGGGTAAACCAGTCAAAGAAGAGCTTGGAATGTCTTTTTAAAAACCATCATAAGATCTAGATCAGCCACCTAAGCCCCACACCGGCCAGCAATCACCTAGGGTGATTATTCTGGTGTACCTAGCTAGGAGCCTTCTGGTGGGCACCCATCATCCTGGCATGATGACTGACAGCCGTCCCATCACTCTCAATCCTCTCGTGATTTGAACAGTAGGTGATATGTTCACCTTATCTGAGGGTGGCAGGGACTGTGCTGAGGCTGAGAGCTGACAGCATGGACAGTTTTGCCTTTGGGCTGCAGAGCAGGTATTGACCACAGAGCAGTCTTAAGGCCCCACTGGCCAGGGAGCCCACCCTTAGAGGCATGGACTGGAAAACTGAGCCATCAGAAAGTTGTGTACACATGTTAGACTCATCTGGGTGGCTTCTTTTGTTTTTTAATGACTCATGCCTGGTCCCTTCCCTGAGAAATTCTAACTTAACATATCTGATTAAGAAAGTCTGACTTTGGCCAGGCATGGTGGCTCATGCCTGTCATCCCAGCATTTTGGGAGGCTGAGGCAGGCGGATCACTTGAGGTTAGGAGTTCGAGACCAGCCCAGCCAACATGGTGAAACCCCGTCTCTACCAAAAAAATACAAAAAATTAGCCAGATGTGGTGGCGTACACCTGTAGTCCTAGCTACTCAGGAGGCTAAGGCAGAAGAATCACTTGAACCCTGGAGGTGGAGGTTGCCATGAGCTGAGATTGCACCACTGCACTCCAGCCTGGGTGACAGACTGAGACCCTTTGTCAAAAAAAAAAAAAAAAAAAAAGCCTGACCTCTACGGTGACCTGCTTAAGTTACTTTGGCTGGAGTTGAAAGCCAGTGCAATAGCCCCGGACTTCCAATGTCTAGCGCCTGCTGAGACCCCAAGTCTCAGGTTCAGGCCCAAGCTGTGTTGACTTAACTACCTTCTTTGCCAGCTATCCTCATGGATCACCCCAAATCTCCGGCTTCCAATCCACTGTCATCCACCCATGAATGGGACCTTCCCCGGAGGCTGGTCCGGCCTCCACATGGTTTTGTTTTCGTTTTATGTTCATGGATGGAAACTGTGGGTGCTTAAGGCTGCGAAGGTGGGGGAACACTGGGCAGCTTGAGCACAGGCTACACATCTACGTGTGCTTTCCTATAAAGTCACACAAGAGATCATTTACCCCTTGCGGCTGCAGTAAAATATGGTAATGTCCAAGAAACGTCTTGCCAGGAATATGAAACTTTCCTATGTGGAGAATATTCCTTCATTTAGAGTTGAGAATTATGTTGCAAAGCTGTCATCCATTTCATGAGACTTTCTTTTTTAACCTATTTCAAAATAAAATGATTCTGATCGCTAGGTCAAAAGTGGTTCATCCCTAAAGAGGCTCCCTCAGCATCTAGATGTCTGCCGCCACGTACCGCAGCTTATCCAAGCCTTTAAGGCTGCTTGTTCGTTCGGGTTCAACACACTGTTGAGAGAGAAGCTGCTAACATTTGTTTCAGGTTGGTATAAATGTGGTCTTTCTGTGGCAGTACAAGAAGCCCACGGAAAAGCACTGATAAAGCTGGCTCGGTGCCGGGAAGGTTTCTCGTACAAATGGATATTTTAACTCCTACCTCTATTGCACCTATGCGACGGCATGTGGCTAGGGCAAAACAATAGATTCATGTCTCTCTCGGCTCTGGAAAGTTTATGCCAATGCAAAGTATATTTAATTTTTGTTTCCTCTGTTTCATACCTTGCTGGTTCTGTAATATCCCCTTGAGCTTTAAGAACTTACGGGGTATTAAAAAAAAAAAAAGAGAGAGAGAGAAGAAAAAGAAAACACATAATATCCCCTTATCCATCCTCACCCAGGTGTATCTGAAAGAAAGGGACCAATGTGTACAATTTCAAAGAAATTTAAAAAAAACAATAAAATTTCTGTTGTTTGATATGTTCAGGACAGGGGATTATTCTGGTTATTCTGGTTAAAAGTAATTTCACAATTACTTTTGCACCAACCTAATAATAGTTACTCTGTAGTCCTATTTTAATATTTAAGAAGCACTTCAAGATTCACAATGTCTCAGAGTCAGTGATAAATTAAACCACGCACATGATAGTTAAATAGTACTCTGAACACAAGGGCATTAGATAAGAGTTTCCCTTGGGTGTTCAGTGATATTTTCCAGCAAGGATAGATTAAGGATGTTCTATGTAATGAGTTTCCCAGTTTGGAGAAATGGGGCACTGAGCCGGGTGCCCCCTACTTCTACTGCAGCAGCTAATGAATGAGAATGCCACTGGGAACCCTCGCTTTGCAGGGAGCACACCAAAGGCAGGACAGCTGCCATGTGAGGGGCGAGCCACGGACACCTGTCACACTGCCTGGAATGCGGCTGGACAGCAAGTTTCCCAAGAGGAGATGACAGGTCACAATTCCCAAAGGCACACTTTCTGATCTCCCTAAAAAAAAGGCTTAGATTCATATATAATTTTTTCATTAAAAAATTCCATGTGGCCAGCTAGGAAGAAAAAGTCGAGTTTGCTGCATGGATATGAATACTGTGCTGGAGAAATCATAGTGCTGACGTCACGCAGATAATGAGACCTGACCCGAGAATATTGTGGCTGCTGCTTTTCAGGATCTGAGGTAAAAAGTGGTCTATTTGGTTCTTAATACAAGCAAAACAAAACAAAAAAACACATACACAAAACCCAAACAAACAGGATGAGTGTTATCTAGAATAGTAACCTCTAATGTTCTATCCAAAATGTACTTTGCACGTGTACATTCTCTGTCTTCAAGCCCATTTGGGGGCAAGGTGGTGGCAAACTGCACAGCCCTTGATTTTCAAGGACTGACTCAAAAATCAGAACCATGCAACAAAAAACAATCTATTACTGACTTTCTGCAGGCTGTGCTCATGGAATGGGCCTGCACTGTTTTTGGATGTGAGAGCCAACTTAATTCTGCAATGACAGAGTTAAGTAAGACTGCCCATCAAAAAAATATGTTCTTTTGTAACCCCAGCACTTTGGCAGGCCAAGACGGACGGATCACGAGGTCAGGAGATCAAGATCATCCTGGCTAACACGGTGAAACCCCGTCTCTACTAAAAATACAAAAAAATTAGCTGGGTGTGGTGGCGGGCATCTGTAGTCCCAGCTACTCGGGAGACTGAGGCAGGAGAATGGCATGAACCCGGGAGGCGGAGCTTGCAGTGAGCCGAGATCGCGCCACTGCACTCCTGCTTGGGCAACAGAGTGAGACTCCGTCTCAAAAAAAAAAATTTTCTTTTTGGTTGCATATACCTGCAAATAAACTAAAAACCAATGAACTGTACACTTAGGTAAGTGAACTGTGTTATGTGAATGACATCTCAAAAAGGCTGTTAAAAAAATGTTCTGACTTTATGAAAAAAAAAATCACAAAAAAGAGGAAATAAAAGTTCCTGTTTTGCTGCATAAGTCATGAAGCTGATGTTACCCAGAAGAATTATGTCTGTTCAGGAGGACTTTGCAAGGTTTGTGCAGATGCAGTTTAACCTGGATTTTTGTTGTCATATCTATGGGGCCGGGATCAGGAGCCGGGTCCGGGGGCCAGAGGGACTTTGGGAACTCACTTGGAACAGGGGCTGATCACAGTCGGCGTGGGTGGGTAAACCAAGGCAACATTCACTCGCTCGCTGCCGTTCTTGGGGCAAATGATCTCTGCCACTCCTTCTGGTCTGGGCTGACTCAGCAACTCCCCTGCAGGAGGAGAGAGAAAAATGTGTTACGGAGATGTGCCCTAAAAATGGGCTCACTTTACAAAGAAAGCACTGCTTGGGGATGGGAGCAGGGGCAGAAGGGCAGAGGTGAAGCAGCGAAGGGTCTGAGAACAAATGTGCAACCAAGAACAGCAGAATTGCCTGGGCGCCGGCTCCAACACCTACATTCTCCTCTGCGTCACCGTGGAGAAAATTCTCGTGGTCATGGCAGGAAGGCCCACACTAGACAAAGACAGCATCTGTCACTGCTCTGCTCACCTTCCTTCTAACAGACTGACTCCAGGGATCTTTATCTAGATGTCACCGGCTGAGCCAGAGTCCCCAGAGCCCACTGAAGCAAGGGCTGCCAAGGAGGTGTTCATAATTAGGATTTGGGGCCGATGGGACTCAAGCAGACCACAGCAACCGTTCAACAAAGCCCTGTATAAATGATCTGGAAACACAGCAGACTAAAGGTGTTAAAAAGGCAAACAGCCTAAGATGAGCCCAGCCTCCTCCGGGCAAGGGGACTGCCCTGATAGGTATGTGTGAAGTGGATGCACCAACACAACACTATCTAGACACATAATTAACCTAATGGATCACCACAGTACCTAAAGGAAGGCTATTACTCTGCATGCCCTGGATGTAATCTCTCTTCAACTAGATCACTAAATCTCTAAAAGCAGTGATGACTTCCATTCTCTCATCCACATACCCAGGGCACCATGCCCTTTCTCAGAGTACTCAAGAAACAGCTCCTGGCTGAAGATGGGACACGTTATTGTTTAAACTGCCCTACTTAAACCCAGGAACTAAATTTTTTGTTGTTGTTTTTGAGACAGGGTCTTGCTTTGTCACCCAGGCTGAAGTGCAGTGGACTAATCATAGCTCGCTGCAGCCTCAATCTCCCAGGCTCAGTGATCCTCCCACCTCAGACTCCTGAGTAGCTGGGACCACAGGTAGGCAGCACTACATCTGGCTAAATGTTAACCTTTTCCTTTATTTTTGTAGTGACGGGAGTCTCGATATGTTTCCCAGGCTGGTCTCAAACTTCTAGCCTCAAGCAATCCTCCCACCTCAGCCTCTCAAAGTGCTGGGATGACAAGTGTGAGCCACCATGTCTGGCTTCTAGAAAGTCAATTAACCAAATCAAGGATGTGAAATGTACGCCAACTGGGGAAAGACACTACCGCAATTAAAACTTCAACTCTATGCACCAATCACTTCTACTGCTGACTTGAAATTCTAGAGACTCCAGGCTGGGCGCAATGGCTCATGCCTGTAATCCCAGAACTTTGGGAGGCCGAGGCAGGTGGATCACAAGGTCAGGAATTCGAGACCAGCCTGGCCAATATGGTGAAACCCCATCTCTACTAAAAATACAAAAATTAGCCAGGCGTTGGTGGCAGGTGCCTGTAGTCCCAGCTACTCAGGAGGCTGAGGCAGGTGAATCGCTTCAACCTGGGAGGCGGAGGTTGCAGTGAGCCGAGATTGTGCCACTGCATTTCAGCCTGGGTGACAGAGTAAGAATCTGTCTCAAAAAAAGAAAGAAAGAAAAGAAAAAGAAAAAAAGAAATTCTAGAGACTCCAAAGAACAGCAGTCCCCTCATCCCTGGGAGATGCGTTCCAAGCCCCCAGCGGATGCCTGAAACTGAGGACAGTACCAAACACTATAAAGGCTATGTATTTGCCTATAAATAGATACCTATGATAAAGTTTAATTTATTTAAAAATTTAAAGTTTAATTTAAAAATTAAGCACAGTAAGAAATTAACAAAAATAAATAGGGCAATGATAATATACTGTATTAACAATTAAAGTTACATGAATATAGTCTCTCAAAATATATTATTATGCTGTATTCACATGTATTTGGACCACAGTTGACTGCAGGTAACTGAAATCACAGAAAGTGAAACCATGGATAAGGGGACCACTGTATCTGCTGACATATCATGATATGCAATTCCTTTGCCTCAAAGTACTATATTTCTGGCTGGGCATGGTGGTTCACAACTCAATCCCAGGAGTTTAAGACCAGCCTGGCCAACATGGTGAAACCCAGTCTCTACTAAAAATACAAAAATCAGCCAGGCGTGGTGGCGGGTGCCTGTAATCCCAGCTATTCGGGAGTCTGAGGCATGAAAATCACTTGAACCTGGGAGGCAGAGGTTTCAGTGAACTGAGATCAGGCCACTGCACTCCAGCCTGGGTGACAGAATGAGACTCTGTCTCAAAAAGCAAAACAAAACAAAAATACCGTATTTCTAAATGTCTCATCCCCCGCAAAGCCCACACTGACAGCACATGCCCATGTCAGCACCGGGCTGGCAGTTTTAAATGTACACCTCGTTTAATCTTCACAATGCCCCTAGATGGTTTATTCTCATTTTACAAATGAGGATGCTAATGCTCAGGGAGGTTACACAACGTACCCAGAGTCAGGAGCTAACCAGTGGCAGACTTGGGATGTGACCTTGGGAACCCACTTCTGGGGCCCTTACTCTTTGCCCCCAGGCTAATGCCTCCTCCCAAAGCAGGGACTGCTTCTTTATGCCAGAACTCATCTTTCCTAAATGAGCAATCTAAAAACACCATTTTAAATTAATAAACTAAGCGGCATACTTTTATGAAAGACATTAATTTCCTGATGTGAACATTTTTATATAGTGTCACGCAATATTACCTGAATGTAATTTGAGTTCCTTAACCAAACTCCCGTAAACAGCAAACTGCTACAAAAGTTAATTTAGCATCATTAGCTTGTAGCATGGATATGTGGATATCAGAACTGTACTTCAAACACCAGCTAGGAAAAGACCCCCAAATATAAAAATGCAAGCTCAAAATGTAAACGTTAAATGCTTATCAAAGTAATAAAATGAACCCAAGTAACAGCATGTTCCAGCTAGACTGGAACCTGGAAGGCGTCCAGTCCAAACATCAATTAATAAGTCAGAAGCTCACTGAGTTTAACAGATTTGCTCCAAGTCCCACAGAGAGCTGCACGTCTGTAAACCAACCCACCTACCATGCACAAGAGCTAGGACTCCAACGAGAAGGTGCTGTGGGCACCCCAGTCTCTTAACACCCTTACTTCTGGGACTGCCCTCACCTAGCTCCTTGCCTGGTATTTTCAAGTTCTACTGTTGTCCTAAAATCATCCCCAGGGCTTGAACACAGATGGGGCCTCTTTAGTTTCCTCTGAAAACTCTCTCCTGGTTGGAATTCCACACGGGTCCCAGCTCCACCTGCTTTTATCTGCCTAGGCACTCAGAATAACAACTGCGGATGGATGCCAAGTCCCTGTCCTCAGCACCCATCCCTGGCACCAGCCTGGTGCAGCGGGCTTCTTGGCTAGTATATCATAGCTTGCGGTGGTCAGATCATTTTGCCAGAGAATTTGAAATAATAGGCTGGGGGCAGTGGCTCACACCTGTAATCCCAGCACTTTGGGAGGCCAAGGTGGGCAGATCACAAGGTCAGGAAATCGAGACTATCCTGGCCAACATGGTAAAACGCCGTCTCTACTAAAAATACAAAAAATTAATGGGGCGTGGGGGCACACGCCTGTCGTCCCAGCTATTCGGGGGGCTGAGGCAGAAGAATCGCTTGAACCTGGGAGGTGGAGGTTGCAGTGACCCAAGATTGTGACACTGCACTCTAGCCTGGACAACAGAGTTAGACTCTGTCTCGAAAAAAAAAAAAGAAGAAGAAGAAGAAAGAATGTACAGCAGACTATTAAGCCTCAACTTAATTATCAACTCTAACTGTACCCTAGACTCTCAGTGTCACACAGAGCCAGGTAACTGGTTTTGTTTGGGTCTTATCTCTAGCAGCTGCCATCCATGGAAACACAGCATGAAGGTGGAAGGCATTGAGAAGTTTCACACACGTGAAAAATTCACTTGATGTTAACAAATACTGAGCAACAAGAAGAACAGTCCATAATTTCCAGCACGTTTGTATACTCCAACAACCTACTACACGGTACCAGTATCCTTAGGATTTAAGAAATGTGCACAGTTCCTAGATTAAGAACATAAGAAAAACAGCTTTTTCCTTTCAAAATGATCTTAATTCAAATATGAAGAATGGTTTATGTGTGTGCTATCTAGCAAAACAGAAGCTAATCATTCTCACATTTAACACAAACTTGATCTTCAAAATAAAGTGATTATTTCACTGAGTAACTAACTACTGAGACCTTACTGTGTGTGAGGACTGAAGAAGATGCAGGGGTCTGAGAGTTTAGGGCACAGCCTCCACCATGGAGGATCCCAGTGTCCACAAGGGAGGCCAGGTGTGCAAAGAACTGCAGTCGTGTACGATGAGGTCCCCAAGGAAATGTACATGAGATGCTGGAGGAGTTAGGAGAAAGAGAGATTCACACTGATTCACAGGATTGGGAAAGACTTCAGAGTGGGGAACACTTAGCTGAAGGACCCAGCAACGTCTGTTATCAGAATGGAGAACAATGCATGCATTGTACCTTACCATCATACTGTAATGTATGTCAAACTGCAAAATAAACCTAAGTTAACCCAGGAGGAAGAAAAGATGACCACAGCAGCAACTGACATTTAGCGAGCACTTTTTATTGGCTGATGTTGTATATGTACCATCCCAGTCTTCACGACAACACCAGAAGGTAGGGACAATTATTAACCTCATTATATAGAGAAGAGGAAATTGAGGCTCAGATGCAAGAGGCAATTTGCCAATGGTCACAGGAAGAAGTGGCTGTGCTGAACTTCGACAGCAGGACTGACAAAACTCATCACTACCAGATATCCTGTCAAGGATATCGTGATGTTTACATTAGGTAATACATACATGAAACATACTAAACACTGTATCTGGCATCTAGTAAGTTCTTGACACTATTACTGTAGTCACGAGAAGATTCTCTAAAGGCTTACTCTTCTAAATATGCAAAGAGTTCATAAACGCACATGTGAGGACACGGCAAGAAGACGCCGTATGTGAATCAGAAAGCCCTCACCAGATACCAGATCTGCTGGTGCCTTGCTCTTGGACTTAACCAACCTCCCACACTGTGAGAAATAGATTTCGGTTCCTTATAAGCTATCCAGTTATAAGTAATGAAGGGTAGGGTACGGAGCAGCTCCTTGGACGGTGGAGAAGCTTGCTGGGCTGCCCTAGGCCAGACTGTCCATATCAGCTGGCCAAAGCTAGCAGGCAGGGGACTGTCCTCTGGGTGCCAACAAAATTCCCTGGGAAGCTATCTTGGGGGGTGAGGGAGCAGGCTGTGCGGAAAGCAGTCTATAGAACTTTCTGGGAAACATGATGAGGCACCAGCTGTGGTCCCTGGAAGGCCACCCACATGGGATGCTGAATTCACGGGGAAGGCAGCTGGAACACCCTTAAGGGGGCGGAGTTGCTGCTGAACCTGTGAGGGACCTACCCAAGGTATCCAGGCTATCGGTGGATTCGGCAACAATCTTCCTGCTGAGCCACTAACAAGTCAGCTGGGGTACCCACAGGTATATTCCAGCACTAAGCCACATACACTCTTAGGTGGTTTTGGGGATTCAAAGAGTGGTTTCCCAAAACTGTAGGGATGCTGCATTCTTCCTGTGAACAAGGTTTGCTCTTGGCTCAATTACGGAGTCAGCCCTCCTTTATCAGTGAGTTTTGCATCCATGGATTCAACCAACTGCAGGTCAAAAAAAAATGTTTTTAAATTGTATCTGGGCTGGATGTGGTGGCTCATGCCTGTAATATCAGCACTTTGGAAGGCTGAGGGGTGGGGGCAGATCATTTGAGGTCAGGAGTTCAAGACCAGCCTGGTCAACACAGTGAAACCGCATCTCTACTAAAAATACAAAAATTAGCCAGGCGTGGTGGTAGGCACCTGTAATCCCAGCTACTTGGGAGGCTGAGACAGGAGAATTGCTTGAATCCGAAAGGTGGAGGTTGCAGTGAGCCGAAATCGCGCCACTGCACTCCAGCCTGGGCAACGAAGCAAGACCCTGTCTCAAAAAAAAAGGAAAAGAAAAGAAAAATAAATTCCATCTGTACTGAACATGTATAGACTTTTTTCTCATCATTACTCCCTAAACAATATAGTATAACAGCTATTTACAGAACATTTGTATTGTATTAGTTATTACAGGTAACCTAGAGATGATTTAAAATATAAGGGAGAAGGCTGGGAGCAGTGGCTCATGCCTACAATCCCAGCACTTTGGGAGGCTGAGGCGGGCAAATCACCTGAAGTCACAAATTAGAGACCAGCCTGGCCAACCTGGTGGAACTCTAGCTCTACTAAAAACACAAAACTTAGCAGGGTATCGTGGCACATGCCTGTAATCCCAGCTACTTGAGAGGCTGAGGCAGGAGAATCACTGGAATCCGGGAGGCAGAGGTTTCAGTAAGCTGAGATTATGCCATTGCACTCCAGCCTGGGCGACAGAGTGAGACTCTGTCAAAAAAAAAAAAAAAGAAAAAAAATATATCTATATATATATATAATAAAATAAAGCATACGGGAGGATGTTTGTAGGTTATGTGCAAATACCAAGTCACTGGCTATCAGGGACCTGACCAATCAAAGACTTTGGTACCCATGGGGGTCCTGGAACCAATGCCCCACAGATATCATTCCTTTTCAAAACGACTCAAACTGATAGGGTCACTTGATAATTGAATATATCTTAAGGTATGGTTCCAACGACAGCTACAAAAACTTACACAATCAAAAATTATGACCCTCTCCTAGAACTGTGTTTTCATTTTCAGCACGTATCTCTGCAACTCTTCAAAATGTAGGAATCCACTGAGTTCTGCGCAATTTAACAACGTAAGAAAATTTCCATTTCCAGGCATTTGTGGAATTCTCAAGTACGGTTCTGATTCTGAATGCTGAGACTTCTTTAAAAATAAAAATTTTTTAAAAACCCAACACTCAGAAACACCTAGCTTCAGTGCCTTGAAGCTTTGGAAACCATTTGTGAAGTCTTATCAGTCACAGAGTACAATCGGCAGGGCAAACCAAACCAGGCCAGTTGGGGCCTCTCAGAGATGCCCTTAAGTCAGAATGCCCTCAGCGCCTATCTTCAGCGAGTATTCATGGCCTGGTCACTAGACAACGCTAAACAAACTCAATGTCAGCACTTGGCTTCCACTTCTTCCAAACCTCCTCCAAAGTGGCGACGGTTATAGGCAGAAGGAAGAAAAAAGGCCCCACTCTTGATTACTTCTGTGACTCACACAATGGTTCTCAGATTCTCTCAACGATTAACGCCAGGGGAGCCGTGCCAGGCCCACACGCTGGGCATGGATGACAGGCGCCTTTCAGTTTTCCTTTCATGGCAGGTACTCCACCTGGAACCCATGAGCTCAGCTTTTCCTTGTTTAGTGCAAGTCCTGGCAGAAGACAATCGTCCTGACAGTAATGTTTGCTTGCTAATTACATGAAGCTTGTTAAAAATTATTTTTTGGTTTGAAAGATAGGAGGGAGAAGTAGATGATTAAATGATCTCAGGTTTGCTAAACCAAGAAGAGCTGCATTTGGTCCAAGGGCCCCTTGAGGGATCGTCAGTCAGGTCTCTTCGAGATCAAAAAGCTGTGGCCTCAGATCACAATGCCCCTTCCAATGCATCTGGCAAACGTTCAACCACAGAAAACCAAGGGGAAAAAAACTATTAAAACTACTTTTCAAATCTCTACCAGAGTTTAGTCTCTTTCCTCACATTACAAGCTTATACAGTTGACCCTTGAACAATCAACACCCCAAGCAGTCAAAAATCCATGTATCATTTCTGACTACCCCAAAACTCAAACTACGAAAAGTCTACTATTGACTGGAAGCCTTACCAATAATGTAATCAGTTGATTAGCAGATATTTTGTGTGTCACATATAGTATGTGCTGTATTCTTACAATAAAATAAGCTAAAAAAAAGAAAATACTATTAAGACAATCATGAGAAAGACAGAATATATTTACTATTCAGTAAGTGGAAGCGGACCATCATAAAGGTCTTCCTCATCAGTCTGTACATTGAGGAGGCTGGGGAGGAGGGGGAAAAGGAGGGGTTGGTCTCGTTGTCTCAGGGGTGGCAGAGGTGTAAGAAAATCCTTCTGTAAGTGGAGCTGCACAGTTCACACTCGTGTGTGTTCAAGGGTCAACTGTACTTTCCTTTCATAATAACCTTTTGTTTGGAGGGTTTTTTTTTGTTCTGTTTTCTGAGACGGAGTCTGGCTCTGTTGCCCAGGCTGGAGTGCAGTGGTATGATCTTGGCAACCTGCAACCTCCACCTCCCGAGTTCAAGCAATTCTCCTGCCTCAGACTCCCAAATAGCTGGGACTACAGGCGTGCACCACCATGCCTGGCTAATTTTTGTATTTTCAGTAGAGACAGGGTTTCGCCATGTTGGCCAGGCTGGTCTCTAACTCCTGTGACCTCAGGTGACCCGCCCACCTTGGCCTCCCAAAGTGCTGGGATTACAGGCGTGAGCCACTGCACCCGGCCTCTTTGGGGGTTTGTTTTGTTTAAAAACACTTCATACACATCCAATCCTCTGTAGCATTCTTCCCTACGTCTTCCTCATGCCTGCTTATTTGCAGTTCCTCTTCCTCCTGCATTCTGTTTCTAACACCTGCAACAGAAGGAGAGCCCATCTCCCCTCCTCCAGGCCACTCTTCCTCCGGGACGCCCATCCGCTGTAAAAGCGTCAGGGTCTTGGCATCTCCAGAGTCCCTGGGGCGTTTCCTTCCCCAAGTGTCCATTACAACACTGGGATGACGGGCCAGGTGGGAACTTCAGGAGGATTCCACTTTGAAGTGTGAGGCTCTACCAGACACAAAATAAATATTCCTCGGGGCCAGAATAAACATCCAGGGCCAGCAAGTGAACCTGGCTTACGTGGCACGTATTAATATGTAGGAGAAATTTCCCCAGGGAGGTTGCAGGAAGCTGAGTCACCTACTAAGAAGGGCTTTATTTTTGGTTCTAAAAGACAGAACAATAGCAAAGTAAAATATTGTTCTATATCAAAGTTCTTTAAACTTACTGTTCTCAGCATCTTCATCAGTCCCAGATGAACCCTGATACTATACAAATTGCAGTAACACAAGAACAATAGATGATTTCTTTAGATTTTGTATGAGATTTCTCTGGAATTTCTAAAAATCCTAGAAAGGGGCGGGGTCCAGTGACTCATGCCTGTAATCCCAGCACTTTGGGAGGCCAAGGCTGGCAGATCACTTGAGGTCAGGCGTTCGAGACCCAGCCTGGCCAACATGTTGAAACCCCGTCTCTACTAAAAATACAAAAATTAGCCAGGTGAGGTGGTGCACAACCGTAATCCCAGCTACTTGGGAGGCTGAGGCAGAAGAATCTCTTGAACCCAGAAGCAAAGTTTGCAGAGAGCCGAGATGGTGCCACTGCACTCCAGCCTTGGGGACACAACCCGACCCTGTCTCAAAAAAAAAAAAAAAAAGGAAACCTAGAAAGGAACCATAGGCTATCACCCGAAGCTTAAATGAGGTGGTTTGATGATGTTGGGGGATATAGAAAAATCATTCCTCAAAATATGGCACCTGAGTGCGCTGGGCGCTTTTGAAAGCTGAGCGGCCTCAGAAATAAGCCTCAGAATGAAGGTTCCTCTAACCTCATCTTGTGCCTTCCCAAATCCCAAGGGCAGGGACTATTTCTCGAACGTCCTTATCTGACCAAGAAAGCTTACCAAAAGAAACATAAAAGCTTTCTAAGCCCTCCCTGGAATCTCATTATCTCAGGAAAAAAGCCTGACGAACGTGACCACACCTGACAGACTTTTTCCCAAGATAAAGTCTGCCTCTCAGGCCCATTCAGATTCGAAAGAATCACTTACAAGTTCATTTAGGTCTCTGTGGTTCATTCATTCTCCCTAATCATCACTTACTGCCTCTCAAAAGAACTGTCTACATTCTCATCTCTTCCCCCCTCCTATGAAAAAGGGTATAGCTTCTGTATCCTACTGTGATTCCCCTCGAATGTTAATAAATTTATTTGCCTTAGTAATCTTCTTATTCTTATTAATTTGCCTTTCATCAGTTGATTTTCACTGAACCTTCTGAGAGCAAAGGAAAAGTTTTCCCTGCACTCCCTACAATGAAAAGAAAGCATTCGCGTGGATGGCGCGCACACTTAAAACCTCCCCATCCACAAGAAGTGGCCAGGGGCTGGTGTGAAAGGTTGAGACTAATTCATGGAGGTGAATTAATAGTGGGACATATTGTGAGAAGCTGAAACTTCCAAGGTCAATGTTGCAAAGGAGAGCTAAGGATTCTACAACATTATTATTCTCTTAGTAACAATAAAAAAAAAAAGTAAAATGAACTTGAACTTGTCATTCATCTGTATGTATCACTATATATAGTGACATATTTAGATATACAGTGGTCCCCATAATCTGCGGTTTTGCTTTCAAAGGTTTCAGCTACCAGCCATCAATCTGGGTCTGAAAACATTAAATGAAAAACTCCAGAAATAAACAATCATCAGTTTTAAACCTAGCACTGTTCTGAGTAGCATGATGAAATTTCGAGCTGTCCAGGTCCATACCCCCAGCACGGTGAACCCTCCTTCACCCAGGGTCCCCACACTGTAGACGCTCCCCTGGGAACCCTGCTTCGCCCAGTGTCCCCACACTGTAGACGCTCCCCTGGGAACCCTGCTTCGCCCAGTGTCCCCACACTGTAGACGCTCCCCTGGGAACTCTGCTTCGCCCAGTGTCCCCACACTGTAGACACCCCTCCCCCACTTATCACTTAGGCACTTTCTCGGTTATCAGATCCACTGTCAAAGTATTGCAGTGCTTAATATATCACCCTTATTTTACTTCATAATGGCCCCAAAGTGCAAGAGTAGTGACGCTGGTGATTTGCATCTGCCAAAGAGAAGCTGTTAAGTGCTTTAGTAAAAAGCTAAAAGGTCTTGACTTAATAAGGAAACAAAAAAAATTGTATGCTGAAATTACTACATCTACAGTGAGAGTGAATATTCTATCTGTGAAACTGTGAAAAAGGAAAAATAAATCCGTGCTAGTTTTGCTGCTGCACCTCAAACTGCAAAAGGTGTGGTTATAGCACCTGCTAAGTGCTTAGTTAAAATGAAAAAGGCGTGACATTTGTGGGCGAAAGACATGACAGGAAACATTTTCTAACTGATGGCAACTGGGTTTTGTACCATTCGTGGTTTCAGGTAACCAATGGGGGGCTTGGAAAGTATCCCTCACAGATAAGTGTTAGGGGAACGACTCTATAGCAAGAGTCCCCGGCACTGGGGCCATGGACTGGTACAGGTCCATGGGCAGCACAGAAGGAGGTGAGTGGCAAGTGAGCAGGCAAAGCTTCATCTGTTTACAGCCACTCCCCATTGCTCAAATTACCGCCCGAGCTCCATCTCTTGTCAGATCAGGGCAGCATTAGATTCTCATAGGAGTGGGCAAACCCTATTGTGAACTGCATATGTGAGGGATCTAGGTTGCGCGCTCCTTATAAGAATCTAACACTTAATGATTTGTCACTCCCATCACCACGAGATAAGACCAACTAGACACAGGAAAACAAGCTCAGGGCTCCCACTGATAGTGAGTTGTATAATTATTTCATTATCTATTACAATGTAATAATAATAGAAATAAAGTGCACTATTAATGTAATGCCCTTGAGTCATGGTGAAACCATTCCACCGTCTGTGGTGCCAAACAAGGATGGAGACAGCTGCTCTATGGTGATACAGCCATACAGTGAGATGCGCACACACCCTGTCCTTTGTTGCTCTATAATGGCCCTACGTGTAAGTATGACCTTAAGAAAACGTGCACAAGGACTTACACCATCCTCTCCTCACTGACCCTTAAAAGGTCTGACACCGTTGGACCCAAGTCAAAGCCGCCTCTTCCCGCCACTCACTTGTCCCACCACGCCTCCCTGCAGATGCGTGTGCCACTTGGCTCCATTTTGCTCGCTAAGGGTTTATATAAATACAAATCCACCCAAGAAAGGAAAACTATTTCCCCTTTTCCTGCTCTGGATAAAGTTCCAGCAGACTTGGCTAAGGATGAGACAAGCTTCACAGATCAAAGAGAGTTGGGGAGAGGGAGACGGGGAGGAGCAGAGCCCAAACCTAGCTCAGCCCTCTCCTCTCACAAAAAGCAAGTCAAGATTATAAAAAGCCCACAGTGCTGCACTGAAGTACTTTCAAAAGGTTACTCTTTATTTTGATAGCCTGTCACCTACTTCTTACTGGAAAATGGTTCCAGGCTCAGAGAAGTTACTGCAGACGGCATAAAAGCATTCAGACCACAACGTTCTCCTCCCAACATTCATTTTCCTTTCAACAGAAAATAAGAGGAGAGGAACCTTTACGACCTGACATGATAAACACTAGCCCCCAGGGACCTTATCAAAATCCACCTGACTTTGAAGTACTAAGGGGAATCATGTGAAGTCCTTACTAATGATCAGAGGCCAGGCCGGGCGCGGTGGCTCACGCCTGTAACCCCAGCACTTTGGGAGGCCGAGGTGGGCAGACTGCTTGAGACCAGAAGTTCGAGATCAGCCTGGCCGACATGGTAAAACCTCATCTCTACTAAAAACACATAAATTAGCCAGGCATCGTGGCGGGCACCTGTAATCTCAACTACTCAGGAGGCTGAGGCAGAAGAACCGCTTGAACCCTGGAGGTGGAGGCTGCAGTGAGCCTAGATCATGCCACTGAACTATAGCCTGGGTGACAAAGCAAGACCGTCTTGGGGAAAAAAAAATGACGAGAAGCCATATAGTGTCAACTCTTGAACAACAAAGGTTTGAACCGTGCAGGTTCATTTACAGGAGAATTTTCTTCCACCTTTGCCACCTCCTGAGAGAGCAAGTCCAACCCCTCCTCTTCCTCCTCCTCAGCCTACTCAATATGAAGACGATGAGGATGAAGATCTTTATGAAGATCCACTTCCACTGAATGGTAAATACATTTTCTCTTCTATGATTTTTTAAACATTTTCTTTCCCCTAGCTTAGTGTATTGTAAAAGCACAGTATATAATATATATAACATACGAAATACGTGTTGATCGACTATTGATGTTATCCGTTAAGGCTTCCAGTCAACAATAGGTTATCAGTAGTTAAGTCAAGGAGTCAAATGTTAAATGTGGATGTGATTCCATGGGAGCGGGGTAGTCAATGCCCCCGAACCCCGAGTTGTTCAAGGGTCAACTGTACTTGCTTCTTGTCTCCTAACATTTCTGCAAATTCATTTTTCTCCAAGGAAGGGAGGAAGGAGGAGGAGTGAAGGTTGTGGCTGGGAGGTCTGATAGGACCCATTAGCTAATGCTGCATCTCCTCTGCAGGGACGTAAGCTCCACAAAAGCGGGATTTTCCTTGATCACTGTTGAATCCCAAGCATCCAGAACAGTGCCAGGCACACTGCAGGCCCTAGATATATGTTGAAGAACTAAATTCATCCAACCCTGAATCCATACATTGGTGCATAAACACAGAGGTCTCTCAAGTGCCCTCAGGTGTGTGGTTCAGAATCTGACACTGGTGTGGCGCAGGGTTAGGCTGTGGGGACCAGAGTCCACACCCTCTTCTTCTACGGGGCACACAAGTGCCCGGCTAGGAAGCTTCCAGACTTCCCTGGGCAGTACCACCTTCTCCACATGCCATCCAAGGGCAAACAAAAAACCCCTAAACCAGAAGCACTCCAGGAAGTGGTCACCCTGCTTTTCTGTCTTCCCAGATTACTGGATCTTTTTCAAACTAAAGAGAAAACCACAACAAAGTCAAGTTCCCTTTGAGGCGATTCTAATGCCAACCTCTTAAAATATTTTCTCAATTTTGAGGATTACATGGCTCAGGGACTCTTTAGGGGAAGCCCGTAAGTGTAGTGCAAAATGTTCTCTTGTGAATCGTAGTTGCAAATGGCTTCCTCTGAGAGGGGGAAGGCAGAGATACGAAGAATCATTTAGTGGTTTGGGGGTGTGGGGTAGCGGCAGGAGACTGAAGCTGGAGTAAGATCTTAGCATCCCCCTTTTTGTCCCCCAGTCTCGGTTACTTAGATGGGCTGGTCAGTACCCTGCTGGGTCCCAGGGTGGTGGGCACATCTCTGGAGATCTTTCTTTCTGCAGTTCTCTCCTCTGGGTCGGCTATCTAGGCCACCCTCCTGGCACCACAGCCTGGAAACTCTCAGGACAGTAAGCTGGGGCAAAGACAGGGCTTGCCTCCTTCATTTCTCCTAGCTCAGGATCACTGTCCTTTGCTGCCTGATGCTCACGGTCTTGGAAATCATTACTTTATATATCTGACTGGGGTTTCTGCCCTAGGTGTGTGAATGAATATGGTTCCTGACACTGCTGTGGCGGGAAGGGCAGTGTGGCTACAGTCACGTTTTGCTTTTGCTTTGTGCTTGTTTTTGTCATAGGTTTTTTAGTGTTTGATACAGTGAATAGAACATAGTCAGGCACCGTCTAATGACTTCTTTTTTGCTTTTTTGAGATAGAGTCTCGCTGTCACCCAGGCTGGAGTGCAATGGAGTGATCTCAGCTCACTGCAACCTCCACCTCCCGGGTTCAAGCGATTCTCCGGCCTCAGCCTCCTGAGTAGCTGGGGTTACAGGTGTGGGCCCAGCTAATGGTTGTATTTTTAGTAGGGACGGGGTTTCACCATGTTGGCCAGGATGGTCTCAAACTCCTGACCTCAAGTGATCCGTCCACCTCAGCCTCCCAAAGTGTTGGGATTACAGGCATGAGCTACCGCACGTGGCCTTCATAGAATGACTTTTTGATCAATGGTGGACCCCACATTTATAAGGGCGGTCCCATAACATTATAAAAGAGCTGAAACATTCTTAGCACCTAGTGATGTCGTAGAGCAATGCATTATTCTCATGTTTGCAGTGATGCTGGTGTAAACAACCTACTTCACTGCCAGTCATAAAATGCTAGCACATGCAATTATGTACAGTATATAATAACAAACGACTATGTTACTGGATTATGTGCTTTCTATACTATACTTTTTATCATTCTTTCAGGGTATACTCCTACTTATTTAAAAAAAAAAAAAAAAAAAAAAAAACTACTGTAAAACAGCCTCAGGCAGGTCTTCCGGGAGGTGTTCCAGAAGAAGGCGTTGTTATGATGGCGCATGACAGCTCCATCACCGCCACTGTCCCTGAAGACCTTCCAGGGGGGCAAGATGTGGAGGTGGAAGACAGTGACACTGATGATCCTGACCCTGTGCAGGCCTAGGCTAATGTGTGTGTGTCTTCATTTTAACAAAAAATGTTTTAAAAGTTAAAAAACTATAAAATTTAAACAGGAAAAACGCATCCAATAAGGATATAAAGAAACAAAATATTTTTGTACAGCTGTACAATGTTTGTATTTTAAGCTAAGTGTTATTGTAAGAATCAAAAAGTTAAAAATATTTAAAGTTTTTAAAGAAAAAAGTAGCAGTAAGCTAAGGTTAATTTACTATTTAAAAAATAAAGATTCAATAAATTGGATGTAGCCTAAATGTACAGTGTTGAAGTCTACAGCAGTAGTAACGTCCTGGGCCTTCATATTTACTCACACTGACTCACCCAGAGCAACTTCCATTCCTTCAAGCTCCATTTATAGCAAGTGCCCTACACAGGCGTATACCACATTTTTTCTTTTTTCTTTTTTTTTTTTGAGAGAGTATTACTCTGTTGCCCACGCTGGAATGCAGGGGCATGATCTCGGCTCACTGCAACCGTCACCTCCCAGGTTCAAGCAATTCTTGTGCCTCAGCTTCCCAAGTAACTGGGATTACAGGTGTGCACCACCACGCCCAGCTAATTTTTGTACTTTTAGTAGAGACAGGGTTTCACCACGTTGACCAGGCTGGTCTCAAACTCCTGACTTCAAGTGATCTGCCCATCTCGGCCTCCCACAGTGTTGGAATTACAGGCATGAGCCACCATTTTTTATCTTTATACTGTATTTTGACTGTAGCGTTTCTATGTTTAGATACATAAATACTTACCATCCTGTTACAATGGTCTACAATATTCAGTATAGCCACATGCTGTACAGGTCTGTAGCCCAAGACCAACAGGCTAGACCCTGCAGCCTGGGTGCGTAGTAGGCTAGACCCTGCAGCCTGGGTGCGTAGTAGGCTAGACCCTGCAGCCTGGGTGCGTAGTAGGCTAGACTCTACAGCCTGGGTGCGTAGTAGGCTAGACGCTACAGCCTGGGTGCGTAGTAGGCTAGACGCTACAGCCTGGGTGTATAGTAGACTAGACCATCTAGGTTTGTATAAGTGCACTCTGTGATGTTCACGCAATGACACAAGTGCCCAAGGGTGTGTTTCTCAGAACATATCCAAATTGTTAAGCAAGGAATCACTGTAGTTTCTTTTTAAATGGTAAGTCTGTCATCAAAGTTAAAAAAGTTAAGCTCTTCCAAAATGCTGAATGAAAAGACAAGTCACAGACTGGGAGAAAATATTTGCAAAGTATATATCTGATAAAAGACCCGTGTACCAAATATGTTAAGAACTCTCAAAACTTAAGAAAATAAATAAAAGAATTTTTTTAATGGGTAAAGTTCTAACAGGCACCAAAGAAGGTAAACCGATGATAAATAAGAGCATGAAAAGACACTCAACGTAATGCATATTGGGGAGCCGTAAATTAAAACCACCTGAGATACTACTTCACGCCTGCTAGAATTTCTTTTATTTTCTTATTTTAGGTTCCAGGGTACATGTACAGGATGTGCAGGTTTGTTACACGGATAAACGTGTGCCATGGCAGTTTGCTGCACAGATCAACCCATCACCTAGGTATTAAGCCCAGCATCCATTAGCTATTCTTCTCGATGCTCTCCCTTTCCCACCGCCCCCTACACAGGCCCCAGTGCGTGTTGTCCCCCTCCCTGTGTCCATGTGTTCTCATTGTTCACCTCCCACATATAAATGAGAACATGCAGTGTTTGGTTTTCTGTTCCTGTGTTAGTTTGCCAAGGATAATGGCTTCCAGCTCCATCCATGTCCCTGCAAAGGACATGATCTTGTTCCTTTTTATGGTTGCATAGTATTCCATGGTGTATATGTACCACATTTTCTTTATCCAGTCTATCACTGATGGGCATTTGGGTTGATTCCACATCTTTCCTTTTGTGAATAGTGATGCGATGAACATACACATGCATGTATCATTATAACAGAATGATTTATATTTCTTTAAGTATATACCCAGTAACGGAATTGCTGGGTCAAACGGTATTTCTGGTTCTAGGTCGTTGAGGAAGTGCCACACTGTTTTCCACAATGGTTGAACTAATCTACCTTCCCATCAACAGTGTAAAAGCATTCCTATTTCTCCACAACCTCGCCAGCATCTGTTGTTTCTTGACTTTTTAATAATTGCCATTCTGACTGGCGTGAGACGGTATCTCATTGCGGTTTTGATTTGCATTTCTCTAATGATCAGTGATGTTGAGCTTTTTTTCATATGTTTCTTGCATGCCTACTAGAATTTCTAAAATGAAAAACACTCAGCATAATCAAGTGTTGGTGAGGATGTGGGGGAACTGGAACTCTCCTACACTGTGGGTGACATTTCCTGAAAAGTTGAAACATACACCTACCATGTTACCCAGCTATGTCACTCCTAGATATTTACCCAACAGACAAGAAACTATACATCCATACAAAGACTTGTAGCAGCTTCATCTGAAGTAGTCAAAAACTAGAAACTCCCTCATTTGAAGCAATACAAGCGTCCGTTAAAAGGTCGGCAGATAAATTGTGGTGTATTCATACAATAGACTACTATCCAGGAAGAAAAAGGAATGAGCCATGTATATAAACACCAACATCGATGACCTGGAAATAACTATGCTGAGTAAAAGAAGCCAGACCAAAAACAGAGTGCATACTGGATGAGTCCATTAAACAAAACTCTAGAAAATGCAAGCTAACCTGGAGTGACAGAGCAGATCAGTGGTTGCTGGGGGTGAGGACGGGAGCCAGGAAGGAATAGAAGTGAGCAAGGAGTGAGGGTGATGGATATGTTCATCATGGGGTCTGTGGTGATGATTCTACGGGTGTAAGTATATCTGAAAATGTATCAAATTGGACACTTAACTATGCATTTTTCTGTGTGCCAGTTACATCTCAATTACAAACAAACAAAAACACAAAACCCTGTGGTTAACCCAACACCTAAACTATCACTAAGAAATATCAATTGAGGTTATGGCATGACCATCCTCCCCAAGAAAACAAAATACTTGACGGGTTCTGAGAGGGACAAATTTCATTGACCATATCCCATGAGTTTCATGCTAAAGAATCAGGGAATCTCACAGATCGAATGCACGCACAGGCAGAAATGCCATATAAGCATGCATCTTTTTGCGAAATATTTATGATTATTTCATTTGTGCCTCACTGTATTGTTTGTAAAAAAGTATGAGATGAAATTCAAGCTGAAGCTATATGCAAACATGTAGAAAGTTCTAATATTAATAATACTAGATAGTATCTAATAATAATTGGTAGATGACACTACCTACCAACGGTTATTACATCAGTAGGTCAAAGTAGTTAAAGATAGTTGATGGTTGTAAGCTTTGAAGGAGTAGCAATAGCATGGAAACACACCTACTGACTGAAGGACCCATATGTAAGAGCTGACATTTAGGGAAAGGTAAGTCAAGGTTAACATACTCTTACCCATCTCTAATCAACTAAAGACATATATAAGCTTGGCTTCTTTCTCCTTTTCTTCTTCAGCCTCAGGAAATGACTCCCTACCTGTTTACAAGGTTCAGAGAACTATAACTTGAAAGTGAGACACAAGTTTTCGTTCATCCAACATATCCCCCTCCAAACGTCAAAGAGACATCAAGGCTAAGGGTAATTAGAGATCAGGACACTGGCTGCTTTCAGTATAGAAGCACACAGCAATCTAGTGGCAGACTCTGAAAATTAGCTCCAAAGAGCACCATCCTCTCTCCATCTAGACTGGGTATTATAACACTTCGGATAAAATGAGTAACTACCATCATAATCTCTATCAGCTATGAGAAAATTTACCCTGGCTTTTATGAAAGGAAAAAAAAAAAGCACTTGACTTCTTGAGCTGAGAAATTACATCCAAGCTCTTTGTTAATTTACGTCCATTTTTTCGAGGTAATTCATTTAATAAAGCCATTTGAAATAAAAAGTATGGGCAGTCGCCAACCTACAGATACTTGACTTTCAAAAATAATAAATGGCCTCATTCCTCCTCGCAGTGCTCTCTCTCTCTGAGGCTTTCAACATTTCCACCTAAGAGGCTGCCTATTGCCCTGTATCCTTGGCCACAGCCCCAGCCTTGCTGTAGCCTTCAGTGCTGCCGCAGTGCCCTTGGACTCCATCCCAGCCCACTGATGGGGGGACTCTCGCCCCTCCTGTTCTCCTTGCTGTGGCTCTAACCCAGCAGTCCCCAACCTTTTTGGCACTAGGAATCAGTTTCATGGAAGATGATTTTTCCAGGGACGGTGGGGGAGGGGGATGGTTTCTGGATGAAGCTGCTCCACCTCAGATCATCAGGCATTAGATTCTCATAAGGAGTGCATGGATCCCTAGCATGCAGAATTCACAACAGAGTTCATGCTCCTATGAGAATCTAATGCTGCTGCTGATCTGACAGGAAGCAGAGCTCAGGTGGTAATGCGAGCGATGGGGAGTGGCTATAAATACAAATGAAATTGCTCACTCCTGCCCTGCAGCCCAGTTCCTAACAGCCCATGAACTGGTACTAGTCTGTGGCCCAGGGATTGAGCACCCCCTTGAGCTAGACCTTGAGGTCTAGCGTGTACCTATCCATACATTCTCACCTATGCATCCCATTACGGACTGAGAACACCAAGAAATCATGGCCACCCATACACCATACTCTTTCAGAATGTTCTAAGTTATATGGGCTTTGTGGATCCACCTTGAAACCTAACCAGCTTTCAGAGCATCACACTTTGGGGCTGGCTCTTCTCATTTAAAGTCAGTAGACTCCAAAGAGTTTCTGGAACACAGCCCTTTGTGGTTAAAGACAATCCACATAATCCAACAGTAAATTTTCTCTGCACACCCCACAAACTTATTAAAAGCGACTTCTTAAGCACAAGCAAAGTCACACATCACAAGTCAACCTCAGGTGAAATTGGTCTTCCACCTAGTTCATGGTTCATGCATCCCCAGATCCTTCACAATGCAAGAGTTATAGAGATTTCTATTTGTGTACGAGGAAGAGAAGGAGAAAGGACTGTAAAAAGCATGAGTGCTTTCATGAAATCTGAAAGTTGACTCTGCCATTTATCCACTGGATAACCCTGCAGAACTGACTTAGCCTCTTGAGCCTCATTTTTCTCATCTGTGAACTGCAGATAGTAAATGCCAAACATGGACCTTAGAGGAATGCTATAAGACTTCAACGATACTTGCAACTGACTTAACCCTAGGCCTGGCACATAAAGCGACTCACTCAATGCTGATTTCCTTCCTCACACCCTTGTTACCCTGAAATATAAAAACCAAAATTTGAGCAAAAATACCTTCTGGAAAGAGAGGTGTCTATGAGAGAAGCAACTGCAAGGGCGACTTTCCTACTTCCTTCTCTAAAGTCCCTGTCGTTATCATTATATTTTATCCCACTTCCAACGCAGACCTTGTTCTATAAAGAATAGCTAGCACTTTCACATGTTTCTGAAGGAAGTGTATTATTTGTAGCCCCTTTTTGGAGAAAAATTATTCCGCTTCAAGGTATTTATTCTATGGATATACTAACACGTGTCAAAGAATACAATCTCAAGTCTTTAGTGTTGTTTCTAGAGTAAAACACTGAAAACAATCAAAACGCTCATCAATAGAAGCCTGGCTAAATAAAGTTGACTTAATATCATGCAGCCAATAAAAAAGAATCAAACGGCTCTGCATACACCAGTATTTTGCAGTATATATATTTAACTTTTAAAAAGCATACAAAATACTGTTTCTATTCTACTGCCATTTTTGGGTGGGAAACTTTCTTTCCCTACTTATATACATGCAAATATATACATTATATATAAACAAATCTCTAGATTTTTTAAAACATAGAGCATTTCTTTAAGAATACCCAAGAATCTGGCCAAAGTGGCTGCCTCCAGGAAGGGAAATACATGGCTGTGGACAGAACAGACAACTTTCTTTTCCCCACAGAGTTTTTTGTACCTTTTGAGTCACCCTGGCTGGAGTGTGGTGGTGCGATCACAGCTCACTGCAGCCTCAGCCTCTCAGGCTCAAGCAATCCTTCTGCCTCAGCCTCCCGAGTTTCTGGGACCACAGGTGCGCACCACTATGCCCAGCTGACTTTTTCTATTTTTGATAGAGACGGGGTCTTTACATTACCCAGGCTGGTCTCGAACTCCTGAGTTCAAACTATCCTCCCACCTCAGCCTCCCAAAGTGTTGGGACTGCAGGCATGAGCCACCACACCCAGTCTATATAGACCATCTATGAAACACACAACTTAAAATAATCTATCCCAGTGTAAATCTGGTTTTTGTTCTGATTTTTTCCCCCAGAACAGCTCTCTCACATTTAAAAAGTCTTTCTCTAAATTTATTTAATTATAAAAATTAACAGTGCTGGTTTGAATAAGTAAATAAATATAAAGATGTGTAAAGAAAAGGATATAATCCTTTCCCTTACTCCCCCTTCCCAAGTGCCCAGCGTTAGACTGCTGTGTGTCCTTCCCTACACCTTTTTCCAAAAGCGCATGCACACATCAGGAATTTTTTGTGTTGATTTCTTTTCTTCCAAGCAGAATCATGCCATAAGCGTAACTGCAACATTCTCTTCTTTCATCTGACAGTATATTATCTGATGGTCAAGTTAGCGTGAGAACAGTATTTGGTTCCAATTCCTTTATTCACTTGATCTCAATGTCTTTCTCTTCCCCAGCCTGGCTCTCCGCTTGCGCTCACCCAAACAATTTTACTTAAGTGGACTAATATCATAAAATATTTTTTTTTCATGGAATCCCCCATTTCCTAATCAATCTCCTCGCATCCCCTTGAGGAAGCGAGTCTACACGTCCATGTTCCCATCCTGCGGTCTTTCAGAGGCCCTCCCACTTGGGGCTGGCTCCTGCTCTGAGATTCTCTCTAGTCAGGATGGGAAAAACTCCAGGGGTGCCCCGGGAAAATCTCTAGCCGCCTGGCCAGGCAGTTAAAGGTGGCCTTGACCAAGTGCAAAGTGTGATTCCAGGACAAAGCTGTGGTGCCATTTGCACTGTGGAATTAAATGATCTAAGTGGAGAAGCCACTGAATGCTTTGAACAAACCCACATCACACATTTGATGAAGAAAAAATAGCAGCAGTGAGAGAGAGAAGCTCTCAAGCAAGACCTGGCAAGGGTTTTAATTTCACTGTCCTTCCTACCCCTCTTCCTTCAAAAGCCAACAGCGATGAGAGCCTACATGAGTCCGCACAGGGAAGTGGGGAGGCCTCTGGGTCTCAGTTCCACAAATATTACCCCCTGCCTGTCCCCCGGGGTCTGCAGGCCCAGCCGCCACTCCCTGCGAGTCCTTGGGTGTGAGAGGGAGCAGCTGCCAGATGGAAACAGAATGAACTGCCTGCCGAGGGATTAGCAGCTTCTGTGCAAAGCTTACGGGATGCCTCTAAGGCCCCTGTGGCAGGAGGTCAAAGAATCTTAACAAGGAGGAGGGAAGTGGAAATACAAGGTCACTTACTACTAAGTCTTGGTTCTTGGATTTCATCCCGCTGAATTTTATGGAATGCAAGTAAGTATGTATGAAGATCGGCATGGAGAATAGCACAGAAGCAGTCACCTCCCTCCCAAATTTGCTTACAATTCTTATGTCCATACAAAGTTGTTACTAATGCCAGAGGTTATGAAAATACAAGTCAATCATCACTGATTAATCACACTTTGATTTATGCCAGAGCTTCACATTTTCTTAAAAGGCGGGGGTGCTTTTTAAATATCACACCAAAAAGTCAGCAATGTTTAAATCTTCCTTTGATGTTGCTACACAGACTTGATATATATTAAATCCTCCTCTGCCCCCAAGCATGCAAAAATGTTCGCAGATACTACACAGGTTTTCCATCAAGGTTTTGTTGGGTTTACTAAGCATAGGAACATATGGACATCTGAGGAATTCACTGATTAACTTTGGATAAGCCCACATCAAAAGGAGAACATCGCAGCGCTGGCTTTGGGGGCTGGCTCCAGTTCTGCCACCTCCTAGCAGCAAGTCCCTCAGCAAATGGCTCTGACAGCTCTAGGCCTGAGTTTGCACATGTCTAAGGGCGAGGTCACTGCATGCCTCATAAGACTGTGGTGAAACCTGCATGAGAGGCTAGGCTATACACAAGTGTGTAGCATGAGGCCTTGAGGCCCTGGCCACACACAAGACAAGGACCGTCCACCCGGCCACGGGCAGCCAGTTCCTCTGTGTGGCAGCAGCAGGCAGGCTAAGAGGAGCTGAAGCAGGCGGATCAGACTGCTCCTTGGGGATTGAAATTGGGGTGAGAGACAGAATTAGTCTGTGGTGGGGGACTGAAGCCAAGAGAGGCTGGAGCGGTTGTTTGGATTGTGCGCAGCTGCAGAGGAAGCTGGTCTGAGGGGAGAGGAAAATGGAGCAAGTCCTCAGGGAGAGGGTGAGATGGCAGAGACGTGACCATGCCTGAGGCAGAGGCACAGAGATGGGGGCAGGGGATGGAGCAGGAGACAGGGGACCACACCGGGGGACTGAGATGGGGACAGGGACCAAGTCGGGGGATTGAGATGGAGACAGGAACCCAAGTCAGGGGGTCTGATGGGGACAGGGACCAAGTCAGGGGGTCTGAGATGGAGACAGGGACCAAGTCAGGGGGTCTGAGATGGAGATAGGGAATGAGACGGAGACAGGGACCAAATCAGGGGGAATGAGACGGAGACAGGGACCAAGTCAGAGGGACTGAGATGGAGACAGGGACCAAGTCAGGGGGACTGAGATGGAGACAGGGACCAAGTCAGGGGGACTGAGACGGGGACAGGGACCAAGTCAGGGGGACTGAGACGGTGAAAGGGACCAAGTCACGGGGAATGAGATGGGGACAGGGAACCAAGTCAGGGGGACTGAGACGGGGACAGGGACCAAGTCAGGGGGACTGAGATGGGGACAGGGAACCAAGTCAGGGGGACTGAGATGGCGACAGGGAACCAAGTCAGGGGGAATGAGATGGGGACAGGGACCAAGTCAGGGGGACTGAGATGGGGACAGGGAACCAAGTCAGGGGGACTGAGATGGGGACAGGGAACCAAGTCAGGGGGACTGAGACGGCGACAGGGAACCAAGTCAGGGGGATTGAGAAGGGGACAGGGACCAAGTCAGGGGGAATGAGACGGGGACAGGGAACCAAGTCAGGGGGACTGAGACGGCGACAGGGAACCAAGTCAGGGGGATTGAGAAGGGGACAGGGACCAACTCAGGGGGACTGAGACAGGGACAGGGACCAAGTCGGGGGGACTGAGACGGTGAAAGGGACCAAGTCACGGGGAATGAGATGGGGACAGGGAACCAAGTCAGGGGGACTGAGACAGGGACAGGGACCAAGTCAGGGGGTCTGAGACGGGGACAGGGACCAAGTCAGGGGGACTGAGACGGGGACAGGGACCAAGTCAGGGGGACTGAGACGGGGACAGGGAACCAAGTCAGGGGGACTGAGATGGCGACAGGGAACCAAGTCAGGGGGATTGAGAAGGGGACAGGGACCAAGTCAGGGGGAATGAGATGGGGACAGGGAACCAAGTCAGGGGGACTGAGACGGGGACAGGGAACCAAGTCAGGGGGACTGAGACGGCGACAGGGAACCAAGTCAGGGGGACTGAGACAGGGACAGGGACCAAGTCGGGGGACTGAGACAGGGACAGGGACCAAGTCGGGGGAATGATGGGGACAGGGACCAAGTCAGGGGAACTGAGAAGGGGTGGGAATGACTGAAAACCAGAAAATCGGACAGGAGGTACCGACAGGCTCGTGGCGGGGAGGGTGGGTAACAGAGCCCAGCACGGGATCCCGCACAGAGGACACAGAGAGAAGACCGGGAAGGAGAGACAGAGGGACCCAGACCAGTCTTAAACTCCAGTCCACACAGAGATTCTCTTTCCCATCCTTGGAATCTGGAACAGCCCTCCTCCTGACTTTCCTTTTCAATTAGCTCAAGAGCTCTGACTAGAACACAGTAACTACAAACCGTTTTCCTCAGGGGTATCCACTTTTCTCATTAACTGTAAATGTGTATTTGCAAGTTATTATGTGGCTCTGACAAATTATTATAAAAACAGCTTCTGAAACTTTGGCTTTAAGACGAATCATGTTTTTCTCTGTATCCAGAGAAATGCACTGTGAAGGCCCGGTGGGCATCGCTGCTAGAACAGAAAGAGCAAGGAGCTGGACACAGAGCCCCGCGCTCCGATCCTGGTGCTGCGCTAACTCCCTGCCAGTTCCCCAAACACCGAGAGTCCTCCAGGCCTCGCCCCTTCTACTGCGAAACGAAGAGACTGAATTGGTTTATCTCTAGGGTCTCTTCCTGCTTTAAATAGTCTGTTCCAGCTTAAAATACTGTAAAAATATATTTTCTACTTAATTTTCTAGGCTTCATAAAACTCCTCACAAATTTATCATGAAGTAGAACAATCTCCTAAATAGGGCACATAAACATGTCCTTGGTTCTCCCAGGCTACCTGCCACCAGTTCCCTAATTCTCCCGTCTTCAGCCTTTGACACAGGTCATGAACCCACAGGGCACCGAGAAAAGCATCATCTGTGAAATTTCAACAGACCCACGGAGGCTGTCCTCCACCTCCGACGTAGCACAGAAGACAGTGAGGGCTGAAAACAGAGAGCATCTCTCCACTAGAGATGTGCCTGTCTCCGCGGGCTTCAAAGATCTTAGCCACGTCGTGCATAATGCATGAGTGAGTGCTCACATAAAAGGCCTGTTACTCAGTTCTCTATCACAGCAGATTTCCCTACAGGGAAGAAAACAACGGTAAATCGTATAAAAATAGGAGAGATTTAATTTTGTGCATAAATAAACATGCTTTTCATTCCCTACTTAGCAAAAACAGTTCCCTCTAGGAGCTCAGGCTACCTGCCTGCGAGCCAGCACTACATCTATGCATCTGTACAGCTCTCTGGTCTGACACCTGACCAGCAGGGTCCTCTATATGCTCCCATGAGAAGCCAATAAACAGACAGGCAAACTCCATAAATAAGGCCACCTTCTCAGGGGCTCTGCGGGGAGCAGGCTGCCTGGAGGCCAACCTCTCCTTACCTTCCATCATCTAAGCATCTGTTAGAAATGCAGGCCTGCCTCCCTCCCAGCACACAGGGTACCCCGGAGTCCTTACCCACTCCAGCTCAGGAAAACCAGCCCTCACTTAGCCTCAGAAAAGATCCAGTCTCCCTTAAATGGCCTGGAACACTGCAGGCCATTTCAGAGTCTTCTGGCTCAGATGCAGTGCTGGGGTGAGGGCTTAAAGGGCAATGAAAGTCTCTCTCTCTCTCTCTCTCTCTCTCTCACACACACACACACACACACACACACACACACACACACACACACACCCCTTTCTGCTCCATCAGAAGAAGAAAATGATTCTTGCCAATATCTATGATAAGGTCACTCATATAACATGAGATCCTGCTCTCCAATCTCACCAACTGAAGAGAGACAGATCATCTCTAAAAGATAAGCCATTTGTAGTCCAGATGGGTTTAGCAGTCAGAAGCCAGGCAAGGAATCAAGAGTGAGACAGGGTATCCATCAATTCGGAAGTTCAAGGAAAGAAAATAGATGAAAGAACAGGTAAGCAAGCTGGAGGCAAGGCCCCAAGGAACCCAGGAAGGAGGTGTGCACAGCGATCAGACCCTGGAGGAAGGCTGCACTGGCCTCACGGGAACAGATTTGCTTCTTCCAGTCGGATGTGCTTCTCTGCCCCCAGCCCACATTGAGCATTTGCAAGTTCCCAGGCTAGACTCCGAAGGGACCTGCTTTCACCAGGGAAGGGAATAGAGGCAGTAGCTAAGTCAATGCAACCTCATGCTGTCCTAGAGATTCTGCAAAATGCAGAGCTCCCCTCACAAAAGTGTAAAGGGACAGAAGACTGTATCAGCTTGCTGAGGCTATCATAACACAGGGCTACCGGCTGGAGGACTTAAAGAAAAGGGGTTTTTTGTTTGTTTTGTTTTTTGAGATGGAGTCCCGCTCTGTTGCCCAGGCTGGAGAGCAGTGGCGCAATCTCGGCCCACTGCAACCTCCACCTCCCTGGTTCAAGCAATTCTCCTGCCTCAGCCTCCCGAGTAGCTGGGACTACAGGAGCCCACCATCACGCCCGGCTAATTCTTGTGTTTGTAGCAGACACGAAGTTTCACCATGTTGGCCAGGCTGGTCTTGAACTCCTGATCTCAAGTGATCCACCTGCCCCAGCCTCCCAAAGTGCTAGGATTACGGATTTGAGCCACCGTGCCCAGCCTAAGAACAGGTATTTATTTTCTCACAATTCTGGAGGCTGGAAGTCCAAGATCAAGATGCTGGCAGGGTTGACTTCTTCTGAGGCCTCTCTCCTCCGCTTGCAGGCGGCTGCCTTCTCCCTGTGTCTTCACGTGGCCTTCCCTCTGTGGAAGTCTGGGTTCAAATTTCCTCTTCTTGTAAGAACCCCAGTCATACTGGATTAGGGCCCAACCTAATGACCTCATTGAACCATAATTACCTCTTTAAAGACCCCAACTCCAAATACAGTCACCTTCTGGGAATTAAGATTTCCACATATGAATTTTAGAGGGAATACAATTCAGCCACAACAAAGGCTAAAAAAGAATCTGTTTAAAATGCTGGATGTCTTTTCTTGCTAAAGGAGGTGACGCTTAGTTCTCTCCTTCAGCTCCTGGAGATTGTGTAATTAACTGGAGGAGGCTCAGAGGTAAAAGGAGCCTAAGATATTATCTATTCTAGCCTCTCATTTTGCAGTTGAGGCTGAAGTCCACAGAGGTTAAGTGACCTGGTTCTGAGTAACTGGTTGGACAGCTGTACCCAAGAGGTTCTGATAATGGATTGTTGTCAGCTTCCTATCAACTTCCTTCCTTTAAAGTTAACACATATTCGTTGTTTTTTTTGTTTTGTTTTTGTTTTTTTGTTTTTTTTTAATTGCAGGAAAGAACACTGTAAAGTGAAAAATAAATGTCCACCTTCCTCCTGCCAGTCTATTCCACAGAGGTAACTACTGTTACCCATTTCTCAGGCGCCTTCCAGAAATACTGCATGCAAACACAGAGTGCGTGGTGTGTGTGTGTGTTGCACACTGCTAGGTGCCTACCCAATATCCTTTCTCCTCTTCTTCCATATTCACAGAACTCTGGATTGTGTGCCAGGGAAGAACACGTGCCTAATCAAAATTTTTGCCTTGACAGATTCCCTGAAGGTCTGGGTAGCCATGGGATAGTTCTAGCCAGTGAAATGTAAGCAGAAGTTGGGCCAGGCATGGTGGCTCACGCCTGTAATCCCAGCACTTTGAGAGGCCCAGGAGGGTAGATCACTTGAGGTCACGAGTGCAAGACCTGCCTGGCCAACATGGTGAAACCTCATCTCTACTAAAAATACAAAAATTAGCCAAGCTAATTTTTGGTGGTGGTGGGTACCCGTAGTCCCAGTTACTCGGGAGGCTGAGGCAGGAGAATCGCTTGAACCCAGAAGGTGGAGGCTGCAGTGAGCCAAGATCACGCCACTGCACTCCAGCCTGGGTGACAGAGTGAGGCTCTGTCTAACCAAAAAAAAAAAAAAAGAAGAAGTTTGTTGGACATTTCTGGAAATATTTTGGGCTTTCTGATTCCAGCTTCTTACTTTCCTCCTTACATCTTTTTTCCATCAGAAATGAAGATGTGAGATCTGGTACAGTACAGCCATCTTGCTGCCATGAGGACAGAGGCCCACATAATTAGTACTGCACAGCAGAAAGATGGCATTCCTAAGGCAGGGATGGCATAGTGAGACCCTGTCCCAACCCTGCACCGCTGACATATGCAGATGTCTTGTTGTACAAGGGAAATATGTCCCCTTCATTTTTGTTAATTTATAGCTAATATCTTCCTGATATCCTGTATATCTTTTTAATTTTTTAACATAATACCCTCCACGCATAGTGATTTGCTTTTCCATTTAGTATCCTGAATGTTTCCTAGTTAGTACATAGAGAATTGTGCCATTTTTAACACTACACTGTATTTTGTTGGACACCTACAGATGGTCATATAGGCTGCCTCTATTTTTTGCTAGTATAAATGCTATTATTACAAATATCTGTGTAGCTATTTTTGTGTACTTGCTGGAAAACATTTATAGGGTCATTAGTGGAATTACTGAGTCTAAGAATATGAACCTTTTAAATTCTGGTCTAAGGATATTGTGGAAATGCCCTTCAACAACACTGGTCAACTCAATATGTCTGTTTTCTCAGATTTTCACCAGCACGGTGGGTACTATCAAACTGAAGCACAGCCAATCTCACAGGTGAAAACAATGAGATCTCTTTATTTTCCTTTGTATTTTTAAACAAAGTGAAGTTTACTGTTTTCACATGCTCACTTCTAGCAATGAACATTGGTTTAACTATTCCATTTTTCATTTTTCCTACTGACGTCTAAGACTTCTTTCCAAATGAAACGAATTAGCTCTGACACATAGGCGGCAAATATTTTTCTCCAATATATTCCTTGTTTTTTGACCTTATTTATGGAATTTTTGCCCAACAGAACTTTAAAATTTTCTCATGAAATTTTTCTTTTAGGAAAGTTAGTCTTTTCTTTACAGCTTTTGTGTTTTGTGACACACTTGGGGGGAAAAAGTCTTTTGTCTCCATTCCAAGATATATTTAAAATTTACTCATGTTTCTTCTAATAATTTTTATGATTTCATTATTTAAGTCTAAATCTTTCAGCCAATTTAATTTTTTTAAGAGATTTTCTTTGCTAGGTAGTTTATTTTTATCTAAGGAATGTTGGAGGGACCCCAGCTCCCTTTTTTTTCTAACAGCTCTTCAGCTGTCCCAAACCACATTTATTGATGAATTTACTTCCCCCGGTGATTAGGAATGCCACCTTTTCCTGATCTGGAGGCACAGTGTGAAGCAGCCTCCATCTGCCAGGACTCTGACATATGCCCTACCTTCATGAACATTTCAGTGAATGATGCTGATGCAAATATACAAGGGAACTCGTCAATCATTTGTCTGGCTTACAACCAAGAGAATAGAATTAACAGGATGAAACCAGAGATTAAAAAACATCTCAAAAGCCAGGAGCAACAGGAACTGTTTAACAAGATAATGTCTAATAGGATATAGTTTGGGCTTACACTCAGGTGTGGTGAAATCAAAAGCATCAGACACAGAAGAGAAATAGCAGAGAGGCAGAACCCATGCCAAGGCCTCCTTGGGACGCTGCCAGTAGCTCTGACCTAGGGCTGTCTGAAGCTGCTCTCACATGGCCTTCAAAGATGCAGGTCCATACGGTATCCCAGGCCATTTTCACAGAAAGAAGGTAACAGCCCGGGCCCTGGTCCACATTGCTGACACCACTACCTAGAGCCTGCAATTCAGTTTCAGACACGACCAGTTAAGGGGAATATCAACTACACCACTCCAGAGAGGAAAAACACAAAAGCTCAGGGCATTTAAAACAATACCACGTGAAGAAGGCATAACTGGAGATGCCCGCTGCCCACTAAGCAGTGACACTCTGTAATGCGGGCAAGGCTCATGCCACCTTTATCTGTGCACTCCTCGTGGCGTGCATAGCCTGGAAAGGGCTGGCCCCTAATAAATAAGCGTGGAGCAAAAGTAGAGAATTGAGGGGACAGGATTTGCTGCTTTAGATTTCTGAGGGAGATTCCTTACAGCCTGGGGCCGAGCTCTGATCCTGCGCCTAGTTCAGTCCTTCATGTCTTTCCTTTAGGCTCTGTCAGTCTGCTGAGAGCACCCCTGCCTCCCTCTTCCGGCCCTTTGGTCCATCTTCCTTTAGTGCAGCCAGCAGCCTTTCTCCTGCAATGCCAATCTATTCGCCCCACCCTCCCACGTTCAAGTGAACTCCTTGGACACTGCAGAATGGGCCCTTTGTGATCCAGCCCCCGCCGACTTTTCCAGCTCCTTGCTACTTTAACATAAGGAAATCAGACTTTTCAGGGACCCCAACATGTCACCTCTCATGCCTCTGCAAAGCTCTTCTCTGGGTCTGGAGTGCCCTCCCAGAACCCCTTCCCCACCCTGAGTCTCACAGATTCCAACTCAGTATGGGTACCGGGCTGCACCCCCACCTGGAGGCCTTCTCCAGCACCCTTCTCCGTGCAGCTCAGCACCCTGGACATCATCTTCTTCACTGCATTTCTCACACTGTGCTCCAGTTCATTCACGGACATCTCTATGTCAGATTTTGAGATCTGTCCAGTGCCATGGCCCATGCCTGTAATAAGAGCATGTTGGGAGGCCTAGGTGGGTAGATCACTTGAGGTTAGGAGTTCAAGACCAGCCTGGCCAACATGGCAAAACCCCATCTCTACTAAAAATACAAAACTTAGCCAAGCAAGGTGGCAGGCACCTGTAATCCCAGCTACTCAGGAGGCTGAGGCAGGAGAATCGCTTGAACCCAGGAGGCGGAGGCTGCAGTGAGCTGAGATCGCGCCACTGCACTCCAGCCTGGGCGACAGAGTGAGACTCTGTCTCAAATAAACAAAAGATTGTGAGATCTTTGAGAAAGGAGATTGCGTGGGGTATCCTCAATGCCTGACACACTGGCAGGACCAATGGATGACAGCAGGTTAAACTAGAAGGTAGGGGAAGATATATTTCAGATAAATACAGAAAAGAGACTTGAACAGAACTATCCACAAATGGAACAGATTGCCTCACATGAGGTCACCTTCAGAGGTGTCCAGAGGCCAGATGGTCTGCTGGGAAGACCATACCGAAGAGTCTTCACTGTTCAACTAGAACAGAGCTTCTCAGCCTTGCTTTAGGGGGTACCTCTTCGGCAGGTCTGGGGTGTGGCCTGGGATTCTGCATTCCTAACATTCTCCCAGGAGAGAGCGAAGCTGCTAGTCCAGGGACCACATTTGAAACACAGGGGGCTAGATGACCTCTAATTTCTCTCCAATCCTGAGATCTGTCCCAGGACACAGATATGAGAGGTGGCCCCACACCTCTGGCCTGGGGAACCATTAACTAAGGAGAAAGCATTGCTTCGAGTTCTTGTCAGGAAACACCAAGCAAAAGGCCCAGGGAAGGAATGCCTGTTAAAAACTCCTAAAATAAACTAGAGTCTGGTTCTACATTAGGATGTTCCTGAAGCATTTTAACTAAAAGAAGACAGTTATTATTAAGTGCCAGCCACTGTTTTCATCAAACGATTTGGCTTTCAGTATTGTTTTTTTCAGCTATTTTAAAACCTGAATCAGGGCAGAGAGTACAAAGTAAAAGAGGAAATCACTCATAATCCATCTAAAATTACAGGTTATTAAATTTAAATAGGACACTAGTGGGGACTATTCTAGAGTTCTCTGGACCAATTTTCTAATTTTACAGGAAAGGAAACACACACCCGAGGTCACCAAAGCTGGCCCTAAAGCAAGGAATCCTGTCCTACATATTTCTTTTTGAGATGGAGTCTTGCTCTTTCTCCTAGGCTGCTGTGCAGTGGTGCGATCTCGGCTCACTGCAACCTCTGCCTCCAGGGTTCAAGTAACTCACATGCCTCAGCCTCTCGAGTAGCTGGGATTACAGCACCACCATGCCTGGCTAACTATTGTGTTTTTTAGTAGAGGCGGAGTTTTGTCATGTTGGCAGGCTGGTCTCGAACTCCTGATCTCAGGTGATCTGCCCACCTCAGCCTCCCAAGTGCTGGGATTACAGGCATGAGCCACTGCACCCAGCCAATATTCTCAGTGTACTTTTCCTTCCTTTAAAGTCAGCTTGCTCTTTGTCTTAGTCTGCTCAAGTTGCTATACCAAAATACTACAGATTGGGTAGTTTAAACTATAGGAATGTAGTTTCTCACAGTCTAGAGGCTGGGAAGCTCGAGATCAGGGTGCCTGCATGGTTGGTTTCTGATGCGGGCCTCTTCCTGGCTTGTAGAACGCTGCCTTCCCGCTATGCCCTCACACGACAGAGACAGACAGTGGGCTCTTTGGGGTCTCTTCCCATAAGGACACTAATCCCCCTGAATCAGCATCCACCCTTAGATCTCATTTAACCTTAATACCCCCTTATAGACTCTATCTCCAGTATACATTGGGGGTTGGGGCTACACCATATAATTTGGGAGTCACAAATCAGTCCCAAGCAATGCCAACTTTGAAAAATGATACTCTTACTTCATTTTTTCATTATGAGTAGAATAATGTACTTGATAAAAAGTTTGATCAAATAAATCCAACTTAAAAATACACCTTCTTGTCTACAGCCGTACTACCTTATCTTGAAAGCTAAGCAGGGTCGGGCCTGGTTAGTACTTGGATGGGAAAAATACATCTCCATAACTACCTGATTTCAAAATTTACCACAAAGCTACAAGAGACAAGGTAATATGAACAGACATACAGATCAATGGGACAGAACAGAGTTCAGAAATAGACAAACACATAAATGGTCAATTTTTTTTTTTGAGACAGTCTCACTCTGTCACCCAGGCTGGAGTGGTGCAATCTCAGCTCACTGCAACTTCCGCCTCCTGGGTTCAAGCGATTCTCGTGCCTCAGCTTCCTGAGTAGCTGGGATTACAGGCACCCACCACCACGCCCATCTAACTTTTGTATTTTTAGTAGTGATGGAGTTTCACCATGTTAGCCAGGCTGGTCTCAAACTCCTGACCTCAAGTGATCCACCTGCCTGCCTCAGCCTCCCAAAGAGCTGGGATTACAGGTGTGAGCCACCGCCCCCGCCATCACTGATTTTTGACAAGAGCCCAGGCAATTTAAAGGAGAAAGAATAGCTTTTTTTTTCAACAAATGGTGCTAAAACAACTGGGTATCTGTATGGAAAAGAAAATAAACCTCAACCCTTACTTCAAGGCACGCACACACACACATACAGGCGTGTGTGCACATGCATACACGCACACATACACACATGCACCAAAGTAACTTGAAATGAATCCTAGACCTAAATGTAAAAGCCAAAATTACAAACTTCTAGGTGAAGATCTTCTTAACCTTGAGAAGGACAGAGAGAAAGAAAAAAAAAGTACTAACCAGAAGACTCTGACAAATTGAAATGTTAAACTCTTGCTCTTCAAAAGACACTTGAAGAACATGAAAAAGCCAGCCACCAACTGGGAGAACGTTTGTAATACATCCATGAGGCAAAGGACGTGTTTCTAGAATGTATTTAAAAACTCATACAGCTCAATGGTAAGACGACAAGCAACCCAATTAAAAATGGGCAGAAATTAGAACAAGACGCTTCACACACTCACACATACAAACACACACACACACAGCCAATAACCACACAAATGGCACAGTGAGCAAAGATGCTCATCATTAGCTATCAGGGAAACGCAAACAGTAACCTCACTAAGATATACGACATAACCACTAGAATGCCTACAATGAAAATGACTGACAATACTAAGTACCGATGAACATGTGGAGCAACCAGAGTTTTCTTTTCTTTTTTTTCTTTATTCTATCTTTCTTTTTTGTTGTTGTTGTTTTTTGTTGGTTGTTTGTTTTTTTTAAGACAGAGTCTGTCTCTCTCTTACCCTGGCTGGAGAGTGGTGGCTCAATCACAGCTCACGGTTGCTTTGAACCCCTAGGCTCAAGCGTTCCTCCCACTTCAGCCTCCTGAGTAGCCGGGACTAGAGGCACACGCCATTACTCCAGGCTAAGTTTTTACTTTTAATTTTTTGTTGAGGCAAGGTCTCTTTTTGTTGCTCGGGCTAAGAATTTTCACATACTTTTAGTCGAAGTGTGTATTAGCCCATTCTTACACTGCTATAAAGAAATATATGAGACCAGGTAATTTATAAAGAAAAGAGGCTTCATCGGCTCACGGTTCTGCAGGCTTTACAAAAAGCATGGAAATATCTGCTTCTAGGGGGGCCTCAAGGAGCTTTTACTCATCACGGAGGGCAAAGGGGGAGCAGGTGTCTTACATGGCAGGAGCAGGAGGAAGAAAGAGAGAGGGAGGTGCCGCACACTTTTAAACAACCAGATCCCATGAGAATTCACTATTGTGACAACAGCACCAAAGGGGGATTGGTGCTACACAATTAGAGACCGCCCCTTCCCCCCACCCCCGATCCAATCATCTCCCACCAGGCCCTGCCTTCAGCCCTGGGGATTGCATTTCAACATGAGATTTGTGTGGGGACACAGATCCAAACCATATCAGAATGTAATGGTACAAACACTCTGGCAAAGTTTGGCAGTTTCCTATAAAGCTAGACATGGGCTGAGTGCGGTGGCTCATGCTGTAATCCTAACATATGGAGAGGCTGAGGTGGGAGAATCGCTTGAGGCCAGTTCAAGACCAGCCTGGGCAACACAGGGAGACCCCATCTCTACAAAAAATTTAAAAATTAGCCAGACATGGTGGTGCAAGCCTGAAGTCCCAGCTACTCAGGAGGCTGAGGTAGGAAGACTGGTTGAAGCCAGGAGTTCAAGGCTGCAGTGAGCCACGATTGCACGACCACACTCTAGCCTACGTGACAGAACAAGACCCTGTCTCTAAGAATAAATAAATTAAATTAACAAATAAATAAAAAGCTAGACATGCGCTTTCCATATGACCTAGCAATTCTAATCTTAGAGCAAGGACAATACATGCTTACGCAAAGCCTTGCATGTGTATGTTCACAGTGGTTATTCACACTGCCAAAAAATGAAAAGAACGCAAATGTCCTATCAAATGAACATATTGCAGTATTTCCTAAAATGGAATACTACTCAACGATAAAAAGAAACAGGCTACACTTTGGGAAGCTGAGGTGGGCAGATCACTTGAGGTCAGGAGTTCAAGACCCACCTGGCCAAGATGGTGAAACCCCGTCTCTACCAAAAATGCAAAAACTAGCTGGGCGTGGTGGTACATGTCTGTAATCCCAGCTACTCAGGAGGTTGAGGCATGAGAATCGCTTGAACCCGGGAGGCAGAGGCTGCAGTGAGCCGAGATTGTGACACTGTACTCCAGCCTGGGCAATACAGTGAAACTCTGTCTTAAAAAAAAAAAAGGAACAGACTACTGTCATGTGCACCATAATGACATTTTATACTATGGTGGTCCCATAAGATTATAATGGAGTGGAAAAATTCCTATCACGGAGTGACATCATAGCCGCCATAACTCAATTTTTTAAAAAATTAATTTAGTGTTGCCTAAGTGTTCAATGTTTATAAAGCCTACAGTAGTGTGCAGTAATGTACTAGGCCTTCACATTCACTCATGACTCATTCACTGACTCACCCAGAGATACTGCCAGTACGCAGGCTCCATTCATGAGACGCGTCCTATACAAGTGCACTATTTTTGGTCTTGTAAACTGTATTTTGACGGTCCCTCTTCTATGTTCAGATTTGAGATACAAATACATTGTGTTATAATTGCCTGTTCATCACAGTAACATGCTGCACAGGTTTGGATTCTAGGAACAACAGGCTTGACTATATAGCCTAGGTGCATAATAGGCTGTAACATCTAGGTTTGTGTGGGTCCACTCTATGATGTTCATACAACAATGAAATTGTCTAATGACACATTTCTCAGTATCCCCATCATTAAGGGACACATGACCATTCATGTAACAACATAAGTAAACCTCCAAAACATTATGCTACATAGAAGAAGCCAGACCTGTGGTTCCTCAACTGTGCACAAAATCACCCCAGGGCTCCCAGTGAACTCACAGACATGCCACTGAATATTTTAACTTTTTGAGGGAAACAGCCATAATTGTGGGACACCATGTAAGCCACTTTTAATGAGTTACCTGGATCTAATGGAACTGGTAGGTATCCCTTTTAACTTTCAACACCATGAAAAAATTATGGATTCTAAAGGTGCTATGAACCAAGCAAGTTTGGAAACCTCTAAACCAGACACAAAAAAGTACATACTAAATGACTGAATGTTTATGAAGTTCTCTAAGAGGCAAACCTAATTCACATGGACAGAAAGCAGATGAGTGGCCGTTCAAGGGTGAGCATTAGGGGAGCAAAGGTACATTTGGGATAATGGAAATGCTCCCTATCTTGATTGGGAGTGAATGCATGTCAAAACCCATAGAATCTATCATACACTTAAAATAATAGGTGCGTTTTTACTGTATATAAAGTATACCTTAATAAAGTGTATTTAGAAATAAAATACTGCAAGAAAAGTTTAAAACACACATCCCTAAAAAATATCCTATCCCATGGGTCTTGAGCATCTTTCTAGATGGTGGGCATCCCGGAGCAGAATTAGGAGATGCCTACCATGCAGCCACCATCACAGTGACTACAAGATATCACAGCTCACACTCAGGAAACATATGTTCACTAATTCCCTGATTTTCCTCACGAGGAAGAGGTTTCCACAAGGAAATGAAAATTGAAACTAAATTCCAAACTTGCTATATAATAATCTTTTATGAGAACAATTTTTTCAACAACTTAATTGTCAGCACTTATTAATATTTATAAAGCTTTCCTCTCTCACTCCCTCAGGATTCTTGCCACTGAATATGGTTTCAAATTAAAATTTTAAAAGATCCTTTACTGGGTAAGAGTATTTGGGACCCCAATTATACTACATAGAAGACTCAATATTCAGACCCACTTCTCATGTATGGAAATGAAACTTTTCATGGCCTCTTGTGATTATTTAGAACAAAATTTGGCAAAAGAGGGCCTGCTGCCTGTTCTTGTAAATAAAGTTTTATTGGAACTTAATCACAGCCAGTCATTTACATATTATCTATGATTGCTTTCCAAGATGGTGCAATTCTGATAATCAGTGCTACTACAGTGGCACAGGTAGGTGGTTGCCAGACAGACTATGGCCTGCAAAGCGAGAAATAATTACCATCTAGCCCTTCACCGAAAAAGTTTCTATAATATATCTGTTGACCTAAAACAACATGCTGAACCATGCAAGACAGACAGGAAAGAAAAGGAGAAAATCAAACACCTCAATGATGTTATTTCTTTTTAAAACACAACTGAACAATTACATAAAGGCTGTGTATGCGGGAAAAGTATACTGTTTCAAATGCAAATTTCAGGCAAGGCTGTTGCTTCTGACAAAATAATAGTTTGAATAGCCTCAGGTTTTGGGTGGTGTCCCACTCAAAAAGTCTGCTTCCGTGAGTTGTAATTATCAATGGCTCTTGGCTTCTTAGAAAAAGCACCCAGCTTTCCTTTTTGTTTTGTTTTCTTTTTTAGAGACAGAGTCTTGTTCTGTTGCCCAGGCTGGAGTGCAATGGCATTATCAGAACTCACTGCAGCCTCGAACTTCTGGGCTCAAGTGATCCTCCTGCCTCAGCCTCCCAAGAAGCTGGGGACTAGATGGGTCTACCACCACACTCAGCCCATATTGTTTTTTCTGTGGAGGCAGGGTCTTGCTATGCTGCCCAGGTTAGTCTCAAACCCCTGGCCTGAAGTGATCCTCCCTCCTCAGTCTCCCAAAGTGTTGGGATTAAATGCATGAGCCACCTCGTCCAGCCACTCGGTTTTTCCTTTTAAACACTTCCTGGCATCTCAATTCATCTCTATCCATGAACTCAAGGTTGGGGAGAACAAATGAAGTAGAGCTAAATAACTTTCTTTAGTTTCCTTTCTACTCACAGGGGTCTCAAAATTCTGATTCCCTTTCCCATCTGAATTTTGCCATTTTTTCTCTAAGTTAACTAACCTTACTTCTTTCCTTTTTGTTCCCCTGCAGTAACAGTCATCTTGCTGTTTATTTAAAATGACTCTTCAAAGACATATAAGCCTCATTCTGTCTTCTTAATGTCATGACCAAAACACAGTTTCACACAAAAAAGATTTTAAGCATTTTTGTAGAAGCTGAACTGGATCTGGACATGCAATGGGGGAACTTGTGACTCTGGCAAAACATAATAACTAGGCTCAGTGCCCACAAATATTTATTTAGCATTCTGAAATATGAACTATTCTAAATACGTAATTAGCAGCTAGATGTTCATACCACTGCAGTTCTGAAATGATGATACAAATGTTCTGCTGAGTTGAGCAAGATCTTTATATATTCTTAGAGCAGAAGAACAAAATAGTTATCCTTGCTGGGCTTTCAAGCCCAAAGATTTTAAAAAGCAATGCAGCAAAGGAGTTGAACAGATATTACTCCAAAGAAGAACATCCACTAAGTACATAAGAAGATGCTTGGCCGGGCGCGGTGGCTCACGCCTGTAATCCCAGCACTTTGGGAAGCCGAGGTGGGCGGATCACTTGAGATCAGGAGTTCGAAACCAGCCTGGCCAACATGGTGTAACCCCGTCTCTACTAAGTACTGACCCATGCAACAGCTCAAGAGTGAATGTCAAAAACATTACACTAAGTGAAAAGGTCAGAAAAAGACTATCTGTTAGGATTTCTATGAAACTCTAGACAAGGCAAATCTAATCTATAGTGATAAAAAGCCCATCAGTGGTTGCCTGAGGCTGCCACGAGGGAGGCCTGGCTGGGAAGAGGCAGGAAGGAACCCCAGGACTGAGGAGAAGGGTCTATATTCTTGATTGTGATGGTAGGTATCTAAATCTGTCACAACTCACCCAAACGTACAGTTAAAATGGTACGTTTTATTGTATGCAAACTATACATCGTTAAAAAAATTTTACATTATCCTGCTGTGCTTTCATATAGAAAGATGAAAAGAAGCAAAGCTGCCCTTCTTCCCCCTATACCCCACATGCCCTAGTAAGCCTCACATAAAATTCCATATATCAGCTGGGCACAGTGGCTCATGCCTGTAATCCCAGCACTTTGAGAGGCCGAGGCAGGCAGATCACCTGAGGTCAGGAGTTCGAGACCAGCCTGGCCAACATGGCAAAACCCTGTCTCTACTGAAAATACAAAAATTATCTGGGCATGGAGGTGGGTGCCTGTAATTCCAGCTATTCGGGAGGCTGAGGCAGGAGAATCAGTTGAACCTGGGAGGCGGAGGTTGCAGTGAGTCGAGATTGCACCACTGCACTCCAGCCTGCGCAACAGGGCAAGACCCTACCTTAAAAAATAAAATAAAATTCGACGTATCTTCAACCTTCTCTTCTCCCTTCCTGAGTACCAGTTATTTTCATAGTTTAAAGGACTTTCTCTGCTCTAACATGATGACAACTAAGCAAAGGGATGTACCATTTTATAATACACACAGGGTCTCTTCGTTCCACTCTACACATGTGAAAGACTTTAACTCAAGTACAAGTTACTACTCAGAAAGACAAATGCTATTAAGAAATGAGAATAATATTGACAAACTAGACCCCTAAAATTTATGAGAACAATAAACGCATTTCCTGCAGGAACTATCTATTCTGGACATTACTTAATATTATAATTCCACCTCTTAAGAAAATTAAACCTGGGGAGGAGAGAATTTAAAAAAAAAAGGGGACTACGAAAGACTTGATGCAAAAACTGACTGAGAAAGAGAAAAATAAAGTTATTTTTCTTCTCAACAGTATGCAAAGGCTCTAATTTCTCCACATCTTAATCCAACATATGTAATGTAAAGACATTATTTGTCTTTTTGCGAAGAAAATGTGCTAGCTATATAAAAACCTGTCAAACTGTAAAGTGTTATATATTTGAAAGCTATCCTCATTAAAGAGCCAGACTGTCCCTTTAACCAGACGGTCTCTTTAACAAATATCACAGAAAGAAAGAACGCTGGGCTGGAAATGAGATATCCTAGTTCTGGTCCCAAATCTACCAATTATGAATTTAGTGACTGTGGGTAAGTAACCACTTGCCTTAACCCTCCATTTCTTATGTCCACCAATCAATCCATGCCTTCCTCATCTCATAAGCTTGCTCTGCAGATCTGATGATGGCATATAAACAAATGGAAAATCACCAAGCCGCTCTCAATAAAAGAGAGCAGTATTATTAATTCTCAGTATTATTTATTCCTGAGTCTGGCTGAAATAATGTAATATATTATTGATTACATATATCAATGGAACACCATCATGATATCCTTGTAACACAAGCCCAAAGAGTAACAATCACCGGGCTGAATCCAGCTGTTTCTAAGAAACAATATCTCATTTCATTTAGTATTACAGTGGAAGATCCAGAACCTACCATGCCTGGACTGTCTCAGACGAGTATTTCCAGAGCTTTGATAATAAGTCAAGATAAACACAATAATTGGAGGAAAAAGAACAAAAAAATTGATACAGACTCACTAGTATTTGAATGCATTCTCTTAATTCTGGTAAATGGAGATATATATATACACATAGACACATACATACATATATATATAAAAAATACATATACACACACATGTATTTTTACAGTGTAACTCAGTGTTTCTAAAGAATTGTTATCCATCAAAAGATATATCCAAGCACCTAATGTTCCAACCCCACTGCCATTACCTCATTATTTGGAAGACTCCAGGGACACAACAAAATGTTCATTACTGGCCGGGCGCAGTGGCTCACACCTGTAATCTCAGCACTTTGGGAGGCCGAGGCAGGTGGATCACTTGAGGTCAGGAATTTGAGACCAGCCTGGCCAACATGGCAAAACCCTGTGTCTACTAAAAATATAAAAATTAGCCGGGTATCGTAGCACATACCTGTGGTCCCAGCTACTCAGGTGGCTGAGGCATGAGAATCACTTGAACCCAGGAGACGGAGGTTGCAGTGAGCCAAGATTGTGCCACAGCCCTCTAGCCTGAGCAACAGAGCAAGACTCCATCTCAACACACACACCAAAAAAAAAAAAAAAAAAAAAGGTTCATTACCATCTGGAACATCTTGTTCAAATCTCAAGGACGTGGCAGCCATGACGGTGCTGGTCATTCATGGACCCTACCCAGTGATGACATATCATCAAACTCGGCACACTGTACACAAGAGCAAAATATCCTTCAACTGTTCCGAAGGCACAGTCTTCTAAGATGGATGATCACTTCTTCAACATTCCTTTAGGAACAAGTCTGCTAGTTCGATGCCGTTGGTTCTTAGAATCCCTGTCCCCCTAAATCTCACACCTCACTACGCTTCTAATCTAATTCTATGTACCCGGATGCCTAACTTAGTGATTTGCCTTCCCTTGTGTGATAAATATGCTCCTAAAAAGATGGTGTAGAAGGTACCACTTTATAAAGTACTACAGGATTCCTGCTTCTAAATATCTTATAAATCTTTTTGTAAAATGATACACTTCTTACACAAAAGTATATTCTCATATTGGATTTGTTTTAAACAAGGCACAAAAACTTCGACATTGTATGTAAAACTATAAGCCCCATCACATGTAATATTTTAAATGTCTTCATTTAACCTTAAATAAGTAAAAAATAATAAAATGTAGGGCAATTACCAAGTGCCTTAATAAAGGTCAAGCTAAATATGTGATATCTTCTTCACATATTCTTTAACATATTCTTAATGTGCTAAAAATACTGATGGCAGGCTGTACTTCAAGACTTCTTTTTGGATCGGCCATGGTGGCTCACACCTGTAATCCCAGCACTTTGGGAGGCCGAGGCGGGAGGATCACCTGAGGTCAGGAGTTTAAGACTAGCCTGGCCAACACAGTGAAACCCCATCTCTACTAAAAACACAAAAATGAGCTGGGCGTGGTGGCACATGCCTGTAATCCCAGCTACTCGGGAGGCTGAGGCAGGAGAATCGCTTAAACGCGGGAGGCGGAGTGAGCCGGAATGAGCCACTGCACTCCAGCCTGGGCGACAGATCAAGACTCCGTCTCAAAAAAAAAAAAAAAAAAAAAAAAAAAGACTTCTTTTTGTTGTTTGCTGGGAATGGAGCCACCACGTGCATAACACTCACTCCCCTCAAGCAAACATGCTGAATGTAAGAGGCCTTGGGAGCTGGCAATCGCTTGGTCAGCCAGTCGAGTAGAGGACTTTTCTTTCAAACATGGCAATGGTAAGGCCAAAAGGGAGTTAAGTAGCTCCTTCCAGGCTGCAGAGAGACTGACCAGGAATAAGAAGGCAGCCCCTGGTTCTACCCTTCACTGCTCCACGAAGCCTTCCTGACCCCACGTACGCCACACCCCACTGGTGCGAGCGTTTGGGTTGAACCAGACAAAAAGACTTGATCTTCCTGCTCGTATCCCAGAATAAACCACCCTTATGTTGCTTCATAATTTTAGGAAATGTGCCATCCTACTCTGGCAACCCTATGTGAGATTTTCTGCATTTAAAGAAAGAGGGATGTGTGTTCTGCATTAGCTCCAGAAATAAAAACCCCTACTCAGTCTCAGCAAGGCATGCAGTTAAAAATAATCAGGGCCGGTTTCTCTATGGTGAAAGAATGAAACGGAGAGACAGGCAATGTGGGAGGCTGAGTGCCAACAAGGCTGTGCCTTTAAAATCATCTAAGTAACCAGACTGCCTGCTGCAGGTTTTCAAGGCAAGTCCTGAAAGCAGCAGCACAACCCACCCTACCTTATTCCGGAGAGACTGTAACTTTACATGTCTGATTTTCTTTCTTTTTTTTTTTTTTTTCTTGAAATGGAATTTCGCTCTGTTGCCCAGGCTGGAGTACAGTGGCGCAATCTCGACTCACTGCAACCTCCGCCTCCCGGGTTCAAGCGACTCTCCTGCCTCAGCCTCCCAAGTAGCTGGGATTACAGGTACCCACCACCATGTCCAGCTAATCTTTGTATTTTTAGTAGAGACGGGGTTTCACCATGTTGGCCGGGCTGATCTTGAACTCCTGACTTCAGGTGATCCATCCACCTCAGCCTCCCAAAGTGCTGGCATTATAATAGGCGTGAGCCACCATGCCTGACCCCACATCTGATTTTGAATGCTAATACTTCCTCAGTACACAGTAACTCTCAACATCAAAGTGACGCAGGAGGCACGTGTAAATCGCACTAGAAGCCTCGTCCATACAGCCTTGCTATCAAGTGTGGTCTGCACCAGCAGCACTGGCATCACCCAGGAGCTGGTAAGGAAAGGAGAACCTCAGCCCCTGCCCCAATCTCTGGACTCAGCATCATTCATTTTGAGCGAGGTGCCCAGGTGATTGGACAGCACATTAAAGCTGGAGAAGCAACATCCTAATCCTGGTAACCCATGTACCATCACGGAGAAATCCCAGACGCTGCCTCCTCTTCCTTCCCACCTGATGCTGCAGGACACATGGACGGATGCTCACAGAGCTCCCTGTGATCTCTTCAGTTTCTCATTTGGGACTTGGCAATTTGCATTTACAAATTAGCATGGTTTGAATTAATAGGAAAACAAAAGGGTAGTATCTGGTTTAGCATCTAAGAAAGCAAAAGAGGGTCAGGCGCTGTGACTCACACCTGTAATCCCAACATTCTGGGAGGCTTAGGTGAGCAAATCACTTGAGGCCAGGAGTTCGAGACCAGCCTAGGCAACATAGCAAGACCCCCATCTCTACAAAAAATTTAAAAACTCGCAGATATGGTGTTGTGCACCTTTAGTCCCAGCTACTCAGGAGGCTGAAGCAGGAGGATGGATTGAGCCCAGGAGGTCAAGGCCATAGCAAGTGGTGATCACGCCACTGTACTCCAGCCTGGGCGAAAGAGTGGGACTCCATCTCAAAAATAAATAAATAAATAAAAAGAAAGTGAGAGAGAAAGCAGGGAGCGGGGTCTATCTGGGAGAGAGAAAGAAGAAAGTGAAAGGCGAGCGGGTCCAGTGTAGAAGAAGCAGGTCAGAAGAGAGGGCAGAGGCTCACTTCTCCCCACACTTCACCCCGCACCTGCTCCCATAAACACCAGCAAACTCATCCCTATCTAACAGGCTGGAAAGAAAGGAGTCGCATTTCTCTTAAACCTAACTTTTCCGCTAAGGTCCAAAAATGGAAAGGTAGAAATTGAAGAATTAATTGCCTCTGTTTTATCATTAACCAAAGCAGAATTACCTGCCTAAAGAGGACAAAATATAAAAAAAATAGCAGAATCCTATTTTATAAGTGATTGTGGGATCAATTTCAGTAATTAACAATCCACTGTTCTCTGGGAGTCCACCCACATGGGTGTCATGCTGAAAGGCATGGAGACACAGATTCTAATCCTTTGGAAAAGAATGACAGGTGGAGAAGAAAGAACTCTGAAGTCAGCAAGCCCAGAATGTACTGTAAGCCCTTCTACTACTAACCTAGCAGGGAAACTGTGGGCAGTTTCTCAGGCTCAACTTTGTCATCCAAAGAAACGGGAAAAAATCAGTCAACGTTGTCTCCAAAGGTCCTTCCATATGAGCCCTAAAAACTGTATGATTCTAAGTCACAATCATTGTCTCAATATTACTACTTCTCTTTAAAATGGGAAAAATGACCCACAGATAGTCTCACCAGATGCAGGCTTCAACTGTGTCATTTGCTCATTTCAGGAAATAGTCCAGACTTCTTCAAAACATGCCTCTATTCACACTTAGCCAGTCTTGTTGACAAAAATACAAATATGCCTAGGCGTATACACAGCACACCTGTCATTGTCTAATGTGAGCCTGACTCTTGCACCAGCTTCTTATCTGAAAAGATCTAAAAACGACACAACTGGCGTGCTCTAATTCTGCAGAGGCAGGGCTGGCTTCTGTCCACCTTCTCCGGCATAAACCACCTTCTGGGAGGCTCCTGCAAGGTAAGCTCTCCGCTTCAGATGCCTCCTTCTCAGACAATCTCCTTCTCAGACAATCTCCCATGCACCACCCATCACTCTCTATCCCCTGATCCTTTCTTACATCTCCTCAAAGCTTAAATTATACATTGGCATATTGGATTACTGACGGTTCCTCTTCCCCAACTTGATTTTCAACTCCTAGAGAGAAGGGGTGTTACCTGGCACTACTACTACATCAAAACAGTGTCTGGCACAGAGGCCATAACCACTGGCCAAATAAGCAAATTTAAGTTCTAATACTCGTCAGTGAGGTTGTTGCTGTATTTTTAAAAAGAAGGCCCAAAACTATCAGCATGACAAAGCAATCCTAGGATGAAGATATCAACAAGAGCAACAAAAAAAGAAGAAAAAAAGAACTCACTTTTGTTGGAGTAAGAGGAAAACTAAGACGACCTATAAAATGGATTAAGATCCAACTACCCTCAGTATTCTGAATGCACATGTGTTTTTTCCCTTTAGAGTTAGGAACAGAAATTTAAACTGGCCCTCTGTCATTCATATGCAAAGAGGGTAAAATCAAATGGATTTTAAACTGGCCCTGTCATTCATATGCAAAGAGGGTAAAATCAAATGGATTTTTTACGTTCTGCTTCAACTGCCATTCCTTTTCAGATTTAATCAGCTAAACAAATAATGGTAGTTTTCTAGGTTAGTTCATATAAAAGTCAGAAACAGTCCTATGAACACTTAAAAACTTTTTTAAAAAGGTGCTTTCATCGTCAATACCAACATTGGCAAGATTACAATTGATGTATCTGTGAAGCAGCAGAAAATCATATTCCTTTTTAGTAATATTAGCATATCACAGAGCACATCAGGTAGTGAAACCCAAGCCTGGGTATACACTTATCTAGAGGGAGACCCAGGAACAGAAGATTGTGAGTGGCATCTGTGAGGCTGCCGAAACAGGTTCTCAATAAGACACTCAGAGTTTCATTAAATGGCCTTTGACAAGACCCTCCTGCTGGGGGGGCTCATGGCAGGCTCCTGGGAATGCTTCTTCCTCAGTGGTCTTTTCTAGTCTTTATCCTGAATTTTCCTTTCTTTGACTTAATATTTCCCTATCTTAAGCCTAGTGTTATACTCTGAGATTTAACAAAAGCACACTTATCCCTACAGAAAAGCATAGAGAAGACTTAATGAGCCAATAATAGCTTTTCATAACAACCACACTAAAAAACTAAACAGGTCCCACACCCAATTTTAATTTTCCCCACAAAATCTGCTCCTCTTCCTAGCTTTCCCAGTTCAATAAACAGCAACTCTATCTTTCTGGTTGCGAGGCCAAAAACCTTTGTCTTTACCTCTTTCTCTCATAACCCAGAATAAATCCATAAACAACCCCTTCAGCTTGATCCTCCAAACAGATCTAGAAATGGGCACAGTGGCTCATGCCTGTATTCCCAGCACTTTGGGAGGCCAAGGCAGGCGGATCACTTGAGGTCAGGAGGTTGAGACCAGCCTGGACAACATGGCAAAACCCTGTCTCTACTAAAAGTACAAAAATTTGCTGGACATGGTGGCATGCATCTGTAATCCCAGCTACTCAGGAGGGTGAGGCAGGAGAATCGCTCGAACCTGGGAGGTGGAGGCTGCAGTGAGCCCCGATCAGGCCACTGCATTCCAACCCAACTGACAGAGCGAGACTATGTCTCAAAATAAAAGAGGGGGGTGGGGAGGAGGAGGAGAATGAGAAGGAGGAGAAGGAGGAGGAGGGGAAGGAGGGGGAAGAGGAGGGGAAGGAGGGGGAAGAGAAGGGGAAGGAAGGGAAGCAGGAGAAGAAGGAGGAGGAGGAGGGAAAGAAGGGGAGGCAGGAGGGGAAGGAGAAGGGGAAGGAGAAGGGAAAGGGGAAGGAGGAGGACGAGGATGACAACGAGGAGAAGGAGGAGGAGGAGAAGAAAATGACCACTAGTCACCAGCTCCACTGCTACTATGCAAGTCCAAGGTACCAGTGTTCCTTGCCCGAACTATTGCTGAAGTCTCCTGCTTTACCTGGCTGCCTTCACCCTCACCTGTTCACCACACACTCTCCAGGATCTTTCAAAACCAGTTCATTTAAGACGTTCTCAGCTCAAAGTTCCCAACCCTCACAGGATCTCCCTCTGCTGCTGGCACCTCTCTGATCTCTTTTCTCCTTCTCCCCCTGCTTGCAGCCTTCCTGTCGTGCCTCAAACAAACCAAGAACACAGCTGTCTCTGGGCCTCTGCACTTGTTCTCCCTTCCTCAAATGCTCTTCCCTCACATACCAAGATTGCTCATTCCCTTATTTCATTCATGGTTCTGCTCAATTATCCCTCGCAGACAGGTTTTCCTTGGCTGCTTTATCTAAAATAGCACCCACCCACCCCGCCCATCATTCTGTCTCTCATCACAAGTATGAAAAACCCATAAAAACAACGACTTTGCACAGTGTCTACGATGACCTTTGATACGCTGCATTCAACAAATGCTTGCAGAGTGAAGGAATAAACTTATTATGCATCTACTATATGCTAGACACAATAAATATTTGTTGAATGGATGAATAAATGAATGAGTGAATTCCAACACCCCTCCTCTAAACACACTCAGCAAATCAACTGTTAGATTTCAGAGGAATCACCAAAATGAGGCTAATATCAATGAGATTTTTTTTTAATTGGCAGGAAGAATGGAGACACAGGTACTTGTATATACCGACTAGTTAGAAATATCTTTTTTTTTTTCTTTTGAGAGACAGAGTTTCGCTCTTGTCACCCAGGCTGGAGTGCAAAGGCTTGATCTCGGCTCACTGCAACCTCCACCTCCCAGGTTCAAGTGGTTCTCCTGCCTCAGCCTCTGGAGTAGCTGGGATTACAGGCATGTGCCACCGCACCCAGCTAATTTTTGTATTTTTAGTAGACATGGGGTTTCACCATGTTGGCCAGGCTGGTCTCGAACTCCTGACCTCAGGTGATCTACCTGCCTTGGCCTCTCAGAGTGTTAGAATTACAGGTGTGTGAGCCACCACACCCGGCCAGAAATGTCTTAAGAAACAAAGAAGCAGGCAGGATCTAGTCAGAAGCAGGTAGGATCTACTTGAAAAAAGACAGAATGGAAATTCATTATTGATAAGACAGCTGGTGGTTATATACTAATAAATAAAAACAGCCTATGCTTAGAATTGTCAACTACCAACTACCTGATGAAGACATCTCATGACAGATGTATAAAACAACTTTGCAGTAAACTCCCTGCACATTCTGGGCCTTCAAAAATGTATATGGACTAAAATCCATTTTCTCATAAACAGTGATAGAAAGGTTTCTATTCCCAACCACTTCAGACAGCAGGCGTTTAGTCAATTCATTCATTGAGGGATGCTCAACTTAGTCTAATCAATACCTGGTATAGCCCATGTTGCTGAACAACCTCAATTTCACACCACAGTTATGCTTAAGAAAAAGATTTGTAAATATTGAAAGAGGCAGTATACTTGCTATGATGCACATAGGTAAAATTAAAAGCATTATACAAACATCCTTCCCTGTTAGGGGATATTTTCCCCATCCTAGGATAAAACGTGAGAAAAAACAAAGCACAGCCTAGACACTGGGTTGCAGCTGAACTGCTGGGACAATAATGTGGGATGGCTGCTTTCCACCCAGCCCGCCCAGGGCTGCACTGGCTAATCCCTTTGCTCCTCTGTCCCTCTTAGCCAAGCTCCCAGGGTGTCCCACCTGACACCACGGAGTTTGCAGTTGCCACTTGCATCCTGCTGTTCTCATCTCTTTAATCATTTCTACAACATTTATCATGATAGCCTCCTCCGAGTCTTCAAAGAAGGGATTATGACTCCAATTTACACACCGCTGAACCCGTGATAGCCATTTGGAGGGACTGCCTCTACTTTCCATTTTATAAAGGGCCAGTCAGGCCTAAAGAGGAAGGGGGCGGGGGGAGGGGGGGGGAAAGCCATGCCATCCCATTTCACTTTCTTCTCCATTGCAGGCAAAGGAATAAAAGTGAAAGCCATTAACATGAAGAGACACATGTATACGGCAAACAGCTCAGGCAGAACTCAAAAACCCCTGATCATTTAACTAGAAATTGAATTAAAATACTTCATAAGATAAAGACAAGCCCTTTTACTACTAACGGAGCTGGGCATTTATTAATTTTTTTTTAAACAACCAGATCTCGCAAGAGGTAGTTATTTTTAAACCATAAATCAAGCACTAAATGGAGAATGGACAAAGATTTTGGTCCTTACATTAGGACGCGTTTTTTAAAGCAAACAAATGAAACACACAGACTGCTATGGCAAGCCATTGGCCCACAGACTACTTAACACAAATGAATTTAATAGCCACAGAACCGCTTTATCAAACAGTGGGAAGCCGGCTTCCGTTCTCAAAACTGGTGTTTTTAAAAAGTGATTAAGTCAAATTACCTTTTTTCTTCTAAAGGTAGGAAGGGGGATTTACTTCTGAATTCAAAACACTATTATACTTACTTTTTTCTTAAATTGCTAAGTGATTGAATTGACCACTTCCTCCCAGTAGCAGGGTAAAGGTACACAATGCAAAGAACAGCTCTGCAGCAATTAATTCTTTTTTACTTTTTCTTTTTTTCTTTTTTTTTTTTTTGGAGACATAGAGTCTCGCTCTATTGCCCAGGCTGGAGTACAATGGCGCGATCTCAGCTCACTGCAACCTCTGCCTCCCAGGTTCAAGAGATTTTCCTGCCTCAGCCTCCCAAATAGCTGGGACTACAGGCGTGTGCCCCTACACCCGGCTAATTTTTGTATTTTTAGTAGAGACGAGGTTTTGCCATGCTGTCCAGGCTGCTGTTGAACTCCTGGCCTCAAGTGACCTGCCTGCCTCGGCCTCCTGAAGTGCTGGGATTACGGGTGTGAGCCACCGCACCCGGTCTTGCCGCAATTAATTCTGAAAGTTATCAGATCACTGATTTTCTGCCTTTACCAGCCCACATATGCATAATGTGTGTGCGCTTACGCGTGTGTGTATTCTGTGTAAGAAAAATGTGGGGTTATTATAAAGATATTTACCAGTTGCACATTAGACTTTCAAAGCTACAGTCCTGTTCAGTCCAACTGTGGCCCCAAAGAGCCTCCCTTGGGCTGAAAATGTATTTTGTGTCTCCTGGTCAAGAAAAGAGCAGTCTAAGTGGATACTTCATTGTGGTCAAGGGAAACTATGCTTTTGTATAAATAAACTATTTCTTTGTCTAAACTGCAAATAGGTAAGGGTAGATAAGCTTTACTTTCTAGCAAGGGCAAAAGTTATCTCCTTTCCCTTTCTCTCAGAGGGAACCAAATCCTGAAGACGGTTCATGGCTCAAAGCCCTAATTGCCTGGTATGACCCAGGGAAAATTCCATTTTGAGAAAATGTACTTTCCTTTAAATATTCTGAGACAGAAAGCAACCCGGTCTCTGAAGAAGCTGCTAGACTTTCTCAGGATGGTAGAAACTTTCAGGAAAGCAAAGGAATTTAATGAAGCCTCACAGAGAGTTTGAAATCTTTACCTTACATAGCACTGATGGCTAACACTATGCTTGTTCTAATGAAGGTAATTTTGTATGATTCTTGACTAGGTTTGAGGCCACCAAAACCAAAAAACAGTGTGTACACCTTTAAATCCAGAGGCAACTGACAGCTATTAAACTAGTTAACATTTACAAACCATTAACTCTCACCTATACCCCTTGTAAACTATTAGCTCTCAGCTACACCCCTTGGTAAATGTTAACAGTTAGAGTTCGCTTTCATTCATTAAAATGCAAATAGCTTAACATGTCTGTGATAATACACACTAATAATTTCCCACTTTTTATAAAATGTTTAATAGCAATATAAGTTTCACTGACACCCAATCTGAAAAAACTTCCCATGTTAGAGAGATAGACTGTTGTGCTGATAGTAGAATTTTAAAATTGGAATCGACTTTAGAGATCATTTAATCCATTTTCTCATTTTAAAGATTAGGAGACAGAACCAGAGACTCTGAAATGTCCAAAGCCACAGAGTTTATTAATAGAGATAAAATCAGAACACCCACGGCCAGGTGCAGTGGCTCACGCCTATAATCCCAGCACTTTGGGAGGCCGAGGCAGGTGGATCACTAAGGTCAGGAGTTAGAGACCACCCTGGCCAACATGGCAAAACCCTGTCTCTACTAAAAACCCAAAAATTAGCTGGGTGTGGTGACGTGTGCCTATAATCAGGAGGCTGAAGCAGAAGAATCGCTTGAACCCAGGAGGCAAAGGTTGCAGTGAGTGGAGATCACGTCATTACATTCCAGCCTGGGCAACAAGAGTGAAACTCCATCTCAAAAATAAAAAATAAAAAATCAGAACACCCAGAAAGACCAGGCCAGCACTGTTACACACCAGTTCAACTAACCTTTCAACACTCACGTAACCTCAGCAGTCTCTTCTCTTTCCTCATCTCCAGCCAGCAGGTTCCATACTCACCCGATAGCTCCATCCATGGTACCACCCTGGACACTAATCACCTACGCCTGCTCTTTTCTTCCTCAGTGGGTCTCCTCGACTTTATCACCCAGAAGTCTTACATAGGGTCATGTATGTAAGTGTGCCTCAAGAGCTTAGGAGAAAATCCCAAGGCTAGATGAATTACAGAAGATGAAAAATACAAAGTTTTCTTTCTCTTAACTCTTGGTAGTTTTTAGGATGCTGAATTTTACCAAAAAGAATGTGCACATTTCATTTGCCCTACAGTTTATTTAGTCTTGGGTGTCTTAGAAACTGGATTTTGTGGTTGATCCCAAATATTAACACTGAGCGTTCCTCCAGCATTTAATATGCACACAGTTTCTGCCATTTCGATGAGTCCCTACAAGTCAGTAGGACACTAGGCTTTGCACAAACATAAAACGAACAGTCAGCAAAAAACTGTCTCAGAAATGCATGGATAGGTTCAGGGAAATACTCTTGAAAGTGAGGTCTAGATACTGCAAAACAGCCTCTTCAAACTCTATGTGTGGAGTTGTTATCTTAATCAACAAGTTTGCTTGGGAGCTTAATTAAATTCATCCTACCATGTAGCACAACAAAATGGAGTTTCTATGTACTATTTAAAAACCAGGACTAGAAAGTTTATGGTTCTTATCTACCGGTGCAAAACAAAACTGGAAACAAACCCTATTCTTTCATATTATACCCCTTCCTCTTGCCTTGTTGTTGTCTTTCCATTCACTGAGTAACACTTTAACTAAAGAATGTACTTAAAGTAAGAACAAATACAGGAAGTTAATCCAACCAAAACACTTAAAGTAATAGTAAACTAAGGTACATGGAAAAAGAGGAAGTTTTGATGCCTCCCACAAAATAAAGACTTCCTGGCAGGTGAGACTTGAAAAGCAATCATAGTGTTCTCCATTCTCCCGGTGATAGAGAGAAAATGTTTTCTCTAGACAAAGTTGAAGCTTAAGTGTAAATTTCAGATCACCAGGCAGATCCCGAATAAGGACTGAGAGCTCCCTCAGGAACAGCGATGCCAAGCCCAGTTTTGGAGACATAGGGAGTGGGTGGTGGAACTCCGGATTCCATTCGAAGGAGACCCCTCTCCAGCACCATGGGAGTCGTACCCTTAGCAGATATTCTGTCCTCCAGAGAGCTGAGGTTTCAGGAGTGCCAGGCAAGGTATAAATGTCATTAGCATGACTACTTAAAACACACCACAATGGCCTGGTGCGGTGACTCACACCCGTAATCACATTTGGGAAGCCAAGGCGGGCAGATCACTTGAGGTCAGGAGTTCGAGACCAGCCTGTGCAACATGGTGAAACCGCATCTCTACTAAAAATACAAAAATTAGCTGGGTGTGGTAGCATCCACCTGTAATCCCAGCTACTTGGGAAGCTAAGGCAAGAGACTTGCTTGAACCTGGGAGGCAGAGGCTGCAGTAAACTGAGATCACGCCACTCCAGCTTAGGCAACAAAGCGAGACTCTGTCTCAAATACACACACACACACACACACACACACACCCGCAAGAGGGTTTATACCTGGTGCCTGCTGATTTCAGCCACTCTTAAACCAATGGGAGGATTTTATTATTTTATTTCTTTGCAAAATAATGGGTCCTGGGGACACCATCGCCCTTCATTAAGGCTGAGATTCTGACTTCCATGGCCATTTGCCGTTGATGCTTTTAATAACCATGCATTGATTCATTCTGAAGTCCAGAGAAAAAGCTTTCTATTTTTGCCTTCCCTAATAGGGCACAGCCCACAGAAAGCTTCCCACCGTGCAAAGCTCTAGCTTGGCTGACATCAGAACAAAGTCCGGTAAACAGTTTCTTATATTAGGCTATCATTGTCGTTAGCCCCAGTGAGTCAAATTTACATTCTGGGAGAAGGGTATGAGTCCTCACTTCTACATACTTAAAGTCAGAAGTGATTACATTTCACTTTTATACATTTTATACATTTATACCCAGATGTATTTCAGAGTCTTACTTCGTGGCTGGGAAGGTGGCCTAAAAACCCAACATAACCCAAAGGAAGCAGGAGGTCCTAATTCTGTTCTCAGCAGCAACTGTCTGACTCAGCCCGTGTGTCTGCTCTCAAGACCCCGACTCTGCCCCTACAGGCTCCATTTCTTCTACTATACAAACGAGGCTCCATTTCTCCTACTATACAAACGAGGCCCTTGCCATCCACTCAGGCTTATTTACTTGCACTGTGTACACATACACCAACTCACACACACACTCACACACCCCACAAAAAAAAAAAACGGGAGGCTTAAAAGACCCCATGTTGTCACAGTTTGCTCTGAAGCTACTCCCTCTAGCTCAACAGGCAACAAGCTCCTGCCCTACCTCCCCCTTTCTACCTTTCGGGAATAAAAAGGAGCAACCAGAAATAGCAGAGAAGGCAGAAGGGAACCAGGATCTGTCACCTACTTACAGTTCCATAAACCCAGACAACTATTTTTGTTAGTTAACCTGGACAATCGCATAAGATGTCTGCTCATTCTTAAAAAAAAACACGCAAAACTTAGATTGCAAGTGCCTGGCACGTACAAGGCAAACAGTGTGGGCACACCCATTAGTTCAGGTCCTAGCTACATATTTACATTTGAGATGGAGTCTCGCTCTATCACCCAGGCTGGAGTGCAATAGTGCAATCTTGGCTCACTGGAACCTCCACCGCCCAGGTTCAAGTGATTCTCCTGTCTCAGCCTCCTGAATAGCTGGGATTACAGGTGTGTGCCACCACTCCTGGCGAATTTTGTGTTTTTAGTAGAGACAGGGTTTCTCCCATGTTGGGCAGGCTAGTCTCGAACTCCTGACCTCAAGTGATCCGCCTACCTCGGCCTCCCAAAGTGCTAGGAGCCACCACCCCTGGCTTAGCTACATATTTCTATTGTCAAGGTTATCTAGTTGTTGTAGGTTAAACAGTCCATATTCACTAACACACTGGTAAAGGAAGGTAATTACTATTTCCAATTTCCATTTTGCATTCCATAAAAGAGACCGACCAACTCCATGAACACCTTGATTTGTCTTAGTTGTGTTCACATTACACTGATTTAGGAGCAAAAAATAGTTTCTAAGTCATGGGCATTGTATAGGGTTGCCCAATTTACAAAATAAAAATATAGGCTGGGTGTGGTGGCTCCCACCTGTAATCCCAGCATTTTGGGAGGCCAAGGTGGGAGGATCACTTGAGGTCAGGAATTCAAGACCAGCCTGGCCAACGTGGCAAAACCCCCATGTTCACTAAAAATATAAAAATTAGCCAGGTGTGGTGGTGCATGCCTCTAGTCCCAGCAACTCGGGAGGCCAAGGCATGAGAATCACTTGAACCTGGGAGGTGGAGGTTGCAGTGAGCCAAGATCACACCACTGCACGCCAGCCTGGGTGACAGAGGGAGACTCTGTCTCAAAAAAAAAAAAAAAAAAAAAGGAAGAAAGAGAAAAATTTGTATTATGACTAATTAAATCAGAATATCACATGGAACATATTTAGACTAAAAATTATTCATTCCTTATGTGAAATTCAGATGTAACAATAGATGTATGCATAAGACCCACCCATAATCAACACTTTATTGTTTATCTGAAATTCAGATTTAACTGGCTATCCTGTTTTTTTTTTTTTGGTTTTGGGTTTCTGGGTTTTTTGTTTGTCTGTTTGTTTGATAAGATACAGGATCTCACTCTGTGCCCCATGCTGGAGTGCAGTGGTACTATCACAGCTCACTGTAGCCTCCATCTCCTGGGCTCAAGTGATTCTCCCATCTCAGCCTGTTAAGAAGCTGGGACCACAGTCGTGTGCCCCTCGCTAATTATTTTTTATTTCTTGTTGAGAGAGGTCTCGCCATGTCGCCCAGGCTGGTCTCGAACTCCTGGGTTCAGGGTCAGGGGATCCACCCGCCTCGGCCTCCCAAAGTGCTGGGATCACAGGTGTGAGCCACCACACTCAGCCAATATCCTGTATTTTATCTGGCAATCTTAAACATTGTAGTAGGACAAGGGGAAAACAGATGAATTAAGACATGGTATCTTACCACAGGAGCTCATTTCTGGTGAAAGAGCCAGATCTGAACTAGAATCATACAATGGAGGATGAGAGGCGTTTACCAAGCGCTTTCAAGAACACAGGGAAGGAGCAATTAAATCCTAACTGAGATGCACACGAATGTCTCTATCCTGCACAATGAAAATGAACATTATGGAATTTTTTCTATCATTCTCTACACCCCACAGATTCTTTAATCCTAATTCATGAACTTGCTAAAGTGTTTTCAGCCAGGCACGGTGGCTCACACCTGTAATCCTGGTACTTTGGGAGGCCGAGGCGGGTGGATCACTTGAGGTCAGGAATTCAAGACCAGCCTGGCCAACACGGCAAAACCCCCTCTCTACTAAAAAATACAAAAATTAGCCAGGCGTAGTGGCGGGAGCCTGTAGTCCCAGTTACTTGGGAGGCTGAGGCAGGAGAAGCACTTGAACCTGGGAGGCTGACGCTGCAGTGAGCCGAGATCACACCACTGCACTCCAGCTTGGGCAACAGAATGAGACTCCATCTCAAAAAAAAAAAAAAAAAAAAGAATTATGCTTTCTGCCGTTATTTGCACCTGAAGCAAGTTACTGACAAGGTAATGTGAAGGGGGTTAGAAAACACTGGCCATAACAGATTCAAAAACACAGATGAGAAAAGACGCTGAGTTATTTCAATGCCGAATAAGCCTCCTCACTTTTGTGCTTTGAGAGCGAGTGGGGACTGAAAGTTGACCTGTTTCGGAACTACGGTTTAGAAGACAGCCTTCCCCGTTTCTGCTGAGATGAGGGATTCCCCATGAACTCCTCACATGCAGAGTTCTGAAAGTATGATCTGGGGCCCATATTTGGAAAACAAACTCTCTAGCTCTTTTTGCACCAGCAGCCAAAGGAGCTGGGCAAGGTACAAGAGTCACTGGTCAGGTGGGGTCAAGTCAGGACAGTGCTGGAGAGATGCCGCAGGCTCACTCGAGTGTCTTTCTCATGGCACTGGGGCAAGCACTATCTGTACAGCCTGGCACAGAAACAGCCCTTGCCCAGAAGACACTCCTGAAGTTACTGCACTTCCCCTTATTTCAAGATCAAAGAAAGTGGGAGGCAGAAAAGAAAAGCAGCAAGGGAGGTAAGGGGTGGTGTGTACATATTTCCTGTTGGAATTCCTCTGGCGTATAAAAAAGAGGGTCTGACCATTGCCAAAATTATCAGGTGAGGCTTTGGGATCCACTGGTGCAAAACACTGAATATATTTAATATCCAAGACAATAATTCAAAGACTTCAAACTGGAAAATTAGCTTAATAGTATTTTACTTATAAGGTCCTACATTTCAATACTAAAAATACTGACACTTTAAAACATAAAGTTGGTCTTTTATTCCTAGACTATTCATCTTTGCATTCCCAGCACAGAGCGTCACCATGGCACTTAGCAGACCCCCCATGATGTCTGATCAATTAATGAGTTAATGGATGGTTTCAAGGCCATGAGCCAGATTCCCTGTCATCAGCATTTATCAGTTTATTGCTGCACACGGGAAATCTTGCAGCCACATGGCTTTGTTTATACACTGCCCTAAAAGCCACTAGGATTCTCTAGATCAGAAAAATATATTCTAGTTCTCATCTTTCAAACTTGCTCAAAACCTGACACTTTTACATCAGGAAAGTTAAAAAAAAAAAATTCCCAAAAAAGTCAGCCTGTTTATAATTTTGTTTTGGAGGCAGTGCAGAAGAAAACATCCTAGAGAGGCATTGCCAAATTCTAAAGAGAGTCTTCGAACGCCAAAAACAGATTCAGTCCCCTAAGCAAAGTGGGAGGGAAAAATTCAAAGCAATAAATTCAAATAAATTCAAATTCAAAGCAATAAAGATTTAAACAGAAAGTTCATGAGAGATCAGTAAATTCCACATGTGGCCCTATTGTTTAATTATGCAACTTTCAATGGTTAACCAACACAGGACAAGTTCACTCCTAATTTAACATCCCTTTCGGATTTCTGACTCCATAATGAGACATCTTCCAGGCCAAAACATGCCAAATTTTTCTACCCTGAAACAAACCTGTGAATTTTCTGGGCTTAGGTCCTTTCTTTTTTCCTCCATGCGGCCACTGAAATAATAATTCTAATTAAAAATGAATTCAGGCCCGGCGCAGTGGCTCACACCTGTAATCCCAACACTATGGGAGGCCCAGGCAGGTGGATCACAAGGTCAGGAGTTCGAGACCAGCCTAACCAATAAGGGGAAACCCCCGTCTCTACCAAAAAATATATATAAATTAGCCGGGCGTGGTGGTGGGCACCTGTAGTCTCAGCTACTCAGGAGGCTGAGGCAGGAGAATCTCTTGAACCTGGGAGGCAGAGGTTGCAGTGAGCCAAGATCGCGCCACTGCACTCCAGCCTGGGTGACAGAGCGAGACTCCGTCTCAAAAAAAAAAAAAAAAAACTTTTGTTTGTAAACTCAATAGATATATAACTGTCCTACAGTGACATTGACAAGTTAACTTTTAAAATACCTAAAGCAAGTTTCCCTGTAGAGGTGGGCAAATTCCATCTGCTGACTGCCCACTTGTTGACACATTTTGCTATCAGGAACCCAACACCACCAATTTTGGGGAAACCTTTTTCTAAACAAATGAGAAAATCCCAGATGATTCAAATAGGTGAGCTGAACAAAACAAAATGCTCTAAGACAATGACTAGTGTTCACTGATCTGGGTCATCTGCCTGCCTCCATGCCTGACAGCCTTTGACCTATCCCAAAGCAACAGCCATCTGTCTAGTATCTGAACACAAACTGGGGCAGAGCACTGGGGGTATGCAAGGCAGGGAGTAGTTAAGGAGCCAGGAAGGGAAGGAAGGAAATTGTTTAGTGAGTACCCACTACATGCCAAGCATTGTCTTAGGCACTTTTATATGCATTATTTTATTCAGTCCTTACAATAGCTCTATGACATAAATTTTGCTTTTTTAAAACTAAGCAAGTCCCAGATGTCTCCATGTCATCAAAATCTAAATATATAACATTATTACCCTTTGAAAATTTTAATAAATGAAAGAAAATTTAAATTTAGTATTTAAAATTCTACTAAATATAAAAAATTCTATTAAATGGCCCATCCAGTTTTAGAGGCTAGGAAGGTTCAATAAGAATGATTTATTTTATAAGACCTGGAGCAACAGATGAGACCTATGTTACTGAAAACCATTATGCAATGCAACGATTACAACTATATTAAAAATATGCCTTTTAGGTGATACTCTCTTGATTGTGGTGATGGCCTCACTGGTATATACACGTCAAAACTGACCAAACTGTATACTTGAAACGTGTGCAGTTCACTGGATGACAAATGCACCTCAATACAGCTGTGTAAAAAACAAAAATAGACAGTCCTCCTTCAGTATATATGGGGGGTTTGGTTCTAGGGCCCCCACGCCCAGCATACCAAAATCTATGCGTAAAGTCCTGAAGCTGGCCCTCGGAAGCTGCATACGAGATGAGTCAGCCCTCCGTATGCACAGGCGGCGTACAGGTGGACCCATGCAGTTCAAATCTATGTCGTTCAAGGATCAACGACACTCATGATTCAGACCAAAATAGAAATAAAGAAAGTGAAACTATCCATAACAACAAGGATAAAGCATTCTCAGTCAAAAAAAGACTATATAGATGAACATAAGCTAGATCTCTCTGTTTTGTATTTCTCAGCATATTTTCTGCACAACACCAGCTCCAGGGGATGTTACGTCTTACACATGCGCGCGCACACACACACAGAGATTCTTCAGTCAATACGTTTGAAAAATGCTTGGTTAAACAAAGCTCACCATGGCTGGGTGTGGTGGCTCACGCCTGTAATCCCAGCACTTTGGGAGGCTGAGATGGAAGGATCACTTGAGGTCAGGAGTTCGAGACCAGCCTGGCCAGCATGGTGAAACCCCGTCTCTACAAAAATTACATGGGCGTAGTGGCACATGCCTGTAGTCCCAGCAACTCGGGAGGCTGAGGCAGGAGAATCACTGCAAGTAGTCAGCCAAGATCACACCACTGCACTCCAGCCTGGATGACAGAGCAAGACTCTGTGCCAAAAAAGCTCAACATGCTTCCTAACTGTGGAACTTCTCAGAGGCCTTCTCATACACTAAGATACTTGGTGCTATTCAAAGACAGCTTAATAGAATACAGTTGATCCTTTAACAACACGGTGTGAACTGTGCAGGTCTGTTTACATAACCGTTTTCTTCCACCTCTGCCATGCCTGAGACAGCAAGACCAGCCTCTCCTCTTCTTCCTCCTCAGTCAACTCAATTTTAACACGACAAGGATGAAGACCTTTACTGATGATTTACTTCCACTTAAGGAATAGTAAATATATTTCCTCTTCTTTATGGTTTTCTTAATAACATTCTCTTCGCTCTAGTTTACTATATTGTAAGAATACAGCATATAATATATATATAAAATATACAAAACATGTTATTGACTGTTAATGCTATCAGTAAGGCTTCTAGTCAACAGTAGGCTATTAGTAGTTAAGTTTTGCAAAGTCAAAAGTTATACTCAGATGTTCAACTGCATGGGGGGTCGGTGGCCCCAATGCCTGCATTGTTCAAGGGTCAACTGTATTTTCTACTAATTTTAAGTGACATCTGGTATTAACCCCATTTTCAGGTAAGTGGCAGTTCCAACAAATTAAAATAACTTGCCCACCAGGACTGCATACCTTAGGTAGAGGATTAAAAATCTGAAACCACATTTGGCTGGTTCCAAAGCCTGTATTCTCTCCCACTGTCCCACAGTGCCACAAAAAATGGAAATAATTAATTTGGGTCTGCCTACTCCCTCTCAGGGCTGCAAATCCTTCATCAAGAGCAAAGGTATGGTCAGAGGGAGCACACGTAGGCCTGAGACTCCACAGAAAGAGCACAGAACAAAACATGGAAATCCCTCCCACTCACACAACAGTCCTTCTTGGGTATACCCTCTTTGGTGGCAGACGCCCAAAGACAACAGACTGTGCTACGTGTCAACAGTCTCATATGATTGCTAGGGTAGGTCCATTCCACGTAAAAATAACAACATCCCCTGCCTTCTCAGTCCCCTGTACTTAATTATCAGAAAAAGAGGAGGAGAAAATATGCCAGTTAGGAAACTTCAAGAACGCCCTCTGTTCCTTTCCATTTTGCTGGGATGCATCTCTACTATAAGGCTGAGAAAATATGGCATCAAGGTGACCAACCTACATACACTTGCACCAGATTCTCTAGAATGTGTCTTCAGGAATTCCCCGGGGCTCTTCCTGTGATGCTGAGTGTGGCTCTGCCAACGTCACAGCAAACAGGAGGCTTAAGGATGAAGTGACAGCCGCTTTCCCAAATGAAACACCGTAACATCATCCAGATCATCTCACTTAGGACTGAGGGCTCCATGCATTCAACCAATAACTAAAGGAGAGTCAGTGTGAGGTCATCCACTGAGTAATGTCGAACTACAAGACCTTTTCTTCTCTTGAAAAAGGGCTGAGAGAGACGTTTGCTCTTGGCAGAACGTTCTAATTTTCATGCAAATTAAATCACTGGTCTCGTTTCCATTTCTTCTGGGCTCATATGCATACATACATATACAAACCTACAACCACTTATTTCATCACTATAAAAGCCCAAATACCTTATTATAATCACTGCAATGGACATGACAAGTACTGGGAGTTCTATTTCACAGTCCCTATTAGCGATTATGACAGAAAGTCTACACACGCCTTTTAATTTCATTCGTTTCTTGGGCTGAGGTAATATGAAACTCATCTTTACATTCACCCACTGTAGTTTCAAGTAGAATACCTGAAAAGTGGTAGAGATATATAAAACATCTACCAAACTGAATAAAAGCAAAACAAAACATGTAATTTAAAACAGAACACTGAGGTCTTTTGTCTTACAAAATCCTTGAAACTTAACAATCGAGATGTGACCATTGCCAAGTCTTTCCAATGAATTAAAAAGCAAACAAAATTTCTACTATACTTATGCCATGTGAAATTGTTGCTTTTGTAGGTAAAGAATGATTGGATATCAACAATTTCATGCGGTTCAGTCTAAGAGAATATAGTCAATCATACAAACTAAGGTAGAAAATCTGGATATATCTCCAACAACAATATTCCACTTACCAAAGTATTCATATACAAAGGATATAATCACAAGGCATATACCAAATTAGTGTGAAAAGGACACGTTTCAGGACATCTAAGGAAATCGTTTAATCAAAACTTATTTTTTAAATTAATAAGATGTAATAAAGACATTTTACATGTAATAAAATTCACCAATTTTAAATGTAGAACTTGATGCATTTTGACAGATATATGTAGTCTTGTAACCTCCACTACAATCATGAGATAGAATATTCCCACACCACAAAAAGGTTCTCTTGTACCCCTTTGCAGTAAATCCCTTCCCCATACCACCAGCAACGGATCCACTTTCTGACACTGTATCAGTTTTGCCTTTTCTAGAATTTCACATAAATGGACTCACACAATATGTACTCATGCCTGGCTTCTTTCACTCAGCATGCTTTTGAGAGTCATCCATGTCGCTTTATCAGTAGTTCATCTCTTTCCCTTGCCACACTGCATACCACAATGTGTTTATCCATGCACCAGACACGTTGTTTCCAGTATGTGGCAATTGTGGAAAAAGCTGTTATGAACATTTGTGTGTCTTTTTAAAACTTACTTTCATTTCCCTTGGGTGAATTAACTGGGAATGAAATTGCTGAGTGAGCTAGTAAACATATGTTTAACTTTATATGAAACTAGCAAATTGTTTTCCCAAATGCTGTATCATTTTCCACTCCCAAGAACAGTGTAGGAAAGCTCCAGTTGTCACAGCTCCTCACCAACACTTGGTATGGTAAGTCTTTTTCATCTTAGCCATTCTAGAGAACATGCAGTAGTATCTCCTAGTGGTTTAATTTACATTTCTGTAATGACTAATGATGTTGACATCTTATACTTACCTGCCATTCATACATCATATTTTGGAAAATCTCTATTCAAATATTTTACTCATGTGTAACCGAGTTGTCTCAACTATAAGAGTTTTTTTTAACTCAAATATATATTTTTCAAATATTTTCTTCTAGACTATAGATTGCCTCTTCATTTTCTTAACAGATCTTTTGAAGACCTAAAGTTTTTAATTTAAATTAAGTAAAAAAAAAAAATCTTACACAGTTTCTATGCTAAAAAGAAAAAATATCTGCTGTTAAGGGGTGGAGGTGATGAACAAGCAGAGTGCAGAGGATTTTTAGGGCAGTGAAACTTTTCTGTATGATACTATAATGGTGGATACATCTAATTACACATTTGTCCAAACTCTTGGAACACCAAGCGGGAACCCTACCTAGTGTGAACTACTGGACTGCGGGTGACAACGTTGTGTCAATGCAGGTTCATTGATTATAATCAGTCTCACTCGGGCTGGGGAGGCTACTAACGGGGGAGGCTGCGCATGTGTGGAGGCAGGGAACAGATGGGCAATCTCATGCCTTCCGTGCAATTTTGCTGCGAACCTAAAACCCCTCTAAAACATAATGTCTATTTAACAATAAAAATCTGTGCCCCTCTGAAGGTCACTAAGAGTTTCTCCGATGCTTCCTTGGTAAGACTGTGTAGTTTTAGCACTTACATTTAGATCTATTACCCATTTCAAGTTAATTTGTGTATCTGGTACAAGGAATGACTCAAGGTTCATTTTTATTAATACAATTATCTGATTGTTTTGGCACCACTTGAAAATATTCTTTTCCTCATTTAATTATATTTATACCTTTGTCCATAATCAATTGGCCATGTATGTGTGGGTCTATTCTGTTCCATCAATCTGTCTGTCTATACTTACACCAATACTACACTGTCTTGATTACTATAGCCTGAAAGCAAGCACTAAAATCAGGCAGTGTACCTTAGAACACAGTACTGATTTTTAAATAATTTAGTAACTGTGAGACAATTCATCCCCAATGGATATATCACAGGACCTCAAACTAATGCTGTTACTCCCTCCATTCCTTTTTTCTCTGTAAATTAACAGTGGCTCCTTGCACACATGCCAGTGGGCCTTCAAAGGCCTCCATCTATTTCCTGCTTAGATAGAACATAAAGAATTCCTGCCCAGTTGACCTCATCCAGAATGGACTCTTACCTATATTACTACCACGTATGTTCTTCTCTTGTTCCGCTAGCCACGACCCCTTGTACCCGTGGTCTCTAGTCTTTAGATTTTTCCAGACCATATCATTAAAAGGTTTCTAACCTCTATTTTGATCATCTGCTTTCTACCTACTTGGACTGCCTCAGAGAATCATTTCCCTAACATACTGGTCCTTAACCCAGACCATGGCCTGTTTCACTCAGAGTCTGGCCCTTACCTCTAACTGAAACCCACCCCATCAACTCACAGAACTAATATATTAATTAATATAATATATTAATACTATAAATTACTAACATATTAATAATGAGCTTAGAAATTGACCCTCCCTGTCTTAAAACTTAAGAAAGTTACATTTGTTTTATCTGAATTCCTTTCTCAGAAAACCAACCATCAGGTCTCCCAGATATCAAGGAGCTGAAACTCACCACATCATTGCATTTGGATAAGGAGACGCCAGACCCTTCACCCATTATGGCTGCCTCAGTGACCACCAGCTTCCTGTTGACCAACTCCTCTTCCTTATACCTCCCTAATTCCTGTTTACCGGCACGTAGTTACATTGCCTTCCCACTATGTAAGCCCCCAATTTTAGTCGGTTAGGGAGATGGATTTGAGACTGAGTTCCCATTTCCATGGCTGCAGTACCTGATTAAAGCCTTCTTCCCCGGCAACACTCATCTCAGTGATTGGCTTTCTGTGAGGCAAGCAGCAGGACCTAAACCAAATCTCTGGTGTTTTAGTAACATACACACAGAAGAGTAAATTAAAAAATAAAGCCATTTTCTACACCTATGCTCAACCAAATCTGCTGCTACTGGCCATGAGGGCTGTCCACTGCACAACTCAAAGGTGCTATTCACATAAATGGCCCTGCCCCGCTCCTCCTCTTTGTCCACCCTCCCACATTAGTAGACACAGTATCTTCCTATCAGAATCACCAAGTAAAAATATTTTTAATGTTCCTTGGAGCAAATTCATATCCTAAATATTCTTGTGTTAACCTTGACGTGTTTCAGACAAGTCAAAATGCAATCTACAAATAACTGTTTCAGTGAGATCACTTTTTAATTTATTTCTCCTAAAATCCTCATATATTTATATCATCTTATAGAACCACAATGAGCATAAAATTACTCTCTTCCTATTATTTGTACCAGTTATCTACCAGACAGTTTTGAAATTTATCATGTAAACTGAATTTTCCAGTTGCATGCCAGGACAAAAGTCCTTGAACTTTGGGTCACTTGGCAGTCGTTTTATCTTTAAACTCACACCTATAGGCACTAGGGAAAAAAGGAAAGGGAAGGGGGAGAGGGAGGGAGAGAGGACTCAGATAAGATGATATCATAAAGTTACATAACATGGTGCTGAAATTGTCTCATCCAAAAAATTACTTGAGATTTCTTTTGGCTTTAGGTATGAACCACATATTAGTTACTAGAAAGGATATCTAGTTTCCAACAAATCAATTAGGAATCCATCTAGATTAAAAAACAAATCAAAAACATGTTTCAGGCCAGGTGTGGTGGCTCACACCTGTAATCCCAGCACTTTGGGAGGGCAAGGTGGGTGGATCACTTGAGGTCAGGATTTCAAGACCAGCCTGGCCAACATGGTGAAATCTCATCTCTACTAAAAATACAAAAAGTTAGCCGGACATGGTGGCATGTACCTGTAATCCCAGTTACTCAGGAGGCTGAGGCAGGAGAATCACTTGAACCCAGGAGCTGGAGGTTGCAGTGAGCCAAGATTGTGCCACTGTACTCAACCCTGGATGACAGAGTGAGACTCTGTCTCAAAACAAAACAAAAAAAAAAACATGTTTCACTCTCAAGATGATAGGCTGAGAAATTATTTCCCCATAAAAACGTAGCTCTACTTAGTTTAAGAAACAAAACTCAAAAGGCAAAATTTAGACACTCCTGTTTACAATAATCAAAAATGGGAAGAGAGACACAAGGTACAGAGGACGGAGAGGAAGGAGACTAGGAGTTACTACCCTAATTCGATGAAAGCTAAACACAACCAGGGACTCCTCCCAGGACAGCCCTGGTGAAGTGGAATCACATAGAAAAGCAACAGATGACACGTGACATGCATTACTCTCCAGAAAACTTCATTTTAGAAAGTGGCTGTGAAGTACAATTTTATATCACTCAGCTGTCATATCCTAGTCTACTCAAGGTGAGGCTCCTATAACTTCTTTGAAATTTCTAGTAATTATGATCTGAATTGAGTTGCCACTATTAAATCAGGCAGCCACTTAGTCCAACTATTTTTGGTTCCCAAATTTGACATTTAGTGTCTTAGAAGAATTTAATTTTCATAGTCCAAAAAGGCCAGAAGCCTGGTTTATGTAAAACAAGTGGTATCTAGTATTTTTCTCAGGAAGGCAGAAAAACTAGGGCAGGGATTATTCCAGCTACAGAATGACTGTCCTCCGCACCCCTCCTTATTCAGGCGGCTTGGTTCTCCTGACAGTGAGAGCCACGGAAAAAGTGCCAAAGCATATGCCAAGCTCAAACAGAGGTGATGACAGAGAAGCTGAAATCCTGCTTTCCCTGGGGACTTGGCTGGGCAGTTTTTGGAAAGCTTTACTCCTAGCTGAAGTGGTTTTATTATTCTCTTTCTCTAAGCAGGAAGAATATAGAAGAAGAGGGCCTGGGAACCTAGGAGCACTTCTTTTTACCATTGGTCCAGTAAACTCAGTGTCATTTTGCCTGCTGAAAGCTCTCTAACTGATCCCTGTTTTATCAGATGATAAAACTCTGACACTGAATGGGAACCTAGAACAGGGATCTATGGTGACTTAGCAAGGATGACTTTTTTTTTTTTTTTTTTTTTTTTGAGACAGGGTCTCACTGTCCTCCAGGCTGGAGTACGGTGGAGTAATCTCAGTTCACTGAGGCCTCTGCCTCCCAGGCTCAAACCATCCTTCCACCTTAGCCTCCCCAGTGGCTGGAACTACAGGCATCCACCACCATGCCCAGCTATTTTTTTTATTTTTTGTAGAAATGGGATTTTGCCATGTTGCCCAGGCTGGTCTTGAATTCCTGGGCTCAAGCAATCCTCCCACCTCAACCTCCCAAAGTTTTGGGATTACAGGCATGAGCCACTGCAGCCAGCCAGTAAGGATCACTCTTATCCTTAGTAAAAAGGATCCATGATACAAAATGGCCACTGAGTCCCTTCTCTCTCCCCAGTCTCTTACACATTCTCATGAACAGTGATTGACTCACTTATTTTCTGCAGAAGAAAGAACGGCATGAATGGGATGGAAACTGTTCATGTGACTACTTGGATATCTCTCATCTTGTGAACCAGTCTAATAAGCAATTACCTCGAGGAATCTGAAAATAAAATCATATGAATTCATGAATCAAGAAAGAACAGTGTACTTGCATAATTAGCTTTCTTTAGAGAAGGGGGAAATATATATCTGATACAAGACAATTTTTAAGGTATAATCCCATCATTTGCAAGTCACTAACAATAAATTTGAAGGTCACAGTGGGGAAAAAAAGAAAGAGAAAGAGAGATGGGTTGGTATGATCTATTTTTAGCTTACAGTTCAGCTACACATAACATATTAACAAAATTTCTGATACCGCTAAGGTGCATTAATACAGATTAAAGGAAACAAGATAATAAAGCAGATGGATTGAACTCTTCAAGTCTGTGCTAGTAGGAAATGCAATTAAACACAGGCTGTGGTTTTATTAAAATCACAATTGTCATTAACATATGCAAATCCACTAAATTCTTCACCATATAAATTTTTTGCTACATTTTTACAACAAAAGTTAAAAATATACCCTCATGTTCTTCAAAGTATGCTTCTGACAGTTCCTAAGACACCAAAAATAAAATAAAACATGCCTAAAATAGCCTAAAATTAAAAGGAGGCCCATAGCTACTTCCCTATAGTGTGTTACACAGAAAATTTTTTTTATAAAAACAATGTTTCCACTCTTATTATTAATCCAACCCCAGGATTTTAAAAGTATGCAAAGTATTATTACATGTCAATAGGCTAATAATTCAAACATTATAAATTGCTATACTTTTCCAGTAACAGGTTAAAAACCCTGGGATTTGAGGGAAAGATCATTTGTTTAACTCCATCCTTTATTCTCAACATGCCTTTCCTACCACTGATAAATGGAACTCGAGTTTCTTCATGGCCCCGCGCAGTTGGAAGGATCCTCTTTCTCGTCTGAACTCCCGTGGCACTCTGTCCAGATTTACTTTTTACCATTTATTATAGTAAGTGGTATAGTGCACAAGCCTGATCCATTTTCTAGACCAAGTTCCCCACGCACAGACTCTAAGGGTGATTCAGCTGCATCTCCCAGGTGCTTATCCCTTGCGGCAAGGCCTCTGGAAATTCCTACCAAATGAATCTAGAATCAATGAATACATATCCTGACAAATAGCTACTTACACGTAAACTCTAGATGTTATCTCATTTCTCTACATTGCATGAGCATTGTGTTGCATCTTTCAGCTATATTATAGACAAACTAAGTTAATGATTATTCTTGCAAAGATGTGAAGATTTTTTTTTTAATCCAGTATGAGCTAAAAGCCATAATTAATCACTGAGGACAGCCTCAACATTTTTAAACTGACTATAAACTGATTGCCTAGTGTCACTCTGCTAATACACTGAAACCAGCCCTTGGTAGACAGATGTGCCCTTCCAAACAGTAGGCCTGGGCTCATCTCAATTTGTAGCTACTCCCAACTACTCGGATCTTTGCCTTGGATCAGCCCAACAAATGATCATCTTATGGAAGATGAGGCTGCTCACAAACCCACAATGAAATACACAGGTTGGCCCTTACTAATGAATTACTCATAAGTCAGTCATGACACCTGTGTCTGGGAGACTCCTCATAAAGTCGGTAGTAACCTTCACATCGAAAGAAGTTATAAATGACAACGCAATGTTACAACTGGCTTCCACCCATGGTCATCACTACTTCACATGTAAACAGTACCTCTGATATCTCGCTCAGATTCTAAAGAAATCTTTGCCAGGGGAGGAGAAAAAGGGAGAGGAAAAACAAGACATTCTCTGCTGTGTTTCATATTTCTTAATCCTCTCTAGTTTCATCTAGAGTCTAGAGAAAGTCAGTGAGAAAAAAGATCATGGGCATGTTCCTAACCATTTATTTCAATTTTTTTTTTATTACTAGGTGGAAAAGTAGTTAAGAGCTATGCAGGTCGGGCGCGGTGGCTCAAGCCTGTAATCCCAGCACTTTGGGAGGCCGAGGCGGGCGGATCACGAGGTCAGGAGATCGAGACCATCCTGGCTAACACGGTGAAACCCCGTCTCTACTAAAAATACAAAAAGAAATTAGCCGGGCGTGGTGGCGGGCGCCTGTAGTCCCAGCTATTCCGGAGGCTGAGGCAGGAGAATGGCGTGAACCCGGGAGGCAGAGCTTGCAGTGAGCCGAGATCGCGCCACTGCACTCCAGTCTGGGCGACAGAGCGAGACTCCGTCTCAAAAAAAAAAAAAAAAAAAAAAAAAAAAAAAAAAAAGAGCTATGCAAAGCAGGTGCAGAGAGGAGGAGAAGGAAGGCAAAAAGAGAGCCGCTTTCGAGGTGCATGAACCAAGAAGAGTCGCTGCCTGCTCTGTACTATCACGCAGCTGTTAATGCCACAAGGCTGCTCCTCCCACCCTCCCCAAAGTTGATAACGAAAAATCAAAGCACAAACAGAAGCAATGCACAGAACAGGACAGCAAAACCTGATCATCCTGCACCAACCACATCTCTTTAATGCATTTGCTTTGACCTCTTCTTTTACAAGCACTACCACTGAAAATACCTAGAACAAAAGCTGATTCGTTATGCGCGGCCATAAAGAACTCCAGGGCAGGCTGCATACATAATTCATCAAGCCAAGCACGCGGCAATCAGCATCGTTTATCTTTGCGGTATTTCAAAGCAGTGACAGGTTACTAGATATTTATGAAGTATCTTATTTCTACGAGACCCTTCCAAATTTAAGAAATAAAGAACCTTATTCCTCTGCAAATGGCATTACTGACAAACCTAAGACTATAAATCTCCTGGAATTCACTTGGTATCTATCATAAGAGGGTGCCTACAAGACCCTAATAAACCAATTAAGCTAGCAGCCAACCCACATCAGTCCTGCTGAAATTAATCTTACCAAATCACTTCTGCTTCCTGTTTTCTAAAACATGCCGCAGTCTTCTTCCCACTGTGGTTAAAATTTTGCCTGAAACATACACTCAAATCAGTCATGCTTTCTGTCTGATGGATGAGAAAACTGAAGCCTGGGAAGGTTCAAGATCTCAGAGCTAGGAGGAGGCCCAGGACTCTGCCTTACTAATATCCGGGACTCAATTGCCTTCATCCCCAAGGACCTACCTGGAGGCCTCTATTGTTTATTATTGTCTGAATCGCCTCTAAGTGGTCCCTCTGACTCCATTCTTACTCCACTGAAATCCATCTTCCACACTGCTGCCCTGAGCATGCTGACAAAATGGAAATTTGACATTTCCCCATCTGACCCTTCAATATTTCCCTCTCACCCTCTGAAAAAAACCAACAGGCTTTAATTTAGCTTAACATCGAGCTGCCAAAAGTTCCTTCTGGTGAAAAAGTGTTAGCTAGTGAATACGTAGGCTAAAAAGTACTTACACAGGATATGTACAGTGGCTCAACCTGTAATCCCAGCACTCTGGGAGGACAAGTTGGGGCAGATCACTTAAGCACAGGAGTTCAAGACCAGCCTAGGCAACATAGTGAGACCCTGTCTCTACAAAAAAAAAACAAAAACAAAAAAATTAGCCAGGCATGGTGGCGCACGCCTACAGTCCCAGCTAACTTGGGAGGCTGGGGTGGGAGGATAGCTTGAGCCTAGGAACTTGAGGCTGTGGTACGCTGAAATCACGCCACCTCACCCCAGCCTGAATGACAGAGCAAGACTCTGTCTCCTAGTAAAAAAAAAAAAAAAAAAAAAAAAAAAAAACAGGTTTAAAAAGAAAACAAAAATATTTACAGACGTGCATTGATAAATGACTAGTTAGGCTCCCAGTCATTTGTACAGCCCATCGCACGTCAGGGGGCCTGGTTTTACAGAAAGTCCCTAAGCATCACCTCCCCTGGAGACCTGCCATCCATCTAACCACCCCATACACACACACCTGGATCAAGACGGATTCCATCCCACAGGCCCCTCCTAGCCCCTGGAAATCTTTTTCTTTTTCTCCTGGAATTTATTACACAGCCCTGCAAGTCTCTGCTTACTGTCTACACTGCTTCCTTGGACTGCAGCTTCCCAGGATCAGGGCCTTGCTCCCCTCCCATGCTCTGCCCCATGGCTGGTCACTGCCAGTCCCTGGCAAATGTTTATAGTCCAGTACTGCAATGTTAAAAGCAAGCATGTGCATTTCACACAAGGAGTCCTTACTTTTTTTTTTTTTTTTGACAGGAGTGTCGCTCTGTTGCCCAGGCTGGAGTGCAATGGCGCAATCTCAGCTCATCACTGCAACCTCTGCCTCCTGGGGTTATTCTGTTTTTCATTCAAATAACTACCCATTTTTAATGGGTGACAAGCTACTACCTTCCTGAGAAGCAGCACAGGGTGACAGCAAAGACCACAGGTTCCTGAGGACAGCCTCGACTCTGCTACGTGCTGTGTTACCCTGGCCACGTGACTTTGCCCTCCTCTGTGTCTCCGCTCCTCATCTGTAAACCAGGATGATGGTAATCAGAGCTAATGTTTACTGAGCCCTTATTATATGGCAAAAACTACTTGCAGCTGGGCATGGTGGCTCACACCTGTAATCCCAGCACTTTGGGAGGCCAAGGTGGATGGATCACTTGAGGTTAGGAGTTTGAGACCACCCTCATCAACGTGGTGAAACTCCGTTTCTACTAAAACTACAAAAATTAGCTGCGCGTGGTGGCACAAGCCTGTAATCCCAGCTACTCATGATGCTGAGGCACAAGAATCACTTGAACCCGGGAGGTGGAGGCCGTAGTGAGCCAAGATTACTCCACTGCACTCCAGCCTGGCGACACAGTGATCACAAACAGACAAACACAAAACTACTTGGGGACTTGACCTCCATTCATTCCTTTCCCCCTCACAACATCTAAGGAGACACTGACAGCAGCAGCAAATGCTTAGGAATTGTTAGAATTATTTCTTCCTATTTATAGAAGAAATTGAGGCCCAGGGAGGTCAAGGGGCTTCCCAGAGGTCCAGGCCCCCGACTTCCTAATCCACTGCCTTTAATTTCATCCAAGGCTCAGATGCATGGGCTCAGATGGATGAATGGCATTCAAGAAGTGTCTGGGAGAGGTAACATCCTGCTGATCAAAGATGCAAGGCCTCTTTCCCTAATGCTGGTTTAACATAAAGCAAATAAGCTGCATGGCAATATTCATCTCCAGCTATAGCTAAGGTGACACTTGTTCTGTCACCCTCCCTAGGAAACCATTATCAACTCCCTGAGATGAAAATCTGCCCCACTCCAGAAATGAGCTAAATCAGAGGAGGGAGAGGGAGGGAAGGAAGAGGAGATAAGGCAAAAAGTTACTCACACTTTGAATAACACATGCCTGGATGGCAAACATTATAAAATGATCTGTGTAACATAAGCTTCTGCGTCCTTGGGCGGCAAGAGAGCATATGATTGTGCACTGATGTGAACGAAGCCACCGACACACCACCAGATTCTTCAAAAGCAAATATTTGTCTATGACCAAAGAATCGGGATTCTTTTCTAACAAAGAACAATGTACACCATTCTAATTCCTGATTCTTCCTCCTGCTTTACAGTGGGTTATGATCTTGATGGAAATCCCCCATGAATAAACGTGTCTGCAATCACAAATGGCCCCATAAATCAGAAGATTTATGAACTGTAAAAGGGGACGGCAGGAGGACTCCAACCTTGTAGCTTCCTTCATGCGGACCACCTGGGGCCCGATGCACGGCAGTTTATCAGTTCCTGGAAACAGTCATCTGGCTTTTCTTTTTAGCTAAGCAAGAAAATGTTATCAGCCCTGGAAATCAACAAGATGCAATCATCCCTGCTATTTGGGTAAGCTTTTAATGCCGCACCACATTACACAGAGGAGGTTCAGATGCATGGGCTCTCTTGCAAGAACAGTGTTCAAGAAGTGTCTGGGAGAGGTAACACACAGCTGATAAGCTCTGTCTGGCTGCAGTGAAGCCTGGCCCAACAGCCCCTAAGGCAAATTCCAGAAGGGACCAAATAGAAAATGAGTGGATTTTCCCTAACCCAAGGGAAAAAATAAAAATAAAAAAGCGATGGGAACAATACAGTAACCAGGGAAAAGCACAGAGCATGCACATGTGTGTTTTTCTTGGGGAGGGGGAAATGCATACATTTCAGAGGCTTAACAAATACATTCAAAAGAACACCTGCTCCATCCCAGACAGGCAGCAGAACATTGCACAAGAGTGAGACGGAGACAACCACACAGTGCCACTCACGAGCCATCTGGGGGTGAGTGGTGTCAGGGAAGGGGACAGATGCACCCTACAGGGCTTTGCATCCCAGTTCTTATTACTGTACCTTGGGCACAAAACAGCCCAGCTCTAGGCAAGCCAGTGAGCCATTTTTGGTATCATAGCGTTCTTTTGGAAAATTCACATTTCTATTTTTAGTTCTTCCACATGCAATTCATAAGCAACAGCCCTCCTGAATCAAAGGCACCTCAGCTATGCCACGAGTCAAAAGAATCCCAGCGAATATATTTTTAATAGCATGTTCAGGGAAAATGTGACCAGCTCTGTTCGGCCATACTGTCTGCATTGACTTGGCAGTTAGCATGAGATGAAGGATTTTAAAGACCAAACACTTCAATGAGCCCTGTAAAAAAAACTCCCAAGAACCTGACTGGGGACTTTGTTAGCTTCAAGTAAATATATATGCCATTAAGTACGTTTTAAACACAGAAGCAACTATAACAGGATTTAATTGCTTACTGGTTTTTTTTTTTTTTACAGGTCAAACACATTTTAGTGTGCTGGGTTAGACCCACTCTTTCTTCATCACATGTACAGAAAAGCAAAGAGTGTGGGTAATCTCTTAAATTTTAAATTCTCACTTGGTATGAGGATAAAACATCCAAGAAACATTTCCTGTGCAAAACACACTAAGCTTAAGTGTAGAAAATACAATGGTGTGGAACTCAAGAGGCTGGTTATAGGATACAAATAAAAACAACCACGTGGCACAGGCAGATTTTTGTTCAGAAAACAGATGGGACAGAAAGGCAGATGCAATGTTTTGAGTCAATGAGATACAGTTCATTCTTAATTATTCTTCATCGATTTCTTACATGGACAGAACATCATTCTTGCTGCCACTGTTTTGTTTTGATCAGAGGTATGTTTATCTGTAAACATGTACAATTTGTAATTATTGCTATGTCTAAACACTGCATCACGTGTAATGGCTGAATTAAGCTGTGAAACACATAAATTATGCTGAAAACAATGGTGTTCCAATATGCATCACCAAAGCCAATTTAAAAAAAGTACCTTGTTTCAAATCACAAAGTGAAGCCTTCATAACCCTCGAGGCTTTTTTTAGGTCCCACCACTTTGATTTAGAGATTTGTCTTTTTCTAATTGCATCTCAAGAGTGTTCCGAGCATAGAGAGGGATTATTAACCCTGAAGGAAATAAAACTGAGTATTTCTTAAACCTCTGGAAGGTAGAGAACATACTTAGCTTAAGAATCTGGAAAGGGTCAAAGGTCTGTCAGTATAGGCGTGACTAAACAGTACATCCATTGGGAGAATACTGGGCTATATTTGTAAAATATACTATAACATTCTACACACACACACACACACATACAATCTTCTATAACAGGGTTATAGCTGTTCATATGGAGGTATCTCAAAAATATATTCTGAAGTGATCGAATGTGAGGTGCAGAACAATGAGTACAGCATGATCTCATTCCTGTTAAAATATATGCAAATACATGCTTTATTTTCCCTGGAAGAAATCAGCAAGAAACATTTTACAGAGGAGACGGTTTGGGGAGGGGTTATCAAAAAGGGGCCTTTGCTCATGAATCTACCATCCACATATGGATAGTACTTTCTTTATTTTCTTTATTTCTTTATTCTTTATTTAGTTAAAGTCATAAGGGTGAAGAATTACTATGTGACTCCTGCTGTCACCTTTGTATTTAGAAAACTGTTATAAGGTTTTTTTTTTTTAAGCTCTAGAAGAAAGCACAGTGGAAGCTATTACTATACCGAATGGAATTTAAAACTTCAAAACATCAAAGGTTTTTAACGCAAAAAGGGAAACAAGCTAGAAAAAAAAATGCCTTTAAGTATGATAGACAAAAGGTTATTATCTTTCATATATGAAGAGTTAATATAAACAGATAAAACACTGTGATTGGAAAAAAAAAAAAAGAAAGAAAGAAAAACCACCCAGATGATGCCAAAAGATGTTATCAGAGGATTCAGAAAAGAAGCAACACAATTAGGCCACATTTATACAAGAAAATGTTCACATCCACTAGTGAAAATCTTTAGTCACCAGTGACATATTGTTTTCCATTAAATGTTAGTGCATTTTATAGATGATACCCAATGTTGAGGAGGTACAGTGACAAAGATCTTGCATCTGACGTGCCCACCCTCATGGGAAGCATCGTAAACGTGTATTGAGATTTAATGACATTCTTTACCTTTGACTCGATGACTCTACTTTGGGGATTACTGCCCAAATAAAAAAGAGTTTTTATAAAGAAATACAGTCATCAGAGAATCACTCACAAAAAATACTGGGAACAAGAGCACAAATGGTTGGATAAACAAAAAGAACACAAAGTTAAAAAAACAAAGGTGAAAAATCACCTTGATGTACTATTATGCAAACATTTTTAATTACTGTATAAATATTAATCACAGGAAATTATATTCATGTTAGCCTAAGTTTAAAAATTGATATTGGAATTATTTACACAATTATAACTACATATTTTTAAATACTAAGCTTAAGGAGGAAACAAAGCTAAAAGACACAAAGCAAAATGTGTAGTGATTACTTTAGACACCCACCATGGGAAACTTTTTTTTTCTTCTACCCTCCAAATTTTTTATGTTTTTTTGAGTCACTCTCACTCTGTCACCCAGGCTGGAGTACAGTGGCACGATCTCAGCTCACTGCAACCTCTGCCTTCTGGGTTCAAGCGATTCTCCTGCCTCAGCCTACTGAGTAGTTGGGATTCCAGGTGCACGCCAACACGCTCAGCTAATTTTTGCATTTTTTTAGTAGAGACGGGATTTCACCATGTGAGGCTGGTGTCGAACTCCTGACCTCGTGATCCACCCACCTCGGCCTCCCAAAGTGCTGGGATTACAGGTGTAAGCCACCGTGCCCGGCCTGTAAGTTTTTATAAAGAGGAAAAAGTATTTTTAAAAGAGCATAAGGTGTTCATATGAACAGAGATCATACTGTATTCCACCTCTTCTATGAAGAAAATAGTTTTTATCCACAAACTTATCACTCTTCTAAATGTATGTTTAGACTCTTGTACCTTCTGGAATGGTGGAAACAGCAGCAAACTCCTATTGAGCTCTTGCCAGGTTCAAGCATTGTTCTAAGCATTTAACACATATAACTCAATCCTCAGGACCAACACAAACTATTATGATGCCTAAAGTCACACAACTAAGAAGCAGTGGCACAGGGTAGAGCCCAGCAGTCTACCGCAAGAGCTCTTGCAACTAACCACCATATTATAATGCTTCAATTAGAAAACAACACCAAATCCCAACTGTTTCAAGTCAAATTATAAAGCAAATAGAAACAAAATATAAACTAACACTTAAAAATATCTTGTCCTTCCTAGGATTTGGTTAAATGTAATTGAGGAAACTTGATAAGTTGGCAGGCAAGGGAAGACAAACTCAAATGACGGTAAGATGCAAGAAACCACTGTCGGCCGGGTGTGGTGGCGCATGCCTGTAATCCCAGCACTTTGGGAGGCTGAGGCAGGCGGATTGCCTGAGGTTAGGAGTTCGAGACCAGCGTGGCCAACATGGTGAAACCCCATCTCTATTAAAAATACAAAAATTAGCCGGGCATAGTGGTGCATGCCTGTAGTCCCAGCTACGTGGGAGACTGAGGTAGGAGAATTGTTTGAACCGGGGAGGTGGAGGTTGCAGCGAGCCAAGATCCAGACACTGCACTCCAGCCTGCATGACAGAGTAAGATTTAGTCAAAAAAAAAAAAAAAGAAAAAGGAAAAAAAAGAAACCACTGTCATAGCATGGTAAGTAGTGTCCAACAAATGAAGTGCATAAGACATGGTGGTCCAGGGCTGGGCACAGCGGCACACACCTGTAATCCCTGCACTTTGAGAGGCCAAGGTGAGTGGATTGCTGGAGCCCAGGAGTTCGAGACCAGCCCAGGCAACGTGGCAAAATCCTGTCTCTACAGAAAATACAAAAACTAACTGGGCATGGTGGCATGTGCCTGTAGTCCCAACTACTGGGGAGGCTGAGGTGGGAGGATCACCGGAACCCAGAAAGTCAAGGCTACAGTGAGCTGTGATTGTGCCACTGCACACTCCAGCCTGGGTGACAAGGTAAGACCCAGGCTCAAAAAAATAAACAAAAACAAAAACAAAAAAACTATGGTGTTCCATTAATACAAATTTAATAAAAATGGCATTTTCAGTCAGTGAGTAGTGTCGCACACAAAAAAGCATAAAATACATATAGTGAAACTTAAACAGCCCACAATAAAATGGTAATTGTGTCAGATCCGAATTTGCCTTCATTGCAGGGTCTATTAGGGTAAGATTTAGAGCAAGGAAAATCGATGTTCTGGGATACATTCCTAGGGATTACAGAGGCATGCAGCTCTCTGGCTAACGTTAGAATGAATAACCAACGCTCCTCCTCTCCCTCTACTCTGACACGGTGAAAGTGACCAGGAGCACGCTTAGACATGGCTCGGCAGAGCAGGTGTTCTCTCAGCTTAACAATAACTTGATTATGAGTCTGAGCAAATCATGTAAAACTACCCTTCCGTTTTCCCAGCCATAAATCTCTTCCAAGGTCTCAAGAGAGCCCAGCCCAATGCCAAAGGGACAGGCCAGAACAATGCTTCCAAAACTCTAGTTGATGGGCCAGTGGGTCACTGGCAAGTGTCTACCGGTCCATGAATGTCATTTAAACAAAGAAGCCTCTCCCTCATTATAATTTCTAAATGCAAAACACATCTGTGCACACATGCCCACCCCTAGGCCCGCTGAAGTATTGTCTGCTCCCTGCCTTTTAAATGGCATTCTAACTTCAAATGCTCCACCTCCCTTCTTCAGGTGGTTAACTGGAAATCAGCCTCTGACACTCAACTGCAGTGTGGCCTTTCCAGGAACCTTTTTCTGAGACCCCTGATGGCGCTCTCCCCACCTTACCTCTACCTGACCATGACCTCCACTGAGCTATGCACGGGCAGCTCCCATGCAGTACCAGACCCTGTCTGCCCAGAATTTAGAATATGAAGGGAGAGGAGGTGAGTTGGTGTATTCTGGAAATCAATGGCAACCTGAGACCCACACGATGGTGGGTCAGAGCAGAGGTTCGGGGCTGATACCCCAGAGTTCTCTAACTCTGGGGGAATTCACTTAATTTCCTTTTTTTTTTTTTTTTTTTTTTTTGAGACGGAGTCTCGCTCTGTCGCCCAGGCTGGAGTGCAGTGCAGTGGCCGGATCTCAGCTCACTGCAAGCTCCACCTCCTGGGTTTACGCCATTCTCCTGCCTCAGCCTCCCGAGTAGCTGGGACTACAGGCGCCCGCCACGTCGCCCGGCTAGTTTTTTGTATTTTTTTTTTAGTAGAGACGGGGTTTCAACGTCAACTTCTCCTTCTGAAAACAAAGACAGTAATAATACCTACTTCCTAGGGTTGCTGTGGGGATTAAATGAGATCACCCCTAGGAGGCACTTAGCACCGTCTCTGCGACATAAGAAAATGTCAACATTGTCACCTCTTCTATTATTCTTCAAAAATAGGGAGACTGATATGATGATTAAAACAATAACCTTTATGACATGAAAAACAAGAATCATATGAAAACAATAATAAAGTTGGTAAGTCAAACAACGGCACCCAGGGGAAATATTTTTCTGATTTTATATTTTCCCTTTCCATTACCTTTTTAAAAATTCCTTCTTTAAAAAGAAAGGAAAACAGGAGGGAAGGAAGGACAGAAAGAGTGAGGAGTAAGAGAGGAAGGCTTATTCTATAGGCCTAAAATTCACTACTACTATAACCTAGTACTAATACAATGTTACTAGCATAGACTTCATTTTAGGAATAAGGAGGATCTAAGAAAATTAAACTCTTTAATTTCCTCAACATTTAATATGCTAATAGTAGAAAAGTGCTTCATCAAAGCATCTCTCAGCAAAGAAATCCAGCAGTCATATATTTTTATTATGATGGTATGCACTTTAACGGATGCTGTCTTTAGAGTCAGTGTTCATGTAATCTCTGGTGTCTGGAAATGACTAATTATTTGAATCCTTCCCCAAATGTGAGCAAGTCTATAAATGACAAGAAAGGTAAGGACTACTGCCAGGCAAGGTGACTCGTGCCTGTAATCCCAGCACTTTGGGAGGCCAAGGCAGGAGGATCACTTAAGGTCAGGAGTTTGAGACCAGCCTGGCCAACATGGTGAAACCCCGTCTCTATTAAAAATACAAAAAAAGTTAGCCGGGAATGGTGGCACGCGCTTATAGTCCCAGCTATTTGGGAGGCTGAGGCAGAAGAATCACTTGAACCAAGGAGGCAGAGGTTGCAGTGAGCCAAGATCGCACCACTGCACTCCAGCCTGGGCAACAGAGCAAGACTCCCATCTCAAAAAAAAAAAAGGTAAGGACTTCTGAAGAAGAGGCATTTCTTTTCCTCGGAAAGGCTGATCCGTTTGGAAAGTTTTTAGAAAGCCTGATGTACACTGAATTTTCTTTTTCCAGCATCCTTACAAATTCTGCCTGAGATTTCTCGCAAACAAATAATCCAAACTGAAAGTCAACTCAAAAGAATGACTTGAGCATTACTTTCCACCTACTCATACATATGAAGGAAATTCAAAGCTGCAGCCTGCTTTGCTCAGGAGGATCACATTTTTTTTCTGGAAAAATCAAAAGCCACGGTTCCCCCCAAAGTAATTTTCAAATACGCAAATGATTTTCTCCATATGAGGTCAGATTCCATATTTACAAGAATCAACGACATTAACCAAAATCCCAACACAGTTCCCCATGCCCTAGATCATGTATTTTATTTTCCTAGAACTCCTAGTTCAGTACAAACTTCTGTATAGAACAGGTATTCAACAGTGACTGATGACAGTTATCTGTCTAATTTGGTAATCATCTAAATGTGTATCACTGCCACCATCACCACCGGCTGCCACCCTACCTTCAATTGGGTCTTGCCAGTCATTCCAGAGCTAAACTTAAAATTTATGTTTAAAAAAAAGCTCTATGCAGAAGACAGGAATTATACAACGTTCATTTGTACTTCTCTTCTATGTGTTTTTTACAGAGCCTGTGTGTATCAGCCCCTCATTAAATCACATAAACCCCAGAACAGACCAGGAGGCCTGGATGCCCTCCTTTCTGTCCTCTCATGCACACTAAGAATCCCCACAACCAAGTCAAAGATCTCCAATCAACACTGCATCTTCAGGCCTAGCCCCAAAACCCCTACTCTTCTTAAGTCATACCTTGGAAAGAAAGTTGCTACAAAGCCTGGCAAAAGAATTCCCAGGCCCCAGAAGAATGCCACCAATGTATCTGCCCCACCCCTCCAAAGATGCTTGGCTGAGATGTGGCAGGTGCACAACACTGGGAATGTACTAAATGACATGGAATAATTCACTTTAAAATGACGTTTTCATATTATGTGACTTTCACTCAATAGGAGGAGGAGGAGGAAGATGAGGAAGAAGAGCAGCATCAGTCATCAGGGCTTGACTCATTAAACCACATCACCCAAAAAGCAGAATGGCACACGCAAAACAGAAACCTCCAGACAGCAGTCTTAATATGACTCCAGTTTCCCCGCCTCCTCACCCTTCTCCCAAGTGTGCTTGTTCAGATTTGCAAAAGTGAAGGAAACCACTGCAATAGGCTGGGTGCTGGGGGCTGCCGGTCTAGGGCAGGACATCCCTTCCTTTTTTTCCCCCCCCAAGATGGAGTCTTGCTTTGTCGCCCAGGTTGGAGTACAGTGGCACGATCTCAGCTCACTGAAACCTCCGCTTCCTGTGTTCAAGTGATTCTCTTGCCTCAGCCTCCCGAGTAGCTGGGATTATGGGCACGCGCCACCACACCTGGCTAATTTTTGTATTTTTAGTAGAGATGAGGGTTCGCCACATTGGCCAAGCTGTTCTTGAACTCCTGACCTCAAGTGATCCACCTGCCTTGGCCTCCCAAAGTGCTAGGATTACAGGTGTGAGTCACCACGCCCGACCCATCCCTTCCTAAAGTGGGTGAAACAGGCTCCAAACTCACAATGTCCCTGCAAGCCCACCACCAGTAACCCAGTGCCTCTGCCTTCGTCTGCCCACAGCCTTCCCCTGCTCCAACGTGAACTTTTAGACTCTTTGCTTCTACAAATGTACAGAAAAAGAAAAAAACTTGCTGGTGATAGCTTTTCATTAAATTTACTCTTTTAATAAACAAAGCCCCAGTATTTTCAGCTAAGGGATTGAGGAAGGAAAAATGTTTTGAAACATTTAGTGCCAAAAATAAAAATAACTCAGAATGTTTCCTTCTTGCTCTCCACGAGTAAGTCAGCCCTGCTGGCAGTGGAATCTGGGAATTGTTATCCATGCTGCCACCATCATATAGAGTACACATGCGATCATCTCTGCATTACGCCAGTCACTCTTCCATGGCCTTCCAGGAACTCACACCAGCAGGTGTAACCTGTCCACACTTTCTGGGAACCACTGAAAACATCTTCCTTCCTGCACCTATTCCACCTCCACCATCAGACCTCATGCTCCTCACCATCTATATGCACCCCCTATAGAGGCTAAAGTCAAGGGAGGGTCGGGGCTCGGTTAGAAGTAGTTGGGGCCAGGCGCAGTGGCTCACACCTGTAACCCCAGCACTTTGGGAGGCTGAGGCGGATGGATCACCTGCGGTCAGGACTTTGAGACCAGCCTGGTCAGCATGGTGAAACCCTGTCTCAACTAAAAATACAAAAATTAGTCAGGCATGGTGACAGTTGCCTGTAATTCCAGCTACTCGAGAGGCTGAGATAGGAGAATCAATTGAACCTAGGCAGGATAATTGAGCCACTGCACTCCAACCTGGTGACAGAGTGAGGTTCCGTCTCAAAATAAAAGAAAGAAAGAAGCAGCCAGGGAACCATCAGCTTTGGAAGGTTGGAGTGTTCACTGCCTCAAGGTCAGGTGGTAGAAGGCGTTCCGTGGCCAGCTCCTACATTAAATGCACAATTGCAACCTGCTGCTAAGCGCCCCTTGCCCACTCTTCCCCCATTTCTGTAAGAATTAGGGGATAGATATGGAGGACAGGAATGTGTACACCAGAAAAACCATATGGGAAAATGACACTGGTTTCCTTTAAAATGCATACTTTAAGATAAAGAACATCACAGGCCAGGCATGGTGGCTCACACCTATAACTTCAGCACTTTGGGAAGCCAAGGCAGCCTTGCTAACATAGAGAAACCCCCGTCTCTACTTAAAAAACATATAAAAATTACCTGGGGATAGTGATGCGTGCCTGTAATCCCAGCTACTCAGGAGGCTGGGGCAGGAGAATCACCTGAACCTGGGAGGTGGAGATTACAGTGAGCTCAGATAGTGGCACTGCACTCCAGCCTGGGCAACAGAGCAAGACTCAGTCTCAAAACAAACAAAAACAAACAAAACCATAAACAACCAAAAAAGCACGTGCCAGGCATCAATTAAGAATTAGCCATGCATGATGGCGCGCGCCTATAATCCCAGCTACTCACGAGACTGAGGCAGGAGAATGGCTTGAACCTGGGAGGTGGCGGCTGCAGAGAGCTGAGATCGCGCCATCGCACCCCAGCCTGGGAGACAGAGTGAGACTCTGTCTCAAAAAAAATAAATAAAATAAAATAAACACGAGAGTTTCTTGAGTTCTTTCAAAATAACCAACCTGCTCTGAGCCCCTTCTACCTGCTCAGCCCTGCGCCAGGCACTGCACAGAGTCCTGGATCATCACGTGAAGTGTGAGAACGCAGACAGCACAGTATGTACCTGTGCAGTGATGCTGCCACTCCTAACATACGAGAGGGTCTTTAGAGTTCAACAATGACACATCATCACAGGTGTTCTGTGGTTGTCTGAGATGCCCGTCAGTCACTCTGGGTTCTACACACTGCACAGACTTCAAAAGCCAAGCCGGGGGAGGGACCAGCTTCGTTCACGCTAGAGCAGCCTTGGAGAAGGCAGGTCAAACAGGGGTTCCTAATCCCTCCCTGCTGAAGAGATGGCTGCCAGCCCCGAGAACAAGGTAAACCTGACAACCATTCCCCAGCAACTAATGTTGCAATCAGAAAAGCTGAACCAGGCTGGGTGCAGTGGCTCACGCCCGTAATCCCAGCACTTTGGGAGGCCGAGGAGGGAGGATCATCTGAGGTAAGGAGTTTGAGACCTGGCCAACATGGTGAAACCCTGTGTCTACTAAAAATACAAAAGTTAGCCAGGCATGGTGGTGCACACCTGTAGTCCCAGCTACTCAGGAGGCTGGGGCAGGAGGATCACTGGAACCCAGGAGGTGGAGGTTGCAGTGAGCCATGACTGTGCCACTGCACTCCAGCCTGGGTGACAGAGCAAGACTCCATCTCAAAACAAAAACAAAAGGAAAAGAAAAGCTGAACCAGACAGGCCTGAGACCTGACTGGGTCTGCCCCAAGCTGACCCTACCTGATGTGCTTTCCACAGGGACTGGAAACACAAAGCAGACCTCCATCCCCAGGGAACTGGGACGCCAAGGCTGTCAGAGACAAGACAGGCCAGTACTGGGCCTGCACCTGCCCAAAACAAAAGCACAACAAAACAAAGCAAAACAAAATCAAAAGGCATTCTGATGCCCTAATGGATGGATGGTCAGGTGTCCTTAATCAAAAAGAGTTCCCACGGGCCAGGGGTGGTCGCTCACCCCTGCAATCCCAGCACTCTGGGAGGCCAAGACGGGTGGATCACATGAGGTCAGGAGTTCAACACTAGCCCGGTCAACATAGTGGAACCCCATTTCTACTAAAAATACAAAAATTAGCTGGGTGTGGTGGTGCATGCCTGTAATCCCAGCTACTTGGGAGGCTGAGGCAGGAGAATCACTTGAACCCAGGAGATGGAGGTCACAGTGAGCCTAGACAGCACCACTATACTCCAGCCTGAGCAACAGAGCGAGACTCAGTCTCAAACCAAAAAAAAAGGAGGGGGAGCTCCCATGGATAGAAGCAAGTTAATGGGTAGATGAGAAGACAACCAGAAATATCCAATTCCAGCTTTCCCCACTCATTCCAATCCTATATTATGGAGCTAAAGCCCCTCACCTCTTCACAGACAAAGGGGAATAACTTCAGAGTATGACATAAAATATCTATTAAATAAAAAATGCTGGTTGGGTATGGTGGCTCACATCTCTAATCCCAACACTTTGGGAGGCTGAGAGGGGAGGACCACTTGAGCCCAGGAGATCAAGAGCAGCTTGGGCAACATAGCAAGGCCCTATCCCTATTTCACAAAAAAAAAAAAAAAGAAAGAAAAAAAATTTTAAAGAAAAAGTACTTTAATTCTAAACCACTTGTGCGGGACGGACTTGAGAACCTATTCCAGGGTTTAAAGAAAAGGCACCCAACACTTAAAATAATTCAAATACTCCAAAGGCCTTTCTAGCCTTCTAGAATTCTATTCTGCACGGTATTTGTTTATCCTAGTATCTGATTAAGGTTTTGATTTTTACATAAAACAAAGTCCCAGGGAGTTCAGAGGTCTGTTCATAAAAAGAAAAGCCAAGAAGCATCAATATTAATAAAGTTTAATGAAAGAGATATTGAATAACCTTTGTGAAATTAAAAACAATGACTAATTCAATCCAAACAACTAGGTCATGCTCAAATTCCAGTAATTCTAAAACTTAGATATAATAAGGCAAGAATTTTGCTTTGCTTCAGTGGTCAAAATGAAGGACCCATTCAAGGGTAAGACCAGTCATAGAGGCACAATGGGAATGCTGGAGGAACACTGTGAGGGGGAGGGAGTTGGGAAGCGAAACAAAGCCAGATAATCATTACAGTACTACCTGGGATTTTCACTGAGTGTGTGAATAACAAAGAAAAAGAGACAGTTCTTAAGCTGGGCATGGTGGCTCATGCCTATAATCCCAGCATTTTGGGAGGCTGAGGCAGGTAGACTTTGAGACCAGCCTGAGCAACACAGTGAAACCCCGTCTCTACAAAAAACAAACAAACAAACAAAAAAAACAAAAACAAAAAAAAACCCATAAAAATTAGCCAGGCATTGTAGGGTATTTCTGGAGTCCCAGCTACTCAGGAGACTAAGGTAGGAGGATCATCACCTGAGTCCAAGAGATCGAGGCTGCAGTAGGCCATTATTGCCCTAGTGCACTCCAACCTCGGTGACAGAGTGAGACCCTGTCTCAAAAAAAAAAAAAAAGATATTTCTCACAAAAGACCAAACTATCATTCAGCAAACATCTGAGAGGTTCTGAAGAGGCTACAAAGTCTGGGGTGTGTCTCTGGCTCAGAAGAAGCAAGTGAACAACCTAATCAAAGCGATATCACGACACACCCAAACACCAACAAAACAAGTCAAATATGCTGAGTGTTGTCGGAGAGGTACACTCCGTCTGCAAGAAACTGAAGGAGAGAACACATTTGGCAGGAGATATAGAAAGGCATCAAGTTACTGAGTACATGAAAGACAGTAAAGCTAAAGAAAGCCACAAAACTAATTCTATCTACTGATTTGGATTGCTTTCTCATTATTTTTTAAAATGACCTTAAATCATTTGGAGAGTAGGATATTTAGTGAAAATCTGCAGTCAATGCAAGTTTGACTCACTAAGACACACTCTTCCAATTCAACAACACACAGTATTCACTCATCTGCTTAAAAGGAATATCAAAGCACTCGAATCTTGCTGCAGGCCTATGTTCTAACCACCACATCCTAATATATCATCGCTCAACTTCAACAGTGTCAACTTTTCGAGTTTAGAGGTCATATCGGTAGAACAGAATAAAAGCATAAGCAAATACCCCACAAGAAGAAACTTGCTCTAAGACAAGTACACAGGACCAAGTAATGAGAAGGAAAACAGCAAAAGGAAGGGAATCCTGGCTATCTGCTACGGGCAGCAAGTCTGCAAAAACGAAAGGGTACCTGCAGGAAGCAGGTAAAGACTCTTTTTGGAGACAGGGTCTTGCTCTGTCACCCAGGCTGGGGCGCAGTGGCACAGTCTCAGCTCACTGCAACCTCTGCCTCCCAAGTTCAAAGGATTCTCATGCCTCATTCTTCCCAGTAGCCACCATGCCCAGCTAATTTTTTTGTATTTTTTGTAGAGATGGGGTTTCACCAGGTTGATCAGGCTGGGATGGTGGCCAGGATGGAGAAAGTAGGTCAAGGCTTTCACAGTGACATTTAGGCTTCATCACAGGCCATCTCTGAGTTTCCAAAACAATCTCCTGTCACTCAACCCATTTGTCTTAAATAAGGTGTCTTAAAAAGATAATCACATTGTCACACTACCTATTTAAAATAAGACAAACAGGTCATCTCTCTGAAAATGTGATTTATTTTTATAAAAAACGCTGAAACTAGTGATTGCTGGCTGTGCGTTTTCCAATAATTTCTTTTTTTTTTTTTTTTTTTTTTAAGAGACAGGATCAGAGTGCAAAGCTCACCGCAGCCTCAAACTCCCATGCTCAAGTGATTGTCCCACCTCAGCCTCCAGACTAGCTGGGACCACAAGTGTGCATGCTCAGCTGATTTTTTTTTTTTTTTGTAGAGACGGAGTCTGGCTACATTGCCCAGGCTGGTCTCGAACCCCTGGACTCAAGTGTTCCTCCTGCCTCAGCCTCCCAAAGCAAAGGGATTACAGCCGTGAGTCACTGCACACTGCCCATTACTTTTCTTGTATAAACCAAAATAAGAAAAGAGAAATTTATCATTATACTTCCTATGGTCAACTACCGTAGGGCAGCTCAGACCAGAAAATCCAATAGGACAAGGCCAAAATAGACTTTTCACATAAAAATATTTTACAAGATATTAGTGCAAATTTACTTTTTTCTGTATAAAATCAAGGGAGACAGTAATTTACTATTTACTCTTACTTTAACATCCCAAGAAAATTCAAAGTCCTTTTTCAGCATTGCATATAAAATTGTTATAGTTTATAGGACAACTTGACACTTTTATAAAACATAAAAGTAACCAACTTTTAATGTCCCCAAAAGCGAAATGCCTTCTTAAAAAGACAAAGGTGGCCAAGCGTAGTGGCTCACGCCTATAATCCAAGCACTTTGGGAGACTGAGGTGGGTAGATCACCTGAGGTCAGGAGTTCAAGACCAGCTGGGCAACCTGGCAAAACCCCCGTCTCTACTAAAAATACAAAAATTAGCTGGGTGTGGTGGCACATGCGTCTAATCCCAGCTACCTGGGAGGCTGAGGCAGGAGAATCGCTTGAATCCAAGAGGTGGAGGTTGCAGTGAGCCAAGATCACGCCACTGCACTCCAGCCTGGGCAAGAGAGCAAGACTCCATCTCAAAAAACAAACAAACAAAAAAAACACGAAAAGACAAAGGCTACCAACAGATTCAAAGGGTTTCTGCTGAATTAATATATATTTTAATAATCTAGGTATTCAATGAATCTATTTTTAATGTATGCTCTACTTAAACACTCAACATAATTCTGTTCCTACATCTAGCTTTTATTTCTAACTCATTATTTTAACTCTTACCAAGTCTTTTGCAACTGTAACTATTACTAACAAATGATGGCAATCACAGAAAAATACAGAAGAGGAAAATGTTTTTTGCATCTTCTTAATGTAATGAAAAATGTACTATAATCATCTGTTCTACTATTCTATGCCCTTTGCTACTTTTGAAAAACAACACAATTCAAAAAAAAACAAAGACTATAAATAAGATAAAAATATTTACCAATACTTATATGTATATATTTTATAATTGTGTTCTAAAAACAACTGATGATTTATTCCTATTCAATATATAATTTTACACTTTTTCAATCATGTTTTCCACGTTGAAAAAAAATCTCTTCCTTATAGCCTGGATTGCCAAACCAGGTGTGCCTCATTTGAAAGGCAAATAGACAAAACAACAAGACAAGGGGTTTGTTTCTGCATCTCAGTACAAGCTTGTCTGTGGAATTTATGACTGGTAAAAATCAAACATAAAGAGCTGAGGTTAGAAAACAAAAAACAAAAACCTCCAGGCTCATTCCTTACTCCTCCAAGTTCTTAGAAGATCTTTACTTGCTCAATAACCTATGTCTCTCCTTTTGTTGTTAATAACATTTGTTTTAATTACTTTGGTTTAAGAATGGCTTCAGGTAGCTCCTTCAGTAAACTACCCTGTGAATGTGTAACTCCCAGTCACTTTATTCAATTTGGTATCACAATAAAGAAGTATCTTGCTTCCATGAATAACACACATTGACAAATATAAAACAAACTGAAGAGTCTACCAAGTCATGGAGTGTGACAAGATTCCAGATAAACATACAGAATGGACGGCTCAGTTGACTGGTAACTGAATACAGTGGCTTTTTTCATGCTGAAGAATTAAATTCAACCTAGATCTAGGGCAACGGAAAGATGTCACCTTCGGAAATATTGGTATTCAATTCCTTCCTGATACTATTACCAGCTGCATTCTTGTTGTCCCCCTCTGACCAGGACAAAGATCAGAGTGGGACACAGTCTTCCATTTCGTCACCCCTGTGTCCCCTGGAGGTGAGGACCCAGGTGAGAAACGTGCAAGGATGCTATTGTTCTGTCTGGTTTGTGCTTGGGACACTTGGAATGTTGTTAACCAAGCCTGCTCCACAAAAAAAAACACACAACAACAACAACAACAACAAAAACAGTTGTTTAAAGAACTACAAAGGATGAGGAAATGGACATGCTCCCAACTAAAAACTAGTTTGATACCAATTAACCAGGCTCAAAAAAAAAAAAAAAATCCCATACAAGTAAAAGGCAAAATTTATGGAGACAGTAAAAAGATCTGTGGTTGCCAGGGTCGAGGGGAATGAATTGGCAGAGCACAGAGGATTTTTAAGGCAGTGAAACTACTCTGTATGATACTATAATGGGGGATACAGGTCATTGGACGTTTGTCCAAACCCACAGAATGCCCAACACAAAGAGTAAACCCTGTGTAAACTATGAACTTTGGCTGATACTGATGTGTCACTGCAGGTTTATCAACTGAAACAAATGTACCGCTCTGGCGGGAGATACTGATGTTGGTGAAGCTACACATGTGGGGAAGGGGATATATAGGAAATCTCTGTACCTTCTGCTCAGTTTTGCTATAAACTTAAAACTGCTCTAAGGGAAAAAAAAAAAAAAAAGAACTTCAAAAAAAATACCAGACAACTAGTCCTGTAATTCTTCCACTTACTTATGATGGCTTAAAAAAGAAAACAAAAAAAAAGCCTACTGGAAAACACTCCCCAGAAAACTCTTAGCCTTTTGTCCCTTCCATCTCAATTATTAAGCACCCAGAAAGCTTCATTTGCTTAACACTTACCAAAAAACAAACCTTAAGACGTCTATAAAACTCGAAATTGCCAGGAAATTCCCGAGGAAACGCCCCTCAAAGATTTCAGTCATCTATCTTCCATGCCCCAGTGGGCGGAGGCGAGCAGCAGCCCCAGGATTTAGTCATGCATTACAGTCTGAAATTTTTGTCTTTAGTCATCCATCGTTCACTCCAATTACAAAAGATCTTCTCTGGAATTTCTTAAGAAAAGTGAGCGGTAATTTTTACTTTCTAATTACACACTCTGAATGTAAGCAGAGTGCTTAAATGCTTGAGGCAATGGATACCCCATTTTCCATGTGATTTCTATGCATTGCAAGCCTGTATCAAACATCTCACAGACCCCATAAATACACACACCTAGGTACCCACAAACATTTAAGTTTTTTAAAAAATTGTGACACTGGACACTTGAAACTCAAACTCATCTACCCCTTCGAGATGTGTCTAATAAGCACTTTAGCCGAGGCTCAGTAAGAAGCTAACATCAGACACTGCCCAGCATCTATTCAACCACCTGAAATTTCCTTCCACCAAATGTGGGCTACATCGACAAGAGGGGAAAGGAGATGGCAAATGTTGTGACCGAAACCCGTTTGGGAAGTCCGAGTCTATTAGGAGAGGATGACACTTGTGCCTGCATTTCATAATGCTCAGGTACTTACTGCCTTTTGCTCGTCTCCAAATCTTCGTTTTCCTTATGCAGCTTTTCCTGGAGAACCCATGAAGTTAAATAAACATAAGCCAAATGAGAACCAAGTATCTTCAAGAACCCCTTCCCTCTCTCCGCTTACCTGGAAAAGCATGTGGGTTGGGCGATCCTCTCTTAAGGCACTTAGAACAGAGAATGTGCACGGTGTAGTGCAGTCCAGGCCATTCCTGAAGTAGGACATTCAGTTCCTCTACCAAGGGGGTTATGGCTTGCCATGCGGTCCATATATTTGGTAGTGATGCATGGCTAGCAATGGACAGGGTGTCTGGCTGCAGGACTCCCTTGGCAGGTCTGTAACTCACCACCACAGGAACTTTCCCTCTATAGGCAAAGATCTGAAATTTACCATCCGACCTGTGCACCACGTGGCTGTTGATCTGGACACTGTACCGTGCAAACAACCCAGGTGGAAAGGTAAAAGGAAAGCTATATTCAATCTGCAACTGCTCAGCCACAAAAGACTGCCCAGCTAGGTTGGTCCCATTAATCCAGGCTTCTGCATGGGGCACCTCGTTCTGCACATAGCATGGGAACTTGTACCAAGCTGTGGACCCATTCAAAGGCTTGCCCTTGGGTTTATTGAGGCAGTAACAGAGTCCCATCTTCTCCAGCAGCTCCAGCAACAGCTGCAAGTCCTGCTGGGCCTGGACATGAGGCTTAAGCAGCAACCGAATGACATGAGCTGGCAAGAGCCCGTGCAACAGAAAGCCCTCCACATATTGATGGAGCTGGGTGGCCCGGAGCAGTTCCTGGCTCGGGGTGGGCAGCGCCAGGGGCGGGGAGCTTTCCCCCTCCGCCTTGCCCTCTCCACTGGTCCCTAGGAGCAGCTTATGCAGCAGCAAGGAGGGATCCCTCTGGAAAAAGACATTGAGGATGTCGATGAGGCGGGTGAGGTTGTGGAAGACGTGCTCCTTGAGGGCCGGACTGTCCTCAAAGTAAAGTAGCTTGCCGCTCTCATGCAGGTAAGAGAGGGCACTCTGCAGTCGGTCCTCGGTCAGACCCGCCTGCAGGCCCAGGCGCGCCGAGTCCCACCAGCTTAGCCACAGTCTCTGGGCCTGAGGTGGCTGGAAATGCAGTTCCTCCAGCACCTGCCAGGATCGAGGCAGTACTCTGTGTAAGTTGGGGAAGATTTCTCGGTGCTCAGCAACTGACAGCAACTTGTCCCGAAGGCGTTGTAAGTGGCGCGGGTCCCTGCAGCTAACAGGCAACACGGGGGAGAGGATCTGCAGCCGGTGGTTGAGCAGGTATTGGAAATGGGCCTTGCGCCGTCGAAGGTTCTTGTCCGAAACGCCGTAGTAGGCTGCGTGGGGGCTGGCAGAGCGTAGCTCGAAGTCCCGGGCCAGTGCCTCATCCACCACCTGGGCCAAGCGGCTCAGCCCCTCCGCGTCGTGCTTCTCCTGCAGGGCGATCTGGCGGTGAATGTCCAGACACTTCTCCTCCAGCTCACGCTCTCCGCACAGGTCCGCGTGGGTGCCCACGATGCACACTACCGCGTGGGGCACTCTCGCCCCGACCCGATGCAAGAAGGAGCCCACGGTGGTGGAAAAGCGGCGAGGCTCATAGGTGGCCAAGTTGACCACCAGCACGTATAGGGCGCCTGGGGACAGGAAGAAGGGCTGGATCACCTCGTAACTTTCATCCCCAGCTAAGTCATACACGATGAACCGCAGTCCCCGGGAGGCATCGGCCGTCCAGCTGGTCACCTCGATGCCCTTGCTCACAGGGGGAGGTGATGGTGGGTAGCACTTCTCCTTGTCCCCTCCTCCTGGACATCCCTCCACTCTCTCCTCAGTGAGGCAGTGGCGCAGCAAAGTCTTTCCTGCAGCCTTATGCCCCATCAGGAGCAGCTTGAGCCGGGGCTGCACTGCCGGCTGGGAATGAGCCAGTTCCTTCTGGTAGGCTGCGATGTAGGGGATCCCCTTCATGCAGACCTCGTAGGGTGGCTGGATCAGTGGGTTGTCCTTGATCTTCCACAAGCCCACCCGGGAGAGCTGGCCAAAGTTGTCGGGCAGCACCGCGATCTGGTTCCCCTGCAGCACGAGCTCCTCCAGTCCCGTCAGCTCCACGATGGAGTCCGGCAGGTAGCGGATGCGGTTATTATCCAGCCACAGGGTAAGAAGCCGGCCCAGGCCCGAGATAAGGGATGGCACCGAGGTGAGCTGGTTGCGACTAAGATAGAGCTCCTCCAGACCAGCCAGGGGCAGCAGCGCGGCAGGGAACTCCTCCAAGAGGTTGGAAGAGAGGTTGAGCATTTTGAGCCGCTGCAGGCGGCTGAACTGGGCGGGCAGAGCCTGCAGTCCGTTGTTGTCTAGCATGAGGCTCTCCAAACTGGCCAGCTCGCAGAAGCCGGCGGGCAGCGTGCCAAGCTCAGCTCCACTCAGCCAAAGAATCTTGAGGGCACACAGGGCACTGATATCCTCAGGCAGGCCTCGCAGTCGGTTGCTGGACACGTCCAGCTCCTCCAGGGCCACCAGCTGCAGCAGCTGTCGGGGGAAGGCAGTGAGCTGGTTGTGATCCACGTCCAGGGTGCGCAGGCGGGAGAGGCAGGAGAGGGAGTCGGGCAGGTGCGTCAGCCGGTTAAAGCTGACATCCAGCTCCTCCAGCTGGGCGAGAGCGCCCAGCTGGGCGGGCAGAGCGGGCAGCTGGTTGTGGCTGAGGTTGAGCTTCCGCAGCTCCCTCAGAGCACTCACCACCTCCGCGCCCAGGGCGGTCAGCCGGTTGTGGCTCACGTCCAGCTCGGTGAGGTGGTGGCCGAGCTCGGCCACCGCCGGGGGCAGCCGGGCGAAGCGGTTCCTGCGCAGGACCAGGACGCGCAGGCTGCCCAGCGCCGACCCCAGCCCCTCGGGTACCTCCTCCAGGCCGTTGTTCCCCAGGTTCAGCGCCTCAATGTCTCCGAGGTTGGCCGGCAGCACGAGCTGGGGGGAGGCGGGGGACTCGAGCGCGTCGGCCCCGGCCCCGGGGCAGGCCCCGGCGGCGCTGAGCGTGAGCTGGCGCAGGTTGCTCCGCAGCTTCCTGGCACGCAGGGCGGCGTCCCGCCACAGCCTCGCCGTCTTCAGGTTGCCACTGTCCATCCCAGCCATGGCGGGGCCCCGGGCCAACAGCCTCACGCGGTCGCGGGAGCCCGCAGCTACATGCCGCGCCGCGCCCCGGGCCCTCCCGCTCTTGGCGGCCAGCGGCCGCGGGTCCTAGCGCAGCCAGTGGCCGAGCGCCCGCGGCTGGGGGGCGGCGGCGGCGACGGCTACGCGAGCTGCTCTGGGGGGCGCCGAGCGCGTGCAGGGCAGCTCGCATTCTCCCTGCGACCGGGCCATGGGCGCGCCGGACAGCAGGGCCGCCGCCCGCGCGCCGCGGAGGATGCCTGCGCCTCCTCCCTCTCCGCCTGCCGCGCGGCGCCTCGGGGTGCCCGGCTCCGGCCCCGCTACCCTCGCAGCCGCGGCCCCGCGGCCGGCGGCAGCGTCGCCTCCTCGAGCTCCTGGGGGAGGGCGGCGCTCGGCCCGGCGGCGGGCATGCTGCGGGCGCAGGGCCGGGGCGCAGCCGCGGGGAGGGGGCGGCGGCGCCTCCTTGTCTCGGTTTCCCCGGGCTCGGGCGGGAGCGCGGGCGCCGCGTCCCCGGCGCTGGGAGGGCGCGATTGGGAAGCGGCAGCGCCGCCCGCCGGAGCGGCCCCCACGTGACCGGCGGAGGCGCCGCGTTTTCCCGGCACCGCCCCGGGGGCGGGAGCTGCGGAGGGCGCCGGGTGCGGGGTCGGGGGCGCCGGGCGGGGGGCGGGACCGCGCCCGGGACCGCGCTGAGGGGGGTGGTCGTCCCCGCAGCGGATGTGGGGCTTCGGGCTTCTCGTTGTGGGTTCGCCCGCGCCTGGCTCTTTGTTGGCCCCCAGTCTCTAAGGATTTCTTTTTCTTGTTCTCTAATGCGTCGGATTTGCAGGCTTCCCTTACTCATCCTTTACCTGCTCACCTGCCACTCGCCCTGCATCTATGCCGTAGTGGAACTGGCAGAACTCGGGGGCCCTGGGTATCGTCATAGGAGCTTAAGACAAGAGTGTGGTTAAACAAAAGCAGAACCATTCATTCATTTGGTAACTATTTCCTGAGGCCCTATTTTGTGTTGAGCATGAGACAGGAGTAATGCAGGGTGGTCACAGGAGAAAAAAAATTCCAGACAGCAGTTTCACTTGACTAGAGTCTATGGGCTGATACGACCCTGAAAACCAGGGTGTGTACCAGGCAGGCTAAGACTGGCTGGACGCAACGTGGTCCTGGATTTGACTTAGGTTTCTCCTAAGACTTCATTATATGCTCTTTAACATCTTAAATCACACCAGTGCCATGACAGTTCCGGGGACACCCATATTTGAAGTAAAAATGGGTGGCACCACAGTCCCGAAAAATCGCCACACTTTTCCAGGAATTTTCATGAGTATTTCACCCCTTGGTTAAAGAAACCCATAGAGGTAGCAGCCCCAAGCCCCGTTTGCGTGACCCTCTCTTGAGTCCACCCACAATCCTTTTTCCTGAGTGTGTACTTTTCTCTTTGCAATAAATCTCCATATTGTCACTATTTTCTGAGTTGTCTTTGAACTCATTCTCTGGATAGTGTCAAGAGCCTGGACATTGGCTGGGGTCAAGGTCGCACTGGCGTTAGAGGATCTCCCTCAGCCCACCGGTATCAAACCTACTAAAACACAGGTTTTAACCCCCCTGGGGAAGGGTTTGAGCAGGTGACCCGCCAGCCTAAAGGAGGGTTGTTAAGATGGCGGGGACACAAGGTGTTTTATCTGGGGTATCCCATTTATCTTCACAACAACCCTGTGAAACAAATACTATATCCCCAGTAATACAGTACATGTTGCTCTGTGGATTCAAGAAAACAGCTATTTCAGGAAACACTCACAGTCCATTTTTCAACTGTAATGCTTACTTTTCTTGCTGTTAGGAAATGTTTTTTTGAGCTCACATCTATGCTAAGTCAATAATTTCTCCCGAACTTATGAAAGCCTGGAAACCCACCAAGACTCCCAATGTCACCCCCATCATTCCCTTCAGGTTGGTTGATAAGGAAGCAAATAGTTTTCAGGGACCGAAAACTGCATTTAATTGATTAAAGGCACCACTTGACCCAATGCAGCTCTACCCGACATGCGCTATGGCTGTCATTTAGGTACCCATATTTGGTGCAGTAACGTGAGAAGTTTGTGTTTCCAAAGAGAGCACCTGAACATCTGAGGCTGGAAATCCACCCCAGTGATGGTTATCAGGCTGCGGGGACTACATGCTGTAACTGGAAGATGTTCCCCAGTTCTGCTGGGTCCCGAGGCTCTGACACCACAGGTGAAATGTGAGTAAGTGAACAGTGAGAGCTGATCTGTGTTCACTCTGAAGGACTTCTCAAGAGTTCAAATGGCTCAGGGTAGCCCTACCCACACTCCCTCCCATAGACAGTCAGAAATTTACAAGAGATATTCTGTTTTATCTAGGCTGACCTTTTTTTCTCCCCACAGAGGAGGAAATGGGCTCAAAGTGACTTCTCAATCAGCCAGCAAGGTAGAGGCAGGACTGCTAACTCCCCATGTGCAATGTATTCCCCTGTGATTATCACCTGTACTCACACTGTTCTTGAGCCAGACCCCAAATTCTCCATCCTGCAGCTCCTTCTAACACAAATTTGAACTCAGCCTGGGTAAGGAGACGAGTAGGCATCACATCACCATCCTACACCACCTTACATGATTATATCTCAATAACTGCTAACTGTTCCTCTTTAGAAGCCATCAGAAAATTATACTTCCTTCTGCAGAAGCTGGAATCAATTGAAAAAATGAAAATCCTTGCTTCAGCCGCACATATACTAAAATTGGAATAATACAGAGAGGATTAAGCATGGCCCCTGTGCAAAGATGACATGCAATTCATGGTGTTCATTTTTTAAATAATATTTTTATTTAAAAAATTATTTTAAAAAAAAAATGGCCGGACATGGTGGCTCATGCCTGTAATCTCAGCACTTTGGGAGGCTGATTGTGGTGGATCACTTGAGGTTGGGAGCTCGAGACCAGCCTGGCCAACATGTCAAAACCCTGTCTCTACTAAAAATACAAAAATTAACCAGGCATGGTGGTGTGCACCTGTAGCTCCCCCAGCTACTCAGGAGGCTGAGGCACGAGAGTTGCTTGAAACCAGAAGGCAGAGGTTGCAGTGAGCCAAGATCACACCACTGCACTTCAGCCTGGGTGACAGAGTGAAACTTTGTCTCTAAAGAAAATTATACTTTCCTTTCTTTCTTTTTTTTTTTTTTTTCTTTTTTCGGAGATGCGGTCTTGCTTTGTTGCCCAGACTGGTCTCAAACTCCTGGGCTCAAGCAGTCCTCTTGCTTCTGCCTCCTGAGTAGCTGGGATTATAGGCATGAGCCACCCTGACCAGCTTATACTTCCATTTTAAATGTCCTTGGAAAACTGTACTCTTCCTTTGTCAGGAGATCATCTATAATTTGCTTTATGTGATAAAAAGAACTGGATAGGACCCTGCGCTAGGGCCTCAGCCCACACTGAAACCCCAAAGCCAGGTGTGAATAAGTCTGCTGAGGGGGGCAATTCTTTGTGAGCCCGTCAGCTGCTGCAGTCAATATGGTAGGAACCCTTGTAAGAATTCTTGTCTATGAATTATTTGAAAGTCAGCATGTGGACAGGCACAGGGGCATATGCCTGTAATCCCAGCACTTCAGAGGCTGAAGCGAGCAGATCATTTGAGTTCAGGAGTTCGAGACCAGCCTGTGCAACAAGGCAAGACGTCATCTCTACAAAAATTACAAAAATGAGTAGGGCATGGTGGCTCACACCTGTAGTCTACTCAGGAGGCTGAGGTGGGAAGGTCACTTGAGCCTGGGAAGTGGAGGCTGCAGTGAGCCAAGACTGTACCACTGCACTCCAGCCTGGGAAACAGAGTGAGACTCTGTCTCAAAATACAACACAACACAACACAACAAAAGAAAGTCAGTATGCTAAAAACTAGAAAGTCAAATGATAAAAGATAACTCAATGATAAAAGAAAACTCTATGAAAAGATACCGTGTTCCATATAGCTTTAAAAATTTTTTTTTTTGTGCTTTCCACTTTCAAAGAAACTGCTTCGTAAAGAACTATAGAAATGATTCATGGGCTGGGTGCAGTGGCTCACACCTGTAATCCCAGCAGTTTGGGAGGCCGAGGTGGGTGGATCATGAGGTCGGGAGTTCGAGACCAGCCTGGCCAACATGGTGAAACCTTGTCTCTAAAAATACAAAATTAGCTGGGCCTGGTGGCAGGTGTCTGTAGTCCCAGCTACGCAGGAGGCTGAGGCAGGAGAATCACTTGGACTTGGGAGGCGAAGGTTGCAGTGAGCCATGATCATGCCACTGCACTCCAGCCTGGGCAACAGAGCAAGACTCCATCTCGGAAAGAAAAAAAAAAAAAAAGAAATGATTCATGAAAGTATCATCTTTTTTGTTTTTTCACTGAGGCAGGGTCTGATTATGTTGTCTAGGCTGGTCTCGAACTCCTATGCTCAAGTGATCCTCCCAAGTATCAACCCAGGCAAGGACTCCTGCCTTGAGCACCTAACCTGGACCTCCTCTCACCATGCTGTAGCCCTTGTGCTTAAGTTTCTGATGGGCCAAGGGGGTATATCCCCTCCACCTTCTAGAACACGCGTGGTATGGAGGACCCTGAATTCCCAATGCAAATAGCATCAAGCCTGAATGGGGAGCATGGGGCAGTCTCCCATAGTCATTCAAAAGAAGTTGTTGAGGTGGGCATTCCTAGGCCTGGGGGTTGTGCAGCAGCTTGACCTCAGCTGTGTGCCCACGAAATTTCTTCTCTGTGCTGGATGAAACCCAGGCTAGGGCGAGTACTGTGAGTGTGCCACATCTGTCAGAGTGATGTGACACATTTAGATATTTAGGCATGTGGCATGTGGGCCTTCACGTGCACCCTTTCCCCAGGCCCTGCAAAGGATAAGCGTGGCCCTGCGAATGGTAGGGTTTTTCTAAAAGCAAAAACAACAACAACATTGTTTGGAGAAGTGGAACTCTATTATAAGTTTTCTTGCCTTAGAGGTCTATCCAGTGTCATGGATCTGATCTGTAAACTTTCCAAAACCTTTTCAGGTGAAGCCTTTTAATGTATCCTGTTTTCTGACTCTTAGATTGTTTTCTGTTTCGTTGCTGCCTTATGATAGCAAGAACATTCCATGAACATTGACTTTCTCCCAGAATCTAGACCCTCTCTGCAAGGGCAGAGTCATTTAGGAGAGTGGAGATTACATGGAAAGAGGTTGTGTCTTGAGTGAGGCCTTAAAACATGGCTGTTTAGAGGGGAGAATCCTAGATGCTCCGGACAAGTGTCTTTTTATCAAGAACAGCCTGGATTGGCCATGTGTGCTGGCTCACGCCTATAATCCCAACACTTTGGGAGGTAGAGGTGGGCGGATCACTTGAGGTCAGGAGTTCAAGACCAGCCTGGCCAACATGGTGACACCCCGTCTCTACTAAAAATACAAAAATAAATAAATAAATAAATAAACTAGCCAGACATGGTGGTACTCTCCTGTAATACCAGCTACTCAGGAGGCTGAGGCAGGAGGATTGCTTGAACCCAGGAGGCAGAGGTCGCAGTGAGCCAAGATCATGCCACTGCACTCCAGCCTGGGCAACAGAGTGAGACTGTGTCTCAAAAAAAAAAAAAGTCTGAACAGAGGTGGGCAAGAGTACTTTGTTCCTGTCCTTTGCTCTGTCAACAAGCCCCAAGTAAACGTTCATCCTGGTTTCTTTTGCTCTGTCTTCAGCATATTCAATCAACCTTCTTCCATCTTGACTGATTTCTCTTGACCTTGCTAATGCCCTAGCTACTGTCTGACTTTACTTCCTTTCTCTGTCAAATATCTTCCATAATTGGTCTATGATAGTCTGACTCCTCTCCCCTGGCTCCCTCCTTGGACCAGTCCAGGAAACTGGTTTCCATCCCCACCATGCCATCAGCCTTTCCCTCTAAAATGTCAATTCCCCCTTTCTCCTTCCTTGACCTCCCATCACTGAAAATGTTAAACAACTTCCTTTGGAAACTTTCTCCTTTCTTGGTCTATAGGATATTTGGTGTCACTTTAAGGTTTGAGTTTTCAAAAAGAGTCCCTGTAAAGGCTAATTATTTCATTCTAGGGATCAAGTTTGCAATTAGAATAAATGCTACCAAATGAAGCACTGTAACCACATGGGCAGAGTGGCCAGGATTTGCCTAGATAACGATGGCTTCTTAGGAGGACATTTAGTCAGTGCTTTTTCCACTTATATTTATATTATTCTATTTCTATTAAAGATGCATTTTGAAAATCATATGAGTGCTCTTTTGCACTGAATTTTATCTATCACAATTTAATCAAGTCTTGATTTTAAGGTGACAAAATGTTCTAATATGCACAAGACTGAGGGGTTTCTCAGGATAGGAGACGTTCTGTTCTTAAAATCGGGGTAATCCTAGGAAGCTAGTACAATTTGCTAACTGACTTGGTCTTTAAAACAAACCCTTTAACTTGCTCTCCCTTTACCCTTCAGGAGTTCAGAAAGCACAGCTTCCAGGAAATGTAACACTTTTTCAGCTGCTTTAGTTCTGATGTAGACTTTAGTTCTGATTTCATTTACCTAGCTGTTCACTACCTTAGAAGACAGGATATTCATGGGCTGGAGGTTCCAACGGACTTTGGAGTATGAAAATTACCCGTCTAGTCTTGAAAGAAAAGTCAGTAATTGCTTAACCCTTCCACGCAAATGAGACCCAGGGCTGGGTTACAACATCTCATGAGAAAATGATCTGAGTTTTTGAAAATGAACTGAGTTTTCTCCTTAAAGTCTGGAGAAGCTGAGGATATGCTGCCTGTGTCATGAAAAGGGGTAAAGGGCTTCCCACATTTCTCCTTTCTTGTAATTTTAGATCATATTTTGCTTTAAATAAATGACAGCAACAACAATGCTTCCTCCTATGTGGCTAAAGGTAACTAAGAAAAATCTCACCTGTGTGATTTTAATTAGGCCACACCCTTCTTGGCTTGTCTTTGGAGGAGATAGAAGTGGAAAAAGTCAAGGGAAAAACAGAAAGAGGAAAAGGAAGAGATATTTATTTATTTATGTATTTATTTATTTGATAGAGAGTCTCGCTCTGTTGGCCAGGCTGGAGTGCAGTGCCGTGATCTAGGTTCATTGCAGTATCTGCCTCCTTGGTTCAAGCGATTCTCCTGCCTCAGCCTACCTACTAGCTGGGACTACAAGCACACACCATCAAGCCCGGCTAATTTTGGTATTTTTAGTAGAGACGGGATTTCACCATGTTGGCCAAGCTGGTCTCGAACTCCTGACCTCAAGTGATCCATCCGCCTCAGCCTCCCAACGTGCTGGGGATTACAGATGTGAACCACTGCACCTGACCAAAAAGAGATATCCCTTCGGAAGGTGTTAGGCTTAGTCCAAAGCAGGGAATTAGAAATAAAGTCTTAAAAATTGACATCAAACACTTTTGCCAAAGGAGATCTTGGGGATCATGGCATTCTCTCCTGCCACTGGGCATCACTCACTGAGAAATCTCAGAATAATCACCAGTCATAACAGCTAACATCTCTTAAAAGTTTTCTATGCACCCAGGCACTGCGCTGTGTGCTTTTCATGCAATATTTCACTTAATCTTCACAACAGCCCTGAATAGTAGGTTCCATTAGTCTCATTTACAGATGGAGAAAAATGAAAGCAGAGCTATTGAGTGGCAAAATTCACTCAAAACAAGGCAGACTGTAAAATTCATGTATTTAATCACTGTGCTAATTCTTGGGGGGTCGGGAGGGTGGAGGAGATCGGTTCTTAACTGACTGGAAGCAGACTGTGTATTTTAAGCTGTAGAGAAGAGGGAAAGAGGCACCAGCTGGAGACAGGGCTGCCACCCAGTCTTCAGTAGAAATTGAACTAAGCTCTTACAAAATTGAAGAGTATTATATTGGGCAATCCAAAGCTCTAAACAAAGTGTCCCCAACTACAAAAACTGGGCTTAACAACTATTCTTAAATGTCACTGCAGGAAACCAACAGAATGTCTATGCTAGTTGTAGATCAGCTGTGTTTGTTCAATTTGCTAGTTTTACACAGAAACGGTTTAATACCAATGTCGTAAATCTACACTCCAGTTAGAGGATGTTTCAGACTTCATATATTGACTTCATTTTTTGAAAAAAGATGGAAGATGAATTTATTAAGCTCAGATTAGGTACAAATAATCTGACCTCTTTTGTTTGGATTTTTAAAAATTTTATTTAAAAAATATTTAAGACATACCTCACCCCTCTTTCCCAAATTTAATAAATCTGCCTTGGACTCACCATCTGATTTGAAAGCAAGCCAGTTCCGATCAGCAATGGCTAAGAAGCCTGAGACTTGCCACTTAACTACAAGCATGGAGCATAAAGTATGTGTTCAAGACACTGACTCCTCCAGAGAGCAGAGGCAAAACTATACCCAGACGACTGTTGTTTTTTCTTTCCCTTGCTCTCCAGAAAACTCATTTATCTTGGAATGAGCAACATTACATTTAACATTGGATCTCTTTGTGTTTCCAGGTCAAGTGGGAACACATATGCTCCCTACTGGGGAAAATAAACTGCAATGTATTTTTAGCATCCGTTGAAAGCACTTTCAGCTGAAGATATTCCACAGGACCCAGGCCATTTCACTACAAGCCAAAGGATTTGCCTCGACATCACCTAGAATTCCAGAACTTCTCCTGGGGGGTCCTGAAGCAGCAGTGTCCCCTCCCAACCCCCAACTGCCCACCCAATTCTGGAGCAAACATCCTCTTTCTGAGAAAAACAAGGAAAATTAGTCCAGTGAAAGATAAATGGAAAACATCTGTGAAATAGTCATGACACATGAGGCTAACTGTAGCATACTTGGCATTTTGAAATGAAGCATGTCCAGGAGGAGGGAAGGAGGAGAATGGGTTGCAGAGAGGATGCCCTTATCATCCCCTGCTTCATGTCTCTTGCTAAAGGCAAGCATTGGACAGGGAGCCACTCTATTGTGGAGCTTTTCAAAAGGGGCCTGCATTAGTCCGTTTTCATGCTGCTGGTAAAGACGTACCTGAGACGGGGAAGAAGAAGAGGTTTAATGAACTCACAGTTCCACGTGACTGGGGAGGCCTTCACTGTCATGGCAGAAGGCAAGGAGGAGCAAGTCACGTCTTATGTGGATAGCAGCAGGCAAAAATAGAGAGCTTGTGCAGGGGAACTCCCCTTTATAAAACCATCAGATACCATGAGACTTATTCACTGTCACAAGAACAGTATGGGAAAGACCTGCCCCCATGATTCAATTACCTCCTACCAGGTCCCTCCCATAGCATGTGGGAATTCAAGATGAGATTTGGGTGGGGACACAGTCAAACCATATCAGGACCTGTATGGTGCCTCAGTGAAAGGGAGAGCAAGGCATCACTCTCCACAGACCCAACCATGCTCCTAGGCATGGTGAGTGAAGCTCAGGTGCTTTCGTCTTCCATGCCACCTTCCAACTGTGTGTGTGCAGAACATAAGCTATGTAGCCCTGGGAGTGGAGTTTCAGTTACCAGTCTGAACTATAATGAGATGCAGTCACAGTGAGACAAATGGTTTAAGACTTTGCTTCCACCCACAAGGTTTTGAAATATTTTCCATGTTTAAAAATAAATGTACTAGTACCTACTTTTTAAATAAAATGACCCAGGGATATTGGGCCCTCCTTTTTGAACATCATAGTTCCAAAATTTCAGAAAAGTCAACAATGACGTAACACATATTATAAAGCATAGCATTGAAAACATAAAGTCTGGCCTAGCATGGTGGCTCATGCCTGTAATCTAAGCACTTTGGGAGGCCAAGGTGGGTAAGTCACTTCAGGTCAGGAGTTCGAGACCAGCCTGGCCAACATGGCGAAATCTCGTCTCTACAAAAAATACAAAAATTAGCTGGGCGTGATGGCAAGAGCCTGTAATCCCAGCTACTCAGGAGGTTGAGGCATAAGAATTGCTTGAAACCAGGAGGTGGAGGTTGCAGTCAGCCAAGATCATGCCACTGCACTCCAGCCTAAGAAACGCAGAGAGACTCTGTCTCAAAAAAAAAACTAAGGGGGGGAAAAAAAAAGAAAATGTAAAAGTCCTACCAAATGAGTATAATTATTATTAATAATATATTATTATTATTGAAGACAGACTAAACTTTGACTTTTTTTCTTTTCTTGCCCAAATTCCTACCCTAAGCCTGGGGAGTCATGGCCTACAAACCATCAAGTCTCATCAGAGAGGTTATATTTAACCCTGTATAATGTGGCCTGCCTTCCAACCTGAATCTGGCGTAACATCACATAACAAGGAAGTAAATCAAAATATTTTAACCCCAAATATATTTCCTTGCCATACCTTGAAATTGTCCTGCACAGTCATCTCTTATGGGGAAAAATCTGCATTCTATAGAGAATCCCTTTTCCATTTTTCCAGACTTCTTTCTGGATCCAGGAGTGAATAAACTAAGAAAGAGTCTAGCACCCTTTAAAGTCCGGTAAGAAACATTTACAGTCTATTCCCTGTGAAGCCTGCTACCTGAAGCCTTCCTCTGCACAGGGAAAACTTTGGTCACCATAATCCTTTATCTTAATCCAGACATTTCCTTTCTATTGATCCCAGGTCTTTAGATATATGCAACAAACTGTCAACCAGAAAAATTTAAAATCTACCTATAGCCTGGAAGCCCCAGCCCCGCTTTGAGTCGTCCTGCCTTTCTGACTCAAACCAGCGTACATCTTAAATGTATTTGATTGGCTGGGTGAGGTGGCTTATGCCTGTAATCCCAGCACTTTGGGAGGCTGAGGTGGGCTGATCACTTGAGGTTAGGAGTTTGAGACCAGCCTGGCCAACATGATGAAATCTCATCTCTATTAAAACTACAAAAATTAGCCAGGCCTGGTGGCACGTGCCTGTAGTCTCAGTTACTCTGGAGGCTGAGGCAGGAGAATCGCTTGAATCCGGGAGGCAGAGGTTGCAGTGAGCCGAGATCGTGCCACTGCACTCCAGTATGGGCAACAGAGTGAGACTCTGTCTCAAAAAAACAAACAAAAAAGAATTTGATCGATGTCTTGATGTCTTATGTCTCCCAAAAATGTATAAACCAAGCTGTGCCCCACACCTAGGGCACATGTTCTCAGGACCTCCTGAGGGCTGTGTCACCGACTATGGTCACTCATATCGGGATCCAATTACAATATTTCTTCAAATATTTTAGAATTTGACTTTTTTCATCAACATTATGAGGCCATGTATTTACTAAAAGCCAGGAAAGCCAAAGTTCTCATTTATTTCTGATACCAATGACTCTTATAGCAAAAACTTTTCTGCAAAACAAAACAAGAAAACCTAATTCTCTATCTACTCTCAATGTCATCCTATGAAATAGTGAGGGTCCTTGAAATAATGCCATAAGGGACTATGGTGTATAATAATGTAAGCATCACCGTTGGTCATAAGTTCATTACTAACCCCACAAATATTTATGTAAGGCTCTGGCTAAGCTGCCTGGACTTGAGACAACTTAAGAAGACATCTATCTTTGTTCTCTCCCTCAAAGCGTACCATAAAGCATTTATCCACTATTGATTAAGGTGCTCTTCCAAAGCTGTGGTCCTCTGATAAGTTCACAAGATACAGTCTATTTCAAAATTCTCTGATTTGATGGAAGTAGCTAACAGACCCCTCTGTCTGGTTTCTTTGTCCCCTAACTACAGTGGCTGCTCTGGTATTAAAGAACAATTTGAGGAAGCCCTTCCCTTTCTCTGTAAGATAATATTGTTCCATTGTTCCATTGCCTTGGTGGATCTTGAATACAATGATGTTAACATTTAATTTATATTTTCAAAACAATACTTGGAATATTAAGTTTATGTACTAGAGGTTTGGTTTTGTTCTAGTCTGGAACACTGAATTCACTATTATTTTTCTCAGTTGGGCTTATTTTAATAAGTTCTTATTAGCAAGTTCAACATGTTGTGCCAATTAAATGAAAATATCCTCCAAAATTATTTGGAAAAAATTAGAGAAGCCTTATCCTAGCAGCTTAGGACATAATCATATGTCCCTGCTGCTTATCGTGACTGTGTCACAGGCTGGGTCTCTACAGAGCAACTGGATTTAACTGGAATCAAACTCAGGTTTCCTCTTAAATTTTAGTGTTCACTTTCAGATGATGTTCTTAAAATGGATAGTTTATTTTTAAATACCCTCATGCGTAACATTAAACCTGACAAAAGATTCTAGGACATGATTTTAAAAATACAGTTGGTACCATGTACAGCTTTTTTGTATCTGTGTAAATTCACAGTGGTTCTTGAACTGCTCCCTGTCTCCCCGAGGAGTGGGCTGTCAGGAGCCATTTGTGCATGTGACCCCACACCTTGCCTTTGAATAATTAGACCTAAGGTAGGTGCTTAATTGAAACGGGGCCAAAGTCTCTTTCTTAGCAATTTGGACTTGGTCACGCCTGTAATCCTAGCACTTTGGGAAGCCAAGGCGGGTGGATTGCCTGAGTTCAGGAGTTCGAGACCAGCCTGGGCAACACGGTGAAACCCCGTCTCTACTAAAATGCAAAAAAAATTAGCTGTGCATGGTAGCTGGCGCCTGTAGTAATCCCAGCTACTCGGGAGGTTGAGACAGGAGAATCACTTGAACTCAGGAGGTGGAGGTTGCAGTAAGTCGAGATTGCGCCACCGCACTCCAGCCTGGACAACCAAGCGAGACTCCATCTCAAAAAAAAAAGCAAGAAATTTGGACTTGGGGATGAGAGAAGGAAAGCCAGTCTTCCTCTGGGCCTAGATGGTAAATTTGGAAGCATGAGCAGCCAACTCCCGACTATTAAGGGGACTTAGGAACAGAGAAAAGCCTGTCCACCAAGAAAGAAGATGGCAAATATGAGAGGCCACGTTTCTTGGGTTTCCAATAACATTTTGCTTTCTTGACTGGTATTCTTGAATCCTACCTCTTCTCCCTGCCTTCAAGACTTACAATAAATCTCCCACTTTTGCTAGAGTGCCTTTGAATTGGTTTCTCTTCTTTAAAACCCAAAGAATCTTAACATAGAAATTTTTATCTGGAAGTGAGTTTACAAGTTACAGTCCATTAAAGAAAATTGTTATATCAAAGCAGATGGGGTGAGAAGTGGCTAGTCCTCTAACCAAGAAACAGTATGTTTTCATGTGTGCAGTTCTTGCAGACTTTCAAGGAAGTACAGTCAGAGCAAGAAAAAGACTTCAGGCCAAGCTTGCCTCGCTGAAAGAAGACGAAGGAAAATAGAGTAAGAATACAGTTATGGGCCGGGCGCAGTGGCTCACGCCTGTAATTCCAGCACTCTGGGAGGCCGAGGTGGGCAGATCACAAGGTCAGGAGATCGAGACCATCCTGGCTAACACGGTGAAATCCCGTCTCTACTAAAAATACAAAAAATTAGCTGGGCATGGTGGCGGGCGCCTGTAGTCCCAGCTACTTGGGAGGCTGAGGCAGGAGAATGGTGTGAACCCGAGAGGCGGAGTTTGTAGTAAGCTGAGATCGCGACACTGCACTCCAGCCTGGGCAACAGAGCGAGACTCCATCTCAAAAAAAAAAAAAAAAAAAGAATACAGTTATGTACCAGAAGCCTTTCTGATAACAGCCAGCCATCTAATCTTGCTCAAAGTTAATCTAAAGAGCATCTATAAGGGCCAGTCATGGTGGCCCATGCCTGTAATCCCAGCACTTTGAGAGGCCAAGGTGTGTAGATCTCCTGAGTTCAAGAGTTCAAGCCCAGACTGGGCAACATAGCGAAATCCCATCTGTACAAAAAATACAAAAGTTAGCTGGGTGTGGTGACAGGCACCTGTAGCCCTAGCTACTCGGGAGGCTGAGACATGAGAATTGCTTAAGCCTGGGAGGCAGAGGTTGTAGTGAACCGAGATTGTGCCACTACACTCCAGCCTGGGCGACAGAGCGAGAGACTCTGTCTCAAAAGAAATACATCTATAAGGACACTAACCATGCTAATTATGTATCATGCTTAGCAGCAACCAGATCCTTTATTGGAACCACTTTTGAAACTAAAATTGGGGTGTTTATTGGGAAAATGTATAACATTTATAATTAGAATGAGAATATCTGATAGAAACCAGAGGACCTAAGGACTTCAGCTTCAAAACTTCTGCTTTGATTCCCAAAACCCTGCACGTCTGTTTCATTCCATTCATCCCATCAGATAAACACGCTGAGACCTGCCCCCTTGTAAAGCAAATCGGCTTTACAACAGCTTTGCAACTTGGGGGCACAGGTGACATTTCATGATTTATTAGGAAAAAAAAAGTGCCATCATAAGTTAAAGAAAATGATAGAGAAAATATTTTCAGTACATACGACATAGGGTTTATGGTAAAAATATATAAGGAGTTCCTACCAATCAATTTGCAAAAGATGAGTACCATAAAACAAAAATAGGCAAAACAATTTGCATTAGGAGAAATGCAAATAGCTAGTAAACGTATCTTTAGGAGTTTAACTTTCCAGAGTAATCAAACTAATGCAAATTAAAATAGGATACCGTATTTAGTCTGTCAGGTTGGAATCAATTGTTAAACATCCAATATTAATCAGAGAGTAGGCAAAAGGAACAGTATCAAATACTGCAGCTAGGGGTGCAAATTGGTAGAACGGTATAGAGAACATTTAATAATACACAGCAAAAACCTAAGAAAATGTTCTACTCTTGGGAATTATTTTGCTTTTAGAAATTTCTGCTAGCCAAAAAGCTGAGATAAATTAAAAAGTTTTCTAAAAAGGCCAGGCATGGTGGCTCACACCTGTGATCCCAGCACTTTGGGAGGCTGAAGTGGGTCGATTACTTGAGGCCAGGGGTTCAAGACCAGCCTGGCCAACATAGTGAAACCCCATCTCTACTAAATTAAAAATTATGAAAAAAGTTTTTTTTAATTCTAAAGAAATAGAAATGCACCCAAAGTTCTACACACAAGGATATATGGGGGGAAACCGAAAACACTCTGGATTTCCAAATGATTAAATAACTGTTGGCATGGATATATGATGGAATTCATGTAGCTATTAAAAACTGTTTTCCAAGAAAATTTAATAACTTTTAAAAATACTTATGCTGTAATATTTGTGGAAAAGATCAAACTACAGTACTTCATATAAACATGACTGCACTTTGATAAATAAAATAGATCTATATGTAATTACATATATGTGTGTAAATATGTATTCATAGGAAAAAGCCTGAAAATGTATGCTTTAGATTATGAGTAGTTGTTACTTCTGCTTACTGAAATTACAGCAATTTTCTTTTCTTTTTTATTTTTCAAATTTCCTATAATACATATGATCTTTATCAGAATAACTTATATATCCAAAGAAATTCATGCAAAAATATACGTATTGTAATAGTTAACGTTATATTTCTATATCTCAATTTATGATTGAGAGCAAGCATGTTCACAAGGAAATCCCCCTCTTTCCTGGAATATCACTCTGTGCTTCCTTCTTGGCCATAACACAATCCTTATCCAACATGTGCAGTTTCTCCAAGTTAATTGCATGAGACTCATAAAATTGGGGATTTTTAAATACATTTCAACAATGTCAGGAATCTGGTTGCTTAGTATTTCAGTACAAAACATTTCCAGAACTCTCACTTCTAGCTGAAAAAAAAAAAACACTGAAGCAGATGAAGTTCTGCAAATGCTGTTTTTGCTTAACTTTAATCCTGTTAAAGAGACTCTTCTGCCCCACCCCCCGTTTTATAAACACCCTACTTCTCTACCCCTCATCCCCTGTGTAGAGCTGATCATTGGACAATAGGCAAACGTGTGTAGCGGTCAAGCTTAACAGCAGGTAAAGAGACCAAGAGCATCACAGGGAATTCAGCCTGAGAGAAAAGAGCCTGGGCTAGTGACCCGTATTATACTCTAGTTTGCCTTTACCTGGCATTTGCATGGAAGATGGTGCTTGATGTCTTGTCCAAGTGATACAAATATGCTACCAGAAGACCCCATACGTGAGAATTTGAGGTATCATCAAAGACTAGGTAAGGAGGTACATCGGGTGCAATGGTACCTCTCACATTGATCATCTGAGTTAGGTGAAGTTTCGTAATCAAGTGATAGAAAAAGCCACATTGTAATTACAGTGAAATCTCTACCCTCCCTCACTCTGTGGCCATGGGCAAGTTGCGTAGCCACCATGACTGTCAATTCCACCAACTATAAAAGGAAGGAGTTGAATTACATCAGGCTCTCTTTTTTTTGTAGATGGAGTCTCACTCTGTCGTCCAGGCTGGAGTGCAATGGTGCGATCTTGGCTCAATGCAACCTCCGCCTCCCGGGTTCAAGCAATTCTCCTGCCTCAGCCTCCCGCGTAGCTGGGACTACAGGCACTCACCACCATGCCCGGCTAATTTTTGTATTTTTAGCACAGATGATGTTTCACCATGCTGGCCAGGCTGGTCTCAAACTCCTGACCTCAAGTGCCTTGGTCTCCCAAAGTGCTGGGATTACAGATGCACATCGGATTCTTAATTTGCAGTCTGACGATGGGCATCAGAAGGTCCATGAACAGGTAAAATTATCAGAAAATAATATGCATTTTTCTAGGAAAAAGATTCATAGCTTATATCAGATTCTCAATTCATGAACCCAAGAGAGACTATGACCCACTGAATTACAGAACCTTCAAATTCTATTCGAGATCAACATTCCAGGATTCTCCACTGATGCATATTTTGGGTAGAACTTTTACTTGATTAGAAAACTTTATTTTATTGTATCTCAGCTTTCTGGATAACAAAACCTTTTTAAATAAAATAAATAAATAAGTAGAAAGCTTTATTTTATACCATGTTTAGGTTTACTCAGACTTCAAATAGATGAGGCCAGACTCCAGGGTGAAGTGAAAATTGTATTTCCTCTCTCATCTATAAGGAATTTTGCTACAAAAAGGGTTTGAAAATGTATGGGTACACAAGAGCTACAAAATACAGAAAATGTATTAAAAGAGTTAAACATCTGTTGTATTTCATGTCAGTGAAGGATATTTTGCAATTGTGGGAAATTAGACACAGTTTGCTGCTTTTGTTCATCCAATTAAAATATTCTAAATTTAATGTGCGTTAAGGATAGTTATACACAGTGTTACCAGTTCTTGCAGACTTTCAAGGAAGTACAGTAAGAGCCAGAAAGAGAGAGACTTCAGGCCAAGCTTGCCTCGCTGAAAGAAGATGAAGGAAAATAGAGTAAGAATACAGTTATATACCAGAAGCCTTTCTGATCACAGCCAGCTATCTAATCTTGCTCAAAGTTAATCTAAAAAGCATCTATAAGGGCCAGTCGCGGTGGCCAATGCCTGTAATCCCAGCACTTTGAGAGGCCAAGGTGTGTGGATCACCTGAGTTCAAGAGTTCAAGCCCAGACTGGGCAACATGGCGAAATCCCATCTGTACAAAAAATACAAAAGTTATATGATCCTGATGCCGACCTTGGCATAGTATTTTTGAAACAGAGTCTCACTCTGTTGCCCAGGCTGGAGTGCAGTGGCTCCATCAAAGCTCACTGTATCCTCAACCACCCCAGGCTCACATGATTTTCCTACTTCAGCCTCCTGGGTAGCTGGGACTACACATGCACACCACCATGCCTGGCTAAATTTTGTATTTTTTTGTAGAGATGGGGTTTTACCGTGTTGACCAGGCTGGTCTCGAACAATCCACCTGCCTCAGCCTCCCAAATTATTGGAATTACAATTGTGAGCCACCACACCTGGCCAGCATAGTATTTTTTTTTTTCTTTTTTGAGACAGAGTCTTGCACTGTCATGCAGGCTGGAGTGCAGTGGCGTGATCTCAGCTCACTGCAACCTCCGCCTCCCAGGTTCAAGCAATTCTCCTGCTTCAGCCTCCCTAGTAGTTGGGACTACAGGTGTGTGCCACCATGCCTGGCTAATTTTTTTTGTATTTTTAGTAGAGACGGGGTTTCACGATGTTGACCATGCTGGTCTCGAACTCCTGACCTCATGATCTGCCTACTTCAGCCTCCCAAAGTGCTGGGATTACAAACATGAGCCACCACGTCTGGCCTCAGCATAGTATTTTTACAGAGTAGGTTGTGCTACAGAGAAGACCCTGTCTCAAGAAAAGAATAGGTTAGGAAGATGTGGGGGAATGTTACAAAACTGTAATTCCAAGATCCCTAACCCCACCAGTATGTAAATAGTATAGCTATAATGAATTCAGAATCTCCGGATTTTCATTCCCTGCTTGACATTCATCATGTAACGTATCTATTCACATCGGTCTCTCTGACATTTACCTATTCTTTCAAGAGACCACACTAAAAGCAACTAAATGATGATACAGACGTTTAACATCTTCTGACTTTAGAAGCCAGCTAGAGATGTGCTGGGAAATTCTGTATGGAAGGAGCACTCTGGGAGCGTCTTTGCCAGGGGCCACTGAAGCATGGTGCTAGATAACAACCGTTTTTTGACCAGCCTCGCTGAGCATGCAGAGCTGATCTCCCAGGTTCTGGGTGATCTGCGATGACGTCAGTGTGCAACAGAGACACCACATCCACAGAACGAAACAACAGACCGGCCCTGCAACTGTGGACCACAGTCCATTTTTATTTTAAAGTGGTTAACCTTGGATTGTTAGAGCTCTTATAAAAGTCTTACAAAAGGTGAAATTTGGTCTTTTAATCTTTACATTGCTCATCTCTTTAGCTTTTTGAAAAATATTGCTACCATGTATTTTTATGTAGTTTTGGCCCCCCCAAATTTAGTCAATTTGCAAATTAAGATGAAAATAAAACAAGTAAAAAGAATAAGACATTGCAAGGCCACGGTTCGTGGATCACTTGAGGTCAGGAGCTTCAGACCCGCCTGTCCAACGTGGTGTAACCCTGTCTCGACTAAAAATACAAAAATTAGCCAGGTGTGCGGGCGCGAGCCTATAATCACAGATACTGGGGAGGCTGAGGCATGAGAATCATTTGAACTTGGGAGGCAGAGGTTGCAGTGAGCCGAGATAGCACCACTACACTCCAGCATGGGTGGCAGAGTGAGACTCAGTCTCAAAAAAAAAAAAAAAAAAAACAATGAGACGATTGGATAAAAACAAAATCCAGTATATTCATGCAATGGGATATTATTCAGCCATAAAACGGAGGGAAATTCTGATATATGCTATAATGTGGGGGGATCTTGAAGATGTGATGCTAAGTGAAACAAGCCAGTCACAAAAGATCAAATATTGTCAAATATTGTATGAGTTCACTAATGCGAGATACCTAGAGGAGTCAAATTCAGAGCCAGAAAGCAGAATGTTGACTGTCGCACTGCTGAGGGAGTTAGGTGGGTGGGGAAATGGGGAGTTACTGTTTAATGCGTGCAGAGTTTCAGTTTGGGAAGATGAAGACTCTGGTGATGGATGGTGGTGATGATTGCATGACAATATGAATGAAATTAATGTCACTGAACTTTACACTTAACAATGGTTAAAATGGTAACTCTTATGTTGTGTATATTTTATCACAATTTTTAAAATCCACTGAATTGTAAAACAAACAAACAAACAAAAGGCTTGGCATGGTGGTGTACGCCTGTAATCCCTGCAGTTTGGGAAGCCGAGGCAGGGAGACAGCTTGAGGTCAGGAGTTCGACACCAGCCTGCCCGACATGGTGAAACTCCATCTCTACTAAAAATACAAAAATTAGCTGGGTGTGGTAGCACGTGCCTGTAGTCCCATCGACTAGGGAGGGTGAAGCACGAGAATTGTTCGAACCAGGAGTCAGAGGTTGCAGTGAGTTGAGATCTCGCCACTGCACTCCTGGGCAATAGAGTGAGACTCTGACTCACAAGAAAATAAAAGGAACATAAATAAATAAATTGTGAGATAGTGAAGGAAATTTGAATACTAACTAGATGTGCAATGATATGGAGGAATTATTATTAATTTTGATCTCTTTTAAAGACTCTCTTTTAGAGCTACTTAGTGAAATCTTTACGGATGAAATAATGCCGTCATTTGCTTGAGAAAAATCTGGTGAGGGCTAACAAAGAGAGTAGAGATCAAACAGTGTCGACCATGAGTCAGTTAAATTTAAAAAGAGAGGGGAAAAAAAGCACGCCTATAAACACATATTGCTGTTAACCTTACATAAATAAAACCAGAAGCTATGATTTTTAACCAAAATGTGTTACCTATTGGAATCTAAACTTTAGTTTGTTTGCCCAAACTAAGAGTGAATGTGTGTATGTATTCTCTAAACTGTATACTCCTTGAGAACCAAGTTTGTTGTTTTATCTTAAAAAAAAGTCCAGAAAATAAAGGGCACTAATAAATATTTGATGAAGAAACAATGGACTCTATCTATTTTTGGAATTCCTATGCTGCCCTGTACACCATCATTGTTTACTTGGAAAAGAAGTCTGCCTATATTACTCTCACTCTTAGGACACACAGGTTGATATTCACTTAACACAAGCCCCCCACTCACGCCATCCCAGCTGCCAAGCCTTGGTATTGTACCTTATAGGCCCCACACATTCTATTTATGACCCCCTTTGTTTGGAAAGCTCTCTTAAGATGTTTGCAAGAACCTCCTCTCCCTGCTTTTTCTTGTAACCTTCCCTAGAGTCCTGCTCTAGCCACCCCAGTATGGATTGCATCTGTGTCCCCACCCAAATCTCATGTTCAATTGTAACTGACCACGTTCAAGGTGGGGCTTGGTGGGAGGTGATTAGACCATGGAGGTGGATTTCCCCCTTGGTGCTCTTCTTGTGATAGTGAGTGAGTTCTCGTGAGATCTGGCTGTTTAAAGATTGTATAGCACCTCGCTCTCTTGTTCCCACTATGGCCATGTAAGAGGTAGGTGCCTGCTTCCTCTTCCCCTTCCACCATGATTGTTTCCTGAGGTCTCCCCAGAAGCTGAGCAGATGCCAGAATCATGTTTTCTGTACAACCTGGGGAATGAGTCAACTAAACTTCTTTTCTTTGTAAATTACCCCAGTCTCAAGTATTTCTTTATAGCAATGCGAGAACCAGCTAATACGGAAAATTGGTACCAGGGATCAATAGGATCCCTACTCTTACTTTGTCTACCTCTCTATTTCTTTACCCATCTTCTATCTCCTCTCTCCATGCACTTACCACTGCCTGGTATGTTTGTTTGTTGTCTTCTTCCCCTATAAGACTATAACCTCATGAGGAAGGAAATTTGACTGTTTTATTCACCACTGACTTTTAACCTAGGCCGTGGCATATGGTAGGTCACAAATGAATATTTGTTGCGTCAATGAATAAAGTGTTAAAAAGGCACTAACATTAAAGAGATTCTAACTTCTAGCTAGAACAATGAACTTCACTCATATCTTTAGCAACCTCCTCCTTGGGAACTTTCATGGAATTTAATTACTTGTACTTTTCATCTTCAAAGTGCATGTAAATGATTAATTATTTTACTCCATGACACAGACGCTAATGCTGCATTTTATAGTTGGGAAAACTAAAGCATAGACGAACTAAATCCCTAAAGATCAATGAGTGAGTCAATGTCAGAGCCAGATGAATAGGAGAATTTGGGATATTTAATTCTGAGCAACTGATTCCCCAAAGTCATTTAGCTATATTTTGTGCTTGTTACAACTCATTTAAAAGCATTTACAATTCCCCAATTTAAAAGCCTTTCAAGTGAGGAATTGGTTTGTTGTGACAGCAGGTGATTCAGTTGCTGTAAACCCTCATTCAGGAACTCATTCCTCAATCTGGATACAGTAATTCACAAAGCAAGCTAATGCTCTCCTACTAATCTCTCTGCCTCCAGTCCTTTGTTTTGCCAGGCATCCTTTGGAAAGACAAGAATGTCTTTCTAAATCCCAAATCAGGCCAGGCAGGGTGACTCATGCCTATAATTCTAGCACTCTGGGAGGCCGAAGTGGGTGGGTCAATCCAGGCCAGAAGTTTGGGACCAGCCTGGGCAACATGGTGAAACCTCATCTCTACTAATAATACAAAAAAAAAAAAAAACCACAGCTGGGTGTGGCGGCATGCACCTGTGATCCCAGCTACTCAGGAGGCTGAGGCGGGATGATTGTTTGGCCCGGGAGGCAGAAATTATAGTGAATCAAGATAGGACCACTATACTCCAGGTTGGGTGACAGAGCAAGACCCTGTCTCAAAAAAAAAATAAAAATAAAAATAAAAAATTCCCAATCTGACTGTGCTACACTCTAAACACATGTGTGTAAAAGTTGTCTGACTGTGCTACACTCTAAACACATGCGTGTAAAAGTTGTCTGCCTGTGCTACACTCTAAACACATGTGTGTAAAAGTTGTCTGCCTGTGCCACACTCTAAACACGTGTGTAAAAGTTGTCTGCCTGTGCTACACTCTAAACACATGTGTGTAAAAGTTGTCTGCCTGTGCTACACTCTAAACACGTGTGTAAAAGTTGTCTGCCTGTGCTACACTCTAAACACGTGTGTAAAAGTTGTCTGCCTGTGCCACACTCTAAACACATGTGTGTAAAAGTTGTCTGACTGTGCTACACTCTAAACACATGTGTGTAAAAGTTGTCTGCCTGTGCCACACTCTAAACACGTGTGTAAAAGTTGTCTGCCTGTGCCACACTCTAAACACATGTGTGTAAAAGTTGTCTGACTGTGCTACACTCTAAACACATGTGTGTAAAAGTTGTCTGACTGTGCTACACTCTAAACACATGTGTGTAAAAGTTGCATAAAGGGTTAACAGAAGCAGAGTTCTTCCTTTAGAAGGTAAAATGTGTCAAGAAAATTGACTCCGTAGAAATGAAATGAATAAATGCTGAGTGAGAGCTCAGTAAATATCTAGGACTATGAATAACTACATCCAAGGCATTATTATGTCTGTCTGTATAAAATATGTTGAATTTGCTTGTAAAATTCAGGTACTCTAATAGATTCGTTTTTCTGCTACTGGAAATACTAAGGAATGATAATAGGTCAAAATTTGCATTTGCTTCCTATCATGTAGAAACTTTAGCAAAATAAATAGCATCACAAAATTAACATTTTATTGAATTCATTTGAAAGAGCTATAGTCACCTCACTAATCTCACTGAATTAAATTATCTTGTTACTTATTTATACAAGGAAAAAAGAGCAAGTAAACTTAAGTGAATAAAATGTGAATTTTTAAAAATAGTAAGTTGCAGCTGGGTGCGGTGGCTCATGCCTGTAATCCCAGCACTTTGGGAGGCCGAGGCGGAGGGATTACCAGAGGTCAGGAGTTCGAGACCAGATTGTCCAACATGGTGAAACCCTGTCTCTACTGAAAATACAAAAATTAGCTGGGCGTAGTGGCACACACCTGTAATCCCAGCTACTTAGGAGATTGAGGCAGGAGAATTGCTTGACCCTGGGAGATGGAGGTTACAGGGAGCCCAGATCATGCCACTGCACTCCACCCTGGCCGACAGAGCGAGACTCTGTCTCAAAAAAAAAAAAGTAAGTAACTGTTTTAGCAGAAATATATGGTCTGTAAATAATTTAGCAGTTAGTAGTTTCATTAATGTTCATTCCTCATTTTGTTTTAAAATGGATGTGCCACCCTGCATCTATTGCAAATGTGGGGGAAACCCTTTGTGTCGTGTCTGCAAGAGAGATTCTCAAAGTCTAATTTAATTTTTAATTATTCAAATGTTCCTAGAAAGTATGACCCCAGAATTCTGTATGCAATCTCATTTTTCATTAGGAATTCCCTTTTAAAATGCAGACATCTCAAAAAAAAAAAAAAAAAAAAAGGTGGGGGGTGGGAACTGGGCACCATGGCTGATACTTGTAATCCCAACACTCTGGACGGCCTAGGTGGGCCGATCACTGGAGGTCAGGAGTTCGAGACCAGCCTGGTCAACCTGGCAAAACCCTGTCTGTACTAAAAACACAAAAATTAGCTGGGTGTGGTGATGCTTTCCTGTAATCCCAGCTACTCAGGAGGCAGAGGCAGGAGAATAGCTTGAACCCAGGAGGTGGAGTCTGCAGTGAGCCAAGATCATGCCACTACACTCCAGCCTGGGTGACGGGGTGAGACTCTGTATAAAAAAATAGTAATAGTAATAATAATCATAATCATAATACGAGGACAGTGGTTCTCAACTATGGCTGCACTTTGGAATCACCTGGAAACTTTATAAATAGTGATTCCTGGATTCCACCCGCTAAGATGTGAGTTTATTTGATCTGAGGAGTGGCCTGGGCATTGTAATTTTTTAAAGCAGCATCCGAAATGCAACCAAGATGGAGACCCTTGAAGAAGAGGCTCAGTCCATGGAAGTCCCTACACAAGACCTGAGAATGGAATCTAAGAAGGACCCAAAGCCAGAGAACCCTGAATATAATGGTTTCTAGATTTCTCTTAATTCTAGGTGTTGTAAACAATTTTCAAGAACGCCATTAGTAATATCTTACTGTATTCTTCACTGCTGGGGCTATTTCTCAAAAGGATCTAGTTTTCAGAATCTAGGATTTAAGTTAAATTGGGCTAAGATGAAAAGGATGTCAAAATAATGAAAACTTTTATATTACGCCGGGCACAGTGGCTCATGCCTATGATCCCAGCAGTTTGGGAGGCTGAGACATGAGGATCACTTGAGCCCAGGAGTTTGAGGCCAGCCTGGACAACATAGCAAGATGCCGTAGTTCAACCTTTGCATCTTGCTGGGTGCTTCCAGAACCCTGATCGCCTGAATCCCTTCCTTGACTGGCAGTGGATGTTGGGTCCTTGTCACTTGATTACTTAAGCTCCTTTAAAGTGTTGCTTTCCCCATCCTTGCTCCAGGCTGTTGGGCTTACATTCAGTATAAGTTCTCAGAAGCAAGGAGGCTGGTGTCATCATTCAGCACCCCTATTCAAACACTCCCTCAGTAATTCCTCCTGTTTCGTCTGGCTCATTGGGTGTTGCCCATAAAAACAGTTTGGCTTTTGTAATCACAATTAGAGCAGGCAGCATGACTAATCAGTCAGTTCACTGCATCTCTTGTTATCTCCTGTGAAGTGAGTCAGTTTCAACTTTGGCTTTCTGCTCATGTGTCACTCCCTGCTCTCTGATGTTCAAGTCTATGTTGGTTCCAGACTCTGTTTTATTTAACCTGTTTGTTTTCTTTCTAAAAACATATTCTGTATTCCCTTCCAAGCATGGAGCTAACTTCACAGGAATTTGGGAAAATTCTGATAATTCCAGCCCATACACAGAATGCCCAGGACAAGAAAGACGCTGTTCTCTGAGGAATTGTATCAAGAACACAAGTTGTTTAAGTCAGCATGCACGTGTTGAAAGTTTACAATGTGCCAGGTACTTTCATATATTATTCTATTAAAAATAAGCAGTATATGGCCAGGTGCAGTGGCTCACACCTGTAATCCCAGCACTTTGGGAGGCCGAGGTGGGCGAATCACAGGAGATCTGGAGTTCGAGACCAGCCTGGCCAACATGGCGAAACCCCATCTCTACTAAAAATACAAAAATTGACTGGGCATGATGGCAGGCACCTGTAGTTCCAGCTACTCAGGAGGCTGAGGCAGGAGAATCGCTTGAACCCGGGAGGTGGAGGCTGCGGTGAGCTGAGATCATGCCACTGCACTCCAGCCTGGGCAACAGAGCAAGACTTCATCTAAAAAAAAAAAAAAAAGCACTATATGCAGTATATGTTACTGCAGTTTTAGGTTTACAGAAAAATTGGGAAGACAGTACAGAGTTTCCATATATGCCACACTCAAGTTCCCCATTATTAACCTCCTACATTAGTATATTTGTTACAATTAATGCAATGCTATATGAATATTGATATGTTATGATTAACTAACATCTACACTTCATTTTTATTGCCTTATTTTTTACCTGTTGTCCTTTTTCTGTTCTGGAATCCATCCCAGACACAACATGACATTCTTGTCATCCATATCCTTAGGTTCTTCTTGGCTGTGACAGATTCTCAGAATTACTTTCTTTTTCGTAAGCTTGACAGTTGTGAGGAATATTGGACAGGTATTTTGTAGCATGTCGCTCATTGACATTTGTCTAATGTGTTTCCCATTAGACTGGAGTTAAGTGTTGGTGGGAGCAAGACCACAGAGGCCGAATGCCATTTTCATCACATCCTGCCAAGGGTACAGACTATCAGCATGGCTTATAACTGCTGCTGTTACCTTGATCACCCGGCTGAGATAGCGTTAGTCAGGTTTCTCCGCTGTAAAGTGACCTCCTCCCCCGCCAACCCTTCTGTTCTGTGCTCTTTGGAAGGAAGTTGCTACGTATGGCCCACACTTAAGGAGGTGGGACTTACAGCCCTTCTCTTTAAGACAGAGGATTTACATAAATTATTGGAAGATCTTATTTAGTCATTTATTTATATCAACGTGGACTCAAGGATTTTTTTTAATGCTTTGAGTTATCATTTAATTCCCTTCCCTTTCCTTCCTTCCTTGCTCTCCCTCTCTCTCTCTCTCTCTCTCTCTCTCTCTTTCTTTCTCTTGTTTTCTTGCTTTATTTTCCAGCTTTGGCCATGCTGTAAGCTCTTTCAGTTGACTTCCCTGTACCTATGACATACTCCTTTGTGCATGTGTGTGTGTGTGTGTGTTTGAGCACTTCCTTAATTTCTGGCTCTATAGGATATTTCAGACATCTTGTATATTTTCTCCTCCACTCGTAGAATCAGCCATTTCTCCAAGAAGCCCTGGTTCCTTTTATTGCAAAATGGTACTAAATAGCAAGATCTAGGTGGTAGATACTGTTGTTGCTGTGGGGAAGTCTTTGCTTCTCAGCTGAAAGAGAAAGGAAATATATGTGCATATACTAACCCATGTATTTACATATATCCATAAACATTTCTGTGTGTGACCATTTATAACTATATCAAGCTAAATATGCATTCATAGGGATGTCCTAACTCTATTCCATTACCTCATTACCTCATGGATCATTCTAGCCTCTTTCCCTTCTACCAACAGTGAGAAGTCTGACTCTGACCATCAATCATCATTTACTTAAGACCTCCTGGCCTCAAGTGATCTGCCCAACTCAGCCTCCCAAAGTGCTGGGATTACAGGCGTGAACCACTATGCCTGACCTGAATTTTAGCTCAGTTTCTATGAAAGGGTTGGTTTTGTCTTCTTGGTACTTTTGACACAAAGCTTATTTCCTTCCTTTGCCACTTCCTTTGCTGCTTTATCACCTCCATCTTTTTTCAGCCTCCACAGCTGCCAGCCATCACTAACATAAGTAAGGGGAGAAGCCTTAGCAACTTCATTAGACTTTATGAGGTGGGAGGGCACAGCTGGGTAGCCAGGTGGTGAGGGAGGGAGGGAGGGAGGGAGGGAGGGAGGGAGGGAGGGATGGATGGATGGTGGATAGATGGACAAAAATGTATCAGTAAATAGGCGCTGACTCATCCAAGATATTAATACAGCAAGGGGAAAGAAACATGGATGATGGGACAGGATTTACAGGTGACCATTAGTCAACTGTAATTTATATCAGTTGGGATATAGATTACACACCTCTGACTAGTCTGTGCCTTTTCATTGAGCTATGAACAAATCAATCATCAGCATGATATTGTCATCCAGTAACAGCTGGCAATTTAAAAACAAACCCATGTCCACTTTCCAAATCTGACCTGATGTCTGCACAATAGTGGCTGCGTGTCATTATAGATTTGTCAAAACTCATAGATTGGGCTGAGTGCAGTGGCTTACATCCGTAAACCCAGCACTTTGGAAGGCCGAGGCAGGCAGATTGCTTGAGTCCAGGAGTTCAAGACCAGCCTGGGTAATATGGTGAAATTCCATCTCTACTACTAATAAAAAACAAAACAAAAACCCATACGTTGTGCAATATCAAGAGTAAATTGTAGTCATAATGACATCTCAATGTAAGTTCATTGATTGTGATAAATGTAGTATTGTTGTGGTGTTGGATGTTGATAGCAGGGAAGGCTATGGCATGTGTGGGGAAAAGAGGTACATGGGAACTCTCTGCACTTTCCACTCAATTTTGCTATGAACCTAAAACTGCCCTAAAAAATAACTTTCATTAACATCTAGGCTGGGTGTGATGGCTCACACCTGTAATCCCAGTACTTTGGGAGGCCAAGATGGGCAGATCACCTGAGGTCATGAGTTCAAGACCAGCCAGGCCAACACGGTAAAACCCCATCTCTACAAAAAATACAAAAATTAGCCAGGCGTGGTGGCACACGCCTCTAATCCCAGCTACTCGAGAGGCTGAGGCAGGAGAATTGCTTGAACCCAGGAGGTGGAGGTTGCAGTGAGCCGTGATCACGTCACCGCACTTCAGCCTGGACAACAGAATGAGACTTGATCGCAAAATAATAATAATAATAATAATAATAATAAAGCTAAAGATTTCCCTAAAATATGAGCTGATCAAGAGTTTAAGATTCTTGAAAGAAGAAAATGGCATGGTGAAAGGAAAGGGGATTTTGCAAACTCATTTATCTGAATTTGGATCCTAGCTCTGCCACTTAATAGCTATGTGACCGTGGGCAAATTAATTGCTGTTATTTATATTAAATTGATATTAAAATGTTAAAGTATTAAATATAACTTATTAAAATCATACATAAATGACATTCTCTATTAATATTTAAAATGATATATGACAAAACTCATACAATGTGAGAGCACCAAGAGTAAACCTGAATGAACGCACATTTACAAATCATTCATGAGGTCAAAAGATCCCAGGACGGAATGTGGACTGCAGTAAAACGATCTAACTGTATTACAAAAGTATGAAACCACCTCACTGAAGAGGTGGAGGGAAGAGATGTTAACCTAAGTAACTCTGGAAATGAGCGGAGTCTGACAGACTAAAGCAAAAGAAATGGTCCATAAACACTGCTGTAGTCAGAAGTGGAATATGAGACTTCCACCAAGTATCTGTAAAGGAGGGGCACCTTTCTCCTCATCTCTCTCCTTTCCTACTGGGTAGAAGGAGAACTCATATGACTTGGCTCTGTGTGCCCACCCAAATCTCATCTTGAATTGTAATCCCCACATGTCAAGGTAGGGACCTGGTGGCAGGTGATTGGATCATGGTGGTGGTTTCCCCCGTGCTGTTCTCATGATAGTGAGTTCTAACAAGATCTGATGGTTTTATAAGTGTTCGGCAGTTACTCCCTCACTCTCTCTCTTTCCTGCCACCTTGTGGACAAGGTATTTGCTTCTCCTTCACCTTCTGCTATGATTGTAAGTTTCTTGAGGCCTCCCCAGCCATGGAGAACAGTGAGCTAATTAAACTTCTTTCCTTTATAAATTACCCAGTCTCAGGTATTTCTTCTTCTTTTTATTTTTCTTTCTTTTTTTTTCTTTTGATTGCTCTGTTCCCTAGGCTGGAGTGCAATGGCAAAATCTCGGCTCACTACAACCTCCACCTCCTGGGTTCAAGCAATTCTCCTGCCTCAGCCTCCTGAGTGGCTGGGATTACAGGCATGCGCCACCACGCCCCACTAATTTTTGTATTTTTAGTAGAGGAGGGGTTTTGCCATGTTGGCCAGGCTGGTCTCGAACTCCTGACCTCAGGTGATCTGCCCGCCTCAGCCTCCCACATTGCTGGGATTACAGACGTGAGCCACCGTGCCCAGCCAGGTGTTTCTTTATAGCAGTCAGAAAACTGACTAATACAAGGACAGGTGCCTGACATGGAAGGAGAATCCATCTTGGACTACATGGAGTGAAACGCAAGGGCTGAAGACGATGGAACAAGAAGATGGAAGACGCCTATCTTCTTCTCATGATGGTGGTGCCATTATGCCAGCTGAATCTATGTGGAACAAAAAGTAAACTTCTACCTTGTTTAACCCACTCTGATTTGCGGTTTTCTGTCACTCACAGATCAATCTAATCCTAACTGATATAAATTTTAGTTACGTCTTTTTCTCCCTGCCTTTTATCTCTCTAACAACTCCTGCATCCCTTAAAAAATGAGGCTACATAACTGTTCATGATATAACTCTCCTTGTGGGATATCCTAAGGTATTCTTAAGCACCTAATTCTAGTCAATAAAGCAGGGCATGAAGCCGACTGTCCCTCGCAAAAAGATTATGCCCTTACACGGAATAATAATTGATAATAAGTAGCATAATTTTTATAAACTCATCATCTTTACAAAAAGAGAATTTTTTAATGAGCTTTCAAGCAACAGTATAAATTTAGCTTTTGTTTCCTTTATATAAAAATTACACACTTACTGAATTTTGGGAGAAATGCCAAGAAGTATGACCTATTAAAATGTAAAGGAACACAAATTGCTTTGGTTTAGAAGGTGGCAAGTACGGGGTTTGAATTAGTCCGTTTTCACGCTGCTGACAAAGACATACCCGAGACTGGGAGGAAAAAGAGGTTTAATTGGACTTACAGTTCCCCATGGCTGGAGAGGCCTCAGAATCGTGGCAGAAGGCGAAAGGCACTTATTAAGTGACAGCAATTAGAGAAAATAATGAGAAAGAAAGAGTAGAAACCCCGGAAAAACCCATCAGATCTCATGAGACTTATTCACTATCACAAGAATAGCACAGGAAAGACTAGCCCCCATGATTCAATTACCTCCCCCTAGGTCCCTCCCACAACATATGGAAATTCTGGGAGATACAATTCAAGTTGAGATTTGGGTAGGGGGACAGCCAACCCATATCATTCTGCTCCTGGCCCCTCCAAAACTCATGTCCTCAAATTTAAATACCAATCATGTGTTCCCAACAGTCCCCCAAAGTCTGAATTCATTTCAGCATTAACCCAAAAGTACACAGTCCAAAGTCTCATCCAGACAAGGCAAGTCCCTTCCGCCTATGAGCCTGTAAAATCAAAAGCAAGCTAGTTACTTCCTAGATACAATTGGTATATAGGTACTGGGTAAAATACATCCATTCCAAATGGGAGAAATTGGCTAAAACAAAGGGGTTATAGAGTCCATGCAAGTCTGGAATCCAGCAGGGCAGTCAAATCTTAGGGCTCCAAAAGGATCTCCTTTGACTCCAGGTCTCACATCCAGGTCACACTGATGCAAGAGGTGGGTTCCCATGGTCTTGGGCAGCTCCACTCCTTTGGCTTTGCAGGGTACAGTCTCCCTCCCGGCTGTTTCCACAGGCTGGCATTGAGTGTCTGCAGCTTTTCCAGACACACGGTGCAAGCTGTCAGTGGACCTACCATTTGGGGTCTGAAGGACAGTGGCCCTCTTCTCACAGCTCCACTAGACAGTACCCCAATAGACTCTGTGTGGGGGCTCCCACCCCACATTTCCCTTCGGCGCTGCCCTAGCAGAGGTTCTCCATGAGGGCCCTGCCCTGCAGCAAACTTCTGCCTGGGCATCCAGATGTTTCCATACATCCTCTGAAATCTAGGTGGAGGTTCCCAAACCTCAATCCTTGACTTCTGTGCACCCACAGGCTCAACACCATGTAGAAGCTGCCAAGGCTTGGGGCTTCCACCCTCTGAAGCCACAGCCTGAGTTCTATGTTGGCCCCTTTCTGTCACTGCTGGAGCAGCTGGGACACAGGGCACCAAGTCCTTAGGCTACACACAGCACGAGGGCCCTTAGCCTACCCCACAAAATCACTTTTTCCTTCTGGGCCTCCGGGCCTGTGATGGGAGGGGCTGCCGAGAAAGTCTCTGACATGGCCTGGAGACATTTTCCCCATGGTCTTGGGGATTAACACCAGGCTCCTTGCTACTTATGCAAATTTCTGCTGCTGGTTTGAATTTCTCCCCAGAAAATGGGGTTTTCCTTTCTATTGCATTGTCAGGCTGCAAACTTTCCAAACTTCTATGCTGTGTTTCCTTTTTAAAACCGAATGCTTTTAACGGCACCCACGTCACCTCTTGAATGCTTTGCTTCTTGGAACTTTTCTCTGCCAGATACCCTAAATCATCACTCTGAAGCTCAAAGTTCCACAAATCTCTAGGGCAGGGGCAAAATGCTGCCAGTCTCTTTGTTAAAACATAACACAAATCACCTTTACTCCAGTTCCCAACAAGTTCCTTATCTCCATCTGAGACCACCTCAGCCTGGACCTTATTGTTTATATCACTGTCAGCATTTTCGTCAAAGCCATTCTACAAATCTCTGGGAAGTTCCCAACTTTCCCACATCTTCCTGTCTTCTTCTGAGCCCTCCAAACTGTTCCATTCTCTGCCTGTTACCCAGTTCCAAAGTTGCTTCCACATTTTTGGGTATATTTTCAGCAACACCCCACTCTACTGGTACCAATTTACTGTATTAACCTGTTTTCACGTTGCTGACAAAAACATACCAGAGACTGGGAAGAAAGAGAAGTTTAATCGAACTTACAGTTAGTTCCACATGGCTGGGGAGGCCTCAGAATCACAGCGGGAGGCAAATGGCACTTCTTACATGGCAGCAGCAAGAGTGAATGAGGAAGAAGCGAAAGTGGAAACCCCTGATAAACCCATCAAATCCGGTGAGACTTACTATCACAGAATAGCATGGGAAAGACCGTCCGCCATGATGCAATTACCTCTCCCTAGGTCCCTCCCACATCCTGGGGAATTCTGGGAGATACAATTCAAGTTAAGATTTGAGTGGGAGCACAGCCAAACCATATCAGGGTCTAAAACAATGAAAATATTGACAAAATAGTTACTTATGAATGGCATGTTGTTTATCATTTAAGCATTTTAACACATAGGCACTAATACCTCTCCATCTCCGTCTCTTCCCTGCCACCCTTCCTCGTTGATGTTATACTGGATTTAGGAATTAAGATTTCTGTTAATAGAAAGAGAAAAGGAAGATGGCAGTTAGTAGTTGCTGGGTGTCCATTTCCAAATGGTTACCTAGCAACAGTTCCAGGCGGTAGCTGCTAGGAGTAGCTCCAGCTGCTCATGGTTAAGCCGGCTTGAGCTACATAGTTGCTCTGCTAAATATCTTATTTGTGTGATTTTCAAATAAGAATCACCTTTTGGGGTTATATGGGCTGATGCTTCAGCTGGCCATCTGTTTTGTCTTGTCCCATTCCTTGACAAGATGAATGTGCTTGTTGTGTTTATAAAAGAAAAAAAAAAAAAAAAAACCCGGCCGCATGCGGTGGCTCACACCTGTAATCCCAGCACTTCGAGAGGCCGACGTGGGCTGACCACCTGAGATCAGGAGTTCGAGACCGGCCTGGCCAATATGATGAAACCCCGTCTCTACTAAAAATACAAAAAAATTAGCCAGGGGTGGTCACAGGCGCCTATAATCCCAGCTACTTGGGAGGCTGAGGCAGGAGAATTGCTTAAACCTGGGAGGCAGAGGTTGCAGTGAGCCAAGACCACCCCATTGCACTCCAGCCTGAGCAACAAGAGTGAAATGCCGCCTCAATAAAATAAAATAAAATAAAATAAGTTGTGAAAAAAAAAATCAGACAGTATTTGGAGCCAAAACAAAATGTCTCTCAAAGCTCCTAGGTGTCAAGTGATAGCAACTATGTAAATTCCTAAATAAATTTTTAAAATATTAATAAATAAAATATATCCCAGCTACTTGGGAGTCTGAGGCAGGAGGATTACTTGAGCCCAGGAGTTCAAGAACAACCTGGGCAACATAGTGAGAACGTGTCACAATTTTTTTAAGTCCACTTTTAAGTAAGAGTATTAATCGTTTACTTAGGCCCACAGAATGCATTTGAAGAGTTCAAGTCAGTGTTAAATAATTTTCACAAAAGTTAAATATCATTCTAAGGTCACTCTACCCCTTGCCTCTTAAGTTTTAATCTCTTTATGTTCAATTTCAGGAAACTAAGACAAGTATCCATAAAAGGAGAAACATGGGCCAGGCACAGTGGCTCACACCTGTAATCCCAGCACTTTGGGAGGCTGAGGCAGGCGGATCACAAGGTCAGGAGATCAAGACCATCCTGGCTAACCTGGTGAAACCCTGTCTCTACTAAAAATACAAAAATAATAGCTGGGTGTGGTGGCGGGCACCTGTAGTCCCAGCTACTTGGGAGGCTGAGGCAGGAGAATGGCATGAACCCAGGAGGCAGAGCTTGCAGTGAGCCGAGATCTCCCCACTGCACTCCAGCCTGGACAACAGAGTGAGATTCCATCTCAAAAAAAAAAAAAAAAAGAAGAAGAAGAAACACAGGATGTTTTATAGTGCTTGTGGTGCTTGATTTTTATATCTTGTCATGAAGCTGTGCCTTATTTCCTTTGTGTTAAACCTCTATTCTTGTTTATACCTGTTTTCTATCTGTATTTCTAAAACATAATGAATATTTCATCTATGTAGTTTCTTTGTAAAGTCTTTTGAGCTCTAACCTCTCAAAGGGCAGTCACTCAATATGGTTTAAACACACATCACACATGCTGAGGCCGGGCCTGAGCATGGGTGGCTCATGCCTGTAATCCCAGCATGTTGGGAGGCTGAGGTGGGCAGATCACTTGAAGTCAGGAGTTCGAAACCAGCCTGTTCAACACGGTGAGATCCCATCTCTAATTAACATACAAAAATTAGCCGGGCATGGTGGCACACACATGTAATTTCAGCTACTCAGGAAGCTGAGGCAGGAGAATCACTTGAACCCGGGAGGAAGAGGTTGCAGTGAGCTGAGATCGTGCCACTGCACTCCAGCCTGGGCAACAGAGCGAGACTTTAAAAAAATTTTTTAAATAATAATAAATAAATAAATACATGTCACATATGCTGAATGTGTAGAAATGGGATGTCTACTAAAAATCATATTCACAAGGACTCAAACAGATATCCGTACACCAAAGTTTATAGCAGCATTATGCGTGATAGCCAAAAGGTGGAATCAACCTTATCTGTTCGTGGATGGCAAAACGTGACGTATGCACACTATGGAATATTATTCAGCCCTTAAAAGGAATAAAATTTTGACACATGCTACAATATAGATGAACCTTGAAGACATTATGCTAAGTGAAATAAGTCAGACGCGAAAGAACAAATACTGTATACTTTCACTTACGTGAGATAACCAGGGGAGTCAAATTCATAGAGACAGAAAGTAGCATGGTGCGATGGGGCTAAACTGTTTAATGCGTACAGATTTTCAGTCTGGGAAGACGCATTTAGCTCCCACTTATAAGTGAGAATATGTGGTATTTGGTTTTCTGTTCCTGCAAAATTTTGGACATGGCTGGTGGTGATTGTTGCAAAACGATATGAATGTACTTAATGGCAGTCAACTATACACCTAAAAATGGTTACAACGGACAATTTTATGCTATGTATGTTTTACATAGCTTAAAAAAAAATCAAATATGCTTATTTGGTCCAGACAAATTTTAACAATGCTCTTATTTTCCCTCATGTTCCAGTATTTTGCCACATAGCTAGTGGGAGATCATTACAATACTAAAAGAGAAATCTGCTATGGAGGTTGTGTAATGTGCACCCATGTACTGAAAAATGAACCACAGTGTCTAAAAAGCAAAATCCTGGCCGGGCACAGTGACTCACACCTGTAATCCCAGTGCTTTGGGAGGCCGAGGTGAGCGGATCACCTGAGGTCAGGAGTTCGAGACCAGCCTGGGCAACATGGTGAAACCCTATCTCTACTAAAAATACAAAAATTAGCTTGGCATGTTGGTGGGTGCCTGTAATCCCAGCTACTCAGGAGGCTGAGGCAGGAGAATCGCTTGAACCCAGGAGGCGGAGTTTGCAGTGAGCCGAGATCATGCCATTGCACTCTAGCCTGGGCGATAAGAAGGAAACTTGGTCTCAAAAACGAAAGAAGACTGACTTCATTTTAAAAGTATGATTTTTATCTTTATATATTTTTTCTTTCATTTTTTTCTTGCTGTTTTTTTCTTTTCTTTTTTATTTATTTTTTGGGGGACAGGGTATTGCTCTGTCACCCATGCTGGAGTACAGTGGTGAGATTATGATCACTCCAGCCTTGAGCCCTTGGGCTCAAGCAATTCTCCTGCCTCAGCCTCCCGAGTAGCTGGGACCACAGGCACACACCACCACGCTTGGCTAATTTTTTTATTTCTTTGTAGAGATGGGAGTCTTTGTTGCCCAGGCTGGTCTTCAACTACTAGGCTCAAGTGATCCTCCCACCTTGGCCTCCCAAAGTGCTGGGATCACAGATGTGAGCCACTGTGACTGACCATAATGTTATTTCCTATTGCAAAAGCAAAACCTGGCCATTATAGAAAAATCAGAAAACGCACGCAGACCAAATAAATCCTAGGGGCACACACGGACAAATGGCCACACATACTTTTACCAAAGAAGTGTGGTAGGGTACCATGTCTACCTCTAAAGATGCTGGCCCAATATGTCCATCATCTACAGCCCATTTCCCCCAGATCCATCCTTCCAACCTTCTCTGTGATACTCTATCCCCTTATAGTTGGCCCTTGCATGCTGTATCACCCAGGTCCTTCTGGTTGGGCATCCCAAAGGAGTAGCGACTTCTCAGAAAAAAGTTCAGAAGAAAGAATTCCCAGCAAGAATTTTGGAGTTCCCCCAAAAGCAGATCTTGAAAGAATAATTTGAATGCAAGCAGTTTATTTGGGAAATAATCCCAAGAAAGTGTCGTAGGGAAATGAGGAAGTGAAACAGAAAAGAGAAGAAACCAAACAAATGGTTGTTACCCAGCAACTTACCCTTGTGGGCAACTGGAGTTTAATTTCTGGCGAGATCTTGGAAATAGTGAGGAACATGGACCTGTGAGCTGTCCCACTTGAGAGTGGGGAAGTCCCAGTATTTATCATCACTTCCCATCTGTCATTGGCTGAGGACTTAACCCTGGGATTGTGTACATGATATGTGAGGTCTGAGGAGTTACGGGGCAGCTGGTCGAGGGGACCACCTATTGGGACATGAAGACAAGAGAAAAATAGGGAATGGTCAATAGGGTCAAAAAGCTACACAATAATGCTGTAAGCAAGTACTGAACTGTGCCCATCAATTTCTCAAAAGGAGTAGCTGGATGGACCATTTCAGTGGAATGACAGGAACTAAAGCCAGAATACTTCAGAGTAAGAAGTAGAGACCATGTGTGGGGACAACTCTTTTTGTTTTTTTAAACGGAGTCTCACTCTGTTACCCAGGCTATAGTGTTGTGGTGTGATCTTGGCTCACTGCAACCTCTGCCTCCCAGGTTCAAGCTATTCTCCTGTCTCAGCCTCCTGAGTAGGTGGCATGTGCCACCAAGCCTAGCTAATTTTTGTGTTTTTAGTACAGACGGGACTTCACCATGTTGGCCAGGCTGGTCTCAGCCTCCCAAAGTGCTAGGATTACAGGCATGAGCCACCATACCCAGCCAGTTCTTCACAATGCTTGATTCTGAAAGGAAGGAGAGAAAGAGGGCTGTAGCCAAAAGGTTGTGAGGTTAGAGCAATGCTTTTCCAGCTGGGATCCTTGACAGATTCTCAGTCCGTAAGACCTGAGAATTTTAAAAGACACACACACACACACACACACACACACACACACACACAGTGTCCCCTGGATGCCCACTTCTAAGTGAATATTGCTTCCAAGTTTCAGTTCCTCTGTTTATATTTGTGTTTACAATCAAGTTGTAGCTAGGCAGTAATCCTTTAAAGATCATTTTCTTTCTTTCTTTTCCTTCCTTCCTCCCTCCCTCCCTCCCTCCCTCTCTCTCTCTCTTTCTTTCTCTCTTTCTTTCTTTCTTTTTTTCTTTCTTCCTTGAGACGGAGTTTCGCTCTTGTTGCCCAGGCTGGAGTGCAATGGCGCAATCTCCGCTCACTGCAACCTCCGCCTCCTGGGTTCAAGTGATTCTCCTGCCCCAGCCTCCTGAGTAGCTGGGATTACAAGCATGGGCCACTATGCCCGGCTAATTTTTTTTGTATTTTTAGTAGAGATGGGGTTTCCCCATGTTGGTCAGGCTGGTCTTGAACTCCCAACCTCAGGTGATCTGCCCCCTCGGCCTCCCAAAGTGCTGGGATTACAGGCGTGAGCCTCTGCTCCTGGCCTAAAGATCATTTTCAAACAGAAATTGTTCATGCTGTCATGGAGAAGGTTGATCTGGATGAGCGTGGACGTCAGTTTCTGTGTTGACAAGAAGGAACAGAGCACTGCCTTCTGCTCTGGTGGTTCCAGCTTTAGAGGTGTTTGAATTAGAATGAGTGTTCCCCATGGGGGATGCTTTTGTCCTAGAAAAGACATTGAGGGCCGGGCGTGGGGGCTCATGCCTGTAATCTCAGCACTTTGGGAGGCCAAGGTGAGTGGGTCACCTGAGGTCAGGAGTTCGAGACCAGCCTGGCCAACATGGTAAACCTGTCTCTACTAAAAATGCAAAAATAATTAGCCAGGTGTGGTGGCATGCACCTATAATCCCAGCTACTAGGGAGGCTGAGGCAGGAGAATTGCTTGAACCCAGAAGGCAGAGGTTGAAGTGAGCTGAGATCACACCACTGTGCTCCACCCTGGGTGACAGACAGAGCAAGACTCTATCTCAAAAAAAGAAATCGAGGCTCAAAGAGAAAAAGGAGAAACAGTGTATTAGTTCATTCTCACACTGCTAATAAAAACATACTGGAGACTGGGTAATTTATAAAGAAAAACAGGTTTAATGGACTCACAGTTCCACATGGCTGGGGGGCCTCACAATCATGGCAGAAGGCAGAGGAGCAAAGGTATGTCTAACATAGCGGCAGGCAAGATAGCGTGTGCATGTGCAGGGGAACCACCCTTTATAAAACCATCGGATCTCGTGAGACTTATTCACTATCACGAGAACAGCATGAGAAAAACCCATCCCCATGATTCAATTACCTCCCACTGGGTTCCTCCCACAACACAGGAGGATTATGGGAGCTACAATTCAAGATGAGTTTTGGGTGGGAACACAATCAAACCATATCACAGAGGCAGCAACATATCGGTGAGGGTAGATTTGTCACAATACAACAGGAGCACAAGCCGAGAGCTTTATCACATATACCCATCAAATCATTCTGGTTACTGCAGGACACTTGTCCTGAAAGCGTCTCTGGAAACATCCAGCGGCGAAGGACTCCAAGGCCTTAATTTTCAGAGAGGAATCTCTTTAGTGGGTATACAAGTGAATGACTCCAGCAAGACTGAGTGAGGAGGGCTCCTCTGTGGCCATAGCAGCGTCAGAATTGGGGAGACAGTGGGCAGGCCAGATGTAAAAGCCACTTGCCATTTGGGCACCCTGAGAATCTTCCTTCCTTCATGGGAATGCAGGCCCTGAAATAATATGATTTGTGTGTATCTGCAAAAGCAAGGAGAACTTATATCATAGGTAATCTCAAGATTTTGATGTTTCATAAGAAAGCTGAAGAACTTCAATGATTAGGATAAATAATCTTAGACCTATTCAGTATTTAAAGAAGTTTTACAAATAACACATACATATGTACTCATGGAGAAAAACACTGCTTTAATGGAGTAATTAGTTGCAACTTGTTATGTTATTTCCAATCTTGATCTATGTACCTATGGTTTTAGATCGTTGTGGTCCACGTGTTGAATATTTCATGAGTGACCCCAGACAAACCACTTCACCTCCACTTGTCTATTTTCTTATCAGCAAATGGAGATAACTGCTTTTATTTCACAGGGCTGTTGTGAAAAACAAGTGAAGTAAGGTAATACAAAAACAATTCGTAAACTCTAAAGTATACAATATGAGACATAATAGTTACATGTAATTGCTTCTGTTATGTTTTTCTATGTGTTACTTGTAACAGTTGCATATTATTCTGAGTTGCTGTCATAGTTTATTTAACCATAGTCTACTTGTTACTCATTCTTTCTTTTTGCTATCATAAATAAAGTTGATTATAAACATCTCTGCATGGTTTGCATTTTTTTCTCTTTTGAAATATTTCTTTAGGAGGAATTCCTGGAAGTGGAATAAATGAGTTCGAATGGTAGCTGAGACATTCTTTCTTAGATGATATACATCTTAGTACAAACAAAAAACTAGCTCATTATGCTGTACCATAATTCAGACAAATTAAGAAACTAAAACTAATTCTGGTGGTGTTAGCAAGCTGGTATATATAAAACCATATCATCATAATTTTCAAAAGGCGAATAGTTTCTTTGATTATGGAACATGTCTCCTGATGGCGTGAAATCCTTTTTTTGGAATGTGGCAGAATACAGTATGAAATGCAAAGACTTAACTCAGTAGCCTTCTTTTACAGTTTTAGCATCCTCTGTTTACAGGAGACCTGGTTTTTAAAGGATCAGTTCCTTCCCGTGTGAGGCTTCCAGCTCCTTGGCATCAGTTGGTTTTGATTCAGAGCAAAGTCATTGTAGTAAAGGACAGTTCGCTACATGGATTTTAGATTAAAATCGAGGAGATGAATTTTGTGCAGCAGGTACATAAAATACAAAAATGTATTCTCCATGATGTGGTTCCAGTTTTCTGGAAAAGATCAATTATTATTTTTTTTTTTTGAGATGGATCTTTGTTCTTATTGCCCAGCCTGGAGTGCAAATGGCATGATCTTGGCTCACCACAACCTCCACCTCCCAGGCTCAAGTGATTCTCCTGCCTCAGCCTCCCTAGTAGCTGGGATTTCAGGCATGCACCTCCATGCCCAGCTAATTTTTTGTATTTTTAGTAGAGACAGGTTTTTTCCATGTTGGTCAAGCTGGTCTCGAACTCCTGACCTCAGGCCATCTGTCCGCCTCGGCCTCCTACAGTGCTAGGATTATAGGCGTGAGCCACTGCACCCAGCCAGAAAGATTAATATTTTAAAAGTATATGCAGGCCAGGCGTGGTGGCTTACATCTGTAATCCCAGCACTTTGGGAGGCTAAGGTCGGAGGATCACTTGAGACCAGGAATTCAAGACCAGCCTAGGCAACATAACACTCTATCTCTGAAAAAAAAAAAAAAAAGAAAAAAAGAAAATTAGCTGGGCATAGTGGCACATACCTGTAATCCCAGCTACTTGGGACACTGAGGCAGGAGGGTCACTTGAGCCTGGTAAGTCGAGGCTGCAGTGAGCTATGATCCTGCCACTGCGTTCTAGCCTGGATAACAGGGCAAAACCCCATTTAAAAAGTTTTTTTAAGTATATGCAGATTCCCAGACTTCTGGAGTATAAGTGCTCTTAACATCTATGATCTGACACCATTTTTGTAGCCTTAAATTCTCAGATTGGCAAGAGGCTTCTGCCTTTTTGGATTGAAATTTTGCTTCTCTCTGGGCATTTCTTTAGAGATGATTGCGGAATCAAAGAAGAAATATCTGACTAAACTAGTATGGTTCAGTAGAAACTTTCCCTATGAAACATTTCAGAAGAATTTGACTTATACCACTTACCAAGGGATCAGGATGATTGATTATTAAGTGATTAGCTCTATTGTCCTTCTTTTGTTTTTCCAGTCACTTCTCTTTTAAATGGCTTGATGGGAAGTTAAGAGGAGGAATAACGGGAAAGCCTTGGCTGAAAGTTACATTTGATTCATGAGTGCTGCTTTGCCACTAACTAACTGGCTGACCAGATCCAACTTACTTAACCCATTTCCGCCTGAGTTTTCTCAAGTACAAAGTGGAATCTAAGGTCTAGTCCAGTTCCAACACTCTGTGATTTCATCTGGAGCAAAAGCCTTTCTCCATGACACAAGTAATCTTCTGAAGGCCAAATGACTTAAAGACTCTTTTGCAAATGTCGTGTGATTGTCGCTGCGCTGCCTGTGTGGGTGCCGGGCGGGGAAACGTGGGTGGAAGTAAATTCCTACTGTCTACAGCAACAGTTAAAAAACAGGTTGAAAAAAATACAGTGCTCTCCTGTGTTTGGGCAAACAGGAATCAGGCCACCCTGACCTCATGGTCCCACGGACGCTGCCAGGAAGCCCGAAAACTCCATCCAAAGCTGCTGAGACAGAATCTTTGGCAGAGCTGAAAGGAAGCTGAAAGGAGCCGTACCGGGAGTTCCTGCCCAAAAAGGGGTGAGCAGGGCACTTGGCAAACGCGCAGCATGTATTATGTGCTGAGTTAACACCCCTTAGTGTCATTATTAGCACTTTCAGAAATAGCCAGCAAAGCTATTTAGAGAGGGGGTTAAAAATTAAAAAAAACCACCAAAACCTTTAACTTACTCCAACATTACTTCAGGTGCATTAATACTTTTAAAATCTAAACTGTAGTCTTTCCACTTGTCGTTAAGGCATCATTATTCTTTAGACTCAAATTCTGCATTTCCTTGTTGACATATTCCTTTGGTGTTTCTTTGGCATTGCTGTTGAGCCTCAGATCCCACACTGGAGGATCGGCTTCTACGAGGTGTATTATGAGGGCGAAGTGAAAGCAAACCCCAGGGTCTCGTGTGACTCCAGCAGGCTCCCTTCCCCTTCCGGTCCCCACTGTCCCGGACCCGGAGTGTTGCCTGGCCATCTGAAGGGCCTTAGTCTCACCCGGTCTGCTCACCTCTGCTAATAACCTCTGTGTGATGGTACTTTTTTTTTTTTTTTTTTTTTTTTGAGACGGAGTCTTGCTCTGTCGCCCAGGCTGGAGTGCGGTGGTGCCTTCTCGGCTCACTGCAAGCTCCGCCTCCCAGGTTCACGCCGTTCTCCTGCCTCAGCCTCCAGGTAGCTGGGACTACAGGCGCCGCCACCATGCCCGGCTAATTTTTTGTATTTTGTTTAGTAGAGACGGGGTTTCACCGTGTTAACCAGGATGGTCTCGATCTCCTGACCTCGGAGATACTTTAATATTTTACTAAAACCTCGCTAGGGGTTCAATCTGACACTGCCTGCTGGTCTGGTTCTACACCCTGCTGCCTCTTCACGCAGCCCCTAGCTCCATGGAAAACCGTTTGCCATGGGCTTTCAAGTGCCCTTCCCTGAGCTTCCTCCCAGAAGGTTCTCGCCCCTGCCTGCTGGCCTAGATTTTCCATCCTTTGGTCAGAGGCGTTCCAACCAGAGCTGTGCCACCTTGAACAGGGGCTGAGTAAAATAAGGCTTGAGACCTACTGGGCTGCACTCCCAGGAGGTTAGGCACTCTGAGTCATACCATGAGATAGGAGGTCGGCACAATATACAGGTCACAAAGACCTTGCTGATAAAACAGCACGTGGTAAAGAAGCCGGCCAAAATCCGCCACAACCAAGATGGCAAACAAACTGACGTCTGGTTGTCCTCACTGCTCATTATGCAGTAATTATAATGAACCGGTGTGCTACAAGACACCACCACCAGTGCACAGACAGTTTACAAATGCCATGGCAACGTTAGGAAGTTACCCTTGTCTAAAAAGGGAGGAACCCTCAGTTCCGGGAATTGCCCACCTCTTTGCCAGAAAACTCGTGAATGATCCACTCCTTGTTTAGCATATAATCAAGAAGTAACTATACATAAGTATCCTTGGTTGAGTAGCTCAAGCTGCTGCTCTGCCTATGGAAGAGCCATTCTTTACTCCTTTACTTTTTTAATAAACTTGCTTTCACTTTACTCTATGGACTTGCCCTGAATTCTTTCTTGTGTGAGATCCAAGAACCTTCTCTTGGGGTCTTTATGGGGACCCCTTTCCAGTAACACTTCAAGTCTCAGCTAAAATGTCTCCTCCTGATATTTTATTGTTTCCTCTTGCAAGCTACCTCAGCACCCAGGACAATTCCAGCTGACCCTCGAAAAACTCAAGGGTTAGGGACGCCAAGCCCCTGCACAGTCAAAAATCTGCATATAACTTAACTCCTCCAAAATGTAACTAGCAATTGCGTCCAATTGACCAGAAGCTTTACTGATGGCATCCACAGTTGATCAACTCCGTATTTTGTTTGTTACATGTATTACATACTATATTTTTACAATAAAGTAAGCTAGCTAGAGAAAAGAAAATGTTATTAAGAAAATCATAAGGAAGAGAAAATGTATTTACTATTCATTAAGTGGAAGGAGGTCATCATAAAAGTCTTCATCCTTGTTGTCTTCATGTTGAGTAGGCCGAGGAAGAGGAGGGGTTGGTCTTGCACTGGGGTGGGTGGGTAGCAGCAGCAGAAGAAGTGGAAGAGGTGGAAGGAAGGGGGAGCAGGAGAGGCAGGCACACTCAGTGTACGTTTTTATTTTTTTATTTTTTATTTTTTTTGAGACAGAGTCTCCCTCTGTCACCCAGGCTGGAGTGCAGCGGTGCAATCTCGGCCCACTGCAACCTCCATTTCCCCGGGTTCAAGTGATTCTCGAGCCTCTGCCTCCCAAGTAGCTGGGATTACAGGCGCGTGCCACTATGCCCGGCTACTTTTTGTATTTTTAGTAGAGTTGGGGTTTCACCATGTTGGCCAGTCTGGTCTCAAACTCCTGACCTCAAGTGATCCGCCCGCCTCGGCCTCCCAAAGTGCTGGGATTATAGGCGTAAGCCACCATGACCAACCCTCAGTGTAAATTTTATTGGAAAAAAAATCCACATATAAGTAGATTTTGACTCACGTTCAAACCTGTGTTGATCAAGGGTCAACTGTATATATCCACAAGGGTCTGAGTTTCTTGGAGCCAAACATTTTATTTTGATTTTTATATTTTAAGCTTTGAAGCTTGAGCTCAGAATCTGGTAAAAAGGTGCCCAGTAAACGCTGTATAAATACATAGATCTGTGTTCTAACAATCTCATCTTCAATTCCTACTTAGAACAAGGTGAGGGAAGGTGTTAAATGAAAAAGAAATTTGTAAACTGACATGTGGGAATTTATATTAAACCATGTTCATACTTCAACTTGCTTTATGGAAACCTCTCCTGAAACAAAGAAAAGGAGAACCAAAAAAGGGTTCCTTTCAGTTTCTAAAATGTTATGTAAGAGGAGAGTCCCTGAACACCCCTGAACACCCCATCCCCCACACACAGGCCCATGGATTTCCCTCACATTCCGGCAACCACGGGCTCAAGTTTCTCTTTTAAAAACTTGTTAGGAAGGCTAAGCCTCGTTTATCCCTTGATGCAAATTATTCCACATAGAGATCCTCCTCCAAGAGCTCCTCGCTGGGGACAGTGAGCACCAGAGATGTGACTTTGAATGGAGGACCCTTTCCTGGCATCCGGACCACAGCTCAAACGCTAATCAGTGCTCCTGGGCTGCAATCCACTGTTGGCCCAGATTCCTGGCCCGTGGAAACAGGTCTCCACAGTGTAAAGAGCCTGGGCATTCTTGCCAGAAAAAGCTACTTTTAAATCCTGGCTCTGTCACCCACGGGCTCTATGACTGGGGAAATGTTACCTATCTTAGCAGAGCCCCTGTTTTCTCACCCATAAAACGGTGATAACAATACATGCCTCACAGTTGTTGGCAAATGAGACGAGAGGGCTGAGGTCTGGTCATGTAGCAGGTGCATATACAGAGTACTTTGTATGTCTTTGAGTGACTCTGGGGCTCTGAGACTTGCCAGGAGTAGGTTTGGATTGGTTGGTTATTGGGTCTTGTTATGAACTAGAGATGGTGTTGGGGGTGGGTTGGTAACAGCACAGGGGGCCTGGGGGATACCTGGTGAGGTGTGGCACACTGTGGACTCCTGAGGTTGATCTGCTGCGGGATATGGTATTCCAGGAGCTCCAGGGCAACTCTAAACCCACAGCCTGCGAAAGTGAGCCCTGGGTGATTCGATTCTGACACCTACTTCCTTTTCCAGTGGAGAATTTTTTCCATTTCTAGCTCGCTGAACGAGGGTGGGCCACTGACTCCATAGAGCAGTAAACACAGAGAAACTTTGAGTGTTGAAAAAGAAAGTAAATATCAGAATCAATTCCCATCTGTAAATGATCTATCTCCCTGTCTGACCTTGGAAGTGAAGCCCAGAGAAGATTGTTTCTCAAAGTGAATTCAGAGCACCTACTCCCAAGAGCTCAGACTTGTTGAATCAAATCTCTGAGATGGGGATGGAGAGTCTTCATTCAACCAAGTTCCCCAGGTAGTCCTGGTGCACCTTATACCCTCACTCCTTCAAGTGTGGTCCCTGGGACAACAGCAAGGGCATCACTGGGCACTTACAAGAACTTCAGAATCTCAGGCCCAGTCCCAAACCTACTGAATCTGCATTTTTAAAACATCCTAGTAACATGTAATATACATAACATACAATTTACCATCTTTAAGTGGACAGTTCAGGAGTGTTAAGTGCATTCACATCATTGTGTAACCTATCTCCAGAAATCTTTTCATCTTGCAGAACTGAAACTCTATACCCATTAAACAACCCCCATTTCTTACTCCCACAGCCTCTGGCAACCACCCAGAATCTGCATTTTACAAGATTCCCAGGATATTCTTATGCCCATTAAAGATGAAGAAGCCCTGCCCTAAGTATGAAAACCACAGATAACAAAATCAGGAGCCTGCAGTGGGCTTAGCGAGGCAACCAGGCCATTTCCTTAGGGCAAGATTAGGGAAACCAGTGAGCAGAACAATAGCACTAGAAAATTCTGATGCATGCTCCAGTGTGACAATCACTGCTATCCAGCAGTGATTTATAAGTCAATCTACATATTAGAATCGCCTGGGAACCCTCCAAACATTTTCATGCCTAAGACCCCTCCAAAATCCACTAACTCTAATCTCTAGAGGCAGGGCCAAGGCAACTAAATTTTTAAAACATCTCCCAGGGATTCTGATTACTCAGTCAGATTTCTTTTTTCTTTATTTCTTTCTTTTTTTTTTTTTTTAACAGTCTCACTCTGTTTCTCAGGCTGGAGTGCAGTGGCGTATTCTCACCTCCTGCAATATCCTCCTCCCAAGTTCAAGCAATTCTTGTGCCTCAGCCTTCTGAGTAGCTGGGACTGCTGGCGCGCACCACTACGCCTGGTTAATTTTTTTTCTTTTTTTAATTTTAGCAGAGATGGAAGATTTTTGCCATGTTGGCCAGGCTGGTCGTGAACTCCTGGCCTCAAATGATCCACTGGCCTCAGCCTCCCAATGTGCTGGGATTACAGGCATGAGCCACTGCGCTGCACCTCAGTCAGGTTTCAGAACCACTGATCTGCAGAGAGGAAGGAGGTTGGTAGGATGAAACGGATTCTGCAACCACACATGGGCGTTAGAGGAAAATAATGGTGCCGGGTAAGGCCTCAGAGCTGCTGCTTTGTTTTATAATCTGCTCAGCTCTCCTGGTATGAGTGATTGCCCTGGGGAGTTTAAACCAACCAACAAAGCTGTGTTTGCAAAAAGAAATTGCTATCTTATTTGATGTTCTAATTTTTTCCATGCAAACAATCCCTACCACCTCTTCCCTATTGCCTGCCATTATTTCCTATCGCAGCCCTCTGTTTATTTTCCTAATAGCATTTACCACAATTAGCAATTATTATGCTCATTGTCTGCCTCCTCTCATTAAAATAATAGCTAACTGTCTGTGTATAAAAACAAGGCTCGTAGGTCTTGTTCACCTCCTCCTCACACAGAGGCCCCTGATAAATATTTGAATGAATGAAACACACATAGTACTCAATCAACCGAGGTACCAATCAACTTTGCTATGCCATGGAATCACTGCCCCTCTTGTGGCCCCAAACCAGCTGACATCATATAGAAAGGGAGAAGCAGTCGTCTTAAAAGAAACTGCTGCACTGTCGGGATTGAAAGAAGTATGGCCGACAGGCTGTGCGCTAAAGCCCACAGGGAACTGTCAAGGGTAGTGGCGGCCCAGTGTTCTCAGGTGGTAGAGACCAGTGTAGGGAAGCAGCACTGGCAGGCGGATTACCTGAGGTGAGGAGTTCAAGACCAGCCTGGACAACATGGTAAAACCCCGTTTCTACTGAAAAAAAAAAAAAAATAGCCCAGTGCAGTGATGAGTGCCTACTAATCCCAGCTACTTGGGAGGCTGAGGCAGGAGAATTGCTTGAACCCGGGAGGCAGAGGTTGCGGTGAGCTGAGATTGCACCACTGCACTCCAACCTGGGCGACAGTGAGACTTCATCGCAAAAATAAATAAATAAATTAGAATTCTTCAATGAGTGAGTGATAGGTTCATTGAACTAGAGAAATCTGCATATAAATGTTACCTCATCCAGAACCTCCCAGCTGGTGAGGCTTGGATTACAATGTGTTTATGCAACTCCCCCTGTAGAATTCTGTAGTGGAAACAGCATAGATTTTGGAACACTATTGAAGACAAGTTCTGCTTCCTCTGTTAGCTGGCTGTTCAACAGTGGGAAATTACTTACGTGAGCTTCAGCTTCCTCATCTGAAAACGAGATGGTCTTTCTCTCATGTACTATGCCAAGCGCATAGTAAAGTGCCTGCTGCATAGCAGCGTTTGAGGAATGTTAACCCCTCAATCTGCAGTCTAGATTTTCTTACCCATTCTTTCTCACACTTTTTGTTCCTTTAGTTACAGCTTAGCCATTACCTCCTCGTCACTGGAACCACATGCAATCACTTAAAACACTTATTGTTTATAATATTTGATAGGCCGAGAAAAAAATCACATACTGTCTTGTGAATTTTCTTTTATCATTATATTGAGAGTTCTTGTATTGTGAATATATTAAAAGCTGAAGAATTTATTTAACTTATTCCTCAGCACAAATGGAAATACTTTTGGAGACAGGAGGCTTTTACCAGAAAGGGGTCCTGATCCAGACCCCAAGAAAGGGTTCTTGGATCTCGAGCAAAAAAGAATTCAGGGTGAGCCCACAGAATACAGTGAAACCAAGTTTATTAGAGAAGTAAAGCTGTCAGGGCTGCTGGTTGGCTAATTTTATGGTTATTTCTTGATCACATGCTAAACAAAGGGTAGATTATTCAGGAGTTTTCCAGAAAAGGAGTGAGGATTTCCCAGAACTAAGGTCCCTCCCCTTTTAGACCATATAGGGTTATTTCCGGGTGTTGCTATGGCATTTGTAAACTGCCGTGGTGCTGGTGGAGAGTCTTTTAGCGTTCAAATGCATTTTTTATTAGTGTATAATCAGCAGTGAGGACAACCAGAGGTCACTTTTGTCACCATCTTGGATTGGTTTTGGCGGATTTTGGCCAGCTTCTTTACTGTATCTTGTTTTGTCAGCAGTGCCTTTCTGACCTGTGTCGTGTAGCTGACCTCCTGTCTCATCCTGTGACTAAGAATTCCTAACCTCCTGGGAATGCAGCCCAGCAGGTCTCAGCCTCATTTTACCCAGCCCCTATTCAAGATAGAGTCCCTCTGGTTCTGAGGCCTCTGACACTAATTCCTGCTTCTTGCTGTTCTTTAGCACAGAATTTTGCAGTCAGGCACAGTTGTGGCATGAACCATCTTGATCTCAGTAAGTGTAATAGCTCAGATGAGGAACAATGGTTGCTCCCGAAATAGTCTTCATCCCTCCATGCAAATACTCTTAAAATGCAGCCCAACCACTGGTGATACAATGAATTGCTTATTTATTTCTAGCAATTATTTTATGATTTTTTATTAATACATAATCGATGTACATATTTTCAGGGATGTGTCATAATTTAATACATTCATATAGTTTGTAAAGACCAAATCAGTATAATTGGCATCTCTATCACCTTAAATAGTTGTGATTTCTTCATAGGTGAGACATTTGAATTATTCTCTTCTAGCTATTTAAAAATGTACGATAGGTTATTGTAAATGATAGTCACCCTACTGATATGTCAAACACTAACTGGGTCTTATTTCTTCTATCAAACTATATTTTTGAAATTCTGAAGATATACCATATGGATTGAAAAGGGTTTATATTTTTAAATCAGATTTTTATCTGCTTTATTTTTAACAGAATTCAGTGTTACAAAAGAGCTGTAGCATCTTTCAATCATTGTGATATTATTTATGTTAAGACAGTGGCGAGAAATACGAATTTATTTTCCCTATTTAGTCTCTCTCTTTTCTGTAGTAACATATCTCTAATTTTTAGTGGGTGCATTGCAGTCCAGTCAAAAGATGACATTTCCTAGAATCATTTGAAGTTGACTCAGTGAGGTATCTAAGTACTTGTCATAGAGATGTGAGTCAAAATACTGCATAGTCTTCTGAGAAGTCTTATAAAGAAAGTGTTCCGGCAGGGTGTGCTGGCTCATGCCTATAATCCCAGCACTTTGGGAGGCCAAGGTAGGCGGATCTCCTGAGGTCAGGAGCTCGAGACCAGCCTGGGCAACATGGTGAAACCCCGTCTCTACTAAAACTACAAAAATTAGCTGGGCATGGTGGCGGGCACTTGTAATTCCAGCTACTCAGGAGGAGGAGGCAGGAGAATTGCTCTAACCCAGAAGACAGGAGCTGCAATGAGCCAAGATTGTGCTACTGCACTCCAGCCTGGTCGATAGAGCAAGGCTCTGAAACTGTTCTGTGTTTATTCTTTCTCTTTTGCTGCCAGCCTGAACCATAGGAGAGATTACTGGAGCACCAGACACTTTGGACAATGAATATAAGGACCATGAGTATAAGGACCACACGCTAGAGACTGTAGAGCTGGCAGCCAGAGGAAATTGAGTCCTTAATTAATTTGGGGTAAGTTGCCACACTCACCCCAAACTGCCTACTTACAAAATCCCTTTGCAAGAGAAAGCAACCAAGTGTTATATCAAGCTGAACCTAATTTGAACCGATACAAGTTGTAGCTAAATTATACTTTGTTCATATTCCACTCTTAAGAATGAGTTTAATTAGAGACAATTAATGCATTGGTTCTATGATGACCAAATAGTTTATAGCCTACTAATTGTTCTGAAGTGCTGGCTGAATGTAGCATTTTGATTATAATGTGAAACAACAATATTAAGATGCTTAAGAAAATACAGTTGACCCAAAAAGTCAGTTTTAGACAACGATCAATAAATAGGCCCTATGTTTCTCTAGGCACCAAAGATTACCCCTTCAGGAAAACATATGCCAAAAAAAACCCCCCCAAAAAAACCACCATAATCTGCTGAAAGAAAAAGCAGTGCCTTTGGTTTTATGGATTTTACTAGCTATTTTTATGTGTCTTAAGTTTTAAATAGATTTTAGACACATTTATTGTGCTAGAGAATTTTTTATCACGAGTAAGAAAAAAAAATCTTTGTCCTAGAAACACATAGATGTAATTTTTCAGTCTTTGTTTATTAATGAAACATGAGCACAATGAGAAAGAGGTAGGAAAACTGGGAAAAATATAAGTTAGAGGAAAATAATGACAGAGGTTGTCCTACAGATTGGCTCAGATATAGGAATGTCAGAGGCATTTGAACTAGAGCAACTCCACCTTGAATAGGGCCTGGGTAAGCCAAGGCTGAGACCTAGTGGGCTGCATTTCCAGGAGGTCAGGCATTCTAAGTCACAGGATGAGACAGGAGGTTGGCACAAGGTACAGGTCACAAAGACCTTGCTGATGAAAGGATGTGGGAAAGACGCCTGCCAAAACCCCACCAAAACCAAGACTGTGACAAAAGTGACCTCTAAGTGACCTCTAGTTGTCCTCTCTGCTCATTATATGCGAATTATAATGAATTAGCATGCTAAAAGACACTCCCACCAGCACCCTGACAGTTTACAAATGCCATGGCAACATCAGGAAGTTACCCTATATGGTCTAAAAAGGGGAGGAACCCTTAGTTCCGGGAATCGCCCACCTGTTTCCCAGAAAACTCATGAATAATCTGCCCCTTGTTTAGCATATAATCAAGAAATAACCACAAAAATAGCCAACCTGCTGGTCTGCCTATGGAGTAGCCATTCTTTTATTCCTTTACTTTCTTAATAAATTTGCTTTCACTTTATTCAATGGATTCACCCTGAATTCTTTCTTTTGTGAGGTCCCAAAACCCTCTCTTGGGATCTGGATCAGGACCCCTTTCCAGTAAAAGGAGTAGTAATAATATCCACTATTTGAATAATAGATTTCTATTTACAAAGCCCACACATTATCTGACTCAGAGATAAGACTTAGGAAACAGGTTGGATTGCCAGGGGTTATGGGTGAGGGAAGTGATGACTGTAAAGGAATATCACGAGAAGGTTTTTTTTTTTTTTTTGGATAATAAAAAAGTATAAAGTGACCAGGCACCGTGACTCAGGCCTATAATCTCAGCACTTTGGGAGGCCAAGGCGGTCAGGAGTTCGAGACCAGCCTGGACAACATGGTGAAACGCCATCTCGACTAAAAATACTAAAATTAGCAGGAAGTGGTGGCATGCACCTGTAATCCCAGCTACTCGGGAGGCTGAGACAGGAGAATCTCTTGAACCAGGAGGTGGAGTTTGCAGTGAGCCGAGATCATGCCCCTGCACTCCAGCCTGAGCAACAGAGTAAGACTCTGTCTCAAAAAAAAAAAATAGTATACTCCAACTGTCTATGATAACCCATAGACATATGGGTTGGCCATAATGTTTGTCATGTATGTAAATACCACGGAATGATTCAGATTTTTAAAATATCAAATTAAGTTCAAGGTCATCAAAGAAACTTATGCAAGTGAGAGCTTCTGAGCCTTAAATTTCATTAGCTCCACCGTAAATCCACCTCTAATCATTATTTATACTTTAAAAACAATCAAAACAGTGTTCATAGTATGCACATTGTTCTGTAAACTTTTTCCCTTCAGCTATGCATCTTGGATACCTTTTCCTGTCAATACAGAGGGTTCCAGCTCATCTTTTACAAACAATTCTGTTTTTTAAAAATAATTCTGTGGTTGTCCAATATTCATTATATAATTCTTGAATGATATTTAAATTATTTCCACAGTTTGGTCCTCTCACTGGGAATATGCTTTATACAACAACAGAGCCTGGCATATAGTAAGCTCTAAATAAATATATGTTGAGGCCAAGTGGCTCATGCCTGTAATCCCAGCACTTTGGGAGGCCAAGGCAGGTGGATCACTTGAGGTCAGAAGTTCAAGATCATCCCAGCCAACATGGGGAAACCCCTTCTCTACTAAAAATACAAAAATTAGCCCTGCGTGGTGGTGGGTGCCTCTAATTTCAGCTACTCGGGAGGCTGAGGCAGGGGAATCACTTGAACCTCGGAGTCAGAGGTTGCAGTGAGCCAAGATCATGCCACTGCACTCCAGCTTGGACCACAAGTGAGACTCTGTCTCAAAAAAAGAGTGTGTTGAGTTGGTGCCTTGTTGTGAGCTGGGCGGACCCAGGTTTGCTAGGGTTAAAAGATACTGATCTTTATTTGCAGCTCCTCTAGCTAGGAGAGGTGAGAGGAGAAAACAAAGCCCACTATTCTCTTCTTCCCCTCCTGCCTCCTTTCTGTCTGCCCCTTGTCCCGCCCACTTCCCCTGGCTGTCATCGCCCAGCCTGGCTGTGAGTGAAGTGGGGGAAACATCACTACGGAACGGGTTTGGCCAGAAAGCAAGATGTGTTTTGGGACTATGCTCTCAATTTCAAAGCACTTTTAACATTATAGGAAAATGTTCCTGAACTTTCTTTCCCCACATCAATGACAGCAAAATCCCAGACGTAAAACTGGAACAGGGGCAATCTGAAGGTCCGGAGTGTATTTGGATAACGTGAGCCTGAAAAACAAAGCATACTCAAAACGAATAAAAATCTCACAAAATCAAGGAGTGTGAGACTCAAAACGAATAAAAATCTCACAAAATCTTTATGTTTTTGTGTGATAGAAGGGATTATAGACATATCTGCTTTAGCTAGGCCAAAAGGTGCCATCTGTTTTCTTGTTTGTTTGTTTGTTTTTAAGAGGTTCTTACTCTGTCACTCAGGCTGGAGTGCAGTGGTGCAAACATACCTCACTGCAGCCTCAAACTCCTAGGCTCAAGCCATCCTCCTGCCTCAGCCTCCCAAGGCACTGGGATTACAGGCATGAGCCATCGTGCTTGGCCTTCATTTGCGATTAGAAATGTTCTTTGTCACTAATAAGCCGAATAAATGTACTGAGGAAGAAACAGTCGTCTCAAAGTCTGTCATCCCAGAATGATAGAGTTTTGATGTTTTTTTGTTTTTGTTTTGTTTTTTTTTTTTGAGACGGAGTCTTGCTTTCTCGCCCAGGCTGGAGTGCAGTGGCTCAATCTCGGCTAGCTGCAACTTCCACCTCCTGGGTTCAAGCAATTCTCCTGCCCCAGCTTCCCAAGTAGCTGGGACTACAGGCACACGCCACCATGCCCGGCTAATTTTTGTATTTTTTGGTGGAGACAGGGTTTCACCATGTTGCCTAGACTGGCCTTGAACTCCTGACCTCAAGTGATAGACCTGCCTCGGCCTCCCACAGTGTGGAATTACACGCGTGAGCCACTGTGCCCCACCAAGTTTTGGCGTTTTTAGTGAGAAAATGTATATGTTTGTTTCCTAGACTAAATCTCTACATCACTCATGGAAGATAGTGGAATATTAAGCCTGCCAACTTCTCTCTTTCCAGCCTCTGCAGCCCCTTAATAGTTTAGCCTGGGACCACTCTTCTCCGTAGATTTCATCATGTTCTGAGGCTCAGGAGAATCGAAGGAACCCAAGGCCAGGTGCTCAGCATGAAGTCCAGGGTCACCGCTGTCCCTTTCTGCTTTTCAGCTGTGACATTGGCTTGCCAGGATTGGGCTCCTGCTCCCTTCACAGGGCTCAGTGGCTGCTAATGGGGTTCAGGACACACGATCCCAAAATGTTTTAGGCTGAAAGAACTTGAGAAAATGGTAAAACAAGAAGGTGGCTCTCACCTTCCCCCTACCCTTCTTCCCTGAAGCAGGTCATAAACTTAGGAAGGATTTTTCCAATGTTGCTCTAAAGCAGGTCATAAGGCCTTCATTCCAGAGGTGCCCTCCCTATACCCAGAGGAGAGGAACATCCTAATCTCCGACCACACAGGGACCCAGAGAAGAACCTGAACAAACAGGCCTGGCTACGTTCTCTCCAGTTTACTGCCATTAGATCATACGGCTTTGTCCAATCATAGTTTTGCATGGCCATCCATGAGTGAAAATACACGGGTTTACCCTCTTCTTCAGGGCTTCACTTCCTTATGAAGGCTCCTGTGTCATGTAAAACATATTCAATTGGTATGCTTTTTTTGGTTTCTTTTCTCATGTTTCTTTTGTTATAGGAGTCTGAGCCCCGAACCTCGAACCTAAGATAGGAAGGTAAGGTATTTCTCTTCTCTAACACTCCTAAGCCAAGTAACCAGGTCACATGTCTATCCCATAGTGTTCTCCAGACTGCTGAGCCACTTTGGTCCTTCTTTTGTTTGTTTGTTTGTTTATTTATTTATTTATTGAGACAGAGTCTCACTCAGTCGTCCAGGCTGGAGTGCAGTGGTGTGATCTCGGCTTACTGCATCCTCTGCCTCCCGGGTTCAAGTGATTTTCCTGCCTCAGCCTCCCGAGTAGCTGGGATTACAGGCGCACACCACCATGCCTGGCTAATTTTAGTATTTTTAGTAGAGACGAGGTTTCACCATGTTGGCCAGGCTGGTCTCGAACTCTTGACCTCCAGTGATTCACCCACTTCAGCCTCCCAAAGTGCTGGGATTACAAGCGTGAGCCAGGGCACCTGGCCTTTAGTTGTGTTGTTGATGCTTATTTGATTCAGCTCATTTCAGGCATTCAATGTCACCCTGCTAAGGGAGAATGGATTTTGTTTGGTTAGCGGCCTAACCAGCAATTGTGGTTAGACACTTTGCCTGTTTCCTTCATTCACTAAAATTATAATGTATTTTATTGCAAATGTCTCTCCATTTGGGGATTGAGTATAATTACCATTGGGTCTCTGCTGCTCCTAGTGAATTACCTAATGTTTCTTAGTTACTTACTAAAGAGCCTAACAGCCAAATAGTTTTAGTAATAGTTTAAGGTAAGAAAAAACGTAAACTTGGACAGGAGCACCTCATCCTTAACTTTTGTGGGTGTCATATTTCTCTCTGGCCATATGAAAGCATTTACCTCCCCTGTCCCCATAACTTTCACAGGGACCAAGAGACCTGGAGGCAAATGACAAGAGTCAGTGGGACAACAAAGGGGTTTACTCTTGTCATTTGCAGAGCTTTGTCTCTTTAAAGCAAACAGCCTCTTGTTTTTACAGTCACACCCTCCTCATAGTCATAAGCAAACAAATGTTGAGAAAGTGCCAGAATCACTCATGAGCAAGCTCTTTCTTTTTGAATCAGCCTTCCTCATGACTTTCTACCGTCCGCCTAGGGAAGCCTTCCTATGCCACCTACTCCCTCAGCTTATGTGTGCAAAACCAATATCACAGCCAACTCTTTTTAATCTACTAATCCTGATTTCTATCTTTTCTACCTCCATTGCATGGAGCTTTGGAAGGACAAAAATGATTAAGACAAAGTCTCCTTCCTCAAAGATCTTGCAGCCTTGTGAAAGAGACAAATACATATACATTTAATTTTAATAAAATGTGTTTAGCCAGGCACAGTGGCTCATGCCTGTAACCCCAGCACTTTGAGATGCCAAGGCGGGAGGATAGCTTGAGCCCAAGAGTTTGAGACTACCCTGGGCAACATGGCAAGACCCCATCTCTACAAAAAATATAAAACATTAGCCGGGTGTAGTGGCACGCACCTGTAGTCCCAGCTCCTTGGGAGGCTGAGGTGGGAGGATCAATTGAGCTCCAGAATTCTTGGCTGCAGTGAGCCATGACCGCACCCCTGCACTCCAGCCTCGGAGGCAGAGTGAGATTCTGTCTCAAAAATAACAACAGGCTGGGCACAGTGGCTCATGCTTGTATTGCCAGCACCTTGGGAGGCTGAGGGGGGTGGATCACATAAGGTCAGGAGTTCAAGACCAGCCTGGCCAACATGGCAAAACCCCGTCTCTACTAAAAACACAAAAACTAGCTGGGCATGGTGGTGCGTGCTTATAATCCCAGCTACTTGGGAGGCTAAAGCAGGAGCACTGCTTGAACCTGGGGGGCGGAGGTTGCAGTGAGCTGAGATCGTGTCACTGCACTCCAGCCTGGGTGACAGAGTGAGACTCTATCTCAAAAAACAAAACAAAACAAAAAACAATAACAACAACGACAAAAGGCGGGGGGAAAGTGCTATGATACAATTATACATAGGATGCTATGGGAGCACAGAGAAGGGCCACTGAGGCAAATGCAAAGCTCATGAAGGTTTTCAGGGGGAAAATGATACCTAAGTTGAACCACAAAACAATGAATACTGTTTGAACATAAAGCATGAGGCAGGAAACACTGGGCTGTGGCGGCTGGAGGGGTATATACAGGAACTATCATAAAAGTCATGGAGGTCAGGGCTTAGAAGAGGCTTTCAAGCATGGCTTTGAATTATTTATTCCTATTAAAGTTTAAGCTCCTTCAGTGTAGGAACCTGATCTATCTTGCTCACTAATGGATCTTTAATACCTAAAATGGTACCTAGCACCTAAATGGTACTAAATAAGTATTTGTGGAACTGGATGAAAGCTTGGAAATAACACTACCAGATATATATCTCTTATAAATCATTTTGGGAGCTATGTGGGACATCAGTCCTGAGGCTAATGCAATAGTCCAGGTAGTGAATTGAATGAGACCCCAACATGGCAATGAGAGCAGGATAAGGAAGAGGGAACTTATCTGAGAAATGTTTACAAAGTGAAATCAGCAGGAATTAGTAACTGGATGTAGGAGGTCAAAGAGAGGCAAGGATGACTCTTAGTGATAAAGTCTACAGGAGAAGGAACAGGAGTGGTGGCTCATACCTATAATCCCAGCACTTTGGGAGGCTGAGGCATGTGGATCACCTGAGGTCAGAAGTTCCAGACTGACCTGGCCAACATTGTGAAACCCTGTCTCCGCTAAAAAATACAAAAATTAGCTGGGCATGGTGGCTTGTGCCTGTAGTCCCAGCTATGAGAAAGGCTGACGCAGGAAAATCGCTTGAACCCGGGAGGCTGAAATTGCAGCGAGCTGAGATCCCACCACTGCACTCCAGTCTGGGCTACATAGTGAGACCCCATCTCAACAACAACAACAACAACAACAACAACAACAACAACAAAGACTACAGGAGGAGGACTAGATTCGGGGAGGGAACAAAACGATGAAACCTACATGGCTAGAAATTCTATTTTAAAAAATTTCTCTTCCACTTCCCTTTTCATTATCTACCCTTGATCCTCAGAGACCCTCTAGACAGGTGATGTTCAGATCACATTCATCCGGTCATACACATTCAAGTCATGTTTATGTAACTTTGAAATTATATCATTTATGAAATTATAAAATAGAATATAATTATATGCTATTTTTATAGTTTCTTCTTTTCTGAAAATATTTTCAGGTTTGTCATTTACTTATTTAAACCTGGTAAGCAGAGTGGGTTTATCATCTGAGTCTGAAAATTTTGATCCCTGAAGTCCATGTGGCCTTTTTCTATTATCTGTTGTTTCTGCTGATTCTCCCTCAAGTGCCTTTGCTTTCATGTAAGTGTGAGTCTCTTTAACTGTATGTTTGACACTGCTCTTGAAAGTTACACATGAGGATTTCCTGAGGCTCAGAATGAATATGCCTTCCCCTGGGAGGCTGTGCATGTGCTGCTGTCAGATGCTTAGACACACTGCTGCCTGGGAACCATCTCAAACCAAATAATGCTTGAGGCTCTCTGGCTCCCTCAGACTCTGTATGCTTAGAATGCAAATACATGTGAGAGCTGGTCTGTAGCCAATATTTCTAAGGATTTTTTTTCTTTTCTTTTTTTCTCCTGTTTTGCTCAGCTCCAAGGTAGCATTTTCTAGTCTCTTGTGGTTATGAGGCAGAAGAGCATGTTTAGTTCTGCTTAACTCTCATGCTGTTGGGGTTGCACCTGTGGTTAAGGGCTATAGGGACACTTTTGGGACTGTCCCCCTGTGCTGCACTTCTGTCCCCCTCACTCCACAGGGCTAACAACCTTAGCCAACTGGGTGTTGCCCCCAATTCCCTCAGGAAATATGTAGCTTAGGTCTCCCCCAACCCCATTCAATATATTATTCTGAAAACAGGCTTTATCCCAAAACTGGCCATTGAGTCCTCACTTGTCAACCTTTTTCTGCTTTTCAGTTTTTAAAGGCAATTCAAATAACCTAGCCCTCCTTTTATGGAAAAAAAGAAGTATTCTGCTAGAAATGTCGAACTTTGTAATTAACAAAAGGTAGACTCACTCAAAAGTTTTTTGCTTTGGGAATCTGCTGATAAAAATAAAGGTGAGTGGTTGCTTGATTTTATTAAAGAATAAATGTTTATTATTAATAGTCAACAAGATAAATCATTTCAGTTGGCATCATTATCTGTAACACTGTATGCAATTCCAACTAGCACTGTCTTTCTATCTCTGCACCTGGTACTCAGTTGATAAAAGTTATTTGAATAACCAGGGACACAGATGGTGACCTGTACTAGCTTCTAATCATATGACCTTAGGCTTCCATTTTCTCGATTCTGAAATGAAAAGGTTGAACTCTGAACTCTGAAATGAGAAGGTCATATCAGTTGAAAAAGTAGTATGGCTTATTTCAGAGCTAATAATCTGGGCTAATCACATTTCAGCTCTTTTCCCTGGGGAAGGAAGGGGAAAACAGGTTTATCCAGTTACTACTTTTTCCCCCTCTCCTCAGTCTAAAAAATAAAAGAGTTTGTGGCAGCATATGAACATAAATGAATATAGTAACACAGAAATATATACTGATACTTTAAAACCAGAGGAAGAGAAAAGAGATGAACACCACACATTTATTCCCTAATGTCCTATAATTGGGTCCACATCTATGCAAAACTTTGCGGTGGCCCAAGTAGAAAAGAAAACTTGACTAGTTACTAAACTCAAATTGTGTGTAAAATAATGGCAAGCCACAGAAAAGCTTTTCTAGATCCTTGTTCTGAGAAAATCTTCTCCCATGGGTTTTTAAAATCAGATTTCTAGGGCTGCCATAGAAAATTACCACAAACTGGGTGGCTCAGAACAATAGAAATGTATTCTCTCACAGTTTAGGAGGATGGAAGTCTGAAATCGAGGTGTTGGCAGATTCTTTTGGGGGATGCTGAGGCTGTCCCAGCATGACCTCCCAGCTTCTGTTGGCTGCTGGCAATCCTTGGTATTCTTTTTGTTTGTTTGTTTGTTTGTTTGAGATGGGGTCTCTTTCTGTTGCCCAGGCTGGAGTGCAGTGGCATGATCTCAGCTCACTGTAGCCTCCTCCTTGGGCACAAGCAATCCTCCTGCCTCAGCCTCCAAGTAGCTGGAATTACAGGCACGCACCACCACGCCTGGCTTTCTTTTTTTTTTTTTTTTTTGTATTTTTTGTAAAGACAGGGTTTTGCCATGTTGTCCAGGCTGGTCTCAAACTCCTGAGCTCAAGCGATCTGCCTTCTCAGCTTTCTGAGTAGCTGGGACTGCAGGTGTGAGCCACCGAGCCTGGCCCTTGGCATTCTTTAGCTTATATTTGTATCACTCCAAATTCTGCCTGCTGTCTCATGACCTTCCCCTCTGTGTGCCTGTGTCTCTGTATCCAAATTTCATTCTCCTTTCTCTTATAAAGATGCCAGCCATAGGAAAAGCCTACCTAAATCCAGCAGGGCCTCCATCTCAACTTGATTATATCTGCAAAGACCCTGTTTCCAAATAAGGTTGTGTACGAGTGATTCACAGGTACCAGTGGTTAGGTCTTGAATATATATTTTTCGGGCACAAAATTCACAGGTCTTTACAAAAGAAAGCCTGAAGGGTATAGAAGAAGCATTTATACCTCCTCTAGCTGCCCTTCTCCTGGGGTCCAGCCCCTCTTGTGCTCCACTCCTTCGCATCCCATCACCCCAAAGATGACTCCTTGACCACCTGGATGTCCAGCATATTCTGACAGATTGTTCTGAACTGCCCAGAAGGGGCATTAATAAATAACAGTAGCTGGATCAGCTAGTTATTTGTACAAGAAATAGAAAAAGCACTGTCAGTACTTACTGTGAACCGAAGCTTCCTGGAAGAATACCAGATTTTAGAATCATGATCAGTTTATCTTGGGTGAGTCTAATTAAGATTTTGGAATGAGGATCTAGCCATCTTTATCCTTACTCCAAATTTTTATTTGAATAAGCTGCCATATTTGCTGCTGTGTTTTAGATACAGTATGCCACTGGGCATAGTTTTCTGTGCCAAAGTCCAGAGAAATTAAGACAATGGAGGTTCTGGGACTAGTTTTGAGCCTCTGTGGTTAAATGGGTGCTATAGTTTGAAAGTGCCCCCCAGATTCCATGTATTGGAAACCTAATCTCCAACTTAATATGTTGATTGGAGGTGGGGCCTTTGGGATGTAATTAGAATTAGATAAAGTCATCAAGACAGGGCCCCCAAGATGAGACTAGTGGTTTTATTTTATTTTATTTTATTTTATTTTTTTTTGAGACGGAGTCTCTCTGTGTCTCCCAGGCTGGAGTGCAGTGGCGTGATCTCGGCTTACTGCAAGCTCCGCCTCCCGGGTTCACGCCATTTTCCTGCCTCAGCCTCCCAAGTAGCTGAGACTACAGGTGCCCGACACCTCACCCGGCTAAGTTTTTGTATTTTTTAGTAGAGACGGGGTTTCACCGTGTTAGCCAGCATGGTCTCAATCTCCTGACCGCGTGATCCGCCCATCTCGGCCTTCCAAAGTGCTGGGATTACAGGCTTGAGCCACCGCGCCCGGCAGACTAGTGGCTTTATAAGAAGAGAAGACAGAGTTGAAGTGGCAGGCTCTTGCCTTTTGCCATGTTATGACACAGCAAGAAGGCCCTCACTAGACACCGGTGCCATGCTCCTGGACTACCCAGTCTGCAGAACTGTGAGCTAAATAAACTTCTATTGTTTATAAATTACCCAGTCTGTGGTATTCTGTGATCGCAACAGAAAGCAGACTAAGACAATGAGTTAGAGACAGAAGCTGCTCTAAGTGTTAATTGGGGAGCCTCAAGACATAAGCACACTGTTTTGGGGTTCAGACTGGGGCATAGAGCACCAGGGAGAGGGGGGCTTTCTCATTTTTCTGTGGTCACACAGCTTGACCATGCAGCAGGGAGGACCAAATGGAAACCTGTACCATTCAGTGTATGAGAAGATTTGCAGCATGGAGAATGTAGCAAGTAAAGAAGTGTGTTGGAGAAGAGACACTGGTAGCTATGGCAGTGAACAAGTGACTCCTCTCTCAAACACTTCTAAGTAGAGAACTTACTCATATAAGAAAACTGGCTGGACGCAGTGGCTCACACTTGTAATCCCAGCACTTTGGGAGGCCAAGTCGGGCAGATCACTTGAGGTCAGGAATTTGAGACCAGCCTGGCCTGCATGGTGAAACCCCATCTCTACTAAAAATTTAAAGATTAGCCAGTTATGGTGGTGCACACCTGTAATTCCAGCTGCTCAGGAGGCTGAGGCAGGAGAATCACTTGAACCCAGGAGACAGAGGTTGCAGTGAGTCGAGATTGTGCCATTGCACTCCAGCCTGGGTGACAGAATCAGACTCCATCTAAAAAAACAAAAAAGAAAAAAGAATGAATTATTGGCTCCTCTCCCGTAAGCCTTGCAAGCAAAATCAGGGGGCCGTCCAGCCTAGTCATAAGAAAAGTGAAGTGACCTATCTTCTCTCTGACTGCCAACAGAATGGGTCACAAGAAACAAGCTCTTTCTATCTTTATTGGAATTCTTATTTATCTTTTAGAAAATAAATCCTATTTGCATAAAAAGAACTTTATCAGATTTACTTCTTCATGTTCTCTATTCCCAAATTGCCATATTGTCAGATGGGCAATTTGGCCCATCTGACTGACGGAACACTGAGAGGCTGTGATTGATGTGTGCAGAAGAACACAGCTGGAGGGCCATTTGAGTGTAATTACTTGGGGTTTTATTACTCTCCTTGCAAATGAAAAGTGTGAAGATGTGCAAGTGCCAATTGTTCCCAATTACTTGAAAGAGTTTCTGTTAATATCCAACCCCTTTCTGCAATTGTATTGCTAAATCCAAAGGGAAATTACCAGATTATTGTAGAGAATGTTAAGGTGGCTGAGCATGGTGGCTCACACCTGTAATCCCAGCATTTGAGGAGGCCGAGGTGGGAGCATTGCTTGAGCCCAGGCATCCAAAACTAACCTGGGTGACATAGGGAGACCCCATCTCCACAAAAATTTTAAAAATTAGTCAGGTATAGTGAAGCCCATGTATGGTCTTAGCTATTTAGGTGGCTGAGGTGGGAGGATTGCTTGAGCCCAGGAGGTCCAGGCTGCAGTGAGCACCACTGCACTCCAACCCAGGAGACAGAATGAGACTCTGTCTCAAAACAAAAAACAAACAAAAAGGCCGAGCACAGTGGCTCACGCCTGTAACTCTAGCACTTTGGGAGGCTGAGGCGGGTGGATCGCCTGAGGTAAAGAGTTCGAGACCAGCCTGGCCAACATGGTGAAAAGTCATCTCTACTAAAAATAGAAAAATTAGCTGGGCATGGTGGCGGGCACCTGTAATCCCACCTATTTGGGAGGCTGAGACAGGAGAATCGCTTGAATCCAGGAGGAGGAGGTTGCAGTGAGTGGAGATCACACCATTGCACACCAACCTGGGCAACAGAGCAAAAACTCCATCTCAAACAAATAAACAAAAATAACAACAAAAAATATATATCCATATATATTGGTTAAGCTATATATACACACACATATATATAGCTTAATAAAACAATTACATGGTTGAAATACAATCATCAGAAAAGATACCTGAATTCAATTAGAACAGTATGTGTCATATCTTTGATGCTCAATGGAATATTAGTAACAAATGAACAAATAAATAGCCACATAGAAAATACAACATAACTTTATACGAATAATAGTATATTGCCATAACTAGATATGTAAAGTCTCCTTGACCCACACATAAACAGTAAGAGGAAAAACCACAAATCAAATCAAAGTTTTTAAAAATGTTTTTTCCTTTCTAATTTTTTTTAGTTAGCTTTGAGTTCAGCTATCAAAACCGAACTTTTTTTTAACTCATTTTCTCTCCTGACAAAACAAAAGCATAAGTAGAAAAATAAAATAAAATTGGGAATATCCTCTACCTACTAGTCTATGTGCTCTTAACGGACCCAAAAAGTGGAACACACATTTGGTTATGGCACCCTGTTGACCTGTTGAAGTGGGGAGTTTGATTTTGTTAATATGACCTTGGGTGAATCCAGGAGTGCTAGAGTTCTTGAACCGGAAGATGTTTAAAAATAAGAAATAGCAACAAATCTTCAAGTTACTTATGCTTGTTAGGTTGAATTGCGGTGTTGCTCTGGGCTGTCTGAGTAGGTGGCTACTTTAGACAGCCTCTACCAAGTGGGTGGACATCCTCGGGAAACTCAATATTATCCTAAATCTCAGGATTGGAGAATATCTTGCATGCCAATGAATAGCCTGCAGGTACTTATAAATAAGTTGTTCAGTGATCTAGGTGCTTGCTTAACTATTATATCAAAGCATAATCTAAACAGGTAACACAGCATTTGGCCAAGTCATTCATAGTGTTTAGTAATTTACCTATAGAGGACTTGGCCCTGGGAAATGGTTGACTCGAACCTATGTGATTTTAGGAATTTAGGACTCTAAGAAGACCATGTGATGATGTATTGGTTTGGCATACGCCATGCCTGTTCTCCTCTGTCACCTCATAACTTCCATTGGCTCAAATCTTGCAGCACATGTGGGTTTAGGGATTTTACAGATACAAGATGGACCATCTTAGTATTTTTGCCCACTTTTGTTCTCTTATGTTACACCTTTCAGGTTGGAAATAGAACAAATGGGATTATTTGCTGGTAACAGTGTTAGATGACTCGGGGAAGAATAGATTACCCCTAGCTCCTATCAATGCACATTTATATACAATTTAAATAAGTGAGTTAGTAACGTTCCCTATGCAGCAGATGAAGCCCGTCATTCTTATGCTTATTGTGCAGTCCCTGGAGAGCTTCCATTTCCTAGAGCTGATTAACTGGTTACGGGGCTTTTCCCCACTCTTCTCTCTAGTTTTTTGTTGTTGTTGTTGTTTGTTTGTCTTTAGTAAATGCTCAAAAGCCTAGTGAGACAGACTAACAAGAACCAAATAGAGTTTCTCAGTAGGAGTTTTCTATTAATATACAAAGGGGTTTATCACTAAGCCATGGTTTTGCTCATATCCAAAACATAGAGCCAGCAAAGTCCCCTCTGAAAGAGTCTGCCAGTGGACTCAACCCAAGCACCAGCGAGTGTGCTTGTTATTTACAGAGCATTGATGAAGAAAAGATTCTTTTCCTGCTGATACTATAGTGATGTCCAAACTGAGTAATCAAGGTGCCTTTTAAAAGAAAAAAAAATCATCCTCCTAGTAGTTTAAAGATCCAATGTAAAAACACTAATATTTTATCCCATAAGAAAATTTTTTATTTAAAAGCATTGGTTTGTAAGAAGGAATGTCTTTTTGTTTTTGTTTTTTAACCAGGCCTTCCATATGAACTTGATGAACACTGGTTATGCTTTGAACCTCTTCTATGGTCATCATTACCCTAATGGAATTTAGGAACTTATATTATTTCCTATTCCCGTTTCCTAAAGAATTGCAAAAGTTCTTGTTAAGACAGACAGCTGAGGGAAGTGCCTAGGCTTTCAAAAAAAGCCAGCCTTTATGCTACCAGTACATGGGAAAATGTAAAGGAACCCTCCCCAAAAGAGTTTATTCTAGGAAAACAAAGTGAGCAACTCTGAGTGGAACTTTGGTTACAGAAAAGACAAGCTGCTTCCTGGGATGGGGGATTTTACCAAGAAGATAGAATGAGAGAATACAAATAATGGTTGACCTAAGAATTTGCAATTGAAGTTGAGACAAACCAAGCCACCTTCCCAACTCTCCCACTGCTCAGGAGTGATACCAACATCTTATTAATCTAGTGAAGCTCTAGGAATCGGGAAACTGAGTTGTATTTTGGAGAAAAGGAATCAAAAGTCTCTCTCTCTCTCTCTCATTGAAGATATCAAAAAGATCATTTAAAATACATATTATATTTGACTTTATGTTGATCCATTTTCATGCTGCTGATAAAGACATACTTGGGCCTGGGCAATTTACAAAGGAAAGAGGTTTAATGGAGAACTCCAGTTCCAGGTGACTGGGGATGCCTCACCATCATGGTGGAAGGCATGGAGGAGCAAGTCACATTTTACACGCATGGCAGCATGCAAAGAGAGCTTGTGCAGGCAAACTCCTGATTTTAAAGCCATTAGTTCTCGTGAGACTTACTCAGTATCACAAGAACAGCTTGGGAAAAACCCGCCCCGTGATTCAATTACTTCCCGTCAGGTTCCTCCCACAACATGTGGAAATTATGGGAGTTACAAGGTGAGATTTGGGTGGGGACACAGAACCAAACCATGTCATTCTGCCCCGGCCCCTCCCAACACTCATGTCTTCACATTTCAAAACCAATCATGCCTTCCCAACAGTCCCACGAAGTCTTAACTCATTTCAGTATTAACTCAAAAGTACAGTCCAAAGTCTTATCCAGATAAGGCAAGTCCCTTCTGCCTATGAGCCTGTAAAATCAAAAGCAAGCTAGTTACTTCCTAGACATAATGGAGGTACAGGAATTGGGTAAATACAACCATTCCAAATGGGAGAAATTGGCCAAAACAAAGTGGCTACAGGCCCCATGAAAGTCCAAAATCCAGTGGGGCAGTCAAATCTTAAAGCTCCAAAATGATCTCCTTTGACTCCATGTCTCACATCCAGCTCATGCTGATGCAAGAGGTGGGTTCCCATGGTCTTGGGCAGCTCTGCCTCTGTGGCTTAGCAGAGTACAGCCTCCCTCCCAGCTGATTCACAGACTGGCATTGAGTGTTTGCAGATTTTTGAGGTACATGGCACAAGCTATCGGTGGATCTACCATCCTGGGGTCTGGAAGAGGGTGGCCCTCTTCTCACAGCTCCACTAGGCAGTGCCCCAGTAGGGACTCTGTGTGGGGGCTCTGACCCCACATCTCCCTTCTGCACTGCCCTAGCAGAGGTTCTCCATGAGAGCCCCACCACCTGGGCATCCAGGCATTTTTGTACATCCTCTGAAATCTAGGAGGAGGTTCCCAAACCTCAGTTCTTGACTTCTGTGCGCTGGCAGGCTCAACACCACGTGGAAGCTGCCAAGGCTTGAGGCTTGCACCCTCTGAAGCCACAGCCTGAGCTCCACATTGCCCCCTTTCAGCCACGGTTGAAGTGGCTGGGACGCAAGGCACTAAGTCCCTAGGCTGCACACAGCATAGGGACCCTGGGCCTGGCACATGAAACCACTTTTTCTGCTAGGCCTCTGGGGCTGTGATGGAATGGGCTGCCGTGAAAACCTCTGACATGCTCTGGGTATATTTTCCCCATTGTCTTGGACATTAACATTCGGCTCCTCATTACTTATGCAAATTTCTGCAGCTGGCTTGAGTTTCTCCTCAGACAATAAGATTTTCTTTTCTTATTGCAGCATTGCAGCATTGTCAGGCTGTGAATTTTCCCAACTTTTATGCTGTGTTTCCCTTTTAAATCTGAATGCCGTTAACAACACCCAAATCTCCTCTTGAATGCTTTGCTGCTTAGAAATTTCTTCCCCCAGATACTCTAAATCATCACTCTCAAGTTCAAAGTTCCACAATCTCTAGGGCAGAGACAAAATGCCGTCAAGTCTCTTTGCTAAAACATAACAAAAGTCACCTTTGGTCCAGTTCCCAACAAGTTCCTCGCCTCCATCTGAGGCCACCTCAGCCTGGATCTTATTGTTCATATCACTATCAGCATTTTTGTCAAAACCATTCAACAAGTCTCTAGGAAGTTCTAAACTTTCCCACATTTTCCTGTCTTCTTCTGAGCCCTCTAAACTGTCCCATCCTCTGCCTGTTACCCACGTCTAAAGTCATTTTCACATTTTCGAGTATCTTTTCAGCAACACCCCACTCTACTGGTACTAGTTTACTGTATTCGTCTGTTTTCACACTGCTGATAAAGACATACCCGAGAATGGGCAATTTACAAAGGGAAGAGGTTTAATGGAGAACTCACAGTTCTACATGACTGGGGATGCCTCACAATCATGGTGAAAGGCAAGGAGGAGCAAGTCACATCTTACATGGATGGCCAGAGAGCTTGTGCAGGTAAACTCCTATTTTATCAGATCTCGTGAGACTTATTCACTATCATGAGAACAGCATGGGAAAGATCCCACCCCCAAGATTCAATTACCTTCCACTGGGTTCTTTCCACAATGCATGGGGATTGTGGGAGCTACAAGATGAGATTTGGGAGGGGATACAGGACCAAACCATATCAGATTTTATTTTCAAACGCATTTTCTTAAAAACAAATACAAGATGCTTTTCAAATAAATTATTTACACATATTCCAATTGGCATATATATTTTGTTACCATAAAAAGGTAATATACACATATGGTTGTAAACGAAGAAGAAACAGATAGTAGGCTACATGTAAAAATGATAAAGGGCTGCAGCTAATTGAGCTAATGGAGTTCCTTTCCTCATGGGGGCCCAGTGTACAATAGCTGCAGACAGCAGCTTCCTTGGTAGTGTATGCAGCCTGTTTCTTGTATGGGCTGCTCTAAGGGACCTTGGAGACAGGCCTTTCAGATGGATGTTCATGTCTCTGACCTTGCACTACTCTCAGTGCAGGCTCCAAATAGGTATTCGAGGTGCCTTTGGAAAGCCCCAGGGTGCCATGGCCAGGGTTCACATTGGCCAAGTCATCATGCCCATCCGCACCAACCTGCAGAACAAGGAGCATGTGACTGAGGCCCTATGCAGGGCCAAGTTCAAGTTCCCCGGCCACCAGAATATCCACTTCTCAAAGAAGTGGGACTTTACCAAGTTCAATGTGGATGAATTTGAAGACATGATGGCTGAGAAGCAGCTTATCCCAGATAGCTGTGGGGTCAAGTACAACCCCAATCCTGATCCTCTGGACAAATGGTGGGCCCTGCACTCATGACGGCTTCTACTGTGCTGCCCTCTCCTAATGCCCACCAATAAATCCTACTTCCTGTCCACCTTAAAAACAAATGATAAAGGGTAGTCACCTCTTGGGAATGAGAATAGGGCTGGTGTGGAAGTGAGTTTTTACTTCTCACTTGACATATTCCAAGTTTGAAAAACTGTTCCAAAGTGGGTATCATTTTTATAATAATTAAATTTCAAAAAATATTTCACTGTGTGACTAATCTGTGCAAGGGCAGAATGCAGAGGAGGGAGGCATTAGAGCCACATGCAAGGAACACCAGAGTCCCAGTGTGTTGGACTGCAGAAAGCCATTACTTATCATATTTGGCTAATAAATACAGTATGAAGATTACTTGTGATTTGTAATCTCTTAATTACAGATACACACAAAAGACAAGTCATGAATCACCCCAAATTGGAAGCAAGCAAGGTGTCCTTCAGTGTGTGAATGGATAAGCAACTATGGTGCATTTAGATAAGAGAATATTACTCAGTGCTAAAAAGAAATGAGCTATCAGCCATGAAAAGATGTGGAGGGTATTACAGTCATATTACTCAATGAAAGAAGCCAGTCAGCAATGGCTGCAGATATACAATTCCAACTATATGACATTCTGGAAAAGGCAAAACCACGGAGACAGGAAAAAGATCAGCGGTTGCCAGAGGCTGGGGAAGGGGTGAAAGAGTAGGATGAATCGGTGGAGAACAGGGGGATTTTAGCCCAATGGAGCTAGTTCTGTATGAAACTGTAATGATGGATATAGGACTTTATGAATTTATCAAAATCCATAGAACTGTACAATACAAAGAGTGAATTTTAATGTATACGACGGATTCAATTAATAATAATGTATCCATATTGGTTTGTCAATTGTAACAAATGTACTACATTAACAAAATGGTAACAGCCTAACTGTTGGGCAGAGAGAGGATGCATGGGAGCTCTCTGGACTTTCTGCTCAGTTTTTCTGCAAACCTAAAGCTGCCCCCAAAAACTAAAACCCAAATTAAGAACAAAGTTAACGCTGTTTAAACATCATAATAATAAAAGGCTACTAATAACATACTAATGTAGAAAACTAGTATTTCAAAACCAAGTCAGGACTATGATGCTCTCATCCATGTTTCTTTGTTTGTTGTTTTCAAGGTTAGGCGATGCTTTCCTTCGCTGTCCAGTTTGCAGAGCCGTCTTGGAGCTGGTGCGGGTCCTCCCTCGGTCGTCCTGGCTCTTGGGAAGGAACCAGGCGGGCTGCGGACCTGGCGCGCCCTCGTGCGCCCTCAAGTCCTTGGAAAGCGCAGATCTCGTGCGCTCTCCAGCGCCCTGCCAGGGTGCAAGGGCAGGACAGGTACATCCCGCATGCTGCGGTGGCGATCAGCGCGGACACGGAGCCCGGCTCCACCCGTCCGCCCAGCCCCGGGGTTCTGCCAGAGCGCCGGGCGCAGAGCAAGCGGGTCCGAGCTCCAGCACCTTCGGCAGCTCCCGGCCCCGGGGTACGAACGGCGGCCGTGGCTCACCGGGTGCAGGAGCAGTCGGCCAGGACACTAGAAGAGAAGCCTAGAGCAGGGCGAGTTTGTTTCCCCACCTCCTCTGGCCGGCTCAGGCTCTTAAACCCGCCGTGCAACAGACGCAGGTACCCGCTCAGGACGCTCAGTCAGTGGTGCAGGAAGCCCGGGTCGCGGTGCACCGTGTTTAAAAATAAACACCCACTTCCCTCGGGGCCATTGGTATTTATTCTATTTAAATTACACAGATTGTTTCCATTCCTTGGCGTCTGAAGTATTAAGGCTGAAGTCTGCTTTCCCAGCTATTTGCATGTATTTGTTTAGGGACGGAGTCGCTCTGCAACACGGGCTGCTCCTATGGCAACTGCTGCAAAACAAGATCAGGCTTCACCAGGGTCGGGGGAGGAAACCTCCCAAGAAAGCCAGGCACTGGAGTCACGGGTGTGGATGTCCTTTTAGGGCCTAGGAAAGGAGGGTCTGATGAGAAGGCATTGAAGAAAAGCCAGTATGACGACGATGCTTTCATGGTGAAGTTTTGTGCATTTTCTACTGAATATTTTTTAAAGTATGCCCTTCTTTTTGAGTTAGAAGGAAATATTGGCATTCAGAGTTAATGCTTCTTAAAAACAGTTATATGGAAGGGAAAGTATTCCACCTTAGCTCATTTGCATACAGTTGCATTATCCTTGATCTTTGTTTATATATATACGTGTCCAATGAATATACTGTAGGATGTGTATGTAATTATTGTATCATATGTATAGCATAGAATATAATTATATAACTTTTCTTTTGAAACTTTGTGCTTCAGAGAAGACACTTTTTGGGAAACTCCTGCACACTTTATACACTGAAGTTCTTTTTTTTGAGACAGAGTCTCACTCTGTTGCCCAGTTTTAAGTTTCTCTTTTGAGAGGCAGTAAGTGATGATTAGGGAGAATGAATGGACCACAGAGACCGAAATGAACTTGTAAGTGATTCTCTTTGGAATCTGAATGGGCCTGAGAGTCAGACCTTATCTTGGGAAAAAGTCTGTCAGGTGTGGTCACATTCGTCAGGCTCTTTTTCTGAGATAATGAGATTCCAGGGAGGGCATAGAAAGCATTTAGCTTTCCTTTGGTAAGCTTCCTTGGTCAGATAAGGACATTCGAGAAATAGTCCCTGCCCTTGGGGTTTGGGGAGGCACAAGACGAGGTTAGAGGGACCTTCATTCTGAGGCTTATTTCTGAGGCCGCTCAGCTTTCAAAAGCCCTCAGGATGCTCAGGTACCATATTTTGAGGCATGATTTTTCTATACCCCCAACATCATCAAACCACCTCATTTAAGCTTCATGTGATAGCCCATGGTTCCTTTCTAGGTTTTCTTTTGTTTTGTTTTGAGACTGAGTCTGGCTATGTCCCCAAGGCCGGAGTGCAGTGGTGCAATCTCAGCTCACTGCAACCTCCACCTCCTGGGTTTAAGAGATTCTCCTGCCTCAGCCTCCCCCGTAACTGGAATTACAGGCACATGCCGTGACGTCCAGCTCATTTTTGTATTTTTAGTAGAGACAGGGTTTTGCCATGTTGGCCAGGCTGGTCTCAAGATACCCACTCACTTCAGCCTCCCAAAATGTTGGGATTACAGGCGTGAGTCACCTCGCTTGGCCTATCTTAAGTTCTTATATTAAATATAGAGTTGACGTTTAGGATTCCTCTGGATCCAGCCTAAAAAGCAAGTCTTTATTTCCTTCTAAAGAAAAGGCTTATAACCCTATCAGACCCAATGCTCACCATTTTTTTCTTTTTTTGGAGACAGGGTCTTGCTATGTTGCCCAGGCTAGACTGCAGTGACTATTCAATACTGGTACCATCAGACCGCACTGCTTGAACTCCTGAACTCAAGGGATCCTCCTGCTTCCCCTATAGCAACAGGCATGCACCAATCATCTTTTCTTTCTTTTCTTTTTTTTTTTTTTTTTTTGAGGAGGAGTCTCACACTGTTACCTGTCACACTGCACCTAGAGTGCAATGGCACTATCTTGGCTCACTACAACCTCTGCCTCTCAGGTTCAAGCGATTCTCCTGCCTCAGCCTCCCAAGTAGCTGGGATTACAGGCACCTGCCACCATGCCCGGCTAATTTTTTGTACTTTTAGTAGGGACCAGGTTTCACTATGTTGGCCAGGCTGATCTCGAACTCCTGACCTTGTGATCCACCAACCTTGGCCTCCTAAAGTGCTGTGATTACAGGCGTGAGCCACGGAGCCTGGCCCATGATCACTTTTTATAAACAAAATTTTCAGTACTACCTACTATGCTTAATTTTTTAAAAATAGTCTTTATTTTTAAGAGCAGTTTTAAGTTCACAGCAAAATTGAGTAGAAGGTAGGGACAGAGATTTCCCATACACATAGCTTCCCCTACGCATATCTTCCCCTATTTATCAATATCTCCCACCAGAGTGGTACATTGTTGCAATTGATGATGCTACATTGACACATCATTATCACCCGAAATCTGTGATTTACTTATGGTTCACTCTTGTACATATGATGGGTATGACCAATGTCTACTGACATGTATCCACCATTATAGTATCATACTGAGTAGTTTCACTGACCTAAAAACCCTCTGAGATCCATCTCTTCATTCCTCCCTCCCCACCAACCCCTGGCAAACACTGTTCTTTTCACTGTCTCCATAGTTTTACCTTTTCCAGACTGTCATATAGTTGGAATCATACAGTATGGAGCCTTTGCAGATTGGCCTCTTTCACTTAATAATATACATTGTAGGTTTCCTTTCTGCCTTTTCATGGCTTGAGAGCTCATATCTTTTGAGCACTAAAAATTTTCCATTGTCTGGATGTACCATAGTTTTTTTCACACATTCACTTACTGAAGGACATCTTGGTCATGTCCACGTTTGGGCAATTATGAATAAAGCTTCTATAAGCATTCACGTGCAGGTTTTTGTGTGGACATAAGTTTTCAACTCATCTGGGTAAATACAAGAGCTATGATTGCTGGATCATATGACAAGAGTATGATTAGGTTTACATTAATAAGAAGCCTCCAAACTGTCTTCCAAATTGTCTGTATCATTTTGCATTTCCACCAACACTGTGGAAGAATTCCAGTTGCTCCACATCCTCACCAGCATTTGGTGTTGTGGTGTTCAAGATTTCGGCTATTCTAATACGTGTGTTGTAATGTCTCATTGCTGTTTTCATTTGCATTTCCCTGATGATATATGATGTGGAGCATCTTTTCATGTATTTGCCATATAACAAATATCCTTAACACTTCTTTAACAATCCTGAAATGCAATTCGTAGCTAATATCATTTACCTACAATATAATTGTTAAAATAGTCAATACAATGCTCTAAGAAATAAAGGACTAAAAGGAAAGTGATTAATAATGACATAATACAGGGACCCCACAAGAGAAGACATGATGAAGTAGACAGATGATTGCCCTTAAATGTAATAGGATCACCATGGAAGTGCCTCGTATTGGCAAGTAAAATATCCCAAATCAGCAATGAGATTCTCTGAAATGGCAAACAGCTCTTAGTAAAGCAAGCAAAACAAAGTATAATCTTCCCTCTTTTCACATTGTAGTTGCATTTGTGGAAATTTACTGTATATTAAAATTACACAAAACACATTTCGTGTTTATATATAAAATGGAGTTGAACTCTAGATGCAGATAATTATACATAGGGTGCTTAGTTTGTTTTTCTTACACAAACATCTGTTGGGATATTCAGAATTTGACAGAACTGTCTCATGCCAACAGTGCCACTCCAATATTGTGAAAAAAAATCCTACTTTAAAAACCACTGTTCTAAAAGATGGAACTTGGTTGAGTGTGGTGGCTCATGCTTGTAATCTCAACACTTTGGGATGCTGAGATGGGAGGATTGCTTGATTGAGCCCAGGAGTTCAAGAGCAGCCTGAGCAACATAGCAAGACCCAGTCTCCACCAAAATTTTTGTAAATTAGCTGGGCATAGGGCATGCGCCTGTACTCCCAGGAGGCTGAGGTGTTACTTACTGGTAGAGGGTCTTGACTGCAAGTTGTCTGGGTTAAAGGCATTTTTGAATGAAGAAGTGGACAAAATGCACAGCAAAGCAAGGACAGAATGAAACAAAGAAAGCTGAGATTTATTGAAAGTAAAGGTACACTTCACAGTGGGAAGCAGTTGGAGCAGCAGCTCAAGAGCCCAGATGCAGACTCTTCTTGGGTTCAAATACCCCCTATAGGTTTCCCATTGGCCACTAGGTGTTCACCTCATGTAAATAGAGTAGTGGCTCACAATCAGTGTGATTGGTTATGGACAGCAACCAATCAGAGGCTGAAGTTACAAAGGTCACACTGGTATGCACACATCGGATTGGTCTCGGACAGCAACCAATCAGAGGCTGAAGTGAAGTTACAAAGGTCACACTCGTATGCACACATCGGATTGGTCTCGGACAGCAACCAATCAGACTCTAAAGTGAAATTACAAAGTTGCACTTCTATGCAAACCAAGACTTGGCTGGCAATCAGCCTCATTGGTTGCAGATAGCAACCAATCAGAGGCTGAAGTTACAAAGTTACACTCCTATACAAAGGTCTGATTGGTTGCAATCAGAGGTACTTTCAATTTCCCATCTGCCTGAGCGGAAAAGATAGGGGTTTGCAAAGGGAGTAGCCACTGATCCTTGTCACTCAGGTGTGGATAGTTAGGGTTCTCCTTTCCAGGACCTATTCTCCTACCTCAGGAAGACTGATTGAGCTAAAGAGCGAGGCTGCTTTGAGCCATGATCACGCCACTGCACTCAAGCCTGGGTGACAGAGCAAGACCCTGTCTAGGAAAAAAAGAAAGAAAGAAAGAAAAGAAAAAGAAATAGAAAAAGATGTAACTCTTTCTCCAACAGGAACATTATGAATTTTATTCACTGACTTGAGATTTGAGTCCAAGAAGGAAGGTGAAGTTGCTGAAAAACCAGACTCACTTAAAAGTCAAAAGCTGAGCCAGGCACGGTGGCTCACACCCGTAATCCCAGCATGTTGGGAGGCCAAAGTAGGTGGATCACGTGAGGTCAGGAGTTCAAGACCAGCCTGGCCAGCATGGTGAAACCCCATCTCTACTAAAAATACAAAAATTAGCCGGTCATGGTGGCAGGTGCCTATAATCCCAACTACTCAGAAGGCTGAGAATCGCTTGAACCCGAGAGGTGGAGGTTGCGGTGAGCTGAGATCACACCATTTCACTCCAGCCTGGGTGACAAGAATGAAACTCTGTCTAAAAAAAGAAAAAAGAAAAAAAGAAAAGTCTAAAGCTGGTGAACTAATCCCAATGAGAAGCTTGGCACTGAAATGATGAGTTTATTCACAGAGAAAAAGAGCAAAGTCTCCAAAAGCTTTTCTAGGCATTTTGTAACTGAGCCGGTCCCAAGCACAGGTGCAGGAGTTCCTAGCTCAGCCACGGGGAATAACACTGCAGGGAATGCATGGCCAGGGATGAGCTGAATGAAATGGGGGGGGAATGGGATCCAGTATCCCGTCTCTTCATCTCCAAACAGCTGCCTGCCTGTAGAAACCATTTCAAGCTAGCTTGAGCACAGCGTCCCCTCTGCAGGGCTGCATGCCATTTGCTCGTCCAGCAATCCCGTAACTCATAGGCAGATGCTGTGTGCCGTATACCAAATAGCAAAGTGGAGCTGTGCGGGGCAGGAAAACTGGATCGAGAGGAAAGAGATGAGGCAATCATTCTTGGCTGCACAACAGAATCTCTTGGGAAGACTTGCTGGGCCCATTCCTATGGTATTCTTTTTTTCTTGATAAATGTTAGCGATTTTATTAGTCTTATGTCCTTGCTTTTGTGTACTCTCTGTCCCCAGGGAGATTATTTTTGAGAATTACCCCTAAATTTTCATTGTTTTTTCCCTTCAAATTCAGTGCTTATGAGACACATTATGAAATGGAGAAGCGACTCCACATTTGTTTAATACATTACTTCCTCCACTTAACCTCTTGCTTATTGGAGCTAAAAGCAGACTCTGTAGTTCTTATCTCCTAGTCGCTCTAATCCGCACTCTCCTAACCGGGAATTTACCATCATAGTTTCAATGCAATGGCAGTTTCATTTTCTTTTTCCATCCTAATCCAGTGGTTAGCTTAACTTGCTCTGCAGTGAAATATACCCATGGTATTCTGACTTAATTGACTGAGTGCATGACCCAGGCATCAATAATTTTTAAAAGCTGATAAGGTGATTCTAATGTGCAGTTGGGGTGCAGAATACCAATCTGGCAGCTGGAAACAAAAAAGAGTGAACATTTTCCCATTTGGTGCTTCCACAAAGTAATTAAATACATATAAATGCTGGGAAAAAAGAAGGCTAAGTCCCAAGCTATAAACTAGTTATATGATGTTGAGCTGGTTATCTAAGACTCAGTGTCGTCTTTAAAAGGAGGGAAATTATAGCACCAGCCATATACAGGTGTGAAGATTAAATGAGTTAATATGTGTAAATCACTTAGCATGCTGCTTGGCAGTGCCCAATAGACAGGCCCAAGGCACAGTGGTTCATGCACGTAGTCCCAGCGCTTTGGGAGGCTGAGGCAGTAGGTTCGTTTGAGCCCAGGAGGTTGAGGCTGCAGTGAGCCATGATCGTGCCACTGCATTCCAGCCTGGGAGACAGAGACTGAATCTCCAAAAAAAAAAAAAAAAAAGGGGGGTGGGTGCTGGGCACAGTGGTTCATGCCTGTAATCCCAGCATTTTGGGAGGCCGAGGTGTGCGGATCACTGAGGTCAAGAGTTCAAGACCAGCCCAACCAACATGGCAAAACCTCGTCTCTACTAAAAATACAAAAATTAGGCCAGGCGCTGTGGCTCATGCCTGTAATCCCAGCACTTTGGGAGGCCAAGGCGGGTGGATCACAAGGTCAGGAGATCAAGATCATCCTTGCCAACATGGTGAAACCCGTCTCTACTAAAAATACAAAAATTAGCCGTGCGTGGCTGTGCGCACCTGTAGTCCCAGCTACTCAGGACGCTGAGGCAGAAGAATTGCTTGAACCTGGGAGGCAGAGGCTGCAGTGAGCTGAGATCGTGCCACTGCACTCCAGCCTGGGTGACAGAGTGAGACTCTGTCTAAAAAAAAAAAAAAAAAAAATAGCTGGGCTTGGTGGTGCACACCTGTAATCCCAGCTACAAGGGAGGCTGAGGCAGGAGAATTGCTTGAACTCAGGAGGTAGAGGTTGCAGTGAGCCAAGATTACACCACTGCATTCCAGTCTAGGAGAGAGAGCAAGACTCCTCAAAAACAAACAAGAAAAGAAGTGCCCCAAAATGACTGCTGTTTCATCATTATCCTCATTGTCATTTTGGAGAATAAAAACATTAGAGGTTTATATACAACATATTTGCCACCATAAATAAGTGCAGATTCTGAAATTCAAAGCAAAAAATTTTTAAAAATCATTTTATATTTGCTAAGAGCTTTTCCTTTGAACAGAGACTGGGGGAGGCAGTTTCATAGATTTCAATGTTCATAACTGGATCCGTCCCCAGTCTTTTTTTGGCATTCTCAGCCTTGAACCGCGTCCTGTTAATCTTCCTCCACAAAAGCCCGTACTAGCTTTTATTTATGTTCTCTCAGAATATCCCATGTCTGTAATTTGTGTTGATTTATGCTCTATAAATACTAATTCCAGACTTGTGTAGCCAGCACTTTCTGGCCCCAAGTGCTCCACAAAATGGACTCAGATTGTCTTCTTGTATAATGCACAGTCTATCGGGTTGGTGAAAGGTGATAAAATGATCTGCAGAGCTCAGATGGAAAGAACCGCCTGGGAGAGCCAGGCTCCTAATCACTTAAATCCTTTCCAAACATGGGGAGGGGGTGGTGCAAGGGAGAATGAGAGCAGACAAAGCTGGTTGTCATTATTATGATTAGGCTTTTGCTCTAAGCCTCCAGAGAGTTGTGAGCTGGGGTAAATGATGTGAAGGATTCATTTGGCCTGGATAGAGACAGGCTCAAGGGGCTGCACCAGTAAAAGTGGGATGAACAGCATCTTAGACTCCCTTTCCTCTAAGCCCACTGCAAGCCACAGCCTCCCAAGCAGCCCAATGTGATAAGACAAATCCAAGGAAAAAAGAAGGAATACGCTTCCTCCTGAGAGCTAGATCGTCATGTCTCTAATCCCCCCAAACTGTTTTCCGTCAGGAATCTTATTTGTAAGCAACAGAATCCAACTCCAATGACTTTGGAAGGAAGAAATTTAGCAGAAGGCTATTCAGGAGCTCTGGCTCGTGCTGAGCAGATGGGAGAAGCAGGCTCAGAGTCAAAGTTTTAGTGGGAGGCAGGAGCACAGGTCAATCAGTGAGGACACCAGTGCAGTGGGCATCGGACATGACCACAGTGCTCACCCATGGCTGATGCTGGCACGAGATAGTGGTTGCTGCTGCGGGCATCGCTACCTCTGCACTTGGGAACTTGCCAGTGCCCTCCCATCTGCCACCACCCACCTATCCATGGTTTCTCCACCACCCTGCTGCCTGGGGTGCAGCAACCCCCAAACAGATGCAGCTTTGGGCCAGCCTTATGGAAAAGAAAGCAAATTCCCCGAATGTCTGAATCACAAACACAGAGACCACCCCCGTGACAGTGGAAATAAATGCCCTGGCCTCTGACCCCTACAGATCCATGTTCCTGCCCTTAAACCGTGCAGTGAGAGGAGGGCTGGGCTGCCGAACAGGTGGAGAGAAGAATGTGGTGTGTCCCCTAGGGGTTGGTGCTGGGGCTCATATTGTCTCCAGGGTTTCGTGCCTTTCTGTGTGGTTGAGGGCAACATTTCTCAGAAGTATGTGGATACCTGGGATTTTAAGAGGGTATCATGGCAACTGTTTCCCTCTCTAGTTTTAGAGGTGATGGTGACAAATATCTCTTATCTGAGAGCCTTTGAGTACGTACCAACTAATCATGTGGGGCAGTTGGTGGGGATCAGGTTCAAAGACGGGTGACACAGTCACTCTATTGAGTTAGCACCAGCTGAGCACAACAGGCCACCATGTTGTCTCTGATGACCATGCAGCATGGCAAGCTGCTTGTTGTCATCCCACATCCATTTTCCCCTTCTTCCTTGGCAAATGGCAAGCCAGCTAAAAATTGTATTTCCCAGTCTCCTCCTCCTCCTCCTCCTCCTCCTTCTCCTCCTCCTTCCTCCCTCCTTCCCCTCCACTCTACCTCGCCTCCCCCTTTGCCTCCCCCTCCCCCCTCCTCTTTCCTCTCATTCTCTTTCTCCCCCTCCTTTTCCTTCTCCTTCTCCTTCTTCTGACAGAGTCTCGCTTTGTTACCCAGGCTGGAGTGCAGTGGTGCGATCATGGCTCACTGCAGCCTCAACCTCCTGGGCTTAAATGATCCCTCCACGTCAGCCTCCCAAGCAGCTGAGACTATAGGCACACACCACCACGCCTGGCTAATTGTTAGATTTTTTTCGTAGATATATGGTTTTTGCTATGTTGCCCAATGTGGTCTTGAACTCCTGTTCTCAAGTGATCCTCCTACCTCAGGCGTCCAAAGTGCTGTGATTACAGGTATGAGCCATCGTACCCTGCCTACCCTCAGCCTTTTTTACAGCTAGGTGTGGCCATGCAGCTAAGTTTGCATCAGTGAATTGTGAGAGGAAATGATGCATGACATTTTGATTTCCACCGGGCGCAGTGGCTCACGCCTGTAATCCCAACACTTGGGGAGGCTAAATCTGGCGGGTGGATCACTTGAGCTCAGGACTTCAAGACCAGTCTGTCCAACATGGTGAAAACCTGTCTCTACCAAAAATACAATTTTGCCTGCAATTCCAGCTACTGGGGAGGCTGAGGCAGGAGATTCACTTGAACCTGGGAGGTGGAGGTTGCAGTGAGCCGAGATCGCTCCACTGCACTCCAGTCTGGGCAACAGACTGAGACAGAGGGAGACTCCACCCTAAAAAAAAAAAAAAAAAAAAAAAAAAAAATTTCTTTTTTGGTCTTACTCCCTTAAAACACTCCCCCAAATTTGACCTTTACTTCCCCCCAAATTGTTACAGATTTTCATTTGTTCCCTTTCTTAAATCAGAAAATGGCTATATGTGCTGCTTGGCTTTGATCATGTAGATTAATTCATAGCCCTAGGTCAATTTTTTTTTTCCTCCAGATGGAGTCTTGCTCTGTCACCCAGGCTAGAATGCAGTGGTTCAATCTCAGCTCACTGCAACCTCCACCTCCTGTGTTCAAGAGATTCTCCTGCCTCAGCTTCCCAAGTAGCTGGGATTATAGGCACGCGCTACCACGGCCGGCTAATTTTTGTATTTTTAGTAGAGACGGGGTTTCGCCACGTTGGCCAGGCTGGTCTCCAACTCCTGACCTCAAGTGATCTGCCTGCCTCAGCCTTCCAAAGGGCTGGGATTAAATGCATGAGCCACCATGCCCAGCCCAGGAGCTCTTAATCAGGGTTTTATGAATACTTAAGGAATTTGGGGATATAAGCCACGTGAGTTCATGAACTTAAATTGGGGAAAAAATGTCTTCATTTCAACTTAACTTTAACTGAAATTGAGTGTATTTTTCAATTATGAATACAGGAAAGTAACCACAGTATTAAGAGTACAGGTAACTTTGTGACCAACAGAAATATATTTTTATTTCACATTTCAGTTGAAGATATCTCAAAATATTATTTGTGCTCTTCACTAGTTTGAAATTGTGACACTAGACAATTTGACCCTACTAGATCTTTCTATTTAATGTATTAATAAAGAAGCAAATGTATTGGTAATTCACACATTTGCTTTATATGCATTGTGATGAATATATTTCAATATAATTGGTATCTTTTATAATCCTATGCATTTTATTTTACATCTTTGAAATAATTATTCTGAGGCTAGGCATGATGGCTCTCGCCTGTAATCCAACCACTATGGGAGGCTGAGATGGGAGGATCACTTGAGGCCAGGAGTTTGAGACCAGCCTGGTCAACATAGCAAGATCTCATCTCTATTAAATAATAATAATAATGATAAAAAGAAAAAAATTATTCTGAGATAGAGTCCATAAGCTTCACCAGACTGTCAAAGGGGACCTTGTCACAAAAAACTTAAGAAGCAACATGGTTTCTTTATTCTAGTCGTTCTGTCTTAGGGGATAGCAGAGCAACTGGCTCTCAGAATACATGTGGAACAGATCTCACCCTCAATGAAACCACTCACCTAGAGACTTTAAATAAGAGAGAAATCAACTTTATGATCTTTAAGCCATGCATTTTCCGGTCTTTTGTTACAGCAGCTTAAAAAATACTCTAACCATACATATAGTTTTAAGTTATTTTATTCTCTTTTTCTTTTTTTTTCTTTTTTTTGAGACGGAGTCTCGCTCTGTCGCCCAGGCTGGAGTGCAGTGGCACGATCTTTGCTCACTGCAAGCTCCGCCTCCCAGGTTCACGCCATTCTCCTGCCTCAGCCTCCCGAGCAGCTGGGACTGCACGTGCCCGCCACCGCTCCCGGCTAATTTTTTGTATTTTTAGTAGAGACGGGGTTTCACTGTGTTAGCCAGGATGGTCTCGATCTCCTAACCTCGCGACCGCCTGTCTCGGCCTCCCAAAGTGCTGGGATTACAGGCTTGAGCCACCGCGCCCAGCTATTCTCTTTTTCTTGTTTTAAAATTTATATCAACATCATTCATTAAAGGTAACAAGTATAAAGATGTCAAAATCCAACAACTTGTTGAGGATTATTAAAATGATAATAATTATGCAAATTTATTTCAAGGAGATATTTGCAGTTTGTATGTTGTATTCATCTCAGCAAAAGTATTATGTAGCACAACAAAATACTTCTTGTACTTTAAAAGGTATTGAGAGAAAATATGGTGCCTATTAAATCTAATTTGATTTCTTCTTTATCAAAAGTAAACATTAACACCTGAAATATGTTGTTTGCACAGAAATACCTATATTTGGAAGCTTGAAATATTTCCTCTGAATTGATAACTTAGAAACCAAACATGGAAATTATAGTAAGTCAATTTCATGTTTAATGTGCTAAATGCAATCTGTTTATACAGTAGTATGCAATTTTAAATTTTAAACCAGATTTTAATATATGTTTGATCCTAAGGCTAAATATTATATATACTCTTCTTGAATTAATTTGTTTATAAATCATGCTTTTGTGACTTAATTAATTAATTATTCTGGATGGAGTCTCACTCTGTTAGCTGGAGTGCAGTGGTGCCATCTCGGCTCACTGTAACTTCCACTTCCCGGGTTCAAGTGATCATGCCTCGGCCTCCTGAGTAGCTGGGATTACAGGCGTGTGCCACCATGCCTGGCTAATTTTTGTATTTTTAGTAGAGATAGGGTTTTGCCATGTTGGCCAGGCTGGTATTGAACTCCCGACCTCAAATGATCCACCTGCCTCAGCCTCCCAAAGTGCTGGGATTACAGGTGTGAGCCATGGTGCCCAGCCTGATTTAAATGAATAGTATGTATCAGTTGTTACACGGGAAAAAAATCTAAATGTTTCTATGTATTTTAAATATTCCTACAGATTATATAAAAATGAACTCATATGCTAATTGAAAATACACTTTATACTTGAAATTACTTTATATTGTATGCCTTGCAAAGTTGATAGAATTATTTTTGAAGTTATCTTTTTGCTTCCCTCAGCTATGCTATAAAGGGGCTTTGAGGATCAAATACAGAGCTCGAGAGTAGTGAAAGTACCACCAAGTTGAGAGGGGGAAGACCTTGTATGCAGGATAGGATTAACTTTGCCCACACAGGGGCCTGGCCTTTGCCCTCAGCTCCTGGGAGATAATCTCTAAACCGCTGAAATATCCTGCCTGATAAGAATGTTCACCTGAGGACTTTGGAACAAGCCCATAACCTATGCTAACAATGCAATCGATAACGCAGGCTTTGGGCCACACGGCTCCAGCTCAGCCTCTAGAGGGGCTGCAAACTAACCGTGTCGATGTGACAGAACCCCAGTAAAAACTGTGGACACCGAGGCTCAGGTGAGCGTCCCTGGGTGGTAATTCATGTATATCCTAACACATCACTGCTGAGTTAGTTCTCCACTGGGAAAGAACAACTGGAAGCTTTGCACTTGGAGCTTTCCTGGACTCTTCCCCACATGTCTCTTCCCTCAGTTTATTTATTTATTTAGAGACAGAGTTTCACTCTTGTTGCCCAGGCTGGAGTGCAGTGGCACAATCTTGGCTCACTGTAACCTCTGCCTCCCAGGTTCAAGCAATTCTCCTGCCTCAGCCTCCCAAGTAGCTAGAATTACAAGCAAGTGCCACCACCAGCACATCTGGCTAATTTTTTTGTATGTTGGTAGAGATGAAGTGTCACCATGTTGGCCAGGCTGGTCTCGAACCCCTGACCTCAGGTGATCTGCCCGCCTTGGCCTCCCAAAGTGCTGGGATTACAGGCGTGAGCCACCATGCCCGGCCCCCTCAGCTGATTTAAATTTGCATTCTTTCACTGTGATAAGCCACAACTGTGAGTATAACAACTTTCAGTGAGTTCTGTGAGTCCTTCTAACAAATTATCAAATCTGTGGGTGGTCTTGAGGATCCCTGACCCTGCAGTTAGTGTCTGAAGTGAAAGTGGTCTTGGGGCCTCCTGAACTTCACACCTGGCTTCTAGTCCTGACTGCCCCTAACTCTAGTTATCAACAAATCTCCATTTGCCTCCAAGCCACAATGTCTGCTGGTTCTCTACCAAACTCCCAACTTTCTCTGCTTTCCTTTGTGTCATTGCCTATGTTCCCTAACTCCAGGGGAAGATGAGCAGGTGGGAGACAGGGAGAAGCCATCCTACTTCTGGCTCCAGTGGCAGCAGTACCAGTGACTGTATACAACAGGGGGCCCGAGAAACATCTGAGGCTCCAGTGGAGACACAGGGTTGGCTTCTGTTCCCCAGCAGTGGGGACATCTCCAGACATTCAGCAGCTCCAGCTCGGGGACTGCTACAGCTTCTGACCTCTGGGTAATACCCCTCTTCTCTCTCTTGCTCTTCTAGCATACCCTACACCTTTGTCAACATCCCCTGAATTAATTCTCTTTCTGCTTTCAGTTTTCCTGAAAGGACAAGAAGGGAATACAGATTTCCCATCTGTATAAGGGGAATAATAATTATTATCTCTGTTCTCTTTATCATTCAGAACTGTTGTGAGCATCCACTATTAATGGTTGCTTTAAGGTTAATAAAGAATCACCTAATTTCACACTATTAGGATCATGCAAATAGGGGCATTCTCATCACAAAACAAGTATCGAGTAGGGAGGGAATTTCTCTGGAACGTGGAACAAAGACAGAAAATATATTTTAAAATGTTCTTACTGTATTATGATGCATTTAAGCCTTGTAGTCAAATCCCAGCTTTACAATTTATTGTCTGTGTGGCCGTAGGCAAGTTGCTTAAGTTCTCTGTGTTTTATTTCCTCATCTGTAAAATGAAAGTAACCATGGACCTACCTCACTGGACTTCTGTGGGGATTACATACAATAATTCATACATGACTGAAATGTTGTATAAGCTATATTCATGGACCATGATAAGAAACCACCACTATTTTCGCCTGTAATCCCAGCACTTTGGGAGGCCGAGACGGGCGGATCACAAGGTCAGGAGATCAAGACCACGGTGAAACCCCGTCTCTACTAAAAATACAAAAAACTAGCCGGGTGAGGTGGCGGCGCCTGTAGTCCCAGCTACTCGGGAGGCTGAGGCAGGAGAACAGCGGGAACCCGGGAGGCAGAGCTTGCAGTGAGCTGAGATGGCGCCACTGCACTCCAGCCTGGGCGACAGAGCGAGACTCCGTCTCAAAAAAAAAGAAAAAGAAAAAGAAAAAAAAAAAAGAAACCACCACTATTTTGTTTCTCATTGTTTATTTAAAATTTTTCAGCAGGAGAAAGTCTTTTCCTGCTCCTAAATGTAAAATCAGGTGGTTCTCTAATGCTTCTGACCATCCTTAGGTAATAAAAGTTTCTACAACCACATTAAGTTGCAAAACACACTCTCATTTCTAGATTTAGAATATCACATCCCACGTAATAATAAAAGCTTCCAGTTTTATGGAAAGTTCCCCCTAGCTGGGGTCTTTTGCTAAGGAGCCAGGTTTAGGAGGTATGATTCTCTTCTAGTCACCTTACCCCTGCAATCCCAATTTGATAACCACAGTTTCTCATCAATTGAAGTGGGTTAGGTTGGGTTAGGATAGAAAAGGTTAGGGTGTGGCCAGAAACCTTCTCCTTAAGTCACACTCTTGTAGGCTATGTTCTCACTTTCTGGGTTTGGCAAATGTTTGAAGGTGACTTTTTCATCCTGGTGCTTCAGATTCCACCGTGACCTTCTACTATGCTTCCCATGTTGAGGGCAATGTATTTGCTCCTGGTTGCTTTCCTCTTGCTCTGTGTGTGTATGTCTGTGTGTGTCTGTGTGTGTCTGTGTGTGTGTAGCTATCTGCTATGCATAGAATCTCTGTTGAAGACCCCTGTTCTTCCAGGCGTCTCTTGACCAGAGTTTAGACAGGCTCCAAGCCATCCTCCTCTCCCTCATGGTCCACATGTGAATTTTTTGTCATGACATACTTTGGGAGTGCAAGCTGACCTCAGTGCTGAAGCAACTCTCCTTCACCCTGTTAATGTCTTTTCTAGACTGCCCTTCTCTCTTGCCCTCTAGATTCTCTGGATGCAAGTCAGACTGCAGTCTACTGTGCTTCCACCTTGCAGGGGACACAAACCAAGCTCTAGTTGGTCCTAGTGAGGTCTCTCTTGACCCGACATGAAGAGGAGGCGTCCCTACCAGTCCCCTTTGGTGCACGTGACAAAGGACCCATACAGCACCTCTTTCCAGACACAGTTCCTTCCATTTTTTTCCCTCAATTTCAACTTTTTAATATATGGCCATGTATCACTTAATGATGGGGATACTTCTGAGAAATGTGTTGTTATGTGATCTCATCATTGTGCGAACATCATAGAGTGCACGCACACAAACATAGATGGTCTAGCCTACGACACACCTAGGCCACGTGGGACAGCCTATTGCTCCCAGGCTACGAACCTGCACAGCATGCGATTGCACTGAAAACTGTAAGCGATTGCCATAGTCTTAGTATTTGTATATCTAAGTATATCTGAACATTAAAAAAGGTATAGTACAACTATGATATTATAATATTTTGGGACCATCAACGTATGTGCAGTATATCATTGACTGAAATGTCATTATTCACTGCAGGACTGTATTTCTTTTTTGTTTTTGTTTGTTTGAGATGGAGTCTCGCTCTGTTGCCCAGGCTGGGGTGCAATGGCATGATCTTGGCTCACTGCAGTCTCTGCTGCCCAGGTGCAAGCTGTTCTCCTGCCTCATCCTCCTGAGTAGCTGGGACTACAGGCATGCACCACCAAGCCTGGCTAATTTTTGTATTTTTAGTAGAGACAGGGTTTCACCATGTTGGCCAGGCTAGTCTTGAACTCCTAACCTCAGGTGATCCACCTCCCTCAGCCTCCCAAAGTGCTGGAATTACAGACATGAGCCACTGTGTCCAGGCCAGGACTGTATTTGACTTAGTGGAAGTAGTCCAAAATTACGTAACTAGTTTTTGACTAAATCCTACTTTATAAGCCCTCTGGGGTGGTCTGTGTGAAAACTCACTTTGGTATTTAGTATCTATTATCTATTATCCTCATACCTCAGCCAAACTGGCAAAGAAGGAGCCTCATTTTTACATCTTTTATATGTGAAGAGCACTTAGAACAGTGCTCAATAAATATTAGCCATTGTTAACTATTGTGAACAGAAAACAGAACATGTGGGTAGTTTGAAATAAGCAAGTGGAACCAAAACAAAAGGATCACCCATTATCCTTCTTTCACAAAGAGCTTTAATGAATTTGATATTGTGGGATATCTTTTCTAGCTTATTTTCAGAGTAGAAGAGATTTTCATCTATTTGGAATGGATTAGCTGCCATTCAGCTTAAGCAGAGCAGTAGACTTGTGACCTCTTATTTTCAGGTTCATGATGCTTTGCAACTCAGCCACAGAAAGCAAAGATATGGGTGGCAAGGCTGGGCACAATAGCTCATGCTTGTAATCCCAGCACTTTGTTAGGTCGAGGCAAGTGGATCGCTTAAGGCCAGGAGTTCGAGACCAGCCTGAGCAACGTAGAGAGACCCCCCCATCTCTACAAAACAAACAAAAACAAAACAAAACAAAAACCAGCCAGGTGTGGTGGCTCCTCCCAGCTACTCCAGAGCCTGAGGTGGGAGGATCGCTTGAGCCCAGGAAATAGAGGCTGCAGTGAGCTGTGATTGTGCCACTGCACTCCAGCCTGGGTGACAGAGTGAGATACTGTCTCAAAAATAAAAAAGATATGGATGGCAGCAATTTTGCCCCACGTGGGGCTGCAGTGAGTGTATAGGGCCATGGTGTTTCTTGGGAAGGAGAATGTGGAAATGTTAATATTCAACCCATTTGGAAATACAGCAACTAACATTTCCTTCCACAGGTGTAGTAGGGAAACTGAGTGGTGCTGTCCACATGCTTGGAACCATTCCTCCAAGCCTGACTTTTTACAGCAAAAGGCTTATTTCATTTTACTTTACTTTTTGAGACAGTTTCACTCTGTCGCCCAGGCTGGAATGCAGTGGTGCAATCTCAGCTAACTGCAACCTCTGCCTCCCAGGCTCAATTGATCCTTCTGCCTCAGCCTCCCGAGTAGCTGGGACTACAGGCATGCACCATCATGCCTGGCTAACTTTTGTATTTTCAGTAGGGATGTGGTTTTGTCATATTGGCCAGACTAGTTTCGAACTCCTAACCTCAAGTGATCCACCCATCTCGGTCTCCCAAGGTGCTGGGATTACAAGTGTGAGCCATACTGCCCGGCCGGCTTATTGCTTTTTAAACCTGAAATATTTTCACGGACTGGGAGAGACATATTTTTTTTTGTTGTTATATAAATTCAGTCTCTTTCTTTGCACTTTCTTTTCTATCGAAAGTTGAAAAGTTTGATGGATTTGGAATAGGGAATGTAGTTCTGATTGGACCGGTCAATTCCCAGCTCTTAAAAGCCTGGACTGATACTCACGGATTTCTTGCAGCCTCACTTTCTTATTCCATAAAGTGGGATCCACAGTACCTAACTGCCCTGACCACTCACAGAACTGTTTTTGTTTTGTATTTTGTTTTTAGAGACAGGGCCTTGCTTTGTCACGCATGCTGGAGTGCAGTGTTGTGATCATAGCTCACTGCAGCCTTGACCTCCTGGACTAAAGGGATCCTTCCACCTCAGCCTCCTGGTTAGCTGGGACTACAGGTTCTGCCACCACACCCAGCTAATTGTTTAATTTTTTGTAGAGATGGGGTCTTCCTATGCTGCCCTTGCTGGTCTCAAACTCCTGGCCTCAAGCAATCCTTGCACCTTGGCCCCCAAAGTGCTAGGATTACAAGCATGCCCCACCGTTCACACCCTCACAGAACTGTTTTAAGGATCTGATCAGCAAACGGGTGTTAAAATTGCAATAATATTGTTTCTTTATCATGAAAGCACTTAATAAGTATATCATATAACCAGTTTTCCTATTGAGTTTGTGTTTGGATCTGCTAAAAATACATTTTACGCTGAGCAGGCTGAAAGAGAAAGCAAAACCCCAGAGAGCTCGGTGTTTTCTGACTAATAAAATAATCGACATAATCATATAATGATCAATTGCTGAACACAAGCCTGGCGAGTTCATTTATGTCAGTAAACAAATTCCAATTTTTTTCAATCGACATATTTTGTAGAATGAAAAATTAATTCAATGTTTTATAACAGTGTGATCACACATTTGTAACTGAAAGTCACATTTCTAGGAAGTTGAATGAGAGCTAAGTTTTTATTTTTATTTATTTATTTTTTGAGACAGCGTCTCACTCTGTCCCCTAGGCTGGAGTGCAGTGGCACAATATCAGCTCACTGCGATCTCTGCATCATGGGCTCAAGTGATTCTCATGCCTCAGCCTCCCAAGTAGCTGGGATTACTGTAGTATGCCACCACACCCGGCTAAATTTTGTAATTTTTTAGTAGAGATGGGGTTTCATCATATTGGCCAGGCTGGTCTCGAACTCCTGGCCTCAAGTGATCCACCTGCCTTGGCCTCCCAAAGTGCTGGGATTACAGGCATTACATCCACCATTCCCAGCCGAGAGCTAAGTTTTTAATAGCTGAGCATCCTCTGAATTATTTTGAGAGGTTATTTCCTCTCAATAAACACAACAAGTCATAGATCCTGCAGAGATTTAAACTGAAATAAGATGGCTGTGCAAGGAGACAACAGGACCACGGAGACTGAGATAAAATGATAGGAATATTGAAATATGCAAGTAAATAACTACACTGAGATTAATTAAAGGTAGATATTTTACTGTGGAGGAAGAGATTACAAATATAAAAGGCTGAGGAAAACCCTGATGTGTGGGATTGAAACTGATGATATCAGCGTGAATTTATATTTACATAGAAAAAGATACACAAAGATGGAAATATTTATATAGAGTATGTGTATGTGTGTGTCTTCCATCTCTGTTCATGAGGGGTCTCAGAAGCAATGACCCTACTGTAGCAACGAGTGTATTCTTCACTAGGCCAGGCGCGGTGGCTCATGCCTGTAATCCCAGCATTTTGGGAGGCCGAGGCAGGTGGATCATTTGAGGTCAGGAGTTTGAGACCAGCCTGGCCAACCCAACATGGCGAAACCCCGTCTCTATTAAAAATGTTTTAAAAAATTAGCCAGGAGTGGTGGCACACCCCTGTAATCCCAGCTACTGGGGAGACACAGGCAGGAGAATAGCTTGAACCCAAGAGACGGAGGTTGTAGTGAACCAAGATTGTGCCACTGCACTCCAACCTGGGTGACAGAGTGAGACTCCACCTCAAAAAAAAAAAAAAAAATTATTCTTCACTAAAAGACCCAGGACTCCTTAGAGAACTGGCAAATTCCTGGGCCAGGACAAGGGAAAGACAGAATGAGCTTGAAACAGTTTGTTGCACAAGAATGTAAGAAAATACTAAAAAAAAAAAAAAAATGGGAACATGTCAAAAGGACATAGGAAGCAGCTTGAAAAAACTCCCTTGGCCAAATCTAGGTTAATCTAAGTGTCATCTCCTCCGCCCCCCACCCCCCAAAAATGATAGAAATGGATTACATTTCCTCAAATAAAATAGGAAGCCATGAGTCCATACTGACATACATACATAGGAAAGCAAATTTCATAGGCATTTGCTTACATAGGAATTACATAGGAAAGCATCTCTTTGTAGTAGAATGTCAACTACAGAAAGAATTATGGAAATAGAAAAATCATCATTTAAGGCTGGGCGCGGTGGCTCACATCTCTAATCCCAGCATTTTGGTAGGCTGAGGCAGGTGGATCACCTGAAGTCAGGAGTTTGAGACCAGCCTGGTCAACATGGTGAAACCCCGTCTCTACTAAAAATACAAAAACTAACTGGGCTTGGTGGCAGATGCCTGTAATCCCAGCTACTCTGGAGTCTGAGACAGGAGAATCACTTGGACCTGGGAGGTGGAGGTTGCAGTGAGCCGAGATTGTGCCATTGCACTCCAGCCTGGACGACAAAGTGAGACTCTGTCTCAAAAACAAACAAACAAACAAAAGTTAAAGTCATTGTTTAATGACTACCACAATGACGGTTGATTCAGACAGGAATGGGTAATGAATGGTCCAGCCTGTGTGCTGGTATTTGATAAGGTACAGATACTCCTCGACTTACTATGGGGTTATGACCTCACAAATCCATCGTAAGTTGAAAATATCATCGTGTTTTAGATACACAGTGCTTCTTCTGATTACAGAATTTAAATATTCTTGAAACTTCCCTTTTCTTAATATCAGTGGTTTTGTCACTAAGTCTGAAACTTAGCAGTTTAATCTTGTCCTATTTCCATTAAAATATGGTTAGTCTTAATACCTACTCAGAATCCCTGCAATGTAAGGTACAAATGAAGATTCTGAGGCTACCCAGATCTATAAAGTCAAACCCTGAAATAAGGACCCCAGGAATCTACATTATTATGGAGTTCCTCAGGATTCTTACACACACTAAAAGTTAAGGGCTATTGTCGTATGGTTTCTATAATATTGAGCTTTGTGATTTTGTGAAGAAATGCCTTCAATAAAACTCTACAAAATTCCATCATGAAATCTTCATTTCAAATGTAATAATTTTCAGTTGCTTAGAGTACTTATTCAAGCATTTTTTTAATGGGCCCTTGCATAGCTAAGAATTTTTGTTTACATCACAAATGACAGATACCTTGGTTGACAATAAAATTCTTAGAGTGTAAACTTTTCCCCTCAAAATGTTGTAAATGTTGATCATTGACTTCTGGAATTTAGTATTTCAGATAAATTTGAGGACTACCTAATTTTTGTTTCAAGAGTTCTAGTTTTTGCTGGGTGTGATGACTATGTCTGTAATCCCAGGATTTTGAAAGGCTGAGGCAGGCGGATCACTTGAGGCCAGGGGTTTGAGACCAGCCTGGGTAACATGATGAACCCCCATCTCTAAAAAAATCACAAAAATTAGCCGGGCTTGTGGCACACACCTGCAGTACCGACTACTCCAGAGGCTGAGGCGGGAGGATCGCTTGGGCCTGGGAGGTTAAGGCTGCCGCGAGTTGTGACGGCGCCACTGCACTCTAGCTTGGGTGACAGAGTGGGACCTTATCTCAAAAAAAAAAAAAAAAAAAAAAAAAGAAAAGAAAAGAAAAGAGAAAAGAAAAAAAGAAAAGAGAGTTCTAGTATTTTTACGCCTGGATAATTCTATAATCTTTTATCATTTTAATTCAAAACTTTGCCAAGATGTGCCATTAATCTTGCTTGCTCTCGCACTACGAATGTTTTTTGGGTACAGGCTATTGCCTTCCATTGCATCTTTGATTATTTGCCCCACGAGTACCCTGCCAGGTACCTTCAAGCCTCCTCCCCTTTCTGCAAATTTCCTGAAGTATACCCCTGCCTCCTCTGCCTGGAAACTTCCTCCTCATTATTTCGTCACGGTTTAATAAAGCATACAAGTTTATATTATTGAGAGCAAAGTAGAGGCTTATAATTTTTTGCAAATAATGTTTTTCTCTTCTGTGGTTTCATTAGTGGTAAAATATACATACAAAAAAACTTTTAAGAATATATAAGTAACATATAAGCAAAGTAGAGGGGTTATAATTTTTGGCAAATAATGTTTTTCTCTTCTGTGCTTTTATAAATGGTAAAATGTATTATATACACAAAATAACTTTTAACAACATATAAGCAACACACTACTATTAATAAAACACTTTGCACCTGTCATCCCCGCTGAGAAATAGAACTTAGTGCATTAGGAGCCCCCACTGTGTCTCTTTTTTATTGCCTTTTCAAAATCTATTTTTCATGTAGGGATATGCGCCTAGCTATCATATTGTTTAGTTTTGAAAATTAAGATGCAAACACAAACTTAGCTGTATGAGGAGGGCCAGAATCGTCCCTATTTGATGAAGTCTCCCAGGTAATCTGAACGGTCTCTAAGTCATAGCCTGGCTTCATCTTGCTTGATTGCTGATGGGAAACCTTTGGAAATTGGTGGGCAAAGCTGTATGTGTGTCCTAGGAAATGTAGGCGTGTAAGGGCATCAGACAGAACTATGGCGTGGATTACAAAACATCAAGAAGAAATACAGGCCCGGTGCGGTGGCTCACGCCTGTAATCCCAGCACTTTGTGAGGCCGAGGTGGGTGGATCACGAGGTCAGGAGATCGAGACCAGCCTGGCCAACATGGTGAAACCCCATCTCTACTAAAAATACAAAAATTAGCTGGGCATGGTGGCAGGCGGCTGTTAATTCCAGCTACTCAGGAGGCTGAGGCAGGAGAATCGCTTGAACCCAGGAGGTGGAGGTTGCAGTGAGCCAAGATCACGTCACTGCATTCCAGCCTGGGCGACAGAGTGAGACTCTGTCTCAAAAAAAAAAAAAAAGAAAAAGAAAAAAAGAAATATGGTTACACACAGTGAGTTACAGTGTGTTTTCTCTTTCTTAGAAAACACACTGTTTCTTAGAAAACACACTGTTTTCCATGTTTTATCTCCAGCTGTTGCTTAGTTCAAAGCACAATACTTTTGTGGGGTGAATGAGTGTCTTCAACTACTATAGCAGCAGGACTTGGAAGGGAAAGTGGAACTTCATCAAGTTTTCATCAAGACAAAGTAAGCAGCTGGGTGCGGTGGCTTGCGCCTGTAATCCCAAAACTTTCAGAGGCCAAGGTAGGCAGATCACTGGAGGCCATGAGTTCGAGACCAGCCTGACCAACAGGATGAAACCCCGTCTCTACGGAAAATACAAAAAGTAGCCAGGTATGGGTGTGCACACCTGTAATCCCAGCTACACAGGAGGCTGAGGCACAAGGATCACTTGAACCTGGGAAGTGGAGGTTGCAGTGAGCCGAGATTGTGCCACTGCACTCCAGCCTGAGTGACAGGAAGACTCTGTCTCCAAAAAAAAAAAGACAAAGTCATCACATATCATCATCTGACCAGATTCATTGAACTTTCTGTTCATCTGTTAAATAAAGTAGGCATCTTGGTGGTAACAGCATTCAATGTGCCTGTCTCTTGAATTGCCCTGCTCCCATCCTGACCAGTGTCCCCTGGAGCACAGCTGTCATGCCACGATCTTTCTCCATCATCTTGGGGATTCTCTCTGCCTCTGTCCGGTGTTACATCTCCTGTTTTATTATGGACGTATAAGAGTTGCCCATATTTATGGGGTATATGTGATATTTTGCTACAAGGATACAATGTGTAATGATGCAATCAGGATAATTGGGATACCCGTCATCTGAAGGATCTGGCATTTCTTTGCGTTAGGAACATTTCAATTTCACTGTTAGATATTTTGAAGTATACAGTAAATTGTTAACAACCTTTGAAGATTTTGTGGTATAAGTGTGGTTGATTCTCAGCTTTCCCACTGGCAGCTTGGGATTTTGTTTTCTCATATTGTTACGAGAAACAAGTTTGTTAAATCGCTTCGCACTGACCCATTGGTTTTGCAGCTTCCAAAATGTCATGGCTGTTGTCTCCTTTCCTATTCTTCTAGCCCTTGTGGGTGTAGGTCTTAAAACAAAACAATTCCTATTTTTATGGGGTTCAAGAGAGAGAAATATTACATGCACATGTTCAATCCACCACGTTAACTTGGAAGTCCAAAAATGCCTACTTCTGTAAGGTCCAGTTCCTCTGGGAAGCATTCTTTTGGCTCGTCTGCCTTTAGCAGAATTAATCCTGTCCTTCAAAAGATTTTTAGTGTGGTGCATAACACGTTGGATTCTAATCCATTTGTTTACATATGCCTCTTTCCCCGGAGAAAATATGAATCCTCAAATGTCAGGATCAGGTTTCATTCTAATTTTATGAATAGCACCCATCACAATAACCACATGTATTCGCTAAATGTTTGCTTTCTACAGGAATGTGTAATTAGGTTCTGAAAAGGACAGTGCTGAACCTTTTCAAAAATTGGACACTTATTCAAGTACATGTTATATTGACTAGGAATTTTTAATTCCTCCTTATCGGTTGTCAAACTAAACCAAAACTGATAGCCGGTGAGCTCTTTCAGCAGCACAGAAGCCTGTTTCTGACACTCCAGATAGAGCAATGTTTGGTTTGAGTACCCTCTGGTGGCATTTCAAGAAACTAAGTTCTTTTACAGCCTGATTTCTGGTTCTGTTGCTGTTAAAAGCTTGATGGAAGACATCACGCATTTTCTTAAATTTCTTGATTGAACATGCATGACTTTTGCAATCAGAAAAATTGTATAATTTTTTCCAAAATAACATAACTTTATGAGTTTCTGAGACAAAAGAAGATGTTAGGAAGCTGAACAAACATACAAATAGAAATTGCACATATTTTAAAATTAATCTATTTCTAATGTTTGCTTGCTGTTTTTTTTGAGATGGAGTCTCGCTCTGTTGCTCAGGTCGCCCAGGTCGCCCAGGCCATCCAGGCTGGAGTGCGGTGGCACAATCTCAGCTTGCTGCAACCTCCGTCTCCTGGGTTTCGGCGATTCTCCTGCCTCAGCCTCCCATATACAGGCGCATCTCATCACACCTGGCCAATGTTTGTGTTTTTAGTAGAGACAGAGTTTCACTACGTTGGCCAGGCTTGTCTCGAATTCCGGGCCTCAGGTGATCCACCCACCTCAGCTTCCCAAAGTACTGGGATTACAAGCATGAGCCACCATGCCGGCCTGCTTTACCTTTCTTATTTCTCAGTCTGAGTCAATTGAATTATGATAAGCCTCAAATTGATCATTTATAATTCAAATGGTAAAAATAAATCTGGAATTCTTCATACTAGAAAGTCCATTTTCTTTTTCATGCCAAAAAAATTGAGTTTCTTCCACTCAATTTCAAAACAAATCTGAAATTTTTAACATATAGGCTTAAGCATGTTTATTTAAACAAAGACACATAAAAATGTGCAAAATGAACTTTGACATATTTTTAAGTTTTTATTTTTGTTTTTTATTTCTTTTTTCTGTTTTCTTTTCTTTTCTTTTTGGTTGTCTTTTTTTTTTTTTTTTTGAGACAGAGTCTCACTCTGTCGCCCAGGCTGGAGTGCAGTGGCGTAATCTCGGCTCACTGCAATCTCTGCCTCCTGGGTTTAAGCGATTCTCCTGCCTCGGTCTCTTGAGTAGCTGGGATTACAGGCACATGCCACCAAGCTCAGCTAAGTTTTGTATTTTTAGTAGAGACGGAGTTTCACCATGTTGGCCAGACTGGTCTTGAACTCCTGACCTCAGGTGATCCGCCCACCTTGGCCTCCCAAAGTGCTAGGATTACAAGCGTGAGCCACCATGCCAGGCCTTGGTGGACGATATTCTTAACGAAAGGGTCTGGATGTGGGTAAGCCTTCCCATCAGTGGGTTGTGCTTGTCAGCAAGGCTACACCTTCTGGTGCTGGGATTAGAGCAGAGGATCTTGTTTGTTTTTGTGATCAAGATTAGATAGAACATGATTTGTACCAGGTCACACAAATGTTTCTAAATAATTGTGTAACGCTTAGAATGAAACTTGGGGGTTGCCTGCATTAGAGAAAGGGCAAGTGTCTTTTATGTGTAGGAACAAGGGTGTGTGTGGATATGTGGGGTCACCAGAATTGTGGCAGAGAGTGTTAGTTGTCCTAATATTTGATCTTCCCTTCTTCAATAGTGATAGACTTTCAATTGTTCATAGGTAATTGTCCACAGAACCAAGACAATATTTTCACCAGGCTCTTTTGCAACTAACGTGTGGTCCTTTGACTAAGTTCCAAAGGACAAAATATAAGCATAATTAATATGCATGACTTCAGGATGTGACCTTATAGAGAAATACATAGTCTCCCTTTTACTGTTTCTGCCTTTCCATTGACTGAACGGTGTGTGGAATGGGGAGGTGTCTGGAACACGGCAGTGAGGGCAGCATACGAGGAACGATAAAACTGCAAGACAGAAAAGCCCTAGGTCCTTGATATCTTTATATTAACCTCAGAGAGAAATATGTTAACTTCTACCTCACTTAAGTCACATATATTTAAGGCCTATTTTATTCCCAATCAAATTTTAATTGTATTTTTTCCGCTTTATTTTTTGTAGACATGGGGTCTCACTGTGATGTCCGGGCTGGTCTCAAACTCTTGGCTTCAAGTTATTCTCTCGCCTCAGCCTCACAGTGTTGGGATTACAGGTGTGAACCACTGCCACTGGCCTTTTTTGTCTTATTTTCAAATCTTTATCCTAAAAAAAAGAAAACATGCCAAGAAATGAGACAGATTCTACAAAGGGTGAGATGTAACAAAATCTGGGAGTTTGAGGGGAAAATCCTGGAGGAAGGGAAATTGAACCTCTGACCTAAACAATGAATGAAATTAGCTAAGAAAAGTTCTGAAATGGGAACCGGCATAGTGTGTGGAGGTACTAAAAGAAGAATGGAAAGAGAAAAAAGGTAGTTTGTGCTAAATCAGGAGAGAGAAATATAACCCAGATCATCCTGAAGGCATTAAGGAAGGTAAAGAGGAAAAAAAGTCAAAAGTGATGCCCGTATTTTTGACCCAATCAACTGCATGGGTTGTGGAGTTATTTACTGAGAAAAGAAACACCACTCTGGACACGGTGGTTCCCGCCTGTAATCCCAATACTTTGGGAGGTTAAAGTGGGAGGACTGCTTGAATCCAGGAGTTGGAGACCAGCCTGGACAATATGGCAAAACCTTGTCTCTACTAAAAAATACAAAAATTAGCTGGGTGTGGTGGTGAGTGCTTGTAGTCTCAGCTACTCGGGAGGCTGAGGTAGGAGGATCACTTGAGCGATAATTGTGCTACTGCACTCCAGCCTGGGCGACAGAGGGACATCCTGCCTCAAACAAACAAACAAAAAAAAGAAAAGAAAAGAAAAAAGAAAAACAGAAACACCAGAGAAGTGGCAGGTTTGGGGAGGAAGATGATGACTTCACTTTGGATATGTCAAGTTTGTGGTGTTTGTGAATAGGCAAGTAGTTATGTGGCTCTGGTACTCTGAATTAAGATCATGGGTAGAGGCCGGGCGCGGTGGCTCAAGCCTGTAATCCCAGCACTTTGGGAGGTCGAGACGGGCGGATCACAAGGTCAGGAGATCGAGACCATCCTGGCTAACCCGGTGAAACCCCGTCTCTACTAAAAAATACAAAAAACTAGCCGGGCGAGGTGGCAGGCGCCTGTAGTCCCAGCTACTGGGGAGGCTGAGGCAGGAGAATGGCGTGAACCCAGGAGGTGGAGCTTGCAGTGAGCTGAGATCCGGCCACTGCACTCCAGCCTGGGCGACAGAGCGAGACTCCGTCTCAAAAAAAAAAAAAAAAAAAAAAAAGATCATGGGTAGAAACATAGATTTTGGAGTCATTGGCTACTGGATGGTAAATAAAGCTAGATGAATGGATAGAATACCTAGAGCAAGAATCTATATTTTGAAAAGAATATAAAAGTTACCAACAGGGCCTAAGATCCAAGTCCTGAAAGAATTCCGGAATTAAATGATTGGATATAAGAGGGGGAACTGATCAGGGAGATTGAGAAGAAATGACCAGAGAAAAAGGAAGGAAGCAGGCGAGTTTGCTGTCATGGAGACCAAAGGAAATGAGTGTTGCAGTAAATAAAGAATAGTCAGCTGGGCGCGGTGGCTCACGCCTGTAATCCCAGCACTTTGGGAGGCCGAGGCGGGCGGATCACGAGGTCAGGAGATCCAGACCACCCTGGCTAACACAGTGAAACCCCGTCTCTACTAAAAAATACAAAAAATGATCCAGGTGTGGTGGTAGGCATTTGTAGTCCCAGCTACTTGGGAGGCTGAGGCAGGAGAATGGTGTGAACCTGGGAGGCAGAGGTTGCAGTGAGCCAAGATCTCGCCACTGCACTCCAGCCTGGGTGACAGAGCAAGACTCTGTCTCAAAAAAAACAAGAATAGTCAGCAACGCTGGATGCTGTTAAAAGGTAAGTCAGATGAGATTTGATAAGAGGCTATTGGGTTTAACCACATGGGGATAACTAGTGACCTCAGTGGAGAAGTAGACGTCAGTGGAAATTAGGGTAGGTTGAATAGTGGGTAGATATGTGAAAAAAGAGACAATTCTTTCAAGAAGTTTAGCACCAAAGGGGGCGGGAGAAAAGATAGTGCAGCAGCCATAGGAATTCTGAGGTTGAAGGAGGTGTTTTGTTTAGCTGGAGGGCTTTTTAAGTTGGAAAATTTTGAGTCAAGCTCATTTAAATGCCAAAGGGAAAGGTCTACGGAGGAGGAAAACATTGAAGAGACAGAACAGAGAGTGGATAATACAAAATTCAAGATTCCTTGGAAGGTAGGAAAGGAGGGGAATTGAGGGAGAATGTGGTGGTGTCAACCCAGAAAATGAAGGTGGGAGGTAGGAATGGATGAAAGGGGAGGGGCTAGGACTCAGGTGAGGCAAGGGAGGTACTCACTTCAGGCACAAAATTTAAGGAGGCATCCCCCAAAAATCAGTAACTAAGATAAACACTTTACTGTAATTTTTTTTTTTTTTTTTGAGATAGCGTCTTGCTCTGTTGCCCAGGCTGGAGTGCGGTGGTGTGATCTCAGCTCACTGCAACCTCTGCCTCCCAGGTTCAAGCGATTCTTGTGCCTCAGTCTCCCAAGTAGCTGGGATTACAGGCATGCGCCACCACGTCAGTTAATTTTTGTATTTTTAGTAGAGACAGAGTTACGCCATCTTGGCCAGGCTGGTCCTGAACCCCTGGCTTCTAGTGATCCTCCCGCCTCAGCCTTCCAAAGTGCTAGGACTACAGGCATCAATCTCTTAATACATCAAAATTAATGTTAAAACTGTATGATGAACAAAATATCAGCATATTAAAGACACGATCAGATGTAAGCTGGTAGATTTGCCAGTAAAAAGCTAAAACTGTTTTCTTTGTGAAGCAGGAGGCAAGGCTGTCTGGTGAGAGTACGTGGGAAAGGAGATGGGAGGTTGGAGGTGAGAGCAGAAAAGGTTTGCTGCAGAAGTTGTGGACAGAGGGAAGACAAGACAAGTAGAGAAATCTGACGGCTGCCAAGGAGGACTAGCACCCACGTGGAGCAGGTGGCCCTTAATTCTTCACATCACTGATCTGGCCATTGCATGATCTCTAAGGCCTCTCTCAGAACTCAGAGAAAGTATGAAGAAGGAAAATAGATTTATGATCATGGCGGGTTTAAACAGGGAAAAAAGTTGAGGATATTGGCAAGGGATTTATGATAGTGGACCACAGAAGCTATGATAGGTTATGATAACGGGCCGTTGAACCTAAGCCAGCAAGGGAATAAGCCAAACATGAGAAATAAACTAAATCAAATGTGAAATGATAGCTCTGAAATATAATGTAAATGCCAAATGTTATGGGGTGAGTTGTGTCCCCCTAAATTTATGTGTTGAAGACCTAACCCCCAGTACCTCAGAATGTAACCATATTTGGAGTAAGAAATAAAAATAAAATCCTAAATCCCCTAAGGCCAGGTGTGGCGGCTCACACCTGTAATCTTAGCACTTTGGGAGGCCAAGGCAGGCACATCACTTGAGGTCAGGAGTTTGAGACTAGCCTGGGCAACATGGCGAAACCCTCGTCTACTAAAAATACAAAACAATGAGTTGGACATGGGGGCACACACCTGTAATCTCAGCTACTCGGGAGGTAGAGGCAGGAGAATTGCTTGAACCCTGGAGGTGGAGGTTGCAGTGAGCCAAGATTGTGCCACTGCACTCCAGTCTGGGTGACAAAGTGAGACTCTATCTCAAAAAAAAAAAAAATCCTAAATCCCCCAAACTACTGTACTGAACGGACCCCTTTCCAGTCAAGAAGACCCCAGAGAAACCTTAAAACAGAGTTCCAGGACATCTCCGGACAGGAGGTCAGACATGTCTCAGTCTGCCTCTTCCTTATTAAACTTTAACCAGAATCTTTCCTAAGAAGTAAGCAGGAACCAGCTGTGGAAGACAAGAGCAGATGACTTACTCTGTTACTGCTGTTAGCCAATTGTCTGAGGCCATGATGAGACTTCCCTTTCCTCTTTACAGTTTTTACATGACAGCTCACCAGTTTCACAATGCATACCTTCCTTATCAGAGACTGTTGATGATGGAGATGCTCTGGCCAGTCTACGGAGGATGCACGGAGGATTTTCGTGTACTCTGTTTCACTTTCTGATGTCAGAAGGCTGAAAACTCCACACTCAGATTATGCTAATGCTGCCGTTTGTGTACATATGACCCATGAAGAGGTATGAAGCTCAAGTGCACACGCATGTTTCTCCTTTAATAAACATTAATGATTCCTCCTATAGCTTATTAAATATGTATATTTGGCCACTACGCTCAGCATACATTCCTGTCTTATGCTTCCTTCCCTCAAAGTACCTATTTCTGGCTTCTGGCTGGAGGCTACACTTCCCAGCCTATCAGAATGGCAGCCTGCAAGGATGCACAACCCTAACCCTTTATGAGGGATAAAGCTCTCTTTTCTATACTTATGAACCTTGTCATTCTTCAGTTGGCAGGAGATTAGGTCTTTAAAGAGATGATTAAACTAAAATGAGATGGCCTGGCACAGTGGTTCACGCCTGTAATCCCAGCACTTTGGGATGCCGAGGCTGGTGGATCACCTGAGGTCAGGAGTTCAAGACCAGCTTAGCCAATATGGTGAAACCCCATCTCTACTAAAAATACAAAAAATTATGCTTTTTATTATACAAAACAAGGAGAATCCTCACCTAGATCTATTACAATGAAATTTAAGAACATCAATGACAAAAAGAAAATTTGCAGACTCCAGAGAGAAAGAACAGATTATCCATAAAAGAGTAAGAATCATATCGACATCACACTTTTCAAATAAACATAGGATACAGGAAGAAAATAACGTTTTTAAATGATTGAGGGAAAAGACTTTGTAACTTGCAGAAACCATTAAACTAAATAGAAAAGCTTTATACACATTTCCCATGAAATCAGCACAGCACCATTACTATTAATATATTACAAAGTCTCAGCCAGGCGCGGTGGCTCACGCCTATAATCCCAGCACTTTGGGAGGCCGAGGCAGGCAGATCACAAGGTCAGGAGATTGAGACCATCCTAGCTAACACAGTGAAACCCTGTCTCTACTAAAAACACAAAAAAATTAGCCGAGCGTAGTGGTGGGTGGGCACCTGTAGTCCCAGTTACTTGGGAGGCTGAGGCAGGAGAATGGCGTGAACCCAAGAGGCGGTGGAGCTTGCAGTGAGCAGAGATTGCGCCACTGCACTCCAGCCTGGGCGACAGAACTAGACTCCGTCTCAAAAAATAATAATAATAATATAATATATATATATATTTTACAAAGTCTCCTGGCCAATGTAATAAGAAAAGAAAAAGATATAAGGGGTATAAGGAAGGGCAGGGCTAAAACTGATTATTTGCAGAATTTGATAATTTTAGAAAAAAAGCAACAGAATAATAAAACTATTAAAAATTACAAGAAAGTTTAGAAATTATCCAGAATGTTCTGGGGATTAATAAACAAAGAATGTTTAGAAATTGAAAACCATCAGGAGTTGGAGACCAGCCTGGCCAACATGGTGAAACCCTGTCTCTACTAAAAATACAAAAATTAGCTGGGCATGGTGGTGCACACCTGTAATCCCAGTGACTTGGGAGGCTGAGGTGGGAGAATAGTTTGAACCTGGGGGGTGGAGGTTGCAGTGAGCCAAGATTGTGCACTGCACTCCAGCCTGGGCGACAGAGCAAAACTCCATCTCAAAAAAAAAGAAAAGAAAAAAGAAAAAGAAAGAAATTAAAACCAATTTTTTGTCTTTAAAATTTTAATTTCTTTTACATCAAAGGCAAGCTTACATAGAGTGAAACGCATAGATCTTACATGCATAATTCAATGTGTTTTGATAAATACATACATTACATAACCACTATCCCAATTAAGACGTAGAATATTTCCAGGACCTGGAAACTTCCATTGTGTACCTTTCAAGTTAATCCTCAAGCCCTAACCCCAAGCTGAAGCAGTCACTATTGTGAATTTCTATTATCATAGATTAGTTCCTGGCCTATTCTTGAACTTCATATAAGTGGAATTACAGTATGTCTTCTTTTGCATCTGGCTTTCACTCAAGATTTTTTCCAAATTCATCCATACTATTGCACGTATCAATAGTTTATTATTAGCTGGGCACGGTGGCTCACACCTGTAATCCTAGTACTTTGGGAGGCTTGGCCAGGCGGATCACTTGAGCTCAGGAGTGCAAGACCACCCTGGGCAACATGGTGAAACTCCATCTCTACAAAAAATACAAAAATTAGCTGGACCTGGTGGCATATACCTGTAGTCCCAGCTACTCGAGTGGCTGAGGTGGGAGGATCACCTGAGTCCCAGAGGTCAAAGCAGTCATGATCCTGCCACTGCACTCCAGCCTGCATGACAGAGTGAGGTTCTGTTTCCAAAAAAAAAAAAAAAAAAAAAATGCTTATTATTGTATATCAAGGAGTATTATGCCATTACAGGGATACATCACATTCTAGTTATCCATTCACCTGTTGATGGCGATTTGAGTTAATTTCATTTTTCAGCTATTATGAATAATGCTGCTGGAAATATCCATGTCCAAGCCTCCACCTGGACATTCACTTTCACTCTTCCTGAGTGAATACCTAGGAATGGAATTGCAGGGTGATAGGGACGATGTATTATGTTTATTTAATTTATTTATTCATTTTTGAGATGGAGTCTCTCTCTGTCACCCAGGCTGGAGTGCACTGGTGCTATCTAGGATCACTGCAACCACTGCCTCCCACGTTCAAGCGATTCTCTCCTGCCTTAGCCTCTTGAGTAGCTGGGACTACAGGTGTGCGCCACTACGCCTGGCTAATTTTTGTATTTTTAGTAGAGACAGGGTTTCATCATGTTGGCCAGGCTGGTCTCAAACTCCTAACCTCAGGTGATCCACCCTCCTCGGCCTTCCAAGGCGCTGGGATTACAGGTGTGAACTGCCGTGCCTGGCTCTTTTTTTGTTTGTTTGTTTCTAATCTGGTTGTCTTTTATTCTTTGTTTATTTAACTTAAAAATCAGTAATATTTTATGTAATGGTATAAAATAATTTACCATTCATAATGGCAAAAAACCCATAATGTATCTAGGAATTCCTGGTTACGAATGTACAAGATATCTATGGAGAAAATTGTGAAATGTTAAAGATCATCATAAAAGACAATCTGAATTAGCAGTTCTATATTACAAGAGGATAATTTGTCATTTCTCTTCAAATTAATCAAGTGAATTCAATCTTAATTTTTTTTTTTTTTTTTGGATTGGATTGGATTTTTTGAAGAGCAACAAATTTGTCCTAAAGTATACATGAAAGATTAAATATCCAGAAATAGCTAAGTCAGTATCGAAAAAGAGGAGTAAGAGGAGGAACATGTTTTAAAGATATGAAGACATATTGCAGAGCTGAGTAATAGAAAGCAGTGTGGGAAGGGTATAAGAACAAATACCAGAGACCAACAGAACAGAGCAGGATGCTCAAATACAGACCTAAACATATTGAATTATCTAACATGTGGCATCAGGCAGCAATGGGAGACAGCTTAGAAACAAAAGGCATTTTTGCTGGGATTACAGGTGTGAGCCACCACGCCTGGCCTTACAGTAAATTATTGATAAACAACCCAGGAACTGCCTCTTCTTTCCTTTAAAAATTCACTTGCAGCTACTACTAATCTGAGTATACCCAGGGCAACTTGAATCTACAATTGCAATCCTCAAGTTTGGCCCAAATAAACTCTCTACTTATATTAATTTTGCCTCAGCTTCTTCCTTTTAGGTTGATTATTTCATGCATGTTTCACCTTGTTCAATCTTTAATTGCTCAAACCAGAGTTTAAAGACAAAATAAGTTACTGCACGGTAGTAATTTTCACGTAGCTATTTTCATCTGGCTTGGATTTTTTTTTTTTTGACTATTTTTTGACTGACTTTGACTATTTTCACCTAGCCAGGATTTTTCAGAAGGGACATTCTTTAATTGTGTCTTACAATCCAATTTCCTCAGAGAAACTTCTTGGAGTTTCCCCAGCACAGTTGCTCATCATAGGCTTCATGGACAAAAGCCTCACTATTTATTAGATTCTCTTCTTCTTGGTCTTTTTCTTTATGACAGTTCAAATTTCTTGATGCTGCTGCACTAGTTCTAGAAATCAAAGAAACAAAGTCAAAAGAATTGTTTCTTGAGATAGAAGCTGAGATGGAGGTATGTACGGTTAGAAAGGACTACTTATCCCCATCAAAGATTATTGTTATTGGCATTATACCCTATCTCAATTGCCTATTTAACAAAGCAAATAATCTAGAATGGGCAAGATTTGAGACAAATATGATTCGTTACTAAGTGTTCACTTAACTTCCAAATTGGCGTATCTTCTGAGTAGATGGATTCAGGGCGACTTTAATCTATGCTCCCGGGTTGCAATCCTCAAGCCTGGACCAAATAAACACTGCTTATATTAATTTTGCCTCAGCTTCTACCTTTTAGGTCAATAGTATCAAGCCTCTTTAAGTGGCCTATAGGTAACTGAAGCTATGTTCAGTTTTTTTTTTTTCTCTGTGTGCGCCATTTTGTATCGTTTCTGTTGCTATGTCTTTAAATTCATTAATCTTTTTTCTGCATTGCTTAATGTGCTACCAATCCCATCCAAATAAATTTTTATTTCAAATATTTTTCACCTCCATCTAGAAATTTGATTTGTTTCTTTTCAAAAATCTTTCCAGTTTCTCTCCTATTATGTCTTCCTTTAAATCTTTGAGCATATTCATAACAGTTGTTTAAAAACCTTGTCTGTTAATTTCATCATTTTTATCATTCTGGAGTTTGTTTCTATTAACTTCACATTTTCTTACCACTTGGTCAGTCTCTCTCTCTCTTCCTCTCTATCTCTCTCTCTTTTGAGACAGAGTCTCACCCTGTCACCCAGGCTGGGTTGCGGTGGTGCAATCATAGGTCACTGCAGCCTTGAACTCCTGGGCTCAAGCAATCCTCCCACCTCAGCCTCCCCAAGTGCTGCGTGTCTCTTAATTTTTGACTGGATGTCTCACATTTTGAACTTAATGTTGTCGAATCCTGGATTTTAGTCTTTCAGAGAGTATTAGACTTCGTTCTTACAGGCAATTAGGTTACTTACAGAGCAGTTTGATCCTTTCAGGGCTTGTTCTAAGGCTTTTGAAGAGTCTACAGTAGCTTATACTCTGGGTCCTGCAGTCTAGGGCTATTGTATCTCACTAAGGCATGACGCTTTTGTAACTGCCCAAGAGTTTCATCTTGCTCACTGCCTAGACAGAGTCGATTTATCAAGACAGGCAAATTGCAATAGACAAAGTAATTCATGCAGAGCTGGCAGCACAGGAGACCCGAGTTTTATTATGTAAATCAGTCTCCTTGAACATTTGGGGATCAGAGTTTTTAAGGATAATTTGGTGGGTGAGAAGCCAGTGAGTCAGGAGTGCTGATTGGTTGGGTAGGAGATGAAATCACAGGGAGTCGATGATGTCCTCTTGCACTGAGTCAGTTCCTGGGTGGGGGACACAAAATCAGATGAGCCACTCTATCAATCTGGGTGGTGCCAGCTGATCCATCAAGTGCAGGGCCTGCAAAATATCTCAAGCAATGATCTTAGGTTTTACAATAGTGATATTATCGCCAGGAGCAATTTGGAGAGGGTCAGAATCTTGTACTTTCAGCTGCATGGCTCCTAAATCATAATTTCTAATCTTTTGGCTAATTTGTTAGTCCTACAAAAGCAGTCTAGTCTCAAGAACAGGGTTTATTTTGAGAAACGGCTATCACCTTTGTTTTAAACTATAAGCTATACACTAAGTTCCTCCCAATGTTAGTTTGGCCTACGCCCAGGAATGAATAAGGATAGCTTGGAGGTTAAAAGCAAGATGGAGTTGGTTAGGTCCGATCTCCTTCACTGTCTCAATGATAATTTTGCAACGGCAGTTTCTCTTCTGAGGTTTCTAGTGCATGTTCCATGGTATCCAATAATCTCTTCACTCTGGTTGCTGGGAGCTCAAATGATTCCCAGTTCTGTGTGAGCTCTCATCATTGTTTGGTGTACTGCTCCCCAATAATTGTTCTTTCCTGGCCTTGTGGAGTTTCACGTTTTTTACTCAGTTAAAGATTCAAAGGTACTCCTAAGCAGATTTCTGAAGCTCTTTTTCCATGTAATTCCCTCCTCTCCAGAATTCTGTCCCACAAATTCCAACCAACTTGGCCTACCCCAATTTCCTCAACTCCAATCCCTGTCTTCTCAACCTGGGAGATCCCAGGTTTCCATTTGATTTCCCTTCTCTGCACCACAGACTGGAAATGGCCTCTGGGCAAAAGGGCAGAGTGATATAGGGCTCCTTTTGTTTCTCTTCTCTCAGGTAAAACAATCCACAGCTGCCTGTTGTCCAATGTCTGAGGAGTTGTTTCCTACATCTTGTTCCGTTTTCTAATTGTTTACAGTGGGACACTAAGTCCAGACCCATTTTCTTTTCTTGTCCAGAAGTGTAAGTTTTAGGAAACTCCTTACGGAAAATGCGAATTGCTTTACTATTTTTTATGGTTGAAAACATCTTTCTCTATAACACCTCCCCACTTACCCTGCTTTTTTCTTCTCAGTAAAAGCTGACGCGATCATCCGTTCCGGTGCTACCCTCTGGTGTCCGGACTAGATCCTTGCGCAACTTCAACCCGCGCTAGTTCCGCCCACGGCCGGCCACGCCCCGTCCTCTCACCGGCGCGCCTCCCTCTTGTTCTTCCTCCCTCCCCCGTGGACTGCGGCGCTGGCGTTCCGTGCACGCCGGCTCACTGCGCCTGCGCGGCGTTTGGACGCCACACGCTCCCGGAAGTAGGAGGTGGCCGCTGGAGTTTGTGTGGCCGCCGCCGCGGGAACGCGAGCCCGGTAATTTTTCAACGGAGAAAGGCGAGGCTTTCGGGCTCGGCCGAGTGAGAGTGAGTAAGTGTCCGGCTCCAGTAGCTCTCCTCTGGCGTGACAGCCGGCATGGAGGAACCACAGAGTAAAGAGCCTGCCAGCGAGGCCGTGACTCCCGTGCTGCTGGAGTCGCCGCGGCCGGAGGGCCGGGAGGAGCAGCAGCGTCCCAGTCCCGAGGTGAGGAGTCGGCCCGCGCCCGGTTGTCGGCGCCCGCTGCCCGGTGCCCCAAGCGCCCTCGGCACCCCTTTCTTCTCAGGTGTCCCGCAGAAGGTGCAGCTGCGCGCCCTTGGACCCCAGCCTCTTCCCCCGCGCCAAGCTCCCTAGCCTTATCCTGGGATGGTTGTCTTGGAGCCCCATCAGGGCCGAATCACTCTGTGGGAGGGAGGAAATCGTCAAGACCAGTTCTGTCAATAGTGGGTGAATAGGTTCTAAGTGGGAGTTCTGCTCTAAACTTAGTTCTATGTTGACGGTTGCTGTTGTCACTCCATCTAGCCGTTATGGGTAATTTGCAAGGCTTTCTCTTTTTAAAATCTCACCATATACCCTAGGTATGTCACTTCATACCTTTAAAAAAAATTTAAAAACACCCACTAGCATCCCTCTCTCTTACCTGTTAAGTGGAGCTTCGTCTTAACTGCTTTTGCTCATTTACTGGTGTCTCATATAAACATAGTATAGTGTACGATTGAATTAATAATTTTGACATCTCATTGGTCGAACCTAGTTATAGTGGCAAAGTTGTAGAACAGTCTTGAAACTTATTTAACGAATGTAATTGTTGACTAGCGCTGCGGATTGTGATTGAACACTAAAATTGATCTTTTCCTAATAATAAACATGTTGAGCACTTCGTGAAGTGGGTATTTGCAAGAGGCCTCCTAACTCTTGCTCCTTACGTCCACAATCAATTTCTATCTGGCAGCTAGAACGAGCTTTGTAATAACATGAATTTGGCTTATTCTCCTCCTTAGTAACTTCGATTTGCTGCTCGGCGGGGTCTGGTGCCTGCCTCTGTTGCTAATTGGATCTCACACAGTTTTTCCCTTTTGTTGCCAGTGCCCCTCGCTTCCTTGTGTTCTTTTACGTTGGAAGGAAGGTCTTTCTTGTTAAGGGTGTCTCTATGTTCCTTGTGCGCTGCATGCACTTCCTTTGGATCTTTACAATTATCTTTCTCCTTCTAAAGTTGTTACTTTCAAAGAGTACTTGCTCATTCCCTCTCATAAAGAACCACTCTTCCACCTGCCTCCCTCTTCAACCTAAGATACATTGTGTCAGTCTCATCGTGTAAGTGGTTTTTAAAGTAAATTTCGAAGTTTATTTTTAGTAAAAAGTGTGTTTGAATCTACTTCTTTATATTTGAAAGTCTTGACACTTTTACAGCTACTTGAAGGCCTAGATTTCTGTTCCAAATTGGCTTTAGTGACGGTAGTAATTGTTAAAAACTTACCGTTACATGCTCTTAATAATGATACTTTTTTTTTTTTTTTTTTTTTACAAAAAGGAGCCGGGCGTAGTTGCGCTCGCTCAGGGTCCCAGCCACTAGGGAGGCTGAGTGGGGAGCATCACCTGAGCCCATGGGTGGAGGCTGCAGTGAGCTGTGATCGTGCCACTGCACTCCAACCTGGGTGACAGAGTGAGACCCTGTCTCAAAAAATAATGATGACAGTTTGTTTTTTTTTTTCTTTTTTTGGAGACAGAGTTTCATTCTTGTTGCCCAGGCTATAGTGCAATGGCATGATTTCAGCTCACTGCAACCTCTGCCTCCGGGATTCAAGTGATTCTCCTGCCTCAGTCTCCCTAGTAGCTGGGATTACAGGAACCCACCACCACACCCGGCTAGTTTTTGTATTTTTAGTAGAGATGGGGTTTCACCATGTTGGCCAGGCAGGTCTCCAGCTCCTGACCTCAGGTGATCTGCCCACCTGGGCCTCCCTGAGTGCTGGGGTTACAGGCATGAACCACTGCGCCTGGCCATGTTACAGTTTTTTTCAATCTCAAGCAAAGTTTTTTGTTGAATTCACGTGGTAAATTTCCATTATCTCTAATGCCAGTTGTCTTTGAAAACTAACAAGCTATTGCATATTTATATTTTTAATAAGTAGGTTCAAATTTCATCAGAACTCTCGAGTTCTGATGAAATTTGAACCTACTTATTAAAATATATATAAAGTATATAAAACATCAAGAAGATTTCTAAGTTTTTTTTTTTCAGTGTGCAGATGCAGAGGTTTTCCTTTTCTTTTTTTAGTAGGTAGTACCTCGATTTTTGGCAACAAAATAATAGAAGCATTTCCAAAACCTCTGTTTTCAAAATGTTCTCTATAAAGTTTCTTTTGACAAGCAAGTTACTTTCTAGCTTACTGTTAAAATGTATTTTCTTTTATCTTGCAACAACAGACTGTGTTCGTTTAAAAAAATGTTAAAAATCAAGCTCCCGTACCCTTCCCAGTAAGAAGAGGACAGCAATTTTAGAATACCTGTCTTTTTGTTATAGAAAATATGTAACTCATCTTTCAGTTCAACAACAGTTAAAGTGCTTTGTTGCAAGATAGTAAACCTGTGTTTGGTATGGAAGATTTTCATGGCCACATCCCAGAATGTAAAAGATTCTCTTATTTGAGATAATATAAACCATACACCCACTTAATTGAACACGTGAATATTGCAAAATGTTACAGTTCTGTGATGCTGAATGTTTCTCTCCATATTGTGGTATCTATCACTTTTCTCATTATATGGTCAGTATTCTATGTGACGTGATAGATGGATGTAGATACTGGCGTGGATGCTGTTGCAAATGTAAGTATTTTGTAAACTAATTTTGTGTTTCTGCAGATTGACAATACAAGTAGGGTTTTTAATATTTTCTTTGTGCTCCTTGGTGGATTGACTTGAGCATCCTTCTTTATGAATCATTAGTGTAGATCTGAAATTTGGGAGGAGACACTGATTTCTGAGGATTGGACCTTGGCTGTCTCTAGAACTTCAGTGAAGGAAGAGAACTAGAGCTGGACCTAGGAAAGGAAGCAAATTTTTCTTTATAGAAGTCATAATTTATGGCATCTATAGAAGAGGCCTACGTGTTACTTGTGAATAATTTTTGTAGCTACAGTTTTGGATGAGAATTAACAAGTGAATGAGAAAGAGGATTTGTCCAAAGAGAAAATCTACTTAAATTAACTGAGACATCTGTTTTGGTAGACAAACTGTTTCTTAATGTTGACCTAAATTTTAACCTGCCTAAAGATGAAGTTTAAAATTCAATGTAGATTTAAAGTCAAAAGATAATTTTTTATTAAATTCTGATCAAGCAGAGAGATATCTATTGTAAATTTAATATATTGTTGAAAGTGAATTATTGGTCAACTAGCAATACTTTTTTTTCTTAACATTGTTAACAACGAACCTCAATGTGGCTATTCTTTAATTTATGGACAGTTCACACATTGGAACTGCTGACTTCTTCCTCAAAGGAGATGGGTGAGTCACTCTTGAGTACTCTGGCACGTTTTTTTTTTTTTTTTTTTTTTTTTTTTTTTGAGACGGAGTCTCGCTCTGTCGCCCAGGCTGGAGTACAGTGGCCGGATCTCAGCTCACTGCAAGCTCCGCCTCCCGGGTTTACGCCATTCTCCTGCCTCCCGAGTAGCTGGGACTACAGGCGCCCGCCACCGCGCCCGGCTAGTTTTTTGTATTTTTTTTTAGTAGAGACGGGGTTTCACCATGTTAGCCGGGATGGTCTCGATCTCCTGACCTCGTGATCCACCCATCTCGGCCTCCCAAAGTGCTGGGATTACAGGCTTGAGCTACCGCACCCGGCCTCTGGCACCTTACCTAGCATTACATTTCCAGGAAATGTGTGTTGCATTAAATTGAGAGCTTAGATTAAGAAATAGTTCCTGAACCATCAGGATCAGTTCTAAGTCAGGGACTGTGGCCTCTTTGTGATTATCCTTTCTTGATCTGTAATTAAAGTTTATATGAGGACAATGTGGTAAATTATAACTGAGGTAGCAAGCTTTCATAGGGATTAACAGTAAGTACTAAGTATTTTTGAAAATTCTGGAGCATAGCTAATATTTGTGATAGTGCATGTGGAAAATAATTAACTTATAAATGAATCTTTGGAACTTAACATATTAGTAATTTGAGACTGCCTGTGGAGAAAGTAGAATTGAGTCATGGTTTTTTCTTAACAGATTTTTATTTATGAAAAGATTTATAATTCTGTGCTGCTTCTGTTTAACTGACATAAGTATAACTTTTGGAAAATGTAAGTTTTGAAATGAAATACATTTCCTTTGCTTTGAGTACTAGGAAGCTGTGATTAGATTTGCAGTCCATTTTGTTTTTATGTTGGACAATATTTGTTAACTTTGTGAAATGAAGTCAGGTTAAACAATTATCAGAAGTTATTGTACATGTGTAATGTAAAAGTTCATTTAAAAATGGGTTCATTTGTAAATACTAGCATATTGTTTGTGAAGGGCTTGTTGTATAGTCTGTGATATTAATAGTTACCATTTATTAATTGCTACTGTGAGTCTAGGAGCCTGATACATATAATCTCATTTAATCTTTGTAATAATTCTACCCAAACACTATTTACCATTACCAAATTGCCATTTTATAGATAAGGAAATTGAAGATCAGAGGCTAATATGTGACTATCCAAAGTCATGCTGCTATTTCTGGTAAATAGTCAGCTGGGGCTCTCTTATTGAGGTGGTGTTGACTCCCAACATCAGTCCTCTTTTTACTTAGCTTTGTTTCCTTTGAGGAACCTCATGACTCATAATAGAGTGGGGTAAATTGTATTGGAGACACATCTTCCTTCTTCTTATCCTTTCCTCCCTTTAGGAGCTGCAGTGAACACTTTTCATTGAACATGTAGCATGAAGAGGCTTCAGAAGTTTGAATCTTTAAATCTGTGATGTTTGTACTAATTATAAACTACATCTCTTTTTTTTTTTTTTTTTTCCCGTAGGAAACTCAACAGTATAGATTTGATGGCCAGGAGACAAAAGGATCCAAGTTCATTACCTCCAGTGTGAGTGACTTCAGTGACCCAGTTTACAAAGAGATTGCTATTACGAATGGCTGTATTAATAGAATGAGTAAGGAAGAACTCAGAGCTAAGCTTTCAGAATTCAAGCTTGAAACCAGGTAATTAAAAATAACATAAAATTATAAAAGTAGTACATACTCATTTTAGAAAGTCTTGAAAACATTGAAATATTAAAAATCGTCTGTAATCCTACCATAATGACATGACCCTATTAACAATTCAAAAACACCATAATTAACATTTTTTTATGTGCAACTCTGATTATTTTTGTCCATCTTCTAGATGATAGGACTGCTGAATCAAAGTCTATGAATGTTTTAATGACCTTCCGACAATGTATAGGAGTATCTGTCTCATTATAACAAGTGTGTTTTTAATTTTTTTAGTTGCTCATTTAAATGATGGATAGTTATATTAGTGAGATTGAGTATTTTTCTTTTTTATTTTCTTTTTGCCATTTGTATTTTTTATAAAAAGAGTTTGTTTGAAACCAGGTACGAGAAACGAAAAACATCATTCACTTACCAGGAATATTTTTTGTTTTGATTTAGTTTCTAAAAAATAATGTACAGTGATGGTATGCATTATGTTTAACTGTATATTGAGTGAGAAAACAAGGCAACTTAGTCAACTGTGTGTGTATTTTAATGAGATATACACATACCTAAGTTTTTAGTAATTTTTTATGAAACAAATCACTTTACGTTGACTTGGGCCATGGGGCAGGAATGGCTTTTGGAGTCCAGAAAAATACATAGATTTTTGATAAACAGTAGAACTGCCAGGCATCAAGAAAAAAAGTTGCCTGTATGAAATAGGTGAAAACTCTTACTTTTTCAAGGCATCTCTGAATCTTAATTCTCTTAAAAGTAGTAGTCTTCCTCTTTAGAGTTTCATCACTCTTCAGAAGAGCACAAATATATTTCTAGATTGTCTACATCATAATGTATGAAGAAATTTTTGATTCCTAATTCCCCAATTCTTTCTGTTATGAAGGTACAGCTTGTAGCCTACAGAAGATTTTCCGAGCAAAATTTTTGTCCTTCCCAGGTGTGAAGATCAGTTGCTTACTCCTGGCTTGCATGGGAGCTAGAGATGTAGATGTATGTTTATACATTTATTCAACAAGCCTGTATTGAATTCTAACTACTGCACTAGGCATTGAAGTTATAAAGGTAAATACAGATATGTTCCCCACTTTGACAATCTCAGTCTTTTGGGAAAACACACAAATCATCACAGTACGGAGTGGCCAATGCTGTATTGGAGGTCTGGCCAGGTACAGCATGAGGATCCAGAGGAGAATATTTCTCAGGGATTCAGAAAGATGACATTTGAATTGTGCCAAACAGAAAAGGGAGGGAGGGTATTTCAGACAAAAAAATAACATAGAAGCTTTTCTAATTCCAGTTTGTATGGTTTCTGTGACATGATCTTGCCTTTTCTTCAGCTGTTGTGCAACCAAAGTTATAGGACATAAAAGTGTACCACACATACTGAGAACATGACTTTTAAAGTTTTCTTATTTTTTTGAGACAGAGTCTCGCTCTGTCGCCCAGGCTGGAGTGCAGTGGTGTGATCTCAGCTCACTGCAACCTCCGACTCCGGGGTTCAAGCGATTCTCGTGCCTCAGCCTCCCAAGTAACTGGGATTACAGGCATGCACCACCATGCCTGGCTAATTTTTGTATTTTTATTGGAGATAGGGTTTCTCCATGTTGCCCAACCTGGTCTCGAACTCCAGCTCAAGTGATCCACCCATCTCCCAAAGTGCTGAGATGATAGACGTGAGCCATCCAGCTGGTGGAAGCCATGACTTATAGTATGTTTTGTCTGCAGTACACAGTATACCTCAGGAACATTTGAGAGTGGTACTGAAATGATAGGTTGTAGCCAAGTTGTGAAGGAACTCTATGTTGAAGTCTGCATTTTACCTTGTAAGCAGAAGGGAGCCACTGAAGATACTTAAGCAGAAAATTGGCATTAGTGCTGAGTTCTCAAGTAAGGTAAAGAATGAATTGAAGGGTTGTGGTAATGGAGGCATTTGCTGTACTCCACAAAGCTAATGAGAGCCATGGCAGAAAGAATTAAAGAGAATCATGTTCTGAATATTTTTCTCAGTTGGAATTGGCAAATATGGTGAATATTTGGAAGAGCAAAGGAGATGTTAAAGATAGCAGGTTTCTATCCAGAGCAACTAGTTGTATGTTTGTCCTTCCATTAGCTTTGCAGACATCTCTGGTATATGTAGTCTCTCCCCCATCACACCTCCCACCCCCCAACAAAAATAAAAAAAAGAAACTAATCCAAAGCTGTCACATGACACAGAGGTCACTCACAGTGCCTTAATATGAAAGAGGTTAAGGATTTTCTCCCTAGGTCTTGATAATTTGGAAAATCTCAAGCAAAGAAACAATATTAAGACATTTTGTCTTAAAATAGCTAACTGGTCGATTATTACTATTTTCGTGGGTAGGATTTTTTTTCACTGCTTAATTGTAGTTTAGAAAGGAAAATAGGCCGGGCGCGGTGACTCAAGCCTGTAATCCCAGCACTTTGGGAGGCTGAGGCGGGCGGATCACGAGGTCAGGAGATCGAGACCATCCTGGCTAACAACAGTGAAACCCCGTCTCTACTAAAAAAAATTACAAAAAACTAGCCAGGCGAGGTGGCGGGCGCCTGTAGTCCCAGCTACTCGGGAGGTTGAGGCAGGAGAATGGCGTAAACCCGGGAGGCAGAGCTTGCAGTGAGCTGAGATCCGGCCACTGCACTCCAGCCTGGGCGACAGAGCTAGACTCTGTCTCAAAAAAAAAAAAAAAGGAAAATAAAAGTTTAAAACGTTTTTTTAAATAGTCATTAATCAGTTAACATGATACTTTACTTGGCACTACAAGTTAATTTAGATCCTCTTATTTTTACTTCTACTTCATATTTGCAGGCCAATATAGGATTCATTTGCATAACACTGAAGGAAGCCTGAATGCTGGTTGCAACTTTATTTTTTGGAAAAATACGTATTGTTTAAAGAATGAAGTCACCTGATCACTGTTACCGTTAGGATGACCTTTCTCTCCTCCCCACTACTCCCATTTGTGGAATGTATATTTTAAAGCTACCTGTGATATTGAAATCCCCTAAATCATATTCTACCCATGATAAATTAAGAAACTTATTTCTAGTTAAGAACCTACTAGTATGATAATGTTCCTCTGGACACAGTTCACTTAGAGTGTATTCTAATTTAGTTTTCCTTGTTAAGTAACCAATAGACATTCACCTTTATATGCTAGGCTCATAATGCTTTCATATTCATATGAATCTTTTGAGTTGACTAACCTACAAAAGCCAAAAGAAAGGAAAGAGATAATACTATATCTTCAACTTAACCCAAATTTTTATATTCTTAAGTTTATATTTTGGCCAGTGGAATAATTTTATATTAATTTCAATGTTTGTATCATATATGTTATCTTAGTATATAAGGCAATATGACTGTGTTGGTGGTATATGCTGACAATGTATATGGTTTGAAATACCAGTATATGTTGGAGAAAATACTGTTATATACTACTAAAATAAAAAACTACTTGTGAAGGAAAATGTTAATGTTGTAATGAACATTATTTTAATTGTTTCTTTGCTAACTTAGCTTTGAGTCTTGCTTTTCTTACATTTATTTTAGCTAGCATTTGCTAAATTATGCTGTAATTGTCAGTGTTCAACCCAGTGCCGGCAGGTAAGAATTTTGATTCTTGACTGTAGAATTTACCTAAGTGTAACTACTCTTCTTCTTCTTCTGCTTAGAGGAGTAAAGGATGTTCTAAAGAAGAGACTGAAAAACTATTATAAGAAGCAGAAGCTGATGTTGAAAGAGAGCAATTGTGCTGACAGTTACTATGACTACATTTGTATTATTGACTTTGAAGCCACTTGTGAAGAAGGAAACCCACCTGAGTTTGTACATGAAATAATTGAATTTCCGGTTGTTTTACTGAATACGCATACTTTAGAAATAGTAAGTGAATTTTTATATTTTAATTGTATTTCTAGCAGCAACTATTCTGGTGTTTACTGGTTATGTGGAGGACCTCACTTGCTGTTTAGCTAGAACTAGACTTCTAAAGTAAGTTTTTTCTTTGCTGTGAACTTTATATCAGCTTGATTAATAGAAAAGCTTTATAATAAAGCAATTTTAGATACTACTGCTTTCTTTTTGCAGTAGCGAAAGTTAAAATTTTTTTTCCATTTGCTTAGAACATCTGGGCGTGGACATCAGAATCTCCTGGTAAGTAAAAAAATAAAATACTAATGATACAGATGCCTGGCCCTAGTCCCGGAGATTCTAATTTAGTTCTGTGATAGGGCCCCTGAAATCAGCATTTTTTTAAAGCTTTTCAGTTGGTTTTAATATGCAGTCAGGCTTGATAACCACTGCTGTGGCCTAGTGTGAACTCTGATCTCTAAGAATGATAATTTACAAAAATGTCTTTTGAACCTGTCTCTCTAGTGGAAAGTTTAAGGGTGAAATGACTCATATAGCCCTGGTTTCTAAGCCAAATGGTGTGTGTGCTTTAGATACTTGTCAGTGCATTATTAGTTCAGAAAGTCATAGTAGGAATTCCCTAAAAGAATACTGCTTGCCTTATAAAATCTGGGCAAGAATATCCTAATGTCTCATCTTTCCAAAAGTCACTTCTATGATATCCTCAGTTGCTACCAACCCACTTGGGAGTAAGTATAAAAAGGCTTTGTGAATTAAAATGCATAGGTTATTCTTAGTGCTATTAAAAATCTCTTTTATAGTCTTAATTAGTCTTTCTGTAATTTTCTCATGCAAAGCAGATTGAAGGTCAGTAAATTAGAAGGAAAAATGGCAGCTGTGAAGGCAAATAATCTTGCATAAGTCACTAGATTTTACTTCTCTCTTATTCGAGGATGTTACTGTAGCAGGTCTCCCGCATTTGGACGTTATGATTTACAGCTTTCGTCTGTATTGGTCCCACTACACACAAATATGTTATTTTTTTCACACCATAAAAAACCTTCTCTTCATCCCACTGCGCTGCCAGCTACCCCATTTCTTTGTTCCTCTTTTCAGGAAAATTCTTCACATAAGTTATATGTACTTATATATGTATCTCTTTCCTTTTCTTCCATTCTCTCAAATTCATACCATTGTGGGTTTACATTCAATAAAGTTTAAACTATGTATTCAATCCCATCATTCCACTGATACCACTCATCAACTTCATCTTTGACCTTTACCCTAAATCTTGGCAAAATTGAACATTCTCACTTTTTTTTTTTCTATTTTGAGATAGAGTCTTGAACCCAGGCTTGAGTGCAGTGGTGTGAACCCAGCTCACTGTAACCTCCGCCTCCCGAGTTCGAGCAGCTCTCGTGCCTCAGCCTCCTGAGTAGCTGGGAATACAGGTGCGTGTCACCACACCCAGCTAACTTTTTGTATTTTAGTAGAGACAAGGTTTCACCATGTTGCCCAGGCTGGTTTCGAACTCCTGAGCTCAGGCAATCCACCTGCCTCAGCTTCCCCAAGTGGTAGGATTACAGGTGTGAGCCATTCTCACTTTAAAAAAAAATAATTAACACTGCATTGCTGGTTTGAATACTTTTTCCTTGGAGCATTTTCTTCAGGTATAACTTGTTCTGCTTGATTTTTCTCTAGCGCTACTGGATTCCCTATTTGCAGTTTTCTTGGCTGGTTCCTCATTTCCTTCCCAGCTTCGCCGTATCAGATGTCCCAGGTCTCAATCCTAGCTCCTCTTCTTAGCTTACATCCTCTCGCTTGATGATCTTATCTAGTTCCATAGCTTTCAGAAGCTATCTCTATGCTGGTGACTTTCAAATACTTATTTCAAACTCGTACCTCTGTTCCAAATCCAGATTGCTTACTTGACATCTCTATTTAAATGTCTCAACCTGTTGAACTCCAGCCCATTCTATCTTTAGCCTCCTGTAGCTTGGGTGATGGCAGCTTTTTGTAATTAGAATCCTTCTAATTGCTCAGTTCAAAAACTTTGGAGTCATCTTTGACTCCTGTTTCTCTCACATCCAGGCCATCAATGATTCCTGTTTGGCTCTGCCTTCAAAATATATCCAGAACCCAGTCACTTAACTGAATTGCTGTGACTTCATTCTGAGCCCCTATCATTTATGTGACTTACTGCATTTGCCATCTAACTGGTCTTTGTGTTTCTGTCCGTGTTATCCTACAGCCAGTTCTCAACAAAGCTGCCAGAGTAATCCAATATAAGTCAGATCATTTCACCCCTCTGCTCAAAACCCTACACTGGCTCCTCATTTAACTCAGAGTACAACCCATATTCCTTACCTGCCCTGGCCTGTTGTTTCCTCTGATTGTTTCCTGTCTTACTACTCTCTTCCTTAACTCACTCCTCTCCAGGCATACTGACCTGCTTGCTCATTCTCAAAAATGCCAGGCTTGCTTTATCCCATTACTTGCCAGGACTTTAGCTCCAATTTTCTTACCCAGAAGTCTTGCTGGCCGATGTTTTTCTCCTTCTCTCCCTCCCTCTCATTTTTCCTTCCGGTCCTTCCTTAAATCTTACCTCTAAATAAAGCCTATTTGTTTATCCTGTTAAAGAGTGTGGCCTATACCCATGTTTCTGACCCCCCTTACTGCTCTGCTTTTCCTTTGCTTGCTCAAGTGAGTCTCCTGCTTCATCTTCCTGAGTAGCTGGGATTACAGGCATCTAGGTTCCTTTAGTTTTAACCTTTATGACCTTTTAACTTACATAATTTATTTAAGTGATGATTAAAGATTTGGCCAATGAATGCATAGTTCTCTCTAGCATTTTTCTGTTAAAAGTTTTTAATAGCGAATAATAACATTTTAGTAATATCTGTTATTTAGTACTACCGAATTGTAATTATAAGGGAAGTTGCAATGTATTTTTGAAAGAATGTCATTTAAAATGATAAAATAGTGATTTTAAAAGGATATGGACCTAATTTATCTGTGATATTCAGTTAAGTGGAATTTTGCAATATGTCTGGTAAGTAAAGAGTGTCTAACTTTTGAAGTTCAATTATTCTTTTTTTTTTTTTTTTTTTTTTTTTTGAAATGGAGTCTTGCTCTGTCACCCAGGCTAGAGAGCAGTGACTCAATCTTGGCTCACTGCAACCTCTACCTCCTGGGTTCGAGCGATTAGCCCACCTCAGCCTCAGTAGTTGGGACCATATGTGCGTGCCACCTCGCCCAGCTAATTTTTGTATTTTTAGTAGAGATAAGTTTCACCACTTTGGCCAGGCTGGTCTTGAACTCCTGACCTCAAGTGATCCAACCCCCCCCTTTGGCCTCACAAAGTGCTGGGATTACAGGTATTAGTCACCACATCTGGCCTTAGGTGTTCTTTTTTGTTCTTTACTGTTGCTCATTTACAATTCTTTACAACCATTTATAGCTTAATAGATAAGTATGTAGAAAGAATTTATTCTTAGGAAATACAATCTTTACTTTTCTTAATTTTTAAATCTTCTGCCGTAAAGAATATTTTTTGTCATTTTCTCTGCTACCTAGGATTAACAGTTGCTGCCTTTAAATCTTTAGCGTTTAAAATTGTGCTTAATTTCTCAAAAGTGACTCAGTGTGTTCTGGTTAGGGAGGCATTACTGGGCAAGAGGAAAAAGCACTTAGAGATTGGAGCCTGATAACAATACTGGCCTCACTTAGTTTATGGAGTTGTGAGCATAAAATAAGACCATCGTGTCAGGAGGTGGAGACCATCCTGGCTAACACAGTGAAACCCAGTCTCTACTGAAAATACAAAAAATTAGCTGGGCGTGGTGGCAGGCACCTGTAGTCCCAGCTGCTTGGGAGGTTGAGGCAGGAGAATGACGTGAACCCAGGAGGCGGAGCTTGTAGTGAGCCGAGATCGTGCTAGTCAGTGCACTCCAGCCTGGGCAACAGAGCGAGACTCTATCTCAAAAAAAAGAAAAAGACCATCGTGAAAGCTTCTTGAAAAGGTTCAACATTGCTACAGGTACACTGTGTTAGCAACTCTTAAACTACGTATATATTGTTAACAGTTAAATTTTGACTATTTAGAATTTAGTTCCATTGGATTTTTATATGAAAATAAAGACTATTCAGGAGTAAATGAGAGCAATAATTTAAAGCTAATTTATTATAACTGAAGGCTGGCATTAATTATGAACCAAATGATTTTTTAATTTAAAAATTAAGAGTGCTTTTGGTGTGGGGAATTATCTTTAAAAACTAGAAAGGTTTATGCTATGAGATCCTATAAAATTACAACCTGCTGTAATGAATTCTTCATGTATCATGTATCGTGTATCTTAAGTCATATAAATTACTTTAACTTGCTATCCTTCCCTTGCAGGAAGACACATTTCAGCAGTATGTAAGACCAGAGATTAACACGCAGCTGTCTGATTTCTGCATCAGTCTTACTGGAATTACTCAGGTTATAATTCTAAGTTCTTCTTTCTAGAGTTTGAGTTTTTGAAATTAGGGATTTACGCCGGGTGCGGTGGCTCAAGCCTGTAATCCCAGCACTTTGGGAGGCTGAGACGGGCGAATCACGAGGTCAGGAGATCGAGACCATCCTGGCTAACACGGTGAAACCCCGTCTCTACTAAAAAATACAAAAAACTAGTCGGGCGAGGTGGCGGGTGCCTGTAGTCCCAGCTACTCGGGAGGCTGAGGCAGGAGAATGGCGTGAACCCGGGAGGTGGAGCTTGCAGTGAGCTGAGATCCGGCCACTGCACTCCAGCCTGGGCGACAGAGCGAGACTCCGTCTCAAAAAAAAAAAAAAAAAAAATTAGGGATTTATTTTATACATAGTTTTAAAAAATCATTATTGTTGTAAACAATTTAATACCTTGCTTGGTAAAGATGTTTCGTGTTGTAATAATTAAAAAAAAAAAAAAAACAGCAAATTTTACACCTGGTAACATTTTCCTCAGCCTTTCCTCTTAAAGAGTTGTAGTGATGAATCTAAAGATTTCATTTGTAAAATGAAGCATCAGCAAATTGTTACCATACTGAACTTGGAGATAAATTTTATTTATTTATTTATTTATTTTATTTTTATTTTTGAGACAGTCTCACTCTGTCACCCAGGCTCGAGTGCAGTGGCATGACCTCGGCTCACTGCAGCCTCTGCCTCCTGGGCTCAAGCAGTTCTCCTGCCTCAACCTCCTGAGTAACTGGGACTACAGGCACGTTGCTACCACACCGGGCTAATTTTTGTATTTTTAGTAGAGACACGGTTTTGCCATATTGGCCAGGCTGGTCTCAAACACCTAACCTTAAGTGATCCTCCTGCCTTGGCCTCCCAAAGTGCTGGGATTACAGACGTGAGCCACCATGCCCAGCCAGAGATAAGTTTTAGAGTGTATCTGTTTACAACCTGACTTTATATGTTGCATTTATTTTTTATTTTTATTTTTTTGAGATGGAGTCTCACTCTGTTGCCTAGGCTGGAGTGCAGTGGCACGATCTTGGCTCACTGCAACCTCTGCCTCCCAGGTTCAAGCGATTCACCTGCCTCAGTCTCCCAAGTAGCTGAGACTAGGCATACACCTCCATGCCCGGCTAATTTTTTTTTTTTTTATTTTTAGTAGAGACTGGTTTCACTGTGTTGGCCAAGCTGGTCTTGAACTCCTGACCTTAAGCCTGCCTTGGCCCCCGCAAAGTGCTGGAATTACAGGCATGAGCCACCACACCCAGCTTGTTTCATGCATTTTTAGGTCTCTGATTTTTGGTTGTATTCTAATGTGGTAGGCACTTTTTTCATTTAGTTGGTTCGTTCATTCACTCCACATGTGTTTGAGTGCCTACTATAATATATGCCAGGATTCATATGTATCTTTATGTGTATGTAGATGTATGTCTGTCCAGTGGTCACAGTAGGCCTGATAAGTCAAAGTTTTATTGGGGTGTTGTGGACATCTAGGAAAAGGGCTTCCATATATGACAGAGGGAATAGAAGACTGTCCTGGGGAAAAACATCCTCAAGTTGACGAACTTGGGCTGAGTCATGAAAGGTAGGTAGGCAGAGAAGAATGGCTGGGCATTTCAGATGGGGACTGGCAGGACTACAGGTAGTTCAGGATGGTTCAGATGTGTATGGGCTGGTAAGAAATGGTCCAGATAGGCAGAGGCAATCCAGATCCTGCAGGGTCTTGTGCATCTATTTATCCTGAAAGCCTTGGAGAGTGGTTGGAGGATTTAAATATGAGAGTGATAGGGTGGACCCGATTTACGTTTTAGGAAGATCAATCTGGCAACAATATGTAGTATGCGTGGAAAATTGTGAGACCTGAGATGGGAAGACACTTAAGGAGCTGTGGCTTTCAACTTAGAAGAGATTTCTCGTTTCCCGCCTCTAGAAATCCAGTAAGCCACTATGTTGAGGCCTATAAAAAGAGAACCAACGACTGGGGATGATCTTAAATCTTAATTTTGGGAGGATTATACATTTCAGTTGAAAGTCGTCCCTGGTACTTGGTTATGAAATTTTTTAAATTTCTTAAAAATGAAACTTTAGGTGGAGCTAAGCCAAGGAAATCATGAATTTAAAGCATCAGCCTTTCTCATACTGTTTCTTTCCCTCCAACTTAGGTCTGGGTATTTTGTAGGACTACGTGAAGCTACAGCCCTGATTTTTGTATATTTTACTTTTATATCCTCAGGATCAGGTAGACAGAGCTGATACCTTCCCTCAGGTACTAAAAAAAGTAATTGACTGGATGAAATTGAAGGAATTAGGAACAAAGTATAAATATTCAATTTTAACAGATGGGTAAGTATTTAGGAAGATTATTTTTTGTATCTACTTTTTAAAGATTAAAGATACCCTAATTTATTTAACTTTTAGAATAACCACAAACTATTATTGAAGACCCTAGAGTCTCACCCCACAGGGGATAGTGTTTTTCCTTTCACCTAAGGATGAAAGAGAGGAGGAAAGCAGTGGTCACAGTTCAATCCAGGACTAGAACACTACAGAAAGATCAATATGTAAAGCTAAAAAGACTTTCCTACAACTCTGTTTTTATCATGACACTTCCTTGCTCAAAAAAGTCCAGACTCTTGAGCTTGGCGTTGAAGGCCCTTTCATCACATCCCACCCTACCCGTTTAATCTAATTCACCTGCCATTAATCCTCTTCAGTCAGACTGGCCCAGGAATTCACATGGTTTATCCTTTCTCTGTGTACTTACGTATGCTTCCCTCTCTACTGGGAGAGTCTCTTCTCGACAACTTCTTTATCATTTTTCAAAGCCCATCTTGTGTTTTACCCTGACAACCCCATTGATCTTTTTTCCTTGAAACCTTATAACTTCTATGATATGTACCATTCATGTTGACATCTGACCATATATTCTGATACGTAATCTATGTACATACATCAGACTTACTTTTGCAAGGAAATTTAAAATTCTTTCAGAGAAGGACTTTTGCTGCCTGATAATCTTCCATAATGCTTACCTTAGTGGTGAGCTTAAAGTGTATGCCCAGAAAGCATTTGTTAAATGAAAAGCTAAATGGGAAGATTAGAAAAATTAAAACATAGATGACAGACATTGTGCCAGGGCAACTCCTGTACCTTAAGGCCATTAAGGTTGAAAAGAACGTCCTAAACAATTTGTTTCAAACTGTACAGATTATCCTCTATCCTTGAGATGTCACCAACAGAGAGAGTTTAGAGATCCTCACATATGATAGGAGAAGAGCATTGAATTTAATCACATCATAACTGTTAAGTTTGGAAAAATGTTTATGGACCCCTTTAGAAATCTATTACTGATTTTAAACATGAATGAGCAGTGCTCTGCTAAAGTATACAGGTGTTTCTGCCATAATATAGTATATGCAGTTCTGTTAAAGTGTCATTTTCTGGGACAGATCACTCAAAACCTATGCAATTTTGTAACTAGAGCACTAACAAAAACCAATCATTGGAGTCTCCATAAATAATTTGGACACAGCCCAGGCAAGCAACTAAGGGAAGGTAAGGTTGCGTCAAAGTATATTAAAATTGCACAGAAGCACTAGTATCCTGGGGACATAAACTTGTTTTTAATTTTCTTATAATATAGTCGACATTATTATAAGAAAATGCAAAGGATTATGTCCTGTTCCCAGTATAGCAGTTGAATTGAGGGCTTTTTTAATTTCCTGCTGAAGTTTATAATTTCCACTGCTATTATTCTGACTCTCCTTGCTTAAGAACAACCACATGTGAACCAACATAATTTCCGTATTACACAATCAGTATTGTCCTTAACTACAATAAATTGGTTAGTGTTATAGAAACATGTTGTAGCAGAAAAAATTGTATTTTAACCGTTTGATACCAGCTACTTTTGTCTCTTCCATTTTTTTGTTTTTGGTATTGTTTCAAAGCACACTGTCAACTTACTTTGCTAAGTCTGGCATTAAAAGTAAGCTTAGCATAATACTCAGCAAGATAGAAGCCTGCCCAGAACCATAAAAACAATCAAGATGAGCCTAATAGGAATTAGTTTGTGAGCAGAATTTAATATATCCGACTTCTTTGTTTTTTAAAGCTTTATTTTGAATTAGTATTTTGTAGGAAGCAAGGTTAATTTTGTCAGGTTAATATTACGTGTGAATATGAGAAAGTTGACATCAGTAAAAGATTTAAAATACTCATTTGTAAGAATAGTATACCATTTATTTCATCAATTTTTTGTCTTTTTTTTGATTTATAGTTCTTGGGATATGAGTAAATTCTTGAATATTCAGTGCCAACTCAGCAGGCTCAAATACCCTCCTTTTGCTAAAAAGTGGATCAATATTCGGAAGTCATATGGAAACTTTTACAAGGTAAAATTTCTATATTTAATAATTATATGGTTCTTCATAAATTTGTTAAATTTTGCATGTACGTTAAGTTGTAATTTTCCAGGTGTTTTTCATGGAAAAAGGCTATATAATTAGTTCTTACTCTTCAGATTCCAAATTAGTTATGTTCAAATTAGATAAGCATTTTTCTCATTCAGCCTGTTAACTTTATTTAAATAGGTTAACTATATATACCTGACAAGTTTGAAACTGTAGGGGCAGTCAGTATGTGGATCGTTTGTGGAGCAAATGCTCCCCACTGGATTTTAATTTTACTTTACATTTATCAAAGTTAATATGTGTGTGTGGTGTAAATGTTTAAAATATTATTGCAAGACTTACAATGAATGTCAGTATTCGGCCATAGCCTTCACCAGAACTGGTTCCTGTTCTGAGGCAAACACTTTCAAGTTCTGTAAAGCTCTTTTTTTTTTTTTTTTTTTTTTGTCCCCCAGATATTTACCTTTGTATTTCTAAGTTTCATGCTTATACTACTTCTTGACTTTTCCGTTTGTGACCTATTGAATTCCTGCAATGAAAGATGAAGATTGAGCTTGACTAAGCTACCACTCCTGCATGTCCTTCCCTTCCTGCATCTTCCTACTATAGCTCTATTACCTTTCAGTCAGAGCAGTCAGTGTTCACAACTTTCCTCTAGGTGTAATAATTTACTTCTGGCGTTGTTTACTTATCCTCTTACTCTCCATTCAAACTGTAGGTCACTGCTTGTGACTGAAAACACTCACGTAGTCTGTCAGATTTTCATTTTTCCTCTTTTTTTCCTTTGCGGACTGTCTTCCTGGAGCCTTTAATCCTGTTCTAATCTGAACTATTAGTTCTTCAGGCTTCTTTTAAAATCATCTTAGGGGATTTCCTTTGATTCTCCTTCATTCTTTAGATCCTATGTTGTCATTTTTCTCCCTTACGGTTTCATTTTGGAGAAAGATGTTCTAAAGTAGTTTCATGAGAAAAGGTGCTTTTCCTTACAGACTCTTCTGTTTTAACAGTCTTTTAAAACTGAGAAGTATGCATGCAGAAAGTAGAGTTTTGCAGATTGTTATAAAGCAAATACCCTTGTAACTTCCACCCACTTAACTCCCTTCCTTCCTCATGGAGTTAACCCTAATTCATCCTTTCATGGTAATCATTTTCTTATCATTCCTTATAGCTTTAATATTTAAATGTATATCCTTATACTATATAGTTTTGTCTGGCTTTGAGCACGATATAATTAGTGTTATACTGGCTATATTATTTATTTATTTATTTTTCTCAATATTATGCTTGAAATCCATCCACATCATGTATGTCACTACAGTTCATTCACTTTATTGCTATTATTTCCATTGTGTGATTATACCAGATTTGTTTATCTCTTTTACTTTGGCCATTTGGGTGGTTTTTATTTGGGGCTTCTATGAAGATACTGTTATAAGCATTCTTCGGCACATCCCCTGGTGTCTTTGTGCACTGATTTTTCTGGGATATAAACCTAGGAGTCCTGTTGCTGGGTCATGGGATACGTACATCATTGACATTACTAGATAATGCAAAAATAGTTTTCCAATGGAGTTGTACCAGTTTGCACTCTTTTTTTTTTTTTTTTTGAGACGGAGTCTCGCTGTGTCTCCCAGGCTGGAGTGCAGTGGCGTGATCTCGGCTCACTGCAAGCTCCGCCTCCCGGGTTCACGCCATTCTCCCGCCTCAGCCTCCCAAGTAGCTGAGACTACAGGCGCCCGCCACCACGCCTGGCTAGTTTTTTGTATTTTTAGTAGAGACGGGGTTTCACCATGTTAGCCAGGATAGTCTCGATCTCCTGACCTCGTGATCCACCCGCCTCGGCCTCCCAAAGTGCTGGGATTACAGGCTTGAGCCACCGCGCCCGGCCTACCAGTTTGTACTCTTATCAGCACTGTGAGTTTATAGTTGCTGTAAGTTTTTGCCAGCATTGATATTATCAGACATTTTAAATGTTTTTTAAATTTGGTGGGTGTGTGATACCATCTCATTGAGGTATTACCTATCTGGATTGCGTTTTTGTAAACCCCTTGTTTAAATTTCTGACCATTTAAAAAAAAATGGTAGTCTATTCTTTCGTCACTGGTGTTTTTTACTGGTTTATAGATTTTTACTTTGGATGCTAGTCCTTTAGTTATATTTGATAACTTTTTTATGTGCATTTTTTGTTTATTTGTCTTTGAGATGGAGTCTCATTTTGTTGCCCAGGTTAGAGTGGAGTAGCGCTATCTTGGCTCACTGCAACCTCTGTCTCCCAGGTTCAAGCAGTTCTCCTGTCTCAGCTTCCCGAGTAGCTGGGACTACAGGCGCCCGTCCCCACACCTGGCTAATTTTGTATTTTCAGTAGAGACGGGGTTTCACCATGTTGGCCAGGCTGGTCTCGAGCTGCCTGCCTTGGCCTCCCAAAGTGCTGGTATTATAGGCGTGAGCCACCGCACCTGGCCTTTTGTGGATCTTTTTTTTTTTTTTTTTTTTTGAACTCATTTTGTGAATTTTTTTAAAAATTGTGTTCTGGAAAATTTCAGACATACAGAAATAGGTATAATGAGTCCTCATGACCCAGGTTCAACAATTACAAACTCATGGTCAGTCTTGTTTCATGTGTATCCCCACCCACTTTCCTCTTCCTTATTATTTTGAAGCAGAAGTCAGATATGATGTTGTCTGTAAAAATTTCATTACAAAGCTCCAAAAGCTAAGGGTCATTTTCTTAGAAACACAGCTACCATACCATTGTCACATCTTAAAAAATTAGCAGTAATTCCTTCATCAAATAGGCATAAATATTTTCTTTTACCTTTTGTGTGTTGAATCAGATCAGAATAAGCTTCACAGATTTGTAGTTGGTTAATATGTCTCTTAAGTTTTTTAGTCATTGATATGTGTGATATCTTAATATGTCTCTTTAGTTTTTTTAATCTCTTCTTTTTCTTCCCTAGCAATTTTATTTTATTCTTTAAAGAAACTGAGTCATTTATCGTGTTATGTTTCGCCTTATCTGGATTTTGTAATCGTATCCTGGAATGTGGTTTCAGAGATGTCGCTGTCTTCTGTATTTCATGTCAATTTATACTCCATTTGAGAAGCTCGATCCCCTTTAGGTTCTTTTTTTGCTACAAGTCCCAGATGGAATAATTTTTATTATTAAGAATTAATAAACCTTAAAATAATTTTCAGTCAGGTATGCATAAATCTACAGCTCACAGTATATTAGTGTAATCAGAAAGTTGTAGATATTATAAGGCAATAAAATGCTCCCTGCTTTTTTGAGTAAACAGTGGTTTCTCTTTGTGGACCTGTTTATTTTGGCCAGTTTGTTAGCCTACTCTTTTTTTGTGTGTGGTTTTCCCCTCTTCATAATAGGTAACTATAATGCAATTAGTTGTATAAGTAGAAACTTACGTTTCCTTTTTTTTTTTTTAATCTTATCTAAGACTTAAATAAAACTCTCCGTCACAAGTTTCTGTTGTCTATAATGCTAATAAGGTATATTATATGGTATGTCTCAAAACATTTTTGTTTTTTTAAAAATAAGAATGACCTTTTTTTAAAAATTTTTTTGAGACAGAGTCTTACTCTGTCACCCAGGCTGGAGTGCAGTGGTGCGATCTCAGCTCACTGCAACCTCCGCCTCCTGGGTTCAAGCAGTTCTCCTGCCTCAGCCTCCCGAGTAGCTGCGATTACAGGCGTGCACCACCACGCCTGGCTGATTTTTTTGTGTTTTTTAGTAGAGATGTAGTTTCATCATATTGGCCAGGCTGGTGTTGAAGTCCCAACATTGTGATCCGCCCCCCTTGGCCACCCAAAGTGCTGGGATTACAGGCGTGAGCCATCGCGCCCAGCCAAGAATGACATTTTATCCAACCTTTCTTGGGGGCAAAGGGTGGAAATGGGTAATTAAACTTGGAGCTTAATCTCTTTCATAAATTTAAAAGGTAGTAACTGTAATAATTTCACAATTATTTCTGTAAAATAATTGGCTTAGGCTAAAATGGGACTTGGTTTTTCTAAAAGTAGGCTGAAGTAATATGAATGAAAATATGGTCTAAGACACATTTTTATACAAGATTTTGGAGGGAAAACCCAAACTTTCTTTGTGCCTGGCATATCAGGTGCAAATGTGGGCTTAGCGTTTCCAAATTTTACAACTGTTTCTTTCTTTCTTTATTTTTTTTGAGATGGAGTATCACTCTGTCATCCAGACTGGAGTGCAGTGGTGTGATCTCAGTTCACTGCAACCTCCGCCTCCTGGGTTCAAGCAATTCTCCTGCCTCAGCCTCTCAAGTAGCTGAGATTACAGGTGACTGCCACCATGTCTGGCTAATTTTTTTGTATTTTTAGTAGAGACTGGGTTTCACTATGTTGGCCGGGCTGGTTTTGAACTCCTGACTTCGCCCCCCTCGGCCTCCTGAAGTGCTAGGATTACAGGCATGAGCCACCACGCCCAGCCTTCTTTATGTCTTTATAGGCCTGTGTATACGCATTAAAATGCTGTTGTTGAAGTAAAAGGAAAGGATGAAATATACCTCCTTCCTGTAAAATCTGTTTTTTTCCCTCCCTTTACAAATACTTAATTCTGGGTTGAATTTAAGATAAGCTCACATGAATTCATTTTATTTGGAAATTAGACAATTTCTGCCTTTGCTCTTCATGCGTGTTAAACACAAAAAACCCTGCTTACACATGTAGAAAGTTGAAACTACAGTGAAATGTTACTGCTTTCAAATGAATGACAGGATACTATGTTTGCAGAAATCCACAACTTTTCTAGGGGCAGAGCATAAAGTCTCATCTCCAGTGTACAGTCAGATTGTACCTATAAAGCTCTTTTCTTAAAGTCGGATTCTCAGGCTGAACAGAGATTGAGAGAAAGGATCCCTTACCTCATCATACTCTGGTGTTGAAAGGGAGGAAAAATACTTAATTTTCTCCTACAGTTTTTCCAGATTGTACTCAGTTAGACTTGAGACTTTCAAATAGCTTCCCTCAGTTGATACCAAACCCAAGCAAAAGGTGGACATTTTAAGGTTTTCTGTTATAACATGATTATTTCCAAAGACATACTCCATTACCTTTGAAATGAAGAATCTTGTCACTTGAAGTCAAACATTTTCTCCAGCTTCTGATACGGACTTGTTCAGCTGGTTCATGTGATGAAAAATGTCTATAAGGAGGCTACGTTTTGCAGCCCTTCTTCAAACTGCTCAGCAAAATCTGGCCTTTTTGTTTTCCTGTTGTTCACCTTTCAACTCAGACACCTGATGGAGAACTTTTCCTTGCTAAGCCAGAGGAAGTAAGAGGTTGATTTGTTCTTTGTCCAGATTTTCACATCATTTTTAAAAACATGATGAAGTGACTGGCCTTTGTTTAATAAAGTTAGTAACTCTTTTTCAGGCATTATCTAGGACTTTTCATTTTAATCTTTTTTTTTTTTTGATGGTAAAATATACATAATACAGGTTGAAGTATTGTGTATAATGAGTATCCCTAATTGGAAATTATTGGGACCAGAAGAAATGTTTCAGATTTGGTTTTTTTTTTAGATTATGGAATATTTGCATATACATAATGAGATATCTTGGAGATAGGACCCAAGTCTAAATATGAAATTCATTTTTGTTTCGTATATACCTCATAGCCTGAAATTAAGTTTCATACAACTTTGTGGATGAAACACTGTATGTACATTGAACCATTAGAAAGCAAAATTGTCACTGTCTCAGCCACTGATACGGACAGTCTGGTTGTTTGGTATCATTCCTGATGCTGCCAATAAGCAATCGTTTTCTTAGTCACACACAAATTAATTGTGCGTCATGTACCTGTGTTTTGACTGGGAACCATCACATGAGGTGTGGAATCTTGCACTTGTGATGTTACGTTGGCGCTGAAAAAGTTTCCGATTTTGGAGCATTTCAGATTTTGGGTTTTTGGGATTAGGGATGTTCACCCTGTATAACACTTGCTGTTCACTTAAAAATGCTCCCAATCATTGTTAAGTGCACAACAGTTCAGTGGCATTAAGTACATTCACATTGCACGACCGTCACCACATCGTTCTCCAGAACTCTCATATTCTGAAACTGAAACTCTGTGCCTATTGAACTTCCCCTTCCCGCCAACTCCTGGCAATCATCATTCTTTCTGTCTCTCTCAGTTTGGCTTATCTATATACCTCTTATAAGTAGAAGCATACAGTGTTTGATCTGTTGTGACTGGCATATTTCACTGAGCATAATGTCTTTAAAGTTCATGTTGTATCGTGTCAGAATTCTACCTTTCTGAGGCAGAATAAGAATTCATTGTATGTATTTATGGGCTGAGTATCCCTAATCCCAAAATTCAATATCTGAAATGCTCCAAAATCTGAAACTTTTTGAGCACTGACATTGTACTCAAAGGAAGTTCTCATTGTAGCATTTCAGGTTTTGGATTTTTGGATTTTCAGATGAGGGATGCAAAAGTGGTGCGATGTAAACATTTAATATTTCAAAATCCAAAACATTTCAAATCCAAAGCACTTCTGGTCCCAAGCATTTCAGATGAGGAATATGTAACCTGTACCACATTAAAAAAAAAAAAAATCCATTGATCGTTTGATGGACATTTAAGTTACTTCCATGTTTTGGCAATCATGACTAGTGCTGTTATGAACATGGGTGTACAAATATCATTCTTTTTCCTGTATAACCAGAAGCTGAATCATGTGCTCATCCTATGTTTAATTTTTTCGAGGAATCTCCACATTGTTTCCCACAGTGGCTGTACCATTTTACATTCCCACCAGCAATGCACAAAGTACTACATTCTCCATATCCCTGTCAATGCTTGTTATTTTCTGGTGTGTGTGTGTATGTGTGTGTGTGTGTGTGTGTGTGTGTGTGTGTGTGTGTGTGTGTGTGTGTGTGTTTGTTTATGGCTATTCTAATAGGTGTGAAGTGGTATCTCATTTTGGTTTTGATTTGTATTTCCCTAATAGTGACGTTGAGCATCTTTTCATGTGATTGTTAGCCATTGGCATATCATGTTTGGAGAAATGTCTATTCAGGTTCTTTCCTCATTTACTAAATGTGAGATATCATGATGTTTTGAGTTGTAGGAGTTCTTTATTTGGGATATTAATTCCTTATCAAATATATTCTTGCAAATGTATCTTCTGTTCCATGGGTTGCCATTTCACTCTACTGATAATGTCTTTAGTAATAAGGTTTTTAATGTTGATGAAGTCCACTTTATTTTTTCTTTTGTTGCCTGTGTTTTGGTGACATCCAGGAAATTATTATACAATCCATTGTCATAAAGCCTTTTCCATAGGTTTTCTTCTAAGAGTTTTATAATTGTATGTCTTACATTTAGGTCTTCCATCAATTTTAGTTAATTTTGGTATATGGTGTAAGATAAGGGTCTAACTTCATTCTTTTGCACATAGATATTCAGTTTTCCCAACACTATTTGTTGAAAAGGCCGTTGTTTTCCCCATTGATTCAGTGTATTTGTGAAGGTTTATTTCTAGACTCTATTCTGTTTTATTAGTTTATATGTCTATCTTAATGCTAACACCACTCTCTTTCAATTACTATACTCCTTCCTGCTGTTAATGGTTGTGTTAACATTGTTTTTTAAATGTTGAGCCATCCTTGCATTTCAGGATAAAATCCGACTTGGTCATGGCACATAATTATTTTAATATGTTGCTGCTTTAGGTTTGCTTATATTTTGTCAAGGATTATTGCGTCATGATATTCATAGGGGATACTGATCTGTAATTTTCTTTCCTCATGAGGTCTTTGTCAGGCTTTTGTATCAACGTGATGCTGACCTTAATGGAATGAGTTGGGAAGTATTTCTTCTTCAATTTTTTTGTGGTAGTTTGAGGAGGCTTTGTTCTAATTCTTTAAATATTTGCTAGAATTCAGCAGTGAAGTAATCTGGTTCAGAGCTTTTCTTTGTTAGAGGTTTTCAGTTATTGATTCAGTCTCCTTCCTAGGTATAGGTCTATTCAGATTTTCTGTTTCTTTGTAATTCAATTATTGGTAAGTTGTGTATTTCCAGTAATTTGTCACTTCCATCTAAGTTATCCAGTATTTTGGAAAAGTTATTTTTAGAAGTGCATTTTCCAAGTGATAATTAGTGGAAGGTACAAGATATATTGCAGTATAACAGCTTAAGATAATTATGGATATTTTACATGATTTGCTTTGTGATTATCCCAGTAACCCTATGAGTAAATAGTAGAACCGTTAGTCCCATTTTATGGATGAAGAAGCTGAGATCCATGATGCATAGGCAAAATAGCTGTGCAAACTATGGAATGTAAAACCTAACAAATCTTGATAGAAATATGAAGAAAATATAACAATTTTTTTTTTTTTTTTTTGAGATGGAACCTCACTCTGATGCCCAGGCTGGAGTGCAGTGGAGTGATTTCAGCTCACTGTAACCTCTGCCTCCCGGGTTCAAGGGATTCTTCTGCCTCAGCCTCTTGAGTAGCTGGGATTAGAGGTGCACACCACCATACCCAGATAATTTTTATATTCTTAGTAGAGATGGGGTTTCACCGTGTTGACCAGGCTGGTCTCGAACTCCTGACCTCAGGTGATCCACCTTCCTTGGCCTCCCAAAGTGCTGGGAATACAGGCTTGAGCTACCACACCCAGCCAATAATTCTTAAAAGTGGAGGTGCATGTTGGAATTTGGGGAGTGTGAGTTTTTTTTTTTTTTTTTTTTTTAGTTTATCAAGGAACAGGTTTTAAATAACTTGAAAAACATCACACGACATCATCTTTCATTCTTAATCTTCATTATCTTTAGCCATCCCAAAAGGCTAGTCTTTTTATCTAAGAAATCAGTCAAGTAAAACATGATAGAAAAATACCATGTAAAATAACTAATTTGGTTTAAAAAGGTAGATTGAACTTACATGTCCTGAACAATACATTCCCTTTAATAAATTATTTTTAAATTTTAAAACTGCAGAGGTTTCAGATGTCTGAGGATTTGGTCTGTATTTTCAGCTAAAACTCTAAGATCATATTTTAGAACTCTGAAAATTTGAGGATTTTTTTTTTTCTTTTATTTTCCCCGATGGAGTCTCGCTCTGTTGTTCAGGCTGGAGTGCAATGGCTTGATCTGAGCTCACTGCAGCCTCCGCCTCCCAGGTTCAGGCAATTCTCCTGCCTCAGCCTCCAGAGTAGCTGGGATTACAGATGTGCACCACCTCGCCCAGCTAATTTTTTTGTATTTTTAGAAGAGATGGGGTTTCACCATGTTGGCCAGGCTGGTCTCAAACTCCTGACCTCAAGTGATCTGCCCGCCTTGGCCTCCCAAAGTGCTGAGATTACAGACTTTGAGCCACATTGCCAGGCCTGAGTTTTTTATTTGCCTTATTTGACTGGGGGTATTGCCCTTTGCCTAGCTTTATTTAGCTATTTGTGCTAATTTTCAGTTCCTATTTTTCAGCTTAACTGTGGCTTATATTACAGTTTAGAACACCAAAGAATTATTTACTAAGCTGTTTATTTTTCAGGTTCCTAGAAGCCAAACCAAACTGACAATAATGCTTGAAAAATTAGGAATGGATTATGATGGGCGGCCTCACTGTGGTCTTGATGACTCTAAGAATATCGCCCGAATAGCAGTTCGAATGCTTCAGGATGGGTGTGAACTCCGAATCAACGAGAAAATACATGCAGGACAGCTAATGAGTGTGTCCTCTTCCTTACCAATAGAGGGCACTCCACCGCCACAAATGCCACATTTTAGAAAGTAACAGCAGTTTTGTGTGTGGATCATTCCAATTGAAGTTGCTATGAAGAGGTAGCAGATGAATCTCATTGAATTAGTCCTATAGTGCAAACTTTAAGCACCTTAAAACATTTAAGATCTTATTACAGGTGATAGAGATAGATAGATGTATGTGAACAGATTTTGCAGGAAGGCGTACTGAATTCTTTGTCACCAGCACTTTTGATATGAGCAGTATTCGTTACACAGTAACAGTTCCTGCTTAGAACTGACTTATAATTTAAGGTGTTCACTATATTTTCTTTGGTTTTAAAATGCAAAATCTCATTGGCTGTTCTCTTGAATGTCATATCATACTGGTGTTAAAATATGTAATGTATTTCTTTATTAACATCACTAGATGAAACCATATCTTAAAATGCAGAAGTGATTGGAAGGTAGGTCTTATCTAGCCTTTGGATTTCAAGAATAGCATAGTCCTTTTGATTTTTCAGAGTTTATATATGAAGTTCACCATGTATGTGATGAATTTCATAAGGTACTTGGTATACATATTTGCCTGTGTTTCTTTTCAACTCATAATTGGAAGAATTGTGATCGATTATAGGATCTGGTTAAAAATTCAGTTACTGAAGGAATTAATGAGAACTTGGAAGAAAATACTGAAAGGACTATCATAAGGGCTATAGCTCAAACTTCGTAATACATAAATCACTGTCATCTTTTTGGATTTGGTTGTTTGATTCTCCTTCCTTTTTTGACATATATATGCCTTAATTCTTCAATCTGAGGGACCATGCTTTGAAATAGACTGAAAATTAAGGGTCACCACCTAATTTTACTTTGTATTCAATATCATAAGTGAGGTTAATAAAGTCAATACTTTCTACCACATATTATGTTTTTGTTATTAAAAAACTTCATTGGCCACCAGTGAAGTTAGTCAATAAAATACTTGTTTTTCTGATTTTACATAGTAAGTGGCTGCTAACTGTTGAGTTATTCTTAACTAAATCTAAAAACAAAAATGTGCATTTCGACTTGATAGGGTAGAACTCTTATCTAGAGGCTAAACCCATGTATTTTCAGAATTGAATTTTTCTTGATTTCAGGGGACAATTTTTCTTGATTTCATTGACATTGCTTGCTTCCTGCCTTTTACCTTTTAATAAAAATTGTGATGCTACTTTATTCTGAAGATTTATATTTTATAATCAAATGAATTTCCTCAAAGGTTTCCAAACCTGATATATAGGGTGAAAAGCAGGAAAGTAGACGTTTTGCTTGGTGTGGGAATTATCTACATAGGGCGGTAGATTTCTTTTTCTTTTCTTTTTTTTTTTTTTTTTAAGATGTAGTCTCGTTCTTTTGCCCAGGCTGGAGTGCAGTGGCGCGATCTCGGCTCACTGCAACCTCCGCCTCCCGGGTTCAAGCAATTCTCCTGCCTCAGCCTCCTGAGTAGCTGGGATTAACAGGCTCCCGCCACCACGCCCAGCTAATTTTTGTATTTTTAGTAGAGATGGGGTTTCACCATGTTAGTCAGGCTGGTCTCGAACCCCTGACCTCGTGATCCACCCACCTTGGCCTCCCAAAGTGCTGGGATTACAGGCGTGAGCCACCGCGCCTGACCCAGGGCGGTAGATTTCTTAAGCCAATAAATTTCTGCTTTTGAGCAGTAGTCATATAATCAGTATCATAAAGAATAATGTGTAAATAACAGAAGGCATGAGTGTGTGGTGTTCCTAGATAAACTGTTACAGATTATAGTAAAATAAGGAAATCTAAGTGCTTTAAGTTTATACAGTTAACTCTTAGGATAAGACAGATATATGCTGAGATGTTTGTGAATCCCAGATAGCACTGTATGATAAACTGTAAAGTATTAATGAATGTCGTAAAGAATTTCCTACAAATCCTTACTGTGCCAGGGCAAAGGAGTAGAAAATAGCAAATCACAGATGGCAGGAGATCTAGACACTCTTTAGGTGATTTTTTCCATATAGCCATCCTACTGTGGAATTCAAATCCATGCTCTAGCAGAACTCTAATTGCCTCTCAGCACTTCCAGAGTCGCACATGAAAAGCTGAAACTGCAATTGGAAAATCTGATGATGACAAGGAAATACTACGTTTCTGGTTTTGTTTTAGCTCTATCTGCTAATTTCTTTGCCTATTTTCCGTTTTGCCAAGTACCAACAAGCTTATGTTGTATTTCTTTTTAAGACCTTCAACATTATAAGCTCTCAGTACCCTATTTTTTGTTGTTGTTCGAGATAGTTTTTGCTCGTCTGCCAGGCTGGAGTGCAGTGGTGTGATCTTGGCTCACTGCAACCTCCGCCTCCTGGGCTCAGGTGAGATCCTCTTGCCTCAGCCTCCTGAGTAGCGGGGATTACAGGCGCGTGCTACCACACCTGCTTAATTTTTGTTTTTTTAGTAGAGATGGGGGTTTCACCACGTTGGTCAGGCTGGTCTCGAACTCCTGACCTCAAGTGATTTGCCCACTTTGTCCTCCTGCGGATGTGAGCCTCTGCGCTCAGCCATAGATTTTACTGTCTTAACCCATTTTAATTCCTTTGTTGAGTCTCTGTCTTCCCCTCCAATTTGATTTGGGATTTTGCTGATGAGATTATACTAAACATTGAGAGTACTGCTTTTTACTCTGACTTTTATTGTGTTGTCTTTCAAAGACAAATAGTACAATTTTGTACAAGGAAACACGTAAGAGATGGATGTCTTTCTGGTATGCCCACGAAAACAATATTAGTATATTATTGTTACTTATTAATAGTATTTACAATTTATTAATTATTAGCTATGTTAATTTTTATTCTATGCTTCATTTGCTATGACATTGACATAGTGGATTTCTGCTGATTTTTTTCGAATCCACGATCTTTATAACCAACTGAAAAATATAATAGAGCATTATATTTCATCTTTATTTGTGTTCTTTTGGATCAAGTATTTAACATTTGCTCTGAAAAAAAAGTTTTTGTGACGTGTCTTTGTTGCCTTGAGACAGAGCTGTTTATCCTGCCTCCTAGGGAGAAGTTTCTGCCTGGATTGAAACAAAAAAACACAGGAGTCACAAGCATGTTACCTATTAAAAGAGAGAGGGTATCTCTGAAGACTAATTAAAATGGTAATTTTTTAAAAGATGGGACCAGTTGACTTTTAGTATATCACCCCAAGTATTATCCCCAAAATGATAATACAAAACAATAATTTGGAGACCAGGAGAAAAACTGGTAGTAGGATTATGGGGGAGGGGAAGAAGCACAGGTGGTCAAGATAATAATGCGTGTTTGGCCTCAGCTGTAGGTAGAGGTGCCAGAGAAACTACCTGCCTCACAGATGAGCGCACACAGGTGCATTGTAAAAGTCTGGGAAGGATGTATTGTACTCTGAAGGAAGACTTTCCATTTCTAAGCTACCATGGAGAAGTATAAGCTCCTTGAGACCAGAGACTGTGACTTCTGCATCTTTGATTCCAGCGACGTGATAAAATGTTTTGCACATAGTTGAATCCAGCGTTGATAAATAAAGGACAGCCTTACATCTTTTTTCTGTTATACTTAGCAATTTCCTCTTTCTTCTGCACCACCAACCTGTATTTCAAGCCTCCCTGCCCCACAGAGCTTCCAAAGCCAATAAATTTGTTAATCTAGAGCAGGGGTCAGCAAACTGCCACCCCTGGGCCAAATCTGGCCTGCTGCCTGTTTTTGTATGGCCTACAAACTATGGTTTTTATATTTGTTAATGGCTCAAAATAATATTTTGTATAATATGAAAATTACACGAAATTTTAGTTTCTCTGAATAAAGTTTTGGAAAGAACTACCATTCTCATTTGTTTTCATGTCATCTCTGACCACTTTTGTGCTACAATGGCAGAGTTGAATAGCTGCATCAGTGGTACCATCTGGCCAGCAAGGCCAAAAATACCGTCTGGCCCTTTACAGAGAAAGTTTGCCTACCCTTACCTCTCTTGTCGAATGCAATGTGTAAGTTGCATCAACAAACAAGAAATGGGACTGATAACATGAGAGTCTAGAGCTGAATGTTAAGGTGCAATAATGATACTTGCACCAAACATTTATTGACACTGTTAAGTACTTTACCCCATTGTTTAATAAGAATCTGGTGAGGGAGAGAGGCCTTCTGTCCAGTGTACAGATGGGAAAATTAGGTCCAGAGTGGTTAACTTGCCAAAGTTTAAGTTGTGGGAGCTGTAGACTCTGGCAGTCTGACTTGAGCCACTGCTCTTTACCCCTGTGCTATGTATGCTGCCTCCCCTCGTAGACTTTGGCTTAACCTGATATTCCAGGAACAGATAGGTTGTCCTAGGTAGAATAAACATCTTTCTGCTACAGTTCAGACATTTTCAATGCGTTTTTACTAAATGCTGCAAATCAGGGGATAATTTGATGTTCATTCTTTGAAGCAATATAAAGTATTTTTAACTTCTAATGTAACCAGCTCTGAGGTTTTTTGGAGATGGGGATAAGTGGAGAAGGAGAAGGATTTTTGCTTTAAAATTTCCCCAGTGTTCTTGAGATGAGAAACGTTAGTGTCTTGAGTTTATAATGACACAGGCTAAAGGGCTTAAGCTTGACGGATGGATTAAGAGGTGGAAGTAATTGTTTTTCTGGATTCCTTACCAAGACTTGGGTAAGGGGCTGATGCCTGAGGCTTTAAACCAGATCTGCTTTTCTACTTGCAAATGAATGTTCTCAAGTTAAGTTTCATTAGATTTGTTTTAGGATGAATACTGCTCAATCATTGTGGAGCCACAAGGCATGCTTCTTTTTATTGCACTTCTCTTTATTGTACTTTACAGATACTATTTTCTTTTCTTTCTTTCTTTGTTTTTTTAACATACTGAAGGTTTGTGTGAATCCTGTGTGGAGAAAGTCTGTTGGTGTCATTTTCCCAACAGCATTGCTCACTTCATGTGTCTTACATTCTGGTAATTCTCCCTATATTTCAAACTTTTTGATTATTATTATCTCTCTTAGGGTGACTTGTAATTAGTGACCTTTGATGTTACTATCATGGTTGTTTTGGGGCACCACAAACCACACCCATATAAGACAACAAACTTAATTGATAAATGTCTGTGTTTTCCCCATGGCTCCCTCTCCAGACCTACCTATTCCCTGAGACATAATATTGAAATTAGGCCAGTTAATAAGCCTACAGTGGCCTGTAAGTGTTCAAGTGAAAGAAGAGTCACATGTCTTCCACTTTAAATCAAAAACTAGAAATGATTAAGCTTAGAGAGGAAGGCATGTCAAAAGCTAAGACGGGCTGAAAGCTATGCCTCTTGATCCAAATTGGCCAAGTTGTAAATCCAAAGGAAAAGTTATTGAAGGAAATTAAAAGTGCTGCTCCAGTGAGCACACAAGTGATAAGAAAGCAAAACAGCCTTACTGCTGATATGGAGAAAGTTTTAGTGGTTTGGATAAAACATCAAACCGCAACATTTCCTTAAGCCAAAGCCTAATCTAGAGCAAGACTGTAACTCATATTCTGTGAGGGTTGAAGGAGGTGAGGAAGCTGCAGAAGAAAAATTGGAAGCCAGCAGAGATTGGCTCATGAAATTTAAGGAAAGAAGCTGTCTCCATAAAATAAAAGTGCAAGGTAAAGCAGCAAGTGCTGATGTAGAAGTTATAGCAAGTTATCTGGAAGATCTGGCTAAGATAATTGATGAAGGTGGCCACACCAGACAACAGGTTTTCAATGTAGATGAAATAGCCTATTAGAAGAAGATAACATCTAGGACTTTGATAGCTGGAAAGAAGTCAGTGCTTGGCTTCAAAGCTTCAGAGGACAGGCTGATTCTTTTTAGGAGCTAATGTAGCTGGGGACTTTAAGTTGAAGCCAGTGTTCATTAACCATTCTGAAAATCCTAGGGCCCTTATGCTAAATCTACTCTGCCTGTGCTCTATAAAGGGAACGGCAAAGCCTGAGTGACAGCACATCTGTTTACAACATTGTTTACTTAATATTTGAAGCCTGCTGTTGAGACTTAGTGCTCAGGAAAAAAAAAATTTTCAAAAGATGACTGATCATTGACAATGCAGCTGGTCATCCAAGAGCTCTGATGGAGTTGTATAAGGAGATTAATGTTGGTTTTAATGCCTACAAACAATATCCCGTTCCGCAACCCATGGATCAAGTAGTAGTTCTGGCTTTCAAGTCTTATTATTTAATAAATACGTTTCATAAGGCTGTGGTTAGCATAGGTAGTGATTCTTCTGATGGATCTAGGCAAAGTCAGTTGAAAACCTTCTGGAAAGGATTCACCATTCTGAATGCCATTACAAGCATTTGTGATTTGTGAGAGGAGGTAAAGATACAACCTTAACAGGAATTTGCAAGAAGCTGATTTTAGTCCTCGTGGATGACTTTTAGGGGCCCAAGACTTCAGTGGAAGAAGTCACTGCTGATGTGGTGGAAATACCAAGAGAACTAGAAGTGAAGATGTGACTGAATTGCTGCCACCTCATGATAAAACTTGAGGAATTACTTCTTAGAGATAGGCAAAGAAAGTGATTTATTGACATGGAATCTATTCCAGTTGAAGATGCTGTGAACATTCTTGACAGCAAAGGATTTAGAAGATTACATAAGCTTAATTGATAAACCAGTGGCAGTGTTTGAGAGGATTGACTCTAATTTTGAAGGAAGTTCTGCTGTGGATAGAATGCTATCAAATAGCATGATAAAGAGAAATCTTTTGTGAAAGCACAAAGATCAGTTGATGGAGCAAACTTCATCGTCTCATTTTGAGAAACTGCTACAGCCACTCCCATCTTCATCACCTACCACCCTGATCACTCAGTAGCCCTCAACATTGAGGCAAGATCCTGCACCAGCAAAAAGATTATGACTTTCTGAACACTCATGATTGTTAGCTTTTTCTAGAAATTTAATCTTGCAGGTGTATATTTATTTTTTAGACATAATGCTTTTGCACACTTCATAGACTGTTTAAATGTAACTTTTACATGTATTGGGGAGCCAAAACATTTGTGTGAGTTGCTTTATTGTGATACTCCCTTTATTGCAGTGGTCTGGAACTGAACCTGCAGTATCTCTGAGGTATGCCTGTATATAGTATGATCAAGAACAAGTTTAGAATACAAGTCCTTTTTTTTCAATTTAATTGAGTAAAAGAACAGAAGAGGAGAAAGCTTATGATTTTCTGCTTGCTAGTTTAGTGTGGCACACCATCACTGGTAATGGCAGATTGATGGAAGGGAGAGGTTGAGCCTTCCCTTTCAAGTGTCCATTCTTGCTTGCCATCTCTGCACCTTTGAACATAGACCTGTTTTCCCTTTGGATTTATTTTTGTCTGTGGGACCATGATTATCACAGTCACATAGGATTGAAACCATGAAACTCATGGTCCCTCCTTCCCCCTTTTAGCACAATGTCCTTTATTTTCCAGTCACTTTATCCTCACCCCTGTTTTCATCATTGCTACACAGACTATTGCTAAAATTTAACTGACTTCTCTCTTGCTGTCTCTTCCTATATACCACTGTCATTAAAAAACCTTCCTAAAATGTTGCTTTGCACACTGATCTCAGAAACCTTCCCATTTCTGATGGGATGCAACTCAGCTCTCTGTTGGCATATAAGACCCTTCACAGTCCGATTTCCATCTACCAACTTTTATAGTAGCCATCTGCTCTGGGGTAATAGTTATTCGCCTCACCATCATAATTGAATTGCATGTGCACCATCCTACTTCTGTCCCCAGGAAGTTAGCCCATCAGTCTTATCCTCTTGATTCTGTTTTGTTAAAGACCTGCTCTGATTTCAGCCTTCTCCTTCCCAGATGACCCGGACCTTTTTCAACAACTCCCTCTATTCGTTCACTGCGCTTTTGTTGTATTCATTGGGCCCTTCATTTGTGCTGCAGAGATTCATTTGTACTGTGTTGTTGGGGTTTTTTCTGTTTCCTCAACAGGAGTGTAAATTATTCAGGCACATTTTCTTTCTTGTATCTCAAGAACCTAAGACACAGTGGGTGCTTAGTTAAAAATAATTAGTGATGGTAAAATATATCCTCCAAGGTTAGTACCTATTCCTGAAATTGCAAAAGGTAGCATAAGTCTTGACTGCTGTGATGAATGAGTTGCTGCTTTGGCAGAGTTACCGATATGAGCTATCCCCTTTTCTGTTACTGTGCACCATAAATAAATTTTTACAGGCTCTATCTCCAGTAGAAATGTGTAATCCCTGTCTATGCTTGACTTTCCCTCTAGGTGCCAGGAAAAGCAAACAAATGTTAAGCTGTCCTTCCTGGTAGTTCAGTCTGTACATTGCTGATTTAAAAAAAAAAAAAAAAAAAAAAAAGTCTGCTCCAAGTATCTTTGGCCTTGAAAAAGGTTATTGCTTACTTTTGTTCTGTGTTGAGCACTGATTTTTCAAACTTTTTGCACAAGTACTCCCTAATACTTAAAAAATATTGTTTTAAAAGGCAACTATCTATTTGCACATTTAAAGGTGTTCCTAAGTTAAATATTGGCAAAAGATACAATACCAGCATAGTATAAATATTGACATTTTAAAACAAAACAGGCTTCATTATATAATCAGTGGAGTCTACATACCATAGAAATTTAGTACCATTATCTACATAGAAAATACATAAAGGTTTTTAAAATTCCTCTTTCTCCTGGAACTTGTATTTTTGTGGGAGAATCTTGCAGTTCTCCCACAAGATTTTATTCTAATGTACTACAGTAATCCCCTCTTATCCGTGGTTCCGCTTTCCATGGTTTCAGTTATCCAAGGTGCAGTAACAAGATATTTTGAGAGAGAGCACATTCACATGACTTTTATTGCAGTGTATTGTTATAACTGTTCTATTTTACTAGTTATTGATATTAATCTCTTTTCCTAATTTACCTACATTAAACCTGATCATAGATAAGTATAGGAAAAAACATCAGGTTTGGTGTTATCCAAGGTTTCCGGCATCCTGGGGTTCTTGGAAAGTATTCCCTGTGGATAAGGGAGTACTGTACAGCAAAACTCCACCACAATATCTAGGTAGGACCCCAAAAACTTGAGTTGTGAAAATGTGGGGTCATATTATTGCAAGAATAATGAAAAAATATATTTTAGTTTGTACTGTCGCACAAAGATGCAGAAATAAAGTTTTGGTGAAGCTTACTGTTTCACCATCATTAACTGACCAGTCACTAAACTTAGAAAGTCCCCATTGATGACAAGGCAGTCACTTTCTAGCCACCACCACCACCTGCCATCTCAGAGAAGCTTACAGCTTTCAGCTCCTGTGTTTGAGCAGAGGCTCTGGGCTGGAGTACAGGGACCAATTCCACTACATCCGGTTTTCATCTTGTAGCTTGTTGTCATCAGGTTTTACTCTATATTTTTATGCCTGAAAGTCATTGATCATACTGTCATACATCTTTGCAACAAATATATATACATTTAAAATTATATGTGACTGAGCGCAGTGGCACATGCCTGTAATCCTAGCACTTTGGGAGGCTGAGGTGGGTGGATTGCTTGAGCTCAGAAGTTCGAGACCAGCTTGGGCAACAATGGCAAAACCCTCTTTCTACAAAAAATTCAAAAACTTAAGCCAGGCATGGCGGCACAAGCCTGTAGTCCCAGCTACTTGGTGGGCCAAGGTGGGAGGATTGCTTGAGCCCAGGAGGTGGAGGCTACGTTGCATGGAGATCTATTTATTTATTGTGACTGTAAGGATGTGTTAAATTCTATATTTACTCAGTCATTTGCCTAATGGATCAAGATATAAATATATTAAAAATTTTGGAAATTCTTTAATGACATGTTTTTACAATTAGTTTATATAGCTGAATGAAAATGACATTGCTAGAATGAAAGAGGGTCCAGCATCAATTCTATAGCTTTACCTAAAAGCCTTTTACTCAGTTCTTTAATTTCTGTGACAAAAAATCACGTTGTCATCTATCATCTGTGATGATAAATCATTCTGCAGCTGACAGCATGACTAGTTTCTTGTTTATTTTTGTTGAAAACAGAATTTTGAAAGTTGCCTAACTTTTAGAGGTGTTTACTTAGAATTTACTCATTCTCATATTTAGGGATGTAAAGCCAAAGGGCTTTACCAAGACTATCAAATGATTATTAATTATATCTGTTACTCTTTAACCTGGAAAACCTTTATTTATTTCAGTATATTCTTAACGGGTTGGGAAAATCCAACCTGTGCATTACTCTTGGTACAGTTAGTGCTTTAAATATATTTTTATTATGTGTTTCATCAAAACCTTGGAACTACAGATTTAGTCATTCAATTCGTGGTACATGTCCATCATATAATGAAATCAAGCAAAATATTCATTTCATGAATCAAATCAAACTACTGACTTTGTCAGAAAAAAAGTCTGACTTGAAAATTCATGTTAGTGAATTTTGAACTTATACAAATCATTAGAAACCATCACAGAACACCTTTTGTAAATGCTTAGTGAAGGTGTCAAGACTTAATTTAACTTATAACAAGTCACAGTCATCTGTGGCAAAAACAAGTTATTTAGGAAGCAAGTTAGATTGATAAAAGGCAAGATACTCTTTCAATAAAGGTGTGTACATATATTGAACTAAGATGTTTGGCTTTTGTTAGGAATCAAAAAATAACATTAACTTTTACTAGGATTATGCTTAACTAACTAACTGGCAGCTATCTAGAACCTAATTTATTTTCTGTTAAGAGGTAAATATTTCCCATTTCATAAGATGAAGTAAATTGATATTTGACTGTATTTGGAGTAAATATTTCACAATATGATTATGGTCAGTTTTTTTATTTTTTGTGATCAGTTTTGTCTATAGGTTTTATTCAGTGCATCAAGAAAATTCTGATAGTCCTGAAAATTATTCCAAGTACAACTGAAATACTCAGCATCACTAAACTCTTTTTGTTTTGACTGTCCAAGGGTATTTTTCCTTCCAGTCAATGATTGTTCTGTGGATGAGTTTTTAAATAGTTGAAAAAGTGACTTAGAAGAAAAGCTGTCTGTAGCATTCAGTATTTCTTGCTGATACTTGCCACTGTTTGCTGGTGGGACCTCCACCAAGAGTGATTTATTTCTTGGCAGGAGTCTTGGAGAGGGAAGTGGCCAGTTTGTTCAATAAAAATCATTACTGTCACTTTACCACATATTCACATTTTGAATATCCTAACAAGTCTCCGAACATCCCCATTTCTAAATCCCCCTTTACAGAAGTTTAGAACAGGGAAAGTCACAAAGCCCTTAAAGCCTTAAGCTGACTTGAGGAACCTTTCCGGGTAGGAGGCTTCTGTTCTGTTCTCTGTGTTCGCTACCGCCTTGGGGCAGCAGTGCCAAGTGGGCTGGGAAGGTGAGTGGTGTCTTTGTTTTGTAGAACGGAAGAAAGCGTGGATGCCACGGGTTTGCTTTTGTTAGAGGGCTGTATGGAAGCTCAGAATTACCTTAAATTCCGCATTAATTAGGTCATCCTGTAAAATTCCCCTTGCTGAGGCACCCTTTAGAAAGTTTCCAGGTGGCCCTAGGGTGAGACATATCCCACATGAAGACCTCTGGTTCGAAGTGTTGAAAATTTCTGTTCTTTTCGTATGTTCATAAAATGTTTTCATCAGTAATAGAGTGTGTGTGTGTGTGTGTGTGTGTGAGTTCACATTTGATACGGTTCTTGTTTAGAGCTTCCTTAGCTCTGAGAAAACAAGCTGAGTCTTTTGTAGAAAGAGTGGAGCACAAACCTGCCCCTGCCTCATTCATGTTGAAAAGCCTCTCCGTCAGCCCGCCAGCACCGAGCGTTTTGAGTGCCCTTTGATAATGTCAGGAACACCTGGGTTAGCATTATTCCCTCCTCAGTCTAGTGCTTACTCAGTCCTGGGCCCTGCTGAAACTGCATGCATACAAGGTATAGTGTAATGAGACGGTTCTCAGTGCAGACAGCTGAGCCCCCAGTCACTTGCCCCGCTGAGTGTTTCAGCGATTACTCTGCACTTCTGCTAGCCTGCCTCTTCATGCATGAAGAGTACAGTGGGGGAACAATGAGCGTGACTTCTGTTCACTCTGTGTGTCTGGTGAGAAAAATGTGGGAATTCCAAGCAACAACGTATTAGTGATGATTCTGGAAATTCAGGAGAAACAGGTAAAATATAAAGAAACCTGAAGTTGTAAAAATTGTGTTAAATCCTACGTTCCTTACTACAGACGACTTCCTTGTATTCTCCCACTTCATGATTTGATGGGAGAGTGGGAGGGGGAGCTTTTAAAAATTAGGTGTGTTGCAGCATACACATTCTTTTCATCAGCCCATGGAACATTCTCCAGGGTTGACCATAGGTTAGGACACAAAACAAGTCTCAAGAACTTTCTAAAACTCGGAATAATATAAAGCATCATATCTGACCACAAGGGAATTAAACAACATCAATAACAAGGAGCATTCGAAACTAAAGAAACACATGCAAATTAAACAACATGCTCCTGAATGGTCAATGGGTGAAAGAAGAAATTAAGAATGAGATCTAAAACTTCCTTGAAACAAATGAAGTAGAAACACAATGTACCAAAACCTATGAGACATAGCAAAAACAGTACTGAGGGCAAGTTTATAGCAATACATGGCTACATTAAAAAACTAGAGAGATTTCCTTCTCTCTCTCTCTCTCTCTCGCTCTTTCTCTTTTCTGTCTTCTCTCTTCTCTTCTCTTCTCTTTCAAGTTTCACTGTTGTTGCCCAGGCTGGAGTACAGTGGTGTGATCTCAGCTCACTGCGACCTCCGCCTGCCGGGTTCAGGAGATTCTCTTGCCTCAGCCTCTCGAGTTGCTGGGACTACAGGCATGCACTACCACGCCCAGCTAATTTTGTATTTTTAGTAGAGACATGGTTTCACCATGTTGACCAGGCTAGTCTTGAACTCCTGACCTTGGGTGATCCTCCTGCCTTGGCTTCCCAAAGTGCTAGAATTACAGGCATGAGCCACTGTGCCTGGCCAAGAGATTTTTAAAGGAACAACCTAACAGTGTACCTCAAGCAACTGGAAAAGCAAGAACAAACCAAACCCGCTGGGGGAAAGCAATGAGATATAGTAGAATAAGATAAGCATTAGGAATTTCTCAAGGCCAAGAGAAATCCCTGTAAAGAGAAGAGAAGGAACTTGGGGGCTGCAGAGCCAGAATGCCTCACCCAGCATATGTTTCATACGCTGTGTCCTTGGTCCTAACTCTGTGATAATTTCTCCCTGTGGCACACAAGATTTCAACTATCCCTTCTCTGCAAAAGGTTCCTAAAATCTATTGCCCTGACCTCTCTTTTGAGTTCCAATTTCCTGGGTATTTCATAGGTGTCACCAGTGTTTTAAATTTTATACATTAAGAAACAAACAGGTGTTTATTTCCTCACCTACTAACCCCTCTCCTGCCTCCAGCAAACACACAGCCTACTCTTGTGTCACTCAAGTCAGGGAACACCTTCCCATTATACTCGAATCTGCCAGTTCCCTATTCTTTGGGGGTGCTTATGAGGAGGTAGCATCCTTTGTCACACTGCAGGCCTTCTGGAGCTTTATGCCCGTGGAGGAAGCCTGGATGTGATGGCTCTTTGTATCTAGAATGAAAGTTAGCTGACAAAGCTGGAGGGAAGTCTTATGCTTTGAGGAGGTAATACAGGTTGAGAATCCCTAGTCCAAGAATCAGAAACGATCCAAAATCTGAAGCTTTTTGAGTGTTGTCATGATTTCAGATTAGTGATGCTCAACGAATAAATATCAATACAATGCAAATATTCCAAGATCTGAGGAAATTCAAAATCTGAAACATTTCTGGTCCCTAGCATTTCAGAGAAGGGATGCTCAACCTGTACCTGCACTTGCTTGAGTCAGTTACCCTGCATGCTCCCGTGCGCAGCGCCGTATGTTCCCCGGGGCACGCTCTGCAGTCTGCAAGGCTCTGGAGAAAGGTGTGGCGGCGCTTCCTGGCTGTGGGCGCTTCATCTCTGCCATTGGAATAGCTTGTGTTTGATTCTATTCTTATGTCTAAGTACATCTCTTTGGGTTTCTAGCCTTGGAACCATGCTTGACTGTGGAATGGGGTACATAATTCTGATTTGTTTTTAAAGTGTTATTTCTACTTCTTCATGTATAATTGATGCAAACCATTTCTGACATTCTTTAGAACACGTGTGTCTTCTTGAAACTCCCACCTTTAAGACGAGCGACGAGTGTGTTTTTGTGTGGTTCAGATATGTAGGTGATATATCGGGGAGAAACCTGTGTATGCAGCACCCTCCCCCAACCACCCAATTTCAAGCCCAGCTTTTGTGATTCAATTATGAATAATTAGCCTCCTGAGTAGCTGGGACTACAGGCCACAATTGTATTGTTTATATTCAACAAAGAAATATTTACTGAATATTTAATTCTAATTGAGAAAATAAGGCATAAGCAGGGAAAGATAGTTCACAATGTAAAGTAAGTTTCAAAAGAGGCCTGTAGCATGATGTTTAAGGCTATAAGAGATTGGAATTGGATCTGGGTTTAGATCTTAGTTCTGAGACTTGCTGGTGGTGGGACCTCAGCAAGTTACTTAACCTTTATGAGCTCCCAATTTTCCTTACAAAACTCTTTATAGGGTTGTTGTAGGAGTTAAATGGGATATCATCTGAATCATGCCTAGTGAATTATAACTGAATCGTAGAGTAAGATAAAACATCTTCAAATAAAACATCTTCAAAATTCATCATGGTGCGAAAGGATGTCCTTATTAGCATGGCATGCTGGATGCAGGGCAACAAGTCTAGAGCTCCTTCAATTTTCTCTGATTAGGGGATAAGTGATCCCAGATCCTGGAATGGTGTTGAGATTGTTGAAAGCAGCAAGGTGACTTTGGTGTGGGAATAAGGAGGATGTGAGGAACAGAGGGGAAGCCAGGGGCCAGGCCAGCAGGCACATCACTGTGTCAGTTCAGTAGGAGAGTTCACGCTGGCCCCCCTACAAGTAGATCTAGTTACCAAATTGCCAACTACCCATCATCAACTGAAGATGATGGAGAAATAATTACAATCCATGATGTGGCCAAAGTACACAGAGGACAGTATAGGAGCAGAAGCAAAGCTTAACGGACTAGAGGGTCAAAGAGGGCTCCTTCAGGTGGAAACATAAGCTAAGCCTTAAAGAACAAATCAATGATATTAGAAAGAGAAGCAATCTTTTACCAAGCAGCAGACTCAGCATGTTGAAGAAATAAAAACACAGGAACATTGAACACCACTGGACTCTCCAAGGCGGTATTTTCCCAGTGGGGTTCTTTTCCTCACTGTGAAAATAGAGATTCCAAACCTGTCCTTGACTCTAACCCTGACCTGCCACACCTGCATCATCTTCTTGGCTAACACTGAGCCAGATTTCACGTGGCGAGAACTGTTCTGAAATCTTGTCTTAGAGTCCTGACCACGAAGCTCTTAAGAGTAGTAACATTACATTCAGCCCTGAGCTGGCTTCTCAGATTTCCACTAGACTGGTTCTGCAGCCAGTGCTGTAGGGACTTCCCCATCCCACTCACATATACTTGCACTGAAACGAATTGCTCACTCCAGCTGTATAGGTCTAGCCTCCACAAATAGATAGCTTAACAGGCAGGCTCTCATTAAACTTTAGTAGAAACATTCATGGATACCAAAAACTGTGTTTCAGTGGCTCTCAAATCTAATGTATTGACCCTGGGCATGGTGGCTCATGCCTGTAATCTCGGCTACTGGGGAGGTCAAGGCAGGAGAATCAGTTGAGCCCAGGAATTTGAGATCAGCCTGGGTAACATATCAAGACCCCTATTTGTATTAAAATATAAATAAATCTAATTTATCATCAGAATCTATAGAGTGTTGTTTTTTTTTTTTTTTTTTTTTTGAGATGGAGTCTCACTCTGTCACCCAGTGCAGTGGTGCAATCTCGGCTCACTGTGGCCTCCACGTCCTGGGTTTAAGTGATTCTCCTGCCTCAGCCTCCTGAGTAGCTCGGATTACAGGCATGCATCACCACACCCGGCTAATATTTTTGTATTTTTAGTGGAGATGGGGTTTCACCATGTTGGCCAGGCTGGTCTCGAATTCCTGACCTCAAGTGATCCGCCCACCTCAGCCCTGCAAAGTGTTAAGATTACAGGCGTGAGCCACTGCGTGTGGCCATATTTATAGATGGATTTTTAATACAGAGTCCCAGACTCCACTCAGAGATTCTAGGGGGTGGAGCTGGGCCTGTGTTAAAGAAAAAAAATAATTTAAAAAATTAAATTAAAAAAACAAATTCCCAGAGGTAACTGTGATCCTCAGACAGATCTGGAAACCTTGACTGAGAGGACCCCCACTGGGCCATCAGCCATCACCATGGGCCTTGCCGATGGAATCTGACCAATGAGGTTCTTTTTCCTGAGAATCAGTTCTGAAAGATGCTAATTCTTCTGAGCACATCTCTTGAGTGGCAGTGATGAGTGCGCCCCCCCCAGTGACAGTGACATTTCTCCTTGCAGCCTGGCAGTGAGAGCCAATCAGCAGAGAGAGACCTGAGCAGCACGTATGCGAGGCTGCCTAGAGGAGATAAGGCAGAGTGGCCCGAGGCTTCTCCAGTTCCTGAGGCCACACTGCACACGGCCACACTCCTCTCCTTGCTTCCATGAGACGCTCCTTTACTTCTATGACAAATTCCCCTCTCCAGCTAAGGCCAGCACAAGTTGGTTTCTGTTACTTGCAATTAAAGAGCCCAGTGACTACGACTGTCACTCAAATAGCATCCCTAAAGAACAATGAAGGGACACACTTTAAACATGCTAGTTTTGAAATATCAACTTTCTCCCCAAACAACTCTGGAAATGAGCTCTTGCTCAGGGAGGAAAGAACAAAAACACTGTGACTGTTGACTTGTTTATGCAGCTATTAGCTTGGTCCAAAGAATATCCCCTTGTGAAAAAAGAAATTCAAGATGCTGTATTGATGGGAAGAAATGAAGCTGTGGAAGCTCCACTCTCACAAGCAGGGCCCACATTGGCCTCCCCCCGGGAAGAGGAAATACAGTCAGTTCTGTGGCACAGGTGAGCTCCAGGCAGAGCCAATCTCACTCACGCTGATTGCAGCCTGCACCTTCTGCCTCACCCTCGTAATCAGCCAGAGGCTGGCAGAGGTCTGTGAACTGGGCTGAGAGTTTTGACCTGTTAGGTTTTAGCATATGGCAGAAACAATCAACACTGCCCAAGAAATGAATAAAGCACAGCTGTTCCCAAAAGGGAAAACGGGCAAGCTGCTGTTTCCCAGACGGAGCACTCCTTGCCACACCAGCATGCCCCGAGGGTCTTCCTGCACAGGGCACTTAGGTATTCACCTGCTTAGGAAACACGTTCCGGCCTCTAGCCACCATCCCACACCTAAAAACCAAACAGAGTCATTCATCCAGCTGGGGACGGGGAGTTTATAGCAGTGCCTTTTGGGTGGGTGGTGAGCTCAGCTAGTGGTGGCTTACTCCACTCATCAGCCTGCGGCCAGAAAGCCACGTAGGCCAAGTAGCCCTGCTCTGCTCACTCCTGTGGCCACAGAGTGGTCCCTGGGCCTAGCCAGTCAGCTGGCTGGCAGATGCTTGCCACCAGGAGATGGGAAATGGGCTGCAGAAGTTCGGAAGCAGCAAATGTCACCTGACCCGCCTGGGCAACATAGCAAGACCTCGTCTCTATAAAAAATGTTTTAAAAATTAGTCAGGCTAAGTTTTACATGCCTGTACTACAGGTACACATCTGTAGTCCTAGCTACTCAGGAGGCTGAGGTGGGAGGATGGTTTGAGCCCAGGAGTTTGAGGCTGCAGTGAGCTGTGATTGCACCGCTGCACTCCAGCCTGGGCAACAGAGGGAGACCCTGTCTCTTAAAAAGAAAGAAAGGTAGAGTGGGGCTTGCGTCTGTCCCTACCCTCCGCTTCAAACAGAGCAATTCCACCTTTACCTGTTTATTAATTGGACTTCCTATCATTTTGTTTGAAGACGGGAATTCATAACTGCTAATACTAATTGCGCACGCTGTGTGTTGGGGTGCACGAGTGCACATACACCCACCAGGCACCATGCCAGATGTTCCAGATGCCTTGGCTTGATCTCTTCAAACAAGTCCAAGAGGGAGATTCTGTTATGATGTCCACAGCACAGCTGAGGAAACGGAAGTCAACTATCTTGTCCAAGGCCACAAAGCCAGTAAGTGGGAAAGCCAGGAATTGAACCTAGGTCCCTCAGACTCTACAGCCTTTCCTGCCATTGTCCTCTGGAAAGGGCCACAACACCTGAGTGAAGAAAAGCAAAGCCCAGTCTTTCTCTAAAGCAACTGTTCTCCACCTTGTCTGCATACTGGAGTCACCGAGGAAGCTGCGACCAGCGCAGACGCTGGGCTGTCACCTCTGGAGGCACTGGTTTGCTTCATCGATCTGAGAGCAGCTTGGGCATAGGGATTTGTGTTTTTAAAGATTGAAAATCACTGCATTAGAGAAGCAGTGATGGGAGTTCAATAATTAGAATTACATGTCAGCACTGATGTGAGGGTTCAAGATAGGAATTTCCCTCCTGGCACATTACTCAACTGATTGTTTAAAAAGTGTCCTTAAGAAGAAGAAAGACAGCCAGACTCCTCCTGCAGCTCTGGTGGAAAACGGAGAAGACTTTTCCTTTCCTCCATCTCCCCCAGGGCCTGGTGGAGTGAGGCGTTGTCCAGCTGTAAACTGTGTGCACCAGGCGGTCACTGGTCGCTTTTCTGGTGGGGCCAGCAGATAACAGTTGATGTGTGAAGGAGGCAGGGAAGGACACGGGAAAAAGGTCCACTGGAAATCAAAGCCCACTGTCATAATTCTGTCCTTTTTTGAGACAGAATCTTGCTCTGTTGTCCAGGTTGGAGTGCAGTGGTGCAATGAGAGTTCTCTGCAGCCTCAACCTCCTTAGCTCAGGTGATCCTCCCGCCTCAGCCTCCCGAGTAGCTGGGACCACAGGTACATGCCCCTGGCTAATTACTATTATTTTTATTATTATTATTAGTGGAGATGGGGTCTTGCTATGTTGCCCAGGCTGGTCTTGAACTCCTGGGCTCAAAAAGCCTCTCACCTTGGCCTCCCAAAGTGCTGGGATTACAGGCGTGAGCCATCACATTCGGCCATCATTCTTTTCTTTATGCACCCAGTCCAGGACCAAGATAGGTGGAGGTGAGTGAGATGTAAACTCAGCCATCAACATAAATAATGTTTGAATGCCATCTTTACAAAGGGCAGCAAGGCACAGTGGCTCACGCCTGTAATCCCAGCACTTTGGAAGGCTGAAGTGGGCGAATCACCTGAGGTCAGGAGTTTGACACCAGCCTGGCCAACAGGTGTCAGGACCAACCCTGTCGCTACTAAAAATGCCGGGTGTGGTGGCAGGAGCCTGTAATCCTAGCTACTCAGGAGACTGAGGTAAAAGAATCGCTTGAACTGAGGAGGCAGAGGTTGCAGTGAGCCGGGATCGCACCACTGTACTCCAGCCTGGGCGAGAGAGCGAGACTCAGTCTCCAAAAAAAAGGGGCAAAATTAATGCAAAAACATTCATGGTGAAAAAAATGTCAATGTCAAGTGTTGAAATATGGATAGCATCCGACAGGGCTGAGGTTGGGGTGAGGGGAGCGAGGTGAGTCCTGCAAGTAGACCTTTGGATCCTGTCTTTATTTGAATTTTGTGGGGTTTTTGGCATTAATTTTGACTTTTAAAAAATATTGCATGAAAGTATTATTATTATTTATTTATTTATTTTTATTTTATTTTTTTTGTTGAGACAGAGTCTCGCTTTGTCGCCCAGGCTGGGGTGCAGTGGCCAGATCTCAGCTCACTGCAAGCTCCGCCTCCCGGGTTTACGCCATTCTCCTGCCTCAGCCTCCCGAGTAGCTGGGACTACAGGCGCCCGCCACCTCGCCCGGCTAGTTTTTTTTTGTATTTTTTAGTAGAGACGGGGTTTCACCATGTTAGCCAGGATGGTCTCGATCTCCTGACCTCGTGATCCGCCCGTCTCGGCCTCCCAAAGTGCTGGGATTACAGGCTTGAGCCACCGCGCCCGGCCGAAAGTATTATTTTTCTTAAATTGTGTGCCCAACTGTAAAGGATTTAAACAACGTTTGACTTGGTGATCCTTCTGCATTGAGGCAGGGGATGTCTCAGAAGCACACCCTTTGAAAAGTATCAGAATACTAGGCCTCCTCCTGTAGCCCCCACAACCCCACCTCCCCTCAAAAGAAAAGAATACTAGGCCTCCACAAGGCCGGATGGGGTTTCTGTATCAAAGAGAAGACGTCAATGGAGAGATAACCTGGTCATTCAGACGCCGCAGGTGAGGAGAGAGGGACAGTGGACAGCCATGCCCAGAGAAGGCAAACTGAGTGCATGACCATCAGCCCATGCCAAGGGCAGCCTGCAGAGTTCCTGTCTCTGTTGATTCACTTGGCTGGGATAAGTTCTAGACCTGAACACACACCTCCCCATCATACAGGATTACTCACTGTTACCCTGGTAAATTAACCTGTTTAACCTTTGGCTCCCTCGTCTGTAAGATAGAGCTAATACTATACCCCTCACAGTGATGTTTTAAGGATAAACGAGGTAGAATGTATGTAAAGCACTTTACAGAGTGCCTGGTATATTCTAAGTGCTAAAAAAAAAAAAAAGAAAAGACAGTTATTTTCACCTTACCATTAGATTTTCTAGGTCAAGGCTGGGTGCAGTGGCTCACGCCTGTAATTCTATCTCTTTGGGAGGTGGAGGTGGGCGGTTCACCTGAGGTCAGGAGTTCGAGACCACCCTGGCCAACATGGTGAAACCCCGTCTCTACTAAAAATACAAAATTAGCCGGGCGTGATGGTGCATGCCTGTAATCCCAGCTACTTGGGAGGCTGAGGCAGGAGAATCACTTGAACCTAGGAGGTCAAGGTTGCAGTGAGCTGAGATCGCGCCGTTACGCTCCAGCCCGGGCAACAAGAGTGAAACTTCGTCTCAAAAAAACAAAAAGCAAAAAACAAAGATTTTCTAGGTCTGTTCTAGGTCTGTTCTTGTCTGAGTCCTCACATTTCACTGCTCCCTGGTAAGTCACCAGAGGTTAGGCCAAGCCAGTGAGCTTTGATGCTTATTAATATAAAATCTGGGAAATTGTCACTAAAATGAGCCAGAGTTACGGAAGGAATGGAGAAGCCTGGATTCTGGTCTCAGCTTCAGGACTTGTTAGCTGTTGGAACTTAGGTCTATCCCATCGCAACTCTGGGCCTCTTCCTTCTTTATGCCATAAGAGTAACAGTATCATTCCCATTGCTCTTCTGTTGTGGGGATCAAAGAGATAAGAAGGGTGCAAAAGTGACTCAGGGCAGCACCTTCGGATGGAAATGAGCTTTGTTAGGGCATTGTTCTTTCAGTGGGCTCATTTGTTTGCCTGGGCTGGTTCATCTGGTTTTGAGGCTGAACTTTAATGATCTTTGGAGGTGGATTCTTTATTCTGGAGTTTAAAATGATAGCAGAAAGAATTAGCTGAAAGTAACAAAACTTGGACTATGGAATGAACTGGAGTTATTGGCTAAATTACTATTTAAAGTGGGTATGATAGATATTAGTTCTGGTATTAATTATATTACTTTCCCATAGGGAATCAGAGGCATTTAAATATATTTTATACACACACACACACACACACACACACACACACACACACATGAAAAGGAGTTTATTTCTTACAGAATGGTGGCTGAGAAGCCCACAGTTGAGGGACTGCGTCTGATGAGGGCCTTGTTGCTGGTGGGGACTCTGTGGAGTCCTGAGGTGGCTCAGGGCATCACATGGTGAGGGGGCTAAGATTGTTAACATGCTCAAATTGGAGGTGTTTTTAAGAAGCATAACTAAGGGCTGGGCATGGTGGCTCATGCCTGTAATCTCAGCACTTTGGAAGGCTGAGGCGAGCAGATTGCTTGAGGTCAGGAGTTCAAGACTAGCCCAGCCAACATGGTGAAACTTACATCTCTACTAAAAACACAAAAATTAGCTGAACGTGGTAGCGTGCGCCTGTAGTTCCAGCTACTTGGGAGGCTGAGGTGGAAGGATCACTTGAACCCAGGAGGCAGAGGTTGCAGTGAGCCGAGACTGCACCACTGCACTCCAGTCTGGGTGACGGAGTTGAGCCCCTGTCTCAAAGAAAAAAAAAAAAAAGAAGCACAACTAAGGGAAGTGCCTTCCTCTTGGTCCTGCCTAGAACCACTTCCTTTGTTCTTCTGAGTTTGTACATTTAGATCTTTGTAAGTGTCCTATTAGTTATACATTTTCCTTAAGTATGAGTTTGAATGATCACTTTATTTTCTCAAGTGAATGCACTCACTTATGAGAATTTTCGGTCATTTTGACCATAATTGCTTAAAATTCAGACTGTAGCTGCAGAGTCATTTTCTAGCCATCCTTAGAGAGTGAGTATGGTGTAAGGATTGAGACCCCAGGCTCAGATGCCATGCCGCTAAATAAGTGACCTTGCTCTGTTAAACAGGGGCATGCCAGCCCAGATCTCATAGGGTCATAGTGAGAAATGAAAGAATTAATGTTTATAAAGTGCTTAAAATAGTGTTTAGTGAATAATAACCACTCAATAAATGTTAGCCATTATTGTATTGACCTATTTGTGTTAGCGCTTGTTACACTGGTCTGCACGAGGCTAAAACTTGGGGCATGTTCTCCATGGGATGTTCTCTGTGAGTTTCAGCTACTGCTCCTAGTACCCTTGCTGACAGCGTTTTTGTCTCTCTCTGTGTTCTAGTTCTCTGCTTTCTTCCATTCTTCCGTGTCCATGTATAGGATTAGATAGACTACCCGCCCCCCCCCCCAATAAATCCTCTTTAAGCAAAATTGAGTCAGGTGTCTCTTGCTACCAAAAGAACTGGACAAACTCCACTAGTGTGAGAACAGTCACCTTCTATTCTTGTGCTAATTGGTTGAACTCTCCTAGAGCACTGAGTCTTCTGGGATTCTGGCAATGTACTGACACTGACACCAGCAGCATTCTGGGTAAGCAGCATATACCACTATTATCAGTGAACGAATCAAGGAACACGCTAAGTGCACATATATGAAGGGGCATCTTTTGCACACAGAACTGGGGCACAGTTGGCAAGGAGGTTAAATATGTTAGCTTCAGGATACATTTAAGGAAACTGCAATAAAGAGATTTACCCAGAAAACACATTTCAGAACTATGGTGTAATAAAACATAGGTTTGGTCTTTATCCCTGACTCCTGGCACTGAGCATCAAAGACCCTTGGAAATTTCCGAGTGGTTGGAATGTCTTTTGTTATTCATTAATCCTTTCTGATCATAACTAAGTTTATGCTATTGAGGCGAGTCAGGGTGGGTCCTTAAACAGTTTCAAGAGAGAGGCTGGCCACACTACAAAGACCAAGCTTATGATTAGAGGGTGGGAACTTTGGGCTCCACCCCTCAACCGCTGGAGAGAAGAGGAGAACTGGAGATTGAGTTCAATCACTAGTGGCTAATGATTTATTTATTTATTTATTTTTGTTTTTGTTTCTGTTTGAGACAGAGTCTTGCTCTGTTCCCCAGGCTGAAGTGCAATGGCACAATCTCAGCACACTGCAACCTCTGCCTCCTGGGTTCAAACAGTTCCCCTGCCTCAGCCTCCCGAGTAGCTGGGATCACAGGCGCGCACCACCACACCTGACTAATTTTTGTATTTTTAGTAGAGTTGGGGTTTCGCCATGATGGCCACGCCGGTCTCGAACTCCTGACCTCAAGTGATCCTCCTGCCTTGGCTTCCCAAAGTACCGGGATTATAGGCAAGAGCCACCACGCCCAGCCAATGGCTAATGATTTAACTGATCATGCCTAAGTCATAACGCCTCAATAAAAACTCTTGAGCAACAAGCTTCCAGGAGCTTCTGGGTTGGTGAGCTCATGATGTCCTGTGAGGATGGCATGCCCAGAGAGGGAACGGAAGCTCCACACCCCAGCCACTAGCCCCATACCTCATCCTATGCGTCTCTTCCATTTGGCTGTTCTTGAGTCGTATCCTTTATAGGAAACTGTACGTGAATCATCAATACAGTGCTTTGTTGAGTTCTATGAGTCACTCTAGTCTATTAATGAACCTGAAGCAGTCATGGAAACTCCTAAATTTATAGTCAGCCAGGTAGAAGTGCAGGTAGCCTGGGGACCCCACTGGCCCTGGACGTTTTATGGAACTGAGCCCTTAATTTGTGGGACATGACGGTAACTCCAGATAGTACCGGAACTGAACTGTAGGACACCCAGTGAATGTTAGAGAATTGACGTTGAAACCATAACAACTTTGGAGGAACTGATTGTAAGAATTCTCTTCTGAAAAGTAGTCAAGTCCTCTGTTGCCTCCAGAGAACCACGTTGAAATCATTGATAACAGAGTATAGTATTCTATTTCTCTGCTTTCTTCCTTTCTTTCGTGGTATTCAACAGATTGTTTGGAAGTGAAAGGAAGTATATCTGTGATAGGTGGCTAAACCACACCCTGCGGCACGCAGAGTTCTAAGGCCTGATAGGCTACGGGGTGTGATAACCAACTCCCATTTCCACATTCACATATGAAGTTGATCAGATTTGTGATTTATTCTGCTGAAATTCCCCACAGCTGGTCCAACTCTCTTACCTTGTAAAAGTAACATCATGGGATTGAGTACATCAAAGGTGATATAAACTGTAGTGGGAATGGTGTTTTAGAGCACATTTTAAATAACCTATTTTTGGACTTATCTGTATGGCGGGCTCCCATTAGAAAACAGTTGTGAGGGCTAAATGATCCGCATCAAAACACATCAGTTATGTACCCATTTAATCCTATTCTGTTGTACTTTTTTGTGGGATTCAGCTTTCCTTTTCTACAAATACATTTCTTCTCTTTTTTATACTTCTATTCTTACATTTTTGTTTCTATTCATTACGTAACTGAAGTGAGGATTGTAGAGTCAGAAAGGGAGTGATCCCTTTCCTCCCCATCGTAAGGCTTATGGCTGACACCCCTACAACAAAAGACAGGTTACCAAGGAAACAGCACAACAAATGTATTTGATCGTCGTTTTATGTGGCACAAGAGGCTTCAGGATAAAGACCCAAAGACCCAGAGTAACCTATCCATGTTTACATTTAGGGTCAAGGAAGCAGGGACAGCCATGTAGAAATGTGATTGGGCCAGGCACCATGGCCCACGCCTGTCATCCAGCACTTTGGGAGGCCAAGGGAGGCGGATCACTTGAGGCCAGGAGTTTGAGACCAGGCTGGCCAACATGGCAAATCCCCATTTCTACAAAAAATACAAAAATTAGCCAGGCGCGGTGGCAGCGGGCAACTGTAATCCCAGCTACTCAGGAGGCTGAAGCAGGAGAATCGCTTGAACCCGGGATGTCGAGGCTGCAGTGAGCGGAGATCGCGCCATTGCACTCCGGCCTGGGTGACAAAGCAAGACTCTGTGTCAAAAATAAAAAATAAATTAATTAAACACATAATAAATAGAAATGTGATTGGACAAAAAAGGTATAAACTGTTAAAAGAAAAACTTCAGGTGAATTAAATTTCACAGAGTTTAATTGAGGAAACAACAATTCACGAATCAGCAGCCGCCTGAGCCAGAGGAGGCTCAGAGACTCCGGCACAGCCCCGTGGTGGAAGATTTGTGGACAGAAAAAAGAAAGTGACATACAGAAAATGGAAGTGAGGCACAGAGACACAGGAAGATTGGGTATAGCTTAGTGTTTGCCTTATTTGAATGCAATTTAAACAGTTGGCCACATTTGATTGGCCAAAACTCGGTGATTGGCACAAGAGTAAACTACAGTCTGTTTACAACTCCATTCAGGTATAGTTCATGAGGTACTTTAGGTCAAACTTAAAATATGTAAGGAGAGGCCGGACGCAGTGGCTCAAGCCTGTAATCCCAGCACTTTGGGAGGCCGAGACGGGCAGATCACGAGGTCAGGAGATCGAGACCATCCTGGCTAACATGGTGAAATCCTGTCTCTATTTAAAAAATACAAAAAACCAGCTGGGCGAGGTGGCGGGCGCCTGTAGTCCCAGCTACTCGGGAGGCTGAGGCAGGAGAATGGCGTAAACCTGGGAGGTGGAGCTTGCAGTGAGCTGAGATCCGGCCACTGCACTCCAGCCTGGGCGACAGAGCGAGACTCCGTCTCAAAAAAAAAAAAAAAAAAAAAATGTAAGGAGAGAGCTTTAGGAGACTTGATTTAACAGAGCTGATGGTAATCAACTGAATGGGGAAACCTAGCCAGGCTTGCCTGCTCAGATTCTTGTTGGCCTCTGGGTTGTAGCATTTCTTCTTCCTTGGTGTAGGGCAGGACCCCCTCTGGAATGAGGGGCTTTATTTATGAGCAGCTGATACATTGAAATGTGGGGGAAGGTAAGAGTAATGTTTTTTTTTGTTGCCCAGGCTGGAGTGCAGTGGTGCAATCTTGGCTCACTGCAACCTCTGCCTCCCTGGTTCAAGCCATTCTGGTGCCTCAACCTCCCAAGTAGCTGGGATTACAGGTGCCCACCACCATGCCTGGCTAATTTTTTGTATTTTTAGTACAGATGGGGTTTTGCCATGTTGGCCAGGCTGGCCAAGAGAGGAATATTTTTAAGGCTTTGAGGGAAAGGGGTTCTGGTTTCTATGGCCCGCCTTGGGGAAGAGGATTACCAGTTTCTATGGCTTGCCTCAGGGAAGAATGAGAGACAAGAGACAGAAAGGCAGGGGAAGGTCAGAGAGAAACTTCACTCCTAAGGCCTTCACTTTGGGGCATCACTTTCTGAGCTCCAACATTGTTACTCTGGATCCTAATTCATACACATTCCTCAGAAGCTCTGAGATCTCACAGGGTGCCTATGTGCTATGGGTTCCTGGAGCTTAGAGGAGGCATCGTGAAGAAGAGTTGGGAAATGGAAAGGTTTTTGGGCCTTGGAGCTGTGATCCCCAGCTCCGCTGGAAGCGGAAGACACTGTCTCCGGGGATTTGGGATCAGATGGATGGGGCACTCCCTGAAGTCAGAGAATGCAGGAGCACCAGCTCTGTCCTGCTCCTACCTCTGTTGCTATTTGACCTTTTTCCCCTAATCTGTTGGGGTAAGGGGTTATATAGCATCACATTAGGACTTTCCTACATTGTTAAACTATTAATGAGTCACTAAAAACAGGATCGAGGTAATGAGCCATATATAGTTCGCTTAACCATGTTCTATGGCCAGTCATATAGGTTGCTTTCAAGTTTGGCTTTTATAAAGGCATCTGTAAATAAAATATTTGTCCATAAAGATGTTTCCAAATTTAGGGTAAATTCCCACAAATTAATTCCTGAACATCTTAAGGCTTTTGGTCCATTTTTCAAATAACTTCGCAAAGGGCTCTGTTTTCTAAAAGGCAAGGTCTAAAGGTGCATTTTTTTCGTTCCTTTGCCAGCATTATTATAGTTTTTAGAAAACTTTTACCAACGTAGTAGCTGAAAAATGATTGTATTGATTTCATAAATACTTCCCTGATTACTTTTGATGTAATCAAACACTTTTTATTACCCGTCAATTTTGATTATCCCATCAATTACATGGGAACACTTTCCCCATGTAATTGTCTGTTGGTTTTTTGAGACAAAGTGTTGTTCTGCACCCAGACTGGAGTGCAGTGGTGAGATCTCGGCTCACTGTAACCTCTATCTTCCGAGTTCAAGTGATTCTTCTGCCTCAGCCTCCCAAGTAGCTGGGACTACAGGGGGCACCACCATACCTGGCTAATTTTTGTGTTTTTTATAGAGATGGGGTTTTGCCATGTTGGCCAGGCTGATCTCAAAATCCTGACCTCAAGTGATCTGCCTGCCTCGGCCTCCCAAAGTTCTAGGATTACAAGCCTGAGCCACCACACAGGCCTGTTTTTTTGTTTTTTGTTTTGTTTGAGACAGGGTCTCGCTCTGTCGCCCAGGCTGGAGTATGGTGGCGCAATCACTGCTCACTGTAGCCTTGACCTCTTGGGTTCAAGTGATCCTCCTGCCTCAGCCTCCCAAAGTGCTGGGATTACTGACGTGAGCCACTGTGCCTGGCTCCTGTGTACGTGTTAGCCACTTATTTTTTTCAGGTGCTTTGCCCAGCTCTGGGCTGTGCTGCCTCATACAACTTGTAATTGCAGAATGAAACCCACCAGGGATTGGCAACAACTCCAATCGCCACCTAGAAGACCCAGCACGTAGCTCACAGACTCCATCACTTTTGAGGTCCAAGTTTAGAAATCACAGTTGTTAACTAGTTTGTGGTTTGCAAAACAAGGGTTAGGAATCTAGTCATTTGCTGATTCATCAGATATTTTTTATGGGCTCTCTATGAGCCAGACACTGTTTTAGGCACAGTGAAAAAGACAAAAATTTTTCTTTTTATGGACTGTACATTCTGGTGAGGACAGGAAGAAAGTAAACATCATTAAGTCTGTTGTCAAATAAATTAAAAGATGTTCATTGCTTTAGGAAAATGAGCATCAAGGTTTAGGAGTGGTTTGGAGAAAACTGGAGGTTGAAACCTGCTGCAGATGTAAAGTGCGGTCAGGACAGAGCCCAGCAAGGAGGTGAGAGAGCCATGGGAGCTGCCTGGGGACACTGCATCTGGCAGAGGCACCAACCATGGGGAAGAACAGTAGGAAACCGGGATGGCCAAAACGGGGCAAGCAATCGGAGGAATAGGAGTTGATGCCAGAGAAGTCCAAGGGGTGGATCTCATAGGGCCTTGGGGGCCGTTGCAAGCATTTGGGCTTTCCTAAGGGTGAAATGGGAGGACCAGAAGGTTTTCAGCCACAAGAGTGTTGAGATCTGTCTGGCGTTTGAAAACAGTAGCTCTGGCTGGCTGCTGCATTCAAAGCAGACTGCAGGGGGTCAAAGGCAGGAGCTGGAGGAGAGGGCGGAGCAGACAGACTGCTGCAAATTACCCAGAGCCCTCATGTGGCCCTGGAGCTGGTGAGTGAAAAGATCCAGGAATCCTGCAGAGCTGATGGGATTTCCTGATGGAGTGAATGTGCCCCGAGAGAAAGGGTGGAGCCACGGACAGTTTCTATTTAAGACCTCATAGGTTGCTCTGTGCCCCATCGTCCCTTAACTAATGTCTGAGCATTTCCAGAGTTGAACCAGAGACACATTTACTCATGGGGCTTGCTTCAGGTATGAAGGGCATGATAACTAATCCCTGCCTTGAGAACTCAGAAGGGGCAATTGTTTTATCCATGTTAATGAGATGATGAATAAAAATGATAATGACATTGTGGCGTTTGGTCCATTCTTTGATGATCTTCATATATTACTGTTTAACATTTTTTTCTCTACACATTTAGAGAAACTTCTCTAGTAGCGAACTATAGAAATGATCCCTGAAAGTATTGTCTTCTGTTTAACTTTACTTAATTGAATTAAGATAGTTATTTCCTATCTTGGCAACCACATGTGGATCTTATACAAGATTTATGCATGATGTCTTTTTTGCTGTTGTTAGAACAACTCAGAATAATAAAATTCCAGTTCATCGTTGGACAACATTGTTTCCCACATCCGTGAAATAGACCAAAAAATAAAATAAATAGCAACTTCATAGACAAATAAATAAATAAATAAATATATAAATACATCTTTTATCTTTAGCCGTTTTAACCGTCTCATACAAACCAACCATCTGTAGTACAGCTAAATGCATGTACAAAAAAAGTTAGTGGAATGCTCAGAATAAGATTGTTTAATTGTTTTTGCTTCTTTCTATGAGTTTTCTTTTGTCCTTTGAGGTGATAACGAACTTGGTCACAGCACAAGTAAAGTCAGAAGTCGGACAGAAGATGCTCAGGAGGCTGGTTTGATCACCTGAGATCATTAAAAATGGCGGACTCCTGACAATATGTGCAAAAATATAAAAGGAAACTCAAAAATACTAACAAATCTCCTTTTTAAAATTACTTAAAAAAAAAAAAAAAAAAAAAAAAGACAGGGCCTTGGAAGTTTTGATTCTTTTTTCCTCTCCTGTTGCAAACTCATGTTGTGGTTTTGGGCGGGTGGTGGAGAGTGTGTCACCAGCAGGTGGCGCTATCTGCAGTGGCTGGGCCTCTCTCTCCAAGGTGACCATGTCTAGTTTCTGAGACAGGAAGTGGAGGGTGAATAGGTCACGGCCGCTTTTTTTTTCTTTGACTTTTCTGCTGTGTGGTTATCCTCCTCATCTTCTGCTTCGCGATATCAACACCACCATCTTCTTTATCTTGCCACCAGGGGCCTTAGCTTCTTCATTCATCTCCACCCTCTTCCTCACCTCCACCTTCTTCCTCCTGCCCTTCCTCCCCACCTTCTTCCTCTTCTTTGTCCTCTTCATCGTCAGCCTCATCTCCCCATTTTCTTCACTGGGGTTCCCACTAGCAGGGGCATCTCTTCCCCTTTCTCCACCTGCACAACTTGCTGCTTCTCCTTTAAGTGGTTGGTGGTCATCTCAGAATTAGTGTCCACAGATGGACGTCTGTGACACAGCAGGCTCCCCGATGATCCCATGCGTTGGATAACAAGAAAACAAGAGTTTGAGGACCCTGCCAATAAAATGGGCACAATGCAAAGATGGCTTTTCAGAGCAACCGGTGAGCACCTGATGACTTTTGAAGTCGCCAACACTGGCAGTGATTCGATTTCGTGTTCACCTGGCCTTTGTTGGGTTGTTGGGCACGGTGAAGGAGGGTGACAGATTACTGGCAGAAAGGAATCAGATGCATGACTTTGTGAAGATGTAGGATATTTTCAAGGAGTGTTCAGTTATGAGTGCCGGTCATTGTTTTTAAAGGAAGGGATTTAACATTTTAAGTATTCTAGTTTCTTACCTGAAATTTAAAAGAAAGGAAGAAATAAGAGGTCTGGCAGACCCCACTGCAGAGAATAAAATGTGACAAGCGGGTGAGTTGAGAAGGAAACGGTTGACTGGTTTATCTCTGTGGTGGCTTCTATTTTGGGAAAGTTGATGATCACATTGCCTCACTGTTCTGATGTTCTCAGTGGCCTCAGCTGAGCTGCAGTGGAGTGAGGGGGTGAAGGAAGCATGAACGGTGACAGTCATTCCAGCTGCCTTGCAACGTGGCAGATGGGAATAAATGCCCATGAACTGGGAGAAGATTTGATGGCTGCCCATTGCTGCATAAACCTGGCCAAGCCATTTTACGCTTCTAAGCCTCAGTAAAAGGGAAATCATTCTCATTGCCCTACCTGTTTCTAAAAATTGCATGAGTCTCCAAAATTGCAAGTGTTATGACATAAAATTGTTTTGTGAACACTAAAGACCTATACAAATATAAGCCCCCATTGTTGATTTAGCTACAGGGTACGTCATTCATACACATGAAGTATGTTATACTCAAAGACTGTATACACATTTCTGTATCAGCCTGAAATCTGTATTAAGTTTTCTAGATATCAAGAGTCCATTATTTTATGACTGGAATTTTCCTGCTCTGTGCATTTGTTTATTATAAAGGTCATGGTGGGATTTCATTTTTAACCTGTGTGCACACGCGTGTGTGTGTGTGCAATGTCAATAGTAGGAGGGAAAAAAGAAAGGTGACCTAGCCTGGACAACATGGTGAAACCCCATCTTTACAAAAGATGCAAAAATTAGTTGGGCATGATGGCATGCACCTATTGTCCTAGCTACTGAGGAGACTTAGGTGAGAGGATCCCTTGAGCCCAGGACCTCAAGGCTGCAGTGAACCAAGATCGCACCACTGCAATCCAGCCTGAGCAACAGAGTGAGAGCCTGTCTCAAAAAAAGAAAACAAAGGTGACAAGACCTTCCATAACATGGATAAGGCCTTAAAGATGTTCCAGTCCCATTTCCTCAAGTTTTAAAGAAGCTGCGTTCCACGGTATTCACTGAATGATTTCAAGATTACACAGCTAGTCTGAGCAGAACCGGGACAGGTCTCCAAGTCAAAAAACTCCTGCCCCAGCAGGTTTTTCTACCTCATTTTGCTTCTTTCGCTTATTCTACAGTTTTCCCATACATATGAGCACAGAGAGTTATGCTGCAAATACACACACACACACACACACACACACACACATATACACACAAATTTTTTTTTTTTTTTGAGACAGAGTCTCACTCTGTTGCCCAGGCTGGAGTGCAGTGGCGCTATCTCTGCTCACTGAAAGCTCTGCCTCCCGGGTTAACGCCATTCTCCTGCCTCAGCCTCCCAAATAGCTGGCACTACAGGCTCCCACCACCATGCCCGGCTAATTTTTTGTATTTTTTAGTAGAGACAGGGTTTCACGTGTTAGCCAGGATGGTCTTGATCTCCTGACCTCATGATCCGCCCGCCTCAGCCTCCCAAAGTGCTGGGATTACAGGTGTGAGCCACCGCACCCGGCCACACACAAATATTATATAACATTCTTGCCTCAACAGTCTCCTTTCCCCAAGCAAGAAGTTTCCACTAAACCTTGAACAATTTCACTCAAAGCTTTATGGCTAAAAAAGTGGAGGAAGTAGAGAACATATAGTTTCAGAGCAACATCTAATCTAGAATTGCTTTTCTCCTTGCCCTTAACTTCTTTTTAAATTCAAATTTTCTCAGATTTATCTAAAGTAGTATTATATACAGTTGACCTGAGACTGTCTCAGATTTAAGGAAGCGTTTCTGGAAACCTCGCCCAACAACTTCCCTCGCACCTCATGTGGCTGTCCTGCCCTTGGGGAAAGTAGGTTAGGTTTCAGGGTTTGCTTTTAGTAAAGGCTCTCTTTCTTTCTCTCTTCTTTTCGGAGACAGGATCTCATTCTGTTACCCAGGCTGCAGTGCAGTGGCACGATCATAGCTCACTGCAGGCTGGAACCTCTGGGCTCAAGTGATCCTCCTGCCTCGGCCTCCCCTAGTAGCTGGAACTACAGGTGTGTGCCACAATGCCTGGCTAGTGGCTCTCTTATGAATGCTGAGTGGAGGCTGGATTGGTGGGAGCGCTGGCCATTCGCCAGAGGGGTCTTTATTGAGCACCAAGCAAAGCAACCTTCTCCCTCACCTTTAGGGTCCTAATATCCATGCTTGCTTCTCTTCCTAGAATGCATTGTCTGAATTTATCTTCTTTCTTTATCTGTGTACGTATGTATTGTCTTACTCTCTCTTCATTAGAATGTAAGCTTCCTGAGAGCAGAGAGCTGGCTTTTGTTGTTCACCTGCGTACCTTGAGTGACCGGACAGTGGTTGGCACACTTTTTAAAATTTTTAAATTTTATTATTAGTTTTTGAGACAGGGTCTCTCTCTGCCACGCAGCCTGGAGTAGTGGTGCAATCATGGCTCACTGCAGCCTTGACTTCCCTGGCTCAAGCAATCCTCTCGCCTCAGCCCTCCCTGGTAGCTGGGACTACAGGTGTGCACCACAACGCTCGGCTAATCTTTTTGTTTTTTATAGAGATGAGGGTCTCGCTGTGTTGCCCAGGCTGGTCTCAAACTCCTGGGCTCGAGCCGTCCTCCCACCTTGGCCTCCCAAAGTGCTAGGATTACAGGCGTGAGCCACCACACCAGCCACTTTTAATATTTATTAAAAGGACAAAAGGATTGTGGGGTTAACGGGTTGAACATCTGGATCCATATTCTCAAATCACCTTCCCAAAATGTCAGAATTCACTCTCCCATTAGGAATCTCTAGGAGGATCTTTTCCCCTGAATCCTCTCTGAAGCCGAGTATGATAGTTTTTAAAATCCTTATTAGTATGATAGGAAAAATTTTTAAAAGCACTCATATTTTAATTTACATTTCTTTGTTGCGATGTATTTTAGAAAGATTGTTATTCCGACAGATTTTTAAAAGGTGTAGTAACATTCTGTTATGTCAATACCTCGTTGGTAATCTTCCCTGGCAATGCTGGATGGATTAAAGGGGACTGTGTCACCCTCTCTTAGTTATGGGCATCAAACACGTATGAAAGTATTTTGAGAAGTATAAACAAGTTAGGCAATCCGAATGGTTTCTTTTGCTCAAGATGAGAGTACAGAAGACGATGATTTCACTCAAATAGCACTTTTAAATTACTCTAATGCTTGCCACCTAAGTGACAAGATCATTCATATCTCAGCATCATGCAATATACATATGTAACAGACCGGCACATGTACCCGCTGAATCTGGAATAAAAGTTGAAATTATTAAATAAATAGGTAAATAAAAAAAGTAAAGTACTACTTTACAAATGTGGGAGCAGGAAGAATCATAGAGAAGGAAATGATTACACTATTGAACATGTTATTTCCTCCTTGAGTGTTTTAACTATTGTTAAGTCCACAGAGGAATCTGCAGGTTTTAGAAAGTTGCTCCAATCATTCTGAACATTGATTAGTTTTGCTTAATTTCAGGAAGACTATTATGGCCGGGTGGAAGTGGCTCATACCTGTAATCCCAGCACTTTGGGAGGCTGAAGTGGGTGGATCACCTGAGGTCAGGAGTTGGAGACTAGCCTGGCCAACATGGTGAAACCCTGCCTCTACTAAAAATACAAAACTTAGCTGAGTGTGGTGGTGGACACCTGTAATCCCAGCTACTCAGGAGGCTGAGGCAGGAGAATCACTTGAACCTGGGAGGCAGAGGTTGCAGTGAGCTGAGATTGCACCACTGCACTCCAACCTGGGTGACAGAGTGAGACTCTGTCTCAAAGAAAAAAAACAAAAACACCAAACCAAAAGTAAAAAGACTATTAAAGAAAAACAACAATAAAAAAGAAATAACATGTATGTATAAAAATGAAGTACTCTGAAGAAGCCAGGGATGGCTTGAGCCCAGGAGTTCAAGGCTGCAGTGAGCTATGATCCCACCACTGAGCTCCAGCCTGGGCAACAGAACAAGACCTTGTCTCAATAAAAACAAAAAGGACTCTAAAGATACCTAGTTATATTTGGGACACATTGGCAGGTTCAGAACTACTAGTATGGAACAGAAAGGAAGAAATTGATTGACTCATTTCCCAGCTACTTATTCATCCACGGAACATTCTTAATGAACACACACAGGACTCATTGCTCATAAGGATCAATTAGCCCACTTCAGCAGTGGAGTCCATCCTTGCAAATGCACACAGAAAGAGAACATTTGGCATCTGAAAGAATCTGGTTCAAGTCGCATGTCTATAGATCAAAGTAAAAATTTTTAAATAATTTTTACTAAAGTTCCATGAACCATGTTTGTAACTTGGGGATGAATTCATCTGAAATCTCCTTTCTCCTCACCATTTTTGCAGCCCGTGTGTGCAGGGCCGGGCAGGGAATTGTGGTGGAGGCCCCGGGGTGGCAGGGTTGGGAGCTGGGACAGAGACGTCCAAGGGCACCCATGGCTGCTGTCACTCTGTACCTCTACAGAGACTGCAGAGTGAACGGGCTCTAGCTTCTCTCCACCCAGTTCTTCTGGGTGTTTTGGTCTGTTGATTTTCCAGTTTCCCAAAGCAACACATCTTTCTTGGCCTGTTTGGAAAGAGAACTGTTGCTAAGGTTATTGAGCTCGCGAGGGAACGTTCTTGTGTTTACAGCTGTCTAATGCAGGGCAGTGTTCTAAGCAGACGATGGCATTGTTAGAGACATCTACGAGGTCAGTTTTTCCTAACCACTGTAATAAATCTAATGATAACCAGCTAACTCGACAAAGCCATTTCTCCAAGCGGCTTCAGTGTTTGATAACTCCTTTTCCTTTTCTGGAATTTCTATTCTAGTTATTACATTTGGAAGTAGAATGCACACCCATCACAAAATGCCTAACCTTTACGCTCCCTCAGTGGAATTCAATATAATTAAAAGCAGCACGTATTTAAAGTTCTAGTAATGCCAGCTCTATGTGAGAAATTTGGGGAACATCCAAGAAATATAAGTCTTATAAATGATGTCCTAATTACAAAAAGAAATAAAATCACCTTTTCCAGTTTTCAGTTTCCAGTTCATTCATCTGAGGAATGTTTTCTCCAGATAGGACAGGATAATTGACTCCTTTAACACGGTACCCCATTTTGCAGGGAAACAGGAAAAGTCCTCCTGCGGCTCACTCTATGGCCGATGCCTTCCTTGAAAGAGTTCAAACTGTAACACCTTCATCACACGCTTAGTTTTTGAGCTCCAACAGGGCAAAGTGATTCAACTTTGGAAATAGAATGACAGAGAAAGACTGGGTGCAGTGGCTCATGCCTCTAATCCCAGCATTTTGGGAGACCAAGGTGGGAGGATTGCTTGAATCCAGGAGTTCAAGACCAGCTTGAGTGACACAGTGAGGCCTCGTCTCTGCAAAAGACAAACAAAATTAGCAAGCGTGGTGGTGCGTGCCTGTAGTCCCGTCTACTTGGGAGGCTGAGGTGGGAGGATCATTTGAACCTGGGAGGTTGAGGCTGCAGTGAGCGAAGATTGCACCACTGCATTCCAGCCTGGGTGACAGAGCAAGACCCTGTCACACACATACACACACGCAAAATGACAGAGAGGCAGAATTCTCCCAAGTAGAAATGAAATACCGGAATACCATGATTTAGTTTTCCTGTAGTTCTTTCCCTAGCATTTGATAATAGCTTTCCTTTTGAGGGAGTCAGTGATCTTTGACTTTACTTCATAGCCCTCTGAGGTTGGTGTGTTGAGTCTTGTTTTCATACCACATTGACTCTCCTTTCTAGTGGCTTGAAGGTTTTTATTATTATTTTATAAAGCTTTATTGATATATAATTCACATACCATACAATTCACTCATTTGAAGTGTGCATTCCAATATTTTAAAGCCTATTCACAGCATATATGCCACCATTACCACAACCAATTTTAGGATAATTTTTTCTTTCTGCTTTTTGCTGTGGGGTTTTTGCAGTGAAAACCTGCTAGACAAATTCCAAATAACACTCGATTTCAGAATATTTAATCACCTCAAGAAGAAACCTGAAGGATCCTTCCATTGCCACCTCTATCTCTGTCCCCTCCAGCCCTCAGCAACAACTAATCTACGTTCCTATTTTTTTTTTTTAAGTCTTTGAAGCCTTCATAAATCAGCCCTTTGATGTAAATTTCTATCTCACTCTGCCACTATTTTTGATCAATTCTTCACCAGAGCTTCATCTTGACGGGTGCTCTGCCCTTCAGCCGATGCCACTGCACTAAGGAACAGAGTGACCCTCCGCCCCGCTCCCGACAGAAGCAGCCTCAGAGAGAGAAGTGGAGGGTTAGGGTCAGCGTCAGCACTGAGTGTGCTCGGGTGAACTGCAGGTCTTGACTTAGCCTCGAGGACCTCCTCAGCCTCGCACCCCTTCATTCAGTTCCACCTACAGGCGTGCATCTTTCGGCCTCCTCTGAAGTACAAAACCATTGTGTGGTCTAGCTGCTCATTGTATTTTCGCTCTGTGGTTTTCTTTAATTTACATCCCTCTTCTACTCTGCTGGCCTTCGGGAGTTTTTTATGTTTATTCATCACACTCATCAAGGAACAAATGCATAATCCTTCATCTGGCTTCTGCTGTCAGTCAGTTTGAATCTTGGTTGCCTTCTCAGCCATAAACTTTATCACCCGGCCTCATGCCTTCGGCTTGGTCCTTGATTTTGGAAGCGCAGTGAATCAACATTATTTATCTTTGCAGAAGGCTGTATCTTAACCACCCCATAGTAGCATTAATCTGTCAAATCGTCCCAAAGATGTAAGGCACTATTTGTTATTGAAGTGGAGACTTCTTTATTGAAGGGTATTGTCCACTCTTAGTAAAGTATCTCAACTTATGATCCCAAATACTTCCAAGAAGGGGAAGCGTGAGAGAAGGCAGAGTTTGGGGTGTCTGTAGGGAGGTTACTCATGGACAGGTTAGCAAATAAAGCATTGTAAAGGAGATCAGTGAAGTAAGATTTTCCTAAAATAACAAGTAGAATTTTGGTGATTTTTCTTTTGGTTTTCCAGTTCAATTTTTAACCATTCCATATTCAAATATTGTTTTGAAGAGGCATTAACTCAGGCTTTAAAAAATGTTGCTGAATCAGTGTGCAGGAGGGAGAAAAATAATTTTAAAATGTTGCTGAAAAATTATAGTCTTCTGGTATGAAATAATTATATTCTCCTGGTATGAAATAATTATATTCTTCTGATATTAGAAAGCCTCTTATTTCTTAAATAGGCTTAAACATATTTCAATTAATCTTTATGCAATCAGGACTCTAAAGACTGACATGAAACTACATAGAATCCAGTACGCCTTTTGTTTAGAGTCTTTTACTTATTCACAACTAACTTCATAAAAAAAGTCAAATCCTATAAAACACCTTATAAAACACCATTACTAAGTAAACATTGTACTTTATAAAAATTGTATTTATTATTTTTAAAATTTATTTTTTAATTTTTATGCTCTACAGAGGTCTTGCTATGTTGCCCAAGCTGGTCTTGAACTCCCAGGCTCAAGCAATCTTCCTGCCTTGGCCTCCCAAAGTGCTGGGATTACAGGTGTATAAACCACTGCGCCCAGCCGTATTTTTTTGTGTGTGTTATTTTTTCGTTTTTGTTTTTTTGAGACACGGTCTTGCTCTGTTGCCCATCCTGGAGTACAGTGGTGCAGTCTCAGCCTACTGCAACCTCTGCCTCTCAGGTTCAAGTGATTCTCCTGCCTCAGACTCCCAAGTAGCCTGGATTACGGGCACTCGCCACCATGCCTGGCTAATTTTTTTTTTTTCCAGTGGAGATGGAGTTTCATCAAGTTGGCCAGGCTGGACTTTAACTCCTGACCTCAAGTGATCTGCCCTCCTCGGCCTCCCAAAGTGCTGGGATTATAGGCATGAGCCACCGCACCTGATCCATATTTTTAAATTTAAATTTAAGTTTTTATTTTTGAGGCAAGGTCTTGCTCTGTCACCCAGGCTGGAGTGCAGTGGCAAGAACATGGTTCATGGCAGCCTTGACCTCCTGGGCTCAAGCAATTCTGTGGCCACAGCCTCCTGAGTAGCTGAGACTACAGGTACATACTATTATGCCCAGCTAATTTTTTGATTTTTTGTAGAGCTGAGATCTCACTTTGTTGCCCAGGCTGGTCTCAAACTCCTGGACTGAAGTGATCCTCCCACCTTGGGCTTCCAAAGTTGCTGGGATTACAGGTGTGAGCCACCATGCCTGGCCAGTATTTTATGTTTATTGTGTCTGCATGTATATGGGAACTCCCTGTCATATTTCCTTTTTAAAAATTTCCAAATTCCTAAAACCTTAATTAATAGAGCACATCGTCCTCTTAGGTTGTCAGTCCTTCTAAGGGAAAAGCAGCATCTCCTGGTGTGGTCTGGTGTGGTTTTAATCTTCAGTGTCACAAGAGCAAGCCTGCCCCCACCAGCACCACAGTGAGGTGACACAGAAGAGCACTGGGCACCACGTGTTTACTTGCATTCCTCTGGTCCCGTGGAAGCCCATTATTCCTTTCCTGACTCCTATCTGAGCCAAAGGCCCTATATGGCCAAGATTCCCTGTTCAGTGATGAAATGCCAGCACATGACATTCTTTCTAATGAGTCACAGTCAATAAAAAATGTTTTCTAAATGAATCTGAGTATGTCTCCACACCAAGCAACACGGAAGAAAAATCTTATCAAACCAAAACATCTTGTTTTATCAGCTGAGCCCAGACAGACCTTTTCACTTTTGCAAAGTGAAATTGTTTCCACACAAACCAAAAACCCAGTCTGTCCTTAGTTTTCCTTGGATACATGTGTTATATGCTATGAGGAAATGAGGCAGACACATTTTGGGAAATATTTTCAGGGTTTGGAGACTGATGAGAGATTACTGAGGAGTTTGTGTACAATAATAATAACACAGCTAAAGACATTCACTTTTAAGAGCTTCCATGTAAACATTAGGTTAATATCGCATGCTAAACATGGCGTTCTTTTTTTTTTTTTTTGCAATGCTTTGTTTTCATTATGAACATGGTCTTTACGTGGAATAGCACTGACCCTATTATTAGAGGTGGAAATGTATTAGCCATGCATTTTGTTGTTGTTGTTGCTTCCAAAGAGACTTACAGTAGGCTTTGGAGAGCCACAAAGAATCCCCACGGTGTGCACACATCAACCACAGACAGGTTAACCTTTCAGGCTCGGGGAGAAATGAAAATGAACTGAAGAAATAAAATGTAATGATCACCCAGGGGTTCACTAGTATAGTGAAGGAGAAAAATAATCTTTTTTTTTTTTTTTTTTTTTTTGAGACGGAGTCTTGCTGTGTCGCCCAGGCTGGAGTGCAGTGGCAATCTTGGCTCACTGCAAGCTCCGCCTCCTGGGTTCACGCCTTTCTCCTGCCTCAGCCTCCTGAGTAGCTGGGACTACAGGCGCCCGCCCCCGCGCCCAGCTAATTTTTTGTATTTTTAGTAGAGACGGAGTTTCACCGTGTTAGCCAGGATGGTCTCGATCTCCTGACCTTGTGATCTGCCTGCCTCGGCCTCCCAAAGTGCTGGGATTACAGGCGTGAGCCACTGCACCCGGCCTGAGAAAAATAATCTTTAAAAATTTTTATTTATTATTATTTTTTATAGAGACAAGGTCTTGCCATATGACCAGGCTGGATTTGAACTCTTGGGCTCAAGCCATCCTCCTGCCTCAACCTCTCAAAGTGTTGGGATTACAGCAGTAAGCCACTGCACTTGGCTTTTTTTTTTTTTTTTTTTTTTTTTTTTGAGACAGGGTCTCACTCTGTCACGAGGCTGGAGTGCAGTGGCACAATCATGGCTCACTGCAGCCTCAATCTCCTGGATTCAAGTGATCCTCCTGCCTCAGCCTCCCACGTAGCTGGGACTATGGGTGTATTCCTCCATGCCCAGCTAATTTTTGCTGTTGTTGTTTTGTAGAGACGAGGGCTCACTTATTGCCCAGGCTGGTCTCAAACTCCTGGGCTCAAGTGATCCTCCTACCTTGGCCTCCCAAAGTGTTGGGATTACAGGTGTGAGCCACTGTGCCCAGCCAGAAAACAGAAAATCTGAAGGAAAAAATACAAGCAAGCCATGCATACATAGTTTTGTCCCCTAAAACTACGGTACAGAAGACAGGGTATAAATTACGGGACTGGCATCCATAAAATTCCCTAAGGGAAAGATGCACAACATCTAGGGTTCGTCTGTAAGTCAAAGCAAAGCCAAGTCAGAATGAGATGAAGGATTTAAATATGACCAAGGCGCCAATGTGTAAATGATACCATAGACAAGTGAGAATTCATTTGGGCCTTGAACTTGACTTTCTCTCAAGTACTCCCAATTTTACCCAGTAAGGAAAAGAGGTGGGTGGGGGATTAAGTTCTTATTTGCCCATCAAGAGTTTGTTTGCTTAAATTATCCAATGCCTTTGATAATACCATGTGCTTCTCTTTCTATGGGAAAAACTACATAATATCCAGAGAAGGCTAACTGGAATGGTGGAAAAGCCACTTCAGTGAGAAATGGCTGAAAAACCAGGCATATTTAACAAGAAGAGAAATCTGAATGAGGACAAGAGGGCTGCCAAGAATCTTTAGGAGGAAGCAGGGATGTGTGTTCTCCTGTAGTGCTGCAGAAGGCAGGGCTAGGACCGCAGGAGAGCTGCCCCACCTTTGAAGGAGCTCTCTGGGGCAGAGTTGATGATTTAGAAGATATGGATTTATTGTAAGGCCACGCCAGTGGAAGGTGGGGAGATCGGAATATAGCCAAAGGGGAGGTAGAGAGAGCTGTTAAAGAATGTGGACTTCACAGCTTTCACTGCCTCTGTGCTCTTCCCCTTCCAATCTACCTCATACGCATACCAGTGTTACTTATCTGCTGGTCAAAACGTTGATTAGCTACCCATTACCTACTGAAGTATGCTGAAACTCCTTTTCCTGGTATTCAAAGCTTTCTGTGGTTTTACGCTTCTTTTTCAGCCATATCATCAGATTAATAATTTTCCCATGTTCTCCAGTTCTTAAATGTGGCGTGCATTTCCCTGCCACATTCCTTCCCTGCTTAATTCCCTGACTGTTGAAAACCTTTAGGGCCCAGGAAAAATTCCACCTGTTTCATGAAACCTATGTAGAGGCAAAGGGAACTTTCCTTTTACCTTCTGAAGGTTCAATAATTTGAGTCTCTGGAAGAAACCAACAATAGACAGATTAATAGGAGAAAAGGCATACAAATTTATTATGTGTGCATGTGCACAGGAGCCACACAAACTGTGACTCAGAGGAGGACCAGTTGACTGAAGCTTTTATACTCCACAGAAAAAAATAGGGGCTGGGGGCTCCTGGAGGGTGGTGGTGATGAGATGTGGGAGGGAGAGGGGCAGAAATAAACTGTGAACAAAGGCTGCTTTATCTGCTTATAATGCAGAAAAAGTATCTCAGGCAGCAGCCCTCAGAGGAATACATTGGTAGCCTATGGTAAAAGTCTCTCTGAGCAAGAGGTCAGACCTTTAGTCTCCTTTCCTGAGTTAATCTTCCCTGCCTGATGATTGCATTCCTCTGGAGGAACTTCCCTTAGTCAGATAAGAGAGGACTACAGAAAGCTCTTCTCTGCATTTGCTACTCCCCAGGTACTCTCAGTTTGAAGTCCAAAGTAGCATATTTGAGGAATTGTTTTCTGAGCCCCAACACCAACCCCATCCAACCTTTCTTTATGCCAGGGGAATGCACTGCTTTCTTCCTGTGTTCCCATAATACTCTCATGGTCTTTCTGACACTGATCCAGCCTATCTTTTTTTCTTTTTTCTTTTTCTTTTGAGACAGTCTTGCTTTGTCAGCCAGGCTGGAATGCAGTGGCGTGATCTCGGCTCACTGCAACAACCTCCACCTCCTGGGTTCAAGTGATTCTCCTGCCTCCGCCTCTTGAGTAGCTGGGACTACATGCATGCGCCACCACACCTGGCTAATTTTTGTATTTTTAGTAGAGACAGGGTTTCACCATGTTGGTCAGGCTGGTCCCGAACTCCTGACCTCAAGCAATCCACCCACATCGGCCTTTTAAAATGCTGGGAATACAAGTGTGAGCCACCACACCTGCCCTACCACCCTATCTTTTATCTAATTCGGTATCTGTATAGCATTTTTTTTTTTTTAGTTCATACAGTATTTTTACAAACAAAAGTATTACCTACCTGGGAGAGCAGTATTCCCATTTCACAGATAACTCAGGCTTTGAGAGTTTAAGCAACTTGACCATAACCATAGAGCTAATACTTGCTAAGGCTGGAATTCAAACTCAGGTTTTTTAACCCAAAGTGCAGACTCCGCTTCCCCTCACACTGTTGTGAGGATGTTTTTTAAGTCTAATAAATATGACAGAGATTTTCAGATTCTGAAGTGCTACCCAGATCAAAAGAGGGTTTTGTCCATTAGACTGCAGCCTTGTAGAAGCCAGAGACCAAGTCATTTTCATCTGCACATATAAATGCATATTCTCAGGTCCACCCAGACCTGCTGAATCAGTGACTCCAGGGTGGGGTCCAGCAGACTTTGTTAGAACAAAGCCTTCCAGGTGTCTGCTGCATGCTCAAAGTCTGAGAAGCAAGACTCTTAAGAGAAGATTATGTTTTTTCTTTTTTTTTTTTTTGTGGGGCCCTTGTCCTACAGAGACTACAGGGGCATTATGGGATCATTAACAAGGACGCAAACCTCAATTCTCAGAGGAGAGAATTGCTACTAGTGCTGAGTAAGCAAAGATTTTATCAGGATAAAAAAATTTAAAGACTAACCTGGCAAGATTATGAGCTCTAAGGGGTGTTGGCTTACCTGGAAGGCAGGTGTCAAGTAAAGCTTTGAGTAGAGAAGGCAAGAAGACAGGACGTTGAAAGGAAAATTCTTTATGGGTGTCAGAAAAACTCATTGGGAGGGGAAAAAAGATTTATTATGGAATTTTAATATGAGAAAGAAATGACGCTTTTGTAAAAAAGGCTATTTACTGAACATTGCTGACAGCAGGCCTTTCATGAAAGGGTGGAACAATGGGAAGGAGTAGCAAACGTTGAGAGCAGATGATGAAGCACTGAAGGCAAGGGTAGCCACTGATCTCCAGAAAAGAGCTTTGAGTTCCTGTGACCATTTGATTCTGGAAAACACTAACATGAGTTCAACTATAGACTGTTTTCATTATCTCTAAACAAATGCATTGTTCTAAAGAAGGAAACAAATATGTGTGAAGGGTTCCTGGTTTCTTGAAGCTATTTTGAATAATGCAAAAGTGTTGGTTGTGACTCTCATTGAAAATGTGTCCAGAATAGGCTAGCAAAAAAAGAGGTTGCTAAAGTTCAAATGACTGTGTCGATCTAAAAGAAAGAAGCTGAGGCCTAAAATATAATTGGAATAGTTTAGCCAAAGTGAGGACAGCTGCTGGGAAGACTCAGACCCAACTAGCCTTGGATATGAATTCCATTCGATCTTTGCTACAAGCAGGTTTGGTTGTTTTTTGAGACAGGGTCTCACTGTCATCCAGGCTGGAGTGCAGTGGATCCTGGCTAACTGCAGCCTTGACCTCCCCAGGCTCAGATGATCCTCCCACCTCAGCCTCCAGAGTAGCTAAGACTACAGGCACACACCACCAGGCCTGTATAATTTTTGTATTTTTTGTAGACGCAAGGTTTCACCATGTTGCCCAGGCTGGTCTCAAACTCCTAGGCTCAAGCAATCCTCCAGCCTTGGCCTCCCAGAGTGCTGTGATTACAGGTGTGAGCCACTGTGCCCAGCCCACAAGCAGATTTTTAAAGACAAAAAAAAAGTTGTCGGGATGGGGAGTAGGCTGATACAAAGTTGTTTGTCAGGAACTGGCTTACAGGAATAACATTGATTAGTGATTGGCTATACATTGTTAGGCTATAGGGTGTGGTTATAGTGTTCAATGTGGCATTATTAGGTTACCTTACAGCTACTTGTGGCAATAGAAAGCAGTTTTAAGAATAGGACGTGATTGCTGTCTCATTTTAATGTCTCCCTGGGCCTGATAATTTAAAAGGACTTGCATTCCTCAGATCAAAGTCCGTTTACTTTCTCAACTGTATAACCCAAGTAGCCTGAATAGATGTGCCCTGTGAGTGTCTAGGAGCCTCTGGTGTCCATGTTCATGTGATGTCCTGACAGGATGACTTGTGATGAGTCTGGCCTCTGAGTGACAGTGACATTTCTCCTTGCAGCCTGGCAGTAAGAGCCAGTTAGCAGAGAGAGACACGAACAGCACATATGCAAGGCTGCCGAGGAGAGATGAGGCAGAGAGGCCCCGACGCCTCTCCAGTTCCTGAGGCCACACTGCATACCTTTGTGAAGTGCAGCACCCCTGCCCTGATCTTCCAGCAGGTTTTCACCAGGTTCATGTTCACCTGTTCCACCTTGCTGTTGCCTTATTCCCCGCTGTCTCTTGTTTTCTAGATGTGTCTTTGGGTTCTAGCAGCTCAGAGCTCTGAGTGTGGAATCATCATCATTGTAGACCTTGGCCACTTCTTCATTTCCCCCTCCCCCAAAGCACCACTCACTTGGCTTCTGCAGGAACAAGCATTTAGTGCAGATATCAGCTAAATGGGGGGCAGGGGGCACCAGTGCAGACAGCACAGCCCAGAATTGGCTACTACTTAAGATTTAATGCTATACTGAAATGTTCACTGATAAAATGTGCTACCTGGATTTATTAGTCCAGTCTCACACTGCTATCAAGATACTATTTGAGACTGGGTAATTTATAAACAAAAGAGGTTTAATTGACTTATAGTTCCTCATGGCTGGGGAGGCCTCAGGAAACTTAACAATCATGGTGGAAGGTGAAGGGGAAGCAAGGCACATCTTACATGGCAGCAGGCGAGAGAGAAAGCAGGGGAAGCTGTCATTTATAAAGACCATCAGATCTCATGAGAACTCACTCACTATCATGAGAATAGCCTGAAGGAAACCACCCTGTGATCCAATCACCTCCCACCAGGACCCTCCATTGACACATGGCGATTACAATTTGAGATGAGATTTGGGTGGGGACACAGAGCCAAACAATATCACTGGAGTTTCTTTCAAGATAATCCGTGGGAGAAAGGTGAGTGAGTGGGGCATTTTAGATGAAATCAGATTGGCTGTGCGTTAATAATTGTTGAAGCTGCCAAGGGTGCATTGAGGTTCTTTATACTAGTCTGGTTACTTTTGTATGTACTTGAAATTTCCCACAATAAATTATTATTTTTTAAAGTGGATGCTGGAATCCCTCAGGCATTGCCAGCTCAGCCATTTTATTTCTGGCCATCCTTCTCCTGATATGTTCCCTGGGATCTGTCTTCCCCTCTGCTACCCATTTCTTCACTCTCTTTCTTTCAGGGCTCTCAAAATTCCTCTTGTCTTCCCTACCTAAGGGGAATACTTAAAACAACTCCCCTTTCTTTCTTCCTTCCTTCCTTCCTCCCTCCCTCTCTCTCTCTCTCTCTCCTCCTCCCCCTCCTCCTCCTCCCCCCCCTTCTCCTCCTCCTCCTCCTCCTTCTTCATTTGTTTTAAGGAGCAGGGAGTTTAATAGGCAAGAAAGAAGGGGGAAGAAAGACAGAAGAAGCTCCCCTGTACAGAGACAAAGGGAGGGGTGCTCCAAAGCCAAGAGAGGGAACCCCCACAACTTCCATTTCTTATGGAGAACAAGCAATTTAATTATTCTATGTCTAGACTTGTCATTAGCCTGCACTGGAAGACCAAATATACCCATTAATATTGTTTTTCTGAACAAAAGTTGTTCTCTCTGTATGAAGAATTCTGCCTTCATCTCAGTCATCCTGCAGCCACCTTTTAAAGTCACTGTATCCCCCTACCCCATTAGAACGCTAATATTTGTTTAACCTCAGAGTAGAATGGAAAGCATGAATGGTAGATATTTCTTATGACTCCAAGAAGTGGAATTTAGTCTTTCTCTAGAACCTTCCATCAGGAGAGGTCCACTATGAGCCTGGTTTAGAGGGGAAGGAGAATGGAGACCCCCACAATGTCCTCAGACTCTTGTTTTCTTTGTCTTCCTCTTACTCCTTTTACCAGAACTTCTGGCAAGTAACATGTTGACTCATGGTGTTTTATCACTTCCTTCCTCTGGCTCACTTCCAGTAGAGATGCTAATGAGTTGCCAAGTCACCAGTAGGCAGGAAAAGACGGAAGGGCTTCTCTGCCATGGAACCTTGATCATCTGGTGTTAATAATCTGTAAACGACATTGGCAAAATGACAGTTAAGCTGAATGAGAAGGTATCTCCTGCTTTCTGGCATGAAATCTTTCTTTCTTTGTTTCCTTTGAAGTCCATATCTGTGTAAAAGATGCAACAGAAGGAATGATCTGTACTTCTTGGGGGTCTTAATCTCTGCTGTGTTGAAAGGATATTGAAATAAATGGATGGGCACCTACATCTGGGATCCTCATCTTAGAGACTAGGTACCTCCTTGGGAACTCTTAGGCAAATGGCTTCTCTCCTTCCCCATTTCCCTTCAGGGGCCAGAAGGTCAGACAGAAAGTCCACCTTGAACCTATCTAAGTTCTGGGAGAAAGCCTTTCTAGAAACATAGGGAAAGTGAATGATGAGATACCCAGAGAGTCATAATTATAAGAGTCCAGTCTGGTTAGTTTGGGGTGAACTAAGGCATGAAATGCATTGGAGAAAAGTGGGGAGGATGGAATATCCTAAATTTTGTAAGTCCTAAAAGTAGGGTTGCTAGATAAAATATGGAATACCCACTTTAGTGTGAACTTCAGGTAAACATCAAGTAAATTTCCTCAATATTGCATGGGACACAAGTATACTGAAAAAATGTATTTGCTGTTTATCTGAAATTTAATTTTAACTGAGACCCTGCATTTTTTATTTGCTGGTAACCCTAGAAAAGCCCAGCCAATCGGAGCTTTTATCACTCCATTGAATGTAACAAGTGGTCACTGCGCATTTGTCGGGGGGAAGCAAAGTCAATGACTGTGGTAATAATCCCTTGACCTACTTTCAGTGAAAAATATTACTTCTTGTATTCCTTTGGGAATGTTGCTAAAACAATGGCTGCGCTCTGATGGTAACTCCCATCCGAAGATCTTTTATTACGTGGTATATGCTCCCTAGAGAAAGCATACCATAATAAGAGAAAGCGTACCCTCTAGGGGTCAGAAGTTGATGTTTATCTCCATTCTTTTTCTTTCTGTTTTTGATGCCTTATGAATTTTTATTTCTTTATTAAGGAAAAATTTAAACATATACCAAAGAAGAGAGAACAGTGCAATGAACCTCCATGTACTCAGTATCCAGCCTCAGCAGTCATCAACTCATAATCAATACTGCCTCATCATGCTCACTTTGGGAGCACATATACTAAAATTGAAATGATACAGAGTTTTGCATGGCCCATGTGAAAAAAAAAAGGGGGGTGGGAAGAATACTGCTTCATGCTTGGCACAATGGTTCATGCCTGTAATCCTAGTACTTGGGGAGGCTGAGGCAGGAAGATCACTTGAATCCAGGAGTTCAAGACCAGCCAGGGCAACATAGCAAGACCCTGTCTGTACAATTGTGTTTTTTTGTTTTGTTTTGTTTTGTTTTAATTTAGCCTGGTGTGGTGGTGCACACCTGTAGTCCCAGCTACTTGGGAGGCTGAGGCAGGAGGATCACTTGAGCCTAGGAGTTTGAGGTTGCAGCAGTGAGCTTTCATGGATGGCATCACTGCTCTCCAGCCTGGGCAACAGTGAGACCCTGTCTCAAAGAATACTACCTCATCTATTCCACCACATTTTTGTCCATTCCAACCCCATTATTTTGAAATAAATTCCAGAGAGCTGGAGCATTATTGCTTTGTAACTTTCTACTTCTCACTGTACCTTTCCTTTCCCAGTAGTGGAATTGTATGGACAGTGGCTGCCCCAAATCTGAACATTCCTTGCCCCACATTTTTATCATTGTGTAGTTGCCTGCCTGCCCGATATCAAATCCCCAAATATGCATTTTCCAACCTCCCTTAACTCCACAGCTCAGACACTCAACTTCAGTTTTGAAAATCAGACCCTCTTGGCGCAAGATTTTGACTAGAACTTGGGCTTGGAGGAAGCGGGAGGAGTTGGGTGCACGCCATCAGGTCAGCTGTGCAGTGACATTGTGGGGGCTGCTCCTGGAGGATGACCCAGGAAAATATTCCTCCGGCTTTTTCCAAGGAGTTTGTGAGTACCCTAACTACATTAATAAAGCCCTTCCTTTACACACTAGCTAGAGGGATTCCACTGACTTTTACTAGATAGCTGGACTGATACAAAAGCTGATCTTTCTAACCTTTTAAGAAGCCTAAGAGGAGAGATGTACACAAGCGCTTCAGTCACTCAGGAGAAAAATGTTGTGATTTGTATGAATATGATAATTTGTTAAGTACAGGTTTATGGGACCACCCTATAGCAGTCGTTCCCAAAACGTAATCCTCCGTGCATCCCCCAGCAGCCCACCAACCAACAGCATCAACATCACCTAGAAACTTCTATAAATTCAGATTCTTGGACCTATTCCCAAGACCTCGTGAATCAGAAACTTGGGGGGCGGGGCCTAGTAATCTGTGTTTTAACGAACTGTAGGTGATTTACGTCAGCAAATTCCAGCCTGAGGGCTACATTCTGTGCCCACTGCTTTTTTTGTTTTGTTTGTTTGTTTGTTTTGTTGTTGTTTTGAGACAGTGTCTCTCTCTGTCACCCAGGCCAGACTGCAATGACATGATCTCGACTCACTGCAAACTCTGCCTCCTGGGTTCAAGCGATTCTCCTGCCTCAACCTCCCGAGTAGCTGGGATTACAGGCTTGTACTTCCATGCCTGGCTAATTTTTGTATTTTCAGTAGAGACAGGATTTCACCATGTTGGCCAGGCTGGTCTTGAACCCCTGACCTCAAGTGATCACCCGCCTCAGCCTCCCAAAGTGCTGGAATTATAGGCCTGAGCCACCGCGCCCGGCCCTACCACTTGTTTTTATAAATAAAGTTTTATTGGCACACAGCTGCACTCATTCATTTATGTATTGCCTCTCTCTGCATGTGTACTAAGCTAGTAGAGCATCATGGTTATGATAGAGACCATAATGATCCACAAAGCCTACAATATGTACTATCTAGCCCTTAACAGAGAAAGTTTGGGGCCCCTGATTTAGATTCACTCTAAATGATGAGACAGTAAACATTAGAGGAGGAGTCAATAAGAACTAAACAGGAATATGTGACACTAATTTATAACAAAGTGTGGCTGTTGGGATTGGTGTCCATAAAATGGCGGTCTTTCCTTAGCTGAGGTCTGTGAGAGACAGAACAGCAGGTTGTTTCTAACTTGTTAACGGCAATCTTCATGCTGAGGACAAATTTAACAAACTCTTATTTGATCAAGATGCTTTTCTTAAAGTGTGTGCAAGAGCACGCATGTATTGGTTTGTGTGTATCTAGAAGATAATCTCTTGAGCAACCAGGAGGAATCACAGAAAAGAGAATGTTATCCTCCTATTAGGAAATAACTCTAGTCCTCTTTCAAGTCCTAATTTGTTTGTCTAGACTGCGGCATTTACCATGAGTGCTAAAAAAATGGTGATAGTGGGCCAGGTGTGGTGGCTCACACCTGTAGTCCCACAACTTTGGGAGGCCAAGGTGGACATACTGCTTGAGCCCAGGAGTTCAGGACCAACCTGGACAAGATGGTGAGACCACCAACGCTACAAAAATACCAAAAGTTAGCTGGGCATGGTAACGTGCACGTTTGGTCCCAGCTACTCGGGAGACTGAGGTGGAAGGATAACTTAAGCCCAGAAGTTTGAGACCAGCCTGGGTAATATGACAAAACCCCGTCTCTACAAAAAATACAAAAACTAGGTGGGTGCGGTGGTGTGCGCCTGCAGTCCCAAGCTACTCTGGAGGCTGAGGTGGGAGGATCTCTTGAGCCAGGGAGGTCGAGGCTGCAGCAAGCTGAGATCACACCACTGCACTCCAGCCTGGGTCACAGTGATACCCTGTCTCAAGACCAGCCAACCAACCAACCAATTCATTCTGTTTGACCCACAATTTCACTCCTAAGAATGCACTGTAACAAAATAAGTAAGGATGTGTTCAATGATATAGCAACAAGCCTGTTGGTTGCAGCACTGTTTATAACAGTAAAAAATGAAAAGCAGCCTAAATGTCCTACCTAATCAGTGTGGTTAACTGTGATATACATATGTTATGGAAATATTATGTGGCCATTAACATGATGTTGTAAAAATTTACATACTGGCATGGATAAATACTCATACTGTTGAGTGAGCAACAGTGTCAAAACATTATTTTGTCTATTTTCCTGCAATGGGCCTACTATTATGTATACCCATTTATATGCCTACATTATAATCTAGAAGAGTACACAGGAAAATTCTCAAAATTTTAACTGGTTTGAACCTAGTTAGTGCTGGGCGGTAGGATTATGAATAACTTTGACATCCTTCTCACCCTCTCATCTTTTTTTTTTTTTTTTAAGTTTTTTGAATTTTACTTTAAGTTCTGGGATACACGTGCAGAATGTGCAGGTTTGTTACATAGATATACATGTGCCATGGTGGTTTGCTGCACCCACCAACCCATCTTCTAGGTTTTAAGCCCCACATGCACTAGGTATTTGTCCTAATGCTCTGCCTCCCCTTGTCCCCCACCATCATCTTATTTTTATTTATTTTTAAATTATATTTGTATTTATTTATTTTTGAGATGGAGTTTCGCTCCTGTTGCCCAGTCTGGAGTACGATGGAGCGATCTTGGCTCACTGCAATCTCTGCCTCCCGAGTTAAAGCCATTCTCCTGCCTCAGCCTCCCTAGTAGCTGGGGATTACAGGTGCATGCCACCATACCTGGCTAATTTTTTTTTTTTTTTTTTTTTTTGTATTTCTAGTAGAGACAGGGTTTCAACATGTTGGCCAGGCTGGTCTTGAACTCCTGACCTTAGGCCCACCTCGGCCTCCTAAAGTGCTGGGATTACAGGCTTGAGCCACTGCACCCTGCCCTTATTTTTATTTTTAATTTTTCTCCAGTGATCATGTATTACTTGTGTAATTATATGTATTTTAATGCACCTGCATATACAGACATCTTAGTTTGGAGATGTAACAACATATTTAAATAGATAAATTTGGATCCCCTACCTTCTGCTCAAGTTGACATAAATGTCCTCCCCATGCAGCTGGGTGGGAGCACCAGGCCCCACAAGGGTTGCAGGTTCCCTACTTTTGCAGAGAGGGAAAGGGGCAGATTCTGGTAGGGACAACACATTAAGGACCCCTTGCTTCTTCCTCATTTCCTGGGTAGGATGGTCAATCACCCCAGTATGCCTGGAACTGAAGGATTTCCCAGGATACAAGACTTTCAGTACAAATAGGGAAAATCCCAGGCAAAATGGGTCCAGTTAATCATCCCATTCCTGGCAGATTTTTTAAAAATGGTATATACGCCTACAGGTACACAGAGCTACGTTTGTGACTCATGCTGCGGTGTGTGGTTTCATGAGAAGTTACTTATGAAATCATTGCTGATTTCTGATCCTCATGGCCAGGAAAGGTAATAAACTCAACAGGGTTGAGGTCAGTTCAAAAAAGAGGCCTTCTGACCCCAAAGAAAGCAGAACTCATTTCAGACGTTCTGCATTTCTCTGCATTTAACACCAGTGCATGCATTTGTTCTGTGTCTGAGCCTCTATAAATAAAAGAAAAAAAAATTAACGTGTTTTCTGAATAATTCAGGTCAAATTAGTCATTCAGTGACTCAATTTCCTACTTTCTTTACAATTAAACATTAAACTAATGTCACTGAAATTGCATTTACTATATTCCATTAGCCCAAGTTGTGCCCATTCTGCTAAAGCTCTCGACATTCTTATTATCATTAAAGAGAAAGAGAAAAGGACCAGGAGTGGGGACTAGCAAACCACAGCTTGTATGGGAAGGAAATTTGACATGTGATGCAAGCGGAAATTTGTGTAAACTGCTGGGAGATTAACAGTGAGTGTCTCTCTGTGTGTTGCCCATCCACCCATTTATAAGTGGTGGGAGAGATGGCGCAGAGGGGGAGCAATGCCCATTCGACAAGTGCAAGTTGTGGGCTCAGCTGGCTGCTGGGCAGTCATCCTTTGTTTGAAAGCAGCACACCTCCTTTTCACCAGCAGAGTCAGGAGCTGTTCTCCTGGGTAATTTCAGAGAATTCACCTCATTGCTCACATGCACGTCATTCCCTTTGGATCACAGCATGCTGGAGGGTTTAACCAGGGAAGCGACAATGAGTGTCCCTGCAGAACAGGCCAAGCACATTCCCTGATCAGGTCATGCGGGTGAGTTAATACGTTCACTACGTGCTCCTCCTACCCTGGAGAGCAGCATGACCTTAGTTCCTAAGCCGCAGGGTTAGCACGTACAGTCTTATGTAGTGAGCCAGACTTAGGACAGAACTGTAGCTCAACCACTTCCTCACTGTGTGATGTTTGGCAAGTTATTCGCCATCACTAAGGCTCGGTTTCCTCAAGTAGATTAGGGAAATAACACGGTTCCCACCTCACTCTCATCTTTCCCCTTCTTCACTGAGTTTCTCTCACCTGTGCTTCTTTGTTGCCTGTAAAACATATAGGCCAAGGAGAAAGTTGATTCTGGCATATTCCAGACCATTCTCACCTTTAATTTAGTTTATTTAATTTTTAAAATATTTATAAATAGGGATGGGGGTCTTGCTATGTTGCCCAGGCTAGTCTTGAACTACTGGCTTCGAGTGGGCTTCCTGCCTTTTCATCCCCAAGTGCTGGAATTATAGATGTGAGATACCACACCCAGCCTGGATCTCTTTCCACTGGGGAACTTAAGATTCTTCTTCCTTTTCTGAGAATGACTTGGACACGAGGGTGGTTCACTGTGGTCCCTAGATGATGCAAACTTCAGAGGGAAGAAAATGCCCTGTGAGGAGGAAGGAGAGAGGAGCCCCCCTGGCTCTGAGTGGAGACTCCTGGCTCTGCCTTCAGAACTCCACTCCTGGTCACCATCAAATTCCTGCCCGGAGTCCACAGATTCCAGTCCTTTGTTGTTCTCCCTGCCTCTTCTTCACCAGCTGCACCAAATGACGAGGTTTGGGTAGCGGGAGCGATGCTTTGGGTTTTTGTTGTTTTACACCATTAAGAAAAATAGAAGGATTAGGTGGGAGAGTCCGCTTCGCTTTTCAGTGAAGAAATGAAAGGTGTGGCAAGATGGGTTCAGGTGCATTTTGCTGGTGGGAATGGAAATAAGATTGGGAGGAGGAGGATGTGAATGTGAACAATGAGACAGATTCCCTGAAATTACCCAAGAGAACGGCTCCTGACTCGACCGTTGGCAAAGAGGGTGTGCTACTTGCAAAGCAAGGATGACGGCCGAGATGAGATCACATTTGCATTTTTTTGGATTGTCATCAGTCTCACTGTGCCATGTTTCCAATCTGCACATGTGCAGATGTGCAACCGGGAGACACAGACAGGCACCAAGAGCCAATATTGAAAATCCCACCTTCTCCTTGTAAGCAAACCTAATCCAAGGACCTAGGACACTTGCTTGACCCAATTATCCAGAAACTCCACTGCTTCGTCCTGATGTGCTGTGAGAGAGGAAAGGAAGAGGGGCCTACAGAGAAGGTGTATGGTGAGCTCAGGTGCATTTTGCTGGTGGGGGGACACATTGGTGCCAACTTGTTCTGTTTGTCCAGTGATGTAAAAGCCTTTCAAAGTTCTCATTGGTTGACCCAATCATTCTAGTTCTAGGAATCCAGCCAAAGGAAATAATCAGCAATGCAGATGAAGATCTATGTTAAGGGTACTTACTCTAGCTTATTTAATATGGTAAAATATTGGAAAAAAATCGACATGACCAAGGGTGGAAAATGAAGTAGAATATGGTGGAATTCCAGTCAATGAAGATGATGTTTTAGGAGTATTCATTTTTAAATGGAAAAAGTAACACATGCACATGGTTAAAAGTTCAAATAGGACAAAAGCGAAGAAATGAGAAAGGAATCTCTCTCTGGGGTCCTCCTCTATAGATAAAACTACGTACTCAGTTATAGACTGTGCTTTAGAAAAGAAATAGGTGAAACAAGAAAGTGGTTTCAAAGTAATGATAAGTGGAGGAAAGACACAAGATCAAAAAACAACCACCACAAAATAAAACAATGAACTTCCTAGTATAATTGCAATTTGAGAGGCTTGAGAAGAGAGTAAGACAGAAAAGAAATATTCCAAGCTGTTTTTGAGTGATGAAATTTGGGATAGTATTTATTTTCTGTATTTTATAAACTTTTTATAGTGTGTAATATTATTTCTAATAGCATTTAAGGAGCTAAAAAATTACATTTAAGTTCAGAATTCAGCAAGGAACAGCAATGATCTTCTGTAAATCATTTTTTCCAAAAATCAAGGTTCTTTATATTTACACATATGTGTTCCTCTATTTCCTTTATGCATAAGTTTAAAATAATGCTGCAAGTTAATTATTCGAGAACACCCAGACAATGCATTTTATCTCCCTGTTGGCCGGCCCTTCTTCAGCATCTAACTTAATCAACACAGGCAAGAAAGTTAGAAGACACCACCACAAGAAAGAATTCTTGGCCGGGCACGGTGACTCACACCTGTAATCCCAGCACTTTGGGAGGCCGAGGCAGGTGGATCACTTGAGGTCAGGAGTTCAAGACCAGCCTGGACAACATGGTGAGACCCTGTCTCTACTAAAAATACAAAAATTAGCTGGGTATGGTGGCAGGCAGCTGTAATCCCAGTTACTTGGGAGGCTGAGGCAGGAGAATTGCTTGAACCCAGCATGTGGAGGAGGTTGCATCACTGCACTCTAGCCTGGACGACAGAGCGAGACTCTGTCTCAAAAAAAAAAGAGTTCTTCCTATTGTTTGGTGGTCTTGTGCTCAAATAAAAATGTTTTGCTTATTTTGCATTTCAATGTCAAACACAGAAGTCTGAACTTTGCCTTTCTATAAATGAATCCATCAGGGAAGATAAATTTGACAGTGGTTCTTAGGTCAAGGTCTAATGTTATGAGAGTTTTCCAAAAGAATCCCAAGGGAAAGCATGTGTCTGGTTAGCATATGACAGCACTTAAGAACAAATTATTCCCAGTTTCCAAAAATGTGAAATGTATATTTGGGAGTCAGGTTAAGTTTCTGGATTTACAGTAGTATTTCAGAATCCATCCACATATTTTAAAGAGACAGACATTCCTAAGTGCCCTCTAAAAAGACCCAGTAACAAAATTGTGAATTTTGGGGTATTGGAAAGAGCTTTCTGCACTCACACTGAAGTGTGTGTATGTGTTTTTGTTGTTGTTGTTTTGAGACAGGGTCTCACTCTGTCACTCAGGCTGGAGTGCAGTGGTGCAATCTCAGCACACTGCAACCTCCACCTCCTGGGTTCAAGTGATCCTCCTACCTCAGCCTCCCAAGTAGCTAGGACTACAGGCACATGCCACCACACCTGGCTAATTTTTGTTGTTTTTGTAGAGACAGGGTTTGGCCATGTTTCCCAGGCTGGTCTCAAACTCCTGGGCTCAAACAATCTGCCCGGCTTGGCTTCCCGAAGTGCTGAGATTACAGGCCTGAACCACTGTGCCGCGGCTGTGTATGTGTTTCAGTGATGGGATCCCCACAGTGTGAAGGATCTTAAGTGTGAAGACCCTTATTTGGAGAGGATTTGGAGGGGTGTTGGCTTCTCGTTCTGTTCAGAATCTTCCCGTCTACACCACTGCACACATGGCCTGTGGTCAGGCTCACCTCTGAGTCCAGGCTGGAATGAGCAAATATCTTGTTTATAGCCACAGACTGGTTCATTGGTTAAGTAGGTGAAGATGTCATGAACTAAGATTTGCTCTTGTCATGGGTAAACAGATAGGGGACATCACTGAAGATTACGGAAATCAAATGAAGAATTTTTTTCCTTCGGTCTTTCTCACACATATCAACCTCTTAGGATGCATGATGACTGTGAGCTGACAGCGCTGAGAGCAGGAAGGAACCAGGGCTGCAAGCAGTGGTTTACCACTTGGACAAGATTCAGACGTATATTTCTTCATACCCTGAGTTCTTGAGAACTGGTGATTTATATTTTTAGAGATGTATTTTGTCTTAGTTTCCTAGGACTGCCATAACTAAGTAACAGACCGAGTGGCTTCTTAAGTCCCAGAATTGTATTCGCTTACAGTTCTGGAGACTGGAAGTCTGAGACCAAGGTTTTGGCAGCATTGGTTCCTTCTGAGGGCTGGGAGGGAGAATCTGTTCAGGCCTGTCTCTGAGTTCTTGAAAACTGGTGATTTATATTTTTAGAGATGTGTTTTGTCTTAGTTTCCTAGGACTGCCATAACTAAGTAACAGACAGAGTGGCTTCTTAAGTCCCGGAATTGTATTCCCTTACAGTTCTGGAGACTGAAAGTCTGAGACCGAGGTTTTGGCAGGGTTGGTTCCTTCTGAGGGCTGGGAGGGAGAATCTGTTCAGGCCTGTCTCCTGGCTTCTGGTGGTTTGCTGGGAGTCTTTGGCATTCCTTGGCTTGTGGGCGCATCACTCTAATGGTTGCCTTATGTTCACGTGCTACTTTCCCCATGTGAGTGTGTCTGTCTCCAAATATCCCCTTTTTATAAGGACATCAGTCATATTAGATCAAGTCCCACCCTATTACTTCATTTTAGCTTAATCACCTTTTGAAAAACCAGGTCTCCAAATACAGCAGGGGTGTCCAGTCTTTTGGCTTCTCTGGGCCACATTGGAAGAAGAAGAATTATTTCGGGTCACACATAAAATACACTAACATTAATGAAAGCTGATGAGCTTAGAAAATCTCTTAATGTTTTAGGAAAGTTTATGAACCTGTGTTGGGCCACATTCAAAGCCGTCCTGGGCTGCACGTGGCCCAAGGGCCTCGGGTTGGACAAGCTTGAAGTACAGTCACTTTCTGAAGTACTGGGGGTTGAAACTTTAATATGTGAATTTTGCGGGGGATGCAGTTCAACCCGTAACAAATATACACACAGGTATATGCGTACACCTGGATAATATTTTTGGAAGGGAAGACCTAGTCTCAAAAAAAAAAGAAGAAGAAGAAGAAAGTAAGAAAGTTTGTAAAACAGCTTAAGGCTATTTATTTATTTATTTATGAGATGGAGTCTTACTCTGTCACGCAAGCTGGAGTGCGGTGGCTCAATCTCAGCTCACTGCAACCTCCGCCTCCTGGTTCTAGCAATTCTCCTGCCTCAGCCTCCCGAGTAGCTGGGATTACAGGCACGTACCACCACACCCAGCTAATTTCTGTATTTTTAGTAGAGACAGGGTTTCATCACATTGTCCAGGCTGGTCTCGAACTCCTGACCTCAGACAATCCACCCGCCTCGGCCTCCCAAAGTGCTGGGATTACAGGCGTGAGCCATCATGCCTGGCCAAGACTTTAAAATAATTATTTTGTCAATGGAAGAGCTAGGTATGACTTTTACGGGAAGATGTCCGTGTGCTTAAAGTGTCATTTATCATTCAAAAGCAGATAAAGGAAACTTCTTTTTTATTTTTGTTTTTTATTGTGGTATCCCATACACCAATCAGCTAGCTTCAACAATTACTAATAATTGTTATAAACTAATTGTTTAATAATAACAAGGATAGTAGTGATTATTAGCAATTTAAAAGCTTTGCTGGAGAATACTATCAAATACAAATAGCAGACAAAGCATTGAGGACAATTGAAAAATTAGCTACAGTGTTTCTCAACAAGCTCCAATTTCTAAAATAATAGCATATTACAATATGAGCATGAGAATCGTCGTGGACTCTCAGGACAAATCCAAGCAACCAGCAGAGTCTCCTCAAGGGGCAGAGGATTGTGCCCTCATTCTCAGTGCAGACTTGGGCAGCGTTCCAGAAGCCTCTCCAAGAGTTAAGCATTGATATTTGCCTCGCAATCCCTCTCTCTGCAATTGCTGCAAGGGCTGAGTCTCAGACTTTTCAATCCACGTACTCTTTGATGAGGCGAAAATCCTCCCCAGCATCTGCCCCACCTGTTTGCTCTGCGCACAGGGAGAGAGCTTGGCTCTGTTCCCTCTGCTTCTCTGCGTCCTGTGTGTTGATGGATGATGAGTTTCTAGCAACCCAACTGCTCAGAACAAAGACACGTCTCCTTTCTCTCTTCTCTGCGTGCTAGTTGAGGAACATAAATGTGTTTCTCATTATTTGGTCTGTTTTACAATGTGAGTTCCTGCTGGAGTTCACTGCTTTGGGGATTACAAGGTATTTCATCTCCTATAGGACAGGCCCTTCCCTAACACTTAACAATGGCAGTCTGTCTGAAGACAGGAAACCCTGAGGTGTTTTGCTAAATTTAAAGGCTCAGACAAATATTAAGGTTGGAGAGATTTTTCTTTTTTTAAAAAAAAAAAACCTAATTCTTTTATATAGCTAGTGTGTATATGTGTTATGGGGATGGGAAGAGTCCTAAAATGGGTGATAGGAAGGATCCTAAGATAATTAATTCTCAGCTTAAAAACCATAATGCACAATGGAAAGAGAATGGGCTTTAGAACCAGAAGGTGGGATGTGAATCCTGCGGTTTTCCTACTGGCGGTTGTAACAGCTTTACTTCCATCAGCTGCAGGATGAGGATTGTATAACCTGCTTTCTTAGGACTGGTGTGAAGACTAAATGAGATGCTGCATGAGAGCATCTGGCACACTGTAGGGCTTCATGATTGCTACCTCTTTGAAAACACTTTTAAATTTTAGATTCAGGGAGTACATGTGCAGGTTTGTTATGTGGGTGTGTTGGGTGACACTGGGGTTCTACTGAATAGATTGGGTTTCTGTTAAACCCATCACCCAAATTGTAAACATGGTACCCAATAGGTATTTTTTCAATCCTTCCCCTTCTGCCTCCCTCTCCCCACTTGGAGTCCCTAGAGGGCTACCTCTTATTAAAACCTAACTCTGTAATGGTGAGGAGTTCAGCACTGCAAATTCAAATACAGGGGCGGTGGCCACGAGATGCCCAAATCCATGGGACAGTTCTTTGTTGTTGTTGTTTGTTTGTTTGTTTGTTTTTGAGATGGGGTCTCACTCTGAAACCCAGGCTGGAGTGCAGTAGCCTGATAATGGCTTAGTGCAGCCTCAACCTCCTGGGCTCAAGCCTCCTGGGTTCAGGTGATTCTCCCACCTCAGCCTCCTGAATAGCTGTGACTACAGGCACATGCCATAATGCCCAGCTAATTTTTGTATTTTTTGTAGAAATGGGGTTTCACCATGTTGCCCAGGCTGGCCTTGAACTCCTGGGCTCAAACCATCTGCTTGCCTTGGCATCCCAAAGTGCTAGGATACTGTGCTCATCTGGGACAGATGTTTATATAATAGAAGTTTGCTCTGTGTTTAAGGATCATCTATAGAGGTGGCGGGGGCAAGGCACTTGGCCTTACTAGCCTCATTAAAGAAACGTTTCGGGAGCCCCCGCCACCTAGCTGCAGGGCACTGGGTCATCTGGAATATAGAAATCATAATAATCCCCCTTGCATCATAGGCTGACCTGAGGATCAAATGAGATAATGTCTGTGAAAGTACTTGGTAAACGTGAAGCACCGTCTAAATGTATTGCTCAGGGCCTGAGGTAGAGAGGACGTTTACTTTGGGCCATTCATGAGGTTCAAGTACAAACTCTCCATTGCGTGGCATTCAGCGCAGAGCAAACACACTCTATTTGGCTTTAGCATTGCATGAAAAGTCAACAGTGCCTTTTCAGTTGCTTTGCTTCCTCTCTTCTCCTTTCAAAACAAAGCCAGGCCCTCTAAGAGTTTCCTGCTGAGTTTATAAAGAGGTGCCGGCAAGTCCAGCCCCGGCTCCCGGGATATTTGAGGCTGGGGAAGAGTATGGCATCAAAACAAGGGGTGTCTGAGGACACCTACCCTTGGTTCTTCAACGGATTGGCCTTCTCTCAAGCCTGAAACCAGGGCTAAGTACCCCAGAAGCAATGCTTTCTTTCCCGTGGAGGTAGTCACAGGAGAGGGACCATGAAAGAACTTGGACAAGGTCACTGCTAGATTGTGGAAGGTGTCACTGTGAGGATGATCAGAAGGGAGGAGTGGTGACTTGGGGCTGACCTCGGAAGCGTGGTCCAGCTGTGGATTGTACATTTCAGGCATGCTTTGAGAAGAGTCCTAAGTGATCCGAAGTCCCGTTCCATGAAATGAAATGTCCATCTCTTCACTTCTATTGCCATCTTCTTCTTCTTCTTTTTTTTTTTTTTTGAGACAGAATCTCACTCTGTCACCCAGGCTGGAATTGCATGATCATGGCTCACTGCAGCCTCAAACTTTTGGACTTAAGCAATCCTCCCACCTCAGCGTCCCAAAATGTGGGATTACAGGCATGAGTCACTGTGCTCGGCCTCTGTTCCCATTTTCTGTCTGACTTTCTCCTGACATTCTTCTTTTCTTCAGTCTCACGCGCCCATCCTGCAGATCCTAAATATTGCCTTTATGATGGGAGTCAGGGCTCTTCACTCTCTAGATGAAGCAACTTTCCTACCCAGGTCCCAAACGGACGCACTCCCTGTCTGCCTTTACTCTTTTAGCTCTCCTGCTTCCTCTGGAAGTCCCCCTTTCTTCTATCTTCCCATTGACACCCTCTCCATCCTTCAGGACCCTTTGTGTGTGCCTCCCCATGAAGCCTTTTGTGACTATTCGATACCCAGCCCTTTCTCCCCGCTCTCATATGCTACCTATTTTTTATGTTTTTTATATTGCTCTTTGGCCCTTCATGATTTTCTGTTTCGTATTCACTCATTAACAGTTGAGTGTCTTTGTGCTAGGCATTGCATTTGGTACTGGGGACCCAGTGGTAAACCAAACAAACAGGGCCTCTCTTCAGAAATAATTTATCATTTAGGGCCAAGAGTAGTGGCTCATGACTATAATCCCAACACTTCAGGAGGCTGAGGTAGGTGGATCACCTGAGGATCACAGGTTGAATTCGAGACCAGCCTGGTCAACATGGTAAAAACTGGTCTCTACTAAAAATACAAAAATTAGCCAGACACGGTGGCATGCGCCTATATTCCCAGCTACTCAGGAGGCTGAGGCTGGAGAGTCACTTGAACCAGGGAGGCAGAAGTTGTAGTGAGCCGAGATTGTGCCACTGCACTCCAGCCTAGGTGACAGAGTGAGACTCTGTCAAAAAAAAAAAAAAAAAAAAAAGTAATTTATCATTTAGTAGGCAGTTAAGAGACTTTTAAAAGAAAGAAAGGAAGAAAGAAGAAAAGACATAAATAAGCACTATATACTACATCATAAAGAATGTGGATTTTATTCTGAAGGCAATAAAAGCCATTGCAGAAGTTTAATTTTTTTTTTAATTTAAAAATTGCTTAACAACCCAAATGCCTATCAATCAAAGAGTGGATAAATAAATTGTGGTATATATATACCATGGAATACTACTCAGCCATAAAAAGAAATGCAATAATGACATTTGCAGCAACCTGGGTAGAATTGGAGACCATTATTCTAAATGAAGTAACTCAGGAATGGAAAACCAAACATCGTATGTTCTCACTCCTAAGTGGGAGCTAAACTATGAGGATGCAAAGACATGAGAATGATACAATGGTCTGGGCACGGTGGCTCACGCCTGTAATTCCAGCACTTTGGGAGGCCGAGGTGGGTGGATCACTTGTGGTCAGGAATATGAGACCAGCCTGGCAAAAATGGTGAAACCCTGTCTCTACTAAAAATACAAAAAATTGGCCAGGCGCAGTGGCTCACGCCTGTAATCCCAGCACTTTGGGAGGCCGAGGCAGGTGGATCACCTGAGGTCAGGAGTTTGAGACCAGCCTGGCCCAAGATGGTCAAACCCCATCTCAACTAAAAATACAAAAAATTAGCTGGGTGTGGTGGCTTGAGCTGTAATCTCTACTGCTTGAGAGGCTGAGACAGGAGAATTGCCTGAACCCAGGAGGTAGAGGTTGCAGTGAGCCAAGATGGTGCCTTTGCTCTCCATCCTGGGCAACAAAAGCAAAACTCCATCTCAAAAAAAAAAGAAAAAAAAAAAGAAAAAAAAATTAGCTGGGCATGTTGGTGCATGCCTGTAATCTCAGCTACTTGGGAGGCCAAAGCAAGAATCGCTTGAACCCAGGAGGCAGAGATTGCAGTGAGCCGAGATCACTCCACTGCACTCTGGCCTGGGTGACAGAATGAGTGAGTCTCCATCTCAACAACAATAACAAAAAGAATGATACAGTGGGCTTTGGGGACTCCAGGGAATGGTTGGGAGGGAGGTGAGGGATAAAAGACTACACATCGGGTACAGTGTACACTGCTTGGGTGATGGGTGCACCAAAATCGCGGAAGTCACCATGAAAGACCTTATTCATGTAACCAAACACCACCTGTTCCCCAAAAACCTATTGAAATTTTAAAAATTTAATAAAGAAATAGAAAAAAGTGTTTAACAGCTTTATTGAGGTATAATTGATGGACAGTAAATTGCACATATTTGAAATATACAATTTGGTAAGTTTTTTTTTTTTTTAATTGTTTGAGACAGGCTCTCATTCTGTCACTCAGACTGGAGTGCAGTGGTGCGCTCTCGGCTCACTGCAACCTCCGCCTCCCCGGCTCAAGTGATTCTGCTGCCTCAGCTTCCTGAGTAGCTGGGATTATAGGCGCCCTCCACCACACCCGGCTAATTTTTGTATTTTTAGTAGAGACAGGGTTTCACCATTTTGGCCAGGCTGGTCTCGAACTCCTGACCTCAAATGATCCACCCGCCTCGGCCTCCCAAAGTGCTAGGATTACAGACGTGAGCCACCACATCTGGCCACAATTTGGTAAGTTTTAACATCTGTATATACCCATAAAACCATCACCACAATATGGTGAACATATCCATCCACCAACAAAGAGTTCTTGTGCTCCCTTCTTCCTTCTTCCCAAGCAAGAATTGAACTCCAATGCTACTGATTAGTTCAACTTTTTCAGAATTTTGTATAAATCATCATACAGGGCTAGGCACAGTGGCTCATGCCTATAATCCCAGCACTTAGGGAGTCAGGAGGTTTGCTTGAGCCCGGGAGTTCAAGACCAGCCTGGGCAACATAATGAGACCTTGTCTTTACAAAAAATAAAAAAATTAGCCAGGTGTGGTGGTACATGCCTGTGATGCCAACTACTCAGGAAACTGAGGTGGGAGAATCAGCTGAGCCTGGGAGGTCAAGGTGGCAGTGAGCTGTGATGGTATCACTGCAATCCAGCCTGGGCAACAGAGCAGGACACTCTCTCAAAAAAAAAAACCCAAATAAATAAATAATCATATACTATATACTCTTTTTAACGTGGCTTTCATGCTCTTTACTATTGAAGAACATTCCATTGTATGATACACCAGTTTATTTATCCATTCACCTATCAATGGACCTTTGGGGTTGTTTCTACTTTTTGGTTATGATGAATAATGCTGCAATCTTTGCTAACAATATTGGTGTGGATATATGCTTTCATTTCTTTGGGGTAGACAACTGTGAGTGGAATTGCTCAGTCATGTGGTGAACAACCAGTTCTGTTGAACCTCAGGGCCACCGTTCTGTTCATGTCAGCTCATTGCAGAACCACATCAATGAAGACCAAGATAGTAAAGAAGAAAAATTGTAGCTAACATTTACTGCACATTTACTACAAGTCAAGCATTGCGCTATGAACTTTAAGTGCGTTATTCATTAACCCCTTCAATAATTCCTCTGAAATAGGTACCGTGAATATCCTCATTTAAAATGAGGAAGCTAAGGCTTTTCAAAGTTAAGTAACTTGCCTAAGGTCTCTTAACAACTAGCGAAAAGGATAGAACTCAAACCTGTCTTTCTGACCTTACAGCTTGTGTTTCTATCCATGGTATAAATGAATGAGTCAATGTATGCTAAAGTCAAGACGCTTATCTTTTGTTTTGCTTTCTTTCAGCATGGACAGAAGCACATTAACCTAGTCACAGGTGCCAGGGAGGGGCATTCTGATTAGCTGAGATGTTGGTTTCATTTTGCTTTACTCTTAGTCTAAGAATCTAAGGAAAATATAATGTGCAAGGTACATTTGGCAATCATTTTATAGATTTTGTTAAAACTCCATAGGAATCCTTTATAAAGTTGTCTGATCTAAAATATATGACTATATTTAAAATGTATTTGTTTGCTTGCTTTAGATGGTAGTTTTTTTTACAGGACCTCATCCATCAAAACACAATAAATGGGAATTGACTATAGAATCCTGAGAATTTGTAATATTTGGAAGCAGAATGACATAGCAGAGAGAACATGAGTTTGCAGGTAAAAGAGACTTGGACTGAATATTCGGTCTGATGTTTCACAATGGAAAAGCTATTGAAACCTCATTTTCTCTGAGGTAGAATGAAGATAGTAATGCCTATTTAAAGGGTGGTTCTAAGGATTAAAGAAGATGACAGACCTGTTACCCAGTGAAACATTAGATTCTTGGTGAGGGTCAGGTCCTAGTTCATTTTTCTAGTCCCCCACCCCTGCCCCCCACCCCCTCCCCTTTTTTTTTTAAGGGATCATACCTTTTTATCCTGGCTTAAAATCTAAATCCCTTCCTGCTAGGAGTTGGTGATCCTTCCCAAACTGTGTGCAAAATTTGGTATGTTTGTACGTGTTCATTGGTGAGAAAGTATCCCTGTGTATTAGTACCTTTTCAAACTGTTGTAAAGAACTACCTGATACTGGGTAGCTAATGAAGAAAAGAGGTTTAATCGACTCACAGTTCCACATGGCTGGGGTGGCCTCAGGAAACTTACAATTTTGGCAGAAGGAGAAGGGGAAGCGAGGCACGTGGCAAGATGCAGGGGAAGTGCCACACTTGTAAACCATCAGATCTCGTGAGAACTCACTTACTATCACGAGAACAGCATGGGGGAAACCACCTCCATGATCCAATCACCTCCCACGAGGCCCCTCCCCATGGGGATTACAATTCGAGATGAGATTTGGGTGGGGACACAGAGCCAAATCATATCACCCTGGCTTTCATCAGATTTCAAAGAAATCCTTAGAACCACTGGGAGATTGTTCTTCATTCATTCAACAGTATTTACTGAATATCCACTATGGGTCAAGCATTTGGCTCAGATAAACTGTGTCCCTGACTTTCAGGAAGATACAGCCTAGAGTGGTGAATAAAAGTATGACCTGTTTTGTGAATCTGTGTATTATTAGGTTGGTGCAAAAATAATTGCAGCTTTTGCCATTGAAAGTAATTACTTTTGCACCAACTTCATGCTTACATGTATGGAGATGACACATCAGAGAGAAAGGAGAGTACATGAAACAAAAAGCAGAAGAGTCCAGGCCGTAGAATGGACATGAAAAAGAGACCCTGTGAGCAAGGAACAGGCATCAAGAAAATAAACCTTCCTGACTTTGACTTACAGCCAACTGCTGTATTAAGGTGTAGGACTGTGTAGGTTCTGCCCCACAGAAGCGCCGGACAAGGGGTAAGTGGAGAGGGTTGGGGTGGGGAGGTGATGAGATGCAGCTTGACCTCCCCTTTCCAAGCTGGGGGCCCTCAGGACTCTGCCTACCTGGAGAGAGCAACTTTTTCTAATATGCTCCAAGGTGCCATAAGAGGCTGCCAGCCCAGCGTATTGCTGCTACATAGAGAGTCAGATTTTCCTTTAGGAGCTGAGCTGTTAAACTTGAAAGTAGATCAGCTCTAGTCCTGAAAAGGAAAACAAAAGTGGGTTCTTTGGCTCTTTGCTCAATTGATCCCTTAAAGGACGTGATCAAGATAACTAACAGTTGGGTCACTATGTCAACAGTGTTTGGAGAACAAAGGAGGTGTCTTTCAGCCTCGCGCCTTTCCAGGCAGCTAGTAAGGTGAGTTGGAAAAATCCTAAAGCAGGAGAGGAATTTGGGTTTCTTGTGGCTCAGTCCCCTCATTTTATAGATGAAGAAACCGGGACCCGGGGCATCATTTCACAGCCTTTTCTTAAGCACGCAGCTGGAGAGTGGATGGTAAAGGCAAGAGGCCCTGAAGGATTCATTGTGCTCACTATGAGCACTTGACAATGGGAAGGGGCCCCTCTGTGGTGACACTGGTGACACCGCCTCTCCTGGCCCTGTCCACGGTGACTGGCTCCACCCACCTGGCATATCTCGGGGCCAGCGCCTGTGCCTATTTATTCTTTCGAGTCTTGCACTTTGCTCTTTTATTTTTACTGGCCCTGCACTTGTGTTTGCTCTTGGTGCTCTCTTCATACATATTGCAGGAGGCCCCATGTTTAACTTGAGCTCAGGACTAAATATAACCACTGCTATCGCCAGAGGCATCCATGCATGTCAGCCCTTTTTCAGTGTTTGCTGCACCCTGGGTCGCAGGCACAGGGCAGGCCCCAGCACTCCTTTCATAGGAATTCACTTTTAAATGGAAACCATCACCAAAAGCAGGAGTGACCCGGGCCAGGAAGAAATCAGTTCTTATCACAAGCTGCACTCATGCTTTGTCCCTGGTGTGCAAAAGCCTGGTCTCCACATCTCCAAACCTCTCTTCTCCGTTTAATGGGATGACTCCATCCCCATCCTGGGGGCTGTTTGAAAGGAACTGCAAAGTATCTGCAGCTTTGACACGTGCTTTTGTCCTCTGGGGCCTTTCAAAGCCTTTAGGCCATGCCACAGACCTGCAGACCATGGTTCTTGGACATTGTTCCCACACTGCACATTGCACCAGGACAAGCTTCCACCTCACCTCCTCCAGGAAGCTCTCCCCCACACTCCTGTCAACACTGCCCTTGCCTGTCTCTAGTAATCGTGGTGATTTAAAGTTGCCTGCGTGGTTCATAAATTATGGTGTGGTTTTCATCTTGTCAAAATGAGAGCAAAAGTCCTTCATTACCTGAACTAGTGTCTTCTACTCACCAATCCCTGATCCCTTTTCTCAGTGCTAAGAAAACAGGTGCTTGCCAATATCTCACTCTCTTGAGAACATGGAATAAGATTCAAGCTTGCATTTCCTGCTTCTCTAAATACGGTAGGATCTGCTGTGACCTCCGCTGCAGGCTGGGGAATGCCAGGCCAGAAGAGGGGCTTGGAGGGGCAGCTAGAGCTCCTAGAGAGAAAAGAGGGCACCTGCCCAGCCAGCTGAATCAACCCAGGATAATGAGACAGCAGAATTCGAAACCACATTGTTCTTGCAGCTTCCACTGCGTCTGAAATCAGATCCTTTACAATTTCTTCAAGATCTACAAGTTCAGAGACTCACTCCTTTGACATCATTTTCTGAATCAATCCCTTTTTCTCTCCATCCCTTCCTTCTAGCAATTGTGATCACCTGCTGTGGACAAAGTTGAAGGTTAACAAGAAGTCTAAGATGTACTCCTTGTACTTCTAGAGCGTGCTACCTAGGACAAAAGACTTCTTTAAAGTTATGTTGAAAGGAAGAAGAAAGGACCCTTGGATAAGTCGACTGGGCTGCTGTTGGAAGCCATCAGCAGCAGGGGTTGTTTCGGGCACAAATTCAGGGAGAGTGGGTGATGATAGAGTAAGGAGATGTACGGAGGAAAGAGGAAGGGTTTATTTATGTGTTCATTTGTGAGCTTGTTTCAACCCTGGGGAAAGAAGCAAGTGGTGAAGGTGGAGATTGAAACTACCAGAAAAGGCAGAAAGGAAGAGTACCCAAGACTCCATTGGAGAAAGAGACAATGCAGCGTGGCAGGGACATGGGGCCACGCCTTGGGTGCTTCTCCATGAGGACAGGTCGTGATTGTTCCATCAGCCTCCAGATAGACAGCTAGCAGTTTTCTATATGGCTGCCTGGCCGCTCAGCCTGTTCTTCAAAAGGTCTTCTTAGGTCGCATGTTGGCTGTAGGTGAGGACTGGGAATACTTCTTGTTCTTTGCCTTTGATCCTGTGTGTACAGGGTCAACCTCATGCCATCGGGACTTTGACTGAGGACACAGTGTCTGCCGCCATTCACGGAAAGAACTATTCTGGTCAGGGTACATCTGAAACTGGCTGCAGTTTGCTTGTAGGGGTGGGTGGGGTAGAGGCATCAGAATTTGAGAGTCTCTCTGGCTTCAACATGTCTACTCCGGACAGTTAACCTCAAGGGGCCCCAGGAGGGTATCTTCCTGGTGCCATTGAGAACACAGAGCATGAGCAGCCCCCATCTTCAAGGAAGTGGAGCTGGCTGTGAGCTCAAGGTAGGGCCTTCTGATTTTCAGTGATTTGTTGTTAGAACCGGAATTTCAGGGTTTTTGCGGCCTGGGGTCTATCCAGGCAGGGGTTAGAAAACTGGAATGACTAGATCATTAAGTGGTGTTGAGTGTGGCCATGCCAGAGTGTGAAAGCTTTAGCAGGAACACAGAGCAGGATCTTATCTCCACGGCCTCAGTTAGACACATGATATTGCATTAGACATAAGCTCAAAGCTCACATCTCCCTTGGAAATACATAGTAATATCTATAAACAATGAGTTGAGATTAATAAAATATTCTCGGCTTGTGTTTTAAATCAGATTGGAAGTCCAGTTCATTTCGATAACTAATATATGCTTTTAGCTATTCCACAATCCATGCAAAATAAGATAATGTGTTGTGTGTATAGCCCAGGACCTGGTGGACACTTAGAAATGCTGGTTACTTTCCTTAGTCTCGTCCCACCTGTTCCCCATAGAAGGAAGTCTGCACCCCATACATTTGAAGCCCTGCACAATTTTTTCCCTTTCTTGTGTTCAATCATATGTAAGCACTAATTATGTGCCAGGCCAGGGAACACAATAGACAAAGTCCTTGCCCTCATAGAATGTATTTATTTATTTCTTAGAGACAGGGTCTTGCTCTGTTGCCCAGGCTAGAGTGTAGTGGTACAATCATTGCTTACTCCAGCCTCCAACTCCTGGGCTCAGGCAATCCTCCCACCTCTGCCTCCCAAGTAGCTGGGTTTACAGGCATTCACCGTCATGTCCAACTCGTCATATAATTTAGATTATGGTAGGAGAGAAAGTCAAGAAACAAAACACAGTGTACCATGCCAGGTAATGAAAAGTTCTAAGAAAAAAGTGCAGCAGGGTCAGAGGATTAAGCATCCACCTTAACATCTTTATTTCACACTTAGTCACCAAAGGAGCCCTCTGCTAGAGCCAGGCTCACATCCAGCCTCAGATAGTACAGAGTCTCTTGAAGGTCAAAGTGTATGCAATTCAACTATTTATTTCACCAGAAAAGCCCTCCAAGTCCCCTAACTCAGGGATCCCCCAGCCCCAGGCCATGGACTGGTACTGGTTCATGGCCTATTAGGAAGTGGGTCACAGGGCAGGAGGTGAGCAGCAGGCAGAAGCTTCATCTGTATTGATACCCGCTTCCCATCACTCGCATTATTGCCTGAGCTCTGCCTCCTGTCAGATCAGCAGCAGCATTCGATTCTTATAGGAGCCTGAGCCTTATTGTGAACTGTACATGCGAGGGATCTAGGCTACACGCTGCTTATGAAAATCTAATGCCTGATGATCTGAGGTGGAGCAGTTTCTTCCCCAAACCATCCCCTGCCCCTAAGTCTGTGGAAAAGTGAAACAAATCCCCGAGACCACTGCCCCAACCCTTATTTTGCACATTTATTGTTGTGTTGCTTTTGATTAAGATTCCAGTGCTTCTTGTATCTTATTCTTTCCAGTTGGGTTCAATTTTCTTCTTTAGAAAATATACTCTTGGCCAGGCGCGGTGGCTCAAGCCTATAATCCCAGCACTTTGGGAGGCCAAGACGTGTGGATCACGAGGTCAGGAGATCGAGACCATCCTGGCTAACATGGTGAAACCCCATCTCTACTAAAAAATACAAAAAAAAAAAACTAGCCGGGCGAAGTGGCGGGTGCCTGTAGTCCCAGCTACTCGGGAGGCTGAGGCAGGAGAATGGCGTGAACCCGAGAGGAGGAGCTTGCAGTGAGCTGAGATCCGGCCACTGCACTCCAGCCTGGGTGACAGAGCAAGACTCCGTCTCAAAAAAAAAAAAAAAAGAAAAAGAAAATATACTCTTTTTCACAGAGGGTCTGTGAATAGTATATTATCTTAGTCTTAATTTGTATATATACACATATATATAGAGAGAGATGGAGCCTTGCTCTGTTGCCCAGGCTGGAGTGCAGTAGCACAATCTTGGCTCACTGCAACCTGCGCCTCCTGGGTTCAAGCGATTCTCATGCCTCAGCCTCCCGAGTAGCTGGGATTACAGGCACCCACCACCATGCCCAGCTAATTTTTGTATTTTTAGTAGAGACGGGTTTCACCATTTTGGCCAGGCTGGTCTCAAACTCCTGACCTCAAGTGATCCACCCACCTTGCCTCCCAAAATGCTGGGATTACAGGTGTAAGCCACCACACCCAGCCTTAATCTGAATATATTTTTGTTTCATCTCTACACTTATTTAATAGTTTAGCCCTCTATAGTTTCTAGATTAAAGTTACTTTCCACTAGCAGTTGGAAATATTATTCCACCATCATCTGGTATCCGTTGCTGCCATTGAGAAACCTTTTGTCAGGCAAATTGTTATGCTTTGGGTAATCTGTCTTTTTCTCTCATTGCTTCCTTCTCTCTTCCCTTCTGTTTTTTTTCCTCTCTCTCTCTCCCTTTTTCCCTTGTCTGTTTTTAAGGTTTTTTAAATTGCGTGCGTGTGTGTGTGTGTGTGTGTGTGTGTGTGTGTGTGTTCAGTAGCTTCACTATAAGGCTTCTTGGTATAGATTTGGTTTCCTCTGTCCTGCCTGGGACTAACATCTTCAAGTATGAATTCTTATTCATTTTCTCAAAGCTCAAATCCAGTGAATGTTGACTCTTCATCTTCCGTTTCTCTTAACATGCTGTAATATTTTCTGTCTCTTTATCTCTCTGGCTGCAGAGGGTAATTAATCTGTGCATATATTTTACAATCACAGATGACAATGATCTATTTTGCAATTCCCATATTTGCTACTCAGTTTTGCTGATCTGCAGTTACGCTGTGCCCTGCATTTTAATCTCAGTGATGAGATTTATTCATTAATATTCTTTTTTTAAATTTTTTTTTCTACTTTCCCAGTGCCTTGTTCTCTTCTTGGGGTTTTGTCTTTTTTAGATATGTATTTAATCATTTCAAGCGTTTTTCTTTCGTATTCTCTTTCTAATTGCCATTCTGTTCTATCAAGTCTAATTCTCCTGTTTATTTTGTCTGCTCATTCTTGGTGAATGAATGGTGAATTGTTGCCTTATGTATTTTGTAATTTTCAATTTGTGCTCTAATATACATTGTGTGTGTGTAAAAATTTCTTGTGGCATGGGTGGTGAGAATGTCCTTCTAATGTTATTATCTCTATTTCTGCCAGGGACTCTATGGGTATCACTTAACTAAGACCTGTTTTTTTTTGTTTGTTTGTTTTTTTGAGACAGGGTTTTGCTCTGTCACCCAGAATGGAGTGCAGTGGTGCAATCTTGGCTCACTGCAACCTCCACCTGCCAGGTTCAAGCTGGAATCAGGGTTTCACCATGTTGGCCAGTCTAGTCTCGAACTCCTGGGACCTCAAGTGATCAACCCGCTTTGGCCTCTCAAAAAGTGCTGGGATTACAGGCATGAGCCACCACGCCCAGCCCCAAGACCTGTTTCGTTTGTTTGTTTGTTTGTTTTCTTATGTTAGTTCCTGAACTTACAGGTTCCTAGGCCAAATAAATAAATTTGAATCCTTCATCCATGCAAGGTATAGGCCTAGAGTTCCCATTTTTCAAGAGAGACCTTATTTCTCCACCCAGAAACAGAAAAAACTTTCTTGTAATACCTTGGTACTGATGGGTAGATTTTTCTAGTTGATCTTATAACCAAGGAGGCAGCTCTAGCAGGGTTCCAGCTTAATACAGGAATTTCAGTTGCCAGCTCCATGGTTTTATCAGGCTCAAAGCCCTGCGGAGGTTAACATGTAGTCTCAATGTTGGCTTTAAGACGCGATGCTACATAGATCCCTAGTGTGGTCCCTGAACCAGCAGCCACAGAAGCAGCATGTTGTGGGCTGTCAGAAATACAGACTCTTAGTCCCCACTGCAGAATCAGAATTTTTATCTTAGCAAGATTCACAGATGATTCCTGTGAACCTTACAGTTTGAGAAGCTCCACCCCAGGCCACATGTTTTATAATGCTCATTCTTCCATCCTCTCCCCTACAGAAGTTATCATGTCACTCATATTTTTTCTGGGCTCTTTGTTTTAAACTTCTCTCTGCATTTTTGGAAACAGAGATGTAATTTTTTCTTTCTTGAGAGCTCATCTGTGCATTTAAAAACATTTTTGTTGAAACCTTCTTAGTTGGTTATATTGCCAGGCCTGGAAATCCAATCCTACTCATTCTTCAAAGTTAAACTTCAAGCTTTCAGCAGTTTCCTATGCCAGCCCCTACCTTTGTGCTTTGTAGATACAGACACTCAATAAACTATTTGTAGCTTTTGCATTCAAATGATGGATTAGAAAAATGTTCTTTATAGTGAAGTGGTATCGTTTTTGCTTAGTTCTGCCCCTTCTATGGTATTCTCTTTTTTAACAAAATATCCTCTGTGTCCCACTATATACTTTTTACAAAGCTAGCTCTGTCTCAAGCCAAGGCCTCCTCTCTGACGCCGTGGAATTTCTGTAGTGAGAGAGGAAAAATCTGTTGTGCTCTCACAGTCATAGACACGGAACAACACAGCAGGGCCACTGAGCACCGTGGAATTTCTGTAGTGAGAGAGGAAAAACCTGTTGTGCTCTCACAGTCATAGACACGGAACAACACAGCAGGGCCAGGTTATCAGTGGCCTCTTCTTCCAGAGTTCCTGTGGGACACTTGGTTATCTCAGCCTGTTCCCAGTTAGCCTACACGTGGCGGTCTGCCTAGTAAAAGCTGCAGAGAAAGCAGCTCTGTCCAGATTCATTTGATTAACTATACAGGCACATTAACTGTACACTTGCTCATTGCATTGCAGTATCCTGAACCTCAGGGGCACTTGAAGGGGAAGAGGAAGTAGCTCCTGCCTTTAGGGTGCTTATAATCATATGGTAGTGAGACACCCACATCCAAAAGGATGAGAAGAAAAATCCCAAGACGTTAGAGACACAAGTGCCTCATAGGGAGGTAGAAACTGTGTACAAAGTACTGAGAGAACATCAAGTAAAGAGAAGCAACTCCATTGGGTGGGACAGAGCAACATCATCCCTTGTTTCCTTAAATTGCCAGTAAATATTTATCCCCTGCTTGCTACTGCTTGGGGCCGAACCATTCTCCTTTGTTTTAGAGAGAAGGAAAGAACCCGTCTGCTCTCCCCTGCCTGGGAAATTCATCACACCAACAGCAGAGATCTTGGCTTTTTACACTATTTTGGGGGCTCTACTTGGCATAAAATAATACATTCCCTGCATGGGGCTAGGAGGGATTGCTGCTTTTCTCCCACCTCCTGTACGGTACATCTGGCCAACAGTCCCGATAATTGTTTGCAAAGCTTCTATTCGAACATGTATATTGTTTTATGAATGGCAAAAGAGGAAGCCAACAATAATCTTAGGTCTTCATCTGCTTCTTTCATCTGAAGGGCGGGATGATTCTCTGAAGCTGCCCTCCAGCCAGTGTCCCATGCTCTCTGTTTCCCGGGAAGCCAAGATCATCAAGATTATTGTCTTCTTTTGCTAACGGCACACCCACCCCTGGAGTCCCGAACCGCATTCCTTTCTAAATCCTACCATTCTTAAATGCTCTCTTTCCCTGGTGACTTTGTATCTGAATGGATTATTTGAAACTTCAGTGGTGCCTTATAGTGTTAGGAATTGTTTTCATGTCTTTCTGACTTATCTCCCCAAATATATTTTAAGCTATTCGAAGGCAGAAGATTCATAGCATGTGGCACAATGGCAGGCAAGTTCTCAAAGATCTCAAGAAAGTCTGTTGAGCCCACATTCATAGCACTGTTGGTTATCATATATAAGGTAACTCACCTGCTCTGATGAAGCCCTTCCATATGATGCCCAGGTTGTTGTAGAAGTCATTTTACTAAAGAATGTCTAAGGACATAGGAATGTCTTGTTCGTAAAGGTCAGAGGAATAAGCCAGACTTTCCACTGTTGGGGGAGGTGAAATGCCACACAAGTGCTTACCTGAACCCAGTACCTCCATTCTCCCTCCACTGACAGTTTACTTCCTATCATCTTCTCTGCCATACAGAATCATCGAATGTCCCATACAACTTTCTGATGTTATGTACAGACATACCTTGGAGATATTGCAGGTTCAGTTCCAGACCACTGCAATAAAGCAAGTATAGGCTGGGCACGGTGGCTCACACCTGTAATCCCAGCACTCTGGGAGGCTGAGGTGGGCAGATCATTTAAGGTCGGGAGTTCGAGGCCAACCTGGCCAAAATGGTGAAACCCTATCTCTACTAAAAATACAAAAATCAGCCGGGCACAGTGGTGGGCGCCTATAATCCCAGTTACTTGGGATGCTAAGGCAGGAGAATCCCTTGAACCTGGGAAGCAGAGGTTGCAATGAGCCAAGATGATGCCACTGCACTCCAGTCTGAGTGACAGAGTGAGACTCCATCTAAAAATAAAAAATAAAAATAAATAAATAAAGCAAGTATTGCAATAAAGCAAATCGCCTGAATATTTTGGTTTCCTAGTACACATAAAAGTTATCTTTGGGAGGCCAAGGCGGGCAGATCACAAGGTCAGGAGATCGAGACCATCCTGGCTAACAAGGTGAAACCCCGTTTCTACTAAAAATACAAAAAATTAGCCAGGCGTGGTGGCAGGACCTGTAGTCCCAGCTACTTGGGAGGCTGAGGCAGGAGAATGCCGTGAACCCAGGAGGCGGAACTTGCAGTGAGCTGAGATCGCGCCACTGCACTCTAGCCTGTAAGACAGAGTGAGGCTTTGTCTCAAAAAAAAAAAAAGTTATCTTTATACTAAAGTCTATTAAGTGTTCAATAGCACTCGTCTAAAAAAAGATGTACTTATCATCTTAATTTAAAAATACTTCAGGCTGGGTGTGGTGGCTCATGCCTGTAATCCCAGCACTTCCGGAGGCCAAGGCGGGTGGGTCGCTTGAGGTCAGGAGTTCGAGACCAGCCTGACCAACATGGTGAAACCCCGTGTCTACTAAAAATATAAAAATTAGTAGGGTGTGGTGGCGGGTGCCTGTAATCCCAGCTCCTCAGGAGCCTCAGGCGAGAGAATTGCTTGAACCTGTGAGGCAGAAGTTGCAGTAAGCTGAGATTACGCCACTGCACTCTAGCCTGGGTGACAGAGTGAGACTCCGTCTCAAAAAATAAATAAATAAAAATAAAAATACTTTATTGCTAAAAAATTGCTAACAATTATCCAAGCCTTTAGCAAGTCATAATCTTTTTGCTGGTGAAGAGTCTTGCCTCAATGTTGATGGCTGCTAACTTAGCAAGGTGGTGGTTGCTAAAGATTAGAGTGGCTGTGGCTATTTATGAAAATAAGACAATAGTGATATTTGCCGCGTTGATTGACTCTTGCTTTCACAAAAGATTTCTCTGTAGCTTGTGATGCTGTTTAATAGCATTTTACCCATGGTAGAACCTCTTTCGAAATTAGAGTCAATCCTCTCAAATCCTGCCGCTGCTGTGTCAACTAGGCTTAGGTAATATTCTAAATCCTTCATTGTTGTTTCAGGAATGTTCACGGCATCTTCAACAGGAGTAGATTCCATTTCAATAAACCACTTTCATTGCTCATCCATAGGAAGCAACTCCTCATTTGTTGAAGTTTTATCATGAGATTGCAGCACTTCAGTTATATCTTCAGGCTCCACTTCCAATTCGAGTTCTCTTGCTATTCCCACCACCTCTGCATTGACTTCCTCCACCAAAGTCCTGACCCTCTCAAAGTCATTCATGATGGCTGGAATCAACTTCTTCCAAATCCCCATTAATGTGGCTATTTTGGATGCATGCCTGTAGGCCCAGCTACTTGGGGAACTGAGATGGGATTATTTGAGGCCAGGAGTCAGGAGTTCGAGGTTGTAGTGAGCTATGATTGTGTCACTTCACTGCAGCCTGGTGACAGAGTGATACCCTGTCTCCAAAAATATTTATTAAAAAAACAAAAAATTAAAAATGTTTTTTGGCCTCCTCCCATGACACACAAGACCACATAATGGCATCTTAAATGGCAAATCTTTTCCAGAAGGTTCTTAATTTACTTAGCCCAGCTCCATCACAGGAATCAGTATCTACGGCAGCTACAGCCTTACAAAATGTATCTCTTAAATAAGACTTGAAATCTGAAATTACTCCTTGATTCATGGGCTGCAGCATGGATACTGTGTTAGCAGGCATGAAACGGCGTTAATCTCCCGTGCATCTCCGTCACTGCTCCCGGGTCACTAGGTGTATTGTCAATGAGCAGTCCGATTTTGGAAGAAAACTTTTTTTTTGGAGCAATGGTTCTCAATAATGGGCTTGAAATATTCAGTAAACCATGCTGTAAACAGATGTGCTATCTTCTGGGTTTCTTTGTTCTCTTTATAGAGCACAGGCAGAGTAGGTTTAGCGTAGTTCTTAAGGACCCTAGCATTTTAAGAATGGTCAATGAGCATTGGCTTCAACTAAAATTTACCCGCTGGATTAGCCCCTCATAAAAGAGTCAGCCCCTCCTATGAAGCCAGGCATTGATGTCTCCTCTCTAGCTATGGAAGTTCTAGATGGCATCTTCTTCCAGTGAAAAGCTATGTCTTCTACATCAAAAACCAGTTGTTGACTGTAGCAACCTTCATCAATTATGTTAGCTAGATCTTCTGGATAACTCTCTATAACTTCTATATCGACACTTGCTGCTTCCTCTTACACTTCTGTATTATGGAGATGGCTTATTTTCTTAAACTTCATTAACTACCCCCGGTAGCTTCCAACTTTTCTTCTGTAGCTCCCTCACCTTTCTCAGCCTTCACAGAATTGAGGAGAGTTAGGGTCTTGCTGTGGGTTAGGTTTTGGCTTAAGAGAATGTTGTAGTTGGTTTCATCTTCTAACCAGACCACTAAAAATTTCTCCATATCAGCAATAAGGCTCTTTCACTTTCTTATCATTCATGCGTTCCCTGGAGTAGCACTTTCAATTTTCTTCAGGAACCTTGCCTTTGCATTCACAACTTGGCTAACTGGAGCAAGAGGCCTAGCTTTAGGCCTATGTCAGCTTTCAACATGGCTTCCTCACTAAGCTTAATCATTCCTATCTTTTGATTTAAAGTGAGAGATGTGTGACTCTTCCTTTCACATGAACACTTAGAAACCATTGTAATATTATTAATTGGCCTAATTTCAATATGGTTATTGAAGTTGTTAACAATAACAATTTTGTTAATTGGCCTAATTTCAATATCGTTATGTCTCAGGGAATAGGGAGGACTGAGGAGAGGGACGGAGACTGGGGGATGGCTGGTCAGTGGAACAATCAGAACATACACAACATTTATCAATTAAGTAACCGTCAAATTACTAACAACCAAAGGCAAAAAGAAAATCTTGAAAGTAGCTAAAGAAAACATAGTTTACAATAGAGAGCAACAATGTCAATTATCACTGATTTCTGTGCAGAAACAGACAGAAGAAGACAGTGGAGTAACATCTTTAAAGTATAAAAGAAAAATACTCTCAACCCAGAATATCTATATCCAGTAAAAACATTCTTCAAGAATGAAAGTGAAATGAAGACATTTTTCAGATACACAAAATCTAAGATAATTAATTACTGGCAGAAGTAAACTCTGAGAAATACTACGATATAAGTTCTTTAGAATAACGGAAAAGTTATCACATAACATCTTAACCCATTGAGGCTGGTACAGCAAAATAACATAAACTGGGTAGCTTGTAAACAGAAATTTATTTCTTAAAATTCTAGGGACTGGGAAGCTAAAAGTGTCAGCAGATTTGGTGTGTGGCGAGGGCCCACTTTCTGCTTGACAGATGATGTCTTCTTGTTATATCTTCACATGGTGAAAGAGGCAACTGAGCTTCCTCGGGCCTCTTTTATAAAGGCACTAATCCTATTTATGAGGGTCACATCCTCATGGCCTAATCACCTCCCAAAGGTCCCACTTCCTAATTCCATCACCTTAGGGTTTTTTCAACATATGAATCTTAGGGAGACACAAACATTCAGACCATAGTACATAGCAACTTGGAATTTCAAGGCAGAATGAAGAGCATAAGAAATGTTAAGTATTTGGGTGAACATGAAAGACTGTTCCCCTTTAATTTCTTTGAAATACACATAACTATTTAAAGCAAAAATTAAGACATTGTTTCTAATATATATAGATGTATATGGATATTGGTAAAATGTATCTAGATACATGAAAACTATATCAAAAAGAATAAAGGGACCTGTACAAGTGCAAGATTTATATATTTCATGTAAAGTGGTGCAAAAGTAGCCCTAAGTAAATAAGAAAGTTAAGGGTGTATATATTAATCCCTAGAATAATCACTAAAATCTAATGCAAATAGTCATAAATAAGCCAATGGATGCATTAAAATAAAATTCTAAAATCTACAATTAACTCAAAAAAATGTAAGAAAAGAGGAACAGAGGAATAAAACACAGATAAGACCAACAGAAAACAAATAGAAAATAGTAGGCTTAAATCCAACCATAACAATAATTATATTAAATATTTATAGACTATGCATTCCAATTAAAAGGCAGAGATGGTCTTAATGGATAAAAAAGGTAGACCTAAATGAACACTGCCTATAAGAGTTACACTGTAAATATAAAAACAGTAGATTGAAAGTAAAGGTAAAGTAAAGGGATAGAATAGAAAAAGAAAGATATACCATACAAACAATAAACATGAGAAGACTGGGTGGCAATAATATCAGATGCAGTTGACTTTGAAACTAAAATTATTACCAGAGATAAGGAGGGACATTTCATAATGATAAAAGTATCAACTTATCAGGAAGACATAACAGTTATGTATGTGTATGGACCAAATAACAGAGCTTCCCAATATAAGTGTACCTTGTTTTATTGCGCTTTTTGGATACTGAATTTTTTACAAAATGAAAGTTTGTGGCAACCCTGCATCAAACAAGACTATCATCACCATTTCTCCAAATGCACATGCTCACTTTGTGTCTCTGTGTCACATTTTGGTAATGCTTGCAATGTTTCAAACTTTCTCACTCTTTTTAGTGTAATACCATAAACCTTGAATAATATCATGAGATCCATATTGAGTGCTCCTAGTGACACTGGAAGTGCTCCCAAGAAACAGAGAAAAGTCACGACATGACAAGAAAAGGTTGACTTGCTTGATGTGTACCATAGATTGAGCTCTGCAGCTGTGGTTGCCACCATTTCAGACAGATTATTCATCTTGTGAACAGGCAATGGAAACTTACGGTATCAGTACATACAGTAGAGTGTTGTAAATGTATTTTCTTCTCCTGATGATTTTCTTAATAACATTTTCTTTTCTCTAGCTTACTTTATTATAAGAATATAGTATATAATACATATACAAATATATGCTAATTGACTGTTTATATTATTGGCAAGGTTTCCAGTCAAAAGTCAGCTATTAGTAGTTCAGTTTTTGAGAAGTCAAAAGTTATATGCAGATTTTTGACTGCATGGCAGGGGTCAGCATCCCTAACTTTCACATTATTTAAGGGTCAACTGTAATAATAGTTGCTTATATATTCTTTGCAAGGCCCAGTGCTAAATGTTCCATATACATTATCTCATTTGGCCTTCCCCCAAACCTTTACATTAGGGGCAAGTATGGTTCTCATTGATTTTGCAAATCAATGAGTGAGACCTAAAGGGATCGAGTGAGTTGTCTCTCAGTCACACAGCTGAGTGTGTTTGGAAGCAGGACTGAAATCTACTTCTGCCTGACTCGAAGGCCCCTTTTCTTATAAGAACGGGGTAGATACAGGTTTTATTCCTTCTTCCCCATAGACAAAAAGTAGCATGGTTCATGGTCATGTAAATACACACCCTGAATATTTACCCTTCTGATTCCCTTGCGTTGGGGGAATATCCACATCCAAGAGACCCCTGCAGTGCGCGGGACTCCAGAGGGAGGGAGTCCTGTGGATGTGGAAGATCTGCTTTTATCTGAGAGTCATGAGATCTGACTGTGGGTCCCTGTTGTTGCTAACCCCCTGTGTGATCTTGGGCAATTCACTGTCCCTGTCTTTACCTCTACTTGCTCCTCAGTAAGTGAGAATGAACTGAGATCTCTTCCTGAAATTACTTAGCCTAATTCTATGGTTAGTTCCTGGTGGCCAGGAACCAGAAATAAATCTCTCAGCAAAATTTTGCTTGTGGACCATGAATCTTAGAGTATCCATGGTATCACTGATATCTTTAATTCCCAGATATTTTCCAGTAATGAAACTCCAATAAAGCCAGGATCTCTGGTTCTTAATGTGGTGTTCTCCAGATCTCTGACTCCATCTAACCCCACTTCCCCCAGATCTATCATGTTTCAGTCCGTGCTGCTGGCCTGCCATTCCTTAGGAGTGCCTTAATCCTGGCCGGGTCACATTTTTTTCTTTTTTTTTTCTCAATCATAAGGATTTCTTGATTCCTACAAAGGGAGAAAATTCAAGGGTATGATAGTCATCCATCTTGGGAGCCTGTGCTCTGGAGTTGGGCGGCTTATCTTTCCCACCTACCAAAATTATCTCCCTGCCTCATCTGTCCAAGGTGGGCGGAAAAGGTTGTTTCCATTTACGACTCCCTTGCAGAACTCAGTTTCCATGACGCCGCTTCCGTACCACGCCTAGCCCTATATTAACAGCACAGTGGATTGGACACAGGGCCTCTTCTCCCAAGAATTCATCAATCCATAAGTTTTCATTAAGTAAATTAAACTAAGGCTCTTGCTAGTGCCTTCCTGGCACAAGAAACTTGTCAGTTTCTGGAATCTCTAAGGGTTCACACCTCCCCTCCCTCATCTCCACCTTGTCTTATTATTATTATTATTATTATTATTATTATTACTGAGATAGAGTCTCACTCTGTTACCCAGGCTAGAATGCAGTGGCACGATCTCGGCTCACTGCAACCTCTGCCTCCCGGGTTCGAGTGATTCTCCTGCCTCAGTCACCCGAGTAGCTGGGATTACAGGTGCCCACCACTGTGCCTGGCTAATTTTTGTATTTTTAGTAGAGACGGGGTTTCACCATCTTGGCCAGGCTGGTCTCGTACTCCTGACCTTAAGTGACCCACCCGCCTCGGCCTCCCAAAGTGCTGGGATTACAGGTGTGAGCCACCACACCCGGCCTGTATTATTTTTATTTAAATAATTGTGCTGGAAAAATCATCCTGCTTGGGGAAAAAAAAGTAACGTAGGAAGAGGCATGGGGCAGACTCAGGGTGTTACAGCAGTCCTTTTGAGAATGACAGCTTGGGGCACAGCCAGTGGAAGAATTCACCTTCCTCATCTTCTCAGAAATGGCTTCAGGATGAGGTTATGGGCATAAAATATGCTTTCCTTTAGGCTTGCTGCGTAACTTTGGGGAAGGAATTTAACCTTGCAGTGGTCCAAGTGCAAATGTCCAAGGTGTTACTTCCCATAATTTTGTGACAATAAGAATTCTTGAAATACTAGGAGACCCTTGCAAAAATAAAGTGACCTTGCAAAAGTGACATTTCTGGCCACTGCTGAATCTATAACCGGACTTAAAATGGAGCTTTCTGGTTTGTCATAAATTTATGCCCTTAATTTACTCCGAGACCGACCTCTCCAGCTGGTTCTGGGGATGTCTCAATCACATGTCAGCATCTTACATGCCATGGGCCAGTGATGACGAAGGCTGGATTTTCGCACATGGGAAGGCCAGATGGCACCACTTTTGCTTATGACTTCCATTTGCCATCTCCCTCTTTCCACTTCTCCTGCTGCTTGTGAGAATAGATCCACATTTGCTAACCTAGACCTCATGGGAGTTAGAGTCACCAAATAAAGAGAAGAAGGCCCTTAGCTTGGCAAAACTTCAAAAGTTTCCACTTTCTAATCTAAAGGGGCAAAACTACAGCCATACCTTGGAATGAAGACTGAAGTTTCCCCAGAACTGCTAAAGTCTCACCCATGGCTAATCAAATGTCAAATTCTCACAGCAAGAATTTTCCAGAAGGGGAACAGGTAATTGGATGTCATTTAACTTCCCTGGGCCTTAATTCTCTCAGCCGTAAAATGAGGCAGTAGGAGTCACTGGTGCTCCACAGTTCTTTCCTGAGTCAACTATGTAAGAGTCTATCTTTTTATTCTTTTTTGTTTTTTAATTTTTGAGACAGGGTCTCACTCTGTCGCCCAGGCTGGAGTGCAGTGGCATGATCTCGGCTCACTGCAGCCTTGACCTCCCAGGCTCAAGTGATCCTCCCACCTCAGCCTCCCGAGTAGTTGGGAGGGACCACAGGCATGCACCAACATGCCCAGGTAATTTTTTTTATTTTTTTGTAAGACAGAGTTTCACCATGTTGCCCAGGCTGGTCTCAAACTCCTGGGCTCCAACAATCTGCCTGCCTTGGCCTCCTAAAGGAGGGATTTAGGAGTGAGCTGAGATTACAGGCGTGAGCCACTGCACCCCGCTGTCTTTTTATTCTATTGCATTCAAGTATTATTGCCAAAGGTTGATGTTACCTAAAATTAGCCATTTTATTAGTCTTCTTTTACCCCTTCCCACACTATAAAATACAATGATTAGTAAAAGCTCATGACTTCTATCTTGCTCTAGCTCAGCAAACAACAGGAGGCTCTCATCCTCCTATGGATATATTTCAGGTCTTCACTGATTTTTCTTAGGTGTCTATAGTATCTTGGGAGGGTTTCTATTCCCAACTAACCCTATATCCTCTCTAAAGACCTACCCAAATATTCTAGCTTTAACTTCTCTGCAAAGTTCTATTCTTGTATTTCCAGTTACCCATAGAGAATTTTCACTTGGAAAGAACATCTCATCATAAGATAGTTAACAGATATTTTTGAGTGGCTATGATATATCCATTGTTATGAGTAATCTAGAAGAAACATTAGACACTGCCTCTGTTCTTTTTTTTTCTTTTATCCTTTTTTTTTTTTTTGAGACAGAGTTTCAGTCTTGCTGCCCAGGCTGGAGTGCAGTGGCGCAATCTCAGCTCACTGCAACCTCTGCTTCCCGGGTTCAAGCGATTCTCCTGCCTCAGCCTCCTGAGTAGCTGGGATTACAGGCGCCCGCCACCACGCCCAGCTAATTTTTTGTATTTTTAGTAGAAAGGGGGTTTCACCGTGTTAGCCAGGATGGTCTCGATCTCCTGACCTCAGGTAATTGACCCGCCTTCGCCTCTCAAAGTGCTGGGATTACAGGCATGAGCCACCACACCCGGCCACCTCTGTTCTTCAGAAACTTAAATTACAACAAGGGAGGAAAAAACAAATATATTCATCCAGCAAACACTTGTTGAGGATCTATTTATGTGAGATACTTTAAAGTCTGATAGGAAATGTCACCATGTATCTCAATTTGCCGGGAACTGTCTTATTTATACCTGTCACATTGGTGTATTATAAATAGCAATCCTTCTGACCTTCAAAAGTGCCCTAGTTTGTATGGCAGATTAGAAGATTGCTTTGATGCTGGGAAGTGATAGGGCCTTGATAACATCATCCGCTAGAGTCCGGTCAATGGAGAAGATTACCACAGCAACTAAGGACCATTATGTTAACAGCAACAGATATTGTCACACCCTGGATGTTTTTGTAATTTGAATGAGGCAATCTCATTCATTATCTGAGTTATTTCTAGAAGCTATATTCATGTTGTTGGTTAATCTAATGCAAATTGTTATTCTGATCAGCATCTATGCCTCTGGGATAGGCTTAGCCTATGCTGAGACAGGTCTATAGGAAATGGACCAAGGAGAAGCCTTAAAGAGTGGGCAGGCCTGGTGTGGTGGCTCACGCCTGTAATCCCAGCAGTTTGGGAGGCCAAGGCGGGCAGATCACTAGAGGTCAGGAGTTTGAGACCAGCCTGACCAACATGGTGAACTCCTTCTCTACTAAAAACAATACAAAAAAATTAGCCGGGTGTGGTGATACATGCCGGTAGTCCCAGCTACTCGGGAGGCTGAGGCAGGAGAATTGCTTGAACTTGGGAGACAAGTGAGCCGAGATCATGCTACTGCACTCCAGCCTGGGAGACAGAGCGAGACTCCACATGAAGAGAAGGGACCTGAAGTCTCATCAGCTCAGTTCCATAATCATGCCTGGGTGGCTACTCCATGCTAGGCACTGCCTCTAGTCAACAGGGCAGAAGGAATTTTATGAGCAGAGCAGGGAGGTGGGAAACAGCATGTGGTGTGTGGGGCCCGTGGAGTAACTTGGCACTGGTGGGCGTCTACAGTGTGTGGCAGTGGCCAGCAGGGGATGTGCTATGGGAATAGGCAGAAGCCACATGATGGAGAACCTACATCAAGAAACATCATGCTTTTTTAAAGTTTGAAAATGAAAAGGGTACCTCCGATGTGGCTCTATCCCAAGGGCTCTGCCTGCCTTGGCAGCTGCCACACCTGCAGCAAGACGATTCATTTTTCAGCGCTTCTGGGGAGTCCCTGACAACCTTTCTGCCCCTCCAGGGCTCTGTCCAGCTGTATGTTACTCCTATTTGCAGATTTAGTGCTGATGAGACAGTTTCTGGAGACCCAGGACAAACAATGCTGGCTGGAACAGCCGACCCCGGGCAGTCAGCCCCTTGTTTGGCAGCACTTCCAGGTACTACAGAAGAACTGGTGCAGCAAGGACGATCGATTCGTATGGGTCAAAGTAGGGATGTTGATGTTCTTCAAGAATGTGCAGCAGTTGCTGATAATGTTGGCTGACACTGAAGATCCTGCCAATTTCTTTAATCTTCCTTCCTGCTGGTAGACTCGGATGGTCCCAAAGGCCATATATACCAGCCTGGAGTGCTACCCTGAAGCCACTGGATCTTCAACTCCCTGCCACTCTGAACTGCCACGCACAGAGCAGGTGATCTTATTCACGCTGGCGACATAAGTTCTTGGCAACAGGAGCAGAGCAGTATGGTTTGGTGCATAACACAGGAAGTTAAAAAAATAAAAATAAAAAAAGGAAAGGGGAAAAAATGCTCATGTCAGTGTGGAATGGGCAAATAGAACCCACCAGAAAGGTAAAATGTGAAACTAGCAGGAAGAACTGTCTCCAATTGCATGAGAAGAACATGCCAACAATGATTATTTTCAAAGATAATTGTTAAGAAACACATGGCCAAGAACTTTAAAAAAAATCAAGTACAAGCCAGGCATCGTGGCATGTGCCTGTGGTCCCAGCTACTTGGGAGACTGAGGCAGGGGGATGGCTTAAGCCCAGAGTTTAACACTGTAGTGTGTGATGATCATGCCTGTGAATAGTCACTATACTCCAGCCTAGGTGACATAGCAAGACCCCAGCTCTAAAAAAAAAAAAAAAAAAAAATTATGTGCTGACGTTTGTTTTCCAGTTTGCTGGGCACCAGCACTTGAAGAAATATCTCTTTTAGGACGAAGAGATATTTTCCTGAAGTTGTGTGAAACAGCTTTTCCTCTGTACTAACTCATTTAAACATTAATGAGTCTTAATTACTTTTTCTTTTCTATTGCAAGAGTCTCACTGGTGTTCATTTGGTGAAGAATCAGCGATGAACTAAGGGAGTGTGGGAGGCATCCTCCTCCTCTGAGGACTGTAAAGATGCCGATAGATAGAAATAATCTTGAACAAAAAGGTCCACGAGGTTATTGGGCTGATTTGTGGCCCATTCTGGGTCATGTGCATGCCAAGTCCATCTTTTTCATCCAAAATGCCTTCATGAGTATGTTCTGAACTGGGATCCTGAGAGTCATACGATTATGACTATTTTTTAACTGTGACTCTCACCGGAGAGAATGCTCCAATTTAACATGCCCCTTTATGAAGTTCAACTCATGATTAATTGTCGTTTACACCAGCGCTACTCAAAGTGTGGGTCTCTGATGCTTGAGGAGCTTGGTGCAAGCTGTAAATCAACATACTGCTTTCTTCATGGAGAAACTCAAGCACTAAAATCCTGTCCGCCAAACTACAGTGTGCTTGGTGAGGCGGTTGACACACATTATGGTGCAAGCTTCTCCTCTTGATGTGGCAGGGTAACCGTTTGCAGACCAACATCTGTCTACAGACTGCACTTTAAGGCACTCTGAAATATACTTGACATATACTTACATCATCTTTATAATCTATAAGACGTAATCTATAATTATTAATCTGTCTCAATTTTAAAAAGATTATTTTGAAACAATTTCAAATGTATAAAGAAGTTGCAAGACTACTACAAAAAACTCCTGTATGCCTTTCTTTCTTTTCCTTTTTTTAATTTATAATTTTTTTTTTCTTTTGTAGAGATGGGGTCTTGCTATGTTGACCAGGCTGGTCTCGAACTCCTGGCCTCAAGCGATCCTCCCATCTCAGCCTCCCAAAGTGCTGGGATTACAGGCATGAGCCACCATACCCAGCCCCCGTATGCCTTTCATTCAGACTCCTTTCAAGTTTTACCCATGATGTGCTTGCTACCAGTGGGTCCAATCATGATCCCATGATCTGGCCTCTTTCTATCTGGATGTTTCTTGGAGTTCCATGCCCTTGACCTTTATGAAGGTTACATTTTATAGAATGATCCTTAAGTTGGATTGTTCTGTGTTTCTTCATGATTAGACCAGGTCATGCATTTTGGACAAGAATGTCACAGAAGTGATGCAGTGGTCTCACTGCCCACTATCAAATAGCCCCTGATGTCATTTTGCCCCATTGGTGATGGTAACTTTGATTGCTTGATTAAGATGGTGTCTGCCCCATTTCTCCACTGTAAAGTTACTTTTTCTTTTGTAGTTAATATTATATAAATATTCCATTACTCATTCCATTTTTACTTCCTTGTTTTAGAACTCATTGATGTTTCTTGCTGGAATTAGTTATTACTGTGATGTTTGCCAAATTGTAATTTTCTAATTGTATTATTCCCCTTACATTAACAAATTGGCATTCTATTGTAAGGAAGAACTTTTGCATCTCCCATTTTTATAAACAAATGTGTTATCATCCATTCTATTCTTCTATTATTCAATGGGTTACAAACCTCACTCATTAATTACTTTGATGTTCATGTAGACCCAGATTTTGACAGTTGGTTTCCTGTAAAGCTGGATTCTGCATCCTTTTGCCATGTGCCTCTCCTTCTTTGAGAACTTCTTCACAAAAAGCCCTTCCAGGATATCTGGTACTTTTTCTGTTCCGGGTCTGCATCAGCCAGTTCTTTGAGGAGCCTTAGTTCCTTTTCATGGATATTTAGAAGCCAAGACCTAGGTGCAAAGTAGGCCCTTTGCTACTGGAGTGTTGCTTCTCCAGGCCCTCTCAGTGGACAGAATTAGGAAATAGATGTATTTGTATCTGTCCATATATGCAAACACACAAAGGTGTGTATACACACACATACGCCTTTACATCTATAATTCTATCTTGACATCTTAGGGTTGCATCATCCTTAGTGTATTTATTTGCTGGCCCCTGTAGGTAGCCATCCTCTCGACTACATGAGGGGCCTCTCACCCTGCTCTGACTCTGTCCTCATAATTGTTACCATTGTCAGGTGCCACCAGCTGCTTCTGCCACCTTGCTCCAATACCACTCTTGCCCAGGCCACCGTCACCTGCCTTTCTTGTGCCTGCTCAGTGACTCTTGGGCTGAATTAGGAAAGAGAGGAAGGAAGCCAAATTTTTGTTTCTTAATTAGAAAAAGAAGTAAGCAAAGGCTAAATGGAGATTACCTGCCAAGGTTACTCCTTTGTTTCCTCTTAGGAGACAGATAAGACAGCCTGTCAGGATGACATCAACATTGAAATGAAAGGGTCTTCAGCATCTCTAAGTCTGCTTCAGGATCGTAATCATGGCCAGAAGGGTGGGAGGGGTGGTGCTTGTGCATCCTGCAGTGCACGTCAGCCTTGGTTTTTGCAGCGGGAATAAGGCTATCAGTTATGGCTTTAATGTCACCAAATCAGCAGAATGCGTGTCGACTGGTCTAGACTTGCATCATGCCTGATGAAAGAAGATGAGAAAATAGAACGTTGGTTTTTCTGACAAGGGGCATTTGGAAACGTGGGGGTGTTATGCGTTGTCACAATGCCTGGGGCCCACTGACATTTGGTGAGCAAGAGCCAGGGATATAAATGTTCTGTAGTGCACAAGGCAGTCCTGCATGACAATGTCTTGTCCCATTCAAATGCCAGTAGAGCCCCCTCTAAGAGATACAAACAGGTGCTCACCCACAGGAGTACAGTTTGCAATGCTTTAATGCCATTACTGCTATCATGTTGATGAGGGGACATGGTCTCCAGGCTCCACCAGATGGGAGCAAAATAACCATAACTGCCAGAAATAGGAGTGTTTGTAGTAACTGCTTCCACATATTCTAGATACCCACCCACTGTGTGCAGTTATGAGTGAAATTGTGGCACCTTTGTGAAACCCACAGCCCTGATCTTGGTCCTAGTGGGCAGCATGACATTGGAATAAAATTCAAGACATCACGTGATCCTGTGTTGTGCCCTCTGTTGAAATTAGCAACTGGAAAATAAATGTGTTTCTACGGTCAAGGAGAACTGGTTACCTATTATGAGCTCACACATCCGTCACTTGGTCAAGGAGTACTTGCTTGCACTTCCAAATTGATTGTAAGCTCCTCGAGAGCAAGAGGCAGTATGGCAGGCTTGTGTAATCACCCATAGTGTCTTGCAATTAGTAGGTGGTTACAAGCCCGTGACTCAAGGTTTGATTTTTCCCAGCTGGACCATTCACCATAACACTGGGTAAGGGCTCACATCTATTTTCTACAGTGTTCCATCACCTCACTAATTCGTATTTTAGATAGGGCTGAAATCTGTAAATTTCTGAACTGGTTAAGCAAGGGAGAGGAAGCAAAGCCCTTTTCTCTTTCACCTACTTTCTCTCCCTCCCTGCCTCTGATTTATAGGCTGTCAGAAGTGGATGCAGGAATGACTTCCGGATAGGTGGGCAAATGACCCTACTGCTGAATTGTGCTACTTTAAGCTCAGAGCTGAAGAGCAGGACATCCAGGCTTGGGAGGACAGCTAGGGTCATAGGTGTAGGTTGGCTTCTGCCATGAACTCTCTGTTCAACGTTCAGCAAGTCTTCTAACCTCTCTGGGCCGCATTGTCTGCATCTGTAAAATCGGGAGGTTGGACCTCACGATCTCTTCACATCTGTGGTTCTACAGTTTTCTGTCTTGGACCTCATGAAATGCTATGAATCACGGCCACATCCTGAATAGGCAAAGTGACAGGGAAATGTCACAAGGATGGCAAAGTGACAGGGAAAACAGAGTGAAAAGTGTGTCCTATGATAACACTGGAAAGACCGTTCTCTGGCCACAGTTCAAACCTCTCTCAGTGAGGTTTGTCTTTTGTCTTTTTCTTTTTCTTGTAATTACAGGAAGAACAGCAAACAGCACTTACAGCTGCTGCTTTCCCAGCTAGGAGGATAAGCCAGGCTCAGGCTCTGGGGGTGGAGAGATGGTCTGTTGACCTCAGCTTTACTTCCAGACCACAGGAGTCCCACATTTGTCCAATACCTCTTTCTTTTGTCCCATGGAAGGAGGGCTGCAATGACTGGACAGTTCCACTCTCAGCAACAACTTCTGATCTTTGAAATTCTGATCTCCTTTTAACAAAGTACGGTGAGAAGTAATTTAGACTAAATGACTTGACACCTGTATTTCCTGTTACTTTACTTTTCTTTCCATAATTATTTTAATTCCTGAAAAGTGGAAAAGTACTTTCTCCATCATGTCTCATTTTTCCCTTTTACCTTAAAAACATAACTCTGCATTTATTATAAACTATCTTAAATCTACTTTGGAAGTGATTTGAAAATAAACTGTAAAATAACAGCGTTGTAGGTATCTAATAAGCTTTGTGTTGTAGTCAAGAGGAAAAAGCAGTAGACACATTTAGTGGTAAGTATATGAAGTAGAAGGGACATGAGAGAATATTTAAATCATTGCTTTTCAAATTGCAGGTTGTAGCCCATTAGTGGGTCCTGAAATCAATTTAATGAGTTGCAACCAGAATTTTTAAAAAATAACATAGAATAGAGTAGAAAATACCAGAGTACATCACACATAAAAAAAGTTTGTTAATGAAATGTTTGCTTAGGCAAGTTCTGACTTGCGTAAAATATCAAAGCTATTAGAAACTATAAAAAACAGAACAAGAACTTTGCACAGTAGATGAGAGCATTTTATTTTACTAAGAATTAGTTTATATGATTAGCTATTGTGATATCCCATTTAATTTAGAAATAGTCTTTGCAAAATCCACTGAGAAAACCACTTGATTAAATATTTATTGAGTGCTCAAATGTATGAGGAAGTGTGCAAAAAAATTTAACGAAAATACTACTTATTAGGTCCTGTAACTAATAGAGATATTCAACTATAATTTAAAAGCTCCCAAGAAGGAAATTTCTAGGCCCAGAAGGTTTCAGTGGTGAATTCCATTGAACATTTAAAGAAAATTTAATAATTTTACACTATTTCTTCCTGAAAACAAAAGGGGAGGGAATGCTTACCACTTCATCTTATGAGACTAGTATTACACTGATACAAAAAAAAAAAAAAAAGATCAATATGGCTTATCAACTTAGACACAAAAATCCCTGCAAAATATTAGAAAATCAAATCTAGAAATATATTAAAAGAATTATATACCATGACAAAATTTATTTCAAGTATGCAAAGTTATTAGGTCAATATTTAAAAATCAATCCATATAATCTACTGCAAAGAAAGAAAAAAATCACACAGTCATATCAATTGACACAGAAAAAGCATTTGACAAAATCCAACAGCCACTCATGATAAAAACTCTCAGCAAACTAGTAATAAAGGAAATCTTCTTTAGCTTGATAAAGAGTAGCTATTAAAAGCCTACAGGTAACATCATGCTTCATGTTGAAAGACTGCTTCCTGTCTGAGATTAGAAACAAGGCAAGGATGTCTACTCTCACCACCCTTACTCAACGTGGTGCTAGAAATTCTAGCTATTGCAAGAGTGCAAGAGAAGTAAATGAATAGTGTAGAGACTGGAAAGGAAGAAATTAAACTGCCCCTATTTTCAGATGAAATGATTATCTACATAGACAATCTCAAGTGATCTATAAAAACTCCTAGAATTAATAAGTGAATCCAGCAACCCTGCAGGATATAAGATTGGCACACAAAATTAATTGCATTTCTATTTGTAAAAATGAACATCCAGAAACCAAAATTAGAACACAATACAAGTCACTCCAAATAAAATGAAATACTTGGCCGGGCGTGTGAAGGATTTCTGTGCTGAAAATAACAAAATGCTTATTAAAGAAATTAAAGAAGATCTAGATAAATGGAGAGGCATACTATGTTCATGGATTAAAAGATTTAACATTTTAAGTCAGTTCTTCCCAAATTGATCAACAGATGTAATGCAATTTTGATCAAAATCTCAGCAAGAGTTTTTGTAGACAGAGACAAGATTACTCTAGAGTTTATATGAGAATTTTAAAAATTTTTTAGAATTTAAAAACGTCTTGGGGCTGGGTGTGGTGACTCATGCCTGTAATGCCAGCACTTTGGGAGGGCAAGGCAGGCAGATCACGAGGTCAGGAGACTGAGACCATCCTGGCTAACATGGTGAAACTCTGTCTCTACTAAAAATACAAAAAATTAGCTGCGTGTGGTGGCAGGCGCCTGTAGTCCCAGCTACTTGGGAGGCTGAGGCAGGAGAATGGCATGAACCCAGGAGGCGGAGCTTGCAGTGAGCCGAGATTGCGCCACTGCACTCCAGCCTGGGTGACAGGGCAAGACTCTGTCTCAAAAAAAAAAAAAAAAAAAGAAACTTGTTAAAAAAGAATGAAGTGTGAGGAATTACTCTACCTCATATTAGGTTTTACTATATAGCCACAGTACTCAAGATAGTATGGTATTGTTCAGGCACAGGCATATACATAATTGAAACAGAATAGAGAAACCATAAATTAACCTATATGAATATGAAAGAACCCATAAATCAACCTATGTAAATATCTCCAACTGCTTATTGACAAAGACGCAAAAGAAAGCCTTTTCAACAAATGGTACTGAAGTAAGTGGACATGTATAGGCAAAAAAAAAACCACAACCCAAACCTCTCGCCTTATCAAATTTAACTCAGAATACAACACATTTGTAAATTTAAAATGTAAAACTATAAGACTTTTGGAGAACAACAAAGGAAAAAACATTTGAGATGTAGGCCTAGGCAAAGAGTTCTTATACTTGACATCAGAAGCGTGATCCCATAAAGGAAAAAATTGATAAAAAGTAAACTTTCCTATGAGAAAGTCCATGTGAGGAGAATAAAAAGGCAGACTGAGAGAAATATTTTCAAATAATACATATGACAAAAGACTAGTACCTGGAATATATAAAGATCTGTCAAAACTCAATAGTGAAAAAAAAAAAATTCCCCAGTCTACTTGGCAAATGGGCCAAAGACATACATATATTTCACTAAATAAGATATATATATGGCAAACAAGCACACAAAAAAGTTCAGTATAATTAACCACTGAGGTAATGTAAATTAAAACCACAATGAGATGTTACTACACGCCTTTCAGAATTGCTAAAATAAAAAGTAGTGACAACAGTGGTCAGGTGTGGTGGTGCTTACCTATAAGATTGTATGAGCCCAGGAGTTCAAGTTCAGCCTGGACAACATAGTGAGACTCTGTCTGTAAGTAAATAAAAACAGTGACAACACAAAAAGCTGATGAGGATGCAGAGAAACTGGATACATTACTGGTGGCATTGTAAAATGTTATAGCCGCTCCAGAAAACAGTTTGGTAGTTTCTTATCAAACTAAACATGAGACTGCCATATGACCCAAAAATGTCACTCTTGGGCATCCATCCCAGAGAAATGAGAATGTGTATTTGCACAAACACCTGTACATGAATGTTCATAATAGCTTTATTCATAATAAACCCAAACTAGACACAACTCAAACGCTCATCAATATATTATTAATCTGTACTATGGAATAGTCCTCAGCAATGAAAAGGAACAAATTGTTGATACATGGACCAACTTGGATGAATCTCCAGAGAAATAAGCTGCGGGGAAAGTCAATCCTCAAAGTTTACCTGTAGGATTCCACTTGCATAACATTCTTGAACTGACAAAATTAAAGAAATGGAGAACAGATTCATGGTTGCCAGGGGTCAAGGACCATGGTGGGAGTGGGGTGGGGGAGGAGAAAAGCCAGGCAGAGGGGAGGAGCTGTGGTCATAAAGGACATGAAAGATCCTTGTGGTTCTATGTCCTGACTAGGGCCGGGAGCAGTGGCTCACGCCTGTAATCCTAGCACTTTGGGAGGCCGGGGCAGGAGGGTCGCTTGAGTCCAGGAGTTTGAGACCAGCCTGGGTAATGTGGCAAAATCCCATTTATGTTAAAAAATAATAATAATACAAAACATTAGCCAGGCATGGTGGCACACACTTGTGGCCCCAGCTTCTTGGCAGGCTGAGGTGGGAGGATTGCTTGGGCCCGGGAGGTTAAGGCTGCAGTGAGCCATGATTGCATCACTACACTCCAGCCTGGGTGACAGCAAGACCCTCTCTCTCTCAAAAAAAAAAAAAAGGTAAAAATTATATCTGACTGGATTAACATCATTATCATAGTTGTGATACTGTATTCTAGTTTTGCCAAATGTTACCATTGGGGGAAACTGAGTCAATGTTACATGGAACCTCTCTGTCTTGTTTCTTACAACTGCATGTGAATCTACCATTATTTCAAAACAACAGTTTAAATTTTAAAAAGGAAACATGAGGACTCTCTGGTCTTAGATGCAAGCAAATGGAATAAAAAATGTATGATTTGGGCAAAGACTAAAATAACTATTGGAGGATTCTAAATGGCTTGGTGACAATGACATGCCTTCTTTTTCTACATTGCCATAGAGTACTTAGTCCCAGTCATACCCTTGCCCATGAAGGCATTCAAAAATTTTGTTGTATGTGTTATTATTAGTGTGGAATAGACGTTGCCCTGTCAAGCGGTTTAATGTATGAATATAAATATAAATCGCATACGTATAATAGGCAGCTCAAGTGTGGTTCTGTGTGAACAAGCCAATATTTTTTGCGTGTGTGCAAGGACATGATAATTATCCTTGAGAACAGAAGGAAAACATAACCAGAGTCCACATTTACTTTGGGGTCCACAGCTGTATTTCCTTCCCGTGGAGGTTTTGCTTGTTCGCTTGCTTTTGCCTTTTTCTATAGAATATCCTTCAACCACATTCATCAGCCTAGGAGGCAGGAGAGTGGAATTCCTGTGTTGGAAGGAAAGGGTTTGCACCCATATTTCTGGGGCCCTGGGGCTCTCAGGAGATGCTTCAGGGAGGGGGAATGGGTGCCGTTTCTATCTTGGGCAGCTTGTTTTCTACCTACTTGTCCATGGCTTCACACTGGATTTGGTTTTAGAACAGATTCTATGGCTTCATAAAATGTTAGAAAACCACCAGCGGCTCCTGTCTGAGTTCAGCTGCACAGCACTGAGGTTGCAGCTGGAGACCTGGGCCTCTGCATTCCCTGTCTGGGGAGGGAGTGCAGAGGCTGAGATGAGGTGTGAGCGGTGTCCTGGAGGGCTGGAATGAGTGCCCCCTGTCACTGTCTCTCTGGCTCCTGCCACTGACAACAGAATGTCGTTGATTCAGTGTTGCTTGCCCAGGGAGGACAGGGTGTGTCCTGCCTTACAGAAGCCCTGGGGCAAAGCCATGATATTTCAAAGCAGGAAAATCAACCAGGGTGAGAGGGACTTTTTTTCTGGAGAAAATACTGTTTGAAAAATGTTTGTTTTCAAAGTCTGTGTGTGTGATATAGTGTGTGACTAATAGAAGCGATGAGAGCCCAAGGTGGTCAGGTGATTGATCAATCGATGAGAAAAGCCCCTGGAAAATTTGTGTGAACAAATACTTAGTTGCATGAGCAAATGTGCAAAGCAGTGTTCAAAAAGATCTTATGAAAATATCTGGGAGATGGAAGGTGGCAGTTGCAACGAGCCAAGATTGTGCCACTGCACTCCAGCCTGGGTGACATAGCAAGACTCTATATGAAAAAAAAAATTGGAGAAATCTTTCAGTAATAGGTTCAATAAATTGACTAAGGATGAAGAATAATATAATAATTTGTAATAAAATGGCGTGATAATAATAAAATCAGTGAAATTTCACCTGCCTTATTCCACGTTCAGATGAGAGCAAGATGTTGACCAGAAGGCAATCCACGTGGTGACTCTGGAAGGAAGCCTGGCTGAAGCAGTGACTGGTTTTTCTTCCTCATCAGCTCTAGCAGTGTACGTGGTGATGTGTGGTGTTTGGATGGATGCTGGAAAACTAACCCTCCTTTGGTGGTGAAGAGCTCCCCTTTGATATGTCGGGGCTTCCTGAAACCTTTCCAAGACCCCTCAGCACTGATGTTAGGATCCTCAGCATAACAGACCCAGCTTCAGCATGGGAGTAATGGTAAATACCAGCCAGAGGAGGCAACAGAGATGAAAGGGAAGAGCATGTGTGCCTGCCCCTCATGGTGCCACCAGGAAAGCATGGGGGACTTCAGGGCCAGGGCCCAGGGAGAGCACTTCGGAGATGAATTTCTACCTCTTTGGTCTCCTGCAGTGCTTAATGAAGGCCTCTTGAACTTGCTGGGCTAGAGAAAGATGAGCTGAGGTCCTGGAGTTAGTTAAATTCCTAGGAGCACTTTGATGTTACTTTCTGGGGACTTGGGTTTTGGAATACTGCAAGATCCAGTCCAATGTCTCTGTCCACAACGAGCAGCTTCCTCAGGAGCTTGGCCAGTCTCCATTTGTTGAGCATGGGGGAGAAGTGGGAGAAAAGCACTGGGAGGAAATAAGCCCAAAGCGTGAATCACCCCTTTCCTCCTAAAGAAGCTACTGTCAAGAGTGAATTGGCTGAAATTTCCAGAGGGCTTTTGGCCACCAGCACTACAATTAGGAAAGAAAAGCCAACCAATACAAACAAATCTAAACCACAGACTAAATCACCACTCCATGATAACCCATCCAGAAAAAGCACAATCCAGCCAGAACCGACTCCCAGCACAGGACCAGCCTGGGCTTTCCGAGCTCTCTAGAGGTCTGAGAAGATCCCGAAGGACCAGGAAAGGTGAACTCGGACAGCATTCATGCCGTCGGTTTTGCCCAAGGTGTTCCTAGTATACCCTGGTTAGCTTCCGGCTAACTCAAAGGATCCTTATTCATTCTCGAAAGCGTCCCAGATTAGATCATAAATTATATGGTCATCTTAAAAAGAAAAGAAAGCACTCGGACAGCATTCATGCCGTCGGTTTTGCCCAAGGTGTTCCTAGTATACCCTGGTTAGCTTCCGGCTAACTCAAAGGATCCTTATTCATTCTCGAAAGCGTCCCAGATTAGATCATAAATTATATGGTCATCTTAAAAAGAAAAGAAAGCAAGCCACTGAAAATAACCTACGGACTCAAGACTTCGGCAAGTCAGCTCTCAATTCTCTTCCTATGTGACTCTTGCTTGGGGTTGGCGAACCACGGCCTGAGGGACAAAGTCTGCCCAGGCCCTGCTTTAGTATGACCCACGAGCTAAGAATGGTGTTTACATTTTCAAAGGGCATTTGAATAAAAATAAATATGTGACAGAGACCACATGTGGCCCACAACACCTAAAATTTTCACTACCGGCCGGGCGCGGTGGCTCAAGCCTGTAATCCCAGCACTTTGGGAGGCCGAGACAGGTGGATCACGAGGTCAGGAGATTGAGACCATCCTGGCTAACACGGTGAAACCCTGTCTCTACTAAAAAGACAAAAAACTAGCCGGGCGAGGTGGCGGGCGCCTGTAGTCCCAGCTACTTGGGAGGCTGAGGCAGGAGAATGGTGTGAACCCGGGAGGCGGAGCTTGCAGTGAGCTGAGATCCGGCCACTGCACTCCAGCCTGGGCGACAGAGCGAGACTCCGTCTCAAAAAAAAAAAAAAAAAAAAAAAAATTCACTGCCTGGTGCTTTACAGGAAAAGGTTGCTGACCCCCTACCTGGCCACTTGATCCTGCAGCTTTGGGTAGAAGGCTGGGATCTTGGATCATTATCGATGTCTTTGGCCCCAAAGAATGTTGACGATTCTGCATCCTCATCCTACCTTTGCCAAATCCAAGGCCCAACGCCAGGCCGCCCAGTGCTGGAGAGGCAAAGCAGTGTTTGTGGAATGAACAACATCAATGCAAGCATGTCACGTACCAGAGAATCCCATGCAGAAAGCAAAAGGCATCTGTTGAGATTCCCTCTCTTCTCCTCCAAGGGAAGGTGATAAGAAGGAATGAGGTTTAGTTAAAGCCTTTCCCTGCCGCAGAGGGTTTCTATTCTGGTGGAAGGGAATGCTGCCGCCAAGAATTCTGCCTCTCTCCTGGAATGCCCTGGTAGCTACGGTTCCTTGGTGGTTTCCTTCCACCAATTCAGCCTGAGGTTTAATCAGGCCCTCAGAGACCCACATCATTTCATTCTAACTTTCATACTTCTACGCGGTCTGTGGTCCTGGTACATACTGAGGAAGCCTTTGGGAGGGATGTGACTTTCCCTGTATAAAAATGATTTTGTTCACTCCTTTCCTGGGAACTGTATTTCTCCAGCATGAGGGACAACTTTTGAGAATCACCATCGTGGTCTCTCAGTTCTGTGAGATTGTTTCTGGTTCACAGGGACAGTTCTTGGAAAAAAAGACCTGTGTCATTCTCCTGGCTCAGTCATTGATGGGCTCTGGACTCGAAGAAGCTCACTCAGGGCCTTCGTCTCTCCCTCCCTCTCTCTCTCTCTTTTTTTTTTGGGGGGGGGGGAGAGTCTCATGCTGTTGCCCAGGCTAGAGAGCAGTGGTACAATCACAGCTCACTGAAGCCTCGAACTCCTAATTCAAGTCATCGTCCTGCCTCAGCCCCCTGAATAGCTGGTATATAGACACGGCACCACACCCAGCTATTAATTTTTTTTTTTTTTTAGAGATGGGGTCTCACTATGTTGCCCAGGCTGGTCTCGAACTCCTAGCCTCAAGCGATCCTCCCAAGGTGCTGGGATTGCAGATGTCAGCCCAGCTCACTGTACCCAGATACCTTCCTCTCTTTACCCATAAAAAGAGAGCTCTGTGACATTTCTTCCAGCCCAGTCACTGAGGATGTGATGAAGTCTGAGCGAGTGTCTGGAATGTGATTCATTCGCATGATTCCTGGAGAGGACACGAATAGTGTACAAGGTGCTTCTTATGAGAGTCTATATTTAGAAACCTCTTAAAAATGAACATGTTGGCTGACTCTCAAAAGCATTCAGGGCACTGCTAGGGCCCCTGGTTACCTTATTCCTACTAAATATGCTCAGGGCCTCTTCAGTAGAGCCACTGACAGGAGATGGGAGGCCGAAGAGGTCGGTGGCAGAGCTTGGATTGGAAGCCAGACTTCCTGAATTCCAGTACCTTCCAGTGGCTCTCCATGCCCACCAGAGGTGTTACTCAGAACATGTGAATGTCCTTTGTGGGAGTTGGGGGAAAAGCACCTGGCACTGCTTCATATATGGAAGCCGAGCGGTAAATGTTCAATTGAATTACTGAGAGGTGGACATTTGCCATTCTGGGGACATTGCTCTAGAAAAGTGTTTTTCTTTTTCTTATGTTGTTTTTATTCCAGACATCCCTGAGGTGTTGGTCTCACAACTTACGATTAATGATTAATTAAAACCGCACGTGAAGGCAAATTGTGGGCAGAGTGTAAAAATCTGGAGAGTTATGTATGGAGCTCATTTTTCGCATCTGCACACTAGCTGCTAAACTTTAATACACTCTACCTTTCCACTAGAGCCACTGCCCACTTCCCCCGGGTGGCAGAGGACTTGTTGACATGGAACTTCAAGATGCAATTTCCCAGCCTGCATCTTGTCTTGAACTTTGGGAAAAAAGCAACTCTGGAAATCTCACTTCTCACTTTGGGTGAATATCCACTACCTATCAGGGGCTGTTTTGTTTTGCTGGTTACAGTTTGTTTGCTCAAGCAGTTAAAAGCTGTAATAGCCACTTACAGTTTTCCTGCTTTTGTTTGAATACATCTGTCTGCACTGGACTTCAAGTGCAAATGACAGGGTAAGAATGCCTGTGACCTAGGGTGATTAAAAATGGGTGCAGAATAACAGTAGCTCCTGTATCTCTTCCCTAAAACTTACCTTCTCAGCTAAGATGTGACAACTTAAAAAAAGCAATTATCTCCTCTCTGCCTTGCACCTTTAACTCAGGCATTGACTGTGAGCTTTTTCTTTGGAAACCTAAGATCGATATGTGTAAACATATCAATTTGAAATATTACTCCACTTACTCTGGCTCTAAGAATAGAAGGACAGTTTCAGTTTTGTTTTGTCTTCCTTTATTACATTTTTGCTCTTGAGATACAAACAAACCTCTCATACCACACAAAAAACATCCATTCGTGGGATTTTTAAAGTGCATTTCCCCTTGAACTTTGTGTACAAAAATATTTATCTTGTAAAACATGCAGAAATTTCTTGACAAGGCACTTTTAGGTATAAAATGAAGATGAGTCCTTGGTTCTACATTCGCATTGAAGTACAAGTGAAACATCCTCACAGCTGCGCTCTCAAAGCCCTCAGAGGTCCAGCAGTCTAAAAACTCGTCAACAAGACTGAAAACATTCACAGTTTTACAACGTGGGTTGCAGAGCTTTACAGCCATGACCAGGAAAAACTGCCCGTAACAACAGCTGTCCTTCCCAGTTCCAGATGTGTTGTCTCACTGTAGGAATTAAGCTGCCAAATTGTCTTCGTGTGACCCTGCAAGATCCCATTATCCATGTAACTTCTTGTCTCCAATTTCAGTGAACATGTCAGGAGAGATGTGATCGGGACTCTCCCAGGACTACATTCAGGTGAGAAATTTTAGAAGAGGAAACAAATAAAAGGCAACCAAGGTTTTCATCCCCTATCCATTGAGAGGGAAGATCCAGAAAATGGGCAGTTCCAAAAAAAATGAACACTTTCTTGATTGATAAGCATATGTGGCCCATTTAATGTCCATGTGACTACAACTAATGCCTTTTTTCAAAAAGAAAACGGTTTGAAAAGATCAAAACCACAAAGCAATCTCCTAACAGTTCCAAATTGACATCTTCTAAAAATGTATCATATTTTACCACCATTAAAATGAAATCTTAGAGGTAAATTAAATTCTACCATTGCCTCTGAAATTGTTTTAATTTCTGGAGAACTGCACGCCTCCATTATTTCTCACCAGCTCCAGTAGAACAATCATTTTTTAAATAAAGAAACCCACTCAAATGCTTCATGTCTTCCAAGAGATACTGAAAGCTTATTTATTAATTATCTGTATATAATCCAGCTTATTTATTGTACCCAGCTGGCAAATGCTCCGCAGGGCACTTGAGGGAATAAATATACAACAAAAATGAAGTTGCTTCCCTGTTCCCAGACAGCTGCACCTGTGCCAGGTGGCTGGTCTTTCTGGGGCAACCTGGGAAAGATTCTGGGACTCAAGGGTCACTTGTTACCATAACCAAGAGCTGTCTGAAGGCAAATCTACAAGTTAGGCTGCAGTGAAGTCTCCAGCTAAGGAACCTGTCACCCTCTGAAGTGTGTAGGCTTATCTACTGATGAAGAGCTATCAAACAAGGAGAGAAGCCATCAGTGCAGCTCCTGAGGCCATCTGAGAATTTCACGGGACAGAACTGGGCCAAAAGGAAAAAGACTGTTTGTGGCAGGAGGGTAGCAGGGGAGCGAGTGGTAAACAGAAGCCAGCTAGAAGGCAGTATTTTTCAGACCCCCATACATCACTGAATGACAGCCCTGATGAGGAAAGTCAGGCAAGTAGAGTCTTTTATTGGAGAAGAAGGGTCTCTGCGAGCGGGTGAGGACTTGCCTTCTGAACGGTGCGGTGGGGTGAGCATCCCAGGTGTGCTGGCTGGGGTCTTGCAACCAGTGCCCCCAGCAAAAAAAGCCAGGGTGAGCTAGGAGAAAGACGGGTAGTGGGAAGGGTTTACGGCTGCTTTAGAAGAGATAGTTATCACTGAATTATCATATTTCAAATTTTGACATGGGAATGTCTTAAGATCATTATTAGATCAAATTCAACTGACTTTATTAAACAGAGTCACTGCAGGCCTTTTTCTTATGAACACAGAATGATCCTTAGTTGGGTAACATGTCAATGCCAGTGCACTCTGTGCCTTTCCTGCATTGTGGGGAGGGCACTTCTTAATGCAAAGTAAAATTCAGGACCTACATGACATCAGTTTTGTTCCATTTGAGTTCAATTTATGCTATTAATAGCTCTGATCACCAAATTTACAACATTTAAAGTACTGTCTGTTACCCAATGTCTGGTATGTTTACATACAACATGGTTCTGCCCAGTAACAGCGTAAGGTAAAAATGTGATTTCCCCTAAAATTATATTATCATGTGATCCTAGAGTGTTACCTACCTGGGAGAGGTACAAAAAACAAAGCATTAGAATTCAGGCTAAGAACAGCCAGTTTTAGGAATAAGAATTACATTGAATAGCATTTAAGAGCATTTAAAACGTCAAGGCATCTTAAACTTCAAAAATGAAAACAAAAACAAAACAAAACACCACCACCAACAAAAACAACCTAACCCAACCACAAAACTCTAGGAGCCAAGGCACTCAATATCTGCCTGTTGGTTATATACAAAGCCACCGATGGGAGGTCTTTTCAAATTAATCTGGAAAACCCAAGCACAAGACTCTTAGCTTGAAAAGCCTAACAGCTGTGCCTCCAAATCCAGGCAACTGTGCTTCCACTCCTCTTCTTGCTTGCCTTAGGAAAACTTCACTTTAGTAAGATCAGGCAAAACAGCAAATAAAAGAGTCATTTAACCAAACTCCAAAAACAAACAAAAATAGAAAGAAAAAAAAAAAAAACCCAATTTCTTACAAATATACATGTAAAAATATATTTTTAAAGCACCCCTAAGTAAATACCAATCTTACCCAAGAAAAATCACAGGTTTGGGGTCTATCTGATAATGATTGTCCCAGAGGTCTCTCTTTTTTTTTGAGACACAGTTTCACTATGTTGCTCAGGCTGGAATGCAGTGACATGATGATCTTGGCTCACTGCAACCTCCACCTCCCGGGTTCAAGTGATTCTCCTGCCTCAGCCTCCCGAGTAGCTGGATTACAGGCGCCTGCCATCACACTCAGCTAAATTTTGTATTTTTAGTACAGATGGGGTTGTACCACGTTGGCCAGGCTGGTCTTGAACGCCTGACATCAGGTGATCTGCCCGCCGCGGCCTCCCGAAGTGCGGAGATTACAGGCATGAGCTACCACACTCGGCCCCGGAGGTCTCTTTCACAACAGCACTAACCAACAGACTTTAGTCCAATATGGTTAAGAACAACGAATCTCTGAAATGTCAGAGTTGGCAAACATTTAAAATAACCTATAAGAACTTGGGTGAGGTTTTTCTCCCCTATCCCTTTCCATACACACCATAAATAAGAACACCCAAATCCGTGTCCCTGGGTGCTGGTAAAGTGTTCTAGATATTGTAAATCACAGTCAAGATAAAACCATTTTCTGCAGGTTTTGAGGAAACATTGGATCTGCAAATCAAATGTCCTAAACACAGCAGAAAAGACGACACTTCAGGAAGGGAGATCCAAAATTCTTTCATAAAGAATGAAACCAGCCAAGTAAGTTAAAACAAATCTTGTCATTGAGCTTTCCAAGGAAAAATCAGATTTTCCCGGTGATTCAGGGTAAATGTGGGGACTTAGAAAGCTCCCCCTAGAAGGCAAGAGGAGAAGCGGAAAATGTCCCCACTCATGACTGTCCTGCCTCGTCAGAACCCTGCAATCTGTGCCACCGCATAGGAACCAGTGGGTTTTGATGACTGGTGTGTTGCTCTCCGCTGGAATAGATCTGTGGGGTCAAGAAAAGCGGGGAGGAAATGCCTATCTCAATCACCAACCATTTTGCCTTTATTATCTTTTCCTGAACGTCAGATCGATTGTGGAAAAACATAAAATGCAAAAGATGAACTTTCAGAAAACAAGAGCCAATCCCATTTCTCTTCTGCAGCTGCATTGGAAACGTGCGTCAGGTCAGTGTGTCACAGCACAGAGATACACGTGGACGGGGAAGCACAGCAGCTTGCAGGAAAGGCCTGGCTGGCAGAGAGCACCCAAAGATGAACACGACAAACAGTGAGGGTCCAACGCGAGGTGGCCGGGGCTGAGCGGCTTTTTCTGCTCTCCTCTGAGTGGAGAGCAGAGATCCTTCCAGCTTCATCAGCTCCTACAGCTTCATCAGCACTGGCACAGGCTTGGTTCCCATCCATACCCTTTCCAGCACAGACCTGCACAGACTCTCGTGGCTGCCACAGTGCCCAAGCGCGCCAGCCACCACCGCTTCTTTGAGGGAGACACCAATTGTGTAATCTGAACCTGGCTGGATTTTCTGGTTTAAGAAAGAAGTGAAGAGGATCCTTTTATTTTCCCAAACTGGGCCTCATGGAAGTTCCACTTTGCTCCTCCCTGGCCTTCCATCTCCACTGCACAGTGAGCAGAGCTAGGCTTGTCTGCGGCAGCTCTGCCACGCCCTGTCACCCGCAGTCACTAGTAGTAGGGCCCTAGCTTTTCGTATCCCAAGTAACTTGGCCACTCTGGAAACAGACCATAGGAACACCGAGGGCTTCCAAATTGGTCAAAGGATATTCCCAAATCCGGTCCATTGTGGGGCTTGGTCGTTCCCTGGGTAGATTTTAACTCAGCCCGGATGATCCTATAGTTCTTGCCTCTGTTGCTGTCCCAGTGCGTCTGTCCATTGCACTCGTAGTACACAGCAAACTCCATTCTTTCATAAGACTGAATCTTCTCGGGCAAGCTGATATGGAAGGAGAACGTGTCCCTGTCTGAACCAGCGTAAGTGTCCTTCACGTACTGACAAGGAAAGTCTGTGTAGCTCTTCCAGGTGTCAAACGTCATCCTTATTTTCACGGTCTTCTCGAATGCAAGGTTCTGAACCTTCACAGTGCCTGCAATGGCCCTGTCCTTGAGCACACAGTTCTCAAGGCAGACGTGGTCAGCCTGAAGTCGATTTCTAAAGTCTAAGTAATCTGCAGAGGGCTGGGAAAAATCCAGGACAAAGCTCTCGCTCTCTGCTGTCGTCAAGCTCACAATGCTGTCTAGGAGCTCGGTGATGTTGAATGTGATATCTAGCGGCTCATCGAATTCTGAGAACACTTTGACCATTGTCAAGGCCAGCCCTTGGTTGTCTGCGAAGGACACCCGCTTTTTCACCTTCTTCTCCTGGACAGCTGGGGCCACCATTCCACTGGCTTCCTTCTTGCTGCTCAGCTGAATACAAGGCCTCAGTGGTTTGCTGGGCTTTGGTGAGATCTTAAAGGCAAACCTCTCTCGGCGCAAGGAAGGAGCCATGCAGCCGTACCTGTACTCGATGTCCACGGCCATCATGGGGCTAGATGAATAGGCTAGAACCCTGGAAAGGGAGAAGAAAGAAAACAGCAGAGCGATCAGATCAGACAGGTGTGTAAAGGCATCATTCCAGCAGGGACTGGCAAACAATATTTCCTTTTATCTCTGCCCACATGGCTACAGGTCAGGATTAACTCTAGTGTGCTCCAGCACAACACGGGTTTGAGGGAAGATTATGCTGTGGCGGGGACGAGTTGGGGGGTGCGGTTCAAGGTTAAAATAAACAAAAGAGTAAGAAACCCACCAGTTTTAAAACTAAATGCACAGGTTTTTGGGTCAGCATTTCTTGGGGCCTTCTGTTGGCTAATGTGCCACAGAGGATAATTAAAAGGGCATAAACCGTTTTAAGATTTCCCAAACCTATATGACTAAGAAGGTGTCTTCCACAGATAGACACTATTTATTTACGTATTTTTAGAGACAGGGTCTCGCTCTGTTGCCCAGGCTGGAGCACAGTGGCGTGATCACAGCTCACTGCAGCCTCGACCTCCCAGGCTCAAATGATCCTCCCACCTCAGCCTCCCAAGTAAGTGGGACCACAGGCGCAAGTCACCATGCTTGGCTAATTTTAAAAAATTTTTGTAGAGACAGGTCTTACTATGTTGCCCAGGTTGGTCTTGCACTCCTGACTCAATCCGTCCTCCTGCCTTGGCCTCCCAAAGTGCTGGGATGACAGGTGTGAGCCTCTCTGCCCACACTTTATTAATTGAGAAGTAAAAATTGTATATTCTTATGGTGTACAACATGTTTCCATATATGTATACATTGTGGAATGGCTAAATCGAGCTATTTAACATGCATTATATCACACTTTTTTGCAGTGAGAACACTTACAATCCACTCTCAGCAATTTTCAAGTACATAACATATCATTACTAAGTATAGGCACCATATTGTACATTAGAGCTCTCCCTGTCTACCTGAAATTTTGTATCCTTTGGCCAAAGGATACCTCTCCAGTCCCTCCACCCCCAGCTTCTGGTAGCCACCATTGTACTCTCTGGTTCTATGAGTTTGACTTTTTCAGATTCGACGTATAAGCGAGATCATGCTGTATTTGTCGTTCTGTGTCTGACTTATTCGCTTAACATCCTCCAGTTTCATCTATGTTAGCACAAATGACAGGATTTCCTTCTTTTTTCAGGTGGAATAGTATTCCACTGTGTTTATATGCCATGTTTTCTTTATTCACTCATCTAATGATGGGCACTTAGGTTGATTCCATATCTTGGCTTGGTGAATAATGCTACAATGAACATAAGAGTGCAGAGAACTCTGATATACTGACTTCAATTCCTTTGGATATATGTCTGGTAGTAGGATTGCCGGGTCATATAGTAGTTCTAGTTATGGTTTTTTGAGGAGCCTCCCTACTATTTTCCATAATGGCTGTACTAATTTACATTCCCACCAACAGGAGACAAGGGCTCCCTTTTCTCCACGTCTTTGCCAATACTTATTTTCTTTGGTCTTTTTGAAAATAGCCATCCTAACGGGTGTGACATGACATCTCATTGTGGCTTTATATTTGCTATAATCTGATAAAAAGAAATGGACTCATCCCACAAATACAGATTGGGTGTTTCCTATATGCCAGGCATTGAGCAAGACACTGGGATTCAATAGTGAAGACAGACACAAACCTGCTTTCATTAAGCTTATGGTAGGTTTTTAAATGTCAGGATACCGTTCTGGGCGGTGGCTCACGCCTGTAATCCCGGCACGTTGGGAGGCCGGGCAGGTGGATCATCTGAGGTCAGGAGTTCGAGACCAGCCTGACCAATATGGTGAAACCCTGTCTCTACTAAAATTACAAAAATTAACCGGGCATGGTGGCATGCACCTGTAGTCCCAGCTGCTCTGGAGGCTGAGACAGCAGAATTGCTTGAACCCAGGAGGCAGAGGTTGCAGTGTGCAGAGATCACACACTCTAGCCTGGGCGACAGGGCAAGACTCCATCTCAAAAACTAAAAATAAATAAAATAAAAACAATCAGCAATTTAGTATTTTTAAGCCTTTAACATAGGTGAATATTTGTTTTTTCCACAAGTAAAAAATTGGCTCTATAAGAATAAAAAGCAAATACAATCATGCTAAACGAGGATAAATCTGAATTAACAAAAACTATATTTTCTATAAGTAAAAATGATAAGTAAAACAAAAAAGATTAAAGACAAACTGTGAAAATATTTTACAATAAGCATAGCAGCAGAGCTAATACCTTAATATGTAAAGTGTTCTTACAAAGCAATGAAGTCAAATATTCCACATAGAAAAATAAGCAAAGAACGTGAATAGAAAATTCAGGAAAAAAAATTTTTAAGTGGCCTATAAATATGCAAAATGTTCAACCTTATTATTAATTTAAGAAGTATAGATGAGAAACAATGTCTGTTTTTTATTTATTGAATTAGGAAAAAAATTTAAAAGATAATGCAAGCTTTTTCTTTTTTTTCTTTTGAGATTGGGTCTTACTCTGTCACCTAGGCTGGAGTGAAGTGGTATGAACATGGCTTATGGCAGCCTCCACCTGCTGGGCTCAAGCAGTCCTTCCACCTCAGCCTCCCGAGTAGCCAGGACCACAGGCACGAGCCACCATGTCCAGCTAATTTTCAAAAAACATTTTTTTGTAGAGACGAGGTCTCACTATGTTGCCCAGGCCAGTCTTGAATTCCTGGACTCAAGCAGTGCTCCCACCTCCGCCTCCCAAAATGCTGGGATTTACAGGTATGAGCCACTGTGCCTAACCGATGCAAATATTTTCATTAGTCTAAATTGGCACGACCTTTCTAATTTTTTTTTTTATCATTTTTTATTCTAATATCACACAGAGACATTTATCCTAAGAATTAAAAACACATAGAGGTGAAGGTACTACAATGTTCAATGCCACATTATAGGCGGAAAAAAGATGACAAAATAACCTAGATGACCATTAACAGGTACCTGGTTAAATCAAATGTACCACATCCATGTGATGTACTTTTATTTTTATTGTTATTATTTTTTCCTTTTTTGAGACAGAGTTTCACTCCTGTCGCCCAGGCTGGAGTGTAACAGCACGATCTCGGTTCACTGCAACCTCTACCTCCCGGGTTCAAGTGATTCTCCTGCCTTAGTCTTTCAAGTAGCTGGGATTACAGGAGTCTGCCACCACGCCCAGCTAATTTTTGTACTTTATTAGTAGAGACAGGGTTTCACCATGTTGGCCAAGCTGGTCTCAAACTCCTGACCTCAGGTGATCCACCGCCTCAGCCTCCCAAAGTGCTGGGATTGCAGGCAGGAGCCACCAAGCCCAGCCCATGTGATATAATTTTATAATCATCATTAAAGCCATTATTTTAAAAAAGATTTAAATGAAATGAAAAAATTATACTTATGTCTATATATAGAGAGAGAGACAGAAGATAAAATTGTACATAGAAACTAGACTTGTGGTGAAAAAATGCATTTGACCCTTCAATGACATGAGTTTGAACTTTGCAGGTCCACTTATGCTCAGATTTTCTTTTTTTTTTTTTTTTTTTGAGACGGAGTCTCGCGGGATCTCGGCTCACTGCAAGCTCCGCCTCCCGGGTTCCCGCCATTCTCCTGCCTCAGCCTCCTGAGTAGCTGGGAGTACAGGCGTCCGCCACATCGCCCGGCTAGTTTTTTATATTTTTTAGAAGAGACGGGGTTTCACCATGTTAGCCAGGATGGTCTCGATCTCCTGACCTCGTGATCCGCCCATCTCGGCCTCCCAAAGTGCTGGGATTACAGGCTTGAGCCACCGCACCCGGCCTATGCTCAGATTTTCTTCTGCCTCTGCCGCCCCTGAGAGAGCAAAGACCAACCCCCTCTCCTCCTCTTCCTCCTCCTCAGCCTACTCAATGTGAAGAGGATGAGAATGAAGACCTTGATGATGACCCACGTCCACTTCATGAATAGTAAATATACTTTCTCTTTTCTTTGATTTTCTTAACATTTTCTTTCTTTTAGCTTACTTTACTATAAGAATACAATATACGTTACATATAAAATACAAAATACGTATTAATCGATTCTTGATGTTATTGGTAAGACTCTGCTCAACAGTAAGCTATTAGAAGTGAAGGTTTTGGGGAGTCAGAAGTTATATATGGATTTTTGACTGTGTGGGGGCTAGGCTCCCCTAGACCCCATGTTGTTCAAGGGTCAACTGTATTATGTAAATGCAGAGAAAAAAGACTAGAGATATATTTAAAATCAGAATACCTAGGTGACAAGATTTCAGGAATTTCTAGTTTCCTGGTTTATATTATCTTATATTTTCTAAAATAATATTGCGTCTATCAGAACAAAATGAACCTAAAAAATCCTCAAACATTTTAAGATATGCCAAAAGCCTATCCCAACACTATTGCCTCACTAAATTTGAGCACTTTTTTTTTGTGAGACAGGATCTTGCTGTGTTGCCCAGGCTGGAGTGCAGTGGTGCAATCATAGCTCACTGGAAACTCAAACTCCTGGGCCCAAGTGATCCTCCCACCTCAGCCTCCAAAGTAGCTGGAACTAAAGGTGTGCACCTCCATGCCCAGCTAATTTTTCAATTTTTATAGAGGCAGGGTTTCACCATGTTGCCCAGGTTGGTCTCAAACTCCTGAGCTCAAGCAATCCTCCTGCTTCAGCCTCCCAAAGTCTGAGCACTTTTTATCATTCTGATTACCATGGCAAATTTATATTTTGATTTGACAGTTTCAACGGACTAAATTAAGGAAATGAGTGACAAAAATAGGATTAAAATCTCAAGTCTGAGAATCACAGAACACAGGATCTGGATGAGTCCCCAAACCTATCTCCTATCAATCTATCCCCCTCCTTATGGCACAGGTGTAGGTGTGTGATGACGTGTTGGGGAGCTCACTCGAGCAGCCATGGCCACCCCAAGGAGTGACAGGCAACATGCCAAGTGTCTTCTGTAAAGAGCTGGGACCACTGGTTCAGTTCCATAAATATTCTCTCATTTTCACCCTCTGACTGTGATTAACCAAACATGTAAAGAAAAAGGGTGAAAGGACAAACACGTATCAGATTTGACCACATTTTTCCAAAAGTACAGCACTTCCCTGGGATGCAAGAAGCACTTACAGATGGTCAGTCAGAGAAATACACATATTCAGAACCAAATAAAACAATAACTTATGGCCAGAATGCAGGTGCTTAAACATTCATTTTAAAGGATATCTGTCTCACTGTTTCCCCTCTAATAAAATCAATCTAGTGAAAATGTTAAGGGCAAATTTGCTTTCAATTATCTGTTCTTATACCCACGTAACTGTTCTGAAAAGGAAAGTTCTGACTGAACTAGGCAAGGTAGGTTTGCAGAGGTTCAATGGATTGACTAACAGGTTCAATGTGAAAAAAAAAATCCTATAATTAACAAAATATCTAAATTTTAGTTATTCTTGTCCTTTGCAAACTGTGTTGGAATTATACCCTCAGCTCTAACTTTAACACAGGTACTGTTTTTGTTTTGTTTTGTCTCATTTTTATTATTTATTTATTTCTTTCTTTTTGAGATGAAGTCTTGTTCTGTTGCCCAGACTGGGGTGCCGTGGCACGATCTCAGCTCACTGCAACCTCTGCCTTCCGGGTTCAAGTGATTCTCCTGCCTCAGCCTCCCAAGTAGCTGGGATTACAGGCACGTCCCACCACCCCTAGCTAATTTTTGTATTTTTAGTAGAGACGGGGTTTCACCATGTCAGGCTGGTCTTGAACTCCTGACCTCATGATCTGCTCGCCTCGGCCTCCCACAGTGCTGGGATTATAGGCATGAGCCACCACACCCAGCCTCATTTTTAAGTAAGTATAAAGACCAAACAAGTGGCTATATCTGGCATCCCAGTGACCCCCACTCTACCCATCCTGAAAAATCTGGGTGTGAAACTGAGGGAGGAGGGGTTCCTCTTCACAGCTTCCTCCTCACCTGAGTCAGCACAGGTCAGCTGCAAGTTCTCTTTGCACCTCCAACAAGCCTGCAAACCAACCTCCTACGTGCTTTCCTGCATGTTAGAAAAAGGCTTGGAAACTCTCAAGATATTGTGGAAACAGAACTCCAAAGCAAAAGGATCAAAGAATATACACACTTACAGCCCACTAGAGCCAACGTCCCAAATTCTAATCCCGCAGGCTGAAGAGACTTAGCTGAAGACCTTGGTAGAGTTTCACTGTTTCAACCCAGTGGCATAAATTTGCCTCTGAGATCCCTTTTATCACCAAACTGTAAGAACAAGCAGAAGTCCGGCTTGGAAAGGCCAGGCTCCAGTCAGAGCCAGAGCTAATTAAACAATGCTGCCGGCACTTGCAGGAGTCAAATTGCTATGGCAAGATTCTTCCATGAAAGGCAAAAGTAAGGTTATGATGGCCCAAGATTACCTGCAGGACTACTACCCCAGGAACATTGCACAAGCAACCCCAGTCTAGAATCCCTTCACTCTGTTTGTGTGTCACCATAACTGCAGGTGAGGACATTAACCTGTGTGACCTCAATCTGCGGTATGACTCGACTGTCAGTCACCTGGCCTGTCCCACAGATAGCTTCCAGCTTTTATTTACCTGGTCATTCTCCAAGAATCAGCACACCAAAATGCTGGTTTGGTGTGGGCTTTCCTGACCTGCTCAGGAACTCCCCAGCAGACTGTGACAGGGATGGCTGCCGCCATTCGGAAGTACTCCTAGCAACTGAGATGTGCAAGGTAATATTAAGTTCCTGAAAAGGAGGCACCTGGACAGGTGCTTCTTTTACAAATGACATGAAAATGATCGGTTCCAACACAGGATGCACCAGGCTGCAGCCCAGCCTCCTCTCCTGAGAGACTCTTTGGCTACTCCAGCTCTGTCCTTTTCCCAGGCCAGGGAATATGAGTCACCAACGTTGGCCAGGGGAAAACAAAAGAACCAGAAGTTATGGACATACATTTGAACCATGAGAGCAGGATTCAGGATCTGATACCAGTTGCGGGATAGGAACAAGAGTGTATGAGTGCTGCTCCCAGGTAGGTATGAATTCTCAAACACTTGCTTCCATAGAGATGCCTCAGAGCTCAGGGATCAGTTTCCCTGGTGAGGGACTGGGCCATGCTTGAGGGTAGATTTCAGTGTTCATGGCTAAGACAGGGCAAACCCTAACAGATCATGGAGATAGTTTTGCATAAATGCTTTCTCTGTTCCACTCATGACAACACACCTTCTCAAGACAGCTGGCCAAGGTGAGAAAGCCATGGTGATAAGTACAGACCCGCACAGAAAATAACCCCATGACCTTCACGGTTTCAGGCAGCTGGGCTACTGACTTTCTGGCTGTACCTTTCATAGGGAGAAAACCTTTTTTGTATCAGGGCCATGACATTATCCCCTCCATTCTCTCATTCTCTCTCTCTCTCTCTCTCTCTCTCTCTCTCTCTCTCTCCTGATAAGAAAAGACAAAAAGGCCGGGCGCGGTGGCTCAAGCCTGTAATCCCAGCACTTTGGGAGGCCGAGACGGGCGGATCACGAGGTCAGGAGATCGAGACCATCCTGGCTAACACCGTGAAACCCCGTCTCTACTAAAAATACAAAAAACTAGCCGGGCGAGGTGGCGGGCGCCCGTAGTCCCAGCTACTCCGGAGGCTGAGGCAGGATAATGGCCTAAACCCGGGAGGCGGAGCTTGCAGTGAGCTGAGATCCGGCCACTGCACTCCAGCCCGGGTTACAGAGCAAGACTCCGTCTCAAAAAAAAAAAAAAAAAAAAGAAAAGACAAAAAAAGGCCAGGCGCGGTGGCTCACACCTGTAATCCCAGCACTTTGGGAGGCTGAGGCAGGCGGATTACCAGGTCAGGAGATCCAGACCATCCTGGCTAACACGGTGAAAGCTCATCTCTACTAAAACACACACACACACACAAAATTAGCCGGGCGTGGTGGCGGGAGCCTGTAGTCCCAGCTACTCGGGAGGCTGAGGCAGGAGAATGGCAGGAGAATGGGGTAAACCCAGGAGGCGGAGCTTGCAGTGAGCTGAGATCGCGCCACTGCACTCCAGCCTGAGTGACAGAGCAAGACTCCGTCCCCCCCCCAAAAAAAATAAATAAAAACAAATAAAGAAACAAAAAATCAGATGTACAAGCAACCCACCAGGAATACTGAAAGCTGCCAAACTGCATTCAGTAAACATTCACAACCAGGTTATAATTTTCATTTTTAAAGACATGGCCATCTACCTCCCTCCAACAATTAATTCTGTGTTCCCTTCCAAAAAGTTTCACTGATCCAGCATGAGGAGAGTGCACGTCTTTTCCCCTTGTATTTAGACCATGGGGCCCTATTGACAGCCTTAAAGGCTACTTGTACCCCTTGATCCTGTCCCCATCATCCAAAGAATCTTGATATGTGAATGAGGTTGCATATTCTAGGAAAGAGGCAAGTTCAAATGACACAGCCCCTGCTGTCTGAAAACGTAGGAGGGAAAACAGGGCACTAGGCTAAGAATGCCCGCACCTTGCTTTGTTGCTGGAGCAAGTCACTCAGCGGCTCTGGGCTTGAGGTCCCCCTCCAAGGTCCCTGCTGGCCCTGACATTGTATGTTGCGACCCACGCCTGGTGCCGTGTCTCTTCCCACTAACTTTTTTCCCTAAATACCTCAACTGTAGTTTTGTGGTAAGTCCTCCAGCTGTCTTCACTTTAGTTTTGGCTCCTGGACAACTCTGCCCACGGAACCATTTCCTCCTTTCCTCCTCTTCCTCCCAGCCCAAAGCCCTAATTGTCTCTTCTGCTGCACCCTGGGTCTCCCAGGCAGGCCCCGCCACTCAGACCACAGGTTCCAACACCTTCCAAGTCTCCAAGTTCCCAAGTCCAGTCTTTCCTCTGTTTTCTCCTCTTTTTCAGAAAACAATGCTCTGACAGGCCCCCAAATCTTCCAGTACGTCATTACCGGCCCCCACTCCCTCTTTTGCAGCTACTGTGCCTTCCACACCCCTTTTTTTGGATTCCAAAAGGGGGCAGGAACAGGCCAGTGCTCTCCAGGCTGGAGGATCCTACCAGTTATTCTCCGAGCCTGTCCCCTCCGTCCAGCTCGGCCAGGGCTGCACTCCGCCCCCAACCTCCCTACAAGCTTCCTTGGCCTCGCGCGGCACCCACCTTTTGGGCCGCAGAGAAGCCCCCTCCCCAGCTCGCTCGCCGCATCGGAGAGCCCGCAGGGTTGTGGCAAGGGCGACTACGTGAGCGTCGGTGTGTCCGGGAGGCAGGGCCTGGGCTGGGTTCCCGGAGATGTCGGCGGGGGGAGGAAGACGACGAGGAGGAGGAGCCCGTTATCGCACCCGGGCGGGGCCGGCAGCGGGGCAACCCCGGCCCGAGCAAGCAGCGCGACACCAGCACCCCCGCGCGGCCGCCTGGCCTCCGCCAGCCCGGGACGGGGATCGTCCTAGGCCCTGTCGCCCTCGGTGGCCTGAGAGCCTACCAACTGTATTTCCTCGCGTTTTATAGGGAAACTAAGGCCCGAAGAGAGACGAAGCAGCTTGTCCTTAATCTCCAAACCCCACTACCCAACTTTGGAGACGTCTCCAGACCTGTCGGGACCCGGGGCTGGGAACTTGTGCTAGGTTCGAAGCCAGAACAACAGGTGGCAAAGGGATCAGCCGCCGCAGCCGCAGCTCCCGGGTCACGGTCGCAGCCGGGCCCAGCAGCGCGGTGGAGCACGTGGGCCCGGGAGGCGCTTCCCAGCTGCGGTCCCTGGATCGCCTATCCACGATGAAGCAACAGCTCCCTGGGGCCAGCTCCCTAGAGTGTTCCAGCCCCAGTGTGGCAGTGCAAGTCGCACGGTGAACATGTAGGTGACAGGAACCCAAACGGGTCCCCGCTGCACGCCCTCGCCTTGTTGTCCCCGGCCCTTCCCTCGGACTCGAGGCTTGGGGAGGTACGTACCGGGTTCAGCTCATAAGTCCCGAGGGCAGACGCGCCAGCCCGCGGCAGCATCCGCACTGGGGGAACAGGGACAGCGGCCGCGACGGCACGAGCTGGGCGCCGAGCTCGGGTTCGCGCCCCCCGCCGGCGGCCAGGTCCGTCAGTGCGCAAGAGCTGCGCGCTCACCTCCTCCCTCCAGCAGTCACCCGGGACTAGAGCTCCCCGCGGCCGCGCTGCCCCCTTTAACTTTCCGGCCACCTCTCGGGACCCCGGGTTCCATCCCAGGCCCCCTTCCACGTGAACGCCCCCCGCAGCCAATGGGCACGCCCGGGACCCCAGCCGCTGACCAATGGACGCGCAGCCACGGTGCCGGGGCGCACCACTTCGCCACGTGATCGGCAGCGCGCCCGGAGTGATCCGGTTGCGGGCCAGGGTCTGGGAAGGGGGTGGTGGGTCGCCGTTTCATCAGAAGCCCCAGAACGGGCGCCAGGGGGCAGGGGCAACTTCCTACAGGAGAGCGTCCCGTTAGAATGACAGGGCTTTTGCAAAAGTCTGACACCCGTGGCACAGAGCGCCCCAGATATGGAGGGTTTCACAGGTAGGTATACTTTAGAAGAAATTTCCTGACTTGAATCTGTTATAATCACTACCTAAATCTGCAGGGCCTCCGTGATACATATTATGCTCCTTGAGATCTATAGAAAATGATTTTAGAAAAAGAAAAAAAAAATGATGACCTTAAAGAGTTTGAATCACAGGCTCTTCCTTTCTTCAGTTGACATGTAACTTGATCTGAACTAACCACGTTAGGCATAAGGCTACCAGTTTTCTAATTTTAATGACCAGTAAAGTTTTAGAAAAAAAATTAGAAATTGATATAGGATTGCCAACTTTTTAAACTGCCAAGAAAGACATGAAAATAAACAAACCCTACCGTCTTCTATTACTATTCTTTTCTTTTTATTTTTAAAAGTACTCTTTAATAGCAATAACAACGAAATGCAGGAAGGATGTAAAGGCCAGTCTTTCCCATTGGATATATTTAGCTTTCTGAAAACTCATTATGTTGAATATGGAATTTGGGAATTTCTGCTCTAAGGGATATAGGCTCAGCTTCCAATTTTACTAGGAATGCAAGCGTAAAACAGTAATGGGTGACAAAAATCCAAAACAAGACTTTAGCTCTGTAGAGAGCTTCCCCGGAGGGAGTTGTGGTGTCTGAAGGGTGATCATTAATCTTCTTCCTTCTTTTCGATGGGCAGATCTGATAAGGGACCACCTGTGAAATCAGCTATTGGTAGGTGGTTGGCAAATAGCGCTTCTGTGCAATATTCCCTCTGCCAACTTTAAACCCTCTTTTGTTAGGTGATGAGTAGGTTGAAGATTGTTAAGCCAAGTACTAGCTAAGTTTCTCAGGTGTAGTGAGCATGCCGGAGGAGTAGGCAAAGATGAAGAGCCAACAGGTATTGCAAAACCTATGCAGGCAAAGGGTAATCTGAACCACACCGGGAAAGAGTTGGGACGAGTACAGCTTTGTAGCATTAGGGTTCGGAAGGATTTTTCTTACACAGATCTAGGAAACCGTGGTCAATAATTTCCCCTGTGGTTTAGATGACTATTTCAGACCAGGAGAGAGGGGTTAAACTTAGTTGTGGCACACCACAGACTTAGTAGGCAGGAGGGTGGCATCTTTGCCATCAGCATAGAGCTGAGATGCAAGCTCAGAGGACGGCTTCAGCAGGAGACCCAGCAGTCCAGAGCTCTGGAACCTGAGAGCTGGACCCACCCTCAGACACGATCTTGCCTCACCCTCTCATTTTATGGCAACAAAGAGGGAAAGTGAAAATGGAAAATTTCAATGCTTAGTGCATCAGTCACACCAAGTTCTTTCTATTATATCTGGCATTGGGTTTCAGCTTTAATTTTATTTAATAACCCTCCTCCCCCAACCAAAAAAAAAAAACGAAACCAGAAAACAGCAGTGGCTAAGCATAGCAAATTATTATTCTTCCATAAACTGTTCTTTTTCATGGCTATTAGTGGTAGCACTGTCCATCTTTTTCCTTGCATTTAGGCTCATGTATGGCTACTTCAGTCATCTCTTCATTCATTTATTCAACAACATATTACTAAGGAACCTCCGTAAGCCTGGATGCTGAACATGGAAAAATAGGTGAAATATAATTTTACCCCTGAGAAGCCCACAGGCTAAAAAATATTGATTTGGGATAAATGTATGTTAAGGTAAGTCTCTGTGTTTAGGGGAGTTAAGAGGAAGACCCTGTGTGTTTAGAAGCAGAGTGGGTGGGGAATGGGGATGACCAGAGGATGATCCTATAGATATGACCACTGGGATCCTGGAGGAGGAGTTAGAGTTAAAGGGTCACGTCAGGGAACATGGCAGGAATTGGCAGAGACACAGAGTTCGGTAAGTACCCAAATAATTTCTACTCTGCTGATTAAAAGTTAGGTTCTCTTTCTGGCTTAAATATTAAACAATGTTCCTTTATACATGTGTTCACATCAGCTTTCTGCTCGTCCAGAAAGTTTGAAAAAGGATTGCATTTGTTTTACCTCCTTCTCAACTTAATGCATTTCAAAAACAGCTCAAACCTAGTCCTGTTCTCATCGGAGATTTTGGAAGAGAAATCTTTTTTTTTTTTTTTTTTTTTTTTTGGTGGAGTTCTAACATGCTTCTCGTTGAATGAAAATGATTACAAAATTAATCTAAATAAAAATAACCAGCCTTGGGAGTCAGAACTAAAGAAGAGAACATTCTTTTGCTTGATCAGAATAGCAAGTGGGAAAGACTGCTTCCAAACTGCCCAAGTCAATTTATATTTAGCCGAGTGGAGTTGTTTGCACCTGTCAGAGCTGCAGACGTGTTCTGGCGCATTATGTTACCTGGGGCCCCCTGCCCCTCTCTCAGATTTGACTGACGTTGACTTGCAAGGTCATGTTTTATGGGGACAGGCAGAGGAATACTTACAAAGGAACTCTATGAGCCTCTGTCTGCAGATAATGTGTCCTTAGCATGTGAGAAGATCTTGAGTATTTTACACACGAAAGCTCCTAGAGCCCATTAGGGCATTTTTTCTTACTGTTGAGGGCTTCGGAGTTCCTGAGTGAGGTTGATAAATGGATCACTTGTTTGAAAGCTGTGTGACTACAGAACTGCTTTTATTCTACAACTTCATACTTTGTGCAATGCTTTGTGTGAGTGTGATATATTTTCTTTAATTTGTGTTGTTTATTCTTTTTTATGATTACAGTTGACTCTTGAACAATGTGGGGGCTAGGGTCACCAACCTTCTGTGCAGTTGAAAATAGCCATATTATAAGTTTGACTTGCCAAAAGCTTCACTACAATAGCCTGCTGTCAACCTGAAGCCTTACCAAAAACATCAATAGTCGATTAAACATATTTTGTATGTTATATGTATTCTATGCTATAGTTTTACAATAAAGTAAGCTGGAGAAAAGAAAATCTTAAGGAAATCACAAGGAAGAGAAAATATGTTGGCTAGGTATGGTGGCTCATGCCTGTAATCCCAGCACTTTGGGAGGCCCAGGTGGGCAGATTGAGCCCAGGAGTTCAAGACCAGCCTCGACAACATGGTGAAACCCTGTATCTACATAAAAATACAAAAATTAGGCCGGGCGCGGTGGCTCACGTCTGTAATCCCAGCACTTTGGGAGGCCGAGATGAGCGGATCATGAGGGCAGGAGATTGAGACCATCCTGGCTAACACAGTGAAACCCCGTCTCTACTAAAAATACAAAAAAATTAGCCAGGCGTGGTGGCGGGCGCCTATAGTCCAAGCTACTCGGAGGGCTGAGGCAGGAGAATGACATGAACCCAGGAGGTGAAGCTTGCAGTGAGCCGAGATCATGCTACTGCACTCCAGCCTGGGCAACTGAGCGAAACTCCATCTCCAAAAAAAAAAAAAATTAGCCAGGCATGGTGGCGTGCACCTGTAATCCCAGCTACTCAGGAGACTGAGGTAGGTGGATCATGTGAGCCTGGAGAGGTCAAGGCTGCAGTGAGCCGTAATGGCACCACTGCACTCCAGCTTTGGCGACAGAGCAAGACCCTGTCTCAAAAAAGAAAGAAAAGAAAAAATATATTTAGTTCATTAAGTGGAGTTGGATCATCATAAAGGTCTTCATCCTGGTTGTCTTCACGTTGAGTAGGCCGAGACGGAGAAGGAAGTGAAGGGCTTGGTCTTGCCATCTCACAAGTGGCAGAGGCAGAAGAAAATCCAAATGTAAGTGGACCGATGCAGTTCAAACCCAAGTTGTTCAAAGACATTGTATTAGCATTAGACATTGTGGAAAATACAGAAAAATGTAAAGATGAAAATAGAATTAGTGCTACCCAATGATAACCACCAATATCATTCACTATATTTTCTTTTTTTTTTTATTTTTTTATTTTTTTTTATTTTTTATTTTTTTGAGACGGAGTCTCGCTCTGTCGCCCAGGCTGGAGTACAGTGGCCGCATCTCAGCTCACTGCAAGCTCCGCCTCCCGGGTCTACGCCATTCTCCTGCCTCAGCCTCCCGAGTAGCTGGGACTACAGGCGCCCGCCACCTCGCCCGGCTAGTTTTTTGTATTTTTTAGTAGAGACGGGGTTTCACCGTATTAGCCAGGCTGGTCTTGATCTCCTGACCTTGTGATCCGCCCGTCTCGGCCTCCCAAAGTGCTGGGATTACAGGCTTGAGCCACCGCGCCCGGCCCCCCATTCACTATATTTTCTTTCAGTATTTAGTCTGTGCATAAACATTATATTATCTGAATCATAGTGTGTATATATAGTTTAATATCTTGATTTTTATTCATGACTGTTTCTCATTTTGAGTATATTAGTATTAGAGTCTTCCTGACATATGCCTTTTAGTGGCTGCATATTATATTTAAACATGTAACTTTATGTACATATAATGCAAGGCATAGCAAAATTGCGTGCAGAATTTCATGACAAGTGGCATGCATTTTTGTGAGAAAAAAAGGTCAATATTCTTTCACATAGAGAGATCATAATTAATTTAACTATTTTCTTATTGTGGGACACTTAGATTTTTCTTCCCAACGTTTCTTTATTGTAAATATGTTAGGTTGGTGCAAAAGTAATTGCTGTTTTTGCCATTAAAGGCAACAGCAAAAACCAAAATTACTTTTGCACCAACCTAATACTTCAATAAGCATCTTCATATTTAAATTTTGTCCACATTCCTGACTATTTCCTACAGAGTATAGATATTCTTCAGGCTGGATGCATATTGCCAGATTTGAATACCAACCTTTTAGAGATTTTAGTATTGACCTTTCGTTCTTGCCACTGGGGAAAATTAAGTTAAATAATCTCAATAAGGTCTTGGTTTGTGGACTTGGGGAAAATTATATCTCATCTTGCAAAATAGCCATATGAGAAGTGTTACGAATGAATCATTTACTGTATGCCTGGGTAAAAATAGCTGCACACCTTATCTAGTGCTTCAGCTTTGAATCTCAAAGTACACAGCCAATTTGTATTATGAATAAGGACTTCGTAACCCATATTGTTGACTTAAATGGTATTAAGTGGTGGCTGGTCAGGGAGAAGGTGGAGAGGCTAGAAACCAAGGAATACCACCTTGCCAAAGGTTAAATACCATTAGGTAGAACCAGTATATATTTATATTCTTTGCTTATTCATCCTCTGTTCATGACTAGTGTGGTCATTAATTATATTTAAACATGTAACTTTATGTACATATAATGCAAGGCATAGCAAAATTGCATGCAGAATTTCATGACAAGTGGCATGCATTTTTGTGAGGAAAAAAATATGTCAAGCTACTTTTAGGACTGTAACTGACCACTTGGCTATTGCATGCCTTGTGCCTTAGGTCTGGGATGTTTCTTTTGCATGCCTCTGGAATCAAGTGACTCTGATAACTGCAAGCACTTCAGAGTATGTATAAGCAATTTTAGCTGGTTCCATCCTGATATTTACAAAACTGCCTGGATCATACTAACAACCATGCAATGATATATATTTATATTAAGAAAGCAACGATTCAACTTGAAAGATGAAGGAAAACAAACTATTTATGTACAATGAGTCCTAAGTGTACACCACTATGTTTTCCATCAGCCTTTGATTTTCTGTCACTCCTCTTTTTCTTTGAAATTTAGAGTCAGAAGTGAACTGACTTCATGGTTTTCCTCATGATTATTTGATATCCTCTAGGGAATCACAACTTAAAGACTGCATTCTTCCTTCTCAAAATTCATGTTAAAGATTTCTCGATGCAGAGCCACAGGCTATTTTGGAGTTTGAAATGGAGCAGTTAAAACTAGGAGGTCACACACGTTGAGATTATTCCTTCACTGCATCTCGCCAGCTTGTGTGCCTGAGGAGACACGCATCTCAGAGGGCAGAGGGGCAGCCATTGTCCAATGAGGTTATTTGACCTACTATATAATAGAATGCACAGGACAATAGTGCATTTGTTATAAAGGCTACTCGAGTTTGTTATACAATTATTCTTCACCAAAAACAACAACCTAATAACTCACTGTTGGTATGAGTCTTATTTGGTAGATAGCCAGGACTATAAAATATACAAAGCCAAACTTTGCCATTATTTCCGTCTAAACCTTAGAGATTGCTACAACCATATATTCAGCCTTAACAAAGATCTTTGGCGCCATTCCCATTTTCTTTCTGTTAATTCTTTGGTCATTTTCAAATGCAGAGTCCTCCCAAGTGGAGGACCGTTTGTCTCTTACTTGTGGCCCTTTGCTCCAAAAAGAGAACTGACTTATCCTTTCTTCTCTGAGTTTAACCCTCATTCTTTTTTCTTCCCTCCTCCTTTTTAAAGTATTCCTCCTTAGTTTATAAAATCTAGAAATTTCTGTCTTATAATTTTGTTTAAGATTAGTAAATAAGCAATTCTCTTTGTCATTCTCCCCTCTTATAAATCAGCATTGTTTATCAGTTTTTAGGAACAATCCCAAGACATGGTTTATGAAAAGAAGGAACCAACTGCAAAATAAGTGAGGAAGTTTCTGATTTAACTTCCTGCTGAAATTCCTAGGAAGAAAGACAAAAAGCTGAAGACTCACATAACCCTCATGCCCTAGAGACAGTGAAGTGTAGGGTAAGAGCTCAGTCACCTGGTGGTCTTGGATGAGTATGCTGACTCTGCCACAGTGAGCTGTGGACCTGGGGGAAATAACCTGCCAACTTTGTGCCTCTGTTTCCAGATCTACAAAATGGGAATACTAATGCCTGCTTGGTAGGGTTATTCTGAGGATTTCCTGGAACAATATTTATGTATAATCAGGATGACTTGCTCCACAAAACCCAAATGCAAAGAAGTCACATTTCTTGATTATTCTAAATACAGTGAAATCTGGATCTGAACCCTCCACCTACTAAGGCCAGCAAGAAGCTTAATGTCAGTTGGCTTATGTAGCTCATGCAACTGGGAACGGGCCCCTTGTTCCTCGACTCTGTGGTCACAGCCCTTAGCACTGCTCCTTCTGCAGCCCAGCCTCTGTGCAGGTCAGGTCCTCACCACCCACTGGAGCTACTTCTCAAGGCCAGCTTTGGTGATGCCCACTTAGCAGGCCTGACATGAAGCTCATGCACCCCCCAGAGAGACGCCTCTTCCAGAAAGTTGCACTCAGATGGGATGTCCTACCACCTGCAGAAACTTAAGTCCCACCGCTCACAGACTGTGGAGATTCACCCCCTTTCTGGGGTGGATCTTTCTGTAAATCCACAGAAGTACCAGGCTGGAACTCCTCTGACTCTTGGACAGTTCTGGCCCCTTCTTGGGGAGGGCCCAGAATTCCCAAACAAATGCTTTATGGAAGCAGTTTCTCCAGAGGCTCCCGGAACATGAAGGAGCTGTTAGCACCACTTTAGGGCTAAAAGAGCCAAGACCTTGGAAAACGAAGACCTCCCTTTCCCTCCAGTGTAAGATGTTGGGGTATGTGAGAATGAAACACAAATTTCCCTGCTGACACATTTGCAAACTATCAAGTGTATGGTGACTGTTCCAAGGGCATCACCAGTTTGCCAAATTCCCCCTGTGAAACAGTTTTACTACAGGAAACAAAATAAATTTTTAAAAACTTCTTGGATTGCAGGAAGACATGGTCTATGAATTACAGAAAACCACACACAGAGGTAAGATGAAAAGTTAGGAAGACAAGATACAAAGAGAGATGCTATAAGAATGAGTGGCAAAAAAACAAAAATAACAAAAATGCAATCAAAGAATTAAAATCCCTCCTGGAGGTGGAAAGAAGCAAAATTAACAGTGTAGAAAATGGAAACGTTGATTTGGAGGTGAGCCTTGAGAGGTCTTTTAGGATATACAGGAAAAGAGCATAGAGTTAGACATGATAAGCAAAAATAAATAGTTACTAAGAAAAGTGATAGATTCTGATAAATATAAAGAATGGGAATTCAGTTTAAGACTAACAGTATTACTAACCAAGAAACCAGAACAACAGAAATAAGTGATAATGACTTTATTGAAGAAAACATTTTCAAGCTGGAAAAAGACTGGGCTCACAAATTCCAGGTGAAATCAATTTTAAAACACCCATACCTAGACACATATTGACAACATTTTTTAGTTACAAAGAGAAAGAAGAAGTGCTGCAAGTATCCACACAGGAAATACTACCCCCAACCCCAAACAAGTTGTTGATGGAAGAAGAAATACCAGACTGACTTCTGACCTCTTTGTACTACTACAGTCAGAAAACAATGGAGAAGCATCTAAAAGCATTTTATATTCAGCCAAGTCGACTTTCATGTGTAAATGACCTTGCTTCCGAATACCCCCTAGTTTTTTTTTTTTTTGAGATGGAGTCTCACGCTGTTGCCCAGGCTGGAGTGCAGTGGCGCGATCTCGGCTCACTGCAAGCTCCGCCTCCTGGGTTCACGCCATTCTCCTGCCTCAGCCTCCTGAGTAGCTAGGACTACAGGCGCCCGCCACCGCGCCCGGCTAATTTTTTGTATTTTTAGTAGAGACGGGGTTTCACTGTGGTCTCGATCTCCTGACCTTGTGATCCGCCCGCCTCGGCCTCCCAAAGTGCTGGGATTACAGGCTTGAGCCACCGCGCCCGGCCTTAACCCCCTAGTTTTATTACCATAATACAGCAATGAGACTGATTAGTACTCAAAAGAGTAGTTATTGTATCTTATCCACCATGGTAATTTAGTTTCTTGATGAGATTCTAAAGTTGTATGTGAATGCCAGGTTTATGCCTCCCCATCTCTGTGTGTGTGTTTTAACTTTAGTTTTAACGATCCTCTAATCTGGCAGTGGTGGTGTTATTTGCTGCTGAGGAAAGAGGTCTGTCTCCCAATGACTTCTGTAACCTCATCTCTCCCACTCCAAGGGTGGTCCTATTGTTTGCCTTGCCACTGGGAATTTCTACTTTGTGGGCGTAGTGTTTGCTCAGGTGGAAGAGCTCCACATAGCGAGTCTTTGTCCCTTAATTTTACTCCAAATGCCAACACTTTGATTTATGAATTATATTGAAAAACTGGCGATTATTAGAGTTAAAGGCCTCTTACATCTTCTAGGCTAGCATCCTTGGTTTACAGGTGAAAAAAAAGTCCCAGAAAAGAGCCATCACTTGTTTAGAGTCACAGATTCAGATACCATTCATGTTAGGACCAGCTAGGCTCCTGGTTTTTCTGCATCCCCCACCAGGCTGACACTGATGGACAAGATCTATTGGGAGGCCCAAGTGATCCCATCTTCACCATGATGAAGAAGTTCGTGAGTGGCAGGACTCAAAGCCTGTGGAATGGCCAAAGGCAAGCTAATGCCCCATAATCAAAAAGTCAATGAATTTCCAACAATAAGCAGAGGCACACCTTCAACCTAGCACCTCGGAGCCATTGAAAACTCAAGGTATTCATTATAGAAAAGTCCAAGGATACAGAAGACATGCTCTAGCCAGTTTTTCAAAGCTCTTAGAAGTTTTGACTTTGGGCAGGGGCACAGTAACTCACCCCTGTAATCCCACCTACTCAGGAGGTTGAGGAGTTCAAGACCAGCCTGGGAAGTAGAGTGAGACCCTGTCTCAAAACAAACAAAAAGAAAGAAAGAAAAGTTTGACTTTTAAGGGCTCTAGTAACAAAAACTTCCTTTCTAAGCAAGCAAACTTGGCTCATGGCACCTGACATCCTTTCATCAAACGCTGGTCCAAATTCAAGGGGCAAGACCATCTCCTGCGTTTGTAGATTTCATAGCTTCTCTTCTTAGGTGAGTCATAACTCTTTAGGTTGCAAAAGAGAGGAGCCCTGCTCCAACTAGCCTAATCAAACAAACCAGAAGAAGAAATGAATTGCTTCATAACCAAATACCAGGAAGGCAGGGGCAGAATTGGGCCTAGGATTAACTTCTCCACATCACATGGCCCATGGCTGGGCCAACATCAACCCCACTTAAAGAGCAGAGAGGAAAGAGGGCACCTTCCACCTGTTGTCAGTGTATAGAATTCCCAGGCGGGGACACTGATGGCTGTGTAACTGCGGACAGAGGGATGGACCCAGCCTGGTTCCATGCTCACCACTCTGTTGAGGAACATTTTCTGTCAGTAAATTAAGGAGAATGGGCAGGAAATGGGCACAGGACGGATCTGAATAATAGCCACTACATTATCCGCAGCAAGTGTTGGTTAGTACGGAGTTTATTATCCACCTGTCGTTAGTGCCAAATACCTGTGTTTCCAAGAAAGGAGAAAATAAATTAATAATTCCCCTACATTACCTTCACCTTGGCCATGACCAAGCCCACTTCTGGAAGGTAAAAGGCACTCTCCAGCCTGCCTCCTGCTCAGGAAAGACTGCCAGAGAGCACGAGGGCTTAGGAACCTGCATGCGTAAGGAGGTGTCCACTGTGCTTTGTGGAGACTTTTTCCTCTCTTGGAGCCCTTTTGTATTAGTCCATTTTCATTCTGCTGAGAAAAACCTACCCGAGACTGGGTAATTTATAAAGAAAAAGAGGTTTAATGGACTCACAGCACAGTTTTACATGGCGTGGGAGGCCCCACAATCATGGCGAAAGGCGAAAGGCATGTCTTACATGTCAGCAGACAAGAGAGAATGAGAGCCAAGCAAAAGGGGAAACCTCTTATAAAACCGTCGGACCTCCTGAGACTTATTCATTACCACGAGAACGGTATGGGGGAAACTGCCCCCATGACTCAATTCTCTCCCACTGGGTCCCTCCCACAACACATAGGAATTAGGGGAGCTACAATTCAAGATGAGATTTAGGTGGGGACACAGCCAAACCATGTCACTTTTCCAGGGGTCTTGGTGGTCTCTTTCCCTTCCCCTAGATAAGATAGCAGTAAGGAGGGCAGGATGGTGTGTTCAGGGCTTAGAAAACAAGTTCGCTTGGTACCAGGTGAGAAACAAACTCACTGTCGGGTCATTACTGGTGAGAAGACACTCAAGTTCAAGTCTCCGAGATGATGCCTCGTGCTGTATTGGGCAGGCGGTGGGAATATAAGTCAGTCTTGGAAGGTGTGGCTGTGAGCAGTGTCAGCAACCCAGGTGAGACCTTGTCTCTGCCATCGACAAACTGGCTGGTGCATTTTGAGCAAAGCAGGAGCTATTGACCTCCATGAGTGAAAGCCCACTGGTCAGCTCATTACTATTTGTTTGTGTGCCACAGCCTCAATCTAAACAGTAAGGACTGTTACTTTTTGAGCATTCTTGCTGCACAAACACTTTACATACTTGATACAAATATCCTGAAAGGTAGGTATTTTTGTTTAACCCCCTTTCATAGGTAAGAAAAGTGAAACTCAGAGAAGTGAAGTAACTCACCTGAGATCACACAGCAGTGAGTAGCAGAATCTTGATTCAAAGTAAGATCTGACCCCAAAGTATAGGCTGTTTCCACCACACTAGGCTGCAGCTCTCAGCGAGCAGATGAAAGAGGGTGATGGTCTCACTTTGGGGACATCTTGTCTTTCTTTCCCAGTCTGCTAGATTGAATTCTAGGGCCTTCACTGGGCCTCAACAGAATACATTTGGGATTTTGAAAACATAGCCCTTAATTCAATTTGACTGCTAGGACAACCCCCTCATTCACAGGCAAGAGGTAAAGAGAGGATGATTCGGTTACTGGTGGTGGTTACAGCTCTGAAGGAGGAGAGGTTTACAGCCTCCCTGAATGGCTGTTGCAGGGCAGGCAGGAAGGAAGTCTGGGGAGATAGAGAAGAAAACCATGAGAGGGGACACTTGGGGAGGCAGGTTTCTGAGGTTTGTGCGGGGTGCAAGGAAAAGGCCACACAATGGATGAACAGATGCCAAATATCTCTGTTTCCAGGAGGAAGCCACACATGGAAAAAAAATTCTACCCTAAACAGTTCTCAAGTACACCCACGTCCTGAAATAGCATGGAAAATAAATTAACAAATAGCCTGCTATAAACACAGTGGAGGTGGGAGATTCTATAGTAAACCAGAAAGGAATTCATTTTATTCAAAACTGCTTTGAGAAGGTTGTCTAGGGTGGGTAAATACTTTGAGGCCAGGGCAGCTAGACATCACAGGCATCTCTGGCTTTGTCACACCTGGGGGCCCAGAGCTCAATGTGGAAAGAGTGTGTCACATTTGGGTCCATGGTTTGTGGGAGTTAGGAGAGGAGTGGAGGCTCTTGAGTGGCTGAACCCTGTCTTCTTATCTGCAGCCTCTCTTCATGGCCCTCAGCCAGGACTTGCACTTTTCACATGGCGTGTGAAGCAAGTGACTCTTGCAAGGAGAGAGTGTGATCAGGAGCTGGGGACAGTTTGCCAGCTGGTCATCTTGGATGGGAATCCTATGTCCCACTGACCTTTGTGCCTTGAGAACTCCCTGGATCTCAAAATAGAGTATTCCCTCCCGGGGCGGTGGGTGGGTGGGTGGGGGGTCATACCAGCCTCAACGACATCTTGCCAAAACAAAAATTAACTTTAATTTGAATTTACACTAATTTAAAACAGGAATATGTGCCATCTGGCATTTTTATAAATAAGATGATATGTTGCAGAAACAAGTAATGAGAATTTCAAGGCTTCCCAGATCACTGGAAGGTCGTGAGTTTAGGATTCTTTTTTTGTTGATTTTTTTAGTTTTGAGACAGAATCTCACGCTGTCGCACAGGCTGGAGCGCAGTGGTGCAATCTCGGCTCACTGCAACCTTTGCCTCCTGGGTTCAAGCAATTCTCCTGCCTCAGCCTCCCGAGTTGCTGGGATTACAGGCGCCTGCCACCACGCCCAGCTAATTTTTGTATTTTTAGTATAGACAGGGTTTCACCATGTTGGCCAGGCTGGTCTTGAACCCCTGACCTCAGATAATCTGCCCGCCTCGGCCTCCCAAAGTGCTGGGATTACAGGCATGAGCCACTGTGCCTGGCCGAGTTTAGGGTTCTGTAGGGATTGTGGAAAACCTCCAATGGGACAAATGTTCCTCGTGCTTTTGTGGCCACTTCCAGCTACAGAACAATGAGGCAGAAGACTGTACACTTGTGCCACTCACTGGCAGGGACGCCCACCTCTCCTTCTCCCAGGGGAGGCAGGACGTGGGCTGTGACCACCTTACAGTGCACAGGTGCCTCAAGATTTTCTAACTCTCTCTGTTTGGCAAATAAAGACCTTTATAAATGTATTTAATACCTATTTGTTTAAACAACACTTTTGATTAAGAGATGACCAAAATTGGATACAGGAAAACCCAGGAAAATTATTTTATCTCTAGAGAGACATTGGAGAAAAGGTGTGATCGTGTAAAGAAACAGGGAAAAACAACAAATAAGCCAAGTAAGCTATTGGTCCCCAAAGTGCTTGGGTAGAACACTAGTCCTGAGAGAAGGTCATCACAGAAAGGATTCTGGGGTCAAAACCAGGCTCAGTCTATCGTTGATGGGCATTTGGGATGATTCCATGTCCTTGCTATTGTGAATAGTGCTGCAATGAATGTATGCGTGCATGTATCTTCATAATAGAATGATTTATGTTCCTTTGGGTATATACCCAGTAATGGGATTGCTGGGTCAAATCGTATTTCTGGTTCTAGATCTTTGGTACATATACACCATGGAATACTATGCAGCCATAAAAAGGAATGAGATCATGTCCTTTGCAGGGACATTGATGAAGCTGGAAGCCATTATCCTCAGTAGACTAACACAGGAACAGAAAACCAAAAACCACTTATAAGTGGGAGCTGAACAATGAGAACACATGGATACAGGGAGGGGAACAGCGCACTGGAGCCTGTCAGGGGATGTGGTGGTAGGAAGGAGGATATTAGGGAAAATAGCTAATACATGCCAGGCTTAATACCTAGGTGATGGGTGGATAGGTGCACCTAACAACCATGGCACATGTTTACTCATGTGACAAACCTGCACATGTACCCCAGAACTAAAAATTAAAATTAATTTATTTTCAAATAGGCTCAGAGGAATCCTGTATCGTGGGACTCTGGCTAGCTTTATTTAACCTGAAACTTCACAAACTGACCCAGGATCTCATGGTTCTTGCAACTCTGCATTTTACTGTATGGAAAGGTGGGAAAGAAATGAGAATGAACATAGGTGAGTGTCTTATTTCCATTTAGGCTGCTCTAACAAAATACTGTACACAGAGTGGCTTGTAAATAACATACACATGTATTGCTCACAGTTCTGGAGGCTGGAAAGTCCAAGATCAAGGCGCAGGCAGCTTTGGCGTCTGGGGAAGTTTTGCTTCCTTGTAGAGAGTGCCATCTTGCTGTATCCTCATGTGGCTGAAGGGGCAAAGGAGCTCTCTCTGGCCTCTTTTATTAGGACACTAATCTCATTCATGAGGGTTCTGCTCTCCCATAACCTAATCACCACCTCTTGGCTCTAATACCATCACCTTGGGGGCTAGGACTTCCACGTATGAATTTTGGGGGCACGCAAACATTCAGACCATAGCAGTGAGCATGAGCGAAATTTTAGGAAGGAAATTCTAACAGAATTGGGAAATGCATTATGCATGATTCAATTTTGTGCAATCTTAGGCCTCGAGAGAACAAGGAGGGAAACTAACAGATTTTGTGCTGAGCAATTTTTTTCTATAGCAGGACAGGCAGAACGATGTCTTCTTCCACCCAAGCACTGAACCAAACCACAGGAGAAGAAACAGAACCAAATGAGAGAGATTCAACCGACCAGTCTAAGGCTTACCAGAAACGAACAAAGACATACCAAAATAGTCCATCCATGCACAAACACAGATACACAGGGACAAGGCACAAGTGTGTCTCTTATACCAGCACAGGTGCTAGCAAGAAACCCATTCACATGAACACTTTATGCAGATTTTAAAGGGAAAACTCTTCTTTTAAAAATAGAGGATTTTTATCTTTGTAGTATCCATATTTATTCATTCATTCATTTGATGCAATTTATGTGCCCAGATGCCTGGTCAGGGCTGAGGATGTGGAGTGGACAAGCCAGGATTGCTGCAGTGATGTGCTCACCGTTGGACAGAGGAATGACTGTCAACAAATCACTACAGGCCCATACGTTAAGTTCTTTAATAGTACGATGACTGGAACTACTGGACGGAACCCAAAAGGCAGTCACCCAAACGTATCATGTCCATTTTGATCCCTACGGCAATTAAGCCTTGCTTTCACGGCCGCTGAAGCAGACCAACAGATGGTGGTTTAATTGTTTATAAAACCAAACATTAACTACTGGGCTTGGCAACGTATCTCTTCTCCTGAAGCCTCTCAAAGCAGATATGAGACAACACTCTGGAAGATGCTAAGAAACACCAAAAGATCAAGGGTCAAATCTTGGAATTCAGATCTGTCATTGACCTGCCTTATAACTTCTGTCAAACTGCAATATGGTGAGATTGTTCACATGTTTCACAGCAGTGTTGCATGGAATGACTAATGGCCTTCAGTTGGTTCCTGTGTAGATGGTAACACGGAAAGCTGTTCACAAAACCCCTTTCTAGCAAAGATGCGTTTCTGCCAAGTCACATATGTTGGCCAGAGGTGTGTTGAGGGAAATTGGCCCTCTTCAGAAAAATATAGTCTCCTTGTTCCCGGCCACATTTTAATGTTGCCCTGCCTTTTAGCTTATGAAGCTTCAGGCTCTCTATACAAATGCTGTCCGTTTTAATAGAGTGCTAATCGCAGTAATGGGCAGGGCACTTATGTCTGTAATCATCACATCAACGCCACTTGGCTTAATCCTTGAAAATGGACAACAAGCTATTACTAAACCATAAAAATCGCAAATTGTGTATGCTGACCTAGAGACACCTCCAATCAATGAGAAGCAGCCTCAGAGCCACCAAAGGCTCTTCAACGTCCAGCTGTCACAACATTCCCCAAGAACTTCAAAGATTTTAAAGGCCACCATTTCCATGCACATGTCTCTGGGTATTGCTGCTGTTTACACTTCGCAGAAGCTGGACACTCAGCCTGTTTGGGGGGGACCCAGGCTAAAGGTTCTGCCCTAGGTGTGGTAAGTATCTATTGATGCGCAGTGCGAACACAGCCTTTGTAGCTTCCCCACCCTCTGCGTGGGGAACGGATGGCTCCTATTGCAATCTTCCTTCCCCAGCGACCTCTTGCTTATCCTCCTGGGTTCAGCTTCAATGTCACATGCCCAGACTTTCAGGCTCCAGGACTTATACCAGCGCCCACTCTCCTTCCTGGTTCCCAGGCCTTTGGCCTTAGACTGGGAGTTATGGGATTGGCTCTCCCAGTAAAGGGTAAGATAGATATATTCTTTTATATATAATATATAACACAATGGCTCTCTGTCTGCATGGGTTCTACATCTTCTGATTCAACCAACCATGGGTCAAAAATATTCAAAAAAATAGAAAAATAATAATGCAACAATACAAATAATGCAAATTAAAAAGACGGTATAACCATTTACATGGCATTTATATTATATTAGGTATCATAAGTAATCTAGAGATGATTTAAAATATAGAAGAGAATGTGTATAGTTTGTATACAAATACTATATCATTTTATTTAATGCACTTGAGCATCTGAGGATCTTGGTATCTGCAGGGATCCTGGAACCAATCCCCCGTGAGTACCTAGGGATGGCACGACTATGTATAATATATCTTTGTAAAGGGGCTAGCCGGATAGTGGGAGCCCTCGTTTCCTTACCAAGGAATCTGAAGTTGATCTGATCAGTGGAAAGTCTCTGGAAGAGTATTGCATGATTAGAATTTTATTTGTTTTACACACACCACACACACACACACACACAAGATAGACCAATCTGTGTGGAAGGAAGTAGGTTAGAAGAACACAGGATTAGAAAGCTTGCCTTGATAACAGGTCACAAATGCTGCCAAGTGTGTAGTCAAAAAAATTTGGACTTATTTTCTAGACCAAGTGTCCAGATCTTAAACATTTTCAGAGGTTGGTGAAGTAGCAAATGTGTGAAGTCTCTGAGTGTGGTTGCTCTGTGTAAATTTAGAATGTCAAAATGCTGCATTTTTCCAACCAACCAGTCACATCAGTGGCTGACAACTGCTCTGTGAGCTTGATCCTTGCTGTAGGAAATGGGGAGCCATAGATGATTCTTGGGGAGGAGGACTTATAGCAGATGCTGTTGGTGTTCTCTGCCCAGATCCCATTGGTCCACTCTTAGAGTTGCCTGCAGACAAGTCCCCTTGAGCTGGTATCTTCCAGCATCTCTGCCTGAGAGCATTCTCTGGGCTGGCCATCTAGAGACAGGCTAGAAGTGCCAGGACATTACAGCGTTGGGAGCATCCCTCAGCCAGTGAGGGACAGAAGCTGCTGGATAAACACCCAAGCCTTCTGGTTCCTTGATAGGTCATTGCTGAGGTTTACGCAGTTTTTCGAGGGCGCCTGGAAGAATTGAGCCTCAGTTGCTCACATTTTTGTCGTAAATGCAACTTTATTAGCTGTCTTAGGTGGGGTCACCTGAAAAATAGACCCTGCCATACGCAGTTGACTGCAAGAAGTTTATTAGGGAATTCCTTTGAGAGCAACACCTATGAAGAGGAAAGAAAGTAGGACTGGATAGAAGGAGTCGTTGAACCGTGGTGCCATTAAAGCTTCAGAGGATCCCACGGGAAGCTCTGGCGCTGGGATAGCCCTTCAGAGCCGACTGATTGAGACCAAGGTGGGGTCAGGGCTTTATATCCTCCATTGATTAGTCAGTAGATGTGGCTGCCCCAGGTTGGGACCTGGGTTAAGGCTGTTCTCTGCTGCTGAGAGCAGTTCCTGGCTCGAGACTCAGCTAAAAGCCATCAACCAGCAACACTCCCAATGGCTGGGAGAGGGAGGACCTCAGTCCTGAGGGGGAATCTCGGCAGCACACCATACCATCGGCCTCCCTCCCTTCCCTGTCTTCCTTCTTTAACCCCTCCCTATCCTAGGGGTCATCTTCCAAATGAACTACCTACACCCACATTCTTGTTTCAGGGTCACTTTTGGGGGAACCCAAACAAAGGCAGGTATGGCATGATCTGTACTTCTGTCTATCCACGTAGCAAAGCTGCACATGGATTCCCTGAAGTTGAAAAAAGGAGCCAACTAGAAAATAAATTAGGATAACAACAAAAAACAAAAAAAGAGGCTAGACACCAATATGGTAGCAGTATATGCAGTAGATCAGAGGGTGGACAGACTGTCCAAAAAGATGATGCCGGTTGTTCAGGGGCATGGGATTAAATTAAAAGGATGCCCAAGGGAAAACAAGAAATGAGACAGGTGAAATTGCAATGAATGGAAGTAATGTATGCAAAAACGGGGAATGGTATGCAGCTGACAGAGGTTAATATGGCTTTAGGAATTTTGCCCTCGAAGTCATGGTGTGCTGTCCAAGTAGAGCTTCCCTCAGCCAGATAGCTATTATACCAATTTACAAGTTAGGTATATGGAAGTGGTAGGTTGATATGATGGAAGAGATTATAAAAAATTGTTAGCGTAATCCCAGCACTTTGGGAGGCCAAGGCGAGTGGATCACCTGAGGTCAGGAGTTTGAGACCAGCCTAGATAACACAGCAAAACCCTGTCTCTACTAAAAATACAGAAATTAGCTGGGTGTGGTGGTACGTGCTTGTAATCTCAGCTACTCGGGAGGCTGAGGCAGGAGAATCACTTGAACCTGGGAGGCGGAGGTTTCAGTGAGCCGAGATCGTGCCATTGCACTCCAGCCTGGGCAACAAGAGTGAAACTCCATGTCAGACCAAAAAAAAAAAAAGAGAGAGAAATTGTTATGGGAGAGAGGACAGAAATGGAGACACCAACTAACAATCTCCAAGCATCTACAATGTACCAGATATTGTGCTAGGCTGAGGACAGGTCTTTAGAAAAGATCAACATTTACAGGATTTTTTTTTTTTTAAAGGAGGCAGACAGTTGGGAAGAGCAATCAGCAATGGCAAATCCCAAATCCACCAGCTACAACCTTTCTATGGTCTGCCCACTGCAGACATCACTGATTGATCAGTTTTCTCCACAGAGCTTGGACTTGCCTCAAAATCCTTCCCCACATCGTGCTCTAGGAAGCAATTCTAAATCATTAGATTTAGTCCTTGAGAGAAAAACTCTGCTATTCTATATTATGGAAGCCAAGAGAAGAAAGGCTTGCACAGAGGAGAGAGCACGTGGGAGCCATTTTCAATATAAGAGAGACAGAAGCCTCTCTCTCTCTCCCGATTTTTAAATTTTTTTAAACAAAGCCTGTGAAAAGCCCACTGGGGGCCAGATGTGGTGGCTCACACCTGTAATCCCAGCACTTTGGGAGGCCAAGGTGGGTGGATCACTTGAGGTCAGGAGTTCAAGACCAGCCTGGCCAACATGGTGAAACTCATTCTCTAATAAAAATACAACAATCAGCTGGCTGTGGTGGCACACCTATAATCTCAGCTACTCGGAAGGCGGAGGCAGGAGAATCGCTTGAACCCGGAAGGCAGAGGTTACAGTGAGTTGAGATCGTGCCACTGCACTGCAGCCTGGGTGACAGAGCGAGACTCTGTCTCAAACAACAACAACAAAAAACAACCAAACAAACAAAAAAGCCCACTGGGCTAAATCAACGGGGGTTCTTGTGGACCAGGGAAAGTTCTGAGAAGAAGGAGTAGCAGCAGTCAAAGTGCAGGGTTACAAGCAGAGGCTGACATCCAGATACGTGCTGAAGGGAGCACTGAGCCAGTATTTTTTTTTTTTTTTTTAATGAGGTCTCACTCTTGTTGTCCAGGCTGGAGTGCAGTGGCACAATCCCAACCTCTGCCTCCCAGGTTCAAGCAATTCTCCTGCCTCAGCCTCCCAGGTAGCTAGGATTACAGGCATGCACCACCATGTCCGGCGAATTTTTAGTAGAGACAGGTTTTCGCCACGTTGGCCAGGCTGGTCTCGAACTCCTGACCTCAGGTGATCCACCTGTCTGGGCCTCCCAAAGTGTTAGGATTACAGGCATGAGCTACCACACCTGGCCAAGCCTGGAAGTTTTAAGTTGTAATTGGTGAGTTCCTTGTAGCACACTGTGGTGCTATAATCCGTATCCCGAGAAATAAAAACAATTAGATTTTGGGAGGCAGTTCACAATTACATTCTCTCTGTGGATAAAATTTTATTTAATTTTCCAAACCTGTTTTAAGGATACAATGACCACTGAGTTTCTAAGATATATTAGATTGGCCCAGATGCAGCAGAAATTTTGTTTGCATATTCCACAGGTGCATTTGGTAGACATTGGAAAAGCTTGACCAAAAAAAAAAAAAAAAAAAAAAATCCCTAACTGCAAGCATTTGTCAACCTAGAACAAGGTCTTCTGCTTTCCATATTCATGACGTTTGACATCAGACACATCAGATAAAACCAGAGATGGCTGGGCGGGCGGAAGGAAATGAGCCCAGCAGGGGTTCAGCTCCGGGAATCGTCCCAGCTCTGGCTCTAACTTGGGTTTGACCTTGGCAAGTTGCTTAACTTCTGTGGTCCTTTGTTTCCTCATCTGGAAAATGAGAGTCGCAGCCCCGGGCCCTCTGGTTGAGAGAAAGTCTGTGATTCATCTATAGCCAATCCATCTTTACCCCCAAATTCATCAGGCTGAGTCCTCATCAATAATTTATATCCACCTGGAGGTCAGCTCTGCATAGAATCAAATTTCTCTTCTTGTTCTGCTTCCAGTGGAATTAAAGTCCCTTGGTCCCTGCCTTCTAATGACACCATCCAAAGTCTGTAAGTTTTAGAGGGCACAGTTGATGACATCTAAGGTGCTTTCAAAGCCCAGCATTTCTAGGAAGGGGAGCATCAATATTAATTAAGTTCTGGCAGCTCTCAGGATTCCTTAGTATTCTAAAAAATGTGCAAGTTCCCTGGTCCTGTGTGCCCCTGAGGAATTTGGATATACCTACAGATCTGGTTACTGTATCAATTGGGCCACATCCAAAGGCCACAACACTCTGCTTCCTGCATTTTAAGTGTGTTCTTACTGAAAATTCTGATGACTACCTAAAGAATTAAGCAAACTCCTGGCCAAAACCATTTAAAGTCAATGGGTTAACTTGAAAAACTTAACAGTTATGACTGCCCCTAAATGATAAACCAGAGATCAGTGCTGGGTCTTACATTTCTTCAAATGTTGTGCCTTAAATAGCTGCAGAAGGACAGACAGTAAGGCAAGGGAGAAACATCTAGACTCCATCCAGAGACGAGCTTCCTATGGAGCTGATTCCTCAGCCCAGGGATGGGTAAGCCCTTGGCTCTTGGGATCCCAGACTTGTCATCGGCTCCTCTGCTCTTCCTACTCTTATTTCCACGGTCTGCTTGCTCTGTTCTTTTCTCAAAGGGTGGTAGCCCTCCAAATTCACTCATCACCCTCTTCTCGCATCACTTTATTTACTATTCCAATGCTCTTCCCTTTTCTGGACTTAAAAATGCCTCTGTTGCTGATGAGAAGCATACGTCCCTCCCAGAAACTCATACACCGGTGGAAGAAGCAGGAGTCCACGTGCACCCCACCCAGCACATGCTCCTGCAGTCTGAAGCCACGTGAATAACACCACTGACCACTCTGTTGCCTGAGCTACGAACCCAGATCCACCGCACGTTTCTTCCCTCTCACCCCTAGCAGGTGACCACCTCCTTTTCAAGCCACCTCCCTTCTCCCCGCTGCCACTTTCTCTCCATCTCAACTGCTGCTGCCTTAATTTGGTACTTTTATCCTCTCTCACCTGGACTATTTCCACAGCATTGCCTATATTTCTGCCACCCCCCACTCCGACCTCGCCCTTTCCTCTGCAGTCAGGATGAGCTTTCTCAAATGAAAATCACATTTTGGCAGGGCGTGGTGGCTCACGTCTGTAATCCCAGCGTCTTGGGAGGCTGAGATGAGAGGATTGCTTGAGCCCAGGAGTTCGAGACCAGCCTGGGCAACAAAGTGAGACCCCACTGTCTCGACTAAAAAATTAAAAAAAAAAAAATTATCCAGATATGCTGGTGGATACTTATGGTCCTAACTATTCTGGAGGCTGAGGTGAGAGGATCATTTGAGCCCAGGAATTTGAGGCTGCAGTGGGCTATGATCATGTCATTGCACTCCAGCCTGGGTGACAGAGCAAGACTCTCTCTCTCCAAAAAAAAAAAAAGAAAGAAAGAAAATAATATCTCGTGGTGCTTCCCTTTGCTGGTGTCTCTTCTTAACTAACTCTGCAGATGAAGTCCGTTATTTCCAGCCCCAGGAATCCTTGCATCTTCTGGTGGCTGTTGCACACCTCATATGTAGCCTTGTAGGCTGCTATGTCTACCCAAAGAGCCTCTTCTTTTGTTTTTCTGGTGGGCTCTTGTTCATCCCTCAAGACCCAATTCAAGTTGTACCTGCTCTGTGAAGACAACTTTCACCCCAGCCCATCATCCCCTTCTCCACAAGCCACAATGTGTGTGCCTTGTTCTCACCTTCGGCACTTACTGGGGTTTCTCATGCAGCTGCAGTCAGACAGCAACTGGGACTGGAATCACCTGAAGACTCGCTCTCTCGTGTCTGACATCTCTGTCTCTATGTGTCTGCATGTCAGAATAGTATGGCTTCTTATGTGGCAGCTTAGCGCTCCAGAGGCACATGGAGAAAGAGAGAGGGAGAGAGGGCACGAGGGAGAACCGTCAGCCTTTTCTGACCCACCCTCAGAAGTCGCAAAGGCCTGCCCAGATAAAGTAGACTCCAACTCCTTTTTCTTTTTTCGAGGCAGAGTCTCGCTCTGTCGCCCAGGCTGGAGTGCAGTGGTGAGATCTTGGCTCACTGCAAGCTCCACCTCCCGGGTTCACACCATTCTCCTGCCTCAACCTCCCGAGTAGCTGGAACTACAGGCACCAGCCACCACGCCCGGCTAATTTTTGTATTTTTAATAGATACGTGGTTTCACCGTGTTAGCCAGAATGGTCTCGATCTCCTGACCTCATGAACCACCCGCCTAGGCCTCCCAAAGTGCTGGGATTACAGGCATGAGCCACTGTGCCCAGCCTTTTTTTTTTTTTTTTTTAAAGACACGATCTCACTCCGTTTCCTAGGCTGGAGTGCAGTGGTCTGATCATGGCTCGCTGCAGACTTGACCTCCCAGGCCCAAGCAATCCTGCTACCTCAGCTTCCTGAGTAGCTGGGACTATAGGTGTGCACCACCATGCTCGACTAATTTTTAAATATTTTGTCGAGATGGGGTTTTCCTAAGTTGCCTAGGCTGGTCTCAAACTCCTGGCCTGAAGCAGTCCTCCCATCTTGGCCTCCCAAAGTGCTGAGATTACAGGCTTGAGCCTGAACCTGGCCAAGACTCCACATCTTGATCAGAGAACTGCAGGATTTTGGAATAGCATGAGGGTTTTATGAGCATTTTAGAAAATACAGTCAGCTTTGTCCTACTGTGAGTTTTTGGTTATCAGCACTTCATTTAATGAGCATCCTACCAAATAGTGCCTTTCCATATCTATGGCAGATGGCGGCTGTTGCTGAAAAAGGCCATTAAACATCACCTTGAGGCACCTGAGCAGTTGCTGAACCACCAGAGAGAGCCTGAGATTTTCCAGTCACCCATGGCAGTTGCTCATTACTTGGAACAGAAGGAACCAGCTCCCCAGGGCTTCCATTGGGCTCCCAGTCAACGCTGCCATAACGTGGCTGGCTTTGCTTGGGCAACCTGTTGGCCACAAGTGCCTCAGATCAAAACCAGGGGCTGACCTAAATCATGCCTGTTTGGCATTCTGTGGTTTGATCAGAATAAACAAGATTCAGCCAAGTCCCCACATTTACCGTAGAGATGTTTTCAACTGCACAGCTCTTCACCTGGACTGTGGATTTTTGGTGTGTGGCTTGCCAGGAACTACAGGGGCCATGCGCCAACCATAAGCACCAGGCCTAAGGCAGAAGCAGAGAGAAACCAACTCAAGGCAGAGGAGCACTGGGAGGGAGAAAGGTGTGGGGAGAGGACTAACAGAACAAGAGTAGGCAAACAGATTAAAAAGAGCTTGAGGGCCGGGTGCAGTGGCTCACACCTATAATCCCATCGCTTTGGGAGGCTGAGGCCAGCGGATTGCCTGAGATCAGGAGTTCGAGTCCACCCTGGGCAACATGGCAAAACCCCGTCTCTACCAAAAATACAAAAATTAGCCGGCCGCGGCAGCAGATGCCTGTAATCCCAGCTACTTGGGAGGCTGAGGCAGGAGAATCGCTTGAACCCGGGAGGTGAGGTGGAGGTTGCAGTGAGCCAAGATCGCGCCACTGTACTCCAGCCTGGGCGACAGAGGGACACCCCACCTCAAAAAAAAAAAAAAAAAGCAGTGGGTGTTGGCATGGGCTCCATGTCACCAGGGCAGTGATCTCCCATTGATCTTAGCAAGATAAGGAAAATTTAATAAGCCTCGTGCCAGCTTGTCTCCACCCCCCACCCCAAGACAGGTGTTTCCCTCTCTTCGCAGGATCCAGTATTTAACATAACTACGCAAGTCTGACCAGGCCAAAGTATCCCGTGGAGAGGACCCTCAGGTGGTCGGAATTAAATCAGAATTTTAATATCACTGACTTGGCTTAAGTTGATTACTGGCCAATCTGGTTGAAAGGAGAGGCATGTTTTTCTGTTGTGCAAGTGATTAATAATAATTTTTTTAAAGCCGAAGAATTAAACATCAACTTAGTGTAAGAACCAGGGTCATTCCAAGTATCCTAGCAATTTTAGAAAACCCTGAATTTTGTTTGTTATTGTCACTTAAAGCGGCATCATGGTATAGTCTGCAGGTTTTTACCTTTTTACTGGACCCTTTGGCCACAAAAATAATTCAACTGAGGAAAGGTTAATTAAAATCGTGTGAGGAGAACTGCAGCTGTCTTCTATCAGGCTGGTCTTGCAACTTCAGTGGATTCCACTAAGTGCTGTTAAGAAGGCCAATAATCCATTTACATATGGATTATTCATTTCCAACAGTATGTATTGGTTGCTTTCCAGTAGGCCAAGTGCCGGGGACAAAACCACTAATAAAATGCACCCCTTCAAGTATGTGACGTCCCTTTTATGTTACAAAGTCATATATGTATATTGAAGAACATTTAGAAAATTAAAAACACACCTTCTAATACCACTATTGTTAGTATTTTAATGCATTTTCTTCTTGGGTACATAAAATATTTAGTTGTAATAATACTGAATATAAAAACTTTTAGCCCAGCCTGGGCAACATCGCAAGATCCTGTCTACACACACACACACACACACACACACACACACAAATTTAGCCAGGCATGGTGGCATATACTTGTAGCAACAGAGCAAGACCCCGTCTCTAAAAAACAAAAAACAACTTTTACCATTTACCCCACTTTTTTTTTTTTTCCATAAGACCCTCTTCTTAATGCTACAACTAGAATGCTAAAAGGCAGAGCTAAGACTTTCTCAGAATATTCCAAAGCCAGGAGCATGTTAATAAATCAGTGCTCCTGAGCCCAGGAGTTCAAGGCTGCAGTGAGCTGAGATTGCACCACTGCACTCCAGCCTGGGTGACAGAGCAAGACTCTAATTCTAGAGGAAAAAAAAAAATCAGTCAATGAAAATAAAGGCTTAGTGTTTTGAGAAATCCCATACAGGGTTTTGTTTGTTATTCTAAGATATTCACCAGCCCTTCCCTCATTCCCCACCACACAGACCCACCGCAGTATTGCCCACATGGGGAAGAGCGAATGATACGCCAACAACGGCGCCACCCACGAGGCCCAGTTTCTAAGGAGTTGACTGTCCACCTGAGCGTCCCGCTTCGCTTAAGGACGCAGGTGGCTTCAGTGGGTTATAATGAAAGAGTGCTGGGCTCCTGGAGGCACTGCCTTCCTTTCCTTGTTTTTCTTTTTTAGGCTTCTTCAGTGCTGCTTAGGGAGAGATTGTTATTTGAGGCTCCAGTCCTGCTTCATGTTATCTTGAGGATGGCCTGAATCAGTGTTGCCCCCGACACCAAAGAAACCTTTTTTTGCTTTCTTCAGATATGAATCGTCAATAGATAAAATCATACAAATCCAATGATAACCTCTTGCTGTGTTGGGGTTTGTACAGGAACAGCTCCAAACCCTTAAAACAATGCCAAAACCTTCCAGCAGAAACCAGACCCCTCGAGGGGACAGACCCCAACGCCTCCGCCAGTCTGCCCTTTATAGCTGTCATTTGATTTGCCTGGTCACCAGCGGTAGATCCAGGGCTGTGGGGCTTGGAGTTTATGAAGTTTGGGAGCCTTACGTGCAGGAAAGCAAATACATTGGTCATACAGAATTTTGTAAAGGGAGGCTCCCAGATAAGTGAGAGGCCCCTTCACCTTATTTTTTAATTGATTTTTTGAGACAGAGTCTCTCTCTGTCGCCCAGGCTGGAGTACAGTGGTGCAATCTCGGTTCACTGCAACCTCTGCCTCCCAGGTTCAAGTGATTCTCCTGCCTCAGCCTCTCGAGTACCTGGGATTACAGGTGCCCGCCACCATGCCACCAAAAATACAAAAAAAAAAAAAAACCCTAATTTTTGTATTTTTAGTAGAGTTGGAGTTTTGCCATGTTGGCCAGGCTGGTCTCGAACTCCTGACCTCAGGTGATCCTCCCACCTCGGCCTCCCAAAGTGTTGGGATTACAGGTGTGAGCCACCATGCCCAGCCTCTCTTGACTTCATTAGGTTTACAGTGAACCCAACTCTGCCTATCCTGACACATCCCTTTCCTGGGGGAAGTGGCCTCCCCATCTATAATTTACCCCAAGATAAAGGATGTCAGGATGGTCTGGGGGAATAACTCTGCTCATGGCCTATAGTGCTAAACACTCTTTTTCAGATAAGCTGATATTTTCAAAATGAACATAAGCAAAAATGACTGGAAAAGAGAGAACACAGAGATTATATAAAAATTGCTAGGATTCTATGGTAAAATGTCTGAGTCTACCTGTCTAAGTAGAAGCACAGAAGCATTTTAAGTACTAGCCCTGGGATCTCTTGAGCTACAAAAGCCATATTATGGCCCTGAAGAGCTTACCTGGCTTTTCCTAAATCTTGTCCCTCTGCGCTTCCTGACCACATGATAGACATCCTCTAATTCTGCGTTCTGAGGGAGAGGTAGGCCAAATATTTCATACCCTCCTGGCACCACTACAAAGGTCCTTTCCCTGTTAAATCTGCCGATTCCGTTGAGTTTCCAGTGGAGGTCCCTCTCATATTAATTGGGTTAGTATAAGTGCTGGCCTTGGAGATTGCTATAAGGCTTCAATCCAGGTTCGTTCATAAGCTCTGAGTTTCCTTTCCCACATAGAGAGAACTGTGCTTTTAAAGGTCCACCCATGAAGGGCAAAGAGCCCCAGGAGGTTGAAACCATATATCAGCACATGTAACAAGTGTCCAAACACAGGTAGTAGAGAAGTGATCTTTCAGAGAGGCTCTGTGCTCGCTAACACAACCTAGGGTCTGTTCTCATGAGGTCACTTCTGTAGGGCTCACCCGGCTATATAACATTTTAGATTTCCTGAAACTGCCAGACTTCCTCCAAGTCTAACGCAACCCATTGATGGTATCGTTTATTCAGCCCTTAATATGTGCAAGGCAGTGGGCTAGGGGATGTGTGAGGTATACAAGATCATTGTACTAAGACTGCAATTATTACGTACCTATTAAGTGCCAGGCCCTATGCTATGGTTCCATGAGTTCATTTTATGCTCAGTGCAGTCTTTCAGATAGGAATGGTTAACCCCATTGTATAAAAGGTGAAACAGAATCAAAGACATTAGGTAGTTTTCCAAGGTCATATACTAATGGCTACTGGAAGTAGAATTCAAACCCTCACCCCCTGCTTTAAGCTGCCATTTTTTTCTTTTTAAACCACCATAGTTTCCTTGCACATCCTTAAGGAGATCACAATCTTGGAGAAATAATCCGTTGCTTTCTTATGGCTTTAACATCCCAATGTTTTCTTAACTGAAGAGAATGTAGCTCAACTTAAGTAACAAGATGGTATGATTTCCCTGACTGAAAAGCAGGTAGAACCATAGATTTTAAAAATTATATATAATTTATTTTATTATAGGAATAATTCCTGCCCATTGAAGAAAATTTTAAAAATGCAGACATGTATCAATAGCAAAATCATTAATTAGCCACAACTGCACCATCCAGAGATGATTGTTAACGTTTTAGTCTACACCTTCTCATGTTATTTACAACTGATAATTAGTTCATAAAGTTGGGATGACACTGTATTATTGCCTTTATAATCTACTTTTCTAACTTAACATTCTATGACGAATATTTCCCTGATATATTTAAAGAATAGTTTAAATATTTAAATATTCTTTTTTTTTTTTTTTTTGAGATGGAGTCTTGCTCTGTCACCCAGGCTGGAGCGCAGTGGCGTGATCTCGGCTCACTGCAACCTCCACCTCCTGGGTTCAAGCAATTCTCTGCCTCAGCCTCCTGAGTAGCTGGGATTACAGGTGCCCACCACCATGCCTGGCTATTAAATATCCTTTAAAACACAATTTTGATGACTTCCTAGTATTTCGTCACATGAATAGACCATCATTTATTGATCTGTTTCTTAACTTCTTCTACAGACAGAGCCAACAGAGGGCTGCATATTTTGCACTCTGCACAAAGTTCTGGCCTAAGTTGAAGGCTCCTTCATCTGTGGGCTGACACTCGGCTGGCACTCTGGCCCCTAGGGCGAGCATTTCCACAGGCTGTGGCAGGCCAAAGGAACATCTTTTTCTAGTGGACACAAAAGCTCCTAGAGAGGCCAGCAGCAGCCTTGATGATAGACAATACTCTGCAGAGTGGAACACAGAAAGCTCTTGAGTATCATCTACTGTTGGTAATTTCTACCAGCAGAAGCCACTATCACCTGTATTGACTTCTGTGTCTCTTTTTTCGAATTAAAAAACTTGAATGTTTATATTACTGTAATTAATGTTTGTTTGTTTGTTTTTTTAAAGAGACAGGGTCTTGCTATGTTGCCCAGGCTGGCATAGTTGCTATTCACTTGTATGATCATAGCACACTACAGCTTGAACTCCTAGACTCAAGGAATCCTCCTGCTTCAGCCTACCAAGTAGCTGGGACTACAGGCTCACACCACCATGCCCAGTTTATTTTCTTTTGGTAATTACGTTTTTTTACTATGAATTTTATTGCACCATTTTCAATAACACTGCAGTTACTTGGAATCATGGTTCTGCAGGTAATAAGAGATTTTTCCATTTCCTTATTTTAAATGCAGTTAAAAATGTACAAGCATTGAAGATTCTTTTTAACAGTGGCAAATATTACAGATCGAACGTATACTAAAAGAGTCTAAACAACGATGCCAGATCCCTAGGCTTATATAATTCCAAAGAATTAATGCAACTTTTGTACATTTGAGAGGTGTGATTGCAGTGTTGAACAGGTGCTGAACTCTTCGTGTCAGCAGGGACAGAAGGTCATCAGTTTTCTAGTGTCCTGCTCCATTATAGATGATAATGCAGAATTCATTTTAGTGGGGAAAACCAGCGGTGGTTATGATCATTCTTTTTAGATGAAGAATTAAAATGACATTCATTTTGGGAATGTTTCTCTACTGCCTTCGCCACAGGAAACTTGTTGGACTATAAATTGCCTAATACATTTTGCATGTCCTTGAGTTTTGGCTAATGTACCAATGTCTTTATTAGAACAATCATTTACATGACATAAATCTGCTCTGAGCACAGCTTTGAGACCAGGCGCCCTGGTTTCTAGTTACTGCTGCTGTCCTGGCCGGCGTCCGGGAACCCTCACAGGGGCTGCATCTGACAATTTTAATTCTCTGCTCTGGAGCCAAGAGGCTGCAAATGTGCTGCACACCAGTGCTTCTAGCTTGCCTAGGGTCAGACTTTCATTTCCAACAGGAAAAGCCAGGGAAGTTGAGATGAGTCATAACTTAAAAAGAAAGGTTAAAAGTACAGACACTTGCCAGTAGAATGCAGGAATGATGGCAGCTTAATCTTATTCTTCTACCAAAGAATGTGAGTATAAGACATTCCTAAAAGTTAAAGAAACATGTGGCAGTGGCAATAGTCTTTGAATCAGAATGGAATCATGTCACTCCTTGAAGAATTTCACTTTAATTTATACTATAGTAAGTATTGACCTTCATTTAGGAAATTGATGTACGACAAGCATTCTAAATATTGTTACATTGTTTTACAGTTAGGTGAATGTGTGTGTGTGTGTGTGTGTGTTTGTGTGTGTGATGGGTCCAGCCTCACTATGTCTGGTCAAGAGTAGATATAGTGCTTTCTGGTTTTCTTTTGTGTGTGTGTGTCTTTGTCAGGTTTGCGTGTCTAGGTAGGAAATGGAGCTGCACCTTGGGTCTATTTCTTGAAATAAGGGACACACAAGAAAAGGGAAGCAGCAGCATAAAATTTAGCGTCACTTACGGGCTAGGTGACTTCGGTGTCACTTCTGCTCTTGGAGCCTCAGTTTCTGCATCTGTAAAATGGGAAAGCAGGGTTTTCAGAAGATTAAAATGTGAATATGCTAGAGCAGTGTTTGCTCGTCTCTATTAATAGAAGAGGTGCATCCCCCACTACTGCCCCATGACGAGACTGGGGCTCATTTGTCTCCCCGACACCCCTGCTCTCCCTGTTGCTATGCACTGTACATGCTGAAACCCAGGACACCTGGGCTCTGTCACTTAGTCATTGCCTGTTAAGACTATGAGAAATTCATAGAAACCCCAAAATCTACTTGGAGCTCAGGTTCCTCCTTAACAAAATGATAAAGAGGGACTAGAGACTGTTCAGCATCCTTTTGGTGACAAACATCTATGCGTCCAGAAATAAGTGCCAGGAGGTGACAAATGGGATTCTCTTTCCTCACTGTAGGGAATCCAGAGAGGTAATGACTTCGCACTTAGCACCTGGGTCAATTCTGCTTGCTTTTCCCCAGCCAGTTTCCTTCTCTCTTTGGTTCTGACCTTTTGATTCGGAGCTGTCAGGAAATTGATCAATGATACCCTTAGTATGGCTCATTTCATCAATATAAGGTGCTAAAGAGCCACTTTTTCTTTTCCTGTAAACAAGCACTTGCTTATGAGCCCAGAGGGAATTGGTAGACAGCACTGTGTTCTTTCTCAGCCACACACACACACAGTGATGATGCACTTTGAAATCCAAGAAAGAAAATGAATTTTAGTTATTTCCAACCTGCCACTCAGATCCTTCCCATGGCCCAGAGTGACTCTGTGGGGGCACTGTACCTGTGGACTCCAAATATCTGAGATAGGTATCAGTCAATTTAGAAAGCTTATTTTGGCCAAGGTTAAGGACGTACCTGTGACACAGCCTCGGAGGTTCTGATGACATGTGCCCAAGATGGTTGGGGCACTGTTTGCTTTTATACATTGTAGGGAGTCATGAAACATCAATCAATATGTGTAAGATGTACATTGGTTCAATCCAGTGAGGTGGGACAGCTTGAAGCAGGGGGTTTGCAGGTCATAGGTAGATAAGAGACAAGAGATTACATTCTTTTGAGTTCTTGTCTGTCCTTTGTCCTTTGTGGGCAAACTGTGAGGAAGGCATGTAGCTTTTTATCATTCTAGCAGTCTTATTTGGGAGTAAAATAGGAGGCAGGTTTGCCTGACATAGTTCCCAACATCACTTTTCCCTTTGCTTAGTGATTTTGGGGTCTCAAGATTTATTTTCATTTTACACACCTTACTCTTCGTTTCCTAAATAGCATTAAAATCCAATTTTAAACTTTCTGCCTGGCCAGGCACAGTGGCTCACACCTGTAATCCCAGCACTTTGGGAGGCTGAAGTGGGCAGATCACCTGAGGTCAGGAGTTTGAGACCAGCCTGACCAAGATGATGAAACCCCATCTCTACTAAAAATACAAAAAATTAGCTGGGCATTGGTGGCTTTCACTCGCGTCCGTGTGAAGAGACCACCAAACAGGCTTTGTGTGAGCAACAATGCTGTGTATTTCACCTGGGTGCAGGTGGGCTGAGTCCAAAAAGAGAGTCAGTGAAGGGAGATGGGGTGGGGCTGTTTTATAGGATTTGGGTAGGTAAAGGAAAATTACAGTCAGAGGGGGTTGTTCTCTGGCTGGCAGGAGTGGGGGGTCACAAGGTGTTCAGTGGGGGAGCCTTTGAGACAGGATGAGCCAGGAGAAGGAATTTCACAAGGTAATGTCATCAGTTAAGGCAGGAACAAGCCATTTTCACTTATTTTGTTATTCTTCAGTTACTTCAGGCCATCTGGATGTATCCGTGCAGGTCACAGGGGATATGGTGGCTTAGCTTGGGCTCAGAGACCTGACATCACTGTCTTCTTATATTAATAAGAAAAATAAAACAAAATAGTAGTAAAGTATTGAGGCAGCGAAAATTTTTGGGGGGTGGTATGAATAGATAATAGGCGATGTTTCTCAGGGCTGCTTCGAGCGAGATTAGGGGCGGCGTGGGAACCTAGAGTGGGAGAGATTAAGCTGAAGGAATATTTGTGGTAAGGGGTGATATTGTGGGGTTGTTAGAAGAAACATTTGTCATATAGAATTATTTGTGATGGTCTAGATACCGTTTTGTATGAACTGAAAAACTAAACGGAATAAAGAGGAGAAAAACAGGTGTTAAAGGACTAAGAATTGGGAGGACCCAGGACATCCAATTAGAGAGTGCCTGAGGAGGTTCAGCATAGCCCTGCCAGCAAAGATTATTTATTTACTTTAAGAGTTAAGAGTGGTGGTTTGGGGATAGCACCAACAGGTATCAGCTGTGATGGCTTGGCGAAACAGTGTAAACAAGAAGACAATGAGTTCAGCTTGCTGAGAAGTAGTGGAGGGGGCAGAGCGGTAGCCTCAATGATTGATAGGTGTGGAAGATACTATAGCATAGCCTGCCTTTGCTGGTGAGTGGCAATTAGCCCTGCCATGAATAAACCAGGTGTGTTCAGGGTGAGGAACAGGAAAGAAGGAAATATGGGGAAATGGGGTGAACATCACATGGATCAGAGAGATACAGTCATGGGGGTCAGGTGTGGTATCAGGAATAATGTGGGGGGCCGGATTGAAGTCCAGACCAGGAACAATGGTAATTGTGGAAGACTCAACAAAGAATATAGCTGAAGGAGCCCGGGAGCAGAAAGTATATGCGTCAGGTGGGAGGAAGAAAATAGATTTTGGAAGTTATGAGAACTGTAGAGAGTTGAGCATAGTTTGTGATTTTTAGGGCCTCTAGAGGCATTAAAGCAGCGGCAGCCGCTGCATGCAGACGTGAGGGCTAGGCTAAAACAGTAAGGTCAAGTTGTTTGGACAGAGAGGCTACAGGGCGCAGTCCCGGCTCTTGTGTAAGAATTCTGACCGCACTAACCATGCCTAGGAAGGAAAGGAGTTGTTGTTTTGTAGAAGGGATTGGGGTTTGGGAGATTAGCCGGATACGATTAGAAGGGAGAGCACGTGTGTTTTTATGAGAATTATGCCGAGGTAGGTAACAGATGAGGAAGAAATTTGGGCTTAACTGAAGTAATGGGGGCTGTCTGTGAAGCCTTGCGGCAGTACAGCCCAGGTAATTTGCTGAGCGTGATGGGTGTCAGGGTCAGTCCAAGTGAAAGCGAAGAGAGGCTGGGATGAAGGGTGCAAAGGAATAGTAAAGAAAGCATGTTTGAGATCCAGAACAGAATAATGGGTTGTGGAGGGAGGTATTGAGGATAGGAGAGTATATGGGTGTGGCACCACGGGGTGGATAGGCAAGACAATTTGGTTGATAAGGTGCAGATCCTGAACTAACCTGTAAGACTTGTCCGGTTTTTGGACAGGTGAAATGGAGGAATAGTAAGGAGAATTTATAGGTTTTAGAAGCCCATGCTGTAGCCGGCAAGTGGTAACAGGCTTTAATCATTTTAAAGCATGCTGCAGGATGGGATATTGGCGTTGAGTGGGGTAAGGGTGATTAGGTTTTAATGAGATGGTAAGGGGTGCATGATCAGTCGCCAAGGAGGGAGTAGAGGTATCCCATACTTGTGGGTTAAGGTGGGGGGATACAAGGGGAGGATGCGAAGGAGGCTTTGAACTGGGGGAAAAGGTGGTAATGAGGTGTGGCTGTAGCCTAGGAATAGTCAGGGAAGCAGATAATTTAGTTAAAATGTCTCAGTCTAATAAGGGAGCTGGGCAGGTGGGGATAACTAAAAAGGAGTGCATAAAAGAATCTTGTCCAAACTGGCACCAGAGTTGGGGAGTTTTACAAGGTTTAGCAGCCTGGCCGTCAATACCCACAACAGTTATGGAGGCAAGGGAAACAGGCCCTTGAAAACAAGGTAATGTGGAGTGGGTAGCCTCCGTATTAAGAATGGGACGGACTTACCCTCCACTGTGAGGGTTACCCGAAGCTCGGCGTCCGTGATGGTCCAGGAGGCTTCCAAGGCGATTGGGCAGCGTCAGTCTTCAGCTGCTAAGTTGAGAAGATCTGGAAAGGAGTCAGTCAGAGAGCCTTGGGCCAGAGTTCCAAGGGCTCTGGCAGTGGCTGCCAGGTGAGTTGGACAGTCTGATATCCAGTGGGGTCCTGTACAGATGGGACACGGCTTAGGAGGAATCCCGGGCTGCGGGCATTCGTTGGCCCAGTGGCCAGACTTCTGGCACTTGTAGCAAGCTCCTGGGGGAGGAGGTTCTGGAGGAACATCTGGCAGCTGCAGTTCAGGCATTTGGAGTTCTTGTGTGCTGGAGATGTGGCTGGGGTTTGTCTCACGGTGGAGGCAAGGAATTGCAACTCAAATACATTGCTGCTTGGCTGCCTCTACTCTATTATTGCACACCTTGAAGGCAAGGTTAATTAAGTCCTGTTGTGGGGTTTGAGGGCCGGAATTTAATTTTTGGAGTTTTATTTAATGTCGGGAGCAGATTGGGTAATAAAATACATATTGAGAATAAGACGGCCTTTTGACCTTTTAGGGTCTAGGGCTGAAAAGCATCTCAGGGTTGCTGCCAAATGGGCCATGAACTGGGTTGGGTTTATATAAATATATGTGTGTGTGTGTGTGTGCGTGCGCGCATATATATACACATACACATACATATATATATATATATATATTTTTTTTTTTTTTTTTTTTTGAGACGGAGTCTTGCTCTGTTGCCCAGGCTGGAGTGCAGTGGCACGATCTCGGCTCACTGCAAGCTCTGCTTCCTGGGTTCACGCCATTCTCCCACCTCAGCCTCTGGAGTAGCTGGGACTACAGGCGCCCACCACCATGCCCGGTTCATTTCTTTTTGTATTTTTAGTAGAGATGGGGTTTCATCGTGTTAGCCAGGATGGTCTCGATCTCCTCCTGACCTCATGATCCGCCTGCCTTGGCCTCCCAAAGTGCTGGGATTACAGGCTTGAGCCACCGCGTCTGGCCTGGGTTTTTATGTTTGATGAAAAAGAGCCTAAACGCTGATTTGGGAGAGGTTGGATAAAGAAAAAGGAGCATTAACTTTGACTGTGCCTTTAGCTCCAGCCACCTTTTTAAAAGGAAATTGCTGGGCAGGTGGGGGAGGGCTAGTCGAGGAATGGAACTGTAAGCCAGACCGGGTGTGAGGAGGGGAGGTGATAAAAGGATTATAGGGTGTGAGAGCGGGGGCTGAGGAAGAATTGGGGCCTGGCTCGGAGCAGCCTGGGGAGGAGGGAAGAGGTAAGATGGGTCCATAGAAAAGGAAGATTCAAAAGACTCAGCGACGCTTGGATTTGGGACTGAGGGGACTGTCGGGAGGGAAAGGAAGATTTGGGACGAGTTGCATTGGGAACAGAGACTAGGGAGGGACCGATGTGTAAAAGAATGCCTGGACATCAGGCACCTCAGACAGTTTGCCCATTTTACAAGAAGAATTATTTAGGTCTCGTAGGATGGAGAAATCCCAAGTGCCATCTTCTGGCCATTTAGAGCCATTATGGAGTTTGTACTGGGGTTAAGCGGCATTGCAGAAGAAAATAAGGTGTTTAGGTTTTAGGTCAGGGGTGAGTTGAAGAGGTTTTAAGTTCTTGAGAACACAGGCTAAGGGAGAAGGAGGAGGAATGGAGGGTGGAAGGTTGCCTATGGTGAAGGAGGCAAGTCCAGAGAAAAGAGGGGGTAGAGACACGGAGAGAAGGGGTTGGGGGAGCAGCAAAAGCAGGCGTCCCCGCAATTGACTTGCCACCAAGGGAATGTGGGTGAATGACCAAGGCAGGCGTCCCTGTGTGATCAGACACCTCTGAAACGTGGGTGAAGAATCAGGCAGGCGTCTCCTCATGATTAAACACCTAGGGAAGACTGTCTTCTCAAGTCCGTGTCCGGCGCCGGAGTTTTGGGTCCACAGATAAAATGCGTCTCCTTTGTCTCTTCCAGAAAAGGAAAGGAACTGAAATTAAGAGAAGGGAGAGATTGAAGGGTGGCGCCAAGATTGAAAGGAGAAAAAGGTTGAGGGATAGTGAGAGAGGTTGGAGAAGAGAACAAAAAGAAGCCACTTACCCGATTTAAAACTGGTGAGATGTTCCTTGGGCTAGTTGGTCTGAGGACCCGAGGTCGTAGATGGATCTTTCTCTTTCTCATGGAGCAAAGAGCAGGAGGACAGGGGATTGATCTCCCAAGGGAGGTCCCCCGATCTGAGTCACAGCACCAAATTTCACTCGCATCCGTGTGAAGAGACCACCAAACAGACTTTGTGTGAGCAACAAGGCTGTTTATTTCACCTGTGCAGGTGGGCTGAGTCCGGTGCACCCACCTGGGTGCACCCACCTGGGTGCAGGTGGGCTGAGTCCGAAAAGAGTCAGTGAAGGGAGATGGGGTGGGGCGTTTTATAGGATTTGGGTAGGTAAAGGAAAATTACAGTCAAAGAGGGTTGTTCTCTGGCCGGCAGGGGTGGGGGTCGCAAGGTGCTCAGTGGGGGAGCCTTTGAGCCAGGATGAGCCAGGAGAAGGAATTTCACAAGGTAATGTCATCAGTGAAGGCAAGGACAGGCCATTTCCACTTCTTTTGTGGTGGAATGTCATCAGTTAAGGCAGGAACAAGCCATTTTCACCTCTTTTTTTTTTTTTTTTTTGAGACGGAGTGTCGCTCTGTCACCCAGGCTGGAGTGCGGTGGCGCGATCTCAGCTCACTGCAAGCTCCACCTCCCAGGTTCACGCCATTCTTCTGCCTCAGTCTCCCAAGTAGCTGGGACTACAGGCGCCTGCCGCCACGCCCGGCTAATTTTTTTGCATTTTTAGTAGAGACGGGGTTTCACCGTGTTAGCCAGGATGGTCTCAATCTCCTGACCTCGTGATCCACCCGCCTCAGCCTCCCAAAGTGTTGGGATTACAGGCGTGAGCCACCGTGCCTGACCGCCATTTTCACTTCTTTTGTGATTCTTCAGTTACATCAGGCTATCTGGATGTATACCTGGAGGTCACAGGGACTATGATGGCTTAGCTTGGGCTCAGAGGCCTGACAGTGGCAGGAGCCTGTAATCCCAGCTACTGGGGAGGCTGAAGCAGGAGAAGCGCTTGAACCCAGGGGACAGAGGTTGCAGTGAGCCGAGATCGCACCATTGCACTCTAGCCTGGGCAACAAGAGTAAAACTCTGTCTCAAAACAAACAAAAACACAAAACAAAACAAAACACACAAACAAAACTTTCTGCCTCTAGTGCTGTCCAATGGGTCTCTGAAGGCTTTTGATGGTGTGACTTCTTTCAAAGGCTTTTTCCTGGATGCCTGTGGTAGCTCGATTGTTCTTGCCTAGTCTTTTTAGGGATAGAAGGTGGTATTCTAAGCATGGTTCTATTGTTTTAAGAGTTAAGGGGATGTGTGTATGTATGTGTGTGGGTATGTTTCTAATCACAGAAAGTGAAGATTAAATATCTCATCCAGATCTTATACTAATGTGCAGATCATTGACTCATGATTTCAGGAGTGGCAGAAAATCCTTTGTCTATTTTGTCTGTCCCTCTGTGCGTGGACAATGTTGTCATCTGATAGGACATTACAGTAGTGTTCGTCTGTAAATAGCTTTTGCTTTAATTCTGTGCCCTCCACTTGGGGATGCAGGACAGCAGAGTCAGGTCACTGGAGAGCCATCTAGCCCAAGGCTCTGCTGTCAGGCAGCCTTCCAGCCATGTCAGACCAATGACAGTCTCTCATCTCCACTGCTTACATGAGCCAAGGTGCCACCATCTTGTCTCATCACCTGCTGCAATGTGGAATGGAAATTTGTGTTTTTGAAGGAAAGGCTTGGAAGAAACTGTTATTTTCCCTAACACCAAAAGGTTCATCTGAATATCCCTAAGGACTTAGACAAATGTGTGAATGAATATCAATGTAAATACTTTTTTTTTTCCAAGTTTAAAAAGGGAGTAAGGAGCTGAGAAATAAGAGAGGATTTTTGTATGCAACAACCATTTTTAAAAGCCAAAAGTTCCCTCAAAAATATAATAAAGGGCTGGGCGTGGAGGCTTCCACCTATAATTCCAGCACTTTAGGAGGTCGAGGTTGTCATGTGCGTCCGTGTGAAGAGACCACCAAACAGGCTTTGTGTGAGCAATAAAGCTTTTTAATCACCTGGGTGCAGGCGGGCTGAGTCCAAAAAGAGTCAGCCAAGGGAGATAAGGGTGGGGCCGTTTTATAGGATTTGGGTAGGTAAAGGAAAATTACAGTCAAAGGGGGGTTCTCTGGCGGGCAGGAGTGGGGGTCACAAGGTGCTCAGTGGGGGAGCTTTTTGAGCCAGGATGAGCCAGGAAAAGGAATTTCACAAGGTAATGTCATCGCTTAAGGCAAGGACCGGCCATTTTCACTTCTTCTGTGGTGGAATGTCATCAGTTAAGGCAGGGGCAGGGCATTTGCACTTTTTTTGTGATTCTTCAGTTACTTCAGGCCATCTGGGCGTATAGGTGCAAGTCACAGGGTGTGCGATGGCTTGGCTTGGGCTCAGAGGCCTGACAGAGGTGGGAGGATCACTTGAGGCCAGGAGTTTAAGACCGCCTTAGTAACACAGTAAAACCCCATCGGTACAAACATTTTAAAAATCAGCTGGGCATGGTGGTGCATACCTACAGTCTCAGGTATTCAGGTGGCTGAGGCAGGAGGATCACTTGAGCCCAGAAGTTGGAGACTGCAGTGGGCTCTAATCACACCACCGCACTTCAGCCTGGGTGACAGCATGAGACCCTATCTCAAAAATAAAACAAAAAAAAAGAAAAGAAAAATAATGTAAAAAGGTAAGACTCGACTGCCTAACTTCAAATTCAAGATTTGAGCAGGAAAATCAATGGTCAATTTTCCTAGGCAACTATAAGTTACCTTCCTTAATAAAACTCCTTAACCTAAGATGCCCCCCCCCCGATTCCTGACCATAGCATTTACAATAAGACCTCTTATTGCAATTATGAACATAGGATACTGGAAAATATCTTCTATATGGCAAGCCCAACTGTAACGCTGCACTCAGGAATTCTCTTATTAAAATATGCACGCACTCATACTTGAGATTTATTGGTCTTTTGTCTTATTGAGTTAAGTTCTTAAGCTGATTTTTGATATTACTCTTGTGGCATTTTAAAGCTTTTGTGCTTAAACTGCACATTCTTCTGCAAGCATAGATATTTGAGATGAAGTAGACAGCACTTCATAGAATTCAAAGAGATGGGGAGGCTGAATGATGAATGAATGTATTTACTGTGTAAATGAGGAATAAAACTGGGCCAAGGTTTTTCTCCTGAAGCCAGATTTTAAAAATGGTTTAATAATATATTTTAACATGTTCCCCTTTGGGGAACCATGTAGATCTAGTAGACTGTACTTTTCCTCTTATTTTTCTTGACTTCAAATCAGAGTGATGGTTTGGTGGGTTATACGCCCCAGCGACTTTCCTCTGTGCCACATTTTCCTATCTGTTGGCATCTGAGGACATTTCAATGGCTTCCTTGAAGCTCTTGCTGTCTCTCCTCTATGTTCAATTTTCTGCCTTTAGCACACTATTCAAGAATGGCTTTGCAATCTTAGTGTTTGTTATTTGCTCTCATCCCTTGACCAGGCTGTAATGTTTCCGGAGGTAATCTGATGAATTGGTTTGAATAGCTCAATTTGGAGAATAGCTAATAGGCAGGGAAAGTGAGGAGCATGAATAATGGAGGTAGCTGGGCCTCTCATTGAATCAATACATACAGTGGGGGAGGAGACAGGCATCAGGAACACTGGCCCACTAGGAATAAGATTGCTGGGTATTAAGTTTTGGCATTGTTAGAATTGTGACATGAATGAGGAATGAGAATCTCTTTGGTCTTCTCTGGCTATCTTGGGGCGGGGACTATCATTTACTGTTTCACTGTTACTACCCTATGAAAAAGCAAGGGTCACCTGTGTTCTGTGTGGCACTGCAAAATCAAATTAACATTGACCTGAGCCCCTGTTGCAGGCTACAAAGCAAAGTGTGGGTGCAGCTGAGGATATTGAAGAGTATTAAACATGGTTGGGCATAGTTGGAAACAACAGTGGGATTCTGAATACAAGGTGTTAGGAGGTTAATTGCATAATGAATGCTTTTGACCTTCAATGGGTCTGCTGAGGTCAGTGTGAGTGAGGAGGAAACAGGAGCTGCGGCTGTAAGGATGAGAGGATAGAGATGGTAGAGGGTAGAACTGGAACATTCTAGCCGAGAGTGACATTGGCAAAGTAGAACTCTCTCTAGGAGGTAGGAGGTAGGAGACCTGGCTGAAGTGCAACAGCGTGATCACGGCTCACTGTAGCCTCACTCTCCTGAGCTCAAGGGATCCTCCTGGTTCAGCCTCCAGAGTGTCTAGGGCCACACGTGCACGCCACCACATCCAGCTATTTTATTTTTTTTGTAGACACGAGGTCTCACTATGTGACTCAGGCTGGTCTCAAACTCCTGCGCTCAAGCAAGCTTCCCACCTTAGCTTCCCAAAGTGCTGAGATTGCAGATGTGAGCCACCAGGCCCAGTCCCAGACCTGGCTTTTGACTCATTATACCGATGCTCCTGCTTCCTGTGTGGCATTGGGCAATCAACACAGCCTTTCTGAATATTCACTTCCTCAACAGTAAACAGAGGAGTTAGATGGACTCATTCATTCCAGAAATAGTTTTGAGCATTTTCTGTGCATCAGACCCGGTGCCACACACTATGGGTGCAAAGGGGAGCAGCATAGGTAAAATCTGTGCCTTCTGAAGAGGGTAGAGTCTTCTGGAGGGACATGACAAATAATCAGGCACTCCCAGTGCTGGGAGCTAAGTTCTGTTACAGGGAAGAGAAAGAAACACTGGGAATACCAAGGAGGATATTTACAGAGGGGGAAGCCTTTGAGCTGAAATTGAACAGTGAGTAAAGGCTGAGCAGCCATGGTGAGATGGGGGAGACTCTTCTGAATGGTGTGGCGGCGGGGGTGGGGAGGATGCAACACTCTTGTTGGACTGGAACACAGAGTTCAAATGGTGGAATTTCAGAGCTCTGGCACTCTTAAGAAGGTCCAGCAAGTTCTGCCATGAACAGTTGTGCTCCTAACTAGCTGTGTGACCTTGAACAAGTTTCTTTGTCTCCAAAATCCAGTTTTGTTACAGGTAGGCATGAGTGGGCTCTTCCCCGACACACTAGAAATGTCGGATGACAGTTCCACAATTATCGCATTGCCTTTCTAAAAATGATAATTCAGCAGTCAGGGAGAGACAATCTCCTGATGGTCCACACCCTTAACATTAAAAGTGTTAGGGCCGGGCGCGGTGGCTCAAGCCTGTAATCTCAGCACTTTGGGAGCCCGAGACGGGCGGATCACGAGGTCAGGACAGCGAGACCATCCTGGCTAACACGGTGAAATTCCGTCCTTACTAAAAATACAAAAAATTAGCCGGGCGCGGTGGCGGGCGCCTGTAGTCCCAGCTACTCAGGAGGCTGAGGCAGGAGAATGGCGTGAACCCGGGAGGCGGAGCTTGCAGTGAGCTGAGATCCGGCCACTGCACTCCAGCCTGGGAGACAGAGCCAGACTCCGTCTCAAAAAAAAAAAAAAAAATTAAAAGTGTTAACTGAATGCAGATCCCAGGGAGAAGCAGGTTCTTAGGCATGTGTGTTAAGAGGCAAAATGGCAAAGTATGATGTTCAGGGGGTACACGTTACAGGAAAAAGGAAAAAGTCTCAGCTGCGCATGCGCATAACTCCCTAACGCACAGCGCGTGCTCAATTCCAAAGGTGAAGGAAAGCACTGCGCATGCGGGAAGCCCACCCTAAGGGAAGAATCACACGGAAGAATCACAGGAAAGAGGTAAGCCTATAAAGTTTTAGGATCAAGGTTAAAGGCCCTTTTTTGCTCTCCTCTCTCTTGGACCTTCAGGTGCCGGCTTGGGTATCTTCCAAGCGAATTTTCCTTTATTTCCTGTTCTAAAGTCTTTATAAATAAACTTCTACTCCTGCCCTGGAAATTGCCTTGGTCTCTCTTTCTTCTTTATGCCCCTCAGTCAAATTCTTTCTTCTGAGGAGGCAGGGACCGAAGCTATTTCTGACCAGTACAGATATACGCCGCAGGTAACTCGGATCTCCTCCACCGCTAATAGTTTCTTAATCTGTAAAATGGGATAATACTGGTATGTATTGCATTAGCCTATTCATTGTGTGGATTCAATGAGATGATGTATGTAAAGCCCTTAGCATAGTGCCTGGAATATAGGAAGTCCTTAGTAAATGTTAATTGCTGCGTTTTCATTACTACTACATCTTTCACACCCCAGGCATCCTGTGCGTCACGGAGTGCTCGCCACCACCCCCAAGGGACACTTTCCCCAATCGCTGTGGCCCTCTCTGGGGAACTGAAGGCCTCCGTAACTGCCATGGGATTGATTTGTGGGCAGTTGCTTGCACAGGTTCAGCTTCTGTCCTGATTACTACAAGCTTTGGATTCAGTTCTCCCCAGTACTTCTCCTGTAGTATTATACTTAGACATTTCCTATGTGGGATCGAGATAAAATATTCCATTCCTATGGATAATATGGTTTTCTATCTCTATTATTCAGACACAATGACCAAATAATAATTTGGATGGATGGCAAGCCTTGGATCAATAACATGCTGCCTGCTGTTAAAAAGCTTGTTTGGTCATCACATTTCTTCTTGGCACTAAGGATAATGTTGTACCCTGATCCTCCATCCTTTCCTCTTTCCTCCCTCCCATCCTCCATCCTTTCCTCATGTATAATCTTAATGTTACTCTTAGGAGGTGTGAAAGGCTGACTTAACCTTTAAATGTGTTCTTTGAATTCCTTAGTTCTAGAGCAGTCATTTCTAAGATCATCCTATCAGAGAAATGCAATACTCTAAAAATCTACTTTTATTTGGTATAGACAACTTCGTACGTATTTGCTAAAAACTTGCCACAGTTTTTAATAGACCATATACATTTTAAGGAACCACAGACATGCTTTAAGTTTGGGCATTTTGAGAATCGAATAGTGTTAAAAACATAAGGGCCCTCAAAAATGTAATTCTCTTCTTACTTCCCAGCCTTCCCTCCCTGCCTTACTCAAATTCTGACCTTGAATAGTTCTCACTTTACTGTTGAACCACGATTCAGCAGCAGCAGCAGCAGCAGCAGCAGCAGCAGCTCTTGTAGAATGTTGCAATGGCAAAAGGGGTTTACAATTGTTTGTGTTTTTCACCGTTGACTTAAATAGCGTTAATTCAGAATGATGCACTGTGCTTCAATATTGCAGATCTGAAAGAGGTGGGAATTGAGACAGACTGATTTATCCGGGGCCCCATGTTCCATTTAGAATTTAGACAAAGGAGTTTTTTAAAAATGTAGTTTTTTTTTTTTTTTTTTTTTTGAGACGGAGTCTCGCTCTGTCACCCAGGCTGGAGTGCAGTGGCCGGATCTCAGCTCACTGCAAGCTCCTCCTCTCGGGTTCACGCCATTCTCCTGCCTCAGCCTCCCGAGTAGCTGGGACTACAGGCGCCCGCCACTTCGCCCGGCTAGTTTTTTGTATTTTTTAGTAGAGACGGGGTTTCACCGTATTAGCCAGGATGGTCTCGATCTCCTGACCTCATGATCCGCCCATCTCGGCCTCCCAAAGTGCTGGGATTACAGGCTTGAGCCACCGCGCCCGGCCAAAAATGTAGTTTTAATACAGTCCACACTTTCTCTTCCACCCACATCTCTGGCTTCTAAATGACTTTGGTTAAGCATAATCGATTAATCCTTCAATGAGAAAGGAAAGCCATGGAAAATCTAGCAACAGGAATTGTGTGTGAGTCAATGCTTGGACTATTAGAAGCGGAAGATATATGCAGAAATAGAAAACTCACCTTGTGGCAAATTAAGAGCATTAATTGAGCTGTGCAAGGAAGTGTTTCTTTTGTATTCTTCTTTTTGATGGATGCCAGCAGTATTAAAGAGAATAAATAATATTGAGCAAGGAATCATTGGTGCTGATGTTGGCACTAAAACCCTCACTTGTAACTGTGCGTAGAATAATTAGAAGACTATGAATGCCTGTTCTCTTAGACTGGTACTAGTGGGAGCCAGGCAGGGGAAACAGGGCTGGAGGCTTCATCTAGCACAAAACAGCTGGGTCCCCCACCTCAGAACCAAAGCTGACTTCCTCTTGTGACCTGGTTTCTCTCTCCATCTCCATGCTCAGTCCCCACTGTATCCCCTGGACCCTGGGGATCTTCCTTTTTTTTAATCAGCCTAATTGCTTGCAATAGGGGCTGCACCCTGCACCAGAGGCCCCAGATAACACAGGCAGGTCTCTAAGACATCCTACTTAGCTTTTGTTTTCAGTTTCCATCTTGATTTTTAAGATTGCTGATATTATCACTGTCAAAACAACAAATAAAAACATAAACTGATTCCAAAGTCATATTATGTTTTGAAAGGAACATGGAGGTTGGAAGGGGCCCCATGGCATGGCCGTGTGTAAGCCCTTCCACCTCCTCTGTGTTCTTAGTTCATGCCTTATGCTCTTAGTTCCTTTCTACCACATCCCATAGTGCCCTGTCCCTGGTTCTGTTCCAGTGCCCCAGCAGTGTCCCCTAGCAATGTGCCTCATTTATGGCTAAATGTGCCTCTGTGCTTGGAACAAACCTTTAAGTTCACCTTTCAGAACCTGACAGATTGGAGCTACTATCCTCAAGTACTTGCTTTGTATCGTTGTCAGCATTACTGGGCAGCTCTTTAGAAAGGTGGACGTGTTCTTGGATACAGATTTCTTACCCTCTAGCAGACTGTTGTTTTAAAACATTGCATCTGCAATCCAATCTGGAGATTTTGATTCAGTGGGTCTGGGATGCGGCCCAGGAGTTTGTAGTTTTAACAAGTATCTCGGGTGATCATTATCAGGAAAGTTTGGAAAACTCTGCCTTATTGTACACTCAACTTTCCTGTTCTCTTTCCTGCCTCATTCCCATTGACCTGCTAAGTATTTGCTGGCTGTGCAAACAACCTTTGTAATGACTCTAGGCTTCCATTTGACAGAGTTTGAATATAATATGGCAATTTTGAACCCTCATAATCTTTTTAAGATAGAGTTTTACCAGATCAGTCATTCTATATTGACACTTTTAATTCATGGCTTGTTCCTGCACGAACTTCTCATTGTGGAACAATTAAGATACCTACTTTTTAAAAGAAATCTGGAATTTAGTTTGAATTTCTCATTGTGAAGCAACTACGATATCTACTTTTTAAAAAACCGGAATTTAGTTTGTTAGAAAAATCTGATTCTTAGAGTAGCAATTAAAGTTGTTGATTTTTTAATTTGTTCCTTTTAATTAAAAAGTTTTAGGGAAGGGAGAAATGAAGAGTTCTTTCATGGGTAAGAATTTCAATTTTACAAGATGAGAATTCTACAGATTGGTTGTACAACATCGTGAATACATTTAACGCTGCCAAATTGTACACTTAAAAATGCCTAACATGGTACATTTTATGTTATGCATATTTTATCACAATTTTTTAAAAACTTGGGGAGAAGAGGCCGGGCGCAGTGGCTCAAGCCTGTAGTCCCAGCACTTTGGGAGGCCGAGACGGGCGGATCACGAGGTCAGGAGATCGAGACCATCCTGGCTAACACGGTGAAACCCCGTCTCTACTAAAAAAAAAAAAAAATACAAAAAACTAGCGGGGCGAGGTGGCAGGCACCTGTAGTCCCAGCTACTCGGGAGGCTGAGGCAGGAGAATGGCATAAACCCAGGAGGCGGAGCTTGCAGTGAGCTGAGATCCGGCCACTGCACTCCAGCCTGGGTGACAGAGTGAGATTCCGTCTCAAAACAAAACAAAAACAAAAACAAAAAAACTTGGGGAGAAGTGTCCACAGGTTTATTGTCTAGATAACTTTCAGAAAATGAATATGATTACCTACCATGGAACCAGGCACTATGCTAACACCTTTTTGACTTTTTCAATGGAGTAGATTATTTAGTTCTTAACAACAGTGCTGTCTGTATTTCACAGATCGGGAAGGAGAAGGTCACTTGACTCACAGGCCAACCGATATGGACTGAATTGTGTCTTCCCCTCATTAATAGGTTGAAACCCTATCCTCCAATGTGATGGTTTGCAGAAGGGGCTTTTGGGGAGTAATGAAGTTTAGATGAGGCATGAGGGCTGGATGGATATGATCGGATCAGTGCCCAAAGAAGAGACACCAGAGAGCTAGCTTCCTCTTTCTCTTTCCACCTTTACACACTGAGAAAAGGCCAAGTGAGCACACACCAAGAAGGCAGCCATCTGCAAACCCAAGGAGAGAGTCCTCACTAGATACCCTGCTGGCACCTTGATCTTGGACTTCTAGCTTCCAGAACTGTGAGAAATAAATTCCTGTTGTTCAAGCTAGTATTAATATCTGGTGTTTTGTTACGGCAGCCCAAGTGACTAAGACACCAACTTAACTTACTTGGCCAGGGTCAATCAGTGTTAGGGCCCAGGATTCTGACCCAGTTCTGCCTAACTCCACAATTCATGCTTTTTCTGGATATAAACATCTGCCTTGCCAGGTTTCCCTGACTTTTAAAGCCTTGGAGCAGTGTGTGTCATGTGCTGCACACCCAGGCTGGAACAGCCTGTCCCCAGGTAGGTCTCTGCATAGTGTGTGACTCCATGGGGACCTCTGTGCAGCCCCAATCTTGTGAGCTGATAAGATTTATATTGGTAAGCTTGGCAGATGTAATGCCTACCTCTAACAACTCTTCAGGAATGCAGGACCGTCTAGAGGGATTTATTTGCAGAGACAGAAGCCTTGGTGTGGGATGTATTAGTGTACAGTTTGTACAGTTTGCCAAACCCCTCAGCCAATGCAGTTTCTATTACTGGTGCCCCCACACTTGCTGGGATTCACTGTTGTGCGCTGATAGCTCCAGCTGTTGAGCATCCCTGATGAAGCCTTAGCCGGCAATGGCTGAAGGCGGTATCTCCGAGATGTCCGGTCAGGACCCTCGTCTCTGTTGCCATGGCTGTATCTCACTGCTGAGCCTCTCCTCTGTTCCCTGCAGGGTAGAGTCTGGATGCCTTCGTCGACATATTGGAGTTTTTCTACTAAGTGCAGAAGCGTCTCTAGATCTGAGCACAGTCACATCAAGCTTGGATTTTAATGTCCTGGTTTCATTAACTTCTATTTCAGTGACTCCAGGGGCTGCTCTCCCTCACTGGGTTCTTTTCAGATGTGTGCAATGGCTAGAACTTCTTTCTGTTCTTGCTGCAGTATGCCAGCCACATTTCCTTTTACACAGGCATCTCCTTTTGTCTCCTTTCTCTGGGTACTGCAGCAGCAAAAGGGGTAATCTGTGGTCTTGCCTCCCTAAAGCCTCCTGCAGAAAACAACTTTCAGGCTGGGGGCTTCCTGAAGAATAGGTTGCACTGGACAGAAGGACTTCACGTGTCTGTGTTGCATCCTAAAACATGACCTTTCGTTCCTCTCTACTTAGGATCTATATGCTGTGCCACGATTTTTCTACCATGGTTTTATCTTGTAGAAATCACTTTACCTCTCTGGGTTCCAAGTCCTCATTTATTAAATGAAGTTCCCATTCTAAGATTGTGCCAATTTTCCTATTTCCAAATTCATCAGCACCGAGAATGCCTGCCCTTACTGTGGAGGTCTGGCAATAACAGAGAACAGGTTCTCCCTGCGATATTGACACAGGCCTGCCCTTGGCCTCTCCCGTGGGGGCCTGGAACACTGGCACCCCCAGCTTCTCCTCGGGGCCAAAGATGACTTGAGCCTTCCCAGTGGAGTTAGAAGCTGGAGCTTCCTTTCGGGAAGTGACTCAGAGTGACAGACTCAAAGATCAGGAGGGTCTTGTAGTTTCATCACATTGACAAGAATTATAGGAGCTCTAATTATACAAGCTGCCCCAATGTCCTGATTTCAGTCCTCATTAAGTCCTGACTTCTAAAATGAGGTTACAATTATATCATAAGGGCCGGGTGCAGTGGCTCACGCCTGTAATCCCAGCACTTTGGGAGGCTGAGGCGGGTGGATCACTTGATGTCACGAGTTCAAGACCAGCCCGGCCAACAGGGTGAAACCTCGTCTCTACCAAAAATATAAAACTTAGCCAGGCATGGTGGCACACGACTGTAATCCCAGCTACTGGGAGGCTGAGGCAGGAGAATTGCTTGAACCTGGGAGGCAGAGTTTGCAGTGGGCTGAGATCATGCCATTGCCCTTCAGCCTGGGCGAAGAAGTGAGACTTCATCTTAAAAAAAAAAAAAAAAAGAAACTAAATATATATATAAACTAAATATATGTATATTAGGCTTGGCATGGTGGTTCACACCTATAATCCCAGCACTTTGGAGGCCAGGGTAGGAGGATCCCTTCAGGCCAAGAGTTTGAGACTGGCCTGGGCAACACAGTGAGACCCCATCTCTAAAAACAAAAATTAGCTAGGCATGCATGGTGGTGCATGCCTGAAGTCCCAGCTACTTGGAAGGCTGAGGTGGGAGGATTGCTTGAGCTTAGGAGTTTGAGGTTATAGTGAGCTATGATCACACCACTGCACTCCAGCCTAGGTGACAGAGTGAGACCCTGTCTCTAAAAGGAAACAATAATAAATAAATCAATTGTATCATAAAAAACTAAATTTGCCCTCACATAACTCTCTCTTCTGCTGACAGTCAATACTTTCTTCAACAACTTTTTCTTCAGTTCCAGCTGGATTTTGAGGAGCAAATTTTTTTCCCCATAGAGTTTTAAGAAATGCTTCCTCAGCAAATTGAGAATAAGAAAGTAAAGCAAATGTTTTCTCTAAGTGACTCCTTCCCAAATTCTAGTTTAAGAGCCTTTGTAAATCAGATGGAAGCTTTAGAAAAATGGGAACAGATAAAAGCCTGCAGGATGACTCCAAAGTAGCCAAAGCCAACAGTCCTAAACACGTACATTGATGATGGGTGTGCCTATGTTATAGGCCCCATGGATCCCTGGGAGACTCAGGAAGGAGTCAGTTCTCAGTTATAGAATGTTAGAGACCAGTCAGGCTTTATTTTATTATTATTATTTATTATTATTATTATTATTATTATTATTATTATTGAGACAGGGTCTCATTCTATCACCCAGGTTGGAGTGTGGTGGTGCGATCTCGACTCATTGCAACCTTCACCTTCCAGGCTCAAGCTATCCTCCCTCCTCTGCCTCCCAAGTAGCTAGGACCACAGGTATACACCACCACACCTGGCTAATTTTTTGTATTTTTGGTAGAGACAGGGTTTCCCCATGTTGCCCAGGCTGGTCTTGAACTCCTGAGCTCAAGTGATCCACCTGCCTTGGCCTCCCAAAGTGCTGGGATTACAGGCTTGAGTCACCGTGCCAGGCCCCAGCCTTTATGTAATGGGACTGCCTGTAATGGAAGAGCATGAAATTTTAAAAAATCTAATTTCATTTTCCATTAATGTATGTATGTATTTATTCCTTATTGATTCTGTGTTGGATTATTATGAATTTCATTCATTCATTCATGTACTTGTTATTTATTTAAAACAAATTTATCTTTGCCTGTCTACCAAGTGTTAGGCCCTGGGCCAAGTTTTATCTTTAGAACTTTGAAGATGGCAGGCTGGCTCTCTGATCACATAGAACTTGCATTTGAAGAGTAATAAACTGACTGATAAATAAACTGAATAATGATAGTTTATGGTAAATGCCATGAAGCAAAAGAATAACATGATATTGGGAGGCTGACATAGGTATATTACCTGAGGTCAGGAGTTTGAGATCAGCCTGCCCAACATGGTGAAACCCCATCTCCACTAAAAGTACAAAAATTAGCCGGGCGTGGTGGCACGTGCCTGTAGTTCCAGCTACTCGGGAGGCTGAGGCCCGAGAATTGCTTGAACCCAGGAGGCAGAGGTTGCAGTGAGCTGATTGCACCATTGCACTCCAGCCTGCATAAGAGCAAAACAACATCTCAAGAAATAAAAATAAAAAAATAAACAAATAGTCATATTACATTAATGGTAAAGCTAGGAATTGCTGAAATAATAATATGCCTAACCCTTTATTTTTTCTGTTCTCTACTTTCTTTCTCCTTGTACCTCTAGATCAATCCTTTCCTAACTCAAGTTCAAATACCTAATTACCAGAAAGCCACCACACAAATGTCTGAGAGCTGCTTTTGTCATGGAAAATACATAGGCTTCCTTACTAACCTGGTTTAGTGAGTGTATTCCTTGCATTTTGGGATTCTTCAAAGTAGGTCATCATTTTTTTGAAAAACCACAAAATCTTCATTTTTATTTAAACTTTTGAGATATGTATAAATTATGGTTTGAGACAATTAAAAAGGAGTTTCCATTTGACATAGCTCCATTCAAATTTAAAATGTTAATTCTCTGAAATAATATGTATTGCCAGAGGAGATGAAAACTAAAATGGACCAACATCTAAGCTGTGGTCTATCTGGGAACTTCCTGATCTCACCGTGGCAAAAGACTATCTTGTTCTACTGTCCCCAGCCCTCCTGTTCTTTGCTCTGGCCTGGCTTTCCAGAACTCCTAGTTCTGATTAGGCCTTTTCTACTGATTGGTGGACACTGAGCAGTTTACCTTCTGTCTCTTCTTATCTCTAATTTGCTTTATTTTTATGACTGTTGCCTGGTTTAGATGAGTGCAACCTTTAAAAATGCTATTTATATGCATTTCTGATATTTTTGTGTCTTAGAATATAAGTGAAAATTGCTTGTAACGTTAGCGCTCTCTTTCGTTTTTGTTTTTACTGCAAAATCATTTAAACAGAACGAGATTTGTATGAATTAAATTCAACAATAAAGTTCCCCACCAAAAGGCCAGGCCAAAACAATACATTCTAACCAGTGTTTAAAACAACCAGTGTGGTGTTGAGGAAACTGAGTGGCTCTTTTCAAGCAGAAAAAAGACAGGAGATGTTCTCTATATTAATGGGCAGTTCTACTTTAGTTCTGTCGGGAGTCATGCCGATGGCATATGAGGCTATGCTGTACTGGGTTGTAACATCTGCTACTGGCTTACATAATTGTTAATCTTTCATTTCATATTCAGACTTATCAGTGTTCATTAAAGACCCTCCATTTGTGCAAGTGCTTCTGGGAAAGAGTGCCCTATCTCGGTGTCTTAGATTTAACGACAACAACAAAAAGGTTCCATTTTAAACACATTTTTCATCAGGCAGCAGGCGGTCTCTGGCTGTGGGAGGTGGGAACTAGTCATATGTGCATATGACCAAACAGCTTTTCTACTGGGGAAGTTTAGCGTTGGTAAGAGAAGGGGTTCCAAATTGACATTTAAATCCACCCATTTCCATTTTGCTTCCTTACCTACAAGAAAATGTAGAAGTGGGAGCAAATGGCATTTCCATGAGTACTTCTCATGCATCTTTGCATATTTCACCTGGGCGGAAGCACAAAGGCTGAGCCTGGGAGGCTGGATCTGCGAGGGCGCATCACCTAGCCTACTTGAGAGTCCAGGCACTTGCACAGTGTCTAAAGGTCTAGACAGACAGATGGGATGTCCTGCCCCAGCACAAATCTAATGATTTTCTCTCTCTGTAGCTGAAAACGAATATGGCAGGGATGACTTCCACCAGCTCCACTTTGCAGCTCTGAGGTATATTAAAAATGTAGGAAATGTACAGTGTCACCCGTCACTGCTTATTTCACAGTTAAAAAACATGAATATTCTTAATATGACCTGTATAGGAACTGCCATATTTTATCATACCCCTAGTCTCTCAATGATTTGGAAAGGAATGAGTGTATGCTGAATTTTTTCCATGTAGGCAAGGATATTAGAATAGGTCTATCAGATTCAATGCAAATTGAGCCCACAGCCAAAACAACCCATAGGAAGAAAAAAAAATCAAATATCAGGTCTAATTGAAAGCTATTTTCATTTAGATAGAGTGGTGTGACCAAGTCTTCTGTCTCCAAGGAAAGGGACTATGAAGAATAAACTTCTGAAACCTCTAACTCGCAGCAGAAATGCAGCCTTGCAGGAAAATGCCAACAGTGTAGCAAGATACCTGGGGAGGGTGCCCATCCGCTCTTGGCTCCTGGGCTCCTTTGTTTCGCATGCACTCATCCTGGCTTTGAAGGCCACATGCAGATGAGCAGCTGCCCAGGAATCTGAATCAGCTTTATCCTTTACCAACAGCCAGATTTTTAGTCTCCTCTCAAACACCTCTGAGTGTGCCTGTCAGACTATAGACTTTAGGTCGCCAGCATTTTTCCAACTGGAGGTGACTGTCTGGGAGCCACATCCTGTGCCCCACCCCCTGCCGCTCTCAGAAGTTTCCACTAATGGGCTGAATCTAAGACCACAGGCGTGTCTGTCGTCAACCTGTATTTTGGGCTGAGTATAGTGGCTCATGCCTGTAATACCAGCCCTTTGGGAGGCTAAGGTGGGTGGATCACCTGAGATCAGGAGTTTGAGACCAGCCTGGGCAACATGGCAAAACTCCATCTCTACTAAAAATGCAAAAATTATCCAGGCATGGTGGTGGGCACCTGTAGTCCCGGCTAGTCAGGAGGCTGAGGCAGGAGAATCACTTGAACCTGGGAGCCGGAGGTTGCAGTGAGCCGAGATTGCGCCACTGCACTCCAGCCTGGGTGACAGAGCAAGACTCCATCTCAAAAAACAAAACAAAAACAAAATAAAACCTGTATTTTGAAGAGACTGGATCTTTTCTGGGTTGGCTTGCAGCCTAAAGCTGATTGTGGCCAGCAAGGCAGAATAAAAGACAGCAAGGAGAAAAGCCGAGAATTTTGTTTGTCCTTTTTTCATATGCTTCTAGCTTTCCTTTCCAGGTTCCACCAACACCAATACTTTTTTTTTTTTTTTTTTGAGATAAAGTCTCGCTCTAACTGTTGCCTAGGCTGGAGCTCAACAGCATGATCTTGGCTCACTGCAACCTCTGCCTCCCAGGTTCAAGCGATTCTCCTGCCTCAGCCTCCTGAGTAGTTGGGATTACAGGTGCCCGCCACCATGCCCGGCTAATTTTTGTACATTTAGTAGAGACAGGGTTTCACCATGTTGACCAGGCTGGTCTTGAACTTCTGACCTCAGGTGATCCACCTGCCTCGGCCTCCCAAAGTGCTGGGATTACAGGCTTGAGCCACCGTGCCCGGCCCACCAATGCTTCTGAGTGCCTTTAATTGCCCTACGACTATGACTGTGTCCATGGAGTGTCACCTAGTCTGAACACTCAGCTTCTGGGTGACTAAAAACACGGTTAGAAGTGTGCTGTAAAATACAGGACTATCACATTCAAATGAAATTACCAAGTTCAAAACCAGATGGACATATTGTCTATCCACAAAAGAGTAGTGCTTGGATTTTTTTTTTTTTAACTTTTCATTATGAAATCATTTCCAACTTTAAAAAATACAAAAACATGACTGTATATCCTGTATTCAGACTTCCCAAATTTAAACATCTTAACATCTTACACAATCACAATGATGTGAGTAAAATGAGTTCAGAGATCAACATCAGGAAATCAATGTTGATATGACGCTATCATCTAATCTTTAGATATTCCAGTTTTGTCAGTTGTCCCATTCATGTTTTTGTTCTGTCCCAGTCCAGTCAAAGATCTCACGTTGCATGTAATTGTCCTGTTCTTTTCCTTTCCTTTCACCTGCAGTGGTTCTTTGCTCTTTCTTTGTCTTTCGTTACCTTGACACTGTTGAAGAGTACAGGCCTGCTATTGTGTAGAATATGCCTCACTTTGGATTTGTCTGATGGATCCTCCTGATTAGATGTAGGTTGTGCATTTTTAATGCATATATCAGGACATTGATCCGTTCTGATGAGATTTACTTTGATTACTTGATTACTATAGTTATTTTTTCCCCCTTTGCAAATAGTGCATATCTGATGAGGAGACACTTTGAAAATAAATATCCTGGTCCTCATCAGACATTCACCCAACACTTTTAGCATCCTTTGAGGATTCTTACCTGAAACAATTATGACTGTGGTGCTTTCCAAGTGGAGATTTTCTAATTCCATCACTCCACTGAAATTGTACAGAAAGGATGAGTGTCCCTTTCTCCCCTATTTATTTACTTTAGAATTATTTATTTATGTCAGTATGGGCTCATGGATTCTTATTTTATTCTATGCTATATAACCTATTACTGTCACTCTTTAGTTTCTGGCTCAAATTATCCCAGATTTGGCCATTGGGAGCTCCTTCAGAGGGGTTTGTGTGTCCTGGGACATGGCACATTCCTTGGACAGTTTCCTACTTTGCAGCATTATCAACATATTCCAGGTTCATCTTGCTGTCTCCTTGCTCCAGCTCTTCAATCAGACTTTTTCTTCAAGGAGCCCTGTGTCTTTCCTTGGAGAATGATCTTTAGCATCTAAGATCAGGGGGCTGGTTGTTTTCATTGCTGGTGCAGAGCCATTTCTTCTAGATCCTCTTAGTGGGCAGAGCAAAGAAATACATGTGTAATACACACACAAGGAGACGGAGCAGGGACACCCTCTTACAGGCCTGCTGCCCTCCCCATCCCCAAACACGGAAACAAAGGAAAATCTTGAGTTCTTTCAAGGAAAATAAATACCAGACACCTAGCTAGCCCTGAGAACCAAATAAGCAACCTGGTAAGAAAGTAATTGTAGCTTAAAAACAATAGTCAAGGAAGTTAGAGCCACAAGATGTTTGGTTCCCTGTAGAAACTAAAGATAACATCTTAACACATGTCCTTGAGTTGTTTTGCAGAAACCTAGAGCCCCACCAAATGAATCCGCGGGCACGTGAACCTCAGATGGGGGAAACTGAGGACTGAATTCTGACCACCCTCCTTTGTTCTAAATTTCTTCTTGAAGGACCTGGAAGAAGTCATGCCATAGGCCAGACCTTAACATTCTTTTCTGCTTACCCCAAGATTTCAGACAAAGCTCCACTTTCCTAACCAGTCACAAATCAGAGAATTTTTTTTTTTTTTTTTTTTTTTTTTTTTTTTTTGAGACGGAGTCTCGCTCTGTCGCCCAGGCTGGAGTGCAGTGGCCGGATCTCAGCTCACTGCAAGCTCCGCCTCCCGGGTTTACGCCATTCTCCTGCCTCAGCCTCCGGAGTAGCTGGGACTACAGGCGCCCGCCACCTCACCCGGCTAGTTTTTTGTATTTTTTAGTAGAGACGGGGTTTCACCGGATTAGCCAAGATGGTCTCGATCTCCTGACCTCGTGATCCGCCCGTCTCGGCCTCCCAAAGTGCTGGGATTACAGGCTTGAGCCACCGCACCCGGCCACAAATCAGAGAATTTTTGAATCCACCTATGATCTGTAAGCTCCTGCTTCAAGATACTCCACCTTTTTTTAGGTCAAACCAATGTATAACCTCCAAGTGTCGATTTACACTTTTGCCTGTAACTTCTGCTTTCCTGAGATTTACCCCTGCCTTTAAAAACCCTTGCTTGTAATCCATCAGGGAGGCTGTGTATTTATGAATCAGGAGCTGCCCAGTTCTCCTTGCTTGGTGCCCTGCAAATAAACACCCTCTTTCTCCCCCTGCAAAACCTCAGTGTGGATGTTTGGCTTTACTTCACCCCTAGGCAAGCAGACCCAGGTTTGACTCAGTAACAACATCTGTTTCTATTTTTCTCTGTATAAATATTAAAAACCATAAGTACATGCTATCTCCAATTCCAGTATAAACCCATAGGGCTCATTCTGGCCTTCCCGTTTTCTTGTGTGTAACTCGTTTCTCTGACAATGAGAATCTGAGTACTTAGATATTTACTTACCTACTCAATCCTAGACTATAAAGAAAATAATTCAACATAGTACCCTCTTAAGTTCCTGGACTTAGTTACACAGAATGAGGAATTACATACGAATTCTAAAATGTCATTTTAAAAATCTTTACTTTTCCTTCTTGTGTTATCACCCTTAGTAGCTCTCTACAGTAATATAAATTTCTACCCACCTATTCTTACAAAGACATTTCAAGGCTGTCTTATTTCTATCCAGGATTCCACATTAATTAGAGGCTCTTTATAGGGGAAGAGCTGGGATTAGAATCAAAATAGAACATCTTTTCTTTCTCTGCTTTTACTTAGAATATCCAAAACAGACCCAAAGAGACTGTTACTTAATCCAACTATTTTCTTTCAATATAGTCGTCTTATCTGTTTTAAATCTAGTTTGACCTTGATATTAACAGAATAAGACACCAACAGAGCTCCTGACATGCAAAGCATAGATGTCTGTCCAATTTCTGAAGAAGTTAAGACACGAAAAAGGCAAAGGTTTTCTGGAGATTTGTTGAGATGACTCTGGTCAAGACCGCTATCCCCATGTTAAAGAAAAGACAGAACTGGATGAATGCAGCTTTCTTAGTATTTCTCTGTACCTTAATACCCTCACACTGTTGGTTTGGGCCCTTCAAGACACGTTATTGGACAACATCACTGCCATACTGAGTACCATCAGAGCAGCTAAGATACACTGAAATGTTGCCAGTGTAGGTTTTGCTATGCAGAAAGGAACTTACAGACCTCTACTTTGTGCGTCTGCCTCATTTAAGCACAGGCTCCCAATAATAGGTCTAAGTTGAGACAGTTAACATCCAGCGGGTTGCCACAAGAATTTCACTAAGACCCTATGTTTATTCAGTGCAGAATTGCTCATCTTCTGCAGGACTAGTTCTACATAAAATATGTATGAGTGAGAAAAATGGTTTCTAGAATATATGAGCCTGCCACCTCATAGGCCCAAGATATTTGTACTATGTTTCCAACAGTACATACAAGTAAAAGCCATCATCAGTGTGAATGGGTTGAAACTGCTGCCAAAACAAGACTTTTGTGTTGTTTCAAAGATTCTCATATAGTTTTAAAAGACAATTTCGCTGAGTATCTAAGGTTGCATTTTAAAAGTAAAAAGTCAAAGTAAGGTTTAAAAAAAGGGATGGGGAAAGATATGCCAAGAAAGTATTATTTAGAAAACACAGGAGGATGGCAAGATTATTACATAAAATAAAATAAACAGAAGGGTCTAAATGAGACAAAATGATATTAAAAATAATAAAAGGTAGAATGATATAAAACCTATAGTAGTCATAAACTTTATGCACTAAGTAACATAGCAAAAATGTATATAAGGCAATAAAACTGTTAGAAAACTTATGAGAATTTAACAAATCTTAATATCAGTCAATTTTAATATTTTTATTTCAGTATTAAACAGATTAAGTTGTTTAAAAATAAGACCAAAACCGTTTTGAATATTCAAAAATATTTTAATATTGGGTATTTGAATATTTTGATATATAATAATGTATTTGAATAAACAACACATTCAAATATGTATTGAATATGTAAATATATAAACTTAATTGTAGACAAATACAATTTTGTTCTTTACAGAGTTTTTCAAATCACCAATGAGCAAAAGCTGATCATGTACTAAACTACAAAGAAAATCTCAATACAATGTAAAAATTTAAATGATTATTGGACATGTTATTTGATTGCAATACACTAAACTGGAAATTAACTATTAAAAGATGAGAAAAGGGGTCTAACTTCTTAAAAATTACAATAAAAACTATTTATCATGCCTTTTGAATAAATGAAGAAAACAAATCTAAAATTCGGACTACTTAAAGATAAGATGAATGGAAGGAGCACACATCAGAATCTAAAGGATACAGCAAAAACCATCCTGACAGAAAAAGCCATAGTTTTCAGTTATTTTGTGATAAAACAAGAAAAATAGAAGATTAGTTAAAATCACATTCAAGAAGTTTTAACAACAATAAAAGACCAAAACAAAGTTGGAAATATAAATTAATGACGAATTAGAAAAATAACAAAATTTAAAATTTGATAAAATCATAAGAATGGTTTTAGAAAATATCACAAGAGAGACAAACTGCTGATAAACCTGGCCAAGAAAACACTTTAAAAGATACCTGGGCTGGATGCAGTGGCTCATGCCTGTAATCCCAGCACTTTGGGAGGCCGAGGTGGGTGGATCACATGCGTTCAGGAGTTTGAGGCCAGCCTGATCAACACAGTGAAACCCTGTCTCTACTAAAAATACAAAATTAGCTGGGCATGGTGGTGCATGCCTATAATCCCAGCTACTTGGGAGGCTGAGGCAGGATAATCACTTGAACCCAGGAGGCGGAAGTTGCACTTCAGCCTGGGCAACAAGAGTGAAATTCTGTCTTGGGAAAAAAAAAAATGCCTGCAGATAATATTAAAAATGAGAAAGGATAGACTGACAATTTTGTCAAAGATTTACTTCCAGATAGTGTTACAGGAGGATACTCACAAACCTTAAAGGATCTAGTAATTCCCGTGTTTTTTTTGATGTTGTTTGTTTGTTTGTTTTGAGATGGAGTGTTGCTCTTGTTGCCCAGAATGGAGTGCAATGGCGTGATCTTGGTTCGCCGCAACCTCTGTCTCCTGGGTTCAAGCAATTCTCCTGCCTCAGCCTCCCGAGTAGCTGGGATTACAGGCATGTGCCACCATGCCTGGCTAATTTTTTGTATTTTTAGTAGAGATGGGGTTTCTCCATGTTGGTCAGGCTGGTCCCGAACTCCCAACCTCAGGTTATCCGTCCACCTCAGCCTCCCAAAGTGCTGGGACTACAGGTGTGAGCCACCACGCCCGGCCAATTCCCATGTTATTAAATTATGTCAGTATAAGAAAAGATGGACACTTGCCAATTCAATTTTTTAGGTTATCATAATCCAGATTTCAAACCCAATAAAAACAGCAAAAACTGTAGACCCAATACATTATCAGTATAGATGTAAAGGTCCTAAAGAAAATATTAGCAATTTAATCCATCTGTTCATTAAAAGAAAAACGTTATGATCAAGCACCTTTTCTTCTGAGAATTTAAGAATAGTTCAAAATGAAGAACTGTGTTGATTATGTCATTTTTATAGATGCCTGCAGGAGCCAGCCTCTAAGATGGTCCCCAGTGATTCTGCCTCCTGGTATTCACAACCTTGTGGAGTCTCCTACTCTTGAATAATGTTCTATTCACCAATATAATTCAGCAACATTGAGGGGATAATATTTCCATGTTTAAATGACAAAAGATTTTGACTTCCATCTTCTCAGCAGACTCTCTTCTTTTGCTGGCTGTGATGAAGCAAGTTGCTGCATCATCAAGAAGGTCTAGTAAGCAAGGACCTAAAGGTAGCCTCTGATCAAGAGCCAGTTAGGAACCGAGACCATCAGTTCAACAGCCCAAAAGGAACTGAATCTTCCAACAACCACATGAGGGAGCTTAGAAGCAGATCCTTCCCCAGTTGAACATTCCCATGAGACCCCATCCTGGCCAACACCTTGATTGCAGCCTCGTAAGAGATCCCAAAGCAGAGAGCCCATCGAAGCTATGATCAGGCTCCTGACCCACATAAACTGTGAGATAATAAATGTGTGTGAAGTTGCTATGTTGGCAGCAATTTGTTATGTTGTAATAGACAACTCATTCGGATGCCTAACAAGCTTTTGAGAAAACTGACTAGCCATTTATATAAGAAACCTCTAATTCTGTGGGCCTCATCTTTCCATAAAGGGATTTCTAACAGTAATGTTTCTGTCCTCCCTCTGGATCTTCCTCCCAGGGAGTATCTGGCGAGTATTGGAGAATATACTGAAATTCCTTGGCTCTGCCCCTTGTGAGCTTCCCATTTTAGATGTGCTGCACAGACAGAGTCTTTTCTGGAATGCTTTCCTCCGTGTGATATTTAATTTTACCAGGGCAGCCATGCCTATGTGGAGGAGGCTTACCATTTTGCACTTTCATCTAGGTGAGTTTATTTCTAGGATGAAAATTTAGAAAGCCACCGGAGTCCACACATCTGTGCCACATTCTTCAATTAGTCTCGCCAATTAAGCTGGTGTTTTGATCTGTGTCTGTCTGGTTCTTGTGTTCAGAATTGGTTCTAAACTGAAGGTGGGAAAAAGTTATTCATTAGTGCCCTGAAACTCTACCTAATGTTAGTTAAATTCTTAGGAGTCAAAGGAAGCTCCCTTAATATGGCAAGAAGGATATAAAGAAATCAATAGCAACTATCATATTTAATGATTAATTAATAAAGGAATTTCTATAAAAGTCAGAAACAAGGTAAGAATGCCCCATTCCTATTAGCATCCAAACTTGCTAATAAGGGAGAAAATGGAATTAATATACACATAGGTGGGAAAGGAAGAGATAAGCATGATCATTTTGATGATATATTCTCACACATGGAAAATCTAAAAATATCAGCTGAAAAATATTGAAACAAATAAGTATGGTCAGTAAAATATAGAGAAAAAAATATGTACAAAAGCCAGTTGCTATTCTTTATGCAGCAATTCTTTGTTGGAAAATATAATGGAGGAAAAGGTCCATTCACAATAGCAGCAAAATGATAAAATACTCAGAACATATCTAAAAAGAAATGTGAAACATCTTTCTGAAGAAATACATAAAACTTCTCTGAAGGAAATAACAAGAAGAAAGAAAGATCTAAAGAAATGGAGAGACAACCAGCAGGGTTCAGTGACTTAAGCTATTCTGTTAGAACAATGTGTACTGTACTTCTCGTGAGTTAAACAGAAAAGCAAAAAACAGTCCTACAGGGTTCTTTAGGAGATGATCAGAAAATATCATTTACATAGTATCCAAGCTCCATATTAAACAGGTTTTTGAATTATTCAGTACCATCCAACAACTTTTATAGTTCTGTGATTTGGACCAGGCACACGGCAAACCCGGCTGCTTGACAATGTTGTCAGTCTTCAACAATCCTTCCTCAACCCTAAGTGGTAGAACAGGCTCATCATCACGGAGACCCTAGCACACAGCAAAAATGATGTACTCTGTGCATTTTCTTCTGTTGGAAAATGCTGCGTAGAACTACATGTGCAGAAAACAGAGGGCTAGCTAAGTTCAGCAAGCGGCATTTCACACAGAGCTGAAGAGTGGCTTCCTCATGGAGTCAGAAAGCTGATGAAGCATCTCTCCTCTGGGCTGCATGCTTATGTGAACCCACAGCAGCTTTGAACAGCACTGAATGGCTCTGTAGAGTCTGTTGCTGTTACGATGTGAGACTCCAGAACGATGCAAACAACATATTATTCCTCATTTTGTGGTTCTTTGGGCACCAGGACCACAATCTCTACTTAACAAATTATCTTTTTTGGGGGGTTGGGCAGACTCTTGTTCTGTCACTCAGGCTGGAGTAAAATGGTGGGATCATAGTTCATTGCAGCCTCCAACTCCTGGGCTAAAACAATCCTCCCATCTTAGCCTCCCAAGTAGCTGGAACTATAGGTATGCACCACCTTACCTGGCTAATTTTAAAATTTCTTATAGATGGGGTCTCGCTATGTTGCCCAGGCTGGTCTCAAACTCCTGGGCCCAAGCCTTCTGGGCTCAAGTGATCTTCCTGCCTTGGCCTCTCAAAGCCCTGGGATTATAGGTGTGAGCCACTGCTGTTATTGTCATTAAGCGAGGACAAAGGTCATATGGGTAACAGTTTATTGCACACACAGTACTCTGTGTCTCTCAATCAGTCATGGAGTAAATCATAGTGGCTTTCTTGTGTGTGTCAGATTGGTCTGAAACAGGCAGGCCTCCATGGGCCTGTAGGCATCCCCCTGTGGCAGTCCTAGTCTTCTGGCCTGTGAGACAGCCAATTCCAGAAACAGGAAAGATGGGGTTCATCATTATATGCTTTTTAAATCTCTCGTATATTCCCTTTATTTTTCTATTACCCCATTCCAACTTCCCCTCCTTTCTAATCTTCTCTTGCTGAACATTTTTGTAGGAATTGGGGTAAAATTGTCTTGAGAAAAGGCAGCTATGGACTATACTGTAAGTTTCCCAAAGGTGGGACTGTGTTTTATTTACTTTTGAATCCTCAAAACCTATTACACGATACATGCACTCTACACTGTTGAATAAGGTAACATAATTTTGAACTTGAAGCAAATAAGGAATTTCTTTGAGAGTACTGACAAGTATACATAAATCATGTATACTTCTGGTGTGTGCTGGCCTCAATTTTAAGCAAAGTTGTGAGCTTTGAGTCAGACACAAACAAAATTAGGAAATAAATGGTAGAATTAGCTATATACAGAGGAAAGTTTTAGAATCTCTTTTCCTATAACAAGTCAAAGGCAATGTGTCTTTTGGAGTATTTCTGTTTTTGTTATTGGTCTTGAGGTAGGACAGAGACCAGCTCATCCTGTAAGGTTCTTCTAGATTTCTGTTGCTAACACATTTTGTAAGAAAGAATGAATGAGACAAGATCCATTGCAAGTGGTTACTCAGTCTTTGCAGCATCTTTTTCTGTCTGAGAGCGTGGCCTACATTCATGAGCCTGGTTCTGCTTCTGGGAAAGGCCTTGACTGCAGAAAGCAGAGATGGAAGGTTCTATTACTTACATCAAATCCATTTTGTTTTTTTTTTGGCTGGTGACCCCACCTTCCTGTGTGCCCATGTCTGATGACTGGCATTTGCCATTTTTTTCTTTCTCTAAATCATTATATTTCAAAACCTGGGGTTCTGCAGATTCTTTAGAAATAGGAGCCTGTATTTCTGTCATCAGCCCACAGGTGTATTGAACTCCATCCTCACCTTGATTTAAGGGTTGGTCTATGCTGCATCCTGTGTTGCTTATCTAATGTCAGCTGCCTGCTTGGAACCACAGAATTGCTACTTTTGAATACCCCATGACTGGGGAGGGGGTACCCATGCCTCCATGTCAATCACAGACAACCCCAGCACCGACATGCTCCTTGCCTGGGTTGGGCCTTGGCCTGGTGTTTCGCCTTCTCTCTACCACACATGCCTGTTTCCCCACACTTGTAGCTATTCCCCTCCATTTCTCAGGGTCAAGTGCAGGCTGATTATGGCCCATTCCAAACTACTCCTATGACCATGGTTCATTGGACTATACTTAACCATGCCTTGAGATGCAGCTGCAGCCAACAAATTAAGGAAACATGACATCAGCAAATTTTTAAAAATCTCAATTGAGAAAACGCAGTCTACAAAAAAAAAAAGATGATGTGTCCTCTTTGGCATTCACCGTGAGCTCTTACCATCTGCCACCATCTTTCACACCATTTAAATCTTCTCCATTTTTTGATCAAAATATATTCCTCTTTCATTGTAGGTCTTCCAAAGAACAGCTCAGTCCATAAAAGTATAAGCAATTTATTTTTTTATTATTTTTATTTTTAATTTTTAAACTTTTTCTAGATGTAGTCTTGCTTTGTCGCCCAGGCTGGAGGGCAGTGGTACAATCTTGGGTCACTGCAACCTCCGCTTCCCAGGATCAAGCGGCTCTCCTGCCTGAGCCTCCCAAGTAGCTGGGATTACAGGTGCCCACCACCATGCCCGGCTAATTTTTGTATTTTTAGTAGAGACAGGGTTTTGCCATGTTGGCCAGGCTGATTATGAACTCCTGACCTCAGGTGATCTGCCCGCCTTGGCCTCCCAAAGTGCTGAGATTACAGGCGTGAGCCACAGTGCCCAGCCTATAAGCAGTTTAAAATGTGTAAAAGATGCCAAATTTTGGTGAGGCAGAGGGAGATGAATGGCTCAGGCTGGCCTCTATGGTGGAGAAATCTCAAAGTAAGATTAATTGTTCCTAAGCTGGATGAAGAGGGCTCTGTTTGCCTGTGCATCTGTAATTGTTCATGCCCCTTCAGCATTAGCAAACAACAAACTCTAGTTATTGTAGTCAGAAAGGGAACTTACTGGCAGAATATGGAGTAGCTCAGACAATTAACTGGGAGGACAGAGAAGCAGACAAATACCAAGAAAAGCTGGCTGTCCGGCACAGGGCAGGGCATTTCACAGTGGATACAGGCTGTGTATCCTGGGTGGCTGCCACCACTACTGCTGCATGGGTGCCACTGGACCCTCAATGCTGCCAGTGGTGCCACTAGGATGGGTTCTAAATTGTCTCTGCTCCTAGGACTCCCTGCTCCAGACTCAAAGTTCTAGGCAAGAGTGATTCCTGGCCATATTCTGGTGGCAACCCCATATCCTATAAGCTTCCTATGAAGGCTCACTCAAAGGTGGAACTTGAGAAGTGAGTTCAGATGCTGAGCAAAAGTATGACGAGTGCTTGTTTCTCTTTTAACAGCTTGCCCAAGAATACACTTTATTGATTACCCTCCATGAGTGGGGGATAGCGGGATAGACTTACTCTCCCAAGGCAGGGAGCCAAGCTCCTGGGCTTGATCCCTGAGAGACTAATGAGGCAGATTCTTACACTCCTTCTTGGAAGGGAACAGAGGAAGTAAAAACTCACTATGAAAAAAAGGTTGAGGTCTCGTAGGTTGTAAACTCAACTGTATTAGTTTGTCCTCATGCTGAAAATAAAGACATACTTGAGACTGGGTAATTTATAAAGAAAATTTATAAAGAGGTTTAATGGACTTACAGTTCCACGTGGCTGGGGAGGCCTCACAATCACGGTGGAAGGTGGAGGAGGGGCAAAGTCCGTCTTAGACAGCGCCAGGCAAGAGAGCTTGTGTAGGGAAACTCCCATTTATAAAAACCATCAGATCCTATGAGACATATTCACCACCATGAGAACAGTATGGAGGAAATTGCCCCCCATGATTCAGTTATCTCCATCTGGCCCCACCCTTGACACGTAGGGATTATTACAATTCAAGGTGAGATTTGGGTGGGAACACAGAGCCAAACCATATCACCAACTCTGCCATTTAATTCCTTAGACCAGTCTTTTAATATCTCTGGGCCTCCATGTTCTCACCTGTGAAATGAGAATTAAATGAGGCAATGCATTTACCGTTCCTAATAGGGAGCCCAGCACACACTAAGTGTTCCATCAGTGCACCATTATTATTATTGTTGTGATTCTGATTGCCTGAGCCCATTTCTCTGGGCCATGGTCCTGTCAGCCTCTCCCTCTCCTCACAATGGTCTGTCTGCCTTGAGCTTCCAGGTGGAGGGTCAAGCTCAGGGCCTGATTTGTCCTCCCTGGAGGAGCTTCAGAATGTTGACTCCTTTGTGGAGAAAAGGGACGATGTGAAGGGACAGAGTGTCATTCAGTGAACAAGTTTAAATAGAATCTTTCCATGAGAACTTTGGGATAATTTGGGGCTTGTGGTCAGAAAATGGTCAGTTATCAAATGGAGGAGTCAAGGCATTTTCTCTCTTCTCCCTCTTTTGAAACTCATCCAAAACACCAAAAAATAGACACAAAAACTCTATCTTAAATTTAAAAAAGAGAAAAAGGAGAAAACTCACACAATCTCAAGCCCGCCTAGACTAAGTGGAAGTCATATGCTTGTGCAATTAGTAACATTACTAATTATTAATACAATGATATCCATATAATAAAATATTAATCTTATGTTAATACCAATATTAATATTTTTCAAAACCAAGTTATTGAGGTCTGATCAACATACAAAAGTATATATGTAATGTATGTAAAGTTCCAGAATTTTTTTTTTAAAGAAAGTGCCAGATACAAGACAAAGTTATAGCTGCGAAAAACAGCCAATTCCACTAATTCCAGATTCTTCCTAAATCAGCTGACCCAAGGAGCGTCTCATTGTATCAAAAAAATTGTCTTTTGACATACGTAAGACTCAAGGTGGGAAATTGTTCATAAAATGTACTGGAATCATCCTTCTCCAGATTATCCAAACTGCACCTTCTTTATTTCAGATTTTCAAGGACTTGTTAGGTTCCATGAACTTTTTTAACCCACACAAGGAAGCTGCTTCTCTCTTTATCAGGATTAGAAAGGTAATAGAATAGAGTTGGAGGATCATTGCAGATACAATTAGTTAAGATGAGGTCATGCCAGAGTAGGGTGGACCCCTAGTATATTGTGTCCATATGAGTAGGGGAAATTTGGACACACCCACAGACAGGAAGAAAAACACTGTCTGAAGATTGGAGGTATGCTGCTAGAAGCCAAGAAACTAGTAGAAACAAGTAGAGAGGCCCAGAACAGGTCCTTCCCTACCACCTTCAGAGGGAGCATGGCTCTGCCAACACCTTGATCTAGGACTTCTAGCCTTTAGAACTCCGAGACAATACATTTCTGTTGTGTAGGTCACCTGGTGTGTGGTACCTCATTATGGCAGCCCTAGCAAACCAATACAAAGGGCTTGGCACAGGGAATGATGAACAATCGTTTCAGTGAAAATCTAAGGAATTGTCTTGTCCCTTACTAAGCTGTGAGATCTCAGTGAATGAATTTTGCTCACAGTATGAGATGGAAGAAATGTGTCACTTATTTCTTTAGGTCAAATTTATTCTGCTCCCTGTGCAACTGGTTTGACAGGAAGTTTAATGTTATGATGTTTCCGCCTCTGCCCCCGCATCCCTGGGTTTGGGGAAGGTCCCTGGAGCCTCACACCATCTAAAACCTTTGGAGAGGGATTCTTCAGAGAGGCACATGGAAAACCAAGCCCGCACCCAGCTGAGTTTCTCATTGAGGCTGGCATCCTTGGCCTCTCCAAGAGCACCTCAGAAGCATGCTTCTGTGAGGTGTGGCCATCCCTTGTGGTACAGCAAGGTTTAGCTGATTCTTGCAACTCTTGGGACATCCCCCACTGAAAAATCCTGTTCGTCTTTTAAGCGTGAGGACGAAAATCTTTCTCCTCTGTTCCTACAGCATTTCCCCTTCTTTTCTCTCCAGGGTACTCACCTCTCTTTTCACCCTCTCCAGAGACATCTCTAACTTAGGCTTTGCAAAATCAAAACCAGAAAACCCTGCCCTTTATCTTGGCAACACAAACCCTTCTGAGGCTAAGAATGCAATAGCTGGATACCATCTTCCCTGGGGAAGGCAAAATTCAGGGTGAATGAAACACAAATTAACATCTGCGGTCTACGGTGTTACTGTTCCCGATTATTCACTCCCTCTTTCTTCAAGGATTAGACACCCCCGCTCCCACATTGCTACGTGACTTGCTGCGCTCTCCTGTGGGAGAAATATCTACTCCCTGCCCCAAATGACGTTGGACTCAGCCCTGCAACTTGCTTTGTTGATGGGATATGAGCAGATACAATGTGATGTCCTGTTTGAGCAGAAGCTTTAAAAGCCACCATGTTTCTGCCAGTTCCTCTCACTCTTTTTCCTCTGCCGTGAGAATAGTATGACCAAATAGAGCCTGCTCCTTCAGCCTGGATTCAGAAGGAAGAGGACTTATGGAACAGACCCACAGCCAACTTGCTGTTGGGTAGATCTGCCCTCTGGAGCCAGTCCACAGCAGACGTGTAACACACATGAGAAACAAATCTTTGTTATTGTAAGCTACTGAGAGCTAGGGTCTAGTGTTGTTTGTAATCACAGTATAATCTAGTAAACGCTTACTAGTAAAATGTCTAAATAATTATCTTTCCACTTAGAAAGGTCGTTTCCCTTCTCTGAAGCTCATTTTTATTGCATGTGAAGTTGACTTATTGGGCCGCGTGATACCTTAAATCCTTTCCAGTTTGAATTTTCTAGGATTCTAAATCCATGCGCTCAGCTTCCTGCCTTATCCTGGATCCACAGTGTTCACCTGTGAAGCCATCTGCAAATCGCCTGCCCTTTCCTCCCGCTTACAATCTTGTATTCTAACCCAAGTATCTATGACAAAACAGGGAGCCAATCATAGAGCAGAAAGAACAGTGGCTTAGGACACCTGCAGACTGAGTTCTAATTCTAGAAGCCAATTACTACCTGTTTGACCATTGGCAATTTTACCTTATCTCCCTGAGCTGCTGTTTTCTTATTTGTTAAACAGGGATGCTAGGATTGTAAGGATGAGATAAGCTAATTCAAGTTTCGAATGCAGGACTTGTCACATACTATGTATTTAACAAAAGTTAATTGCCTTCTTCCTTCCAAATGTAGTTTTTAAATTTATTTTTTTTGAAACTTTTATTTTAGGCTCAGGGGTACATATGCAGGTTTGTTATGTAGGTAAACTAATGTCATGGGGGTTTATTGTACAGATTATTTCATCACCCAGGTACTAAGCCTAGCACCCAATAGCTATTTTTTCTGACTGACTCCCTCCTCCCACCCTCCACCCTCAAGTAGGCCCCAGTGTGTGTTGTTCCTCTCTTTGTGTCCATGTGTTCTCATCATTTAATTCCTGCTTATGAGTGAGAACATGCAGTCTTTGGTTTTCTGTTCCTGCATTAGTTGCTAAGCATAATGGCATCCGGCTCCATCCATGTTCCCACAAAGGACACAATCTTGTTCTTTCTTATGGCTGCATAGTATTCCATGCTGTATATGTACCACATTTTCTTCATCCGGTCTATCATTGATGGGCAGTTAGATTGATTCCATGTCTTTGTTATTGTGAGTTGTGCTGCAGTGAACATCTGCATGTCTGTATGTTTATGGTAGAAAGTTTTATAATCCTTTGGGTACATACCAGTAATGGGACTGCTAGGTCAAATGGTAGTTCTGTTTTTTGTTCTTTGAGGAATCGCCATATTGCTTTCCACAACGGGTGAACTAATTTACACTCCCACCAACAGTGTATAAGCATTTTCTTTTCCCTGCAACTCACCAGCATCTGCCATATTTTGATTTTTTCATAATAGCCATGCTGACTAGTATGAGATTTTTTTCATGTGCTTGTTGTCCACATGTATGTCTTCTGAAAAGTGTCTCTTTATGTCCTTCTAAATATCTTTAAGAGTTTCTGTATCCAAGAGGATTTGCAACTTAATGGGAACCAGTATCTTAAGATAAAAGGAAAAAATTAAAACTTCCTTTCTGGTATCAGTGGTAGTTGAGGAGGAGAATGTCAGGAATTCCTGAGTCCTGTACATTAAAACCATGGAGAGTTGCCTCTCTGTCTTGTTTGGAGGGCTGTTTGGTCTTGTGTAGCGGTGCTTGGGAGCAGGGATTAGGCTTCTGAGAAAACTTCAACTTATTGACTTTTCTAATTATCCCCTAGATTCAGACTTTCATTTCTAACAAAAGGCTACTATCCTGGTTGCCACACTGCTTTGCTCCACCCAGCTTACCTCTCACTTTGCTACAAATAGATGGAGTGTTTTCTTTGTCCATCAAAGCCACGTCCAGATTCTGGGGCTTCCCTATCTTTTTCATAGCTCAAGCAACATCAGTACATCAATTGTTGCTCTCTAGGCCATAGAGACATGTAACTGGAATCTTGAAATGCAACTTCTAGGTTCTGAAAAGGATCCTCTAATGACAATGCCAGCTCTAATGGCTAAAGCCGAAGTGACTGACACCTGAATATTTGGGCCAGAAAAGGAAAGAAGTGATGAAGGATGTTCTGTTTTACTTCACCAGTTTCAACTTTGTTGCAGAGGCAGTGAAGGACTCTCTGAAGATAGAGCATTTGAAGCAAGCCCTAATGACATGAAGAAGCATCCGTGTGAATGTCTAGGGGGAGGCTAATCCAGACAGAAGGAAATAACAAAGTCCCTGAGCTGGGCACAGTTTGGTGTGTTTGAGGGATGGAAAGTGGACCAGAGAGGCTCTAGGGTAGAGAATAAGCAGTGCATGCTAGCAGGTTTGGGTGGAGAGGCGAGAGCAGTGGTGAGATCATCGGAGTGCCATGGGAAAACGGGAAGCCACTGAAAGTCATTTAGCAGCAAGTCAAGGGGTCTCAGAGTAATCTCTGAGAAATCCAGCTGCTGTCATAAATGAGAATAAATAGGGGCTAGGGGAGCAGGAGCTCAAGTGAATCTTGTTCCAGACAAGAGATGATGGCAGACTGGACCAGGATTTTAACAGTGGAAGTGGTGAGCAGTGACCTGATTCAGAGTGTATTTCAGAGGGAACCAAAGAATGGGCTGATAGGTTGGGTAAAAGATATACAAGAAAGGATCGATGACTGACTTCTAGATTTTTAAATTTAGGCAGCTGGCAGATAGAAATGCCATTTACTGAAATGGAGAAGAGTGAGGCAGGAAAAAATTTGGCATGGGGACATCAAAAGTTTTGGTTGGGACACATTATACTTGAGCTATATATGAGTCTAGACTAGAGGTAGTCAAACTTTTTCTTTCGGGGTCATAGAGTCCCTGTTATACACTGTTCTTTGATATTTTCCCTATCTTTTAAAAGTATAAAGACCTTTCTTAGGTCTTGGGCCATACCGAAATGGATGCCAGGCCACAATTGGGCTGTAGTTTGTCAAACACTAATTTGGAGCTCAGTGGAGAAAGAAGGAATTGAAACATGCATTTAGGCATAGAGATTGAGCTAAAATCCCAGGACTAGTCATGAGCTCATGCAGGGAGAGAGATGAACTAGAGAAGAAGGTATGATCACCTTGAAAACTCAGACAGAGGAAGAGTGAGTTCAGTAAAGAACACCGAAGTTAGAGAAAACTGGGGAGGGGGTGTGCATTATTCAGATTTTATTATGCATGGCAACAAACAGTCCCTGTAGCCCAGTGTCTTCTGAGAAAAAAGGTCTATTTCTCACTCAAGTTACATGGTGGCTGCAGTCCAACTGTCAGTCTATTCCACATCTTCCAGGTCCAGACTGAAAGAGACATGCCCATCAGAACAGCCGGCAGGAGAGGCAAAAGAGAGATGGTAGAACCAGGCAAAGACCCTAAAATATTCTCCTGGGATGCAGCATCTGTCACTTGCATTCACTTTCCATGATCAATCTTGTGGGTGAGGGGGTGAGTAATTCTCTCACAGGGATACACCGTGAATCTTTGGAAACAAGAATACAACTATCACAAAAAGTGTGGTGTTCAGGAAGTCTAGAGCACATAATCATTCAAGAAATGGGATGTGGTCAGCTATATCAAATGCCACTTGGAAGTTGAGTAAGATGAGGTCAGAGCAGTGACAACTGGGTCTGGAAATATAGAGGTCTTTTGTTTCATCAGTAAGTCATTCTTCTAGGCTAGCCATATTGATGTGTGCTTTCTGTGCTGGATGCCAATAGTAGCAGTACTGTTGTCAGCCTTCCTCTGTAAGAACAATTTCACCACTTCTGTACTCTAAAAATGGAGCCGATTCAGGATTGGTGATTGTGGGCCCAATAATCCAATGTATTTAGCAACAAATTTAGAAGGAAACCTGATTTTTTATTTTCTCAGTTGTAATTATGTGCATTCTTGGAGAGGAATCTGTGACTACACAAACAGCAATTTTTATTTATTATATAAATTACAATATACAAATATTATAGCTTCTGACCCAATTAATTTAAAGGGTTTTCCGAAGAGGCATTGAACAGTAAGTTTGCACTTTGAGGAAGATTCTCTACGTACCTTTTTTTTTCCTATTAGTCAGATTTTCTGGGCCAAGCCTCACGCTTCCCCAGACCTACCTCTTTCTTTGAGAGGAATGTGTGCACAAGTTTGCAGAGTCGGGTGTGGGGACCGTGCTGGTGAAGCAGTAGCAATGGTGTTGAGCTGAAATGCGGATTCCCTGGGTATTTTTCTCCTCTGCCTGGGGACAACTGCAGAAGTCATTTTGATATTTGACAAGATACCTGAAAAACCTGAAATTTCTCCATGTGATCTGTATTTATTTGGACATTTTTGAAAGAATTGTTCTTTTAAAATACAAATCCTAAATCTTTGATTTTTCTTTTTTAGTTTAGAATATTGAAGTTGGTAAGTTGGTTTATAAAATTTTTTGTGTGTGTTTTGAGACAGGGTCTCACTCTGTTGCCCAGGCTGAGTGTAGTGGTACAATCTTGGCTCACTGTAGCCTCAACTTCCCAGGCTCAAGCAACTCTCCCGCCTCTGTCTACCAAGTAGCTGGGACTACAGGCATGCACAGCCATGCCCGGCTAATTTTTGTACTTTTTGTAGAGACGAGTTTTTCACATGTTGCCCAAGCTGGTCTCGAACTCCTGGGCTCAAGCAATCCGCCTGCCTTGGCCTCCCAAAGTGCTAAGATTACAGGCATGAGCCACCATACCCAGCTGGTAAAATCTCAAAGGTATTTGGATTCAACTTTTTTTTTTTTTTTTTAATGAGAATCTCTACAACCCTGATAAGCTCTGCCTCCCTCTGCATGTACCTGGAGAGCGGGGCGCTCACTGTCTCACTACCCAAGGGACAAAACCAACCTTCAACTGATGGGGCGCTCTAATTTTGAGGGAGGCCTTTTCTCATGTTTAGTTAAAACTTGCCTTCTTGTAACTTCCACTAGTAATCCACGCTGCGGATAATACAGATGTGGCATAATAAGAAATACATCCAGTGTTTGTCCCTGGTTCCTAGCACAGCACTTCTAAAAACAAAAACCCTTGGAACTTCTTCCTGAGTGATAGGAGTGTCTTTTGTTATTTTTAATGAGAGCCCCTTTCTATCACACCTGAGTTCAGGCTAATGAGATGAACCTCCAGAGTGGGACTCCCAGATAGCTTCAGGATGGGGGCTGGTCAAACATGACGCCATTATTTGAGGGTTAGAAATTTCAGCTCTTGCCGGGCGCGGTGGCTCACGCCTGTAATCCCAGCACTTTGGGAGGCCGAGGCGGGCGGATCACAAGGTCAGGAGATCGAGACCACGGTGAAACCCCGTCTCTACTAAAAATACAAAAAATTAGCCGGGCGCGGTTGTGGGCGCCTGTAGTCCCAGCTACTCGGGAGGCTGAGGCAGGAGAATGGCGTGAACCCGGGAGGCGGAGCTTGCAGTGAGCCGAGATCGCGCCACTGCACTCCAGCCTGGGCGACAGAGCGAGACTCCGTCTCAAAAAAAAAAAAAAAAAAAAAAAAAAAAAAAAAATTTCAGCTCTTGTCCCCGACCTATGGGGAGGAAAGAGGCAGTGGACATTGAATTCAATCATCAATGGGCAATGAGTTAATCCATCAAGTCTATGTAATGAAACCTTCGTAAAATCTAAATGGGAGCTTCTGTGTTGGTGAACACATCCACATGCCAGGAGGGAGGCACACCTCAACTCCAAAGAGGCAGAGGCTCTTGTGCTCAGGGCATTTTTGGACCTCATCTTATGTACCTCTTCATCTGGCTATTCATTCCCATCCTTTATAATAAACTATAGTTCCAAGTATGGCATTTTCCTGAGTTCTGAGTTGTTCTAGCAACTTAAGGAAATGTGGCCTGGGGCGGGGGGCAGGTGGCGGGTGGCATGCTGCAAACCCTGGAATTTGTAGCAAAGTCAGACAGAAATTCAGGTGACCTGGGGACCCAGTACTTATAACTTATGTCCTTTTTTTTTTTTTTTTTTTTTTTTTTTGAGACGGAGCCTTGCTCTGTCGCCCAGGCTGGAGTGCAGTGGCTGGATCTCAGCTCACTGCAAGCTCCGCCTCCCGGGTTCACGCAATTCTCCTGCCTCAGCCTCCCGAGTAGCTGGGACAACAGGCACCCGCCACAACACCCGGCTGATTTTTTTGTATTTTTAGTAGAGATGGGGTTTCACTGTGTTAGCCAGGATGGTCTCGATCTCCTGACCTCGTGATCCGCCCGACTCGGCCTCCCAAAGTGCTGGGATTACAGGCTTGAGCCACAGCGCCCGGCTAACTTATGTCTTAAGAGAGAGCAGTCTGTGGGACTGAGACCCTTTAACTTGTGGGATCTGAGGCTAACTCCAGGTAGTGTCAGAATTAAATTGAATTGTCGGATACCCAGTTGATGTCCAGAGAATCAGACATGAGGATAAATCTGCTCCACCATTTACATGAGAATCTTCTGAATATTCTTAGTCTTCTCTTTTAGGTTGGACCTCTGTAGTTCTTCAAACTCACATGGGAGGCAATTGACCATACGCTCATCACTGCCATGAGCATATCGGGAGGTACCACACTGAACCAAGAATTCTGGTAAATGACATTTTCTCCCTCTCCTTACACATCCAGCAATATTGAACATCTTATAGTTTGGATCCCTGGATACCTTCATGGCAGACGCCCTCCTTACTCCAGCTCTGGATCTCAACAGTCCCTTCATCCCTCTCAGCCTTCTCCCTCACTCATCAGAAGCTCACGTTTGCCAAAGTCCATCTTGAAATGTTATGTTTAAAATTCAGCTCACTTCTCTAGATATAGCCTGATGAGGACACTTCGGGTACCCTAGGCAGTTAATAATTAATAGTCATTAGTTAATAATTTTATGTTCCTTCTAATGGATATGCTCTCAATATTTGTCTAACTGTGACTTGGGGTCAAGCAAGGAAGACTGGCTCACAGCAGCTCTGGTCCTCTTCTCTACTGCTCTTATCAGTTCAGCTCTGGCCCAGTCCTGCACACCCTATTAGCAAACATTAGTCCTACTACAGATAACTGCATCAACCTCCTTGTAAGCCATTTAATGACACTCAATTATAACTCAAACATATCCTCAGAGAGCTCAGCCTTCACTGCAACGAGCATATCAGAAAGTATCACATTCAATCAAGAATTCAAGAAAATGACATTTGTTTCCTCTCTTTACACATCCAATGATATGGAGTATCTTATAGTTTGGATTTCTGGACACTTGCATGGCAGAGACACCCTAAATCCAGCTCTGGCTCTGACCAATTATTTCCCTGTGTTCTGGGCTGCTATATCAATTGTATCTGTTTAAAACAATCCTATCACAGTGCGGCTCTTACAAGAGTGTGCTTAACTTAAAAACAGATTTTTACCCCCCACATGAACTCCCAAGCCAGTCTTCCTCATTCTGTACTTACGTGATTGACTTTTGTGAGCCTAAATACAGAATTTTTCATTTAGCCTAGTTGCCCTTGACTCTGTAAGAGTCAACAGACCATTTTAATTCATTAAAAACATTTCGAATTTTTATTCAAATATGTAAGTATAGGATAGTCTATGCACGATTGCATTATGTGACTGACAAAGACTTGGAGGTGGGACTTTATTTTTCATTTTTGTTTTTGTGTTTGTTTTTTTGAGACAGAGCCTCACTCTGTTGCCCAGGCTGAAGTGCAATGGTGCAATTTCGGCTTACTGCAACCTCCACCTCCCAGCTTCAAGCAATTCTCTTGCCTCGGTCTCCTGAGTAGCTGGGACTACAGGCACCCACCACCATGCCTGGCTAATTTTTCATATTTTTAGTAGAGATGGGGTTTCACCATGTTGACCAGACTAGTCTCTTAACTCATGACTTCAAATGAACCACCCACCTCGGCCTCCCAAAGCCCTGAGATTGCAGGCATGAGCCACCACACCCAGCCAGGAGGTGGGAATTTAATCACTATCCCACATTAGGGAAATGTCTGTGCAATCTAAACAGTAGTCACTAGCCACTTGAAGATTGTGATCACCTTAAATGTAGCTAGTTCAAATTGAGCTGTGCCGTAAATATACAGTACACATTGGATTTTAAAGATTGAGTGCAAAGAAAAAAGAATGTAAAATATCATATTAGTAACTTTTGAAAAATACCGATGATGTATTGAAATGATAATCTGTTGGGTATATTGAGTTAAATAAAATATATTATTAAAAATAATTTGGCCGGGCGCGGTGGCTCAAGCCTGTAATCCCAGCACTTTGGGAGGCCGAGGCGGGCGGATCACAAGGTCAGGAGATCGAGACCACAGTGAAACCCCGTCTCTACTAAAAATACAAAAAATTAGCCGGGCGCGCTGGCGGGCGCCTGTAGTCCCAGCTACTCAGGAGGCTGAGGCAGGAGAATGGCGGGAACCCGGGAGGCGGAGCTTGCAGTGAGCCGAGATCGCGCCACTGCACTCCAGCCTGGGCAGCAGCGTGAGACTCCGTCTCAAAAAAAAAAAAAAAAAAAAAAAAATAATAATAATTTTACTTTTTCTTTTTACTTATTAAAATGTAACTAGTAGAAAATTTAAAATCATACCTGGAGCTCACATTTCTGGTTCACATAATGTTTCTATTGGACAGAATTTCTCTAGAAGTTGAAGTGAGCCCTACCTTCCCTCTATTGTAATTGGATAATTAGAGCAAGCTTGCATTGGGCCAGAGACTGGAAATTTTGACACAGGCCCAGGGTATTGGTATGTGGATGAAGGTGGGAGGGGAAGGTAGTCTTGGGCAGCCAGAGAGCAGCATGATGCCAAGTGTGTAGGAGGCTTGAAAAAAGGGCAGAAGACAGGAGAAAATGTCTAGCAAGGCAGAGAGAGAACACTGAAATTGAACAGTTTTCTATAATTCCCATGTAATATGTTATCCTGCTGATGCCTGGGTGGAATGTGAGTTTTTCCATAAGACTCACACCACAGCTTACTCCCAAATCTTCTCCATTAGGAAAAGCTAGCCTGGTACCTCATTAACTAAGCCTGCCCATCCTTCACCAGCAGAGGGAGAAAAGAGGGGATGGAGATGTATGCCCTGTCCTCTTTTCGGTTCTTCTCCACTGAGACCATACTCTTCTTTCAGCATCAATAAAATACTTACCAGAAAGTCCTTTGCTGTGGTACTGCCAATTCCCCAATCTCTGGTCCTCAAATATCATTTATTATGCAAACGTAAAAGTAACATTGTTTTCAAGATTCTTTTTCTGCCTTAACAGTATCTTTGGTTTTGGTTTTGGAGGAGAGACCTTTTCACTGGGAGGCAGCTAGAGTCAGCCCCAGGCAGAGTCAACATTCAGCATTTGTGTGATGAATGCACGTCTGAGCATGCCGTCTCTCTTACAAACAAAGACAGCAAAAAACGTAGCTAACTACTGGGAATGGTGGCTTACATCTGCAATCCTAGCACTTTGGGAGGCCGAGGGAGGAGGATCACTTAAGGCCAGGAGTATGAGACTAGCCTGGGCAGCATAGCAAGACCCTATCTCTTCAAAAAATATAAATAAAAGCGGTTTTACACTGGGAGCCTGAGAATAAAGGTGGCTCTCAGACATTCTTTGTTTATTAGTTGGGTGTGGTGGCACATGGCTGTAGTCCTAGCTACTTGGGATGCTGAGGCGTGGGGATGGCTTGATCCCAGAAGGTCGAGGCTACAGTGAGCTACAGTTGCACCACTGCACCCCAGCCTGGATGACAGAGCAAGATTCTATTTCTAAAACAAAATGGAGTAAAACAAAACACAAAGCTAGCCACCAGTATCCGTAACTCTGTATTGCATTTTTTTTTTTTTTACTACACACCAAGAGGAAGATATGTATTGCATTTTCAATCTATGAAAGCAACCACGTAGGCATTCACACCAAATGGCATGTTAATTCCCATGCAAACAGGAGGTGTGAGTCCCTTTCAAGATGGCAGCCATGAGCACGGCAGAGGTGTTACACTGGCAGCCTAAGGGTAAAGGCGGCTCTCAGACATAGTTTGTCTGGCTCTTGCAATGTTTTAAGAAATTAAGCCAACCTTGGAAAATCAGAACATCTCACATAAACCTTCAGAGTTTGAGCTTCCCTTGAAATCTCGCAAGATAACCCTGGGTCTGTGTTCCCTAAGGAAACAGGCTGATGTGGAGTAACAATAGCCCTATTATCCTGGACCTACCATCTTTGCTGCCAGATCCCTTGGCATGTGCACAGATGCCACTAAATTCACATATTGAAGTTGTCTAGCCAGTTCATGAGTCATCTGTTTCCACTACCCCTTGATCTTCCTGATTAGAAAGCCAGGATAGAATATACCCTCAAAAATACGGCACAACACAGGTTTTTTCATGATGGTTTTATTGCCAGGGAGGTAAAACAGCCAGGTGAAGGTGAAGATTCTAGAAGGGAATATTCATTAGGGTCCTGGATGCTGCATCCAGCTGGATATGTTCCCAAGAGGAGGACAAAGCATGGAGTTGTGTAAGGAGAAATCTCACTCATATTTCAAGTTCAATGTCATTCCCTTCTGCTGCCTACCCAGTAGAGCTATGAACAAGGAAAGCTAGTTAGTGACTCGCCCAAAGCCGTGCAATTATCTCAGCTTACTTACAATAGTAGACTTAACCATTTACAAGGATGTATTTTCCCAACTACTACTAACAACAACAACAACAACAAAAAAGCCGGTAGTGGCAGCCTCAGGTCTGTGTAAGAGCAAATGGGTTGCACAAAGGCTCGCTGGCCTACCAGGTAGATGAAGGGGCCTGTGGGTCTCAGAGTGATAAAGGGAAATCAGATCATGTGTTTATACATTCCCAGGCCCAAAGAGCAGCTTAGTATTGCGCCATGCATATTGCAGCCTGGGGCAGGAGGGGGAGAAAAGTCTTCCTCGCTTAAGAAGTCATCTCCTATGGCATCCCATATTCTTGGCTTTTATTTTAAAGTAACTAAAATTTTAAAAAATAGTAGAAAAGGGACAGTAACCCAAACGTGACAGCAAATTCTTTTTAAAAAGCAAATTGGATAAAAAGATATTGCTTAAGAATAGACCTAATGGCCAGGCACGGTGGCTCACCCCTGTAATCCCAGCACTTTGGGAGGCCAAGGCAGGTGGATCGTTTGAGTCCAGGAGTTCGAGATCAGCCTGGCCAATATGGTGAAACTCCACCTCTAGAAAAGATACAAAAATTATCCGTGCATAGGTGGTGCGTGTCTGTGGTCCCAATTACTCAGGAGGCCGAGGTGGGAGGATCACCTGAACCCGGGTGGTCAAGGTTGCAGTGAGCCAAGATCATGCCACTGCACTCCAGCCTGGGTGACAGACTGAGACCCTGTCTCAAAAAAAAAAAAAAAAAAAAAAAGAAAGAAAGAAAGAAAAAGAAAAGACCTAAGTTTCCTTCACATTCCTGTGGTAGAATCTAGATAGCTTTTATAAACTTGAGTCCACTCTGGTTGCTGTTTTTGGCCTAGTTTCCTTTTGGACCAAGAAAAGAGTTTTGAAAGTCTCTCAGCCCATGGTGTGTTTTCTCTCCTGAGCAATTTCTAATTCAGGAGGCCAATTTTAGCCACACTGGGCAGTTTCGTGAAGGAGGGTCAGGTCTCACATGTTCTGTAATGACCAGTTTTTATTGAGGGCCAAATTGAACCCTTTTAAATTACCATGCCCCTAGCCAAGATCTGGTTTCCCACTGACAGTAATCATAGTGTGAGCTGGTCATGAAGTCATATGTTTGTTTGCCTTTTTGTTTAGAGTAGGAATGGGACTGAAAGAAAGACCTGTTCAAAGCTGAGAGATTGACTCAAATTTGACTTACATTTTATTACAAATGTGTTCAGTGCTTTTCTCCTGAATTTGAAATCTGATAAGTACAAATCAGTGAAAAACAAACAAATGAAAATGGCAGTGCCTGACTCTTTAAGAGAACTATCCTAGTCCTTTCATTCTCGAAGTTTCTCTTCCCTATTTTCCTTGTCCTGAGTCCAGTCCACAGGGATGGCTCCGAATTCACATCTTTCACTGCAGCCTTTGGTTCTGAAAGGATGGATTTTTTTTTTCTTTTGGGGCACTACACGGGCATTGGTATACCATAACTCCACGATAATCTTTGCATTGCTCTGTAAGTTTCATGGTGTTATCTTTGAACTTGTGTATTCACAAAGACTCTCTCTTTGACCACACCCTAACCAGGCTCCTCTGAGCCCTCTTCTCTACTAGGCCTCAACTTTGGCCTATAGACTTGAACAAGCACTAACTTAATGTTTGACAGTTCAAAGCCTTATCCCTAGGATGACCCCAGTTCCCTTAATGTGACTACCTGAGAAAATTCAAGGCTGTCAAAAGAATTTACTGTTGGTTGCAACCATCACCTGAAAGTAGGGCCCCTGTCTCCCAGGCTCTGTGGGAGGACGAAAGCCTAACTTCAGTCAGAGTCAGTGAGCAAACCCTGCTGGGTGCACATAAACCAATCCCCTCTCCCACCTTTTGTAATTTTTCACTGCCTTGACTCTATTGAGAAACCCCCTGTCTCCCTCCCCAGTCCTTCATTCTCTTTTTAAAATGCCTGATCAACTCTGCACAAATAAAAATTGAGGTCACTTCATGCTGCACTCTTTCCCCTATTGCAATAGTATACGACTGCTAAAAGCTGTCCTTGCCACTTTCAGTAGTGTCCAGCTTTACCTCTGACAGTATATATTGTCTGCCCAACTAAATTGCAAGCTCACTGAGTATATCATGCACCTTTTTGTGTTGGCCACGGCTCTCTGCACAGTGCTTTGCACATGTAAGGTTCTCAGAAACAATCTCCTCTGCTAGAGGCATGGCACAGCGATTGATTTGGGGCATAGAATCTGTACAAATGGTGATTATCTTTGTTCTTGTTGTAGGATAAGTCAAGGAACTGGGAGATTCATTCAAACTAATTCACACTCATGACAGGTCTAAATTCACAAGCCGGGTATATCACATCCTCCATGAGCTTGTATTTTGCGTTTTCTGGTCCTATGCTCCCTTAACTGTGCACCCCATACACACACGCATTCAACACATACACACATGTGAACAAGTATGTGCACACATACACAGGCACATACACATGCATACACACACATGCACACACACATATGTGTACGTGTGGACACATATACATACATGCACTCACCTACACATGTGTATGTGCATGTGCACACATGTGCACACATATACACACACGTGTACACAGAGATACACACATGCTAACACATACACATGCACACATACACACATGCACATGATACATATATGCACACATGAACATATGCACATACACACAGAGATACACACACATACGTACACAGATATTGTGATTTCCCCTTCTGTTTTGTTTCTATATTTGCTCTCATTCTCATCTCTGGAAATATTCAATATTATAAAAGCTAAACTGAGCATGAAAGTTCAAACGCACTGAGGCAATATTGCCCAGGAACGACAATTTTAGGGAGTGGATCATTAAGGTGAAAAAAAATTATTCTTCAGTATTTTAACTAAACAGATCTCTACAATTCAAGAGCACCGAGACTTCACTGCTTTACCTTTTCAGTTAATATAAATTTTGCAAGCATTTGAGGAGCCAAGAAAGGAGAGATCTTTTGGGAAGGGAAGGTCTATTACGCCATGCTCTTAGAGCATCCTAGGCTGTCTGGTGCATTCTGAACAATGGAGGCAATTGAAGAATTCAGATGAGTAGGTGATTCTTTACGTCTTTACAAGGCATCTCCTGGAAACCCGCAGCACTGGAGTTTCAGTGGGTCCTAAGACTTCCTTCCTCTGGCACAATCTTCGCATCATGATGGGCCCTGGTTCAAGATCTTTACACATGCCCAGGCAACTTTTGAATCTATTCTCAGTGTCTTTAAAAAAAAATTTTATTTAAAAAGGAATTTTCACCTTCCCACCACCACCTGTATCAGGGTTCTCTAGAGGGACAGAATAGGATAGATGTATATACATGACGGGGAGTTTATTAAGGAGCGTTGACTCACACGTTCACAAGGTGAAGTCCCACAACAGGCCATCTGCAAGCTGAGGAGCCGGGAAGCCAGTCTGAGTCCCAAAACCTCAAAAGTAGAGAAGCTGATAGTGCAGCCTTCAGTCTGTGGCCAAAGGCCTGAGAGCCCCTAGCAAACCACTGGTGTAAATCCAAGAGTCCAAAAGCTGAAGAACTTGGAGTCTGATGTTTGAGGGCAGGAAGCATCCAGCACGGGAGAAAGATGAAGGCTGGAAGACTCAGCAAGTCGGCTCCTTCCATGTTCTTCTGCCTGCTTTATTCCAGCTGTGCTGGCAGCTGATTAGATGGTGCCCACCCAGACTGAGGGTGGGTCTGCCTCTCCCAGTCCACTGACAGATGTTAATCTCCTTTGGCAACACCCTCACAGACACACCCAGAAACAATACTTTGCGTCCTTCAATCCAGTCAAGTTGGCACTCAATCTTAACTATCACTCCACCACATCCACACACAAAATCCACTATCACTTCAAAATGCCTTTTATGGACTGAATTTTGCCCCCCCTCCAAATTCATACACTGGCATCCTAACTCTCAGTACTTCAGAATGTGACTGTTTGCTGATAGGGCCTTTATAAAGGTAATTAATGTAAAGTGAGGTCATATGTGTGGATCAAATCCAAACATGACTGGTATCCTCGAGAAGAGGAGATTGGGACACAGACACACACAGAAGAAAGAATCTGTGAAGATGCAAGAAGATGTGGCCATCTACATGCCGAGGAGAGAGGCTTCAGAGAAAACAACCCTGCAAGCACCTTGGCCTTGGACTTCCAGCCTTCAGAAAGGAGAAAATCAGTTTCTGTTGTTCAAGCCACCTAGACTGTGGTACTTTGGTATAACTGCCCCAGCAAACTGATATGGCTCCTCATCATTTTCTCAACACCTCTGAGAAAAATAGAAATTTTCCAGGTAAAACCTACTCCATGAATGGATATATCCAAAGCCATGAGGCTAAATAGGGATTGTAAATGATCAGGTTTTAAAATATCTTACACAACACTTTTTTTTTCCCATTCTATGTTTGTAAAAATCATTTGAAATAATAAACTAATAAACTTTATTCCTGTAGACCTGCAGTTCTCAATCCCACCTTCATAATGCAATCAACTAGGGAGACTGGAGAAAGATGGATACTGATGTCTGGGCTCCATCTTCAGAGTTTCTGAATGATTGGCCTCTGTTGGGCGCCACTACCCGAACCCAGGTGATTCTCATATGCAGCTATGGGTGAGAAAAATGGCTCTAAACAATCAGTTGATTAGAAAAACCCTGAGAATTTAAAGTTTGCAAAGAGCATCATTCTGTTTTATCTTTTAAAAGACTTGGATTTCATAAATCGTGGTGTATTGCCCTACTGATATGAAATATATTTCTTACTCCAGTGATCTCTCCACCCTGTTCAGTCCCCCCATTGTTAGGGAGTGGGTATTGCATTATGTAGTGAGAACAGATACTGTTTAGCAATTTCATCACCGCTGATCGATGCAAGTTACAAAATCGCAGGGAGAGTTTTAGGGGGCATTTAAATCTCCTTGAGTTTCAGGGAAGCATCTATGCTGAGAAGAAACTGCATTCGGTTAGGGGTGTTCTGTATCCCACGTTACCCTAATTAGCAACTTAGCAACACAAGCCCTGTAGAGAACTGGCCTCATTTGGTGGGGCAGCATTGAGAGCCAGTTCTCTGGAATTTGGCAGCAAGTGAAAGCGCTATGGCTGCCAATTAGTTGGAGTTGCCTTCAACCCCTTGCTACTTAGTAGTGGCTTTTTAATTTGTGTTGGGTTTTCATATAAAGATTGATCTGACTCTGTGGATTTCTAATGTCCTTTTATTTGGTAAGTCAGTCCCAGCCTGGCAGTGTCACATAACACAAAATGTTAATTAAAAAAAAAAAAAAAGTCTTGGCTGAAACTGACTTTCAAAACTCAGCTCTCTAGTTCCAGATGAGAAAGAAAAAAAACAAAAACAAAAGCCAAAACAGAAGAGGATGGTGGAGTAAGATGCAACACCCTCCCTCCAGGATGCGAAACATCGGAGGAGAGGAGAGGCGTGGCCAGAGGAGGAAGAGAATGGAAGGGCAAAAATCTTTAATGCTATCTTTTTTTCTACAATAGCTTTGGGGTTACTTTCTTGGGTCTTTTAGAAAAGCCACGTAAGCAAGAGAATAGTCTGGCTGGTGAAAAAGAAAAGAGATGTTACAACAGTACATTCAAGCTCCATTTTACCTTCCAGGTTGGACGAAATTGCTTAACAGCCTCTTGAATATTCTGATTGGCTATGCATATGACCTTCCCAGCCAATCAGGTGGAACCTCTCTGGGGCCACCTCAGATGACTTGGAAACAGATCCTCTTGATTGGCAAGGTTCCCACCGCCACTATTCCAAGTCACGAGGCATCCTGACTGTAATAATATCTGGCAGGAGCTAATAAGGAAAGTTCCTGCTAACAACCTCATTGATAACTTGAATCGAGTGGGACCGTTCTTCCAGCTGTTAGGGCCAAGGTTGTTTCGGCTGTGGCAAACTGGACAGCTTGGGGTTGATGATTTAAGAGGAGTTGTACCACCTGCCAACGTGACCAAGTCACACAGAAGTCAAAGACCCACAGCCTAATCCTCTAAGGGCTGGGTAGTATTTTGTTTAATATGGCTTATGTGCTTAGAACTTGAAAAGTCCTGCTCCCAGTGGTTCTATAGTGTCTAGTAATGCCAAACTTACTATGTATGTTATATATGTAATACACGTGTGAGATTATTTATATGTGTATTATATCACACAAATATATTATATCGTATATGTGTATATACTCTCCCAGCCACCTGAAAGATAGTATTACAGTATTGTGGAAAAATCAACAATAGTGTCTTTTAATGACAGCCTCACTATATATATTTTATATATATATATTATATATATGCTCAAGATTATATATGTGTATTAGATCACAGTAATATATACATACATATGTATTTGAAAAATCAACCATAGTGTTTGTTAACGCCAGCCTTATTACTTGTGTGTCTGTGTGTGTGTGTGTGTGTGTGTATATATATATATATACCAACTTGAAAAGGCTTGTTCGCAATGGGTTCAACAATAGTGTCTAGTAAATACCAGGTCAACTGGGATTCTGGGGAGAGGTGGTTAAAGGTGTCATGGTTAGATTTCCTGGCTAACTCTTAATTCACTAGAAAATGCCTGTTAATGTCATCCTTCTTATTTATGTATTTACTTAATATTTTTTATATATGTACAACTCTGTATATCTGTATCTATCTGTCTATCTATCTATCTATCATCTACCTATCTACCTACCTACTACCTCTACCTTCTAAAGCATAGCTCAGTGAATGAAACTGAACCTTTGTTTGCTTAGCCAAGACCTTATAGCTTTTTAGGTCAACTCTACTCATCAGCTCTTAGGACCGGAATAAAGACTGTCAAAAGTGGAAGGACAGAACCTAGAAGTTACTTTTTGTCCTAAAATACTGATGAAACTTTCTTTTCTAGTTATTTTTCTCTTCCTTCCAAAATGAGAATGCCACAAAACAAACAAAATATAAAGCTCAACCACAACCACAGGCAGTCGAGCAGCACGGCTGGGTGAGCTGCAGTAACTGGAGGATTTGCTGCATTTGTTTCTCTCCATGGCTTTTGTCGTTTAGCTGCTGGATTGTCTTCTCATTTCTCATTTCTGCATACTCCAAAGTGTGGACTCACACGTGCTTATCTTAAAACAGCATCAAATTCTTGAAGAATCAGTTTTGCCACCAGCCTATGACTTTTTTCCCCCTAAAAAAGTTGGGGAAAGAGGAAGTAGGAGTCCTTGTATCTCTTTTCATCTCTTGAACACTCAACCCATTGATGACCTTACCCACTCTCATGGTTTTAAATACCATCTCCATGAACACTGATGCAAGATGGCAGCCACTGCAGGCTCAGGAATAAAAGTGCCTTGAAATCTCTGACTGCTGCAAGAACTCAAAGAAGACCAGAAAGGAAGAAGTGATGGCACAGTTAGCTTGGGGTCTAGAAGATAATGAAGATATAATACAAGATGGACAAGGATAATCACTGGACCTCCAAGTACAATTTATAAAAACCAAATATACAACCTTAAAATGGAATGTGAACCTAAATCCCCAGAAACACCCCCAGTTTGTAAGATTTGTAACAAAATCAATATGAATGTAATAGTGCTAATAGAATAGTGGGCCCAAGAGCCATGTATCAGTGCTAGCAAAATGGCAGAATTCATATTGCATTAGAATTGTTCTGTAAGAGCTTTGGTGCCTAACGATATCTAAAGAAAATATGAAACTCTCCCAGCCACCTGAAGGACAATATTACAGAAATTAAAAAGAAAAAAATATAGGTCTTCCCCTTCCCCCATTCGATTTCATCAGTCTTTATTCTCCACAGTAGTAAGTTTTCTAGCTATGTCTTATAGACCTCAAACTATAGAGAAGAAAGCTCTCATTCAAAGGCAATTTATCTTAAGACACTGTAAATGATACTCATTTTCATCTATTTGAAATATATAAATTATACTATAACAAAAATTAAAATACATATATACATGCATACATATATACCATTACAAAATTACTTCAGACCAATTACATTTATTTAATTTATTTTTTATTTTTTTAAGAGATGGGGTCTTGCTCTGTTGCCCAGGCTAGAATGTAGTGGTATGATCATAGTTCAATGCATCCTCTACTTCCTGGGCTCAAACAATCCTCCTGCTGTGGCCTCCCAAAGTGCTGGTATTATAGGCATAAGCCACTATGTCTGGTCTCAAATTAAATTTAATTTGAGAGTTTACTTGAGCAGAGAACAATTCATGAACTGGCAGCACTCAAAACCAAAAGAGCTTCAGAGAGTGCTACCCAGCCGTGTTAGCAGTGAGGTTTATAGGCTGAATACAGAAGCAAGGAGAGAAATTACTTGATTGACTATTGCTGTCTAGCTATATAGTCAATATAGCTGTACTTGAGTATTGTATAATGAGTCATTTGCCTTATTTGGATATGGTCCTATGGGAGGTCCCTAACTATATCTCCAATAACCTGGTTGGCTGTTTGTGATTGGCTGAGGCTTTCATTGTTAAATTTTAATTGTGCGAGTCATGTGCCAGGTACATTAATATAAACCTCATTCGTTTATTAAAAATATCTGGATTTGAGCTGTATTTCTGGCCACTGGAACAACATTATTGATCTAGATGGCTAAAGTTTTCAATGAATATTTGTGAAAAAAAGACTTGAGAGTTCTCATATGCCTTTTGGAAAGTCTTTTGGAAAGGCAGTCTTTGATTCATTTAGTTTTTTAGAAGCCTCAGCATGTCAATTAAAAATACATCCCATTGTTTTTGAGGCATTTTGGAATCTGTTTTTTTCTTCTAGTGTGCCTTGTCAGTTTAAACTTCCCTGTTTTTAATACTGTAATTATGTTGTCTTTAGTAAGGTTAATCTATTTTTCCAAAAATATACAGGTTTTTGAACCATAAGTTTTGTATATAAATGTAGCTAGTGTCTCACAAAATGAAGTCCCAGACTCCTGGAATCTTAAAAGAACCCATCTTCAGAAGCCACCTACCCAAGGCTCCTAACTGGATTCAATAAAGTTAATTATCAGATCCAGTCTGATTCTGAATCCTATCTGGCTAATTATTCAAATAGAGTTATAGAGAGAGCTAAAAATGTAACCTTGCAGAGTTGGAAGCTGAGAAGGAACTCACCCATGACCTTCAGTTGTAGTGAAAGAGCAATGGACACAGTGAGCCTGGTGTGCACCTTTTCTTCATCACTCAGGGCTCCTGAGAGTTGCCCAAGGGTTCCTTCAGATCTCACTTATGACACCAAATTGTTAAAGAAAAACTGTAGACAAATTTAACAGATTTTATTTGAGCAAACGATTCATAAATTGGGCAGTGATCAGAACTTAAAGAGATTCAGGGAGCTTCACTCTAGCAGCATGAGCAGCAAGCTTTTATAGACTGAACACGGAGGCAAAATTACCTGATTGGCTATAGGTAAGTGTTTGCCTTATTTGAGTATGGTCTGATGTGAGGTCCCTAGTTACACAACCAACTGGCTAGTTGGCTGCTTGCAATTGGCTGAGGCTCATTTTGTTTTAAAGTCAATTCCAAGAAATGTTTTCAAGTTCTAGTTTGCTTATAGAAGAGCTCTGGTTACCAAGACAACCTCCAGCTAATGGCTTCCTTCTTATTTGTTTTAACAATACATACACAACAAAATAAAACAGTTATGACAAGTACCAAATGAGTAATTTAGATAATTATATGAGCAGACTTAAGGGGGGGAAGACCAGGAAGGACCAATGTAGTCACAAATGGCACTGTAAGATACGGCTTGATCTCAACCTTAAAAGAAGAGGAAGGTTTTAGATAAGTACAGAAAAAGTGGAAGAGCATATTAGGTGAGAGCTTTGCCTCCTTTACTAACTTTGCAGATGAGACTCCCAGCTCTGCAGATGCAGAAGCCACACGGCATGCTCTGACTCATGCCTCAGCCTCTGCCTTTGGCTGATAGCCTTCAGCTACCCTCAAGAAAAATGTTTCTCCATCTTCCAAGTGTCCTGGTCACCTCCAGACTATGGATTGCTTCGGTTGCCATGTTACGACCACAAGGAATACTGACGTTTTCCTAGTGCTGGCCTCTTGGCATGAGTGTACATTAGGAAATGGGGAGTCTTAATTTACACAACGAGTACGCACAGCACAAAGCTATTAATCCAGAGGTTTTCCTCTCTATAATGGGGTAACGATAGCTTATTTATTTATTTATTTATTTTGAGACAGGTCTCGCTCTGTCATCCAGCCTGGAGTGCAGAGGTACAATCACAGGTCATTGCAACCTCCGCCTCCTGGGCTCAGGCTATCTTCCCACCTCAGCCTCCCAAGTAACTGGACTACAGGTACATGCCACCACACTTAGCTAATTTTTGTATTTTCATAGAGATGGGGTTTCACCATGTTTCCCAGGCTGGCCTTGAACTCCTGAGCTCAGTGATCCACCTGCCTCGGCCTCCCAAAGTGCTGGGATTACAGGCATGAGCCACCGCACCAGCATGATAGCTTATTTAAAGGCATTTCTGAATAGTGAGTACTTCAATTATATATTAAAAATTACAGACTGATGAAAGTTCATTGTTTTTAAACACCAAAGCTCAAAAACCTACTGGGTGCATCACTTGTAAAACCATGTTATGATACAGATGTATCCTCAGGGTGACTGAGGCTAGTCAGACAGTGAGTTGTTCACTCAATGCTCTGTGAGCCTTATAGATTTTTTAGTTGTATCTGTTTTAATATCTTTTTTTCTTTCCTTCTTTTCTTTTCTGTTTTCTTTTCTTCTTTCTTTCTTTCTTTTTTTTTTTGGTCTGCAACATCACTTTCAGCCAATGGAGTTTCATTTTTCATCTCAGCTTCTGTTTCCGACTCTCTGTGGATTGGGAATCCAGATGAAGTTGTTATTCTAATTGTTATTTTTAAAAAACAAAGGCTTAAATATACGGTCTTATGAACTCTCCTCTGGGTAAAATATGTGGCCGTGAGTGCCCAGAATGTGAATCATCTTTGTTTTCCACTCTCCTCCTGTACGCTACCCACTTGGAGACCCTTTTTGTTACTTCCTGATATTTACCTGTATTCAAGATGAGTCAGGTTGCCAGGCTGCTAATTTCTGGACATGTGAGTTATTTCTGTGGTTTTGCTCCAATATACCACCAAAGATAAGATAGATCCCTTTCTCTGCCAGTGCCATCTTCAGTAGCAGGTGTCAACTGATAGATTTGAATAGATAATTTATATGTCTATTATTTGAAACCTGGAGCATTTCCTGTAGTTAGCTCTCTCCTCTACAATTTTCTGCAAAAATTACAAGAAGAATGGACCCATCTCAAAAGGTAACCAGAAGGTACCTTGAAGCTGTTATTTGCTTGGCGAGAGATGGGGCTGTGGTCAGGCGATGGAAGTAGTGGATAGCTGAATAGATGGGTAGCTGGATGCTCAGGGCTTTCTGCAGCAGCACTGGGAGAAACTCTAGCATCGAGGAGGGAGTGGAGCCCAAGAGGGACAATGGAAAGCCCTCCATCAAAGGTAGATGAGACCTCCATAATAACAGGACATTAGTATAGAGACTGGTTTGGTGAAAGAAGTTGCCACTGCTGAGGTGCCAATTAAAAGAGGCTGTTGTGTCCTGGAGAAAGGAAGAGCAAGGGTATGCTTGTGCCCAGTGTTGGTTTTCTGTGGCACCCCAGCACAGAGAATAGTGGAGCTTAATGCCAGATTTCCCTCCTGCTGAATTCAACCAGTTTTGAAAATGAACAGGGGAGACAAAGAAGTGCAGACCTGCTTCACAGAGATTCATGCTAGCCGTCTTCACCACCATCACTATGGAGCATTACCTGGCAGTGATTTTTGGCCTTGCACACAGAAGGGGGAGGCATGGTTCCTGCCTGCATAGGGCTCACGTAAGGGGACAGTCACACTGCCATGGATTCTCTGCCAATAGAACAATCATAAGGTCGTTGACAAAAAGTCCATTGTTCATATGCTTTGTGATTTAATTGTTAAAGACCAACACCTAAATTATCAGTTAGCATCACAACAAACTATTGTAATGAGGAGACCCCAAAAATGCAATGACTCAGGTAAGATAGAAGTTGATTCCTTTCTTACCTAACAGTCCTGGGGGGTGCGCCTGATCAGCAGGAGGCTTTGTCCATGCAGTGACTCAGGGACCCAGGCTGCTTCCAGCTTGTTTATTCTCTATTCTCTAAATCATTTTTCTTGTCTGTCTAGGTGCCATGCCCAGATAGCCAGCCAGCAGGAAAAAAAAAGGGAAGAATATGAGTGGCATGCTTGCAAAGCATTACAGACTTGTCTACAAATAGCACACTTCTCATCCATTGGCCAGAATGTGGTCACGTGACCACCGTTCACTCCATGGGGTCCTGGACATGTGGTGCGTTCCTGGGCCACACATCAGCCACACTTCTCTCACTGTGGAAGGGCAGTGGAGTAGGTTTTGGTGAACCCGCATCACATGGGGCTTCACCTTACATTTTGATCCGGGGTTTTCTTCAGTTTTGTAGTTTTTGTTTTTTTTTTTTAAATCTAACAGTAAGTTTGTAGAATTCAATAATTTCCAATCCCTTTTTAGTAGTTGCACTAACTTTGTTTCGTCTTCTGAAACCTCTTTTATTTGCTGCTTTAAGCCCCTCCCTCTGCCTCTAGTTTTTAAAAGAAAAAACATACTTTCTTCCTTTAGTTGGAATGAATGAGGATTCTTGGAAGAATTTTCCACCATTTCTTAAGAATGGTTGGTGTTGCCAATTCAGGTTTGAAGACTTGGATAAGAAAAGAGTAACCTATGGAAAGGTCAGGCATTTTAGAGGCTGGAGAGGAGGGAGATTGAGAGGGGAAGCGGGGAGGACAGTGAAAATATACAAACTCCTCACAAAACGGGAGCCCTACAGGAATATGAGTTTTTTAATTCTTCATTGTTTCTTTTTGTCACATTGTAGCTGACTCTTCTTTTGCCCCAAAGACAGGGCACTGGCTGGTTACTTACAAAAAGTGGTTCCCAACATGAATCCAGCAGAAGGGCTGTGGGAAAAACTGCTTTAGTTTAGGTTTAGACCCACCAGGTTCCACTAAACATCCAGTAACATCATGACAGATGTTTAACAAGGATAAGATGACCTTGGGAGACTCCTTCCCTACAACCCAATCTCCCCCAGCTTTGGAATTTCAATCAGAAAAAAAAAATAGACTTAAAAAGACAGTCAAACAAAAATGTTTAAATTCTGAGGTGACAGAGGCTTTCTTACTCTTTTCCTTTTTTCTGAGCTCTGACCTTATGGGATAAAAGATATCACAATTGGAAACAGTAAGTCCTGCATCCCAAAAGATTCTCTTTCTTCTCTGGGGGCTCTTAGAAACCTTTGGGCTATCTGAATCTTAAAATTTCTCTCTCTCTCTGAGGCAGGGTCTTGCTCTGCCACCAGGCGAATTCCAAGGGATCCTCCCACCTAAGCCTCCTGAGTAGCTGGGACGACAGGCGCTTACCACCATGCCAGGCTTTCTTTAAAAAAAAAAAAAAAAAAGGCCAGGCGCAGTGGCTCAAGCCTGTAATCCCAGCACTTTGGGAGGCCGAGACAGGCGCATCACGAGGTCAGGAGATCGAGACCATCCTGGCTAACATGGTGAAACCCCGTCTCTACTAAAAAATACAAAAAACTAGCCAGGCGAGGTGGTGGGCGCCTGTAGTCCCAGCTACTCGGGAGGCTGAAGCAGGAGAATGGCATAAACCTGGGAGGCGGAGCCTGCAGTGAGCTGAGATCCAGCCACTGCACTCTAGCCCGGGCAACAGAGTGAGACTCCGTCTCAAAAAAAAAAAAAAAAAAATGTTTCATAGAGACCAGTCTTATTATGTTGTCCACACTGGTCTCGAACTCCTGGGTCAAGCAATCCACCTGACTTGGCCTCCCAAATTGCTGGGATTACAGACATGAGGCATTGCACCTGGCCAACTGAATCTTACAATTAACCCCTGTTAATTATACAACTAATTAATTGTATAATGGTACAATTAAGAAATGTAGTTCTTTAGTTTAGGGATAGACCCACCAGCTTCCACTAAACATCCATTGTACAATTGTACAATTAAGAAATGGTGGAAGGTTAATGGGTTAATTGTACCATTAACAAGGGTTAATTATAAGATTCAAAATATAATCAACCAGGGAGTTTTTCAATGGAAATATACAGTTTCATGGGAATTAATTTTCACTCATTTTCCTTTTTAATACGATACAGTTGAATAGTGCCATTCACACCTCTCATAACATGCACTGTCTTGAATAGATCCAAATAGCCATTTGCCACTTAGCAAATGTTTTCCCTGATCTTGTGCTTTGCTTTTGTTACATTTAAAGTACACTCCACACTTGCTGCGAAAAGTGTGACTGTGATTCAAACTCAGCCCTCTTGGCTCGTTCACGAGGGAAGCTTTGCCATAAAAGATGAATTGCAAAGTAATAGCTGAGGGGAGCCAAAACAGTCAATGCAATTACCCTTTAGTACATTTTTGGGCTAATGATATTTAAATCAATATGACTGAAAAAGAAAAATAAATGTCAAACCAAATACCAAAGAATGAATAGCCTACTGCAAGATTACTAGACTCATAAGCAGTTCCTTGTTCTCTAAGATTGCTCTGAGAACCATGTCAATACACCAGTCTCGTAGTAATTAAAAAATCTAAAAAGCCAATACTTATTTTGTCAAGGGCACTAATGCAAATTCAACTTGGTCTATGAACAAATTAACACAAAGTTCTGATTGTGAGCAAACTGGGGCAGTTAGCAATTATTCTTAGTATTTCTATAGCGAATTTTCTTCTGAAAAACTCAAAGTGCTAGAGAATCATAAAACTTAGAAGGAATCTGAGAAACTATCAATTCCTTTGTTTTACAAATTTGGAAGCTGTGGCCCACAAAAGTGACTTATTCATGGTCACACTGCTAGCCTGTGCCTCTTGAGTAGCCCAGTGATCTTTAATAGTGTATCTTGATGTTCTCGTCTAGGCATCACCCCAATTCTCTCCTCCCCATTCTATTGTAAAGCAGCTCCTCCTCAAAAATGACTGTGAAGTTTGGAGAGGAAAAAAGTCTTACATTTTCTATATTATAGTGTAAGTAAATGTTGACTAGAAATTCCTTGTCTCTCTCTTTTTTTTTTTTTTTTTTTTGAGACCGGTTCTCACTCTGTCACCCGGGCTGGAGTGCGGTGGCTCAATCATGGCTGCCTGCAACCCTCAACATCCTGGGCTCAGGCCATCCCTCTGCTTCAGCCTCCAGAGTAGCTGGGACTACAGGCACATGCCACCATGCCCAGCTAAATTTTTGTATTTTTTTTGTAGAGATGGAGTTTCCTGAGGTTGCCCAGTCTGGTCTTGAACTTCGGAGCTCAAGTGATCCTCCCACCTTGGCCTCCCAAAGTGCTAGAATTACAGGTAGGAGCCACTGCGTCCAGCCTCCTCTTGGCTTATTCATATAACCAGATGGCATATGATCAGGCCTTTCAGTGAGGCCAGATTGGAGGGGGGCCTCAGTAGCAGCTTGATAAGGTCCCAAAAGATACTAAATGAAAAAAGGACAATCTAACATTAGTGGCCTCAGAATGCAGGGACACCTATAGCCTACACAAGAATAAAACAAACCAAGGAAAAACACAACTGGAATTCCTTTAAATAAGAAAGCCAGACCCATATCAGAAGGCAGACAATAGAGATGAAAGAAACTGAATTCCAAAGACAGACAAATGGGGAAACACACAAATAAAATGGGGAGGGGGTGACCTCAAAGACAACTAACTAGGGTCACAAGGCTGGGGGTTGCAGCTAGACAGAGGATTGCAAGCAGGTTGGATAAATGGGGTGGGCCAGCTGCTCTATCTTCTAACCGAAGGGCAAGGTAGGGCCTAGTGGAAAAATATTGGTCACAAAGTCAAGTCCCAACTGTAACCATGATTTGCCTCATTCATTCATTCACTCACTCACTCATCTAATATTTATGAACACCCACTGTGCACCAGGCACTGTACTGGAAGATAAGCCATGGAATGAGATAGATGTAGCTCCTGGCTGGGCGTGGGGGCTCAGGCCTGTAATCCCAGCACTTTGGGAAGCTGAGGTGGGCGGATCACTAAGGTCAGGAGTTCTCGACCAGCCTGGCCAACATGGTGAAATCCTGTCTCCACTAAAAATACAAAAATTAGCCAGGCATGGTGACGCATGCCTGTAATCCTAGTTACTGAGGAGGCTGAGGCAGGAGAATCACTTGAACGTGGGAAGCGGGGGTTGCAGTCAGCTGAGATCGTGCCATTGCACTCTGCACTCCAGCCTGGGTGACAGTGACATTCTGTCTGAAAAAGAAAAAGAAAAAGAAAGAAAGATGTAGCTCCTGTCTTCACAGGCCTCACAGTCTATCAGGGAGACACACAAGTCATCATACACATCTTTCTTTATCTTTGCAGCCAAAGTTAAGAAGGGGAAGCATAGCTGGGCGTGGTGGCTCACGCCTGTAATCCCAGCACTTTGGGAGGCTGAGGTGGGCAGGTCATCTGAGGTCCGGAGTTCATGACTAGCCTGACCAACATGGACAAACCCCATCTCTACTAAAAATACAAAAATAGCCAGGCGTGGTGGCGCATGCCTGTAATCCCAGGTACTCCGGAGGCTAAGGCAGGAGAATGGCTTGAACTTGGGAGGCGGAGGTTGCTGTGAGCCAAGATCGCACCATTGCACTCCAGCCTGGGCAACAAGAGCGAAACTTCGTTTCAAAAAAAAAAAAAAAAAAAAAGAAGGGAAAGCATACAATGAGAATTCAAAAAAGAATTCTAACTAGCATCTAACTTAGGTTGGAGACAAAGGAGGAACTATGATATTGGTTTTTAAAATAGAAACAAATGTCAAACGGAAGGTGATTAACCTGCATTTAACATCCATAGATATACAAACTGTTATTAACTAGCAGCAGACAAAAATGTGCCCCCGAACTGGTCATCTCTCTAGAAATCCAGTGATGGAGGCGAGAGAAAGGGATTCCACTGGGGAAGCCAGGAACACAGCAGAACCAGAGAGCCCATGCTGCTGGACAATGAGCAAAGACAAGGTTCTGTCTCGCTTTCACTTACTCTGGAGCTGAGACCACGTCCTAGAAGAAAATAGGTCGCTCAACACTAGAAAGGCTGCAGTGCAGCATGAAGCAGTGTCTGTCTGACCTCAGCACCCTGTTCTGATTCCTGACCTGCGTTTGGTTCCTATGTTACTGAGGGCCACTGTGCACCCTACTTTCTTAATACTCAGCTCCAGGGACCTGGTCTCTCTGTACCTCTCCCAGCCTTCCAGGTATTTCTCCCCTATGTGCTGGGATCTTTGCTGGTGAATATCTGGACTGAACAAAGTCTGGGATCTTACTCATAACAAACACACAGACTGATGCTTTCATTTTTGATTTACCTTAGGACTTGTGCGCCCATGGTCAAATCTTACAGCTCAGCAGAATTCCCAACGATGCTTGCACTTTGTTGGGTGGAGGCAAGAACAGCGGGCTCTACACTAAACTGGATTCCTTAGAATCTATGACTCAGGGCTGGGCGCGGTGGCTCAGGCCTGTAATCCCAGCGCTTTGGGGGGCCGAGGCAGGCAGATCACGTGAGGTCAGGAGTTTGAGACCAGCCTGGCCAACATGGTGAAACCCCATCTCTACTAAAAAAAAAAAAAAAGTTGGGCGTGGTGGCATGCACCTGTAATCCCAACTACTCAGGAGGCTGAGGCAAGAGAATCACTTGAACCTGGGAGACGGAGGTTGCAGTGAGCTGAGATCGTGCCACTGCACTCCAGGATGGGTGGCAGAGTGAGAATCTGTCTCAATAAATAAATAAATAAATAAAATAAATAAATAAATAAAAGAATCTATGACTCTGTGTGCCTTGGGCCACTATCACCAAACCCTGACCATAGAATAAGGTCTTGATGTGGTCTCAGCTACTAGCTAATGTTGCAACATCAGAATTTGATGTATGTGGAGCCAACTCTATGGTGCCAAAACCTCCCAAAATATTCTCTGACTCTGAGATACTCATGCATGAAAGGGAAGGTTGGAGGAGGGTATCGAAAAACAACTGAGGAATTTCATTTGACAATAAACACTAAAAAGTATCTATGTCGCATGGTTGCCCAATGCCTTGAGCCACCCTAAGAGAAATAGAGAATGGAGAGGTTATAACCCCACACTGTCTGATGTGATAGTGATCCCTGTACTATCAGATCAGATCTGGAGTACTGCATTCTGAGCACAGCATTTTAAAAAGGATTTAGACAAACTAAAAAGAGTAACCAGATGAGTGATAGGACTGGAGATCACATGAGAGCTGATGCTGAAGGAAATAGGAAGATTGACAGCTGCTTCCCAGTGTGAAAAGGGCTACGGCTGGGCCATTAGACTTGCTCTAAATTGTCACAAGGGCCAACAATAAGAAAAAGGGAGATATATTTTTCTAAATTAGTATAAGTGAGCTTTTTCTAATAGTCTAATTCTAGTGGACTTGTGCAGAGACAACAGGCCACGGCAGGTGTTTGAGATGGGGGAGATGGTATTGAAATCAAGCCAGAGTTAGCAGCTATGAGTACAACTGGGGCTTGGGTGGTGATTCTGAAATAGACTAGTTCTCATTTTCCTCAAGCTAGATATTGACAAGGTTCCTGGGCCCCTTCCCACAAGTCCACCAAAAGAGGCATATACTCTTAGCTCCTACTCAGTTGAAGCCTTGGCTCAAAGGAGAAGTAACTGGTCCTTTAGGGGGACCCTCTGACCCACCACTGGCAGAGTTAAGACTTACTTTGGCTTTGCAGATAACTGTGAATGTGCAAATTTTGTCCTGATGATACTGATAGCAATGATGCTACTATTTATGAAGGGTCTACTGTGCACCAGGTACCTTGCTAAATATAGTACGTAAATAGCTCATGAAATCCTTATACCTGTCCTATGGAATAGCTACTATAGTCTTCATTTTCCACTGGAAGCAGCAGGAATTTAGAGAACTTAAGTTTCCTGCAAGGCCACTGAGCTGCTGTATGGGGGTAGCCTGGTGGCTCTCAGCACATCTCCACTGCAGAGCCCATCCACCTCTCCTCGCTGAAGTGCTTCCTAGCCCAGCTCCACCCTATTCTTGGGCTCCCAACCCCCAAGAAGGCATTGTGGCATGGTAGAAAGAACCTGAGAATTAGAATCGGACAGGCCTGTGTTTAAATTCCAACTCACCATTTACAGCTGTGTAATCTTGGGCAAAATCACATGGTCTCTTTAGCCCTCCATTTCTTCATCTATAAAATACCTACTTCTTTTCTATGGCAGACTCACATATTTTTTCCACGGGGCAAGCTATGAAGTAACCAAGTAAGCAAAAAACAAAGTTAGGTAAGCGTGTCCTTAATAAACCCATTTGAGGCCGGGCGCTGTGGCTCCCACCTGTAATCCCAGCACTTTGGGAGGCCGAGGTGGGCAGATCACGAGGTCAGGAGATTGAGACCATCCTGGCTAACACGCTGAAACCCTGTCTCTACTAAAAACTACAAAAAATTAGCTGGGCGTGGTGGCAGGCACCTGTAGTCCCAGCTACTGGGGAGGCTGAGGCAGGAGAATAGCGTGAACTCGGGAGGCAGAGCTTGCAGTGAGCCAAGATCGCGCCACTGCACTCCAGCCTGGACAACAGAGTAAGAATCCGTCTCAATAAATAAATAAATAAATAAATAAATAAATAAATAAATAAATAAATTTGAGGGGTGCACTTGGAGTCCCCATATATGTCAGGCAACTTTCTCCACTGGGGTGGCAGATGTGATCGAGGCAGGCAAAGTCCCTGCTCTTACAGGCCCTGGCATCTGATGCAGTGTGCCGGTCAGCACACATCAGTGAGTAGTGAGCGTTAAGCACTATTTAAAGACCTACGTGGAAATAGGAAATGACAAGGAAAGTCTTCTCCCAGGAGGTGACATTTCAGCTGAGATCTGGGTGACAAGAAGGAGCCTCGGGCAAAGACGGAAGGAAAGAGCATCCAGGCAGAGGGAAGAGCTAGGATAAGCTCCTACGGAGAGTATAAGCCAGGGCAAAGCAGTCCCAGGGAGACTGGCCCAGGATGGAGCCAAGCAGGCAGGGAATTATAGATGCTTCGGGGCTTGTTTTCCAAGTGTGTTGGGAGAGCTCTGAGCAAGGGCACTTCATGATCTGAATTCCCTTTTGAAGCTCTCTTACTCTGTTTTCATGTTCTGTGGGGCAGCATGGATTGCAGGCTGCTAGCAGGGGAAACAGGGAGGCCAGCTAGGAAGTTTTACAGCAGTGCAGGCAGGAGATGCTGGAAGCTTGGATTTGAGGTTGGGAAGTTGCAGCAGATTCAGTTCATGCTTTATAGGGGGAGTTGACAGGGACAGCTGGTGGGTTGGACACAGGCTGTGGGGGAAAGAAGAATCAATAATAACTCAAGGATAACCATGATTTGCAACTAGTTCAACATAGCTAGTTTTGTTTTGTTTTGTTTTCTCCAGTGCTGGTAATGTTTCTTTAGTTGAACAACAAATGAAATAGTGGTCTCCCATTTGAGGGCTGTGTTGCATAGGGAAAAATGTGTATCTCTAAACACTGGACTCATTCTCAGCCTGGAAAGATACTCATATGATGAGAGGAACATAGAACATAAGGCCAGTGAGTTCGTGCTTCCCTTGTTTCACTCACTGGGGGGCATACACTCATTTGGTGGGATAGTAGGCATAGTAGATAAATTTAAGACTATTCTCATCTTTTTCTTCCATATTGAATTCAGATCGGTGACTTCATGATAATAGGACCATACGTTATTTAGATTATGTTTGCATTAGAATTTCTAGTTTGCGTTTTGTTAACTATCCGAAAAGACGTGCTGTCTGTTCATCTCATATGTGCAGTGGGGATAACACCTTCATCCTAGTGTTTTTCTTAGGAGATGACATAAGGGTTCACACAGTGCTGGCCTCTTGGGAAAATCCAGCAAAATGTGGGTTCCTGCCGCCTCACCAAAGAACCTGCGAGTAGTTTCTAATCCTTTGTTCATTCAATGACTATTTATTGAGCAGTTATTATGTGCCAGATGCTATTCTGTGTTCTATACAGGTATCAGTGAATCACACAGACTTCCTGCTCTGTGGGGTTGACCCCTTTCTCCACCTTCACAGCCAGCATGACATCTTCATCTCTTTCTCTCTCTCTCTCTCTCTCTCTCTCTCTCTCTCTCTCTCTCTCTCCCCCCAACCCTTGTTCCTGTGGTCACTCTGATCTCCTATCCACCTCTTCCTTTCATTTAAAAATTTTTTGAATTCTTAAATTTTTCATTTTTTTTTGAGATGGAGTCGCCCTCTGTCAACCAGGCCGGAGTGCAGTGGTGCAATCTCAGCTCACTGCAACCTGCACCTCTGGGGTTCAAGTGATTCTCCTGCCTCAGCCTCCCAAGTAGCTGGGATTACAGGCATGCACCATGATGCCCAGTTAATTTTTATATTTTTAGTAGAGATGGGGTTTCACCATGTTGGCCAGGCTGGTCACTAACTCCTGACCTCAAGTGATCCATCCACCTTGGCCTCCCAAAGTGCTGGGATTACGGGTATGAGCCACCACACCCAGCCTAAATTTTTAATTTTTTGAGACAGGGTCTTGCTCTGTTGCCTGGGTTGGGGTGCAGTGGTGCAGTCTCGGTTCACTGCAACCTTTGCCTCCAGTGTTCAAGAGATTCTCATGCTTCAGCCTCTGGCGTAGCTGGGATTACAGACATGCACCACCATGCCTGGCTATCATTTAAAATTTTTTAAAAACAGTTTATTGAAACAATAGATATACATGTTTTCAGGAGGCATTTGAGAATTTGCTACATTCATGTAATCGAAGGGTAATTGGGATATCCATCCCATTAAATAAGTGGCTTTTCTTTTTGCTAGGAAAGCAAATTATTCTCTCCTAGCCACTTTGAAATGAACAGTTGATTAATGTTAACCATAGTCGCCCTATTGATCTATGAGCCACCAGGTCTTATTTCTTCTAAGTGTATATTTATAGCCGTTAATCAACTTCTCTCTCTCCCTTTCTTCCTGCTACCCTTCTCAGCCCCTGGTAACCACCAACTTACTATCGTCAAGAGATCCACCTTTTCAGCTCCCACATATAATTGAGAACGTGGGTTATTTGTCTTTCTGTGCCTGGCTTATTTCACTTAACATAATGACCTCCAGTTCCACCCATGTTGCTGTGAATGATAGACTTTCATTCTTTTCTATCTGCCCACCTCCTTCTTACAATCTCCTTCGTTGTAATACTGGGCCCACCTGGGTAATCTGGATTCACCATCTCATTTCAAGATCCTTAATTTAATCACCTTTGCCAAATCCCTTTTGCCATTTGAGGTAGCATGTTCACAGGTACAATGGATTAAGCTGTGGGCGTCTTTGGTGGGGCTGGGGTTGGGGGTGTTATTCTGTCTACCCCCAAGTGTTATCCATTCAAGGAAGATTTGTTAAGAGAAGACCTAGTCAGGATTCACATATGCATCTGTCCATGCTAAACCAGTATCTAAAACCAATGTGCTAGAGTTTCCTATAAGTGATCAAAGTGACAAACACAGTGTTTAGCACTCTGGGACCCATGCATGCATTACTAGTCCATGTTCCAGACCGCAGGTCCTGGTTTGAGGTTGGAAACCTTAGTCTCTCGATCCAAGTTGCATTTTCATGTCAAGCTTATCAGAAGGTCTAGGTGTAACTTGCAATCTCTGTAGACCCTGAGGTCCCCACGGGGACACACGAGGTTCAACCCAGGACCTGGCAGGCTGAAGGTGTTCTTGGGTGGCCAGCAGGGCTCTCTGCAGAGTTTTACGCAGGAAACCAGAAGTTAAATTTATGTCTTTGATCCTTTAGATCCTTAGAGCCTTGAAGACGACCTTGTGTAGACAAAGCTAAAAGCAGAATTGTGACCGAATCATAACCAGGAGCTGTGTGTGGCAGCTGAAATGCTGAATAGTCTTTTTGTTGTTGTTGTTGTTTTTAATTTTGAGATGGAGTCTCACTCTGTTGCCTAGGCTGGAGTGCAGTGGTGCGATCTCAGCTCAAGTAGCTGGGACTACAGGCTCCCGCCACCATGCCGGACTTTTATTTATTTTTTTGTATTTTTAGTAGAGATGGGGTTTCACCATGTTAGCCAGGATGGTCTCATCCCCTGACCTCGTGATCCGCCCACCTCAGCCTCCCAAAGTGCTGGGATTACAGGCGTGAGCCACCGCACCCGGCTGAAATGCTGAATAGTCTTAAATGTTGAATGTCTGAAGATGTTGAACCAAGATCGAGTTGCTTTTCAGCTCCTGGAAAGCCTGGATTTTCTCTGCATCTAGGCCAGCCTGTCAGCTCCACATTCCCAGGCCAAGGATTTGGAAAAATGGGGCCACATGCCACACTGGCATATTTTATGTGTGTGTATGTGAGTCGGCCTTATTTTAGGAATGAAAAAAGTACCCCTCTGTACACTTTAGATAAGGATGACCCACAGTTTGTTACTCGGGGCAAAGTCTCCCCTCTTTTTCTTATATAATCAAATCAAATAGTTTAATCCTGAAACTAGGCAAGAGGCAATTAGTTGAAAACTTCTTTGGCCAGCTCTCAACTTTGGGATGAACTTACAAAAAACAAACAACAACAACAAGAAAAAAACAAAAAACAATATTCTAGTCTTTTCTTTTATACAGAAGTCTCAAGTTGCCTACCTGAATTGCAGCTTTTCTAAGATTATAGCGTATTGATTCTTTGAAAAGATCTACTTCTTGTCCCTTATCCCAATGTAATCATTCACAGATTTTTCAACATTTATTAACCGACTCCTGTATGTTTACAATTGAGGTTGCAGAGCACAGTTCCTGGCTTTACTGAGTTTATGAATTAGAAAAGGACACCAAAGCCATTTTGAGTTACAGAAGCATGGGCAATTGAAGTTGTACTCTTTGATGTTTCTGCCACAAAGGGAAAACCTTGTGAGAGAAGGCACTATCTGGGAGAGTAGACACTCCAACATTTGTTGGCTGAAAGAATAAGAGCATTGTCTGGGCCTCAGAAGGGAAGACACAAGCCCAGCTAGCTCACCCGGGGATGAGTTTGCAGTACTGTGCTAGGAAGGGAAGAAGAGCTCCTGGATATAGAGGCCTGGATTACGGATCTGCCCCTGTGTGGTGTGTGAGAGGGCACAGTCGCACAGCACCCTCGGGACCTCAGCTTCCCGCCTAAAGCTGAGGCTTAGAAAGAAAACCCAATTCATCCACTCTCAAGCCCCTCCTGCATTTTGATTCCCATTCCTCTACGGGTCAAGAGACTCAGATAATGAGCAAGGACTTTGAGCTCTTTAGCAGTGCTCATTGGTGGTGCCACAAGACTAACTCAGAACTCACTTTTGTAAGCGCACCACCAGCCACCGCTGGTGGAAGTGCGTCATTCTAATCTAGAAAATGCTATGATTGATCGAGTGCTACTACCTATGCCTTACGCAGAGAACAATCTATAAAGAATTAGAAGACAACGCTTGTGACTTTTAAAACTACAAAAAAGAGGGGCCAGACTTGGTGGCTCACATCTGTGATCCCAGCACTTTGGGAGGCCGAGGCAGGAAAATGGCTTGAGCCAAGGAGTTCAAGACCAGCATGAGCAACATGGCAAAATCCCGTATCTAAAAAATACCAAAAAAGTTAGCTAGGCATTGTGGCCTACACCTGTAGCCCCAGCTACTCCAGAGGCTGAGATGGGAGCCTGGGGAGGTTGAGGCTGCAGTGAGCCAAGATCGTACCACTGCACTCCAGCCTGGGTGACAGAGTGAGACCCTGTCTCAAAAAATATATATGTAAAATTAAAAACTGTAAGAAATATAACATTTCCTTGATTCACGAAGCATTACAGGGCCTAATAGTTGCTCTAGTCTGCTTATGAATGAAGCCTCAGCAGCAATTTCTTCTACTTAGTTAAGTCTTTTCCTCTGCTAGTTATGGAACTTAGACCTGGAAGGAGTCTCCATTATTATCTAAGCCTAGGCGAGGAGAAAAACTAAAGCAGGGTTTCCAAGTGGACACTGCTAGCTAATGGAGAGCCAGGAAGAAAACCCGATTCATCTATTCTCTAGCCCCTCTTGCATTTTGATCCCACTCACAATATTCACCTAACAAATATATGTTAGGCTTGGCTGTGGCCTGGCACTGTTCTGAATGCTGAAGATAGAGCCCTGGACAGTCAGCCCAGCCCCTTCTTTCTCCCATCTTTGTAGAGAAGATAGAAAATAAATGCACAAAACCACTCCAGGTGGCCACAGGTGCTAGTAAGAAAGCAAATCATAGCAATGTGATGGAAAATGAGGAGGTGAGATTGGTTCTTTAGGCTGAAGGACAGAGAAGGCCTGTCTGAGTAGAGGCTTAGCTGTGGTCATTGGTGGCATCACAGGCTAACTCAGAACTCACCTGAGGAATAATATCCAACACAGATGGGGACCCACTGGGTCATCTCTCACCCACACTGGAGGAAGAAGAGGGCGACGAGTCATTACACTGCATGCAGAAAATATAAAAACAGGCTGGGGCCGGGCGCAGTGGCTTACACCTGTAATCCTAGCACTTCGGGAGGCCGAGGCAAGTGGATCATTTGAGGTCATGACTTTGAGACCAGACTGGCCAACACTATGAAACCCCATCTCTATTAAAAATATACAAAAATTAGCTGGGCATGGTGGTGCACGCCCATAATCCCAGCTACTTGGGATTGGGTGAACCTGGGAGGCAGAGGCTGCAGTGAGCCAAGATTGTGCCACTGCACTACCTCCTGGGTGACAGAGTAAGACCCTGTTGGTGAAGAAAGGAAAGAGAGAGAGTGAGAGGAGAGGAGAGAACAAGAGAGAGAGAGAGAGGAAGAAAGGAAGGAGGGAGGGAGGGAGGAAGGAAAGGAAGGAAGGGAGGGAGGGAGGGAAGGAAGGAAGGAAGGGAAGGAACGAAGGAAGGAAGGAAGGAAAGGAAGGAAGGAAGGAAGGAAGGAAAGGAAGGAAAGGAAGGAAAGGAAGGAAAGGAAGGAAACCAGCAGCATGATGTCTGATTCTGCCTCCTAAAAGCATTGCTAAGTAATTCACCACACCTGAGACATACACAGATGGTAAGATCTCCTGAAACATCACTGTGACACATCTGGAAGCTTTTTAGACTAATGGCATTTGGAAAATCCTGCATTCCGGCTGGGCACAGTGGTTCTTGCCTGTAATCCCAGCACTTTGGGAGGCCAAGGCGGATGGATCACAAGGTCAGGAGATTGAGACCATCCCAGCTAACACGGAGAAACCCCGTCTCTACTAAAAAATACAAAAAAATTAGCTGGTGGTGGGTGCCTGTAGTCCCAGCTACTCGGGAGGCTGGGGCAGGAGATGTCATGAACCCAGGAGGTGGAGCTTGCAGTAAGCCGAGATTGCGCCACTGTACTCCAGCCTGGGCAACAGGGCGAGATTCCATCTCGAAAAAAAAAAAGAAAGAAAAATCCTGTATTCTAAAAATCCAATGCCTGACCTTTGCCACTATCTCCTTCAGTTTATGCCATTTCTGTCCTGAGGAAACAAACTTTAAAACATTGTTTTAAAGTGTAATAGGATGAATTATCAATCCATTAAAGAAAACACACCCTCTCTAATTAACAACTGTTCACAGGAAAATTGCTCACTGCTGCAGGGCTAGATAAGTGTCAGCCCAAAGTTAGAGAAATTGCACAAGCAACATGTTCCAATTCAATTATTTTGTCCTCACTCAGCCAATTCATTGATGTCTGATCATTGTGCCTGGTGAGTGTTGTTAGAACGGGACCAATTTCTCCCTGGTCTGGACCAAGATCACGAGCAGCTTCTGGATTGTGACTTAAGGGACGAAAGAGTTTAACAAGGTAGGTTCATGAGCAAATGTGTCCCCAGACCAATCCCCCTGAGCAAAGGGAGACAGGGCAGCCATCCGCATCGGATCAGAGATGTGACTGTCCTGGTCACCTACCAGCCTTCTGGCCGGGCGTTTGTACCCCCAGCAGCCTCTTTGACTTAGTAAAACTCTCCACTTCTAGATCCAGAACCCACAGAAGCAACTTTGTGTTTGGCAAAACGAAACCAGGTGGGATTTCTCCCCTTCCTGTTAGCAGATGTAATTATGACAGGGACAATGGTCATTGCTTAGAAAGCCTATCTTTAGATGATTGACTGAGTGCTTCATTTCATGCTGTTTGCTGTTTCATTTCCTTGATAGCTAAATGGTGACTGAACGAAAGATTTTTAAGTGCTGTTACTTCATGTTCAAGGAGCATGGGGAAATGTATCCTTCAGATGCTCATCTCCATGGGGAAGTGGGGAGAATTTCTGAACAGCCGTCTGAATGACTAGGGAGTCTAATCACAGTCCAGGGACGTCGCATTTCAGCACTAACCGAACAAAGAGCTAGATTATGCAGCTCATTAGCATCACCCATCGAAATAGATCCCAGCCGTCCAAATCTGCTTTCGTTCAAAATTGCTGTTTGTGTAACTTAAATAATACCATAGGACTTACTGATATAAACATCCTATTTGGTAGAAAAGCATTTATAGAAACAAAAGCCCAATGCTGAGACTGAGAAACATCAAAGAAACACCTTGCCGTATTTGGATGCTCTCATGGGCCCTTGCTGGACAGCTGACAACTGCTGGGCTCTGTCTCGCTTTGATGACGATTCAGCAGGCAGAACTCTGGACACCTAGGAGTGAGCAGCAGATGGCTTTCTCCCCGAGAATAGATAATGCAATATATTGGTCAATAGGATTTTAAAACAACACACACACACACACACACACACACACACACACGGGTGTTTTTAAGTTGAAAGGGATCTTTGATGACCATCTAGTTCTACCCAAGACCCGCCTTGGGCCACACGGTTAGAGGCAGACCCAGAACATGAAACCAGGTTTTCTGGACTGCTGAATCAGAGCTCTTTCTACTTCACTGAGCAGTCACTTAAGGAACAGATTTTAATCACTTGAGGTTTTTTTTTTTTTTTAATCAACAGAAGTATTCAACTTGCTTCACACTTGAGATAGGCATCTCTCAAGTACAAGATGGAAAAGCCATCATCTTTCAGAGCTCCACCCACCCCAGGCTCCAGGATGGAGTTACTGTTGATCCAGGATGGAGGGTGGGTGAGGGGGCAGGCAGGATTTTGAAAAATCTGAAAGACAACCTGGAAACGACTCTAGAATGTCCTAGTGATCATAAGAGTTCCAGGAAGCATTATGGGTTTGTGGCCCACAGGCTTTAGTGACTGCGTGATCAGGAGGAGATATTTTGGTTGGGGACAGAATGGGGGAGAAACACTCCCTTCATCAGGGGAAATCCATAGAAAAGGGAAGTCTGGGAGTGTGTGTGTTTGATTATGCCTAGTGTTCAATTATTGGAATGCTAAGCATGGGGGAGGTATTTATATCCTACTGCTCAAAGTCATCACTAAGGTCTGATGTTTCACACATGTCTGCAATTCAAAAAATTGCAACCTCTGGCATAAATGGGTTAACTACATTGCAGACACCTACTGAGTATTGACTGTATGGAATGCATTGTGTCTTTTCATGAAAAGGATGATAAAGAGAGGTATGGGTGCATAAGAGCGGGGAGTGGAGAGTAGGGATTCTGCTTAGAATTAAAGTCACTTGCCTTGGAGTTCTATGTCAGATGCACTGGTAGACTCAGAATGAGAATAGAGCAGGGTCAAGGTACTGGATCTCAGATGCAGAGAACAGACAGATTACCTTCCTTTTCATTTTCAATTATAAGTCACTAAGGACAAGGAACACGAGCATGTTGTCTACTTCTTAGAATTCCCCACAACTTCTAGAAAAGTATTCTGTATATACCAGACGCATAGTAATTTGTTGAGAAAGGAACTAATGAATTGGTTTAGTGACTCATTTATTTGGACTCTGGAGATATTAGTCATGTCCCTCTCTTCTTAAATATGTGTTGCTGGACATAATTTTACCTTTTTTGAGATGTAGCATTATTTTACTGCGTACACTGTGCAACTTTGGGGTTGACGTGTGAGCTGTCTGCCCCTACAGATAGGGAATTTCTTTTTTTTACTCTGAGTTTTTTCTGTTTCCATCTTTACCTTGCCCATCACCCTGAGTGTGAAGCAGACATGCTCTAGGGGCCTGGAAACAACAGTGAACAAGACTGATGTATTTCTTTCCTTATGGGGCTTCCAGTCTAAACTGGAATACAAACAAACCAAGTGAATCATTACCACCTGAGCCAGTTCTATAAAGAAAACTGCTAAGATAGAGATAATACTCAAGGATAATATTCGTCTCTACAAAAAAATTAATTAGCTGGGCATACCGGCACATGTGTGAAATCCCAGCTACTCAGGAGGCTGAGATGGGAGAATGGCTTGAGCTTGGGAGGTCAAGGCTGCAGTGAGCCATGATTGTGCCACTGCACTCCAGCCTGGGCAACAGAGCAAGACCCTGTCTCAAAAAATAAAAAATAAAAAAGGGCTAAAGACTGCCAACAAATATCAGAAATAACCATTTGTTAAATAATTTATTTCATGTTTGTAGAAAACAGAGATGTTGCTCTCAAGGGAATTACAGTCTTTTCTTGAGACAAAATATGTGATCCTTATGGCAGCTATTTAAATTATTCTTCAACTTGGCAAGTGTTAATAAATGCCTACTACATGTAAAGTGCTGAATTCAAGGGGAATTTTAAAAATGGATAACACATGGTCTCCTCTACCTTAGAAACCATGTTAGTCAAGGTAAGCTAGGCGATGCCGCAGTAATAAGTAACCCTAAAATTTCAGGGCCTTAATATAGTAAGGGTTTATTTCTCACTCACACAATTTCCAGTGTGGGTTGGAAGTTCTCCTGCAAGTACAATTAATCATCGGACAACACAGGGTGCCAAACCCACATGCAGTAAAAAATCTGCATATAACCTGACTTCCCAAAAACTTTACCATTGACTGGAAGCTTTACTGATAATATAAACAGCTGATTCACACACATTTTGTATGTTACTGTATTACATACTGTATTCTTACAATAAAATAAGCTAGAGAAAAGGTTTAGAAAATCGTAAGGAAGAGACAATGGATTTACTATTCACTAAGTGGACGTGGATTATCATAAAGGTCTTCATCCTCATTGTCTTTGCATGAGTAGGCTACAGAGGAGGAAGAGGAGGCGTTGGTTCTGCTGTGCCAGGGGTGATAGCAGTGGAGGAGTTGGAGGAAGTGGAAGGGGAGGCAGGAGAGACGGGCACACTTGGTGTTGCCACTTTTACTGAAAAAATATTGTGGGTGCAGCAGTTCAACCCCATGTTGTTCAAGGGTCAAGTGTAATTAATCAGGAATCCTATCTCCTTTCATCTTGTGATGCTGGTCTCTATCTACAAAGGTGAAGAGAGGACTGGAGGCTCATTTGAGATATTTTAAAAGGCCAACCCCGGAAGATGCTTACAATCACTTCTACCCCATCATCTCAGTCAGAACCCAAACACATAGCCTCTCACTAACTTCAAGGAAGACTAGGAAGTGATGTCTCCCTGTGTGTCCAGGAAGAGGAAATGGGATTGCTGAAGATATAACTGGTTTCCATCCTAGGAAGCTCTTCATTTAGTGGCCCAGAAAAATCCAGAAAAATCAGCAGATGCAAAAGTACCTTTATTATTAGGAGGGCCAACTGTAAAAAATTGTTAAAGAGAGGCAGAAACAAAGATGGGAGTCCGTAGAGATGAGATTGATTAATTCTGATTAATCAGTAGGGGACAGTGGACACAGGGAGGTTGCTAGAGGAACTGGGTTTGATCAGGGTGTTAATGCATTAATAGATATTTAAATGGTGGACATAAAGGAGTGCAGTTAGACAAAGGCACAGATGTCAGCAGTTCATACCAGGCAGAACTAGTGAAGGACTTGGTAAGACTGGAGGAAACAGGAGTGGAGGACAAAGAGGGTCAGATTCCCAACCAAGGGAATCTTGGGTGTTTTTAAAAACAGCTTGGATTTTGTCCAGCAGGCAATGCGACACCATGAAAGCTTTTCGAATAGGTAGTGACATCATCAGATTTACGTTTTAAAAAGAGATTTTCTTTTCCATGCATTTGATTGTTGGCTGAGGTTGGTGGGAAACTTAATGGCTGATAATTAGGGATGTTGCTGTTTCATAACAGGCAAATCTTTTCTTCCAAGAATTTAAAACACTTTGCATGCATTGGAGAAGCTCATTAATCTTCAAAGGCTTCAAGAGTGGCACAGATGAATCCAATATTCCTATATGACCTACTTTACTGAACTGGAAAAACTGCATTCTGACAGCACAAATGATCTCTAAGAAGAGAGGCAGGTTGTATGATTTGTCAGCCTTGCAGAGAACTCTGTCCAAATACCACTGGGAGAACCAGAGCAACACGACAACTCCACAGTGTAGCCCAAAATACTGAAATTAGATTGCAGGGATGTACAGAAACCCCTTGTGAATGTTGTCACTGGCACCTTTGGATTCTAACATTAGCTTGTTACTGATCAGCTCATAACAGCCCGTATCTTAAACTATAACCAAAAGGTAAATATCCATTTATTCATGGATTCTCAATTCTACTGCTGCTTTATAGTATTGAGAATTAAATGCATTTCTTTGTTACAGTACTTGTCTAAATACATGGAAATTTAGTTTAAGTCCTAACATAGATGAAGCTATTTTAGTTTCTCTGTGCCTCCTCAACTAAGGTCCCAAACCAATGCTTTTCTTCCCCACACCCCCAGTCGGGAGGACAGCAGAAAATACAGCAACATGAAAATCCAGATTTTATATGATCTTTCTTCAGAGAAGCTTAGCACACTTCACTTGGATAAAGTCACACTTGGTTCTCCACCCAGTGGCCCTTCTTTCCTTCCTCCTTACAGTCAAGAGTCCTGATTTTCTCCAGATGTTCACTTTTTTCTAACCTGACTCAGGAGCAAACCTAGATTAGTCTAATCTAATCATGACCACCTTGTGCCCCTTGTCAGCACTGAGTTTGGGGTGATCTCGTCCTGGCCACTGGGACATGAGCAGTGGCCTGCTGGGGACCATCTTGGAAATGTTACCTTGATTTTGAAAGGCAGTAATGTAAACATCTGTTCCTCTTCTTCCATTGGTTGTTATTGTGTCAGGATATGGTGCCTGGAACCATAGCGGCCACCTTGCAGCCCTGGGGACCCAGTGGAAGCAATGCTAGTACCTTGAAGGTGACAGGGCAGGAAGACAGGAGGAGCCCAGGGCCCCGATGACATTGTGAAGTCACTGATATAATCAGACCGAGTTGGGCTACACCAGAACCTCATTTGCAGGAGACAATCCTTTCTTTTCCTCTCTCTTCTTTCTTTCTTTCTCTCTCTCTCTCTCTCTCTCTCTCTTTCTTCTTTTATAAGCTGTCCAATCGTGAGTTTTGTTACTTGAAACAGAAACATCATAACCAACGACAATGGTAATTTTCACCATTTTTTGCCATCCCAGTGAGAAAAGCAGATGGTCAAAGCAGAGCCCTCACATTCTAAAACTCTAGCATCATCGGTGCCCCCTGAAGTTGTACAAAGCAGGTTCCAGAGAGCAGACAGTGAGCAAACGGCTTGCTGCAGGCCACAGAGTGGATCAGCACCAAAACCAGAAAGAATCAAGCCAAGACAGTGGCTTCACTAGAGGGCCAGCTAGAGTTTGGAGCCCGGCACACCAGGCTCGGGTTCTCTTTGGTTATGACTTTGGCCACTGAGCATCTTTAAGTTTTAGCTTTTCTCATTTGTAAAATATACACCTCGCGGGTTGCTGTGAAAATACTAAATAATGCACGGTGAATTAGCTAGCATAATGCCTACTGGTCCTTTCACGAAAGGGCAGCTTTTATTTTATTTTATTTGTGTATTTTTGTTTGTTTTTTGAGGCAGGGTCTCACCTTGTCGCCCAGGCTGGAGTGTAGTGGCGTGAACTGCAGCCTCAACCTCCCAGGCTAAATTGATTCTCTGGCTTCGGCCCCCCAAGTAGCTGAGAGTACAGGCACACACCACCAAAACTGGTTAATTTTTGTATTTTTTGTAGAGACAGGGTTTTACCATCTTGCCCAGGCTGGTCTCCAACTCCTGAACTCTAGTGATCTGCCAGCCTCAGCCTTCCAAGGTGCTAGAATTACAGGCGTGAGCCACTGCACCTGGCCGGCAGCTTTATTTTAATGACTACAGTGATTCGTAGACTTTTTCTCCCTCAGACCCTTGATGGCAGCAAAGAACCTCTGGTCCATTTACCCTTCTATTGTCACTTGATACCACGAATTCACAGGACAGAAGGGAAGGATATGGCTCCGTGGATGAGACTCCATTGAAAGCTATCGTTAGTAAGTCGTTAATTCATGCTTAAACACCCAAGTTTATACACCACCATATCATATCTGGGAAAGCTCAGATGATCAGAAAAGTCCCTGCAGCCATACCTGAGAACATATTCTCTCAAGCTATAGTGTCACTTACAAACTTAGAGGAAAACTAGCTTTGTTAGAGTCATTTTAATTGAGTACCGTGCTCCTTTGTACACATACCCCCCGTTAATTTTTTTCCTAACTACTTGTTAGTCTCCAGTTTGAGAGGAGGATAAAAATAAGCTGGAGTGTTCTTGCTTTAAATGATAATTGTTAATTAGAACCCCATTTTATTATAATTGTACAATTCATTATGCTGGGCACTTCATTAGAAGCATTGTAAAAATTCTGACACTTGAATATGTTACATTGAATATAGAAATGAATCCGATTTAGAGCTCCACTGTTTCTTGAGGGCATTTTCTAATTAATATACATCTGAGAAGTCAGAAAAGGGATCATCTCCATATTTTATTCTGGGGGTCATGACTGAGGATGTGCTGTGTTTTTTTTTTTAAAGCAAAATTATTTTGAAATAGGAAGCTTTCTTTAGAACAGAAAGAGAAAACATGACCCATAAACCTGAAATAGTCACAATGAGGCCACATCTGTCTTTACAAACACAAACAGCTCGGCATTATCAGCAACTAATACTCAACCAAATCTTTTTAGAGGACTTTTGGGTAAAATCCTGTGAAGGACTTTGGGTAAAGACAGAAGATTGACTACTTTGATTTATCTCCTCTTCCTCTTGAAAGCCAACAAAAATAACAGTAATGGGGTTTAAACAGAGCATACGCCCACAAGGACAAAGAAAATGATGGAGGAGACAAGAACAACACAGTCCTGGAAGCTGGAGGGAGAAGGACATATTCAGCTGGCTTTGCAGATCCAAAAACGCAGACTTCTCAGCTGGTAGAGTGGGAGGTGAAAAGCAAACTTATTACACTGCAGAACACCCCAAATACTCAGGAATTGATGGTTCCAGGAATTGCAGGCCAAGGTGGGGCTCTAAAAACTCAGCTGGGAGTCTGCTTAGGCAGCATTTGTATTCCGTTTTCTCCTTCATCCTGCACAGCTGCGGCACTGCCCATCATCCATACTCACACAAGTTGACAGGTTTCTAATCTCTGGAGAGGGTGAAGCAGAGTTTCTCTGGAATGGGGAGACTCTAGAATTAGCTGATGGCAAAGATACCGTAATAAAACAGGGGGATCAAATGGACATTTACATATTTAATGATAAGACCTACAAGCCCTCTTAGGTTACCAAAATACTGGCAGCCAGGCCTAGACCCCAAGCATGAGATTGCGAGAGCCTTCTTTGAGGAATCTGGCCCAAGGAGAAGTACCAGAAGATATTGCTCTCAGGAAGTCCTTAAGAATTCAGCTGGTTAGAGCAATGGTTCTGGTTGCATGGTTTTCTGATCTTTAGTATTGGTGTCACCTGGGAGCTTGTTAAACATGCCCCCTGGGAGCTTCTTGCCCCCTGCTCCAGACTGACTGAATCAGAAACACTGAGGGTGGGAGCCTGAGATTTAGGTTTAGCAAGCCCCCCAAGTACACACTGTAGTCTGAGAACCACCGTCATCAGCAAAGCTTACTATGAATGCAAAGTTTCCTTGAGGTGTATGTCTTACATATATTGATTGATGTCTTATGTCTCCCTAAATTGTATAAAACCAAGTTGTGGGGCCGGGTGCTGTGGCTCATGCCTGTAATCCCAGCACTTTGGGAGGCTGAGACAGGTGGATCACCTGAAGTCTGGAGTTTGAGACTAGCCTGGCCAACGTGGCAAAACTCTGTCCTACTAAAAATACAAAAATTAGCCAGGTGTAATGGCAGGCACCTGTAATCCCAGCTACTCGGGAGGCTGAGGCAGGAGAATAGCTTGAACCTGGGAGGTGGAGGCTGAAGTGAGCTGAGATCACGCCATTGCACTCCAACCTGGGCGACAGAGCAAGACTCCATCTCAAAGAAAAAGTTGTGGCCCGACCACTTTTGACACATGTTCTCAGGATCTCTTGAGAACTGAGGGCTGTGTCATAGGCCATTGGTCACTCATATTTGGCTCAGAATAAATTTCTTCAAATATTGTACAGAGTTTGGCTCTTTTTGTTGACACATCAAATGTGGAAATGGAATAAACACAATCAAAGGTGAGGGTAAAATAAAGACGTTTGGAAGCATGCTGGGGTTTCAGAGCTCTTGGGTTGAGGGGCTAAATGTTGTCAAAAGACTTGGAGCGCTCACTGTCATGGTATCAAGTGCCAGTTCACAGGGGCACTGATCAAAGAAGTGCATGAAGCAAAGACTTTGACCCTTCGGTCACTATTTTGTCCCTCTTGTCTATTCTCATCTTGCTTCCATCCATGCTCCATCTTGTAACACAGAGAGTTCTTTCTAAACCACAGATTCAGTGAGGCCTGGGCCCTGCTTAAAGTCCTTTCACAGCTCTCTATTGCATTCAAGGTAAAGTTCAAAATGGTGCACAAGGGCTTTCCTAATCCACCCCTTGAGTGTTATCTCCTGCTAGTCTCCTCTAGGCAACCTTCACACCTGCCTGTGGCAGGCTGGTAGCTCCTCACAGTGTGCTGTGGTTTCATGAGGCCACACCTTCATACACGCAGTTCTCTGTGCTCGGAACTTTCTCCTGTGCCCTAACCCAGCTGATGTAACAATAAGTCATTGTTATGTTGGTAACTGTATTTTCCACTCAGCTCTGGAGTCATCTCCCCTCTAGAGGCCTTTTTCTGCCCTTCAGTCCGATTGAGCTACTGTTCCTCTGTGTCTCCCAAGCGTCCAGGGCTCTACCACAACACACCGATTGTAGCACAGCAATTATCAGTTTTTTTGACTTCTCGACTCACATGTGAGATTCTTGAGGATAAGAAATGTTTTACGTTTCTTATGTAGACATCCTGAGGAATAGCATCCTCAGGATATGCCAGGGTCCCTGGGAAAGAGTGGGTGCCCAGTCTAAGTCTGTTGAATGAATGCCTATCAATACCCTTCTCTAATGGAGACACTGGGAACAATTCCCATGTCATAGTTAGAATTTAATTCATCAATGCCCTGGGCTTAAGGGCAAATGAGGCAATGACACAGAGTATGTGGGGGTTACTATAAAGAGTGCCTGTTGCCCTGTACTGTGTATGGCAGCAGGACACCAAGGAGAACCAGCAAGACAGGTAGAAGCAGGGATCTGATATTTTTTCAGTGCCAAAAGCACAATGTGGGATGTACAAAAGATAGCATTAAATATCAGCTCTGGAAAGCAGGCCTCCACAATGAAAAAGGTTGACGCCAGGTGCGGTGGCTCATGCCTGTAATCCCAGCACTTTGGGAAGCTGAGGCAGGCCGAGCATGAGGTCAGGAGATCAAGACCATCGGCCAATATGGTGAAACCCCGTCTCTACTAAAAATACAAAAATTAGCTGGACATGGTGGTATGTGCCTGTAGTACTAGCTAGTCGGGAGACTGAGTCAGGAGAGTTGCCTGAACCCGGCAGGCAGAGGTTGCAGTGAGCCAAGATTGCGCCACTGCACTCCAGCCTGGTGACGGAGCAAGACTCCATCTCAAAAAAAAAAAAAAAAAAAAAAAAAAAGGTTGCAGATCCAATCCAATAAACCCAGTTTATTAATTAGGAGTATTCTCATTCCATTGAATAAACAAGTTTCCAAAACTGTGACACACCTTCACTGAGTTTGCCAAATTTGGTTAGTGCCACTCTTGATTACTAGGGCTACTCTTTTTCCAGAGTTTCTTAGTCCCTGATTTCTATTGGCATACTATAATATTAAGGAACATTAGAGCTGGAGACTGGAGGTCCCCATAACCTCACATTATGTTCCCCCACTGGATAAAGACATTCCCATAAGAGCCAAATCCATAGTCATTATGAACCACAGCCATGAACGTCAATATATCATGGAGCACACCATGCTGGTCTCTGTTTAGAGAAACACTTGCATATTGTGCATTGCAGCAGATTCTCCCAACTCTTAAAGCTATATGCCAGTCTTTCTTTTAGTGTCTTACCTTGTTTACAAGGATCTTCTGAACACCTTTAGGGGCCTCATTTAGATTTCTGGAATTAAAAGACTTATAGATAATCTACTGCCCTATAGTATTCACATTTGTCCCATTGAAAGAGATGAGTTACCAACCTGTAAGACCTGAATTCAGGCTCTGACCACTGGGATCTCCTCCCCTGAGCACTGGGTCTGTAGACAAGTTATATGTCTCCTGCTTCTCACTCATCCCGCCTTGGGCTGTGCCACTGACTCTCCCCTTGGATTCAACAAGAGCCATCCCTAGGTAAGGTCAATTCAGAGATTATCCTCTCTCTCCACATGAGGAGGGAGAGGGGAAAGAACACAGCAGAGTCAAACATCTACATAAGAGACTAAAAGTGCAATCTAGAAAATATATTGGCATCAGCACACAGGGCCTTGTTTCTAACTCCATATCCATGTACATCCTTCCCAAACATTTTTGTTAATGTTCTATTCATCCAGTTCTTACCTTTATTTTTAAAAGGCTGGTCTGGAGAATTGAAGAAAATCAACCCTTCAACCCTGCAGGGTCCCTGGAGAGTGGCTAGAGAGAGGTTAACCCTAAGATAAGACATCATGGGGGAACCTACTGGAAGCACAGAGCATTCAGACCAAACACACTGTCACTTCAAGATGCCTTTTCAATATTTACACTTAGTTGCTGCCAGAATCTTATTTCCCCCAGTTTGCATAGCAGACCATATCTCTGCTTGGGTGCCCAGTGTGTATGTGTGTGTGTGTATATATATATATTTGAGATGGAGTCTCGCTCTGTCACCCAGGCTGGAGTGCAAAGGTGCAATCTCAGCTCACTGCAACCTCTGCCTCCCAGGTTCAAGCCGTTTTCCTGCTCCAGGCTCAGCCTCTTGAGTAGTTGGAATTAGAGGGACATGCCACCATGCCCAGCTAATTTTTGTATTTTTAGTAGAGACGGGGTTTCACCATGTTGGTCAGGCTGGTCAGGAACTCCTGACCTCTTGATCTACCTGCCTCGGCATCCCAAAGTGCTGGGATTACAGCACTGGCCGCCCCATATTCTTAAGACAGCAAGCAAAGCTTTCTGTTCTTGATGTTCTTCATCTTGGCTCAGTTCTAGGATTTCTATATAGCATTGACTTTGGGGGATGGGCCAGGGGTCTGTCTTAAAGCTGAGTTTGCAAAGTAAGCACCCTCTTAAAAACTTGTATAGCAAAGTTATGGAATCAACCTAGGTGTCCATCAATGGTAGATTGGATACAGAAAATAGATATACACATTATGGAATACTATGCAGTCATGAAAAAGAATGAAATTATATTCTCTGCAGCAATGTGGATGTAGCTGGGGGTCATTATCCTAAGTGCATTAATGCAGGAACAGAAAACCAAATACTGTATGTTCTCACTTATAAGTGGGAGCTAAACATTGAGCACATATAGGAACAATAGACACTGGTGACTACTAGAGAGGGGAGGGAGGGAGGGAGGCAAGGGCTGAAAAACTACCTATTGGGTACCATGCTCAGTACCTGGGTGACAGGATCATTCTTACCCCAAACCTCAGCATCACACAATATACCCAGGTAACAAACCTGCATATAAACCCTCTGAATCTAAAAGAAACATTGAAATAAAAAACCTAGTATTTGATATCATTTTCAATAATACTTTTCAAGACTTATTTAGTCTAAATGTAAGATTAAGAAAATATTACTTGCTCCTGTAAAATGTTATTTTTATCATTTATTATTTGCAGTGATTTGAAGGATTGAGGGAGATCAGGGCTGTGGGCCCGTGGTTGGCCCTGCATGCTGGGGAGATGGCAGGACAGAGGCATTCTTGGCAATGGGTAACCTTGGAGGCTACGTCTAACCCATTTCAGCTGCCTCTCAGTGAGTCCCCCCTTAGAAACTGCTCCCAGAAACTACCCAGTTGGGCTCTTAGAGCAATTGTGTTGCAACACTGCTTTGTCAAAGCCCTGCTCTTACAGAGATTTCCCAGAGATTACCCAGTCCTTCTGACCTCCTTCAGAGATCCCTAAATTTGCCAGAGTGGATATTCTGAAAATAACACAATGACACACTCCTACTTTTTTTCTCAGTTTCATTGGGCTGAACCTTAAGACAGGACATAGATCCACTGGCTTTTCTGTAAACATGTATAGCATGGTGGTTAGGAGCCTGGGCCTTGGGGTGAGATAAAAATAGGCTCAAAGCCTGTCTGTGCTATATGCCAAGTAGGTGATCTTGGGAAAGCCATCCAGAGAATGAGACAAATTAATCTATCTCAACTAACAGTTGTGAGGATTGGATGAGATAATGTACGCAGAGATTAAGCACATTAAATTCTCAATCAGTAACTGATCATTGATAAAACTAACCAGAGAGTTTCTAAAAGTTTCCTCCTAGAATAAGGCAGTGAAGATATTTTTCCCTCTGAGCTTATGTATCTGGGAAGAAAGGCAAAAATCCCTCCATTCCTTTGTTTACATTCTCCCCTTCTCTACCTCCCATATTGGTCTGAAGACACACTTACAAACAGTTCAGTTTCAACAAAAGCCTTAAATACCCATGGCATGAATTAGAAGAAAACAGGCACTAACAGATGATTAAAGAAAATTTAAAAGACCAATCAAAATGCAAATATAAGGCATTTTTATGTAGAAATGCGTCCTTAATCTATCTCTGTCACCAGCCAGTAGAGTGATAAGAATGACAATAGGCATTATTTAGTCGAGTGCTAACCTGTGCTAGGGTCTTTTCTTTTTTTTTTTTTGAGACGGAGTCTCGCTCTGTCGCCGGGGCTGGAGCGCAGTGGCCGGATCTCAGCTCACTGCAAGCTCCGCCTCCCGGGTTTATGCCATTCTCCTGCCTCAGCCTCCTGTGTAGCTGGGACTACAGGCGCCCGCCACCTCGCCCGGCTAGTTTTTTGTATTTTTTTAGTAGAGATGGGGTTTCACCGTGTTCGCCAGGATGGTCTCGATCTCCTGACCTCGTGATCCGCCCGTCTCGGCCTCCCAAAGTGCTGGGATTACAGGCTTGAGCCACCGCGCCCGGCCGCTAGGGTCTTTTCTAAGCAGATTACTAAGGCTTTCTTATTTAATCCTCATGGGAATCCTAGGAGGTAGGTATATTTGATATTCTCCCTTTGAAGATAAGAAAATTGGGGCTTAGAGACAGTGACTAACCTATGAGGGCTCAACAGCAGCTCAATGTATGGGAGAACAGACCAACAGTTTGGGTTCTTGAAAATATCAGCCTCATATAGTAGAGACTTTCCACCTTTTTTGTCCTCTATGGCTTCTGGAAAAAAAGCTGGGAAATGGTGAGTTGCCTTCTTAGTCCCAGGTAGCTAACAGAAATCTATATGACAGGGAGATTTCTCTACATAGCAGTAGTTGGACCATGAGTACACTGAGCCAGAGAACACGGGAGGCCAGTAGAACGCTCTGATTTGGCTCTAGTATTTGTCTTCCACCCTTCAAACCTTCGAAGCCAAGGACTTCACTTCAGGTTCTCTTATTTTTCCCAAAGGAGCTGCAGAGCAAAGCAACTATTCTAGGCCTGCCACTCGCATTTATTCACTTCTTAAGAAAAAAAGAACTTTCAGTTCCCTCTTTATGAAATCATTCCCAACAGATACATCAGGAAGAAGCCTGAATTAGATGATGTGCGAAGTCCTAACCAACTCTGAAATTCTGGGATTCTGTGATTATGTAAGTTATTGTTATATAAAAGATAAATGCATCCCAGATTTTAAGGGAATCCAGAAATGTCATTGACTATTAGTACTTTCCTGAAATCCCTTTTAGGAATTGATAGTTGGAATTGCATTTCCATTAAGCTGAGGAGATATCAGAAGGGAATGACCCTGAACTGGCTCGTTTGGGTGGCTCCATGGTTGGCCGGGCGCTCTTCTTTGACTTCTGCCATTGGGCCCACAGGGAGTGGCTAGAGAGAGGGTTCATCTGAGAGGAGACATTGCGCGGAAATCAGAAGCTTGCAAAAGAAACCTGCCAGGCGTCAATTCTCAGCCCTACTACTGACTCATACCACCACCCTAACCTCTCAGTTTTCTCATCTACAACGTGGAGACAACACCATCCTCTTCACAGCGCTGCTGTGGGAATGAGGGGATCCACTTAGGTGCCAGCACACACACAGTGCCCATCTTGTGGGTAAGCACTGTATCATCTGTAGCTGTCAATAGTAGCATTACTCACAAAGTCAAATTGCCCTATCTGTTGGAAAGGCCCACAGTGTATAAAGCAGGATTGGTGGCGACTTTCATGGCCATGGGATTTCACTTTTATCAGCAGTGACTTCCACGGATTTGCAGGAACCAAACTAGGGTGTAGTTAGGGCTATCCCGACTGTCATTTCAAAAATCATATTTAATTTTTTAAACTGAATTTATTAATTGGAGTTACTGGTTACTGCCAATTATAAAGAATTTTCTGAGAGGTAAAGTTAACCCAGGATGGACTGGTCACCTCAGTGGTGACAGTTTATTCCTATGGCAAGTAGCTTAAGGATAAGATGGCTGGAACATTGCAGAAAAGACAGAAGGACTGGACATCGATGATGTACATTAATAACTTTAAGTTTCCTGATATTCCAAACAGGGACAGATCCTGAGATCCCAAATGTGCATCACAGATCTCTAAGCAGCCCTGGAAGTTTATAATTTTTGCTTTAAATTTCTCTGATCTTACAGATTATCCATTGAGTAATTGAGAATCTACAAACAAATATTAGAAACAAGCCCCCTCTGATTTATTAACCTACAAGTTTCCCTTGGTGAGTTTTCTTAAAAGTTGGTTCCTGTAATTTTACTCATGGAGCTCCCTGGGAAAGACCTAGCCCCTGGTCTTTGCGAGGAAAGCAAATGCTTCCTAAACTCATCCCTGTGGCTGCAAATTCTAGGCAAGGAGGCAGCAGTGCTCCTTATAGATAAGAGTCAGCATTTGCAGAGTTAATGTGTCAAACCCACAAAATTCAAAAAATTTCCATGCAAGGAAGAAGGAGGAGGACAAATGCCTGCCAGGCCAGTGCATTCATGGAATCGATGCCAATTCTGGACCTCAGAGAACTGGACACTCAGACGCTTCATTGGGATTGCTCAAGTACTGACATAGCCTTGTAAGCTGAGATCCTTCAAAGGACCAAAAAGAAAAAAGAAGTTTAGAGGAACGCTTGCAGGGAGGTTTCCCTTGGGTCCCAGTTGCCCAGCCGAATTAGCATCAAACCCTTGCCCTGGAATAGGGTTGTGAGAGTTGAGTTTCTCGGCCTCACACAATGATTGCAGTCAATATGGAGACTGCCTGGTTTTCATTTGGAAGAAATTTACATTTGATCTCACCCTCACCCCTGAACTTCCACTCTCCAACCAACTTAACTTGTATTATTCTGAGGCCCATGTATTTGCAAAAATGCCTTCACTGTTCTTTCCCCGGCAACCGGATGATAAAATTTCTCCCTTAATCTTTCTCCCATCCCAAGCAAACCCCTCCTTCTTGAGTTATGGCTGGTATCAATAAAGGGTTTGGAGGAGAAAGCCGAGGACATTAATTCACACTAAAAAGCAAATAGCTGATAGATCTGTGAAGCAGTTGTGACACTTTTTGGAAACTCAAGCATCCCAGTTACACAATTTCAGGGTAGAAAATGTAATGTCCTGAAGGATGGCATGGAATTCACAAAGACCAAGGACAAAATAGAAGTTTTCCATTGTGGTAGTTACCTCCGTTTCCTGTGCTCCTTAAGCTGTACTTGGAAGGGAACTGTTTGATGGTAAGGAAATGTTGCATCTGAGAATAGCAGATTATACTGTTAATCCCCAAATATTCAGAGCTCCACAATCAGAATAGACAAGAATTGTGGAAGCTTCAGGATGGAAATGCAAGAGACTGTGAGCCCACTCAAGGCCCTCTCATTCCCAGGGCCTGTCCTGGGACCTCCTGGACATCCCTCCCCAGGTTCCCAGGGATGGGCCTCCTGCTCCTATTCATTCTACATTTTCCCCTCCTCCCTACTCTCAGCACTGACTTAGGAGCTTCTTTTATCCTTTGTGAGCGTGAGGGAGAGTGGTACCCCTTGATGATGGAATTTCGACATTGGAATCGTAAATGTTAAAATTTACTGAAGGTTCACTATGTATTGCTACTGTTCTAAATGCTTTATTTCATTCATTCAACAAGTATTTCTGGAGTGCTCCCCATGTGCCTGCCACTTCTAAGTGGTATTTATTCATTCATTCATCTAGTGCTTGACCTCTTACGGGTCAAATCTTGCTATAAATGCTTTTCATTCATTCATTCACCCAGCAAGAATGTATTGGGTGTTTACTATGTTTTTTTGTTTTGTTTTTTTGAGATGGAATCTCGCTCTGTTGCCCAGGCTGAAGTGCAGTGGTGCGATCTCGGCTCACTGCAAGCTCTGCTTCTGAGTTCATGCCATTCTCCTGCCTCAGCCTCCCGAATAGCTGGGACTACAGGCACCTGCCACCATGCCCAGCTACTTTTTTCAAATTTTTTTAGTAGATACAGGATTTCACTGTGTTAGCCAGGATGGTTTCAGTCTCCTGACCTCATCATCTGCCTGCCTTGGCCTCCCAAAGTGCTGGGATTACAGGCATGAGCCACCGTGCCCAGCCCCCATGTTTTAAATACTATTTGTTCATATATTCATTCATTCATTCAAAGTATTTTTCTGAAAGACTTTTGTATACCAAGCACAGATTTAGGCTCTGGGGATACAGCGATGACCCACACAGAACCTCCATTTTCGTGGAGATGATGCTTTATTGGGGGTTTCCAGGCAAAGCACAAATAAAGAAGAAAATGGGTAGAACACCAGGTAGTATTGAGTCGTATGGAGAAAAAGAAAGCAGTTGAAGGGAACAGATGATGCAGGAGGCAGATATTGCTGTTTTTAGGCCTTATTGATGAGGTGGCATTTGGGCAGGGGCCTGAAGGAAGTGAACAAGCAAGCCAGGACAAAATCAGCCAGATGAAACCAAGACCCCAAGGTGTAAGCAGCTTCGCATACTTGAGAAAAGGGAGGGAGGGAGGGAGGGAGGGAGGGAGGGAGGGAGGGAAGGAAGGAAGGAAGGAAGGAAGGAAGGAAGGAAGGAAGGAAGGAAGGAAGGAAGGAAGGAAGGAAGGAAGGAGGGAAGGGAGGGAGGAGAGGGGAGGGGAGGGGAAGAAGGAAGGAGTGATGTGAACAAGGAGAGTGGTGTATGAGACCAGAGGTAGCTGCGAGAGAAAGTTTGGGTGGGGCTTTGCAGGCCTCTAGGAGGGCATAGGCTTTTACCCTGAGTTGGACAGGGAGCACACCAGAGAATTATGAGCATAGGCATGACATGTTTTAAAAGCCTCCTCTAGTGATGGATATTGTAATTAGCTTGATTTAATCATTCCACAGTGTCTACATATATTAAAACATCACATTGTACCCCAGAAATAGACACAATTATTTGTCAATAAAAATAAAATGAAAGCATCCTCTAGCTGCTGGGTTGAAAATAGACTGGGACATCAGGGGGCCAATTAAATGGCTACTGCAATTATCCAGGCAGGAGGTGATGGTGGCTCTGACCCTGTGGTATTAACAGTGGAAGTGGTGAGAAGGGGTCAGTACCTGGTTACATTTTGAAGGTAGAGCCCACAGGATCTGCTGATGGATTGGATGTAGTACACAAGAGGAAAACAGAAGTCAGTGATGATTCCAAGGACTTTTTCCTGAGCAACTAGAGTAATAGAGTTGATTTTTACTGAAATGGGAGAAATTGCCCAAGAAGCTATTTAGAGAAGAGGTTAAATGGGAGTTTGGGTTTGCATATTATTAAGTTTGAGATGCTTATGACAGATATAACTTGAGAACTTGAGAGAAGCATTGGGTTAGTCTGCAGTTCATGGCAGAGTCCAGCCTAGGAATATTAAGGTGGGCTTAGATGCATTTCACATCACAAGACCAGACAGATGAACTGAGTGTTGAGTGAGTTTGGAAGAGAAGTCCCAGCACTGAGCTCTGGGGCATGCCAATGTCTAGAAAATGAGGAGGAATCATAAAGAAAAAGAGATCAAGATACAACCAATGAGGCAGAAGGAAAACCATAATACACTGTTATTCTGAGAATCAAGCAAAGCAGTGCTCCAAAAAAGACAATCAACTATGTCAAGTGTTGTGGATAGGCCAAATAAGATGAGGCCTGACAAACTTCCGTTGGGATATTACAGCAGCCTTAATAAGAGCTGTTCAGATGAGTGATGAGAAGACAAGATTGATTAAAGCATGGCAGGAAATAATATTTATGTATTTAATTCCATGAGGGATGTTGTTGTTGTTGTTTTTTCAATGGTTTTATTTTTTTCTTTATTATTATTATTATTATACTTTTAAGTTCTAGGGTACATGTGCATAACGTGCAGGTTTGTTACATATGTATACTTGTGCCATGTTGGTGTGCTGCACACATCAACTCATCAGCACCCATCAACTCATCATTTACATCAGGTATAACTCCCAATGCAATCCCTCCCCCCTCCCCCCTCCCCATGATAGGCCCCGGTGTGTGATGTTCCCCTTCCCGAGTCCAAGTGATCTCATTGTTCAGTTCCCACCTATGAGTGAGAACATGCGGTGTTTGGTTTTCTGTTCTTGTGATAGTTTGCTAAGAATGATGGTTTCCAGCTGCATCCATGTCCCTACAAAGGACACAAACTCATCCTTTTTTATGGCTGCATAGTATTCCATGGTGTATATGTGCCACATTTTCTTAATCCAGTCTGTCACTGATGGACATTTGGGTTGATTCCAAGTCTTTGCTATTGGGATGTTGTATTGTTATTACTGTTTCACAGTTGAGATAACTGAGGCAGACGGAGGGTTGAACTCAGCTGGGACTAGAAGCCAGACAGTCTGGCTCCAGCTGGCATGCCCATCAAGACGCCATGTGCTTTGAACCTGAACACTCTCAGACTCGCCACTGGTAGTGGAGAGAAGGCCCTGGCATCTTAGGACAACCACAACTAGTTAGAGGGAACAAGGGAAGGAGAGAGAATGTGACTCCCCCATTCGTCCTTGCTTCTGTAGAGGGATGCTGGTTAAGAAAGCCACAGGAGCTAGAGATGAAACATACACTTGGCTTTCTCCATAGCATTTTATAATTCTAGACATTAATTCAGAATCTTTGTAATATGCTGAATGTTCTTCCAAAAAGGCATGGCATTAAATTGTCATTGATAATGATGACGCCAGTGAGTCACGTTTGGCACTTACGTGGAAGTGTCTTGTGAACTCTGTGCTCACAAAATTTATCCTTGACCTTGTTGCAGTCTCTGTGGGATGACCAGTAGCACACTCACATTTTGGTTTTTTGTTTGTTTGTTTGTTTGCTTAATGAACTTGCTTGGAAGTTGTGTTTCCATGTACTTGAACAGAATTTCAAATTGTGACCAGTTTTGGAGGAATGGAGAGGGCTGATCACTCCACGGCAGGCCAGCTGGACTGGAAGTTTGGTGCATCACAATGATCTTGCAGTCTTTCCTGGGGAAGGGCAGAGAGAGAGGGGCCCAAGGAAAATCTTCCCCTCTTTTGCTTGTTGCTCCAACTTCATGGCTTCTTTCCTTCGAACCTGAAAGGGTGCTCCCTGACTGCTACTGTCTAAACTCTTACCAGCTAAGCTTGAGTTCCCATTCACTTGGGGTTGCTGTGTAGCAGGAGGAATCTGGATTGTCATCCAAATGTTAGGAAGACAATTAGGTAGCTAATGGGAAAAGTGGTAGGGGGTGTTAAGAGTCAGCGAGAGGAGCCCCAAAGATGAGTTTCCCTAGTTCACAATTTCTTTCCAGGCTGGTCTTTCCAGCCAGGCAGATGGCAGGGCTGGACTCCTGACTGAAGTCTACAGTGACTGCAGTGACCCCTCTTCTCAGAGGGGAAGGCACCTTCTGCCAGAGCCCCAAAGAGCTCTTGTTCTCCTGCTCCTTTGGAAGGTTTTTCCATCTGGCCTCCGTGGGAGCCAGGGTAAGGCAGGACTGCCAAGCATACAAGTGGTTACTTATACTTTCCAGGCTTGAGAGAGAGGAATCAGCTGGACAGAAGACCTAGGTCCCCAGCTCTAGCGAGCTGACATCCTGGGATCAGTGAGCCCTCTGTGGTGTTGAACTTTCAGTATGGGCATTTTGAGCAATTTAAAAAAGGTCTCATAGTGGTGGACACATGTCATATATCTAAATCTATAGAATGTACAACACCTGCCAGGCACAGTGGCTCATGCCTGTTATCTCAGCACTTTGGGAGGCTGAGGTGGGCAGATCACTTGAGGTCAGAAGTACGAGACCAGCCTGGCCAACATGGCAAAACCCCATCTCTACTACAAACACAAAAATCGACTGGCGTTGTAGCAGGCACCTGTAATCCCAGCTACTTGGGAGGCTGAGGCAAGATAATCACTTAAACCCAGTAAACCCAGGAGGCGGAGGTTGCAGTGAGCCGAGAATGCATCACTGCACTCCAGTCTGGGCAACAGAGCGAGACTCTGTCTCAAAAAAATAAAAACAAAAATAAATAAAAATAAAAAAAGAATGTACAACACCAAGAGTGAACCCTAACGAGCACTCTGGACTTTATGTGATAATGATGTCAATATAGGTTCATTGATTTTAACAAATGTGCCACCCTGGTGGGAGATGTTGATAATCCAGGAGGTTGCGGGATTAGGGGGTGAGGGTATATAGAAAATCTGTGTACCTTCTGCTCAATTTTGCTGTGAATCTAAAGCTACTCAGGGAAGGTGTGGTAGCTCATGCCTGTAATTCCAACACTTTGGAAGGCCAAGGTAGAAAGATCGCTTGAGGCCAGGAGTTTGAGACCAGTCTGGGCAACATAGCGAGACCCCATCTCCACAAAAAAATAAAAAAGAAATAAGTCAGGCATGGTGGAATGTGCCTGTGGTTCCAGCTACTTGGGAGGCTGAGGTAGAAGGATATCTTGAGCCTAAAAGTTCAAGGTTATGGTGAACCATAATCATGCCACTGCACTCCAACCTGGGTGACAGAGCAAGACCCCATCTCTAATAAATGAAAGAATGAATAAATAAATAAAAGTACTCTAAAACTAAATTCTATTTTACAAAGCGATCTCTCAGTGGTTATACAAATGTTCTCTGTATAACTACATGTTCAACTTTAATAATTTTTCTTTATGTGGATTATACACATACATACACACTTGAAGTATCCCTCCTTCTTTCTCCCCCTGTCTCCTTCAAAAGACACTTTTCTGAAAGGGGCCACAGTTTTCAAAATGAATGATTCAAAGCTGAGTACACAGACCATTTTTGCAGGGTTCAGAGTCAGTCTAAAGCCAGAACTTCACTGTAGCCAGCAGAACTCTTCTACCAAGCTTTCTCTTCCCTGTCCTGATTGCAAAACCAAGAATTTTCATTGTCACAAGGAGGGCCCTCTACAGGAGCATCCCAAACCAGTACACTGTAATGCCCTAGCACACAGGACGAGTCAATGATTCTGTTAAGCCTGTCATCATGACATTCTGTTGACAAAGAACGAAGCCGAGGCTTGGAGAAGTAGCATGACTGACTTTCTCTCACACAGATATTTTTAGGAAAAACCAGTTCTCATTCGGAGAAATTTACTCTTGCTACCATGCCCCAGATAAATACCCGACTGTTTCCTATGTAGAAGTGATGAATTCGTGGAAGGGGGAAAAGTTCAAGCCACCAACATCAGAGGGATGAGAGTTGACATGTAAATCCAGGGAATCTTACAGGACTGAAAACATTTGAAGATCTAATTTCTGAGGGTAAAGAGAAAAGAAGAGCTTGTTTAGACTACGAAGAAAATGTGAATCTAATCACATCTGAAGCAAGCAGAATTGGGAGCTGAATTGGCAGAAAGCCAGGGGAAGCTCCACTGCCTTCCCTGATGCACTGATGCTGTGAGAGAAACGTGCTGCAGGTATGGAATAGGTTCCAGCTATCTAGAATTCCTTGGTTATTTCTTCTCAAATATATTGGTTCTATGGTGGATTATAAATATTTGAACCTCATATCTTAAAGATTTATTGCTTATGACATATCCAGTGTATTGTAGGTACTCAAGATTTTGTTGAATGAATGAAGATGACTTGTGCTAAACTAATATACCAATGATACATTTAAGTTAAAAAATTTTTAGCTGGTGTGTTAAACTAAAATTAAGAAGTTAAATGCAACAGAAATTAATTTCTAGCCATTCTATTTCTAGGAAATCAGTAGGGACAAGATGGGGAACACTTGTTTTAATAGCAGTTCAAGTGAAAAAGACTGGAGAGCTTCAGCTTACAAACTCAGTCAGTGCCAGATGCATGAAGCACATACTACAGAAATGGTACGATTTCAGACTGTTTTAATAGAAGAAGAGTTTCTAGATCAAGGCTGGACATCATCATCTTGTGCTTTTAAGTGCTTTTAATACAACTTGTGTATTTCTACCTGTTTTTAAGGAACCTTATCTGGAGAATTGGAGTTGATAATTAGGTGTCACATCTTAAGAGCAACACTGGTAAACCAGGCCATGTTCACGGATAGACAGAAGGTTAAAGGTCTAAGTGCCACAACATATTATGGCTTGAAAGAACCCAGTATGTTTAGCTAGAGGGGATGATTGATTGTGACACGGAGAGTGATTAAGTGACATCTTGAATATTGTCAGAATTTTATGACTATGAAGCATTATCCATAATATACCACCGGAAGAGCTGGAAGAGAAAAAGGTAGTACCTGCAGCATGAAACACCTGCTCTCATCACCTAACAGGACTTAAGGTTTAAATAAAAATGTTCTACTAACCACTGTTCTTCACAAACAAGGAACCAAGTTATTCTCACCCACAAATAAAGGTCATACACATGTTACTAACTCGAATAACCACGGTCGTGGCAAAAATGTTAGATAATTCCACCAGGATTTTTTTTTCTATTGCTTTGAATCATTAATAAGAACTTTAATGGCAGTGAAAAGAAATAAATAGAGAAATAAATAAATGTTCATTTCCTTTGGACAATGACTTATTAATATTCATTCACAGTACAGCTTATTCTCTTTGGGTGTGAGTTTTTAATCACTTAGGAATTTTCCAAACTGTATTTTATTTAACTTGTGTATTTCTCCCTGTTTTTAAGGAACTTTATCAAATTTGCTTTGTTCTATGAATTCCCTTAATGTGCTAGGATACTAACACTACGAAGAAAATGAGATTAATATTGCACCCATAAAAAAATGAAGTTACTATTTGCTTTTGTGGACTCTCAGATTCTTTTTTTTTTTTTTTTTTTTTATTTTAGAGACGGGGTCTTTCTCTGTTGCCCAGGCTACAGTGCCATGGCACAATCATGGCTCACGGCAGTCTCTAACTCCTGAGCTCAAGCCATCCTCCTGCCTCAGCCTCCCAAAGTGTTGAGATTACAGGTCTGAGCCACCACCCCCAGCCTAGATGTTTTCTTACTATTTTTTTTTAGCCATATGAATTTGTATTTTCTTTCTAAGCATCTTTGTTTTACCCCTTTCATTATGGACACTTTTTTTTTCTCATTAGGGGAGAAAATTGAAGAAAAACTGAAGTTGATTAATTCTGTTGTTTACTAGTCGTGTAACCTTGTACACATTGCTTGTACACGTTTCATAGGATTCAATTTTCTCATGTATAAAATCCTTCCTTTGTCTAAGTTTGTGTAGTTGTGACTCTCTGTATCCTCTTAGTCCCCTTAACAGTTCTCTTTCTCTCCATGAATTCAACTGAAGGCAGTTACCCTCCCCTTCCTACTTCCCTCCCTCCCTCCCTTCCTTCCTTCCTTTCTCCCTCACTTCCTTCCTTCCTTCCCTTGTATCTTTCTTTACAAATCTCTCCTGATTCACTCACTTTCACATCCTATATTGCCAACCTTGTACTTCAGATTATATTCTTGGCCCTACCTCACCACTGGAACTCAAAATCTTGGGTAATCTTGTGGTTCCTGGACATCCTCGGCCAAGAACTTGGGCGTGAGTACCCTGTGCTTTCTACCCCACAACCTCAGGCCAACCCTGCTCACTCCTATTCTGGCCTTTTCCTACCCAGGCTGGACAAGAACAAGGAAGGTCAGAGAGTGACATTCAACCTGCAATAATGCCAGCGAGAGCACTTTAAGAAACATAAAGCCTCTCATCAGCTCTGTCACTACAAACTAGTCTCCATCCTAAGATGTGATATATTTTAAGACAGCATAAATTGTAAAAATGTCTTTGGAGGAAAAATAATACATGTGAACTTAGATTTATAGGGCACTGAATTTCAGAAACATCAAAATGTTCTCTTTAAAGAAAATTGTGTCTTAGAACTGGGGAAATGCAGTTACCTGTTAACATTCTGCTACCCACCCACCTGCCTGCGGCTTCCTTGTGCACTCGGTGACAGAAAAGGCTGGTGTGCTCGGCCACATCAGGAAATAGCCTTGTGTTTCTCCACCATGGCCTCTAGAGAGCTGACTGAGCTGTCCCTTCACCACAGCTTGGTGACATCTTGGGCAGAACTTAAAGAGGTCTGGTCAACTTTCAGATATCAGCCAGTCCAGTATAATCTAAACCAAAACTTCACTTTCTCATCCAATAGAAGTTTTTCCCTTCTCTCCCCCAACCACATTTCCTGCCTCTAACCTACTCTCTCCTGCTCCTGGTTTGGTCCAGGGACCTGTGGTTCAGCCAACTGTGGTTTGCTCTGAGCTGTGTAATGCTTTCTCTCATTGCCTATGTACACATATTGGAAATTTCCCATGGGACCCTTTTGTGGATTCTTTAGGGACAGCTCCCTACCTCCTGACAAACAACTCTCTCAGATCTATGTGGCTGTGCATGAGGACACCATCCTCAACAAAGGCCATGGGCTTTTAGATTATTTCTTAGGGTGCCTCTGAGCTCTCCCTGCCTGCAGTCTGCTCCCAGGCTCCTTCCCCTCTGGCAGGCATCCCACTTGGCTCTGGTCTTTTTTAAACTGGGGATTACAGGGCACCCCCACGGCTGCCCGCTCTTCTCTCCCTGCCTAGTGGGGGCCTCAGCCAGTTCTCTGCCTTTGGGCTGCTTCAGGCCCCAGTTCCAGGACCCTCAAACCCAAGGGCCACATTTCAAGCTCTCCCAGGGACCCTCCCGTGCCCTGTGCAGTCACAGCCTGGGGGAGGCTCACGAGTGTGGGCAGCTCAGCCCGCACTTGGCCAGCAAGCGAGTGCCAGCTTCCCCTTCCAGCAAACAGCCCCCACCTGGTGGTTCTCCAACGCCCTTCTTCACTTACCTTTAGTGGGGCTGGAGGCAGGGAGGAGAAGAAAGGCAACGCTGCCCTCTCTAGTTCTGTACATGCCCTTCGAAGACATCTTTCTTCTCTTCCAAGAGCCGCTATCCTCGTCAGAGGCATAGGTGGTTGCTGGACCCACGTGTTCCGGACCCATGTGTTCCACTCTGTATAGATTCAAGGTGACCGTGGCCGACCTTTCCCTTCAGAATATGGAGGGCACGTATCACCCATGACCCTCAGTTTGGAGGCTTTGGCAAAAATAAGACACAGGAGGAGTCTCATTCCACCAGACCCACTTGTTCAACCCCACGAACTTGAAGTGCGTGCCACACTCCAGGCATGGAGCTAAATGCTGCGATTACAGAGTTAAGCAAAGCATAAGCCATGCTCTCAGAGGCTCAGAGACCTGGTAGAGATCAGAATGGACCAATGCACAGAGAAGCAGCGAGGCAATAGTTAAGGGCAGTCTCTGAGGCCTGAGGTCCTCGGTTTGAATTCTGGCTTAGCCTCTTCCCAGCTACCCAACTTTGGACAAGATACTTTAATTCTCTGCGCCTCCATTTCTTTTTTTTCTTTTTCTTTTTTTTTTTTCTTTCTTTTTTTTTTGAGACAGAGTCTCGCTCTGTCACCCAGGCTGGAGTGCAATGGTGTGATCTCAGCTCACTGCAACCTCCGCTTTCCGGGTTCAAGCGATTCTCCTGCCTCCGCCTCCCAAGTAGCTGGGATTACAGGCGCTTGCCACCATGCCAAGCTACTTTTTGTATTTTTTTTTTAGTAGAGACGGGGTTTCACCACGTTAGTCAGGCTGGTCTCGACCTCCTGACCTCAGGTGATCCACCTTCCTCGGCCTCACAAAGTGCTGGGATTACAGACATGAGCCACTGTGCCCAGCCTGTGCCTCCATTTCTTCACCTGTAAAATAAGGATAATAATATCATCAAGGTACTGTGATGATCAAACAAGTTCAAATGGAAGGCTCAGGACAGAGCCTGGCGCAGAGTGGAGTTATTTCATTGAACACCAACTACTGTGCCGTCCGTCCTGTCTTGCAGGCTTCAGCTGCTCCTGGGCCTGGGCTCTCGTTTCGCCTTCCTTCCAGGCTCCGGTTGCCCCTTCGCTTGTGTCTCTGGCTGTGCTCTGCTTTTTCTAGCTCATGCGCATGGGCTGAGAGCACCCACCTCAACAGCACATACAACCGCATGGCTTTTCCCAGAGACCTGCTCCTTTAGCTTTTTTATTAGAATATTTGTTGTAATTCTGCATTTCTGAGTGCCTCATACCCCATCTTCCCTTTTAGTTTCTCCCTGTGGGTGCATTTGAAATGCACCCTTCACCCTTTGATATATATATATATATTTTTTGAGATGGAGTCTCGCTCTGTCACCCAGGCTGGAGTGCAGGGGCTCAATCTCGGCTCACTGCAAGCTCCACCTCCCGGGTTTACGCCATTCTTCTGCCTCAGCCTCCCCAGCAGCTGGGACTACAGGTGCCCACCACGACACCCGGCTAATTTTTTGTATTTTTAGTAGAGACGGGGTTTCATGGTGTTAGCCAGGATGGTCTCGATCTCCTGACCTTGTGATCCGCCCACCTCGGCCTCCCAAAGTGCTGGGATTACAGGCGTGAGCCACCACACCCAGCCGATATCTCCTTTCTTAAAATATGAGATGCATATCTAATTATGTCTTCTGTTCCCTTCAAAGCACTTATATTAGGTTCAGAACAGCATCCTTTGTGTCGCTTCCTCTCTCTCCCGAGAAATAAACTTAAGAGTAAAACAAGTCAAAATTTAGCGTGATTACATTTTAGAAGCTCTCCATCCAAAAGCGACTTTTCAATGCTATAGAAGTTGTTTAAGGAAACAGTAACTGTAATTAAGATGATACTCTTCTGTGTTGAAATTTGGGTGAGGCCCCCAAAGCTGAAAACTACCTCAAGGGGATTCTAGATCATCTTTGTAGGGGTGGCCCAAAACTTGTTCTGGTCATCTCCTTCAACGACGTAAAAGAGAAGACTAGGAATTTAGGAGGAGGTTGAAGCAACCAGTGGCAAGGATTGGTCTGAAGAGGATTGGTGGAAGCTGGGCATTCCCACCACCTGCACCCTAGCCGCCCGCATGGAGGAAGCGGCGTGGGTATTTCCTCCTCACTCTAGACAAAGCAAGAGAGGCCTCCGAGATCACTCAGAAAGATTTCCTGTGTGGCTCAGAACTGGTGGGTACAGAGACTGGTAAAGCCCAAAGAGAAGATTGTGATTGGAGCCTCCCTTGCCAGGGAGCAGAGAAGAGACAGGGCTTGAGAAATGAAGGCACCCCCACGGAGAGAGGAGAATACCAGGGGCTGCAGGGGTGGGCAGGCGAGTGGGCAGATGGATACTTTCCCTGTTTTATTTATTTATTTTTAAAACATTTATTTATTTATTTTTTAGAGACAGGGTCTCACTCTGTCACCCAGGCTGGAGTGCACTGGTGCAATCATAGCTCACTGGAGCCTCCAACTCCTGGTTTCAAGTGATCCTCCCACCTCAACCTCCCAAGTAGCTGAGACTACAGGTGCTCACCACTGCGTCTGGGTAATTTATAGATTTTTTTGTTGAAACAGGGTCTCACTACCATCCTGGCTAACGTGGTGAAACCCTATCTCTACTAAAAATACAAAAAAAAAATTAGCTGGGTGTGGTGGCGGGCGCCTGTAATCCCAGCTACTTGGGAGGCTGAGGCAGGAGAATGGCATGAACCCGGGAGGTGGAGCTTGCAGCAAGCCGAGATTGCGCCATTGCACTCCAGCCTGGGCGACTAAGCAAGACTCTGTCTAAAAAAAAAAAAAGAAAAGAAAAGAAAAGAAAAGAAAAAAGAAAAGAAAGGAAAAGAAAAGAAACACGGTCTCACTATATCGCCCAGGCTGGTCTCAAACTCCCGGGCTCAAGTGATCCTCCACCTCGGCCTCTCAAAATGCTGGGATTACAAGCACGAGCCACAGTGCCCAGCTTTAGAATTGCAGGTTGGAGATTCCCACGATGTTTAGTGAGATGTCAGAGGAAGACTCCAACAAACGCAGAAGAGTGCTGCGCAGGAGAAAGAATCAGCCTAACACCAAACTCATGGTGACAACCAGGCGAGCCCTTTTTTGTGTCTTTCTTCTTCCCACCCTTCTCCAGTTCTGGGGGAGCCAGAATGAGAGGTTGAAGCAACCAGTGGCTATCCCACTCTTGGCTCCCAATCTTGTATCAAGTCCAACCTGGTGGGGAGAAAAGGGTTTAAATTGTATGACAAATTTCAATTTTGAATTAAGCTGGACATTTTTATTATCTGAGAAATGAGGCTATTTGGTAATTCTGTAAGACCTGCCTCGGATTTCATCCAGGAGCAAAGCAGAAGCGTTCAACTTAACACACAAAAAAGTAATTGCTTTCTGCTTGTACTCTATTGAGTCCAACTCATTTAATGAAACAGTGACTCGGTAATAAGAAAGCAGAGCCCATGGCCTCTGTCTGGAGGGCCTGCAGACACACAGGACGATTTGGTTGTGGTATTGCAAACATGATTTTCACATTAAGAAGTTCCTTTATGGTAGCAACCCACCCCCAGAGTGATGGCTTTTTAATTCTCTTTACTTTCAGCCTGATGCTTTGGTCATCCATCATTATGAATAAAAGATGCGTTGGGCCAAGGTAATTTCCTCTTGCCACACTCAGTAAAGGGCCAAGCACATGGACATGACAGACATAGGAGAAATTGCCACAAGGGTGAACTTAAGCTAAGAGGAAAGCTGAGCTATCCAAGGCTAGAGACGAGACTCTACAGTGGCGACTACCCTGCTTATAAATTCAGCACTTCAAGATGGGGGGTCGGGGGGAGGCACAGAAGTAAGCACATAAGCAACAGCTCAGGGGAGACCAGTAGGGGGGCCCTGTGGGATCTGAAAGCCTGGAGCAAGTAGAAGGGGGATAATGAGAGGAGACAGAGGGTGGAAGCAGAGGCCGGTATAGACAGGAGGTCTGAGGATGTTAGAAGGGCTCTGCTGTAGGATTGTCAGACCTAGCAAATAAGAAAAGAAACACCCAGTCCTTTCTTTTACCTGGCCACCCTACTCTAGAGGGTTTGTTGGACCACAGGAGAAGCAGTATCTGTAGCATTTGCTATTGTGGCCAGAGTCACCAAAAATTAAACAAAGAGAGTGAAACTGTGTGGAAATAGATCATTCTTCATACGAATCTGAAAGCCCAAACTTTAGCAATATTAAGATGGATCAACTGTTATTACCAGGAAAGAAAGTTATATTGAAGAAATATGGTGTGCTTTGGCAATGTCAAGGACACTAGAGATAGCAAATGTATATTACTCACTTTAAAGAAATATGGCTTGGGTAGAAATGACTAAGGGACATCCCATAACAATGTAAAAAGCCTATTAAAAAGTAAGTGCAACTAGTCTTTAATTTAATTTTGACTCAAATAATAGGGTAAATTTATTCTTCATGCAACACATAATTTTAAACTTTTGTTACACAAAGCTGACAATTCAATTTAAATTGTGAGAGTATGTTTGCTTGGCACAGTTAGTTCTGGTGTTATTTACTGTTTGCAGGATCTCCCAAAAGGCAGAACATCTTGAAAAATGTGTTCCAGTGATTTCAAACCACTTTCAGATCCTTGCTAGTAAGCAAGTGTCGGCCTCCCATCATCCAGAGGTTTTTGAAACACTGACAGACACAAGTCCTGATTTGATGGCGGTATCAGAAGTGTGATTTTCACATGAACAAGTCCATGTGCAAAAGAAAGTTCTTGCTGCCACCTTGAGGGTCCTCATTGTGGGCACTTCCCAGCTTTAGTCACGTGATGCCAGCACTAGACATGACTCTGGCCTATTTGAAGGCCTAAAGCACTGGATGATTTAGCATAAAGCGCCTTAGTTACTCCGCCTTCCCCCATACCACCCCTGGCTCAGACGAGCCGTCAGCATCCTGAGAAATGATGCTCTGCGTACTCTAGGATAACAGATGACAGGACATCGATGAATAAAACAAGAAGCATTTCAGACTGCAAATGCACACTGCTGGAAATGAAAGCAAGAACTGAAATGTATCATGGGGATCTAAAGGGAAAACTCAAAGCCCAGATGGATGAAGCCATTTGCTCATGATCAACCCAACGGTACCAGAGAGGTGTTCCCAAAACCCAGACTGTAAACATTAAATTTGTATTCAGTATACTCTTCACATCCAACTTCAAAGTCCAGGGTTTTTTTTTTGTTTTTTTTTTGTTTTTTTTTTAGTTGGGTTTTCTTAAACTGAAGTGCATCTTTTGTGTTGTCTCAGTGCCTTATATTATAACTTTTCCTGCATAAAAAAAAAATGATTTCTCTAGAAGTTTCTCTCATCAGGAGTCCAAAACTGTTAGCTCTTCATAATCCCAAAGCCATCATTTTGGGAGCCGAGGTAGGTCACGGTGCTGATTTGCTTTCTCTCTCAGTGCCTGACTTTGGGCTTCTCATGTGCCTGGAGTGCTTTCTTTCTCTTCAGATTGCAAAAGTCCTAAAAGCAGAGCAGCAGCTTGGGAGGTCAAAGAGCTAATCTCTTTCTCTCCATTTGCGCTCCGAAGTGCTCTTCTGAGGAGCGGAACAAGACCTTCTCCTTCCTCCTGCCTGGGCTCACTGAGAGGGTGCTGGTCTCAGCACAAAGCATCAGCAAAGTGAACAGGGCCAGGGCCAGAAGAGCTGGGCGCCCACTGACCATGCCATACATGAAGCCAAGAGAATAAGAGCCATCTCTTCCAACTGAAGACTAAGAACCATCTCTTCCAGGACAACTAAGGATGGATTTGCCTTTTTGAAAATTTGAGGTTGGACTTGCAATAAAAAATAAGAGAATTTGCCATTTAATTGGGAACTTGTGTAGCAGAAGGAAAAAAGGAGCTGCCAAGCTCAAGGGTGCACACAGTGGGCTTGGCTCTCTGGGAAGGAGTTCACCTGCACTGCTCATGGGATCCTAGCCAGACCTCCCTAGCGGACTTTAGGGAGTAAGTCACTCGTTCACATTGCAGCATGCAATTCCTTTATTTATTTCCTTCTTTCCTTTCTTTCATTCCCCTTTTTTTACAGTTTATAATTGGTTACATTTTACAGTTTCTAATTGGCTACAGCCACGTGAAGAGTTATGGAAAATGGAAAAGGTCAAAATGTTCCCAGGTGGCCATGCTATACAAAGGGAAAGGCATATGCAAAAGATGAGAGAGCACCAGAATTCATGAGACCTTAGAGATGAATCAATATGGCACGAGGCTAGAGTTTTGCCAGGGTAGAGTCATCAGAGAAAGTCTTCTGTAAATTACAAAGTGGTCTTCAAATGACAAGTGTGGAGGTAAATGACTCAAAACTTTGACAACTGGAGATTTGTCATCTTTAACCTCCAAGTTGCTGCAGTCTCTAAAGATTTAAGAGGATTTGGGGAAGGCCAAGGGATGTCACTCAACATAATTGCTTTTGAGTATTAAAGCCGTGGATTTTGACAAGCACTGCCAGGGAATGTCTGAGGGTTTGCATTTTAGTGAATTACTCTGTAAATCAAGATATATATTATTAATACTAAGAGTGGTAGTAATTAACCTATATTGAGCTCTTCCCCAACTTCCAGCACTATTTTTGGAACTTTACATATTAGAATCTACTTAATCCCAACTACTTACAGGGTGAGTATGCTATTATTATCTCCACTTTTTAGATGAGGAAACCAGGTATTGAGAAGTTAAGCGGCTTTCTCAATGTCACAGAACTTGCTTGTGCTGCAGTCAGGATTGAAACCCCAGTGGTCTGGTTTGGAGCCTGTGTTCCTAACCACAAGGCTCCACTGTCTCTCCCCAGCTTCAGTGGGCAGTGTTTGGGCGAGCACACTGCCCAGCCTGGAAACCCAACATTTGCTGTTCCGGAGAAGCATTCTGCAAATCCAGGGCAGATGGTCAGTAGGTGGAGTCTGCTTAACCCACTCTTGGCATCTCAAGGCAGTCACGGCCTGGAAATAACAATTTGGGGAGTTTAATTAACAGCACACTGCAGGAATGCCAAGAACAATGGGAAATCCATGAGTGGATACCTGGGGGTTGAAAATCAGAATTGAAGGGCCTTCCCTGCCATCTTTCAAGCTGCTATGGATTGCAACAGGCAGAGCTGCACTTGCTTGGTTTAGGCAGAAGAGTCTAGATTAATTACACAGATGCATGGCTTTGCTCAGAAAAAGCCAGTGGATGGTTTGATGTAGTGACTTCTGCAACCATAAAAGTGTAAGGTATATGGTTATCTTTGTGCTAAATGGGGCCCTGAAGAGATTAACCTCACATACAAAGTGAAAATTATATGAATGAATTTCACCAGGTGGGGAAAACTCGTCATACTTGTAAATAGCGGTTTCATGCCAAGTATGCTGGCTTCAAATGTGAAACTATGGAAAAGCTTTCTTGAAAGAGTGCCATGGGGCTGTGAGAGAAGTACTGGTTTCGAACATGCAAAAGATTAAAATTTGAGGTCAATGCCTTAAAAAGCTCCCTGAATACATAAAGCTTTAAGGAGGGAGCGGTGGGGGTCTGTTTATTTTATAGTCAAGATGTATCTTTAAAGCGAATGCATTTCGTGCTGTCAACCCAACTGTAGACTTTATTGCCCTCCCTCCAGGGGAGGGTGAGAGTAAGGCCAGGTGCGGGGTGCAGGCCGTTTTGTCCTTGGGGCCAGCACACATCGCCAGCTCACTAGCCTTTCTCGCTGGTACTAGGAATGAGCTTCATTTCTGCAATCTGCGTGGTGACCACTGCAGGAAGGTGACTGTGCAGAAACTGAAAAAGCACAGTATTTTGACTGAAGAGAAATGTGTTCAAGTTACAGCTCTGCTACTGACTAGTGATAAGGTGCTGGGTGAGTTAACATCTCTGAGCTTCAGTCATTTGTGAATGGGTGTACAATCCCATCCCTGAGAGATGTTTTAAAGATAGAGACAGTGGTACATAAGGGCACCTGGAAGCTATAAAGCAACATGAACCCCATCTCTACTAAAAAATACAAAAAACTAGCCGGGCGTGGTGGCGGCGCCTGTAGTCCCAGCTACTCGGGAGGCTGAGGCAGGAGAATGGTGTAAACCCGGGAGGCGGAGCTTGCAGTGAGCTGAGATCCAGCCAAAAAAAAAAAAAAAACAACATGAAATGCTGGCTAACGGAGTTAGCAGAATTTTGAGGCATCACTTTCTTACCTGATATCTGTCTCCTATCTTCAGCCTCTCGAATGTCGCATTTGCTTTTTTGTTTTTACTATTTTTTATTATGCTAAAATAAACATAACAACATTTTACCCCATAACCATCTTTTAAATTATATTTCTAAACTGTATTTAATGGCCCTGGATTGTACACTTAAAAATGGTTACAACTTATATGTAAGTGCTGAGTATTTTATTCAGAGTTTCAATATAGACACTTTTTAGAATTGTATTTTTTTGAGGGTGCAGAAAAAATTTTGTAAAAATAGATTGAGGGCGTACGTGTGCAGGTTTGTTCCATGGATATATTGCGTAACGGTGAGATTTGGACTTCTAGCGTGCCCATTAACTTGAAGGATGAAGACTGTACCGAGTAGATCATTTTTCAACCCTCAGTTCCCTCATCTTCCCCCTCCTTGGAGTCCCCAGTGTCTAGTATTTCCCTCCGTATGTCCAGGTGTACCCATTGATTAGTCCCCACTTGTAAGTAAGAACTTGCAGTATTTGATTTTCTGTTTCTGGGTTATTTCACTTAGGATAATGGCCTCCAGCCCCATCCATGTTGCTGCAAAAGACAGGATTATATATACATATATAGAGTTTGTTTGTTTGGTTTGTTTTTTGCAACCAAGTCTCACTCTGTCACCCAGGCTGGAGTGTAGTGGCACAGTCTCGGCTCACTCACTGCAACCTCCGACTCCAGGGTTCAAGCGATTATCCTGCCTCAGCCTCCCAAGTAGCTGGGACTACAGACATATGCCACCACGCCCAGCTAATTTTTATATTTTTAATAGAGACAGGGTTTCACCATGTTGGCCAGACTGCTCTCAACAGACTGGTCTCAAACTCCTGGCCTCAAGTAACCCACCTGCCTCAGCCTCCCCGAGTGCTGGGATTACAGGCATGAGCCACTGTGCCCAGCTGATTTCATTTATTTATTTTTTTTAATATAGCATGCTTCACAAATGTGCATGTCATCCTGGCACAGGGGCCATGCTAATTTTCTCCGTATCATTCCAATTTTAGTATATGGCTGCTGAAGCAAGAACTGGAACCATTCTTAAATGTACATCCAGGGGCATTAAGTGCATTAACAATGTCATACAACCATTGCTATGATCCCTTTCCAGTACTTTTTCATCATCCCAAATTGAGACTCTGTACCGATGAAACAATAACCCATTACCCCCCTGTTCCCCTACTGCTGGTAACCTATGGTATACTTTCTGTCTCTAAGAATTTGCCTGTGAGGCACCTCACATTGGTGGAGTGAAACAGTACATATTTGTCCTTTTATGTTTAGTTTATTTCATGTAATACAATGTGTTCAAGATTTATCCATGTTGTAGCAGGTATAAGAAGTCTTTCTTCTTAAGGCTAGATAATATTTTATTGCATACATGTATATTCATTTTGTGTATCTATTCATCTGTTGATGACTATTTCAGTTGTTTCTACATTTTGGCTCTTGTGGATGATATTGCTATGAACGTGGTGTACAAATATCTGAGTTCTACTTTTACTATTATTATTTTTTGAGATAGGGTCTGGCTCTGTTGCCCAAGCTGGAGTGTAATAGTGCAATCTCTGCTCACGGCAACCTCCATCTCCCAGGCTCAAACCATCTTCCTGCCTCAGCCTCCAGAGTAGCTGTGACTACAGATGTGTACCACTACGCCCAGCTATTTTTTTTTTTTCTTTAAGACAGAGTTTCACTTTGTCACCCAGGCTGGGGTGCAGTGACACAATCTTGGCTCACTGCAACCTCTATCACCAGGGTTCAAGAGATTCTCCTGCCTCAGACTCCCAAAGTGCTGGGATTACAGGCATGAGCCACCACACCTGGCCCATTTTTTTGTATGTTTGGTAGAAATGATGTTATGCCATGTTGCCCAGGCTGGTCTCAAGCTCCTGGGCTCAAGTGATCCTCCTGCCTCAGCCTCCCAAAGTGCTGAAATTACAGGTGTGAGCCACTGCACCCGGCCTGAGTTCTGCTTTTAATTCTTTGGGTATATCCCTAGAAGTGGAAATGCTGAATCACATGTTTATTGTTTGTTGCTAGATTCTTTTTTTTTTTTTTTTTTTTACTTTTTTATTTCCATAGGTTTTTGGGGAACTGGTGGTATTTGGTTACATGAGTAAGTTCTTTAGTGGTGATTTGTTTGATTTTGGTGCACCCATCACCGGAGCAGTATACACTGAACCAAATTTGTAGTCTTTTATCTCTCACTCCCTTCCCAAACTTCCCCCCAAGTCCCCAAAGTCCATTGTGTCATTCTTATGCTTTTGCATCCTCACAGTTTAACTCCCACTTACGAGTGAGAGTATGCAATGTTTCGTTTTCCATTCCTGAGGTACTTCACTTAGAATAATAGTCTCCAATCCCATTCAGGTTGCTGTGAATGCCATTAATTCATTCATTTTTGTGACTAAGTAGTATTCCATGGTGCATGTGTGTATGTGTATATATCTCTCTATATATGTATATATGTGTGTGTGTGTGTATATATATATAGATATATATATATATATCACAATTCCTTTATCCACTCATTGACTGATGGGCATTTGGGCTGGTTCCATATTGTTGCAATTGCGAATTGTGTTGCTATAAACATGCATATGCAACTGTGCAAGTGTCTTTTTCGTATAATGACTTTTTTCCTCTGGATAGACACCCAGTAGTGGGATTGCTGGATCAAAAGGCAGTTTTACTTTTAGTTCTTTAAAAAATCTCCACACTGTTTTCCAGAGTGGTTGTACTAGTTTACATTCCCACCAGCAGTGTAGAAGTGTTCCCTTGTCACCGCATCAATGCCAACATCTATTATTTTGTGATTTTTTGATTATGGCCATTATTGAAGGAGTAAAGTGGTATCACATTGTGGTTTTGATTTGCATTTCCTTGATCATTAGTGGTGTTGAGCATTTTTTCACGTTTGCTGGCCATTTGTATATCTTCTTTTGAGAACCATCTATTTATGTCCTTAGCCCACTTTTTGATGGGATTATTTTTTTTTTCTTGCTAATGTGTTTGAGTTCATCGTAGATTCTGGATATCAGTCCTTTGTGAGATGTATAGATTGTGAAGATTTTCTATCACTCTGTGGGTTGTCTCTCTACTCTGCTGACTGTTCTTTTTGCCATGCAAAAGCTCTTTAATTAAGTCCCAGCGATTTATCTTTATTTTCATTACATTTGCTTTTGGGTTACTGGTCACGAAATCCTTGCTTAAGCCAATGTCTAGAAGGGTTTTTCCAATGTTATCCTCTATAATTTTTATAGTTTCAGGTCTTAGATTTACGTCGTTGATCCATCTTGAATTGATTTTTGTGTAAAGTGAGAGATGAGGATCCAGTTTCATTCTCCTACATGTGGCTTGCCAATTATCCCAGCACCATTTGTTGAATAGGGTGTCCTTTCCCCACTTTGTTTTTCTTTTCTTTGTGGGAGATCAGTTGGCTATAAGTATTTGGGTTTACTTCTGGGTTCTCTGTTCTGTTCCATTGGTCTATGTGCCTATTTTTATGCCAGTACCATACTGCTTTGGTGACTATAGCCTTGTAGTATAGTTTGAAATCAGGCAATGTGATGCCTCCAGATTTGTTCTTTTTGCTTAGTCTTACTTTGGCTATGTGCGCTCTTTTTTGGTTCCATATGAATTTTAGGATTGTTTTTCTAGTTCTGTGAAGAATGATGGCGGTATTTTGATGGGAATTACATTGAATTTGTAGATTGCTTTTGGGAAAATGGTCATTTTCACAATATTGATTCTACTCATCCATGAGTATGGGATGTGTTTCCATTTGTTTGTGTCATCTATGATTTCTTTCAGCAGTGTTTTATAGTTTTCCTTGTAGAGGTCTTTCACCTCCTTGCTTAGGTATACTCCTAAGTATTTTATTGTTTTGCAGCTATTATAAGAGGCATTGAGTTCTTGGTTTTATTCTCAGCTTGTTCGCCATTGGTATATGGGAGAGCTACTGATTTGTGTACATTAATTTTGTATCCTGAAACTTTGCTGAATTATTTTATCAATTCTAGGAGCTTTTGGAGCAGTCTTTGGAGTTTTCTAGATATACAATCATATCATCAGCAAATAGCAACAGTTTGACTTCCTCTTTATCAATCTGGATGCCCTTTATTTTTTTCTCTTGTCTGATTGCTATGGCTAGGACTTCCAGTACTATGTTGAATAGAAATGGTGAGAGTGGGCATCCTAGTCTTGTTCCAGTTCTCAGAGGGAATGCTTTCAACTTTTCCCTGTTCAGTATTATGTTGGCTGTGGGTTTGTCACGATGGCTTTTAGAACATTGAGGTATGTCCCTTCTATGCTGATTTTGCAGAGAGTTTTAATCATGAAGTGTTGTTGGATTTTGTCAAATGTTTTTTCTGCGTCTATTTAGATGATCATGTGACTTTTGTTTTTAATTTTGTTTATGTAATGTATTGCATCTATTGACTTGCATATGTTAAACCATCCCTGCATCCCTGGTATGAAACCCACTTGATCATGGTGAGTTATCTTTTTGATATGTTATTGGATTCAGTTAGTTAGCATTTAGTTAAGGGTTTTTTCATCTATGTTCATCAGGGATATTGGTCTGTAGTTTTGGTCTGTAGTTTTTTGGTCATGTCCTTTCCTGGTTATTGCTGGATTCTATGTGTAACTTTTTGAGGAACCACCACTGTTTTTCATAGCAGCTGCACCATTTTGCATTCCCACCAGCAATCGCAAGAGCTCCAATGTCTTCACATTCTTACAAACACTTGTTCAATTTTTTATAATAGCCATCCTAATGAGTGTGAAGTGGTAACCTCATTTGTTTTGAAGGGTGTCAGTTACATCTCCATTTGGTGAGAAACCCAAGAGTAGATAAGGTTGCCTGCCTACCACTGGAGCTCTGGCATACCAAGAAGCATATCTGGCACCAGAAATGTCTTTTTTGCAAAAGATTTTATCCAGAGCAAAATGGCTTTCCAGGGCAGATCTGGTAAGAGGACTTGATGTCCTCATAGTCACTTGATGATTCTGTCCATTTATTCATTTATTCACTCACTCACTCATTCATTTATTCCATAATTAAATACTCATTTTGGTGATAAGGAGCAGGAAGGAATTGTGATAGATGCTGTGGTGATTATATTTTAGTATCTACAAAGGGACCTTACAAATCATCTTATCCAAATACCTACCCCATTCAGGAATATTTTCTAAAACTGGAGAGATAAGACTAAGGCCCAAGTTTCCAAGTTAGTGATCAGTCAGGCTGGATGAGGCAACACTCCTCTAACTTATGGGAGAATGGGTTTAAAACAAGGACAGGCATTTGCAAGGAAGCTCTCCTTCCTTACAGCTCACTGAACAGTCCAGTCACTTGATCAGCCTGTGAGATTTGAACACAATAAAACGAGTGTCAAGAAAACCTGATTAGATAAGCTCTGAGTACTAAGACAGTCCTTATATTGTGATAACCTCCTGCAAAAGTGTCACATACAGGCTGTGTGCAATGAGAGATACTGCTGACTTGGAACTTGTGAGCTAGGCAGGAGTGTGAGTATTTGATTTCAATCTGGGAAAATTCCAGAGGACTAAATCTGGAGGATTTATGAACATGGTAATGTCCATGCAATTGGATTTCATTGAGAAACATAGACTTTTTTTCTATTTCATACTGCGACATTTCAACTATATTAAAGGGCAAAGAGCAAGAGATAGAAACGCTGGCTAGAATGCAATTCATGACACAATTTCCACATATATACTTATTCTACACTGGTTACTGCTGAAGCCTCCTGAGTTCAGAATTAAACAAGACTCAGAGAGACCATCATTTCCTAAAGTCTCGTTCACTTCTATTGCCTGGATACCCTCCAATGTCACACCAGGAAGCAAGACCGATCCATCTACTTAATCAGGGAGAGTAACATTTTCTAGATCTGGGTAGAGACTTGCAAAAAGAGCTTTCTAGTCTTTGTGTATATCATCATATCATGATCAGAAAATAAGATTAAATATGATTGCACTAAACGCTCCATAACTTGATTGCCAATAACCTTATATTCCATTCCATGTATATTAAATGATGGTTTAATATACATGGTGGTGCACTCCATTTAATATCTTACTTCCATTTTTATGCACATAGAAGCGCTTTGCAGAATTATATCTTAAATATACATAAGGGCTTTTTGCGTAAGAATTGTAATGTTCAGAATTATTGTGTTGGGTGTTGCAAGCCCTTTGGCTGTGTCCAGGTTGTCCTGCTCATACAGCAGGATGCCAGGATCTTGAAGGGAGGTAGAGGGCTAGAGACTAACAACCACCCTGCAACCCTTGTAAGTGAGGAGGAGTCATTTGGTGCTTGAAACATCTGTGTTCTCTATTGGCCCCTGACTATCTTCTATTTTTGACCCTGAGCCATAAGTGAAATCTCTCCCAACTCTGACATCTTCTCTTCTTGCCCATGGCTTAGCAAGCTGGACTTGTTCTTCCTTGTTCCGGATCTGGCTTCCGGCTGCAACCCCCACCATCATCTGAATCTTCAACCTCATCTCATTAGCCTAGTCCCATCTCAGACTAATCTGACTGCCATTCTCAGCAGGGAGAGCCTAAACTTCTTCCTTTAGTATGCATATAGAGCTCACATACTATAGAAAGATTTTTTAATATCGCAGGCATTTTAAAAGAATGAGTAAGGCACTAGTTAAGCTTAAGATTAAATTAAACATAATCCTGCCACAAAGCACCTAGCTAATTGAGATGACGGTCTCAAAACATTCAGGATTCAGTGCAGTTACTAAAGGAATTTGTGGAGGACAGAAGCTATGTAAGTTACTATGTAAAGGGATTGTTGAGGGAATTTTTCAGGGGTAGGAGATTGGACAAGGTGACCTTCTAACTGTGCATTTAATGGTTGCAATAGCTGTCAAGGTCAGAGTTGGTAGGAACAATCCAAGTTAATATCTAGATCTGCCAGTTTTCAGTCCCATGTGGATGGAGGAAAAAAATCATGGAACCATTGCTGAGCCACACCGAAGATGAAAAGCGCCAATTCTGAGAAAGATCATACACGTGCCCTCCTCTCAAGGTGCTTGCATTTCTACCTGGATAGAAGTACGTCAAACACTCAGGGAATGTAAGAAGCCCAGGGAGGTTTCGGGGGTGCCCTCTTGACCTGTACGCACATCTCTTTTTCTGACCCCATTCTCATACATCATTATTGTGACATGTAAGCCTCTCTGGGCTGGTAAACTAAGCCTTGCAACAGCAATACCTGTGCACATCTTGGAAGTCTATGGGATATTCATAGAGACACCTGATTTCTAGTCAGTTTAGATCAATCACAAATGAGGAAAACCTTATAGTGCAATAAAGATTCTAGTTGTTCCTTCATGTTGGCATAGAACTTCTTAAGGGTCAGGAGAACTTCTTCCCCATGGGTGTGTGCTTCCATGAGAAGGAACCTCCTTTAAGGTACTTTGCTCTACCTGAGCCTCTATTTACCCCCACACTCTCAAGAGAGTCACTCATCAGGCTGGTGACTGGGAGAAGAATCTGGGCCTGTGTGACACAGCTTTTCTTCATTCCTTCTTGCTCCAGATCTGTCTGCAGACAGCACTGACCCATCATGGTGCCTCCGTCCCTACAGAGGGACCCAGCTCTGTGGGGAAGGCCTGGTAGGCTCTGGCCTCACCTTGAACTGGGAGGGTCCACAGGGATAAAGTGCTGGCACAACACTTAGGTGTCAGGTATAAGACCACACCTGCTCACCAGCGTGTTAGGAACACAGTTGACCTGCTAATCTCCAACCGTGGACCACCTGCATCTTCCTCTCTCGGGAGTGGGAATTCAGGGGGAGAAAATGGGTGTTCTGTGTGAACTTCCTAAATCCAAAACAACTTCAATATTCAGAGGAAACCCTTCACCCTTCTTTAATTTAAGTATCCTCCAAGATGCACGCATGCACGCGCACACACGCACGCGCACGCACACACACATTTTCTTCCCTGTGTGAAAGTTCCCAACCTCTGCTCTCTTCCTCTAGAGATCTTGGACCCCTACTGTGTCAAGCTGGATTATCCAGCCTGGGAGGGCACCTGGCTTCCTTCCACTGAGAGAAAACATCACTATGAGGCTGCCGTGGACTCACCAGGTGTATTAGTCCATTTTCACACTGCCGATAAAGGCATACCAAAGACTGGGCAATTTACAAAAGAAAGAGGTTTAATGGACTCACGTTCCACATGGCTGGGGAGGACTCACAATTATGGTGGAAAGTGAAAGGAAGGTCTCACATGGAGGCAGACAAGAGAAGAGTGAGAGCCAAGAGAAAGGGGTTTCCTCTTGTAAAACCATCAGATATCACGAGACTGATTCACCACCATGAGAACAGTATGGGGGAAACTGCCCCCATGATTCAATTATCTCCCACTGGGTCCCTCCCACAACACGAGGGAATTATGGGAGCTACAATTCAAGATGAAATTTGGAAAGGGACAAAACCAAACCATATCACCCGGAGAGAGAGATTTCACGGAACTTCATCTTCTGTGGAAACCCCAGGGCTCTCAGTACTCACTCGCTCTTAGTCAGGAGCCTATCCTCATTTCCATTCAAGATTTCTGGGGCTGTGACTCAAGTCTTGACACTAGGAGCCCCCATCTGCCCAGGAGGATCGGCTAGTTATTTACAAAACGGATTATTTTCTGGCATGAAACTCACCACCAAGGAAATAAGACTGTCTTCGAAATCAGGTCAATGTTGGGTCAGAAAACCACAGCCTAGAATTTTAAATTATCTCCAGTAGCTGGTTCCACAATCTTGTCCATTTCATGTGCAAGGCAGGGGAGGCTGATGATATTCTGACAGCTGCCAGAACCCAGAGCTGTGTGAAAGATAGCATAGGAATGTCAAGTATGCTGCACCATGATGGCAGTGAAGGGGAATCACTCCCCCTCAATGTGTGGTTCCTGAGGCCAGGGGCTGTGCTCCTGCAACTGCTGGAGCCCAAGGTGGGGCCAAAAGTAGGCCCTGATTTAACTCTCCTTGCTCCCTAGCACTAGGAATGGCTGAGGACCTTTGGAATATATTTATTGATGCTTAAGTGGAAACTCATTGAAGGGGCTGCACAGGTTGCCAGTGCATTTATGGAGGGGGTGCTAGGTGATGACCCCCTAGAGTATGCAGTGCATAACCAGTGAGGGATGTGCAACTGCCTGGGGGTCACATGGGGAAGCCAGCAGCTGACAAACACATCTCCATGGAGTGGCCGCATTGGGTGGTTTTGCCACAGCCTGGGCCTGAACATCAGTTTTGGAGATTTAGCCACCTCATTTGTCAGGGGAATAGAGGCCTCTCTCAGGGAAGAACCCACCTTAGTGGTGCCGGTATGATCAGAAACAAGACATAGACCAGCCACTGGGAGTGGACAACTGGGTTGGGATCCATTCTACCTGGACAGTGCTGAGATGAGCACAGTCAACCTTCACCCCATGAGGTTCCTAGTTTGGGAGTTGACTATCTCTTTTTCTGATAGCCATATTCTTTCTTTAGAGATGAAGAAATTACACTTCTAAGTCTTCGTAAGGCTGGAGGCATTTCCTCTTAGATGATTTGGCCTCTCTTGCTTTTATCCACCATGCGCATATTTTATAGTTTAACTCATAGGATAGCAACCTTAATTCCAAATTATTTGGGTAGCTTTAAGGGACTCAGTTTACCCCAGCCCCCAAATACGGAAGATGTCTCTGAGGTTTGCCACCATCCCTGACGGCTCCACTGCTCACCAGCCCATGAGCACCCACATTCCCTCCCTGTTCTATGCATTTACTGACTTCATATGCTCCTCTCACTGCTGCATCTTCCAAGGCATGTCTCAAGTCCTTCCTCCTGCATGAAGCCTTTCCTGACCACCCTACCCTTTCCTGACCTCTGAAACTCTGCAGTACTCAGAGAGAACAGAACCTAACTTAGCCATTAACTGGATATTGGCTAGTATTTATCACTGCCATTTCCTGTAGGTCCTATTTCACTGACTAGACTATCAGCCATTTAAAACTAGAAAATGAATTTCCTATTTATTTAGCCTCCCCCATCATGTCTAGCACATTGAAAACATCTGCAGATATTGGAGAAAAAGACGCATATTAAATAATCCTTTGCTTCCTCAAATATCACCCACATTTTCTATGCATCTCAAATCCTCTTTCTCCAGGAAACCTTCCCCAACCACTGACTCACAATGATTTTTTTCTGCCCCTCCTGATCACCCATTGTTGTCTCAGCCATGCATTTTGGCATTCACTTATGTTGTCTGAATTTGTACTTTGGCTTAAGGTATGAGTGTCCTGTCTGCACAACTGCAGCCAGGGTTTGGGTGATGTTAGCTTCACTCTGAGCTGGCACCAAGCAAGACCCCATATGAGGGTCTGAATCAGCCTTCAGCCAATGTTTGTTGTTGCGTTGAAGATCAACAACTCTCCAACAACTAAAGGTCTTCCCCAGCCAGGCCGCTGTTCTCTGCATTAGGTAGACCTGGGCATGAGTCTTGGTGTTATCACTTCAGAGGCGTGACTGTTGGAAACACCTCTTAAGCTCTCTAGGCCTCCATTTTATTTCCTTATCTCTAAGAAGGGGGATGGAGCTGTTGTGAGCCTGAAGTACCATCAAGCACTGAAAACATTAGGCATGTAGAGGAGGGGTTAAGAGCAGCTCCTCTGCAATCACATCACATGACCCTGACCAAGTGACTTAATTCCCTAAACTACCTTCTCCTTATCTGTACAGTAAGCATGTGAACCTCATGGGCTTCTTGTGCGGATTATGTGAGATGACGTGTCTAGGTTCTTATGTGTTGGTAACAGTAGTGATGACAGTGGTAGCAGTAGTAGTAAGAAACTGTTATCACGGGCTGGGAGTGGTGGCTCACGCCTGTAATCTCAGCACTGTGGAAGGTCAAGTCCAGAGGATTGCTTGAGCCCAGTGATTGGAGACAAGCCTGGCTAACAAAGCAAGACCTTGTCTCTACAGAAAATCAAAAAATTAGTCAGGTGTAGTGGTGCACACCCATTGTCCCCACTACTCGGGAGGCTGATGGGGGAGGATCGCTTGAGTCTTACAGGTCAAGGCTGCAGTGAGCTGCGATCATGCCACTGCATGCCTGGGCAACAGAGCAAGATCCTGAGAAAGAAAGAAAGAGAGAGAGAAAGAAAGAAGGAAAGAGAGAGAGAGAGAGAGAGAGAGGAAGGAAGGAAGAAAGGAAGGAAAAAAGGAAGGAGAAGGAAGGAAGGAAAGGAAGGAAACTGATCACAGTAATCGGCATTTGGAAAGTGCTCAGTGAATGTGGCCTTCTACCATGCTGGGGACTGGTGGTCTCTGTTGCCTTCCCAGGTACTGGAGTAGATCCACTGGCCCCTTTTCCAGATCTGCTGTCTACACAACTCGAAGCAGGGCTTGCAGCCTTGTCACATTTTTATGATATCTACCAAGGCAGGCCTAGGGAAGCAGGGGCCTTGGTATCCCTAGCTACACAGCTTTCTCTCAGCCCCCACCACAAGAGTTATCCTGCACCTCTATCCCCTTATCATACAGAAGTGTTGAGATAAATTCTTTCTCGAGGTGACATGCAACAATTTATAGCATAATAAAATCTACAAGATTCTTCCCTGAGCAGAGATTTTGACAACAGCTCTTTTCCCTAAGGACAGCATAGAGGATGCCTATGCTGGGAAAAAATGAAACTCTCTCGCAGAAAAATTGCTCTCAACCCCACAAAGCATTGGCCAATCAGAACTTTCAGGAGCTTGGCTGAGTGTTTTGAACCCTGTGGCCACCAACTGTTTCATGTCCCAGCTGTCGCCCTACCATATTTGTGCAGGATTATCCAGGTAATTCCTCAGAGGATGGCTACCTTCTCCTCCCTGGTCCTGAACTGATGCTAAAAAGCTCTCCAACCTCCCAGTTCTTTATTCTGTATGGCCAACACTGGAGTCTACAAATTAGGGCACTTGTGCTTGAAGCTTGGGCCAAGTTGAGTTCTTGAGCACATTTAACTTCTGAATTCTCCCTTCACTTTCTGTCTCTTCTGGCATATTACTTAACTACTGCCTAAACCTTTTAAGTCATGATTTTAATGCAACTAAGCAGGTGCCATAATTTACTCCTCCAAGGGGCCTGATTTTCTGTAATGATAAAGAGATTCACTGTATCCCCAATTAATCATATCAGCTTAAATGTGTGTGGGGCCTCCAGTTGAGAAGAGGATAAATATGTAGCATTGCTATTGTTCATTTTTACTGTAGCTCATTCTCTCCCATTAACTACTGGATTCCAGAAAATCAAGACCATTTAATTATGTCAAGAGCACAGCTGGAAAACTGCAAAGAGGCTATAATTGACTTGGGGGGAAGAAGCAAGTTCAGATATAAGAAGGGATTGTTCTAAGAAGCTTCCCCATTGCTGAATATAATGCACTGCAAATCTGGGAGGAAGAACTAAAAAAGAATGCAACCCAGACTTAATTAAAGTCATGATTAGCTGATGGGGTGGGGGGGGGGGTAGGGGGACTGGGGGGGAGTCAAGATAATACTAAAGCCACTGGTAACTTATTTACACTTGCCTATGAAATACAGCCATGCCCAGAAACACATGCCTAGGCCCTCTGAGCTACAGAGTAACACTTGTATCTTCAAAAGGCTCCCTGTCAACCAATCATACATCATTGATCCAGAATCAGTCTGGTGGGGGTATGCAGAAGATCAATTCAGAAGTTCTGGAGTGGGGCCTCCATTCCGAATTTTAGCAGATACCCCAGGAGGTTCTGATGCAGGTGGTTGGTGGACCACACTTTGAGAAGTTCTGGAATAGATGACTCCAGGATTTTTCAGCTGTATAATATATATAAAACCTCGAAACATTCCATTCTTTGTATATTTTATACATTCACAGCCTGTGTGTATACATGCAGCGAGAAACTGTACACCATCTGTCTCTCTCGACTGTGTATGAATTCCACATGTGCCTGTTTTATACTAGAACTGAATTTTATAAGTTTTCAGCAAAATCAAATAAACAGTATGTGGATTTGAGTATTTTCTTTCCTTACTTGACCCAGAAGAGGAATTTAATTTATAAAAGAAAACTAGAATCACAAACATGGCTCCACATTTTCTCAGAACGAAACACAGACGTGTCCATGTGGCTTGAGAGGTTCAGGGACCATTTCAAATACATGTGGGGATCTTGTCTTTGCGATCCTGATGGCTTCTCACTCTTTTCAGTCTTAAACCTGGGGCTTGAGCTCCAAAATTTGATGCCTCATAGAGGCCTTGAGAGCCAGGAAGTTAGTCAATTTGCCCCTGCCCTGCCTTGACCAAGTGAAAATAATTTTTTTCTCCTCTGTTAATCACTCACCCTTAGAGATGGCAAATAGGTTTCAACTCATGGTCATTTTGCAGAAGCTGAACAAAGGAGTGGGCCGAGAAGGACTCAGAGGCTCTATATGGACCCCAAATAAAGGAGTGTAATCTAAATCCTTGTAGGGATAGGGTGGGGTCCCTTTTTAAATCATTATTTGCCTGTCCAACCCTGGGCTTTCTCCTGCAAGACCTACTCTTTTTATACATGATTTTAGAACTTTGAAATTTGATATCTAAGTGTTGGAACTTCTGTCTCCTGACTCCAAATTCCATGTTCTTCCCAATAACCTAGTTCATAATAAATCATCCACACTAGTGGAGGGCGCTAATCCAGACAAGTTTTGCCATCAGTAGTGAGAGGTAGTTAGCAAGAAATCTGAACTCAGTCTTCTTTTGAATGGGTTATAGCTGTTTTTGCCTTTCTCTTTATCAACACGCTTTACACTGAACAGAGTAGAAACTCAATGGCCCATAAAAAAAACATGAGGTGGTGGTGAATCTGATCTTTGTGTATAGGTTTACCAGCTAGAAAAGAATTTGAGAACTGCTGCAGTCTTCATTAGTTAACTTAAACATTTAACTCAAAGGTATTGTTTGAAGAACAACTGTATTAGCCTGTTTCCACGCTGCTGATACAGACATAAGCAAAACTAGGAAAAAACAGAGGTTTAATTGAACTTACAGTTCTGCATGGCTGGGGAGGAATCAGAATCATTGCGGGAAGCAAAAGGCACTTCTTTCATAGCAGCGGTGAGAAAATGAGGGAAAAGCAAAAGCTGAAACTCCGATAAACCCATCAGATCTCGTGAGACTTACTCACTATCACGAGAATAGCACGGGAAAGACTGACCCCCGTGATTCAATTACCTCCCCCTGGGTCCCTCCCACAGCACATGGGAGTTCTAGGAGATACAATTTAAGTAGAGATTCGGGTGAGGATACAGCCAAACCATATCACCAACATGGAAAATCCAGGCAAGTTTCGGCCGGGTGCAGTGGCTCACGCCTGTAATACCAGCACTGTGGGAGGACAAGGCGGGCGGATCACAAAGTCAGATGGAGACCATCCTGGCTAACACGGTGAAACCCTGTCTGTAGTAAAAATACAAAAAAATTCGCCGGCCGTGGTGGCGGCCACCTGTAGTCCCAGCTACTCCAGAGGCTGAGGCAGGAGAATGGCGGGAACCCGGGAGGCGGAGCTTGCAGTGAGCCGAGATCGCGCCGCCGCACTCAGCCTGGGCGACAGAGCAAGACTCCGTCTAAAAAAAAAAAAAAAATAGAAAGAAAATCCAGGGAAGTTTCACTAACAGGAGTGATTTGGGGCTGAATGTGAGGATAGTGTAATCCATGCTGGGTTACCAGGGGCTCTTCAGGGAGGGCAGGTCTTGCCTGTTTCAGTGTTCCTTCCTCTTTCTGAGTGGCATTCTCAAGCCTCTGGTAATTATTAGAGGTGCCCTGTATTGGCTGGTTCCCTCTGCCTCCTAAATCAATCTACTGATTTGTCAAATTTGCTGATTCTAGGGCTATATAATGCTCATGAACACACAAACAACAAACCGCTTTTACTCATCGTGAAGTGTATGATCCTTCCTCCAGTTGGGGAGAAGCTTATCAGGAAGGGTTTTCCCTGGAGCTCTTGCTGTGCACGATTGGGATCCACTGGATTTATTTTGGCAGAGGGAGAGAGAGATATTGAATACAAGGGAAATAAATATTACCCACACCCAGCATTTAACTTCTTTGATATTAAGGCTGATTTAGTGGTCAGAATCCAGGTGATGGGGTGGAAGGTAGCGTGATAGACGAGAAGGAGGAGAAGCAAGCTAGAATTGAATGAAGCTGAGAGAAGCAGTGAGTTATTGGGTAGCAATCCTATTTCCATTGCATTTCTGTTGCATTGTTTTGTTGTAAAGAAGAATCAATAAAAAGAGGATGCTCGAGGTTTTTAATTTAGTGAATCTCATCTGGGACATGGTACATCTGACAGTAGCCTGACTTTTTAAAATGCAAACACTGTGCTCAGATTTATTAATTTTTATGTTATGAATATTTAAATATGCCCATCCCAATGGAATCATTTCACAGGAAGCTAATGCACTTACATTTTTAATGAAATGAGTAGTCAACCATTAAAAATAAAATATGGATATGAATTGTTAGACTAATTGATTGGGGGAAGAAAGTTATTGTGCAAGATATCAGAGAATTTAGAAAAATGAGGAGAAATCAAATGACCCAATTATCGTCAGCCTTTGACATTCAGGAAGATGCTGTCCAATATATCTTTCTTTTTTTTTTTTTAATGAGCAGTCACTTTTTAAAATGTCTAAAGAAAATTATCACTGTAAATCAACCCTCAAGTAGGAAGCGAGCCAGAAAGGGATGTGATCTTCAGGAGCTAGTACTTAACTGCTAGTTCCTGCTACAATAAAGGGAGTGAGGAATCAGAGAATTTTCTGTATAATTCAGGTCACAACCCTGCTTTTTCCTGGATTCCCCACAGAATACAGCAACTGAAACTAAGGCTAAGTCTCCCCTCTCCCCTGAATTTCAAGATACCTGTGCTCTTATCAAGATGTAAATAAATGTAATTTGAAAGTCACTTTAAAGATTACTAGTTTAAAGACCCTTTGAAGTTTTTTTCTTTTTAAAGTGGAAGAATTATTGTTTAAAGCAAATCATAGCATTCCTTTTTCTAAGTATGATTTTCTATGTTGGTCTTCAAGTGATACTTTTTTTGAGTTAAAGGTTTAATCTTAACTAATGAAGGCTGCTGCAGTTCTCAAATTCTTTTTTAGCTGGTAAATCTATAAGCAGAGAATAGATTCATTGCCACCTTACTTTTTTGTTGGTCAATTAATTCCTACTGTTCAGTTAGTGTGTTGATAAACAGAAATACTAAAAGAGCTATAACCCATTCAAGAGAAAACTGAGGTCAGATTTCTTGCTAACCACCTCTCACAGGGCAATTGGATGAGCAAGATGTGTATTGATTCAACAGCACAGGAGGCCTTGCTGTGTATTGGTAGCATCGCAAGTGGCAAGTGCCAAAGGCTCAAGGAAGAACAAGGAAAGAGCTGAGAAGGTGAATTGTTGGCATTTCGTAGGCAGGGATAGAGAGATGAGAAGAGTGGGAGGATTGAGGATACTGAGAAAAAATGGTTAAAGTGGTGCACTAGGGAGAGAACAGGAAGGAAAAAGGGGGTAAGAGCCAGGTATAGGGGAAGCAAAATCCATGGACCATGTGCGGAAGAAAGATAAAGAATTTGGCAATCAAAATCACTTAGTGCGGTGCTCCTCTAACTTCAGTGTGCACACGAATCACCTGGGGATCTTGTGAAAATGCAGGTTCTGATTTAGCAGGTCTAGCTAGGGCCTGACCTGCAATTCTGTATTCCTCCCAAGCTCCCAGAAGACGCCCATGCAGGTGCTGTTCCAGCCCACCCGTGAGTAGCAAGACCAGAGGATCCCAGTTTCCTCTGATGGAATGTGAAGAATGTTGGTACCAATGAGTGAATTCTTTATTGTCAGTTGTGTACTTTGCACTCTGCTAAGTACCCTGAAGAGTTTTTAAAAAGAGGAGATAAGACATGCAAACATGAAACCACTAGAGTAAAACAGAACAGAGTGTGTGTTACGGAGCCTACGTGGGGCTGGAAGGCTTCAGGAACAGAGAGGATCTGTCTAAGCATGTTGGAGCTTACACAGGCAGAAAGGAGGGGGAGTGACCTCAAGCTGAAATGAACATAGAGGGGTAGAGTATGGAATGCAAGGGCCAAAGAACTGCCGAGACCTCTGTGGGGCCCTAAGGCTCCACTGCAACCCCAAAAAGTGACCGTCTCTAGGGTTGAAAGGCTTAGTGTTGTGGTGGCTGGCTATGAGTTTAGCTGAAAAAGCAGGTGCGTCTCCTTTAGTCTTTTATTTCCTTTCTTTTCTTTTCTTTTTTTTTTTTTTTTTTTTTGAGACGGAGTCTTGTTCTGTCACCCAGGCTGGAGTACAGTGGGGCAGTCCTAGCTCACTGCAGCTTTGAACTCCTAGACTCAACCAATCCTCTCACCTCAGCCTCCCCAGTAGCTGGGACCACAGGCACACTTCCATCACTCCCAGCTAAATTTTTTATTTTTTGTAGAGATGGGGGTCTCATTATGTTACCTAGGCTGGTCTGGAACTCCTGGCCTCAAGTAATCCTCCTGCCTCAGCCTCCCAAAATGCTGGGATTAGAGGCATTAGCTATTGCACTCAGCCTCCTTCAGTCTCCAGAGTACCTGGCACATTGCTGGACACATCAATGGCCACTGAGTAAGTGGTTGACTCATGCCAGGGCCATTCAGTGAATCACGGAGCAGCCAGCATGTATGGTAACTAATACACCTTGACATCCAGGTTCAAAAGTGAAAAACAAAAATGGATTCTCATTACAATAGTCGAAGAAAAACATAAATAATGATTGTGGCATGACAGTCTATTTAAGATATTCATTTCTTACTCGCTTTTGCTGCTAAATGGAACACAAAATAATAAAGATAATATTTTCCTTCTCACTTTCTACTTAAAAGAACGACCACACTTTTGCGTTAAGGTTGACTCTCTGAGTTTCTGAAACCTTGCAGAAGTAATCTTTGCCTAGCTTTGGGGAGATCTGACCCACTACAGATTGTGTTGGAGGTGCCATGGAGGAAGATTTCCTGTACCCGTCTGTTATGGAGCTAAATCACATGGGTCACACTGTGAGATGTGATGAAAAACATGGGTGCCATAGTAAGTCAGCCAGAGCCCAGAGCAATGAGTATGTCTGGAAAGAGGAGACTTCACCAAAGCTAACACGTGGGCTGTGCTTGAAGGATGAGGAGGAAGCTGCCAGTGACATGGGGGAAGTTCTTCTAGAGGGAGGCTACAGCTCTGGCAGGGCCGTGGTGAAAATCTGCAGGAGGAAAACGATGTCCTGTGGATTTAGTAGAAACCTGGAGTCCATGAGGGCCTGTGACAGCAGGTAAGCACGGGCAGGGAGACTGAGGCTAAGCTCAGAGATCTCTTGAATACCAGGTTGGGGATTTAGACTTTGTCCTACACACAGTGCTGCCTATTTATAACTTTCTCACCTTACTTGGATAAAATAAGCTTATACATACATAATACTGGCAGTTGACTTTGGACCACGGTTAGGAAAGCAATTACATCTTTGCCTAAGCTTCCATTTGAAATATTTGTCTTCACTTAGCTAGTTCTTTATTTTTTATTTTTTTATTTTTTGAGATGGAGTCTTGTTCTGTCCACCAGGCTGGAGTGCAGTAACGGATCTTGGCTCATTGCAATCTTTGCCTCGAGGTTTCAAGCGATTCTCGTGCCTCAGCCTTCTGAGTAGCTGGGATTATAGGCATGCGCTGTCACACTGGGCTAATTTTTGTATTTTTAGTAGAGACAGGGTTTCACCATGTTGGCTAGGCTGGTCTCGAGCTCCTGACCTCAAGTGATCTGGCTGCCTCGGCCTCCCAAAGCAGTGGGAACTAGCTTCATTCAGTTAGTTCTTGAATGATGTACAATGGAGGGGTGAACCAGACAAGTAAGAGAGAGGGGATTTGTTTCATTACTAACCTACTGTGTAATTTTTGTCAAGGGGCAAATTCCTTGAGCCTCACTTTCCCTTGCTGGACTAAGAGTAATGAACATTTTGGCACACCAAACTTAGCAGTTCTTACAATGCTAGTTCCTGGGAACTTCCCGTGTGCCTGTTATATACATTATCTGTTTAATCCTCCAACTACAGCATAGGATAGGCTCTGCTATCAGCCTTTTTACAGATGAAGAAACTAAAGCTCAAGGAATTTGAATAACTGGCCTAAGGACACATATGGCTAACAATTAGCAAAGCTGAGATTCGATCTGATCCCAAACTCAGCCTAGTGTCATTTATACAGCACCCCTTACCCCAAAGATGGTTATTTTAACAATCATCATTTTGAAAAATACCTCAAACTCAAAAATTGTTTCAAAGTACCTGTAGCATGTGACTTCATTATCCTCACACTGCTGGGAAGAAATACAGAATCATCCAATACTGGACTGAAAAGACCTGAGAAATCACTCTAGCTTTTGCTTCTCTTTTTGCAGAAGAGGAGATTGGTGTGCAGCAAAGCTGTGGAATGACTCAAAGTCACACAGAACATTCTAGTAATAGCTGGTTCTCTTATATTTTAGTGTGTTTAAAGTACAATGATTGAATAAGGGCTCTGATAAATACAATTTAGGGTTTTTTCTGCGCTCACCTATCTTCTCTTCCTTATACTAAATAGTCATTCTCTCTGCTTCCTTTATAATTCCACGTTTCCCAGTGATGTTGAAAATAAGTATCACAGGGCCTGGCAGAGGCCTAGGGTCAGGCAGGTGTTCACTACATTAATTGACAGCTCAGGACAAACCTTGACTCAGAATGGACAAGACTAGCTCAGCAACATCAGGAACTGGCTGTGAAGACCTTTCCCAGAGTTGTGGCTTTGAAAAGGAAGTCTGGCTTCTAAGATGAATGATCAAGGGTTTGGCTAAAATCCAGGTTCATGAAATTGAAGAAGTAGCTTCACAATACCCAGGGACAGAATGGGAGAGAGGGGCAGGAGACAGGCAGGTACCTTGCCTGAAGATTGAAGTGATTCTCACTGGAGAAATAAAAGAAATTCCAAGAACCATCACTTTTGCTTTAAGAGGAGCCTTAGAGCTGAATGAGGACAACAGCCCCATTTTAGAGAAAAAGAAACTGAGTCCAAGGAGGTTGAGTGACTCTGTTAATATCACACAGTGAGTGACCAAGACTCCCATCTTGTAGTCCAGTTTGTTTTCTACTGTCTTTATTTTGAAATAAATGTTGGAGTGCTCTAAATAGTCATCTGCAGTTTATTATTATCATGGAAACTGTGAGTCGCCTCTGTTCTTCTACCAGGGATTTAGTGCATGATCCCAGCAACACGCCTAGGATACCAAATGCAATCAGTGCCAGTTTGAAATAATACCCCTCCCACTCTCTATTAATTTTCTCGGAAATGGTTAGATCCCTGATGACCCCAGACCAGAATGGCAATGACTCCAGAGGTTGGCAGCATGCTTGTCCAGGGTCTGTAGAGGAAATCTCCTTTCTGGAATTGATGAACATTAAAGAGAGAATATTAATAACATCCAACTTGTGCCACTTTCAGAAACTCGGTTTAGTGCCCTGGGATAGTGAGAATGTTCTTAGCCTACTTTGTGGAAATTGCTCAACTCCTTCCTGGCCTTGGGACAAGATCAATGAGTTGATTGCACTTGGAAGTGGAACAGTGAGAAGTTGGGAGTGAGGGTGCTAGCAAGGAGCTCAAATAAACAGAAAAACAAATCTATAGAAACCATGCAGAGAATCCTATTAGGATGGAAACGTTAAATGTAGTACACAGTGGGGAGATGGCATGGGGGTTGAAGGCAGAAGGGAACTCCCTCAGATTGGCAGAGATGGGTACCCACCTTACTCCTACAGGAAAGTGGGAAAAAGTGCCTGAAGCTTTCTAAGCTGAGCACACTCTCAACATCAGACGCTTTTTGCCCTGTACCCTGCCCTGCCCTGTCTTGCCCCGGATGTGCCTACTTCATTCCAGTTCTGTTGATTCCTGGAATCTCAAAGCAGCGGTAGCAATGCCTAGAAGAGATGTCATGTTGGTGGAGACAGCAACACTGAGATGAAAATGGAGACTGAAAGAACAGATGATCAGAGAGCAGGGAAGGAGTTTCTTCCAAGGATCAAGGTACGGAGTAATCCAATGGTGACATTAGAGGTGACAAATGGTGATGTTAGAGGTTACCAATGTTTTCAGCTACCACAAGGAGAATTTGTGAGTTTCCTTTATGTTCTACCTGAGCATCAAAAAGGAAGAGAGACATCCAGGATTGCAATAATTATACTGGAGAATACTTGAAACAGCACCTACCAGCAGTCTGCTGGGACTCATGAAAGTCATGAAGATGAATTCAGTATGTGTTGCATGGCACATGTGATATGGGCTGCAGGCTGAAGGATTCAGCATCATGCAAGAAAAGACGTTTCTATTCTCATGGGACTTACAATCCAAGAGTAGACAGAGAGTGAACAATTATTTATAAGTGTGACGGGCATCACAATGAAGAAGTAAAAGACACTTTAAGATCATATCACATCTATGTGAACTTAGGGGAGGAATCCAGATTAAATGAGATACCGTACATGAAGTGTGTAGCATGGTACCTAGCACATAAGTGCCCAGTAAATGGTACTGCTATTACTAAAGGTCTAAAGAACGTGGTTCAAGGAGGCAAATCTTTTTTTTTATTTCAATAGTTTTGGGGGTACAGTTGACTTTTGGTTACATGGTTAATTCCTTATCAGTGATTCTGAGATTTTAGTGCACCCATCACCAAGTAGCGTACACTGCACCCAATGTGGTTTTTGGGGGTTTTTTTGTTTGTGTTTTTGTTTTTGAGACGGAGTCTCACTCTGTCACCCAGGCTGGAGTGCAGTGGCGCAATGGTGCAATCTCAGCTCACTGCAAGCTCTGCCTCCAGGGTTCACGCCATTCTCCCTCAGCCTCCCGAGTAGCTGGGACTACAGGTGCCTGCCACCATACCCGGCTAATTTTTTTTTTTTTTTTTTTTTTTTAGTAGAGACGGGATTTCACCATGTTAGCCAGGATGGTCTCGATCTCCTGACCTTGTGATCTGCCTGCCTCGGCCTCCCACAGTGCTGGGATTACAGGCGTGAGTCACTGTACCTGACCCCCACTATGTTGTTTTTTATCCCTCACCCCCCTCCCAACCTCTCCCCTGGCAGAGTCCCCACAGTCCATTAAATCTTTCTGTATGGTTTTGCGTCTTCATAGCTTAGCTCCCACTTATAAGTGAGAACATATGGTATTTGGTTTTCTATTCCTGAGTTACTTCACCTAGAATAATGTGAGGCAAAATCTTTTTGTGGACATATGTATTGGGAAGAAAAGTCTATGATCTGTCCGTCATTTATTCATTCATTTGTTCACTTCATAGACTTTTTTTTACCTTGTAGGTGTAAGGTGCTGTACTCAATGATAGAGTACAAAAACAGGTAAGGGTCTCTACTGTCAATGGGGTTCAAATTATAATAGGCAAGAAAGACATAGGCCAGGCGCAGTGGCTCATGCCTGTAATCCCAGCACTTTGGGAGGCCAAGGTGGGCTGATCACGAGATCAGGAGTTTGAGACCAGCCTGACCAAAATGGTGAAACCCGGTCTTTACTAAAAATACACAAAACATTATCTGGGTGTGGTGGCACACGCCTGTAATCCCAGTTACTCAGGAGGTTGAGAGGCAGGAGAATCGCTTGAACCCGGGAGGTGGAGGTTGCAGTGAGCCGAGATCGCCCCACTGCACTCCAGCCTGGGCAATAAATCGAGACTCCGTCTTAACAACAACAACAAAAAGAAAGACACAAACAAATCATTGCAAAATGGTGCAATAAGAAATATATTATGTCACACAGAGGCCAGCAGTCTCAATCCTGCCTTGCAGGGTCCAAGAAGCCTATGCTGAACAAGGAAGGTGAGTTCAGTGTAGAAGGATAAATAGTTGTATAGGCCCTTGTTTTATTGACAGTTTTGTTGGTTTGTTTTTTTCCTCTGGGTGTGGTGAGCTTGGCAAGGTGTGATTTTTATATTTTCCTGTTCGTGTCTCCATATTTTCTCTTTCAGTTCAATCACCTGATGCATTGCAAAACAAAAAACAAAACAAAAAAATGTTGGGAAGGGTTCATTGCCATGCTGTAACGACAACATTTTTGGCCAGGAGAACAAACTCAGAACGCGTGCTTGTTATATAGAGGAAATTGCTTCCAAAAATAATCATAAAATGGCCTATCTCCACCAGAACCACTACTGGAAAAAAATGTATGATTTGATCAGTCTCAGAGAGTGCTCTGATTTATCTATGTGTCCAAGAAAATGAGAGATTTTGTCTCCTGGTCCCTAGGATAGTCAGCAAATGATGATAAGAGTAGGGGGCCTGGCCCTACAAAGTTCCATTTTTGAAGCTGTCACCCACAGGCAAAATCCTTCTGCCCGCTCTCTGCACCCTCCCTACCTGGGACGCACAAGCTTAGTATCTTGGTGGCAGAGTTTGCCTAAAATGCCTTACATGGGGATGAAGGAGAGAAGCATAAACATTTAAGAAAAAGCCCAAAGTCTTCCTCAGGAAAGCAGTGTGACGGCTTTCCTTCTTTCAACCTGTGCATGGCTGGGAGATTGAGGCCTTCCCCTCTCCTCAGCTTCTTTGCTGCCAGGAGCTCCGGCCAAGTCAAAAGCAAAGCACAGACTTGGAGAGTTGACTGATGGCCCAGAAAAGCACGGGGTTATCTGATGCCTTCACACGGGCCCCTCGCATGGACGGAGAAACTGGGTCTGCCAGGTCCATGCCTTTGGAGAGTTCTCTTGTCTCTGACCCTGTGGGTCACCCCACATGGTAGAAGGCAAAAATAGCTGCTGCTAACTCTCCCTGGCTCAGCAGTCAACTGAAAAAGAGACAACCTTGACTCTTCTAATTCACATCCAAATAAGTCAACAAATGCAACTGTTGCAAAATGGGAAAAAGAAAAAGTGCTGGTTCCTAAAAGGAAGAAGGAGGGAAGGACGGAAATTCCATGAGTGCCCTCTCTCAGCTTTGCACATCTGTCCTCTGCCCTCTCTTTCCAACCCAGGAGCTGTATATTCCATGAAGAGCCCTTCTCCTGTAAAAGGAGACTAGATGGGTAATGTCTTACTCGGGAGGCTGCCCCAACTGTGAAATGTGCATTTCATAAACTAGTCAATCTGGCTTTCCATATTCCTACACTCTGACCCAGAGAAAGGAAAGACTCCAGAAGAATCTGCTGGAGAGGGCCCTTCTCTGCAGAGGGACTCGGGATGCTGCCTTAGGGCTGAAGCCTTAGGGATGCGCCTCCACCATAAGATGCTCTAGAAGCCAGGAGCAGGAAAAGTAGAGCAGCAAGGGGCAGTCTTGAGTAAAACTATTTACCCAGACTAATTTCTCTTTCACTAAAGCCCTGGTTGGGGCTGCAACAGAAAGGGATGAACATTGCCCTGTAACTTGAATGCCTACCTTTGGCATAATGGCTCCCAGAGGAGTGAAGACTCCAAGATAAAAGCACAGGCGAAACCCCTCTGGGAATTCCACATGGAGCGGGAAGAGTTGGTAGACTCGGGAAGAATTTCCAAAAACATATTAACAGTGAGTACCTCTGAGACACAAGATTTTATGAAGTTTTCCTTTCCTTTTTATAATTTTCTTGATTGCTTGAACTTTTTGTTTATAATAAACCTAAACTATGTTATAACCAAGAAAGAAATAAAATACACGTATGACCGTGGTTTACTCCTCCCTCCAGAGACATAAGATAAAAATATGGGAATAAACTCATAATTTTCAAGTTAATGGGAGGAAGCAGTGGAGGAGAGATCCCTGTACAATTTCAGGAGAGAGAAAGATAATAGAAACCAGTTGACAAGTTGGAGAATCGGAACATGGAAGCCATATCCCAACATGGTGGAGGAGGCGGAGGGGTGGGGTTGCAGAAAAGATAATTCATTATCTGGGGAAGAACTGGCCACTTGGTGGGGGGCATCTTCTCCTCATGCATCCCTGAGTTTGGAGGTGTGGCATCCATCACCAGGCAAAAATCGGAGTGCCCTTCTGTAGAGACAGACATTCTTTCTGAGAATCGGGGCTTCTAAATCCCTATGTGAGCGGTGTCCTGGCCAGATTCCTCTGTCTGTTTAAGCCAAAGTGAAGCCCCGCCAGATGGTGACATGCTGCTGGGACACTGCTGGAATGTGGTGAAGAGAAACGACTACACCTGGAGCACATGTCCCCTGCCTCATGACCCCTGTCTGGTAATCCAAGCTCAGCACCTGCCTCAATATTTGTGAAAAGGACTCATATATCAATAACTTCAGATTTATAATAACAGAAATAGTGTTTATTGGTTTTTAACCTTGAGAATCAGTCTCATAGGACACAGAAGACTAAATATGGTTATAGAAGAAAATGTGATACAATCAGCTTCCCAGTGTAAAAGCAAATTCCAACTGTCAGAAAGTGAGAAAGGTATGGGGGGAAGAAGAGGAGCTCTCATGTCTTCATCTAATTGAGTTGAAAATCAAGAAATAACTTTCTAAAATGGATGTAATATAAAAATATTTTTATATTACAGAGGTATTATATTATTCAGAGGTAATACACAGTAGGACAAAATAAGTGTCAAAATTAGGAAGAAGAAAAGAGAGAGGTTAAGGTGAGTTAAATCACTAGCTTTCTGTAGGTATGAGTGACTTGATGATGTCTTAAGTTAATAAGTCAAGAAATAGCATATACATTAGTTATCGTCAGGGAGGTAACTTCCAGAATTAAGAGCAGAAACCATTTGCCTTGGGGAACAGAAGCTATGCGCATGGGAAAGAATGGGGTGGGTGGTGACTATAGGTTTTCATTGTAATTTCTTCTGTTGATTTTTTTCCTTTTTTTTTTTTTTTTTTTTGACAGGGTCTTGCTCTGTCACCCAGGCTGGAGTGCAGTGGTGCAATCTCAGCTCACTGCAGCTTCAACCTCCCAGGCCCAAGCAATCCTCCTGCCTTTGCCTCTTGAGTCACTGGTACCACAGGCGTGCACCACCACACCCAGCTAATCTTTGTATTTTTTGTAGAGATGGAAGTCTTACCATGTTGCCCAGGCTCGTCTTGAACTCCTGAGCTCAAGGGATCCTCCTGCCTTGGTCTCCCAAAGTTCTGAGATTACAGGTGTGACCCACACCCAGCCCCTTTTCTTTTCTTTCTTTTCATTATTATTTTTTTCTTCTTACAATGCTCATGATAAACACTAGGGGGAAATGACTGGAGAAAGGAGAGAGAGAGGAGAGAGAGCACCATCAAGAGAGTACTTCTAACCACAGATATTCGGTTCATACCAGCCAGCACAAGGTGTCAGATGGTATAAAATCAGTCTAATTGGTTGGTTGGTTTTTCTATCTCCTCTGAAAGGATTTGCCTCTCTAGCAGTTAGTGTTTTGGGTTGGGCCATGGCCTGCAACAGCCCCTAAGCACATTCAGGTGTGTGCCCTGGGCCCTGTCCCTGCCTCTCCTGGCCATTGCCTCTCAGCCTCCGCCCGCTCCTGCCTTTTACAGGCTCACCCAGCTTGGACCCACACCAGGCTCTGCATCCTGGCCTTGGCTCTCCTCATTTTGGCCGTCAACCTGGTCAACCCAAGATTGAGCCAGGGCTTCTAGGACCAAGGGGGCATAAGAGAATAAAGCATTCTTGTCTAGCATGGACAGCCCAGGAAATGGGCAACCCAAGAAAACCCACTGACAAGGAAGACTGCCCAGGAACCAAGAATCACAGTGTATAGTGGATACAACATGGGCTTTGCAGTCAAGCCAAGTTGCTCAGATCCTAGATCTGCTGCTAATTGTGTCATCTTGGCCAGAATATTGAATTCCTCCGAGCTTCTTTTCCTTATCTGTAACATGAGGACAACATAATCTCCCACGTGGATTTATTGGGAGGATTAAATGAGAGCTTGTATATAAAAGTCCTTGCATACACCTGATTTGTGGTAGGTACATAATGTTAGGCCCCCTCTCACCTCATTTATCCTTTCTTCTTCCTTTTATGGTATGTATATGTAGGCATGAAGTGAAAAGCAATGAAATACTTTGCAGGTAATCACATCTAAAGTTAGGTAGTGCTAGGATGAATAATGTTGCTGCTTTGCTGTGAGTGTCTGTTATAGCTTGGGGTACAGACTCATTTTCCTCAGGAAAAAGTCCGTCTTCCAGGCAGCTTGCCTCTGGGATAGAGGAGGAACCTGGGATACATTAGGACTTCAGGCCATAAAATTTAAACATATTAGAATGCACAGGACCTTAGAGGGTTAGTCAGCAGTCAGCCATTATTGTTACAGAGGAGACCCAGAACTTGAGACCTAGAGAAGCTAAGTTGCCTGGTTTAATGTCACACACCAGATCTACTGAAGTCCCATCTGCCGCTATTCTGAAATGAAAGATACCTTGAGAGGTTGTTGTGTTTCTGTGTCAAAAGAATATAAATGACGCAACAAAACATGGTCATAGCTATGACCAGTATGAAAAAAACATGCATGATAAAAAAACACTGAACCAAAAAGAGGACAGGTATTTTTAAAGGCTTTAAAAAGAAACCCGAATCTCTTAAAGTGATGCTGTAGTTAAATGCCACTATATCTTAAGAGAAAATTCTGCGTGGGTGTCAATACCACTGACAGATGGTGAGTTTACACAAGAGTGTCTATTGAATGCAACAGACATTATGTATCCCAAACAGAAACAAGCAGAAATTATGTTGCGCTGTGTGTTGAAGGTATGGCTAAGAATCCACAGCACAACTTACGTAAGAAAGTTAAATAATTACTAGTGTTTTCTTGCTGTAGCTGGTAAGTTAGTATATTTGTTCATGGAGTTGATTAGGATTGATGGGCTAAGAGGTCATTTGGATGTATCAGTATGACAGATATAGTATCAGGAAATGATCTATTTAGGGGTGCCAGGAGAGTCTTGATGGTTTGAGCAGACAGTAGACCAGTCAGTATCAGACAGGCTGTGACAGGTGACCTGTTAGTGTTAATTTCAGACTTATTAGAAAATGTAGTAAGGCAACATTTATAAGGACATAGAACTTCAGCCCATTCATTATTCACTAGCAATTGCTTAGCGCTAAAAGGTTAGAATTGGAAAATGTCAGGGACATTGCAATTAGCACTGAGTATATGCTTCTGTGCTTTGAACTGCTGAAAGTACAATGATTTTCATGCCCCTCTTGAAACAGAACACCATATTCAGCTGTATTTCATGGAGTCTGGGGAGTAATCCATCGAGGGGGTTTAAAATTGGGAAGATATTTTGTTTTGTTCAGACAGAGTGCAGTGGCGCAATCTCAGCTCACTGCAACCTCTGCCTCCCAGATTCAAGCGATTCTCCTGCCTTAGCCTCCCAAGTAGCTGGGATCGCAAGCGTGTGCCACCACGCCCAGTTCATTTTTGTATTCTTAGTAAAGACAAGATTTCACCATGTTGGCCAGGCTGGTCTTGAACTCCTGACTTCAAGTCATCTGCCCGCCTCGGCCTCCTAAAGTGCTGGGATTACAGGCATGAACCACCGCGCCCGGCTAGAAAGAGTTTTTTGAATTGTTGACATAAATTGACTTGCTCATTGATCCAAGAAAAAATTTCCATGCCCACTCACCAAAGACTAGGCCATCAGAAACAAACATTTGGAATATTTGTTTTGAAGTATGTCCATGCGTGAGATACCTAGATGCTGTAGTTAAGAAATATAAGATGCAATCCACTCATTTCTAAAGAAATTACATCTGAGAAACTCATTTCGTGGAGAATTATCTGACCCACTTAAGTACACTGGAATGAGTTTCCAGAAATGAAAGTGATAGACGGAACTATATTCTTAAAATTGTCCATTTGAAGACGAGACTCCAAAAAATTGTATTTCTTTTTTTTTTTTTTTTTTTTTTTTTGAGACGGAGTCTCGCTCTGTAGCCCAGGCTGGAGTGCAGTGGCCGGATCTCAGCTCACTGCAAGCTCCGCCTCCCGGGTTCACGCCATTCTCCGGCCTCAGCCTCCCGAGTAGCTGGGACTACAGGCGCTGCCACCTCGCCCGGCTATTTTTTGTATTTCTTAGTAGAGACGGGGTTTCACCGTGTTAGCCAGGATGGTCTCGATCTCCTGACCTCGTGATCCACCCATCTCGGCCTCCCAAAGTGCTGGGATTACAGGCTTGAGCCACCGCACCCGGCCAAAAAATTGTATTTCAAACTTAATGAAATAACATTGTTGAGTTTGCTTTCCTCAACTAATCTTGATAGGATAAAGGAAGCACTATAAATTGATATGCTTGAACTGTAGGGAAAAATAGTACTAAAAATTTAACATAACTATATTGAAGTCCCAGAAATCTAAAGGTGTATCTCTTCTAGAAATCCATGTTCAGAATACAAAACAGAAGAAGAGACGTTGACATTTTGATCTAGAAACAGCAATGCCTGGTTTCCAGAGTTATATTAAAGAAGAAATGAATTATTTAAAAAGTATATTTATTAAGCGTTACTTATTCTCTACTTGCATTTTATACATAGAAAATGTAGTCAATATTACGTGTATTTACATATAACCTGCTAACATTAAAGTTCAATACAAAAATAAATCTGGCTGGGTGTGGTGGCCCGTGACTATATTCCCAGCACTTTGGGAGGTTAAGGCAGGAGGATTGCTTGAGCCCAAGAGTTTGAGACCAGCCTGGATGACATGACAAGGCCCCATCTCTATAAAATATTTTAAAAATTAGTTGAGCATGGTGGTACACGCCTGTGGTCCCAGCTACTCGGGAGGCTAAGGTGGGAGGATTGCTTGAGCCCAGGAGTTCGAGGCTGCAGTGAGCTATGATGGTGCCAGTGCACTCCAGCCTGCGTGACAGAGTGAGATTCTGTCTCAAAATAATAATAATAAAGAATAAAGTGTATTCTTCTTCTTTGCTCATTTCTGTTATCTGCCTTGCTGTATAGCCATGTGACTTTCAATCCCTGGCCTGACAGTCCCTGAACTTGAGGGAAGATTTGTTTCTGCACATCATGCGGCTGCTGCTGGAGGCTGCATATCTGAGCTCAGGAGCCGAATACCACTTGGCCTGGGAGGAAACCCAGAGCATTGCCACAGAGAGGGCAAGCGTCCAGGGACTGATCACATGAAGCTTCATCTGCAATACTGTGTGGCACAGCCATGCGAGAGACACAGTTAACTACCAACAGTGTTCTGTTTCCAGATGCCTGGCCTTGAAGCCAGAACTGATCATCAGCTCCTTTGTACTGAGCCAGCCTGGAATGGAAGAGTATTTTCTTGAATGAGACGTGGAGGCCCCCAGAGGGAGATACTTGACTTCCTCGGACAAGTAGGGGCCTATGTGATTGATTGAAACCATAAAAGATAGACTCATTCATATTTTTGTTTTTAATTGACCTCAGGTGCATAGAATTAGATTAATTATAACTCTCGATTTGTAACACACTCTCATCATGGCCTTTAAGTGTGTGAGTGACTGCATTTGTTTAATTATTCAAAGAGATGAATGCATTCAAAGTCCAGATTTTATACTGAAGAATACTGTGCACCACAGTGAACCCTACTCATATGAGATCTAAAAGAAGCCCGCAGAATGGACAACCAATATTTATTGAGCATCTATTTGACCCCAGGTCCTATGCCGGGCCCTTTGCAAACATTCTCTATTTGATTCTCCCAAAATTGTCCCTGGGTAACTGCTTCTTATCCTCCCTGCCTCGCTCCCTTCTGCTCCTGTAAACTGGCTAGTCAGAAATAGAATTGCTGTGAGCGACAAGAACATTTCAGTGCAATATTCTCAGGTGGTTGGGTGGTTTGATATTGGGTGACTTTCAATTTTCACAGCTGAACTTTAAAATCTCATTAAAACAGCTTTTTGTTGCTGTTTGCTGAGTTTACATCAGCAGTGATTCAGCAAATAAGCAGACACAGCAGATTGCCCGTCTTGGCAGGTCTAATAAGAGACCTACAAAAAATGTGATTGCAAAGGAAAAACGTGATTTCAGAACTAAAGCCTAGTGAGCCCCTTGGTAAGAATTGTCTTCTATAAATCCCAATCGATCTTTACATATGAATGACTTTGAAAGAAAAAGAGGTCTGTCTCTTCTCCCCCATCATTGGACATGTTTGTATTGGCAGAAGTGTTGAATGGGTGATTGCTCAGGAGTTTGGAAATCTCTATTAGTGTCTGATGCAACCTGGTGTCCTGAAAAACATTAAATTTTTTAAAATTCTGAGCATGAAAAGAATCCCTCTTAGATTAGAGCAGCTGTAAAGATCCCAGTTGGCCCTTCCCTAGGGTTTTTAAAGTTTTTCTTAGCATCTGGCTGGAAGAATCATGAGGAAATACTAAAATGGCTTGATATTTATTACAGGTTCACCTGTGGGCAAAGGACTGTGCTTGATGCTGTGGCTGAATCAGACAGGCCTCTCCTTCAAGTTGCCCACAGTCTCATGATGGAAATAGGACAGGTCTCCAAAAATTGGAATTCAAGGTAGAAACAAATAAGGGCCATAAAAAGCACAAGGCAGGGCCAAGACTTGCATAAGGAGCTGTAGATCCATGTGATCTTTCAGATGAGAGTTGCTAGTTTGGAACCAGGTTGCAAAGGTTCTCTGGGACAGTGGAAGACAGAGGATGGGGAAGCCGTGGTGGGTGGAGATGAGAAGATGGCAGTGAGAACACAGCAAGAAGACTTCCTTATGTTTGAGCTGCTGTGGGAAGAGTGAAGATGAGGAAGAATTACAAAGGCAGCAAGGCCTTATACTGCTGTGCCCTCATCCGCACTGAGTCCCTTTGTTGACACCTGTTGGCCCGGATTCTCAGCACTCTCGCACTATGGGCTTGGTGTGCAGGGACCCTGCCTCGGAGGGGCCCCACTCTTGCCTGTCTTCCTCCTTTTCCCCTCTCTGTGGTTCCTCCATAGGGTCCAGGTCTCTGCCTAGTAAGGGCTAAATTACTAACTTACTGATATGATGAAATTAGTAATGACTCTGTGTTCGTTTCTTAGAGGTCAATCTCTAAGAATGACAGTCTCACTCCACACTGAGCCAAAAGGAAGATATTTGAGGACTTGGATTTGAAAGTTCTTAGAAGCGCCTCTAAACTCTAAACTCACCCTGCCCAGCCTCCTACCATTCTATCAAAGCTCCCTAAATCATTTCTGACAGGCAGACAGGCCTGGGTCTTGGCGGCCCCCAGCCCTGCCTGCCTGGGGAAGACTTGGGGACGAACCCCATGCACATCTTTATTCCAGGTCGCTGCTTGGTAGCAGTTAAGGGGGTTAGGCAGAAGCTGGTCTGAATTACAGGCACAAAGCCCCTCTTCAGCCCTGGGGCAGCAGGGAGGCCTGGGTTCAGGGAGACCTTGCTTAGGGTGGGGATGAGAACAAGCTGCTACTCAGCTGTGGGCTGTTTATGTCAGGGACACAGCAGGCCACGCCAGCCGCCCGCGGTCTGCCCGGGTCTGTGGCCGGGAAGCTGCCGACGGTCCGGGGCATTGGATAATGTGGGCATTCATGCACTCCGGCAGCTCCCTGCAGCACTCCCTGGGGCAGAGGGGGTTGAATTCTGAACTAGGAGTGCAGACAGCCCAGGGGTGCGAGCAGCCCTTTGCTACAAATGCATTGCCACTGTCTTCGGGGGTTCCTCTGCAGGATAGAGGGCGGGGGCTACTGTCAGCTTGGACAGTTGAGACATCAGTTCAGGGTAATATGTGAACTTTTGTTGCCTGCCTTGCCTAAGTCTGTAATAAGGCTAGTTAAACATTGCTAGAATTTCCAAATCCTCTTCGTGACTTTCCCTCAATGGGCTGCCTGCTAAGAAAGAGTAGACAGACTCAATGCCCTCGAATCCGTTTGGACTGAGTTCAACCTTCCTCTGGTACAGAAGAGCTGGGTCAGTCATTCTCTCTGTGATCTACTGATAAGAGTTCTGGATGGGGAATTCGAAGGCCATGGGTCGATTCCCAGCCTTGCCACTGTGAATGTGACCTCGAGCAGTTATGTAACTGTTCTGGCCTTCTGTTTCCTCACCTTAAAAATGGACATAATAGCAGCTGTCCTACCCCCCTTCCAGGATGGCTGTAAGGATGAAATGAGAAAGCAATCATAAATCATGTCATACACAAGAGGCCAGTAAGTCCTCAAGGCTAGATGTTGGCAAACTTTTATGCAAAGGTCCAGGTAGTAAATTATTTGAGGCTTTTTGCACTGCATCAGGCCAGGCCTCTGTTGCATATTCCTGTCTGTGTGTTTTACAACCCTTGAAAAATGTAAAACGAATTCTCAGCTCTTGGTCACACAAAAACAGACCACAGGCTGGATTTGGCACGCAGGTTATAGTTTGCCAACCTCTGCTCAGAGCAAATCAGAGGTGAGGACTGGAGGTAGGGTCAGCAGTTGTGATAAGTCTAAATCTAAATAAACATTTAAAATACATAATATATGAATCATACATAACTAGAAAGGAATATACATATACATGTTTTTTCAGACTTGTGGTCCCCACTCATGTAATTATCTGAACCCCAGCCCATGGGCCATCTTGTTTGAGTACGCCTATTTTGCCATTCACTGAATTCTTCATTGCCTCGCCTAACCAAATGAACAATCATCCAGAGGTGGCTCAGAGTCTGCCTGGCATCCCTCCTGGGCAAAACAGCATCTACTCTGACTTGCTTAGTAGTCTTAAAACTAGAGGCCAGCCTTCAGCCTCAGCTTGGCTGGTTGTCACTCCTAAGAGGTTCATTGGGGCCTTATAGAAATGAAACCATGGGCAGACAATCTTGCCTACCTGGGCAGTGCTGCCTGGGCATAGCTCCTGCATGGCCTCCTTCTCAGGGAGAATGGGACAAGGATCTTCATTTGGGGGTCACTACTGCCCATGTAAAAACCAATTCATGTTACTGGTGACAATGAGCATTCCGACAGTACTTTGTTGACTGTGTGTTTAAACTATTATTCCTCCCATAACACCCTAATGAGATAAGTTGGCATTATCACTGCCATTTGCAAACAGGGGAATTGTGGTGACAGATATTTAAACAATGTACTCAAGACACTAAAGTCAACTTTCCTGATGAGGTGGACCAATGTTTCTGGTTTCTCGTCTCTCCCGTGAGATCCCCTTTCCCCTTTGCGTGTCTCTTGCTCCTTTTCCCAGCCTCACTCTTCAATTTAAGGTATCAGAGGAGCCACAGAATGAAGCCCTTAATGAGAACAGCTGATAACAAAGAATGTTTATTTATTTCTCTTCCCTTCCAAAGGAATTCCAAAGAAAAATGGCAGGTCAGTAACACTTATCTACAGTGACGAAAGCAGTTAGATTTCAGATATACCCATACAAGAGGAAGTGCTGCCCTAATCTATCTTACTTTTGTTGACGAGTGTGGAAATATGATGAAATAAATGCAACACTTTAGAATCAAGGTCTTAGCTAGAAACACCTAGTATCCTCCTTTGACAGAAGGGTATATGGAGAGACAGAAAGGGTGTGAGCATTTCAAGGAGATGGCTGATTTTCAGAGCTGAGGCTGGCGCTCCAGTCTCTGACTTTGAGTTCAGTCCATCTTACTTATTTATTTATTGTTTGAAACGGAGTCTTGCTCTGTTGCCCAGGCTGGAGTGCAGTGGTTTGATCTCAGCTCACTGCAACCTCTGCCTCCTGGGTTCCAGCGATTCTCCTGCCTCAGCGTCCTGAGTAACTGGGATTACAGGCGCTCACCACCACGCCCAGCTGATTTTTGTAGTTTTAGTAGAGACAGGGTTTCATCGTGTTGGTCAGGATGGTCTGGAACTCCTGACCTTGTGATCCACCTGCTTCAGCCTCCCAAAGTGCTGGAACTACAGGAATGAGCCACGGTGCCCGGCTGTCCAGTCCATCTTCTATGACACCCTGCTGTTGCCCAGGTTGTCAGTACCTTGCTGGCCCCATCCCTACACAGCTGCACGTCAGGCCTGTAATTTCATTCTTATAATCTCTAACAGTCTTGTCCCTGTCAAGACGAGGATCTCTATCATTTCTAATTCAGTCTAACGTTTTCTTTCTGGATGATTATTTCATTTTGTTAGCACATTAGGCTAAAAGCTCAAGGCTGCTGTTTCAGCACAGCACAGAGGACAACTCTATCTCACAGAGGAAGGCGCCAGTCCTCCAACACAGACCACACCTCCAAACATGACCCAAGGAGCTTACAAATGCCTGGCCCTGTTCACAGGACGGACAGAGCAGACAGCTCAGGGTCTGTCTAGCATCCCTTCTGGGCAAAACTGCAAGTCCCCATCAGGAAGACAGTGGTCATCTGCACTACTTCACAGATGAAGGGAAATACTTTAGAAGCAAAAACTTAGCCAGGAGCAGTGCGTGGCAACCATTAGGCACATAATAAAGGTTGATTAAATGAATGAAAACCCTTCTACGAAGATTTTTGAGGTGAAGCTTTTTAGAAGAGGAATTGGACATGCTAATGAACTTAAAAGATAAATGGCTTCTCTGGGAACACTGTATAAACATCAATTTCTTAGTAAAAGTGTGATAAAGAGAGAAGATGGATAGCCGTGTCTCCCACTCTGAAACTATGGCGAGCCAGAGATGAAAAATTCTTACCCTCCAATCTTGGTTTCATTAAACTACAGGCATCTGTCATTGTGTTATATTTTGCAACTTTGTTCTTTTACTAGAGTTTGGGTTGATTTATGCCTGACAATGTACAAGAGATATGTCTTCATCTCATCACAAAGTCAACTTCTAGGGACCCCTGAAAAGCTTTTCCAATGACCACTAGTCCCAGTCGTAGGGTGCGGGTTTTTCTTAGTTTTAGTTCGAACACTGGATGCTCTTGACCTTGCCCTTAGACTTTGGGGAAGGGCATGTCCTACTGTCTTGAGGCTGTGGCCCTTGGTGTGGGGCCTCCTGAGCAGCCCAGACTATCAGCTTCATGGGAGCCCTGGGGAAAATGCTGATTTTCTTCTTCCTACTTTATATAAAGTCTGTTACTCCTGCAGGGAGGTCAGGAAAAGTCAGATTTAGGAAAGAATGTAGCTTGTCACAACATCCATGACTCCCACTAACTTCAGGATACAAGCCAGTCTTATTGGTATGGCAGATACGGTCCTCCATGATTTGGTCTCAACCTCCCTTTATAGTCCTGATCTTCCATCCCTCTCCTCCAGGCCCCATCAGCCTCTGTGAACAGCTTCTCCCTTCCCTGGTGTACCAAGCTCTTCTTTTACCTTTGTGCCTTTGCCTGTGCCCAGAAGGCCCTTTGTCCTTTTTGTGACTTGGTGAAATACTCATGCTTCAAGACCCCGCTCAAATAGTTGTCCGTGAAGCCTTTCTGGATTCACACAGGCTGCCATTTCTTTCCACTGTTCTTTCTTCATGCCTTATGCAAACTTTTCTAATGATACGTAGGACTCTCCAAAAGTTACCTGTTTATGAGTTTATCTCCTCTACCAGTCTGTGAGCTCCTGATATGCAGGGTGGGGGTAAGTACTCATTGTTACCTCCTGAGCCTAGCCTTGTGCCTGGCCATAGTCATCTCTAAGAAATGTTGAGACAATGGAGAAATGGCCTGAAACTAGATATTGGAAGCCTTTGATATCCCAGCGAAATGATTCAATGCTATCTTCAGTGATATCCATTGTGGGGTATTCATAATGATCCACTGGCCGTCAGGGAGAAAGTATTAGAACTACTATTTATGGTTTGTCAAAAATTAACAATGAAAGTAAGCTTTTCTAATATTTTCTATAAACTGACAGTAGCACACATATTTAATTTATAAATAAATACATACATTGGCCGGGTGCAGTGGCTCACGACTGTAATCACAGCACTTTGGGAGGCCAAAGCAGGTGGATCACCAGGTCAGGAGTTCAAGACCAGCCTGGCCAATATAGTGAAACCCCGTCTTTACTAAAAAATACAAAAATTAGCCGGGCATGGTGGTGGGCACCTGTAGTCCCAGCTACTTGAGAGGCTGGGGCAGGAGAATCGCTGGAACCCAGGAGGCGGAGGTTGCAGTGAGCCGAGATCGCTCCACTGCACTCCAGCCTGAGCAACAGAGCAAGCCTCTGTCTCAGACACACAAACAAACAAAACACATGACATTAAGAACAGGAGCCCCTTTGAGAATTGTAGACTGCTGTTATAAGTAAGGGGAAGCCACTGAAAGACTCTGAACAGGGGAAAAACATGAAAAAAACCCGAGTGTTCAGGAGAATCGGTCTTATAGACAAGATGGAGATAAGAGTCACCAATCAACGGGCAAGGCTCTGACAGGCCCATACACAAGAGATAAAAGACTAGACAAGAATAGGAGTGACAGAAATGGGGGGAAAAGAAGATCTAGTGAAGAATGATCATCATTATCTTTATTTGCATCGTTCCATCAGTGGAGCTGGGTCACACATTGTCACAGTAAGGAGAAGGAGAAAGAGCCACATGGACACCCTAAATGCAGTCACAGAATGAGACCCCACGCTGAACTCAAAGGAGAACATGGAATACTTTGCCCCAGGCTTAGAGTCTATAAGTGAGACTTTCAAAAAATGGTTTTCTCCACTGGTTTAAAGGGGCAACAAATAAAGGCCACTCCTCGGGCCTGTCCAATCCCAGATTGGGGCTTCTCAGTAAAGACTATTTATAGCTCAGATTGTTGCAGCAAGGTTATGCAACTGCTGCGTGGGGCAGGCAGGACAGCAGTTCCGAGCCCTTGCTGGGTGAGTGACCGTCTGACCGTCTTCTGGCTGCTTCCTGTTGGCTTAGGAGACAACAGAAGAAGGTGGATTTGTTTGTCCATTGAGCAACCTGCCATTGCCCTGCTTGTGCCCACCTGTCCCCCTTTAAACATTAACAATCTGTTAAAACATTTGGGTTTTGTGCCCAAGGCCGAGGGGATCCCAAGAGAAAGAGGAACAGAAAAGGGGAGGAGGAGGAGAGAAGGGAGGGGGGAGGGAGGGCATCAACAATTTATTCATTCAACAAACATTTCTAAGTGTCCATGGTGACCCAGACATCATGGGAACCTTGGGGTACCAGAGTTGAGTAGAACACGACTCCCATCCTTAGGGATTCACCATCCAGTAGAGGAGAAAGACGTCTAGACAGAAGACAAAAGGGAAGGAAAAGCTCGATGCTGTGCCTTCAGCTCAGCTTCTCCATTTTTTAGAGAAGGGTTAATGGGGGAAGCAGAGAGAGAGATGAGAGATCAAACTTTCCAGGGCCTTTGTCTCCAGAGCAGAGGGTCTCAAACCTTAGTGAGCAAAAACTGATCCAGAAGACTTGTTGGAGGCGTAGCTTCCAGTTCAGCAAGCCTATTTCAGCAGATTGGAGGTGGGCCCAGGGCTCTGCATTTTCCCAGCTCTCTGGGGGATCCAGGTGCAGGTAGTCCGTGATCACAAGGGGATGCCACTCTTCCAAAGCGGGCCTGGAAAACCAGAACTGGCAACTTTCTGGCCCCAGAGCTGCCAGCCATGGGGCAGGTCCACCAGAGACTGATGGAGGAACGAGGAAGAAGAAAGGGAAAGGAACAGGGAACCTCAGAGAGGATTAGAGTGGGAAATGGAAAAAGAGAAAATCTAAGGTGTGCAAAAGAGAAAAGGGATGCCTCTCTAAGAAGGCCAGCGAGTATTAGCGGAGGTGCTAGGGCCGCTCAGGCTGGCTGACGTCCATGTGTTAGCCATGATTTTTGGTCTTTCAAACTTGAGGACCTGCCTAAGCAAGCACAGAGCAAAAAACAGAAAGTTGACTTTGGTAGATGCTTGGGCATCAATATCACGTGGAACCAGCCTTTTCTTTGATACCTTTTGCGTTTCTTGCAGATCCCGTGTCTGCAGCACGTGCTGATCGCCAAGGGTGAGGCTGGATGAAGCCAGAGGCTATGGAAAGGAGACTGTTTCAGAGGACTTGACACCGTCTTCAGTAATTTCTCTGGTTCTTGGCAGCTCCATTTGGCTGTGTCCCTACCCTGCACAACCCTCCCATGCAGTCTACTCCAGGGCAGCGTCCAGCTGGTGACCTGAGAGGGCAGCGGTGCGCCAGTCTCCATGAAGGTTGAGCTCGGATGGCCAACAGCAATTTTCACCCTGTGGTCTACAGCTCTTCATCCTGACTGCATGGAGATTGGTCTCTCTCTTCAGCTGGATTGAGGCCACCATCTGAGCCCCCGGGGTACGTTTGTCTGACCCTGGCACCATTCGATTCTTCTACAGCATCAGGTACGATGTTCCTAGTTATCTCAACCGCATTCCTAAGGCGCGCTTCCTCTCCTCCGCTCGTTTCCAAATGGACATCTCCTCCCTTATTCTTTTTCTTTAAAAAAAAAATTTTATAATATAAATATATATTAAAAATAGAGACGGAGTCTTGTTATGTTATCCAGACTGGTCTCGATCCCCTTGGCTCACGTAATCCTCACACCTCAGCCTCCCTAAGCGTTAGGATTACGGGCATGAGCCACCTCACCCGGCCTCCTCCCTCATTCCTTAAGCGCCTGCTCTAGCATTACCTTCCCTGTGAATTCTTTCTTTCTTTTTTCCCATTTGGAATCCTTTTTATTTTATTTTATTGACAAATAATAATTGCACAGATGTATGGGGTGCACAGTGAACTTTTGATACATAGAAGGTATGGTGATAAGATCGGGGTAATTGGCATATCTGTCACATCAAACATTATCATTTCTTTGTGTTAGAAACTTTCAAGATCCTCCTTCTAGCTCTTCGAAAGTATATGTTACTATAAACTGCAGTCATCCTACAGTGTCATAGAACAAGAGCCCTTATGCCTCCTATCCAGCTGTAATTTTGTATCATTTAGCAAATCTCCCTGTTCTTTATCCCATCTTCCCTTTTCTCATTTGAAGTTTTTATCACGTGGTACTGGCACTCGGTTTGGTTATGCGCCACCCATTTTACTACAGGTTCCAGGGATCTAGTCTCAAGGAGGTCACTGGGGCAGAATGATTAGGAACTCAGGCTAAACTAATTCAGAATCTCAGCACTGTCACCTGTCAGCTGTGTGACCTCAGGCAAGCTACTTCATCGTCCTTGTCTCCGTTTCCTTACCTATAAAATGGACTAACAATTGTACTTACTATTAAGGTTCAATGTAGTTACTATTAAGGTTATAACTTGGTCCAGCACCTGAAACATTGTAGCTCTCAATAAATGTTTGTTCTTCTCATTATACATATTTATATCCTTACTTTAATCTCTGTGGATTTAGTACAGAGTGGATGCTCAATCATGTTTATGGGATTAGCAATTAAGATATGTACCTGTATCGCTGCATCTGTCCATTAGTATATTTTAAGAAGGAATGGGCAATTCAGTATAGATCATAGATCAATATTTTATGGTGTTTCCTCTATGCGAGGATTGGTTCAGAGTGGGATTATCTACCCGAGCTTGGGCAGTCCATCAATCGCTCTTCTTTTGTGTCCGCTGTTTCAGAGTGCCTTTCTCACTTCGGTTCCCATCCTTATATTTGCTGCCCTGTTTCTGAAGGAGCAAATCAGAAAATGGTGGCTTTTTAAAAGGACCTTCAACTGAGCCTGAGTTGTCTAGAGGAAAACAGCAAAAGAATTCTATCAAGTCTGTTGTAATCTGAATTTCCCCTTTCCCCCTATCAATTTCCACCCTGTGAAATGAGGTGGGAGGAACGAAACACACTCCGCAGTCCCTGATAATTGCAGCGGTCTGTGATCTTTTTTGTCCGTGGGGGCACTTTGAGCTCAGCAAGGTAAAGCAACATTAGCAAACAAACACAATGTAATGACTAGTTCTGGCTCTCTGATAAGGATACTCTCAAAAAGAAAACAGGTGCAACCTCTACGTTTGCCCGATTTGCTGCTTGTCTTTGCACTTGCCTGGAATTACTAGAGGCTGTTTGCCTGGCTGAGCTGAATGTCTGAAAACCTGGTTTCCGCCCCTTTGAGTTCAGAAATTTTGAGAAAAGATAACAAGGGCGGACTGAGCTCAGAAAGAACTAAGCTTTTCTTAGAGATTTTAGTCAAATAATAGAAGGTTAAACATGAAGAGGAAATGATTGGGAAAATATGTGAAAAACCAGTAGCAAATCATGTACTGCCTTCCAGGAGACCTGGCTACAAATCCCTGCCTTTACCATGGAGGTTAGGTTGGGGGTGGGGGGGGACTTCAGCCTGCTCCTCAGCCCTGCCCTGTCCCTGAGACAAGGAGCGCCCCTGGCACCGCAGTGGGATCTCTGCCCTGCCAGCAGGCGGGGCCCAGGCACAGTCCTTTGCCCCATCTCTTCCTCCCTCTACTATTCAATGTGGCTTACTTTGAATCCATTCTTCCTGTCAGGCCTCATCCTCATTAAATCTATGCTCCTTTAGAAAATCATTTTTTAAAAAATTACATATGCCTTGGATTAGTCTATTTTGCATTGCTATAAAGAAATACCCAGGACTGGGTACTTCATATAGAAAAGAGGCTTTTTGTGCTCGTGGTTCTTCAGACTGTGCAAGAAGCACGGTGCCTGCATCGGTTTTGGAGGAGGCCTCCGGAAGCTTTTCCTAATGGCAGAAAGTGAAGAGGGAGCAGACGTGTCACATGGTGAGAGTGGGAGCAAGAGAGAGAGGGAGGAGGTGCCAGGTTCTTGTTCACAATCAAATATCAATAACTAATAGAGTGAGAACTCACTCATCACCAAGGGAACCAAGCCATTCATGAGGGGTCCACCCCCATAATCCAAACACCTCCTGCTAGGCCCCACCTCCAACATGGGGGGGGTCACATGTCACCATAAGATTTGAAGGGGACAAACCTCCAAACCATATCATATCTCTTCCCTCAAAGAGATTATACTTGGCAGCCACTTGCCTAGGTCTGTCCCACCATCCCCAGCCAGCCAGTGCCAGCTCTGGCTCCTACCTCTTCCCACCACTCTTGATTGACTGCTGGCAATTGGTGGCATGCTTTCCTGTGTCTTAATGTCAAATTTGGAGACACTACAGTAAAAGACAGTCCCTAAATGAACCATTCTTCCTGTCAGGCCTCATCTTCATTTAATCTACGCTCCTTTAGAAAAGCATTTTAAAAAAATTTACATATGCCTTGTATTAGTCTATTTTGCATTGCTATAAAGAAATACCCAGGACTGGGTAATTCATATAGAAAAGAGGCTTATTATGGCTCATGGTTCTTCAGACTGTGCAAGAAGCACGGTGCCTGCATGGGTTTTGGAGGAGGCCTCCGGAAGCTTTTCCTAATGGCAGAAAGTGAAGAGGGAGCAGATGTGTCTCCTGCTCCATGAGACCTCCCCTCAATGAATGTTTCCTGGGCATCATCTATAAGCCATTAGGCACTACTGGAGGCCCCTAGGAAGAAAGGGCCCTGGGATCCAGGGGAAGAAGCAACTAGCTCTGCCCTGGGGAGCTGGGGAGGGTTTTGCAGGTAGAGAAAGGAAAGAAGGGCAACCAGGAACAGAATGCAGGGTGTGTATGTTGAGGGTTGAGAAGCGGAGGAAGCGCAACCTGTTCAGGAAATGGGAGGCCGTTCCAAGGAGCTGGAACACAGCGTGCAGGGAAAGTGATGGGGGATGACGTTGTGAAGGGATGTAAAGGCATTTGGACTTGCCCCTGTTGGCGATGGGATAATCATCAGGTACCTTAGCAAGGAGCTGAAAAACAAGAGTTTTAGGTCTTCCCATTTAAATGAACCTGTTCACTCAGCACTCTAGGGGTATTGAAGTAATTAGAAATGAACCTTGAGAAGGGATGGTGGGGAAAACACCCCCAGGGCAAGCCGTAGGTGTGCTTTCAACCGGTGGAAACTGTTGTAGAAAGTGGGATCCAGTTATCCCAAATCTTCACCTTTCTGGAACCAACTGACAGACACCTTGCAGGAACCAAGCTTGTTTTATTGCACTTCTAGAATACGATTGACTCGGCTACCTCCAACTCCTGTCATATTCCACATTTACTTTATGCACATATATTTACATATTCACCATATTTACATATTTATTATATGATAAATAGTAGTAAAGTGCTTTGTAAAACACAGAGTGCTCTACAAACAGATTGATACTTTGTATTGTAGCTTTCCATGGGTGTGCTGAGAGGCTGTAGCCAGAATACATATTGCTCAGATACCCTCCTCTGAGAAAGTTGCTCTCTTCAACTTCACTCTAAAGCAGAAATATGGAAGTAAGAAGAGATGGGCATAGCCAATCACATCAGCCAACTCCAATTTCGTGACCAATATTGTGATTGTTACAAATTATAACCCCAAGGCAGTGAAGATAAAGTGTGTTTTGTGGAAGCAGGACTTTTGCCTGGGGGTGGTGGCTCACACCTGTAATCCTAGCATTTTGGGAGGCCAATGCGGGGGGATTACTTGACAAGGTCAGGAGTTCAAGACCAGACTGGCCAACATGGTGAAACCCCATCTCTACTAAAAATACAAAAATTAGCCTGATGTGGTGGTGAGTGCCAGTAATCCCAGCTACATGGGAGGCTGAGGCAGAAGACTCACTTGAACCCAAGAAGTGGAAGTTGCAGTGAGCCGAGATCACGCCACTGCACTCCAACCTGGGTGACAGAGCAAGATTCTGTCTCTAAATAAATAAATAAATAAATAAAAGCAGGACTTTGGAGGGCCTTTCATATACTGAGAATTCAATGGTCACCGAGAAATCAAAGAAGGTTATTTGAATCCAGCCTTTCTCAAGGTTGATTTGACCAGCAAATCTCCTATTTCCTGGTCCACATTGCCTGGAGGCCCTCCAAGAAATAGTCTTTGTCCTATATTTCAAAAGGAAAATGTTCTTTTCTGGGGGAAGCTGTAGGTAACCTGTAATGTGGGAACTAGTCCAAGAGGCAGCACCAGAAGCTGCAGTCTCGGAAAGCCAGCAGCTCCCGTCTCTGCAGTCGATTCTTACCCTGTAGCCTTGGGTCTGATCTGAGAGGCTTCCTCTGAAGTTCTTAGCTAAGACCTGCCCTGCTTCCCACCTGCCTCGCTCTACATGACCATCTTTTTACCATCAGCCCTGACTCGTAGCCTTACCCTACCTCCCTAGTATTCCCTTTGCTTGATATTTGTAACCCTGACCTGGGGCTTCTTGTAAGAACTCAGGGAGAAGGACCCAAGGCTACCTTGATAATATTCTCTCATTGATGTAACACCAGCTTATGAAATATCACTATTCTATTCTATTCTATTCTATTCTATTCTATTCTATTCTATTCTATTCTATTCATTTTATTTTTGAGACGGAGTCTCACTCTGTTGCCTAGGCTGGAAGTGCAGTGGTGTGATCTCGGCTCACTGCAACCTCCATCTCCTGGGTTCAAGCAATTCTCCTGCCTCAGCCTCCCGAGTAGCTGGGATTACAGGCACCCACCACCACACCAGGCTAACTTTGTATTTTTAATAGAGATGTTTCCCAGGCTGGTCTCAAACTCCTAAGTTCAAGTGATCTGCCCGCCTCAGCCTCCCAAAGTGCTAGGATTATAGGCATGAGCCACTGTGTCCGCCCCACTTTCTTCACATTTTTAAGTTGTTGTTTGTTTCTATTGTGGAAGGAAGGTTCTTTTGGGACTCCTTTTATTCTATGATCTGCGTCTCATAGTCAGTAATTATTTTCTTAATTTTATGCGTGCTCCCTAGGATATAATCTGGTTTTCAATCTTCATGGCGTGTCTGTCTTGTTTTCACCTCTGATGCTTTTGGTTGTCTTCATTTGAAGGCAAGGAGAAACCGTCATTTGTTTTTGCTTTCGCATTTATGATTAATAACATGCGATTCTCTCTTTCGTATGGCGCTTTCAGAATTACCTGCACGGAGTGCTCCTCACAGGTGGTCGTGGTGCAGAAGGCAGCGGTGAACAGGAGCGCTTTCCCCTTTGCACTGGAGAGAGCTAGGTTTTCCTGGTCTGGCCCCTTTGGGGGTTTGGTTCCTAGGCTTCTGACTCTCACGACACTCCTGAGTTCTCTTTGTAAAGCAAAAAGAGCTGATTTCTGAAATCACATGCTACAGTTTAAATCATTCAATCCGAAACTGCATTTGAATAAGAAACCATCCTCCAGCTTCAAGCTTTCCCTTCATTAGCATTAGTTTGTATTCAAGTTAAAAATGTCCTCCTGGCTTCCCCTCCCTCCACTAGAATTCTTGGTTACTTTCAAAAGCCCCATTTTACTTTTTGTTTGTTTGCTTGTTTTATTTTGTTTTGTTTAGAGACGGAGTCTTGCTCTGTCACTCAGGCTGGAGTGCAGTGGAGCCATCTCAACTCACTGCAACCTCCGTCTCCCCAGTTCAAGTGATTCTCCTGCCTCAGCCTCTGGAGTAGCTGGGATTACAGGCACGCCACACCCGGCTCATTTTTGTATTTTTAGTAGAGACGGGGTCTCCCCGTGTTGGCCAGGCTGGTCTTGAACTCCTGACCTCAAGTGATCCGCCCACCTTGGCCTCCCAAAGTGCTGGGATTATAAGCATGAGCCACCATGCCTGGCCCATTTTACTTTAAATAATGTAATTCCTTCTATTCTTCCAGGCATTCACCTGGCTCCTAGGGCTTTTGTGCTGTAGGCCTGTATTTCCAGCTACTTTTGGAAAAAATCTCTCTGGAGTCCCAATGAGCTGGTCACATCAGCCTGTCCAGAGGTAAAGCACATTTCCCTGCCCTCGCGTGCCTCTCCCTTGCTGTCTTTCACTTAATCAAGGCACACAACACCCTCTACAATGCTGAGCATGCTCAGGTCCTCCTGGGCTTCATGGAGTCTTTCTTTTTCCTTATTCCATTGGCCTAATCTGATTGAATTTACGTTTTGCACATTTTGCATTAGTAATTCTCTTGCATGAATCTCTTTCTCTTCCTCCCTTCTGCCATCACTAGCTCTTGTCCTCTCTTTTCTGGACTGTAGAATAATCTCTTTGGTGGTCTTTCTGTGGTCTTCCCTTCCCCTCCACTAAATCTACTCTCACTCAGTATCAAGAAATACTTAATCAGCAATGAATACTCTCCACCCAGCCCTTGACCCATTGTCAGTCTCTGACATCAGCTCCTCTCCAGCAGAGCAAAGTGCAACTGCAGCCAGCTCATGCCTTCAAGAGAAGGACTGAAGATCATTGTGTGCCTGAACCAAGTAAGTCTAACTGCTCCTTCACCAGCTCACCCAAAACTATAGGGGCTTTCTACAACCATGTTCCCATGGCTCTGGGAATTCCTCCAGGCTGGAACTCTGGTTTGGTTTCCCCAGTTTATATCCTATGCTTCATATCAAGATCTTCACACTTTGCCTATCCTACAAGAAGCAGCGGCCAGGTTGGACTTTCTGATAAGTTTTGGAGGTTGCTTCTTGGCTCACCCTTGGTACCTTGTTCTACTAGCCACAGCTAAGCACCACAAAGCCTAGGTGACTGGGACACTGCAACCCAGCCCAGACCCAACACTATGGCCTTCTACGGTTGGGCATGGGATCCTGATGAGACTTCTAGGGCCAATACTAACGACTATGAGGTTTGCAAGGTGAAGTTCACTGGCAACCTCTTATAGTCCATAACAAATATTTCTAGTTTGTTCATTCATTGAGTCATCTAACAAGTGTTTATAGAGCAACCATCAAGTGCCATATATATTCCATAGTGTTAGGGATATAGCAGGGAAAATGTCAAAGTTTCTACTCATAGAATCCGTATTCCACTATTGGAGGAAAAAAGATAGCTCATATAGCATCAATCATTGTCAATGATCTTAAAGGTCTGAAGACAATTAGCTGTATAAGATGTAAGTGACTGAGAGGGAAGGGCTATTTTAGAAATGCTCAAGGAATTAGCTCTGGGAATATGACGTTTAAACAAAGATCTGAATGACAAGAAGAAGCCAGCATGCCAATTTTCGTGGGCAGAGTATACTGAGTAGAGAGACCAGAACACGTACAAAACCCTAAAGTGGGAATGAACCTGGATGAGTTTGAAGGACGGGAAAGAGAACAATGTGGCTGGATTTGATAAGCAAAGAGGTGAATAAGGGGAAAAATTAAGTCAAACAGGAAGACACAGACTAGATCATGTAAGGCCTTGATAAGTGATATGGTTTGACTGTGCCCCACCCAAATATCATCTTGAATTGTAGTTCCCATAATTCCCACTGTTGTGGGAGGGACACAGTGGGAGATAATTGAATCATGGGGGCGATTACCCCCATGCTACTGTTCTCATGATAGTGAGTGAGTTTTCACAAGATCTGATGGTTTTATAAGTTTTAGAAGGGGTTTTCCCCCATTTTGCTTGGCACTTCTCTCTTGCCTGCCACCATGTAAGACATGCCTTTGCTTCTCCTTCTGCCATGATTGTGAGGCCTCCTCACCCATGTAGAGCTGTGAGTCCGTTAAACCTCTTTTCCCTTATAAATTACCCAGTCTCAGATATGTCTTTATTAGCAGTGTGAGAACAAACTAATACAGTAAATTTGCATAAGACATTTGCACTTCCCTTTGAAAGTAATGGGAAGCCATGCTCTGCACACCCAGAAGAAGAGTGAGATTGGAAACCATGGTGATTGAAGACCTATTGAAAGTGAAGACTTTAGCCCTGAGGGAGAGAGTGACTGCAGAGTTTCTCAGATATCTGCAGCTGGGGATGATATCTGGATGGGACACCTGGCCCCTGGGGCTAGTGAGGAGTTCAAAGAAGAAGGAGCAGAAATAGATTCAGGAGACAGTGAGCAGAGACTCAATGTTCTGTAAGTAAGTGCTCCTAGAGGGGAAGTATTAGAGAGGTCGGTAGAGGGGCCCAGGATTCCGGGAAGCTGGAGATCCCAGCTCTAAGACCTGCTCTTTTAGCCTCAAGACAGATGCACAATTATAGGTTGCAACAATGGAGTCATTTTGAAGAAGCAAAAATACTCAGTGCAATGGACTGAATGTTAGTGTCCTTGCAAAATTCATATGCTGAAACCCTAACCTACTATGCAATGGGATTAGGAGGTAAAGCCATTGGGAGGTAATGAGGGTGGAGTTCTCAGGAATAGGATTGGTGCTCTTATAAAAGGGACCCCAGAGCTCTCTCTTGCCCTCATTCCACCACTTGAGGATACAAGAAGTCTGCAGTGTGCAACCTGGAAAGGACCCTCACCAGAACCTGACCATGCTGACACCTTGATCTTGGGCTTCCACACTCCAGAACTGGGAGAAATAAACTTCTGTTGTTTGCATGTCACCCAGTCTATGGGGTACTTTGTTGTGGCAGCCCAGATGGGCCAAAACACCCACATTCATCACTAGCAGGCCCTGGACATATTATCCTATTGATTCTCAGCTGTGCTCTCTTGCACCATGGGCACCCTGAAACAAGACACACACATATGTAAAAATAAATGTAAAAATGGCACCCTGATATTTACGCAGGGTAGGCCCCGGATGTGCCCACCATGCTAATAGTATAAATCCTGGCTTCAGGCAAATGGCCTTCTGGACCTTCCAAAGATCTAATAAGCAGCTCTCCCTCGAGAAGGCCTTTCTCCTTTCATGATTGTTCCTTTTCTTGCATGGTAGATTTTACCTTTGCTAATATGAAATGATTTAAAAAAAAAAAAAAAAAAAAAGGAAAAAAAGCAACCCTACCAAATAGAAGGGACTTTGAAAGTGTGAAGACGGCTCAGTTCTCTGACAAGCCCTGCTGCCTCAGCCCACAGTGAGGCACTGGAATAAAATTAGGACTGTATGAAGGATGAATGGGTCCAGTCTCTCTCCTGCAGAGCCCTGCCGTGTGGACAGGGCCAGAATCATCACTTGGTTCATAAGCTGGAATAGAGCGCCTTTCATTCAGAGTTCCCAGGGCACTTCACAGCTGCTAAAATGATCCTAAGCAAATATTTGTAGCCACACAATACAGGTGGGAATATGGAGGTACCACGAAGAAAAAGGATTGGCCAAAACCCCCAGAGTGAACTCCAGAGGTAGGACCACAAGCCAGGACCCGAGCCAGTTCAGGGCTCTGTCAGCAGGATCCGGTCTGGGAAAGGAGGGTGGGATTTCATGACTGAGCAGAGCGGTGATCAAACAAATTTGGGGGGCCCACAGTAATAGCTGGCTGTGAGCCCACTGCTTCCTAATCCAGTGCCACTCAGGCAAGTGTGTTCGGTGCCTTGGTGACCTGCAGCTCTAAGTGACTAGGGAGCTTTAATAATTCAAGGCCTCTAATTAGATTGACAGTGTCTGTCAGAGTGAGATGTGCTATTGAGTGTTTTCTGTGTTCCAGACAAATTCACTTATAGTTTCAATTAAGCCTGTTTCTTGTATACTGGGGCCCAAAAGGCAAGCGCACAGAACGAGCTTGTGATTGTGCTGCCAAGACAAGGGTGAGCACAGGATAATCTGCCTACCAGAGGCTGTAGGCTGGAGTCCAGGTTGGGACTCAAAGTCAAGATAAAAAAGTGTGCTTGGATATGGTCCTTCGGGGCGGAGACTGCTACATCCTTGTCACTAATGATCTTCAAATAAACAAAACTCCAATGAAGTGTTATCAGTTGGAATCAACTGGAATTGAAGATTCAGCATTTCTAGCATGTTCCTAGGAGCTAGAATGGATGGCAGGCAAGGCAGAAAGGATTTGGGAGGAAGGAAAAGAAAGAGAGAAAATAAGCTGGGCTTCAGGACTCATGACGGGCTGCCCCCAACACACCCCATGTGGTCCTTAGAAGCTGTTTTGTCCTGGGGCTTCTCCCAAGGCTTGGATCTAAATAGAGGCCTCCCCAGATGCCAGGAACTCCGCGGAGCTTCAGGCCTCGTCAAAAACCTCCCACATGGTCTTGGAGAGGTCAGCAGCCATTCTGGCAATACAGACTGTACAAATTCAAATGCCAATGCCTCCATTGCCAGCTGTGGGATCTTGGGCAAATCACATCATCTCCTAGTGTCTCATTTCTCTGGGCACAAATCGCCTGTATCTGACCGGGTTGTGAAGTAAGAAGCTGATCGAGTGAAGAAGCACTTAGCACAGAGCTGGCCTGCAGCAAGAGCTCAAAGCATTAGTCTTTGTAATTATGATTATGTGCCAAGCCCAGGGCACCCCAGAACTTACTAATTTCCACTCCCTCTTCAATGCAGATCCAAATTCACTCTTGGGTCCAATTTAACTTGGCAGTTACGTCTAAGACCTAATTCCCAAATTAAAGAGCTTTGGACAAAAGTCCACCTTTGATGGCAGGTGAGGAAGGAAGCCAGGCAGTGTTGACAAGTCCTTCATCACTGACACTTTGCTCAGCATCCGTCAAGGCTGGCCCTGGGTGAAACCGAGAGACATTCCAAATTTACTGTCATTGAGCTGCACCTCTCTAGCGCCTACCATCTCAAGATTTATGAGCCCCACGAGGGCTGGGGCTTTGGCACAGCCTGTCACCCTGAATCAGTAGACAGGCTTCCAGTGAAGTCATCTACCAAGGGAGCATGTCTGCAAAAGGGAGTGAGAACCAGCTCAGCTGGGGACACGCGCAGTCTGGGACTGGCAAGGTGGAGTCAGGGAGAAGCAGGGCAGAGGGGGCCGATCTCCATGCTGGGCTGGGCCCCAGCAATGGAAAGGCATCTTGTATACTGTAGAGAGCCACACAGATGTTAAGGGTGTTATCCTATGATTGTTACTACTTTTCACTGGAAAGCCAGTTGTTTAATATCAACAAGGTAGTCAACAAAGCAAAGGAAACCAGAGAGATCTGGGTCTGTGGCTGACACATGTGCGACTACAGACAAATTCCATCACCCTTCAGAGCGTAGCTTCCCTCTCTGTGAAGTCCTCAGACAGCAGGGTTGCTAAATGGACTGAAACTGATAAGATAGATCTTGCCCCTGCCACAGACAGAGAATCAACCAAAGTTCTTTCTCCCTTCTCTCTGGTGAAGACACAGGGTACCTTAAAAAAAAATGTATATATATATATGTGTGTGTGTGTATATATATATATATAATGTAACTTCAGAAACTAGAAAGCAAGATTGGCACCAGGAAAAGCTTCGGTGGTGAATTGTTTTCATAGTATCTCCACTCCCTTCAAAGACCATGCAGAGAGGGAGTATCTAGTTTGGTGTGGTTCAGCCTTTAGCAGTCATTGCGGTGTTTGGGAGTGCTTTCAATAGGCAGAGATGTTTTGTTGGCCCGGGTCCTATCTCTGTGGACTCCAAAAGCAGGAGCTTGCAGATGTGTGTGGAAAGGGTGGAAGAGCTTGCCCAGGAGGCTGAGCTGGAGGAGCCTCAGCGCCAGGCTTTGTGTGTTGGCTGGAATATGCTTCTTGTAGCCCTCAGTGGGCGGCAAAGAAAACCACCCACAGGCCGGAGAATGTGAGGGGTGTCCAGGTGCCATGAGAACATTCTACTCAAGTCCACTTGATAGAGCTGTTGCTCCTGATGGCTTATCCTGTGTCCCCTGCCTGGACTGCTTCCAAGCCTCCAGGCCAGCTGGTCTAGGAGCTGCTGAGAAGCTGCGTGTGTGAATCTCCTACACCCTGGCAGCCAGTGGCCGGGCATTGTCAGGCTTCGTGGTGGGAGTTCGTGGAGGGGCATGGATTTATCCTTCCACCATCAGTCCAACAGAGGGCCTCTCTCTGCCCTGACCTTATTCGCTCCTGCTTCCATTATACTAACACCACCACCTCATGGACAGACCTGCTCACTACAGGTAGCATTTATTTTATTTCATTTTTTTTCCGGTTACTACTGTCCTCTGGGAAAATGCATCCTCCTGACAACCTTCTAGGCTATGGGCATGCAAAGGAAAGCGCAGCCCAGGAGAAATGTCCCTAGGAATATGAGCACATTAGACACAGAGTAGCAGACATTATGTGTATTCATAGACATATACAGATTATGTGTGTATGTATTTACACATATGAAACATGTACATACATGTACATACACATATGTATTTACATATATGAAATATGCATGAGATATGAGATATATCTACATGTATCTACACTTATGAATATCTCATATATATGAAATCTCATATATATGAGATCTATATATCTACATTTCACAGATATGAGAGATCTACATACATCTACAGAGATCTATGATAGCTCTCATATCATAGATATGAAATCTACATATATTTACACACATATCATAGATAGATCTACATATACCTACACACATATCCCATAGATACCTCATATATCTATATTTTCTTTATTACATAAAGAAAACAATAACATAAATATACCTATGAGTTATCTATGGGATATATGTGTAGGTATATGTATGAGATATTTATGAGATATGTATGTTTCTTTGTGTGCATGAGCTCCAGCTAATCTACATTCAACTTATCTCTTTTTATTTAAATGTAAAAATATATTACACAGTATATATTAAGCATATGTAAATATATAATATAAATGTTGCATAGATATTCCTGGGCCACCTCAAGGTCAACCTTGAAATACCCTGTTCTGCCTTCCATGTGCTTCTCAGGCTACAGATTTTAGTATTTCTTTTCCGCCCCAGTGTATGTTTTACCTTGGTCTCACTGGGAGAAAAATGATTCAGCCTCTGGCCTCAGGCTGCATATCAGGAAAAAGAGCTAGTGCTGAGCATTAGTAACAGATGCAAAGGGCCAAGCTCAGGCTAGGCATATGCGGGTATGGTGGAGGTGGTGGGGCTGGTGGGGGCAGTTGCCTCTATGGAGCTGTGGTCTTGGAGAAGACAGTGCTGATCTCCCTCAGGAAGACCCCACGGCCCTTGCCCTCCAGAAACCACATAGTTAACACCCCTGACCTCATTAGTTGAATGAATGAACTAATTAGAACCTGGGAACTTGATTCTGCTGCTGATGGTTCTTTGGCATCGTAAACACACACAGAAGTTGGAGAGGCAAGGTCATGTTGGAAGTCTGGTTATTTTGCAAAGAATGAAGTGAAACTGGAGGTGGCGGGGCCTCTGCGTTTCTGGATGTCTGGGCAGAATTCCCTCCCTTCCACAGGTCCCTCGTACCAGGGATGGGGGCAGAGCGCTACCTTAAGTAACGACTCTATTGCGTAAAGAAAACAATGAGAACTCCCATTTCATGCACTCTCCCCCCCAGTCTACACCAGCGAGCTCTGGGAAGGGTTTAGAGGCTAGAATAGAAAGAAGCTACTCCACCCTTCCAAAAACTTGAATTCACTGCCCAGTCCCCTCAGTTTGGTTAGAAATTGAGAAGTGACCCAGTGAAACATCTTATGCAATCTACTAACCAGCCCAGTGTAACACAAATCAGTACAGTGTGGTATAGAAAATGCTCACACCTGGAGTCCAAATTGTAGATTCTTGTCCTTACTGGAAACTCCCTGGACTGGTGAACTCGTCTCAGGCTATGACCAGAACAAAACTCGGTTTGGTTTCCTCATCTGTCAAGTAAGGACATTAATCTCAATGAACTTTAAGTTCCCTTTCAAGGTTAACATTTTCTGATCTTCAATTTTAAAACTATCAAAAGTTCCAATTAACTGATGATCATGATAATCTTGCGAGAATTGTTAGAATCATGACACAGGGAATCCCAGACAGCAGGAAAAAAAAAATCAAAAAAGCATTTATGTTTGATCTAGAAATTCAGGTTTACCATCCTGTGTGTCATATCGGAATATTGATTGTTCTGCAGAGAACTGAGTGGGTCTGGTGATATTAATAATTAATGCTGGCCAGGCTCAGTGGCTCATGCCTGTAATCCCAGTACTTTGGGAGGCCAAGCAGGCGGATCACGAGGTCAGGAGATTGAGACCATCCTGGCTAACACAGTGAAACCCCGTCGCTACTAAAAATACAAAAAATTGGCCAGGCTTGGTGGCAGGTGCCTGTAGTCCCAGCTGCTTAGGAGGCTGAGGCAAGAGAGTGGTGTGAACCTGGGAGACAGAGCTTGCAGTGAGCCGAGATCGCGCCATTGCACTCCAGCCTGGGCGATAGAGCGAGACTCCGTCTCGAAAAATAAATAAATAAATAAATAAAATAATTAATGCTAATAGTAGTCTACATTCTATGACCACTAATGGTAGTCAGCCACCAGAGGACAGAATAAGTCCCTGAGAGATAAGAGAGAGTCAATCACCAGCTTGACAATTGCTTTTGAGGGTCTGAACTCAGTCCTAACTATAAGAGACACTGTGTGGCACTTCTATGATTCAGCATCCATTTCACTCACAGGGCATCTTGAGAAGCAGAATCTGCTTCAGTAAGCCTGAGGTGGAGCCGAAGATTCAGCATTTCTAGCATGTTCCCAGGAGAAATCAGACATAAGTGTGCAGAAAAATTTGTGTCCTACAAGATTTCCTGCTGGGCGTTGACTGAGGGGGTCCAAATTTTAAATGCAGTTGCAGTTTAGAGGAACGGATGGCCCCAAATGCTAGAGGAGGAGTCACAGCTCTTGCAGAAGAGGAGGGTCAAGCCAGGCTGAGAGTCGAATGTTGCTGTGGTTAAAATGTTCATGGATAATGGAGAACTATCGGTTTGGGGAAGGGGAGGGTGAAAGGGGAGTTTTATGGGTGCAAGGGACTGAGCGTCGTGATGACTATAGTGCTATAAACTGCAGTGACGGTTCTGTAACACAGAGACCCTCATCTCAAGGCGCTGGCCTTTTTGTCCTCCAAATTGAGGTTTGCCTTTGACTTAATGGAACAATTTTCTTCTGGTGCCACAATAGCCATTTCATTCCAAGATGGATTGCAATGTGAACCGGTCTTTTTCCATTTCATGTCCCAAACCGCAGCACAATTAGTTTTGAAATAAATGTCAATAGCTTCTGAGCGAGGCTGTGAATGCGAGGCTGGAATATCAGCAGCCAGCCACAGAGAAGGACTCAGAGGTTCTGACTGTGCCCATCGTGCTAAGACACCCTGTGATTCCTGAGAGGCATTAATTCTGGTGTACATTCGTTGAGCATTTTTGATGCAAAGTAGTTTAAAAGACAGAAGATGGAGTTTGTTTTAAAGGTTTTAAGATAAACACAGATCAGCACTGTCTCAAAAACGCTGTGCATGTTTCCATGAACTCATGATCTTTCTGTCTTGACAGTCTCCAATCACATGTGCAGATGACCCTGCCATCCACCCATCCTTCAATCAGAGTGGGGACAGATGTTATCCGTTGAATTATATCCCCCACTGAGAATTCCTGTGTTAAAGTCCTAACCCCATTGTATCTCAGAATGTGGCTTTGTTTGAAAATAGGGCCATTGCAGATATAATTAATTAAGATGAGGTCTTAAACTTACTGGAATAGGGTGGGACCTTAATCTAATCTGACTGGTGTCCCTATGAAAAGAAGAAATTTGGACATAGACACTCACACACAGGGAGGATACCATATGAAGATGAAAGCAGACATTACAGTGATGCGTCACCTGCAAGCCAAGGAACACCAAAGATTCCCACCAAGTCACCAGACGCCAGGGACAGGCATGGAACAGATTCTTTCTCACAGCCTTCAGAAGAAGCCAACCCTACCGACACCTTGATCTCAGACTTCCAGCCTCCAGAACTGTGAGACGATCCACTTCTGTTGTTCAAGCTGCCCATCTGTCATGCTTTGTTATGGCAGCTAAGACAACAGATCAATGATAAACTTAGGTACATCAGTAAAATTAAGTTGTTGTATGTATGGCCTTGGGGAAAATCTTTTAACCTCTGTAAAATGAAGACGTTGGAGCAAGTGGTTAGTGAAATCCCTTGCAGGTAAAGCATTCTGTGATTTTATAAAATTCTTATATATTGATCCATTTAATGCCATTTCGTGGATTATACCTGGGAAGTGAGAGCTGAGAAACAGCAGCTGTACCCAGGAGGGGCAGGGCTCACCTGGAAGAGAGAGGGCCTGCTTTGAGCAGCCATAAAGTCAAACCACCAAGGAACCAGAGGGGATCTTGACTCAGTGGGGACCCTCAATACTAAATGGAGACTGGAGCATGTCTCGGCCAGCAGCAGACAGCCTCGGCACAGCCAAGCAGGGAGCCCGGGCTCCTCCTCCTGCACGAGGCAGCAGCACCAAGGGGAGAGAGCCCAGCACACAGAAGAGTCAGGAAGCAGTCGGTGGTTTATAAGTCAGCCTAAGAGGACTGGCCTGAGTTTCTGTCCTCCTAATTCGACCATAAGCAGAGGGTGAGGGGACCAACTTAACAGCCTTGTGGCTGTTTATGAACATTTGTTGAAGGAAACTCTTGATAAGGTGGCAGGTGGGAGCCCAGAGTCACTGTAATTTGGGTATGAAAGGAAATGTGACTTCAGGTTGTAGTCACTGGCAGGTGGCACGGGGGCATTTGAGTTGCATGTTCACCTCTGAGCTGACAGAGCAGGGGCCGGGTCGGGCTGCCATCAACACTGTCCATAATCCATGCTTCGCACTTTGGGAAAGCTCAATTTCTTGTACAAAAGGAGGATAATGAAGTAGGAATTTGTTCCAGAAATAGGGAAAACACTTTGCCAATGTAGTAATTAGGGCCATGTTACCCTTCTAGACTCAATTTTAATTAGCTGTTTATTAGAATTAATTTTTGTCATCATTACATTGATTATATTATTTAGTGCCAGTTGGTGAGGGATAATGTGTGTGCCCACAAAGCTTAGCTTAGCAATTCAAGAATTTGAATGGAGGAGGTGAAGTTACCCTTTTGCTTTTTCTTGGTATCAATCAACAAATATGAACCAGCTCTGTGGTGTGTGCAAGGTGCTGTGCTAGACACTTGTAATCAAGTTGCCTAGCCACATATAAAGTGGCCAATACTTATTATTCAGAATAATACAATAATAGAATCCTATGATTCCCGAACAGCCCTGCTATTCTCTCTCTCTGTTTTTGTGCTCATATTTTTTCCTCTTCCAGGAATGCCCTGTCCTGTAAAATGTCTCCTGTCCTTCAAGACCTACCTTTCAAGTGACCTTATTCACCCATTTCCCCCAAATCTGATGAATGTGAACATACCTTCCTTTGTATACCCAGAACTCATTGCAGGTCTCTCATGGAACTTCTGTGCTACTGTGTATTCTAGGTAATGGCTATTTGTCTCACTAAAGTATATATTCCCCAATATACTGGGTTGAAGAGTGTCCCCCAAAATTGGTGTCTACCTGGAACCTCAGAATAGGTGATCTTATTTGGAAATACGGTTTTTGCAGATATAATTCGTTAAAGATCTCGAGATGAGATCATCCTGGATGTAGGGCGGGCTCTAAATCTAGTGACTGATGTCTGTATAAGAGAAAGGAGAGAGAGATTTGTACACAGAAAGACACACAGGGAAGAAGTCCAAATGAAGATGGAGGCAGAAATTGGACTTCTGCAGCCGCAAATCAAGAAACAGCAGGAGCTGCAGAAACTGAAGTGACCAGAGGCAAAGGAGAAGTCGCCCCTGTTGCTTCCTGCAAGCGAAGTCCTAGCTGACACATTGACTTCAGATTTCTGGCCTCCAGAACTGTGAAAGAGTAAATTTCCATTGTTTTAAGCGACCCAGTTTGTGGTAATTCATTATGGTAGCCCTGGGGAACTAATACGCCTGAGTATAATCTATGATTTACCTTCATATCTCCTCAAATTTGCTCATAAGCGTTTGTGAAAACACTGTATTTGCTACACTGCAAGTCATTAATCTCTTATAAAAAAAAAATCAAGGACCAAGCCAAGTCAAATTATATTAATTAGTTGCTTTCTCTTGTGTGTGTGCTGGGGGGATACACATGACTTTTGTGTGTGAAGGAACCAAGCAAGACTCCTTGGATCTGGGTATGTACAGTGGCCCTGCTAATGCAAATATCTGAATGAAGCCCTGACTGCCGGGAGGAAGCCCCATACTCACAGTTAGAGGGATTTCTGGAAGAATTGAGATCCACTCTCTGTGACCCTGAGTGACACATGAAAACTGGAGTTCTAGTCCGGGTGTGGTGGCTCATGCCTATAATCTCAACTCTTTGGGAGGCTGAGATGGGAGGATCACTTGAGGCCAGGAATTTGAGATCAGTGTGGACAACATAGCAAGACCCCATCTCTACAAAATATTAAAGAATTAGCCAGGCTGATGCTCACCTGTAGTCTCAGCTACTCAGGAAGCTGAGATGGGAAGATCACTTGAACCCAGGAGTTTGAGGCTTACAGTGAGTCCTGATCACACCACTCCATTCCAGCCTGGATGACAGAGAGAGAGTCTGTTTCAAGAGAAGGAAGGAACGAAGGAAGGAAGGAAGCAAGGAAGGAAGGGGAAAAGAAAAGAGAGAAAGGAAGGAAGGAAGGAGAGAGAAAGAAGAAGAAGAAAAAGAAAGAAAGAGAGAGAGGGGGAAGGAAGGAAAGAAGGAAGGAAGGGAGGAAGAAATTGAAGTTTCTAGATCACTAGTTGGCCTGGGTGACAGAGAGGCCCTGTTTTGAAGGAAAAAGAAAGAAAGAAAGAAAAAGAAAAAGAAAGAAAGAAAGAAAGAAAGAAAGAAAGAAAGAAAGAAAGAAAGAAAGAAAGAAAGAAAGAAAAAAAGAGAAAGAAAGAAGAAAGAAAGAAAGGAGGGAGGGAGTGAGGGAAGGATGCGGTGGCTCACGCCTGTAATCCCAGCACTTTGGGAGGCTGAGGTGAGCGGATCATGAGATCAGAAGATCGAGACCATCCTGGCTAACAGTGAAACACCGTCTTTACTAAAAATACAAAACATTAGCCAGGCGTGGTGGCGGGCACCTGTAGTCCCAGCTACTCGGGAGGCTGAGGCAGAAGAATGGCGTAAACCCGGGAGGCGGAGCTTGCAGTGAGCTGAGATCGTGCCACTGCACTCCAGCCTGGGCAACAGAGTGAGACTCTGTCTCAAAAAAAAAAAAAAAAAAAAAAAAAAAAAGAAAAGAAAGAAAGAAAGGGAAGTTTCTACATCACTAATCACTAGTTGGTCAGTTGAAAGGCACACGGTCACCAAATGCCACAGTAACCATACCTAGGAATTTGGAGCCAAGACGACCTTAGGTTCAGGCAGAATAGTCTGTTATAATTTGGGGTTACCTGCCTGAGAGGTCTCCCCAGTGGGCACAAGGGTTGGGTTGGAATGTCAGAATTGGATATTCATTTCTTTTGGTTAAGCATTGACTCTTCACCCTACCTGTTTTTCATGCCTGAGCACCTTTGGGAGATCTGCTTAGAAACCAACTAATTTTTTAGTGGTTCTTGATTTATCAAATAATACTTGTAATAGCTAACGTATATTGAGTTGCCCACCCAATGCCAGGAATTGTATGCATTAAGCACTTTGCATGTATTAGATCATCAAATTCTCATAGCAACCCTACAAAGTAGGTATTGAAACTCCATTTTACAGATGAGAAAATTTGAGCCTCCAGAGGTGAAACAACTTTCTTGGGGTCACATAACCAGTCAGTATGCTGGATGTCCAGCCCAGTCATCCTGTCTCAAAAGCCCAGGCTGCCGGTTCAAGTGAATATTGCTTTTCTCAGGGTCTCTCTGACTCATTGAAGGCATGCGTGATTATGAGGGTCGTATTAACAGGAAGGAAAAGAGCAGCCAAAAGGGAGCTGCTGCTCAAAACCAGCTCCACAATTTTTTCCACGTCTGCTCATCCTGGGATGCACAAGGTCCGTTGAAAGCAGGGTCATGTAGAAATTGAGTGATAGTTAAATGCATCCACTAAGCAACCAACTAGGCACCTGCAGCCCTGTTTTCTGCACTGAGAACACATTGCCATTCCCTTAGATTTTTTGCATCAGAACCAAAGGTGACTCCCAGGGCTCCCTCTACACTATTTCACTTTGCTGAGCCCTTCCCAGGTGTACTGGTCAATGAGTCAAATTCTCAGCTGGGGGAGAGCAGACAAGACTCCGTATTTGGTGAGAACATAGAGGCCTTTCCAGAGCCTGCTGCTCCTGCTGTCATTTTGCTCATTCTGATTGAAACACTCTTTGTCGTCGAGCTCTTTCCCACTCATAAATATATGTCTGATGGGTACAATGACATTATTCTATTATTAGTCGCAAACCAGGGGCAAGTCGCTATTTCAATTGATATTGCTTTTTAAGTTATTACAGTCACTGTTCTACAGTTCCATAGTCACACCCTTTCCCAGATTTCCCAAGAATAATCAAAGGGAAAAAAATAAAAACCTGCCAGCACAGGGCTGTTCTGTTGACTTCTTGCCTCAATGGCATTTCCTGGAGTCGCTAGCAAGTTATTTACTGCTTACATAGTGATAATGGATCTGCATTTCTGTTGTTCCCCAGTGGCCACTGGAGCGCTCTCATTCAAACACAAGTGAAACCAAAGAGAAGGCAGTCGCCCTGCAGGATACCACACAGCTGTGCTTTTTAGTATTTCCCCAAAAAGGCATCTTATGGTAGCAACAATCACCTCCCACTCTAGTTTAAGTAAGCAAACTCTATTTTAACTACCTGTGATTCTGAGTGTTATGGCCCTATAAGCTATTTTATTTATTGTTATTTTTAAAATTTATTATTATTATTTTTTTTTGTAGACAGGGTCTGACCCAGCCCAGGCTGGGGTGCAGGGATGCAATCACAGCTCACTGCAACCTGGGACTCTTGGGCTCAAGTGCTCCTCCTGCCTCAGTCTCCTGAGTAGTTGGGACTGCAGGTGCAAGCCATTATGGCTGGCTACTTACTTTTTTTTTTTTTTTTTTTTTTTTTTTAAAGAGACGCATTTTCACTCTGTTGTGTAGGCTGCTCTCAAACTCCTGGCCTCAAGTGATCCTCCTGCCTCAGCCTCCCAATGTGCTGAGCCACCATGCCAAGCTCCTATAAACTATTCTAGAATAGTACTGAGGCACTTCTTTCTCAGTCTGGACATTCCAGCATGGGAGTGCCCATTCATTGACATGGATTACTGGTGATTTTGTTGGTGAGGCTGAGGCAGCTGTCCCCAGGAATAGAAGTGCTGTCTGCAGTGCCATTTAGAAAGTAGCCCTCTCATCCTGGCTAACACAGTGAAACCCCGTCTCTACTAAAAAATACAAAAAATTAGCCAGGCATAGTGGCGGGTGCCTGTACTCCCAGCTACTCGGGAGGCTGAGGCAGGAGAATGGCGTGAACCCGGGAGGCGGAGCTGGCAGTGAGCTGAGATCATGCCGCTGCACTCCAGCACTCTAGCCTGGGCGACACAGCGAGACTCTGTCTCAAAAAAAAAAAAAAAAAAAAAAAAGAAAGCAACCCTCAGCTCTCCAGCCAGACAGGAACATGTGTCACTTCCTTGTGGACTTGACTCTACAGGTCAGTTAGGGCCTCTTGCTACTGCCACCCCATCTTTGGTCTAGAGGGCAGCAGTTTGCTCTGTCATGGGCATTACTGGATCTTAAGTGCCACTTGCTTAAGAATCTTGTGATCTGAGATTTCAGGGAAAAGCAGCAGCAGTCATCTACCCCCTAGAGATACACGATCTCAGAGGCTCTGTGGAAGCATACCCATATTAATGTGTACAGCCTGCCTGGCTCCACCTCCACTTAACTTCTCACCGCAGAGAAATTTGGGGGGTGGAAAAGAGACTTGGGAAGGAACCAGGCCTCCTGTACCAAGTTCCTGGGTTCTTGTGCGTTATTGCTTGAAAGGGAAGAACTGGTGTTTTTGTTTAAGAAAGAAAGAAAGAAGAAAAAGAAAGAAAGAAAGAAAGAAAGAAAGAAAGAAAGAAAGAAAGAAAGAAAGAAAGAAAGAAAGAAAGAAAGAAAGAAAGAAAGAAAGAGGAGGGAGGAAGGAAGGAAGGAAGGAAGGAAGGAAAAAAGAAAGAAAGAAAGAAAGAAAAAGAGAAAGAAAGAAAGAGAAAGGAAGAAAGAAAGAAAAGAAAGAAGGAAAGGAAAGAAAGAAAGAAAGGAAGGAAGGAAGGAAGGAAGGAAGGAAGGAAGGAAGAAAAACAGGGATGAAGGTGAAAAAAAGCCAACCCCCGCTAGGTAGGTCAATGCTCCTAAAGTCTAGCCCTGTCCATGTTATCTTGGGGTATGGTGAGGTTGGCACTAGGCTGTGGTAGTTGATGGAAGGCCAATGGACTATGCTTGGCTCTTACTCCAGCAAACACCAGGCTTGGTGAGTCACCTAGTGCCTCCCACTCCTCCAGGGCCATGTCTTGAGTAGCAGGTCTCCCTGGGTGGTAAGATTTATGCCAACTGATGATATCAGGACCCGTGAGTTGTTAATAGACTGTGACGTCAAGTGGCCATATTGCCTTCATCCAATCCAGTTAAAGGCTTTTCTCACATATGGAAACTCAAGAGAGCCCACAGGAGTGATTCTCATAGAATGACTCACGGACAAGCAGGGGTCTGTAAGGCTTCTCCAGGTGGCCACTGATTTCTCATAGGATAGTGAGAATTACTCATCATTCTGCACCTTTAAAACCTTTCCTACTCCCACATCATCCCCATTGACAAATACATCTAACTTGAAATAGCTCATCTTAAAAACAAAACAAAAACTTTCCCTTGACCTTATAGTCCCATCCAACCATGGCCAAGCTCTCTGCTTCCCTTAATAGCAAAAGTTCTGAAAAGTCATGGATTGGTACCGTCTCTATTTCTCACTGCCCATTCTCTCCCAACAAGCTCACCCACCTGTTCAATTCTGTTCATGTGCTACCACTGGGCCCCACTTGCTTGATCCAGGGATCAACTCTCTGTCCATCTTACAGGTCTTCCAGCAGCTATTGTCACTGTTGACGCCTCTTTCTTTTGTGGAGATTTTTCTTCTCTGGGGTCCCAGAAACCAATAAATTTTCTTGGTTTTCCTCCTACCATATTATCAGCTTGACTTTTCTGCCTGACTACTTCATGTTAGAACCCCCCAAAATAAATCTCCAGATCTCTTCTCTTGCTTTGTCTTCTTTTCCCTTCCCTTTCCCTTCTCTTCCCTTCCTTTTCTTTTCCTTCTCTTCATTTCCCTTCCCTCCCTTTCCCTTGTCTTCCCTTTGTTCCTCTTCTCTCACCCTTTTCCTTCTCTTCTGCACTCCCTCTCCTGGTAATCTCTTTCAGTCTCACATCATCTATACATTCATGACTCTCAAATCTATCTTTCCAGTCCTTATCACCCCACGAAGGTCCAGATTCCTAAATCCAACTGCCTCTATGACACCTCTGCTTAGATGCCTAACAGATGTCTCAAACTTGAATATCCAAAATGAAATTCTTGATATCCCTCCAAAGCTTATTTCTTCCCCATTCTTTATTTGCCCAACAAATAATTCCATCAACTACTACCCAGTAGCTCAGATCCAAAACTTAAGAATCATGTATTTTTGACTCCTCTTTTTCTATCATACCCCACATTCAACCAACCAGTCCTATTTTTTCTAACTTCAGACTATATCCAGAATCTAATTATATCTCACCACATCCGCTGCTATAGCTCTAATCCAAGTCATTGTCATTTTCTGCCTAGGCCATAGCAAGAATTTCAATATCTGGTTTTCCACACTTGCCCTACTGTAATGCATTCTCTACCCAACAGGCAAAATAATCTCTTAAGCATGTAAAATCTACCGTATCACTCCCTTGCATAAATCCTGCTAATGGCTTATAATCACATTTCAGAATAAAATTTAGGTAACTTGCCGTGCCTATAAGACCCTGCATGATCCTGTCCCTCGTGCCTCTGTTCTCTGCTTGTTCACACTGGCTGTCTTCTAGCCTGTGGGCAGCCCTGGCTTGTTCCTGTTTCAGGACCTCTGTGCTTGCTGTGCCTTCTGCCTGGAACACTTTCCCCCGTGAACTCAGCACAATTCACTGTGTACCATGCAAGTCTCGGCATCAGTGTCATCTCCTAAGAGAGGACTTCCCTGACCACGCAGCTTAAAGTACTCCCAAATCCAGTCTTTATCTCATCACAAACGTCTTTCTCCATGTCAACAATACTCTCTACCTCAACTTATCTTTTTATTTATTTATGGTTTATTTTTGTCTCTCTGCACTAGACCCCACGAAAGCAATCTTGTCTGTCTTTTTCTTTTTCTTTTTTTTTTGAGCCTGTCACCCAGGCTGGAGTGCAGTGGCCGGATCTCAGCTCACTGCAAGCTCCACCTCCCGGGTTCACGCCATTCTCCTGCCTCAGCCTCCCAAGTAGCTGGGACTACAGGCACCCGCCACCTCGCCCGGCTAGTTTTTTTTGTATTTTTTAGTAGAGACGGAGTTTCACCATGTTAGCCAGGATGGTCTTGATCTCCTGACCTCGTGATCCGCCCGTCTCGGCCTCCCAAAGTGCTGGGATTACAGGCTTGAGCCAACGCACCCGGCCTTGTCTGTCTTTTTCACTGCTATTTCCCTAACTCACATGAATGCCCACCTGATATCAGAGGTTCAATGATATTTGTTATGTGAGTAAATGATCTCGTCATGGTGGGTTCTGTACTGTGTTTCTGTTTGCAGTATGAAGCCACATGGTTTTCAAGCCTGGCAGTTCGGGAGGATTATCTAGACACATTTTAAATCATGCAGGTTTTGAGCCCCATCCTAGTCTTTATTGGTGTGTCATTGACAGTGTCCTAATCTTTCCATTCACTCTAATGAAAAGCTTTAAAGTGGCCAAGGCAGGGGAAAAGGGGATTAGCCTTAAGGCTAATGGAGGTCAGGTTAAGAGGCCTTGTGAGTTCCTTGTTCCGTGGAGATACAAAATGTTAGAAGCCACTATATTGAAGCTGAGGGTGGGAGTGGAGAGGAGAGGAGAGAATGAACCCTGTGGCATGGGCCCATCTGGCTGTTGAAGGCCAAGGTCTGGTTTTACCCACTCTGCTAGCTACGTAAGTCTGTGAATTACCAGGGCACCCACCTATTGGCTCAAGGAGGACTCTTTTATTTCACCCTGTCCTTCAGCTTCAGGATCTAGAACTCTGCTGTCTAATATACTAGCTATGGTTTAAGACTGAATTCATTAAAATTAAGGTGTTTGAACTTGAATTCAATGCATTGAAATTAAATACAATTAATAATTCCTGGCCGGGCGCTGTGGCTCACGCCTGTAATCCCAGAACTTTGGGAGGCCAAGGCAGGTGGATCATGAGGTCAGGAGATCGAGACCATCCTGACTAACACGGTGAAACCCCATCTCTACTAAAAATACAAAAAATTAGCCGGGTGTGGTGGTGGGTGCCTGTAGTCCCCGCTACTCGGGAGGCTGAGGCAGGAGAACGGCATGAACCCGGGAGGCGGAGCTTGCAGTGAGCTGAGATTGCACCACTGCACTCCAGGCTGGGTGACAGAGCGAGACTCTGTCTCAAAAAAAAAAAAAAAAAAAAAAAAAAAATTCTTTTCTTCTGTCTCACTAGCCACATCTCAAGTGCTCAGTAGCTGCATTTGCTGGTGGCTACAGCATGTGTGCCTTTCCATCACTGCAGAAAGTTCCATTGAACAGAGCTGGTCTAGAAAATGGGCTCCTGGGACTGCTAGGGCATCCACACTGCTGTTGTTAGTGCTTTAAATGCCAGGCTTGTCAATGTACATGGAAATACAGCTCTACTCTGGTTAAGCAATGGGTCTCTTGAGCCCTGGGAATTTCACTTGAGCAGGCGAAGGGCTGATGAAAACAGCTTGTAAAAGTATTTGCCAGCAGACCTGCCCACACACAGAGATGAGGTACATTTTCAGAGACATATCATTGTTGCTCCAGAGGACAGGGAGAAAGCACAGCTATGGGCCAGGACGAGTTTTTCTTTTAGTTTGTGCTCCTCGAACTCTGAATCCAAGGTCACTCATGGGAATTTTGCAGGGATTTGTTTAGCAGGTTTACATTCTGTACCTCAAGTGAGATGATCAGCCACTTGAAGGCAGGGGAAATGACTTAGGTTCTTATAATATCTCCTCCTCAACACTTCATATATAGATGATAAATAAACACTAGCACTCGATCTAAGTTGCATTATAGTTAGCTCTGTGCATGTATCTCCTTATTTGTTCATGAAATCCTCAAGGCCAAATATTATTTTTATTCCCTTCCCTGCAGCACCTAGTACTGTGCATGATGAATAATTGTTTCCATAGAAATATTCATGGTTGGGAGGATAGCTGGAGCCCAGGAGTTCAAGGCTGCAGTGAGCCATGATTGGGCTACTGGACTCCAGCCAGACCCAGTCTCTAAATAAATCAAATGAATAAAAAGTAAACAACAAAATATTCATTTTGTGTTTTAACAAGGACTCTAGGAAAAATAAATTTAAAAAATTGTAAAAATGAAATATTTATTGCATGGTTGGAGGGAGGGAGGGAGAGATCAGCTCAGACCCACACTGGTAGAAGAGTTCCTGTTTCAGTGATAGCTCACCGTTTTAGTGATACATCACTTCCCATCTTTGAAATTCAGAACAGGCCGGGCGCGGTGGCTCATGCCTTTAATCCCAGCACTTTGGGAGGCCGAGGCAGGCGGATCACAAGGTCAGGAGATCGAGACCATCCTGGCTAACACGGTGAAACCCCGTCTCTACTAAAAATACAAAAACTTAGCCGGGCGAGGTGGCGGGCGCCTGTAGTCCCAGCTACTCGGGAGGCTGAGGCAGGAGAATGGCGTAAACCCAGGAGGCGGAGCTTGCAGTGAGTGGAGATGGCCCCACTGCACTCCAGCCTGGGCAACAGAGCGAGACTCTGTTCCAAAAAAAAAAAATTCAGAACAATTCAGCATTATTCTCTCTTCAGAAGGTAAAGAGGCTATTTTCCAAGTCAGCAGTGGGTGGATGAATGAAATAAAGCTTTTCCAGTGTCATCAGAGCATTCTCATTGGACTTTATCAGAAAAACCGGGTTCTTTGGCTTTTTTTCTGGTAGAAAGCTTCACTGGAAAAAGAGCAAACCTAATTCAGGAGGAAAACATGGCAATAGGGCAATTTCAACACAAATTGGCTATGTGTTATATGAAACATTCAGGTTCTACAGCATTTTATGTTACGCTTTTAAGACCGCAATCTTGAATGCTTGTCGTCAACTATAGAATCTTCTCTCACCACATCTGGAAATTAAGCTAAAGTGAAGAACACACAAATGTTTGTCTTCTCATCACTCTCTTCTGTCAGATACTTTGCAGCATGGTTTCGAGTAATCATCATTTACTTACCGTAGATTCAAGTTTGTATCTTCTACTATGTCCCTTCATTCTGAAGAATGCCCTGAGGAATTTCCTGCAGTTCTGCCTGTTAACAAATTCTGTCAGCTTTTGTTTATCTCAAAGTGTCTTAATTTTACCATTATTTTAAAGTTTGTTTTCACTCTATATAGAATTCTAGATTGGTGAGATTTTTTTCAGCATTTTAAAGGAGTTATTCCCTGGTCTTTTGGCCTCCATTATCTCTAAAAAAAAAATCAGAAATTATTTTTGTTTTCCTATATACAATGTGTCTTTTGTTTTTTGGATGACTTCCGTATTTTCTGTTTTTTGGTTTTTGGTTTTTGGTGTTTTTGTTTGTTTGTTTGTTTGTTTGTTTTTTGAGACAGAGTCTTGCTCTGTTGTCCAGGCTGGAGTGCAGTAGTATGCAGTCTCAGCTCACTGCAATCTCCACTTCCTGGGTTCAAGCGATTCTCATGCCTCAGTCTCCCGAGCAGCTGGGATTCAGGCATGTGCCACCCCTGCTAAATTTTGTATTTTCAGTAGAGATGGGGTTTCACCATGTTGGCCAGGCTGGTCTTGAACTCCTGACCTCAAGTGATCTACCTGCCTCGGCCTCTCAAAGTGCTGGGATTACAGGCATGAGCCACCGCGCCAGGACGATTTATATATTTTCTATCATTTTTGGTTTTCAGCAGTTTGACTATGATGTGCCTAGATGTGGTTTTCTTTATGTGTATCCTGCTTGGGGTTCACTGAGTTTCTTAAACCTAAAAGTTGGTGTTTCTCAACAACTTTTGGGAAGTCTGGGGCCATTATTCTTTCAAATGTTTTTTTCCTCCATCCTCCTTCTCTTCTCCTTTAGAATCCCTATTGCAGGTGAGTTAGGCCATTTGATACTGTCCTATTAATCCCTGAGGCTTTGATCATTTTTTCAATTAATTTTCTATTTATCAAATTGATTTAATTTTATTGATCTGACTTCAATTTTACTGAGTTTTAATTCGGTCATCCCTAATAAGCCCATTCAGGGAATTTTTCATTTCAGGTATTATATACTTGAGTTTTAGAGTTTCCATAGGGTTTAAAAAATAGTTTCCATTTTTCAAGTGAGATTTCATGGTCACTAATTCATTACATCTATATTTTTCTTTATTTCTTTGAACATCTCCCATTAACTATTTGACAATGTGTGTGTGTGTGTGTGTGTGTGTGTGCGCGCGCGCGCATGTGTGTGATGGAGTCTCCATCTGTCGCCCAGGCTGGAGTGCAGTGGCATGATCTTGGCTCACTGTAACCTCCGCCTCCCAGGTTCAAGCGATTCTCCTGCCTCAGCCTCCCAAGTAGCTGGGATTACAGGCACCCACCACTACGCCCAGCTAATTTTTGTATTTTTAGTAGAGATGGGGTTTCTACTACTATAGAAGTGTTGGCCAAGCTGGTCTTGAACTCCCGGACTCAAGAGATCCACTTGCTTCGGCATCCCAAACTGCTGGGATTACAGGCGTGAGGCACTGTGGCCAGCTTTTGATAACAGTTTTAATAACTCATTTAAAGTCTTTTGCTGCCAAGTCTAATATCTGAGCCATCTCAGTTTCTTTTGAGTGCTTTTTGCTTTGATTATCAATCATGTTTTCCTGTTTCTTTGAAAGCCTAGTGATTTTTACACTGAATACTGGACATTGTAGGTTATATATTTTAGAGACCTGGATTCTACTATCTTCCTCAGAAAAATGTTGATTCTCATTTTAGCAAGCAGTTTGATTATTATCTGATCGCCTTGGAATGTCCATGTCTGGTTTTATGCTCTCATATTACAGATAAGCAAAAAATCAGAAGTGTTTCCTAAGTGCTAACTTAGAAGACTCATTCTCCAAACTGTCTCTCAAGACGATCCTATCAGGGCTCAGGTTTAGGCTTTTTAAAAGTGGGTACGGTGTAGGTTGTACCACAGTCACTATTCAAATTTAAGTGAATTAGGACAATACAGTAGCTCGTGTCTATAATCCCAGCACTTTGGGATGAGATGCCAAGGCAAGTGGATCTCTTGAGCCCAGGAGTTCAAGACCAGCCTGGGCAATGTGGCAAAATTCCATCTCTAGAAAAGATACAAAAATTAGGCAGGCATGGTGGCATGTGCCGGTAGTCCCAGTTACTTGGGAGGCTGAGGTGGGAGGATCACCTGAGCCTGTAAGGTCAAGGCTGCAGTAAGCGATGATCTGCACTGCACTCCAGCCTGGGTGACAGAGTGAGACCTTGCCTCAAATAAATAAATAAAATTTAATTTAATTTTAAAAATGTACTTATTCAGTTGCCATAGTCACATTTCAAGTGTTTCATAGCCATATGGGTCAATGACTACCAGATTAAAATTGTGCAACTACAGAACATTTCTGTTACAGAAACTTCTATTGATAGGCACTGTTCTATGTCAGAGATCAGCAACTTTTTCTGTAAAAGGCAAAATAATATTTTAAATTTTAGAGCCATACGATCCTGTCATGTCTACTCACCTCTGCATTGTAACATGCAAGCGGCCACAGACACTAAGTACACAGATGAGCATGGCTGTGTTCTAATAAAACTTTATTACAAAAACAAGCAACAGCTGAATTTGGCCTACAAGTCATATTTTTTAGAGCAAAGGTCAGCAAACTATGACCTATGAGCCAAATTTGGCCCACTGTCTATTTTGCTTATTTTTTATAGCTTTATTGAGATATAATTCACATATCATATAATTTACCCATATAGCTCAGTGGTTTTCAGGATAGTAACACAGTTGTGCCAACATTACCACATTTAACACCTTTTTTTTTTTTTTTTTTGCAAAAAAAGTTTTACAGGAAAGCAGGTTTACTCATTTATTTATGTCTTAATCTATGCCTGCTTTCATGCCTCAATGGCAGAGTTGGGTATTTGCAACAGAGACTATATGGACTTCAAAGTCTAAAACATTTAGCATCTGACTCTTTAGAGAAAATATTTGCTCCAGAATGTCATCTGTACCCATAAGGCACAAGCTTCCTGTGTTTGACCTGGATTTCAGGGGTGTTCATGAGGTGTTATCTCTGCTCTCTGCCAGGCTCAGAACTCAATGTCCACAGCACTGCTTGCTTGATCTCTCATCCCATTGTTTCTCCCTCAACCCTATAGCAGCTGCTACTTGGCGAGCCTCAGGTGTAGCTGTCCATTGTATATACAGCATAACTCTCAGCCATAGACCTGCAAGGACTCCAGTACAAATTTTTGGAACCCATTTCTGTGTGGCTTGTCTGAAGCATTATTCCAGTGTGGTTTATTTTCCTTGATTTTAAAAATATATTTGTCCAGTCACTAGGAGAATTATTTGAGTCTGTAACTATGGTGTCTATTTCTCCTTATCAGATCTCTTAAATTTTGCTTTATGTATTTTGAGACAATGTTTTTAGGTACCAATTAGTTTAGGCTTGTATTTTTCTGTTGAACTAAAACTTCCACCAATACATTGGGAGCCTCTTGATCGCCAGAAACATTTTTACCCTAAAATCTAAAAACAGAGTGACACTTTTATTTAGATTTGTCTGTTGTATCTTTTTCCATTGTGTACTTTGAGCCTTTTGATCTTTGTGTTTTAAACGTGATCTCTCATAGAAGTGTATTTAAATTCAGTCTAACAAGTTTTGATTTTTTTTAACTGAGGCATTTAATCTATGTTCATTTGAATGTAATCACTGAAATATTTTATTACTAGATTTTTTTTTTTCATTTTCTTTTTTAATGAGACAGAGTCTTGCTCCATTGCCCAGGCTGGAGTGCAATGGCACAATTTCGGGTCACTGCAACCTCTGTCTGCAGGGTGCAAATGATTCTTATGTCTCAGCCTCCTGAGTAGCTGGGATTACAGGTATGTGCCACCACTCCCAGCTAAATTTTGTGTTTTTAGTAGAGATGGGGTTTGACCATCTTGACCAGGCTGGTCTTAAACTCCTGGCCTCAAGTGATCCACCTGCCTTGGCCTCCCAAAGTGCTGGGATTACAGGTGTGAGCCATTGTGCCTGGCCTATTTCTGTATCTTATTTTTTCTTTTATAACTATCCTGCATTTACTATATATCTATACTATATCTATATATCTATATATAATCATATATATACATATATATGTATATGTGTATTATATATATCTTCTTTTCTCCTTCCCCTGCCCTTTTTTTTTTTTTTTTTGCCTTCCTTTGTGCTGATTACTTTTTATTTCTCTCTACTACTTGGAAAGTTATTGTGATGGTTAATATTAGGTGTCGACTTGATTTGATTGAGGGATGCCTAGATGGTTGGTGAAGTATTGTTTCTAGGTGTGTCTGTGAAGGTGTTGCCAGAGGAGACTGACATGTGAATGGTGGACTGGGAGAGGAAGACCCATCTTCAGTGTAAGTGGGCACCATCCAATCGGCAGCCAGCACAGCTGGAACAAAGCAGATGGAAGAAGATGGGATAAGTTTGCTTGCTGAGTCTTCTGGCTCTTTTTCTTCTTCCCATGTGGGACGCTTCCTTCTGTTCCTCCTGCCCTTGGACATCAGACTCCGTCTCTTTGGGTCATAGACTGAGGGATGCACTGCGGTCTTCCCTAGTTTTGAGACATTTGGACTTGGACTTGAGCCACTTTCATCTTTTCTCTTTCCCCAGCTTGCAGATGGCCCATCATGGGACTTCACCTTTTAATCCTGTGAGCCAATTCTCGCTAATAAACTCCCTTTTATATGCACCTACATCCTATTGGTTCTGTCCCTCTGGAGAACCCTGACTAATACAGTTATATATCAAATTCCCTTCTTCTAAAACTCATCCTAGAATGTTAACAAGCATATTTAACTTCTCATATTCTAAATTTAATTAATAGGTTTACTCTCCTTCTTTACATTACATGAACTCAGAACTCTTTACTCCTCTTACATCTCCCAATTTGTATGCTATTGTTGCTTTGTGTGTCATGTCTATCCCTCTACTTACAAAAGTTTATTGCCATTGTTTTATGCAGTCCGTTTTTTAAAGATTTGCTTATGTATTTGCCACTTTCTTGGCTCATGATGTTTTCATCTCAACATTCCTCACTCGAATTGCCTTCCCTCTGCTTAAGACAAACCCTCATAATTTCCTCTAATCACTGTCTGTGTTTCCTTACTTCAATTTTTTAACTGCACTCTTATTTTTGAAAACTATCTTTACTGCATATACAGCTTTAGGTTGATGGTTATTTTCTCTCAGCATATTTAAAATATTGTTTCACAAAGAAGAAAACAACAGACTTGAGTGTGGAGGGTGGGAGGAGGGAGAGGAGCAGAAAAAATACCGGTTGGGTACTGGGTTTAATTTATGGGTGATGAAATAATCTATACAACAAACTCCCATGACATGAGTTTATCTGTGAAACAATCCTTCACATGAACCCCAAAGCTAAAATAAAAGTTAAAAAAAATTAAACAGTGACAACAACAACAAAATATTGTTCCACTATCACCTGTAGCATCTATGGATGCTATCAAGAAGTCAATTTCATTGTCATTCCTTTGTAAGCAATCTGTCTGTCTTGAAGTTTCATTAGGCTGTATCTGGGTATATATTTCTATCTTTGTGAAAAATCTTGCTTGGGTTCCTTGGGATTTCTGAATCTAAGGATTGGAGTCTCATTAATTCTGGGCATTTCTCTGTATCCCTTTTTCTGTCTGGACAGTGTACTGGTCTGTCTTTCGGTTCTCTAATTCTTTCTTCACTCATGCTAATCTTCTCTCAAACCACCCACTGAGGTTTATAAAGACTTTGTTACAATATTTTTCATTTCTAGAAGTTCTAGTTGATTTTTTTCTTGAATCTCCTTAAAAACCTTTAATTTTGGCAGGGTGCAGTGGCTCATGCCTGTGATCCCAGCACTTTGAGAGGCCGAGGTGGGTGGATCATGAGGTCAGGAGTTCAAGACCAGCCTGGACAACACAGTGAAACCCTGTCTGTACTAAAAATACAAAAATTAGCTGGGCATGGTGGCGGGCACCTGTAATCCCAGCTACTCAGGAGGCTGAGACAGGAGAATCGCTTAAACTCAGGAGGTGGAGGTTGCAGTGAGCCGAGATCATGCCACTGCACTCCAGCCTGGGCGATAGAACTAGACTGTCTAAAAAAAAAACCTTTTTTTCTTTATTTATATTTTCTATTATAAATTATGTTTACTCCCAAAATTCATACGCTGAAGTTCTAATTCCTAGAACCTTAGAATATGACTTTATATGGAGATAGGGTCTTCAAAGAGGTCATTAAGTTTCAATGGGGTTATTAGGGTGGGTTCTGGTCCAATATGACTGGTCTTCCTGTAAGAAATGGAGATTAGGATACAAAACACAGAGAGGAAAGAGCATATGGAGACGATGAAGGCAGCCACCTACAAGCCAAGGGGAGAGGTCTCAGAAGAAATGAACCCTGCTGACACCTTGAGCTCAGACTTCCAGTCTCCTGAACTGTAGGAAGTGAATCTCTGTTGTTTCAGCCACCAGTCTGTGGTACTTTATTATGGCAGTCCTAGCAAACTAATACAGCCTTCTCTGTTTTTTTTCTTCAAACATAATTTAAAATCCTTGTTTCATATTCTTTGTCTGAAAACCCAATATGTGACACCTTTTGGAAACTAAATCTGCTGTTTGTTTTTTCACGTGTATGATGCTTCCAGAGCATGGTATTTTTGTGAGTTTTGTGATCTGTGCTGGTGACCTCATGTGTTTTGAAAGTTCTATCAATGGGAATTCTTTGAAACAAATCTGAAAGGATTTGCTTTTCTTAGTACCATGAGCCTAAAGCCACTTCCAAGTCAGCAGCATTCTACACTAATTCTCAGCATGAGATTTTTGGGACTAACCAGGTAGTGTGAATTGAAGCTGGAAAATTGTACAATCGCCTGGTGTTTATGAATAATCAAGGCAGACATTTTGTTCTCTTATCCAAGTACTAAGTCTGGAGAAAGGCGTTTTTCCTTGATGTCCATGGTAAGAGCAGCGGTTGGGGTTAGTAGTAGTTGTAGGGGAGGAGTAAGCTTCTCTCCAATTTGTGATCATACTAAAGATATAAACCCCTGGGGCCCAGTTTTCTGTGTGGTCTTCTATTAGATTCTATACTTTTGCAAAGACCCTAGGCTTTTTCTCCTGTGGCCTGGCCACTGGAGTTTAACAAATGCCCTTGGGATGAAAATCAGATTTAGTGTTTCAAAGATAGTTCTAGAAGGAGAGGTAATTTTTAACCCAGAGCCTCTGTCAGTTCTCAGGAAGGGCCAAGCTGGTGTACCCTGGGAAAAACTTTAATGTTGCTTTTATTGATATTTTCATCAGTTACCTTCCTGATTATCTAGACAAATCTTTCCTTTCGACAGAGTGAAGTCCAGAAGGGAAGCATTATGTGGAAGTCACTTCTGGATCCCCCAGTAATTTATGTAGAGGCTGTCCTGCACCTGAGCTCCCACCCTCATACAAGCATGGGGGGCTCCAGAGACCACAGATCCCCCACCCTCATCTCTCCAATCACTCTGTCTCCATTTCTCACACACTCCTGTGAAAAAATAAACAGAAGCACCATCTGCCTTGGAACTATCCTGGTTATGCTCTTCTTTTTCAGAAAGTGCTTGGAATAGAAGCCAAACTAAAAAACCCTCCATCACCTAAAGCTGTATGGAGACAAGGCCAGGGTCCCTGCCTCTGCCACATCCCTGAAAGAGAACCTGCCAATGCTTGTTTCAGGCGGGTGTTTTATTTCAAAAGCCTGAGCCAGCCTATGGAGTGGATCTCTGGCTTGGAAGCATTTCGCAGGATCGTAACGTGAGGCAGGTGGCTGGAAACTGTGTCCAAACTCACCTGGCACTGCCTTCAGCCTCCCTGATTGCAGAGTTGGCCTCAGTCCCCAAGCTGCTCTCTAGAAGCCTGCAGCATCCAGCACAGGGTGAAAGAGGCCATCACATTGATATGTCCGTGGGCCCCAAGCAAAGGTCTGACTGAGAGATGCTCGACTCCTTCTGATTATTTTCCAGTTTTATGTAAAGCCTCCAGTGTGACTTATCATTAGGTTTTGATTCTCTTTCTTTGGAGTTAGTCTTGTCCAGGGGCGCGAACAGAAACTGCATGACCCAAAGACAGAGAGGCCCTCTCAGTTGGGGTCTCTGCTAACCAAAGCAATTTTGCAGGTGGGGGAAAAAAAAGAGTCCAGGCGGGGGCTTATTGACACACTTATTGACCTTCCGCATCAGCTGTTGTTGCCAGCTTCCCTTAGACAGCCTTAGGCAAGAACAAAAGAAGCTGAGCACATTTTCAGATTCAGAGTCAGGTCTGCAAAGGGCTGAGAGCCTGGGCATTCTCCTTAGACAAGGGCAGAAGGCCGCGCCCTGTCTTTGTTTCCAGCCTGCCCAAGCCCATGTTTTCAATAGAGTAATTCTGACCAATAAACTCTACCTGCTTGATGGAAGGTAAAAGGCGTAAAGGCTGAATAGTATTTAGGAGATGAAAGATCAGTTGAGGCTTAGGTAAATGGTTAAGCCAAGAGAATTCTTTCGCTGTTGATGAAGTTGGTCACTTGGAAACCAAGCTTCAGTTTCACATGAGCTCCATGCGTCTACAACACTTTTCAAATACTCTTCAAAAAATTAACTACTGACACAGCCAATAACAGATGGTGGGATAAAATGCTATCTGTCACTTTCCTTTTCTGAAAGACACAGAAAATGATATCTGCAGCTCTGCAAACCATCCTGAGGAATATTTGGATCTGACTGAGCAAGAATTAACAGGAGCAAGAAATACCCACAGTCAGACCAGGGCTTGACACTCAGTAACTGTTGGTAAATGAATGAATGAATGAAGTAAGGAAGGAAACATGTGCTCACCACATCTACTGCAGGATGTTAACATCTCTGAAAGTAGGTGAAAGGATTCTGTGAAATCCAACCCAAAACGCTATGCTTGGAACAATTAGGTTTATATTCCCAGAGAAGAAGCAGGAGGGGAAAACAACAACAACAACAAAAACCAAACATTGCTATGGTGGGATTCTGAAGTTTGTGATATGGTTTGGCTATGTCCCCACCCAAATCTCATCTTGTAGTTACCATAATTCCCACTTGTCATGGGTGGAACCCAGTGAGAGGTAATTGAATCATGGGGGTGATTACCTCCGTGCTGTTCTCATGATATTAAGTGAGTTCTTATGAGATTTGATGGTTTGATAAGGAGCTTTTCCCCTTTTGCTCTGCACTTCTCCTTCCTGCCACCATGTGAAGAAGGACGTGTTTGCTGCCCCTTCTGCCATGATTGTAAGTTTCCTGAGGCCTCCCCAGTTCTGTAGAACTGTGAATCAACTAAACCTCTTTCCTTTATAAATTACCCAGTCTTGGGTATATCTTTATTAGCAGTATGAGAACAGACTAATACAGTTTGTCATTTCAGAATGTCAGGATATGTGGATGTCATAAGAAGAAACCCTTGGACAGCCCATCTGTGTGTTCAAAGACAACCCCTCTACTAGCCCTGCTCACCACAAAAGAGGGGAAAGTCAAAGAGCAAAAGTAGGTAGGTCTTCAGGGCAAAGAGCACAGCACTTTTGTGCAGAAAACCTAGACAATAGGCCGGGTGCTCATGCCTGTAATCCCAGCACTTTGGGAGGCTGAGGCAGGTGGATCGCCTGAGGTCAGGAGTTTGAGATCAGTTTGGCCAACATAGTGAAACCTCATCTCGACTAAAAATATAAAAAATTAACTGGGTGTGGTGGTGGGCACCTGTAATCCCAGATACTCAGGAGGCTGAGGCAGGAGAATCACTTGAACCCGGGAGGCAGAGGTTGCAGTGAGCTGAGACCACGCCATTGCACTCTAGCCTGGGGGACAAGAGTGAAACTCCATCTCAAAAAAAAAAAAAAACAAAAAAACCACTAGACAATAATAATTATGAATAAATTTGCCAGCTGTACTTCATAACCTAAGGACATGATTAAAACAATGTTTTGAGGAAAATTATTAGGCATAAGCTCTTAGCATTAATAAATACAAAGAATCAAAATAATGCATTAGTTATTCAACTTAAAAAGTTTGAAAGAGAACATAATTATGAAACAGCAAAATGAAGAAATAAAAATGAGAGTTGAAGTGAATAAATTAAAAAATGGATATTTGGGAGAAAAATAAATGACTCCAAGTCCTGGTTCTTTTAAATAAAACAGATAAACCATTAATATCCTAAAAAAATGAGGGGCAAAATACAAATACATAAAATTAGAAAGGAGGGTGGGAAATAACACAAAGACAGAGAAAACACTTTTTAACTATGCAAATAAATTAGAAAGCCTAAGGAATGAATATACATGAAATGAATAATTTATCCAAATGCTGGACACAGGCAATTTCACAAATGAAATTTTAAATTTAAAAAATTTTAAGAAAGAGATTATTCTAATACTTTCAAAACTTTTCTAAAGAAAGTCAACATGTCCAATGTTCTTTATAAAGCCAACATAACACTAATACCAAAACTGGATAGTGCACACACAAAACTCACAAAACAGTAGACAAGTTTTAGTAATAAGCTAGTGCCAAAATATTTTTTTAAATATTGACACCGTAATTAGAATTTTTTTTTTTTTTTGCAACTGACACACACTCTAACAGCTCCTTGACCAGAGAGTAAAGGTAGCTCTATTATAAAAGAAAAATAATTTAAAGATTTCAAAAATACAAAAGGGCACCATGAGAAAACTGAGTTTTGATCATGGTCTTTGGATCTAGCTGAATGTTAGAACCACCGGGTAAAAGAATTGAAATCAGAATCAAGAGGTTAACTGCAGATAAACAGGTTTTCCAAGTCATAGACAACTGGGGCCAGAAATTGCTCATAAATATTTTCTCTGATTCCTCTAATCAAATGCAGGTTTCTTTTTCTTCAAAGTTTTTATTTTTATTTTTTAGATACAGGGCCTCACTCTGTCATCCAGGCTGGAGTGCAGTGGTACAATCACAGCTCACTACAGCCTCAAAGTCCTGGGCTCAAGTGATTCTCCTGCCTCAGCCTCCCGAATAGCTGGAACTAATCTGTTTCAGGTGCACATCACCACATCTGGCTAATTTTTAAATTTTGTGTAGAGACAGGGTCCTGCTGTGTTGCCCAGGCTGGCCTTGAACTCCTGGCTTCAAACAGTCCTCCCACCTGGACCTCCCAAAGTGCTGGGATTACAGGGGCGAGTTACAGCACCAAGCCCTGAAATGTAAGTTTCCTTTTGTGACAGTGAATGTTCCATTTAGGTAAGTTATTCCAAAATGATGATGTGAGCCTGTGAACGAGGTTCTACTTCCTGTCCAGAATTCTTGGAGAAGGCCAAACTGGTGAGGTGAGCGAGGCAGGTTGAGAGGTATGAGGAGTGGGGGGTAGGGGAGTTATATTATTCGGAAGAATAAAAGTGGAGCCTGCGAAGGGGAAGTAGAAGAGACAACAAAGAGAGGGGCTCTGGCATCCTTGGAGTGGAACAGATTAGTGACATCCGTCTTAAAAAAGCCCAGTCATGACTGGTGGTGGCTGATGAGGCCTAGGAAGCGATTAGCGCTGAAGTCATTAAAACGCCTCTGTGGAAGCTTAGCTGGCTGCTCTCCACTTAATCCTCTTAGGCAAACAGGCCATTCTCACTAGGCCGTGGATGGAGGCTCGGGTGGATCCTGGCCTGAAATGCCAGCCGACTTCGGGAATTAGACCCGGTATTCGCGAGGATTGGGAGGAAGTGTGTGAGTTGGTTTGTGAGGTGTGGAAAGCCAATTTGCTGATGGTATAAGTCTTCCATTTAATCCCAGTCAAGCACAAAGTGATGTAGAAAAAGAAAGTCTTCAGGATCAATATTAAGTGTGGCTTCGACAGAGCTAAGAAAGAACAATGGCTGGAACTGTGACCTATAACACAGGCTCTGCTGGGCTGACCAGGGCCCTGGGGGAACACAGGGAGAAGGAGTTCTAGCGCATGACCTGTGTGATCTGAGATTGAAACTGACCTTTTGAGGGAACAGGGCCAGAAGCTAGAAGCACCCAGAGACTGTGTCTATTCTTTCCAGAAGGATCCCTGTCTCAGCTAGACGAGCCCCGGCAGGCTGTGGTTAGATGCTCAAATTTCAGAGAATGGATTGAATGAAAGTCAGTCTGGGTCTGAGACAAGACTTTCAGTTGATAGAAATTGTTAAGATTTTCCTCTGAGTAATTTCTTTCCTAACTGGCTGTGAAAAGAAGGAACAAAGGTCAGTATTTAATTGGGTTGGGATCTCGGCGGCTCTGAGATCAGTTTCTTTTATCAGTGTGGGCTCACTGGTGACTGAAGGGGGTTTGTTATCCAAATTATATAAGATCTGTGTTTTGGATTTGCCACCAGAGAAGGTATTAAACAGTGCTACCTATCAGAAGTATCATGCCTTGTACAGAGTTTTAAATTCTTGAGTAGCCACATTAAAAAAAGTAAATGGAAACCGAAGAAATTACTTTTAATAATATATTTCCCTTAACAAAAATATTATTATTCCAACATAATTAATGTAAGAACATACAAATAAGATGTTTTACATTATTTTTTCCATATTAAGTCTTCAAAATTCAGCACATCTCAATTCAGGGTAGCCCTTTCTGAAGGGGTTAGAGGCTACCATATTAGACAGTGTCTAACATTGGATATAAAGGATTACATCACATGGTCCCTGCCCTCTGGGAGCCTATAAATGTGTACCTTTATTCTGTACTAAATGAGGTGGAGTAGTGGGGACGGAGAGACGTACCTGATAAGACTCCACTTGAGAGAGATGGGAGCCTCTCTCGGGTTTGACGCCAACTACCAGTGCTACGCAGGTTATACATGGCTCCCACCTCTTCTTAGGTCTGGTTAACTAATAACTGTGTCACCCAACCAAACCCATCAGAACAAATTCTTGACAGCCCAAACAGAAACCACGAAACCAATTGGGCTAACCCAAATTCACGTACCTCTTCTTACAGTATTTGAGAGGTCTCTATTCTGCAAAGCATTAGGGGGTTTGTGTGGGATAAGGAGGGAATGAAGCCAACACTCCAGGTGACCTCTGTAGATTGGTTTAACTCAAGAGCACACGTAATCACGTTATCAGGATCAGGGCCATTACTAGGACTGGTTCAGATACACAGCTCTTGCCACTCCTGAAAGGAGCTTTGGCCAATACCTCCACAGTTTAGGGGTGTAACATTTTGCAGTGCCTCAGTCCTTTAAATGCAGCCAGCTTCCCCTGAGCCCTGAGCTGGGCTGCAGCCAGCACACCTAGGCCTTCACTGGCTCCAGTGCCTGGTCTGTGTGGTTGGCCAGCACTGCCGTCTCACCCTCCAGACCCTCCGAGCCCAGGCTCTGAACTCTGGTTTGACAGCATGGCTTTTCATATCAACGCCTAGATCCCTTCCGACTCTCTTTTCTGATTCCTTGAACTAGCATCTCAGTTACCTCTGCATGCTTTCCTGACACATCAGTTTCCCAAATGTGGGTAGTCATCTCTGCCACAAGGACCCTGGGAGCCCTCCCCAGCCAGGCTTGGTCAGGCCTTCTCTGCCTTCCTCTCTTCTCTCCCTAACAGTGGAGAGACATTTGGATACAATGAGGTCTGGGGCTAATCCCATCCCCTAGGCCCTAGGAGGTCCCTGTTAAAAGGACCAAGTGGGCCAGGCATGGTAGCTCACGACTATAATCCCAGCTCTTTGGGAGGCCGAGGGTGGATCACAAGGTCAGGAGATAGAAACCATCCTGGCCAACACAGTGAAATCCTGTCTCTTCTAAAAATAGAAAACTTAGCTGGGCGTGGTGGCGCATGCCTGTAGTCCTAGCTACTCAGGAGGCTGAGGTTGCAGTGAGCCAAGATCACGCCACTGCACTCCAGCCTGGCAACAGAGCAAGACTCCATCTAAAAAAAAAAAAAAAAAAAAATCACCAACTGTGGGTCTCACAGTCCTGGCCCTGCTCCAGGCCTTTCTTCTTGCCTCATCCTACTCTGTCTCCAGCTCCCTGCAGCTATTTTGTTCCCTTAAGCGAGTTGACTCCTTCCCCATTCATAATGTACTAATTTCAGAACACCCAACTTCTACATATACAAATTCTCAAAAATCAGTGCCTAAAAACTAGTGATGTCATTGTTCATTATTTCTTTCTTTCAAGAAATATTTATATTGCACAAATCCATGCAGCACAATCGATTTTCTTTTATGGCAGCTGGATACTGTGTCGTATCACTGTGTGATGACTTTCTTTGTAGGTTATACCCCCTACCCTGATGACAATGCATTAATGGCTATAAATGCTCCCCAGAAGAGCTTCAGCCTGTCCTGAGATCTGCAACACAAGGAGGTTTTTTTTTTTTTAAATACTTTATGTTCTAGGGTACATGTGCACAACGTGCAGGTTTGTTACATATGTATACATGTGCCATGTTGGTGTGCTGCACCGATTAACTCGTCATTTACATTAGGTACTTCTCCTAATGCTATCCCTCCCCACTTCTCCCACCCCACAACAGGCCCTGGTGTGTGATGTTCCCCTTCCTGTGTCCAAGTGTTCTCATTGTTCAGTTTCCACCTATGAGTGAGAACATGCAGGGTTTGGTTTTCTGTTCTTGCGATAGTTTGCTGAGAATGATGGTTTCCAGCTGCATCCATGTCCCTACAAAGGACATGAACTCATCCTTTTTTACGACTGCATAGTATTCCATGGTGTATGTAACACAAGGAGTTTTTAACCTGGGAAGTGTGCTTAATTCTTCTACTGCCTCTTCTTGAGGGCTGCCTAAGTACAAAATGTTTGGTCTCCTGGAGGGTGCCTAGGCTAACAGTGAGAATTGGATAGCTCCAGCAGGGCCTTGGGCATTGGGCCTATGGAGTAGCCTGTACTTCCTGCTCTTTTCAACACTTAAAGGGAGAGGTGGCCGAGTTCTCTCTGAGAGTTGCTCTATGGCAGTGGCGGCAGCCAGCTGAATATCATGGGAACATGCCTGCTCCATGAAAGGGTCATATATGCAAAGTAGCCCCCAAAGGTGAAAAGAGCCAAGAAACCAAAGAACAAGGCAGACAACTCCAGTTTGTTAGTAAAGGATGTTTTACTGGGGGAACTTACAGATGGAAGCATGGTCTTTAGTGGCAGCAATACAGGTAGATCTCTGCACCTGTCACCCCCAGAACCAGGGCTTATATACCATAGGGAAAGGGTATGGGTGCCCTGTGCAAGACAATGAAAGCCTACCCTCCAGAAGAGGCAAGAATGCTGCATGCATCAAAGCCTGTAATTTGTGCAACAACATCCAGGTTGACATGTTCTTACATTAGGGACAGTAAATCAAGTAATAATCAGGAGGCATTCACGAGACAAGGGCTAATCAGAAGTGAAAACAGCAAATTAGCCCCCAAGATGGCATCACTTGTATCTCCACTTCCTCTTGGTAATAGTCATATGCTCAACCTTCTACTGTGATTTGGAGCAAGTGGCTTCCTCACACTTGGTTCAGGTTGCTGACCTGTCAGTAAAATAAGATTAAAGGACACATAAAAATGTCACTGGACATATCTTGTCAGCAGCCCTTTGAGTGCACACAAAGGCTATTGGTAAAGCTGAAGGCAAAGCAGATGTGAAGCTGGGGTTCTACCCAACTAAGTCACGGGTCAGCAGCATTCGAAGGGCCCTTCTGATGATGTGCACCGCATACAGTGTTTGCGACAACCTAGGATACATTTTGTTGTTGGATCCCATTGGAGGTAAGGGATTGAGAGAGACGGATGTGTGCATAGGCACGAACGGGATTGTTCACACATCCCTGCACTTTCAGGGTGTGTCCTATTAGGATTTCCTGAGCATAAGCACAAGGGGAGGGTGAAAAGTCCCACTGTTACCTGCATTCCATGAAAATCCACTGGTTTTGGCTCCAGTTTTTGCTCAGTGTCCAACTAAAGCAGCATTTAAAAAAATGGAAACCCTGAGACATTTCTATTGTTCTGAATCAGCTGAGCATGGATGCTGAAATGTCTCTGCTTCCCACTAGGGGGAGCTTGTCATGCAGCACCAGAAACAGGACCGCGGGAGCTGGTATTGGGGAGGCTGAGCTGGAACGCGATTAGATTTGGTGCCTATGGCTCTTCTAACGAGAAGCACATCTCTTTTTTGTGTTTTGGCTTCGATATGATTTGGTGGCTAGATTTAATTTTTGTGCCACCAGAGTGGATGTTATAGCTCCCATTTTGTAATCTAAAAAGCTTACACACTTTTTCTACAGCACGGTGCTTTTTTTTTCTTTCTTTCTTTCTACTCTCAAATTGTATACATAATGATCCCTTCTTTAAGGCACTGAGCCGGGCCCCACACGAAGTCTAACGAGCAGGTGGGCTTCTTCTCCATCACTGTTAACTGGCTCGGGGTCCATTTCACAGAATCTACCGTCTATCGGGGCTGTCAACAAACTGTGCCCTTCTAATTCAGTGTGACCAGCCTTGTATAGCTACTGCCAAACCTACTGTGTTCTCTATCACTTTCCCCGTATTAAATATAGTTAAGAGGAGAAGGGGTGATCTTCGCTTTTTGAATATTTTTATTTCCTGGTTGAAAAACAATTGAGTAGAATGTTTTTGTTTCTAGAGGGGGTGACATGGAAATGTTCTATTTCAGTGGTAGGAGCAGCAGAAAAAGTGTCACTCTGATGTGAGAAATTGTGTTTCAATCCCTGCAATGCCCCTTACTTACTGACTAAAGGCTCTCAGTCTACTGTAACCCACCAGGCTTCCATTTCCATCAGTTAAGTAGGGATAACAATACCCATTTCGTGTGCGTGTGTTTAATGAGAATGGATAAAGATAGGCAGTTGAAAAGACACAGCACAGTCCGGGCAGGTTGGGTCACGCCTGTAATCCCAGCACTTTGGGAGGCCGAGGCGGGTGGATCACGAGGTCAGCAGATTGAGACCATCCTGGCTAACACGGTGAAACACCGTCTCTACTAAAAATGCAAAAAATTAGCCGGGCGCGGTGGCGGGCGCCTGTAGTCCCAGCTACTCGGGAGGCTGAGGCAGGAGAATGGCGGGAACCCGGGAGGCGGAGCTTGCAGTGAGCTGAGATCACGCCACTGCACTCCAGCCTGGGAGACAGAGCGAGACTCCCTTTCAAATAAATAAATAAACAAACAAACAAAGACACAGCACAGTGACTGGCACATAGCAGGTGTCACTCCATTCCTCTTTCCCTTTGGTCAGGAATCCTCTTTGCTGTTTGATCACTTTTAAAGACAATCTCTCACGTTTTCTTCCTTGTATTATTTAATAATCTTTTCACCTGATCAGTGTAAGATAAGGAAATCTTAGTACAGAAAAATGGGGAGTAGACAAATGGCAAAGAGAAAGCTATCCTTTAGGAACAGAAAACACAACTTAATTACATTCACAGTGGATCAAAAGGGCTTCCTGCATCAGGCACCTACAGTTTGCTGCCTCTCCTATGTCCCACCTGTGTCTCTCTGTCCACTACTCATCACCAGATGCCAGGGCCACCCCCAACAGCGGTGCCTGCATTCCTTCTTGATTTAGTATCTTTTTGTAATTGATACATAATATTTTCACATATTCATGGTGTATATGTGATGTTTTGTTACATGCATGGAATGTGTTATGATCAAGTCAGGGTATCAGGGTATCCAGCTTGAGTATTTATTTCCAGGTGCTGGGAACATTTCAAGCCTTATCTAGAAGATAGCTAGAAGCTATTTTCAAAATATGTAATGCAGTTGCCCAATTCTACTATCTAACATTAGAACTTACTCTTTCTAACTATATGTTTATACCTCTAACCAACCTTTCTTCATTCTCCCACCTTCATGTCCTTCTTAACTGCTAGTAACTACATTCTACTCTCTACCTCCATAAAATCACCTTCTTTTAGCTCCCACATATAACTGAGTAAATGCAATAAAAATATGGAAAACTTCACAAATTTGCACAGCATCCTTGTGCAGGGCCATGCTAATCTTCTCTGTATCGTTCCAATGTGCTAATTACTAATGTACTAAATACGAATACTTGCTGCCAAAGTAAGCACAGATTTAGGATCTTTGACATGATCCCAAAAAGATAGACATTGCAGTGCTTTGGTAGATGATATCCAATTGAGGTTCTGCTTCTGCAGAATTAAATTACCATTTTACGCAGTCTTTTGGAAGATCCCGGGATTTGATAAAGAATTTCATGAGAATCTAAATCCAAGATTTCTCCACTCATTGGGGCCTGGTTTACTGATATCTGGCTATAAAATCCCAACAACAGGATAGATTTCAGTTCAATTCTGAACTGCCTTCTTGGCTTCCCAGTTGATATAAGACATGCATTCTAGTGGAAACACGTTGCTGAATGTGGCTAAGCCATAGAGCTGTATTACCCCAGGTTAGCTTTATTTTGTATAAGTAGACTTTCTGTGAGCTGCCTTGGGAGCTTTTTCATTATGTATAATTTCATACCTATGGAATATGAGGCTCAAATTCTAAATGACTGTCTCGCCAACTTTTAGAATTTACCTGCTTTTAAATTGGGAACAATCTGTTCCTTTGTAAATGTTCTGAACTGGAACTATAATTCAGATAAATAAGGGCATTTCTAAATGACAGAGCCCAAAGGATATCTGTTTGCAAGAGGGACAGATGCCCCTCAGGAAGACAAGCAGGGGAGCACTTGTTCTCAGATCATGAGTCAAGGTCAGAGAGTGAGATGACTCTGGGTAATGGAGACTGCACTTCAGGCCATCCCCGTAGACAAATGCTCGTGTCTTAAAGAAAACGAGAGGCAAAGACACAGTGAGAAAATCCTGAAAGCTGCAATGCATTGGAAATGCTGCCTGCATTGGAAGTAGGGTTATGGCAGGGACATCAGTCTCCTTGGTGTAAGCAGAGTAAGAACCAGGAACAGCAGCAGCATCCGTGACAAAAGCATTCACATTAGAAGCCCCAGGTGTGGCCACTGTGAGCTGGAATAGGAAACAGTAAAGGGGTCATTCCTCAGGTCATTGGGAAGAGGCGTGGAGCACAGGCAACACATAGGCACCTCCATCATGATTTCACAGGATGCGGGGCAGCTGGAAATGCCAGAGACATGTATTGCAAGTATTGCTGTGACCATATGTTTTTGCTTCCAAACTGGTAGGGACAAGGAAGCCTCCTTGCATTAAAAAAGTTTTTTTTAACGTGTATGTGTGTATATAAATCTAGCTGATTCCTGCCAGACACTAACATTGCATTGCCCAGCAAATAAAAAGGAAAGAAAAAGGCCCTCAGATCTTTAAAAACTGGACTGGGAACTGACCATCACAGTCCATCAGACGTGTCTGATCCCTGGCACTGTCCCTCCAGCTCCCGAGCCCTCTTCCTCTGTCTGCCCTCCTGGCTTTTGACTCTAGGTTTCTAACAGATCCTGACTCCCGCCTGTGTGCCATTCTGATTTTGCATCTCTCTTTGCTTCCACTGGTACCTGACTCAGTCTCTCTGTTTGTCTGCTGCCTTGAGCAGAAATTCCTAAAGAATTTCTGAAACCAACTCAATCCTCCCATAGGTAGTTTTTTGGACAAACATAGAGATTGACCTTTCTGGTCTTAAAACTTGAAACTACATTTATTTTGTCTGAGTTCCTTCCTCAGGAAATGACCTCCAACCTCCCCAAAAAAGTATCAAAGAACTGAAACTCACCAGATTGCCACATCCAGACAATGAGATGCCTGACCCCTCATTCATCACGATGGCTTCCTTGCCCCTTCCTAGTTCCTGTTTTCTTCCCTGCTATATGGATCCTTAGTTTTAGTTGGTCAGGGAGATGGACTTGAGACTGAGCTCTCATCTCCTCAGCTGCAGCGCCCGATTAAAGCCTTCTTCCTTGGCAATACTCATAGTCTCAGTCATTGGCTGTCAGTCACTGGCTTTCTGTGTAGCAAGCCACAGAATCCAGACAGAATCCCTGGTGTTTCAGTAATATTTCCACAAAATACAGTTCCAAAGGTGTTGTGTAAACAAATAATATATGTATGCAAATGAATAAAAATAAACCAGTTCATAGAGAACAGAGGTTCTGCCCATTTTCCCAATATCCAACCCTGTGCCTTGTATACAGAAATTGCACAATAAATACTGACTGCACGAAGAGATGGCCAAGTTTCAGAAACTGGGGTTAAACTTAAAAATACATTTCTTTGACTTTGGAATGTTAATTAGCCCTTAATATATGACAAAGCGTTGAGAATAAATCTTGACCCATAAGCCTAGCTTATGAGCTCATAGCTTAGATCAGGTGATCTAAGATGGATCATGGATTTAAATGTAAAACTGGGACTATATATTGTATTTAAACAGATTTAAATGTAAAACTATAAAACTTTTAGAATAAATCATAAGAGAAAATCTCCAGGACCAAGGGTTAGGTGAAAGATTAGTAGACATGACACCAAAATGCAGTCCATGAAAACAAAGTAAATTAGAGTTCATCAAAATGAAAAATTTTTGTGCTGTGGAAAACCCAGTTGAGCAAATAAAAGACAACCTACTCCTGGGAGGAGATACACGTAACTTAAAAAGGACTAGAATCTAGAATATGTAAATAACCTTCAAAACTCAACAATTAAACCCCAAATCCAGTTACAAAATGGGCAAAAACATGAGCAGACATTTCACCAAAGAGGAGATACAGATGAAATAAGAACATGCAAAGATATTTATAATCATCAACTATTAGGAAAATGCAAACTACAATTACAATGAGATATCCCGACACACCTGTTAGAACAGCTACAAAACAGCAACAATGCTGGAGAAGAAGCAGAGAAACTGAATTTCTCGTGTATCCCTGGAGGAAATTTGAAATGGTGCATTGGTTGTTCCTTATTAAGCTAAATGTGCAACTACCACTCAACCAAGCGATTATATTCTTGGACGTTTATTCTGGAAAGATGAAAATGTATGTCCATATAAAAACTTGTACCTGAACGGTCATGTCTTTACTTATAATCACCCCAAACTGGGAACAATCCAAGTATCCCTCAATGATGAATGGTTAAACTAACCATGGTACAGTCACACCAGGGAATACTACTCAGCAACATAAAGGAACAAACTATTGATGCATGCAACTACCTGGACCCATCTTAAAGGGCATTGCGCTTAGTGGAAAAAGCCCATCTCAACATTTTACATACCTGTGTGAGTCCATATATACAATGTTCTTGAAATGACAAAACTGTAAAGATTAGAGCTGATCAGAGTTGCCAGGGAACAGGGATGGAAAGAGGGGATGAATACAAAAGGATAGTACAAGGGAGCCACTTTGTGATGATGTGGTTACACAAATCTACACACAGCATAAAAATGCAGCAAACTGTACACATACACACACCTGAATGCATGCATGTAAAAAACGTTGAAAATGGAATAAGGCCTGTAGTTAATGGCACTGTATCATATCAATTTCCTGGTTGACACTGTACAACAGCTATACAAAATGTCCCTCTGGCGGAAGTTGGATGAAGGATACACAAGACTATTTTGCAACTTTCCTTGAGTCTATAATTATTTCAAAATAGAAAGTTAAAGAAAAAAAGACTTAAGAATATCCAAGAAAGGGTTTTAACCATGAAACCCCTTATTCCTGGAATATCGGGTAAGATCGGTGTTCTATAGAACACACGCTGGGAAATGCATGTCAGAGAAACTGGCTCTGAGCCAACAATCTGTGTCCCCATTGTTCATGCCAGCCCCAGGCTCATCACCTCCATCAGTGGCCAAGCTCGCCCCACAATTCTGTCTCAATTTGCAGCTGAGAGGATACTCCACAGAGTTGCTTTTGTTCAATAGGGTTTTCCACAAAGGTTGTATCTTGGTTCATTTCTGTTTTTTGCTTTGGCTCAGGCTGCTCTGCCAAGTTTGCCCCAAAGTGTGTCAGTCTGTGCCAAGCACCATGCCTCATCCACAGAACCTGATGGGATGTGACACAGGTGGTAGGTCAGGATAGTGACAGCCAAGAATCTGGAGGATACAGAGGCATTGTTGTCATAATGGCCTAGTCTCAGAAGGTATTATGCCATAAACAGAAGCTGTGAATGAACCTAGAATAAATAAGTCATTTCCAGTACAGCAGACTGCACTATGTAAACGCTTGAGTTGATACCTTTATCTCTATTGGCACACAGCCTAGACCAATGGTGCTTAAACTCCAGTGTTCCTAAGAATCGGCTGAAAAATCCCTGTTATTGCTATATCAGCATCCCGGAGGAGGAACCTGAGAATAGGCAGATTTGGAACAATCTCAACAAGTAACACTGGTACAGGAAGAGTCTGGGACCACATCTTCTTCTACAATATCACTTTTTAATCATTTCAGCTGGGAGCCTTTTTACTTGCACTCCATATTATATGAAGTGTTTAAAACTAATAACTTCTACCCATTCACACTAGTGCATGTATTTACCAAATGGTTTTTAAAATTCCCTTACACATCACTCAGAAACAAATCAATGTAGGAGTGTGTGTGTGTGTTGAAAAATAAAGGGTAATGATAATTTCCAAACTTGGTTCTTCTTTTATCAAAGAACAAAACTTGTCGTAACCTTAATAGCATTTGTGATCAACCCAGGACTCTGGGAAATAGGAAGATTTTTGTTTTGTGTTATTTGTTTTGCTTAATCATGGTCAAAAAATCATTAGAGACAATTTGAACATTACCTTAATGAGTCCTGAAAAGTAGTGCTTTTGACAGCTATTTTTTAATTGGCCAAAAAAGAAATCCTAACAAATCATTCTGGCCAACTTGGCAGCTTGTTTGCTATTGGATATTCTATGGGTTATGTTTGGAAGCCCCACTGGAGTCAGTCTAAAAGAACAACACAGCCTTAAGAAAATGGGGCTAAGACTCACTTAGTAATTAGAGGTAATTAAACAGAGATGGCCCCAGTAATCCACAATCTTGGAAGTGACCAGGGTGCCTTACTGTGAGTTTCTTTGACTGTACAATGGTGATCTATCCATATTGCCCCTGTGTTTCCCAAAGCTATAGTAAGCAATGTGGCAGAATCTAATCAAAAGTATCAAAGGATTTATGTGAAGTAATGCATATGTTAATGAGCTTGATTTTCCCATTCCACAAAGTAGACATATTTCAAAACATCATGTTATCTGTCCATTTTTTAAATTAAATTGTTTTTTAAGTATTAAAGAATTTCACAGCCCTTCCAACTGCCCTTGATCTAGAATGTCCCAAACAGAATGTCCAGCACTGATTCGTTGGAGCGCTGGAGAAAATGCTAAAACCTCCACTTATATTTAGTTTTATCAAAAAATAAGACGTTTAACTTAACTAATATTAATAGATGTATTAAATTGGCAGTCTCATTTAGTCTATAGGTCCCAAACATCATCATGGGACCCATGTAGTGTTCCCAGGATCTTAAGAGAAGAGTGGAGATTCTTTGATCAAGAATGTTGATGGGCTGGGCACAGTAGCTCACACCTGTGATTCTAGAACTTTAGGAGGACTAGACAGGTGGATCGCTTGAGCTCACGAGTTCCAGACCTGGGCAACATGGTGAAACACCATCTCTACAAAAACACAGAAATTAGTTGGGTGTGGTGGCATGTGCCTGTAGTCCCAGCTACTAGGGAGGCTGAAGTGGGAGGATCACTTGAGCCTGGGAAACAGAGGTTGCAGCGAGCCGAGATTGTGCCACTGCACTTCAGCCTGAGTGACAGAGCAAGACCCTGTCTCAAGGAAAAAAAAAAAAGAATAATGATGGAAGCCCCTTACTTAGCCATGAACTATCAGGCTATCAGGTTATTGGACAATATTGCACTGGACATGCTCCCAGTTAAATGCACTTACAGGTATTGTATTTAGATTAAACTAATCCTCACAAAATGAACAAGTGGCTTAAAACAATTCCTTCAAGGAATTGCCTATGTCATCACTGCAGAAAACTCTGACCCAGAAAATGTCCAAACAACCTGAGTAGTCCATTGAAGATAATAAGAACGTACGCACAAGAGAACATCAAGAAAAAGGAAGACCTGACATTTATTCTACTTGCCAAGTAGGCTCTGTATCTGCCCACATCATGAGTTATTTTAAAAATCAGAGATGATCTATCAGATTTTAAAACAAGATGGCCAATCTGTGAGAAGATCTTTTTGAAGAAATGCATGCTATGAAAAGAATAATTTGAAAGTGAATATTTGGAAACATTTTCAAGTTTATGTGATTTTTTTTTCACTTTAAAAATTCTGTGTGTCACATATAAAAACTCTCATATTATTACACTTAAAGAAACTATCAAAAATCTATTAATGGGCCGGGCACGGTGGCTCACGCTTGTAATCTCAGCACTTTGGGAGGCCGAAGCAGGTGGGTCACAAGGTCAGGAGATAGAGACCATCCTGGCTAACACTGTGAAACCCCGTCTCTACTAAAAGTACAAAAAATAGCCAGGCGTCTCCAGCCTGGGTGACAGAGCTAGACTAGACTCCATCACAAAAAAAAAAAAAAAAAAAAAAAAAATCAGCCGGGTTTGGTGGTGGGCGCCTGTAGTCCCAGCTACTCGGGAGGCTGAGGCAGGAGAACGTCGTGAACCTGGGAGGCAGAGCTTGCAGTGAGCCAAGATCGCAAGACTCCATCTCAAAAAAAAAAAAAAAAAAAAAAATCTGTTAAAAATTCTTTCAAAAAAAGTTTTAATGACTTTTTAACCTATTTGCTAAAAATACCAAAATGAAATACATTAGTCCCCCCACCATCTGTGGTTTTACTTCCTGTGGTTTTAGTTACTCACAGTACAGTACAGTAAGACGTTCTGAGAAAGAGGAACACATTCATGTAACTTTTAATACACCATATTGTTATAAACGTTCTATTGGATTATTAGTTACTGTTGTTATTTTCTTACTGTGCATAACTGATAGATTTTATCATAGATAAATAGGTACAGGGAAAAACGTAGTCTATATAGGGTTTGGTACTATCCGAGGTTTCAGGCAACCACTGGAGGTCTTGGAAAGTATCTCCCATGGATAAGGGGGAGCTACTGTACCTTGCGATCAGTTAGGAAGAGGAACTTCTTGACATCAAAGAAAATAAAAATTACTAGCATAATTTAAACGAAAACCTTTACACAATCGATAGAGTGGAATGAAAATGAGCATCTAAAGAGGTTCTTGTTCCATCTGGTTCTGTGTGTCTTTGTGAGAGAACATTTTCAGCTGCAATAAGCAAGAAAGAAAGAGAAGAAAAGAAGGAAGGCAGGCAGGCAGGCAGGGAGGCAGGCAGAGAGGCAGGCAGAAAGGAAGGAAGGAAGGGAGGGAGGGAGGGAGGGAGGGATCTAAGACAAGAAGTCTTTGGAAATGTTTTTAAGGGCCAAGAATAGGAATTCCAAACATAAGGAATCAGGAATAGAGAAAGACTCTATGAATTATATACAAATCTACATGTGTGCATGAGGAGTGTGTATGAGCAATAGAATAGAAATCAAGATAGTAAGAAATATTTCTAGTCATAATGCTTTGAAAATAAAATTGTACTTTTAGGTATTACAGCTTCTATGACTTTGCAAAAACAATACACTGAAATAAATGCTTTCAGTTTGACCACTGTGTTAGTTTTCTAGGGCTATCATTACAAAAAACCACAAGCTGGGTAGTTTACACAACAGAAATGTATTTTCTCACAGTTCAAGAGGGTAGAAGTCCAAGATCAAGGTGTCAAGAGGGCTGGTTCCTTCTGAGGGCTATGAGGGAAGATCAGTTTAATGCCTTTCCCCTTACTTCTGGTGGCTTTCTGGGAATCTTTGGTGTTCCTTGTAGATAGCATCTCCCTGTGTCTTCACACGGTCTTCTCTCTGTCTCTGTATCCAAATTCCCCTTTATCTATAAGGGCACCAGTGATACTGGATTAGGGGCCTACCCTACTCCAGTATCATCTATCAATTACATTTACAATGACCTTTTTCCAAATAAGGTAACATTGTGAAGTACTAGGGGTTAGGACTTTAACATACAAATTTTGGGGAAACACAGTTTTACCCATCCCGACGATGACTTTGTAAAAATGAAAATCCACCTTCCTCATTTCTTTTAAAAGTATGTCTTTGGGTCGGGCGCAGTGGCTCACGCCTGTAATCCTAGCACTTTGGGATGCTAAGGCAAGCGGATCACGAGGTCAGGAGATTGAGACCATCCTGGCTAACACAGTGAAACCCTGTCTCTACTAAAAATACAAAAAAAAAAAAAAAAAAATTAGCTAGGCATGGTGGTGGGTGCCTGTAGTCCCAGTTACTCAGGAGGCTGAGGCAGGAGAATGGCATGAACCCAGGAGGCAGAGCTTGCAGTGAGCCAAGATCGCGCCACCGCACTCCAGCCTGGGCGACAGAGCAAGACTCCATCTCAAAAAAAAAAAAAAAAAGTGTGTCTTTGATAAAGGGCAAGGACTTGCAAAGCTCGCAGTTCTGCATTGGTGTCAAGAAGTCACAGTGCCCTTAATCACGCCATGTGCAATCTCTACCCTGCACCCAGAGATGGCCCTCGGTGGGTAGAAACCAACCAGAAATATTTTGAGACAAGAATCATAATTTGCATTCCTGTCCCTGTCCTTAGCTGTGCCATCTACTGCCTTTCCATATGTTATACCCTTTGTTCTTCTAAAGATGCAGATAAAAGATTTCCGACCGGGCAACATTTCAGGGTGTTCGTACCATCTGTGAAATACCTTCCCAAATGAACAGTGAAAGGAAGCACCTGAAAGGTCTTATTTTAATAAGATTTTTATTCTGCACATATGAAGAGAGGGATTTTTTTTCCCCCTTTACCTGCTATAATTCTCCATGTGAATAAAGAAGTTGTCCTTGCTTCAGGGCAGGAGATTTTCATTCAGAATACAGTCACTAGAAATACAACGCTTAGACAGTTGTAAATCCTTAGTGTAGGTGATAAACAACAAGTATTCCAGTGCAGACGCATTCCATGACCTGTGAGGATGGAAATCTTCCACGACCGACCGTCAGGTGCTGCTTTTGGTATGCAGGTGAATGAGTCTGCATAATGAGCAAGGCCTCGGTGACAGCCAGCTCAGGCTCTAGGAGAAACGGAGATGACTCAGCTTCCATACATGATTTCCAGCTAGAAACTGCAAGTAGAAAATGTGAATTGATCTGGAATTTCTGAGCCTACAAAAGTCTTCCTGGAAGATTAAAATAACCCAATCTAAAGCCAATAGAGATCTAGAGATTGGTGGAAGATACTTAAAAAATCTATTTGTGTCTGAAACCTAATTTATGTCTGAGCTCTGATGTATGTCGGCAGGCACTCTGGGGATATAGAATGAGTAATAGTTACAGGGTGTGACTTTTCTCAAAGAGAAAGCCAAGTCAGAGGTGTCTGGACCATTTATTTGACAAGCATTGCATGGGGTTTCAGAGAAGTGGACACTTCAGGCCTCTTTCAGCCTTGTCATTCTATTTGTCTCTGGATGGTGAAGACATTCAGAGGCCTAAATACGGCAGAGGTGATAAAAGAAACACTTTAGACAAATTGCATTTAACAGAGTTTTAGTTGGGCAAATCAATGCATGAATTGGGCAGTCCCCTGAACCTCAATAGGTTCAGAGAACTCTGTGCTGTGGTCGCAGAGGATGTATGGAGAGAAACAGGAAAGTGAGGTACAGAAGACGGAAGTCAGGCACAGAAACAGCTGGACTGGTTAGAGCTCAGTGTTTGCCTTATTTGAACATGGTTTGAACAGCTGGCTATCTTTGATTGGCCAAAACTTGGTGACTGGCAAAAGAGTAGGTTACAGTCTATTCACACATCCAGTTAGGTAATAGTTCACAATGTATGGAGAAACCTTTAGGCTGAACTTAAAATATGTAAGGAGGCAGCTTTAGGCTAAACTTAATTTAACAGAGGGATGTGAATCTGGGCCAGAAATGCAAAAGTCCTTACGTAGTCCAGCACTCTACTGAAGTATCCAGTTCTGGAAGAGAAAGACAAATGGTGAGTTGGTATATAAACAATATATTATCTACACTAACTAGGATGAATTGTTTATTATTTCCATAGGAAAAATAGGATGGTCTACCCCCGGGACAAATGCTTTTCTATCTATCTTTCAAAGGATAAAAGTGACACCAGTAGGCTGAGGGAGGTCCCCAAATGCTGGTGGAACCTCGACCACAACCAGTGTCCAGGATCTTGACGCCATTGCAAGAATGAATTCAAAGATGAATTGGGAAATAGTAGTGAAAGTACAGAGATTTGTTGCAAAGGGAAAAGCACACACTCGTAAAACGGGAATGCAGGTGTACTCAAGACAGAGATCCACCAAGGGGGTTCGGGGCTGCTGCCTGTATAGGTTTCTTTAACCAAGGGGTAGAAGATCCATGAAAATTCCTGGGAAAAGGTGGAGATTTCTTGGAACTGTGGTGCTGCCCATTTTTACACCGAATATGGTTGTTCCTGGAACTGTCATGGCTCTGGTGAATGTGTGATTTAGGATGTTAATGAGCAGATAGTGAGGTCCTAGGTGAAACCTGGCTCAAGTCCAGCACCACGTTTGGTCCAGTCGGTCTTAGTCAGCGCTTGGTCCACACCCTGGTTTTTCAGGGTCTTAGCCGTTCCTAGCTTCTGCAGCTATTTTAATAGTTTCCTTTTGCTAGTCATGTAAAACTGCTGCCTGGAATTTTCTATTGTCCTGCAACTATGCTGTATTATTCCTGTCTTAAAAAGGGTTCAAGCCTTTCTCTCTCTCTTGCTGTCTCTCTCATTTAAGATAGAGTCTGTCTCTGTTGCCCAGCCTGGAGTGCAGTGGCGCCATCTCGGCCCACTGCAACCTCTGCCTCCCAGGTTCAAGCAAGTCTCGTGCCTCAGCCTCCCAAGTACCTGGGATTACAGACGCACACCATCACACTCGGCTAATTTTTGTATTTTTAGTAGAGATGGGGTTTCACCATGTGGGCCAGGCTGGTCTTGAACTCCTGACCTCAGATGATCCACCTGCCTCAGGCTCCCAACGTGCCAGGATTACAAGCATGAGCCACCGCACCCAGCCAGGGCTCAAGCCTTTCTGAAAATTACTGAAGTGTTTGAAGAAGCCCCCTTTATTCTCAAATGCCCCATAATTAGAACCAGCAAAAGCACATGTATGGTCCCTACCACAAGAGGCAGCTTTTGTCACTGTTCCCAAGATAAGTCAACTGTACTGAGAGGACAGAGGGTTATGTGTTCAGTGTGACATTTAAAATCAAGAAGCAACATAGTGGCAAATGTTTAGCTACCTTCAGACTTATGACTGGACTTCTCTATGAATGAGCTGACTCACTTTCTTTTTTGAAAAAAATTGTGATAAAACACACAAAACATAAAACTTACCCAGAAAACTTTTAACCGTTTTTAAGTATACAGTTCAGTGGTGTTAAGTATATTGAGCGATATTGGGCAACCGTCACTGCCATCCATTTCCAGAACTTTTTCATCATCCCAAACAGAAAGCCTCCACTTCCTCTTTTACCCAAAAGAAATCAATGTGCAAATTGTCTTACTTTCTCCTCTCTGACTCCAAGTACTGCTTCAGCTCATCAGTGCCTTCTACCAAGGAACAATGGGGCTGAGAACACAGAGTGCCCATTTTAACAGTGCAGTTATCTTAGCTAAGGTTCCCAGCTGTTCTCAGCACCTGCGTGGGACCTGGGCCCGGGCTGCACCACGCTGACAGTGAACATAGACTCGGGGCCTCTGCCAGTATTTTTCCAGGAACACTGCCTCCTCAACATGGTCTGCTCGTTATGTGCTGAGATGAGTGCTCTATTAATTTTAACGATGCCATAAACTGGGTGATCGGAAAATGAAATGGGCCAGCCTGCTTTCACTCTCACAGGTTAATGACAGTGGGCACAAGATAAACCAATAGTGCTAAGGCTGAGAAATGATTCCTTCCTCTTGGTCATCTGTCTGGACTGGGCTCTTCCAGTGGCTTTGTTAATGTGGGTGGCAGCAGTAAATCTCTGACATTAGAATGGACAGCGTGAGAGAGGCAGAGCTTTGTGACCCATGGCCTTGGCTCTCCCCACCACTTCCACTGCTTCCACCCCAGGCAGTGGGAATGGCTGATACTGTTTCTGCCTCTGGAGTGAGGGAAGGGTTATGGGTAATATAACTTCCTTGAATCATTCAGATCTCCTTCAGGAATATAGGATCGACTCAGACAAGGTACCAGTTCTACCTGCACCACGGTCACTTGAGGATCTTATCACCACCACACTCACAAGACTACCGGTAACACTTACGTATTTTTGTTTTTGGTGGCTCCTCTGCTGTGATGATAGTCTAGGCCTGTTTCATTCATCTCTGTGAAATCAATCAGGTGGCTGGAGCTTGTGAATTACAGCCCACATTCCCGATGGAGGAATTGAAGCTCATTGCTATAATTCGGACGTGTGTCTCCCAAACCTCATGTTGAAATTCGATCCTCAGTGTTAGAGGTGGGGCCTACTGGGAGGTGTTACAGTCACAGGGGTGGGTCCCTCCTGAATTGACTAATGCCCCTCAGGAGACAGGGGTAGAGGGGAGTGGGTGAGTTCTTGCTCAGTTAGTCCCCTGTAGAGCTGATCGTTAAAAAGAGCCTGGCGTCTCCACTCACGTCCTCTCTTGCTTCCTCCTTCTCCGTGTGATCTCTGCACAGGCAGCCTCGCTTTTTCCTTCCAACATGAGTGGAAGCAGCCTGAGGCATCACCAGAAGCAGATGCTGATGCCATGCTTCTTGTACAGCCTGCAGAACAGTGAGCCACATGAACCTCTTCTCTTTATAAATTACCCAGTCTCTGGTATTCCTTTATAGCAACATAAATGAACTAAGACAGTGACTGACCAAAAAATAACCAGTTAGTTAAAACCCCAGACCTTCCCTGCTAGCCAATTGATTTGTTGCTCCGTTGGTTTCCCGGTAGGTACAGCATCAAAGACCAACACTTGGGATGGATTATGCTGAGACCTGGCAGAAACAATAATCAGGGAGCTTGAGACTCTGGAACCGGAAACTGGACACAATATTCTGAATAATAGAGTTCCATCACTGAAAAAAACAAGAATTTTTTTTAGACCAGTGAGCCTCCAATAATTTGTGCTGGTTAAAATACAAACTCCTAGGCTTTCTCCCAACCTACGAATGCAGAATTTCCTGGAGGTGGGATGCAGAAGTCTGTATTTTTTTTTTTTTTTAACAGCTTCACAAGTTATTCTGAGGCTCTACTAGGTCTGAAAAACACAGTGACCACATTGATCAGATCTCCCACAGAAGATGCATCTGAAAGAACCATGAGACAATCTCCTCTTTGTTCTGGACTTGCAACTCTTGTAAATGCATCTGAGATGGTATTAGTGTTTTTAACAACGGAATCACAGTGGGGAATCACTATTGAGTTTGGGGTCAGCTCATATTCTCCAGTTCTTTTCTCATGAATTGCCATCACATTTATTCTTGCATCTCTAAAGGCACAATAAATTAAGGATTAGGTTTGAAAAATTAGAAGCATGATTTAAGCTGACTTTACTTGGCCATTTCTAATGACCATCTTTTGTTGTTAAAATCAATTATGTTTATACAACTATTATACACTCAGAATAATTAAAATTAAAAAAATTGTTGGACTGGGTGCGGTGGCTCACGCCTGTAATCCCAGCACTTTGGGAGGCCAAGGCGGGCGGATTACGAGGTCAAGAGATCGAGACCATCCTGGCTAACACGGTGAAATCCCATCTCTACTAAAAGTACAAAAAATTAGTCGGGTGTGGTGGCGGGCGCCTGTAGTCCCAGCTACTCGGGAGGCTGAGGCCGGAGAATGTCGTGAACCTGGGAGGCAGAGCTTGCAGTGAGCCGAGATTGCGCCACTGCACTCCAGCCTGGGGGACCGAGTGAGACTGTCTCAAAAAAATAAAAATAAAAATAAATTTAAAAATTGGTTAAATCAATGGTGATTCCATCTTACCATATCAAACTAGAGCACAAGCAACAAGTAGGCCTTCTTCTCTACATAGCATAGTTCACATTTCAATTCAATTCAGCAAATATTTAATGAACAAATAATTCAGCAAACTGTTTAAGTGCTAGGCACATAATATATAAATGTATAACTCAAACACAAGATAGAATTGATATTTGCCAGGAAAGAGATGCAAAGTGTTATGCATGTTCAATGAAGGCAAAAATAACATCCTGTTGGGTGTGGGTGGAGGACAAAGAGGGACCTTATAGGAAGGGATCCCATTTGAGCCGGAGCTTCGAGCCATCTGCAGAGAAGAGCTAAGGGCTAAGGAAGCCATTTCATAGATAGAAAATCTTGTGAGCCGGCAATGAATGTACAAAGTGCATGTTGAGAGTGGAGTGGTCATAGAACAAATAGCTGATTTTAAGGCTAGAAAAGTGGTTTGGGGCTGGTTGTGGAGGATCTTCGAGCTAAAGAGTTTGGATTTCACTTTCCAGCAGTAGGGGAATCATTACAGGCCCCGTAGCAGAGGAGTGGCTACTTAGGACAGACCCAAGCCAGGGGAGATTGGAGTCAAGGGTTCCCATGAAGATTTATAAGACAATAAAATATTTATAATTCTGAAAAGTTGGAAACAACCTGTATTAGTTTCCTGTGGCTGCTGTAACAAATTACCACAAAGGTGGTGACTTAAAACAGCATACATTTATTCTCGTACAGTTCTGGAGTAAGAAGTTCAAAACCAGTTTCACTGGTCCAAAATCAAGATGGCTCCAGGGGAGAACTTGCTTTCGTGTCTTTTGCAGCTTCTAGAACTTCACTCCTTGCATTCTTTGGCTCTTGGGCCCTTCTGAAACAAGCATGTGCTATTTTTGTAATTAAAATAAAGATGAGGCGTAGAAATGAGGACCATAAACAGGGCAGTGGTACAAGGAAACGACTGATGTGAATTGAATTGCAGAGAGCAAGTCTCTAAGATTTGCTAGCTGGTTGGATATCAGGAATGATGGAGAATTCATTGTCCTCCATTGACAATGGAGGCTCAGCCTGCAGGGCAGAGAATTGCTAGGCTGCTAGCAGCCATGCAGGCAGGGGGAGCTAGTTTAAGAAAGAGGATGACTTTCTTCCAGATGTATTTGTCCTTTCAGGCAAGCTCCCTGCTAGTATTTGGCTTTTATGCTATATGACATGAAACTTCCAGAGTTTTCATCTAACCAGTCACTAAGAGGAATCTCCCTTTAAAGAACCAAGGCCCTTCAGCAGTTCTGAATTTGCACTTCAAAGGCTCCCTGATCTCCGCATTCCCAGAGCCCTTACCTTGCAGCCTGGCTCTAATGAGACATGGCAATGCCTTTGCTCTGGTCTCTTATCAGCCTTGGCAGCCTGGGATTCTGTAGGGAGGCTGTGAACCAGCTCCCTTGGGAAGGTCTATTGCAGAATTGCTTAGAGATGGAGGGGGAAGGAATAGTTGGCAGTGGTCTCCGGACCATCCTTGGACCAGACCAAGGATCTTCCCTATGCCAGATGGACAGTGTCCACTCTCCACCCTCTTTCAGTTCCCAACCAGGCTGTGACCTCCTGCCCACCTCCTCTGCCCACCCTCTATCCCCTCTGCCTTCACATCAGCACCCTAGTAGCAACTTTTGGAGAGAGTCCCAGGCAGTGAGTGAGTCCAGAGGGGAGGGACTCATATATGTAAAGAGTGTATATCCTGATCTCAGTGGAAAACTTTGTTACTGAACCAAACTTGGGTCTGCCCACCTGGTGCAGCAAGGCCAAACATTGACATCAGGATTTGCAGTGAGAACAGGTGAGGCACTTATTGCAGGCCACTAAGCAAGAGAATCAGTCAGCTACTGCTTAAGACCCGAACTCCTCAATGGCTTCCATTAAAGGTGGGGAGGCAGAAGTAACAGGCAAAGTCATAAATCAATATGTGAAGCCTACACAGTGGTTTGACCTATAAAGGTGGGACATCTCAAAGTGGGGCCACAGGTGGATGGTGGATTCAGAGATTTTCTGATTTGCAGTTGGCTAAGGAAGGAAAGTTTTGTCTAAAAACTTGGGGTTGGCAGGAAGGAACTTTAAATTCTGACCTGTGGGTGTGGCTCCATCCAGGCCCCTCAGGAAGAAATTTAGAATAAAGAATCACAGTCAGACTTCAGTCCTCCATTCCCCTTCATCTGAGGTCTGTGCAGCCAGTGGGTCCACTTGGTAGAGGTCTAGGTTTCTAAGTTAGGCTGGGTTTCTAAGTTTCTCAGGGGACATATATTAAGATATTATTGGCTGGGCACGGTGGCTCACTCCTGTAATCCCAGCACTTTGGGAGGCCAAGCCAGGCAGATCACCTGAGGTCAGGAGTTCAAGATCAGCCTGACTAACGTGGTGAAACCCTGTCTCTACTAAAAAATAAAATAAAATAAAATAAAATAAATACAAAAATTAGCCGGGCACAGAGGCGGGCACCTGTAATCCCACCTACTCATGAGGCTGAGGCAGGAGAATCACTTGAACCCGGGAGGTGGAGGTTGCAGTGAGCCAAGATTGCACCATTGCACTCCAGCCTGGACAACAAAGCGAGACTCAGTATTAAAAAAACCCAAATAAACCCATATCTTTAGTTTCTATAAAGGAACCAAACACTCTGTGACTCTGACTTCCTTGGCTATTGTTTTAGGCTACTATTGCCTTCTTGCTTATCAGTTGCTCCTTTACTTTTCAAAGCTGGCTCGGTGCCTGGAGTTTCCCTTGAAGGAACTCAAAATTTTCCCTTATTTCCATGCTTGGGGGGTGCCCAGGAGGCCCCCAAGAAGGGTCTGTGGCCTGTCTCAACTTCTTTGCAAAACAGCCCAAGACTGGAAAACTGGAAAGTAGGAGGCCAGATCCTTCTGTGAGCATTAACTTGGCACAAGTAACCTGTGAAAGGCTTGCGTTGGACTGGATTTTTCATGCTCCCTTCTAGAGCCGGTGTTCCGGCCTCTGTGTGGAGCATCTTTGGAGATGAAAAGATAAACACTTATGACCGCTTCTCAAAGAGTGCTTTGGTTTGCAGGAGTTTAGTAAGCTGAATAACGGTCATAAATGATCTCTGGAACTTGTAAGTGTTATCTTATTTGGAAAAAGAGCCTTTGATTATCCAGGTGGGCCCTAAATACCATCAGAAGTATCTTTATAAGAGAGAGCAGAGGGAAATTTTACACACACACACAGTGATGTGAAGATGGAACAGGAAAAGTTTCTCCAATGTTGGCTGGAACGATTGGAGCCATGTGGCCACAACCCAAGGAATGCCAGCAGCCACCAGAAGCCAGAAGAGGCAGAGGACAGATTCTCCCTGAGAGCCTCTGGGGAAAGTGCAACCCTGCTAAAACCTTGATTTCAGCCCAGTGATACTGATGCTGATTTCAGACTTCTGGCCTCCAGAGCTGGGAAATACCAAATTTTTGTTGTTTTAAACTGTCAAGTTTGTGGTCATTTTTTTTTTTTTTTACAACAGCCACAGGAAGCTAAAACAAGGGGAAAGTCACCTGGGGTCTTTGCATCCTAGAGAAGCTCTATGTCCTGCACAGGTCCCCTTGGTACACCTCACACTTTGTCAGCCTAACCCTGAGACTTTTCTAATGAAAGGCTCGTGCTCCTAGCACCCTGTAGCAGAAAAAGCACTGGGAAAAGAATCAGAAGGTCTGCTTGGCTTTGAGTAGGTGTCACTCCATTTATCTGAACTATGGTTTCCCAATCTGATGACAGCAAGGACCACATTTTGTTCATGTTTGTTTCTCGGTAGCTAGAATTGTGCTGAGCACATCCACAGTAAGCACTTGTTGTTTGTTGAATAAAAAATAAGGAAATTATTATTACATTTTCCTGCCTGTCTCACAGGGTTGTTCACTGTGGAGCTTAACTTAGAAATGTAAAGTATTTTGAAAGTAGTAATGCAATAAACAAAAGTTAGGTATTATTGTAATTATTATTATTATTATTTTGAGACGGAGTCTTGCTCTGTCCCTCAGGCTGGAATGCAGTGGCGCCATCTTGGCTCACTGCAAGCTCCGCCTCCTGGGTTCACGCCATTCTCCTGCCTCAGCCTCCCGAGTACCTGGGACTACAGGCACCTGCCACCACAGCTGGCTAATTTTTATTTTTATTTTTAGTAGATACAGGGCTTAACCGTGTTAGCCAAGATGGTCTCGATCTCCTGACCTCGTGATCTGCCTGCCTCAGCCTCCCATCAGGCGTGAGTCACCCCACCTGGCCAAAACTAGGTGTTATTAACCAAGATGCAGAGCTCTCTGAACTGTGTTACTTGGAATGAGCAAGTTACAGCTGGGACCTTGCTGGCCAGAAACCAAATCCCTTATGCACATCTAGAGAGAAAACATTGCTCAAGAGGCTAAGCAGAACTGGAACCCAGAGGCTGTTTCTGTGAAGGCAAAGATAATTTTTTTTTTTTTGAGCTGAGCAGCTGTTCAGTCTGCATTTGAATCTGCCTAATTGCTCTACTCCTTGTAAATGGTGAGGGGTAGGAAGATGATAATCTAAGAAGCTGTGTTCCAAGGGAGGCTGAGATTGGGAGGATGTGGGTGCATGTGATATCATAAAAAATAGATCTGGTCTTTGTCCCCAGTTCCTGGACAGAGCTTCAAAAATACTTGGAATTTCCCAACAGGCGATAACAAGACCCTTCTGACTACATTTGAGCTTATGTTAATGTGACTGGTCGTGGGCCCTTAGAGAGCTTCAAGGGAGGGACTGATCATGCTATTAATAGAAAGACCAAGCATGTGATTGGAGGATTGGAATTTCCAGCCTTTCCCCCAACCTCTGTGGAAGACAGAGCAACCAGAATTTAAGTTCAGTTACATGGCCAATAATTTAATCAATCAAGACTACACAATGAAACCCACACAAAAACTCTGGACACCAAAGTAGAAGGGAGCTTCCTGGCTGGTGAATGTATCAATGTACCAAGAGGATGGTGCACACCAGCTCCATGAACACCAAAGATCCTAGGCTGGGGACCCTCCAGACCTTGCCCTGTGTATCTCTTCATCTGGCTATTCATTTGTGCCCTTTATAATAAAACAGTAATCCAAAATATAGTGCTTCCCTGAGTTCTGTGTCATTCTAACAAGTTATCAAACTTGAGGGGTTGTATAGTGAGATGATGAAAATTTGTAGTCAAATTAGACAGAAGTGTGGGTATCCTGGGGACCACATTTGTGACTGGCATCTGAGGTAACGGCAGTCTTGTTGGAGACTTTGCCCTTTAACTTGTGGGATCTGACACTAACTCAGAGTAGGTCAATGTTAGAATTGAATTGTGAGACTTCCAGTTGGTGTCAGAGAGCTAGTATTGGATCTTAGTGTAATATCCCATTCCTTGGACTTCTCCATTTGAAAGTCAATGGCAGAGGAAACAGCCACTGTCTCTGACCAGACTGTAACCATAATAGGTTCATTGCCTGGGACACAAAGCAAGTCAATACACCAAGATACTGGGTTGCAGCAGAGAAAGAGGCTTAATCATAGGGTCACTGAATGAGGAAATGAGAGGGGATTCTTAAATGCACCCCCTTAAGGACTTTGAAGTTAGGGTTTTTAAGAGTTTTGGAGTGGGCTGAAGTGTGGTCACTGTTTAGTCGAAGAAGGCAGAGTGAAATCTTGGGACAGGGAAATGAAGAAGCTGTATTCTCATGCTGGTCCCATTCCTCTGTGGAGTCTTTAAACTGGTTGCTGGAATTCAGGATCTGAAAAACATCTTAAGCAACCCTTAAACAAAAGGCTTGTGAGTCTAATGTCAGAGATCCTGTCTACAGGAACAATGAGGATGCAAATGGGTTAGTATCTAGTGCTGCATAACTTAGCAAGAAGGAAGTGGGCCGCAGTGAAGCCCAAATTATGCTTTATTATAACTCTGTTTCTGTCTAGAACCTGGCATGCAGTTTTTAGCAACCCTGTGGGGACAGTTTCAAGACAAGAAGGAAAATGGTAGTGTGGACTGAGCACAGGGATTTAGGCCATGTGGGTTCTGGCTCTGCTTCTGCCAGTAGCTCCGAGCAATGCCTTACCCTCCCTAGGGTCCTCATCTACAAAATGAGACCACTTAGTTACACATCAGAGTCATCTGAGGAGCTTTAAAAATGCAGTCTCTCCCAGCTCCACTCTTCAGAATTAGAGTCTTGGGACTAGGTCCCAGGGATCAGCATTTCAGAGTTTAAAATCTCCCCAAGTGACTCTCATGCAATTAATGGGTAGTTGATTGACTCAGGGTTTCCTCATGGCCCCTGATGATAAGAACAGCCTGGGCCACACTGTAAATCTACTAAATCAGACTCTCTCTACTAAATCAGGAGTGACTTGGGAATTGCTGTTTTTGTTTTTGTTTTTGTTTTTGAGATGGAGTCTCATTCTGTTGCCCAGGCTGGAGTGCAGTGGCACGATCTCCACTCACTGCAAGCTCTGCCTCCCGGGTTCATGCCATTCTCCTGCCTCAGCATCCCGAGTAGCTGGGACTACAGGCACCTGTGACCACGCCCGGCTAATATTTGTATTTGTAGTAGAGACGAGGTTTTACTGTGTTAGCCAGGATGGTCTCGATCTCCTGACCTCGTGATCTGCCCGCCTCGGCCTCCCAAAGTGCTGGGATTACAGGCACGAGCCACCGTGCCGGGCCAGGAATTGGTGTTTTTGACAAATGCTCCAGGTGATTCTTAACAACTAACATAGCTTGAATAAGCACCCCCTCCAAATCTCAGGTTGAAATGTGACTCCAATGGTGGAGCTGAGTCTTGAGTCTCGTGGGAGGTGTTTGGATCCCTCATGAATGGTTTGGTGCCCTCCCCTTGGTCATGAGTGAGTTCTTGCTCTATTAGTTTACACAAGAGCTGGCTGTTTAAAAGGACCTGGCACCTCCTCCCTTCTAACTCTTGCTTCATCTCTCACCAGGTGACACCCCTGTTCCCCATTTGCCCTCTGCCATCAGTAAAAGCTTCCTGAGACCTCACCAGAAGCTGGACAGATGCTGGTGCCGTGCTTGTACAGCCTGCAGAACCAGGAGCCAAATCAACCTCTTTTCTTTATAAATTGCCCAGCCTCAGGGGTTCCTTTACAGCAGTGCAAGAATAGACCAACACAGAAGTGTGTGGAGTGAAACCTAAAGCAGTGTTTCTAAAAGTGAGATCCTAGGAACAGCACCACCTGTACCACATGCATCACCTGGGAATCTGTTAGAAAAGCAAAGCCTCAGGCTCCATCCCAGACCACCTCAGGCAGAAGCTCTGGGGGTGGGTTCCAGGAATCTGGGATTTAACAAGCTCTCCAGGTGATGCTGATGCATGTTCAGTTTGAAAACAATGGACCCAGAGAGCCTCTAAAGTGCAACCTGCACTGACAATTTTAGTCCAAAATCTTGCATGGGCAATTTAATCTCTATGTCCTATGGATTCAGTAAAGTCCCTTTCTGGCAATCAGAAAGCTCAGTCTCTCTGGAGGCTCTGATGTGGTTTCATTTTGAGCCTAAGATCAATTGAGAGACCTTACTCTCCATCAAGACTGACTGGGAGACTCACGTATGCTGTCCTCAAGCCAAAAGTCAGGATAGAACTGCTTTCCACTATTGATTACAAAAGAATCAGCCTTCCAGAAGAAAAATCTACTCTCTTCATGGAACCTCCTCATGGCAGAAGCTGCTTGGACACTATTTTCTCCTGTAGCAGGTAAAAAATATGTGCAGGCTTTTCTGGCTTGGATCGTACAGTCTCTTTAAAGCTAACAGGCTCTGATTATTAAAAGAAAATTGGGAGATCATCTAGTCGAATCCTATTTTACCAATTAAGACACAGAGAGGATGGGAGCTAGTTAATAATTTTTCCATAGTAACAGAGATAGTAACGCAGTAGGTTTGTAAGAAAACTGAACTCAGACCTTCAGGCTTATTTCACTGAGCCACGCTACTTCAGGTGTTCTCAGCAAAGCACAGGAAGTAATAAGTCTTTTAAACCCTAAGACACTGCAACCTTCATGTGGCTTTTGGTGCCATCCATGCACATTCAGAGAATTCAGAGTCTACAGAAACAGTGTGGATTTGGATTCCTATTGGCACAAGGAGGCAACTAAGAGGAACAGGGGAGAAGATGGTTTTTCCAGGAAAAGTTAATGCTACACAAATAGCAGATCTTGCTGTAAAGGTTCTGTCATGAGCCAGGAGCTTTTTTCCTTCAAAATAACCCTGTAAGGTGGGCATAATTATCCCAGTTTTACCAGTGAGGAAATGATGCACAAAGAGACTGTGCACACTGATCGAGCCCAGTGAACAAAGACAGGATAAAAACACCTAGCTCTGATTCTCATGCTTTTCCTGTGACACCACACTGCTTCCTAGTGAGTTGCTTTGAAACCCGCGATTGATCTATTTTAGTCTCTAAATCAGTGACTCTTAACCTTGACTGCAGGTTAAAATTGTACAGATCTTTAAAAAAAATACTAATAGCTGCTGCCCTCCCTTCCATCCCTATTAAAACAGAACCTCTGGGAGTGGAGCCAGGATAGTGGCATTTTTTTTAAAGCTCCCCAGGTAACGTGAATGTGCAAACAGAGGTGCAAGCCACTTTTACATGTTCAATTTGCCTCAAAGTAATTTAGCTAACCAGGAATAGATACTGTTTTTGAAGATAGTGGTGGTAATTTAATGAAGTTACTCAAACTATGATTGAATTATATTTAGACACTAGGTAAGAGGGGAAATGGGGAGGAGAAGGAAGAGTTGACTTTTGTTAACTGGTTTATTGGGGAACATGCATGCAATATTTGCTGATTATCTGCAATACAGCTTATCTGAGGACCAAGCCCCCTGCCTCCACTCGACCCCCAGGATTCCCTGGGGCACAGTGTTATTTTGATGTTGGAGAACTTATGTATGTTTAAAAGTAATTAAAGAAAATTGAAAGTTAATTGTTCTGAACGTTATTTTACCGAGAGAAGAATTCTCTTTAAACCTAACAAGTTTTCTATTTAAAGGATTTTGTATCATGTTCCTAGGCTAAAGACAGAAGAAAGGACCTCATGGTAAAATTTTGGGTCTTGTCCAAAAGGCTTTTGAAGTAATAGCATATTCATTAAGGTCACAAATAGATCTTTAACAGAGGTCTTTCTTTAGGAAAATCGGTACCTCCCCTACTTTAATTAAAGCTTCCTGGTATGAGACATGCTTTTAGGAATTCTAGTCTTTTTGGCTTGATTCTCTTTTTTCGTTGTTGCGGAGATGGGGTTTCATTCTGAGACCCAGACTGGAATGCAGTGGCAAAGTATAACTCACTGCAGCCTCAGCCTCCCAGGATCAAGTGATCCTCCTATCTCAGCCTCCCAAGTAGCAGGGATTACAGGTGTGCCCCAAGGGCCTGCTACTTTAAAAATATATATATATATAGTCAAGACAGGATCTCGCCATATTGCCCAATCTAGTCTGGAACTCCTGGCCTCAAGTGATCCTCCCACCTTGGCCTCCTAAAGTGCAGGGATTACAGGCATGAGCCACCAAGCCCATATTTTGGCTTGATTCCCAAAATGCTTATTTCTACAGAACCTGGGAGCAACCAAGCCTCTACTTACGAGCTTTGAAGATTCAAGCAGTGAGGAACCCCATAGAGACCCCACCTCCTACACATCAAAGGCTCCCTTACCTCCTTCTTCACACAACACATTGATAAGATGGCAAAACCCAACCACTAACTGCATCCCCACAAAACTGCCATCTGCTCTTAAACTATTTCGAACTGAACCAAAAAAAAGTTTATAGATACACATATTTGTATTTTTTTCTGCCTGAAATTTTTTGTGCCTTATTTACTTGGACGGCATTTACTTAGTCTTACTTCATTTCAGTAATAGAATTTTTATGGTTTTTCAATAAAGACCTTCCATGCCAATTTTGGGGGGCTTCCTTTACCTTTCCAGATCAAAAGAGAAGGTTTAAAAGTCTACAATTCAGAGATAAGCATACTAAAAAATATCTTTGAGAAGGACTTAAGTTATTATACTAGGATTGTCAGCCTGGAGGAAACGAGCTTTGGGGTAATGTGTTAACTGTCAACAATTGTCTTCCCTGGAGGATACAAAGATTACTCTATGGAAGATGGTAACCAGCTATTTTGCACATTAAACTGAAGAAAAGAACAAAGGAATCGTAGTTATGTAGTAACGTTGCCACAGGAGGAATTTAGGGAGATCTGTAGAAGGAGGAGCTTCTCTGTTGAAACAGGTGGAACAGCAACAACTCTCTTCTTTGAAGCTTTATGGAGAAAGACAACACACCCTCTCATATTAACATTAGTTATTCTCGAGGGTAGAAGAATTAATGGAGGCCTTTTCCCTTTACAATGATAGAAACACAACTAGCTCTACTTATTTTAATTTTTGAAACAGGATCTCATTCTGTCACCAACGCTGAAGTGCAATGGCAGAATCTTGGCTCACTGCAGCCTTGACCTCCCTGGGCTTAGGTGATCCTCCCACCTCAAGCTCCTGAGTGGCTGGGACTATAACCATACTACCATACCCAGATATTTTATACACACACACACACACACACACACACACACACATACATATATACATATACATATACATATGTACGGGATTTCGTCAATGTTGGCCAGGTTAATTTTTTTTTTTTAAAGATGGGGTCTTGCTATGTTGCCCAGGCTGGTCTTGAACTCCTGAGCTCAAGTAATCCTCCCGCCTCAGCCTCCCAAAGTGCTGGGATTACAAGTGTGAGCCACTGCACCTGGCCACTTAATTTTAAATGGGGAAATAATTGGCTCACATGAATGGATGTCCCAGGGGCGGGCTACAGGCCTCACTGGTTTCAGGGGGTCCAATAACAGCCAAGGGCCCTCTTCCTATTCCATCTCTCACTCTGCTTGGCTTTATGATCTGAAAGACTTTCTCTTTGTGAGGCAAGATGGCTGGGGCGGCTTCCAGCTTACTTGGCTCTTAACGCTCCTTTCCCAAGATCTACATTAATGCAGGATTCTGACTGGCCTCAGGTCTGTCCCTAAAGCATGCACAGTTCCAGAGTAATCCTGTTAGTCAGACTGGGTTGTGAACCTGCCCTCATGGCAGAGGAAGTAAGAACTCTTGACTGACAGGACCCACAAATCATATGAAGTGTAGGAGAGTTCCAAAGGAAGAGAGGCAGAGCAGGCAGAAAAAGGAGCATGTCTACTGTAGAGGATACATCAGGGGAGAATTCCTCCTGTTTTTCTGCAATCACATGCTGACAATTGTGACCAAAGTCGTCGCAGAGTGCACTGATGTCCCAAACCCCAAAGCTGACAACTAAATAGATACATATATATTTGGCTGAACCTCAAGTTTGGAGTATCTTATCTTTTTCATTATTTTTGTTTTCTGGTTTTGTAAGGTTTTTTTGGGGGGTGCAGGGTGGGGTGCCAAAATCAGTTTTTAACTGAACTAGTTAAAAACGAGGCCTGGCACAGTGGCTCACGCCTGTAATCCCAACACTTTGGGAGGCCAAGCAGGTGGATCACCCAAGGTCAGCAGTTCAAGACCAGCCTGGCCAACGCGGTGAAACCTCATCTCTATGAAAAATACGAAAGATTACAGGCACCTGTAATCCCAGGTACTCAGGAGGTTGAGGCAGGAGAATCGCTTGAACCAAGGAGGCAAAGGTTGCAGTGAGCCAAGATCACGCCATTGCACTCCAGCCTGGGTGACAGAGCGAGACTCCATCTCAAAAAATAAAAGGGGAAAGTGTGTATTTTTTTCCCCATCTTTGAGCCACTGTTAACTAATCTGAGCCTGATTTGGTTTGAGTCCATGGACCATGACTTTCCATGAGGAATTTCCTACTGGCCTTGTCTATCCTTAGTATCTCCCTCCACCTATCACCATGTTGCAGGGGCCAGATGACTGCCCACCAAAGAGACCTTGGGTCTCTTTCTTCAAGTCCAGACCTCAAACTTCCCTGGCTCCAGAGAGGAAGAAGTCCAAGACTCCCATCCTCTGAAGTACCAAGCTGACTGACAGTGACCTTGCTCCCAAGTCCAAGGAATACGGTAACAATTGTTAACAGTGCTTTTGCCAAAGTCTGGCTCATTTGACTTAACTAAAACCATGTGTATCCTTCAGGGTTCTGAGAGGACACAGAATAGGTGAATGAAGACTCTCTTCATTCCTCAAATGGAGAGATTTTATGAAGAACTATTTACCGATGTGTGATCTGCATTATGGAAACACATCAGAGATTAAAGATATGCAGAGATTAGCAACGTTGGAAGTTATTAGCACCCCAAAATTCGAAAGATAAGGAAGAAATAGAGTTACCAGAGCTGGGTGAGAGCTGGAAGGCGAAGGCGAGGCCACCTGGCAGATGCTGAAGTCATGGAGAGAGTTTTCCGTTTGTCCTCTCCCTCCACTCTCTGATGCCCTGCCACTGTCTCCCAGGATCAAATCGACATGGCAGTCAGCCAGCAAGAGGCTGTAGAGATGCAGGCTACAGGCATCAGTGTCCCATGGCATAGAACAGAATAGAGAAGGGCAGAGAATGCATTGGGGAGGGAGTGGGGCAGAGAGAGAATAACCTGCACACCAGTGGAGCCTCTGGCACACCCATGAAATTGCAACATCCAAACTTAGTCTTAGGTACTTCTAGAATCTTTCCTCCATGATCAGCAAAGGGAAGACTAAATCTGCATCTCTCTCCTGGCCCACGTGCACACATGTGTATGAGTATGTGTGAGCAGGACACACTGGCTAAAGATTCTGAAATCAGACTCATCTTGAATCTTAGCCTTGTGACTCACGAATTCTATGATCTTGGATAAGTTGTTTAATTTCGCTAATCTTTATTTTGCTCATCTATAAAATGAAGATAATAATACTACTCACCTTAAATGGGTTTATGCCAATTAAATGAGATAGTTCCTATAAAGTGCTCAACACAAGGGGCAGCTCAATGGGAAACCCCAGGCGGTGTGACGTCCCCCTCTCATGGTGACCTCTGGGCGACACAGGCCCCCTCCCTTCAGGGTCCAAGACACCGAGCAGCCCTCAATAGAGGCTGATCCTTTCTGAGCCACTCCCTTCCACATAGAGGACCGCCCATCTCCCCAAAGCAAACAATTTTTAGGACCAATCCACTCTAAATTCAAATTAGAGGCAAGACAGATGAGCATTTTTCAAGCCTGCAAAGACTCAGTCCTGCTAAGAATGCACTAAACCCACCTCTTATATGAAACATCTGCATTGCAGCCAATAGGGTGACATCAGGGCTCCTTCAAACGGGGCAGTGACTGCTTCACATCTACATGACTAAGGGCCCATTGGTGATTTCCCCCAAATGAAGAAAGTGGTCCATAAATAATAGAAAATTATAAGCAATGTTAAAATGATACCTTTCCATCACTCATGATAAGAGAAATACAAATCAGTATATCCTTGGCGCGGTGGCTCACGCCTATAATCCCAGCACTTTGGGAGACCGAGGCGGGCAGATCACCTGAGGTCAGGAGTTTGAGACCAGCCTGGCCAATGTGGTGAAACCCCATCTCTACTAAAAATACAAAAAAGTAGTCAGGCATGGTTGCGTGTGCCTATTATCCCAGTTTCTTGGGAGGCTGAGGCAGGAGAATCGCTTGAACCCAGGAGATGGAGGTTGCAGTGAGCCAAGATCAGGCCATTGCACTCCAGCCTGGGTGACAGAGCAAGACTCCATCTGAAAAAAAAAAAAAGAAAGAAATACAAATCAAAACTATAGTAAGACACCACTCACTCCATACTAATAAGATGATTACTATTAAAAAAAAAAAACTAAACAGAAAATGAGTGTTGGCAAGGATGTGGAGGAATTGGAACCTTTGTGCACTGTTGGTAGGAATGTAAAATGGTTATAGTCACTGTGGAAAATAGTATGGAGGTTCTTTAAAAAATTAAAAATAGAATCACCATATGATGCAGCAATTCTACTTGTGAGTATGCACTCCCAAAGAATTGAAAAGAGGGTCTCAAAGAAATAGTTGCATACTACGTTTATGGCAGCATTATTTACAATAACTAAAATATGGAAGCAACTCAAGTGTCTATTGACAGAGGAATGAATAAGCAAAATGTGGTCTACACATACAGTGGAGTATTATTCAGCCTTAAAAAGGAAAGAAATTCTGACATATTCCACAACATGGATCAACTATGAGGACATTATGCTAAGTGCAATAAGCCAGACACAAAAGGATAAGATATTGTATGATTCTACCTAAATGAGGTGATTAAAGTAATCAAAATCATAGAGACAGGCAGTGGAATGGTAGTTGTCAGAATGAAGGGAGGGGAATGAGGAGTTACTGTTTAGTGGGTATTGAGTTTCTACTTTACCAGGTGAAAACAGTTATGTAGATGAATGGAGGTGATGGTTGAATAACATTATGAGTGTATTTAATACCATTAAACTATACACTTAAAAATGGTTAAGATGAATTAGTCAGGCATGAGGCGGGTGCCTGTAATCCCAGCTACTCCGGAGGCTGAGGCAGGGGAATTGCTTGAACCCAGGAGGCAGAGGTTGCAGTGAGCTGAGATCATGCCACTGCACTCCAGCCTGGCGACAGAGGAAGAGTCTAAAAAATAATAAATAAATAAATAAATAAAATGGTCAAGATGGCAAATTTTGTTGTGTCTATTTTACCACACACACACAAAAAATTTAAATACGGTCTCCCTCTATTGCCTAGGCTAGAGTGTAGTGCTGCCATCACAACTCACTGCAGCCTTGACCTGCTGGGCCCTAGTGATCCTCCCACCTCAGCCTCCTAAGTATTATTGATAGGTTGAATAAAAGATACCAACTTTACACAGACATACTTGCTATTTTTAACACAGTTTCAGATTTAGGCCCCACAAACAGAGGAATTCTGATCAATTCTATTTCATATAATTTCCATCATGTACCACCACACCTGACTAATTTTTTTTTTTTTTTTTTTTTTTTTTTGTAGAGACAGGGTCTTTCTCTGTCACCCAGGCTGGTCTGGTCTTGAACTCCTGGGCTCAAGTTTCCTCCCACCTCAGCCTCCCATAGTGCTGGAACTATAGGTGTGAACCACTATGCCCAGCCCATAATTTTTTTTAAAAAAGGTACTTTTCCAACTTCAAAGAACAAAACAGAACAAAATGTCAGTCTGTTCAGGCTGCCGTATCAGGCTAGGTGACTTAAACAGAATTTTATTTTCTCACAGTTCTGAGGACTAGAAGTTCCAGATTAAGGTCTGGCTGGGTCAGGTTCTGGTGAGGGCTCTCTTTCTGGCTTGCAGAAGGCCACCTTCTTGCTCTATGCTCACAGGGCTTTGTCTTGGTGTGTGCACGTTGAGAGAGTGAACTCTCTCCTCCTCCTCCTCTCAAAACGATTCTACCACATTAAGACCCCATCTTTTTTTTACCGCACTTACCCTTAATTACCTCCTAAAAGGCCTATCTCCAAACACAGTCATATTGGGGTTAGAGCTTCAACAAATGAATCTGGGGGGGACACGATTCAGTCCATAGCACATAACAAACCTGTAATTTTACAAGTCACTTAATTACCAAAGTTCTTCAGACCTCCTCAAAACACCCCTGTCATCAAAACAGTCTCATGAAAAGCCATAAGGTCTACTTATGAGGCAACAGCATCACTTGTAAGCACATATCCAACAAAATTGTGTCCATGTACTCACCAAAAGACACACGAAAGAATGTTCATAGCTCCAAATAGAAAGCAACCCAAAAATCCATTTCAGGCAGAATGGATAAACGGACTCCAAGATACCCACACAACAGAAGACAGCACACAGAGGTGAGAAGCAACAGCAGCATGGATCAACCTTACAAACAAAATAGAAGCAGCAGCACAGTAAAGTACATATTGTATTATTCTATTAGGTCAAGGTCACTATTAGCAAAATTACAGTCTAGGAGTCAGAAGAGTAGTTACCCTTGGGAGAGGGAAGTGATTACTTTCTAGCAATGCCCTACTATTCTAATTCTCCTTCCTCCCTCCCTCCCTCCCTCCCTCCCTCCCTCCCTTCCTTCCTTCCTTCCTTCCTTCCCTGACAGCCTCGCTGTGTCGCCCAGGCTGGAGTGCAGTGGCATGATCCCTGCTCACTGCAACCTCTGACTCCCAGGTTCAAGTGATTCTCCTGCCTCAGCCTCCCAAGCAGCTGGGATTACAGGTGCACGCCACCAAGCCCGGCTAATTATTTTGTATTTTTATGAAAATTCATCCAGATCCCGTGGTTTCTGCACTTTCTCTATGTATGTGAGACATCAATAAAATTTGCTTTAACGGAGCCTTGAATCCCTCAAGGTCTGGCATCTGATTCTAGGCATATCCAGCTTTCCTGGTCCTCCACATGTGTCCACTATGGGCTGCCTCTCATGTGCTTTTTGTAGAACTTGGGCAAGAGGTCACGGTGGGAGAAGAACGCAAGAGAACAGCTGCAAAATCCCTCAGGAGAAGAAGGCACCGAGTGAACTGGGACACAGAATGAAGCCAGAGAGGATGGCTGGGCTGGCGGGAGCACAGCACAAGGGAATTTTGGCAAAATGAGGGCAAAATTAAACAATATGGTGAAAGAATGGGGTTTAGGGGGAAGGATTTGCAAAACTGGATAAAAAGGACAGAGTGGAAAAGGCAAAACGTTATTTTGGCCCCATCAGTGCAGTATCGTATCTGCACATAATGTGAATTTAAGAGGGAAAAACCAGGTTCCCGAAGAGCGAATGCAAATCAGTGATCAGTGCCGGCTGGCTCTGTGCTCATTTGCATTTGAATGCTTGGAACATTTCCTGCAAGACGAGATGTGCAGAACATTCCGCTGCCGTCTCACCGAGCAGACAATGCTGATGTTTGTGCTGTCACCAGTGGGCTTGTTCGTTATAATATCAACTTCTTTTAAAATTAAGGGAAGGGAAATGAATATTTATTCTCTGTAGTCAGGCTGTGTGGCACTTCGTGGCTGAGCCGACAGAACTCTATCCACCAGACCCCAGAATATTTTAGAGCCCAATCTATAGATATGATCAAGACACACAAAGCCCGGAGAAGTCTGTTATACTCTTCACAAAAAAGAAAAGCAGGGAGGCCGGGCGCGGTGGCTCAGGCCTGTAATCCCAGCACTTTGGGAGGCCGAGACGGGCGGATCACGAGGTCAGGAGATCCAGACCTTCCTGGCTAACACGGTGAAACCCGGTCTCCATGAAAAAATACAAAAAAATTCGCCGGGCGAGGTGGCGGCGCCTGTAGTCCCAGCTACTCCGGAGGCTGAGGCAGGAGAATGGCGGGAACCCGGGAGGCGGAGCTTGCAGTGAGCCAAGATGGCGCCACTGCACTCCAGCCTGGGCGACAGAGCGAGACTCCGTCTCAAAAACAACAACAACAACAACAACAGCAGGGGTGGGCAGTGTTGGGGTTTGGGGTTTACCACCACTGCACTAGAGTCTAGGCAACAGACCGAGACTCCACCTCAAAAAAAAAAAAAAAAAAAAAAAGCAGGGGTGGGCAGTGTCTGGGTCTAAGGTTTTACCTCTGAAAGCTACCTGGAGAAAGGGAAAACCTAGCAAAGCATCACCCCCAAGAGGCCCTGGAATTTTAGCACAACCTTTTCAAAACCAACTACTAACCACCAAGTGCTGTTTCATGAAATTTGCAGGTATCATATGTAATTCTCACAGCTGTTAGGACTTCAGTGATGTTATAAGGAAGTTGGGGCTCAGAGAAGCTACAGAACTTACCTAAGCACACACAGCCACCTCATGAGTGATTGAAGTGTTCGGCTCCATTTGACTCCTACGTTATGTTCTTTGCGTTCTGCCCTATAATCTCCGAGAATGACTGAAATTTTAAAGAGATCAGTAAGTTGAGAATGAGTCTACAGACAGCAGAATCTGGGAGAAAAGATTTTTCTTAAGGCAAGGAAGCAGATCAGGAGCAAGGTTTAGAATATTCTACGCAAAGTTCTCTCAGCTCTTGCTGCCTGGTAAGGAGGCTGAGAAGATCCAGGGAGAAATTTGGTGTTTTTTGCAGGATACCCTTTCTAGTTATAACTACCAAAGAGGGAGAGGCAGGCTTAAAGGATCCCTCCAGGAGCCCCCTACACACTCGGGTGCCCCAACAGCATGTGCTGTAGCAATTTCTTGGGATCAAACAAGAGGGCTTTTGAGCTAGGCTGGTAGGGGAGAAACCCTGGAGGAACATGCAGGTGACCAGAAGGCAGAGTCTGTGCTGTGTGTCACCCGCCTGAGATATTCACAAATCATAGAGGCTGTGGATGTCAGCGACAGATGTCAGCTTCTTGAAAAGGTGAAATATTTGAGGTATACTTTGGAATGTTCTAGATAATTAGAATGAGAGGTTTGTAGACAAGAGAAGAGTAATCCAAGAGATCCAAGAGACAGTCAAAAAGAAATGAAGTCAAGCAGGCAGAGATGTAATTTGGTGCTCAAAGTTTGACAAGTAGGTTTAGGTGCCTGCAGGAGAGGGAAGACAGGAAACCACTAAACACCATGGAGAAATAGAGGCAGAGACACTGTGAAGGTGAAGTTTGAAAGTCATTCCAAAGGCCCCTTTCCAGGGCTTATAAGAGGTGCTAACAATGTATCCATATGATCATAGGAAGGGCAAAATTGGAGGGGGGATATTTTAATTGGAGGGGAGGTCAGTGGCTTTTCATTACAACTTCCCTTCTGTCCTGCTTCCTCATCTAGCAGGTGGCTCTGCAATGGTCATGGGCTGGCTAAGGGGAATTTGAGTTGGGGATACATTTAGTCTGGGTTTAAGGGGAGATATATAAAACATGTATACATATATACATATACATATACACACACACATATATATAGTTTTTGTTTTGTTTTTCTTTTTTTTTTTGACACGGAGTCTCGCTCTGTCGCCCAGGCTGGAGTGCAGTGTCTTGATCTCGGCTCACTGAAACCTCTGCCTCCCAGGTTCAAGTGATCCTTTTGCCTTAGCCCCCTGTGTAGCTGGGATTACAGGTACCCGCCACCACACCCAGCTTATTTTAGTATTTGTAGTAGAGACAGGGTTTCACCGTGTTGGCCAGATTGGTCTCCAACTCCTGACCTCAAGTGATCTGCCCACCTTGGCTTCCCAAAGTGCTGGGATTACAGGCATGAGCCACCACACCCAGCCTGCATATGACTTTTAATCACTTCCATGTGTAGTCATTTCAGTGGAGGAATACTTCCAGAAATATACCTAACACTGACTGTGCTGACTTACTTAGCATCATAACTTAAGATGCAAGGCCAGAAGTTGCATCAGAATATAAATGAATTCACCACAACTGGCAGGAAAGTATCTGGGTATTGGAGAAGAAATAAGCTTTGAGATGTTTGGAGCCAAGCTAGTCTAGGAAAGTTCTAATCATCACACGAGTAAAACTGAAGTAGAGAATGACTTGGTTCGCATCAATGCCTAGTCAAAATTGAAGCTCTCTCTTGTCAGGGAGATACTCGATAATGCAAGATATACAACTATAAACTCACCTTAAATATACTTTTTTAATTTTTTGATGGAAATTACATGAAATAGAATTCATCAGAATTCCTCTTTTTGTAGGGTCTAAATCTGAAACTGTATTAAAAATAGCAAGTATGTCTCTGTAAAGTTGGTATCTTTTATTCAACCTATCAATAATAAGAAACAAATTCCGATGATCTATGGTAGAGGAAGGATGAAATTATCTTCCTATTCTCTCTATAGAAAATGGTATTACAAAATTGCTGTCATACAAAGACACGATCAAAGAGTAGGCAGTCAGAAAATTAGGAAAAATGTATTATAAAGGCATGTCAGGAAATTAAAAAATAAAATAGTGTCATTTTATGGCTTCAGTTATATTTATAGTGTTAGCTTTTTAAAATTCATGACTGTGGTTTCTTTTCACATTCTAAGTACATACTCATTTTGCATCTAATTTTAAATTTATATTTTTCTTTTTTCTTTTTTTTTTTTTTTGAGACGGAGTCTGGCTCAATCGCTCAGGCTGGAGTGCAGTGGTGTGATCTCGGCTCACTGCAAGCTCCACCTCCCGGGTTCACGCCATTCTCCTGCCTCAGCCTCCCAAGAAGCTGGGACTACAGGTGCCCGCCACCACGCCCGGCTAATTTTTTTGTACTTTTAGTAGAGACGGGGTTTTTTCTTAAAAGAAGGCCTGGTCGGGCGCGGTGGCTCAAGCTTGTAATTTCAGCACTTTGGGAGGCCAAGGCGGGCAGATCACGAGGTCAGGAGATCGAGACCATCCTGGCTAACACAGTGAAACCCTGTCTCTACTAAAAAAATACAAAAAAACTAGCAGGGCGAGGTGGCGGGCGCGTGTAGTCCGAGCTACTCGGGAGGCTGAGGCAGGAGAATGGCGGGAACCCGGGAGGCAGAGCTTGCAGTGAGCTGAGATCCAGCCACTGCACTCCAGCCTGGGAGACAGAGCGAGACTCCGTCTCAAAAAAAAAAAAAAAAAGAAGGCCTGAAAAATTGAATAAGCTTCAAGTGCACATCACCCTGACTAAGGAGCATGAATCAGTGGAAAAGATCCTCCGATTCAGCTGGCAATGAGGGATCCTCTATCAACCCAGACTGGTGGCTCATGCCCTTGGATGGATGACTCATCAGTGGATGTGCTCAGGTGTAAGGTGTGGCAACAGACAGTTGAAGCTAATGACAACATCTGATAAGGTCTCCTCTGGCCTGTAATTTTTGGAAAGTGGGTGAAGTTTTTTTCGTTGGAAGCAGCAGGACTGCCCCAGAATCCCTGAAACAAAACCATGCCTGGCTTCCCAATAAAGGAAGTGGCACTTACTCAAAGGAAGCAGAAGATGTATAAGTAAAATCTATCTCCTAAAATTCCAGACAAAGTGTGGCTCTAATCCCATGATGCACTGGGCTCTTCGATGGCCCGAAGGAGCTTTTGTTCTCAAAACTTTGAGATTTGTTTCTTCCAAATTTAATCACAGGCAGGCACACAGTGACCTCCATAATAGGGTACTCCAACCCATTACACCTTGGCTTTCCTGAGAGTTAGTGCTTGGAAGCGAATTCAAATTAATTATCTGGCTACATGATGGCAGGATTAACCTTTAAAGTGGTTGCAATGACCATGATTTACATAATCTATTTAACCATTTTTCAATAGAATTAATATTTAGAAGGCAAGTGGGGAGAAATAAATTACATCTTATGGCTTTTTGTGAACACCAGGCACAGCTCACAAAAGAATAAAATTAACATTATCTAAGGTATAGAACATATCAGGTGCCCAGAGCAGTAAATTAGATTACAGGGATAACAACCATTCCAGAGGTTTCTTGTAATATGAATTCATCTGGAAAGTAAATAAACAATGCCACACACAAGGAACAGGTCTCATCCATCATTCTCCTCATGGGATACAAACAGTGATACCCGGATCGGCTAGGACTGCATGCGATTTTGACAGGTGTGGGTAATGCACATTGAGACCATTTGTTTAAGGATCTGCCACGGCTATATCTAGAAGGAACAGGCTGAAAACAAGATTGTTTAGCTTGTTTAAACTTAATTTGAATCTGGGTGCATTTCTTATCTGATCATTTTCTTCATTTAGGTTCTATTATGGGGAGGACACGTGGGTTTTCTTCTGCTTCCTAAAGAGACAAAGCCCTAGCAACTGATCGACTGGAGTGGACAGTTATCTTGTCCCAGGGGAATCTGGTGCCTCAGAGCTGTCATTTGAGGATTCCAGGAGAGTTCTTGTGGATTTCAAGGGAGCTTTCTGAACCTAAAACTTTGGAAAATGTAGACTGCTCCAAGAGAATATGACTTGAGGAGCAGGAATGAAAAAACAGGAGCTGTGTCATTGTCAAAACTAATTTACATAAAAATTTAATTTTCAATTACATAAGAGTATTCACTGTGAATTTTGCAAACACGGGAAGGAAAAGGAGAGTTCCAAAAAGATACAGGAGCCCCACTTCTCTTGCTGAGAGGCAGAGTGAGGTATACAGCGGAATGATCAGGGACCTCAGAGTCCAGAAAACTGGGTTCCAGCCCTGGATGGCTCTGAGCAAACTCACACACCTCTTTGGGACTCCAAGGATCCTCTTCTGAAACATAAAGACCATATGGTACCTAGCTCATAGCCTAGTGGCTAAGTGTAAGTTTGCATTTCAGCCCTGCTAGCTGTATGACTCTGAACAAGCCATTTAGCCACCTTAGCCTTGGTTTCCTCATCTATGAAATGGAAAGTTTAGTTGGACCTATCTCATAGGACTATTAGGATGGTTACATGAAATGAATATGTAAAGCATTTAGCACAGTGCCTGACACATAGTAAAGATTTCATAAAAGTTGGCTTTTGTGAGATGTAATATAGCTATCTATCTAGCTTTATCATTTAATAATTCTAGTTTTATGACATGTAGGAAATCTCACAGCTGAGAAATATTATAATTGATGAATATGTAAGCTCTGCCAATTCATGAAAACGTATATTCATCATAATATTAAGTAGAAGAATGAGGTTGGAAATAGCCGTATGCTGTGTAGACATGCCGAGTAAAAATAAGGAATAAGCAATGGAAGGAAATCATCATAAAAACCACCGAAACATTCTATTGTCCTTTTTTCTAAAGTTTGGGAGCTCTCTACAGATCTAATAAGAAACTGAAACTCTATGAAAAGTGGTTTTGCTTCTCTTTTTCTATGAAATTGTCCCAGATAAGTAGAGATTGCCATTTAGGGCTACGGTTAGGGCTGCAGGGCCCCCTTGCAAAACCATCCTGCCAAAATGATGGATCTTGCTGTTTTGTGGCTCATCTGGAGCTCCTCACAAAAAGCCTTTTAAAAGAGAAAGATGGTCCATCTTCTTCCAGTGAAGCTTGTAGAACACTTTTCCTCAGAAAATGTTCCTATTAGCTTTTCTCCAACTCGGCCCCAAGCATTTTAAGAAAAAAAAAGGCCATAAAGGTAGCCTACTCAATAAATTAAATGGAAACACTCTTTGTCACACTTTGACTTTTCCCTGTTATTTCCCACATCTTAGTGGGGAGAGAAAATGTGTGTAACTCCACTGCCATTTAAATTGCACTGGGGAATGGGACATCATATGTGAAATCAGTGATAGGCACGGCTACCTTTTGACTGATACTTTAAATGCAGGCTCCCTGGTTTCTGGCTCCTAAGCCAGTGATCTTTCTACCCCACCAGAAGGCCTCTGGGTTACTGGAATAATTATCAGAGTATTCTAAAAATTATAAGAGCTCAATTACAGAGTGTTTTTCCTATGCCTGGCACTGTGCTATACATGCTATACATGCTTGTATCATCCGATTCTCACAACAGCTCTCCAAGCCACGCAGTAATATTGTCTCTATTTTACAGACGAGGACATGGAGGCTCAGAAAATTTAAGCAAGATTAATTTAACCTCGTTCAAGGTTAAAATGTTGGTCCTCAGAGATAAAACTAGCATTGCCTTCTGCTTAAGATGGAGTTGCCTTCTGTCTGTTGATTGAGCTCTAATCCTCAACAGTGTTTTGCAAATCACGGTAATAGCTCCTGTCTTTTAGGAGTAAGGCTTCCTATTGCTCATGGCTTAGGAAGTTTCCCCAGGTAGGCGCCTCCATTCACCAATAGTTTGAGGGCCTGTTTTATGCCCAGCATTGAACTAAAACAAAAAAGCCTTTGTATTTCCAGCCTTGCCATTGTCTAAAAAGAATGCACTTGAGGAGAGTTAATAGACAGGTAAGGCTTTTAAAAAGTGAAAGCTGGCCAGGCAGGTGGCTCGTGCTGGCCAGCACTGTGGGAGGCCGAGGCGATGGATCACAAGGTCAAGAGATCAAGACCATTCTGGCCAACACGGTGAAACTCCATCTTTACTAAAAACACAAAAATTAGCTGAGCGTGGTGGCTCGTGCCTGTAATCCCAGCTACTTGGGAGATTGAGGCAGGAGAATCACTTGAACCTGAGAGGCAGAGGTTGCAGTGAGCCGAGACTGGGCCACTGCACTCCAGCCTGGTGACAGAGTGAGGCTCGGTCTCACATAAATAAATAAATAAAAGCCTGGCCCAGTGCAGTGGCTCATGCCTTTCATCTCAGCACTTCGGTAGCCTGAGGCAGGAGGATCATTTGAGCCCAGCAGTTTGAGACCAGCCTGGGCAACACAGGGAGACCCAGTCCTTAAAAAAAATTTAAAAATTAGCTGGACATGGTGGTATGCACCTATAGTCCTAGCTACCCAGGAGGCTGAGGTGGAAGGATCTGCTTAAGTCTGGGGAGATAGAGGCTTCAGTGATCCTGTCACTGTACTCCAGCCTGGGCAACAGAGCGAGACTCTGTCTCAAAAAAAAAAAAAACAAAAAAAAATTAAGGCCAGTTAGGGACTTAAAAAATTAGCTAAGAGCCTCCTTAAAAAGTAGGCTACAAGGCAACAATTTCTAAACAGAGAGTGAGAGTGTGTGTCTCTGCGTGTGTGTGTGTGTGCGTGTGCGTGGTTTGTGTCTGCATGCGGAAAGTTGAAATGTTGCCCGTTGATTCCACACAATGCCATCAGAAAAGATGAGCAACATCGAAGCAGAAGAGACTATAGCTATTTATTCCCCAAAAAAGAGCTCTTGAAGAGATTCATTGGCACGACATTAGCAATCTTCTAAAACATTTATACATGAATTCTTGAAGACAAGAAAAGGACAGATCAATCAGGTACACAGCATTTGAAACCATCACATTATTCAGTTCGGCAATAAGTCATCGTCTGTTAATACAGAGCCCCTCACTTCCTCTCCACTTGGCTTCCTCATCTTCCACCTACAAGTATGAAAATGCTGCTGGGGCCCAGCCAAATCAAGCTGCTCCGCGGGTGCCCCTCAGAGCCAATGTGTGGAAATGAAACTGACAAAGCCCACCAAAAATCAACCTATTCGTCCTTTAAAGAGATGGCTCCATCTCTTCCTGTATACGGATGCCCCACCCCTCCCAGAAGGGCCAGAACTTGGGTTTTTTTCTCTTTTCAACAGTTTATTCTCCTGTTGTTGGTCACAGAACAGAACATAATTAACAAATTGGAGGAGACGTCCTTTTGTTCCTCTGTGTCAGTAATAGATGTTTCTTTCAGATCAGGGAGCCAGAGGGGGGAAATGAATGCTCCAATTAAGCATGAGGGAAGAATAAATTTAGTCTCATGCAACCTTAAAACAAGCTACCCAGCACCCCAGAGTTGAGTCTCTGCCAGATTCTTCAGGAATATTCCTGACCCTAAGATTAGCTCTGTTGGTGCAAGAAAAGAGTTTCTTGTCTGTATAAAAAATGACTTGTGCACATAAATCTGGGATGCATGGGTTCTCAGGCTAACCATTTTGTTCCCCACACCACTGGGGGAGGCAATAGAGAGTTTGGCCATATAATCCTGAATTCTGAAGACATGCATACCTCAATTCAAGACCTCCATTTTTTGTGGACTTCAAGATTTACTGTGATTCAGGGAGAGAGAATAGAGGTATCAAGTTGAGAATTACTGACTTATGTGATAAAATGTAGATCTTTGGGGACTGTTGTCAAGGTTTGAGAGAAGGTTCTCACAACAGTTATTTAAAGGCTTTATTTTTTTTTTTCTTTTTTGAGATGGAGTCTCACTCTTTCGCCCAGGCTGGAGTGCAGTGGCCCAATCTAGGCTCACTGCAACCTCTGCCTCCTGGGTTCAAGTGATTCTCCTGCCTCAGCCTCCCAAATAGCTGGGATTACAGGCGCCCACCACAATGCCTGGCTAATTTTTTTTTTTTTTTTAAGTAGAGACGGGGTTTCGCCATCTTGGCCAGGCTGGTCTTGAGCTCCTGACCTCGTGATCCACCCGCCTTGGCCTCCCAAAGTGCTGGGATTACAGGCATGAGCCACCGCACCCAGCCAGAGGCTTTCTTAATTATTTGAGATGTGACATAAGAAATTCACCAAGTTCCTCTGAAATTTTGTTTCTTCTTTTGTTAAATGGAAATAATATCTTTTGCTTATTACATAAGGACAATCCACTAGAACAGGAGTTACTTGTATGTAAGCATATTTGTCCCATAAGATTTTATCGCAAACCTTTGAGTAGTGCCTGGCACAGAGAAAATCCTGAAAAATACCATTTTTGAGAGAATAAGTAAATGAGGGTATAATTACATCAGTGAATTGGCAGTCATAAAATATGAAAATTTCATGAATTTCTCTTTACTCGTTGTAAACACACTCTTTTCCAGATGCAATAAATGATCAGGGTTTTCTTTTGGCATGGTTCAAAGTTTATAAAGTATCTCAACCTTTGATTTGGGGCTTTTATTTTTATTTATTTATTTATTTATTTTTTTGAGACGGAGTCTCGCTCTGTCGCCCAGGCTGGAGTGCAGCGGCACGATCTCGGCTCACTGCAAGCTCCGCCTCCCGGGTTCACACCATTCTCCTGCCTCAGCCTCCTAAGTAGCTGGGACTACAGGTGCCCGCCACCAGGCCCGGCTAATTTTTTGTATTTTTAGTAGAGACGGGGTTTCACCGTGTTAGCCAGGATGGTCTCGATCTCCTGACCTCATGATCCGCCCACCTTGGCCTCCCAAAGTTCTGGGATTACAGGCGTGAGCCATCGCGCCTGGCCTGATTTGGGGCTTTTAAAATTACCTGTTTTTTAAATTCTGTTTTATCTTTGGCAAGCCAATGCTATTACAAGCATGGCTTTTCCTCTGAAGACTGAGTGACTCATCCAATAGTCTTCACCTGAGCTCTATCTAATCTCCTTCTCGGTCCTCAGGGAGCTGGAGATAGTTTCATTTGGCTTTGTGGCAGCTCAGTGGGAGACTTATGAAGTCATTCCCCCCTCGCCATAACACCTTCAGCCCTTCCCTGAGCTGCACTGCTAGAAATCAATTACCCTCCAAATATTAACGGGAAATGGTGCTTTTAATAGAAAACATTAATGACATTCGAGGTCCCAGTCTCAGCTGTAATTTTCCCAGACGTTAGGCATCAGGGGATCTTTGGGGCTAGTTGAGTTCCACCAAGTAGACTGAGTCTTCACGTTTGGTACGTGCCAGCTTGACTCATGCTCCTTGTCACAACCCTAGGGGAGCTGTCAGTCACCAACTGATACTGACAATGGCTCGGTGGGTAAATGAAATTGAGGCATGTTGTATCTGACATGCTCAGGAGAGACAGACATGAATACATCATAGTCACTGAGTAGTCCAAGGCAGCCCATCATAAGGTGGGGCCATCGGAACAGGTTCAAGTTGTGAGGACTGAGAGAGGGCCAGAGTGTTCAGGGAAGGTTTTATGGAGTAAGTGGGATTTGAATTTGGAGTTGAGGAAAGAGGGTCAGGTGCACTGGCTCACACCTGTAATCCCAGCACTTTGGGAGGCTGAGGCAGGAGGATCAGGATCACTTTAGGCCAGGAGTTTGAGGCCAGCCTGGGCAACAGAGCGAGACCCCATCTCTACAAAAAATAAAAAAATAAAAAAATAAAAATTAGCTGGGTGTACTCTCTTGTGCCTGTAGTCCCAGCTACTTAGGAGACTGAGAAGGGAGGATCACTTAAGCCCAGGAGTTTGAGGCCGCAGTGTGCTGTGATCATGCCACTGCACTCCAGCCTAGGTGACAGAGTAGGGCCCTGTCTCTAATTAAAAATAAAGGAGTTAAGGAAGGATTCAGCCAGCTGTGCATTCTGAGTGGTGACAATGATGCAGAGTGAGTGAGTGAGGTGTGGAGGGAGACCAGGGCTTTGGGGGAAAGCCCCAGGCAAGATCTAGAAGAGGTGGCTTCTGGGAGGACTTCATACTGACCTCAGCAAGGTCAACAGACTGCATGCCCCAGACCTTTCCTCCTGGACAAATCCTACTCCCTGATACATCTAGTCATCTGCAGATCAAATCAAGAGTGAATGTGAAAGTTATTTGAAAATTCTAGTTGCGTTATTATTATTATTTAGGAAACATATGGCCAACAAAGCAGGTGAGGCAAGAATCAGGAAGGACATTAAATGCCAAGCTAAGGAGTGGAACTGAATGAGTGGTGAAGGGGAACAATGGCTTCAGCAGGTCCACTGGGCTCCTCTTTTCCATCAGCTTCCCCTACCCCTCACCTCTGTACTACTCACGTTACTATCCATGTCTCTTCACCGATGTTATAGTGGAAATAAAAGCTTATGTGTAAGAGGACTGATGAAGTATTAACTCACCCCCTTTCACTTCCACCCTCCATAAAGCTAAAAGTGAGCAAACCAATTTCAGTGGTTTATTTTAGAATTTCAGCAACCTTTGAAAATCTGAAGCAGTGCTGCCTAGCAACAAGAGTGAGGATGTAGAGGTGGTCTCAGCTGAGGCTCGAGATGTGCTGCGGATTCACTGCTTCCCTCTGGCTTCCCCTGATTTTCCTGATCTGAGCCTTGGTTTCCTCATCTGTGCAGTGGAGCTTCCATGTTCTCTAAGGACATCGAATCCTCTATGGGGTGGCTTCTGTATCTGAGGACAGAAGAGAAGAGGAGCCCCAGGGAGGGTGCTAAGTGCCCCGGAAGGGCAGATGAAATATATGGAGGTCACAGTGACAACCACATATCCTGTTAGTGCCAAGTGGACACTGGGTCTCTTCATCCAACAGACACAGGGGATATGTTGATGAACGACGCAGGGCTTCTGCCATCACAGGTCTCACAATACTGGCAAAGTCAGACACATAAACAGACTATTGCTGTGAAGCATGCCAGGTGTTGGGATAGGTAATGCTGGGAATTACAGGAGACAGGCAGGGGACATCCACGCCAGACTGGTGTTTCCCTATATTTTAATCTCATGTTCACTACAATGCTTTCTTTATTTCCTGATTAACTTTAATTTTTTTTTTTTTTTGAAACGGAGTCTCGCTCTGTCACCCAGGCTGGAGTGCAGTGGCACAATCTCAGCTCATTGCAAGCTCCGCCTCCCAGGTTCACGCCATTCTCCTGCCTCAGCCTCCTGAGTAGATGGGACTACAAGCACGCACCACCACGCCCACCTAATTTTTTTGTATTTTTAGTAGAGATGGGGTTTCACTGTGTTAGCCAGGATGGTCTTGATCTCCTGACCTTGTGATCCACCCACCTCGGCCTCCCAAAGTGCTGGGATTACAGGTGTGAGCCACCGTGCACAAAGTATTTCCTGAATATCTTTACCAATCAAGCAGATTGAACACCTTTGATCTTCTATTTTTAGGAACATTACACTGACATGAAGTATATTAAATATGCCTAACCCTCCTGGCCCTGAGTCACATTCAAGGGGGATCTGCTCCACCCTCTCTGGTGAATTCTGGATCACCTAAGGCTCTTTCCCTGTGCTGTTACCCATGACTCTCTGTCATGGTCTATGCTGGCTATTTCTGTGTGGGTGTTTATTGAGCTCACTTCTAGAACACCTTCTTTTTCATGCTCTGTACACCTGCTCACTTGTCTGTGTTCCACCTTTCACCAGGTGTCCAAATGTCGTTGGGCAAATCACCTATATTCTAGGGCAGATACCAACATTAAGATCCAGCCATGACAGAAAAACAAATTATCAACCACCTGCTTGAATCTAGTTAGGAGAGTTCATGTCCAAAGTCAGTGAGAATCTCTTGAGTAGTGAATTAGTGGTGTTTAGAGCAGCCATTGACCAGTCAGTCAATCAATGATTATTTACAGAATTCCCAAAATGCATCAATCACCATGTTACATGTTGTTGAACACATAAAGACACATAGGCTTGGACCCTGTCCTCAGTGAGTGAACAGTCTCAAAGGAGAGAGACCAGTTATTGTAGACTTGTGGAGTCATAAAATATGAGAGTTGAAAGTCTCTTTAAAGATCATCTCTCCTAATTTCTATTCCAATGAAATTTCTCAAACTATTTTTTGAGAAACAGGAGTAAATCCTGACAATTTCATAACAGCTAATAGCTACATTATATGGGTGTGGTGGCTCACGACTGTAATCCCAGCACCTTGGGAGGCCGAGTCGGGCAGATCACAAGGTCAGGAGATGGAGACCATCCTGGCTAACACCGTGAAACCCCGTCTCTACTCAAAATACAAAAAAATTAGCCGGGCGTGGTGGTGGGTGCCTGCAGTACCAGCTACTTGGGAGGCTGAGGCAGGAGAATGGTGAGAACCCGGGAGGCAGAGCTTGCAGTTAGTTGAGATTGAGCCACTGCACTCCAGCCTGGGTGACAGAGCGAGACTCCATCTCAAAAAAAAAAAAAAAAAAAAAAAAAAGTCACAGTAAATATAAGAAAGTTCAGAGAGGAAAAAGTTAGTAAGGATTAAACATCAGAGAAACAGTTGTGGAGAGACCCAGGCTGGATCCTGGGGAGATTGACCAGGTAGAAAGTGTCTAGGAAGGAAACAACAGTATGAGAAATTAATGAGGCAAGAATGAATGAGTCAGGTGCAAGGATGCTAACTGACTGAAGCAGATGTTTGCTGGGATCAAAAGAAAATAACTGTGGTCGCCTACCTGACAATGACTTCTGCCTTCTTTTACATTGTCAGAATTCTGATTTCTGTTCTTCTGTTCACTGGTCCCCTTGTCGAATCATGTATATTATTGTTGGTCTAAACAATAACAGTTATCCCACTTTTCTTACCAGTGATTGGTTTAGCATGGCCATATGACTGAATCCTGACCAATGAGATGTGAGGAAAAATCTGCCAGGGACTTTGAGAAATATTTCTTCATTATTTAAAGGAAACGCATAAGAAAGGAGTCATGTTTGTTTTCTCTGAAACTGGGGTTTAAGGATGTGCTGTCCAGAGCTGCTGTAGCCATCTTGTGAGCCTGAGGGGAGCTAGCCAACAAGCAAAGGATGGTAGAACAGAAAGATAGAGCCTTGTTATTGATGCTGAGTCATTAGCTAGAAAAACATTGGATTTTCTTTACCTCTAAGCTTCCTGTTATGTGAAGGAAAAAAAATCATCATCTTTATTATTTAAATTATTTTAGTTTGTTTTCTATGGACTTACTGAAAGTACCCGAAATGACACTTAGGAGCTTCACAACCAGTCATAGAAGTTTGATGACACAGAAAAGGGTAGGGGTTATTGGAGAGAATGGGAATGAATAGAAAAGGAAAACAAGAGGAGGATAGAGGCCAGAGTTGATGGGAGTCAGTATAGAGCTAAAGTATAGAGTTAAAGCTTGGGCTCAGGAGTCAGACTGACTGGAGCTCCAATCCTAGCTGTTTGCTAATCCTTCTCCATTTGACTTTCTCCTCTGTGAGATGGAATTAAAAATAGTTGCTGCCTTATTGAGTTATGAGAATTAAATGTGACTGTGCGATGTACGGTAAGCACTTAGCAGAGTACCCGGCATACAGTAGGTGTCATGTAGAGTTAACTCTTAGGAGGGTTGAGCCCTGCCCTGTCCCGGGTACTGACGATGCTCTTCTTTATGTCATGGGATTGTCTAAGGTATAGCTTTTTCATGCAGGATTGAGTGGGGGGAAAAAAAAGAAATAACAATAGGATAGAGTTGGTTGCCCTTGGGTTAGGTGCCCCCGCCTAGCCCAGTTGGTTGTGGGGCCCAGGAAGGGCAAACTGAAGCCAAGCTAGTTAGGCAGGAGAAGCCTGGAAAGGGCCATCCCCTTAGCAAGGGATGTGAGCAGACGAAGCCATTCTTGTGCACTGTAGAGATTTGTCTACACCCTTCCTGCCTCTATTAATATCTTCAACATTTATCATTTCTAAACATGTTCATTGAGTTTGTCTAACACTTTCCCAAGTTTACTGTTCACCATAAAAATCCATGCTTTTTAAAATTTTTTTTCCTAAAATGACCTTTCTAAACCTTCAAGGGTTTGATATCCAGGAATCTTGTGACCGAGCCCATGCACCCCACCCTTTCCCTTCCTTTGTTTCAGAGATCTATCCTCTCCCTCCTCATCCTCTGCCGCTCTGGACTGAAGATCCTAATGCTTGCCATCTTCCCAGATCTCCATGCCCTTAACTATTGCATTGGCCCCTCCCTAGGCCTTCTGCAGCTCAGTTTGTCCTTTTCGATGTGCAGCGAGGAGCAGTATGCACAGCATTTTCCAAGTGAAAGCAAGTTTCTGTTTACAAAGCTCTTCCTGGAGACCCCAGCCTCCTGCTGGCCTTTCAGCCACATCACCCCATGTCACCTGTCAAGCCAAATAATTACCTCTTGGCTTCCTTCTCCTGCATTCCCTCAGGGACAGATAGCCTCTCCAAGACTCTCCGAAAATAACTCTTAACCAGACAATAGCAATTTCTCCTTGCTGTGCTGCCATTCTCTGCCAAAGGTAAGAAATCAGCAAGAAGCAAAACGATTTTGCAGCCAGGAGAATTCTAATCCCGGGCTAAGCATGTGCACATCCCAAATGCTGCATTCAGGGCACGATTCTGACAAACAGATGACACTGCCACAGTTGTGAGAACAGAGCTGTTCACAATCTGCCGGCTTCCTCCTAGGGCGGTGGGGAGAAGCTTTCCATCAATGCCAGCCCCTCTGATCACACCCCTAAAGCATAGCTGCAGTGAGCAATTTCCTTCCAAACAGCGTGAGCTTAGATCTACGTGAAATGAACTGGATTGTGTTCATCAAAACAGCTTCAGCAACTGTATGAGCCGTTCCACTTCCTATGTTCCAATACAAGCCTTTCCAAGGTTTTGACTACAAAATCTAACCTTGGACTTACCTTTTATTTTTCCCGGAGACACACTCATGTGTGTGCATGCTCATGTGTGTACATCTAACTCTTCATGTATGTCTCTCCTTCTCTCTCGGTGTCTCTCCCCATCTTTCTGTTTGCTTCTCTGTTTATGTTATCATGCTTTCTCTGTCTCTGTCTCTCTCTTTTCCCTCCTCCTCCTCTGTTCCTCCCTCTTTCTTTTCCTCACTCCTTTGCTCCCTCTGTCTCTCGGTCTTCCTTCCTTCTCTTTGTCTTCTCTCGCTCTGTCTCTGTTTGCCTCTGTCCTCAAATCTCTGCTTATACCATATTCATGTGTATGGTGTGTGTGTGTATATATATGTATGGTGTATATGTGTGTGGTGTATATATTGTGTATGGTGTGTGTGTGTGTGTATACACCATGCTATATATATATATACACCATGCCATATATATATTGTTTTTGAGACAGAGTTTCACTCTTGTTGTCCAGGCTGGAGTGCAATGGCACAATGTCAGCTCACTGCAACCTCTGCCCACTGGGTTCAAGCGATTCTCCTGCCTCAGTCTCCTGAGTAGTTGTGATTACAGGCATGCGCTACCGTGCCCAGCAGATTTTTTGTATTTTTAGTAGAGATGGGGCTTCTCCAAGTTGGTCAGGCTGGTCTCGAACTCCTAACCTCAGGTGATCCGCCTGCCTCGGCCTCCCAAAGTGCTGGGATTACAGTCGTGAGCCACCGCACCCAGCCGTGTATGGTATAATTTATATACTAATTTATAATTAACTAGAACATTAGATTAACCTAAATACCCTTTTCCCTAATTGTGCCACATGGCAGAGGCACCAAGGAGATGGCTGTACAGATTGCTTGTGTCACGTATGGGAGATAATACAGAAATGTGTGTAAATGTCTTAAGAGTATCACACTGAATATGACCCAGAAGCGTGCGTAAAAAGTCAGTAGACCTCAAATAACAGCTATGCCCATCCTCGCGGGTTCTGATGGCAATAGCAGCTGCCTCTGATGAACCCTGATTGTGAATCTGCCCCTCCTGACCCACGCTTTTTGGGGCCTTTGCCCTAGAAGGGTCATTTCCTCCTGTTAGCTTGATCTGCCTGGTCCCTCAGCCTCACGCACCATCAGGTCTCAGCCTCTGAGCTGTGAACGCTGCCCATCTCAGCTTTCCTGAGTATAGATGACGCCTCAACAACTCTGTCCTGCTTGCACTTAGAATCTCAGCCTTCCTGAGTGTAGATGGTGCCTCAACAACTCTTAGAATGAGACTCTGTCCTGCATGCACTTGTCCCAGTTGTCATGAATTATAGAATCATGAGTCTGAAAGGGACCTCAGAGTTCTCTACTTCAATCTCGCATTTGACTAATGAGTGGGATGACTGGTGTGTCCGCACAGCCTCAATGTATGCATCTTGTCCTGACATAGTTATTAATGGCTCCCTCTTTTCCTTTCAAATATGTCCTAATGTGGATGATAAATTATATGGTCTCCCGATTAATGAGAGAAAACAACTTAGCCAGGCCCAGGACCTACACCCATGCATCCAGAGTTTTTATTTTTTAATAATCGTTACACTGTGTTGCCTCTTTCACGTTAGATATTTCTTTAGAACAGTGCTTCTTAACCAAAATCACTGAGAGAGCTGTTTTCTTTTCTTTTCTTTTTTTTTTTTTTTTTGAGATGGAGTCTCACTCTGTTGCCCAGGCTAGAGTGGCACAATCTCGGCTCACTGCAAGCTCCACCTCCCAGGTTCATGCCATTCTCCTGCCTCAGCCTCCTGAGTAGCTGGGACTACAGGTGCCCGCCACCACATTCGGCTACTTTTTTTTTTTTTTTTTTGTATTTTTAGTAGAGATGGGTTTCACCATGTTAGCCAGGATGGTCTCGATCTCCTGACCTCGTGATCTGCCCGCCTCAGCCTTCCAAAGTGCTGGGATTACAGGCGTGAGCCATTGCGCCCGGCTGAGAGCTGTTTTCAAAACACAAATGCCTTGGATGGAATAACCTCCTGGGGTAGAGTCTCGACATACGTCTTACGTCAAGGTTTCCAGGGCGATCCTGATGTACAATGCATTTCTGTTGCAGAACCCCTGCTTAGAGAAAACAGGTGATTAGGAGAGCTTGCTAAATCCCCAAAATCATGTGGCAAGATGGACTATTTCCATGCTAACAAATGTGGCCAGCCATATGCCGGACTCCAATGCTTCATTATTCATAACCCCATTTTGGTTTTGGATGTGCCCTGTAACTTTAAAATCAGGCTAAACAGGGAGCTAAACCCCAGAGCTGATTTCTCTCATGGGTCCGGCTCCAGAAGACAGACAGAAAGATTTATTTGACCCTCGGAGGATTCCTTTCATTTGACTTTCTGCTTCCTGTTTGCTCCATCAGGCAATCAGTGGTCAAGGAACCAGACGAGCATAGATTAGTTTTATTCCATTACAGATGAAAGTTATTGCCACATGGTAGCTTTGAGATAAGCCAAAAAGCGATGCTCATCACCAGCAATGTGGAGCTGATGGCCAGAAGAGACTTAGTAGAAGACAGGAGTGCTCCTGACATTTTGCAGGGAAGTGAAGGTACCAGAAGACATGCCTCCGTGCCAGGAAGGAGAAAGTAAACCACAGCTGGAAACCTAAGCGGAGGAAGAATGGTAATTAATCAGTGCCTGAAAGCCATCTGCTTTCCTTGGCTGAGAGGTCTGTATCGGCAGTATTGGCTACAGATGCTTGAGAGCAGGCTGGGTACTGGAAAAGGGAGGGAACTTTCCTGTTCAGGGAAGGTATAAAGATCCGTCTTGCAGAATACAGGGGCTGTAAGAGGCAGGCTCACTCGGGCAATATTAGTAGGTTTTTGCTCCCTATCTGCAGTGGTCATAGGTTGACTTTCTTTGGTTTGAGGTTTTGTGTTATGTTTTTGTTTCACAAATTGAAATCCATTACCTGTACTTACAGTGATGCATAAAGAAATGATCACACGTGTTTTTGGTTTTTTCTTTTTTTCCAAAATGCCAATTTAAAACACAGCAGCCAGGTGCAGTGGCTCATGTCTGTAATCCTAGTACTTTGGGAAGCTGAGGCAGGAGGATCACTTCAGCCCAGGTGTTTGAGACCAGACTTGGCAACAGACCCCGTTTTGACAAAAGTATTTTTTAAAACATCAGCGAGGCACGGTTGCACACGACTGTAATCCCAGCTACTCAGGAGGCTGAGGTGGGAGGATCGCCTAAGCCCCAAAGGTCGAGGCTGCAGTGAGTTGTGATCATACCATTGCACTCCAGCCTGGGTGACAGAGGGAGATCCTGTCTCAAACTAAATAAACAGTAAACCAATTTTTTGAAAGGTATTTACCCATGGGCAAAGAGAATGACACTGGAAAAGGGAAAAAAACAGAAGCTAAGATATATATATATAAAGGGATGGGATGAGGATACAGAAAGCAGATGGGGGATTGATTTAGCTCTGACCGGAAAGGTAGTTTGTGAAGGAGTTCAGATGGGAGTGGGTGATGATAAACAGGTGAGTCCTTTGGAAGACGCCATGCTGAGCTGCTGAACCAGCAGGATCCAGCCCACTCTGAAGAGTCAGGTAACCACCCCTCTGCTCACTTTCCCATGAGCAATGGGAAATATTTGTTTTGTTTGCTGTAGAAATTGAACTGAAGATTAGGGGCACAGCTGAAGACAGAGGAGGCCTGATGCCGCAATCCAGGGTGTTACAGGGCCTGCCTGCTGAACTGTGAGGCCCCCAGCCCTCCAACTCAGCCCGGCTCCTGGAAGGTAGCTATCACGGGCACATCCCTCCCACCCCAGGGAAGAGAATGAAAGATTCTTCTTTGGGGAAACTAATCGGCTCCAGAGGAATGATCTCTGCACAATGAAAATTGAGAGTCTACCAATGGAAAAACAAAAATAAAACCCATATGCTCCTTGATATCTTACAAAGGAGCCTACAATTTGACAAATTGCACCCATATTCACCAAGCTGACGCTCGTTTTTTTAGTTCTTCAATTTTACAAGTGCGAGGACAGCCAAGGAACAAGTGAGGGTGGAATAAAGACATTTCACAGAACTCACAAACTTCTTCTCCCATGCACTGTTCTTCAAACTCCTGTAGCCTGTGCTGTGGCAAAAATAAACAAGAAACCCAACAAAGAGGAAGTCGTGGGATCCAGTGAACAAGAGTTATAATACAAAATAGCAGTGAAGGGAAGTCCTGGGATCGCAACTGTGCATCAAGCTTAGGAAGGAATGAGCCTGGATGGAGCAGGAAGATGGAGAAATACGACTGGGCATGGTGGCTTATGCCTGTAACCCCAGCACCTTGGGAGGACGAGGCGGAGGCATCACTTGAGGTCAGGAGTTCAAGACCAGCCTGGCCAACAAGGTGAAACCCCCTCTCTATTAAAAATACAAAAGTTAGCCAGGCATGGTGGCGGGTGCCTGTAGTCCCCGCTACTCAGGAGGCTGCAGTGGGAGAATCAGTTGAACCCGGGAGGTGGAGGCTGCAGTGGGTCGGGATCGCACCACTGCACTCCAACCTGGGCAGCAGAGTGAGACTCCGTCCCCTGTCCCCCGCCAAAAAAAAGGATGGAGGAATATGAAGGATGATGTTCATAAGAAAACAATGGAAGCAGAAATAATCTAATACATTTCAAGGTTTGCAAAAATAATTTCCAGGTATTTGAAAGATGATAAAGCCTTAGAGAAAAAAATAAAGATTAAGACATGTAAAGCTAATCAAATAAACAAATCAGGTAATTATTAATTACAGGAAAATATAATGAGAAAAAATACTGATACACAGCTTCTGAGACAGTCCCTAATGAGCCTGCATTCCGGTTTTCATATCCTTGTATAATCTCTTCCCATATTCAGTAGGGCTGACCATGTAACAACTACGATTTTGCAGAAATGGTGGTGTGTGAGTTTTAAAGCTAGGTTATAAAGAGAAATTGGGGCTTTCAGCTTGGTCTCTTAGATCAATTGCCCTGGAAGAAGCCAGTTCTCATGATACAATTAACGATGACACTCAAGCAGCCTTAGGGCCAGGAGCCGGACAACACCAGCATACCTTACCGACCACCAGACTGAGCCACCCTGGAAGATACTCAACAGAGTCAAGTCTTCAAGTGACTTCAGTCCCCAGTCAACACCTTGACAGTAAGTTCATGAGAGACCCCCAAACCAGAACCACCTGCTTACATCACTCCTGAATTCCTGACACACAGAAACTATGTACAATGTTTATTATTGTTTTAAGGTGCTAAGTTTTGGAGTTCATTTTGAGTATGAAGGCTTCGGTACCTGGCAGTTGAGTAAGTCATAATAAAAAAACAAAAATGTGGGTGTAAATCCAGACTATTGGTCAGGAGCTGGAAGGACTTTGAGGGCAGTGTTAGTGAAAGCCTGAAGAATATTATAGAGATTGCTAGTACAAGCCTGATGGCCATTGAGAACAACAACAACAACAAAAAATGGGAAATGTTACTTTAAAATGGAGAAAAGAGGATCCTTGTTATAAACAGCAGAAAGTTTAGCAATACTTTTACCTGTGCTAACAAGGAAAAATGGAAAACTACCTAATGAAGTAGGTAATCTAGCCGAGGAGGTTTCCTGGCAGAATGTGGATGATACCACATGTTTTCCCTTTTCTGTTGAAAATAAAATGTGAGCATAGAGAGGCCACAGAAAGACTCTTCAGCAAAAAGATAGAACTTGATAGTTTGAAAATCCCCAGCATCTCTAGATGGCAAACGATCCTAAAATTAAGAAATGGCATCTATACGAAGATAAAATCCAGGGAAGTGTCAGGAAAACATGATATAAAGATGAAGCTGAGGGTCTGGTTGTAACAAAAACAACTGTTAGAACTTCAGCTATATCTAAAGCAGTGTCTCCGGCCACTGTTTTTGTTGTTGTTGTTGTTGTTGTTTTGAGACACAGTCTCGCTCTGTCGTCCAGGCTGGAGTGCAGTGGCACGATCTCGGCTCACTGCAACCTCCGTCTCCTGGGCTCAAGCAGTTCTCCTGCCTCAGCCTTCCAAGTAGCTGGGATTACAGGCGTGTACCACCACACCCGGCTAATTTTTGTATTTTTAGTAGAGACAGGGTTTCACCGTGTTGGCCAGGCTGGTCTCGAACTCCTGACCTCAGGTAATCCACCTGCCTCAGCCTCCCAAAGTGCTGGTATTACAGGAGCCACCGCGCCCGGCCCTCAGGCTACTGTTAGTCAGACAAGGCTTCTAAGAAGGTTAAGGGCATTGTCCCTTCCTCATCTCAGCAAAAGTCCAAAGTAGAGAAGGTTTATCCAGAAGAAATTTCTGGATATGGCTTTTGTTTAATGGCATAAACCCCAATAAGATTCATGGAAGATATATAAAGATTTTATAAGCATTGTTTTGGCAAAAATACCTCCAGCTTGAACTGAAAGGAATAGAAAGAGAACAAATTATAAAGATGACTTTGGATCCCCAAACTTCTACAGGCAGAAAGCAGGCTTTTGAGAAAACATCTCAGCTGTATACAGGGGCTACCTTTGATGGAAAGGAAAGAATGATTCTGAAAGTAGAAACAAATGTTCAGTGGGCATAGCCAAGAGCCATGGAGAATCCTGCCCAGGTCTCGAGTCGTAACTAAGAAACTGTTAACTGCATCTTGCTTAAGAATTGCTATGGCCCACTGTCTCCTGTATGTCTTCTCTTTTCTTCCTTTTATTGGGAGGGTTTCTAGCAGTTTCACCAATGTATGTTGGCTGTTTCACCAATGTATGTTGGCTGCAGACAACTTGTCTCTTTGACTCACAGGTCTTCCAATTAAGAGGCACTGTGTTTGAAGAGCTATTATTAAAGAACCACCCCGAGAAGCTTTATTTTCCCCTGGACCGAATTTAGACAATGAGATACTGGACTTCTGGCTGATGCTGTCACGGGATGAGACTTTGGGGGAGCTTAGGAGGCAGGTAAGTGAACTTTGCATGCAGGAGAGATATCAATTATTGGGATTGACATTTTTTCCTTTTTAAAATTGTTCATTTTTAATCGCTGTAGATGGACAAGTTAAACATATTTATGGGGTACATGTGATATTGATACAAGCCTACAATGTGTAATGATCAAACTGGGGTAATCCCAGCAGATTGGGAGGCCAAGGTGGAAGGATCACGAGGTTAGGAGATTGAGACCTCATTGGCTAAAACAGTGAAACCCCATCTCTACTAAAAATACAAAAAATTAGCTGGGTGTGGTGGTAGGAGAATGGCATGAACCTGGGAGGTGGAGCTTGCAGTAAGCTGAGATCGCCCCACTGTACTCCAGCCTGGGCAACAGAGCAAGACTCCATCTCAAAAAATAAAAAAGTAAAAATAAAAATTGGGATATAGCCATATTGGGGGAAAGAGAAGGCAAACAGGTAGAGATATAGGAGCTAAAAACCTATGTCCCTTAACAGAGTCAGTAAACACCATCTAAAACTGATGCATGAATAGCAGAACATGCATATTATGTAGAAAATATAGAGACAAATACCAGAAGCATAACCTAAAATTGTTGAAAGGGCTTGTTTCTAGGAAAGAAAACTGGAAGTGAAAAGGGGTGGGAAAAGAAACTGATGTCAACCCCCAAGATGAAAGTTTTAGTTGTGTAAGATTTCTTTAAAACCAATGAGCTCGGCAGGGTGCAGTGGCTCATGCCTATAATCCCAGCACTTTGGGAGGCCGAGGTGGGTGGATCACGAGGTCAAGAAATCAAGACCATCCTGGCCAACATGGTGAAACCCAGTCTCTACTGAAAAATACAAAAATTTGCTGGGCATGGTGGTGCACACCTGTGGTCCCAGCTACTCGGGAGGCTGAGGCAGGAGAATCACTTGAACCCAGGAGACAGAGGTTGCAGTGAGCCAAGATCACACCACTGCACTCCAGCCTGGCGACAGAGCAAGAATCCATCAAAACAAACAAACAAACCAACAAAAAACAATGAGCTCTAAAAGAGAATGAAATAATGTCTTCTGCAGCAACTTGGATGGGGCTGGAGACCGTTTTTCTAAGTGAAGTAACTCAAGAATGGAAAACCAAATACTGTATGTTCTCACTTATAAGTGGGAGCTAAGCTATGATGATGCAAAGACATAAGAATGATACAATGGACTTTGGGGACTCCGAGGGGAAGGCTGGGGTGGGGTGGTGAGGGATAAAAGACTCCTCTTTGAGTAGAGTGTACACTGTTTGGTGACAGGTTCACTAAAATCTCAGAATCACCACTAAAAAATTTATCCATGTAACCAAAAAGCACCTGTATCCCAAAAACTCTTGCAATTAAAATTAAAATTAAAAAAACAATGAACTCATAATAATTCAATGAAAATAGGCTGGATGCAGTGGCTCATACCTGTAATCCCAGCAGTTTGGGAGGCCAAGGTGGGCAGATAACGAGGTCAGGAGATCAATACCATCCTAGCTAACACAGTGAAACCCCGTCTGTACTAAAAATACAAAAAATTAACCAGGCGTGGTGGCGGGTGCCTGTAATCCCAGCTACTTGGGAGGCTGAGGCAGGAGAATGGTGTGAACCCAGAAGGCGGAGTTCACAGTGAGCTGAGATTGTACCACTGCACTCCAGCCTGGGTGACAGAGCGAGACTCCATCTCAATAAATAAATAAATAAATAAATAAATAAAAATAAAATTTTATTTCAAGAAATAAAGACCTACCCTGTATCTGAGAGACTTGGAGTGATATTAGTGAAAGTGGGCACTGCAGTAGTGCTATAGGCAGGATGAAAAGAGAAGAGTATTTGCTTGGGAGCTGAGGTATAACCAGTTTCCACAGCCAGAGAGCAGACCTGGGGAACTTCTGGGTGAAGCGGGTGGCTCTTGGGCAGCTATGGAGTGCAAGCACAGACCTGGAGACATCTTTTGACCACAATCTCTGGCATGTCCATGGTCTTGCCTTTACATTATGGTCCTAACTGCCATCATGCCAACATGTCACCCTAAAAAGAAGCAAAGGAAACCTGTTGAGTAGACGCTGCTATTGGAACATACTTAGTAGAATTGCTGAGTGGGGACACCTGGATTCAAGCCACCTCTGCCTCTGCCACTCACGAGCCCTGAGGCCCCAGCACAGTCATCCAGCCCTCTGCTGTTCTCTGTCCTCATCCATAAAACGAGGATACTTCCCACAGGGAGTTTCTCACATGGTTGTGAAGAGAGCAAAATCGGAAAATGGGGAATCAGTTTTTTTTTTTTTTTTTGAGATAGAGTCTCACTCTGTCACTCAAGCTGGAGTGCAGTAGTGCATTCTCAGCTCACTGCAACCTCTGCCTCCCAGGTTCAAGCAATTCTTCTACCTCAGCCTCCTGAGTAGCTAGAATTACAGGGGTGTGCCATCACGCCTGGCTAGTTTTTGTATGTTTAGTAGAGACAGGGTTTCGCCATGTCGACCAGGCTGGTCTCGAACTCCTGGCCTCAAGTGATCCAGCCACCTTGGCCTCCCAAAGTGTTAGGATTACAAGCATGAGCCACTGCGCCTGGCCAGGAAGCACTTTTAAACCATTAAGTTCTGGCCGGGTGCGGTGGCTCACACCTGTAATCCCAGCACTTTGGGAGGCCGAGGCAGGCGGATCACGAGGTCAGGAGATCGAGACCATCCTGGCTAACACGGTGAAACCCCGTCTCTACTAAAAATACAAAAAAATTAGCCAGGCATGGTGGCGGGCGTCTGTAGTCCCAGCTTCTCGGGAGGCTGAGGCAGGAGAATGGCGTGAACCTGGGAGGTGGAGCTTGCAGTGAGCAGAGATCAGGCCACAGAACTCCAGCCTGGGCAACAGAGTGAGATTCTGTCTCAAAAATAATTAAATAAATAAAATAAAATAAACCATTAAGTTCTGTTCAGGTGTGGCTTCCTCTTCCCCAACTTGGGCAATGGCACCTCTGCCTCCTCTCAGGATGTGGACAAGACAAAGAAGGTGCAGCCTTCCAGACTATGAAGAAAAATGAACCATTATCACCATGACCTAGAAAATCTTCTTAAGAGTCAGAAATATCTGGAAAAGTTGTAGAGAACAGAAACCCTATCCCTCCTACAGTCAAATGAGGTGAACATAATAAGGGCTGCGAGAATTGATAAATGATCGCATTACAGCCCAGACTGTCTTACTGTGACCATATAAGTGCTTCACCTCACCTTTTTTCACCTTCATCACTTTCTCAAATAGCATTGGGTGACACAGCTTCTTAGGTTTGTCTGCCTTGTGCTCTTCCTGCTATACTTTCAGATTGGGAGGGGTGGTTATCCTCCATTTATTTACTTTCTTGCTTATGGTGCAACATAAAACAGTCACTAAGAGCAGACGCTGCGCTTTCTTGTCTTTGGAAGCTCTTCACATTAAAGAAGGAAATGGCCTGTGATGACATTGACTTGTGCACGTGTGAGCAGCCTGCGGGCATAGATTTCTTTTGTAGGCAGGTAGGTTGGGAAGATACTGTCTCTGAAATGTCTCTCCCCAACGATTCTTGTGAGGTCAGGTGGCACCAAGATCTTCTCGAGTTTGTTCGAAGTATTGAGAAGCTTTCTTCATGCCTACCGCTAATGTTGGCATTGCTAGCTCACAGCAGATGTCTAATGCTGCCTGCAAAAATACTTTTTTTTCAGACAAAACTGGGCAGGAATCATTAAAGGTACCTTAACCACCTCATTCCCAAAACAAGAAGAAGCTCATCCAAACAAAGCCCACAAATTAGCCCGATTACAGATGAGCACAAGGTGGTGGCCTTTTAATACTTCCCAAATTTATTCTTGAAATCTCCCTAAAGAGCAAAGAAGCATATTTATAAGCATGAAAGAGCTGCAATATGGTCCTTAGAGCTAGAATTCCATTAGCAATCCTGCACCTGCTATTGTACATGACCTGCATTTTTACAAAATGGAAGCTTTATGATTTGTAGGGGAAAAAAGAATCTGTTTCTTTATGTCCCAGAACACAAAGAGCCACGTGTAGGGGACTGTCAGTGGCTTTCAGAAAAGGTGGAATTCGATGTAGTCCCACTCTATCTGTGCGTTGGTCCTGATTGCTTCAGAGGTTCTCTGGAAGGCTAATGTAAGATCAGAGTACTGAACATTACACTCAGCTATACTAATTAATGAGACGGGGAAGCAAATCAGCTAACACGGGTACAATTTCTCAGTGATTAAAAAATAAGTAACTACAGACTTGAGCAGGTCATCAGATTACATCAGGTAAGTTTTGTTTGTTTTTTTTTTTCTGCAACCTATCCATGCTGCTTCACAAAAGTATGGCTTACAGAAACCATTTATATCCAAAAAGTGGTCTCAGGTCCACAAAAGGAAAGAATGATGGTGTTTGAGGTCAAAATATATGTTTTAGTTATTGACTCATTCATTTACTTAACACGTATTTTTAAAAGCCCCCTAGGGGCCGGGTGTGGTGGCTCACGCCTGTACTCCCAGCACTCTGGGAGGTCGAGGTGGGCAGATCATGAGGTCAGGAGATCGAGACCTATCCTGGCTAACACGGTGAAACCCTGTCTCTACTAAAAATACAAAAAATTAGCTAGGCGTGGTGGTGCACACATGTAGTCCCAGCTACTCAGGAGGCTGAGGCAGGGGAATCACTGGAACCTGGGAGGCGGAGGTTGCAGTGAACTGAGATCATACCACTGCACTCCAGCCTGGGCAACAGAGCGAGAGTCTGTCTCAAAAATAAATAAATAAAATACAATAAAATAAAAAGCTGCCTAGGTTCTGGGAATTTAGAGATAGTTAAGGTATGCAAAATGGTATAGTCTCTGTCTCTGTCTTACAAGGGAGAAAGATGAAGCAGGAGATGGAAAGGGAAAGATGGATGGAGAGAGAGAAAATCAGAGACCAAGGAGACAGATTTTTTTTTTTTTTTTTACATCAAGCATAGTCCTGAGAGAGAAGTGATCTGGTATAAGCCACTGGCTGCTACACAGGTTTGGTCAACTCCTTCAATCCTTTTAGGCTTCTGTGTTTCTCGTCTGTTAAAAGCTATGCTTCTTAACGGAGCAGAAGACTAATATAGTTATATGGATTCACTCAAGTTCCATGCACATCAACGTTTGACATGCCCAAGTCCTATTAGGAGAGTTCGTTCATTTAACAAATGTGCTTGTGCTTAGTTGGGCATGGTTGCTCATGCTTATAGTCCCAACAGCATTACAGAGGCACAGGTGGGAGGATCACTTGAGGCCAGGAGTTTGAGACCAGTCCGGGAAATGGAGGGACCCCATCTCTACAAAAAATGTAAGAATTACCAGACATGGAGGTGCATGCCCATAGTCCTAGCTACTGGGAGGCTGAGGCAGGAGGACTGCTTGAGCCTCGGAGGTCAAGACTGCAGTGAGCTATGATACATCACTGCACTCCAACCTGGATGACAGAGTAAGACCCAGTCTCAATAAAATCCCCAAAATAACAAAAATAACAAATACAAGCAGCCACAAGTAATGAACAGCTAGCAAGGCTATGTGTAATATCTTGAAGATAGTTATCAGGAAAAAAATCACACCGTCTCTGATCTTATAGAGTCACTAATGTCATGAAAGCATTCAAACGTGGTCTAGAGTGACTGGTGGGATTTTTGCAGGAGCAATTTAAATGGGAAGTAGCATGTAATAATGTAGTGTTCACGTTCAAGAAGAACTCCAGGGTCCAACCTAGGTCCTAATTCCAGCTCTACTGAGAGGGAAGGAAGGAAGAAACCAGTCAGGCAGGCAGTTAGGATAGGTCCTTGGTAAAACTCCTTCAAGCAGAGAATAGCCTGGAAATTAAACCGCAGGCCCTAGATAAGAAAGAGCCCGCATCCTTGAATGAAAACGCCAATTCTGTGATACAAGATGACCAAATTCCACTCCTTTTGGGCTCTTACTTTTCACCTGTTTTACATATGCCTACCTTTCTGTGACTGGCCATGGGCTGAGTCTTCATTTACATAGGGGGAATCATTACTTCAGCCCTTTATTGGTCTGGGTCCAAAGTCTCCAGCCAAACTTTCACTTCAGCCCAATTGGTTCCCAGGCCAAGCCTTCACCTCTGTCTTCAGTTGGTTCTTTACACTGTCATACCTCTTTCTGAGTGGCACTTTCTCCAAGATGGCCTGCAGACCAGTGAGCACACTCCTCCCCTTTCCAGTCCATACAAACCCTAGATTCAGCCTTATAGCTGGCAACCTTCTTTTGGGTTCCCTCTCTCTGCTTAGAGCTTTTCTGTTCCTTAATAAATCCAACTCTCCAGTGTCTGTGTGCCTTCTTGTTGGACATGGACAAGAACCCAGAGCTTGCGGGCAGTGGCAGTAAAAGACTCCCTCCCACTCGCCAAACAGGCGTAAGAAAATCAATGCTACCACAGCTCTAAAACTTGACAGCATTTACTTCTTTAAGCCTTACTTTCCTTATCTATGAGCCTGGAGCTGATAATAGTAACTTTATAGGGTTGTTCTGAGATCTAAATGAAACAATGCACATGAAAAGCTTTTCAGCTACTAGAACATAGTAGGCACCCAATACATGGCAGCTCTTGTAAATCATCTTTTAAAATCCTTCCTATTCTTAAATTTGACTCTAGTCTAACTTTATCTCTAAGGTCTACATAGAAAGTCCTCAAAGGAGAAGAGACAATAGCACAGAGCCACCTCAGCTTTGGAGGAGGCCACATTGCCACCGTATGTCTGGTGTGGACTTAAAGTTACTGTTCATTGGCTGGGCATGGAGGCTCACACCTATAATCCCAGCACTTTGGGAGGCTGAGGCGGGCGGGTCAGGAGATTGAGACCATCCTGGCCAACATGGTGAAACCCCATCTCTACTAAAAATACAAAAATTAGCTGGGTGTGATGTTGCCTGCCTGTTGTCCCAGCTACTCGGGAGGCTGAGGCAGGAGAATCACTTGAACCCGAAAGGCAGAGGTTGCAGTGAGCTGAGATTGTGCCACTACACTCTAGCCTGGGTGACAGAGAGATTCCGTCTCACAAACAACAACAAATCAAAAAAACAGGAAAGTTATTGTTCACTCTTTTCTTTTCTTTTTTTTTTTTTTTTTTTGAGATGGAGTCTCTCTGTGTCGCCCAGGCTGGAGTGCAGTGGCGGGATCTCGCCTCACCGCCAGCTCCGCCTCCTGGGTTCATGCCATTCTCCTGCCTCTCAGCCTCCTGAGTAGCTGGGACTACAGGCGCCCGTCATCACATCCAGCTAATTTTTTGTATTTTTAGTAGAGACGGGGTTTCATCATGTTAGCCAGGATGGTCTCGATCTCCTGACCTCGTGATCCGCCCGCCTCAGCCTCCCAAAGTGCTGGGATTACAGGCGTGAGCCACCGGGCCCGGCCTGTTCACTCTTTTCATACCCTGTGCAGGAAGTATGAAATAGATAAATATGTACAATTCACATCTCCAAATGTGGTGATTTATTTTCTTCTTAGTTGATTAGAGCAAGGGTCTGAGTCAAGTAATAAGATTTATATGTGATAATTGCTTTTGTTCTATACCTACCTAAGCCACTGTATATTTAGATCTCATCGTTTCCTAGTCTATGACTGACAATCCAACATTTAATTGGCTCATCTTCCAAAAAGAACGCGTGTTTTTCCTAAAAAAAACATATGTTGCTTGAAAAATAATTTTGAATGATTTATTATAACTAACATATTTTAGCTGAAATAAGGACTTTCACAAATAACCTAGAAAACACGTAGGCAAGATAGAGCAGTGAAAAACATTTTTTGCAGGACTTTACCTAAAACAATAAATCCTAAACTACAATTACAAGTATATATTATTTTCCTTTAAATTATGTAATAAAATTTATTTTTCCATGGATTTAGCCAAAACGATTTTCTTAATCGCAATCTGCTCAGACTAAAGGGAATTTTTTAAGATTAACTTTTAAGGTGCTCTTGAGATTTGCATAAATCTTTCTTAATGACAAATTCCTGCTCAGCTATTCTGCTCTCCTCTGTAATATTTGGAGTCATTCCCCTCATCTCTATCGTATTTCGTCTTTTCAGTCATCTTTAAGGGAAGTTAGGTAATGAAATCACAGCGAACTTATTCCCCTGAAATTTCCCTGAAACATTTGCCATTCTCAGAACAGATTGTTTTACAAGCATATTTTACTTCATTGCAAAAAAGCAGCAAGACAAATTTTCCTTCAAAAGAAAATAGGTTGCACGCATCTTTAACTTTTGCTTTTCAGTTAGAATAAGCAATAGCATTCTTCCAAAACACTAGACAAATAGCCCAGTGTTCTGCTGATTACATTTTGATCATTTTCTAGTGACTTACTTACGGACTTGTATTTGTGTGTACAGCAATTCAACATGCACTGATATTTACCTTGTGCCAAGTCCTGTGCTAGTGTTAAAGTGCCCAGACCAGGTTAGGAAGCCACTATCTTGGCCCCAGAGGGCTCACAGCTGGTCAGGGAGACAGAAGAAACTGCAAAAGAAGGATGCCACTCAGGCCGAGCCTTGAAGGAAGAGTAGAAGTCTACCAGGTGGAGGGGAGAAGAAATAATATTCCAAGCAGTGAAACAGCCTCTTCAAAGGTTCAAAGGTGCAAAACTGCATAATCGGTTCAGGAAATGAAGTCAGTACATGTAATAAAAAGGCAGTTATTATTCCTTGAACAAAGGTGTGACTTTGCTTGCAAATTGGTAAAAGCATAGATTGTTTATGTATCTTCTGGCTCATGTCCTAATTATGTATCATGGGCCACCTAAGTCCAGGCTTCTTTGCCCTTCAGCACCAAACAGCTGGCTCTGATCACCATCCACTTCAGTCTCAGGGAAACCTTCTTGCAAAAATTTCCCATGCTCATAAAGATAGAAGTAATCTATCCACTTTTAGGCAGTGGGAACAGAATATAAAGAAAGGTAGGGCTGGGAACGGTGGCTCATGCCTGTAATCCCAGCACTTTGGGAGGTCAAGGTGGGTGAATTACCTGAGTCCAGGAGTTCGAGACCAGCCTGGTCAACATGGTGAAATCCCATCTCTACTAAAATACAAAAATTAGCCAGGCACGGTGGTGTGCACCTGTGGTCCCAGCTACTTAGGAGGCTGAGGCAAGACAATCACTGGAGCCTGGGAGGCAGAGGTTGCAGTGAGCCAAGATTGCGCCATTGTACTCCAGCCTGGGGGACAGAGCAAGACTCTGTCTCAAAAACCAAAATAAAATAAAATCCCGAGTTCCATCTTATAGGTTGAGGTTATCAGTTCCTGAGACTGTATTTTAATGTTATAACCACTTAACCTTAAGGCTCTATATGTTGGCATTTACATGGCTAAGCTTCAAGTCATGTTTGTGCCTTCCCACCTTCCTCCTTCAGTGTTTTCCTGTGTGAATTTTCTGAAAAGCCCCCATCATGATTCCTCTGTAGTTGGGAACTTGATCTCACCCTCCTTTGTATTCACTTTAAAGACCTCTGAAACTCAGTAGGTATTCTCCAAGCAAACAAGCTCTTCCTTTTCTTCATGAGATGCAAGCCAGGCCCACCCAATTGATCATTCACATATCTTAAACTGTGCTTCACAAATCAACATTTAAATATTCCCTTTGGCATAGCCAGTCTTTCTCTCACCTCTCAAGTCCCAGTAGAAAAATAATACCTATATTTCCAAGTCCTTTGCTGCTGTATTATTGTAGCAATAATCATGGTAACAGGCAGCATTTATTGGCCCCTACTATATATTCACAAGTGAAATAAACACTCCACAAATATCAATTCATGTAATATTGAAGTGGCATCATTGTCTGGGATAAATACTTGGAGTTCATCGTCTCACACCAAGGGAATCAAGGAGGCAGACACAAGAAGTAGGTTTAGGAACAGAGGTTTAATAGGCAAAAGATAGAGAAAGGAGAAGAGCTGTCTCTTCTGTGAGAGAGACAGGGGCGCCTGAGTGGGACCTCTGGCCTGTGGCGGAGTGCACTGAATTTTATAGACAGGCTTGAGAAGGTGGTATCTGATTTACATACGGCTCACAGACTGGTTGGACCAAGTGTGACATTTACATAGTACAAGAGGAAGCTGGCCACCCCACCCTAATCTTACTATGCAAATGGAGTCTTTGCCTGGCTCAGGCCATGTTGTCTCCTCCCTACTGTACACTTGGCTGGAAAGGAGAACGGAAGATGGAGCCGCCATTTTGAACATGCCTAGTCCCAGGCAGCCTTTTCCTCATGGCACAGCTGTCAGCATTCACCCATGTGAGCTTCCAGCTTGCTTGTCTATGTCTGCAGCTTGATTTTACAGGCTGCTCTTTGTTAGAAAAGAAAATGATTTGGGGGCTGCTTTTCATTAAAAGGAAAATCTTACTGAGGTCTTCCTTACCCTCACTATCTGCCTAAATAATTCCTTTTTAACTCATCTATCAGTATTAATAAGAGCCCTGTAAGATAGGTATTATTTTTATTTTACAAATAAACTGATGCTTGAAGGTTAAATAATCCGCCTGAGATGATGCAGCTAGGAAGTGCTAGAATAAGGATTCAAGCTCAACCTTTTCTTAATATAAGACCCATGTTATTAGCCATTAGATTCTGCTGTCCAGCCTAAAGATGCTTCAGAACACCAATCTGAATCTTTTGCATGGCGGATCAAAGTACTATCCCCAGCTTCGCACCCCTCCCTATATCCATGTGCCTCATAATAGTTCAGCATGTTCTTTCTTTTTTATTATTATTTTTTATTTTTTAAAAAAATATTTTCTTCAGTATGTTCTTTCTGTTCCTTGATTTTGGGGCTTAGCCGTGTGCCTTGCTTGGCCAATGAAATGTGGGCAGAAGTGATGGCTTAGATCCTGTGTTAGTTTCCTGGGACTGCCATCACAAATTACTACACATTTAGTGGCTTAAAACAACAGAAATGGGCCGGGTGCAGTGGCTCACACCTGTAATCCCAGCACTTCAGGAGGCCGAGGCGAGTGGATCATCTGTCAGGAGTTCGAGACCAGCCTGGCCAACGTGAAGCCCCGCCTCTATTAAAAATGAAAAAAAAAAAAAAATTAGCTGGGATGGTGGTGGGTGCCTGTAATCCTAGCTGCTCAGGAGGCTGAGGCAGGAGAATCACTTGAACCTGGGAGGCAGAGGTTGCAGTGAGCCAAGATCGTGCCATTGCACTCCAGCCTGGGCAAAAAGAGTGAAACTCTGTCTCAAAAATAAAACAAAGAAACGAAAAAACCAGAAACGTATTCTCTCATGGTGGTTTTGGAGGCCAGAAATCCAAAATAAAGCCTTTGGTAGGGTTGGTTTCTTCTTGCAGGCTCAGAGAGAGAATCTGTTCCACATTTGTCTCCTGGCTTCTGATGGTTGCAGGCAATACTTGGTGCCTCTTGGTTGTCAGTTATCTGTCATCTCTGCTTTCACTGTCCCCAGACATTCTCCCTGGGTGTTTGTGTCCACATTTCCCTCGTTTTATAAGGACACCAGTCACTGGATTTCAATCCACCCCGGGTATGACTTCACCCTAACTTCATTACATCTGCAAAGACCCTATTCCAAATTAGGTCACAGCCACAGGTAGGAGGTAGGCAGAGATTAGGACTTTGACATATCTTTTTGGGCCACACAGTTCAACCCACAACAAGCTCTAAAAGGCATTTGGTTTTTTGCTTGGCCTCTTGTACTTGTGCCATCACCAGGAAAAGAGCTCCTCTGGGGGAACTGTTGACCTGCAGCCCAAGGACAAAGACCCAGGGAGCAGGAACTTCCTCAGCCAGATGGGCCTGCAGCTTAAAGCTGAGCCATTGGGCTGAGTCTAGCCTCTGTGAGCCACCTCCATGTGACCCACAGCCCATGAGAATGCAAGATGGTTGTTGTAATCCACTGTGCTTCGGGGTGGTTTGTTGTGAGGCATTTTTGCAGCAATACCTAATCGATGCAGTAAGTATTCCTGTAAGAGGCTGGGCGTGGTGTTTCGCACCTGTAATCCCAGCACTTTGGGAGGCCGAGGTGGATGGATTGCTTGAGCTCAAAAGTTCAAGACCAGCTTGGGCAACATGGCAAACCCTGTCTCTACTAAAAATACAAAAACTAGCTGGGCACGGTGGCACACACCTGTAGCCCCAGCTACTCGAGAGTCGGAAGTGGGAGCATCACCTGAGCCCAGGAGGTTGAGGCTACAGTGAGCAGTGATCATGCCACTGCAACGTAACCTGGTGGACAGAGCAAGACCTGGTCTCAAAAATAATAAATTAATAAATAATAAGTATTCCTATAAGAAATAACTAATTAACAGATACAATGTGAAGAGAAAAATTAACCCACAATGGCAACAAAAGCCATAAAATACCTAGTTTTATTACCCTTCAGCAGCTCTTGAACATGTGAACTGAAATGTTATTTATGGAAGACATATTATTACATTATTTTCTTTCTTCTTTTCCTTTTTTTTCTGTGAGATGGGATTTCACTCCTTCACCCAGGCTGGAGTGCAGTGATGCAATCATGGCTCACTGCAGCCTCGACCTCCCAGGCTCAAGTGATCTCCTCCCATCTCAGCCTCTTGAGTAGCTGGGATTATAGGTGCGGGCCACCATGCCCACTAGTTTTTTATTTTGTAGAGATGGAGTCTCCCTATGTTGCCCAGCCTAGTCTCGAACTCCTGGGCTCAAGCAGTCCTCCTGCCTCAGCCTCCCAAAGTACTGGGATTACATGCGTGGGCCACTGTACCTGACCTACACCTTATTTTCTAATTAAAAAATTATTTAGAACTCAGCTGAAGATTCCTTCAAGAAACAATGTGAACCTGATTGTGGAGAGTAAGAAGGAATTCAGAGAAAAAAGGAGCTAGAGATGTCAAACAAAATGTCTCTGCCCTCAAGTGGCTCACAATCTATTAGCTGAGCCTAGGAACTTCTGTGAGTGAATGGGATATAGAATATCCCACTAGAACTATGTCTAGATATTTATTTCTTGCCCCACAAAGGCATTTTTGAAAAAGCACAGCAGTTGGCTAGGCGCGGTGGCTCATGCCTGTAATCCCAGCACTTTGGGAGGCTGAGGCAGGTGGTCACGAGGTTACGAGATCAAGACCATCCTGGCTAACATGGTGAAACCGTGTCTCTACTAAAAATACAAAAAATTAGCCGGGCATGGTGGCGGATGCCTGTATTCCCAGTTACTTGGGAGGCTGAGGCAGGAGGATGGCGTGAACCCGGGAGGTGGAGCTTACAGTGAGCTGAGATCGCGCCACTGCACTCAAGCCTGGGAGACAGAGTGGGACTCTGTCTCAAAAAAAAGATAAAAAAAATAAAAAAATAAAAATAAAAATAAAAAAAGAAAAGAAAAGAAAAAGAAAAGAAAGGAGAGAAAAAGCACAGCAGTTGCAGAGAAGTCCAGCTATTTCACGAGGAAGAAGAACAAGCACACAAATAACTAATAGCCAAACATAAATGTCTACGCTTTTCCTTTGGATGGGCCGTGGGCCGCGTTCCAGCTAACAGGGTTCTTTCAGCTCTCATCTCTTTCCGCCCTTTCCTTTCCTCCTGTGTTCCGATCCTCACTACCCCCAGGCATCATCAAAAAGGGTTTTTCATGCTGATAATTAGACTTGATGTATTTATGGAGCTCTGTTTTCCCAGAGGATCATCCCATCTGAGGCCGACATCCCTTTGAAAGTCTAGAGAATGTGAAGCTTGGAAGAGCTAAACAGTTCCCAGAGAACAGAACCTCAGGGAATTAAACTTCAGGATGATTTTAAGATCATTAGTGCTCTTGTCCTCCATGTGCAAAGAGTATGTCTTTGGAAAAATTTTGGTGGCAAAAGTCATTAATGAATCTATATAACACCCTACTTGACCAAATTTTTAACTTGGATCCAGTATTTAACTTGCTGTTTTCATCTCTATTAGATTTGTGGTTTGCAGAAGTTTGGACTACTTTACCCCATAACAAAAAAGGAGTCACATACACACACTGTAAGATGTTGAAGTCTGAGTCACTTGAGCTATCTTTTTATTGCACAAAGCTCCTCAGCGATGTTGCATGAATCATTGTTCAACACTGAGAAGTTCTAATTCAGTAAACAAAATGCAATCAAAAGTTCATCTTTAGCTACCAATTATGCAATTTGAAAATGACATGTACTCACAGCATTCAGTCGCTTCATAGCTCCACAAAAACCACCTTAGGACAATTTGTTCTGTTAAATGAGTAGCTAGAAAAGTTACACATTATGCCAGGCATAATCTTCTTGTTTCTCTGGCAGACAGCTACCTAGGAAATAAACTCTGTACTGTTGTTTATTGCTTGAGAATTTGTTTCTGTAGGAGGACAGGTGCATTCACCATGCCACTGAGGGATGGATGAAAGGAAATAAAGGAGAGCTTAAAAGGAACTCTATGATTTTAGGTCACTTATTAAGCCCCCCTAATCATTAGTTTGTTCATCTGTACAGTAAAGATAATAATGTTCCATGCCCATCTTACAGGATTATAGTGAGAATCAGTTCAAGTTAGTAAGCAAATCAGAAGTACCTACTATGCACAGCACTATACCAGCTATCTCTGGAAACAGATAAGTAAATAAAAACTACCTTTTAGCTCAGTGGCCATTTAATGATAAAATAAAATGTAGGTATGTACATTATTATGTACATTGTTAAACTCCATTATTATGTACATTGTTGAATTCCATTATTATGTACAATGTCAAACTCCATGCAAATACAAAGTACTAGTATTGGGGCAGTGGTGACCACGGTAGTAAACTCAGAAAGTCAAGACTAGAAGGGAGCTTAGACATTCTGTAGTCTACTGCCCTGAGTTTAAACAAACTGACTTCCAGGGAGATTAATCCTTTATCCAAGAATAGACAAACAGCAGAAGCAAATATATGTTGTTAATATACCCCGTTTTTTTTTTTTCCTGAGATGAAGTCTCGCTCTGTCTCCCAGGCTGGAGTGCAGTGGTGCGATCTCCACTCACTGCAAGCTCCCCCTCCCGGGTTCACATCATTCTCCTGCCTCAGCCTCCCGAGTAGCTGGGACTACAGGCGCCCGCCACCGCGCCTGGCTAGTTTTTTTGTATTTGCAGTAGAGATGGGGTTTCACTGTGTTAGCCAGGATGGTCTCGATTTCCTGACCTCATGATCCGCCCACCTTGGCCTCCCAAAGTGCTGGGATTACAGGCGTCAGCCACCACGCCCGGCCAATATACCCCAATTTTCAAGCAGATTCCTGGAAACCCAGATGGCAACTTTAGCATCATCAGCTAAAATTTAATACGGGGAGAATTGAATACATGTACAGAAACCTTTCAGCTCTGGGCCAGGTGCGGTGGCTCGCGCTTGTAATACCAGTACTTTGGGAGGCAGAGACAGGCAGATCACAAGGTCAGGAGATTGAGATCATCCTGACTAACACGGTGAAACCCCGTTTCTATTAAAAATATTTTTTAAGAAAACTAGCCGGACGCGGTGGTGAGCACCTGTAGTCCCAGCTACTTGGGAGGCTGAGGCAGGAGAATGGCGTGAACCCGGGAGGCGAAGCTTGCAGTGAGCCGAGATCGCGCCACTGCACTCCAGCCTGGGCGACAGAGCGAGACTCCATCTCAAAAAAAAAAAAAAAAAAAAAAAAGACAAGAAAAAGAAAAAAGAAACCTTTCAGCTCTGTTTACCACTGTGGATAGGAAGCTGGGCTGATGGCTTAGATTCTGGCCCTGCTACTTATTAGCTAGTGACCTTGGGCAAGTTACTTAATTTCCATGTCTCCTTTCCCCATCTGTAATATGAAGGCAGTCATAGTGGCAAACATCACAGGATTATTGTGAAAGTTGAAGGAATTAATATGTAAAGTGCTGCAAAGAGAGTCTAGCACATGGCAAGCTCTCTGCATTGCTGTGTATTCGTATAATTTAAGCCCAGTGGAGGCTGACATGGCCATCCTGTTGGTGAGGGAGGTGTCTTAGGAAGTGCTGAGCTGAGGACGTCAGAACACATTAGAACAAACAGGCAGCACTGAAAGCTATGAAGGCAGGGAAGATTTCTTTCCCCACAAACCAAACCAAAGCCGTTACCTTTAGGATACTTTTTCCTTTTCACAAAGGTGTCAGCTAACATCCTGAGCATTTCAGGTATCATGTCTGAGTGCCAATGCAGAGAATGAGCCTGTAATTCTAGGACTCCAGCAGTGCGCTCATCAATTCGGCTCCCAACCGCAGCTTACCCTGGGTTCAATTAAGGTAGCAAATGCTTTACAGAGAAGAGGCAGCCCCTATTCTGAGATAAAGGTATTGCTCACCCATCATTATCAATTCATTAGCCTCTGCACCACCGGACCTGCCCCAAAGATTGGCAGGCGAAGCCTGGGTTGGCGGTGGGGAGGTTGTTTGGTTTATACCCAGATCACACATGATCACATGACATTTCCTAACTTCAGCAGAACATGATAGCCACTGCAGACCTTCAGTTAGGGTCACTCTGGGACAGCTGTCCATTTCCTGGCTTCACTTGGTAGGCGGGGTGGAGACAAGGTCAAAGAAGATCAAGAACTGGGTTGTAACGTAATCCATGGAATTGACACTGCGAACAAAGAACACGTCCAGCACGAGAGGTGTGCCCAGCACAGGACAAAACAGTGTCCAGGAGGAAGAGGGAGTCATGTACGTCCAGGTCTGTGTGGGAGTGAGTGACCTGTCTGGAAAATCCTGTCCCTTTGGTGGAGAGTGAAGCATCAGCTTCATTTAACTTTCCAATGGGGCCGCCGGCTCCCGCTTCTCACTCTGATTCCAGCCTCTCCAAGCTGTCTTCTGATGATCATTTGACTTCCCACCTAGATTGCACCACAGGGAGAGAATGGGCTTGAAACAGGATGTGTGTCTGATCTCTTGCCTGATTTTACTTGTCATTGTAAATTAATAACGTGGCATTTTGATTTACACACCCGTCTCTTGTGAACCTGGCGAGTATGACCGAGAGCCCGATAAACCGATCTTACCTCCGTGTGCTGACAAAACCAATTTTCTCAGTTTCTGAACCTGAAAAACTAAGGGCCAGCCCCTAGACTGCGGGGAAATCACCAAGGTAAATACCCTTTTGAAGTCTCTGGCAGCCAGACAGCCGCCCTTTCCTCCACCTCCTGTCAAACACATTTCTCTTGTGGACTTTCATCTTTCAAGGTGAACACTCCATGCTCAGTGCCCACTCAAATGATTGATTCCATGGTGGTAAGCTCAGGAAATGGGAAACTTTCTCTTCCCCTGAGCCACCTAATCAATGTTTTGACATGTCTATAAAGGCACTTAATCAAAACATAATTCTAATATGCATGTGATTTTTAGCATCTTATGTATATCCCCTATTCAAAATGATGAAACTATTAATCGGTTGTAACCCAGGATTTCCTAGGCCCCGCCAGACAGTACAAATTAGGTGATGTTCTCTTTAAACCCAATGGTGCTGGCGGGGTGGCCCCACCTGCAGAGGGCTGGTCGTTAACCTCTGTCCCCAAGTCTTTCCGTCTGTCCTGGGAGTTTTCTGAGGGGCTCTGAGTGCTCACAGTACTCTCCTCTAGTCTCTTTTTAATTTTTTAAAATTGTTGACTTTTTAAGTTAAAAACAGTTTTGTTGTTGTTGGTTTTCTTGTTTTTGTTTTCATTTGTTTGTTTTTTGAGATGGAGTCTTGCTCTGTCTCTCAGGGTGGAATGCAGTGGTACCCTCTCGGCTCACTGCAGCCTCCATCTCCCGGATTCGAGCTATTCTCCTGCCTCAGCCTCCTGAGTAGCTGGGATTACAGGTGTGCGCCATGACGCCCAGCTAATGTTTGTATTTTTAGTAGAGACAGGGTTTTACTGTGTTGGCCAGGCTGGTCTCAAACTCCTGATCTCAGGTGATCCGCCTGCCTCAGCCTCCCAAAGTGTTAGGATTCCAGGTGTTAGCCACTGCACCCGGCCTATTTTGGTTTTTTGTTTTAGAGACAAAGTCTTGCTTTGTCACCTAGGCTAGAGTGCAATGACAAGATCATAGCTCACTGCAGCCTCAACCTCCTGGCTGGCCTTGTTTTCAATGTTGGCCTCCTGCAGATCACTTCCAAGAGAGCCTGGACTTTGTCACTGCTTATTTTTGGTGTTGCAGCAATGGATGAGATTTCTTCTTCCGAGAGCACTGTCTCTGGGAGTTTGCAAAGCTGCGTTTTGGTACCTCAAGGTAACAATTTTTCATGAAGTTCTTTCAATGCATCTCTGCACCCCCAGAACCAGACAGTGATGGTGGAGAAATGGGTGGCACCCTTCTCCCCAGGCGTGTACTGCACAGAGCTTTCTGGGTTCCAGGGTAGCCCTGACGGTGCCAAAAGTCCTAGAAAATCTTCAAGGAAGCAGCTCTTTCATTTTTGGCCAAAACCCCTCTCCTGAAAAGGGATCAAGCCTAGGTCTTAGGGAACAGACATTTTACTGTCTTCCCCATCTTCCTTGCCTGACTTTGGTCTGGTCTTTTTCCTTAAAGCTTATCATGCACTCATGCAAATAGATATCTGCACACATCCGTGAGCAGAGGCTAAGTATACCGGATTCTGAACTAGGTTACAATGACAGAGAGAAGAAGACACAGTCCTTAGAAGTTCTGAATCTGGGCTGTGGGATAATCAACTGTGATATAATATATGTGCCATAGAAATGGTATGTACAAAATATGCTAAAACACAGAGGAAAAAAGGCTTCCTAAAGCAGAGGTTCTATAGCAGTAGAGAACAGCTAAGTGTGGCTGGGTGCAGTGGCTCTCACGCCTGTAATCCCAGCACTTTAAGAGACTGAGTCAGGTGGATCACCTGAGGTCAGAAGTTCGAGACCAGTCTGGCCAATACGGTGAAACCCTGTCTCTACTAAAAGCACAAAAATTAGCCAGGCATGGTGGCAGGCACTTGTAATCCCAGCTACTCAGGAGGCTGAGGCAGGAGTATCGTTTGAACCTGGGAGGCGGAGGTTGCAGTGAGCCAGTGAGCTGAGATGGGGCCACTGCACTCCAGCCTAGGTGACACAGTGAGACTCTGTCTCAAAAAACAAAACAAAACAAAACAAAAAAAAACTCAGCTGAGTAGAGGAAAGGAAGTTTCTTTAAAGGGCTTGCTGGGAGATGATAGTTAAATCGTCCTTTAAGCACAAACTTACCAGGCAGATGACAACAGGCATTCCAGGCAGGGGGAAAAGGTGAATGAAGTGTTAAAGGAAGTAATTTCATTCTATAAATTTGGTAATTCTATAAATGAGATTTTCTATAGCAAAATTTCAAGAGGCTTCAACACATGAACAGCAGCTTTTCAGTGAAACCTTTTGAAAAACAAAACTGATGTTGCAAAAGGATTTTATTCATCTCTCTTTTGGTTGCTGAGACTGAACAATACATAAAATAGTAAGAGGAGGAAGAAGGTGATTCCAAAGCATTTCAACACCGTCTGCTGAGAATGATTTAGGTGAAGAAATTGTGATGAAGATGAATAGCATGAGTAGTCCTTTGACAAATGGCATACTAGACATGGGATGATAGGCTAACCAATAAGAAAAGTCTAATGTTGGCTGGGCACAGTGGCTCACGCCTGTAATCCCAGCACTTTGGGAGGCCAAGGCGGGCGGATCACAAGATCAGGAGATCGAGACCATCCTGGCTAACACGGTGAAACCCTGTCTCTACTAAAAATACAAAAAAATTAGCCAGGCGTGGTGGTGGGCGCCTGTGGTCCCAGCTGCTCGGGAGGCTGAGGCAGGAGAATGGCGTGAACCTGGGAGGCGGAGCTTGCAGTGAGCTGAGATTGTGTCACTCCAGCCTGGGTGACAGAGTGAGATTCTGTCTCAAAAAAAAAAAAAGAAAAGTCCAACTTGGTGAAGGCACGTGGAAGATCTAGACTACGTCCTAATTATCCTAGACCAGTGAGACTTACTAAATCTAAAAGTTATACCAAAAGTGAAGACAGGCCAAAGAGGAGCCTCTGACCTTCTCCAGCCTTCTCATCTACTTGCCTATTTAGGCAAGACTCTCAATGTATATGAACTACTCATTGCCTTCATTTAATTTAGATATCCTACTAGTACATAACCTAGATGTTGCAAGGAATATTCCATTCACCGATGGAAATAGAGCAGCAGAGAAAGCAAGCAAATGGTGTTCAAGATCCACCACATATCCCTCCATGTCTAAGTGGGAGCCCAGGGTTCTGACTCTACCTGTTAAACAGATGAAGATATCTGTCAGGAGTTGGAAAGAGCTGCATCCTCCCACTTCGGGGAATACAAAATTTGATCTCAGCTGAACAAGCCTGGAAAGTTCTGCCTTACCTTAGAAGGATTCTTGTCAAAGTTTGCCTTCCTGGGAAATGAGAAGTAGCATCTTCCTGCAACATGAATAAACACAAATAACTTCCAGAATTCTGCAATGGAGGTTCTCATCTCAAGTTGCTCACTCTTGGTATCAAAAGTGTAATTGTCTAGCAAAGACATAGAATCAACCTAGGTGTCCATCGATGGTGGGCTGGACAAAGAAAATGTAGTACATATATACCATGAAATGCTACGAAGCCCTGGCGGGGCACGGTGGCTCACGCCTGTAATCCCAGCACTTTGGGAGGCCGAGGTGGGTGGATCACAAGGTCAGGAGATCGAGACCATCCTGGCTAACATGGTGAAACCCCGTCTCTACTAAAAATACAAAAAATTAGCCGGGCGTGGCAGCGTGCGCCTGTAATCCCAGCTACTCGGGAGGCTGAGGCAGGAGAATGGCGTGAACCCGGGAGGTGGAGCTTGCAGTGAGCCGAGATCGCGCCACTGCACTCCAGCCTGGGCAACAGAGTGAGACTCTGTCTCAAATAAATAAATAAATAGTTGAAAAAAAATTTACCATGTAATTTCCTTGTCCATGATGAGGAAGTCATGATGGACTGGACAGCAGTTGATTCATATCTCAATGATCCATGTTTTGTGGCAATCTTTTCTTACCTAAATTTTGAAAGAAGAAATTTTAAATGACCTGAAAGATCCTTTTTGAAGTCAAGCCAGTCTACAGAAAATACATATTTTCCATCTTCTTTTCAAGTCAGACAGGGCAATCTTGCATCTCAGCATCAGCCTCTTGTCTTCCTACATCTGTTACCTTGGTTCAAGAGGATATTTATCTAAAAATAACAAATCTAAACCACAGGAAAATTCATGCACCCAAAGTATGCAAATCCCTGCTGACTAATAAATCAACAACTTATGTCAAAAAGTCCAATAGTTACAATGGCCAGAAGTGTTATACTCAGGGCATCTTGGATAAGGGAGGCACTGGAGGACAGAAGGTCATTCCTGCAGACAGAGAGCCAGCTACTTTACAAGGAGCTTCAGATTCTTTAAGATTAGAATAACAACTCCAGGCCGGGCGCGGTGGCTCAAGCCTGTAATCCCAGCACTTTGGGAGGCCGAGGCGGGTGGATCACGAGGTCAGGAGATCGAGACCATCCTGGCTAACATGGTGAAACCCTGTCTCTACTAAAAATACAAAAAACTAGCCGGGCGCGGTGGCGGGCGCCTGTAGTCCCAGCTACTCGGAGGCTGAGGCGGGAGAATGGCGTGAACCCGGGAGGCGGAGCTTGCAGTGAGCCGAGATCATGCCACTGCACTCCAGCCTGGGTGACAGAGTGAGACTCCGTCTCAAAAAAAAAAAAAAAAAAAAAAGAATAACAACTCCAAATCCAGATTCAATCACTGTTTCGTGTACTAGTCTTAGTATGGAAGGGACTTGAAAGCTTCTTGGAAAATGAAGGTGATCATGCAATAACAACAACAGACTTTGTGGATTATCATCCAACTGTTTTTGGAAGCTGGTGTGGTGTTTTAGACATTTTAACTTGTCCAGTCGCTTAGCAGGATTGATTTCGTTTTCTGAGGATTTTACCAGGTGTTCAAAGATTCCTCATCATTGTATGTCTGAAGGTGATAAATATGTTTTAGTGTGCGTGTTTCAGGGAATATGAAACTACATCTGGATCTGGGTCACTCTTGAACATCCTCTGGAATGTCCACACACAAAAGTACCCAGTGGTCTCTTTATTGCAAAAAGGTGATAACTGACTTAACCAGGAACTACTGAAAAGTATGTTTGGGCCGGGCGCAGTGGCTCAAGCCTGTAATCGCAGCACTTTGGGAGGCCTAGTCGGACAGATCACGAGGTCAGGAGATTGAGACCATCCTGGCTAACACGGCGAAACCCCGTCTCTACTAAAAATACAAAAATATTAGCCGGGCGTGATGCTGGACGCCTGTAGTCCCAGCTACTCAGGAGGCTGAGGCAGGAGAATGGTGTGAACCTGGGAGGCGGAGCTTGCAGTGAGCCAAGATCATGACACTGCATTCCAGCCTGGGTGACAGAGCGAGACTCCATCTCAAAACAATAACAACAACAAAAACAAAAAAACCAGTATGTTTAAATCATTAAAAATGAATCTGTGGACCCATGAGGCATTTAGAGACATTGAACAAGTATCCACATTTTAAGAGATAACAGAGGTGGGTGCAGAGAAACAGTAATCCTTTCACTTTTGGATCTGGGAAGAGAAAATATTGACGTAAGATGCTTTTGATACAGATTACAAGATGGCCTGTGATCACCATATCATGATCATATCACACTTAAGCAAGAGTCTGTGCAACTGTGATGGATGGTCCCAGAACTGCAGGGGTGGGAGAATATGCTGAAAAACCTTTGGATGTGTATGTGAATGCATGTGTACTTTCAACCTGCGAGGAATAATCAGCAGCTAAAGCAGTACTTCTATAAACATGCCAGAAAAAAATGGAAGTCCTCACAATGGCAAACTGCCACGTATCAAAGAAAGCAGCAACAAAAGATCTAGAGCTCAAACCATTAGAATGAAAAAGATACTGCAGAAATACAATTTTCATGAGCCATTTCAGTCTCTGACAGATCAAACAGATGCTCCTCAAGCTTGGTAATATATTTGAGCAATACAATCTTAAAAAATAATCTGTATTTATATGTATCTATTATAACCTTTCCAAGGCTAGGATCTTGGATGTGGCCCTTTAATAGCTGGTCCCTGGATCTTTGGGGAAAAAAGCAACATAGCATAAAGGATAAAGCACTGGAGTCACACAGACAGGTTCACTTCTTGGCTCTTCTGTTCACTTAATAAAAGTCTCTCTGAACCTCAGTTTCCTCATGAGTGAAATGGGATAATGGAACAGCTGCCTGTGATAATGCATAGAAAGCCCTGAACAGTGTCTGCTCCAGTGTGGATGCCCAGTGCACATCAGCTCTGATTGCCGCAGCAGCAGACTCCTGTCATCTGCACTCGCCTTCCTCTGCCAAGCACCAGTGCTCAGGCCTCTCCACTGACAGTGGAGAGGACTTGCCTGGCATACAATTCATGCCAGTGTTCTCCTATAATGTCACTGATTTCTGTAACTACCGTATCTGCCTGCTTTAGCAGGGAGCCACCCCTGAGCTTCTCTTCCTGCTTGGGAGAGACAAGGAAAGAAAGCAACAGCATCTCCTAGGCAATGGGGGCAATTTTATCACTTCTGCTACCTAGATCCCGGAGCTAAAGAGGGAAGTCCCAGGGCACATCAGTGTTCCTATGTGCTTGCACCTGGTAGCACAGCCTTGCTCTAAAGACCAGTTCCCCAGCCAATTTATTGCTTAACTGTCTAATTCCACCCAGGAATCCAAATGGACTCCCCAGCATCCTGGTTCACTCACTGTGCCTGTATATGCTTCAACCGCAGTTTGGACAGATTTTGAGTTGTTGCCCACGTGGCTTTTTTTTTTTTTTTTTTTCAGATGGAGTTTCGCTCTTGTTGCCCAGGCTGGAGTGCAGTGGCGCCATCTCGATCTCGGCTCACTGCAACCTCTGCCTCCGGGTTCAAGTGATTCTCCTGTCTCAGCCTCCCAAGTAGCTGGGATTACAGGTGCCTGCCACCATGCCAGGCTAATTTTTGTATTTTTAGTAGAGATGGGATTTCATCATACTGGTCAGGTTGGTCTCGAACTCCTGACCTCAGGTGATCCACCCGCCTTGGCCTCCCAAAGTGCCAGGATTACACGCGTGAGGCACTGCGCCCAGCTGCCCACATGGCTTCTTGCCACATCTGGCCCATAGCTGGTTTCCCAGGAGGTTGCCCAACTTGCGCTCTGGCATCACTGAACCTGAATATCGATCTAGCTGAGGCCCCTGATACTACTCTATTCTACAAAAAATAAATCCTCTCTGAGAGCTCCATAGAACATTTACCAGCTATGAATCATGTAGTCAGAAATAAAGAAAATCTCAGGCCGGGCGCGGTGGCTCAAGCCTGTAATCCCAGCACTTTGGGAGGCCGAGGTGGGCGGATCACGAGGTCAGGAGATCGAGACCATCCTGGCTAACACGGTGAAACCCCGTCTCTACTAAAAATACAAAAAACTAGCCGGGCGCGGTGGCGGGCGCCTGTAGTCCCAGCTACTCGGGAGGCTGAGGCAGGAGAATGGCGTAAACCCGGGAGGCGGAGCTTGCAGTGAGCTGAGATCCGGCCACTGCACTCCAGCCTGGGTGACAGAGCAAGACTCCGTCTCAAAAAAAAAAAAAAAAAAAAAAAAAAAAAAAAAAAAAAAGAAAATCTCAATAAATTCACAAACACAGAAGTTGGGTAGGCCACATTTCCTAATCACAATGCAAAACAACTAAAAGTAGTTTATTTAAATTATAACCCAAAATACCCCCAACTATTTGGATTTTTTTTTTAGAAGTATTCTAGGCCAGGTGTAGTGGCTGAAGCCTATAATCCCAGCACTTTGGGAGGCTGAGGTAGGTGGAACACCTGAGGTCATGAGTTCGAGACGAGCCTGGCCAACATGACGAAACCTCATCTCTACTAAAAATACAAAAATTAGCCGGGCGTGGTGGTGGGTGCCTGTAATCCCAGCTACTCCGGAGGCTGAGGCAGGAGAATCACTTGAACCCAGGAGGCAGAGGTTGCAGTGAGCCAACATCGCGCTGTTGCACTCCAGGCTGGTGGACAAGAGTGAGAAATCATCTAAAAAAAATAAAAAAAAAGAAAGGAGTATTGTAATGACTAGACAAAGGAGAAGATAAACAATAGAAAACAGTCAGCCTTCCCTATCCGTGGGTTCCACATCTGCAGATGCAACCAACTGTAAATTAAAAATATTCAGAAAAAAATCCAGAAAAGTTTATGTTGTTGCTGGTGTGTACTATGTAGTTAGGCCTGTAACTGACATGTATAGACTTTTTTTCTTATCATTATTCCCCAAACAATATAATAACCATTTACATTGTGCTAGATATTATATCTAGAAATGATTTAAAGTATATGGGGCTGGGTGCGGTGGCTCATGTCTGTAATCCCAGTACTTTGGGAGGCCAAGGCGGGCAGAACACCTGAGGTCAGGAGTTCGAGACCAGTCTGGCCAATGCGGTGAAACCCCGTCTCTACTAAAAATACAAAAAAACTAGCAGGACGTGGTGGCATGCACCTGTAATCCCAGCTACTCAGGAGGCTGAGGCAGGAGAATCGCTTGAACCTGGGAGGCGAAGGTTGCAGTGAGCTGGGATCGTGCCACTGTACTGCAGCCTCGTCGACAGAGCGAGACACTGTTTGTTTGTTTGTTTGTTTTAAAAAAACAGTATATGGGAGGACATATGTAGGTAGTATATAATACTACACCATTTTATATCAGGGACTTGAGCATCCACAAATTTTGGCATCTGCAGTGGGCTCCTGGAACCAATATCATTCAGATATTGAGAAATGGCTGTAATACGTCATTTAGAAAATAATGAGTACTTATCAAAGCATGAAAGGAGGCCAAGCAGGATTGAGAAACAAATTCATAAACTTTAACTGTTTAACTAAAAAAAGAAAAAGCATACTAAGCTATAAGGATAAAATTACAGGGGAGAAAAGGGTCCCAAGGAAGGAAATAATTAAGAGAAGAAATAGTAACAATAACTTCCTCGTAATGAGTACCTAATATGTTTATAATCCTTTTATATGCATTCTCTAATCCCTACAAGATTTCAAATATGGCATTAATATTATTCCATTTTGCAGATGAGAATACTAGTCTCAACAAGGTTGGGATGCTTGTCTAAGGCCTCATAACTCTTAAGTTGTGAAGGAAATTTGAGCTCAAGTCAGTCTGACTTCAAACATTTCTCTAATTCCACTATCCACTTAAATATGCTGTTTGTACTGTATTGCATTCATTCAAACCCACATTAGAAAATAAACCACATGGCCAGGCATGGTGGCTCACGCCTGTAATCCCAGCACTTTGGGAGGCTGAGGCAGGTGGATCACGATGTCAGGAGATGGAGACCATCCTGGCTAACACGGTGAAACCCCGTCTCTACTGAAAATACAAAAAATTAGTGGCACGTGGTGGCGGGCGCCTGTAGTCCCAGCTACTTGGGAGGTTGAGGCAGGAGAATGATGTGAACCCAGGAGGTGGAGCTTGCAGTGAGCCGAGATTGCGCCACTGCACTTCAGCCTGGGCGACAGAGCAAGACTCCTTCTCAAAAAAAAAAAAAAAAAAAGAAAGAAAAAGAAAATTAACCACATGCAGCCAGACACGGTGGCTTACACCTGTAATCCCAGCACTTTGAGAGGCCAAGGTGGGTGGATCATGAGGTCAGGAGATCAAGAACATCCTGGCTAACATGGTGAAACCCCAACTCTACTAAAAATGCAAAAAAAAAAAAAAAAAAAAAAAATTAGCCAGGTGTGGTAGCTGGCGCCTGTAGTCCCAGCTACTTGGGATGCTGAGGCAGGAGAATGGCAGAGCTTGCAGTGAGCCGAGATCATGCCACTGCACTCCACAGTGAGACTCCGTCTCAGAAAAAAAAAAAAAAAAAAAAAAAGAAAGAAAAGAAAAGAAAACAAACTGCATGCTGGGTCATTGAAAAAAATTGTATAACTAATAAACCTCAGACAAGATGTAATGAACAAAAAAGATAACAATATATATAGTACTATTCAGATGCCAAGATATTTAATACAAGCTGATAATTTAAAAGTACAAAATAATACTTGAGAAAATCTCACTAGAATAATTTTATAAACATATAAAATGACTAAAAGTGGCACAATAAATTCTCTATCCATTAGGATTCATTTTGGCTTCAAATGACAGAAAATCCAAAATAATAGTAAAGTTTAGTCCAGCTACTGTAGGACTCCTAAACTCTGTTATTTTATTGCTCTGCCATCCTCAGCAAGAGGTTTCCACTTTATGACACAAATGGCTGTGGAGTCTTCAGTCACCAAGTTTTTATTTTAGTAAGTAAGAAAAAAGGCACAAATTCTTCTTTTAAAGACAATATCCAGAAGTTACGCATATCACTTTTGCATCCACCCTATGGTAGACAGACTCAAAGATGGTTCTCACATATCCCAAAAAGCCTTCTGTAATCCTGTCCCCTGTACTGTGGGCAGGACCTGTGATTGGTTTCTAACAAAGGATCTGCTAAAGGTGATGAAATGTGACAGTGCTCTCGCTTGCTCGCTTAGAGGACCTCAGCTGACATGTATGAAGCAGCCCAGGTGACAAGAAACCAAGCATAGCTTCTAGTCAGCAGCTGGAAAGATCAGAGACCCTCAGTCTGACAGTTCACAAGGAACTGAATCCTGCCAACAAACACCTGAGCTTGAAAGTGGATCCTTCCCCGGTCCAACCTCAGATGAGACCCCAGACCTGACTGCCACCTTGATGGCAGCTTTAAGACATGTGCTGAAGCACAGAACAGTTATGTAGGTCCACACTCTTGACTCACAGAAGTGGAGATAATAAATAGGTTTTGTTTAAGCTGCTATTGTGATAATATTATTACTAGATACGAATACACTCTTCATTCACCAATACTGATTCACATGGCTACACATAGCTGCAAAGGAAGCTGGAAAGTGGAGTCTTTATTCATTGGCTATGTGTAAGCTAAACATCCAAAATTCTATTGCCAAGGAGAAGAGAAGAATGGATACTGGGCCCCAGCCAGGGATCTCTGCCCCAGCAGACTAAGCAAATAACCAAGAGAAAAATAAGAAATGTTATCAGAGGGCTAAGTGCAATAGAATATTTCGATGCCTTCAGTATTAAATTCTTGCAAACATTTAAGAAACAAAAAAATCCTTGTGTCATTAAAAAAACTATTCCAAATTAACTTTTGCTGGTGACATGGCAAACTGAAATAATACTTTTAGTAAAATGATTTATAATATGTGTTTAGAGCCATGAAAAGTATCTATCCTTGCCTCAGTAATTTCACTTCTATAATTATATCCCAGGGAAAAATACAATATAGAGAGGAATAAATCTATGCAACATACTTATCATTGCACAGAAATATTACTAACAGAAAAAAATTAAAATCACCAAAATATTCATTAGTATATCAGCCAACAAGTAAATTAGTGTCTACTTTCTCAATAAAATTATCATGTAGTCATTAAAAATAATTACAAAGACTATTTTGTAGCATAAAAATTAGAATGTAGGCTGGGTGTTGTGGCTCACACCTGTAATCCCAGCACTTTGGGAGCCTGAGGTGGGAGGATTGCTTGAGCCCAGGAGCCTGAGACTATCTCGGGCAACATAGTGAGACCCTGTCTCTACAAAAAAGAAAAAGGAAAAATTAGCCAGGCATGGTGGTGCACACCTGTAGTCCCAGCTACCTGGAAGGCTGAGGCAAAAGGATCATTAGGGCCCAGGAGGTCAGAGGTTACCGTGAGCTATGATCACGCCATCACACTCCAGCCTGAACGACAGAGCAAGACCCTGTCTCAATTTTTTTAAAGGCAATGTAAAGATGTCAAGTATTGAAAACAGAATTCAAAAAACATTGTTTTGAAAAGAATGAATAGCAATACAACAATGACAGAAGTGATTGTTTTGATTAATAGGATTATTGTTGATTGTTTTCCTCAAATTTTCTAAATTTTCTCTAATTATTTGTGTAACTGACAAATTTTTAAATAACAAACAAAAGATTAAATAACAAAAACAGCTGTATATATTAGACTTCATTGCCAATATAGCAAACACTTTGGACTACCCTTTGCCTATGTTTATGCATCTATTGCATCTATTTTAATCTGCACATTAACTCCATAAGTCACTACCAATATGGTCCCAATTTTGCAATAGAGGAACTGAAGCCACAAGAAATGTTAAGTTCTTCACCCAGGTACACAGGCAGGACCATGATGGAGAGAGTTTCAATCCATATATGTCTGACTATAGAACCCAACATTTAAACTACTGGGCTAACGAGCAAAGAACAAGTGAAAGAAATAGAAATAGCAAGTAACATTTCATGAGAGAAATCAGTGGGTAAGGCAATTGCCCAGGAAATCACATTGAGGGGAGAAATGAATACAGCTCATAAATTTAAAGCCAAGAGTCCATAGCCTTCTGGATGTCACAGGGCTTTTGGTATCTTATTTTAATGTTTAGACATTCAACATTTTAAGAGTTCACTCCTTTGTGGTCAAGCCCCTTGAGACAATGAGCTTTATGCATGGGTTGTTTTTGTGCCTAATGATCCATGGTGGAAGAACTTACTGGCTTGGTGACCTCTGTCTCCTGGCGACAGTGAGGCCCACATGGTCTTCCCAGCATCCCAGTGGTTATGTGGCAGTCTATCAAATGGCCACAAGCACAATAGTGAATCAGTATTGAATGACAATAATTTCAAAGGTAAGTTCAAAAATAAGCTCTTTCTAAAATTCCTCTCATGAGTCATACCACGAGAGTAAAAAACAGATTTTCTGAGCAAGGAGGTACTTCTCTCACACAAATGACAAGTTTTTATATATAATAATAACGTAGAGTTGCTAACCTCCACATTCAGGAACGAAACTATTCTGTACAAGGTCATCAGCAATTCAGCTCTCATCTTTCTATCCGTTTTGAAGAATCTCCCTTCATCTGAGGTCAGTGTTTGTAGGAGCAGAATAACATCCTGCATTTTTAATGAGCTTTTCAAATCACATATTTTGCAAAAGGTCATGCCTTCTATGTTATTTTTATTTCATTTTGGAAGGAAAGTTAAATGTTTATAGCTTAATGGACAATTTTAAGTTCTTCTACAAGCTGCTGTTCAAAGGAAATACATTAGAGTTTGTGTGTATTCTGTAAACTTGCATTTGAGAGAGAATATGATGTGCATATGTGTCCATATGATAATCATAATTCCTCTAATATGATACCCTTGGGTTTAATCATACCATGTTAATTCAATTGGACTTAGAGTTCTAATTAATTTAAAATTCTAATACAAATTTTAATGAATTCCTAAGTAAAAGACCTTCCTTGTTCCTGAATAGGACATTTCAACATCATAATGATGTGAGTTCTCCCTGAGTTTAGTTATAAATATAATACAATCACAGTTTTAAAAATATGCTTTTTTTTCTTCTGAAGGTAGGCAAGTGGTAACAACATTCTTATAGAAAAATAAATAAGCAAGAATAGCTAGGGAAGCTCTGAAAAGGAGGAACTGAAAGTGATCAGCCTTCTCAGGTTGTAAAACATACTACAAAACCTCCGTAATTAAAGCAGTGTGGTATTGGCATGTAAATAGACAAACAGACCAATGGGAGTGGAATAAAAATCCAGACCTTAACTGCATATGGAAATCTAGAGTATAATAAAAAGAACATTTCAAATTACTAGAGCAAAGGTGGATTTTCAAATAAATGGTATTGAGACAACTGGTAGCCATTTGGAGAAAGACAAAATTAGATCCATTCCTTAGACCAAACACATACACATTCACACACACATTCATACACACACACACACACACACACATACACACAGAGGCACACACACATGCACACATGGAAGATCAGAGCTCTAAATATAAGAAATGAAACCGTGCAAGTACTAGAAGAAAGCAGGGGCCAGGCGCAGTGGCTCATACCTGTAATCCCAACACTTTGGGAGGCTGAGGCGGGCAGATCATGAGGTCAGGAGTTTGAGACTAGACTGGCCAACATGGTGAAACCCCGTCTCTAATACAAATACAAAATTTAACCAGGTGTGGTGGCGGGCACCTGTAATCCCAGAAACAGAAGTGCAGAGGGGAACTGTACAGCCTGCAGAACCATATGCCAATTAAACCTCTTTTCTTTATAAATTACCCCATCTCAGGTATGTCTTTATAGCAATATGAGAACAGATTAATACATAGAGGGAACATTTGAACACTGTCCTTTAGTTATATACCCTCAGTCTAGGGGAAACTGCAAACAAATCTTGAGCTTCTTAGAGGGTTTTATGGGTTTTGTTTCATTTTTTTTGTTTTCATAGTGGTTTAAGAATATAAATTCTGAAGTCATTTTATATGTATTGTGGAATTGAGCAAAGCAGCGTATATGATGATATTGTTGGGCGTCAGGATACTCGCTGTGGAAGAAGGAAGATATAAAAATGCAGAGTTGAGAAAGGCAAGAAAGAACACTATGGAGGGACTGGGTTGAAATTGGAGGTATCAGTACAGACTCATATTTCAAATATATTAAAATATATGAATATTTTCTAGTACTTTCTGCTAAAAGGACCTAAAAGCAATTAAAACATCTAGTAGCCAGATATTCATTTCTAAATACCATGGCTACTTTGAAGGAGTTCTTATTGGCTAAACTTAAAAAAATTGGGGCATCAGAATGTTTATTTATGAATGAACATGTAAATAAATGACTCATGAACCATGAGTCCTTACTGATAATAAAGAACTTTAAAGGCCAGGCATGGTGGCTCATGTCTGTAATCCCAACACTTTGTGGGGCCAAGGCAGGAGGATTGCTTGCACCCTAGGAGTTGCAGATCAGCCTGGGCAACACAGCAAGACTCCCATCACTACAAAAAAATTTTAAAAATTTGGGTGCAGAGGCACATGCCTGTACTCCCAGTTACTTGGGAAGCTGAGGTAGGAGAATCGTTTGAGCCTGGGAAATCAAGGCTGTAGTGAGCTGTGATCACACCATTGCACTTCAGCCTGGGCAACAGAGCAAGACCCTGTCTCAAAAAAATGTAACTAAAAAATAATAATAGATAGATGGTAGATAGGAAGGTATGTAAGTAGATAGATTAGATAGCTAGATAGTAGATAGATAGGAGAATTTGAGCATGAAAGTAATAAGAACTGTACTGGATGATGATCCTTTACCAGAACAGGAACCCTGAGTCTATACTGATGATAGACAACCAGGCAGAGAGATAGATAAAAGAGAAAGGAGAGTGAGGAGGAAGAGTCCATTCATAAAGCTCATTCATTAAAAATAAAACTAGTGATTTTTAACTGTATCACTCCCTGCCAACTGATAAAGTGCAGGAAGTAATGGAGTTAAAAACCATCATTTTGCAACGATCACAATGAAGATTGTTTTGGGTAAGAATCAACAATAGATGCTAAATCTGAGGTAGAAGGGGAGTTTGATGAGGAGCAGTTTATTTATGTGGTCTTTCTGCACCTCCCTACAGAATATTTTGTGGTTGTAAGGGGAAATAGTGATAATGCAGTGGGATAAACTGGACAGCATCTAAACTAAGTGATCAAAATGAACACTGGTAATGAGAGGCAGATGGGTGTTGTGCACCTGCAGATACAATGCTCCAGGAGGATACAATATCAGATTTTTTTTTTTTTGTATTCTGGCCATCAGTGCAAAACTTGAATCTAATCATGAAGAAACATCAAACAAACCCAAACTGAAAAACATTCTGTAAAATAACTGGCCTGTTGCCTTCAAAAGTGCCGAAGTTGTGAAAAATAAAGACAGGACAATTCCAGATTAAAGGAAAATAAAGATATGTGACAATTTAACATCATACCTGACCCTGGACTGTATCCTGAAGTGGAGGGGGAAAAAAATGGTATAAAGCTCTTATCAGAACCATTAACAAAATTGGAATATGTCTTTGATAAAGTATTTATTATGTCTATGTTGAATTTCCAAATTGTAACTACTGTGGTTACATGTTCTAACCACAGTGATAGTCAACCTACTCTATATAATAATGTGTGTTTTGTGTGTATATGCCTGTGTGGAGAGAGAGAGAGAAAAAATGAGGTAACATCGAAACTGACCCAATAGTCCCATAGATGATTATTTTGGATAGACATAGAAATTGACCCTTCTGGTCTTAAAGTTTAAAACTTACATTTGTTTTATCTGAGTTCCTTCCTCAGGCCTCTCAAAAGGTATCAAAGAACTGAAACTCACCAGATCACCACATCCAGACATGAGATGCCAGACCCCTCATCCTTCATAATTGCTTTCTTACTTCTCCCTAATTCCTGTTTTTCTTTTCTTTTCTTTTCTTTTCTTTTCCTTTCTTTTCCTTTCTTTTCTTCTTTGAGACGGAGTCTCGCTGTTGCCTAGGCTGAAGTGCAGTGTCACGATCTCAGCTCACTGCAAGCTCCGCTTCCTGCCTTCCCACCATTCTCCCGCCTCAGACTCCTGAGTAGCTGGGACCACAGGCGCCCACCACCACACCCGGCTAATTTTTTGTATTTTTAGTAGAGACAGGGTTTCACTGTGTTAGCCAGGATGATCTTGATCTCCTGACCTCGTGATCCACCCACTTTGGCCTCCCAAAGTGCTGCGATTACAGGCGTGAGCCACGGCGCCTGGCCCTAATTCTTGTTTTTCTAAGTAACCACCTGCTTCCTGTTGAACAACTCCTTTTCCTTATCCCTTCCCTGGTTCCTGTTTTCCCACACATTGTTACATTTCCTCCCTGCTATATAAATCCCTAGTTTTAGTCAGTCATGGAGATGAATTTGAGATTGATCTCCCATCACCCGATTAAAACCTTCTTCCCTGGCAATACCCATTGTCTCAGTGATTGACTTTCTATGCACCAAGCAGCAGGACTTAGAGCGAACCCCTGGTGTTTTGGTAACAACCTGTTAAAAACAATTGGTGAATTTGAATAAAGGGTATATGGAAATTCTTTGAATATACTGATACGTACATAAATTTCTGAACAGGTCAAGGACTTCCTTTTTTGTTATTCTCATTCTCATTCAGCTTGGACAATTCCCTTATATGAAAGACAATATTTTATATTCCTGTCTTATCTTCATGTTTGACTAGAAAAACCTTTTCCTGGCTGAGTACAGTGGCTCACACCTGTAATCCAAGCACTTCCAGAGGCCGAGGCAGGTGGATCACCTGAGGTCAGGAGTTCGAGACCAGCCTGGCCAACATGATGAGAGACCCTCTCTACTAAAAATACAAAAATTAGCCAAGCGTGGTAGCAGGCGCCTGTAATCCCAGTTACTTGGGAGGCTGAGGCATAGAATTGCTTGAACCCAGGAGGCGGAGGTTGCAGTGAGCCAAGACTGTGCCACTGCACTCCAGCCTGGGCAACAGAGGAAGACTTCATCTCAAACAAAACAAAACAAAACAAACAAAAAACTTCCTTTACCGATACCTTCATATGTTGTTTTATCTTACAGTTTTATTTTGAGGTTGGTAAGAGAAGATTTTTCTCTTCCCAGTTGACAAATGAAAAACAAAACTGAAAGACTGGAGTCTGAAAAGAGAATGTTCTTGCCAGAAATTAGTCAAGGAGAAGGGGAGGCCTGATGCGGATTTTGCACTAGGACTCTGGCCTCTCGGAGACAGCAGAGCATACCGATGGTTTGGAGCAGGGTATGAGCCCAAGGAAAGTGGAGGTTCAGGGATTTTTCTGAGCAGCCCGCTGCTATAATGAGCTTACTACTTCGTGGGCACTTCCCAGGAGAACCAGAGATTCCATCAAAGAGGCAGAACCTGAGCTCAAGCTAGGTGGGCTGTTATTCTGACCTGGAGACTATCCTCCCTCTCTTCCCTAACAAGGCCACACCATGATAATTATAATGACTTTTTTCTATTCTTCCTAGACTCATTTCTATTTGGTTAAAAATGCACTTCCCTAATGATTCATTTATCAGCCTGTTCTTGTATTTAATCATGCTTTACCAACATCCCCCAAAAAACTATTTGAAATTAATTGTTATCCAACAAGGCCCAAGCTTCTCATATTCTCATCTTATTGCACAGTACAGCATTGCCTTAAGTTATAGCAGTAATTAAACTGTGCTTTAATTAAGTAAGCCCTACCCTGCTTTTGTAACAGTCCCATTCAGGCAATTTCCTTCAAATAATTTCCTTCATTTCAGTATTATTACTCACACCTACTGGGGCTAGAAGACTATATATGCAAGCACAGGGTGAGATTTTGTGTTGTCTTTGGGTGTTGACTAACTACCTTGGCAACACTGGTAATTTCTACAGCTCTATAAAATCTAGATCCTTGTTTTCTCCCTCCCAAATCTCTTCTGAAAAATTAGGAAAGCAAGCCTTTTTGCCATTCTTCAACTCAACTGTAATCAGTCTATACATCTCTAGACCCAGGGAAGAATTGATATTTATAGCTCCTGCTGTTATTCACATCAGAAAACTTGGCAGACTGGAGGATACAAACTTGGAGTGCCTACCTGAAGTACCATAGTGTGGGATTCCTCGGATCTCTATCGAGTAACAGAAAACATACAGAGTTTGGTACAACTCTGCTCCGACAGCTTTGCAAATAGAGTGCTATTATGTTTTCCAGGCCTGGGTGTCCTAAACCAACACAGTTAAGGTGTCTCTTGGTCTGAGACTCATGCCTCTGTAGGATTTTTTTTTTTTTTTTTTTTTTTTTGAGACAGAGTGTCGCTCTGTCGCACAGGCTGGAGTGCAGCGGCGTGATCTTGGCTCACTGCAAGCTCCGCCTCCCGGGTTGACACCATTCTCCTGCCTCAGCCTCCCAAGTAGCTGGGACTACAGGTGCCCATCACCACGCCCAGCTAATTTTTTTTTGTATTTTTAGTAGAGATGGGGTTTCACCGTGTTAGCCAGGATGGTCTCGATCTCCTGACCTCATGATCCACCTGCTTCGGCCTCCCAAAGTGCTGAGATTATAGGTGTGAGCCACCGCGCCCGGCCCGTGCCTCGGCAGGTTTTTTATGGCTAAGCCCAGGCCCCAGGTCAGTCACTCTTTCGCAACTGGGAATCAGGTTAGGCATTTCTGCTTGGTCTACCAGTGACCCAACCCAGTAACTACAGGGGACATGGTGACCAATCAACCTGGTTTACCTGGGATTGAGAGATTTCCAGGGACACGAGACTTTCAGTGCTAGAATCAAGACAGTCCTGGGAAAAATTAGACTGTTGGTCACTCTGAGGTTGGATCCCTAAGGGAAGGGCTCTGTCTTTTTTTTTTTTTTTTTTTTGAGACAGAGTCTTACCCTGTCACCCAGGCTGGAGTGCAGCCGTATGATCTCTGCTAACTTCAACCTCTGCCTCCTGAGTTCAAGAGATTCTTGTGCCTCAGCCTCCTGAGTAGCTGTGATTACAGGTAGGTACTGCCAAGACCAGCTAGCTTTTGTATTTTTAGCAGAGACGGGGTTTCTCCATGTTGCCCAGACTGGTCTCAAGCTCCTGACCTCAAGTGATCCTCCTGCCTTGGCCTCCCAAAGTGCTGGGATTACCGGCATGAGCCACCGTGCCCAGCAGGAAGGGGTCCTTTCCTAATGCCCTGTGCCCAGAGAAGCCTAGCGGTTTGGGCTAGGATGGAACAGTCACTGACGACAAATTATATGGAATGATCAGGGACTTCCTATGGTTGGGGCCAAAATACAGAAAATGTATTTTTCCCCGTTTGGGGAGCAGATACTCCTCAAGCCGACAGCAGCATTTCTGTTCTCAATGACCAGTCCATTCTGACTAAAGGACAGGAAGGAAGTGGGTAAGACACCCATTCCCCGCATGCACAGAGAAGGGTAGGAAAGATTTACCAGAGAGTCAAGAGGGTCTAAGTTTAAGGGAAACAGGTTGAGAGGACAACACAGAGCTCCAAACCCAGGAGGACTCAGGAGGGCTGAGCAAAAAGCAGATTTGTTTTGTTGTTGTTGTTGTTTTTGAGACAGGGTCTTGCTCTGTCACCCAGGCTGAAATACAGTGGCGCAATTATAGCTCACTGCAATCTTGAATTCCTGGCTTCAAGCAATCCACTCACCTCAGCTTCCCAAAGTGCTGAGATTCTAGGCATGAGCCACTGTGTCCGGCCAAAAGGTAGATTTATAATCCAAGATAAATGCACTGGACCTGTGGATCTCAAACTTGATTCTAAGAATTCTCTGAGGTGCCTGGCACCATTCTAGGTACTTTCAATTGGTTACTCATTTAATCCTTTCTATGGGGATGGTATTAAGGTGATTATCACCATCTAACCGATGAGCCAGAGGAAAGTTAAGTAATTTTCCCCAAGATTACACAAAGATGAAGGGAAGGAGCAGAGAATCTCTCCGGAGCTCGTGTTCTTAGTCTTGCATCATATCCCTTCTTATAGGCTATTGGTCTTCCTCGGTTAAAATACAGATTTCCAGGCCCACCCGTATTGAATAAGTTTGGGGTGAGATCCAGGAATCTGCATTTTTAACAATAGGCAAAGTGATTATGCAGGGGTAAGCAATATCTTGGGGGTCAAGGGAGATCTTTGACCCCGTGGGCATGCGTAGGAAATCCAGGATAGTGAGTGAGTTTACAGCAAGTTCTAATTCTGGATCTCTCAGTCTGGTCTGCCCACTCTGGCAGTGGATTTTTCTACCTCCATCAAGATTGATTTGTAAGTGGGGCAGGACTGAGGGTGAATGATCTTAACTGGGACTGGCAGAGGCAGGGAATAGCAACACCTCCTCCCTTCGGCCTACCAGTGAATTTGCTTGGAGAGAAGATGTTGCCAGAACTGAGCGCTAAAGGTGCATGGCCAAGCACAAACTAGTAACTGTCCTGAAGCGCCCCTGGGACTGTGACTTTTAACTTTTGGAGATGAGGTAGTTCTCTGAGCTGAAAAGTGGTAGTAGCCCATGGGAACTGTTTGAAACACAGAGACAAAGAAATGCTGATGGCTGAGCATTACATGGTGGCTCACACCTGTAATCCCAGCACTTTGGGAGGCCGAGGTGGGTGGATCACAAGGTCAGGAGTTTGAGACTAGCCTGACCAACATGGTGAAACCCCGTCTCTACTAAAAATACAAAACTTAGCTAGGCATGGTGGCATGTGCCTGTAATCCCAGCTACTCGGGAGGCTGAGGCAGGAGAATCACTTGAACCTGGGAGGTGGAGGTTGCAGTGAGCCGAGATAGCACCACTGCACTCTAGCCTGGGTGACAGAGCAAGACTCTGTCTCAAAAAAAAAGAAAAGAAAAAGAAAAAAGAAATGTTGGCCTGCCTGGCATGATTTTCAGTCAAACACAGAATCAGTGCAAAAGCCTTCTGGTTAGATATATGGTCTGAGCAGAAAAACATGGATGATTCTCTCTGTCTTCCTAATCTGAGGTTCAGAAAAACAGACTCCCTGCCTTTTTCTTTAAACAGGGAATCCTTATTCCCTGACTCTTCTCCAACATCAGCATTTGCATTTCGTGAGTGGCAGATCTGGACCACTGTGCTTTGAACAGTTGATCGAGGTCCTCTGGGTGTGTGTGTGTGTGTGTGTGAGAGAGAGAGAGAGAGAGAGAATGGAGCACAGTAGCTTGTGCAAAGACCTCCTTTGCTATAGAAGCCTGATTCCAAACCTGTCTTCTTTCCCATAAATAATTACAATACACATTGCTGCTTCTCTTCAGTGTACCTGTGTTCTGGAAGCCGTGTGTCTCTAGCTAAGGAGAGCAGAGCCTGTTATCTTTCCTCAATCCACTGGCAGGCTATATATGGCCTTGGAGAATTGATGGAAATCACATAAGTTACTGTTTCTTTCTCCTACTCTGTTCATGGCGATTTTTAGATAATTCCATCACAGCAGACAGACTGCTGCTCCTGATCAAAACTCCACAGATTCTCTCGGCAGAGTGTTCACCTGCCCGCCGGCCTTTTGTAGAGGTTAAGATAATAAAGAAAAATTAGCATTCTACCGAGCTCTTTCTTCTCATAACAGGCTCAGCAGCTGGCTCTTCCTGCTGAGCTTTTTCCTAACTTTATCTTTGTGATTTGTGAAAGTAAAAAAGAAAGGAAGAACAATTAGGAGCATCATTTTAAGGTGTGTGTGCCTGGTGGAACCCTTTTAAGTGACATTCAGAAGACTTGGATACCCACAATCCCTTGTGCCCCGGGCTGGTCTGGCCCAGATTTCTTGCTTCAATGACACTCATTCTTCAGCTTGGCCATTGTGCTCTGGTCTCTTCTCCAATGACAATACCCAGGGAATAAAACAGCTTCCTTCTTTTTTCTGTCTTTATTTTAAGGGCAATTCCCCTAGTCCTTTTATTCAATCACAGAAAAAAAAATGTTTGTTCTCATCAATGGTTCTGCTTGACTAAGACTAACCACAGGTAGATATACAGACAGATCTTAAAGCTGGTGGCCGGGAAACATTTTACCCTCTGTAGGTGAGCCGCTGTCTAAAAAATGCTCAATCTGCAGAAATCTGAAATTTCAAACATACTGACAGCAATTAAAGGTAGTCCTTCCAAAAAGGAATTCTTCCCAAGATTGATTTCTATAGGTAGTTGCATACAGATCATTTGCTATAATTGAGAGATTGATGGAAATTCGCTGGAGAATAAAAATTAATTGGAGAGAAATTTAAAATCAACCTGTCAGAACAACCAAAAAGTCAAAATCTCTCGGAGACGTAAATAATCCTTTGAACTATAATGAAAGCCTATGCTAAAATAACTTTTCATATATAAAAATCTAAACCATATTTTTGTTTTTATAGCTAAAGTCTATAAAACTTGATGAACTGAATTTGAGTAATTTCATTTTTAAAGCTAAAGTCTGATAACATTTGATTGATTTATAGACGCTCATCCGTAAGTATAAGAAACAAACTAATGTAACCATATCATTACTCATTTTCTCATTCCATCATGTCATCATTTCCAGTGAGGACAGAAATGCAAATTAGATTCATATCAAGTGGAAGGAAAAAATATTCTTTTCTGTTTGAAAAAAAAGCAGTCATAGAAAGAACCACCCAAAAGTTTTATAATTTTCTTCTGTTTCTCTTAAACATCTTGACAATTCAATAGCTATAAAATGGTATCTTATTCTTTGACCTTATTTCTCTATCTATAAAAAAAAATACTTTTACATATGTTTTTGGTCATTCAGGTTTTCTCCTTTGTGAATGGCCCTAAATTAGTATTATGGTTGTCTTTTTAAATTTGTTCATAGGAGTAAATCTATATTACAGATATCTGTATTATAGATTTACATTATCCAATACAGTAGCTACTGGCCACATGTGATTGTTGAACACATAAACTGGGGTTAATTCAAACTAAAGTGTGTTCTAAGTGTAAAATAGACACTGTGTTTTAAAAACATTACAAAATAAAGAATGTAAAATATCTTATTAATAATTTTATAATGATTATATGTTGAAATGGTAGTAGTTAGGATATATTCAGTTAAATGAAGATATTATTAAAATGAATTTCACTTGTTTCTTTTTTACATGATGCTGCTAGAGAAGTTTTTAACATCACTTTTCTTTTTTTTTTTTTTTGATGAAGTCTCTGTCGCCCAGGCTGGAGTGCAGTGGCGTGATATCAGCTCACTGCAAGCTCCACCTCCCGGGTTCACGCCATTCTCCTGCCTCAGCCTCCCGAGTAGCTGGGACTACAGGCACCCGCCACAACGCCTGTCCATTTTTTTTGTATTTTTAGTAGAGACGGGGTTTCACCGTGTTAAGCCAGAATGGTCTCAATCTCCTGACTTCGTGATCCGCCCGCCTCAGCCTCCCAAAGTGCTGGGATTACAGGTGTGAGCCACCGCGCCCGGCTTAACACTGCTTTTTAATGACATTACAAGAAAGTTTAAAACTATGTATCTAGCAAGCCAGATAGCAAAATAAGAAGCCTCAGACTCTCCTTCTCCTCATGGAGACACTGATTCCACAATACACAGAATAATTCCCTTCATGAGAAATCTTGAAAAAAGTTATGAGGTTCCTGCACTCCAGATGCACAAAATCAGCCACGTTAATTTGTGGCACTACTCACCATAGTCCCTTTCCCCGGCTCAATGCAGTGTAATTGGAAGAAACTCTTTAGCACCTGGCTTCTCCCTGGGGAGGGAAAGAGAAGATTGAAACATATATCCAACATGCAGACTTTCGGGGGGTTGCCCAAGAAACTGGTTTCTATCCTACCTGAATCTAAGCATTGACACGAGAGAGAGCCAGGAGGGCACTGAGAACCAGGCGTGGTGGCTCACACCTGTAATCCTAGCACTTTGGAAGGCCGAGGTGGGTGGATCACTTGAGGTCAGGAGTGTGACACCAGCCTGGCCAACATGGTGAAACCCTGTCTCTACTAAAAATACAAAAATTAGCTGGGCGTGGTGCCTCACACGTGTAATCCCAGCTACTCGTGAGTCTGAGGCAGGAGGATTGCTTGAACCTACATGGTGGAGGTAGCAACTGGCAACTACACTCTAGCCTGGGTGACAGAGCGAGACCCTGTCTCAAAAAACAAACAAACAAAAAACAAATGTAAAGTTTGGACTAGCACATACTCAACTGACGTCAGGATGGAATGAGCAAGAAGAAACCTCCCAACTCCTGGCTTCTCCCTAAGGAGGGAGAGTTGGAATGTATATCCAATGTTACTGCTTTTCCAGGGGTTTCCCAAGAGACTGGTTTCTGTCTCATCTGACTCAAAGCTCTGACAGGAACAGGCACACTCTAGAAGCCTGGAAGTTGTTGATGACAAAATGGAGTTGGGAGGCTTGTGTAAATTCCAGTTCCAGAGAAACTTCTGTATGGGAGGCTTACTCCAGAGGGAGTAAGAGATTATACGCTCCCAAAAAAACAAACCAGAAAATCCTTCTAATTGGGCATTTACATGCACAGAGACAGAGAAGACGTATCTACAGAGAAGGTGTGAGAGCTCCTAAAGTCTCTAGCCAGGCTGATTGGTGAAGGTCTTTCTCTGTATGAAGCCAGTTCATAAAGACTGAGAGAGGGAGCTGTTACAAGGCATATGACAAAACAGGAAAGCATGGCCCAATCAAAGAAACAAAACCAATCTCTAGAAATTGACACTAAAGCAATGTAGATGTGAATTACCTTACAATGAATTTAAAAGAAGCACCATAAAGTTGCTCAATTAGCTCCAGAAAATGGTGAATAAACAAAATGAGAACATTAACACAGAGGTAGAACATATTTAAAAGAATCAAACAAGTTTTTGAGCTGGAAAATAGAATAATTGAATCAATAACTTTCCTAGAGAGACTCAACAGCAGACCTGATCAAGCAGAAGAAAAAAATCAGGGAACTCAAAGATAAGTCTCTTGAAATGATCTAATCAAAGGAGCAAAAAGAAAAAACTGTAAAAAGGATAAATTTATCAGAATAAAATTCCCTAAGGAATTTATGGGACTCCATCAGAGGAACCAATATATGCATAATGGAAGTAACAGAAGAGGAAGAAAGAGAGAAAGAAGCAGAAAGCTCATCTAAGAAAAATAGATAACAATTTCAAATCTGGGAAAGGAAATTGACATCCAGATCTCAGAAGCCCAAAAGATTCCAACTAGGATGATCCCAAAGAAGTCAACATGAAGAAACATTACAGTCAAATTGTCAAAAAACAAAGACAAAATTTTGAAAGCAGCAAGAGAAAAGTGATTTATCACATATAAGGGCACATACTTAAGACTACTAGTAAATTTCTCAATAGAAACCTTGCAGGCCATAAGGCAGTGGGATGATATACTCAAAGTGCTGAAAGAAAAAAAACTGCAAACCAACAATACTATTTTTGTATTAGTAATTCTAAAGAGGATGACAAAACTATCCTTTGAAATTGAAGGAGAAATAAAGACTTTCCCACCTGAGAAAGTTCATTACCACTAGATCAGCCCTACAAGAAAGGCTAAAGGAAGTTGTTCAACTTGAGATGAAAGGAAGCCAGACAGCAACACGAAATCATATGAAAGTATAAAGGACACTGGTAAAAGTAAATGTATAAAATACAGAATACTTCCACATTGCAATGGTAGTATATAAATCACTTTTAATTCTGGTGTAGAAGTTGAAATACAAAGGCCGGGTGCAGTGGTTCACGCCTGTAATCCCAGCACTATGGGAGGCCGAGGTGGGCAGATCACGAGGTCAGGAGATCGAGACCATCCTGGTTAACATGGTGAAACCCCTTCTCTACTAAAAATACAAAAATTAGCTGGGCGTGGTGGCGGGTGCCTGTAACACCAGCTGCTCAGGAGGCTGAGGCAGGAGAATCACTTGAATCTGGGAGGCAGAGGTTGCAGTGAGCCAAGATCACACCACTGCACTCCAGCCTGGGCAACAGAGCAAGACTCCATCAAGAAGAAGGAGAAGGAGAAGGAGAAGGAGAAGGAGGAGAAGGAGGAGAAGGAGGAGAAGGAGAAGAAGGAGGAGGAGGAGGAGGAGGAGGAGGAGAAGGAGAAGGAGGAGGAGGAAGAGGAGGAGAAGGAGAAGGAGGAGAAGGAGGAGGAGGAGAAGGAGAAGGAGGAGGAGGAGGAGAAGGAGAAGGAGGAGAAGGAGAAGGAGGAGAAGGAGAAGGAGGAGAAGGAGGAGAAGGAGAAGGAGGAGAAGGAGAAGGAGGAGGAGGAGGAGGAGGAGAAGGAGAAGGAGGAGAAGGAGAAGGAGGAGAAGGAGAAGGAGGAGAAGGAGGAGAAGGAGAAGGAGGAGAAGGAGAAGGAGAAGGAGGAGAAGGAGAAGGAGGAGAAGGAGAAGGAGGAGAAGGAGAAGGAGGAGAAGGAGAAGGAGGAGAAGGAGAAGGAGAAGAAGAAGAAATACAAAAGTATATTACAGAAACTATAACTATACAAACTTGTTAAAGGACACACAATCCTAAAAGCTGTCATTTGTGATTTTAATAACAAAGTATAGAACTAGAGAGAAGTAAAAGAGTAGTTTTTATATACAATTAAAGTTAGATTGTTACCAGCTTGAAATTGATTGTTACAATTATAAGATGTTTTATGTAAGTTCCATGGTAACTCCAAATAAAATACCTATAGAAGATACACAAAGGAAAATGAAAAAGGAAACAAAGCATGTCACTACAAAAAAAATCAACATACAAAGGAATACAGTAAGAGAGGAAAAGATGAACAAAAAAGCTACAAGACAGAAAATAATTAATGAAATGACAATAGAAAGTCCCTACGTGTAAGTAAGAAATTTAAATGTAAATGGATTAAACTTCTCAATCAAAAGACATACATCATGGCTGAATAAATTTTTAATAAAACAAACAAGATCCAACTATATGCTATCTATTTCTGCCTTGGGACTGTCACAGACACCTGGTTCCCAGCAATGGCCAGGGTTGCAGAACTACATGATGCGAAACACAAAAACTCTTACACAAAAGCTCCAGAGGCCAAGAAGCATGACAGGCACCTGGAGCACTGGAACTGTTTATGAAGGATTCACTGTAGATTTAAGAACACACATGGGCCGAAGTGAAAGGCTGGAAAAGATGTTCTATGCAAATGGCAACCAAAGAGAGCACACTTACATCGGACAAAATAGACTTTAAATTAAAAATTACCACAGAAAAATTAGGATATTATTCAATGATAAAAGGATAAATTCACTAGGAAGATAATAACAATTATAAATAAATATGGACCCAGCATCAGGGCACCCAAATGTATGAGGCAAACATTGGCAGAGCTGAAGGGAGAAATAGAGAGCCTCACAATAATAATAGGAGATTTCAATGCTCCATTTTCAATCTTGGATAAAACTTTCAGACAGAAGAGGAATGAGGTAATAGAGGACATGAATGACACTTTAGACCAAATAGACTTAACAGACATACATGGAAGATTCTATCCAGAAGTAGCAGAATACACATTCTTCTCAAGCGCACATGGAACGTGCTCTAGGTTAGATCATGTGGTCAATCCAGATATCTGCCCTGTACAACCATCTCCCTAAGGGACATGTAGATACAACATACCAGACTCATCCCAATGACCCCACAACTTCATAGACTGTGTAGATATGCTACAGTGATCACTCCTAAGTGCAAAGTCACAGTATGGTCCCTAGAGACTCATGTCCACTTTCTCCAAACCCACCAATTAGAACTCCCCACAGGAAAACCATTTGAGTAAAGTCCTGGACCCCAGTAAAGACTTTGGCACACAGGTTTGTTCTCTCTCTCTCTCTCTCTCTCCCCCCCACCCTCTCTCACCACCTGCTGGTTGAGCATGATGATGCCTGGCCCCTCCCCCAAGCACCCCCACCCCCAGTCTCCTCCTGTCCCTCCCTCTGCAATCTTCTATTTGTCTTTCCTCAGCGTCCCTCCTCTCTCATGGATCTGTAAGTAACACACTGCTTCTGTTACTTCCTATGTTTTTTTGTGCTGCTTCCTCTGTCTCACCTGATCAACACACTGGAACCTGACTTCTTTCCCAGTCAGGGCTCTCCTAGAGAGTGGCTACCGGGGTAAGAATAAACTGGACACAAGTCAGAGGAGAACCACAAGGGCATCTGCCAATAGAAACAGGTTTCCTGTGAGAGGGACACCTGGTCACAGGTTGGACACTTAGGCATTAAACCATCCACCAGGATAAAGAAGTATCCCACGAAAGGCACACTGTAAACATCCATGACCAAACTCCTTGGATTCCAGTCAGGGGAGGGCTACAGTTTATGGTCACTTTCCAAAGACAGACCTTCAAGACTGAAATTAGAGGAAAAATCACAAGAATGTATATTTCATCTCTGCCCCTGGTTCCCAACATAAAGTTCCTAGAACCCTAGTAGACAGCACTGGAAGGCTCTTTGATCCCAGTTCCTGACACAGAGATCCCATGATCTTTGTGGTTTCCTGACTGGTAGGAGTATCTAACACAGCCTCAGGCTTAAAGTCACAGGAATCTAGTTCCCAGTTTGAGACAGCATCTATTTATTCTCCTGGCCCCTGGCAATTGCTTCATCCCAAGCTGTAACTCCAGTCTATTTTTCTGCCTCTATTCTCTAGCATGAAGCATGGTCTCACCTTTCAGTCTCACAAAGCATCCCTAGGCATGGCTTCCCTTAATGAATGGTGTGGATTTCTGGTTCCCATTGAACCACAAAGTTTCACCCTCTCCTCACTGCTACTTTAAAAAACAAAACAAAACAAAACAAAAAAAATGCTTTGGGATGCGTCCATTTCTGTCCATGATGATACCCTTTCCTATTTTGGAGCACAGCTCATTTTAATATCCTGTCATTGTATCTGTAATTTTTCTGTATGATAGGACAGAAGGGGAAGTTTGCTGCAAGCATCCAATACACAATTAAAAATGATAGAATTATATTCGTTAATATGGTAAGATATTCATGATACACTCATATGTAAGGAGGAAATATTACCAAACAGGACAAACGGCTGCTCCCATTTAAAATACTAACAATCAAAATAGGTGCATATATACATGTATCCATGTATCCATTTATACATATATACATGCATCCATGTATCCATTTATACACGTATACATAAAGGCGACTATATTCATATTTTGGAGGGGATGACTGGAACAGAGGGGGGTTTAGGTTACATCAGAGGACATACAAGAGGAAGAAAGAAAAGGAAACTTTGAATGAGGTGCATTCAGGCTTTATGCAGTGACCTCATCCTGTTCAGAACACAGCAGTGGCTCTATGCTCCCATCTGGCAAACCAGGAATAGATGGCCATGTGACAGTTTGCCTTGTCATCGCCTTAGAGCTTCCCGGCTTTATTCTATTACCTACAGGATGCAGTTCCTTTTGCTCTTTCCCTTACTTCGGCCACTGCCAAATGACTCCACATGCCTCTCGGCCTGTGCTTTCTAACGTGTGGTTTCTGCTTACTCCCCACTGCTACTGCCCCAGGGCCTTGGCTCCCTGCTTCCTCTCTGTATTTCTTCACCTCTGTAATTCTCTACTCTTCACATCTAGCTTTGTTTTTCTTCTGTCCTAGCTCCAAAAGAAGAAAGCAAAGCGCTCAGGATAGAGCACCCTTTCTGGTTAAATTTCCCACCCCAAATCATTTCAGAGACCTCTGGCTTCCTGGTGTCCAATCTATATATTTCTGCCTCTGGGACCGTCACAGACACCTGATTCCCAGCAATGGCCAGGGTTGCAGAACCACATGACCCAAAGCACAAAAACTCTTGCACAGAAGTCCAGAGGCTGGGAACTTACATTAAGGCATTGGGAATGTTTACTAAGGGTGGGTGGGATTGTAACTTTCTTCTTTCTCTCTCTCTCTTTTTTTTTTTTTTTGCTCGTCTTCTTTTTCCATACAGTAGGCCTCCCTTATCCAAGACTTCACTTTCCAAGGTTTCAGTGACCCAAGGACAAGAGCTGTCAGAAATATTAAATGGAAAATCTCCCAAAAAAATAATTCATCAGTTTTAAACTGAACAGTGTTCTTAGTATTGTGATGAAATCTCACCCTGCATGGTTTGTACCACTCAGAACACGAGTCTTCCCTTTGTCCAGTGGATCTGTGCTGTAGACACTGCTCATCCATTAGTCACCATCTCGGAGATCAGATTGACAGATCACAAGAATGATGAATACAGTACAATAAGATACTTTGAGAGAGGAGACGACCGTCACAAAATTTTATTACAGCATATTATTATAATTGTTCTATTATATCATGCATTATTATAGTTAATCTCCTTACTGTGTCCAATTATTTTTTTTTCCAGATGGAGTCTCGCTCTGTCGCCCAGGCTGGAGTGCAGTGGTGCGACCTCGGCTCACTGCAAGCACCACCTCCTGGATTCACACCATTCTCCTGCCTCAGCCTCCCAAGTAGCTGGGACTACTGGCTCCCGCCACCAGGCCCAGCTAATTTTTTTTTTTTTAGTAGAGACAGGGTTTCACCGTGTTAGCCAGGATGGTCTCAATCTCCTGATGCCGTGATCCACCCGCCTCGGCCTCCCAAAGTGCTGGGATTACAGACGTGAGCCACTGTGTCCGGCCCACTGTGCCAAATTTATAAATTAGACTTTAGCACAGGTGTGTATGCATAGGAAAAAACATAGTCTCTATAGGGTTCGGTACTATACAAGGTTTCAGGCATCCACAAGGGATCTTGGAACGTGTCACCTGTGGACAAGGGGAAACTACCATAAGAAGAGTAAAGAGGGGCCAGGTGTGGTGGCTCATGCCTGTAATTCCAGCACTTTTCAGGCCAAAGCTGGAGGATCACGTGAGGCCAGAAGTTCAAGACCAGCCTGGGCAACATAGCGAGACTCTGACTCCACCAAAAAAAAAAAAAAAAAAAAAAAAATTCAAATAAAGAAAATGTTTAAAAAGAACAGAGAGTATTTTCTCACATGAAAGTCATTGGCACAAATAGATATATCTTGTTGTTTATATTTTCTTAACCCTTTCTTAAATTGTACATGCTATTTAAGTGGTATTCTTTGCCATAACACCTTACTAGACTTGAAATTAGAGATACTAAGGCACTGTTTAGCTTTGATACAGTCGAGTGCAGAAATATACCAATGGTTGTCTCCATTAGCCACGTGCATGGAAAGTCAGGATATTTAAATCCCAAAGCATCAACATCTATCTTTTGGTAGATTACCTGCCCTGGAAGGTGCTTACCTAAGTGGAAATAAACCAAAGGTTGTCTTCAAAGTCAAATTGTTAAAATGGCAATAATGACCACATCTGTTTTGTAAAATTTGGAATGATATGGTTATGATGATGTTGATAGCATCTTACATTTGCATAGTAAATATACTTTCAAGTGGAATTTTATACATTTCATCTCCCTTGATTTCTGTAGCAATTCTGTAAAGTTGTCTGCTTTACAGTAAACATGAGTTATTATCCACATTTTGTAGTTGAGAAACTGACACTCAGAGAGACTAAGTAAAATTGTGAGTTAAAAATAGGATTCAGAAATGTTGACTCTCGGTCCATTGCTTTTTCCAGGATACTTTGAAACCCAAGAATAAAAATGTAAATTATTTCCACTGGGAAGCACCATTATAACCCTCTCTAGTCATTTGAATAATATGACTCAACTGAATATGAATACCACTCAACTCACAACTGGATCTCCATATGTTAATTAAATTAACTTAAATCCATCAAACATATATTTTCCTTCCTTCTCCCAGTTGCGCCATTTTCTTATGGAAGCGATAGCTTGGAGATGTCCAGTCCTGACATTTTCACATTCTCATCCTTTAACAGTTGGTTTTGCTTCTTGAAGCACATCTGGGAAGATGAAAAAGTCCCTACTTTACCCAAACATGCTTGATGCACCCAAGTCTCCATCAGCTGGAGAAAGACGGAATGTTTCACCTACAAGAGTTTTAAAATGTTAAAGTTAACCTCACTACATAATACTGCTGTCAGCAACATTCTCATCCCCAAATTTCCAAGATCCTCACCACTGTATCTTCAGCTGAGCACAAAACATAGTATTATCAATAAGGTTTATATTTGTGAATAAAAGAATATTTTACTATAATGATGCAAACAAATAGGGGTTGATTTTTTTCACATTCCAAGGAGTCCTGAGTTGGACAGGTAGTCAAGACAGGCGCTGAAACATGCCATCAGGGAATGAGGTTATTTATATTATTCTGCTCCACCTACTAGTCACAAAATGGCTGCTGCATCTCCAGGCATTGTGTTCACACTGAAGGGGAAAGGCAAAGCCTCATCTGTTCCCTCCTTTTGTTTGTTTGTGTTTCAGATAAAGAGAAGCTTTCTCAGAAATCCCTCCAGAAGAATTACCTTTAGATTTCAAGATCTCATTGGCCAGAGCTAGTTAACACGGCAAATTTTCTCTGCAAGAGAGGCTGGAAAATGAGGGAACAGCTTGTCGTAACTGATCATGACCAGTCACCATCCATCATCACCTGCAGCTGTACTCATGGCTGCTCAAAACAAAATCCAGCTTTGATTGTGGTAAGAGAGCCGCCACACACGGCTCAAGTCTAACACGGTTGAGGCTAATGGATATCTGAGTCCACAGAAAATAAGAAAATAAGGCCAGGGAGTCCTAAAAACTGGGGAAAACAAAACCCCCGAAATTCCACTCCTAGCCCCACTCCCAAACGTGAGAAGAGCAGGTTGGTTCAAATATGCTCCAACTGAGTGACATGGGAGAAAGATGTTGAAACATTGATTTGGTCAATAACAACATTTTTGCATATGTCAATGTTTTAAAAATAGATTGTATTGTCTGAGAACAGCTTTGGAACCCTATAATCCCACCAGGCACAGCGGGCTACGAATGGACCTGTTCCAGAGGGGATGCCTCGTGAACAGCAACAGAGCTGGCCCGGGATGGTACCGCCAGCCAGCATCATGCTATCACCAGGCTCATGATGTTGCAAATTACTGAAATGTCTGGGAGTCATTTTCATTACCCTTATTGACAATTAGCTTTAATGGCAAAATAAAATTATTAGGCAGCAGTAAGTCTGGAGCATATAGCTCTTCTGTAATAAAAGAAATTCAGTGGTATGAAGGCAAGCTTACCAAGTCTATGGCTCTTTCATGTGAACTAAAGCAGTATGAAGATAAGCTTCGAGTGACAAGCTGGGGAAAACAGTCACTGAATTCATTAGCAGAATTAATATTCCATGTGGCATTCAAGCTATTGCTTTACAAAGTATCTAAGATAATTAATAGAAAATGGGCTACAAAATGAATGATATTTTAGCAACTTCTTTGCCAGCACGCATTGCAAAGACTACCAGTATTTAATACTCCCATTTCTTTTGTTCTTGCTCCTTGGAAGGCATCTTGCCAGCGGCTTGCCTATATTTAACATCACTGCTTGTTGACTTTGTCAAAGTTAACAGAACTATAATTTGCCTCTCAGTCGCTGTTCTGAAATTAAGGAACACTGAAGCTGCAGATGATTTCAATCAGTGTTTCTCAGTGGAGACACAGTTACAATCTTGGTCAGAATATGTTCTTGTTGTGGGGAACTGGGCCCCATAATCCACGGCATTATCATCCCTGGTCCCGGGCACTAAATGCCAGTAGCAACCTGCAGTCCTTGTAATGGTCCCATACACTCCCACAGATCCCCAAATATCCCCTAACGCACAGTTAGGCCACAGGCCAAGATCCAGTGAATATCTGAACTTTACAGATGTTCAAAGTGAGATGCTCAGTAGCCCAGATCCTACAGTCATGGATGGCAGAGGCAGGACTCGAACTCAGTTAGGGGAACTTCATATGACAACAGGTTTTCTCTGCCATCTAAAGGAAAATTAATAATGTCCTCCCTTGTCCATAAAAGCTATTTAATCAATATTTGTGGCATAACCAAGAATCCAATCCAATTAAAGCCAATAGTATGCATTAGCGGATGGTCATCTATGACAAATGGCATCCTTAATAAATATAAAAGGAAAGGTATTTTGCATTTGGGCTGTGGCCTAAGACATTCATTGGAGAGGCCCTGCATTGCTTTCAAGGTCAAACAAAAGGCAAAGGCGTTTTGGGTAAGGACTTTAGAGTAAGGACAGGATGCAGTGATTCCATAAATAATGAGGCTGGGGGCCCAGAGAAGCACGCTGTACAATGTTATGCTTATGGACCCAGAGAAAAAGACTCAGAAAGATTCTCCGTAACATTTCTCCTACTTCCTTTGGCCAAATAAGCTTTTATTGGGTAGCATTTCACCCCTGTGGCCTGGATTTCTACCTCTATTGTTGGAACAATAGTCCTTCACTAAATAGAAAGGAAAGCAGAAACGGGAAAATCTCTTCAACACAAAACTCCACAGAATTTCCTGGACAACGTGATAAGCATTTCTTTGATATGAGACTTAGAATGTATCAAATACCCTTCCTTCTGCCACCCTGCCTTGTTAGTCACTGATGTACACATTCTTTTTTTTTTGAGACGGAGTCTTGCTCTGTCACCCAGGCTGGAGGGCAGTGGCCTGATCTTGGCTCAATGCAAGCTCCGCCTCCCGGGTTCATGCCATTCTCCTGCCTCAGCCTCCCGAGTAGCTGGGACTACAGGTGCCCTCCACCACGCCCGGCTAAATTTTTGTAATTTTTAGTAGAGATGGGGTTTCACCGTGTTAGCCAGGATGGTCTCGATCTCCTGACCTTGTGATCCGCCCGCCTTGGCCTCCCAAAGTGCTGGGATTACAGGCGTGAGCCACCGCACCCAGCTGATGCACACGTTCTATGTTTCACTTAGTCATTTCACAAAATTACTGAGTGCCCTCAACGTGACAGGCACTGTGCTCAATTTGGAATACAGCTGTGAAAAAAAAATGCAAAAATGCACACAGCTTGGAGAAAGATGCAGAAGAACAGATATGCAGCTTTGGAAAACCAGGTTCAAATCCCAGCTCAGTCACGTTGTAACTTTTTTGTTTTTGTTTTTGTTTTGAGACGGAGTCTCACTCGTCGCCCAGGCTGGAGTGCAGTGGCCGGATCTCAGCTCACTGCAAGCTCTGCCTCCCGGGTTCAGGCCATTCTCCTGCCTCAGTCTCCCGAGAAGCTGGGACTACAGGTGCCCGCCACCACACCCGGCTAATTTTTTTTTATTTTTAGTAGAGATGGAATTTCACTGTGTTAGCCAGGATGGCCTCCATCTCCTGATCTCGTGATCCACCTGCCTCAGCCTCCCAAAGTGCTGGGATTACAGGCGTGAGCCACCATGCCCAGCCATGTTATAACTCTTTAACTTGGTCTTATTCCATCTCTGAGCCTCACTTTTCTCATTTCATTTTTTTATTTTTTATTTTTTAATTATTTTGGTTTTTTTTAAGTTCTGGGGCACATGTACAGAATGTGCAGGTTCGTTGCATAGGTAAACGTGTGCCATGGTGGTTTGCTGCACCTATCCACCTATCACCTAGGTATTAAGCCCAGCATACATTAGCTCTTTTCCCTAATGCTCTCCCCACTCCCACCCTCCCCCAACAGGCCCCAGTGAGTGTTGTTCCCCTCCCTATGTCCATGTGTTCTCATTTTTCAGCTCCCACTTGTAAGTGAGAACATGCGGTGTTTGGTTTTCTGTTCCTGTGTTAGTTTGCTGAGGATAATGGCTTGCAACTCCATCCATGTCCCTCAGAAGGGCACAATCTTGTTCCTTTTTATGGCTGCATAGTATTCCATGGTGTATAGGTACCACGTTCTCATTATCCAGACTGTCACTGATGGGCATTTGGGTTGATTCCATGTCTTTGCTATTGGGAAATTGTGGAAGACAGCGTGGTGATTCCTCAAAGATTTAGAACTGGAAATACCATTTGACCCAGCAATCCCATTACTTGGTATATACCCAAAGGAATAGAAATAATTCTGTAATAAAGGAAAATACACGTGTATGTTAATTGCAGTTTTCTCATTTCTAAAAGAGGGGGAAACACCTACTTCCTAAGGTTATTATCAGAATTAAATATCTATCATAAAAATTCCATCTACAGTGCCTAGCACATAAATATAAGGGTTTTATTTCCTTTTGCTTCTGAAAGTCCTGTGCTCTGATGATATCTTTGCTGCTAAGATTTTGAGTAAGGTACTAACCTCATGATTTCTTCATCTATCAGGGAAAACGCTACCCACCTTGTGAAGAGGGAGCAGGGATGGTCACAGGGGTGTCATGAGATTCAAGTGACATGATAGAAAAAAGCAAAAAGAGATTCTCATGAATCTTAATCCAATTTTTCATAATTCATTGAAATTTTAAGTACACATACACACTAATATGTTTAATTTGATTTAGATTCACAACAGTAGGTTCAGAATTGGAATAACACACTCAATTATGAAAAATGGCATATGCTTTGAATTTTTTTTTTTTTTTTTTTTGAGATAGGGTTTCCCTTTGTTGCCCAGGCTGGAGTGCAATGACATGATCATAGCTCACTGCAGCTTCAAACTCCTGTGCTCAAGTGATCCTCCCTCCTCAGTCTCCCAAGTAGCTGGGACTACAGGCACATGCCACCACACCTGGCTTATTTTTAAATATTTTATGGAAACAGAGTCTTGCTTTGTTGCCCCAGCTGGTCTCAAACTCTTGAGTTCAAGCAATCTGCCCACCCCAGCCTCCCAAAGTGCTGGGATTACAGGTGTGAGCCACCATGCATCGTCCTGCTTTGCGTTTTTTTAAAGACTTAGTCCTTACATGCTTTTCGCTAGAATAATCATACTCTCATTAACGCCATTTATATCACTGCAAGCTTTGATCACACATAGCAAGGTTCCTTTCTTGTTCTTTTAAAATAAACATATATGAATTGCACCTCAATCCAATTTTAAGATATTATGATGTTAGTGTCATAAATACAATTGTCCTGCGGTGACTGCAGATATTACTGGGAACTATGTAAAAGCAGTTTGGTGCAACAGAAGGACCAAACATTTTAGTCTCTCTTGAATTCAAATCTCAACCTCTCCATGGACCAGCAGTAGAACATTAGAAATGTTGTTCAACATCGCCATATTTCTGTGTTTCTAAAATACCTGCCCCACAAGATTAGTGTGAAGATTAAATTAAATGCTGTCTGTGAAACTCATAACAGGATTAAGTGCTTGGGAAAGGTTTGTTTCCATTTCTAATAGCAGGTTTGACTCTTGGGATAAGATTATTTCCTCCTCCTTATGCTGGCTAACTCCTCCTCTTCTTCTGAGACATAGACCCTGGGATACCTTCTCTGGGCAGCTCTTGACCACCCCACCCTCCCGGTTGACTTCAGATGAGCTGGGCATTTCTTCTGGCACTCCTGTGACACTGTGTTGACCTATCTCAAATCACCAGCCACTCTGCATTCATTGCTGTGGTTTGCCTCCTTGCCTCTGCCACTGGACTAGAAGAGTTTGGAAACGTCCAGAGACCAACTGTCAACTTCACCCTGTAACCCTTCACAGGTAGGAGATGCCAAACATATACTAGATACCTGAAAGATGAGTCAAATAAAGATACCCCAAAGTTCTGTAAAGCCACACCCCCAAAAGTGTCATGATGGTTTTCCTTACCCACCTTCTCAGCAGTCATGGGGTCTGCAATTGTATCACCGAAACAGAGACCATCAAAGTTATTGGATAAGAGTATGAGTGATGTCAATCAAAAAAAAAAATCTTTAAGGCGTTGTTCTTTTGATTTTGAAAGCCAGTGACCGAACTCTGGGATGTTGTGGCAAGAAGAGATAGTCCCTTTAGGACAAGGAAGAGATCATTTCTAGTTATGTCTCCCTTTTTATAGGTTTCTAGGAGGCCATTTCTTCCCCCGAAATCAGTATGGAAGTTAAAAACAATGGTATGGTATATTTCAGATCATTATTCGTTTGGGATCCGCATGGAAGCAGCATGAGCTACGGTTAATTCTGCCCAAACCCTTCATTCCATTGGTTATTTATCTCCACAGCCTCTGCACGGTTTCCTCTCTGGTCAGGGCAACCGGACGGGCCTTGTAGGAGAGTTTGTGGTTTTTGTGGAATAGGCAATGAGGGAAAAGGGAACAGAAGGTGTCTGTTACTGATTTCTTCTGCCAGCCTTTTTGTATTTTGCATACATTATTTCATTTAATCCTCTCCAAAGCCCTGCGAGTGAGTTAAGCGGCTCATTATCTTAATTTCACAGATGTACACCCAAAGACTCAGAGATACTCGGTAACTTGCCCAAGGTCACACAGACTGTAAGCAGCTCTCAACACCGCGTGGGACTTCTGCACAAGGAAATTTCTCTTTGGGAGAAATCACCAAGTTGCATCCAGCACATGGACTGGTTCTTTTACTCATCCACAGGCTTCGAAGTCAAACAAAGGAATTGAGTCCCAGGTACCGAATATACTATATGATTGACTATAAGTTTGTGTGCAAATTAGTTACTTACGTTATTTTTTATTTTGTTTTTTTCTGAGACGGAGTTTTACTCTTGTTGCCTAGGCTGGAGTGCAATGGTGCAATCTCAGCTCACCGCAACCTCGGCCTCTCGGGTTCAAGTGATTCTCCTGCCTCAGCCTCCCGAGTAGCTGGGATTACAGGCATGCGCCACCATGCCCGGCTAATTTTGTATTTTTAGCAGAGATGGGGTTTCTCCATGTTGGTCAGGCTGGTCTTGAACTCCTGACCTCAGGTGATCCGCCCACCTCGGCCTCCCACTTAATCTTTTTAAGTCTCAATGTTCTCATTTGAAAATGAAGACTGTAAAAATGCCTGGCTCCAAGGACTGTTTGAAAGATAAAATGGGAGAATACATGGAAGATGCTCACCACAAAGCAACTATGCTGGAGACAAAAGGTTTAGCTACGTTTCTGCGACTGAAGCAGCCCCATTATAACAGTAAAGCTAGTGTCTTAGTCAACTCTCAAAGAAATGGCGAGCTCTGTTTTAATCATGATATAAACTGAGTACTCATGAGGAAGAGATGGATTCCGCCTGAGGGAGTAGAGAAGGCCCTCTTTGGATGAGCCTTACGGGATCCGTCATGTTTCCTGATGTGGATGGGGTTTGGGGTGTGGATGGGGGCATTCCTGCATTACAACCTTTTGCAATTCAGGGGTTGCAAGGGATTGTATAACAGGAATGGGGAACTCAGTAAACAAGGCTTGAGATGTGACAACGTGTGGCCAGGCTGTCAGGCAGAAATCAGTGGGAGGGTCCATGGAGAATAGTAGGAGATCCAGCTAGAACGCAGGTTAGTGTCAGAGTGGGAAGAATCTAGCCTGCCAGGTTCCAGGACCTGGGCTTCATTCTGCAACCAGTGGGGAGCCATGAGAACTTTCGAAGCACATTCTCATGTGCATGTTGGGATGAGAATCGGAAAGGCCTCTGGGCCATGCATCAGAAGCGTCTTCCTGCTGGACTCAGGAAGACCACAGTGAGACTGCAGAACATGAGCAGTCCACAAGAGTGTGGGAAGGGAATGCAGAGCACAGCTCCTGCCTGAGAGGGTGGATGGCAAGTGTCAGTGAGGCAGGCCTGTTACTCCTTTCTCTAGGGCAATGCTGCTTGCTGTTCCATCCTCTTTTTCAGAATCAAAAGTCATATAAGTTTAAGGAGGTATGTAAGCACTTGAGAAGTGGAGGAACTCTAAACATACGACACAAACAAAAAAATCAGGGGGCCGGGCACGGTGGCTCACACCTGTAATCCCAGCACTTTGGGAGGCTGACGTAGGCGGATCACCTGAGGTCAGGAGTTCAAGACCAGCCTGACTAACATGGTGAAACCCTGTCTCCACTAAAAATACAAAAATTAGCCAGGTATAGTGGTGGGCACCTGTAATCCCAGCTACTCAGGAGGCTGAGGCAGGAGAATTGCTTCAACCTGGGAGGCAGAGGTTGCGGTGAGCCAAGATTGCGCCATTGCACTCCAGCCTGGTTGACAGAGCAAGACTCCGTCTCAAAAAAAAAATAAAAAAATCAGGGTTATTCGTGGGCTTGGCAGCAGTGCAATGTTACTTCATCTGGATGGCTTCCTGGTTGAATCTAAAAATACCTACAATAGGATTTTGCAGTATAAACATCTATTGGAGTTGCTATTCAGTAAATGGACTAATGAATATCATATTCCCATTTTCCCATGGCTCTGCATTCCAACATTCTTCTGGAGAAGGTATATTGATCAAAATCAAGTCATTAGGAAAGAGAATACTGACTGAGAGGGTTTCCCTTCAGGGGCTATGTTACCATCTTTGCTCCCAAAGCACAAATGGCAGGATTACCACGAATGCCCCAGGACCAGATACAACCAAACCCTCCTAAATGCCTAAGGTTCAAGGATACATCTGGATTTTAAAGGTAAAAGACATTTGCCTTCAGATTTTTATTAAAGCAGAGAGACAGAAGGCCTAGAGCACAGAAAGTTTAAATAAGGCTATGAACTGAAAATCTTAGTACAAGACTGGTTAGTAATAAAGAGGGAAAGACGTGAATTCATGATAAATAAAAATTCAAAGGGCAACTTGGGGTATTTCAAAACATGGTGTTGGAGCATTAAGCTGGCCATGTAGAAAAAAAATAAAAGATTTAGATTCCTGCATACTCATTTATCCAAAATAGACTCCAGATGGAAAATCAAAATACTAAAACAAATCATCTAAAATTTTTTTTTAAAGTAATTATAATTTTGGATTAGGGAAGAAATTCCTAAGCATACAATATACTAAAAGCCATAAAGAAAAAAAGATTGATAAGTCTGACATTATAAAAAGTAAAAATGGTGGCCAGGCATGGTGGCTCATGCCTTTAATCCCAGCACTTTAGGAGACCAAGGTGGCCAGATCACTTGAGTCCAGGAGTTTGAGACCAGCCTGGGAAACATAGTGAAACCCTGTCCTATAAAAAATCCAAAATATTAGTCAGGCGTGGTGGTGCACGTCTGTATTCCCAGCTACTCAGGAAGCTAAGAGTTGGGAGGATCGCGAGAGCCCGGGAGTTTGAAGCTGCAGTGAGCCGTGTTCATGCCACTGCCACTGCACTCCAGTCTGGGTGACAAAGCAAGACCCTGTCTCAAAATTAAAAAAAAAAAAAAAGTAAAATCTTGTAAATATGTATTAATATATAATATAAATATGTTTTTGTTGTTTGGTGTTTTTTTTTTTTTTTTTTTTTTTTGAGACGAGTCTCGCTCTGTCATCCAGGCTGTAGTGCAGTGGCACAATCTCAGTTCACTGCAACCTCCGCCTCCCGAGTTCAAGCAATTCTCCTGCCTCAGCCTCCTGAGCAGCTGGGACTACAGGCGCCCATAACCACGCCCGGCTAATTTTTTGTATTTTTAGTAGAAATGAGGTTCCACCGTGTTAACCAGGATGGTCTTGATCTCCTGACCTTGTGATCCACCCATCTCGGCTTCCCAAAGTGCTGGGATTACAGGCGTGAGCCACCACGCCCGGCCTATAATATAAATATGTTTTAATAAAGTCAATCTGAGAAAAAAAGAATTTGCAACACATAGGACTGCCTCTCACCCGCCCTCTACACCTGTCGGCAGGAGTTTAAAAGCCACCCCAAAACTCTAATTGCTCATGTCAAAGCTCCCTCTTCTACTAACTTCAGTCTCCCAGCACCCTCCTCCCCACCCTCCCAGCTTCACCTCCAGTGTCTTCCTTGGAATCATCAGTGCTAATTTCAATCGTGACTTTTATCCCTGTTCGGATCAATCACCTCAAGAAACCCAGATTCCCCTGGTTACTTGAACTCTTATTCTCACATTTGGTCCTTATATGCCATTTCTGACCCGACACCTCATCCATCCCTAATTTTCTTTTTTTTTTTTCCAAGATGGAGTATCACTCTATTGCCCAGGCTGGAGTGCAGTGGCGCGATCTCATCTCGCTGCAACCTCTACCTCTTGGGTTCAAGCAATTCTCTGCCTCAGCCTCCTGAGTAGCTGGGAATACAGGCGCCTGCCACCACACCTGGCTACTTTTTTTGTATTTTTAGTAGAGACAGGGTTTCAACATCTTGACCGGGTTGGTATTGAATTCCTGACCTTGTGATCCACCCGCCTCGGCCTTCCAAAGTGCTGGGATTACAGACATGAGCCATTGCACCCGGCCCACCTGTCCCTAATTTCTAAAACCATTCCCCTGTGCCCTGAGTTCACAGCAGAACCCCACCACATCTAACTTTTTATCTGGACATTTCCATCCACTTTCTCCTCTTACTGCAACCTGGATGTTTCTAGGACACTACTTCCTCAAATCCCTGTCCAGGGGCCTCTATTTTCTCTCCTTCCCCCAATTAATCTGTAGACCTGGAAATCAGGCAGGTGTCCCCCCGCTTCTCATGACCATGACCAGGCCATCAGCACCCCAGCTCAGCTGCCAGTCGCCCACTGTCCCAGGCCACTTCCCTGCATTTCTTGAAGATTTTTGAGGTCCTGGTCCACTTCCATTCTTTTCAACACTACTACTCTCATAATTTTCATGGTTCCAATGACGATCCTTGTAACAACCCGACATCTGGATTCTTTGACCTCTTTCCTCCCAATGTTGTTGTCCCTGACCTTGTCTCAGCCACTGACTCTCCCATGGTCAAACATTGTTATTACCAATAACTGCCATCCCTCTACACGTCAATAGCAAGCATTTTGTTCTCCAATCACCCACTCTTGTGTTTCCAGCTAATTCTCTCTCGTGAACAATTATTTGACCCTTAACACAGAGATAAGAAGAAGCATTAAACCCACTGTCTCTCACTCGCCTTGAGTATTTCATTTGCTAACTTACCTTAAATCCCAGGCTCCATAATTTCAATCACTCCTTTGCACTGAGCTTCAACTTAGCTGCTCCCTCTTGCTTCTTCAAACTCATCTGGTGTCAAGGACTGACTCGAGTCTCCCTTGCTACCACCAATATTTATATGGTGAAGCTTTAACTCCCAGCATGACTTTTTTTGGAGATAGGGCCTCTAAGAAGGTTATTTGGGTTAGATGACGTAATAAGGATGGGACCCTAATCCAATATGATTGGTGTCCTTATGAGACCAGGAAAAGACACACAGAGAAAAGGCCATGTGAGGACACAGTGAGTAAACAACCATGTACAAGCCAAGGAGATGGAACTCAGGAAAAACCAACCCTAGTGGCACCTTGATCTTGGATTTCTGACCTTCAGAACTGTGAAAAAATACATTTCTGTTGTTTAAGCTGTCCAGTCTGTGTTATTTTCTTATGGCAGCCCTAACAAACAAGTACACCTGGAAAATCCCAAGCTCAGTTAAATCCTTCTGTTAACCCCTTGTGTGTAGCTGTGCAGTTGAATTTGGCTGCAAAAGACAAAACCAACCAACCAAAGTACCCTCAACCCTGGGGACTGGTCTCACATTAACTCGTGACTAACAACCTCAAGTGGGTCCTTCGTGTTTCAGGACAGTCACGCTGCATTTCCTTAGTTGATTTACTCTCCTACTCTCATACACAATCATATCATGCATTCTCTTCTCTCCTCAAACCTCCACCATCTTCTCCCTGACCTTCACTTTCAGCAAATGATGTTGCTTCCTCTCTTGCTGAGAGAATAGATGCAATCAGAAGGGACTTTTCTCAAGGTTTCACCATATCTCCCCACCTATGTTACATACTACCTATTTTGATTATTTATCTTATTTATTTTCTGTCTTTTCCTAATAAATGTAAGTTACATGAAAGCGAGGATTTTACCTGTTTTGTTCATTGCTGTATCTCCAGTACCTGCAACATAGTATCCAGTCAATAAATATATTTTAAATAATACACAAATGAATATAACAGAGGACCAATTTCCTCATTGTACACAAAAACTCTTACAAATCAATAAGAGAGAAAACAATTGATTAAAATGGACAAAGGCGATACAGAGAGTTCATAAATGAAAGAAATATAAATGACAGTACATACTAGCCAAAAAATATGTTCAACATTGTTCATAATTAAAGAAAGAGAACTCAAAACCATAGAGACACCAAATTTTACCCATCTCTCCTTCATTTTAATGGCTGCAAACTATTTCCATGTAATGGGCATATCAAATTTATTTAACAATTTCATATGGATTTAAATCTAATATTTACTACTATAATGAAAGTTGTGAGTGAACATCATGTTCAGGCCGAGAATGCATGACATGATTACGTATGAGAGTGGGAGTGTAAATCAACTAAGGGAATGTAGAATGACTGACCTGAAAAAATTTTAAATCTAGATAAAACCTAGTGTTGGTGAGGATGCAAGAAAATGGACACTTTTAGATACTATTGGTAGAAGTGTAGCTTGACATTCTCTACTGAGAATATCTACCAACATTTAAAACAAACATATCCTACACACGTGTGCCAAGATACATCTACGATGGGATGTTTACTCACAACTTTGATTATAATAGTAAATATTAGATTTAAATCAATAGGAAATTGTTAAATAAATTTGATACACCCATTATATGGAAATACTTTGGAGCCATTATAAGAGAGAGAACCACTTATGTTGATATGAAAAAAAATGTCTATTATAGACAACATTCTAGTAATGAGCAAAACAGTCTATGGAATGTGTGTGTGTCCATTAAACACTTCCAGAATGCTATATAAGAAGCTGTTAATAATGATTGTTTCTGAGGAGTATTTCCAGCAGGTTGGGGAGATTTTTTGTTGTTTTATTCATGAAAGTGTTTTCTTTCATAAACATGTATGACTTATTTTTGTAAAAGAGAAAAGCATCTTAAAAGACAATAGTCAAACTTGTTTCTCTTTTATAATTTGAAAATTGTGTGTATGAATATAGAAACACATACACACACACATATATATATCACATTTTATATAGTGCATAGGGTTAAAGCAATTTCATATCAGTTAATGGATCCATTTTTTGTTGTTGTTTAAAAGCTGTTTTCAGAAGGCAAAAACAACCTGTCAAGACAGTTGATTAAGTGCTTCCCACCCCCTACATACAAATACATAAATTCAATAATGGAAATAAATCACCCAGATCATTTTGTTTGGCATTTTGAAGGCAAAGCAACAAATCAATATACCACTTCAGGACTGTGTGTGTGTGTGTGTGTGTGTGTGTGTGTGTGTGTGTTTCTTCTCTTCCCTCTCCTCCTCTTCTTCCTCCTCCTCCTTCTTTAGACAAGTACTATGTTTTAAGATTTAGATATACAATTCTACTTAATCTGCCGTGTGCCTACTACTTGTCTAGCTCTCAATTAGCTCCTATAAGTAAACAAAGTCCTCTCGAGAAGCTCATACTCTGCAAAGGTGGGAAGAACAGTATAAACACACAGGAAATTGTAAGGAAAGACTTCACAGAAGAAGGGGGACCTGAGAGTCCACAGGCAGAAATCAAGCCACAAAATTAATGACCAGAGCTTTCCTTCTAAGAACTGGCCTTTGGAATTGAGGTTTTAATAGTCCATGTATTCCAGCAAACTATGACAAATCAGAAATGCTGCTATTAAATGAACCCCTTGGGCAAAACTTCTTACCAAACCAATTTCAATTCAAACAGACAGTAGACTATAGCACAGAGAAAGGAAAATAGCCAACACCATTTCCAACACCACTTTATACAGATAATTAGTTTTTACTTATGCACATATAAGAAGACACTGCATAGTGAAAAAAAGTAACTATTTTGGGATGTTGCTAAAGATGCAAGCATTTCTGGAAATTCCCTCCCCTCAATTCGCCTTCCTGAATTATTATGCCCATTACCAACCCCATGTCTAAATCAGAAAATTACTGAAATGCAAATTGAACAGAGCAATTTATCTGTGACTGAAAATATATCTGAGTTAATAGAGCTCCACTGATGAGATCTAAACAAGACCGGGGAATAGCGGCACCTAATTTACAATGGTATTATTTAGTGACATAAATTTAACCACAAGCAACGTATATCATGAAAGTCATAAACACCAGAGAAAAACAGAAGAACAATGGGAGCTACAGAGAATGTGCTTTGTTAAAAGAGAAGAAGGATCACAGGACCATCACATTAGTGCTTGTTACACAGAATTACAAACTAGTGAAAGTAATTAAGCCAAGGAATCAAAACCACATGTCATTTTGTTTCCTCCTCCAGATTTACAAATAAGTAAATCAATTTTCTTTGTGACTTCAGGTCTCTTGAAAGATTTCCACAGAAAATTATTTCTCCATCAACCTAACCGAAATGCTCACTTTGATTTTAAAAAAAATCAAAGGATTTGACTGAGCCCCGTGGCTTGCTCCTGTAATCCCAGCACTTTGGGAGCCCGAGGCAGGCAAATCACATGAGGGCTGGAGTTGGAGACCAGTCTGGCCAACATGGCAAAACCCCATCTCTACTAAAAAATACAAAAATTAGCCAGGTGTGGTGGTGGGCACCTGTAATCCCAGCTACTCTGGAGGCTGAGGCTCAAGAATCGCTTGAACGCAGAAGGTGGACGTTGCAGTGAGCCAAGATCACACCACTGCACTCCACCTTGGGCGACAGAGCGAGACCTTATCTCAAAAAAAAACAAAAAAAAAAACTGTAGAGATTCTGGTAAGATTTGGGAAACCCAAGAGGCGAGAGGCAAGGTCCATTTCTTCTGACTGAATCTTCCTTAGCAAACAAATCTCAAAAGAGGATTTTGACTAAAAGCCACCCAGCTTTAAAAGAGGAAACAGTCACCGTTATGGCAGAGCAGGACAATGGAGCTGACACTTAAGTCAGTCATTTCAGAAGGACCAGAAAGGCGGGGTTTTCTGTGGTTTTCCTCCACCTGTGGTTGCCGGCTTGCAGTGGCTCTTTCTTGGGTTACTGAGTGGACACACTGTGTACACAGTGGGGAAACCAGCAAAGCAGATACAGAAAAGAAAATGGGAGAATTTGAGAGTAGATATTCTTTTAAAAAAAAAAATCGAAGTAGTCTTCATTTACATTGAAATGCTGTTAGATGGTTTTGTGACTATTTTACAGCTTAGTAGTACTTTTATTTTATTTATTTATTTTATTTTATTTTTTTGAGACAGAATCTCGCTCTCTTGACCAGGCTGGAGTGCAGTGGCACAATATCGGCTCACTGCAACCTCCGCCTCCCAAGTTCAAGTAATTCTCCCGTCTCAGCCTCCCCAGTAGCTGGGATTACAGGCGTGCATCACCATGCCTGGCTAATTTTTGTATTTTTAGTAGAGACAGGGTTTCACCATGTTGGCCAGGCTGGTCTTGAACTCCTGACCTCAAGTGATCTGCCTGCCTCAGCCTCCCAAGGTGCTGAGATTACAGACATGAGCCACCGCACCGGGCCCAGTATTTTTATTTTAAATGCCTATGGCTGAGGGGCTCTATAGTCTTTTTAAAGCCTAGTGTCACTTAACGTTTTTAATCCAGAACCTCTGGTCAAGATGATGTCACAGGTGAGCAGCGTCTATCTGGGCCAGTGGCACAGGAGTAAAAGAATTAACTAAGGCCACATGTGGTGGCTCATGCCTGTAATCCCAGCACTTTGGGAAGCTGAGGCAGGTGGATCACGAGGTCAGGAGTTTGAGACCAGCCTGGCCAGCATGGTAAAACCCCGTCTCTACTTAAAATACAAAAAATTAGCTGGGCATGGTGGCGCACGCCTGTAATCCCAGCTACTTGGGAAGCTGAGGCAGGAGAATCATTTGAACCCAGGAGGCAGAGGTTGCAGTGAACCGAGATTGCGCCACTGCACTCCAGCCTAGGTGATGAGGGAGACTCTGTCTTAAAAAGTAAATAAATAAATAAATAAATAAATAAATAAAAACAGAATTAACCAAAACAGTTGTTGGTAAAGAAAGGCAGATTAGAGAAAGCTGGAAAATATGTTGCAAGGTTGCGTTGGGCAGAATCAGTGGAAGAGGAGCTGACCACCAGGAAACAAAGGCTTGTTGGAGATTTTATAGAATGGTTCTTGGGCTGACTGATAACGGCAAGGTAATAGGGAGCTAACTTTCAGGTGTCTGGTGGTAAGTTGCTTGCAGGAGGGCTACACATCCTGAACCATAAAGAAAGGCAGACTTATAGCTTATCTGCTTTCTCTTTTGGCTTTTCCCCAGTCCTGCCCGCCTGACTCCTTTTCCCTAATTAGGACTCCACAGATGACAGTGTCTTCATGTTTCACTGCATTCCCTATTCCCCACTGTCAACCCCTGTTCAAAACCAATAGCAATGACAGCCATATAGGCATAGAAATGTAAAAACAACAACAACAACAAAAGGGTAGGTGCCTCTGTGGACCAGAAACATAACAGGACCCAGAACACTGCAAGAGATAGAAGCCGCAGGCCGGCTGGGATCAGGGGCAGGCAGCCAGCAGTGGTGGCAGAGGAGTCAGCTCCTTCCTAATGGCAAGGATGAAGAGGGCTGCCCCTGGGCAGGCCGGGAGCCTGGTGCATGGAGAGCCCCGGGACTGGGGCGGGCTCCTCTGCTCTTGAGAGGATGCTAAATGCAGTCACTACCCACTCTCTGCCTGGAGCCGTGCCTTTCCGGAAACTCAGGGTCCTGGGAGAGGAGAGAAAAAACCAGTCCTCAGCTGGAGACTGAGTTAAGTTTTCCCCTCAGTTCCATAAACGGATCTACAATATCCCCCAAGGTCACCATGTGCCAGTATTCCCCCAATTCCATGATAATAAGATCTGATGTGCTAGGTGGAGAATAGTGAACACTTTCTGAGTCCAACCAACCTAGGACCCCCTGGGACAAACCTATAATCCAACAAAGTTAGGTTTATTGGCTCATTGCTATGAGAGAGATAGCACTCCCCGAGGAAGTGTGGGTCTCACCAACAAAGGGAACAAATAGAGTTAGCTTAGGATTAGGGAAAGAGTGGAGTTTAGGTGGAATTTAAATGAAGAGATATGGAGGGTTTTGTTTTTTTTCTTGCCATCTTAACCACTTACAAGTCTCAGTTCAGTGGTATTAAGTGAATTCTCATTGTTGTGCTCCCATCACCACCAACCATCCCGGAACTCTTTATCTTATGAAACGGAAACTGTGTACACATTAAACATTAACTCCGCATTCCCCAGCCCCAGCCCCATCCTCTGGCATCCACCATTCTATTTGCTGTCTCTGTGAATCGGACTACTCTAGGAACCTCATGAGTGGAATCCTAGAGTCTCTGTTCTGCGACTGCTTGGTTTCACTTAGCATATAATGTCCTCAGAGTTCATCCATGTCATAGCGTGTTCCAGAACGTCCTTCCTTCATAAGTCTCAGTAAATTTCTAGTATAAATGTATGCCACGGTTTCTTTAGCCATTCATCCCCGAGGGACATTGGGTTGTTACCACCTTTTTGACTGTCGGGAATAGTGATGCTACGGACACTGGTGTGCAAATACCTATTTGAGTTTCTGCTTTCAATTCTTAGGTATATACATCCTAGTTCCTGCTATAAATTCTTAGGATTTCTGGATTATGTGGTAATTCCATGTTTAATTATGTGAGGAACTGCAAACTGTTTTCCACAACAGCTACACCATTTTTCATTTCCACCAGCAATGTATAAGGGTTGCAATTTCTCCACATCCTTTTCAATATTTGTTATCATCTTTGTTTCTTTGTTTGAGACAGAGTCTCACTCTGTCCCCCAGGCTAGAGAGCAGTGGCATGATCTCAGCTCACTGCAACCTCTGCCTTCTGGGTTCAAGCAATTCTCATGTCTCAGTCTCCCAAGTAGCTGGGATTACAAGCATGCACCAACATGCCTGGCTAATTTTTGTATTTTTTGTAGAGATGGCATTTTGCCACGTTGGCCAGGCTGGTCTCAAACTCTTGGCCTCAAGTGATTTGCCCGCTTCCGCCTCCCAAATTGCTGGGATTACAGGCGTGAGCCACCGTGCCTAGCTATCTGTGGTTTTCATTATAACCATCCTAAGAGGTGTGACATGGTACCTCATTGTGGAAGGAGGCAATGTTTCGATAGCCTCAACACTAAGTAGGGCTGTGTATAAAAGAGATATCAGGTCAGGATTGTGAAGTGGACTTGGGGTCTTTATTTCTTTGGAAACTGTGAAGTTAAGTGAATGTGAAATTCTGTGTTCAGAAACCTTTACCTACAGCTCTCCATCTGGGTTGGTAATTGAAGCTGCTTCTCTGTTGCAAAGTGACTTAGATCTTCCAGGCAAAAATGAAATGCTTCATTCTTACTGATACAATTTCCAACTGCAAGATTTCAGACAATCTGTGATTTTAGAAAACAAGGTTTCTCAGTGAATAAGTAGAACAGAAAACCAAACACCGCATGTTCTCACTCATAGGTGGAAACTGAACAATGAGATCACTTGGACTCGGGAAGGGGAACATCACACACCGGGGCCTATCATGGGGAGGGGGAGCGGGGAGGGATTGCATTGGGAGTTATACCTGATGTAAATGACGAGTTGATGGGTGCTGACGAGTTGATGGGTGCAGCACAGCAACATGGCACAAGTATACATATGTAACAAACCTGCACGTTATACACATGTACCCTAGAACTTAAAGTATAATAATAATAAAAAAAAAAGAAAAATAAAAAAAAAAAAAAAAGAAAGACTCCTTCAAAAAAGGGGGTTATGAGACTACAGTGGCAGAGCGTCCTTGGGAAGAATATATGTTGCTGTTAACATGGCAGCAGGCCTTATCTGTTTCAGCTATCCCAGCGTGATGAGTAGCCAGGCAGGTATTTTACTTTTCTTGTCTGAACTAATTTTTACTTTCTCAGCATCAAAGATGCAACAGAGAGAAAGGAAAAGAGAAAATCATAAATAAAAATCTTCCTACTTAAAATGAGCCTGCAGGCCGGGCGCGGTGGCTCAAGCCTGTAATCCCAGCACTTTGGGAGGCCGAGACGGGTGGATCACGAGGTCAGGAGATCGAGACCATCCTGGCTAACACAGTGAAACCCCATCTCTACTAAAAAATACAAAAAAATAAGCCGGGCGAGGTGGCGGGCGCCTGTAGTCCCAGCTACTCGGGTGGCTGAGGCAGGAGAATGGCGTGAACCTGGGAGGCGGAGCTTGCAGTGAGCTGAGATCCGGCCACTGCACTCCAGCCTGGGCGACAGCGCGAGACTCTGTCTCAAAAAAAAAAAAAAAAAAAAAAAAATGAGCCTGCAAACCAAATTACAAATCATATTAATAGAATGCTAAGACACCTACCTGGCTATGGCAACATCAGCATGAGACTAATGGCAAAAGTGATATTGGGATCTATCTGCTTTACAATTAATTGGTAGGGAGGCTTGGCTGAATCATTAGCCTTTCTTGCATTTTTAATTTCATGTCGGGGTTAATAATGAAACTGACCCAATAGTACCATAGATAGGTTTTTGGTGGGTTTTTTTTTTTTTTTTTTTGATAAACATAAAAATTGACCCTTCTAATCTTAAAGCTTGAAACTTCTATTTATCTGAGTGCCTTACTCAGAAACAACTTTCAGGCCTCTCAAAAAGAACAAAAAAAAAGTATCAAAAGTATCAAAAAGAAATGAAACTCACCAGATCACCACATCCAGACAATGAGATGGCAGATGTCTCATTCATCATGATTGCTTACTTGCCCCTCCTGAGTTCTTGTTTCCTCAATCATCGTTAACATTTCTTCCCTGCTATATACACCCCTAGTTTTAGCTGGTCAGAAAGGGACAGCTCCCATCTCCTTGGCAGCACCCAATTAAAGCCTTCTTCCTTGGCAATACTTGTCATCTCAGTGATTGGCTTTCTGCGCAGCCAGCAGCAGGGCCTAGACCAAACCCCTGGTGTTTCGGTAACAATAACATGACCTATTCAATAACCTTGTTATTGGACAGTTTGAGGAGGTAGCATGTAAGAAAGGCATATAACTTCAACATCGCTTTCAAAGGTAAGGTATTACTATTACTGTCATTTAGTCGTCTCTGAACAAAACATTCAGAGACTAGGGACATTGCTACCCCTGCAAGCAAGAGTATCCATTTTTCTTTGCATGTTAAGTGAGACTCACAGAACATTTTCTTCATAACCCTCTGCTATTATATAAAACGAGGGCAGGGTCTGAGCAGGAACCACCACTGGTATCCTCTTCTCTGAAACATTTTCTGCTCTTCTGATGGGTTATGTCACCCATTTGGACTCTATTTTCATAGATAAAGATATGGTTGGAGTCTCTTAATATTTTTCTCAGCCTTTCTCCTTTAGGTTGAAGAAATGGATCGTGAATCTGTGAGTCTGAAAGCCTATGGTGCAATTTACATCCATCACTGTATAATTAGCTGAGCACAACAGAGATCCTGCTATGAATACCTCTCCACACAATCCAGACAGGAAGAGCGTGTTTATTTCTTCCTTGCAAAGTGCAAATTGCGAACCATCCAAGTATTTAGCAAGAATAAAGTACAACATTTAAATCAACTGTTTGGAAATGACAATGAGGAGCTTTATGCAATATGACCAGGGCTTCTTTGGAGACCTCATTTTCATTGAGACCTAGCTTTCCAAGCCCAGGTTATCTCCCTGAAGAAGCACGTAAGATATTTATTAATGCAGATGAAGTATTAATCTAGGTAATGACTTCAGACCCTAGGCTATAGTTAGCAGCTGATGAAGAGACGTTCAAGCTGAAAGATAATATCTTACCAGGGAACTGACTGGACTTTTTGCTTTGCTCCTTCAAATGTAGAAAACCCAGCAGCCCATCCCTTGCTGGTGTGAAAGGGAAAGTCGACCAGATGACCAACACGCATCCTTCAGCTTTGCAGTCAGAGTAATCATCGCTCTGCCCCCTAATTTTCCTGTCACGGTAGGAACTATAAATGGCATTCTGTGAGACCACAAATTGCTATGGAACACTTTGTGCATGAGGGAAATTCTCTCATTGTGTAAATGGATCAGTTGCCACCCTAAAATTACTAGCTTCTCCCTGACAAAGTGATGTAGAAGCCTTGCAGTTGCCAACTGGGTTGTGTAGAATCAGACTCGCTTACAGGAAAAAAAGCTTTTTCTATCTTACGGTCCCTCAAAATAGGGGTTGTCAATTTTGGATCAAACTAGTGAGCTGAAGGAGTGGTCATTTTTTTCTTTTAGAAATGTGGCCATTTCTAAATGGCAGTCTCCAGGACTGCCATAGTGCAAGAAAAGAGAGTAGGTTCCCCTTAATCAGCTGGCAGTATCTGTATTCTCCCCACCATGATTCTAGACCTAAACTCTCTAAAATTAGTCCCCCTCACTACCTCCCCAACTCAAGGATTCACTGTTGTTAGTTTGCCTAAAACAAAGTAGGAGGTAAACACATCCTTCTCTGCCTCCACACTGCCTTGTTCATGCTTGGAAAGTAGCTCAGCTCACTTTCCTCTAATTATTTGTCTCCCCACTAAATTGTAACACCCCAGAAGTCAGAAACTATATTCCATTCTAGTTCGTGTCCTGCAAACAGGCCACAATACCTGGAGCATGGTCGGTTCTTAATAAACATTTATAGTTGTGTGTATCTTCTAAATCATCATTTACTTGTTTTTTTATAAGAGACAATTTAAGTATAGTTTTAAGATACCGGTTAAATAAAAAAAAATGTCAATTTGTTTCATGAGACTGAAATCTACCTAATAGTTCTATAGATAGGTTTTTTTTTTTTTTTTTTTTTTTTTTTTTTTTTTTTGGATAAACACAGAAATTGACCCTTCTGGTCTTCCTTCTGGTCTTGAAACTTACCAAATCATCACATCCAGATCATGAGACTCCAAGCCTCCCAAAAAGTTTCAAAGAACTGCAACTCACCAGATCATTGCATTCAGAAAATAAGACACCAGGCCCCTCATTCATCATGATTGTTTCCTTACCCCTCCCACTTCCTGTTTTTCCACACATAGTTACATTTCTTCCCTGCCATATGAGCCCCTAATTTTAGTCAGTGGGGAGGATGGATTTGAGAGTACTATCCCATCTTCTTGCCTGCAACACCTAATTAAAGCTTTCTGTGTTGGCAATACTCGTTATCTCAGTGATTGGCTTTCTATGTAGTGAGCAGCAGGACCTAGACTGAGCCCCTAGTATATCAGTAACAATACTCTATTGTGTGTCCTCTGGGCTGGGCAGCTAGAATATCCTGAGGACTGAGGCACTGCCTATGGTCCAGGGAGCTCACACCCTATGGGGAAACACTCTTGAAGACAGATCATTAAGTGCTAGAGAAAGAAATCAAGTGCTGTGTGAGCACAAGAGAAGCAAACAATTCAGTTGGGGGTAGCCTGGAAAGGCTGGAGGGGATTTTTTTTTTTTTTTTTTTTTTTTTTTCCGAGATGGAGTTTCACTCTGTCACCCAGGCTGGAGTGCAGTGGCGTGATCTCGGCTCACTGCAACCTCCGCCTCCTGGGTTCAAGCAATTCTGCCTCAGCCTCCTGTATAGCTGGGATTACAGGCATGCACCACCACAGCAGGCTAATTTTTTTATTTCTAGTACAGACAGGGTTTCACCATGTTGGTCAGGCTGGTCTCAAACTCCTGACCTCATGATCCACTTCCCTCAGCCTCCCAAAGTGCTGGGATTACAGGTGTGAGCCACCATGCCCAGCCATGGAGGTGACTTTTAAAGTGGTCTTGGCATAAAGAGCGAAATAATAGACATTATAGACTTGGAAGGAGGGGAATGTGGGAGGGAGGTGATGGATGAGAAATTATCTAATGGGTGCAATGTACATTTGGGTCATGGTTACACAAAAAGCCCAGACTTCACCACTACACCATACACCCATGTAACAAAACTGTACTTGTACTCCGTATATCTACAAAACTAGAAAATAAAAACAAAATAAAAGTGGTCTTGAAATAAAGGTAATATTTGCCAGGTTTTGGAGGGCAAAAGACATTCTGAGAAAAAAGGAACAACTGCCAGGCATGGTGGCTCATGCCTGTAATCCCAGCACTTTGGGAGACCAAGACAGGTGGATCATTTAGCCCAGGAGTTCAAGACCAACCTGGGCAACATAGTGAGACCTTGTCTCTACAAAAAAAATAAACAAAATTAGCTGGGTGTGTGGTAGTTCCAGGTACTCAGGAAGCTGAGGCAGGAGGATCACTTGAGCCTGAGAGACAAAGACTGCAGTGAGTCATGGTTGTGCTGCTGCACTCCAGCCTGGATGATAGAGTGAGACTCTGTCTCTAAAAAAAAAAAAAAAAAAAAAAGGGGGGGAGAGAGAAAGAGAAAGAGTGGAACTTTATTTTCAGAAGTTGTTCCTAGCAGGACGGAGAAGAATGCACATTCAGGGCATGCTCCTCTTCTCCTCACTTGGCCTGCACACTCGTTCCTCAGTCTCAGCACATGGGATGGACTTTCAAATTAAATCTCCTCACAACTATTTCACAGTCTCATTTGTCTTTCCTGTCCTGCATCTGGGAATTGTGGTCCCAGTAAGCAGTGGTAGGAAATCTCTGGATGGTCAGTTGACTTAAGGCATCATTCGCAAAAGGAAAGAAAAAGCCTCCTTCTGTCATGAGGTCCTGAGTGACTCCAGTTTTTCCTTGCTTATTTGTAGAGTAAGAGATTCCTCCCACTAGAGAAGGCATCGGAGGCACGATCTGCCTCCACAGGACCTTGCTAATCCAGTCACTCCACACTCCTCCCCTCCCTTGTGTTAGCTGAAGCTTTGAGGTTCAAAGACTCCTGGAAAAAAGTTCTGTGGCATAGCCAGGGAACTCGCTAGAGAGAATCTCACATGAACCTGAGAGTACAGAGTAAGTTTCCACCAGTGGAAACAAAGGAGGTACCTTTTGTCCTATTTTTCTTCCTCACTGCCATTTTATCATCCACTCCTGTATCTGCAATGACCTCCTACAAAGCCCTGAGGATAAGACTAACTACCAGAATGAACGTGTAGTAGCACCACATATTTAATAATTCTGGTTAGGTTTTTCTTTTAAATCAAGGCCAGCATTAAATATGCTTCTAAATTGTTCCTTTGAACTGTAGTCATCCTGGTTTAAGTGGCCTGGAGGGAATATATTAAACTGACTTGCATTGTCAACGAAAATACAACACTTAGCTATATATCAACTTTAAGAGACTTTGACCTATGAAAGTACTGATTCATCTCATATATTTTGTGTCTCTCTTTGCCCTTGGGGTTCCCTCGTGTCAGTCTGGAGAGTTTTTCAGCACTTTCAACAGATCCCTTAATGCTCCAAGGCTTCTGTGGGTCACCTTGCCTAGGCCTCTTTCCTCTCTAGACCAGAGGTTTATCAAGCTGGATGTACAATAAAATCACCTGTTTTTGTTTTGTTTGTTTTGTTTTTATTTCAATGCCCAGGCTCCACTCCAGGCCAAATGAATCAGTATCTTTAGAACTGGGGGCAGAGTGTGGATATTTTTTAAAAGCTCCCAGAAAATTCTATTGTGTAGCCAGGATTGAGAATCACTGCTTTTGATAGTTTAAAAAAAAAATTGCAGAAGCTACACATTCTTCTAAATAAATTATAGTTAATCTTACAAACTAAATATATTAATGTTCTAGTCCCACCCAAGTTACATCTGTGCATTTAACTGGAGCTCTCTGATGACAGCCCATAACACCAAGAATTTGTTTTCTTGGATTGCTTTTAGGCAGGACCAATTCAGGGGAGTAATTATTTGGTGGGAAGGGGAGACCTACGAAATGGGCTGACCTGGAATGGTAGTAACTCAATCTACAGTGTCTTCTGAATTGGAATTTAAAGAGAGTAGAACAGAAAACCCTCCAACCATCTGGAAGTCCCCAGAAGAAGGGTGATGATGTTGGAAAGTGGCAGCTATAATCATCTTGACCCCTTTGTCAGGTAATCATGCTGTCATGCCGGGGTAAAAAATGTGTTGGCCAGGCACAGTGGCTCATGCCTGTAATCTCAGCACCTTGGGAGACCAAAGTGGGCAGATCACGTGAGGCCAGGAGTTCGAGACCAGCCTGGCCAACATGGCAAAAACCCATCTCTATAAAAAATACAAAAATTAGCCAGGTGTGGTGGCGCACACCTGTAATCCCTGCTACGTGGGAGGCTGAAAGGAGAACCGATTGAATCTGGGAGGTGGAGGTTGCAGTGAGCCGAGATGGCAATGAGCTGAGATGGTGCCAGTGCACTCCAGCCTGGGTGACAGAACAAGAAAAAAAAAAAGCCTTATCCTGTTAGCTTGTGAGAGCTCAGGCTTTGTGTTCAGACTTCTTCTAGCTGAAGATCACGTCTGGTTCAGCTAAGAATGAAAGCTGAGCAGTAGCGTTCCTGACTGGCTGCAAGTGCTTCCATTGTAGAGTCCATGTAAACAGGCTATTCAAAATTGGGGATTTGTTTTTGCCTCTCCGCAGTTTCAAAGGTGCATTTGCCTTTGTGCAGTCCAGCTCAGACTTGGGTTTCTCGCAGGCCACGTTCAGGATTGATTGCGTTCCTCTGCTGAAGGAATAGCTCTCTCTCCCCTGGACACATTGCTTCTCAGATGCCATAGCTCATTTATTGGAGAGCATTTTTAAAACCAGATTCTTTTTACTGCTTCCAGTTTCAAATCCACTTGACACTCAATTTTCTTTCTCACTCAAGAAATGCTTTGATTTTGTTTTTTGTTTTTTTTTTTACCTATGGCCCCCTGTAAGTCAGGAATGAAAATAAATATTGAATTTGTTAAAGATATGAATGCTGAAGTACTTAGGGAGAAATGTACTGATATTTGCAATTTACTTTTGAAATGCAACCAAAAAACTAAGATCAATTGATGGATGAATAGAAGGATGGCTGGATCTATGATAAAATAAGTACGGTAAAATGTTGATGATAGAATCTATGTGGTAGGTATATGGATGTTTGTTGTAAAATTCCTTCACCTTTGCTATATATTTGGTATATTCATTATAAAATGTTGAAAAAAATTAGAATATGAAGAAAAAAATAGTTTCTTCATCCAAATTATGTCAGTGCTTGATTCAAGACCTGTGAACACGGACCAGCAGGTAAGAACCACTCTGCTTGGAGTACTAATTATGAGTGACATTACTACCAAGAAGCCTATGTAGATTCTTCTTTTTTTTTTTGAGACAGAGTCTCGTTTTATCATGCAGGCTGGAGTGCAATGGCATGATCTCGGCTCAGTGCAACCTCTACCTCCCACGATCAAGCAATTTTCCTGTCTCAGCCTCCCAAGTAGCTGAGACTACAGGATTCAAATTTTTATCCTATCATCATGGCCATGAAATCCTGTTAAACATCTAGTATTAAATGAAGTGTTCTAAGCCAGCATAATTCTTTTTTTCTTTTTTCCCCCACTTTAGATCTCAAGTGCCCAGAACTAGGCTCATTGTAATAATCCTCAGATACCCTCTCATCAATGGCCCATGCATGGATCACTTCTTTTCATTTATTATTTGGTCATTTATATTAATCACCTGCAAACCCACACCTAAAACAAAAGCCACCACCTTGACAACCTACATCCAACCACGTGGTTTCCTTAGCATCTTCCTCCGTCATCCTGACATCCCTGGTCATTATTCCCACGCTTTTATATATAAGTGTGTGTAGGAATATAGATGTTCTTTCTATATGTATGTAGTCCTTTAAAAGTATATATTCTTTCTTGTTTTTAACTTTATAAAAATGCATATTTAGCCGGGTGCAGTGGCTCACGTCTGTAATACCAACACCTTGGGAGGCTGAGGTGGGTGCGTTGCTTGAGCTCAGGAGTTCTAGACCAGCCTGGGCAACATGGCAAAACCCTATCTCTACAAAAAAATACGAAGAGTAGGCAGGCGTAGTGGTGCACAGCTGTAGTCCCAGCTACTCAGGGGCTTAGGTGGGAGGGCTTTGCCCCACAGGTCAAGGCTGCAGTGAGCCGAGACTGTGCCACTGCACTCCAATCTGGGTAAAAGAGTAAGATCCTGTCTCAAAAATAAAAATAAATAAAAATAAAAGACATTTTATTTTGATGTGTGTTTTTTTCACTTAATATTATTCTGCAGAAATTTATCCATACCATGGCAAAATCGCTGTGGTTCATTTGTCTACTATATAATATTGCATTAGGTGAATTCACCATTTATTTACCATTCTCAGTGACAGGCATTTGTATCCAGGTTTTGGTATCATGAACGTTCTCATACCTATACCCTAAGTATATGGGCAAGAATTTATCTTAGGTCTATACCTAGGAGTGGAATTGCTAGGTATTAGGGTATATCAAGGTTCAATATTAGGAGAAAATGCCAAACTGTTTTCCAAAGTGGTTGCACCATTTCTACTTCCTCCAGTGATTGTCTCTATTGCTGGGCAGCATCCACTGCAGTGGAACATGAGATAAGCTAACGAAATGATTTAATATTACCGATACATGAATAGGTTGAATAATGAAATGGAAGGTTCAAGATATGCCTCTTAGGGATGAGAGGACAGTCTCCCCCTCGGCTGATATTCATTGGTGTTCTGTCTACATAGATGTTTCTATTTCTCTCCTATATGTGCTTCTCTTGGGTTCCTCTCCATCTTAGAGGCTGTGGGAATGTTTTACCCTTTTATTCATTGGCAAAACTAAAAGCCCCTCCCAAAACAATTATTTTCTTCTGGGAAAAAAAAAAAAGCCTCTTCCACACCTCTTCCAAAGAGTCGTTTGTCTTCCTCTCTCTCTGTCAATTTTCTTCCATCCAATGAGTAGCCTTGTGAGTGGAGGTCAGATGTGCCAAATTAATTTACTTTGTTATTTAGCATCCAGATATCTCACCTGGTCCTCTGGGTCTGTTAAAAAACACTCCCTTCAGGAAGCAAACTGGTGTGATTCATTTTCTAGTTCATCCAAGTACAGCCAGACTGTTGCTTTCCCATTCATGTCCTGTCTGTCTCATATCTGCATGGTCTGTTTTCGTATCTGAAAACAGATGGTCTCAAGCAGCACTACTGATAGGCCTGTGACCCTTCTTCACCCCCCAGGAACTTTGGCACATTTATTCTGCGTATCTGTTCACCTAGGCAGGGGAGAAACCTGCCACCTCTGCTGCAGGTGTGAGGGTCACCTTAGGTTCCCTGACAGCCCTGTATTCAGTATGCTGCTCCCGCCTGCCAGCCTGTCTCCTCACCCAGGCAGCCTCATCGGATAGCAAGTTTCATTATGTGCAGTCCATTGGGGACCCTCCTAAAAGCAATACATTCATTTCACTGTGCTAGTCTCTATTAAAGCATTTTAGTCCTCTTTCTCCTTTAACCTCCCACGAGCCAAATATTCACTCTGACAAAATGCTATTCATTACAAAGTTAAGATGACTTTGACTCTGTTTCCCTTGTATATAATGCAGTGAAGATGCTTTGTCCTGGATTCATCTACAGCCTGATAGTACTGTGGATAAAAACATGCCAAAGTGGGCGGTCTTTTTTCCCAAAATGGATTGAAATTACCTCTACCTAGCTATGCCTTGCTTAGATAGAGGGCAGCTGGGAAAATAAAATGGCTTTCTGCTTATTTTTAATATCCTAACCAATATATATTGCTTAAGGGAGAATGGTCAGGGGAAAAAAAAAGATAGAAAAATGAAACATCACTGGAATATTAAAAAAAATCAAGTCCTTTTTACTCTGCTTTTATCCACAGATATTTTTCCATACCGAGAGTTAGGAAATAGGGGAGCTTGGGGGAGTTATGGAACATCTCCAGGGCTGGGCACATGATGGATACTTAGAAAGATCTTGCTGATTGATTCATTTAAACAGAAATTATAGCTATATCTGATTTACTGTCTAAGTCAGTTGCCAGTCCAAACTCTGCCTCTGTCACATATCAGCACTGGGGAAATACATCAACTTCTTTGGGACTCATTCCTCGTCTATAAAATGGGAAAAATAGTACCTCCCTCATAAGTTTATGAGTACTAAGTGAAATAACTCAGGAAAATCCAGCCCAGCACTTAACCTACAGTAAGAAAAAATGAGTATGTATTTCCTTTTCCTGTTCTTCCTTCCTAGGTAGGGAGTTAAAGAGACAAGCAGGAGAGAAGAACAAGAAGCTAGATTGTCATGAGTCTCAGAAAGAAACCTTCTTCATACCTATTTGACTCTATAGAGATGTGATCTGTCTTCTGCATAAGCTGAAAGAATCATCTGGAATAACCACAGAAAATCGGATCACTGCCTTAGATGTAGGTAAGCTCTTGTAGATGGTCCAGATAAAAAAAAATGGAAGAAGCGGCGGGGGGCAGCAGCTCACACCTGTAATCCAAGCTCTTTGGGAGGCTGAGGCAGCTGGATCACGAGGTCAAGAAATCAAGATTAACATGGTGAAACCCCGTCTCTACTAAAAATATAAAAATTAACGGGGCGTGGTGGTGCATGCCTGTAGTCCCAGCTACTCGGGAGGCTGAGGCAGGAGAATCACTGGAACCCAGGAGGCGGAGGTTGCAGTGAGCCGAGATCACACCACTGCACTCCAGCCTGGCAACAGAGCAAGACTCCAGCTCAGAAAAAAAGGAAGAGGAATTTCTTTCTGGTCAGAATATGGGGGATAGCCACGTGTCCCACTTGTTCTGATCTTCAGTGTAAGTGATCACTCTGCTGTCTTTGGATGTCCTGGGTTTTGTAGCTGTGTTTTCATACCAACTTTACTTCTGGTTTTAACTTAACCCTTCCCTTCATTTCTCTTCTACTTCACCCATCATTCTTCGTCTTCTTACATATTTTCTACATTGCTTTATGCTATGTACCTCACAAGCCAACTTGAACCCTACTCTAATTACTTTTTTGATTAATTCAAACCTGCCTCTCCTGATTTTCTCCTCGTAGCTCTGCATGAGGCTTTCCCCTTGGAAGTTTAATGGGTACCCCTGAAGTTTGTCAATTCATGCAGCTAAAACCCTGCCTCGGGGAACAAAGGGACGATCTGTTGTTTCCCCAGCCATGGCCAGCCCCATCCCAGAACAGGGAGAAATCTGGGCTGAACATTCCAGAACAACACTAGGAAAAGCCCCATATATGGTAAGAAAATAAAAGCCAAGTCATTCATCCTCTTGCTTCTCTGTCCCATAAGAGACTTTATAAGTAATTGTTTTTCTAGAAATATTCCCACTCACTCTTTTTTAAGTCGAGTAATTTTAAAATATCTGATATTGTTAACCTAGGGAGTTCCTTGAAGACTGTGTGGAATCCATCAAGATACTATAACTATTTTTTTTTTTTTAAGACAGAATCTCGCTCTGTTGTGCCCAAGCTGGAGTGCAGTGGCACCATCTCGGCTCACTGCAACCTCCATGATTCTCCTGTCTCAGTCTCCCAGGTAGCAGCGATTACAGGTACCCGCCACCACGCCCAGCTAATTTTTTGTATATTTACCAGAGACAGGGTTTCACCATATTGGCCAGGCTGATCCCGAAGTCCCGACCTCAGGTGATCCATCCACCTCAGCACCCCGAAGTGCTGGGATTACAGGTGTGAGCCACTGCGCCCAACCTAACACCATCTCTTAATACCTTCCGAGGCTCTAGGATTACTTTTGAAGGACACCATTAGAGTACTATGACTCAACGCTAATGACGGGTGAATAAGGACAATAGAAAATTTTCCACTTTAAATCATGTGTTTGTGCCTCAATATGTTCAGATAACTCATCAATTATTAAACAACTAGGAAAACTTCCAAGTACTGCATCAAAACATTCAACACCAGAAGGCATTCACCCAAGCAGGTTCTATTTATTGAATGCTGTTTACTATCTCTTGGCAGCTTTGTCTTTTTAGATGATGTTTAGAAGCCTCCCTAATGTATACACTGTCAACTGAGGAGATCTCTGTTTGAATTTTTCAGATAAAAAGGCTGGCAGAAACCCAAAGGCAAGTACGCTAACTTCGGATTCTCAGAGAGATAAAAGTAGGCCGTTCATCAGCAAATCCACCTTGGGTGAGTCCCTTCAATTTGCTGAATTGGTTTAGGAATACAGTTTAGTGGTAATGATTAGACCTGTCATGCCGTAAAAGTCAGAGCCTAAAATGTGAGTGTGAACAGAAAAACGAATATTCCTAGAGAAGAAAACTCACAGTATTTCAGATGTGAGTTGGTGGTATTCATTCTTGGCAGCACTGGAAATTTTGTTTTATCTTAAAATCTTTTAACTGTTTTGTTATTCTAAAAGGTAAAAGGAGTTGAAATAGGGGAGATTTTCTTTTCTTTTTTTTTTTTTTTTTTTGAGACGGAGTCTCGCTCTGTCACCCAGGCTGGAGTGCAGTGGCGCGATCTTGGCTCACTGCAAGCTCCGCCTCCCGGGTTCACGCCATTCTTCTCCCTCAGGCTCCTGAGTAGCTGGGACTACAGGCGCCCACCACCATGCCCGGCTAATTTTTTTGTATTTTTAGTAAAGACAGGGTTTCACCGTGTTAGCCAGGTCTTGATCTCCTGACCTCATGATCCGCCTGCCTCAGCCTCCCAAAGTATTGGGATTACAGACATGAGTCACCATGCCGAAATAGGGGAGATTTTATTCGGTGTATCTAATTTTTTTTTTCACCATATGCAAATATAAAGCCCTGGCTTTCAAAAACGTACACAGTTGAGTAACATTTTGGGTGTAAAATTGTGAACTTATTAGGTCTGCTCATTGATTTCCGTTTGAGACGAGCATTTTCTTGGAGACTTACTTTCAAAGGAATAAAGAATGAGACATGAGAATGAAGAAAAGAGGCATTTGGTGGAAAAACAGATCCATCACAATCTCATGAATGACTGACTGTGGCTCTGAATTTGCAACCGTCTCAGAAATGGCCACAAATTTTGGTGTGTGGAAGATGTTAAAGTAAAGCAACCATCCCAATGAATCATGGGGGCCCCTGCATAGGACACAGGAATCAACGGGCATGTGCATTTACAAGGAGGCTGCTGCGGTGGCTGTTTCCACCAAAGTCACTGAGAAGGCCGGATCCTACTTCTGTCTCAGGCCAGAGGCAGGTAGAGAAGGCTGGGCGTCCTCTGTGTAGGTAGGGAAGGGAAGGATAGCAGATTCTCACGGGGGGTATCCACCAGCAGCTTTTGCACTCTCACCATCAACTTCGTTCCCAACCACAGTGGAGGCTCACGTGGCATTCCTGGGTCACTGGATGCCAAGTTGCATAGGTAACAGTGCTAGCCAAGCAATTAAATGGCTTTTCTATGTTTACCCCCATTTCCTAGAGAGACAAATGAAAGTGCAGAGAGGTTAAAGAACTTGCCTAAATCCACCTGAAGCAACACATTGGCTGGGAATTTACTAAAACCCATCTATTTCAAATTCCAGTTCCATGGGTAATCATTCAACAGGGCTGTTGCTAAGGGGAGCAGGACATGTGTGCCTTAGAGTGTATAATCCCATAATTCAGGAATCAATAAAGCCCACACAATTTTTATCCTAACATATAGAGGCATATAGGGAAAATATTTCTAGTTTGTTTTGTGTGTGTGTGATACAAGGTCTCACTCTGTTGCCCAGGCTGGAGTGCAGGAGTGCAGTCACGGTTCACTGCAGCCTCAACCTCCTCAGGCTTAGATGGTCCTCCCACCTCAGCTCCATGAGTAGTTGGGGCTACAGGCGTGTGCCACCATGCCTGGCTAAATATATATATATTTTTTGTACTTTTTGTAGAGACAAGGTCTCATTATGTTGCCCAGACTAGTCTCGAACTCTTAGGCTCAAGTGATCCTCCTGCCTCAGCCTCCCAAAGTGCTGGGATTACAGAAGTGAGCCACTGTGCCCAGTTTCCAGTTTTCTTTAACTTTTTTCTTTTTTTCTTTTTTTTTTTTTGGTGAGACAGAGTCTTACTCTTCACCCAGGCTGGAGTGCAGTGGCACGATCTCGGCTCACTGCAAATTCGTCTCCTGGGTTCAAGCAATTCTCCTGCCTCAGCCTCCCGAGTAGCTGAGACTACTGGCGCCTGCCACCATGCCTGGCTTATTTTTGTTTTTTCAGTAGAGACGGGGTTTCGCTGAGTTGGTCAGGCTGGTCTCGAACTCCTGACCTCAGGTGATCTGCCTGACTTGGCTTCCCAAAGTGCTGGGATTACAGATGTGAGCCACTGTGCCCAGCTTCCAGTTTTCTTGAGGGGGAAAAGAAAAATACATGAAAATCTCTTAAACTGTTTAAAAGAAAGATATTGGCCAAGTGCAGTAGTGCATGCCTGTAATCTCAGCACTTTGGGAGGCTGAGGTGGGCGAATCATGAGGTCAGGAGTTTGAGACAAGCCTGGCCAACATAGTGAAACCCTGTCTCTACTAAAAATACAAAAAATTAACTGGGAGTGGTGGCAAGCACCTGTAATCCCAGCTACACAGGAGGCTGAGGCAGGAGAATCACTTGAATGCAGGAGGTGGAGGTTGCAGTGAGCTGAGATCTCGAGACTGCACTCCAGCCCAGGCGACAGTGTGAGATTCCGTCTCAAAAAAATTTGAAAAAAGATATTTCACAAATTCAGAGTATTATTGTTATTTGATTACAATATTTTGTCACCTGCATTTCTAAGAAATATCATACTACTTAACCTCTAGGTACATAAAAGAAGCACAGAATATTGGCTCTGTTTAGAACAATTGAGGAATTAGGGCTGTATCTTCTTTTGGTGACAATTCATAAGGAACTCATCATATCTCTGCTATATCACCTGAAGATATATATTTTGAAACTAGCTATGGTAAAGTCCTTGATTAATAGCAATGCTATCTCTAATACAAATGGAAAAACAGATATAAATAATTTTGATAGTGTCATACCCCTTTCCTACCTTGTTTCTCATTCTATGAGAGCAATGCCATTTTTCCCTGAACAGTGGGCCTAAGAAAGAGTTTCATTTTTCTTTTACACTTCCCCAGAGGAGCAAATATCACAAGAAACAGAGTTGCATAAACCAAAAGCAATTTTTATACCTAAACTATTCAGAAATGCTCAGACTGCAGAACCATTATTAGCATTCAATTGTACATTTTGTTCCTAACAAGCACTCCTCGGTCCTACAAAAGATAATAATTGTTGTTCTTCTTCACCTACTTTAAATTAATCTGTCCTTGGGGAGGTCACAGGACTGCCAGGTTAGCAGCTCTGGAATCTAGCTTCATAATTGTACTGAAGTATGGCCTTACAAGCTTCCCTTTAGCAGTCACTTTTTAAAACATAAAAATAAAAAATAAAAACCCTGATTCTCTTCAAATCCTATTAGCAATTAGGCAGTGAGGCCAGGCATGGTGGCTCACATCTGTAATCCCAGCACTTTGGGAGGTCGAGGTGGGCAGATTACCAGGTCAAGAGATCGAGACCATCCTGGCCAACATGGTGAAACTCTGTTTCTACTAAAAATACAAAAATTAGCCCAGCATGGTGGTGGGGTGCCTGTAGTCCCAGCTACACGGTAGGCTTAGGCAGGATAATTGCTTGAACCCAGGAGGCAGAGGTTGCAGTGAGTCGAGATCATGCCACTGCACTCCAGCCTGGTGACTGAGCGAGACTCCGTCTCACAAAAAAAAAAAAAAAAGAAAAAAAAAAGAAAAAGAAAAAGAAATTGGGCACTAGACGTTGATTTCTGAATTACACGTGTAAGGAGACAGAGCCTTCTGTTCTTTGCTGGGGATTAACAGATATTCACAGAGCCTTATGATGTGCCATTATTCTGAGTATCTGGGACTACAGGCATGTGCCACCATGGCAGACTAATTTTTGTATTTTTAGTAGAGACGGGGGCTTCACCATGTTGGCCAGGGTTGTCTCAAACTCCTGACCTCAGGTGATCCACCCGCCTTGGCCTCCCAAAGTGCTGGGATTACAGGCATCAGCCACTGCACCCGGCCTGCTTACTATATTTTTTAATATTTACAACAGTCTACTGAAATGGATTATATCTCGCTCAATTAAGAGAGTAGAATTTGAAGTTCACCTGGTAACCAGTGGAGCCAGATTTCACAGTGATAGCTCAGTAGCTCAGAACACATCCTTTCGATGATTTCATGCAACTCTCAGGGGAGTGATCACTGTGTCCTCCCCTCTCTGCTAAAACCTTGCTCTGGTGGGAGCATGTGGATGGGTCTAGGCGGTCAAGCAGCTTTTGGGTCCAGGCAGTAAGAACTATATTTATGTATGCGTGCAGGGATCCACATATTCGATTAAGCTCTTCAAGCTTTGACCCAACAGGTCAAATCCAAGAAATTACAGAATAAAGTACTTCCCTCTGGGACCTTGTGCAAACTAAACCCTGGAAAAATATTCATGGTTACAACCAAAGCCTATTACAGAGTCCAGAAACAATTACAGGATGTGCTGAACAGAAAGAATAGCCATTCACTGAGTCAGGCTGTGCTCATAGCATAGAGACAAGAGCTGAGCGAAGCTGAGAGGAAGCAGAATTAGTCAAAATTCAGAACAGAGAGACCCAAGCTGGTTGGAGACAGCCGGCAGCTGCTGTGCTCAGTACCCAGGAAGCAGTCACTTTTTGAAGTGATAGCTTTAAATCCTGGCCTTATTCGACCTTATTTTAAATGCATTTCACCCTAGGAGGCTGAGAAGCTGCATGGATCCTTCCAAGGATCTGACCAGTATTTGGTGATTCTAGAGAAAGCTGTGAAGGGAAGTCTGACTGTTAGTTTAAACCTTTGTGTGGCCACAGTCAAGCACAGTGGTGAGATCAGAGGGGCTTGATAAATATTTGTTGAAGACAGGAAGGAAAGGAAGGAGAAAATGGGCCAGATTTAAACATCTGAAACATGTCTGGAATCCAGAATTATGTGTCAGGAAGAGACAGAAAAAGCCACAGCCGAGCGCCCAGCTGTGGAATGGAAGTTGTCAGAAAAGGGCTTCTGACTAGGGAACCATTCACCAGCAGCCTGGATTGACGGACTCTTCCATCGTGAAGAAAGGCTGAGATGCAAGATGAAAAATCCAGTTCTTGGAAGCACAGGAGGAACAAGGAATACATCCTGCCTCCGCGGAACTAGAGAAGTAATTAGAACCTTAATCACCCAGACATAGGAAGATGGAGAGACCGGCGTCCTGGGATGCAGAGGCATTGAGGTCAGCAGGATGAATAATCCAAAATTCTGACTAGGATGTTTCCCTAATTAGGGTCATTATTCATCATAAAATCGAGTGGCACCTGCAGGAGGGCTTCCATACTCTTCACAGAGAACGCCAAGGTCTGGCAGAACCAGAAACCCAACAGCGTATTGCACATCTTCCTAGTGGCTGGTTACCAGTTTATTAATCCTAACCCCTGGATAGCTGAGCAGATAGGGCAAGTTCTTTTTGGTCTGGTAAAAGACCTACCTCTCCCTTTCAGGTTTTTTGTTTTGTTTTGTTTTGTTTTTGAGACGGAGTTTCGCTCTTATTGCCCAGGCTGGAGTGCAATGGCACGATCTCAGCTCACCGCAACAACTGCCTCCCAGGTTCAAGCAATTCTCCTGCCTCAACCTTCCCAAGTGGCTGGGATTACAGGCATGTGCTACCACTCTCGGCTAATTTTGTATTTCTAGTAGAGATGGGGTTTCTCCATGTTGGTCAGGCTGGTCTCGAACTCCAGACCTCAGGTGATCCATCCACCTCGGTCTCCCAAAGTGCTGGGATTATAGGCGTGAGCCACTGCGCCTGGCCCCTTTCAGTTTTTTAAAGAGAGAAAGCAAAAAGCTCCTTAGGTGAGCCATCGCCTGGTGAAGTAAGATGGGGGATTAGTTGTTCTCTAAGCATAGTTCTTTAGGACAGTGTGACAGTGTGATGGACGGGAGCAGAATGCCCTTGAAGGGCGAGGCATGGTGTTTCACCTCAACTCCCAATCAACCCAGTCCCTGGCACACACTCCCGCTCCCACAGTGGGCTTATTTGTCCCTTCCTCGTTTCTTCTGCATTTCCCATCTCAGCATATTTAGTACATTATTTTTATAATCACCTGATTATTTTATCTTTATGTCTGATTAGTTTCTTTTATTTTTCTTTTTTTTTTGAGATGGAGTCTCACTCTATTGCCCAGGCAGGAGCGCAGTGGCACGATCTCAGCTCACGGCAACCTCCGCCTCCCAGGTTCAAGCCATTCTCCTGCCTCAGCCTCCCCAGTAGCTGGGATTACAGGCGCCCGCCACCACACCCGGCTAATTTTTGTATTTTTGGTAGAGACAGGGTTTTACCATGTTGGCCAGGCTGGTCTCGAACTCCCGACCTCTGGTGATCCGCCTGACTTAGCCTCCCAAAGTGCCAGGATTACAGGCAAGAGCCACCGTGCCCAACCCTGATTAGACTATTAACTCCAAGAGAATAGGTACCACGTCTACTTTGCTTTTTCATCTTTGTGTCACCAGAACCCAGGCCTGTGCCTGGCATGCTCAGTAAATAACAGTTGGATGAATGAATATCAGGAATTCACAGCCTGGGCAACACGGCAAAACCCCTACCTCTACAAAAAAATTTAAAAATAAAAAAAAATTAGCTGGGCGTGTTAGTGTGCGCCTGAGCGCCCAGCCACTTGGAAGGCTGAGGCGGGAGGATTGCTTGAGCTCAGGAGTTCGAGGCTGCAGTGAGCTATGATTGAGCCATTGCACTCCAGCCTGGGCAACAGAAGCAAGACCCTGTGTCAAAAATAAATAAATAAAAGAATTATCTCCAATCTCAACTATAGGGAAGAAAAGGAAAATTTGAGAGGCAAGAGTCACAGGGTAGTGTTGCTTTCCCATTTCTCTTGAGAAGGCTCTTGGGAGCTGCAGTGTAGCAGCATAGAATCTCTCTCCACAGAGCTTGGAGCTGGAAGTCCAAAATGGTAAGAAAATAATGGGTTACAAGATGTGTGCTATAACTTAACAGTAATTTCTAGGTCAATTGCAAATGATTACCGTTAATCATTACAAGCTTTTATTGAGGCTTTTCTATTTTCAGAGTGCTTTACAATCATTAATTTGTTATTCCTCACAACATCCCTATGAGGTAGACCATCATCGTTACTGCATTACAGATGCACTGGGGATGTCAGTTTGGATTTAATTGACCCAGGAATGTAGCTATACTTAGTAGTTCATTTGCCCCTCTGCTTTCTGGTCTTAAAAATCTATTGATGCTGCCTAGAGGGTGAGAATGCTAAAGTGCGATTTAGAAAGAAACATTGCAGACAACTGAGAGCATTACAGAGGCAGAGTAGGAACTAAATTTCTAAAACATAAGAGGTACCAGAGAGAAGCCTCAGTGTATTCTAGAAGCGCATGCATTAGCATCTGACCATTTTCTAAAACATGTCCCTCCCCTCCCCTCCTCTCCCATTCCCTTCCCTTCCTTTCCTTTTTTAGAAATGGGGTCTTGCTCTGTCACCCAGGCTGGAGTGCAGTGGCACAATCTCATCTCACTGCAACCTCCATCTCCCAGGTTCAAGCGATTCTCCTGCCTCAGCCTCCCGAGTATCTGGGATTACAGGCATGTGCCACCGCAGCCGGCTAATTTTTGTATTTTTAGTAGAGATGGGGTTTCACCATGTTGGCCAGGCTGGTCTCGAACTCCTGACCTCAAATGATCTTCCTACTTTGGCCTCCCAAAGTGCTGAAATTACAGGCATGAATCAACATGCCTGGCCCGGTGGAGCCTTCTTAACAGGCATTGAAATTGTCCTTGTTATAAGTTTAATTGTAGACCAGGCACAGTGGCTCACTCCTGTAATCCCAGCACTTTGGGAGGCCAAGGCCGGCTAATCACAAGGTCAGGAGATCCAGACCACCCTGGCTAACATGGTGAAACCCCGTCTCTACTAAAAATAAAAAAATAAAAAAAAAAAAAAAGATAGCCAGGCGTGGTGGTGGGCGCCTGTAGTTCCAGCTACTCAGGAGGCTGATGCAGGAGAATGGCGTGAACCCGGGAGGCGGAGGTTGCAGTGAACCGAGATCACACCACTGCACTCCAGCCTGGGCCACAGAGCAAGACTCGTCTCAGAATAAAAAAAAGAAGAAGTTGAATTGTATCTTCCCAAAAAGATGTGTTGGATCCGAACCCCCAGTACCTCAGAATGTTACCTAATTTGGAAATAGGGTATTTGCTGATTGAATCAAGTTAAAATGAGATCGTTAGGGTAGGCCCTAATCCAATATGCTGATGTCCTTATAAAAAGAGGAAATTTGGCCAGGTGCAGTGGGTCACGCCTGTCATTCCAGCACTTTGGGAGGCCAAGGCAAGTAAATCACTGGAGACCAGGAGTTCGAGACCAGCCTGGCCAACACAGTGAAACCCTGTCTCTACTAAAAATACAAAAAAAAAAAAAAAAAAAAAAAAAAAATTAGCTGGGTTTGGTGTCATGCACCTGTAATCCCAGCTACTCCAGAGGCTGAGGCAACAGAATCACTTGAACTCAGGAGGCAGAGGCTGCAGTGAGCCAGGATCACACCATTGTACTCCAGCCTGGACGACCAAGCAAGACTCCGTCTCAACAACAACAATAAAAAAAAAAAAAAAGAGGAAATTTGAACACAGAGACAGACATGCAAAGAAGAAAGATGGATGGATGAAGACAGAAGATTCAGGTGATGCATGTTCTAGCCAGGGGACTCCACATATTGACAGCCAACTATCAGAAGCTACAAAAAGAGAAGGAAGGAACAACCCTTATAGGATTCAGGGAGAGTATGGCTCTGCTGCTGCCTTCACTTCGAACTTGTAGCCTCCAGAACTGTGATGCAATACATTTCTGTTTTTCTTTTTTGGGGGGTGCGGGGCAGGGGGACAGAGTCTCACTCTGCGGCCAAGGCTGGAGTACAGTGATGCGATCTCAGCTCACTGAAACCTCCACCTCGTGGGTTCAAGCAATTCTCCTGCCTCAGCCTCCCAAGTAGCTGGAATTACAGTTGTGTGCCACCACACCCAGGTAATTTTTGTATGTTTAGTAGAGATGGCATTTTGCCATGTTGGCCAGGCTGGTCACAATCTCCTGACCTCAAGTGATCCTCCTCCTCGGCCTCCCAAAGTGCTGAGATTACAGGTGTGAGCCACTGCGCCCGGCCACATTTCTGTTTTTCTAAGCCACCTAGTTTATGGTACTTTGCTATAGCAGCCCTGGGAAACTAATACAGTACTCCTAATAGATTATTCTCGAAAGGAGATCAAAAGTGGCATTGTCCAAGGTCACTGCCACGGTGCTCAGTTATCCTTGGTACTAAGTCACTTCCTACCGTATAATAACTTGTGTGTGTAAAAATTGATCCTCAGCCATCAGACCCTTGGGCAATGTTTTGAATTGTTACATGCTTAATTACAATTATGGCCACAGCTCTACACTATAGGAGGTGCCCCCTAAAAAAATGAGATTTTCATATTAACAACCTATAGCCCTAGTTTATTAAGGGGCTCTCATTTGAAAATACTTGCTTTTGGTCACACAAAGGACAATGGGGAAAAAAGGTGAATGGAATGATGCAACCTGTCGCCACTCTAAAGAGAGTATTTTCAATGCAGGTCTTACTGGTATCCACGTTAAGCAGTTTTTAAAACCACGACAAATTAAATTCAAATAACAGAAGAAAAGAAAATATAAAGAGGAAAGATTAATAAAATAGAAAATATACGGCCGGGCGCGGTGGCTCAAGCCTGTAATCCCAGCACTTTGGGAGGCCGAGACGGGTGGATCACGAGGTCAGGAAATTGAGACCATCCTGGCTAACACGGTGAAACCCCGTGTCTACTAAAAAATACAAAAAACTAGCCGGCTGAGGTGGCGGGCGCCTGTAGTCCCAGCTACTCGGGAGGCTGAGGCAGGAGAATGGCGTAAACCCGGGAGGCGGAGCTTGCAGTGAGCTGAGATCCGGCCACTGCACTCCAGCCTGGGCGACAGAGCGAGACTCCATCTCAAAAAAAAAAAAAAAAAAAAAAAAAGAAAATATACAATAAAAAAATCAACAAAGTCAAAGGTTTTTTGAAAAGACATTCCAAAGTGATTTTAGCACAACTGGTAAGAAAAAGACAGAGAAGACCGAAATTGCAAATATTGGAAAACAGACATGACTATAGATTAGATAGATATTAAAAAGCTGTTAGGAAGCGATTATGAACAACTGTAAGTCAACAAATTTGACAACTTAGGCAAAATGTACACATTCACAGAAAAATACAACTCAGTCAGGCAGAGTGGCTCACGCCTGTAATCTCAGCACTCTGGGAGACCGAGCGGGGGTGGATCACCTGAGGTGAGGGGTTTAAGACCAGCCTGATCAACATGGTGAACCCCGTCTCTACTAAAAATACAAAAATTAGCTGGGCATGGTAGTGGGCACCTGTAATCCCAGCTACTCGGGACGCTGAGGCAGGAGAATCACTTGAACCCGGGAGATGGAGATTGCAGTGAGCCAAGATCATGCAACTGCACTCCTGCCTAGGCAGCAGAGCAAGACTCCATCTCAAAAAAAAAAAAAAAAGATGGAGTAGAGGCTGGGCACAGTGGCTCACGCCTGTAGTCCCAACACTTCGGGAGGCTGAGGCAGGAGGATCACTTGAGGCCATGAGTTTAAGACCAGCTTGGGCAATGCAGCAAGACCTCTCAACAAATAGTAAAAACAATTAGCCAGGCGTGGTGGCACACACCTGTAATCCCAGCTACTTGGGAGGCTGAGGTGGGAGGATCGCTGGAGTCCAAAAGTTTGAGGCTACAGTGAGTTATGATGGCGCTACTACCCCCCAGTCTGGGTGATAGAACCGGACGCTGTCTCAAAAAAAACCCCAAAACACAAAAAAGCAAAAGATAGACTGGAAATACTAGTGGTAACAAGAAAAACAGTATAGGGAATAGCTTTAGCTTGTTTGTGATTTTGTTACCAGGGCAGCCCTGATGAATTAACTGGAAAAGTTACTGCTTTTCTTTAGTCCCTTTATTTGTAGGCATAGTTACTTAAAGAAACTAGATGTCCCGGCATGGCACAGAACTTCTTGACCCCTGATCAGATACTAGAGGGAGATAAGACCCTGCAAACCAGAGCAACAGAACAGGTGCCCCAAGTTGCCTTCAATGCTAAAATTATTCCGCCAAAAGAAAATCTCCACTCATTTGTGTATATGTGTTGTATGAAGACATATGTTTGAATCCAGCCTGTGTGTCTGGAGTCCTGCCCAGCACATGCAAACATTCCTTTCTCACCCTGCACTTAGTCCTTAAAAAACCCAGGCCTTTTATAGTTCAGCGAAAAGGGACATTGAGAGCCAGAGCCTCCCTCCTTTGTTCCCTGGCCGGTGAATAAAACCTGATTGTCTTTTCTGCTAGGAGATTCTTCCTTTGTCACCAATACAAAGTGGGAACAGAACTCAGTTTATGGGCAACGGTTTTATATATAATAATAATGCTCCTCCAGCCCTCTGGACACAAGAAGTTCATTCTGGTTTATAAACAAGGCATATATACCCAAGAATCCAGCAAAGAGATAAGAAAATCTCCTCCTTCCTTTTCTTTCCCTCTTTCTATGGTTTATATAAAGTATATGAGATGGGATTGAGGACTATACTCTGATTTTTTTATCTTGCCCAAATTCCTATCTAAGAGGTCTGGGGAGTCACGCCCTACAAATCATAAATTCTCATCAGATGGGGTTTTCTTTAACCCTGTATATCATGACTTACTTTCCAACCTGATTCTGTTATGAGACAAGGAAGAAAATCAAAATATTTTACCCCAAAACATGCCTCATTGCCATATTTTGAAATGTCCCTGCAAAGCTGTTCTTTGCAAGGAGGTGGGGGGAGGGGGACAGAATTTGCATCTGTAAAGAATTTATTTATGTATTTATTTTTATTTTATTTTATTTTGAGGTGGAGTCTTGCTCTGTTGCCAGGCTGGAGTGCAGTGGTGCCATCTCGGCTTACTGCAAGTTCCACCTCCCGGGTTCACGCCATTCTCCTGCCTCAGCCTTCCAAGTAGCTGGGACTACAGGCACTCGCCACCACGCCCGGCTATTTTTTTTTTTTAGTTTTTTGTGGGGTTTTTTTTGTATCTTCAATAGAGACAGGGTTTCACCATGTTAGTCAGTTGGCTCGATCTCCTGACCTCATGATCTGCCCGCCTTGGCCTCCCAAAGTGCTGGGATTACAGGCATGAGCCACGGTACCCGGCTAAGAATTTATTAACTTAGCTAGATCTTTTACTTCCAGATCTTCCCAATCCTAAAGAGATAACTGAGATCTGAATAGGAAACATTTGTCATGTATTGTCTCTGAGGGCAGCCACTATAAGACTTAGAAGAACTTTGGTCTCCACAATCTTTATCTTAAGCTGAACATCCCCTTTCTATCAATCCCAAGTCTTTAGATAAACTCAACCAATTGTTAACCAGAAAATGTTTAAATTCACCTATAGCCTGAAAGCTCCACCACCCCCAATCCCTGCTTTGAGTTGTCCTGCCTTTCTGGAACAAACCACAAACCAATGTATTTCTTACATGTATTTGATGGATGCCTCATGCCTCTTTCAAATCTATAAAACCAAGCTGTGCCCCGACCACCTTGGGCATATGTTCTCAGGACCTCTTGAAGGCTGGGTCACTGGCCATTGTCACTCATATTTGGCTCAGAACAAATCTCTTAAATTATTTTCCAGAGTTTGGCTCTTCATCGATAGGAATATACAGAGAAAGGAGTTAATGCAGCAGGCCTATACTGTTGTCCTGGGAAAGACTTGCTTGCAAGGGTGGCCCTTGACGGGCATCTGAGAATTTAGATTTCAGGAGTGTTCCTGAAACCGCCATTGAAAAATTATAACGGTGAGAAAATTATGACTGTGAAAGAGATCCGATCTAACCCCCTATCTTGCCTTTAACCTCCAAACTGCCCTTAGTCATTTCTGGGCTTGGACCAAACTAACTTTGGGAGAAATTTAGTTTACTGTTCAAATGATTATAGCCCTTCCGCAAAACGAAACCACTTTTGTAAAGCTAATGAAAGACCACCAGGTTAGGAGGATGGGAGAAGCCTGAATTCTGCTAAGGTGCAGACATACAGCAATGGTCACCCATTATTCCAGGGGCTACAAGATTTGCAACTTCCCCAATTACTCCTGCAGATAATATCACAATGGTAGAACCTGGATTGGCCTTTTGAGATGGCCTTTCAGATTTGTGCATTTCTGACAACCGATGACTCTACCGTGACCACCAACCGGTCCTGTGGGCCCCGTCCAGCAGCACACTTAGTGTGCAAAGGACCCTTTTCCACACCCCTATGATTGTATCCCCAACCAGGCAGCTGCACCCATCCCCTTGCCTGCCAAACAATCCTTGAAAAATCCTATCCTCTGAATTTTCCAGGAGGCTGATTTGAGTAATAATAAAACTGCAATCTCTCATTCAGCTGGCTCTGCATGAATTAAACTCTTTCTTTATTGCAATTCCCCTGTCTTGATAAATTAGCTCTATCTGGGCAGTGGGCAAAATGAACCCATTGGGTAGTTACATTCCCACCATTAACTGGTTAGAGTGACTTACTGTGTCTAAACTGTTCGTACAAACAATATGGTGTATGTTTCAGGGTCCTCCAGAGAAGCAGAATCACTAGGGGTGTGTGTGTGTGTGTGTGTGTGTGTGTGTGTGTGTGTGTGTGTGTGTGTGTGTTAAGGAATTGGCTCATGTGATTATAGAGCTGGCAAGTCCAAAACCTACAGGTGGGCCAGCAGGCGGGAGACCCAGGCAGAGCCAATGCTGCAGTTCAAGTCCATAGGCTGTCTGCTGGCCGAATTCCTTCTTGCTCAGGGAAGTTCAGTCTTTTGTTCTAGTTGGATCATCAGCTGATCTTGGAATCTTGAAAGCTTGTACGTGGTTTCCCCTAGACTTTATCCCATGTGTCTTTTCTCTTTGCTGATTTGGTTTGTATCCCTTTGCTGTAATAAATCACAATTGTATGACTAGGTATGGAGTCCTGCAAGCCCCACTAGTGATTCATCAAACCTGGGGGTAGTACTGGGGACTCCAATAAACAATATTACAAGGGCCCATCTTATTCCCTTCATCCACTGAAACATATTGAAAGTGTAACATAAGTAAATCACATATTGTATCAAAAGCATATTATAATGAATAATGTAAGAGTAGCTCAGAGGAGCTACTGATTATATAGTACTTCGGCAACATGAAGGACCACATAAAGACTAAGTAATAATCATAAGGCAGATTATACTTTTCAATTAATTTCAAAGGACATTTCAGCAGATTTTCACAAAAATGAACTTAATTTTGTATGTCCAGCAAGAACTTTTGTAAACCTTTTAAATATACCTAGAATATTTTTAGTGATAAAGATAAGTGCAGAGATCCATTAACTGAAAGGAAAAATGTTTAGGAACTATTGAATAAAATTTCAAGCCTAAAAGGTTTTGAAATCAGAATTAGAATTATAAGGAAATATTTCATAGATAATGCTCTCTGGGTTTTGTTTAATAGTCATACTAATTAACTTCTCAATTTCAATAAAAATGTAGGAAATTCACCTCTGTTCAGTACTTGACAAATAAATCATGGTAATTACATATTCACATGGCCTATAATAACTCTTCTAACTCAGCCTAGTAAGCAAGCGTTTGTTGTTGTTGTTGTTGTTGTGTTTTTGTTTGTTTGTTTGTTTGTTTTGAAACGTAGTCTCACTCTTTCACCCAGGCTGGAGTGCAATGGTGCGATCTTGGCTCACTGCAACCTCCACCTCCCAGGTTCAAGTGATTCTCCTGCTTCAGCCTCCTGAGTAACTGGGATTACAGGCACATGCCACCACACCTGGCTAATTTTCGTGTTTTTAGTAGAGACGGGGTTTCACCATATTGGTCAGGCTGGTCTCAAACTCCTGACCTTGTGATCCACCCACCTCGGCCTCCCAAAGTGCTGGGATTACAGGTGTGAGCCACCACGCCCAGCACAAGTGTTCTTTAAGATAATTATTCTTTTCTAAAAGTCACCTGTATAAAATGACTACTGCAGGTCAGGAGTTTTGAAGCTCTATGATGACATGGAAACAGGAGTTTCCTAAACCTTCAGTTCAGTATTAGCATCCTTCCAGGTTCAGCTTTAGTGAGATGTGTGTTCCCAGGGCACTAACACATATTTGTCTGTTTCCCATTGTATTAGTCTGTTTTCATGCTGCTAATAAAGACATACCTGAGACTGGTTAATTTATCAAGGAAAGGGGTTTAAGTGACTGACAGTTCCACATAGCTGGGGAGGTGTCACAATCATGGTGGAAGGCAAATGAGGAGCAAAGTCACGTCTTACATGGTGGCAGGTAAGACAGCATGCGCAGGGGAATTCTCATTTATAAAACCATCAGATCTCATGAGACTTATTCACTACCATGAGAACAGTATGGGGGAAACAGCCCCCCATGATTCAGTTAGCTCCACCTGGCCCCAACCCTTGACATGTGGGGATTATTACAATTATTACAATGTGAGATTTGGGTAGGGACACAGCAAACCATATCATCCATGATACTTAATCATAAATAATCATAGTAGGAAAAGAGTCTCTGAAACTGATTCAGTAATATCTGAATATCCCTGGCAACCTAGAAGCCAAGTGTCTTCAGGAAAGTAAAATAGGAAATAAGTAGGAAGAACCCAGACTTTCAAGTTGGACAAACTAAAGACAGTGGGATCTAAAGGAGATTTCTGGGGAACTCATAAGCTATCTTTGTGTGGGGCACTTTGAGAAGCATTGTAGTATGTTCTTGATAAATTGATGCTATTAATGTCATTCTTTTTTTTTTTTTTTTTTTGAGATGGTGTCTCACTCTGTCACCCAGGCTGGAGTACAGTGATGTGATCTTAGTTCACTGCAAGCTCTACCTCCCAGGTTCACACCATTCTCCCACCTCAGCCTCCTGAGTAGCTGGGACTACAGGTGCCTGCCACCACGTCCGGCTAATTTTTTTTTTTTTGTATTTTTAGTAGAGACAGGGTTTCACCGTGTTAACCAGGATGGTCTCCATCTCCTGACCTCATGATCTGCCCACCTCGGCCTCCCAAAGTGCTGGGATTACAGGTATGAGCCACCACACCCAAATAATATCGTTCTTATTATATTATTGCAGTGTACCTCTGAAAGGTTTTCTTTTAGTAAACTCTTTCTGATTATTTATACTTGCTTTGAATTCACATGACCAATAAGCACCTGACTGTTCTCAAAATCTATCAAGAACCACTAAGCTCCTGTCTTAATCTGTCTCTCTGTCACACGAGAGCTCCCCCTTCCTCTAATAATGGTCCCCCTTGGTAGGTGTTTTCTTCAGGTCTCCTCTAACTCTTGAAGTCTGAATAGTGATGATTATAAGCTCTCCAATGTTAATCAAGGCTTACAATATTAAGCCAGCCAAATCTATAAAATCTTGGTGTAATTAAAGTTAAGCACCTCTTTTTGTGCTTGAAAAAAGCCGTAATGATGCTCTTGCTCTTTAGAAAGTGTTGGCTGAAGTCTATAGATTTTCAATGAGTTAAAATTTCCCAAGATTTGTTTCTCAGAGGGCCAAAAGAAAGACGATAAAAAGGACTTGAGAGTACTGCATTGGCAGGAATTGTAAAGATAATTACCCACATTAGTCACCTTTTATCCATTTTCTTTCCCTGTTTTATTCTAAAAAAAAAAAAAAAAGAAAACGAGAAAGAGAATCCAATATACCACTCTGTGATAATGGAACAGATCCCTGCATGAACTAAGTACACCTGAGATACAAATCCAAATGGCACTGCTGTAGCTGCCAGCTGATGTTCAAATATTCAGTTCAAGTTAGGAACTGACACGGCCCTGTGTATAGATACGTATCAGGAGTATTCATTAGACCTTCATCTTCAGTGCCCTTGGGTTGGCTTCGAGCTCTCTCAAGGGAGTTTATGGTATGATTTTGAGCACTCTGCTTACAGAACGCAACCAACTATGCTGCATTCTGTCTGCTTCCAGTAGCACAGGGGCTTGGGCAAGCAGAGAGCAACTCCACCAGTACTTGCAATGCCATTAATACCATTCAGCATTTAGAATGAGGTCTGGGTAATCAATGACAGTACTTCATGAATATACACTGCATCTTACTGGCTGATTAGTTTTTATGAGATGTCTCTAATGTTTTCGGTGTTGTACAAAATAACAGAACTACTGTTGCTGAAGATGTAATTCCATGAAGCCTTCGACATAGTAGACTTGGTGTATATTTGCAAACCTCAACATGTGAGGACCCATAGCAAGGGCTTACATTCAAAATATGTAATAACCTGTGTGACCTGGCCACATATCAGTCAAGAAGTCAACCAATAACTGACATGTAGCCCCTCTTCTACTTTTTGGCTGAACATCAAGCCCTGCTTGTGTTGGATTCAGTGTTATAGGACCTCTACCATAGACTACAAGCCCCAGCACCCAAATGAGGAGACTAAGTCATCTTGAGGTCTTACATACAGAGGTAGATACAGAATAGTACCTACAGGCGGAAGGAGTGTAAAAAATTATCTTTGGCCGGGTGCAGTGGCTCATGCCTGTAATCCCAGCACCTTGGGAGGCTGAGGTGGGCAGATCAGGAGGTCAGGAGTTTGAGACCAGCCTGGCTAACATAGGGAAACTCTGCCTCTACTAAAAATACAAAAATTAGCTGGGCGTGGTGGCAGGTGCCTGTAATCCTTGGGAGTCTGAGGCAGGAGAATTGCTTGAACCCAGGAGGCAGAGATTGCAGTGAGCTGAGATCGTGAAACTGCACTCCAGTCTGGGCAACAGAGCATGACTCCATCTCAAAAAAAAAAAAAAAATATATATATATATATATATATTTATTTATTTATGGACCCTTATTGAACTCTGAATTTTTGAAAGGATAGCATCCCTTGCCAGAGGAAAAAATTTCCATTGTAGCAACTCTCTACAATTGTGTTCACATGTACTTTAACTTAGCATATATTTTGGCAAAACATTTTGAAGAAAGGGATCAAATTCTGCCACTGGAGAGATAACTCATTTTGCATAATGCAGTAGTTTAGGCCAGTCTGATAAGTTCCGGTATACCAGAAGACAGAGCCATGCTGGTCTCACGAAATTTGGGTGCACATGTACGTATTTTCTTTTCTTTTTCTTTTTTTTTTTTGAGATGGAGTCTCGCTCTGTCTCCCAGGCTGGAGTGCAGTGGTGCGATCTCAGCTCACTGCAAACTCTGCCTCCCGGGTTCACGCCATTCTCCTGCCTCAGCCTCCCAAGTAGCTGGAACTACAGGTGCCCACCACCACGCCTGGCTAATTTTTTGTATTTTTAGTAGAGATGAGGTTTCACTGTGTTAGCCAGGATGGTCTCGGTCTCCTGACTTCGTGATCCGCCCGTCTTGGCCTCCCAAAGTGCTGGGATTACAGACGTAAGCCATCGCCCCAGCAGGGCTCCATTCTTTTGACCTAATTACCCTCTGCCAACGACCCCATCTTTAAAAATCATCCCATTGGGATTAGAAATTTTTTTTTTTTTTTTTTTTTTTTTTTTTAGATAGTGTCTCACTCTGAGTGTCTCACTGTCACCCAGGCTGGAGTGCAGTGGTGTGATCTTAGCCTACTCTAACCCCTGCCTCCTGGGTTCAAGCTATCTTCCCACATCAGCCTCCTGAGTAGCTGGGACCACAGGCACGCACCTCTGCACCCAGCTAATTTTTCTTTCTTTCTTTTCTTTTTTTTTTTTGAGATGGAGTGTGGCTCTGTCACTTAGGCTGGAGTGCAGTGACGCGATCTTGGCTCACTGCAAGCTCCGTCTCCTGGGTTCACGCCATTCTCCTGACTCAGCCTCCTGAGTAACTGGGACTACAGGTACCCGCAACCACGCCTGGCTAATTTTTTTGTAGTTTTAGTAGAGATGGGGTTTCACCGTGTTAGCCAGGATAGTCTCAATCTCCTCACCTTGTGATTTGCCCGTCTTGGGCTCCCAAAGTGCTGGGATTACAGGCGTGAGCCACCGTACCTGGCCCCAGCTAATTTTCTAGGGTTTCACTATGCTGCCTAGGCTGGTCTTGAACTCGTGGGCTTAAGCAATCTGCCTGCAGGCTTAGGATTTCCACATATAAATTTTGAGGAGCGACAAACATTCAGTCCATAACACCCACTGTTTTATATAATCTGCTAAAAAAATAAGACTTAAAAATTAAGCTTATCTTTCGAATTACAATTAAAAAATAAGGTTTTGAAGTTCATCAAGAAACACAAAATAAACTAAAATGCTTACACAGGTACACTCAGGTGACAAAGATATAAAGAAAAACAAGGAAATAATTATCATATAAAAGTCAGGATAGTGGTTACCATAGGAGAAGAAGAAAAGGAAGCCACAGCGGGGATTCTGGGGTGCTGAGAATGCTCTCTTTATTTAGATGAAGCTTAGGTGTTGAATAATAATCTGCTAAAATGTACACTGGTGTTTTGTGCAATTTCTCTGTGTATGCTGTATTTCATAATTTAAAATGTATTAATTGTTCAATTATTACCAAAAATTGCAATGGACTGGGCTGGAGGAGGGGATCACAGAGTGAAAGCACTGTCCGGGCATGGTGGCTCATGCCTGGAATCTCAGCACTTTGGGAGGCTGAGGCGTGGATCATGAGGTCAGGAGATCAAGACCATCCTGGCTAACACGGGGAAACCCTGTCTCTACTAAAAATACAAAGTATTAGCTGGGCGTAGTGGCGGGCACCTGTAGTCCCAGCTACTCGGGAGGCTGAGGCAGGAGAATGGCGTGGACCCAGGAGGCTGAGCTTGCAATGAGCCAAGATCATGCCACTGCACTCCAGCCTGGGCAACAGAGCGAGACTCCGTCTCAAAACAAAGAAATAAACAAACAAACGAAAACAGAGTGAAAGCACAGAGATGAGGCTGAAAATTATTACAGTAGTCCAAATACATGATGTTGGTGATTTGAATTAGATTGGTGGTGGAAGAAATGGTACAACAGGCCGATTCACGCTGTATTTACAGGATTGAGTTTCTAGGACTTTCTGGTGGCTTAGCTGTGGATGTGGAGGAATGGAAGATGTTAATGAATAAAACAGAGATATTAAGGGAGACACTTAGGGTCCTGGACTTACCAAATGGGTGAAGGAATGGCTCCATTTACTAAGATGGAGGAGACAAGGATGAAAACAGATTTTGAGAGAAAGAAAGAGTAATTTGGTTATAGGTATGTTAAATGTAAGATGCTTCCGGACACGGAAGTAGAGATGCTGAGTAGGTAGTTGGAGACATATTCCACGGATTAAGGAATAAGTCCAGGCTGAAATAATCTTTTGGACCAAAGAACATTTCTTTAATTTTCTAGAATATGACTTCAATGTATCTTTTACCTTTTGTTTATATTACCAATCCTATGGTTTACAGTTGGAATTCCTCTTACTGGCTTTTAGGGACATCATTTTCTCTTGCACTATTCTCATCTCTATAAATAATGTAAATGTGACTGGAAATCCCGTGTCAATTTACCCGTAGCACATGGATTGGTCTGCTTGAGCTACCATCACAAAATGCCAGACTGGGTGGCTTAAACAACAAATTTATTTTTTCACAATTCTGAAGGCTCGGAGTCTGAGGATGCCAGTATGGCTAGGTTCTGATGAGGGTGTTCTTCCTGGCTTCCGGAAGGATGCCTTTCTGCTGGGCGCTCACGTGGCAAAGAGAGAGAAGAACTCTCTGGCGTCTCATCTTATAAGGGCACTGCTATAGTGTAGATATTTGTCCCCTCCTAACCTCATGTTAAAATTTGAGCGTCAGTATTGGAGGTAGGGTCCAATGGGAGGAGTGTGGATCATGGGGGCGGATCTCTCACGAATGGTTCTGTGCTGTCCTAGGGATAATGAGTGAGTTGTCACTCTGTTAGTCCCCCCCTCAAAACTGGGTTTTTGTTTTTGTTTTGAGAATGAATTTCACTCTTGTTACCCAGGCTGGAGTGCAGTGGCAGGATCTCAGCTCACTGCAACCTCCGCCTCCCCGATTCAAGCGATTCTCCTGCCTCAGCCTCCCAAGTAGCTTGGATTACAGGCACCCGCCACCATGACCAGCTAATCTTTGTATTTTTAGTAGAGATGGGGTTTCACCATGTTGGCCAGGCTTGTCTCGAACTCCTAATCTCAGGGGATCCGCCCGCCTTGGCCTCCCAAAGTGCTGTGATTACAGGAGTGAGCCACCGCGCCCAGCCTAAAAGCTGGTTGTTAAAAAAAAAAAAGCCCGGCACCTTCTCCCTCTCTCTTGCTTCCAGTCTGGCCACATAGTCTCTGGACATACCAGCTCCCTTCACCTACCATAAGTGGAAGCAGCCTGAAGCCCTGACCAGAAACAAATGCTGGTGCCATGCTTCTTGTACAGGCTGCAGACTCATGAGCCAAATAAATCTCCTTTCTTTATAAATACCCCAGCTCCAGTCCTTTATGGCAATGCAAATGGACTAAGACAGGCCCTAATCCCATAATGAGGGCCTCACCCTTGTGACCTCATCTATACCTAATTACCTCCCAAAGGCTCCATCTCCAAATCCCATCACATTGAGGGGTAGGGCTTCAACACAGGAGTTTTAGGAGACACAATTCAGTCTATAGCAGCACAGCTCATTGTCTCTTCTGCTGTATCAATTCTCCCTATTAGGTTTTATTGAGGTTTGGGCTTTTAGATTTAATATGATTTTTCTGCGTGGCTGAATTTCCTTTTTACAATCATTGTATCTTCCTTTTTCTCTTTTTAAGACCAAGGGCATGAATACAGGGGATCAACCACACAGGCAATCAACTACAATCTTCTAGATAGTTGTACTAACAGTATAGTTGTCATTTTGTAATGTGTATTTTTTTTTTAAATTTTAATTTTAATTTTTTTTTGAGACAGAGTCTCACTCTGTCGCCCAGGCTGGAGTACAGTGGCGCAATCTCGGCTCACCGGAAGCTCTGCCTCCCAGGTGCACGACATTTTCCTGCCTCAGCCTCCAGAGTAGCTGGGACTACAGGCACCTGCCACCATGCCCAGCTAATTTTTTGTATTTTTAGTAAAGATGGGGTTTCACCATGTTAACCAAGATGGTCTTGATCTCCTGACCTCGTGATCCGCCCACCTCGGCCTCCCAAAGTGCTGAGATTACAGGTATGAGCCACCGCATCTGGCCGTAATGTATATTTTTTTAAATTAGTGGAGGCATAAAAAAGGGAGCTAACATTAATTGAAGGCTTATTATGTACCAATCTCTGTGCTTTGCATTTTATATACACTAATTTATTGATTCTTTTACACAAACCTAGCAATTATTATACACATTGGCAGTTGGGGAAACAGCCTCAGATAATTTGCCAAAGTTACACAGTACATGGTTGGAAGAAACAAGATGCAAACAAAAACATGGCACCAAAGCCTGTTCTTTCTACTATCCCTTATCACCACGTGGAGAAAGAGGAAGGACAATGTGTTAGATTTATATTCTTTTATTTTTATTTTTATTTGAGACAGAGTCTCACTCAGTCACCCAGACTGGAGTGCAATGGCATGATCTCGGCTCACTGCAAACTCCACCTCCTGGGTTCAAATAATTCTCCTGCCACAGCCTCCCAAGTAGCTGTGACTACAGGCCCGCGCCACCATGCCCAGCTAATTTTTGTATTTTTAGTAGAGACAGAGTTTTGCCCTGTTGGCCAGCCTGGTCTGGAACTTCTGACCTGAAGTGATCTGCCCATCTTGGCCTCCCAAAGTGCTGGGATTACAGGCATGAGCCACCATGCCCAGCCCACTTTTGTAAGTGTTTTTCCATGTGTTGACATAATCTCCATATTTGTTGTTTTAATAGAACTGCATGATTCTATCAAATTAATGTCTTAATTTGAATAATCAATCTCTAATGGCTTATGTTTGATTTCTTTTTATTTGTTTATTTACAGACAGGGTCTCACTCTGCTGCCCAGGCTGGAGTGCAGTGGCATGATCATAGCTCACTGCAGCCTCAAACTCCTGGGCTCAAGCAATCCTCCCACCCCAGCCTCCTGAGTAGCTGCAGCTACAGGTGTATATCACCATGTACAGCTAATTTTTAAATTTTGGTTTGTGCAGTGGGGTCTCACTATGTTGCCCAGGCTGGTCTTGAACTCCTGGATTCAAGCGATCCTCCCACCTCAGCCTTCCAAAGTGCTGGGACAGAGTGTGAGCCACCACACTCTGTCCGTATTTTATATTGCTTCCAGTTTTCACTCTTTTAAATAATTCTACTATAAAAATACCTGGTTTTTATTCTCACAAATTATTTCTTTAGGGTAAATTCCCTGTGGTTTTCTGCCATAGAGGAATATGATTTAATAATCTTTTTCCTTGTGAGAGCTTATGCTCTGAAAAACAAAGGGAGATAACTCCTACTTTTAAGGAGCCTCTAAGTTAATTTTTTCCTCACCCTTCTTTGTCAAACATTCTAAGGAACTTGCTAGATGTGTAAGCATTACAATAACTTAGTATATATGTATTATTTATTTACAAAACTACATGGTGCTCTTTTAATATGGACTAAATTGATACAAATAACCTTTACATTTTACCAAAAAAAATTAACAACCGTTTAAAAATGTCTTTGTTTTTTGTAATAGCTTTTTTGGGATATACCATAATGACTTAAAGTGTTCGATTCAATGATTTTGAGTATATTCACAGTGTTGTGTAGCCACCACCATCAATTTTAGAACATACGCTTATTTCAGAGAACTGGCTTATGTGATCATGGCGAATGGCAAGTCTGAAATCTATGAGTAGGCTGCAGCCAATAAGTGGAAAACTCTTGGGCAGGAGCTGATAATGTGGTTTTCGGTCAACATTTCTTCTTCTTGAGGGAAACCTCAGTTTTACTCTTCAGCCTCTTCTACTGACTGGATGAGGTCCACCACATTATTGGCGAAAATCTCATTTACTTAAAGTTAGCTGATGGTAGATGTTTAAAATAGCTGCAAAATACCTTCACAGCAACACTAAATTATTATTTGACTGAATAATTGAGTGCTATAGCCTAGCCAAGTCATACATAAAATCAAGCACCACGGTCCACCCCCTATCAGCGTGGCACCCACACACATCTCCTTAAACCATGTTTAATCTCCAAATAAAGACAATAAGAACGTTATACTTATGCCCAACAAGATGCAGTTATACTATGTACAACCACAAATGTGCAACCTTTTCTGCAGAAGAGAATGCAACATCTCTGGATGACTCAGTTCATTTTTCTCCTTGACATCCTGCAACTTAAATACTATGACATAAGGTTCATTATTATGAACATATCTTATGTTAGCTGATAAGGTGATAAGAGAGGGAAGAAAGCAAAGAAGAATATATATATATTTATGTATTCCTAACAAAGTAGGAAGAAGTACTCATAACATATACAGTCCTAATTTTGGCGACTGGTCAAGAGTTGGAGCTGGTATTTACAACTACTTCTTTTCATTCCCTGTTCCCTATTCCCTTTGGCCACAGCAGACACCTCAGCTGATCATACTTCTTTGCTTGGTGTGGTGACCAAATTTTCACTTCTGAAAGGCCTGAGCTGTTAGTAGCCCTGTCTGAATTGGGCTGTTGTAGTTTTTGTTTTGTTTTGTTTTGTTTTGTTTTAATTGACTTTAATCACAGGGCAGAATAATACTAAAAGAATCCCTAAGGAGTCTCCTGTATTCCAGATTTTCTCTTCCTTACCTCCATTTTGTAGTAGCAGCCCAAATTCCCCTTGGTTTTTAGGATCAATGATCCCTGCCAGTATACTAACTCCCTTCTTTACCTGTTAATTCAGATGCATGAGGAACCCGAAGTGGCTGGGTGGCAGTCTTAACTCCCAGCTCAGTGGAATAATTAATGTGTCTTCTGGTGGAAGCATTCCTTACTTTGGAACTACAACTTCTTAAGCTAGCAGAATCTAAGATCACAGGGACAGGAGGCAAAAATTTTGTTAGTGAATCAATAGGGTTAATAGTGAGTGGTGCCACTCCCACTTCCACTCTTTGATTCCTGAACCTGTGAATCCTGGCTATGGGAGAAACAACACCATATGCTAAATGCTGAATTAGAGCACATACATCCTCTTGGGGAATCTTGCCTCTGCCTTGCAAAGTATTACCACTGACTCAGTTAGAGACTCAGTGATCTGAGTCTCTTCAAAAGGCCATTCCACTGATCTATCAAAACTCCTGTTTCAGGATAACGGAGACATGGTAAGATCAGTGAATTCCATGGCAATTGGCCCATTTCCATACTTAATTTGCTGTGAAATGAGTTACTTAGTCAGAAGCAATGTTTCTTACAATGCTTATACCATGACAGTAGCTAAGGCAGTCTATAAGTCTACAGATGGCAGTTTTGGCAGAAGCACTATTTACAGAAAAGGCAAACACATATCCAGAATAAGTGTCTAGTGCATTAAGAATAAAACACCATTTATTACATGATGGAAATGGTTCAATATAATCAGCCTGCTTCCAGGTAACTGGCTGGTCACCCCAGAAAATGGTGCCATACTGGAGACTTAGTTTTGGTGTCTGATGCTGGCAGATTGGGCACTTAGCAGTGATTATAGCCAGGTCAGTTTGGTGAGGGGAAGTCCATACATAACCTTCATCCTTGCCACTATGGCCATTTTGTTCATGAGTCCATTAGGTAATAATAGGAGTAGCTGGGGGAAAGGCTGGCTGGGATTCACAGAATGGGTCATCCTGTCCACTTGGTTATTAAAATCCTCCTCTGCTGAGCCCATCTTTTGGTGAGCATTCACATGGTGCACAAATGTCTTCAGGTTTTCTCCTATCCAGAGAAGCCTACTGTATTAGTTTGTTTTCATACTGCTGTAAAGAACTGCTGGAGACTGGGTAATTGATATAGGAAAGAGCTTTAATTGACTCACAGTCCAGCATGGCTGGGCGACTTTAGGAAATTTACCATCATGGCGGAAGGTGAAGAGGAAGCAAGCCACCTTCTTCACAAGGTGGCAGGAAGGAGAAGTGCCGAGTGAAGAGCGGAAGAGCTCCTTATAAAAGCAGCAGCTCTCATGAGAACTCACTATAGTGAGAACAGCATGGGGAAACCATCCCCATGATTCAATTACCTCCATTTAGTCTCTCCCTTGACATGAGGGGATTGTGGGGACTGTAATTCAAGATGAGATTTGGGTAGCAACACAAAGCCTTACCATATCACTGTCTATATGCCAGAGTTCTGTCTGGGCATGGTGGCTCCCACCTGTAATCCCAGCACTTTGGGAGGCCAAGACAGGCAGATTGTTTGAGGTCAGGAGTTTGAGACCAGCCTGACCAACATGGTGAAACCACCTCTCTACTAAAAATACAAAATTTAGCCGGGCCTGGTGGTGCATGCCTGTAGTCCCAGCTACTCCATAGGCTGAGGTGGGAGAATCACTTGAACTTGGGAGGTGGAGGTGGCAGTGAGCCAAGATTGTGCAACTGCACTCCAACCTGGGCAACAGAGGGAGACTCCATCTAAAAAAAAATATATATATATACACACACACACACACACACACACACACACACATACACACACACACACATATATATATACATACCAGGTTTCATTGTCATTAATTTTTCAACTGGTTCCTTCTAAGGCTCTAACTATTCAGCCAAACCGTTGGCCACAGTTCATGAATTGGTATGTAACTACACATTTGCCCATTCCTCCTTCCAAGCAAAATGAACAGCCAGGTTTACTGTCTGAAGTTCAGCCCTCTGGAAGGATATCCCTTCACCACTGGCCTTCAGGGATGTCCCAGAGAGGGGCTGCAGTGCTGCAGCTGTCCGTTTTCATATAGTGCCTGCATATCCTGAAGAAACATCTATAAACCAGACTCAAATGTCCTCCTCTTCAGTCAACTGATTTTAGGGAGCACCCCATGATGCCAAAAATTTGGGCTGGGAAAGAGAAAATAACATAGGAAAAGTGAGAGTTATGGGCACGTGGGCCATTTCCTCATTTAACTTACTTGTGCCCTCAGGGCCTGTTGAGCCTGATCTCATAACTATCACTTCCATTTGATGATGGAGTGTTGCTGTGGATGCACAACTTCATGGCTTGGTGGGTGAGACAATACTCAGCTCATGATGGGCAGTGTAGGTCTGACGGTAACTTGGTGATCATGGGTAGGTGTTCAGTCTCTAGTACTGAAAGCCTAATAGCAAGCAAATTTCTCAAAAGGAGAGTAGTTATCCATAGGGGATGGCAGGGCTTTGCTCCAAAATTCCAAGCAGCTGCACTGTGATTCACCTAGAGGGGCCTGCCAAAGGTGCAGACAGCATCCCGCTCCGCCACTGATACCTCAAGCACCATTAAATCTGCTGAATCACGTAGCTCATGTGGCAGAGCATCTTGCATGACAGCCTGCATCTGTTGCAGAGCCTTCTCTTGCTCTGTACTCAAAACTAGGAGCTTTTGGGGGTTACTCAGTAAATAGGCTGGAGTCACACATTCTAATGAGGACTATGTTGCCTCCAAAATCCTTGGAGTTTCACTAAGAGGGTTCAACTCTTTTTGAGTTGAAGAAAGGGCCCATATGCAACTTTTCCTTCATGCTACAAGAGCTATTTTGACATGCTCCACACCCCTGGAACCCTAGAAACTTCACTGGGGTAGAAGTCTCCACATTTTTGTTGGAATCACTTTCTCACCCTTTATTATTATGTCAATGTTTTACCAATGACTCTAGCATAGTTGCTACCTCTTGCTCACTGGATCTAATCGGCATAATGTCATCATCAATGTAATGGACCAGTGTGATGTCTTGTGGAAGAAAAGGGTGACCAGAGTCCTAGCGGATTAAATTATCCACAAGGATATTACTGACTCTATTACAGCTCTCTGACTGAATATGGTGCTTTATCATCTGCTTTGTCTTTCCATGTCCCAAATTTGCACCCTAGGACAGGCATCTCTCTCCTCTTCATATAAGGCATGCCATGGCATCTCATTGTAGTAGTCTGAATAGTGGGCCCTTGAATATGTCCATATCCTCACTCCTGGGACCCACAAATGCTACCTTATATGGCAAAAGGGACTTTGTAGGTGTGATTAAGGATTTTGAGATGGGACATTATCCTGGATTATCTGGGTGGGTCCAATGTCACCATCAGTTTTGGAGACAGGGTCTCACCCTGTCGCCCAGGCTGGAGTGCCGTGGTGTGATCTTGGCTCACTGCAGCATCTACCTCTCCAGGCTCAGGTGATCCTTCCACCTCAGCCTTCCAAGTAGCTGGGACTGCAGGGGTGCACCACCATGCCTGGCTAATTTTTGTATTTTTCGTAGACACGGGATTTTGCCATGTTGCCCAGGCTGGTCTCAAACTCCTGGGCTCAAGTGATGCTCTCACCTTGGCCTCTCACAGTGCTGGGATTACAAGCGTGAGCCACCGGGCCTGACCACAATGGTCCTTTTAAGAGTGCAGTAGGAGTAGTCAGGGTCAAACAGAAGATGATAGGATGGAAGCAGAGTTGAGTGATGTGCTTTTAGGCTGTAGGAAAAGGTCACAAGCCAAAGAATATAGGCAGCCACTAGAAGCTGAAAAAGTCAAGGAAACAGATTCTCCACTCAAAGCTCCCAGAAGAAAATTCTCCTCAAAGTCTCCATAAGATAAGATGCCAACATTGTTGGTGCCTTGACTTTAGCTCAGTGAAACTGACTCCAAACTTCTGCCCCAGAACTGTAGGAGAATACATTTGTATTGTACTGTTTCAAGGCACTGTGGTCATTTGTTATAGCAGCTATAGGGAGCTAGTATACCCAACCTCTCAACTGAGTAAAGCCAGAAAGATGTACATGAACAAAAGGAATGATGCAGAATAATTGCCCCCTGGTAATACCAAGTGTCAGAAACTATGCCACTTTGGTCTATTGTCCTGTATAAAAATAGGCCGATGGCTTCATATCACCTGATTTTCCAAAGAAGCCATGTATTAGTTTTCTTTTGCTGCTGTAATAAATTATCACAAACATAGTAGCTTAGCACAAATATATTTTACAGTTCCGCAGTCATAAATCTGCTGTGGGTACCACTGGGCTAAAATCAAGGTGTTAGGATTGAGTTATTTTCTGGAGGCTTTAGGAAAGAATCTGTTTCCTTTTTTTTTGCAACTTCCAGAGACTGCTCACATTCCTTGGCTTGTGGCTTCTTCTATCATCTTCAAAGCCAGCACTGGCTGGTTGAGTCTTCGCATGGTATTACTAACAACCTCCTTTTCTGTCTCCCTTTTGTACCTATAAGGACGCTGATGATTACTTTAGGCTCACCCACATAATCCAGGAAAGTCTCCCTGTTCTAAAGTCAGTTGATTAACAACCTTAAATTCCATCTTTAATGTTATTTCCACTTTGCCACATAAAGTAACGTATCTGCAGCTTCCAGAGATTAGGACTTGGGTATCTTTGAGGTGCCATTATTCTGCCCACCTTAAATGTGGATATAAAAGTAAATTGTGGATTGCTGTATTATCTGTAGTCTTTGATTTTTTTAGGTTTTCTGTTTTTCTCTCATGTTGTTGGTCCTCTCGCATGTGTGGTGATTCAAGGTTGTAAATTCATCTTCTGTGGGATGTTCCTTCTGCAAACATCCTGGACCATGGGGACTTCAGGAATGATGGCTGTGTTGGTTTCTCTTGAGGTGGTCTTGGCAGCTGTGGTGCTTTCCCACACAACAGAGATGGTTTCTCAGCACTGTGGGGCAGGATTTGTTTGAGAGAAACCTGCCTACCTCAGGCTGAGGTGCCGTCCTTTGTAGAGTTTCTGCCTCTTCTAAATCCTGACCACAGCCAGAAGGGACTATTTGCATTTCCTTTAATATAAGAGGCTCTTTTCATTTCCAAGCTTATTAGACCTTCCTTTAAGACAGTGTAAAGCAAAAGCAGCAGCATGCATGGGAAGCCAAATAACAACAGTATTGAGTAAAAGGAGACGTGCTTGTGGTTAGGCAGACAAGACTAGTGTCTCTTAGGCAACCTTTATACAAAGCATATCCCATCCCTGTTCTTGATAACAATAAAAGCTGCCACTTACATTCCATTTATCACATGCCAGAAACTGTTTAATGCACTTGGCATATATTAACTTATTTATTTCTCAGAACAACTATTAAAGTCTCTACTTCATGTCTCTACTTTGCAGGTGAGTTTACAAAGAGGTTGTATTAGTTTGTTCTCACACTGCTATAAGGACATACCAGAGACTGGGTAATGTATAAAGGAAAGAGTTTAATTGACTTACAGTTCCACAGGGCTGGGGAGGCCTCAGGAAACTTACAATCATGGCAGAAGGGGAAGCAAACATGTCCTTCTTCACATGGTGGCAGCAAGGAGAAATGCAGAGCAAAATGGGGAAAAGCCCCTTATAAAACCATTGGATCTCATGAGAACACACTCATTATCATGAGAACAGCATGAGGGTTACCCAACCACCCCCATGACTAAATTACCTTCTACCAGGTCCCTCCCATGACATGCGGGGACTAGGGAACTATAATTCAAGATGAGATTTGAGTGTGGACACAGCCAAACCATACCAGAGGTTAAATGACTTATCCTGGATTGTACAATGTTTTATTCTGAGCAACTCAGCATCGAAACACCTAGGTTGAGGATATGGAGGAATAGGTAATACCAAGAGAAATTACACGCATACACCACTTAAACAGCTTTCACTCATTTCCTTCTTTCAACAAGCCAAGTAACAACAGCAAGCAAGTAAAAGGAGATAGTGGGTGGAAGGCACATAACCATGTGTTTGGGGATTGATTAATGCCTCTCACTGCTTGGCTGCCACTCATTCTCAGCTGGTAGTTCTGATAGTCTCTGCTGGCAGAGGTCTTTGCCCCAGTCTTGGCCACCAGTTGGAGTCACCTCACGGTCAGTATGTGGTAGTCACGACCCCTCAAGCAGTGGCAGGAATCCACTTTCATCATGGCTTGGTGGGTGTCCCCCTGTTCTGATTGGGGAGGGTGAACCCTCTGGGTGCCTTGCAGTCTCTTGGTTTGCAGTTGCATCTGCTCTATTCTGATTAGCTATATCCATCTACATAAGCCATTACATCATTATATATGCACTGTTGGCTAGTTATACCCTTCCATATCAATGCATTTCAGGACTTCCTGAGGCTTTTCTAAACATGGTTATGACTTTGGGGGAGGGCAGGTGTTTATCTCTTTTGAGTGATATAGTCATATGCAAATCCATAATGGGGTATGCATGTATTATTTTAATTACTTTTGGAAAAAAAAGCTTACAAGGAAAGGAATATTCTTGGTGGGAAAACTTGTTTATCTTCTTTTTTTAAAGCACAGCAAATAGATTTTTATTTATTCCTGTTAAAATGTATGATGTAACATCTTTTAATCATATGAAGCTAGTTAATGGCAAAGCTAGGATTTATATCCAAGCAGTCTGTATGTGGAATCCACACTCTTAACCACTTCTTTGCCCGGAACTAACTCTCTGCCTGGAACTAACATTTCACATTAAACCAACTACTCGTAAGTGTACAGATGTTAGCCAGAGAAAATCCAAGTTATCTCAGTACAGGCTACAGATGTCTTTGGAGCAGCAGCCAGATGACCCTGGTATGTGTGAGCTATCTTATAAAGCTACTAAAACTTCCATGGGGGAGTTGCTAGGAAACTGATATAGAGGATATCTTTAAATTACTGTAATTTTGCTGTCTTGTAATAAGTTGTTTTGCCTTTTTTTGGTAAACCTTTTTCTGATACAAGGTTGTTAGTACGATTGCAGCTGTTGGCATCATTGCCCATCTGTGGTTTTGTAAAAAAATACTCACCTGGGTTTCTGGATGGAACTTCAACACTAAGAGAACGCAATGCTTTTATAGAGAAATCTGGGCCCTTGGCACCATAGGCATTTCTGACATAAAAATAACTAATTATGTTTCGGTAGGACCAAAATGAGGAAATGACACTGCCTTAGCCAAACCACAGCTCTGGCTTGTGCTCATGGATTTGCAGAGGGGATCAAAGAATAACTAGACTTAGTAGAAATACTACCAGAATACCAAATACTGTGGAAGATCAATAGGAAGTATACAGATGGAATGACACACCGGTTCTAGTTGAAATATGGAACTTGTGCAAGTTCCTGATTGTGTGATTTTCAGAGTGTCCATGCGATCCCCATAGGGTAAGAAGGCAAACATCAGAACACAGCCGAAAAGATCGGTGTCCTTTGAGTTGGTGGCTTTTTTTTGTGTGTGTCAATGGTATAGCCTAAGAGAGTACTATGTGCTCCCATTTTTGTAGTACTTGGGTATACCGTGTGCGTGTGTGTGTGTGTGTGTGTGTGTGTGTGTGTAGACAGGGTCTCACTTTGTTGCCCAGGCTCATCTTTGATCTTGATTTTCTGGGATCAAGCAATCTCCTGCCTTAGCTTCCCAAAATGCTGGGATTATAAGTGTGAGCGAGCCACTGTACTCGGCCAGGATACTATTTTTGTGAAAACATTTATGAAAATAAGATAGGACATAACTGTGATCAACAATAGTTTAGAGATAGGGTTTATAAAGAATCCTGAATTATCAGATGAGGAAAGAATTAAACCTAATGTTTCTTTGCTTCAGATTCCCGTTATGTGCAGAATGATGGATATTTATTCCTAGCCCCTATCTTTGTCACAAAGGAAGTTGTGAGGGGAAAGCTATCAATAGTGGCTGTGAGTTCATGTTAACACTTTATGCATGCCACGTAGAAGAACGGATCTAACATTCAAAGAGTGCTTATAAAACATCTAGGCTTTTAATCCTCATGACAGTGCTACACTAAAGTCAAAATTTTAGGCTGGGAAGCATATCTATCAAGATTAGCCAACTAGTAATCAGAGATGCGACTTTCAAGCCCAGGTTTGTTTGACCCCAAGCTTTGCTCTTTCCACTGTGATATAGTGCATTCCTCATGGAATTGTGTTTAGCCACAGAAGAATAGGTAATGGCATGTGGCCTTTCATGTTTGGAGCTCAACATTAGTCGGTATAAATCTACACTTCATAAATACTTAATGTTAAGTACTTTTCCTACTTTCTGCTGGAGGGAAAAAAGCAATTTCCAGTTGATTGACTACATTTCCACACATGGTTTTCCAGTACAGTTTCAGGCAATTTAGTTTTTTTTTTTTTTTTTTTTTTTCGAGACAGAGTGTTGCTCTGTCACCTAGACTGGAGTGCAGTGGCACGATCTTGGCTCACTGCAACCTCTGCCTCCTGGGTTCAAGCCATTCTCCTGCCTCGGCCTCCCCAGTAACTGGGATTGCAGGCACGCACCACCACGCCCAGCTAATTTTTGTATTTTTAGTAGAGATGGGGTTTTATCACGTTGGCCAGGCTGGTCTCGAACTCCTGACCTCGTGGTCCGCCCACCTTGGCCTCCCAAAGTGTTGGGATTACAGGCATGAGCCACTGCGCCCGGCTGGCAATTTAGTTTTTAAAAATCCCTATCCAGCAGAGGCTTCCTTATTTTATTGTCATTTTTTTTTGTACTGACACAACAGATGCATTTTGAATAAGTCTGAACATCACTACTTTCTATGAGTAACTGGCCATTGGGAGACCAGATGAGATATTTCTTATGCCTCCCATTCCAGGAGGCCATTATTTAGGGGACACATGGCATGTTATGGACATCTAGCATATCATGTTGGTCCACCTCCACTTCTCAATGGTTCTCTGCTCTACATCAAGAAGTTAAGATTTAAAAACAGAAGCATGAAGAAGAATGTTGTGGACTGATGCACTGATGTGCACTGATGTGAGTTGCACTGATGTGAGTTTTCCTATCCAGCTACACTTTTTGTTAGGTGTCTACCGTGAACAATGGCACAATTTTATCAGACAGCTGGATAATGTTAAGAATTATAATCTGTAACCCCAGATTACATGAAAATAAATGCCATTCGTAATACTAATTATGTTCCTGACCTTATTGTATTTAGTTAGTAACCCCAAATAAACTCATCTATTTATTTGAATGGGAATATTAACATCACATAAATCATATTTAACAATGAACACATGAAACAATGTATCACCTGGTTTAATATTCTGCTTGACTCATCTAAATCTTGTTTCTCTTAGGTCATAGAATTTCCATCTGTGTTCACTCTATTGGAATAATGCTGTTTGTGTATAATTCTATAATGCCTGCTTTACTATTGAACAGTAGGTATGGAGTCTTCAATGGGATTATCTCATTCACGGATACATCTTTTGATGGCAGAAAAAAAAAGTATACATAGGTAGGGGAAAGACAGAAAAAGCAGTTGCTGAAAAATAGGACCTGATGGTGAGTAATGGACAGCAATCTGTAACCCAGGCTGGAGTGCAGTGGTGTGACCTCAGCTCACTGCAACCTCTGCCTCCCGGGCCCAAGTGACCCTCCCAACACAGACTCCTGAGGAGCTGGGACTACAGGCGTGTGCCACTTTGCCCAGCGAATTTGTGTATTTTTTGTAGAGATAGAGTTTCACCATGATGGCCAGGCTGGTTTCGAACTCCTGGGCTCAAGTGATCCGCGGGTCTCGGCCTCCCAAAGTGCTAGAATTACAGGCATGAGCTACCGTGACCAGCCTAGCAATCAGGTTTTTATCCGTTTGGGATGTGGGAGAGGCTAAGCTAAACTAGAATTCAAAAGAAAGGAATATATTCATAATTAGTTAAACGTAGGGTGAAAAATAAAATTTCAGAGATAAGCAGAATAGGAAAAAAATCATTATTTTAATAATTCACACCTATTGCACCATTATTTCAATTTTACAGAGAAAAACAGGCAGAGTGATGAAATGGCTCATATATACACAACAAATGGCAGAGCTGGAATGCCAATCCTAGCAATCTAAACCAGCATTTAAAAACGAGGAATTAAAGCACATAGGGTGAGAAAAATTATAGGGAAGGGACAAGAGCTCAAGGACACACCTGGAAAAGAAATACTATAATTTTAAAAATTACCAATGGGCTAATTATAGTTGTGTTTTACTGGCAGAGCGCTTTGTCTATGTTAGCTCTTTTAATCCCGCTAATAATTCTGTGAGGTTGGTACTATTAGTTCCATTTTTCAGACGAGGACGCTTAATAGATGATAATCGACACATTCTCTGCTTGCTCTGAGCTGCATCTCAACAGCTGGCTCTGGAGCAAGCAAAGGGAGACTGAGGGAAACAGAGCGGACCAGGGCAAGCCGCCTGAAAGTGAGAAATGCAAGAAATGTTTCTCATCTAGGCAGGAGCTGGTTCCAGCATTCAAATCTCTCCAGCCGGCCCGCCACCACGTCACAAACCCCGCCTTTCAGTGACAAAGCCCCGCCCCGTTCCTTTGGCTGTTCCCTAAGCTCCCAATACTTCCCTCTTTCTCTTTGGCCCCTCCTACCCCGCTAGCATCATTTCCTGTGCGCTGGATGCTGATTGGTCCGACGGTCGGAAGTGAGGGCGGGCGGTGGGGGCCGTTGCCGCAGTGACAGTGCTAGGGGAGTCCGAAGATGGCGGCGTCGCGTCGCTCTCAGCATCATCACCACCATCATCAACAACAGCTCCAGCCCGCCCCAGGGGCTTCAGCGCCGCCGCCGCCACCTCCTCCCCCACTCAGCCCTGGCCTGGCCCCGGGGACCACCCCAGCCTCTCCCACGGCCAGCGGCCTGGCCCCCTTCGCTTCCCCGCGGCACGGCCTAGCGCTGCCGGAGGGGGATGGCAGTCGGGATCCGCCCGACAGGCCCCGATCCCCGGACCCGGTTGACGGTACCAGCTGTTGCAATACCACCAGCACAATCTGTACCGTCGCCGCCGCTCCCGTGGTCCCAGCCGTTTCTACTTCATCTTCCGTTGGGGTCGCTCCCAACCCAGCCGGCAGTGGCAGTAACAATTCACCGTCGTCCTCTTCTTCCCCGACTTCTTCCTCATCTTCCTCTCCATCCTCCCCTGGATCGAGCTTGGCGGAGAGCCCCGAGGCGGCCGGAGTTAGCAGCACAGCACCACTGGGGCCTGGGGCAGCAGGACCTGGGACAGGGGTCCCAGCAGTGAGCGGGGCCCTACGGGAACTACTGGAGGCCTGTCGCAATGGGGACGTGTCCCGGGTAAAGAGGCTGGTGGACGCGGCAAACGTAAATGCAAAGGACATGGCCGGCCGGAAGTCTTCTCCCCTGCACTTCGCTGCAGGTCAGAGACTTTTGAATTGTTTATTAAGGGTTTTGGGTTTGGGTGCAGGGTCCAGTTAGGACAAGAAAGCAGGTTATTGTGATGGGACAAAGTGGGGGCGTGGTCATGGTTCTTCAACACCTCACCAGAAGACTAGAGGTGCCTTTCTTTTGATGGTGTCTGGGTGATGGGGGCGTGGTTGGGGTGGGGGGATAAATGAATCCAAGAAATTCTTCAGTGGTTGCACAGTTTAGTTTTCGGTGTGCAGGAATAAAGTTAGATTTGGACAGCTTTAGAGTAGTTTTGTCATTTGTGTGCTATTTTGTTTTTACAAAGGTATGTCCCTTGAGGAGAGTCCAGACCAAAAGAGGTTTAATACAACCCAGCAAATGTTTGAGCATCTATTGTAGCCTTAGTAACCCAATGAAAGACAGAAATGAAGTTTATGAAAGTTTCCCTTCTTTTAAAGAAGTTTACAGTCTAGATGGGGAGACCAAAATATGCCAGTGTGAAACAACTGGAGAACAATATTTGGATGCATTATATGATGATAGAAGAAATACAGGCTTTGATATTGTGGCCACTATTATTTGTTGTATAGCAGACCGTTTACCTTGTGTCAGTTGCCTCAGTTTTCTCATGGGCAAAAATCATAAAATGATGTTGTGCGAGCATTTGGTGAGACGTATCTGGCACAAAGTTCTCCCTCAAAAAGTGTGAATTTCTTAAGCTCTGGACCTCACACTTGTCTTTTTTTTTTTTTTTTTGCAAATAGTTGATGATTTTCTCTCAAAGACACCTAATAATATGTTTATAAAATAAAGAAAACTGTAAAAGAAAAACAAAGGACTATAATTTCACTGCCTCGATACTTACTGTTGATATTTTAAACATATAGGTAATAATGTTATATACATTAGAAACATTATATTAGAAATACATGTATTGTCCCAAATAGGACAGAAAAATACAAAATGAAAGGCATCACACGCTCACAAACATCAAAGATAACACACCAAAGATAACTTCTGTTAAGTTTCTCTTATATTTCTAATATATATATGTGTCACTTCTTCAGTTTGTTCTGTTAATAGTAAAACGTGTTGACCCACTGTAGTAGTATTTATTTTTACCACACTTGGGAGATATGATTAACCATTTTACAGATGACAAAAGTGAAGCATATATAGATCGTTTAAGTAAGTCCAGATTCACTCAGGAAATAGTAGAAATTGAGTTTGAATTCAGGTAGTTTGACTTTAGAGCTTGTGAGATCAAACTTAAACTGTCAGAACCCTGGATTAAGGTCACTTCATTTTTGTGAGTAATTGAAGTGTAGAGTTCCCGATTTTTGGGAGAAATAGTAATGGGGAGGGGCTTATATGCAAGACAGTAGCTTTCACATGTTTTTTATTGTAGCCCATACTTAGAAATACATTTTACATGGTCACATATGCAACTGAATCAAAAGCTTCTGGAAACAATACTTTCCCTTAATATATGTGTTGTCCTCTGATAGTTTATATCTTATTCGATTTCATTTTTAGTGAATGCTGCTTGTGATCCATTAATGGGTCATGACCTGTGGTATGAGAAACACTTAAAGGAAATTATTATTAGGTCACTGGATTCATTCTTGATATACAGACACTACTTACTAGGAATGCAGTGGATTGAATCATAAACAGACTTTTGTCTATTTGTTTGCTCAAGGGTCTTGCTTGTTTTAGATGAAATAGCATTTCTTTTTCTTTAGGCTAAATGAAAGGCCCAAGTCTGATTTTATAAATCAACAGAGATGTCTACTTTTGCATACTTTATTCCAAGTTTGACTATTTTAACAAATTGTTTCACCAATCAGGTTATTTCTCACCACCCCACTTTATGAGTAATCACCAACAAATGATAGTTATACTTATGTGTATTAATGTATTTAGGATAAGTCACACAAAATAGTGCTTGTTTCTCAAATCACATGTCTTCTATTTGCTACAATAGTTACTTGTTATTCTGTTTCGGAGTTTTACATACATCCAGATTAGCTAGAAGATAAACAATAAAACAGTACCGTAATTATGTTGTAGTTATGAGAACCTAACCTTGAATTGGCTTTTTAAGAAAAATTTTAGCTCAGTTGTGGAAAACACAATAATAAAATTCTCAATGATAGGAAAACATAATATCCTGTAGTCAGTTTGCAACACTTCCGTGATTGAATGCATAACATTAAAGTTTTATTAAACTTTAGTCTTCTTTATCATGTATAGGCTGAGAAATGAAAAGAATTATCAGTGACTGGTTATTATGATAGTAATTGAATTGTCATGGAATAGCTGTTTTAAAGATGAGAAATTGGTACAATCCCTTGAATGAAAAAATTTAAAAATTACAGTTTATTTGTTCCAGAAATATTTTAGTGTACTTAGATGATTGGATGTTAAATACTGACACAATTGTGTAATGGCAAACATTCTGTAAGCCTTAAGGAGCTTACAGTCTAGTAGGGAAGCATAAACAACAACAACAAAAACCTGCAAAGTATCTAGTGTCTAATCTGGCGTGACAGGAAACGTACATTATACTGTCTGTCCCAGTATGTAATAGGAGCTCTTATCCTTGCTTTAGAGCAGTTAAGGAAGTCCTTCTAGGTAGATTTTTTTTAAAGCAGGTGTTAAAAGGGTGAGCCCAAGCTAGCCAAGCAAAGGTTGGAAGGGATGATGTTAACTAATACTTTTATTTCTATTTAAAAATGAGTTTACAGTTCTATGGAATGAAATGAAACAATTTTGTTTTCTTTCCAACTTTTAGGCTCAGGGGTTATATGTGCAGGTTTGTTACATGGTTAAATTGCAAGTCTTGGGGGCTTTGGTGTACAGATTATTTCATCACCTAGGCAATGAGCATAGTACCAGATAGGCAGTGTTTTGATTTTCGGCCTCCCCCCACCCTCTACCTTCCACCCTCAAGTAAGCCCCAGTGTGTATTATTCCCTTGTCTGTGTCCATGTGTACTCAAGGTTTAGCTCCCCCTTATTTAAGTGAGAACATGTGGCATTTGGAAATCATTTTTAAAGATCTCAGATGTGGTATGAAACCATGTTTAAATCCTTATCACTTTATCTATATTACGTTAAGAATAACCATATTTTTTCCAGCAGGAAAATTAGGAATCCTTTCTATCTTATCTTGGATTGTGATAATTTGTTTAGAATATGGTTTAGAGACTGTGTTAGTAATGGAATCATCCTATCCGCAATTAAGACAAAATCTTGTTTCCATTGTTGATACAGGTTCTCAAAATACTAGTTTTGTTGTCTTCTTAAGATGGCTTTGTAAAGATGATCCATTCTTTTATTGTTGACTAGAATTTATATGGGACTTTTTCTTACACAGATATGGTCCTTGACCCTGATTTTCTATTATTTGAAGTATAGTAGTCAAAAGAGTTTTATAAATAGTACCAACTGAGAGTGATACCTCCTTAGTTTGGTATCTAGTAGTGACATTTTTGTTAAAGGACCCATATATTCTGATGAGTTCTCTTTTTATAGAAAAGTTCAAATGAGGTATTTTTTCTTTTTTTTTCTGAAGGCTTTAGTAAAACATTAAACTCTGAGATTTTATAGTATTTACATGAAATCGAAGAAATCTTGAAATGGGCTTCCTGTTAACATATACTACTTGGATTATGATAGGTAATGTGAGGTATTTTAAAATCAAAACCAGTTTTTTTTTTTGTTAATGGTATCCACTACCATACATATTTAACAATACAGAGATTTTTCAACTCATTCCTGACTCTTCTCTGGATTTTTCAGCATGGGCATGCTTGTCTTTTTTTTTTTTTTTCCTCGCCTTTGTACAAATGTTGTTCCTGTTAAAAGTCACCATATACTCTAAATTGTTGCCTATCAGTGGGTAATAAAATGAGTTAGAATGCTTCAGTCTTAGAGTGGGAATTATCTTACACTTTTCGTTGCCTGGCAAGATCCTTAATATTACTTGTAAGCAAATGCCCTGTCTCAAGATTTAAGAAGGGTCTAATTTGGTAATAGAAGAAATGGACCTAGTTTCATAAATATCTTCCCAGACTTAAAATTGTTGATTATAAACTGGATTATATTTTACTTAGTGTTTTCTTAAAACCTTACACTTTTCTTAAGGTACCTCTTTAAAAAAAAAAGTTTAGAGAGAACTTTTAGTTAGAAAGATGTGCAAAGTGTGTCTATCTCTTTCTTTTACCTCAATGTACTACTCTTTGGAAGCAAATGATTTAAAGAACAAATTAGCTATTTGTAAGATGATATGTAAATTTATTGCTAATAGCAAAAAAATTGGTAACAAGCCAACTGTTCAACAATAGAGAAATGCTTACATAAATTATAATACTGTATAATTTCTATTACGTGTGTATTCCTACATATATGTTCTTTTATCCATCAATCATCTTTTTATTAAAGCATATCAGTGTAAATGGTAGGCATCTGTGCAGCTTCTCCAAATATGCTAATATGCATATCATTATCTAAGTTCACTATTTGTGTAAAGATTTATCTTTTAGTGTGAAATCTGCAAATCTTAAGTGTACATTCACTGAGTTTTGACAAATGCAGATACCTGTGTAACTCAAATTATGACTTTCCTTATAGAAACTTCAGAAAGTTCCCTCATACCCCTTATCTCAATCCTGTCACTATCCCTTTTCCCTCAGGCAGCCACCGTTCTGACGTTTTTTCCACTCTAGAATAAGAGTTGCCTGTTTTAGAATTTCATATAAATGCAGTTCGTACGATATTTACTCTTCCTGTAAGACTTACTTTGCTCAGCCTAATGTTTTTGATTTTGTAACATGTATCAGTAGTTCCTTTTTAGTGCTGAGTAGATTTCATTATATGAATATTCTGCAGTTTGTGTATCCCTTCCTCAGTTGATAGACCCTTAAGCTGATTTCAGTTTTGGCTGTTATGAATAAAGCTGCAATGAACATTCTTATGAAATCCTTTTTGTGGACATGGATTTTCTTTCTCTTGGGCAAATGCCTAGTATTAGAATCTCTGGGTCTTAGGGTAGGTAAATGTCCGGTTTTATAAGAAACTGCCAACACCTTTTTTTCCCAAAGTATATGTACCATTTTACATTCCCATCAACAATTTTTGATGGTTGTTGTTTGATTTTGCTCTTGTTGCCCAGGCTTGTGTACAACGGTGTGATCTCGGCTCACTGCAACCTATGCCTCCCGGGTTCAAGCTATTCTCCTGCCTCAGCTTCCCGAGTAGCTTAGATTACAGGCACCCACTGCCACACCCAGCTAATTTTTGTATTTTTATTAGATACGGGGTTTCACCATGTTGACAAGGCTGGTCATGAACTCCTTACCTCAGGTGATCCATCCACCTCAGCCTCCCAAAGTGCTAGGATGACAGGTGTGAGCCACCTCGCCTGGCCTTATATATCTTTTATGAAGTTTTGTCCTTTTTTTTTTTTTTTTTTACTGGACACACTTCAGTTTTATTGGGTTATCTTTTATTATTGAGTTTAAGAGTACTTTATATGTTATGCATACTAGGGCTTTGTGGGATAAATATGCTAATATTTCCTCCCAGGCTATGGATTACTGATTATTTTTCTTAATGAGAGTCATTTGAACAGAAGTTTTAAATTAAATTTATTTATTTTATGGTTATTGCTTTCTCTGACTTATCACCTGCATAAGAACTTTTATCTGGCCCCAAGTTATAGAAATTTTCATGTGTATCCTATGAAAATCTTTATGATTGGCCGCGCGGTGGCTCACGCCTGTAATCCCAATACTCTGGGAGGCCGAGAGGGGCGGATTAGGAGGTCAGGAGATGGAGACCATCCTGGCTAACATGGTGAAACCCCGTCTCTGCTAAACATACAAAAATAATTTAGCTGGGCGTGGTGGCGGGTGCCTGTAGTCCCAGCTGCTCTGGAGGCTGAGGCAGGAGAATGGCATGAACCCGGGAGGTGGAGCTTGCAGTGAGTGGAGATCGCTCCAGTGTACTCCAGCCTGGGCAACAGAGCGAGACTCCGTCTCAAAAAAAAAAAAAAAAAAAAAAAAAAGAGAAAATCTTTATGATTTTAGCTACATTGTATCACATGTGACTATATCCACTTCAGTATTCTTATGCTGTGCGTGGTAGTTTTCTGTTCATTTACTTTCAGTCTGTCTTTGTATTTAAAGTGTTTCTATTATAGACAGTATATATCTGAGTGTTGCTTTTTTTTTTTTTTTTTTGAGACGCAGTCTCGCTGTGTCGCCCAGGCTGGAGTGCAGTGGCGCGATCTCGGCTCACTGCAAGCTCCGCCTCCCGGGTTCACGCCATTCTCCTGCCTCAGCCTCCGAGTAGCTGGGACTATAGGTGCCCGCCACCATGCCCGGCTAGTTTTTTGTATTTTTTTTTTTAGTAGAGACGGGGTTTCACCATGTTAGCCAGGATGGTCTCGATCTCCTGACCTCGTGATCCACCCGCCTCGGCCTCCCAAAGTGCTGGGATTACAGTCTTGAGCCACCGCGCCCGGCCGAGTGTTGCTTTTTAAGACATTCTGACAATCTGTTTTAATCTACCTCATTAATATTGATACTTCCAATTCAATCTAAGAACTATAGGGTTTTTACTTACCTTTTATATGTTGTATCTGGCCATCATTTCTTCCATACTTGAGAACTTTTGGTTCTCAAGGACCTGCTAAGAGCTGTTAATGTTGAAGGTCTGATGAGAATGGGAGTTTCCCTTAGCCTTTTTTTTTTCCTAGATAGGCAAAGAATTTTTTTTTTCTCTTCCATTAAAGACCAGATATTCTACTACGTATGTCTTGGTGTTCGTTTCTCTAGATATATTTTCTCAGGTATGTGGTATGCCTTTTCTTTACATAGTTTCAGATATTTTATTTCAGAAAAGTTCTCAAATTATACTTTTTGTTATTCTTTTCTTTTTATGTATATTGAAACTTTGCCTCTCTTCTAAATTTGTTACTTGCTCCATTTCTTTAATGTGGTAAGATATATGTAAAATTTACCATTTTAACCATTTTAAGTGTACAATTTAGTGGCATTAAGTTCATTCGCCATGTTATGCAGCCATCACCATTGTCCATTTCCAAAACATTTTTTGTCATCTTAAATAAGCTCTTGTACCCATTAAACTATAACTGTCTGTCTGTCCCCAACCCCTGATAACTGTCACTTTCTTTTGAATCCTATTAAAAACAAAATCTTTTTTTATTAACTTTTTTTCTCCTTTCATCTTCTATTTTCCTTAAGGCAGGAGTTGGTAACTTTCTGTAAATGGCCAGATAGTAAATATTTTAGGCTTTGTATCTATATGGTCCTTCTCACAGCTACTCAGTTTTGCTTTTATACTGTGAAAGTATCCAGAGACTATATGTAAATGAATGAGTGTGATTGTGTTCCAGTAAAATTTTATTTATGAGAATAGGTGATGGGCCAGATTTGGTGTATGGCTTGTAGTTTGCTGACCTCTGTTATAAGGTATCATCTGTGGCATTTTTTTCCATTTTGTATTCTTTCTTGTTTAGTCTTTTCTTCTTGAAATTATTTTTTCTTTTATTTTGAATTATTTTCTGAACTCTGTCCTTTTATTTCTAACTCAGGCGTATGCTATACTTTCATGTCTTGCGTATCATTCTCATATTCTCTTTTAGCTAGTGTTAAAATAATTGATTATAATTTTGTCTGTTTTGTGGGCATTTTTTTTCTATTAGGTATTAATTGTCTATGGGGAAGTTATTCTCCAAATTCTTCTTGTAAGAATTTTGTATGTATTTGACATCAGTTTCTTTCATTGCTCATTTTTACAGAAATTAATTACTAAATAATGTCAAAGATAAAAATAAAGGTCTGAGATAGTTAAGGTAATCCCCCTTGTCCCTTTTTCTTGTGTTGGACATGCTGCTCTGGCCTAGAATAGATCAAGTCTTTTAGTAAGGTCTGCAGGATCATCTTTTACAGTGGTAGCATTTAAATTATGAAACATCATAAATTTATACCTCCGTTTATATAACCTATGAGACATTTTCTCAGGAACCTTAACTGGAGACATTGTGCTAAGGGCATTTTATAGATAAAGTCTCTTCCTGATAATCTATTTAGTCTTTTTGGTAAGTGTAGTCCGGTCACCTGTAAAGCATTCCCTACCCCACCAATGAATTGAATAGGTTACAGGCCAGGTGTTCTTTCTTGACGTGAAGTGATTCTTTGACAGTTAAGAGGCCAGAGAAATACATCGGGAGGATAGGAGGCATATCATCAAAGGTCGAGTTGTGAGCATAAATATGTTAAAAAAAAAAAAAAAAAACCTCAAGCTTAGCATCCAGAAGAAAAGTAATCAAGGAATGTAAATAATTCTGAGAAAATAAATTTTATTTTAATGTTAGGTTTGGTTTTGGAAAGGAATAAACATGAGCTGTGTGATAACATGAGGGGGAAAGCACTATATAGTAGTTTAGTCTTTAATATATTTAACAGCCTCCTTTTGTGTCATAGACAAAGAATCTTTGGGTAGCTTACTATAAAATATTGCAGTAGATGGCTGGGCGTGGTGGCGCACACCTGTAATCCCAGCACTTTGGGAGGCCGGAGGCGGGTGGATCATGAGGTCAGGAGATCAAGACCATCCTGGCTAACACGGTGAAACCCCGTCTCTTCTAAAAATACAAAAAAAAAATTAGCCGGGCGTGGTGGCAGCGCCTGTAGTCCCAGCTACTTGTGGGAGTAGCTGAGGCAGGAGAGTGGCCTGAACCCAGGAGGCGGAGCTTGCAGTGAGCCGAGATCGCGCCACTGCATTCCAGTCTGGGCGACAGAGTGAGACTCCGTCTCAAAAAAAAAAAAAAAAAATTGCAGTAGATAAAAATTGAAGGGGCAGTGCTTCTTAAATTTTTATTTTTCCCCGTGTCATTGTCCTTGAAGCTACTTTGGCTTATGTTTATTCTTCTGATAGCTAAGTTTTGGTTTAACCCTGCTCTTAAGGCACCTAATACCATGCATCATTAATAGATATTTATAGTAAGAATTGAGTAGGATTAGTTAAGATAAGATGAGTTGGAGTCTGAGGGTTAGGTGAAACCTCCCTTTACGGGGCTTAGTAAAACAAATGAAACATACACGAGAAAGAAACATTCAGAAATGAACTTTTAGTTTATTGGTGAATAAAAAGCATTATATCTGTAAGAAAAATTGAGTAGGGTGGGTTTCCTAGGGATTTCTACTAAAGTCTGGGAGCTCAGGATAACTCTGAGGCTCATTAAAAAAAAAATCACTTTGATTTCAAGTAATTGAAGAAAGTTTTAGGTGTTTTGTTTTTGTCTGCCCATTGTTTTTCTTTCAAGGCTTCATCAGATGTTTAAGTTTGCTTTCCCCACAGCTAGTTACTGAGTTCTTTTCTCGAAACTTGTTTTGCCAGTTTGTTCAGGTATCTTTATAGAATTAAAGCAGTGTGAGCTTAAACTTTTTTTTTTTTTTTTTTTTTTTTTTTGAGACGGAGTCTCACGCTGTTGCCCAGGCTGGAGTGCAGTGGCGCGATCTCGGCTCACTGCAAGCTCCGCCTCCTGGGTTCACGCCATTCTCCTGCCTCAGCCTCCTGAGTAGCTGGGACTACAGGCGCCCGCCACCGCGCCCGGCTAATTTTTTGTATTTTTAGTAGAGACGGGGTTTCACTGTGGTCTCGATCTCCTGACCTTGTGATCCGCTCGCCTCGGCCTCCCAAAGTGCTGGGATTACAGGCTTGAGCCACCGCGCCCGGCCACTTTTTTTTTTTTTAAGCTGTTTTTTGGAGTGTGTCAGGTCCCCATTCAATTTAGACAAGTTATTTATTTATTTATGTATTTTGGTTTTGGAAAAGGGAAAATAACGTGATGTAAAATTTTTTCTCTATCTCTTTTGCGTTTTCAGTATAAACTAAACTGCTGGTAGGTGGCAGATGTTTGGGCTTGTATATTTTTTCTTCTGTGGTAGATTTTCTTTTAAAGTGAAGAAGTGTTTGGTAGTTAGCAGATGATTTCCATGAACTACAAGTCCAAACTGAACAAAATTTGTTTTGAATTTACTGATTGACTCAAGAAACCTTAAAGCTATAGCCTCTGTGTCATTAGTTCAAAAATAAACTAAACCAGCCGGGCGCGGTGGCTCACACCTGTAATCCCAGCACATTGGGAGGCCAAGGCGGGCGGCTCACAAGGTTGGGAGATCGAGACCATCCTGGCTAGGACGGTGAAACCCGGCCTCTACCAAAAATACATAAAAAAATCAGCCGGACGTGGTGGTGGGCGCCTGTAGTCCCAGCTGCTGGGGAGGCTGAGGCGGGAGAATGGAGTGAACTCGGGAGGCGGAGCTTACAGTGAGCCATGATCGTGCCACTGCACTCCAGCCTGGGCGACAGGGAGACTCCGTCTCAAAATAAATAAATAAAATAAAATAAAATAAAATAAAGTAAAAATAAACTAAACCTCCTGATGCCTTGTTAAAGTGTGTATATACACACTTTTTTGTGTCTACATATATATAACATTATATATGTCAAATTATATATAGTTGACATATATATTATATATATAATAAGACATTGAAAAGTTCTCATGCCCTCATTCTGATAATATTTATCAACCATAGAAACCATTTTGACATTCTCATCAGTCCTGTTAATAAGATGTACAGGTCTCCTTTTCCAAATGCTTGGGCTATTCTCATGTTGACTGGAAATTTGGTATTTTTGAAATAAATTACATACAATTACACTTAATGAATACATCTTAACTATTTTTTTCTAATGTCTTTAGGTGCCAGCTTATGTTTTTCTTCTTTGTTCTTTTTTTTTTTTTTTTTTTTTTGAGACGGAGTCTTGCTCTGTTGCCCAGGCTGGAGTACAGTGGCGTGATCTCGGCTCACTGCAAGCTCCTGCCTCAGCCTCCCAAGTAGCTGGGACTACAGGTGCCCGTCACCACGCCCGGCTAAATTTTTTTGTACTTTTAGTAGACACGGGGTTTCACCATGTTAGCCAGGATGGTCTCCATCTCCTGACCTCATGATCCGCCCGTCTAGGCCTCCCAAAGTGCTGGGATTACAGGCGTGAGCCCCCGCGCCAGGCCAGTAACTATTTTCTTTAAAATACTATCTAGAGTTGTTAGAAAATCTTGTAGATAAATTTTGCTGTGTGTTTTGGACTCATGGAAGAAGTTAAAAATTTTTTGAACAGTAAGTGAAACATATTGGAGTCACAACAGTTTCAAAGTATGTAATGCCACTGAACTCTACTTTTAAAAATGGTTACGGTGGCCGGGCACGGTGGCTCACGCCTGTAATCCCAGCACTTTGGGAGGCTGAGGCAGGTGGATCACGAGGTCAGGAGATCGAGACCATCCCGGCCACCACGGTGAAACCCCATCTCTACTAAAAATACAAAAAATTAGTCAGGTGTGATGGCGGGCGCCTGTAGTCCCAGATACTCGGGAGGCTGAGGCAGGAGAATGGCGTGAACCCAGGAGGCGGAGCTTGCAGTGAGCCGAGATCGCGCCACTGCACTCCAGCCTGGGTGACAGAGCCAGACTCCGTCTCAAAAAAAAAAAAAAAAAAAGGTTATGATGGCAAATTTTATATTATGTATATTTTACCACATTTAAGTGAAAAAAATGGGGGTATCATAGTGGACGTTTTAGTCTCTCTCTTGTCCTGGAGAGTTTCTTAATATTACCAACACGAAATATGGAAAATAGTACATTTAATAGACTGAATCTCAGCAATTATGTTGAGGACACTGTTTTCATCTTAGCTGTTGATTCACATTTTTTGAGAGTGACTGTAGACATTCTCTGGCAGTATGAAACTCAGCATTAATGAAGCGTTTATGGAAATTCAAGCAAGCTGCATGCAACTTGTTTAATTAACAGTCACTGGGGCAATTCCATGGTGTATTTTTCCCCCTTGGTTTGTTTCTCAGGGATCTGGCTTGAGCTCTAAGGTTTTAGAGTAGTTCAGTAACAGCTTGAGAAATACGAGCAAGATTATGAGAATGGAATATTTCCTGCCCTTAAGAAAGCTTATAGTAAAAATGCAGTGTTTCTCAAACTTTTTGGCCTCAGCGCTCTTTTACATTCTTAAAAATAATTGAAGTAACTTTTGTTTATGTGGGATGTGTCTATGGAGACTTACCATATTAAAAATTTAAAACCAATATAATACTAGAAATTTAAAAAATAAAATGGTAAACTCCATTATATGTAAATATATGTGTAAACATCATTCTTAGTGAAAAAAAAAAAAACTATTTTCTAAAGCAAATAATGAGAAGAGGCATTATTTTACACTTTGCAAGTCCCTTTAATGTCTGACTTAATAGGAGATAGCTAATTCTCATCTGCTTCTACCTGCCAATCGTGGTATATTGTTTGGGTTAGAGTATATGAAGAAAATCCTGCTTCAAACAGAAAATGCTGTTGGAAAAGGAAGAAATATTTTAATAACATTGTCAGATAATTTTGCATTTTTTCTTTTTGATTCTACACCCACACTTGATAAGTAGTAGTTTCCTAAGGGGTAGGTGCAATGTAGAATCTGAAGCCAAATCAGTGAATTTTTTTATACTTCTGCTATGTTAGAATTCATTGTTAGAATCCAGAAATAGGTATACCTGTGCTTGATCATTTAGAAAATACTGGTTCTTGAAGCTATGCGGATATTCCAAATGTGGACACATTTTTACTTTGTAATAAAAATAATAAGCATAATTGTTAATATTACCACCAATCTCATCAGAAAAGTATTTTAGAATTGGGAAACTGTTCAGCTTATAGTGACAGTTGCAAGTGTTACAGAATTCTAATATTTCCTTGAAAGCTCAGATTTTATCATTGGGAACAAATACCATTTGGTTTCCTAAAATATTCTAATAATTCCTGTCATCACACCCTGGACAACATCAGCTATTACCATAGTTTCTTAGTGGGGACATAGCTCCATAGCATGTACAAATCTTAAGTGCAGCCGGGCGCGGTGGCTCACGCCTGTAATCCCAGCACTTTGGGAGGCCGAGGCGGGCGGATCACAAGGTCAGGAGATCGAGACCACGGTGAAACCCCGTCTCTACTAAAAATACAAAAAAAAATTAGCCGGGCGCGGTGGCGGGCGCCTGTAGTCACAGCTACTCAGGAGGCTGAGGCAGGAGAATGGCGTAAACCCAGGAGGCGGAGCTTGCAGTGAGCCGAGATCGCGCCACTGCACTCCAGCCTGGGCGACAGAGCGAGACTCCCTCTCAAAAAAAAAAAAAAAAAAAAAAAAAAAAAAAAAAAAAAAAAAAAACCAAATCTTAAGTGCATAGGGAGTTGAGTTTTTACAAAGTGAATACACCTGGGTAACTAGCGCCCTGCTCAAGAATCAGAACATTATCTGCAATCCATAAGCTCCTGTCATATGTCTTTTGAGTCGTTACCCCTCTACCACTCAGATTTTTGTCTGTTTTGAACTTGTGATAAATGATACTATATAGTCAGTACTATTTTGTGGGAGATTCATCTATCTTATTTAGTTGTTGTTTGTTCATTTACATTGTTTATAGAATTCTATTGTGTGAATATACCACTACTTACCCATTCTACTGTTGAGTGTTTGGGTGGTTTTTATGTGTGTTCTATATGAATAGTGCTTCTATGAATATTTTTGTACATGCCTCTAATCGTCAACATTGAAAACATTTTAGTTGTTTGATAAAACCAATACTTAGTAAATTTGCATTTCTTAGATCACTGTTTTACTTTTAAAAGACAATTGGCATTTACTTTTTTGGCATTGTATCTCTTCCTATTCTTTTTTTCTTTTGCCTTTTGGTGTCTTTGTTATCTGTGCTTTTTTTTTTTTTTTTTTTTTTTTTTTTTTTTTGAGACGGAGTCTGGCTCTGTCACCCAGGCTGGAGTGCAGTGGCGCGATCTCGGCTCACTGCAAGCTCCGCCTCCCGGGTTTTACGCCATTCTCCTGCCTCAGCCTCCCGAGTAGCTGGGACTACAGGCGCCCGCCGCCTCGCCCGGCTAGTTTTTTGTATTTTTTAGTAGAGACGGGGTTTCACCGTGTTAGCCAGGATGGTCTCGATCTCCTGACCTTGTGATCCGCCCGTCTCGGCCTCCCAAAGTGCTGGGATTACAGGCTTGAGCCACCGCGCCCGGCCTATCTGTGCTTTGTTAAAGTCATTGCGAATATTTTCCTGGCTTGTTTTAAAATTTTATCTGTAAGCTTTTGAAATCTATTGCCTTAAAAAGCATTTTTTTAATCTATAAACTTTTCAAATCTGTTGCCTTAATTTTTTTTTGTTTGTTTTCTTCTATTGCTTCTTCTATCCTGAAATCATGCAACTGTCCACTTAATTTCGTTATGGTTTCATTTTGACATTTTACACCTTGATCTATTTTAAATTTATTTTGCGATGCATTTAGAGGTAAATATTTTAAAAATTGTTCTTTTCTAAGCAGGTGCCAGATTTTTTTTGAACCATTTATTGAATAATAAATACAGGCTGGGTGTGATGGCTCACTTGTAATCCAGCACTTTGGGAGTCCAAGGTGGGAGGTTCACTTGAGCCCAGGAGTTTGAGACCACCCTGGGCAATAAAGCGAGATCCCCATCTCTACAAAAAAAATTAAAAAGCTAGCCGGATGTTGTGCTGTACCCCTACTGACTGTAATGGGGATAGCACCAGGTTCAAGAGGCCAAAAAAGAGACCCTGAGCCAATGAATGAAACATAATGTGTCCTGGGGGCTTAAATACAGGGGAGAGATTCCAGTCGCAGCGGGCTGGGCAGAACCACCAGTCCATTGCTGGTGTGGTGGACAGAATTACCACATGGCCCACTGGCATTAGGATGGGTAGAATAACCAACTGCTTGCAAAAAGCATGCAGTTAATATAGTATTTTCACTTAACAGCCTCCCCCAGCAACCTCCACCTGGCAACCTTTAACCCAAAACAAAGGGCCTCAATCCTCGGTATGGCCCATGTTCCATTCCACAGGATGGACTTGGAGCTCAGATGTCCCTTGTAGATACGGAATGGATCTCCAGGTTGACCACTCTCGGATTCCCTAGCTTGGAACTGTGACCACACATTCAGGTGCCTCTGCCATACAGTGTCATTCTCAGGGTATGCTCAGGTCAGGTCATTGCTGTCAGATGCATCTACCGTATAGCCAGTGTGGTGGCATGTCTGTAGCCCCAGCTACTAGGGAGGCTGAGGTGGGAGGATCACTTGAGCACTGGAAGTCAAGGTTGCAGTGAGCTATGATCATGCCACTGCACTCCAGCCTGGGCAATAGAGCAAGACCCTGTCTCTTAAATAAATAAATACAAATCAACCATTAAAATAGAGGTAGATTTTCTTTTTAAAAAATTATATTCAGGGACATTTTGTTGCATTTTCATTTGATGTCTAGTTACTGTGATTCATTCATTGTCCTATGGTTAACCTTTGCCTCCCTACTGTGGCCTTCAGAGTAATCTCTACAACAAATTCTATGTTGAATTTAAGGAAGCTAGACCAAAAACTATCCGCAGAATTTCAAGAATCCTTGTAGCCTTTTTTTCCTTTTGGCTGCCAAGACTGATGTATATATAGGTATCCATCTATACTTAGCAGTTTTCTTAACCTGTATCTAAGTTCATATAGCAGAAATTTGAATTATGTCACTTTGGTAATGGTCTTAGTCTTCACGCTGACATACGTAAAATAAAGGACTTGTAGTTTGGATATACCGTGTTGGTTTTGAGGGATGATCTGCTTCTCTTCATGATTTCTGTGGCGGAAAGTTAGTTGATTCCAGTTTGGCCTTTTTTTTTTTGCGATGGAGTCTCGCTCTGTCGCCCAGGCTGGAGTGCAGTGGCGCAGTCTCGGCTCACTGTGAGCTCTGCCTCCTGGGTTCACGACATTCTCCTGCCTCAACCTCCCGAGTAGCTGGGACTACAGGCGCCCACCACCACACCCGGCTATTTTTTTATATTTTTAGCAGAGACAGGGTTTCACCGTGTTAGCCAGGATGGTCTCAATCTCCTGACCTTGTGATCCGCCCACCTTGGCCTCCCAAAGTGCTGGGATTACAGGCGTGAGCTATTGCGCCTGACGATTCCATGTTGTTGCCATTTTTAGTCTCTTATTTCTTTCTCTCTGTTTGAACCATTCTGAACTTTTTTAGGTATTTGAATATGAAGAGTTTCTCACCTCTTGATTTACTGTGCCTTACTCTCTTTGGAACATTTATCCCTATCCTTTTGTCTGGTAAATTGCTTATTCCTCAGATCTTAGCTCAAAATATCACTTTATTAGGGAAGCTCTCTATTCCAGACTTGGTTTTCTTTGTAACCCTATATTGTAATTATTTGTTAGGGTGATTATTAGTCAGTGTTAAGTCTTGAGAGAGGATAGATTTGTACTGAGTTAATTCATGATATATAGACATATGCTCACACACTTACTACTGAACTCGTTTTTGTCATGAATATTTTTAACCAGGATCTTTCTGTGTTCACTTTAGAGATTTTGCATATCTGAGATTATTTTAATTTCACTTTTACATGGAAATAAAGTTAGCTATATATGAAATTAAGTATCAAAATATCTTTTCTCATAGTTAAGGTTGACTTCAGTCAACTGATTCTTTGTTTTTTGTTTTTAGCTGATTCATTTTCTTTCGGAAAGACTATAGCCTTTGTTGTTGTTAGACTTTGCTACAAACTGTCCATGCTCTTTGGCACTCCATGACTATATTAATCTGAACTTTTACTTCTTCCTTTAATTATCGGAAGTCTTATAATTATTTCTATAATATTTCCTCTCTTCCCATCCGCTCTCTCTCTTATGTTTTCTCTCAGGGAGTTGTCTTCTGTTTCATGTCACAAGTCTTTCCCTAATTCCTAGTTTTGGGACTATCACTGTAGCAGATACATTTTCTCCGTGAAATACAGTAAAAGAGAAAATTTTAAGGAACTTTAGAAGATAGACCTGTACAAGAAAGTGAGTAGAATGAGGTCATGTTGAGATGGGGCTGTTGTGCTATATACCCCTCTATAATTTTGAGGCTGCCTTCTGCACATCAGCCAAAATACAGGTGTCATTCAGAGTTTTAATTTAGCAAAATTGTGAATTACCGTGTTTAGTGGGTCTTTAGAGATACTCATAAGTGTCTGAACTGCTAGTGTTCAACTAGTGAATGGCAAGTCTGTTGGCCAGGAAAAACCTTTTTTCAAAACTCATAGCTATTGCATAAATATGTCATAGCTGAATTTTGTTTCATTGAAAGCAATATTTTCATTGTTAAGAATTTTTGTTTTGCTTTTTATTTTGGATGAAAGTGGATTGGTAATACTTAAGATAGGGAAAGTAATATTTATATTATATATATATAGCAAGCCATTCTCATATTTTAGATTCTAGTTTTTCCTAATGTTTCTAAAGATAATGGTGAACAAGTCACATTTGTCACCAGGTGCCTTTTTATCTTTCCCAACTCAGCTTCTCTGATATCATTTATGTCAGATATTAAAAGAAAAACCTTAGTCAAATTAAATTTAACAGTTTAATTGAGCAAAGAATGATATGAATCAAGCAACCTCCAGAGCCAGAATAGGTTCAGAGTAATTCCAGGGCTGCCACATGGTCAGGTAACAATTACGGATAGAAAAGGTAAGTGATGTACAGAAGACAAAAGTAAGGTATAGAAGGAGCTTGATTGCTTACAGCTTATTGTTTGCCTTATTTGAACACAGTTTGAACATTTAGCTGCCTTTATCTGAATCTTCGTGATTGGTACAAGAGTAGGTTACATTCAGTTTACATATCCAGTTAGATGTATGTATGAAGAAACCTTTAGTCCTAACGTAAAATATGTAAGGAGGCAACCTGAGGCCAAATTAAATTTAATTTAGGAAAATAGATATATATGAGAGAATTCCATGAGTTATTTTTCTAGACAACCCCAAAGTTAGTTTACAGTTACTTTATCTTTTGGGTGTAATGGGATATTTTTACACTTAAAAAGCATGGGAGATGTAATATAAATGTTCTCATTTGGTATATAAGTGTAGGTTAAAAGATTAATAGTTCAAGTGATATACAGTGGTTGCAGTTTTGCTGACAGTCCAATTAGGGGGAAAATGACTTTAAGATGTGATTTTGCTGCCATAGATAAAAAACATCAGTTTAAAATACTCCAAACACCTTAGATTTTTCTCTTTTATTCAATTTCAGAAGTCATAGTTGTCAGTTATATGATTTAATATTGGCCATCGTTGTTCCGTGGAAGCTTTAATTTTAGGCAGGTTTAAAATGCTGAACATAAGGGAATAAGGAATAGATACCAGTGACCTTAAATTTGATATTGAAATATTTTTGAAAGGCCTTAATCACCTCTTTACTATTAGAATAAGGAAAATTGTTAAGTATATTGGGATTTGGCTGTGTGTTAGGAATTTGTGTTTCCTCACTGCCAGCACACCACATAGTATATTTTTAAATTGCTTTGAATATGTAATATAATGTCATTATTTCTCATGAACTGTTTGGGGGAAAGAATGTGCTGAAATTTACACATTATATTACTTGATATAGTCGTTGGGGAAAAGCAGTTCATCAGGGTACTTCTTGTTGCTACCTGCTTTGCCTGACCCTTCCTCAACTGGCGCCTCTAAAAATAGAGTTGCTTAAGCTAGAAACCTGAGAGCCAGTCATCTTTGCTTTAAAACCTATCCGTTTCTTTCTTCTTTGACCCAGCTATACTTTCACTCTTTTTTTCCAACCCACTATCAATTCTTGCCCAGACTACTGCAGAATTTTTCTTGACTAGTCCCTCTGATTTTGCTCTTCACTTCAGTCTGTATTTCACATAGCTGACAGATGATCCTTTTAAGATTTAAATAGAATCAAGTAATTTCCCTAATAAATGGTTTCCCATGTACTTATAATGAAATCCAATCTTCTTACCCTTGACTTACAAAGCTGTTACAAATACTGTTGGTTATGTACCCCAAATTTGTTTTCTTCTAATTCTTCACTAACAGATCTTAGATTTCGTTCAAGGCAGTAGTGTGTCCGGCTATAAAAGACTTGATTTTTTAGCCTTCTTTGTTTTCTTGGTAGCTGGACAGATGACAGATTTTTGGCCAGTGAACTATATATGAAAGTATCTGGAGATGCGATTTCTTCCTTAATAATAAAAACGTCAAGAGAGAAAGCTCTCACCCCCACCCCCCGCCCCCACCCCCAACCCTTTACTTACTCTCCCTTGTCTGAGAACCTAGATATGAGGCTTGGAGATACAGCACTCTTGTGACTGTGAGGTAACAAGCAAGTGGAGATGCTAAGAATGTCAGAGTGGAAAGATTCTAAGGAGCTCCTAATACCATTGATAAACTGCTATGTGTGCTGGGATTGCCTTTGTCTTGACAAATTGTGTGAGACAAGTGAATCTCTCCTTTTTTGTTTGTTTTTTTGAGACGGAGTCTTACTCTGTCCCCCAGGCTGGAGTGCAGTGGAGTGCTCAGCTCACTGCAAGCTCCGCCTCCCGGGTTCACGCCATTCTCCTGCCTCAGCCTCCCGAGTAGCTGGGACTACAGGGGTCCGCCACCACGCCTGGATAATTTTTTGTATTTTTAGTAGAGACGGGGTTTCAGCGTGTTAGCCAGGATGGTCTTGATCTCCTGACCTCGTGATCCGCCTGCCTCGGCCTCCCAAAGTGCTGGGATTACAGGCGTGAGCCACCGCGCCCAGCCGATAAGTTTTTAAGAGGAACGAGGTGGGTCAACTCTACCCTACTAGATATCTAGACTTATTTTAAAGTTAAACTAACAAATAGACAAACTGACTAACCAAAAAGAAAAGGAAAAATAAAAATTTTAACTCACACCATAGTTAGAAGTTAATTAAATATCTAAATGTGAAAGAATTATAATCTAGATGAAATGTAGGAACAGTATAGGAATCAGAAAGGTTTCCTTAAATTTTATATATAAAGCACAATCCACGTAGGAAAAGATTAATGTTTAGAATATGTAAAGAACGCCTGCAGAATCATAAGAAAAAGACAAATAGCGCAAAGGAAAATGGCCAAGACAATGAACTGACAAGAGGTGAAATGTGAATACTTAGTAAACATAGGAACAGATGCTTATATCAATTCGCATGGGTTTAACACTGAGTATTTTAAAACTTCAGCTGACTTAAAGCCTAAGGACATTTATTTTACTGCTTGATAAGAAGTGTAGAGGTAGGAAATTCAAGAGTTGGTTTCAGTTCTGTGAACATAGTAAGCGTTTTATGCCAGCTTAAAAAAAAAATAATTCTTTTGAATTTTCTAACTGTTGGGAGGAAGGGGGAGAGGAGGAGAAAGGGCACTCTTCCTCCCACACCTTCTGTAGGAGGTGTAGAAGAGGAAAAATATTTCCAGAAGCTTCTAGATTTTCCCATCTGTCCTCATGGCCAGTCACTGGCAGAGCAGAATGAAATTACCTGATTGACTTAATTAGGATTCCTTCCCTGGACTGGGGAAGGGCTGGCTTTCTCTTAGTATATTATTTCCTGCCCAATTCCCAAGCAAAATTGAGTCTGAGAAAAATTGAGTCTTTCTGTTGGCCAGTGTATTAGTTCATTCTCACACTGCTATAAAGAACTACCTGAGACTGGGTAATTTATGATATAAATTTTATGAATAAAAGAGTTTTAATTGACTCGTAGTTCTGTAGGCTGTACAGGAAACTTGGGTGGGAGGAGGCCTCAGGATATTTACAACAATGGCAGAAAGCAAAGGGGAAGCAATACCATGGTGGGGCAGGAGAGAGACAGCAGAAAGAGGGAGGTGCCACCCCCCTCCCTTTTTTTTTTTTGATATGGGAGTGTCGCTCTCTTGCCTAGGCTGGAGTACAGTGGGGTGATCTCGGCTCACTGCAAGCTCCACCTCCTGGTTGCCACCCACTTTTAAACCTCGGGATGTCATGAGAATTCACTCATGTGACAGCACTAGGGGGATGGTGCTAAACTATTAGAAACCACCCCCATGATCCAGTCACCTCCTGCTAGGCCCGTCCTGCAATACATGGGGATTCCAATTCAAAATGAGATTTGGATAGGGACACAGAGCCAAACCATATCAGCCAGAAGGATGGCTTATGGTTATCAACCTTCCACTAATATAGATTGAACCATATGATATTGACAATAATAATGTGAATATATGAAATATATTCTAATCACATAGAATATGAAATAATATATAAATAACATGAAATGTATCAAATATAAATATATAAACAAGTTTTTAAAAACACACATTGAAAAGTATATAATAAGCATGATAAAACAAACATTGAATTTATGTAATAGTATCTCTGGGGAAGCAAAGAAGGGACTAGGATTGAGGGAGAGAGTTCAACTGTATTCATATATTTAATTTTCAACAGTAAAAAAGCAAATATCTGAACTGAAAAAAGTAAATAACAATGCATTTTTTTTTTTTACCTCTTTGTAAAGCTTATAAATGTGCACAGAATGGCCACAGGATTTTGGTTGAAAATGAAAATTGATAGAGGGCAATTTGGCAACATGGGAAATTTTAAATTTATACCCTTCGATCTAGTACTACTACTTTGAGACATTTATCTTAAATGGATAGGACACATGTACAAGGAAATTTATTTCGACTTTTTTTTTTAAGTAATGGCAAAAATGTTTTTAAAATGTTTTTGTAATGGCTGTGTTAGTCCGTTCTTGCATTGCTATAAAGAACTGCCTGAGCCTGGGTCATTTATAAAGAAAAGAGGTTTAATTGACTCACAGTTCTGCAGGCTTGTGCAGGAAGCATGGCTGGGGAGGTCCCAGGAAATTTGGTGATAGGTGAAGGGGAAGCAGGCATGTCTTATATAGCCAGGGAAGGAGGAAGAGGAGAGCAGGAGGAGGTGCTCTACACTTTTAAACAACCAGATCTTGTGAGAACTCACTGTTACCAGAACAGCAAGAGGGAAATCTGTCTCCATGATCCAGTCACCTCCCACCAGGCCCCTCTTCTAATACTGGGGATCACAATTTGACATGAGATTTGGGTGGGGCCACAAATCCAAACCATATTTTTCACTCCCTGGCCCCTCTCAAATCTCATGTCCTTCTCACATTTCAAATTACAATATTGCCTTCCTAATAGTCCCCAGTAGCCTTAACTCATTCCAGCATTAACTCAAAAGTCTACAGTTCAAAGCAAAGCAAGTCCCTTCTGCCTGTAAAATCAAAGCCAGTTAGTTTCAGGATACAATGGGTGTACAGGCATTGGCTAAATACTCACATTCCAAAAGGGAGAAATCAACCAAAACAAAGGGCCTGCAGGCTCCGTGAAAGTCCGAAACCAAGCAGGGCGGTCATTACATCTTAAAGTTCCAAAATATGTCCCTTGACTCCATGTCTCACATCTAGGCCACACCAATGCAAGGGGTCAGCTCCCAAGGCCTTGGGCGGCTCCAGCCCTGTGGCTCTGCAGGACTCAGCTCCCATGGCTGCTCTCAAGGGCTTGTGCTGATTAGGGAAATGGAAGTTTGCACTTACGCTTTATTCAGATCCATAGAGAAGGAGAATAATTCAACCTTCCTGGGTCAGGACAGCACTTATGGCCCAGTGGGAGAGTAGCGCTGTGATGGTAGGGGGAAGGAAGTTGAAGTTAGAGAATTAAAACCTAACATCCGTAAAGTTCTGCAGGTATTTAAAAAACAAAACCAAGAACCCTGGTGAGATGCTGACAATTTACTGGAGCATGTACCCTATGCTTTTACTGATCTAATTACTAATACAAAATTGACCTTTTCACCTAAAATTATCAGCTTAATTTGAAGGATATTTTCCATGGAAACCTCATTCTGACTTTATGATACGTATCTGTGGAAATGTATGCTTTACTTTGGAGACTTTTTCTCAGAGCCTGCTTTTCTGGAATGAATGAATTTCTATAGATAGCATGGAAGACTTCTCTTGAGATAAATTTCTTTTTTTCCCCTTACTCTTTTCCACGTGGTTTTTATTTGATGTATGCACACAATGGAGGAAGATGTGACTCTTTTACTGTCTTTTATTTTTATTTAAGATGCCATTTTTCTAACAATATTACACAGTCATAGTAGAGGTAGTGATACCTAATACAATTTAAAGTGGGAAAGAATCAGTAATTAAGATTCTAGCTTGTGAAGATAAAAATGCTAATATATTTGCAGTTTCCTTTTATAACCCATTACAATTTAGTTTGTAATTTTACCACTGTACTAAAACTGTTTAAAATTACCAGTGGCCATTTTTTTCTTCTCCTTTGATCTCATTAAATCCTCATGATACTGGACTTTGCGTAATGTTGTTGTTCCTTGACTTCCATGATGTTGTACTTTCTTAATATTTCTTACCTTTCTAAGTGTTTACCTCATCCTTAGACTGCTTGAGACTCTGACTCCCCTAAACCCCCATTTTTGTCTGAAAACTGATACTTCTTATAAAATTCTGGTTTTATATTTCCAAGTGTTTGTATTCCCACTCATTTGCCGTATTGTTTCCTCAAACTCAATGAATCCAAGCTTGAATTGTTTCAGTTCACCACCCATTTCATCTTGTTTGACGACTAGCCCCAGGAATAGATATTTTGGCATCATCTTTAGTTCTTTTCAAAATTCCCCTTGACCAAGCATTCACCACGTATTTCTCATACCCATACATTCACCCCCAATTTCCCTAATATAGTGCTGTGTGTTGTGATTTGTCTTAGATTCGGTTATCGGCAGTATTTATTTATTTATTTATTTATATTTTATTTTATGGTATTTTATTTTATTTTATTGAGATGCAGTCTTGTACTATTGCCCTGGCTGGAGTGCAGTGGTGTGATCTCAGCTCACTGCCACCTCTGCCTCCCAGGTTCAAGTGATTCTTGTGCCTCAGCCTCCCAAGTAACTGGGATTGCAGGCGCCTGCCACCACACATCGCTAATTTTTGTATTTTTATTAGAGATGGGGTTTCACCATGTTGGCCAGGCTGGTCTTGAACTCCTGACCTCAGGTGATCTGCCCACCCCGGCCTCACATGGTGCTGTGAGGGTGTGAGCCACTGCACCTGGCGTATCAGCAGTATTTAAATAACCTTTGTTTCTATGAATGTAGAGATGAGTTTCTATATACAGTTTTGTCTTGTGAAGCATGAGGGGAAAGTGAGTTCCTGGACAAGTCTTGTCATATTTATTCTGTGTTTCTAGCACTGTTGCACAGCACATATTAAGTGTTTAGAAAACGTGTTTTTGAATGAACAGCCCAAAGACTAAAGGAAGAGCTTCCTTAGTTCTAAATTCTGTGAAATGAGTCAGTTTGAATGAAGCTAATGTTTCTTTTGTTTTACTGCATTTACTATAGAGTGCAATACTTCAGTTGTTCATTCTTGTTGATATTGTTACAGATACTCCAATGGTTCTTTTTACAAAATCAAATCTATATACAAGACATTTTTCCCTTTCTTTTTAGGTTTTGGAAGGAAGGATGTTGTAGAACACTTACTACAGATGGGTGCTAACGTCCATGCTCGTGATGATGGAGGTCTCATCCCGCTTCATAATGCCTGTTCTTTTGGCCATGCTGAGGTTGTGAGTCTGTTATTGTGCCAAGGAGCTGATCCAAATGCCAGGGATAACTGGAACTATACACCTCTGCATGAAGCTGCTATTAAAGGGAAAATCGATGTGTGCATTGGTAAGTATCATTTGATAATATCTAAATTTTAAATAAAGGTTCATTCGTATGTTTTCTTGTAGTATAAAAAGTGTTTCCTCAGAATAGGTAAGGAGGGGTTTATTGCTTCTTCTAGAAGCAGTTGTTTTCCATCAAAAGGTAAATAGAGAGATGGTAATCTAAAGTTACTTAGGGGAAGATTCACAACATTAACTTTCCAAATGCAGTCAAATGCCAGCTGAGTGAAACTCAATTTTGATGGATTACTGTTGTCAGATTTAGTTAATTTATAGTCTCTTTTAAAGACTGGACATTTTCTATCTTACCATCAATGACAGCCATTATAAAGTACAAATTCTACTGAGTTGGATGACATTTGAACACTTGAGGTTGATTAAAGGAAAGTCATCTAGTACAGTAGTCCGCCCTTATATGGGGTTTTGAGTGTTTTGAATACAGTAGTTCAGAACTTAATGTTTTCAACATGTGCCACAGTCATGAGAAAAAGCAATTTCAAACAAATTGGACTTTTCAATCATTTTAGGTATCTAGATGAAATGAAGCTGTATTCAATCAGCATTTTGTTCTCTCATATATATATTCCCATTTTACTTTGCTGTATATAATTTTTTATTTTGAAATCTAAAGCTTCTAGAGGGCAAGTATAATTTCTGTTGAGTGTGTCATCTATTTCTTGATACTTGAGATAGTGGATGTTTGTTTAGCTATGGCAGGTTGATTTACATAATTGTCTTCCCAGATGTCATCCACTTTAGCATAATCAGTTCTTTAATGATGCAACTAAAATAGATATGCCATTTTAAAAGATATAGTGGTGGTGCTTAATAATGATTAAGATTATTCCCTCCTCATAGCCATCTATTGCAGCTTCTAATATATTTTTCAATATTCCTCAAATTATTGCAATGCCTGACATAAAACTATTTTTAAAAAAATCACATTCTCTGTCATTATCCTTTGTTACTTCAGCATCACTAGCATGACCTTTGGATATCCTCTCCTTTCCGCTTTTTCACATCTTCCAGTTTCAATTGACTCTCCCATTTCTTCCTAAGTCTCTCACTAACATAGCCACATCCTGGACCAAGCCATTACATAAAACTACCTCGAGAAGCTTCAACTTATAACATCCTCTCCCTGACTACAAAGCCTCTTATGTTACTTGCTTTTGTAAATGATAAGTATTATTGAGCTTGGAATGTATTTCCTACGTAGTCTTCTAGACTTTCAACTTCTCTGCTGTCACTGCTTCTTGCTTCACCTTGTTGTCACAGCCACTGGATTTTTCTCAGTCATTAGTCAGAATTTTATACTGTTCTCACTTTGTTAAAATATTATCCTTTCCAGTCTTCAGTCTTCTGTTTTCCTGCCTCTACCTCCGAAGTTTTCATTTTATCAGTCCTTTGAATGTCTTATTGAAATTAGTATTTCTGTCCTCCTCCTCTTAATCCCCCTTTCAAAAGTCCATAATGCAAATGCTCTTTTTATCTAGGTTCTATTGAAATAAAGGACTAGATATCGGGCTTGAGTTTTTAATGAATGGATCCCTGCAGCACTCTACTTCCTCAATTCTCAGTAGGCTTTGGCACATATTATCTTCCTTCTGTTTAAGTTCTTGTACCTTATAAAAGTTGAGGAAAGGGGAAGGGCACCTTTGAAACTATACTCAAAATATAAATGAGGATATAGTTGCTATTAAAGTATGTATCATAGTTATTATGGGAGTCAAAATTGGTTGTAAACCCTGGTATACTTAATTAGCTTTCAGAAACCTCTTAGGAGGTTTATTCTCAGGTTCACTGAAACCTGTAATAGCTTATATATCTTACTTTCTGGATTTTGAGTATGGTTAAGGAATTCTGAGGTTTTTCTCTGTAAGGTAGAGTTCTACTTTGGGACAGCTGGATTAAAAAAAAATTGGAAGCCTTTTTTTTTTTTTTCCTTTTGCTGGAGTCTAATAGTTTTTGAGAGATTAGTATACAAAATAGATTTTTAAAAGGTTTTTGCCTCGATGATGAAATACTGACCTGATTTTTATAAAGATTAATCATATCTCTGTATGTGGGGTAGAATAGCAAACACATTTGATATTTTTAAAAAGCTAGAGCCCAGGCAAGCCACATTACCACCAGCTTATGGGAGACATCAGGGCAGATTGCTGTAAAGCACATGCTCTGGGTTTATGCCCTGACCCCACCAGTTTCCAGCTTTGTGAGGCCACGGACCACTTTCTTGACCTCTGTCTTGTATGTAAAATGGGAATACTATTCTTCACAGTGTTCCTGAGAGGATAAGCTAGTACATATAAAGTATTTAGAAGAGTACCAGGTAGAGTGCACATTCAGTGAATGTTAATTGCCATTATTAATTACTGTTCTCATTGTTGGTGCTAAAATCTCAGCCTGAATTATGCTACTGTGTAGTGTAGAATTCCCATTTCCTCTGTTTGTCCTCTATTGACATTTCTTAAAAATGTCCATTTAGGGCCGGGGGTGGTGGCTCATGTCTGTAATCCCAGCACTTTGGGAGGCTGAGATGGGTGGATCATGAGGTCAGGAGCTCAAGACCATCCTGGCTAACACAGTGAAACTCTGTCTCTACTAAAAATGTAAAAAAATTACCCGGGCGTGGTGGTGGGCGCCTGTAGTTGCAGCTACTTGGGAGGCTGAAGCAGGAGAATGGTGTGAACCCAGGAGGTGGAACTTGCAGTGAGCCGAGATGGTGCCATTGCACTCCAGCCTGCGCTACAGGGCGAGACTCCGTCTCAGAAAAAAAAAAAAATGTCCATTTAGAAATCTTGAACCCATGTGTTTGTTTCATAGATGCTATTTACCATCAAAAAGAAGAAAATTCAAACTGAGATTATTTTTAAAATCACCTTGAAATGCTTATATAATTAAACTATTTAAGACTGAGGTCTTAGGAATGGTGCAAGTTTTTATACTATAATGTTGAATTGAATTTACCTCAGAAATCAACACATTTTCTGCCTTTAGAACTTACACATTTATCTTTGCTTCTCTCTGCCCTTCGAATACAGTCTCCAAAAACACTAAAATAAACAGCTTTTCTGAATATATGCTATATGAATTTTTTTTCTTTTTTGAGACGGAGTCTTGCTGTGTCACCAGGCTGGAGTGCTGTGCCTTGATCTCGGCACACTGCAACCTCCGCCTTCTGGGTTCAGGTGATTCTCCTGCCTTAGCCTCCCAAGTAGCTGAGCGTGAGCCACTGTGCCCAGCCTGTATGGTTTTTTGAGACTGTTTTGAGACTGTTAGTGCTTGAGAATTTCATTTTAAAAGCAAATTATAAGCATACCTTTCATGGAGTCTGATACAAGATCTGGGAGTCGGCCGGGTGCGGTGGCTCATGCCTGTAATCCCAGCACTTTGGGGAGGCCGAGGTGGGTGGATCACGAGATCAGGAGATCGAGACCATGCTGGCTAACACAGTGAAACCCTGTCTCTACTAAAAATACAAAAAATTATCTGGGCGCGGTGGCGGGCGCCTGTAGTCCCAGCTACTCGGGAGGCTGAGGCGGGAGAATGGCTTGAACCCAGGAGCTGGAGCTTGCAGTGAGCTGAGATCACGCCACTGCACTCCAGCCTGGGCGACAGAGCAAGACTCCATCTCAAAAAAAAAAAAAAAAAAAGATGATCTGGGACATTTGTGATTTTTTTTTTTTTTCCATTTTTTGTTTTTGAGTAACTAGTGTCCAATTCTTTTTCTGATTTGGAGATTTTTAAACTGTGGGCACTCCTTACTGAGAGGAATGCAGAAACTGGTAGCGTCACGTCTTCCTTCCTTCTACTTCTCGGCAGTCAGGGGATAGCCTTGGTTTGTCTAATCATGCACTTCATTCTGTAAATGTAGAATTTTGAATACAAAAATCTTAGCTGTAGTAAGGAATCATTTATAGCAGCAGATTGTTGCTTCAGTGTGGGCGGTGGCCTGGTCATAATGTTTCCTACTAAAAGACAATTGTGCTTCCTCCTCCGAGCTCTACAGCTTCTTATGTGTTTCTAAGGTTGGTCCTCTACTCTCCTGTCATTTCAGTCTAAGATAGACAATGGTTTCTGTTACTTGCAGATGACTATAATTGATAACAGAGATCTTGAGAAGGTTGCTAAATTGAAGTTGCAGGATGGGGCTTCTAGATTGATAAATCTCTTGAATCTTTATTTAAGTCTCACTGCCCTCACACAGTTTACATGTATACCACATCCCCATCTCTCCTTATTCCCTACAGTTCTCAAGGGTGAAGGAGACAGAGTATGTTCCCTTTGGAGGCCTCTTCTAGGTGCCTCTCATTGGGGAAGAGACAGCTTACTGGTGTCCACAGAAAATCATTCTAAAGATAAAAGAGATGTGTGGTGTTCTAACACATGTGGGATTCTCACTGTGGAATACCCCAACATCTAGACATGAAGCCCAGCAAACCAAGTGAAAAATGACAGCCCATCTCAGCCAGAAGGGATAATTAAGACAACAATCAGAATACATATTCAGGACTGCTAAAGAAGCCAGATAAATACCTGAATTAAAAAAATAATATCTTCCAGGGAAATTAAAGTATAAAGTGGGGAAGATATTTCCTGGGGCCAAAACTTAAAACCAAAACAACAAAAAAAAATCCACCACCTAATTTTTTTTTCAGAGGAAAGAATTTAGTAGATGAATTAAAGACCATGTTAGTAGCCTGGAAGCTTACGTGTGAGATGTACAGAGAAAAATGTTAAAACATGGAAATCATGAAGAAAAAGGTAAATAAATCTAGGAATGTCAACGTCATTTTAAACCTTACACATGATATGAGTTTCAGAGGCAAAGAAAAAAGAAAAAAAGTCTGATGGAAGAGATCAGTAATAATTAAACAAATGATAAGCAAGAAAAACCTATCTTGAGATTGAAAAGGCTTAAGGAGCTCCACATGAGATTGATGAGAAAGGATAAACTGAGTAAGATATGTATTGCACTTTTCCAGAAAGAAGGAATAAGTTGCCTACAGAGGGAAAAAAATTAGGCAAAGGACTTTTCATTTACAATATTGACAGCTTGAAGACAATGGAATACCTTCTTCTAAAGACTACTGGAAGAAAAGGATTAAGTTGTAATTTCCTTCATAAAGAACAGTTCTGCAGCCTTTTGGAAGTAAGAAAGGCTGAATTGAACAAGTGACATTGTTTTAGAGAAACAAAGCTCCTGCAACTTTCTTTCTCTATACTTTCGAACAATTCTTGGTTTAATGTTTCTTATATGCAGAGACTGAGGGAATCCTCACTGAATATCTTTCTTGGGAGCCCAAAATTCAAACTGCTATTTAAAATCTAACAATTAGGACTTAAAAAAAAATAACTCTGTTTTCTAGCTGAATGGCATTATATAATAGTGTTTGGAGTCAAAGAGACCTGGTACTTGAGTGAGTTACTTACTTCTTTCGGTATTAAAATGGGAATGAGGGTAATAGCTGTATGTCATACAATTGTTAAGAGGATTAAGTGAGATAATATATGTGAAGCACCCTTGTACAATATCTCCATATTATATGTATAATAATTAGAAAGTATATGCTCAGTAGTTGGCAACTGCTTTGATTGTGAAATAACATGATTAGAAATAATTTGCTTCTTGTATTACATTATATTGTTCCACTTACTTTTATATTTACTGAAAGTGCAAGAAAAAATAGAGATCTGATGGTATGTTTCTAAAAAGTAAGCAAATTGGCTTCTTAGGGGAGATTAAGCTGACTTTATAAAGATAGTATCACTTAATACCATAATTAAAGTTGGTTATCTAAATGAACTAATAAAAGCAATTTACTGTAATTCCCATTTTTCCCATCCCAATTCAGAACTTCAGTTAATTATTTAATATGTAATAGGATTTCTGCTAGTTTTTTTTCCCCATTATTTATACTTTAGGGACTGCTTGTTATAAAATTATATTTTATGATTCTGCTCAGAGAGAGAGCAAAAACAAAATTAGGCTTTTTCTCTTCTTCCCCCTCCTTTGCCTTAGAAAAGTAAGGCACATACCTTAGCTTGTGATTATTCAACTAGATAAAACTCAGATTCATTCAATCAAATGTAATATATCAACCCAGATAAGATCCTGGTTCAGAAAAAATGTTAAAGCAGCCAGTATTATAGAATTTATATTTAAATTATAATGTAGTCTATATAATTTATATCTAAAACGTGTGTGTGTGTGAAGTTAGGTGGTAAATAATCCAATTGACATGTTAAGTTATGGGCTGTTAAGATATGGAGTTATCAGCAATAGGGACGACTGAAGACTTTGTTCCTCTTAGAGTAATTGAGGGCCACTGTGGTCTGCTGCAAAGAACAATGAAATAGGAGTTGGCGTACCTGGAGAGTACTGTTGGATCTCACATTAGAAAGAACCATATAAATATAATGTTATACTTTAAAAACTTTTTATAAGAAGTAACATGCTCTATGTGGTAAGCAAGTAATGGTTGAAAGATCGTCACATCTTAATTCCTGGAACCTGGGAATGTTACTTTACATTGCAAACAGAAAATAAGGTTACAGATGGAATTATGGTTGCTGATCAGTTAATTTGAGATGGGAAGATTATCATGGATTGTCTTGGTGGACCCAAAGTAATCACCAGATTCCTTAGAAGTAGAAGAGTGAGGCAGAGAGAAAGTCAGATTATATAATTTCAGATGGATTCAAGCCACCATTGCTGGCTTTGAAAAGAGAGAAAGGGTTCTGTGAGCTAAGGAATAGGAGTAGCCCCAGGAAGATGGAAAAGGCAAGGAAGCAGGTTTTCATCAAAGTCACTTGTAAGGAATTCAGCCCTGCTGACACCATGATTACTTTTTTTATTTTTATTTTTTTTTGAGATGGAAGCTCGCTCTGTCACCCAGGCTGGAGTGCAGTGGCGCGATCTCGGCTCACTGCAAGCTCCGCCTCCCGGGTTCACACCATTCTCCTGCCTCAGCCTCCCGAGTAGCTGGGACTACAGGCGCCCGCCACCACGCCTGGCTAATTTTGTTTTTGTATTCTTAGTAGAGACGGGGTTTGCCGACACCTTGATTTTAGCCCAATGAGACTTGTGTCAGATTTAGGATCTCCAGAACTGTAGGATAATAAATTTGTTGTTGTCACTGCTTTAAACCACTGGATTTGTGATAATTTGTTAGAGCAGCAATAGCAAACATATAAAAACATCTCACAACAGTTTTGCAAAATTTATCTAGATTGAGCATCTCCTGAAAAGAGCAGTAGATTGTTTTCAGTACAATTAAAACTGCTTTCTCGGAAATGCTTAAAGATTTGGTCACTTGGGATAAGTAGCAGTTTCTTTATGTTGGCAGATAGACAAGAATAATACTTGTAAGTATTCCTAAAATAATTATAAAAAAGCAGATAAGGTAGTGGACTCATATTTGTGCCTACATGATTGTTTTTGAAGTATTTTGAGATTTGTGGTAAATTATCTTACTAAGAAAATTTAAAAAAATTTGTGTCAAATTAGGTGTGCAGAGTCCTTGTCCTTATACATTTGTTTAAACTGAACACTTCCTTTGTAATCTTTGTCATCAGGTGCCACATAAAAAATGTTTGAAAAACATGTAACTTGACAACCAAATTGTTTCTTTTTCTTTTTTTTTTCCAAGCCAGATTCTTGCTTTGTTGCCAAGCTGGAGCGCAGTGGCACGATCTTGGCTCACTGCAAGCTCTGCCTCCTGGGTTCACACCATTCTCTTGCCTCAGCCTCCCGAGTAGCTGGGACTACAGGTGCCTGCCACCACACCTGGCTAATTTTTTTGTATTTTTAGTAGAGACGGGGTTTCACAGTGTTAGCTGGGATGGTCTGGATCTCTTGACCTCGTGATCCGCCCGCTTCGGCCTTCCAAAGTGCTGGGAGTACAGGCGTGAGCCACCACGCTTGGCCCCAAATTGTTTCTTGTATCTAAAAATGGGAATTTTATTGTCTGCAGTATGAAGTACGATTAAACATTTTAGTTTGACCTGAAGACTAACTAGGGCCCGAAAATTTCTTTCTTTTCTACCTTTTAATTCCTATGACTTTGGGCAGATTGTAAGATCTATGCTTATGGTGAATCTGTTTCTGAAACAAGTGGCCATTATAAAGGTTTACCGTAAGAAGTGCTTTGAGACTATTCAATCTCTAATAAGCTGTTTGGCCTGTAGTTTTTTAGTGACTAAGAAAACAACGGAAAAGTGATACTGAAACCCCATAGTCTTATTTCAACTTAGACTAGGAAGAAGAAGCTTATCCAACTTGAGAGGGATAGGTTAATCCGAGTGGGGAAAGATGACAACATTTAGCATATCATGGATTTTATTGTCATAGATAATTGAATATATGACAAACTCGATTGGTATGGGAATTTGTCCTATTGGTATTTGTGACTGAAAACAGAATTATTTCCCTGCTCCTACTGAACTTATTGACATGAGAAAAATTCTATAGCTAGAGATTTTGCTCAATGAGAAGCCTTGAAACCTGTATTAAGGAAACAACAATCTACTTTCAGTTGAATAAATTTAATCAGAAAGTAGGATACTGGAAGCAGGACATAAATTCTGGGCCAAGGGTGGCAGCAGGATCAGCTAGACTAGGAGGGTCTAGAACCTAGTAGTGGAGTTAGCTAATGAAAGGTATTGTTTATAAACTAGAGGTCCTTTGTAAAGGATCAGGTAAATATTTGAAGTTATAGTAAATACTGCATGTACAGTTGGAGGCAGAAACGCACCATTCAGGACCAAGAATTTTGAAGTGAAGAACCAAGCCAGCTCCAAGAACTTCAGCTGCAGAGGTATGTCAACCTTCTCATTAGAGTCCTCCCTTAAAGTTGCTCTGTCTTGACTTCAAGTCCACTCTTGTTGCTAACCCTGAGATAGAATCTGATGCCCCACTTTGAGTTAGATGTTGACCCTTAATCAGTCAGCTTTGGTCTCAGAGACGTTTCCTAGTATGGACTTGGCCCCTGGGGCCTCACCACTGTACATAGGTGCCACTCCCAGAGAGGAATCTACAACTGAGAGTAAATGGATATAGTGGGGCTCAGAGGCAGGTGGGTGAGGAAGAGAAGAGTAAAAATGGAGCTTGATTTTGATTTTGGATCCCTTCGAAAATTGATTACTGTTCATATTCTTTGAAACATCTCATTATGCCTTCAACGGAGACCTTAATACTCTTTCTGAAAGAAGTCTTCTGATAATATGTTTCTATAACTGTCCACAGACTCTCCTGAATTAATTCTGTATGCATATACTGCCACCCAGCATGTCTCCTCTGTTCATGTGCATGCTCCATTCATTGTCCCATTGAATGTTGCGTACAAAATACAAGTTGAGAGATAAGATTATTGACCGGGCGCGGTGGCTCAAGCCTGTAATCCCAGCACTTTGGGAGGCTGAGACGGGCGGATCACGAGGTCAGGAGATTGAGACCATCCTGGCTAACACGTGAAACCCCGTCTCTACTAAAAAAATACAAAAAACTAGCCTGGCGAGGTGGCGGGCGCCTGTAGTCCCAGCTACTCGGGAGGCTGAGGCAGGAGAATGGCGTAAACCCGGGAGGCGGAGCTTGCAGTGACCTGAGATCGTGCCACTGCACTCCAGCCTGGGCGACAGAGCGAGACTCCGTCTCAAAAAAAAAAAAAGGAGGTAAGATTATTAAGAATTTAAGATGGTGACAGCAGAGCATTGGAACCCTGTGCAACTGCCCAACTTGTGTGTTCGCCAAGCTGACCATGATTACATCACACTATGTACCTGTTTAAAAATGCTCCACAGAATTCCAAGTATACTTAAATAACACCCAGACTCATCATCAGGGCCCTTCTTGGTCTGACTCCCGCCTACATCATGGACTTCATCCTCGTGTCCCTGTCATTCTCTCCCTTTCTCTCCACCTTCCAGCTACAATGGCCTTTTTGTCTCTGTGATGTACCGACTTGTTCTGCCTGGGCTACTCTTTCCTCAGATTTTTCACTAATAATGTTAATTCATGTGAGTTGTGCCCTGACAAAGCTGTCATAATTTCTTGCCCTGCCCTGTTTGTTTGATTACTCTTTTATCATGTTCTATTTACACCATAGCACTTATTACCTGGAATTATATCCTTATTTAATCATACATTTACTTGTTTGCCATCTGTGTACTCTTCCCAACTCTGTGCCTGAATATAAACAAGGAACCTTCTCTGCCTTACTTTGCACCGTATCCCTGGCATAATAAACCTCTGTGCCTCCTCCGAGTAAAATGCCTACTCTGTGCCAGAACCTCAGTGTGGTTTTAATTGCATTTGCCTGATGAGTAATGATGTTGAGCATCTTTTCATGTGCATGTTTGCCATTCGTATGTATTCTTTGGGGAAATGTCTATTCATATCTTTGTCCATTATTAAATTGACTGTCTTTTCATTATTGAGTTACAATAAAGTTTCTTACTAGAAAAGTGATTTGCAAATCTTTTCTCCCATTCTATGTGTTGTCTTTTCATTTTCTTGATATTGTCCTTTGAAGCACAAAAGTTTTACATTTTGGTGATTTGATTAATGGTTAACATTAAAAAGTCTGTTTCTGCTTTCGTTGCCTATGCTTTGGTATCCTATCTGAGAATCCATTGCCAAACCCTAGATCATGATTTAACTCTGTTTTCATCTACGAGTTGTAACTCAAATGCATTTTGGTCTGATGCATTTGGAGTTGATATTTGGATATGGTGTGACATAAAGGGTCCAACTTCTTGCCTTTGCATGTGGCTATCCAGTTTTCTCATTTAGTTGTTCATAATATTCCTTTATAATCTTTTATTTCTGTAAGCTTAGTAGTAATTTACTCCATTTCATGTATGATTCTAGTTAATAGAGTTGTCTTTTTTCCCTCGTAGGTCCGTTTGACTAAACGTTTGTCAGTTTATATTGTGTGTGCATATCGGTAGTTCCTTTTTGTTGTTGTATGGTGTTTCATTGTATGGCTGTAGCACAGTTGGTGGTGGTTTCACTTGTTTGCAGTTTGTAACTGTTATAACGCTGGATGTATGTCTCTGTGTGGACATGTTTTTTCACTTCTCTCGGATGGATCCCTGAGAGTGGAATTGCTGGGTGGAATGCTAAGTGCATATTGGACTGTAAAAGAAGCCGCATTGCCCTGATGGCTGAGCATGTTGAGAATATTTTTATGTACAGTGGTCATTCATGTATATTTTTTGTGAAGTGTCCATATCTTTTGATCATCTTGGTTTCATTTTTATTTTTTGCTAGTACTGATTTGTGAGAATTCTTTTTGTGCTGTAACAGCAGATCTTTGTTGGGTGTGTGTATTGTGAATGCTATTTCCCAGTCTTTGCTTTGCCTTTCATTTTCGTAATGGCATCTTTATACAAGCGAGGTTTTTCAGTTTGGTGAAGTCTAATTTATCAGTTAAAATAGCAAAAGTATTTGGTGTTTCACCAGCATTGGAATAATAAGATTTCTGCTTGACAATTATTCTTAGGTTAAAAGCAGTATATAGAGAAATAACATTATCGTTGTAATTACATTGTGGAAATTCAGGAAAGCAGTTTTTGGTCTGAGGGCTGCTGCTTCAAGTGCTTTCTAACAACTAGCTTAGGATACATTTTTAAAGATTAAAATGAATCAGCTATTCCATGTGAAAAATTGAATATATTATATGACTCATTTTAAGATTTAACAGTAAAAGCCAGGTGGACTTTAACAATTAGAAAATAATTATCTAAGATATGCACAGTTATTTCTGAGATGACATTGTTTGCCCCTACTGTTGGCAAGTATAGTTCCAAAATTTAGGGAAATAGGCTATTTTTAATAGCTTGTTGCCTGAAATCTTTCCACAGAGGAAGACTTATTAATTCCCAATACTTAAATTTTTTTTTGGTTTGTGTTTTCCTTTAATGTGTTCTGTTAGCATTGTGAACATTATCTGCCCTTTGAGGATCAAAAGACTCATGCACGTTCTTTTAGTGATTTCTTCATCTTATTAGCTTTAGTAGAATTCTCATAGCTTTTCATATTCCCAGTACTAGGAGACAGGAAATATAGATTAAAGACTCAAAGACTGGTCTTTATAGTTCTTTTTTTTTTTTTTTTAAATACTTTAAGTTCTAGGGTACATGTGCACAATGTGCAGGTTTGTTACATATGTATACATGTGCCATGTTGGTGTGCTGCACCCATTAACTTGCCATTTACATTAGGTATATCTGCTAATGCTATCCCTCCCCTCCCCGCCTCCCCACAATAAGACCCGGTGTGTGGTGTTCCCCTTCCTGTGTCCAAGTGATCTCATGTTCAGTTCCCACCTATGAGTGAGAACATGCGGTATTTGGTTTTCTGTTCTTGCGGTAGTTTGCTGAGAATGATGGTTTCCAGCTGCATCCATGTCCCTACAGGGACACAAACTCATCCTTTTTTATGGCTGCATAGTATTCCATGGTGTATATGTGCCACATTTTCTTAATCCAGTCTGTCATTGATGGACATTTGGGTTGATTCCAAGTCTTTGCTATTGTGAATAGTGCCACAATAAACTTACATGTGCATGTGTCTTTATAGCAACATGACTTATAATCCTTTGGGTATATCCCCGGTAATGGGATGGCTGGGTCAAATGGTATTTCTAGTTCTAGATCCTTGAGGAATTGCCACACTGTTTTCCACAATGGTTGAACTAGTTTACAGTCCCACCAACAGTGTAAAAGTGTTCCTATTTCTCCACATCCTCTCCAGCACCTGTTGTTGCCTGATTTTTTAATGACTGCCATTCTAACTGGTGTGAAATGGTATCTCATTGTGGTTTTGATCTGCATTTCTCTGATGGCAAGTGATGATGAGCATTTTTTCATGTGTCCGTTGGCTGTATGAATGTCTTCTTTTGAGAAATGTTTGTTCATATCCTTTGCCCACTTTTTGATGGGGTTGTTTGTTTTTTTCTTGTAAATTTGTTTAAGTCTTTATAGGTTCTGGATATTAGCCCTTTGTCAGATGAGTAGATTGCAAAAATTTTCTCCCATTCTGTAGGTTGTCTGTTCACTCTGATGGTAGTTTCTTTTGCTGTGCAGAAGCTCTTTAGTTTAATTAGATCCCATTTGTCAATTTTGGCTTTTGTTGTCGTTGCTTTTGGTGTTTTAGACATGAAGTCCTTGCCCATGCCTATGTCCTGAATGGTATTACCTAGGTTTTCTTCTAGGGTTTTTATGGTTTTAGGTCTAACATTTAAGTCTCTAATCCATCTTGAAATAATTTTCATATAAGGAGTAAGGAAAGGATCCAGTTTCAGCTTTCTACTTATGGCTAGCCAGTTTTCCCAGCACCATTTATTAAATAGGGAATCCTTTCCCCATTTCTTGTTTTTGTCAGGTTTGTTAAAGATCTCTGCATTGATTATTCTAGTTATCCAGTCATCCATTCTTTTTTCAAGGTTTTTAGTTTCTTTGCGCTGGGTACGTAGTTCCTCCTTTAGCTCTGAGAAGTTTGATCGACTGAAGCCTTCTTCTCTCAATTCGTCAAAGTCATTCTCCATCCAGCTTTGTTCCGTTGCTGGTGCTGAGCTGCGTTCCTTTGGAGGGGGGATGCGCTCTGATTTTTTTTATTTCCAGCTTTTCTGCCCTGCTTTTTCCCCATCTTTGTGGTTTTATCTGCCTTTGGTCTTTGACGATGGTGAAGTACTGATGGGGTTTTGGTGTGGGTGTCCTTTCTGTTTGTTAGTTTTCCTTCTAACAGTCAGGATCCCCAGCTGCAGGTCTGTAGGAGTTTGCTTGAGGTCCACTCCAGACCCTGTTTCCCTGGGTATCAGCAGTGGAGGCTGCAGAAGATAGAATATTCCTGAACAGCGAGTGTTGCTGTCTGATTCTTGCTCTGCAAGCTTCGTCTCAGGGGTGTACCCTGCCATGTGAGGTGTGAGGTGTCGGTCTGCACCTAGTGGGGGATGTCTCCCAGTTAGGCTACTCAGGGGTCAGGGACCCACTTAAGCAGGCAGTCTGTCCGTTCTCAGATCTCAACCTCTGTGCTGGGAGATCCACTGCTCTCTTCAAAGCTGTCAGACAGGGGCATTTACCTCTGCTGAGGTTTCTGCTGCTTTTTGTTTAGCTATGCCCTGTCCCCAGAGGAGGAGTCTACAGAGGCAGGCCGGCCTCCTTGAGCTGTGGTGGGCTCCACCCAATTCGAGCTTCCTGGCGGCTTTGTTTACCTACTAAAGCCTCAGCAATAGCGGGCGCCTCTCTCCCAGCCTCGCTGCTGCCTTGCAGTTAGATCTCAGACTGCTCTGCTAGCAATGAAGGAGGCTCCGTGGGTGTATGACCCTCCGGGCCAGGTGTGGGATATAATCTCCTGGTGTGCCGTTTGCTAAGACGCTTGGCAAAGCACACTATTAGTGTGGGAGTTACCCGATTTTCCAGGTGTTGTGTGTTTCAATTTCCCTCGGCTAGGAAAAGGAATTCCCTTCCCCCTTGAGCTTCCCAGGTGAGGGGATGCCTGCCCTGCTTCAGCTCTAGCTGGTTGTGCTGCACCCGCGGACCAGCATCGACTGTCTGATTCGCCCCAGTAAGATGAACCAGGTACCTCAGTTGAAAATGCAGAAATCACCTGTCTTCTGTGTGGCTCACACCTATAGTTCTTATATCGTGTAAGCTTCTAGTTCTCTTGGCATCTAGAAGTAGAGTAGTTCTGTGTCCACTGAGTATGTTTATTTTCTAATACAATCATAGGATGAGGTGCCAGTTTCTTAGACTGAATCAGGTAAGATGTGAACTTAAGCATGTTCCACATTGGTAGATTGTTAGTTCTCTGTTGTAGGAACTAACAATAATGTTCACTTTCATACGTATTCTTATTGTCTATCACTGATGTCTAATTATATACTCAAGAAACGTGTGTGAAGTGACAAAGCAGTTCATGGGAAAAAGGCTTGATTCTGTCTGACTTTTTTTTTGTATTAGTCTGTGTTAATGGATAAGGAAGCTGAGTAATTTTCTACTTCTTGATTAGGTGATATCTTGGGATTCCTTTATGTTAAAGTAATGTGAACTTGCAGTATGTCAGACACTTCAGTATTCATATACAAATATAAAACACATTTTATAGCCATATGCAACTTATGTTTAGATTATCTGCCATTTGTCAAGTAACGCTTATTCTTCATTAGGACAGGCAATTGAATATTGATTCTGATCATGCATTAACTTTTGATTATAATAGGTTTTCTACAAAGGATAGTAAAACATTTTTTCTTGTTAACTTACAGATTAAACCCATGAGTTGCCCCTCTCGGGAGCTGAGGAGTTGAGGTAGGGAGGGAGAAGAAAAAACAAGGTTATGGTGGTAAATTTATCAAAAATTGCTGTGGATAGTTGATATGTAATATTGTAAAGGGTTTTGCCTGGAGGCCTCTCAAAGGACTTAGCCAAGCAGTGTCACTATTATTTGTGTCCTATGTGTGAGGCAGATGATTCAGATTACCTACCATTTTACCAGTGAAGAAGAAAGTTGTTACTTTGCCACAGTCTGTAGAGCTGATATAAAGTTGTTATAATGGAAGTGTTTTCTTGATTGAGAAATGAAGGTTCTCTTCACATAGTGGGCTTCATTTAAAAATACATCATACACATAAAAGGTTAATTTCATTCTGTAAGTCTGCCAAATTCTTTTTTTTTTTTTGAGACTGTTGCCCAGGCTGGAGCGCAGTAGTGCATCTCAGCTTACTGCAAGCTACGCCTCCTGGGTTCATGCCATTCTCCCGCCTCAGCCTCCTGAGTAGCTGGGACTACAGGCGCCTGCCACCACGCCCGGCTAATTTTTTATATTTTTAGTAGAGACGGGGTTTCACCGTGTTAGCCAGGATGGTCTCGATCTCCTGACCTCGTGATCCGCCTGCCTCGGCCTCCCAAAGTGTTGGGATTGCAGGCATGAGCCACCGCACCCGGCCAAATTAATTCTTTTAAATTATTTTTAGCTTAGCTTTTAAAACCATATCATATTTAGCAAGCTTAAGGTGGAAAATAATCTTTAGCAAACCCCCTTTCCCTCAAACCAAAAAACTAACCTGTCTACAAAAATGTAAACCAAGTTTAACTCACTCCTAAAGTAATATCTCTCTGCTAATATCCTTATAACTTCCTTTTGTATGTCTGCTATTTAGAAAGACATGTTTCCTTTCCTTTTACATACTCTGTTTAAAAAATTATCTAACCACTTCCATGGTTACTTGTCCTTTGATGAAGTTGACATCCTGGAACTTGGAATGGCACGGGATTGGGGATGGGGGAAAGAAATGTGGAATGAGTGTTGGATTGCCTTTGGTACATTCTTATCCCCTGATATTTATTTATTTATTATTTTTTTTTTGGAGATGGAGTCTCGCTCTGTCACCCAGGCTGGAGTGCAATGGCGCCATCTTGGCTCACTGGAACCTTTGCCTCCTGGGTTCAAGCGATTCTCCTGCCTCAGCCTCACGAATAGCTGGGACTACAGGTGCCCACCACCACGCCCGACTGTGTTTTGTATTTTTAGTAGAGATGGGGTTTTGCTGTGTTGGCCAGGCTGGTCTCTAACTCCTGACCTCAGGTGATCCACCCACCTCGACCTCCCAAAATGCTGGGATTACAGGCTTGAGCCACCTCGCCCGGCCATCCCGTTATTTTAAATTTAGTATTTTGAAAGTTAACAACTTTCTGGGTTTTTTCTTAACAGTATTATTAGAAGTGATAATTGCCCATTAAAGAAAAATGAGAAAATACACTGATGATAACTGTCACACCTTGTTTTCTGTCTGTTTAGACTTACATGGTCCAGTGAGATAATTTAATTTAATTAATTTAATTAAATTAAAATTAATTGCCATTTTCAAAATTAAAAATTTAGTTTCTCAGTTGCACTAGCCATGTTTTAAATGCTTAATGACTCTATCTGGCTATTGGTTATCATACTGGAGAGTGTAGACATAGACATTTTTGTTATCACAGAAAGTTCTGTTAGACAGTGCTGTTAGACCCAGTGAACCTGTGTACACAATCCATTTTACCTAAAATGAGATCATTCCATCATATTTATTTTTCTACTTTATGTAGTAACATATTTTATTGTCAGTGAATATTATTATATAATCCCATTTTAAAGGCTGCTAAGAATTCTCTATATAGAAATCATCATTTTTTAAAATCAGTCACGTGTTGTAGGTCATTTAGGCTATTTTTGTACCATTTTATAGGCAGTAGTATAAAGAATATCCTTTTCATTACATATATGTTTAAACCTTAATTGCTTTAGGATAAACTCCTGGAAAGCTACAGCTTCTTAATAAGGACCAAAGAAGTTTTAGCTACTGGGGAACTTCATTAGACCTCTTGATTTAGTTTGTCACATTATCTATTTATATATCATCTATAAAGGAGCTAGGTTAAGAAAAGTCATTTCTCACACCTTCCTTTCTGTTTGCAAAAATTAGCTGAAAATTCAGTGAAGCCTTGAAAATCTGATTCACTTGGTTTTGTTTCATTAATGTCTTTTCCTTTTCTTGCCAGAATACTTCCCTTCTGCATTTTTACCAGTAGTTTTCCATATAAAAACTGAACTGGAATTTTTTTTTTTTTTTGAGACGGGGTCTTGCTCTGTTGTCCAGGCTGGAGTGCAGTGGTGCGATCTCGGCTGACTGCAACCTCTGCCTCCCGGGTTCAAGCAATTCTCCTGGCTCACTCAGCCTCCTGAGTAGCTAGGATTACAGGGACCCTTGAATTGGGATCTTTTAAACACGTCTCAGTGTAGCATTTTCATAAAAAACGAAATGACAAAATTCCATACTTGTATCCTTAAAACAGAGAAGAGAGGCCAAGAATGAGAGTGATTGTGCCTTTGGAAATAATCTCCGCTGACCCTGAGTACTCTTACATTGATGACTTGCCTGCTTATGTTCAAACTGCCCTCAGGAAGGTTAGAGTATCTGTGCATTTAGCGATGTAGCATTTATTTATATACCATTTATACATATACATGTATATATATATGTTATGTACTTATTACTTGTGTTTTGTTAGAATTCTGGGAAAAGCACCAGTATGGAAGCTTTCACTCTTCCATGGCCTTAAGAAATACATTGAAGATGTTTAAATTAGGTGGAAAAAGCAAAAAAAACTAGAACAAAAAATTCTCCTATACTTTTTTACAATGATGCAAGGCTTTACTTAATGCCCAAGTCTTCTGTCTAATAAAAAAATTACACATTTGCATTTACTTTTAGACTCACTTCAATTGTTCAAAACAATCTATGGGTTAGGTGCAGTGACTCATACCTCCAATCTTAGCACTTTGGGAGGCCAAAGTGGGAGGATCGCCTGAGTTCAGAGTTTGAGACCAGCCTGGGCAATAAAGTGAGACCCTGTCTCTACAAAAAAGTTAAAAAATTAGCTGGGGGTGGTGGCACACACCTGTGGCTACTTGGAAGGCTGAGGCAGAAGGATCACTTAGGTGGGAAGGTATAGGTTGCAGTGAGCCATAATCGCTTCATGGCACTCCAGTCTAGGTGACAGAGGGGACTCTGTCTCTAAATAAATAAATAAGAAAGTAAGTAAGTAAATACATCCTGTAGTTTTCAGTGAGATACATGGCTTAATTGTGGGGTTATATGAAAATGGTATTTGAGACAAATGGGTTGTGTAACTAGGCAGATTTTGCTTTGTATGTTTATCGTGTTATCTGAAACTCATATATTATTAGAACTATGACTTCCCTTTGTACAGTTTTAATACTGAAATATGGAGGTAGGTCCATATTTGAGATAATGGTTTAGGGAGTCCTTCTTACTCCTCATTCTCAACTGACCAAGCTAGAAAACTGTTAAGTATAATAATTGTATTTATAGGCTTTACATTTGTACTTACTTTTAAAAAATGTACTCTCTTGAATTATTTAAATCTGCTAATTATCTTTTTAAAAATGGCGGTGGGTATTAGATTTTTCATATGTAAACAGAATCCAAGATTGAGAATGTTAACCTTACTGTGAGTTGTTTCGTATTCTACTCCCTGATATGACCATATAAATAAGACTTTTTAGGCAATCCCACTGTATATCCAAAGATACATTTATTTTGGATCAATAAATCTGAAATCTGACGAACTCTTTCAGACTTTTATGTCAAGCCTGAAAATTTCTAAATTTACCGTGGTACACATAATCATGATTAGAGATAGAGGGAACATCTTTTGTTTTGCCTATTTGTGACACAGTTTTGAGTGCTGGTCTTTTGAAAGAGTAACTTGAGCTCTGAGGATTGAGGGAACAAGGCCAGGAAATGTTCCAATGGGCCCCTAAAATGGAACTCTCACTGTCATAGGTATTTTTCAAGTGTTTCCACAGGGGAATTGTTTGATGGGATTATTAGAAAGAGGACATTGAATATAGGAGTGGTAGACAAGGTATTAAGGACAAATATGTAGATATGCCTTTTAGAATTTACTTCAGGGGAAGAAAGCTTGAGTATCGTTCTGGGGTAATCTTAGCTTGCGTTTATATGGAGTGGTGAGATAGCAAATAAGTGCTTGGCTTTACAATTACTTATGAATTGCAGTTTATCATACAGACTGATTTTACACACTTGCTTTGAGCTTCAGTTTCTTAATTATAAAATGGACATCGGCTCTGCTGCATAAAATTTTTATGGGAAGTTAAATGAAAGAATATAGAGAAAGCAAGTTGTTTTCTTTCCACTTGCTTTGTTCTTGTATGGCAACAGTAAGGTTGCCACACAACCACACAAGACCATTTTTGTATTCTGACACAAAGCGGACACTCACTCAAAGCTAAGTGAAGGGCTGACATTGCCATAAGCTGCTCTTTGTTACCATCAGTGTGAATTTGCGTTACATTCTTTGTTTAGTATCTTTTGCAATTTTGTAAACTTGAATTGTGATTTGATAAGACATGAAGCTCTTTTTTCCTCATTGTAATTTACATTATTTTAACCTAGTCAGTGGAGCTATTGCATATAGGATTATGGAGAATCATTAATGTAACTTAAACATTTTCCCCACAAATATTTCAGTAGCAGGGGTATCATAGTTTGCTGTTACCAAATATGAAGTGTATGAAATGACTGGTTAATATTTTTTCAAGCAGATTACTTATGGGTAAACAGCTCTCTTTCCAGCCAAGGGACATCACAGTTGCTGTTTCTGAAAACTGTAACCCACTAGGAATGAGACAAGGAAAAGGACAGATGAGGAATTATGATAAAAGGAAAGGGTGGTCTTTTCCTCAATGTGGGGGAAAAGTTGAGGTGGGAAGTGAAATACGTGATTCAATACTATCATTCAGAACAATTGAAAATAGGATAATGTGTCAAATCCCATGGAAACACAAAACTCAGTTTTTTAAAAAAATTATTTGCTTTTAACTAAATAACTTTCTTAAGGAATGAAAATTCTTTAAGTTACATTCTTTATGTCCTTTAGATTGAAAGTACAGCAGAATATTGGCGTTTCAGTCTGTTGAATCAGTTGTCAGAGGCATAGGAAAATAATAGTAATGATTTACTTTCTTGGGAGACTAAAGTTCAAAGCAGAATCAGATTATTACTATTATGGTACAGGTTTAATCCTGTTTTCCTTGGGAGGGAGGATGTTTTTGAATATGTAGCTTTAAACCTTGTAACTAGTGATAAAAATATTAATTGCCAGGCTGGGCAACATGGAGAAACTCCATCTTTACTAAAAATAGAAAAATTATCTGGACATGGTGGTGCATGTCTGTAGTCTTAGCTACTCTGGAGGCTGAGGTGGGAGGATCAACTGAGCCAGTGATGCAGAGGTTGCAGTGAGCTGAGATTGCACCATGTCACTGCACTCCAGCCTGGGCCACAGAGCAAGACGTTGTCTAAAATATATGTATGTGTATATATATATGAATTGGTCTTAATGTTTTACACACATAAGAAATTTATCTGGAATGCTAGTAAGTCCGTGAGGCCTTGAGAGAGAGGAGGTAGAGTTAGCAATTTAGGGAAGGATTCACAAAGACAGATGAAGTGTTTCTCGTGTTTGCCCCTTCTTCTCTCTCATAAACAGATTGGGAAGCACCTTTTACATTTGGTCATTGTCCCTTAAAGTTGTGCAAGCTTCATCATCCTATTAAAAATTTCCCTGGTCACATTGAAGAGATACTTGCTTTATTCCTTATGGACATTTCATTTAGTTGAATCTAGTCAAGTTTAGAAAAAGTAGTCTACCCCTAAATAAAAAGAAGCGTAATATAGCAGTTTGGTGTGGCACAAATGAATGCATTTTCCTAGGGCTGTTATCAGTTTATCTTTATTTCAATCCAACAGATCTTTTAGCACTGTGTATCTATTTTTGAAAGACAGATGAAAAGATTCTGATTGGGATATGAGAGAGTGTTTATTGAGTTCTTGTTACGTGCAAAGAGCCAAGCTGGGTTTGTATATATTGTCACATTTAATTTTAACAGCAATTCACTGTGTTAGGTAGTGTTTTATGAAAGAGGAAATTAAGATTGGTGGTGGTGAAGTAACTTGCCCAAGGTCAGAAGTTACTAAGGATTGGGCAGTATTCTAAAACTGAGGTTTATCTGATTCCTGGGACAGAACTTTTAGTCATTATTCTCTATTGAGTTTCCAGGTAGACAGAGAGATGCTTTGTTATAGTCAGTCTTATATTTATTCCAGTGTCTGCCTTATCTTGTAATAAATTGTTATGTGAGCAGATATTTCTGATTTTACAAATGTATTGTGTCCTGGATTAACTTTGTTCATTGCAAAAAGGATAAAATTGATCTGGGATATAAAAATCTGCTATGTATACATACAGAATAATCTATACTTAAGTTATTGCAGATGTGATGTGCCTTTTTTTAAAAAAAAAAGTCTTGATTTTTTGTATTTATAAGAAAACTTGACAATAGGAGCAAAATTGAATTGGAAGATTCTTTTATAAAATTTCATGCCAGAGTTTGTCCATAAAGATTGAAAGAGATGCATTTAACTCATTAAATCACATATGGAAGAACTCTACCATGTAAAACTCAGTAATTTTATTCACATGGATGAATTTTTGAGTGGGCAATTAAATATTTTTTAATATCTCTAAAAATTATGTGCACAGACTTGTTTTGTCCTAACAGTCCTATGAGATAGATACTCTAATATTGTCTCCTGATTTACAGACCAGGAAATGGAAGCTCAGAGAGGTAAAGGAGTTGCTAGGGTCCCAGAAGTCATGGCAGCAGAATGGTATTCTAACCTGTGCAGTTTGGCCCCAGAATCCAGCCTCTGAACTACAGCTGTGTTCTTAACTCTAACTATGGCATATTGCCATGGCAGACCTTGTAGAGAACTTTCTTTTTTTGAACTTTTAAAAATTTTTATTGAAAATTATGGAGTTTTTTGAGATGGGGTCTCACTTTGCCAGTCAGGCTGGAGTCCAGTGGTGTGATCATGGCTCCCTGCAGCCTTGACCTCCTTGACTCAGGTGATCCTCCCACTTCAGCCTCCCGAGTAGCTGGGAGTACAGGTGCACACCACCACCGTCAGCTAATTTTTGTATTTTTTTGTAGAGACAGGTCTCGTCATGTTGCCCAGGCTGGTCTTGAACTCCTGGGCTCAAGCGATCTGCTGGTTTGGCTTTCCAAAGTGATAGGATTTCAGGCATGAGCCACTGCGCCTGGCTGAACTTTTTTTAAAAAAAAGAAATGCAGTTTTTATTTTTTCCCACTGAGGTACGTGGAAAAAAAGTTAACATGTAATGAGGCACATAATTCACTGGGGTGAAATTAAGTCATTTGTTCCGGGTATGCTAGTCCCAGATGTTAACAGAATTCTGAATTTTGGGTCACTTTTATATGAAAGAGAAAGGCTTTCATATATGAAAGTATGACTAGAATCCTGGAATTTTATGAAATAGATAATCACTTCCCTATTTTGCGCAACTTGTTTCTACACTCAGCATTATTACAGAATCTAAATTAATAGATTTATTTCACATTTGTCTTATCCAGTGCTGTTACCATATTTTAATGTTAGTCATTTGATAGGAAGAATGATCCGATTTTTCTTTATTAGTTATGAAGTAATTTCTGTAAGCAAGAGCTTTTAAAAAGCATTGTTTTGCAAACATATTAAATGGCACGCATAAAGATCATTTTTGTCTGAGGATAAATATCTCATTATAAAAATAATTACACATATGTAATAAATATTAAAACAGTGTAGAAATGTGTAAAATAGAAAGTGGAAGTACCATTTATTTCACTCTCAGATACAACACTAAATTTTCCTGTTGTTAAGGTAGCTGAAGTAGTTTTTTAAATCTCTTTTATGAACCCATTTGTACATATAAATCTATTTACATATTTTTAAAACATGAACTTTAAATTTAACGTGTGTTAAAACTTTGAATTTAACATGTGTTATTTCTGTAGCTACTCATTGAGGTATCTGCACAAGTATCTTCGCTCAGAACCAATGCCTCTTTCCCCATCACCATTGTTGTATTGCCTCTTCTAGTTCCTTGGCCACACTTTTGAAGTCCGGAACCAGATGCTGAGCTAAGCTGGACCAAATTCTCTTTCATGATAATTTGGAGTTAAGATTGAGATAATACAGGCGTATGTGTTTGTATATGAGGGGGATGTCTGGGAGACAGAGACAGACAGCAACACCTAAATTTTGAGACACATTTTTGCCTTTGCATTCAACGGAATACCTCTATTCTTTAATAAATTTTCCTGTTATTAAGGTAGCTGAAGTAGTTTTTTATCCTTTGTAATAAAAAAACTCTATTTGATAAAGTCTGTACTCAAAAAGATATATTTATAGACCATAGCACCTTAAATTTAGAAGGATATTTAGAGATAATTTTTACTATTTACTACTACTATTATCTTTTCGACTTATTTACAGTTTTACTTTACTGCTTTACTTATTTCTTATGTTTAGAAACCACATAAATCTTTCTCCAAATGAAATTTAATGCAGTAACCCAATAATATAAAAGTGTTCAGAGGGCTGGGAGAAGCATGGACCTTCATGTATTCTGCCTTGCATGTGTATGAGGAGGTGGGGATGGGTCCATAGGAACCTAAAGAGTAGATGTTCTCAAGCAGGGACAGTTTTACCCCTTAGAGGGCATGTTTAGCTATATCTGGGGACATGTTTGGTTGTCACAATTAGGGAGTGTTACTGGCATCAAGTGGGTAGAGGTAAGGGGTACTATTAAACGTAACGCACAGGACCGCTCCCCCCCATTAAGTGCATTCAACAGACAAGCCACGGCAAAAGCCCAAGCCTGACTACTTAGGCTGGTAAAGATGCAACAAGCCACTTGTAGGTTTAGCTAGTTGATTACTTATGTAGACAGCAAAAAGAAGGAAAAGCTAAAAGTACCAGCTCCCCATGGTCTTCGTATCTCAGGTGACACTGAAAGGAAAAGGGCCAAATGACTGCATTGAGAGTTGTGGAATACCCTGTTTTGGAAGAGCCAGTAGAAGAGAGAGAGGTAGAAAGCCCCACGCCTCCTCACAAATGGGAAGTGATGAGACACTGCCTCATGACAGCTTCCCATCCTCTCTTGTTCCCAGAGTATCACAAGGCATTGAGCCAACACTCAGATTAACTGAGGTTCATGTCCTTATCATTGTAGCCTGTGAGGATACTTGCAGAGTCTCCAGAGCACTTGGTGGAGCCAGTAGCCTACACCTACACACACAGCAAAGAATTAGCTAGTCAAGAATGTCAGTAGTTAAAATGGAGAGACTATATTCTAGAGTAGCACTGTTCAACAGCAATGTAATGCCATACATATATGTAATTTAACATTTTCTATTAGCCACATTGAAAAGAAACGTGATATCAACTTAATGTTTCATGTAACTCAATGTATCTCAAGTATTATTTCAACATGTAATATGTCTAAAACATTATTAGTGACAATTTTAACATTATTTTCAACTAAGTCTCTGATATCTGATGTATATTTTATACTTAAAGCATGTCTCAATTCTAACGTTTTCATGATCAATACTTGATCTGCATTTGGGTTTCATAAAATTTGTAGTTGAAAAACTAGATTTACATACCTGAGGTGTCCTAAATATATTAAACATTTACCAATAATTGAATCAACTATCAATTTTTAAATTTAACTATGACTTTTTTTTTTTTTTGAGATGGCATCTCAAAGGGCCAAATGACTGCATTGAGAGTTGTTGTTCCTAATTTATATGTGAAAAACGTTTTCTACATGATTAATTAATTTATCCTGTTGGTGCTTCTTGAACGTGTAGATTGGGGTCTTCTATTAGTTCTAGGAAAATCTTTGGCATTAGCTCTGTAAATACATACGTATATATGTGTGTATGTATATATGTATATATATTTTTAGTTTCAGTTTTTTTCTTTTCTTCTAAGACTAATTGCAGCATGTTAGGCCTTTTAGTTTCCATCTTTTATCCATTCTACTCTCTTTTTCCTCTGTATACTTCAATATTTCAGTCTTGGAAATACTGGTTGTCATATTTTCCAGTTCAGTAATTTTCTCTTTAGCTGTTTCTAATTGCAGTCAGACCCTCTATAAAGCTTTTAAAATACTAGTTTTATATAACGTAAAAATCAACTTATTGAGTTCAAAGTAATGAAATAAAGTGAATCAATTTTGAGTATACATTTTAATGAGGTTTATACCCATATAATCACTACTCTAATCAAGATAATAGAACAGTTTTGTTTACTCCAAAAAGTTGTCTGGTGCCCATCTGCAGTCAATTTTTCTTTTTGTCAGCCATCCCCAGTCAACAATGATCTATTTTCTGACATTATAGATTAATACTCTGTTCTAGAAATATGTTCTTGTGTGCCTGGCTTCTTTTGCTCATCATGTTTTGAAGTTTTGGAGATTTCATCCCTGTTGTATGAAGCAAAAGCTTGTTTCTTTTTATTGCTGAGTAGTATTCTGTTGTATGACTGTGCTACAGTTTGCTTCAGATTTTTTTCAATGTTTGACTATTACAAATAAACATACACTCACTCACATGCAAGTCTTTTGTATGGACACATGGATTTTTGGTTTATTTGTTTCCTTTTGAGTAAATACTTAAGACTAAGTTTGTATGCTAGGACATACAGTAGTGTATATTTAGCTGTAGAAGGAACTGCTAAACCGATTTCCAGAATGGTTAAAACATTCGTTTGTAATGCCCACAAGTAGTGTATGAGAGTTCCAGTTTAGAATCTCCTCATTAACACTTGGTATTGCTGGTCTTTTTAGTTTGTATTTTTCTGTTGACTAATAATGTTGAGCATCTTTTCATGGGCTTATTAGTAATTTACATATCTTCTTTTGTGAAATGCCCTAGTCTCTTGCTCATTTTTCAAGTTGATTGATTTATAGAAGTTCTTTCTCTAATTTAGAAGAGTTCTTTATCTTACATATGTGTTGCAAATATTTTCTTCTAGATTGTGTTTTGCCTTTTCATGTTCTTAATGGTGACTTCTGAAGAACAGAAGCTCTTAATTTTGATAAAATACAGTTTATTGGTATTTTCTTTTAAGGCTTAAGTTTCTTTTTCTCCTAAGAAATCTTTATATCCCAAGGTCATGAAGATTTTTCTTTCATGTTTTCTTTAACACATTTTATTGTTTTAGCTTTTATGTTAAGTCTGTAGTCCACTTTGAGTTAATGTGTTTGTGCGGTGTGAGGTAAGAGTTATTTTGTGTGTGTGTGTGTGTGTGTTTTTTCTTTTCTATATAGAGAATCTGTTGTTTCAGCATGATTTATTGAATAGGCTATTTTTCCACCATTGAGTTACTGTGCTTCCTTTGTTGAAAAGTCGTTGACTCCCTATATGTTGGTTTATTTATGAACTGTCTTCTGTTCCATTGGTCTACATACCCAAGTCTAAATAACATAGTTTTTCAATTAGAAATTATGCTTCATAACACAAAGCAGCTAGTTTAACTTGCAACTCCAATAATTGCACAAGTCCTATTGTATCTGTATCTATTCTTATTCCAGTCCTGCACTGTCTTGATTACTAGAGCTTTATAATAAATCTTGAAATAAGGTAGTGTGAGTCCTTCAACTTTTTAGTTCTACAATTTCCCACTTGATTATATATACCACAGAGTATATCTGTGTTTCACTTCTTAAGACCATACTTTCCTTTAATTCTTTGCATTTATTTTCTTTAAGTCCTTGAACTTTTTTATAATTGGTGCTTTGAGGTCTTTGCTAACTAACCCTAACACATCTGGGCTATCCTGGGTGTGATTTTTAGTGATTTTTTTTTTTCTTGACCAGATCACATTTTTCTTTATATATAATGTTTAATTTACATTTTTTATTCAATAGTGGACATGGTAATCACTCTGTGATATTTACTAACTTCCTCTGAAGAATTTTATTTATTTGTTTATTTTTTTGAGACGGAGTCTAACTTTCTGCCCAGGCTGGAGTGCAGTGGCACGATCTCAGCTTACTGCAAGCTCTGCCTCCCGGGTTCATGCCATTCTCCTGCCTCAGCCTCCAGAGTAGCTGGGACTACAGGCATCCGCTACGACGCCCGGCTTATTTTTTTGTATTTTTTTTAGTAGAGACGGGGTTTCACCGTGTTAGCCAGGATGGTCTCAATCTCCTGACTTCGTGATCTGCCCGCCTGAGCCTCCCAAAGTGCTGGGATTACAGGCGTGAGCCACCATGCCCGGCCCCCTCTGAAGAATTTTTATTCTTGTTTTAGCAGATCACTTTATTGCTGGTTTAAAATCAACCTTAACTTATGGAGGTTTGGTTTTAAGCTTTGTTAGTGCGGATCTGTGGAAAGCCCAAGATGTTTCTTTAAGATTGTTTCTTCTGCAGACCTAGTTTTTTCTCAGTTTTGGGCTTTATAAAGTATTATGTATCTAGACTAGGGCTTATTCTAGGGCACGGGTTCTCAAATGTTTATTCTTTTTTTGCATTCTTAAAAATTATTGAGCATTTCACAGAGCTTGTATGTGGGTCATGCATATTGTATTAGATACTAAAACAAAGAAGTTTAAAAAATTATTTCATTTAGCAAATAACAAACTTACTGCGTGTTAGCATGCATAACATTTTTTGAAAAATTGTTTTCCAAAACAAAAAATAGGTCCCAAGAGTGGAATCATTTTACATTTATGCAAATGTTGTTAATATTTGACTTAATTGAAGATAGCAGGATTCTCCTATCTGCTTGTGTGTGCAGTCTTTTCTGATAGGCTTTTTGGGGTCGAAATATCTGAAGAAGATCTATATTTATAGTTAGAAAAGGGAAGAGTATATCAGTAACCTTTCCAATAATTGTGGATATTCTTCTCTGATTCCACATTCAAAGTGGTAGTTTTGAACTACCATTCAAAATGGTAGTTTCTTAGTGGCTAGCTGCAACGTGGAATCTGAAACCATGTCAGATAACCTATTGCGCTCTGTAACATCACAATCCATTGGTTGTCTTACACATGGAAAGCATCTTTGCCTCTGTACCTACGTATGATTTTGTAATGATTTCCATTTGTCGTATCAAAAATAGTCGTTTCCTAAGTGAGGCGTAACTTGTTAACGTGCTGTATTATACTATATAAAATAATTACATTTGTTATTTTATATCCATGTCAGCAGAAAAGTCTATGAATTTGTGAGCGCTTTATATGTACTTTCTAATTCTTCACAGAGGATATTAAAAAAAAATCTAATGATCAATATTTAAGAAAATATAGTACTTTTACTGCTTCGTCAGGGGCATTCTAATGTGAAATCCTCCTTTTTTTTTACTGCGTATATGTTTTATAGTGAAGAATGTAATAATCACTAATAGATGTTGATGGCACTGCCTTGATTTGTGTTATTTTAGTTTTGTAAGACAGGGTTTCACATTGTCATCCAAGTTGGAATGCAGTGGTGTGATCATGGCTCACTGTAGCCTTCACCTCCTGAGGCTCAAACCATCCTCTCACTTCAGCCCCACGAAGAGCTGGAGCCACAGGTGCGTGCCACCATGCCAGGCTCATTTGTTTACTTTTTGAAAAGACCAGGTCTCCCTATGTTGCCCAGGCTGGTCTTAAACTCCTAGCTCAAGCAATTCTTCCACCTCAGCCTCCCAAAGTACTGCAACTATAGGCATGAGCCACCATGCTCAGCTTGTGTTATCAGTAGTTTTATCCTCTGTTGCTTTTGTACCATCAGTGCAAATGTTAATAAAATGAAACAAGGGAATAATATCTTAATGTTATTATAAAAATAGTTTTGACCTTGTAGACCCTCTGCTCTCTGTTCTAGGTCATGGTGCTTATTCATAACTAACACTGGTGCTAAGGTGCACCAGGTGTGTTAACAAGGTGGTTTTAGGTTCTCTTTACTTTCTCAAGGCCAGAATTCCAATTTCTTTCAGCACTGCTCTTTCTCTAGCACCTTGCGCCCTCTGCTCACTCTGTTGTGCTCTCAGTCCTTAGCAGCTATTACCAGATAAGCCTCAGGGGTTTTGTCCTGCACAGGTACAGCCCACCTCAGCCATGTGATCCCTGGAGACTCCTTCACAGACATCTGGGGCCTGCTATCTGCACAGATCCCTCTTCTCTAGTTTCCCATCCTACAGATTCCAGCCAATTCTTCTGCCCTGAGTTTGGATTTCTCTCTTCTCAGTTCAGTGTAACCACCATGTTCTGCTTTGACTCCTGTTGTGTTTATGTGGTGGGCAAATTGTTTTAGGCAGAGAGTTGGGTGATTATGGTACCCATCTTGCGAGTTTCTCTTCTTTCAGGGATCACAGTTTACAACTGCAGCTGGTTACTGCCTGCAAAGAGTTGCTTCATCTATTTTGTCCAGTTTCATAATGTTTATGTCAGAGAGGGAAAGCTAGTCTGATAGCAGTTATTCCATTATGGCTGGAAACTAAAGTTTCGTTTAAAATTTTTATTGTTATATTTTTATTTCTAAAAATTCTGTTTAATTCTTTTATAAATTTGCCTTATTATTTTTTATAGTTTCGTCTTTTTTAGATCTTTCAGCTTGTCTTTTAGTAAACGCAATAAGCATGGTTCTTTTTGTAATACATGTCTTGTACCTCTGATACCTGAAGTTTTTATGGGTCTGTTCTTGAGTTGTCTATTTTTGCTAGTTGTAGCTTTTGCATTTTAGGTTATTTATGTGCCTCATTATCTTGGCTATACACTGGACATTTTACCAACTATTTATTTATAGGAGTTACTGCCAATCTGGGACCACCTTAAATCAAGCCTTAATTCAAGGCTTGAGATACCCTAGGCACACAAAGTTTCCAACCAGAGCTATAATTCTGTACTAGGACCAGTTCACATCCACTTTGTCCTCATCCTGAGGTATCACCCTTGTTTCGTGGGGAACAGTCTCATTATAGTCCTTACTTTTGGGGGGGCTCTGGGCTTTTATTGCTCTTCCCCTTATTCCATGAGACATTGAAATGACATATTTTATTTTTCTTGATCAATAATTGCCTTCAGAACAATGACAGCTTCCATACATGTTTGCCCTCTGGATGTCCTTTGCTTTTCAGCTTTCAGCTGGTAATTCTTGAACTGTCTTGTTAGCTCATAGATGATTTTAGAAGTTGTGTTTTTGTTTTGGTTTCAAATCTAGTTCTGTTCATTGTTTACAGCCTAAGGGATGATTTAAATAAGCTACTCTGCCATTACTGGAAACAGAAAATTGTGCCATTTAAATTCTAATTTAAATTCAGTGAGCCATTCTATATGGGATAGCACTGGTTACTTAATTTTCTTTTTTTTTTCCTTTTTTTTTTTTTTTTGAGACGGAGTCTCGCTCTGTTGCCCAGGCTGGAGTGCAGTGGCGCAATCTCGGCTCACTACAGGCTCCACCTCCCAGGGTCACACCATTCTCCTGCCTCAGCCTCCCGAGTAGCTGGGACTACAGGCACCCGCCGCCATGCCCGGTTAATTTTTTGTGTTTTTAGTAGAGATGGGGTTTCACCTTGTTAGCCAGGATGGTCTGGATCTCCTGACCTCGTGATCCTCCCACCTCAGCCTCCCAAAGTGCTGGGATTACAGGCGTGAGCCACCATGCCCGGCCTTGAGTTTTCATATTTACCGTTAGTGGTAAATCAATTTCAGATAGTTTGAAAAATAAAATACATTAGCTTGACTACTTTTATGCTATAATAAGTAACGTGTATTTTGGATGAAAAGATAAGTTTTCAAAAAATCTATAATGTATAAATATATACTGTATTATTACTGTATAATATATGCTGTAGCATACTATATATGCTATGTATACTGTATAATATAATGGCATATCTTATGTCATTATATAATATTATACCATTTTAATATACATGTTTGTGTAGAAGAAATTGAGTGTGCATAAACACAAGGATCTATCATATATTCCAGTTTATAAAAATAGTTTACCTCTTAAAGCTCATGTGTATTGGTAAAGAGTCTTATACATTGAAGGCTATACTATAGTTAAAATTTAGTCCTTTGATATTTTTCTATAAAATTAAAAATTTTCTTTGCTTAAAAAAATTCAAGGAACTTGGTCCTTTATGTAATTCCATTTTTGAAACTCAATTTAATAAATGTATATCTGTGTACTCTTAAAGAGTTAGATGCTGATAATTTTAGAGTAAAAACTTAGTAAAACATCTTTTGATAATTTACTCTAAAAAGCTTGCTACATTTTTAGCTTGGAAAATTCACATTGTCCCTATGTCTTCTGTCTTTTAAAATCGGTTAATAATGCCTGCAGTTGAACATAATTTATTATAATAGCACTTTATAATTTTCTAGGAATTTAACAGAATGAGTCTTTGTATGAATGTAGAAATATTTTGTTTTTATTTGCAATAATTAAAATTATGCAAATGCTTAACTTTAATAGTTTTAAAGGATGAAATTAAACAACATAGCTAAAATAATACATGCTGAATTTGGCTCCCCGTGGCTAAATGCCTGTACCAGAAATGGGAAAATCGTGTGTCCTCCTTGCCATAGCTCATTTGAAAATGGTGTTTGAATTTTGTGACCCTACCTTAGTTTTAACCGTCTTGCTATGCCAGCTGCTACATTTTCTCCGCCCCTCTTACCTGGAAAGGAGATAAATAGAGTGAGATGCATTTGTAAAGCAATTAGAAACCACCTGCTCTCTGGAATTTGAGGTTTGATAATGTCCCAGTGGTTAAAGATAGTATAGGGGCCTTGTGAATGGCCATAGCGCCCTTGAATTTATGTACTGAATGCTACTCAGATTTTAGTTTCCTTCTTTTTCTTTCAGACCTTACTTTGTACATTGTTGGTGTATTTTGGGAACTTTGCTTCAGGTATTTGTGCTACTTTTTAAAAATAATATGACACTATATCATCAAGTAATGTGCTACTTTTTAAGAAAAATCTGTTTTATATTAGTGTGCTATCAATGCATACTGATGAAGATGAATTTCTAATTTTGTTTTGTGTTAATGGTCACGTTTTTTTATTCTCTTTGATGGCTCAGAGTGTTGAAAACAAATTTTGAAGCATCCAGAATTGAGTCTTAGATGCCACCACTTTGAGTACAGTGTGGCATTCTTGAAAGCTGTTGTTACCTTTGCCTCATGTATGTGCCATTCTTCTGGTATTAGGAAATAGTCCCACATAAATCCCCATAGAGAACAGTGTGAAGGATCAGATTTGAAGGCACTTTAGAAAGAAATTCTATTTGAGAAATTGCTTGGGGAATATTATAGTTTGGGACATTTAAGAATGTATCTGACAACTTTCAGTGCTGCTGGTCTCAACTTTTAGTTTTGTTTGTTCTTTTTAAAGAGTTAAGATAAATGAAAACCTTTCTATTATTATTTTTTCCATTTTGATTCAGAGGGTGGGAGAATAAGAGATTCTATTTGAAGCAGCTCTTTTTTTATTTTTACTTTTTGAAGATTTTAGATCTTAATGCTTCAAGTCTTTGGCTATAACTTTAAAAGCATTATCAGAGATTTGACACTGCTCCTAAAATATGTAGAGATCACCTTATCAAGTTTAGCCCCTTTATTTTAAAAGTCGTGAGAACTGAGGCCCACAGAATTTCTTGTGTGCCCTGGCTCAGTGCTTCTCAAATTGTCCGTGGTAGATGGGTTTTCTTTTTTCCCCAATGCATGACAGACCAATAATTTTGTAAAATATAAATAAAAAGAAGTACCGGAGAAGGTAATTTTGAAACAACAGACATACTTCTAAATACCTTCAGTTTCTGTTCTTATCTCATTGTAGATGGATTATAAACAGTTCTGGGAATGGAATTTTGTATAATATGCTTTGTATAGCATAGACCTGGGAATGGAACTTTGTATAATATGCTTTGTATAGCATAGACCACATTTATAGTGCTGCCCAAGGTCAGGGTTCAGCAAATGTGGTCCATAGGCCAAACCCAGCCTATCTCTTGTATGGCTTGCAAGGTAAGAATTGTTTATATGTTTTTTAATTTTTTTAATCAAAAGAAGAATAATATTTTATAAATTATATAAGATTTAAGTTTCAAAGTCCTTAAGTAAGATTTTATTGGAAGGTAGCCATGCTTATTCATTTAAATTTTATTGGAATGCAGCCATGCTTATTGATTTAAATATTAATCTGTGGCTGCTTTCGCACTATAATGGTAAAGTCGAGGGAGGATGAGGACCCTTGAACAATGCAGGGGTTAGGACTATTGAACAACGTGCAGTTTAAAATTCGAATGTAACTTTCTCCCGCAAAACTAATAGCCTACTATTGACCAGAAGCCTTATTGATAACATAAACAGTCAATTAACACATATTTGCTATGTTATATGTATTATATGTTGTATTCTTACAGTAAAGCAAGCTAGAGAAAAGAAAACATTTTTAAGAAAATCACAAGGCAGAGAAAATGTGTTTGCTATTCATTAAGTGGAAGTGGATCTCCATAAAGATCTTCGTCATCATCTTCACACTGAGTAGGCTGAGAAGGAGGATGAGGAGTGGTTGTTCTTGCTATCTCAGGGGTGGCAGAGACAGGTACACTCAGTGTAACTTTTTCAGACTGAAAAAAGTCTGCATATATGTGGACTCATGCAGTTCAAACTTGTATTATTCAAGGGTCAGCTATAGTTGAGACAGAGACCAAATAGTCCATAAAGACTAAAATATTTACTATCAGGCCTACTACAGAAAAAGTTAGCTGACCCCTGCCCTAGAGCAAAGCATGGAATTAGTCGTCACTGGTAGAGTTAAGAGTACACATTTTAAAATGTGCTTTAAATATTATGGTGAGCTGATGGGGATTGTCAAACTCCCTGCCCAGCACCTTTGCATACCACTTTATGTTCTGATTCAGTCCTCTTGGCAATCTTGTAACCTCTTATGAAAGTTGGGTAAGTTTAGACCCCTGCTGATCTAATGAGGGGTTAGATACCTTACTTATCCTAAAAGTCTTAACTTTACTGAGTTTTAAATTTTTAATTCATATGTGATGAATTAAATATGGTTAACTATTTTCTGATGTGAATTTTATCATCAGCATCTAGTTTAGAAAATTCAGCTGCTTCTTTCCTGTTGCTGCATTACTTCGCTATAGATGTGTCTGTGTTCAGGTCTAATTAAAGAGATAGGCATGACTTAAACATATTTAGAAAACATCTATTTCAAGTAAATGTTTACTTATTTTAATGTCACCTAAAGTACAACAAAACTACAACTAAACTGTAATGACAGATTTCTGTTGCAAAATAGGCAAGATATGATAGTTAAAATACTGGTTATAAAAAGAAGGATTGAGGTTTTAGGAGACTTTGGAGAAACAGTGAGACTTCCACTATTTTACTTCTAGCACTCAATAAAACTGTAAAATGAAAGCTCCCATCATACAATTGTCAAACTCAGATAAAAATATTCCTTTACTTCTTGTTTAAAGCAGGTTCTGAAGTTCCTGAAGTATGCCGTTAAACTCTGCTTTTCATAGTAGCTATTATTTCTTCTGTTTTCTTCCCTTTTGCATGTGATCACTCAGCAACTAAATAAAGATATAGTTATCAGCTTGCATTTGATACTTGAGTCTGCTTTATTATAAAGACCCTTTATAAGCCAAATCTTCACATTAGAATTTCTTCCTGGAATTAAAAAAAAATGTTGTTAAATAGCTATATCCATTGTGATGAAAGAGTACACTTTGATATTGTGGCACTCGCTGTTTTATTCTACTGACTCTTGAATCAGTTTATAAACATCTAAACACAATTATGTTCATTGTTTGCATTTGCATAGAAAATAATACAGAAAGTCTTTGTAAGATCTCACTGCATCTTCTCAAGCCATAGCCGGTTTTTATTGTCCCCAGTCTGAAACTCCCCAAGATGTAATGTCTGAGATGCACAGGCTCACCTTCCTAGCAGTTGTGTCCTGGTTCTGGATAAGGCTGTTGTTTGTCCATTATAACAAAGCCATTGATTTTATGGCTAATGCCTTCAAGGAAAAGGAAGAGCTTTGTAAACAGAAGGACTTATTGCTTGGTAATGTATGAGTATTACCTTCCAAAGATTGCTAAAGAATGTGTGTGCTTTAGCATGGAACTGTCATGAATGAATGAAAATTTGGGACTCATCAACGGTAGTGGCTCATAACTTACAATTGAATTTTACTTACTGGAACAACTTTTTAATACATTCATTTATTTAATCATTGTTTGGGTAGAATTACAGCAACAGTCTCCTCCTCTCATGCCCTCTCCACCTTCCATACGTATACACACCACATACCAGATGTGGCTGATAAATGTTTTGGATTAATATATCTGGATTTTACTTAAACAGTGATTTTCTCTTTTGTAGGAACCTCCATATTTAACAATTCCCAGTAGCTACTTTTTACCCAATATGGCAGGCATTACATTCATGCCTTAGGATATATTATAGTGATTGAGTTTCTGTTTCTAAACATTTTTGATGGAAAGAGTTAGTATAGGAGGCAGTTCCTTTTTGCAGTTCCACTCCAGGGGACCAGGGTTACACGCATTACTATGTCTGTTAAACTTCTGGAAGCAAGTCAGTATGTTATGGTGAGTTTCATGTGCAAGTGGTGAGCCACTAAAAGGCTTGCACAGTATTATAACTATTCTGAGGAGAGGAAGCGTTTGGAAATTCAGCAGTAAGGCAGCGGCAGCAACAAGCAGCCACAGTGGTAGTAAAGAGAGGGCAGGTTCACAGTTAGCATATTTCACAGCGTGAGCCAGCGAGCACATAGCTTCCCATACTGCTGCTTGAAGGAGGCAAACCAAAACTCTACATTGCAAGATTTTTCTAGTTTCGTGTTTATGATGTTAAGTCATGTGATAATACTGTGCCATAAGTTGCCAACTTCATTTTACTCTGGAGAGGCTCTTTTGCTGCAGTGCTTTTTTTCTTTTTTTTTTTTTTCTTGAAAGAGAAAAAAATTGTGCAATGTATGTTTATGCCTACACCATGCCGAGACGACACTTACCAGTAAATAATCTCTGTATCCCAGAGGTAAGATATTGTTTCTGCTTTCCCTGCACAGTGCTGCTGCAGCACGGAGCTGATCCAAACATTCGGAACACTGATGGGAAATCAGCCCTGGACCTGGCAGATCCTTCAGCCAAAGCTGTCCTTACAGGTAAGAACACAGAGAGCTACCGAATGAGTATATCTGTGTAACTCCTTACTTGATTTTATAAAATCTTGTTATGCTCAATTTTTCTTTTCACTGATGAAACTAAGCAAATATATCTGCCGTTATCTACTACTTTAATATTGATTTGCTATCTGTCTCATTAATTGGTATGCTGTCATAGCATAAGCAGTAAGATTGTTGGTCTGCTTAGAATGATAGCATTAAATCATAACATCTTTTACTCATATTTTAGTCCTTTTTATGGTTTATATCGTAATTTTTCTGTACCTCATCCTCTCAGTTGTTTAAGACCTTTACTGTTGAGCAAGCAAGGGCATTTATATGACTATAAAAGGAGTTTTGATTGGAAAGGCAACCTGCTGCCTTATTCCTTGGATCGATAGTTAAAGAAAATATGCGCTGCCCCTCCCTCGCCACCCCGTTTATACTTGAATCATGTGTTTTCACTTTCACCATGATAGCTAAGTTGTTTTTAACTGAGGCATTTATTATCTTTTTGCTTCAGATAATGCAAATTTGTGGCTTAAGTATTAGTTTTATTAAAGCAAAGGCCAAGAACCAGCAAAGAGGAAATGCTAGAATGGAAAAGATCTCTCATAACAATATAGAAAATAGTGCTCTAAGTGTTTTCATTGATCTTCATTCTCAAAATGCTGCATTGGATCTATTTTAGTTTTTATTCTTAGCATCTGAGTCCTGCTGCCTTTGCCCTCTTTTACTTAACTGACCTTTGTAATGAGCCTCTGTCACTGCTGTGCTAACAGTATTGTTTTAGGCTCTGTGAAAGTAAATGACTTTTAACTACCTTTTAAATTTGCCCATGGTTGAAGAAAATACGTTTTTTGTTCTTGTTTAAGTTTAGAGTTCATGGTGTGAAAATTTATTAAAAATACTGAGGTGAAGGGAAAATGTTTATGTACAGAAAGCTTTGAAAATCTATGGAATTTTGCTTAATTGCTCTGCATAGAAAAACAACTTTGCACTGTGCTAAAATTAATATAATTATTGCTCAGAGTAATATGATTTTTCTCAATTAATCAAAGATTAGTGTATTTAGTTGCTGAATAACAGTAACATACACTACAGTAATAAACCTACTTAAATTAGTGTAGATAAGAAATTTAAGTATAAATATACAATTTTAAGTAATGAAATTAAAATACATAGCCTCGGGCCTGCTCAGATTCTACAGCTTTTCAGTCTCTTAACAAAGCCCTGGGCAACAATAACAGCTTTAGAGTGGTCTGTGACCAAAGGAGAAATACAGTGCATAGAAACAGGGGGAGATTATAAATGCTGAGCAAGACTCTCTCTATGTCTAAATGTCCTCCCTCTGACCTTTCCTTCTCTCCAACTCTCAACACCTGCTTTGTCCATTTGTTAGATACATTTAATATGACAATGCTTTTAGATCTACTTTCACTTTTTAAAAAGGCAACATTTAATATAAGTTATTAACAAGAAACTCTCTCCTAATTTGTAATGAATTTCAGGGGAAACTGTATTGCATGTTGTTAGTTTCGGAAAGCGCTTTGGGACAATCACTCATGGAGACACAAGATTCCTGGAGGACAGTATCACATCTACTAAAATTGATTTGAAAGCCATCTAACACTGTACTTTGCTTGGATAGGAAGATATGAAAGTCTTGGTCATAATACTGATTTTGTTAATTATTTGTTTCAAGAATATCTACTTTTTTGGAAATGATATACAGCTTTTCAGATGTGATTTAAAAGGAAAAGTCTAGTAATATGGTTAATTTTGTTGAAATATAAACCAGTTCTATTTCTACATTCATGTTATGTAATGCAGTGAAATAACACTTAGGTGAAATGTATCCCAAAATGTTTTTCATACCATACAGGTTCTCTAATAAGCAATTCTTTCCAGTGGAATTATGGTGAAAGAATTATTTCCAAAGCTAAATTTAAAAGATTAAACATTAATTTTTTTAAAGGATATCTTTTGAAAGGAATGCCTTAGAGTTATTAGAGATCATTCGGAGTAACATGTCATTCTTTATTTTTATGCCAGATGTAATTGTAGTACCCTTACTTACCTTGAGAGTGAAGTTTTCATTCTTAAAAATTTTTTCTTTAGGAATTTACTGCTGAAAATCTCTTTCCAATATCTCATCTTTTTATGTTACTACTTTTGTGCATTAGCCTAAACTGTGTATAAGTATTTATGTGTTTTCCTTAAAGGCAGTTAACAAAGTGACAATCTCTCTCTCTCTTTTTTTTTTTTTTTTTTGAGATGGAGTTTTGCTCTGTCGCCCAGGCTGGAATTCAGTGGCACAATCTCATCTCACTGCAACCTCCGCCTCCTGGTTTCAAGCAATTCTTCTGCCTCAGCCTCCCAGGTAGCTGGGATTACAGGCGTGTGCCACCATGCCTGGCTAATTTTTGTATTTTTAGTAGAGATGGGGTTTCACCATGTTGGCCAGGCTGGTCTCGAACTCCTGACCTCAGGTGATCCGTCTGCCTGACAGTCTCTTTTTATAGAACATTTAAAAATATGTGACTAATACCCTCTTATGCATAAGAATGCATTTTTTTTTTTTATAAAACTATACAAAGCAACAGTGTACCCTTCATTTTGCAATTAAGGGACCCTAGCATGTAGCCATTGGTTTTGGAGAGTACACTTGGGTATTTAAATAAGAAGACTTACTCAGAGTGTCTCATCATCCTCTTTGCTGAATTATTGAGTAAGGGAATGATAGGCTTAGAAGAAATCTTGACGGCTTTCTTTTGTTTTTCTGCTAATGACTGAAGTTCTGGTCAATAAACTGAAGGACTTGGAGGTATTTAGGTTTTTTGTTTGTTGATTTTTTTGTTTTAAACAAGGGTATGAAAAGTCAAAAACAACCTATGTAAATGTTATTGAAGAGCAGTTTTTGTGTGTTTTGATTATAAATTTTTTAAAGTAACATACTTTTGGCCCTTTTTTTTCTGATTGTAAAAGAAATACATTCATTTGGAAATTGAGAGAAGCAGGAAAAGGATGAAAAAGAAAAATCATTTGTAATTTTGCTACTTAGAGATAACATTTTGGTGTACTTTATTTATAAAATCTTCTCTTCTGTGAGTATCCCACACTCTTATTTCTCTTTAATCAAATCAGCCTAATGTGTTATAACTGCTTAATAATATATATTTTTCAAATTTAGTTACATGAATGTTCCCAAAGGCATTAAGTGTTTTTCTACAACCTCAGTTTATAACAACTTCATAGTACCCTTCTATGAGTATATTTTAGTTTTTTGAGTGAATTCCCTAGTGTTTCACATTTAGGTATGTTGTTTTCAGTCTTTATTCTTCCTTGTGAATTTAGAGTCATTTAATCATTCTATTGGAAGTGTGCTTCACCAGATTCAGTCTTAGCATCCATGGACATGGTAGATACCGCTATGCTTGACTTTGAAATAAGGAAGGTTTGGAAAATAAAGAGCTTTCCTTTTTAAAAAGGCTGCACTGCTTGTGGTATTATGGGAGAGCCACATTTAAGTTAAAGGTGGCTGACAAAGGGAGTGTCTGTTGAAGAGGACTAGAGAGTAGGGTCTTTGTTAATCATGTAAAGGAGAGTCTGGGCAGAGTGGAAAGGATAGAGGGAGCAGTGGAAAGTTGAATCAAAAAAAGAGGTAAGAACAGATTGAGACCGAGAGTTTGGAAAAGGATAGATGACCAAAGGAATGTTTATCGTTGACAGGACCAAGGATGATGGGGAAGTAAAGTGAGTGAGTTTAGATGGTCACAGGGTTGCTAAGATAGTTGATGATCCTAGTATTTTCCTAGTATATTTAGGGTTAAGGGAATGGGAAGGAGGATATATTTGCATTCAGGTGTCTCAAGAATAAATTAGCTTTAACCTGGATTCATTGCACTTCTGAGGAAATCCAAATCTATGATTGATCCGTAGCCTCCAGTTTCTCTAGAAGGAATCAGCTGTGGCTCAGGCCACCAGGCAATATTAAGGTATCTGGTGTGTTCTTGCTGAGACTGGCTTAGTGAGTCAGCAAAATCTGAAATCCTTTGCTTTTTTTTTTTTTCTACTGAGTGCCTCCTACTGCCCTTCAGATAAGACCAACATCTTTAGCATAACCAGTGAGGACTTAAGTGATCTGTGCCCTGACCACCTAGTTTTGACTACTAGATTTTGCCGAAAATTTGGAACTCCTTCCTTTTTTTTTTTTGAGACGGGGTCTCGCTTTGTCGCCAGGTTGGAGTGCAGTGGCGCTATCTTGGCTCACTGCAGCCTCTGCCTCCCGGGTTTAAGCGATTCTCCGGCCTCAGCTTCCCAGGTAGCTGGGACTATAGGCAGGCGCCACCATGCCCAGCTAATTTTTGTATTTTTAGTAGAGATGGAGTTTCACCATGTTGGCCAGGATGGTCTTGATCTCCTGACCTTGTGATCCACCCGCCTGGGCCTCCCAAAGTGCTGGGATTACAGGTGTGAGCCACCGTGCCGGGCTGGTACTCCTTTCTTTGCCTCACACTTTGTATCCAACCTATCAGTAATTCAGGTCTACCATACTTTCAAATCCCCAATCTGACCATTTCTCACCATCCTCACAACCCTGGGCCATACCTTCATCCTCTGTTTCATGACAGCGGTAACCTCATAATGGATCTCTCTGCCACTACTTAAACTCCACTCAGTTCTCCTCACTGCAGCTAGAATGGTCTTACTAAAGCATAAATCAGCTCTATTTTCTAATCAGAAAATTCTTTAGTATATTCCCATAGCTGCTGAATAAAATTCAGATTCTTTAACCGTGGCCTGTCGGGATTTGGCTCCTGCCTTGTATTTCTCTGATCTTGTCTTCTACTGTATTCTCTCTTGGTCTCTTTGCTTCAGCTACAGCTGGTTGCTTGCTGCCCCTCAAACAGATGACCCCTTATTCTGTGTCTGGACTAACGTAAGCTATTTACTGAAACTGGAACGCTTCCCCAGTTCATCAGTTAAATCTCTAGTTCAAATGTCTACTCCTCGGAGAAGGCTTCTTGTCCCTGGTGCCATTAGCCTACTTGGTTTCCTTCATGGAGTTATTGGTATCTGGCATTGCATTGTGGTGGTGATGTTTGTCCCAGTAGAATGACAGCATCACAAGGGTTCGGACTTTTGTCTCTCTTGATTACTTCTTTATGCCCAGGACTTAGAAGAACACATAAAATGATCAATGAAATAAATGTCTAAGGTCCGATTACTGGTAATTGGGGGCAGCATATTTTCCAGGTCATATAAATATTCATTAACCATTACTTATTTGACATTTTATGCCAATAGTTTTAATAAATTTTTAGCTTCCTAAAAGTAGTTTTGAATTGCATATAGTTATATACATTTCTAAAACATAAGTGCATTTTTAAAATGTTTTAATTGGTAAGACGGATGAGGTTTACTGAGTTTTTTTATCAACAGATTTCTCAGATGGCTCTTATGATTGAGAACTTGCAGCTGTCACATCAGACATCCAGATGTCAAACCGAGGCCTTATGTTTGCTTTTTTTTTTTTTTTTTTTTTTTTTTTTTGAGATGGAGTTTTGCTTTTGTGGCCCAGGCTGGAGTACAATGGTGTAATCTCGGCTCACCGCAACCTCCACCTCCTGGGTTCAAGCGATTCTCCTGCCTCTCAGTCTCCCAAGTAGCTTGGATTACAGGCATGCGCCACCATGCCCAGCTAATTTTGTATTTTTAGTAGAGACGGGGTTTCACCACGTTGGTCAGGCTGGTCTCGAACTCCTGACCTCAGGTGATCCACCCACCTCAGCCTCCCTAAGTGCTGGGATTACAGGCTTATTTTTGTTTTTTTCTTTTGGCCATTGTTGTGTTAGTATGCGGTTTTGCGCATTAGCTATACTATAGCCTGGCATATTGCATACCATATGTAGTACATGTTTTACTGTCAGACTATATGATTACTTTTCTCCTGCTGTTAATCTGAACTTAAAGAATTACTTATCAGGTATTAGAAAGTCTAATTATACAGACTGCATCCTAAAAAATAAACTGTAAGCAGAAATAAACCTTACCTTATTGAGAAAAGTTGTATATTTATCTATCTGAATTTTATTGGGGAAATTATTAAGATGAATTTCTGATTTTAAAACATTGCCTTTAGTATTATAGCAAAGGAAGTTAAAAGGTGTTACTGCTGAAACAAAACAATGTGAATACTCATTTTAAATATATGTTAAAATGTTAATTTCTTGACTAAGAAACTTAATAGTTTAATCTTGTATAATTTTGGGCATGAGTAGGAAAATTTAAAGTTTGTTATTAAAAGTGGTTGACTTTTTTGAAATTTTTAAAATATGAAGACAGTTTAGGAGAAGAATATAAAACTCATACCTTTTTAAAAAGATTATATCTGACATAAGAGATTAATTTCAATTTTCAAGTGTTGTTTGCACCATGAAGAAACAGCTAAGCCAGTTTTTTTCTTTTTTTTTATTAGCAGCAGGTATTTGTTTCATAGTTCATATTGAATTTTTAGATTCTTGCAGCAAGCCAAACTTTCTTTTAAGAAGTTAGTGTTACATAAAATACAGTGACAATAATAATAGCTGACACCTCCTGAATCCTCCTTTGATCCAGGTGCTGTTTCAAGGGCGTTGAATCCTTACAATGAAGCTATGAGGTAGATATTGTTTTTTTTTTTTTTTTTTTTTTTTTTTTTTTAGCAACTTTTATACATTCACTTTTTTTTTTTTAAATTTATTTATTATTATTATACTTTAAGTTGTAGGGTACATGTGCATAACGTGCAGGTTTGTTACATATGTATACTTGTGCCATGTTGGTGTGCTGCACCCATCAACTCATCATTTACATCAGGTATAACTCCCAATGCAATCCCTCCCCCCTACCCCCTCCCCATGATAGGCCCCTGTGTGTGATGTTCCCCTTCCTGAGTCCAAGTGATCTTATTGTTCAGTTCCCACCTATGAGTGAGAACATGCGGTGTTTGGTTTTCTGTTCTTGTGATAGTTTGCTAAGAATGATGGTTTCCAGCTGCATCCATGTCCCTACAAAGGACGCAAACTCATCCTTTTTGATGGCTGCATAGTATTCCATGGTGTATATGTGCCACATTTTCTTAATCCAATCTGTCACTGATGGACATTTGGGTTGATTCCAAGTCTTTGCTATTGTGAATAGTGCTGCAATAAACATACGTGTGCATGTGTCTTTATAGCAGCATAATTTATAATCCTTTGGGTATATACCCAGTAATGGGATGGCTGGGTCATATGGTACATCTAGTTCTAGATCTTTGAGGAATCGCCATACTGTTTTCCATAATGGTTGAACTAGTTTACAATCCCACCAACAGTGTAAAAGTGTTCCTATTTCTCCACATCCTCTCCAGCACCTGTTGTTTCCTGACTTTTTAATGATCGCCATTCTAACTGGTGTGAGATGGCATCTCATTGTGGTTTTGATTTGCATTTCTCTGATGGCCAGTGACGATGAGCATTTTTTCATGTGTCTGTTGGCTGTATGAATGTCTTCTTTTGAGAAATGTCTGTTCATATCCTTTGCCCACTTTTTGATGGGGTTGTTTGTTTTTTTCTTGTAAATTTGTTTGAGTTCTTTGTAGGTTCTGGATATTAGCCCTTTGTCAGATGAGTAGATTGCAAAAATTTTCTCCCATTCTGTAGGTTGCCTGTTCACTCTGATGGTAGTTTCTTTTGCTGTGCAGAAGCTCTTTAATTTAATGAGATCCCATTTGTCAATTTTGGCTTTTGCTGCCGTTGCTTTCGGTGTTTTAGACATGAAGTCTTTGCCCATGCCTATGTCCTGAATGGTACTACCTAGGTTTTCCTCTAGGATTTTTATGGTATTAGGTCTAACTTTTAAGTCTCTAATCCATCTTGAATTAATTTTCGTATAAGGAGTAAGGAAAGGATCCAGTTTCAGCTTTCTACTTATGGCTAGCCAATTTTCCCAGCACCATTTATTAAATAGGGAATCCTTTCCCCATTTCTTGTTTCTCTCAGGTTTGTCAAAGATCAGATGGCTGTAGATGTGTGGTATTATTTCTGAGGACTCTGTTCTGTTCCATTGGTCTATATCTCTGTTTTGGTACCAGTACCATGCTGTTTTGGTTACTGTAGCCTTGTAGTATAGTTTGAAGTCAGGTAGCGTGATGCCTCCAGCTTTGTTCTTTTGACTTAGGATTGTCTTGGAGATGCGGGCTCTTTATTGGTTCCATATGAACTTTAAAGCAGTTTTTTCCAATTCTGTGAAGAAACTCATTGGTAGCTTGATGGGGATGGCATTGAATCTATAAATTACCTTGGGCAGTATCTCATTTTTACAGATGGAGAGGTTAAGTTACTTCTAAGTTCACAGAACCATCAAGGGGAATTAATAGGAATTTGAATTCAAGCAGTTTGGCTCCAGGATCAATGAGTACTCCTATATGTGCAGAATCAGACTTTTTAGCTATTTGTTCATTTGGAAGGACATGGTATGGCCCAAAACAAAAATAAAATTAGAGTGGCCCATAAATATAAACTCCAGGGCTTGAATCTAGTCTGTTAATATAATGTTCCCTTTTTTTAGATTAAAGATTCCTCCTTTTGAAAGACAAAAAGTTACCTAATATTGCCAGTAAGATTTATCATCATATTATTATAACAAAATGGATTAATTTGGTAATAACTTGATCTTTTGAACTTTGCATAGTAACCTTCCCTTATCTGTGGGGATACATTCTAAGACCCCAGTGGATACCTGAAACCACAGATAGTACTGAACCCTATGCAGACTATGGTTTTTCCTATATGTACATACCTCTAATAAAGTTTAATTCCTAAATTAGGCACAGTAAGAGATTAACAACAATACCAATAATAAAACAGTTATAATGATAAACTATAATGAGAGATATGTCAATGTCGTCTCTCTCTCTGTCTCACAATATCTAATCGTACTGTATTCACCTATTTTCATACTGGTTGACTGAGGGTAACTGAAACCACGGAAAGGGAAACTGCAGATAATGGGGAATATCATAAATGATCTTCTTCAGTCTTTGCTCTCTAGTCACTAGGGTTGATGAACATTCATTTGAAACTTAAAACAACTAGACTCTGTAAGGAAAGATGTAGTATTTAAAATGTTTGAGCTATTCATAGGTAAGAGGCAGATCAAATAATGTAAATAGACCTTCAGTTAGTTATAGACAGTAACCTGTGTACAGGCATACCTCAGAAATAGTGCAGATTTGGTTTCAGACCACTATAAAGAAGCAAATATTGCCATAAAGGGAAACACACTTTTTTTTTTTTTTTTGGTTTCCTAGTGCATTTGAAAGTTGTGTTCATACTGTATAGTGTGCAATAGCATTATGTCTAAAAAAAGTTCTACCTTAATTACAAATACTTTATTGCGAAAAAATGCTAACGAAGTGAGTACATGCTGTTGGAAAAATGGTGCCAATAGACTTGCTGGATGCAAGGTTGCCACAAACCTTCAATTTGTAAAAAATGTGTATCTGCAAAGTGCAATAAAATGAGGTATGTTGTTTATGGAGTAGGAGGGAATAGAAATTAACTTTCTGGGCTGGGTGCTGTGACTCATGCCTGTAATCCCAGCACTTTGGGAGGCCAAGGCAGGCAGATCACTTGAGGCCAGGAGTTCAAGACCAGCCTGGCCAATATGGTGAAACCCCGTCTCTACTAAAAATACGAAATTTAGCTGGGCGTGGTGGCAGGTGCCTGTAATCCCAGCCACTCAGGAGGTTGAGGCTGGAGAACTGCTTGAACCCGGGAGGCAGAAGTTACAGTGAACCGAGATCGTGCCACTGCACTCCAGTCTGGGCGACAGAACAAGAGACATTGTCTCAAGAAAAAAGGAAAAACAACAACAACAACAACTAACTTTCTGTTTAGATAATCTCAACACTCTGGTACTTCAAGTCCTTCCAATGAATCTTTTTGTGTAATTAAAGCCATCATGCTTACATCATTAAAACCAGCATGATCTTTTAACTCATCAAAAGTGACATATTTGTGAAGCATGATAACTTGTTAGTGTATATGGAGAGCAGCTGTCATTTTCCTTAGTAAATTATAGCAACTCTGTAGCATTTGTATTGCAATTTGGATTAGAACTTCAACTACAACCAAATTGGTATTTTAAATGGTTCTTTATAATACATTACTGTTAATATTTGCTTTCTTAAAGTAGCACGTGTGACATTAGAATTCATTAATGCTTTGCTATTGTAATGGTTACCAGCTCTATTCTTTAGGAGTTTTATTAAACTTTTATTTTGACATAATTGTAAGTCCCCATGCAATTGTAAGAAATAATTTAAAAAAAAGTCCCTTGTACCCTTTCCCTAGTTTCATCTAGTGGTAACATCTTGTAGAACTGTAATATAACATCACAGCCAGGATATTGACATTGATGCAGTCTATGGGACATTTCTGTCATAGAAATACATAGATACTGTTCTGTATTTTACTTATAATATCTTTATCTAGTTTTTTTATTAGGGTAAACCTGGCCTTATAGAATGAGTTAGTTTTCCCCTTTTATTTTCTGAAAGAGACTGTAATGTGTTAGTAATACATTCAGCCCTAGGTGTCCTCAGGGGTACTGGTTCCAGGACCCGCTGAAGATGCAGATGTTCAAATCCCTTGTAAAAAGTTATATAGTGGCCGGGCACGGTGGCTCAAGCCTGTAATCCCAGCACTTTGGGAGGCCGAGACGGGCGGATCAGGAGGTCAGGAGATCGAGACCATCCTGGCTAACACGGTGAAACCCCGTTTCTACTAAAAAATAAAAACTAGCCGGGCGAGGTGGCGGGCGCCTGTAGTCCCAGCTACTCGGGAGGCTGAGGCAGGAGAATGGCGTAAACCCGGGAGGCGGAGCTTGCAGTGAGTGGAGATCTGGCCACTGTACTCCAGCCTGGGCAACAGAGCGAGACTCCGAGACTCCGTCTCAAAAAAAAAAAAAAAAAAAAAAGTTACAAAGTATAACCTATGGAGGCACATCCTCCCATATACTTTAAATCATCTTTAGATTAGTTATAATAATTAATACAAAGTCAGTGCTATATAAGTAGTTTTGTTATACTATATTTTTTATTTGTATTTTTATTATTTTTTAAATCTGTAGTTGGTTGAATCCATAAATGCAGAACCCACAGATACATAGGGCCAACTGTATTTCTCCTTAAATGTTTGATAGAATTCACTAGTGAAACCATTTGGGCCTAATAATTTTTTTATTATTATTATTATTTGATTCAATTTTAAATAGGTCTAAAACTAATTAGGTTATTTATTTCTTCTTGTGTGAGTCTTAGTTGTTTATGTCTTTCAAGGAATTGGTCAGTTTCATCTAAGTTGTCAAATTTGTGCATACAGTTGTTTTTAGTTTCTTTTTATCAGATGTTTGGTGCCTGCAGGGTCTGTAGTGAAATCCCGTTTCATTCCTGATATTGGTAACTTGTGTTTTCTCCTTTTCTTTGTCAATTTTATTGATCTTTTCAAATAACCAATTCTTTGTTTCATTGTTTTTTTAAAAAATTCTTTCTCTGTTTTCAATATTGTTGATTTTTGTTTTTTATTATTTCCTTTTTTTCTGCTTATTTTGGGCTCATTTTGCTCTTTTTTGGGTTTTTGAGGTAGGAGCTTAGAAAATTGACTTTTTCCCCCCTTTTTCCTAATGTGTGTATTTAATGTTATAAATTTCTTCCAAGTACTGCTTTTGCTGTGATTCACACGTTTTGATTTGTTCTATTTTCATGTTCATTCAGCTAAATTTTTTATGTTTTTAAATTTCTCTTGAGATTTCCTCTTTAACCCACAGGCTATTTATTTAAGAGTATGGTTGTTTAGATTCTGTTTGGAGATTTTTCTGCTACCTTTCTGATGTTACTTTCGAGTTTGATTCCATTGTGATTGCAATTTTTTTGATTTTTAAATCTTTATTTGGACAAAGGTAGGACAAAGTTCATGGCTCAGGACATGGACTATTTTTGTAAATGTTCTATGGGCATGTGAAGAGAATGTATTTTCTGATGTTTTTGGATGTAGTGTTCTATAAATGCCTGTTATTAATAGATTCTGTTGGTTGATGGTATCATTGAGTTCTATATCCTTGCTGATTTTCTGTCTGGTTGTTCTATCAGTTGTTGAGTAGTGAAGTTTCCAACTATAATTGTAGATGTAATTATTTCTCCTTTAATTTCTATCAGTTTTTGTTTCATATATTTTGTAGCATTGTTGTTTGGCACATACACATTTAGGATTGTTATGTGATTGACCGTTTCTTCATTTTATAAAAACTTTCATAATTGTCTTTGCTGTAAATTCCACTTTATATGATATTAACATAGCCATTCCTGCCTTTTTAAAATTGAGATTTGTGTGACACAGATTTTTTGATTCTTTTACTTTCAACCTGCCAATATCATTATGTGTGAACTGAATTCCATTTAGATGGCATATTAGTTGAGTCATGTGTTCTCATCCATGCTGACAATTTGTTTTTGAATTGGTATACTTAGGCCCTGTGAGATTTGTGACAAATTCCTCACCTCTAGAACTGTAAGATAATAAATGTGTGTTGTTTTAAGCTACTAAGTTTATGATAATTTATTGCAGTAGTAATAGGAAACTATTGCAGTATCTATTGGCTGTCTTTTTTATTCAGTTTGAGATCTTCATAGTTCTTTGTATGACAAGTGATTTTCTGTTGAAACCTGAGCATGTTGATTATTATTCTGTAAGACCCTGGATCTTACACAAACTTATTTTAGCTGGCTTAATTTGATGCACTCTGGCAGGAGAATTGTTGGGGTTGGGGAAGGACACTGCTACCTTACAGTCAGTTATGGGTAGAAGTCTAGGTTCCCTGTCTGGTCACTTTGGACACCCATGAGGGAGTTTTTAATTATTGCTGCCTCTCCTGTGAGTGTACTTGCTTGAGAATACTATAGTATTTATTAATCCCAATGGCTGTACTATAAAATGTGTGTTTGGTCTTCAACCAGTTTCCTGGCATACAATTCCTAAAAATATTTAGAATCTTCAGAGCCATGTCTTTTTGTATGCTGATGAGTTTACTGATGCCTGGCAGTCTCTACGTAGCTTCAGGATGGAGGCTGGTCATTGGATAGACCAGAGCGTAATTAGAGGGTTGGACTTTCAGCACAACCACTGGGGAAGGGAGAGAGGCTGACGGTTAAGTTGATCACCAATGGCCAGTAGTTTAATCAGTTGTGCCTATGTAATGAAGCCTCCATGAAGACTCACAGGGTTTGCAGAGCTTCCAGAGAGCTGCACATGTGGAGGTTCCTGGCAGCCGGCACTCTGGGGGTGGCATGGAAGCTCCTTTCCCCCTTCCCATGCCTTGCCATATGCATCTCTTTATCTGTATTCTTTATAAATGCTTTATAATAAACTAGTAAATGTAAGTAAGTGTTTTTCTGAGTTCTGTGAGCCACTCTAGCAAATAAATTAAACCCAAAGAGGAGGTCATGGGAACCCCAGTTTATAGCTGGTCAGTCAGAAGCACAGGAAAGCAACTTGGGGTGTGTCATTGGCATCAGAAACGGCGGGTAGTCTTTGTGGGACTGAGCCCTCAGCTTGCGGGATCTCGTGCTGTCTCCAGGTAGTGTCAGAACTGATTTGGAGGCCATCCTCCTGGTGCCTGTGGTAATATTGCTTGCTTGCTTGGTGTTTGGGGAAAACTCCCCACACATTCAGTCCCAGAAATCTTGTGTGTTGTTTGTGGTGGTGCCAGAGCAGAGGAAAGACTGTTTGTTTGTGTTTTTCCACTCACTGTTTGGCCTATTTTGTTGCCATAATCAAGAAATGAATGTAGCTGAAAAAAGAAAAATACATGTGTAATTGTCAGATTTCACTTTATAATCATAACCATAAATCTCAAGTGGGTTTTTATCCTTGCCTCAGCCATTTCTTTTTACAAATTTTTAGCACTCCTTCAATTTCTTCCTCTCAGCTTATTACTTTTTTCATATTTCATTGAAAAAATAGATGCCATCAAACAAGAACTTATTGCTATCACCAATTCCACCAACTTAGCTGCAGCTGCACTCGTGTGCTCTGCTTTCCTTATTTCTTCAATGGAGAAACATCCTGCTTCTTTCTAAGACCACCTCTCATCTACTTTTTGCTCTGGATTTCATTCCATCTCACCTCAGGAATTTGTTTCCTGCAGCTATGCTCGGCTTATTGATTTATATCCATCTGCTTATATGTATTGAATTCTGGTAGCTCACATCTTTTACAACAGTAAAATCAAAAGCCATTCTTTTGTGTCAATTCTTACACCACTCTTTAGTCACCTGTTTTTCTGCTTCCCTTTAGAGCATAAGGAACTGCCTAGGGCTGCTCATTACTTTCTTACTTTTTAGTCTGAACTAAACTCACCTGGTACTGTTTTCATCCCTAATGACTGTACTGAAATGTCTTTTTGCTGTTGTTACTGTTTTTTCTCCCTGAGTTTTTCGACAGACTCCGTCTTGCATATCCATTGGCCACTTTCTCGTGGACCTTCTCAGCAGCATTCAACAAAATTTATTACAACTTCCTTTTTTAAACGGTCTTCTGATGACTTGCAAGGTACAAATTCCTGCTTTTTTATTTTTTTCTTTCACTTCATCGATAGATCTGTCTCATGATGATTATTTTTCTTCTGCTCCACATTCAGCTAGTAGAAAGGCCCAGGTTAAGTCCTAGAATTTTTACTCCTCCCTTTTTTACTCCTGCCCATCTAACTTTGGTGTAATTTCATCGAGTTCATTTTAAATAGCATCTATGTGCTAAAGACCCCTTTCATTCAAACCTCCTACCTTCCAGTTGATAGCTCTCGTGTTGCTCTGCCCTCTTCAGAAGTACATATCCTGCTACCTACTGGACATTTCCAAATGAGTTGTCTGGTTGTCTCAACCTTAACATGGCCAACACAGAATTCTTTATCCCCCTATCCAACCCTATTGTCATGCCCACCAAACTTCAACCCCATTCTTTCCCTCTCGGGAAATATTACCACAAGCTACCCAGTTGCTCCAGCCAAAAACCTACAAGTCGGACTTGATTCTTCTCTTGTTCTCTTACCTTGTATTCAGTTCATCATTCAGTTTTGTTGCTTTTACCTCCAAAATCTATTCCAAATCCATTTTTCTTAGTTGTCGTGACTGCCAGCAAACATTCTGATTTATACTAGGTCTTACCAAAGTGTGGTCTGTAGACTGGTTTCAATGACCTGTTTGTTTCTGGCCTGCAATGAAATAAGGGGCTGGCACCAGAATATAAATCAATGATATCATTAAGCACACCTTTAGTTTACTTGACTTCTTTTTTTAATAGCAAGATTTCCTTGTTGAAAAAGCAGTACATTCTGATGCAGACTCCTAATCTTGCCGAGCAGTGACATTGCAGCCCAGCTACTTTGAATAGTGTTACTGTAGACTCATAGCTGATAGCCCCTGACTGCCGTACGCCAGGCTTCCTTAAGTCTGTTCTCTACATAGCAGACAGGAACTTTTAAAAAATGTTAACTGGTTTATTTCATTCATCCCTTAAAAATCTTTTCATTTAGAAAAACATTCAGACTTTGGTTTCCTTTTTTTTTTTTTTTTTTTTTTGAGACGGAGTCTCGCTCTGTCGCCCAGGCTGGAGTGCAGTGGTGCAATCTTGGCTCACTGCAAGCTCCACCTCCTGGGTTTATGCCATTCTCCTGCCTCAGTCTCCCGAGTAGCTGGGACTACAGGCGCCTGCCACCACGCCCAGCTAATTTTTTGTATTTTTTAGTAGAGATGGGGTTTCACTGTGTTAGCCAGGATGGTCTCGATCTCCTGACCTCGTGATCCGCCCGCCTGGGCCTCCCAAAGTGCTGGGATTACAGGCGTGAGCCACTGTGCAGGCCAACATTCACATTTTTAATCTGACCCCTATCTACCTGTCTGACTGCAATGATTAGTACTTTTCCTGTTGCTCCTGTATTCCAGCCATAGTTGCCTCCTTGCTGTTACTCAAGTTGGTTTCTCTCTTGGATTCTTTTTCTACCTTTCTTCTCTTCCCAGACTGCTAGTTGCTTTGTTTAAAATGTTCTTTTCCTTAAATTTTTGCTTAACTACTTTGTTTTTTTGTTTTGTTTTGTTTTGTTTTTTGTTTCTTTGTTCGTGTCTGTTTTTTGAGACGAAGTCTTGCTCTGTCGCCCAGGCTGGAGTGCAGTGATGTGATCTTGGCTCACTGCAACCTCCGCCTCCCGGGTTCACGCCATTCTCCTGCCTCAGCCTCCTGAGTAGCTGGGACTACAGGCGCCCGCCACCGCGCCCGGCTAATTTTTTGTGTTTTTAAGAGACGGGGTTTCACCGTTTTAGCCAGGATGGTCTCAATCTCCTGACCTTGTGATCCGCACGCCTCGGCCTCCCATGCTGGGAGGTCTCAGCCCAAAAATCACCACCGCTAATAAGCTCTTCCTGACCTTTCATATAGGATAGTATCTAGTCCAGCTACCAGTCACCCTTTATATCCCCTGTCTCTCACTGTCTGCAGTGATTTCATTTACTTACTGTTTTGTTTATTCATGGCCTGATTCTCACCCCTGACTTTCAGTACTGGCTTCATAAGAAGTCGATTTTTTTCTCCTTTGTTCATTGTTATGGTTCCAGCACTCAATAAATATTTGTAAATGAATAATCATTCCGCCAGTGGGTGCTTCATAGACTAGCACTGTTTTATTATAGCAACACAACATGGTAAAATCAAAACAGCATACCAGCAGTATAAAAGGTACAAGAAATATTAGGGAGGCAAGCTGGAATTGACAATAAGAAGATTTGAAAAGGGACCTTTGATAAGTTGTCTTATCTGGTGGTTGGTTTGTTAAATCTTTGTTGGTCTGTGGATCTCAGAATCTGCAAGTTCTACTTTCAGCTGCTCTTCAATAAACTAGCAGAGTTACTCTTCAAATAATTAGATACTTAGAGAAAATCGCCAGCAAATCCCCATCACATTAATGGGGGGAAAACACCTCTTATTTATAAATTCATGCTATATAAAAGTTCCTATAATAGAGTATGCAATGTCTGGCCCATACTAGTACTCCAATAATAGCCTTTGTTATTGAAGAAAAATTACAGAGAATCAGTTGTTTGCAGACTGCATTCAGAATTGTCATTAAGTTTCTGTAGTCTAGGCAGAGTCATCCTAAATGAATGAAATAACCTATCAAAAAGAGATTCTAAAACTTTTCTATTCAATTGACATTTATTGATTGCCTAATGCTCTAGAAACATTCTCAGAACCTTAAAAAAATAAATGATTTTATCCAGAAATTCTTTACTGTATCTAATGTAAAGCTTCCTTTTTACTATATTTTCTCCTTGATGAAGCAGTACATACATTATCATGAGCTTTTCTAAAATCTTCATTCATTTATACAAGACCTTTATTAATTTGCTTATTTTTAAACCAAACAAGTGTTAATTCTGTTGACTCTCCCAAGGCTGCTTTTTTAAACTAGATATTCTTGGCTAAGTATTAGAAGCCTCAAATGTACTGATTTCAAATATCTCATTTAACCGTTGACTAGTTCATAAAGTAGTTTTTATAACATTATTATTACAATACCCCAAATCTTTACATAGCTAGAATCCTCCTGTGCTTCTGAAGGAAATCAAAAGTGATGTGATCTTCTCACATCCCTAGCCAGGTCAATCATGAGCCATTTTAGGGTGTTTAGGCTAGACAACAGATTAAGAACTGTCTAAGTCTTAGAACAATCCTGCTCCATTGAGATATGATTTTTGTAAGTATACTTTCACATAATGCTTATAAGTTATGAAATGTACTGATGAAAAAGAAGCCATTGGTAATTACTCTGTAAAATAAGTTATCTAGTGTAGTAGAAGAAAATTTACTAAAAACTAAACTAATTTGACATTCTATCATTTTGATAAACACTCTTGTCTCTATTTGGTAGACTTAGTTATCACAATCAAATTTGTCTTCTGCTTTAGGATATAGGGAGATCATCTCATTCATTCTAGTCTACACAATTTTAAGTTTTATATTTGTGAGCCTATTTGTGTTTAATTTTTCCAACTCTTTTTTTGACTTTCCATCTTAGTTCTTCAGTCATAAGTCTTTTCCAAAATAGCGCTACAACAAAATCTGACATGGTTGGTTGATTTTTTTTTCAAGAAAGTGTCAAGTTTTTAAGAATTTCAACATGAATCCAGCAACAGAATGCAGATATAGCTAAGAAATGGCAGCCGAGATGGCAGTGATACATGCTTCAGTGGTTTACTCATTTGTAAACCATATGAGGAAAAGAGGAGATTAACATTGACTTGTATCTTCAGAAGTAATCATATTCTTCATTAAAATCAAATTCTTCATTAAAACCTTTGACAAAGCTTTCAGCAGAGTATTAATGGCAGTTTTATTTGTTATTGTTGTTTGTATTCCCTGAAAGCCTAATGATATTAAAAGCTGAAACTTATAATTAGACCTTCGATAAGTAGAAAGATGCCAGACTTCATGTATTAAAATACAAAGAAGTTTTTACTTCTGTTTAATTCATATTCAGCTGCTGTTTTTGCCTCAAAGTTGCACTTTAAACCACTAAGTCAGTTGAGCTATTTGAATTTTATGAGTCATATGTCATTGCTAATGTCAAGCTTCCCTACGACTGTTTCTCCAAATTTTTATTATTTTTATTTTGAAAAATTTCCAACTTATAGGAAAGTTTTAAAAAATACTAAGATGAATACCTATATACTCTTCGCATAGGTTCACCAATTATTAACATATTTCAGGGTGTTTCATATTCTTTTCCCTCTCTTTATATATTTTTTCTTCTCAGCAATTAAGCATTAATACAATACTACTATTTATTGGACAATTCGTCTTCTTACTGTTTCATGAAAAATTTCTTCGCTTTTGACCTTTCCCTTCAATACCAGGTAACTCTTTCTTTCAACTGCTTTTGAGCTGCTTGAATCCTATCAGAGACACTTAGAAATCGGTATAGCATTTAATCTCTACTTAGCTGTCACCTCTTTTCTACAGATGCATTTCAATATCTACTGAAACGTTTGCTTGTTTTCTTTTACTTCTTTTACTTTTGGTTTAATGATGTTACTACTCTCTCTATGTTGTTGTTGTTTTTTTTTTTTTTTTTTTTTTGAGACAGAGTCTCACTCTGTCGCCCAGGCTGGAATGCAGTGGCGTGATCTCACCTTACTGCAAGCTCCACTTCCCAGGTTCACACCATTCTCCTGCTTCAGCTTCCTGAGTGGTTGGGACTACAGGCACCTGCCACCACGCCTGGCTAATTTTTTGTATTTTTAGTAAAGACGGAGTTTCACCGTGTTAGCCAGGATGGTCTCGATCTCCTGACCTTGTGATCCGCCTGCCTCAGCCTCCCAAAGTGCTGGGATTACAGGCGTGAGCCACCACGCCCAGCCAAATTAAGATTTTGTAACCTTCCTTCCAAAAGTCTACTACTAACCTTCTCAAAGGAGTTTAATTCATAGGTGATCCAGAACTGGATTTTCTAAGTTTATGATCTTCTTCAACAATAAAAATATATAAGCAATAGGTTATTCATTATTTGTAATTGCAAAATATTGGAGCCTGCCTAAGTGCCCAAATACAGGAGACTGGTTGAATAATGTGTACAAATACACAATAGAGTATTTTACATCTGTAAAATAGTGAAGTTCTCTAGAACTACTGATGGATTACTTTCTAAGATACGTTGTTTAGTGAAACAGTACAAAAGAGTGTTTACAATATGCCATCCTTTTTGTCAGAAACAATATGTGATAACCAGTCTTTAAGACGGTTCCCAATCAACCTGTCTCCTAGTAGTCTCATGTTTGTATAGTCCCCTCCCACACTGTAGCAGAGTTTTTCTGTGTGAGCACTAGCATACGGCAGAGCTGATGATAAGCCATATCCAAGATGGTCATAAAAACTATGGCTTTTATGTTGGGCTGTTTTTCTCATTCACTTGGATCACTTGCTCTGGAAGCAGCCAACTGCCATAAGACAAGCCCATTTCGGGAGGTACTGAAGTCTCTGGCCAATAGCCAGTGAGAAACTGAGGCTTGTCAATAACCACATAAAGATTCTTGGAAGCAGATTTTCCACCCACATTGAAGACTTGAGATGAGACATGATAGTCCCCACATATAGCTTGGCCGCAACCTTGTTGGAAATGCTGAGTCAGAATCATCCAGCTAACCATTCCCAGATTCCTGACCCTCAGAAACTACGTGAAATAACATTCATTCTTTTAAGTTGTCAAGCCTAGATGTAATTTGCTAGGCAGAAATAGCCTATTTATACACTATAGGAATTAAGGAAAAAAACCTCATTTAACTGCATATATATATATATAATTTTTTTTCTTTTTGCCAAAAATAAGCACAAGAAGGATAAACCAGAAAACACTGAAATTGATTACCTGTAAGAAGGTGAGAATAGAGAGTAGATAAGACATTAACTAGACCATGCCATTTTGGTATAATTTTAATTTCTGGAAGCATGTTAATGTGCTACATATTAAAAAATAAAATTAAATTGAGGATGGGGGAAAAACACCTACAATTTGAATGTAAACAGAAACAAATGAACCACCTCTATGTCAAACAACCACACTGAAGAAAGTGAAGAACTAATCTAAGTAACTTTTGAACGTAATTCTTTGACTTCATATCCTCAGTGTAGGAGGAAAGAAAAGAGAATTTCAAACAAACTTTGACTTCTTATTAAGTTTGTTGTTCTGTGTTTTTTGCAGCGTGTGGTGGAGTAATTCTGCAACTATTTTACGTATGTTGTAGGATTAAGCAAATAAGTAAATGTGTTGGGAGCCAGGGCTCTTACTGTAGAAGAAGAATATACAAATGTGGAAGGGGGAAGACAAAGGAGAAACTTGTGGATTTGGATTGAAGTTGTAGGTATCAGAATCATTGGCGGAAACAAACCTCTACCTAGTTCTGCAGAAAAGACCTGGAAGCAGTGAGACCCCGATAGCAGTGGTGGGGCACACCTGCTTCCAAGAGCTTGGTTTCTACAAGCTGTTTATTAAAAGACACCAGGACTTTGAAAAAAAATGACTGATTTCAAAGCTAGGTCAGGGAAGGTATAAAGTGAGCCTGGAACATCTTGTGTGCTAGAAAGTAATGAACTGCTCAAATAAAGAATGGAGAAACATGCAAAGAACATCGGAACCATCCTGAAGGGGCTCCCAATGATAATATCTGGGATAGTTTGACTATCAAAGTATATCATTATAGTGATGGATTATATAGCCCATTGTATGAAATAGGAATTCGTCAGTGGTAATACATGAATGAATGGGGAGGGACACTTTCTTACTGTAGAATGCCTACTAATCAATGTGGAGGGACTGTTGGAATTGGAAAATCACCATTTGCAACCATGATGGTAAAGACTGGTTAGGACAAGAATCATTAGTGGATGCCAAATCTCAGGGGCAATGTTTGATGAGCAGCTGTATAATTACATGGTTCTCTGCATGATTGCTCATAGATTGATAATTACTTGGGAAAAACTATACATTGGCAAAATTTGACAATACTTTTCTGGCTATCAAAATTAACATCACTAATGAGAATGAAATAAGCCTGTGTACTGGCAGATGTAATACCTGAGAAGGTCACAACATTTCTTATGTTGTATTCTGGCTAGGGAGGCATGACTAAATCTCATGAGAAAACATTAAACAAATTCCAATTTAGGTTCATTCTACGAAATAATTAGCCTGTATTTTTAAAAAATGTCAGTGTCTTGAAAGACAAAAGCTGAGGAATTACTCCAAATTAAAGGAAACTAAAGAGACATGACAAGTAAATGCAAAATATATGATCCTGGACTACAGAAAAATGCTATGAAGGATATAATAGGAAAGACTGACAAAATTGGAGCACATACTGTATAGTAGATGAAAAGTATTGTACCAGTGTTACTTGAATTTAATTACTGTGCTGTGGTCACATAAAAAAAGTATTGTTTTAAAAAAATAGGCACTGAAGTACTACACGCAAGGAGAAATGATGTATGAATGTATTGCAACCTTCTCAAATGGTTAAAAAAATTGATTGTTACATATACCTATGTACATAAACATAGGAGAGAGAAGATATAAAGCACATGGGCAGATGATTAAAAGTAGGTGAGATGGAGGATATGCAGGAGCCCCCGTACTAATTTTGCAAATTTTCTGTTTGAAGTTGTTTCAAGTAAAATGTTATTCAGAGTGATTATGCTGGGTGTAAGAAAGAATAAGGAAAACAGTTTGATTGATATTAGTAAGTTATGTGGTCATGCCATCTATGCTAGCTAGCTTTTCTAGTTTTTCACCTTAGCCTTGTTTTTGAATTATTAGTGTTTATAAAGAGCTCAAAACTTTTTTTTCTTTTTCTTTACATTTTACTTCTAACTGCATTAATTGTCTTTTCTATTGATTGTTGTTTCAAAATTAAATGTCTTTTTTTTTCCTGTGAATAAAGTTAAAAGTTCCCAGGCCTCATTTTAAATCAGAGCATTTTGTGGGCATTGTCATAATTGTTAACTTTCCTTGCTTTCTATCTTGTTCTGAAGAAAACTCTTGGGCATTACATGTTCAACACACGACAATAGATTCAGTGTTCCTAATTGGTCAAGAGTGCATTTACTTCATCTTTGAGGATACATTACCTTAGTTGGACACCAGACGAGTACTAACTAGTTCCCAGAAAGCTTATTAGCCAAATTATCCTTCTTAGCTTTGTATATATGACTGCAATATGTAAGTAATTAGTACTTTCTCTTCTTAGGGAAAACGTCAGGCCTACTTAGAATGTCAGTAATTTAGTACCTTAATATTGTTTGTTTGATCATTAGCCTCTTGACAGTTTTAAAATTGCTAGACCTTTATTGATGTGGATGTTGGAAATCATCTGAATTGACAGCTTGAGTGGACATGCAGAAGAATACAGTGAAGAATATACTCAAATCTTTTTGAATGAAAGTGGAAACTGTATAATTATCTGAAATGACTATGAGTTGTTTTAGACATGGGCATTTCTCTTAAAAGAAGTAATATTTGGGAGATTAATTAGACAGGAAACCAGTCCTAGACAAGGAATGCTTTTCAAGTATAGACTGTCCATTGATTTGTGGATGATCAGAACTTTGGTATTTCCTGTAGTATCATGTTGTTTTTCTTTCTGAAGATACAAACTGGTTCTGTGTACCAGTTTTTATGTTCCTTCCTTCAGGTTTTTTCTTTGTGGGGAAACATTGCTCTTTATAATTCTAGTTATATATATTTGGCTCCAGTATTTGAAAATGGGCCCCAGGTGAATAAAAAATAATCTTTTTTCTCTATTGATGTTCTAATCTTTCCATATGTTTTTTTTTATTATTATTCTATTGCCCTTCAATGCACTGAGAGTGAATGATAAATTGCTTATGACGGGACATAAAAATGACTCTTGTTTTGAAGGAGTTATTAGAATGCCAGTGGCAATAACAGACAGACTTGGGACTGTATCATTTTCTCTAGGAGAGCAACAAATTTTGTGAACTTGTTTACAAAATAAGTCTTCTTATTTTAAAAACCTAATAAGGGAAAGTAAAATGCTCATTTGCTTATACTCTTTGTAAAAGAAAACCAAAAACATACGAAGTAGAAATATTAATGATGATTTATAGGAGAGAAGTCTAGCCAGGAATAAAGAAGGGAAAGAAACTCCATTAAGAATGCAAGCAATGTTTAAACCACTTTATACGTACTACCGTCACCAGAAGCTTGTGATTTTATTTATTCCTTTTTCTTAAGGTTATATTTTAATGTGTGCCCTTCTGAATATTTGAACTCTTTTTATTATTATTATTTACTTATACATTTTTTAGAGATGGGATCTTGCTTTGTTGCCCAGGCTGGAGTGTAATGGTATGATCATAGCTCACTGCAGCCTCAAACTCCTGGGCCCAAGGTATCCTCCCACCTCGGCCTCCCAAGCCCAAGTAGCTAAGACTACAGGCATGCGTCACTATAACTAGCTAAGTTTTTTATTCTTTGTAGAGCTAGGGTCTTGCTATGTTGCTTAAGCTAGTCTGAAACTCCTGGCTTTAAGAGGTCCTATCACTGCAGCCTCCTAAAGCATTGGGATTTCAGATATGAGGCGCTGCCTCCAGTCTGAATTCTTATATTTCCCTGTGTTTGCCTTAATCATGGCTTCCATGTCAATGTTACTTACTTTCTTGTTAGTTAAAGTATACCTTGGGCCAAATGTTATGGTCAGATATTGTGAATGCTACTTTGAATTATGGCCAGTTTTGGAACTAAAAATCTTCTGTTTGCTGGAGAAGAAAATAGCTATGCCCATGCAGCCATCCACGTATGCCTACACGTGTATACATATATTTTACATACTTTTTTTCCTAGATCCAAGGAGATAATGTTGAGTGACAGTTTATATATTTTATTTCTGAAAGAAAAGAGAATAGGAGAAATCATTCTAAAGTTTTTTTTTGCTTTAAATATTTATGTCATACTTTTCAGACAAAAATGATTAGGAAAAAGTTGAGATGATATTTTAAAACATAATTTAACCAAAGAGTGGAAGTAAAGATAGTTTCCCTTAAGAAATTTTTGAAAAATGTGAGGTTGAAAATTATTTTAAATGTGTGAAAAGCCGTAAGATCCAAAAGGAGACTGGTATCTTATTTATAATGGAAAAAATAGGATGTGGATGAATACAAAGCTCTTCAGGAGAACTGAATGTACATCCATTGTTCAAATTGGTGCCCAGATCACAGGGCAAAAGAACACAAAAGAGTGAATGATTCCAAGAACTTTCTATAAACTTAATTAAAAAGAGATGGGAGTGAGGATGGGGATGTCTTGAAAATTGTATTAACAGAGTTTTCCCTCAAAACAAACTTTTGTCTAAGCTACTTGTGTTATTAAATTAACTTTCTTCCTGTGAACCTTGACTTAAAAAGTATTGTTAGACTTGATCATCATGCTCTGCCAATAGGTTTGCTGTTGTCCAGTAGTGTGATATAATTGAATCTGAATATTCTCTATGTTATTCAGAGCAAATAACAGTGCTACCTTATAAATTCTTGAAGCTTAAGAATTAGGGAAAACTAGTTTAGTTTTTAAAGTAGGGCCTATCTTTAATTGGAATGAAAACCAATTAAGCTTTGAAGGAACCCACATTTACAAACTGTCAGTTGTGTAAACATAAGGAGAATAGCTTATGAACAGTTTATTGCCAGATGTAAGAGTAGCTTTCTTTTGATTTTGACCACTCATTTCTCTGTGGGCTGAAAAATGAAACATTTTTTATTGAAATGAAAAAATAAATATGGTCACTTTAAAATGTATTACATAGATAATTTTGTTTTCACTGTATAATCTTGTTTAAGCCTTTAATTTTTTTTTTTTTTTTTTTGGTCTTTCTGGTTTTTCCTGAGTATTTTCCAATCTTGTATCTTTTCTTTTTGTTTTTGTTTTTGTTTTTTTTTGAGACGGAGTCTCACACTGTGCCCAGGCTGGAGTGCAGTGGCACCATCTCGGCTCACTGCAAGCTCCCCCTCCCGGGTTCACGCCATTCTCCCGCCTCAGCCTCCGAGTAGCTGGGACTACAGGCGCCCGCCACCACACCCGGCTAATTTTTTTGTATTTTCAGTAGAGACGGGGTTTCACCGTGTTAGCCAGCATGGTCTCAATCTCCTGACCTCGTGATCCGCCTACCTCAGCCTCCCAAAGTTCTGGGATTACAGGCGTGAGCCACCACGCCCGGCTGTATCTTTTCATTATGTAAGAGACTATAACACATATTTACCATGTTTTAGGTGTTTATTGTTGTTCAGTAACTTTTGTATTTATCCCTGACTTAATTAAATAAACTTAATTTTAACTACTGAGGCTATTCCTCAGAAACTGTGATGAGTTCTTGTTATCTTAGGGGATTCTGGCTTGTGCTATAAGTGTATTAGGGTGAAGGGGTTAGTTGAAAAGTGTGGGGAAGCAAAAGCCCTTCTTTGAGTATTTGCAGCTCTATTAGACTCTTTCATTCACTTTCCTTTAACACATATATTTCTACATATATCTTCCAGTAAATTGTGTAAAGCTTATGTTCCAAAAGACAGTTCAAGAACAGTGGGAATTGTGCTTTTACTTACTCAACAAAGGATAATTGTAGAAAAGCATCGTGGGCTGCTATAAATCTTTTCCACTATGTGTAAACTCTTTAGCTAAAAAGTGCCTATACAGGAAATATATCAAGAGGTCTTTCTGGCAATTTTGATAGTCTCATATCTTGATCATACCAAAGTTAGGGTTTTCTTAAATAAGGTATCTAAATCAATTTTGTGTTGCTGTAACAGTATACCTTAGACTGGGTGATTTATAAAGAAAAAATTTTTATTTCTCACAAATTTGGAGGCTGGGAAGGCCAATATCAAGGAGCCAGCATCTGGCCAGGGCCTTCTTGCTGTGTCATTCCATGGCAGAGAGCAAGATAGAAAAACAGCATTAATCCATCCATGAGAGCAGAACCCTCATGATCTAATCACCTCTTAAAGGTCCTCCCTCTCAATACTGTTGCATTGGGGATTTTTAATGTATGAACTCTGGGGGATACGTTCAAACCATAGCATAAAGCTATACTATTTGAGTTACTTAATGGGTAATTGTTTACCCAGAGCATTTTTAGTCAGACTATAATGTGTCTACTGAATTCGGAAGTAAATCACTATCTGACTGGATCCATTATATTCAAGAACCTGTCTTAAGTTATATGGATGGTAATGATCATCACTGGCCATCAGAGAAATGCAAATCAAAACCACAATGAGATACCATCTCACACCAGTTAGAATGGCGATCATTAAAAAGTCAGGAAACAACAGGTGCTGGAGAGGATGTGGAGAAATAGGAACACTTTTACACTGTTGGTGGGATTGTAAACTAGTTCAACCATTATGGAAAACAGTATGGCGATTCCTCAAGGATCTAGAACTAGATGTACCATATGACCCAGCCATCCCATTACTGGGTATATACCCAAAGGATTATAAATTATGCTGCTATAAAGACACATGCACACGTATGTTTATTGCAGCACTATTCACAATAGCAAAGACTTGGAATCAACCCAAATGTCCATCAGTGACAGATTGGATTAAGAAAATGTGGCACATATACACCATGGAATACTATGCAGCCATCAAAAAGGATGAGTTTGTGTCCTTTGTAGGGACATGGATGCAGCTGGAAACCATCATTCTTAGCAAACTATCACAAGAACAGAAAACCAAACACCGCATGTTCTCACTCATAGGTGGGAACTGAACAATGAGATCACTTGGACTCAGGAAGGGGAACATCACACACAGGGGCCTATCATGGGGAGGGGGGAGGGGGGAGGGATTGCATTGGGAGTTATACCTGATGTAAATGACGAGTTGATGGGTGCAGCACACCAACATGGCACAAGTATACATATGTAACAAACCTGCACGTTATGCACATGTACCCTACAACTTAAAGTATAATAATAATAAATAAATTAAAAAATTTAAAAAAAAAGAATTAAATTTGACATAGCAAGAGTACTCTGAAGACAGGTTCATTTATTTTTATCAATTAAATTCCTTTTGAGAAAGAAAATAGCACCTTATATAGGAGCTGGCCTGACATAGCTAGGCCATGTTGTTCTCCTATTGGATCTGAACAGTTTCATGGAATATAAATAATCAGATCAGGTCGCCTGAGACCATGATTAAGTGATACGAAACAAGATCACTTCACAATTTTGTCTAAGCACAGACCTAAACAATGTCACTGTGTAACTCACAACATACCCAACATCCTTCTCACCTGGCTAATGTGAATGACAGCTACTTTTTTTACCCAGTCATACAATTGCCCCCCATTTTCTAATAGCATCCAATCCCTAACAAACATCTACCTCCTTAGACTGTCTCCCTAAATCTCCCAACCAACCCCCAAATTCTTTAATAGATTATTTCTAACACCCTCTTAATAAGATGCCCCACTGTTCTGCATGGTGTATGTTCTCCCTCACTGCATTAACTAATGCACCCAATTTGTTCAGTTAGAAGTGTGTTCCTGTTCAGTTACAAGTATGGCCTTTGGCTAGAGAACATTGACAGTTTCCTTAAAGATATTTCTGAAGGTGCAAATTTCATCCCCAACATTTAGAAGTTGAATGTGGTGTTAACTTTTTATATATACATATGTTCAATTCAGCATTTTTTTTTTTTTTAACCACTTGACTCTCAGGCACTTTGATCGTTGTTCAGTATATAAGGATAAAAAAGGCCCTCTAGGAAATTTCAAACTGGGTAATTGATATATTTCCGTGTGATAATAAAACTGAGTCTGATTTATTTATAAATATCTCTCCTTTATACACTAGACTCATTTTAACGTATTTTAATAAGAGTCATAAGAATACTTGAGAATTTCTTAATTTTGTATAGGATATAGAATTCTAGTTACCATTGCCTAATACATTGACAGAACTTGTGTTTTTGGAATTTATTCACAAAAAGTCTAGTGCTATTGAGTATTTCTAACATTATTTTTCAGAAGAACATTTTTCTGAGAGTGTGTTTTGTTTTATATGTGTGTGAGAGGAATAGAGACACACAGAGAGAGACATTTACTTTGCAACTCAATTATAATGATTTACACAGAACCATCCGATGGCCAGTTATGATGATATATTATGTGCCTTTTGTAAAAGAATTTCTGGAATTACTGTTAGTTTCATCATCTGCCCTAGGATATATCTATCTGCACAAGTCGTTTTCTGTAAGATATGAAACTGTAGATCTCACACAAAGCAGAGAATGAATTATTTCTCAGAGAATGAAGTATTTCTTAGTTTTGCTTTTCAGAAAGTAACCTCACAAAGTCTTGTATTCCAAGGCAAATCATTGGACTCCTGGGATTTCAATGTTTTGCACTTCTGAACTACAACAGTTACTTCTTTACAAGCTTGATGTAGAAGTGTTTGGCTTAAATCTTTTAAGTTATCAAGATGAGAAAACATTAGCCTGTAAAGAATCTGAAAATAGCCTGGTGAAATTTTGTACCAACTGCAAACCAATTAGGTAGTATTTGCTACCATTCCTAGGTAATGATTTGCAGAAACCATTATACAAATGGCTGATTCTATCAATTAAACCACATTTACTCAAAATGAATGTGTCATTTCTTTTGCTAGCACAGAATGAGAAATTATGTAAAGAGAGAATAGTTTTTAGTATTTGAACGGTGCTAGTTTTCCTTAATTATAGTATTCTCTCAAATATATGACTGTTTTTACATAGTCACAAATTAGAAATGTCAATTTATTTGAAACAGTTTTCTACTTTTGTCACACTAGGATTTCCACATATTTAAATTTTATTTCTGTCTAAACACTCTGTGGGCTGAGGGCAAATAATTTGAAATGCTACAGGATAAAGCAGAATGATGTCATCCTTCATAAACATGATCAGTCATGAACCATTTAGTTAAATCGTTTGTTAGACTTTTGTATGTTTTAAAATAAATCTTTCAGTTTTCTTGAAATAAGATTTTAGTTTAATATACTGCAGTTTAGAATACTGAACATCATTTTTTTAGCCCTAAATTCTCATCAGATCTTTGCTGTAGACATTTTAATTCTCTTAAAATGAGTAATTGTATGTTTAGTAAAAACATTACACCTCTTTTAATAAATGTACATACTTTAGAATCTCATAAAAGTTCATGTAAACTCAAAATGTAGAAAATTATTTTACTTCTATTGGAGAACTAACATCATAATAATAGCTTAACTAAAAGTATGTAAGTACTGTATTTCTTTATGTACTATTGTTATAAAGTAACTGATTATACTCTACCCCCATAATAGTAAAGAGAGATTAGTATTTTACCTAATTTTTAAATACTTTTTTAAGTCAGTGAAAGGAAAACCCTAATCTACTTTATTGAATGTAATTTAATATGAGAAATTACTTACATAGGGTTGCCCATGTTTTTCACACATTTATAAAAACTTGAGAAGTCCATTTTTATTAAAAATTTACTCATTAGACATAATCTTGGAAAGAAATACAAAAGAACTTTGGCAGTGCCACCTTGCACCCATTAGGATGGCTATTGCCTTGGTCCATTTTGTGCTGCTATTAATAGGATAACACAGACTGGGTGATTTATAAAGAAAAGAAGTTTATTTTTTTCAGCTCTAGAAGCTGAGAAGTCCAAGGATGAGGAACCCATGTCTGGTTAGGGCCTGTTTGCTGCGTCATCCCATGGTGGAAGGCAGAAGGGCAGGAGAGCAAGAGGGGACTGAATTTGCTTTTTATAAGAAGCTCACTATTGTGATAACTAAATGGCTTCTGCGATAATGCATTAATCCATTCATGAGGGTGGAGCCCTCAGGACCTAATCACCTCTTAGGTCCTGCCTTTCAAAACTATTGCATTGGGGATTAAGTTTCCAGCATACAAACTTCGAGGGACACATTCAGTCCATAGCAGCTATTATTAAAAGCAACAACAACAACAACAACAACCACAACCACAACAACAGAAAATAAGTATTGGCAAGGATGAGGTGAAATTGGACCCCTTGAGCACTGTTGGTGGGATTGTAAAATGGTGTAAGCACTATGGAAAACATTATGGAGACTCCTCAAAAAATTAAAAATAGAATTCTCATATGACCCAGCAATTCTGCCTCTGGGTATATGCTCAAAAGAACTGGAAGCAGGGACTTGAAGTGATGTTTGTACACTCATGTTGATAGCAGCATTATTTGCAGTAACCAGAGGGTAAAAGCAACCCAGGTGTCCATCAAGAGATAAACTGATAAATTGTGGTATGGAATACAATGGAGTATTAATCAGCCTGAAACAGAGACATGCTATAGCATGGATGAACTTTGAACATATTATGCTAAATGAAATAAGGCAGTTACAAAAGGACAGATAATGTGGATTCTACTCTCATGAGTTACTTAGAATAGCCTACTCAGAGACAGAAAGTAAAATAGTGGTTGCCAGGGCCAGAAGAGAGGGGAGAATGGGGAATTAGTGTTTAATAGGTACAGTTTCAGCCTTGTAAGTTGAAGAGTGCGTGAATGAATCTTGGTGGTGGTAGCACAACAATGTGAATATGCTTAATGCCATTGTATACTTAAAAGTGGTTAAGATGATAAATTTCATGTTATGCGTACTACAATTAAATATTTTTTAAAAATTTGGGTGAGGCTCTGGTAGTGGCTGAGGTGATGCCATATATAAATGAAATGAACATTTTTTCATCCTTCTGGTTAAATTTTTTATTCTATTGGGTAAAGTGGTAATTGGCTCTTTCCAAGATATCATTTGAAAAGACTCTATTATCAATATAGTTTAGTTATATTAATTTGATATTTGCATGCTACTGCTTGCTTGAACCTGTATTTTCAGTACTTGATTAGTCAAATATCTGAAAGAGAAATTTTCAGGTTTTCTACTAGAACTTTTTCTTATCAAGTGCTTCCATTTCTTGGACTTTTTACTGAAGGTTTGTCTCCTACGTTGTTTGGAACCTGTTTTAGTTTCTAATGGCTGGCATAATTTAAACAAATTGGGTGGCATGTCTTTTGGGATACTACCATTCAACCAACAACAGCACCTAAAGGAGCTAATTTGCTTTGTGCATTGTTCCTTTAGCAATTAAATATGAAATTATATACAGACAGTCCTCAACTTGTGTTGGTTTGACCTTGGGATTTTTTACTTTATAATGGTGCAAAAGTGAGACACATTCAGTAGAAACTATTCTTCAGGTGCCCATACAACCATTCTGTTTTTCATTTTCAGCACAGTATTAAATAAATTATATAAGATAGTCAACAGTTTATTATAAAATAGGCTTTGTGTGAGATGATTTTGCCCCACTGTAGGCTAATGTAAGCCTTCTGAGCATGTGAAGGTAGACTAGGCTAAGCTATGATGTATCATGGGTTTTGTATGTTTTTTCTTCACCATTTTATTACACAAAGTTAAACCCGATGGGACTGGTTCTGTGGTTACAGAATGTTGGATGTCACAAGACAGGCCTAAGTCACCTGCCCCAACTCAAGGTCAGAAGAAGTGGTGAATGCAAAGGGGAGGACTGGTAAACAGAAGGATCTCGTCTAAGGAGGACAAAGGTGGGGCATGGGTTGGGAGTGGGGTGGGGTCTGCAGAATCCCAAGATCAGGGAGAGGACATGGTCTTTCCAGGATAGAGGCTACCTGCGAAGAGAAGCCCAAGGCTTGAGGGACTGGAATGGTGTGAATTCACAACAGTGGTCAGAGTTTTTAAAGACTTCGCTGGACAGAGATGTTAGTAAACAGTTTTATGCAAGGAAAAGGCAGGAAAGGAGTTGTCTGCATAGTCTGAAGGGATACAGACCCATGGACAGGACCAACCTCAGAACAATTTTAACAGAAAGAGACACAACCCCCATACTCTCACGCTGACATCTAAATTTACCTGGGGTGGGGAGAGTGGGGTGAGGATTTTAAAAGGTTGGCAGGGACCTCAGATTCCAGGTATATTAGCACTGGGGGACTATCAAGCACATACTTAATCTAGGGAGAGGGGAAACTCAGGCATCGTGGTCTAAATATATTTTCGACTTAAATGATTTTCAGTTTACAATGAGATTATTAGGAAATAGCCCCATCATAAGTGGAGGAGCCTCTGTGTTTGGTCTTACTCCTGTCATCTTATTTTAACTTTTTCTTTAGTATGTTTTGAAACTTACTTTGATGATTTAAACAAGTTTCTTTCTTGTCTTTTCCCTTCCTGAAAGTTCTGTTTTTGAAAATACAGCTTTGACTCAGAGTTATGTTTTCTTTAATAGCCATATTTAAATTCACATTGAAATAACTGTGTTCCCAAGACATTTACTTGCTGTTTCTCCACTGCCCTACCCTCCACCCTTCTCAGTTCTTCAATTTCTCATAGTTTAGGATTTTAGTTCTAGACTAGTAGTATATTATGTCTCTTCATTTTAGAAATTCCTGCTTAACACATAATTTCCTTCTGCATTATCATTATCCATTTAGGCTTATTTGTATATTGCAAAAATATATTGCTTGCTTGCTTACTTACATTGCTTGCATTCTTGGTCTTCTCTTGCTCTTGAGATTTTATTTTTGTATAGTATTTTTTAAAGATTTTCTTGTTTTTTCAGGTAGAATATATGAATGTTATTTTTTTCCCTTAGTTCTTACATGTCTTTCTTTGGCCTCCAAATGAATAATGTCTTACCTGCAGTATATTAAATATAACTTTTTAATTCAACTTTTAAAATTTGACCTTCAGTGATCTGTAGTTACTATTCTTCATTTTCTAGCTTGTATTATTGCAAATAGAAATCTGTTTCATGTCTGATTTCATTCTCATTTTTTTGGTTTCTAAATTTTTGAGATTTTCTCATTTTTATACAGAAGTTCCTAATTTTTGTGAAGTCACATTGTGTGATTGGTGACTTCTCTAACCTCATAACATGTTCCCTTTTAAGTGGAATCAATATTAAATGACATGTATTAGGGCTTATTATCAGAAACTCATGAAATCTCAAGGTTAAATGGGACCTTGAAGGCCATTTAGTCCAAATAATCATCCAGTATGATATTTCCATACCATTATCAGATAATTCTCTCATTCATGCTTACATAAATTTTTTCTTTTCCAAGTCAGTTTAGTCCAACTTCTGGGTTTTGGTGCTTTGTTAGGTCTCTTTCCCCATTAGTCCTAATTTTATCCTTTGAGGTCTTATGAGTAAACCTAATCCTTCTGTGCTCTGGCAGTTCATCAAGTATTTGAAGAGCACTATTATGCAACCTTAAAACTCTTTTATAACTGTCTTTACAAAAGAGAAAAATTTGTGAAATTTTATATCCCTTAGTAGATGATGGCAGAGAGGTAGCAGGGCAAAGATGGCTCAACTAAAACGTGGATCAGATTTGCAAAACTCCATTTTCTAGCCAATATCTTAGGAAAATTAAAGAAAAGAGCACTTGCTATGTATTACTGTGTCCAGGAAAAGACTCCAGCTTTGTTAAAGCTATAACTTTAAAAAGCAACAACCCACAAACACACATGGAAACAGACACACACACACACACACACACATGCAAGCACACTTCTACCCTCAGTCTAGACAGTAATTTACTTTGTTCACTTTTTGCATAATGATTCTGGTCATTCAGTGCCTCTACTTGGTATCTGTTTGGTCAAATGATACTGTCGATGTTGAGTACAAGGGATAGAAGAGTTGGATTTTTTCCCCCTTTTTGCTTAGTTTGTTCATTGCATTTATTTTGCACCAAGCTGTTATACGACCCAGCAGTAACTAGAGAGTGAAACTGAATAAGATCATTTGGTTTTAGTCTAGGCCATATGCTTTTGCCACTGTTGAGCAAAAATATGGAAAAGTAAAATACTCTAAATGGAAAAATGCACAAATGTTAGAAAATACCAAGCCTTTTAAGAGGCTAGAGAACAACCCAGAGGCAGTAACTGCTGAGTTCATAGCTTTAGTAATTTCTGCAGAGAACCAATTGCTTTTTCCTGTGTGCTCCATAACACTTCAGACATTATATTAAGAAAATCATTTGTGGGTCTGTCTTCTTGTGTGACTTGTGCCCCTTGAAGTCAGGGGCCTTATCTTATATTCACTATATTTCCAGGAATGCTCTGCATTTTATTGAATAAAGCAGAATATAGTCATGCATCACTTAATGAAGGAGGTAAGTTCTATGAAATGCGTCATTAGGTATTTGTCATTGTGTGAACATCAGAGAATATACTTACACAAACCTAGATGGTATAGCCTACTACACACATAAGCTGTATGGTATGGCCTGTTGCTCCTAGAGTACAAACTTGTACAGCCTGTTACTGTACTGAATACTGTAGGCAGTTATAACACAGTGGTAAGCATTTGTTTATCTAAACATAGAAAAGGTACAGTAAAAATATAGTATAAAATATTAAAAAATGGTATGTCTTCTGTAGGGCACTAACCATAAATGGAGCTTGCAGGACTGGAAGTTGACTCACTGGTGAGTCCGTGAGTGAGTGGTGAGAGAATGCGAAGGCCTAGAGCATTACTGTACACTACTGTAGACTTCATAAACACTGTATGCTATACTACATTTATTTTTAAAATTTTTCTTTCTTCAACGACGAATTAACCTTAGCTTCCTGTAACTTTTTTCACTTTGTAAATGTTTCATTTTTTAACTTTTTGACTCTTATGATAACACTTAGCATAAAACACATTGTACAACTGTATGAAAATATTCTTTATATATGCTTATTCTATAAACATTTTTTCTGATTTTAAATTTTTTATTTATTTAAACGTTTTTTGTTAAACATTAAGACACAAAAACACATATTAGTCTAGGCCTGTGGAAGGTTAGGATCATCATCATCACTGGCTTTCACCTCCACATGTTGTCCCACTGAAAGGTCTTCATGGACAACAAACCACTAACGTATTTCATTTGTTATCATTTTCAAGTATTATGTATTTCATGTCATTGAATGTGCAATACTTTTATACAACTGGCTGTGCAGGTTTGTTTGCACCAGCATCACTACAAACGTGAGTAACGCTTCCACTGTGACATTACTAGGTGATAACAAATTTTCAGCTTCGTGTTATTAATGTTATGGGACTACTGTTGTATATGTGGTCTGTCGTTGACCAAAACGTCATTATGTGGCACATGACTGTACCAGTTCCCCTCACTTTCCCATTCTTAGAGTCACATACCTTAAAAAGAATGTCTTATCTAGGGGGAAAACACCATTGCAATGACAGAGGGGTCTGTTGTATCTAGGCTTAGAGCTAAGAATGAAAGTTATCACAGGATTGTATAGGAAACTCCTGGGGGAAAAAACAACAACAACAACAACAGTGGGGTAGGTTTAGGATATAGGCTTAGAAAGTAGTGTCATAGATAAACAGGATTAGTAAACACAGTTTTGGGATGGCTATTTGAAATTACTGGATGAAAATGTTATGCTACTAATTCAGTGAAGAAGTTATTATAATCATATACGTATAAATGTACTTTTCATTACAAAGTTTGGTTGCTATAACTTGTTAGATTTTAAAAACATATTTCTTATCCCTGAAAGTAAGGCAGATAGTTTTGAGCAGAGAGCTAATGAACTACCTTGGGAAGAAGAAAAAGTTTTGACAGCAGTCAATAAATCAATCAAATATGTAGCCGTTTGTGCTAAGCAAATAATTTATTTTCTTGTTTCTCCAGAGAATACTGGACAAATTATACATGGTGAATAAGATGAGACAAGGAGTTTTCATGTTTTTAAAGAACATATACAGGCTATTTAATACACTTCACTAGTAGAATATAAAATAAGTTATACTGAAGAAGAAATGAATAATAACTAATGGTCTTTAAGTTTTTAATTTTTATTTCAATTGTTTTTGGGGGACAGGTGGTGTTTGGTTACACGAAAAAGTTCTGTAGTGGTAATTTCTGAGATTTTGGTGCACCTGTTATCCAAGCAGTGTACAGTGTACCCAGTGTGTAGTCTTTTATCCTTCATCCCCCTCTCACCCTTCCCCGAAAGTCCTCAAAGGCCATTATGTCATTCTTATGCCTTTGCATCCTTATAGCTTAGCTCCCACTTGTGAGTGAGAATATACGATATTTGGTTTTCCATTCTTAAGTTCACTTATAATAATGGTCTCCAGTTCCATCCAAGTTGCTGCAAATGCCATTATTTCATTCCTTTTTACGGCTGAGTAGTAGTATGTCATGGTACATATATATCATGGTTCTTCTTTCTTTTTTCTTTCTTTCTTTTTGTTTTTGAGATGGAGCCTCACTCTGTTGTCCAGACTGGAGTGCAGTGGCATGATCACGGCTCAACACTGCAGCCTCTGCCTCCTGGGTTCAAGCAGTTCTCCTGCCTCAGCCTCTCAAGTAGCTGGAATTACAGGCATGTGCTACCACGCCTGGCTAATTTTGTATTTTTGGTAGAGACAGGGTTTCACCATGTTGCCCAGGCTAGTCTCAAATTCCTGACCTCAGGTGATCCACCCGCCTCGTCCTCCCAAAGTGCTGGGATTACAGGCGTAAGCCTCTGTACCCAGCCCATACCACAGTTTCTTTACTTGTTGATTGATGGGCATTTGGGCTGGTTCCATATTTTTGCAGTTGCAAATTGTGCTGCTGTAAACATGGGTGCAAGTATCTTTTTCGTATAATGGCTTCTTTTCCTCTGGGTAGATACCCAGTAATGGGATTGCTGGGTCAAATGGTACTTGTATTTTTTAGTTCTTTAAGGAATCTCCACACTGTTTTCCGTAGTGGTTTTACTAGTTTGCATTCCCACCAGCAGTATAAAATTGTTCCCTTTTCACCATATCCACACCAACATCTGTTATTTTTTGATTTCTTAATTATGGCCATACTTGTAGGAGTAAGGTGGTATCTCATTGTGGTTCTAATTTGCATTTCCCTGATAGTAATGTTGAGCATTTTTTCATATGTTTGTTGGCCATTTGTATATCTTCTTTTGAGAATTACCTATTCATGTCCTTTGCCCACTTTTTGATGGGGTTGTTTTTCTTTTCTTGCTTTGTTTGAGTTCCTTGTAGCTTCTAGATGTTAGTCATCTTTGTCAGATGCATAGTTTGCAAAGATCTCCTGCTCTGTGGTTTGTCTGTTTACTCTGCTGATTATTTCTTTTGCTGTGTAGAAGCTTTTTAGTTTAATTAGGTCTCATTTATTTATTTTTGTTCTAGTTGCATTTGCTTTTGGGTTGTTGGTTGTTAATTCTTTGCCTAAGCTAATGTCTAGAAGAGTTTTTCTGATGTTATTTTCTAGGATTTCTGTGGTTTTGGGTCTTCGATTGAAGTCTTTGATCCATCTTGAATTGAATTTTGTATAAAGTGAGAGATGAGGATCCAGTTTCATTCTTCTACATGTGGCTTGCCAATTATCCCAACACCATTTGTTAACCAGGGTGTCCTTTCTTCACTTCATGTTTTTGTTTGCTTTGTTGAAGATCACTTGACTGTGAGTACTTGGGTTTCTTTCTGGGTCCTCTATTCTGTTCCAACTAATAGTCTTTTATTTGGCGTAGTACAAAATTTCAAATAAAAATAAATGCAGCAGGGCTCGCTTCCATTGGTTTTTTTAAATCTTTAATTGTGTAATATATATAAAAATAGCAGCTAAAGTTTATGTTCATGTATTCAACCAGCATAAGAACTTTTACTTTAATATAAGGATAGAAAATATAGGAAAGTGATATCATATGCATATGTCTTTTGTTGAATGCCATCAGTCAAAGATCACCAGAAACATACCTGTAATTAACAAAGTTAAATTTATTTTGCTTGTTGCCTCAAGGGAGGACACATCCGGAAGAGTTTTGAGAGAATTTAGAGGAGGAGTTAGAAGGGGCTTCTTGTAGGGTCTAGGCTTGTACTAAATATTTCTAAAAGGGACTAGGGAAGCTGGGATCAGTTCTAGATTGGATACTCTCAAGAAACAGTGCAATTCAGTAGTTCAGAAATATCTGTTCAGGAGGCAGGAGGAATGAAGCCAGGCTGGTGATGCCATTAGTCAGAAAGCAAGTCACTAGGAGGAAAAGATCGTTGGCCACTTTTCTAGCTGTGGTATGGGCTTGCATAAGAACATTCTTTTTTTTTTTTTTTTTTTTGAGACGGAGTCTCGCTCAGTCGCCCAGGCTGGAGTGCAGTGGCCGGATCTCAGCTCACTGCAAGCTCCGCCTCCCAGGTTCACGCCATTCTCCTGCCTCAGCCTCCTGAGTATTTGGGACTACAGGCGCCCGCCACCTTGCCCGGCTAGTTTTTTGTATTTTTTTAGTAGAGATGGAGTTTCACCGTGTTAGCCAGGATGGTCTCGATCTCCTGACCTCGTGATCCGCCCATCTCGGCCTCCCAAAGTGCTGGGATTACAGGCTTGAGCCACTGCACCCGGCCAAGAACATTCTTTTATGTGGCGTTGTTCCATATCCTGTTGGAAACAGTCATTATCAGCCAGGCAAATTTGTACGTCCTTAATATTTAACATACTGCTGATCCTAGGTTAATTTTTTAATTTATCCCGAACTTCATACTTCAAAATACTAATACACATATTATCCTTCAGTCGAGTTTCATAAGGATTATTACACTGCAGGGTTGGTACACTTTTCTATGGCATAAAAATACGCCACAATCAATATGCATTTAATGCAGTCATAGTATGCATAATTTAAAGTAAATATGAAGTTTAAAATTAATGAAAAATGAGATGTATGAAATATAGAAACAAATCTGTACTTTAATTATAGCTTTTTATAATTACTGACATATGGATATACTTGCAGCTGTTAGAAATCAATAGGTCACCAGCTAGAATATTAAGAACTATCAGATATTTGTATAACAGGAACTTATTACTAATATTCTTTGTTTTGGAGTGAGGTTTTTCTCTGTAATGAGGAAATGGATGTTTCTTCCTGGTAAGATTTTATCAATCTCAATAAAGTTCTATCTTTTTTGGTATAGAGGAGAAAGGAAAGTTGATCTGCATGATTTTTCTAATTATCTTGCTGTGAATGTATTTCACTTTTTCTTGGAAATTATTTAAGGCCCTGTCTTTTTTTCCCCACTGTTTTATTAATGTGGTAAATCAGTTTCTATAGCTTCTCACATTGGGATTATAACTTTCTAGGGATGCAGGAAAATATTTAGGATAGTAAGATAAAAACATACCTCGCCTCCTTTTTGTTTAAATAAAATATATTTTCTTATAGAGAAAGTTAGTGGAGTATGGAGAAATCTGTTTTCTCAGCTTATTTAAATATTAGTTCTTTTCATCAAAATTTTTTTCACTGATATGAAAAAGAGGTCCTGTCTTCCTGGCGATTCACAGAGAGAAATAAGAAACAATTGTTAGTAAATCAAATACTTTAAAATTTGAATCACATTATTATCATCATCATCACTATCTTGTTAGAGTTTTTCTGTGAGTCAAGCACTGTTTTATTTCCATTATCCCTGACCTTCAGAGCGACCATAGATGATAAATATTATCTTCTCTTTTTAAAAATGAGAAACATGAAACTTAGAGGAAGGTTACATGGTTAGATAATGGCAGAGCCAGGATTCATTTAAAATATCTAGCCCTAGAGGTTATCCTCCTTGTTAACTCACCAGTGATTCCCTAGCCAGGCACAGGCCACACCTCCAAAGACGTGGGTAGAGGGTTTCATGCAGTTTCCATGGACATTCACCTGCCCAGGTTTAGGATGAAAGTCACAAAGTTAGGGGAAGGGAAAAAAGATTAAAGATTGCTATAATGAAGCAATGAGGGAGAAAGAAATTAAAAGGAAGGACACAGCACATTTTAAACATGCATGAATCAAATTACTATTGTTCATGCGGACAGTGTTTGTTGCTTAACGAACTAACCACATCAAGCAAAGATAGGTTTGACTTCAGGGTCTGCTAGATCTGGGTACTCAAATTGTATTGTGCATCTGACTGTCCCTCTTTCTGTAAAACATTGTCTTGTTCTGCCTTCTGTTGCTGTAAGTGAATAATCAAGACTGGGTAATTAATAAGGGGGAGAGGTTTTTTTTAGCCCACAGTTCTGGAGGCCAGGAGGTCCAAGATTGGGCAGCTGGCCGGGCGCGGTGGCTCACGCCTGTAATCCTAGCACTTTGGGAGGCCTAGGAGGGCGGATCATGAGCTCAAGCTCAGGAGATTGAGAACATCCTGGCTAACATGGTGAAATCCTGTCTCTACTAAAAATACAAAAAAATTAGCTGGGCGTGGTGGCGGGCGCCTGTAGTCCCAGCTACTCGGGAGGCTGAGGCAGGAGAATGGCGTGAACCTGGGAGGCGGAGCTTGCAGTGAGCGGAGATCACGCCACCGCACTCCAGCCTGGGCGACAGTTTTTTTGTCTCAAAAAAAAAAAAAATAAAAGATAGGGCAGCTGCATTTGATCAGGTTCTGGTAAGGGCCTCGTGCTGGGTCTTAACCCAGCAGAGAAGAAGGGGAAGTGGGCACAAGCAAAGATGCCAAGCATGAGAGACAACCACACTCTGTAACAACTCACTTTTGTGGTAGCAGATCCAGTCCCATGAGGGAGAACTCACTTCTACTCCAACGAGAAAGGCACTAATCACTCTCACAACATCATCACCTCTTAAAGGCCCCACTTCTCAACATCATTATATTGCCAACTAAATTTCAGCATAAATTTTGGTGGAGACAAACCACATCCAACCCATAACAACTACCCACCTTCTTTCTGCTTCACTGTCTGCCCTTTCTTTCTGCTGGCTCCCCTCACTCCTGTTCCTTTCCCTTTCTGCTTTTTCTCTCCTGTTCTTTCTCCTTCCCTTCTGTGCTTCCTCTGTTCCTTTCCCCGCTGCCAGATGACTTCAGCCTCTGTGTCTCCATTTCCTGTCTGCATCTGCATGGTTTTTGTTTCCTTAGGCTCTTCATGGTTTGAGGAATATGGCCATTGGGAGCTCTGGGACCACAGCCCTTTAGCTCCAGAGCTCTTTCCCAGTTGTGCAGTAAAAAATTTCAAGGAAGAACTCTGAGCTGTTTCAGCCGAATATCTATACCTGCATCAGTCACTGTTCTGCAGATAGAGTGTGATGATTAGCCAGAAGTGGAGCAAGATGCTGTGATTGGGAACTGCACTGGAATCACATGATCTGAATAGAGGAGAGCAATTCCCCAAATCATACTTGAGAGATTACTGGAAGATTATAACAGGCATTTGGCAGATAAAAATAACATGCCTACTGTGCTTTTCTATTTAGATTAATATTTTTCTATAGTTTATTCTTAACCTAGTACTACTAACTAAAAATCGAGTATTTCTTGTGTTTAAAAAACATGCTTTTACAAAAAAATTAAATTTTAATACCTTTGCAACTGAAAGGAGATATGAATGAGGATATTCAAAATTTCAGCATTAATGTTTGTACACAAACATGTTTTTATTGGTTAAAGAATGTTTTCACTTCATTGCAAACTTAACCAAAAAATAGAGTAGCTGTTTTGCTTTAGATGTTCATCATATATTTTTCAAACAGCTTATTTTTCAAAAGAAAGTCTATGTCAGGTAAAATTATTTTTGTTGCTTTGCAGGCTATACTTCTAGATGATAGATTTCATGTATTTTAGAATTAGATTTCTGTGTTCTTAGATTCCTGCGTTCCTAGCAACTTGTAGGGAATACCTTAAAAAGTATCTACTTTTCGTTTAATGAAAGAGCAGTATTTGAGAGGCATCATTCACTGTTGTTAAAAATCCCCAATCTGCCATTTACTAGTTGTGGTAGACACAATACTGGCCCCCATAGATGTAAACATACTAATCCCCAGAACCTGTAAGTATGTTACCTTGTGGGATAAAGAGACTGTGGATGTGATTAAGTTAAAGATCTTGAGATGGAGAGATTATCTTGGGTTATCTGGGTGCCCAATATAATCACAAGGATTCTTACATAAAGGTGGCTCAGAATCAGAGAAGATCTGATGACAGAATCAGAGGTCATAGTGATGCAAGGCCACAAGCCAAGGAATATGAGCAGCCTTTAGAAGCTGAAAAAGACAAGGAAATATGTTTTCCCCTAGAGTCTCCGAAGGAACACAGCCCTGCTTATCCATTTTAGACTTACTACCTCCAGAACTGTGTGGGAATAAATGTGTGTTTTAATTCACTTAGTTTCTGATATTGTGTTACAATAACAATAGGATACTAATACATGAACTGTGTGACCTTTCTGAGCATTATTTGAGGATTAGTGAGTTTATTTAAAGAAAGTGCCTGTCAAATACAAAGACGTGTGTATATGTATGTGCAAAGGAAGAGAAACTGCTTTTTCCTTTTACTGCTTCACTTCTGGTCACCAAAATTTGCAAGTTTTTCCTACCATGAGCACTCCTCCAACACCAGTTAGGTGTCCTATAATTCAGTTCAGTTCTAACACTGTCTGCTTGGAATTAAAGTCAGATCCAGTGAGTTGAGGGCTCAGTCCCAGAAGACTGCACCCCACTTTAGAGGCTACTCGCTAGTAGTAGATTGTCATCTATGCCTCTTACCTGCTGGCTATAAATTGGGGGTGCCCATGACCTCTTCATCAAGTTTAATTATTTGCTAGTGGTGCACCCAAAACTCAGGAAAATATGTTTACCAGTTTATTATAAAGGAATTATAAAGGCTGCAGATGAATGGCCAGATGAAGAGGTACATAGGGCAAGGTCAGCAGGGAGGGGCAAGGAGCTCCCATGCTCTCTCCCAGTGCTCCACCTTCCTGGCACCTCCACACGTTCAATAACGGAGAAACTCTTTAAACCCTGTCCCTTGGGGTTTTTCTAGAGGCTTCATTGTGGTCAATTGATTAAATCATTCCCTCCCTGGAGGTCAGGAATGGGGCTGAAAGTTCCACCCATCCAGTCACATGATTGTTTCCTCTGGTACTAGCCCCTATCTAGAGACTATCCAGGAGCCCCCAACCATCAGTCATCTCATTGTATCTTAGTCCATTTAATGTGTTGCTGTAAGGAATACCTTGAGGCTGGGTAATTTATAAAGAAAAGAAGTTTATTTGGCTCACAGTTTTGCAGGCTGTACAAGAAGCATGGTGCCAGCATCTATGTCTGGTGAAGGCCTCAGATTGCTTCCACTCCTGGCAGAAGGTGAGGGGGAGTCAGCATGTGCAAAGACCGCATGGCAAGGGAGGAAGCAAAGTGATGGAGAGGGAGGTGCCAGGCTCTTTTTCACAACCAACTCTTGAAGGAACTAATAGAGTGAGAACTCACTCACACTTCTCCTCCCCATGCACCTTCCAGCCCACATTAAATTATTCATGAGGGATCCACCTCCATGACCCAGACACCTCCTCTGAGGCCTCACCTCCAACATTGGGCATCAAATTTCAACATACATTTGGAGAGCACAAACATTCAAACTGTAACACATTAACATATACAAATGTACTTACCACTTATCTGAGACACTCATCTGAAATTCCAAGAGATTTAGGGGCTGTGTGCCAGGAAAGGAAGACCAAATACATATTTCTTATTATAAATCACTCATAGTACATATATATGTAATGTACATAAAATTATGAACTGCGTTTAGAGAACTGAAGATGGATCTAACGAAGATCAGATAATAAAGAATGCATGCATGTGTAATTTAAGTTCAGTTTTACATAATTAACAAGTATACAACTGTTAATAAAAGTCACACATAAATTCATGACTCTAGAAGAGACCTTAAATTTAGAGGCTAGCTAATCTAACCTTTTACCCCATAAGGATTCCATACTGTATTGCTAGATGACATTTCTATGCCATATCCCTGTGTGCTCTCTGCCATTAGTCCATTGTTGGGTAACTTAAATGGTTAGAAATACTTCTATGTATTAAGCCAAATATGGTAACTTCTTTTTGTAACTACACTGTATAAGGCTGTTCTTCCTTTTGAGAGCCCTCTCTGAAATACTGACAATACTAATCAAGACCTTTCCTATAATCACCACCTACTATCACCTCAACCTTTTGTACTCTAGACTAAGTTATCCTCCCTCCTTTTTAAAATTCTGTTGACGTAAGTTTCCATTTGCTGTTTTGAAATTTGTTATATTGGTTCCTTGAGCTTCCTGTCAAACTAGCTTCAAAATATTTTTATTGGGGCTAGTCTGGAGTCATTTTTTAGTCTTCCTTCACTTAACGTTATTTGAACAGTTGACTGTTTTTGAGGGGAGAAGGACTCTAATAGTAGGACATTGCCTTTATCCTGATTAAATGTTCTTGTCAATCACGTGGTGCTCTTCAGCAGTTGCCAGGGAGTCATCATTCTCAAAACCGGATTTACTTTTTCTGTTTTTTATTCGTATTTCCATTTCTTTTAAGTTAGCGGGAAGAAATGCTGAATTTACCAATGCCTGTGGTCCCTTGTCTAGGACTTCAGAGTCACTAGAAATGGTCTGTATTTCATATAGTAAAGTTGTGCATCTCTATAAGATTCCATAAAAGTGGTTAATAGTGTATTTGACCTGTTATCTTAAGCATACTCTCATTCATCTCTTGGCATATATATTTGAATGAGGTAGCTTTGTAACAAGCTTGTGCTGCCTTTTCAAGAGTCACCATTAACCACAACTGGTCTCTTTCTCTGGAGACTGGAGCATGGTGCAAGGATTCTTCAACTGTCAATACCTGTGAATTCCCATTATTATTGCATGCACCTTTACAGGCCCTAGAGTTAACTACTAAGAAAGGCCTCACTTTTGCCTTATGAGTCTCTAAACCTCCTCAGAGTCTACCCACCTCAAGAACATTTTTATTGGATCCTTCTCCCCTCCCTCACCTCATTCCTACCTCTCTTTTTACTACTCTTCTCTCTTCTTTTTCTCTTTTTTTCTCCCTGTCCTCCAAATGTGCAAAGTCATGCTCTGAAACTGAAATTCCTTATACCTAGGAGAGCCCTCATCTTAGTGCAGATTTGCTTCTACCGTAGTAACAGTTTTTGCTGCTGACTGATTACAACTATTTTACTGTTGTAAGCTTCCAGCTCATGATGGTTTTAGATGTGCACTGTCCAGCACAAAGCCACTCGTCACAGCTGGCTGCTGAACACATTGCTACACATTGAAATGGTAATATTGTGGATATAGTAGGGTAAATAAAATATACTATTAAAACTCACATCTTTTTTAAATATCGCTACTAGAAGTTTAAAATTACATATGAAGCTTATATTTCTACTGGACAGCACTTTTCAGACATTGTAAACTAAAAGGAAATATATAAAGAGCTTAATTTATGCAAAGGAAAAGAAAAAAATAAGTTACATATTAAAAAGTAAAATATGGCTGGGTGTGGTGGCTCACACCTGTAATCCCAGCACTTTGGGAGGCCAAGGCTAGCAGATCACTTGAGGTCAGGAGTTTGAGACCAGCCTGGCCAACATGGTGAAACCCCGTCTCTACTAAAAATACAAAAATTAGCCAGCCGTGGTGGCTAACGCCTATAGTCCCAGCTACTCAAGAGGGTGAGGCACAAGAATTGCTTGAAACCCAGGAGGTGGAGGTTGCAGTGAGCCAAGATGGTGGCACTGTGCTTCCAGGCTGGGCGACAGAGTGAGATTCTGTCTGAAAAAAAAAAAGTAAAATACATAGCAATCTTGAACCGTTTTGGATAAGTACAAATGTCCCTGCACATCTCAGTAGTCCAGAGAGCATTGCTATATTATTCCAAAGTCTGGTGGAGGTTCGTAATAATTGGCTCTGAATTGTCAAGAAGAGTTAAATTATGTTTGGAATGATCTATTTTTGAGTGTATAGAAGTATGTAATACATTTCATAAAGAAATTCTATCAAGAAAAGAGAAATTAAAATGCTAAATTAGCAGTCATGTTGAACACTTGGCTATCTGGAACGATTTAGTTCTTGAGTGTTCCAATTTGTATAGTAGCAGTATTCTAGTAAGGCGAAGTGATAATTTTTATATGAGGGTAGTTGATAAATTATGGGAGGAACATAAGTCAGTCAACAAATAGAAATGCCAAAATACTCAAAAACACTTTTTCTTCAGAGATTCTTCTTAATGTTTGTATTATTTTTATGTGAAGTATTTACATTGAAATAATTGTTTCAAAAAGAACTCATTTTTGTTGAAACTAGTATGCAAATATGATCTCTTCATTTAAGAAACTGTTGTATATGTAGTAGCTGCAATCTCAGAACTCTTAGGATATATGAACAAAGCATATTGTGATTTATAGGAACCAGGCCATTGTCTGTGAAAAGAAAATTACTTTCCGGCAGCCGTTGCTCTTATCAGGGTGCTTGGCCCCTGAATGCATAAGCCTACTGGGGGCTGAGGTTGTGGGAGACGCCTATTCGGGGATTGCCTGACCTTCTGCATCTTATAACCATATCATCCTGAGGAATTGCAGGCTGACATGGAGGCACATGTGACTACTTTTTGAATGATATCAAAACTGTCTTGTCTTTGTTGTGATTATTGTGTATAATTGCATTTTATTCTTCATAGTCTGTCACTGATTTACAAAACGTCTCAGAAAGATATAGTGAGTGCACTTTTGGTTTCCTCAAGAAGCACCAATTGTGATTTACTTCTTCAGCTGCACACACTTCAGTTATTTTTTTCTTATATTTTCCCAAAAGTATCACTAAATCTCTTATTAGGTTAGAGTTAATCGACTTTAGTGAAGTCTGATTAATGGTATTATCCTAGGCATATTCTTTCTCATTTAAGCCCTTCTGGGTTTTTTTTGTTTTTTTTTTGTTTGTTTTGTTTTGTTTTGTTTTGTTTTGTTTTGAGACAGAGTATCCCTCTGTCGCCCAGGCTGGAGTCCATTGGTGCCATCTCGGCTCACTGCAAGCTCCGCCTCCAGGTTCATGCCATTCTCCTGCCTCAGCCTTCCCTGGGACTACAGGCTCCCACCACCACGCCCGGCTAATTTTTTGTATTTTTTAGTAGAGACGGTGTTTCACCGTGTTAGCCAGGATGGTCTCAATCTCCTGACCTCGTGATCCACCCGCCTCGGCCTCCCAAAGTGCTGGGATTTCAGGCGTGAGCCACCGTGCCTGACCTTGGGTTTTTTTTTTTTTAAGTCTCATTCATTTACTAGTTCTCTTTGAATTACATCATTTTTTAAAAATTTAACAAATATACAGGCACTGTTTACAATATACCAAGCACAATACAGCACTGATAAAGATACCATAAGTCTTGAATCGTAGGCGAAAGTGATGGAATTTAGAGCTGACATGCTAGCAGTGGCACCAAACCCACAAGCATCTTGTTCATTTAGTAGACTGCAGTACCCAACTGTTGATGATGAAAGTATATCGCCCATGTGAACATTATCTGTCAGGTGTGTTGAGGAAAAATAGTTTAGAATCATTTTTAAGAAATAACAGCGCTAAGCACTATATTCTTAAAGCTTTAGGAGATTTATCATTGGTATGGAAGGGCTGTTTGTATCAGTTTGTGTCTGTGTAAATAAAAGATTTAGATCAGAGAAATGATGGTTCCTAACCTTTTTTGGGTCATGGACAACTTTAAGGAGTTAATAAGAGCACCTTTAGATCTACTCCTTAGGGAGAAAATACATTGCACATTTGAACGTACACTCAAATTTTGCCTATAGTTATGGAGTATTTACAGAATTATTGAATTCCATGAAATTACCAGAGGTTAAGAACTTCTGACGTACACATAATGGTTATAAATATAATCTTAGAACAGGCTTGACAAGATATACTAGTTTGATATCCTTATAATTAAGACTCAGAAAAAAAAAAATAACTTGCCTAAAATTTTTAAAACTGTAGTGTCAAAGCTAGGACTGGAATCTGTGCCCTTTGACAGTGTTTTTAATTGAACTGATGTGGAGCGATTTCAAGAAGGAAGTTATATGTAAGTTTGGCCATATGTTTTTGGCAAGATTTTAACAAGTGCAGATGATTGGAGCTTAGATCCTTGGCAACATGAGCAAAGACATTCAGGAAAATGCAACATGTATTCAGGTAAAAGTGAGTGATAGTGTGTGTTGAGAAGGTGAGGTGGAATTGGGAACATTGAATAATAAATTTAAAAAATAAATTTAGTCTATATATTTAAAGGATTTTGAATGTTCAGCTGTAGGGTTGAATACCATTTTGTAAGACAGGTATGGGGAGTCATACATTTATACTATTACTATTATTATTATTGAATAGGAGAATACACTAATTAAAGCAGAGATTAATGTAACTGAATTAAGGGCTAGAGACTAGGGATTAAGGACTAATTTAGGGATTAGCTACAGGAGGACTGTTGATAGGAGGTGGTAAAAGAAAAAGTACATACATAAATTGTAGCAAAACGAATAGAAAGAAAAAAGTAGGGACAAGGCATTATATGGATTACAGTGTAGCAGAACCTGTAATTTAATGTGTTAGGTTAGTGTGTAACTAGGGATATCATGTTACATATCTGTAATTGAGTGGTAAAATTTAAAATATTTATCTTTAGATTAATACTTTGTCCAATAATCTTTCTGAACATAATTATAGGAGAAGTCACAATTGATTCGGCTTGGACTTAATGGATGTATTACCATGGATTCAGACTTCACATATAGAGAAATGTCCATTAATTTGGAATAACCTAATTAAATAATATAGTTTGTTTAGTAATCTACTAGCTAAAATTTAATAGTCTTTGCTTCTTATATAGCCAGTTTCAAGACAGACCTTGAGGGTGTGCAATTTGGTTAGGAAGAGTTTCAGACATTTTAAAGAAAATATTCTCCAAGAAAAGCAATTTTGCTAAATATTATATCTAAAAGACTATAAAAAGGGCTATTGAGATATAATGTCTAGAAAACCAGTTTGCTTTCTTCCTAAGCATAATATTAGCTTCAAAAAAAGAGATTCAGTGCAGTTGAACGTTCACTTACTAAATATAATTAACCATCTCTTACTATAAAGTTAATACTGTGGGCTATTGTGATACCATGATTGCTTTTGGTTTTAACTTGCTTCATTTTACCTTGATCTCTTTTCCACATTTTGTTCAGTTGAAAAGGAGATGTATGAAAATGTTTATTATGATTTCAGAAAAATATGGAGGACACTTTATAAGTCGAGGAAATGAAGGCATGTTGGTAGTTTTCTCAAAAGTTAGTTTGTGGTATTTTCCATTAGGAAGTTGTTTCAAGTCTGTCTAAATGTAAGTCAGGAGAATATTTTTATTTGAAGTAGCAGGAGAAATGGAAGGTGGAGATGATCAATTTTAGATCATCTTAAAATTATTGGGAAACATTTGCCTTATATAGAGGGCATGAAGCCACATATCAACTGTTTATATTAATTTTCTTATCTGAATATGTTTAATCCCATCCCTAATGTCAGCTTTATTGTGTAGTTCCTTCTTATTTTAAATACCTAGTAAAATAGGGTATCAGCATTGCTTGCTAAAACAATGTTATATTAATGAAATTTGAGTCATTCCTCCTCTTTTGGGTGTGCTGGTATAAACGTGTCTGCCTAGTTACCACTTCTTAGAGGGTAGATTTTAGATATATATAATTTTCAGTTGGTGGTGTTAGCTTGCAGTAGGTGACAACTCAGAACTTTCTTGTTCCTCTTGCTTTTTAGAAAGCTGCTTAGATTAACCTGTGATAAACATCAGACTTCATGGATACATAGCCTTGCTATGATGTAAGACACTGATGGTGATAGTTTTTCCAGGGTTAGGTTTTAGTTTATGTGTTATCCAGAACTTTATTGTAGAATTTGCCCATAAGAAATATTTACCATCATTTCTAAATATATATGGATGCCTATTACCCTGAACCTAAGATAGAAAATACTGTTGTTTTTTTAAATGCAGATAATATAACAAATGAGAAGCAAAGAATTAAAAGATGCGCAAATTAGTTCAGGTCAGATGAATTGCCCCTATATGAGGTAACGTTGGTATCTGCAGTGGTGAAGTTGTGGCAGTGCCATCGTAGTTCTCAGTAGTTAACTTTTTCTTGTTTTCTTATTCTTTTCTACAGGTGACATGAGAATTTTTCAGATTACAAAAAAGACATGGTTTGGCTATTTCTTAACAAAGTTAAACATATACTTACGATATAACCCAGCAACCCCACTGCTGGATATTTACCCAAGAAAAAAGAAGTTATTTGTCCATACAGAATACTCTCTGTGAATGTTTCCAGTAGCTTTATTCATAATCACCCAAAGTCGTTTGGAAACAACCCAAATGTCTGGCAGCTGGTAATCGGATAGACAAATTGAGATACATCCATATCATGGAATATAACTTAGCAATAACAAGGATCAAAGTACTGACATGTCCAACAACATGGACGAACCTGAAAAGCATTTATACTAAGTAAAAGATGGTAGAATCAAAAGTTTACGTATTCTATGATTCCATATACATGACATTCCGTAAAATAAAACTGTACAGACAGAAATCATATCTGTGGTTACCATGGAGGGGGATTGGAGTAGGCGATTGATTTCAGAGGACCGTGACAAAACTTTTTGGTGTGATAGAAATGTTTCCTGTCTTGAAGTGTAGTGGTCACAACAGCTGTATAAGTTTTTCAAAACCCACAGAACCATCTCAAAAGGTGAATTTAACTATGTAAATTATACTTCAAAAAATAAATAAGAAAAGACACAATTTAGTAGTGGTCACCCCTTATCTGCAGTTTCACTTTTCAAGGTTTCAGTGACCTGTGGTCAACTGCCTCTCAAAATATTAAGTGGAAAATTCCAGAAATAAACAATTTATAAGTTTTAAATGGCGTGCTGCTCTGAGTATAGTGATGAAATCTCACAGAGACCTGCTCTATTCTCCCCAAGGCATGAACCCTGCCTTTGTCCATGGATCCATGCTGTCTACACTCCCTGCCCGTTAGGCATTTAGTAGCCACTCAGTGATCAGATCAACATCCTGCTATTGCAGCACTTGTTTGCAAGTAATCCTTATTTTACCTCATAATGACCCAGAAGCACAAGAGTAGTGATATTGGCATATTGTTACGATTGTCCTGTTTTTAATTAGAGATATTCTTAATCTCTTACTATGCCTAGTTTATAAATTAAACTTTATAATGGGTATGTATTATGGGAAAAAACATATAGGTTAGGTACTGTCCTCAGTTTTAGGCATCCACTTACATAACGAGGGACCTTGGAATGTGTCCCCTGTGAATAAGGGGGGGGCTACTGTATATCTTCCATATATTACAAAACATCCCCCGTGGAGACTGGGGCTGTACTCTGTAACAGTAATAGTTTTGCAGTGAAATATATGACAGCTGTGTTGTGTAGCTGTGTACCCTGAATGGGTCAAGTTTTGCTGCCATCTGAGTTTTTAGAGCTTTTTGGGTTTCAGATTTGCAAATAAGGGAGTATGAATTGATGGCTATAGAAAAAGGACCACTGATACTGAACAAAATGTAAAAACTACTGCCAAATTGTTTTGGATCAAATAGGGAATTTACTTTTCCAAATCACTTTTTATGGAGCAGACACTGTGTGATAGGGAAAAAAAAAAAACAAAACCCACACACAAAAAACAAACTAATATCCTACTTCCCGCAGCCCCTGGCTGCCATTAACACAGACAGTTGATGACTTAAGTAATAGTGGATGTCCTGAGCTCCTAGACCGAATACATAGCGTCATAACCTGCCTTGCTTAGAGAGAGTTCCCTCCCTCCTTCCATCTTCCTTTCCTCCCTTTTTGTCTTCTTTTTAATATATCAAAAACTTCTTTCATGTGTACTGTGGTCACAAAGGTTTTTTTCTTTTAAAGTACCAGCACACTTTGCAGAAAGTCTCACTGGTTAACAGCTTCTAGAGGAACACCTCTTTTGACTTTTAATGTTCAATTTAAAGAATGTATCTGATAATACCATCTTTTTGGGGGCCTATATGTATTTATTGACACACATATTGATGGCTACGATTGATACCACATCAGAAACAAGTACAAATGATTGGAAACCCTGCTAAGTATCAGGAAGTGGGATGTGTATCTTAGATGTTACTTGGACTAAGAGAGGTCATATTACTGCCTCCTGCATAAAGCTTTTACAAAACTTTTATTATATGAGTGTTATATTGTGTTTTTGAAATGTTTTAGGACATTGGTTGAGGTTTTTGTGTTGACATTTAATGTATTACAATTTTTATGACATAAAAATAATATAAATTTTATGACGTAATTTATGACATAGGATAATGGAGTTGTATTTGCGGACTTTTACCTTTTGGATTTTTTTTTTTTTTTTTTTTTTTTTGAGCAGGAGTCTCGCTCTGTTGCCCACGCTGGAGCGCTGTGGCGCGATCTCAGCTCACTGCAACCTCCGCCTCCCGGGTTTAAGAAATTCTGTGTCTCAGCCTTCCGAATAACTGGGATTACAGGGGCGTGTCACCACGCCCAGCTAATTTTTTTGTATTTTTAGTAGAGATGAGGTTTTACCAACCATCTTGGCCAGGCTGGTCTTGAACTCCTGACCTCGTGATCCACCCTTCTTGGCCTCCAAAGTGCTGGGATTATAGGCGTGAACCACTGCGCCCGGCCTGGAATTTTTTTTCACAGCCGCTATGCAGGGGTTGGGGGGTTCATTTCCATTTTCCTAAAGAATTGGAAGGCTTCTCAATTAATAACTTCTTAGTTTATCTCTAGTTCCATGCCTTGGTGAGCTTTTTTTCTTTTTAAAAATGTTGTAACAAGTCTATAAAGATTAGAATTATTGAAAAAGTAACTTTCTTTTGAAGGAGCTGGTTTTAAATTACCTTCTAGTTAAAGCATTACCAAAAGTTTAGAATTGTTAACCAAGTAGATAGTACAGGTTGGGTAGAATCATTTAACTGCTTGCTCTACAATTTTCAGGTGCTACTTTTTATAACAGTTTAGTAGAGTGTTTTTTCTCAGATAACTTTGTTTTGTTTTAAGTCTGTTTAAAGCAACATTAAAATCATCTTTGAAAAACTTCTTACCAATACTGAGAATCAAATACAGGATGGAAATTGAAGAGTTGAAACTTTAGAAATCATTTAACCTGTTCATTTTCCAGATGACAATAAAATGAAGGCTCCCTGAAGCATGAAGTGATTTACCCAAGGCCACACATATAAACCAGTGGCAGAGCTAGAACTCATTCTAGATCTGTTATTCAGTCCGGCATATTTTTTTTTTTCACGTTTCGTGGTAATGAAGTAGTTTTTTGGTGTTCAGTAAGAAGAAAAAAAAAAAAAAGCTTATGTTTTGGTAGTGATAATTTTAAGAGTAAAGAATATGGAAAATGGTTATTAGGGTAAAAGATAACTTCTTATAAGCTCATTAAAAACAGTGCAGAGTTTTATGGTCCAATAAAAGTTTCAGCTCTTCAGGCGAATGGTCTCTCTGCAGTGTTCAGTATGGAGGTACTAGCTGGTTACCTGTGCCTACCGAATACCCGAAATATGGCTAGTGTGACTGATGAACAGAATTTTTATTTTTATATAATTTTAATGGATTTAAATGTAAGTGACGAGGGGAGTGGCTAAAATATTGGACAATGTAGAGATTATGTTGGTACTAAGCAGAGTTGATGTTAGCTAGTTTAAAAGGTCAAGGTTCTAGGAGACAAGGAAAGGATCTCTGCCAGGAAAATACTCTGTTCAAACTTAGAATTTAAGGACCGCAAACAACTGTGTTTAGAATGGATTTTCAGTGTTTAGATTGGCCATGATTGTAGACTTAATTGGTGGTATGGACTTTGAAGCCCGTATCATAATGAGTAGAAAGATTTGATAGAATTAAAAAGTACGAAGAAGGCTGTGATAACTTTGTAATTTACCCCCAGTTGTTCTGAATATATTTTTGAAAGATCCTGGAGTAAAATAATACAGTTGTGTCTGGGGCCCATGTTTATATTAGCAGAATATCAGTCTGTCTGAATATTGCTTTGAGAGGGAGACCTAACTCTAATTCTTGATATTAGATTACTTCCTGGTGCTTTAGCTCAGTTCCTTCCACAGCCACATAGCTGGTTTTTAATTTTCAAATCTACTAGTGAAAACATGATGGAATATGTCACCTAAATTAATATTTTATTCTTCATATAGGTTGTCAGTTTAGCTACAGGAATCAATTCATCTGTTAATTTGCTGGTACCTTGATGAGAAAACATCTGTATCAGAGTTATCAATTCATGGTACTACTTAGCACTCTGTAACATAGGAGTCCCTACATTAATCTGATAATTGAGATTCTTGACTTTACATACTGCTTTACATACTGCTTCCCTTGAGATGCCTGATAAGTTCAGGAATTAAGGTATGCTATGGGAAATGCAAAATGGATTGATCGTTGGAATAGACCCCAGTGAATTTTCTTTATTCTTGAAATTCCCTTGGCCCAATAGCCTTTGCTTGCAAGCTCATCTGTAAATTCTTATTTATACAGATGAGCTTGTTATATTGGCTTGTTACATTGATGTGTTTAACCTATTTAAAGCTGATAATTGTCATTGTTTTTTAAGTTGTTTGATTGTTATTACTATTTGTTACTCTCTCCTTTTGCTTACATGGCTTTTTCCAGAGGTCAGATTTGTTAGTTTGTGCTCACATTTGAGCCTAGTGCAGGGCCTGACAGGTAATGGATAATACTTAGTGAAACCTAAGACAATCTGTTTAACTTCCTGGGCACCAGTTTCAGATGATCCCTTAGGAGAGTGGTTCTGAAATTGGGGGTGAGGTGACACGGAGAAAGGGTGACTTTCAAATGATATTCTTCTACTTTTATATAATGCAAAGTGTTACTGATAGATTTGAATACCATGCATAATGATTGAAAGAGAAAAGTCAGAATTTTTTCTTTTTTTTTTTTGGCGACGGAGTTTCGCTCTCGTTGCCCGGGCTGGAGTGCAATGGTGCGATCTCAGCTCACTGCAACCTCTGCATTTCGGGTTCAAGAGATTCTCCTGCCTCAGCCTCCCAAGTAGCTGGATTTACAGGCATCCACCACCATGCCCAGCTAATTTTTTGTAATTTTAGTAGAGATGGGGTTTCACCATGTTGACCAGGCTGGTCTCGAACTCCTGACCTCAGGTGATCCACCCACCTTGGCCTCCCAGTGTGTTGGGATTGCCACTGTGCCTGGCCCATAATTCTTTTTTAGCCTCTCGCTGCTTTAAGAATTTGTGGTTCCATGTTCATAATCTTTCCATGCTATTCCATCTCAACAAAACCAAATGACTTATTTTTATATAACTAAGTCTACCTTCATCCTGTCAGTTTCTGACGGGGCAAAAGCAGTTAAAATGTTAAAATTGAGATAAGTCAGTAATCATGACTTCTTCTTATTAAGTTTTCTTCATTTTTACTCAAAAAGTAATTTTGCCTTTACACTAAGTGAAAGAGAAGCTATTTCTAACTACTCCAGAGAAATAAAAAGAGGAGTTTATTTTTCGGCTTCATTTTAATAACATAGCTCTCTTAACACATCAGCCTCATATTTCTGTGTGTGTGTTTCTTTGCTTCTTTCATATCATTACTTATTTTACCAGTAAAAACAATTTAGACTTTGGAAAGTAAACTTTTTGGCTTACTTTTAAAAATTCCATTTACTTTTATTCTAATAAAAAATGTTTTAAACCATCTATTTTCTTCGTTCCTGGCTGCTATTATCTTGACTATAATTGCCTAGTTTCCTTTCTGGCTGATCTATTGCTAGTCTTTATCTGGATGTTATTAAAGAATATAAATGCTCCATAGAGCACCATAGTCTCAGCCAGAATATTTTCAGATTCTCAGCTAAAATGAAACAGAACTGGTGCTTTGGCTGTTAAGTAAGTAGCTCAGATTTGTTATCAGAGAGTGTGAGGGGCTCTAAATTCATTACGTTAGCTGTTCCTGCGAGCGAGCATTTGAAAAATCGCTTCAGCTGTTTATGGATTGTGGTCCTCGGGCACCAGATAGTGGATGCTAGAATGTATTGCAGAAAAGCTGATTAAAGTACTAGGATCTCCAGCAGGAAGAGTAGAAAGTCATTTGTAATACCCGTGTCTGACTCTGTTGCATGCACTTATATATTTCCTTTTGAAAGCTTTGGTTTATTATCAGCTCATCCAGGAAGGAATAACATTTTTGCAAAAATGTGCCTTTTGGTGAAAACATCAATAAACTATGCTTGATGAGAAGTTTATGTAGGGAGACTGATTTGAAATTTGAGGTTCCCAAATACTTTGCAGTTTTATTACCTCACTTATTGGAGTCATGTTTCACTATGACTTAAATTTCAATAGTAGCTACTTTTAAGTTCACAGTTTTAATGTGTTTTTACTGTATATCAGTTTTACTGTATATCAGTATATAAAGTATATATACTTTAAAATGTAGACTGTCCAAATTTACTTGTTTTTTTTTTCTTTTCTCTTCTTTACTTTCTTTTTTTTTTTTTTTCTTTTTTTGCCCACCTTCCTCTCTAACAAAAGTTTAGTGAAGCACATTATGGAAGTATTTTATGTAATCACAAAACTTGCAGAATTTTAAGTATACTTTGCACTCCCCTTGTTAAAATATTGCAGTATTTTCTCATTACTTTCAAAGTAAAGTTCAAACTTCTTAGCTCAGAGAGACATTCATGATGTTTCCATTTCTTCTCTGTCTCGTCCATACCCACTCGCCTGCGAGTGTCCTTTGCTTCAGGTACACAGAGCTGCTTACAACCATTCCCCTTCTCCTTTCTTTCACTGTGGTAGCTTCCTTCTCCCTGACCCTGCTTCACCTGAGGATTGCCTGTCCTTCCTTCAAAACTGCTCAAGTTTCCCCTCTTCCAGGAAGACTTCCTTGACCCCCAACTGCCCTTCCAATCATTAATCCCATTTAGACTGGCTAGTAAGCTCTCTAGCATTTCATCAGATTTCTTTATACTCTACTGTAATCTGTCTGTCTCCTTTAATAGAATAATATTCCCTGAGGTCAGAGACGACAGTGTCTTTCACTTTAAAACCCGGCATACAGGCCTGCTGAACAAATGCAACTCGACAAAATTAATACGTTTTATAGATACATTGTGTAATTTGATTTACTTTGATCCTGGTTCTGTAGACATTTGGGGGCATGGGTTATGCCATTTTCCTCACAAGGAGTTTTTTAAGTTGACTCTCTAACTTCCATATTGCTACCTAAAATGTTTAACAAAGGTAGGTCTTGGGCTTTGGGAAGGCAGGAACTTAATTGGATGGAGGATATAATGAAATGACCTTTACTTTGTCAGTTGGCCAAAAAATCTGAAATACAATTTATGGGAAATTAGAAAGACCAACTCTATGACCATGAAATCATATATTCTAGCTTATATTCTTAAACTTATAACTTTATTGATATACGAAGTTCCTTTAAGAGAAAATAGGTATTTAACAACTTTTTACTTTGAAAATACCTGGTTATAGTTTCAGATTTTAACCTAGTCTTAATCCAGGAGGCAAGACAAAGTTAAAGCTAAAGAATATTTGCTAATAATGGGTTGTAGCATTTAAGTATATACTTGGTAGCCTTAAGGTGTCTTTGTAATATTTGCATCAATATTCTGCATTCTTAAGCAAAACAAACAAAATGCGAAGTCCGTACTTACACATAAGATTTTTAAAAAGTTACTTAATCTTATTTTGTAATAGAATAACATTTTCATTTAGTCTGACGTTTTATTCTATGTGCACTTAGTATTTGCTTTCATATAATTATTTGCTAAGATACTTTTTATAATTATTTCTTTAGTGATGTAGCAAACTAAGTAAGTGTATTATAGCTGAATCATAGTCCTGGCTGTTCTTTTTATTTATTGAAGGAACAAACGCTGTATTATTAACATTCTTTGTCCTTCAATTGAGCTTGCAAAAAAAATTTGTTAGATCTTGAATACCCTAAGAAATTTATTATGGATGATTTTTAATTATATTTCTATTTTCATCATTTGATATATTTTAAAAATCCATTGTGATAAAACAGAATGGGGAAAAATTACCCATGTCGCAGTAGTTAGATATCTGCTCATTCTTGAAGACCCCAACCTCCTTTTAAAAAATATTTTTAAGATTTATTATGTGTTCAAATTGGTATTGAATTTATATGAAGTGTTAAGATTACAGCATGTTAGGATATTATTGTCGTTTCAAAATGTATTCACTGTTTTGGTTTTTGGAGCGCTGCCTCCAAGAGGTTCATGGCATTTGGTACGTAGTTCACGTATTTCTGGTCTACAGACCTTCCCTATCGAGTCAAAGGCTACATGGTTCTGATATTTGCATTTTCTACTGCTATAAAGCTCAACAATAGTAATTAATGGTTTTTTTTTTAACTTTCCGTGTCATTACCAATAAAACTTCAGTTTTGAGAAGACTAGTAATTTGTACCTTTAAAGAGCCACATTCTTTTGCTTTTGTCTCAAAATGTATTATGCTTCACAAGTATACTGTGACAGCCTGAATAGAAAAGGGGGGAGGGGACATTGTCTTCAGCTGGCATGCTGTTATCAGAGGGAATGTGTTTCTGGACACGAGATTTAGCATTCATTGGTTGTCTGAAGAAAGCTATTTCATCTGAGGATTGGACAAGAAGCTGCGTCAATTTGCTGCCCGTCTCCAAGGCACTGGTGATGCTGCCTTCACAAGCTGGCTAACGTCACGGCTCCATCACCCAGCGGGGTGTGGACTCTCTTTTTCTGTTCTTCTCTATTTAATTCTCTATTTGCTGCCTACTGCATTTCTTAATCTGTCTTCTGCCAAATGCTAACAGCATGATATTTTGCAATCATCTAGGTGAATACAAGAAAGACGAACTCCTAGAAGCTGCTAGGTAAGTGATTCCATTCATTTTAAGTGTGTATAATGCATTAAGGAAGAGAAGGAGGAGGGCAGGTGGAGGACTATAAAAAATATAACGTTATTGTCTTGCTTGGATTTTATGCAATTATGCAGATACTAAATCTTTATATACTTTATTTTGCATGATTAGTATATATAATAAAATCTTTTCATATGGTGATGATTATAAGATTAATTTTATTTGGAACATTTCTTAAGGTACCTGCAAACCTTAGTTGCCCAGCTTTTCCAATGATATTCTTGGAGTATTTAAATACCTATATCTTCATTTTCTTCTGAAGATTTTTCTAGTAAAGCTTGAATGAAGAGCAAAAAGTAAATGTTAAAATCCTCATCTATTTTTTTGTTGTTGTTCTTGGTCGTTTATAATTTAATTGATTAGCTCTTTACAGCATTTTGTATGTATTTTTTAACTCCAATGTTTTAGTCCATTTATCAGAATAAAGTTTGTTTGTAATTAAGAAGATGACTTAATGTAGATAAATAAAACAAAAATGTAGAAAACTACATTATTTAAGATATACCACTATAGAGTAATTAACAGATATTAATTAGAAATGTAGTAATTGAACTGAATATTGCAAAAGAGATTTCTTGTGATCCATGTAAAAGAAATCAAAGCAAACCCATATTTTACTCTCATGTGAAAAAATTATGCATAAATATTCATAAGAAGCTTTGTAATTTTATAGGAATTGACTTACTACCTTTTTATAGGAGTGGTAATGAAGAAAAACTAATGGCTTTACTGACTCCTCTAAATGTGAATTGCCATGCAAGTGATGGGCGAAAGGTAAGTTATTTTAAATACAATCCTCTTTAATTGCCTTGCAACAAAATTTTGTGAAAGTGGCATATATATATAAGCATGTATACCTACATGGCTTTATTTTAACTAGCATCTTTTCACTGTAAATGAAATGCTGCTATATCTGTTATTGGCAGTTGTGACACATTCATAGAACTGGTGAAGCATGCATCTTAAGTAAGCCTTTTCTCTTAAATGTCAGACACTGCAAGTTATTTGTTACATGAAACTGCAGCTTTGTCGGTGATTAAAATTACAGCATATGCTCTTTTCTGGGTATGATAATGGAAACTGGAAATATGTGTGTCCTGTTTACCCATCTTTGTTAAGACATTTGTGTTTTTGATTTCTTATTTGGCAGAAGAAGATTTGTTTGCTAGATACCAACACTTTTTCCATTAAAGCTGAGAAATTGCTGTTAATGATTTTTTTACATCTATACAGTTCTGCTCTTTTATTATTATTTGTATTGGCTAAGTTTTAATTGTGGAATATTGAAAGAAAATAGATTAAAACAGAGAGGAATATTCTATATTAATATACAGTTGCCATAAATGCAAGGTAATATATAAAATATACAGCTGGCAGCTTCATTACCTACTTTGTATTCTTGCTGAAGATAGACTGAAATGTAATCCGTTATGGCTTTAGTAATTGTAAAGTTTTGCAGTGATTAGACTTTGAAAACCAATGCACTCTATACCATAAAGTTGGTTTTTTTTAATGAGAGTTAATTTTTTAATGTTAACTAAAAACCTAAAATATTTTTAAAGATGCATTACATATATTGAGGAAAATTATATGTCTGATATTTAAAGAATGAATTCTTTTAAAATTATCTACAGTGAAAATATTATGGCAAATATCAGGATGGATGGTACGCCTTAGAAATAATGAACTATTTTGCTTTTAAAAAATTACTTTTCTGTGAGTGATAATTTTGCAGATCAAATTTTTGCATGCTTCCCCACTTTTTCTCTATTTTAATAAAATCCAAAAATAGTGGCAAGGAATCGAGTCCCTCAGAATATAATTTATGTTAATTTGTTTTTGTAGATAGCTCATATATTGTTATATGTCCCAGTGAGTATTTTGTTTCTCTGGGTAATTTGGGGAGAGACTTCTACTTTCATAGAAGGTTAAATTACACATATCAAGCTATAAACTAGCAAAGATTTACTCAGCACTGTTACTTACTCTTGGGAAGTGTTTTAAAATGGTAACTGTTCATTTTTCCTTCAGTTTTGAAGTTGCTTTAGGGAATTTAACACTCTTGTGTGCACTTTAAACTCCAGATTTTATTTGGATTCTCCAGGTAGATAAAGTGATTTCTATCACTGTGTAGAAAAGGGCCTTCTCATCTGTGGTTAAATGCAGCTGTTTTTGAGACAGAGCTTGTTTCGCCCGGCCTACGTCAGTTTTCTATAACCATTTTAATACTACAGAATTTATGTGAGAGTACTACAGCAGAAGCTGATTTCTGTCACGGCTTCGTTCTCCCTTCCTTACCGTTCTACTTTGACAGCCACATTCCTAGTGCAGTAAATCATAATAATTAAGGAACATGATCCCTGATACTTTAACAAATTATCTCTTCTCCCTGCTTTATCTCCTACACGAGTGTATAGAACTCATTTATTTTTCCTTTTCTTTAAAGGAGAATATACTTCCTTTAACTACAACCAATGTATTCCTCATCCAAATTCCTGTGGTTCCTTTTCTATATGATTCTATGGCATTCAGAGTTCCTTAAAGTTCATAAATATCTTTTTCTCTTACTCCTCTATTAGCTCTCCTTGTATTTTCTACCAGGACCAAGGCTGGCACTTTGCGTATAGCAGAAGCTTAGAATACAATTCTGTTGTTCCTTGATAAACATAATTTTATCCTCTGAGTGCGAAAAACATCTACCCTTTGCCATTTAGAAAATTAAATCAGAAGTATGTGAATGCGAGATTTTATGTTTTTTGTTATTATTAATATTATTCTATTAATTTCTTTTTGGGTACTGATAACATGAGGGAGAACTGTATATTTTATAATGTGTAGAATATTTTTAAGAACATACCTCAAGCATTATTATTGTACCAAAGGATTCCTAAAATATAAATAATGCAATAATGTTCCAAAATGTACTTATACTTTTTTAGATTTTCAGTTTTTTCAAATTAAATTAGATAGAAAAAGAAAATTAAGCATTTATTTTATGGTTTTAGTGCTGTGCGTATAACAAATAATTAACAATTGCTCATCTGTGTGATTTGAATTGAATAATTCCTGTTTAGATATTATTCTCATTTATGGCACAGAGTAATTCTTATTAAATGTACCAGTTGCAGTAAAGCCACAAGGTATTAAATGTTCTGGGTGCTAGTGGAGATTGGGACAAGATCCCTTAGTTATTCCAATTTGTTTTATTTTCTTCCTGTTGTTATCAAGAAAACAGGTAGTCAAATCTAGCTGCTAAAATTACAAGTATCTGTCTTAGTAGATATGTAATCCTTTTTTAGAACATTTACATGTGTTTATTTAGAATTAGAAAGTCAGATTGTATATTAATGAGAGGCTAAAGGTACCTTTTCACATATAGTAAGTCAGGCATATAAAGTTTATTTCCTGAATTTCATTTTAGAACACAGTGTAGAACCAAATCCTTTTTTAGAAGTTTCCTAAATTACTGTATTATTGCTTGACTGAGCCCTTTTCTGTCTTAGTTTTTACTACAGTTCCTGGTTTGTAAATTTAAAAAGCCCATGAAAATGTTAATTTTGAAGTGTTTTTGGAAAAGAAATGTCTCTTATACAGTGGTTAGTAGGTGGGGAATTTGCCTAGAGATATGTGGGGGTTTGAGACTTTAGGTTTTTTTTTTGATGTAATATGTGGGCTTATACAATGAGAGTGTAAATTTTAAGTACTCTTAATGCTATGCTGTGACTTGATGATTATCTAATTAGGTAATATGTGAGAAGTTAATATTTTATTTCCCAAAGACAATTGTTTTCCTAACCTTTAGAATTCCGAAAATTATAAAACATCAATAAGGTTTTATACAGTTTATATCGTTACTATGCTTTTATTTTACACATAAATCAAAATTGCTTCTTGGCTACACTAGAAATTTTATTGACTTTTTTTTTTTCCCCTAAAAAAAGGCAGAAATTTTTTTTGTTCTAAAATGCTACCTTTTGTTGTTGCTCTAAAATGATACTTGTATACAATTATATACATGTTATAATGATGGCCACTTTTAGAAACATACGGACATTGATATTATTTAGTCATCTTCTACCTTCCGCCCAGTATGATTAGTCATGACAGTCCACAATTCATTATTGCCATTAGGTGAACCAGAACCTTAAGATAGGTTGTTCCCTTTCTAGAATTCTTTATTCCTATATTTTCAAACTTGGATTTTTTTGACCTTTAATCTCCCTTTACAGTGTTTTATATCAGTATCAGATGTTTTAGTAGCTATTATCCCATGTTCTGGCCTTGTTTGCTATCTAAATTTAAGGTGGTAATATTCTCTTATTTTCCAGTGTTAATTTTCATAAATATACCTTTTGTAATAAATGAAAATAAATATTTGAATAAAATTAGTCCAGCAGTCAACTCTTTTGAGAGTTCTTTGTGGTTCCTTTCTGTGTTCCTTCTGTGTTCCTTTTCTAACTGTCTTTATTCCCTTCCAAAATAAATGTCCTAAATTTATTCATTCCTCATCTTATCAGGCAATAGGCAAGGGTTAGGGACCACTGCACATATTCCCAAATAGAAATAATATATCTTTGAATATATCTACTCTGCCTGCCATTGCTATTATTATATGTCACCAAATAATTGAAAGTAACTAATATTTGATAGGTGCTTTTAAAATAACATCTCCAATGTAATTTTGAGTATTTCAGGTTTCCCTCTGTCCACCAACACTTAATACCTACCATGTGTAGGTGACTGTGCTTAGTGCCATGGGAGATAACCCTATGGTTGATGGTACTGGTTAACAAGGAGCTTAGACATTGGTAGAATGATTAAGACATTATGGAAGACATTGAAGCTGATGCACTAAAATGATACAATATTCCTTTTGCTGTGATACAGTTATAAAGTGCTGATTTAAGGTGAGAATGTTTTTTCCTGGCCCTTTTATTTTTAAGGCTTTAGTATTTAGTATACCCTTCTGTAAGAAACCACAAATTTAGATGAACAGGTAATTGGAGGAACATGATTTTAATTCAGAAAACTTAAGGATTTCTTTAAATGTCAACTTTCTGTAAATATTTGCTTCCAAATAGTTAATAATGAAGAAGACTGGAAACAGAGAAAAGTAAAGTGTTTGAAAACTGCTTCCAAAAGGAAATCAATCAGAAATAAAGTAGAATTTAGTGAATTTAGTGCTGTACCTTGAAGACACCATAGAAAAATTGTGATAGGGCAAATAGACTGTAAGGTCAAAGGGATTGGTTTCTATTCTGCTTTCCAAGTGTGTGTCAATGACTCTATAGTTTTTAATTTACTCACGCACAAATGGAAATAACCATACCCATTCCACGAGGCATTTGAGAGGATTAAGTGAAATGATGTGGTCAGTGTACCTAGTACAGTGCACACAGTACCCTTCAGTAAATTAGATTCCTACTCCTTTGATAATTTTTTTGAAACTTTCAAATATATCTAGAATGGATACTTACATACTTTTAAGTACTCCAGTGTTCCCATTCTCTCCCCTTAAATGTCTTTATTATCTATCCAAGCTCTGTCCTAGCTGGATTTGGATAAAATAACATATAGGTTGCCTGGTAATCTATAAAGCATATAATTGAATTAATTCAGTTGGAGCTTGGCCTTCCCCTCTCTTCACCCAGTGTCACATTTAATAAATAATTTTGTTTAAATTAGCAGCTTATATATTCAGAAATACATTATGGAGATATATGCCCATTTTTAAACATATGTTGATTAAAAAATAATATCTGGCTGAAAATAATGCCATATATGGAATTCCATAAAGCCCATCCAGTGAAGAACTAGAAAGATGGAGGATTAGTGTAATTATTTGTATCTACATTTAAGTTTTAGATTTGTAGAGTTTCTCATTATTCTTGGGCAGTACCCCCATCAGTACCCCCGTCTCCCTTCTCATTATTCTTGGTCAGTACCCCCAAAGTACCCAACGGGGGTACACTTGGTCAGTACCTCCGTCTCATTATTCTTGGTCAGTACCCCCATCTCGGAAAAAAGTGGAAAAACACTTTTTTCCAAATACTGTGTTTGGCCAGGATTTTAACAATCTTTATGTGGTAGGTTGTACTTTGGAGATGCCTCAATAAACCATCCCTTTTATTATTCATGCCCTCATCTAGCCCCCTGCCACATTGACTCTGAGCTTAGCCTGGGACTGCTTTGAATAAAATAAGGCACAAGTGATACTCTGTCCTTTTCAGGACAAGCCCCTGAGTTGGCCTGGCAGCTGCTAGTCTCTTTTTTGGTAATTCTTCTTCTTGGAACCCAGCTGCCATACCATGAGGCAGCCCAAGCAGCCATGTGACGAGGTCCACGTGAAGAACTGAGGCTCCTAGCCAACAGACCCACCTGAGTTCATATGGAAGCTTCTTAATGATTCTAACTATCCACACGTCCCAGACAATTTAACCCCATCTGAGTTCCCGATCCATCCTTAGGGTGACATCAGCCATCCTAGCACCGTAGCTCATACCACATAGAGCGGAAGACCTGCCCAGGTAATTCCTCGCTGTTGGGGTGGTTTGTTATGTAGTGATACATGACTGAAATACCTGACTAAAAGAAAACATAACTCAGTGCTTATTATCTATTGGGCAAGAAAGATTCCATCTTTTTTTCAGCTTGATTACTGAAAATGATTCTTTCATAGTTACTTGGAAGAGTAAGTGAGGATTTTAAAATATCTTCCCAAATATATTTACATCTTTAGATATATTCAGTTCTTTTGAATTTATATCTTACAATTTAAGTATTTTCCCCCTAGGAACGCAAAAACATAATTTTATGTGCATCTTTTGGGGTCATGGTATTGTGGGAAAAAGCAGGAACTTGAAGCTAGAAGACCAGATTTTAAGTTTCAGCTGTTATTAGCCATGTGTTCATGGCAAGTTTTATCATATCTCTGAGTTCTCAATTTCTGTAGCCTAAAAAAATGAAGAATTTGGGCCATTGAGCTCTAAAGTACCTTTTGACTCTGACATTTCAAGATTATTATATATTTTGTTACTTATTTTTCAGCAGAGTTAGTAGCAATTACCCATAATGCAGAATTGAATTTCATAAGAGACTGTATCCTCACACTGGATAGAACACTCATGGTATCTGCAATAAAGTTTATGTCGAGCCCTCTTCCCCTTTAAGAAAGAAAGTGTTAGCATTACCTGAGCATACATATCTGGCTCTCTCTGGCCTATAGTGACCTTTATCATCCTCCATTCTTGCCAAATCTTGGTAGATAAAAGGTCATACCAGTTTTAAATTTCTAACTTTTATGGATCCTAGTTGAGATGCTACTTGGGATTACAAGAAGGTCAAAATGCAGTAAGTCTGCATTGGGGAACTCTTCAAATACTTTAGGTTTAATTATATATCTAATCAAATCACTTCTTCGGAGTACGTCTTGCTGAGCAATGCATATCTTACTGTAGTGCTGAAATCCCTTAGAGCAAGTTTGCTTGCATACTTATGTTGGGATATATTGTATAAAATCTTTATGCTTATGTATATTCATTTTGTACCAATAAGGACTTGAAAATGTCTTTTTTATTTTTCATTCGGGAATTGCTTCTACTAAAACAATCTCTATTTTGTCAAGCATGACATTTCTACTGGTAAGGGTAATTAGTACCAATGCCAACTGCACTGTTTTCTCTGTTGGAGAAATGAATTTTTAGTAGAAGGGGACCAACCACAGTGCTAAAAAGCAGCAAAATGATAAAACTTAGTTGTCTATTTACCTCTATTTAGCCACCGTCCTTGCTTTGAATTGTCCTGCCCTCATATCCCAAAGCACGAGTTTCCTGCTGTTTTCCACTTTAGACTGCTCAAGGGACCGGAGGGAGTTGGTACTAAATCCTTTGGCCATGAGTGTGAGTCATTATTAAAATTTTATTTAGAAGCCAAATTACAAATATGACACTTCAGCATCTGTTTTTAAAATTCTTAGAATCGAAGTTTAAAGTGTTCTTTCTGCCTTTACAAGTAAACCAAACTTCACATTAGTAGAGTGGATTACAACTACAGCAGTAGCTGGAAAAACACCCATGTCACAGAGTGGCAAAGGAAAAAGAGCAGGAAGAAACACACGGGATAGCTTCTGTGGTATTGCCGATGTCCCAGTTCTCCAACTGAATGGGTGCTGGATGGTGTTTTAATATTATGCTTTATAACTTACATGTTTTTATGGATTAAATATTACATGATAAAGATATTTTAAAATATCTCTGTAATGATTATGATTTTGAGTACCCTTTGGATTGAACAGAGTGTTCAGTTAATATCATCTGGCAGTAGAGTATTCTACAAAAAGTTATTTAAGTAAAAGACTATATTGTGTAAAAAAAAGCTTGTTTAGGTGCAAACAGAAGTCTGATTTCAGGAAATTCTTCCAGCCTGATGAAAAATGGCTGAAAGAAAGTGATAAGTTAATTATGGATTTAAGAATTCTGAAATTATCTGTAACTTTTTTTTTTTTTGAGACAGAGTCTCGCTATGTCGCCCAGGGTGGAGTGCAGTGGCCGGATCTCAGCTCACTGCAAGCTCCGCCTCCCGAGTTTTTACGCCATTCTCCTGCCTCAGCCTCCCGAGTAGCCGGGACTACAGGCGCCCACCACCTCGCCTGGCTAGTTTTTTGTATTTTTTAGTAGAGACGAGGTTTCACCGTGTTAGCCAGGATGGTCTCGAACTCCTGACCTCGTGATCCGCCCGTCTCGGCCTCCCAAAGTGCTGGGATTACAGGCTTGAGCCACCGCGCCCGGCCTAATTATCTGTAACTTTGAATTGTCGTTATTAAAACAGTTGTTTGGCCACAATATAAAACCAATGTAAACTATTTCTTAATTCATTGTAGACCATTTTTAGTGTCTTAGCTAGGATTGCTATACCATTGACATTGACACTGACAAGGTAGCTTAAACAACAGAAATTTATTTCTCACAGTTCTAGAGGCTGGGAAGTCCAAATCATGGTCAGATGGTCAGTTTCTGGTGAGTAGGTTTTTTCTTTTTTTCTTTTGAGACAGAGTCTTGCACTGTCACCCAGGCTGGAGTGCAGTGGTGCGATATCGGCTCACTGCAACCTCTGTCTCCTGGGTTCTAGCAATTCTCCTGCCTCAACTTCCTGAGTAGCTGAGATTACAGGTGCCTGCCCCCACACCTGGCTAATTTTTTGTATTTTTAGTAGAGACGGGGTTTCACTATGTTGGTCAGGCTGGTCTTGAAGTCCTGACCTCGTGATCCACCCGCCTTGGCCTCCCAAAGTACTGGGATTATAGCCGTGAACCACTGTGCCCGGCCCAGCAAGTTTTTTCGTGTCTGTACTTAGAAGGGCACTAATCTCATCATGAGGTTCCCACCCTTATGACCTCATCTAAATCATATTACCTCACAAAGACCCTGTCTCCAAATGCTATCATATTGGGGGTTGGGGCTTCAACATAAATTTTAGGGGAATACTAAGCATTCAGTCAATACCTGGTTGTTTTTTCTTTATCACTGCCTTTTTTTCCTTTTATTAAAGAGATTATCACTCGAGCTTGCTTCTCTGTCTCACACATATGCATATTAATCCATTCACTCATCTCATTCAGTTAAATTAGGATTATATTATGAAAACAAATTTCTAGAAGTATCAAAAATCTTCATATTCTGCCTTTTAGAAGAATGTTTTCAGTGACTAACTTAGTTTTTCTCTATTCTCTACTAAGAATGCCATCAATAGTAAAGCTTTAAAAAAGCACTGTAAATACTAAGCATAATCACTTGAAATGCATATTTGGATAACTAAACTAGTAAATTTGGAAATAGATCAATTCTAAATATAAAATGTTATATATTTTGATTTTATAAATAAAAATGCTTTAATTTGTTAATAGTAACATGATAATACCCTACTCTTCAATATTACAAAAATGCCCCATAAAATTATCTCCTACTTTCAGAGAGTGTTCAATACCCATTACAATTGGGAGAGAAGGCTGTGGGCAGGGAACTGAACTAGAGGTCTCTGCTCCTGGCTGTTTTTGGCTGCCGCATTCATTATACAAATGCAGAAACAACAAGGACTTTATCACTTAAGAAACTTTGAGGTGACGGCATATCTGCAGAATCCTAGAGCTCTTAGCCACATTAAAATCAGCTGAAGGAATTTGTCACTTTCCCGGTTTGCAGTTAAAATGACTAATGATCTAAGGTGGACTGATTCCCTCCTGTGTAATTTATTAAATGCCGATCAGTGCAAGTGGTTTCTTCTTTCAAGAAAAGCTCTATCTGTTGTCCATTACTTAGAATCTTTGATGCTTAGATATGAAAACATAAGACTGCAAATATTAGCTACAAAAAGGAATTTATGTGCAGTTTGGGTAGTGTGAAAACTTTTCTCCTTTCATGAAGTATAAAACAACACGTTACTATCAGACCGAGAAACCTTGGAATTTTTTCTTTTCATAAAATCTACCAGCTATTTCTCATTAGATGATGAAAACCTAATGTTACACTTGGAGAGTACTAAGCGTTTTTGTTCACACAAATCTTGTGAGAGCATGCTAGAAACTCATTTTCACCACACATTTTAATTCTGCTGATTCTGAGGCTGGAAAAGAGAAACACAAATTGCTGGCCGCTGAAAAATCCCCTTGAAGATTCCACAATGATAATGTTATGTTAAAATTGAATAAAGCTAGCATTCAAAGCTTTATTCTCACAAAGATTACCCTATGGATTTCCTGTTCAATCTTATCTGCTCTTCTCCCTTCCCTTCTCTTTCTCTTCCTAACACATTTAAAATAAAGATAGTCCTTTATATTCTCACTTTAAAAATAAATTTTTGGCTAAGCTTGGTGGCTCACGCCTGTAATCCCAGCACTTTGGGAGGCCGAGGTGGGTGGATCATTTGAGTTCACGAGTTCGAGACCAGCCTGGCCAACATGGTGAAACCCCGTCTCTACTAAAAATGTAAAAATTTGGCGTGGTGGCAAGCACCTGTAATCCTAGCTACACAGGAGGCTGAGGCAGGAGAATCATTTGAACCTGGGAATAAATATAAGTAAATAAATAAATAACTAAATAATAAATTTTTACTATTTATGGCAACTTGAATTACAGAAACCTTGTTTTATATTTCATAAATTCTGTAGCTTTTAAAATGCCTTCCTAAACATGAGTACATCTGTTACTTTGGAAGAATATCCTTTCTGAGGCTATGAAATGTCAATTGTTATTTTATCTCTGCTCATGTAATCTATCTAGGATTCATAGAATCTTATTTGGATGAGGACTTAATGTCAGCTAGTTCAACCTCCCAATGCAGTGTTAGAACCTTCGCTATGATAGCTCTGACAGGTTCTACTTAAGAGAGAGAGAGCTTGCTTGTTTAGATCAGACCATTTTTGGATTTAGTGCTCAATTTAGGGTGTCACATTTTAAGAAGGGATATTGACCAACCAGAGCGTGACCAAGAAGGTAGTCAGAAAATTCTTATCTAATAAGCAGTTGAAGTAACTGGGGCAGGGGAGTTAGTTCAAGAAGAGACCAAGTGACTGTCTGTTAGAGATATCTAGAAAAATCCTGCACTGGGAAGGAGGCAGAATCTATTATTCTCTCCAATTTTAATATTGTTATTCTTCCTTGTCCTGCTATATTTAACTATTTTTAGGCAGCTTCTGTTATGACGGAGTTCCACATTTCTGGGGCGCTCATCCAATGGAACAGTCACACTGTCATTATTGATAGGGTTTAATGTGCACTGACCTATGGATCAGAATGCTCAAGTTGTCAGAACCAAGGAGATCCGTGTCTGCCAAGAGTAACTCTTGCCCCTCAGCTATGTTAGTCCATTTCTGAACATCCTATCTAGAACTTGAGCCCTCACACAAAGGATAATTAGAAAGGCAGAGTGAGAGTTTCTAAGTCAGACTGCCTGGAATTGACTCCTGACTCTGCTTTTAATTTGCCATGTTAATCCCCCATTCCTTAGTTCCCTCATTTGTTGTATGGAAGTAATAGTAGTTTCTAGCTAAGGTAGTTGCTGTATAAACAAGCTAATACATATAATGCACTTAGAAAACTGCTTAGTATATAGAAAATGCCCAAATTTTACCTGTTATTTTTAATAAAATATTTGTATTTAAAATTTTTTGTATCTTCTGTGTCATTTTATTTAGTCATTGCTTATGTTTTCTATTTTCTACATCTTGCACTGGACACTGGCTTAGACTCACTATAGACTAAAGATCTTTTATCAAAGTCAAAATAGTTTAACTATTTGATATAGAGAGAGCCACCCTCCAACTAATGAATTATTGTTGTTCCTTTTACAGCATCTCAAATATAAAAGTTTGGTTGCATCCTACATGTCTTTTTTTTCTATCTTGTTCCTCCTGTCCCTTCCTCCGATTCTTTTTTCCCCCTACTTCTATTTTACATTCAGGAGTGGGTACATTTACAGGTTTGTTACTTGAGTAAACTGTGTGTTGCTGAGGCTTGGTTTACGAATGATCGCATCACCAAGGTAGTGAGCATAATACCCAATGGGTAGCCATCCGGCCAACTCCCCGCTCAAGCAGTCCCCAGTGCCTGTTTTCCCATCTTTGTGTCCATGTGTATTCACTGTTTAGCTCCCTCTTATAAGTGAGAACCTGTGGTGTTTGGTTTGCTTTTCCTGCATTAGTTCACTTGGGATAATGGCCTCCAGCTGCATCCATGTTGCTGTAAAGGTTCTATGTCATTTTAACCGGAAGACAACTTTGTGAGGAAGTCAGCACTGTTGTCACCCATCTCCCCCATTACAAAGACTGTGAATTAAAGACACATTAATATGTTAAACAGCCTTAGGTTTTAGGAGTAGTATCACGCCATGGTCCACTGTGATGACACTATATCTGTGGTTAGATGTGTTTAGCTCTAAGAACCATGCTTGAAAGAACCACTGACCAAGAGGTCCAGGACCGGAGAGAAAGACTCATGATGGGAGAGAAGACATACGACTATTAGAGAATCTAGTCATGTCATCTGCAGGAGAGACAAATCAGAGGCATCATACTTTTTGATAAAGAAGTAAATAAAATAGCTTTTTTTCTTTCATCTCACCTTGTTAATCAATATTTATTTTCCACAAGGTTTCTCTTTTAAATTATCATTCTAGTATTCCAAAAGTTAAGTAACCTCAATAAGACTGCCTGATCTTCATTATGGTACTACTTAAAAATCCCTTTAAAAGACAGTCATCAGCAATGAAATAGACTTATTTCCATGGACTCATGCCTATATCGATTCTCTAGCTGTTAATTTGTTTAGGGTTCTCATCTAAATATCACTGTCTCAAAGAGCTACTAAGCTCTTTGCTTCTTAGTTTCTTAGCAGATTAATCATGTCTCTTTTGCCTGATAGAAATTTAATAAAGCTAATTATGTGTTTATTGTGTTTTCCTAAGAATTTCATTTTAATGGCTAACATAATGTTTTATTTTTAGAAGGGAAACTGATTGATCTTAACCAAATGGTGGATTCAAATGAAATATGTTTTGATAAGACAGAGCAAAAGTAGAACATTACTAAATAATTATGATACAGCCACACAATGGAAATACTGTACAGCTATGGCAAAGAATAAGACAGATATGTACTAATATTAATAGAGAAAGAAGCTAATCATAGAAGAACATAGTAACAATCCTATTTGTGTGGGGAAAAAAACAGCAACAAAAAGAACTCAGAGGAGAAACAAATACATGTTCATATACATGGAAAAAATATCTGAAATGACCATTGTGCCACTGTAAATAGTGATTACATTTGGGAAGGGGGCTTGTTTGGCTGGAGGGAAAAATAGAAACGTTTATATTGTAGTATTTTCTCTACTTTTTGAATTTTTAGAGGGAATGTATTAATTTTATAATTTAAAAAGGAGCTATTGGGGGGAGAATGGTGAATAAATGTGAAGTAACTGGTATTAAGACTGGTTAAACTGAGAAAATACATATACAATACTTTATTTTTGAAGCCAGACCTGGACACAGGAAGATGCAGGAAGTTAAAAAAAATTATAAAGATGATATGTGGAACACATGAGTTCAGAGAGGTAGTACTTACAAAACTGCTTACAAAACTGACGGTACATTGAGCAATCTTACTACTAAAAGTAGAGTACAATATGTCACCTGATAGCGTATGCACATGCACACACAATTTTCTCATTCAGGACAGATCCAGAAACGAAGAAACTGATTTACATTGCCAGGCTAAGGTAGGGTGACCAACCGTCTTTGTTTGCTGTGATCAGTGGGTTTCCTAGGATCAGGAATGTACTGGGCAAACCAGGACAAGTTGGTCATGGTAATCTAGAAAGCCCCAAAGGAGTTGGTCTAGGCCAAACTGGATCTTCATCTTAAAGAAAAACAAAATATACTATATGTCGCAGTTTAGAGAGCTCTCTGAGGACTTATAGCTTCACAGTTGTGATTTTATTCTTTCTTAGGAAATGCGTCGAACATCACACATGCTTGTATTGAAGTGTCAGTGTAAATCTGTCACACAAATTTAAATTCACCATGTTGGATTATCCTTGTCCTCTCTTGACCTTTAGCAATATAAATCAAAAGCTGACAATAACTCTCATTCATTATTTTTTTTTAAATACCCTACTATATGTAAGGTACTTTGCTAAGCCTTTAAAATTCTCTTTTCTCAGTGAACTCACAGTGAATTAGGAAACAGATACATAAGTAAATAACTATTGTTTTGGCACATGTGTAAGAGTGAAAGATTGTGGCAAGTGGTTTTCAGGACCAGTCTTTTTTCTTTCAAAAAGTATTGTCAAGGCCCAGCGTGGTGGCTCTTGCCTATAATCCCAGCACTTTGGGAGGCCAAGGCAGGTGGATCACTTGAGGTCAGGTGTTCATGACTAGCCTGACCAACATGGTGAAACTCTGCCTCTACTAAAAATACAAAAATTAGCAGGGTGTGGTGGTGGGTGCCTGTAGTCCCAGCTACTTGGGAGGCTGAGGCAGGAGAATTGCTTGAACCTAGGAGGCGGAGGCTGCAGTGAGCCGAGATCACCCCATTGCCCTCCAGCCTGGGCAACAGAGCGAGACTCCATCTCAAAAACAAAAACAAAAACAAAAGTATTGTCCAAAGACAGAACGAGAAGAAAAGAGGTAATTATTTGGAATACTGGTATTTTGGAATCTCGTTTAAAAATCTTGTTTAACAATAATAATAGTCCTAAGAAATTAAAAATTAATATTTCTATTTTATGCTCTTAGATGAAAGGTGAGCTGGATGCTAGGCTATTCTGTCTAGATGGTAGTTATAACTTGAAGAGCTTCCCCAGCATGATCAGAGCAAGGAAACCTTTTCTCCTGTACCCAGCAGCCATTCGTGAGATAACAACATATATTTTATATTAAAATGTAAACGCTAAAATTACATTTGGAGTAAATATGTAATAATACATCTAGACATACTGATAATTGTCATGATTTTATTGCTCAGTGGGGAAAACAAAAGATGTAGTAATTAAATTTTTGTGTTCTCGGCACGTAACAGTATATAGGTCTTCCAAAGCAGATAGCTACATTATGAATCCATAAGAACTTTTAATTCTAATATTAATCCTTAGGAAGATTTTACTTTCCATCACTGTTTGGATTTATTAAGAAGTTATGTGTGAAATTAAATATTCATATTTTGTTACTAACTTAATTTTTCAGAAGTTACTTTAATTCTCAGTGGTTCTAGCTAACTGATAATTGTGGCATTTGAGTTGCATGAAGTGGAGTGGAGTGGAGTGAAGAAAGGGGAGAGGAAAAGGTGAAGTCAGAAAGCTGCGGGGTGGAATGAAGTCAGGGAGATTGTTTACGGCCTTCTGGAACATTATAAAGACTTCAGTTTCTTCTTAGAGTAAGAAGAAGACCCATTGGAAGATATTGAGCACAAGATTTGTATATCTAACTTAGGTTTTAACAGGATTTCTCTGCTGTCATGTTGTGTTAATCTAAGGGGATTATACTGGAAGCAAGGAGACCTAGTAGAAGGCTGTCGCCACCAGCCAGCTGAGAGGGATACTGTCATTAAGTTGGTGACAGCAGATGTAGTGAGAAGTGATTGGATTCTGGATATGTTTTGGAGGCATAGCCAAGAGAAATAGTCTGATGGGGTGAGCATACTGTGTGGGAAAAGAGGGGAATCAAGAAAGACTCCCAAAGTTTTTGGCCTGAGTAACTAAAAGGATGGAGTTGTCATTAACAGGAGATTCTGCAGCGTACGTTTCAAGGGAAGCACTAGGGGGAGCTCCATTTTAGACACGAGAAAAGCATGAGAAGTCTTACATAATTCATGTAGTGATGTCCATAGGCAGCTGGATTATAGCTCATAACTATATGTCATTTACTCCATATAGTAACCAGTAACCTCCAGAGTATGGAAGTTAGCAAAGAGAACTAGGCTGGAGGTATAATTGGGGAATTGTCAGTTCATGGGTGCTATTTAAAGCTACAAGACTGCATGAGCTCACCAAAGGAATGAGTTAGACAATGTAGAAAAGAGGTATAAGGACAGCCTCCTGGAGTACTCCAATGTCAAGAGAATGAAAAGCAACCAGCAAGGACTGAGAAGGGGTAACGATCTAGGGAGGAGGAAAACGAGGAGTGTGGTACACTAGATGCCAAGGAGGAAAACATTTTAAGGAGGAAGAAGTGATCAGTGATACCAAATAATGCAGATAAGGTCAGATAAGATATAATGACTGACAAATGACCACTAAGAAATAACACAAGAAAGTTCTAGCCAGAGCAATCAGGCAAGAAAAATAAATAAAAGGCATCTGGATAGGGAAAAAAAAACAAGTCAAACTACCTCTCTTCACTGACACTATGATTTTATTCTAAGTATAAAAAACCCTAAAGACTCCACCAAAAGGCTGCTAGAACTGATAAACGATTTTAGCAGGGTTTCAGTATACAAAGTCCATGTACAAAAATCAGTAACTTTTCTATACACCAATAGCATCCAGGCTGAGAGTCAAATCAAGAGCTCAATCCCATTTACAGTAGCCACAAATAAAATGAAATAGCTGGGGATATAGCTGTCCCAGAGAGATGAAAGATCTCTACAAGGAAAACTATAAAATACTACAGAAAGAAATCAGAGATGATACAAACAAATGGAAAAATATTCCATGCTCATGGATTAGAAGAATCAATATCATTAAAGTGGCCATACTGCCCAAAGCAGTTTACAGGTTCAATGCTATTCCTATCCAACAAGCAACATCATTCTTCAAAGAATTAGAAAAAACTATTCTAAAAATCATATGGAACCAAAGAAGAACCCGAAGAGTCAAAGCAATCCTAAGCAAAACACATAGCCAGAGGCATCACACTACCCAAGTTCAAACTATACTGTCAGGCTACAATAAAGAAAACAGCATGGCACTGGTACAAAAAAGAGACATAGACCAATGGAATCGAACAGAAAGCTCAGAAATAAAGCCACATACCTACAATCATCTGATCTTTGATAAGTCCAACAAAAACAATTAATGGGGAAAAGACTCGCTATGCAATAAATGGTGCTGGGATAGCTGGCTAGCCATATGCAGAAGAATGAAATGGGACCCTTACCTTTCACCGTATACAAAAGTTAACTTTATATGGATTAAGAATTTAATTATAAAACCTAAAACTATAAAAATTCTAGAGAAAAACCTAGGAAATACCATTCTCAGCATCAACCTGAGCAAAGAATTTTTGGCTAAGTCTCCAAAAGTAGTTGTAATAAGAATAAAAATTGACAAGTGGGATCTAATTAGAGAGCTTCTGCACAGCAAAAGAAACTACCAGCAGAGTAAATAGACAATCTACAGAACGGGAGAAAATATTCATAAACTATGCATCTGACAAAGGTCTAATATCCAGAATCTATAAGGAACTTAATTCAAAGCAAAAACCAACCCCATCAAAAAGCAGGCAAAGGACATTAACAGACATTTTTCAAAATAAGACATACAAGCAGCCAACAAACATATGAAAAAATGCTTATCATCACTAATCATCAGAAATGCAAATCAAAACCACAATGAGATACTGTCTCACACCAGTCAGAATGGCTGTTATTAAAAAGTCAGAAAACAGTAGATACTGGCAAAGTTGCAGAGGAAAAGCAATGCTTATACACTGTGGAATACAGTTTGGAAATTTCTCCACTTAAAACAGAGCTACCATTAGGCCCAGCTATCCCATTACTAGATATATACACAAAGGAAAATAGATAAAGATACATGCAGTTGTATGTTCATTGCCATGCCATTCACAATAGCAAAGACATGGAATCAACCTAGGTGCCCATCAGTAGTGGTGGACTGGATAAAGAAAATGTGGTATATATACACCATGGAATACCACACAGCCCTAAAAAAGAATGAAATCATGCCCTTTGCAGCAGTATGAATGGAGCCAGAGGCCATTAACCTAAACGAATTAATGTCGGAACAGAAAACTACATAGCACATGTTCTCACTTATAAGTGGGATCTAAACATTGAGCACATGTGGACATAAACATGGGAACAGTAGACATTGTGGACTACTAGAGGGGGGCGACACAGGTTCAAGAGCAAACTACCTTTTGGGTACCATGCTCACTACCTGACTGCAGTATACCCATGTAACAAACCTGCACATGGCCCCCTGTATCTGAAAGTTAAATTTTAAAATGAAAAAAAAAAAAAAACTTAAGTATATAAGCTACTTAATAAGATGATGATAAATAATAACATTTGTTGAGTTTTTCCAGTGTGATAAATACTGTATTGTGTGCTTTGTACAGTTTTCTTTAATCTATAAAACATTTCTGTGTGATAGGGATTACAATTCACAGATATCGGAAGCCAAGACCCAGAGACATTAATAAATTAAACGCAAATACCTAGTAAAATGTCCAAAGCCAGAATGCAAAACCAAGATTTAAAAGCCTTTATTCATTTTCTCATATCATGCTTCCTGGACTTGTGTTGAAGCCACAGCTTTGCAAAAGGCTTATCAGTTGTCACTATTTTAGCTCTGCCTTACATGCATGGTTGTATAGGAAAAGTTAAAACTACCTGAAATGCTTTATACTGTACCACAAATCTATATGATAAAAGGCAAAGATAGACAAATTCAAGTTTGTTTTTTCTTATAGCCTGAATCCAAGAAGAGATCTTTGATTTATGGGACTTCCTTAAATAAGACCTTTTTTTCTGTTAACATTTTGTGATATGAAAATATCAGTGATAACATTTATCTTACCGCAGAATAATATTTAGTTTTTGTATTTGTCTTTTAAAATGTTCCTAACAGGAACATCTGTTTTTAAAATAAATCAGAGGTGTACAAACTGGCAGTGATTGCTATGCTGTGTATGTGTATGTCCTAAATGTTTGATACTTGTGTTTACTAGTTTACAACCATCATCGAATTATCTAGTAACATGTGAGAGTATGTTAGAACTGGGGCTGCCTTATTTATCTAAAACAAATGATACTCTGTTAATTATCCTAGCAATTAGAAACTTACTTTTACCACTGCTTTGCCATTTGGCAGTTGAGATATAAATTTGGCATTGTGGTAACCATTCACTAGGTTTGGTCCTAGGGTATGTGGTTTTTTTGCTTTGGATCAGGAGACAGCATTTGGTAAATAGCAGTTGTAAATTTCTTTTTTCCCAAAGTTTGAAAAACCTCAGGGCTTTTAATGGCATGAGTTTGCGCAAATCATCCTTTTTTTTCCCTCAATTTGTCTGTGCTTTTTCTCTTTGCAGTCTGCCATTTTCTCAAATTTATTGCATGCATTTTATTTATTTTTATGTGCCTTCTAGTGATGCTATATACGTTGCAGGATTAGCATTCACATTGGAATGATGACTTGGAAAGTCTCACCCAGCTTGTTCTGCACTCACTCTTCCTGTGAATTCACCACTCTCGTAGCTCAGCTACTCCTACTTAGATGCTGCTGCCACTTTGCTGACGGTGTCATTATTTCTCTCTTGGATTAGTCCTGTGCCCTTCTGTTCAGGCCTTCCTGCCATAGAGTTTGCTCCCTCTCTTCAATTTTATTCTTCGCGTAGTAACTAAAGTGATCTTTCCAAGACTCTAATCTTAAGTAATTTTCTGCTTCAAGTCTTTCAGTGATTTCTCATTATTCTTAGGCTCTCCCCAGTCTCATACACTACACTTAGCCACTGAATTTTTCTTAAGTTTCTCAAATATACCTTGTCCACTGAATATTAACATGGATTCTTCACATAACCTGGAATAAAGTTTCTTATTCTTTTGCCTCAGTGATTTTGTTTATCCAAAGTCTCAGTTGGAAAGCATTTCTTCTGAGAATCTTCCCTGCCCCCGTTTACCTCTGCTTGCCTCTAGCGTGGTTTAGACCAGCATCCTCCAGCCTTCCCGGGTGTCCTGAACTCCCCTTCCGCAGGATTTGTCCACATCCACAGCATTTATATTGTATTGCCTGCTTTCTCTAGTGACTTGACTCCTCAAAATGTAGACTTCTGTTTCCTCATCCTTTGCCCTTCTGAATAAAGAATTCATTTATATGCATTTCCTTAAGAGAACCACACTTGGTGTGATTTTGAGGAAGAAGAAGATCCATAAGTGCAAAATACTGATTTCGCTTTCCTTGTTTTCAGTGCTATCCCTAGCACTTAACATGGTGTCAGATACGTGATAGAAATTCACATATTTTAGGTGAATGCTAGTGATGACCAGATTTTTGTTTTAGCCTTAACCTCCTCTGAATTCTAGTGCCATATGTGTAAGTCTCTCTCTGACATTACCACTGGGGTATCATCTAGGCACTTTAAATTCAGTAAACCCAGACCTCACATTATTTCCCTCTGGGCTCTCCTCCTTTCCCCTCCACTCCTTTCTTTTTCTTTTGTTCTTCTGTCATTGGCATTTCCAAACTGGAAACTACTCTCTCTCTCACTAGCTAGATCAGTCATTTGTCAGAGGCTATCAATTCTGCTTCCTAATAGTTTTTGAAAACTCACCCTTCAACTCCATTTTTTCACAGCTACTTTATTTCAGACTTCCTGTCACTTTCTACCTTAATTACAGAACCTGCTACTTTATTTGAGTTATACAAATTTCAGTAATTTAAAAACTAAATATATTACTGTTTTCAAAGCATTGTAAATCTTACAATTAAATGATTTTTTTAATCTGAAAACTAGTTAAATTTTTCCTATGTTTTGTCCTTTTAAATAAACTGTAGGTTTTCATATGTATTCATTCATTTGGGAACTTTTGTTCATTTTTAGGAATAAGAAATAAAAGTTATTGAATCAACTTTATACCAAGAAAGTTATGTAAAAGATAATATGAAAATGGAGCATCTTTTTGTTCATAAGCAAGAAAGATGTGACCCTTTTTATGTAATATTAAATATTAGCTATGTGCTATACCAGCTTGCTGACTTACTGACCAGTCCTCCAAAGCAGTCCTTGTCTATGGAGGAAGTTTTCAAAGTCCAATTCAGTCATGAAAGTGGTCCAAGATAGAGTAAGAGGGACTAGATTTACCTTGCTTCCTGAAACTCTGAGAATAGACAAAATGTATGAAACTGGTTGTCAGACATTGAGCATCAGGCAGTACATGGTACTTATCCCTGAGAGAAGGTAACAACTCCAGCTTACTGCCTCCAAAAAATTTCCAGGCCTTAACACAAGGAAGGGAAAACCAGGAGGAACCTGATGGTCTCCCTGAGTTGAGGAGATGAAATTGGGAGTTCGGGGAGACTAAGGTGGAAGGAGTTAGCAAGTCAGTGGGTCAGGAAAGGGAGATCCACACAGGGTCCCCTTATAGTGTTCAGATAAGTAATGATTAATACATGGGTGAGGAAACTGCTTGAGGCTAGTAAAAGAACCACATAGAAAGATTAGAGGTGACAAGCCTAGGAACACACACAGCGTCTGTAATAGTTTCTGTTGCCACCAGCCAGAGTAAAAAGCCCTCATAATTCACTGGATGTCATCAAAGGACAATGCGTCAGTAGTGGGGGAAAATCTGTCCTACACTAAAGGCTGCTCTGGCCCTGCCTACTAAAGCCTAGAAGCAAGCCTTGAAATTAACCTAATATTTGTGTAATTGAAGTCCTTAGTGGGAATAATTCCCTAGTGAGAGGGAGCAGGAAAATATGTGATGAAATCATAGCTAAAAATTTTCCAAGTTTGGTGAAAACTATATAGGTCTAAGAAGCACAGCAAGCTCTAGTTGTGGGTATGCATGCATGTGCATGCGAGCGCGCACACACACACACGAAGAAAACTATACCAAGGCACATCATAATCAAATTGCTTAAAGTCAGTGAAATATTAACGTAGAGAAAATATTAGCATATCTGGGGCGGGGGGGAACATGTACAAAGGAGCAAAGATAAGGATAATAGATTTCTAGTCTTGAAACAAAGCAAGACAGAGGACAGTGGTACAACATCCTTAAAATATTAAAGGAAGGAAAAAAGTTACCTTGATTATCCAGCAGAAGTATTTTTCTAAAATGAGGGTGAAATAAGAGTCCTGAAAGTAAGTTGATTCTCCCTGATGGTATCATTTGTAGTAACATTTGACATGGATCTCAAAGCAGAAACTTAACTGGATATGTTTGATGATACAAAAATTTTAATTGCCTATTTTTATATGGCATTTTACATTTTAAAAAAGCAGGTGGCTCACCCCTGTAATCCCAGCACTTTGGTAGGTGGAGGCAGGTGGATCACTTGAGGGTCAGGAGTTCCAGACCAGCCTGGCCAACATGATGAAACCCCATCTCAACTGAAAATACAAAAATAAGCTGGGTATGGTGGTACATGCCTGTAATCCCAAGTACTCTGGAGTCTGAGACAGGAGAATCACTTGAACCTGGGAGGCAGAGGTTGCAGTGAGCTGAGATTGAGCCACTGCACTCCATCCTGGGCAACAGAGTGAGGTTCCATCTAAAACAAGCAAGCAAACAAACAAAAATGTGTTTCTATATGGGAGAAAACTTTACAGTAGTTTTCCCTTATCCTTGGGGGATACGTTTTGAGAGCCCGGTAGATGCCTGAAGCCTTGGATAATACCAAACCCTATATATGGTTTTTTGATCTCATAACTGAGATGGCTACTAAGTGACTAATATGTAGCATCTTCATTGTGGATATGCTGGAGGAAGGGATGATTCCCATCCAAGGTGGGACAAAGTGGGCAGATTTCATCAGGCTACTTAGAATAGTGCTCAGCTTAAAACTTACAAATTGCTTCTGGAATTCCCCACTTAATATTTTCAGGCTAAAATTAACCACAGGTAAGTGAAATTGTACTGTATTTTCACAGGTTTTTCAGGTAGCGAGAATGAGTGATTTTATCTCCATTTTACACATGAAGAAGCTGAGACACACGAGTAGCATGACTTTCACTGGGTTGCATAAGATCCAGGAATGTGATCAGGTTTCCTGACTTCCTGTTCAGGACTGTTCTCATCTGAATGGTCTCCTCATTGATAGCTGTGCATCGTTCAAAATATTTTCTAAACTTAGAGACTGACAGAATATGTAAAATGTATGAAATATCTCTAAAGCTATAATAGATAGTACAATATTTAGTAATTCTTTTGTATCTTCACATTTGGAATAGGTGAAGAAAATAAATTAAAAATCTTATTAAATCCCAGGACCCCAAATAGAAGACAGGAAAAATGAAAGAGAATGCATTGAAGTATATTAAAGCCTGTATGAAAAACCCGTTATGGTATTTAAACTTTAAATTAGCAAAGGTGGAAAATTGCTATGGTTGCAGAGAAGTTTTTAATTAAAATGAAGTTATTTCTGATTCTTTAAAAAAAGGTGAGGAGAAGTTTGATTATTTTAATTACCATATTAAATTTTAGCAGAGAACCTTCTAATAACTTGACTCAAAATACAATGTGGCAGAAATTAGCTGGGAAGAAACTGTATTCCTCTCTTGTATTTATACTGTGTATGTGGTACATAAAATAGAAGAATTAAATGCTACCTTGGTATATTTCATTGCACCCAGTATAGCAAATTAGTTTTGGCCATTACTAGCAGCCATACAGAATGAATAAGGCCCATTGTCCTTTTTGTTTCCACTGAAGTTTGTTCAAATTGTTCTTTAGGGATGTTTTTCAGTCTTTCCTATTAAATAAATTTCGAGAGCTTGATCTTTAAAGTTTTATGGTAGAATTGGGATTTAAAAGTTAGAACTTGGAAGAAGGACAGGATTTAAGTAGGATAAGGAATAGTTAATAGGAAGCATGTGTCTTCTCAGAACAGTGAGAATGTTTCATGTTGGAAAGAAACAGGAAATCATGTAGAAGAGGTAGGGTAAGGTTTGATTACTGATGGCCTTAAAAAGCAAGTTAGGGAAATAGGTGGATGTCACTAACGTTACTATTGACTCCTGAGGACAGTGAATTATCTCTCATTAAGTTATGAAATGTGAATTGTTGACATTTCAGCGCAGTATTTTTGTGTCAGCTTTCATTGTGTTTAAATCTGAAATGGCAAAGCAAGGATTTTTTTTTTTTTTTTTTTTTACCTGAAAAGGGGATGTGTTTTTCTTTTCTAGTCAACTCCTTTACATCTAGCAGCGGGCTACAACAGAGTTCGAATAGTTCAGCTTCTTCTTCAGCATGGTGCTGATGTTCATGCAAAAGACAAAGGGTAGGTCTATCAGTTTACTTCTTTTCAATGCTTTGTTTTTGTCTGATACTCTGAACTTTTAAAACACTAGACAAAGTCATATGTCCCATTTGTTACGGCTTATATGACATTTTAAGAATGTTCACAACTCTGATTTCAGGCTTTATTTTCATGTACCTACTTAATTAAGGATATTTCTCATAATAATTTCCCAAATCAATTTAATTTTATCACAGTTCTGTTACTTGAAGTTGAAATTGTGTCTCAATTGCAGTTACTGTTTTTCAACTCTTTAATTGCATTTTAGAAAAATAAAACAAATTGAAAATTATGAAAATCCAGTAGCATAGCTATCAGATTCAACCGATAGTAAAGGATCATCCTTTATTGATAAACCAAAATCATAAGTATACAATATCAATTTTTTTTTCTGATGAAATCTTGGACATCTAAACTGAGAAAACCTAGAAGGTTGATGTGAGGGGATATAGGTGGTAACCAAGAAAGCAGTTATGTCACTTATTTTACCAATAGGTGAATTTTTGAAAACTGTATCAGTTTCCTGTAAAGTCTCCAGGGATATGTGAACATTGGGTTTGCTATCCTATGTGGTGGACTAACATTTCTCATTGCCCCACTTTAAGATCTAAAAGATAGTTGCCCCTACTGGCCAGGTCAGGTAGATGATGTTACAGTCTTGTGATTGACAGCATAAAGAAGAGATGCCCTAGAGGAGCGCTGCTTTCACTTTGCCCCTCCCCAAGTTCAGAAACATAAAAATGAACTCAGTACTTGAGACACTTATCAGAAGAATTCATCCATTTCATATCTGCTTTTTATAGATACCTGGTGCTGCTCTCTTGCCTGCACCAGGTTTTGTGCCATATGTGGATGGTGTCCCAGTAGTATAGGGGCATAAATGCCTGATGCTCTTGTACGTCTCTATTTCCTTGTGCATGTCTGAAAACAGATGGGTGTATAATAGGTGAGTCATCAAGAGACGTACACCACAAAAAAGGGATTTTTTGGCTTACTTAGAATAGTTTGATATGCAAGTTATAATAGTTTGGATATTTGATTATTTTGCTAGAAATTACCATAAAAGTGAATTAAAATGGTGGAATATTTCAGTTCACTACCAATTAACATTTATTTCTTGTAAATACTTAATATATAATGCATGTATTTGTCAGTTAGCATATGGTCTTCCTTTCGCTAAAATGTTCTTCTATTTGGTATTTTTTTCATTATCTTCAAGGATTACATACAAAAAACAAGATAAATACAAAAGGTGTAAACATAAGCTATGCTTTGAATTACTTTATTTTATTAAATACTTTAAAATATTTTAAAATATAATTGTATTGGGATTTATTGGATTTTATTTATTTCTTAGTACTTCATGGATAAATAAGTTGTTTGAAATTTAAGTATTTTAATTTGCCTTTTTTCATTTAGTGGACTTGTGCCTCTTCATAATGCATGTTCATATGGACATTATGAAGTCACAGAACTGCTATTAAAGGTAAGAGAAATCCAGAACATTGAGCATCATTTGCTTTTTTTTTCTTTAACTTGTCATTACTTTCCATACTTTTGGCCTCATGAAAGTTTTTTTAGTTTTTTGAGGTTTTTTGTTTGTTTGTTTTGAGACAGGGTCTTGCCCTGTCACCCAGGCTGGAGTGCAGTGGCACAGTCACAGCTCACTGCAACCTCAACCTCCCAAGTTCAAGTGATCCTCCCACCTCAACCTCCCCAGTAGCTGGGATTACAGGGGTGTGCCGCCACACACAGCTAATTTTTATGTTTTTTGTAGAGACGAGATTTTGCCATATTGCCCAGTCTTGTTTTTTCAGATTTTAAGAGAATAAAATAAGTTTTTAAAAATATTACCATTGCCTTAAAAATTTTAAAACATTGCATTTAATTTCAGCTGTTTTTGAAAGGTGATATTAAAGAAATTAAAACACTTATTTGAAAAAGTTGTAACTGAAATTTACAGAGAAATAAATGTCTTTTGAGTTTTATTTGATCCAGCGAAATGATTACTGATCTAAAATGTTTTTTTCTCAATTCAGCATGGAGCATGTGTTAATGCCATGGATCTCTGGCAGTTTACTCCACTGCATGAGGCTGCTTCCAAGAATCGTGTAGAAGTCTGCTCTTTGTTACTTAGCCATGGCGCTGATCCTACGTTAGTCAACTGCCATGGCAAAAGTGCTGTGGATATGGCTCCAACTCCGGAGCTCAGGGAGAGATTGACTTGTACGTATTTATATCCCGAAATCATTATTGCATGTTATAAATTAGAATCTTTAATTTCTGTTGAGTTTTATCTAACTTAAGTAATAACCTTCCATTCTTATAAGTGTATTAATTCATAATCCTCATTTCTAATTGTATACTTTTCTTCATTAATTCCATGGGAATATTACATACAAACACTTTTTGTATACATTGTGTTTATTCGAGACTAGTTTTAATTCATATGTTGAGGCTCCTTTTTTGGTTTTTTGAAGGCTACTGAGGATGAGTCAATCAGCATCCATTTCATGGATACTTACAATGTGGCAGGCACTAGAAATATAGCAGTGTACAAAGCATTAAAAAGCTCTGAGCTTCTGGGGCTTACATTCTTGTGCTATGGATAGTGACAGGTATCTAGCATTATTGAACCCTCTATGGGGCTTACATTCTTGTGCCACTGATAGTAATAGGTATCTAGCATTATTGAACCCTCACTATTCCCCGAGCCCTGCAAAGTTGCATAATCATATTTTTATTTACCATGTGTGTTATGACCCAAGTATAATCACTTGCCCATATCTAAGTGAGATCTTTAAAATAATTTGGTTGAGGTCATCTTCTGAATATATTACCAATACATACATGCAAATGTTTTTTAAATAAACTTTTGTTTTAGCATAGTTTAAGATATACAGAAAGTGTATGAAGATAGTACCCAGTTCTCGTATACTCCATACCCAGTTTCCCCTGTTATTAACATTTTTCTTTAATATAGTACCTTTGTCACAATTAATAAACCGGTATTGATACAGTATTAACTAAAGGCCATACTCTATTCACATTTCCTTAGTTTTTGCCTAAAGTCCTTTTTCTACTCTAGAATCTCATTCAGGATTCTGAATACTTCAGGATACCACATATATATGGTTTCACATCAAATACTGAGACATTTAATTCTACATGTGGGCATTTCAGGTTTAAATTAAGCTAGGTGTCACCTACCTCATTTTTAAGTTATCCTGTGGTCTATATTCTGTCTTATATCCAGGATTCCAAGATGATTACACCTGAGAAAAATCTTTGCTAAGTTCTCTCTTAAGGAAAAGGCATAGTCAAAATGATGCTAGCATTATTTATGTTTAAACAAGTTTTAAACTAGTTTATATTAAAACAGAAACAGTTCCCCACAATTTTGATCTTGTTTAAGTGGAAATTTGAACTTATTTTGGTATTCAAATAGGTGACGTCTACTAGATTACAGGCCAACACAAGCCAGATTGTAACTGGGCAGATGTCCTTGTAATGAATTCTTTCAGAAGTTCATTTACTCGCTCCTACCCAGGTGTCTCTTGCCATATGTTATCTTGCATTACATAGTTTGCTTTTCTGTTTGTATGTTCTATCTTCCTAGTGAAATTTTGACTCTTAGACCTTTGGTTTTATTTTTCTTTCTCTTAGCCCCTGTGCAATTCCTTTTTACCTAGTAAAAATGTGTGATGCTATTTATATTTGGGCCTTTATCTACCTACCTGTAATCTAACACAGTGCATGGCATATAGTATGTGCCCAACAAGCTTATTGACTTTGAATTTGACTCAACTCAAAGTGTATTAATTTATCTTTTTCTGATTTCCTTTCTTAGATTAGACACTGGCTCAGCTTTATTCTTATGTCATCATTTGATTTTTTTCAGCCATTTTGTAAATTATGAGTATTATTAGAAGTTTTTACATTGTATTTTACTGATCTTATTCCAGTGAAGTCATTAAAATTTAACCTAAATTTTTAGTTTAATGAAGGGAGTAGTTACCTGCTTAGAGTTCTTTCCAACTTTCTCAGTATCCCCTTTGTTTTGATAACTAAGATTCTACCAAGGAATTGTCTGAAGAAAAGGATTTGACAAAATCGGACCTTCTCTAACTGCAGTTTTCATTATCATGTCTACTGCTTTATATTAGGCATTCACAGTTACATATTTCCTTTAAAGAAGAATATACAAGAAACAAAGAAAAACAGTGTTTTCATTATGCCCATAGTTATAGTTGTAACATTTTATTACACACATTTTTTTCTGTTACTTGTCTTTTTTTTTTTTTTTCCTTTTTCTTATGAGACAGGGTTTAGCTCTGTTGCCCAGGCTGGAGTGCAGTGGTGCAGTTATAGCTCACTGAGACTCTACCTGCAGGGCTCAGTTGATCCTCCCAGCTCAGCCTCTCTAGTAGCTGGTACTACAGGTGCATGCCACCATGTCCAGCTAATTTTTTTTTTTTTTTTGTATGTTTTGTAGAGACGGGGTTTCACCATGTTACCCAGGCTGGCCTCAAACTCCTGGGCCCAAGCCATCAGGCCGCCCTGGCCTCCCAAATCCTTAGGTGGGATTACAGGCGTAAGCCACTGCTCCTGACCTCTTGTCTATTTTTTAATTGGTTGTTTTTACGAAGCCACATGAACCGGGTAGTTTGGGTTTTGTTCTTGTTTCAAAATACATTTAGAGATAAAAGCTTTTATGTATTTTATAAATATTAGTATTCAGGGTAAATTTGAGTAATTTACAGTTTTACCACTTTACTTAACTTTCCTGAAGTTTTCAAAACAGACCTTTATGTAATCTTTTGCATTTAGAAATTTAGAAGGACAACTATATAGCTGATAATTTTTTTTTTATTCTCTAGGGTTTTTTTTAATATTAAGTATTTCTCAATGAAGTATTTTAAATTTGAAAATCAATTTGGACAGAAATCTTTACTTTTTTTCTAAAGAGCAGAGACAAGAAATATTTTACTTATTGTTATTTGAGAAAATATCATACTGTTTACTTGTATTATTGCATCATCGTTTTTAAATTTTCCTAGTACTGCAGTCTATTGTTTATGTTTTTGTAAATTTGCTCATTTTTTTCTGAGCCACCTTTTCGGAGCATAAAGGAGTACATAATTGAAAAGGTAGAAATGCCCTTATCACTTTATATTCATACAATATTTGTTATTAGCAAAAAGGCCAGTATGATTTGCACTAAGTTTACGTTTCTCTAGACTGTTGACTCCAGCAAAACTATACATTTTGCCAGACATCAGTTCTCAGAACACCACCTTCCTCTGTGGTTGGCTGACCCCTGATTCTTAATATATTTCACAGTTTATAATTCTCTCACTCCATGGGTCCCACATTTTATCATTTCACTGAAAATCTACAGTCTTGTTATTTGAATCTACTGGCTTACTTTCATCTCATTTGACCTTAGTTTTTTGTTTCTGAAGTTTCAGAGTCCTTACTTTCAGCAATCTAGCAGTGATAAAGAACCTCTAAAGAAGAAGTTATATAAAAATGTTATTTTCCTGACCCTGCAATGACTTATTTTATAAATATTCAGCATTCACGCCTTATCACATATTATAAATTGCCTGCCATATACCAAGCACTGTGCTAGGTGATGAGATTAGCATAGCTGATATGACAGTGTGATATGTCCTATGATGAGGCTAAATGCAAATGCTGTGGACTGCTTAAGAAGGAATGCTAACCCAATACTGGAAAAGGTCCGGAAAGCTCACCCAGAGTATCTGAACTGAGACCTTGAATGATGAGTAGTAATGAGGCATGTATGTGCACGTGTGTCTGTGTGTGTGTTTTCTCTGTGTCTTTTGAGAGAGGGGGCAAATATGATGGGTCCCTGGGTCCCTCAGAGGAGAGGAGAGTAGAGGAAGGAAAAAAGGAAAAATACAGTACCATGCAGATTCAAAGACCTGGATGTGAGAGGGTCTGAAATTGTTGTGTAATGTATTAGGTCATACGTTATTTACATCTTTAAACAGTTCCAGCATTTTGTTAATAAGTGGGCATATCAAAATGCAAGTAAAGTTTGTCAAAGATAAGACATTTTTAATAAGAATATTGGATTCTCATTCATGAAATTAATTTAGATACAGCTTTTCAAAAAAATCTCTCACCTGCTGATGAAAATAATAAACTGTTAATTGTTCTTTGAAAAATGTTCAAGTTCCGCTTTTCTCCCATATTTTAAGTCCTTTCCTTTTCTGTGTCAAGACCTAATCACCATTAATATTTTGGTGAATATTTCTGTAAATGTTTTCTACACCATTACTTATGGTGTACTTATGGTGGCAATAGTAGTAGCAAGAGTAGTGATAATACAAAAAAATGCATCAGCCTGTCCTTTCCTTTTTGAATTTTTGTGTACCACTGTATATTTTCATGTCGGTGTATGTAGACCTATCTCTTGTGTAAGAGCTAATAAGTGTTACAGCATATGTGCGCACAGATTATTTAACTGGTTTCCTTTTGGTGGACATTTAGGTTTCCTGTTTCAAAATTTTGCTGCAATAAGTATCTTATAGGTGTATTTTTATGACTCTGAGAGTGTGAAACAGTCTTATTTCAGAGCATTAATACTTCACAATTTTTCATTAATCTACATCCTCTTTTGCATTTTTATCATCATATTGTCACATTGCTGCTATTGCTAAAATAGAGAAATTCATAAAATAGTAATATTCCTACTTATTTATAATCATGCTGGATTTTTTACATTTTAAATCTTTTTTTATGTCAACCATTGTTTCATTGACAGATGAATTTAAAGGTCATTCTTTACTACAAGCAGCCAGAGAAGCAGACTTAGCTAAAGTTAAAAAAACACTTGCTCTGGAAATCATTAATTTCAAACAACCACAGTCTCATGAAACTGCACTGGTAAGATTTTATTGTTAATCTGTTCCCTGGGTCTGAAATAATGTAAGCACAAAATATGATTTTCATTTCAGAAACCTTAAAGTAACTTTAGTATCTGAAATGCCATGAATTTGCATTTTAATTTTGGTTGCATTGATTTTTAAACTTAGTTTGGGGGATGATTCTTTTCATGGGTGAGAGAATTGACATTTGCTCAACCTCGATTTGGAAATTGTTTTACCTTTGTCTTCCCAACCTCATTATAATAAATCCACTTTTGTGGCCAGTGCTTTCATAAAATACAAGATACAATTTTCCAATAGAATTTTTTTTCCTTGTGTTTGCTAGATAAATACTAGATTTCCTTCTGTAGAAGATTAAAGTATATTTTCAGATACTTGCATTATCTTTTTGAGTAATTGTATTCAAAGTACTGATTATATTCATGGTAGAAAATGGCAAGATCATGCATTTTTTGTTTGATACTATGCAAGTTATTCTTAAAACTATCCATGTTTTCTTCAAATGCACTTTCAGAAAGATTTATTTTCTTTGTCATTGACACATTAAGGCTCAGCTAGAGAGTGGTTAGTGATTGCTCCTAAATTCAGAATTTAAGCATATGTGATGCCTGCATCACACACCTTAAGTACATGTAATTAATATTCTTACATATATTTGACACAAGAGGTCAAACCTTAGTCAGTATCTGCATAAAACAACATTAAACGATTGACCAAACCAAAATAGGCTAACTATAGATACACTTAAATACATGTCTCTCAAAGTAGGGTTGAGATAGATTCAAGCTACACAGTATTATGCTAGGAGATATTCAGAGCCACGGAATAGACCTGACCCACTTTTTTGGAGTATTCATTTTATTCAGTTGTAAGTAGTTTTTTATTTTTAAATTTTAATACAAATATTAAAATGAAGCAGAATAAAAAAGTTGTAAAAATATTATGGTAAAACATAAAATTTCTGAGAATATTTCTTTCTCTAAACCTCTTCAGTTATATCATTTTCTTGCTTATCCTTGGGCATATAAACTTCTCCTGTAGTGGTGGGAGTACCTCTGTAGAAGACCTTGAGAAATACTGACTTGTGTGGCTGATAGCCTAATGAAAGATTGAGTAACTTAGTTATAGATTTCTGCAGCTTTGAAGAGGCATATGTATTATGATGCTTTCCATGGAATATATAGTGAATATTTATTTATTGGCTAAGCCAAAAGAAATAAGATCTCTCTTAATGTTTAACTAAGAGCATAATTTCACCTTGGTTTAAACGCTTATGTTTTGTATTTCCACTATACATAGAAAGAATACAGATCATCTCTGTGATGTAAAACATATACATATGTTCTGATACACTGAGATAACAGTGTTTTAATGGTCAGCAGATGCTGTTCAATTCCAAGAGCTACTGTACATATAGAAGTGTATTTTATTAACTTGGTTTTGTTTACCTTATAGCACTGTGCTGTGGCCTCTTTGCATCCCAAACGAAAACAAGTGACAGAATTGTTACTTAGAAAAGGAGCAAATGTTAATGAAAAAAATAAAGAGTAAGTATAATTGCAGAAAGAGTTGTTCAGTTTCTAAAAAGGAAATGCAATAAAAGAGAGACAATTACCTTTCCTTTTCTCTTTTCTGTAGTTTCATGACTCCCCTGCATGTTGCAGCAGAGAGAGCCCATAATGATGTCATGGAAGTTCTGCATAAGCATGGCGCCAAGGTGAGGCACACACCTGAGCAGAGTGCCAGAGTCTGCACTGAGCAGCCAGCTGCTCTTAACACTGCTTCTCTCTCTCCGATTTTTCTGAAGAAACTAATTTTATAAAGGACTATTAGTTTGTACTTAAATTCATAGATTCTCCTATAAAGCTGATTTAAATCTTGTTTCTAATAAAAAGTTACCTGTTTCTTGATCCTTTAATGTCACCCTTCTATAAAGCAATAAAATGTAGCTACAGTCATTTGAAATAGATTTCAACTTTACACTATTTTCAGTTAATAACATATTGATATATTTTGATAGTCAACCATTTGAATAATCGTTTATCAGAAAATAAATTTTGTAAATGATAGCATCAGAATAGCTCTACTTATTCTAACAAACATTTGTGGCCGGGTGTGGTGGCTCGTGCCTGTAATCCCAGCACTTTGGGAGGCCAAGGCAGGTGGATCACGAGATCAGGAGATAAGACCATCCTGGCTAACATGGTGAAACCTCATCTTTACTAAAAATACAAAAACTTAGCTGGGCGTGGTGGCAGGCACCTGTAGCCCCGGCTGTTTGGGAGGCTGAGGGAGTTGAATGGCATGAACCCGGGAGGCAGAGCTTACAGTGAGTCGAGATCGGGCCACTGCACTCCAGCCTGGGCAACAGAGCGAGACTCCATCTCAAAAAAAAAAAAAATTGTATGCTTTCAAATTTGTAATGATAATTTTCTCACCCTCTACACTAAAGAAATATGACATATTTAATAATTTTTATTGGCATTTTCTGAATGGTATAATCTGAAACTTTGTCAAGCACTTAAGAGAGGAAAGAAGCAAACTGGTTGTTTTTTAGAGGTGACTTGAAATTGTAGATTTTTTTCATGCTCAAGAATGTATATTTCAGAACTGTAGTCTCCAAAGTAGGGTACAGACTCCCTATGGAGCATACAAGATGCCCTATTGGAAAAATCCTAGCATTTCAATTTATAATATTTTTATTTAAGAATAAGGAAATTAGTATTTACCAATATTGAATACAAAGATGATGCCAGCACTCTCACTAGGTCCATGTGTCAGCCAGTCTGACTCATGTCAGATATCAAGGGTTCCTGAAGAAGAGTAGGACTTGTTAGTATCGAGGGACTGACAGTGGCAAACTCACTCATTTGTTCCCTTTCAGCATATTTTGGCATAGTGGACTTTACATGTGTCCAAATGAGTTGAATTTATGGATATTATCCTAAATGGTAGAACTTTTATAAATATCATACTTGATCAGAGAAGTGACCCTGACAAGGGACACAGGGAGTGTGACCCTGACATGCTTTTATAGCATAAAAAGGTGGTCTGGTTATTTTGTGAAGTAGTATTTTAAGGCGTTGTCATAGTTGTGCTCTTTTTAATGAAAATAAAGGGGTTCAAAATTTGGTAATAGTTCTCTGAGGACAAATGACCATGACTTGTATATGGATACCCTTTAAAAATGAAACATAATCAGATCCTTAAAGGTAAAAGTTGCACACTTTAGGTGAATGATAAAGTAACTGCTTTTTTAAAAGAAACTTTAAAAAATGAAGAGAACATTTTGAAAATAGATTTTTAGAAAATGTTCACTGTTCTGTGATTTTGCTGAAATATGATATAAATGAATCACCCAGCTGTCATATCTACATAATTTAAAAACACAAAAACAGAATTTTCTAACCTGTTCAAAAGTCTTCCTTAATTTGGGTTGAGGGTAGATTTTGAATCTATTCAACACATTGTAAGGCAACACTTCCTAATAACTTTGCAAGAACATCAGTAAAGATGGAATTTTACTATAGAATTTCAATGAAAACCTTAGCATAATTAGTAAATTACATTAAAAATAAGCATTGTGATTGAGTAGGCATAGTTAATAATGCATTTATTTCATTGGCTCCATATATCTGTATGAAATCTTTTCAACTAATACAGCCATTCAAACTAATTATCAAAAATGAACTTAGAGCCATGTGTGGTGGCCTGTAATCACTCCTGTAATCCCAGAGCTTTAGGAGGCAAAGGCAGGAGGATTGCTTGAGGCCAGGAGTTTGACACCAACTTGGGCAACATAGAAAGACACTATCTCTACAACAAAGTAAAATATTAGCCAGTTGTGGTGGTGTGCACCTATAGTCCTAGCCACTCGGGAGGCTGAGGCAGGAGGATCACTTGATCCCAGGAGTTTGAGGCTGCCGTGAGATATGATCATACCACTGCACTTCAGCCTGGGCAACAGAGCAAGACTCTATCTCTAAAGAAAAGAAAAATAAAATGAACCTAAAATTAAACCCTCAAATTCCTAATATCACAATTTTTATAATATTTTGTTAAATGTTTAAACTATAGTCAGTGGGTATTTTCTAGCATTAGTGATTAAAATATGTTTTGGATGGGCGTCATAGCCTATGCCTTAATCCCAGCACTTTGGGAGGCCGAGGCAGGAGGATCACTTGAGCCCAGGATTTTGAGACTAGCTGGGCAACATAGGCCGACCCTGTCTCTACAAATAATAAAAAAAAATTAGCCAAATGTGATGGCGCATGCCTGTAGTCTCAGCCACTCAGGAGGCTGAGGTGGGAAAATCACTTGAGCCTGGGAGGTTGAGGCTGCAGTGAGCTGTGATCATGCCACTACACTCTAGCCTGGGTGACAAAGCAGTACTGTATCTCAAAAAATAATAATCATAAAATCTTTTTAAATTTTAATTACTTCATCTCTTTCTCATCCTTCATAAATTCTCTTTGTATAAGTTTTATAATAGTATGGCACTTCTTGGTTATAATTTACAAAGAAATTCATATACATATATTAAGTGTTCTCAAAACTTTTTTTTTTTTTTTTTTTTAATTTATTTATTATTATTATACTTTAAGTTGTAGGGTACATGTGCTACCTGGAGGGTGTGTGATTTAAAAATTTGGATATCACTGCTTTGTTTTTAATTTATGAAATCAAGACAAAGTGGGATAAAAGGGAACAGAGTTCTACCGTTGTATTACCTATTTTGTAGGTACGACTACTGCATTATTATGTAAGTAACACCTTGTTGCTCTTTCAAGCAGAAAATACTAAGCTAAGTGAACTTTCTGCTGCACTTAATGAGTTTTGTACATTTATCATTGACCTGTTTTTGTAAATATCTAATGACATTTGTAATGCTCCTGAAAAATTAGGAATAATGCCCTTCATTTTGGGAAAATAGTATCTGTTTATTGTCTCCCATCAGGCATTTTATTTTATAAAGGTTCAATGAAAAATAACATTACCTTATGACTTGTTCTAGTCAGCCTTTCTCTAGGTCTGTGGTTCTCACTCTTTCTTTGCCCTTCATGTGCACAATGCATTTTCATCAGTAACATCTTAGTTCATCAGTAGGGCATGAATAATTGTGAACAGCCCTGTCAATGATGTAGAAGAACTTCTAGACTTGTGTGTTCACCCTAGTCTTTCCACTATAGTTCAGCTACATTGATAACACTTACTAGTGGGCACTTAAAAAAGAGGAAAGGTATATTTAATCAGCGTTATGAACCCATAGATATCAATTGCTATCAGTAGATATCAAATGCCACAACAACTCCTATTTACTTTTTCCACCATCCCAAGGCAGGATGTTGTTCCTCATGGTTGGTGTATCTGGTGATTAATGTGTTTGTAAAAAACTACCTGTAAGAAACTCATTTAGCTATTGTTGGGCTCCCATTTTTGCTTGTATAGTATTTCTTTCTGAGGGAAATCATGGTTTCTGTATGATTTTCAGGCAACTCATGGTTTCCATCTGATTCTAGAAGCACCTTCTGAACAAGCAGCACCAGTTTTTAATTAGGATTCAGCCGTCTTCCACTGCTTTTGCCACCCTGCTGCCTTCCTCTACTCCTGATAAGTCAATTTCTCAGGCAAGGCAGAAGAATTTGGGATGAAGACCTAATTAAGTAATTTGTCTTCCTTTGACAGAACTTAGTAATATTTTTATAAATCAAAACATTCTTTTGCCCAAAGCCTGATAATACATACAAACTTCAGGTTTGCTGTTAAACTAAATGTATGCCATACATTACCTAGACAAGCATGCTTTTGAGTTTAGAATCCTCCGCTTTCTAGTTTTATGGCCTTGGACTAAATTTCCCTGAGTCTCAATTGACTAATCAGTGATATGTGAAGCAACCTCCCTACAGGTTTGTTTTTTTTTTTAATCAAATGAGCGTATGTATATAAATATGTAGTATAGTGCTTAACACACAGATAATGTTTTGGTTTTTTGTGAATATGAGCATTTTTTTCCACATTTGTCTTTTCAAACATGTATGTACTGTGTATTTCCCTTTAATTATCTAAATTTTGTAAGACACGTATCTAATCCCTTCATAATTGGGTTTGATCCACTAACTCAATAAATACTGGCATGGAAAATAATCAAGACTCTACTAGACACCGTGGGAAAAACCAGTTTGAAAGTTAATGCAGTTACCAAACTTGACTTCAGTCTCGAATCAATTTAGCATCATTAGTAATGAAGAAGGAAGAGAAAGATAAAAGCCACTTATGAAGGAATAATTGTATTACCTGGAAATGAATTGGGTGTTAGAGTGGACTTTGAAAATAGTGGTGCAATTAATGGAAGTAAGAAAGCTACAGAGAAACACTGGTTTCCTATGCCATGATAATGATTTTCTACTTGAAGTTGATATTATAGAAAGACATTTAATAAAACCAGCAGTTGGAAAGACAACATTAGAGTATAAAAGAGTTTAAGATTAGAAAGATCTACTGATAATTGACATAGTGATTCTATATTTTGGGAGTGAGTAGGGTCCCTGGTAGAGAAAGCATGGAAAGAAGAGAGTTAAGGAAAGATCCTTTGAGGATTGCCCATGTTTATGGAGCAGTGGTGGGAAGAGAAAGCTGGAAGTTCTGTCACACTGTCTGTGGAGTACAGGGGGAGTATGAAGAAGGAGCAGGTGACCAGTGCCATAGAGAGAAATCAAGGCAGACTGGGGCATTTACTTAGACAGTTTTTAAATGAGGGCTTTGGTAGCTTTTGAAGGAGACATTCTAGGGAGATAGAAGTAGAGAGGTATATCAGTTAGGGTCTTGGCAATAAACTGCACACTTAAAGTGGGTAATTTGATGAAAGTTTAATAAAGGAATTATATACAAACATGTGGGCAAGGTTCAAGGAAAGCAGCAAGGAATGAGGTTGTACTAGCAGCAAAGGGGGAGGTGTGATCATCTCTGCTCTGAAGGGACAAGGGAAAGGAGGTTCTTGGCACTGGAAGATGGTAGCTATATGGAAAAGGCCACCTGGCAGCACCTGTAGCCTTTGATCATAGGATGTATCTAATCTTACTCTTCATTGTCCTGCTGTCCTCTATCTCCTCCCAGTGCCCCCCATCTCCTCCCAGTGCCCCCCATCTCCTCCCAGTGCCCCCCATCTCCTCCCAGTGCCCCCCATCTCCTCCCAGTGCCCATGGCCAAATTCATCAAAACAGTGAAGACCAAAAGAGTCTGTTGATGTGGTTCATAGAAGTGATTTTCTCAGGACCCAGAGCAAGGTGGAGGATGGCTGTGGCTCTAGAGGGGGAAGGGGGCAATATTCAGCAAAACATTATAATGAAAACAAATTGCTAGTAAGGAAAGGAGAGTTATAAAAACATTTGAGCATTAACCAATTCATCTGAAAAATCCTCATTTACTAGGAGTAAACTTTTGTACCTTAAAAAAAAATCAGTAATTTATTATCCTCTGCTTTTTGGGAGTACTATAGAGTCTAAATAGGAAAGACATGAAGATTTTATCCTCCATGTAGCAATTTTTCCTTTATTATGGTTAGTCTGCCCTAGCATTCTGCATTCTATCAGTAGTGAATTGTCTGCTCTCATTATTAAGAAAACTTATGCCCCAACTGCATATGGTATTCAAGAAGTTTAATTCATAAATGCATTTTTTCATATATAAAGCAGAGCTATTTTGTCATTATGTGTATCTGTTAAATATGTGAAACATGAAGGAATTTTTTGACAGTTCATGTTCGTGTGTGTTAATTTGACAGATTGTGTTTAAGAAGATATTGTGACATAATAATTGACATTTAATAGGCTTATTTCTCACATTTAGAAGCAATCACGAGGCTTTGCTCACTTGGGGAGATGTGTCAGCCCATTATAAGAGTTTTATTAATGCTTTTCTAGAGGTAGATTGATAAGTAGATTATTAGCCCAAAGATGTTAAAGTACTTTTAAAGATACTATAGATCTTAAGTATCTTTTACAGTGCAAATAATATCTGAGGTTTCATCATACCAAAATAAAGTCCAAAGGGGCAAGTGTCCCAGAGACATTTTAGTTCTCAGTAACAAACCAACTCAATCTAGATTAAACACAAATGGAAATCTATTTTATATAAATGTATATTAATATAAATGTGTTTATTACTTCTGTGAGAAACCCATATGGTTATCTCCCAGAAATAATATGTAAGCATTGTAGCTGAGATTCACAAAAGACCAGAACAAGGAATTTAGAAACTGTTAGGTACATTGGCTGCAATTCTCTATGCCTCTCTCTCCCTGTTTCTCCCTCTTTCCCCACTTCTGTGTCTCTGTCGCTCCCTGTCTCTGTCTCTCTTTCTCTGAGGTTGCATGGTTTCTTTTCTCTGCCAGTGTTTGTTCATCTGCTTCATTCTTCTTTCTGCAGACTGGATGTTTCTGTATTATTTCTCTGTGGCCTAAATGTGGTCTTTTACAACCCATACTTTATGTGTCCTTGGCTTAGAAGTATACCACCTGCAGCTGATAGGGTCTGTCCCGTCTCGGGGATGAAAAAGGGATAATTATGAATAAGACTCACTGTTGAGTACGGGCATTCATTGGATTGGCACCCTCTAGTCTAATCAGTTTTGTTCAGTTTCTTATTTCTTAAGGCATGTGAGCAAGATTAGTACCCCTTGAAACAAGCAAAGATAATCTATGGTATTATAATATATATATATGTAAATCTTTTCAGGGAATTTGATTGTTTCTTTTAAATTTCCACACGAATGTTTACAAATAGTACACCCAAGTTCAGCTAGCAAATCGAAATCTAGTTCCATACTCTGTAGTGAGTTCACAACACATTAAAGGATTAAAAAGCATTTCAAGTAAAATACTGATTACTATGTCAGTATTCTGTTTAACAATTAAAATTGTGTTCATTTGTCTCTTTCATTCCTCACAGGAAGTGCTTTAACTATGCATACCACCGATGATAATGATGAATACTTGTAAAACACCTGTAGAAACATTAGGATCAATTTAAATTATATTTTGATTACAGATAAAGCAAATTCATTTTCAATATTAAGCAACTCTATAAACACTGGCATTTACCCTTCTTCCTCAATTTCCAGCGAAGGAGGAATGCATTTTGGTTAGATAGAGAACATTTTAGTAGTTCCTAATGTTTGTTCAATATACGGAACAGTATGTCAGAAGTAGTATTTTTTATCACCAGAAGTTATTAATTTGTTGCTCTTGTGAGTCATTCACTTACCAACCATTTTCAAATATCTGTTTATACAAGGCATGGTACTTACTGCTAGGAGGATATATAAAGTTTGAATTTGATCAATATCCTTCTCTTAAGGAACTTAAAATCTAACAATTGTCTAACATAGTCTATTTGACTACTATATGAACTGGAAAGTAGTATATATAGTAAGAGAAGTATAGATCGATTTATATTCAGAGGAATAAACAGTTATTTCTATTGGTGGTGGCAGCCTGGGGAAGATTGGAGAAATTTCATGAAGAAAATAGAATTTCAGCTAGGAATGTTCAGGAATTAAATACATAAATATATATAGACAAAATACAAACAATACGTTTTCAGTAAGGACTGAAAATCGGGGAAGTAAAGAGGTTTGTTTATTAAACAGTCAGAAGTCATGATTAGTTAGTCCGAAAGGTACAGAAAATGGAAACAATGAAAAGCAAGATCTTCGTATTCTCAGTTGGAGAGTTTGGACTTGGTTCTCATAATACTTGGAGAACCTGTCATTTGTTCTTCTATCACAGATATATTAATGCCTGTTAATTTTTTTATTTGTTCACTTTTACTTTCAATGTGTCATGGTTTGGGGAAAAAAATGCAATGTCACTCTAGCTAAAGAATACAGACTGTTTTCAACTCTCAGCTTACTTGAAATCGCTTTTAGGTTGAGACAAACACATGTTCACAGTTAAAGGTGTAAGTACAGATGTCACAGAACAGTTTGTGATTAATTACCAAATGAGTGATGTAGACAATGATAGCTTTAAGTTTGGGAGAAGTGACCTCAGGATTAGCTGTTTGAGACTAGGCTGTTGACACTGAGTAGAATATTGAAGGGTTCCCCTCAGCCATTTTCTTGTGGTCTGCTTGCTGGTTTCCAGAACTGTTGTGGCATTTTTTGAATCATAATTTCATGTCCTAAACATTTTGGGCCAAATGTCATTGTGATTTTATATAGTTTTACTCAGTTATTCATCTTCTGGGAAGTCATTTTTGCTACTCAGATAGAAATAAAAATACATACACTAAGGTTGCAGTCTCTAGATACAAGAAAAAGTGGGAATATGTTTTGCCTCCAGAACTGCCAGACATCCATTATTCTGACTCCTGAATGGATAGGTCAAGCCAGTCTTAAGCATTTAATTACCACAGTTGAGGTGTAACATTAAATGTAGCAGTCTCTTTATTTGAGACAGTTTCTGTAACCTGGTGAAAATAATCACTTTAGTGCTGAACGTAAAGTATTTTTGGTGACATCAAATCATGTTCCCATGCTTTAACAAGCTGGATTGGGAGTTCCCATAACTATAATAGAATAAGTTAGTATGTTTCTTACCCAGTTTCCAGAAAAATGTTGATGATTTGAATGTTCACAATTTTAGGTTTTTCTTCTGTGCTGAAGAAGTAACAAAGAAATCAAAACTCCAGTTAGTTTGGCAGCTTGTGTTTTCCACTGATAAATGTTAATGGCTGTGCTTTTTTGTTGCTGTGTATCAGCAGTCATTTTTCTTCTGGCAAATGTGAGAGTTAAATATATTAGTATTTCATGGGAGTTTTGTGAAAGACCATCAACAATTTATATGAACCCTTTCCTGAGTAAGTACAACAGCCTTACTGGTAGTGATGAAAGATGCGACAGGGGGACCAGTTGTCTAATACCCTTTCTTTTCTTAATCTTGTATTTGATGGGTGTACACAAATGCTTTAAATAATCAATCAGCATATAATTGAGAATTTACTGTGTACCTTTAGCAGGACCTTTCTAGAGGACCCGGAAAGTCTGTCTGTAACATGCACTTATATTCTCAATAACCTTAGTTTAACTCAAACAAAAACTACCCCAGTATTAAATTTTATAAGACAGTTAAGTGCTAAATTGACATAGATGTTCAGAAAAGGAGTAATCAAAGTCTTCAAGAAATCAAGGAAGACTTCTTGGAGATGAGGAGACTTACACTGGATCTCAGAAGCCAGAAAGGCAGAAAGAAGGGTTTCTCCGAAAAGAGCAGCAAGCACATGAACATGGACTTTGGTCTGACTGGAGTACAGGGTGCTGATTAGGGTCTGCTGGAAGATAAGATGAGTCAGGTTTGACCAGGTTAAGAACATGATCCCAGTGTTTCACATTGTCTTAAGCAGTCTCACAATTAGCTAAATGATTCTTCTTCCTGTGTGTAACTCTTCAAAGCTTTAAAAAGGAGTGTTTGAATCCTCAAATCATTTTTTTGATTAAATGTGCTTGTAATTCAGTTAAGATAATATAATTAGCTTTATTATCTAAATTAGAAAAGAAATATAATCAACTACTTTGAGAGTCTTCGCTTACATATTCTGTTGTCTTTATATTCTGGGGAAAAGTTTGGTAAAATCCATTCATTCAGAAGAATTTGGTGAGCGTCTTCATTGTGGCAAGCAGTAAATACCAGACCAGAGTTGCTCCCTCCATAGACCTTACAGTCTAGTAGTTGAAGGGAGTAGCAGGAAATGAGAAATAGTCAGGAAAATGGTCATTCAGGGAAGGGACGGCATGTTGTAATTTTCAGTAAGGTGATCAGGGAAGGGTAACTAAAAAGATAGTTCTTCAGAATCAGTGAGCAAAAGTTAATAATATCTATGAGACTTTTTAAAAGCTTTGAAAGTTGATTGTTTTCATACGAATGTATTTTCTAAGATGTAAAAGGAAACTAAACTAGATGCTCAATTCCATGTGCCCACCGAATGGTTTTTCAGATGAATGCACTGGACACCCTTGGTCAGACTGCTTTGCATAGAGCCGCCCTAGCAGGCCACCTGCAGACCTGCCGCCTTCTGCTGAGTTACGGCTCTGACCCCTCCATCATCTCCTTACAAGGCTTCACAGCAGCACAGATGGGCAATGAAGCAGTGCAGCAGATTCTGAGTGGTGAGTTAAAATAGACCAACAGGGCTTTTTATGTTTTCTCTTCCATTCCTGCTGAAATACACAGACAAACTTTGCAGTGTTTACTTTGCCTGTAGATTTTCTCATGCCTTTTCTTGCAATTTAGCCTGTGGCCTTCCCCATCTCCCTTTTTAGGTAGGGTAAGTTAGGTGTCATGGGAAGGAAGCAAATACAGCTTTTAATTTTTTTAGGTTTAAATTGAAAACCTGACTCATGAGTGTTCTGATCAAAGATGACTTAAAACTCATATAAACAGTGTGGAATTATGGTAGCTATAAAATCTATCAAATAGAGAAAATTATAAATGATTCATATGGTAATGACATTTAATTAATTGTTCTTACCTGTGTAATGTTCTGACATACTTTTAAAATTCTTCATGACACTATTATAAAATTATCTTTTCTCTTTCTGGCCTTAATATATTTATAGGCCTGGCGTGGTGGCTCACGCCTGTAATCCCAGCACTTTGAGAGGCCGAGGCGGGCAGATCACGAGGTCAGGAGATCAAGACCGTCCTGGCCAACATGATGAAACCCTGTCTCTACTAAAAATAGAAAAATTAGCTGGGCGTGGTGGCACATGCCTGTAGCCCCAGCTACTTGGGAGGCTGAGGTAGGAGAATCGCTTGAACCCGGGAGACGGAGGTTGCAGTGAGCCGAGATCATGCCACTGCACTCCAACCAGGGTGACAGAGCAAGACTCTGTCTCAAAAAATAAATAAATAAATACATAAATAATAAAAATACATATATATAAAATCTTGCCAAATGTTTCAGTGTCTGCCTGGTATGGTGTTAGATATTTTAAACATAAACTGGTAAGAAAATAGATATTGGCTTCCTAAGTCCCAAAACTAGAGGAAGTAACACAGTCTACCTACTGACAAAATGATGAACTATAATCAAAAGAAATTTAGTGTAATTAACCTCTTTCCGAACCGTTTAATTTTGTCTGTGAATTATATCTGCTGTGGAATGAAATGACAAACCAGAAGAGTAAAATGTAGAAGGCTGTAGACTAGGAATCAGAAGTTCTGGTTACTTTTTTCTACCTACAGTCTGGTAGTTCTTAACTCTATCAGGTGCAGTGCCCGCTTTTTATAAAGAATGTCTTATGACATCTTCTTTAATATTCACAAGTGAAATTCATAGATAGTATGACCTAACTGTATAGGGACCTTTCCAGAAATCTATATAAATGCCCTAACTAGGCTGGGCGCAGTGGCTCACGTCTGTTATCCCAGCACTTTGGGAGGATGAGGCAGGTGGATCACGAGGTCAGAGTTCGAGACCAGCTTGGCCAACATGGTGAAACCCCCATCTCTACTAAAAGTAAAAAAAATTAGCCAGGTGTGGTGGCGCGTGCCTGTAATCCCAGCTACTTGGGAGCTTGAGGCAGGAGAATCGTTGGAACCCAGGAGGCGGAGGTTGCAGTGAGCCAAGATCGCGCCACTGCGCTCCAGCCAGCCTGGGCAACAGAGCGAGACTCCATCTCAAAAAAAAAAAAAAAAAAAAAAAAAGCCCTAACTATAATATAAAGGGAAAATTACAATAAGTTACAATAAAATAATTTATAATTCTTATGTAAATAGATTGGACATGACTGTATTAGAAGACAAAACATGACCCCACAAATTTCTACAAGGACCCCAAGAAATACAGGCCAGTCAGTTCGCTGGGCATGCTGGCGGGCTCTTGTAGTCCCATCTACTCGGGAGGCTAAGGCAGGAGAATTACGTGAACCTGGGAGGCGGAACTTGCAGTGAGCTGAGATCGCGCCACTGCACTCCAGCCTGAGTGACAGAGCGAGACTCCGTCTCAAAAAAAAGAAAGAAATACAGCCCAGTCGAGAATCACTGCTATATGATGCAACAGGGACCCTTCCAGAGCTTGTAGAGATCATGATATGTGTTTGTTATTATAGGTAGATCAGAGCTAAATAGCATAATAAAACTAATTGTACAACACTGTGAAAACTATTGATGAGGATTTATTTTCCTCATGCTAGGTCGTTCGTAGATAGGGATCATTCTACTTCAGCTTTAATGGTGATCTTTAGGCGGGAAGATTTAGAAGGAAATCTATCTAGCGTGTCTTCACTATCAAAATAAGATCCAGCTGAACAAATGAAATTTCCTATTATAAATAAGATCCAGCTAAACAAATGAAATTTCCTGTTATAAATTTCAAGTTCGAACTCAAAAAAGAAAAAAAAAAAAGACTTTGACTTCCTGTTTCTATAGAGTGATAGAACATTTGCTTAAAGAAGATATTACTCCTTGCCTAGGAAATATTTCTTCCCTCTCAGTAAATTCTAATAATTTCTAAAAGTTGTTTATTTTGTTAAAATTTCTAAATTTTCTCATTTTACTGAGAATCACTTAGTACCGAATTTTAGTTTTTGTACGTTTTAACCATAAATCAGGCAAACACATAGCTTTGCATCAAATTATGTGCATAGTTTTTAGAGATAATTAACAAAATGGAGAAGAAAGTATTGAATAAATCAAGCATATTAGATCCATGTAATGCTTTTAAAATGTCTTCTAACTGAATGCAGTTAGAATATATGAGTTCTCGCAAAAGATAAAACTAAATACTGAATACAAATGAAATATTTTTCTTCGATTATTTTGATAAATCTGCTTTAAAATTGATTTTTGAAATAAGACATTATATAAGTAATTAAATGCTTAATTTGGAACATGCAGAACTTTTTAGTTTAATTCTTTATTGAGCTGGAAAGCTAATACAAACAAAAAATACATATAGGAAAATTTTGCCATCCAAAAGGTTATTTATTTTTTTTTTGTAATGGGAATTGTTTCTTATTTGAAATAGGATATAAGTTTTTAAACTAATATTTTTACCAGGAATTTGTATGTCTCCGTAGACTATGGACCATGTTTTAGCTAAACTTTTTAGTTATCATTTAGTAATCCAATATCAGGTTATATCTATAATGACTTCTGAAAGAATGTATTAATATCAGTCAAATAAGATGTATATTCTGGATAATATTTTATGAGATTCACTTAAATACACTTGTTAATACCAGATGTGAGATCTACTTTAGAAACCTGCACTTTCAACTCCCAAGTCTGTAATTGCCAGAGTTTACATTAATAAACTTTTCATTATAAACTGCTGGCAATATTTATGTCAAAACTAACATCAATGTAAAGAAAACAAGCAGCTTTTTATGAATTAGCACTTTAAAACATTATTTCAAAAGATTTGATTTCTTTCTCTAGACTTGCTCTTTCCAATATGGTAGCCACTAGCTACATCTGGCTACATTTAAACTAATTAAAATTAAATAAAATGGAAAATCCTTCCATTAGTTACACTAGCCACATTTCAGGTATTCAGTAGTCACACATGGCTAATGGCTACCATAATAGCACAGATAACACTATTTCTAGCACCACAGACAGTTATTTTGGTCATTTAAGTTCGATCTTGACCTGAATTCTTGTGATTGTATAACCCAGTGTGGGAAAAGCATTACTTTCATCTACACAAGTAAAGATTAGGCTTATGATAGCTAAATTAAACACTGAAACACCATTTACAGTGGCACATTGAAATAAGCCACTAAGACCTGTTGCCAGTCCAATAGTCTAACACTGACCAAACTACCAGTCTATAAAAGATGTTTTTAAAAATAGGCTGCCTTCTAGCGCTTCCAACTTTTTAAAAACTCTAATGAGTCAGAATAAGATTGGAGACAAAATAAGAAGCCCATCTTTAATCTCTGATTCTAGGTGACTATAATTTCATGTTCTACAGGCTGAGCATGGTGGCTCACTCCTATAATCCTTGTACTTTGTGAGGCTAAGGTGGGAGGATTGCTTGAGCTCAGGAGTTCAAGACCAGCTTGGGCAACATGGTGAAACCCTGTCTCTACAAAAAAACTTTTTAAAAATTAGCCGGGTATGGTGGTGCATGCCTGTGGTCCCAACTACTTAGGAGGCTAAGACAAGAGGATCGCTTGAGCCCAGGATTTCAAGACCAGCCAGGGCAATATACTGAGACCCCGTCTCTAAAAAAAGAAAGAACTAAACAAATACATAAATAAATGTCATATAAACAAACCCAGCATACTTATAAAGAATTTTACTAATATAGTACTTTGCATACCAGCTACTCTTTCACTCATGTTCCTTTTTTAATTTCATTTTTTATATCTTTTTAAATTGTGCATCACTTTGTACAAAGTTCCTGGGCTGTATATAAGTCATTTCATCTAATAACATTTTTCACATTAGTTCTAAAAATAAGTCTATCCTAGGCCTATTCAAGGTTTATAATAGGTGCAGGTCTTTAAAGTCTATATAGTAATTAACCAATGTTTTAAACATCTTTACTTTCTCTTCTTTAACCAGGACTAATAATTCTTTTCTCGTAGTTCCAGAAGCATTCTTATATTTGCTTAAGACTTTTTGGTTGATTGGAAAATTATACTCTTTAGTAGACAGTCTGCATCAAGATATGTGTTCCAATTTCAAATAGTTCTTAGATTTCAAAAATTTAGCCGTATTAAATGTATCCTTAAAGTGCTATCATCTAAAAATACTGTCATAACTCTATATATATAAAATAATTGTCTCTTTATTTTGTTGAAATGATAAACTAAAAATATTACCTGTAGATATTGAAAGGACATATCAGTGAATTTTGTCAATTCCAGAATCACTGTCACAGAGACATAATATACACACAGCATCTTACCTATAAATGCAGTAGTGTATGTGCACACTTATAATGGAGACTAATGAGACATGAAAGAACAGAATAAGAGCAGCCAAAAAAAGAGCTGATTTGACAGACACATTGAGCCCAGTACATAGTGGAAATCAGTCCAGCAAATGCTTTCAGAATGTTCTGTATGAAAAGGAGTATAAAGATGAGCGAGATTTGGTTCCTTTCCTCGACAGTTCCGCAAACTAAAATGTAATATCACTCTTTAAAATAATTCAAAGATTTACTTTGTTATGTGAAACACTGTCTTTTTCCCTCCCTTAACCTCAGCATTCTACCTGCTATTATGATCAAATAAGTAGTTTATCTTTTACTGAAGAATCGTCATAACTTATTCTGTGAAAGCCACTCTCTCCTGAAATGTAAAACCTCTTCATAGCATCACTTGATCTTCCCACTTGGACAGTGGGCTCAAAATAGATGTCTCTGACCATAAGGTAACGCGGTCTTCGATCTGAAAGGTTTTCAGCACTCACTTGCTAAGGGCAAAAACGGAGCTGTTACATGATTTGTCCAAAGTTGTAGATTATAGAGCCCAGTCTAAAATGTAGGCCTCCTGGAGTGCCATCCTTTTGTGTTACGTCTGTGTGCTCATTCTAAAAGCCACACTTCATGTACATAAACATACTTTTGGTTGACATAGTATAAATTGTTTTCTTTAAAAACTTACTTTATTTGGGTCAATGTGAAATGAATTTTCAGTTTATTTATATTGGATTAATCAAAATAATAACTCATTTGTTAGCCTCTACACCTAACAGCTCAATTTAATTATATTCTATTTAGCATTGCTGTCATACCTCCAATTATACAAACATTGAAAGTTGCATTTTCCTAAAGCCATTCAATAAATGTGAATTAAACAAATGTCTGTATTTAGTAGCCCTTTTCTGCTCACTGATTATACTTGATGATTCTGACTCCAAGATGATTCTGACTTTAAGAGTAGTACATTGAGACTACAAGAAAAATCAAGGCTGGGTGCAGTGACTCACATCTGTAATCCCAGCACTTTGGGAGGCTGAGGCAGGAGGATCACTTGAGCCCAGGAGTTTGTGACCAGCCTGGGCAACACGGTGAAACCTCATCTCTACAAAAAATACAAAAATTAGCTGGGCATGGTGGTGTACACCTGTGGTCTCAGCTATTCGGGGGCTGAGGTGGGGAGGATTGGTTGAGCCTGGAAGGTTGAGGCTACAGTGAACTGTGATTACGCCACTGCACTGCAGCCTTTGTGACAGAGCAACTGTCTCAAAAAATAAATACATACATACATACATACATAGAAAAATTAAACATTAAGTACTGAAAGTTGTGTGGCTTCCCTAGGTTTATATAACAAATTTATGGCAAAGGTGTGCTACAACATTTAGTAAAACCAAACTAAATGATTTTCCCTCCTGAACTACTTTGCGATCCCTCAAGAACCATTTTTGTTTCCAAAATGAATGCAGTTGGAATATTTGAGTTTGGAGATATATATATATATATACATATATATATATATATATATATATATATATATGAGTTCTTTCCTTCCTTTTATGCAGAGAGTACACCTATACGTACTTCTGATGTTGACTATCGACTCTTAGAGGCATCTAAAGCTGGAGACTTGGAAACTGTGAAGGTAAGTCAGTGCCCTTAATATCTGGGATAGCACTGTTGAACTTTGCTAACCAATTCATTTTTAAGCTTCTAAGTGTATCTACTCAAATACAAGCAGTAAAAGGATGAACAGAGTCATGGGCAGGAAAAATCTGTACTACTACTAAGGAATTCCCGGTATGTGCCTTATATTTATAAAACCATTTATATGTATGTGTGTGTGTGTGTATATATATAGTTAGATAGATAGATAGATGGATATATACATACACACACATATACATGGTTTTTAGTAATTTTTCTTCAGGTTACATGAAAGCTTTTTAAATTTCACTTACATTAATTAAAGTGTTACTATTTTTGGCCGCATTCACAAAATAAATAAACTAGATCGAGCCCAGACATTAGCAGGATGACATTTGAAACAATATTTCTTGATCTTTTCTCAGAGATTCACACATTTATTCTAGGAAAGCATTCCTGTGATCCCTCAACATTGGAATTATTCATATGCAGAAGATAGATTTTTTTTCCCTGCGTAGCTCTACTTGCTTAGAAAATTTTATCAGTCTGTATTTGTGGTATAGAAACAATGGTTGTGGTTTTTTTTTTTTCAAATATAGTTATATTCTAATACTGAATATGCTTTTTTAAAACACGCGTTTCCCGTCTATAATCATTCACTTAGGGATGAAGTTAGCAAAAGTTTTTTTGTTTGGAGGTTGTTCTTTTGGGGTTTGTTTTTTGTTGTTTTTTAAGAGCCAGGGTCTTGCTGTATTGCCCAGGCAGGCCTCAAACTCCTGGTGCTCAAGCAATCCTCTTGCCTTACCCTGCCTGCTATCCACGTAGCTGAGACTACAGGCATGCACCACTGCACCCGACTTTGCCTTTATTTTTATAGAAAAGTTAATAGCGAATTTGCTATTGACAGTCATAGTACTTTTTTACAATGTACTGTCAACTTTGTCACCTCTTCTTAAGCAAACTTCGTTTTTGCGATTTTAGCAAACTAATTTTAGCCTTCTTGATAACATATACTGGTTGAAAGTGACGGTAAACACATTCTGAGCTCTGTTGCCTAGAAATTTTATTTTTGTTTTGATATGTGGGCACTTCCAGGATCACTTCCAACTTAAAATAGTATCTAAGTTATTTAAAGAACAATAGTAAATTTTAGTTGTGATAGCCACTAGGGAGAAATTTTTATATTGACTTAAATCTAAAACTATATATTTTTTCTTAAAAATACTTCACTTGAAATGTATTCTAATAAAAGAAAATTCTTAAAGATGAAACGATTAGGCTTCCTTTCAGAACATGATCATCTCGGTGCCAGAATTGTTCTATGTGCTTATTATAATTAACACATACTTTATTTTTAAAGTGCACAGTTTTAAATTCCATGTGTTTTGTACATGATAGGCAGATATATACTACAGCGTTTAGGTCTCTTAAACAATCCATTCACAGTGAAGGGCAAATTTATTTTGATTTGTGGAATGGAAGTAGCAAAAGTAAACAAAGCAGCACAAATTGAGAGAGAATTAGGCCTGATAAATTTCTTCTCCAAGAGACTTTAGAAAGTATTAGAATTGAGGTATTAGAAGAACAGGCTGCCTGCTGAATAAAGCATTTGAAATTATGAAAAGTAGGTAGGAAGGATGTAAAATTACATTGGCATTCGAAAGAAAACTGAAACAGATAAAGAATTTCTAAATCTTAAAAATCAAATATTTAATAAGCAGAATGGGCTTCTATTTCTGTAGCCTCACAAATTGAGTTGTGTTTCATTCCCTATTTATTCCTATTTTGTCAGTATTCTCTGCTAGAAGAATAATAGAGTTAATTTAGAATGTGAGAACCAGTGGGGGAAAGCAGCATTAGGAAGAAGCTTCAATCATGTCAGACTCCATAGAGGGTGTTTACTGTCAATTTTTGCATCTTTTCTTTTTGAGTTATGTATTAATTTATTCGTTTTTATTTAATTTGTCAATTGTGCTATTTATATATTAATATAGCCACAGACTCATTTGTCATGAAAAGATATTTGACCTGGCCAGATGACAATGGCTCTTCAGATTTTAGAGGCTGGTGCATTTCTGTATGGAGTTGATGAGATTGTGAACTTGCCCTTACCACCCAGACTCCTTCCTGTCGTGTGAAAATTACACCACTTTAAAAGAGCTTGTTTTTATCCTACCTGTGTGAAAGCTTCTTGTCTTAGTCTATTTGTGCTGCTATAAAAAAAAATACCATAGACTGGGCGATTTCTAAGCCATAGAAATTTATTTCTCTCAGTTCTGGAGGCTAGGAGCGGGTACTGGTTCCAGATCCAGGTACTGGTAGGCTTAGTGTCTGGTGGGGACCCTGTCTGTCTGCCTTCAAGGTGGTGTCTTGTGGCTGCCTCTTCTGGAGGGGGCACATGCTGTATCCTCACGTGGCAGAAGGCGGAAGAGCAAAACGGCCAAATGCTGTGTGAAGCCTCTTTTAGAGAAAGGCCTTAAGCCCACATTCAGGAGGGAAGAGCCTGCATGACCCAGTCACCTGCTTACCTCTATTGCATTGGAGATTAAGTTTCAACATGAATTCCAGAAGGACACAAACGTTCAACCCGTAGCACTCCTACTTACTCTATCCGTAGAAATCTTTCAGGTTCTTAATTTCTATGTAATAATAGCTTATTACAGTGGTGGAAGTGGTAGCAAAATTAGTGAATGCCTGAAAATCCCCAAAGACCCTGCAATCATCCTTTATAGCCTAGAGTATGCATGCTATTGTCTGCTCCTCTTTATTTGCTTTTTCTAATTTTCATTGCCTTTCTTCTGATCATTTCCCTCAAGTTGGATAATTAGGAAAGTAAGCAATGATACATGATGTAGTACAAAGACCAGGAGGTTAAAAATCAGTAAAGCAGGGTTTGAGTCTTTATTCTACCCCTTACCAACTATTTGAAAAGGATGTCACTTAACCTTCATCCCTGATTTATTTATCTGTAAAGTTAATTTATAAATTAACCTCCATCCCTGGTTTGTTATCTATCAACTTCATAGATAATAATTTCCTCACTGAAAGAATATGATACTCTTTTTTTTTTTTTTTTTTTTTTTTTTGAGACGGAGTCTCGCTCTGTCACCATGCTGAAGTGTAGTAGCACGATTTCAGCTCACTGCAACCTCTGCCTCCCAGGTTCAAGTGATTCTCCTGCTTTAGCCTCCCGAGTAGCTGGGACTACAGGCGTGCACCACCATGCCCAGCTAATTTTTGTAATTTTAGTACAGACGAGGTTTCACTATGTTGGCCAGGATGGTCTCGATCTCTTGACCTTGTGATCTGCCCACCTTGGCCTCCCAAAGTGCTAGGATTGCAGGCGTGAGCCACCACGCCCAGCTGATATTCTTTATAAACTGTAAATTATTATTCAGCTATTATCATTACTCACTTACTACCACCGGTGATATAGTCTTTCATTCCTTACGTGGCATCCTGCTGCTTTGTAAACAAATTGAGCTTACAATTTAGATTGTGCTGAAATTGAAGCATTCAGAGAGAGATAAGGAGACACCGAAGAGATTAGGGGGACATCTCTGAAAGAGATGGAAGTAAAGCCCAAAAACTAGGGTATGATTAAAAAACCAGTTTAACTTGTAAAGGTAAGCAAACATTGCCCCAAAAGTCAAGTAAAGACCTGTTGACTACATAGCTTTGCTGTAGTCAATCAAAAGACCGAGGGAGAGGCCCAGGCAGAAAAATAATTTTTCCAGAGCCTTTTTGCTCGCTTGACTCACATTAGAGAAGACAAGAGCTCTCTAGTTACATAGTCAACTGAGGTTGGTGTTAGCACAAGCAGGTGTGCCATGACAAACAGTATAGCGTATCTCGGGGAGGAAAGACAAAGATAAAACAGTAAGGCAGTGTTTGCATTGAAAATGCTTGCTTTATTGTGGGTTTTTCTATTTGATTCTGATTTTGGTCAGGAAATGTTGAAAAACATTGATTTGCTCTGTATATAATAAATATTTGTAGTCACTGTAAAGCGTAGTGCTGATTTCTAGACATTTGTATTGTTTAATCTTTGGAAATAAATATTGATTAGAAAATTATAATTTATTTATCCAAGATGTTGCACTATTTGGGGGCAAAACCTGTGAATAAATAGTAATGTTTGTTTTGTGTTTGTCTCTGTGTGTGCACCACGAAAGCAACTTTGCAGCCCTCAAAATGTGAATTGTAGAGACTTAGAGGGCCGGCATTCCACGCCCTTACACTTCGCGGCAGGCTACAACCGCGTGTCTGTTGTAGAGTACCTGCTACACCACGGTGCCGATGTCCATGCCAAAGACAAGGGGTACGTGTTAGAAGTTAGCTGTTTGGTAGTCATTCTCTTCATGCTTAAAAAAATTTTAAATATTTTTGAAGTCTTAGATTTTTTTCTTTATTAAAAAAGGAATCCTCATTTTTTTGTTTAAAACATAAATTAAAACATAGAAATGTCACGCCTGTAATCCCAGCACTTTGGGAGGCCAAGGCGGGAGGATGAACTAAGGTTGGGTGTTCGCAACCAGCCTGACCAACATGGAGAAACCCTGTTTCTATTAAAAATACAAAATTAGCCGGGTGTGGTGGTGCACGCCTGTAATCCAGCTACTCGGGAGGCTGAGGCAGGAGAATTGCTTGAACCCAGGAGGTAGAGTTTGTGGTGAGCTGAGATTGCTCCGTTGCACACCAGCCTGGGCAACAAGAGTGAAACTCTGTCTCAAAAAAAACCAAAACAAAACAAAAAACAGAAATGTGCCAGGCGCAGTGGCTCACGTCTGTAATCCCAGCACTTTGGGAGTCCAAGGCGGGCGGATCACCTGAGGTCAGGAGTTTGAGACCAGCCTGACCAACGTGGTGAAACCCCGTCTCTACTAAAAATACAAAATTAACCAGGCATGGTGGCACGTGCCTGTAATCCCAGCTACTCGGGAGGCTGAGGCAGGAGAATCGTTTGAACCCGGGAGGTGGAGGTTGCAGTGAGCTGAGATCACACCATTGCACTCTAGCCTGGGCAACAAGAATGAAATTCCGTCTCAAAAAAAAAAAAAAAACAAACATAGAAATGTACAGTATAGAAAGTGAAAATTTCCTGTCAGCCCACCTCCTGCTCAGAGATACAGCATTAAAATGTTGAATGTATTCCTCCAGGTACTGTAAATGCATAGACTTGTCTGTGTGCTGTGGTGGTGGTAGTGGTTTTTAACACAAATGGTGGTACCATCCTATACGGTCTGCTTTGCAGTTTACTTTTTCCACCCAATAGTGTATCTTGAATAGTGTTCCCATATCAGTACTTAGTAGTCTCCTTCTTTTAATGTTTGTATATAGTATTTTATTGCATTATATAAATTTTGTTTTTTGTTTTGTTTTGTTTTTGAGATGGAGTCTCACTTTGTCACCCAGGCTGGAGTGCAGTGGCGCGATCTCAGCTCAATGCAAGCTCCGCCTCCCGGGTTCACACCATTCTCCTGCCTCAGCCTCCCGAGTAGCTGGGACTACAGGCACCCGCCACCATGCCCAGCTAATTTTTTGTATTTTTAGTAGAGATGGGGTTTCACTGGGTTAGCCAGGATGGGCTTGATCTCCTGACCTCGTGATCCATCCACCCAGGCCTCCCAAAGTGCTGGGATTACAGGCGTGAGTCACCACGCCTGGCCTTATATGAATGTTTTTATATAGTCTGTAAGTTATTGTTTATTCTTCTTTTTTGCTATTAAAAATGTATAGTCTCTTCTAAAAAGAAGTCATCCATCCCAAAGTCATCAGTATTCCTAGAAGCATAATTTTATTTTTACTAATTCAGATACTCTATATTTTATGTTAGTTTGTTAAATTATTTTAATTTGTCTAGACAAAGCCTAAGGCAGCTACTTAGAAATGTGAGAAAGATATTTTAACTGATAGGAATTCCCGTGTTGTGAGTTAATTTCACATCATCTCAAAATAAGCCAATAGCTTTCTGTGTAATTACATAGCAGTGCACAGTAGAATTAAACTGCACGATTTAGGCCTCATTGAACTATTATGTATTTATTTATCTTTTAAAAGGGACACATCAGACATGAATATTCACTAACAATATCACTAGTGCTTTCAAAGTGTTACAGTGTATTGGAGAGCAAGCAGCATTTGCTTCTATTGCTCATTTTAACACTTAGCATATTTCATCCCAAAACTAAAAAAAAAAAAAAATGCACTCAATACTTTGCTTCTGCCATGTGTTAAGTTCGACATTTTGTTCTTTTGATGCACTCTTTTGTGGGAGCATCTTTTTGTCCTTTTAGAATGTCAACTGCTTACTGATCAGAGCTTAGACTCCTCTCAGAATAGTTTGCCCGTTTCTTATCTGAGTAGCACTTACAGTTGACATCATCATTTTTCTCACTGAATACTTTTCTGAATTACCTGGATTGTGAATTTTCATTGTTTGGTACCTCAGTATTTAAACCTCTGCACGGAAGTCACCACTGAATCACCACTATGATTAAACCACTATGATTCAATCACCACTATGATTTAAACAACTTTTTACCAAGATAGAACTTGCCTAAATAAGTTAATTGCATTATATTTTTTATAAGTAAGCATACAGTTTTCATTAGTAAAACTCATAAAGATAAGGATTGCTGTGAGTATATATCCATCCCCAAGAAACTTAGGAAAAAGTCTTTACATTGAAAGGACATTTTTGAAATTACTACTCCTTATTTACAAATGGATAACTATATCTTAAAGAACAGAGGTGGGTGTATTTCTTTTTGAGCAGTGTTCAGTATAGTCAGTACCGTAGAAGAATGGTAGTATTTTTATTATAAGAATCATTTTAACTCAAAGATTTGTTTTATAACTTTAAAATAATTTTCTTTTGCTTAGTGGCTTGGTGCCCCTTCATAATGCCTGTTCATATGGACACTATGAGGTGGCTGAGCTTTTAGTAAGGCATGGGGCTTCTGTCAATGTGGCGGACTTATGGAAATTTACCCCTCTCCATGAAGCAGCAGCTAAAGGAAAGTATGAAATCTGCAAGCTCCTTTTAAAAGTATGTAGTTTAAAAAGTTATGAAATATAGACTAATTGTATTTATATTTTGGTTGTTACTTGAAAGTAAGTTGGGGTATGTTATTCTATTAAGAACAATACTGCTGTAAAGACTGCTCTCATTTTCTATTTCCCCGAAGACTGTTTATGTGGTACGATACATAGCTTAATATCTGAAATGGTTTGATTAAGTCCATGTCATAAAAATTCATCAAAGTAGGTTTTACAAAGAGCTGAAATAGTTTGCATTGCTTATCTAGTACTTATAGTATTAATAACAGAAAAAATTGTACAGGAGAAACAAGCTTTTCAATCTAGTTGGTTTTTTTTTCCTTGTTGGCTATTTTATTATTGTTAACTAACTCATTCTTCATTAGTAAACATTAAACATTTTATCTTTTAAGAACTTATTTTAATAACAGATTTTTATTAAAATATAAGATAATCTCTAGACAAAGTTGTTCATATAGATTTGAGATACATGTAAAAGAGTAAAAACTAGTAGTTATATGAAACTAACTATAATTTATGCTCACTTTAAGTTAAAGTATATTTTTAAAAAATGACCAGATGTGTATTTATGAGATTTTCTCTTGCTTTTTTTTAACTACAGAAAAAAAAAATTGATGTGTTTAAATAAAATTCTTCTCCCTTCACTTTTATGATATCAAATATGTTCTTATGAATCTTGAGAAAAACACAGTATCTGATACTCATTTTTATTATCACTGGTTGGTAAGAAATAACTTCCAAGTCATTGTGAATCCATTGTCCAACTTGACTTACAACTAATTTCCTCAGTGAGCCCACTACAGTTTGTGGCCAACCTATAATAAAAATTACTGACTTCTATTTACTTTATTTAATAGATATTGGTAATTAAACTTTTAAAATCTCTAATTTTAATACCTTTATATCTAATTTCATGGTAGATGTTAAGACTTAGGATAAAAATATTAAAAATATTACCAAACTTTATCTAAAGATGGCCTTTAGAATTAAGTCCTTTTTTACCAGCGTGTCTTACTCTCTTCTTTTTCATACCTACTGAGTATCTTTATGTAATTGAATCTGGTCAAAATTAACATCCATGCTATTCTTCAAAGTAAAATAGGTTTCCAAAGACAACTTGGAATCAGAGAAAAAGTATATTAAACAAGTTATCTCAAAGATACTTAACAGTCTCCCTACTTTATCATCACCATTGATCCTGAAGCTTTTACTGAGTAGTATTAATAGTTAGAAAGCTGATCCATTATATTGCTAAGTAGGAATTTTGCAAAGTGTTTTTCAAAATGCATATAGCATAGATACCTTCCCCTGGAGGAACAAAGGTAGAGTAAATTAAGTACCTACCTACCTACCTACCTACTTACTACAGAAAGATACTATAGAAAATACAAACCCCATTTGGTTTTTCTTCTTTGTAGCATGGGGCAGATCCAACTAAAAAGAACAGAGATGGAAATACACCTTTGGATTTGGTAAAAGAAGGAGACACAGATATTCAGGACTTACTGAGAGGGGATGCTGCCTTGTTGGATGCTGCCAAGAAGGGCTGCCTGGCAAGAGTGCAGAAGCTCTGTACCCCCGAAAATATCAACTGCAGAGACACCCAGGGCAGAAATTCAACCCCTCTGCACTTGGCAGGTGAGCGCCCCCCAGTGCCTCCACGCCTCCTTTTCCTTTCTCGGACACCTGATACAGTGTACTAAAAGATGAAAGCCATGCTGAACATAAATGGGACTACTTAGTAAAATGCTGTTGATTGACATAGTTTTGTATAATTTCTTATTGTGAAGTCCCTCCATTATGAGATAATAGTATTAACTTTTGAAGCAAAAAGTATTAAAACCTTAACATTTTCTGGTCCTTATTTTATATGTATGTATTTGTTTTCTTTTAAGCTGACACGTTTCCTGTATTTTTTTTACTCTAAATAGCAGGCTACAATAACCTGGAAGTAGCTGAATATCTTCTAGAGCATGGAGCTGATGTTAATGCCCAGGACAAGGGTGGTTTAATTCCTCTTCATAATGCGGCATCTTATGGGGTAAGCATACTAACGTTGAAAGCTAGAAAACTGGCCAGGCATGGTGGCTCACGCCTGTAATCCCAGCACTTTGGGAGGCCAAGGCGGGCGGATCATGAGGTCAGGAGATCAAGACCATCCTGGCTAACACGGTGAAACCCCGTCTCTACTAAAAATACAAAAAATTGGCCAGGCATAGTGGCAGGCGCCTGCAGTCCCAGCTACTCGGGAGGCTGTGGCAGGAGAATGGTGTGAACCTGGGAGGCGGAGCTTGCAGTGAGCTGAGATTGTGCCACTGCACTCCAGCCTGAGCCACAGATCAAGACTCCATCTCAAAAATAAATAAATAAAATAAAATAAAATCTAGAAAACTTCCCTGGCATTTACGACTTTGTTAAATGCATACTATGCGTTAAGTGAGTAGATATCTAACTAATAGCATGATTTAGCACAATTTTAATCTTTTGTTCAGAGTTTTGGCGTTTCTTCCCAGCTAAACTTAACTACCTTTTGGCCAACAATCATGCTTTTTATTGCTTTTTGGTCTCAGCACATTATCAAGCACAATAATAGGCATGTAACGGGTGTTCAGTTTATATTTGTCAATAATATAATATAATATATAAAATAATATAATAAATATCAATTTCTTAACTGTACTCCAAGTAGATTTTAAAAACTATAAAAGCTGTGCGACTGTTATACAGCCATGGAAAGTATGGTGGCTTACATTTATCTTCAGCACCTTAAACATATTCGAGTAGCCAGGCACAGTGGCATGTGCCTGTAATCCCAGCCATTCAGGAGGCTGAGGTGGGAAGATCGCTTGAGCCCAGGAGTTCAAGGCCAGCCTGGTCAACATAGTGAGACCTCATTTAAAAAAAAAAAAAAAAATTAAATGGTTGAGCAGTTGATATATATGGTTTCATAGAGTAGGAATTACTAGCTAAAACCTCCCAGTGAAAGTCCAGAGTTATCCTTTCAAACACTATCATCAGTTGTAAGAGGAAGAGAAATGGATTGCAGTGCCTTGATGCCATATGTCAGAACTGACTGAAAGTAACTAAGGCTCACTCAAGCCTGATGGCTCACGGCAGAAATAGGAGGAATGCTCATGTGCTTGACAGTTCATCCACTTAATCCCTTCTTGACTATAAAAACCCACAGATGCCAGTTCATACATACCAGGTGTTCTCACAGTTGGAATCACTATTGATAGAAGGTGGTTTCTAGATTTGCAAAAGCCTGACAAACTGTAAGTAAAAACCAAACCAAACCAACCACCTTGATTACCATATTCTTCCTCCTACTGCCTTCTCCCTGGCCCTTCGTAATGAGACTGTCATCTCTCAAGCCCATTCTACAAAGATCTGTATGACAAATCGGAGTGGTGATACTTTTAAGGAAAGCAACAATCCAGTTTTCTAAAAGAAAATTATGCCTCTAAGTATGATATAAATTAGTCAAAATTATATTTAATAAGTATTAGTACTGAAATCATCTTGAAACTACAATATTTAAAGTTATCTTTCTAAAGATGAGTAATCTTTTATTAAAATTCATATACATTTTAACCTTCCTTCACATAAGGCTCTCAATTTCTCTGAACAACAAATACTTCTACCAAAGACTTGGCATGCTAAATATTTGCTGCTAACATACTACATATACATTACATGTAATTCTTGACCCTTAAGTTATAACTATACATGTATATCATTTGGATTTTATTATAATTTTCAGCACTTCTTAGCATAATTGTTCTCTTCATATGGTATTCTACTAATCCTTTTGCTTGGCTTCAGTTAAGAATTTATAAAGCCAATGGGATCAGTAGAACTGAAATTAGATCTTTTATCTTCTCTGTAAACCTGCTATGAGTAAGGACAGGTGGTGGCCATAGAATTATAGTAAAGCTTATGTTAACACTGTCAACTGTGTAGACTACAGTAGATCCCATACATTGTGGATGTAGGGAAGTTCTACTCCATTAGCTTGCACCTTTCACAGTCTTTATAGCAGTCACGACGGATAAGAAAAAGAAAAAATTTATAAAGTATTTTACCTTTTGATCCTCATTCTTCTCATGGGCTAGCGTTAAGATGTGTTCTACTCCATTAGTCTTCACCTTGCACAGTCTCTATAGCTGTCACAGAGGATAAAGAAAAGTTAATTTATAAAGTAAGTATTTTACCTTTTGATCCCCATCAGTTAAGATGTTACTTACTCTACATGTGTGTCACTTGACGACCACTGTGAAGAGAGTAAAATGTACAGTGGTTCTCTTGGGGCTCAAGCGTAACGTAGAGTGCTGGTCGACCTTGTTCAACTTCATGTTCCCTTGAGGCTGACTTGCTGTCAGCTGAAGAGAGGTGTAATGCAATCAGTCTCCCGACCAGAAGTCCACTCTTTCATTTTCATAAACTTAATTCACCGTCACCCGTAACTCCCCTTCTCCTTTTCTAACTCCAAGTGAAAAAAAATAATGAATACTTTTTTTCACTATCTCTTTTTATGTTTGTTAAATCCCTACTGCTTAGCTGTTTGTAAATGAAGGTAACTTACTGAGGTGAAAGTGAACAAAAAATTCTCCAGGCTATGTAAAGGGCATTTGATAGAGGTTTTGATCAGCCTGGTGCATCTCATCCTTGTACAGAAGAAGGCAAATGGGCTATATAATATGTTTATAGCAGGTATTTTTACCTCATTGTGAGGGTGGATTGAGTCACTCAAAAATTTTTTCATGTATTAAACTTGTAAATTTAAAACTCAGGCATCCGCGAGTTGATGACTATCACTTTTTTGACAAACTTTCACTTTGGTGGTTTCTAGACCTTTTTTTTTTTTTTTTTTTTTGGTCAGATACATGAGTGTGATAATACCTTTTTTTTGTTTGTTTTTTAACATGGGCAACCCACTTCCCTCAGCCATCTCACATGACCCACAGTGACTCTCGGTTGGCATTTTCCCCATTCAGAATCTCTGCTCTGCAAAATAATTTTATTTAATGCCACTTGTAAAACCTATAATATAATCTATTATGAGTAACCAGTCAGTAACCATATTAAGTCAGTATTTCTCTTAATCTCAATTAATAGACTTAAAGTAAGGCTAGGCATGGTGGCTCACATCTGTAATCTCAGCACATTGGGAGGCTGAGACAGCAATATGGTTTAAGACCAGGATTTTGAGACCACCCTGGGCAACATAGTGAGACCGTATCTCTATATAATTATATTTTACATAAATATTTAAAAAATAAATATTTATAAATAAATATTTAAAATATAATGGATTAAGGAGTATTTATTTGTACTCCTTAAATATGTAAGTATACATATTTAAGGATATATATATCCATATATATATTTAAGGAGTACTAATAAATACGTATATTTGTATTTTTAAGGAGTACTAATATTAACACAATATAAAAAGTGTAAAAAGCTACATTGTCTCCCCTCAGCTAAGGAGTAGAATAATAGAAACATAACTATGTTTCTATTATTTGTAGATTGATAAATCTGTGTATCTTTCAAAAGTTCCTTTTTATTCATTCTATCCTGCCTTGGCTGGACATTTTAATGAAATCATAGGGCCCCAGTCTACATTTCTATTAGGATGGCAAAACACTGATTATTTTATATTCATCCCATGAATTTGATGATGCTTGAACTAGCCTGGCCACATATAATCATTTTGTGGAGTAGATTTTCTGTGGCATATCATCTGGAATAGAGCTTCTATACTGAAAATTAAGCAATATATAGAGCAATTGTAGGTATAGTGTTACCCAGGGATCTCTACTTAAATAATTTCTTCTTCCTAATATTATTCTCTTTCCCATTTTCAGCTTGGAAAGAAAATGGCTCTTGTGTTTTAGTCTAGCACACTCTGCAGGCATCTGTGGTTTAATGGAGAAAGCTGAACTTAGAGTCTGAATATCTGGGATCTCATCTTTCCTCTTCTGTTTTATAACCCAGTAGTCTTCAGCAAGTGCCTAAATTTTTCTCATCTTCGGTTTTCTCAGTAGGAAAAGTTGGATTCCAAGACCTTCTTTCCAGGTTGTTGTAATGATTAAATGAGACCGTGCATGTGGAAATTCCTTTATCTAATGTAAAGGATTATAAAAATACTGTTATTATAAAATAACTTGCTTCATGACTGGGTGCAATGGCTCATGCCTATAATCCCAGCACTTTGGGAGGCTGAGGCGGGAGGATCGTTTGAGCCCAAGAGTTCAAGACCAGCCTAGGCAACATAGCGAGACCCCATTTCTACCAAAAAGTATATATCTATCTCTATATCTATATATATAGAGAGAGGTATCTCTATTTCTACCAAAAAGTATATATATATCTCTATATCTATATATATATAGAGAGAGAGAGAGATAGATATAGAGAAAGATATAGAGATACTAAAAATTAGTAAATTCCTCGCTTCCCACAGCCTCTGTACTGAGCCAGTCAGAATAAGGGCTGCATGTCACTCTTAACATCTCACAGCCTTAGGAACAATCTATATATTTGACTGGCTCAGTACTGTATTAAATAAACACAGATTAATTGACTGGCCTGAGGATGAAATAATAATCTGAGGTAGCTGTGAAATTACATAGTTCTTTACTTATACAGTTATTTCTTGTTCATTATTCCTTCATACATGTTTACCTTTTTTCCGCTAGAGAGCCCAGTCTGCTCTGTGTGTCTTTGAGCCTTTTTTGTATAAAAAGAACCTCAGTTTTTCCGAATGGAGAAAAAAATAAATATTTATTTAAGAAGCATCAATAAAAATTACAAGTTGCATGAGAGCTGATATTAGTGGTAGTGTGCCTTACTGTGTTGGTGTTCTTTATATAACAATGCCTTGTATTATATTTGAATGCATGTTTACGCAAGACAGTTAACTTTTCTGCTAGTCAGTAAATGGCATTGATACTTATTACGACGAAGCATGTAAATTTATATCTTACAAGAGTAAATCAGTTGGCTGATACATTTTCTCTCAACTGTTTTTATTTTCCAGTGCTTTCTCTAAAATGGATAACATCTGGGGAATTTTCATGACATAATTGTAATAAAGCATCTACACAGTTAAATGGCTTTAACTGAAGCTAAGCACATTTCTCTTTCCCCTACTTCCCACCTTTTTAAAATTAAAGGCTTCCCAGTCTTTTTATGTTGTATTTGTCATTTAAAGCATTTTGTATTGCAGCTGGATTCTGAAACTATGTTAAATTGTCTGTTTCTCCTGGAAACATTCCAACAGAGATCAGTTTCTTTTCTGGACCATCTAGTTCAGTACTTTGCTCTTATATATTGTGTTGAATAGAATTGAACTGCTATTTATTGGATTTGTCAGCCTTAAATTCTAGTTACTATTTTTGCCTCTGTGGTATAGCTATGTAAAAGAATTAAACAGCTTAAGAACTATATTTTTAGTCTATTTGGGTAGTAATATACTCCTTCCTGTTCATTGTTCTTTCAGACATTTGTCAGAAAATTTCACAAGCATGTAATTGGTTTGTCCAAGCATAAACTATAACTTCAATATAAAGAAAGCTTAGTAATGCATACTAGATAATACAATTCATTTTATACACATATACACAAACATGTAATTTTCCTTGGACTTTTTGTAATTTTGGAAGCCTGTGTAAATTAGTCTACCAAATGATATTATTCTGCCAGTAAACACGGGAGTTCAATAAAATTAATCATCAGAAACAGTTTAAATAGCTTGTAACCTCACTGGGGAGAAGCTTGAAATTATTCCGTGCTTTTGGGTTAACTTAACAAAAATTACTGTCTTTTTTCAACATACAGCCTTTGAATAAGGGAGATAAATTACTAGGTTTGGTTTTGTTTTAGGTGATTTTGATAATACCACAAGTGGTACCTCTGTTTTCATCTTTTGTGTTAGAAAATTTAAAAATAATTAAGCTATAGAATTAATTTTATAGTGATAGTGTAATGCCAGAAGAATCACCAAACATATCCTGTTCTGAGAAGCCTTAGTCTGATTATACTGCTTTTTTATTTTATTTTTTGTTTATGGGGTGTTTTGTTTTGTTTTGTTTTGAGATGGAATCTCACTCTTCACCCAGGCTGGAATGCAGTGGTGCAATCGTAACTCACTGCAACCTCCGTCTCCCGGATTCACGCGATTCTTCTGCCTCCCGAGTAGCTGGGATTACAGGTGTGTGGCGCCACACCCAGCTAATTTTTGTAATTTAGCAGAGATGGGGTTTCACCATGTTGGCCAGGCTGGTCTCAAACTCCTGACCTTGAATGATCTGCTGGCCTCAGCCTCCCACAGTGTTGGGATAACAGGAGTGAGCCACTGCACCTGGCCTACTTTTTGTTTTTTTGGCAGCTTTTTACTTTGTATTATTAGAGCAAATGTGGAAACTTTCCTTAGTAGTTGACTGATCTGTACTTTTCTTTTTAGATAAATGTTCTTCACTTCGTTTTCAGAAACTACTATTTCTAAAATTAGGAAATACAGATATTTATATTACATAAAGTTAAATACTACCTCCGAAAAAGTGCCAGTTCTTTTTGAAGTGAGTGTCTTCAAGAGTGCAGGGAAGACAATGATATTTTAAGGAAGATAGAAAGTGACACGCATTTAGTAGCACCTTGGGAACTTTCTTGGCCTTCCCTGTCTTTTTCCATTCTCATACATGTCTTCCTTAAAAACCTCAATGTATGGTAGTTGAGCAGCAGCATGAGTTAGAAATGTATTCTCAACAGATAATGTGCTTTTGAGTTAATTATCCAAACTGACCAAGTTATGCCTGGAAATGTGTCTGTAAGGGACATAAATGTGCCAATTGCACCGAATTATAGTATATTGGAGTTGAAATGGATCTCAGAAATAAGTGGTAACCAGCCTAACATCCTAAATGTATTTATAGAAATATACAAGTTATTTTTAATATTCCTTTTTTTTTTTTTTTTGAGATGGAGTCTCACTCTGTCACCCAGGCCTGAGTGCAGTGGCCGGATCTCAGCTCACTGCAAGCTCTGCCTCCCGGGTTTACGCCATTCTCCTGCCTCAGCCTCCCGAGTAGCTGGGACTACAGACGCCCGCCACCTCGCCTGGCTAGTTTTTTGTATTTTTTAGTAGAGACGGGGTTTCACTGTGTTAGCCAGGATGGTCTCGATCTCCTGACCTCGTGATCCGCCCGTCTCGGCCTCCCAAAGTGCTGGGATTACAGGCTTGAGCCGCCGCGCCCGGCCTATTTTTAATATTCTTAAAAACCCTATCTGTTGAATCAGTAGTGCCTATTGTGTAATTGATTGTCTTAGCTTATTTTATAAGGATTTTTGAGAAGAAGCTGAAGCCTTTTGCTATATGGAGCTCTTTCTTGAGTGAACCTGGTCTCCATGGAACTTGCTCCTATATTGGCTTTTATAGTCCTGCTCCTTTATTGTTCTTCTCCAGCTTCCATTTTTCCTTTTGTCTCCTCTGAGGATTTTTCTTCCACTCTCCTTGTCCAAAATACTGTTGTTTTCAAGGTTTTATCCACCTTGTAATTACCTTTCTGTATTCCTTTCCTTAATGAGCTCATTTGTCAAGTAGCTACAACTATTAATCCACTATTCCATTTCATAATCTCCCTGGAGCCCCCAGCCCCAATCCTCAGCCCTTGGTAGGTATTGAGCAGATGCTGGTTAGTGGGTGAGTGGCGGGAGAGTGAGTGAGTGAATGAATGAATTGATGCCCCCTTGACTGTGCTCCAGCCTCTTCTGACAAACCATCTACAGAATGTCTTTACTTGGAGGTTTTACCTCAGAAGGTGCCTACTATCTCAATGAGCCTTATCTGAGAGTTTCATACCTACTTCAACTTCCTTTTTTTTTTTTGAGATGGAGCCTTGCTCTGTTACCCAGGCTGGAGTGCAGTGGTGCTGATCTCAGCTCACTGCAACTTCTGCCTTTTGGGTTCAAGCGATTCTCTTGCCCCAGCCTCCCGAGTAGCAGGGATTACAGGCTTGCACCACCATTCCCAGCTAATTTTTGTATTTTTAGTAGGGACGGGGTTTCACTATGTTGGCCAGGCTGGTCTCGAACTCCTGACCTCAGGTGATCCGCCCACCTCAACCTCCCAAAGTGCCAGGATTACAGGCGTGAGCCACCGCACCCAGCCCCTACTTAAACTTTTACAACTCAATTTCTGTTAATAGTTCTATCTTATTTTCTAATCTTCTAGATTCTCCCCTCCTTCCCCCCTTCCCAGAAAATGTAGTCATCTTTGACTTTTTCTCTTCTGTTGTGAATTTGGCTTTCTAAACCCAATTTCTTTTCTTTCAAAATTTCTCAGATTTAGCCCTTCTTTTCCATTTTTCTGTAACTGTCAACGGTTCAGGGTCTCATCACCTCACGCCCAGGTTATTGGCATGTCTGCTGCTAACATTTCCTCCACCCCTCAATCATTTAGACATAATAGACCAATTTTCATAAAATGTTACGTTGCTTTTTCAAAGGCTGAAGCAAAAACATTGAGAATCTTTGAGATGAGTATTTCAGTAAATCTGATTGCATTAGGTTAGAAAAGAAATGGGAAGATAAGAGAATCAATGTGAATAGAATGCGTGTTTGAAAAGTTTGGCAGATCGATTAGACCATTAACAGAAGACTTGAATTAGGTACTAGTTTCACTTTACAAAACGAAACACCTTACATCATATTTGTTTTTAAAATAAAGCTGAATATATTAGAAGGATGAATTTTTTTGAAAAAAGCCCATGAACAGTTACAGGATAATAGTATAGTTGTGTAATTGAGATTTTAAAGGAGGCAAGAAAAGATGGAGTCCAAAGTGTAGGTAGAAGACTGAAATTCTTTTTTATTTTTTAGAAGAAACTTCTGTTAAGGATGAAAATGGAGACATAGAGGGAGTGAATTATTAAATAAAAACAAGTATACACGATGGTGCTTTACCAGATGATCTCATTCTTAATCTTTGTATCCTTTTCTTTTTCTTCAGCATGTTGACATAGCGGCATTATTGATAAAATACAACACGTGTGTAAATGCAACAGATAAGTGGGCGTTTACTCCTCTCCATGAAGCAGCCCAGAAAGGAAGGACGCAGCTGTGCGCCCTCCTTCTAGCGCATGGTGCAGACCCCACCATGAAGAACCAGGAAGGCCAGACGCCTCTGGATCTGGCAACAGTAAGTCCTCATTTCAGATACTGAGTATTGTTCCTTATACTTTCCGAGATGACATTAAATTCTCAGGCTCACCAGCTTACTTTTAGTCATGTTTATTTCACTTAGAGATCTCCTTCTGAACATTTTTGAAGTTCACACTTTTTCTATGAAAATATAATTTAAAACTCTAAGGCAAACTAATCAGTAAGTTAGTGTAATTTTTTTTGCCATTCTTAGCCTGCTAGGAAAACATGAATCATAAGAAAACACATTTTTAGAGTGTACCCTCACCTGCCACACGCTTCCTTTATAAACTTATCTCGTACCTTCTATATTTGGCATATTATTGTAGAGCAACTAATGTTCATGATGATTTACCTAAGTCCGTGAGATGGTCAAAGAAAAATTAACTCTGGGCAGTATTATTTAACTGCAGAGTCAAAGTTAAGCACCACATCCTCTTCCCTGAACTTTCTGAAAATCAGGGAGTTACTGTATAGTCACAATAATTTCTAATTTTTTAAGCCAGAAATGTTTTTTCAAGTTATATTCTGTTTCATTTATTTATTGCTGAGTAACTGTTTCAAAACACTTAGTGGCTTAAAATAATAATGATTTATTATTTCTTATGATTCTGTATGTTGGCTAGGAGATTCTTCTGGTCTTACCTGGGGTCACTTGTGTAACTGCATATAGCTGGTGGCTGGGGCAGAAACATAAAGACGGCTTCACTCATATGCCTGGGGCCTTGACAAATACAGCTAGAAGGCTGGGGCCTCTCTAGTCCCACGTGGCATCTCATCATTAAGTAGTCTTGTTGGAATTTCTTCACCAAATAATTGCATCTCAAGAGGGAGAAAGCAGAGGCTGCCATTGTTCTTTAAGGCTAAGCCTGGAACTGACATGCTGTCACTTCCGCCACATTCTGTTGTGCAAAGTGAGTCATGAACTCAGCTCAGGTTCAAGGGATAGGAAAATAGATTCCACCTTCTTTGAAAGGAGAAGCAAAGATTTCATGGCCATCTTTAATCAGCCACAGTCTTCCCTGTGAATACAAATTAAATCTATTTTTCCCACATTCAAATTACACTTACCTGCCACACGTTCCCCCAACCAACAAGGGGCACAGATAGTCATCACTGGGTCCTTAGCAGTTCTAAAATTCAGCCAGGCACGTGTTATCAGGGCTGTCTACTCTGGAGTTAGGGAATGGTGCCTGATTAGGGCCCAGTTCTGCTCCCAGGGAGTGGTTCACTGTGGCTGTCTTTTTCTTCCTTTCTTTCTTTTTCTTTCTCTTGAGACACAGTCTGGCTCTGTCACCCGGGCCGGAGTGCAGTGGCATGATCATGGCTCACCGCAACCTTGACCTCCCAGATTTAAGCCATCCCTCCACCTCAGTCTTCTAAGTAGCTGGGACTACAGGCACGTGCCACTATGCCTGGCTTTTTTTTTTTTTTTTTTTTTACTTTTTGTAGAGACAGGGTCTTGCTATGTTGCCCAGGTTAGTCTTGAACTCCTGGGCTCCTCCCTCAGCCTCCTTCCTCAGGCTCCCAAAGTGCTAGGATTACAGGTGTGAGCCACTGTACCCAGCCTCTGTAGCTCTTGGCCATGCCCTCTGAATTATCCTTCTCTTTTCATAAGAAATGGATCGTATTTACAGCCAAATGGCTTTCTCAACCTTTTACCTGCTCCTAGAAATTTTGGGGACCCTAAGCCTTTTACTATTTTAATCTACCTGTCCCTTTTAGTCCAAAATAGTGCAACTCTTCCTTTATAAACTTTTGGATTTCCCATCAAACTATGCACCACTCCATCAGCCAAAAGCCCCACCCACAAATCTTTTCAAGACAGGTCCCTCTGTAATATGGATTCCAAGTCAAGGTGCAGTGGGGCAATGCCCATAAGACCCTTCGAAGCTCTTTCATCTAGCCAAGGGAATTCACAAGGTACCACCTTAGAGGTGTTTTAAAGATTTTGAGGTAATATATCTATACTTCTGGTGATTTTTATTCTGAGGCCATGTTTTCCTGTCAGTACCCTAGATTTGACCTTTGGCCTGAGGCTATGCCTTACTTGAAGAAACTTTTGCTGATGGAGAGGCTGGGAATGGTGAATAATTTTATTTTCTAACCTAGCAAATCTTGGGTGAATACATTTCCTTAAAGAGAACTAAACAGTTCCTTTCTCTCTGTAAACATACCAGTCCAGCTGGCGAGGCAAAATTTGTTCTGGAAATTTCCTTAGCCAAATTTACAAGTTTATTTAGGTTCACGTTCTGCCTTCTATAAGACCTCATGTGCCAGTGTTGCCAAACTTTCTGCTACACAGCATCAGTCCCCTTTCTCTTGCCTTCAGTTGCACTTGCCTGTCTTCCACTCACAGCCTTCCTCAGCAATAACCAGGCCACCCTTCACACCTCCAACCAAAGCCACATGTCCACCAGCACCCCACTTCCCGGTACTGGTGTGCATTTCATTTCTCTATTGCTGCACACTAAGCCACCCCCAAACCCAGTGAGGGTTTAACATGACGATTTGTTATTTCTCACACTTCTGGGAGTTGACTGGGCTCAGCTGGGCAGTTCTGCTGGTTTTGTAGTTACCTGCACCTGGGAACTCAGCAGAGGCTGGAGCTTCCAAGATAGCCTTTCATCCTGCAGGGCTCTCCCTGCATAGGATCTCAGCCCTCAGTAGTCTAGCCCAAACTTCTGTACAGCATGACAGATGGCTTCTAAGAGAGTAAAAGTAGACACTGCCAATCCACTTAAAGCCTGGCTCAGAAGCCTCAGAACATCACTTCTGCATTCTATTGGGCAAGACAACTCACAGGGCAAAGCACATTCAAGGTGGGTAGAAATTCAAGGGGAGGCATGCGTGTCGGGAGGAAGGAATTGATGGCTGGCTGTCTCTGGAGACTATCTCCCGCATACTCGAAAAGCAGTTGCATCTAATACTTAAAAACTGTAAAGTTTATGAATAAATGAGCTAAGAGTGTCATCCCTTTGAAATTTCACCAGATGCTAATTTTACATGACATTATTAAGTGTAAATAACCAGATTATTATTATAGCTGTTTAAACATAAACAAAATATAGTAAATATGGAAATTTTTCTAAAGAAGGGTGACAGTTAACACTGAAAGTGCTTTTTTTTTAATGAAAGAAGAAATATTTTTAAAAATTACATGGTTTCTCCAATTCTGTTTACTGAAACTACTGAAACTCTTTGGAGCTGTGGATAGGAGAAGGAATGATCAAAAACCAGAAGGGGATAGATAATGAGGCATTCATTAAGGAAAAAATCCACAAAGCATTTGGTTCTTAGTGAAAAACTTACCATTTCAATATATAGTCTTTTCACGTTTTTTTTTTTAATCATTTTTTTAGGCTGACGATATCAGAGCTTTGCTGATAGATGCCATGCCCCCAGAGGCCTTACCTACCTGTTTTAAACCTCAGGCTACTGTAGTGAGTGCCTCTCTGATCTCACCAGCATCCACCCCCTCCTGCCTCTCTGCTGCCAGCAGCATAGACAACCTCACTGGCCCTTTAGCAGAGTTGGCTGTAGGAGGAGCCTCCAACGCAGGGGATGGCGCCGCGGGAACAGAAAGGAAGGAAGGAGAAGGTGAGTAGACCCCGTGAATGCTTATTTATTTATACCTTTTGTTAGTGGAGCAGAATTACTTTTTTCTATTGATAATTATTGAACGCCTCCATTAGAGACGTCCTGTCTGTAAATTTTCATACACACAACATCTTATAAGAAATATTTCTTCATAGAAGACTGCCACATTTCTTGGCATTGCCATTGTTCTTATTTCTGTATATTCTAGAGCATCTGTTTACAACCAGCATCTTATTGAACCACTTATATTGAAATTATGTCAGAACACAACTGAGAGGTCATTTCAGGAATGAAAACTAAAATGATAGCTGATACATTTAGATTTTTTAATTCATTAAAAGCTTTAGATTTCTCTATATAAGTAGCATTCTATAGTATAAATATACTATAATATTTTAAAATTAGTATTCTCTATATTTTTATAAATTACAATAAGTTATAATTCTATATTCTAACCATATTAGAATTGATACAAATACTAATTTGATAAAGATAAAACGCTCTGCTTTTATTTCTCAATCAACTTGAGAAATAAAGTGTCTGAATTAAATCTGTGTATTCTGTATTATTTTATGCCATGTAAAATCATCTGACAGCCAAGGTTGTCAGAGTCATGTCTTTAAATGGATACTGAAATTTTCTTTATATTTAGAGAATTCTTTCTGAGAATCTTGAATATGTTTCTGTTTTAGTTACCGGTCTTGACATGAATATCAGCCAATTTCTAAAAAGCCTTGGCCTTGAACACCTTCGGGATATCTTTGAAACAGAACAGGTAAACACTCTTTTATATATTTGAGTCATTTAAACTAAATACTAAGAATTAGGCTGGATGCAGTGGCTCACAACTTAATCCCAACACTTTGGAATGCTTAGGCAGGATTGCTTGAGCCCAGGAGTTTGAGACCAGCCTGGGCAACAAAGCGAGACCCCCATCTCTGCAAAAAAAAACCGAAAACATGTTTTTAAGTTAGCTGAGCATGGTGACTTACTGGGCTGCTGGGAGGCTGAAGCAGGAAGATCACATGAGCCCAGGAGTTTGAAACTGCAGTGAGCTGTGATTGTGCCACTGCATTTCAGCTTTGATGACAAAGTAAAACCCTATCTCAAAAAAAAAAAAAAAAAAGAATTATTAATTGCCACCCACCTCTTTTCTCTTTTGCTTCTTATGAGCTATTTTTAAACCCACAACACATTTCTATAAGAAGCCAGAGGAGCCCAGTATTTTATACTTCTCCCCAAAATTGTCTAACAATTGAGAGTCTTTATTTTGTTTTATCTTTATAAGCAGCCTAGCACTTTGCATTTTATTACATGTCAAAGCTTAGACCATGCAACTACCTCAAAAGAATGTTTTCGTAATTGTCCTTGGTTGTTTTGTTTCCGAAAAGTGTCAGTCTTTATTCATCTCATTTCATTATTCACGTGACTAGGCTCCTGAAGCAGTTGCCCATTAATTTGGAAAGCACAGTAGTACTTAGACAAGTGCACCTTTTAAGAATCGCCCCTTTATGAAGTTTCTCTTGTCCACTTGGAATCTTAAATAATCTTGAACCAAAAGTTGGCCATACATTCCAATAGACCCACCCTATTTTGGGATCCATCTTAAATGTCTGTGAGGGTTTAAGGATGGAGTCATCATTAGGGCATTTATGAATTTAGGATTATTCTGTTTGTTTTACTGTTTTCATACAGTATAAGGAGTTGTAATATTGTATGCTTTCATTATTATGGTCAACTTTAAATATTGAATGCTGGTAAGTCCTGAATTTAAATGGACTATTGATATACATGAAATTTTAGAATGGAAAAGGTGTTTAGAGAAAATTTAGTTATTCTCCCAGGTGTAGGGATCGCCCTTGTATAATAACACCCATGTTAGTCCTCTAGCCAGGGAAGATACCTTGTTACAATTTGGGACAGGTGTAATAGAATGCTTGTAACTTAAAGTGTGCCAAAAACTGCTGGTAGGTATAATTCATTTGTTTTGGGCTTATGCTCACCCTGTTTTGCACAGAGATCTAATCTCCAGTCTACATATGTATTCAGTTTTACAGGACTATACTCCCTACAGAGGCTGTAGGGGAGAATCTATTCCATGCCTCTTCTTGCTTCTGATGGTTGGCAGCTTCTTTGGCTTGTGGCCACGCTACTCCAGTCTCTGCTTCCATCTTCACATTGCCTTCCTGTCCTCTGTATCTCTTCTAAGGACATTTGCATTGAATTTGAGGCCACCAGTATAATCTCCTCATGTCTAGACCCTTAACATAATTTTGTCTGCAGATACTCTTCTTCCAAAGAAGGTGACATTCATAGGTTCTGGGGATTAGAACATAGACATATCATTTTGAGGGCCCACTACAACACAATGTGTCCCTTTATATCTTTTTAAGACCTAGTCAATTTATCAGAGGTGTCAACCTTTCAACCACCCACCTCTACACATCTTCCCCTATTTTAGAATACATCTGTTTTTTCAAGTATTCTTTATATGACATAATTTTCCAATATTTCACTCGCACCTTTGGCCCACTATGGTTCCCTTCTAGGCTTATAGTCAATTTGGAGTTAACTTAAAAACCAGGTCTTTTTTCTATTTTATATCAGTTTTACTTAAGATTTTCTTCTGCTTTTTCTTTTTTTTAGCTACATTTTTTCATCATAGTTCATCTTTAATGCTCTTAATAACAACAGTTGAGTAGGGATAGCATTGGACTAAAAGAAGACCTTAATTCTAATTACTTTTACCCTCTTACTAGCTGTGTAAAATTGGGCTAAAAGACATTTATCCTATCACTTCCTTTACTGGTAAAACCTAATGCCTACAAATGTTCAGAGAGTTAAAATTCTCGGTAATATTGTGCTGCTGTGTCAGCTTTTAATACAGTGATGCATCACATGTGCCTTTGGTCTAATGGTTAGGACTTTATAGACTGCTGTCTATCAAATCGTTTTCTTTCCCAACCATTTATTCATCCCCTGGTTTGGAGCTTTCTTAGGAGAATATCCTAACCAGTAAGAATGCTTTATCCTTATTCCCTAACGGAAGGTGTGCAAGCTGTTTTAAAACCATTATACTCTGCTATTTCCATATTACAGCTATAGCTGTTCTTCCCAAATCATTTCCACAATAATTGTAAAATTTCAAACACATCTTTGCTAAACAAACCAAAGACCTTAACTCAAACAAATAATTCCAATGTACTGATGAAAGTTTTCTAAAGAATGTTAATTTTCTTCTTTTAGTCAGTTTGCATTATAATTTTATGTGTTAGTTCTTTTTTACTTTATATTGTATATTCTCATTGTCAGTAACTGACTTCCTGTGGCATATTTATCACATTTTATTGATTTGAATAGTTTAATAGTTTAGTCTCCTAGTCACTCCTTCTGACAGCTTGTTCTGGTTTCATCAGTTTCATTGTTCTTTTTTTACTGCAGTTTCGTTCTGAGTAAATAGTTCCATTGATTTTCTTTTAGCCAGAATAATTTCTATAGCCTTTTCTTGATCAATACATAGATAATTGCATTTAATGTGTATTACCAAGCGCAGTTCTTTTCCTCCAGACAAGTGATACTACCTTTCTTCGTTTCTAACTGTGTCTGGCTCAATCATCAAGCAATCAAATGTATTTTTATTTTAATTGCAAATGTTATTTATCTAGCCTTCCATTATAAATAAATGTGATAACCTTTTCCATAACTTTAACCATTAGCATTTTCTCCCATTAACATTCTATATCAGTAATATGTGATGATGGTGCACATACTTGTATAGTGGGGGAGGAGTGAGGGTGCGTGCATTGTACTCATTTAATTCATATCTGGTTGGCTTAAGCCAGGGGAGCCATTGCTTTCTGACGTGCTTTGACATGCTCATATGTCTCATTGCCTGTGTACCTACTCATGGATGCCAGTGGGGTGTGGAATGTAGTTATTTTATTTCTGGTCCCAGAAAAAAACCTTCTGCACATCATAGCATCGCCTCCTATCTTCACAGTTACTCTCTCGGAAGTCTCTAAACTAAATTGTCTTGTTTCCCATAGATACTTTGCCAAGTTCTATGTTAAATAATATATACCTGTATCCTTTCTAGTTAATTATAGTACCCATGTGACCTTGGCCCTTCCTTTATAACATAGCTTTCTACCTATGAACATAGGTAGAACACTTTTTCTATGGGAAAGACAGATTTTATTTACACTGCAATTCCTGGAACATAAATGCTATCACTTGGAAGACTGCTTGTGGACATCTTTATGGTTAACCTGTGTGTTTTCATGGAAAATGACCAGATAAATTTTGATTTCAAATTCTTGAAGATAAAAGCATGGCCTCCAGTAATTCATTGTGAACTTGATTATAAAGTTAGTACTTATTACTACTACTGTACCATACAACCTTTTAAGCCCAAGCAAGAGAAAGGTCTTTTTCATTAAAACTAATTTTCTCTCCCCACCCAAAGTAAAATGACTCTTAGAAGCTAGAGGTAGCTCTTTTTGCAGTGACCTTTGCTTTATGTGCAAGATGACTTTAACTGACACGTGGATAGTCTTTATTCTTAATATTATAATTTTATTTTAATGTATACTAGATAGAAATAACTAGCCCAACAAGCTTGTGATTTCCTCGGTATAATAACCAAGTCAAGGTTTTAAAAAAGGAGCAAGTTAATTTAAATATGATTTTCAGAAAAAAATGTCTAACAGCTGATAGGAGTATATATAAAATCCCTGAATCTTGAAGCAACATGTCTAAAATCCAGCTAACCTGCTTTCCATCCAGATATTTCTATTTCTTTTTTTGATACAATAGTCTCATAGTTCCCCATATGCAGAATTTTGGAATAATCTTTAATTATTCATTCTTTTATTTTAACCATTTCTATTTACCAGGCCCTGTAAATAGAGTTCTCCAGTTGCTTTCAGATTCATCCCTTCCATGCCATTTTATCTTCATCTTGTTCCCAGTTGCTTTCCCTTCCAAATCTGCCCTTCATAATGCCAACAGTCTCATCCTCCCAAAATACAACATTGATCGTATTACTCTGCTGAAAAGACTTCCCAGGGCCTTTGGTATACTTTTTTTTTTTCTTTTTTTTTTTTTTTTGAGACGGAATCTTGCTCTGTCTCCCAGGCTGGAATGCAGTGGCCCGATCTCAGCTCACTGCAACCCCTGCCTCCCAGGTTCACGCGATTCTCCTGCCTCAGCCTCCTGAGTAGCTGGGACTACAGGTGCGTACCACCATGCCCGGCTAATTTTTGTATTTTTAGTAGAGATGGGGTTTCACCATGTTGGTCAGGCTGGTCTCGAACTCCTGACCTCATAATCTGCCCACCTCGGCCTCCCAAAGTGCTGGGATTACAGGCATGAGCCACTACACCTGGCCAGCCTTTGGTATACTTCTAAACCCCTTAATTTGATAGATAAGGCCCTTTAAGATCCTCTCTGTGCCTGCTGCTCTGCCGTTCCCTCCTTTTAATCCTTGATACATATTCTCCTGTCACCATTTTGAACTACAGTACTTAAGTTCCCTCAAATACTCTGTATTCTTTTAACTGATTTTCCCTTTGCACATGCTATTCCCTCTGTCTTAAGCACACTTTCTTCCTTCCCCTGCCTGATGAACTCCTGCTGCTTAGCTGAATTATGACCTTCTTCTGAGAACCTTTCCTCATCTCCTTCCTGCTCCTTCCTTCTCAGCCCTCCTTGCAGCCCTGACCAAACAGGCCACCTTCACGAGAGTTCTCTTAGGGATTCTCTAAGACATTGACCCATTTTATGTGTGTTTATTATCTCGAGTAAATAACATGAACTCTGGTTGGCACTCTATTTCATGGCCCCACTCTTTTACTATCAGTTATTTGGACCAACAATGTAACTTTCCAACTATAATTGGTCGTTTTAGAATTAAATGAAATGTTTACTTTTTAAAGAAATATATAGCATAAAGAAGGTACTCATTAAACATTTTTTGTGTGAATGAGCTGACATAGATCTAAATTCCTTAGCTTTTCATTTAAGGTTTTTCAGTGGCCACTCCTGATAAATATGCAGACAAATTGGACACCATGTAACTCAGTACAACTAAATTTAATGTTTAATCATTTTCGCCTTCTAGTCATCCTTTTAAAGAATAGAAACAGGGAAAAGACAGATACAGCTATACATCTCAGCTCTTCTGTGTACTGTTTTCATGACTTCTCTCAGTACCAGTGACCTCATAATACATTAATAGTACTTCATTATCCATCATCGTAAGGATTAAATGAGGTAATGTAAATAAAGTGCTTTGAGCTGTGAGTGGATGGTGGTTGGATGATGAATGGTTGGATGGAATTGCAGGAATAATGTATATTTATATTCAATTGCAAGTATAGAAAGTTGTCCCATTCCCTTTTTGTTTTTCAGATTCCACAGGTTAATAGCTTTTCATCTCTTCTATCCTTCAGGATAGCCTAATAAACATTGCCTTTTTTTTTTCTTTAGTTACGTATTTTCATATTCATTCCTTTTGTGTGACTGTATCTAATTGGATAAATGCCAAGATAGCATGGGTAGATCACCTATCTACTGCTGTGTAACAAATTACCCAAAACTTAATGGCTTAAAATAAGAAACATGTATTATCCCACAGTTTCTGTAGGTCAAGAATCTAAGCATGGCTTAGTTGGGTGCCTCTGGCTCAAAGTCTTTCCCGAAGCTGCAGTAAACTGTCCGACAGGTCTGCAGTCTCACCTGGGGACTCACCTGGCAAGGGCGGGGACCCGCTTTCAAGCTCGCTCACAGTGTTGGTTGACTGGCCTCGATTCCTCACCTGTCGGCCTCTCCACAGAGTGACCTTATGGAGTATTACTTAACTGTTGCTGCTTGATAATACCGCAAACTCAGCAGCTCGAAACAGCACACATTTTGTGAGTCAGGACTCTATGCACAGCTTAGTTGTGTCCTTGGCTTCATGATCTCTCACAAGGCTACAGAGCATTAGCCAGGGCCAGTATCTCATCTAAAGACTCCACTGGAGAAGGATCCCCTTCCACATTCTCACATGATTACTGGCAGGATTCAGTCCCTTGCAGTCTGTTGGACTGAAGCCCTCAGTTCCTGCCATGTGGGCCTCTATAACATGGTTTCTTGCACTATCAAAGCCAGCAAGAGAAAAAGGATCTGCTAGTCACCTCTCATCACCATTGCTGTATTTGCTTGGTTAGAAGCAAGTCACTAGGCAAGCCTGCACTCCAGGGGAGGGGAGCACACAGGATGTGGTGTAAGAAGGTGGGAATCATTGAGTGTCTGCCATAGCATGGCGGCCAGGTCTTCTAGGGTGAGCAGTCCAAAGAGTGAGCGCCCAAGATGGAAGCCACAATCTATCACCTAATGTAGAAAGTAATTTCCCATCACTTCTGCTGTATCATATGTGTTAGAAGTGAGTTGGTAAGTCTGTCTCACACAGGGAAGGGATTACAGGGAAGACACAAATGCCAGGAGGTAGGAGACCACTTGCCACATTCGGTGTGAGAGCTCCTCTCAGCCTTGCCTTCTAAACTAAGTGACTTGCTATCAGTCTCTTCAGGTTGTTTTGTTGGTTCGGTTTGGGTTTTTTGTATTCATTTTATGATTGGAGCTATAAAATGAATAAATATATTAAATAGTCTCCATTATTCCTCTAGAACATTGTAGAGAATATTGTGTTCTGCTGGCCTGGTGTCTGCGTCCTCCAGATACGCACTATATGTATCAATTCAGAAAAGTCTGAGGATTCTCTGAATTGAAGTTACCACATAGATATGAGACCCTTGGTTTTAAACTGAAGTTAGTTTGGAATATTTAGAAGAAAAAAATGGGACATCAATAACATAGTTTCCAAATTCTATTAAAATCATGTCTAGCTAAGAATGTAAAGGCTCCTATTATTCTGTAAACTATTCCATCTCAAAGATGTGTATTTCAAAACTGGGTTTTTTGGTTGTTTTGTTTTGTTTTAAAGCTCTGCTGAAACCTTTCTTTTGGGTGATTGGAAGTAAATTGCCTGCTTTGTGCAATGCAGCAATTATTGCTTAAATGGCCACTTAGAAGCAATATAGAAAATTATTTCCAAAGAATGAGTGATGTATGCTCATTTCACTGGAAAGATCAAACTCATATTTTATTCTGACAAAAAAATCAGCAGAGGTCCAGGCCTAATTTGTCAGTTTTTTAAATGTTACTTGAAAGTTAAAAGTGGAAAAAAGCGATCTTGTTTGAGTTGGAAAAGGAGTGTCTGTAAAAGAATTTCTTGGTTTTCCAAGGAAGGGGAAAATCAAAGACTAATCTTGTAGACTGGTATTTGGATTGTCATAAGGCCAGCTTCATCAAGGCTGGAAAGTTGCATGTTCAGACTTCAAGAAATGTGGCTACCCAAGTTCATCCTGTGTGTTCAGAACATAGCCACTGGGTGGTAGTAGAGTCCCAGCTACTTTAGTCCATAAGGGAATTAGGTGATTTTGAGCCAACTAATCATCTCCATTTTACAGGGATAAATAACCAAAAGTTAAAAACTAACCAAAAATTGAAAACCACTATGTTGTATAAAAACAGAATGTATTTTAAGCAGAAGGGATTAAGTGTGAGAATTTATGAGAGAGCTTAAAAACCATCTACTCTTTCCTTATCCAAATTGGAATTTTAAAATGTAGCCTCTCTTTAAAACAGTTTGTAATCTAACTAAATACTTGAGATGTCAATCTCACTGCTTTTTAAGGCAGTCTGTCCCAGGCTTGAGTATTTCTTAGCACTGAGAAGTTCTTCCTTATCTATCGTCTGAAAACTGCTCTCTCCTTTTCCTGAGCTCTGTTTACTTGCGCTGAATGCCTCTCCCTTTCCCCCACCGTTCATTTCTACTCCCTGCTGGATATTGGGATCTGGTGTTTCCCATTTTCAAGCTATTGATTCCTCCTCTATCTGGAGGCAAGCAGTAGATGATAGAACAAAATCATCTAAAGGAAATATAGCGATGATCTTCTTGAATTTCTATAGTATTATTTCTCCCTTTTTAATTCTCATGGACAAAAAGCAAATCAAGGAGTACTTCAAGTAAGCAAAAAAGCTGATGAGACTATCAAGACAACTTTAAAAAGATTGTAAGCTCATGTTTGTAAAGGAAACAAAATAATTTTATTAATTTGCATGGTACTCATAGCATTGTAGACAATTGGAAAAGCTTTTGTCCTCTGAAGAACTGTTAAAGATTTCACAAGTAATTTTGTTTCATTTTTCAGATTACACTAGATGTGTTGGCTGATATGGGTCATGAAGAGTTGAAAGAAATAGGCATCAATGCATATGGGCACCGCCACAAATTAATCAAAGGAGTAGAAAGACTTTTAGGTGGACAACAAGGTAAGCTATTCAGAAAGAAAACAAATTTCAGAAATCAGTGGTACAAGGTAAGTGTTGGGGCTGACAGTTGAACTCAGCCTGTCTGACCCCAGAACCATACACTGAACTATTGTACCTCCTGTCCCTTCCCCATCTCAGTTATTGGCCTTGTGCTCCCTGTAGCTGGAAAAATCTGAGTCAGTCTTCCCTCTCTCCCAGCACTTTGTATCCTCAGTTTCTCTGGAATCTCTGTACTTCTGTCCTTTCCCATGACTGTCACTTGATCCAAGCCACCATTCTGTCTCCTGGACTATCCCAACCACTTGGTTTATCTCCAGCCTTTACATTTGCTTCCTTCCAGTACCTTCTCTACAATGTGAACACAGTCTTTTCAAAATGATTATATGATCATATCACTCCCTTGCTTAAATCCCTTTAATAGAATCCTGTTGCCTTTAGGATAGAATTGAACATTCCTAACATGGCTTTTCACAATCTAACCTTTCTTAACTTGAACCATCCTCCCCCCACATGACTGTCATCTTTGTCTTTTTCCATTCTACTTTGCTGTTACAAGCCTTTTTACCTTCTGTTTTTATTCATTTCTCTATTTGTTAGAAGCACTTTCACTATAGGAAAGCAAGGAAAGAGAATCTATAGACCTAATCAGATTACAAGAGTGATGTGAAATTCACACTGGAAGATTTTGTGCTTGAGTCTTGCTTATTTATCTGTATTTTAGTTCATCCATGAAACTAACAAAGATAATGTATTTTAAAGCAATTGTAAGTGGCTATTTCAAGCCATCTTAGAAGAGTTTTTAGAGGATAATTTTATATTTTAGGTCTGACTATATTGTGATGTCAGTGCATGTTTTTCTTTTGTGTCAGATATAGCTTCATGTATGTTCATGATAGAGTTTAATTCAACAAATATTTGTTGAACTCTGCAGTGTGTACAAGAAGCTCTATAACAATAGATAAAATTGGGCCAGGCACGGTGGCTCACGCTTGTAATCCCAGCAGTTTGGGAGACCGAGGCGGGCAGATCATGAGGTCAGGAGATTGAGACCATCCTGGCTAACATGGTGAAACCCCGTCTCTACTAAACAAAATACAAAAAAATTAGCCAGGTGTGGTGGTGGGTTCCTGTAGTCCCAGCTGTTAGGGAGGCTAAGGCAGGAGAATGGCGTGAACCTGGGAGGCGGAGCTTGCAGTGAGCAGAGATCGGGCCACTGCACTCCAGCCTGGGCGACAGAGCGAGACTCCATCTCAAAGAAAAAAAAAAAAGAACAGATAAAATTGATCCTCAAACATTTTATTGTTTTTTCTCCTGTCCTTGAGTATATTTGTTTAAAGTAACCAAATTTATCAGGTTCAAATTGCAAATAGTTAGGTTTGTTCCAAAATGTCAATTATTTATTATGAATCCTTTTTTCTAAAATAGAGCCTAAGTAGTGCAGACTTTTGTTTTATATGTTAATTTTTCTCTCCTACAGGCACCAATCCTTATTTGACTTTTCACTGTGTTAATCAGGGGACGATTTTGCTGGATCTTGCTCCAGAAGATAAAGAATATCAGTCAGTGGAAGAAGAGGTAATATACATCAGAAATCTTTCATTTGCTTTTCTTGAAATCTGTGGATAAACCTGTTTTTCTGGAAGAAACCTCGTCTTACATTGCCTTGTGGTCACGTGCCTATTAATCAGTCTCTCTCAGCCACTGTGGTAGAATATTGCCAAAATTAAAATATGACAGCACCACATGGTTTTCACATCAAAGCCTGGGTTTTCTAATGCACGGGGCCCATCTGTCTTTTTATTCTGGAGATTTTCTTGAAATTCATGCAAAATAAGGAGCCTATTAGAACTGTTTTCTTATATTGTTATAGTGCCACCTAAGAATGACATAGAATGAAAAACTCTTGCTTCATAGAGAGCAAATATGTTCTCATCCTTGTTTTTATGCAGTTATAAATGTGACGGTAAAATAATATGCCTAATCGTCACGTGTGCTTCTGGGTCTGCCTCATTATTCTGCATAACATTTCATTTCTCCAGTCACAGTTTTTCTGAGCCCCTATGAAGGCTGTTTGTGTGACCCTCTTGGTGGTCAGATGCCAGTGAGACTCCCACTCCACTGACGGTTTATGCATAAACAAACAGCCTAATACCATTGTTATAAGTAAAATTCGTGTTTGTTTTTTTTAATTAGTACTCATTTTATTTTCACTCCCAGGCTAGGAACTTGCATTAGGTAACTCAGGACCATGGCCCCAGGGCTGTATTTCAGCTCATACTTAGTGCATCAGGAAGGCACCACGGGGTCCAGTGTCTTACTACCTAATTCTTCTCTTAGCAGTTAGTACATTTTGATAATAATGTCAAAAATGTAGTGACTCTTCACAAGTGGAGCAGTAAGGAAGAGAATTCATTCTATTGAGTTAATTCTCTGAGAAATTTAGATCTTTAAAATATTTTTCTTTTCCACAATTATTTTTAATTTAGAGAGTAGTCAGAAGAAAGTTACTCCCTTTAGTAGTACCTTATAGTCAAATTCCCCTGGTCTGTGTAAATATACTTAGAGATCGATCCCAAGCTGAAGACTGTTGAGATAATATGGAATATTTCACCTACAGAACAAATATTTATTTTTAAAAAATTGTTTATTTTTAGCATTTGTTAATTGAATGTAAGGAGTTTTTGTTTGACTTAATCAGAGTGTTAGTTCTTCTTCTCAATAAGATAGTAATTGTAGATGACTTAATGTGATTTTTTTATGTTTCCCCATTGTGTTTACAGAAAACTTTCAGAACTTTTATTTAAAAGTAAACAGAAAGTGCATAAATTTAATATTTATGTTTGAAATTATTTTCTCACCAGAAATACTTATCCACTAAACTTATTCATTAATTTGTAGTGAACTCCTTTTATTAATACCGAATTTTAGACTCATCAATGAAACAATAAAATTGGAAGAAATGTCTAGAATTACACACTGGGATGTTTTTATAAAATTGTTATTTTGTTCTATAGATGCAAAGTACAATTCGAGAACACAGAGATGGTGGTAATGCTGGCGGCATCTTCAACAGATACAATGTCATTCGAGTAAGTTTTTGAAGTTTCATGGTGAAAACTGGATTGCAAGGCTTGCTGAAAAATCAAATCTAGACAATGAAAAAAGTTCATTAAGTCATACTTTCAAATTGTGAAAGATAATTCATCACCTATTGCCCTGAAGTCAGATACCACTCTTCTCACTACGATATCTCTAACTCCCCAAGACAATACGTCACTAAAAATAGAGACATTCTGAAAACACCAAAGCTACAAACAGGAGGCTAAATCAGCTTGTACTAGTGATACGTACATGGATATTTGTCTCCCTGCTTATCCACAAATACAGGCCATAGCTAACAATAATGTTTTTTATCATTTGAAAGTTGCATCGAAGTCCTGGATCTTCAGTCTTATTGAACCAGTAATTACCCCAGAATACATATATCTCTTAATCTCAGTATCTTAATTTTTAATATGGAACAGAAGACTCAAGCTTTTTACAAAGTGGTATCATGAAGATGAATAAAATCTGTAGATAACGGGTTTAACCCTTTGAGTTAACAGACCTGTGAAAGTTATACTGGTACACATCAGAATAACCCAGGGAACTTTTTAAAAAAAAATACAGATTTATACGTCCCCATCTCCTAAACTTTATTAAGTCTGGGGAGGAGCCTAAATATAACCTTTTTACCTTTTTTTTTTTTTTTTTAAATCCTGATTTAGAGGTAACAGCCAGGTCTGGTATAAAATAACAAAAACTGTAACTGAAAATTATGTTAGTAATTATGTTAGCTAGAGTATTTTCTGAATTACACTGACACGGTAGCTTTATCACTTTTACATTTAAGCAAAATAAAAAAGGACCTTCCTAAAAGGGAAACATACTTTTCATTTTAAATCATAATGCACATTTCACTGATAATATTTCTTTCTTCTTCATCCTTAAAGATTCAAAAAGTTGTCAACAAGAAGTTGAGGGAGCGGTTCTGCCACCGACAGAAGGAAGTGTCTGAGGAGAATCACAACCATCACAATGAGCGCATGTTGTTTCATGGTGAGCAGCATGGCCGTGATGGTGGACGTCTCCCTGGGCCTTTGCAGGAGTCAGTAAAATGAAAAACCTATGTTAAATTGACTATAATAGGGTTGTATTAAAATGGCTTGTTTTGATTATTTTGTTCAAATAATTACTTCTTGGTACCAGCTTTCTAACGTATCACACATTAGTACAGACTTTTCAGTGCATTTACAATGAAAATAATTGAGCTAAAATTATTTTAGAACTTAAATTGCAAATTGAGCCACCTAGTGAATTATTTTTGTTGTAATTTAGTACTAGTACATTATTATGTATAATAGGGCTCCTTAGGAACTACTTTTCATTTATACACTATTCATTTCTTAATATTAACCTGCCCAATGCAAACAGTTTGCAGGTAATTGAGCTTCTAGAAAAGTGTTTAAAAATGAGTCTTTCTATCTTCGTATTTCTAGGTTCTCCTTTCATTAATGCCATTATTCATAAAGGGTTTGATGAGCGACATGCATACATAGGAGGAATGTTTGGAGCTGGGATTTATTTTGCTGAAAACTCCTCAAAAAGCAACCAATATGTTTATGGAATTGGAGGAGGAACAGGCTGCCCTACACACAAAGACAGGTCGTGCTATATATGTCACAGGTAAGCATCTTGCTATTAGTGTAACGTTTGCCACCCCCAGGTCATGAACCAAATTGGGTTTTTTGTTTGTTATGGGATGGAGTCTTGCTCTTGTGGCCCAGGCTAGAGTGCGATGGCACAATCTCAGCTCACTATAACTTCCGCCTCTCGGGTTCAAGCAATTCTCCGGCCTCAGCCTACCCAGAGCTGGGATTACAGGCGCCTGCCACCACGCCTGGCTAATTTTTGTAATTTTAGTAGAGATGGGGTTTTGCCATGTAGGCCAGACTGGTCTCAAACTCCTGACCTTGTGATCTGCCTGCCTCGACCTCCCAAAGTGCTGGGATTACAGGCATGAGGCACCATGCCCAGCCCCAGATTGTTTTATCAGGCTCTGCAGAAGTCACAGGTTATCCTCAGTCTTGCATCCCAGGAAATCCCGTTGGTTCTGGGAATGGGTGGGAACAGCTGATCAGCCTCTTCCCTAACAGCAGTAACAACAGAGCAGATAAGCCGGGGTAAAAACCAGGTATATGTCCTCCAGTCATGGGTTATAATAAAACACCCTGCGTCTTGGCTTTCTCCCTAGGGTTCACTTTTCTTGCTTTGTAATCATAGTAGGTTAAGGCTAAGGATGAGTTCTGTAGAACAAAGAACCACTAGCTCTAGTCACATTTGAACAAAGACGTGCTTCTATGAAAAGGTAGATTCTTTAATTTACTTCTGATGTTGCTGACGATGATGTTGTTTTAAGGCAGGATACATAATTAGTGTTGGCAACTTAAAATATCAACTTTGGAATCAATAGCAAACAAATGAACATTGGCCATGTTAATAGGCTTTTAAAACTCAAAAATTGGAGAGAATAATGGTATGCTCTCTCTGATGTCAGTGATGAAAAAAATACTGTCCCTTTTCTTGGCAATGAAAAAACACAAAATAATTATACTGTGCAAAGATTGGGATTTATTACATTTCTCTGTAAACTTACCAAATGCATTATTTTTATCAAGCCAGGTTAATATTTTGTAATTTGGTTAAGACCTTAAAAAGACCCAAATAATTTTAGAACAAGGATCTCTGAGGGAAAAAAAAGAGCCCCAATAACTTTGAAATTGTGATTATTGACCTTAAAACTTATCTCTCAGTTGTGTTTTGAAAAAATTATTGCCATCAGCCATTCTGAGTTGGATGTCATATGTCTAGAAGGAAACTTCCTCCCATTAAGACCTCTGTGATTAAGAATACAGAGAAATTTTCAGCTGGGTATGGTGGCTCATGCCTGTAATCCCAGCACTTTGGGAGGCCGAGGCAGGTGAATCACAAGGTCAGGAGATCAAGACCACCCTGGCTAACACGGTGAAACCCCAGCTCTACTAAAAATACAAAAAAAAAAAATTAGCCGAGCGTGGTGGCAGGTGCCTGTAATCCCAGCCACTGGGGAGGCTGAGGCAGGAGAACGGCGTGAACCCAGGAGGCAGAGGTTGCCGTGAGCTGAGATTGCACCACTGCACTCCAGCCTGGGGGACAGAGTGAGACTCCGTCTCAAAAGAAAAAGGAATACAGAGAAATTTTCAAGTATATATATAGCATGTAAAATTTTTTTTTTTTATGCTTCAAACTTAATTCCTCTGGAGACAAAAATGAACCTAAATAAGCAATAAAAGTGAACCTCAGTGAAGATTTAACAATCACTTATTAAAATTAGACACACAAGTTTAAGTCTTAGCCAGGATTTCTAGAAAACAGACCCTAAAGCAAAAGCATGTGACTAGTATTTGATTGGCCAGCGCAGCCCCAGGGAAGCAGGAATGAGGGCCCTAAAAGAATTGAAGTGGAGAAGACAGCAGAGCAACCACAGTGAGGTGCCTTAATGAGTTGGCCACAGTCTCATAGTGAGGGCAGTCAATTGCTCAGTCCATGAAGCATCTCCAGAGAGACTGTATGAACTACGGCATCTCACAACAGTAGTATATCAGTGAGAGAAAGAGATGAATTTGTCTGCTGGCTCCTGTCTTGCGTTTGCCAAAATTTGCCCCCAGGGCTAATTGGCACCCCTACCATTTAGGCTGCTGCATCTGCAGAATGCACCACAATGCACCAGGCAAGCCAGTGAGCAGACTTGAGCCAGCTCTCTACTTGCCCATCTGCAGCTCACGGCTGGCTGAGCAGGTCTCACATCTCCTCCTGCCTCAGCAGCAACAGGGGATCCCTGGGGCAGAAGCAGAAGCCTGTCAGGTTCAGCTTTGTGTGACATAATAGACTAGGAGCACACAGAATCTAATGACAACATACCACTGCCACAAATGTAGAGATGGAGCACAAAAAAGCCGCCTTCTGATAGAGAGCAAAGCCCTTTCCTCTGGGACCTGCAGGAGAATATAGTAGACCAGGCCGGCATCCCAGAGGATCATCACTAGCATCCAACTCAAAAAGCCAGTCCGGGTAAGACCCAGTTATCCTGGATCCAGCACAAATTTTAGTTGACTCAAAATAAAATCTCTGGTTATAACACAAAGATTATATTCCATTACTAAAAACAATTTGATTGCATTATAACTGTTTACATTTAACGGTGTTATCAATTGTACTAATTTGTAAAAATATTTATTGCTTATATTAGAGATTAGCAGACATTTTCTTTAAGGGATATATAATAATCATTTTAGATTTTGCAGGTCATACAATCCCTGTCACAGTAACTCAATTCTACCCTTGTAGTGCAAAAGCAGCCATGGGCTATATGTAAATGCATGTATGGCTGTGTTCCAGTAACACGGTATTTACAGAAACAGGTGGCAGGCTGGCTTGACCCATGGGCTATAGTTTGCTAACCCCTAGTATATATAATAGACTTTCTTCCCAGTCAGCCTTTCTTTCCCTGTAATACTTAATATCTGCTCTAATTCATGTTCCGCCCAGACTAATGTGATTTTCAGCCGTACATTTAAGCTAAGTACTTTTGTTCATGATCCACTTTTTTTATTACTATTTATCTCATCCCAGTTTCTACTTTTTTCCACGTAATGAATAAACCCAGTCTTAATTTCAGCTGTTGTTTCCATCAGCTTATTTTCTTCACTGTCCACCTCCCTATCCATGCGAGAGCTCAGGTTTTCTCTGTTTTTCTTCCCTTTTCCCACCAGGCCAAACTTCCTGGCGGGCATTTTCTAAGGCCGATTCCTAAGCCATAGCAAAACTACCTTAAACTTTTCAGTGTAACTGTTGAGTCTGGTACCTGTTTATAGTAAATCATTATATCAAATTCCATTCCTACTCATACATCTGAAAAGGACATTTAAATTAGCTTGCCTTATGTTAAATTTTTAAAAAATTAATAGACCTAGCAGTTCTATTATTGTAAGATTTAAAGCTTCCTTCAAAGCATTGTTTTTTTCTTCTTCCTTAGACAAATGCTCTTCTGTAGAGTGACCCTTGGGAAATCCTTTCTGCAGTTTAGCACCATGAAAATGGCCCACGCGCCTCCAGGGCACCACTCAGTCATTGGTCGACCGAGCGTCAATGGGCTGGCATATGCTGAGTACGTCATCTACAGAGGAGAACAGGTATGTTACTCATCAAGCAAGCATAACCACGTTCACAAACATGTCAACAGAGCACAGAGACCGTGTAAGACTTGAGAAAATCTTTCCATGAAATATCCACCACACAGTGTGCTAGTATTAATTACTTCAGATACAAAATAAAGGGATCAAAATAATTCTTTGACATCAACTTTTTACATAAAAGCCATTAGTAGCTGTCCGCCACGTAACACAGGCTTGTTCGCACATGTGAGCGAGAGGGCAGCCGAGAGACAGAGGCTTGGGCCCTCGCGCTGTTGGGAGGCCTGCGGCTGGGAGCGGATGTCTTGTGCCACTTGCTGCACAGCATGCCGGGGCGGCTGCTATCAGCGGGTCTGCATGAGTGTACACGCCACAGGATTGGTCCAAAACCAAAACCAATTTGTCTGAATGTAACTGAACTTCAAATGAATACTGTAACTACGCTAAAAGAAAAAATAAAGAAGGAAATAACTAAATATACGTAACCTATGAAAACAGTATTTTACACTATGCCTTCAGTCATGGGCAGGGTAGGGAATGCTGTTGGGGGAAGACTGACAAAGGAATCCTGAACTCCTTTTAGTAAATCTGTTGATGGTGATACTGTGGGCAAAACAGTGAAACTCTTAGGTATATTATAGGATTGAGCACATGGATGGATGTGTTGATGTATTGATTTGAGGAGCCAAAGTTCTCACAGTAGAAGAAGGGACATACAAATATGGAATGGAGAAGGTAAGAAAGACTCAAAGGATGAACTGAAATTAGAAATATTACTATGATCTCATGATTTCTAACGTGTATGTGTGTGTGTGTGTATACACCCATGTAAATTTATGGGTAAGTATCAATATAAACATTAAACATGTGTATGTATATGAGAGAGACAGAGAAACCAAGGAAGGGAGGGAAGGAGAGAGAGAGAGACAGACAGGAAGGAAGGAAGGAAGGAAAGAAGGAAGGGAGGGAGAGAAGAGAGGAAGGAAGGAAGTGAGGGAGGGGGAGAGAGAGAAAGGAAGGAAGGAAGGAAGAGAGAGGAAGGGAGGGAGGGAGAGAGCAAGGAAGAAAAAGTAGAAGGAAAGTAGGGAGGGAGAAGAAGGAAGGGAGGGAGGGAGAGAGGAAGGAGGGAGAGAAAAAAAGAAATGAGAGAGAGGGAGGGAGGGAGAGGGAGGGAAAGGGAGAGAGAGAGAGACTAAGGAAGGGAGGGAGAGAGATGAAGGGAGGGAGCGAGAAGAAGGAAGGGAGGGAGAGGAAGGAAGGGAGGAAAAAGTGAGAGGAAGGAAGGGAGAAAGGGAAAGAAGAAGGAAAGGGGAGGGAAAGAGAGGGATGAAGGGATGGAGAGAGGAAGGAAGGGAGAAACAGTGAGAAAGAGGAAGGAAGGGAGAAAGCGAGAGAGGAAGGAACAGAAGGAGCAAGAGAGAGGAAAGGAGGGAGGAAGGAAAGAAGGGAGAGAGGAAGGAAAGTAGAGGGGGAAGGAAGGAAGGGAGAAGGAGAAGGGGGAATGAAGAGGGGAGAGAGGAAGGGAGGGAGAGAGAACTAGAGAACAGAAGGGAAGGAGGGAGGAAGGGAGAGAGAAAAAGGGAGAGAGAGAGCAAGGGAGAGCAGAAGGAAGGGAGGAAGAGAGAAAAGGGAGGGAAGAAGGGACAGAGAAAGGGAGGAATGGAGGAAGGAAGGGGAAAGGAGGCAGGGAGATAGGGGAAAGGAGGCAGGGAGATAGAGGTAGAAAGGGAGGGAGAGAGCAAGGGAGAGCAGAAGGAATGGAGAGAGGAAGTGAGGGAGAATGGAAGGCGGGGAGAGAGAGAAAGGGAGGAAGAGAGGGAGGGTGACAGAGAGAGGAAGGTAGAGAGAGATAGGAAGGGAGGCAGAGAGAAGGAAGGGAAGGAGGGAGAGGTAGAAGGAAGAGGGAGGGAGGGTGGGATAGAAAGAGGGATAGAGGGAGGGAAGGAATGAGAGGGAGAGGGAAGAGAAGGAGAGAGAGTAAGAAGTGAGAAAGGGAGGGAGGGAGAGAGGAAGGAAAGGAGGGAGAGGAGGGCGAGAAAGGGTGGGGAGGAAGGAGATAGGGAGGGAGAGAGGCAGGAAGGGAAAGAGAAAGGAAGGAAGGGAGGGGGAGAGCAAAAGACATGAAAGGCAGAGAGGGAGAGACAAAGAAGAAGGGAGGGAGGGAATGAGAAAGAAAGGGAGGTAGAGAGAGGAAGGGAGAAAGAGGAAGGAAGGGATGGAGCAAGCGAGAGACAGAAAGGAAGGGAGGGAGAGGGAGAGTGTGAGGAAGGGAGGGAGGGAGCAAGAATAAGGAAGGGAGGGAGAAAGATGAATAAAGGGAGGGAAAGGAAGGAAGGAAGGGAGGGAAAGAGAGACGAATAAAGGGAGGGAGAGGAAGGGAGGCAGGGAGAGAGACAAGAAAGGAGGGAGGGAGAGGGAGAGGAAGACAGGGAGAGAGGGAAGGAGAGAGGGAAGGAGGGAGGAAGGGAGGGAGAAAGAGGGAGGAAGGGATTGAGGGAGGAAGGGAGGGAGAAAGAGGGAGGAAGGGATTGAGGGAGGAAGGGAGGGAGAAAGAGGGAGGAAGGGATTGAGAGAGGAAGGAAGAGAGAGAAGAAGGTAGGGAGGGAGAGAGCAGAAGGAAGAGGGAGAGAGAGGAAGATGGAGGGAAAGAGAAGGGGAGGGAGGGACAGAGAAAGGGAGGAATGGAGGGAGAAAGAAGGAATGGAGGAAGGAGAGAGAAGAAGGTAGGGAGGAAGAGAGAGAAGGGAGGGAACAGGGAAGGGATGAAGGGAGACAGAGGGAAGGAGAGATGGGGAAAGAGATGAGGGAGGGAGGGAGAGAGCAAGTGTGAGCAGAAGGAAGGGAGGGAGAGAGAGGAAGGGAGAGAGAGAGAGAGAGGAGGGGGAAGGAATTGAGAGAGGGAGGGAGGGAAAGGGAGAGAGAGACTAAGGAAGGGAAGGAGGGAGAGAGGAAGGGAGGGAGAGATGAAGGAAGGGAGGGAAAGAGAGACATAAAGGGAGGGAAAGAAGGGGAGAGTGGAAGGAAGGGAGAAAGGGAGAGAGGAAAGAAGGAAGGGAGGGACAGTGAGGGGGAGAGAGCAGAAGGAAGGGAGAAAGCGAGCGAGGAAAGAAGGAAGGGAGAGAGGAAGGAAGGGAGAAAGGGAGGGACAGTGAGGGGGAGAGAGCAGAAGGAAGGGAGAAAGCGAGCGAGGAAAGAAGGAAGGGAGAGAGGAAGGAAGGGAGAAAGGGAGGGACAGTGAGGGGGAGAGAGCAGAAGGAAGGGAGAAAGCGAGCGAGGAAAGAAGGAAGGGAGAGAGGAAGGAAGGGAGAAAGGGAGAGAGGAAGGAAGGGAGAAACAGTGAGAAAGAGGAAGCAAGGGAGAAAGCAAGAGAGGAAGCAATGGAGGGAGCAAGAGAGGAAAGGAGGGAGAAAAGAAGAGAGAGAGGAAAGAAAGGAGGGAGGGGGAGAGGAAGGAAGGGAGGGCTAGAGTGCGAGACACGAAGGATTGGAGGAAGGAGAGAGAAAAAGGAAGGTAGGAAGAGAGGAGAAGGGAGGGGGAATGAAGGGGGGAGAAAGAGGAAGGGAGGGAGAGCTAGAGAGCGGAAGGGAAGGAGGGAGGAAGGGAGAGAGAAAAAGGGAGAGAGCGAAGGAGAGAGCGAGGGAGAGCGGAAGGAAGGGAGGGAAGAGAGGGAGAGAAGGAAGGGAAGGAGGGACAAAGAGAGGGAGGAATGGAGGAATGAAGGGGAGAGGAAGGGAGGGAGATAGAGGTAGAAAGGGAGGGAGAGCAGAAGGAATGGAGAGAGGAAGGAAAGGAGGGAGAAAGGAGGGAGGGACTGAGGGGAGCAGAAGGAAGGGAGGGAGAGGAAGTGAGGGAGAATGGAAGGCAGGGAGAGAGAAAGAGGGAGGAAAAAAGGAAGGAAGGGGAGAGGAAGAGAGGGAGGGTGACAGAGGAAGGTAGTGAGAAAGAGATGGGGAGGGAGGCAGAGAGGGAGAGAGGAAGGAATGGAGGGAGGAAGGGAGGGACAGGTAGAAGGGAAGGAGAGAGGGGGAAGGAGTGAGAGAGAGAGGAAGGAAAGGGAGGGAGGAAGGGAAGGAAGAGAGGGAGGAGGGAGGGAGTGAATGAGGAAGGAAGAGGGAGAGAGAGGAAGGATGGGAGGGAGGAAATGATGAAGAGAGAGGGAGGGGGGAGAGAAGGAGAGAGTAAGGAAGTGAGAAACAAAGGGAGGGAGAGAGGAAGGAAAGGAGGGAGAGAAAAGGTGGGGAGGGAGAGAGGCAGGAAGGGAGGGAGAGAGCAAAAGACATGGGAGAGGAAGGAAGAGGGAGAAGAAGGTAGGGAGGGAGGGAATGAGAAAGAAAGGGAGGTAGAGAGAAGAAGGAAGGGATGGAGTGAGAGAGGGAGAGAGGAACGAAGACAGGGAGATAGACGAATAAAGGGAGGGAAAGGAAGGGAGGGAGAGAGAGATGAATAAAAGGAGGGAGAGGGGAAGGAAGGATGGGAGAGAAAGGAAGACAGGGAGAGAGGGAAGGAGGGAGGAACAGATAAAGAGGAAGGAATGGAGGGAGAAAGGGAGGAAGGCGTTGAGAGAGAGAAGGAAGGGAGGGAGAGAGGAAGATGGAAAGAGAAGGGGAGGGAGGGACAGAGAAAGGGAGGAATGGAGGGAGAAAGAAGAAGGAATGGAGGAAGGAGAGAGAAAAAGGAAGGTGGGGAGGAAGGGAAGGAGAGAGAGGAAAGTAGGGAGGAAGAGAAGGGAGGGAACGGGGAGGGACAGAGAAAAATGGAGGGAGAGAGAAAAGGGAGAGAGGGAAGGAGGGACAAAGAGGGAGGAATGGAGGGAGAAAGAGGAGGAGGAAGGAATTGAGAGAGGGAGGAAGGGAGAGAGATGGGGAAGGGAGGGAGGGCTAGAGAAAGAGAGGAAGGAAGAGAAAGAAGGAAGGAAAGGAGGGAGAGAGAGGAAGGAAGGGAGGGACAGACAGGGAGAGAGGGATGAAGGGAGAAAGAGAGGAAGGAAGGGAGAGGGGAAGGAAGAGGGGGAGAGAGAGAGCGGAAGGAAGGGAGGGAGAAAGAGAGGAAGGGTGGGAGTGAGAGGGAGGAAGGGTGGGAGTGAGAGGGAGGAATGTAGGGAGAGATGGAAGGAAGGGAGACGGAGGGAAAGAGGGAGGGAGAACAGAGAGGGTGGGAGAGAGGGACGAGGGAATGAGTGAGGAGCATGCAGTGAGGGAAAGAAAGGTGGAGGGAGGGAGAGCAAGAGAGAGGGGAGAAAGAGGTACAGGGAGGCAGAGGGAAAGAAGGGTAGAAAGGGAGGGAAAGGGAGTGAGAGAGGGATGGAGGGAGAAAGAGGGGGGAGGAAAGAGGGGGGAGGGAAGAAGGGATAGGCAGAGGGATGGGGGAGGGAGAAAGAGGGATGGAAGGGGAGGGGGGAAGGAGGGAGAAACAGGGAAGGAGAGAGGGAGGGATGACATGGGACTCATCATGTACCCATTATTAGACCAGGCAGGAATTATTAATGGATGCTAAATATGGGGATTATTCCACTAAGAAGAAGAATATTTGCATGATATTCTTACTACAAACTTACTTTCAAAGGGGGCTGGGGGGAGTAGTCATTATATATTGGAGAAAGGGGACAATGCCTTGACCAGATAATCAAAATCAACATCACCAGTGAGGGACAGATAGGCTTATATTGTCTCTCTAGGTGGATGCACTAAAGGCACGACATCTCTGCAGCATTCCAGCCAAAAATACATGATGTAAGTCTAATCAAAATGAGGAATGTTTTACTTCCTTTAATGTGGAAAGATTGTATTCTTCCAAAGCGTTAAAAGACAGAGAAAGGCAGTGCTAACTTCCCAGATGACATGAGGCCCAGGAGACATGAAAACGATCTTTCTGCCCCCAGACTGCAGCCAATATTGGAAGAGAAAGTACATTATTAGATCAACTGACAGAATTGGAATATGGATATTAAATGAAAGGATTATATCAATGTAAAATTATAAGGTTGATTCTGTACTTACGTAAGGCAATATCTCTATGCTTAGAAAATATATACTAGCATATTTAGGGATAAAGGACCATGATGATGTATGTAACTTGTAAAAGTTTCAGGGAAAATGCATGTGTGTTTGTGTATGTGTGCAGGAGTGTGTGTGGGTGTGGATGTATCTAGTCTACAGAGATAGGGAAGGTGCAAATGATAAATGAGATAAATAAAACCTTCCCAAAGGTAGATCTGGGTAAGGTTATGTAGCTGCTATTTTTGGTACCATTTTAATTTTTGCAACTTACTTGTAAGTTGGCAGCTGTTTCCAAATAAAAAGTTTTTAAAAAGGAAGGAATAAGTTTGTCATGTTTTTCTGTTTAAATCATAAACCTTAAACTTCTAGAGAAGATGCTTTTTTTTACTTTTATTCAGTAATTATACTTCTAGAAATTTGTATTGGAATAATTAGTGATAGTCACACACACACTATATACATGAATATATGGATAGTCGTCACTGTCTTGATTATAATAAAAAATTTAAACAACCTAAATATTCAGCAAAAGTAGAATTGTTAAATAAATTTTAATATATTCATATGTCTGGTATTTTTTAACATTTATATAATATATACCAAAGATAGATTCACCCACAACATAAGAATATGGTCATCACCAGGTATTAATGAGTGATTTATTCACCCACAACATAAGAATATGATTATCACTGGGTGATAATGAGTAGTTTCAGTTCTCTTTACCATATATTTTAAGTATACTATAAGTTATCTCTGATTCACCCACAACATAAGATGGTTATCACTGGGCATTAATGAGTGGTTTCAGTTCTCTTTATGATGTATTTTAAATATAAGTTATCTGTAGTAGTAAATATTTCTTTCATAGTTGGGTACAAAGAAATAATAAGGAACACTTAGAAGATAAGTATAAGTTTACTTTTCTGAAATTTACTGATTAACCATCTCCCAGGTAAAATTTGACTTGATAATTTAGTCAGAGTCTCATGAAATAATTTTAGAGAGTGATTAGTACAAAACTTATTTGAAAGAAAAAAAGCTTGAATAATGAAATGCACTCAGCCTTTATTTTATTTCAGGAGAGGATAATTGCGCTTCCGTATTCAGGTATACTTGTACACATGGATCATGTTAACTGTAGTGTCTACTAATTACTTTCTCATGAGCAGTTTTTGCTGATTTTATAGGGAAGTTTTCCTTTGCTAACTTTTATTTCATTCTCCTTAGTCATACTCTAAATCATCTTTCACTCTTAACGTTTAACACTTTCAAAAACACACAAATGTTTGATGTGTTTTTGATTGAGGATTGATTTGAGTAGTAGTATTTGTTATTGGTGAGATTGTTTCTTTCTTGAAGATTGAAAAGATACATTGAAGGTTAACTGAACTGTACTTGGAAAGAAAAAAGGCTCTGATTATAACATGTGATTGGACTTAAGCTGTCAGTGGTATTTGTATATGTTGTACTTTAAACTTCACATTAGACATGAAGGCGAGGTGTTCTCTGCTCCAGAGATTTCACCTACTTTACTGAACTGATGTGAACAAGGCAGAATTACTTAACCAGAGAAGAAAAGACTATAGAAGAGAATGATTTCTAAAATGGTTTCCAAACATACAGAATCATTCAAGAGAGCATGACGGTCCCTTCCTCACCTCTATGAGACATAAACTGAGAGTATTTGAATTTAAATTTTAGTGTTAGGGATTTGGATTAAGAAGAAATTTCAGAAAATGAGTTAGCAAAAGTAGTTTTGTATTAAACACATACATACACACATACACACACACACACACACACACACACACACACACACACACACACACAAAATATGCTTGTATAACCAGTGTGGATTTAAAGTGACTTGACAGAAAATGATGGTTTTTGGTTCATCTTAGGCCGTTCTAGTTGTGCAGTTTAGTAATTCCCTTGCCTTTAATCCTCTGGACTGTGATGTGATTAATTAGTATCTTAAAGGGCACACAGAAACAATTCGGTAGCCTAATCATTAGGAACCGGGAGCACTTCGATAAGGACCTCTAAGTAATTCATGCCATTAGAATCTTAGAATCTGCCTGACTAAAATGGATGTGTGTCAGGGATCACTGTAAATCATGAGCTACCTAAATGCAGACATTGGCACTGACTCCTTTGCTTCAACAACTTTTCCGCAAGTAAAATAATGTGTCATAGAAAGTACTATAGATATTAAACTTCACTGGGACAAAAGGAAGTAGGAGTGGGTGTCCACTCATTTTTGACACTCAGCATTTGCCAGCCTGTGTTCTTTTTACCTTTCTCCTGTTTCTGTCTGTCTGCATGGTAAGTTCCTTCACAGCAGGGTCCACGTCTCACACCATGTGTTCTATCCTGGCTAACACGATGAAACCCCGTCTCTACTAAAAAAAACTACAAATAGTTTCTTTTGTGAGAAACTCTAATATTCTCACAGAAATAAAAGTACAAACTGGTTACTGAGACTTCAGATTGGAAAGTCAGGAGAGATTCTCAATCTTGGTTTCTTCCCACCAAATGTACTAAAATAGAAACTGTTGCTATTTTTAACTAAAATCAGAGCAGACTGGAATTATGGAAAATAATATTATGAATGATTCCTTACATATATATATAGACAGAACTTAACATATTAATATTTTTTGTTCTTTTTAAAGTCCTTGCTGAGACCTTTTAGGAGGGAGTACTCTCTAATGAATAATACTAATAAAAAGAATAACAATAATAGATCCTTACTATGTCAAACCTCTTCTAAGACTTTTGCATTTAGTTCTCACAAAAATCCTAATATTACTAAATGTTAACACTAATATTAAATTTATCTCACAAACATCCTATTAAAATATTAACATTAATATTAAATATTTCACAAAAATTCTAATATTAACATTAATTTTTTTTGTTTGTTTTGAGACAGAGTCTCACTCGCTCTGTCGCCCAGGCTGGAGTGCAGTGGCGCGATCTCGGCTCACTGCAAGCTCCGCCTTCCGGGTTCACACCATTCTCCTGCCTCAGCCTCCCGAGTAGCTGGGACTACAGGCGCCCGCCACCGCGCCCGGCTAATTTTTTATATTTTTAGTAGAGACAGGATTTCACCATGTTAGCCAGGATGGTCTCAATCTCCTGACCTCGTGATCCGCCCACCTCAGCCTCCCAAAGTGCTGAGATTACAGGCGTGAGCCACCGCACCCGGCCTAACATTAATATTAAATATTATCTCACAAAAATCCTAATATTATTAAATATAAAATACTTAATTTTAAATGTTAGGATATAATCCTAATATTATATCTTAATAGTTACAGATGAGGAGAGCTGAGGCACAGCTGTATGTGTCTGCTGTATGTTTCTGTCTCCCAAGTCAAGGGGTATAGCTATAAATTATTCAGTAAATCTATCACATGTTTATTTCTACATTTTAAATATTAAAGTTCAGTTTTTACTTGTCCTTCATTCTTTTTATTATCTTATCCTGTATCTATATGCAAGCAATTTGTTGGTCAGCATTGAACAAACTATTTTTGGTCCCCAAAACACTTTGCTCACCCAAGAATTTTTTTTTTAGTCACAGACCACTCTGAACTACTGAGTCTAGCTTCATCATCATGTGATAGTTAGGGCTGAAGAATTCCTGTGTAGTCTGCTCACTAAGGGGTGTCCTACCTTTCCTTCCAAATTGCTGCCTTCATGGCGATTTCTGGTTGAGGCTTTCAGCAGCTTCCTCTGATCAGCCTTTTTCCTGCTCCCACCAAGAAGTGCTCTTCCCATTCCAGACACAGCCTCGTGTTTTACTGATTGCAAGAAAAAAGAGAAAGAGAATATGAAGGAGGCCAGTCTAAATTGGAGCCCCTATCTTTCCTGTAAATGATGCCTTTGAGTAGTCAGTTTTTAAAAATTGTTCCCAAACTGTTGTTTCTAGGTTATTGGTGACTCGGTACATCTCACCTGTATTCCTTCTAGCTCAGTGGGTTACATCATCTTCTATGATTAATTTGGATTTGATTTGGCAAAATTTTTCTTTCATTTAGCAAGCTTTTATTGAACACGCACTGTGTGACAACACTAATGCTCTGTGAGGTGAAAAAGAAAGATATTAGTGCTGCCTTGGGCCTCAGTTTCCCTACTTATGCCACATGGCTCTCTAATAAGGGATGAATGGAGTTTAATTTACAGTATTCAAAGTAGAAGTAACATTCAGTTTTCTAGATTGTAGGGTTTATACACATTTATCTACAGTTAAGTAGGTGAACCTCCAAATTGTTCAGGCGCCTATTAAGAGACTGAGTCTATATAGAATATTGGTCACGATTAACAGCCTTTGAGGCTTCCGCATTCAGTAAGGCTTTAATATTGTGCCTACTAGAAGCGTGATCTGTTTTTCTTCTTGTCCTTCCTAGGCATACCCAGAGTATCTCATCACTTACCAGATCATGAAGCCAGAGGCCCCTTCCCAGACTGCAACAGCTGCAGAGCAGAAGACCTAGTGAATGCCTGCTGGTGAAGCCGGATCAGATTCAGCCTGGGACTGGATGACAGAGGATTGTTTCTCACAACAACATCAATATTCGAGAAGTCCCTGACAGCCTAGAAATAAGCTGTTTGTCTTTTATAAAGCATTGCTATAGTGATGAATAGTATGAGTAACTGATACATACTCAACTGCTACTGTTCCCTTTGAGGAAATGTTTACAGGGGCGGCCTTTTAACATATCTCAGGCTCATTTTCATTGCAATTATCCATTTCTAAAACAAGATCACTTTGATCTAGACTTGGAAATGGGAAATAAGAAAACATAACCAATGCTTTTTCAGATGTTCACGATTCACACACTACATTTGTTTTGTTATGCATGACACGTGTATATAACAAATATACACATATGACAGGCGACAGGCTTGTTTTTGATTTGCCAGACATGCATCATTGGCTATTGTTTGTTTGTTTTTTGGTTTTTGTGGGTTTTTTTTGGTTACTTTGAAAATGAGCCAGAGCCTTCTTGAGGATATTTTGCACAAAGTCACGCTGACAAAATCATTAGCAATGCAACCCAAGCTTCTGGCTGAGCAAGATTCAGTTTCCACTTTAAAAAAATTTTTTTATTGTTCTCTGTAGCTGCACATCTCATTAACATAAATTGAGATGAAAAGGAAAAAACATCAAGTTTTAGTATCCCTTTATGAATCGGCCTATCTTACAAGGGAAGGGTACAAACACCAACCTGACTTAGGAACTCCTAAATTCAGAGAAGTCAAAGCCGGTGAAGGCCACTTGCTCTGTCCAATACAAGCCTGCCACAGAGGTCTTCGGGACAGTACTGGAGATGCAGGCTGACACAGGCTTGAGTTCCAAGGTGAAAAAACTGGGGAGACTGTGAAGGAGGAGCTGCATTAAGGAGGATGAAGAGCGTGTGGTTCTGTATCATTGCAGCCCCAGTGGACCCAGGGGATGCCTCCAAAAAGTAAATGCTTCCCTTCCCTTAATCTGTACTGTTGGGATTGTTACCCCCTCCAAATTAGCTGCCTTATTTCAAAAGTCAGTGAAATTACTGTACTTCATTAGAGTCACAAAAATACCACTTTATTGTTTCTTTAGTTGAGAAAGCTGGGATTCAGACCCGAATAGTGGATAGATAACACACAAATGCAAGGACTTTTTTGTTTACTCCAGATTTGGGGTTTATTTTGAGTGGCATGCTTCAAATAGTTCATAAAGATCCTTGCATTAAATTTTTGAACCATTTCTTCAAACTACTTAGTGTATTTAGACAAGGAGAACAAAAATGGAAACCAAAGCCCTTTCCGTTATTTTTTTAAGTGAAGGTGAGAAAGAAATACCATACAATTTTCTTTGTGAAATTGCTGTTTATTTTCATCAACATTTACCAAGTGCCATTGACATTTATAAAAAAAAAAGTATCCCTTAAATAGTTCTTACACTTGCCCTTTTCACCTTAACTGAATATGAATTGAGTGCACTAACTTATTTACTTGATATACTGTGCAACTACTCTGCTTTGAAGCAAAAGAAATACAAACACGAGGAGGAACAGGAAAGACAGTGTGACACAAACTTGCCGTTGCAATTTAAAGCCCTGAAAACGATGGGTTTAATGCAAGGTGATTAAGCTGTGACCTCCTTTAATCTCCTGAAGCAAAGTAAAATGGTTATATGCAAAACTTCTAGACATAGACTCTTAAAATACACACATTTTGCTTTCATTTTGGCTTCAACCCAGTGCTGGAACTGGGCATCCAGACTAGTTTGAATTTTTGTAGCTGAATCTTGCATGGGTGCTCAAAATTAAATCAAGAATTCGCCTCAGTTTTTGCTTCTTTTGAAGTTTCAGTGACCCAAGCTGGGTGTGTGTGTCTTGGCTACTTGTTTAATAGCACTGGAATTCCATATGAAGCTTTGAGAGTTGATATTCATTAAGAGGGATTTTTCCCCCTCTTTACTTCTCTTTTGCTGTAACAAAGGGTTGAAGAAATTGCCATCTGTATAGTTTTCAGTAGCTGTCAAGTGTGTATTACTTACCTTCCCCAGACGTAGTTTAAAATGGTAAATACAGCTGTGATTTTTAGTTAAGTAAAAGAGTTAATATGATATAGATATGGAAAGCTTTATAGCTTCATTAAAAAGATAAACCACTACCTAACTGTGGTTGTATGTTGTTTCCATCATACTAACTAGATTAATGGATGCGCCAGTTTTCATCTTGGTCCTTACACTTGAGAAGTTAAACTGTGGTTCAATATTTAAACTGCCAGTGTTCTGTGTCTCATGTTCTGTGTGCCAAGTGAAGGTACTGTGTAAGGAAGACATTTGCGGTGCTTCTTGTCTTATAATGATTCAAGTATATAGTAGTTCTTGAAAGAGTGTGCATATATTACTCATCTGCTTAAGAGAGTGGGTTAATGGATATATCACAGGAGCCAAATACATTTTTTTCAGAACTTGAAAACCAAAGGTCATCATGAGTGCACTCAAAAGTTAGCAAAAGTTGATTACATTTGGGATTTTCATCTGTAGCTGTATGAAGAACCCTTTCCAATATAAAAGCATGGCATTAAATTAGGCCGAAGTCTTATTTTTTGTATATGTACCATATAGAAATACTAGCAAGTTAGGATCATCCAATTAGGCCTACCCCAAAATGGCCCCTCTGTTTCCCTAACCACATGGAAGAAAGAATCTGAACGTCTCCACCAGCTTGACCCAAGTTCCAAAACTAAAGGGCTTCTGCAGACCTGATGGTGCCAGTTTACCTGTTGTTGGCCAACTGGATGCTTGACTCAGGCATAAATTAAGTGCCCTGGTCCTGAAATTTTCTCCTTGTATTTGACCTCCTTCCCTGTATTTGACCTCCTTCCCTGTTCCCTAAATTACTAGTCTGGAATTAAAATGAGCTCCAGCAATGACCTTTGACTCCATTCATTTTCTCCTCCCTCATCTTGGGTCTTAAAAAAAGGAGACCAGATACCTCTTAGTTTTTGTATCGCAACCAGGAATGGGTATTAGGCCTCATGCGCTTTGCTCAGAATACTCTGCCGCTTTGTTAACAAATGACAGCATGGAACCCAGAGTTTTGATTCTATGCAAAATAACAGCAGTGCGACCAGGATTCTTTCCTTTTCCTTCGTGGAGTTTGGAGTTTCTAGCTTTTCCAGCAGCATAAGTAGAATCAACATTAGGATGTTTTCACGAAATAGCATCCTTATACTCCTTTGAGCTTGATTTAGTGGCTAGACTGATTTCCCTTTGCTCTCAAAATAGCAAAGTGCATTGAAATATACAGAGAAATGCCTGAATATGGCAAGCAAATAAAGTAATGTAGGTTAACGTTCTATTATTGTATCCGTTTTACAAAAAATAAAATAGAAATTTGATTTATGCTGGAGAACGGCATTAGAATGCAATACGTTGTCTAAGTTTTCTCTGTTTCAGTGTCTCTCCCAATCGCACGAAGGGTTATTGGGCATTGTCCCCACCCCCGCCTTTTTAAACGTGCACTATCTGGATTCCTGTAAATGGCCTTGCAAACAGAAGTGGTGTGTATTTTCAAGCACCTTTCCCCTATTGTGTCCGAATCCCATTTGTGTGGTATCTGTGACAAATAGCCTTCTTACTGTGTTTTCTGTTGGACTAATTATCTCACAGAAGGCTATAGACCTTACTAATTTGGCAGGTATTCACAACTGACATTAGGATTTCATGTCAGAAATGTATTTAAAGAGTAAAGTTAAATTTGTTTAGTGTCAGATCAGTGACAGAGAAGTGAAAAGAAAGTAATTGTGAAAGTGATGTTTGAGCTATTGTACACATCTAGCATATGAAAAGGAAATGCATTAAAAAAATACTACTCTAAAACATGAGGCTTCTTCAGCAACGTGTGCATTCTGCTATTAAGAGACAATTAAATTTTTCTCCTCTAGAAAGCCTTAACTATGGCAGAAACTTTTTAACCTTTTATATTTTAATAAATAAAACATTGTAGTCCCATTTCTTAGTGTTTGAAAGGTGTGTCAGTGAGTCGGCCATGTCTCCATGTGTTTCATACTTGTTCATCTTGTTTTATGATGGTATATTTCATAAGTAATATTCCCTTACATGCAATGGAGCTGATTAAAATTAATCCATTTCAATTTCTCCATATCGGAAATTCCTCAGCTACCAGATTTCTGGTTTGGAGAAATGCTGGAAAGATTTCAAAGCCTATTCAATTGTGTATGTGGGGATACAACAACCGCTGTGATACATTGTAGAATATGAGTGATATGCAAGCTGTGTTTTTTAATTGTTTTAAAATGTAAACTATGGTTATACTTAAGTGAAAACCTAGAGGAAGCTAAAGATTTTATATACTTTGTACGGCCAAATACGGTCGTAGTATGACCAGTTGTATACATTGCCAGAGTTCTGCCTCCTCTGAAATAACATTCACACCATAGATTGCATTTCTGCTTTTCCTTCTTTCACATTCTTTTTTGCTTTACTCGTCACATCTTCGCACCTGCCCTACCACCCATCCTTTCAAAGAGGTTTCTCTCACGTTCCAGAATTCAGATTGTTCTGTGATTTCTTTTTTATCAGTCTACCCATTTCTGCAGGCAGCCCTGAAAGCCCTTGTGTTGATTCAGAGTGTTTGCAGAGAAATGCAGTTGAACCCTGGTAGTGGGGTGTCCCTCACACACCCGTGCACCCCTCCCAAAGTTCAGGATGAAAGGCTAGAAAGCGCAGTCAAAGTTAGGAAAGAACACAGATCTTTGAGGCCAATAGCCTAGACCTAGAAGATGACCTTGACTGTGTAAACATCGTCTCCATGACACCAAACATTTAAACTCTTCATGTGCATATAACACCTGCTTCTGCTCCCATGGTTTCAAGCTCATCTTATCTTTGTAGTAGTAATATTTGTCTTTGATACCTACAAACTAAAAAGGTACTTTTGTCAAGGTTTCTCAAAACATTTACAAAACCAGCTTTGAGGAAATGTGGAGTGTTGCCCGGCAACAGCACTCAGTAGTAATTGTATTTTCTCATTGTGATGTTAGTCTGTGTAAGTAACCAATGTAGTGACTCTTCGGTTCATTATTGGCGTTGTTTTTATTTTTAGTCTCTGTGTGACCCACCAGTGGCAGGGGTTCCAACCCCCTCTCCTCTCTTTTTTGCATTTATCTATTTGTAGGATTGTCAGATAAAGTACAAGATGCCCAGTTAAGTTTGAATTTCAGAGAAACAATTTCGCTTAAGAATGTTTCATGCAGTATTTGGCGTATATTTATGATAAAAGCATTCGTTATTTGAAACTCAAATGTAACTGAGCATGCTGGTTTTTTTCATTGTTTGGTTTTCTAAGTCTGGCATTCCAACAGATTTGGTCATGGAAAATCACCTACAGCATGTTAAACTCCTCTGGTCATCATCATCTTGTCACCTGAAATAGAAGTCCTTTTTCCCTCCCCCTCCACTTCTTTCCAAAGGAAGGCATCAAGGAACGTAACCTGCCTGCCTGGCGGGTTTCTATTTAAGACATCTTTGTGATTATATTTAACCTGCAATTGTGCTTTGGCTTAATGTCTAGCTCACTGTACTTGTAATTGATTAATATTCAATAAAACCATTTTTAAAATATACTTGTATGGATAGCAGTTAATTCTTAAGTATTTTCATTTTGCCCTGCTTGTTCATTTCTGCCTGACCAACCTTAACACAACTGACCTGAAAAAACTGTCAGAATACAAATACCAACCCTCCCTCTCCATCTTCCCGTGAGACCTGGGTTTTAAGTGACTTATCCTCACCTCTCAGCCCACATGGGAGTTAATGAATAACTTCTGCGATAGCAGGAGCAACACGGGTTCCTTTCAGAAATATCTCTTAAACAGGCTGACACCTTAGAGTCAGACCTCATGCCGGGTCCAAAGGCAGCCCAGAGGCCTTGCACAACATGATTGCTCAGAGACTCACCCTGTCCACCTCTTGGGGGAGAGGGAGGGGAAGAACACCCACTTCATGTAACAGTATTAACTACCTAGCACAGTGCCTGGAGCAGAGGACTAAGAAGGTCCTTCCATTCTTCCCCTCTTCTTTCTCCATGCCTAGGGATCCATTACATAGCAAATTTGAAACTAGAATTTTATCTGAACATTAACTTCTTTTGCCAGAGGCATTGTCAGAGCGACAAAGAGACATAAATAAATGGAAGTGCTCTAGTAACCCTGCAAATAACAATAACCATCACTGAGGCCCTACATGAACCAAGTACTTTGTATACATACATTTTCATTAACCCCAAAAACTTTGCAAAACTGGCCTTTTAATTCTGTTTTGCAGGTGAGGAAGTGAAACTAGAAGTGGTTAAATTAGTTATGTTATATCTCAGAATGCCTTCCACTATAAGACTGAATACCAGATGGCTGGGGACAGTGGGTCATGCCTGTAATTCCAGCACTTTGGGAGGCTGAGGCAGGCAGATCACGAGGTCAGGAGATCGAGACCATCCTGGCTAACACGGTGAAACCCCATCTCTACTAAAAAAAAGTACAAAAAATTAACCGGGCATGGTGGCGGGCGCCTGTAGTCCCAGCTACTCGGGAGGCTGAGGCAGGAGAATGGCGTGGACCCAGGAGGTGGAGCTTGCAGTGAGCCGAGATCACGCCACTGCACTCCAGCCTGGGGAACAGAGCGAGACTCCATCTCAAAAAAAAAAAAAAAAAAAAAAAAAAAGATTAATTACCAGTTGCTATGTACCAATCACCAATCACAGATGGAGTTTCAGTGTTTAAGCAAGAATGAAAACACAGACTTGACTCTACCACATGATTTTATGTCAGTGTCTCACACGACAATCAGATTCTGAATGCCATTAGAATCAGGTGTTGCCTTTTGGTTGTAGAAAGGGAAATTATAGAGGGGACAGTTTTGGGAATAAGGCGTTATAGAAAGGGTTATAGAAATAGAAATTATCTGAATTGTGCACAAAAAGCAAGTGGAATATAAAACAGCGACTTAGAATTTCAACAGCCTGGGTTGGTTTATGACACAGACCTATTCCAAGGGCCTGCTTTTATAGCATCAACCACTGTGGGTAGGGGATTGGGGGAAGTGGGGAAGGGCAGCTGTAAATCACTTGCTGGATTGGGTTTATTTTCTGAAGGAAATTACTTGCTAGAAAACTAGATCCTATTAAAGGGATGAGTGCTTCTTGGGTAGCCAGTTTTGAAGAACTGTTTTTGGATTATGTTGTCTACGTTGAGTGTTTGGATGCTGTGACCTAGTTTCTCTCATTAGAGGCAGCGTGTCCTATTTATAGCACCTGTCAACCTTTATCATTTGGCTAGGTCCACTTTTCATCATTATCTTATAAGACTGTACAATAGGCCTCCAAGCTGAAAGAGCACCTGACAGTATATTGGAAATAATGAAAGTTGGGTCATCTATTTCCATTAAGTTGGAACCTAACTGTCAGGTTTTCTGGTTGGCATCAGCTCTGAACACTTGGATATGTAAAAAAAAACAGAGAAAAGGGGGTGGTGTATACGTCTTCATTTCCACCAACTACCATCTACCATACAGTGCTAATAAAACAACTTTGCATTAGACAATATGAAAGACGTTAATTTTGTTAATACGATTCTTGGCATACTATTCCTGCCCAAGGACCCATTTGTAAAATAAGTCTATTCACCTGTACTTTCATAATTTTGCCTACAAATCAGTGGTATGTAACACAAAGTATAAAGTATAAGGTAACCGTGCTTATGAGTCATTGGGAGTATGTAGAGGCTGAAGGCAGGAAACCAGTGCTTGCCCTACAGTACAGAATTGCTTCATAACTCCAAGGCATTTCTATGAAGGCCATGTCTCTACCTTTCATCTGTCAAGTAGGAATACTGGCTGCCATATGGTTATTTAATTTAGGACTACTTAAAAGATGTATAAGGTGATACAAATTGAATGCTTTTGGGGTCTGAGGAGAAGATGGAAGTAGAACAATGAGAATTTTAGGTGTCTAGTCTGTTAGTGTGACTGTTACCAAAACACCTGGGGTTTGATCTAGGCCCTGCTGCTTGCCGCACAGAAAGCCAATGACTGAGATGATGAGTATTGCCAAGGAAGAAGGCTTTAATCGGGTGCTGCAGCCAAGGAGATGGGAGTTCAGTCTCAAATTCATCTCCCTAACTAAAACTAGGGGTTTATATAGCAGGGAAGAAATGTGTAAGAAAACAGGAACTAGGGAGAGGCAAGGAAGCAATCATGATGATTGAGGGGTTGGGCATATCACTGTCTGGATGTGTTGATCTGGTGAGTTTCAGTTCTTTGATACTTTTTGAGAGGCCTGAGGGATCCTGTCCTGAGGAAGGAACTAAGATAAAACAAATATGTTTTGAGCTTTAAGAGCAGAGTGTCCATTTCTATGCTTATCCAAAAACAATTGTGTATGCGAATGTTGGGTCAATTTCATAACTAGTTAGCTGAAAGACTGTAGGATTAAAACTCCCAGCCCTGCCATTGGAAGGCCTAAGTTCATAGCGTGGTTTCACCACTTACTAGCCATGTGACCTCGAGAATTTCCTTATGCTTCTTGGGTCTCAGTTTCCTCATCATTAAAAATTAGTATACAACTACTACTACTATTTCATAGAGTTGCCGTGAGAATTAAATGAGTTAACTTGCATAGTATGTTCTTTTATATTTAATCTGAAAACTGGCTTTCCATTCTGCCCCCTAAGAAAAAGTACTTGATTGGCTAGAATGGGAGATTAGAAGAAAGCATATCTATGACTGGCTCAGACCCCTTAAAGAATTTTCTGCTGGCTGGGCATGGTGGCGCATGCCTGTAATCCCAGCACTTTGGGAGGCTGAGGCAGGCGGATCACGAGATCAGGAGATTGAGACCATCCTGGCTAACACAGTGAAACCCCATCTCTACTAAAAAAAATACAAAGCATTAGCCAGGTGTGGCGGCATGCACCTGTAGTCCCAGCTACTTGGGAGGCTGAGGCAGGAGAATGGTGTGAACCCGGGAGGTGGAGCTTGCAGTGAGCTGAGATCACACCACCACACTCCAGCCTGGGCAACAGAGCAAGACTCCATCTCAAAAAAAAAAAAAGAATTTTCTGCCTAATTGAAGCCCAGAGTGCTGCAGAGTGGAACCAGATGTCCATTATCAGCCCTAACATTTTTGTCACCAAACTACTGTACTGGCTCAGAGCTCTTGCCAGATCTTCTGAGGTTGCTCCTTACTGAAGCAGTAATGAGAACACACTATTTCATAGCAAGGTATATACAACTACATCTTCATCAGTGTTGATGTTGATGAGCATAGTATAGCAAAGTACCCCAGAAGTCATCCAAATCCCCAGAAAGAAAAGCCTAAAACTATTACTGTATTAGCGTTCAACTCTAGAAGGCTGCCATAGATCCAAGGCAAATGTTGGTGGGGGGTTGGGGAGGAGTTCAGGGGAGGGCCTCCCATTCAGTAAGTGTATCTAGGAGTTCAGTAAGGAAACTATCCAAACTGTGATCAAAGTAACCACATCTTTGATAATAGAAAGACTTGGCCAGTTGGACATTTTCTAAAATTTGAGCAGGAGGCTTAGAGGAAAAGAAGGAACAAAGAAAGGTCTGAGGTTTTCTCATAGCAGGAGAGCAAAAATCTTGGTTGCCACTCAAGTTGACTTAAGCCTGATTTCATCACCATCTAGTAGCATTTCTCATGGTCACAGCCATGAGTAAGAGAAAGGCAAAGGTTTATCCAATACTTTTTATTCATTTAAATCTGTTTCAAATCCATTACTCTGAGGAATTGCACTTTTATTGTCCCTGATTATAGTTGCTTGACTATCTAAATGCTTTGGACTTGTCTCTGATTAGATGGCTCATTTTTTTTCATGGCAGGAACCATGGGCTCCCCAATACCACCTGCCACAGTACCCTGAACATAGAACACTGATTCTATTTCCAAGCAGCATTTGAACAGGCTGTCTTTTAATAAACTGGCAGCCTGTCCTTTAATAAATGGAGTGTAGCTAGATCTTGTTAAAACGCCTTCAAATACCCTAAGCTGACCACATGCTGAAGGATGAGGATAGGAGTGCAAAATAGCTTTTCGTAGACTCTGAGAACCAGAAAGGGTCTTTAGAGATCACCTGGTCCAGCTGCATTATTTTTTTACTGAAGAATTTATAGAAGGCCACATAGCTACAGTGAGGCAGGACAGACACCAGAATCCAAACTTCTGGCTTCCATTTGGACTTATAAATAGCATTCCCACCCAATGACACTAATTCTTAAAATGACCATCTTTAATTCTTCACACTCTTTCCTCTTTCTTCTAACCTTCTACAAACAGCTACTAAGTCCTATAGAAATATTTCAGCCATCAAATCTCTCATTCATCCCTTGAGATCATGCCTGGACTAGCAGCTGCTCACCCCCACTACCAAAACCTTCTGAAAGCGCAATTCTGATTAGAGAACTACGTCATGTGGGAAGTTACCTTGATTCAATGGTAGCCTCCACAGATACTACCCGGCAGACTATCCCTGAGTTCCTAGAGCAGAAAAGTCCAAACCAAATGAAAAAGCTCAAATACTTTTTATCACTTATTTTAATTAATAAATCATTTAGTTTCTTGAATTAAACCACATACACAGAAGAAAAGAGTTAGCATACTTAGAATAAAGTACAAGAGACTACACTACCTGAATCTTGAGTTCTACAATGCTCATGTTTCCTCCCCTTCAATCACTCCTCTTCCTCCTCTGTCACATCAGTCCTCTTGCAGATAGTACAGTTTCAAGGACCAGAGTGTGTGACTTCATGGTACTCAGAGCACCTCCCAAGTAATGGGGAAGGAGGCAATGGATGCAAAGTTAACGCAAAATAATTTGAGATAAGTCTTCTCACTCAGAGAATCCTTCAAGTCCCAGCTCAAATATCTTCCAAGAAAAGCCATTCCTTGCCTACCTGGTGCCATGTGACCACTCAGCCCTTTGAGTCAAACCTGTGCCCAATAGGTACTCCATTAAATTACATCACCATCCAGGTATTTGTATGTTTCCTCTACCACCACAGTGAGCCACTTGGACCTCAGCCATGTGTCATTGTCATGGTCTTCCTAGTGCCCAGTTAAGCACTCATCTTTAAATCAAACAGAACTATGAAAGAAATATGAAATATGCATCTCGTACTTTAGATTACGGAGGCATCTGATCTTGGTTGGTAGAAGAATGGAATCAAGAAAATTTTCTCAAAGGAAGGGGTGAATTGGATTGAGGCTTTGGGAATAAAAAGAAGTTAGCCAGACAAAGAGAGCGTCTTCCAGGCGAAGGAAAGGCATATACAAAGGAATGGCAGTAAGAGAGAACAAATCACATTCAAGAAGCTGGAAGCAGTTGGCCATGGCTGAGCGTTGGCTGAGGTGACAGTGGAGAGGTGAAGAGGCCGACAGAGGGGGTCAGAGCCAGAAGGATAGAGGGTTCCATATGTTCTTCTCAGAGCTTTTAACTCTACCATGTAGGCCAGGCATGGTGTCTCACACCTATCGGGGGAACCAGCCTGCAATATTTCAACATAGGTTCTTTTCTATTTTCCCTATGTGTCAGCCGGTCTGAGAAATAAAGAGAAAGAGTACAAAAGAAAGAAATTTTACAGCTGGGTCTCCGGGGGTGACATCACATGTCAGCAGATTCCGTGATACCCCTTGAGCTGCCAAACCAGCAAGTTTTTATTATGGGTTTCAAAAGGGGAGGGGTGTATGAATAAGGAGTGGGTCACAGGGATCACATGCTTCAAAGGCAATAAAATATCACAAGGGCAGAGAGATGGAGTGAGATCACAAGGATGGAGCAAAACTAGAATTTCTGATGAAGGTCCATGTCCCGCTGGGCACACATTGTCATTGATAAACATCTTAACAGGAAACAGGGTTCGAGAGCAGATAACTGGTCTGACTAGAATTCACCAGGCTGGAATTTCCTAATCCTAGCAAGCCTGGGGGCACTGCAGGAGGCCAGGGCGTATCTCATCCCTTATCTACAACTGCATAAGACAGACACTCCCAGAGCAGCCATTTTAGAGACCTCCCCCTGGGAATGCATTCTTTTCCCAGGGCTGTTCCTTGCTGAGAAAAAGAATTCAGCGATATTTCTCCTATTTGCTTTTACAAGAAGAGAAATATGACTCTGTTCTGCCCGGTCCCACAGGCAATCAGGCCTTATGGTTATCTCCCTTGTTCCCTGAAAATCACTGTTATCCTGTTCTTTTCAAGGTGCCCAGATTTCATATTGTTCAAACACACATGCTTTACAAACAATTTGTGCAGGTAACGCAATCATCACAGGGTCCTGAGGCAACATACATCCTCAGCTTACAAAGATGACTAGATTAAGAGATTAAAGTAAAGACAGGCATAGGAAATTATAAGAGTATTGATTGGGGAAGTGATAAAAGTCCATGAAATCTTCACAATTTATGTTCAGAGATGCAGTAAAGACAGGCATAAGAAATTATAAAAGTTATTAATTTGGGGAACTAACAAATGTCCATGAAATCTTCACAATTTATGTTCAGAGATGCAGTAAAGACAGGCATAAGAAATTATAAAAGTTATTAATTTGGGGAACTAACAAATGTCCATGAAATCTTCACAATTTATGTTCTTCTGCTGTAGCTTCAGCCGGTCCCTCCATTCGGGGTCCCTGACTTCCTGCAACACACACCTTAATCCCAACACTGTGGGAGGCCAAGGCAAGTGGATTACCTGAGGTCAGGAAGTCAACACCAGCCTGGCAAATATGGTGAAGTCCCGTTACTACTAAAAAATACAAAAATTAGCCGGGTGTGGTGGCAGGCGCCTATAATCCCAGCTACCCAGGAGGCTCAGGCAGGAGAATCTGTTGAACCTGGGAGGTGGAGATTGTAGTGAGCTGAGATTGTGCCACTGCACTCCAGCCTGTGGCAACAAAGTAAGACTCTGTCAAAAAGAAGAAAGAAAGAAAGAAAGAAAGAAAGAAAGAAAGAAAGAAAGAAAGAAAGAAAGAAAGAAAGAGAGAGAGAGAGAGAGAGAGAGAGAGAGAGACAGAGAGAGAGAGGGAGGGAGGGAGGGAGGGAGGGAGGGAGGGAAGGAAGGAAGGAAGGAAGGAAGGAAGGAAGGAAGGAAGGAAGGGGAAGGGGAAGGGGAGGGGTGGGAAGGGAAGGAAGGAAGGAAGGAAGGAAGGAAGGAAGGAAGGAAGGAAAGAGAGGAAGGAAGGAAGGAAGGAAAGAGAGGAAGGAAGGAAGGAAGAGAGAGAGAGAAAGAAAGAAAGGAGGGAGGGAGGGAAGGAAGGAAAGAAGGAAGGAAGGAAGGAAGAAAAAGAACAAAAGAAAAAAACAAAGATATACAAATGGTCAATAAGCACATGAGAAGATACTCAGCATCACTAATCACTAGGGAAATGCAAATAAAACTACCATGAGATAGCACCTCACATCCATTAAGATGACATCTATTTTTTTTTTAAAAAGGCAAGGGTATGGAGAAATTAGAACCTTATGCACTGTTGGTGGGAAAGTTAAATAGTGTAGTCACTAGGGAACAGGATGGAAGTTTCTCAAAAAATTAAACATAGAATCACTCTATGATCTAGCAATTCCACTTCTGGGTATATGCTCCAAAGAATTGAAAGCAGAGGCTTAAACAGATACTTGTACAACAATGTTCATTGCAGTGTTATTCATAATAGCCAAAAGGTGGATACAGCTCACATATCCATTGATGAACAAATGGATATACAAAATGTGGTATATACACACACATACACACACGACCTTGTTTGTGTATATTTATACACACAATGGAATGTTTATTCAGCCTTAAAAAGGAATGACATTCTGATACATAATGTGACACGGATGAGCCTGGAGGACATTATGCTAAGTGAAAAAAAAAAAAAAAAACAGTCACAAGACAAATACTGTGTGATTCTACTTGTATGAGATACCTAGAATGTGCAAATTCAGAGACAAATTAGATAGGTGGTTGCCAAGGGTTAGGGAAGGGGGGAATGAGGAGTTATTATTTAATGAATATAGAGTTTTAGTTTTGCAAGATGAAAAGAATTTTGGAGATTGGTTGCACAATGTAAATGTTTTTGAAACTACTGAACTGTACGATTAAAAAAATGGTTCAGATGGCAAGATGGTGAATTTTATGTGAATTTTATCACAATTAAAATTTTTTGGGCCAGGCACAGTGGCTCACACCTATAATCCCAGCACTATGAGAGGCCGAGGCAGTCTGGGCAATATGGCAAAATCCCATCTCTACATAAAATCTAAAAACTAGCTGGGTGTGATGGTGCACACCTGTGGTCCCAGCTACTGGGGAGGCTGAGGTGGGAAGATCACCTGTTCCCAAGAGGTCAAGGCTGCAGTGAGCCATGATTTTACCACTGCACTCCAGCCTGGGTGACAGAGTAAGACCCTGTCACAGAAAAAAATTTTTTTTTTGGCTGGGTGCAGTGGCTCCTGCCTATAATCCCAGCCTTTGTGAGGCCAAGGCAGGAGGATCACTTGAGGTCAGGAGTTTGAGGCTGCAGTGAGACTATAATCATGCCACTGCACTCCAGCCTGGGCAACAGAGCGAGACTCTATCTCTACAAAAAAGCCTTTAAAATAGCCAGGCATGGTGGTGCACACCCATGTACTCAGGAGGCTGAGACAGGAAGATTGCTTGAGCCCAGGAGTTCATTCAATTAAGAAAAAATAAAAATGAAGATGTATATGTCACATGACATGTCTATCACAGGTGTCTGAGCACTCTGCTCACATGATGTAGTTCTTACGTAGGATCCAAGCAGGGAAAGCAGCCATTACCTAGAATATTCTGGTAACTGGCAGAGAGGCAAAAAGAATGATCAAGCACACACATGTTCTTCAAGGTTCTTCCTGGAACCATCACACACCACTTCTGTTTACATATTATTGGCAAGACAAGTCACATGGCCATGTCTAAGTTCAATAGGGAAGAGAAAGAAGTCTGATTCTCTCTCACGCAGGGCTACTGGGTATTGCGAACAGTAACACGATCCACCCTCACTGTTGATAATGCAGCTTTGACAGTTGCCACAGTCACTATTTAAAACTTCATAAATTAGAAGAGGTGCAATGTGAACAAAAACTAATAGAATTTGCAACTGAAATTCAAGAACATAAGAAACAGAAGCTGCACAAGAGGAGTGAGTGGAGTATCCATGGGGACGGGGATGACGTGGCCTATGAAAGGCAAAATAAAATCCACATCTCGCTCTGGGTGACAGACACATAACACAGGTGTAGAAGCACATATAATTCACTGAGCTCTACACTTTTTTTTCTGTCTCTCGATTTTTTTTTTTTCTTTTTTTTTTTTTGAGATTGAATCTCACTCTGTCACCCAGGCTAGAGTGCAGTGGTGTGATCTCGGCTCACTGCAACCTCTGCCTCCCAGGTTCAAACAATTCTCCTGCCTTGGCCTCCCAAATACCTGGGATTACAGGTGTATGCCACCACGCCTGGCTAATTTCTATATTTTTAGTAGAGATGGGGTTTCGCCATGTTGGCCAGGCTGGTCTCAAACTCTTGGCCTCAGTTGGTCTGCCTGCCTCAGCCTCCCAAAGTGTTGGGATTATAGGCGTGAGCCACTGCACGTGACCGAGCTCTATGCTTATAATTGGTGCACTTTAAGTTGTACTTCAATTTTTAAAAACTAAAAAAAGGATATGGAACCTGTGAAAGGAAAACAAATCTTGCCACCTCCTAAATCACTAAGCCAAGGGAAAAGTCAAGCTGGGAACTACATCAGGCAAACCTGCCTCCCATTTTATTCCTTAATAAGATAGCTACAGCAGGCACGGTGGCTCACGCCAGTAATCCCAGCACTTTGGGAGGCCAAGGAGGGCAGATCACCTGAGGTTAGGAGTTTGAAACCCTGTCTCTACTAAAATTACAAAAATTAGCCAGGTGCGGTGGCAGGTGCCTGTAGTCCAGGCTACTCAGGAGACTGAGGCAGGAGAATTGCTTGAACCCAGGAGGCCGAGATTGCAGTGAGCCGAGATCGCACCACTGCACTCCAGCCTGGACAACAGAGCCAGACTCCATCTCAAAAAAAAAAAAAAAAGGGCTACATATGTCCCTCCCAGTTCACTCATAAGGAAATTCCTTGTGGACAAAGGACAGAGAGAACTCAAAACTCAAAGTCATCCCTCTGAGGCTCATGCATATCTGATTGCTTCCTCTGCCCTCCTGTTTCACTGAGCCAGACTAAGTGACTATTCCTCTACCCTCGTCTCACATATAAATCATGTATTCAGTGAAAGGCCAATTAGAAACTCAAAAGGATGTCTCTTATCTACCTATGACCTGGAAGTCCGCTCTCCCACCTGTAGTTGTCCCACCTGTCTAGACATAACCAATGTCCATCTTACACATATTGATTGTCTCATGTCTCCCTAAAATGTACCAAAGCAAGCTGTACTCTGACCACCTTGGGCGCACATCATCAGGCTTCCTGAGGCTGCACCATGGGAGAGTCCTTAACCTTGGCAAAATAAACTTTCTAAATTGGTTGAGACCTGGCCAGACACAGTGGCTCATGCCTGTAATCCCAGCACTTTGGGAGGCCGAGGTGGGAGGATCACCTGAGCCCAGGAGCTCGAGACCAGCCTGGCCAACATGACTGAAACCCTGTCTCTACGAAAAATACAAAAATTAGCCAGGTGTGGTGGCACACGCCTATAATCCCAGCTACCCGGGAGCCTGAGGAAGGAGAATCACTTGAACCCAGGAGGCAGAGGTTGCAGTGAGCCAAGATCACACCACTGCACTCCAGCCTGGATGATAGAATGAGACTCCATCTTAAATAAATAAATAGGTTGAGATATGTCTTAGATATTTTGGGTTCACAAACTAAAAGTTGATTGAAAGCTCTAAATGTGTGCATGGGGCATGACAGCTTTGCCCTAGGTGGGCTGTTCGAGGAAAAGTTTCTGCTATTGATGTAGTTTGGCAAGCTATATTGTAGATATCAACAAGCAGATTTCAGAGTTTATATGGAGAGGCAGAAGACCCAGAGAAGAAGACAGTTGGAGGACTGGAGGACTGACAATACCTGACTTCAAGACTTCCTATAATGTTACAGTAATCAAGACAGTGTGGTATTGGTGAAAGAATAGTGAATTAATGGCTGAGCACAGTAGCTCACACCTGTAATCCCAGCACTTTAGGAGGCCGAGGTAGGAGGATTGCTTGAGCTCAGAAGTTCAAGACCAGCCTGGGCAACATGGCGAAACCCCATCTCTGCCAAAAACACAAAAAATCAGCCAGGCATGGTGGTGCGTGCCTGTGGTCCCAGCTGAGGGAGGCTGAGGCAGGAGGATTCCCTGAGCTGGGGAGGCAGAGGTTGCAGTGAGCAAAGATCATACCACTGCACTCCAGGCTGGGTGACAGTGAGATTCCATCTTAACAAAAAATTAAAAAAAAAAGGAGAGAAGAGAAGAGGAGAGGAGAGGAGAGAGGCAATGGATCAATGGGACAGAATAGAGAGTCTAGAAACAGACCCACACAAATATAATCAATTGATCTTTCACAAAAGAACAAATGCAATGCAATGGAGAAAAGAGTTTTTTCAACAAGAGGACATCCAACATGCAAATTAAAAAATTGAACCTAGATGCAGACTTTACACATTTCACAAAAATTAACTCAACATGGATGATAGTCTTGAATGTAAAACTCAAAATTGAAACCCTTCGAAGATAACATAGGAGAAAATCTCCACACCCTTGAGTTGGTCAATCACTTTTTTAGATACACCAAAGACGTGATCCATGAAAGAAGTAATTTATAAGCTAAACTTCATTAAAATTAAAAACTTCTGGTCCATGAAAGACACTGTCAAGAGAATGAAACACCAACTCATAGAGTGGAAGAAAATGTTTGCAAAAGATATTACTGATAAAGCACTGTTAGCCAAAACACACAGAGAACTTGTAAAATTCAACAATTAGAATATTAGCAACCTGAGCAAAAAATGAGCAAGGAGATATACAGATGGCAAATAATAATGTGAAAAGATGGTCAACTTCATAAATCATCAGGGAAATGCAAATTAAAACAATGAGATACTACTACACACCTGTTCATGTGACCCAAATGCCAAACATGGACAACACCAAATGCTGACAAGAATGTGGAACAACAGGAACTCTCATTCACTTCTTAGTATTTACCCAAATAAGTTGAAAACTTATGTCCACACGAATCTGCACACAGATGTTTATAGAAGCTTTGTTCATAATTGTCAAAACAGGGAAGCCACCAAGACATCGTACAGTAGGAGAATGGATAAACAAACTCTGGTCCATCCAAACAAGGAAATTTTATTCAGTGCTAAAAAGAAATGAGCTATCACGAGATGAAAAGACATAGAGGAACCTTAAGTGCTTCTTACTAAGTTAAAGAAGCCAATCTGAAGACTTCTTTTCAGAAGAAAGGTGTAGGGGATCAGTCAGTGTGGCTGGAAAAATTGTAAGATGAAGTTATATGATATAGACACAAACCTTCTTGGAAAGCCAGAAGGTTTGCATAGCTTCAGTAAAAGATTTGGCTGAAGGCAGTCTAATCCTCTTTACCTTTAGTTGATAGCAAAAAAAAGCAAATAACAAGGAAATGTGGGGAAGTTTATCTAAACAGCTTGTTTACTCATGTGGTCCTGAGACCAAACTTGATCAACCTCGGGTGCATAATTGCTCTCTACTCAGGGGTTAATTACCCATAGATGTGTTGACTCAAAGCCTTTGTCATTTAAGCTGTACTAAATAAATGCGAACTTCACTGGCTTATCAGCGGGATGCTCCAGACTCAGAGCAGAGCCCCTTAGCCGACTGACAGGCAGAATATCTGTGTTAGTGTACATCTCTCATCTATTGCTGGGTCAGGGTCTGCAGGTCAGACATCTACAGAAAGGGGCTCAAGCTACGATAGGAGCAGCTTTCTTTTGTCTAAATATTCTTTAAAATAGGGCAGGATAGGCTGAATACGACGGCTAATGCCTGTAATCCTAGCACTTTGGGAGGTCAAGGTAGAAGGACTGCTTGAGGCCAGGCGTTTGAGGCTGCAGTGAGCCATGATCATGCCACTGCACTCCAACCTATGCAACAGAGCAAGACTCCATCTCTACAAAAAAATTTTTAAATAGCCAGGCATGGTGGTGAACACCTGTGGTCCCAGCTACTCGGAAGGCTGAGGCAGGAGGATTGCTTGAGCCCATGAGTTCAAGAGCATAGTGAGCTATGATCACACCACTGCACAGCCTGGGCAACAGAGCAAGAACCCATCTTTAAAAAAAAAAAAGAAAAAAAGGACAGGAAAGCAGATACCCTAAAGAATTTAAAGCATGGGCTGGGCACAGTAGCTCACACCTGTAATCCCAGCATTTTGGGAGGCTGAGGCAGGTGGATCACCTGAGGTCAGGAGTTTGAGACCACCCTGGCCAACATGGTGAAACCCCATCTCTACTGAAAATACAAACATTAGCCTGGCGTGGTCATGAGTGCCTGTAATCCCAGCTATCTGGGAGACTGAGGCAGGAGAATTTTTTGGACCGGGGAAGCAGAGGTTGCAGTGAGCCGAGACTGTGCCACTGCACTCCAGCCTGGGCAACAAGAATGAAACTCTGTCTCAAAAAAGAAAAATAAAGAATTGACAGAGGGACTCAAACAGATGTTTGTTTTTAAAAAATGTTTGCAAGTGAAGCCAAACGACAAATGACAAATGACAAACTGAGAAAAATGTTACAAATAGATAGGGTGCTAATCTCCTTAATATACAAAGAGTTCTTGCAAATCTATAAGAAAAAAAGTAGGTGAAAATTATAAAATTATGAACACACAGTTCATAGAAAAAATGCAAATTGTTCTTGAATATATATAAAATGCTCAGTCTCCTAAGAAAACAAATGCAATTTAAAACAAGGTAATAATTCGAGCTACACCTACTAGATTGGCAAATACAGGATGTTTTATGAAAATGTGTTGGTGTAAAAAATGTTGCTGTAAAAAAATGAAAAGCAGTGGACAGAGGAAGAAATTACGTAAATATAGATTCACACATACCTTCACGTAATCAATTGTATATGAAAAGAATATCTTCTGGGGGAGTCTGTGAAAATCTGGCCACACTGGTAACACTTATGTCCACACAAAAACCTGCACACAGATATTTACAGAAGCTTTATTCATAATTGCCCAAACTGGGAAGCTCTAAGGTGTCTAGATAAATAAACTCTGGTTCATCCAAACAATGGAATTTTATTCAGTGCTAAAAAGAAATGAGCTACCAAGTCATGAAAAAACATGGAGGAAACTTAAGTTCTTATTACTAAGTTAAAGAAGCCAGTCTGAAAAGGCTTTTATGAATAAAGCATCTAAAAGATGTGTGTGCAGGTTTTTGTGTGGATAAACTGGGTGCCCCAGGAAACAAGGTTGAAAGGAGACGTTTCTTTATACACAATTCCGTGCCTTTTGAATTTTGAACTATGTGAGTAAATTATTTAAATAACTAAAAATTAAGAATATATTAGGTGATTTATCACTTGACTTGGAGGGATTTCCACAATATATGGAGGGAAGCAAAACACAGAAAATTGTGTATTGTATGGTCCTGTGTTTATGAAGCAAACAATACTGAGTAAAATCCCCACATATGATTAAACACACAGGAAATGGTGTATGTGCATTATACGATTATACCCAATGATACATTATATTGACTATGAGTCTATGAGCATGGAGAAAGAGAGGGAAGGTCACATAACTATTAACAATTGTTTGTTTACAGGGTACAAGTGGAGGAAGGAAAGTCAAAAGAAAGTATTCTCTAACAATGGGCCTGACATATTTACAAAATACCATATGTATGTATGTTTATACACATATAGTTACATCTACCTATCATTTGACTAAAATTTGAGACAGAATCATCAACAAGTCACAAGAAAAGACCGCAATCTTGACTCTTTGTCGGAACATCAAAGCACATATACATACACCTGTAGGTATGTGTATAAATAAGTGTGTTATGCATATGTGTCTCTAGTCCCAGGCAACTACTAATTCATTTTGTCTCTATAGATTTGCCTTTTCTAGAAATTTTACATAAGAAAATCACATATATAAAGATGGTCATGGAAGGCTAAAGGTAGTTGTTTCAGAGATACGGGATTTCCTGGGATTTTTGCTTTTTAATTTTTTTTTTTTTTTGAGGTGGAGTCACACCTTGTCACCCAAGTTGGAGTACAGTGGCACCATCTCACCTCACTGCAACCTTCACTTCCTGGGTTTGAGCCATAAGTGTTACCAGTGTTACCTGCCTCAGCCTCCCGAGTAGTGATATTAGCAGTAATATCGACTATATTATGAATGATAGCACAGGGTGTACATCCAGGGTGTACACTCACTGTGATATTAGCAGTAATATCAAAGATATTATGAATAACATCACAGGGTGAACCCCACTGTGATATCAGAAGTAATATCAAAGTTATTATGAATAATTTCACAGGGTGTATACCCACTGTGATATTAGCAGTAATCTTGAAGATATTATGAAGAACATCATAGGATGTACACACACTGTGATACTAGCAGTAATATTGAAGATATTATAAGTAATATCTTCAATTTTATTTTATTTCCATTTATCACATGGGTGTACAGGGTGTATTACAGGGTGTACACCCACTGTCATATAAACAGTAATACCAAAGATATTATGAATCACATCACAGAGTGTACAATCATTGTGATATTAGCAGTAATATCAAAATATTATGAATAATATCACAAGGAGTACACCCAGGGTATATACCCCTGTAATATTAGCAGTAATAGAGATGGTATTATGAATAATATGACAGGGTGTACACCCAGAGTGTACAACCACTGTGAAATTAGCAGAAATATCTAAGATTTTACATATATCACAGGGTGTACACTCACTGTGATATTAGCAGTAATATCAAACATGTTATAAATAATATCACAGACTGGACACCAAGGGCATACAACCACTATGATATTAGCAGTAATATCAAAGATATGAATAATATCACAGGGTGTACATCCAGAATGTACACCCACAGAGATATTAGCAGTAACATCGAAGACATGATGAATAATATCACAGGGTGCACACCCACTGTGATATTAGCAGTAACATCAAAGTTATTAAGAATAATATCACAGGGTGGACACCCAGGATGTACACCCATGGTGATATTAGCAGTAAGAGCGGAGATATTACAAATAATAAAACAGGGTGGGGTGTACACCCACTGTGATATTAGCAGTAATAGTGAAGATACTATGAATAATATCACATTTTACCTGTTCAAAAACCGGACAAGTCTTACAGGTTAGTTCAGGATCTGCACCTTATCAACCAAATTTTTGCCTATCCATCCCATGGTGCCAAACCCCTGTACTCTCCTGTCCTCAATACCTTCCTCCACAACTCACTATTCCATTCTTGATCTTTTTTTTTTTTTTTTTTTTTGAGACGGAGTCTCGCTCTGTCGCCCAGGTTGGAGTGCAGTGGCTGGATCTCAGCTCACTGCAAGCTCCACCTCCCAGGTTTACGCCATTCTCCTGCCTCAGCCTCCCGAGTAGCTGGGACTACAGGCACCCGCCACCTCGCCCGGCTAGTTTTTTGTATTTTTAGTAGAGACGGGGTTTCACCGTGTTAGCCAGGATGGTCTCGATCTCCTGACCTCGTGATCCGCCCGTCTCGGCCTCCCAAAGTGCTGGGATTACAGGCTTGAGCCACCGCGCCCGGCCCCATTCTTGATCTTAAAGATGCTTTCTTCACTATTCCCTTGCACCTCTTGTCCCAGCCTCTCTTTGCTTTTACCTGGACTGACCCTGACACCCATCAGCCTCAGCAACTTACCTGGGCTGTACTGCTGCAAGACTTCAGGGAGAGCCCCCATTACTTCAGTCAAGCACTTCCTCATGATTTCCTTTCTTTCAATCCATCTGCTTCTCACCTTATTGAATATTTTGACAATCTTCTACTTTAGAGATCCTACAAATCTTCCCAAAAGGACATCCTCCTGCTCCTCCAATATCTTTTCTCAAAAGGATATTGCGTATGCCCCTCCAAAGCCCAAATTTCTTCCTCATCCATTACCTATCTTGGCATAATTCTTCATAAAAACACATACTCTGCCTGCTGATCATGTCTGGCTAATCTCCCAAACCCCAACCCCTTCTACAAAGCAACAACTCCTTTCCTTCCTAGGCATGCTTAGATACTTTCACCTTCGGATACCTGGTTTTGCCATCCTAAAAAAAAATTATATAAACTCACAAAAGGAAACCTAGTTGACCCCATAGATCCTAAATCCTTTCCCCACTCCTCTTTCTGTTCCTTAAAAACAGTCCTAGAAGCTGCTCCCACACTAGCTCTCCCTAACTCATCTCAACCCTTTTTCATTACACACAGCTGAAGTGCAGGGTGGAATGGTTGGAATTCTTACACAAGAACTGGGACTGCACCCTGTAGCCTTTCTGTCCAAAAACTTTACTGTTTTAGGCTGGCCCCCCACATTATTCCTGATACCACACCTGACCCCCATGGCTATATCTCTCTGATCCACCTGACATTCACCCCATTTTCCCCATATTTCCTTCTTCCCTGTTCCTCCCCCGATCACACTTGGTTTATTGATGGCAGTTCCACCAGGTCTAGTTGCCACTCACCAGCAAAGGCAGGCTATGCTATAGTATCTTCCACATCTACCACTCTGCCCCCCGCCACTACCTCTCAGCAAGCCAAACTCATTGCCTTAACTCAGGCCCTCACTCTTGCAAAAGGGCTACGTGTCAATATTTATACTGACTCTAAATATGCCGTCCATATCCTGCACCACCATGTTCTTACATGGGCTGAAAGAGGTTTCCTCACTACGCAAGGGTCCTCCCTCATTGATGCCTGTTTAATAGAAACTCTTCTCAAGGCTGCTTTACTTTCAAAGGAAGCTGTAGTCATTCACCGCAAGGGCCATCAAAAGGCATCAGATCTCATTGCTCAGGACAACACTTATGCTGATAAGGTAGCTAAAGAAGCAGTTAACATTCCAACTTCCGTCCCTCACGGCCAGTTTTTCTCCTTCTCATCAGTCACTCCCACCTACTCCCTCACTGAAACTTCTACCCATCAGTCTCTTCCCACACAAGGCAAATGGTTCTCGGACCAAGGAAAATATCTCCTTCCAGTCTCACAGGCATATTCTATTCTGTCGCCATTTCATAACCTCTTCCATTTGGTTACAAACCTCTAGCCCACCTCTTAGAACCTCTCATTTCCTTTTCACCATGGAAATCTATCCTCAAAAAATCACTTCTCAGCATTCCATCTGCTATTCTACTACTCCTCAGGGATTGTTTAGGCCCCTCCCTTCCCGACACATCAAGCTCAGGGATTTGCCCCTGCCTAGGACTGGCAAATTAACTTTACTCGCATGCCCCGAGTCAGGAAACTAAAATACTTCTTGGTCTGGGCAGACACTTCCACTGGATAAGTAGAGGCCTTTCCCACAGGGTCTGAGAAGGCCACTGTGGTCATTTCTTTCCTTCTGTCAGACATAATTCCTCGGTTTGGACTTCCCACCTTTATACAGTCTAATAACAGATCAGCCTTTATTAGTTAAGTCACCCAAGCAGTTTCTCAGGCTCTTGGTATTCAGTGGCTCTTGGTTTTACCTCAAACCACCACCCTTAAGTCTCTCTTGAAGTGGATAGATCTTCAGTGGCAATGTACCCTCCAATACTTTCACCCTGATGAAGTCCTATTCTTTACCTTTATACTCACTTATTCTCATTCCCATTCTTATACCACTCTCTACCTCTCCCCAGCTGTCTCCACCACACTATCCATCTCACTCACTCTCTCCTAGCCATTTCTAATCCTTTTTTAACAAACAATTGTTGGATTTGCATTTCTCTTTCCTCCAAAATTGCCAAGGCCTTAACTTACTGCTAAAAAAAAGTGGGGGAGGGGGGACTCTGTATATTTTTAAATGAAGAGTGTTGTTTTTACTTTATCAATCTGGCCTGCCATATGACAACATAAAAAAAACTCAAGGATAGAGCCCAAAAACTCGCCAGCCAAGCAAATAATCATGCTGAACCCCTTTAGGCACTCTGATTGGACGTCCTGGGTCCTCCTAATTCTTAGTCCTTTAATACCTGTTTTTCTCCTTCTCTTACTCAGACCTTGTGTCTTTCATTTAGTTTCTCAATTCATACAAAACCGTATACAGGTCATTGCCAATCATTCTATATGACAAATATTCCTTCTAACAACCTCAAATGTCACCTCTTACCACAAAATCTTCCTTCAGCTTCATCTTTCCCACTCTAAGTTCCCACGCTGCCCCTAATCCTGCTCAAAACAGCCCTGAGAAACATCGCCTATTATCTCTCCATACCACCCCCAAAAAAATTTTCGCTGCCCCAACACTTCAACACTATTTTTTTTTTTATTAATATAAGAAGACAGGAATGTCAGACCTCTGAGCCCAAGCCTGTATGTATACATCCAGACAGCCTGAAGCAACTGAAGAATCACAAAAGAAGTAAAAATGGCCAATTCCTGCCTTAACTGTTGACATTACCTGTTTAAATTCCTTCTCCTAGTTCAGAAGCTCTCCCACTGAGCACCTTCTGACTCCCCTACCATCCCCTGCCTGCAAGAGAACAACTCCCTTTGTAATTTTCCATGACCTATCCAAATCCTATAAAACTGCCCCACCCCTAACTCCCTTTGCTGACTCTCTTTTCAGACTCAGCTTACCTGTACCCAGGTGATTAAAAAGCTTTATTGCTCACACAAAGCCTGTTTGGTGGTCTCTTCACATGGATGCACGTGACACCCTCCTTCAACAGGTGTTAACCCTAGAGGACTAGAACCTAGTCAGTTATGGCAAAAAGATATTACACATGTCCCTGAATTTGAAAAACTTAGATATGTATACCATTGATACCAATTATCACCTAATTAGCACACATGCTCTTCCTGGAGAGTCCACCCAATATATGTTGCTAAACATCTTCTCTTTTCTGTTTATGAGGTGGCCCACAAAAATTAAAACTGATAATGGTCCAGCTTATGCCAGCTCACTATTTCAATAATTTTGTCACATGTGGAACATCCAACATTCCACAAGCATTTCATATAACCCCGAAAGACAGGCCATAGTAGAATATGTCCACTCTACTCTTAAAAATACGCTCAGAAAACAAAAAAAGGGGAATATGAGTAAGGACTCTGCAAAACTACTAGCACAAGCTTTATTCACCCTTAATTTCCTAAATTTAAAAGATAAATTTCAATCAGCTATAGAAAAGCAATGTATGGTGTGGTCCAAATGATTTGTTAACGTGGGGAACAGGATATGCTTCTGTTCACAACCCCTCAGGTCCTCTTTGGATTCCAGCATGATGCATCAAACCTTACCATGGCGTGGCTAGGACCCAACCTGGTACCAGAAATGAAGGGAATGTCCTTGCAGGACACATACCCCTGGATGATGCGGCTTCCTGGGATGACACAAGCCCCAGATATTACCTTGGGGGGTGCTAAAGAAGACAACTCAGGAGGCTGAGCGAATCCTGCTCCAGACACAGACACCATTCACTCCAAATAGTTTATTCCTTGCTATGCTCTCTGTTGTACATTGCAACTCACATAGGGTATTGATCCTTTCTATGCCATTGCTCTGCCTGCAACCCGCACCTGATACTCTCTATTGGACCCATCTCTTAGATCCGTAGCACCTGAAACTCATAGCACTTGAAAAAGTTCTGCCCTGTTACTTGGGCAGACACTCCCTTCCCAGCCTCTAATAATGTAAATGCTTGGCTAGGAGGGATTGACTTACCCCCAGTGGGATCCCTCATTAACGGCACACATTGGGCTAAGGTGCCAGGTAACACTACATATCACTCCACTATCCTCCCACTGTGTGTAAGTTATAAAAGTTCTAACCCTTACTGTGCACCTGTCCCATCACAATTATGACTACGTCATGGCCACGGAAATGCAAAGGAAATGCCTTGCATTGCCTCAGCTGGGCAATGCAACCAATGCCACTTTCCCCAACATTCCTTCCTGTGCTAAAGAACGTAGCCAGCAAAGTAATGGATTCCACTTTGGCTGGGAGGTCTGTCACGGGGGACATGCCTGTAGCCTCCAGTTAGACAATTATAACATCTTAGACTGGAGCCCCCACTGCCATTTAAAGGGCAACCATACTCATGTCCACATCTGTCGTGGCATCAATCACAGTTTCATAGCCACGTCCCATCCCTCTATGATTTGGGCTGATGGGGGGATGGGATATCCCAGACCCCAAGTAAAGTCCATGCCACCCCAAGACACTTTATGGTACCTGGGACATCTTAGTACCTCCCTTGACACCTGGCATGGGACATATCATAATTCTAGTAACTAAACTATGACCATTATTCATAATCACACAGATCAGTGCCAGATTTGCACTATCCGTCCATATGTTTTCCTTATGGGAACTAATAATGATTACACCCCTAAACTCCACGTTTCTGACCCAACTGCAGGGACAGGCTTGGTTCGCCTCATGTATCACTAATTACAATATATCTAATTTAAATATTACTAGCATCGTAGTATTAAGGAGAAAATCTGAGGCATTCCTACCAGTCAATTTGACATGCATTTGGCAAGGCTTTTCTGCCTTTGCCACCTTAGAACGTGCCCTGTCCCAGGTCAGACCCAAAGATTCATAGGCACACTTATAGCCTTTATAGTCTCAGCCATAGTCATCTTGGCAACTGCTAGTGTTGCTGTGGTCTCTATTACTGAATCAGTACAAACAGCTACCTTTATAGATAACTTGGCCAAAAATATGTCTAATGAACTTCTCTTACAGCAGGGTATAGATGAAAAGATTCTTGCACGCCTGCAAGCACTCCAGGCTGCCTTGGAATACGTAGGCGAGTGGCAAGATGCATTGGCATTCCAACAGCAATGAAACTGTGACTGGGAGAATAAGCACATCTGTGTCACCTTGGAATCAATCAATGTGTAGTTGGGAGGAGGTGAAACAACTCCTCGGGGAATCTTACATGATAATTTCACAGCAGGCATAAGGCAACTCAAAACTAAACTTCTAGCATCCCTAAACACCATAGATCTACATGCCCAACAAACAGCCATATGGCAGGATGTGCAAGAACATCTCTCCTGGATAGATCCCCACTCCTGGGGGGTCACTCCTTGATTGGAAAAGAATGTTACTGATTATGCTCAAGTTTGTCTTACGTTATTTACTAATTCTAGGATGCAAAGCTGGAATATGAGCAGTAACCGCTATGCCAGACAAACCGCAAATCCAGACCTGTTTGCTGCACACATTTGTAGTCTTCAATCAACAAAACCTGATGCAAAAACAGAAAAGGGGGAGATGTAGGAGTTCAGTCAGCGTGGTGGGGAAAGTTGTAAGAAAAAGTTACAGGGAAAGACACAAATCTTCTCAGAAGGCTGGGGGGTTTTGCAAAAGCTTTGAAAGAAAATTTGGCTGGAGACAGCCAAATTCTCCTATCCAGAGCCTGAGAGCAAAGGGTAGATAACAAGGGAATGTAAAGGAACATATCTAGATAAATTTGTTTACTCCTGTCTCCAGAAACCAACCATTGATCATTTTTGTGCAAGACTGCTCTCTACTTGGGGGGTCAATAATGTTTATTACCCACAAATTGTGTTTGCTGCAAGCCTTTGTCATTAAATCTGTACTAAATAAATGTGAGCAGGGCCAGCTTATGGGAGCTGCACTTTCTTGGTAGCTGCAGGACTCTCGTCAGCAGTGCTGAGCTGTGCGGTCCGCTAGCCATGCTGTCAGGCAAAATACCTGTGTCAGCATACTCCTTTCATCTGTCACTTGGCCAGAGTCTGCAGGACAGACTTGGCATGCTTTGAATGTAGAACTGATGGGACCTCATGCTGAGGCAATTACTGGATGAAAGGGAGAAATTCACCAGCTCAACCGTGTTCAAGTGTGCAAAGCAGAGGCGGTAAGTGCATCCACGCTGCTGTGCAGCCAGCGTCACATCCCTCTCCAGAACTTTCCCATCTTCCCCAACTGAAGCTCTGTCCTCCTCATCCCCGTCCCGGTCTCTGGAAGCCACCACTCCTGTCTCCAGGAATTTGACTTCTCTTGGGACCTCGCATAAGTGGAGTAATTTGTCTATTTGTCCTTTTGTGACTGGCTTGTTTCACTTAACATAATTTCTTCAGGGTTTCTCCAGGTTGTAGCCCTCGGGGTTTTGGGCTTGAGCAACTTGGAGGTGGCGTTTGCTGAGATGGGGATGAGGACAGGACAAGTCTTCTGGCTCAGCTGGCAGTGAGCCCTCCCTTGAGGTCAGAGGCAGATATCGCATCCCTGCATTTCCAAGGGATCTGTTTTCCCAGTAGATGCTTCCTAAAATGATTGTTGAATAAAATGGACTAGTTTCTTATATTTTAGCTTTTATAAATGAGTAGGCAAAGGTGATCCTGAATGCATAGTTCTAAAAACTGGGAAGAAAGGAAGGGCTGGGCATGGTGGCTCACATCTGTAACCCCAGCACTTTGGGAAGTTGAGGCAGGAGGATGCTTGAGGTCAAGAGTTTGAGACCAGCCTGGGCAACATAGCGAGACCTTGTCTGTATTTTATTTTATTTTTGAGACAGAGTCTCACCCTGTTGCCCAGACTGGAGTGCAGTAGCGCAATCTTGCCTCACTGTGACTTCCACCTCCCAGGCTCAAGCAATTCTCCTGCCTCCCGAGTAGCTGGGATTACAGGCATGTGCCACCAACGCCTGGCTAATTTTTGCATTTTAGTGGAAACTGGGTTTCACCATGTTGGCCAGGCTGGTCTCAAACTCCTGGTCTCAAGTGATCCACCCACCATGGCCTCCCAAAGTGGTGGTATTACAGACATGAGCCATTGTGCCCCACCCAATTCCTATTTTAAAAAACAAAAAGGAAAATTTTATATATATATATATATATATATATATATATATATATATATATATATAAAACTGGCTGTGTGCAGTGACTCAAGCCTGTAATTTCAGCACTTTGGGAGGCCAAGGAAGTAGAATCGTCTGAGTCCAGGAGTTTGAGACCAGCCTAGGCAACATAGTGAGTCTCCGTCTCTACAAAAAATCAAAAAACATTAAGTGGGCATGGTGGCGTGTGTCTGCGGTCCTGGCTACTTGGGAGCCTGAGTGGGAGCACTGCTTGAGGCCAGAAGTTTGAGGGTGCAGTGAGCCAAGATTGCACCACTTCACTGTGGCCTGGACAACAGAGTGAGACTCTGTCTCAAGGGAAAAATAAAAATAAAAACTAAGGCTGGGCTGGGATTACAGGTGCTGTGGCTCACACTATAATCTCAGCACTTTGGAAGGCCAAGGCAGGGAGATCACCTGAGGTCAGAAATTTGAGACCAGCCTGGCCAACATGGTGAAAACCGCTCCTCTTCTAAAAGTACAAAATGTAGCCAGGTGTGGTGGCACGCGCCTGTAAACCCAGCTACTTGGGAGGCTGAGGCAGGAGAATCGCTTGTACCCGGGAGACAAAGGTTGCAGGGAGCCAAGATCGCACCACTGCACTCCAGCCTGGGCAACAGAGCGAGACTCTATCTCAAAAAAAAAAAAAAAAAAAAAAAAACTAGGAAGAAAAATAGAATTATATACTTTTGACAAGGATTGAGCAGAATTTCTTCTCCTGAAATTCAAGGTTGTGGGGAATCTTGAAAAACAAATACAGTATATTTAATACCGTCACCTGCAGCAGCTGTCCTAATATAGAGAACTTGGAGATGTACTTTAGGCAAATGCCTGGCAATTGTAACTCCATATTTTCTAGAGGATTTTCTTTTATAAGTATTTCCATTCCTAATGCAAGAGGACTTTTATGTACACAAAGTTGCTGTGAAAGGCTAGGAAGACATGAACAACCCCATGAAGGCCATGTTGAATGCGTGCTGCTCCCTGCACGGCTGTCCAAAGAGGGTGAAAGTCAGAGCATGCTCCATAATGTTCTTCTGGAAACACTAGCAATGCAGAGGCCCCTCTCCTCCCTTCCCTTCCCCTCTCCTTCCTCTTTTCTTCTTTCTTCTTTCAAGACAGGGCCTGGCTGTGTCACCCAGGCTGGTGTGCAGAGGCGTGACCTTGGCTCACTGCAACCTCTGCCTCCTGGGCTCAAACAATTCTCCCACTTCAGCTCCCCCTGAGTAGCTAGGAACACAAGTGTGAGCCACCATGCCTGGTTGATTCTTGTATTTTTTGTAGGGATGGGGTTTTGCCATGTTGCCCAGGCTGGTCTCCAACTCCTGGGCTCAAGTAATCCTCCTGCCTTGCCTCCCAAAGTGTTGGGATTACAGGTATGAGGCACCACACCCCATCAGATAGTATTTCAATGGTATTTCTTCTTTCCTTTATTCACAAGAAGACTGGGAATGCTGGCAAGAGGCCATTTAAACACAGTTCATTACTAGTTTTTCTTTCCTCATCCCATGTGATGGGTGAGACGCTTGAGCCTGCTGACATTGTGTTCATATCTAATGTGTTTGTGAGAAATTTGAAGCTACTGGCGAGCTTTGTCTTCGCCATCCTCTGCCCCAGCTGTAGGTGCTGACTCTCTTAATTGCTCAAGGGATGTTTTGATTTTAAAAAATCGCGTTAAAATAAAAGTTTAGTGGAATCATATGAACAGCATTTGAATTCATGGAACTCCGCCCTTTCCCTGCCATTAATTGTTCATGCTCTTCTCTTGCTACTTTTTTTTTTTCTCTTTTGGGTTAAAAACAAAGCAAAAAACCCCACAAATTAACAAAAAGCTCTACGGTGGTACAGAATAGTGTGTATAATATTTTTATGCAAATAAAAAAGTAGCACACGTAAATAAAGTGGCACACATAAATCGTGTTTTCTAGAAAGATATACCAGGGAGGGCTTGGAAGAAAAAAAAACTCTTCTTATTTTATACTTAAAAAGATACTTTTGATGAGAATTGCCGGCAAGATGGCCGAATAGGAAGAGCTCCGGTCTGTAGCTCCCAATGAGACTGATGCAGAAGATCGGTGATTTCTGCATTTCCAACTGAGGCACCTGGTTCGTCTCACCGGGACCCGTTGGACAGTGGGTGCAGTTCACTGGGGGCGAGTTGAAGCAAGGTAGGGTGTGGACTCACCCGGGAAGTGCAAGGGGTGGAGGAATTTTCTCCCCTACCCAAGAGAAACCATGAGGGACTGAGCCTGAGGAACTCTAGCACCGATACTGCGCTTGTCCCACGCTCTTCGCAACCCACAAACCAGGAGGGAAGGAGATTCCCTCCGGTGGCTACCCCACCAGGGCCCTGGGTTTCAAGCACAAAACTGGGCAGCCATTTGGGCAGATACTGAACCAGCCGCAGGAGTTCTTTTGTTCTATACCACAGTGGCGCCTGGAACATCAGCGAGACAGAGCCGTTCACTCCCCAGGAAAGGGGCGCTGAAGCCAGGGAGCCAACTGGTCTGGCTCGGTGGGGTCCCACCCCCTGCAGAGCCCTGCAAACTAAGATCCTCTGGCTTGAAATTCTTGCTGCCAGCACAGCAGCAGTCTGATTGACCCCGGACAGGAAGAGCTTGGCAGTGGGAGGGGCGTCTGCCATTGCTGAGGCTTCACTAGGTGGTTTTATGATAACAGTGTAAACAAAGCCGCTGGGAAGTTAGAACTGGTCGGAACCCATTGCAGCTCACCCAGACTGCTGTGGCCAGACCCAGGTTTCTCTTCTCTGGGCAGGGCATCTCTGAAAAAAAGGTGGCAGCCCCATTCAGGGTCTTATAGATAAACCTCTATCTCCCTGGGACAAAGCACCTGGGGAAAGTGAGTGCAGCTTCAGCAGAGGTAGAGGCCCCTGCCTGACAGCTCTGAAGAGAGCCCTGAACTTCCCAGCACAGCCGAGCTCTGCTAAGGGTCAGACTGCCTCCTCAAGTGGGTCCCTGACCCCTGTGTGTCCTGACTGGGAGGAACCTCCCAGAAGGGGCTGACAGACACCTCATTCAGAAGAGCTCTGGCTGGCATCTGGCAGGCGACCATCTGGGACAAATCTTCCAGAGGAAAGATCAGGCAGCAACCTCTACTGTTCTGCAGCCTCCACCGGTGACACCCCAGGCAAATAGGGTCGGGAGTGGACATCCAGCAAACTCCAGCAGACTGGCAGCAGAGGGGTCTGACTGTCAGAAGGAAAACTAACAAACAGAAAGGAATAGCGGGTCCACTCAGAGATCCCATCCGAAGGTCACCAACATCAAAGGCCAAAGGTAGATAAATCACAAAGATAGGGAGAAACTAGTGTGAAAAGGCTGAAAAATTCAACAACCAGAATGTCTTTTCTCCTCCAAAGGATCACAACTCCTCGCCAGCAAGGGAACAAAACTGGATGGAGAATGAGTTGGACGAATTGACAGAAGTAGGCTTCAGAAGGTCAGTAATAACAAACTCCTCCGAGCTAAAGGAGCATATTCTAACCCAATGCAAGGAAGCTAAGAACCTTGAAAAAAGGTTAGATGAATTGCTAACTAGAATAACCAGTGTAGAGAAGAATATAGATGACCTGATGGAGCTGAAAAACACAGCATGAGAACTTCGTGAAGCATAACCAAGTTTCATAGCCAAATCGATCAAGTGGAAAAAAGGATATCAGTGAATGAAGATCAACTTAATGAAATAAAGAGAGAAGACAAGATTAGAGGAAAAGGAATAAAAAGGAATGATCAAAGCCTCCAAGAAACATGGGACTATGTTAAAAAACCAAATCTATGTTTGATTGGTGTACCTGAAAGTCATGGGAGAATGGAACCAAGTTGGAAAACACTCTTCAGGATATTATCCAGGAGAACTTCCCCAACCTAACAAGACAGGCCAACATTCAAATTCAGGAAATACAGAGAACACCACAAAGATACTCCTCGAGAAGAGCAACTCTGAGATACATAATTGTCAGATTCACCAAGGCTGAAGTGAAGGAAAAAATGTTAAGGGCAGCCAGAGAGAAAGGTTACCCACAAAGGGAAGTCCATCAGACTAACAGCGGATCTCTCGGCAGAAACCCTACAAGCTAGAAGAGAGTGGGGGCCAATATTCAACATTCTTAAAGAAAAGAATTTTCAACCAAGAGTTTCATATCCAGTCAAACTAAGCTTCATAAATGAAGGAGAAATTAAAGCCTTAACAAACAAGCAAATACTGAGAGATTTTGTCACCACCAGGGCTGCCTTACAAGAGCTCCTGAAGGAAGCAGTAAACATGGAAAGGAAAAACTGGTACCAGTTACTGCAAAAACATACCAAATACCAAATTGTAAAGAACATCGACACTATGAAGAAACTGCATCAACAAACAGGCAAAACAACCAGCTAGTATCATAATGACAGGATGAAATTCACACGTAACAATATTAACCTTAAACGTAAATGGGCTAAATGCTCCAATTAAAAGACACAGACTGGCAAATTGGATAGAGTATAGACCCATCAGTGTGCTGTATTCAGGAGACCCATCTCATGTGCAAAGACACACACAGGCTCAAAATAAAGGGATGCAGGAATATTTACCAAGCAAATGGAAAGCAAATAAAAGCAGGAGTTGCAATCCTAATCTCTGATAAAAGAGACTTTAAACCAACAAAGACCAAAAGAGACAAAGAAGGGCATTACATAATGGTAAAGGAATCAATGCAGCAAGAAGAGCTAACTATCCTAAATAGATATGCACCAAATACAGGAGCATCCAGATTAATAAAGCAAGTTCTTAGAGACCGACAAAGAGACTTAGACTCCTACACAATAATAGTGGGAGACTTTAATTGACTTTAATAGTGGGAGACTGTCAATATTTGGCAGATCAATGAGACAGAAAATTAACAAGGATATTCAGGACTTGAACTCAGCTCTGGACCAAGCAGACCTAACAGACATCTATAGAACTCCATCCCAAATCAACAGAATATACATTATTCTCCGCATCACATCGTACTTATTCTAAAATTGACCACATAATTGGAAGTAAACACTCCTCAGCAAATACAAAAGAATGGAAATCATAACAAATAGTCTCTCAGACAACAGTGCAATCAAATTAGAACTCAGGATTAAGAAACTCACTCAAAATCGCACAACTACATGGAAACTGAATAACCTGCTCCTGAATGACTACTGGGTAAATAACGAAATTAATGCTGAAATAAAAATGTTCTTTGAAAACAATGAGAACGAAGACACAACATACCAGAATCTCTGGGACACATTTAAAGCAGTGTGTAGAGAGAAATTTACAGTACTGAATGCCCACGAGAGAAAGCAGGAAAGATCTAAAATTGACACTCTAACATCAAAATTACAAGAACTAGAGAAGCAACAGCAAATAAATTCAAAATTTAGCAGAAGACAAGAAATAACTAAGAAGAGAGCAGAACTGAAGGAGATAGAGACAAGAAAAACCCTTCAAAAAATTAATGAATCCAGGAGCTGGTTTTTAGAAAAGATCAACAAAATAGACTGCTGGCCAGAATAATAAAGAAGACAGAGAGAAGAATCAAATAGATGCAATAAAAAAATGGTAAAGGGGATATCACCACGGATCCCACAGAAATAAAAACTACCATCAGAGAATACTATAAACATCTCTATGCAAATAAACTAGAAAATCTAGAAGAAATGGATAAATTCATGAACACATATACTCTCCCAAGTCTAAATTAGGGATAAGTTGAAACCCTGAATAAATTGATAACAAGTTCTGAAATTGAGGCAGTAATTAATAGCCTACCAACCAAAAAACGAGTCCAGGACCAGACGGATTGATAGCCGAATTCTACCAGAGGTATAAAGAGGAGCTGGTACCATTCCTTCTGAAACTATTCCAAATAATAGAAAAAGAGTGAATCCTCCCAACTCATTTTATGAGACCAGCACCATCCTGATACCAAAACCTGGCAGACACACAGTGAAAAATGAAAATTTCAGGCCAATATCCCTGATGAACATTGATGCGGAAACCCTCAATAAAATACTGGGGAACAGAATCCAGCAGCACATCAAAAAGCTTATCCACCGTGATCAAGTCAGCTTCACACCTTGGATGCAAGGCTGGTTCAACATATGCAAATTAATAAAAGTAATCTATTACATAAGCAGAACCAATGACAAAAACCACACGATTATCTCAATAGATGCAGAAAAGGCCTTTGACAAAATTCAACACCTCTTCATGCTAAAAACTCTCAATAAACTAGGTATTGATGAAACGTATCTCAAAATAATAAGAGCTATTTATGACAAACCCACAGCCAATACCATACTGAATGGGCAAAAACTGAAAGCATTCCCTTTGAAAACCAGCACAAGAAAAGGATGCCCTCTCTCACCACTCCTATGTAACATAGTATTGGAAGTTCTGGCCAGGGCAATCAGGCAAGAGAAATAAATAAGGGTACTCAAATAGGAAAAGAGGAAGTCAAATTGTCTCTGTTTGCAGATGACATGATTGTATACTTAGAAAACCCTGTCATCTCAGCCCAAAATCTCCTTAAGCTGATAAGCAAGTTTGGCAAAATCTCAGGATACAAAATCAATGTGCAAAAATCACAGGCATTCCTATACACCAATAACAGACAAACAGAGAGCCAATCAGGAGTGAACTCCCATTCACAATTGCTATAAAGAGAATAAAATACCTAGGAATACAACTCGCAAGGAATGTGAAGCACCTCTTCAAGAAGAACTACAAACCACTGCTCAAGGAAATAAGGACACAAATGAATCAAAAAACATTCCATGCTCGTGGAGAGGAAGAATCAATATTGTGAAAATGGCCATATTGTCCAAAGTAATTTATAGATTCAATGCTATCCCCATCAAGCTACCATTGCCTTTCTTCACAGAATTGGAAAAAACTACTATAAACTTCATATGGAACCCAAAAAGAGCCCGCATAGCAATTCCAGGCAAGAAGAACAAAGTTGGAGGCATCACACTACCTGACTTCAAACTATACTATAAGGCTACAGTAACCAAAAGAGCATAGTACTGGTACCAACACAGATATATAGACCAATGGAACAGAACAGAGGCCTCAGAAATAACACCACACATCTACCACCATCTGATCTTTGACAAACCAGACACAAACAATCAATGGGGAAAAGATTCCCTATTTAATAAATGGTGCTGGGAAAACTGGTTAGCCATATGCAGAAAATTGAAACTGGACCCCTTCCTTACACCTTATACAAAAATCAACTCAAGATTGATCATGACTTAAATGTAAGACCTAGGACCATAAAAATCCTAAAAGAAAACCTGGGCAATACCATTCAGGACACAGCCATGGGCAAAGACTTCATGTCTAAAACACCAAAAACAATGGCAACAGAAGCCAGATTTGACAAGTGGGATCTAATTAAACTAAAGAGCTTCTGCACAGGAAAAGAAACTATCATCAGAGTGAACAGGCAACCTACAGAATGGGAGAAAATTTTTGCAATCTATCCATCTGACAAAGGGCTAATATTCATAATCTACAAAAAACTTAAACAAATTTACAAGAAAAAAACAAACAAACCCATCAAAAAGTGGTCAAAACTTGGAGCTTGCAGTGAGCCAAGATCGCACCACTGCACTTCAGCCTGGGCGACAGAGCAAGACTCCATCTCAAAAAAAAAAAAAAAAAAAGTGGACAAAGTATGAACAGACACTTCTCAAAAGAAGACATTTATGCAGCCAACAAACATATGAAAAAATGTTCATCATCACTGGCCATTAGATAAATGTAAATCAAACCCACAATGGGATACCACCTCATGCCAGTTAGAATGGCAATCATTAAAAAGTCAGGAAACAACAGATGCTGGAGAGGATGTGGAGAAATAAGAATGCTTTTACACTATTGGTGGGAGTGTAAATTAGTTCAACCATTGTGGGAGACAGTGGGGTGATTTCTCAAGAATCTAGAACCAGAAATACCATTTGACCCAGCAGTCCTACTACTGGGTATATACTGAAAGGATTATAAATCATTCTACTATAAAGACACATGAACACTATGTTTACTGTGGCACTATGCACAATAGCAAAGACTTGGAACCAATGCAAATGCCCATCAATGACAGACTGGATAAAGAAAATGTGGCACATATACACCATGGAATACTATGCAGCCATAAAAAAGGATGAGTTCATGTCTTTGGCAGGGACATGGATGAAGCTGGAAACCATCATTCTCAGCAGTTTCACCACAAAATGTATTTGAAACAAGAGTTTTGTCATCCCTCTTTTTTTTTTTTTTTCTTTTTAGAGATGGGATCTCACCATCTTGTCCAGGTTTCCCCTGGGCTCACATGATTCTCCTGCTTCAGCCTCCCCAGTAGCTGGGACTACAGGCACATGCCACCACGTCCAATTAATTTTTTAATTATTCTTTTGTATAGTTGGCATCTCATTATGTTGACCAGGCCAATTTCGAACTCCTGGCCTCAAGCAATCCTCCTGCCTCGGCCTCCCAAAGTGCTGGGATTACAGGCATAAGCCCCTCTGTTCCTGTGACTGTCCCTCATTTTTACTACAGATTCCAGTTATTCTCCTATAGCCATTTGATTGTGTTTATTGGTGGGAATGACACTCACCCTATTTAATTTTTTAAAAAATAATATAGCCCAGAAACTGATTTCATAAAAACAAAATAAAAAATACTCTATTTTATTTTATTTTATTTTGGGATAGAGTTTCGCTCGTTGCCCAGGCTGGAGTGCAATGGCACAATCTTGGCTCACTACAACCTCTGCCTCCCAGGTTCAAGCAATTCTTTTACCTCAGCCTCCCAAGTAGCTGGGATTACAGGCACCCACCACCACACCCAGCTAATTTTTTGTATTTATTAGAGACTGAGTTTCACCATGTTGGTCAGGCTGATCTCATACTCCCGACCTCAAGTGATCCACCCGTCTTGGCTGCCCAAAGTGCTGTGATTACAGGCGTGAGCCACTGTGCCTGACCCAATATTCTTCTTTTCTTAAAGAAGGTCTGCTAATGGGCAGGTGGGTCATGTATGGACGGGCATAACTTCTTCTCACCTAGGCCGCACCAGCACCTGTCCTACACAAGCTCCAGACCTGCCGGAGCCTCCACTCCTGAGATGTGTTTCCTCATTAACTTCTCACCTCCACCCACCAGCCCCTGCCCTGGAGTTTCTTTAGCTGTACTGGCTACAGTTTTGAGGGGTTGTTCTCCATACAAACTGCAGCTCTCCTCTGCCACCAAGTCAAAGTGTGCTAGAAGGAATTCACTGAATGACCCTCTTGTTGCCATTCAATTTCATACAGTCTCACCAATCCACATGCCACAGGCCAGAAAGAGCCATGACAATGACCAGCTGTGGAGGGACTCATAGATGAAGCCACAGTCCTACAAGAAAAACTGGCAAGTTTCCTCAAAAAACAATTTTTTTTTAGACAGAGTCTTGCTCTGTTGCTCCGGCTGTAGCACAGTCGTGCCACCTCGGCTCACTGCAACCGCCGCCTACGAGATTCAATCAATCCTTCCGGATTAGTCTACCTAGTACCTGAAATTACAGATGCCCACCACCATGCCTGGCTAAGTTTTGTAGTTTTAGTAGAGATGGGGTTTCATCCTGTTGGCCAGGCTGGTCTCAAACTCCTGGCCTCAAGTGATCTGCCTGCCTCAGCCTTCCAAAGTCCTGGGATTACAGGCATGAGTCACCTGCACCTGGCTGGTTTTACAAAAATTAAACATAAGTCAGGCTTGGTAGCTCATGTCTGTAATCTCAGCAACTTTGGAAGGCCAAGCTGGGAGGATCTCCTGACTCCAGGAGTTCAAAACTGGCTTGGGCAACATGGTGAGACCCCATCTCTACAAAAATAAAAAAAGATATTAGCTGGGCATAGTGCCTGTTGTCCCAGTTACTCGGGAGGCTGAAGCTGGAGGACCGCTTGAGCCAGGAGGTGGAAGCTGCGGTGAATCATGTCTGCCCCACTGCACTCCAGCCTGGGTGACGGAGTGATGTCCTGTCTCAAAGAAAAAAAAAAGAAAAAGAAAAAAGTATAGAAATCTAGCAATTCCACTTCTGGGTATATAATCAAAGGAACTGACTGCAGAATCTTGAACAGATGTTTGCACACCCATGTTCACAGCAGCGTGATTCACAATAGCCAAAAGGTGGCAGCAACCCAAGCGTCCATCAACAGATGGATGAATGGGCAAAACGCAGTCCAGCCACACAGTGGAATAGTATTCAGTCTGAAAAAGGAAGGAAATTCTGGCCCATGCTATAACATGGATGCATCTTGAGGACATTAGGTTCAGTGAAATAAGACAAACACAAAAGGACAAATTTTGTACAATTTCGCTAATCTGAGGTCCCTAGAGAATCAAATTCATAGAGACCGAAAGTAGAATGGGGGTTGCAGGGGCTGGAGGAAGATGGGGGAGTTAGTGTTTAATGGGTGCAGAGATTCAGTTTGAGAAAATGAAACAGTTCCGGAGATGGATGGTGGTGACAGTTGCACCATGATGTGGACATCCTTAAATGCCACTGAACCGTGTACTTAAAAGCGGCTAAAATGTTGGCCATGGTGGCTTATGCGTGTAATCCCAGCACTCTGGGAGGATGAGGTGGGCGGATCACCTGAGATCAGGAGTTTAAGACCAGTCTGGGCAACATGGCAAAACCCTGTCACTACAAAAAAAAAAAAATTAGCCAGGTGTCGTGGTGTGCACCTGTAGTCCCAGGTACTCTGGAGGCTGAGGTGGGAGGATGACTTGAGCCCGGGAGGTGGAGGTTGCAGTGAGCCTAGATTGTGCTACTGCATTCCAGCCTGGGTGATAGAGTGAGACCCTGTCTGAAAAAAGAGAGTCTGCTGATGCAGGTGGAGCACCTGAGGTCGAGAGTTTGAGACCAGTTTGGCCAACATGGTGAAACCATGTCTCTACCAAAATTACAAAAGTTAGCTGGGCATGGTGGCGAGCACCTGTAATCCCAGCTACCAGGGAGGCTGAGGCAGAAGAATCACTTGAACCCACGAGGTGGAGGTTGCAGTGAGCTGAGATTGTGCCACTGCACTCCAGCCTGGGCGACAGAGTGAGACACCATCTCAAAAAAAAAAAAAAAAAAAAAGTGGCTAAAATGGTCAATTTTATAATTATATTTTGCCACAATTTTAGAAAGAGAAAGAGAAAGAGGAGAGAAGCAAGTTATGAACAAGGAGAACAGGGACGAGCGCGTGGCAGGCACTGATCCTGGCCCTTTGAGAGTGAGATGGGAGAGAACACTCAATCCCCGCAATTAAGGGGGCATGATGTGGTTAATTCTTTCCTCAAATCTGCTTATTCGTCTTCCAGCAGTTTTATAGGGCTGTGTACCTTCCGAAAATTCCCAATATAGATGCTCGCGGCTTACAACGGGGTTATGCTGCCTGCTAACCCATCGAAAAGTCAAAACCATTTTAAATGGGCCAGGCATAGTGGCTCATGCCTGTTGTCCCAGCACTTTGGGAGGCCGAGGCAGGCAGATCACTTGAGGTCAGGAGTTCAAACCAGCGTGACCAACATGGTGAAACCCCTTCTCTACCGAAAATACAAGAATTAGCCGGGCTTGGTGGCAGGCACCTGAAATCCCAGTTTCTCCTGATGCTGAGGCAGGAGAATCACTTGAACCCGGGAAGTAGAGGTTGCAGTGAGACGAGATTGTGCCACTGCACTCCAGCTCGGGTGACACAATGAGACCCTGTCTCAAAATAATAACATTAATAATAATAATAATAATGATAACAAATTGTTAAGCGGCGCCATCATAAGTATGGTACTGTCTAAATTTGTTTCCTCCCCACATTCCTGCCTCTACTTCCTTAGATTTTGCCAGTGGTTCTCAGTGTGGGCTGACATTGGGAACTCCTGGGGTACTATCAGAATCTCCAGTGCTGGAGTCCCACGTGCAGAAATTCACATGTAATTAGCTGGGGTGGCCGGGGTATGAGGCAGTTTCAGATCTCTCCGGGTGACTGTCAGGTACAGCCTGAGCAGAGAACCACTGGTTCAGGCCACGGTTCCTTCATCGGGCGATGAGTGAGGCCTCCTGTCTCCAGACGCCACGGCCTTCCTGCGTCCCCTCCATCCTCACCACTGCAGCCTGAGGGATCTTCCTGAAGCAACTGGACCCACTGATCTGTGGAAGGGTCGGCCAACCCCGCCATAGGGATCAGCTCCGACCCACGGGCGGAGTTCCACCCTTCACATGTTTTTGTAAATAAAGTGTCATTCGCCACTAGCCGAAGCTCATTCATTTGGGACTGCGGGGTGTGCAAAGCCTAAAATACTGACGAGCTGGTCCTTTTCAGAACATGATCCTTTTCAGAACAGTCCAAGACCAGAAGTCCTACGAGCCTCCGGAGTTCACTTCCCGCTGCAGGTCCTGCCTCACGGGTCCTGGCTCAGTTAACCTGCTCTAGGGACACCCCCCCTTGTTTTGGGCAGAATGGGGTGCACCTCCTCTTGCCCTCACAGGGCCTGGGTTCCATTAGCTCACCGTTCTCCTTGTTTGTGATCGGCCTGTCTCTCTTGCAGAACTGGGAGAGCCAGCAGGGTGGAGGGGGCGGGGCTTCCTCTGTGACTCTCATAGCTGGCCAGGGTCTGGCACACAGTAGGTGCTCAAGATATGTGCTGTCTCAGTGGTTTAGTTGAACGATATTCACTAAAGCCACATCAAAGCCTATGCTGGGCTGGGAGCCATGGCTCATGCCTGTAATCCCAGCACTTGGGGCGGCTGAGGGAGGTAGATCGCTTGAGCCCAGGAGTTCAAGACCAGCCTGGGCAACCTAGTGAGAACCCGTCTCTACTAAAAATAATAATAATAATAATAAAGCTACATGTGGTAGTGCTTGCCTGTAGTCCCAGCTACTAGGGTGGCTGAGGTAGGAGGACGGCGTGAGACCTGGGGTTAAGGGGGTGGGTTGAGGCTGTAGTGAGACGTGATTGTTCCGCTCTACTTTAGCCTGGGCAACAGAGAAAGACCTTGTCTCAAAGAAAGAAAAAAAAAGAAAAAAGCCTAGGCTGACTGTTAATAGGATGAATAGAGGAGTCTTGGTTTGTGCAGAGAAACCTAGAGAGATTAAAAAAAGTTTGGCTGATTTAAAGCTTTCTCTGACTTCACTTTTGCTAAGAATTTGATGACTGTCATTCGTTTAGTCACAATAATAGCAAACAATACAAGTTTTTTGGCAAACAATAACAAAAATAGAGTTTTCATAATGTGCTAAATATGATATAAAGTGCTTTACATGTATATCATTCACATAATTCTCACAACAACCCTGTGATGGGCACTATTATTATTCCTGATGTACAGATGAGGAAACTGAGGAACAGAGAGGGTAAGTGACTTGCCCAGATTATATACGGCTAGTAAGTAACAGAGCTGAGACTCAAACCAGGCAGCCCGGGTCCAGAGTCCAAGCTTTTTTTTCTCTTTTACAGCAGGATCTTGCTGTGTTGCCTAGGCTGAAGGTGCAGTCACAGCTCACTGCAGCCTCCACCTCTGAGGCTCAACTGATCCTCCTGCTTCAGCCTCCTGAGTGGCTGGGACTACAGGCATTCCGCACCATGGCCCGGCTAGGTTTTGTTTTTTTTGTTTTTTGTTTTTTGTTTTTGTTTTTGTTTTTGTTTTGAGACAGTCTTGCTCTGTCATCCAGGCTGGAGTGCACTGGCACAATCTCGGCTCACTGCAACCTCCACCTCCCGGTTCAAGCGGTTCTCCCTGCCTCAGCCTCCTGAGTAGCTGGGATTACAGTCACCCGCCACCACGCCTGGCTAAGTTTTGTATTTTTTTTTTTTTTTAATAGAGATGGGGTTTCACCATGTTGGCCAAGCTGGTCTTGAACTCCTGATCTCAGGTGATCCACCCCCCTCGGCCTCCCAAAGTGTGGGGATTATAGGCGTGAGCCACCGAGCCTGGCCAGGTTTTCTACTTTGTGTAGAGATGAGGTCTCACTATCTTGTCCTGGTGGATTTTTAACTTCTAGCCCCAAGTCATCCTCCTGCCTCAGCCTCCCAAAGTGTTGTGATTACAGGAGTGAGTCACCACACCTGGCCCAGAATCAGAGCTTTTAACCACTATGTGACACTGCTTGAGAGTCGCAATAACTAATAACAACCCCACCCACAACCATGCAGTCGTGGAGCCACCTCACAGGGTCACAGCAAGAGCCTCACCTGCTCTGCTGAAGCCTGCGGGGGAGGCTGCACAGGCAAGGCAGACGACGCTTCCTCTCAGAGAAGAGGAGTTCAAATCCCAGAGCCGCCTCTTCCTAGCTGCGCACCCTCAGCCAAGATCGTGAACTTGTTTTCCTCATCCTTAACAATGGGGCTCACAGCCTCTTCCCCGGGCTGTTGTGAGGGTGAAGCATGTCCCAGAGCAGATACAAAACAGGCCACATGTGCAGAGGGTGGTTGGTCGGTCCATTCAGCCCGATTGGGGCCATTCATTTAATGGGATCCGGATACACCTTGGTCTACGGATCTAGCCAATTGCTGCTGCCGGTTTAGGTTCTGCCTGAATCTGGATCAAAAGCATCTGGTAACCTTCCCTGCTTTGTTTTATTTGAAAACATTGTAAACTCAAAAGGGCTTTTTAAGTCACCCCCGGCCTCCTCCCTCCAAGCGGCACTCTCTCCAAGCCACTTCACATGCACATTCAGCCCTCCTCTCCCTTCTACCAGGAGTCTCACTGATGATCCAACGGGACACAGACGGACAGAGAGAATCCAGCCCCGACAAAGCACACTTAACTTTCCAGCAGGGCAAGCCTGTCAAAAATAGGAAATCAGTTTCTGTAAATCTCTCTTTCTTCCTCCTCTGATAAAATCAAATTGAGTGTCAAATGAACCCAAAGGTGAAGAGTCTGGCTGTGATTTTATCTTTCTGTCATCCCCCTCTCCGCCCTTCTTAGATTTATCATTGAAACCAATCTGTGGACCTCTTAGCTTCATGAATTGGAACTCAAGTTGGTACTGAAGGAGGGGAAAGGGTTTATGCTAAGGCCACAGCACCACCTTGTGACCAATATTTTTACTGCTGTCAACGCGCTCCAGCCGCGAACCTCAGAGGGTGGTGATGCACGAAGAATATGCACAATATTGCTTCCCGAACCTTCTCAGTCTTGTCAGCTTTAAAAATGTATGTTTTAACATATGTATTCATATATGTTTTAATAAATGTTGTTTATATATTTTATATGTTTTAATATATGTTTTCATATATATGTTTATACATATTTGTTTTAAAATATATATATATGTATTTGCTTGTTTATATATTTTTCTGCATCTAATCATCTATTATGTTTATTTCTAAGAGACGGGTCATGCTTTGTCACCCAGGCTGCAATGCGGTGGCCACTCACTGCAGCCTTGACTTCCTGGGCTCAAGCGGTCCTCCCAACTCAGCCTCCCAAAGTGTTGGGATTACAGGGTGAGCCACCGCGTCCAGCCTTGTCAGCTGTTCAAGTCTTAACCTGAGCATTAAATACGGACCACACACATGTAAATCACGGATATATAGTGCATTGCTTGTTTCTGCATGTACCTCGAGGATTGTAGACTCCAGAAAATGAGTGCTCTTTATTCACTAGGTGGCTTATGAACACGCTTTGGGTTTTAACGCATTATCATTAACCCATTCATATTGTGTCCCAAACCCTGTAGTGACATCAGAGAGAAAAATGACACATACCATAGAGTCCCTGACTTCAGACAGATTACAACCTGGTCAAGATGATTAAGTTCCTCTCAAATTGCCTTGAATTGGCCTGATACCGTCTCCCCATACACTGTAGCACCCAAATGCAGGTAGACAGTGAAATTAAGTGGATTTCAAACACGACCACGCTAACTCTAAAGCATTGGTCACTGGCCAAGAAAATGTGATTAGGAGCTTACTGGAGTTAGCAGATTCCTTCAACACATTCAGTCCTCCCCTCACCCAAGGACAGATTAGGAAGCTCCAGCCAATGGTGCGTCTCTGTCTTGCTTTGAGAAGGAAAATGGAAGTATCTTTTCTCGAGGAGAGAGTTCCCTTCCTCTTTTTCATCTTGTCTTCCTTTATGTCTTTCTTTTTTCCCTTGTTTCCTCCCTCCCTTCCTTCTTCCAGTCTTTCTAACTTTCAGCATTTCAAATCTCCAATGGATACATTTCTGGTGAAAAGTCTAACTAGAAAAAAAAACTGGGGTAGCGGTAGTGGTGGTGATGCTGGAATTTTACAACACTGATTATCTCAGGGTACTCAGAAAATTCTAATGGCTATTATGGGTGTCTTTTATAAAGAAAAATTGGAAACCTAAGTTGATTGTTTCTTAATAAATTCAGTTTGTTTGGCAGACAACATATCTCCAGGCAGAGCATCTTTATTTTTTATTTTCTTTTTCATCTTTAGATGAAACACATGGAACCCCTGCTTTAGACAGAAGTAGGTGCTGACCTCTTGTGGACATGTGTAGCACTACAGCTCTACACAGAAGTAGGTGCTGACCTCTAGTGGGCATGTATAGCACTACAGCACTACAGAGAAGTTGCTTAGGGAGAATAGCTACTGAAAAATGCATTCTAGAAAGATTGTTCTGTTTTCTGCTTTTGCAGATCCCTCAAGATCCTGAAAATTTCTCCTGTACCTTCCACATTTTGGCAGCGCTACAGTTTGGGTATATGACCCTCCAGATCTCATGTTGAAATTTGGCCCCCACCATTGGAGGTGGGCGTAGTGGCAGATGATACCTTATGAATAGATTGATGCCCTGGGCAGGGGGTTAAAATGAGCTCTTACTCTGTTAGTTCTGCAGAGCTGGTTGTCAGAAGGAGCCTGACCCCTCCACCCCCACCTTGCTTCCTTTCTTTCCATGTGGTCTCTGCACACACCAACTCCCTTTCTCATCTGCCCTGAGTAGAGGCAGCCAGGGGCCCTCACCAGAAGCAGATACTAGAACCATGCTCCTTGCACAGCCTGCAGAACCATGAACCAAATGAAACATCTCTTCTTTATAAATTACCCAGTCTTAGGTATTCTTTTATAGCAACACAAAATGGACTAAGACAAGGAGCCACAAATCATCTGCAATTCTTTGGCTGATAAATTATCAAATATAGCTAACCTAACTAGCTTCCTCCCTTTTGCATATGTCTGGCCTGTCTCCTTGCACCTCTGCTTTCTCTTCACGAAGCACCCAGGTAACCCATTATCCAGAGCTCCTACTAATTCTATTCAGTGTTTGTTTCTTGCTGCTGGGGAAGGAGGTTGAGACCAAAGGGAATGAGGGAACATTGAGCAATTTATCTTCATTGTGACCAGCAAGGGCAAATTGTCCTTGGTCTTCTAACCCTGCAGCAAGTATTCATTGCTAAAACACACACATGCACGCACACACACACACACACACACACACGCTGTTTATGCAAAACACATTAGTGAGGGTATTTTTCCTACCTTAAGCATCAAGGAAAGCCAGCATGAAGCAGCATAAAGAGTTCTGGGTGGGGAAACAAACAAGGTTCTAGTCCTGGCCCTGCTCAAATGACCATAGGGCACTAGGAACATCTCTCAGTTCCTCAGTTTTCTTTTTTCTTGCTCCTTTTTCTTTTTTTTTTTAAAGACAGGTTCTCACTCTGTTGACCAGGCTGGAATGCAGTGGCATGGTCACTGCTCACTGCAGCCTTGAACTCCTGGGCTCAAGCGATTGTCCTGCCTCAGCCTCTCCAGTAGCTGGGATTACAGGTACACACCACCATGCCTGGCTAATTTTGTTTTTCTTTTTAGTAGAGATGAGGTCTTGTTGCATCACCCAGGCTTGTCTCAATCTCCTGGGATCAAGCAATTCTCCTGTCTCAGCCTCCCAAAGTGCTGGGGTTGCAGGTATGAGCCACCCCTCCTGGCCCTCATTTTTCTCAAATGTAAAGTGAGAGAGTCTGATTAAGTCAACTTTAAAGACAAATTTGGCTTTACTTTTGTATGATTTATGTTGTCTTGACTTTTATTGAAATTTCTATTCAAAGGCACCACCCCTGAAGATTTGGTTGTTAGTGCATAGCCATGCCCAGGAAGACAGTGTGGTTTCAGGCCTGTCAGATATCAGATTGGCCCTTATTAGACATATATTAGTTATCAATTGTTGTGTAACACATTACCATAATGCTTAGTGGCTTAAAACAACAACATTTATTATCTCACCCCATCTGTGGGTCAGGAATCTGGCTGTGGCTTACCTGGGTCTCCTGTCTCAGAGCCTTTTGTGTGGGTGCAATCAAGGTGTTGGTTGGGGCTGTGGTCTCACCTGAAGGCTTGACTGGGAGCAGGATTCATTTCAATGTTTACTCTTGGGGCTACTGACAGGCCTCATTTCCTTATGGACTATTCAATTGAGGGCTTCCCCTCCCTTCCCCTCCCCTCCCCTCCCTTCCCTTCCCCTCCCCTCTCCTCCCTTCCCTTCCCTTCCCTACAGGGTCTCATTCCGTCACCCAGGCTGGAGTACAGTGGTACAATCTCAGCTCACTACAATCTCTACCTCCAAGGCTCAAGCAATCTTCCCACCTCAGCCTTCTGAGTAATTGGGACTACAGGTGCACGCCACCACACCCAGCAGATTTTTGTAGATTTTGTAGAGATGGGGTTTCATCATGTTACCCAGAGTGGTCTCGAACTCCTGGACTCAAGCAGTCTGCTTACCTCAGCCTCCAAAAGTGCTGGGATTACAGGCATCAGCCACCATGCCAGGCTGGTTTCAGTTTCTTGTACATGGGCTTCTCCATAGGGCAGTTCATAACAAGGCAGTGTGCTTCATCAGAACAAGCGAGTAAGAAGAGCTGGGGAAAAAGAGAGAAGAGGAGATGGAAGTTACACACTCTTGGGAGCTAGTAAGTGATGGCCCATCCCTTGTGCCGTGTTGTATTGATTAGAAGTGAGTTACTAACTTCAGCCACTAAATGAGAGGTGATAATACGAGGAAGGGTGTGGTAGGAATACTAGGAGGCAAGGGGTCTTTGGGAGCTATTAAGAAGCTACCTATCATGCTGTGCGACTTCAGGAAAGTGAATGTCTGTATACCAGTTTCTTTCATTGTAAAATGGGGATAATAATGCCTACACCTCATAGATTTGAGGTAGGAAATACATGTAGAGTATTGGGGACATTTTACCTCAGAGCCCTGTGATCATTACTTCCCATAATCTCCCTGCAGGAGGCCTTCCATATACACGAATGGAGAATCGAATTATCCAGGCTGTTTTATGTTTTCTCCCCAAATAGGCTTTGAGCTCCCTGAGGAATAGTAGCAAATGGAAAATAATGAAAATGTGATGATTTATTTTACCCTTACAGTTATAAATCAAAATAATAAAATAATCTTTAAGCCACCAATTATATGCAAGAAATAAGTTAAATAGTCATTGGAGGGCTGGTTTCTGTATTTCTCACTATAGTATTCCTAGCACCATAGCACCTGGTCTGTGGAAGATACTTAATGAATATCTGCTGAATTGTACACTGTTTTTGTTTTATAAACTATATTTTTTTCTCAAGGAAACTGGAATAGCATATTGTTTTGGCTTAAAGAGGCTGCAAGCTTCTTGATATCATAGGGAATGTTATTGAAAAGAAAGAACCCGACATCATTGTCTTATCCTTTCTTAAAGTCATGAATTTTTCCACGTGGAATATTGTATGGTTTATGGTACCTTAAGAAGAGAAGCTCCTAGGAAAGCATAGTTTCAATGATGATTATTATCAGAAACTCAAAGGACTATATCTTCAGCATAAGGGTGAACTAGCCCTCAGGTTTCCATAATCTGGTTTGTTCAGGAAACCTCAAGCAGTTCCTAGATGGGTAGAACCTTTACTGCAGGCAGGAACATACGCAAAACCTCTCTGGGGAAAAGAAGCTTCGTCCAATGTCTAAAGAGCTTCCTCTATATATGTATATATATATATATATATATATATTTTTTTTAGACAGAATCTCACTCTGTTTCCCAGGCTGGAGTGCCGTGGCACAATCTCGGCTTATGGTAACTTTTGTCTCCTGGGTTCAAGTGATTCTCCTGCCTCAGCCTCCCGAGTAGCCGCGATTACAGGGGCCCGCCCACCACACTTGGCTAGTTTTTTGTATTTTTAGTAGAGATGGAGTTTCACCATGTTGGTCAGACTGGTTTTGAACTCCTGAGCTCAAGTGATCCACCCACTTCGGCCTCCCAAAGTGCTGGGATTACAGGTGTGAGTCATCATGCTTGACAATAATTATTTTTAGTATGATAGCAGTATGCAAAAATAATAAATGCAAAAGGAGAACAAAACAATAACTAAGAACCAGAAAAACAACAGAACAAGGCCCACAAAGATGTCATTGGAATATTAAAATTCCAATAACAATGGAAATAGTTGAACACAATTAAACAACTGTTGTTCTTACTATATTTAAATAACCAAAACATAAGCTTGGATGCATCTATGGGGAAATAGAAGTAAACAACAACAAAAAGCAAATATAATAGGCAAAACAAATATAGTTTCTAGAAATAAAACACACAATCCTGTAATTAAAAGTTCACCAGATCAGTTCACAATCATGTTAGACATAGCTGAAGAGAGAATTAATCACCTTGAAAACAGGCACAAAAAATTTTCTAGAAAGTAGCGCAGAGAAAAAAAAGATCAAATATGCAGAAAAATGATTAAGAGGCAGAGAGAAAAAGTCTAACATGTATTTTATTGATGTTCTATAAGTAGCGGGAAATGGGGCAGCAGCAATGTTTGAACACAGAAAGGTGAATAATTTTTTAGAAGTGCTGAGAGAGAGCAAACCACGGATTTGCTGTGAATCACAAACTGGTTCAATACAAAAAAAATTTACACTGAGATTACAGTAAAGCTTAAAAGATCAAATGGAGATCTTAGAAACAACCAGAAAAGGCTGGGTATGGTGGTTCATGTTTGTAATCCCAGCACTTTGAGAGACTGAGGCAAGACAATAGCTTAAGGCCAGGAGTTTGAGAGGAACCCGGGCAACATAGTGATACTCCATCTCTGCAAACAAAACAAAACAAAACAAAAAACTAAATAATGAGCTGGGCATCATGGTGCACACCTGCAGCCCTAGCTACTTGGGAGGCTGATGTGGGAGGATTGTTGAGTCCAGGAGTTTGAGGTTACAGTGAGCTGTGATTGTACCACTGCACTCTGGCCTGGGTGACAGAGCAAGGCACTGTGTCAAAAACAAAACAACCAGAGGAAAAAGGTATCTTCAAAAGAGCAGCAGTGAGACCAACTGCGGACTTCTCAACGGCAACAATGGGAGCCCAAAGACAATGGAATGGCATTGTTAATGCATTAAAAGAAAATAACTACTACTTTATGTACTAGAAAGAGATATTTCAGGAATGAATTTGAAATAGAGATTTTTTTCATACAGACAAAATAAAAGGGTTTTTCATTATCAAATTATCAATGAGGCAAATTCTAAAGGATATATTTCAAACAGAAATCATATGATACTAAATGGAAGAAATGAATATAGAACAAAAAGTGGTAAATATTGGCTGAGCGCAGCGGCTCAAACCTGTAATCCCAGCACTTTGGGAGACAGATGTAGGTGGATCACCTGAGGTCAGGAGTTCGAGACCAGCCTGGTCAACATGATAAAACCTCGTTTCTACTAAAAATACAGAAATTAGCTGGGTGTGGTAGTGGGCACCTGTAATCACAGCTACTCAGGAGGCTCGGGCAGGAGAATTGCTTGAGCCCAGGAGACAAAGGTTGCAGTAAGCCGAGATTGCACCACTGCACCACAGCCTGGGTGACAAGAGCAAAACTCCATCTCAAAAAAAAAAAAAAAAAAAAAAGGTGAATATCTAGACAAAATCTAAATTGACATTGATTAGATAAAACAATAATAATACCTTGTGAGGTTTAAAATAAAATTAAAATTAAAATTCATGACAATGACAGCAAATATGTTGGAGGAGGATAAATGAAATGTAAATGTTCTACAGATTTTTAGTTGTACAAGAAAAGAGTAAATATTGACTTACTTTAGAATCTGATAGGTTAATTATGCATGTTTTAATTTCTAGGTATCGAGGAAAATAATGGAAATAGAATATATAACTTATAAATCAGGAGTAGGAAAAACAGAATAATAAAACATAATTAAGAAGCAAGAAGGTGGGGGAAACAGAACAGACAGGGCAATTAGAAAGCACAAAATAAGGCTGGGCATGATGGTTCATGCCTGTAATCCCAGCACTTTGGAAGGCTGAGGCAGGTAGATCACTTGAGGCAAGGAGTTTGAGACCATCCTGGCCAACATGATGAAATCCTATCTCTACTAATAACAAAATCCAAAACAAAGCAAAACAGAAAGCACAAAACAAGATGCTAGATTTAAACTAAATCTATTAGCAATTGCATTAGATATAAGTGGATCACATGCTCCAGTTAACAAAGATCCTCAGGTTATTAACAAAAAAAAGGAAAATGAAATCATATGTTATTTAATAAGAGATATTTTAAGCATAAAATAATCAAAGTATGAGTAAGAGGACAGTGTATTAGCTTTCTATTTCTGCTGTAACAATTTATCACAAACTTAGTGGCTTATGTGATACAAACAAGGTTTTACTGAGCTAAAATCAAAATGTTTTCAGGGCTGTATTCTTCCTGCAGATTTTAGATACCAAAACATTTTTGGCCAGGCGTGGTGGCTCACGCCTGTAATCCCAACACTTTGGGAAACCAACGCAGTAGGATCACTTGAGCCCAAGAATTCAAGACCATCCTACACAACATAGGGAAACCCTATCTCTACAAAAAAATAAACAAAATTAGATAGGTTCAGTGGCATGTACCTGTAGTCCCAGTTACTCGGGAAGCTGAGGTGGGAGGATTGCTTGAGCCTGAGAGGTAGAGGCTGCAGTGAGCTGAGATTATGACATTGTACTCTAGCCTGGGCAACAGAGTGAGACCCTGTCTTAAAAAAATAAAAAGGAATCTATTTTGGGGTGTTTTCCTGCTTCTGGAATCTTCTAGAAGTTGCCTACATTCCCTGGCTCATGGCCCTCCTCCTCCATCTTCAAAACCAGCAATGTTGAGTCAAGTCCTTCTCACATTGCATCATTCTGACCCAGTCACTACTTCTGCCTCTTTCTTTCACTTTTAAGGACATTGATGATTATATTGGGCCCACCTGGCTAATTCAGGACACTTTCCCTATTTTAAGGTTAGGTGATCAGCACATATCTGCAACCTTAATTCCGCTTGGCTACAAAACATATTCAACAGGTTCTGGGGAATTAGAATGTGGACATTGATGAGGGCCATAGAAAGGGAAAGATATACCAAGTATTAATCAGAAAGAAAGCCAGGGTAGCTATATTTCTTTATTTTTTTAGAGATAGATGTCTTGCTACATTGCCCAGGCTCACCTCAAACTCCTGGGCTCAAGGAATCCTCTTGCCTCGGCCTCCCCGGTAGCTGGGACTGTAGGCATGTGCCACCACACTCAGCTTCAGTGTAGCTATATTTATATTAGACACAACAAACTTTAAAAAGTAAAAAAAGACCTAAATAGACATGCCCTATTAATTAATTGGAAGTCTTAACTTCATTAAAACACCAATTTTCCCCCAATTTAATCTGTGAATTTGATACAATCCCAACCAAAATCTTTGCAGGATTTTTTATAGCAGAAAAGTTAAACATAAAATTTCTATGAAAAAGCAAAGTGGGGATTGCCGGCAAGATGGACGAATAGGAACAGCTCCAGTCTGCAGCTCCCAGCAGATTGACACAGAAGGTGGGTGATTTCTGCATTTCCAACTGAAGTACCCGATTCACCTCACTGGGACTGGTTGGACAGTGGGGGCAGCCCACAGAGGGCAAGCCGAAGCAGAGTGGGGCGTTGCTTCACCCAGAAAGTGCAAGGGGTTGTGGAATTTTCTCCCCTACCCAAGGGAAGCCATGAGGGACTGAGCCTGAGGAACTGTGCACTCCAGCCCAGATACTGCGCTTTTCCCATGGTCTTTGCAACCTGCAGATGAGGAGATTCCCTCCAGTGCCTAAGCCACCAGGGCCCTGGGTTTCAAGCACAAAACTGGGTGGCCATTTGGGCAGACACTGAGTTAGCTGCTGGAGTTTTTTTCTATACCCGAGTGGAGCCTGGAATGCCAGCGAGACAGAACCTTTAACTCCCCCTGAAAAGGGAGCTGAAGCCAGGGAGCTAAGTGGTCTGGCTTGGTGGGTCCCACCCCCACAGACTCCAGCAAACAAAGATTCACTGGCTTGAAATTAGATCGATCTGGGATGCTGGAGCTTGGTGGGGGGAGGGGCTTCCACCATTGCTGAGGCTTGAGTAGGTGGTTTTGCCCTCACAGTGTAAACAAAGCCACCAGAATGTTCAAAGAGGGCAGAGCCCACCGTAGCTCAGCAAGGCCACTGTGGCCAGACTGCCTTTCTAGATTTCTCCTTGCTGGGCAGGGCATCTCTGGAAAAAAAAAAAAAAAAGGCAGCAGCCCTAGTCAGAGACTTATAGATAAAATCCCCATCTCCCTGGACAGAGCACCTGGGGGAAGGGGTGGCTGTGAGCACAGTTTCACCAGACTTAAATGTCCCTACCTGGCAGCTCTGAAGAAAGCAGCAAATCACCAAGTACAGCATTTGAGCTCTGCTAAGAGTCAGACTGCCTCCTCAAGTGGGTCCCTGACCCCTGTGTATCCTGACTGGGAGACACCTCTCAGTAGAGGCTGAAAGACACCTCATACGGGGGGAACTCTGGCTGGCATTTGGCAGGTTCCCCTCTGGGATGAAGATTCCAGAAGAAATAATAGGCTGCAATCTTTGCTGTTCTGCAGCCTCTGTGGTAATACCCAGACAAACAGGGTCTGGAGTGGACCTCCAGCAGACTCTAGCAGATGTGCAGCAGAGGGGCCTGACTGTTAGAAGGAAAACTAACTAATAGAAAGGAATAGCACGTCCACTCAGAGACCACATCCAGAGGTCACCAACATCAAAGACCAAAGGTAGATAAATCCACAAAGATGGGAGAAACCAGCACAAAAAGCCTGAAAATTCCAAAAACCACAATGCCTCTTCTCCTCCAAACGATCACAACTCCTTGCCAGCAAGGGAACAAAACTGGACAGAGAATGAGCTTGATGAATTGACAGAAGTAGGCTTCACAAGGTGGGTAATAACAAACTCCTCCAAGCTAAGATAGCATGTTCTAACTCAACACAAGGAAGCTAAGAACCTTGAAAACAGGTTAGACAAATTTGCTAACTAGAATAACCCATTTAGAGAAGGACATAAATGAACTGATGGAGCTGAAAAACACAGCATGAGAACTTCGTGAAGCATACACAAGTATCAATAGCTGAATCAATCAAGTGAAAGGATATCAGACATTGAAGACCAACTTAATGAAATAAAGCATGAAGACAAGATTAGAGAAAAAAGAATGAAAAGAAACAAACAAAGCATCCAAGAAATATGAGACTATGTGAAAAGACCAAACCTACATTTGATTAGTGTACCTGAAAGTAACAGGGAGAATGAAACCAAGTTGGAAAACACTCTGCAGGATATTATCCAGGAGAATTTCACCAACCTAGCAAGACAGGCCAACATTCAAATTCAGGAAATACAGAGAACACCACAAAGATACTCCTTGAGAAGAGCAACCCCAAGACATATAATTGTTAGATTCACTAAGGTTGAAATGAAGGTAAAAATGTTAAGGGCAGCCAGAGAGAAAGGTCGGTTACCCACAAAGGGAAGCCCATCAGACTAACAGCAGATCTCTCAACAGAAACCCTACAAGCCACAAGAAAGTGGGGGCCAATATTCAACATTCTCAAAGAAAAGAATTTTCAACCCAGAATTTCATATCCAGCCAAACTAAGCTTCATAAGTGAAGGAGAAATAAAATCCTTTACAGACAAGCAAATGCTGAGAGATTCTGTCACCACCAGACTTACCTTACAAGAGCCTGAAGGAAGCACTGAACATAGAAAGGAACTACTGGTACCAGCCACCGCAAAAACATACCAAATTGTAAAGAACATTGACACTACGAAGAAACTGCATCAACAAACAAGCAAAATAACCAGCTAGCATCATAATGAGAAGATCAAATTCATGCATAACCATATTAACCTTAAATGTAAATGGGCTAATTGCCCCAATTAAAAGACACAGATTGGCAAATTGGGTAAAGAGTCAAGATCCATTGGTGTGCTGTATTCAGGAGACCCGTTTCATGTGCAAAGAAACACATAGGCTCAAAATAAAGGGATGGAGGAATATTTACCAAGCAAATGCAAAGCAAAAAAGAGCAGGAGTTGCAGTTTTAACCTCGGATGAAACAGACTTTAAACCAACAAAGATCAAAAGAGACAAAGAGGGCATTACATAATGGTAATGGGATCAATGCAACAAGAAGAGATAACCAGCCTAAATATATGTGCAGCCAATACAGAAGCACTGAGATTCATAAAGCAAGTTCTTAGAGACATACAAAGAGACTTACACTCCCACACAGGATTATTGGGAGACTTTAACATCCCACTGTCAATGTTAGGCAGATCAATGAGACAGAAAATTAACAAGAATATTCAGAACTTGAACTCAGCTCTGGACCAAGTGGACCTCATAGACATCTACAGAACTCTCCACCCAAAATCAGCAGGATATATATTCCTCTCAGCACCACATCGCACTTATTCAAAAACTGACCACATAATTGGAAGTAAAACACTCCTCAGCAAAAGCAAAAGAATTGAAATTATAACAGTCTTTCAGACCACAGGGTAGTCAAATTAGAAATCAGGATTAAGAAACTCACTGAAAACTGCACAACTACATGGAAACTGAACAACCGCTCCTGAATGACTACTGGGTAAATAATGAAATTGATGCAGAAATAAAGATGTTCTTTGAAACCAATGAGAACAAAGACACAATGTACCAGTATCTCTGGGACACATTTAAAGCAGTATGCAGCAGGAAATTTATGGCACTAAATGCCCATTAAGAGAAAGCAGGAATTGTCTAAAAATGACACCCTAATATCACAATTAAAAGTACTAGAGAAGCAAGAGCAAACAAATTCAAAAGCTAGCAGAAGACAAGAAAAAAACTGAGAGCAGAACTGAAGGAGATAGAGACACAAAAAACCCTTCAAAAAATCAGTGAATCCAGAAGCTGTTTTTTTGAAAAGATCAACAAAATAGACCACTAGCCAAACTAATATAGAAGAAAAGAGAGAAGAATCAGAGGCAATAAAAAACGATAAAAGGGATATCACCATTGATACCAAAGAAATACAAACTACCATCAGAGAATACCATCAAAACCTCTACACAAATAAACTAGAAAATCTAGAAGAAATGGATAAATTCCTGGACACATACACCCTTCCAAGCCTAAACCAGGAAGAAGCCGATTCCCTGAATAGACCAATAACAAGTTCTGAAATTGAGGCAGTAATTAATAGCCTACCAACCAAGAAAAGCCCAAGACCAGACTGATTCACAGTGAAATTCTAAAAGTGGTACACAGAGGAGCTAGTACCATTTCTTCTGAAACATTCCAAACAATAGAAAAAGAGGGAACCCTCACTAACTCATTTTATGAGGCCAGCATCATCCTGATACCAAAACCTGGCAGAGACACAACAAAAAGAGAAAATTTCAGACCCATATCCTTGATGAACAACAATGCAAAAATCCTCAATAAAATACTGGCAAATCGAATCCAGCAGGGCATCAAAAAGCTTATCCACAAAGATCAACTCGGCTTCATCCCTGGGATGCAAAGCTGGTTCAACATATGCAACTCAATGAACGTAATCCATCACATAAACAGAACCAATGATAAAAACCACATGATTATCTCAGTAGATACAGAAAAGGCCTTTGACAAAACTTAACACCCTTTTAACCTAAAAACTCTCAATAAACTAAGTATCGATGGAATGTGTGTCAAAATAATAACAGCTATTTATGAGAAACCCACTGCCAATATCATACCGACTGGGCAAAAGCTGGAAGCATTCCCTTGAAAACTGGCAGCATTCCCTTAAAAACTGGCACAAGACAAGGATGCCCTCTTTCACCACCCCTATTCAAGAGAGTATTGGAAGTTCTGGCCAGGGCAATAAGGCAAGAGAAAAAATAGGAGAAAAAGGAAGTCAAATTGTCCCTATTTGCAGATGATATGATTGTATATTTAGAAAACCCCATTGTCTCAGCCCAAAATCTCCTTAAGCTGATAAGCAACTTCAGCAAAGTCTCAGGATACAAAATCAGTGTGCAAAAATCACATGACTATACAGCAATAATAGACAAACAGAAACCCAAATCATGAGTGAACTCACATTCACAATTGCTACAAAGAGAATAAAATACCTAGGAATACAACTTACAAGGGATGTGAAGCACCTTTTCAAGGAGAAGTACAAACCACTGCTCAAGAAAATAAGAGAGGACACAAATAAATTGAAAAACATTCCATGCTTATGGAGAGGAAGAATCAATATTGTGAAAATGACCATACTGCACAAAGTAATTTATAGATTCAATGCTATCCCCATCAGGCTACCATTGACTTTCTTTACAAAATTGGAAAAAACTGCTTTAAACTTCACATGGAACCAAAAAAAGAGCCCACATAGCCAAGACAATCCTAAGCAAAAAGAACAAAGCTGGAGGCATTACACTACCTGACTTCAAACTATACTACAAGGCTATAGTAACCAAAACAGCATGGTACTGGTACCAAAACAGCATGGTACTGGTACCAAAACAGCATGGTACTGGTACCAAAACAGATATATAGACCAATGAAACAGAACAGAGGCCTCTTAAATAACACCACACATCTACAACCATCTGATCTTTGACAAACCTGATAAAAACAAGCAATGGGGAAAGGATTCCCTATTTAATAAATGGTGTTGAGAAAACTGGCTAGTGATATGCAGAAATCTGAAACTGGATTTGTTCCTTAAACCTTATATAAAAATCAACTCAAGATGGATTAAAGACTTAAACCTAAGACCTAAAACCATAAGAACCCTTGAAGAAAACCTAGGCAATACCATTCAGGACCTAGGCTTGGGCAAAGACTTCATGACTAAAACACAAAAAGCAAGGGCAACAAAAGCCAAAATTGACAAATGGGATCTAATTAAACTAAAGAACTTCTGCACAGCAAAATAAACTATCATCAGAGCGAACAGGCAACCTACAGAATGGGGGGAAATTTTTGCAATCTGTACATCTGACAAAGGGCCAAAATCCAGAATCGACAAAGAACTTAAACAAAATTACACGAAAATACAAAGAACCCCATCAAAAAGTGGGTGAAAGATATGGACAGACACTTCTCAAAAGAAGACATTGATGCAGCCAGCACACATATGAAAAAAAGCTCATCATCACTGGTCATTAGAGAAATGCAAATCAAAACCACAATGAGATACCATGTCATACCAGTTAGAATGGTGATCATTTAAAAGTCAGGAAACAACAGATGCTGGAGAGGATGTGGAGAAATAGGAACACTTTTACACTGTTGGTGGGAGCGTAAATTAGTTCAACCATTGAGGAAGACAGTGTGGTGATTCCTCAAGGATCTAGAACAAGAAATAACATTTGACGCAGTAATCCCACTGGTGGGTATATATCCAAAGGATTATAAATCATTCTATTATAGAGACACATGCACACGTATGTGTATTGCAGCACTGTTCACAATCGTAAAGACTTGGAACCAACCTAAATGCCCATCAATGGTAGACTGGATAAAGAAAATGTGGCACATATACATCATGGAATACTATGCAGCCATAAAAAGGATGAGTTCATGTCCTTTGCAGAGACATGGATTAAACTGGAAACCATCATTCTCAGCAAACTAATACAAGAACGGAAAAGCAAACACCTCACGTTCTCACTTATAAGTGGGAGTTGAACAACGAGAACACATGGACATAGGAAGGGGAACATTACACACCAGGGCCTGTCTTGGGGTTGGAGGCTAGGGGAGGAATAGCATTAGGAGAAATACCTAATGTAGGTGACGGGTTGATGGGTGCAGCAAACCACCATGGCACATGTATACCTATGTAACAAAACTGCACATCAGCACATGTACCCCAGAACTTAAAGTGTAATAAAAAAAAAAAAAAGAAAAAGAAAAAGAAAAGAAACTAGAATAGCCAGAGCAATTCTGAAAAAGAATAAATAATTTGGAGGATTCACATTACCTAATTTCAAAAATTACTACAAAACTATAGTAATCAAGACAGTGTGATATTGGTAAAAGAACAGATTATATGTCTATATATTTGTGAAATACACAAATATGGTGAATTGGTTTTTAACAAAAATATAAAGGCAATTCAAGGAAGAAAGGATATAATTTTAAACAAACGATGCTGCAACAATTGGATAGTCATATACAGAAAAATACCTCAAAACAGACACACAATGCCCCCCAAGAAACTCTGACCTACATCTCACTATTATACAAAAATTGACTCAAAATGTATCACAGACATAAATGTAGAACCTAAAGCTATAAAACTTCTCAAAGAAAAGGGAGTAGAACTTTTTCTGACCTTGAGTTAGGAAAAAGAGTTCTTGGATATGACACCAAAAGCATGATCCATAAGATAAAAAATTTTAAATTGGACTTCAGTTAAAAACCATTTCTCTGTGAAAGACATGTTAAGAGAATGAAAAGATAAGCCACAAACTGGAAGAAGACACCTGCAAATCACATTATATGATAAAGGGCCATATATACTGAATATTCAGAAAATATCAAGAACTCTCAAAACTAAACACCAAAAAATGACCAAATTTTTAAAAATGAGCAAAAGATTTGAACAGACACCTCATTAAAGACGTGTAGGTGCAAATGAACAAATGAGAAATTGTTCAATGTCATTAATCTTTAGAAAAATGCAAATTAAAAGACCCATGAACTACTACTACATACCTAAATAGAATGAGTAAAACAAAAAACCTGGTAATACTAAAAGCTCACATGATGTGTTGAAATTGGAACACTCTTTCATTGTTGGTAGGAATGCAAAATGACACAGTCACTTGAGAAAATAATTTGGCAGTTTCTTATAAAGTTAAAAGTACACTTACCATATCACCCAGCAATCCCAGTATAGAGAGAAATAAAAACTTTTGCTCATGAGAAAACCTGGCTTGGGCATGGTGGCACAAGCGTGCAATCCCAGCACTCTGGGAGGCTGAGGCGGGTGAATCTCTTGAGCATAGGAGTTTGAGACCAAAATGGGCAACATGGTAAAACCTCATCTCTACCAAATATGCAAAAATTGACCCGGCATGGCAGCATGTGCCTAGAGTCCCAGCTACTTGGGAAGTCGAGGTAGAAGGGTTGCTTGAGCCTAGGAGGTTGAGGCTGTAGTGAGCCAAGATTGCACCACTGCACTACAGCCTGGGTGACAGAGCAAGACTCTGTCTCAAAAAAAAAGAAAAAAAAGAAAGAAAACTTGTATATGACATTTTTTTAGCAGTCTTTTTTCTCTTCTTCTTCTTCTCCTCCTTCTTCTCCTTCTCCTTCTTTTCCTTCTTCTCCTTCTTCTTCTTTTTTTTTGGAGACAGAGTCTTTCCCTGTTGCCCAGGCTAAAGTGCAGTGGTACAATCTAGGCTCACTGCAGCCTCAATCTCCACAGTTCAAGCGGTTCTCCTGCCTCAGCCTACCAATTAGCTGGGATTACAGGTGTGCATCCCAACACCTGCCTAATTTTTGTATTTTAAGTAGAGATGGGGTTTTGCTATGTTGGCCAGGCTGGTCTCGAACTCCTGACCTCAGGTGATCCACCCACCTCGGTCTCCCAAAGTGCTGGGATTACAGGCATTAGCCACCATGCCCAGCAACAGTCTTGTTTCTAACCACCAAAAACTGGAAATAATCTAAGGGTTCTTCAAGTAGCTAATGCTTAAACAAATTTTGCCACATTTATGTGTTAGAAAACTACTAGCAACAAAAAGAACAAATCATTGACACATGCAACAACATGGATGAATCCCAAAGGCATTCTGCTAAGTGGAAGAAGTCAGTCTCAAAAGAGAGTATACTCCATGGTTCTCTTTATAGGCTATTCTGGGAAAGACAAAACTATCATCAGTGGTTGCCAGGGATTAGTGGGAGGGAGGAGGAGGCTGTCTATAAAGGGAGAATGTGAAAACGGTTTTGGGGGTGATGGAACTGTTCTGCATCTTGCTTGGGGTGGTAGTAACACAACTCAATGTATTTATTCAAACTCATTGAACTGTTCCAAAAACAGTGATTCCACTATTTGTAAAACAAAAACAAATTAAATAAAAATAGACTTTAAGGCAAAAAGCAATACTAGACATATAGAGAGTTACATTGAAATGTGAAAGTTAGATTCATCAGAAAGAATTATTGATTTCTAAACTTGTATTTAATAATTTGCCCCACAATATAAGAAGATGTAATTTGATAGAATCACAGGAAAAATAAATAAATCTACAATTATCCTGGAAGATTTTTATTTTTTGAGACAGGGTCTTCTCACTTTGTTGCCCAGGCTGAAGTGCAATGCGTGATCACAGCTCACCACAGCCTCAAAAACCTTCTGGCCTCAGGTGACCCTCCCATCTCAGCCTCCTGAGTAGCTGGGACCACAGGCATGCACCACCATGTCTGGCTAATTTTTTTAAAATTTTTTCATAGAAATGGAGTCTCACTATGTTGCCCAAGGCTGGTCTCAAACTCCTGGGCTCAAACCATCCTCCTGCTTTGGCCAACAAAGTGCTGGGATTACAGGCATGAGCCACCACACCCAGCCTATCCTGGAAGATTTTTTAAAATCTCAGATGTCTCAATAATTGACAGAAAGAGCAGCAAAAGATTTGACCATCATCATTAGCAAAATAGAGGTCAGGTAAATATTTAAAACACTGCTTCCAATAATTTTAGAATAAAATTTTTTGGGGTGTGCACATTATATTTTTTAAAACTGACTAGATTCTGGGCCATAAATAAAAAAATTAAAGTGTTGAAATCACACAAAGTTTAGTTTTTGAACAAAGTATGATTAGGCTAGAAATCAATGATAAAAGATAATCTCTCTAATTTGGAAATTAAGAAATATACCTCTAAATAATGAATCCAAGAAGAAATAATAATGAAAATTTAAAAAGACTTGAACAATAAAAATACTATATTTGAAAACTTGTTGTTATAGCTAAAATAGTACTTAATGAGAAATTTATAACCCTTAAGGGATATACTATAAAAGGGTCCAAGATAAATGAGTTAAACATACATATTAACTAAGTAAGAAAGAAACTGTAGAGAGTGAAAAGAAGAAACAATTATGAGAGGATAAATTAATGGAGGAGAAAATAAATACATACAAGCAGGTTTAATACAGACAGAAATTGTTCCTTCAAAAAAAGATAAACAAAATTGACAAACCTTTGGTGAGACTGACTGAGAAAAGAAGAAAAATGGTGCAAAAAATTGAGGAGTGGAAAGGGGACATAACTTAGAAATTGTAAAAATTCACGATATAATAATAAATCATCATGAACAATTTTATGCCAAAAATCTTAGATGAAATAGCCATATTTTGGGCAGGGGGTGCCCAAGATGGCTGAATAGGAACAGCTCCAGTCTCCAGCTCCCAGGGTGAGCGACACAGGAGAGGGGTGATTTCTGCATTTTCAACTGAGGTACTGGGTTCATCTCACTGGGGCATGTCAGATAGTCGATGCTGGTCCGCGGGTGCAGCAAGATCAGCGAGAGCTGAAGCAGGGCGAGGCATTGCCTCACCTGGGAAGTGCAAGGAGGAAGGGAATTCCTTTTCCTAGCCAAGGGAAATTGAGACACACAACACCTGGAAAATTGGGTAACTCCTACCCTAATACTGCACTTTACCAAGTGTCTTAGCAAATGGCACACTAGGAGATTATATCCCACACCTGGCCCAGAGGGTCCCATGCCCATGGAGCCTCCCTCATTGCTAGCACAGCAGTCTGAGATCTAACTGCAAGGTGGCAGCAAGGCCAGGGGAGGGGTGCCTGTCATTGCTGAGGCTTAAGTAGGTAAACAAAGCCGCTGGGAAGCTCGAATTGGGTGGAGCCCACCACAGCTCAAGGAGGCCTGCCTGCTTCTGTAGACTCCACCTCTGGGGACAGGGCATAGCTAAACAAAAAGCAGCAGAAACCTCTGCAGATGTAAAAGTCCCTGTCTGACAGCTTTGAAGAGAGCAGTGGTTCTCCCAGCATGGAGGTTGAGATCTGAGAACGGACAGACTGCCTACTCAAGTGGGTCCCTGACCCCTGAGTAGCCTAAGTGGGAGACATCTCCCACTAGGTGCAGACCGACACCTCACACCTCACAGACAGCAACACTTGCTGTTCAGCAACATTCTATCTTCTGCAGCCTCCGCTACTGATACCCAGGCAAACAGCATCTGGAGTGGACCTCAAACAAACTCCAACAGACCTGCAGCTGAGGATCCTGACTGTTAGAAGGAAAACTAACAAACAGAAAGGACACCCACACCAAAACTCCATCAGTACATCACCATCATCAAAGACCAAAGACAGATCAAACCACAAAGATGGGGAAAAAGCAGTGCAGAAAAGCTGGAAATTCAAAAAATCAGAGCACATCTCCCCTTCCAAAGGAACGCAGCTCATCACCAGCAACAGAACAAAGCTGGATGGAGAATGACATTGACGAGTTGAGAGAAGAAGGCTTCAGTCGATCAAACTTCTCAGAGCTAAAGGAGGAACTACATAACCAGTGCAAAGAAACTAAAAACCTTGAAAAAAGAATGGATGAATGGATAACAAGAATAATCAATGCAGAGAAGACCTAAAAAGAACTGATAGAGATGAAAACCATGACACGAGAACTATGTGACAAATGCACAAGCTTCAGTAACCGACTCGATGAACTGGAAGAAAGACTATCAGTGATTGAAGCTCAAATGACTGAAATGAAGCGAGAAGAGAAGTGTAGAGAAAAAAGAGTTAAAGAAATGAACAAAGCCTCCAAGAAATATGGGATTATGTGAAAAAACCAAATCTATGTCTGATTGGTGTGCCTGAAAGTGACAGCGAGAATGGAACCAAGTTGGAAAACACTCTTCAGGATATCATCCAGGAGAACTTCCCCAACCTAGTAAGGCAGGCCAACATTCAAATTCAGGAAATACAGAGAATGCCACAAAGATACTCCCCGAGAAGAGCAACTCCAAGACACATAATTGTCAGATTCACCAAAGTTGAAATGAAGGAAAAAATGTTAAGGGTAGTCAGAGAGAAAGGTCGGGTTACCCACAAAGGAAAGCACATCAGACTAACAGTGGAGCTCTTGGCAGAAACCCTACAAGCCACAAGAGAGTGGGTGCCAATATTCAACATTCTTAAAGAAAAGAATTTTCAACCCAGAATTTCATATCCAGCCAAACTAAGTTTCATCAGTGAAGGAGAAATAAAATCCTTTACAGACAAGCAAATGCTTAGAGATTTTGTCACCACCAGACCTGCCCTATAAGAAATCCTGAAGGAAGCACTAAACATGGAAAGGAACAACCGGTACCAGCCATTGCAAAAATATGCCAAAATGTCAAGTCCATCGATGCTAGGAAGAAACTGCATCAACTAACAAGCAAAATAACCAGCTAATATCGTAATGACAGGATCAAGTTCACACATAACAATATTAACCTTAAATGTAAATTGACTAAATAGTCCAATTAAAAGACACAGACTGGCAAATTGGATAAAGAGCCAAGACCCATCAGTTTGCTGTATTTAGGAGACCCAGCTCACATGCAGAGACACACATAGGCTCAAAATAAAGGGATGGAGGAAGATCTACCAAGCAAATGGAAGACAAAAAAAGGCAGGGGTTGCAATCCTAGTCTCTGATAAAACAGACTTTAAACCATCAAAGATCAAAAGAGACAAAGAAGGCCATTACATAATGGTAAAGGGATCAATTCATCAGGAAGAGCTAACTATCCTAAATATATATGCACCCAATACAGGAGCACCCACATTCATTAAGCAAGTCCTTAGAGACTTACAAAGAGACTTAGACTCCCATACAATAATAATGGGAGACTTTAACACCCCACTGTCAACATTAGACAGATCAACGAGACAGAAAGTTAACAAAGATATCCAGGAATTGAACTCAACTCTGCACCAAGTGGACCTAATAGACATGTACAGAACTCGCCACCCCAAATCAACAGAATATACATTCTTCTCAGCACCACATCGCAGTTTTTCCAAAATTGATCACATAGTTGGAAGTAAAGCACTCCTCAGCAAATGTAAAAGAAGAGAAATTATAACAAACTGTCTCTCAGACCATAGTGCAGTCAAACTAGAACTCAGGACGAAGAAACTCAATCAAAACCACTCAACTACATGGAAACTGAACAACCTGCTCCTGAATGACTACTGGGTACATAACAAAATGAAGACAGAAATAAAGATGTTCTTTGAAACCAATGAGAACAAAGGTACAACATACCAGAATCTCTGGGACACATTTAAAGCAGTGTGCAGAGGGAAATTTATAGCACTAAATGCCCATAAGAGAAAGCAGTTAAAGATCTAAAATTGACACCCTAACATCACAATTAAAATAATTAGAGAACCAAGAGCAAACACATTCAAAAGCTAGCAGAAGGCAAGAAATAACTAAGATCAGAGCAGAACTGAAGGAGATAGAGACACAAAATACCCTTGAAAAAAATCAATGAATCCAGGAGCTGGTTTTTTGAAAAGATCAACAAAATTGATAGACCACTAGCAAGACTAATAAAGAAGGAGAGAGAGAAGAATCAAATAGATGCAATAAAAAATGATAAAGGGGATATCACCACTGACCCCACAAAATACAAACTACCATCAGAGAATACTATAAACACCTCTATGCAAATAAACTAGAAAACCTAGAAGAAATGGATAATTTCCTGGACACTTACGCTCTCCCAAGACTAAACCAGGAAGAAATTGAATCCCTGAATAGACCCATAGCAGGCTCTGAAATTGAGGCAATAATAGCCTACCAACCAAAAAAAGTCCAGGACCAGATGGATTCACAGCCGAATTCTACCAGAGGTACAAGGAGGAGCTGGTACCATTCCTTCTGAAACTATTCCAATCAATAGAAAAAGAGGGAATCCTCCCTAACCCATTTTATGAGGCCAACATCATCCTGATACCAAAGCCTTGGCAGAGACCCAACAAAAAAAGAGAATTTTAGACCAATATCCCTGATGAACATCGATGCAAAAATCCTCAATAAAATACTGGCAAATCGAATCTAACAGCACATCAAAAGCTTATCCACCATGATCAAGTGAGCTTCATCCCTAGGATGCAAGGCTGGTTCAACATAAGCAAGTCAATAAACATAATCCAGCATATAAACAGAACCAAAGACAAAAACCACATGATTATCTCAATAGATGCAGAAAAGGCCTTTGACAAAATTCAACAGCCCTTCATGCTAAAAACTGTCAATGAATTCGGTATTAATGGAACGTATCTCAAAATAATAAGACCTATTTATGACAAACCCACAGCCAATATCATACTGAATGGGCAAAAACTGGAAGCGTTCCCTTTGAAAACTGGCACAAGACAGGGATGCCCTCTCTCACCACTCCTATTCAACATAGTGTTGGAAGTTCTGGCTAGGTCAGTCAGGCAAGAGAAAGAAATAAAGGGTATTCAATTAGGAAAAGAAGAAGTCAAATTGTCCCTGTTTGCAGATGACATGATTGTATATTTAGAAAACCCCATCATCTCAGCCCCAAATCTCCTTAAGCTGATAAGCAACTTCAGCAAAGTCTCAGGATACAAAATCAATGTGCAAAAATCACAAGCATTCTTATACACCAGTAACAGACAGAGAGCCAAATCATGAATGAACTCCCAATCACAATAGCTTCAAAGAGAATAAAGTACCTAGGAATCCAACTTACAAGGGATGTAAAGGACCTCTTCAAGGAGCACTACAAACCACTGCTCAATGAAATAAAAGAGGACACAAACAAATGAAAGAACATACCATGTTCATGGATAGGAAGAATCAATATTGTGAAAATGGCCATACTGCCCAAGGTAATTTATAGATTCAATGCCATCCACATTAAACTACCAATGACTTTCTTCACAGAATTGGAAAAAACTGCTTTAAAGTTCATATGGAACCAAAAAAGAGCCCACATGGCCAAGACAATGCTAAGCCAAAAGAACAAAGCTGGAGGCATCACACTACCTGACTTCAAACTATACTACACGGCTACAGTAACCAAATAGCATGGTCCTGGTACCAAAACAGAGATATAGACCAATGGAACAGAACAGAGCCCTCAGAAATAATACCACACATCTACAGCCATCTGATCTTCGATAAACCTGACAAAAACAAGAAATGGGGAAAGGATTCCCTATTTAATAAATGGTGCTGGGAAAATCGGCTAGCCATAAGTAGAAAGCTGAAACTGTAGGCCAGGCATGGTGGCTCATGCCTGTAATTCCAGTACTTTGGGAGGCCAAGGTGGGCGAATCATGAGGTCAGGAGATCAAGACCATCATGACTAACACAGTGGAACCCCACCTGTACTAAAAATACAAAACTTAGCCAGGCATGGTGGCAGGTGCCTGTAGTCTCAGCTACTTGGGAGGCTGAGGCAGGAGAATGGCACAAAACCAGGAGGCGGAGCTTGCAGTGAGCCGAGATCGGGCCACTGCACTCCAGCCTGGGGGACAGTGTGAAACTCCATCTCAAAAAAAAAAAAAAAAAGGAAAGCTGAGACTGTATGCTTTCCTTACTCCTTATATGAAAATTAATTCAAGATGGATAAGAGACTTAAATGTTCTACCTAAAACCATAAAAACCCTAGAAGAAAACCTAGATAATACCATTCAGGACATAGGCATGGGCAAGGACTTCATGTCTAAAACACCAAAAGCAATGGCAACAAAAGCCAAAATTGACAAATGGGATCTAATTAAACTAAAGAGCTTCTGCACAGCAAAAGAAACTACCATCAGAGTGAACAGGCAACCTACAGAATGGGAGAAAACTTTTGCAATCTGTACATCTGACAAAGGGCTAATATCCAGAACGTACAAAGAACTCAAACAAATTTACAAGAAAAAAAACCAACCCCATCAAAACGTGGGCAAAGGATATCAACAGACACTTCTCAAAAGAAGACATTCATACAGCCAACGGACACATGAAAAAATGCTCATCATCACTCATCACTCACCATCAGAGAAATGCAAATCAAAACCACAATGAGATACCATCTCATACCAGTTAGAATGGCGATCATTAAAAAATCAGGAAACAACAGGTGCTGGAGAGGATGTGGAGAAATAGGAACACTTTTACACTGTTGGTGGGACTGTAAACTAGTTCAACCATTGTGGAAAACAGTGTGGTGATTCCTCAAGGATCTAGAACTAGAAATACCATTTGACCCAGCCATCCCATTACTAGGTATATACCCAAAGGATTATAAATCATGCTTCTATAAAGACACATGCACATGTATGTTTATTGTGGCACTGTTCACAATAGCAAAGACTTGGAACCAATCCAAATGTCCATCAATGATAGACTGGATGAAGAAAATGTGGCACATACACACCATGGAATACTATGTGGCCATAAAAAAGGATGAGTTTTTGTCCTTTGCAGGGACATGGATGCAGCTGGAAACCACCATTCTCAGCAAACTATCACAAGAACAGAAAACCAAACACCACATGTTCTCACTCATAGGTGTGAATTGAACGACGAGATCACTTGGACACAGGAAGGGGAACATCACACACTGGGGTCTATTGTGGGGAGGGAGGAGGGGGGAGGGATAGCATTAGGAGATATACCTAATGTAAAGGACGAGTTAATGGGTGCAGCACACCAACATGGCACATGTATACATATGTAACAAATCTGCACGTCGTGCACATGTACCCTATAACTTAAAGCATAATAATAAAAAAACATAAAAAAACCAAAACTCAAAAAAAAAAAAAAGAAAAGAAAAGAAAGAAATAGCCATATTTGGCTCAAGCCCGTAATCCCGGCACTTTGGGAGGCCAAGGCAGGTGGAACACCTGAGGTCAGGATTTTGAGACCAGCCTGGCCGACATGGTGAAACCCTGTCTCTACTAAAGATACAAAAATTACCTGGGTGTGGTGGCATATATGCCTGTAGTGCCGGCTACTCCAAAGGCTGAGGCAGGAGAATCGCTTGAAGCCAGGAGGCAGAAGTTGCAGTGAGCCAAGATCACACCACTGCACTCCAGCCTGGGCAACAGAACGAGACTCTGTCCAAAAAAAAAAAAAAACACATATTCTTGGAAAAAAATTAAATAAAAACACTAAATCCGGGCTGCAAAACAGGGTTGTGGTTATGGTTCCACAACTCAGTAAAAGTAGTAAAAACTATTGAATTGCACATGCAAAGTGGGTGAGTTTTATGGTATGTAAGTGATACATTAGTAAAGTTATTTAAAGTGAAAACTGACTGAAAGTCTTATAATCATTGTAAAATTTGAATTAGTAATGAAAAAGTTTCCCACAAACAAAATTTTAGGCCCAGATCGCTTCTCTGGAAAGTACAACCCAATATTCAAGGAAAATATCATTTCAATCTTATACGAACTTTTTAGAAAATAAAGTAAGAGGTGCCATTCTAACTCATTTCTGAGCTGTCATAACCTTGATAGCAGACTCTGACAAGGATAGCATGAATAAAGAAAAATATAGGCCAACATTGCACAGATACAAACATTCTACACAAAATACTACCAGACAGAATCCAGTAATACATTAAAAGGATAATATATCATCACCAAGCTGGGTTATTCTGGGAAACTAGGGTTGGTTTAACATTAGAAAAACAATTAATGTAAATCACATTAATAGATTAAAGGAGAAAAAGCTTGTGATTTTCATTTCAGATCTTTATTTCAGATGATGCAGAAGCAGCATTTGATTAAATTTAGCATCCATTCATAATAAAAATTTATAGCCAAATAGGAATAGAAGGGAACATTTATTTATTTTTATTTTTAAATTAGAGATGGGGTCTATGTTGCCCAGGCTGGTGAACACATGGGCACAAGCGATCCTCCTGCTTTGGCCTACCTCAGTGCTGTTATTGTAGACGTGAGCCACTGCACCCAGTAGAGGGGAACTTTTAAAAAACCATGGAAGGGTGGGTGGCAAGATGGCCAAACAGGAAAAGCTCTTGTCTGCAGCTCCCAGTGAGATCAATGCAGAAAGCAGGTGATTTCTGCATTTCCAACTGAGGTACCCAGCTCATCTCATTGGGACTGGTTAGACAGTTAGTGCAACCCACAGAGGGTGAGCAGAAGCAGGGTGGGGCTTTGCCTCACCTGGGAAGTGCAAGGGGTTGAGGAACTCCCTCCCCTAGCCAAGGGAAGCTGTAAGGGACTGTGCCATGAGAAACAGTGCATTCTGGCCCAGATACTACACTTTTCCCACAGTCTTTGCAACAAACAGACCAGGAGATTCCCTCCAGTGCCTATGCCATCAGGGCCCTGGGATTCAAGCACAAAACTGGGCAGCTCTTTGGGCAGACACCGAGCTAGCTGCAGGAGTTTCTTTTCATATCCCAGTGGTGCTTGGAATGCTAGCGAGACAGAACTGTTCACTCCCTTGGAAAGGGGGCTGAAGCCAGTGAGCCAAGTGGTCTAGCTCACTGGATTCCACCACCATGGAGCCCAGCAAGCTAAGATCCACTGGCTTGAAATTCTTGCTGCCAGCACAGCAGTCTGAAGTCGACCTGGGATGCTTGAGCTTGGTTGGGGAAAGGGGCATCCACCATTATTGAGGCTTGAGTAGGTGGTTTTACCCTCACAGCATAAACAAAGCCACCAGGAAGTTTGAACTGGGCGGAGCCCACCACAGCTTGGCAAAGCTGTGGTAGCCAGACAGCCTCTCTGGATTCCTCCTTTCTGGGTAGGGCATCTCTGAAAGAAAGGCAGCAGCCCCAGTCAGGTGCTTATAGATAAAACTCCCATCTCCCTGGGACAGAGCATCTGGGGAAAAGGGGGGCTGTGGGTGCAGCATCAGCAGACTTAAACGTTCCTCCCTACCAGGTCTGAAGACAGCACTGGCTCTCCCAGCACAGTGCTAGAGCTCTGCTAAGGGATAGATTGCCTCCTCAAGTGGGTCCCTGACCCCCATGCCTCCTGACTGGGAGACACCTCCCAGCAGGGGTCGACAGACACCTCATATAGGAGAGCTCTAGCTGGCATCTGGTGGGTGCCTCTCTGGGACGAAGCTTCCAGAGGAAGGAACAGGGAGCAATCTTTGCTGTTCTGCAGCCTCCACTGGTGATACCCAGGCAAAGAGGGTCTGGAGTGGACCTCCAGCAAACTCCAGCAGACTGGCAGCAGAGGGGCCTAATTGTTAGAAGGAAAACTAACAAACAGAAAGGAATAAAATCAAAAACAACAAAAAGGATGTCCACTCAGAGACCCCATCTGAAGGCCACCAACATCAAAGACCAAAGGTAGATAAAGCCACGAAGGTGGGGAGATACTAGTGCAAAAAGCCTGAAAATTGCAAAAACAAGAACACCTCTTCTCCTCTAAAGGACCACAACTCCTTGCCAGCAAGGAAACAAAACTGGATGGAGAATGAGCTTGATGAACTGACAGAAGTAGGCTTCACAAGGTGGGTAATAACAAACTCCTCCAAGCTAAAGAGCATGTTCTAACCCAATGCAAGGGAGCTAAGAACCTCGAAAAAAGGATAGATGAATTGCTAACTGGAATAACTGGTTTAGAGAAGAATATAATGCCCTGATGGAGCTGAAAAACACAGCACAACAACTTCATGAAGCATACACAAGTATCAATAGCTGAATTGATCAAGTGGAAGAAAGGATATCAGACATTGAACATCAACTCAATGAAATAAAGGAAGAAGAAAAGATTAGAGAAAAAAGAATGAAAAGAAACAAACAAAAACCTCCAAGAGATATGGGACTATGTCAAAAGACCAAACCTACATTTGATTGGTGTACTAGAGAGAATGAAACCAACTTGGAAATACTCTTCAAAATATTATGCAGGAGAACTTCCCCAACCTACAAAGACAGGCCAACATTCAAATTCAGGAAATACAGAGAACACCACAGAGATACCCCTCAAGAAGAGCAACCCCAAAACATACATAATTGTCAGATTCACCAAGGTTGAAATGAAGGAAAAAATATTACGGGCAGACAGAGAGAAAGGTCAGGTTACCCACAAAGGGAAGCCCATCAGACTAACAGCAGATCTCTCTGCAGAAACCCTACAAGCCAGAAGAGAGTGGGGGCCAATATTCAACATTCTTAAAGAAAAGAATTTTCAACCCAGAATTTCATATCCAGCCAAGCTAAGCTTCATAAGTGAAGGAGAAATAAAATCCTTTACAGACAAGCAAATACTGAGAGATTTTGTCAACACCAGGCCTGCCTTACAAGAGCTCCTGAAGGAAGCACTAAACATAGAAAGGAACAACCGGTACCTGCAACTGCAAAAACATACCAAATTGTAAAGACCATCGATACTATGAAGAAACTGCATCAACTAATGGGCAAAACAACCAGCTAGCATCATAATGACAGGATGAAATTCACACATAACAATATTAACCTTAAATGTAATGGGGTAAATGCCCCAATTAAAAGACACAGACTGGCAAATTGGATAAAGAGTCAAGACCCCTTGGTGTGCTGTATTCAGGAGACCCATCTCATATACAAAGACACACATAGGCTCAAAATAATAGGATGGGAGAATGTTTACCAAGCAAATGGAAAGCAAAAACAAAACAAACAAAAAAACAAACACACACAAAAAAGCAGGGGTCATAACCCTGGTCTCTAATAAAAAAGACTTTACACCAACAAAGATCAAAAGAGACAAAGAAGGGCATTACATAATGGTAAAGGGATCAATGCAACAAGAGGAGTTAACTATTCTAAATATATATGCACCCAAAACAGGAGTGCCCAGATTCATAAAGCAAGTTCTTAGAGACCTACAAAGAGACTTAGATTCCCACACAATAATAGTGGGAGACTTTAACAGCCCACTGTCAATGTTAGACAGGTAAATGAGTCAGAAAATTAGAAAAGATATTCAGGACTTGAACTCAGCTCTGGACCAAGTGGACTTCATAGACATCTACAGAACTCTCCACCCAAAATCAACAGAATATACATTATTCTCAGCACCACATCACCCTTATTCTAAAATTGACCACATAATTGGAAGTAAAACACTCCTCAGCAAAGGCAAAAGTACGGACATCATAACAGTCTCTCAGACCACAGTGCAATCAAATTAGAACTCAGGGTTAAAGGTTCTCAAAACTGCACAACTACATGGAAACTGAACAATCTGCTCCTGAATGACTACTGGCTAAATGAAGGCAGAAATAAATAAGTTATTTGAAACCAATGAAAACAATGACACACGTACCAGAATCTCTGGGACACATTTAAAGCAGTGTTTAGAGGGAAATTTATAGCACTAACTACCCACAAGAGAAAGCAGAAAAGATCTAAAATTGACACCCTAACATCAAAATTAAAAGAATGAGAGAAGCAAGAGCCAATACATTAAGAAATTAGCAGCAGACAAGAAATAAATAAGATCAGAGCACAACTGAAGCAGATAGAGACACAAACAATCCTTCAAAAAAATCAATGAATCCAGTAGCTGGTTTTTTGAAAAGATCAACAAAATAGATAGACCACTAACCAGACTAATAAAGAAAAAAAGAGAGAGGAATCAAACAGATGCAATAAAAAATGATAAAAGTGATATCACCACTGATCCTACAGAAATACAAACTACCATCATAGAATACTATAAACACCTCTATGCAAATAAGCTAGAAAATCTAGAAGAAATGGATAAATTCCTGAACACGTACACTGCCCCACCCCCAGACTAAATCAAGAAGACGTTGAATCCCTGAATAGACCAATAACAAGTTCTGAAATTGAGACAGTAATTAATAGCCTACCAACCAAAAAAAGTCCAGGACCAGATGGGTTCACAGCCGAATCTAAAAGAGGTACAAAGAGGAGCTGGTACCATTTCTTCTGAAACTATTCCAAACAATTTCATCCCTGGGATGCAAAGCTGGTTCAATATATGCAAATCAGTAAATGTAATTCATCACATAAACAGAACCAATGACAAAAACCACATGATTATCTCAATAGATGCAGAAAAGGCCGTCAACAAAATTCAACAACCCTTCATGCTGAAAACTCTCAATAAACTAGGTATCAATGAAACGTATCTCAAAATAATAAGAGCTATTTGTGATAAACCCACAGCCAATATCATAATGAATTGACCAAAAGAGGAAGCATTCCCTTTGAAAACCTGCACAAGACAAGGATGGCCTCTCTCACCACTCCTATTCAACATAGTATTGGAAGTTCTGGCCAGGGCAATTAGGCAAGAGAAAGAAATAAAGGGAATTCAAATAGGAAGAGAGGAAGTCAAATTGTCTCTGTTCGCAGATTACATGATTTTCATTTAGAAAACCCCATCGTCTCAGCCCAAAATCTCCTTAAGCTGAGGAGCAACTTAAGCAAAGTCTCAGAATAAAAAATCAATGTGCAAAAATCACAAGCATTCCTGTACACCAATAATAGACAAACAGAAACCCAAATCATGAGTGAACTCACATTCACAATTGCTACTGAGAGAATAAAATACCTAGGAATACAATTTACAAGGGATGTGAAGCACCTCTTCAAGGAGAACTACAAACCACTGCTCAAGGAAATAAGAGAGGACACAAATAAATAGAAAAACATTCCATGCTCATGGAGAGGAAGAATCAATATTGTGAAAATGGCCATACTGCCCAAAGTAATTTATAGATTCAATGCTATCCCCATCAAGCTACCATGACTTTTCCTTCCCAGAATTGGGGAAAAAACTACTTTAAATTTCATATCGAACCAAAAAAGAGCCTGGATAGTCGAGACAATCCTAAGCAAAAAGAACAAAGCTGGGGGCATCACACTACCTGACTTCAAACTATACTACAAGGCTACAGTAACCAAAACAGCATGGTACTGGTACCAAAACCGATATATAGACCAATGCAACAGAACAGAGACCTCAGAAATAGTACCACACATCTACAACCATCTGATCTTTGACAAACCTAAGAAAAACAAACAATGGGGAAAGGATTCCTTTTTAATAAATGGTGTTGGGAAAACTGGCTAGCCATATGTAGAAAACTGAAACTGGACCCCTTCCTTACACTTTATACAAAAATCAACTCAAGATGGAATAAAGACTTAAACATATGACCTTAAACCATAAAAACCCCAGAAGAAAACCTAGGCAATACCATTCAGGACATAGGCATGGCCAAAGACTTCAGGACTAAAGCATCAAAAGCAATGGCAACAAATGCCAAAATTATCAAATGGGATCTAATTAAACTAAAGAGCTTCTGCACAGCAAAAGAAACTATCATCAGAATGAATAGGCAACCTACAGAATGGGAGAAAATTTTTGCAATCTGTACATCTGACAAACAGCTAATATCCAGAATCTACCAAGAACTTAAACAAATTTACACGAAAAAAGCAAAGAACCCCATCAAAACGTGGGCAAAGGATATGAACAGACACTTCTTAAAAGAAGACATTGATGCAGCCAACAAACATATGAAAAAAAGCTCATCATCACTGATCATTAGAGAAATGCACATCAAAACCACAGTGAGATACCATCTCATGCTGGTTAGAATGGTGATCGTTAAAAAGTAAGGAAACAACAGATGCTGGAGAGGATGTGGAGAAATAGGAACACTTTTACACATTGGTGGGAGTGTAAATTAGTTCAACCATTGTGGAAGACAGCGTGGCAATTCCTCAATGCTCTAGTACTAGAAATACCATTTGACCCAGCAATCCCATTATTGGATATATACCCAAAGAATTATAAATCATTCTACTCTAAAGACACATGCACATGTGTGTTTATTGTGGTACTGCTCAAAAAGGCAAAGACTTGGAACCAACCCAAATGCCCATCAATAATAGACTGGATAAAGAAAATGTGGCACATATACACCATGGAATACTATGCAGCCATAAAAACGATGAGTTTATGTCCCTTGCAGGGACATGGATGAAGCTGGAAACCATAATTCTCAGCAAACTAACAAGAACAGAAAACCAAACACCGCATGTTATCAGTCATAATTGGGAGCTGAACAATGAGAACACATGGACACAGGGAGGGGAACATCACACACCTGTGGCCTGTTCAGGGATGGGATGCTAGGGGAGGGATAGCATTAGGAGAAATACCTAATGTAGATGACAGGTTGATGGGTGCAGCAAACTACCATGGCACGTATATACCTATGTAACAAACCTGCACGTTCTGCACATATACCCCAGAACTTAATGTACAATAAAAAAAAAAAAATCCTCAGCAAAATACTAGCAAACAGAATCTGGCAATAGATAGAATATACACTATGACTATCCCAGGAATGCAAGTGTGTTTAACATACCCAAATCAATTAACGTAATATACTCATTAATAGAATGAAGGACAAACAAAACCACATTATCATCTCAATAGTTGCAGAAAAAGCATTTGACAAAATCCAACACCCTGTCATGAAAAGAAACTACCCAATGAACCAGGAATAGAAGGGAACTTCCTCACCCTGATAAAGAGCATCTAGGGAAACCAACAACTAACATCATACTTAAAGGTAAAAGACTGAATTTTAAGATTAGGAGCAAGATACAGACATCTGCTCTTGCCACTTCTTTTAAACATTGTTTTAGAGGTTCTAGCAAGGGCAATTAGGCAAGAAAATGAAATAAAAATGTATACAGATTGGAAAAGAAGAAGTAAAACTATCTCTGTTTGCAGATGACATGAGCTTGTACATAGAAAATAGAAGATAATCCATTAAAAATCTCTTAGAACTAATAAATGAGTCTTGCAAGTTTCAGGATACAAGATGAATATAAACAGTATTTCATTGCATTTCTATGTTTTCCTATCTTTTCATTCCACCAAGTCCTGATGGAATCAATTGTATTTTTGTACAGTAGCAATGAGCAAACTAAAAATGAAATTAAGACAGTAGTTTTATTTATAACAGCACCAAAAAGAATAAAATACTATATTAGTCCATTCCCACACTGCTATAAAGAAATACCTGAAACTGGATAATTTAAAATGAAGAGGTTTAATTGGCTCATAGTTCTACTGGCTGTACAGGAAGCATGGCAGCATCAGCTTCTGGAGAGGCCTCAGGGAACTTACAATCATGGTGGAAGGCAAAGGGGGAGTGAGGCATCTCATGGTCAGAGTAGAAACAAGAGCGAGCGAGGTGGGAGGTGCTACACACTTTTAAACGACTATAACTCAAAAGGACTCACTATCACGAGAACAGCACTAAGGAGATGGTGCTAAACCATTTATGAGAAAACTACCCCTTTGATACAATCACCTGCTACCTGGCCCCACCTCCAACACTGGGAATTACAATTCAACATGAGATTTGGGTGGGGATACAGATCCAAACTATATCAAATGCTTAGGAATAAATTAACAAAAGAAGTGCAAAACTTATAAACTAAAAATTGCAAAACATAATTGAAAGATGTTAAAGAAGAGCTAAATAAACGGAAAGACATCCTACATTCGTGAATGGAAAGACTTAATCCTGTTAAGGTGGCAATATTACCCAAATTGATATGCAATGTTTTTATGTTTAATGCAACCACTATCAAAATCTCAGCTACCTTCTTTGCAGAAATTGACAAGCTGATCCAAAAATTCATATGGAAATGCAAGGGACTCAGAATAGACAAAACAATTTTGAGAAAAAAGACCAGGCTCACATTTCTTAATTTCAAAAAACTACAAAACTATGACAATCAAGACAGTGTGGAACTGGTATAAGAATAGACACATAGATCAATGGAATGGAATTGAAATTACAGAAATAGGTCCTGGCATTTACAGTTAATTGATTTTTTTACTAGAATGCCAAGACAATTCAGTGGGGAAAAGAATTGTCATTTCAACCAGTGGTATTGGGCCACATGGATTCTCCACATGCAAATGAATATCCACATCCAAATAGAAATTTACGTGGAATAAAGCTGGACCCATATCCCACACCATATGCAAAAATTAACTAAAAAATTGATTAAAAATCTAAATTAAAGAGCTAAAACTATAAAACTTTCAGAAGAAAACATAGGTATAAACTTGCATGTCCTTAGATTAGGCAATGGTTTCTTAGGCATGACACCAAAAGCATAAGCAATAAAAGAAAAATATAGATAAACTGGACATAACCAAATTTTTAAATTTTTGTGACTCAAAGGACACTCCCTAGAGAGTGAAAAGACACTCTACAGCATTTTTGCAAATCATATCTGATGAGAAACTTGTAACTAGAATAAAGAACTTTTACAACTCAATAATAAAAAGGTAACAACTCAATTAAAAAGTGGACAAAGGATCTGAATAGACATTTCTCCAAAGAAGAAACACAAATGATGAATAAGCACATAAAAAGATGGTCAACATTATTGGCCATCAGAGAAAAGAAAGTCAAAACTCTTGGTATCTAGTGCGATATACCAATTCACACCCACTAGAATGGCTATTACAAAAACACAAAAAACAAAAAACAAAAAAACAGATAATAACAAGTGTTGGCTGTGTACCGTGGCTCATATCTGTAATCCGAGCACTTTGGAAGTGTGAAGCGAGTGGATTACCTGAGCTCAGGAGTTAGAGATCAGCCTGGCCAACATGGCAAAACCCCGTCTCTACTAAAAATACAACAACAACAACAAAAATTAGCCAGGCGTGGTGGCACACACCTGTAGTTGCAGCTACTCGGGAGGCTGAGGCAGGAGAATCACTTGACCCTGGGAGGCAGAGGTTGCACTGAGATGAGACCATGCCACTGCACTCCAGCCTGGGTGACAGAGCAAAACTCTGTCTCAAAAACAAAACAAAACAAAGCAAAACAAAAACCCAAAAACCAAAAAACAAGCATTGGTGAGGATTTGCGGAAATCAAAACCATGATACTTTGCTAGTGAGAATGTAAAATGGTGCAGCTGCTTTGGAAAATAGTCTGGCAGTTCTTCAAAGTGTTAAACATAGAGTTTCCATATTATGCAACAACTCCACTCCTAGGTAGATCCTCAAGAGAAATGAGAACATGTCCACACAAAAACTTGTGTGTGAACATTCCTAGCAGCATGTTCATAAAAGTCAAAAAGAGGGAAAACTCCAATGTCTATCCATCAGCTGATGAATGGACAAATAAAATGTTGTGTGTCCAGAGAATGAGATATTTGGCAATAAAATGAAGTAGTGATGCTCCTCAACTCACGCTGAGGTTACATCCCAATAAGCCATTGTAAGTTGAAAACATTGAAAGTCGAAAAATGGATTGAATACACCTAATCTACCAAACAACATAGCTCAGCCTAGCCTACCTTAAACGTGTTCAGAACACTTACATTAGCCTACAGTTGGGCAAAATCACCTAACACAAAGTATATTTTATAATAAAGTGTTGAATATATCATGTAATTTATTGAATACTATACTGAAAGAGAAAACCAGAATGGTTGGAGGGGTTCTCGAAGCACAGTTCCTACTGAATGCATGTTGTTTTTACACCATCATAAGGTCGAAAAATTGTTAGTTGAGCCATTTTAAGTTGGGGAATGTCTGTATCGATACATACTATAACATGCATGAATCTTGAAAACACTGTGCTAAGTGAAAAAGAAAACAGTTACAAAAGATCACATAAATTGTATGATTTTATTTATATGAAACGCCCAGAACAGGCACATCTGTAGAGACAGAAACTAGTTGTTGCCTAGGACTGGGGTCAGTGGGACAAGGTGTTTGAGCAGTGGTGTCTAAGGGGCATAGTTTTTGTGTTTTGTTTTTGCGGTAATTAAAATATTCTAAAATTAATTGTGGTCCTAGAAGTATGCTTTGTGAAAATACTAAAAACTGCTGGTTTGTATAAGTTGAAAGTGTGAATTGTATGATATGTGAATCATATCTCAATAAGATGGGTATGGTACAGGACTGTCTGTACTGAAAAAAAGAAGGGTATGGAGCAGTGGAAACTCTTAAGTGATGTTAATGAGAATGAAAATTAGCATAACCACTTTGGAAAGAAGTTTGCCAAGATCTAGTAGTTGAAGACAGTATCTCTATGACTCAGCAATTTTATTCCTGAATATATCCCCGAGGGAAACTTGTACACATGTGTAGTAGGATACATTTATGAGAATAGCAGCATTAATTGCAATGACTCTAAAATGGAAACAACCCAAATGTCCATCATTAGAATGTATAATTAAATTGTAGTATGGCACTATCATGGAAGACTGTTGAGAAAAAAAAAATGAACTAAAATTATTCTCAGCAAATGTGGATGATTCCTAAAAACTTAATGTTGAGGGAAAGAAACATGACACCAAAAATATAAACACTATTAATTCATTTACATAAAGTTCAAAAGCCTGAAACTAAAAAGCAGAAACTAAAACACAGAATTTAGGGGGCTTATCCATAGATGGTAAAAGATAAAGAAATACAAAGAAAGTAATTATCTAAAAAGTCAGAATAGTGTTTACTCATCCTCTGTGGAGAGGGGACGCTTAAGGGGTTTTGGGACCTTGGCAAGGACCTTCCTTGACCCAGTATGAGTACATAGCTGTTCTCTTTAAAATTACTCATTAAACCATATATTTATATTTTTTGGTCTTTTAAAAATATGTAGTAGTACACAATAAAAAAGCTCAAAGAAAAGTCTGAAAAATAGTTTGGAATTAATAAGGAAAACATTGTGTTAATATTTTAAAATTATTTTAAATATATTATTCATAGGTGTTTGAAGTGAATTGGAAAGAATTCTATATGCTCATATATAATATTATCCTACTGACCCATAAATTGACATGTTGCATTATAAACAAAAGAACTCATTACCTCTAGTGCCCTCAGTGGGACTATATGCTGAAATGTAAGTAGGTTCAAGAAGGGTTTAGAGGAATTGATGGAAGATAGATCTCAGTGATACGTACAATAAATTCCTAACCTTTTGAAGTGCATGTCAAAGAGGGTAATTGGATTCTCTTCAACATGTTTCTTGTTGCTGCTGTCAGATAGAAAGCAAGACTGGATCGATGGAGGGTCTGACCCAGGAAGGCAAATCTCATCTTCTTCTGTAACTACGGAAGATACGACTCTTCTCCCAGAGGATCGCATTCCGTGGCAGGTGCCCAGGATGAAGGACAAGGCTGATCAACCAGTGTTTACCATGCAACTTAAGACTAGAGTAGTTTCTGGGTCCCTGTTTTCAAAGAATTGATAATCTGACTGGGAAGACAAAGTGACACTCGTGACCAGAAGCTTCAAATTTTGAACGATGTGGCTTTAATAATAAATGGATTCTCAGGAAAAATATTTGCAGATATTATGTTAGGAAAATGTATAAATCAATAAGAAAAATATAAACAACTCCAAAGAAAAATGAGCAAAGTGCCTGGATAGGCAGATCACAGAAAAAGAAATCAAGGCACCAACAAGCATATGAAAAGTTGGTTACCTTCATACTCAAAATGCAGAACTGTAGGTCAAAGCAATAAGGTGTTCTTCATCACCTGTATTAGTCCATTCTCACATAGCTACAAATAACCTGAGACTGGGTACTTTAAAAGGAAAAGAAGTTGAAGTGGCTCATGGTTCTGCCGGTTGTTCAGGAAGCATGGCTGGAGAGACCTCAGGAAACTTACAACATGGTAGAAGGCAAAGGGGAAGCAGGCACACTATCATATGGCCAGCAGGAGAGAGTGAAGGGGGACGTGCTCCACACATTTAAACAATCAGATCTCGTGAGAATTCACTCAGTGTCATGAGAATAGCAGGGGAGAAATCTGCCCCCATGATCCAATCACCAGATCCTTCCACCAACATTGGGGATTACAATTCAACATGAGATTTGGGTGGGGATGCAGAGCCAAACCATTCATCACCTATTAGATTGGCAAATATTTATGAGTTTGAAAATAGCCAGTGTCAGTGAGTGTGTGGCAAATAAATATTGTTTGCTACTAGTAGAAACATAAATTGCTATTTACTAATTCCTAATTACTAAATTAATATTTAGTAATTACGAATTACACCCGTACGACCTTTTTGAAGAACAAGCATCCAGTATCAACTTTAAAAAACCACACACAATTGACTCAACAATTTGAGTACCAGGAATTCAGGCCTTGGATATTCACCTAAAAGTACCAATGTAGAGATAGATAAGAAACAAGTAACATAAATTGCCCCCATGAAGGGGAAAAGGGTGGCTGGGGGCTGTCTAGGAGGGATGCAATTCGGATTATAGAGAAAGAAGGGGAGACTTTTTGCTTTATAATCTCTTAGATATTTGAATTTTGAATTTTGTAAATGAGTTTAGAAAATCATTAACAAATTTATTTTACATTAAAAATAATTTTAAAAAACGTAAAAAGAGGACCTCACACTGTAAGAAAAGTATATATAATAATATTATTCCTAGTAGCTGGGTGACAAAATAATCTGTAAAGCAAACCTCTGTGACACAAGTTTACCTAAAAAACAAACCTGTACATATATCCCTGAACCTAAAAGTCAACTCAATAATTACTATACAGTTTCAAATAGCTGGAAGGGGGATATTGATGTTCCTAACACAAGAGAATGATAAATGTTTGAAATAATGGATATGCTTATTACCCTCATTTGATCACTATACATTATATGGATCAAAATATCACTATGCACCCCATAAATATGTAATTATTATTTGTCAATTAAAAAACATAATTTAAAAAAGGACTTCAAGATACGTTCATTGGAACATTATTATAGTAAATCACTGAAAAATACCCAAATGTCCATCAACAGGTGACTGCTTGAGTAAATGTACATAGAGTGGAATACTATACAGCTGCTTAAAAGAGTGAGAGGAGGCCAGGTATGGTGGCTCATGCCTGTCATCCCAGCACTTTGGGAAGCTGAAGAGGGAGGATCGCTTGAGGCCAGGAGTTCAAGACCAGCTTAGGCAACATAGTGAGACCCTATCTCTAAAAAAAAAAAAAAAAAAAGAAAAAAAAAAAGCCAGAAGTGGTGGTCCATGCTCGTAGTCCCAGCCATTCAGGAGAATAAGGTGGGAGGATCACTTGAGCCCAGGAGACGGAAGCTGCAGTGAGCTATGCTCATGCCACTGCTCTTCAGCCTGGGTGACAGAAATGGGTGGGACAAACTCCACGGGGGAATATCTCCCAGATACATGCAACAAAAGCAAGTGACAGATGTCTCCACAGAGGAATTCTAAGGAGTTTTGTTTTGTTTTTTTTGTAAATTAAAAAATATATATGCAGATAATCTTTGAGGGGGGAATGGGGAGTGGTGAGGGAGGAAGATTTATCTTTATTTTGAAATTTCCATATTGTTTGAATATATTACATTTTTCTTTTTAAATATGTAAGTTTTACTTTAAAACATTTTAATAAAGATTTTTAGAGATCATTAATTTAGCAAACGCCTACTGAAATTTGTTGTGTTCCAGATTCTGTGGTAGACAGAAGGGAAGAAAAAGTATAAAAAAGACATAGCACCTTTGCTGGAAGAACTCAGTCTCACTGAAGACCATTTATAGATAATTACAGCACAGTGGAATAAGCCCCACTGAGAGAGACAGACTGATGCTGTGTGGCGGGGTCACAGAAGACTTGGGTTTTGGAAAAATTCCTCCAAGTTTCCTAGGCAGAAAGAGGGGTGCTGCCCTAAACCAGGCAGAGACGACCAGGAGCTGACCCGGGTCATTGGCAATGGGATGGACTGAAAAACCTTTTCTGTAGTAGAATTGACCCAAGACAGGTGATTAGTGGGCTGTGGGTGGGTGAAGGAGAGAGCTATTTCTGTGTGATTGAGTTAGGAACATCAACTGAATTTGGTATGATTTTCAGAACAGCAGAAACTGTTGTGCACTGTTGGGATGCAGCAGGTATATGAAGCTCCCCACCCCCAGAGAGGCTTAAATCTGGTTGGTGAGAAAAATGATATTGGCTTCTACCTGTCGTTAATCTAAGCTGACACTTCAATTCCCTTTTGCTGACAACCACTCAACCTCTCGGCTGCGATGTGTTGAAGAGCAGCATCCGGCGCCTTCCCTGATCCACCGTCGCACTGCCTGGCTCTGCTACTCAATGGCTGCGTGATCTTGAGCAAGTGACCTCACTGCTCTCCACCTCACTTTCTTCATCTATAAAATGGGGATGAGGATAACACCTGTGTCACAGGCTTTATGACAAGTAAATGATGTAAGGAATGTAGAGACTTAGCACAGCGTTCAGCATGTAGTAGTGTTCACCGAATGTGATCTGTGATTGTTATTATTATTTTATAAAAATTATGGGGGAGGGACCGGGCATGGTGGCCCATGCCTGTAATCTCAGTGCTTTAGGAAGCCGAGATGGAAGGATCGCTTTGAGTTTTGAACTCCAGCCTGGGCAACATAGGGATACCTCTGTCTTCACAAAAAATAAAAATAAAAACATTAGCTGGGAGTGGTGGTACATGCCTGTGGTCTCAGCTACTTGGGAGGCCGAGGCGGGCAGATCCTTTGAGCTCAGGAGTTCAAAGCTGCAGTGAGCTATGATCATGCCACTGCACTCCAGCCTGGGTGACAGAGTAAGACCCTGTCTCCAAAAAAAAAAAAAAAAAAAAAAAAAAAAAAAAAAAAAAATGGGGAAAGGAGTTCAGGCGTTGGTCAGCAAAGCTCCTCCAGGCCATTTTAAGTTGCGAGTAGGCAGCCATGCTGCTTGAGCTGTGAGGACCGGCTACGTACATGCAGGGTTTTGTAATAACATCTGCAATAGTGACACATGTGTTTGTTACTGTGCTACATGGTCATTAGATATAAATAGCAAGCCATTCATGTAAATAAAAATATTTACTTTTTTAAAAATGAGACCAACCTGGCCAACAGGGTGAAACCCCGTCTCTACTAAAAATATAAAAATTGCCTGGGCATGGTGGCAGGCACCTGTAATCTCACCTACTTGGGAGGCTGAAGCAGGAGAATCGCTTGAACCCAGGAGGCAGAGGTTGCAGTGAGCTGAGATCGTGCCATTGCACTCCAGCCTAGGCAACAAAATGAGACTCTGTCTCAAACAAAACAAAACAAAACAAAACAAAAATTGCAGTAGGAAGAAAAAGGGCCAAGTGTGGTGGTTCGCACCTGTAATCCCATTACTTGGGAAGGCTGAGGTGGGAGCATCACTTGAAGCCAGGAGTTCAAGACCAGCCTAGGAAACAAAGCAAGACTCCATCTCTACCAAAACAAAACAAAACAAAACAAAACAAAATCAGCTGGGCATGGGAGTGCATGCCTGTGGTTCCAGTTACTCAGGAGACTAGGATTGCTTGAGCTCAGAAGTTTGAGGTTGCAGAGAGCTATGATTTCTCCACTGCTCTCCAGCCTGGGTGACAGAGCAAGACCCTTGTCTCTGAAATAAATAAGAAGTAAATGCGTTGTTGATAAAGTCAGAGAATAATAAGGGAAATTTTTTGTAGAGAAAACAAAGCTGGAGTGAAGGCCTAAGAAGAAGCCGAAGATGTTTGATTCCAGTGTTACGGGGCTAAAGCCAAAGCTACACTGTGTGTGAGATGCCGAGAGGCATTCCGGGAAGAGAAGAGCATCTGAGGTTTTTAAAGAAAAATCCAAAAGAAGGAATAAAGGGGATTGGAAAAGAAATGAGTGAGAAGGGAAGAACTAGGGCAGGCAGTGACCATTTCCTCTTCCTAGAATGCGTCTTCAAAGAAAAAGCATTTATTGATGAACTGCAATTCATTCCTTCACTTGACATTTGGAGAAGGTTTGAGAAATCCTGCCATCGAGTAGCCGGGGCTGCTGCTAATGTGGGCCTAATCCCAGATGGCTGGAAGAAGGTGGGTTCCTTCCTTCGGTCTCCTGTGCCAAAGATACCTTTTGCACGAAGATGCCTTGGTCTCAGAAGAACAGGAGAGGAAAATGGGCTTCCTTGGATGTAGAAAGGCAAGGCTGAGAGGAGAGAGGGATCTGGGGCCCAGAGGCGGGCTTTTCAGGTGGCCTGTGCCGCCACTACTGTCACCATCAGATCCCTGCTGGCGTATGTCCAGGCAAATCGATTAGTATGTCCATCTCAGCAGACCCATTCAGCAAGAACGGGTTCACATGCCAATGTGTGGGTTGGCCCACATGCCCTCTGAACCAAAATCAGGAAGCAGGCCATTGTGTGACATCAACCCTTGAGAAGCAAGGTGCCTTCCTTTCTCTTGTTTCTGCTGGGACACCCGCTGACTTCAGTCAATGTTACACTTAGGGAAGAGGGTGGCAGGACGAGAGGCAGGGCGGGAGAGGCGGTTTCGAGTTTATCAAGAGTGGAAGAGCTCATGCTATATTTGATTTTATTTAATTTTTCATTTCTGTGGGTACATAGCAGGTGCATATATTTACAGGTTATATGAGATGTTTTGATACAAGTATGCAGTGCTTCATAATCACATTAGGGTAAATGGGGTACTCATCACCTCAGGCGTTTATCATTTGTGTTCCAAACTATCCAATTATACTTATAGTTATTTTTAAATGTACAATTAAATTATTTTTGACTACAGTCACCCTGTTGTATTACCAAATACTAGGTCTTAGAATTCTTTCTAGCTACTTTTGTACCAATTTACCATCCCCACCCCCCACTACCCTTCACAGCCTCTACTAGCCGTCATTCTACTATCTCCATGAGTTCAATTACTTTAAATTTTAGTTCCCACAAATAAGTGAGAAAATACAACATTTGTCTTTCTGTGCCTTACTTATTTTGCTTAGCAGAATGACCTCCAGTTCCATCCATGTTGTTGCAAGCGACAGGATCACGCTCTTTTTTATGGCTGAATAGTACTCCATTGTGTATAAGCACCACATTTCCTTTATCCATTTGTCTGTTGATGGACACTTGGGCTGCTTCCAAGTCTTGGCTATTGTGAATAGTGCCTCAGTAAACATGGGACTGCAGATATCTCTTTGATATACTGATTTCTTTCTTCTGGGTTTATATCCAGCAGTGCGATTGCTGGATCATGTGGTAGTTCTATTTTTAGTTTTTTGAGGAGCCTCCAACTGTTCTTCGTAGTGGTTGTACTAATTTACCTTCCCACCAACAGTGTAGAAGGGTTCTGCTTTCTCCACATCGCTGCCAGCATTTGTTATTGCCTGACTTTTATTTATCTGTTTTTTTGAGATGGAGTCTCACTCTGTCACCAGGCTAGAGTGCAGTGGCGCGATCTCCGCTCATTGCAACCTCCGCCTCCCGGGTTCAAGCAATTCTTCTGCCTCAGCTGCCAGAGTAGTTGGGATTACTGGCATATGCCACCATGCCCAGCTATTTTTTTTGTATTTTTAGTAGAGATGGGGTTTCACCATGTTGGCCAGGCTGGTCTTGAACTCCGGACCTCAGATGATCCACCTACCTCGGCCTCCCAAAATGCTGGGATTACAGGTGTGAGCCACAGTGCCCAGCCTGTTATTGCCTGACTTTTGGATAAAAGTCATTTTAACCGGAATGAGATGATATCCCATTGTAGTTTTGATTTGCATTTCTCTGAGGCTCAGTGATGTCGAGCATCTTTTTATGTACCTGTTTGCTATGTCTTCTTTTGAGAAATGTCTGTTCAGGTCTTTTGCCCATTTTAAAATCAGATTGTTAGATTTTTTTTCTATAGAGTTGTTTGAGCTCCTTGTATATGCTGTTATTAATCCTTTGTCAGATGGGTAGTTTGCAAATATTTTCCCCCATTCTGTGGGTTGTCCCTTCACTTTGTTGACTGTTTCATTTATTGCTCTATTTTTAAATCTTTCTGTGTCCTTGTCTGTTTTAGGAATATTAGCAGTGCCACTTTGTTAGGATCTATGGTTGCATTACCCTGAGGCCTATGAGCTTTTAAGGAGCCTACAAAACATATCTGAGCTCTAGAAAAAAGAACATATGACTCTAAGATGGAAAAAATGGAAATAAATATGTTTGAACCATAGGAACATATGAACTAAATGAACAAATGTGTATAAAGTGTAAATTTGTGTCAATTTTATGATTAAACTAAGTGTTCATAAAATTTCATTACATGTATAGTTGAAAGTTATCTATAGGTTTGCTTTTCTCACTTCACAAGAATTCTGATATATGCCTGATTGCAGAGAAGTCATAGCCGAATTAAATGTGTTCCTCAGAGCTAAATAATTTCAAAGCCAAATTATAAAAATTCTTTTAATTTTTTACAGCAAAAACAATTGTACTTAATGTGAGCTACAGGTACATTTGACAATGCTTGATATTAGGTAGGATGAAATTTCTCAAAGTGAGAATACAGAGGGACTCTGGAATCTTAAAATGGCAATGCACACATATATCTGCCTGCAAGGATGTTCATCACAGTTTGGTTTATAATAGCAAATAACTTCAAGTCAGTGACAACTTGAAAAAAATAGCAAATAATTTGAAACCACCTACATTGACACCAATTAGAGACTATTTTAATGAATCATGGCACCACACAAAAGATATGAGGTGATTGCTGAAAATGAGGTGTTCGTAGGAAATTATTTAATTTGATCTAGAAAGACCTTCAAGATGTATTAAAATGTAAAACAGTTTGTGTAATATGATTGCCCTTGTTTATACAAGGAAAAACGATTTCTAGAGAAAAAGCCTGGCAAGAAGTACATTAGTGTGGTCCCGATGAGTGGTAATCTCGGAGTGGTAGAATAACAAGTGAGTTACATTTTATTCTCTTTTATAATTCTCTGTGTCTTCTACCAGGAGTATTTACTATTTCTGGAAAACAGACGAATATGTTTTATACAGATGGGAAACACTTTATAATGGATGACTTTTTTCCTGATAATTAATACATTTGAGTCAAAGAAGCCTATATGTAGGGTTGGACTGAGTGGAGTCAGCAGACATCTGCCTTTCTCAAGTTTGAGGTTGAACACATTGACATGTTATAAAAAGAGAACTACCACTTGATCCAGTAATCCCCGGATCTACCCAGAGGAAAAGAAGTCATTACAGGAAAAAGATACTCAGACACACATGCTTATAGCAGTACAATTCACAACTGCAAAAATATGGAACCAGCCCAAATGCTAATCAATGAGTGGGTAGAGAAACTGTGGTGTATACCACTATATATATATGTATATATATATCACATCATATATATACCACATCATATGTATACACACACACATCTATCTATCTATCTATATATATGATGGAATACTACTCAGCTATAAAAATGAATGAATTAATGGCATTTGCAGCAACCAGGGTGGAACTGGAGACCATTATTCTAAGTTAAGTAACTCAGGAATGGAAAACCAAACACTGTATGTTCTCACTCATAGGTGGAAGCTAAGCTATGATGATGCAAAGGGATGAGTGGTACAGTGGACTCTGGGGACTCAGGGGAAAGGGTTGGAGGGGGTTGAGGGATAAAAGACTACAAACTGGATGTAGTATATACTGCTCAGGTGATGGGTGCACTAAAATCTCACAGATCATCACTAAAGAACTCACTCGTGTAACAAATACCGTCTGTTCCCCCAAAATCTATAGAAATTTTTTTTAAAAAGAAATGTCATTCAGACAGAGATTTTGACTACATAATAGCAACAAACACTCATGTCACCACCAGTAGTCAAAATAAGCCTTTTCTTTTCTCTTTTTAAATTTTTTTGTAGAGATGGGGCTTTGCTATATTGCCCAGGCTGGCTTCGAACTGCTGAGCTTAAGCGATCCGCCCACCTCAGCCTCTCAAAGTGCTGGGATTACAGGCGTGAGCCATGGCGCCCGGCTTCTTTTCTATTTTCTTTTGAGACAGGGTCTTGCTCTGTCTCCTAGGCTGGAGTGCAATGCTGTGATCACGGCTCACTGCAGCCTCTGCCTCCTGGGCTCAAGTCATCCTCCTGCCTCAGTCTCCTGAGTAGCTGGTGTACAACACCATGCCCAGCTAGTTTTTAATTTTTTTGTAGAGATGGAGTCTCAATATATTATTCAGGCTGGTCTTGAGCTCCTGAGCTAAAGTGATCTCTTTGTCTCAGCCTCTCAAAGTGCTGGGATTACAGGCATGAGCCACTGTGCCTGGCCCAGAATAAGTCTTGAAAAAAGTAAATTATATTTTGCAGTCCTTCGATGTTGTCTCTTATAAAGACTTATAAATATAAGATTCCAAGACTTCACCTTAGCCTGCCACTTCTCGTCAACTCTATCCATATCTCCAGGGTCATCTCCAGCTGCTCTGATGCCCCTGTGTGACTGTCTGAAGGCATGGAAATGTGCCCCTATCACATTGGGGAGGGAAAAAGCAGATTACATGCAAAGCATGTCTGGCATATCTTCATTTATGTAAAACTGAAGACACATATTTTATTTAATATTAATTTTTTTTAGAGATGGGGTCTTACTATGCTGCCCAGGCTGGAACACAGTGACTATTCACAGAACCCATAGTTTAATCTGTATACATGCACAGAACTTTCAGGAAGGAAATGCTCAAAATGTTAACTGTGGTTACCTCTGGGTAGTATCATTGTGAGCAATTTTAAAAATATATGGTTTGAAATTTTTATAGGGGTAAAATGTCATTTTTATAAAATTGATCTGTGACTCTTGGATTGTTTGACTCATTCTTTGTTTAAGAGCTCTGATAGGAAAAAGCAAATTAAATATGATCTCAGGTCAGGCGCAGTGGTTCACACCTGTAATCTCAGCACTTTGGGAGACCAAGGCGCGTGATCACCTGAGGTCAGGAGTTCGAGACCAGCCTGATCAATTTGGTGAAACCCCATCTCTACTAAAAATACAAAAAAACAAAAAACAAAAGAAAAAAAAAATTAACAGGGCGTGGTGGCATGCAACTGTAGTCCTAGCAACTTGAGAGGCTGAGACAGGAGACTTGCTTGAACCCAGGAGGTAGAGGTTGCAATGAGCCGAGATCATGCCACTGCACTCCATCCAGCCCAGGTGACAGAACGAGACTCCGTCACAAAAAATAATAAAAATAAAAATAAATAAATAAATAAGATCTCAAAATGCCGAGCATGGTGGCTCATGCCAGAAATCCCAGCACTTTGGGAGGCTGAGGTGGGAGGATCACTTGAGACTAGGAGTTTGAGACCAGCCTGAGCAACATAGTGGGACTCCATCTTTATAAAATATTTAAAAACTAGCTGGGTGTGGTGGTGCATGCCTGTAGTCCCAGTGACTTGGGAGGCTGAGGCAGGAGGATTGCTTGAGCCCAGGAGTTTGAGGCTGCAGTGAGCTATGATCATGTCACTGCACTCCAGCCTGGGTGACAGAGTGAGATCCCATCTCAAAAAAAAAAATTCCCCAAAATTAATTTGTAGAGAAAAAGTGGATGGAGAGTGGGGGTAGTAGGATGAAGTGGGGCTGCTGGAATGCTTGGCTTTGTTCTGGAGCATGTGTGCTTGGTCTTGGGGTGGTCGTGACCACTGAGCATGTTATGAGGGACACATAGATTTGATTTTACCCCAGGCCAAGGACTCAGAATGTTGGCACTGCTGAGTCCACTGTTCTTCCATGGAGGGGCACAGGCCATCTCCTTTAGACAAGAATCATGAATGTACCCAAGAGTCTCAGCCACCTGGGAGGAGGGGACCTATTTGCAGGCCAAGCACATAGAAGAAAACCACCTTTTGAGAGGCAGACATTCAGCATTCAATTTGGAGGGCTGTGGGAGGCAGTATGAAAAGGTGGGTAATTAGGAGGATCTGGGATGAGAGGCTTCTGTCCCCATCCCACCCGACCACTCAAACTGGGACCTTCTTACCATTCCAGACACATTCAATTCTCATGCCAGTGAGGGACTTGTTACCCCAGCTGCTGGGAGTGTGGTCACAGACTACCTCCAGCTGCTAGTGCCCCCACGGTTTGCCTCAGCTGCAGAGCCACCTTGCCCAGGGCCACACCCGTCAGGGCTGTCCCACGTCCAGCGATTGATGGAGAGGGTGTATGAAGGCCTGGCCACCCTGGCTTACTTCGAGACAACCCTGAAGTGCCATTCAGGCTCCAGAGCTTCCCGTGTGCTGGCTGAGGCTGGTGGTGGTTACACCAGAGCACCACTTCTTTATCTGCCCCCTCCTGCTCCCCTCCCTTCCCTTCCAAGCGTGTCATCTCAAGGGCACCCCCTGAGGAACACACTACTTACTAACCCGAGAGTCTCCTTGTTAAGGAGCCCAACCTGGGACAGTTAAGTTACTTGATTACTCTGAGCCTCCATTTCTTTTCTTGTTCTAGAGATGGGGTCTTTCTATGTTGCCCAGGCTGGAATGCAGCGGTTATTCACAGGTGCAATCATGGCTCATTACAGCTTGAACTCCTGGGCTCAAGTAAACCTCGTGCCTCAGCCTCCCAAGTAGCTGGGATTAGAGGCACCTGCTACTGTGCCCGGCTTCAATTTCTTCATCTATAAAAATCAGGATGATAATAATTTGGTGTCCATTGCATTGGACTGAGAATTGTATGAGGTCATATATGTAAAACACTTACCAACTTGGTACATAATAATTGCTTAATAAATGGTAACTATTGTTATTGCTCTTAGAAAAGAAACAATTTATCCTTGACTCTCCTCGTCATAATGCATTATCAGTTTATCCAGTAGTTTAGCCTCTAAGAGAAGGCTCTAGAAGATGTGGACACGGGGTGAATAAAGGCTGGTGGAAGACAGAAGTGAAGAAGGTCTGGAGCAAGGGATGTTACCAAACAAGGGCAGCCTGCAAAAGGGTGCATTCTTCTAATAAAAGATCAGTCTGGGCCAGCTGCAGTGGCTCACACCTGATAGCCCAGGACTTTGGGAGGCTGAGGTGGGAAGGCTGCTTGAGCCTGGGAGTTCGAGGCCAGCCTGGGCAACTTAGCAAGACCTTGTCTCTACAAAAAAGAAAAATTAGCTGAGTATGATGGTGCATACCTGTAGTCCCAGCTAGTTGTGAGGCTGAGCCAGTAGGATGGCTTGAGCCCAGGAAGTTATGGCTGCAGTGAGTTATGATGGCACCACAACACTCCAGCCTGGGTGACACAGTGAGACTGTCTCAAAGAAAAAAAAAAAAAAAAAAACAGTTGACAGGCATCTGGGCCATCAACAAGCCTCCTACAAGTCTAGTTAGCACAAGGCAGTTCCCATGGGGCTGGCCACTTTGGAGCAACCTAACCAGTTGTGATCCTGGTTTGCCATGCTGGGAGAAGCTGGAGCCGCAGTGGCTTCTGGGAGAGTGAGCATCCTCCGTGGTCCATCTTCTCCAGGTGTTGCACCTAACACAGTTAACGGTGGCCCATGCTGCAGGACTGTGCAAGGCTGGGTCCCCACACTTTAACGAGGACTAGAGAGGGTATGTCTGCCCTCCCCACTGTCCCTTCTGTCTTCTGCATGCATGCCCCTCGCCCATTTCCTGGGCTTTGGTGTCTGACTCTAGGTCCTCCCAGATGTCCAGCGCCTGTCCTCACCCCCTGCATGTGGTGCTCCATTCGGAGCAGCAGAGGGAACCACAGCTTTACAGTGGCAGGGACTTTTTGTTCCCTGAGTAGTTTTTTGTATCTGGCTTGGCTGCATTTTCCTCTAGAAATCTGCATCCTGGGTATAGATTTGGCTTCAGGAGAGCCGTCCATCTGGATGTGTTTGATTGTAAAGTACTGTCTTGTATTTAAAGTTATGACAGTCCATGATGAAGAGCAGACCTGGGCATGTGGTTTTCTAGCCCAGAGATTGCACGAAGCCTCTGGGGCTTCAACGAATGCAGGAGGCATGTGGTCTGTAGAGTCATCTGGTATTCTGAGACATCCTATTTGTCCCCAAGCTCTGGCAAGTGAAGCTCAGAGCAGCCCTGGCCTGCCAATCCCTTTTCACAGTGCCTATAAATTTCATAAATCTTACTTTGAGGATATCATTTAGCTAACACATAATTTTTTTCTGGCGGTTTATTGATACTTAAAAATAATGTTTGCCATACTCCAAGTTGGGACTAGTGTACATTGATAGTCTACCATATGGCATCACTAGGAAATAAGGGAATTCTTTCTCTCTGTCTCTAAATAAAGCCCATTAAATAGAAAAATCACTTTCCAGGTAAATCTTTTTAATATATATATATAAATGAATATATACTTCACCTTTTAAAATAATTCCTATCATTACTAAATACTGATGATCTGCCAGGCTTTTACATACATTATTTCATTTAGCCCTTAAGAACCCCGAAAAGCTGGTATTATTCTCACCATTTAGCCAGTGAGAAAAATAGAAGCCCAGAGAACTTATGTAACATAGCCCAAATTACATGCTGGGTGAGCGAGTGCCCGGGTGGGGATTTGAATTCAATTTTGTCCAACCCTGCAGCCCATGGGATTGTCACCACGCTGTGATGCCTCACTTATTTCGTACAAATTAGAGGTGATCAAGAATATTTTTAACCTTTTCTTCATGAGTTATCGACAAAATTATGAACATCAGTGATAATCCTATGCCAAAGGACTGACTTAGGCAGGATCCTCAGGTGAAGTGATAGAAATCAAGCAATGCTTAAGCAAAGAGAGAAGAAGCAGGGTGTGGCCGGGTCTCAGGAGTGAACTGGGACTCAGACCCATACCCATCGGGACCTTCTCCATCCTTCCTCTCTGCTCTACTCCCTGCACCTATTTCTACTTTCTTCTCTCTTTTCCTGCAGACCAGTCTGAAGGTGGGCAGTCCAGAGCTAATGTCCATGACTCTAGGGCATCATCAAAGACCTAGAGTCCTCACAGCTTCCCGCTCTGCCTTTCTTTTGCTTTTGCTCTTGTTATCAGAAGATGGCTGCCATTTTTGCAGGCACCTGCCTCTCCTTCCAGGCTAGAATACAGGATAAAGGTGAAGGGCAATGGAGAATCTATCTTTTTGCCTCCAGTGAACAGTGGCAGATCCTGCCCTACCATCATGGAGTTGCTAAACCCTCAGGGAAGATAAACATGGAGCAGTTAATTGCACAACTGAAGAATGCTGTTAAGAAGACGTAAGAGTACCCAAGAGAAATGAGTGCCTATGAAAGGCAGCTATAAGACTGTTCATATAGCTTCATGCATAATAGCCCCAAATGGCAAATAACCCAAACACCCATCAACAGAAGAATGAATAAATAAATTTCATACAATGGAAGACTACTCAGCAAAAATAGCAACAATCCACTGCTGAATGCAACAGCATGAATCACTCTCACAGGCGTAGGGCTGCATGCGAGACAGCAGACACAAAAGAGCACACACTGCATTCTGTTTATATGAAGTCTAAGAAGAGGCCAGAGAAGACAGAAGAGCATTTACCTCTGAAGGGGGGTTAGTATTAGTATTTTTTGAGTCAGGGTCTTACTCTGTCACCCAGGCTGGAGGGCAGTGGTGCAATCTCAGGTCACTGCAACCTCCACCTCCCAGGTACAAGTGATTCTCCTTCCTCGGCTTCCCGAGTAGTTGGGATTACAGGCATGCACCACCATGCCCTGCTAATTTTTGTATTTTTAGTACAGACGGGGTTTCACCATGTCGCCCAGGCTGGAAAGGGTTTATATGTTGATCTGAATGGTGATTCTGCAGGTGTACACATATGCAAATTTGTCAAGGTGTGCACTTGTACACTTTTCTCTATTTACATTATCCCTCAATTTTTCTTTCTTTCTTTTTTTTTTTTTTTTTTTGAGTCTTGCTCTGTTGTCCAGGCTGGAGTGCAATAGAGCAATCTCAGCTCACTGCAGCCTCTGCCTCTCAGATTCAAGCAATTCTCTTGTCTCAGCCTCCCAAGTAGCTGGGATTACAGGCGTGCATCACCACATCCAGCTACTTTTTAAAAAGTAGAGTTGGGGTTTCACCATGTGACCAGGCTGGTCTCAAACTTCTGGCCTCAAGTGACCTGCCTGCTGTGGTCTCCCAAAGTGCTGGGATTACAGGTGTGAGACACCGTGCCTGGCCCATTATCTCTCAATTTTTTAAAGGTAAGTGGATGGGGACCTAAAAGGGAATTTTCAAGGTTTTTTTTTGTTTTGTTTTGTTTTTGTTGTTGTTTTTTGAGACAGGTTCTCACTCTGTTGCCCAGGCTGGAGTGCAGTGGTGCAATCACAGCTCACTGCAGCCTCCAACTCCCAGGCTCAAATGATCCTCCTGCCTGAGCCTCCTGAGTATCTGGGACCACAGGCACCTTGTTCCAAAGTAAATAAAGAGATAGATATGTAGATAGTCCCTGAGGCTTGTAATTGGCCTTGTAGTTTTCACTGTTGACTCACGGCTGTGTTGCACAGTAGTTCTCAGTACATTAGAATCACTTTTGTTTTATTTTAATTTTGTTAATTTAATTTGATTCCTTTTCTTTTCTTTTCTTTTCTTTTTTTAAGAAACAGTCACGCTCTGTTGCCCAGGCTGGAGTGCAGTGGCATGATATCGGCTCACGGCAACCTCTGCGTCCTGGGTTCAAGTGATTCTCCTGCCTCAGTCTCCCAAGTAGCTGGGATTATAGGTGCACACCACCACATCCAGCTAATTTTTGTATTTTTAGTAGAGACGGGGTTTCATCATGTTGGCCAGGTTAGTATCAAATTCCTGACCTCACGTGATCTCCCGCCTTGGCCTCCCAAAATACTGGGATTACAGGTGAGAGCCACCATGCCCAGCCCCCTTTTCCTTTTTTGTTTTCATGTCAGACGGGTAATGTGCCAACGTTGTAACAAGGTTTGAGGGAGGCACATCTCATGCTTGAGCACAACAACCCAATCATCGCAATTATGACCTACAAAAGGATCTAATCTGATTTTTGACACAGGTAATCTACTTACCTGGTTTAACATTCAACTAATTTTAAAAGGTACGTAGGGAAAGTTACTCTCTGCCCTCTGTCTCCCAGTCTCCTAGAACTCCCTCAGAGGCAACCCTCATCCCAACGGTCTTGTGAATCCTTCCAGAGATTCTATGCATCTATAACCAAAGGCAACTACACATTATTACCTCCTATACAAATGGAAACATACTGATTTATACCAGCTTAATTCATATAACATTGGATCTTGAAACTTTTTCTTACCAGTGTGTAAATAGCTGCCCCAGTCTTTTTGATGGTTGTCTAGTATTCCAGTGTCTATGTTTACCAGCATTTATTTGAGTCCCTGCGTTTTTCTAAAGATATTCATGCCCTGGGGCTTCCTCAGCTCTAATGTGCCTGCGTATTAGATGCAGGCAGGTGCGGGAACCACTGGCATGGCTCACTAGTCTCTTTCTTCCTTAGCCTATGGTAGGAACAGTCCTGGTTTCCTAGCACTTGGAGAGCTGGTCCAGGGTTTTGGAAAGTCAAAGGAATTCCTTCTTTCCGATGAACAGAGAGCAGTCATAGATAAGACTCTCATTTGCAATGGACACAGGACCAAGAAATTGAGAAAAGCTGGCCCAAAGCCCTGGTCCTTTACGGAAGAGCAGGGAAGGAGATTGCATGCTACAGTCCCTACGTTTGCAGATGGCACAGGACTTGACAGGTAGTGGAGACACAAACAAAAAATCATAAAATACATGAAACTCTTGCCAGACTCTCTGAGCTACAGAGAAGTGGTAGGTGGGTTTCAGCCCAGGTCAATGAAAGACAGAATTTTTATTTTTATTTTTTTAGAGACTAGATCTCACTATGTCACCCAGGCTGGAGTGCAGTGGCGTGACTATGGCTCACTGCGGCCTTAAATGAACTCTTAGGCTCAAGTGGTCCTCCTGCCTCAGCCTCTTGAGTAGCTGGGAAGTATAGGTGCCTGGCCAAGATGGAATGTTGACAAAAATAGTCCAGACTATACTTACAGCTCCTAGGGCTAAACATACATCTGTGAGGAATATTAGACTATTTTCTGAGCTCATCAACTTTAGGCAGCCAAAAAAGTTGGCTATATGTTGGGCCGAATCAAGAGAAGTAATAGAAACATAAGATAAAACAGTATTATACTATCATATAAAAGTATTGCATTTTAAGAAAGAAACAGGGTCTTGTTCGGTCACCCAGGCTGGAGCACAGTGGTGTGATCATAGCTCACTACAGCCTGGAACTCCTTAGCTCAAGCAATCCTCCCACTTCAGTTTCCTAAGTAACTGGGACTACAGGTGCATGCCACCACGCCTGGATAATTTTTAAATTTTCTGTAGAGATGGGGTCTTCATATGTTGCCCAGTCTGTTCTTTAACCCCTATCCTCCTGCCTCAGCCTCCCTAAGGGTTGGGATTATGGCTGGGATTACAGGTGTGAGCCACTGCATCTGGCAAAAATATTGCATTTTTGAGTCTGAATTTTATGGAATTTTGGTCAATAAACCTCAGAAAAATATGCTTAGGATGTGAGCAGGGCACTTTAAAAGTTAAAGGAAAAGGGAAGGATGGGGATTTGGAGGGAAACTGAAAGCATTTGGACTTTTTAATATGGTAAAGCTGACAGATGATATGCCTTGATGATTTTATTTTATAAAATTAAATAGACCTGGCCAGGCACGGCGGCTTATGCTTGTAATCCCAGCAGTTTGGGAGGCCAAGGTGGGCAGATCACTTGAGGTCAGGAGTTTGAAATCAGCCTGGCCAACATGGTGAAACCTCATCTCTACTAAAATACAAAACAATCAGCTGGACATGGTGGTGGGTGCCTGTAATCCCAGCTACTTGGGAGGCTGAGGCAGGAGAACTGCTCGAACCTGGGAGGTAGAGGTTGCAGTGAGCCAAGATCACGCCACTGCACTCCAGCCTGGGTGACAGAGCAAGACTCCATCTCTAATAATAATAATAATAATAATAATAATAATAATAAAAAAATAGATCTAACCTCGAACTGGAAACAACCAAAATGTCCTTCAGCAGGTGAATGGTTATACAAACTATGCTATAGCCATGCTATGGAGTACTATTCAGCAAGAAAAATGAATGGCTATAGATGCATGCAGGTGCTTGGGATGAATCTCAAGGGAATTATGTGGGGTGAAAAAAGCAAATTTCAAAAGCTTACATGCTGTGTGATTCCACTTATATAACATTCTATAAACGAAACTACCAGGTGCAGTGGCTCATGTCTATAATCCCAGCACTTTGGGAAGTCGAGGCATGTGGATAGCTTGAGATGAGGAGTTTGAGACCAGCCTGGCCAAAATGGTGAAACCCCATCTTTAGGTCGGGTGCGGTAGCTCACGCCTGTTATCCCAACACTTTGGGAGGCTGAGGTGGAGTTCAAGGATCACCTGAGGTCAGGAGTTCAAGACCAACCTGGCCAACGTGGTGAAACCCCATCCCTTCTACAAATACAAAAATTAGCCAGGCATGGTGGTGTGCACCTGTAATCCCAGCTACTCAGGAGGCTGAGATATGAGAATAGCTTGAACCCAAGAGGCAAAGGTTGCAATGAATCGATATCGTGCCATTGCACTCCAGCCTAGGCAACAGAGTGAGACTCTGACTCAAAAAAAAAAAAAAAAAAAAAAAAGAAGGAAAGAAGGAAGGAAGGAACCTTGTGTCTACAAAAAATAGAAAAATTAGCTGGGCATGGTGGTGTGTACTTGTAGTCCCAGCTACTTGGGAGTCTGAGGTGAGAGGATCACTTGCAACCTCGCTTGAGGTTGAGGCTGCAGTGAGCGTGATTGCACCATTGCAGTCCAGAGCCTGGGTGACAGAGCAAGACCGTATCTCCAAACAAAACAAAACACCCAAATTATAGAGATGGAGAATAGAATAGACTAGTGATTGCCAGGGTTAGGGAGGTGGGGAGGAAGGGAGATGGCTATGACTGTAAAAGTGAAGTACCAAAGGGCCAGGCGCGGTGGCTTACACCTGTAATCCCAGCACTCTGGGAGGCTGAAGTGGGTGGATCATGAGGTCAGGAGATGGAGACCATCCTGGTGAACATGGTGAAATCTCGTATCTACTAAAAATACAAAAAATCAGCTGGGCGTGGTGGCGGGTGCTTGTAATCCCAACTACTCGGGAGGCTGAGGCAAGAGAATGGCCTGAACCCGGAGGTGGAGCTTGCAGTGAGCAGAGATTGTGCCACTGCACTCCAGCCTAGGCAACAGAGTGAGACTCCATCTCAAAAAAAAAAAAAAAAAAAAAAAAAAGGAAGAACCAGGGACCGTGGTGGTCATGAAACTCTTCTGTAGCTTGCCTGTCGTGCAATAGAACTACATAGAACTAAACACACGCACACACAAAACTATTGAAAATCTAATGTAAAACTAGTGAAATCTGAAAAAGGTCAGTGGATTGCATCAACGTCAATTTCCCAGCTGCGACTTGGGTACCACAGTTACGCAAAATGCTACTGTTAGTGAGAGACTGGGTGAAGGGCACAGGAGATAGATTTGAGATCTGCAATTATCTCAAACATCTAATTTAAGAAATCAAATAAGCCTAGACTGTTAGTGCTAGAGAAAAGTGGAAATGGGCCATATTGACTTTTACCCAACTCAAAAGGGGGCAGCTCTTAACCTTTAATAGAGGCAGATTTTAAACAAATGAAAACTATGCACCTTTTCACACATTGAATAATGGACTTATGAAATGTATGAGCCTAACAGATGAGAAGATAAAGATTTATACAGTGTGCGTGCATACGTGTGTGTGTGTGTGTGTGTGTGTGTGTGTATATATATATATATATAGAGAGAGAGAGAGAGAGAGAGAGAGAGAGAGAGAGAGTAAAGACAGCATCTCAGTTCTGTCACCTAGGCTGCTAGAGTGCAGTGGTGGAAACATAGCACACTGCAGCCTCAAACTGCTGGGCTCAAGTGATTCTCCTACCTTGGCCTCTCAAAGTGTTTGGATTACAGGCATGTTGAGCCACTGTACCTGACCTGAATATATATATACACACACACACACACACACATATATACACACACACATATATATACACATACATACACACACACACATATATATGCAACATTGGGTTTCTTCTAAGACACATGAAGAAGTTTTGGGAGCATTTCTGACCTTGGAGTTCGATATCACAAATAAGAGCCTCATGCATCTACAATCAAGTCCCAAGTGAATTTAAAATGAACTCAATAAACATTTGCTGAGCTCCTATGAAGTGTCAGGCATGTCCTGGTTGTTCAGTGCTAGAAAAGTAGGCTGGGTGCAATGGCTCATGCCTGTAATCCCAGCACTTTGGGAGCTCAAGGCCAGAGGATCACTTGAGTCCAGGAGTTCAAGACCAGCTTGGGCAATATGGTGAGACCCCATCTTTACAAAAAGTCAAAAAATTAGCCAGATGTGGCAGTGTATGCCTGTGGTCCCAGCTGCTCAGGAAGCTGAGGTGGGAGGATTGCTTGAACCCAGGAGTTCCAGGCTGCAGTGAGCTATGATCACACCAGTATACTCTAGCCTGGCTGACAGAACAAGACCCTGTCTCAAAAAAAAAAAGAAAGAAGAAAGAAGAAAGAAGAAAGAAGGAAGAAGGAAGAAGGGAGGGAGGGAAGGAAGGAAGGAAGGAAGGAGGGAAGGAAGGAAAAAAGAGAGAAAAAGAAAGAGAGAAAGAAAGGAGGGAGGGAGGGAGGGAGGAAGGAAGGAAGGAGAGAGAGAGAAAGAAAGAAAAGAAAGAAAACATAAAAGACACAACCCTGTCCCTCCTGGTAAATGTCCCATTGTTCAGGAATGCAGAGCTGGTGACATTATTTGTGGAATGGAAATGAATGTCACCCTGACATATTATTTTTAATGATATCCTGATTAATAGTCATACTTGAGGCTATTTTAAAAATGGAAGCAGTCACCACGAAGTGTGATAGGAATTACCCCAAAATAGACTATGTTATCCTCTGTGAATAATTTAGACGCTGGTGCTCCGAAGGCAGCGAGAGCATGAGGACTGTGAACAAGCTGATTGGGAGCTTTGGGAAAGTGGGGCTGGCATCTTATTATCTCCATAGCCCAGGACTTAACAGTGCGTGCTTGGTATGCAGCAGGAGCTCAATAAGTAAATGCTGACTTGACAATCAGGATCTTTTTATTCTTATTTTCTGTAAGTTTAGGCCAGAAGGAGCTTATGGGAACCTACCACTGATAACTGGAAACTGATTTTGACTAGGGTCAGGAGGTACTGGGACAGGATATGAAATAAAAGAGAAAAAGCAGAGGACAGATGTAAAGATCCGTTGGCACGGGATCAACTTGGAGCTGTCCTGGAACACCTTTGGTGATTGGGGGCTCTCTGGCCTGCAGTAGCTCATTCCCAGACAGTGGTTGCTCTGCTGCTGTGAACTTAAGATTCTCCCCTGGGTAAAGGAATGAAATCCCACCCAGTCACCCCTTGCCTTTCTGAAGTAGTGTGGGGATGCACCTTTACTGGCCATTTAACATTCATAGAGATGCATTTAGCATCATGAATGTTATAAAAACGACAGTGGCAAATCATTACAACTGCTTCTTGGTGGTAAGCTTTCCAGAAGAAAATTATGGAAGAGACGTGGTACAAAACATGAAGACAGCATTTAGTATACTCAGTCTCATTTCCTGCCATCAATGGCAGGTTGTTGTTGTTGTTGTTGTAATTTTGAGATGGAGTCTTGCTCTGTCACCCAGGCTGGAGTGCAGTAGCATGATCTTGGCTCACTGCAGCCTCTGCCTCCTGGGTTCAAATGATTCTCCTGCCTCAGCCTCCCGAGTAGCTGGAATTACAGGCTCCCGCCACCATGCCCAGCTAATTTGTGTAGTTTTAGTAGAGATAGGGTTTCACCATGTTGGCCAGCCTGGTCTTGAACTCCTGGGCTCAAGTGATCCACCCCACCTCAGCCTCCCAGAGTGTTGGGATTACAGGCATGAGCCATGGCACCTGGCATGCAGGTAGTTCTATCTTTAACCTCTAGGAGCAAATAATGAATACCTACCAGTACAGTGGGAACTGCGGGGATAAAGAAGTTGATCTCTGCCATTTATTGGCAGAAGTGGATATTTAGATCAACACCCAAGGATTTAAAAATGTTATAGGCTAATTCTTTTTGAATGTCAGATTTTTATCTCTCTGATAACTGGAGTCAGAGATGACTGGAAGCACTGCAGAGTAAGTGGCCTCATGAGACTCTGTCTTTCTCTCTCTCTGCCTTGTGAGGACATGATGAGGAGGTAGCCATCTACAAGCCAGGACAGGAGCCCTCACCAGAAACAGAATTGGCTGGCACCTTGATCTTAGACTTTGCAGCTTCCATAACTGTGAGAAAATAAATGTCTATTGTTGAAGCTGCCATCTATGGCATTTTGCTACAGCAGCTGGAGTAGACTAAGACAGCCTGTGACCCTGAAGCATGGATGGGAGCATCTAGATGGATGTCGAGGACGTTGATTCCACAGACACTGGTGGACCTTCTGGCCTTGCAGAGGTTGTCTGCCCTGCCAGCTCATCTGTTGTCCCTGGAAGGTGCTGTCAATACTTCTCCTTGTTGAGGCACCAGGTGCTCCCCTAAGGAACACCCTCATCTCTGCTCCTGCTGCCAGGCTGATAACCGGGTTAAGTTCCAGCACATCTGCAGCAGACAGGCCTGATTGTTAGATGGAAAAGTAACAAACAGAAAGGAAGAGTATCAACATCAACAAAAAGGACATCCACTCAGAGACCCCATCTGAAGGTCACCAATGTCAAAGACCAAAGGTAATAAATCCATGAAGATGGGGAGAAACCAGTGCAAAAAGCCTGAAAATTCCAAAAGCCACAACACCTCTTTTTCTCCAAAAAGATCACAACTCCTCACCAGCAAGGGAACAAAACTGGACAGAGAATGAGTTTGATGAACTGACAGAAGTAGGCTTCAGAAGGTGGGTAATAACAAACTCCTCCAAGCTAAAGGAGCATGTTCTAACCCAATGCAAGGAAACTAAGAACCTTGGGAAAAGATTAGACGAATTGCTAACTAGAATAACCAGTTTAGAGAAGAACATAAATGACCTGATGGAGCTGAAAAACACAGCACGAGAACTTGGTGAAGCATGCACAAGTATCAATAGCCAAACTGATCAAGTGAAAGAAAGGATATCAGACATTGAAGACCAACTTAATGAAATAAAGCATGAAGACAAGATTAGAGAAAGAAGAATGAAAAGAAATGAACAAAGCTTCCAAGAAATATGGGACTATGTGAAAAAGACCAAACCTACATTTGATTTGTGTACCTGAAAGTGACAAGGAGAATGGAACCAAGTTGGAAAACATTCTTCAGGATATTATCCAGGAACTTCCCCAACCTAGCAAGACAGGCCAACATTCAAATTCAGGAAATACAGAGAACATCACAAATATACTCCTCGAGAAGAACAACCCCAAGACAGACACATAATTGTCAGACACACCAAGATTGAAATGAAGGAAAAAATGTTAAGAGCAGCCAGAGAGAAAGGTCGGGTTACCGACAAAGGCCGAAGCCCATCAGACTAACAGTGGATCTCTCTGCAGAAACCCTACAAGCCAGAAGAGAGTGGGGGCCAATATTCAACATTCTTAAAGAAAAGAATTTTCAACCCAGAATTTCATATTCAGCCAAACTAAGCTTCATAAACAAAGGAGAAATAAAATCCTTTACAGACTAGCAGCTGCTGAGAGATATTGTCACCACCAGGCCTGCCTTACAAGAGCTCCTGAAGGAAGTAGTAAACATGGAAAGGAACAACCGATACCAGCCACTGCAAAAACATACCAAATTCTAAAGACCATTGACACTATGAAGAAACTGCATCAACTAATGGGCAAAATAACCAGGTAGTATCATAATGACAGGATGTAATTAACACATAATATTAACCTTAAATGTAAACAGGGTAAATGCCCCAATTAAAAGACACAGACTGGCAAATTGGATAAAGAGTCAAGACCCATTGGTGTGCTGTATTCAGGAGACCTACCTCACATGCAAAGACACACATAGGGTCAAAATAAACAGATGGGGATATATTTATCAAGCAAATGGAAAGCAAAAAAAAGCAGAGGTTGCAATCCTAATCTCTGGTAAAAGAGGCTTTAAACCAACAAAGATCAAAAGAGACAAGAAAGGCCATTACATAAAGGTAAATAAATCAATGCAACAAGAAGAGCTAATTATCCTAAATATATATGCACCCAATACAGGAGCACCCAGATTCATAAAGCAAGTTCTTAAAGACCTATAAAGAGACTTAGACTCCCACACAATAATAATGGGAGACTTTAACACCCCATTGTCAATATTAGACAGATCAATGAGAGAGAAAATTTACAAAGATATTCAGGACATCAACTCAGCTCTGGACCAAGCGGACCTAATAGACCTCTAAGAACTCTCCACTCCAAATCAACAAAATATACATTCTTCTCAGCACCACATCACACTTATTCTAAAATTGACCACATAATTGATAGCAAAACACTCTTCACCAAATATAAAATAAAGGAAATCATAACAAATAGTCTCTCAGACCACAGGGCAATCAAATTAGAACTCAGGATTAACAAACTCATTCAAAACCACACAACTACATGGAAACTGAACAACCTGCTCCTGAACAACTACTGAGAAAATAACAAAATGAAGGCAGAAATAAAGACGTTCTTTGAAACCAATGAGAACAAAGACACAACATACCAGAATTTCTGGGACACATTTAAAGTAGTGTGTAGAGAGAAATTTATAGCACTAAATGCTGACAAGAGAAGGCAGAAATATCAAAAATCGAAACCCTAACATCACAATTAAAAGAACTAGAGAAGCAAGAGCAAACAAATTCAAAAGCTAGCAAAAGACAAGAAATAACTAAGATCAGAGCAGAACTGAAGGAGAGAGAAACACGAAAAACCCTTGAAAAAATAAATGAATCCAGGAGCTGGTTTTTTGAAAAGATCAACAAAATAGATAGACTGCTAGCCAGACTAATACACAAGAAAAGAGAAAAGAATCAAATAGATGCAATAAAAGCAATGAAGGAGATATCACCACTGATCCTGCTGAAAAACAAACTACCATCAGAGAATACTATCAAAACCTCCATGCAAATAAACTAGAAAATCTAGAAGAAATGGATAAATTCCTGGACACATACCCCCTTCCAAGCTTAAACCAGGAAGAAGTCAATTCCCTGAATAGACCAATAACAAGTTCTGAAATTGAGGCAGTAATTAATAGCCTAACCAAAAAAAGTCCAGGACCAGAAAGATTCACAGCCGAATTCTACCAGAGGCAAAAAGAGGAGCTGGTACCATTCCTTCTGAAACTATTCCAAATAATAGAAGAAGAGGGAATCCTCCCTAACTCATTTTATAAGAACAGCATCATTCTGATATTAAAACCTGGCAGAGGACACAACAAAAAAGAAAATTTCAGGCCAATATCCCTGATGAACATCAATGTGAAAATACTCAATAAAATACTGGCAAATGGTATCCAGCAGCACATCCAAAAGCTTATCCACCATGATCAAGTCGGCTTCATCCCTGAGATGCAAGGCTAGTTCAACATATGCAAATCAGTAATCCATCACATAAACAGAACCAATGATAAAAACCACATGATTATCCCAATAGATACAGAAAAGACCTTTGACAAAATTCAACACCACTTCATGCTAAAAACTCTCAATAAACTAGGTATTGGTGGAACGTATCTCAAAATAAGAAGAGCTATTTATGACAAACCCACAGCCAATATCATACTGAATGAGCAAAAACTGGAAGCATCACCTTTGAAAACTGACACAAGACAAGGATGCCCTCTCTCCAGTCCTATTCGACATAATATTGGAAATTCTGGCCAGGGCATTAAGGCAAGAGAGAGAAATAAAGGGTATTTAAATAGGAAGAGAAGAAGTCATATAATCTCTGTTTGCAGATGACATGATTGTATATTTAGAAAACCCCATTGTCTCAGCCTAAAATCTCCTTAAGCTGATAAGCAACTTCAGCAGTCTCAGGATACAAAATCAATGTGCAAAAAATCACAAGCATTCCTATATACCAATAACAGACAAACAGAGAGCCAAATCAGGAGTGAACTCCCATTCACAATTGCTACAGAGAGAATAAAATACCTAGGAATACAACTTACAAGGAAGACGAAGGACCTCTTCAAGGAGAGCTACAAACCACTGCTCAAGGAAATCAGAGAGGACACAAATAAATGGAACAACATTCCATGCTCATGGATAGGAAGAATCAATGTCATGAAAATGGCCATACTGCCCAAAGTAATTTATAGATTCAATGCTATCCCCATCAAGCTACTAATGACTTTCTTCACAGAATTAGAAAAAACTACTTTAAATTTCATATGGAACCAAAAAAGAGCTGGCATAGCCTAGACGATCCCAAGCAAAAAGAACAATGCTGGAGGCATCATGCTACCTGACTTCAGACTATACTACAAGGCTACAGTAACCAAAACAGCATGGTACTGGTACCAAAACACATATATAGACCAATGGAACAGAACAGAGGCCTCAGAAATAACACCACACATCTATAACCATCTGATCTTTGACAAACCTGTCAAAAACAAGTAACAGGGAAAGGATTCCCTATTTAATAAATGGTGTTGAGAAAACTGGCTAGCCATATGCAGAAAACTGAAACTGGACCCCTTCCTTATACCTTTTAAAAAATTAACTCAAGGTAGATTAAAGACTTAAACATAAGACCTAAAACCATAAAATCCCTAGAAGAAAACCTAGGCAATACCATTCAGGACATAGGCATGGGCAAAGACTTCATGACTAAAACACCAAAAGTAAGGGCAACAAAAGCCAAAATTGACAAATGAGTTCAATTAAACTAAAGAGCTTCTGCACAGCAAAACAAACTATCCTCAGAGTGAACAGGCAACCTACAGAATGGGAGAAAATTTTTGCAATCTATCCATCTGACAAAGGGCCCATATCCAGAATTTACCAAGAACTTAAACAAATTTACAAGAAAAAACAAACAACTCCATCAAAAAGTGGGTGAAAGATATGAACAGACACTTCTCAAAAGAAGACATTGATGCAGCCAACAAACATATGAAAAAAAGCTCATCACTGGTCCTTAGAGAAATGCAAATCAAAACCACAATGAGACACCATCTCATGCCAGTTAGAAGGGCAATCATTAAAAAGTCAGGAAACAACAGATGCTGGAGAGGATGTGGAGAAATACAAATGCTTTTACACTGTTGGTGGGAGTGTAAATTGGTTCAACCATTGTGAAAGACAATGTGGCGAATCCTCAAGGATCTAGAACCAGAAATACCATTTGACCCAGCAATCTCATTACTGGGTATATACCCAAAGGATTATAAATCATTCTACTATAAAGACACATGCACACGTATGTTTATTGCGGCATTATTCACAATAGTAAAGTCTTGGAACCAACCCAAATGCCCATCAATGATAGACTGGATAAAGAAAATGTGGCACATATACACCATGCAATGCTATGCAGCCATAAAAAGATGAGTTTATGTCCTTTGCAGGGACACGAAAGAAGCTGGAAACCATCATTCTCAGCAAACTAACACAGGAACAGAAAACCAAACGCCGCATGTTCTCAGTCATAAGTGGGAGCTGAACAATGAGAACACATGGACACAGGGAGGGGAACATCACACACTGGGGCCTGTCAGGAGGTGGCGGGGGGGGGGGGCTAGAGGAGGGATAGCAGTAGGAGAAATACCTAATGTAGATGACAGGTTGATGGGTGCAGCAAGCCACCATGGCATGTGTATACCTATCTAACAAACCTGCATTTTCTGCACATGTACCCCAGAGCTTAAAGTATAATTATAATAAAAATAAATAAAAATGAAATATAACAGATGACAGTCACATTCAGGTGTGGTCCTGAAACTCAGTGGCGAGATAAGCTCTTCCTAGCAGACAGGGTTTTGAACAGTGCAACTGGTCATCTACCCTTTGCATGGGGAAAAAACGTGGCCCAAGATGAGAATTTGTTTGCAAATCCTGGATAGTGACTAAGGTCTGGGGTTGAGGTGTGTGAATGTACACTTGAGAATGGGCACACAATGTGAAGGATTCTGTTGCACATTTTCATGTCCACCAGGACACATTCATCATGGAAGAGCCTCTGAACAATCAATTAGACACGATGACTTGGCCCAGTGATGCTGGCTGTCAGCGTCCACCCCAGAACTGGCATGACAGGAGCATGAACAAATAGATGGCTAAGGTGTGGAGATGGAGGCTATGTATGAGGTCAACAGCATGGCTCCGGCTTACCAGTCTAGCCACTGTGCCTCTGAATGTCAGCAGCAGAGCTGCTACTGTTATGGCCTTATTCCCCTAGGACCCCAACCTAAAAGGGCCAGTGGTTTGTCTTCACAGGTGTAGATACTTTGGGAATGGATCTGCCTTTCCTGCCCAGAGCATCTCAGCCAGCACTACCATCTGGGGGCTTATAGAATGCCTGACCCATAGGCGTGAGTCCCACACAGCACAGCAGCCGACTAAGAGACACACCTCACAGCCCACGACAGTGGGGTTCACTCACTGCATCACACACTGCAACCCCCTGGGGCAGCTGGCCTCACAGAACGCTGGTATGGCCTTTTCAAGGAGCAACTGAAGCGCTAGCTCAGAGGAAACCCCCACAAGGACGAGGTGCCATCCTTCAGTGTACAAAGACTTGTATATGTCATTGTGTCCCCAAAAGGAAAGACACATGAGTCTGGAAACCAAGGGGTAGAAGCAGAAGTGACTTCACTTACCGTCAGTCTCTAAGACCCACAGCGGGATTTGGAGCTTCCTGCTCTGCGACCCTGGGCTCTGCAGGGTTGGAGGTCCGGATCCAAAAGAGGGCACACTCTGGCGGGGAGACACAGTAAGGGTCCTGTTGAACCGCAAGTTGAAGCTGCTGCCAGGACACTTAGGAGGACTCGTTCACAAGGATCAGCAGGTTAAAAGAGAAATCATCGTATTGGCAGGCTTTATTGATCTAATCAGCAGCAGGAGGCAGGCGCGCTTTTACCTAGTGGGGGCGGGGAGGAACACGGGGAGAACCCAGGGGCTGGGCTCGGGTGCCTCCTGCGGCTCCCTCACCCACTTGTAACTGTGAATACGCAGGTGCAGTCACTCCAGACCGAGCAGGGTATGATTCTAATTTAGACCCTTCAGGAATGAGGGTCATCCCATCAGGTAAACTACCGACACCTGCTGACCTGATAGCTGAGGGTGAGGGGAATTTAAATGCAGGGCGGGGGAGGGTCTAGGATGCTCCAAGACCCTCGGCAGTCACGGGGGCTGTGGTTTATCGCTCAAGAAGTAAAGGCCCCTGGGAGCCTTGGAGGCGCTGCTTTCTGAACTTTCCTGGTTGGAGAAATAGATCTGTGTGGGGCAAGGGGTGGGCAGTGGGTGGTAATGAGCATGCGTCTCACGGACCACCATCAACGAGAAGCGTAAACAAACCAAGGGCCAAGGCCGCTGCGCGCAGAAATCCATTGCTGCGTGTGCCCTGGGCTGCATTCCCCGCGGGCAGCTCCCTGTGAGTGGCTGATCGCTGCGGGGATCTAACGCCGGTTCCTGGAAGACATCCATGGACGGCTGACTTTGGCTGAAGGACTCGTTGACCCTTCCTCAGAAGGCTTGCAGTCTGGGGCACGTCCACCCCACCTCCTTTCCCTCTCTCCTCTCTCTTCCCTTCCCTGGTTTGCTGTTGGACACGCCATCCCAGACTATCCTACCTCCCTTCCTGTTTTTTTTCCTCACACAAGTGCTTTGCCTAATACAACCTGTACACATTTAATCCCGACTTGGCACCTGGTCAGTGATGTGCTGCTAAATGGATCCCCCCAAACAAAAGCTCTCATTTGTAGCATTGGCTGATTTCCACGGTATAGGTGGCCCCACCATGGCAGGCTTCTACTAATGGTTCTTGCAAAACTCCCAAGTAGAGGCTTCCGTGAGCTGGCACCAGTCACTCCAACGCACCACTTCATGTGCCTCTGGGGGCTGAGAGACATGGAGGGGCGTGAACCCATGGTGGATCCTATGTGCTTCAGGGTAGAGTGAGTCAAAATCTGGGGAAGGTGGAGGAGTCTGCTGATGGCCAGCATTTGATCTCAGTAACAGGGTGTCTTCTCGGTACTTGAAATGTCTCTTCGGTGTTTCAGACACTAGAAATCTGACCTGCACCCGTCCTTAATGACATATCCACAGTTCTAGTCATTTGTCTCTATCCCCCTCAATCCATGCATCAATCTGCTGTCTGATTAGCCTTCCTAAAGCAGCACTCTGACCATGTAAATGCCTCTGCTAAAAAGCTCCAATAGCTCCCTTTCCTATGGAGATGTTTCTCTAAACATGTGGAATGCTTTGGGAGGATGTTAATAGGTGTCACGAGAATCCCAGGGCAGCATAATCCAACAAGTTTGGGCAACACTGACTTAAGCAAAATGAGGCAGATTTCTTTACGTAGGGACTTACCAATGTTAGCTAGTGTGCACGGCAAATTGGCCATAGGGCTATGCAGCCTTTCTCAAACCTGTTCGTCAATGGCTCCCTTCCCCCATTTTTTTCAGAGCATCTCATAGAATTAGTGTCCTGTGGAACACTATGGAAACGGTGGATGTGCTGACTTAGAAATAAAATCCAAACTCCTTAGTCTAGCCTTCAAGGCTCACCATTGTCTGGGTTTCAATGGCTGTCTGACCTTGTTTTCCTTCTCGAACCCTTTGTTCCAGGAAACTTAAACCACTCACTGTGCGTACCCATGGATACTTCACTGCCTTTGATCCTTTCATGTCCTTCCCCTGGTCTCTAATGTCCTTCTTCCTCTTCTTTATATACTGAAATTCATCTATTTCTTTCAGGCAGCTCAATGCCACCTTTTCTATAAAGTCTCATCTGAAACCACATGACTTTGAAAAAAAATATGGTAAAATACACTTACAAAAAATTTACCATCTTAATCAGTTTCTAAGTATGTGGTTCAGGGGCATTAAGTACCTTCAGTGTTGTGCAGTCATTACGCCATTCATTCCCAGAACTCTTTTGCAAAGCTGAAACTCTGTTCCCATTGACACTAACTTCCCACTCTTCCGTCCTCCCCACCCCTGTCAACCCCCATTTTTCTTTCTGTCTCTGAATTTGACTAGGTGCCTCATATAAGTGGAATCATACAGTTTTATTTTTTGTGTGCGATTGGCTTAGTTCACTTCATATAGTTCACCCCACAAACAAATTCACGAAGGGCATAAAACTGGAAAGTCTCCAGAAGGCTCCTGACGTGGGTCCCCAAGGTCAAACTTGGCAGCTCCTCCATCCTTCCATGCTCATCCTGGAGCTCAGTGGCCCTGCTGAATGGAGATGTTGAAGAATGAATGGGGAATTGTTTCTCAGCATTCCTGATCCCAACTACTTTGGGAAGAAGACATCCACCCAGCAGACTGGTCTTTCTGTTTTCTTCATCCACTCAAGGTTCATCCATGTTGCAACACGTACCAGAATTTGTTTCCTTTTAAGGTTGAATAATATTCTATTGTCGATACGCAGCACGTTTTGCTCATTCATTCATTGGCCAGTGGACACTTGGGTTGCTTCCACATTTTGGCGATTGTGAATAATGCTGCTATGAACATGGGTGTGCAATTATCTGAGTCTCTGCTTTCAGTTGTTTTAAGTGTATACCCGGAAGTGGAGTTGCCGAGTCATATGGTAATTTTGTGTTTAATTTTTTGAGGATCTGCCATATTGGCTTTCACAGCAGCTGCAACTTTTGACATTCCTGAACCCACACAACCTTTTACCAGCACACTCTGCATTAGTTATTAGTTATATTCCTTAGTATATTTTTAGCCATTTATACAAGTCTTCTCTTTCCTGTATTATAAGTCCCTAAAAGGTAAGAGGCATGTCACATTTTTCTTTGCTTCTTCCCAGATGTCGAGATTAGTGCCTTAATGTGGTGCTCACTGATGTTCTGCCCCTTAATGTTGGGCCTCATCACTTGTGGGAGGACTGAATTTCTCTCCACACTGACATCCTACTAGCAGTTTTCACTAATAGTCACACACACACACGCGCGCACACACCCAAAACACACATCATAATCTTTTTACTCTTCAATGTGGTAAATAGAGCCTCTACCAAAGGATAGCAAAGAATATTCAGATGATTGTTTGCACCAAGAATGTCCTCCCAATGCACCAACGTACCTAAAATGTTGGGTGGAGATGGTGCCTTTTCCAGTGGAAGCTACTCACGGCATCAGAACAAACCCACCCCACAGACAAATTCACAAAAAGTGTAAAACTGGAAGGTCTCCATCAGGCTCCTGACCAGGGCCTCCAAGGTCAGGTTTGGCAGCTCCTCCATCTTTCCATGCTCATTTGGAGCTCAGTGGCCCTGTTGAATGGAGATGATGAAGGATAAATGGAAAACTGTTCCTCAGTATCCCTGGTCTCAACTACTTTGGGAAGAAGACATCCACCCAGCAGGCTGGTCTTTCTGTTTTCTTCTTCACATTCCTCTTCCTGTAGTTACTGTTCCTCTTTTCACAGGTTAACATTTAACTTGGGAAAAAAAAATCAGCTCCTTAGAATTTTGAGCAAATGTTAATCACTACCAGCTGTCTCTGCTGTCCATCTTTCACCTTCTCCTGAGGTGGGCAAGGCTAATTTAGCTTGTCAGTGGAGGTTTTGTCTGCTGTTAACCTCTTCACCTCGTTGTTTTCCCCAAGTTTGTTTGCTTTAGCAGGGTTTAATTGGATTAAGGTTCTGGTCTCAGAGACTTTCAGATCTGGAACCTTTATCAGATGAGACGAGATCATAGAAAACAGAAGGTAGGGTGGGAGGGCCACTAATTCAACACCTGGCCTACAATGGAGAATTAAATCCAGAATTAGTGAGACTTGGGAGCAGGGTCTCCCCACTGGGATTTTCTTCATGTTCCCAACTGCTCTTTGGAACCCGTCGTCTCAAGGACCTCCTAGGAGATGAACGTATAGGCATTACCTGCAGCTCTCTCTTTTTTTTCATTTTTTTAGGGAGGAGAGGGGAAATGTTGGTAGCTTACTAGGAAGAGAAACAGTACAGTAAGACAGAAACAGTGTGGCGTTGTGAAAAGCACCAAATGTTATATATACAATTGGTTAAAAAGCAAATAGGTAACAACTTATGGTCTTCACAACCTGCTTTTGTGGTAATCTGAACTTGGACACAGAGCATGCTGGACCTTGGCTCCAGGGTTGGGACAAATGGTCTTTTTTTAATACCACAGGACTCCAGAGGATGGGGTGAATTTGGGTGTCAAGATCTTCTGAGGAGGGCAAATGTGGAGGCAGATGCCAACCTAATGGTTGGAGTTTAGAAATAAGATATTCTACTAGGACCAGCATCATACAGCTTGTGTATTGCACAACTTCAGAGGCACTCTTCACAGTAGATTGGTGGTAGCTGTGGATACCTGCGGTCTTACCTGTTCAGCAGTACCTTTTTCTAGGTAGCTGCCCTCCCTGCCATCCACAGTTACCATAGGTGCTCCCTGCATGCACTTAACTCCAACTTGATCAATTGGGGTTTTTCATTCATTTGGTCAAGTTGATTGGCACAGGGGTGGCCACCTGACCTAAGCTGGGCTATAAAATGCAAATCCTGGGACAACCCAATGGCCATGTTTCTTGCTGTGTGAACCTGGGAAGCAGAGGCCAGTTAGCAGAAAAAAAGAAGATTTCAACGTGTGCAGAGAGGTGCTGAGATGAGAAACTCAGAAAGAGATGTTCGAGTCAGTGTTTCCACCTGTCCCTGCGACACTGGGTTCCATGAAATACTAAATCCCCCTGAGTGTTTCAGCTGGTTCAGATTGGGTTTCTGTGACTTGAAATCATAAGAGTTTTGAGTAATATGCTACAGGTCAGGGTCAAGGATGTGAAAGTATTTTGTTTTCAGTGCTTCATCAGATTTGGAATAGGAGCTTTCTAGAGGTTAAATGTAGCTCTCAGGAATTGTAGGAAGGGTTTCAGCAACCCAGCCAAGGAGGGAGGTTTGAGGATTTAAGCAAATAACCCAGGAGGCACAGGACAATCACTGGGCATGCCGGTGAGCAGGGCACCACCAATGCAGGACTTAGGAGAGCTCAGCTTTATTCAGTGGGTAATGGGCTGCTGACTCCATCTCATTTGTCAAAACTGCACTGGAGTCTGGGCATGGTGGCTCTTACGTATAATCCCAGCACTTTGGGAGGCCAAGTCAGGAGGATTGCTTGAGTCCAGGAGTTCCAGAGCAGTTTGGGGAACATAACAAGACTCTGTCTCTACTAAAAATAAAATAAAATTAGTCACACATGGTATCATGCCCCTGTAGTCCCAGCTACTTCAGAGGCTGAGGTGAGAGGATCACTTGAGCCCAGGAGGTCGAGGCTGCAATGAGCCATGATTGTGCCACTGCACTCCAGCCTGGGTGACAGAGAGAGACCTTGTCTCAAAACACAACAAAACAAAACAAACACAACCAAAAAAACTGCCTTGGAACTTGCAAAAGTAATGATTGTCATGACAATAGCATCATCAACAACAACAACAACAACAACAAAACCCAAGCAAACAACCCAGTTAAGACATGGGCAAAGGACTTGGACATTTTTTCAGAGAAGATATACAAATGGCAAAGAAGCTCATGAAAAGATTCTCAACATCACTAATCACTAGGGAAATGAAAATCAAAACCACAATGAGATACCACTTCACACCCTTTAAGGATGGCTACTACACACACACACACACACACACACACACACCCCACACACACACACAATAACAAAGATTGGCAAGGATGTGGAGAAATGGGAATCCTCGTACACTGTTGGTGGGTATATGGAATGATGTAATATGGTGGGTCTTCAAAAAATTAAAAATAGAATTATCGGGCATGGTGGCTCACACCTGTAATCCAAGCACTTTGGGAGGCCACGGCTAGTGGATCAGTTGAGGTCAGAAGTTCGAGACCAGCCTGGCTGACATGGTGAAATCCCATTTCTACTAAAAATACAAAAATTAGCTGGGCGTTATGGTGGGCACCTGTAATCTCAGCCACTCAGGAGGTTTAGGCAGGAGAATCGCTTGAACCTGGGAGGTGGAGGTTGCAGTGAGTTGAGATTGCACCATTGCACTCCAGCCTGGGTGACAAAGTGAGACTGTCTCAAAAACAAAACAAAACACAACGAAACAGAATTACCATATGACCCAGCAATTTCCACCTGCAATCTAACCCCAAACTTTCCTTCTTCTATATTGCCATTGTGCCTATGCTTAATTCTGCAAAACTTCCTCACATCTGGGATGGAGTGGATGCTAATCTTACCAGTGAGGGTGTTCCCTCCATCCTAGATCCCACCTGCCTCTTGAGGTTTCCCCAGCCCTCTCACTGGAAAACACTCTCTTTCATTTGAACTCTGCTGGCATTTTGACTGTCTGTCTTGCATAGGACTGCTCATATTTGCTTTGCCATCATTGCTAGTGTATTTGTCTTCTCTACTGGACTGTGTGCTTGCTGAGGGCAGGAAGGGCGTGAGTCTTATTTATCCACAAATTCCACCTAGCTCACATTGGTGATTGATAGGCAGCACAATTTCAATAAAGAGTAGTTGAAAAACATGAATATAGAGAAGGATAAGACTGGTTATTAATGGAATGAGAGATGAGCACAGAATTAAATTTAGGAACATGTACCACACCCATGTCTATTTTCTCCTCATTTGGCTTGTGAATAGGAATAGCTATCAGTCACTAGTGTGACCATACTAGTCTTGTTATTTCTGCTGCACAGATGTACTGGGTTATGGTTTAAAGAATAACCCTCCACGAAGGCTTGTTATGCCTACTCCCTACACACACATGCATGGCAAGACAACCCTGGAGAGCCCAAAAGCCTTCCTAGAATCCCAGTGGGGAAGGTCAGGAAGATGTTCCTGGAAAATGGCCCCTTCAGTGACTGTGAAATTTTACCCTGGATGGGTGCAGGGGCTCATGTCTGTAATCCCAGCACTTTGAGGGGCAGAGGTAGGAGGATCATGTGAGCCCAGGGATTTGCGGCCAGCCTGGGCAAGATAGTAATATCCCCTCTCTACAAAAAAATTTTTTTTAATTAGCCAGGGGTGATGGTGCATGTTTGTAGTCCCAGCTACTCAGGAGGCTGAGGCAGGAAGATCCCTTGAGCCCAGGAGTATGAGGCTGCAGTGAACTGTGATTGTGCTACTGTACTCCAGCCTGAGCAACAGAGTGAGACCCTAAATCACAGCATAAATAAAATTGTTCCCTGCTATGGTCTGAATGTTTGTGTCCCCCCGCCATTCAAATATTGAAATCCTAACCCCTTGAGGTGATGGTGTTAGGAGCCGGAGCCTTTTGAGGGGTGATGAAGTTGTGAAGGTGGAGCCCTCATGAATAGGACTAGTGCCCTTATAATAGCCCAACAGAACTCTTTTGCGCCTTCTGCCATGTGAGGTCAGTGAGAAGGCGCTATCTATGAACAAGGGAGTGGACCCTATCAGACACCAGATCTCCTGGCGCCTTCATCTTGACTTCCCAGCTTCCAGAATTGTGATAAATTTATTTCTGTTACTTTATTTTATTTTTGAGACAGGGTCTTACTCTGTTGCCCAGGTTAAAGTGCAGTGGCATAATCATGGCTCACTACAGCCTCGACCTCCTGGGTTTAAGCAATCCTCCTGCCTCAGCCTCCCGAGTAACCGGGATCACAGGCATGCACCACCACACCTGGCTAATTTTTTAAATTTTTTTTTTTTTTTGTAGAGACAGGGTCTCTCCATGTTGCCCAGACTGGTCTCAGATTACTGGGATAAAATGATCCTCCCACATCAGCTTCCCAAAGTCCTGGGATTACAAATATGAGGCACCATGACTAGCCCTCTGTTGTTTATAAGCCACCCAGTTTGTGGTCTTTTGTTATAGCACCCAGACTGGACTAGGACATATTCCAAAGAGGCCCCGGACATGCTGAGCCTGGACTCATGCATTTCATAGGCCATGCATAGAACAAATGACAGGCCTGGCCTCAGATTTGGGGTCTGAAGAAAGAGAAGGAGCTGCTCCTTGTGCCTAGGAGGGATGGGGCCCTGAGGGTAATGGCAGTGAGCATTTACTGAGTGCTTACTATGTGCCAAACAGTATTTTCCACCTGCACTGTGTGGTAGATACTAACCATGAGGCTATTGAGTACTTGAAATGTGCTCAGGGCTGGGCGTGGTGGCTCACGCCTGTGATCCCATCACTTTGGGAGACTGAGGTGGCTGGATCACCTGAGGTCAGGAGTTCGAGACCAGCCTGGCCAATGTGGTGAAACCCCATGGCTACTAAAAATACAAAAATTAGTTGGCCATAGTGGCGTATGCCTGTAATTCCAGCTACTTGGGAGACTGAGGCAGGAGAATAGCTTGAACCAGGGAGACGAAGGTTGCAGTGAGCCAAGATCACGCCACTGCACTTTAGCCTGGGTGACAAGAGTGAGGCTCCGTCTCAAAAAATATATATATAGATATAGATATAGGTATAGATATAGATATATGCTCAGTGCAACTGAAGAGGTGATTTTTAAATTTAAATTTAAAAGCAGATACTCTATTCAGTTATTAGAAAATATTTAAGAAAGGTTGAAACTAACATGGGTATGTGAATGTACTTTTTCAACTATTATATAAATCTTATGAAATCTAAATAAGAAGCAAGTATTTCTTTTTTCTTTTTCTTTTCTGTTTTTTTTTTTTTTTTTTTTTTCCCCGAATCTGTCGCCCAGGCTGGACTGCAGTAGCTCCTCTCACTGCAAGCTCCGCCTCCCCGGTTCACGCCATTCTCCTGCCTAAGTTTCCCGAGTAGCAGAGACTACAGGCGCCCGCCACCACGCCCAGCTAATTTTTTTTTGTATCTTTAGTAGAGACGGGGTTTCACCATGTTAGCCAGGATGGTCTCAATCTCCTGACCTCGTTCCGCCCATCTTGGCCTCCCAAAATGCTGGGATTATAGGTTTGAGCCACCGCGCCCGGCCAAGAAGCAAGTATTTCTGATTAAAATTTAGCATCTGAATTGAGACGCATTGGAAGTATAAAACACACATCAAATTTTGAAGTTTTAGTATGAATAAAAGAATGTTAAATTTCTCATTTTTTGAGGCGGGGTATATATTTTTTGAGGCGGGGTCTTGCTCTGTCTCCCAGGCTGGAGTGCAATGGTGTGATCATAGCTCACTGCGGCTTCAAACTCCTGGGCTCAAGTGATCCTTCCCCCTCAGCCTCCTGAGTTGCTGGGACCACAGGTGTGCACCATCATGCCATTTTTGGTTATATGTATTGGGTTAAATAAAATATATGATTAAAATTAATGTCACGTTTTTTACTTTTAAATGTGTGGCTACTAGAAAATTTTAAACACCACATATGGCTTGCGTTATATTTCTATTGAACAGTGCTACGTGATGTGCTGAATATTTTAACGTGCATTATCTCATTTCCTCCTGACAACCCTTTGAAGTAGATACCATCATTATATCACCTTATTACAGAGGATGCTCAGAGAGGTTTAGCAACCTACGCACAGTTACACAGCCTGGTGGTAGCGCCGTGGACCAAGCAGAGGTAATATGATACCAGAGCTGGTGGTCATAGCGGGCTTCGCTTTCTCTGGGGGCTGAGGCCTTAACATACAGGGCCTTTTCGTGGAATCACACGGTCTCAAAGGCTCTCATAGGCAATCCTTTTGGTAATATTTTTGGAAGATGCTATACATACAGCAATTTTTATAGCTCTGATTTGGCACTTCTGAATGTACTAGAAGCCTCAAAAAGAAAAAAAAGGAAGGCACCAAGTCTGTCTAGGCTTCTGAGAGGCCCTGGGATCACATTAAATAATTTTCCTAGCTGCCTCCACATGCTGTCTTGGATAGGTTTTGGTCAATAGTGCAAGGAGTGATTCAGGAATCAGATAGGACAGGTTTAGTACAATAGAAACACAGTCCGGGCCAGGCACAGTGGCTCATGCCTGTAATCCCAGCACTTTGGAAGGCTGAGTGGGGCAGATCACCTGAGGTCAGGGGTTCGAGACCAGCCTGGCCAACATGGTGAAACCCCATCTCTAATAAAAATACAAAAATTAGCCAAGCATGGTGGTGCATGCCTATAATCCCAGCTACTCAGGAGGCTGAGGCAGGAGAATTGCTTGAATCTGGGAGGCAGAGGTTGCAGTGAACCAAGATCACACCGCTGCACTCTAGCCTGGGTGACAGAGCGAGATTCCATCTAAAAAAAGAAAGAAAGAAAGAAAGAAAAAGGCAAGACTACCAACCCTCAGGCTATGCTGTTGCTGTTGATTTACTGTCCACATGAAGGCGGCAAGATGCTGAGGTAGGAGTAGAAGGCTGGAAAGAAGGGAGAGACAGTTGACATTTTCAAAGGCAAAGTTTTCTAAGAGGCTGGCAGGAGGCTGGGAAGGCTCTCACTCTCCCTGAAAGTCCTAACATATCTGCTTCTCACCCCATGAGAACTTGCTCCTTGGTGCCAGCTTTGCCATTGCGGGAAGCTTAGATGCACTGAGAATGGGACATGGGACAGGGTGCTTGGAGAGCTGGGGCTGCAAGGACATGAGAGAGTTCCGGTTAAGTGGGGGAAGGAGCTGGCTGAGGATGGGAGAGTGACCAAAACCCAGCCCAGGGAAGTGCCCAGTCCCAAGTTCCAGCTTTGCCTGGAGGCACTTTGTGTCTACCTTGGGTTAGCAGGGTGAAGCAGGCTTACTGTGTCAGATAGTCTGGTATTTAATCAAATAATTAGTTAAATATAATTCATGGAAGCCAAGCACAGTAGCTCATGCCTGTAATTGCAGCACCTTGGGAGGTTGAGGCAGATGGATCATTTGAGGTCAGGAGTTCGAGACCAACCTGGCCAACATGGCAAAACCCCATCTCTACTAAAAAATACAAAAATTAGCCAGGCATGGTGGCATGCACCTGTTATCACAACTACTTGGGAGGCTGAGGCAGAAGAATTACTTGAACCTGGGAGGCGGAGCTTGCAGTGAGCCGAGATCCCATCACTGCATCATTCCAGCCTGGGTGACAGAGTAAGACTCTGTCAAAAAAAAAAAAAAAAAAAAAAAAAATTCATGGAAATAGCAAAATCAGAATTCATGATTATGCAAAGGGCTGGCTTCAAATTTGCAAAAGATGCAGTACCTTGACCTAGACTGATATCACAGGTACCAACATCACAGATGTCCCTGGCAAAAGCTTGGGGTGCTCCTACCAATTGGTGCTAATAGAGGAGGCAGAGGACACATCAAGTCATGAGGATTCATTAGGGTTTTTTACATGTGTTTTCCTGTTATGTTATGTTTGGAAGACTGAGCACTGGTGTGTCTGGAAGGAAAGAACAATGATGTTATCCTCAAGCAGAAAGTGGAGGCGCTGATGTGATTCTGCCTTACTGCTTTTGGGTGCCTTTACAAGAAACTCCTACAACTAGACTTTGTAGGTAAGTGCCTCTCTCTTTTCCTTCCTTCCTTCCTTCCTTCCTTCCTTCCTTCCTTCCTTCCTTCCTTCCTTCCTTCCTTCCTTGCTTCCTTCCTTCCTTCCTTTCCTTCCTTCCTTCCTCTTTCTTTTTTCTTTCTTTCTTTCTCTTTTTCTTTCTTTCTTTTACTTTTCTCTTTTTCTTTCTTTCTTCCTTTCTCTTTCTTTCTTTCTTCTTTCTCTTTCTCTCACTTTCTTTCTTCTTTTTCTTTCTTTCTTCTTTTTTTTCTTTCTTCTTTGTTTTCTTTTTTTTTTTTTTTTGAGACGGGGTCTCACTCTTGTCTCCCAGGCCGGAGTGCAGTGGCATGAACACAACTCACTGCAGCCTCATCCTCTGGTGCTCCAGCGATCCTCCCACACTGAGCCTCCTGAGTAGCTGGGACTGTAGCTGGGATTGTGCCCCGTCACTCCGGTTAATTTTTTGATTTTTTTTTTTTTTTTTTTTTTTTTTGTAGAGATAGAGTCTAGCCACATTGCCCAGGCTGGCCTCAAACTCCTGGGCTCAAGTGATCTTCCCTTCTTGGCCTCCCAAAATGCTGGGATTACAGTCATGAACCACCGTGCCCAGCCAACACCTCTTCTAAAATGTTAAATATCTCTGGGGAAGTTAAAAGACTTGTTGAAGTGACTCATGTATTAGTATGAAATGGTTTAACCTCACTGTCTTTCTCCTAATGCCTCTTGAACATTGAGAATAGAGATATATTCAAGGGGCTGGGGGAAGGAGAGGAGAAGGAAATAGAAGTTGATTATTATAGTTGTTGTTGTTGTTGTTGTTATTAGTTTTGTTTAGAGGGCATACCGCAGTGGGAAAGGCCTTGGTTGAGATATGAATTGGAGTGGTGACAAGAGAGATTTGAATATGAGGATCTTTGAAAGTTAAAGTGCTCTCAAAGGATGGCAGAAGGGTTCTAAAAAAGAGGGGCTTTTTTCCTCTTATTTTCCCAGAAATTCTCTCTGGGACTGGGCACAGTATGTGGGTTCTTTACTATGCTTGGACTATTTTGAAAATAAAACTCAGCTGGGTGCGGTGGCTCATGCCCATAATTCCAGCACTGTGGGAGGCCAGGGCGGGTGGGTCACCTGAGGTTGGGAGTTCGAGACCATAGGCAGTCCTTTGGTAATATTTTTGGAATATTACCAATTCGCCTGGCCAACATGGTGAAACCCTGTCTCCACTGAAAATACAAAAAAATAGCCAGGCGTGGTGATGCATGCCTGTAATCCCAGCGCTTCAGGAGGCTGAGGCAGAAGAATCTCTTGAACCCGGGAGATGGAGGTTGCAGTGAGCCGAGATCAAGCCACTGCATTCCAGCCTGGGCGACAGAGCCAGACTCCATCTCAAAAACAAACAAACAAAAAACAAACAAAAAGGAAAGAAAAGAAAGAAAAGAAAAGAAAACTCCACACATCTGGACAAGCTAGGCAGGGGCTGAGGATAGAAGATGAACCAAAAACACTGTTAGCCCCCTCCTTTCCTAGGATGCCACTCTATCTAGCCTTTGCCCAAGAGGCCTTCATGCCTAATTGTAGCTTTTCGACAGGAAAAGCAGGACAGCTGCTGCTAATTTAATTACATCCAATTTGGGTGGTATTTATTGAGCCTTCTGTGTAAGGCACCTTCTTAACAATGTCCCAGCCCTCCACCACAGTCACCACCCACCTCCCCCCTACGACAAATCTGACTATAGGATTTCCAGGCAGAGAAGATAACCTCCCACCTCGGGCTTCATCTGTAGGGGCCGCAGTCCAAGCCAGCGGCTTGGACTTTTTGTTTTCTCTGCACTCGGTTCTGATGCCGACACTGCGCAGGTTGTTACAGAACTGCTAGAGATAAGTGTGAGGGCACATGAAGGCATGGGGGGCATTCTTTCCAAATGGGGGAAGGACAGGAAGCAGACAAAGAAGGGCCTCTGCTGTCCTTAGGATTCTCACTTGTATGTTTCTGTTTCCAGAGCATCAGTGATGGGAAGTGTTTGCTTCTGTCTATCATTGAACTCAAGGCACAAAAAACCAAGGCAAAATAACACTTTTTAAAGGCTCTTGCCCCCAGTTGCATCAGCTCCATCGAGCAGGGTTGTGCAGTGCAAGGCTGGAATGGTTTCCAGGGCCTCTGTGGGGGAGGAGGGGAGAGCTGCTCTCCTCATCTCTGAAAATAGTGCTTTTCCCAAATTGCTTTTTCAAGTTTCCCTCCTTGAAATGTGAAATGACATCCTCCAAGCACACTGTTTGAATCTATGGTGTTATGTGTATGTGGTGGCTTTAACACAGTCTCAGAGGGACTTCTAGGGAGGTGGGGAGGAGAGCCCTGAGGCTGGGGCACCTTGCTTGCTTTTGACACAAAACCACTCTCCAAAAATGGCTCCAGAGAAAGCAAGCCTTGGGATAGTGAAGAGAGTGGAGAAGCTTAGATTCTTTTTTAAATGGAAATTATTTATTTCCACTGCAAAGAAGACATTTCCCTCAAAAGGGGGAAAACGGCTTAAAGACACCTCCCCCAGCTCAGCCAGCACTGGGACACAAGCAAAATGCCTGACTGGCCGGTAAATCATCTTGGGAGGAGAGAGTTTGAATAGAGGGGAAAGCGGAAAAACAGAAGCCCAGCATAGTGTGAGCTGATTCCAGCAGAGACTGAAAGCAGCAAGGGGCCTGGGCTATGGGATACATAATTGGCTAACGAATAATACAGCCAAAATTGGATATTAACAGCAATTAATTTCTGTAGAGGCATTGGGGAAAAGAGCTGCAGAAAACCCCATTGGGCCTTAAGCCGAAGCAACCTGAAATTAAACCAGTGTCTCAATTAAATGGGAATAAATATTGCCACATCAATCTGTGTAGAGTGGGAGGGGGCTGACAGAAGCCCCCCGTGCAGCTCAGGGCACCTTCCTGCACGTCGGAAGGTCTCAGTGGCACAGCCTCAGTCGGGCACCACCCGGCCCATGACCTTGAGGCCAGGGCTCCGAAAGTTTCGGTGCACGGCCTGTTGACCCAAAGGGACCTGGTATCACTCACTGCACGCTGATGGACCCAACAGATGAGGAAACGGAAGGAATCGAGTTCTTTAGAAAACAGAGACCGCGTCCTAATGGCAGCAGCGGTTGCATTTGCAAGGAGATTCATGAAGACAGAAAGAGCCTTCTGCGCCTTCCTTCCAACCGACTTCGAGCGGCCCGGTCCCCTCCGGCGTGGGATCTGGAACTAACGCTGACTAAGGCCGACGGAGGAATATGTCTTTTTCCTTGCAGGTTGAAGATTTTTGTGGTGGTTTTGGCTTCTGTGGAGAGGGTTGCGGGGGAGGGGAAGGAGGGTGTTTGGGGATGGCGAGGACACGTCTCTGGGTCCTGAGGGAAAATGCCTGCTCCCTGGCAGGGTCACTGGGGCTATCCGGGAGAGGAGGCTGGAGGTATGGGCGGGGCGTCCTAATGGGGAGTTCAGGAGGATGCACTGAGACGGACTCAGCAAATAAAACTCCAAACCCCCAAGCGCTTTCGCGGCGGGGTCCTCTCCCAACCTCCCCCCTGTCTGTACCCCTTCCCAGGCGGCACCTGCCAGCTCCTTTTTCTTGCAAGTTCGGAGGCTTTCCGGGGTGCAGGGTGGGGTCCTTAAGGCCGCAGGTACTGAAGTGGATCGGAGAGAGGCCCAGAGGAGGACGAAGGAAGCAGGACTGCGGGCCCGGGCACACAGGCTGACCTGCTGCACGGCCGTGAGGATGCGGCGTCTAGGCCCAGGCCTGCGGCTGGGGAGCGCTGCGGGTGGCCAGGGGAGGACGTGACCTCCCGCCCAGGCCTTCGGTCTGGCTTGGCCACCCTTGGAAACTGAGGATGTACCCTCGCCTCGATTCGTCCCTCTTCCTGCCCCCGACTCCGTAATAATCTCTAACGTTGACCGTCGAGTGTCCATCTGGCGCTAGAGTGAAATCAATGTGCATGGAAAATGGAAAAATGACCTCTCCGGGGACAGTCCCTGGCGTTTGTCGCCCTGAGCTGGGGGGCGCCCTGACCTCTTCGCCTCCCCCTCGACTTAGAACTTGGGCCTGGGGCTCATCCTAGAAAGAACCTGAGACTAACCCGCGTCTACCCACACCTTGGATGAGTTCAAAGCTTTGGGAACTGCAGGAGGACCCGAATCTCAGGAGTTCCAGGTCTGCATGATTCAGGAGAGAAAGAGAAAGAAAAAAAAAAAAAAAAATCAGGACTGGGAAATGGGAGCAAAAAAGAAAAGGGAAACCAGCGCCTGCTCATCTTCTCCTTGCTCCATGGAGAAGTCTCTGGTGCATTCCAAGAGAAAGAGACGAGAATGCCTCGTGCGTGCTGGGAAGCGAGTCACTGAGAAGCCCTGGGCGCGGTCCGGGCCGGCAGGGGCCGAAATGGGGCCCGCGCCTACAGTCGTGCAGCCGCAACTCGACGCAGAACCGCCCTGGCGACATCACACGAAGTTGCAATATGCACTTGCAGCCAAAGTATTGCTTCCTGGACTCCAGGTCTCAGTATTTTGTGTGTGCTTAAGCAACAAACAGGTTGCATTTGAATTTCAAAAGAACCCTCCCAGTGTAATTTTGAGAGAGAAAGCTCTTAGTGATTCTGGAAGTTGGTTTTCTGGGCTTCCCGGCCCCTGACCCAGTCCCTCAGGTCTTGGTAGCGTTTCTATTTTAAGACAAAAGGGAGAAGGATAGGAAATAAAAAGATGAACCTATTGAGAGTTGCTGACACTTTTATTCTGACCTGGAACATTCCTTGCCCTCAATAAGGCCCGATTTTTTTTTCTTTTTTCCTTTCTTTTTTTTTTTTTTTTTTTAAGGCCATCTAAATTTGCTGCAGGAAGATCATTCCAGGCCTTCTACACAGCTCTATAAGGCAAAAAGCCACACACATTGCCTCCCATAAATTCCGTTTGAAGTCCTTTTTTCTTATATGTCTACATTTGTGATGCAATTAAGTATTGAATGCATTTTCTTTTAAAAAAGCTGAAATGAGATTGAGAAAGACTTGGCAAAACACCCAATGAAAGAATTGTAGATGGAATTTGGGGAAAAAAGTCTTTATTGGGTACCATCATTCTCATTATTGTTATTATTGACATCCTCGTCACTGTGAATCAGCCAGCCCAGCCTCCAACACACATACCACCAGCACAACTCCTCATGTTGACTCATGGGCCCTGAAACCACCCACAGAGTAGATGAGGGAAGGGAGGCTCCATCTGTCCTAGGGAGAATGCTTTGCAGCTGCCCCCAAAAGACTCCATTCTAAGGTTGGAATGGGAGGAGGGTATTATGTAAGTTCAAGAGGAGGAAAGAGAAAATGTTTTCCCTGTGGAAGCAGCATAGGTGGATGGACTTTTGGTGGCTAAATGCCTTCCTCTAAATGCTAGCATTGGATATGGTTATGTGGGAAAATGTATGTGTGCATATGGGCACACCCCTCCTCCAAATATCTCTGTGGCAAAAGCTCCTCAAACATTCACAAAAGCTGCCCCCCTCCCTTTGGTAACGGAAGTAACTTACAGGAGTTTACCTTTGCCTCTGTTAGAAGGTCAATCTCTTTTCCGCTTAAGCGGAGATCTGGGCTGTTTCTGGCAGGGGAAAGAAGAATATCACCAATTTTTCCTTTGATACATTTCTAAATCTGGAAGTATCTGGTAGAGTTACCTCAAGAATCATATAAGCTTGCATCACGTTGAGGACTGTGATGGCGGCGGTGCATATGAGCCCATCAGGGCCTTCTTCACATATTCAGTCAGCAAACTGCCTCAACCTCGTCCTACTTTTTCTTAACCATATAATTCCCCTTTCATTTAAGCCATAGACTGTAGCTAGAGGGGCTCAAATAGGTAATAAGAGAGAAGATGTTAAAGAGTTAAATGCCCTCAAAGGGGAGAAATATCCAGGTTTCTTGTAAAATTACTGGTGGCATAAATAGGCCCCAAATACAGAAGGGAAGGGCTGACCTTCACTTGGACACCTTATCTGAGCACAGAAGGGGCCTGGCAATTATACACAGGGCCAAGTGGTCCATTCGTCTCTTTGCCATTTTCGACCATTAAAGCCCTACGTAAACATACATTTTGTAATGAGACCCACCCAGTGGACACAGGCAAATGCCCACACCCTTGCACACAGACCTAGTAGACCCAGAACACTCCCACACACACTAAAGCTTTCTGGAACAAGAGTTTACATAAGTAATGAAGAAAAAATATGCCCCTCCCATCATAGATTATCCACAGCAGAAACCTAGCAGGCGTCAGCCATGGTACCTGCGGTTTAAGCTCTCAGCTTAAAGCATCTGAAAGGGGCATTACGTGGGAAGGCATCCGGAGATTTTACCGGAGGGCACATCCGCGAAGGGTACAGCAACCTCTGAAGGAATTACGGGGAAGCAATTACCAAAAAGAGGCTCGTCAATGTGGACATTTGTGGGGCAAGGGTTTTAGTAATCAGAAGGTTAAACCATGCCTAAAAGAAGCATCCAGCAGCCTTCACAGTGAGCAGAGGGGGCAGAGCAAGGGGCTTTACACCCCAATAAGGCCCAGCACTGACTGCTTTCTTCTTCCCAAACCTGTCCAGAAAGGGCGAAGGGGACACCAGAACTCAGAAAGCTACTAGTTTCAGAGGAGGTATATTTTGAAGGCAATGGCAAATAGACAAGGCTTGTTAAGGCTCAGGGGTGAGAGAAGCTGTTTTCCCTTTCTGTCCTGCAGCCAAGCTTGCCTTCTGGGTCTCCAGAGGCAGCCCAGCACCTGCAGTCTGCAAGATGTGCACTGCAGCTTTCTCTCTGCGGGGGCAAGCAGGTTGTGCCACATTCTGCAGACCCAGAGAAGGTTCTGGAAGTATCTAGGTGGGGTGCTACACACTTAACCTCTGCCTGACTCTAAACACTGCCTTAGGAGGGCAAATGAAGAGCCTAAGAGGCAAAAATTACACAAGGATTACACATAGTAGGTACTCAATAAATATTTGGGGGAAGTGAGGCCAGGGAGGGGCCCTGATCCAAGGCATCACTGAATACTAATTTATTTAGCAGGCTAGACTGAGGCTTTGGAGAGGAAAGAAGTCCTCAGTAAGCTTCAGTGGAGACTCTTAGGCCTTGATTACTGTGTAAGGAATCAAATTAATCTCCTAAACATCCCTTATGGCCTTGGCCTTGCAAAGCCAGGCCTCTGCCATGCTCGGGGGAAGGGATGCAGCAGGCTTCCTGGGCAGAAGGATCCAGCTCTTGGCCTCCTTTCTCTGCTCCTCCCTCTACTGCAGGGACCTGCCCCTCCTCCATTTCCTCCACCTGGAAATTAATGAGCTTAGGTCTTGCCCCATCCGCTGCAGCTTGGTGGTTAATACAGAGCTGGAAATGGGATGAGATTGTGGCAGCGCAGTAAGAGGGGGGTCTCTAGGACCAGCTGCTGCTCAGGGTCTAGTGATGGGAGGAAGGCCTGATTTGGGAAGCAGGTTCTTCAGGATGAAAAGCTTAACCCTTTCCATTCCCTGACAGCCTCTTTCAAAACAGTCTTTCCTCAGACCCCCACTTGCACACATTCTGTTTTTCCTTCTGTTCACATTTTTAAAGGAACACATGTCTCCCTTGGGTCCATGTAGGTTATTGTGCCTCTCCCTTCCTCTGCAGCTCCTGGATCTCTGCCTGAAACTGCAATAACAGCTACAGGGAGGGCGTGAGGTGCTCCTTAGAGCCATGGCCAGGCTTTCAGCTCCGATGGAGCTTGTGAACCCGCTGGGAACTGGCTCCTTCTTGTCCACATAGCCTAGCGACTTCCTTAAGCTTGTCAGGTGCTCTCAGCTCTACAGCAAAGGGTGACAAACAGCTCCCCCTCTCCCTTCCAACCGCCTGCCCTCCTCCCCAAACCTCAAGCAGAACACAATATATCCGCAGTCCAGGCCCTGAGGCAGTCTGCCAGTCTCTGGATGCCAAATTATTATTTTTTTAAGGGCAAATCGAAAAACTCAGCTCAGAACAAAAACACAGTCACGGAGGAAAGTGTCGACCCACATACAATGAGTCCTGAGCCCAGAGAAAAATCTGCACACACAAGCACTCCGCAATGCGCTCCCAAGCGACCCCCTCCCCACGCACACCGCATCTGTGCTGCACAGATCTGCTTCTGTCACAGAACCAGCTTCTGTTTCTCTCCCTGAGTCTGTTTGCATCTCTAAGCCCCTGTCTGTCACAGGCTGCACACCTCCCCACCCCACGGGATCCGGTGCGGGACAGGCAGCCGGAGGGAGCTCGAAACCCCTCCCCTCGCGCCCGCAGCCGCTGCGCTGAGGTCTGCGGAGGGCGCCTGGTTCGGTCGGTCGCTCCTTCCTTGGCGGGCCCTTGCCGACCCACGGTGCTCAGCCAGCCCCATTCTTGGCATTCACCGCGTGCCTTAATTGTATGGACATTTAAATCAAGGTCCGCTGTGAACACGGAGAGAGAGGCCTTTCTCCTGAGGAAGGAAAGGAGGAAGGAAGGAAGGAAGGAAGGAAAGGTGAAAGAAAGGAAGGGGGGTGGGTAGAAGATGGAATAAGAAAACCAGGAAAAAGAAATAAAAAGCGGCGCGTGTGCGTGCGCACTGACAGCGGGGAGAGGGATGGGGGTGGGGAGCGCCGGAGGAAGGGACCACAGCATCCTCCCCGCCGCAGCTCCCCCAATCACACAGACAATGAGATAACAGCGACGTCTTCCAAAGGCTCTTTGTTCTCCCCCATCCTTTCGCATCCAGGCTTTTTCCTGCAAAGCGGAGGGGGTGGAGGGATGGGGGTGTGGGTGGAAGTGGGAGACGGAGGGGTGCCTCCCCCGTGTTAATTACCCCGGCTCCCCTCGCCCCTTTCCCCGCGCCTCGCCTCCCCTGCAGCTCCAGACAATGAAAAAACAACATCGACCCCACCTCGCCCCAGCGCAGCAAACCCACCCACCCATGTCGCCCTCTGCTTTGCTCAGGAAACTGAAGTGGGCAAGGACGGGGAAGAAGAGGGCGAGGGACAAGGAGAGCAGCAGGGGCTCGTCAGCGGCAGCCGGGGCAGGGCGCGCGGCCGCCGCCTCTTTACCTCCATCGCTGAGTGCAGGCGCAGCCGGGCCGGGCGTGCTGCAGGGGCGAGCTGCCTCGGTCCGGGGCCGGGACCTGGGGATTCAGCTTTCCGGAACTCGCCTGCTGCAGTCCTCTCGCTTAGGTCCCAAGTGGTGGAGGGGGGAAAAGGAAGAGAGAGAGAGAGAGAGAGAGAGAGAGAGAGAGAGAGAGAGAGAGAGAGAGGAAGAAGAAGAAGAAGAAGAAAAAAAAGAAAAAAAAAACATAAGAGCGAGGCCCATCTGGCCCCTCATCAGCTTTGTCAAGTCTTGCATACGCTAAAATGCTAATGACCTAGATAGCTCATGCAAAATGCAGCAGGGAGGGCGGGAGCGAGGGAGGTGGGAGGGAGGAAGAGAGAGGAGTGCAGGGGGGAGCGAGGGAGGAGAGGCGGAGGGAGGGAGAGAGGGAGAGAGCACCCCTACACTCTCCCCACCCCACCTCCAACTGTCAACGGGCTTTACCAGGTAAAGGGTGGACGTAGATTTAAAAGGTCACTCGTGTATAATGCGGCTGGATCCCTGGGTCAAAAAAAGGGGGCGAGACAGAGGATGAGAGTCCCGAAAGCCAAAAGGACAATAAGACATTATTTTAACTCCCCCCCCCATGCCCTCCTCCACCTCTTCACACTGTTTACACACAAATCCTGTCGCCGCCTCATGCATGTGCACGGACATGTCAATTTCTCATCAATTTCTCAGCGCTCCTATCCACAGACACCCGAATTCTCATTCCCAGCAAAACTCATCTTGTGGACCCGAGGCAGGAGAAGACCCCTTCTCCTCCTCAGTGCTCCTCCGGCTGGCCCATCCCTACTCAACTCCACCTCCACCCTCTACTCCCTTAGCCCTCCAGGCAGCAGCGGGCTCCTTCTCTTTTCTAAGCTTTGAGTCCCCTGTCCCCTTCCCAACCCCCGCATCTTGAGAAGGCAAGGCGGAGTAGCAGGAAAGCCAAGTCAAGTGCACCCTGGTCTCCCACAATTCAGCTACCCCTCCCAGAAAAAAAGAGACCCCAACAACCCCGACACCTCTCCTACGTCGACACTGTGAAAGCAAGCAACAAGGACAAATAAAATTCAATCCCGAATACCCTCAGCGGTCCGCACGCCGGGCGGACGCCCTTCCGCAGCGGCCACGCGTGTTCCGGGTTCAGCGCTCCTGCGCGTCCCTTCTCGCCGAGCCCAAGGTGCTTTGTGCGGCCACACAAGGTCTTCGGCTTTTTGTTCTCCTTTTTAAGAGACTGGCCGCAGTCCCCAGCGATTCAGCCAGCCCAACCAAAGGCAGTGGATCTACTGAAATGAAAGGGATCGAGATAATATACAGGCAGATGAATGAGGGGGTGATGCCGGAGGTGCGGGAAGCATCCTGGGAGCGGCCGCCCGGGCCAAGCCCGAACTGCTTGCTGCCTTCGCTGGGGAAGGCGCAGGAGGCGAGCCGGCGCTGGTGGTCGCTCCACCTGGCAGGAGGAAATGATAACCATGATAAGGAACGTGATGATGATGATGATGATGATGATGAGCATGATTTAAAAAAAAATCAGTCTTCCTCTTGGTGAACCAGAGCGTAAGTGCCGGAGGGACTGCACTGCTGGCGGCTGCGGACTGGGGAAGGAGAGCGGCGCAGGAGGCAAAGGTTGCGGAGGCAGCACCCTCGGATGAATAATAACACCGCGCCGCGCAAGTTGCGGAGCCGCCTGGAAATCCAGCCCTTCGCGTGAACTCGCGTCGAGCGCGGATTGCAGGGGATGAGGAAGAAGGGGGAGGGGTGGGGAGGGTGGAGGAGGGAGGGGGAGGGGTAGAGGGGAAGGCAGAGAGGGACAGAGAGAATTGGGAGCCTTTTAATTTATCCTTACCAAGCCCTAATCTCGTGCGCCGTCCTCTTTGGGTGAGGTCGAGCTCCTTTTTAAAAATTATTATTCCTTTAACGGATTATTCAGGTAAAGGAAGCCACATCTGCTGACTGTTCCGAAAACAAGAGGATTAGGTGCCCGTCCACAGATCCAGGCCCGCAGACCCCCACCCCCTCTGCACCAGCACACGTCATTCTCACTGCCCCCGGGTACCTCCCTCTCCTTCGTGCTGGGGGAGAGCTGTGCCAAGGAAAATGCGGATTTGGGGAAAGTGAGAAGTGGGAGAGCTCGGAAGAGCGGGAAAGCCAAGGCCGGAGGTGGCGATTCGCACCCCCACACTCACACGCGCTTCCGTTTATCCGTTTCTATCCCGGGAGAAGGGGGTGCCTGCCCGAGCCCACGCGCGCCGCCGCATCTGCAGTGGTTGGCGCCCCACGCTCCCTGAACGCCCCCCAGGCGGCACCAGTCCGGGGCAGAGTCCGCTCGGCGGCCGCGGGCGTCAAATCGACACCTGATTCCACAGCCCCCTTCCCTCTCCTCTTCTCCTTCCTCCTCCCCGGGGATCCCGGCACTGCCGTGAGTCCACTCCCGGTCTCCACGGCTTAGGCAGACGGAGTGGGGGGCTCAGAGGACCCGCGCACCCTCTGCTCCTCGGCCCTGGCGGGAGGCGCGGGGCTGGGGTTTCCGCGGGCCGCAGCGCGGGCTAGGGCTGCCAGGGGCTGCGGCGGATGCGGTTGACATCACTGCGGAGAGCGCGCGGCTGCCGGGCCGCCGCGGAGACCTGAGCGCCGGTGCAGCCTCCCCAACCCCTCCCAGGCGGGCGTCTAGGCAGGACAGCGGCGGGGGCGGGGAGAGGAGTGGGGGGGAGGGGGACGATCGCCCCATCCCCCGCCCCCCCGCAGTCAAGGTGAATGTGAAGGAGAGCAGGCGCGCGTGCCCGCGCCTGGGAGGCGCGCGCGCCCCGCCCCTCCCGGAGCCCTCCCGCGCTCCGGGGCCAGATGGACTCCCAAGATTAGAGGCGCGGAAGTGCGCTCCACGACGGGCCCACCCGTCCCGCGGACATCAGACCTACTTCGGGGAGACGCCTTTTGTTGTGGTGGCCGTGGCGGTGTTTGTGTCTTTCCGGGAGCACCGGGTGAGCTTGGCCTTGAGGAATGACTCAGAATGAATCCGCCTATAAGAGCCAAACCAAAGACGACCCCCTGCCCCAGCCGCTCAACCATAACCCAACGCCTGCAACCAGAAACCTTCGGACTTTCCAAGGGGTCAGTGCCGCAGCCGCGAGGGGCAGCCCTGACCCGCGCGGTTCACGCACACTCAGGGCCCATCTGCTTCCCCTACTCCGGCTTTTCTTCTTTGATGACTTAAAAGAGAGAGGGGGAGAGAGAGAGAGAGGTCTAAGTGTTTCTTGGGCACTGCTGGATTCAGGGCAACTAGACATGGGGAGAACAAGCCCCATCAGCTAAAAGCAGTCCTCCTGAAACCACACAGCCCGCGAAGGTCGCAGCAGAGGTGCCCACCCAGCTGAGTGGCTGCACGAAGGGTGACCCGGGCGCGGCCCTTCTCGCTTCGAGGTCATTTCGGCTCTTGTCAGTTATTGGGTGTTTGTCCCAGCAGAAGTAGAATGGCGATCTCAAACCCTTTCAGCACTGGCCTTTGCTTCCAACAATGCACCACGATAAGCTTAGAAAAGAAGCAGTTTTTGTAAATTTCAAGAAGCGGAAAGCTTTGGTTTAAACAGAGAGAAAAGGAAAAAAGGGGAAGAGGAGGAGGAGAGGGAAGAGGAGGGGAAGAAGAAAAAAGAAAGAAGAAAAAGAAGAAATAAACCGTCGCTTGCAGTTGGTGTTTGATTTCTGAAGACCATACTGATTGGAAAAAGCCATCATTTGGGCTGTCTTTCAGGGAAAAACTTACCATTCTGATAACGTTCCCCTCAAACCAAAATACTTTTGTGGTGGAAAAACTACACTGGCAGTGGCTTGGTTCAAGACTCCCACCATTTTGATAAGGGTTTTTAGCTTCAGGACAATTTGTTTCCTATTCACTAAGAATTCCTTTCGCAGATAGTTTCGGAACTCCTTGTGTATGGAGGGATGGGGCCCTGACCCGAGTTGGCCTGGACTGAAGGACAGTAGGACACGCTGCTGCTCCCTTTTCCGTAGTTTTTCTTAAAGGCCTGGTTTTGTTTAGATTGAGGACGGTTTCTGGCAGTCCCTCCTCGCCGTTGCTGCAATGCAGGGTATTTGCCGCTCATCTTGCGGCATGGGGGGAGGGGAGGAGAGCATGGTTTTGTAACAGGCTCTGCAGGCCTGAGTGGGAACGCCTTAAATGATGAGGCCCGGGTTAAAAAAGAAAAGAAAAGGAGAAAGAGAGAGAGAGAGAAAAAAAAAAAAAAAAGCAGCTGATGCTGAATTAATAGTTAGAGCATACCCCTGGGGCTTGCTTCAACCAGGGGGCCAGGAGTCCTTTCCCCTCCCCCAGTCACGGATTTCATATCTGTTTTTAACCAGTCTGATCGGATGCTGGGACATTTGTGATGGCGTCTTAAAACCTAAACCCTTGGGCTTAAGTGTTGTCTATGCTCCTGATCAAACTCACCCCAAATACTAACACGTTAAGAAATTATATTGTAAAACCTCCCCAAATCCGATTGACTGGACTGTTTGGGGCCCATATGGCCGGACAGCTGTGCTGCTCCACGTGAAAAGACACCATGGCCCCTCCGATGGTATAAAGCGAGGGTTCCCCAGAGAGCTCAGACATGACCTAAGTATTAGCTTAGCCTGGGGTGAAGACTGAGTTAAATCTCTCACTTCTTGGAGGTTAAAATAAAGACAACAACAAAAATCAAAAGAGATGCACTTTTGAATTCATTGTATATTGTGTGCCTCCTGCTGGTTCCACCAAAGGAAGGAAGGACAACCCGAGAAATAAACTCTCTGTAGCTTACCACAAGCATGACGTTAGACAAACTGAAGACACAGGAAAGAAATATATTATTTGCCAAGCGTACCATGTGTCAGTGACATTTGTGGTTCCCTGTTCACAGAAGCAGGGTTCTGACCTCAGCCGATGCCTGTGTTAACCATAAAGAACAGCCATCAGAGTGCAATTTCCATGGTGAGAAGATGAAACCGTGCTTTAAAAAGGAAAACCCATTATGAAATGCAGCCGGATTTAATTTTTAATATGATGGCGGATCCTCTAACGCATTCTTTGCTGGTGTTTGCATTCAGGAGGAGTGATTCATTCTGTGGCAGAAATCAAAATAACATTCTGCAGTACTTTTAAATGTGCTTCTCGTTTTTAAAGGTGTCCTGAAATAGAATATTCTATAACCTTTCAGTGGTGGTGGCTGGAGAAGCGGAATACAAAACTCTGTTCCTAGTGAAATGCTCAGTCTAGATAAGACCCAGCTTGTTCTTACTTATCTGTCTGTGCATAGCCCCTTGCAGTCTCTTCAGGCCTTAACAAATGTTTTAAAAATAAGGGAGAGAGAGAAAGAGAGAGAGGAAAACCCTCACAAATCAATCTGGAAAGTGAAATGAGGGGAAAATAGTGGTTAGATGGTTAGATACATAAGCTTTTAGTCCAAGTCAGTCAACATTGTTTTGGAAAATTATTTCAGTAGTGAAACTCCCTCATTTGAAACCTTTATATACAGGAGCAGGTACTGACTTGTTTTTGTGTTCCTTGAATGTCAGTTCACATTTTTGGAAATAGCTACAGAGAGTTCTGCAGTTACTGTGTCCTTAAAAAAACAATTTTGGAGGTATTATTTGCGTGGCATAACTAATGATGGAATCCTGGAGATTATTTGGTGCCCCCCTTACTACTATAAAAGAGTAGCGCAGGGCCCAGAGAGATGGAAAAAGAGCTTCTAGAGACCATGTGGGTGGTTTGTAGCAATTTCAGTGGTGAAGTTAAGAACAAAACCTGGGTCTCTTCATTGCCAGTATGTATTTTTTCCTCATGTATTTGAACATGAAAAGCTTCCTAAAGATTTTGACAAATAAAAGAAATAGTTGACCCTAGTGAGTTCATTTAGTGTTTAGCTTGGGTTGAATTTTGAAATCTGAATTTTTTTCTATTTAAATATCTCTAGTTTTAGCGATATTTCAGGAGCTATTTAGGAAAACACACCCAGCCAAACTCTTGTGACCCTGGAGGGACAGGGCAAGAGCCACACACACTGTCAGAGCCTTTGACCCAGTGAATTAAGTGCCACAACGTGTCTAGAAAATAATCACGTTAAAGTTAGGACTGGGGTTCTGAGGAAGGACTACCCCAGCCCAAGACAGAGGTATGGGAAACATAGTGTTCTTTCACAGTCATTTTGGGAGCAAGAGTTTGTGACACAAATTCAGTCTATCAGGCGACAGTCAATTTGTTTTGTTTCTGGATTACTTAATAAATTATTTGTATTGCACAAAAAAGAATTTATTTAAAAAAAACCTGAAAGAAAAATAAGCTGTGGTCTCGGACACGTGTGTGATCTTGGGCAAATAAGTCACTTTCCTTGTTTTCTATCCTCTTCTTCAACATGAGTAGATGATGTCTAAAGTCCTTTTCAACACGAATAGTGTATGTTTCTGTTGTTTTTTTGACAGAATCCACATGTTTCTGAGTCTGGAAGATACTGTCTCCCTTTTAAAATCTATCTGGCAGACACTGTGTTGAGGGCCTGAAAAGTTGAACATGGAAGCTTTGAGAAAAGTAGTGTGTGTGTGTGTGTGTGTGTGTGTGTGTGTGTGTGTGCGCGTGCATTTAAGTGGCATTCATCTGAAAGTATAGCCATCTTTATTTTTTATTACCCTCTGGGTTAGGAAAAGGTCTATCAGGTGAAAGCATTTTTCTATTCCCCTCAGCTCGCCCAGCACAGTATAACTGAATGCTTTCTGTGTTTTCACCTACGCAGATTCGACCTGAGTCCTGTAGCAGATTTAAAAGCCCTCCCCTTTAGCGCCCATCCTGACCTAGATTGCAGGATGAAGGCTAATGATTCATTTGCAATGCTTATGATGGGCATCTACTGCAGGGGTTCCCTCTCCACTCCTTGTTCCAAAGGAAACCCTGTTACCCTTATCATCTGATATTACCACAAGTAAATATTTTTGTTCAATTGCTACATAGGGCATGCAGCTCTTTCCTAATGAATTATCTGCCCCAGGGAGGCGAACTATAACTCACCAGCGCTTCAGGCAATTTTTAGCATGTGTCAGATTGCGTTTGCGTTAGAGAACTTGGACTGTGTTTTGGTGCAGGCAAACTGTTTTTCTTTTTCTCTTTGTGCAGAGATATACAATTCAACATACCTTTACAAGGAGAAAAGCCTTGCCCGTGTTTGAGTCTGATGGGAGCATGAAAACAATGTTCTATATGCATAAAGCATGAGACCGTGGAGAGGATGGAGTGCTCGTATTCCGATGCCAGATATTGTTACAGTGCAAACTGGACAAGGCTTTCTTTGAATTTCATTTAGAAGCAGCTACCATGTACTATACATTATAAAATCAGAGCATTACACTTGACAAAATGGCCTTGACTAACAATGAAGTGCCGATTGGTGTGTTCATTAAATATACAGATTTGAAGCAGAATTAGTAGCAATGACTGAAATGGAAATCTTGTCAATCATAAATGAGGCAGCTGACAAGTTAGAAGGGGGAAAAACCCTCAAATGTGATTCAGATCTTGTAGGTTTGTGTCTGAGGATGATTTAAATAAATTTGGACATTAGGTGGTGACAAGACAAAAATGAAAAACAGCATGTAATTGGGCAAAAAGACTGTGGTAGGCCTGGGGGATTGTGAAAGAAAAAAAAAAGGAGATGGAAAAAGGAAAAAGGAAGAACGAGGGGGTCGTTTGCAGGATAGCTTGTTTGTAATGAATGAATGAAGAGATGAAATCTAGAATATTTATTTCCCAGTAGCCGACACTCAGGAGACGTTTAACTATTGTTCATAAAATAAAATCAGTGTCCCTCCTGTGTTCACTAGCATCAAACAGATCATCTGCATATATAACTCTGCTGGGAGGCGAGAGTGTCGTCAGCTGGAAGTACAGTGTGGGGAACACTGGCTTACTTTCAATCTTTAATTTCAAAATGCGGTAACTAGGCATTTAAAAACATTGTACGTAAGACAAAGGGCCACTGTATGGCAGCTCCATGCCAGCCGCAGGGCTAGTTAGATGTTTTTCTTATATTATCTACAATCTCACAGTCACACTAACCCCATGTTACAAAGAGGTGACTTTCTCAAGTGCAGAAGCTGGCATTGGGATCCAGATACAACTGGCCCCAAAGACTCTCTTTTTTCCATTACAACTGCATGCTGAAGGCGTCCCAGAGGGAATAAGAATAACATTATATAATGTAAAGCTGATATAAAAAATGCTAAGCGTTTGTCCTGCCTCATGTACCAAGTTGAAACAAGCAGGGTGAGGCTGACAGAGCAGATGAAAAACATCACTTAAGATCGGTTTTTTTCCTGCTAAACTCTGTTGTACACTATGCAAATATGATTGCAAAAGTGGAACATTATCAACACTTTAATGCTAGTTATCTTTCAAAGATGATACTCAGAGTAATCAACATAAACTTAGTATACTGTATCTAAATAATAAAAATGTTGGCTTGCATCATTCTGACATCCTCAGTACGACCTAGAAAGCCGATCAGTATGATACATAGTGATAATAGCATTCTGCGTTTAAACAGCATCCTAGCAGTCACAGTGTTTGGCCACCTGGGGTGGGGCGGAGAAGGGAGGTTGGGAAATTGAGGACTTAGCAGCCCATGTGGGGGCACATTGCCCAGAGAAATTCTTGGGGTGGCAGGCTGTAAATCAGGATGAATGTATTTCTGGATGATAATCCCGTTTCCAGTCTCCTTTAAAGCCGGGCTGGTAAGGCAAGACCCCCACTTGGCAAAGATGGTCCCTGGTTTTTGGTGCCTGGGCAGATACCCTGAGTTGATAGTAAACAACAGAAAACAAGGGATAGAAAAAGCAGGAAGAATTTTTTTTTAAATGATGGGAACTTCATTTTTGTGGGATTTGCTTCTCTGTGTATTATATATATATATTTCTTTGAAATGATGGAGCTGCCGGGGGACAGGAAAAGATGGCGTTCATTACAAATTCCTTACTAGTCATTTGTCTACAACTACAAGATTAGCAAGAGAGTTCCCTGTCCAATAAAGGAGCCAGCATGCTGGCAAAACGCTATGCGGTGTGGGACTGCTGGCCTGGGAGGCAGGAGGCCTGGATTCTCGTTCTAGGTTTGCCATAGACAGAAACCTTCGGCTAAATTATTCCCTCCCAGGTAAATGAAGGGTGCAGGGGCTCTTTCTGCCTACCCTGTGCTCCACCTTCCTCTTTGTTCTGTTTCTTGCTCCCGCTTCATGAGGCTCCCTCCGGACTCCTCAGCCAGTCTGCTTGTAGGGCAAGATCTCAACTCAGCAGCCAGCACCTCACTATGTTTATTCTCTTAAGGGAATTTTTAAAAAGGCCAGACCGTCAATTAATATTTTGAGAACCCCTAAGCAGGTGAGCCATGGATGTTTGGGGGAGACAGAGGATGCCTTCTGGGCACTGCTGAAATGGCGCTGGTTTTGTGTGGCTCCTTGGCCCCTTCTGCTGTAGACGGGACATCCTGTGAGAGAACAAGCATGGGTCTCAGAGCCAAGACAGATTAGAGTCCACAGCTCCAGGCCCTACCTCCTCGGTGACTTTGGGCCAGTTTTCCATGTGCACTATGGGGACAATGATAGTCTCGACACCATAGGGCTGTTGTTTACTGAGATAACATCCAGTGAATGCCAGTTTTGTGCGTCTCCACCTTTCTGCCTCTTTTCTAAAAGGTGGACCAAAGTGAGCTACTTGGGAGGCTGAGGCAGGGAGAATTGCTTGAACCCGGGAGGTGGAGGTTGCAGTGAGCCAAAATCACACCACTGCACTCCAGCCTGGGCAACAGAGCAAGACTCTATCTCAAAAAAAAAAAAAAAAAAAAAAAAAAGATGGACCAAGGTGAGCCTGAGGACTGCAGCTCCTATCAGTGGTTCCCAGCCCCAGAAGAAGAGCCGGCAGGGGCCAGCAGTGAACTGCCATGCTCCATGCCATTCTCCAGCCTGTGTGGTCCATGGCTGGCCCCAGCCTGAGCCAAAGGGAAGCTCGGGGAAAGATTATTTCATATCAGCCCCATCGTTGACCCACCATGTGACTGAACAAGCCTTGTCAGAATAGCACAGAAGGAAATGGGGAGGCACTGCTACCACTCTTTCCAGAATTTCAGGAGGAGCTTTTAAAATCCTGAGGCAGGGTGTCAGAAACTCCTGCAGAAATGGAGCTTGAACAGGAGCAGGGGACATGGTCTTTCTCAGCTGATTGGTGGTCTTGACCCCATTGTGTGTGGGGTGGTGGGAGACCAGAGAGAATCTTAGAGCTGGCAGACAAGGAAATTGAGGCCCAGAGAAGTGAAGTATCTTCCTAGCCCAAGGCCGCAGAGTTATTGATCAGGTAGCTAGAAATCAAAGACAAAAGCACTGCACAACCTCGCAGGAAGCCAGAGGAAGGGACCGATGAGAAGAGGTAGAGTTTTGTGTTGAGGGAACTTGGACAGTCTGTTGCCTTCCTTTTTCACCGAGCCTTAGCCTGGCCCTGCTAGAACCCCAAACGTTTGGAGCTTCCCTTGTAGGGAGATAATAGTTACACCTGTGTTCGAGTCCTTGTCAGGATACAATGACACAGTGCATAAAGAAATATTTAGCACAGTGCCATGTCATAGTACGTGCTCAACAAATATTAGCTGAAGATATATTTTACCTAAAAAAAAAAAAAAAGAAAAGAAAGAAAAGAAAAAGGCAACCATTGTCAAACAAAGGCTGTTAGTATAATTGGCTTTACTCTGGATAAAAGCCAGAGAAGTTCTCCAATGTTTTGTGGGTGATAGTTTAGCAAAAGATGCTGATTTTCATCATGTTTTACAAAGGTTTAAGAAACTCTCTTTCTTTTGGGGGACTTGATCCTTAAAGTTAATGTCTGTTTTCAAGGAAGTATACCCCACAGTAGCCACTTTATCAACATTCCACTGCCGGTACAATGTATTAGCATGAACCATTACAAGAAGAAAAAGAGAAGAATTTAGATATAAATGTGAAATTCCTTGGCAGTGTCTAGGAGAGACAAGATGAAATGCAGAACTTGTTTGATGTGATGGAACAACACAGGCTCTCTAAGGGAGAGAATGTAAAAAAAATCCTTATAACCGAAAAATAGGGTCCAAAACCCCTCATTTCTGGCAATAAGCACCCTGACAACCTCCTGGAAATTAGTAGCTAAAAATTTTAGACAAGATATTAGAGTATCCTTTTAATTGCCTCATAGAGCTTAAAGGAAATAATATAGCTAGATCAGAAAGAAAATCTAGCTATATGCTGTTTACAAGAGGTTCACCAAAAACATGAAACAAAAATGATGGAAAAGTAATGATAAGTAAACACTAATCAAAAGAAAGCTGATACAGTTTTCTAATGTTAGATAAAATAGACTGGAAGACAATAAACATTGTTGGTGACAAAGATGGGCTGTATATAATAAACAAGGGAAAAAGAACAACTACTTAGGAGAACAACTGTAAACTGGTATGCCCCTAGAAACATAGTTTCAAAATAGAAAAGCCAAAAAAAAAAAAAAGAAGCAACTTTGGGGAGAAAATGACAAATGACAAATTGGAAACATAGTAAGAGCTTTTAATGTACCTTCCTTGGTAATTGATTAAAAAATTTGGAAAGGATATAAAAGATTGGAACAACACAACTATCAAACGTATTCTAACAGACACATTTGAAATTTTCTTCTCAATAATTAGAAAAATCACATTTTTTTGAGCATACGTGGGACATTTATAAAACTTGATTGTGTTGTAGCCCACAAAAGAAGTCTCAACAAATACTGTGATGTCATATCATACAAACCATCTTATTTGACTACAATATAATTTAGTTAGAAATAATTAACTCTCCCCCAAATCACATGCTTCTCTCCATAAATCTGGGGGTGGAGGTAAAGGCATTTCTAAATAACTCATTATTCCAAAAAGAAATTATATTTTAAATTCTTGATTAATTAATTTAATGACTACTTTTTAAAATTTTGTGTCATGGAGTTACAGGAACACTCAGAGGAGAACTGACAGTCTTAAAATACTTATATTAGTAAAGAAGAAAGACCAAAGATTGAAGATTTAAGTGTTCAACAAAAGAAATTGAATAAAAAAACAACAACAGGATAAGCCTAAAAAAAAAACAAGAAGGAGAAAGAGAAAGGTAGGAAGAAAACAAGGGGAAAAGATGGTGAGATTTCGATCCTAATACCACTTGGAAAAGACCATAGCTGGTTTATTGATGAGGAGAAACATCCTCCACTGCAAGTATCTTCCCTTCTCAGCTGATTGTCGTCTTTCCTCTGAGGGCCTTTCTCCCTGCCTCTGTGTTCTCTTTGCAGGGGGCTAGCTTGGTGTGTTCTTCCTCTCTGCAGCCTTCACATCTAGCCTACGTGCTCTGCAATTTTACCGAATGACTTTTCTCCTTCCGTGCTATTTGTGTATTTTGCCCTTTATGCTAGATTATAAAGTCTTTGAGATAGAAAAGGTATCTTTCTCACCTCTGCTCCCCCACAACACATAACCCAGGACCTCATGCAAAATAGCGACCTGGCATCTAGATGTATTTGAAGTGGAACTGAATTTGTGGACAGAGCTTCGGCTTACAGGCAGAGGAGGACATGGGAGGAGAGTGGAAGTGATTTCGGACTCTCCCGGATTTGGGGATCTGGTGATCGTTCGGAAGAAGTTAACTTCAGTAGTAAGGGGGGCTTTCCTGATGTGTGGGCCATGATTTTGTGGCTAAGAAACTAAAGAAAAAAGGAAGAATGAACGAAGGAAAAATTTCCTAAACCCTTCTCTGGAGAGGAAACACGTCCCTTCAGCTGTTGGTTTTGTAGAGGCACCTACTCTATTTCTGAGTTCTGAGTCCTGTCTGGTAGCACTGGCTGAGGAGTGGTTAGGGGTAGGGTAGGTGATTTTGGAGTAGGGTGCTAATCTGGGCTGAAGTTCCCCCACTACATTTTTCTTTTTTTGTGGTAAAATATACATGACATTTGCCATCATAACCTTTTTAAGTTGTATAATTCAGTGGCCTTAAATATACTCACATGCGGTGCAACCACCACCACGATCCATTTCCAGAACTTTTTTATCATCCCAAACCGAAACTCTATCCCCACTGCTTTTTTTTTTTTTTTTCTGTGCAACTTTGGTCAAGTTGCCAGTTTCTTCATCTGTAAATCAGGGCTAATCGTATTATGTACTGAATAGGATTATTGTCAGGATTAAATGACGTAATGCATGAAAACTGCTTAACATAGTGCCTGGCACTGTGTTTTATTGACTACACACTGAATAAATGTTACTATAGGAAATGGCAAGAGGAAAGAGAATTTAAATCGTTTAGAGCCAGCAGAGGGACATAGTAAATTTTCTCCCAAGTCTGAATGATTTGAATTGATGATTAGTTCCTGGAACGCATGCTGGGCAGTTTTGATGGGGCTTGACTGGAACTATAACTGTTGGCAAATAACCTCTCCAAAGCTGAAAGGTATAGGGCTGGAGGAGCTTATTTCTAAAATCCTTCCACCACCAGTGCCACATCTAGCATGTCATGGAAACTCAAGATAATGCTTGAGTGAGTGAAGGAGTCAATGTCTACATACACATTTCAGTGCTTGAAGGGAGGATGGAGATCATTTTCTCTTAGTCGTCAGTTTATCAGTGAGAAGGCTGAGACCCAAATAAGTAGGCTGACTTATTCAAGATCATACCATTAGGGGTAGAGCTGGTTTAAAAAGCCAAGATTCCTGAACACATTGTGCAATCTTAACTTGAAACAGAACCCAAAGAAATGGGAGAAAAATTGGAGAAAACCTCAAAAGCTCATGCAGTTGCTGAGAGTCAAGAGCTCCAGTTTTCAATGTCATTTTCCCTTCTCTGACTGCACATCTGATCCAAAGTGTTGCAGATAATTGCTTTTTGTTAAGGAAAGAACATCCCCTTCCAGTTTAGGAGCAATGGTGATTCTAGTAAGGAAGATCACAGAAAATAACTGTTTTAAAACCATAATTCTTAGGGAAACTAGAAATTTTTAAGAGACCTCAAATAGCTTGTACTGTTTAACCTTACCTAGGCTCATTCTGCTTCCTGGTCAGGTATGCATAGTAATACCTTGCAAAGCCGTGGTGAGCATTAAATAACATAAAGAACGTGACAGTGGCTTGCACACAACCTGGCATATGGATGGCGTTCAGCAAGTACTTCTTGCAAGAAAAGGAGGATATCATTGATGAAACACACTCTCCAGCCCTATCAACAGCCCACTTGACTCTGCTGGGAAGACTTGCTGGTGCCGTATACACTTTGTTTGCAACGTGACCTGGAGAGTAACCTCAGGGGAGGAGGTAGCCATTAGGACGGAGCAATTTATAGCAAACACGTGCTGCTGTTTTGCTGCGGCGCCCCAGGTTGCAGTTAGTGAGAAATGGCTTCCCATGTTTACTGGAAACATCAAGACGTGTCTCAGTGACACTAATGCTGCAACTGCAGGTTTCAGTCTCATACCCGGGGACACAGGTCACTTGGCACAGAGGCAGTCACTGCTCGCCCATGTAGAGCAATAGGAAGAATCCTGTACCAGGAATCAGAGCACTGGGTTCCAGAGCTGACCACTTACGAGCTTTGTAATCTCACGGCTTGACCTCTCTGAACCTCAGAATCCTCTTCTGTGAAACAAGAGGCTTGAATACATGATTTCTGACCCCTTCCCGCTTGAAAACACTATGATCTATTTAGTTATTGCACTCACAGCTTTGCAAGTATTGCTGCTCAGTGAAAATGAAAACGTAAGCGCCATACATGTGTACCATCACACACACACGCGCACACACACACACACACACACACACACACACACACCCTTCTAGACCCAGATTCTCCACTCAGGGAAATAGCATGAAGGAAAACCTGATGCCCCAGTGAATAGCCATTTTACTCACCACCTTTAGAATGACATAGCCCAGATGCTTCTGGGCTAGAACCTCATCCTCCTTGTGACTCGATGCTTCTGCTGCCAAATGAGGTAGGAACGGTGCAATCTGATTTCCACCCCCTAGAGCAACTGCTGCTGCGGCGCTGCGGCCGCCCCTGCCTTTTCTACCAGGGATGCTGCATCAGCACAGAAATGCTGAGCACAGCACATTTCTGAGCTTTGGGAGGCAGACCGGATTGCTGCAGAGGGAAATGGGTTTCCATTCTTCTCATGACTAGTTCCACCCAGCGGGTACTAGTGGTGGGGGAACATTTACTTTTAAACATTGCAAGCCCCAAAGGGATGAATGTGAGAAACCTTGGCTTTTGTCCAGATCAGAGCCCTTTTTGCAGTCAGATTGAATCGCTTGGGATTGTGATCTCTCTTCCTGCTCCAGACCTGCAGAGTAAGGCGACATTTCTAAGTGTTTGTTGATGGTAATGATGACAGGGTCTTTAAAGCATCCTAGGGCAAATGCCAGCTTTTTTCTTAAAGGGTGACATTTCTGCAAGCTTCTAGGGTTCAGGGCGACATCATTCAGGGATGATGGAATGAGCTATTCTTTGTGGTGCTGGCTTTCCTGGCGTAATCTATTTGGAGTAGAACAGGACAGAGCCTAGGACTCATTAGCTTTGGGAGAGGAGTTTGCGTTTTAATTTCCACAGATGTCTCCCTGAATTGCTCACTCAGCTTTTGGGGTACCAGTTCTATTGGCTAGTCTTCCCCTCCACATAAATCCTATAGCCGATGGTCTCTGGGCATTTTTGCCACCCTGAGGTTCAGTTTTCTCATCTGCAAAATAATATGACTCATGGTGTGATTATAACCTGGACATCCTGCATGTGTACCCCAGAACTTAAAATAAAAATAAAAATTAGAAAAGGAACTGTTTAGATGACTTATGAAAATGTTCTCTAAATCTTTTTATGATCCCCATTAGTAAAAATTTTACTTTGCACCCCAATGTATGTATATTTATATATTTGTAAATTATATAATGCACTTATACCATTAGCCCAATATCTCAAGTCTTAATGTACACTTAGGGTAAGGTTCATTATTAATAATAGTAGATGTTAAATCACATTTTTAACCATGTGATAATTTTAAAAATTTTTGGCCAACTTCATATTGGATCTGAATAAGTCATCATTGTAATCTTGCAATGTGGTTGCAAAGAGCTCTAACCAGGAGTAGACCTGTCAACTCTACCTTGTCTCGTTGCTTGTGTTATTAGTATTCACTTTCATTAGGGATTTCTTTGCAGGAATCTTTCTAAGCCAAGCATCCACTTTGTTGGGGGTGAGTTTAACTGAAACCAGTTTGTATAATCTGGAACTTCATTTACCCCTCTCACATTGTGGAACTCCTGTTCTTCCCGCAGGATAATGTGTTTCCTGGAAGTGACACTTGGGCTACTGACACACAGACAAAAAAGTCATCAGTGTCAACCTACATATCGAATATTAATAAAGCTCCCTTTCTGATATTTTGGATTGTAGGGAGCCTCTGGTATTCTCCTTCCTGCACTTCATGGATGGTTCTGCGTATTTCCTGGGGTAGCTGCTTGCACCCTTTTTTTTTTTTCTTTGAAACCACTGAGTTAATGGACATAAACATGCTTTGTAAGTTGCCAAAATGGGCTAAATCAAAGAGAGAATGCTGATATCTAGAAGAATTTCTTCATGTGTAGAGCTGTACTCACCTAAAACTCTAAGGACACTTCCAGGAGGGATAGATCTCATTGGTGCTCACAATAAGAATTGGCCCAATAGGCCAGGCACGGTGGCTCATGCCTATAATCCTAGCAGTTCGGGAGGCCAAGGAGGGTGGATCACCTGAGGTCAAGAGTTCAAGACCAGCCCTACCAATATGGTGACACTCCGTCTCTACTAAAAATACAAAATTAACTGGGTGTGGTGGCACACACCTCTAATCCCAGCTACTCTGGAGGCTGAGGCGGGAGAATTGCTTGAACCCAGGAGGTAGAGGAAGGAGAATCTCTTGAACCCAGGAGGCGAGGTTGCAGTGAGCCGAGACTGTGCCACTGCACTCTAGCCTGGGCAAAAAGAGTGAAACTCCATCTCAAAAACAAAACAAAACAATACAAAACAAAACAAAAAACACACAAAAGAACTGGCCTGATTCTTCCTAGTTTGTGATTGGAGTCCTGGGCAGGGTAGGCTGGTCACATGGTCATATATAGACATTTCTGACTCCAGCGGTGCCCCCTGCACGACTGCTAGAAATATCTCAAATGCAGATCCCCATTCTTCATTCTTCAGATTGGAGACCCAGGAGAAGGATGCCTTCTGGGATTTAGTATGACCATAGGATTATAAACAGGAAGAATGAAAAATGCTTCCACACTGTATTCTCAGAGGGCTTTGTTGAGTTGCAGAGAACCAGAACTATCAAAACAGTTCTAGGATTTTAGACAGAAGTCTCAAAAGTCCTGCCCTGGATCTTGAAAACATCAGTTCTTTCTTCAACAGCACTTAGGTTACAGGGTTCTGATATGAAATAAGTGGGATCAGGTCATATTGGGTATTGAGGCAGAAGAGATGCTGCTTATGATCTGACAGACTTAGGGAGAAAGACACAGAATATTCATAAATTATGACTTAGGCCAGGCTTCACAGGGCAAGTCTCTGTCGTTCACCCTGGGATGACATTCATGGAGGGGGCGGGGGGCAGGGGCACAGACTTGAAGTCATTGCGCCCTGCAGATTTTCCTGGAGAAATCTAGAACCCCAGCTTTCTCTGGAATAGAGTGATAGTCTCTAAGGGACTCTTCGATAGTTTTCTGGGTCACTCCAAGGGCAATCGAGAAAGACCCCCACCCAGAGAGCAGTCTGGCTTGACCACTGGAGGTAGTGATTATCTCTGGAGTAAATTTGGCTTCAGGAAGAATAATAGGGTAGAAGAAGCTCAAGGAGTATGTGTTCTCCACCTCCAAAAGAGGAATTAAAACACCAAGAGATCATTTTAACCATATATTCACTGAAAAATAGATGGCACTTTAGGGCCTTCTTTCTTAATACGTTCTCTGGTAATAGCAGAACTGTTGCTGGGCGCGTGCTGCCTAGCAAGACTACAGTTCCCAGCTTACCTAGATATTAAGTACAGTAATGTGATTGAGTTCTTGTCAATGGAATCTGAACCACTTCCAGGCCTGTTTATTAATAGAGTAGTGTGTTTTTATCATGCTGTATTTCTCCTTCCCCTAGCATAAACCTAGACATGATGATGACCAGCTTTGGACATGTGGATAATGATGATTCTTGAGGGATGGTTGAACAGTGATTAGATCCTTGAATCACTATGTGGAGTAAAGCTGCTGTCCTATCTCCAACCCAAAACCTGGACTACTGTAGTGGATACTGTGGGAGGGCTTTCCAGGTCTTCCCCTTTAGTCCTGAAGCACTCATTCTCCCAGATGCTGGGAGCATTCGCTGCTGATGGGTCACATTTGAATTCTTCTTTAGGAATTGCTCTTGGCCAAAGAAAGCTGCCTCACCAGAATTTCCACTCCCTCACCCAGGAGCATCCCATATCCAATGATTGGACAGTGCTAAGTTAAATTGGACATGCCTCAGTTTTAGACAACTCTAAAGGGACATCAGAGCCCCATGGGGCATTGGCTGAAGCTTCTGTTGCAACTGCAACAAGCTTTCTGTCCAGTTGCTGCTCCAGGGAGTACTCCCCAGTAAACCTCTAGCATGCAAGTCCCTTAATTAGTCTATTTCCTGGACCATCCAAACCAATATGCTACTCATATTGTGATTGTTACATTAATGTGGAGAAAAAACCCTTATTTATTTACTAGGTCTCTACAGTGTTGTGTTTATTTGTTACAGCATCTCAAACTTTACCTTCTTTCAACTATTGAGTAGTGAGAAACAAACTGACCTGTGGATCAGATTTGACTCCTTGTTCTGTTTCATCAGGAAATCATTTTTTTTTTTTACACTTTGAACTTCACCTCTCTTGGCCCTAATCTTATTTGTGAAATGAAGATGTTGGATTAGATCATTTTAAAGGTCTCATCCAACTTTAATAATCTGTGGTTATCTTCTTTCTAAAAAGTGTCTCTTCATGAGGATGGAGAGATACACAGTGACAGTTGTATTCCTTAAAATTTTCCACCCAAGCAAAAGATTTGGAATGTGACCCTCCATTGTGACCTCTCTTTTGCTTCTACTCATCCCTTCTCCTTACCTTCTGCCTGCACCACCTGTCCTCCATTTCTCTCTGATGCATCTCATCCACTAGCCAGAGAGGAGGTCCAGAAAACCTCAGACGTTTCTTTGAGCTCAGCTGCTTCTGTATGCTTCCAGCTGAAATTCCATCTGGAGCTAATGTTGTAGGCCAACTCCTCCTGTGAAAACTGCCTTTTTTCCATTGCACCTCTCTGCCCCACACCCCAGGGGTGGCTTGGGCAGAACTGGCCACTGAGGACAAACATTGTACCTTTTCTTCCCCAAGTCAGAGCTCTTTTGCAATCAAAAGGCTCTTGATACATGTCTCTGGGAAGATAATGATATGCCAGGCGCTGTAACTAGCTAGGGGGACCTGGCCCTGCCTTCATTGCACTTACATGCAAGCTCTTGAACAGTCAGAAATGGTTAACTTTTTATTTAATAGTGCTTTGCAGTTTATAAATTATGTTTTTTATTACCTCAATTCATCTCTATGGCAACTCGGTATTCTTCTTCTCATTTTAAATATAAAGAAAAATAAGTTAAAATGACTGTCCTAAGATCACATCCTAGTTGGCAGAATTAGGATTGGAACCTAGGCCTTCTAACCTCAAAACTTGTACTTTTTTTCTTTCCCCTTTTGCTAACCTAGTAAATTCCTTCTCAAGATTTGTGGCTTGGTCCTCTAGGCAGGTCACTGGACTCCTATGAAACCTGGCTTATGTCTTGGTATGTAAGTTATCAGTTTGCAGTCCACCACTCATTCCCCCAACTAAGTTGGGAATGCCTTGAGAACAGAGCTTCTGTCTTAGTCATTATTGTGTTTCACTTGAATAACTAAATATTCTTGGTTGACAGTAAATTAAATGTGTTTTTCCCCCTATAATACCCAAACCCTTTACGTTGTGCAATGATGATAGCAATGAACATTGGTCATTCAATAGGAAGCTGTCCATGGGTGTGGCATTATAAGCCTTGAGAAATACCTTTTTATTGCCTTCAAAATACATTTCCCAAGTGGCAGTAACTTTTCACTCCATGGCATACAAGGGTTTTCATTTTTCTTTCTTTTTTTTTTTTTTTCTAGAGACAGGGTCTTCCTCTGTCATCTAGGCTAGAGTGGTGTGGTGTAATCATAGCTCACTGCAGCCTCAAACTCCTGGGCTCAAGCAATTCTCCCATGTGATCCTCCTGACTAGCTAGAATCACAGGTGTGTACCACCAAGACTGGCTAATTTTGTAATTTATTTTTATTATTTTTTTTTATTTGTAGAGATGGGGTTTTGCCATGTTGCCTGGGCTGGTCTTGAACTCCTGAATTCAAGTAATCCTCCTGCCTCGATCTCCCAAAGTGCTGGAATTACAGGCATGACCCATTGCACCTGGCTGAATGTAAGGTTTTAAACGGAGGCCCACACTGACTTAAATGCACTCTGGCTTTTAAAAGATGTCTCCCAGATGCTCTTCCAATAGGAGGTTGGAAATGGGTTGTGGAAGAGGCCCAGTATAAGAGGGCAGCATTTGAGACGGGGAAAGGAAGATCCACTGAGAGAGAAAATGGGACTAGAAAAGTGGATTTTTGGAATGTTATTGGCAAATTATCTGACCTGGCAGTTTGGCTGATACAATTCTTGAAGCTTCAAAAATAATTTTTCTAAGCCTTCAAAAAGCTGTTGTCATTGGTGGGAGTAAAGCTAAAGGTGGAGATTTAGGCACTTTGTCCCAATTCTGCCTTTTAAGCAGCTGAATTCCAGGCTTAGGGATTGCTATGACCTTGAAGCTAAATCAGAGAGAACACGGAGCAGCCTGGAAAGGTCCTTGTTGCCTCTGCTTGTTCCAGGCATCAGGCTGCGCTGCTTCAGCACCGAAGACAGCGCCTGGAGGTCCCCTTGGAGACAAGCTGGGACCTCTGCCTGCCGCTGTTTAGACTGGGAAGTTCTGAATGTTTGATTCAATGTCCTTCGCAAGTTGTGCTGATGATTTAAACTCGGGATCTTAAGGAAGGCTCAGCACCCAGAGGTGTAATTTAGGTTCCTTTGGGTTTTCCTCCAGGCTTGGAATCATTTCCCTTTTGTCTATCCTTTGAGTTTTAAGCCTCCCTTTTCCTTTTCCAGCAGCCTGAGGCACTCCTGTAAGAAGGAGGATAAAATCCTGTAGCATCTCTTCCTTCTCCTCATAACTGATCTAATTACCTTATGTCTAAGTAACTCTTTCTTTCCATGGACCTTGGCCCTCTGATTTCCATGTGAGAGCTAGCTACATAGCTCTGGATTGAAGGGAAGGCATGGCGGGCCACTGAAGTATAACTGGCAGAGAATAGGATTCCAGTTTCTTTTCCATTTCCCAGGCAGTACGTGAACTTTTCGGTAGGACTCATTTGGAGACATGGTGCCTTAGCTCAATGGGATGTTCCTCCTAGTAGGAAAGTCAAGCTCAATTTCAGATCAAGGTGGAAGATAGCCTCTACAACCCTTCAGGGCCTCAGAGATGCCACACATTGTACAATAAAGACAAGTTGAGGTTCTACCTCTATGAAAGGCTATTCTGGGTATAGGTCGACTTATTCACCAACTGCATAATCCTGAGTGGGTTATTTAACTTCCTTAAGGGTCAGTTTCCTCAATTATAAAGGAGGATAACAACAAATACCCTAAGTTTTATGAAATTAATGGGATCATTTATGGGAAGTTGTTTTGTTAACTGTAAGGTAGGTAAGCCATAACAATTAATAATAACAGTTTCTACAAAGTCTTTGATGGGAAGGAATAGGCATTTCTGTCTTTTAATCACTGTGGGCTAGATAAATGTCAAATCATGCCCATGATGGAGTCTGCAGATAGTGATGTCAGGCTACTTCCAAGGGAAACTTATCATCCTGCTTTGAGTTGGCTATTGCCTTTGAACTTGGCTTTTGTCCATTCCATATTCAGAAAAAAAGTTTACTTCCTCCATTAACTTAATAAGCCAGAGACACTCACACTGACACCATCGGTTTATCAGGCAGTCACAGTGTTGCTGGAAACAGCCAGTGACACATCCCCTCCTTGCCATTCCCCATGGGCAGGAAGACAGCTCAGGACCTTGCAGAAAGCCTGTGGGTCTGTATGAGTAACTGTCATGTGCTTCCACCCATCCCCCAACTCCCTTCATGTCACTTCCACTCATTGCTGTCACATCTTTGGGATGATTTGACTTTCCTTTAGCATTCTTAAGACAGACTGCCTTGTGTTGCCCGGAAAGGAAGGAAAGCCATATTGTTACTCAGTCTGAGGACAATGCAATTCTTGCCTATATGCTCCTATAGGCATTCAATCCCTCAGTAGTCATTCCATTGTGTCCTAGCATGGTTTGTGCAATGATCACTCTATTTCCCCCCTCTTTTTTTTTTAACAGTACCCCAATCTTGTTCATGTGTCCTTCATTACCCATGTAACCATGTGCCTGTGGAGAGATGACCTCACCCTCAGCTCCAGAGTGCTTTTGACTGGGGAAAGGGTGTCTTTCTCCTTGGCTGGTGGTTAGCACTGCAAGGTCTCAGGGAAAGGCTTCTTGCCTCTAGAAGATGATGAAGGGTCTGGATGAGATGCTAAGAATTATTCCTGCCATTCTATTATTAAAACCAACTCTGAGGATGACAGGGAAGAGAGATGAAAAGAACCCGAGTCCTTGGTGACACTGCCAAGCCACCAAATCAATCAATTCTGAAACCTGCATTTCTACTGGCCTTCCTGTTATGTGAGATAATAAAGTTCTTTATTGATTGAACAAGGGTTTCTGTTACTTGCAGCTAAAAGCATTCTGATAGACTCCGTTGCTCGTCAGGAGATGGGTCTAGGTCATTTGTCAGAGACACAAAGCAAACTTGACCTGCTATTGAACCCCACAAGTAGTACCCCAAAATAATCTATGGAGCTTCTTCAACCAACAGCATTTTGAAAACTCACTCCTGCCACTCTGAGCCACATGTGTCAGATGACATTTGGTGGCAGTAGGTTGAGAACACAGTCTGCCAGTTTATGGATTCTATTTTATTAGGTGTTTGGATTCCTTCTTAATCATTGTTCTATTTCCTCTAGGTGCCAAGCCTCATTTTATAACTTAATTGCTTGATTTGTGTTGTTTGCTTTGGTAGGAAGGATGTCCTGTAGTTACATTGAACAAAGGTCCTACCAGGGTAGGAGATCTTTGGCAAGTATTAAGTTGGTGCAAAAGTAGTTGTGGTTTTTTTGCCATTAAAAGCAATTATTTTTTGCGCCAACCTAATAGAAGGACTCAAAACTCCTTGGAAGCCAGTTTTGGAGCCCAAGATCCTGTGTATAAAGGGTTCCTTGGGGCAACATTTATTAGTCTTCCTGCAAGGAGCATTTTGAGATGATATCATGTTTACCTTTCTATGCAAGGGTCTTTAACTGATGACCTCTCAGCTGGAACAATAATTTCCTCCTCTTGACTATTGCCTGCTTCACAGGGGTGACAGACAATGGAGAAAACCATGTTTAGAGACTGCTTGATTCTTCACACCTGTAGATAGATGATTGATACACAACTAGATAGAAACTAGAAAAGAAATGACAGATGGGGAAATTGAGGAACAAAAGAGGCTATAGGAGATTAATTCCGTATTTCAAACAGATCCAATAACAAAATACAGCCCAGAAATAATATGGAGCACTTCCCAAGTGCAAGTTTTTGTGGGATAGATACTTTCCCTGTCCTTCAGGGTAGGGGGAAGTCCATGATATAAACAAGAACAAAGTTACTTTTAACAATGAAACTACCATGCCCGGCCTGCTCAGGGATTTTAGCTCAGGCCTGTTGGGCACTGAAGGACTTAAGTGTGAAAACTTACAGCTTCTGAATTATTAGAATGTTACTTAGCTCTCCAAGCCCTACGAGTTTGAGAGTGATTCTAACAAAACAGGTAGGTAGAGAGGTTAGTCTAAACATATGAATAAAATACTGGATGAATTCTTAATTAAATAGTGTCTAGGCTGGGCGCAGTGGCTTACACCTGTAATCCCAACACTTTGGGAGGCCAAGGTGGATGGATCACCTGAGGCCAGGAGTTTGAAACCAGCCTGGCCAACATGGTGAAACCCCATCTCTACTTAAAATACAAAAATTAGCTGGGTGTGGTGGTGCATGCCTGTAATCCCAGCTACTCAGGAGGCTGAGGCAGGAGAATCACTTGAACCCGGGAGGCAGAGGTTGCAGTGAGCCGAGATCATGCCCCTCACTCCAGCCTGGACGACAGAGCAAGACTCTGTCTCAAAAAATAATAATAATAAAAATAAACAAATAAATAAATAAATAGTGTCTAATGTGCTCAATTTTTGAGTGTACTACTGATTGTGCTAGAATGTTCTAGAATTGCACCCCCAGGCCATTTCTTTCTTTTTAATTTATATGCTGCCAAAGGCTGGGACTACTGGAAATTTCAAATGAATTTTCCTCTGCAGTTTGGGCTAAAAGCTGGGAGCGCTAATTCACAGATGCCTAAACAAACAACGTTTGACATCCTTGGCCTCACCTACAAAATGGGAAGCTGGTTACTAAAAAGCGTACTCCATAAGCAAGAGCTCTGTCTCTTCTCCTTTCGTTTTTGAGTGGTCTGGCCAAGTTGGAAATTGGTATGTGTCTCTGTTTCAGAACTCCCAACAGATCCCTCTGTATTGAGAACTGGTCAATGTGATGTAAACCATAGTTTCTAAGTATAAAAATGTGGTACATTTGAGACATGGAATGCAAAGCTGAATGTTAAAAACATTTGGAATACAAGTACTAGAATATCAACACATAAAGCAAAGAGCTGGAGTCCTCCAGTACCTTATTTTAAGTAATCTAGGACAGAGAACCAGAGAGTGTTAGATTTAAAATGGACCTGTCCAGACTGTTCTCAGCCCTGAGTTTGAGGAAATATTAAGAAACTTGCTAAAAATCACACAGCTATTCAATGCAAGGAGAGCTGAGCTTTAAACCTGTCTGTCTGATTCCAAAGGGGCATTTTCTTTTCACTGTATCATTGCACCAAGAGCAAGCAGGGTGATACAGTGCCTTAGTCCATTTGGGCTGCTGTAACAAATGGAGATGTAACAGATTGGGAAACCAAGGAACAGACCATAACCAGCGTAGCTGATAAACAGCAGAAATTTATTTCTCACAGTTCTGGAGGCTGTGAAGTCCAAGCTCAAGATAGATTTGGTGTCTGGTGAGGGCCCACTTTCTGGCTCATGGTTGGCACTTTCTTCTTGCTGTATCCTTACTGGCAAAAGGGGTGAATGAGCTATCTGTGGTTTCCTTTATAAGAACACTAATCCCATTCTGAAGAATCCACCCTCATGACCTAACCACCTCCCAAAGACCCCACCTACTAATACCATCACCTTGGGGGTTACGATTTCAACAGGAGTTTTGGAGGGACACAGACCATAGCATGGAGAAAATCAAACGAGAGAATGATGAACAAAGCATATGCTGAGCATCTTATAGGGGGCATAGAAAATGTTCCTCACTGGAGTAGGAAAGAGGGACGTGATACCTAGAGGCTGTTTTGAACAGGAACTCCTTCTCTTCCATTTGCTTCATCCCTCTGGGCTCCTGTTTGCCCTTCTGGAAGATGCCAGGTGGGTGTTGAGTAGGAGGATAAACTTGGAACAGGGATGTCCTTCTCAGCTCTAATAGTCTATAGACATGGGGACTTCTTTCTTTCTCTCTCTCTCTCTCTCTCTCGACAAGGTCTTACTCTGTTGCCCAGCCGGGAATGCAGTGGAACGATCCCAGTACTGCAACCTCTGCCTCCTGGGTTCAAGTGATTCTCTCACCTCAATCTCCCAAGTAGCTGGGACTACAGGTGCCCGCCACTACACTTGGCTAATTTTTTGTATTTTTAGTAGAGATGGGTTTCATCATGTTGGCCAGGCTAGTTTCGAACTCCTAACCTCAAGTGATCTGCCCACCTCTGCCTCCCAAAGTGCTGGGATTACAGGCATGAGCTACTACACTTGACCCTGTTTCTTGATCTTTTAAACTTGATGGTGCAAACCATGGCCCTCATGTAAATTCCAGCTTCCTTGGAACAGTGCCAGTGGCGTGATAGCCTTAGCTTTCATGCCAGGCAGGAGAAGAGAGGAGAGGGAGCAGGTTCTGCCACAGGGGTGGAGGCATGAGCCTCACTCCTCATCTGACCCTACAGAGAACTGTCCCCATCCCCTCTCTGCTCTCCCACTATGATCCTGGGGAGGAGAATGAGATCATGTCTGAAAAGTGAACAGAACTTCTTAGAGCAAGAAGCTGAATAACTTCAAGGCCTGCAAGTGCCATCATCTGTCTCTAATTTCTAATCCTCATTCAAAGACCAGATTGAGTTGATCTTTTAAAAGAACTGGTCAGGGTCAGCTCTTCTTTTTTTTCCTTTTTTGAGACAGAGTTTTCTTCTGTTACCCAGACCGGAGTTCAGTGGCGCGATCTCAGCTCTCGGCTCACTGCAACCTCTGCCTCCCAGGTTCAAGCTATTCTCCTGCCTCAGTCTCCTGCATAGCTGGGATTACAGGCGCCTGCCACCATGCCCAGCTAATTTTTGTATTTTTAGTACAGATGAGGTTTCACCATGTTGTCCAGTCTGGTCTTGAACTCCTGACCTCAGGTGATCTGCCTGCCTTGGCCTCCCAAAGCGCTGGGATTACAGGCATGAGCCACCATGCTCAGCCCTGAACTGGTCAGCTCTTGAATCAAAGAGCTGAACCCTCTTACTTTCCTCTTCTGAGTTTTCAAATGGTGACAAGAGCCCCTAATGCCATGGCAACAGGAGCTGTGGAAAACCTAACCCAGAAATGCGGGATGGAAGGAACTCCTTTGGAGTTGGCAGCCTCTGAGGGACAAGAGGGTCACCTCCCTGAAGGTCTTTTTCTCCATTTTGATGTTGCCCACTGCAGCTAAGATTTTAAGGAGCAAAAAACATGGGCTCTGGTGTCACGCAGTGCTCAGTGTAAATGCCAGCTTTGATCCTTCCTGGCTTTGTGGTCTCTGAGCTGATATGGCAGGATTGCTGTGTAGATTATGTCAGAGGATGGATACTTGGAAGTGCTTGGCACATATTAGATGCTCAACAAATAGAAATAATTGTGGCCTGTTTTGGGGTTGTTTGTTTGTTTGTTTTATGAGACAGGGTCTAGCTTTGTTGCCCAGGCTGCAGTTCAGTGGCACAAACATAACTCACTATACCCTCGACCTCCTGGGCTCAAGTGATCCTCCCACTACAGGTGCGTGCACCGCACCTGGCTAATTTAATTTTTTTTTTTTTTTTAGAGACAGGGTCTCACTATATTGCCCAGGCTGGTGTCAAACTCCTGGGCGCTAGTGATCCTCTTGCCACACCCTCCCAAAATGCTGGGATTACAGGCATGAGCTGCTGTCCCCGGCCTTTTTTCTTTTTCTTCCCATCAGTTGGGTAATGTGCAGACGTCATATCATAGTTTGAGTGAGGCACATCTCACACAATAGCCTGAAGACCCAATCATCATGCTTATGAACCACAAAAGGATCTGGCCTGTTTTAAGGACTGTTTTTTTTTTTTTTTTTTTTTTTTTATCTCTTGCTCTAAGTTCACTCTGGCAGCCTCTGATGATGAGGTTCAAGATAGGAGTGAGAATAAGCATCCATATGTCAGGCTTACTTCGAGCTGGAAAGATACAGGGAAAACCTGCTGGAAAATGTTCTTGTTTATGTGGCTCTTCTCTTCTCAAGATATGTTGATAACGGAGGGAAGAGAAAATCTGCAGATGGAGAACTGGGAATCAGAATACCTGGACTCCTACAACCCTGACTCCCAGAGAGATCCTGGACCAGTCATTTCCTCTCTGGCTTTGGACTCTGCTCTGTCCTGTGGGTTTAAAAAGTTGAAAGCTCTTTAGAAAAAGCACGTATTAGAGTTTGGACGAGATGATCCTCCTCTGCAAAATATCTGTCTACTTAGCTCTCTGATGACTGCAATTCTAGGCCAGCACCTCCTCCCCTGGAGTCTGGAGTGAAATAGGCGTTTGTCTGCTTGGACAAATGCAATCACTGATGAATCACTGAGTACATCATGGCTCTGAGAAGGCGGAAAGAGGAAAGACCAGCACTGGGGTGACAGGAGAAGAGAACACAGACAGTAGAGGCTGCCAGGCCTCAATATAGCTTCCACCTTCCAGCATTTGCCAAGGGCCAGGCCATTGGCCACCGACTGACAAAGTGTCTGTGCACTGGTAGAGAGGGAGAGAGGGACTCAGGAGCTCACTGTGTACCCTTGGGAAGGCCACTGTTTCTCACGGGGTCCTGTAAAATAAGAGCACTGGGCTATTTCCACTCTGAAACTATGTGCCCGCATGGGAGGATGCCACCCAAGGCGTCAGAGTGCCAGAGGGTAGCAGCCAGGAGCTCTGCAGTGGAGACTTCCAGAGCCTGCTCAGAGGGAAGGACACAGCTCATGGCTGAGGCGAGGTTCCCTTCACCTCTCTTGCCTCTCTTGCAAGCCCTTGATGACAGAAAGGAGGAATACAGGAAGTGGGTGGTGGCATATGGTGGGAACCCCTCTCACTCTCACTTGTAGTATTCTTTTTTCTTTTTCTTTTTTTTTTCTTTTTAAAATTATTTTATTTCTTTTTATTATACTTTATGTTCTAGGGTACATGTGCACAACATGCAGGTTTGTTACATATGTATACATGTACCATGTTGGTGAGCTGCACCCATTAACTCGTCATTTACATTAGGTATATCTCCTAATTCTATCCCTCCCCATTTACCCCACCCACAACAAGCCCCCGTGTGTGATGTTCCCCTTCCTGTGTCCAAGTGTTCTCATTGTTCAATTCCCACCTATGGGTGAGAACATGTGGTGTTTGGTTTTCTGTTCTTGCGATAGTTTGCTGAGAATGATAGTTTCCAGCTGCATCCATGTCCCTACAAAAGACATGAACTCATCCTTTTTTATGGCTGCATAGTATTCCATGGTATATATGTGCCACAGTTTCTTAATCCAGTCTGTCATTGATGGACATTTAGATTGGTTCCAAGTCTTTGCTATTGTGAGTAGTGCCTCAATAAACATACGTGTGCATGTGTCTTTACAGCAGCATGCTTTATAATCCTTTGGGTATGTACCCAGTAATGGGATGGCTGGGTCAAATGGTATTTCTAGTTCTAGATCCTTGAGGAATCGCCACACTGTTTTCCACAATGGTCGAACTAGTTTACAGTCCCACCAACAGTGTAAAAGTGTTCCTATTTCTCCACATTCTCTCCAGCACCTGTTGTTTCCTGATTTTTTTAATGATTGCCATTCTAACTGGTGTGAGATGGTATCTCATTGTGGTTTTGATTTGCATTTCTCTGATGGCTAGTGATGATGAGCATTTTTTCATGTGTCTGTTGGCTGCATAAATGTCTTCTTCTGAGAAGTGTCTGTTCATATCCTTTGCCCACTTCTTCTTGTAAATTTGAGTTCTTTGTAGGTTCTGGATATTAGCCCTTTGTCAGATGAGTAGATTGCAAAAATTTTCTCCCATTCTGTAGGTTGCCTGTTCACTCTGATGGTAGTTTCTTTTGCTGTGCAGAAGCTCTTTAGTTTAATTAGATCCCATTTGTCAATTTTGGCTTTTGTTGCCATTGCTTTTGGTGTTTTAGACATGAAGTACTTGCCCATGCCTATGTCCTGAATGGTATTGCCTAGGTTTTCTTCTAGGGTTTTTATGGTTTTAGGTCCAACATTTAAGTCTCTAATCCATGTTGAATTAATTTTTTTAAAGGTATAAGGAAGGGATCCAGCTTCAGCTTTCTACTTATGGCTAGCCAGTTTCCCCAGCGCCATTTATTAAAACAGGAATCCTTTCCCCATTTCTTGTTTTTGTCAGGTTTGTCAAAGATCAGATGGTTGTAGATGTGTGGTATTATTTCTGAGGGCTCTGTTCTGTTCCATTGGTCTATATCTCTGTTTTGGTACCAGTACCATGCTGTTTTGGTTACTGTAGCTTTGTAGTGTAGTTTGAAGTCAGGTAGTGTGATGCCTCCAGCTTTGTTCTTTTGGCTTAGGATTGTCTTGTCCATACAGGCTCTTTTTTTGGTTCCATATGAAGTTTAAAGTAGTTTTTTTCCAATTCTGTGAAGAAAGTCATTGGTTGCTTAATGGGGATGGCATTGAATCTATAAATTTCCTTGGGCAATATGGCCATTTTCACAATATTGATTCTTCCTATCCATGAACATGGAATGTTCTTCCATTTGTTTGTGTCCTCTTTCACTTCATTGAGCAGTGGTTTGTGGTTCTCCTTGAAGAGGTCCTTCACATCCCTTGTAAGTTGGATTACTAGGTATTTTATTCTATTTGAAGCAGTTGTGAATGGGAGTTCACTCATGATTTGGCTCTCTGTTTGTCTGTTATGCAGTGGCTGGAATGCAGTGGCACGATCTCAGCTCACTGCAACCTCCACCTTCCAGGTTCAAGTAATTCTCCTGCCTCAGCCTCCGGAGTAGCACACCACCACACTTGGCTAATTTTTGTATTTTTAGTAGAGACAGGGTTTCACCATGTTGTCCAGGCTGGTCTTGAACTCCTGACCTCAAGTGATCCACCTGCTTTGGCCTCCCAACGTGCTGGGATTACAAGCATGAGCCACTGCGCCCGGCCTATTTTATTTTTTCCCACAAATATTTATTGTCCACCTATGGCATTATCAGGTACTTGTTCACATCAGTGTACAAAATACAAAAATTCATATCTTTATAAAACGTTTGCTCTAGTGCACAGAGACAGACAATGAAAATAAACGTCAAAATCATGTGTTAATAGTGTCCTATGTGATAAGGACTACAGGAAATGCCGAATAGGGGCTGTGACTGCGGGGTTTTAATTGGCGGGGCTGGCGGGGGCGTGGGGGTGCGGTGTAATTAAGATAGATGACTTTCGAACAAGAATGGGAAAGACCTTGGCTGGCCAAGGGGAGAACGGAGACCTTATTTAGACTATAACTACACATTAATATTCACAAAATGCCCTTTAATGATGCTATTCATTAGTGCCACTTGTTTGTTAATAATTAATAAACGAACTATTTATCTGTTCATTTTTTTCCCTTTAATAAAGGCTTAAAGGGAGAAAAGCTGGAAAGCCGAGGAGACACGAAATGTGCACATAATGTCCCTTTTCCTACAGATGTTCCTGTTTCTCCCCTTATTCCTTCCACGGCCACCTGGGATTTTTCCAGGCGGGCTCTGCCTCCTGTCCCCGCCCCCTCCCGCCTCTGCTCCAGTTCTCCCGCGAGCCTGTCAGTTTCAGTCCGCCGCGGGCAGGCGGAGTGGAACCGCCAGGCAGAGGGGGACGGAGAAGGAGAAGGAACCCTGCAGCTCTGCATCCGGCCGCGCCCACCCCAGCTCGCCTCGCCTCGCCTCAGCTTTCTCCACAAAGCGGCAGTCGCCTGCAGCTCTGGTTTCCAAAACTCGTCGGGGCTCTGGGGAAAACGCTGCACGTGGAGGCAGGAGGCGGGAGGCTCAGGTCCCCTTCCTGATGAACCGGACAGCCTCGGGTACAATCACTCACCTGCAAGTCTTTGCAGTCGTCAAATAAGGGTCATAATAACATTAACTGTGATACCAGATCAGGGTTCTTGTGAAACTTGAATAAGAAAAACGTTCGAGCCAGAGGGGTGGCTCAAACCTGTAATCCCAGTACTTTGGAAGGTGGAGGCGGGAGGATTACTTGAGGCCAGAAGTTCGAGGCCAGCCTGGGCAACCTAGCAAGACCCTATTTATACAATAATAATAATAATAATAATAATAATAATAAAACAAATTAGCTGGGTGTGGTGGTGCTCACTTGTGGTCCCAGCTACTTGGGAGGCTGAGGCAGGAGAATAGCTTGAGCCAAGGAGTTCTAGGCTGCAGTGAGCTATGATCAAACCACTGCACTTCAGCCTGGGTGACAGAGGGAGACCCTGGTTCAAAAAGAAAAGAAAGCAACAAAAACAAAGGGAAAAAAACGTATTTGGAAGTGTTTTGCAAAGTGCCTGTAATAAAACTCGAGATATGATTCTGGACGCAGGGCAGGAAGTCACGTGCTCCGTTCTGAGGGGCTAGGTGGAACAGATGCCCTTGTGGCCTCAAGGAGTTTGTGTTTCCACAGCAGGAAGGATAGGTGTGCCTTCACCATAGCAGTGCACACTGTGGTCCAAACCTCCATGGAGCTCTATCCTGGCCTGAGGATTATAACAATCCCTTCTCTGCATTGGGTTTGAGTAATGTAAATATAAATGAAGCCGGGTACAGTGGCTCACACTTGTAAACCCAGCACTTTGGGAGGCTGAGGCAGGTGGATCGCTTGAGCCTAGGAGTTCCAGATGAGACTGGGCAACAGAATAAGACCCTGCCTCTACAAAAAATTTAAAAATCATCTGGGCCTGGTGTGCACTCCTGTAGTTCCAGCTACTTGGGAGGCTGAGGCTGGAGGATCACTTGAGCACAGGAGTTGGAAGCTGCAGTGAGCCATGATTGCACCACTGCACTCCAGCCTGGATGACAGAGCAAGACCCTGTTAAAAACAAAAAACAAAAAACCAACAAACAAAAAAACAACCCAATAAGATGGAAAGTTTGTAAACGATTGGACTGAAAAAATACAGTTCAAGGACATATGTACATGTGGAGTGGGCCTTCTGTTTTGCATATGGAATTTGGTGATCTGACAGGCCAGGTAGCACCTAGGATGCTGAGTCTGGCAGGATGAGTTAGAAGGGCTGGGGGTGTGGCCAGGATGCTTGGGGTGTGGTTAGGATGCTGGGGGTGTGGTTAGGATGCTGAGGGTGTGGTTAGGATGCTGGGGGTGTGATTAGGATGCTGGGGGTGTGGTTAGCATGCTGGGGGTGTGGTTAGGATGCTGGGGGTGTGATTAGGATGCTGGGGGTGTGGTTAGGATGCTGGGGGTGTGATTAGGATGGTGGGGGTGTGATTAGGACGATGGAGGTGTGGTTGGGACGATGGAGGTGTGATTAGGATGGTGGGGGTGTGATTAGGATGCCAGGGGTGTGATTAGGATGCCAGGGGTGTGATTAGGATGCTGGGGGTCCGGTTAAGATGCTGGAGGTGTGATTAGGATGATGGAGGTCCTGCTAGGATGCTCTGTGAGGCGTGTTCTTCCCAACTGAAGGACCGAATTCTCACCAGTGACCCTTACAGATATTGCTGTTCCTTCAAAACCGTAGGTAAATAAGGTGAATTTTTACATTTTCTTGAGACAGAACAGTTTTTTCCGAGGATGTGCTCTGTACCCATTTTCTATTGCTTCATTTGTATTTTTAATTGATTTGTTGGGATCCTCATTACCTTGTAGATAATACTCCTTTATTGGCTCACTGCAGTGATTTTTGCAGTTTGTGGTTTAACTTTGTTTATATATATATTTTACAACTTTATTGGGGTATAATGGTGAACAATAAGCCACACTTTTTTTTTTTTTTTTTTTGAGACGGAGCCTTGCTCTGTCGCCCAGGCTGGAGCGCAGTGGCTGGATCTCCGCTCACTGCAAGCTCCGCCTCCCGGGTTCACGCCATTCTCTTGCCTCAGCCTCCCAAGTAGCTGGGACTACAGGCGCCCGCCACCGCGCCCGGGTAGTTTTTTCTTTTGTATTTTTTAGTAGAGACGGGGTTTCACCGGGTTAGCCAGGATGGTCTCGATCTCCTGACCTCATGATCCGCCCGTCTCGGCCTCCCAAAGTGCTGGGATTACAGGCTTGAGCCACCGCGCCCGGCCAGCCACACATACTTAAAGTGTTTGATTTTATGAGTTTTGGGATACGTGTACACCATTGAAATCATCATCACAGTCAGAATAGCATATATTTTCATCTCCCCCCAAAAGAGTCTTTGAGCCCCTTGGAAGTCCGTCCTTTTCTCTACTGGGTCACCCTGGCCCTCTGGCTTCTGGTTAGATCTGGCCCACAGCAGGCACCACAAGGAGGAGGGTGGCGGGGTGTTTATCCCTCTGGCTTATCCTCGCTGTATTGCTGCACCCCATGCCAAAGAACCAAAGGTCACAGCTCCTATTAAGGAGTCCCTCCCCACACAGCTACTTTCTCCAGGTTCTGGACACCAAGACCATCCCTTGTGCCTTTGAATCCTGGGGTGGTAATGCGCCCTCCATGTTGCTAGCCCTGGGGCACTGCACCATCCTTGTTAGTTTCTTCTAGTCTTGCTGCCACCTCTGTGAATACTCTCTTGCTATCTCCCCTCTTTTGCCTGGCTTGCACTGCCATCCATTTCCTGCTAGGACTCTGACTGTTCATGTTGTGCGGAGACTAGAAACTTCCTTGCAAGGTAGAAGAGACCAGAACATATTTTAGAGCAGGGTTTGTTACGATGGTTTCTTCTCCCTGCGTACCAGCTGATAGGAACATAAGTTGCACTGTGGCTGTGTTTACTAAAGATCATAGCATACAAAAAGTGGGTCAGTGGTTTCATACCTGTTCTAATTTATCTTTTGGCAGATGGCTCCATCTCTAATTCCCCGTCCACTTTTCTTAATTAGGCTGCTGAAATGTTCTTTGCTGTGGAAGTTTTGTTCTTTTCAGAGTCCATCAACCTTCTCTCTGGCCCTGCCCCTGCCCCATCCAAGGGTCTCTGCCTTGTTCTTGCCTGGACGAGGTGTTTTCTTAGGCTCCTGGTAGAGTTGCACAAGATATAAACTTTTATTGTGATCCTTGGTTTGTCATCAATTGATGCAATAATTAGGAAAGGGCAGATGTTGTGTTAATATTAGGAAGCTTGTAGTCCTTATAAGGTCTGGCACCTAATTACACACAAAATACTAACTCTAATAATAAAAATGTTAAAGACATTTGAACCTAAAAATGAGCACAAACCAGGAGTAAGTTTATTTAGTCAACAGATATTTATTGAATGCATACTATACTATGTACCAGGCATTGTTCTAGGTATCAGGGAATGCATTGTGCCAATCTCAGCCTAATGGTATTAGTATTAGGCTGGTACTAATAGGTATAATTAGGTATTATGGGCTTCTTAATGCATTAGTGTATCTGCTAGCTAATTAAGTAATTAATTGAATTAGTAATTGTTTAGCACATACATTGGAGATTTATTGGGTTTGGTGAGGTCAACACTGAGGAGTGTTGGTCTATTGATGGAGTTTATTTAGAAACGGTCACAGCTGCACCTACAATATAGCATGTTATCAGGCAATGTGTATCCTGTACTATGGTGAAGAGGACAGGTTTTGCAGTAAGAGAAGCCCGTCTTCAAAGCCTGGCTGTACTACTCAGTATCTGTGTGATTGTGGGTAAGTAAAGTAACCACATTATGCCTTAGTTCTATTGCTTGTCAAATGGGAATGCCTGGACTATCTACCTCAAGGTAGATGCTCCTACATGGTAACTGTTTATGTGTACAACCTTAGAACGCTTACTGTCTCCCCTTGAATTACAGTAATTTTTCGTACACTTTGCACCTCCTCCTTCAGACTGCATGTACCTATAGGGCAGCTCTGTATCTCTCATGGTGCCTAACAAAGGTGTTTGATTGGTGATTATTGATTGATTGGTGATTATAGTTGCTAACACCAATCTGACCCTTGATGTAGGAACAACTTTATGAAGTAGGAACTCCTATTAACCCACTTTTACACTTGAGAGAATGGAGGTAGAGAGAATGCTAAGTAAACTGATTAAGATTGGCCTGATGCAGTGGCTTACTCCTGTAATCTCAGCCTTTGCGAGGCCAAGGCAGGTGGATCACTTGAGGTTAGGAGCTCGAGACCAGCCTGGCCAACATAGCAAAACCCCATCTCTACTAAAAATACAAAAATTAGCTGGGTGTGGTGGTGCATGCCTATAATTCCAGTTCCTCAGGAGGCTGAGGCATGAGAATTGCTTGAACCTGGGAGGCACAGGTTGCAGTGAGCCGAGATTGCGCCACTGCACTTCAGCCTGGGTGACAGAGCAAGACCCTGTCTCAAAAAAAAAAAAAATTGACTAAAATTATTGAGATAGTGAGATCAGAGTCAGGATTTGAACCCAGGCATCTAGCTCTAGAGCCTGCATGTTCACTACTGCACTATGCTGTCTCCTGGGGATGTGTTTAATGAGGCCCTGCAATTATAGCAATAAGTCAGGACATCAGTGGGGATAAAGATGGCTACACAGGTCCTCATGTTCTCTAAGCTGGGGAGGGATGCAGCTTCTTTATGTTACTGAGATATTGCATTCATTTGGTTCCAGGGCGTGTTCAGTGCCTGGTAAATGCTTCTTTGAATTTGCTACTGACCCATTAGAGTAGATTTGCTTGTTCTTTTTCCTCCAGTCATGCAGACCTCTCTAGGCAGCCTCACTTCATCTCCCTTATACTTACACAAAATTCAGGGCTAAAATTATGCTATAGAATAGAGTGAACCAAGCTAACTGAATTATGTGCCCATGATCTTCTAAGATCCTGTCAACTCCATCTCCAACCTGGGAGGATCACTGACTCAAGAGGCAGTGCTCTAGGACCGTAAGGGAAAGAATGCTGGCCTGGAGCTCAGATATTTAGCCTCAGTTCCAGCTCTGCCTTTTACCAGTCAAGGGCCATACCCAAGGAATTTAACCTCTTTGAGTTTCACTTTCTGTTTGCAAAATGTAAAGACCTTTCCCAGCTTGACATTTGGAATTCGTGTAATTTCTGTCCTACCTGCCTGACTGTATTTCACAAATATTTATTTGAGGGCTGCTGATATGGTTTGGCTGTGTCCCTACCCAAATCTCATCATGAATTACAGCTCCCATAATCCCCACATGTTGTGGGAGGGACCCGGTGGGAAATAATTGAATCATGGGGGCAGTTTCTCCCATATTGTTCTCATGGTAGTGAATAAGTCTCACGAGATCTGATGGTTTTATAAGGAGAAACCCCTTTTGCTTGGTTCTCATTCTCTCTTGCCCACTGCCATGTAAGACGTGCCTTTTGCCTTCTGCCGTGATTACAAGGCCTCCTCAGAGACATGGAACTGTGAGTCCATTGAACCTCTTTTTCTTTATAAATTACCCAGTCTTGGGTGTGTCTTCATCAGCGTCGTGAAAACAGACTAATACAGCTGCCATATGTAAATTCTACAGCTACGTATGAGGAAGGCATGGTCTTTGCTTTTAAGGAGCTCTTGGTCTGGTGGACTTGGAGAATTGATATTCTGGGAAGAGGATAATCAAGTATCAGAATAACCAGAGGCACCTGTTAAGAATGCAGATTCCTGGTCCCCCTCTCCAACGTGTTGAACTAAAGTCTCTGGTTCTTATGCACAACAAGGTGGAGAACTGTCACAGAGAATCCTTGGATGATGGACCGCAGATGGAACACCCAGCAGGAGGTAACTGTTCCACTGAGGATGGCATTCATCTCTGTACCACCTGCATGGTTTTTGCTATAACTGTGAGCCTGCTCTATTATTTACTTAATAGTTTTCTTTAAATTCCTTCACATAATGATCTGAAATGTATTTATTTGAAATGAAGACTATGGCATAAATGTTGATGGGGAGCAAATACTGCTTGCCATGCTAGAAAGCAACTGTAAAAGGAATGCAATGAAAAAAACAGTCACACAATGTGGCTAGATACTGCTGAGGCTTTGCAGTGTCTAAATGGGTTAAAATGGCTGATCAGCAAGTATCAGAGAGATAAGCCTGTGCTCACAGAAAGGAAGCCCAGTTACTGAAGCAGACGTCGATGCGACGTGGATGCCGATCACTTGAATATTGAATAAGAGGAACAGTTCCCAAATGTATTTTCTTGACCTTTCTTCAGTAAACATTTTATGTTTTACATACAGACCAGTATGTGAAACAGATTAACAACCAATAGCAAGACAAACACCAAAATAGCTGCTCTGCAAAAATCCAGGATAAGGAATCTATTTCCTCCCATGTCAGACCCCAAAGCCCTCAGATTGCACTTCAAGAAGCTCTGATTTAGGGGAGCAGGAGACTCCTGGAGGCCTGGTAAGTGTGCAGGTTTGGGGTTTCATGAGCACAGTGACAGGGCCCTGCAGCCTTTGTTCCAGCACGGACTGTAGGAGCAAGGATAAAGGGTAGGTGTGGGGGCCTGGCATGGTGGCTCATGCCTGTAATCCCGGTGCTTTGGGATGCAGAGGCGGGAGAATTACTTAAGGCCAGGAATTTGAGACCAGCCTGGGCAATATAGTGAGACTCTGTCTCTACAAAAAATTAAAAAATTTGCTGGGTGCAATGTTATATGCCTGTAGTTACAGCTACTCTGGAGGCTGAGATGAGAGGATCGCTTGAGCTCAGTAGGTTGAGGATGCAGTGAGCTGTGATTGCGCCACTGCATTCCATCCTGGGCAACAGAGTGAGACCCGGTCTATTTAAAAAAAAAAAAAAAAAAAAAAAAAAAAAAGGTAGGTGAAGGAGAGTGATGAGAGGAGACTGGCCACATTTGGGGGATTTTGTGAGATTTTCTGACCTAGGATTAAGGTTATTTTATTTTATTTTATTTTACTAGCGTCTTTAGATTTAGGGAAACAAGAGGGGTGGAGTGTTCTTGGTCTGGGGCAAATCTCTGGGTTTGTCCCTTTGCTCCGGGAGGTACAACCAAATCCAGGAATTGTGGCTACGGAAATCCAACCTGTATTTCGGATTATTTGTGACAGAAAATGTTTTTGGAATTTGGGGTTATCTGTGCTCCTTTCCCTGTAGCTCTAGTGAATCAGGAAGTCAACTGAGCTCGGAGGGAAATCTCCTGTGATCAATCAAAGCACTTCTCGGGAATCTTCTGTGATGCCCGATTGGAAGACTTTTTGATCCTGGGGGAAAAGTCTAGGCTGAATCACTGTGTTCAAAGTTAGATGAAGTTGTCATTTTTTTTTTTGAGACAGAGTCTCACACTGTCGCCCAGGCTGGAGTGCAATGGCACAAGCTTGGCTCACTGCAACCTCTGCCTCCCAGGTTCAAGCAATTCTCCTCCCTCAGCCTCCCAAATAGCTGGGATTACAGGTGCCCGCCACCACGCCCAGCTAACTTTTTTTGTATTTTTAGTAGAGACAGGGTTTCGCTATGTTGGCCAGGCTGGTCTTGGACTCCTGACCTCGTGATCTGCCCACCTCGGCCTCCCAAAGTGCTGGGGTTACAGGCACCAGCCACCACAACCGGCCCAAAGTTGTCATTCTTAACATAGGAAGTTTAGGCAAGATGGTGGCCAACTGCAGTGGCTACTGTAGCATTCCAGCAGATTCCCTTTGTGGGCCTGATGCACCCATCGCCTGGCTCCTGGGAACATCGGCTGCAAGTGGCTCAGAGCTGGGATTTGCTCTTGGTAATGGGGAACTGCTTCTTCCAAGGCTGTTTCCTCACTCCCTCTCAGGGGGTGGTTTGACAGTGACCAGCTGATACAGGAATACAGAGGCCTGGTCCCTTGCCTCCATCTGGGGCAACTCTGAGGGCCATCCCAGCAACCAGAGCCTGGTAGGCGTGGTTGAGGTCCAGGTTGTATCTGCATCCTGAGTCAGCTCCCTTCTTCCTGTTTTCTTGGTGACATCATGATATGAAATCAGACAATGAAATTAGCAATATTAGGTTTCCAGGAAGGTGGCATTCCCCTGAGGGAGGAGGGTGGCTCCATGAGACAAGGCTGCTGAGAGCTGCAGAACCCTCTCCTAAGCCTCCGTGCAGGGCGGCTCAGCCCCGTGCTCAGGGACAAATAGAAAAGTCTGAGCCAATGCGTGTAACATCGAATGTATATATACCCATGCACAATTCAAATATAACCATGCACCCCAATGAGCAGGCATTTGTCTTTGCGTACATCTTCCCCAGATCCAGTTTCTGTTCCGCCCCGATCTGCTTAGTCTCACTTCCCTCTGGTTCTTGGCTGTCTGATCAGCAGAGAACCCCAGCTGCTTTCTCTGTCACCTTGCCTCCTAACACTGCCATCTGTCTCAGCCTCCCCAGCGAGGGCCAGACCTTGGTGAAGCCTCTGTGACGTCTGCCGTGGGGATAGCCATGACAGCTCCAAGCTGGGCGACCTGACCACATGCCATAGGGGACAGGACTTGGTTTCCCCAGTGGCTGCCCGGAGGAGGTGGGGAACGCCGCTGGGAAGTGTAGGGAATTTTAACATCCCGTGGGGTGAATTTTGACTAAGAAGGGCCAGGAGGCAGGAAAGAGCCAGGAAATACATGACTCACTTTGTCTGGCTCTCCTGGGCTGTGCAAGGTGCCATGGCCGCATGTGGACTGTCTTGGTTGGTTTGGCTGCTGTAAGAAAATACCATAGTCTGGGTGGCTCATAAACAATGGAAATATATTTCTCAGTTCTGGAGGCCGGAATCCAGGATTGAGGTTCTGGCAGATCCAGCGTTTGTGACAGCCTGCTTCCTGGTTCACAGATGGTTGTCCTGTCACCGTGTTCTCACATGGCAGAAGGGGCCAATGAGCCCTCTGGGGTATCTTATAAGGACACGAATCCCATTCTTGAGGGCCCCTCCCTCATGACCTAATCACCTCCCGAAAGGCCTCTTCACACCATCACCTTGGGGCTTAAGATGTCAACACACATTTTGGGGGGACACAAGCATTTAGAGCACAGTATGGTCTTTCTGGAGACTTCCTGTGTGACTAAGCAACTGGCTGTGTTTTTTTGTGACCCTGCAGCCACCTCGGTAACACACAACTTTGTATTTGTTTCTGTCCTTCCCTGCCTCGCTTCCCTTCCCCCACTTCACTGCTGAGGTTCTGGGAATAAATCATAGCAATGAGTTCGTATGAGATTTGCTTCAGGCTCGACATGGTGGCTCGTGCCTATAATCCCAGCGCTTTGGGAGGCTGAGGAGGGAGGATAGCTTGAAGCCAAGACTTCAAGACCAGCCTGGGCAACATAGTGGGACTCCGTCTCTACCAAAAGAGGTTGACATCAAGCTCTGCTTTTTCAGGAGCCTGGAGTAAGATGCCATCTGAGAACCTTTGTGTACATTTAAATAACATTTTATATTTGAATGATATGTTTAGCATCCTAACGTGTATGAAATACCTACATGTGTGTGTCTGTTAAACTGAATGAATGTGTGTGCTAACATCTAAGTGAATGTGAAGAGATCTAATAGTTGTCCACAGCTGGGGGGTCGATACATGTGAAAATCAGGATATTAGCTATCTATTGCTGCATCAAAAATTACCAAAATATAGCAGCTGAAAACAACAAACATTATCTCCCAGTTTATAAGTGGGTCAGCTTGCTGGGGGCAGCTTGGTTGGTGATTCTGGCTCAAGGTCCCTCATGGGGGCTGCGGTCAGGGGGTCATGGTGTTGGCCAGGGGCTCATGGTCCAAAGCAGGTGTGTCTGCTTTTCTGCTCACTCTCCTGGCTGTTGGCAAGCCTCACGTTGTTGCCATGTGAGTCTCTCCACAGGGCTGCCTTGTGACGTGGTGGTTGCCTTGCTCTAGAGAGAGAGACATGAACCCCAGAAGGAAACAATAGTCCTTTTTTTTTTTTTGAGCCGGGATCTTGCTATGTTACCAGGCTGGTCTCAAACTCCTGGCCTCAAACAGTCCTCCCACTTCAGCCTCCCAAAGTGCTGAAATTATAGGCGTGAGGCACTGCCCCGCCAATAGTCCTTTGTTTAACTTCTAAATTTTAAAAACACTTATTTTTAGAGACAAGATCTCACTCTGTCAACCAGTCTATAGTGCAGTGGTGTGATCATAGCTCACTGCAGCCTTGATTTCCTGGGCTCTAGGGATCTTCCTGCCCTAGCCTCCAGAGTAGCTGGGACTATAGGCATGTACCACTGTGCCCAGCTAATTTTAATTTTGTTTTGTAGAGATAGGGTTCTCATTATATTGTCCTGGCCTGGTTTTGAACCCCTGGACTCAAGCAATCCTCCCACCTCAGCCTCCCAAGATGTTGGGATTCCAGGAGTGAGCCACTCTACCTGGCCACGGTCTTTTTATAACTGACTCTTGGAAGTGACATACCATCACTTCTGCCATATTCTCTTCTTTAGAAGTGAGTCAATAAACCCAGCCCACACTCAAGGGGAGATAATTACACAAGGGTATGAATACCAGGAGGTGTGGACATCTGGGGGCTGTTTTAGAGGCTGCCTGCTACAGTTGGCATATTGTTCCAATTGTAACCTATACCAACAGTCCCTTATTAGTCTTGGAAAAATCCCTTGTTTCATCCCACAATCCTCTTGCATATATTTCAGAAATTGTTCTGCTTTAGCAGAATAGGTAAGTGGAAGGGCCTTATTAACTGTAAAGTACTCTATAAATTGTAGTTGTTACTGGCCAGGCACGGTGGCTTATGCCTGTAATCCCAGCATTTTGGGAGGCTGAGGCGGGTGAATCATCTGAGGTCAGGAGTTCAAGACCAGCCTGGCTGGTGGAACCCTGTCTCTACTAAAAATACAAAAATTAACTGGGCATGGTGGCACATGCCTGTAACCCCAGCTACTTGAGAGGCTGAGGCAGGAGAATCGCTTGAATCCGGGAGGCAGAGGTTGCAGTGAGCCAAGATCACGCCATTGCACTATAGCCTGGGTGACAGAGTCAGCCTCTCTCCCAGAAAAAAAAATAAAAAGTTGTAGTTGTTCCTAAAGAAGGCTCATCAATAGGGAGGAGTCTCTTTCCATAGATGTGGTTCACAGCAACCTAGTGGGCTTACTCTAATTTATTAAAGCAAAGTGCGATCAGCAGAACACTGTTTAAAAGATGCATATTCACTCCTCATTCATCCCTACCCTCAGGCTCAAATGCTGTAACCAGATATGGACCTGAGGCCATGCCAAAATGAAGGAAAAAACCATCTGGTCAATTTAATCAATCCAATAAAAGCATCCTTTTAAACTGATCCAAAGATTTGGAGCCCAGACCTCTAGGTAAATGACTGGCTGAATTTTCGGATTCAACTGATAAGATGATCTGGGGTTGTGTAGACACTACTTAAGAGAGCAAGGGTCAAGTAGCAAATAGAGAATCTAATTGGGCTTAAAACTTGGAGTCCTCGCCTTGAGCCAGGCTGAGCTCAGCACCCAGCTCCTAGGAGGGGCTCTGAGTCTGTGGGTGGAACCCGGGGAGTCAGAGCGGGGAGAACTGCGAAGAGCTCATTGTTTCATTTTTCTGGGCACTCATCAGGGGGCTGCTTTCTGTCTGTCACTGTCCTCTGATTCTTCCCACCTCCATTTTAGATGTCACGGGTGATGGATCACTTCCTGAGGTTGCCTCTTCCTTAATGCATCCGTTCGCTGTTCTCTGGGGAAACTGCTCTTCCCTGCTCTTCTCCGTGGACAATTCCGTTTGGGCCAAGGCACCAACCCACACCACCCTGGGGGGTTCTCAGCTTATTGGGAGTTCCACCAACCTCTTCTCTTTCCCAGAATCACTTTATGGACGGAGACCAAAGACAGGCTCAGAGACCCTGGAGGGAATCTTAGGGAGGGGAAGCTGGGATGATTAGGGGGAAACTGAGAAAGGGAGGGGGAAACATTAAGAGACCTCTCTGTAGTACATTAGCTCAAGGAGGCGATCCATGCAAAATGCTTAGGACAGTAGCTGGTGCACAGTAAACACTCAAGGTCTGTTAGCTGTTGTGATCATTACTATCCTCATTATCATCTGCATTTCTCAGGGCAATTTATTGCTTTTCACTTTGTAATAGTGATCTCTGAAATCCAAATGGGGTGATGAGCCCAAAGCTCCCAGCACTGGGCTTGACAGGAAGTTGGTACTTAACAAAAGTTCTCATTTCTCTCAGTATCTGTTCTTCCAGGTTTCTCTGTGTCTCCCACAGTACCTGGTAGAAAGTTGATGTGAATTCAATCTGTTGACTAAATAAGGAAGCTTCATTTTATTAGCTATACCAACAAGCAGGCTGTTCAGAAAAGGTTCTCAGCGAAGAGTACTTTTTGCCCAGGAAAGGGCACTGTGGCTATGCATGTCACCATGTGGAGGGGCAGAAGGGCTGGATGTCTGCAAAGACAGACTGCCATTTTCTCCTCGCCATGAAATGCAGGTGGATGGGCTGTGCCTGGATTTTCCAGTGAGATCACCATCCCCTGAATTGCATCTGCCCCTACCAACCACCTCCTCTAATGATCTGTTCCCCGAAATATTGGCTCTGGATTTCACCTGGAGACTTCATAATACCTGGGGGGTAAGCAAGATCCTGACTCCTTTTCACTAAGGTGCCCTTCCCAGATCTGCTTCATGCCTGCCTCCTTCCTTCCTGCCCATAGAAAGGACTCACACTTTTGATGACATTTATATTGATGTGCCTTGCTGTAGCCTCACAGTTTCTTTATAGACATTAGACATTCTTTATAGACATTAGCACCACATTGTGACCCAGAGTTTTGTTTGCTCATCTCCTGCAGTGCCTATGGACTTCTCAGTGCTTGTCCTGGGATCTATGAGCCTGTGTGTCCTGCATCCTATGAGAACCATGCTGTGTGGCTTCACACCATCCCTACAAAATAAATGCTAGAATGACTGCATTTTACAGATGAGAAAGTAGCCTCACAGCAGTGATCTTTTTTGTTTTTGGCAGATGCATTAAGTGATTACATGAACCCCCTCACCCCCCCCCCACCATCTCTTTTAACTACAAAAGCTGGGAAATCTAAATATTCCCTCTCCCAGCTTCCTTTGCAGCTAGAAGTCGTCTTCTGACAGTACTAGCCACTAAGGCCCAATTGGAACTCTCTGGGCATTTCAAGGACTAATAAAATGGACAGATGTTGCTAGAATGACTTCCCTTCTCCCGTCTGTCTGTCTTTCCTAAATATGGACGTGGCATCTGGAGCAGGGTCAGCTATCCTGAGACTGTTAGATGACAAAAACCAATTAGCAAATGAAGGCACAGTGCAAAGATAGAAAGGCCTGGAATTCCTCGTGGCATCACTGAGGTCTAAACCAGTGCACATAACCACCTGCCTCGAGGCACCTCTCTCTCTCAAAGCTACGTGGCTGTCCTTGGGGAAGGAAGCGTGAGAGCCCTCTTTAAGATAAGGGTCACAGAACTTCTTTGCTCTGACTCATGGCATAGTGAAAGGAGTGGCTGAGCGGACAACTAGGAAGTTTGCTTCCCTCTCACGACCGACTGAGAGTTTTGAACAAATTTCTAGGAAAAGCGCAAGGATGGGGCTGCTATGAGCTGTCCGCCAGGGTGGTGCTGATATGCACATTATGCCACCTAGCTATTGAGGAGCCGGGGAGTTGTCCCTGCAATAGCCACAGTGAACTGCTGCTTGACTCCACTGCACAGCAAACAGAGGTCAAGGTAGGGGTGTGTGTGTGTGTGTGTGTGTGTGTATGCATATGTGCATGTGTGTGATCTGCATGTAATGTGGCTATTTCTATCATTCCAGTGAAAAGTCATCCCCGACAATTGGGAGAGCTCATGGGCTATGGCCTTTCAAAACATTCTTCACTAAGGGGAGAGCTGAGTCTGGTAAGGATGGAGGGCTGGGGTTCAAGTCAGCTATAAAAGAGCCTGAACTCTCTCCTAGTCTCTTTGGTCCAGGGGGAGGGCTTGTCTGGGAAATGTGGAATACAACAAAGGAGTCTGTGTAGATAACTTGCCTAGTTTGGTGCTGATTTTTAGGTAAGTGAGAACTAAAACCTGCAAGTGCTTCTTTCCTGAAGCATGTCAAGGAAATGTCCCACTGAGGCCTTCTCCTGGGACGTACTCTCCTAAGAGCATTTCTGGACTCAGGGACAGCCTTCAGGACTTAATTTTTCTCCTGAGAATCCCAAGGGTTGGATGTTTGGCTCATGCTTTTTGGTGTCCTGTCTTGATACAACCTTGCCAAACAGGACATAGCCCATAATTTTTATTCCTTCTTCCCATCTCTCAGTAAATGCACAATTCTAAGCATTTTTTGTTGTTGTTGTTGCTGATAGTAACTACTGAGAAACTGACATGGGTAAAAACAAAAACAAAAAACAAACATAGGTCAGTTGCTAAGTTACATGCTGTCTTAAAAGCTTTTGAGAAATAGCTGGTACTGATCTTGGTTGAAATCTAAATGGAGCTTCTTTTGACTCTACTTAACCCCTTTCTGACCCTTTCACTGGTCCATCTATTGGAGTTTTTCATCCCTTGATTTCTCTTTTGATTTCCTGGACCGGTGCTTCTGTATCTCCCACCTTTCTGAGACCTCCCAGCCTCTCTCTTCCGCAGGACCTGGTAAGGGGAAGAGGGGCAGATGCAGCAGGAGGGCTGTGCAGATGACAGTCTCAGAGAAAGTGCTCTGGTCTGGTTCACCTCCACCTGCAAGGAAGCTACTAGGTATTTATCCTGTCCTCCAAATCACACATCGCTCAGGAAGGCTTCTTTGGAAATCCCTCTATGTCTATGACCTTCGAAGGAGCCCACTGCAATGTTTAATAGCCCTGGGATCAAATATATTTTTGTTTTTGTTTATTGAGCGAGCTTTGTTGCCCAAGGTGGAGTGCAGTGGCATGATCTCGGCTCACTGCAACCTCTGCCTCTGGGTTCCAGCAATTCTCCTGCCTCAGCCTCCCGAGTAGCTGAGATTACAGGCATGTGCCCCCACACCCAGCTAATTTTTGTATTTTTAGTAGAGACAGGGTTTCACCATGTTGGCCAGGCTGGTCTTGAACTCCTGACCTCAAGTGATCCACCCCCCTCGGCCTCCCAAAGTGCTGGGATTACAGGCATGAGCCATTGTGCCCGGCCCAACTAAATTTTTTTCTAATATCCGACTTACTTAAATTGAGATCTGCTTTTCTTTGACCTGCAGAACTATTTCTTAGCCTTTCTCCTAATCTTCCCACTCCATGCAAACTCTTTATGAAGGCAAAGTAGTAATTCTCAAACCTCCTGCCCCAATATTATTTGGGGCTCAATACATATTTATTGAACGAATGAACAGTTTCCTTCTCATTCAATCTTGGGATGTAGGCAGAGGGAGTCCTGTGTTATGCACAGTGTGAGTGGCTAAGGAGGACATGGTGATACTAGATCACTACTGGGAAGTGGAACTGCTCGGTCCTCAGCTCCTCACCCTGAGTCTTTTCTTGGAGTCCCATTCCAGGCTTACGGCTGGACAGGTCTTTCTATTGGAGAGCCCATGACTTGTGTTTGGTAATTTAAAGAGAAGGTCTTATGTAGCTATGCCTCTGGCTTTAACTCTGATTTGCCTTTTCCTACCTCCTTTTCCCAATTACCAAACTTTCCCCATCTTTCAGTTTTCCATTTAAACTCCCTCTTTTCTGTGAGGGCGATCTAAGGAGGCCAGCAAGAAGGCTGTCCCCTTTTGGTGCTTAGAGTCAAGATATGCAAGATCACTTGATTAACACTAAATTATTTGTATATTACATTGCACCCAACCAGAATGTTTCTCTAGTTAGTTAAGAACTCACAGATGCAACAAAGGTAACTGGATTAATAGTATTTTGAAACATTCTGGATATCGGCATTAGACATCCGGAGGTTAGAGACAAGAAGGATTTAGTATTGGTAAGAGATGCTGTCACAAGAAAAAAACAGAAGGTCTTAGTAATAATTCAAGTATAACCTCCCTGTCCTCTGTAGTCATTCACTCTGCTGTCTATGTCCCACTTGCTACCCACGAACTCATCTGCTGTCTCCTTACTAGCCCCCACTGCTCTGCTTGACCCTTGGGTCCCAGGTTCTCTTCTAGTCACCACATTATGTGTTCTTTTCTCTGTCCATCTACTCATTTTCTGCAAGGACAGGACTCTATTTCTTTTTGAAGGTGGGTTTCCTAACAGAAGTTGGTTCTCTGGCACACAGACAAGTTGTACTCTACCAGATATCTGTGGGGTGATCTTTCCAGCAGTCAGTTTGGGAACTTTAGCTTCGTAGAACTCCAGATTTAACAAAAGCTTCATTAGTGGGTGATTATCCACTTTACAAAGGATTTCTTTAAATAGCAAATTCCCAGAATGGGCTTAAAATAGATTTAATTTAACCCAAGTCCAATTTGTACACCCTGTTCAATAACATGCTGATTGTTAGAGATGAGGTGTACGTGTGCTTATTTATAGACTGCTTGTTTGTTTTTTTAAACCCCCTACTTCTTACCTAGTAGACCACACTCCCTCTTTCAAATTCATCAAGATTCACTTCTAGGAGAAGCCTATTTTCTAATGAAAAAGAGGATCAGCTTGGTCCCATCAATATTATTGTCCATGATCAGAGAGAGGGGATTTTCTTCACTAAAGACTACCCCAAGACACACAGCCTCTTCCATTTCTCTTTTCAGATCTCTGTCTCTTTCTCTGTCTCTCAGAACACACAATCAGCAATTGTAAAGTTCACACTTGACTTTAGTCTCAGTCTCTGGGTCCATATTATCAAGGCAGTGCCCACACCACTAATGGGTTTTGGGATAACAGAAGGAAAGACTATGGCCTCATTGCCTGTACCTATCATTAAAACTAGACAAAGAGACCTTCCTTCCCTTCTGTTGAATCTCTATCTGAAATTCTGCAATACATATTGCATAGTTCAGTACACATGACATGTGGTTCTCATGCTATGGCTATGTCTGTGGGATTCTTGCTAATCTGGTGGAAAATGAAGGTAATTTAAGAAGAAAACTCAGCTTATCTGTACAATTATTGCTTGAATGTTTCACTTATCAATGCGATATTTTGGAGGACATGGAGTCCTCATCCATATGTAATTGTTAAAGAACTGTTTAAAGAAAAGATTTAACAAATTATTGCCATGGTCTCCTTAATGGTCTTCCTAAAGTTTCACCTCTTTCTCATGAAAATTTATCCTTTCTTAACTGTGTCTCAAACTTTAAAGTACACGTGAATCATCTGGGGAGCTTGTTAAAGTATAGATTCTGATTTAGTATGTTTGAAATAGGGCTTGAGGTTTTTAGAATTTCTAACAAGCTCCTGGGTGATACTGATGGTGTTGGTCTATGAACCTTGAGTAGCAAGGCTCTCTAAACTGCCAGAGTGGTCATTCTAAATGTGAATCTGATCATGTCACTTCCCTGCCTTATTTATATTTTATGAGACAGGGTCTTACTCTATCACCCAGGCTGGAATTCAGTGGCACAATCACGGATCACTGCAGCCTCAACCTCCTGGGCTTGGTGATCCTCCCACCTCAGCCTCCTGAGTAGCTAGGACTATAGGTGTGTGCCACCATACCCGGCTAATGATTTTGTACTTTTTCAGAGATGAGGATTTGCCTTGTTGCCCAGGCTAGTCTTGAACTCCAGGACTCAAGTGATCTGCCTTTAAGGTTAAGGTAAAAATCCTTCAGTGACATACAAGGGTCTTTATAATCAGGTTCTGCCTGCCTTTCCAGTGTCATCCGTGGCACATGCTGTTCCCAGAACTGCTCAAGCTCTTCTCTGGCTTTGCCTGTATGTTAGTCCCCCTTGACCTGGCAGATTTCCACTCCGCCTGCTAGAGTCAACTCATACATCTCCTCCTCCAGGAAGCCTCATCTGTCACCTCAAGGTCTCTGTGTGTACCTTGATCACATATTGCATGGCTGGAAAGTTTTGTCTACATTTTCTTCTTTCCATTAGACTTTCAGTTCCTGCCTTGGTCATATTCGCATAATCTCAGGACCTCCAGCTCCTAGCCCTGTTCCTGGCACACTGAGTACATATTTGAGTGAGTGTGGAAATGAGCTTGTAATTTTGTCTTTTTGCTCCCTACACGGTGCTTGCTCAGCTAAGGTCAATCTATCTCTGATTGTTGTTTGCTAAGCTCTCATTCTCGGAAACCCGTGTTCAAGCTTCTATCTGGGGAGATGAGTCTGAAGTATGGGAGTCGTGTCTAATTCCATGGCCTGAACATTACCAGCAGTTAATTCATTGCTGTTGTTTGGAAAATGTTAATTAATCAACATGATTCTCCTGGTGCTCAAGGGAAAAAGTCGAACTGCTTTAAAAGCAGCATTTACTGCTTCAGGTAAGTAAACTCTGCTAACTAAGGCAACATTCTCAGCCCAAGCTGCCCATTAGAACCACTTGGGAATCTTTTAAAAAATACTGGTACTGGGGTCCTATCCTCAGGAATTCTGATGTAATTGGTCTGGGGGTAGGATCTGGCATCAATATTTTAAATATCTACCCAGAGGATCCATTGAGATCCACTTTACCAAGGTAAGCATCATGACTAGCAATCATGACTCTTTCCTAGTAATCAGTTGCCACTTATCTGATGATGGATTATCCAACTATTGTTCCTCCTTAAAAAATCTTGATTTAAATTTTTCTCGACATAATTAGCAAAGGTGATAAAGTTCTTACATCAATGTATTGACTAGCTCTCATGTACAGGTATGCTTCTATGCAGTCTTTACTTTTACTAAGAGGTCTTTTGAACTAAAACCCTTGTGTATCACCCCAACCAGGTTCAAATCAGAGAGAAGGAGAATCACCTTTGGATGGCTTTCCATCAATCCTGGATTGCTGCTTATCTCTAGAATGGACACAGCTGATTATCTCTAGAATGGACACAGCTGTGGGAAGAGTTCAGGTCAGGGCAGGTGTGCAACTTTTTAGCTTTCTCTGGGTCAGTTTGAATACAGTAATTTCTCTGAAGAATTGTGCAGTCTTAGAACTTGCTACCCCCAGGTAGTAATTTCTGGATTAATGATCATTTTGAAATAAAGCTGCTACTGATATTCCTTCATTGGTGCAGCGAATTAGCAATAGTACTTACAAATGCTTAGCTCACAGAAACTTGAAGAATCAGATGTGCTTTCACTGGGGCTCATTTTCCCTTTAGAGGGGATGGGCTTTGCAAGAGCATGGTCCAAGTGTGTCAGAGGAGACTGACGTGATTTTCCTGCTCCCCTCTTGTTGGGCAGATAGATGGGAACAGGGTCCTAAGAGCTACTGTCCTGTAAAAGGGAGTTTGACAAACAGAGGCCAATAGCACTCTTGCGCATTCCCTAAGGCTGTAGTGCTTTCTGGCATTAAATCCATTGGCACAAAGGGGTCAGTAGGATAAACAGGGCATAGGCTGGTAAACTTATGGTCAATTGATAGTTTAATGTCACTCATAGTCCCCAGTCTGGTTCAAAGGAGGTGTTTCTGGCTTATACACAGTCTCAGTAGATTTCCCACCCACCTCCAACCTATAAAGGTGTCTCCCAAATAAGATCAAAAGTTTAAAGTGTCTTTAACACAGGTTGGTAATGCCTTGATAATCCTAGAAAAAAGCTGAGAATGTATTTTCCTGATAGGTTTATAAGAAAGTTTTATTATTATTATTATTATTATTATTATTTATAATTTATTTTTATTTTTTAAACAAGATCTTACTCTGTCACCCAGGCTGCAGTGGCACGAGCCTAGCTCACTGCAGCCTTGAACTCCTGGGCTCAAGCAATCCTCCCACTTCAACCTCCCAAGTAGCTGGTAGCTGAGACTACAGGCACACACCACCATACTCAGTTCATTTTTTATTTTTTGGAGAGACAGGTCTTGCTATGTTGCCCAGGCTGGTTTTGAATTCCAGGGCTCAAGTGATCCTCCCACCTTGGCCTCCCAAAAGTTTGGGATTACAGGTGTGAGCCACCATGCCTGACCTAGGAAAGCTTTAAAAGCATCCCACTAGAGAGAATTTCCTTGAAGGCAGGGGGCTGTTTGTTCTTTTTTTGTATTCTTCCTCTGCCTCTTCCCCATGTTGCCTTCCATATTATGGATACTCACAAATGACAGTAAATAAATGTCATGAAATATTTTAAGTGCTTATTACAGCCAAGTGCTTATACTTTATATACAATCTCTAATTAAATCTTCCCAGTAACTCTGAGAGGTAAGTAATATCATCACCCAGTTTTACAGATGGGACTACTAGGGCTCAGTGAAGTGAAATAACTTGTTCAAGACTATGCAACAAGTAAGTGCAGAAACAAGATTCGATCCAGGTTTGTGTGCTTACAAATCTTTGATCTACAGCCTCTCAGGAACATGCTTGTTGGATTGCTTTGCACATCAGTCTGGCTTTCTTGGTGATTAGGGGTCTAAATCTTCATCTCACATAGCTGTTGTCGAGATACCCCAAAATGGTTCGAACCTTTCACACCCAGACTTGCCTTAGCAACACTAGCTGTCTACACATCGAGAGGAGCCTTTAGGCCAGGCATGGGGGCTCAGGCCTATAATTCCAGCACTTTGGGAGGCTGAGGAAGGATGATTGCTTGAGCCAAGGAGTTCAAGACCAGCCTGGGCAAAGTAGTGAGACCCTGTTTCTACAAAAAAATTAGAAAATTAGCCTGGTGTGGTGGTCTGTGATCCCAGCTACTTGGGAGGCTGAGGTAGGAGGATTGCATTAGCCAGGGAGGTTGAAGCTGCAGTAAGCTGTGATCGCACCACTGCACTCCAGCCTTGGTGACAGAGTGAGACCCAGTCTCAAACAAAAACAAAAACAAAAACAAAAACAAAAAAGTTATTGTGCAGCACAAGTATGCATTTTACTGCAGTCTCTTCCAAGGCAAGTGGCATCACCTGTTTCCTGGAGTGGCCCCCATTTTTTCTGCATCAGTATTAATGTACCAGTCACATACAGTGAAAGCTCTTGAAATATACCAAGGACTCCCTCAGTACCCTCTGTCACTGTAAACTGTGCTCTGGTACATTTTCTCAAGTGAGGCACTTCTGCCAACCTTAAATGTTAATTCTGCATCACTCTATAAAGGTGTGGCTACAAAGTCTCAGGTAATGTGGGCTTCTTCCTTCCTGTGAATTCTACACTGTGACTTTAGGAAGAAGCTTAGAGTCGGAATAGAAGTAAATTTTGAGGTCCTTCTACCTCCCACCTGCCCTGTGCCTGATGGAGGAGAATGGCTGTTCTTGTCCTCTCCATGAGGGGGCGCTCATCCTCTCCAGAGGCTGTGGCTGCCATTGTTTGACAGCTCCAGTTACTCCTTCCAAAAAATTTTAAAACTGTGAGGTGCATCATACACATCAAAGAGTGAGTAAAATGCATGTGTACAGTTGGAGGATGATAGTATTATAGAACGAACGTTTGTACATATTCCTCACCATGTTAAGGCATAGAATGCAAGCAGGCCTTTGATGCCTGGCACGCACACCTCCTGTTACATCCCCTGCCTTCCTTCCTCCCACCAATGTCTCCCTTCCAAAGTTCTGGTGTTAATCATTCCTTGATTTTCTTTATATTTTGCCTCTAATATATGAATCAAGTTATCTCATATGTTTCATGGCAGAGGTTACCATCATGGACTCAAGAGCCAAACTGCCTGGATTCCCATCTCAGCCCTATGACTGACTGGTCGTGCAATACTAGGAAAGTAATTTCTCCTCTCTGTGACTCAGTTTCCTCATCTGTGAAATTGGAGTAATAATAGTTCTTACCTGAAGGTTGCTGTGAGAAGTAAATGAGTTTATGTTGCAAGACTTTATAATGGGACCTGTACATAATAAACACCATGACAACATTAGTTGTTATTTATATTAAGCTGACATCTACCTTCCTGTAGATCATTACTTCTCAGGTATCTGTGGTGAAATACCTTTAAAAAATATTTCTAATCCATTGTGGACTGATAATTTTTAAAGTACAATAACATTGAATAATTAGAAAAGTGAAATAGGCTGGGCACGGTGGCTCACACCTGTAATCCCAGCACTTTGGGAGGCTGAGATAGGTGGTGCACCTGAGGTTGGGAGTTCAGGACCAGCCTGGCCACCATGATGAAACCCCATCTCTGCTAAAGATACAAAAAAACTAGCCAGGTGTGGTGGCACGTGCTTGTAACCTCAGCTACTCGGGAGGCTGAATCACTTGAATCTGGGAGGCAGAGGTTGCAGTGAGCTGAGATCACACCACTGCACTCCAGCCTGGGTGTCAAGAGTGAAACTCCATCAAAAAAAAGAAAAGAAAAGAAAGAAAAGTGAAATAAAAACTCAGAATACAGAATTCAAACTCCATTTTTTTACTGTTAGAGCCAACAGAATTAAAATTACGATGTCAAATTGTTATAAGTGTTTTTCAATGATTATTTTCAATTTCTATACTTACTTTTCATGAACTGGTAGCCAACAGCTTGTGGACATCCATCAGCTCACAGATACACTAGTTTCTGGTGTTAAGGAATCTTCTGTGTAGAGACTAAAGAACTGCAGAACCGAGTTCTGATTTTTCTGAGTCAGGAATAACACAAGAACAAACTTCTAATTTTCTGAATCATTTTTTCCTTATTTAGAGACATGGTCTTCCTCTGTCACCCAGGCTGGACTGTCGTTGTGCAATCATAGCTCACTGCAGCCTCAAACTCCTGGGCTCAAGCGTTCGATCCTCCTGCCTCAACCTCCCAACTAGCTGGGACTACAGGTGTGCACCACCATGCCTAATGAGTTTTTTATTTTTTATAGAGACAGGGTCTTAGTATTTTGTCCAGGCTGGTCTTGAACTCTTGGCTTCAAGTGATCCTCTTGCCTTGACCTCCTAAAGTGTTGGGATTACAGGTGTGAACCACGGTGCCTGGTCTGATTTTCTCAGTCTTGAATCAGATTGTAAGCTCTTTGAAGCTATCTCCTGCAACCTCTCCTCTCTCCAGTAGTGCTTTGAGTCCTCTAAGTGTAGCGGGCTATGGAGGGTTCAGAAGACAGCTGTAGGGAGACCCATGAATGTTATGAGTTGAACCACATGAAGTTGCCAACATTCTACTCATTTTGATTTATTTTATTTTATTTATGATTATTATTAGTAGTAGAAGTAGTAGTAGTAGTAGTAGTATTTGAGATGGAGACTTGCTCTGTTGCCCAGGCTGGAGAGAAATGGCGTGATCTTGGCTCACTGCAACCTCCACCTCCTGGGTTCAAGCGATTCTCCTGCCTCAGCCTCCCAAGTAGCTGAGATTATAGGCACACGCCACCACACCCAATTTTTGTATTTTTAATAGAGATGGGGTTTTGCCATGTTGGCCAGGCTGGTCTCAAACTCCTTTCCTCAGATGATCCTCCCACCTCAGCCTCCCAAAGTGCTGGGATTACAGGCCACCACGCCCAGCCATTTTGACTTTAAAACAGGCAATTTCATATGTTCCAATCTGCTATTTAGGTTTCCAGGTCTGCCCTGTTTGACCTGGGGCTGTATATTGCACTCTCCGCACAGATCTGTGGACTAATACTCATCAGGGACTGAAGTCTTCCCATTTCTAGGAGCTCACAGAACCTCAAGTGCTGGATGGGGAAGGATGGCCTGGGGATCTCCTCCTGCCTGTGTCCTAGCTTTCAGTTGCTACCAGAATCCAAGACTGAAGAGTGGCCTGCCCTGACCTCGAGGTATCTGTCAAGGAAGATCCTGTTGTGCCATTTGAAACAGATAAAATCTGGCTGAACATAACCCTGTGGGTTGAAGTCAGGACTCCTGGGTTCTTACTTAAGCTCTGTTATGCATTTGCAGCCTGGGTCATTCAGCCTTCTAAATACCTGATTTCTACAGTGACCCAAATGCATCCACATTGGACTCAAATCAGGATTGAAATCAGCCGGAAGTTCAGAGCTGCTTCTGAATTAGAAAGTCTATTTATTTTACTATGTGTTTTTAAATTAGTAATATTCATACAAGACTAGGGGTCAGAGGCTTTGCTCACCTGATGTGAAAATTTCTATTTTTAATTCTGACAACTGTAGGGGGAAAAGAATCACAATGTCTGCTTGAATTTCCATCAAAAATAGTCAATCTGGTGATCCTGGATTAACATGCATGTTTTCCGGAAAGCCCCAAGAGATGAGTTTTATAGTCATTTGATCTGAAAGAAGGAACATGTCAGTTTCTGCCTGCTTGAAATCTGCCTTACAAGATTCATGCCTGCCACTGGCCCTCAAATTAAGGGACAAGCTGCCAGCGGTGGTCACAGGTTACTGATCCTGCATTTGGAGATGTGGGCCAGAGAGGGGAGCATGGCTGCTTAATGACAGTGACCTCTGCCTCTGTCTTTCATGTCCCCTTTCTGTGCACTGTTATGAGCTCAGTTGTGTCCCCCTAGAATTTGTATGTTGAATTCCCAACACCCAGTACTGTGAGTGTATTTGGTGATACGGAATTTAAAGAGGTGATAAAATGAGACCATTAGGGTGGACCCTCCCAATGTGACTGTGACCATATGGGAAGAGAGGATGGCAGGGGCACAGCACAGAGAGCAGACTGTGTGATGAAGCATCAAGGGCCTCAGATGAAACCAAACCTCCCAATACTTTAATCTCAGACCGCTAGCCTCCAGAACTGTGAGACAATACATTTCTGTCATTTAAGTCACCAAGTCTGTGGCACTTTGTTATGGCAGCCCGAGAAAACTAATGTATGCATACAACATGCTTAGATGCATGCATATAGCCACAGCCATAAAGGCACACACATAGAGACACAAACAGAGATCACCCACAAAACAGCCACGCACACCTGTGCTCACTGCTGTACGCACTGCCATGCACTCCGCTGCTAGCAGGAAGGAAGTATAAATAGAGATTGCTAAACTCAATCTTAGCCTAGTTAGTGGACAATATCTCACAAAGGGTAAAAGATTGGGAAAACAAGCACAAAGAATAGTGCAATTCAGAAAAGGGGCAAAGGGCTGAAGTGTGAGATGGGGAAGTGGCCCAGGGTGGTGCACAGGTGAGTGATTGAGTGATAAGTGCTTTGGTTCAGGTGGTAGACAGTCTGCCTCTCAAAGTAGCTCTGTGACTTTGGGAGGCTGGGCGTGGTGACTCATGCCAGTAAGCCCAGCACTTTGGGAGGCTGAGACAAGTGGATCGCTTGAGGTCAGGAGTTCAAGACCAGCCTGACCAACATGGTGAAACCCTGTCTCTACTAAAAAAATACAAAAAAATTAGCTGGGTGTCGTGGCATGCACCTGTAATTCCAGTTACCTGGGAGGCTGAAGCAGTAGAATAGCTTGAACCTGGGAGGCAGAGGTTGCAGTGAGCTGAGATCATGCCACTGGGTTACAGAGCGAGACTCTGTTAAAAAAAAAAAGAAAAGAAAAGAAAGAAAAAGAAAAAAAAAGCTCTGTGACTTTGGGGAAATCTCTTTACCTCTCTGGGTCTTGATTTTTCTATTTGTAATAATGAGAGGGTTGGAGGAGCAAAGCGATTCTTGAACTTTAGCTTGCATTGGAATTACCTAGGATGCTCATGAAAACACCAAGTGTTGGGCCCCCTCCCTGGAATTTCTGACTAAGTGTATCTGGGGTGGGGCTCCATGCATTTCCAATAAGTTCCTAGGTGATGCTGATGCTGCTGGTCTGGGGACTACATTCTGAGAACCACAGGACTAGAGGAACCCTCCGGGCTTTATTAGATCTGAAATCCTGTAACAATGGGCAGATATCAAGACTAAATATAACTGTTACTGCGGTTCTCGACCAAGGCGATTTTGCCCTGCAGGGACCATTTGGCAATATCTGGAGACATTTTTGATTGTCACGCCTGGGGGGAGGTACTACTGGTATCTAAGTAAATACAGGCCAGGGATGCTGCTGAACATCCTACCATGCACAGGACAGCCCCCTGTGATGAAGAATTAAATGATCTGGTTTAAAACATCAATAGTGCCCAGGTTAAGAAACGCTGCTTTAAATGATCCAATTCATCTAGGTTTGAGTTTGCAAGAGATTGGTAGATGTTGGAATACACCGGGTGGAAAGATAGATGCTGACTTTTCATTGCTCTGAAGGGAAAGATCTATATAAACGACGCAAGATTCTTTGAGCTAGATGCCTCTTTCCAGAGTTTTTGCTCTTTGCTCCAGGACCTCACTCAAGCCTGGACAGGGTGATTATGGTTCTTGAGAAGTTTGCAGATTTCAGATCCCAGGGAAGCTTCCTGACAAAACATAAGGGTTGGCTCCCAGCAGGGCGCATTCCCAAAGCAACATCCGTCCAGGACGGGGAAGGCCTGGCTGTGTTAGAACCAGTTAGGACTGGGTGTTGATTGCATTGTGTTTCCTTTCCCGCTTGCTTCCAATCCATGGGCTAGAAAACGAGGGCAGCCCTTGTGGATTCTGATTAGAAGCTTCACATATCAAGTCCCTAAATTTGCAGAACATTGTAAACCAGAAAGATGTGTGTGTGTGTGTGTGTGTGTGTGTGTGTGTGTGTGTGTGTGTGTGTGTGTTTGTGAGAGACAGAGAGAAATTTTGGATTTTGTGCGTGCGTGCATGTGTGTATGGTGAGAACCACGTATTCAAACCATTCCCTATTTCTGCACCTCATCCTGCCAATTACAATCTGCTTGGTGGTGTGAAACTGACAGCCGGCAGCAGTGATGGAGACAGGAGGAACGGTGAACAAGGGCTTTGTGCATTCTCAGCTTTAGAGAGAATGTTCAGTGGGGCGGACAGGCATGTAACTGGCAGGTTTAGGAATCAGTAAAAACCAAGAACTGGAAGTCCTAATTTATCGTCTGTTTCAATACAAGGCTAGACACAGGCTATTTAATATAATGCATTGTTTACAAGTGGAGGAGAGTGGAAGTTATTGATGCATTACAAATGCAGGCAAATGCATCTCATAAGCCGAGGGGTAGGTAATAACAATTGCAGAAGACTAAATTTGACTTTAATCCCCTGAAGAATGGCATGCATACAGCTTAAAATGATAAAAGCTAGAGGGGGTGGGGAGAGCGGGAAAGAAAGGAGGGAGAAAAGGAGGCAGAGTGAGACAGAGAGGCTGAGAGACAGACAGAGAGAAGAAGAGAAATGCGAGCTGATTTTCTCCTGGGATTATCTATTTCTTGATTAGGAAATAGAGTGGAAATTGAGAGAAAAGATTTTTGAAGACCTTGTTTTGATAAACAGCATCATGCTTGGCAGGGTGTTTTCGGTAGCAGGTCTGGTGTCTGCGTGGTCAAGCAGCTTGGAGCGATTTACAGACCTGCCAATCCCTTAGATAATCCCAAAGGCAGAAATAGAAAACAAGTCCTCATTTGATTAGTGCACGTAGCCTGGTCTGTGTCCTTCTCCTGGGGTCTTTAGAGCAATGGCTACAGTGACCGGCTGTACACAAGCTTGCCTTGTCTTTGGGGTTAAAATTCCCCGACTGTTGACACAGTGCACGATGCTTTGGGCAGAGTAGGTGTCCTGTGAATGCTGGCAGCGTGAACATGGGGTGATGCAGGCACTCACGAAGAAAGGATGTGTCTGGACTCCATATTTCAGTCTCAGCTGTGAAAGTGACTTCAGAGTAAGCAAAAGAGAGTCAGCTCCCCACCCACGCTGAAATCTCTCTGCATTATTTATTGACAAAGGTGTCCAAATGCTGGGTGGAAAACCACATGATAGGGCACCTCCTACCCCTGGTGCAGCCCACTCCTTTGCGGAACGGGACTTAAGAATGATCACCACGTATTGGGTGTGTGGACACCGCTGTGCTGAAATCGCTATGTGGCTTATCTCTCTTTATGCTTATATCCAGCTTAGGAGGTATTAATCATTATTCCCTTCTAAAAGACGTAGAAACTAAGGCACAGAGAGGTTTCACAGCCGGTAACTGGTGGAGGCAGGAAGGACTCAAACCCAGGCAGACTGACTCTGCAAGCTGTGCTCTTAATCATCAAGGTCGTTCTACCTTGAGTTGACCTGAAGTTTGCCTCTCCCACCTCCCTGCGGGATCTCATTGCAGCGGTTAGTCCCATGCGATGGGGTGCCCAGTGCTGGATTTCCATTATCAACATAAGTCACATTTGTCTGGTTTCTGGATGTGTTTGCAGGGCACCATCTGCCTTCTCTGGTGATCCAGTGGCAAACAGAGGGAGAAAGGAGATTGGCACTAGAAGATCTTCCTGTGACAGCTTTCTAACGGTGACAGCCAAGTGCACCCAGCCTGGGTCATGGAGCACAGAGAGTCCCTGGTCATAACTGCATGAAGTCACTATTTGTGGATCACTCTGAGATAAACAAATGAACTCACTCCGGAGAATAAACAGTGGTCTGGGTGACCCCATCTGTGTGCTTAGGCTGGTTGAATTCTGAGGACAGCCAGTAATCTCACCTCTCTAGGCTAACCCCAACATAGCAGGCTTTGAGCAAACATTTGTCAACTATCTGATCTGACAGCATTCCGGCTGAGAGCAATGCTGCCAGTCCATGTCCTCAGAAGGGCTGAGCCTGGAGAGAGAACACATTTTTATTTAGAAGCTTGATCTTGACCATTTGTCCATGTCTTTGGGGTAAATAGATTTCACAGCCTGGAGTCCTATTCCCTTGCAACTGGCATATATTTTTGTGCTTTGTGTCTTATATATGTTTGCCCACGAGGCGTGATGGGGCCATTGCTCCCTCCTGGTTTCCTATGGGAACTTGTGGACAGGTCACCTTCTCAATCTAGGATAGAAGTTCTCCCAGGATATTTCAAAGAGAGAAGCTAAACTAGTCCAGACAAACTATATGGCATGCCCTAAACCAAATGGATTATTTCCTTCTCTTTCTGAGTGCCATTTCTACTGAATTTCTACCATAATTTTCGCAGTCACACAAGCTTGAAAAATCAGACATCTTTGTCCTCTCTTGTCTCTCTCACATCCAATTAGTTGCCCAGTCCTAGTTACTCTGTCCCTGGAATGTCTCCCCCTAAAAAGGCATGTAGGTAGTTCAGGTCTTTTTAACATTCATTTGATCAACTGTAGCAAACTACTAACCGGTTTCCTTGCCCCCAGCTATCACCTCACTTTGGATGCTCCTGATTCTGCACACAGGCAGAGAAAGAGCTTCCTAGTGCAGTGGTTTTCAAACTGAGCCCTAGGGTTTCCCTGCCATTTGTTAAGGCCTTTTTAATAAGCGAGGGACCAGGGCTCAGGTCTGCAGGAGTCTCTTGGGGCCCTCACTGCAATTCAACCAGTGCAATTTCTAATTCAATTTCTAATTTTTTTGAGATCTGAAAAAAAGACTTAAAAAGTCATAAACAACTCTACTTTTTTTTTTTTTAATCTCTTTTAGGACTTTGATGTGAGATTCCACTTAAGGAAATATGTCGCTAAGGATTTTGAAAACTGTTGTCCAAAACACAAGACCCTACTGAAGAAGCTATGAGATAAAGTCTTTGTCTTGACTTGAAAGCGCTCCAGGCAGGGTTTGGGGAGCCATTTTTTCATGGGAAAGTTGCCTCCTTGGTTCTCAAAGACCCAGAGACTAATGGGGACTGGGAAATTTAGGTTTCTTAGAAACCAGGGGTAGGGGATAGTCAAGAGTGAGGGGAGTTGAAGGAATGATGGGTCAAGTTGGTTCATGCTCCAGTGTTTGTTATCAAATCACTGGAAAGGTAAAACTGGAAATGGTTTGAGCTGAAGCTGAAACCTAACAGGAGAACCATTGAGATACCCCCACTGCACACCGGCAAAGGACATTTCTTCCTCTGCGGTTGCTAGGGTGATGTGCATCTTTGGCAGTCTACAGAGGGAGATGATTCCCGTGAATTCTTGTCTCATTTGTATCTTACAAGCAGAACCAGAGGACAAAAACTCAGTTCAAAGTAGAACACAAGAAGTGCAGCATTTGGGGTCCAGCTTTCCTTCTGGTCTCTGAAATGGAGTGTGTGAGGTTTCTTAAAACTGGACTCAGGTATGCTCTGCCTCCAGCCTCAGCTAAAGAGTCAGCTCTTCCTTTCAAAAAGGGACAACTGATCCCTTGAGAAAGTTGTGGCCTTTGTTTAGGAGTCTTTTCTGATTTTGTCTGTCATGCACAAGATCAACACGGAGGCTGGATGAATACTTGGAGCAAATGAGTCGTTATATGTGAAAGGAAATCTAACATTTACCAAATGCATCCTTTATGCAGGGATTCAAAGCAGGTCAGTCTGATGGCAAAGTGTATGTTCTAGCCACCATAGCATGCCATTGAGATAATTTAGACACTGTGAATTGCATATGAGTGTTCAGTATTATTATTATTGTTCTCTTAGTGTTTGAGAGGGCATAAAACTATGGTTCTCAGAGAAGAATGAGGCTGTATTTTAAAAATGATTTTACTATGCCTTCTCCAAAAGAGATTTAAATTGGTTCAGAATAAAAAACATGGAGCTAATAACACTCTGAACCATTAACCCAAGAGTGAGATGACAAGAACCAAGTCATACAAGGGAGCCAGGAAGTATTTCTAAATCAGAAAATGTAGGCTAGATAGCCACTTGTCCTGACTCCCAAGAGTCCACTGTGAGTATCTTTTCCAAAGTCTGTGTTCAGCAATATAACATTAGAAGTGGCAATGGTGGGGCTATTTACACCATAGAAATCGGCAAATGTTTCAAACTGGGAGCTTTTTTCTCCAGGTGAACCGGTTGTTAGACATTTGCCAGCACACCATTTGGCTAACAAACGCTACTACAAGCTAGTATGATGTGCTTTTGGCATTTGGCTCTGCTGTCCAAGGAGTGCTGGCTCCCAACTCCCTGCATTCAAGGGGAATGTTTCATTGTGATTGCTGGTGGCAATGGTAATGGCATCACGCAGTTGGGTGAGTAGCTAAGATGAGAAGCATTGTTTCAGGGACTCTTTGCTTTCAAGGAACACTGACTCCAAAGTTAATGGAGTTAACTTAAATTAACTCCATTCAAGTTAATTTACGCAAAAAGAGAAAGCCATCAGAAGGATATGAGTGTGTCTCAAAGAACCCAAGGATACATTCCTGGGTCCTAAGAATGGCTGGAACCAGCAATTAGAAAGCCCTCAGACAGGAAGACTCTCTCCACTCTCTGTCTCCCTCTCTCTCTGACCTATGCATATTCTCATCTGCTTCTCTCTGGGTATCTGCTTCATTTTTGCTTTCTGCAGACTCCATTTCTCAGTTCTACTTCCATGTGGACCCGATATAGTCTTCCCAGTCTTGATCAGTTTCCAGCTTAAGTACTCCCAGGAGGCCAGCTAGAACTCCTGTATTTCAGTAATCTCTTCTTAAAAAAGAATCTGATTGGCCCAGCTTGGATCAGGTAGTCATCCCTGATCTAACCAGCTGTGGTTGAGGGGATAAGGTCTCTTGCAAGGACACTGAGAGAAGGCTCCCTGGGATAGCACAAGGCGAGGCAGAAAGATGAGTTGACTAAGTGTCTGCGATTAGCATGCATTCGTGTCCCTTGGTGGTAGCACCAATGCTAAAGGATGAGGATACCAAGTTCTGGAAGACACGACACACCGTATTTGTTATTCTCCTCTGAATATGCGTAATCATTTCCTTGCATGAAGAATGACTTGTATTAAATAAGCACTGAACTCTGTTCTTTTTTTTTTTTTTTTTTGGATGGAGTCTCACTCTGTTGCCCAGGCTGGAGTGCAATGGCGCGATCTCAGCTCACTGCAATCTCTGCCTCCCGAGTTTAAGCAATTCTCCTGCCTCAGCCTCCTGAATAGCTGGGATTACAGGCTTGCACCACCATGCCCGGGTAATTTTTGTATTTTTAGTAGAGACAGGGTTTCTCCATGTTGTCCAGGCTCATCTAAAACTCCTGGCCTCAAGTGATCCACCCACCTTGGCCTCCCAAAGTGCTGAGATTACAGGCTGAACTCTGTTCTTAAGCTTTAACGTTCATATTTCTGGTTATATAGTCTATATGAAAGGAAAGAGGATAATAGTGGGAAATGGGGAGAAGAAAGAGAACCACAGCAGTGAGGAACCATGGCCATGCGGAGAAAATAGCAAACAGTCCTGTGGCTTGTGGCTTGAGCGCTGTCTCTAGAGGGTCAGCATGGAATTTGGCCAAAACAGATATAAGTCAGATTTAGGTCTCAAGCATTGAGGCCTGATGCAGCATTTATTTATTTATTTAGAGACAGGGTCTCTGATGCAGACTGTAGTGCACTGCTGCAACCTCAGTTCACTGCAATCTCAGCCTCCTGGGCTCAAGCTATTCTCCCACCTCAACCTCATGAATAGCAGGGGCTATAGGCACGCACCGCCACACCCGGATAATTTTTTGTATTTTTAGTAGAGGCAGAGTTTTGCCGCATTGCCCAGGCTGGTCTTGAACTCCTGAGCTCAAGCAATCCACTTGCCTCAGCCTCCCAAAGTGCTGGGATTACAGGTGTGAGCCACTGCACCTGGCCTGATGCAACATTTACAGATGAGGAGACTCTTATTGTGATTGCGCTATTTGCCCAGTTTCCCACACTGATAAAATAGGCAATAGTTTAAGGAGAAAGAATCTGGGCCACCTTGGGTGTGCGGTCTCCTAGGACTCTGAGCAGGGCACCTTTTCCTGGGGAATGGTGGGGGAGGTGTGGTTGTGCTGAGCAGTGTAAAGATATTGATGTGTGACATACACCACTATGTTTGCAATACAGACATCACGATCATTGATGTAATTTATTGCACACTGCTTCAAATGCTGTTCATACATAATTTCTAATCCTTGCTACAATCTTGCAGCATGGATGCCTGTGTTACCATCTTCAGATAGACAGCTGGGGGTCTCCAGAGAGCCAGAGCTGCTCAGTTGGCACACAGGAGGGCCAGGAATGGGATCTCTCTCTCTCTGGCTTTAAAGCCCATCCTCCTCCTTTTTAAATTTTTTTACTTTTATTTTTATTTTTTTGCCACATGACACCCCCAGAAACAGAGTCAGACATGAGAAAAGGGATCAAATGCATAGCCATCCACAGACTTCCTGAAAAAAGAAGAGAAGGACTGTTTTAAGGACTTATTTTCTTTTTATTTTTTTGAGACGGAGTCTCGCTTTGTTGCCCAGGCTGGAGTGCAGTGGCGCGATCTGGGCTCACTGCAAGCTCCGCCTCCCAGGACTACAGGTGCCTGCTACCTCGCCCGGCTAGGTATTTTTTTTGTATATATATATATTTTTTAGTAGAGACGGGGTTTCACCGTGTTAGCCAGGATGGTCTCGATCTCCTGACCTCGTGATCCGCCCGTCTCGGCCTCCCAAAGTGCTGGGATTACAGGCTTGAGCCACCGCGCCCGGCCAGGACTTATTTTCATTAGGATTTCATTCATGACTTATTTTCATTTCAGCTTCTATGTGGTGATGAATATTTACCTTATTTGAAGCTGCTGTTGTCAAAAGTTATCTAGAACAGGTAATGTGAGTCCTTCGGAGATCTCTCTTTGAAAATGAAAATAGAAACAACACACACCGGGGCCTATAGGAGGGAGGAGGGAGGAGGGAGGAGGGAGAAGATCAGGAAAAATAACTAATGGGAACTGGCCTTAATACCTAGGTGACAAAATCATCCGCACAATGAACCTCCATGATACAAGTTTACCTATGTTACAAACCTGCACATGTATCCCTGAACTTAAAAGTTAGAAAAAAGAAAAAAATGGAAAATATATGTACATACATACTTTGTATCTTTGAGTAATTGGTTCCTAATGACAAACATTTCCTTCCTCCAATTCAGTTCAGTGGACAGGACAGCTCTAGGCAGGAGAGCTGCAGATAGGGTGAAGGCGGCACCAGGTGGAAGAGCCCTGGGAAGTGCAATGGTGAACAAAACCACTTCCGGGGTCATTGGCTGCAGGAGCAAAGCAAAGCAGAGTGTTCATTGTGATGTGTCATGGAGAATGATTTGCTGTGCATTTACCTTTTTAGCCCGTCTACTTCCCCTGTGAGTAGAACTACAAGACACACCTTTTTGGATTTTGAAGAACAGAGAAGCCTTTTAGGTGCGTTGTCCAGAAAACCAAGAAAAAGCTCTAGCAGTTTGTTGCTCTGAACTTTGAAATCTTCGCAGTTGGATGTCACCATATTCTCATGTGTGTGAGAGTCTAGGTATTCTGTATATATTGTTAAGATCACAGGAGAACCAATCTGTGTGATTTGGAAGCCATTTCAACCAGAGTCAGATATTTTAGGAAATATTAAAAATCCTCACTTGGAAATGAATTTTTTAATATCACGTTTAAAAAATTGTGGTAAATACATATAACATAAAATCCACCATTTTAATCATTTCTAAGCGTACAGGTCAGTGGCACTAAGTACATTCATTTGGTTGTGCAACCATCACCCCCCAACATCTCCAGAACTTTTTTCATCTACCCAAACTGAAACTTGGTATTTCTTTTTCTTTTTTCTTTTTTTTTTTTTTTTGAGATGGAGTCTCGCTCTTTTGCCCAGGCTGGAGTGCAGTGGCGCATCAGCTCACTGCAAGCTCCGCCTCCCGGGTTCACACCATTCTCCTGCCTCGGCCTCCAGAGTAGCTGGGACTACAGGCGGCCACCACTGCGCCCAGCTAATTTTTTGTATTTTTAGTACAAATGGGGTTTCACTGTGTTAGCCAGGATAGTCTCGATCTCCTGACCTTGTGATCTGCTCACCTCAGCCTCCCAAAGTGCTGGAATTACAGGTGTGAGCCACTGCGCCTGGCCGAAACTTGGTATTTCTTAAAATAACTTGTTTTCTTTCCTTCCCTACAACCCTTGACAACCCCCATTCTTTTTTTTTTTTTTTTTTTTTTTTTTGTGAGACGGAGTGTTGCTCTGTCACCCAGGCTGAAGTTTAGTTGCATGGTCTTGGTTCACTGCAATCTCTGCCTCCCAGACTCAAGAGATTCTCCTGCCTCAGCCTCCTGAGTAGTGGGGATTACAGGTGCTCGCCACCACAGCTGACTAACTTTTGTAATTTCTTATTGGAGATGGGGTTTCACTGTGTTGGCCAGGCTGGTATGGAACTCCTGACCTCAGGTGATCCACCCACCTTGGCCTCCCGAAGTACTGGAGTTACAGGTGTGAGCCACCGTGCCCGGCCCTTGGCAACTACCATTCTACTTTCTTTCTTTTTTAAATTTTTTTTTGAGATGGGGTCTCGCTCTGGCCCCCAGGCTGGAGTGCAGTGGCAGGATGTCAGCTCATTGCAATCTCTGCCTCCCAGGTTCAAGCAATCCTCCCACCTCAGCCTCAGTAACTGGGACCACAGGGACGTGCCACCATGCCTGGCTAATTTTTGTGTGTTTTTGTAAAGATGGGGTTTTACCATTTTGCCCAGGCTGGTCTTGAACTCCTGAGTTCAAGTCATCTGTCCACCTCAGCCTCCCAAAGTGCTGGGATTACAGGCGTTGAGCCACTGTGCCTGGCCTACTCGCTCTATGTATAAATCTGACTAAGTATCTCATGTGGTATTTGTCCTTTTGTGACTGGCTTATTTCACTCAATGTCCTTAAGGTTTCCCCATGATATAGCATGGCTCAGAATTTCCTTCCTTTTTAAGGTTGAATAATGTTCCATAGTATGTATCTGCCACATTCTGTTTATCCATTCATGCAAAAATTGTCCAACGATATGAACATTTAGGTTGTTTCCACCTGGAAATACATTTCAATTTTATTTAATTTTATTTAATTTTATTTTTGAGACAGAGTCTTGGTCTGTTGCCCAGGCTGGAGTGCAGTGGCGTGATCTTGGCTCACTGCAACCTCCACCTCCCAGGTTCAAGTGATTCTCCTGCCTCAGTCTCCTAAGCAGCTGGGATTACAGGCATGCACCACCACACGCAGCTAATTTTTGTATTTTTAATAGAGACGGGGTTTCACCATGTTGGTCAGGCTGGTCTTGAACTCCTGACCTCACGATCTGCCTGCCTCGGCCTCCCAAAGTGCTGAGATTACAGGCGTGAGCCACTACACCCAGCCTCAAAATGTTTTAGCTGACAACAAATACTTATTACTGATTCATAGAGACAACTGTTTTAAGTTTGCATATAGGACTGTCAAATATAGTTTGATAGCAATGCTGTTTCATAGATCGAGGGTCCAAACACCCCATATAGGATTGTCATCAGGTTCCTCATATCTAGATATCATATCTAGATCTAAAGCAAGTTGGGGTAAAACATTCTATTGGAATAGATTCTGTCATTTAAATATACTTGATTGCTAATTACAGATTGTTCCTACAGTAACCAACCCTCTGCCAATTCCTAGAAAGTAAAAGGTGTGTTATGGCAAAAACAGGATTGATGATCTAGGATCACGTATCCTTGAAGCTTACATGGTTTTAATTGAGTCTTTGACAAAATTACACTGCTATACCAGAGTCAGGCTGCAAGAATAACTGACTGTGGTCAGGGGCACATTTGCCAAGTGTGTTCTAACATAACAGAGAGTGTTTTCGCTGTGTTGGGAAAGAGAAACAATTTCCATTTGGATTTGCAAATTGCTATTCCTGTCTAAAGGAGCAAACTGATAACGTTCCCAATCTCCTTTTAGGAATTTTGGGGAACACAGAGCTCACAGGCAGAGGTACTCAGAGAGAGACACAAAGCCACAATCATGTAGAAGAAAAAGCCAACCCTGAAATGGTAAATTATTGACAGCTGGGCATTCGGCGGAGCGCACTGAAAGGAAAGTAGGCACTCTGCTGTAACCACAACAGATGCAGCCTGTTTCTAAAATCCAAGGCCAGGAGGCAGGTATTTTCTGCAATTAATAATAATGACATTGATATCAGGAAGTAACCATTCTGGCACAGACTGGAAGGGAACAAGAACAGCCTGGGACACAGAGATCGCAGAGGCTGGATAATGTGAGAAGAAAATGAGTCCCTACGGGATGAGACAAAGGCAACTCCTTGTCACATCTGACTAAGGGGTTTCACCAGTTCCTTAATGCCGGGAGACTGGAAGTTAATATCAGAAGCAGCCTGTTCATACTTCTTATTGTTGTTTGTAGGATTATGTTCACGCTAACTGCATAATGAAGCATGTGTAACTGTCATTCTATGGCGCACAGTCATTGATTGGCAACCAATGTTTCTGTTGTCTTCATACTGCCCTGAGTTAGGGAGCCTCTTCAGGGGTTCCCGGAGACTGATCTGTGAAGCAGCTGGAACCTTCTGACTTCTGCAGGCCCCATTCTGGTTCCTGAACATTGTCCTAAGGGAAGACATTCCTAGCATGAAGTACTCCTGTCTGCGTGTGCTACGTGTGACTCAGCTCTTGTTTTCAGAGTTGATAGTAGATCCAGTTTACCGCCTTGATATATTTATAGGTTCTATTATCCTTTTTGGTTTTTCCAGTGCTTTCTTGATGCTCTCACAGATCTCAGGAGATGTAACACAGGAGTAGGGAGACATACACAGTACCAAGAACTGAGTTCCTCCAGTGGCTTTTCTCTGAATAGAAAGAGAAGGGAAAGAAAACAAGAAGAGAGAAGGCATAGAAACATGTTTTTTTGGCCAGGTGCAGTGGCTCACACCTGTAATCCGAGTACTTTAGGAGGCTGAGGCGGGTGGATCATGAGGTCAGGAGTTCAAGAGCAGCCTGGCCAAGATGGTGAAACCCCATCTCTACTAAAAATACAAAATTAGCCAGGTGTGGTGGTGGGCGTCTGTAATCCCAGCTATTTGGGAGGCTGAGGCAGGAGAATTGCTTGAACCCAGGAGGCAGAGGTTGCAGTGAGCCGAGATTGCACCACTGCACTCCAGCCTGGGCTACAGAGTGAGATTCTGTCTCACAAACAAACAAACAAACAAACAGAAAAAAAGAAACTTTTCTTTTTTCCTAGGGAGCTAGGCTAGTCATGATTAGACTAGTGATGGGAGCTGAAGACACACCATTCGCACTGCCTGGACACAGCAGCCTGGGCACAGGGCCAGAGGGCACCCATCTGGCTGCAGGCCCACAGGTGCCCCGTGAGGTACATCCCTTCAAGCTTAGTAAAGCATGTATTCTTTTGAATTGTCTAGATCCTCCCTCCAATGTTTACAGACCCTGGTACAGAGAAATTGCTTTGCTAAGAGGACATCGGTTACTTTTCTCTGCAAATTCTTTTTTTGGGGGAATGGGAAGGAAGGGCTTAGGAAAGATGGGTAAGGTTAGGCTTATGTTCTGCAGTGACTGCTAACTGCCTTTTAGTTTTAGTTGATGGCTCTGTGGCCTGGCTCTGTGGCCTGGCTTCTGAGACACGGAATCACTCTAGTTCCTCAAGTTCAGAGTCACCACTGGTTTTTTGGATCGCTTCAGATGGGCCCTTTCTCTTAGCCTCTGTTTTGACATTGGTAAACTAGAAAATTCCAGGCCACTTCTTTGTGTGTTCTTCATGAGGATATAGGACAACCATTAAGGCTGTGTTATTGAAAATAAAACACTTACTTTGGGTAAGAGAGTCTAGATTTGATTTTCTGTCATGATTTCATAGATTCAAAAGGCAACTTGGAACATTTTTGCTTTGGTCCCCTCTATTCTGTACGACACAACTCCCATCCAGAGTCAAGTCTCCCCAACCCACCCCGTGACACTTGGCTCTTTCCATCAGCCTTTGTTGAAGTATCTTGTCAAGTCTAAATCTTAGACCTTTAGGTTCTTGTGCACCCCATTCAAAAATGATTCTATGTAGATGTGACTGTAATTAAACCTGCTTTTCCTTTACAATGTTGTGAGATTGACATCTGAGCAGTGTAAGTCCTTATTTTTCCCTTGACAGATTATTTTCTTTATTCAGATAAAGCCTGTGTTCTATTTTGAATGCTGGGAGAATGGAGATTTTCTTCTTTCCTTTGGAGTTTGAAGCAATTAGAGCCACAAATGAATTTTTCACATTAAGAGGGATGTTTTGTCTTCCGATCTGCACCTGCTCAACCCCATTTCCAGTTATTTGGAGGTTGTTGCACTAAAGAAGAGGAAATACTTATGCTGGGATGGAGGGAATCACTAATGGCTAATCAATAACTGTGGAGTTTTTCAAAACTCTAAAGAGACTCGGCACAGTGTTCGGATAAACAGTGGGATCATTGAGTGGTGGTTTCCCTGGTGTGGGGTTCCTGGAAAGATCCAGAATTGATCATCAAACATCTCCACTTACATGTCTTTTAGTCATTTAAAATTCAATAACAAATTTATTATTCTCCCTCACCTCTCTGCCTGCCCCCAAACTTACTTCTTCTGTATCTCCTCCAGGCTTTGTTAAGGTTGTTTAACATCCACAGTCTCAGAGCCAGAGAGTCCTAGTCTCTCCTTCCTCACCCTCTAGCATGGACACAGGTTGGCTTCTTACCCAATATCCATTCCTTCCCTCTCCTATTGCTCACAGTGCCCAGATTTCAATTTATGGAATTACTCCTCTCCCACCTGCCTCCCTGGGTATTTGCTACACAGTTGCAGCAGAATTTACCCCTAGTCCACTTGGTGGACCCTGATTAGTCCAAGGCTTTTGAACAAATCCTTTAATGGTTTCATCTCTCTTGCCATGGAAATTGTCTTAGAGGTTGGCCCACATCATTCATTGTGTGGCCCTCCCCTGGCCCTGAGATTGGTTCTGACTGGTCCAAACAGAGTAAATGCATGGCTTTTGTGTGATGGTTGGAGAAAGGAAAACCTCTTTTTTTGCTTTGAAGAAGGTGATGCACAAATATGAGGTTGGGACAAGCTCAGCCCTTTGACTACCATGAAGAAACCCAGTAGGAGGACACAGCCCATCACTGAGGGAGGCAGAGCCCAGTGCATCACAGAGAAAAAGAGTCAGGGCCCAAGGTCCCTCTCAGTGAAGCACATCTGAAGCCCACTTTACTGCTGCACTCTTCCCATCACATGAGCAAACCAGTTTTCTTTATTGCTTATGCCAGTTTGTGTTGAGTGTTCTGGTAATCAAAAGTATCCTTGGCTAATATATACCCTCGGTCATTTATAACAACCTCCCGATTTTGCTTCTTTCATAAATCTCAAGTTCAACCTGTCTCTACTATCCTTAGTGTCACTGGATAGTCACTATCTTATTTATTGGGACCCAACTTAATTTTAAATAACAGCTTTACCATTGAGAAACTTTCTAAGAATGCAGAAGCCCAGTAATTCAGAGATTAGAAAGCTGACTGAGGACCCCCCAAATGATCATGTATGGGAGTGTTTTATATCCCACGGGCAGGTCTTCTGTAAATAAGGCCCTTCCAGAGCTCATTCTATGCTGGCTTCCCAGCATCATCCTCCCTGCCCCTTGCTTCATGCCACATGCTGCAGTCACACTGTGTTTTTTGCAGTTTCTCAAGTCCCAAATTCTTTTAAGACTTGTTATTTTTTTTTATTCCGTTGTATATTCTTATTGTCGTGTTTGGAAAGAAGTCCCTCCCTCTTCCACTGAAAAGAGTGCCAGTCATCCTGCAGCCCCTGTGGAACCTGGGAAGCTTCAGTCTGCCAAACTGGGACAGATGATACAATTGGTAGGGCTGAGTAGGACCAGGGATGAGACTAAGCTGACTCTAAGCCTAACCCAAGCTGTTGAGTCAATGCACAGATTGATAGACAGGTGTAGACAGGGCTTGGGAGCTATCAGAAATCTAGACAGGCCAGGGGTCAGAGCCAGAGGGTCTAGCAGAATGATATGGTTTGGCTGTGTTCCCACCCAAATCTCATCTTGAACTGTAGCTCCTACAATTCCCACATGTTGTGGGATGGACCAAGTGGGAGGTAATTGAATCATAGGAGTGGGTCTTTCCCATGCTGTTCTCATGATAGTGAATAAGTCTCACGAGATCTGATGGTTTTATAAAGGGGAGCTTCCCTGCACAAGATCTCTTCTCTTGTCTGCCGCCATGTAAGTAGTGCCTTTCACCTTCCACCATGATTGTGAGGCCTCCCCAGCCACATGGAACTGTGAGTCCATTAAACCTCTCTCTTTTGTAAATTGTCTTTATTAGCAGTGTGAAAACAGACTAATACACAGAGTCAACAGAAGTCATTCAACAGAGGCCTAGTTAATGGTGCTGCTGTACAGGAGATGCAAAACAGAGCCTGAATCCCAAAATTCCATGCTACAGGTGGGCAGCCCTGGGCCCAGCATGGTTAATTCTAAACAGGAGGCCAGGAGACAGGAAGAGAATCCTCTTCTTGATTGAGGGAGTGATAGGAAGATGCTGAAATGCATTTCAGCATTCATCTTAACCCAGCGGATGAAGGGGATGGCTTAGAAATCAGAATTGCATGGGGAAGACTGCTCAGTTTTATTTCTTATTTTCAAAAGGAGTTTGTGAGGCCACTGCAGGTACCTCCCTCCAAGGAATCCTAGGATCTGGGGATGCGGAGATGGGAATATGGGATGTGTGTGTGTGTGTGTGTGTGTGTGTGTTTTCTTTTTTTCAAAGACAGGTTATTGGGTTCTGGTTCTGTGACCTGGACTGGAGTACAATGGTATAGTCATAGCTCACTGGAACCTCAAACTCCTAGGCTCAAGCAGTCCTCCCATCTCAGCTCTCCAAGTAGCTGGGACTGCAGGCACACACCACCATGCCTGGGAAAGTTTTGTTTTGTTTTGTTTTGAGAAAGAGTCTTGCTCTGTCACCCAGGCTGGAGTGCAGTGGCGTGATTTCGGCTCACTGCAACCTCTGCCTCCTGGGTTCAAGTAATTCTCCTGCCTCAGCCTCCTGAGTAGCTGGGACTACAGGCGCCCGCCACCATGCCCAGCTACTTTTTTGTATTTTTAGTAGAGACAGAGTTTCACCATGTTAGCCAGGATGGTCTTGATCTTCTGACCTCGTGATCTGCCCACCTCGGCCTCCCAAAATGCTGGGATTACAGGCGTGAGCCATCATGCCCAGCCAATGCCTGGGAAATTTTAAAATTTTTTGTAGAGACAGCATCTTGCTATGTTGCCCAGGTTGTTCTCGAACTCTGGGCCTGAAGTGATCCTCCCACCTCAGCCCCCCAAAGCGCTGGGATTACAGGTGGTGTGTGCCAACATGCCTGGCCAGGATGTGTATATTTTAAACAAGCTCGTCAAGTAATTCTGATGTTGCCTCTACTGCCCTTTGTGCTCCAGGATTGCCCTGGGGGGAGATCTTGCATCTGCTTGTATCTTTTTTATTTATATTTTTATTTATTTTTTTGAGACAGGGTCTCACTCTCACTCATGCTGGAGTGCAGTGGCATGATCTTGGCTCACTGTAGCCTCAACTGGGCTTAGGTGATTCTCCTACCTTGGCCTCCCAAGTAGCTGGGACTATAGGTGTGAGCTACCACGCCTGGCTAATTTTTTGTATTTTTTGTAGAGATGGAGTTTTGATATGTTGCCCAGGCTGGTCTCAAATTCCTGGGCTCCACAATTTGCCTGCCTTAGTCTCTCAAAATGTTGGCATTACATGTGTGAGCCACTGTGCCCCGCCTGCTTGTATCTTTAGCTCTTCTGTCCCCATCTCCTCCCTATACTCATCTAACTATGCTCAGTCACTGCCTTTGCTTGTGCTATTTCAGAATGTTCTTTTCCATCTTGCCCTTCTGGTTACCCCATGCATCCTGCTCCTTCCTAGCATCCACTAAAGCATTCTACTCTTAATTCCATCTCGAAACTTTCTCTACACGCTTAACCCTGGGTTAAGCTCCACACTCCCTTTTGTCACCACAATAACTTGATACTCCCCTTCAGAACTCATATTTAGCCTTGTTGTTATTGTTTGTTTGCTTCCCTTCTGAAACCTTGAAGAGCCAAGACTATGCTTTTTCATCTTAGGAGCCATAGCTGTGCCTGCTGCATAGCAGGCTCAATGGCTGTGGAAGTGCATGGATACCCGTAAACAAATGGAATCAAATGGAACGAAGGCCAGAAGGGTGCTTTGTAATCCACAAGGTGCAGTAAAGGTGTACCATATTATTATTATTGCTAGTCAATAAGACAGAAACCTCTAAAAGTCTTCAAGTTCTACTTTCTCTTGGATACCTAGCTTGATTCTTCCCCAGACAGAATCAATGACTCCATTCTTGGAACTCCCTCAGTATGCTGCATTAGGCAGTTTTTTCCCAGGATGCTTTATGCAAATTACCATTTATATCTCATGTGCCAGTCTCCCTCACTAGACAGGAAAGTCCTTTAGGAGAGGGATGGGATGCATTAATCCTGGGGACCCTTCTCAGAACGCTCTTAAGTGCTTTGAACATTAATATTAGTTGACTTCCTGCCCTCTTCCCTCCCCAGGGCAAATATCTTCATCTGCACCCACCTTCTCCCCTTCCAGTCTCAGATGAAGCAGCCAGCCTCCTCTGTTCTATTCTCCTGTGCCCTGGGAAGTTGAAGATGAAAGTGGATCCTGTGCTCTCTTTAATCACTGGCAGCTAATGTGTCCATGCAACGGATAAATGCAAGAAATCTCTTCGCCTCCCTGAAGAGAGGCCTTCATGCTCATGCTGTCTTAGTAAAAAGGATGTGGAGAAACTGGGGACCCATTGGGAGAAGCAGGACAGAGAAGAGAAAAGGGGCTGTATTGAGGAGAGCACTTCCAGAGTAGCCAAGGGAACCGAGGAAGGATTTGCTGGCATCTGTGCAGCCCCGGAAGCATGCCTGACTGAGAAAAGACTGGGCCTGGGATTAGGTGGATTTAATTAGAACGGGCACAGCCTTGCTGGAGCAACCTCCGATGCTGACCTCTGTATCTGGCCTGAGATTTGGTGCTTGCCTGCGTTTAAGTACAGATACCTTGGTTTTTGATCCTGTCTGCTTGTCGGGAGGTAGTGCTGTTTTCCTCAAGTGTTAGGCCTGTGTGGCTACGGAGAACTGGTGACTGTCCAGGGAGGAGGCAGTGGCTGGAGGGGAAGGGCCACATTCCCAAGGCCTTTGTCACAAATAGAACCCAGAGCCTCCGGGATGGCAGGGGAGGCAGGAGTTGGCCGGCACTGCAGGGCATCTCAGGACTCTGGGGCAGGAAGGAACCTTAGAGCCTACACAGTACACTGTTTAATGGATAAGGACACTTGCAGGTGAGACCCGGAGAGCTTAAGTGATTTACCCAAAGTCATTCAGAGAAGCAGGACCTCAAGAAAAGACCCGGGCTTAGCCCACAGCTTGAGCTTTGCCCACACCACTGCAGCCCAGGTATCTGTGCAGACAAATGCACTTCATGGAGGTCAACCCAAGGGCCTCCCTCCATCCTCGAGGGCCAAGAGTCCACGGATGGGTCAGGGGAGAAGCTTACTTGGACCAGAAAGACATGAGGGTGGGTGGGGGAGGGGGTCACCCTTTGCTCCAGTGGGTTAGTGCTCATCTATCTTACCCAGCAATTTATTAGCTCAGTTCTATTACCATGGGCTAATTGTCTACTCATGATGAATAGGGCTGCTTTCCTCCTCTCCTCTGCCTGCCCCTTCCCTCCTCCCTCAATCCCTCCTCCGTTCCTTGTTTTCCCCCTCCCTCTCTGCCTCCCTCCTGGTTTCTTTCTTGAACACCACTCTTATGGTGGACATTGTGCACTGTGGCTCCAGAGTTGAAAAAGATCCATTTCTGTTCTCCAGGAACACACAGTAAAGAGGGGAGGAAATGAGCAGGGGGTTGGGTGCTGTTCGGGGACGAGTCTTGTACTCAGGGGTAATACAAGAGAATTTCTAAGATAGCTCTGGAAAGAAAACGAGATGCCCTTAAGGCCACCTTCACTATTCACTCTGAGAACCCCTTCCATATGGTGCCTGCACACATAGATACATTTTCCTCTCTTCGTTGATGCCTCCTTGAATTTATTTATTGTTTGACCTTCCTCAAACTTTCATCTACATTCATGCCTTTTTACAAACAACAAGCAAGCTGAAAGACCATGCACACAGACACTCCCGTGTGGAATGACTGCTCCATGCAAATACATGTGACCCCACAAACATTCGAGGGTACAGATGTACACAAAGGATGGTCTGGATATGTACGCAAGTTGATGCTTGCACATAGATATGAGCAGAACTACATAAACACACATGTAAATGCATGTATGAAAAAAGCTGTATCAATATGTGCTGAAAGATTTTTGGCTTGAGGAAAGTCATTTCAGTGCTTTGTTAAAACAATGACAACAAAACAGACTTGAGGCAGCTCGGCCAGCTTTCGAGTGATTTATAACTCTGATTGCCTTGACTTTGACGGCAGAGTTCATTCAGAGAAAACACTTGGGGAAAAGCAGGGGACATCAAAAAAATCAGTAGACACCTGGTTGATCCTCTCAGAGGAGAGAAATCCAGAGTGCATGGCTTCATCTGGGGTCCCTTGGTGCTTCGTACAAATCTCTGCTAGAAACCCTTCTCTGTGTTGCAACCACTGGTTCATCAAATCGTTTTTCCCACTAGACTTCAGGCTCCTTAGAGGCAACCTCAGTGTGGGAGTCATCTTGATGTTCTCAGCCCTGAGCGCAGTTCCTGACAGTAGAGGTTCAATAAATGTTTGTTGACCTAGAGGATTAATTGCTCTAATTAAAATGAGTAGACAGGGAGCACACAAGGCCACTCCTTAATTTTGGTGTTTTTCCCTCTGTGTTAGTCTGTTTTGCACTACTCTAAAGGAATACCTGGGTGATTTATAAAGAAAAATGGTTTCTTTGACTCATGGTTCTGTGGGCTGCAGGCATCTGCTTGGCCTTCGGTGAGGACCTCGGGAAGCTTTTACTTATGGCAGAAGGCAAAGGGAGCCAGCGTGTCACATGGCGAGAGAAGGTACAGGAGGCGGGGGGAGGTGCCACGCTCTGTTAACCAGCTCTCATTGATCTAATAGAGTGAAAACTCACTCATTTCCCTGAGGATGACACTAAGATGTACATGAAGGTTCTGCCCCTGTGACCCAAACACCTCCCACTAGGTCCCATCTCCAATAGTAGAAATCAAATTATGACATCAGATTTGAAAGGGACAAATTTCCAAACCATATCTCCCTCTATCTCAGTGTGGAAGGTAGCATGGTTGGGATCCCTGAGCCTTTATTTCAACCTCTGTTCCTCTAGAGTCCCTATTATTCTACAGTCTGGGAAGCTAAGAATGACACTCCCGAACTCCCTTGCAGCTACATCTCTGGTTGTGACGTACATGATATCAACCAGCTACACTAGGGGGAGACTTGAATTTGGAGCTGAGAAGGGTAGGGGACTGGATTGCAGCAATGTGGGATGGCTCTGGATTCATTGGTTGTAGTGGTAGCTTTCTGATTGGATTAGGAATTTCCTGATTGTGGCAGGAAACTTAGTGCTACAGTTCTGTGCTGTAATTTTGGGAGTTGTTTCTGGTAGCTTAGTGATATGGTTTGGCTGTGTCCCCACTCAAATCTTGTCTTGAATTGTTGTTCCCATAATCCCCATGTGTCATGAGAGGGACCCAGTGGGGGTAATTTAATCATGGGGACAGTTACCTCCATGTTGTTCTTATGATAGTGAGTGAGTTCTCGCGAGATCTGATGGTTTTATAAGGGGCTTCCCCACACACACTTCACTCTGCACTTCTCCTTCCTGCCATCATGTGAAGAAGGATGTATTTGCTTCACCTTTCACCATGATTGTAAGTTTCTTGAGGCCTCCCCAGCCCTGCTGAACTATGAGTCAATTAAACTTCTTGCCTTTATAAATTACCCAGTCTCGGGTAAGTTTTTATTAGCAGTGTGAGAATGGACTAATACGCTCAGTGTAGAGTCTATCTTCAATACAGTGAGCCATGCATATGATTCTTTGTTGTAAATCCCTTCCTGTTAAAACTGGGGAAAGTAGATTGTGCTTTTTATGAATTATCCTGATGAATACACAATCACAGGGACAGGTGCCATCAGTGCCTGCATTTTAGGGAAGCCAGAGTGTTCGTGTATCCATTAGCCTTCTCATTAGTGTGTCCATGTGGAAAAGTTATAAGAGGTACAAAGACCACCCCTCTTCTTACATAATACAATCTGCCTTATGCTATTGGAGGTTCATCAATGAGAAAGACCAGTTTGCTTAAAGTCTGGAATTGGAGAGACAGCAAGAAAGCTAGCAGCTAGGATGCAGCCCCAGTATGACTGCAACAGAAAATGGCAGTCAGCCACACAGTGGGAGCCACAGCAGGCAGGCATGCAGGAGAGTGGTTTGGACTGAATGTTCCCTCCCAAATTCACTTCTTGAGGCCCTAGTTCCCAAGGTGGTGGCGTTTCAAGATGGGGCCTCTGGGACGTAATTGGGTGTGGAGGAGGTCATAGGGTAGAACCCCCATGGTGGGACTGGTGTCCTTATAAAGAGATGACCTAACCAGAGCTCACTTGCTGCCTCTGCTCTGTGAGGATACAGAGAGAAGATGACTGCCTACAAGCCAGGAAGCAACCCTCACCAGACATTGGATCTGCAGGCACCTTGATCTTGGACTTCCCAGCCTCCAGAATTGGGAGTAGCAAATGTTTCTCGCAATATAAGGAGAATATGGACAGAAAACAAACAGACAATTAAATATATAATACATCAGGTCATTTCACTGATAGTTTAATAATGTACTTTTGCCTCCATTTTTCAGAGAGTTTGAAAGGACCTTGTGGGCAAAGGTCTACCATTTTGTGAACCTTATAATGACCAGCACTAGATGCACAGTAAATAATAGATCCATGCTTGTTTGCTTATTACTTGAGGTTGGCTGAACTTGCATGGCAAGATAGAGGGATACAAAAATTAGGCTTTGTTTACATAAACCCAAATGCTATGGACAACTGGCCTCTCACTGGGGTGGAAGTCACATCTCTAAGATTCCTTCCAGCACCAAGATCTATGATTTTTTTTCTTGTGAAGCACCATGATTGTTTTAAAAATCAAATGGTACAAATATAAGCTGAACATATATAACATTTATTTCATCATGACTTGGTTAAGGAACAATATAAAAAGGAAAGAGAAGAAATGTTATTAAAGTCTTATAAGCACTATCCCAAATGGACTACTCTAAGATGTTCTATTATTCCATACTCTCCCCTTTAAAATGGATTTTTCCCCTACAAACCTGCATAAATATTGCTTTATAGCCATTTTCTTTGTATATCTATATATCATTAAAACTTTATTGCTTTAATACAAAATTGTATGTTTCTTCTGATTACAACCAAGCAAAATTATGTGTGCACATAGACAAGGGCCAGAAGAGAAAAAGCAAAAGGGAAGTCAGTTATTGGGTGAAGGTTGTGAGGCTAAGGGTAGTTCTTTTTTTCTCCTTTAGATGTTTCTTCAGTGTGATTATGTAACATTTAAAAAGACTATACCATACTATTGATTAGGTTTGAAAAAATAATAAAATGTTTCTCCAACAGAAAAGAGTTCAAAACACGGCAGTATGACCCAGAGAACCCTGACCCATATGTCAAAATGCTGCTGGCCTCAATGATGCCAGCTGGGAGGTGTCCTTGTGCGCCTCTGCACACCTAGAAAACACAGGAAGGATTTGCCATGTCTTAGTCTCTCAGATCCAAGGTCCTGGCATCAGAAGGGCCTCAGAATTCCTTAGCCCTGTCCACACTCAGAGAAAGCCCTGGGCAGGGAGGCCCCCCACGGAGACCCAGGTGTCAGTCATTGTCATTCAAGAAACCTTCCTATCCCTGCTTGTGCTTCTCATTCAATTCTGCAGTCCTGACCCTATCATTTTGCTATCGTTTTTCTTCCTCCTCCCCAAAGACTCAACACAAGAAGCCAGGGACTGTGAGCCTGGAGAAACCCAGCATCCAGTCTTGGTTCTGCCACTCACCCTCAGAGTGTCCTCTGAGCAAACCACAGAAGCTCCCAGGGTCCCAGTTTCTCATGTGTAAAAATGGTGGTGTTACACCAAGTGATCTCTAAAACCCTTTCATTTCTGGTATTCCAGGACTCTATGATTCTAAAAATGGAAGAAGACAGCCATGCATTTTGTTAAACCAGCAGAACTTCGGGGCTCAATCCAAGAATATTCTTGTTGTGGCTACCAGAGAGGCTCCAAACCCAGAAACTCGACTGAGGCACACAGTCTGGTCTCTTCAAATCATCAGTGCCTCCTTTTCTTTTCTTTTCTTTGTTTTGTTTTGTTTTGTTTTGTTTTGTTTTGTTTTGTTTTTGAGACAGGGTCTCACTCCGACACCCAAGCTGGAGTACAGTGGCTTCATCATAGCTCAATGCAGCCTTGGCCTCCTGGGCTCAGGTGATTCTCTCACCTCAACCTCCAAGTAGCTGGCATTACAGGCACACACCACCATGCCTGACTAATTTTTACATTTTTGTAGCGACAGGATTTTGTCATGTTGCCTAGGATGGTCTTGAACTTCTGGGCTCAACCCAACCTCCCACCGCGGCCTCCTCCTTGCTTTAAAAATTTTTTTACACCTGTAATCCCAGCACTTTGGGAGGCCAAGGCAGGCGGATTACTTGATGTCAGGAGTTCGAGACCAGTCTGGCCAACATGGTGAAACCCTGTCTCTACTAAAAATAAGAAAAATTAAAAATAGCCAGGTGTGGTGGTGGGTGCCTCTAATCCCAGCTACCCAGGAGGCTGAGGCAGGAGAATTGCTTGAGCCTGGGAGGCGGAGGTTGCAGTGAGCCGAGGTCGCAGCACTGCACTCCAGCGAAGGCAGCAAAGAGAGACTCAGTCTCAAAAAAAAAATTATTGTTTATTTTTACTCTTGTTTAAAAACAGAGTCTTGCTCCATTATTCAGGCTAGAATGCAATGGTGAAATCATAGCTTACTACAGCCTCAAATTCCTGGCCTCAAGTGATCCGCCTGTCTCAGCCTTCAGAGTAGTTGGAACTGCAGGCATCTGCCATCATGTCCAGCTAATTAAACAAAAAATTTTAAAGACAGGGTCTCCGCTATGTTGCTCAGGCTGGTCTCGAACTTCTGGACTCAAGCGATCCTTCTGCCTCAGCCTCCCAAGGTGTTGGGGTTTCAGGCATAAGCCACTGCACCTGGACTTCCTTACAGCATTGCTGGATAAACTTGGACTTATCCAATTAAGTAATTCTACTATTAACTCGCATAGCTAGGAACTTTGAACTTCTTATGTAAACATATACACAAGGCATCTGGCAATGCAAGTTTGTAAAGATGAGAAGGCAAAGACTTTAACTGGAGGTGCAGTGGGAGGGAAAGGGGAGGAGTAGTTGGCATGTATTGGGCATTTTTAATGGCAAGTTCCAGAAACCCAATTTAAAAGCAGACTTTATTGGCTTACATAGTGAAAAATTAATTTCCGTATTCAGCTTGACCAAGGGATTCTAGCGATATTGTTGGATCTGGATTGTCCTCTTTTCTTGGTTTCTTGATCTTGGTTCCTTTGTCACCTTCACTCTTGGGCAGTCCTCCAATCATGGCAGCCTCACTCCCCAAAGATAACCACGTTTTTCCCAACCATCCCTGTTTTGGTTCCTTTGGTTAGTCACTTTTATAGTCTCTAAAATAAATAACAATATAAACAACCTTCTGTTCCTGCTTCTTAATGAATCAGTATAAGTTTCTTTCCACGATGGAGGAAGATCAGACCATTCATATTCTGCCTGGCTCAACAGAGTTCAATCACAATGCTTGGTTTCTTCTTCTCTGGGACACTTGTGCAGCCTGTAAAAACATCCTTACACTTCATGTCTTATTTTGTCCACTGTATCCTGATTCTTCACTCTGTAAGGCAAGGAAACTTCTGCTCACATCCTTCCTTCTGCCTCGCCCCACTTCCTGCCACTTCAAGGTTGGTACCTGCTTCATTGTATTCTGTAACCATCATAGATTTACCCAGGATTTCTCTATATGTGTATTTTATAAGCAATAAACAACTGTTAGGCCAGGTGTAGTGGCTCATGCCTGTAATCCTAGCACTTTGGGAGACTGAAGCGGGTGGATCACCTGAGGTCAGGAGTTCAAGAACAGCCTGACCAATATGGTAAAACCCCATCTCTACTAAAAATACAAATATTAGCCGGGTGTGGTGGTGCGTGCCTATAGTCCCAGCTACTTGGGAGGCTGAGGCAGGAGAATTGCTTGAACCCAGGTGATGGAGGTTGCAGTGAGCCAAGATCATGCCACTGCACTCCAGCCTGGGCAACAGAGTGAGACTCCACCTCAAAAAAAAAAAAAAAAGGAAGTGTTATTTATATTACTATAAGCATGTAAATGTTGTTTACTGATGTGCATATTACTACACTAGGGTTTATTCTCTGTAGGTCTAATGTTATCACTACTCTGGCTTTCAATGGAGATTGTGCCTAACATTTAGTTCAAATAGATTTTTTTAATACTCTAGTACTTGCCTTTATCAAAGCCTCAACTTTTTCTAACTTTAAATCAAACTTTTCTTGTTGCTGTTAATTCCCAGAACCATCTTTCTGTTCTAATCTAGATCTCTACTCACTGCTCTCTGGAATTGGATTTGGTTGGTCTCCTGGATCCATGACTTATTTCTTATTTTGTACTCTTATTTTATGTGGGCTGTAATTTCAGGTAACTCCCTAAGAAAGGGATTATGAGAGGTAAACTTTGGACTCCTTGCCTACTTTGAACTGTCCATTTTACCTTCATCCTGGATATAGAATTCTAAGTTGAAAATAATTTTCCTCTAGAGCTTGCTCCTTTGCATCCCCAATTCACTGATGCTGATAAGTCTGATGCCAAGCTGACTTCTGTTCTCTTTTAGGAAGAAACACGGTTTTTTTTCTCTCTTTTCTGCATATGTTTACTGTCTCTTTATCCCTGGTATTCTGAAATTTCGTAATGCCATATCTAGGTAGAAGTCTTTTTTCATCCTTTGAGCCTTTACTTAGAGGAATCTTTGTTAAGTCTTTTTTCATCCTTTAAGCCTTTAGTTAGAGGAATCTCTGTTTAACAACTTGTGTCTTTCTTCAACTCTGGTATATTCTTTCATATTATTTCCTTGCTAGTTTCTTCCTCTCTGCATCTCTTTCCAAAATCCTTGTTAATCTGATGTTAGACTACATGGATTGATCCCTTGCTCTTAAAGTTTCTCTCATATTTTTAAAATCTTTTTTTCTTATATGCTAAGAGATACTCTCAAATTTATCTTTCAATCCTTCCATTGCATTCTTTAAATTTCTGCAATTGTATAGCCACTCATGCCTCTGGTTCTGTCTCATCCTGACTCTCCCCTCCTTTACATATATCTTCCTTGTTCACCCTGCAGGACTCAAATCCCAGGATCAAGCACTAAGATGGCTTTTAAGAATAACTTTTTAAAAAAATTCTTAAATTTCTTTATTTTTAAAAAAATTAAGAACATCTCCATCCATTATGATGGTTACTAGAAAATAACAAATGTTAGCAAGGATGTGGAGAAATTGGAATGCTTGTGCACTGTTGGTGAGGATATAAAATGGTGCAGACACCATGAAAACCAGCATGGTGGTTCCTCAAAAAGCTAAACATAGAATTACCATATGATCCTGCAATTCCACCACTGGGTATATACTCAAAAGATTTGAAAGCAGGATCTTGAAGAGATATTTGGATACCCATGTTAATAACAGCATTATTCATAACAGCTAAAATGTAGGAGCAACCCAACTGTCCATCGATGGACGAATGAATAAGCAAAGTGTGATGTATACATACAATAAAATATTATTCAGCCCTAAAAAGGAAGAAACTTCTGCACTAGGCTACAACATGGATGAACCTTAAGAACCTGATGCTCAGTGAAAGAAGTCAGTCACAAAAAGACAAATACTATATGATTCCACTTAGATGAGACACTTAGAGTTGTCAAAATCGCAGAGACAGAAAGCAACTGGAGGGAGGGGGGAATGGGAAGTTATTGTTTAAAGGATATAGAGTTTTGGTTTTATAAGACTAAAAGAGTTAAGGAAATGGGTGGTGGTGACGGTTGCAACAACATTATGAATGTATTATCTGGGTGTGGTGGCATGTATTTGTAGTCCTAGCTACTTGGGAGGCTGTGATGGGAGGATCACTTGAGTCCAGGAGTTTGAGGCCATAGTGAGCTGTAATCCTACCACTGCACTTCAGCCTGGGTGACAGAGAGATCCCATCTCAAAAAAAAAAAAACCTGCAAAACACATTATGAATATATTTTAAAACACTGAACTGGGGTCTGGCACAGTGACTCATGCAATCCCAGCACTTTGGGAGGCTGAGGAGGGGAAATTGCTTGAGGCCAGGAGTTTGAGACCAGCTTGGACAACACAGCGAGATCCCATCTCCAGAAAAAAAAAAAAAATTAGTCAGTCCTGGCGATGCACACCTGGAGTCCCAGCTACTTCGGAGACTGAGATGGGAGGATTGCTTTAGCTGGGAGGTGGAGGCTACAGTGAGCTATGATTATGCCACTGCACTGGGAGACAGAGCAAGACCCTGTCTCAAAAACAACCAAGAAACTCCCAAAACACTGACCTGCACAACTGAACTGCACATTTAAAAATAGTTAAGAATATAAATTTTATGTTATGTGTATTTTATCACAATAAAAAATAAACAAAAGAGAAAATCAACTATCCTCAATTTTTGGCTGGGAGAAGTTCCTGGTTGCGGCAGATTTGTGCGGTGTGGTGGGGAGGAGTTAGGGGTTGGGCGGTCTATATGCTCCATCTTCAGGCCTTCAATTACTCCTCAGCACCACTTCTCACACCAGTGCCCCACGGTACCTGCTATCTCGGAGTATAGAGTAGAGTTTTTTCAGGTCCTGCCGCCCCTTCATTTATATTCCAGGCTGACTTTCCTTATTTTCCCTTTATTTGTCATCATTCTTCCATCTGCTTTATGTCTTCCAGCAGTCCATTAAAACTCTTCACCTACTGTTAGCTCTCCTGCCATTCTCTTGGCTCTTGTGGGTTTATACTTTTTAAATTCTTTTTGTCATCTTTTTCATGGGATCTCGGGAGGAGGGATGACACCCATGTGTGCATGGCACCTCGCCCTGAACTGTCCAACCAGCAGAGTTGTTAATTTTGTGTAGAGTGGATGAGTCTCTGGATTTTCTATTGATTATGGATGTAGAGAGACTCTGAGTTTACTTTAAAATGCTCTAGTTTAGGGTTGGAAGGAAACTTACACTTGAATAAATAAATCCCCATGTCTTAATTCAGGGCTGGATGGAAATGTGGACTTGAATAAATAAATCCCACGTCTTTCTTACATCAGTCATGGTTCTACTGGAGAAGCATGGCCACTAGGTATGCATTTATTTATTATTTATTATAGGGATTTGACCTTATCCAGTTGTGGGAGGTGACTGGAAAATTCTCTCTATGGCTGTTTTCTTAGTGCTTGATCCTGGGGTTTGAGTCCTGCAGGGTGGACAAGGAAGATATATGTAAAGCAGGGGAGAGTCAGGATGAGACGAAACCAGAGGCATGAGTTGGAGTCCTTAAGGATGGATTGAACCTGTGTCAGTTCTTGTTGCCCTTGGCCTTGATGGTGTGGGTGTCCTGCAGGAGGAGCTGGCACCCTTGATCACAGAGGTAAATACACACTTGGTTCGGGACTTGTAGAAGATGAATGGGGATGTGAGAGAAAGGGAAGCAGCTTGAGGACTGATTGGTGTCTCACGGGATCCAACTTAGCCAGCAGGTGAGTGACAATATGTGGGAGCTGCCTAATCCCCTGCACCTACCCGCTGAGGGTGAGAACCACATGGCTGCAGCCTTACCTCTACCCCGCTCAATCTCTGAGACCTGCCCTAGCTGGGAATTCACAAGGAAACGAATTTTAGGAACCAGTTCCCTCTTCTCAAGTTGACACATTACAAATCCACCACACTTTTGGAATAGAAAAATTAGGCTCAGAGAGATGACATGAATTATACAAAGCTTGATAATTCTTTTAAAACTTGCACTAGAAACCAGGACTTTTGATTTCCAATTCAAATACCTTTTAAAAATGTCTCCACCTTACTATAGACATAACACATTCTTATTAGAGGAAATTTGAATAACATAAGGAACTTCAAGTAAGATAAAAGATCACCCATAGTTTCATCATTTAAACTCAAATCATTAACATGTTAGTGTATTCCCTTTCATTTTTCTCTGCTTATCTACCTGTATTTCCATAATTATATGACACATGCATACATGTATATTCTCTTATGCATTAAAATCTTTATCAGCATAATCAATAATAATTTATTCAACCATTTGTCTAAAAATAGATGTTAAGGCTATCACTTTTTTTTTTTTGCTAATACAAATAATGATGAGTATCCTTGTGTATATATTTTTATTCTTATTTTATCCTTATGATAGAATCTTAAAATTGGAAGTATATACACTGAAATTGCTTTCATCAAAGATCATTCCACTTTAGCAGAAGTGCGTGAGAATATCTGTCTTCCTAAGCCTTGACGGCATTGTTCACTATCTTTTAAATATCTCTGTTATCAAATTTTATCTTATCATTGTTTCCATTTATATTGCTTTGATTACTTGGAAGTGTGAACATTTCATCAGAGTTTGTTAATCATTTATAGTTATTTTTGGGGAATTATTTATCCACTTATCAATGGAGGGTCTTCATGGTTTTTTCATGTGTTATATTTTACTATGTTAAATATATCAATTCCCTGTCATTTTGTTGCAGATACTTTCTTTTCTTAAGCAATTCAGTGCTCTGAGTCATAACCATGTGGAATAATGGGCTCCTGGGAACAGAAGCAACAGCTGCGTGGAGGGTGAGGACAAGCTGACATTTATAAATATTCTGGTCAAGAGTTCCAATTGGTGTTTGTTTGCTGAGGGTGCTGGTGTGAAGCCTGGCTGAGTCATGAGGTTGAACAGATAGTCCAAGAGCGGCTGAGCAAGACCAGGTGGGGAAGGGCACATGCCCTGGGGCTCCCCGAGAATTGGAGAAAGAGACTGATGAAGTGGGTGTGATGGGAACAGTTAGAGAAAATGACGTCTTGGAGTTTATAGGCAAGGACCGTCCTTAGGCTTTGGGAAAGCTTAAGTTCAGATAACAGATGGACGCAATTCCATTCCCTAGGACCAAGGAAGATGCTCAAAAAGATAACTCTGACAAACGCATGTAAGAGGATTCTAAAAACTTAAAACTTGGAGGAAAGCAGCCCAAACGTTTTGCTTTTCAATGTCCAGGAGCTGGGGGAAATATGTTTGGATGTGGATTTTATTCTTGAATAACCAAAAATTCTCTATATATTGAATGGGAATTCATATTCTCATCTACATAGCTCATCTATATCACATATCTCAGATGTGTTGCAACTATCTAAGTTAGGACACAGTGATTAAGGTGGAGGCGTTACCCTCCCCTACCTGAAGAAGGTTTTATTTGTTTTGGAGGGGGCTGTTAAGGAGGGAGGGAGGGAAGTTCTGATCAGATTTGGACTGTGGGAGAATAGCACAGAAAAGAGATGAAAAGAGATTTTAATAAATGTTACTGTTTATTATGTAAATGTCTCATATTCCAAGAAACATGAGTAGGAACAGTATCTCCTCTTATTCTCTACTGCCGATTGAGTTGTGCAGTAAAGCAGATTCCAAAAGTCTCATGAAATATGGTAAGTAGGATTAGAAAACAAAATGGTTTGGCTTTTTCTTAAGATAAAAAGCATGTCTTTTTTTTTTTTTTTTTTTTGAGACTGTCACCCAGGCTGGAGTCACCCAGGCTGGAGTCACCCAGGCTGTCACCCAGGCTGGAGTGTAGTGGCTCGATCATAGCTTACTACAGCCTCCAATGCCTGGCCTCAAACAATCCTCCTGCCTCAGCCTCCCAAAGAGCTAGAATTACAGGCATGAGCCACCAGGCCAGGCCCCAAAAGCATGGATATTAATCTGAATTTGACCTTCAATCTTGGTGTATAGAAAACTCAGATAGGATGGTATATATTTTTGTATTCTCACATGCCTTTGTGTGTTCATTTATTCGTGTCTATTTCATTCCAACAAGGGTGTGAGCTTTCCTGTGTTCGTCCTGCTGCTTCCTTTCCCTTCTCTTCTCCATCAGGTGAGCTTTTACGCATACTGCAAAAGCCAATTCAATTACCAGCTGCTCTGTGAAACCTTCCCCAGCTCACCCAGGCAGGATGAATTTCAGCCTTCCTCATGCTTCTATGGCTATCCCATTTAAACTGTTAACAACGTCTACTAGATGACAAGCTCCCTGAGGCCTCATTTATCTCTGTCCTCAGCATCAGCCCAGGCCCACCATGTGTACAGCATGAAGCACAGGAAGCCCTCTGTGCTCGTCCTTCCCATTTCCCTCTCTCTGTCTTTCTGGCTTCGCTCTGCTTCCCCGCCCAGGACCCCCAGGGGCTTGGGCTCCTTCGTTAGCCTGTCTCCAGTGTGCGTGCAACTGGCCTTGGCTGGGTGGATCCGTTGAATTCTCGGCGAAGTGTGGGGGAGTTCAGGGGGGCTGTGATCTGAGCCAGCTGCTATCCGTCATCAGCCTGACTGTCGCCCTCGGTCTGGCTAGCTCCAGTGCCTCACTCTCAACCGCTCCCTGACTCAGGAATGGAAGAGATGCATTATCTATTGCTCCCCGGCCAAACTCCCAGCATCTGACATTTGTACAGTGCTTTTCAGTTTACAAAGCACTTGCACATCCATTATTTCTAGGGCTGTAAATAAGGCAACAAAGTGCTGCCGGAGTATTGGGAGCTAGTGATTAATTTCAGTTGGGGAAGCCACCGAATGCCTCCTGAGGAACTGCGTGCCGGGGGGGCCTCATTCAGCACAGGAATCAGGCCGAAGGGCTCTGCATTCTGCCCCTTCCAAGGCCTTGTAAAGAGAACTGAAGCAGCGGAGGCCATGCGCACATTTCCAGCATTTGCTTCAACTACCGTCTGGCGTACTTTTCTCACCCACTGCGCCTTCATGCATCTCCCCCTGATCTCTGACATCCGTGGGTAATGTGCTGGGGTTTCTAATTCTTACCACAAGAGGCCCTGGCTGTGTCAACCTGTTTGGACATGCTCCTGTGATAGGACCTGGCGTCCTCTGTGGGTCAAGACCTCATCATCCTTTTCTGTGATCACGCTCTGTGACCACGACTCCTTTCCATGGTGTTGCCACCGTAGAATCAGCTCACACAGATGACAGCTTTGAGCTCTAATATTCTACGATCATTGGTTTTCATAACTTTAGAAGCAACTGGGTTTCTTTGCTTAGTCACAGCAAAGGCCTCATGATATCAGACATACTGTCACACGCGGGGCACACACAGGGTGATTCTGCAGTCACCATCAGTTTTCCTAGGATGCGGGTTCACCAGGAGGCGCTTCATGAATGTGGATGGGCTGAAAGGCACTTTGGAACAAACAGCTTCCACAAAAGTGCCAAATTCTAATGGACATTGTTTTTCAAAGTGTTAGAAGATACATTGAATTTCAAGGCAAAGGGAAAAAAATTAGAATAGGAAGTAAAGAAAGGGAATTGACAGGCAGAAATGAAACGAGTCAATCTAATTTCAAAGCCCGTCCTGAACCAAGGGTAAAATAACATATAGGGCTTATGAAAAAAGGAAATCTAATATTTATAAGGGGTTCAACATCTAAGGGATAATAAATTGCACTTGAGAGGAAATGCTGCATTAGATAAATTTTATCTTGACACTGAACCCTTTAAAATGCCTGTAAAGCTTGTCTTATACATCTGTTCTAGCCCACATACCAGTCTGTCCCTGGTAGTAACTGAAGGGTTATTTTGCTGAGAAAAATCTCTTTGACTTAGAAGCTGGAAGAAAGAAGAGGGAAGCTCAGAGATTGGAATCTAAATGAGTAATAGAAAAATTTCAAATGCCACCATGGCAGGGAAAAGATGAACTCAAGTCTGTGATAATTGACACTTCTTACATTCAATTCTATTCTATCTTCCCTCCAAACACACTCTTAGCCTGGTTTAACATCATTTAAGTCTGTTTGGAATCACAGTGGAGAAAGCGACAAAGGAAACTGAATCAGTGAAGTGCATTGTTGGCTGAAATTACCTGTGGAGATGGGACACTGGGTGGTGGTCCTGAGTCACTGTGGCCTGAGCACCTGTGGCCCTCGATAACAGGTGCTGATGGTGTGGGAAGGACAGTGTCTCCAGTTAGGAGTGTATAGATTTGTGTGAGTAGGCTGTGTGATGGTTGATTTCTATGTGTCAAGTCAACTGGGCCAAGGGATGCCCAGATAGCTGGTAACACATTGTTTCTGGGTATGTCTGTTGAGGGTGCTTCTGGAAGAGATTATCGTTTTACTCAGTAGATGGAGTAAAGAAGACCCACCCACTGGATATGGGTGGGCAATATCCAGTCTGTTGTGGGTTCAAATAGAACAAAAAGGCAGAGGAAGGAGGAAATCACTTTCTCTTCTGGACCTGGGACGTCCATCTCCTCCCGCGCCTGGCTATCAGCACTCCTGGTTTGGGGGTTTTCACACTCAGACTGGGACTTACACTGTCAGCTTCCTGGTTCTCAGCCTTTGGGCTTGGACTGGAAGGATACCACTGGCTTTCTTAGGCCTCCAGCTTGCAGATGGCAAATCATGGGACTTTTTGGCTTCTGTGATTGTGTGAATCAAGCCCTCATAATAAATCTTTCTATAGACCTATAGATATTCTATTGGTTCAGTTTCTCTGAAGCCCTGATGAATACAGGGAGTAAGGGACTAAATGCAGTACACATGGAGGGTGTTGTGTATGCATGCACGTGCATATGTGTGCATGTGCACGTGTGTGTGATGCAGAGTGATGGTTGGGATCTAATGGATGGATGAGCCACCAATTAGCAGGTGAGGTTCCTGCTGGGAGTTTCTGCTGGAGCGTCTACTCCCTTGGTTTTGTGATTCAGCTTCTTTAGTTGGTGATTTACCTCATTCATCAAAGCTTCACAAGGGACACTTGTAAAACAGTGGCGAATAATCCCGACTATGACTTTAGAATAATCCAGGAAAAAGGTGGATATTGTCCAGCATTTGTTCAATATCAAAGGTAATATGTTTTATACAAATGCACTTTCATTTTACATATGAATAATCAGATGATTGTGATATTCTCATACCTTATAAATATTTAGTGATGAGCATTCAATTTGACATTATGAATGTTAAATAAACCTGGATTCAAATGCAGTTTCCACCACTTACCTTAGAAACTTTGAGTTCTTTGAACCTAGTTTTGTGATTTCAAAAATGGGGATTAAATCCACTTTGAAGGCTTGTTTTGAGGATTAAGTGAGAACATTTTGTGAAGGGCCTAGAACACAATAGGTGCTCATTAAATTCCTCTTTCTTTCTGCATCCTGGACACATTTGATTTTTTTTAAAGAAGAAAAATGTATTATACTAGATTTTTATTTCAAAAAGTAATTTATCCTTAGACCTTAAATGTTTGATCAAGGCACTAATTCCCAAATCTTAAAAATAAAAGTGACCATAAATATCATATCATTCTTTTAGAAATGTTTTATTTGGAAATAACTGAAAATCTGTAGAGAAGTTGCAAGTATAGGAATAGTTTCTCTCTCTCTCTGTATATATGAATACATAAATTCATAAAATTTTTCTGAACCATTTGAGAATGAGTGGCATTCAATTCAGGCCTTATCCATTAATATTTCAGTGTTTATTTCCTAAGAATAGGGTTATTCTTTTACCATAACATAGTAATCAAGTTCAGCAAATTTCACACTGATAGAATATTTTTAGTCAAATTTACCATCCTTATTTCGATTTTATTAATCAGTCCAATAATGTGCTTTATAAAACATTTCTCTTTCTGCCAATACAGGAAGCAGTCTAGGACTGGGCATTTCATTGCCATGTCACCTTTAATCTGGATGAATGGAAACTGTATCTTAACCATTTTTATAATCATCGATCCGTGAGGTACCTGTACATGGCTAGCTAGTGCACTTATAATTCAATTAAGAGGGCACTGGAATAACCACCTACTATTTACCTGGACGTTCAATGTCTTCTGTCAGCAGCAAAAATTATAGACTCATCTCTGGGTTTCTAGTCCACTGTAATATACCCTGTGATGGTTAATTTTCTGTGTCAACTTTACTGGGCCATGGGATGCCCAAACATCTGGTTAAAATTCTTTCTGGGTGTGTCTGTGGGGGTGTTTCCAAAAGAGGTCAGCATTTAAATTGGTAGACTGAGGAAAGCAGTTAGCCCTCCCCAGTGCATGAACATCATCCAGTCTGTTGAAGGCTTGGAACAAAAAGGATACGGAAGGTTAAATTCATTCTCTGACTGCATGAGCTGGAACATTCATTTCTTCTTGCCTTTGGCACTCCTAGTTCTCAGGCCCTCAGACTTGGACTGGAGTCTACAGCATTAGGTCTTTGGCTCTTAGGAGGCCTTCAAACTGTGTCACTGACTTTGCTAGGTCTCCAGCTGCAGATGGCAGATCATGGGACTTCTCGGCCTCTATAATCATGTGAGACAATACCTTATCATCTCTGTTTCTCTCTCTCCAGATATATGTATCTCCTATTGGTTCTGTTGGTTCTGTCTTTCTGAAGAACCCTAATATATGCTCTAATTGTTATACGCTATTCCTCGTATGGAGTCGGCAACTTGTAGATGGAGGAACCATAAGCTTGGTGCAGGCAGCTCTGAGTGTGGATTCTAGTTCTACTGCTTGTTGACTGCATGGCCTCTAGCAAGTTTAACTTCTTCTAACTTCTTGAAAATAAAGTTATAACCACTCAATAAATAATTGTGGAATGGATACATATATCCACTTCATAGACTTGTTGGGAGGACTGTGTGTGATAATTTGCCCAAATGAGCCCACAAAGGTGCTTGGCACACAGCACGTTCTCAAAAATGATTACTCCTTTGCCTTGCTTCTGTCAACCACTATTGACTCCAATAGGCCGAAGAAGAGACCTGGAGCCAGCATGGGACATGAGGTTTACTGAAGACTTACACAGGGGCTGTCCAGTGTGGCAGTCTAGATAGAAGAACTGCTAACACTTGTAGAAGGCGTACAGTTTATATAGCAATTTTCACTCAGCACGTTTTACCTAGCAACCTACATTTAACCCCCTCCAAAAAAGGCCTCCATCCCCTGCATGGCCTGCCTTCCAAGGGATGGACTGGGGGTTCGGATGCCTTTCATAGAGACAGTGAATCTCCAGGTTGGCCACTCTCAGATTCCTTAACTGGGAACTCTGAACAGACACTCTTCTTAGACCATAGGGTCATTCTTAGGGTGTGCTTCAGTTGTTGCTGTCAGGTGCATCTGCCATACAGCTTCTTGCTAGAGTCAGGTTATCCACATCCTTAAACCATGTGATATGGTTTGGCTGTGTCCCCACCCAAATCCCATCTTGAATTGTAGCTCTCATAATTCCTACATGTTGTGGGAGGGATGCAGTGGGAGATCATTGAATCCTGGGGGTGGTTTCCCCCATACTGTTCTCGTGGTAATGAATAAGTCTCATGAGATCTGATGGTTTGATAAGGGGTTTCCCCTTTCACTCGGCTCTCATTCTCTCTTGCCTGCTGCCATGTAAGACGTGATTTCCACCCTTTGCCATGATTGTGAGGTCTCCCCAGCCATGTAGAACTATGGGTCTATTAAACATCTTTTTCTTTATAAATTACCCAGTCTCAGGTATATCTTTATCAGCAGCATGAAAATGGACTGATACGCTAGGGAATGACACGTTCATTCCCACTCCTCAACTTTGCTCATGTAGGCCCTAGCTCAACCTTGTTCTCTCCTTTCTTTGCAGCCTACCCAAAGCCTGAATATTTGTTAAGATTCAGCTCCGTTTTTTTACATCCTTCATAAAGCCCTCATTAATTTCATCATTCTCTCTCTCTCTACCTTCTATATCACCACAATATCATGGATTCAGCAAAGGTTTTAGAAATACTTAATGAATGAAATCCTAGAATGAATACTGAATGAATGAATTCTAAAATTTGTGGGCCCCATTATGGCTATAGATGTAGAAAATTTCTCATATAAAGAAGGGAGGAAGTTGGGTGCAGTGGCTCATGTCTGGAATCCCAGTGCTTTGGAAAGTCAAGTTGGGAGGATTGCTTGAATCCAGGAGTTCAAGACCAGCCGGGGCAAGCAATTAGCTGGGCATGGTGGTGTGTGCCTGTAGTCCTAGCTACTCAGGAGGCTGAGGCAGGAGGAGCGCTTGAGCCCAGGAGTTCAGGGCTGCAGTGAATTATGATCATGATTGCACCACTGCACTCCAGCCTGGGAGATAGAGCAAGACTCTGTCTTTAAAAACAAACAAACAAAAACAGAAGAAGGCAAGCGCACTAATAGTTACCGAGTACTGCTCAGTGCCCTGTGGTCTCCCTACACTACTGTGTGAATCTCTAGGACAACCCCCAGGTCTTCCTAGCTCAATTTTGCTTATAAGAAACTTGAGGAACAAGGTCACAGAGCTAGAAAATGCGGGGCTAGATTCTGAACCCAGGGCTGGTTCCATACTTTTTTTTTACACTGGATTGCCACATATGCTGAAATTTATGTTGAAAAATATTGACTTTGATTCATGGAAGACAGGTACATGTTAAGTTTTAGGGAAACTAGAAGGGTAGTGGGACTTGGCGCAGCCAACCTCTTGCTCAACATAAGTTAACTTTTGTCCCCCTGTACCAGGGTAGCAATCAACGAGCCTGTGGCTGACTTAGTGTGACTCAAAATGACAGTTTTATAAGCTTCTGAGGGAAAACTGGTTGACTTAATAGGTAGTTCAAAAACCTTTCACACACAAAGAGCCCAATAATTTCCCATTTTTAAAGTGTCAGTTGCAGTTATCAGTTAATGACCGGCAATGGCTGCTCAACAAATAGACATTTATGATGAGTGCTTCAATGTGGGAAGTTGGACAAAATGACCTCTCAGGGCCTTCCCAATGGATTTAATCAGTCTAATCAAACCTTTAAACAGAGTCTGAGCCCAGAGTGGAGCATTTATCTCCTGTTTTGAACTGTTTTACACTGTTTTGGGCAAATACATCTTATCTCCCCAACTGGTAGATTCTGGAAGGTCAGAGACTGTCAAATACTTTTCGTTAGTCCTTCACGGCACTGAGTACAGAGCCTCTCCCATAGCACTGGGTGCAGAGTTGAGCACCTAGTAGGTACCCAATGAACACTAATTTATTAATTCAAAATCTCGTAACTCCAGTGCTTGTAAAACAAGGACACTTAGGGTTGGGCCAGATCAACAGAGGACTTTAAATAATGATCCTTAAGAACTATTATAAAATGGATTGTGTGTACTCCTCAAGGGAGCTTCAAAGGCAACGTTCCAACATTCCGTATTGTTGTTAAGAATAGACTTAAGTAAACACATATATTTCTTTTCTCAATTCATTCTATTTTGGTCTCAACCTGACAATATGTGATAGAGAAATGTGCCTGTATTTGTCTCTAATAGAGTTTCTATTAGAATAATAAGGTTAAAAACACTAATCAGTATTGGCACGTTCTAGAGATGTGTGACCCAACATCAGAATGTTAATACTGGGGCTACAGGAGACATCTAAGTAAAGAAGGCCAAGTGAAACTGGATCATAGAATCATCCTTCTACAATACCCAATGAAATTAACAACAGTAAAAAATAAAAATAAGTAAAACAAACAAACAAATTTTATTACTAGTAGCATTTTATTTATTGAGACAGAGTCTTGCTCTGTCACCCAGGCTGGAGTGCAGTGGTACGATCTTGGCTCACTGCAACCTCTACCTCCTGGGTTCAGTCAATTCTTGTGCTTCAGGCTGCTGAGTAGCTGGCATTACAGGCGCCTGCCACCATGCCTGAGACCAGCCTGGGCAACATGGTGAAACCCCATCTCTACTAAAAATACAAAAATTAACCAGGTATGAGGTGGGTGCCTGTAATCCCAGCTACTCAAGAGGCTAAGGCAGGAGAATCATTTGAACTTGGGAGGTGGAGTTTGCAGTGAGCCGAGATTGCACCACTGCACTCTACCCTGGACAACAGAGTGAGACTCTTGTCTCCAAAAAAAAAAAAGTTAAAAAATAAAAATAAAATAATCAGGAATTGAATGTCGTATAGAGTAGGTGAGACTGAGATTCAATTATATTTTTTTAGATACCCAGTTGATCCACCATGCTACAGCTATTGTATTTCAAGAATCTACATACCCTATGTTAAGCTTTGCTCCTAATATTTTTTTCTATTTCATTTTTAAATTGTTTACACCAATGCCAGTACCACACTATTTTCATTACTCTAGCTTTGTGCTTGGTGACAATATTGTTTGGGCTAGCTCAGCATCTTAAGCATCTTCAAGAGCGTCTTGGTTATTTTTGGGATTCTGCTCTTCCATACAAATTTTAGAATTGGATTATTAAATATATCAAAAAGCACTGTTGGGATTTTTATTGGAATTGCATTAAATATATATGTCAATGTACAATAGTGAGTCTTTCTAATAATAAACATGGCATGTCCTACATTTAGTTGAGCAATTTTCATTAAATTTTTCTCTATAAAGTTGTTGCCTATCTTTTGATGATTTCACAGATACATTTTTGTCATTGTGAATGGTATTTTTTCTTAAATCATCTTTCTGTTGTTGATATATAAAAATATGATTGATTTTTACATTCATCTTTTATTCCACCCTCTTATTAATTCTAACAATTTATTTGAATTATCTCTAACTTTAAAGGGTTTTATATATGAATAATCATATCTCTGAATAAAGATAAATTTGTTTCCCCTAATCCCATTTTCTCCTTCATTTGCCTATAGTGGCTAGAACTCCCTAGTAAAACCTTTAATAGAAGCAGGGATATTGGGCTTTTTTAACTCATTCATAATTTTCAAGAGAAAGTATTTAACATTTCATCATTAGCCATGATGTTTGTTGAAGGATTTTGGTAATGATATCCTTTATCCAGAAAATCAAGTCTGTTCTGTTTCCGTTTTTCCAAAAGACTTTATCTTTTATGCATTCATGCAATAAATATTTATTGAGTACTTGTCTAAGCACCAGGGATTCCTCTCCAAACAAAACAGACAAAAAGTCCTGCCCTCATAGAGCTTGCAGTGTGGTGGAGGAAAATACAATAAATAAATATAGTATACTAGCAGGTGATAAATGCTATGGAAAAAACTGAAGCAAGGGAAGGAGGTGGAAGTGCTGGGGCTGGGAGATGCAGTTTCAAATAGGGTGGCAAGGGAAGGTCTTGAGAAGGCACTATTAGAGCAAATGCTTGAAGTAGCCAGGGAAGCAGGTTAGGCACATATGCGTCAGGAAAGCATTCCAGACAGAGGGATAGCAGGTGCAAAGATGGAGGTGAGAATGTTCATGACTTAAGAAGTAGCAACAAGACTAGCGTGCCTGGAACTGAAGAAATCAGGGAAAGAGTAGCAGGAGATGGAGTTAGAGAGGTAATAAGGAGACTGATGCAGGTTACATTTTATCAAACTCTGTTTTTGCATCTACGAGGTGATTATGTGATTTTTCCTCTTTAATTTTGCAATGTAGGGATTATGTTTTTAGATTTCCTAAGTTAAGTGTCTTTATATTCCTGGGAGAAGCCAAAGTTGCTCATGGCATGTGATCTTTTTTATAAACTGTATTTAGCTTAGTAATATTTTGTTTGGGATGTCTGCAGCTGTACTCACGAAAGAGCTTGGCCTATAATTATTTTTTAAAAATTTTCATTGTAAAACAACACATAGGCCGGGCGTGGTTGCTCATGCCTATAATCCCAGGACTTTGGAAGGCTGAGGCAGGTGGATCATGAGGTCAGGAGATTGAGACCATCCTGGCTAACAAGGTGAAACCCCATCTCTACTAAAAATACAAAAAAATTAGCTGGGCATGGTGGCGGGCACCATGTTACTCGGGAGGGTACTCGGGCACCTCCCAGTTACTCGGGAGGCTGAGGCAGGAGAATGGCGTGAACCCATGAGGCCGAGCTTGCAGTGAGCCGAGATTGCGCCACTGCACTCTAGCTTGGATGACAGAGTGAGACTCCATCTCAAAAAAACAAAACAACAAAAAAAACCCATAAAATTTTAGCATTTTTAAGTGTACAGTTCAGTAGTATGAACTATATTCATATATTTTGCAATGATCTCCAGAACTGTTTTCATCTTGCAAAACTGAAACTTTCTATCCATTGAACAACAACTCCCTTTTTGTCCTCCTCTTAGTTCCTGGAAAACAACCATTCTATTTTCTGTTTCTATGAATTCGACTACTTTAGACACTTCATATTATGCTTGTTTCATAATGTCCTAGGGTTCATCCATGTTCTAGCATGTGTCAGGATTTCTTTCTTTTTAAAGACAGAATAATATTCTACTGTATGGATAGACCATATTTTCTTTGTTCATTCATCTGCCAATGGATGTTTGGGTTGCTTCCACGTTTTGGCTATTGTGACTAATGCTGCAATGAACACAGGTGTGCAAATTCTTCCTTGAGATCCTACTTTCAGTTATTTCGGCTTTCCATGCAGTAGTGGGATTGCTGGATCATGTGGTAATTCTATGTTTTATTTTTTGAGGAGCCTCCATATTGTTTTTCATAGTGGCTACACCATTTTACATTCTCACCAACAGTGCATGAGTGTTCCAATTTCTCCACATCCTTATCAACACTCATTATTTTCTGTTTTTTTAATAGTGACCATCCTAATGAATGTGAGATGATATCTCATTATGGTTTTAATTTGCATTTCTCTAATGATTAGTGATGTTGACGTCTTTTCATTTATTCATTGGCCATTTGGAGAATTATCTATTCAAATCCTTTGCCCATGTTTAAATAGGATTATTTGTTGTTCAGTTGTAGGAGTTCTTTATATATTCTGGGTATTAATGCCTTATCAGATATATGATTTGAAGATATCTTCTCCCATGCTGTATATAGAGAGATATTCTGTTGATTGTTTCCCTTGATGTGTAGAAGTTTTTAAGTTTAGGGTAGTCCCATTTGTCTATTTTTGCTTTTATTGCCTGTGCTTTTGGTGTCATATTCAAGAAATCATTGCTAGATCCAATGTCATGAAGCTTTTCCCTTATGTTTTATTTTCTTTATTCTCCCATGTTTTTTCTGGGAGTTTTATAGTTTTAGATCTTTCTTTTAATCTATTTTGAGTTAATTTTTGTACATGGTGTAAGGTAAGGGCCCAACTTCATTCTATTGCATGTGGATATCCAGGGTTCCCAATGCCATTTGTTGAAGAAACTATTCTTTTCTCACTGAGTGGTCTTGGCACCCTTGTCAAAAATTGTTTAACCACACACATGAGGGTTTATTTCAGGTCTTTTGATTCTGTTCCATTGTTCTATATGCCTGTCTTTATGCCAATAACATATTATTTTGATTATGGTAGCTCTATTTTGGAAACAGGAAGAGTGAGGTCTCCAACTTTGCTCTTTTTTTTTTTTTTTGAGACAGAGTCTCTCTCTGTCACCCAGGCTGGAGTGCAGTGGCGCAATCTCGGCTCACTGCAAGCTCCGCCTCCTGGGTTCACCTCATTCTCCTGCCTCAGCCTCCCGAGTAGTTGGGACTACAGGCGCCAGCCACCACGCCCAGCTAATTTTTTTGTATTTTAGTAGAGACAGGGTTTCACCGTGTTAGCCAGGGTGGTCTCGATCTCCTGACCTTGTGATCCGCCTGCCTTGGCCTCCCAAAGTGCTGGGATTACAGGCGTGAGCCACCGTGCCCGGCCCAACTTTGCTCTTTTTCAAAATTATTTTGCTTATTTGGGGTCATTTGAGATTCCATGTGACTTTTAGAATAGATTTTTCTATTTCTGCAAAAATGGCATTAGGACATTGATAGGAATTTAATTTTCTTTTTAATATTGCCCTTATCTGACATAGATATCAAGGTCATACCAGACCTCATAGGTAAGTTGGGAAGTGTTCACTCATTTTTAATAGAAATTGTTAGTTTAGGTTCACCTCTGTGTATATCAATTTCTTTGTTTTCCTTTTTTCCTTTCATCTCAGACTTCCCCACTAGTGTCATTTTCCTTATTCCTAAAATTTATATTTTAGAAATCTCTTTAATAGAGGACTGCTGCTATAAAGTATCTCATTTTTGTTTATTTGAAAGTGTCTTTATTGTACGCTCATTCTTGAAAGATAGTTTTGCTGGGTATATAGTTCTAAGTTGACAGTTGTTTTAATCTGTCTTTAATTAATCTGACAGTTGTTTTAATGTGTCTTTAATTTAATCTGACAGTTGTTTAATCAGCACTTTGAAGGTATCAATAGTTGCCAAATTTCAAATATGATATGATTCCAGTTTTGTAAATGTGTGTATAAAAACAGATTGGAAATAAACACATGAACAATTGTGAACATTCTGCCCAGTACATTTGGAGTGATCTATCAATAAATAAATTTAAACACAGAACTAAGACCAAATGACTGTAAGAGTTATGATAACAGAGCCAAACGTCAGTATTATTATATATACTTCCAATTAAAAGAAGAATAATAGAGCTTACAAAAATGAGAAGGTTAAGGGGTTCCAAGATGGCTGAATAGGAACAGCTCCAGCCTCCAGCTCCCAGCGTGAGTGACACAGAAGATGAGTGATTTTCAACTGAGGTACTGGGTTCATCTCACTGGGGTGTGTCAGACAGTGGGTGCAGGACAGTGGGTGCAGCCCACTGAGAGCCGAAGCAGGGCGAGGCATCGCCTCACCCGGGAAGTAAAAAGGGGGAGGGAATTCCCTTTCCTAGCCAAGGGAAACCATGATACATAACACCTGGAATATCAGGTCACTCCCACCCTAATACTGTGGTTTACCAGGGGTCTTACCAAATGGCACACCAGGAGATCGTATCCTGTGCCTGGCTCAGAGGGTCCCATGCCCACGGAGCCTCCCTCATTGCTAGTACAGCAGTCTGAGATCTAACTGCAAGGCGGCAGCGAGGCTGGGGGAGGGGCACCCACCATTGCTGAGACTTGAGTAGGTAAACAAAGAGGCCGAGAAGCTCAAACTGGGTGGAACCCACCACAGCTCAAGTAGGCCTGCCTGCCTCTGTAGACTCCACCTCTGGGGACAGTGTGTAGTCAAACAAAAGGCAGAGAAACATCTGCAGATTTAAATGTCCCTGTCTGACAGCTTTGAAGAGAGTAGTGGTTCTCCCAGCATGGAGTTTGAGATCTGAGAACGGACAGACTGCTTGCTCAAGTGGGTCCCTGACCCCCAAGTAGCCTAACTGCGAAACACACCCACTAGGTGCAGACTGACACCTCACACCTCACACGGCCAAGTACCCCTTTGAGACGAAGTTTCCAGAGGAACGATCAGGCAGCAACATTTGCTGTTCAGCAATATTCACTCTTCTGCAGCCTCCACTGCTGATACCCAGGCAAACAGGGTCTGGAGTGGACCTCCAGCAAACTCCAACAGACATGCAGCTGAGGGTCCTGACTGTTAGAAGGAAAACTAACAAACAGAAAGGACATCTACACCAAAACCTCATCTGCACATTACCATCATCAAAGACCAAAGGTAGATAAAACCACAAAGATGGGAAAAAGCAGTGCAGAAAAGCTGAAAATTCTAAAAATCAGAGAGCCTCTCCCCCTCCAAAGGAACACAGCTCCTTGCCAGCAATGGAACAAAGCTGGACAGAGAATGGCTTTGACGAGTTGAGAGAGAAAGGCTTCAGACGATCAAGCTTCTCGGAACTAAAGGAGGAATGATGAACCCAGCACAAAGAAACTAAAAACCTTGAAAAAAGATTTGACGAATGGCTAACTAGAACAGCCAATGTAGAGAAGTCCTTAAACGACCTGACAGAGATGAAAACCATGACACAAAAACTACGTGACAAAGGCACAAGCTTCAGTAACCAACTTGATCAACTGGAAGAAGGGGTATCAGTGATTGACGATCAAATGAATGAAATGAAGCGGGAAGAGAAGTTTAGAGAAAACAGAGTAAAAAGAAATGAACAAAGCCTCCAAGAAATATGGGACTACCTGAAAAGTATGGGACTATTGGAATAAGAGAGATGTGGTGTACGTCTGATTGGTGTACCTGAAAGTGTCTACGTCTGATTGGTGTACCTGAAAATGACAGGGAGAATGGAACCAAGTTGGAAAACACTCCAGGAGAACTTCCCCAACATAGCAAGGCAGGCCAACATTGAAATTCAGGAAATACAGAGAACGCCACAAAGATACTCCTCGAGAAGAGCAACTCCAAGACACATAATTGTCAGATTCACCAAAGTTGAAATGAAGGAAAAAATGTTAAGGGTAGTCAGAGAGAAAGGTCGGGTTACCCACAAAGGAAAGCACATCAGACTAACAGTGGAGCTCTTGGCAGAAACCCTACAAGCCACAAGAGAGTGGGTGCCAATTCAACATTCTTAAAGAAAAGAATTTTCAACCCAGAATTTCATATCCAGCCCAACTACGTTTAATCAGTGAAGGAGAAATAAAATCCTTTACAGACAAGCAAATGCTGAGAGATTTTGTCACCACCAGGCCTACTCTACAAGAGCTCCTGAAGGAAGCAATAAACATGGAAAGGAACAACTGGTACCAGCCACTGCAAAAACATGCCAAAATGTAAAGACCATCAATGCTAGGAAGAAACTGCATTAACTAATGAGCAAAATAAGCAGCTAACATCATAATGACAGGATGAAGTTCACACATAACAATATTAAACTTAAATGTAAATGGGCTAAATGCTCCAATTAAAAGACACAGACTGGCAAATTGGATAAAGAGCCAAGACCCATCAGTTTGCTGTATTCAGGAGACCCAGCTCACATGCAGAGACACACATAGGCTCAAAATAAAGGGATGGAGGAAGATCTACCAAGCAAATGGAAAACAAAAAAAAAGGCAGGGGTTACAATCCTAGTCTCTGATAAAACAGACTTTAAACCAACAAAGATCAAAAGAGACAAAGAAGGCCATTACATAATGGTAAAGGGATCAATTCAACAAGAAGAGCTAACTATCCTAAATATATATGTACCCAATATAGGAGCACCCAGATTCATAAAGCAAGTCCTTAAAGACTTACAAAGAGACTTAGACTCCCATACAATAATAATGGGAGACTTTAACACCCCACTGTCAACATTAGACAGATCAACGAGACAAAAAGTTAACAAGGATATCCAGGACTTGAACTCAGCTCTGCACCAAGTGGACCTAATAGACATCTACAGAACTCTCCACTCCAAATCAACAGAATATACATTCTTCTCAGCACCACATCTCTCTTATTCCAAAATTGACCACATAGTTGGAAGTAAAGCACTCCTCAGCAAATGTAAAAGAACAGAAATTATAACAAACTGTCTCTCAGACCACAGTGCAATCGAACTAGAACTCAGGATTAAGAAACTCGCTCAAAACCACTCAACTACATGGAAACCAAACAACCTGCTCCTGAATGACTACTAGGTACATAACGAAATGAAGGCAGAAATAAAGATGTTCTTTGAAACCAATGAGAACAAAGATACAACATACCAGAATCTCTGGGACATATTTAAATCAGTGTGTAGAGGGAAATTTATAGCAGTAAATGCCCACAGGAAAAAGCAGGAAAGATCTAAAATTGACACCCTAACATCACAATTAAAACAACTAGAGAAGCAAGAGCAAACACATTCAAAAGCTAGCAGAAGGCAAGAAATAACTAAGATCAGAGCAGAACTGCAGGAGAGACACAAAAAAACCCTTCAAAAAATCAATGAATCCAGGAGCTGGTTTTTTGAAAAGATCAACAAAATTGATAGATTGCTAGCAAGACTAATAAAGAAGAAAAGAGAGAAGAATCAAATAGACACAATAAAAAATGATAAAGGGGATATCACCACCGACCCCATAGAAATACAAACTACCATCAGAGAATACTATAAACACCTCTATGCAAATACACTAGAAAACCTAGAAGAAATGGATGAATTCCTGGACACATACACTCTCCCAAGACTAAACCAGGAATAAGTTGAATCCCTGAACAGACCAATAACTGGTTCTGAAATTGAGGCAATAATTAATAGCCTACCAACCAAAAAAAGTTCAGGACCAGATGGATTCACAGCCGAATTCTATCAGAGGTACAAGGAGAAGTGATACCACTCTTTCTGAAACTATTCCAATCAATAGAAAAAGAGGGAATCCTCCCTACCTCATTTTATGAGGCCAACATAATCCTGATACCAAAGCCTGGAAGAAACACAACAAAGAAAGAGAATTTTAGACCAATATCCCTGATGAACATCGATGCAAAAATCCTCAATAAAATACTGGCAAACCGAATCCAGCAGCACATCAAAAAGCTTATCCACCATGAACAAGTGGGCTTCATCCCTGGGATGCAAGGATGGTTCAATATACGCAAATCAACAAACGTAATCCAGCATATAAATAGAACCAAAGACAAAAACCACATGATTATCTCAATAGATGAAGAAAAGGCCTTTGACAAAATTCAACAGCTCTTCTTGCTAAAAACTCTCAACAAATTCAGTATTGATGGAACGTATCTCAAAATAATAAGAGCTATTTATGACAAACCCACAGCCAATATCATACTAAATGGGCAAAAACTGGAAGCGTTCCCTTTGAAAACTGGCACAAGACAGGGATGCCCTCTCCCACCACTCCTATTCAACATACTGTTGGAAGTTCTGGCCAGGGCAATCAGGCAGGAGAAAGAAATAAAGGGTATTCAATTAGGAAAAGAGGAAGTCAAATTGTCCCTGTTTGCAGATGACATGACTGTATATTTAGAAAACCCCATCGTCTCAGCCCAAAATCTCCTTAAGCTGATAAGCACTTCAGCAAAGTCTCAGGATACAAAATTAATGTGCAAAAATCACAAGCATTCTTATACATCAATAACAGACAAACAGAGAACCAAATCATGAGTGAATTCCCATTCACATTGCTTCAAAGAGAATAAAATACCTAGGAATCCAACTTACAAGGGATGTGAAGGGCCTCTTCAAGGAGAACTACAAACCACTGCCCAATGAAATAAAAGAGGACACAAACAAATGGAAGAACATTCCATGCTCATGGATAGGAAGCATCAATATTGTGAAAATGGCCATATTACCCAAGGTAATTTATAGATTCAATGCCATCCCCATTAAGCTACCAATGACTTTCTTCCAATTTCTTCAGAATTGGAAAGAACTACTTTAAAGTTCATATGGAACCCAAAAAGAGCCTGCCAAGACAATCCTAAGCCAAAAGAACAAAGCTGGAGGCATCACGCTACCTGACTTCAAACTATACTACAAGGCAAAACAGCATCGTACTGGTACCAAAACAGAGATATAGACCAATGGAACAGAACAGAGCCCTCAGAAATAATACCACACATCTACAACCATCTGATCTTTGACAAACTTGACAAAAACAAGAAATGGGGAAAGGATTCCCTATTTAATAAATGGTGCTGGGAAAACTGGCTAGTCATAAGTAGAAAGCTGAAACTGGATCCCTTCCTTACACCTTATACAAAAATTAATTCAAGATGGATTAGAGACTTAAATGTTAGACCTAAAACCATAAAACCCTAGGAGAAAACCTAGGCAATACCATTCAGGAAATAGGCATGGGCAAGGACTTCATGTCTAAAACACCAAAAGCAATGGCAACAAAAGCCAAAATTGACAAATGGGATCTAATTAAACTAAAGAGCTTCTGCACAGCAAAAGAAACTACCATCAGAGTGAACAGGCAACCTACAGGATGGGAGAAAATTTTTGCAATCTACTCATCTGACAAAGGGCTAATATCCAGAACCTACAAAGAACTCAAACAAATTTACAAGAAAAAAACAACCCCATCAAAAAGTGGGCAAAGCATATGAACAGACACTTCTCAAAAGAAGACATTTATGCAGCCAACAGACACATGAAAAAATGCTCATCATCACTAGCCATCAGAGAAATGCAAATCAAAACCACAATGTGATACCATCTCACACCAGTTAGAATGGCGATCATTAAAAAGTCAGGAAACAACAGGTGCTAGAGAGGATGTGGAGAAATAGGAACACTTACACTGTTGGTGGGACTGTAAACTAGTTCAACCATTGTGGAAGACGGTGTGGCGATTCCTCAAGGATCTAGAACTAGAAATACCATTTGACCCAGCCATCCCATTACTGGGTATATACCCCAAGGACTATAAAGCATGCTGCTATAAAGACACATGCACACGTATGTTTACTGCAGCACCATTCACAATAGCAAAGACTTGGAATCAACCCAAATGTCCATCAATGACAGACTGGATTAAGAAAATGTGGCACATATACACTAAGGAATACTATGCAGTCATAAAAAAGGATGAGTTCATGTCTTTTGTAGGGACATGGATGCAGCTGGAAATCATCATTCTCAGCCAACTATCGCAAGAACAGAAAACCAAACACAACATGTTCTCACTTATAGGTGGGAACTGAACAATGAGAACACTTGGACACAGGAAGGGGAACATCACACATGGGGGCCTGTTGTGGGGTGGGGGGAGAGGGGAGGGATAGCATTAGGAGATATACCTAATGTAAATGACAAGTTAATGGGTGCAGCACACCAACATGGCACATGTATACATATGTAACAAACCTGCACATTGTGCACATGTACCCTAGAACATAAAGTATAATAATAATAAAAAAAGAGAAGGTAAAAGGAAATATAAGAGTGCTAGTTCCTTATCTTTCATTACAGATAGTATTGATACTGTCTAAAATTAAAGCATGTACTATCTTAAACTAAATGACTCCAATCTTTTTTTACTTTAACCTTGCAGGGATATTTTATTAAATATTACCTCTGGTGGTAAAAAAAAATTTTTATCTAGACTTCAGCAATTTCTTTAGTTTCACTTTATTTGCTATTCCTTCTGTTAAAGTAAAATTAAATGCAATACTTTTCAATAAAAATAGAAGTCATATTATAATCCTATTTTTATAAAGGTATTTCTCCAGCTGGTCTATATATGCATGGAGAACTGCCTGGAATGAAGTGCACTTTAATATGAATAATAACTTATTTCACTGAGCATGGTGGCTCACGCCTGTAATCCCAACACTTTGGGAGGTCAAGGAGGGAGGATTCCTTAAGCCCAAGAGTTTGAGACCAGCCTGGGCAAAATGGCAAACCCCCATCTCTACAAAAAAATACTAAAATTATCCAGACATAGTGGCACATGCCTGGAGTCCCAGTTATCTGGGAGCCTGGAAGGCTGAGGTGAAAGGATTGCTTGAGCCCAGGAGGTGGAGGCTGTGGTGAGCTGAGATTGTGCCACCGCATTCTAACCTAGGTGAGAGAGCCAGACCCTGTCTCAAATAAACAGACAAACAAACAAACAACAACAACAAACTTTATGTGGTGGTCTTCAGGCTAAATTCTAAATTTTTATTTTGTATTTTCTATATTACTTCAATTCTTTATTATGGGTATGTATAATTTAAAAGTCAATATATTTTTGAATGCAGTATCAGCAACAAATCAGGACAACTTGCTCCTTCTCATCTCCTCCTGTACCCTGATCTTAACCCTCGGCTTCATCTTTTCTCTTGCCCTGGAGACCAGTGAATGAACGTATGCACAGCCAGTGCTAGCTGTTGAATTTCTTGTCCTCGGAGTTCTGCCCTAGGATGGCTCGTCTGTCCTGGGGTGGCCTTATGGCCACATTTTCTTAATGAATCATGGCAGGTTAAAATTGCCATCCTTAGCAGAATCTAATGGTGGCAATTTTAACTGGCCATGATTATTCTTCTACATAAATCTTTGTTCATATCTTTGATTACTTTTTAGGGTAAATTCTTAGAAGTAGGGTCAAAGCGTATAACAGTCTTTCGAAAGCTCATAATATTACATGGTCAAATTGATTTTCAAAAAGCCTATTCTAATTGATGCTTTCACTAGAGGTATTTATAAACGTGCCTCTTCCATAACTCCCTTGTCAGCACTAATCATTTTTTGTTTGACATTTGTGACCATTTGATAAGCAAAAATGATATTTAATTGCTATTTTAATTAGCATTTTTATTATTAGTGAGGTTGAATGTTTTTCATATTAGTATTGAATTTTAAAAATTTCAGTGACATTTTATAAGTGAGCAGATGACATGATCATATTTATTTTTCAGCACTAAAGTTCAGGCAAGAGTGTTGAAAGTAGGTGGCTGCCTGAGGTCAGGAGTTCAAGATCAGCCTGACCAATATGGTGAAACACCATCTCTACCAAAAATACAAAAATCAGTTGGGCATGGTGGTGGGTGCCTGTAGTCCCAGCTACACGGGAGGCTGAGACAGGAGAATTGCTTGAACTTGGGAGGCAGAGGTTGCAGTGGGCTGAGATTGTGCCACTGCACTACAACCTGGGTGACAGAGCAAGACTCTGTCTCAAAAAAAAAAAAAAAAAAAAGAAGAAAAGGAAAGAAAAGAAAGTAGGTGGCTGGAGGAGCCCAAAGTCAGGAAGAAGTGAGGGGACCTTGGCGGCAGTGTTGGTGATATATGATGAGGGTCTGGACAGGGCGGGGTGGGGCTGGCGGGCAGTGGTGGGTAGGGGAGAGGGGCCTGGGGTTGGGGTGGTGGTGGGAGTAAGATCTGATACCATTCTCTCTTCATCTCTTTTTTCCTGCCTTCTTGATTTCCACTTACAGTTTTCTACTCTGAAAAATTAGCACAGCAATAACACTTTGCCCCAATTAATCTTGTGATGTTCCTAATCTATTTAAATTTGGGGGAGATTGTATCATTCTTCAGAGAGGTCAGTTTCTACATTTGCAATCTAGAAAATCAGTACCTTCTGAGGAGAATCTGGCTGCAAGACTATGGATTTTGTTCCCCTATGACTCCCGTGTGGGGAAAAGTGGAAATGGATCCTTTGGAGGTAAATATTCTGAAGAAATACACCGATCTGCTGGCTTTTGCTAGTATTAGTTAGTTGCTTGGCTTTTACCTTGAAGTCTTTATATGTCATATTTTAAAAATAAAGAAATGAAACACACAGAGTCAGGTTTTAGCCAAAGCAAACCCTGATGAAAAAACGACCAACCCTCTGTAATTCTGAGCTGAATTGTAATTCTTTGTTCTCTGTAGCCTTCAGATAAAAGGATTCATGTGGGATGGTAGATAGGGCGGTTTTAATTTGAATCAACTGGACTTACTGCTGGATTTTACATCAGCCTGCTGTGAGGCAAGTTCTTTGTTTTCGGCAATTATCAAACTAAGCCTAATTAAACTTGCTTTGCTTTGATGTACTGTAATGTTTTCCATAATTTTATATTCTGAACCATTTTCCTAAGTCCTGGTTTGAATCAACACTATGGATTCATTCTGTATCTGTCATGTCATGATTTAGCATGTGTCTAATCAGGTTTTAAGAAGCTTAGCTTTGGTTGATATAATACAACACTATTATTATTGCGATTTTGCAATTTGGACCTGTGGAATTGTTTTAAAATACGACATGCTCTGGATATATGTGGAAGGAAAGTGCAAACACTTCCAATCGTACCAATTAAATATAGATCTTAAACTATAGAAAACCATCTTATATTTTGTAAAATTCCATTGGTTTCCCTTTCGGTTGTGTTGCTCCTTAAGGAGATGTTCTTTTACAAAGCTAATTTGCCACAATTGATTCCATGTATATTTCTTTTGTGTAGATGTGTTACACAAGGTGTGTCAGAGTCTCTTTTGTATCTGCAAGTTGTTCATTTCCCACCTGATTGTGCATCCATTAGATCTCTCTTGCTTTCTGGGTGCTAGACTACATGAAGTGAGTGTTTTTTAAACTACATTTTTCTCCACCATCCAATAGAAATAATTAAAAAATACATTTACTTCATTCAGCTAGCACCCTACTTGGAGTTCCTGTTAGCCACATACCCTTTGCTCCCTTTAAAAATGGGCTCAACTGTTTTTGTTATTTTAGCCTAATTTCCTGTGGCTTTTAGCCTGTCATTGGGAGTGGTGCAGGATACAAAACCAAATCAATTATGTTGCAGATTCCTCTTTCAGCCAAGATGTCAAGGGAACTTAGCTATGGAGACCCTGGTAAGCATTTTGAACAAAATAATGTCTCCTTTTGAGACTGGCCATCAAGAAGTGTTATTCTTAGGTGTTTCTACGAAAAATCTGGAAAACTGGGAGCTCGGTTATTATCAATATTATAAAAACTTTGTTTTGGTGGGCACCTTTTGATCACACTTTTACAAACTCTTTGTTGAAGTATAATATACATAGAAACACATACATATATTAAGTGTACAGTTCAATGAATTTTCACACGCTGTGCATATCCATTTAAACCAGCATTCAGATGAAGAACAAAAACATCCACCAGCGCCTCGGGCCCCCTCACCTCATGCTCCTAACCAGGCACTGTTCTCCCTACCCCACTCCCAGAGTAGCCACTTTCCTGACTTCTACCAAGAGAGCTTAGCCCTGCCTGCTTTTGTGCACTCTGTGCATTAAGCATGAGTTACGCAGTATGCACCCCTTAATGTCTGGCGTCTTTTGTTCAACATTGTGTGTGTGAGAGTCATCTGTGTTGTTGAGTGTAGTTGTAAATTCTTCATTCCTATTTCTTTATGATTTCCCATTGTATAAATATACCACAATTTACTTATTTATTTTACGGTTGAAGGGGAGCTGGACATGGTGGGGGCATGGGGAAAAGGTGCAGAGTGGAGGGGCCAAATGCCTTCACATTTTATATGTGGCACCAGGACTCTGTAAGCAGGAACTGTAAGCAAACTAAATAGACTTGGCCCTAACCTTTAAGTGCTTGTTCGTTCTTGATAGTAAATACTTTGAGGACAGGGGCTGGCTTTGTTTCTCTTTCCCTTCTCCACTAACTCCATGACTCCTACAAGGGCACTCAAAGGAATGTTGATATGATTCAAAATAGGTTGTCTAAATGGAGAAACAATAAAATGCAATTAAGAGAATGTAAAACATGAGGCATAAGAAAAAGCCCAGGACTTTCCAGATGAAAAAGAGACAGCTAATGGGCAGAGAAAGGGGAGAAGAAGTAACATAAAGCAGCATAGAACAATACTTATTTATCTTGCTATCATGTAAATGAGTCTAATTAAAGAGCATTTGTAGGGCACTAGTAAATCCTCTGATAAAATGCATAAATAAAACAGTACTTTGGTTTGCTATTTTCTTGTTCACTGCACAGTACCTTCCCTTGGTCTCTCATTTTTGATCATTTTAGATATATTTTGTTCCATTCACATGATTTTTTTCCCATCCCTGAAGCAGCAACTGAACTGAATAAACCAATAATTGTATAAAGTTGACATTCATCACAGTCATGTAAAGGTTTGGTATTTCAGCCAATTTTGCTTTCCTAGTTTTTTCCTTTGTATCACTGTGGATTCTGCATATTCTAGTTTGTGTGTGTGTGTGTGTGTGTGTAGAACACATAACTTCTATTATTTTTAAATTTAATGACTTGAAGTTGCTCCACCATCTCAATAATCATTGTGTTAATATATTAATAATTGTTGCTATGTCCCAGAAAGTGGTAGTAAAAGCACTGTCGAGCTAATACCAGTGCAACACATAAATTATTCATTGAAATATATCATGCCTATTTGACTATATTGCTGTATTCTACTAGCAAAGTATCTCATGCTTTATTGTAGACTCTCATTTTGATTAAAAAAAAAATAAGAAGGCCCATTCATTCTGGTGGATTCAAAGAGCTAATAATTTGGCTGCTCTAGAAATTGACCTCAAGGGAATGCAAATGAGTGAAAAACCTGAAAGGGAGTCAGCATAGGATTTGGTTTGCTTGCTTTCTGATCTATCCCTGTTTATTAGTCAGCGAGGACTGCCATAACAGGGTAACAGCTTGGTTGGTTTAAACAACAACTATCTATTGTCTTATGGTTCTGGTGGCTGGAAGTCCAAGATCAGGCTGTTGGCAGGGTTGATTTCTCCTGAGGCCTCTCTCTTTGCCATTTAGATAGTTGTCTTCTTCGTTCTCGCACAGTTCTTCCTCTGTGTGTATCTGTGTCCTAATCTCCTCTTCTTAGAAGGACCCAGTCATATTGGTTTAGGATCCACCCGAAAGACTTTGTTTTATTTTAATTACCTCTTTAAAGGCCCTATCTCCAAATACAGTCCCATTCCAAGGTAGTGGGAGTTACGGCTTAAACACATGCATTTTAAGGGGACCTTATTCATCCCGTAACACCCTGCCCCGCAAAACAATCTTTGACACTCTGACGTGAGATGCTTGGAACCAGCACATCTCACACGTCTTCTGGATTCTGATGATGTCTGTTCTGTGCTGGCTGCTGCTCTGGCCTTCCTCATCTCCCTGGGACTGCACAGCTCTACTGCCTGGAGATCACCAGTTGGAGGGGGCACTGTGCAGCCAGACAAACCAGTCTCTATCCCCAAGCTTCTGGCCTTTCCCCTTCCTTAAGAACTTGGGTGAGATGCCACAGCGTGGGGCATGGGACTACATTTCTAGAGCAGCAGTCAGAGCAGCCACATGATGCAACTCAGAAATGTCTCCATGGGGCAAACTTTGGCAAATGGAACTAGGATATGGGAAGGAGCTGGGTAAAGAAATTCTTGCTTCTTGCTTCCTCCCATAGCTGGTCCCAAGACACAACTTCTCTGTATAGCCTATCAAGACATGTGTGGCTCCATGGGTGTCGTCACAGCTTGTTGTGAGGCCTGGCCAGTGCTGTAGCATGCAAGAGCTTGCATTGCTTTCCTTCCTTCCTGGACTCATTTCCTTCCTCTTGCACTCTCACTGCTCTGGGACTGCACCTGCCAAGTGAAGCATCATGACTCAATCCCTGCCTCAGGCTCTGCTTTCTAGGGAATCAGGACTAAGACAATATTTTACCCATTATAGAAGTTTTGCCCTAATTACAGAGGTGGCAATAAATTTGAATAATAGCCCATAGATAAGTATTATTCTTCAATATTTATTATAGAGCATTTAATCATTTTTCTCAAGTTATTGCTAGCAAGGGCAGGGCAATAAAATCATGACAAACTGCAGTAAACATTGATAAATATCAACCCAGTAGCACTCCTAGACTGATATGGATTCAAGTGGACTCATGTGCAGGGCTAAATAACTTTTTATTTTAATGTTCATGAGCAAATGTGTTTAGAAGTTAAACAAGATTATTTCTTAGACTGTTAACTTTATCTGTCACAAAGAATGTATTTTCTTCTTCTAGAAGATTCCATGTTGTTATCTATGAGGCCATTTCATAATGGAGGACGTCCGGCAACAAAACTTCTTGAACTATTCAGAAAAAACTCATCAAAAAATTTTATCATCTTCAACATCTCAAATGTTGAAATATAATGTCTATTTTGTAAAATTACTAAGTAGTATGAATATTTGACCACTTGAAAGAATTTTCTGCAAAGCCTAGTTTCCAGCAAGTCATTTCCCAATCCAGTGAATCCCTTAGATATGCAGTGTGTAGTAAGATCAGAGTCTACCTATTTACCCATAGGCAAATGAAGTTCAACTGAACAGAGTTAGACTTTTGTGCAAGCTCTATGATGTATTGTCATTAATAAATGGGCAGGAAATAGCATTTCCAAATTCCTGACAGTTATTAATATTCAGGATTCAAGAATGAGCAATTGGAATCCCTGGCAATACCCAGGAATTCTTCAAATCATAACTTATTCTGTAAGTTTTATAATACTTTATTTATGAATTTAAAAATAATGACTGATGATAATAATATATTGTGAATCTACTTGCAATAGAGTTATACAAAGGTTTTCCATATAGAGAAATCTACGCTATGTAATATATGCTTAGTTTATATTAACTGATACATCATGAAAATATTATGTTTAAATAACAGGTAAAAATGTTGTTTACTTGATATAAACAATTGATAATAGGAAATACTACTAAAGAAGGTACCATTAGCATCAAATAAATGTCAAATAAAAATGATTCTAAAAATGGAAAAGTATTACCAATATTCAATATTTAAAAGTTACCATTCTCCAGTGGAAATTTTAGAGAACACTAAACATTCACTGCCCCATCCAATAGTTGGGATCTCTGTTTCCTGACAAACATTTCAGATGTAGACAGATTTCTTTCACTTTGTGTTGACATGGGTTGCATTGTGAAAAATGCATCCAAAAACAGTTTCAAGTGGATCTTAGGGTTCATGCAGCTCCTTTTAAGCTCATTTCCTTTTTTATTTTTTTATTTTTGAGATGGAGTCTCGCTCCATCTCCCAAGCTGGAGTGCAGTGGCACAATCTTGGCACTGCAACCTCCACCTCCTGGGTTCAAGTGATTCTCCTGCCTCAGCCTCCCACGTAGCTGGGATTACAGGTGTGCCCCACCATGCCCGGCTAATTTTTTTTATTTTTAGTAGAGATGGGGTTTCACCATGTTGGCCAGGCTGGTCTTGAACTCCTGACCTCAAGTGATCTGCCCGACTTGGCCTCCCAAAGTGCTGGCATTACAGGTGTGCGTCACCATGCTCAGCCTCATTTCCTTTTTTGTAATGATAAAAATATTTTGTTTTCTTTTCCTGACTTTGATTTTGCTGTTGAAATCAATATTGCTTATGCTGACAGTTTTTAGATCAATTTCTAGTTTTATATTGAAGCATTCCATGACAGTATTCATGTCATATTCTCTTTGCATTTTTTTCTGGTAAAATGTTTATAAGAAATTATAGTCTACGGAGAATATTCAAATACTGGAAAACACCAGTAAATGTTACTAGGTAGTATTCAAATACTGTAACATTTGGTTACTAGTAAATTTACTAGCAAGTTTACTAGTAAACTTTACTAGCAAGGAGTAAGTTTACCATCAAGGAGATCTTACCCTGATCTTACCAGAATGCAGCAGGATCGACTTAAATATCTATTTTACTTTCAAAACTTGTTATCTCTTGAAACGTCACTTAGAGGACTCATATAATGTATTCTGTGCATAAAACTTAGTACTATTTATTTTATTTGTGCAATGATTTCCTGTTAGCTGCAGACTGGCCCCATGAACACTCACTTATGCCAGGGCAGCTGTAAGCAAGACTGATGATGCTACGGTCACCCACCTCCTGTGTGTCCACCTTGTTCTGGGCTCCACTTGCCAGTATTTCCTGCTGTTGCTTTTAGCTTGGTGTCAATGGATTCCTTCAAACTGATGCCACCATCTGATGATTGTGATGCCACCGTCTGATGATTGTGAAGCACGAATTCTCACAGGAGAATTGTATTTTCCCATTTTCTTGCCTTCATGATTGATTTTTCTTGGGATTAAGAGAAATATAAATGTTCTGAGAAATGTTGGGAAGGAATCCCTGTGTGGAAATACTGGTAGGAGAAAATGGGCCTTCCATAAAATAGCCCTTTATCACTGCAGTCATGGCTAGTCCCACCTTGAATATCTTGAATGCAGGTGCTCTTGGAGACTAACTTGAGACTAAATTGAGTCCCTCCTGGGAAGCAGACATATCCAGAGACCCAGGAATTTTTTTATTTTTTTGGTCTAACCTTGTTACACATATTTTATTATTTTATTTAAATATTTTTTATTGTAGTTAAATATACACAACCTAAAATACACCACTTAAGCCACTTTTAAGTGTTCAGTGACATTAAGTATGTTCACACTGTTATACAACCATCACCGCCACCATTTCCAGAACTCTTTTCATCTTGCAAAACTGAAACTCTGTACCCATTAAATAACAACTTCCCATCCCCCCAACTCCCCCAGCCAGCCGCTGGCAAACATATATACATATTGTCTTAGTCTATTCAGGTTGCTATTAAAAAAAATACCAGAGACTGGGTGGCTTATAAATAACAGACATTTCTTTCTCACAATTCTGGAGGCTGGGAAGTCCAAGATCAAGGCATCAGTGGATTTGGTGTCTGGCGAGGACCTGCTTTATTAGAGATGGCTGTTTTCTCACTGTAACCTCACATGGGGCAGAAGTTGAAAGAGATGTCTCCGGAGGGTTTGTTGTGCTTTTTTTTTTTAGACAGAGTCTTGCTCTGTCACCCAGGCTGGAAGTACAGTGGCATGATCTTGGCTCACTGCAACATTTGCCTCTCAGGTTCAAGCAATTCTCCTGCCTCAGCCTCCTGAGTAGCCTGGACTATAGATGCTCGCCACCACCCCCGGCTGATTTTTGTATTTTTAGTAGAGATAGGGTTTCGCCATGTTGGCCAGGCTGGTCTTGAACTCCTGACCTCAGGTGATCCACTCGCCTTGGCCTCCCAAAGTGCTGGGATTACAGGTATGAGCTGCCATGCCCGGCCCTGGGGTCTCTTCTTATAAGGGCACTACTCTTTCATGAGGACTCTACCCTAATGAACCGGTTACCTCCCAAAGGCCCCACTTCCTACTGTTATTACCTTTCAGGTTAGGATTTCAACATCTACATTTTGGAGGAATACAAATATTCAGACCATAGCATGCAGAATTCATTCATTAGCATATATGAGTGTCTTCTGGCAATTCCTAGAAATAGCTGAGGACATTTTGAAAGGCATTTGAGGTTTTATAGTAGAGGATGAGAGAAAGAGGTGAAAATAATATTACTATGAATGTGGTCACTCATCATCCCCAGTCTGATTTAGCTTGAGGAAACAGGTGTCACCATAGCAAAATGTGACTCAGGAAGCGGAAAAGAACATATCACACACAATGAATAACAGTGATCCTTGGCTCTTTTCTCCCTATGCTAATGGAAGAATTTATTCAGCAAGTGGCTATCACTTTTGGAGACCATCTCTATGCTATCACATGTGGTGGGTATAGAAATGCTAGAAGATTCCATTTGTATGTCTTCCATGTCCAGAGAAGGATTGACTGCTTCCTTCAAAGATTTGAGATGAGACTTGCAGCACTTTGCATCATTACAAGAAGTCTATGATAGCCTGGAAAGACTTTTAGGATAAGACTGTAAAATACTTGAGGACACTTGATCAAGATTTTCATGTAACTTCTTAAGTGTCCATCAAGGATTATGTCAAACGGTCTACCACATTCTATAGCTTTGTTTAGTCTTTTGGTTATGAGAGTTAGTTTCAGGGCAGTTGACATAGTTTCTAGCCTCTGACTTCATTAGAACTACTATCAGATATGCTATACGTAATGTAAGCAAGATAATGGAGAACTGTTTCAGGAATGATAGTGTGATCACCTCAGACAATGGTTGAGATATCATGTGGAAAGCTTGCCTCTGGTATAATTTCCTTAAGCAATTTCTCATAAGGCATTCATCATTGTTATTCCTCACCCTCCCATCCTTCAGGCTTCATCAACCTGAAGAGTAAAATAATCTGCAGAGGTGACACAGGATAAGCCAGGGTATTCAGTAGTAGATGGCTCAAGCCATTCAAATGCATGATACTGTAGGCAAGCAGACAGAACTAACTACTGAGCAAATGTCTCACCACTGCACATGTAACCCACACATGTAAGAAGGCAGAAAGGAAAGTAGTTAAACCCCACGGGCCAGCAGGTGGCTGCTTTTAACTCTCACTGCAGCAAGGGAAGGGGCTAGGGATAGGGAGTGAGGGAAGTTTCATAGTAGGAGACAGGGCATAATTACAGGAAAAATGACTTCTGTGTGATGGCAGAGTCTTTCAGGCAGCATTTGGAATTAAAAGCCATTACATCATCTGAGGACGCTCAGAGATTATGCAGAATGAGGACCAGTAATAGAGTCCTTTGGTGTTGGAGGGGAATTACTTCCACACCATTTCTTACATTTCGTGGTTTTGTGAAAGGCAGAGTCAGAAATCACTGAGCAATAAAAATGCTCTTAATGTTTTTGAGGCAGAAAGCAGGTAGAGAGAATTTTGAGCAGGTACAGACAGCATCTGGGAGCATTAGGAAAGCAGAAAGCTGGTGGACCACTGTTGGGCAGGCAGCAAAAGCATCTCTGTCCCCTCAGCTGTCAAGCCAGACCCAGAGAAGGCATCCTTGACTCTTTCCATTTCCTGCCCGCACCTCCAGAGTTTTTCTCTTAAGAACAATATTGCTATGAACATTTTCTACATGTTTCCTGGTGCATATAAGCAAGAATTTCATAAGTTAATGCCAAATTGTATTCAAAATTGGTTGAGCCAACATAACCTGACACAAAGCATGAATCTTGTTATTAGGAAAAAAACTGTAAAAGACATATTTGGAACAATTGGAGAAGTTTGAATACAGAATGAATATTGGGTAATACTATGTGATTATTGCTAATTTAAAAAATGTGAATGGTATCAGAGTCAGTATGAACATGTCCTTTTTTATTCTTATTCTCTTAAGAGTAATTTAGAAGTGCCAAGATATCTACAGTTCATTTTCAAATGGCTCAGCAAAACTGTGACTATGTGGAGAAACCGCTGAAGAGAGAAAGGAGAGAGAGAGAAGATGAGAGAGAGCACAAATGTGACAAAATGTTGGTGGAAAATGTATGTTTAAATTTTTCTCAGGATTAAAAATTGTGAAAAGAAAAAAATGGTTGAACCGCTAAGGGTCTAGTTAGGAAAACTGAAACCACTCTAGGTATTTCAAACAGAGGGACTTTAATACAAGAAATTGGTTTCAAAGATATTGGCTGGGTATGGTGGCTCATGCCTGTAATCCCAGCACTTTGGGAGGATGAGTGGAAGGATCGCTTGAGGTTAGGAGTTTCAGATCAGCCTGGCCAACATGGCGAAACCCCATCTCTACTAAAAATACAAAAATTAGCCAGGCATGCTGGTGCCTGCCTATAGTCCCAGCTACTCAGGAGGCTGAGGCGTGACAATCACTTAACCTGAGAGGCAGATGTTGCAGTGAGCCAAGATTGCACAGTTGTGCACTGCAGTCTGGGTGACAGAGTGAGACTCCATCTCAAAAATAAATACATACACACATACATAAAAAATAAAAATAAACAAAGATATTAAGAAGGTTGGAAGAGTAAAAGGAAGGAAATGGAACTGGAGGATCCAAAAGGAAGAAAGCTATGATCCTTGGAAATCAGAAGCTGTTAGTGCCCTTGAGCTCAGTCCCCAAGTCTGTGCTTGCTGCAGTTGGTTCCAGATCCATGGAAGAGATGCTGCCTCAGTCTGGGCAGGGACTGCTGAAAGAGGTGCTGTCTGCTCAGGCTGCTGGCTCTCAGCTGCCCCCTTCCATTGCCAGCTTCATCAGTAACTATCATCAAGAGTCAGAGCCAGTAGCAGAAAGCTTTCCTCTTCTCCTGCCTTCTAATATCCACGAGCGCCTTTCACTGCAGAAACTCACAGGAAACCAGCAGGCAGGGCATCCTGGGAAATGCAGTTTGCAGAGTCCAAACCCTAGCAATGCAGAGAGTAGGGAAAGAGGATGTGGCACTCAGAGACACAGGGTAGCAGCAGACACATACTCCCACCAGCAGTGGGCAAGCATGCTCTCTGCACCACATTTTGCTACGTCTGACTATTTAACTTTTGAATCTGGTTGGAGTTAAGTGCTTTGAATGTGTATTTTGACAGTTTTAATTTGTATTTTGATTCATCCTTTATGTCCAGCTTATATGTTTCCTCTTTGGAGAAGCTACCTCTGACTATATCTAATGAACATCTCCTGCTGTACTCTGTCATTGTACTCTGGACTTCTTTTACATTGCACCTACCTCCATTAGAAATGATATATTTGTTTGTGAGATTATTTGATTGATATCAGTCTACTCCACCAGCATGTAGATTCTACAAGGGCACAACGGGTCTCTTGTTTTCTGCTCTATTACTAGTACCCAGCAAACAGCCAGGCACATAGTAAGCACGCAATTTACACAGTGAATGGATGAATGAAGAGGGACCAGCTATAACACCAACCTCAAGTGATGCAAGAAGACAACCTGGATTGGGCTGAGAAGAGGAACATCCCCCAGTCACTCCTATTAAGAACTACATAAATTATATGGTGGTTAATGTCAGAACCCCAAGGGGTTATGCCATTCTTTATAACTTGATATATACATATATATATTTATAATTTGTTAGAAGTACTATTTTTACTTTATTTTTTATGGACAGGGTTTTGCTCTTACCTCCAGGTTAGACTGCGGTGGCACAAAAATAGCTCACTGCAGCTTTGAACTCCCAGGCTCAAGTGATCCTCCTGCCTCAGTCTCCTGAGTGGCTGGGACTACAGGCATATACCACCACATTCGGCTATTTTTGTATTTTTGTAGAGACAGGGTCTTTCTATTGTTGCCCAGGCTGGTCTTGAACTCCTGGGCTCAAGTGATTCTCCCGCCTTGGCCTCCCAAAGGGCTAGGATTACAGGCATAAGCCACTGTGCCTGGCCCAATGTTAACTATTAACAAAGTGCATGTAATTTCTTCAGAGGTGGACATTCGTTCACAATCAATGACTTATGAACTCTATAACAAAAACAAGGTTTCCAGATAGTTGGGTAAAGAGAGCTACCTGAACTGACTGGTGCCAAGTGCATGGTGACTGACAGACTATCCTACTTTCTGGTTTGTCCAGGACTGAGGGGTTTCTCAGGACAAGGGACTTTCAGTGCTAAAACCAGGCAACTCCTGGGCAAACATGGGACTAAGTTGGTTTCCCTAGCCAAAAGACATTTGCAGTCCATCTTGGGCCCCACCTAAGAAGTCCAGAAGGTCTCACCTGATATAGAACAGGATATACCCTTACATAAGCACATTAATTTTTACATAGAACCGGTGACGTTGTCAAAGATGGAGGCTAACTTTAAGAGGCCTAAGTTCACAGTGGGTAATATCAGGTTTGTGCCTGTGCACATTTTGAAGGAATTTTTAAAATTGATCTTTTAATATTTGTAGGTGATGTGACTGAATCAGTCAATAGTTTTTAATGGATAACACTAAGTATGTCAGAGGAGAAGTAAAAACTTCCCTAAAAAAAGAAATGCAGCCAATAATAAATAAATAAAGGATAAAGGATGGCCACAGAGAAGGTTTTGGCCAATTTGTGTGTGTGTGGCCCTGTAGTTGTGCATGCTCTGGGCAGGACACGGGTCTCTGTTATCGAGGGGCCAACTCTATCTCTAACACCAGATTGCTCGTGACACGCAGCACTTACGTTCATTGGCATGTGCCAACATGGACCAAGGAGTCAGTAATGACTTGTTTCCAGAAAGCAGCTTCAGGCTCCGGAGTTGACCTCCTGCCTGCCAACTCCATTGGGCTGCATTTTGTGGTGGGAAAATCCAAGGCCTTTGGGAGACAATTTTGTGATGTTGCATTTATGAATTTTGTAGAGCATCCAGCTGACTTCATGGACGATTTATTAGTGTGGTAGCAAATACTGCAGTGTTTGGTGTTCTGTCCCCTTTGTGAAATTGTCTCTTCTATGGACTTCTGTTAACACCCCTCCTTCCTTCCTGGTGGTAGTTCTCCTCTGGTTACTTGTTTGTTTGTTTTTTCGATTATATGCATTTTATTGTGGTGAGAAACACATCACATGAGATGTACTCTTAACAATCTTTTAAGTATACAGTAATGTATTGGTAACTATAATTTATGCACAGTGTTACACAGCAGATCTCTAGAACATCTGCATTTTGCAGGACTGAAGCTCCATACCCACTAAACAGCAATCCCCATTTCTGCCTTTCCCAGCCCCTGACAGTCACCATCCTACTTTCAATGTGTCCTTTGGGCTTCATTTCGTCCCCAGGGGCCTGTCCTTGTCTTCGGGGCCACTGTGTCCCTGCTTGTCCTCTTCTCTCTGAACACATTCCTGCTAGGTAACCTTGTCATAGTATTGTTTCTAATAGCAAAGATGATTTTGAAACAACTTGAAGGTTCAACAGTACAGGATTGGTTAAATATGTTTTTTTTTAATGGACCACTATGCATCATTTGATGAAAATTGCACTGTACATTTGTTGACATAGAGATGTTCATGATATTGCTTAGTTAATAAACCATGTTATAATGTTGCATGTATAATGTGATCCTATTTGTGTGAAAAATAGATAAATACACAGTGACATCTGAATGAATGTTCACCCCGAATATTAACAGTATTTATCTCTAGGTGGTGGAATTATGTGTAACTTAAGCATTATTTCTGTTTGTCAGCAATTTCTAGTTTTTCTACAATAAACATATTTTTAGTGTAGTGAAAAAAAAAATACAGGTTGTAAGAAAAAAGATTCTCTTAGGATATGGATCCCAGTCAGTCAGTTGACTGTGTACAACTCTGCAGTAAATACCCGACCAGGCCAGGTGCAGTGGCTCATGCCTGTAATCTCAGCACTTTGGGAGGCTGAGAAGGGAAAATTGCTTGAGCTCAGGAGTTCAAGACCAGCCAAGTACATAACATACAGAGACCCCCATCTCTTAATTTTTTTTTTTTTTTTAAATTAGACTGGGTATGGTGGCTCAGGCCTGTAATCCCCGCACTTTGGGAGGCTGAAGTGGGCAGATCACTTGAGGTCAGGAGTTAGGGACCAGCCTGGCCAACGTAGTGAAACTCCATCTCTACTAAAAATACAAAAACTTAGCTGGGCGTGGTCGCAGGTACCTGTAATCCCAGCTACTTGGGAGGCTGAGACAGGAGAATTGCATAAACCCAGGAGGTGGAGGTTGCAGTGAGCTGAGATGGTGCCACTGTACTTCAGCCTGGGCGACAGAGTGAGATGCTGTCTCAAATAAATAAATAAAATTAGCCAGGCATGGTGGCAAACCTGTGGTCTCAGCTACTCGGGAGGCTGAGGTGGGAGGATTGCTTGAGCCTGGCAGGTTGAGGCCACAGTGAGCCATGACTGTGTCATTGCACTCCAGCCTGGGCTGGATGGAGAGCTCTTCTAAATAAATAAATAATAAATAAATAAAAATCTCTGGCTTTTTAAAGGTCCTCACTACAAAAACAAGTATGTGAGGCAATGCATATGTTAAGTAGCTCAATTTAGCCTTTCCACAATGTTTACATATGTCAGAATACGTACACAATAAATATCTAAAATTTTTACGTGTCAAAATAAATACATAAATTACTTAGGAAAAAAAATCCCCTCTTTTGAATCAGAGCCTTTGACGTTGGACTCATTACTTAACCTTTTTAAGTCTCAATTCCATCGTCTCTGGAGTGGGTCTTAGACCAACTTTATTAGATCGTTTTGAGGATTCAGTGATTGGGCACCCAGGTCATAAATCTCTCCCCTCCCCTGGCCTCTGACGTCATTCTTCATGGAGGATAAGCCCTGAGAGTCCCACATCCTGTGAAGTAGTTTTGTTCTTTAAATGGCTGATTAACTCACAGGGGTAGTATCTTTTAATGCAAGTTCTCTACATGAAATGAGGTGCCAAGTTAACAACCCAGGAAAACAGAAGGCTTATGTTTTTCCACATAATAAACTGTGAAGAAATGAGTAGGGCAAGCTTTCCAGCCTCTCTATTAGAGTTACATGCCTATAAAATACAAAATGTACACACACATCTTTGAGCCACTGTGTTGCTCTGGCTAAGCAATGGAATGCTAATGATTATTCAGGAATTCTCTTGATCCTGTTTGATAGAGTTAAAAAATTTTTTTTCTGTAACCTGTAGCTAAACTTTAAAATAGCCAGGTCTTGGCTGGGCACGGTGGCTCATGCCTATAATTCCAGCACTTTGGGAGGGCAAGGCGGGTGGATCACCTGAGGTCAGGAGTTTGAGACCAGCCTGGCCAACATGGTGAAACCCTGTCTCTACTAAAAATACAAAAATTAGCCAGGCATGGTGGTGCACGCCTGTAATCCCAACTACTCGGGAGGCTGAGGCAGGAGAATCACTTGAGCCCAGGAGGTGGAGGTTGCAGTGAGCCGAGATCATGGCATTGAACTCCAGCCTGGGCAACAGAGCAAGACTCGGTCTCAAAAACAACAACAACAACAACAACAACAACAACAAAAACCAGGCCTGTTCAGTTTAGCACTTGCACAGAATCCTGTTATGTGCCAAACACTGGGTATTGGGGGTTTGGAAATAAGTGAGACAGATAAATAAATAAGACTCTCCTCTGTCTGGGTAGTCTCAGGGGATGATAGAAGCATAAGCAGCTCCTTCTAATAGTCTGTGGCAGAGATGGGGTAGAGGTTTGCTCAGAGGATTCCCATACAGAAGAACGGGGCTGAGAAATGTCAAGGCCATCAACAGCAGCACAGGCCCCAGTAAAGCTCCCAAGCAGGCTTCAAGAATACCATGCAGACGGGATGGGGAACAAAAGAATCCTTATTTCTCCAGAGTATTAGCCCCATTTCCCACCTCCCATTTGTGTGTCAAAGTTGCTGCCCAGCCAACACAGGGCTAGGGGACAGCGCTGCGGCCCTTGCGACTGTAAGAATTAAAGAAAGAGGAAAGAAACACAAAAAGCAGCTCAACAGTCAAAGAACAGGTTTATTTTGAAGATATAAACCTGAGAGGGACTTCTGGCCCATTTCAGTCGGGAGCACATTCTCCTACAGACTAAGAGTATATATTGGTTTTATGGTGAGGGGGCTTATCACAAGCTTGGAATGTTTCTGTGTAGGGGAGAAGTTTATGATGGCGTTGGAATGTCTCTGGTCGGAGGGGAGGTTATTTTGGGGCTGACAAGTCTCTGGTTGGGGAGGAGTTCGGAATGTTTCTGATCGGAGATATTATTTGTGGTTTATGGTCATGCTGACCTTAGCCATTAGGCTGATGCCCTTTGGATTTAGGTGGGTTTTGATCAAGGTGAACTTTAGAATGGCAGTGCTTGTCCAAGACGGCGATGCTCTTGCTCTGTCAGTGACTAAAGAAATGGCTTCACTTCCTCTGAGGCTCTTATGACTAAAGAAAGGACTGGCTTCCTGTGGAGTCCCTCACTCTATAAGACAGACACTATAGGGGAAAAATGAGTCAGGCCATGCCTGTCTTCCAGAACCTTAGAGTCTGGTAGAATCCTTCTTGCCTCTCTCCTACTTCAGGGATAACCAGCAATCCTCGACACTCGTTGGCTAGAAGCTGTACAACTCCAGTCTCTGCCTCCCTTCTCACATGGCCTTCTCCCCGCTATGTCCTCATATCATCCTCCTAGGAGGTTACCACTCAAACTGGTAAAAAGGCCCACTCTGCTCCAGTGTGACCTCATCTTGACTAATTATGTCTGCAACAACCTTATTGCCAAACAAGGCCGCATTCTGAGGCACTGGGGACGAGGACTCCCACATATCCTTTTGGAACTGTAACAGGGAGATGAGGCAGTTATCTACAGCGCCTTCAGTCCCCTACTGCATGGGCCAATGGGAAAGTTCCCCTGGGGCCTTGGAAGGTTCACTGAAGAATCGGCGTGTAAAAGGCAGATTAACTGGAGAAAAGGCACACAAATGTATTTGACGTGTATATACGGAGCCTCCAGACTGAAGACCCAGAGGTACAGGGGAGATTGTCCATTTTTATTCTCAGGTTCAACAAAGTATGGACGGCTGTGTCTGTCTAGATTCTTCCCGGCCTCTCTGTGCAGCACTCCTTCCTCTGGGTATGAGACAAGACCCTTTCTGCAATGGGGGCCTTATGACCTACCGTCAAACACTGTAGGTCAGATCATTTCTTTATGGCCAGTTTTTACATAGAAAGGCAGAGTAATACTTTTAGGTTTTATAGCTGGCTTTGGGGAAAAGGGTTTCTGATTTCTAAGACTTACCTTGGGGAGAAGGGATTCTAGTTTCTGTGGCTAGCCTTGAGGGAGAGTGGGACTGAGAGACAGGAGAGAAGGACAAAGTCAGAAAATCTTTTGCTCCTGAGGTTGCTTCTGAGGCCTTCATTTTGGGACATTATTTTCTGAGCCGAACAGTACTACTGGAATCCATCGTACTGTCAGAGGCATTTGAACCAGAGCAACTCCATCTTGAATAGGGGCTGGGAAATATAAGGCTGAGACCTGCTGGACTGCATTCCTGGGAGGTTAGTCACAGGATGAGACAGGAGGTCAGCACAAGATACAGGTCATAAAGACTCTGCTGATAAAACAGGATGCAATAAAGAAGCCGGCCCAAAGCCACCAAAACCAAGATGGTGACAAAAGTGACCTCTGGTCGTCCTCATTGCTCTTTATGCATTAATTATGATGCACTAGCTGCTCAAAGACACTCCCACCAGTGCCATGACAGTTTACAAATGCCTTAGCAATGCCTGGAAATTACCCTTATATGATCTACAAGGGGGAAGAACCCTCAGTTCCAGGAAATCCCTGCCCCCTTCCCAGAAAACTCATGAATAATCTACCCCCTGTTTAGCATATAATCAAGAAATAACCGTAAGTATGCTCAATCAAGCAGCCCATGCTGCTGCTCTCTGCCCGTGGAGTAGTCAATCTCTTGTTTCTTTATGTTTCTAGCAAACTTGCTTTCACTCTACTTTATGGACTTGCCCCAAATTCTTTCTTGTGTGAAATCTAAGAACCCTCTCTTGGGGTCTAGATCAGGACCCTTTCTGGTAACAAAGGCATGTGGTGAAAAGAGCTTGGAGGTTGACATGGCAAAGCCTGGGATCCTTCCTCACTCTTGGGCCTGTGTTCGCACCAGTGAAATGAGGTGCTTGGGGTTTCTTGCCTTCTATCGTGTTCTGACGGTCTTGATGAACTCTGGTCCCACATTTGAACCAAGGCCATGGCACATGTAGCAGAAATATTGCATTGAGCAGTCTTTTTGTCTTGTGGACAGCAAATTGTGCTACTTTTTAAAAGTCACGGTGTTGATCAAGTTTGTCTTCCAGCCTTATCTCTCTCTATGCTTCCCCACACCACACACACATTTTAGCACCTCCTCTTCCAGTTGGAACCAGGAAGAATCATTTAGAACTGCTGATTACTCCTTAGGGTGAAGGAATTTAGCTTAATTATTCATTCCAGACATTTGAAAGTAAAACTCTCTTGAAGGAATTTAAAGCATCTGCAAGCAAAGAGGAATGTTCTTTATTTTAATTCAGGAGATTGGTCACTATTTCTAAAGTCAAACTTTGATGATCATCAGAAAAGCATGAAGTTACTCCTGACTTAAGCCTACTGGGACGTATGGAGTTAGGTGAGGAGGGATGGTCTTCACTCACCGCCTGTATGGAGGCTGTGAGTTGCTGCACCTTTGGTGGCCTGGAGCCCAGACACCTGCTGTCAGGGAGAGGGGCAAGCAAGTGTGACAACTCTAGGGCCCAGAGCCCCTCTCACTTGGGCTTAGGATGGCTGGGCAGCCCTGTCTGTCTGAAGCCTCCCTTGCCTCAGTCCCTGTTCCTGTCTGAGCTTCGGAACAGAGTCGCTCCTTTTTCAACATCTCTAGATTCTCTGATTCCAGGAATGCAGAAGGGGCCTTTCCTGGAAGTGCCCTCTTCCCCTACCCCATGCCACTGAAGCTGGGTAATGGTACTTGCAATTTCTGGGGAGACCACTCATGCAGTTTCCCGGTCCCAAGTTTCTGGGGTCTCAAGTCCCAGGACACTCAGGATACCATGGACAGGAAGCAGGGAGAAGCTGACTCTGCTGCTATGGACATCTCAGGAAAGAAGGCAGCCTAGGCAGGTGCAGAAGTGTCAGAGGCATTTGAACTAGAGCAACTCCATCTTGAACAGGAGCTGGGTAAAATGAGACTGAGACCTACTGGGCTGCATTCCCAGATGGTTAAGGCATTCTAAGTCACCGGATGAGACAGGAGGTCAGCACAAAATATAGGTCATAAAGACCTTGCTGATAAAACAGGTTGCAGTAAAGAAGCTAGCCAAAACCCACCAAAACCAAGATGGCGATGATAGTGACCTCTGGTGGTCCTCACTGCTACACTCCCACCAGCACCATGACAGTTTACAAATGCCATGGCAATGTCAGGAAGTTACCCTATATGGTCTAGAAAGGGGAGGCATGAATAATCCACCCGTCGATTAGCATATCATTAAGAAATAACCATAAAAATGGTCAACCAGCAGTCCTCAGGGTTGCTCTTTCTATGGAGTAGCCATTCTTTTATTCCCTTACTTTTTTTTTTTTTTTGAGACGGAGTCTTGCTCTGTTGCCCAGGCTGGAGTGCAGTGGCTGGATCTCAGCTCACTGCAAGCTCCGCCTCCCGGGTTTACGCCATTCTCCTGCCTCAGCCTCCCGAGTAGCTGGGACTACAGGCGTCCGCCACCTCCCCTGGCTAGTTTTTTGTATTTTTTTTCAGTAGAGACGGGGTTTCACCATATTAGCCAGGATGGTCTCAATCTCCTAACCTCATGATCCGCCCATCTGAGCCTCCCAAAGTGCTGGGATTACAGGCTTGAGCCACCGCGCCCGGCCTATTCCCTTACTTTCTTAATAAACTTGCTTTTGCTTTGCACTGTGGACTTGCCCTGAATTCTTTCTTGCGCAAGAACCTTCTCTTGGGGTCTGGATTAGGACCCCTTTCCTGTAACAGATGGAGCCTAGATTCTGAGCAACTCTGGAGGCGACACCATGTCAGAGCCAAATCCTGTACCTCCTAGGAGAAAAAGTTCTCAACACTGATGCTGACTGTACTTGCAATAAAGTGAGGAGATGACAATGATAAAAATGTGTGCTGACTGGAAAAATAATCCAATTCACAGCTGTTTAGTTCCTATTGCTCTAGTTATGCCAAAATGCCATACAACATAATACTTACGCATATTTTTAAGTGTTTTAGATTAATGTGACTTATATTTTATATATGTCTACTTAGCTTTCTGTTTCTATTTAATTTTTTTCTAGGTTCATTGAAGTATAATTTACATACAATAACATTCCCCTAAGATATTGAGCATTTTTATTACTCAAAAATGTTTTCTCCAAACCCCTTCCCTAACCTCTGACTCAAGGCAACCACTGACCTGCTTTCTGTTACTTAAAGTTTTGCTGTTTCTAGCATATCATATAATTAGAATAATACAGTATTGAGTCTTTGTGTCTCACTTATTTAGTAGAAGGGTTTGAGACTCATTCATGCTGGACGATTTAATATTTTGTCCCTTTTTATTGCTAAGTAGTAGTTCATTTTATGAATATAACACAATGTATTAATCCATTTATCAGTTGATGCATATTTGGGTTGCTTCCAGTTTTCAGTTCTATGAGTAATGCAGATGTACATATTGTCTCAGTTTATTTGGGTTTCCATAACAAATACCAGAGACTGGGTGGTTTATCAACAACATTTATTTCTCACAGTTCTGGAGGCTGGAAAGTCCAAGATCAAGGTGCTAGCAGATTTGCTGTCTGGTGAGAAGCCACTTTCTGCTTCATAGATGGTACCTTCTCACTATATCCTCACAAGGTGGGCAGACTGAGAGAGCCCCCTTGGATCTATTTCACAAGGGCATTGATCTCCCTCATGAGAGTTCTGCCCTCATGACCTATTCACCTCTCGATAGCCCCCATTTCCTAATACCATCACCTTGATGGTTAGGATTTCAACATAAGAATTTTGGGGAGACACAAACGAGTAATACAGACACAGTGTATTTCTGCATTACTCAGGGAACCATAGACCATAGAATTCCATCCCTGACCCACCAAAATTCACACCCTTCTCACACGCACAATACATTCACCCTAATACCCTCCAAAGTCTTAACTCATTCCAGCATCAACTGAAAACTCTGAAGTCCAGAGTCTCATTTAAACATCATCTAAAACAGATATGGGTAGGACTCCAGGTACAATTCATTTACAGGCAAGTTGCTCTGCAGTTGCGAACCCATGAAAGCAAACATGTTACGTGCTTCCAAAATACAATAGTGGGACAGGTACAGGATAGACATTCTCATCCCAAAAGGGAAAAATAGAAAAGAAGGGCTAATATGTTCCAAGTAAGTTCAAAACCTTAAGGCTCAGAAACAACCTTCTTTGACTGAAGCCTCTGCCCTCTAGGCCCACTGGGTTGGAGGGTTCCATTTCTGGAGGTTTGCTGGGCAGGGGTTGGGCTACCAAGTCTCCTGGAGGCCCTGTCCCCATGGCTTTGCTGGGCACAGCTCCGACCACAGTTGTCATGAGTTGGAGCCTCCTATCTTCGGCTATCCTGGGCTGGAATTATATGCTAGTAACTCTACCAGTCTGGGATGCTCCCCCTCCCCCACCCACAGAGCACTGCCTTAGTGGGGACTCTCTGAGGTGGCCCACCCTCATGGTGGCCTGGGTTGGGTACTCAATACTCTGAATGGCTTTTTCTTTCAAAATCTAGGTGAAAATAGCCATGACCCATGCCTCATGCACCCTGCGTTCTGGTAGAGACAGTGCCTTACTGAGGCTGCCGTGGTTTCCTGTCTGTACTTTCTGAAGGGACAGCTACCACAGCCTATGCCACACTTGGGCCCACTGGAGCCACACCTGGGGCAGTCAAGAAATGCTGTGTGGTATGCAGGGAGCAGAGCCTTGAAATTGTTCTGAAACCCAGGCACTTGTGTTCTGGGCCTGTGATGAGAGGGGCAGCACCAATAATCTCCAAAATATTTTTTGGGTCATTCATTCATTGTCGTCATGAATAGCACCTGGTTTCCACTGGGATACCAGATCTATACTAATTTCCTCATCAAACAGTCACTTGGTTACACTCTTGCTCTCTCTTGAACATGCTTTTTCATTCCTTACAATATGAACAGGCTGAGAATTTTCCAAAATTTAATGTTTTGCTTTCCTTTTGATTAAAAAGCAATCCATGTTTACATAGTTTATCTCTTGTTGTATTTTACTATAAGCAATTAAGAGAAACCAAGCAGCATCTTCAATATTTTACTTAGAAATTTCATGAGGGAAGTCCCAGCCAGAGCAATCAGGCAAGAGAAAGAAATAAAGGGCATCCAAATTGGAAAAGAAGAAGTCAAACTGTCTCTGCTTGCTGATGACATAATCTTAGAAAATACTCAAGGCTTCTCCAATAGACTTCTACATTTGATAAACAAATTCAGTAAAGTCTCAGGTTACAAAATCAGCATACACAAATCAGTAGCACTACTAAAACCACCAAGCTGATAATCAAATCAAGAACCCAATCCCCTTTACAATAGCTGCAAAAATAAAATAAAATATTTAAGAATATATTTAACCAAGGAGATGAAGGATTTCATTTTTCTTCCCTCCCTCCCTCCTTCCTTCCCTTCCTTTCCTTCTTCCCTCCCTCCCTCTCTTCCTTCCCTTCTTCCCTCCCTCCTTCCTTCCCTCCCTCCCTTCTTTTCTTTCTTCTTCCCTTCCCCTTCCCTTCCTTTCTGTTCTCTCTTTTTCTTTCTTTCTGAGACAGTGTCTGGCTCTATCACCCAGGCTGGAGTGTAATGGCATGATTTCAGCTGATTGCAACCTCCACCTCCTGGGCTCAAGCTATCCTCCCACCTCAGCCTCCTGAGTAGTTGGGACTAGAGGTGTGCACCACCACACCTGGATAGTTTTTGTATTTTTTGTAGAGACAGGGTTTTGCCATGTTTCCCAGGCTGATCTAGAACTCCTAGGCTCAAGCAATCTGCCCCCTAGGCCCCCCAAAGACTGGGATTACAGGCATGAGCCACAGACCTGGTGAGGTGAAGGATTTCTACACGGAGAACTACAAAACACTGCTGAAAGAAATCACATGTTCATGGATTGAAAGAATCAATATTGTGAAAATGACCATGCTACCCAAAGCAGTCTACACATTCAATGCAATTTCTATCAAAATACCAATGTCCATTCTCATGGAATTAGAAAAAACAATGCTAAAGTTCATATGAAACTGAGAAAGTGCCCAAATAGCCAAAGCAATCCTAAGCAAAAAGAGCAACTCTGGAGGCATCACATTACTCAACTTTAAATTATACTATAAGGCTATAGCAGCCTAAGAGCATGGTACTGGTATAAAAGTTGATACACAGACCAATGGAACAGAATAGAGAACCAGAAATAAAGCAAAATGCTTACAACCAAGTGATCTTTGATAAAGCACGGAAAAAAAAACTGGGGAGAGGACTCTATTCAATAATGCTGCTGGGAAAATTGGATAGCCACATGTAGAAGAATAAAAATGGACCCCTATCTCTCATTATATAAAAAAAATCAACTCAAGATGGACTAAAAAAATTAAATCTAAGACCTGAAATTATTTAAAAATTCTAGAAGAAAACCTAGGCACAAAGCTCTTCTAGATATTGGCAGGCAAATAATTTATGACGAAGACCCCAAAAGCAAAGGCAATAAAAACAAAAATAGACAAATGAGTCCTAATTAAACTAAAAAAGCTTCTATACACACAGCCAAAAGAAATAATCAGAGTAAACAGACAACCTATACAGTTGGAGAAAGTATTTGCAAACTATGCAACCAACAAAGAACTAGTATTCAGAATCTACAAGGAACTCAGATCAGAAAGAATAAAACAAATAATCTTGTTTAAAAAGTAGGCAGGCTGGGTACAGTGGCTCATGCCTGTAATCCCAGCAGTTTGGAAGGCCAAGGTGGGAGGATTGCTTGAGCCCAGGAATTCAAGGCCAGCCTGGGGAATACAGGTAGACACTATCGCTAAAAAAATAAAAATAAAAAATTACTGGATATGGTGGCATGTGCTTGTGGTCCCAGTGACTTGGGAGGATCACTTGAGCCCAGGAGGTCAAGGTTGCAATGAGCCGTGACTGTGCCACTGCACTGTAGCCTGGGTGACAGGGTGAGACCCTATCTCAGAAAAAAAAGGGGGTGGGGTGAGAGTGGGCAAATGACATGAATAGGCATTTCTCAAAAGAAGATGTACAAATGGCCAAAAAACATTTTTAAAATGTTCAATATCACAAATCACTAGGGAAATGCTAGGCAGAACCACAGTGAGATACTGCCTTACCCCAGCCAGAATCGCCATTAATGAAAAGTCAAAAAACAATAGATGGCATGGATGTGGTGAAAATGGAACACTTATACACTGCTGGTAGGAATGTAAATTAATACAACCTCTATGGAAAACAGTATGGAGGTTTCTCAAAGAACCATTCAATCCAGCAATCCCACTACAAGGTATGTACCCAAAGGGGGCAAAAAAATATAATTACATCAAAAAGACACTAGCATGTATATGTTTATCGCAGCACAATTCACAATTGCAAAAATATGGAATCAACCTAAGTGCCCATCAACTTATGAGTAAATAAAGAAAATGTGGTATATAGTCCATGGAATACTACTCAGCTATAAAAAAAAAAAAAAAAGAAAGAAAAGGTGAAATAATGTCTTTGGCAGTAACTTGGATGGAACTAGAGACCATTATTCTAAGTGAAATAACTCAGGAATGGAAAACCAAATACTGTATGTTCTCATTTGTAAGTGGGAGTTAAGTTATGGGTGTACAAAGCCAGACAGTGGTATAATGGACACTGGAGATTCAGAAGGGGGAAGAGTAGAAGGGAAGATGAGGAACGAAAAAACTACCTATTGGGTATAACTTACATTACTTGGGTGATGAGTTCACTAAAACTCCAGAATTCACCACTATATGATTCATCCATGTAACCAGAAACCACATGTACTCCTAAAGCTATTGAAAGAACCAAATTTAAATAAAAGAGTCAGATCACATGATGTATATGACTCATAACTTCTTTGATATTTACCGTTCATTTTTTTTCCCTCTCCATGTTTTTACTTTTGCTGGCTTAGTAATTTTTTTCTTTCCTTTTTAGCTAACTGTAAGCTTGGAAGTTCAATTATACTTTTAAGTTTTGAAAAATGTATGGACCCATGTAATTACCACAATAAAGATATAGAACATTTCCATCACCACCTCTATCCCAAAAAGAAACTTCATCAGCCAAATATGCAATTTTATTGCTCACAAGTTCCACCTTTCACAAAACACTAGGACATGAACACAGTTCCACCAAATTCTTTGCCTCCTTATAACAAAGACTGCTTTTCCTCCAGTTTCCAATAATATGTCCTTCATTTCCATCTGAGACCTTGATATGCTTTGGCTCTATGTCTCCACCCAAATCTCATCATTAATTGTACTCACATAATTCCCATGTCTTGTGGGAGATATCTGGTGGGAGATAATTGAATCATGGGGTGGTTTCTCCCATACTATTCTCGTGGTAGTGAGTAAGTCTCATGAAATCTAATGGTTTAATAACGGGAAACCCATTTTGCTTGGCTCTCATCTCCTTCTTGCGCTGCCATGTAAGAAATACGCCTTTTGCCTTCCAACATGATTCTCTCTCTTGCCACCACCATGTAAGAAGTACCTTTTGCCTTCTGCCACGATTATGAGGCCTCCCTAGCCATGTGGAACTGTGAGCTCATTAAATCTATTTTTCTTCCCAGTCTTGGGTATGTCTTTATCAGCAGCATGAAAACTAACTAATACAAATCTCATCAGAATGGACTTCAGTGTTCACATTTCTACCAACATTCTGCCTAGGATTACTCAGGTGCCCCTGTGAAGATTGAGGCTCTCCCTACAGCTCTCCTCTTCCAAACCTTCACCAAAATCACATTTAAAGGTCTCTTCATGGCAATGTGGGCTTTTTCCAGCATGTACCTAAAAACTCTCCCAGCCTCTATCCATTCCCCAGTTCCAAAGCTACTTCTACATGTCTAGGAATTTGTTACCACAGTACTGCATTTCTCAGTACCAATTTCTGTATCAGTCTGTTCAGGTTGCTATAACAAAATACCATGAACTGGGTAGCTTATAAATAACAAATGTATTTTTCACAGTTCCAGAGGCTGGAAAGTCTGGGATCAAGGTGCCAGCAGACATGGTGTCTGGTGAAAGCCTGCTTCCTCATAGATAGCTGTCTTCTGACTGTAACTTCTCACGGCAGAAGAGGTGAGAGATCTCTCTGGGGTCTCTTCTAAGAGTTCTATTCATGAGAACCCTATCCTCATGATCTAATCACCTTCCAAAGTCCCCACCTCCTAATACTATCACCTTTTGGGTTAGGATTTCAATACATGAATTTTGAGGGGACATAAACATTCAGACTACATCATACATTCACATAAAAATCTTTGTGTTGCTGGGCATGGTGGCTCATGCCTATAACTCCAGCACTTTTCGAGGCCGAGGCGGAAGGATCGCTTGAGCCCAGGAGTTTGAGACCAGCCTGGACAACAAGTTGAAACCCTGTCTCTACAAAAAATACAAAAATTAGCAGGTCATTGTGGTACGTGCCTGTTGTCCCAGTTACTCAGGAGGTTGAGGCGGGAGGATCACTTGAGCCCAGGGAGATCGAGGCTGCAGTGAGCCATGATCGCAGCAGTGCTTTCCAGCCTGGGCAACAGAGTGAAGTCCTGTTGTGAAAAAAATATCTTTGTGTGGGAATATGTTATCATTTCTGTTGGGTAGATATAGGACAGGCTTCTTGAGTGTGTAATGTGTGCATTACACCAGGGCTCAACTCAGAAAGACCCTGTGCTTGGTTTAATATGACTGCCTTGAAATTCTCAGTAATTGTTGAATAAGGAGCCCCTCATTTTCATTTTATACTGGGCACACAAATTATACAGCCAGTCCTGGTTAAATACCCACCAGTGGGATTGTTAGGTGGTATGATAAACGTATATTTAACTTTATAAGATAATTTCAAACTGTTTTCCAACGCAGTTGTACTATTTTGCATTCCCAACAATGTATGAGAATTCCAGTTGTTCTATATCCTCTTGCTTCTGTTCTTTTCTACAACAATTATATCTTCACATCTTTTAAAACTAGAGGGAGGATTAGTATGTTGTGAGGGTCTTCATGCTTATCCATTAATAACTTTCTCGGCCCCTGTTCCTTTCCTCATAACTTCTTTGGGCGTTGGTTGCCTTGTGTTAATAAAATGTTAAATAAACAGGTATAAACAGGAATAGCAGAATTCAGAGAATCATGAAGTGATACAATGATGATTCCTTCTTTGTTCTCAAGCAATATTGTGTCTAGTCTCTACGATCGTAGGTTGGGAATTCAGGCAAATGTTTTCCAAGCTAAAAGATGGAGAGAATTAAACTACTCTTTGCTATGACCCACAGCAACTCTAGAAAACAAAACTACTTGAGTTCTCCTGTAAGATGTGTGTTTGCCATAAAGGCTGGTTTTCTTTTAATTTAATAAAAATAAACACAGTTGAAAAGACAGCCTCTTTTCAAGTGCAACTTCTCCATCAACAATGCGGCCAGCACCAGACTATGTTGACTACATTCTTTGTGGTAGAATGATATTCATTAGAATAAAGCCTTGCTGAACTTCAGATATTTCACATATAATTCTTCGCCTTTATCTAAAAGTCAGCTATCCTGCTCTTGAGGAAATTAGATTGATCTGACAGGCTGTGCTCTTCCAAAAAACCAAATTTGCTGCAGTCACACTGTGATTTGGTAGGTGTTTCCATAAAGCAACCAAAATATAATTTATAAGATGAGCCATTTCTTTATAACAATAGATAGGGACTACATTTTCCTCTGTTTCATGTGATCTCTCAAAATACCATAGTGGAATAATTTGCATTCCTTGAGTGTCCTGATAAATATGACACTCTGGTTTGTACTTTTTGGACACACTGTAATTACATCAAGCTGTTATAAAATAACAAAGAGTGAACTTAAGAAACATGCAGACCTACATAAACAAAATGCTAAAATTCATTGAGGTGAGGGGAAAAAAAGACTTGAGCAAGCAGAGACACATAGCACATTCACCAATAGGAAGACTAAAGATGTCCGTTTTCTCCAGCTTATGACATAGCTAAAAGATGATTCCAATCAAAACCCCAAAGGATTTTTGGGGGAAATTGACAAACTCACTAAAAAGTCTATCAACAAGAATGAACAGGGAGGAAGGACCAAAATAATTTTGACAAAGCATATTAACAAAGGAATGCTTACCTCATTAGATGTCAAAATATTGTATAGAAAGCGCTCAGTTTCATTTGGGAAATCTATGTTTCATCCTACTACCTAGGCTTAGGTAGAGACAATAAAAAATGTTTGAGCAGAAATGAGGTGAGATAGGAATATCTTTATTTTTTATTTTGAACATCTCAATAAGGAAAAGTGAACCATAGCTGGCTTCTGACTGGGCTGAGATTTTTTTCCTGCAAGGGTAAGGTTCATTCGAATACTCTCCCTGTGTGGACGTCATACTGTCCTTTAGGATGGTCCTTACTGATTCCATGAAAGTGACATGGAGCTTTTAATATTAATAAAGGAGCTCAGTATCTTTCCATTAGTACATGCTTTATAATGCTAGGGTGTTCAGATTGGTTCCAAGAGCAGATGGATACTGAGCATTTAAATGACAGGAAAATAAGTGTATTATTGATACCCAGAGTAATGGACAGACTCAGTGAATCATTAGAGCTGCTTCCACACGCATCCTTCATAATTTCTGGCTTCTCATTTTCATATTAACTGGAATGAATTTCTTCTAAAACATAATAGGAAAGGAGAAGGGGAAAATGGACTTACTGACGTAAGGGGAAACAATCCCCTCCTCTGAAGAATTGGGTAGCCTTTTAATTTAGAGTTCCAGTAGACGAATACTGTTGATATTTCCCCAGGGTGACTGTGATTGGAATTTCCATTCCGTCTGATATCACATTTTTCATAGCTCTATACCTGCGAGCGCCCTCGTCCCGCTTCACTTTCCATCCCATTGAGCTGGTCGGGTCCAGGGCTCTGTGCTCCAATCAAGGCTGAAGATAAGGAGTGATGGCTAGCTCTGGACAAGGATGACACAGCACTATACCTTCAGTTATAAGAAATAAATGCAGCTAGACACACACTCAGAAAATACTTATTTTTATAACTATCCATAATATCTTTGTGACACCAGATCCTTGCCCTCTCTGGGCCTCCACTCACCCCACCCCAACCTCATTTCCCGGCTCTACAGAAAATGCTAGGCAGGCTTCTTCCTGGCCCTCCTGCCAGGTTATCTGTATATTCTTGGGCGTATATAAGAATGCATATTTATCCATTTGACGTATATTTAACACATGGCTTCCGAGTGCAGGTATCATAACATCTTGGTCAGGGATGATATCTTCCTCTGCCATAGCACTGATGCTGATGGATTCCAAATTCACATCTTCTGCCCTGACCTCCACTGTGTTTCAGACCTGAACAGCCTGCTGCCTAAGGAATATCAATCCCACCCCACAGGAACCCAAATGTGAATGTTTCCAAAACCAAATTCATTATGTTTGCTGCTTCCTAGCTGCTTTCCCTCCTCTGTGGTCTACCTCAGTGAGACACTCAGCGAATCTCAGGGACACCTGAGCTTTATAAGCCAGAAACCTGTGAATTATCCTAAACTCCTCTGTATGCATAAGCTTTTATCTCCAAGTCACAAAGACCTGTGTATCATACCTGCAAAATATTTCTCAATCCCATGCCCACTTCTCCATCTTTGTTGCCACTAGTTTCATCTGCAAACCCTTGTAATGTCTGGAATATATTACCAGCCACCTAACTGATCTTCTAGTTCTTGTTGTCCATCCTTTCAACCAGATAACTTTTTTTTTTTTTTTTTTTAAAGATGGAATCTCACTCTATTGCCCAGGCTGGAGTGCTCACTGCAACCTCCGCCTTCTGGCTTCAAGCATTTCTCGTGCCTCAGCCTCCCAAGTAGCTGGGATCACAGGAATGTGCCACCATGCCCTGCTAATTTTTTTTTTTTTTTTTGTATTTTTAGTAGAGACAGGGTTTCACCATGTTGGTCAGGCTGGTCTCGAACTCCTGACTCAAATGACCCGTCCTCCTCGGTCTCCCAAAGTGCTGGGATTACAGACGGGAACCACTGCGCTCAGTCCTGATATCAATCCTGCTTCCAGGATGGTTCCCCTAAAATAAAGTGATTTTATATCATTGCTGTATTAAAATCCTTCAGTGGCCCCATTATCAGCAGGGCAAAAGTCCCAACCCCTGGGCTTGCCATGCACATCTCACCCTGAGCGGGCTCTTGCCCACCTTCTCAGCTGTAGCTTCCCCCACTTTGCATTCACAACATCTTTTCTGCATATGCGGAATTACCCACAGGTCCCCAAATCAGCCTTGCGTTGTTTATACTTTACACTTGCATGTGTCTCCATTAAATGGAATGTCCTTGCCCTCACCTATCCGGTGAATTCCTGTCTACTCTTCACCTTCAGCTCAAACACTACAGCCTCTCAGAAGCCTTCTCTGCCCTTCCAAGACAGATGTACTCTTCCTTCTCTTTGTCTACTAACGCTTTGTCATTCAGGGTGCCGGCAGATGCAGAATGGGCACATGTGCAGCCAGGCAAGCAGGCTTTCTATCCTCTTTGCTGTCCTACTTCCTCCAACAGCCAGGCTGGGGGTGGCATTTGGCTAAGTTGGATAGCCACCTGGGAGCTTATCTAGTGACCTTGGGGCCCCGGTTCCCCAGTTGTGATCCAGCTTGGAGTAACGTGACCTTGAGGATGATGCATTACACAAAGATGTGACTATTCCTGGCTTTTGCAGAAGGTAGGACACTGACTTACATACCACACTTACAGCTGCATCATCATGTGAGCTGACTCCAAAAACGAATTTTGACTTTATTTTTGGGTATGTTGCAAACCTCAAGAGGAACTAGTGGCCATTCTCTGGTTTTCAATCTGGGGTAAAATTCAAGCGTTTCCCCATTGCTACCTTGACAGGTCTATTACAATACTTATCCTGTTATATTATCATTTTGCCGGTATTCCTTAAGAACATGGGCTCTTGCATATTAATTTTTATAGCCCCCAAATCTAGGTACAGTGCCTGGCATGTTAAAGGATGTTCAACAAGTATTATATTATATAATCATAATAAATTAATGTGATTTTTCTTACCCCATTATCGACAGCCTTTACTATGTTGCTCTTGATATTAAAGTAGCCCTGAGGTTAGAACCATAAAGATTTCTCTTGGATTTCTAATATCTACATATTCCTTGGGTATCACCTCATCGTAACACATCTTGTAGGAGACACAGTGAGAAAATGACAGAATCCATGCGTATCTGGCATGTATGAAAATTCTGATTGGCCACTAGTTGATGTTGTAGTTACAAGTAAAAGCCACCAGATGGCTTAAGGAAATGAATTTATTTCCAGTCGAGGTTTTTAGCTTAGAAATCTGGGACCAAAAAAAACAGCGATTGGAAACGAACTAAACGGCTCTCTGGTGAGCCCCACATAACTAACAAAACCCACTTATCAGTATCACCTGACTTCAGCAATGGGCTTGTAGAGGTTTGGCAACCTTCAAAGTGCAAACACTAAACGGTGTATTATCCTTCTACCTTCCAGTATCTACATGCTTTAAGATTATGGAATAATTACTGAAATTCAATTCAATTCCACAAATATTTATTGAGTTAAATTAAACCTTATGAGAGGCTTACGGAAGCATATGCGGCACGAAGCACAGCTTACTAAGCATGGAAAAATGTATGGTAGCCTGGAAGTAAAGATGAATTTCTTTCCTCTTTGTGTGCACTGGAGCTGGTTACCATTTCAAGGAGAAGTTCTGATGAAAAAATAACTGTGACCTAGAAAATTTCTGCATAATATCTGCAGGCAGAACAGGTAAAAGACGAAATAAAATAAAGCAAACCTAAACAGCTATAGTGTTTATGAATCAAAATGTATTTTACATGGCATTTACATATGAAAACCAGAGTCGAAATTATCAGATTAGATTTGAGTTTTAATGAGGTGATTTAAAAATAAACCTATGTAGAGAAAGATGTGAGGGATATACCCCACCGGCAGGATATATTCAAGTGGCTCTTTTGTTTTTTTACTCTAGATGCTTTGTACTGGGAGAAATTTTTGGAATATGCCTATGTTTATTATTTTGGAATGCAAAGAGTGAAATGTAAACCTAGTTAAAGATATTTGCACTCATTTATTTGACACATATACTAGGGGTCGGTACCCCTAGCTCAAAGATAGAGCCATGATTTAGAGATCCTGATTTTGAATTCTGTTAACATTGAGATAGCAAACCTTGTTAACCTTTTTAGTAAATTAAAAAATTAGGTCAAGCTGTAGTGCTTGCTTTAAAAAATATATACTAAAGAGGCCTTTACAAATACTCAATATCAGATCATATTTAAACCTCTGATTAAAGATTGAAATCAGCTGGGCATGGTAGTTCATGCCTGTAGGCCCAGCACTTTGGGAGGCTGAGGCGGGTGGATCACTTGAGGTCAGGAGTTCGAGACCAGCCTGACCAAAATGGTGTAACCCCCCCCCCCATCTCTACTAAAAATACAAAAATTAGCCGGGCATGGTGGCACGTGCCTGTAATCCCAGCTACTTGCGGGGCTGATGCAGGAGAATTGCTTGATCCCGGAAGGTGGAGGTTGCAGTGAGGTGGGATCATGCCACTGCAGTCTAGCCTGGGCTACGGAGCCAGACTCCACCTCCAAAAACAAACAAAAAAACAAGTTGAAGTCAGTATAAATGAATGCAGAAAAGCTTCCTCCACAATGTGGAGGGCATAACACATTTTATAATTACTAGCTAGCAATTCAAAAATATTTATTTGCTAATGAGAATTTAAGAAAAGAAACTCAATAAATGGAGTACCAGCCCTCTTTTCAACATAAACTAAAATTGGATAGTTAACTTTTAAAAGCACTAATTTCTTCTGAAGGTGTAGAAAGAAAGTTTTCTTTGATAAAACAGAAATTTTATCTTTCTTTTTGGGGCACGAATAAATTAAAGGAGACAAAATCTAGCTTAATGGGGTAACCCAATATTTGAGATTAAAATTAAAAAGTTGTACAGGTTAAGACAGCCTAATTACTTTTTCTTTTTACCAACCTACAGCTCATGTTTACACTATTTTTTGTTCAATAAAACTGTTTACATCTGGGCACTGTGGCTCACACCTATAATCCCAGCACTTTGGGAGGCTGAGCAGGGAGGATCGCTTGACCCCAGGAGTTTGAGACCAGCCTGGACAACACAGTAAGACCCTCATCCCTATAAAAAAATAAGATTATCTGGGCATGGTGGCGCACACTTACAGTCTCAGGTACTGGGGGGATGAGGTGGGAGGATCACTTGAGTCCTGGAGACAGAGATTGCAATAAGCTGAAATTGGATCAATGCAGTTCAGTCTGGGCAACAGAACAAGACTTTGTCTCAAAAAAAACAAAAACAAAAACAAAAACAAAACATGATTACATGTTCACTCTAGAAAATTTTAGAATATATTTTAAAATAGAAGAGAATAATTTTAACATTTCAAACACAAAGAAAAATGTTTGAGGTGATAGATAGCCCAATTACCCTGATTTGATTATTACAAATTATATACAAGTATTAAAATATCACATGAAGCCCCAAAATACATACAACTATTATATATAAATAATAAATTTTACAAAAGAGAAAATTTGAAAGCAAAAAAAAGTAATGGGAAAAATAAAAATTACTCTCAATCTCATTAGATAACCACTGTTGACATTTTGGGTTCTTTTCTTTTTTTTTTTTTTAGACAAGGGTTTCACTTTGTTGCCTAGGCTGGCATGTACTGGCACAATCATGGCTCACTGTAGCCTCAAATTTTTGGGCTCAAGCAATCCTCCCACCTCAGCCTCCTGAGTAGCTGGGACTATAGGTGTGCATCACCATGCCTGGCCAACTTTATTTTTTGTAGAAGTGGAATCTTGCTATGTTGCCCTGGTTGGTCTTGAACTCCTGGCCCTAAGCAATCCTCCCATCTCAGCTTCCCAAATCATTGCATTACAGGCATGAGTCACCACGCTTAGCTGGGTTATGTGCTTTCCTTTTGTTGCCCATCAATCTGAATATGATATTTACATAACTATGTTGAGGGAAATTTCACCTGTTTCCCTAAAGTGGGCAAAGAGGACCCAATGCTTAGGGCAGAGAGACATCAGTTACCCCAAGTCAAAAGAGATCTTCAAACAATTGGGGTCTAACTGCTCAGTTTATCGAGAAGTGGTCAAATCTCTCCAGTGTGTATAAGCAAAAGGCTGATGGCTGGGGAGCAGGAGACGCATTGGAATCTCAAATGGTCTGCCCACTCCTCCGAAGCCAAAGGGACTAGAATTGCCCACAGATGGGGCAGGTCTGCAAGAATGAGGAATCAGTATTTTTCCCCAGCGAAAATTTCTACTGAAACCCTGTACCCTGTAGGTCTGCTCTGTGCTTTTCTTAGCAGGGAAAAGGAGAATGGAGATGAAAGAGGAGTGGTCCCACTGCTTGGCAAGGTGAGCAGGTATAAGCTCCCCTTGAACTAAAGGACTGGAAGCTACGGTAGCTTAGCTCAATTTAGCCTGCCTCTATAATGCTCATGAACTCAGGATTCCTGGGGCAAGGGGTTTCAAGCAGCCAGACGCTGTGGACTGTGCCTCGAGCAGAAGCTGCAGAACCTCTGGAGGAGGTTTCCTGGTGGTGGAGCTTCCATGTCAAGGTGCCATGCATGGGGAGACTCGCTTGGGCGTTCACACACCCCACGTGGAGGGCTCCCATGCCAGTGGCTGTGAACCTGAGAAGCCAGCAGAGCAACCCACAGGGAAGAACACTGGCGGGCCAGTTAAGGAAAAGCCTGTTCCATTTCTTCCATCCCCCTTCCCAGGCCCCAATCCTAAAAGAGCTTGATCCCAGGGAGAAGAAAGAAGGAAAAGTAGATCTCCTCCCAGTTTGTGTCTTTTGGTAGGGAAGCTGGATCCATGCTGGGCTGGGAGTGGGGAAGGCTGAGAGTATTAAGGCAGACCCGAGTGAAGTCTCTAAGTATAGACCAAACTGGACTGTGCTTTTCATCACTGGAAATGAGCAGGAAGCTTGGGGAACCCTCCATACATCTGGAAGGGGTGGGACGGGAGGTCTGATCTACTATAATAGAAAGTCGTTGATGTTTTCTTCTTTATACTTAAAGTGTTCTCAAAGAATTATATTATTTTCAAAATTAGAAAGCAAAAAATTTCATTAACTGGCTTATATGTCCTGAGTCCAGGCTATTTCATAAATGAATTATGAAACTTTATTATTTTTTTCTGAATTGAAAAATAAATGCTTATTATAAAAGAAAAAAATTAAGAAAAAAGTGAAAGTTATCTATATTTCTATCATCAGAGATAACTGCTGTTAACAGCCTGGATATATTCTTTCAGTCTTTTTCTATTCTCTTTTACACACACACACACGTGTGCATGCACACTTAATAAGACCCTAAAATAACTACATTTTGTTAAAGTAACATGTTGAAGAAAAAAAGTCTACTGTATATGTACTCTGGGGGCAAACATGTCCCCAAGAAAGATATGATTAACAGATTGAGTTATTTTTGTGCAGGTAGTTAATTGAATTATCATTGATAAATATTAGTGAAATAAGTTATCTGATAATTAAGTTTTAAACGAATCAACATAAAGCAGTTTTAAATGAGATAATCCCATACCATTCACTGCTTCATTCATTCAACCCCCAGCTTACTGAGAGTCTACTGTGTGCCTAGAGGTATTGTTTTCTGTATTAAGAATCAGTCTAATTTATCAAAGCTGGATGACTTTGCACTATACCTTTAGACTCTGAGTGAAGTTGATGAACAATCTATTAACTGACAGATCTGCCAAATGCCCTCTCAGCTTAAAAAGTTGGTGATTCACGCCAGGCATGGTGGCCCACATCTGTAATCTCAGCACTTTGGGAGACCAAGGCGGCAGGGTTGCTTGAGGCCTGGAGTTTGAGACCAGCCTGGGCAATGTAGTGAGACTCTGTCTCTTTAAATGAAATAAAATAGCTGGTGAATCAAGGAATTTAGAGAATTTCTGATTTTTTCCTTGCTGCTGCCTCAATTTCACAGAAGAGAAAAACAGACAGAAAATAACTTGTCAAAGGTCACAGAACTGGTTAATCCAAAACTAGATTACAATCTAGGTCAACTCTTGGATACTCATTCGCCTCACCATTTGTTCATTTACTCAACAAATGTTTCTTATGTCCTCCAATGGAAGTCCAGTGCTCTTGGCTTGTCATGTCTTTATAATAAAGACAATCATCATAGCTGTTATTAGGCAGTATGTTAAGTGTATTCACTTGGATTACCATGTTTCATGATCACACATTTTTAGTAAGTAGTTAGAAAAGATAATGTTGACAAATAACAGTATTTACAAAACCAAATTCTACCTGCGTCCTTTGTGGGGGTGGAGAGGGGGGAGGTCTCTGTGATGTATGTCTGAAAGTTGTGTATGTATAAAGTTTAATTCATGTACTAACCAGAGAACACTTAGATAACAAAATAAGAGACTATGAATCCAATTTGCATAGAGGCCACTAGATATCCTGGAGAATGGATGAGGAAGACTTAGGGCCTTCAGTGATTCATGCACCCACCCAGCCAGCATTGAATGAATGCTTACTATTGGGATACAACAATAAGCAAAATATGGACAAAATTCCTTCCGCATAGAGCTTACTGTCCAGAGGAGGAGATGGATTTCAAACAATCACACGAATAACTGTGTATTATAATCCTAACTAACATGCACCAAGGGCTTCCGATGTGTCCGGAGCTTTTCTAGGCACTTTCCCCACATTAACTCATTTAATTCTCGCAAAGAAAAAAACAAAAAGAAAAAACCTGTGAGGTTGGTTTATTATTACCCCCAGCGATGTTTCTTTTTTTTTTTTCAGATTGAGTCTCACTGTTGCCAGGCTGGAGTGCAGTGGCACGATCTTGGCTCACTGCAACCTCTGCCTCCCAGGTTCAAGCGATCCTTCTGCCTCAGCCTCTCAAGTAGCTGGGACTACAGGCTCCCACCACCACATCCAGCTAATTTTTGTATTTTTAGTAGAGACAGGGTTTCACCACGTTGGCCAGGATAGTCTCTATCTCTTGACTTCGTGATCCACCCGCCTTGGCCTCCCAAAGTGTTGGGATTACAGGTGTGAGCCACAGCACCTGGCCTCCCAGTGATGTTTCTGATGAGAGCTCTGAAGGAAAGATTCATGGTGATAGGAAGTTATTTGTTGGGGGAGTCTAATCTAGCCTGAGGCGGAGGAAGACAGAGAAATAGACACCCTCTTAACAAGGGTGAGGAAGGTTGTCAAGGACTGCCCCATCTTCCGAGGTGGGCAGGGTACTCACCTAACAGCAGGGAAGTGCTGAAAGCGTATTGATTGCGGCACTGCGGAGTCATTAGTAGTAGGCAAGGTAGTGAAAAAGGAATTAAGTACTTACTACCGCCTCTATGCCACTCTGTGCAGTGCCGAACCCTGTCCCTAAATTATGTTCTCACAGGAAGACTCAGAGAGAAAATGCACCAGGCTAGCTGTGGGGGAGTCTGATTAAAGCAGGGGGACCCTGAACCCCAGGGAATGGCCGCAGCATGGAGTCAGCAGTGCCAGGCACTCTGATGGGCACAGTGCAGGGACACTGGTGACAGCTGAGGCAAGCTCACCAGGCACACAAGAAGGATGTGTAGAGCTGTCTCTCACTGGATACCTCCAAAGGCCTTGGGCTTTTTTTCTAATTTTCAAAATGTATTTTCTTTCTTTATGTATTTTGCAACATTTCCAAGGTAAACATTAGCTTCAGGTACAGAAATAAAAGAGTTACTTAAGAACTGGCATTGAATTCATCACAAGAACAATCAAATTATAATGGGAAACCAACTTGCCTATTACCAAGGCTAATGAGCTGAAGTGAAGAGTTGCCTTTACAAAGTTCCCTCTCACTGAGCCCCCTGCCCTGCAGCTGACTCAAGCCATCATCACATATGTACACGTATAAGAAAGGGCATTGGCACAGTACAGCAGCTTTGCAACCTCTAAAACTATTTCGGTTTTAGTTCCCAGGAATACGTGCATCTTCCACAAGTATTTGGTGCTTTGCACTATTGACTTTGACAGGTCAGTTTTGAAATTTGATCAGGAACACATTCTCTTGGAGATATATTTTATATAAATCTTGTAATGTGGTAAATTTTCAAATTGTTAATGGTACTAACTATGCAAAGACATCATGTTGTATAGCCTCTACATTTCTGCATCATTTTTCAACTTACACACTTGAAAGTTTTCCTGTACATTTTCCTACAGCAACTTTGATATTTTTTGGTTTCCAAAGAGTTTGCTTGTCACCACCTGTGTGTACTGACTGCTGAGCACCGCTACCCCTCAAAATATTAAGATTCCCCCGTGGGGTTTTCATTTCTGCTTTACCCTCTCCACAGCTTTTGATCTGATTCAATAACATGCTTGGTCTATGAAGAGGAATGACTAAATAATAATAATAATCAGAGCTTAATGTGACTTAGATTTAAAAAATGTTAAAGTTTTAGTTGTCATTTCTGAAAATCATAGATTACGGCAAAGAGAAGTTTTAAAATTATTTAGGTTCTGGAATCTAGATTTTGAGGGTCCAACAGATTCTATCAGGTGCTGTTGAACATCCTGTATTTCCTAGCTCTTCCCATGGTTTCTGGTATGTTCCAAATTTCTTTATATTCAGCAATGAAAGCTTTAACAGTGAGCTAAGTTTTAGTTTTGGATTCAGTGTGCAACCTGGAATGGGTGAAGGCAGCTGAGATCAATCACAGATTTTGGGGCTCTCGAGGCATGTTTATTGAGGGCCAGGATATTGGCTGTGGGTTCCACCAGAACAATAAATCTCAAAGTTTGCTGCCTGAACCAGCAGTGTTAGCATCACTTGGGAATTTGTCAGAAATGCAAAGTTTCAGGGCTAACTCAAACTACTGGATCAGAAACTCTAGGTTGGGGCCGGGCAATCTATTTTAATAAACCCTCCATGTGATTCTGGTGTATGCTGATGTCTAAGAACCACTGAGCCACTCAAAACCATAGTGCCTTAAACATAGTAACAGTTCAATTTCTCACTGTCTTAGTCTATCAGGCTGCTATAACAGACTACCATAGACTGGGCAGTTTAGAAACAACAAAAGAGTTGAGAAGTTTAGCAGCCACTGAACTGCCTTTGCACCTTGGTTGAAAATCAACTGACTATGGATGTGTAAGGTTTTGTTTTGTTTTTTTTTGGACTATTTTGTTCCATTAATCTATATGTGTCTCTTGTGGTCAACACGACACTTTCCTGGATATCGTAGCTTTATAGTAAATCGTGAACTCAGGAAGCCTCCTGCTGTCTTACGGAGGTGGAGGAGGGGAGGACGGGAAGGCCTATGAGTACCAAGTCAGAGTGGAGAAATGTCTTAACAACTCTCCTGCACCCTGTCCCCCGGTACAGAGGCCTCCAAATGGAGGTTTCTGGGCTCAAAATGCAGATATAAACTATAAGCATGGCTGGCCTGGGGTAAGGTCTGAGTCCTTGACTGCAACTTCCTTCAGAGACTGCAGTTCACTGCCTGTGCTCTACATCTGGTGTGAGTACAGCAGCTTTCCCCCCTAAGGTCTGCTAGGCAAAGCCTTTGCAATTGCCATGCTCAGGCCTGATTTTGGCCTGGAACTGGACTCCTCAGTTTTTGGCTATCGTAGGTCCTCTGCATTTGCACTTGAGTTTTAGAATAAGCTCGCCGATTTCCACTAAAAAACCTGTTGGAATTTTCATTGAGATTGTGTTGAATCTATAGATCATTTTGGAGAGAACTGGCATTTAAAAATACTGAGGCTTTGGATCCACCAACGTAGTTAGCTCCACATTTATTTAGGTCTTTTACATTTCTCATAACAATGTTTTGCAGTTTTGATGTGCAGGTCTAACATATCTTTAGTCAGACACAAACTTTAAATATTTTTGATGATAATAAATAAGTAGTATTTTTAAAATTTTGATTTCCATTTTTTGACTTATAGAAATACGATTTTTGCATATAGATTTTCTAGCTGCAATGTTGCTAAACTAATATTAGCTCCGGATTTTCTGTAGAGACCATGACATTAACTTAAATCATGTGGTATTAATTTAACTGACAGGCAGCGCAGGTATTATAGGTGAAAAGCTGGTGACCACCCCCCTCCTTTTTTTTTTTCCCCCGCCACAAGATATTTGATAAAACTGTCAACTCAACACCTTAGCAGGCAGACTACCTGCTCTTTGAATCTGTATTAGCAGGGAAAATGGTTGGGAGCGAATCTCTGGGTGAGAAAGCACTGACTTCTTCCTGTCTCTTTAGCAAAGTACTTTGAGAAAGATGAACTCAGGTAAAAACCAGTCATTTCGTTGAACAGAGCTGGAAGGAAATAAAGCTATGCTAAGATTGGAGTTCTCTGCCTGTAGTCTGCAATACAAATTGACTGAGTGGTGATTTCAAGCCTTCTAGTTTTGATAAAGCCAAGAGCTATAACACTTCTGATAGCAGAAGATAAAACTGTGACCCAAGGCACTTCTCAAAGGCCATCAGCAAAGTGTTCTCTGCCGGACAATGGAAGCCAGACAAGCAATAGAGATCATATTAAGGGCACTGCCTTCCTAACCATGCCTGCTGCTTTTGCTGGCTGCAAGTGTGTAGCCATTAAGTTAGTAGGTACAGGAGATATGAGAGAGTCTCGTAAATAAAGATGAAGAGTAGTTAGGCATAAGAAATATGACTAATTGAGATCTGTATCTGTGGTTATTTGTAAAAGGAACCATACAAGGAACAACTCGATAAGAAATCCCTTCAGTATCTTTTAAAAATTGGATTGACAAAGAAGCTATTAAGCCTAGCTTGCCAATGCCTGTGTCTATCTGACCCTACTCAAGCAACCCACAGTCCCTCAAAGTGCACCAGTAAGAAACGATATAAAAAGATGTGTAGCCTGTCACTGAACACACTCTTCAGCATGCCCTTCAGATGGAACCATGGATCATGGGTAAGAACCTCCCAGTGGGTAAAGACTGCAGATGCAACTAAAGATCTTCAGATGCAACAAACAAGAGTTCCTCCTGGAAAACAGAACTGGCTTCTAACCAAGAATTTACTTCACTACCTTTGCAGTCTAATCTCTCTTCACATTTGCTTAGACAAAGAACTACTATTTTGTCCTCACTCTTCTTCCAAATTAGTTTTCGTGCCCTACTTCACCACTGCATACTGGCTGTGTGGGGAAGGGAACGGGGAATAAATAACAATTTACTCTGTAGCTCACTGGACCATGAAGAGTTATATCAGACTTGTACGGGACTGTTACATCTTTAGATCATGGATGCTGAGCTGGATGCGGTAACTGCTTAGAACTTTGGGTTTTCTCTCTTCAAACAGGGTGTGTTCTATGTGTCACAAGGGTATCCATGGATATTTGAGAGGCCAGAGGCGTAATCGTCACACAGTTGTCCAAAGAACATTCTTGTTTTATTATTAGAACTGCCAAATATCCAAATGTTAGTTGGATCTATAGTCACTGTGCAAGAAAACCTCATCCCCCACCTTCCCAAGCTAGATGTGGCTGTCAGATCAACAGCAACATTAGATCCTCATCAGAGGACAAACCCTATCGTGAACTGTGCATGTGAGGGATCTAGGCTGCACACACCTTATGAGAAGCTAACTACTGCCTGATGATCTGAGGTGGAACAGTTTCACCCCCAAACCATCCCCCATCTCCTCGTCCCCATCTGTGGAAAAACTGTCTTTCACGAAACTCGTCCCCGGTGCCAAAAAGGTTGGGGACTGCTGGATGAGGCGGAATGTCTGAAGAAAAGAAGTCCTAGTGGTGAAAAAGGCATCACTGAAGGCAAAAATGTTCAATTCTTTCCTCAAAAAACCAAAGAAACTCAATGTAACTTTGCTTGCAGCTATTCTGCTAAATGAAAAACACTTGTTTTTGAAATAAGATGTATCTGCTCTTTAAAAATGCTTATTCTTTTATAATTATAAAAGTAACAGCCATTGGAACACTTGAGAACGCCGTTAACAATACAGAACCCTTAAAAAAGTTTAAAGACAATGAAAATCAGTAGAATCCCACTATCCTGAACTACAAAAAAATTGTATTTTTTTCCAGTTGTTCAGTGGGTGCGCAACTGGGAGTGCATGCATTTTCATACATACTACATATATACACACACACTGCATTTGTTTTACTTTTTCATTTAACATCAAAATTGTATCAGGTTTTTTTTGTTTTTGTTTTGAGACAGGGTCTTGCTCTGTTGCCCGGCCTGGAGCACCGCAGCCTCTACCTCTCTGGCTCCAGCGTTCCTCCTGCTGCAGCCTCCCAAGTAGTTGGGACCACAGGTGTGCGCTACCACACCACCATGCCCAGCTACTTAAAAACGTTGTTTTTTTTTTTTTTTTTTTTGGGTAAAGATGGTGTCTCGAACTCCTGGCCTCCACAATCCTCCTGCCTCAGCCTCCCAAAGTGTTGGGATTACAGGCATGAGCCATCATGCCAAATAAGTATTTCTTCACACTAAACATTCTTCAGCTCTTAGTTGCAGAGTATTTCTAGCATGTGAAACTGCATACCATCAACCACAAAACACAGAAAAATCAGTATGTATCAAAAAGAAGTAACTGAAAAACACAAAATATTGTCTTTGACAGAATGACTATTTTTTCAGACCGTTAACTGTGACCAGGCCTTCGCAAGCCTAGGAGGGACTCCTGGCGGTGTGTTCATGAAAGGCCTGTGGAACCCACTTGGTATAGCCTCCTAGCAGTAACAAACAGTTTAGGGATGATTCTGCCCAGGGGAAATACAAATTACAAAATCAAAGCTAGAACCTTTTTAGTGTTGTATGCCTGGCAACACACTACATTCTACACTTAGCACTGCTAAGCCTCCTGCCCTCCTTACAGTCCAGACCACATGAAAACAAAGTGGTAACTAAATCCATGCAGGAAGCTGGGTGAAAGCTTCCTTTCTGTGGGTGCTAACCTTAAGTTCCTTCCCTTATCTGAGACGACCTGCCCATTTTGCCAGAACACATGTTAAACCAAAATCTCACACAGATTAACTCCCAAGTCACTCACCTGGCTCCAACCACTTTACATTTAGTTTGAGAATTAGTCATAGGAACAAACAAAAACGATTTGAGAAACAAGAACAATACAACACCAGCATTAAGTCCGCCTACACTGCCTTAAGGGTGCTTTTGGTGCCTTGCTCCCGCATTTCGGCCCCTGCAAAATGGGCTTAAATATATCTGTAAATACCTAACTTAATATTGAATTCATCTTCCCTATTCCGCGCACTTTGAGAACTGTGCTTAGTTTTCACTTTGGACGAATAGGAACCCTTCTGATGACCGTCATGACAATGTCTCCAATAAAAACGGACAGTCTAGCTGGCTGCAAGGCAGGTCCTCTTCTGTCTTACTGGGCACTGCTGAACTGCGAGGTCGGGGCGACACGGCAGGAACTTTAAAATCAAACCCCATCCCCAAGGGCTCGGCGCTGTTTTTTGGCCTCTACCGCTTCACGTACTTGGTGCGACAGGAGTGCACTAGTTCTCTGCCCGAGAACTTCGTCCCGAGAGGAGAACCTCTGGAACTCGCCGGGCCACACCCCCCGTCCGGGGAAGGAACACGCCCCCGGTGACAGCCTGTACGGTCCCGGCCTTGGGCAACCTCGATTACGGGCGGCCGCCAACTCCACAGAAGCGCCCAGCGCCCGCCCGCGCCCCTGCCGCCCCCCAGTTCCGGCCGCGGACCCCACTCTCTGCAGTTCCGGCGGCGGCTCCGCAGCCGGTAGGGCCGTCCCCCGCGACCGCCCCTCGGCTGGCGCCCTCCCATGCTCTCGGCCACCCGGAGGGCTTGCCAGCTCCTCCTCCTCCACAGCCTCTTTTCCGTCCCGAGGATGGGCAACTCGGCCTCGAGCATCGTCAGCCCCCAGGAGGCCTTGCCGGGCCGGAAGGAACAGACCCCTGTAGCGGGTAAGCACGGGCCACACGGAGGGCGCGGGAGGCGCTGCTGCGCATGCGCGCCTGTGCCCGGCAGCAGGGCGCCCTCCGTTGCCCGGAAGGAAGCTGCGGGCTGGCCTCTGGCGGGTCGCGGGGCGGGGGTCTGCGCAGGCGCGAAGGGGCGCCGGCCGTGGCCGGGGCGACGCTGGGGTCCACTGACGCCCGTTTGTCTTTGTTTGGCTTCTCATCTTCTGGAGCTAAATTGGGCACTTTTAAGGAGCCTAGTGCGTCGGTCTCACTTACCCAGAGTGCATACCGTGGCGGCCCCAAGTTTTGGGCAGGAAATGTGCCGCTGGGGTCTGCCTTTGCTCGCGGGCGCCCGCGGCGCTGTGCCGGCACCCTCCTTTCTTGTCTCCTCTGCGCCGGCCGCCGGAACCCAGGGCACTTGCAGCTGGGCTGGTGCGAGTGTTGTCCCGGGAAACGCCGGAATGAGACAAGACAATGAAAACCTTAAGTGTGGAACTGCGTCTTAGGCCAGGGTTCCGGCTGCAAGAGTCACCCGTAGTGCCCCCTCGGGCCCTAGGTTGGCCCGGCTGTCGCCAGGGGCTGCCGTGTGCCGGGTCGGCTTAAAGTGATGCTTCTCAAACTTGGAAAACTTTCTAGTCGTTCTTACACCAGTACTTTGGGAAAATACAGTAAGGGTGAAATACTAGAAAAATGTTCACGTGCTTCGATGCCATGTAATGGTAAACTGCTATAAAAGTTATCAAAATCGCAGTACGAGAGCCACACTTTAGTATTACCTTAGTGCAGCGCGTCTCAAAGTGCCCGCACCTGCTGCAGCAGCAGCACCTGGGGTGGCCTTGCCCCATTACTGAATTGGAGACCCTGGGGGTGGAGCCCAACAAGCGCTGAAACAAGCCCTCCAGGTGATTCTAATGTACCCTGAAGCTTGTAAACCACTGCCTTAGAGCTGTTGGATGATTAAGTGATGTTTAATCTTCTACACGTGGCTCAATGCCAGAGAAATTCAGCATTTAAAACATTTCCTAGGAAGTTTCTTTTTTCCTTCAAGAATTGTTGAGGATAGAAGGAGGTCATATTGAGAGTTTGTCATCTCGTAGAATAATCGGTATGAGATTAGAAAAGGTAGAGGTTTTTTTGGATTAGAGGCAGTTTAGAAATTGTGTGACTGGCTTGTTAATCGAATTAGCAGTTTCTGTTTCCTGGTTTCCCCATCATTTCACCTCTGACTCAGCAGTAAAAGTTTATTTTTGATTCAAATGTAGAGATTGGGTTTTGAAACAAATCTAGTAAACATCTATAATTATATATATAAAATATAACCAGATTATCTAAACCTTATAAATATATCTTAAAAATTTTTCATTCTTTTACAGGCAGGTATTTATAAGTGCGTGTTGAAAGGCAATACGTTTCAAATGTGAAACTTCCTCAGCTTGCGTTATACTTCCCGTTCACACACTACCGTATCTTTGCTATGCCTCCCATACACCAAAAAAACCAAATCATCAAAAAACTCTTGTTCAGATTTCCAAACTGGTTCAAGGTCAAGATGGACCAAAATTTACTTTGGCTTTATCTTAACCAAAGCCTTCCCAATCAGTTTCCCAATATGTAAATGACATTTTTGGTAAAAGATTAGCAAACATTTCAGAAATGAGGCAACAGTTTTTTTCATATCCTCATCATAACTTTTAACTGCCAAACCTCAGGACCTGGTTCCTTTCCAGGCTCCTCTGTCTTCATATAGCTGTGAGTGTTTTTGGTACGCCGACACATCTCTGTATCTGGGCCAGTAAACCTTTTTTTTTTTGGTGTAGGGCCAAGCCTACAGTGCATATGTCCTTATTGTTCATCTGTTGTAACTTTTTCCACAAAAAGTGTTTGAAATTTAGATTGTGGACGTTCCAGTCTCCACTCCTGAGTCTTGACAGGTTGCTGAAAGCCCTGACTGGACCCAGAAATGGGCAGTGTTATCTCTTCAGTGGGTTTCAGTGGCTGTAAACTTGAAACTTAAGGATTTAGTATTGTTCTGAATTCACCTCCACTGCAACTTGCATCGTGTTTAACAACTCCTCCCTTGTCCACATTGCCTCCATCTATGTCTGTTGTTATTTGTACCCTGACTCTCAAAAGTTGCGTGACAAAAGCATCACCTTTTGACTTCAGAAGTCCTGTTTCTTTAGTGCCTTTAGATCAGCCTAGTGTCAGGTGTGTACCATTACCAAATACTTGTGGTGTTAAGGATTACCATCTTAGCATTCATCCTACCATTTTTATATTCTTAAGGACAATTCCACCCTTTTACAAACTGTGGCCAAGTTTTCCACCTTGCGAGAAGGAGTCAAACCTTCAAACTTTTTCAATGTTTGATTTATCCCAGGCTACCTAAAATGGATCAAAACATGAATAGGCCTACCTGGGTGAGTGGTGAAAACTGAACCTGCCCTGGACTGCCTCATTTGCAGCCTTCTCTGTTCAGGTTAGGGGGCGCCTGGGCAGCGCTGGCTGGCTGGTAGGGCACACGGCAATGTGTGTGCCCTATATGTGGAGATGGTCTCATTCTGCTTCAGTGCCTGACCACCAAGCAATACTCTTGAGAACTTGGGACTGAGGGACAAAGGGAATTCATTCTTGTTGAACTGTATTGGTATTGTTCAAAATAGGCTGCAGGTAGAAGGCTCATAATTAAAACCTCAGAGTACCTTCCATTTTGTTAAGATGTGGGTTCCTTACAGTCAGAACTGATCTTATTTCCGGTGAATTATTATAATTATTGTAAAAGTCCAATATGGTTTGATTCTGTGTCCTCACCTAAATCTCATTTCGAGTTATAATTCCCACGTGTTGGAGGAGGGGCCTGGTGGGAGATGATTGAAACATGGGGGGTGGACTTTCCCCTTGCTGTTCTCGTGAAAGTGAATGAGTTCTCACGAGATCTGATTATTTAAAAGTGTGTAGCTTCGCCCTTTGCGCACTCTCTCTTTCTCCTGCTGCCCTGTGTGAAGATGTGCCAGCTTCCCCTTCTGCCATGATTGTAAGTTTCCTGAGGCCTCCCTGGCCATGCTTTCTGTACAGCCTGTGAAACTGTGAGCCAATTAAACCTCTTTTCTTTGTAAGTAACCCTGTCTCAGATAGTTCTTTATGGCAGTGTGAGAATGGACTAACACAAAGCCCAACTTTTATGTAGAACTTGTTTTTGCATATTGGAAACATTACTAATCTGTGTTTGGGAATGAATCTTACCTTCTTATAGAGTATCAACTTTTATGTAGAACTTGTTTTTGCATATTGGAAACATTACTAATCTGTGTTTGGGAATGAATCTTACCTTCTTATAGAGTATCAGTGGGATTAGGTGTTTGGGATTTGGAGCTATTGTTTAAAATGACTTTGACAAGTTCGATTCTATCTTGGCTTTCTTTTGTTTACATTCTTAGAGTTCATTGTATTTTTTTGGTACAGTGCTTTTTTGGGCACTAACAGATGTTAAAAACAGATGTAGAGCACCAACAGAAGGTATCCTCTTTTAAGAACTTTAAATAGAAAAAAACAGTAGAACAATGTATTAATCCAAAAGGTGGCTCTTTGAAAAAAAATTGAACTACACCAATAACATTTATAAACAATGAGCTAGTCTCAAGAAAAAGAAGAAAGTACAAATATACAAAATAAGACTTGAGGAGATCGTAAAAACGGATAATTTGAAGAATAATAGGAGACTACCTGAACTCTTTGAAAATAAATTTTAAAACTTTGATGAAAGTGATAATTTTTAGGAAAATATAATTAATCCTGATTGACCCCAGAACAGGTAGAAAATTTAAGGTTGATTTTATAGAAGAAATAAAGCTATTAAAGAGTTACCTCCTCCCAAAGCATTATGTCCAGTTTCACCAATAGTATCTACCGAATATTTAAAGAGCAGATAATTCCAGAGTAGGAATAAATGGCTATTTCCTTAACATGATAACGCATCTATTTCAACCCAAAAGCCCACTTTAGGCTTAGTGAAGAAACATTGAAATTTCCACTGTTGTTCAGGCCAAGACGAGGAGTGAGCATAGCCTAGTACGTTTTACCAGGTGTGCACTGTTAGCAGACTTTTTGGTGTTATTAGTTTTAATCCCGCCTTTAAAAATAAATCCTACCTTTTTTGTATTAAGGAAACTTCCACCTTTTTATTAAGTGTGATCTGGTCATTGATTTATACTTTGTAAGGAGGTAAGATTCAAACCTTTAAACTTTTTATTGTTTTATTTCTCCCAGGTTACCTAAATTGGATTATAACATGAACTGGCCTACTTTGAGTGATTGGTTATTATTTTATGTTGTAGGTCCAGCCAATGTGGTCAGACAAAGCAATTCAAGAAGTACAAAAAAGGAAAAAAGATCAGAAGTTCTTAAATACATAAGGGAATGTAGCATTTGATAAAGGTGGTATCTCAAGTCAGTGGGGAAAAGGGGAAATATTCAATAAATGATGTTGGGACAACTGGGTAGCCATATGGAAAAAAAGGTTGGATCTCTACACTGTAAGCCAGGATAAATTTTAATGTTTGATGGAATAAATTCCAGATACATAATAGCTCACACTTGTTAAGTGTCTTATATACCAGGCACTGTAGTAATTTACTAATTACATTTAATCCTCACAGTAACCCAAAGAAGTGGTAACTATTATCACCACTTATGGATGTGGAAACTGAGACCCATAGATGTCAGGCAGTTTAAACAACATACATTGCTAATAAGTAGTGGAGCTGGGGTATGAACCTAGTCAGTTTGGCTATAGAGTTTCTGGCCTTAACTCCTATACTCTTTTTGCATTTAGATAATTGTAAAAAATGAAACAAAGTATGAGAATAGAATGTTTTTATAATCCGGGTGTGAGGAAAGCCATGACCTAACCATGACTTGAAAATCAGAAAACGTAAAAGACTGATAAATTAGATCATATCACAGTAAAATCTTCTGCATGGCAAAAATCACCATGAGCAAAGCCAAAAGACAAGCTATGGTAAGTAGTTGCAATTCATATCATAGATGAAGGACCAATCTTTTTAGTTATATAAGAAGCTTCTAGAAATAAGAAAAACACCAACATCTATTAGAAAGATAGACATTAGGTTATGAACAGACCATTTACAGAAAAGTACAATTGACTCTTAAGCATATAAAAAGATGCTCAGCTTCACTTATGAGAATGCAAATACCATTTTCATTTTTCAGATTGGCAAAAATCCAGAACTTTGACGATGCACTGTGTTGGTAAATTTTTAAGGAAAAAGACACTCTTATACATTGCTGGCAAGAGTATAAAATTGGCTCAACTCTTATGGAAGGCAGTTTGGTTGTATCTATGAAATTTAAATGCATATACCTTTTGACCCAGGAATTCAATTTCTGGGAATTTATCTTCTGAACGTAACTTCCATGCATGCCAAATGATGACTGTACCAGGTTATTCACTGCAGCTTTGTTTGCAATAGCACAGGACTGGAAACAACCCAGATGCCTATCAATAGTGGCTAGTTAAATAAATTATGTTTCATTGTCACAATGGATATGCAGCTGTGAAAAATGTGGAACATCTGTATGAATAGGTGTGGAGGGATTGCCAAGATGTAGCGTTAAGTGAAAAAAGCAAGGTCTGAACAGTGTATATATCGAGTATTCTAATTTTTCTGTGAACAGAAGGGAAAATAGTATGTATAGAGAAACTTTGAAAGGATAGCTAAGAAATTAATAGTTGGGGAGGGGGCTGTGTAATGAGATGAGAATCGATGGAAGCATAGACTTTTTACTTAATGCTTCTTTTGTAACTTGCTTCTTGTAATGTGACTGCATTTGTGAATTAAATAAGTCCACTTGGAAGATGATCTGTCTTGCTGTTTTTAGTCTAATTGACCACCTTTCTGTCATCTTTTGTCATACTTATTTCAAGTTTTTTTTTTTTTTTCAATTTTGCTCTCTTTTTCTTGTCAAGTACATCTTTTTCCTCCAACTTGCTTTTGTAATCAAAATCTACATTTTGGCGTGATTTAAAAATCTAAATTTAGAGAGTGAAATCGGAATAAGTTAATCCAAGTCATTTTACATTTCATAAATATTCATTTATATTGAAGCATCAATTGTGGTGGCATCATTTATACAAAGAACAGATCTTTGGGGACAAATTCCTTCCACTATTATGTAGAAAGCATTATGTGTATTTCTTTTATTGTGAGTGATTTTATTGTACATTGATTTTTAAAAGAAAATGATAGAAAACAGTTTTCCTTTTAGAAAAGTTTTCCCCAATGTGTGATTAATTTCTAAATTGTAGGATGCAGAACTGTTATTTCCCTTCTTTGCATCCTGCCCAGAGCTCTTTGATTTTACAACCTGTTCCAGAACGTTTTGTGTTTCCCTGAAGTCCCTGGGATGAGGCTATTCAGTACCTCCCACAATGTGATCCTTACCTACTTTCCCAGTGTTTTTCTCCACTGTGTCCCCATAGAACCCCATCTCCTGCCTAATGTGTTTTACTGTTCTGCCTCTGTATTGCTCACACGACCATACCCATAGTGTGGATTGCACACTCGGATCTTTTTACTTATTAATTCATTAAATGTCTATTAAAGGTCTGCTTAGGAAAGGCCTGTGTTGCCCACATATCCTTATCATCAAGGAAGTATCCTTGAAATTTTCCCTGCCCTAATTCCATTTCTTCTAGAAATCCATCCCTTTTCTCTCCAACCTAAGTGATCCCTTTCTTACCTACTGGACAAATAGCTATGTACTACTTTATGAATCCTTTCTATGGCATCTTGCATTGCTAATTAGATGTTTTATTGCACAGAACTTGCACAATCTGTCTCACCTCCCCACGTGGTGAGCTCACAGCACTTCCCCAAGAGTGCTGCCCACACCAGGCAGTCAATAGTGGTTTATGGACATTGGGAAGAATATAGTTAATGCCTGAGAACAAAGACCAGAAATGTGGTCTTTTCGTGTGACCATGATGTTACAGAGAAGTTAACAGAGCTGCCCCGTTGTCCATGGGGCATGTTCTGAGTTCTTCCAGTAGTGGTGATGGAATTTTGCTGATTTCTCTGAACTTTTCCCTGAGTTATTTTTGTGACTTTGGCCAGGGTGAAGGGTGGGGAACCCCTCATCTTTAAATCTGAGTGGAGACTTGTTAGGCATCTGCAGCAGCGGTGGGGAAAAGGTCATCAAGCTCAGTGCAGTCCACGTGGGGCCTTGGCGACCCTCAGGCTCAGGAGTCACTGTGAGCCCCTGCCTTGGGTGGCGGAGGGAGGAGAGGAGGACAGCTGACCCAAGGAGTGGGAGGCTGGTTGGGTGAGGAGACATCAGCCTGGGTCATGGGTCTTATGAGTGTGAGTGGCTGCCAGGCCCTCAGCAAGGACCAGAGTGGAGGCCTCTTTGCTAAGCTTGGTGTGGCTCCTGTATGGGTCCCGGCAGCCTGCCTGCCATTGATCACCCCTTACTCCTTGGCAGATGGCCAGGCCCCTTCCCATGCAGCAGCAGCTGTCTGGCCCTGCCCTCCTGTGCTAGCTGACATCGCCAACCCTCTGGGGATGTATGGAAGACTGAATTCTGCAAGAGATGCTTTCAGGGTGTTAGTGCATGATGAATGAAAGTTGTGGATCTTTTGCATGCTGCTCTTATCTTTCTCACATCATAAACTCCAAGTTTGAGAGCATCACAATATTCATCGATATGTGTAGTACTACACAGTGAACTGAGGGCAGGAATTGACTTGTTCTTTGTCCTGGAACACAGTAAGCTGATGATAAATACTTGTTGGAAGACTGTAGCATATAACCTGTTGAGTTCTTTGGGAGGCCAGGGTTCCTCTGAGCAGTATCATGCCAACAGACACACGCATGTTATGTATTATGGCACGTAATCGGTAAGTCCGTAAGTGTTTGAGTAATGGGGAGGAGCACAGTGCATTGAAGGATACAGGAAGCATCCAGGTTTGGGGGCTCAGGCCTGCCATTTGTGGTTATGTTATTGGTTTTTCCTATCACATCAGAAAACTTTATTTGCTAGATGGAATTTCTGCAGCCAGATGAAAATGTATGTGATAGGAGTGGATCATGTTAGCTAAGTCAGATTTCTAATGAGGCCCTGAGTTGTCATCAGGTAGCAGTTTCACCATTTCCACTGGTGTCTGTCTCCTTACCACATTTTAAGCTAAAAGAGGTAAGAGGTCAGGAGGGTAAGAGTCTGGCCATGGCTTTGCTTTCTTCTCTTGCTTCCAACTACCCTTGTCTGAAATCTGCATTTCACCTTGGGAAAGTTCCGCCTTTCTGTTTCCAAATACTTATGAGATGCTGTAACCCTGAACTCAGATCTAAAACCAGACTTACCATTTGCTTCCAAAAGATTGACTGACTGCATATTTTAATTTCCCAACCTCTCTCAATGGCACTGCTCTCCTCTCAAATCCCAGAAGCCGCAGTCAGGGTCATCTTTGAGCCTTACCTCTGCATTTGAGTTGTCCTTCCTCCCATGAGTCCTGATGACTTCTTTTCTTCATTGGTCTCTGATCTGTCTTCACTCTCCCCTGCCTGAGCTGTTCAGAGCATTATCAACATCTACCTAAAATTTGAATTTCATTCTCTCACTGCTTAGGGAACAGCAGCGATTCTGACCTGTCCAATGACACTCTTCAGTGCTGGACACTTTCTGTAATTTGCTGCTGGCCTCAGTGTTCCAGATCTCCACTTCCACCCTGAGGCTGGCTCCTGCTCTGAGCTCCTTCCTCCCAGGTTGCTGTGGTCTGAATGCATAGCCCCTACTGAATTCACGTTAGAATCCTCACCTGCCAGGTGATGGGATTAGGAAGTGGGGACTTTGGGAGGTGAATAGTCATGAGGGTGGAACCTGCATGAATGGGATTAGTGCCCTTATAAAAGAGACCCCAGAGAACTAGCTAGTCTCTTCGGCCATGTGAGGACACTGTGAGAAGGCACTGTCCGTGAACCAGAATTTGGGCTCTCACCAGACACCGAACCTGCCAGCGCTTTGATCTTGGACTTGCAGTCTCCAGTGCTGTGAGAAAGAAGTTTTTATTGTTGATAAGCTGCCAGGTTATGATAAATTGTTACAGCAGCCTGATGGACTGTGACACAGGATGTTTTCTGTTTTTCTTGCAGCCTTGTCTAGAACATCTTGGGACTTTCAAGGCTAAATTTGGCTTCTTCCACTTCTCTGCCGCCCCTTGGGGCTGTTTCAGCTTAGATTGCTCTTAGAGTTGGAGCTGGAACTAGAGCTTTGGGACTCTGTTTTGTGCTTTCATTTCAGTGTCTCTCCTTGGGGAGATGGAGGTAGAATCCCTTTGGTGCTTGGTGATAGTCATTTTCCCCCCTATGTTTTCTGAACTCCTAGCCTGGTTATAGAAGCTGCTGGCATGATCAGAATTCTCAGCTTCCAGCTGCTTTCTCTTGAATATCCTATCAAAATGCTCTCCCCATTCAGTGAGATACTCAATGACTTTGACTCATAATGCCAAATGCTTGATTTTTTCCTTCACCAAAGATCTGCGTGTCCTCTGGGTCAGCTGGTACCTCTTCTGTAAGCTGGGCCTCTTATGAAAGGGGACATAGACTATTGCCCAATGTTTAAAAAAAAAAAAAAAAGGTATGGTTACTTGTGTTTCTGTAGGAATTTTGTATCCTTTCATGGAGGTGCATCTAGAGTGTTTCTCAGCAGGGTATATTTCTGATCCACTAACTTGTTGAACAAGTGTATTAAATTTGCATCCTAATACAGCAAAGGCTAGTAGTAATGAAACTGGAAGAAATATGACAATATATTTAGATGATTATATTATAATTACATTAAAGTATAAAATTTAGGAACATCGGATGTCTTCCCAGAGCATGTTTATAAAATGAATTCTTTCGAAGATGTTACCATAGGAAAGTAGTATCAGTGTTGAATTTTCCTTTAAAAAGTTTTCATATTTTACCTTTGATTTAAAAAAATTTTTGCCATTAGGTATTTTATACTTTGCGTAGGTCAAAAGTCATGTGCAAAATTAAAAAGCATTGTTCAGATGGGGCCACAAATTATTCTTTGGCCTGCTGAAAATATCTGATATTTTAACAGATTGTACCCAAAAGAGAAGAGTCATGAAAATGAAATACTTTGAGGGAATTCATAGCTTTCCAGCTGGGGAAAATGAGACCTGAAGTAAAAAATTTTGAATGCACTGTTGTTAGCAGATGAAAAGAAAACCGCGTAAGAATTTGTAGAGTGGAATAGCCAGCTGCCACAGAGCCCCCAAGAAAGCATTGCATTGCTGAGAACTCCATTGCCTTACCTCTTTCGGAGAGGCCGTTTATAAAGAGCCACCTCATCTACCAGTGAGCCCTCTGCAGGGACTTCTGCTGGTCCCTGGGGTGTCTGGCTTACCATTCAGCATTCCTTGCACCCTGAGATGTGTGCATCAGCATGAAGGAGTTCTCAGAGCCCCAGGGTGTCTGAGTGGTCCTGATAACAGGACGCTCAGGCAGTCTGTCCCTGACCAGCCAACCCATTTGACCCTCCTTACTTAGGAATTGCTAGCATTTATTTTCTTTACTACTCATTTGGTATGCAGTCATATTATTTGAAGACTTCATATATTGTCTTTTTATCGTTTAAGTTTATAATGGTGATTAATGTATTTCTGTTTTCTCTATAATGGCATTGCAAATTTAATGAGAGCTTATTTACTTATGTGGATCCCTCCCACACCTACGCATGTCTGTTACATGATAACCATTAAATGAACTAAAGAATGATTGCGCTTATGCTCTGTGGTATTGTATTTGGAAGCTGTGTGTTCAATAAAACTCTTTTAGTATAATTCAGGCCAATAGGTATTAATATTAATGAATCTCAATAAAAGGAAGCTATGTTTTTACCTTCTAGCACAAACCATTCATCTTCAGAAATTTTGTTACGATTGTGTGTGTGCATGTCCAATGGCTGACTTTCCAAGCAGTTATTAGAAGAGATCTGAGTTTTTAGCTTCTGCATTACGATTCGTGTTCAATATTTATGGAAGAGAAGTCTTTCTACAAATATGTAAAAATATTGGTGAGTGAAGGAAATGGCTCCCAGTATGACAGAAGAAAATATCCTAGAGAGATCCACAGTTATCTGCAGTTTCCCCAAGGTTGTGTTTACATAAAAAAGACATTGTTTTATGTTCTAGCATCAAGAGATGATTTTATGATCTAACAGGTTCCACGAAGAACTCTCGTAAGGTGGTTCTCAGTCCTGGCATAACTGCTTCGGAGATCCCAGAGCAATATTAGTCTCTAGATTTATTGGTTTTGCTGCATTCTGTTAGCATCATTCATATTTTTCTCCCAAGGGTACCACTTTCCTCTCTTTTCCTAATACCAAGATATGGAAACTCATTTCTGCCGTGGAGTGTGATGCTGGGAAATGAAGGCTTGCTTATTACCTCTCTCCACAGGACCTTTCGTGACCATACGTCGATGTCTGCCGCCTCAGTATAAATAGGCACATTCAGAAATGTGTTCTCTGGTGAAGGACATGTTGGCTTGGTGGAAAGCTCAGGGACTTCGCGTTTGGACTGTGAGTCGGAGCTGCACGTCATGTGCTTACTGGCTGTGTGACCTTGGATAAATTTGCCTCAGTTTTCTCATTTGTAAAACAGACAGTGGCTATTTCTGGGAATAGATGAGATAATAGGGAAAGAGCCTAGAATGGTACCTGGCTCCTGCCAGATGCACAGAATGTTTGTTTTGCAGTGTGATGGGTCCAGTAGGGACACTTAGGGGACAGTGTACTGTCATGCTGTTGCCCTGTTTTGTAAGAGTGACTGATGGCTACGTGACATCACCACACTTCCTGCAAGAGCTGCGGTGTATGGCAGGCAGCTAAGCTGTAGGCGCACATGGCCTTTAGCTCCACCTGAGCTCCAGCCTTCCTTTTCGGAGGACTGGCCTCTGGGTCCACCTGTGAAGCAGGAAGGTTGATTATTACTTAAACCCACAGTCCTGTAACCTCTTGGGAAAAGATTCTCTCAAAATGACTCTTGATGGTCAACATGGGTATGCATTTATGCAGCTTCCATTCCCATCGCTTCCTGCAGGCAGTGTTGTTCCTGATTGCCCCAGTCTAGTTTATCACAAGGGAATTGCTTTGCGGGGCAGTGAGCTCGCTTTTGGCAGAAGAAAGAGTCAAACAGAGGCTGGGAGGTTCCCTTACACACAGTGGTGGCTGGCTCTGGAGTGCCTCCCAGCTCTGGGTTCTACTTTCCTAGTCTCCTGCCTTTCCGCAAGTGTCTCCACCCAGCTCCCACCGAGTGGGTAGCATCAGGAGAAGGAAGGGCAGGGATGGGTGTTGTGGGATCTCAACATTTAAGAGCAGACGATGGCGGGCGAGGGAAGAGCATACACTGGGGCCGGGTAGGGGGAGCGAGAACAGTAGAAGAAGAAAAGCTAATGCCTACTGGGCTTCATCCGTAGGTGATGCGTTGATGGGTAAATGTGTGCCGTGGTTTGCTGCACCTATGCAATAAACCTGCACATTCTGTACATGTATGTCAGAACTTAAAAAAAGAGCAGAGGACAAGGAGCCTCCAAGTTCATGTGGAAAAAGTAGTTGGAGAAGCAAAGAGTACTCAGGAAACCAAGAGAAATGAGAACATCAGGAAGAAACGGATGGTCGGCCACAGTCATTGCATTTGGCAACCAAAAGCTTTTGCCAGCAGTGATGGGCGAAGACAGGGAGGGCAGGAGCCAGGCACCACGGCCAGGGGGGAAGCGTGGAGACCTGCAGGTCCTGGCTTCTCTTTCTACAGCTTGGCTGGAAATAAGGTAGCAGGTTCAAAAGGGGTAGGGTTTTTAAAGGTGGGAGAGACTCAAAAATGTGTGTATTCTAAAGGGGGAAGATAGGGGAAGATGTTGAAGAAAATCTAAATTTTGTACTACTGTTTGTCATTTTATACATGACGACTTTTTGACTACCTGTCTCCCTTTTTTTTTTTTTTTTTTGTAGAGACAGGGTCTCACCATGTTGCCCAAGCTCGTCTTCAACTGTTGAGATCAAGTGATCCTCCCTCCTCAGTCTCCCTGAGTGCTGGGATTACAGCCATGAGCCACCTGGATTGGCCCCTTTTGTTTTTTTATTCATAGTTATTTTTCTGCTCTTTCTCTTCTCAGCCTCCTTCACTCCTCCCTCCTTCGCTTGCTTTCTGAGGCTTCTGACAACTCATCTATTAATGAGTTTATTACAGTCCCGTCCTTCTGGAGGCCCTCAGTGCCGCGTGGAATCTGGACCTAGCGACTTCTTATTGTCCATTTAGGAGACTCTTGGTGTCCATTGGTCCAATTGACTCATCCCCGGCCGTCTATAGAGAATTAGCCCTCTATAATTCTCTACGTTGTTGCTACAGCATTTATATGCGTCAAGATGTATCTCACAGCATCTTATTCACCCTAATATTAGTGACAATATTCACTAATATTTTCACTTCTGTGCTTAATTTCTTGAAGGTTTTGGGATTTAAGCCCAACCAATTTCTGTGGAGAGCAGTAGCATAGGAAATTAAACACACAAAATAAAAGTTTGGTTTAGAACTGCTATAAAGCCACATTGGGAAAACGTAGTCACTGTTTTCCAGTAAGTACACAGTAACGGGTGTTTTGGATGGGGAGAGGTGAGTACTGTAAAGCTGTCTCTACAATTTTGAAATTTCCTTTTCTGCTCGCTCTTTCCCTTCTCTTCCTCCTCCTCACCCTCCTCCTCACCCTGCTCCTCACCCTCCTCCTCCTCACCCTCCTCCTCACCCTCCTCCTCACCCTCTTCCTCCTCACCCTCCTCCTCACCCTCCTCCTCACCCTCCTCCTCACCCTCCTCCTCACCCTCCTCCTCACCCTCCTCCTCACCCTCCTCCTCCTCACCCTCCTCCTCCTCACCCTCCTCCTCCTCACCCTCCTCCTCCTCACCCTCCTCCTCCTCACCCTCCTCCTCACCCTCCTCCTCCTCACCCTCCTCCTCACCCTCCTCCTCCTTCCCTCCTCCTCCTCACCCTCCTCCTCCTTCCCTCCTCCTCCTCACCCTCCTCCTCCTCACCCTCCTCCTCCTTCCCTCCTCCTCCTTCCCTCCTCCTCCTCACCCTCCTCCTCCTCACCCTCCTCCTCCTCACCCTCCTCCTCCTTCACTCCTCCTCACCCTCCTCCTCCTCACCCTCCTCCTCCTCACCCTCCTCCTCCTCACCCTCCTCACCCTCCTCCTCACCCTCCTCCTCACCCTCCTCCTCCTACTCCTCCTCCTTCCCTCCTCCTCCTTCCCTCCTCCTCCTTCCCTCCTCCTCCTTCCCTCCTCCTCCTTCCCTCCTCCTCCTTCCCTCCTCCTCCTTCCCTCCTCAGCCAGTTTGCTATCCAGTGTAATACCCATGGTGGAGACCAGGATGGAAGCTGAAACGTGAGAGGTGTGTGTGGACGGTTGGTGTGGGCGTATGTTCACATTCATAGGTGAGCCTGGTGTGATGGAGGTGGGTCCTGTAGGCTCACTGGGGACCCTCGGCCCAGCCCCCTTCACATGGCTCCTGTGGTGCTGGACTGGCCACTGAGACTGCCCTCAGGCACCAGTGACCCCTGGGGTGGGTCATCTGACCCTGTCTGGACAGCATCTCCTTCCTGCAGCTTGTGTGCCTGTTTTCCAGAGATGGGAGCTATAAACTGTGAAGCTCTAGGGCTGGCAGCCACCATGGTGCTGCACCCTGGAGAAGACCTGCTTCCAGCAGGAGAGGTTGAGGCCCATGGGAGGAGGCAGAAATGGTAGCTGGTCCCGCTGCCTCCAGGCTCCTGAGCTTTCACCACGCTCCTGCCCTTCCCGTGGCTTCACTCTTCAGCATTGCCTTGGATTCTTTGACCAAAAACAACCAGTCCATCGCCCTGTTCTCTTTACCTCTCTTTCCTGAAGCCACTCCAAGTTGGAATTTTTTCACCTGCAAGTGATTGAACATAGATGTCTTTCTTATCCTTAACAAGGTTTGTCTCGAATGGAAGATAAATGAGGATCACATTTGGAGCCAGTGGTCCCTTGCTAGCTTTTCACACGAGCCACGCTTAGAAGCTGTGCTAGCGCCGCAGGCATGCTGGACGTTTGTGTTGTTCCAGTGCTCACTGCCGTGTCCTGAGACTCTGCCACTGGCAGGATCCTACCTGTGAGGTTCTGGGGACTGCTTCCCCATCCCGCAGAGTTTAGCGTTGCCCCCAGGCTCACAGGTTTCAAGAACCAGGTGAGAGAGAGCACCTGGCTCAGCATATGATCTGGTACTTTTAAAAATTTTTTTAGGCAGGGTCTCACTCTGTGGCCCAGGCTGGAGTGCAGTGGCACGATCTTGGCTCACTGTAGCCTCAACCTCCTGGGCTTAGGTGATCCTCCCATCTCAGCCTCCCAAGTAGCTGGGACTAACAGGCATATGCCACCATGCCTGGCTAGGTGTTTTTTATAGAGACAGGGTCTCGCAATGTTGCCCAGGCTTGTCTCAAACTCATGGGCCCAAGCAGTCTGCCTGCCTAGGCCTCCCAAAGTGCTGGGCTTACAGGTGTGAGCCACCACATTCGACCATGTTTTTTCTAGAAAAATAAAGCTCTTTAATTACAGGAACATCACAGCTTACCGCCTTTCTCACTAGCAGCCATAACGTGAGCTCCTGGTAGAAATGAATAGCTCCCTTATGAAACCTGACTGTTCTTAAGTGTCACATCATAAAGCTTTGGATCTCCTTCCTTCCCCACAGCGTTCCTCCCTGCACAATTTAAGGAAAACCTTTCTTAGTCCTTCATATTTCGTGCTTGGGTGCTAAGCTTTACAGGGCTCTTGGCTATCCAGCCATGCCCATGAGCCACAAAGTGTTTCCCCCTCAGCTGGGCTTGTTTCATCAGAGCCAAGGTGAGAAGCCACTGTGGCCCCACAGAAGGATCACTGAGAGTGGGCTCAGGAATTCTGGGTTTTGGCTTGCTGTTAATTTGCTGTGCAGCTTTGAGCAATTTACCTAACTTCTCTGGTCACAAAGTCGCTTACTTATGAAAAGTGCTTGAAAGCAAAGTTCCTGGAGGCTCTTCTTTCCTCCTGCCCTGTGGTGATTTTAAGTGCTTTCTTGTGTTATGCTTAGCACTTTCTCTCTTCCTGTCAGAATTAGTCTCCTTTCCTCAGAAGCTGATGAATTGAAACTCTAAGCCACACATCTTTCTTGCATGATCTCACTTGCTTCTTTCCCCCTTCTTTTTCTGTTTTTCCCCTTAAGGCAAAGGCAGAGAAAGAAGATGGAGGCCTAGCAGCCTGGTTGCTAATACAGTTATGACATTCTTCTTCTCAGTCTAGGGGAAGTTACTCTGGCAATTATGAATCCATATCCCTGCCTCGGAACTAACTTTATCCCCCCTTATTATTGTTTCATTTCAATGGGATGGCTTCTTGCAGATTTTTTTTTTAAGTCTTTTTTTTTTCCCCCTGAAGTTTCTTACAGAGACCAACCCCGTTTTCTCTGAATATTTGAAAGTATAGTTGAAACTCAGGCAGTTTGGAAGCAGAACCATGCTGTGATTTCCTCCAGGAGCCGAGGTTCTTTGCACATGGACTATACACGGGCCTTGTGCTTTGTGGACTGTCAGTTCTGTGCCAGCCTGCAGCTGTCTCTTTTTATTTTGTTGTGTTTTTTAGAGAAGTTCTCACTCTGGAGTGGAGGCTAGAGTGCAGTCGTGCAATCCCAGCTTACTGCAGCCTTGAACTCCTTGGCTCAGGCAATCCTCCCACCTCAGCCTCCTGAGTGGCTGGGACTGCAGGCTTGCATTACCATGCCTGGCTAATTTTTTTTTTTTTTTTTTTTTTTAATTTCTAGTAGAGATGAGGTCTTGCTATGCTGTCCAGGCTAGTCTTGTGGTTCTGGATTCAAGCCATCCTCCTGCCTCGGCCTCCCAAAGTGCTGGGATTATAGGTGTGAGCCACTGTGCCTGGCCTTGGCAGCTTCATCTTCAGTGTGAAATTTATTTACAGCTTTTCTTCCTAAAGACTAGTCTTTCCTAATTACTATGTGCAGGGTCTTCCATGCTGCTGAAGGCTGTTGAGCAAGGCATAGTCCAGATAAACTGTCTTGACAGAGAAGTAGCAAATGGGAAACAGGCTGAGGTTGGATGCTGGGGAGATGCCTGGGCAGGATGTCACCACATGGATTAAAATGGAGGTGGGGCAGGGCAGGGCCAGAGGCTAAGCCAGCACAGCAAGGGGTAGCAGGCCTGTCTGGGCTGCACACAAGGTTCAGTTGGAGGGCCGTCCACAGCAACAGCAGGAAGGGGTTGATCAGGAGGCGTCATATAAGAACTAGGCAGACAGGGCAGTGGATGATTCCACGTGGAGGGGCCTGCTCTGAGGCTGCTGGTGCTCCTTTGGTGGTCTGAACCTGGCATCCTGTAGCTGACTTCCGTAACTCACTTGGCATTTGGGCCTCATGCTCCTTGGCTTAGTCCCTAGTTCCTTGCCATGCGAACCTGAAGCTCTCCTTAACATTTCTCTAAATTCTGGAGTGTGTGTGTGTCTAGGGGTGTTTGTGTTCTCACGATTACCTCTGCCTCAAGGTTCGGGCATCCCCAGATGCGCTCTCCTTTTCACACTGAATTGACTCCTTTATTTTTATTTATTTATTTATTTATTTTGAGATGGAGTCTTACTCTGTTGCCCAGGCTGGAGTGCAGTGGGCATGATCTCGGCTCACTGTAATCTCCGCCTCCCGGGTTCAAGCAGTTCTCCTGTCTTGGTCTCCCGAGTAGGTGGACTTACAGGCACCCACCACAACTCCTGACAAATCTTTGTATTTTTAGTAGAGATAGGGTTTTAGCATACTGGCCAGGCTGGTCTCGAACTCCTGACCTCAGGTGATCTGCCCGCCTCGGCCTCCCAAAGTGCTGGGAGCTGGGATTATAAGCATGAGCCACTGCACCTGGCCAACATAAAGGAAATTGAGGGGGTACCCAGATTTGAACTGGGGACCTCTTGATCTGCAGTCAAATGTTCTACCACTGAACTCTACCCTCTCTGCTGACTTCTGTCTAATTTTCTATCAAAACCTCACCCATGGCTTTGGTGGCTGATGCCTGCATCTCAGCACTGTGAGGGCCAAGGCAAGAGGATTGCTTGAAGCCCAGAGTTTGAGACTAGACTGGACAACAAAGTGAGACCCCCAACTGTACAAAAATATATAAAAAAATTTTCCTGGGTGTGGTGGTGTGCACCTGTAGTCCCAGCTACTTAGGAGGCTGAGGCAGGAAGATTGCTTGAGCACAGGAGGTCAAGACTGAGTGAGCTGTGATGGTGCCACTGCATTCCAGCCTGGATGATGGTGCGAAACCCTGCTGCTAAAAAAACCAAAAAGCCAAACAAAACAAAGCAAACCCAGCAAAACCTGACCCATAGCACAGGTGAGAATGTCCTAGATTTTCCTGAAGACTGGAAAGAGTGATGGGGGGGGGCCACACCACACACACCACAGAAGGGTGGCTGGGGGGCCTCTAACCCTGGTTACTCCTGCTGCCAAGATGGCCTCATTCACAGCTTCTTCCTGCTTGAGGGCGAAGCTGCCCACCTTGCTTCCCAGCCCTCCTTTCGCCCTCCTAGGAAAATGTATGTCATCTTTTCTCCCACAAAACAGATGGAGCACTTCTATTTGGCGTGGGTTCTCACTAACATCCGTGCGCTAAGGGTCTCGTCTTTTACTGCCAAATCTTACCAAGTTGTTTTCTCAAGCAAAGATGGGACTTTATAAACACTGACCTGGGATTAAATTGTGTCACCTTGGAGCTTGAACCGCATGTCGAACCAAATGGGCAAGAGGAGGTGGTGACGGGGCTTGAGGGATCCCTCTCTGTGATCTCCATTCTGGCATGCTGTGACCCCCTTTGCCCATCACACGGCTGCGTTTTATTCCACCTGCTCCTCCTGTGAAGGGGACTGTGTTCACTCCATCACCTTATCCCTGGAGCACCGACCAAAGTGCCGTGAACAGAGTAGGAATTCAATCAATATTTACCGAACGACTAGATGTGCTCAGCACGGTGCTAATGGATGATTAGAAAAGTTAATAATCTCAGCTCTTAAGGAGTTTGTAGTCTAGTCAGGAAGCCAAAAATAACACAGATGAGAATAATTAAGCCTCCAAGCTGATGGCACTGACTGGGGGTGCATTTATCAAGAATTTGGAAGCACGTAACCATACTTACATTCTTTGTTGCATACATAACATTTAAATTGTGACTCCTATCCAACTTATCACTCATTCAGATACGTTTCTTTTTCTGTGTTAAAAACAAAAATATAAAGCCATATTTCCAGAGATTTTTAAAGGGCCCAAAAGATGAATTCGATCTTAACATCAGCAAATGACAATGTAGTTTTAACAAGTTACTTTGAATTAGTCAAATCTAAAACTCACTTTAGATTTGTTTTCTGGCTAATATTCTAATTGAGAGACATTTCCATGGAGGTATTAGGATAAAATACTGTTTTTAGATATGTGACATTTCCCTGTATTTTAGAGATCTCTTGGGTATCTTAAGAGAAATTTAATCCATCCGATTTTGATCCAAATATAATTTACTCACAATGATGGAGAAATATTTGATATCCAGAGAAATCTATTGATGCACTTAAAGCTTTTCTCTGGGGAAATAAGAAATCACATTTTTTTTCCAGGGTGAATCAGAAACCTACAATGTCTAATTTTTCTGCTTATTTAACAAAACCTGAGTTAAGTATCAAATTGGGCAGTTCCAGATCAGTTGTTTTTGAGTTTTTGAGTCTTTTAAACTATGCAAAGGAAATTTTCTTCAAAGAGGTTTTCTTTTTTTCTTATTCTGACAGTTTCATCTGCTATCCTGTTTTTTCTCCAAACAATGATTTTTGAAGATTTAAGGTAATAACACAATTTTGATGTCTGTGAATTAATGGTGTCTGTATTCACAATGTTTCAGACCTGTCAGAGCTTGGAAATAGCATTTAAATGTATTGCTTAATTTTAATTTTAAAATACTTTCTCTGAGAATTAGATCCCAGTCCTAAGTGATTACTTTGAATTTCAAAGAGGGGATTTAGGCCAAGGTACAGCTAAATTTTGTGCTCTTGAAAGACCTGAAATCCATTTACAAACAAAATTGAAGTCTTCGTATCAGTATTACGTTTGGAAGTGAAACGTGCAAGGACTTGGGCAGTGTTACATCGTAAGAGGCTGTTGGATGCCATCGGGAGTCGAGGCAGGGCCTGGCATTTCAGCGACCCTGCTGCTCTGGATGCTGGTTATGGAGTACCCTCCGACTTCTCCCTGTGACTTGTCCACGCTTCCAAGTTCTGACTTCTGGCCTCCTAAGGATGGTGGTGTTCTAGCTCTTCTCTTTCACAGTAGGTTTTGCATTTCTGACCTGGGCCTTAGCCTCGTTCTTTAAGGTTTGCCTTCTGGCCAGAGCCCTGGGTAGGGGCCCTGCTCCTGCTCTGCAGCCCTCTGCTGCCTGTACCTAACAGCAGTGACCCCTGCCCGGCTCCACTGGCTCATGGGATCTGATGCCTGGATCATTGCAATAGTCTTCTGGTCTCTTCTTTTAGTTCATCAAATAGATCTTAATCATGTAAACCTTCCTAAATATTATTTCACATGAGGATTGGCTCAATTGTAGTGGGTAGGTATACAAACTGGAGACAGACTACCTGGGTTTAGTCCCAACCCTGAAATTTGTTACTCTATGACCTTGAACAAGTTGCATGACCTTGGTCAAGCTAGTTAAGGTCTCTGTGCCTTAATTTTTCCTAGGCTGAAACATGGGGTTGATGATAGCCTGATGAGATAGGTATTATTACTGTGAAGATTAAATGACACAAAGAAGTGTTTAGAACAGTGTGTGGCTATAGTAAGTGCTAAATAAAATTAGTTATTACATGTATTGCCCTATCCTTTTAGAATTTGCTGTTTTAGAATTTTAGAATGTTTTTAATCTTCAATACTCGCTATCTTTTTTAATAGAAGTAGGTCTCAAGTTTAGAGATAGCTATAGGCTTTGTGAATTCAGTAACATTCTTTTATTTAAAAATTTATTTTTGCAAATGATGCTGGTTCTCCTTTATATTTAATATAAAATTTCCTTTAAAAATCTAGGTAAAAAGTGAGTTTAAAACATATCAAGTAAATCATAAATTAATTGTACTGTAGTTTTAAATATGGCAAAAATCATGAACACAGTGCTCAAAGGCCTGAAGTTTGAGGAAAATCTGTGAGGAGTGGATGCTTCGGGCCTCTGGCGGCTCTTAGCTGGCCTGGGGCTCTTTCTGCCCTCTGTGGGCCTCTGTTTTAGCCAGACAGCCCCCTGATCACTGCCACGCCCTGAGCATTCCTGCCTTTGGGCTTTTTCTTGAGAATATCCACCCTGTTCCTCGTTTCTGATTTCCACTCATTCTCATGGCTCTGTTTGAGAGGAACATCATCTGTAAGGCCCCCCCAGTGCCTGGCTCCAGGACCCCCTTCTTCCTCCACACTTCCTTGTGCTGTTGTATGTGTCTGGCAGTCATTTCTTGGCACATGATGTCTAATAATTTCCATGGATCTGTCCTGTTTCTGCAACTGGAAGAAGATGAGCGGAAGCTTTTTTAGGTGGGGCAGTATTTTAGTTATCTCAATATCCCATTGAAGGCCCGATACAGTACCTTATCTCAATATCCTACAGAAGGCCCGATACAGTACCTTTCCATTCCAAAATCTGTCCATGAGAAATGAAAATGTGATACAGTACCTTGGATGCTTTCTATGTTAATATTTTCTGTTCTGTGTCCATATTGAGGTATCATTTATGTACCACAAAAGTCACCTCTTCTAAAGTAGTGGAGTTTCTTTTTAACAAGTTTGTACACTTGTGAAACCATCAATGCTGTCCAGTTTTGGAACACTGCCATCACCCCCACAAGTTCTCTCCTGCCTCTTTGCAGTCAGTCTGCGCTCCTGCCTCCAGCTAACAATTGATCTGCTTTCTGTCTCTATAGTTCTCTTTTTAAAAAGAAATTTCATAGAAAGGAATCATCCAACATGTAGTCTTTTCTATCTGGACTTTTCTACCTAGCATAGTGTTCTTGTGGTTCTTCCGTGTTGTTGCACTTACTAGTAATTGTTTCATTTTATTCCTTAGTGGCAATAGACCATGCTGCTGGGCATTCGGATTGTTTCCAGTTTTGAGGTATGATGAATAATTATTCTATGAAGGTACAGGTCTTTTTGTGAACACATTTTCATTTCTCATGGACAGATTTTGGAATGGAAATGACTGGTTCCTGTGATCAGTGTAACTTTTTAAGAAACTGCTAAACTGTTTACCATTTTGTATCCCCACTGGCAGCGTATGAGGATTCGTTTCTGTACGTACTTGCCACACTTGGTATTGTCTATCTTTATCCTAATAGCCTTTCTAGCGGGTGATGAGGCATGAACTGAGGATGACTCTTGGGTTTTTAGGTTGAGCAGTTGGATGTTGGTGCTACCATTTAATGGAAGGTTGAAAGAGGAATGAAGCTTTTTGAGAAAAAACCAAGAATTCTGGTTTGGCCAAATTGAGTTTGAGATGCCAATTAGCCTTTCAAGAAGTACTTTTAAGTAGGAAGTTGGATGTATGAGGGCACCTATGTTAATTTCAGCTTTGTGAATTCATTCAATAATGAAACCTGGGATGGTTGCTTTACATTTTTGTACCCTAGATATGAATCTGATGGTCTGGACAAGTCACACAATTTCGGATGTCAGTTTCCTCATCCATAGAGTAATACCTATTTTCCTCCAAAGCTTAGGTGAGGAGTGAATGAGTTAAAAAGTGCATCTTACTGTGGTGGTTATTCTTAATACATGATTTCACCTTTCATTTATTTCACTTTTATGTCTGTTGTGGCTTCTAATCTCATATTTCACACATAACAGGTACTCAGTAAATACTGACTTAATGAATCAATGAATGCGAGTCATGACTATATACTGGTGGAGAAGGAAGGAGGGGGAGGGAAAAGAGAGGAGAGGTGAGGTGAAGAGAGTTGGGCCAGTGAGAGGAGAGAGAGAGAGAGAATGGATATAATTTGGATTGGCCTTAGGAAGGAGGGCCCTCAGAATAAACACTGGAGCTTTGTGGAAAGGAAGTTTATCTTCTATGGCACCAGGGAGGCAACATGGAGGACATGATTTTGGGAGCTGTTTCAGTGATAAGACTTGTCACGTGTAAAGCATGGTTGTGTTTGCAAAGTGTCTTATCTTCCTACTAGACTTTAAGCGTCTTGAGGGTTGGAACCTTTCTGATGTGCCTCTGTGTTTCCCAGAGCCTTACTAATTTCAGCATACTATAAATACAATAAATACCTATGAAATGAGTATGTTTTTAAAACTTCTTTCTTTAAGTGAAATGATATGCATTTGGTCGGTTGGTGGATGACTCATGAACAGGTTGTTTCCTTCCCGTGTCCCTGGGAGAGCGTGTCTGTGCTTCTGCCACAGCTCATGCATGGCCTGTATTTATAATTATTTGTTTGTACGTCTGTCTGTCCTGAGCTGCATGATGGCGGGGGCTCCACATCCCTTGGCTCATGCCCCGCAAGTAGTGGTTGTTCAGACAGTGCTGGAGAGAGTTGTTGGAGTGAATGGATGTGTCTAACACTTAAGGAATAGCAGGGAAAGGAGACCAGATCTGTGCTCTTTGGGGTTTCAGATTGTAGCTCTAAGGATCTAAACTTCCAGAGGGAAAGAAAGTAGGGAAATGGTCCGTAACTCAGTTGTCTTCCATTTTCTGTCCTGTGGGCGAGGTAGGTCTGTTCTCGATATGGTTGGCGGAGTGGCTGCCTGTCCCAGTCTTCAGTCTCAGATGACAATATTAGCTTACGTTGTAAATATTCTGAGAGTGCCATACCCTCGAGGTTTCTTGTTAGGTTATTTTGTTAGGGAGTGTTTTCTGAGATTGGCTTAAAGCAAAGGATTTTAAACTTTTTCTAAGAGAGACATGTTTGATTTATTTTAATTTTCATGGGTTCTGCAAATGCTGGAGACTTTCTGACAAAAGCTCTGGTAAACCTCATACATATAAATCACAGAAAGGGAGGAATTAGGTAGGTGCAAAAGTAATTGCAGTTTTTGCCATTACTTTTAATGGCAAATACTTCAGTTAATGCAGGGGTGATCTAGAACCTCACCTGCTTATCATTTCTTTGTCCACTGTCAAAGCCCTGAAGCATCTGGGGGACTTTAGGGCTCCCTGGAAGGAAGTTTGAAAAACCCCAGGTGTAGAGGAAGTCTGTTCATTTTGACTTCCTGTTTCTTCTGCCACTCGCAAGAGACTTCTGTTAAGTCTGTAGAAAGACTTCCCTGAGCTACCGTTTGTAACCACCAACTATGGGAACCCTAGTTCACTGGTGGTGGGGATGTATTTTGGTATAGCCATTATGGAAAACAGGATGAAGGTTCCTAAAGAAGTTAAAAATAGGACTTCCATATGACCCAGTAATTCCTCTTCTGGGAATATACCTAAAGGAGATGAAATCATTACCTCATAAAGATGTCTGCCCTCCATTGTGTGCTGCAGCATTATTGACAATAGCCGAGATGTGGAAACAAATGTCTACCAAGGGAGGAGTTGGCCAGGCATGGTGGCTCACACCTGTAATCCCAGCACTTCTGGAGGCTGAAGTGGGCAGATCACTTGAGGTCAGGAGTTTGAGACCAGCCCAGCCAACATGGTGAAACCTCATCTCTACTAAACATATAAAAATTAGCTGAATGTGGTGGCTGCAAGCCTGCAGTCCCAGCTACTCTAGAGGCTGAGGCAGGAGAATTGCTTGAACCTGGGAGGATGAGGTTGCAGTGAGCTGAGATCACACCACTGTGCTCCAGCCTGGGCAACAGAGTGAGACTTCATCTCAAAAAAAAAGTCTATCAAGGGAAGAATAAGGACCATGTGGTATATGTATACAATGGCGTATTAGCCTTAAGAAAGAAGATCTTGCCATTTGCCACAGCACGGACGGACCTAAAGGATGTTACACTAAGTGACATAAGCCACAGAGAAATATTACATAATCTCACTTACATGAAATATTTTTAAAAAGATCTCAAATATTAATACACAAAGAATAAAGCAGCAGTTTCCATGGGTTGCAGGTAGGGAGAGGAATTGGGGAGATGTAGATCAAAGGATTAAAAAAGCAGATATGTTGGACAAACGACAGATCTAGTGTACAACATGAGGACTAAAGTTATTAAAATTGTAATAGGGATTTTTGTTAAATAAGTAAATTGTAGCTGCTTTTGCCACACACATACACAGTAACTCTGAGATGATGGATTTGTTAGTCTGCTTCACTGTAGTAACCATTTTACTGTCTATATGTATCCCATAACATCACGTTGTAAAACTCAAATATACACAGTAAAATTTATTTTTTTTAAAAACAAAACTTCTAAGAATCACCTCCTTTTATGTTTCCCTTTTGTGTTCATTTTGACCTCCTCTTTGAGCTTGAATCAAAAGGTTTTGAGGCCACCAGTAAATCAGGTAAACAGTACAAACTGGAGGGGAAAATGCCCCGTATTTGTGAATTTGCCATTGCACATTCCCATGGACAGTGTCTGATGTGGGTATAGAAAGCAGCATCCTGTCCAAGGACATGGCTAGGAGGGGAAACCACAGCAGGTAGAAGATAGGTAGGTATTTGTCTTAGTCCATTTTGTGTTGCTATAAAGGAACACTTGAGGCTGTATAATTTATACAGAAAAGAGGTCGTCTTCGTTCCCAGTTCTGTAGGCTATATAAGAAATATGGCACTAGCGTCTGCTGACCTCCGGTGAGGACCTTTGTGCTGCATCAAAACTTGGTGGAGAAGGTCAAAGGAGAAGCGAGCACCTGTGAAGAAGGACCAAACCCAAGGGGCGTCCTGGCTTTGTAACAACCCACTCTCAGGGAACAAATCTATTTCTTTAGAAACAGTCTCATTTCATGAGAGTGAGAACTCACTTGATCCCTTGAGAATGGCACAAATCAGTTCGTGTGGGATATGCCCCTATGACCCAAATACCTCCCAGGAGGCCCCACCTCCCAACACCATCACACTGGGTATCAAATTTCAACTTGAGACTTGGTGGGGACAAGCAAACCACATCCAAACCACAGCAGCATGAAAGGAGATGAGTCAGATCTTGGTTAGTACTGAAAAGGTCTGTGTGTGCCTGCCGGGGTTCATAGTGCACATAGAGAGCAAAGTGAGTCCTGGGAAGCAGAGACTTAACATGCAGAGGGGGCTAGCTGTTAAAATTTTGAATTCCCTAGGGCCTGGCAGTGTGAGTTGGAAGACAAAAATGACTGGGTGCCTCTGGGAGGGCCTAGCAGTCCAGGAGAGCAGAAGCTCTCAGAGCCAGAACCAAGGGAGCTGGCAGAAGGGAGTGGTGTTTGGATGGAACCAGGAATGCTGGAGTTGGCTGGGATGGAACCAAGAAGTCAAAACAGAGTAAAGCACTAGAGTTAGCTGGGCAGATTCCCGAAGCAGATTCAGGTGGATAAGTGTTTAGCTAATGTATAGTATTGCGTCTGTGTAAGAGGCTATAAAGGATTTCTGTGAGTTTACATTGGGTTGTAACACCTGTAAATACTGGAGAGATGGACTGCAACTTTAAAAAAGTTGATAAAATTCACATACCATAAAACTTGTCATTTTATTATGTACAATCTAGTGGTTTTTCATACATTCACTTTGTTGTGCAGACATCACCATTAAACCATAAAAATGTTTGGTTCACTCCAAAAAGAAACCCCATAGTCACTGACAGTCACTTCCCATTCTTCCCTCTGCCCAGGTCCTGGCAACCAATAAGCTATGTTCTGTGTCGATGGATTTGTTTCTTCTGAACCTTTCATATATATGGAATCATACAATATGCGGACTTTTGTGTCTGGCTTTTTCATTTAGCATGCTTTTTTCAAAGGCCCATCCATGCTGTAGCATGTGTCAGTGCTTCCTTCCTTTGTGGTGTTGAGTAATATTCTAATGTATGGCCCAACAACCTTGTATCTATTCATTAGCTGCTGGACATGGGGACTGTTTGCATTTTGGGTTATTGTGAACAGCGCTTCTGTGGACATTTGTGTGTGCATTTTTGTCGAATTTTGTCGAATTTTGTCGAATGCTTTTCTGTGTGGAGATGATCATATGGGTTCTGTACATGGTTCTATTAACATGGTATTTTACATCGATTGAGTTTTATATGTTGGACCGGTCTTGTATTCCTGGGATAAATCACACTTGGTCATGGCTTATAATCCTTTTTATATGTTGCTGTGTTCAGTCTGATAGTTTTTTATTCAGAATTTTTTCATCTATATTCATAAGGGATATTGGTCTGTAGTGTTTTAAATTTTTACTTATGTTCATTATTCATTTTTAAAACCTGACAAAATTATATATATGGTATACAGTATATTTTGAAATATGTATACATTGTAGAATAGCTAAATCAAGCTAATTATGTGCATTGCCTCACGTATTATTTTTTGTGATGTCACATATTGCAGAGTCTTATTTTTAAAGGCCAAATAGTATTCCATTTGCCATATGTATTGTCTTCGTTTATCTGTTGATGGACACTTAGGCTGATTTCATATCTTGGCTATTATGAATAATGCTGCAGTGAACATGGGAGTGCACATTGTCTTCAGTATACTGATTTCATTTTCTTTGGATATATACTCAGAAGTGAGATTGCTGGATTATATGGTAGTTCTAGTTTTTTTTGAGGTGGAGTTTTGCTCTTGTCACCTAGGCTGGAGTGCAATGGTGTGATCTCGGCTCACTGCAACCTCTGCCTTCCAGGTTCAAATGATTCTCCTGCCTCAGCCTCCCAAGTAGCTGGGATTAAAGGTGCATGCCACCATGCCCGGCTAACTTTTGTATTTTTAGTAGAGATGGGGTTTTGCCATGTTGGCCAGGCTGGTCTCAAACTCCTGTCCTCAGGCAGTCTGCTTGCCTCAGCCTCCCAAAGTGTTGGGATTACAGGTGTGAGCCACCGTGCCTGGCTTGTAGTTCTATTTTTAATTTTTGAGGAACCTCCATACTGTTTTCCATAATGGCTGTATTAATTCATATTCCTTTCGATGGTGTAGATGGTTCCCTTTCCTCCACATTCTTGCCAATACTTGTTTTTGTTAATCTTTTTCATAATAGCCATTCTAATAGAGGTGAGGTAAAGGGTCTGTAGTAGTCTTTGCTGATATTCTGTATTTGTTTTCCTGTTCTTTATTTCATTTATTTCCACTCTAGTCTTTATTATTTCTTCATTATTTAGGAGTGTTATTTAATTTCCATATATTTGTGATTTTTCCTTTCTTTTTTTTTGTCTGTATTGAGTTCTACTTTTATTTCATTGTGGCTGGAAAACACACTTTGACTCAATCATTTTAAATTTATTGAGGTTCATTTTATAACCTTAAACATATCGTCTGCTGGAGAAAGTTCCATGTGTCGTTAAGAATGTACATTCTGGCCGGGCACGGTGGCTCATGCCTGTAATCCCAGCACTGGGAGGTCGAGGTGGGCGGATCATGAGGTCAAGAGATCGAGACCATCCTGGCCAACATAGTGAAACCCCATCTCTACTAAAAATACAAAAATTAGCTAGGCGTGGTGGCGGATGCCTTTAGTCCCAGCTACTTGGGAGGCTGAGGCAGGAGAATCGCTTGAACCTAGGAGGTGGAGGTTGTAGTGAGCTGAGATCGTGCCACTGCACTCCAGCCTGGTGACAGAGTGAGACTCCCTCTCAAAAAAAAAAAAAAAAAAAAAAATTTTGCTGTTATTGGGTATATTGCTCGGTAGATGTCTGTTGGTACTAGTTGATTTATAGTGTTAGTCGAGTTTTCTATTTCCTTGCTGATCTTTTGTCTAGCTGTTCTAGCAGTTGTGGAATGAAAGGTATTGAAGTCTCCAACTATCATTGTTGAATTACCTATTTTTCTCTTCAATTATTTTAGATTTTGCTTTGTGTATTTTGGGGCTCTGTTCTTACGTATGTTTATATTGGTTGTTTCTTCTTGATGAATTAACCCTGTTAGCATTATAAAATGTCCTTCTTTATCTCTAGTAGCAAGAGTTTTCTTAAAATCTGTTTTGCCTGTTAGTATAAGCATTCCAGCTCTCTTTGGGTTTCCATTTGCATGGTATATATATTTTCCATAGTTTTACTTTCAACCTTTTTGTGTCTTTGAGTATAAAGTGTGTCTTTTGTAGACAGCATATAGTTGAATTATGTTTTAAAATTTTAATCCATTCTACCAATCTATGTCTTTTAATTGGAGTGTTTAATTCATTTAAGTTTAATGCAATTACTGATGAGATAGGATTTATTTATGCTATTTGGCTGTATTCTATGTATCTTTGTCTTTTTTGTTCTTCTATTACTGCCTTATTTTATGTTAAATATTTTCTCAAGTAACATGTTAATTTCCTTGCCATTTATTTTCCTCTATATTGTTGAGTTATTTGCTTAGTGGTTGCCCTGGGGATTACAGTTAACATCTTAATTTATAACAATCTAATTCAGATTAATGCCAACTTAATAATATACAAAAACTTTGCTCCTATATAGCTCTGTTCTATTCCTTCTTTACTCTTACTGTCACATATTATCTCTTTATACATTGTGTGCTTTTCAACATAGGTTTATAACAACAGTTTTATGCTTTTGTCATTTAAATCAGACAGAAAAGAGTACATTTATCCCATTTTAAATATTTTAGAAATGTTTAAGAATATTAAAAAATTTAAACTATATGGCATGTTTTAAAATACATTTATACTATTTGTAAAATACTCACTTCTGCAGTTACCTTTATACTTACTCCTATATTTCTTCATTGATTTGATTTACTGTCTAGTGTCTTTTCATTTCAGCTTGGTGGAAACGTTCCTGTATTTCTTGTAGAGCAAGTCTGCTAGTAATGAACTCTGTTTTTATCTGGAATGTCTTAATGTCTCCTTCATTTTCAAAGAATAGTTTTGCTGACATAGAATTCTTAGTTGACAGTTATTTTCCTTTCAGCTCTTTGACTATGTTATCCCACTGCTTTCTGGTCTCCATGGTTTTCAATGACAAATCAGCTGTTAATCTTACTGAGGATTCCTTGCACATGATGAGTCGCTTCTCCCATGCTGCTTTCAAGAGTCTCTTTAGTCTTTGGCTACTAACAGGTTATTGGTTTTGAATTACAAATTCACTGTTAGCCTGCCCACATATCATCATCCCTGTTTGAAAGGACAGCACAGGATGCTTTTGTCAGTGCTTTAGTTCAACCCTTATGATATCTCTGTAGCATTTTTTTGATCTATCAACTTTATGGTTTAGTAATATGTGGTTTTCACTGTCATTCAGAGTGATATTTATGTGATCTGTTCCCATAACTTATTCACTTAATAGGTTTGTTGAACACCTGTATATGGAAGGCTCTATGCAAGACTTTGTTTTCTTAGATAAGTGACACATGATCCTAATTGTGAGGATGACACATTTGATTGGCAAAGCACACATACTTAACTAATTACTATGCAGTTAGGATGAAGGTATACTATGTGCATAAACATAGTAGTTTGGGAGCAAAGTGTAAGAAGTCACTGATTTTCATATTTGGTAGATGAGCAAACTGAGGAGACTAGATAGATTAGCAATTTGAGACCTTGAGTTATCTAAATTTGAAAGTGACAGAATCAAGGACTAGAAGTCACTCTTCTGGGTTCTTTCTATGAAACAATGATGATTCTAGAATGTGGCTATTTTCTATGTTCAAGCCTCATAGGTAAAAGTGATTTCTTAAACCAGATAAGTGTGTGAAGCACAGACTGGCTGTTTTGCTTCAAAAGGTGTTTATGGTAAAAATAAAAGCAAACAGTACTTATTTAATCTTATTATATTGTATTAATATGAATTAAGTAAACAAGTGACTATGTTAGAACTTGAGATGTCAAAATATGAAAAGATACTTACTCTTATTAAATTTACCCTAGATGTTTTATTTTTCTTTTTTATTGTTATTTGTTTTGTCAAAAGAACTCTTCTCCTCCCTCCATCTGTAGTAAAATTTTGAATAGGTACAGTTTGTATTAGGGCCTCCTTAAAAATAAAGTTACAGATCAATCAAAACTATATTCGTTCTCCATAGGATAAAGCATGACATTTCTGGGCATACAGTTTTAATTTTAATCTGCTTGCCTCCGTTTCTATTCTCCCATGAGTCTTTGCAGCAGGACAAGGAAAAGCAAGTCTTATAAAAAGAAATACAGTATGTGGTGCTTATTAAAGTTACATACATCTCTTCTCACAGGAGAAATTTGATTTATTGCAGGTTGTGCATATGTCGCATATGGACATTTCTAGGGAACAGATTCCTTATTGCGGAGCAGTGAATGGCTTCTAGTACTCCATTATTGCTCCGGGAACATGTTAGTAATAATTATGAAAGGTAGAATACCATGAAATCTGTAAGGTGATTTGGCAGAAGTCGATGCTGTTGGTGCCAGGATTTGGGTACCGTACCACGGTTTCCTGTTTTCAAATGTATTAATTGATCCGCAAAGGACATCTTTTGGAGACAAGAATTCAGACAGACTGGCACAGCCTGGACCTCCGCCAAGACTGCTCGGAAGGTTGCCATACTGGGAGCAAAAGAGTGAGAGAGAGAAAGAGGGAGAGAGAGAGGCAGAGGGAGAGCTGAGGAAAGAAAAAAAGGCAAGACTTGGCACAGCTCAGTCAAATCAGCTTCTTTTGTCTGCTTTCTCGGCTTGAGCTTCAGGAAAGAAAACCGTCCTGGGGTACAGAAAAACTCAGAACTTTTTGGTTTTCAAACTTAGAAGGCTTTTTAAGTCTCTTGGGCTATTTGAAAGTGTTGGTACATACAATGACGTTTAGTCACCAGTATTAAGGGAAATAAAAGCCTTTTTCAAAACGAAGCTTCCACAGTGTCCATGCATTTGGGAAATACCATATTTGATTTTTTGCATGTATGATTATACCATGAGAGACAGGATTAATATAGAAGATGGCAAGGCAAATTTCTAATAGAGGGAATATTAATTTTCTACAAAATAAAGTTTGTTCATCAACACAAACCTGCTTTCAAATCAAATCAGAAAGACATCCTTCGGAATGTGTTCAAAACGTAAGTTTTTAGATTTTATTTTATTTTATTTTTAGACATTTATAGACATTAACTTTTCAAGGAGCCTTTCTAAGATTTTATGCAGCCCAGCCAGGAAGTCAGAGTAAAAGTTGTTTTATCCATGTGTTTAAGAAAACGTTTTCTTAAAGCAACAGCTTTTATTTCTGCTGCTTCATGCTGTCCTAAACTACATCCCCCAGCAATTAGTGACAACACTGAAGACCAGAAAGGCAAGCTGAAGACACCAGACTTCGCTTGAAGGGCAAACAAGAAATGTGAGCTTGGTCATTATTTTTTTGTGTGTCTTTGCTCTGAACCATTTTTGGGAGGTGGGTGGGGAGGTGTCTATGTCTAAGAGATGTATGCGATTAGTGAATTCTCATTGTGAGAAGGAAATGATGAAAGGTGATTTTTATGATGTTGGCAGAAATGGCTGGGAATGGTAGAGAATAGAAATTTAAATCTTTTGGAGAAGAAGTGGTGAGCTGTGTTTGCAATACTTGGAGAAAAATTCCTTAATTTTGGTTGATTAGATTTTATAATTAAACGATTCTGGTTCTCTCAAAATGTTTTAAGTAGAAGGAAAATTTAGAAACTTTACCGATTTTCTTTTTAATACTACCTGGTGTTTTACTTAGATATATACTTTATATCTAATTTCTGAACAATAAATCCTTCCTATTAGGCCTGATTGTGATTGGATTGTGATAGTTCTGTTCTTAAAAATCAGCATTATTGTAGGAGAGGTTAACTGTAAGGCATGTGTTACTGTGGACCACCCTCATTGTAAGTATTCTGTTTTTAAAGAGAGTTTGAGTTGTAGGATTAGGTTATGACTTCCTATATTCATGTATTTTCTTTTTATTTTATATGCTGAAAGAATACAGGAAAATTGTATCTATTCACATAAGTACTCATCATTTTGGGCAGTATGAAAGACTGCCCCTGGATCTGTGCTTTTGTTTTGAGTATGTAATCATTGATTTGTTAATCCTTCGACAATAAAAACCTGTCTATAGCTTTCCATTATTGCGCGCCTTAAATGATCAATTGTTTCAGATGTTTTTTGTAAAATTATAGTGACACATCAGCAATCCTGAAAATGGCATTTAATATATAAATATGATTGAAAAATATATGAAATCAGAGGAGTTTGAACAGTTAAGCTTAAGTATATTCTTCAACTTTTTAATTAATCAACATTTTGATTTTCAGTAAAATGAAATCACTTAACGTTTATGTGTGTTGCCAAAATGACAACCTTTGTTTAATAAGCTCCTTTATACACTATCTCGCTGATACTCCTAAAATGGACGCCAAGACATGAAAGACATGCTGATAGGCACTGGGAAGGAAATGTTTGCCTGACTGCAGTCTTCCTTTTTGAATTGATTACAGGATCATTCATGCCTATACTAAAAACAACAATATATGAAACAAAAAGAAAGTTCAGCAAATAAGTTTAAATGAGAGCTTCATTTTAGTACTGACCGTCTTATTGCCGATTTATATTTACTTCCATTTACTTCTTAAACATTTAACATAACTTCTTGCCTTTTAGGTTTGCTAAATATATAACTTATTTAATTTTTTAAGGCCTTTTTTTCTTGAAGTTAAAATAATTTTGCTAGCTGATTTCTTAACTTCTTTGCAGCGAACTCAGAACAAACTTATATCCAAACTATTTCATGTCCAATTATTTTCTAACAGTATGATCAAAAGTAGGTGAATTAAAAGACAAATATGTCAGAATATATCTTAAGAAATATTACATTTTTTGATACTGGTAAAACTATATTTTACAGAGTGTATTAAACTTAAAATTTGATAAATATTAGTTATTATAGTCACTGAAGTTTCTTACCAGTAGCTTCTCTCTGGCCTACTCATTATATAGCTTAAAATGAAAGAAAATCTCCTATAAAGATGTTCCTTGTAAACCGGGTATAATAGACATGTCTTTGTGCAAGCTTTTTTTGTTTTAAAAAAGTGTGATTAAGAAGTTGCGTTGATTACATTTTTTTAAAAAGACATTTAGTTGTAACATAATGCATGCTTCTTTGCTTTTAGACCTTTTGTACTGCAAACACATTGACATTTAGGTTATTAACTATTTCCATATTAGTATTAATATTTCAAATCTTATTTTAAAATATATAAATACTAGTGGTTTGATTGTAAATGAACTCTATCTCAGCTCATATTTGTTGTTGTTTGAATTGTATAATATTGCAAAGTAAAATTATTAAGGCAGAAATGCATTAATATTTAACTGCTACTTGATGCCTATTATTAAATTCCATTTTGATGTATGTACCTGAACATGCAAGCACATTATTCTACAAATTAATGCGAACTTCTCAGGGAGCGTTAGTCCAGTATTTTATAATTACTGACTCATTTATTCATTTATTCAACAAATGTTTATTGAGCGCTCACTTAAATATGCTAATATTTTATTGATAAAGTTATTTTGGGTAATGGGGATAGAAGAGGGAATAGATTTAAAATAAAGTTTAAACGCCTAGATAGAAAAAGGCAGTACTATAATGAGATTTATTTCAACAAAGTATGTTCACTTTTCTTGCACAATACACATATTGTAGAGTGTGATTATAAAAAATCAGGAGATTAATTGTATTACACGTAGCTGTAAGAATCTTGTTTTATGACTATTTTGGTGGTTACATTTTATTGGCCAAAAAACTTGAGTTGTTCAAGTCTTCTGACAGATATGTAAAATAAGCAATTCAAATCAGGGAGGAAGAAACTAAGATTGAGCCCCTGCTCATATGCTGGATCTTACATATGTCAAAGCAGGTGTAATTGAACCTTCCAAGATGTGGCTGCAACGTAAACAACAGTGGCCTGTTTATGTGGGATTTTTTTCTTTCCTTTGTTTTCTGTTATGAGACAAAGGAGGAAGATAAGGCCCATCCCACATCCTGAGGCCAGCATGGCCCTTTGAAAGAAAGTTTGCTAGGGGGTGGTGTATTTTAAATGGACCTATCAGTTCACTTTCTATATTCTAGTGGTTTGCGTGTGTGTGTATGTGTGTGTGAGAGAGAGAGTGCATTTAACTCAGTGGCCTAACTTTATTCCATGCAGTTGTTCTCTGATACAAAAAGGAGGCATAGGTTCATCTTTGAAGAGGAGATAAAAGTCACGTGATCCGAGGAGATGTGCTTGTAGGCTGCTTTGGTCGCCCAAGCGTGAGGCAGAGCTGCTGGCCCATGGAATGGAGATGAGAAGTGTCTCGGCCGCGGGTATACACTGCCGAGGTCATTCAGCAGATACTCCCAGAGGACTTGCTCTGTGCCAGGCAAAAGGTAGAATAGCTGCCCACAGGAATTCCTAATGTAGTTGGGTAGAGGAGAGGATAGGAATAATTGATGAATGTGGATACCTTTTCAGGTTACCAAATACCTTCGCCTGTTATTCTGTGTAATCCAAGCAGCCATGCTGGGCACAGGGACTGGTATGCAGTGGCCACTTAATAAGTATTCATGGAAGAAGTAAACCGAGTGGTGAACTAGAGGATTATCTTCTTGAGTCTTATTTGACTAAGAGAGTTTTTTCCTTCATGGATGGGAAAACAAAAATCACTCTGCTTTCTTTCTTGTTTCTCTGTTGCTGGTTATGGGTTTAGAGGGGTGCAGCAGAGGGCCACATTATTTGTGACCATGTTAGGCTCTCTTGAGGTGGCCATTGGAGAAGATATAAAACAAGGACTTGCCTGGTATGGGGTGGCCCTGGACACCTGCTTTCTCTCTGGCCAGCTGTCCATTGTCTTGCATTCCCTGTGTCCTCATTTTCCCAAAGGATCCCATACTGTACCTTAGGACTTGGTGGTGCGGCCTGAGCATGCAGCCTGCCAGTGGAATGCCCAGTGAGTTGAAAGTGTTTCTTTTGAGGGCGGGACAGAGGCAGAGGAGATTGAGACAGAGAAGGTGGTGAGGGCAGTTGCGCAGAGCTGAGGGCGCTGCGCAGCAAGCAGCTTCAGTCCTGTTGTAGATGCAGCACCAGGGGCCTGTGAGGCAGCGAGGATGAATGTGGGGTCCTGAGTTAGACTGCAATATCAGCAACTGCAGGTGTTGAGAGGGCATAGCGTGTTATTGGGGGGGCTGCATGAGGGGATGTAAATGGGTTGCTGAGGCCAGTTCCTGTTGCACAGAGTCTTTCTGGGTCTTTCTCCAGGAGATTTTGATGCCCAGGAGAGGGAGAGGCAGAGCCAGGATCATTGTGTGCAGTTCTGTGTCCAAGGCAGTGAGGAGCTGGAATTTAGCCTCTGCTTTGCTGCCCAAGCCCTGTGCCTTGATCTGCTGCAGGAAGGTACCAAGTCCCCATTGTGCTTGTGGAGGTTCTGGGGTGCATAACGCTTGTCATTGGAATAGCAGGTATTGGGAGAAGGTCAAAGGTCTGTGGCCTGCGAGGGCGGTGTTCCAGTATCTGACCATGGAGTCTAGGGGGCTAGGGGATGCGATCAGAAGTGTTCTAGAGAACATGGTGAAACAGGGAAGGATGAGTAAGTAGAAATTTAGATCAAGTGAAAGAAAAGGTTCTGAGAGTACTGGAGTTAGGAGTTTATTCTGAAACTCATCAGGTTATGAATAATTGCACCACCTCTGCAAGGCTCAACTTAAAAGTTTGGCTATTATTTTATTTCTCAGATTATTTTATTTCTCTGAAAGCAAGCCGAAAGTGAAAAAAGTTACCTGTGTGTGTTCTGTATTTCACATTATCAGAGGAGATGAACATTTTCTCCTCTTACAGTTAAGACTCTTAGTCCTATACAATTAGAATACCCCTTATGAATGGATCTGGAGGTTTTGTGCAAAATATTGAAGAATTAGTCCCTCTGGAGTGATGCCATTCTTTTATCCTTGTCTATCAACATAATTTGTATCTATTTTCCCATTAACCCTTCTAAGTCATTGTACCTTATCTGAAAAGATCAAAGTGTTCTCAAAGACCCAGGAGTGTTTCACCTTAGCTGTATTCATGGGAAAGCTGCCTTTGAAACAAATAGCCCTTTACCATCATGGGTTAGAGATAATGTTTCTCAGCATCTCCCCAACCTGAGTTTGAATTTTGACTCAATTTTTTGGTTGTGGGACTTTGGCCAAGTTATGGAAACCCAATTTCTTCATCTGTAGAACAGGGATCATGGTATTTCCCTCACAAGATTTTGGGAGGAGAAATAAGGAAATACTTAGCATAATGTCTGGTATGTAGTAAATACTTAATAAATTGTAGATATTATTTTAATTTTTTTTTAATTTTTAGAAATTGATAAAATTTGTGTAACGTATATTTTACTGTCTTAACCATTTTTCAGTGGTATCAGGTACATTCACATTGTTATGCTACCATTGCTGTCATCAAGCCACAGAAGTCTTTTCATCTTGCAAAACCAACATTCTGTACCCATAAACAATAACTTTCTATTCTTCCCTTCCCCAAACCCCCCAACAGAGTCATGGCAACCACAATTCTGTTTTCTCTCTCTATGAATTTGACTACTTCAGGTACCTCGTATAAGTGGAATCATGCAGTGTTTGTCCTTTTGTGACTGGCTTCTTTCACGTAGCATAATGTCCTCAGGATCCATACATGTTTTAGCATGTGTCAGAATTTCCTTCTTTTATAAGGCTGAATAATACTCCATTGTATGGACAGACCTCATTTTCTTTCTCCATTCATCTGCCGGTGGAAACTTGGGTTGCTTCCACCTTTTGGCTATTGTGAATAATGGTGCTATGAACATGAGTGCACAGGTATCTCTTTGAGCTCCTGTTTCCAATTCTTTTGGGTATATCCCCAAAAGTGGAATTCTGGGTTGACAGTTTCATTTATTCAGCACAACTTCCGTTGTACCCTCTTCTTTTGCCTTTGTGGTTTCTGATGAGAAATCTGTCATTTGAATTGTTTTGACCTTCAGCTAAGATGTCCTTTTTCTCTCACTACTCTCAAAATCTTGCTTCGTCCTTAGTTTTCAAGGAGTGTGTTATGTTGTGCCTTTTTGTGGATTTCTTTGGGTGTATCCTGTTTGGGGATCATTCACCTTCTTAAATATGTAGGTTTACGTCTTTTGCTAAATTGGGGAAGTTTTCAGGCATTATTTCTTTGAGTACTTCTCCAGGTGTGCCCTCTTTCGCCTTTCCTTCCAAGACTTGGAGGATGTGAATGTTAAAACTTTGTTATAGTTCTACCAGGGCTTGATACTGATTATTTTTTAAGTCTATTTTCTCTTTACTGTTCAGATTGGGTAATTTCTGTTGTTCCTACCTTCAGATTCACCTCTTCTTTCCTCTATCATCTTCGTTCTGCTGTTTAGCTCACCTAGTGAGTTTTAATTTCAGTTATTATATTTTATCTGCTATGTCTTTACTGAGACTTTGTGTTTTTAAAATTTTTTTCCTGCCCATTTTTGATTGTTTGTTGAAACATGTTTATAATGGCTACTTTCAAATCCTTGTCAGATAATTCCAACATCTGTGCCATCTCAGTGTTGGCATCTCTTGACTAACTTTTCTTATTTAAATTGAGATTTTCCTGGTTCTTGGTGTGATAAATGATTTTGATTATATCCAGGCATGTTAGGTACTGTGCTATGAGACTGGATTTTATTTAAGCCTTCTGTGTTAACAAACCTTCTCCGACACTGTGCTAGCAGGGGAAAGGGGGGCACTCTCATTTTGTGACGTGGGGGAGTAGGAGGGTACCTTATTGTTGCTAGGTGAGGGTGGAATTCAGGCTACCCATAGTTGATACTGTTATTTTTATTGATAGGTTTGTACTTGGTGCAGGAACCTGGACAGTGTCTGAGCTGTGTATTCCTTAACTTTAGCTTATGTTGTTGGTGCTACTTGTGTTTGATAACTTGTTTAATGATAGTTACATTCTCAAATTAGGAACTGAGCCTTCTTTAATCACTAGTTACCCAGAGATTAGTATGTGTTTACCACTAGCACATTGAATAAAAGAGTATAAGAGATGACATTATAGTTTCTACTTTATTAATTTAGAAAATTTATTTTTAAAATGAGAGAATACCCTACCTGGGTAAGATGTCCATTTTTTTTTTTTTTAATTAACATGCGAGGTTTCATCAGACTTTTGCAACTTATTTTTAGAAGAGGTCAATATATTAAAAATAGTCAGAAGAAGCAGATTTGACTGAAGGCTTTAAAAATGTCAGTGATAAAGTATTCTATTTCATTTGTGAATTCAAACCTGTAGCAGGTCAGTAACACAGATCTTAAAGATGATGCATATAACTTTGGAATAATACATTGTCAGGGTTCTTACTGGTCATCTGTGCTGTAGCATTGACAGTGTGAGATCCCAGTTGTGCATCCCTTACTAACTGGATAATCTTGGGAAAGTCTCCAAAACTCTAAAGGTTGACTTTTCCTATAAGTGAAATGGCTGTCATAATACCGATATCAAAGGGTTGTTCAGAATATTAAATGAGATAATGTGCCTGAAAGCAATTTAGCTGATAGGTATCACAAACATGGGAGATAATTACCTAGTTTAGTTACTCCAGACACATGAGGGTGATGGATAAAGATAATGTACCTAATTCTGTATGCTTTTCAACTGTGCATTCCAATAGACTGTTACATATGTGTATATTTAAAATGCTTTAAAATTGTTTAAATATGGAAGACCTTCAAACATATAGCAAATTATTAAATAAAATACAATGAATACACATATACCCATTATCCAGAAGTGACAAATGCCATATTTATTTTCCTCAGGTGTTAAAAAAAGACATTAACGATATAACTAAAGCCTTATTCTCTCACTTCTGAAGTTGGTGTAGAACACTTTCATGTGCATTTTTGTGGAATTACCGCATATACATGTAGCCATAAACAATATATTTTACATGTTTAAAAACTTAGATGAAATATTTTATACTGTTGCTATCCTTTTGCAGTTGAAATTAGATATTTCTGAGCGTTATCTCTATTGCTAATGCAGGTATAAGGCTGTAGAGTGTCTCATTTTAGTGTAGCCATTCTTCTATGGATGGGCATTTAGAGATCTACCTTGTGCTACCCATGCTGTCATGACCCTCCTACACATCTAGGTGATCTCTAAGGGAGGACTTAGAAATGGAGCCCAGTTTCTGACTATTTCAACTTTACTCAGTAATGCCACACCATTCTCCCAACCATTTGTACTGTGAACCCAAAAGCGTTTGAGACAAGTCTCAATCAATTTAGAAAGTTTTATTTTGCCAAGGTTAAGGATGCATCTGTGACAGCTTTAGGAGGTCCTGACATGTGCCCAGGGTGGTTGGGGTGCAGTTTGGTTTTATACCTTCTAGGGAGACATATAACACATCAATCAATACCTGTAAGTTGCACACTGGTTTGATCTGGAAGGGCAGGACAACTTGAAGCAGGGGCTCCTAGGGCATACGTAGATTTAAAAATTTTGATTAGCAGCTGATTGAAAAAATTATCCTCAATAAGAAGGAATGTCTGGATTATGATAAGGGGTTGTGGGGACCAAGGCTTTATCATGCAGATGAAGCCTCCTGGTAGCAGGTTTCAGAAATAATAGATTATAACTGTTTCTTATCAGATTTAAGGTCTGTGTTGATATTAATGCTGGTCTGCTTTTCCTGAATTCCAGAAGGGAGCAGGATATAATGAGGCATGTCCATCTCCCCTTCACATCATAGCCTGAACTGGTTTTTCAGGTTGACTTTGGAATGCCCTTGGCCAAGAGGAGAGGTCCATTCAGATGGTTGAGGGGGGCTTAGAATTTTATTTTTGGTTTACAGTACCCGTTTATATTCCTGTACTAGGGCATCAAAGTTCTTGTCTCACTGTATCTTCACCAACAGTTGGTAGTACTAGACTTTAAAATTTTTGTCAATCTCATGGGCAAGAAATATTTTGCTGTTATTTTTATTGGTATAGCTGATTACTTAGTGAGATTGAGCATCTTTTTATATTGGCAATTTAGATTTCCTTTTCTGTGCATTCTCTGTATCCTTTGCACAGTATTCTTTTGAGTTTTATTCTTACTAATTTGTCGCATATTAACTAATCCTTTGTTATGCTGATTGAAAATACCTTCTCAATCTTTTTTTTTTTTTTTTTTTTTTTTCATTTTCCTTATGGCAACTTTGGAAGTGAACTATGGAATATGTTTGAAAAATTGGAATGCTTTTGTTTTTCATTTTCAAAAGTGATTTTAGTGATAATACATGCTTACAACCCATGCTTTCCGATGAGGCAGAGAGGGCTAATGGGACTAATTTCTTAGAATGCTTCAGAATTTTGTCTCCTTAATTAACATCTAGAGGAAAAAGTTTCTTCTTTTCCATGTAGACTTTTGGTCAACTTGACATCTTGGGCAGATTCTTAGTTCCCAGGCATCAATCATTGAATTAAAGACTTGTGGAGTTTTACGCTGTTATTTGCAGGGACTGCTATAGTACACCGATAATATAGGCACATTTCCATTGCATCTGCAACGTTACCAAATAGGAGTTCTAGGGTCCTTAGAAAGAATGTTCTGTTGATCCGATTATAATGCTTTCTATACAGTGAATAATCTCGGTGCAATAAGCACTTTCTCCTTCTCCTAACCAGTAGTCTTGCTAACAAAATAACTTAATTGAGAAATGCACACTGTTGGGGCAAGTGGATTGAGTTGTGGCTGAGGCTCCTTGTGTATCTTTTGTTGTGCAATCAAGTAGCACTTATTCACCGACTTTGCTCATGCTGTCCCGTCTAAACAAAACCCACCTAATCTCCCAAATCACTTTGCCAAACAAAAGAACACCCAGAAGATACAGAAACCAGGAGGATGGGGAGGCAGTGGAGTATTTTAGGCAGCACTCCCTCTCTCCCTACTAGTCACCATGTATATGAAACTGCTTTAGTAATTATACATCTGTTTTAAAATTGGAATGGGAAAGGATAGTCTCTTCACAATCCTATAGGAACCCTCCTTGGTTGTTCAGACATTTGGCACCACTGCGTGTCTGCTGATGGTTTGCCACAGTCATAGGTGAGGTTCTAGGCAGATATTAACAGCTGGTGGAAAAGTGGGCTTGCAGACCCAAACGTGGAAGTCAGGCCTCGAGGTCTGGATCTCACAGACTTGCCTTTCTTAAGGACAGTGGCCATACGCTTTGCTAAGTCAATTCCAGTTGGCCTTGCTGTACTCGTTAGCCATTTACTGCAGGGTGTGAGCCTCCTTTCAGCATGTGGGAACCAGTGAAGTGTCCTCTCATTGGCTAGCTTTGATATTTTCTTCTTTCTCCACTTACTGAATTCTTCCCTAGAATCAGCATTTGGCTCCAGTCACCATCTCTGCACCATTCCTCTACTGTTTAAAAGTTTTAAGGAAAATTTTAATAAAGAGTGTATGAAAATAATGACTGTTGTGTAATTACAAACTCTGTTTTCTCTGTTATCTAAGTCAGTGCAACTCAGAGAGAGTGGCAGACACACACACCACACACATTTCAGGCGAGGAAGTAGAGGCCCAGGGAAGTGAAGTGCCTAGCCTTGTTAGTAGCAATGCTAGGGCTCAAATCAAGTCGTCTGCTTCCAGATTTGTTGTGCGACTGATGATTTCACATTTGTTCACTCTGTGATGGGACCACCAGGAGAATAGCAAGTTGCTACTTTTATAGTAGCCCCTCCATACACCCTTGGGACTGTGTCCTTAGGTCAGTCCTTCTGTCCACCACCTACACACCCACTCACCCACCCACTCACCTACCTACCCACCCACCCACCTATCCACCTACCCCTCCCCCCACCCACTTACCCCTCCACCTACCCCATCCATTCATCCTCTCACCCACCTACCCACCCACCAACCCCATCCAGCCAGCCAGCCAGCAGTCAGTCCATTATTCATTTAGTCTCTGAGTCCCTCAGTGCTGAGTGATAAGGCCACATCATGGATAGAACACAGATAACTCCTGCCATCACCCAGCTGATGGTACAGTGGTGAAGGACTACAGAGCAGTAAACGTGGCCAAGCGCAGTGACTGTTAGGACAGGAGAAAGGATCCTGCTTTTCCTCAGCTTCCTGTCTCTCTGCAACTCAGAGGGATAACCAAAATTCACACTTTTTAGAGAACATGGATCTCTCAGAATATGAGAGTTTGATGAATGTTTTTTAAAATTTGACACTGAGTATAGAGCTCTGAAAAATAAACACTCTAGAGTTTTAGTGTCTTAGAGGTCATTTAGTTTGCCTCCTTGTAACCAAACTGATGAGAATCTTTTTTGACCTCCTGAGAAGCAGAGGTCATCTCTAGGCAGCAGTTCCCATGGTACTCATACTCAGTGCCTAGCAAAGAGGTACATAATGAGGTATTCTGTGCATCTGTGACTCAGAACTTTCCTACTTCATCTTCCACCTGGTTTCCTTCTAATGCTTTGCCATAACAGATCAGTGTAGATGAGTTTTGTTTAGCTATTTCTGGATGTAAGCATTTTTAAAAAAGGAAAAAGATGCAAAAGAACCACAAAAACCCAACATGCTGTTTAAATAAAGAAAAATGAGTTTGACTTCCAAGAGAGCATTTGCCATTTTTTTAATGCTTATTCTCCTTCTGAGAGCTCGTTATGGAACAGAGTGTGACCGAGTTTACCGTGGTAAGCCTGTCTTGTCCAGGCCAGGGGATGAATTAGAGCACTGAAAAAGGCCAGAGGAGCGGGCAGAACTGTACCTAAATTATCCCCGGATATTGCTAAGTGATTCTACTTTTTAAAAGACCTCCAGAGAGAGCATCCCTAATCCCCTTTAGTTTGCCTTTACAGTGTTTAATAACCTTTGCTGTCAGGAAATTCTTCCTCATATTTAACCCAACTGTCCCTTGCCACCAATCACTCCCATTTCTCTTGTTATCTTTGGTGGTGACAGAATATAGGGGTCATTGTCTTCTCAATAACATCCTTAATGTTTCTGAAGGGTATCAGGAAGGCCTCCCTAAGCCCAGACTTCTACAAGTCAGAGAAATACAATTTTTTTCTCCTCTACACCCCCATTCTCAGTGGTCCTGTTTGGACATATAATCTCTGACATTTATTCTTAAGTCTCTGTTGCAAACATTCACATCAGGCCTGTCTGGAGATACCCATTGGTTCCATTTTCACTCACAGGGAAAGATCCTTTCATGATTTCCCTGGCTGTTGATTCAGTCACATTAACTCCTGTTTGTTGAGCTCTCACTAGGTGGGAGGTGCCACCCTAGTGGCTGGTGGGATGTGAAGGGGATTGACTCCCACCGACTTGCACCTAGAAGGAGGAGCCTGAATGTCACCTGCCAGTTACAGTCCTTGTGATAGTCTGTGGATTAGAACCACTGGTTTCTCTTTTCCACAAAGACATTTTTTTTTCTGATTTATATTTTGGTACCTTTAGAGTTTACATTTGCCCTATCCTCAGAAAGTTAAGGCACTATCATGTTATTCATGCCTTCTTTACTCTTGATTCATTTTACGAACGCCCCAAGGAAGTTTGCACATAGAAACTTTGGCCTGTGAGCGATTGGTGAGGCTGTTTCCCTTTAGATTCTGGATGATCCTCACGAGGGGGTGTGATGGATCTTTGCAGGTCTCCAGCACTTATCAGAAATGCCTGGCACGTTTTAAACAAACTAATGACTGGTGGTTGGTTGTCAAATGAGTTGTTGGGAAATTTTTTTTTAGTTCTCTGTCTCTCCACTCCTTTCACCTCAACATAAAAGCAGCCCAGAGCTTCTGCCTGGCTGCCAGTGTAGGCAGCCCTCCCACCTCGGCTGCCAAAGTCTTAGCAGATGAAATAAAAATCTATTTATAACTGGTCTCTGATGGATTTCCTCCCTACCTGGGCTAGTGCTCCATCAGCAGGTGTACTGAACAGATGGAGAAGGGTTTTAAGTTTTTCAGTTCAATTAGATCAACTCTCTAGGTTCAGGCCAGCACATCCCCTTTCTCACTTAGTATCTTCCTCTTGGCATTAAAATTGTTGAGCATAGCAAAACACAAATTAAGTCCAGGAGATAAAATGCATATAGTGCCTGCCTTTTAAAAAAAAAAGCACTTTGGCATAGGAACCATATTTGACATCGTATGCTAAATCTGTCTTAACCCTTTTCTCCCTAGTGCTTAATTTTAATGTGATTTAAATCAGTATTTGGAGTACTAAGATGCTAAAGAGCACAAATGCTTTCTTTTTTTCCTTTTCTTTTTCTTTCTTTCTTTCTTTTTTTTTTGAGATGGGGTCTCACTCTGTCACCCAGGCTGGAGTGCAAAGGTGCAATCTTGGCTGACTGCAACCTCCATCTCCCAGGCTCAAACGGTCCTCCCACCTCAGCCTCCCAATTAGCTGGGACAACAGGCACACACCTACCACTCTCAGCTAATTATTTGTATTTTTGGTAGAGACAGGGTTTTACCATGTTGCCCAGGCTGGTCTTGAATTCCTGAACTCAAGTGATCCACCCGCCTTGGCCTTCCAAAGTGCTAGAGTTACAGGTATGCACCACTGTGCCCAGTCTTTTTTCTTATGATGTGTTTTTAGCATTGGAATTTAAGTGTTTTGAAAGTATATCGCACTGTTTTTGAAGAAACTTTATCTCTGATAGTGGTTCAGTTTATATGATGAAGCATTTTAATGAGGAGATGAAGTCATTCAGTTCATGATAGTTATTTGATGTCTTTTTTTCAGTTTGTTGAACTGTCCAGGATAGCGATCCAAGTGATACCACTCACTGGTCCAAAACCAGTCTGAATATGGCCTCACCTAGCTCTGGGTTTTAAGACTGCTAGTCTGTGAAAGATCAGTTGCCACAGTATTTGGTTTCCACATATGTAAAGATTCGTTATAATTACCAAATCCACCCTTAGTAGGCTGTATCATCTCTTGTTCCCCAGATCCCAGATTTCGGTCTGTCCCTGACTCTCAGATGGGAGGCCACTCTGATGGCAGCCCCAGTTCATGCCCCACACATTCACTGAGCCTCTGCCCAGCGTTCCGACACAGCCTTCCACGAGGCTCACATCTGGATTCTTTGTCCGCGCTAACACCATCACATTTAATTAATATCTTTGTGAAGCTGGGTTTGAAACAAGAAAGGTTCGGCCTATTTCAGTGGATGTTTTGTTCCCATAACCAGAACAGGTTTTCTTTGGTGGTTTTATTTTGCCCCATTCTTTATTATTTTTGGATATTTTCAAGAGTGTGGATTATCCAGATTTGTGGCTTGTTCTCCAGCCTCCCTCCCATTTTGTTACCCACTAAGATGCGTATCGTGGTTGTCGGGGGCCAAAGGAAATTCCACCAAGTCAGCCTCACTGCTGGCTGGAAGTGGGGTGTGTGATTTAAGTTAGGAGAAATAGTGCAAACAAAACCACCGCTTCCTATTTGTGTCATTCTCTGGCAAGTGCCTTTGAAGATTTTCTCTCGTTTTCTGTACTTTTTCACAGACTCTCATATTTGGAGGATAAGTTAAATATTACCTAGAAAGTCACTTCTGATCCTCCATCTCCTTGGCAGGATCTATGTCAAGTGTTTTGATTTTCACAGTAGTGATGGTGCTTTCTCCCAGGCTGGCTGACCTGTGCTGTCTTTGGTAAGTTATTCTATTGAGTTGTGGTGCTGCGATCTTTCTACCCATTACTTTAATCTGTGGATTCTCCTTTAACCTTTTGGGGTCATACAGCACAAAATCTAATTCCGACACGTGGCAGCCTTTCACGTATTTGAAAAATGACCCTTCTGTAATCCACCAATCGACAGGACATGCATGCTTCAGTTACATGGTTTTTCTCCGAACCATCTCCAGTCTAGCAATTTCTTTATTGTGGAGTGGCATGCAAAAAGGAAAGTCACATTTTTATCTAGGTTCTGTCTGACAAGTGTGGAACCATCACTGATCTAGCTGGAGGTCAAGCAAGTGTGAGAACTTCCCGTGTGCTTGATTTGACCAAGTGTAGCATCTTAGTCTCCCAGTAGGACAAAAGGGTTTCTGTGGTATCCAGGGACGGGATGGATCGACTTTGATCATTTGGACCTGGCTTTGGTCGTTTCTTGGTACCCACTACATGGCCGGGTGATGGCAGTGCATGAATGTGTGGAAAATGATGTCAAACAGGGTGCTGGATGACAAGTTCAGGCCTCCAGAGCACTTATGTGGCCTGTGAACATAAATCATTCCATTCAATCAAACCTCCACCCTTGCCCCCTCCCTCACTGAGTTGCTACACCACTGTGTTTTCTCTCTCGGGGCCACTTATTCTTGTCTTGCTTGTAAAAGCCAAAACAATAGGATGCTAGGTTCTCGAGGCAGATTAAAATAGATTCCCAGGTTAACTCCATTTATGATTTGTCTATCTCTTCCCCTCTCCACTCCTGCAGTGAGGGGATTATCATAGGGAGGGACCATCAGACAGTCTTTTTTGGGGATTTTTTCTACATAGTATTAACACATTTATTTCCAAGAGGTTTTAAAGGCAAAATATATGAATGCCTAGGTATGTTGAGATCTTTCAGAACATAGAAAGAATGGGAATGTCCTTGTTCACATTATTAGGCTAGTATCACATGATAAGGGTAGTCAAAAGCCCAAAGGAAATTTTAGCAGATTTAGGAGAACTTCTTTTGGTTCGCCTGGGTAACTGGCACGATGCTATGTGCTGTGAGATGGTCACACATGCTGTCTCATGTAGGCTTCACACAACCGCCCTGTGAGGCTCACGTTCTGTCATTAACAGAGGAGGACAGTGACACTCAAGTGGGGACCAGCTGGTCCTTGCGGCAGCCAAGGTAATAGCCACTTATTCCTACTGTTGGGTTTTGGTGGTTGCTCTTGGTCAGATTTACCAGAAGTTTGTCTTCTTTATTTTTCTTTTTAAGACTCAGTTCTTAATTCCATTTGTTAATCCTAATAGATAATGTCTTTGTTCTCTAATTTTGTAGTCAGCTCTGACACCCAAGTCCCAGCTTTTATCCACAGTCCTGCACTGCCTCCTTATTTTAAAAGAACGACTCACCACAATCAAGTAGGGTTTATTCCAGAAACAAAAGAATAGTTCTTAGGAAAGCTACTAGTGTAATACAGCCTATTAATTCATTAGAGAAGAGACTGTGTGACCATCTTGATAGATACGCAGAAGCCATTTGATTTGATTCAACACCTACTTTTTCTTAAAGAAATAAAAGCTGTTGGTAAATGAGATATAGAAGGCTACCTCTCTTACGTAATAGAGAATTTCTGGGAAAAGCTATTAACATTCTTACTAAAGTCATGGCCAGTGAAAAATGCCTGCCACATCACAGTTCTTCCACCTTGTTTTGGAAATTGTAGCTGATGCCATTGAACAATATAAAGAAATAAGAAATACAAATACTGGAAAAAGGCAAGAGCCATTATCGTCAGATGCTGTGACTACCTGGAATACTCATGAAAGGATATTTCTTGAGCACGTACTATGTGCTAAGCTCCCTGTCACGTAAAACTTATAGGGAAGACATTCAATTAAATATGCAACTCTAATGTGGTGATATAAATTCTTTTTTTTTTTTTTTTTTTTTTTGAGGCGGAGTCTCGCTCTGTCGCCCAGGCTGGAGTGCAGTGGCGCGATCTCGGCTCACTGCAAGCTCTGCCTCCCGGGTTCCCGCCATTCTCCTGCCTCAGCCTCCCGAGTAGCTGGGACTACAGGCGCCGCCACCACGCCCGGCTAATTTTTTTGTATTTTTAGTGGAGACGGGGTTTCATTGTGTTAGCCAGGATGGTCTCGATCTCCTGATCTCGTGATCCGCCCGTCTCGGCCTCCCAAAGTGCTGGGATTACAGGCTTGAGCCACCGCGCCCGGCCTGTGATATAAATTCTATGACAGAAAAAAACACAGAGAGCTATGGGAACCTGATAGCCATGGCTTTCTGAGCCCTGCAGGGGTGGGGTTGGAGAAGTTTTTCTCTTCTTCAAACTTGCCAAGTTCATGGTGGCCTTAAGGCCCATTGCTGCAGCCATTCCCTGTCTGAAGAGCTCTCACCCTTGAACTTTTATGGCTGCCTCCTTTGACTCAGGGGGTCTGGGCTCAATTGTCTCCTTTTCAGGAGAGGTCATTCCTGATCTCCCCATCTAACATGGCTCCTTACCCCTGCTGGTCCATAACAATGTCACCCCTGCAGTGACCTCTGTTGGCTGCTTGCATATTCTCTGTCTGCACGCCATCACCTCACAGGTCTCCTCCAAGAGTGTAGGGCTTGTCAGTCTTGTTCACGGTTTTATCCTCAGGGTAGAGAATTGTGTCTTCCCCCCCCGCCCCGTAGGTGCTCACTAAATAATTGTTGTGTGAATGTGCTGGAAGGGAGGAAGTGGAGACAGGAGATGGTGTTTGTAGGCTGCCCCTTCTGGAGGAAGCCAAGGGTGGAGCCTGGCCTGGGCTGGGGAGGCATGGCTTTGATGAAGACAGGTTTTTTTTGTTTGTTTGTGTTTGAGGTGTAAGTTTAAATGCTGAGCAAAAGGTTGATTTGGGAGATCTAGAAGAGGGGAGAAGGGAGGATATATGGCAGACTGGGAAAAAGGGCACAGGGGTTAGTTTGAAAGAGTAGGGGAAACAGCTCTTCCCTGTAATAGGAGGGTAGGAGGAGGGGATTGTGCAGAACTGACGTTCATAGGTCTGGTGATGGGACATTGGGGAAGTTTTGTTCTTTGAATGATGCTATTGTTGACAGTGAAAAGTGGTGGGCTTGGAAATTTGAATAAAGTAGGTAATAAAATGTGTACTGGCCATTAAGAAGAAAGAGAATGAGACAGAGCAGACGGGGAAATGTGGGAGGCTTGTTGGGTACCTAGTTAAAGGTGAAAGACTGAATTTATGGTGACACCAATCTGTGAGTTCAGGAGATTCTCCATGGAAGCCTTAAGCAGCCCAGGGTATATGTATGGTTTTTTTTTTTTTGAAAAGATTTACTTATTGTTTATTGAGATATATAATTCACATTCTGTAAAATTCTCCATTTTATAATATACAATTCAGTGGTATATAGCGTATTCACAAAATTGTGTGGCCATCACCACTGTCTAATTACAGAACATTTTTATTATCCCCAAAAGAAATTCCATACCCTTTTGGACTCACTCCTCATTCTCCTCTTCCCCCTGCCCTTGGCAGTTTCTAGTTCACTTTTGTGTCTATGGATTTGTCTATTCCGGACCTTTCATATAAATAGAATCATGTAATAGGTGGTGCTGGTCATTGGCGTCTGGCTTCTTTTGCTTAGCATGATGTTTTCAAGGTTCATCTATGTTGCAGCATGTATCAGTATTTCATTCCTTTTTGTGGCTGAATAATAATCCATTTTATTGACATACCGTATTTTGACATTTTGTTTATCATTCATCAGTTGATGGACATTTGGGTTCTTTTTACTATTAGGTTCTTTTTACTATTTGGCTATCTCAAATAATGCTGCTGTGAACATTGGTGGACAAACTTTTGTGTGAATATATGTTTTCAGTTATCTGGGGGCCAGACCTAAGAGTGGAAATCTTGGGCCATTTGGCAACCTATGTATGTTTAACTCTTTGAAGAATGTCCAAACTGTTTTTCACAATAGCTGCATCATTTTACGTTGCCACAAGTAACGTGTGAGCATTCCGGTTTCTCTACATCCTTGCCAACACTTGTTATTGTTTTTTTCTTTTAATTACAGCCATGCTAGTGGATGTGAAGTGGTATCTCATTCCAAGTGTGTGCATATTGAAGATGCACTTAGATTGATCAATGGTTGGGATTTTGCTAGAAGGCTCTATGGAAAAAGAGAGGCCTTATGTAGTTGAGGATGGGGGCAAGTGGATAATTGAAGTGACAGGTCAGGGATTAAATTAAAGAAATTTTCTGGACCAAGGAAAGCAAACCACAAAAATTTACTAAAGGGAAGAAAGGAAGCCTTAAATTAATGAAAGACTCAATATTGTAAAATGTCAATTCTCTCAAAATCTCATATTTAAATGTAATATAATTCCAGCAGAAATCCAAATGAAAAAATTTTGAGGGATTTGCTAAAATGATATTAAGTTCAACTGGAATATTTAAATACATGAAAACACTCAAGATATATTTGGGGGAAAAACAATAACAATGATAGGGACTTATTTACCAGATATTAAAACATACTATAAAATTAGTTATTAAGCAGTGTAGTTTTAGCAATGGATTGCTGGAACACAAGAAAAGTCCCAGGTTAACATGAACATGTATTATAAGATAAAGGTGACTTTGCCTCGTCAGAAGTGAAAGGATAATTTTGTAAATGGCATTGGGCAACTGGATTACTATGTCAAAAATGTAAAGTTATATCCCTGTTTCACATCTGACAGCACAATAATTTTGAAGTTAAATATTTGTGAAGAAAAATATATTCATAGAACACTAGAAGAGAGACTACCAGTCATGGGGGTTAGATTTTGTGCAATGGGAGAGAGACCAACCTCACAGTGAAGAGGCCATTGAAGACTTGGACAGAGCTGGGAGTGATGCAGCCACAGCCAGGAACAGCAAGAGTTGCAGGGGCCACTAGAAGCTGGAGGAGGCAAGGAAAGGTCCTCTCCTAGCACCTTCAGAGGGAGCAGGGCCCCTCCAACACCTTGATGTTTGGACTTCTGGCCTCCAGAACTACGAGAAAATCAATTTCTGTGTCTAAGCCCCCGGTCTGTGGTAATTTGTTCCCGCAGCCCTAGGGAACAATGCAGTGACTCTCAGACAGGATTTGATGGAGAGAGTGGTCAGAACCAGTGGAGCTTTCTAAAAGATTGATGCCATGAGCTACGTTTGTCTAGTCTGGGCAGACAAGAGATTTCCATTCATGATTAAGGAGGGCCCACGGATCTGCATGACGAATTTGAGGAGGGTACACTGGTCCCGCAGGGCAAGGACATCATCTTAGTTGCTGCCGTATCCCCAGCATTTAGAACAGTTAGAACAGAACACAGTCCACACTCAATAACTCTTCAATGGACTAATTAATAAATATAAAACACACAAAAATGTAAGCAGTATCCATTTTTAAAACAAGATATTAATTTTTGAATAAAACCAGGTCGTGGTGGGGACCCACAGGACCGGAATAGTTGCCGTTCCCTTCACCTCCCACTTCATTCACCCATGGTGGCTCGAGGGGACAGAGGTGCGAGATCATGGCTGGAACCACCGCTCTGACTTGGAGCTGCTGAAATGGTAGACTGGCGGTCTGCCCTCATGGTGCATGGTTTCAAGCTACATGTCAGAGGAAAGCACCATCCTTGCAGCTAATGACACTAAAACTCAAGTTAGATTACGGCAAGCTTGTCCAACCCATGAGCCACATGCGACCCAGGATGGCACTGAGTGCAGCCTAACACATATTCATCAACTTTCTTAAAACATTGATTTTTAAATATTTTAAGTTCATTAGCTATCATTAGTGTATTTTATATGTGGCCCAAGACAATTCTTCCAGTATGGCGCAGGGAAGCCCAAAGATTGGACACCCCCTGGACTATAGTATTAATGCATTGCTTGGTTCATTCTTTTCACATATTGAGTACAAAGTAATTCATTGGCCGGGCGCGGTGGCTCAAGCCTGTAATCTCAGCACTTTGGAAGGCCGAGACGGGTGGATCACGAGGTCAGGAGATCGAGACCATCCTGGCTAACACGGTGAAACCCTGTCTCTACTAAAAAATACAAAAAACTAGCCAGGCAAGGTGGCGGGTACCTGTAGTCCCAGCTACTCGGGAGGCTGAGGCAGGAGAATGGCGTGAACCTGGGAGGCGGAGCTTGCAGTGAGCTGAGATCCGGCCACTGTACTCAGGCCTGGGCGACAGAGCGAGACTTCGTCTCAAAAAAAAAGAAAAAAGTAATTCATGTGATAAGCAATCCTTGAGCACCTCCTGCGTGCTGAATGCCATGCTATGGTCTGGGGTACGGAGAACAAAGAGGTGATCCTTACCCTTGAGGCTTATACAGGTTATTGTAGGCTAATAGCCATCTAGATAAGTAGACAAATCACTTGGATGTCATGTGATAACATACATGTCATCAATAGACACCTAGGATGCCTCAGGAGCACAGAGCAGGGCCTGCCAACACACTGGGCATCGTAGATTTTACAAAAGATGGAGTTTTGGCTGGGCACTGTGGCTCATGCCTGTAATTTCAGCACTTTGGGAGACTGAGGCAGGTGGATCACCTGAGGTCGAGAGTTTGAGACCAGCCTGACCAACATGGAGAAGCCCTGTCTCTACTGAAAATGCACAATTAGTCGGGTGTGGTGGCACATGCCTGTAATCCCAGCTACTCGGGAGGTGAGGCAGGAGGATCACTTGAACCTGGGAAGCAGAGGTTGCAGTGAGCCAAGATCACGCCATTGCACTCCAGCCTGGCCACCAAGAGCGAAACTCCGTCTCAAAAAAAAAAAAAAAGAAAAAAAGAAAGAAAGGTGGAGTTTTATTTGGGCTGTATTGAGGCAGAGGCTCGGACATAGGTGAAATGGTTGGTTTACTGTGTGGAATAATGTGAGGGGAGCTGAAAATGCATCCACCCAGAGCGACTTTGCAGGAGGATGCCTGAAATGCTGAAATGCCCGAAATGCTTGTATTTCTTGGCCTTATGCTTTCTAGGAGTCCTCTCCTAAAACTCAGATGCCTCTGTCAGATTCTTAGAGTCATTCTAAGTAGGCATGCCTACTTTGTTGACTTCCTAGGTTGATTTTTGAGGGAAGAGAAGTCACAGAGGATGGAACATGGGATGGGGGAGGAGAGGTTGAAGCAGAGCACTGGGCACTTAGAAGAATCGTGAAGGTAGAGTTCCTAGAAGGGGCAACAAAGACAGTGTCAAAAATCCACAGCTCTGCCCTAGCCTGGGTCTGCCAGGTGGTCTGACCCAGCTCTCTGGTCAGCTGCAGTGTGCATAGAAAGGGGAGCAGGGCTGGTCTTGTCCCCACGGAAGTGTGAACTCAGGGCTCGTCTTTTGGGAGCAGAGAAAAATACTGGCTGGATATACATGTAAATTTCTATGTGGGGTATTAGAATGAATCTTAGCTGTTGGGACCACGTCTTTTACTAATCAAACAAAGTACCCTTTATATACATGTATTTGTGTGTGTATATATATAGGGGTAGTCTGTAATTTGATGGTACTGATGAGTGAAAACAATATGTGGACTTGCCTGTTTACTGAAAGATCAAGCAAATACACTTCAGGCTCTTTTTGATGATAGCTGTGAGTATTACTTGCTAGTATTAACATATTTTAATTTTCAAGAACTTGGACTCTTTCCTTTGAAGAACCAGTTAGGAAATGTTGTCAGAGAATCCCTAAATTTACCCTTATTTTCAGTCATGAATGAATCCCTGATTACTGTGATGAAGAAAAATCCTGGGTCTCTACTTCCTTGCCCAAATTAACACAAATGTAACCTTCTTTCTTGATCAGGAGATGCCGAAGGTAGAACATAAACAAAACTATAAGAAACTGCTCATCACTCTGAGAGAGGTTTGATTTTCATCAGCCAGGAAAGATACAGACACCAAATCAAAGGTGTTGATAGGATTTCAGTATAAGTTTTTTTGCGATTTTCTTTTCCCTGGGTGTTCACTCTCCCCTTGGGCTAATGCTGGTTGGCAGGGCTGGAGCATTCACCGTGTCTTTTCTGATTCCTCTTTCCCATGTTGGAGTAATGTTTTAACTTCATTGCCCATATAGCCTTGGCAGCTATAATCAGTCACTGGAGTATATCCTTGATTGTAGGAGAGACTTGATAATAATGACTCTTTTATTCATTTATTCCACAAACATCCCCTGGGTGTTAGCTGCATGCAGTGAACCGTGGGAAGTGCTACGGGCAAGCACAGCTATGTAAATCATGGCTCCAACTACGTGCAAAGGCCCCATGACATAAATAAGCACAGAAGACGTGTCTGTACCTCTGTATCTGCTTTATAACCTCCCCGAGGAAATGCTAGAGGCCTGATCCGTCTCTCCCCTGTTTAGAGACTATCGGGGCTCTCCATTTCCCCCACCACAGAGTCCAAACTCACGCCTAGTACCCAACATTCTTCAGGACCTGACTTCAAGCTATCTTGGTGTCCTCATCTCCTACCGCCCAACCCACACCCTGGGCTCCAGCGTTTTGCTCTTCCCCAGTGTGCCGTGTGCTTCTTGCCCCTGCCCCTGGCCTTGACATTTTCTGTTCTCTGAGGTCACCCGGCCTCATCTTCAACAGCTGGTGGACTTCTACACATCCCTCAAAACCAGCTCCTCTGTTACCTCCAACATGGCACTCTTTTCTAAGCTACCCCAACTCCTACCCAAGGCAGAAATGGTCTCTAGGCTTGTGCTAGAACATTGAGGATACAGGGGTTCTTTGGGAAGAGGACATTGGGAATGCATATGGGAATATGGAATATGGGAAGACAACAATTCTTGGCTTTTCTGGTCTAGCCCAGGCTGGTCTGGCCCCCTCCAGATGATCTCAGCATTCATGAAGGCAGGTCCTGGAGACTCGGGAGGAGGGACCCCCCTCCTCTTAGGACCTGGAATACCCTGTGAGCAGGATGGATCTGGGGTATGCATTTTAGCCTTCTGTATATCTGCATAGACTTTTGTTCTGCCTTCTCATAGTTCATAGCTTGTGTCTACACAAGAACTCTCTAAACATGTGGTAGTGAATTAAAGCCATTAACTCCATGGAGATCCTTTATCTTGGATATTGTTTCAGGTATACTTTAATATTGCTATATAATTTGTCCATGAAAGGCATATCTTCATAATAAAATATGAATGGGTCTTCGTCAAAGACAGAAGACTTTTGATGAAGGAGATGATGGCAGAATACTGTAGGATCCTGCTAGTTGGGTCTTCTTGGAATCACATCCTTTAGCGTCTAGAGGAGGTAACACAGGTCATGTGGATGTGCTTTCTGCTGGTGAGTAAGTCCCAGACTTGGGAGTGGCTGGCGGCAGGCTGACGATTGAAGTCTGGGGTGATTCTAGCACAGAAAAGCAACCAGGGCAAGGTATTTCTGTGTGTATTTGTTTCGCTGATCAACACTTGGGTTACCAAGATGATTAAAGCACAGCCTTACCCTTTGGTAGAGAAAACCATTCAAAGAAATGCTGTGACAAAGGAAACAAGCATTGAGTGATCGAGTACAGCATGAGCATGATTATTGGAGGGCACCAGGTTGTCAGTGAAGACAGCCATAAGGGAGGAGAAGAAATGAGGTGGAGGGGAGACGTCTTATAATCGAGCAGAGTACTGAGAATAATGCTGGGACTGTCTCTCTGTGCGGTGGACAAAGGGACTACTTTAGTCAGGCTCCTGGCAGAAATGTACCTAAGAGGGATAATTGGAGAAAGCTGAAGGAAGACACTGTTTACAAAGGTGTGGTCAGGATTCAGAGAAACCATTAAGAGCTGGCAGAGAGCCCTGGAGCTTTACCACGCCTAGACCCAAAAGGGGGCAAGAAGAGAGCCATGACAAGCATTGAACCATGATGTAGGAGAGGGTTGCCCTGTAGGAATTGTGCCCTTCAGTAGAGGAACTCAGCCACTACCAAACTGTGAAAAGAGGGCTGGGGGAAGAAATGCCCAGTCTCCCATCCATGTATGCCATTGGCCAAGTCCAACACAAACCAGAGTTCAAGGGAGCCCATTGATACAGGTCATGCAACAGGATGGAGAGTGGTCCCAGCAGAGCACACAGAAACTGTCCTGCAGAAAGACCTATTAGGCACAGGCGAGAGTTGTACTCAGTCACGTTGAGGGCCCTGCTGAGCTTGGAAACAATGACTTTGTGATTGTACCAAATAGGAAGGATATGGAAGTCTCACTGGGTGAGCAGCAAGTGCTCTTTCTGTTATTTGGAAGAAGTGTCACTCTAAGACCTGTAATTTGCCCATCTGTGTCTGGTTTCTGACACTGGCACCCCGGAACATGTACAAAACGGTAGTGACACCACGAGTAAAGGACTAGCTCTTTGTATATGGCTCAGTCACTTCCAAAATACAGCTAAAATGTGTTGGATTCTTATGTTTTTATCCACCATTACCTCATGCCAATTCAGTTCAATTAAATTTGGATATTTGCTGAACATCTAGAATTTCTTGGAACTATGCTGGATGTGCTCAGGATACCCAGATGAGAAGGCATGGAGTTAGAATACAGTAGGAGAGATGATCATGTAAACAAATCATATAATTAAAGCGAAGCATGGTGAATCTAAAACGGGGTGGTGGAAGCTCTTAACTGACCTGCCCCTGCAGACTCACTGTGTTAATTTGGAAGCCTTGCTCTCTCAAAACGCCATGGCTGCTGGGCTGGCTAGCCTGCGTGCTTTCGGCTAGTTGGCTACGTCTTTGTGCACCTGTACACGTCCATGATTTGCATGTTTACCAAGAGTCTCCTGTGTGTGTTCCCAAATCATTTTATGTCGGTTGTGCTTGTAATTAAGTTTATACAATTTAATTACATTTTAAGTGAACCAGTGAAATATAGGTGCAAAATGAAAAGCTTTCATTTGCATTAAAATTAAGTCAAACATTTCAGAAAAAGGCTAGTCACTTAAAAAATGCCATTGAAATGGGTACAGATAAGACAGCCCCTCATCCCTTGAACCTGGCAGTAAGGATGATCTTGACAACGAGTTTGTCGATGGTAGGCAAAAAATTAAGACTGTATCTTGCCGGGCGCGGTGGCTCAAGCCTGTAATCCCAGCACTTTGGGAGGCCGAGGCGGGCGGATCACGAGGTCAGGAGATCGAGACCATCCTGGCTAACACGGTGAAACCCCGTCTCTACTAAAAAAAATACAAAAAACTAGCCGGGCGAGGTGGCGGGCGCCTGTAGTCCCAGCTACTTGGGAGGCTGAGGCAGGAGAATGGCGTGAACCCGGGAGGCGGAGCTTGCAGTGAGCCAAGATCCGGCCACTGCACTCCAGCCTGGGAGGCAGAGTGAGACTCCGTCTCAAAAAAAAAAAAAAAAGACTGTATCTTGATGGTTTCTATTTTTCTGTGAGGGAGGAATGAGCAGTGAAATGATGGGGTGGGAGTCTGAGGACCATGAAGACAGCTTGAAATAGATGACATGGGGAGGGAGAGGGAGCTGGCTAGGGCCTGGAGAAGGACTTGTGGGCAGCACTGACCGTGCATCCACCTGAGGCTGGAGATTGTGATTTTTGTAGTGGCCCCCACCCACCTAAACAGCTAGGCGACTTTCTCTTAACAGTGCTTGGCAGGCTGATGTAGAAGTGGAAAAATAGTTGCTTAGAGCGATCCAGGGTGGGGATTTTGTGGGGCAGATGTGGCAGGGGTTTAAGGGGAAACGAAAGTTGAGTTTGGGCAAGAATGATTTAAAAGTGAGTTAAGCCTTTTGGCCAGAATTGCCATTTTTCATTAATTTGCCTACATGATGAACATGAAGGGAAAGAGGAGAGGCACCTGCTATATGTTTTCTTTCTCTCTCTCTCAGACAGAATCTTGGTCTATTTGTCTAGACTTGCATGCAATGGTATGATCATAGCTTACTGCAGCTTCAGACTCCTAGGCTCAAGCGATCCTCCCACTTCAGCCTCCCAGTAGCTGGAACTACAGGTGCACACCACCACACCCAGCTAATTTTTAATTTTTTTTTGATAAAAACAGGGTCTTGTTATGTTGCCCAGGCTGGTCTCAAACTCCTGGCCTCAAGTGATCTTCCCTCCTTGGGCTTCTAAAGTACTGGGGTTACAGGCGTGAGCCACTGTGTAAATGTTTTCTAGGACTTTTAGAAAACATGGGGTTGTGCCTTTGGCCACGTGCGTGTTTGTGGATCTACAAGAACAGTGGTCCTGTAGCTCTTCAGGGAAGGGGCACCACATATCTGTCCATCACTATGGCAAAGCTGGAAGGGTCTGCAGAGGTACCCAGCATGCTGCTGGTGCTGTTGTAAGCAAGCAGAGGGCAAGATTCTCACCATGAGAACTGACGTACATGTCTAGCATGTGAAGCATCCTAAGGACTGATGTGGCCTCCTGAAACCCGTGAAAAGAAAGGTGCCAGCCTCAGCGGGAGCACCCACCTGGAGAAGCATACGTTGTGAGGATCAGCAGAAAGCAGCCTGAGGGTGGTAGCTGTCCCCAAGTCATGGCATAAAAGTATTAAAAAGAAAGGACTTCTGGATTGTTTTTTAAAAAACAAAACTGTGATTTAAATGATGAATTGTGCTCTGTGGTCCGATTAGGAATGTAAGTGGATCCAGAGTACAGTGGGGCTGAGGCAATGGAAGTTTTTTTTTTTTTTTTTTTTTTTTAACTTTTAGGTTCAGGGATACATGTATGTGTTTGTTTAATAGGTAAACTTGTGTCACGGGAGTTCATTGTACAGATTATTCTGTCACCCAGGTACTAAACCTAGTACCCCAGTAGTTATTTTTTTCTGCTCTTCTCCCTCCTCCTGCCCTCTACACTCAAGCAGGCCCCAGTGTCTGTTGTTCCCCTCTTTGTGTCCTTGTGTTTGCATCATTTAGCTTCCACTTCTAAGTAAAAACATGAGGTATTTGGTTTTCTGTTCCTTAGTTTGCTAAGGATAATGGCTGCCAGCTCCATCCATGTTCCTGCAAAAGACATGATCTCATTCTTTCTTATGGTGGCATAATATTCCATGGTGTATATGTACCACATTTTCTTGATCCATTCTGTCATTGGGCATTAGGTTGATTCTGTATCTTTGCTATTGTGAATAGTGCTGCAGTGAACATGTAGGTGCATGTGTCTCTATAGTAGAGTGATTTATATTCCTTGGAGTATATACCCAGTTAATGAGACTGCTCTGTCAAATGGCAGTTCTGTTTTTAGCTCTTTGAGGAATTGCCACACTGCTTTACCCAGTGGTTGAACTAATTCCCACCAACAGTGTATAAGTGTTTCCTTCTCTTCACAATCTCACCAGCATCTGTTATGTTTTGACTTTTTAGTAATAGCCATTCCTACTGGTGTGAGATGGTATCTCATTGTGGTTTTGATGTGCATTTCTCTCATGATCAGTGATGTCGAGCTTTTTTTTTTTTTTTAATATGATTCTTGGCTGCATATATGTTGTCTTTTGAAAAGTGTCTCTTCATGCCCTTTGTCCACTTTTTAATGGGGTTTTGTTTTTTCTTATAAATTTGTTTGAGTTTATTAGATACTAGACCTTTGTCAAATGCATAGTTTGCAAAAATTTTTTCCCGTTCTGTAGGTTGTCTGTTTACTCTGTTGATAGTTTCTTTTGCTGTGCAGAAGCTCTTTAGTTTAATTAGATCCCATTTGTCAATTTTTTGTTTTGTTGCAATTGCTTTTGGCATCTTCTTCATGAAATCTTTGCCCATTCCTATGTCCAGAACAGTATAGGTTGTCTTCCAGAGTTTTTATAGTTTGAGGTTTACATTGAACTATTTAATCCATGTTGAGTTGACTTTTTCTATATGGTGTAGTGAGTCCAGTTTCAATCTTCAGAATATGGCCAGCCAGTTATCCCGGCACCATTTATTGAATAGGAGTCCTTTCCTCATTGCTTGTTTTTGTTAGTTTTGTTGAAGATTAGATTGTATATGTGCAACCTTATTTCTGGGCTCTCTATTCCAATATTGGTCTATGTTTTTTTTTTTTCCTTCTTCTTTGAGACAGGGTCTCACTCTGTCACCCAGGCTAGAGTGCAGTGGTGCAATTGCAGCTCACTGCAGCCTCAAGTGGAAGTCTTGATGAGATCAGGAGGAGCAGTGAAGACAGTAGAAGTTCTGGGAGGCTGAGGTTGGGGAATGGCTCTTTAACCTGGGGATTGCAGAGGTTGAGGGGCTTCTGGTGTGGGTGGGGCTGCAGCCTTGGGTGGTGTAAGTGAAGTGATAAAGACCACTGGATCAGAAGACATCTAGAAACACAGAGGCAAATGGGTTTCAAGACCTTCTTTGGGGACATCGAGACCACCCCAAACTGCCAAGATTTGGGATGGATAAGTGGACAGGGAGATCATGGGCAAAGCCATTAATAAATATGCTCCAAGAAGATTGGCAGGTGAGAGAGACTGAGGAGTGAGTGTGGTATAATGGCATGGGCCTCAAAGGACTTTTCACTAAGGAGAGGAGAATGGTGGTTTTCCCCTGTATGATTTCTTTAGGGCAAACCAGACCCCTTTTTCTGTAAGCACAAAATTTGTGCTTTTGATTGGCAGAATATGTGCTCCCATTTGAGGAGGCATCTGCCTGCTATCCGTGTGACTCTTAATGAAAAATCTTAAAATGACTTTGGTGCCATAATTGGAGCCAGGACTCACTTCTTGCTCCTGTGATTCTACTTTGATATTAAATAAGTTTCCTTTATGAGACACCAGTCAGTAAATAGAACAGGATGTATGGTTAAATAGCTAAAATTATTGTCATCATTGCAATTATAATATGCCTTGCCATTTCAAACCAAATATCCACTTATCTTTCCTGAAATTTTGCAAGAAATCTATTATTCAAGGATGCAGAGATGATGTTTTTTTTGGTTGAGTTAAACATTTTTATGGATTAGATATGAATTCAGTAAAAATAATTGAATTAAATTAGGTGGTATGAATAATTCATGACATGTAATTTCACATCAGTTCTAGCTTAAAAATAAAGCTATTGGTTTATGTACTGCGAAGATGTATTATTATTTAGAAAGGTAGTGAACATTATTTTGGAATATAACTCACTTTATGATTAAATAGATATATTAAATTGTAAGATTGAAAGAAAGTACAAAATTCAAACTAAGATGCTTTGATGCAATTCACCTCTTCCATCTCAATGAAGCACTAGTTGCTGCGTGTCTGTCATTAGTGATTCCGCAAGTCATGTGGTGATTGGCTCCCAGATTTTGAGGATCAGTCCAGTAATTGTGCCGGCACATTCTAGGGGATGTGAAGGCTGCCAGGTGCCTCCTTTGGGGAGTAGGGGACAACTTTCTGGCTGGGTCATTCTTTCCAAAAACATGTACTGTCTGCTTCCTCTGTGTGTAGCCCAGCATACTGGGACAGCCGTATGACTAAGGCTTGGGGAGTTACTTGCAGAGTGGCGTGGTGGCACAGATCAAAATTTTAGTAGAAAAGTGAACCCAGGTAGTCAAAGGCTTGACCTGAGCCTAGAAGGAGGAGTTAGGAGTTAGCTACGCAAAAGGAGAGGGGAGAGAAGGGGGACACTCAGGAATGAGAATCACCTGTGCAGTGGTTCCAGGGCCAGAGGGAGTCAGTTTGGACCTGCTGGCTGTGACTAGAGGGAAGCAGCACACGGACTATGGTGGGAGATGAGGCTGAGAACATTCAGGGCCAGGCTCGTGAACCGGGCTAAGGAGCTTGAACCTTATCCTGCAGGTGTAGCGGGAACCACTGAGCAGCGCTGATGACAGAGATGTCCTGTGTTGGTACCGCAGTCAGCCGAAAGTCTCTTTTGAAAGTTTTCCCTCTTAAACATTTGTGGTGGTGGTTCAAAATATAATTGGTCCACAAAGGTATTGCATAATAGAAGATGCAGTATCTTAACCTCTGCTGTCGTTTGTTAATGACCAGAAGTTCACTCACAGAAATTGATACCAATACCTGCTGTTACTCACAACAATGCATCATCCTTTGTTAGGCTCCTAGTGCCTTTTGGCCATTTTACACTAAGACAAAACCACCAACTCCTTTAAAAGGCCTTGGTCACAGCTTTTACGATTTGAGATTAATCAAAGGCACCGAAGGTCAGAGTTTCCTATAGAACTCAGCCAACTTTTGGAGCAAGGCTGTGTTCTTCTTCATCTTTAGAAGGAAAGCAAGGAAAACCATGGAAATCATGCTACTTTCATTCTCTTCTTTGGAGCACTATCCCTGGGTAAAAATTCAAGGTTCTTCTAATTAATACATTGCAACTAACACACTAATAAATACTGCCTGGTGAGATGAGTTGTATCTTAGGTCACAGTTGCTGAAGGCAGACAAGTGAAAGAAGATGATGGGCAGAATGGATGGCTTTAGCTGCTTCTTTTTTAAATACCATATTGTTTTTGTTAAATGATACAAGCTTTCTGTGAGTGAAGTAAAATAGTACCTGAAATGCAAAGGAAGTAAAAATCACCCCAAAATTCCATCCTCCAGAGCAGCAGTTCCCAACCTCTGTGGCACCAGGGACTGGCTTCATGGAAGACAGTTTTTCCACAGACTAGGGGCAGGGGCAGTGGTTTCAGGATGCAGCTGTTCTACTTAAGATCATCAGGCATTAGTTAGATTTTCTTTTCTTTTCTTTTCTTCTCTTCTCTTCTCTTCTCTTCTCTTCTCTTCTCTTCTCTTCTCTTTTCTTTTCTTTTCCTCCTTTCTTTCCTTTCTTTCCTTTCTTTGTCTTGTTCTGTTGCCCAGGCTGGAGTGCAGTGGCGCGATCTCTGCTCACCACAACCTCTGCCTCCTGGGTTCAAGCAATTCTTGTTCCTCAGCCTCACAAGTAGATGGGATTATAGGCGTCTGCCACCACACCTGGCTAATTTTTGTATTTTTTAGTAGAGATGGGATTTTGCCATGTTGGCCAGGCTGGTCTTGAACTCCTAAGCTCAAGTGATCCATTCGCCTTGGCCTCCCAAAGTGCTGGGATTACAGGCATGAGCCACCATGCCCAACCTAGATTTTCATAAGGAGTGCACACATGCTTAGATCTCTTGCATGTGCAGTTCACAATAGGGTTCACACTCCTATGAGAATCTAATGCCGCTACTGCTGTCGGGAGGCGGAGCTCAGGCAGTAATGCTCACTCACCTGCCACTCACCTCCTGCTGTGCAGCCCAGTTCCCAACAGGCCACAGACTGGTCCACTAGCTAGGGGTTGGGGACCTCTGCTCTAGAGTTAACTATAGGTGATACTCTGGTGAACATACTGCCAGACATTACTCTAGAATTCATAACTTTGTATTCTGAGTCCTTCTTGCAAACTCTGGTGTGCTTGGTCCTCTCTGTAGGGTATCTGTTGAGAGTGCCTAGAATTTTTTTTTCTTTACTCTTCAAGTTTCTTAATTTATGCCAAGTGTTCCATTATTGGAACGCTAAGCATGTGGGAGTTGTTTATATCCTACTCAAGGTCATCGCCAAGGTCTAATTGCAAAAATTCAAAAAATTGCAACCTCAGGCATAAATGGGTAGGGACTATGTTCAGTTTTGTTTCTTTTTACAGTGTGTGGCTTGTTTTGTAAACAAATGAATACATAAATAAAATATATATGGAGTACGAAGGCATGAAGGAGAAACGGATTCTGAGCTGTTTGTAACAATCCTTATTTGGATAACCTACTTTTTGAATTTGGTTCAGAGATCCTGCTGGTGGTCATCTTACTGGTCAGCTTTGTCTCACTGAACTAGAGTCACCCAGATGAAATGAATGGAGGGTGATACATTGTTTTCCAGAGATCCTTCCTGTAGCTTACTGTTTAACATCAAATTAATCAATGAATATTTGATATTGGGATTAAGGTACCAGTTACATTTATGGATAAAAGAGAATTGGGTTACCTTAGCTAACTTCATGAAAATTCGAATGGTTGTGGTTAAGTAGAATAAATAAGTAATTTTAAAATGCCATAGTTTGAATAAGTACAAATAAAGGCATGCAGATATGAAAGCCTCATCCTTTTATCTTGATGGTGTTGTGGAACTTCAGGCATTTTTCTTTTCTCAGACCTCCAGAAAGAATGGATTTTTTATTGCCTTCATGTTGGATGGTTTCTTTGTGTACGTGAATGTGCCACCAGGGCAGTCTTTTCTCCTGGGGCAGTGTTTCAAACTGGGGCAAGTTGTGGACCCACCTGTGACCGTGGTGCATTTCCAGAGAGAACTGCAGATCTTGTGCATTCTCTGTATCTCATTATATTTTTCAAGAGATCCTTAGAAAGTTTCTGTCTAGACCAGTCACAGTGGCACACACCTGTAATCCCAGCACTTCGGGAGGCCGAGGCGGGTGGATCATCCAAGATCAGGAGTTCGAGACCAGCCTGGCCAACATGATGAAACCCCATCTCTACTAAAAATTCAAAACATTAGCCAAGATGGTGGTGGAGGCCTGTAATCCCAGCTACTCAGGAGGCTGAGGCAGGAGAATTGCTTGAACCTGGGAGGTGGAGGTTGCAGTGAGCCGAGATTGTACCATTGCACTCCAGCCTGGGCAACAAGAGCAAAACTCTTTCTCAAAAAAAAAAAAAAAAAAAAAAAAGGTTTCTGTCTAAATTCCAATGATGATCATAGGTGATCATAAATACATTCAGGATCATATACATTGCTGGATTTGCCATATCTGATTTTGACTGTTTCTAGGATATTTGAACTTCTGTGACTCCTATTAATGTATCATTCTCCTGGGGCATCACAGCTGAGGCTGGCATAGGCTTACTAGTAGCTGAGCCTGGAAAACAAGCTACTCAGCACGCTCCTCTTAGCTTGGCTTTGTTGTGTGTGCACTTCATGAGGGTGATGCTGCCCGTGTGATATTCCAGATGTAGATGAGTCTCCAGAATGGACAGCAGCTACCGTAGTATATCTTTTAGAGAGCGCGGAAGAGTTGCTTAAAACTTCTTTTTTATTCAACTCTTCATCAGAGGTACTCTTCGTGACCTCATCTATACCTTCATGCAACAAATATTTACTAAATGTTTATGATGCAATGGACGTAGTAGAATGAATCATCAAAAGCTTGTTATTGTATTTTAGATTGATTTTTTGCAGGACAGGAGTTTAGGAAGACATTCAGTCTCCTTGGTAAACTTGCACATGCCTTTACTGTCAGCCCTACCTAAGCCTTTACGCTATATAATATGCTTTCTCTCTTAATTTTCTCACTAGTTTGCAAGGCCCTTGAAGGGTAAAGATGGTATCTCAACACTTCCCAGTTCTATTTTACACAGATAGAGGCAGTGGTGGCTAATTGACGATTCCATCATCCAGACTATCTTATCCCTCTAGCTTCTGACTGACAGAGACTCTGTTTTTTAACAGACAATCTGAAATGAATTTGCTGTAGGTTCTTTCCTGTCTTGGACACCCCTGGGCATGACTGGTATTCTGCATGACTATCATTGGTAGTGGTGGTAGCATGGTACCGTAAAGGCACGGATGTAAAGAGAAATAAACTCGGGCTTCAGGGTGAAAAGCTTTGGCTCTCCTACTTGGAAAATGTACTTGACCTGAAAAATGAGAATTGAAGTCTACATCTTTCAAGGTTATTCAGAAAGTTAAATGAAATAAAATAAATGTAAAGTGATGAGGTGAAAGAATTTCTTGGAATAATGACTTTCCTTGATTCATCCTTGAGCAGACACCTGTTCTCTTGCCCTGCAGCCTCCGATTCAGGGAAACTGAGAGCACCAAGCAGGACCTTGAGGAAGAGAAGGGGAAGACCAGCTCAGGAGGAGGCCTGATTCTCATGCGGGCTTAGAGCACAACATGCATGGGTTGGACTATGCAGATCAGAAGGGGTAGGACTGCTGTTCTTACAGGTTAAGGTTTTCTCTTTATTCCTCCATCCTTGAGCCACTGGAGGTTCAAAAAAGCAAAGATACCAGTTATTAGGAAAAATAAAGACATTCTGTGTTTGTAAATGGCTGAGTTGAATCTGTGTCCAAACCTGCTTATACTTGTGCAAACTCTGTGTGTCTGGCTTGCACAGGGTTGACATTCAGCAAATAGTAGTTCCATTTCCTGCATTTCTTTTCTGTGTCTCCATAATGATAAATATTAATACATACATATCTATATATGAAACCTGTGACATATAATATATAGAAGCAACTTAGATATGAAAGTGTGTGTTTGTATGTGCACCTATCCCTATCCAGCCATATGCTAGCAGTACCTACATCCCTTGGGAGTAACTGGATAACCGGAGACATGGGTGGGATGTTGGAGGGGCTTTTCTGGTAATCTCAATGACTGGGAGTGCTACTGGCTTTATCAAGGACGCTAAACATTCAGCAGAGTGTCAGGCAGTCCCTTATCCCCACCAATAGAGAATTGTTCTGCCCCAAATGCCAGTAGCACCTCCATTGAGAAACACTGTATATATTGACAGTGTGGAACATTTCTCAGCAGCTTTGTGAATTACAGACTGCTCATTATTCTATCATACAGGATAGCAACTTTTCAGGGGAAGTTATCTTTAACTTCACTATGCCCCGACTAATGGTATTACTCGGTGAGAATGCTGACTGTATCTTGATCTCCACTGGGGGATTCTAGATATGTTAAGTTCTAACATATATGTGACTATTATTTCAAATCTTCGGGCATTGTGATCATTGTTCTCTTTCTATTGGTGTGGATGAAATAAGAGTTGTTGCTGCTTGGATAGTTTCCCCTCAGACATTCTTTCATTGGGAAGCTATTAGACAAAAATTGTGTAGGCTTTGTGGACAAGACATTTCGCCGGAAGAAATAATCTTGGCGTCACTATGCATACACACAGACTGCACATACAAAGCGATTTTGGAGGGCTCTTTTAAAATTACATAGGGAAACCAGCAGTGCCAGTAATAGCATGGGGCTCTATCTCTCACAGTGCTTTTGAAGGCATAGAAAGCAAATGACAATTCTGGCGGTGCTAAGATGTATTTTGTAGTGGCTGGAAAGAAACTGGCATTCTTAGAGGAGTCCAGCAAATTGTCTTTGAGCCTTTGAAGGCACACAGAAAGCTAATGACACCTCTGAGGAATAGCCTTCTCAGGTTTTAGATGCCACAGATGCTAAAGCCAGGATATAAAACCTTTCTTATAGGGCCTTTAAGAATCCTCAGTGTGCTTTTATTAGTAGGCTGAGTGTGTATATAGAGATGTTAATGGTCTGTGGAGCAAGCTCAGCTTGTTTTTGCAAACTACAGAACTATAAAAGTTATCAGAAAGGACACATTCTTGCTCATTCCTTTGTTTCTTTGTTATTTATTTCTTGCTCTGTGGAATGTTAGGGCACTGATCGTGTGCCGGGTCCTGTGGGTACAAAGGTGAATCCGCTGTGGATTCTTCTCTCTGGAAGCTTGCCCTCCAATATGGGAGAAATGTGCACGTTCATATCCACAGCGCACAGTATAGAAGGCAACGACAATGCAAATAGAGCCTAAATTAAATGGAAATTTAGCCGCAGAAGAAATTACTTCTGGCTGATAGGATCAAAGAAAGCTACATAGACAAAAGGGTGGAAATGGTATTTAACTATTTTCAAGGATATGTAGGATTTGGGCAGGTAGCAATTAGCTTGCAGGAAGAAAGAAAATGTATTGTAGGAGAGGGCAGCCCATGCCAGGACATGGCGTTCACAAAGGTTATGAGCATGAAGTGGGGATAGCTAAGTTTAGCAGGTTCGTTGGTGTGCACTCCTGACTGTTTAGAGAATGATCCTGGATTTACTGCTCATTAAGGAATGGTTCTAGTCTTCACACATTGATGGGCTACAGAAATCCCTATGAAGCTTGTTAGAAATTTCTATTCCTGGGAACCTCTCTATACCCTGTGGTTAGAAGATCTCAGAGATCCTGCTGTCTCTCATTCTCTATGGCCAGTGTCCACCCTGCACCCAGTCGCTGGGGACTCTGTTGCTACCTGTTACTGAGCTGAGAGGCAATGCTGGGATGCCAGGAACACACAGGAGGGAAATGGAGATCACTTTTCTCAGAAGTATAATCCCCAAATCTGCTCTTAAGCCACTACAATAACATCTCATATTTTATTTAATTTTCTTTTAATGGAAAAACCAGTTATACCAAATGAAAATAAATGACTGAAGAAGAACTGAATGATGTTTATAAGCCTTTTATATGATTTTTTAAATTGAGTTTTTGGTCTCCTAATTGATTAATAAAGGGAAAGACAGAGAAGACTGACATGTGTTATCTTCTATCACAGTTCAGATAGAGTGAAATTACTCCCACCTTGCCAATACAATTCTCAAGGTTGATTGCTATTTTTAATTTACCTGAACCGTGCTTTTCAGTGAAGTGATATTGGTCCTGATCATTCTGTAAATTGGAGATTTTGCCCGAGGAAGTTAATTCTCTCCTTTCACAAAACAAATTTGGACTTTCAGATGACTTATTTGACATTAGCAATGTTAGATTCATGCTCCACTGCAGCTCTGCCTGGCTACTCTCTGATCTTTTTGTCACTGAATTCTCTGAAGCATGTTGGACTCTACTTAGGGGCCCCCCATCCCTAAGCCTGGGGTCTTAGGCAGTTTGGCTCCTTTAGCAGCATACCATAGGCTGGGTGGCTTCAACAACAAATGTATTTCCTCACAGTTCTAGAGGCTGAAGAAGTCCAAGATCGAGGCACTGGCAGATTTGGTGTCTGATGAGGGCTCTGCTTCCTGGTTTACAGATGTCACCTTCTTGCCGAACAGAGAGAGAGAAAGCAGGCTCTCCTATAAGGGCACTAAATCCCATTCATGAGGGCTCCACCTGGTGTATTTAAAAGCCCAATGACAGTCCTGTGAGACATGTAATAGTAATAAGATGCTAATTGCTGTTTATCAAATGCCCCTTACATGCCAAGTACTGTGATAGGATCAGAAAGGTTGAACAATTTACCCAAAGTCATAAAATAGGTGTTTAAAATAGTTGCAGAGTGGGTGAACAAAGATATGTTTTTTGCCTTTCAGTCTCGATAGACCCCATAATGCAGAAGAGTGAGCCTTGGCCATTTGCATACTGACACTTGGGCTAGCAGGCCAGAAGGTTCTACAGTAGATCTGGCCTCATAGAAATTGTATTTCACTTGTAATAAGCACCATGTGGGGTCCTGTCTTAGAGCTGAGTCCTACAAGAGTGCCTAGAGTGCCTTTTAAAGGCCTGGAGCCATCCAACTCTTAGGGAAGGGAATCCTTATTGGACGTGGGTGCTCTGGGAAATGGTCTGGTTTCTGATCCACTGTTGATGAGGTGTATATTTCAATCATGTTTTCCCATGGACTGTGGGGAAGGCGGAGAGGGTGGCTGGAGGCAGGGTTGGTTGGGGAGCGGGGGCTGCTGTTGGTTGGACATCAGTTACACAGAACTGTGTGCTGTAAATTGTGGCTCACTGAATCCTCACCACCACTCTGAAACTTGTATTATTAATATGTATTAGAAAGAGGACAGTCCACGGGGTGCCCTGCCTCCTGGACTCCTCCGTCAGGAAGGTTCTTGGTTCAGGGCCAGCCCCCGCTTGGCTCCCGCCTCTGTGCTTCAGCAACAAGGACCAGGCCATGGGCACAAATAAGGTCTTAGGTCTCTCCTCTCTGGACATCCAGGAGAGAGATTTTAGAGACAGTTTCTACTGGCTTCATCACTCTTGGGTTTAAATCTGGGCTTTGCTGCCTAGCAGCTGTGTGGCCCTTCCAGCGTGAACCTGTCCAGACCTCAGTTCTAGTGTACCTACAGTTCTAGTGTACCTACAGTGGGGAAAAAAGGCCTACATCACAGGGTTATTGTTAGGCTTAAAGGAGGAGACAGACGCAAAGGTACTAAGCATGTGACTGTGATACTTCGAGGCTGAACCTTCACAGGATGTTATCCTGACCTGTCAGTTTACCTCTTTGGATCCTATGAGGGTTTCTTGTTGTTGTTTGTTTTTTGAGATGGAGTCTCGCTCTGTCGCCCAGGCTGGAGTGCAGTGGCACAATCTCGGCTCACTGCGACCTCTGTCTCCTGGGTTCAAGTGATTCTTGTGCCTCAGCCTCCCCAGTAGCTGGGATTACAGGCACCCACCACCACACCCGGCTAATTTTTATATTTTTGGTAGAGAAGGGTCTCACCATGTTGGCCAGCCTAGTCTCCCAACTCCTGACCTCAGGCGATCTGCCCACCTCAGCCTCCCAAAGTGCTGGGATTACAGGTGTGAGCCACTGTGCCCGGCCTGGATCCTGTCTTCAAGGAATTTCTGTGGTGATAAATTATAAAATGCCTTTCCTGTGCCATCTGACCTCCTGTGTTCCCTCTCTCCACCTTTCTGTTGTTCCACTGGAGGTGTCATAATATTCCAGGTGCACGTTGGTGGCTATTACCACATAAGACAATGGGAAAAAAGAAGGCTCCCACTTCTGGGTGTTTACAGTTTGGAAACACAGCACAACACTTGACATTCTCAGTGCTGAGTTCCTGTGGAGGCAGCAGACAGACTGCAGGTACATGCCTCTCCTGCCCCACTAGCTGCTGCGGAATGGGGTTTCAATTTATCCCTGTGTCGGTGTTGTTCCCAAACATGGTGACCATGTGGCACATTCATGCCTGTCTCACATACCAAGGTACTGTCGGCATGCGCTCCTGCTCCAGGACCCTTCGGCCAGGGGATTCGTCCTGCGGCACAGGCTCTCGTCCGAGTTTCCCCGTGGCCTGTGGTCATTTTGTGGACAGCAGACCAGGTATGACTGCACGCCTCGTATCAGAACTCGGAAGCCTGGTGGTGACAGGAAACAGCCTGACTGCTTTAGAGAGGGATTAGTGAAATGTCTCGGAGGGCAATCTTCTCCTGTGACAGAACAGAGCAACTAGACCAAATGCTTGGTTGAAGTATATCTTTAATTCTTTGCTTAAACATGCCGTTGCATTTTCTGTTTAAATGTTGTTTTACACATTGTGTTCTGACTGCAGTGTAGGCTTTCTAAGAAATCAGTCCCAAAGAGCTCTTGCCCCGGACTGTTCTGTAGCCTAGGTGGGCTATAAAAGTTAGAGCTGTTGCTAAGGGAACCAACAGAGGAATGTGAATGTATAAATCTCACAATTACATTAACATTTTGTGTAATATCTGACCTCAGCTTTACTTAAAGGTGAAGAGAAAGCTGGAGTAGGAATGATACCAGTCAGAGATCAGTGAGAGAGGCACCGTCATTTTAGAACTTGACACTTTGTCATCAGCATTTACATTTCACTCTTGTAATACACGTTTCTCTATTTCTTTGTAAAAAGTCCTAGATAAGCAATACCTGCCATGGTACCCCACTTTTCAGGCCATGCCCTCAGTGACACTGGGGGTTGCCTGTTTTATAGAGAGGCAGAGTGGTGAGAATGTCATTCTGCATTTTCACTGTTGAAACCTAAATCTCTAAGGTGACAAAAGAAATCCCACAGTTTACTTGGCATGAGAGAGTTTTGCCAGTTCCATTCTACCTAAAATGCTCTTTTGCTCTGTTATATATGAGAGAGGAAGAAGTCATTTTATTGTGCTGAAAAACAGCGGAAGTAATGTTACCAACGGGTAATATTAATGACTTCAATTCATAATATTGGGATAATGACTAATGTGCCAGGTATTACATTAGGTATTTCAAATACATGACGACACTTAAATTTATACTATGGTCAGACAAAGGTATGGTTCATGATCCCATGCATATAACATGCACAGCAGCTGAATGTAAGATGAAAGCAACATTCTATGCATTTGCATGCCCCTATGTTAAATATTTTTAGGTTGACCCGTATGAGATTGCCATTTTTGTGAGCAAAGAGAGCCAAATATCGGCAATTCCAAGTGGTTCAGCCCAGTACATGTTTGCAAGTACCCAGACTGGCAGAATTCTGGAATTTCATTGAGACATCCCCGAAGTGTTTCACAGGCCTACAGACACGTGGGTCTTTTCACAAAAGCGTAACGAAGCATGCGGAAAAGTAGAATTCCCAAATGCTTTATCTAGTAATCACAGAGCTGAAGAGCTGGAAGGATCCTTGGAGGCTGCGTGGTTGCTCTGTGGTTGTTTAATAGCAATAGGCCCCATGAGGTGAGGGGACCTGCATGTCGGGTGAGTTAGGGCTGAGTGTGAGGCTGGGGCGTAGGCCTGTGTGGCATCTAGAACACTGTATTCTATTGATTTTAAATTTTAGGCCATCAAAGCAAGTAATACATGGCTGTAACTTAGAAGTCAACTGAGTGATGAGGGCTTGTAGTCATGCTGGGCACGGGGGCTCCAGGCAGAGCAGAGCTCTGTGGTGCAGAGAGGCATGTTGGTGAAGGGAGCCAGGCATGTTGGTGAAGGGAGCCAGGCATTCAGCCACAGGGTAAAGGAGGGTGTCCTTATCTATCTCAGCTAGCTTCAGCGATCAGACTTTTGGGGACAAAGGGTTTGGTGTTCAAGACCTAACATTGCCTTTCCTCTCAGAAGACCTCATTCGCGTTATGCATCTTTGTTCACCCTGAGCCCAGCAACCTCCGAGCTCCTCGTAACCACCGTTCCTCTCTCACGCACAAGAATCAAGTCCCACCTCATAAGCCCACAAGATCAAAAAGTGCAGATGCTCAGTAGCCCTATGGAACTCATACGTCTCGACAGGAGCTATGAACTTGTCCTCATTTTTAAATTTATAGCACTTTTAAAAATCCCAAGTATGGGCCTGTACATTGTAGCGTATCTCTTTTGACACAGTGGAAACCAGAGCCTTTCTGTCAAGGGATACTGGATAGATTCAGGCCCACACCCTTCCAGAAGCTTCTGCAGTGACATCGTTCCAGTTGCCTCTGAGGAGAGGCAGGAGCCCACTCGGAGGTCAGGGGTTCAATGTTGCGTCCCCTCCCTGCAGGACACGCTGCATTGCCGTTGGGGGTTTCAGCTGTAGCTGTTTCTGGCCCTCTCTTTCCCCATTCTTGGTGTGCCTTTCTAAAATTAGAACTTGCATCTTCTTCCTTCCACATCCCTGTACTCAGTGTCCACCCTGCTGTCTGTCCAGCATGGACGGCAAATAGTCTGTCAAACACCTCTCTAGTCATTGTCCTCATGGGCCCAAAAAGATTGTTTGCCTCTTTACCGTATAGATAGATCAAATATATATTTCTGTCGAATTCTGCAGTAACCTGTGATGTGCGTTGGCCTGAGACAAAAATTCACTCCCATGCTCAGATCCTTGTTGTGCTCTGAAGAGGGCACACATTTAACAGAACAAAGCTCGTCCGCTGCGCTGGGACCATGGGTGGCTCGCTCAGCAAATCATCATTGGAGCCTTCTTTATTTTGACACTAGTTTTCAAAAATAGCATGTCTGCTTTTATTTCTCGACTTAAAAAGTATATTTCAAAAAATCGATATTCCGCATTTGTGTAATCACATACAGGAATGGTTTTATGGTTTTGTTTGACTCAGGAACGTCTTGGTGCCTGCCTGTTTTCACGGCCGTCATCTGAAGAGTCCTTTCCACATTCAGAAGTTGTTAACTGCCGTCTTTGAGAGCAAGCACAATAGGCTGCCTTAAAGATACACCTGGAATCAGTATTTATTTCCTTATTCTGTGCCCTGTTTTGTTCCAAGATTGTGGTATACTGGGAAATAAGAGAATTCAATGAAAAGGCCTTCTAAAACAAATGAACTAACCCATGGAAAGAACTGACCATGAGCTTAGTAGGAATCAGTCATGTGATGTTGCAGCTAAAAAGCGAATGCCATGGTTTTCAAACTTGTCTGAAGTGGGAGAACCCACTTCCTAATGGCACTCTGATTTGGGACCTTGTACACAAAATGGGCAGTGGGAGTGGTGACTGGGGAGGTGTAAGGAGCTTAGATCCTGGATGGGTGCCTGCCCTGCCCCTTCCAGGTAACTCCCTGCACAGAAACTTGAAAACCATTATGTTAATAGATTAATTATATAGCTGTAGGAATCCCTTAAGTAAATAGAAAGTTTTATAACTGTAGAGGCATGTTTTCATACATTATTTTATTTGACCCTGAAGAAGAGACCGCAGAGACATTATCTCCAGTGTCTGTATTTTTCGTAAAAGGAAACTGAAGATCAGGGAGATGAGTACCATGTTCGAGAGCACACAGGTAATATATAAGGCAGCAGGGATTGGAATGTGACTTAGTTTAGTGCTCATTTCACTGGGTCACAGGCGTCTATTGATGAAATAAGAGCCTTGGCTTCTTGGAACTGGTCAAACTCTTTCTGGATGGTTTTGTTCAGTGATGGGTGGTAAATTGGAGAATGTTGAGAGAGGCGTGACTGGGATGTATCCCTGTGCAGTACAGATAGAGGTGAAAGATTTTAAAATGGGTATCTCTTTGAAAGGTAATTCATTGGTGTGAGCTGGTTTCAGTAAAGGTGCTATCTACAGGAAAAGGTGCTATCTACAGAAGAGCTTGAAGATGGGAGGCTGTGGGAGCCTCAGGACATGGTGTGGATGTCACAGTGAAGGGAGAAGGAGAAGAAAGGGAGGCCCAAGGCAGGGCAGAATCTTGCTGTAACTTCGATGTTGAGCATTCTGGCCCACGGGACACACACAGCCCACCAGTTTTCAAAATACAGCCTTTGTTCCTTTGCCAGGATAAGAAATCAGACGGCTGCTTTCATGTTTCTACTTCTCAAATATGTCACTCTTTTCAGTGACATTCTTTTATTCAATGTAGTGGGTAATCTGAATTGCAAGAATATTTCCTATTTTCCCATGGGACTAAATTAAGTTATTTGCATTTTGAATGGAATAAAAGACTCTAAACACATCTTTTTTTTTTTTTCTTCCTGAATCATCCTTGCAAAAAGAGGTTGCTCACTATTGATTTATTTCATAATTTTATCTGGGTAAAAGCCACTTGCAAAAACATCACCTCTATCTTAGTACAACTGTGCTAGCACAGAACTAAGGCCAAAGGGTGGAAAATTCAGCGAGAGTGATTTGGATTCACTCTAACAATGATAACAGCAGCAGCAGCAGCAGCAGCAGCAGCAGCAAGAGTCACAACAGCAGAGCTAGCTACCAGAAACAGGTGGCCTAGAGCTCCTTGTCCCCAGAAATGCACAGATAGAGGCTGGGTGCTGTCAGTCCCAGTCCCTGAGGAGTAGACCTCTGTGTTGGGTGTTACATTAGGCCAATCTGTTCTTTTGAGAGCCAAGATTCTATTATTTTAAAGGCTTTCATTACTATCCCCTTAGAAGGATCAATTTGAATTTCTTGTATTGGAGTGGAAAATGCCGAAGACTACTGAGGTTCGAGTTTCTTCTGTTTTGTGAATTTTTCACTGTTGATATTTCATCAGAAAGAATCTGAGAATGTTATGATGTAAATTGGGCCAGATTTGCTAATATTTTAAGAACATGTAATCTGTGAATAATAAAATAACTGATTTGAATATTGGAGTGATAAAACAATATTCTTAATTTAAAATGATTCTTGTTTTAAAAATAGCATTTTTTAAACTGCTTCTCACCATCTTTATTTTTACTTATTTTTTGATACTAAATTCGGGGGCGGGGGACAAGTGCAGTTTTGTTACATGGATCTGTTGCGTAGTGGTGAAGCCTGGGCTTTAGTGTAGCCGTCACCCAAACAGTGTACATTGTACCCATTAAGTAATTTCTCATCCCTCATCCTACTTCCACCCTCCCAAGTCTCCGATATCTGTTGTTCCATTCTCTATGTCCATGCATACACATTATTTGGTTGCCACCTACACGTGAGAACATACAGTATTTGACCTTGTTTCTGAGTTGTTTCACTTAAGGTAATGGCCTCCAGTTCCATTCATATTGCTTGATTTCATTCTTTTTTATGGCTGAGTAGTAGTCCACTGTATATGTATATACACCACGTTTTCTTTATCTAGTCATCTGTTGATGGACGTTGAGGTTATTTCTATATCCTTGCTATTATGAATAGTGATTATTTTAAAAACGGTATTGTGGAGTCTTGGTGCGGCACAGGTGTTGCTCAAAGTGTCCCAGGTGTAAGAAGTAGAGAAGGATTGTTTTCCTGAGCATTGTGTGTAAAGTGCCCATATTTTATTTGCGTAGGGGAGAGAAGATTTCTGTTCTTACCCATCGCGAGGTTCGTGGCTGAGGCGTCTATAACAAAAGATAGATGAACAGGAGAAAAGTGTACACATTTATTTGATGAAAGCTTTCTGCGACACGGGAGCCTTCCGAAATGAAGACCGAGGGAAACAGGGACACCTGTGTGTTATATGCTTAGGTTTGATGAAGACAGTACAGGCGTGGAGAAGTGTGGTGTGATTAGACAAAGGGAGAGTGAGCTAATGGTGATAAACAGGGGGACACTCAGCAAGGCCTGTTGGTTCTGATTCTTCTCTGTGTCCCTGTGTGCTCAGAGATGAGGTTGTTCTTCCTCCAGGTATAGGGAGGGCACTTCAGCAATGAGGGTCTTAGGACCTGCCACAGGGGAGAAGGGCAGGAAAAGGGCACAGAGTAGCCTTCCTACTCCTGCTGTTTTCTTGAATGCCAAAGTGCCATATTTTGGGGTAGCATGTCCTGAACCCCGTCATTTGCACAGCTTCACAAAGATTTCCTATTTTTATTTTTGATTCATTTTCACATTTCAGGCATTTGCCATAAATGTTTAGCTTTACCTTGGTCCTACCAGATTTGGAATTTGATGGTCTATAATCAATTCACGTTTTAGCATACCAAGGACCTGATATTACAAGCAAATGAACACACATACAACCCGTACGTGAACTGTTGTGTCATATGCATAATTTCTCAGTTTTTCTATTTTATAATTTGAATTTTTCTGCAGCAGAGGTGGAGAGAGCACATTTTCTTTTTTTTTTTTTGTTTTTATTTTTTTTGAGACGGAGTCTCGCTCTGTCGCCCAGGCTGGAGTGCAGTGGCCAGATCTCAGCTCACTGCAAGCTCCGCCTCCCGGGTTTACGCCATTCTCCTGCCTCAGCCTCCCAAGTAGCTGGGACTACAGGCGCCCGCCACCTCGCCCGGCTGGTTTTTTGTACTTTTTAGTAGAGACGGGGTTTCACCGTATTAACCAGGATGGTCTCGATCTCCTGACCTCGTGATCCGCCCGTCTCGGCCTCCCAAAGTGCTGGGATTACAGGCTTGAGCCACCGCGCCCGGCCACACATTTTCTATCAGAAGTCACCAGCGCACAGGAAAAATGAGTCAAGATCAACTAAGTAAAAAGAAACTTAATTCCTTTAAGAGAGAAGTATATTCTACTTTGCTTTAAAAAAACATAGGAATAGGGACATAAATCTATCTAATGGCTAAAAATAGAAATGAAGAGTGGTTGAGGATGAAAAAGAGAAGGAAAGAAAGATCACAGAAACACACACACGGAGACTTCACAGTAGTAGAGAAAAAAAATCAAGGACTCAGAGTGAGAGGCAGACAAAACGAGCCATACACCTAAAGCTGAATATATGCAAGGCAGGCAAACGGAAGTCCTTTTTGGGGGCTGCGCAGGTAGTGATGTAACATAGGAAGGGGTGATGGGCAGATGCAGTGAGTTGTAGAGGGCCTGTTCTGTCCAAAGGCACTCAAATCCAACAAACCCTGCACTCACCAAAGGAAATCCATCTGTCATCCGCTGGCCACCAGCCTAGACCCCTGGGTTCTCAATACCCACAGAAATAGGAGTGGACGTTATATGGAGTGCTTTTCCGTGCCAGGCCTGGTTCTGTGTGCCTTGCCCTTCATGCCTTACAATCCTCACACCATCCTCTGGAGGCCCATGCAACTGCCATTCTCCCATTTCAGAGGTGAGGAAGCAGACCTAGAGAAGTTTCCATGACTTGTGTGATAGCACACAGTTGATCAAGCATGAATTGAGGTTTGAGCCCAGGGAGCCTGGCACCAGAAAGGAAAACCCACTCCAATGCATAAGACATACATTGTCACCCACACAGGCCCAGCCATCTCCCCTCCCGCTTCATCTAACCACATAGAAGTGCAGGGATAGTTATGGCAGAGACAAAGAAACACACTCAGAGAACACACAGAAGCCTTAGAGCTAAGCGTGCACGGAGTCACATCCCAACCTTCTGACTTCTGCTGTGCACATAGTTTGTATCCTAATTTTAATGCAGTCAGTGCTGTTGTAGACTTCTGAAAGATACACAGATAAATGGGGCCAGAGTGAAGAACTCACCCCTTGACAAATGCCTGCTTTTTTTTTTTTTTAATTTAGTTTGCTTTCTTGTTTTGAACTGGCATAAAATGCCAATAAGAATTTGCTAGAGATAAAACTTGGCAGCAGGTTTTTTGCCAGGTGAAAATGGTGTTCTAGGATTACCATGGTTGCATTGTGCCTAGCTGGTACTGGTAGTAGGCACTCAGTCAGTGTTGATGCCTGGATCAGGAGATTTCGCAGTTGTTTAACAATCAATACTCTCTTTATTTTCAGGATTTCTTTTTTTGAGATGGAGTTTCACTCTTGTTGCCCAGTCTGGAGTGCAATGATATGATCTTGGCTCACTGCAACCTCTGCCTCCTGGGTTCAAGCAATTCTCCTGCCTCAGGCTCCCGAGTAGCTGGGACTACAGGCATGTGCCACCACGCCCAGCTAATTTTGTATTTTTAGTAGAGATGGGGTTTCTCCATGTTGGTCAGGCTGGTCTTGAACTCCCGACCTCAGGTGATCCACCCACCTTGGCCTCCCAAACTGCTGGGATTACAGGCGTGAGCCACCGTGCCTGGCCCTTATGTACAGTGTTTTCCTAGTTATCTCAGAAACTTCTCTAGGCCAACGAGGTAGGTGATAGGATTCCCATTTTCCAGGTGAGGAAGCCAAGACCCAGAGGACTAACTGTCTGGCCTGAGGTCTCACAGCTGGCAAGTGATGGAGATGGCACCTGAGGGCTTCTGCTTCTAACTCGGTGCTCTGTCCTCTAGGCTGGCCTGCCCTTCAGTGATTCAAATGGAAAGCCATGGCTCAGTCTCTGGGGAAATGTGGTTTGCAGGGCTGTAGCCTTTCTGACACAGGTGAAGCTCTGATTTTTCCCCTCTCCTGGAAGGAGAAATATTAAATATCTGCAGTAACCTACCTTCCAATCTTTAGTCTCTTTAGGAGGTTATTTAGAACTCTGACTTCTGTTTGTTTTTAATGTCCTCTGCAATTGAAAGAAGACATTGAGTATGATGCTTAAATGTAGTAGATTTTTCCTGGACTGTTTGGTAAGATCTCTTTTGTAAAGGAATAGCCAAAGTCAGTTGTGATAATAGCCATAATAGTTTTAAAGTGATGTTTGCCAATGCAGATTCACTTATTGCCTAGTTTTTGAAATTATTTTGAATAAATATTAGAAAATTTTAAACCATGTTTTTATTTCCAAAAATTTTAATTAAAAATTAAACATTCTTCAGAACAAAGAAAACATCTTCCCTTTCCCAATTCCCACCCTGATCCTTTATTTTGCTCCGTTTCCACATAAATCCAGAGAACTTTGTTATATGGAGTAAGAAGTAGAATATTTCACTGGGGCATGCTTTGACTTCCCCAGTTCCCTCAATCAAAGAATTAAGCATGATTTTTATCAAAAGAATGAGATGAAAGGAGGATTCCCAGCACCATCGTTTTGGTTTGTCCTCTTCTTTCAGGGGGAAAGAGGAGCTGAAATGTGCTTAATTGTTTGCTGCGTTTCCTGTGCACATGTACTTATCCCTCATATCACCCGAGACCGAGTGAAGAGGGAGTGTTTAGAAAAAAGAGAGGGAGGCTAATACCAGTTGAAAGTAAAATGCTGGCATCTTAATTTTAAGAGAACACAGAAAGCCAAATGCTTTCAGAAAAGGGTCCCTTCATGGAGTAATTTGCCTGGTATGGCATCCCAGTTTGTTGTATAATTTCAGCCCCGTTACTATGGTAACCTGCTTTAGTGTCGCAGCGATTGTTAATCAGGATTTGTCGTTATTCCCCTTTCATCACAAGGCTCTATATCCTTATGGATTAAATCACAGTTCTCATCGACAATGGCATAGATCAAACATTATTGCCAGACATAAAACCCCAGGTCACTCCCTGTCATTTTCCCCCTTACCAGAAGGAGCAAATGCAAGCCAAAGTCTCACTTTTGCAAAGAAATCAGGGCTCCTTCTGGCTCCTCTGATATCTACCCTCATGACAGAATTCCAAGCAAGAGGGCCACTTTCATTTCCAATCACCCTGTGCCCATGGGAAGGGCAAGCACCATTTCATGTCATTGCAAACCCTGACTCTGCAGATACATATCCAGGCAAAAAGTTGTTTTAGTGTGACCTCTAATTCTTCCTCAAACCTTATTCTTACTCTTATTCTTGGAGCAGCCCAGTTTTTCTTTCTTTCTCATCAATTTTCTAGATTCTTGTCTGCTGCTTGTCTATAGGAAGACCGTGTCAAGAAGCAGGGGAGACCAAGACGCCACCCCAGTTGAGGATGTTCGGTGGCGAATCACAGAGCCCTGTGAGGCTCGTGGGATGGTGGCTTGCTTCTCCGCTTTGTGAAGTCTGGTGGTAACAATACCCAGACAGGGAAGTGAGCAACCCTGTAGTGTAGTAACCAGATTTAGCAGGGCCAGATCGCCACCATCTTTAGGAAAGTCAGGTTAAAGGAGCATAGGGGCGGTGAAGTCTCGCGGTGCCATGTTCTAGGTTAGGTGCACATCGCTAGTCGTGGTGTGTCTTCATATTGCTAATTGCTTTGTTTAGGAGCGAGAACTGTTAAACCACACTTGTTAATAGCCTCTGGAGCCAGTCTGCCTGGGTTCAGTGTTTGGCTCTGCCACCTCCTAGCTGTGTGACCTTGGCAAGTTTTTGAATCTCTCTGAGTTTCAGTGCCTAAAACCAGGGTGATAGTACTACCTACCTCAGAGTCCATGAGGATGACGTAAGTTAATATTTGTGAAGCGCTTAGACTGGTGACTGGCACGCCATGAGTGTTGTGTAGGTGTTTGTAAATAAATGAAAAAGAACCAACATTGCACGTACATGTATTCAAAATATATTCAAGATCAGATTATCCAAATACCAGTAAGGTGTTGAAAACAGCACTTCCCCCCTTCCTCCTCCTTCCCTCTCCCTGCTTTTTCTCCTTGATCTCTGCAATGTGCCCAACCCCCAAGTATAATTCTGATTGGCTAAATTAATTCTGCAGCATCCTGCTGTGAATAATTATGTTGATCCAGTGTGTATTCTGATGCCTTTTTTTTCCCTTTGCCTAAATTATAATGTGACAATTGCGGCTCACAGCTGGCTCATCAGAGGTGGGCAGTTGGGGGATTGGCACATCTGACTGTGCTTCTCTGTTAACTCTGTGCCTTGATTGCTTAAGACAAGACATATGTAAACCCCATGATTATTGCCATTTTTTGGACTTCGCAAGGAGTCTGCCTTCAAACATAAAGCTGCTGGGCCCGTTTTGGGGGAGGGGGAATGTAGGAGTCTCCTTCCCCCTCCCCCCGCCTCCCCCTGCTTTTCCTTTCAGACAATAAATAGCTGTCAGGCTTATGTCAAGGATGAAATTATAGGTGCACATGAGGCCTTGATTACATTGTTTTGGAGAGATTGCTATTAGCATACTGAAATGAAGTCTAATTTTTCACTGGCGGAGCTGAGTCAAACTCCCGGGACAGGCAGGGCCTATGCAGTGTGAGGCGAGAACCATCCGATTGGAGCACCTGTTCTAGGTGGGGATCAGCTTTTCCTTCCTTAAACAATAGGAATCAATTCCTACGAAGACTAGCTTCGCTTTGGAAAAGAAAGACCAATTGATAAAGGATGGAGTAAGACATTTCGGTTAGATGAGGCTCTTTGTGAAATGACCGTGTATGATTTTCAAGTGTGTTTAATCCATGTTAAGGCAGCGTCTCGCGAATTGATTAAGCCTGTGTTTTAGGCTGAAGAGTGCACCGTCTGATTTCGTAGGTTGCTTGCCACCCGCACAATTCATTTGATACTGCCCGGCCCCGCAAGCAGGTATCCTCTGAAGAGGCGTGTTTGTGAGCACTCCAGCCGCAGGGCGGGCGGCCTTCTCGTGCTTTTGATGTTTATACATTCTGATGATGTGACCATGTGGCCTGTTCACTTTCAAAATCCTTCAATATAAAAATTATTCTAATGGTGCCTCCCGAATGATGGTAGATTAATAATTGTATGTGGCTTATTCTAACTGTCCTGGCTCACTGTGGTGAAAATTTAAAAATTACACACATACACACAGATATACGTACACCCACTTCTGCGTGCGTGTGTGTGTGTGTAATGATTTTGGCATTGTAACTTGAAAGCTTATTCAATATCATTGTTTCATTATTACTATATATTAAGGGAAAAAAATTAAGGATTTGGTATGGGTGGAGAGGAGGGGAAGGTGTCCTCCAATTTGAAATCTGTAACAGTGGAGAAAATTTGTAAGCAGACCGTATTTTTATGTATTTGGAGTATATATTTTCAGTCCCTACTACATGCAAGACGCTGTGCTGTAGTCACTGCAGATTCAGAGGTGAGTTAGAAACGGTTCCTGCTGTCCAGGAGTGTGTGGTTTGGACCAGAACAAAACAAGCATGACCGTGTAACCCTAGAGCAGCAAAGAATGGTGTGATCATAAAGGAAGAACCCATATTTGCTTTGGGTTTTTTTCCTCCTATGTGGGTGATGTTAGGGTAAACTGAGGAAGAGAAGGGAGAGTGAAGATTTAATGGAGGAGGTTGTATTTGAAGTATACTTTGCAGTGTGGGGAGAATTTTAAACACAGTAATAAAGACATCCCCAGAAGGGGGAAACCGTAAGCAAAAGCAGGGTGAGATCTGGTCTGGCCAGAGGTTCTCTCCCCGGGATGCTCTCCCATCAGTAGAGAACTGTGAGTAAAACAGCTGCTGCCTGAAATCCACAGACACAGGAAGCAGGTGAGTGGCTGCTGAGGGCTGGGGATTTGGAGGAAACGAGGAGTGGCTGGGTGTAGGTACAGGGGTATTTTGGGGGTGATGAAAATGTTCTAAAATGGAATGTGGTGGCAGTTGTACAACTTTGTGAATAGACTAAAAGTCATCGGATTGTATACTCTAAGTGGGTCAGTTGTATGGTATGTGAATTATAGCTCAGTGATGGTGTTATTTAAAAAAAAAACTGCTGCATGCTGATGAAATCACACTTTCTGGGCATGGCGCTGGTCTGAGCCTCATTCGGAGCCCTGGGCTGGAGCAGAGGCTGGACACAGCGTTAAGGTTGGAAGGAGAAGTGGTGCTTTATCTTAGCCTGGAAGGGCTTGTTGAAAGCTTTGCAAAACCTACTTGCAAAAGGGAGCCATTGAAAGTTTTAAATAGGGTCTTGGCACATTCACATTGTTCTTTAAAAAGCTACTCATAGATGTGTAGTGGATGGTTTCTGGAAGCTGGGACACCATCTGGGGCCTTGTTAGGTCACCGGCAGAGGCAAGGTGGCCCTTCCCAGGTGCAGATGAGGGCTGGTTGCAGTGAGAGTGGAAATCAGGTGACAAACGTAAGGGACACAGAGAACAGAATGCCAGCAGGGCCTGGTGCTGCCTGTATATGGGGCGAATGGGAGAGAGAGGGTCTGAGAGGTCCTCAGGTTTGAGCCAGAGTAGATGAGAAGCAGCAGGCCTGGAGGAGGTGACGTGCTCAGTGTTGCATGTGTTGGATTCGAGGAGCCAGCGATCCATCCTGGAGCAAGATGGCAATGTGGCTCTGACCCCAGCAAAGGGGCTGGCCACCGAGCCTTAGGGAGCGTGCAGATGGGTGTGGAGGGTCAGCTTCTGCAGCGGCTCAGTCATGAGCTGTTGGCAGGAGGCCCCAGACCTTCACCACGTGTGCCTCACCACTGCTGCCCTCATGTCCTCACAGCGCGGCGGCTGACTGCCTCAGGGAGAGTGGTCCAGGAGTGAGTGGAAGTCACAGTGTCTTGATAACCCTGCCTGAGAAGTGACACACTGTCTCTCCTATGGGTCACGCACACCAACCGTGTACAGGGTAGAAGGGGTCACACGGGGCATGAGAACAGGAGACAGGGGCCACGGGGGCTGTCCTGGGGACAGTCTACCACTTCTTGACGCCCGGCACTGCTCTTGGCATGGCCGTCTGCATGGAAAGGCTGTAAAGAGAAGGGTCCTCAGCCACCAGCTCACAGGCAGGGAAGCCCATGCTGCCTGGAGGATTCCTGCATTCTCCTAACATCTGGGGCACTCCCCCCGCCCATGAGCAGGACACCGTTTCTCTGGACTGGCACTCCGCGCATTCACTGCCCTACGACTCTGAGCGGTGCAGAGACCCTGGACCACAACAACCGTCTTCCTCAGACTGTGATGCAAAACTGCAAAGAGAGGCAAAATGACTTTAGAGGGACCGGAAAGGGAAGCGAGTCTCCCGTGGTTTGAGGTGTTGCTGCCAGTACCTGTGCACTTGGCCACAGTCCAGAGCGACTCCATTGTGGGCACAGCCGTGGGGCTGACATCAGACCCCAGCCTAGCAAAGCGAGCACTCGGAGGCAGTGGGCGGAAAGGGCTCCTCTGGGCCTGCAGTCGGAAAGGAGACATCTTTTTAGATAACAGTTATAGATAATAGTCTATTTCTGGAAACACAAGGATGGATGGGATGAACCTTCTTAACTAGTGTGATCCATTCAGAAGTATGCTAAAATGTATCCCTTCATTTAATGTACCCTGTTTTGATTTTTAGGTCAGGGCTGAAGAGTTTTTCTTTTTTTTAATGAGAAATGGAAACTGTTGTTTTTAAAATTAGAAATAGGAATTTAGGCCAGGCACGGTGGCTCACGCCTGTAATCCCAGCACTTTGGAGGCTGGGGCAGGCAGATTGTTTGAGGTCAGGAGTTCGAGACCAGCCTGGCCAACATAATGAAACCCCATCTCTACTAAAAAAACAAAAATTAGCCAGGCATGTGGTGCACATCTGTAATCCCAGTGGCTTGGGATTCTGAGGCAGGAGAATCTCTTGAACCTGGGAGGCAGAGATTGCAGCGAACTGAGATCGCACTGTTGTGCTTCAACCTGCGCAAGAGAGTGAGACTTTATCTCAAAAAACAAAAAACAAACAAAAAAACAGGAATTTAGTTATATTTAACAAGTTATCATTTTGGGAGGCCGAGGCAGGAGGGTTGCTTGAGCCCAGGAGGTCAAGGCTGCAGTGAGCCAAGATCGTATCACCGCTCTCCATCCTGAGTGACAGAGTGAGACCCTGTCTCAAAAAAAAAAAAAAATGAGATGCTGTCTCAAAAAAAATCATAACTTGTTGAGAAGTAATTCAAGACATGCAGAACTGGAGAAGGTAGGACAACTCCGATGAGTCTGAATGAGGGGTGGAGGATCTGGCGAGTGTGTTTGTCTGTGGTAATTTTTTTTTTTTTTTTTGAGACAGTCTCGCTCTGTCACCTAGGCTGGAGAGCAATGGTGCAATCTTGACTCACTGCAAACTCCGCCTCCCAGGTTCAAGTGATTCTCTTGCTTCAGCCTCCCAAATAGCTGGGATTACAGGCATGTGTCACCACACCTGGCTAACCTTTTTTTTTTGAGACGGAGTTTCGCCCTTGTCACCTGGGCTGGGGTGCAGTGGCGCAATCTCAGTTCACTGCAACTTCTGCCTCCTGGGTTCAAGCAATTCTTCTGCCTCAGCCTCCCGAGTATCTGGGATTACAGGTGCCCACCACCATGCCCAGCTAAGTTTTTGTATTTTTAGTAGAGATGGGGTTTCACTATGTTGGCCAGGCTGGTTTCGAACTCCCACTGGTCTCCAACTCCTGACCTCAGGGGATCCACCCACCTTGGCCTCCCAAAGTGCTGGGATTACAGGTGCGAGCCACCGTGGCCGGCTGATAAATTTCTTATCCAACTTCTGTCCTGCTGCCCTCCCTGCCCAGGCCCCTCCAGTGCCTGTGCTGATTGAAGGGAGAAGTTCTCACCTTATCACGACTTACATCGCCACCTCTTGATACTTGCCAATTTCCCCTTTTTACAGAGAGGGAAGGGAAACGTTGGGCGGGCTAACATTTTAATAACATTGTTTGGTTTTCACTGTATTAATTGTGTGTCTACCTTCTGTCTGTGGACAGTCACAGGCTGTCCATTTATGGTGGTGGTATGGAGTTCTCTTTGGAAAATAAATGCATATACGTATAGCGGTTTCCATGAAATACGTAAATAGCCCGGTTGGCAGAAACCACAAAGGTGGTATGGAAAGGACTAATATTTGAGAAGCACTACTTTGTGGCACATGGGACAATATGTTTGTGCTGTAGGCCCCGGCGCTCTGAGCTCCCCGTCAGTAGTGCTGTGGTGGGCACCATCACATCCTAGGAGTGTGGCTCCTGGCAGATCATTCAGCCTCAGTTTCTACATCTCTAAAATGGGATGACAAAACCATCCTCCTTCCTTTGCCAGGACTGTTGTGAGGCCCAAATGAGATAGTTTGTGCAGCTTGTGTCACTTGAGGCTGCCACCATGCCCTTCTATCAACTGAGCTTCCCCACCCCCCCCAAAAATTGGACTTCCTTATATGCAAGACAATAAGCTATTTTACATTTCTATAGAAGTTTAGCAAATACTAAAAAAATGCATTTCAGAATAAGATGAAACAAACCATAGTTTAGTTTTGTCTTCTTGCTTTTCAGTTGATACTAGTGATCTCCAAGCCTGACTACTTTTTCATAAAAGTGAACCCCTCGGTTTCCTACAGCTTCCTCTGCATCTGCCCAGTTGTGTTCCCTTGCCTCAGTCTTTAGGTTTATTAATCTAGGAATTGACTCATGTTGGCTCATCTGTTTTACTTTGGTCTTGTGAGGTGAGTCCCAGTTTTGAGCGTCCTGGAAAGCCTGTGTTGTGGGCTTTGTTCTGGGGGCTGGGGGCTGGGGAAGTGGGGGCAGCCCACCCTTTCCTCTGCTCTGGGGAGGCTGAGAGAGGAAGATGGGATGGCACCAGTTAACGGAGTCATTTCTTTCTTCTGGTGGTGCAGCTGCCTTTGAATTCCTACCCTGTGGCCAGAAGTGGGAAGTGGAGGCAGGGAGAAGGTTAGGGCAGGGACATCTGAGGCACGGGAATAACCTCTTCAGCACCCACGAGCAGGGGGCCCCAGGCTGCTGTCTGCTCTTGCCCTATCCCTCTCTGGGATGTTTTATGTATTTCTGGGACCGGGTGGGAGATGGTGACAGGGTCCCAGGCCACAAGGGAAGCCTCAGTCTGTAACACAGCAACTTTGTTGATGACAAAGAGGCGGAACTTTTAAAATGGAGCCCATAATGTTCATGCTATTTCTCATGAGTAGGATTTTTTGTTATTGTTGTTGTTAGGGAAGCAGATTTTATATAAACAGTGAAGTGGTTTTTTGTTTGTTTGTTTTTTGTGGGTTTTTTTGCCAACTTTATCTGTCAATTTACAAATAGTTGATGGTAAGTGCTGTTTTTTCCTACTGAATTGAGTTAAACCACCAAGGGAGGCTTTCTCAGACTGGGATTGCAATTGCTCTGTTGGGTTGGGGGGAAAAGTGTCCTAATGACCCAGGAACACTTTAATAAAAAGGTTTGGTTGAAACTATAGGAATGCCGAGGGCTGACTGAAAATGCAGAGAAATTCTAAGCGGGTAATCTGCAATGAGGGAAAAGTACGGCGCCTTGTGGCTTCTAGGATGTCCTTTGTCCTACCTTCTCAGTTCTTTTCAAATTGAAGGAAGTGGGTGAGAGAGATGCTACTAATTACATCTATGAATAAAGTGACACAGTGCACTGGCTCTGAGCAGAGACCAACACAACTCGAGAGAGAAAATCAGTCTGTCATATTTGTACAAATATGTGCACTTCGATGATAATTACCAGTCATTGTTTACTATTGCTACATTATATTAATTATCTATTCAGTGATATTAAATACATAACTCTAAACATCATCCCCAAACAAATTACCTTTTATCAATTGAAACAAACCAATTAAAAATTTCAAAATGCAACCATGTAATCAACAGCTTACTACATAATAATTATGACCAAAATGCCAATTAATGTGTTAATATATGACCTCAAATCTACAGAAACAAACAACAAAAAAAGCAGCCTCACATAGCAATTATGGCCTAGTTTGATCGACAGATATCTGTGAGTTTGTTTTTCTGTCTGACTCAGTAATTTGACTTACATGAAAACAGCCGGCCTGTTCTCTCCCGTGTCCTGAAGCCATTGTATGAAAAGTGCGTGGGATTTAAAAGCACAGCCTTTTCTGTTCAGCTCCTGCATGTCTCTTCCCTGCACTGCCCAGTCGCATCCCTTTCCAGCATTGTTTCTCCTACCCTTAAACCTGTGGAGTGGGAAGCATGACAGGGATCTCTCATTTTATGTATCAGTAAGGTGTGGCGTGGACAGGACTGTGTCACTGCCTGGACACCACTGGTGGTGTTGATTTTATGGAGCCCAGGCTGGTGCGTGCTTGTGTATGTCAGGTGGGCGGTGATGGGGGGTGGGGATGAGGCCTGGTAATAATTCACAACATGTCCTCTACCTAGTTGGGATCCATAAATAAGGAGGTTACGGGAGGGAGGAACCATGCCTACTTGTGGAGGGTCTCAAGAAGGGCTTCCTGGGTAGGTGCAGTGAGCCGAGATCGCGCCACTGCACTCCAGCCTGGGTGACAGAGCGAGACTCTGTCTCAAAAAGGAAAAAAAAAAAAAAAAAAAAAGAAGGGCTTCCTGGAGGAATCTGAGTCAGTGGAAAGGATTTAGACAGGAAGGGACTGGGAATAGAGAACATTCTAGCAGAAGAAAGGGCATTGAGTGCTTGTGTTGGGTCAGAGCACAAGTTTGGCTAAAATTTAGAATCTTTGAAGGGAAGCAGTGGTGAGGTTATTTAGACTGGGAAGATGAACCTGCCAACCTTATTTCTTATTCTGCATGTGTCACTTGATGAGAAGGCCGTGTCTCCACCCTTTAGTAAAGGCCAAGGTCATTTAAAAGGTTACCTGGCCTTTTTAAGTGACTTGAAATGTTTAGCACAGTTTGAGAATGTCAGTGTCTCACTACCTGACCCTTATTTCCTTGGTTTATGATGGCCAATTCATTGTGAGTCTGTTTTATTCAAAAGAAAACTGGGGGTGCTTCTAAAATAGTTATTTCGATGTGTACACACCTCCACTCTGAAACATGACTCCCTTAAGTGCACAGGCAGGTTTATCACACGTAGTTGTGAACATATATTTGTGTGTGTGTTGCAAGGGAAAATCCCCTTGAAAAATCAGCAAATTGGACTTCAGCTTGAAGAGTATAGACAGAGAACAAAACTCTCTGTGTGCAAATATATATATGTGTGTGTATCTAAAAACATAAATAAACACACGTAGGCCAGGCACGGTAGCTCACGCCTGTAATCCCAACACTTCGGAAGGCTGAGGTGGGCAGATCACGAGGTCAGGAGATTGAGACCATCCTGGCTAACATGGTGAAACCCCGTCTCCCCTAAAAACACAAAAAATTAGCCAGGCGTGGTGGCAGGTGCCTGTAGTCCCAGCTACTTGGGAGGCTGAGATAGGAGAATGGCGTGAACCTGGGAGGCGGAGCTTGCAGTGAGCCGAGATCGCACCACTGCACTCCAGCCTGGGCGACAGAGCAAGACTCTGGCTAAAAACAAAAACAAACAAAAAAAACCATGTATACGTATGTATATATAAATAAAATTGGATTGAGTCATAAAAGTATAAATATATCCAATGTAAAATCTACTAGAGAAGGAGTTTGTTTTCATGACTCAGAGGATGTGTAATAAAGAGGTATTTTTAAGACCGAGAGCTAGTGTGTGTCAGTTTCTTTTTGCCCAATTCCTTGTGTCCTTGGCAGGAAGATGAGTCACTGGATCTGAATCACAAGGCGATTAAGAGCCCCAGGAAAGGCTGATTTCAGGACGGATATTTAGAAGCCTCAGCTAAATCAGGTCTTGGGTATCTAGGTGGATTGGGGAATCAGTGAAACAAATATTTCTCTTCATCTCTTCATTTTTTTAGATTGTGTGGATGTCTTGCTCAGTACAGAAGTACTTTTTTTTTCCCCAAAAATCGTATGAAGAAAGAGGAAGTGCTGCCCATTCTGAAGGAGGAGGTTAAAAATGAGTAAAGCACACCACATGTTCACAGCAGCAGTGTTCCCAGTAGCTCCACGTGCCTGTCGACAGGTGAATGGGTAGACAGATTGTGGTCTATCTGTACAATGGAATAGTATTCAGCCTTAAAAAGGAAGGAAATTCTGTCACTTGCTACAACAAAGATGAACCTTGAGGACCTCATGCTATGAGAAATAAGCCAGCCACAAAGAGACAAATACTATGTAATTCCACTTAGTTGAGGTTCCTAGATTAGTCAAATTCATAGAGGCAGAAAGTAGAACGGTGATTTCCAGGGGTTGAGGAGAAGAGGGGATGAAGAGCTGCTGTTTAAAGGATGCAGAGTTTCAGTTTTGCAAGATGAAAAAGTGCTGGAGATTGATCGTACATCAATGTGAATGTACTTACCACTACTGAGTGGTACACTTAGAAATGGTTGCAATGGTAAATGTAGTGTTAGGTGTCTCACCACAATTACAAAAGTGAAATGAGTGAAGCTTATTGTTAAGGATGGACAGCAGATGGCTGAGAAATTGGCATGGCTGGACCGTTGTCTGGTGAGAGCATGTGGATGAGGCATGAGGTGGAGAAAGAAGGCACCTGTCTTTCTTCCAGTTAATTGTTCTTTCCCCCATGCCTTCCACCTTCCTTTCCCTCCTGATGACTCATCCTGCCTCCCTCTCACGTGCCTGCTGCAGACTTTCTTCCTTTTCCCTGCTGGTCCACCCGACCTATTTTTACTCCCTCACATTTGGTTGTCTTTATCCTCGGAAGAGAACGCTCACACCGGCGTCTTTCTTCAGCACAGCTTTCTAGCTTCTTTTTTTCCATTTTAAGATGGACAGTGGCATAAGATCAATGGGTGAGGTAGAGATCTAGTGATTTTTTTTTGGTGGCAGTTAGGGATATTGACATTGGCCACTTCCCAAAGCGACAGCAGCAGTAGCACAGGTGAGGGTGTTGCCCACCGTCCAAGAAGCCCATGAAGTACGTTGGCTGCTCTTCCATGTTGCCCCCTTCAGAACGAATTGTGTGCTATTACGTTACAAAGTATGTTCCAGCAGGAAGCCGTGCAACAGCTTTAGAAAAAAATTCCAGAACTAGAACATGCAGTTGGTTTTCAAATCTCATATTCTCAATTTCAGTCCTTTTATTTAGGATCCAGGCTTTAGGATGTCTCTCTCTCTCTCTGATATCACTAATTAAAAATTATCCAAACGTTTAACATTATATAGAAATAAACGTAACGGTGTATTTGACAAAATTTGACAATTTTCATGTGGATATTCATTGCCTTGTGGTCAAAGTTGAAACCGAAACCAATGTGGTCTTGGCTTCAGGAATCTGTACCATCATAGATGGCAGTGGAGAAGAGGAAAAATAGTCTGGGATCCTTAACCCATTTATAGATTGTATTTGTTGAAAGAAGAATGCAAGGGTGGCAAAGGCCTGATCTTGTGGAGGGTTGGGAAATGGTCAAACGCAGTCACTAAATCTGTATGGTGGACATGTGTGCTTGTAAAACCTGCAGAAGAGTATCCATCAAAAATACTTATAGTTCTTACCCAGGTTACGGCAGGGGTTACCACCCAATAAGGTAGCACCCAAATCTGCTTCAGTAAGATGGAAGCCGTGAGGACACGTTTGTGTTTTATGGGAACAATAAATTTCCATTTTAAATGAAACAATTCTACTTTTTTCTTGTGAAATAATGTTGAAGTATAGATCAGATATATCAATTGTTTGAAGATCATTTAAAGAAAATCACATATGTATTGAAAAGATTTTTTTCTTGGAAATAGTGATCTATTGTTTTTATGGAAAAAGGAAGTATAGTTTTTAAATGTTCTTTAATATTGATTTACAGAAGCTTAACATTGCTTCTTTAAATACCACAGGTAGAGTAAAATTTAATGTGAAAGCTAATTTTTAATAGTTTGATATATGTGTATGTATTATATATATGTTTTACTTTGCATTCGCATTTTAAGAGAACAAGCTTATTTTATGATTAACAGAGTCGTTACAAAAATTTTTATTGTAAGTTTGCCAGAGTCCTAGATTTAGAAAATTATACCCACACCACATGTAGTCTAATGATGACAGTAAGGGTAAAGAAATACTGAACTTTTTTTAGTAGGCTTGTGTCAGTAGGGATATTGATGACATTCTGAAATTATTTTGTGCTTACGTAGGAGAGAGTAATGAGCAACTAAGTTAATCGATGTGTTGGATACCAACATTTTCACTGTGGAAGGTGACATAAATATGAGGAATGTGAGGTACTGGATTTGAGTTGAAAGTATCAGTATGAACTCATGTTAAAATACACACACACTCTCTCTTCTCACTGTTCTAGTTGCATCAACTCAAGAGCCTGGAAGCTGTGCCATCCCAGACATTATGGGCATCTCTCACATCCAAATCTTGGTTTCTAAATTTCTCTTTCCACTAGAAGAAACCATGAGAGAAATGGCGAGCCTCAGATCCTTTATTGCACCAAAAGCAAGGAAGTATAGAAGGAGAGCTGAGGGTTTGCCAGGACACTGGCTGACAGGGTCTCTCTCTAGTCAAACTCAGGATGGTTGGAACATCAGAAAAGAATATTAATGATCATGTATTATAAGTACATTAAAAAAAAACCCATGTGAGTCCACAGTGATGAGAGTTGGGCAGGATCGGGGAGTGGGGAAAGCTCTGCTTTATAGGAAAATGCCAGATAACAAATATAGAAGGAGTTAGAGAATTAGAAACTTGTCATGTTGTGACTTTAATGTAATTAACTGATTCAGGATGGATGTGAAAACTATTGGGTGAGAGGTTGTTGATGTTAGCACAGTATTCTCTGTGCTTTTGCAATTGAGAGATTGGTTGTGACCTTAATGAAGTGGTCAGGTTCGCCGTCACTAATAGTGGGAGTCCTGATGTGATGGGGTAGTGGGGATACCTGACGCCCCTGGGAAGACTGGCTTGGATACTGCCAAGGAGAATGTCATGAAGTACAGAGGCAAGTGCAGGAACTGTTTCAGATTAGGGAGATCAAGCAGAAATAACAGCCAACTGCAATGAATGGAACTTGGTTGAATTCCGTATCAAAACAAGCAAAATGGCTATAAAGGACATTTTTGAGACAACTGGGGAGATGTGAGTATGGACTGTATGTTGGATGATGGTATTGAATCAGCCTTCCCTTTTTTAAAGGTGTGACTGGATAGGAGAAGGTGTTTATTCTTGAGAGGTGTGTGTTGGATTACCTAGGGTGAAATTTCACGAGGTCTTAAGCCCATTTTTGGATAGTTTGGTAAAAGGAAAGCGTGTGTGTACATGTGTGTGTGTATGAGAGAGAGAAGATTTGAGAAGATGTTAATTCTTGGTGAATCTAGGTGAAGAGTTATCAGTATTAAATGTTATATTGTTTGTTTCTGTAGGTTTGACATTTTTCAAAATAAAAAATAAAACTAAGTGACATAGAAATTAATCTCTTCGTATGGACACATAGAGACATGGTGCTAGGATGGCCTCTGGGAAATAGTTTCTGCAAGATAAGCATATTCTTCCTCCACTACCCCCACCGGAAAAACGTGAATGCTGATTCACTTCTGTTGACCAGTGGTGATGGAATAGAATTTTCCAGTCAGGCAGTTGTACTTATTTTCTTCTGGTTCTGTATCGAGAAGCTTCATTCTTTAGAAATTAGATTCTTTACATAATCAAGTCTGTAATCAAAATAGGCCTTCCATGGTAAGTAAAGTATCATGGGAACCCGTAACAATACCTGTCATTTATGTGCTTGGCACTGTGCTGTGCTTTTATTCAGATAGTCTCCATTCTTCATCATCCCCACGTTACCACGAGGAGACAGGTTCAGGATGCCAAGTGGCTTTCACAAGGCCACGTGGTGAATATGTCATAGATTTGAATTTAAACCCAATTCCTTCTCACTCTAGTTTACCTGCATATTCATCCTCCAGCATGATGCTGCCTGTGTGCCTGGAAATAAACCATTTTACATAGTTTCTAATGGGATTACATTTTTTTTTAAGGAAAGGTAGTAAAGATCTAGTTATCACTCCCTTGATGTATGGTATTTGAGTTTAAGTGTGAAAAGAAGACACTAGCAATGGACTCGTACTGAGATTCAGGAACCCTAGGCTCTGCTTCCAGTTCTCTCACTGTCTAGTGGTGTGATTTGAGGGCCTTATTCTTCTCAGATATAATCATTGGTTGGTCTGGTTGATATCTCAGTTAATTTGGGAAACTAAAATAGCATGATATTTTCAAAGAATTTTTAAAAAGATCACAGTGGCAGAAGCAAGTTCTGGGGGTGGGGATGCATGAGGAGGGCTTGGGATAGTCGGAGGTGGCTGGAGTGGGGACTGGGTTATTAGGGGTCTTTAGGCAATGTTAAGGGTTCCAACTTTGTAAGGGCCAATGAAAGTTCTCATAGGTTTTTTTTTCACTCTCAAATATGTAATAATAGTTCTTTAATATCAAATATGAGAGTCAGAGTCAAATTCCCCTCATTTATACTTTGTTCAAATCAGGACATAAAGAAGGTTCACACATTGCAATTGTTGATAGGTCTCTCTCCCCCTCTCTCTGCCCGCCCTCTTCTTTCTCTCTCTCTCTCCCCATCTCCCTGTCTCTCTCCTCTCTTCCCTCTCTCCATCCCTCTTTCTTCTAATAACAGCTGTATTGACATATAACTTACATACCGTACAATTCATCTATTTAATATGTACAGTTCAATGGTGTCTTATTCCATTGGGCTACTGTAACAATACCATATACTGGGTGGCTTATAAGCAACAGAGATATGCTTCTCACAGTTCTGGAGGTGGAGAGTCCAAGATCAAGGAGCCAGCAGGTTCGGTGTCTGATGAGGGCCCACTTCCTGCTTCATAGAGGGTACCTTTTTACTGTGTTCTCACATGCTGGAAGGGACTCTTTTGTAAGGGCACTAATCCCATTCATCAGGGCCCCATCCTCACGACTGACTAATACCTCCCTAAGGCTCCACCTCCTAATACTGTCACATTGTGGGGAAAGATGTCAACATCTGGACTTCAAGAGGACGTAAACATTGAGACCGTAGCAAATGGGTGTTAACTGCAGTTACACAGTTGTGCAACCGTGTCACCACAGTCAATTTTAAAACGTTTCCATTACCTCAGAAAGAGGCCCCATACCTGTCACCAGACATTCCTCACTTCTTCCCAACACTTCCCCCAGCCACAGGCACAATAATCTACTTCCTGTGTCTATAGAGTCATCAATTTTGGATACTTTATGTAGGTGGGATCAGATAATATGTGGCCTTTTGGCTTGTTTCACTAGCATAAGTTGTCAGGGCTCATCTGTGTTATAGCATGCATCAGTGCTTCACTCCCTTTGATTACTGATCATCTTCCATTGCGTGGATGTATCCATAATTGTATGGAGACACCACATTTTATGTATTCATCAGTTGACGGATGTTTGGGTTGTTTCTACTTTTTGTCTATTGTGAATAATGATGCTGTGAACATTTGTGTACAGTTTTTGTGTAGAGACGTTTTCCTTTCTCTGCGGTATATATTTAGGAATGGAATTGCTGGGTCATATGGTGACTGCATTTAACATTTTGAGGAACTCCCACACTGTTTTCTAAAGTAGGTGCCCTATTTTACAATCCCATCTGCAGAGGATTCCAGTTTCTCCACATCCTCTCCAACACTTGCTGTTGTCTGTGTTTTTGATTATAGCCACCCTACTGGGTGTGAAATGTTATCTCGTTGTAATTCTGATTTGTATTTCACCAATAGCCATTGGAGGGTTTTAGGGATGAAATGCATGATCTGATTTAGATTTTAGAAAGATCACTCTCACTGTATCATAGAAGATGGATGAGAGAGGTACAGGCAGATTACCAGATACTAGATGATGGATGACAGCAGATAGGCCAAGCTAGTGGTAGTGAGAATGGTGAGAAGTGAGTGGATTACAGGGGAATCTAGAAATACTGTCTGTAGGAATTTGTGATTGGTCAGATGTGGGGATTGGGGAGTGCTGCAACTGGATTTCCTGCCTGGGCACCTGCGTGAGGCCATCCATTGACAGAGGGGATAGAGCAGGGTGGGGAGTAGAGAGTGGTGTGTGCAGATCTGGAGGGGTTGAGTTTGTGGTTACTATCAAGAGAGGAGATCAGGAGTGCTGTCTGTGCTGGAGGCAGACATTCATATATCAGAAGTAGCTCCAGAATTGGGAGTGGCTGAGGTTGGAGAGTGAGAGGAAACCAGGATATTTGAGCTTACCTCTTATTTCTGGAACTTTGTGATGCTTTTTCCCTTTTAGAAAAATGTATAGAAGTACAGTTTTTTATTCAATATAGAAGATAGTTAAAGAACAACATTTCCTTCAATTTATTGAAATTTCCTACAGGGTAACATCTGTGTCAAAGCACTTTACAAAGCTTTCTAGTAAAGTAAATTTTTGGTGTATTGTGGTGGGAAGAGGGGAGGGGGTTGCCTCTTGTAAGGCATAATTTGATTGGCACTGTCTCTTAAAAGTCTTCATTTCCAGCAAAAATCTTAACATGCTGTTTAGATTTAAATGGTGGGTGGACCATATGTCATGAAGAGGTACAGTGATAGAAAACAGTCTCTAAATATCTAACGCATTTAAGTGGTTCCTACAGGTTTTTATGTTTCTGAGATACATGCCTAATTTTGGAATATTAATTCTTACTGGAATTTTGACTGTTAAGTTTGGAAGAAAGCGCTTATAAGCTTTCCTTTGGTTTTCCCCAGGAAGATACTTTTATAACGTGAAATCTTTAAAACCCTGTAGAAAAGCAGTCTATGTAATTCTTAGCAGGGTGTTGAGATCAAGTGCTTTTCTTCTTTTCATTCTTTGCATTTTGTCAATTGAAGATGTGCAAAGAAGTCCATTTGAAATTTCCCTCGGGCCACTTAATTCAGCTTCATTACAGAGGAAGTGTGTTAAAAATGATATCATACAGCTCCAACAGGTGCTTAGAAATATAGATAGGATGGTGCTGGGTGTGGTGGCTCACGCATGTAATCTCAGCACTTTGGGAGGCTGAGGTGGGCAGATCATGAGGTCAGGAGATCAGGACCATCCTGGCTAACACGGTGAAACTCTGTCTCTACTAAAAATACAAAAAATTAGCTGGACATAGTGGCGGGCGCCTGTAGTCCCAGCTACTCGGGAGGCTGAGGCAGGAGAATCGGTTGAACCCGGGAAGCGGAGCTTGCAATGAGCTGCGATTGCGCCACTGCACTCTGGACCTGGCGACAGAGCAAGACTCCATCTCAATAAATAAATATCGAAAAATCTATAGATATAGATATAGCTATATATAGATAGGTAGGAAAAATCCATAGCACATCCTTAAAACAATTTCATTTTTCCATTTCATGAATTTAGCAGGAGGGTCCTTTTCTCACTGCAGCCTCTGCCTCCCAGGTTCAAGTGATTCTCCCTCAGCCTCCCGAGTAGCTGGGATTACAGGCACCCACCACCACACCTGGTTAATTTTTGTATTTTTAGTAGAGATGGGGTTTCACCATCTTGGCCAGGCAGTTCTTGAACTCCTGACCTCGTGATCCACACCCCTTGGCCTCCCAAAGTGCTGGCATTACAGGCGTGAGCCACTGCACCTGGCCGAGATTTCATTTTTTAAAAATGTGAATCCAAGGAAGTCACTTGAGTTCCAAATAAATTTATATATTCACTTATGTTCTAGAATAAATGGAAGTAATTATGACTGCATTAGTGCAGCATTAATTAACATAGCTAATTCTTTGTAATTATGCCAAATAATAACACTAATAAAATGTAAATATCAAATGAATAAGGGGAGAGCCTCCCCTTCTCTTTTTAAAGCCACTATATTACAGTGTCAGATTATGAACACACAATATCATCAAGCTTCCAGACATCCACTTTCCAAATATGGTCTGTGTGAATTCTAATGAAAACGTGAACTCTGTGGTATAAATCTCCTTTGCCGCCTGGTTCAATGAGGGGCTGCCCAGCAAGGCAATAATTCCATTCCTCAGAGCATTGCTGAGAATATTTATATAATTAAATATCATCTGTTTCCCCATTTAATTCCTGGTGGCTTTCCCCCCACCCCCTGGCTGTTTCTGCCATTTCCTTGGGCAGGAATGGCCCAATAAAGTTGCTGCGGTGCTGATGGATTATCTTCATTAGGTACTAGGGTGATGAGTCCCCAAGCACTGCTGCATTTGATTTACCATGTGCAAAGGCCCAACCTTCTGCAGAAACGCTAAGTAGGGCAGGTTTTGTGCAGCTTTAACTGGTTGGTGTGAAGAAGAAGAAGAAAATAAAGTTCTTCTAGAAAACAATTTTGGGAAATGCTTTGGTCTCTTAGGAGAGCCTCCTTTTATACAATCTCAACAAATGGTGATACTGAAAGTCCTTTTTGGTAAGAAGGGGTGGATGAAGCGAGAACGTGGTGTGCCGGAGAGAATGCAGGAGACCCAGGTTCTGCATCTGGGGGCAGAGCTGAAGCCAGGCTGACCTTCGTCGGGTCTCGGCATCTGCATCTGGGCGGGGATGGAACCGGACTGTGGCTCTCCAAGGCCCCTTCAGCTTTGGAGTGGGACCTTTGTGAATCCCGCCCCCCCGTGCCCCACCCCCCGATAGCCATGGGCCCTGGGCAAGTGGCCCCATCTCTCCCAGCCTCTTTGTCTTTACAATGGGAACGCATCATTTGTTTTGCCTACTTGTTACAGGGTGGTCAGGAGGTCTGAACACGAGAGGCGCTGCACGGTCCTGTGTGGAGCTGGCTCGCAGCAGGCACCTACAGGACGCTGCCCCCCACTTCCCTCCTGTCCTAGATTCTGTGAGACACAGCCCGTGACACTTTGAAGCAGGGCTGTAGGACTTCTGATGGGAGGTGATTTGAAACAATAAACAAATTGACGGAGCTGGGCCTGAGACAGGAAGTGGTCTGCGGTGGAACAGTGCTGGAGTTACTCCTGCTGCTCTGAGCCAAGGCTCTTACTTATTTTTATTTCGGACAGGGTACTTGCAGAATCAAGGCTTTGGGGGTCTGGCGAGTGGTCAGACCCTTCATGAATGGGATTAGTGGCCTTTAAAAGGGACTGCAGAGATGTCTGTTTCTCTCCTTGCACCATGGGAGGACGAAATGGGAGTTTGGCCATCTGTAGCCCAGAAAAAGGTTGTCACCAGAACCTGACCACTACCACAAAGGGTGTTCAACCTCCATTGAGTGCCAACTGTACTTCTCCTTTAATTCGAAGCCTCTGATTTCTGGGGGTGCCTGTTCTGGTGGCACTGATGGGCACACCCTGTTGAGTGGGGTAGGCGACGGGTGGAGGACTGGCGGCCATCAGTGGGGGCTACCATGGGAGTCCAGGGGGCCTGTCAAACTGTGGCACGGGAAACCTGTAGCTGTGTGCCTTACTATACCATCTCATTTAGTGCTCATGATTCCCTAAGAGGTAGGCACTGAACCCATTCCCATTTGTAGATGGGGAAGCTAGGGGTCACAGAGGTGAAGTGGCTTGCCCAAGGCCACACAGGTCATAGGTGGGAGAACTCACTGGAGCCCTCACCCCCTCAGCCACGACAGTCATGTGTGAGGGTGGGTTCACGGAATATCATGGGGCCTGCTGTGGTCTTAAAGTTTGCATCCTTGCAAATTCCTAGGTTGAAATCCTAGCCCACAGATTCCTAGGTTAGTATTTGGAGAGGGGGCTCTGGGAGGTGATTTGTCACGAGAATGCGACCCTTGTGAGTGGAACCAAGAGTCTTAGTGCCCGCCTGAAAGGGACCTCTTTGCACCATGTGAGGACACAATGGGAGGCTGACCGACTGCAGTCCAGAAGCAGGCTGGCACCAGAGCTTGTCCATGCCTGCACCTTGATCTTTGACTTCCAGCCTCATGAGAACCTCATGAGAACCTCAGAACCATTAGAAATACACTTGTGTTGTTCATAAGCCACGCAGTCTGTGGTAATTCATTATAGCAGCTCCCACTGACTCAGACCACGCTCTAGGATTGGGAGAAGGTGTGCTGAGAATGTAGGGTAGGCACCTCATGGTGGCCAGTCACCTTCCATCGCTTCTCTTCGTAAACGGCACCCACCTTATGGGCTGCTATGAGAAGGAAATGAGGCCAGTGTGTGGACTGGCTCACCCACTGTTAGGGAGCTGCCAGTGCTTGGCCCATTTCATCTGTCCGGAAGCTGTTCCTCACTGACATCAGCTAGTCATTCTGCCCTTCACCTTGGGAGGGCATCACACCTTGTGCCTTTTTAGAGAAAAATTCCTGTTTCTGCCCCACGCTAGAAAATCAGATAAAGCCAGCACATATCTGGAAGGTGCAAGAGGAAGTGTGAAATCAGCATGGCATTGGGTGGAAACAGAATTCTACTGCACAATAATGACGGCTGAGATCAAAGGACCGTCTGTTTATTGATAAGAGTAAAGGAAGGATAACGTGGCAGCCAGAGGTGTGATGAACGGGGAGGGTGACTAGGGTAAGACCCTCCAAGGGGGCCATGGGCCCTACCCAGATGGACATTGGATGCTGGTGTGGCGGCAAGCAGCTCTTGGGACAAGGGCACAGACCAGTGTGGCCCCTCTGCCCTTTGCCCTAGTCAGCGTTGTTGGCTGCCGCTCGCCCACAGCTGAACATGCTGGGTGTCATCTAGAACCAGCCTTTCTGTCTCCATATTCTGAGCCCACAAGGGACACTAATAATGCTGAGCCCACCCCTGGACATGTAAGAAGAAATTCTCTTAGCCTATCTGATCTTATACTTGATTCTTTAGGTCCTTCTCTTAAGTTTTTCTTTTCTGTTCTCCTCTTAATAAATCCTGCCTTTCTTTTTAAAACCACATACTTACACAGCTAGGCTTTTATCACAGAATAGTACTTTTAAGTGGACCTAAAGAGAAAAGTAAGTCTAAGGTGTTAGCAGGTATCATTCTCACCAGTCCTGAACGATTGCCATTCACAGTTTAGTGTAATCCTAGTCTTATCCGTCCTGACCTCGTTTCTTGATTAAAATGTTCCTGTTAAATTTCCTATAAATCCTTCCTAGGTGAAAAATCCCTCCATGGGCTGCATATGGCCTGGGGCTGTCGTGTATTTTGGCAGCAGATCTCTTCTCTTGGCTGCTGGCTGGGTTTCTCCAGGCTAATGCTGCTTGGTGCAAAGGCCCTCATTAGCTTCCTGAGCTTTTTAGAAGTTTTAGGCTGTGCTGGTTTTCACCCCTTCCTTCCTCTTTAGGACTCCCCAGTGGGCCAAAGAAAAAATGAAATATTTAATAAGCAACCCAATGTCGCAGAGAATGGGAAAACTCTTGGGATTACATACTTGTACCCAAATCCTAATAGACTTTTTATGCTTACAGTTAATAATATACTGTATTTGAAAGCAGAGTATAATGCCTAGGACGTAGAAGGACTTTAAAAAAGGTTAGTTTCTTTTGCCTGTAGAATAGTCATCCTCAACCCTGGGCTGCACATACAAATCGCCTGAGCAGTGGCTCACGCCTGTAATCCTAGCACTTTGGGAGGCCTAGGTGGGTGGATCACGAGGTCAGGAGTTTGAGACCAGCCTGACCAACATAGTGAAACCCCATCTTTACTAAAATTACAAAAATTAGCCTGATGTTGTCGCGGACCCCTGTAATCCCAGCTACTCAGGAGGCTGAGGCAGGAGAATCGCTTGAACCCAGGAGGTGGAGGTTGCAGTGAGTCACAATCACGCCATTGCACTCCAGCCTGGGCAACAGAGTGAAAAACCAAAACAAAAAACCATACTGATGTCTGGGCCCCATCCTAGGCCAATTAAATCAGACTCTTGGAGAGTGAAGTCTAGGTGTTAATATTTTTAAAAGGCTCCCCAGGTAGTTCTAATGTGCAGCCTAGGTTGAGAAGATCAGCTCTTAGAAGAATGCAGCTGGCCTTCTTTTTGCTTTATATGTTTTGAGCTGCTGGCTTCTAATTAGAGTTAATATCATTATAATATAATGCCTTTGTTTTGCATTAAACTTAATAAGAACAACCACTCTGCTCTCCAACAATATAGCTACTTTCTCTGGCTTAAGTGCTTTTATTTATTATTATTTTTTAAAACTAAACAAAACCAAACAAAACTGGGTTTCCAATTAAAAACCCAAGCTCAGACCAGAACAGAACTTTTGAACTACATTCCAACAAAATTTTAGATCATTGATTTCTAATGGCTTCCTGACAAATGGAGACTAAAGGCAGGCAAGGGGGCTAAGACCAGGCCAGGTGGGGAGAGGGGACAGCAGCATGTTTGTGCCTGGTCACCTGCCAGGAAATGAGTGGCAGCCTGTGCCCAGGTGGCTTCAGTTTCCTGATGAAAAAGCCGTAATGTCTCTGTAGACCGAGTCTGCGTCCTAACCCCCAACTGAGGACACAGTCTTGTAGGTGGGAGAGTATACGCGTGGACATTGTAGCTGGAATCTGAGCCTCAGTTTCCCCATCTGCAAATTGGAGGCATTGCACAGTCCTTCTTGGGATTGCAGTGGGGGTGAAAAGCTTGCTGACAAATAAATGCTTGCTGTGTGTCAAATACCACTGTGTTTTAAAACGTGTTAGATAACTCTGTGAGCTGTTACCTTATCACCTCTCTTTTACTGAGGAGGAAATCGAGGCACAGAGAAACCAAGCAAACTGGCCTGGGATTCCAGGTGGGTCCCTGGAATAGCTGGGATTTGAACCTGGTAGTGATTCCAGAGTCTGAGCAGAAAACATCTGTGTCCAGTGCACAAGGGGCCCAAGACCATGTGGGCACAGGATGGACCCTCAGGCAGTGAATGAAACCCGGGGCTGGTAAGGTCAAAGGTATGTGAGCAGTGGTGATCCCAGCTTCACTCCGGAGAGCCAGGACAGTCTCACACTGGGTATGAGGTGGGTGGGTGGGTACGCTGGTGGTGATGGTGTTGGTGACAGGCTTCTTTAGAAGTTTTGGAGCTTTTGGTTTCTCAAGTAGCAGGGGAGAATGAACTCAGAATGTTATTAATGAATGAAATTATCTGTAAGAGGTTGAAATGTACAGGAATGCATTTTGGCATAATGGTGTGTATGCGCATGTGTGTTTTTGCTTGTGTGTGTTTGCGTAACTGCATGCACGTGTATGCGTTTGTATGACAGTGTGTGCTTGTATGTGTGTCTGCATATGTGTGTGCATGTGTATGCATTTGTGTGACTACCTGTGTGTTTACATGACTACATGTGTGTGCATACATGTGTGTCTATGTGTATTTGTATGTGTATGCATATGTGTGTGTGCATGTACATTTGTATGGGGTTGTGTGTGTATGCATGTGTGTGTTTGTGTGTTGGGGAATTATATGACAAGTGACTTTGTCTCATTCTTCAGCTTTGCATTCTGTGGGCTGGGGATCTGCATTTTTCCCTCCAGTCCCTTGTATTACCCCAGCTCACTCATTCACTTGATCATACTTTTGTAGCTCAGTGACAGTGTCACCATTTCAGCTGGGCCCTTGCTTGATGATGGTTTTGCCCATTTCTACATGTGTGGCCTCCCTGGCCCTCATCTGTCAGCAGAGCCCATGGACTTACCCCGGAATTGCAACCCTGGAAGCATGTTAGCATTATCTGGGACTGATGCCCCCATACCCCTAATTAAATCAGGCCCTCCGCTCCCGCTCGGGAGCCAGGATGGGTCTAGTGTGTTCCTAGGGTTGAGAAACAACTGGCTGTATTCACCCAACCTATGAGAAGAGAATGAGATGACATGGAGGAGTCAGTTTGCAAGACTGGAGCGAAGTGTAGAGCCAAATATCTTGGCTTTGGGTTAATTATGCCTTTTTCATTCTCCCCCTCTCCTCCTTTCCTCCTCTCCATTCTCTTCCAGCACTGCCTCCCCAGGTCCCCTCTCCCATGCCAGGAATTAAAATGTTTTGTCTGGAAACAAGTGGGCTTGACTAACATGGCTGGGCTCCCACCGCAGCTGAGTTTTGCATGTTCTGATGTCAGTGGTGTGAGCTTTAACATGGAGATTGGTGTCCAAAGGCAGCTGATATTGCTCTGTCCATTTCTATTGTACTGAAAATCACATGGAAACCAATCACATAATGATCTCGGGAATGAAATATTCAATGCGCAATGTTATTAACATGTAAAAGACTTACGGGCAAATCACTTTTAAGTATGACAAGGCTTCAAATGTGTTTGGTTTGAGTATAGGGAAAAAGATTTTGGGGGGTTGTTTATCAGCAGCGCCATGAGGGAGGCTTATTTCTTCCCTTTAAATCTGGCTGAATATGCATGTGTGCGCCGCATGATAATAACAATCACGCCAGCCAGGAGATTAGCTGAGCTTTTGCTCTAGTAATTCTAGCATGCAAATTCAAAGGACTGCAGAGGAGGCAGGGGAGGAGCGTGCTTGGCATCTTTTGCTCCCCTACATCCTAACCTTGGTGCTATGTCTTAGTTTCATGTTAGGGACGGCTGAACTTGGAACCTCCACGATGTCAAAAGCCTGGAGAGTTGACTCCCTGCGTGGATGCTGATCCACTTTCTCTCGTATTGAGATATACGAACAGAAGAGTATACAAAACTTAATAATTATAGAAATCCATGTAACTACCTCCACTCCTAAGGAAAAGCACATTGCCAGTACCCTAGAAGGCCCTGTACCCTGATGTTGTTTGAGAAAATGGGCCATGGAAGACAGGTGCATGGGTGGCCAGGAATTGAGAAGGTCTGTTAGGACTTGGGCGTGGCACTTCTTGACTGTCTCCGGTCTTTATGAGGCAGTAGGGTTTCTGGAACCCAACAGTTTGGGTTGCAATCTCATCTATGTTACTTACCAGCTTTGTGTCCTTGGGCAAGTCTCTGTGCACCTTGTGCCTTAGTTTTCCTATCTGTAAAATGGGGATAATAAAAGTATCTACCTTGTAGGATAATTGTGTTAATACATGTAAAATCATTAAAACAGCATCAGGCACATACATGTTAACTACTATTACTTTATTAATCAGCTTGGTTCTAAAACCTTGTGTTGTTTTATGTGTGGAATTCCCAGTCTTGTAAACAGTATCTCTCTCTCTAGATCACTGTATTATCCTGGTCTTCCACATCGCTGGTGTGGTACCATTCCTGGCCAACTCAGATGTCACTGGGCATCTCCAGCACAGCCACTGTTTCTCCTTCCACTCCATGCAGAATGTGGCAGCCTGGCACACAAATAACTTTTAAGAAAATTTTAGTGTATAAATGTGGTTTTTCGAAAGTAAGGAGGAGGGAAGTAGCATTGATTTAATATTTAAACAGCACTATTTAAACCTAGTAGCAAAACTCCTATATGATAATGACTTGTAGTCTATTTTACAGATCAAGAAAATGAAGCTCAGAGAAGGGGAGCAACTGGCCCAATGTCACATAGTAAGTGACTCAGCTGGGATTCGACCACACTTCTGTTTTCAGAAGTGCCCATCCCTTGCGGTGATTTGAGCTCTCATAGCCCAACTAGGACATCTTGAACATGCTAAATATGTATCAGTACGCCTGATGTATTGTTTTCAGTCACAGATAATTCCAGTTGATTTTCAGGCATGTATAGATATTCATGATATAAAGATGGAGTTGTTATTAATCAATGTGAGGCACAGGCAGGACTTGAGGTGGAACCTAATGAGGGGAATGTTATAAGTACTTTTGCATTCGTATGATCTTCCCCGTAACCTTCTCTCATGCTGGCAGGACATCACACTCTTTTCACAACTGTTGGCACAGTTGTGAGAACCTTCCAGGACATCAGTGTGGTGATATGCAGAGATGGGGCAGACTCCTGCTCTGTGGCTGTGCTGGGTACTCCCTCCCCCCTTCACCAGTCTAATGGGCCAACTGAAGAATTTACACAATAGGAAAACTGGCCAAAGCTTTAGCATTGTTATCAACCTGAATTCCTTCATGAAGAAAGCACAATACTTGCCTTAACTGAGGGAAGTTGGCAGGAAGGGGTATTCAGCTGTGTGAGTATGTGCTCTGATTCTTGCCTGTTTCTCAGTTTCCCGTGTGTTACTGCCACTTTCATTTATTACTGTTTGCTGATTTTAGAACTATGTATCTTGCACCCTATATGAAATTAACTCAAAGTGGATCATAAACCTACGTGTAAAGCATAACACCATCAAACTTCGTGAAGAAAACATTGGCAAAAATCATTGTGACCTTGTGTTAAGCAAGTAATTCTTAGATAAGACACAAAAACTAGAAGCCATAAAATGAAAATGATAGATTGGACTTCATAAAATGAAAATGTTATTCAAAAACATTGTTCAGAAAATGAAAAGACAAATCTTGCACATGTTCATTCCCAAGCATTTCATTTTGTCTGATGTTACTGTAAATGATACCTTAAAAATTGAAAAATTTCTAACCATTCATCAGTAGTACATAACATTTGTTTTGAATAATTTTATTTTTTAATAATTTGTTTTAATAAGTTTTGTATGTTGACCTTGTATTCTGAGACCTCTTAAGTTCCCTTATTTGTTCCTGTAACTTTTTTGCCCTTTCCTTGGTATTGGTATTTTCTTTCTTTCTTTTTTTTTTTTGAGACGGGGTTTCACTCTTGTCACCCAGGCTAGGGTGCAGTGATGCAATCTTGGCTCACTGCAACTTCCACCTCCTGGGCTCAAGTGCCTGCCATTAGACCTGGCTATTTTTTTTTTCTAAGTAGAGACAAGGTTTCACCATGTTAGTCAGGCTAGTCTTGAACTCCTGACCTCAGGTGATCTGCCCGCCTTGGCCTCCCAAAGTGCTGGGATTACAGATGTGTGAGCCACTGTGCCGGGCCTTCCTTGGTATTTTCTATATAGACAATGCTTGTCTCCCTCCAAATTCATATGTAGAAGCCTAACCTCCAATGTGATGATATCAGGAAGTGGGGCCTTGGGAGATGATTAAGTCATGACAGTGGAGCCCTTGTGCATGGAGTTAGTGCCCTTATAAAAAAGACTCCAGAGAGCTGCCTTGCCTCTTCTGTGATGTGAGAACACAGTGAGAAGACAGCCATCTATGAATTAGGAAGCAGGTCCTCAGCAGACACTGAATCTGCTGGTGCCTTGATTTTGGACTTCCCAGCCTCCAGAACTGTGAGAAATAAATAACTCTTGGCCCTCCATGTCTGTGAGTTCTGCATCAGTGGATTCAACCAAACTTGGATCGAAAATATTTTTTAAAAAACCACAAAAATACAGTGTATCAACCATTTGCAAAGCACTTACATTGTATTAGGTACTTTAAGTCGTCTAGAGATGATTTAAAGTATGTGGGAGGATGTGCATAGGTTACATGCTTATACTGTGCCATTTTATGTCAGGGACTTGGGCATCCTCAGATTTTGCTACCTATGGGGTTTTGGAACCAACCCCTTGAAAGAACTGAGGGACAACTATACTGTTGTTTATGAGCCATCCATTTTTATGGTATTCTGTCCAAGCAGCCCGAGTGGGCTAAGACGTTGATGATCATGTCTTCTGTGAATAATGACAGCTTTATTTCTTCCTTTGCAATCTCAATAAATTTTATTTCCTTTTCTTACCTTATTGTGCTAGCTGGGATCTCCAGCATGATGTTGCATAGGAGTGGTGAGAGTTGATATCCTCCCCTTGCTCTTGATCCTAGGGGGAAGGCATTCAGTTTTTCACCATGAAGAATGATGCCAACTGTAGGTCTTTTGAGAGCACTGTCATTTTTACTTTTCTTTTTGGCACATGGATGGGAAGGCTAAAGACTTGAAACTGACTTTCCACCTATACCTTTAGCATTTTGCTGAATGGTAGAGAAAGAGAAGCTGGTCCATATGTAGTCTGGTTAGAAAGCTGCTGGTTAGGAGTGAGTTTGAATGTTTTAGAAATACTTCGTCTTTTTCTTCTATGTGCCATTCCTCTTAGTCTGTTCTTATTCCTCTGCACTCCCTAGCCCTGAAAAAAAGTATTGACAGACCTAACATTTTAAGAGCACTGTCCCAATTTAAACTGTACTTTTTTTTTTTTTTTAAAGAGAGCTTTAAGGAAATGAATAGCTCTCTACATTTTCTTGTATTTGTAGCAGGAATTCTGATCAAATGTTCACCTTTTGGTTTCCGTGAGAGAAAACAAGGGTCTTTACACCTATGTTGATAAGACATCAAGTAACTGTTATTACTGAGTAAAATGTAAGAAGAAATATACTTTTTAATTTGTCAGCATTGCCCTTCCATCAGTGACCAAGTTGCTGCACATTTGATAGCACAGGTGGCCACAGCAAACGACTGATATGGACTTACCCAGTTAATTACCTAAAGATTATATTACTGGAAAAAGCTAAATCATCAACTCAACCATGTGAAACACTTTGAACATCATCTTTAAAATGTCTTTGCAATTTGTTTAGCTGATAGTGGAATTCGTGCAAAGTACAAGTCATTGTAATAGCATTCTAATAATTCTGTTAAATTGAAATCGGAAAGTATTATTTCTGTTGTTTAGATTTGCCCATCTGTTTCTTGTGTAATGTTATAAGCTGTTTATGTGTCTCTTAATAGATGAGAGAATGCAGTATGTGAAGTCTGAAGTATCTGAGGTAGGTAATGAAACCAGAGGAACTTAGGTTATGAGATGGGGGTATATAGGTAATATCCCATATATCATGGTAATAACAAAACACAGAAACTAATATACTCACTCCTAGATTTCCACGGGGACTAGGAGGAGCCTCTACTGTGGCTGGGGTCAGGAATAGCAGGGTGGCAGGGCTACAGATGCATGCTCCCTCCATGCCAATGTGTGGAAAGGGGGTGACAGGGACAAAGGCAGTGGGATCTGGGCACGGGAGTATGGGGTGGCATGTGTCACCCTGCTTGGGAGATGATACTGGGCTGCTACAGGAGCTCATGGATTCCAGAACAGCGAAGGAATGTCATGTAGGAGGCCTTGGGAGGTGCTGATGGGGTTGGAGGGGTGGCAAAGGCCAGAAGAGGTGGGGCTGGTAGGAAGGATGTGGCTGCTGGGCTTCATCCCGGGGCTGCCTCTGAAGCCCGAGCAGAAGAGTCCAGCTGTGGTCAGTGGAGGCAGTGGGGCAGGGGAGGGGGAGGCCAAGGGGAGGCCGGTTTCTAGCTTGGAACTCTGGCTGATGGCAGAGTATTAGCGGAGAGGCAGAGGTTAGGGAGTGTGCCAATTAGACCAGTAATGGAAGGGAGTATTTGACCTAAAAATAAAAGATGGTCTTAGAGCTCAGTCTTAAGGGGGCAAAAGAAATGGCTCTACTTGGTCTCGTAAATACCAATTGGAAGTTGGAGTGAACTTCTCAGAAGCTAGGGCCCAAACTCACATGACAGGGAGAGCGGACTCACCAGAGACGGGAGAGGAGGCCGGGTCACTGGGCAGCAGGGACTCAGGTTGCCTGTAGCTCACCCCATCACTTACTCAGATCTTGGTTCATTCGTTGGGTCATACATACTAAGAACCGATTATGTGCCACGCATAGGTGCTGCCTTACAAAGATGAAAGTCAGTCTTAAAGAGGTTACGTGTGATAAGGGGACAGATGGGACCAGTCATTCTCAATATGACGCCGAGTGGAAATAACCACGACACAGATCGGAGCAAAGTGAGGAGGTGAAGCGGGGAGAGGGCGGGGAAGGAAGAACATTCTAGGTGGAGAGAAAGAGAAAGCATGTATAAAGACCATTTAAAATAGCACACTTCTGGAGGGTCACCTTTTTCTCACAGCAATCTGTCTCTTATGAGCCCTTTTTCTGTTCAAAGTCTTCCTTAATACAAACTGTTTTATTTAAAATCTTAGTGCTTTTGGTTCGACTGTATGATCTTTAGCTTTTCAGTGAGAAGGCAGGTAAATGCCAGGGCCCCTCTGAGCCGAAGGCTCTCCGTGTCTGCCTGCAGCCTTTGTTCTTTGCCATGTAAAAGATGAAAAATGGTGTCAGCAATATCACACCCAGTTACTGTGAAATCAAGGAATCACTCTGGTGAAGAATCTGGGGGTGAAGACCAGACAAATCGAAGCGGCTTGTCTTCATGGTTTAACTTTGTCAAGTCAAAGAGGGCTCGTGTTTCAGTAGTCAGCCTCACCTTGCATCTGTACTGGGCCAAGTCTTCTTTCCCCGAATCCTGAACCCTGAAAGAATCGGCCTCCTCTGGCTGGTTTTAGGCATTGCCCATAAATCGAGACTACAACTGTTCTCCAGGCATCTCCCTGACACCTCAAACGTATGCTCAACACTCCTTGGGCCCCATGCCCAGGAATCTTTCCGCTTGTCTCTTTTCTGGGCTTGCAGCCAGGTTCAACTTTTCAAGATGTTGTCTTCCAAATCCTGCCTTGATTAACTCAATCTGCATCCCCTTCTTTGTCACTGTTTTCTTGTCACTCTTTTGGTTTCTCCTGCAGTCATCTGTGTGCCTAGTCTGTCCCATCTTAGGCATTTGCAATTGCAAATGACTACATTAACATTTAATTCACACCAGGCAGCTTTTGTCTGCTGCATAAACACACACCTGGACTGCACGGAAGACTGAGGACCTGGGCTAGTGGTCCCAGGGTGCTGTGGGTTTGGTTGGCTGAGGTCAACATCCACATTGAGGTGGGTGGAGCTGGGCAGATTTCTAAGACAAGACAAGACAAGATGTGAGGACTTGTGTCTACATGGGTGTCTTCTAGCTTGGAACTCTGGCTGATGGCAGAGTACTAGCGGAGGGGCAGAGGTTAGAGAATGTGCCAATTAAACCAGTAATGGAGGGAAGGTTTCAGGGAAGGAAGTTAGAAGCAGCCTTAGCTGTCTGCACATTCCAAACAGGGATTTGAGTATTTGTTCCTGGATATTTTGGTGAGGGTGTGGAGAGGTAGGAGAGGGCAATCTGCATCCAACTTTGTAAAGAGAGAGAAGATATGAAGGACACAGATAGAGGAGCTTGCTGACAGCTAGAAAGGAGAAGGTGAGTTGAGCACATGGCGTGCAGGTGAGCGAAGGCATGGCTAGGAGTGGACTCGGGATGGAGGAGCCCAGGAGGCTTCCCGGGAGCAAGTCTGTGTGTTTGGTGTCATGCAACCATGCTTTTCCCACAACTCTTCCATCTTGGGTCTTGGGGCATTGTCTTGGTTCTCTTGCTGTGCCCCCTGGAGGCCTCTTCACCCGTGCTTTCCCAGCTTACCTTGCCTCTGTGAGCTCAGGCCCCAGCCTGCAGTCCTACATTCTTTCCCCTCTCTCAGCTTCCTCCCCTGAGCGCATCTGGGTGCCCAGTCTGTTTTCACCCCTGTGGAGCAGACTCCCCAGCCTCTGTCTGCAGTCTTGTCCCCGCCTGCCCTCCTGCTCCATCTTTCATTGCTGGTTAGACATGTCCACTGCCATCCTCTGTCACCTCCGGCTCAGAGTGCTGCACTCAGACATCCAACTGGAGGAGTCCATGAGCTGACCTCAGAGATGCCCTCTGACACTGAGTTTCTATGCCAAAAAACAAACTCCTCCCTTTCACTTCTTCAAATGGCATTTTCTTCTGTCTTCTGGTGTCTGTCAATAGATCTCGTCTCCCCAGACTGGCTGCCTTCAGCTACCCTTCACAGCCTTGCTGATCTTGCCCCTTTCCTTCTTAATCCACACAACCATCACTTCCGAACTTAATTCTTACAGCCTCTGACCTTCTCTGACTCATTCGTCCCTTGTGATCTACCCGAACATGATTCACCATCCACGTGTCTGGTTTTACTCTACCTGTCTAGCCCCTTTCGAAACCACAACTTTTTTTTTTTTGCACTCACCTTCCTCTACTCTGGCCGTGCCGGTCACTTCACCATCTTGGAGCACCTGGCACTCATGAGATGCCACGATGGTCACACTGTATCCCTTCCCTGAAACCTTCCCAGCCTGTCTCGGTCATTCCATTGTTTTCTTTGACTTCCTCTAGAATCAGTCATCTCTGCTACACAATTTAGCATGTAACCATATATGCTTAGTGTTCCCTTTTTCATGTTAGTCGTATCTCCCCAATTGGAACATACACTGTTATCAAGTCACAATGATCATTATTTTTGCATTCCCCAAAGTGTCAAGAATGTAACAAGTGTTGGCTCATTGATAACTGAGATTCTAGATTAAAGACAAATTTTAGTCTGATGATCTTAAAACTAATTATGCTGGGTGGAAAATACCCTCACTTCGGGTATGGTTAAAATGACTATCTTGAATCTCTCATTAAGAGGATAGTGTCTCATTAATATTTTTATACCGACAGCCCCTAGCAAGGAGCCTTACGTACTGGCTAGTGTGTTGAATGAATACCTGACTTATTTCAGCTTTTCACTTTGAAGATGTTTGGTGGCTTTTCCATCCAGTCCTTGTACATAGGGAAACATTGTCATTGAGGACCAAAGAGTCTTCAAAACCTGTGATGCCAAGGAGGCATTTTACTTTCTCCTTTTGTCTGGGTAGCCACGACTCTATTCACCATTTTTGATATTTAGGCTTTATCACTCCATCAAGTTGTTTATTTTTTATTCATTCCTTACAATAGATATAGCAGAATGGTATAAGGCAGCAGCATTTTCTTCCATTCCATTTTATCTTTTATCAGCATTTAGTTCTCATGTATAGCTTTTCCTGAGTCATCAGTATTGGGCTAATGGACTGGAACGGCCCAAGTTGAATGGTAATTACTTACTCTGTTGCTGATAGCCCAGATGAGAATAGGACTTATTAGATCTGTAATAATGGAAATCTGTGTTTAATGCAGATCTTTCAAGCAGTTTGAAACGATCTCAAATTCATCTCTCTTTGCCATATGTTAAAATGTCACATTATGGTTTTAAAATTCAGGATGAGAACTGAAGTTTCAGGAGAGCCTGCCTGTGGAAAAGTTCTCAAATCTGTCCTTTTTAAAATCAGAAGCATTTATTCATCTCAAATCAAGCCTCCTCAGAGATGCCAGCTCTGTCTGGGCAGTCCCTGCAGGCAGGGTGGGACAAAGAAAAATAGGGCTTAGTTCACAAGGATCTAGGACAGACGGGACTGAGGGGATGTGAGGATGGTGGCCTTTGGGTGGTGCCAGGAGGTTTCCCAGAGACTTGGGTCATGGATTGAGTGAATTCTTTCAATTCAGGAACTCCTTTGCTTCAGTCTTCATGGTGGGGTCACACTTGTGTATCATTAGCTCATCTCCTGTTTCAGCAGCAGAAGACTTTAGCTCTTCCACAAATACTGCTTTCTTCTTTCCCCTTTTCATGTGAAGAATAAAGGTACAGAAATTTGACCCAAGAGACTTCTGTGCAAAGGCCATCCTGTTCAGATTCTAGACCAGACTCATGAAGTGAAATGGTATACACAGGTCATACGACAATCAGTGCTGGAATGGGGGCTCAGGGCAGAACTGAGTCCCCACCCTGGGCTCCTTCCGTCACTCTCAGAAGTATGTTACAACTGGAAGTTCTGGTTAGCAGGATCATTGTGTTTTCGAGTTATTTTCAATAACCTGTATCATCCTTCTTGTCTGGGAAATGGCCCTACATAATTTAGCTTCCTCTTAGTAGAGTCTTGTCTGGAGACTTATTGATGGGGGCTGTAACCTCACCCAGTTTCATAAATGAAGCAGGTTCATGATGGAGCTCCTGTTTTTCAATAGAGACCTTAGGGTGAGAAATGGTTCTCAAGACTCTTTCAGTTTATTATGTGCTGTCTGCTCTTTGATTCAATGAGTCTCTGGTATCTTTGCAAATGGTAGATGTTTTGAGTAGTAGTATTATGGTGTTGAAAAAGTTGGTACCGGTGAAATGTTCCAACCTTGTACCTCCTGTGGCTTGGAAGAGTCTTCACAGAATTCAGGACAGACAGGTGGTACTGATTCATTGGTGAGGGATTGGTTTATTTCCCACAGTTCTAAATTATGCACTTCAACAACTCAATAAACCTGATGTAACTGGCAACACACTGATGGATATGGTGGAAGATAAAAAATATGATTATTTGAATCAAGATGCTTATGGTATGGCATCCTAGAGTCTATTGCTTTTTAAAAGACTCTTGAGCTTTGATAACAGTTTGTTGTAGACATTTTCTTTGAGTTCAGTGAGCTGGCTTCATGTGTGTGTTATTGTCCACCTCTTCTTTCGGAGGAAAGGGTTGTGTTTTAATACTTACCCTAATGGCTATAGAAGTCACTGTTTTATGTGACTGTTTAAGTCACTGTTTATACTATATCAGAATTGACTTAAAAATTGCATGTAGGTATTTGCTACATGTTTTGGTGACAAGATGTATACCATTAAGGAAATTTAAGATCTTTTTGATCACAAAGTTCTCAGCTTCTATCTGGTTATTTGCTGATGTTTTATTTATTGGTGAACTTTTTCTAGCAGCAGGTCTATGGACAGCCCTGAAATTTCTCAAAACCAGTCTTGGAAAGAAGAAAAGCTGTGGATGCTTAGTTGAAAGTTCAAGTTACCTGCAAAACATTTGTTTCAACTGAATTTGTCTATCTGAAGTTGATGTAGAGCAGGATTTTAGGAACCAGGGAGTATCTTCTTGGTCCTACATTAAGAAAACAAAAATAAAGTGACTTCACTAGAATCACTTATAACCAGGTCAAGAACCTGGTCACCTCACTGCGGGGCTTATATCCTCCCTACCGCTTCACCTGCCTCTCTTTTTCCAGAACAAATATTTTACATCTGATCACTTCCTAATGAGTCCGTCTATTCCTGAGACTGGCAAACTTTGTGATTCTATCAGAGCAAGAAATCTTATTTGTAAAGAGACTGCCTAATTATCCATGACATTTAAAATGTCTGCATTGTCCTTGAGCTAAGAGTGTGAAAATCGGGAGACCCAGGAGTGTATTCACTTTTTCGCTTAGTTTACCATACTCTGATGGTAAAAATCAAATGCATCTGAGCTGCTTAACATTAACATTCCAGGCCGGGCATGGTGGCTCACGTGTGTAATCTCAGCACTTTGGGAGGCCGAGGAGGGTGGATCGCTTGAGCCCAGGAGTTCAAGACCAGCCTGGGCAACAGAGTGAGACCCTGTCTCTGCTTAAAAAAAATTTTTAAATAAACACAAAAACACAATAACATTCCAAGCAGGAAAGTAATTGAAAAAAACTGCTATCATCCATATTGCTAATTTTATAACGCAGAAACTACCACAGAGTTATAAGTGCAGTGATGAAGATATAATAGACATATTTTTATGTAAGAAAAATGAAAATTCACTTTAGCGACTGAAAGCTTAGATTGACTTTGCATAGACATCAGTGTCAATAATGGTCATTTTAGTAACTCAGATTTTGTTTCTTCAGTTGAAATTCAAAGTAACCCAGGTTCATAAGTAGGCTGTGATGTTGAAAGATTGGAAGCTCTCAATTTTGTCAGAGATTGCAACTAAGTTGAGATACTGTGGAATGTTTTACTAGATAAAGAGGCAGGGAAATAAAATAACTGTTGTTACCTGTGATTTGAGAACTACAGGATGGCACCAGGATCTCAGACCTGCAGCCCAGTGAAGGGATTCCATCATTAAGGCTCTTGTTCGTTTGTTTCTTGGTAATTTTGTTGGTTTTCTATTTTTGCTAGAGGAATGTCACTCTTAGGACTCATACGTGGGTGCAAATTTTTGATGCTCTGTTGATTCATGAGCGCTATAAAGAGTTAAAACCCCCTATTTCTCACAATCTCCCCCTTGGCAGAATTCAGTTCACTGATGACTGTGGTGAGTCAGTCAGTGCCCCATCCTATGTCACGGCATCCCACAGGACAACATTATCTTTTACTAACAGAATTATTTTTGCCTCAAGTAATGTGATAAGACAGGATCATCATCTGTTTTTTTAACATAGAGCAGAATTATCCAGTTTTTATGAAGGAGCTGAAAATACTTGGATCTGCGCGCTGAACAGGTACCAAGGACAGAGGGAAGACAGGATTCACCTTCTCTTTCTAATCATGGGACTCTGGGCTGTAAGGGTTGGTGTCTTCATCTTTCCAGTAAAGGGGTGGGACTGAGCAATCTCCATGGTTACTTTCAGCTCTCAGAGTCGATCATTTATAATTATAATGCATATTGCATCTGTGTATTTCAGTCATTCTGAACAGAAGGGTTTTTGTCTTGGCAAGGTTTTGTCTTGGAATGGTGTATATATTTTTGTGGAATGGATGCTTTCTCCCTGATGTCTGGCAAGGTCTTGTCTTGCTTTCTTCTTTGTTGACAGTCCTGGTTTCTGGTCCAGGCCTGTATCTACCCAGCTGATGGGGCATATTAATTAGGAGCACAGGCTGTGGAGTTAAACAGACCTGGGTTTATGTTCCAGTTCCAAACCTCAGTTGATCTAGCTTTCTCATGTGTAAAATGGAGAGGGTGCTGACTTTGTGGGTTGAGGTAAGATATTCAATGAGAGGTTGAAGGTAAAGCGCTTAGTTCAGGGCCTGATACCTTCCTGTGCCTTCCTGGTTTCCTACACCCCTCCCTCCCCCATGTAAAGGTTTTTATTTGCAGAAATGTCAACCCCGGAGTTGTTCTAAGTGGGAAAACTGTTTCCTCTACACTCACAAAACATTTCTGACACCAACTGTATAGATTTTCCACACCAAGCCATTCTCCAGTTCTCTGCAGACACCAACTGAGTGTCTAATAATTCAATTCAATTCTGGTATTAACGACCTGGATTTAGACCCCACAGGTTAAGGGCCTCAGTCCTTCAAGGCTGCCCCCAACTTCAAATGCCAATTGCAAGTCCCCAGGTTGTCACCTGCACTTCTCTCTGACTTGACTAAGTGGCTCGGTAGTCCACACAACCCCCTCCTTAGGTTTGGTAATTTGCTGGAATGGCTCACAGATCTCAGAATAACAGTATATTATGTTTACTGGTTTATTGTAAAGGATACAACTCAGGACCAACCCAATGGAAGAGGTGCATAGGTCAGGTATGCAGAAGGGATGCAGAGCTTCCAGGCCCTTTGGGGTGCCACCCTCCCTCACAGCACCCTGATGTGTTTACCAGCCTGGAAGCTCTAGGAACCCATTGTTTAGGGTTTTTATGAAGGCTTCATTATGTAGAAATCATTGATTAAATCATTGGCCTCTTCCCTCCTCAGAGGTTGGAGAGTGGGGCTGAAACTTCCAATCCTCTAATGACCTAGTTGGTTCTCTGGCAGCAACTCGAGCCACCTGAGTCTCGAGCCACCTGGAGTTACCTCATTAGCATAACTCAGGTAAGGTTGAAAGGGGTTTGCTATGAATAACAAGATGCTCCCCTTACCCCCATCACTCAGAAATACCAACGGTTTTAGGAGCGCTGTACCAGGAAACCAGAGGCAGAGACCAAATATGTATTCCTTTTTGTGTCATAATTGTATATATTTTACGGATTTTTGTCTACTATCAGACACTGTTGGAAATTGTGTTTTAGTTTACTTCAGTTGAATGCATTGAAGAAATGTGTAGGAAATCAGGTGTTTTTGGAAGACACTGGATTAAGAGCTGTACTAAAATGCTCCACCTGCTTCTTCACTACTTCTAAATATTGTCACATTTTTGAAATTGGGAAATTCTGTTTTAGTTGACTTCCTGGACTTGACCTCTTGTGTATGACTTCAACCTTGATAACTTTCCACACCAGCCTTCCTCTCTGGGCTTCCCTATCAAATCCACTATTAACCCAGCAAATATTTACTGAACTCTAGGTACTATCCTGGAAACTGGAGATAGGTGAGAATGAGAAAGATGTGTCTGCAGCCCCCAGTAAATACTTGCCCGCAGATGGGAGGAGGGGACAGAACATAACCAGTAAGAAGATATATTATAATTTCAGATAGTGCTAAATGTTTCAAAGTAAACTTAAAGCAGAAGGCCTGGCAGGGAGCAGAAGGGGATGCTATTATCTAGGGAGCAAGGGTTTGACTAGAAACCTGCATGAAATCCGAAAGTGAAATATCTGCAGGAGAAATGTTCCAGGCAGTAGGCCAGCAAGTGCAAACACCCTGTGGGGGTAACAATGTTGACATGATCAAAAGACAGCCTGCAGTATGGCTCGGGGAGTAAACAATGGGAGAGGAAATGAGGCGGGAGACCTGTCAGGGACAGATTCTAGGGGCCCTGCAGGCCAAAGTGAAGACTGAAATGTATCCTAAATGTCATGGACAACCCTAGGAAACAGGAACTGTGGAAGCTGGGGATGATATGATTGTATTTACATTTAAGACAATTACTGAGGAGAATAGATGGGTGGAGAGGAGCCCAGAGAGAGGGCAAGAGTGGAGTCAGGAGGCAGTTCACTAGCAGAGGGAATAGATGAACTTGCTGGGTCATGATGGAGGTGGTGAGAAGTGGTCATGGTCCAGACATATTATGAAGGTCCAGCTGGTGGGACTTCCTGGGGTCACATAGAGGTGGTCTCACCAACAGTGTTAGTGCTCTGGAGACCACACTTCTACAGAACCTTGGGTCATGTACCTGCATGGGAAAAACCTTTCTCCTCACCCCAAGTGCCTTGGCCCAACTGTGTGATTGGTGTGCATTTTGGGTGAGTGGGGGTGAGCAGGAGATTATGTAAGAAATTTTTTTCTCTTCAAAATACAGACATATGGGTGAATTACAAGGTTGGGGCGGGGAGAGGATGTAGTTCTCTTAGTACATGACCCCATCTATAGCTCCCATCTGGAGCTCTTGGCTTAGCTCTGACTTCCTAACTTTTTGAGGCTGGGGAGTAGACAGGGAGGTGATTGAAAGGCTTCAGGGACTTGCTTGGTTTATCCTCTAAGCTGCAGCAGCTACATCAGGTTTCCTGGTTCCTGACCCCAATTCAAGATATTCCTTTATTTGACTTACAGAATGACTAAGAATCTGCAAAGTGAGAGATGAAGGTGCAGCCTGTTAAGGTCAAGGATATAAACTAAGCTGTGTGTATCAGTTACCTCTTGCTGAGTGATGCATCAGCATAAACCTAGCACCTTAAAACAACACACATCTATTCTCTCACAATTTCTGTGTGTCAGGAATCTGGACACAGCTCAGCTGGGTCCTCTACCTCAGAGTCTCTCACAAGGCTACACTCAAGGTGTTGGCTAAGGTGGAGATCTTATCTGAAGGCTCAACTGGGGAAGGATCTGGTCCCAAGCTCACTTGTGTGGTTGTTGGCAGGATTCAGTTTATTTACTGACTGATTTTTTATTTTTTGTGAGTACATAGTGGGTATGTATGGGTTACATGAGATGTTGTGATACAGGCATGCAGTGTGTGATCATCACATCATGGAGAATGGGGGAGGTTCAGGTTTCGAAGAGCTGTTGGACTCAGGGCCTCAGTTTCTTGCTGGCTGTCGCCTGGAGGCCACACCCAGTTTTTTGTCACATGGGCCTTTCCAGCATGGCAGCCTGCTTCATTAAAGCACCAGACAGACAGTCTCCTAGTCACAGTGTTTTGTGACTTAATCACATAAGTGCCTTTCCTCAGTGTTGCCACATTAGTGAGAAGCAAGTTACTCAAGGAGAATACTCTGCCTAAGTGTATCCAGCTGAACTCCTGTGTTTTCTGTTTTCCCCCTTTACATCAACATGCCTTTGAAGCAGATAATATTGTTTAGATTGAGTCTTTAAAATAGCACATTCCATGAGCCAACCAGCCACCTCACCTGCCTCTAACATTTTCCTTTATAGTCTCCACTGATGCTATAGGCGACTATATTAGGAACCCTCATATTGTAGCTTGGTTTATCTTAAATCTTGACTTTGTGTCTGCTCTTAGCTCTTTAGCTCTTGAGGACTGTTTGCCTTCCTAGACTTGGTACTCTCTTGACTTCTTCAGTCCCAGCCAGGAGAGTGTCATTTTAGGCCATTGTCACACTAGGATGTAGGAGGTGATAAAGACAGCTTAGTTATGCTTAGGACCAAGGCTGTGTGAGAACCAACGGAAGACAGACCTGCAATGTGTCACCTGGTACTTATGGCCTCTGTTTGCCAGGGGCTAAGTGTGATAATGGATCAGAAAGTAGAAGATTTACAAATGCCACCTGGTACCTACTATTAAAAGCCAGGGCAGAATCCTACAACTAGGAAATCATAACAGCACTTGGAAAGGCATGGCTTTTCCAAGCTACAGTCAAGGGCAGACCAAGTGTCTGGGAGCTTGAAGAAGTGGTGATCAAGACAAAAATGGTTCAAAATATAGAAGTTCAGATGTGTAGAATAGCAACATTAGTAAGCAGAGAGTAGGAGACAGGCTGATCTGTGGCTTGGTTATTTGTCCCCAGACTTTTATCTTTTCAATCTTTTTTTCCCACTCTACCCTGGAAGCCCAGGCCTAGATATAGAGGCATAGTGTCTTTTCTGCTAGCTGAAGAGGACGGTGTGGCTTCAGGGAGGCAAGCTGAGCTGGTGGTGTTGGTGTTGGTGGTGGTGATGGTCTTGGTGGTGGTGCTGCTGGTGGTATTGGTAGTGGTGGTGTTGGTTTTGTTGGTGCAGGTGGTGTTGGTGTTGGTGGTGTTGGTCTTGGTGGTGGTATTGGTGGTGATGGTGTTGGTAGTGGTATTTTTGTTGGTGTTATTGGTGGTGGTAGTGTTGATGGTCTTGGTGGTGGGCTGTTAGTGTTGATAGTGATGGTGTGTTGGTAAACTTAATAGTGTTGTTATTGTTGATGGTGTTGGTAGAGGTGGTGGTGTTGGCATTGGTGGTGGTCGTGGTGGTAGTGGTTGTGTTGATGGTGTTGATGGTGGTGAGCAGTTCCCTCACTGCTGTCTTACACAGCCAGCCTCTTAAATAATCCCCACTCTTAGCCTCTAAGCCTCCCCTTAGACAATTATAGACTCTAAGCCTCTTTCAAAGAAGCAGAAAGAATCAGTTTCCTGCCTGGGAACAGTAAACCTTGATAACTACTTTCCCTCTAGATGTAAAAGGTTTGACTGCTGTTATTCTTGGTGAAAATAGCAGAAAATCCTTCTCTTTCCAGACTGGGATTAAATGACTTGATTTACATTGAATTCTAGGGTTATTATCATTTTTAATACTTCTCTGATCAGTTTTTTTAAGAAATTAGCAAGATATTTTTAAGGATGAGGCATATTAAAAACAACTCTAAGGATCCCTTGTCTGATGCTTTCAGCTTACCTTGTCCATCTCCGCATTTGTTTTCACCGGATCTACATAACAACTTTGGCAGACAGGTAGAGCAGCCATGACCCAGATTTGGTGGATGAAGAGATCTAGATTCAGAAAAGTTAGTTTATGTGTCAAAGGACACACAGTCGTATAACTGACAACTGTATGCTACCAGGATTCATACCTAGGTCTTCCCACTCCAAATCCAGCACTCACATTGTACCAAAAAAAAAAAAACCAAGAAACAAAAAAAACCCTGATTTTATCACCTGACCTGTGAAAGGAAAGAAATCAAGGGTGAACAAAGGGAGAGAAAGTAAATGATGTTGAATAAAACATGAGAATAAACAGTTTGCATACGTAGCCTTTTGATCTTTATTGCAGGGCTGAGACCTGGTTCTTAACTGTTCTTTCCTCATGCCTTCTGCTTTTGGTAAACATTCCCAACATTTACCATGAAATCCTCTCTCTCAAGGCTGAAGGGCTGCTGCTCCTTCTGCAGAGCCCCCGCTGATCTCTCATCTCTGGAGATGGCTGTGCCCTTAGCGAATGTGAATCCCCCTGTGGACAATTGGTGACTGAGGACAGCTGGCTGCAAGGGGCATTTCATCAGTATGCATCACGACTGGGGCTTGGCAATCATTAGAATTCGTTATAAATTACTTTGAGTCCCAGGAATCTCATTTAGTTCTCACTCAGCAGCTGGAAGATGCTACCAGCTGTGGATCTAGGGTTTCCCCCAAAGATTCTTACCTAAGCATTGCGGGGAAGGGCAAATAGGCAAAACGATCTGATGATGAGTGGGTGGGGTAAGACGGACAACTCTGTTTCTGCCTTTCTACCTCAGAGTTAATGCCCTGAAGATGCCACTGGGGGAATCAGCTGTGGGAACAGCTTAATGCTTAGTGCTTCTGGTGGGCCAAGGAACACTCAAGGGTGTCTTTGTGAGTCATTGTGAGAAGGTCAGGAACAGAAGAGAGAAAGAACCAAAGAGAGAGCAATGGAGAAAAAAGTCGCAGATGGTTTTCTGTGACCTTCAAGAGCCAGGCCCTGGTGGTGGTTTCTGCTTCAGCTACTGTGACACCTTTTGTGGAATCCTGGATAAGGCCTGAACTGACCATTCACTCAGTCCTCTGGACCTTTGAGTCCTGTGTTCCTATGGAAACCACTCATCTTGCAAGGCTCAACTCTAATGCGAGGACCAAGTGCTTTCGTGTGGATCACCCTTTATGATTCTCACAATAGCTCCATAAGATAGGTGTAATTTCCATTCTTTTTTTTTTTTCAGAGAAGGAAAGCACAGCTCAGAGGGGTTATTGACCTCTGCAAAGGAGCAGTTCTAGGGTGAGGGGAGTGGAACCCATGGGAGCTGCACACTCAGTTCCTTTGTCCCCTGACCATGGCACTTTCCACACAATACCGCATTTGTTTTGTACCAGCGTGCCTCTTACTGATCATTACCATGTTGGACCGGGACGCAGTGGCAAGGTGAGCCAGGTTGACCTTCTGTGCTCCTGGCCTTTCCTCATGTGACCCTTTTCCTATCGTGTATTTACCTCTTCACTGAAAGAGATGCTTCCCTGTAACCTCACATTGCCATACTCTTCTCATCACTGTTCTAGGACAGGGGCTGGCAAACATTTTCTATAAAGGACCAGATGGTAAATATTTTAGGCTTTGCAGGCCATACGGTTCCTGTCACGACGACTCCACTCTGCCATTGTAGAGCGAAGGCAGCCATGGACAATATATAAATGAATGAGTGTGGCTGTGTTCCCATTAAACTTTATTTAATGACACTCGAATTTGAATCTCATAGAATTTGCATGTGTCATGAAGTACTTCTAATTGTTGTTCAGCCATTAAAATATATGAAAACCACTCTTAGCTCATGGGCTGTACACAAACAGGAGGCAGGCTGGATATGGGTAGCTGGCCATGGTTTTGCCAACCGCCCTATTCTTTAGCTAATTGCCAACCGCCCTGTCCTTTACCTTTGGTTAAAATCATCACAGTGTTAGTGCTTCTGAAAGCGCAGACAATTTAAACCTTTAACTGCAGGTGAAAGACTTTGTTGCCTTCTAAAGGGATTTGGGGTAGTGGTGGCTGTGATGGTTGGGGCGGGGAGAGTTCACACCAGGCAGACTAGCTGCCTCTGTCTAACATAAGGTTAGTCCTGCCGTGCTGCTATTGTTTTTTCAGTGGAAATGTTAGATTTAAAACCTATATGTCATTTGTCTTTGAGCTCTGTATGGAGAAAAAGATCTTGCTTTGGTTTTTGTAAAAGTACCAGGCTTAGATCTTTTTGTGTGAGCTGTCATCAGCCATTCTGATTGTTGATCTTGTAAATTCATGCTTTTTAGTGTTGGCAGAGGGTTGCTTTTGTTTCTGTACAATTTCATGAAGTGTTTCTTTCAATTGGGACTTACTTTGAGCTTAACTGTAGCTACACTTTTCATCTCAACTAGATTTTAAAGACATGGGTACCTGGCAGCATAGTACAGAGGACTGTTTTAGAATCTTTCCTCTGTGTGAGAATGTCAGGAAAAGGTACGACCAGCCGCTGGTCGAGCCCCCTTTGACATTTGGTCTCCCGATGATCCACAGTGACTGAGCATGGCTTGAAACTTGGCCAGGGATCCCTGGAGTGTCTTGAAGGGTTTCCTTTTTACTCACTCTTGGATGTGTCCTAGAGTAAAAATTTTTGTATTCTACTCTTTGTGGAATTTGGAAAGAAGCACAGGAAAGGAAATGGAGATTTAATGAGGAACTTGATTTTCACCAGTACTCAAGCTACCTTCCACCACCAGCTTCTGCTGCATGTTGTATGTTAGGAAGCTTACTAGGACTGCAGCAGCTAGAGTACTATGCAGCTGCCTGACTTACACAGCCACCCTTCCAAAAATCATTCCACAGCCCAAGGGAACGTTTCTCAGCAAACTGAGGCCTGGAAACCTGAGAAGTAAATAGGTCGACTATCCATTGTAATGACAAGGCACGACTTCTTGGTTTGTATTTCTTCCCAAAATGTTTTGATTATACTAAGCATTACCAGCAGGCAATAGTTATTTGCTATTACTATTTTTAAATTAATCCTAGAAGGTTCTTTAAGTATATTTGATAAACATCATGTTACCTGCCAGCAAGGACTTATACTCTGGCTGTTTCTCTGTTCAGAGGTAGTTCTGTTGTATAACAGAAAGAACTATCAATTCTTTAATCTTGCAGTGATTATACATGTAGACTATAAATTCATGGAATTTAATTTAAATGAACAGGTTACTGCCGCAGAACTTTGAACATTATGCTCTGGGAAGGAAAATCTTTTCAATTTGCTTTACAGACTTTGAGTATTTGTAAGTTCACCTTTTACACAATTAGGGAATGTTTATATGTTGAGGATTTCTCACCAGATTAAAAAATACACTTCGAAATAGTTGAAGACTCAAGAGAAGTTGTAAAAATTGTATTCCTATATGCCTTTACACCAGCTTCCCCCAGTGTTAATATCTTACATAATCAGTGTGTTGTCAAAGCCAGGAAATGCAAATTGGTGTAATACTCTTAAATACAGATCTTATTTGCATTTCACCAGTTATTGCATGCACTTTTTTTGGTGTAAGTTCTATGAAATTTTATCACATTCGTGGATTTGTGTAACCACAAATGTATAGAACTGTTCATCACTCCCCAGAGAAACTTCCTCACGTTATCATTTAACAGTCACATTCCTCTCATAAGGTTGTGTTCAGACTGTTTCGTTAGGATGTCAGAATAGCAACAAAAACAGAGGTAGATTTTGAGAAAGTATTTAGTTTTCAGTTGATTTCCACAATTATACATTTCGAGTGAATGAGAGAAAAAGAATGGGGAACTATATTCGGGTTGTGAGCACTTTCACATTTATAGCTACAATCCATTTAAAGTTAATTGTTGTATAAGGTTTGACGTAAGAGTTGGGGTTTATTTTGTCCCATTTAGATATCAAGTTGTTCCAGCGCCATTTGCTGAAAAGACTGTCCTTTCCTGATTGAATTATCTCAGCACCCTTGTCAAAATTAAATCCTGTCCTCTCTATTCTGTTCCACTCATTTGTAGAACTTATGCCAATACCACACTGTCTTGATTACTGTAACCTTATAATAGGCCCTGAAATCAGGTAGTGGAAGTCTTCCAACTGATAGTTCCAAATTGTTTTTGCTATTTTAGGTGTTTGAATTTTTCATTTAAACTTTAGAGTCAATTCATCAATATCTACAAAAACCTTTCTGCGGTTTCCATCAGCTTTGTGCTGAACTACAGATTAATTTGGAAGATAATTGACATCTTATAGATACAGAGTCTTTCAGTCTATGAACATGATGTATCTTTCCATTTATTTATATATCCTTTAATTTCTCTCAACAGTGTTTTATAGTTTCCAGGGTACAGACCTTGCTCACATTTTGTTAAAAATCTCCCTGGTTTTTCATGTTATATATTGCTATTATGTAAAGTACTGCTTTTAAAAAGAAATTAACATTTCATTTGTTGCTACTATGTAGAATTATAGCTTATTTTTGCATATTGACCTACATTTGGTGATCTTGGTAAACTTATTAGTACAAATAGTTTTTTTCCTTAGGATTTTTTACTTACACAATCATGTTGTCTGCATATAAAGAACTTTCCTTCTTTCATTTTTGTATGATTTTTATTTCTTTTTCTTGCCTTTTTTGAACTGACTAGGACCTCACTACAATGTCAAATAGAAGTAGAGTGAGTGTAAACCCTAGCTTCCTTCCTAATTGAAGGCTGAGAACATTCAGTCTATTACCATTAAGCATGATGCTAGCTGTAGCTTTTTAGTAGATATTTTACCCTAGTTTACTACAAAATTTTTTAAAACACAAGTAGGTATTGAATTGTATCAAATGCTTTTTTGTAGCATTTGTTGAGGTGATCAGATTTTTCTTTCTTTTTTAGCCAGTTAATGTGGTAAATGACATTAATTGAATTTTTTCAATGTTAAAACAACTTTGAATTCCTTGGATGAACCCCACTTGGCCATGATCATTATACTTTTTATATATTCCTGAATTCAGTATTATTAAAGAATTTTAAACTCTATGTTCATAAAGGAGATTTGTCTCTAGTTTTTTTGTGTCTTTGGTTTTGGCATCAGAGTAATGCGGGTCTTATAAAATGAGCTGGGAAAAGTTCCCTCTTCCTCTGTTTTTTTAAAGGACTTTACATAGGATTGATGCTGTCTCTTGCTTGAATGTATCAAGAATTTCTCAGTGAAAATCTGTGAGCCTGGAGTTTTCTATTTCAGATTTTCTATTTCTTGTGTTAGTTTTGGTAATTTGTATCTTTTGAGGTGTGTCTGTTGTTAATTTGTTGCCTCTCAGCTCCAAATACATCTTTCTATGTAAGCTCTGTGATAAGCCAAGGAATGTCCTTGGTATTTCTTGTTTAATGTGAGCACGACATTAAGCATTCTCAGTAGAGGGCACTTTGCGGGCAGGGGGTTCATTGCTGGAGGAAGTCTCTGCTGCCTTTTCTGTTGTGGGCATGAGGACCTTGAGTTGAGCCTGCCCCAGTCATGGCCCCAGAACTCAGTCTCTGCGACCTCACACCCTCAGCCTGGTGGTGATGTTTCTGCTGCCCTCCCCACAGGGGACCAGAGCCCCTGGGCTGCCCCTGCCTGTGCTGCTTCTGTCCATGGCAGTGCCCAGCACCCCTGCAGGTGATTCCAAGGCCTCCTGCCCCCGTCAGTGCCTAGACACCCCCAGCACACTATGCTGCTAGTTCCTGACGATCTGCAGTCTAGAGGGTGATGTTGCCTGCCCGGTGTCTCCAGATCAGCTCTGGCCTGGCCAAGCCAGCAAACTTCTCAGCCGTCCAGTGGCTGAAGCGCACCTTCTCCAAGACATCTGAGTCCTTTTGTGTCTGTCTTCCTTGGGTACTTTCAGTCCATGGTTGCCAGAGAGAGTTTAGATCATACAGTAACTATTTTATGATAGTATTCTTTATATTAGACTTTCCATTAACCTACTGTATGGTTTGTATCTCCTGATTGGTTATCCAAAAATTTCTTGTAAGCAGTATCTGAGTTGAGACTTTTTTGTGACCTATGGTTTTTGTCATTTTCAAGAAGTGTAGGAGACATTGCTATGTGTTCAACTGGTATTTTTTCCTCCTTTCTTTACTTACCCCATCTTTATGTGTTTTTGCCTGGGACTTAACTAAAACGAGGGAGAGGGAAACCAGAGTGTAGGGAGACTGAAGTTCAGCAGTCAATAAACTAGGACCATGACTGATGTGATCCGCTTCAGCATTAGTCTTCTGGTGTCTCATGACCGTGAGCAGAGATGCTTAGGATTTTATGAGACACTATGAGCATAAGCGTCCCATTCTTTTGCTGCTTAGAATAGAGGTCCTATAACCTTAAACTGCGTATGGATGAAGTATCCAGGCTAATAAATAACCTAGCTTAATAGCAGTGACAATTTTAATGTTTAGATTTTATTTTATTTTTGTAGCAAAAAGGAAAAAACATACTTTATTATAGATAACATTATGAATAGGAATAACCCCACCATCTTTTTACTTCTGTCTAGTCAGAGAAAAGAACCCCCAAACTCAACTAACCAACCAATCAGCAAAACAAAACCCCACCGAAATACAGAATATTCCTCCCATTGCAGTTAGGCCTTTGGCATGAATTTAAATTTAGCTTCCCTGGGAATTTTGGAAAAACATTTTTCTTCATTGTTTTTGTAAGCCCTATGAGGCAGAGATACAACTTCCCCAAACAAAACAGCAGGAAAAGCAAGTAACAATCCCCTGGATAATGCAAATGAATAAAAATTGCCAGAATTATTACAAAAGTGCTAAAAGCCCTTCTTTGATATCTTATACTCTATTCCTAGACTTTAGTGGTTCAGAAATGCCTGTTTTAGCAATGCCAGCACACTAGGGAACCAAGTTTGTGGAGAAAATAAATCACGTAGAGATAGTCTCCAACTTAGAAAATGGGTCATGTTCTAGGGGTTGATTTGTAAATCAGTTAGACTGGAAGTATATTTTTCCTGTGGAAATCGGCATTATAAAAGATGGTTGTTTTTTTTTTTTTTTGGCTTACGTCATTAGTTTTCCTTTGGGAAAAAATTGTATTATTTTTATTTTATTAGAATACATTACTGTATTAATTTTCTATCACTGTATAATCAATTATTCTAAAACCTAGCAGGTTAAAACAACAATCATTTACTATCCCATAGTTTTCTTAGGTCAAGAATGTGGGCATGGCTTAGTTGGGTGCCCCTGGATCAGTGTTCCTTACGAGGCTGCAGTCAAAGTATCAGCTGCATTGCGTTTTCTGGGGCTTGTTCACGGGGCTGTCAGCAAGCCTCCGTTTTCTGCCACATGGGCCTCTTCATAGGGCTGCCTTATGATATATAGCAGCTGGTTTCCCCCACTGCAAGCCATCTAAGGAAACAAGAGAGCACTCAAGATGGAAGTCACAGTATATCATCCACTCGTGGAATCAACCCCACATCACTCCTGTTGTGTTCTATTTAGTATCAGTGAATCACTAAGTTCAGCCTACACTCAGGGAAAGGCATTAAGCTCCACTTCTTGACAGAAGAGTGTCAGAATTTGTAGCTATACATTTAGAACCAGGGGAGGATCTGCTCTCAAGTTCACTGAGCCTTTCCAACCAGTGAGCTACAGAGTGGATCCTCCTCCCACCAAGCCTTCAGATGAGACCGCAGCCCAGCTAACATCTTGATTGCAGCTTTTTGGGACACCCTGAGCCACAACCACCCAGCTTCCTATTCTAATATGAAGTTAGACCACTTAATTTAGAGTGTACCTTGCAGTTGAACAGTGGTTGTTGTGCAACGAGGGATTTCCTCCTCTCCCTGGGAGGAAAACTCATTCCTCAGTGATGAGTAGCACAAGATGGAGATTTCTGTCTATAGTTAGTAGCTGAACAACTTACGCAGGATGGGAAATATATTCTTTTCCCATATCCTAACTTGCAACCAGCTTGATCAGTATGTAAGGGTATGTTCTTGATGTTATAGGGTAAAAATTAGAATGCTTTTCTCACTGAAACAGTGTTCTGTAAATGGTGCTCAGGGTCCTTGGAAAGTTATATCTGAGACTCATTATAGGTTGAGGAGGCCCTTGTGGGCAAGCTTACCACCATTTATAACAGCATGTTCATGGGAAAATGGATTCTAAATCTCAGACACCCATCTCATAAACATGCTTTTGAAATGTGACTCATTTTTAAGTTGGGGGTTTGCCTGTATTATATTATGTTCTCCCCAGAAACCTTCTCAACAATAGTTTACATTTTGAGCTATCAGCCTTTTGGGAAGAAAAAGTGACAGAAAATAGAGATTACTATAATTTAGTCTTGGCACTAATAGCCTGGCAGACCTATCAAGACATAATTCTCCTCAAAATCAGATTTCCTGCAAAGCCTGTGCTGAAGTCTTCTTATAGCTGTGGTATGCCAAGTCACAGTCGTCTTCTACATTTCTAGAATTCTAGGGTCTTATTCAGGTGCTTCTAAAAACATCTGATCAGAATTAGCACATGAGAAACATTTTGGGCCTGCCTTAGACCCCCTTCAGCACATGGCTTTATGGAGGCCAATGGCCTTCCTGCTGAGAGACACTGTGCAGGCTCCAGAGTGGGTTCATTGTGAGGCTGCCTCCTTTGTCTCCCCTGTGTTTGACATTTTCAGACACAACTCTCATTTTATTCAGTGAAGCTGCATTCAGTCATTACAGAATCCATCAAAGAAGTGTCCGTTGCTAGAATGCGCAAGTGTTTACTGAGCATGTATTCAGGGACGATAACCAAGCAGACCTTGCTGCTGTCACTAATCTCCATCCCGTAGTGAAGTCAGGCACCCAGCAGGGTGTTTGAAGAGCCACTCCCATCTCCACTGACTTCCCTGAGTTAAGATGTTCTCTTTCACCTCCATCTTTCATAGAAAGGCAAGTGTAGAAAAGCACCACCAAGTGCCTGTCTGTGTCATGTGTAGAACCAAAGTTGAAGATTTTGTTCATTATGTTTCTTAATATGAATATGTGCTGGGTTATCCCACTTCCCTTAATTAGCCATGGGACCAAGTCTGCTATCTCAGAATGACAGGTCCTTAGAAGAAAATTTTAGAGTAGCTGATTTACATGTGCTGTATCTCTGGTAAGGGCAGGATTTTTAAAAAAAATTCTACCCACTTATTGAAAATCAATTGAGAGCTTCATAGTAAAAACTCGATACTTTAAGGGAACTATATAACATTCCAACTGCTTTTAGAATTCAGAATGTGAACATCTAAAATAGATTTTAAAATACTCTTCGGTTATGGAAGAAAAATTGCAAGATAGAGAGGAACAGAAAGGATGAGAGGGAAGAGGGACGTAGCAATAATTCAAACAGCACCAAGTTCCAGAAAGGCAAAATACATGCTGCTGTACGAGTCTCACTCTCTGCCTCTCTCCTCCAAAGTAAAAAAGGGGCAAACCCAGAAATACTTCATTTTAAAATAAGTAATCTTTTATTTCTATCCAACATTTTGCATGGTTGGATAAAATCCTTCCCCCCTTAAAAAGAAGATAATTAAGGCCAGGCGCAGTGGCTCATGCCTATAATCGCAGTACTTTGGGAAGCCGAGGCAGGTGGATCACTTGAGGTCGGGAGTTTGAGACCAGCCTGGCCAACATGGTGAAGCCGGTCTCTACTAAAAGTACAAAAACTAGCCACGTGTGGTGGCAGCCGCCTGTAATCCCAGCTATTTGGGAGGCCGAGGCAAGTAAATGGCTTGAACCTGGGAGGTGGAGGTTGCAGTGAGCTGAGATCCTGCTCCTGCACTCCTGCCTCCTCATTTCCACAGAGTGAGGAAGAAAAAAAAAAGACAATTAACATATTGCTCTGGGGACTGCAACCCAATTTTGTAGAGGAAGTGGAGTCATATCTCTATCTTGAGGCCTACTAGGGTACTTACATTACTTGGAATTTTAAAGCTGGGTTGCAGTTTTGCTACCATATAATACAAATGACATTTGACATTTGTCCTGGGACTGGATGCAGTTTAGGCATGAGGGTGATCAGAGCTGAGGGGCTGCTTACCTGCAGCTGCCAGCCACTTCTACATCCCAGCCCGGCCCTCAGCCCTGAGAAGAGGCTCCTGGGCTTCCAGGTGTTCACTGCAGGAGCAAAGACTGGGGATGTTTACAACATTTCTTATTTCTGTTTCTGAAAAAGTAATACATCACACAGAAGTTCAAAAAATAACAAGAGTTTTTAAAAACAAATAGAATGCTGTACTGTTCTCTTGCACTTTGATTTTTCCCTCAATTAACTGTGTAGCTGGTAGATAGTTTCATATCTGTAACTATAGTTACCCCATTCTTTATAAAGATGCAGATTATTGCATAGCACAGATTATTTTATGCAAAAGGTTAGGACCGGTAGTTTTACAAGCAATCTTGTGATGACTGTCTTTGTGAGCAAAACCTGTGCTATGGAAGTTCAACTGGGATGAACCTTGTTAATGTTCCATGTTAATTTTCTATCTTTTGTTTGTTTGTTTTTTGAGTCTCTCACTGTCGCCCAGGCTGGAGTGCAGTGACACGATCTCGGCTCATTGCAACCTCTGCCTCCCGGGTTCAAACAATTCTTCTGCCTCAGCCTCCTGAGTAGCTGGGACTACAGGCGCATGCCACCACGCCAGGCTAATTTTTTGTATTTTAGTAGAGATGGGGTTTCCCCATGTTGCCCAGCGTGGTCTTGAACTCCTCAGCTCAGGCAATTTGCCTACATTGGCCTCCCCAAGTGCTAGGATTACAGGTGTGAGCCACCGCACCTGGCCTAATTTTCTATCTCTTTATCACTATATTATTTCCCATAGAATCTTCTTTTTCTTCTGACCCTCAGCAAGAGACAATAATTTAATAAATTGGAAGCCTGAAGCCTGGTGTTTTTAATGGAGGCCAGCCGGCCTGAGCAAAACTGTTATCTATGTTTATATCTACAGTGATTCCTCTTTTCTTCTTAAAGTTACCTATTTAGCTGTCTCCTTCATCTCTAATATAAAAAGAGAATCAAGACAAGTTTGCTGTAAAGTTTATAACGACACAGTTCATGCTCCATTTTTGATGGGGAGCTTCCATCAAGAAATAAAGCCAGAATTCGTTTTCATGAACGAATAGCAGCAAGAAAGCCAATAGGCCTGACCTTACCCTGCAGCAGGCCTGCTTCGTAAAGCTGATGGCAGTGTTCAGGGGTGAAAGGTTAGTGTTGGTCTGGAACAGATTGCAAGGGGAGGTGTGGGCCCATCAGGCTCAGCTGAGCATGAGGCCTGATCATTTATCACTGTAGGAGGGGAGGGGAGGGGGAGGGGAGGGGAGGGGAGGGGGAGGGGAGGGGAGGGGAGGGGGAGGGGGTAGGGGAGCCACTGGACCACTCCCGATCAGCTGCTCTCTGACAGCTGACAGTGCTTCCTGTAACCTCCAGGCATACGGTGTGCCTTCAAGGGACAGTGTGGTACATGCTTAAGGCCGCTGACATGTTCACAAGGAAGAGAGATGTGCTGTGTACGGTGGAGCTTCTCTAGAACCGTGCGCCAGGTTCTCTTCGTGCTGTTGTGTAGGACTGCTTGTAGAAACAGATTTAATGGTGTTTCAGAGGCACATGTTGGGCTCCAGAGTGACAGTATGACTTGGGTGATAGGATGAGCAAGTTCCTCGGTGGACCTCATGCCTTAATTACATCCATAGTACCTGGGGACTCTGTATAACACTGATGATTTTAATGTGGCAAAACCAGCACGGACAGATGCTGGGGAGGAAGGAAATAACTTTGCCGCTTCTATGGGTCAGGAAGCGAGGCCCCTACACATCTTTGAAGGACAGTGCCTTTTTTAAAAAATGTATTTATTTATTTTTATTTTTTGAGACACAGTCTCGCTGTGTCACCCAGGCTGGAGGGCAGTGGTGCAATCTCGACTCACTGGGTTTAAGCCGTTCTCCTGCCTCACCCTCCCGAGTAACTGGGATTACAGGGATGCACCGCCATGCCCGGCTAATTGTCTTTTGTTTTTTTTTGTATTTTTAGTAGAGACAGGATTTCACCACGTTGACCAGGATGGTCTCGATCTCTTGACCTCAAGTAATCCACCCACCTTGGCCTCTCAGAGTGCTGGGATTACAGGCATGAGCCACTGTACCTGGCCAGGACAGTACCTTTTTAAACAAGAATAATAAGTATGATTTGTATATGACTGTTTATAGATGTGTTTAACATCATCTTCAAAATCTAAAATATGTTTTAGACTCAATTGGAAACACATGTCTTAGTACAAAAGAAATTCCTTTTGGTCTATAGCCATGTATTTCAGTACACTTACTTTCAACGTTGTTATTCACAAGGATGTCACAGGCATCAGGCTGAAATATAGATTTTAATTCTTAAAATAACCTTATTTTCATTGTCATTTATATTCTCAAGATTATCTAATTTTGGTAGTCATTAGGAATTGCTTGTGTTAATAGTGGTGGTGAGATTTCATAAAAGTCCGGTGGAAAATTTCCGTCGATTAATGTAATATTGTATGCTTATCACAGATGCCTTAGTTAGACATGGTACTTAAATGTGGCAATTAATAAAAGTATTACAAAAGTGAAAATGGATTTCTTCTAAAAATGGAATTAATGATGATGGAGTACTTGTGTTGGGAACTCAGGCTAGTCTGGTGCTTGCCGGAGGTGCAGGATGCTTTGAGAGCTACGGGCAGTGCTGTCAACACAGAGGCTCATGTTGATGTGTCTGATCAGCAGCCCTAAGAAGTGGCTCAGGGCATTGCAGGTTGGCGAAGGCTGGAGAGAGGGCCAGGGTTGGCTTTCTCTCTGTATCACCAGCAGTAAGCACTGTGCAAATACCAGTGTTCAGGAACCACATTCTAACTGCGATGGGATTTGGCTAGAATGCAGATCCCCAGGCCTTGATGGAGCAGATATGAGTTCCCAGGTCTCTCGGCCAACGTCCATCGGTCCTTCCTACACATGCCCATCTGGGAGTTGATAAGCTTGCTCAGGAGCCCTCCCCAAGACAGGGACAATGACTTGGCCCTGACCAGGGAAGATGTCAGAGACCAGTACTACAGCTGGTTTGGTTTATTCTGGAAGTCCCTGAACAGCTTGAGTGTGCGTCACTTGGGACCGTTTCTTAGCTAGGGAGCCAGGAAAGGTCAAGGTGCCCACAACCCTGGGAAGAAAAGGGCTCTGCTGCGCCCTCCTGCGATGAAGCAGGCAAGCAGCCAGTCGTGGGTTATTGTCATGGAAGAGAGGGTGACTGCTTTCTGTTTCCCTTTCCTACTCAAAGAAAACAGAGGAGTGGGACTTAGAAGAAAACACGTAGTGTTTTACAACTTCCAAAATACACCCACTAGGGGCTAACTTTCCTTGTTTTCAAGTGTTGCTTTCAGTTTTTTTTCTTTTTTTGATAATTTACTGATTAGCAGATAAATATTTGCTTAAGAAAAATTTGGGAACATATAAAGGTATAAAGAAGGAAGGAAAATCACCCATAAATCAGCATCTAAATCAGCCATGACTACTGCATCACCATGCTTCCTTCTGGTCATCTTCCTTGACTTTGTTCTTTACTTGAGGAAGATACTTTATTTTTTTGGATCTCACTTTTTCCCCACTTAACTCCATATGTATTATTACTATTTCCTGATGCCAGAAAAAAATTATTTATGGTCATACTTTAAAAGTTACCATATAATACTGTTATCTTAGAACAGTGTCACAATTTTATTCTCCATTTATGGGGTCATTCAGCTTATTTACAGCTTTTCGGTATTATCAACAGTTCTGTTGTAAACATCTTTGGAAATCTTTATCCCTATTCTGATTATCTCCTACAGTAGCTATTTATAACTGCAGTGACTAGGTCGAAGGGTGGAAATGCTTTTGACATTCTTTGTTGCTGGTGGTCGTTGTGGCAGGGTCTCCTCTGTCACCCAGGCTGGAGTGCAACGGGGCAGTCATAACTCACTGCGGCTTCTAACTACCGGCCTCAAATGTTTCTCCTGGCTCAGCCTCCCTAGTAGCTGGGATCACAGGTGCACACCACCATGCCTGCCTAACTTATTTATTTTTTGTAGAGATGGGGGTCTCGCTATGTTGCCCAGGCTGGCTTTTGGCATTCTTGGTACCTATTGTTAGACTGCTTTCCAAATAGACTGTAGCGTTTCATGCTCCATGAGCAGTGTAGGAGAAAGCTTGTCTCACTGAAGCCTTGTCGGTGCTTAGCATTGTTTTTGCAAGTTTTGCCGTTTGCACGAATCAAAGCTAGTCTCTCTTGTGTGACTGAACATCTGTTGTGTATTTATATAATTAACAATTTATCTGCGTAATATCAGTTCCCATCATTCCTCCCTTTTTCTTTGGTGATGCAACCTTTGTCTTTTGCAGAATCATGGATGCCTGCTTTGGGGAGCCTGGAGAGATGGTCTCCATGCTGGCTTCTAGGGCCGCTGGCTTCCTCTTGCACTCTAATGGGGGATCCCTGTGATCACCTTTCTTCACTCCCCTGACAATCTGCAGCCTCAGGGAATGGTGGCATGGTAGGCTCACCTTAGGCCAGGTTTTTTTTTTTTTGTTTTTTGAGACGTAGTCTCGCTCTGTCACCCAGGCTGGAGTGCAATGGCGCGATCTTGGCCCACTGCAACCTCCACCTCCTGCGTTCAAGTGATTCTCCTGCCTCAGCCTCCCAAGTAGCTGGGACTACAAATCTACGCCACCATGCCCAGCTCATTTTTGTATTTTTAGTAGAGATGGTGTTTCACCATGTTGGCCAGGATGGTATCGCTCTCTTGACTCTGCTATCTGCCCGCCAATTTTTTTAATGAATAAAAAGGGGCTTGTGGTTGGGACATCTCCATTCAGCTTTGCCATCATAGGCTTGTGGTCACACTCGTGGGCTTGTGCACTGAGCAGACTTCAGGAAATGCAGCAGGCAAATCATCAGAAGGAAGAAGGCCCTCTATTTGCATAATACTTTATTCTTTTAAAAATGTATCCTCATCCTTATTTGCTCACTCTTTGGGCTAAAAATCCTCTCTTAGGATTTTTCTTAATAAGCTGTCAATGAAATGGAGGTCCTTGAGTGTAGCGTCTATGAAATTTATCTTTGCCCCACAACACTATAACTCCTGGCACATATCAATGCAGAGAACATCCTTGCCAGTGAATGAAAACATGAGTCAAATGACCCAACGCTAGGTACCAGCTTATGCCTCACCAAGACGGGTTACTGTGCAGGCTGGGCTTTCAGCCTGGCCGGTTCTGCCCATCCTGTTCTGACCTCTCGAAGCTCAGACTTGCTCTTCTGCAGGAAGAGCTGGGAGGTATGGGGGTTGCCTGAGCTGTGCATCCACTCCCTTACCAGCTGGGAGGTGCATCTCTGGTTTGTTGCATCTGGAGCAAAGGGAGCAGAGAGATGGTAGTGGAGGGCAGGGTTGACTGTAGGGAGGCCAGCAGTCAGAGCAGGAGGCTAAAATCCTGAATGACACATGATTTGTTTTTGGTGCTGCGATTTTTCACTGTTGTCCAATTGTCCTCTGTTTTTCCATCACATATCTTTTGTTTTGGGGGCAGCCCCCCACTTGCATACAGTCCCTGGTCACCATGGGGGAGGGCAATGAGCTTCCCCTTCTCCTCCAGCTTGGAGAGTCAGTCTCGCCTTCCGGGTACCCACAGCAGCTGCGGACATTTGCCTCATTCCCACTGGGACCTTCCTGGGGGACTCCCTGCCTTGCTGCTCCTCATCACGGGTCCCAGCTGGCAGTTGTCGCTTGCCTTCCAGGTCAGGGAGGAGCACTGGGACCTCCTGGGACACAGGATGAGTGGGGGCAATGCTTGGCAGGGAGGGGAGCAGCCCCTCCCAGTGACTTGCCCAGCACCACGTTCGTCCCCATGCAGCCCCTCCTGATATAGAGAGCATGCCGCTATTGGGGACAAAACCCACTCTTGGTTTACTTGCACCATAAAACACCATATTGCACACTGTAGGAGCTGGGAGGGACAAACACAACAGAACCTCAGTTCTCCTGGACATGTATGACTAGAGGCGTGACTCTGTCATCTTTCAGAGCCCCTGCCCCAGATTTGAGACAGCCACCTTATCCTTAGCATCTATGGAGAGGACCTGGGCAGGATCAGGGCCCAAAATGCTCAGTGTCCTCGAGGGGCCTGCTGCAGAGATGGGAGTGGCTGATCTGAGGCCAGGGCTTGTGGGTCACATAGGGACCTTACTTAATTCCTATCTGACTTGTATCCTGAACCACCATGACTTTGTGACCTGGAGAAGGAGCCACAAAGAAACAGATAACAAGAGAGACTGTGAGATCATATTTTGTTGGGGGGTTGACAAATTTTTATTACCATATTACTGAGATAAATGCACTTTATTCCAGCCCCACCGTGACCCTCCTCTTGGCTGATTGGTGCAGTAGCAACTGGATTGGTCAGTAGAAACACTTGATAAGTCAGTCCAGACCTCTTAGGAGCATGTGGTATGGGTTGGGTTGGCATGGGGTTAATAACATGACCTGATTAGCTTGTACTTCTTGCTGACTGGCAGCTCTGAGAGTTTAGTCTGATCCAAGACTCTTCCAGTCCTGAGATAATTTTGTGTCTAGTGGCTAACCAGGACCTCCAAGATGGTAGCTGCTGTTCCTGGAATCTCCAGTTAGGTGGTGTCCCCTGGTCACCCAGTCCCCACTGCTTTCTGCACCCTCCTTACCCAGAGGATATGAATTATAGGCATCTCCGGTTGAGCACAGGACAGGGAGCTCATCCCTGATTGGTTTATGCCTGAATTTGCATTATTGTGGGTGCATTGTCAAGCAGTTTTACTATGCCCTTTTCTAGGAAGAAAGTCAAACAATTTGAAGTGCATGAGACATTCACAAAACAAAATAAAAAGCAATGTCAGTATCATCTTCTTAAGCTTTTGAACATGTTCCGCAGATCCCCTTCAACATCCAGAAGCTGACTTTGACCCAGTCTTGGTCTAATTAACTGCTGCTCTGCAAGCCCTGGGCTCTCAAGATTTGTTTCTTGTCCTCATATCTTCTTGGCGGAGGACACATCACTGCCATCAGCAGAGGTTGTCCTCCCAGATCATGTGGCTTTGGTGTGTGCCCCTGGGAGCAGAGAAGGGGCTGGGGCATGTGCCCAACCCACCAGATGGGAGGCACCCACTGTGCTATGGCTGGACAACAGATGTCCCTGTTGGAGACTCTTCTGTCTCCATTTCACACTCTACTGGTAATCAATAGTTAGGACTCAATCAACGAATGACTTTTCTGTTTAATAAATTTGTTTCTGTGGTGAAACATGCCATTGATTTTGAAACAAATTTGTAGATGGTGGGTTAGGTTCCCAGGTTAGCCCACCCTCCCCCCAATTCTTACTGAACCTATACGAAGGGTTTAAAGGATCTTTGGTTCTTCGGCCCCCAAATACGTGCCTTAGCAGAGTTTCAATGAGAAAATGTCATTAGAAACTCCACCTTGGTTTCTAGGAATAGAGCTGTCATTTCTTGGTTGTAAAGAACTTGCTATTCTCTCATTATGGAATGGAAAGTAGCTCTCAGATTTCCCCTTATTCTTTTATCCCTAGAGCAATATATAGTGTGGGGGATTTTCAGAGGGTTTTTATCACAGTGTAGAAATGAGAAGGAAAATGACTTCTTCCCCTGTGCTATCTTTGTTTTTTATCCATTTAAACCTGAATGGCAAAGTGATTTCATCACATGTGCCACCTCTAAGTGATAAGAGACTGTATGGGTACTGTGTTGAGAAAAGATTCTGTGGTCACATTCAAGGATCAAGAAAGTGTGCGGTGGTTGATTAGTGATGTCTGCCATGATTATGGTCGTGGAGAGGAGGTGACTAATGTGTATTTGCCATTCCTGAAACAGACCTGTTAGAAAGTAAACTTCACACACAGGTGATAATACCAGCCTAACTGTTATATAGAGATTGTTATGTACTGGACACCATTCTGAGTGCTTTTTGTATTTAATTCTCAAAACACCCCATGAGGTAAGTACAAATGAGGAAACTTACAATGAAGAAATTCTTACAGATGAGGACACAGAGGCATGAAGAGATACTGTTGTAAACAACCTACTGCACTGCTAGTCATAGAAAAGTTCAGCACATTTGATAATGTACAGTATATAATTGATAATGATCATAGATGACTATATACTTTCAGTCATTATTTTAGAGTGTGCTCCTGCAGTAATAAAAAACTGTAAAATAGCCTGAGGCCGGTACTTCAGGAGGTGTCCAGAAGAAGACGTTGCTACCATAGGAGATGACAGCTCTAAGTGTGTTATTGCCCCTGAAGACCTTCCAGTGGGACAGGATGTGGAGGGTGGAAGACAGTGATATTAATGATTCTGATCAGGCTTAGGCGAGTGTGTGCATTTGTGTCTTCGTTTTCAACAGAAAATTTTAAAAAGTAAAATATGAAAATTTTAAAAATAGGAAGAGCTTATAAAGATATAAAAATATTTTCGTATACTTGCACAATGTGCTTGTGTTTTAAGCTGTGTTATTATAAGAGTCGAAAAGTAAAAAATAGCTTAAAAGTTTATAAAGTAAAAAGTTACAGTAGCTGAGGTTAATTTAGTATTGAAGAAAGAAAATTTAAAAAAAAATTGAATGTAGCCTAAGTGCGTGATATTTATAAAGTCCATGGTAGTGTTCAGTAATGGCCTAGGCCTTCACACCCACTCACCATTCATTGGCTTACCCAGAGCAGCTTCCAGTCCTGCAAGTTCCATTTGTCATAAATACACTAGACAGGTGTATCTTTTTTTTAAATCTTTTATACTGTGTTTTTACTGTACCTTTTCACAAATACTTACCATTGTATTACAGTTGACTACAGTATTCAGTATAGTCACATGTTGTACAGGTCATGGCCTAGGGGTAGTAGACTATACCACATAGCCATAGTCTAGGTGTGTAGTTGGCTCTACCATCTAGGTTTGTGTAAGTGCACTCTGTTGCACAATGACAAAATGACCTAACAACACATAGATTTCTCTGACTGTATCCCTGTTGTTAAGTGAGACGTAACTGTGTATCTATATTTTTAACTTACCAAGTAAAGTATCTTTCATAATGGCTAAAGAGATTTTTTAGTACCATTTACCTCATTCGCTAATTTAAAAATTACTCATCAAATGCCTGTTCTGTGTCCATACACTGAGAGAGGATTATGGAAATGGGGAGTCAAAGAGCTACGACCGCTGCCCTCCCTGAGCTTGCAGTCTACTGATAGATGCAGTCCCTGTCCAAACAATAGCATAAGCACAGAGTGCTACTTGGGTGAGTGCTGCAGAGCAAAGGCCCTTGGTCCCAAGAGACCAGGGTGGCTGTGGTGGATGGATGAGGGATGCTGGTGTTCTGACTGAGCAGGTGCTTTCAGGCTGTGCCGAAAAGCTTTGACTCTGGCCTCAGAGTCGTGGGGCGCCTTGGAAGGGGAGGAGGGGTCGTGGAGTTTGTGTCACATGATTAGATGTTTTTCCCTTTGGAAAGATAATTGTGGCTACACTGGGAAAAATGAATTGGACATGGGATATAGAAGAGTTAGAAGGCAGATGTTGGAGTCCAGGAAAAGGAGTCATGATACTTGGGGATAAGGAGGCTTGGGTAGTGAAAAAAGAAGTGAGGGGGATGCTGCAGGTATCTGGGAGGGGACAGTCGCTAGCTATGGTGGCAGATTGGATGTGGGGAGTGAAGGGAAGAGAAGGGATAAGGACAGCTAAAAAGCAGGAGCATGGCAGGCCTGTTCCCAAAGGTGGGGGATGCTGGCAGAGAAGCCGTTTTAGGGTGGGAGGACATCTGTGTGGTGTTGCGGTGTTCAGAGGAGATGTCAGATAGGGTGCACTTTGGATTGGGAACATGTGGGTTTCAGCTGAGCCATTGACAGACTTCAATGGATTGTCCTGGGAAACCAACTGCTGTGGAAAAAATAGAAAAATCTATAATTTTGATTTTTTGAATTCAAACATTTTCACCCTAGACAATAAGAAAAGAATCTAACAATGACAAAGGAAATTAATAAAAATAAATGTCTTGCATAGTCTTTCTATTTTCATTTTTATGTTCTCCTGCCATTTGTTTCCCATAAATATTCGTATTTTAATTAGTTGTCATTATAATCTACGTAGAAGACATAATAGGGTTGTGTTTCCTTACCATTATCCCAAATATTTTCCCACATTTCTATATCTCTCTCAAGGCTGCATTTAAAATATGTTGGGTAATATTCCATTCATTTGATAAATCATAAATGACAATTTTCTAAGCAATTTCTCTACTTTTGGATATTTAGTTGATTTTAAGATTTTATTAATACAGGTAATACTTTCATAAATGTTATGTATATCGCCTTTTTTCCTCTTGCATTTTTTTCTTAAGATAAATTCTTACAAGTGGGATTCATGGGTTTAAAGAGTTTGAATAGATTTCTGACTTGTGATATGGGTCAAGGCAAATGTTTTCCAAACCACTGGCAAGAACCAAAGGGCAGATCTTTGATCTCCACATGGAAGCTCAGCATGTTTATTTGAATTCAGTAACCAGTGGTTCTAACCAGATCAGTGAATGCTTGACAAGGTCCTTCTGTCACACATCTAGGACCTTCCATCACACATCTGCTAATCATGCCAGTTAGTGGCTACAAACCTCTCTCAGGCCACTGAGCTCACCACCGTGCCCTCAGAACCCTGGGCTAGCTCCTACCTTTTCCCAGGCTTTCTGCTTGTAGGAATGCCACAATAACTTCAGAACTACTGGAAGCCCCAGAAGGGAACTGATGGAATCCCTAAGGGCTACCTGAACTAGTGAACCCTGAAAGCCTCAGGCTCTAAAAGATGTGCATCAGTACTGCAGAGGCTGCCTGTGGTTCCCATGGGTTTGGATGGGTGCTCAAGATCTTCCATGACCTGGTCTCAGTCTAAGAGATTTACTTGCCATTGCTTCTCAAAATAGCACCTCCACTCCACCAAGACAGATTATTCTCTGGCCCAGGAAGATGACTCCTGGCCCTCACTCAAGTTGCTCCCTCACCCTCGCCTTTGCAAACCTGACTTCTCCTTTGGACTCCAGGAGTGGCAGTGCCTTCAGGCAGCACGTCTGACTTCCCACCCAGCAGCTCTCCTGCTACAATCTCCTGCACTCCTGCAGAACTCTCTGTCCACATGGCAGGACTTAGCACATAATTATATGCCTTCTTTAATGTTTGTTTTTGCAATTGTTATTTCTTGAAGATAACTGTACTCTCCTTGAGGGCAGGAACCGTGTCATCCTTCCCTAGACCCCTCCAAGCCTGGCTTCAGTGCTGAGCCCTTTGCCTGAGCCCAGCCAATCCAGTGTGACCCATTACATCAAAGCGTCTGTGCCCATGATGCAGTGTGAAGCGTCTTAGCTATCCTTGTCTTTTGTGTTTTCCACATAAGTGCTCATATTCAAAACTTGCTGAGGATATTATTAAAAAAATGCTCATAGATGGGGAATACTCATATTCTCTATTGATCACAGTTTGGGGGATTGTAAGATCAAGTTAATGTTGGAAAACAATAACCTGGTCACTTATTACTTCTGAGTCCTTGATGTCTACTAGGGTGGGAAGGGTGACTGGTTAGAAGGACCTGGGGGGATAAGGAGCAGTTGGAGGCACTGGAATATCTCTCTGGCCCTTAAGAAGGCTTGTATCTTTGGCCTGGGTGAACAGTGCTTGTGTTATAGTGAAATGACATGTTCTGCTATTGTGTTTCTCGAAAAATTGGTTCCAATGGTACCTTGCCCTTTTTACTTCTCACTTTAAATACCGAGTGCATCAGTGTTCTGATTGTTAGGAGTCTTCAGGGGGACCCACCCCCAGTTCAGCCTGGAAGTTGGAGCTTTCCTAGTTTTCTAGAAATGGCCTGGCACAAGAGGGACTCTGGCCGGATATCAGGAGCCTTCAGGCTGGGCTGGGTCTGTAGCCACCCATTGTCCAGCTCTGCACAAGCTCAGACCTCAGCCTGCTCGTTTATAAAATGACATACCTGAACTAGATGATCTCTAGGCCCTTCTGCAACAGAGATTAAAAACAAAACGATTGAAGCTCTCTTCAGAGGGTAAGCTGGGGTGCATTTTTAACTCAAAGGAGAAATAGGCTCATTGACACATTTAATGACATGTGTTAGTATGTGTTAGAACTTTACACTTAAACTTGCATTTCTTTCTTTCTTTTTTTTTTTTTTCTAGCCAAACATCATGTCAATGGCAACAGAACAGTCGAACCTTTCCCAGAGGGAACACAGATGGCTGTATTTGGTAAGATATCAACTCTGAAAGAAAACCCAAATTGTGTGCAAAGACTAGTGCCAAATTTCTTAGTTTTAGCAAGTGTCCTCAGGGCTTCAAAATCTGGGCTCTTCTAGATATTTACAAGTTGTTACAGCCAAGAAAACTATTGAGTTCCTAGTAATTTCTGGGGTTGGAAAAGCTTATTCTATAGAATTTAGTGTGCTTTATTTTCTCACGTTGACAACCAAATATCAAACTGAGTATGCTATTTCTTATGTCCACACTGTGAATTAACCTGCTAATTTAGGGTTTGAGTTTTTCTTTGCTAGCAGGGATTTTTTTTTTTCCCACATGAATATCTCTCACTTTGTTAAAGACTGGGATTTAAGTAGTTTTGACTTGTTATTCCACAAAAATCAGTCTAATGGAATGATCTCTTTCTTCTCCATCATGAATTAAGCACGCTCCTTAAGAGAAAACATTAATTAAAAATGTTTTCAGCAAAGTCCAATCACTGAGTGGTATACTTACAATGTATAATTATGTGTTTGAGCGGAACTTCTCTGTTAAAATTCCAAACTGTTTGGTGAAGAGGTCCTTTTTAATCCGCGTTTCCTTCCCTCCATGCCTCATGTCATCTAAACTTCCTTCAGAATATCTCTGCACATGGCCCTTTCTTTGCCTGCCTTCTTTTCTCCGTTCCTTTCCTTCCTTACCTCTCCTTCCTTTGGGCCCCCCTCCCACCTCCCCTCCCCTTCTCTCTAGCAATGCTCTGGGGTTCATCCCTGTGTTACCCACTGAAAATGACAACCTCTGTCCTCTGGAATTTCAACTGGACATTCAGCTGCCTCCCCTGGTTCCTTCCCCTCTACCTTTAGACAGGTTCTGTGATGTCTGTCATCCTAAAAACGTGAGGTCCCCTGATTTCACGCCTCTTGTAGGCTTCTGTCCTACTCTGGTCTTGATGGTAGTCTCCTTTGAGGGTACAAAACCGCTTTGAAGCCCTGAAGTGCGTTTGAACTGAAAATTAGCCTCAGTACAACCTGGTCTGTAAATGAGCACATTCAAAATAGATTGTTCCCTTATTCCCAGAGATGGAACCAGAATTAGGCATCAGTGAGGATTAGCAGCTGGAGAGTTATAAACAGGGACACAGTTCCACCTCAGTGTTGGTAAATCATGCTCTGTGTAGGTTATCACCTTTTAAAATATGATTAGAGATCATTGTGCTCAGAAATTTAAATGGAGAAGTTGATTTTGTAGAAGGCCTAGTGGACTCTCTAAAACATGTGCTAAAATGTTTGATTTGCTAACTTTCCTGTCCCAGCATGGTGTCTGTAATCATGGGACAGCAAATGTCACATGTATCAATGTTCAGAGGGTTCTTTTGATGATTTATTTATTTATTTTCCAGTCTCTCAGATTTGCCAACCCCAGGTATATGAGAAACTAGGTCTTATGTCATATTGGGAAATAGTAAATGACACTAACCCATTATTAGTGGGTTTCCCTCTGTTGTGATATTGAAGTAAAACTTCTTTCTTGAAGGGCAGACTCAGTACCAGATGGGCTGATGACATTGTTTGACTACAGAATTGGAAATACAGGGAATAAGGTTCTGTGGCAAGCCTTTGTTTGTTTGTTTGTTTGTTTGTTTGTTTGTTTGTTTGCAGCAGGGGTTTGGGGTGGACAGGTTTGGTTTATAGCAGCTTACTCAACATTCTTACCTAAGGCCTTCATTGTTTGACTTTCAGCAAGCAACTTCCCCTCTCTAAGCCTCCATTTTCGGTGAGGAGGCTGACGGGTGAGCTCTAAGGCCTCTGCAACTCTAAGCCCTTGGCCTTTACCTCTTATGTATTCAGGACTGAAGGCTCTTGGAGCAGGAGGCAGCCCCTGGGAGGCCCACTGTGCATGGCCAGCATGTGTGGTTTTAGAAGAGATGAATCATGTGCACAGTTTCTACAAGTTAACAACATAGAAGAGGCAGAATTATACACATCATAAAATAGAATACGTTTGACATCTAAGAATTCTTACTTTAGAAGTGCAGTTTAGCTCTTCCAGATGCTTAAATTAAGGCCCTATTTTGGTTAAGTATATGCAAGCATTTCATATTAATGTCTTCAGAATGATTCTCACTTTCTATTGCTTGTTCCCCGGCCTAGGGTGGAGTAGAGGATTTGAGTGGTTTATCACTGCAATGGAAAGGTCAGCTCAGCACAATGCTTGACTCTTGGGAATACATTGGACATTTCATCCTGCCAGCCCCTTGCAAAGCTGATGGACTCATACTCCTCTTCCTAGCGAGGCCATGTGACTTATCCAGAGCCACTTGGCCACGGAGGTGGTTGTTGGAACTAGAGTTTGAGCCCAAGTCTAATTGACCCTGAATCCATGTTCTTGTCATGATGTTCCCTGACTCTCTCTGCACTGGTTCAAGGAACCCTGAGAAGGCCTGATAGATTCAGAGACAACTTTCAGCTGGATCCATGCACAAAAGCATGATTTGCAGCCAAGCCCATTTAGCACATCAATTTGTATACTTGCATGCCTTCTCAGAGTGCCCTGAAGGAGTCTTGAGAAGTAGCCTTTGCTGGGAGAATACTGGTTGGAGCAACATCTACTACTACTATCATGCTTTTCCATTTGACTGTAGTAGCATGTATTCATGCACAAGAGGATGTCTTACATTCCCTTGACTGTGAGTTCGCCAAAACAGTGATGGCACTTGTACTTGTTCAAACCCATTCTTCAGCCTTGGAGGTCTTCATATTTTGTGATAAAATAGTATCATCAATTACAATATCATTTTTTTTTTTTTGAGATGTGTCTCACTCTGTTGCCCAGGCTGGAGTGCACTGGCACAATCTCAGCTCACTGCAGCCTCCACTTTCTGAGTTCAAGTGATTCTCCGGCCTCAGCCTCCCAAGTAGCTGGGATTACAGGCATGCATCACGACACCCACCTATTTTTTTTTTTTTTTTGTATTTTTAGTAGAGATGGGGTTTTTTACATGTTGGCCAGGCTGGTCTTGAACTCCTGACCTCAAGAGATCCTCCCGCTTCAGCCTCCCAAAGTGCTGGGATTACAGGCATGAGCCATTGCACCTGGCCACAACGTCATTATCTATTGGTTAATCATTTGAATATACCTTACCTTTAGAATGCTACCAACATAAGAACTTTGAAATTTAATCCGCTCTACAAATGACTATTGAACTGCCATGAAGCTTTTAGATTAGAATGTGAAATGTCAGGAAGGACAGATAGAGTGTGGGATAAAGGCATTCCAATGTGAGAAATGCATGAATGGGTCATATCAAGGGATCAGAGAATAGATAGATGATTCCTTAGAAACTGTCCCTGGCCTACAGTCTTCACAGATTTTCTTTTGTAGCCCAACAGTTAGTTTTTCTTCTGGTCTTGTTTTTCTGCCCCCACCATTCTTAGCTTCCTCTGTGGCTCTCCCTCTCCTCTGCCCTTTCAGACAATGAGAACAAAGGTAATAGGCTTGGTCCTCCTGGGGGCTTCTCCTGCCTGTGTGTGATGCTCTCTTTCAAGTCAGTGGGAGCCCTCTGCTTGCAAGCTGGAAGTGGAGCCACACATTTTGCAATTACTTCCTGTCTTTGTTCCTGGTGGCTGTGAGTGCCCTTTGGCTCTCACCCCTTTGATGTTTAGAGCGCCCGCCCTGTGTAGTGGGCATCATTGTGCTCCTTTATAGGCAGATAAACTGAGGCACTCAGATTAAAGAAACATGGCAGAGGCTTCCTCAGATATGAGAATATCTTTTGCCACCCTGCTGGGCCTGTCTTAGAAAGGTTTTCTCTGGCTGTCAATATGTTAATGAAAATGACAGTCCGTTGACCACCGGCCACTCTGTCCACGTGGAGGGCCTGGTTCCAGCCTCTGTGGAGGTGTTTGTTCTCAGCACAGACCAGCTACTCATTGCCTTAAAAATACTCCACAGTCAAGAAGATGTAATTTCACAAGAAAATCAAAGCTTACTAATTGAAAAGACTGGAAAATGCAGGGCGGGGGATTCCAAGCTTAATTTGTGAAGATTTTTGGTACAATTAAAAAATACCTCATACAAAAAATTAGCTGGGCGTGGTGGCATGCACCTCTAATCATAGCTACTTGGGAGGCTGAGGCAGGAGAATTACTTGAACCCAGGAGGCGGAGGTTGCAGTGAGCCGAGATCGTGCCACTGCACTCCAGCCTGGGTAACAGAGCGAGGGTCTGTCTGGAAAAAAAAAGTAAACTTTACTATCTTTGAACATAAATTTGTCATCCAAACTAGGATACATTTGAGAGTGAAAACGGTGCTATGAACAATTATATTGAAATAATGAGGGATAAACCTGGAGGATATTAGGTAGCTAGGATATAATGTGTCCCTGTTATGAGGTCGTATATTATAAAATATTGAACCAAGAATAGTAAATACACACCGAGTTAAGTAGAAATGGAAAAATAATGAACTTGGATAGACAAAATAAAGTGAACAAATGAAAAAATTTCAATGACGTAGATTGGATTGTATATAATGTCACATCCACACTAGTAGTTATGCTAACTTTGGAGATTATATTCAATAAATATTGTTGTATTCTTTCTGAATAATTTCAGTTTGAAAGTTCATATTCATAAAACCTAGTTTATGATAATTCAATAAGGGTAAGGGAGTGGATCTGATTTTACAGTTGCAGTTTTAATATTGTACTAATACTTTCCAGGGATGTAGGGTAATTATTTCTTCATTACTTGAGATATTCAGATGCTAGAGTGGTCATCCTTAACCAGTTCGGAAGTGGCTATGTAGCCTTTAAGACCCTTTCTTCTCAATTACTGAGAATTGACTTTGTTTTGGAACATTGAAACATTAAAAAAAAAATTCTGCTAACTCAAAATTCTTTGAACTCATCATTATTTATTTTTTTTTAATTTAAAATGTTTGTGGGTGCACAGTAGGTGTATATATTTACGGGGCATGTGAGATGTTTTGAGACAGGCATGAAATGTGTAGTAATCACATCATGGAAATGGGGTGTCCATCCCCTCAAGCATTTATCCTTTGTGTTAGACAATCCAATTATACTCTTTTAGTTATTTTTAAATATACAGTTCTTACTATAGTTACCCTGTTGTACTATCAAATGCTAGGTCTCATTCATTCTTTCTCACTATTATGTTTTGCATCCATTAACCATCCCCATCTTCTCACGTACCCCTACTACCTACCCTTCCCAGCCTTTGGTAGCCATCATTCTACTCTCATCTCCATGAGTTTAATTGTTTTGATTTTTAGATCCCACAAATAAGTGAGAACACATGATGTTTGTCTTTTTGTGCTGGGCTTATTTCACTTAACAATGTTGTTGCAGGTGATAGGATCTCATTCTGTTTTATGGCTGAGGAGTACTCCATTGTGTACCACATTTTCTTTCTTTTTTTTTGTTTTTGAGACGGAGTCTTGCTCTCACCCAGGCCGGAGTGCAGTGGTGTGATCTCGGCTCACTGCAACCTCTGCCTCCCGAGTTCAAACGATTCTCCTGCCTCAGCCTCCCAAGTAACTGGGATGACAGGCGCGCGCCACCACGCCTGGCTAATTTTTTTGTCTTTTTAGTAGAGACGGGGTTTCACCATGTTAGCCAGGATGGTCTTGATCTCGTGACCTCATGATCCACCTGCATCAGCCTCCCCAGGTACCACATTTTCTTTACCATTCTTCTGTTGATAGACACTTAGGTTGCTTCCAAATCTTGGCTATTGTGAACAACTGCTGCAGCAAACCTGGGAGTGGAGAGGTATCTTCGATACACTGATTTCCTCTCTTTTGGGTACATACCCAGCAGTGGGATTGCTGGATCTGAAGGTATGAACCTGTACCATTTAGGAACTCGTGTCCAGGCTATTTGGTGAAAGGTAAAATTCTGCAGTGAGAAACCTTAATGTTCAGAAATTGATACCAAGCAGCAACAGCAGAAGTACCTCTGCAAATTCTTTGGATTGTCATGAATTTTTAGGCTCCCAGTAACCTGATGGCAATGTCTCTCTGACCACAAACCACTGAAAACATGTTTTTTGGGTCAGATTCTCTGAAGATTTTTCAAACAAGTGGGGGGAGCAAAAGCCAAGCCGAGGCCTTAGGAAAATGTGCTGTTTGTCACATGGCACATCTCTGTTGACAGCCTAAGGTGCCGAGTGCTCACGGGACCTTTTCTTGAACAGCTGTGTGGATGGACTGGTCCCAGAGCAGGGGCCCGCGGCTGACAGCAGCCCAGAGACGTGCACCTCTCTGGGGTACTCACCTTCGGCCCCTCCAAGGAGAGTGAGATCCATGTAAGATGAGCCAATCACAAGAAATTGTTTCCCCCCTGGCGTGAGTGGGAGGTGAGTTTTGAATCAGCCCTGGTTATTTGTCTGCCAGCCAAGAAAACATCATTGGAAGCAGCCGGCAATATGTCAGACTTCAAAGGGAAGTGTCTTGGTGTCTCACTGGCACATATCCAGCATGATGTTGGTAAATAACCGAGTCCCGGTGTGGTGTATTTCTCCCTGAATCTTGACTGAAAACTACTGAAGCCCATTCTGTGAGCTCTGGAGGGGCAACCACTCATTCCAGGAAAAAGGCCAGAACGAATGACATTGTAATGTGTTTATAATTAGCCAAACAATCTAAATTCACAAGATGGTCAGAACTGCAGGCTGCTAGCTGATGCAAAGTTCTTAAATGGTAGAGCACTTGGGGAGATAAAAGTAGGCCTTCCTCCCTGGGTAATTTCAAGCACCTTGAGGGGGCAATGGTCATTGGAGACATGGTTTAAGATGCATTTTATTTTATATATCCTGTGCATGATTTCAACTTTTATTTTCTTCTTGAGTGTAGAGAAGTCAGATAATATAGAGAAGGAGAAAGAGACCTTTGAAAACCTGTGTCGAAAATCTCTTTTGGTTTGGAAAGCATGGGCTGTTATGGTGCAGCCACGTTGACCTGGGCTGGTCCAGAAAAGAACAAGTTACGGAATCACAGAGGAGGGTGGGTTTGGATGTTTAGAGTGTGGAATGTGCACTATAGGTTGGAGGATGGCGCACAATTCATTGTAGAGGGGAGTAGATTAGATAATGTTTCATATAATAACACTTCACTGGTATAGAGATCACTTATCCATCAACTTCACCCATTTGGGTTGTAAGTAAGAACCAGAAAGTGAAGCCGTCCTCCCACAAAAAGGTTATGGAGGAGTCTGTAAAGAATTCAGAATTCCCAGAGGTCACTGGAGTCCTATAATCCTGTTGACTCTAGATAAGTTTTTCCCACCTTCTTAAGCCCCATCTCTCATCTGTAACATGACGAGAAAGCTGTTTGCCTCCTAGGACTGTTGTCAGAGTGTCAGGAAATGATGCATCAAGCCCTTGGCATAGGGATGACAGACCAGACGGACAGGTGCTCCCTGGCGGACCACCTGCTCTCCTCACTCTGGATAAGCTGTGATCAAGTCCCTGGGAGAGTGACGCCAACATCACTAGGCTCTGTGGGATCCATCACCTCTCCTTCATAACACCAAATGAGTCCCGTAACTCGGGGATTTTGAAGGATAACAGACAGCATTAGTTGATAACTCACCTAATATTGGCTGGATACTGAGAAGCCCATATTATTAAACTCTCTGTCAGCCTCACTCTCACCACTTGTCCAAGTGAGACTGGTTGTTTGCTTCTGTGTCAATACAGAGCTCTCAGAAAATACTGTATTTCTCTTTTGGCCTCAACTGTAGAGCTGATCAGATGTGGCTAATTTTTTCACTCTTTGCAGTAGTGTACAGCGACCACCCACTTGACTGACCTTTTTACCTTTAAGTTTTGACGAGAGAGAGATTTATTTTACAAATGTGGTGGACATTTCTTAAATTTCTACAGAGAAAATACATTCAACAGGATGTGCAGGAGAAACAAATATTTTCTATTGCTTCTCTGTTAATTAAATTTTTTAAGAAGAGAAACATAGGTATAGAGAACAACTAAAACTAAAAAAGTTACTCATTATTCAGTTTAACCCAACTAGCATTTTTAAGAAAAATACAGAGCAATCAAGGATCAAATGCAGATAATATAAAACATAATATTCTTTTTCTTGTTCTCACTCTCCCCAGCCATTTATCTTGGGCCTTGTTATAAAATGGATTAAAGGAAAATTAAAATATATGCAAGACAGAGCCAGCTCACATGCATTAGAATTAGGTAAATATTAGGCCAAAGGAAAAGTAAGTAAAATGAATTACGCAAAGAATGCATGTCGTAATCTTACATAATTTATAAAACTTGATCATAAATTTGGCTCTATGTTTCCTAGCAACAACATGAAGAAAAATCAGTTGGTTGCATGATGGACTTCATTTTTAAAAAATTGTGGTAACATATACATAATATAAAATTTATCATTGTAACCATTTTTTAAGCATATGGTTCAGTGGTGTTAAGTACCTTCACATTGTTGTATAGCCATCACCACCATCTAGCTCCAGAATTATTTTATCTTCCCAAAGGGAAACTCCATAGCCACTAAGCTCTGTCTAGTCCTCCTTCCCCCAGCCCCTGGTAACCCCTATTCTGCTTCCTGTCTCTCTAAATTTGACTACTCTAGGGACCTCCTATAGATAGAATCATATAGTAATTACCCTTTTATGAATGGCTTATTCTACTTAGTATAATGTCTTCAAAGTTCATCCATGTTTCACTGTGTATGAAAATTTCCTTCTTATCCCATTGTATCTATAGACCACATTTGGTTTATCCATTCACCTGTCAATCAGTACTTGAGTTGCTTCCACCTTTTGGCTGTTGTGGATAAGGCTGCGATGAACCTGAGTGTACAAATCTCTCTTCAAGTCCCTGCTTTCCATTATTTTGGGTGTATACCCAGAGATGGAATTGCTGGAGCATATGGTAATTCCATGTTTAATTTTTTGAGGAGCTGCCATATCATTTTCCACAACGGCTATACTTTTACATTGCCACCAGCGAACCACAAGGGTTCCAATTTCTCTGCATCCTTGCCAACCCTTGTTATTTATTTATTTTTAAAAATTATAGCCATCCTAATGGGTGTGAAACAGTGATGGATTTCAGTTTTACTTACTGATTCTAAAAATGTACATGCTTGGGGGAATCACACATATTTTGGATTCTGGAACCAGAAAGAAATTTCTTTCAAGAGTACTTAGGAGGACACTGTACTGCAAGGCATTTAGGAGGACACTGTACTGCAAGGCATTCAGCAGCACTGCTGATGGCGCCCTTGGAGTGAGCAGTGCGTGAGTCTCATGGCTATTTGTCACACTGCTCTTCCCTTTGTGACCCTCTCCCAACAAGGGACAATTTGACCCTTGCCTCCCTGCAGTTGCTAGCATGTTTGTCTGGTGGCTCTGGTTTAACCCAGAAGTTAGTTGTATTACATCTAAAACAAGCAATGGACCAGCTATCTTTTAGGAGATTTTCTGTCAGTATCATTTCTCTCAGTTGAGTTTTAAAAGATATTTGTTTTTTACTTTGCAATTGTGAAAGATTTCAAACAAAAATAGCTTAGTATAATGAAGCCTTGCTCGCTCAGCTTCCACAGGTCTCAGTTATGGCTAAATATGCCTTGTCTACATCCCCACTCCCTCCCCCTCCTCTATCCTAGCATATTTAAAGCAGATCTCAGCTACCCTATCAACTCATCCATGAATATTTTGGTATATATCTCTAAAAGATAAGATGGATTTTTAATACCTAAAATATACTTTTTAAATATCATCAGATCTCCAGTGAGTCCATTTCCCCTGTTGTCTCATAAATGTTTTTTAAAACTGTTTCTCTGAATCATGAGCCAGATAGCCTATACATTGCAATTGGTTGATATAGTTTCTTTTCATCTGTAAGTTCACTCCTCTTTCTCTCTCTCTCTCTTTCCCTTGCTATTTATTTGTTTAAGAAATTAAATAATTCAGCCTGTCCTATTTCCTTCAGTCTTGACCAAATGATCATGTTCATTTGTCCTCTTGTATTTTCTACAAACCGAGAGTTAGAGGCCTGATCAGCATCTGTAAGTGGTGGTGTGTTTCATTCAGGAGGCATTTAATACCTGGTTCCTTTCCTTTTCTTTTCTTCTCCTCTTCTCTCCTCTCTCCTCTCTCTTGTCTTGTCTTGTTTTCTTTTCTTTTCTTTCATTCAGAGACAGAATCTCACTCTGTTGCCCAGGCTGGAGTGTAGTGGCGCAGCAGCTCACTGCAACCTCTGCCTCCCAGGTTCAAGCAATTCTTCTCCTCAGCCTCCTGAGTAGCTGGGATTATAGGCGTCCACCACCACACCCAGCCAGTTTTTGTTTTTTAGTAGAGATGGGGTTTCACCATGTTGGCCAGGCTGGTGTCTAACTCCTGACCTCAGGTGATCCACCATCTTGGCCTCCCAAAGTGCTGGGATTACAGGTGTGAGCTACTGTGCCCGGCCCTGGTTCCTTTTCTTTTGGTGAAGTTAGCAACCCCTTACTGATCATTGTCTCAATCCATTATTTGCTTGGAAACTGCAAATATTCTAATTCTAGCATTTTTTAAATTTGTGAGCTGAAATATTTCTATAAATAGAGACTTCTCTTTATCCACTCTTTGGTTGCTGTGAGGTCCAGTTTGCTGAAGAAAGCAGGATAAGCGGTGATTCTCCGTACCTACTGTTTTGCTCCGTGTATCTGAGCATGGCTTTAAGTGTATATTCCCCAGTCAAAGCATATGTGTGGATAGTGGTTTAAGTCAAAAGCCATTTAACAAGGGATAAAAACCTCCTTAATTTGACGGAATGACCATTTTCACTTGGGCATTTAACCAGATTATTGAAATTTGTAACCAGTTGGGTGAATACTTGAAAACAGAGCCACAGTACACAGATAGCTGCAACAGATTTGAGTAAAGCAAGAAGCAGGCACACTGTCAGGTGGCAGAAGGCAGGTTCTCAGGCAAAGCTCTCTCCACGGAGCAGCGATCTTCTCTGTCGTCCTCTCCCCAGATCTTGTGACCAGGGGACATGCTGCAGTGCAGGTTTGAGTCCTGATCCTCAGTAGCTCAGGTTTAGAAAAGCAACTACAGAGAGGGCCTGAGGGTTGGAGGAGGTCTTGCTTCTAGATGTGGAATGCCTTCAAAATGTTGAAATGATAGAAATGGAGAAGCAGTCAAGAAAGTACAAAGCCCACTCAGGGATGCTGCCCGCAGCGAAGATTAACAGCTGGGCCATTGCACCTGGAGCGCTTTTTCACGCCTCTGCTTAATAATTGTGAATGAGTTTGAGGGTAGCAGAAGACACTCTCCAGAGTAGATTTTCCATACTTCCAGTTCTCACAGAAGGTGTAGGTAAAACTGTCCGTGGTTATCACTGCCAAATGTTTGGGGATTCAAGAAGGGGAGATATTTACTGACCCACTCCTTTTTTAATCTTATACATATCTCATGTATATATTTTTGTAAGTGTTCTCAAATTCTTTTTTGGAACAATGTGTATGAATAAGGTAAATAAAAATAAAACAATTCCCATGAATGAAATTTGTTAGGTCCAGTACAATGTACACATTTTTTTTTTTTTTCCTGGTAGGCAATCAAAATCAAACAGTGCCAGTTCTATTTTTCCAGGAATAACTGGGAATGTTACCACTGAAAGCCTAGGAAGTGGGATTCGGTTAAAGCAACATGGTTGAACCATATGGAGAAATAGACATTTAGCTTGGCATACCTTAGGCCCAAATAGTGTGAACAATGATGCAAGAACCTGTGAACTTTCCCTAAATTCTTACGTACAGAGTCTTAAAAGCCCATGATAATTGTATTATTATGTGTTCATAACCACTAGGTGTTATTAGGAGAAACACTTTTCATCATCCTGGGTCATCAGTGTTCCAGACTTAGACAAAGAATGATAGTTGACCAAGACCAAATTTCCTTGCTGAGCGCACTGACCTTGGGAGCAACAGTGGTGCCTGCAGATGGATGTCCTTCTGATGTAGGTCCCACCCTATATACTTCCAGATTTCAGCTGAGATTCCAACATTCATGATAATATGGAAATAATCAGTGATACGGCATGGTAGACATTACCATGAACAAACTCAAAACGATCTTTCAAAAATATGCTTAGCATAAGCTGAGTGAACACATCCTCAGATGTGGCCTTCAAGAACCAAGCCTACTCAGGGTGAATCAGCGCTGTGTTTTTGTAGGAAAAGAAATCTTATTTTTTTGGCCATATGTCTGTTCTCTCCTAAAAACCCCTATACAGTCCTTTGAATCTCAACCATCTTTTAATGTGATGACCCTTTTCCAGTTTCCTGATTTCCATAATTCTGCCACTTGTCAGGTCAGGATGGAGCTGTTTCTAGTGGGAGCCTGCGTCCATCTTGCTTCCAGCACCCTCATATGGATTCAGTGCTTGGTGACATTCTTATTACCCTTTCTTCCACTAGCATTCTGTTTCCTCAGCATATGACCTTTGTCAGGGTGGCAGTGACACTCACATTGGGAAGCATGGAAGAGTTTTGATTCATCTCACAAGGACATTAAGGGAGGACTGGGGAGGGTCATCTGGGGAATTTCAGGAATGTGTTGACACTAGGAGCAGGAAGTCACAGCTACCTGAGGACAGATGAGCCCGGGAACCATTTCCCAGTTCCTTGCTCTTGGCTGAATAACTTGTGCCTGGCAGGTGTGTCTTTGACCAGGCCTAACGTTGACAGCTCTTCAGTACAGATATGCAGTGGGGTGGCCACATAATGGGGAAAGCCCACTGGCATGGAGTCTGTGTGGGGCTCTACTTTCCCATGGGCAGAAAATGAGAGCTGCCTTCCCGAGCGAATAGCTGGTGCATGCTTTCATCCTGCTGCCAATCCTAACACATAGGTCTGCAGTGACGCATAAGAAATGACCAGGCATCTGCACCAACTGAATGACAAATAGCTTTTCTTTTTTTTTTTTTTTTTTTGAGACGGAGTCTCGATCTGTCGCCCAGGCTGGAGTGCAGTGGCGCGATCTCGGCTCACTGCAAGCTCCGCCTCCCGGGCCGACGCCATTCTCCTGCCTCAGCCTCCCGAGTAGCTGGGACCACAGGCGCCCGCCTCCGCGCCCGGCTAATTTTTTGTATTTTTAGTAGAGACGGGGTTTCACCGTTTTAGCCAGGATGGCCTCGATCTCCTGACCTTGTGATCCACCCGACAAATAGCTTTTCAATTGCCGTGAAGGTTTCGGTAACTCTATTGAAGTTTTTGTCCCCTTTTTTCTCCCATATAAGACGTGTTTACTCTACCTCGCAACGAAGAGGCTGTTAAACACTTCTACCAGCACCATCCAGCTTTCCCATGTGTATATTAAGCTCCATATTATTAAAAAAAAGTGTGTGTGTGTGTGTGTGTATGTATATGTGTATATATGTGTGTGTGTGTATATATATATTTGTTCTTTACACTTAACTCTGAGATGAGAAAACTGAGGCTCAGAGACATTGACTTCCCCAGGGTAAGGCTACTAGTTAATGGCAGAACTAGTTAATGGTCTGGCACTGAGATGATTTATTCACATATTCATCAGATAGTTTATTTATTGCAACAGGAGACAAAAATCTCTCTCCTCTCAAGGAGCTTATACTCCAGTAGGGTGGGACAGAAAATTAGGTAAATATGTAAAGCATATGGCATGTCGGATTAGGATAAGTGCTGTTGATTAAAATAAAGCAGGGGAAGAGAATAGGAAATGACAGGCTATCGTTGAGGGATTGTAATTGAAAATAATGCAGTCAGGGAAGGCATGAATGAAAAAGACCCGAGAGGGGTGAGAGAGGTTGTCTTGCAGAGATTTATGGAAAAAGTGTCCCAGACAAAAGGAAGGCAAGTGCAAAGGCCCTGAGGCAGGAGTGGCCTGGCTGAGGCCTGTGTGGCTGGCCTGTGATCAGCAAGGGAGGAGGCGGAGCAGCTGAGGTCAGAGACTAGGAGACCATGAAGGGCAATTCATGGGTAATTCGTGGGTAATTGTGGGGACTTTAACATTTATTTTGCATGCTATAGGAAGTCTAGAGGATTTAAGGCAGAGGTGTGACGTGACTTTTTTTTTTTTTTTTTTTAAAGTCACTTTGCCCTGTTGAAGATGGCATGTTTAGATTGGTGAGAGATGCAGCAAGAATACCACTTAGGAAGGTGTTGCCTCCTACTTCAGTACTTTTGGCTTGAACATAACCGCTTTTAATAAAAAAGAAGAATAATAAAGCTTTAGGCCTTGTAGACCTTTCTCAAATGCCATATTTTCATAGTTTTGTAAGGTTTTCTTTCCCTCTGTTTTAAGAAGTTAAATAGCCCTTTTAAATGACACATTAGCTTGGCTATTATCAAAAATTCAAAAGATGACAAGTGTTGTGAGGACTCTCACTGTTGGTAGGATTCTACATTGGTACAGCCATTATGGAAAACAGTATAGAGATTTGTAAAAAAATGTAAAACAGGACTGTTATATCATTCAACAATTCTACTTCTTCATATCTAAAGGCAATGAAATCACTGTCTCAAAGAGATATTCATACTCTCATGTTCATGGAGACAGTATTCACAGCAGCCAAGATACAATGTCTATCCGTGGGTGCGTGGATTAAAACCTGCAGTACATATACACAATGGAATACCAGTCTTAAGAAAGAGGGAAATCCTGTCGTTTGCAACAATATGGATTAACCTGGAGGATTATGCTAAATGAAGCCAGGCATAGAAAAACAAATAGTGCACGATCTCGCCTATATGTGGAATTTTTGGAGAAGTCAAACTCATCAAAGCAGAGAGTAGAATGATGGTTACCAGGGGCTGGAGAGATGTTGGTTGAAGGGTACAAAGTTTCAGTTAGACTTGAAGAATAAGTTCTGGAGATCTTGGTGATGATAGTTAATAATAATATATTGTACACTTGAAAATTGCTAAGAGAGTAGATTTTAAATGTTCTCACCACAAAACAATAAGTGTGTGAGGTGATAAGTATGTTACTTAGCGTAATTTACTTATTCCACAGTGTGTACATATATCAAGACATCACGTTGTACACTATAAATAAAATTGTATTTGTCAATTAAAAAGTAAATTTATAAAAAGTGACACTAGCAAAACACAGATACAAGTCCCCAGAGAGTATTTAGGTATTATTATCACTTTACTTACAGGTCAATATTACTTGCATTTTTAGATAGAGTGGTTTGAATTAAACCACTCAGAATCATGTTGAAAGTGTGCATTGGATCTCATACAAAATGGGTCATTTCATGAGAGTTGAAGTTGAGAAGCACTTCAGATTGTACTTCTGGTACACTTGGAATGGAGCACAGGTCAAAGGAACATTGTAATGTGATTTAGAATATGAAATCAGTGCTTGAAATAAGACTAAAAGGTATTAATGAAGTAAACCAGCATTTCCATCTATCTTTTAACTCTTTTACCTCCACAGACCACTGGGATAGAATGTCAGATACTGGTTATCAGCCAAATTTGGGTTTCAGTCAGTGAATTTGAAGACAGGTCAATAGAAATTATCCAAACTGTAGCACATAGAGAAAAACTCTTTTTATGGAATGAACAGATCCTCAGTGATTGTGAGAGAATGCCAGGTGGTGTAATGTATGTGCAATTGGAGTGTCACCAGAAGCCCAGACAGGTACTGGGACAGAAAATGTATTTGAGGAAATAATGACCACAAATTTGATGAAAAATTGTAGGGGTGGAATTAAGATGAATACCAAATCTAGAGGTTTAAATGCAGGGGTCAAATCAAGACCATGGTACAAAAGGTTTTGGGTGGGGAGAAAGATTAATGTAAAATGTGAAGACCCATCTTGCTCAAAGACCACCCCTGTTTCATTTTCCCACTCCCAATTCCTTTTAGAACAAATGGGTTTTGGTGACAGTGTGTTGAGATGGAATACACAGGCTTGGACTCACACCTGGGTTCAAATCCCAGCTCTACGTCTCACTAGTTCTAGGTCCATGGCAAATCACTACAGTCTGCATCCTAGGATCATCATTTGTTCAATGGAGATAATTATATCTCTTTGGCAAGGCAGGTCTAAATGGTATAGAATATATATGTTTTATAGGGTGGTGATGGGCACATCATAGCTAGGCCCTCAACATATAGTAGCTTCATTCTCCCACGAAACCAATTCTTCTTGTGGTTATCTGGTGTCACCATTCACCCACTTAGCTATAAACTGGATTAAGAAAATTACACTTTTTACAAAGGGCATCAAGAACTATGGAAATGATAGGATCATCTTTGCATTTTAGAATGATTGCTCCAGCCTCAGTGTGAAGAATGGCATGAGGGTGTGAGACAAGATTTGAAGAAACCAGGTTGGAGTGTCTTGCTACTCCCCACATACCTCTTCATACCCTTCCCAAACAAACAACTGTATTCTCCTTTTTCACAAAAGACCTTGATTTTCCTATTTAAACCACAGCTTCAACTATTACCAGAAAAAATTATCTGGGTCCCCTTTTCTCAAGGACAGAGAGGGCACACTCTTTAATGGGTTAGAGATGGGGGCCGGACCAGTCTTGTGCATGGAGGCCAGCGAACAGAGCTGAGAGTCCCTCTACTGAGAGTCCCTGGATTCATCACCACCTCATTTCTAAGAGATTTGATTACTTCTCCGTCAGAGAGAGACACTCCTAATAGTACAGCTA